>NC_133168.1:67813758-77813758 GCF_040802235.1 Manis javanica
AGGAGAGTCTGAGAAAAAGAATCCAAAACCTTTTTCAGTCAACCAATTACATTTTTCTGAATGCCTGTCCTTAATCATGCAGTCTTGCAGATTCCAGAAGAGACTATATCATTGATCTACTTTACCAAGTATACGCAGTCCTCATAGAACAGAGGATTTCTTCATGTATTTATGACTAAGATCTATTGTCTTCCTGTCAACTTACATTCCAAAGTAGGTATTCTTCACATTCTTATTCTGTCCAAAGCAGGATCCTTTCACACAGCTGCATGTCTTTCAGAGGATTTGGATCTACTCTCAGTTTCTAGTTTCCTAAAATTTGACTTTCCTGGTGTCTAAGATGCCTTGACCACATCGTACGGAAGTCCTCTGCAGTGGGCTGAGTGCACAGTCCTTGCCTCATCCATTCTGACCACCCCCATGTGGTTGTGTCAAATCAAGTGGATGACCTGGCCCTCTTGGCTAATCCTTGATGGGTCATTTATGTTTGGGCACCAGGAACACCTCACACATCTGACACATCTTTATGAGACATTTGAAAATTGAGGAGCGTGTATTTTGAGGTTTTTACCTGTCTTTTATCATAACTTCCTACTAACAGATTTTGCTAATCCCTTAAAAGTAAATAAAATGCTTTTTTGATATCTGTTATTTTATAACTCATTAGATTAATAATCACTTTAAGACTTGCCATTTACAAGTCTTCAAATCCTAGTGAATTTTTACATTCTTCAGTTAAGTAAGGATATTCATTTCCCTTAATAGCTTTTGAAGCGAGTTACTGAAACTGAGTCATTAGGCCAACTCTTGTACATGCCTTTAAGCAGCAATTGTTTTACTAGAACTGTATTAAACTTTTTTTTTAAATCTCTGTCTCACATGTACAAAGCATTCCCAATAGTTACTAATATTGTCTTTGTTATTCAATAATTTCATGAGAGCATTCCAAGAAAAGCAGGAGGTGGGGAGAGGGCTTTCCCTTTTGTGATGAGATGTACATGAGGTACCTGGCAGCCGTTGATCGTCTGGGAGAAGTGACTGACTTCTTCTCTCTTGCCCTCCCCAGGGCTCTTAACATTGAGTCCCTGAACACAACACACAGTCTGTAAAAAAAAAACTGGATTTCAGTATAACAGGTTTTATTTTGTGATTTTTAAAATATTTTATTTTGTGCGCCTAGAACCTTACTCTGAGGAGTCCTTAGATGTCACCATTGAACAAAAATGTTTGAACCTATGAATTTTAGATGGTGAAACTCACGGTCAGAGTGTGAGAAGAAAATGTGTCATCTGAATAGTATTTGGTAATTTTCATCATTAGAAGAGAACTAAAGCAATGATAACTACTGTTTATTTGTTGACCACCAGTATTTTCCAGGCAATGTGATAGGTTCTTTATATACTTTTTTGTTTTCACAACAACATACTGCGGGGATATTATTAAAATTCCCATTTTGTAGGTGAACTAACTGAAGCACAGATCAACTCATTTATTCAAAAAATATTCGTAGAGTATACATAAGGATCAGGCGCTGTGCTAAAAGTAGGAGATGAACTAATTGACCGAAGGTCACGTAACCAAAAAGTGGCAAAGATCACCGAAGGCCATTGTCTCTTCCATCACACTTTGCATCTTCATAAACTCTCAGTCTACCTTGGAAAAGTAAAAAAACCCTGTTGAGAAATATGGAACTCTAAGAAGGTAGCCAACATGTATTTTTCTTTTCATATAAATTTGAAACATAATTAGGTCTGCCTGGAAAGCAGGAATTCTGCTTATGATTTTCTCCATTCTAGCATTGCCTGAGCAAACCAGAGCCCCATCAGTGCTTTCATGGAATAAGCCCATTCTTTTCGAGGACCATTACTTCTCTTGTCATCATGAGACAGAATAAGAATATATGTCATTTCAGTGACGGCATCTTATATCCCCTATCCAGGAAGAAATGTCTACTCCTTTGTCTTGCTAAATATTCATATAAAACTTGTTTCTAATTTGGTGTATTTGCTATTGGTTTGTGTGTGTGTGTTTATGTGTGGGACAGGAAGTTAGTGATCCCAAGATTTTCTCGTTTTTGGTCAAAAATACTTAGAACAAGAGACTTTACAATCTTGGAGGCAGATTGTGTTTTCACCAACTATATTATAAAATCCAGATTTGTCCTGATAAGCACAATTTCATTGAATCAGAAGAGCCACCTTCATACCTATCTCCAATTCTTGCTTAACTCATCTCCAATTCTTGCTTAACTCCTTCTGGATTAGAACTGATTTCA
The DNA here is from genome assembly GCF_040802235.1 of Manis javanica. NCBI lineage: Eukaryota > Metazoa > Chordata > Mammalia > Pholidota > Manidae > Manis > Manis javanica. The sequence goes on from NC_133168.1 coordinate 67,816,034, forward strand.
GCATCTAACCATGTCATTAAGAGATGTTGAAATTGTGATGGGGAATTTTAGCCCACTGCTCCCTGGAGGATTTCCTAACTTCTTTATAGTTAAAAGAAAGACTGAAAAAAAAAATCCTCCCCTTGGGTTTATGACAATGGAATACAGGTTGGAAATCTGACTAATCTAAAATTAGTGGGCATGGATATTTTGTTTAATTTTAATTTATGGGGAGACAGACAAATTCTCTTTAAAAAGAAAGAGTAATTATGTTCAAAATTCTTTTAGTTCCAAGAATTCAAAATGGACAATGTAATTTTGAGTTTCCTTTTCCTTGAATTTCATTCCAGGCGGACACCTTGTTTGCCAGCTTTTCGAGAAAAAAACTGCCCAATGGGCTCTGTTGCTCCCCTCAGGGGAGAGCAGCAGAAGATTAGCACTATTTAGCTTTTTCCCAAAGAGGAGACTGGCACAAGGCCTTCAGGGAGGCGTGAGGGGACATCATTGCCAAGGTGGGGGCTACAATTGCCTCCTAGGTAGACCTTTGTAAGCCCAGTGGGAAGGGAGAACACGATCTCAGGTCTTCAGCTGCAAGGAGCTTCTTGGAGCTTGGACCTGTTCCCCCACCATGCCCCCTTTGGGTCAGAGGAAGAGCAGAGGAGCCTTCCATGCTGATTTCCTCATGGGAGGAAGGGGAATGAGCATCGTCCAGCTGGGAATGATCAGGAAACGATATATTTTATGCCATTTATGAATGGTAATGATTGAAAGTATTCTGATAAAAAGTCACATGCATGGCCAGAATTGGTCTTTTTCAGAATCAGTAAATAACAGATGTTTATTTTCCCCCTTTCTGGACATCAGCTTAACAACTTTGGGTGTAATGAGCACAAAGAAAGGAAAGCATATGCCAGCCCCATGCTGTTTTCTTAACATTATCAAGTAATTGTTTACAGTGTGAGAAAAAATGGTTATCATTTTGATGCACTGGCATTTTTTATGACATCTTTTCTCTCTGCCTCCCCTTCTAAGTGAGGCCATCCATCCCCATGATTTCTATTCTCACCCATTTCCTGGCAATACCCAAGTCTATGACTTCAGACAACATGCTTCTGGGCTTGCTACTCTCATATCAGTAATCTACAAGATTTTTCTGCCTGGTTGCTCCATGGGACCTTAGACTAAACATGTTCAACTTGGCACTCACTGCCCTTCCCCCGTGCCCTTCTCTGCCTTATGTCTACCCACTACAGTGGCTACTTCCACCATCCAGATGCTTAAGAGATTCTTGGCTCCTCCTCCCCTTTTTATCCCCTCAGTTGTTAAATTTGGTGAATTCTCCTTCCTTCTATTTCATCAGTGGGTCTGTTTTTCTTCATTCTCCTTGCCTTTACCCTAGTGAAGACTCTTATCTTTAAAATCCTTCAATGGCTTCTCTCTGCCTCAAGGGTAAAGCCGGAACTCCTTAGCACCATCTGGTCTCTGCCTCCTCCTACAGACACATTTCGAACCTCCCTTCTCTCTACTTTTGTGCCCCTGTATGGCTGGCCTAGCACAGATTCAGGAACATGCCACACTCTCCAGTCCTTTACAGCTTTGCCGCTCTTACCAACATGTATGCTATCAGGAGTGGAATTAGAAATCTGAGGAAGTCTTACCACTAGCATCAGGTGCCAGTCTTGTGTGCTTCCTGTGAGCCCTGTACAGTCCTCCCACGTGCTCTTAGATACTTTTCTCCAGTTCTTTTTTAGTTAGACTGTCTTCTCTCGTAGCTTATCAGAGACCAAGACCTATTAAACGTTTTTGTTCCTAACATCAATATAATGCCTGACACATAGAAGGTGTTCAGAATAGTGAAGTACTTTTCCTGTAATTCATGCTTTTAAGTTTTCCAAAGGGTACTGTATTTATGAGTGTTAAATATTTTTATTTTTCTTTGTAGGAAAAGAATATTTTGGGTATTTAAGATTTGCTTCTTGTTCCTTAAAAAACTGGGGTCAGCATACAGATTATACTGAATTTTTAAGACTTACGTAACACTATACTCCAAAGGACAATTTTTGCAGTTAAAGGGAAAGATACATTAACATTTAAATATATGATCATATTTAGACATATTTTTAGATAGATGGGAAAGTCTAACAACTAATTTTCCTAAATATTCTACTTGCTTCTCTGGGGCACCCCCCTCCCTGCCTCGATTCTGTTCACTGTTTGTTCCTTCCTATTCCCACTAATTCAGTCATGTGCTGTGCTGCCCTATCTCCTCCTTCTCTCTCTCCATAGAAGACCTCACTTCCTTCTTCACTGAGAAACTGGAGACCTTATTACAGGAAGTCCTTCAAATTGCTGCACCCCCTACTAGAAGATAATCCATTTACACTCATCATCATCTCATTCATGTATTTACCTTTTTTGCCCATTCATTTGACAAATACTTATTAAGAGTCCTTTCTTAGCTGGACACGGCATGAAGTACTACAGGAATAAAGTTATCAAGACGTAGCCCCCATGCCCAAGCTGTTTCCAATCTGGTGATACAAGAAAGCAAGTAGGCACTTACACAGATCAGAGCCACTCTAGGAAGAACTTGATCTTGATGCTGCCATGGTTGAAATCATCAGAAGTGCTCCTGGGAAGAGGGAGAAGCATGGTCCGTAGCCTAAAGAATAAGCTTTTTTCCAGCCTCAGAGAGTAAGGTATCCACTCTTAAGATATTTTCTGTGTTTTGGCACTCAACACCTGCCCATTATTATCATCTGTTCATTTTTCTTGCTTCCCCTGTAGACTGTGAGCTTTCTGAGGGTGAGAACCCAGTCTCATGCCAGATTGATGTAAATTAATATTGATGCAGATGATCAATAAATATTTGGTGAATATTGAGCATGACCATGTAGGAGGTAAAATGTTCACAGGGTGTTACTGTTGTAGGTTGAACTGCATCCTCACAAAAGACATGGTGAAGCCCTAATGACCAGATACCAGTGAGTGTAACCTGACTTGGAAATAGTCTTTGAAAATGTAATCAATTTAAGATGAGGTCATACCTTATCCCCTATGAATGGTATCCTTGAAAAAACAGAAGAGACCTAGGGACAGGCAGAGAACCCGTGCAATGATGGAGGCAAAGTTGGGAGTGATGCATCTGCAAGCCAAGGAAAGCCAAGGATTGACAGCAACACCAGAAACTAAGAGAAAGGCATAGAATAGATTCTCCCTGCAAATCTTCAGATAGGACATGGCCCCGCTGGCACTTTGATGTCAGACTTCTTGCTTTCAGAACTGTTGGTTTCTGTTTTTTAAAGCACTCAGTTTGTGGTATTTTGTTATAGCAGCTCTACAAAATTAACACAGTTACTTTTTATTTTTATTAGGAAATATTGTAGTTCCTGTTGTAATCTTTAGGAAGTCAACATTATTTATGGGACTCAGTACCAACAAGCTGTGTTACTAGGAAAGAACCACGTTGAGCAAGGAAGAAATGTAGTTCTTGGTTTGAAAGCAATTGGCATTTAGAGACTCTCTCTTTTAGGTGTACCCAGCTACCTACCCTTTGTTTTAGAGTTGTTACTTAATGGCTTGGCAAGATCTGCTGTCCTTATAAAAGCACCCGCCACTGGTTAAGGAAAAATAGTTTCTGGCTTTCTAATAGCCCCTCTCTACAATGGTCTCTATGTAAGGTCAGTGTTCACTTACTTCAGATCTGGAGTACAATAGGCTGAAATAATTCTTTCTCCTTCCTTTTGTTGCTTGTTCTCTCTGGGGCCACAGTCTGTGTAGGACAATGGAGAATGTGGGAGGTGGGGAGCTGAGGAAGATTGGAAGAGAGGGAGCAAACTCTTCTAAATAAGCCCTCCATGTGCTTGTGAGACTCAGGCCCTCACTAGCCCCAGATTTGCTGCCTACCCCTTCTCGGTAGGGGGGCCCTGTATCCTGTCCTCGGGCTTCTCGTGGAAGTGTTGTTATGTGATTTGATGCCCAGCATTCCTGTTACTTCTTGGTGATTTTGCCTTGTAAACCTCCCACTTTAACATTCTGAATTTAAGTACAGCAATGGGAGAATGAGCCTCTTTTTTGTTCCTAATTTTTTCTGGACCTAGATGTCCTTGAGTCATTGACAACAGGTGTCCCTCTGGATTTTTAAAGCAAACAGGTGTGTGTGTGTGTGATGAAACACTCCCTTTAAACTCTAAGATACTCATCAAGTTTGGTTTCACTGAGGGACTCAAGCTGGCTGGAAGTAGGAGGGAATCATCACTGTCCATTTGTTTGGGGGACTTGCTCTAAAATGATTGTCTGCTTCCCTCCCAGTCTTTGTGTTATTGACATTGTAGTGTTTCCCAGGAACATACAGTTATCCAGAAAACTCAGACTGATGACAATGGTATTTGAAATGCTTCTGTAGGCCTGCTTCTAGATGGATAGGCAAAAATGTATGTTCCAAGGTACAAGTGCTTGTTGACTTTTTAAACACAGGCCGTCCAGGCTCTTTACAGGGAACTCGGAATCTCTCCGCAGGGCTGGCCTTCCTGTGCATCTGACAAGTACATCAAAGGATAGTCCTAAGTACTTTACTTTATAGCTTATTAATTTTTTCCTTCTTTAGTTTGCAATCTACTCTTAGAATGGGAAAATAATTTCTTTCATATTTTTTCTCCTTTCTCCTTTAAGCTGAAATTGATTTCTTTCTGAGCTTGTAAGGAAAAAAATTCAACTGTAGTTAATACAGTTGCCTCTCCTGAATAAAAATAAAAGGCTAGTTTACCTTCAAGCCATGCTGTATCAGAGTAAAGAGATACTGTGTCCCTCCAAGGAGGATTTTGACAGGAGAGGGTACAAAATTTTGTAGTATCAGGATAGAATAATTGTAGTCAATACAAGAAATAATAGAATAGCCATAAAATGTACCAAAATATGTTTATTTGGTGAATAGGGGATGGTTTTTGTGCATGTATTTGGAAAATTGGGAAGCGAGGAGACACTCTTAACATCTATCAGTACTCTTCTCAAATGCTTATTGTCATGACAACCATCTCTTCATAAACCAAGGCTCCGAGAGTAATACAGATGGGGTTGGTAACAAGGTAGAGTTGCCATCTGCTTTGTTTTATCTGAGGGACATTTTTTCGATCCCCAAGTCTGATCTTCATATCTGTAAGTCTCAACTTCCTTTTCTTTCTGGAGTCAGATATATTTGTGAGATTAGTTCTTTCCTCCTGACAAACAACTTTCTTATCTGTCATCACATAACTTATTTATTGTTAAATGAAGAGAAAAGGGGATAATTATGTATGAAAGCAAATATATAGATTTTAATGATTTATTCCTCAATCTGCTTTGCAAGGTCTGATATGAAGTGCCTTGAAATTCAATAAGACAGTCAAAAAAGTGAGATCAGTAAGGCAATAATTTTCCCAGGAAATAGGTAAAGTTGTTACTGCTTTTGAACACTGTATTCATATCTGTGCTTCCTGACAGGAGGGCTTTGTGCAGTTGTAGTAAGCTCTGTTGTTTTTACTTCCCAATAAAAAGGAGCACATCAGTTCTTTAGGAGAGGAAAACCTTTCCTGTTAGCAAATCTGAGGAGGAATTTGCCAAACAAATGGATTCTTACATGAGGGACACAGCCCAATACTTTGATCCACCCCTTTTCCAAAAATGCATTATTTATTCTCCTACCAACATACAACAAAAATGGAAAACATATTTTAAAAGGAAGGTATTTAGCTTTTCACAAGTTCATAGTTGCTATGATCAGAATTAAGATATATCCAGCCTTTGGAAAATAAGAAAATGCGTACCTAGCCATTCAAAGGAGTATGGTAAACTAAATAGTTAAATAAAGGTGAAAGGAAATATCTTATGGAGTTCATATTTAAAGTCTAGAGTAATTTCCTTCTGTGTATTATAATTATTTTACATATGTAGGCTATAGTATATAATTCTAAACCTTAAAATCTTAAGGTTTTACATGATACATTATTTTTACATTATAGCTTCATTTTTCTTTCTAATGAGAGAAATTTTATAACTCTCTTTAGATCAGACATAATTCATTCTTATATACTCCTTTTATGTCCTGTGCACTGATATGCAAACATAATCTAATACCAGATAAATAAAATGTAACCACTCTATATCACAAGCACAAATACTTACCCAGAAGTGTGTGGGATGACTAAACAATAAATACAGACTGATTTATTTATCACTGCTAGAAAATTTTGTCGGGTATGAATATACTTCTAGAGTTGAGTGTAATAACTTTTCAGAGCATCATAATGTGTGTGGTTTTTTGAATGTAGTTCCGGTTAACACCCGGCAGTAACTGTGCAAACTGGAAATCAGTTTTGTCTCTAGGCTTCCTTCCTCACGGAGTAGCCTGCAGTGAGGAGGCCACTCACTGTACGTAAGACCTTTTTAAAGGAAAGGCAAACTCCTGCATTCAGCTTATACCTCGCATGCACATTGTTAAGAGAGATGTCCAGGGAACACCTCAGGTCCTTCCAAGCAAGCTCTCTGAAGGCTTTTCTCTTTCATTTAGATAAAAAGGGTGAAGAAATGGAATTACCACAAGCAACATTGCTGGTTTTTATTTTAGGTGTGCCAGAGAACCACTATGAATCTATTTATGTAAAAACAGTTCTCCGAGTAATACGTGTTAAATTCTGCTGCGTTGTTCTGAAGGGGTTGGTAATGATGTTTTAAGTGTCTTCATTATATTATATCAAATAAAACATGGTACCCTTGTCAGGCTGCAGCATCAAGATTGGAAAGTTTGTGCATTTATACATTATTCTTTCAACATAGGCTCATCTTAATAAGGGTTATTTGAGGTATGCACAATTAATTTTAAAAAGCAGTAACTTTTTTTTTTAAAGCCTCATCTTTACTCAGATTAATTGGCCCTCGACTATGCTAAACGTGACATATTTTTAAAATATCAAATTTGTCACATACAGTTCTTCACTTACCACTGATTTTTATTGCTGAGCATTGCCTAGGGAAACTGCTTTGTTTCCCAAGGCAGGTAGTCACCACAGGGCAAGTTTCATTTTCTTTGTCCCAGGGCAAATAAGGAAGTGCTAACACACTGTGGAAGTCTGCTGAGTTCAGTAGAAAGCCATCGACCATTTACCTCGCGGGTTCGAATACAGCTGCCTTCTGGATCGCTAAACATCTTGAGATGCTTTGAGTGGAATAAAATCCCAAACGTGCTTTCTCTTCTCATTTTCTCACATACATATTTTAGGAGAAATATAATCCACATGCTTGTGTCCTTCCACTTTTAAATCATGAAAATGTTTTGTAAGAACTGTTTGATGTCCAGGAAGTCTTTCATCCTTTTTATTAGGTTACTTTAATATATAAATAAAAAGGAATAAACAAACAGAACACACAACGTGAAGACATAATTAGGGCAAACACAAAGTGCCCAATTTAAGTTTGAACTTCCCAATCTAAAATACTTTATAACAAAATGTTTGTCTTGGAGCTTTGCAAAAGTAGTGTTCCCTTTTATTGGGCTGGCCTACTGGGATGAAGTAGGGACAAGAACGGAATATTCATTGGCTTGTGCCTCATTCTCTGAGACATCTGCTAACTCCTTAAGTTTTACAATAACCCTAAATGGTAGGTTAGTCCATCTGCATTTTACAGATGGGAAGAGCTTTCAGAGATCTTAAGCAATTGGCCATTGGCCACAGAGGAATTTCAGGCAAGGTGTACTTGACTTTTTTGCTCATGTACTCTTTTCATTGCTTCTGTCCTCATTCTGCTGGGTTTGTGGGGCGGGGGGTTGAGAGTGTACGTTCCAGGCAACCCCCAAACCCCCAATACAGGTAGTGACTTGGAAATTCCTAGTAATTAGGCCTGAGGATGAGGCCTATTGTAGCATTGATATTTATAGGTCCACTTGGTATAGATGAGGTGGATATTTGGTATGCTGATTGTATAAGAGCATTTGGGTGAGTGGCATTGTGCCAGAGGGGGCCTGTGCACAGTTTCCTTTTATTGTAGCAGAGGGAAGCCAGAATGTACAAAGGGATGGTGACGTAGGGCAGGCTCTATAGGAGGCCCGAGCTCTCATATTGTGATTCAGTGTTTCTAAAAAGAGATACTCTATTACCATTTATTTCATTTTTTAATGGCTTCAAAAACTGCTCAAAATATTCCAGAAATATCTTCCATATTTGGTAAGAGTGGTGCATGATGTTATTTGTTTAAAGAGATTAAGCTTATTTGTTAAAAAAGAATTTTTTGGTGTTTTGTGTTTTACCGGAGATATCTTGAAGTGTTATAGAATGGACATTAGTTTTAATGGGCCTCCGTATAATGGGATTACATATAAAAGGGAATCCAAGATTTTATTTGGAGGTGGGGAGGTCATATTCAATTATACCATAGGGTACATGGTTCATAGTAGGGTATTAAGTTACTATTTTCTGAAGAAAAAGAAAAAAATTACAAAATGGAGGATGTGAAGACAGCTTAGCCTTGGAATGGAGATCCAGGTCCTTTCTTCTTTTTTAAAATCTTTTTCTACTTCTCCACTGAGTCTTTGGTATCAAAGGGAAAAGAGATGAATTATTTAAATCTTCTATTGAGTTGAGGCAATACAGACAGAATGCAATGGGCAGTTTCATGCCTGACATTTTGGAGAACACTGGGGTCGTCATATGACTGAGTACATGATTCACTTTTTGAAGGTCAGGGAACTAGTATTTTTTTCCAGTGGATTTTTAGGAGGCCAACCACCTGTGTTCGAGTGTTGTAGAAAGCACTCCCCAGGGACAAGTTGCCTTTCTCTTTCATAGGTTTTCTGCTTGGCTTTGCATCCCATGAGAAGTTACATAATTCCTGTAGCTTATTTTTTCTCATGCCTCAACTGAAGAGCCACTCTGATGCACCTTTCACTCCACAGCACTGCAGAGCTCTGCAAGCATTCATATCTCATGAGTCATTTTGCCTTAGGACCTCGGCACACTTGTTACTGTTGTTTTTAGAGTCTTACCACCCCCAGTAAGACAGGCTGAGGCTTTAAGGATCTCCTGTGTGCCGAGGCAAGTTAAGCAATTTGTACGGCAATCCCTAGTGGAGGGAGGAAAGGAGTTTAGGATCTCGTGGGGTCCAAGGAGAGGGGGAAGACATGCCAGGAGCTCCTCTCATAGTCAAAACTAAGTAAAAAATCTTGGAGGAAAAACAATTACTTTATAATAAGACAGAGGGCAGGAATGTCTGGTGATGAGGCTGGTTGTGTGTATACAGGGAGGGTCTTTTTCTATGAAAGAGGCCTCCCTCGACTCCGTTAGATCCTTGTCCAACCAGGGGGGGAAGTAGGGCTTGAGGCATCTGTCTGTTTCCAGTATAGTCTATCTCTGGATACTCCTATGACTAATGAATGTGGACTAGTGAAGAAGACCCAAGTTTACTTTCTTTTAAAGTTTTATTTTATAAAGTCAGATTTCCTTGCATCTGATTTCACTTGGTCCCAATAAACTATTGTTACTACTTTTTAGGTATGCATTCCATTCCCCTGGTATAGGGTAAGCTAAAAAAGATCCCTTATCACTGTCACGAAATGAGACCCCCCGCATGATGGGGGGGGGAGTCATTTCTTACCGTGTCATCTGTAAGGATGTCTGTCACTGGTTTCTCTATTCATGTCCTGTGCTGCTAATTCCTATCTTCATATTGACACTTTCAAGTGTTTCAAGTGTTCAAGAAAGGCATCGTTGGATGCCTCCAAAATATTACAGCAAATCCAGTTGAAATGGCGTATTAGGTCATGCTTCCGATTTATAAGGAAAATAAGCTAAGGGATAAAAACTTGATTTCTATAGATAGTTGCCCCAATATAATTTTTTGGGGGAGTTGATTACATTATTTTTCTCCATTGGTTATAAATTGAGAGTACTATTGGATATTTATTCCACACATCAAGGGCATTTTGCTCTTGGCAGTTAAAAAAACACTGAGATCAGTATACTGGAGGAAAGGAGAGACTCCACCTAATAACTTCCTTCCATAGCTCTCACGTTCATTGAGAAGGTTGAGAGTCTTCTTTGCACACTATTCCCAACCCTGCCCCAGGAACTCACAGAGGACACCATGAAAGAGCTACAGTAACCCGTGTCTGCGGGCAGTATGTACTCCTGGGACAGATAATTAAATACACCATTTAGTTTTGAGAGATTTACATCATTTCAGCAGAAGGGCCCAGCAATTCTGCAGGACTCAGACTGAAAACTATTACTAACAGACATACTTCAGACAAATTTCATAATCACCAGACTTGTGTGGTACAAATGGTTATAGCGAGCTTCTGAGGCTTCCAAAAGACTACTAGAATTGTCAGACTTGAACAGCACTGAAATTTTGAAGTAAAAATTAAAAAGTATGACTTCGTTTTATAGGTAAGGTTGCTACCAGAAAATGTTCCTTTGGTTTTCCAAAATAGATTGATTGTATAGCCAACTGCAGTTCTTCCCTGAGATTCCCCCCAAATCTCATCTGGTGTGACTGTTGAGGTTTAAGGAGGGTTCAAATAACATGGTGTAGGTTTCATTGTGGGTGATGTTATCACATGTTTATATTTTTTCTACATAAAATGGTGAATGTTATAAAAGAAAATATCTCACTTTCAAATGCTAACATTTCTGAAAGTGAGTTTAATTTACAGTGTAAATTTTCATTGCTATTATGAAACATCACCCAAAAGACTGGGGTGAAATCTTTGAGCATTAAAACTTCCCTGAGAGCTTCCATTTTAAGCACCGCTCACTGAACTGGGGCTATCCCATTCAGCATTGGGTACTGAGAAGAAAACATTTCCTGTTGCCTCAGGCAGTATTTCTTCCAGAGTAAGGCTGGTCCATTTTGATCCAGACCACTCTGGAGGTAAATAACTATAGGTCTCAGAGACACCTATTCTTTTTCTCCCCAGGAAGCCTGAAACCAAACCACTGTTTTTAATCCTTTAGTTTTTCTTATTAATAAAGCTGCCCACTTTCTGTCCAGTTGTAAGTCCCACTTTACGTGAGTGAACCCCATTCTTTACCAATGAGAACACACTTGCTCTGATAAAGTCTATGATGTTGTGGCCTTGGCATGGGCTCAGTGATATAGCAGAAGGGGCAATAGATTTGGACTTTAAAAAAACAGAACTTGATGGAATCATGCATCTTGTGCTTCTAGAGAGTACACAGTCTAGCAGGATTCACAGATACATGCATAGTTAGTGTGACTTTGGTGTTAGAAGCTCATGAAAAGTTGTGTGACATCATTAGTCATTAGGGAAATGCACATTAAAACCACAGAGCCAGTGCGACATCTTTGTATATCTACTAGAATGTCTAAAATTAAGAAGACTGACCATGCCAAGTATTGGTGAGGAGGTGGAGCAACTCATCTCGCTGGAGCTTGGCAGTGTCTTAAAGAGTTAAATGTATACTTGCCATATGACCCAGCCACGACACTCTTAACCAACTCAAGAAAAAATGTCCATTCAAAAACTTGTACATAGATTGGTTGTAAAAGCTTTATTTGTAATAGCCTCAAACTGCAAACAACTCAAACATCCAATGAAAAGATAGGCAAATTGGATGTATTTATTGCATATATCCTTACAATGGAATAGCACAGAGCAATAAAAAGGATCAATTATTCATGCATGCAGGAACATGGACAAGTCTCAAAATAATTACGCTGAGTTAGAGAGTCAGAAAGAAAGGCGAGAGACTCTTGGGAATTAAGTTAAAAGAGTATCACTAGGAATATAGGAAGTAGAGGAAGAATTGTAGTGTTACTTCAAAAGTAGACTTGGTGAGGCTTGATTATGGGCTGATGGATACAGGTGGGGCATAGCCTCAGGTCTTTCTTTAGCTTGAGTTTCTCTCTATGGATAATCACCTATTTAATGGTACCAATGACTCTTAAGGATATAAAATGAAGGGCTGCCTGTTAAATGCCGATCCTGTGATAGCTTCGAGACCCCCAAGGAGAAGCATCCAGTAGGCAAATGATCGGTACTCGACATTAAGGAAAATCAATGTATGTCTTGCTTTTAAATAGATATGAGTGTATAAAGTTATACATTAAAGTGTTATTTAGTGAGTGAAAATAAAGAAGAGGATGAAGAAAAATGGGATTTCTAGAACCAGTCCTGTGGATAAGAGACAATGAAGGGTTGAAGGCAGAGAGAGAGGGAGGGAGGGAGAAAGCCTGTGAGAAGGCCCCTCAGAACAAAGGAACAGGGAGTGATTGGGAAAGCAGTCGATTTTATGGGCATCTTGTTTTTTAATGCCCATCACTATGGTGTATCTCTGTGTGTGTGCTTGGATTTATTTAGTCACTTGATCCAAATTCTATAACCAATTCAGCTCTTAAGAGGTAGTGTCAATCGTGGTCAAGGGCACAGGTCCTGGAGACAATATTCCCCACCTCTTGCCTTAACAGATACATAAGCCCTCTGAACATCTGTTTCTTTACCTGTAAAATGGCATCTCCATCAGTTTCTACCTCTTAGAGTTTATTGTATTAATAAATATTTTTTAAAAATTTGTACAGGAAATACTTAGCATTTCTTCTAATCCATAGTAAGGACTCTATAAATTGGTCTTTCTCTTCCTTTCCTCCTCCCTCTTATCATTATTAGGAAATAATTGTGAGAGATGATTAGACATAGTTTTAATCTCCCAATAAGCCATTAGAAAAACAAGAGCATGTTTTAGTGTTTACTGCCAGAAGTAATCGTAATGTCACCTTTATTCATGATTCATCTGATTTCAGTGATTTATTTATACATGCTATCTCATTAGTCTTTTATATGATGCGAAAAAAAAGCATGGATTACTGTTGAAGCAAAAAAGTAGAAATTTAGTGACTTTGGTTCTGCCTATGCTCCAATTTCTGTTTGGATTAAGACAAATAATTTAAATGTCTTGCACCTCAATATCCTCAACTGAAACAGAAATGAAACATAGTAATCACATAGGGCTATTAGAAATGTCTAAGTAGAAAGCATACAAGTTTTAACGTTATTTAAATATAAAACTTTATCGGAAGTGAAGTGGGTTGCACAAATCAGTATATTTCTGTAAGTGTGGCTCCATGGTATAAATAAACTTTATGCCACATTGAAGTTCACTGATAGACTAGGTTGAAAGAAGTGATTTCGCTTTCCTATCCAGTATGCTTCTAGTGCATCTGTTCCATCTAATAGAAATAGACCCTGTCCATGCAAATGCCTGGTCTGCATTAATTTCACCAGTAATAACTGTTCATTTTGAGTCAGCAGGGTTTTTCTTGTCTTGTTTTCAGGTTTTGTGGATTTGACCCTCCACGATCAGGTCCACCTTCTGGAATGTGCCTGGCTGGAGATCCTGATGATCGGACTTGTCTGGCGCTCCATGGAGCACCCAGGGAAGCTCCTGTTTGCCCCCAACTTGCTCCTGGACAGGTGCGTGACTTGGCTGTAGCCTGGCGGGAAGCACAGCCTTTGTAATCACCAGTTTCTTCCTGAGGCTCTTTTATTCAGTACTGCATGAGGCGTCCAAGAACTTTACCAGATATATTTACTTTACAGATGAGTGAATTTGGGACATGTAGTCTACTCGAGATCCCAGAAAGCTAAGGATAATTTTCTGCTAAACATCTCCTCAGGGGAGCTCTATTATTTCTAATATATAGAGTATGTGTGTATATATATGTTACATTGATATATGTAATCAATAGATTATTATTTTATATGTATACATAGTGTATGTAAATATTATAATTTTATACTATATATAAAATTATAAATACAATAATAATTATAAAATCTATATATGTGTTTTATATGTACATTTACATATATGTGTACATATATGTGTATATATATGTAAAACTATTAATTGTAGTTTTCTAACTCTACTTTCATCTTGTGTTATTAAAAAAAATGATAAATATCCTCTCTTTAATTAAAATCTTTTTTGGCCCGTGTACGTCCAAACCACACCTTTTCATCTCCTTCTCCAATTTTCCCATCAGTAAATGAGGAAGTTTGACCTGAGTTCTGAAGGCCACTTCCAGTTCTATGAATTCATGAAAGTTACTTGCTTGTTTTAGAAAATGAAGATTTCAGTTTCCAAATACGCTACCTTATCGAATGTATTCTCTTTGGGCTGACTTAATATGGATTCTATTCTTTCTTTTCCAGCCATTGTTTAGAGTAATAGAATGTAGACATTATTCAACAGAAGCTACTGCTGGTGGAGTCCCTCCCTACCTGGCACCAGCTACCGTATTAAACACTTTACATACATGATCTCATTTAATTGTCGCAGCACTTCTAGGAAGCTCATCATTCACATTTTATCAGAAAGGAAACTAAGTTTCAGAGCCATTCTGCTACTTGCAAAAAGCATCCAGCTGGCTAATGGCGGAGCCAGGAGTGGGATTCAACATCTGCCTGGCTCTGGCACACTCTTATTGCCTCCTGTCCTGTGCACACATTCTTCACACTCTTCCCTGCTCAGCGATGCCCAGTTCGGTTCGCTGTTATAGCCTTTGGTTTCCAGGGATGCCTCGTATTTCTGGGCCACATAACAGTTTGAATGAGGAAGAACCATCTTCTGATTGTCTCCTGCGAACTTCCCTTGCCTCTGCCCAGCAGCCCAGGGCTGCCAAGCTGCCCGGGGAGGCATCCGTGCACATTCCCTCCTGGCGGAGCACCACACCACCTCCTCATCTCCTTCTGTCCTGCTCCGGGCTCCCCTAGACCTGCCCAACTGTCTGGAGCAGAGTTCCAGCAAGATTTATTAAAGTACTGGGGAATTGTTCAACTATTGGCTACTGTTTTGTCATTTTGTGCTACTATCACTTTTGAAAAACAGTGGCGATACTGTTCAAGAAGCAGATTTTGCTGTCTGTGGAATATATTCCCAGATCACAGTTTCTTAAAATTGTCACGAATGGCTATTAGTTTTGTTCCTTAGAACTGCCCTCACTCCGCACTCCGCCAGCCTTTCAGAAGATGCCTTTATAGTACTCTTTCACTTTCCTTTTCTGTTTCTCTTGTCTTTTAGTTTTCTTTTCCACCTCTTTTCCCCTCTGTTTTCCTTTACTTTGCTCTTTCCTTCTTTTCATCCACCTCCCCTCTGCTTCCTCCTTTTCCTTCTTTGTAATTTTCTTGTTGCAGTGATGCGTCTCCCTGACCAAGGTGTGACACATTTGCGATGAAAATGTTGCCACATACAGCGTTTCCCTGCTGCGGATGGAACGTGTGTTCAGTATTTAGGTTTTTGGTACATCTGTAGCTGACCTGATCTTCTCCATGATCAACCGCTTCATCCGGGTCTGTTTTCTTGGGCACACACTTTCTGAGAACAGTCATCACGTCATTGCGTTTTAAATATGAAAGGGTTCATGCCATTACTTCACCCTAGTGAACTCATTTTGCCATATGGTGACATTGCCTGGGATTTTATCAGCCACTTCCTTCTCTTTCTTTGTCACATGCTTACATTGTGGTTAATTTTCTCTCAAATCTCTCACTGCAGAACGAGTGAATAAAAGTCCTCATCTCTATCCATGTGTGCTTTCTAAAACTCCAGCTTTGAAGTTCCTACTTCCTCTAGACCAGGATATCCCAACTTCTGTTCTGCTGACATTTTTGCCTGGATCATTCTTTCCTGGTGGGGAGGGATGTCCTGTACACTTTAGGATGTTTAGAAGCATCCTTAGCCCCTATCCACTAGATGCTCTTGCACCCCCTCCTCCCTAGTGATGACAACTCCAATGTCTCCAGACATTTCTGAATGTCCCCTGTGTGGGGGAAGGGGTGGTCTGAAACTGTCTCTGGTTGAGAACAGCTCCTCTGGACTTTTCTCCTTCAATGTCCTATAAACTCAGACTCACCATACCCCTCATTGAAGATATTATCTTCCTTATTAAGTCTGTTCCTTTTCTTTCTTCCCTATATAGTGACATGGACATTCACAGAGACTACAGAGTTTAAATTAACCATGGATTCCACTTCCCCCCTCACCAGATTATCCACTCAGCTATCAGGTCATTTCTGAGCTGTTTCTGAGTCCGTAGCTCTCCTTTGTCTCCATTCCTCTGTCTCCGTGTCGCTCCTTCCCCAGCTTATGGCCTCCCCACTGCTGCTTCTCCTTCTCCTTCTCGCCCACCACCCCTCTGTCCTGCACTCTTCCCTGTAGTGCTCCTGAGATGTCCTTCTAAGACACAGCTGTAGTCGTGATGCCCCTGACTCAGCCTTCACTGCCTCTTTCCATTCTTCAAAAGGACCTGTCTAAACATCCATTCTTGGTAATTAGGACTCTCTATTGTAAATGTCACACACACAAACATCTACAGAGTCGGCAAATGACGTCAATGAGGAAGGCCAGTGGATGTGAGTTCCAAAAGGCAGTTCTGGGGATTAGGTGAATCTGGGGAGCTCTTGTCCCATCTAAAAACACCTGGATGCTGATGCAGCCATAAACATAACTTAATACTTCAAGTTTTTTTTCCCACTGTTTCTGAAAGGCCCTCTACTGTTAGAATTCCTTGTCAGAATCTTATCCATTCTTTCTGGCTAATTTCAGATGTCACTCTTCCCTTAGAAGCTTCCTTCAAACTCTCTTCTGTTCAGGCAGAAGGTAGCCTTTCCTTTGTCTAAGTTCTCATAGAGTTTGGTTTGTACTTCTCTGAGTCCCACTCTGCCACAGGTCAGTAGTGTTTGTACGTGTTCTCTTCCTTACCTGCTCATAAGCTTCTTGTGGGTGGGGACCAGATCTTGTTCCTCTTTTTGTTACTATCAATGTGCAAAGTCTTCCATGCTTCCCAATGAATATTTGTTAATTACACTGGCCAAGGTCACCCAGATAGCTTATGGCAGTCAGGAGAACCCACTCTTTTCTGACAGTCATTTCATTTCAGCTGTCCTTGTCATCAAACTCACTTCTTGTTCATCATTACTCATCAATTCCTGGCTTATCCCTTATAGAATTTGCAGAAATTAATACCTAAACTTTTTTGAAGGATTTTTTTAAGTCCCTAAAAAGCATTTGGCTTATGCTTATATTTGTGCTTTTATTCCACAAACCTGTTATGTAACTTTTAAATTCCAAATGGGGATAAGCAGAGGGTTTTATTTTTTCCCAAAACTGGACTATTAAGTAAAACCCTAAAGATCTTAATACATTTAAGTACACATAGGTACATGTTAATGATTAGAAAAGTATATACATAAATGCAAATTATATAAATCACATGAAATAAAACTATGATCTATAATATAAAATTTATTTTACTATGGTTTTCTAACTAGTAACATGCACCTAAATATTAGGAAATTTCAATATTATTAAATTACCCTCTTGGTCTTAGAGGGTGACTGCTTTTGTTGACATTGATATATGCAAAACAGTGACCAGCAGTCCATTTGTAATTTTATACCTCTGGTAGATGGCTTTGAGTGACAGCTGAGAACACTGTTTATGTTTTTGCCTTTCAGGTTCCCAGCCCCTTAGATAACATTCTGATTAGCATGATTTACCATGATCCCCCCCATGCTCTTTTCCCATCACAGTGTACATAGCAAATTTTGTAACAAGTGTAGACATTTTGTAACAAAATACAGAAATCTGTAAGTTTCAAAGCTAAGTGTTTGATTGAGAGCTGGTAAGCAGAAGATGAATCTTAGCTTCCTCATTTTAATTTTATCTCAGGCTTTTCAAAGACATGACCTTTGAAAAGTCAGCCACCTCCATTGGCTTTTTACATCTGTATAGAAATGGAGAAAGAGAAAGCCGGAGGTCCCAAGTAGTCCTCTCACCTGTGGATTACCAGTGTTGCTCAACTGGAGACAGGGGTTTAATTTGTGATTTGTTATAATGATGTCTTGTTCTCTCAAACCTTCTTCGTAAATCCAGGCTTATGTGCTTTCCAAGGCCATCAAGAGGATAGAGTTTACCCCAGTCTTTCCTTGTAGTTACTCAAATGTTAGTATTGGCAAGTGGGGTTTAGTGATTATAAGAATAGAAAAACCTGCTGGTTGCCATCCCACATTTGTGAGCAGAGGACATTTTTCCTATCTTGTGTCTATTTAAAAAGTTATTGCTTGATTTTCTCCCCAGTGACAACCCATGATATCTTGATTCTGGTAGTTTATAACTGCCCTGTAGTCATATGCTGAAGGCTAATTTTATCCTTGCCATGCTTAGCCTACCCACAGTTTCCAGGTCTTCCCTGCATCCTGCAGCAGTGAGTTCCAAGCACTTAATGCAGTCATCTCTTCCTGTGAAAACCAAGAAATAATGGTTATTATAAGGTATAAATATAGAACCCAGTAATTTTTCTTGGTGTGTATGTGTGTCTGTGTTGTACAAGAGGAAAGTTAAAGATAATAAGAATGCCTGTGAAAGTCATCAGGAAATGGAGAAAATTCACTTTCCATTCTAGCACCTAATGCTCTGGTGTGTTTTGGCACCAGAAAACACAAACTATGTCCTCGGTGTCAACTAGGAATGCGTCTCTTTGCATAGTCCTTCGTGAGCATTCACACTGGAAAAACACACTGACAACAGAAGCAAAAGCGTTCAGTATACGTCATTCCTTGAGGGGTCTCTGTTCTTACAGGAGTAAAGTTTGCTATGGCTGGAGGCAGATGTGATGGTAGAGGAAACAATGTAAACTGCCTGTTCGGTGAGACCATCCCGTGTCCAAGGGACTGTCTAATTCTGTTTTGCTGGCACCATCCATGCTAACAAATTCTGAGAAATATTTGCGGATTTCTCAGTGAAGCCAAAGCCCTCTCTTTTGACTCCTATTCACTCTCAGAGAAACAACTATTCATCCACTTGAAAAGCAGAGCTTAATTCGACTAGCAGAATATTCCCTCTACCAAGCATCTGGCCAGAGGGTTGTTGATCTAGCTCTTTCCTTGACTCCTGCATCAGACGGCTCTGCCTGTAGGAAATAGTATTGGACAACAGAAAGTTCTTTTACTCGTAGGCATGGATAGGAATAAGCTCTTTTCCTTAAGAGAAAAACAGGTTACTGCACCAGAGAGAAGAGTTTGCGTCTTCTACTAAATAGCAGACTGACTTCAGATGACACATTCATTTTAAATTGAAAAGAACGAGTCATTTTCTACAAACATGAGCATTCTCATTTTAGGTTGCTTGTAAATATTTCAGAAAAATACAAGCAAATAAAACAATGCTTCCAGCAGTGCTTTTATTGGCCTTTATCTTATTTTTTTTCTGTTTAAAACCTGATGTAAATTCTTTGCAGAATTTTTACTCAGAAGAGTAGAAAAATTAAGTTCTGAAGTAAGTTGATGAATTCAGAATGTAATCCATCCAAAGGTTTCCTGGACATGAAGAGGGGGACATCCCTTTCTATTCCCTTTTCAGATTTCTCCCCCCTGAAAAATGTGTGCTCCTCTAAAGGGGAGCCTCATAGCTGGGAGAGCAGGTGTGGGCTGAGGGGTGAGTGATGTGCCCGTTTGCAGAGCTAGTCCTGGGCAGGAGACAGTTGCAGTTACTCCAGTAGCTTTGCTGGATTTTTCTCCAGAATTTTCCAGGGAGTCCTTTGATTTTCATTCCTATTCGCCTCATTCATATGTCAGGAAATTTGGTCATAACCTTTTTTTCTCTGCCTTATAGAATCGGATAAAAAGAGAAAAAAAAGGAGAGCAACATTTATTAATTTTTTAAACATGTACTGTACTACGCTGGGTTATCTTCCAAACTGTATTTCATTCATTGTCTGAAAATACAGGTAGCAAAAGGTTTTACTTGTTTATATTCTGACTCTGGTTTCTTTGGTTCTCTCCCTGCTCTGAGCCTTTAATTAGTCAAGAGCAGGTGCCAACTGACTGATACTTAAGTCTTTGTTTTTTTAATGCTGGGAATATGAAACTGTACTGTAGAGGAGAAAAACTGAGGCCAAAAGAAGGAAAAAATAAGCCAAACTGACACTATTATTACTATTCTTACTACATCTGATTGAAAATGAATCAAAACGTGTCTTGGACTAAAAACCGATTTCATTATACACTCTAAATAGGACAGTTATATAATATCTGAATAGTATCTCAGTAAGGATATTAAACAAACACACACATATGGGAGTTTCAGGAACAGTCAGTTTGACCAACAAGACCATCAATCATGAAAGCACTTATAGGGGTTCCATCAGAAAAAGGTAAAAAAACAACACATTCAAATGTAGGTTTCTGCTTAAAAACAAAAGCAATTCAGCAGCACTGTATTATAGAGCTTGCTAAGACACACGTCTTTAACTCTTCAAGAGGAATAAGCATGTAAACAGTAAGGATCCACTCAATATAAAATCACTCCAGAGGAAAAGGCATAATTCCAACCGAAGCATTAATGCTGTGTAGGAGGTTAATTGGACTTTTCTTACATTTCTACATAAACACATTATTTTTGTATTCACCATTTATGTTTAACAATTAAACATCAGCCTAATTGATTTCAAAATACAATCAAAATATT
The DNA here is from genome assembly GCF_040802235.1 of Manis javanica. Classification (NCBI taxonomy): domain Eukaryota; kingdom Metazoa; phylum Chordata; class Mammalia; order Pholidota; family Manidae; genus Manis; species Manis javanica. Next base: position 67,836,526 of record NC_133168.1, read on the forward strand.
TTGACAGTTAAATTGTAAAGTACATTAATATTATTTAGATCACACGTGTCACAAAGGGATAATCAAATAATTCCATCCCCCATCCTTAGGGGCTTTAATCAAAGCTGTCTCTCCATCATCGGCATTAGAAATGCCCCCATTTGTTCTTAGGAATGCCATAAAACTCCGATGATAAGGGGAGATGGCCAACTTCAAGTCTGGGTTAGTTAGAGTTCATTTTAAATCAACTCAGTAGATATTTTTTTAGTACCTCTCGGGTCCTGCATGATCCTGGAGTATCTGAAAAAAGATATGTGTAAGACGCACACCTGAACTCATGGAATTTACAGTCAGTGGTAGAGTAATAGTAGTGTGCAAATAAATGGCAAGCAAAAGCAAGACATCGCCGCAGGCCCCCACCGCAGCCCACTAGCCACTCAGGTCTAATGTATTCTTCCCCATCACTTTCTAATGGCTGTGGATTCTGTGACAATTAATCCCTGGATTAAACATGCATTTAGATACTGACTCACTCTTGACATTCCCATGCTAGAGTAAGTATACTCACGGTGTGTTTATCCTGCCTAAAACCGTAATGCAGGTAACTCTAAAAGTGAGTTCATTCTGTATGTTGGTCCTTTGGGGCTGGCAGGAGGGCAGCAGATTTGGGCAGAAGTTTATCAAGATAGATGACCACAGCTTAAACATATTTGCAATGTTACTTATGTCAAGGTATTACTAGTATTTGGATATTTTCCTGTGATGACAGCTCTTAATTTTACAGAGTAAGTAGAGGTTTGACTTCAAAATAATTAGAGTTAGTATGTCTGTTTCCATTTCCTGTTGAAAGTTGAAATTGTCTTTATTATCAGTGTCATGGTTACCTGCCCTTTTGGTTTGTTATTAAGTTCCAGTCTCTTCTTTGGTATTGTTGACTTCTCCCTGTGGGATCATAATCCAAAGAATAAGGGTAAAGTTTCTCTTCTGATACTTATAGAGGCATTTTTAAGTGATTGACTATTCTTACTTGTTTTTTATTTTCATTTTATCAAATGTAAAGGAGATGTAAAGAGCACACACTGTCAGTATTTTCCTTGGTTTTATACCACAACGGAGAATCAGTTCTTGATCTGTTTTCGTATTTACCACACTCTCCCCTGGCCCAGATTCTCAGGCCCACCATGACTTTATTGTTGGAAAATGGGACACAACAAAGAGATTTGGATGATAAGAAAAGATTACTTACTGCACACATTTGAGCAGAACAGGGCTTCTGTATCTCCAACTTTAGTCAGGACCAGCTTAATACTGGGAGTCATTGAGCCTGCGATGCAATCCACCTTAGCCTCTGAATTTTGCTTTTTCAGTGTGTATCAATCAGTTGATTTATTATTATTTTTTGTTACTCAGATTGTCCCATCTGTGGCTAACAAGAGTTCCTTCATACTGAATTTTATGTCATCATGGCATAAAGCATTAGTCTATGATGCCTTCTTGCTGAGCAGTAAAATAACACGTCCCAGCCTCCTACTGTAAATTTCCTGCCCCATAAACCATTTCTAGAAGGACTACTCATTGGTTTCAGAGAAATTAGTATTTAGAAGTCAATTTTGGCACTCAGTGTGTTCACTACTTTTGAGTTGTCACTGTTTCTAGGCCTTTTCAATTGATAAAATAAGGATATAAGCACCTTTGAAACAACAAAATAATTATTTCATAGTGATATTTCCAATTCAAATCTTGGTTCTGAACCAAATAAATGTAATTACTCATTTGATTATCTTTGCATTGTGTGAAATAGTTTAAAGATAATAGTACCAGTCTATCTACTGACAATTAGACCATTGAATATAGTTGAAGATTTCTAAGTAGCTCTATTTGTCTTTATATTTCACTTAGAATGGAAAGTCAAATACTATGTTCTGCAGACACTTGAAATAAACCTTCTCTCTGAGGATATGTCATCAACCTGATATAGAGTAAGAATCATTTGTTTCAAGCTGATTTCCATTTTTACATATATTTTTACTTAATATCTTTGAATATGTAAAGTATTTGTTTCTGAAGTCAAAACCAGGTATATTCAGTATATACATAATGCTTTGGAAATTACTACATGTTTGTGTATAAAGAGCTTCCTTATTCCTTTTCATGATAATTTTATATTTCATTGTGTGGAATCCCTTATTGATGGGCATGGAGGTTCTTTCCAATCTTATACTATAAACAACAACAAAAAGGCCACAATAAGTAACTTTGTGAACAAGTTATTTTATACTTTCTTCAGTCTGTCTTTGTGATAGATCCCTAGAAGTGGGATTGTTGGGTCAAAAAGTACAAGCATGCTAGATATTGGAAAATTTATTACCAGTGATTTTGTGTTTGTGTCATTGTGCTTTCCCACAAGCACGTATAAGAGGACCACTTTCACAGCAGCCTCTCTAACAGAATATGTTGTCAAACTTTTAGATTTTTGCCAATCTGATAGGTAAGAAGTTATCTCAAAATGGCACTAATTGCATTTCCGTTTATTTCCGAATGAAATTAAGCATATTACTTACATTTAAGGACCTTTTCTTCTTTTGTGAGTTGCACATTCATATTTTTGTCCATTTTTGTACCTGCTTGTCTTTTATTCCCTTGATATTTAGAAGCTAAGAAATAGATTAGCTTTTTTTATTTGAGAAAGCAGATAGACTAGCTTTTTTCTCAATATAAATTGCCAATATGTTTTTTCAATTTTTCATTTGCATTTGAACTGTTTATGGAGTATTTTGTCAGGCAAAAAGTTTTTGTAAATTGTTTTATTGCAGAAATACATTAATCTTTTATTTTAATAACAAGAAGGGGTTCTCTGCCCCCCAAGTTGTAATTATATTCACTTCTGCTTGTTTCTAGTACTTTTTACTCTTTTATCTTCGGTCTCTTTGGAATTTATCCTGATATAGTGTGCTATAAAGACTAACTTTTATATTTTCTAGATGGCTTTTCAGTTTTTCCAAAACCATTTATAAAAACATCAATATTTTCTCAAGTGATTTGAGGTATATATCCTTGATTACATACTGAATTTCTTTGTAGACTCAAGTCCTTCTTTGAAATTTCAATTATCTGCTAAGGTTTATCTGTTTGTGAATCAATATCACATACGCTTTATTTACAGCAGCTCCAAATTGGGATTTCATTCTGGTCAGGCTATCTCTCCAATGTTGCTTTTTGATATTTCAGGGTTTTTCAGGTAATTCTTCCTTTCTTTTTTTATAATTAACTTGTTGAAATCCATAAGAAACTCTGATGATTTTATTGGAATCATGTTAAATGTAAATTGCCTTAAGAATTAATGTCTTTATAATGTTGAATCTCCTTATCCAAGACAAGGTGTCTTTTCATTTGTTCAGATTTGTAGTGTGCATCTTTCAGAAGTATTTTCAAGTATCTTTATATATATTTTGTATATATTTTTCAGATTATGCGTAGCTATTTTAAATACATATACATACATATATATAGTATAAATATGAATAAATGAATACACATTATTTGTATGTAGGTCAGTAATTGATACTTTTTGTTTTGTTTTGTTTTTTGTTTGTGCACACAGTTTTATTTTTAAAGCTATGTTTTATTTAGTATGTCTCAAGCATCTTTATATTTTATTAAATACTTTCTGAAACAAAACATTTTAATGAATGAGTCATATTCTCTTGTGTAGATCCAGCGATTTTTAGTTTTTTTTTTACATACAGACTACTGCTTTGCTAAATTCTCTTACCTTGTTTAGAGTAGTTTACCATTAATTTCCATTGGGTTTCCTAACATGCAATCATATCATCTGCAAATAGATTGTTTTACCTCTTCCTTTTTTTCCCTAAGCATCTAAATATTTTTATCTGATTGTATTGAATAATACCTCTAATCTCTTGTAAAAATATTAGCAATAATGGGGACCATTTCTTCATTCCTATGTATTCATGTTACAACAGTTTCTATGGATTTCTGTTATTACATGATTTTATTGAAAAGGAAGGTTATTGTTATTTTTTCTCTGTATACTCTTTACATGTTTTTGTTATCAGTATTACACATGTCTCACAAAAGTAGTTTGGGATTTTCTTTGATTTTTCTATGCTCTGGGAAGTTTTAAGTAGTATTGGTATTATTTGATCTTTAAAAATTTTAATTTTGTGGAATTCCATTGTGGGATGTGGACCTGGAGCTCTCTGGACATTTTAATTCTTCTGCAGTAATTGGTCTCTGGATTTTTCTCTCTTCTTGGGTCAGTTTTGGCCTGTAAATCTCCTGATAAAGTTATCCATTTCATCTAGGTCTTCAAATTTATTACACTGAGTTGGACAAAGTGGTTTCTGATGCTTTTAAAAGTTTTCTGTGGTGTGATGGTTTCTTTCACCTTATAATTTATTTTATGTATTTATTTTTCTTTTAGAGAACTTTGGTCAGCTAGTGGTTTATTTTGTCAATTCTTTTCATCAAAGAACTAGTTTATATTTTTAAAATTAGTTGTGCTTGTTTTCTATTTTCTGGCTCATTGCTATATTTTTAGCTTTATTAAACCCTTCCTCTGCTTTTTAGTCAGTTAACTTTGTATTTCTTTTTGTAGGTTTTTGAGTTAATATTTAATTCATTTAATTTCACTTCATAATATAGGTAATTAATGTAAAGAATTTTTTCAAAGCTCTGCTTTAGTTATGTCTTATAACTTTTAATATCTTTATTTTCTAAATATCTTTTAATGTCTTTATTTTCTAAAACTTCAGCTATTTCATATTTTACTTTCCCTTTTATTAAACAGTTTATCTAATAAACAGTTTTATAGGTTTAAGGGGCATTTTTTGTTTTGTTATTAATAAACATTACTTGCTTTGGGTTCAGAGAATACTGCTTGTATTATTTCCATTTTTTGGGGGTCTTATTAAAGTTTTCTTTGTAGCCTAGTATAATTTCAGTTTTCTAAATGTTCTGTACACATTTGATATGAAAGTTTATTTATTCTTATTAAGATAGAAGGGAAAATATCTTTCTGTGTCCAGTTCTCTTCCTATATCCTGTAATTTTTGCTTAATGAAAACTTATAACCTATTATCTGCTGCATAGATATTTATTTGCTTCATCTCTATTGTACATTATAGTTTTAGGTTATAAAGTTTTTTATTCTTTTAATCTTTTTTTCTGGATTGAACTTCACCATCAATATGAAGATCATGACCCCTGGTTTCCTTTTATTTCCACTGAATATTTCTTTTCCCATCTTTATTGTTAATGTCTGAACATTTTTTCTTTAGGCCTCTATTTTATACAGTCTAGAGTTAGATTTTACTTTATTAGCCAACTTGAGAATATTTTTTAGTTCATAAGTTAAGCCAATTTATGTTTATTGATGCAACCACTATGTTTGATTCAATTTCTGGTATATTATTTTGTATTTCCCACATATTAAATGATCTCTTTTCTTTGTTATTTTTACTTGATTGTTTAGTTTCTAGGTATTTCGTATTTTTGTTCTGGTTGTTAGATTTATATATATTTAGTCATTTCTTCTTTAGAAAGTGTTCATTTCCTACTATGAGCAGTTGTGAAGTTAGCGAGTAACTTAACATTCCTCAATCACCCTCCAATACACACTAAAATTGTCTTAGTATTAAACTCTGTAGTGTTAAATATATTTCAGCTTCTACTACTTGATCTGTCAGAATCAAATGATGTCAGTTTAACTCAGCTAATACCTATGAGGTAATCATAAGCTAATAATAATTTCTATGATACTTCCTTTCTCATCTTATTTTTATTATTATATTTTTTATACATTGTTAGAACTTATAACACTTGAAGCTCTTTTTGGTCAACCCTAACCCTAATTTTTATTTAACTCTATCATGAAATGTATTTGTTCAGTGTCTACAATCAGACCGTGTGCTGTTGGTTCTCTAATTTTGTTTTTGGTTGTCTGGAGCTTTGTTCATCAGGAAAGGTTCATGAGGACACATTTTTTTAGTTTAAAAATGTGTATAATTCTTTCTCTGTGTCCTTTAGAAAGTTTGGCTGTATACAAAATCTTTGGCTTACATTTTTCCTCGCTTAGTTTTGAACGATTGTTTCCTTGTTTTCTCATATGAAACACTGCTGTCAAGAAGTTGGATGGCAGTGGGGTTCTCTTCCCCTTCTTTGTAATTTGGGCTTTTGTCTGAATGCCTAAAGGTTTTTTACGCCCTCCCCATAGACTTAAATTTCAGTAATTTTATTAAGCTATGGCTCTGTGTTGACCATTTTAGATCAGTTTTCCCAGGTACATGGTATATCTTTTGAATACATAGATTGAAATCTTTTCCTTCTTGACTCTCTTGACTTAGAGTTTTAAATAATTGTTTTGCTATATTGCTTTGTTTGCTTCTTCAGGGGCCCATTTATACTCGTGGATACCCTTTACCTGTTCTATATTTAAGACTTCTCCATAAATCCTTTTTTTCTTTCTCCTTATTTGTTTTCTTTCCATCCTTTACCCCCTCACCATGCTGCCCATAGAGTCTATTTGCTGTTATGTCCTGTTCCTGAATGTTTTTCCTTGATTTTCAGATTTATTTCTAAATTGTTTAGGTTCTTGTTTTATTTTTTTTTTCTGTTGCCTGGCCATATCATTTCTGCATTTTTTATTTCTGAAATGTTCAACTTGTTCAAAGTTTTGACTCTTTTTTCTTCAGTATTTTTAATTCAATATGAAATATTAGGCTGCAGTTTTATTCTGCTTTGTGGATAGCAGTATTTCAAAGAGCTGCATTGCCATAGCAGACCCAAATGGATCCCTAGATCTCAACCACACTAAGGTTTTACTAATAACTAGCAAAAGACACAAGCTGAAAATGGGCATAAAGAAACACAGCAGCCTCCTCCACTGGGAGGACTCTGAATCATTTTTCAGATGGAGTTTCTGAAAAAACCTTTCTCTTCAGTACAATGTGTTTCAATTTTTGCAGTGATAGACGATTGCTAACTATGATGTGGTTGCTGTCAGTTCACTTGGAAGGGGCCATTTGGATTTCATGCTACTCAGTTCCTATACTTTGTTAGCCATGCAAATAGAAAGTCTATGAGATTAACTTCTATTCTCTAGTAGCTGTATCCCATAAAATTTTAAAAATTCCAGCTTTTTTTTTTAAATCATGAGCAATTTAGACAGACTTGATACTTCAGGTCTAAAACATTATTATATAAGAATTTTCCTTGTTATCTTTCTGATTTTTAATCCCATGAAAATGTTTAACAAAAGGTCTATTTAATCAGTATACCAAAACCAACTTATTTCTTTATACCAGCAACAAATACAAACTGTTATGAAAAATATATTAGTATATATATCTTTAATTTAGAATTATATATACATTTTACAGTAGTAACAAAAAACTATAATGCATTTTGGAATAAATTGAATAAAGAAATTGCAGGTGCTCTATAGAGATCATTAGAAACCTCCATTGGAAAACATTAAGAATATAAAACATTAAAAGGAAAGCTAGCCTATGTTTATGGCTAGGAATTTTCATTGTTAAAAATGTATGAAGTCTCCACAAATGGATCTGTAAATTCAGGGAATTTCCAATCAAAAGTCCTGAGTTCATGCTCACATTTATATGGTAGAGGTCAAAGACCAAATATAGCCAAATGCTCTGGAGACTGAAATTAAGATAAGGAGATTGGGTAAAAAACTATAATAATTAAGATATAAGGTCAAAAACCTGTTACAATCATGACAATGTGGTGTGGGCATAGAAATAAGCACACTGGCGAATAACAGAAAAGAGAACTCAAAAACTGGCATTTTTAAGCAGCTAACCTGCTGTAGAGCATTGAAACTGAGAGAGAAAGGAAGAACCATTGTGTTAATGGTCCTGAGAAAATTGGTTATCTACTTAGGAAAAAAAAAAGAAATTTGAATCTACTTCATAGCATATGAAAAATTAATTCCAGATGAGTGAAGGACTTAAACTGAGAGACAGAGCTAAAATTTTTATAAGAAGATGGAGAAAAATATCTGTCTCAGGATTGGGAATTATGTCTTAAGGCACAAAATGTACTAACCATAAAAGAAACATTGTTAAAGTTGATCTCTCTAAAATTAGCAACTTTAATTAAGAAAAATTTAAAGAAGAAAAGTTTCCAGAGAAATGGGTATTTATTGCTATAAATTGTTATGCTTTAAAAATATTTTAGATTGGCTCTCTCAGGTACATGTGGTATATCTTTTTGAATACATAGATTGAAATCTTTTCCTTCTTGACTCTCTTGACTTAGAGTCAATATATATCCATATTCTTTTGTATGAACCAAATATTATGTTGAAAATGTAGTAAGGAAAGACAATAAGCTAAACAGCTTACAATGGCATACCCTTTACATCCATCATCTGCTAAGTCAGAAACATGCATCACTTTAAGTTTTCTGAAATGGGAAATGGAAATACTTATGGAGGGCCCTCACAGGTCCATTTAGAGATTGTATGTTCAGGAAAATGGAATTGAAATGTTTTTAGTAAGAGTCATGGACCTAGTCCTTGAAATAGATGTTGGTTGAGTTTTCTATAGTATGTAATCACAACACAATAAGACTCAAAAGCATTTCAATAAAATGTGGGTGGAAGAGGAGCATGCTGCTTCAAGGGCTTCATGAGCTTTTTGCAGACTGGAGCTCTCCAGGCCTTTGGGAAGAACCCCATTTACCTTGGTTCAGAATCAATTTTAACCGTCATTGAGGCCTGGTGGGTAAGAGTGCAGCATGAAGTCCTTGGGAACATATTGGGGTGGAGGGGGGAGAAAAGACAAAAATGCAGAAATGGGCTCCTGTTTCGCTTACTAGTTGTGTCCAGACCAATATGCTGGTATGCTAATCACTGGTGAAATGGTAGGATTATATTTTGATCCCCAGTTTAGTTTCTTAGAGAAGTTTCTAGTAAATTAGAGCAATGACATTGGTCCTGATTAGTGTTATTCTGTTAGACTAAAGACATAATTTCTACATATACTATGGCCTGAAGCCTTGGAAATATTTACTAAGTAGAAGAGTACAAAAGAGAGAGAGAGGTCATAAAAACAAATGAACAAAAATACAAAACCTACAACGTTGTTCTGTATGATGAGTATGATGAGAAGACACCTTTATCCATAGAGAACACATAGATATTTCTCATTTCTGTCCTGAAAATGCCAGTTCACGTGACTCTGGTTGGAGCAGAATAGGTTCATCTGGCCTTTGAAGTTGTATGAGTGATGTTGAACCTTGCTGTTGATGAAATTCAGTATGTTTTTCTCAATTTTTACTTAATAAGCACTATTTCATTTCCCTCTCCTAGACTGCATTGTTTTAAAAAAGCCCTGCAGTCAACCATTCTAGAAAATGAGGGTAAATTTTAACTGATGGTAATTCTACAACATGTGTCATACTTACAGTTTATAATGTGCTATCCTACATATTCTTTCATTTATCCTTGATACAGCTCTTTGGGGATATTGAGACAGACATTATAATGGTTATCTTCCCTCTGGGCAAATGAGGTTTAATAAGTGTTAAAGTAGCTGCTTATGATTAGTCACAAGGCTAGTTAGTGGCAGGAATCCAGACTTCTCACTCCACTTTCAATGCTTTTTCACTCTGCCATTAGTAAGTAATGTTGAGTATTAATGTCAACATTTTCCTAGGCATTAGGAATATAGAGAAAAATAAGGCAGGCAAACCTGTCTTCTGAAAGTTTATAATCTATTATGGGGGAAAAGACAGTTACATGAGTCATAAGGTAATAAATGCTGTTTATGGGTATATACTCGGTGCAGGCCTGATCTCGGAAGGAACGGCAGTGGGGAGTGGTAGATGGAGAGGCAGAAGGGTTGTTTACTGTGGGCAGACAAATAGTTCACTTCCAAGGCACAGGAAAAGGGTCGAAGTCCGGTGGAATCTTCAATCCATGTATATGGTACCAAGTTTCCAAGGCTTAGTCCCAGGACTGGCACCATGTTCTTGACCACTGAACAAACACTGGAATCTATTAAAAAGAGTTGTAGGGATTTTCGAAGTCTCAGCACAGCAGTAACTTAGAAATCAGCCAGAGATGGTTCTCCATCCTCATGTTCAGATACATGGGCGCAAGAGAAGTCCCAGATCTGCCTCTTAGAAGGGCTGAGTGTGGGATGGGGCACAGCAGAGACTAAAGCACACGGAAGCTAACTGGGGGTGGAGATGGCTGTGGAGGGGTAGCCCTGTGCTGTCTGAGAGCCTAGGCTTTGGAGCCAGACTGCAGGTTGGCTACTGACTTTTGCAGTAGCTCAACTTCTGTGGCCCTCAATTTCTTTTCTATTATACCAGTACCTCTCTCATGGAGTTTTATAAGGATTCAATGAGTAGATGTCAGGTATTTAGACCACACTTATTGGCACACAGTGAGAACTGAATCAATGTCATCTTTCATTGTTATTATATTACTATTGTTAGGGTTGGTAGTGGAGCTAAGTTGCACCATGATCGAGCCTATAAGATTTTGTTGATGCTAAGAAAAGAATAAGTGTTCTAAGAAGTTTGGTCAGCAAAAGTGGAACTTAGTATGGAGAATGAGTGAACCTTTTTGTAGATGTTAGTAAGTCTACCGAGTATTGATTCTGTGAAGTATTATTTTGGAGACATTCTATTTGCACATATGAAGTCACTGAGTCCTTATTTTAGAACTCAGCATTTAAGACCTAGGGCAATGCTTTTCAAATTGTCTTCTATGGGTCTAAGATGGTTACTAAGGGGGGTTGCCTTAAAGGAAGGTAGAAGCTGTAGGTCTCTGGGACACCTCTTAGTTCATTCAAAACAGATGTACTTTGTTCTGTTTTATAACTGGAGTGTGACATATTATTTTACTTAATAAGGATACCACTTCTACAGATGGTTTGAATACTATTGATTTGGTCTGGCCTCCTTGTTTACAGATGAGGAAATAGAATTAAAGAATGGCCAAGTGACTTGCTCAGAGTTGCACAACCATTAATTGACAGAGTACGTCCGAGAACACATGTCTATTCCTTCTGGGACAGTGCCTTTTACTAGTGACATGGTACCTATTGCTGCACAATACAGGATTACTGCACTTTCCAGCTTTTAGCATAATGAAAAGAAAAATTTAAAGATACACTTCTAAAACAGTGCCTAAATGTAAGGACTTCAAAAATCAAATGCCAATAACTTGGCAGATGCATATCCACTCCCCCTACCACACTGGCACAGTTTTCAGTATCATTTACCCTTCTTCAAATAAATATTTGCTTTATATCCCTATTTTTATTTGACAAAAATTTAGATTGAGAAATATGAAATAAATTTAGGGAGTAGAAATTATATGGTGAACTCAAGGTAAAGAATGTCCATAAAAAAATGACAAAAAGAAGGAAGGAGGCAGAAGAACTCTGAAAGAGTGATAAACATTAAAGAAGAATGTGTTCAATAAATAAAACAAGTTTGTTTCAAATGTGAGCTAAGAGATGTGATACCTCAAAATATCTTGTCACTCAGGCCTCAGCTACAATGTCACGTCCTCAAGGACAAGCTAAAGTTGGGTTTCTACCAGCTTGCCTGCTGCTGCTTGTTTTATTTCCTAAAAGCGCTTACCAAAATTGGAGATTATCTTGTTTGTGTATTTACTTGACTCTTTTCTGCCTCTGCCACTTGAATGGAACTTAAGAAGACTTGGAGAAATAGTCTCCCTGAAAGTCTGACCTCTAAGAAGCACAAGTCTTGGTCACTCTAATCTTAAATTCTCCCTGATCAAAGCCTGAGGGGCTGTGTTTCTGCTGCTGACTCTTCTGTTTCATCCAGGACCACCTGGGACTGGGGTCACAAAGTTCCAGACTTCCGGGATCTTGACCTTCTTTTAATTTCTCAAACTCATCAAGCATTTTCTTATTTCCACACCCTATGCACGCATCTCTCTCTTTGGTACATCCTTCCCAATTCTTTTCCTGGCTAACTCCTAGTTCTTTAGGTTTCAGATTAAATATCACCTCCTCAAAGACACCCACACTTCCTCTTACCTAAGGTAGTTCCCTTATTCTACTGTCTCATAAGACCCTGTCCTCTTCCTTCTTGGCATTTGTCACAGTTAATGGTCTTGTTTTATTTTATTGGTGAATATGTGTGTGTGTTTAATATCTGTCTACCTTACCTGTGTACTGCAGGAGGGCAGTATTATCATATCCTCAACATTTAGTGCCTGGAACATAGCAGATTCCGACTCAGTAAGTAGTTAGTGAATGAGTAAAGGAATGAATGAATTAAGTCGGTCTTCAAGTTCTAGCACAGAATCTGGCATTAAATAGTGGGTTCAAAAAATAGTGAACAACTAAAATTGAGCTAATGTAGAAATGAAACATTAGTCATATTTTCTTTAGAGACAATGATTGGTTTATCAAAAGTAGAGACCCTGCCTTCCGGGACAAACAGCACTCTGTGTTCACTCGTTTGCTCCATTCCCATGAACAGAATCTTCTCATCTAAGTACAGTGGAGAAAAACTACCTAGTTGCTTTGTCTATGTTATTCCCAAATACCCAAATGAAAAGTGAATAACAGAAGCATTCTTCCTTAAGTTTTATATACTTGATGTCATTATCTTAAAAGATTAATTGAATCTCTTCTCAGCTGGATATTTGAGTCGACACAACCATTAGAGAATTTTCCTCTTGAGACTTACTTTAGCTCTTAAACTATACACACGGAACAAGCAAACTCAAGTGTATCATTATGTATAGAAGTGCAGAATTCCATCTCCCTTTGGCAAACCATTCAAACCCCAAAGTGTGTTTTCCACATTTTGACAGAAGCATCTGTAATAACCAACTCTAACCTCCTTTTGTGCCACTTTAGCACCCAAAAGTATATGAAAAGTGTGCATGTTAAGCCTTGTCCTATTTATGAAAAAATATTTCATAGCTTAAAAACTCTTTTGGCTGTCAGCCTCCTGATGTGAGAAAAGTACATGGCAAAGAGCCCTAGAATCTTACTCCTGTAAGACAGAGAGCTTAATAAACATAACTGAACAGTAGATAACTTAAGTGTTTGAAGCTAATATATCCACACACATTTTTTAGATAGGTCAGTCTAATGTTTCCTATACCATTATTATGACAACAATTTGCACAGGCCTGAATAAAGAGGGTCTGAATCCTTCTGGGTAAGTAATAGGTGTATCAATTATCTGTTCTCTGTCACTAGGATTGGAGGTAAGCTTACAATAACCCTTGGAAAGCTGAAGCCCACCCTTGGAGACTATAATAATAAGTTCCTCTAGGCCTTGTGGCAGAGCTTTGGAAGGCATGGGTAGGGCCTTCTTTCTTGAAGGGTTTGGGTATAGAGTTTTGGATGTAGGCAGATGGCCTCATAACCTATGGAAGCCACTTCCAAATGTCAGTAATCAGCGAGTTAATACCTCAGCAAGGCAAGTCTGAAGGAGAATGACTTTTTCCTTCAGCTAAAAATATCTTGAGAGAAATAAGACAAATACTCACTCCTTTCTTTGATTTCAATGCACATGGACTTCATTATACTAAAAGAATCTTTGGATTTTTTTCTCCTTTTATTGGAAGTCCATTTACTGGGCCCTGATGCTGACTGCTTTCTCTCGGTCGATTCCCTTACATTTCATGTGAAAACAAGAGCAGCAAAGCTAAGTCTGGATTTCAGCCAAGAAGAGCAGAGAGTTGAAAACTTTCTTCCTACACTCATGCTGCCCAGCTTCTTCAGCAAGGTCTGTCTGCCTAGGAATGCACCTTCGGAGAACTTCACATTTGTAAAATGCTGCTAAACGGCTCTGTGCATTCATCCCTTAAATCCTCAGCGAGGACGGCACTGGCTTTTAGCCTCAGCACCTCTTCTCGAAGGAACTGGACCCGCAGTCTTTCCACTTGAAACCCAGTCTTTCTAAATGAATCATTCAACATGGCTTTTAAACTTCTTTTGCTCAGAATAACTCTTAAAAAGATGATCTTCTGGCCATATCCTTAAAATTCCTCCCATTGGTATTTTATTTTATTCCATGTTCCCTGTAATTCTCTACCTAAGTACTCTCCTTTTTAAGAGCGATGACATTTTTGCTAGTTATTGTCATATACTTTCAGCTCATTTACCTTGACATATACCTGGTGAGTCAGCGTACACTAACAAATAAAGCACAGAATTTGGCCCAACACCACAAGGTTGACGTGTTACCAGGTGCGCAGAGGGGAAGGTTGGGCATGAGAGAGAGACGCTCTCCCGGCAAATTCACTGAGTCTGTTCTTTGACCTTCAAGTCATTTCAGTTGTTCAGAGTAGTCTTCAGAGGAAAAGATCTCAAATTTGGGAGGTCTTTCAAGAGTCATAAACAATGCGCCCTGGGTAGTTTTTCAAAACAGACCTTTTGTCAATTTTTAATCAGCCATTTAATATTGTGCTTTCTTAGGATCATACGAGCCTTGGTCTTAGTGTTCTTAAGGCTCTACATTTTAGTTACTTGGTTTCTTCTCTATCACATGCCCCTGGGAACTCTACCATTGCAATATCTTAAATTGGAAGCTCTCTCTCCGGGATATATTCTCTACAGCTTCTACTTCCCCTACCCCATATTCCTCCTGGACCTACTCCTTATTCTTGGTACTTAACACCTCCTATTCTTTGATGACAATTTTCTGATTTCATTTTCCTCCTGTTCCATTCTAAGTTCCATACTCAGTCATTGCAAAACTGCTCTCAAGAGCCTGTCTCCTCTTAACTTTGTTCCATGCCTAAAATGTCAGTCTTCTACCTTGAGTCATTATCACTTCCATCCCCAGGCTACCCAGCACTGCTAGAAAAAGCCAGGATGTCATGTTGCTCGGGCCCACACACTGATCCTATCTTCCTTGACTTCTCTAGCCTTTCATTTAGAGATCATTCTGTGCCTCTTGACATCTCCTCTCTGCTTCTTCATCGCGCCCTCAGCTGCTCCTCCGCATGCCTGTGGCGTCCCATCTTCCTCGAGGCAGCGCTCCCCTGGGACGCTGTCTGCTGCTCTCTCTCTGCCCTCACGTACTTCCCCGGCAGCCCCCAAAGCTCAAAATCCAGACCCAGAGGTTTTTCTGAGTTTCAGATCTTAAGATCTAGTTGGATATCCCACAGACATCTCAGTCTTCTCTCCCACATATGGCTCCCTGTTTTTCATTACCCTAGCACCTAGTTTTCTTTCCCTTTGTGGCACTCATTACTTTATTTAATTATTCCCTTTTTCTTCTTTTCTGTTCTTATCTTTTTAAGCATCTGCCTCCCAAATAGATTGTAAGTTCCTCTTGAGGCGGGCACGTTCCTGCTCATCATTACATTCATAACATGGGCACATAGTTGGCACTCAGTAACTTCACTGAATGTAGAACAATGTATACAGCAGGAGTAAGCAAAGCATGGCTCACAGGCCAAATCCACTCTGCTACTACTTTTGTAAAGAAAGTTTTTTGGAATGCAGTTATGCACATCGGCTACATATTGTCTATGGCTATTTTCCCAATATAAAGAGCTGAGAAGATGCAACAGAGACTGTATGGCCTACCAAGTCTAAAATATCTACCCTTAGGTATTACCCAAACAATTGATACTGACCATTGATAAAAAGGATAGTCTCAGATCAAGGAAAGGAATATAACCTGGTATAAATTGTAGACTGTCAGAGAAACCTTCCTGGAAGAGGAGAAACCTATCTGAGCCTTGAAAGATAAGATATCCCAGAGCAGCATGGGGTTGGGTGGGAGTGGTAATCCGAACAGAGCATCCCGAGAGGGGCTGTGGAGAGGCTGCCTTTGTTCAGAAGCCCTGTGTGGTCTAAGTTGCGAGGGAAGCAGTAGAAAACGGACTTGAAAAGACTGGGCAAGGCCAGAAACCCAAGGGCAATCCTTAGCCTTACCCAGTTCCAGGGCCCCAACTGTGCTTACAGTTCCCTCCTGTGTCCTACATCTCCAGCCTCAATCTACCTTCTCATATTTTCTGCAAATAATATCACTTCCCCATTACTAAACAATCTGAGGTGGCAGAATTTCTAATAGTAGCTCTGCAGAATTCCTCTCTTTTCACACTGTTTCTTATTCTCAAGTGAGAAAAGGCCTTCCTTTTGCTCTGCTGGTGTGGAGACTGCACTCACCTGCTTCCATCTCTCTCTCCTTCTTTCCCCCTCCAGCCCCTCCCTTTAGTCTGTCCCATCCCAGGCCCATTCCTGTTGAGCTTCCAACCTGATAGCTTGGCTCCTCCTCCTCCGCCATTTGTCTGAACGAAACTCAGTGCTTCCCATACAGGAACACTGTTTTTCCCCAAGGGAAATGATTCAAAGTCGCACGCAGCCACTTTGCCCAGCTGCAGTCCGTGGGCCCAGAGCTCTCAGCCGGTGCAGTCCCCTCCATCCAGCACCGTGTTTCTCCTACCCTCTGGGCAGCTTCAACCCACAAACACACGTCATGTCCAGGGTGGAGGGAAGGGCAAAGTAACTGCAGGAACGGCTCCCATTGAGAAGAAGGGCGACTCCGTGTCACCCTTTCATGCCAGTTAGGAAATCCTACTGGGCAGAAGGAGGAGGCTTCTACTCTGCAGGGCCTGAACATTCTTCAATTAGCCCCTAAACCTGCTGCCTGGGAGAAATGAGCTTTCCACTGTTCTCCATAAAGCCTGGCCTCACCTGGCAGGTTCTTACCTTCTGCTATCCTCCTTGGCCATCTGTGGAGCAAGTGGTGAGAAGCTGTCCTTTCAGTGAGCGACGCGGGGTTCTGAGCCCTTCCTGCTGGTTCACACTGCGGGCTTGCCCCGTCCTGTTCCCGACCTACTGTCTGAGTCAAGGACACTTCAGGGACCTCTGGAATCAGAGTAAGGGGACCCTGAATGGGAATGTCACCTACCGGGGAAGGTGGCTACAATGGACAGTGGGATGAGTATGAAATAAACTTTTACTGTGTTGAGCAGCTAAAAGTTTAGGGCTGGAGGCTTGAAAACAGAACAGCTTTAAGTTCAAGTGTGTGATTTCTTTGGCAGTACAGCTGTCTCAAAAAAGATAAAAATAGTAGACTTCTATTCTATTTGCTCTTGTCATTCCCATCCGCTTGTAACCACACCCGAAGTCTTTTCCTAGACTTTTCAAGTCTCAATTCTGATGCTCTTATTTCTTTGGGCTTTGGCCTCTCCCTCATGATTTCCTGGTGACTACCTTGAAGCTATTTGGAACAACAGTCTTGGATGGGGAGGTAGCACCCTAAAGGTGTCATCCTTCATCACCTGAGGTGTTCTGCACACTAGTTACTTTGTAAACGAAGTCTTACTGGACCTTTCATACTCAGAATCCTCATTGATTTCATCTCTTAATATTTCATGGCCAGAAGCAGCTGATGTTTCCAAAGTTGTAAGATTATTTATCTTTGGGGTTTTCCCATTTCCTTCCATCTCTGCTTGTGAACCGTTCTGTTCTTACCTGAGTTCACCTCCTCCTTGGAACACCTTACAAAGGCAGCTCTAGTGTCTGCCGCACACCATCCCCCTAACTCTTTCTGTCCATTTCCCCGGGAATGTGTTCTGCCTTCCAAGTTATTTCAGACCAAGGTGTTGCCAAATATTTTGCAGTGTGGCAACAGAGTTCTCTAGCTTGTTGTATCTGTGTCTTGTTATTTGACATTAAGGGAGTAAACATTTTTCTGGCAGGGCCCCACTTCCAGTACCAATTTCTTTATTGAATCACAGAGGCTAAACTGCTGGAATGAACAGCCACCATATCCCAATACCTTAGTTTTTTCTTATTCAACTTCCAGTCCAATGTTGGTGATTTGCTCTATATGCTCATTCAGGCACACGGAGTTTAAGTAACTGGTTTGACGTTTCATGCTTGGCACATAGACACATCAAGGTTTGAAGGCGGTGGGACTCCAGAGTTTTAACCACTTTTGAGTATTCCTCTTGGAGATGCAGCCATTTATTCAAGTCTTGCATCTTTCAAGATATTTTGCTTATAATTTGCCATCTTCAGCATTTTGTTCTACCTGCCAAAGAGTTGTATATGTAAACCTCTTCACATTATAAATATTTATGGAGTCATAAGACTTCAGAGTGTGGGCTGAGAGATTTTGTAGCACCACAGATACAGAAGTTTTTAAATACAATTAAAACTTTAAATACAAAAAAACCTATTGATTTTAATTTGTTACCTTTTGTACTGACACTAATTTGTAAACTTTTTCTAAATACATCGTATTTTTTTCAAGACAGCTAGATTAAATGTCTTATGTTGATGTGGGTTTTCTGTTTCCCTCTATCAGTGCCCTTTTATATAAAGAAAGGCTATAGGGTAAGAACATTTTGTAAGATTATTTTTGGAGATATACCAGTACAGGTTTGATCTGTACTCCCTCACCGGGGCTCTTTATTTTCCATGTAGAGGGACAGGTGCCTAAGGTCCTCTGAAAAACAGGCTTTCCTTTTCATAGAGGAGAAACTTCCAGGGTATGCCATGAGCATTTGTTCTTTCCAGTACTATTCCTTCCCCCATCACTTAAGTACGAATGGACTGCTTTGAAGTGGGTATGGTGCAGAACAGGGTTTCCCCACAAGGTATTCTGAGGTGCTCGGAACATGACCCATGTAATCAGTGGAGGAGTTCATGGCTGCAGACTGTCACATCTCACAGTGGGAGTCATGGGGTGGTGTGCTTGGTAAACTCCTGATGTGCAACTGAAGCTGTGCTTCCTTTAAAAATAAATCTTGTTCTCCCATCCCCTACGTGTTTCTCAGGCTCGGGAGCAGGACCTCATGGATTCAGCTTAATCTTAGTGTAGTGGTGTTACCTCCACATTCTTAGTAATCGCCCCATTTCTGATGCTGTTGTTTTATATGTTCCCGCTGAAACTGAGTGGTAGGGAATAGTTCAGCAGGACTTTGACAAATGAAGCCCTGACCCCAATGTGTCAGGACCTCAGTGGACAGTAAAGGGTTCCTTTGTGTTGTCAGGTGGCAAGTGTGTACAACCTTCAAAGTGCCCATAGATTTGTATCTGATCTTTGGGTGACAAATCATGGGTCCATTAGCTCACATGTGATCAGTCATTCATTTCCACGCAGGCAACATGCTAGTAATTTGATAGAAATATCATCAGGGACATCAGAGTTTTTTTCACAAATATAATCTGTATTTGTTACACAAATAGTGAATTGGTTGAAGTGTTTAGGCCAAGTGAGCTGAGCTTTTCCCATTGGAAGGATAGTGAGTTAATTCTTAGGAAGGTATCAGCACATAGTTCTTCTAGGCTCTTCCAGCACTGCTTAGAGAATTGCAGCTCCCCTGCAGTGAATATTCCCCAGGGGGCTTCAAAGTTGAGACTCATAGCAGCAAACATGAAGCACTTCTGTTTGCACTGGAAGTTAAAACCCAGGTTCTTCCTCTCATAATGTCTCAGTGACTTATACTTAATGTATGTTCACTCCACATCTGAAGGAACACAGCACATGCACACACACACACAGAACTGAATTGAGACTTGGGGGTTTGTGCGACCTCTAAGGGCTTGGTCTATGGCTTGTAATGTGTGCTGAAGAGCAAGTATTGTGCTGTCGAGCAGTAGGAACTGCTGGTTAGAAATAACAGGATATCCGGTGAGAAGAGGCTGAGAAGAATACACTCTTGCCAGAAGAGTTAAGAACAAGCTTCTCATGGGAAAATGTGGGAGACTGTTGAAAAGGGATGAGAAGAAAGGAGAATTGTTAAGACACCACTTTCTCAGTTTCTGAACTGAACTTTTGCTCACAGCAGGTGAGCGCAGGCTCCCTCCCACACTGAGATTTCCTCCCCTGCCGGTGTGCAGTCTGTTAAGTAAACAGAGACTTTATACTGAGAAAGGAACATTTCTCTATTTTGGCTATGAGTTGTTATTTTTAAAGCTTCATCCTCCAAACATTTTCCCCTATCCTCCTTAATTTTTTCACTAGAAAGAAAATGTGCTACTTAAAAAATTCAACAGCAGGACAAGAAAATTCAACTTCTAATATGCTCTCCCTGCTTAAAGCCAGCTCACCTTTTGGTATGACTGCTGTTACCATCCCCCCTGTTGAGCAACACAACTTTTAAAGATTCCTCCCCACTTCTACAGAGCTTCCATGCACCCTGATTTCCATAGTCAAAGCAAAATGCACGGTGCCAGTGATTTTTCTGGATACTTGAGGTTGAAAGGACAACCTATTCTTTGATATTTATGGATCTGTCAATCAGTATATCTATAGCTAATAGTTAAATATTGCTGCTACAGTGAACCACACACCATTCTAAGCACTTTATATAAAATGTTATTTACCTTTATCTGAGAATATCATGACAACTGCTTCAATATTGATGTGAGTTAAATTTGGGGAGACTGACATGCCTTGTAAGAGACTTTCTGTATTTTTTTGTGGACTGTGTCCCTCTGTATTGTACTGTCTCTCTTGCCCCTGTTCGGGATCACTTTGGTAACAAGGCCTATGGATTTCTTCTCTATACCTCAAATTCCAACACAAAGACTGGTATAGAATGGGCCCTCAATAAATCTTTGTGAATGAATTAAAGTAAAGCAGAAAGGAAGAAAAAAAATCTTACTATTGGTACTAGGTGGTGTGGCTTGACTTAACAGTTATGAGTCCTAATTCTCTCATTTGGTAAATGGAAAAAATAATACTAACCTTAGAGGACAGTTGCAGGAAGTAAATGAATTTATCAAAGGGCACCTAGCATATTTCAAGTCAGTGTGTAACAGATGGTTTATTCCCTAAACAGTGTTATGAAAACCAACTCGCTGACTGGGAAAAATACTAAGCTGAATCCCCGTCTCACATCTTACACCAAAGTAAATCCCAAATGATGGCTGCACAACTCTGAATATACTAAAATCCATTGAACTGTACACTTTAAATGGTTGAATATGTGATTATATTTCAGTAAAGTTGTTATAAAAATAAATCCCAGAAGATCAAAGATTTAAACATAAAAACATGGAACAATACTAGAAGGAAACTTAGGATAATTTTTTATACATTGCTGGAAAGGAAAATGACCTTTTCAAGCAAGACATACTATTCTAAAGGCATAAATGAAAAGCTTGATAAATTGAGTAGGCAATAATTGTTTTGCAGAAGAAAATACCAGAAAAGAAATCAAAAGAAAAACATGCAAACTATTAGAAAAACATTGAGAGAACATAGAACAAAGGGCGACTCTACTATATGAAGATCTCTTAAGAATCAATGTGAAAATGACTAATAATCCAGTAGAAAAATGTGGGCAAAGACAAGAGCAGGTTCTCAGAGAAAGAGCTTGCACCACTGTACTCTCCTACCAACAGCCTACT
Organism: Manis javanica; assembly: GCF_040802235.1. NCBI lineage: Eukaryota > Metazoa > Chordata > Mammalia > Pholidota > Manidae > Manis > Manis javanica. Next base: position 67,857,879 of record NC_133168.1, read on the forward strand.
GGCACAAGCTCTTTGGAAGTAATATTTGAACTATTTATTACAACTAAAATATGTAAGTCCCCCAATAAAGCAATTCTACTTCCATGAATTTATTCTATAGCCATCTATACATGTGTCCAAAGACATAAACATAAGGATAGTCATTGCATGAAATGTTTGTAGCAGCAAAATACTTGAAATCAAACTAAACTGTAACCAACAAAGAAGTAGCCAATGGAATTATAACATTCTGTTTGGTGAAAAAATCTGCAGCTGTTAAAAGCAGTTGATGAGGAACTCCAAAACATATTAATTAAGAATAAAAAAACAAAACAGTGCTGGGAAAAGTGTTTAATGTTCAAGTTTTAAATTATTATATTTTCACAAATATATGTGTGCATATTCATAGAATATCTTAACTTCTTCCCGTCCCCCTTGAGCACAACATGCCCCAAATTCAGCTTGTGAACAAAAAAGATGAATGAATTCCTTTCACATGTATGATCTCATTTAACTTCGGCAACAACCCTATGTAAATGATAACAATACTTTCTTTGTCAAATATGACATGTTATGGGCCTTCCATTTTGCTTATTTAATAGTTGCAACTACAAATGATAAATCCTTGCTTCCAAGGCTGTGTTATACAAGGAAAAAGTGTAAACTTCTCATAATGACGTAGAACATCCTTTATCACCTGACCTTTTCTTTCTGTCCCAGATTAATCTCCTATCTCCTTACCTCCAGCACACTGCACCATGTTCTTTCATGCTGCCCCTTATTTCCCATGTTTAGTATTCTCTTCCAAGGATGCTTTAATACCTCTGCTTGATGAAATTATACATTTTCTTAAATTGTCAGAACTCAAATGCTACCTACTCTCTTGTACTTCAAAAAACACTTTATGTAAGTCAATCAGACCTGATTATATTATTTCAAGGCCATGAGCATACTGAGAGTAGAGGCCCTGTTTTTATTCCCATAACTACCACAATGTCTAGAATATAGTAGCAGGATCAATAAATATTTATAAGTAAAATCATCTACCTGAATCTTCATTATTTCTGAATACCTGCAGGTTGAAGAACTCTGTACTTAACATGGCAGATTTGGGGGTTGAAAAATGCACCTCTTCTAAGAATTTGAAATGAAAATGTTTTATTAATGGAAAATCTTTTTTTGTCTTGCCTTCTAGAATTCAAGCACTCTGTGAAGAGAATGGGCTGCAGATTTTTTGTTACAGATTTGGCGCCAGTAGCTTTTAATGAATGTGGACTTTATCGTGTCTTCTGGAAGCTTTTCTGCCCTTTAATATTTTTTTCTTTTTTCTTGTTCCATTTTCACAGGAACCAGGGAAAATGTGTAGAGGGCATGGTGGAGATCTTTGACATGTTGCTGGCTACATCATCTCGGTTCCGTATGATGAATCTCCAGGGAGAGGAGTTTGTGTGCCTCAAATCCATTATTTTGCTTAATTCTGGTGAGTCAGTAACATGGGAGAATATAATGCTGGGTTATTGGAAAAAATATCTGTTTGTATTTTAAACCAGTGAAAGGGCATAATCATAAATTGAAAGAAACAAGTTAGGCACATTTAAAATAACCTATTGTCATTTGTAGGCTACTGAGGGTAGTGGGACAGCACTGGTCAAATATGATGAATGAAAAACAAAAATTGGACATTGAATCAAATAGCCTTTTGGTTGAAATGTTTGTATCCTTTCACAGATAACAGGAATGCTTTTATTAAAGTGGTAGATGTATATGGATGTATGTCTGCTGATAGGCTTTTTATCTGTCAGGAAGTAAGTAGAACAAAGGGATCCTGTTAAGAAATTGTGACCAATTCCAAGCTCCAGATCATAAGGAAAGAGGGTTATTTGAGACAGACCATGTTTCTGCTCAAACATTAAATGATTGGCTGAAAAATGTAATTGACTCAGAGATAGAAAAATCTGGTCCTAAAACTGAGGAAGGGGGAATGCAGTAAATTGGTCCAATTGCAAAAGCAGTTTTTGTTTGGTTTGTGCTGCCTTATTCAACTGTCCCCTCCTATTTATTCAATTAAGAAAACTTAACTGAGAGTGGCATCTGGGTTTTTGTTTGTTTGTTTGTTTGTGTTTGTAGTGAGGCTGGCTATTGTGTAAAGAGTCATTCCAGGTCACCCAGATGCAAACTGTGGGTCAGCTGAATCAGCTGCCTGACTCCCCCTAGGTCCCTTGGTGTTTGGATCTGATCACTAGATCTCCAGTCTGAGGGCCACAGAGCTCAACAATCGGGGGCACAGTAGATGCCCTTACCTGGGTCTTTCCCCCCATCCCTGGCCCTACTTCATGCCTCAGACCTCATTCTTACATAGAAATCACAGCTATCTTGAAGCCCTAGGCCTGATTCAGTTGTTTTTCTTACAGCATTAGATAGGATCTCAAATCTCCCAATAGCTGAACTACAATTTGTATTAATCGCACGTGTAGAGAATCAGCACTTCCTTCACTTTTCAGATGTTTTGTGTCTTCTTACGAATGCCAATCCCTCCTCGCCTCCCCTAACAATTTTCCACTTCTCTTTCCTACCAATGCTAGTAACCTGTATCACTTAATGGTTATCATAGTAATCATTCTCACTTATCAACTGATAAATGGAAATCTGTGTTATTACTCTAGGCAAGGACTGAATTACAAGATCAAGTTATATGAAAAATACGTGATCTACACTAAGGAAGTGATTACCACTCCATTCAAGTTTCTGGTTCCACTCACATGCATTGTGCTTTTCATTTTGGTCATTTGTCCTGTACGCTGAAGGGTGCAGACCCCACAATGGCTCTTTATTGGATGAGAGTTCTGGGAGCAGTGCCACTCGGCTGCACAGTGCCAGGTCCTGAACCTGCTCCTCCTTTGGCAGAGGGCTGGCACATGCCAATGGCTTTCATGAGCGCAATCTCTTAACTTCAGGGAAATCAGCCTACCAAGTACTGAGACTTTTTCCCCACTTTTTCCAGGAAATAATACCCCAGACAGGAAGTGAAATTAGCCAGTGATATATATATCCACACAAGTACATACTCTGATCTCGGTAATTCAAAATATCCCTTTCAGATTCATGTAGCCTTTTTCTGTATGATTATTCTGTCCCTGTGATGGGTTGTTTGTGGTTTTATATTTAGCTATATATATTTAAAAAAAGGCAAGACTTTTGCATTCAAAATTTTGGATTCATAGACACAGGTATGTTAAATCCCAGAGGAAAAAACTTTCAGCCCTCACAAGAAAGTCTTTTATTAAAGACTGGCACCGGAATGTCAAAACAGTCTTCCCCACGGCAGGATTTGGACCTCAGCCTGCTTTCTCCTCACATAAGTTAAACTTTCGTGCGCTATCCCAGTACTTTAATCTCTTCCCCAGGATTTTCCATGGGCTTTCATGCATTTGCAGGGTTGGAACACTAATTTGGAAATACAAGCACTGTATACTGACAGAGTTTACAGTTGTCTTTTTCATGAGGTATCAGGACAATAGCATCTTTTCTTCAAGGACGGCTCTGTTGGCTCAGAAGCAGTAACAAAACAGGAGTCTTCTCTCAACCTATAAAAAGTGAAATCACTCTTTACACTCCAAAAGTGAGCAATGTTTTGGGAAAGCAGATCTGTTGCTGAGAACAGCTCTAGTGTCTCATATTGTTCCTGAGAAACAGAATCAAAGAAGACAAGATTCTGAAACACAATGGTATGGTACTGGGTGCCTTTTTCAAAGTGAATAAGCAATTGGACATATGAGGGTTACCAGGATCAATGTTTTTTCCCACAACTGTAAGTATGGATTTTTCTAAAAACCCACCTGATTCACTGCTCTGGTCTGGGGTGATTCTTCACCTCTCATGAGACAAATTACAAAGTGACTCTAATTCCAGGAATCTCTGATAGAAGCTAAGCTAGAAATGATTTAAGAAACCTGAATCCTGAATCCTGAATCTGAATCCTGCTTTTCTGATCCCTAGGAAACAAGACCTCATTTTGTGGAGGAACCTTGGGTGTTATGTTGAGCCTGTGTCACCAAAGCCAGAGCAGGTTGTATTTACACTGGCCTTGACTTTGAGGCAAAGGCACAAGAGGAACTGAAAGGTTGGGGTAGGGACCTGCTAGGAGTGTCTTTCTGGAAGTCTTGAGAGGGTCTTCTAAATGCTAAAATTTCCATGGGAAGTCCTCTTCACAGCTATTTGGGAGTGGAAGATATTTGTCATGATTTCTGCCTCATTTAGAATACTTTATTACTTTGCTTGCTAATGCCTAGAATCATCCATAGGGCAAACACCGTTTGTTTTTCCATTCCCCACCAAAGGACAGAGGTGTTCTTGGCTAATCCGAAGAGCCCTCAGCCAAATCGATGCCAGCTTCAAGGCATTCTGAGAACTAGTGGGACCGAGCGCAAGGATGAGGCAAATGCGAAGAGGAGATGGGCTCCGGCAGGAGGCTGTGAGGGGCAGCAGGGGAGTTGGGGGATCGGGGCTGAGCTACAGAAGGGGACTCCCTACAGAAGGGAGGTTCTGTGCCTGTTTTCAGCGTTCTTCTCCCTAGTCGGACTTCAGTTCTTCTGGATAATTCCAGTCTTTCTGATTCTTCCATGTCCAGCTCAGATCTCATCTTATTCAGGAAATTTTGCTATTACCCAAGCCCGTAATGAGCTTTCCTTCTCTAGACAAGTCTATTCTTTAAAGCCAGCAATCTAGCATTTGTCCGGTGGTTGACTACTTTGTTTATTCAGTAATTATTTATTGAATTTCTACTATGAACTTTGTATGCTAACTATACAAAAATGAATGACACAGTTCTTTGGTTTTGTCTTTTCAGTTTTTTACTTTAACCTGGACTGTTTCTTTATGCACGTATGTTCTACTTTCCCTATAAGCAACTTAAAACATTTCTGTCTTCCTCACAGTCTTTAAACTGATAATTACTTAGAACATTTATACTTTCTAGTTTAGAAATGAGACAGTGACTCAGAGTTCCTTTATTTAGATGAAAAAATATTTTAAAAACATACTGACTATAAAATTGAGGATCGTTAATTCTCAACAGTTGAAGTTTTCTGATGGGAAATCTTGGAAATCGCAAATAGACACATTGGTATGCCCATTGTTACGGTGGAGAAGATCTGATTTTAGGATTCTCTTGAGTTTTTTGTAATGCCAAGCTTCCTCTTATTGTCATTTTTGTGAGATAAATGATACTTTATGATTGGTTATGAAGTGGTTCTTTGTCTTCTCCTCTCTGGTTGACTGGGTTCCATAAGCAGTTGACCCAAGTGTTGGAGCTTTTCCCTGCTGCCACCTTCTGGTTTGGCCTGATGCAAGCCTCAGCCTCCATTAATCCTGAAAACTTGGTGTGGTGTGGACTTGGTCATTAGAGAGGCCTGGCATTCAAGAGAAGCAACTCTGGTACTTAGGGAGTGTTGGTGCCTGTTGTAAGCTGCTTCCCTGAGCTTCATGTGTACAATGGAAATAATGGAGCAATTCTAGCTCCCACAATCATGTCACTATTGGAAGAATGACCACCTAGTGCCTAGCACAAAGATGCACACAAATGTTAGTTGGTTTCATCCATGCTTTCCAAATACAGAAACCCTGGTTTTTGTCTTTATGAAAGAAATTACTATATTCTTCATAGCTGATAATAAATAAATTCCTGCCTGGAAATTCTGAGGAAGTCAGTCCTATAGGTTTGTTATGACTAGCAAGATAGCTTCAAAACATAAGCTAATATCATCATTACTATTATAATCTGGGTTTTTTTTTTTCACAAATGGAGAGCATTAAGCAATCAAATATGCTACTAAGATTTTGGTGTCAAGATCTCTGTGTTCTAATAAAGGATGAACTCCGCTTTGGCTGTATATTTGGAAGGACCTTAGGTGCCCTCCCGCTACCGCGTGTCCAGCACACTGACTATGATCTTTTTAGTGTTTTGACCCTTGAACTGAAGAACCAGAAAACAACAAAACCCCACTAATTTCTTGATCTCAGAGGTCAAATAAATATTGTCTTTTAATAGGTTTTTCTTTCCCCACAAGATACTCAGTGAATAAATAAAAGCCGTAAGAGAACATGTGTGCTTCCTGAAACATTTAAATGGAAATGCCAAAACTGTCCTGTAAAGTTATGAGTCTAACCCACATGTCCCTGCACTTAGTTGCAGGACCTGCTTCTGGGCCTAGCCTTTCCACTCGTGGCCCATGGCTGCCCCTGCGCTGAAAGAAGATGGGAGAGTGAACACCTGCTCCCTGCCCTGCCCTAGTGTCCTGGGCCACTCCTCAGCCTCAGCCTCCTTCAGCACTTTCCCACAAAGGGCTTATGGCTGTTTTTGTACATTGAAAGGGACTGAGGTTGCCTCAGTTCTATTTTCTATGAGTTTTTACTTTATGTCTACTTTTTAGATTTTATTTTCCTTTCAGCATATAAGAAAGACAGCAATTGCCCCTCTGAACTGAGTGATACCCATGGCCTAATAAGCTATTGCTTGTTATCCTAACTACCATTTATTGAGGATGTACTACTTTCCAGGGATTCTGCTAAGTGCTAGATATGTACAGTTGCCCTTAGTTGCCTCCTCTGTAAAATGGGGGATAGTAATAGTTGCCAGTTTGTGTTTCCTTTGAAGTGAGGCATATGAACTGCCCGTGGATCCTGAGGACTGTGCCTTCAAGGTGACCCAGGGGTCAGACCAATAGTGATAACATAGTAGTGATTAGTAAGGAAGTTCCCACCTCATGGTCTGAAGATAATGACAGATAAAGAGAATTAATCTTTTAAAGAAAAGTTGGATTACAAAAAAAAATGCTCAATTAGATCATTGATGAATACAAAATATTAAGGTAATAAACAACAAACAGAAGTTAGCCAAACATGGGTTTTGATCTACCTTATTCAAATATAGTGTAAGGGTTTAGAGCAAGGGACTCTAGTTCCAAGTTCAAATCCCCTTTCTGATACTTCTTAGTTGTATGTCTTTGGACAAGTTGCTTAAACCTTTTGTGCTTCTGTTTCCTGGGCCATGATGTGGAGATCATGAGTGTCTACTTGTTAATACAAGTTAGCTCTTAAAACAACACCTGCTTAGACCAACACTCAATTGGTGTTAGGTACTATTTTGTTGTTTTTCCATACTGTGTGTATATATTCCTATATATGTTTACACATTTTAATTAAGATTATACACATATATTTTCTTTAAAAATAAGATTTTAAATGGCTGCATAATCATTCATGAGCATATAACGTTTTTCAAGATCCCTGTTATTATTAAACATGTGATTTCTTTCTTTGGTATTATAAATAATGCTGGTATTGTATTCTTTTAATAAGTCTTTTGCCCAATTTTCTTACTTTTGATATGTTTCTAGAAGTGGATTTGCTAGATGAAAGTATTTAAACATCTTTAAGTCTTTGAATCATAAAGCCTACTGCTCCGGAAAGCCTTATCAAATTACACTTTTACATAAATATGACCTTATCAGGCAGTGTGGGAGACAGAGATGCATGTGGACTGCTGTCGAGTCAGCAGTTTCCTCCCACCCAGCTACTGCCCTCTGCTGTGGGAGACCCAGCAGACGTTTCTACACCGGTTATATTATAAACATCGCAAGCTCACCCCTTTTGAAGTGAATTATCATCATCTGAGAGAATTTTGGTTGTATTTTGTTATCCATATAAGTGCTTATTATGTGAATTTTAAGTTTGTCTTGCACAAACACTATGCTGGTGAACCACTCTTATTCCAAGCCATCAGGGTGCACAAAGGGTTGGCATTTTATGTCTTACCTTCTGCCTTTGGTCCCTTTGCCACAGATTTTTTTAAAGTGATCTTTACAAAGAGAAAGACAAGAAGTTGAATGGCTGGAAGTGCATTCTCCTTCAAAAACCCACCTAGGGAAGGACAACCTGACTTCTCCAAATATTTCATTTTCTCTGGGTTCTGGGGCTTTGTGTGATTGACACCACCTTTCCTAGTCAGTAATGAGCTGGGAAGAAGCAGCTTCTGTGTAACCCCACTACTGCTCCAGCCATGCCCTCTGGTGATCAAAGATGCCCTGTCTGACCCCCCTGAGGCCCCAAGGATCGAGTGCAGTCTAGTCTCCAGATCCTCACAACTGGAAGCAGACAGCTGGGAGACACTGGGCATTGTGGTCCAGCTCAGAACGGTCATCAGCTCTGAGGATGGCTAGGCGTGACTGTCCAGAGGAGACTGGCAGGAACAGTTTGTTTATTCTTTAAAATTGGGAATGTCAGTGGTGAATTAGACCCAGAACATAAAATTCATTTTCATCTTGACAGGTGAAGCATCTGCCCTTTCTTTTGGTGTAGCAAATGTTACTCTTTGAGTGAGATCACATGACCTTCATAGTCAATGAAAGCTAAACACTCAGCATCTTCCAGCAACACCCTGATGCTGTGCTTTCTCATTATTACAACTCAAAAGTCCTCTGGGGACAATGTGCTGTCAGCCTTTGAAGCTGCTCTTGTGTACTTAGACATGTAGCCAAGGTAATTGATAACATGTCAGAGGTATTTCCAGTGAAGACAATTATTATCTGAAGCTTAGCAAGAAATTTGTTAGCTCCATTTCATGCTGAAATGACAAGCCTTGAAGAGTTTCAGACATGTGAGCAGCCTTAGGAATGATAGCAATATCATGAAAACAGTAACAATATATCCCTACAGCGAGCTCCTTATTCCTTGGAAGATCCATTCACCAGCCATGAAGCCCTCTCATGAGCTCAGGCATTGACAGAGCTCATGAAATAATAGGAATGAAAGGGACTTTGAGTTTGTATTTTTAATAGCATCTCCATCCACCAAATTATGAAAGTCATGTATACCCAAGGCACAGAACTTGGAAAATACAGAAAAGCCACCAAGAAAAATCTCTCAAGGAATCATAATTTCACCACACAGAAGTAATCATTGTTAACACTTTGGTGAAAGTTCTTAATTAAGGAGACTCTCAGAAGATGCCTGTGTGTACCAGCATTCTTTCATTTTTCCACGCCATCTTGCACCCTTTTTGAAAAGCTGGACAGCTTCTAAGCCATTCCAGGAAAAGTATTAGTTTTCTCAAATATCTCTGGAGGCAAGTCCATTGGCAGTCATCGCCAGTTTCTCACAAACTTTGAAGTTAGGAGATTCTCTGTGTAATTTTTGAGCACTGGCCAGGAGGCGGGATTTAGGGGTGTTGGTTCCAGCGCTGCCACTTATTTACCGACAGGGTGACCTCCGGCAAGTCCAGCCTGATGTGCTGCCTGAAACCCACCGACTCCAGCATCCATTAGCCCTGCTTCCTTGACCCCTCTGAGTGTCTGTTTCCCAATGATTAAAATAACTAGAGAGGATCAGCAGGGTTTTTCTTTTTTTTTCTTACATTAAAATTATTTTATTCTTATTTATTAATAGACTTTATTTTAAAGCAGTTTCAGGTTCACAGCAAAACTGAGGGAAAGGTACGGAGAGTTTGCATGGACCTCCCCTTCCCCCTACACTCCTTCCCCTCCATCAACATCCCGCAGCAAAGTCGTACATTTGTTACAATGAATGAACCTACATGTATTAAACACCATTATCACCCAAAGGCTATAGCTTGCATAAGGGGTCACTCTTGCTGTTGTACATTCTACAGGTTTTGGCAAATGTATAATGACATATATTACTATGGTATCATATCATACAGAGTATTTTCACTGCCCTAAAACTCCTCTGTGCTCTGCTGTTACATCCCTCCCTGCTCCCTAACCCCTGAAAACCACTAATTTTTTTTCCATAGTTTTGCCTTTTCTAGAATGTAATATAGTTGGAACCATACAGTGTATAGTCTTTCCTGATTGGCTTCATTCACTTAGTAATATGCATTTAAGATTCCTCCATGTTTTTTGATAGCTCAAGTCTCTTTGACATTAAATACTATTACATTGTTTGGATGTACCACAGTTTATCCATTCACTACTGTCGGAAATATTAGTTGCTTCCAAGTTTTGGCAATTATGAATAATAGTGTTATAAACATCCATGTGCAGATTTTTGTGTGGACACAAATTTTCAGCTCATTTGGGTATAACCAAGGAGCATCATTTCTATATCATATGGTAAGAGTATATTTAGTTTTGTAAAAGTCTGCCAAACTGTCTTCTGAAGTGACTATGCCATTTTTCATGAATGAGAGTTCCTGTTTCTCTGTATCCTCACCAGTAATTGCTGTTGTTAGTGTTCAGATTTTTGCTGTTCCACGTAGGTGTGTAGTGGTACCTCATTATTCTAATTTTTGCAATTCCTTAAAGGGGTATGGTGTGGAATACCTTTTCATATGCTTATTATTTGCCATCTCTATATCTGCTTTGGTGTGTTGTGTATTCAGGTCTTTTGCTCATTTTTTAATTGGTTGTTCATTTTCATTTTTTTTGACTTTTAATACTTCTTTCTATATTTTGCATAACAGTCCTTTAGCAGATATCTCTTTTGCAAATATTTTCTCCCAGTCTGTGGCTTATCTTTTCATTTTCCTGAGATCATTCACTTTTAAACCTTCTGCTGAAGACTTGTGTTCCAGGAGCTGCTGGGTCACCAGAGGATGGGGACATGGGACAGGGTGATAGTGGGGATACTGCATAAGCAGTCCTCAGGCCCCTCATTTCTCCTCTTTAATCAGAGAAATTAGACTTCACTCAGTTTATACATGAGGGTTTCACATGAGCTTACTTTTTTTTGAAGGGATTTTGATTTGCAAAATGGTTTGAACAACACTGAACTAGGTGAACTTAAGACTTATTTTAAATGCCTAAGTCTGGAATTCAGTATCTCTTTTTTGCAATGTAACATAGCCTTTCTTTCCTTAAGGAAAAATGAGATAAACCTGCCATGGTCATGTGACACTTTTTAAAATACAATTTTCATCCACTACACTGCTCACTTGAAATGATGGAACTGATATAATGAAAGAATAGGTGCTGTCTACATGCCCACTTATCTCCCTGAAATAGTAATTTTGACACCAATTATCTTTTCCAAAATAATCAGAGAGAACTATCACCCATTTCAATTCTATATCTAGAAAAAAGGGTAAACACATATCTGAAACTTAGTAGTTCTGGAAATAAACATGCAAATCAGAATCAAGGAGGAACTGTCTTCATTTGCCAGTGACTAGTGCTAAACAGCACAGAGTATTTAAGCAGAGCTGATCATTCGGGATGGTGTGAACATGTACATTTTGGCCAATTATATTTTCTTAGCTTGTATGTCATTTTTTCTAGAATTGAGGCAAAGTCAGATGAACATTTCATGATGTTTTATAAACATTTGTATTCACACTGTTGATTTTGGCAGAGGATGAAGGGATGTCTTTTGCAGTATTTTATTCATATATGGCCTATTTCACAGAGGATTTGAAATAGCTTACTAAATTTTATGCAATGCAAAAAAATAAACCAATAATTGACAAAATCTGTGAGGAGGGAAAGTGATGTGAATAAAATAACAAATCCAGGAGTCAGATTAGCACAGAGAAATACATCTGTACAGTTCCTAAGAGTGGGCCACAAATTTGGCTCCAAATTTCCTTTGCTTGGCTGAAGTATGGAGAACACATTCCATTATCAGGTTCACAGAATTTTGATTAAAATAAAATAAGCCTGTTGTTGAACATAAAACCTCTCCTTCAGACAAATCTCTAGAGTCTATTTTCACAACCAAGACTCAGTAAGAATTGTGCAACTGAGAATTCAGTTCTCTGGTGAGAAACTAGAGCTCGGTTATTTTGGGTTTCCAGATAGGGGACGATCCATATGTTTTGATTTTAGCTGGTCAGTGGTTAGGGCTAAGGGCCTACTGTGAAAATCGTTAACTGCTCATGGTATCAGATAGGGTGCAGTCAACCCCTTGCCACTGCATTGAGGGTGAAGGTCAAGCACTGGGCTAACACATTGGTAGGCAGTAGGATTTATAATGCAGAGAAGGAGGTATTCAAATGCTCTTTCATCTCATGATGTACCAGTTCAGGAGCCTAATCTCCAATCTTCCTGCTCTGCATCATTTTCCTCACTGTCTGGCACAGATGTTCAGGTATATTCTGCTCACTACTTAATAGCCAAAAAAATAACCAAAAAAGGTTTGGATTCTCTTGGTAATAAATTTGGATAGGGAATACTGGGAATAGTCTCTCTACAATGTCTGGGGCCTCAGATGGGGGCAATCACCAGCTAGGCGTAATTTGATAGTGGTGGGCTGCAGTCATCCTGAGACATCTTTAGTCACATGCTGGCAGTCAGTGTGGACTGCTGGCTGGGACATCAGCTGGAGCTGTCAACCAGCATGCTTGTCTGTGGTTTCTCCATGTAGTCTGGGCTTCAGCATAGCCTGGTGCCAAGTACCTATGAGAAGGTTGGTGAAGGCTCCAGAAGTAAATGTTCCAGAGGACAAGGCAAAAGCTGCACAGCCTTGTATGATGGTCCCTCCATTGAAGAGCTGCATCACTTTCAGCCTATTCCAGACCATTTTTTGATTTACAAGCAGGTCATGTGTCCACCAGACTCAAGGCAGGGCCATAGATGACACATCTTTATGGGAGTTGTGCCAACATCTCTCCTAATGTCATATTGTATGTAAACTACATTTCAATTAAAAAAAGTGAGACACATGATGCCACATATTTTTTTAAGTACACAATTACGATTTCCTTTCAATTGTATCAATTCATTAGTTTCACCATCTGAAATCATCAAGAGATTATCTGTTGAATCAGCTTGAACATATTGACATACCAAGTATTTACCTTCTGTGATATGTAGTAGATTTTACTAAAAAATTATTCTGAACTGATCAATGCCACTTAATCATTAGCATATGATTTCATAGTCATGTGTACCAAGTGGGGACTCATGGGTATATAGTGATGCCAAGCAAAAAGTTCTACCGTGTTCCCAGGTTGGGTTCTGGTAAGAACATTTATCTCCACTGTGATTCCTCTCACTTTGAAACCCCTTAGAAGAGGACTTGAAAGTGTGGAATCTTATAAATACTAGTATAACAGTTAACATTGTTCATGGATTGGGTTATGAACAGGTTCTTCACCTTTCAGGTAAATAATCAGACATCAGTAGAAGGATGAAAGTATCCTACCTTTGGACAAATATTGCTTAAAGCAATGTTATTTTTGTTCAAGTCCTGAAATGAGAAGTCAGTTCCTTCATGGCATAGAGAAATCTCTTTGAAAGCCTTACTAATGTTGGGAGCTGCATCTTTGAATCATAATTAATTAAACACTCTGATGTCATGGGCTTGCCCCTCGGCTCTTTAACTTATGATTCAGTATGAAGGATGTTAGTACATAGAATGAATGGTTAGCATGATGGGATGATGTGATACGTCTAGAATCTATATTGTGGTTTCTATAATAAAGTGGGGCAATATTGGCATTTGGGAAGTCACATAGCTTCTAAGTAAACTATGCAAACCAAGGCCTCAGAAACGTGGAAAACGGCAACAAAAGGAGGTATGCAAAACATCCCTGTGGCTTTATCTTTTATTATATAAATTTATCCACTTATTCAGTCAATAAGCCAGAAAATACTTCTCATCTTCTATGCCAAATAGGCGGTAAAATACACGACAGCTCAAACCATAGAGGTTTATTTCTTATTTACTTAACAGTACTGGGCACATGAACAGATTAGTGTCAGCACCCTGTTCCATGTAGACCTTCAGGGACTCAGGCAGATGAGGGCTCGGCAGTCCTAACTGGGTGGCTTCCAAGGTCTTCCTAAGAGTTCCCTCCATTCTAACCAGCCAACCAGGAAGGGAATAAAAAAACATGAACGTCCACACATGGCAAGGAAATGTTATTTTTGTTCAAGTCCTGAAATGGAGAAGAGGTCTTCAATGTCATTTTACATCATGATAAGGCATTTTCCACAGAATAAGGATACATTCCATGTTTTCAAGATTTTATATTTTAGTGGCCACAATATGAAGTGTAATTCCTAATCCTAAATATGCATCAGACTCATCAATGGGGAAGCTTTTTAAAAACACAGCAGAGCTTCACCCTCAGCCTCCAGTCGGTTTGGGTGGAACTCGGGCAGCTGCATCTTGGAAAACTCCACAGGAGACTCTCAGAGACAAGCACATTTTTTGAGAATCACAAACCTTGGAGAATTATCTCTTAGAATTGCCAGTAAACAATACCAGTGTAAAAAAGCATACATATCCCTTATAATGGATATAAGAAGGTGATCAGGAGCTCTTCTGTATAAGTACAGGCATAGGAAAGAGGTAGAGATGAATACGCAAATAAAAAAACCAAAAACTAATCAAAACCTTTTTATATGTAGAAGAGAGAAATAAATTAGATTATTTAGTAATAACATGCCAACAAAAACAAAAGACTGTGTAAGCCAAAAAAAAAAAAGAGAGAAAGATAATTTTGCAAATGAGCTGGGCTTTATTATGTATATTATCAATGTTATTCCCCTTTGTTATGATATAGGACAAAGAAGTACCAAAGTGTGTAGGAACATATATCCTATCTTCTTTCTTGAGATAAAATTGGTATATAACATTATGTTAGTTTCAGTTTCAGGTGCACAAAATAATAACTCGATTTTTGCATATACTGCAAAGTGATCACCACAATTAGTGTAGTTACCGTCTATCACCACACAATTAATCTCTTTCACTCATTCCACCCACTCCCCAATTTCTTTTCCCTCTGATAATTACCAATCTGTTCTCTGTATTTATGAACCTTGTTTTTTGTTTTAGATTCCATGTATAAGTAAAATCATAGAGTATTTGTCTTTCTCTGACTTATTTCACTTAGCATAATACCTTCAAGGTCCACCCATGTTGTCACAAATGGCAAGATTTCCTTCTTTTCTTTTTATGGGGGAGTGGTATTGCAGTGTGTGTGTGTGTGTGTGTGTGTGTGTGTGTTTGTGTGTGTGTATACTATGTCTTCTTTATCTGTTCATCCATCAGTGGGTACTCTGGTAATTTTCATATCTTGGCTATTGCAAATAATGTTGCAGTGAACATAGAAGGTGTGTATATTTTTTATAATTAATGTTTTCATTTTTTTCAGATTAATACTTGAAAATGGAGTAGCTGGATCATATGATAGTTCAATTTTTACCTATTTTAGGAACCCCCATACTGTTTTCAATAGTGGCTGCACCTATATACTTTCTTTCCAACAATGTCCAAGGGTTCTTTTTTCTACACATCCTTTCCAACACCTGTTTCTTGTCTTTTTGACAATAGCCAGTCTAGCAAGTATGAGATGATATCTCATTGTGGTTTTGATTTGCATTTATCTGATAAATTAATGATGTTGAACATCTTTTCATGTGCTTGTTGGCCATCTGAATGTCTTCTTTGGAAAAATGTCTGTTTTGATCCTCTGCCCATTTTTTAAATTGGATTGTTTGTTTGCTATTGAGCTATTTGAGTTCTGTATATTCTGGATGTTAACCTCTTATCAGGCACATGATTTGCGAATATTTTCTCCTATTCAATAGGTTTCTTTTTCATTTTGTTGATGGTTTCCTTTGCTGTGAGGAGGCTTTTTAGTTTGATGTTGTCCCACTTGTTGATTTTTGTTTTTGTTGCCTTTGCTTTTGGAGTTAGATCCAATTAAACATTGCCAAATCTGATATCAAGGAACTTACTGCCCATGCTTTCTTCTAGGAATTTTATGATTTCAGGTCTTGCCTTTAAATCGTTAGTCCATTTTGAGTTAATTTTTGTGTATAGTGTAAGAAAGTGATATACTTTCATTCTTTTGCATGTGGCTGTCCAGTTTTTTAACTCCTTTATTGAAGAGACTGTCCTTTGCCCATTGTATATTCTTGGCAATTTGGAAATTAATAAATCATATATGCATGGGTTTATTTCTGGGCTATCTATTTTGTCATCTATGTGTCTGTTTTTAATGCCAATATCATACTGTTTCAATTACTATTGCATTGTAGTGTAGTTTGATATCAGGGCTTATGATATGACACCTCCAGCTTTTTTTCTTTTTCAAGATTGCTTTGACTATTTGGAATCTTTTGTGGTTCCATATAAATTTTAGAATTATTTGTTCTAGTTCTATGAAAAATGCCATTGGAATTTTGATAGGGATTTCACTGAATCTGTAGGTTGCTTTGGATAGTATGTATTCTGACAATATTGATTCTTACCTTCCATAAGCATGGAACATCTTTCCAGGTATTGGTGGTGTTTTCAATTTCTATCATCAATGTCTTACGGTTTTCAATATAAAGGTCCTTTCATCTCCTTGGTTAAATTTATTCCTAAGTATTTTATTCTTTTTGATGCAATTTTAAATATAATTATTTTCTTAATTTCTCCTTCTGAGAGTTTGGTAGTTTATAGAAACACAACAGATTTCTGTATATTGATTTTATATCATGTGACTTTACTGAATTCACTTATTCTAACAGTTTTTTGGAGGACTCTTTGTTACATAGAGTATCATGTCATTTACAAATAATAACAGTTTCACTTCTTCCTTTCCAATTTGGAAGACTTTTATTTCCTTTCCTTGCCTGACTGTTGTGGCTAGGATCTCCAATGCTATGTTGAATAAAAGTGGCAAAAGTAGGCACCCTTATTTTGTTCTTTATCTTAGAGAAAAAGTTTCAGCTTTTCAACATTGAATATCATGTTAACTGTGTGTTTATCATATATGCCCTTTATTATATTGAGGTACGTTCCCTCTGTAGCCACTTTGTTGAGGGTTTTATCATAAATTTTGTCAAATGCTTTTTCATAATCTATTGAGATGATTATATGATTTTTATCCTTCCTTTTATTACTGTAGGATACCACATTGATTAAGGATGTTAAGCCGTCTTTGCATTCCTGGGATCAATCCCAGTTATATATTTAATGTATTGTTAAATTTGGTTTGCTAATATTTTGTCAAGGATTTGCAGCTATCTTCATCAGGGATATTGTCCTTATTTTTTATTTTTATTTTTTTTTTGTGTGTGTGTGTGGTGTCTTTGATTTTGATATCAGGGTAATGCTAGCCTTATACAATGAACTTGGAAGTGTTCCCTCGTCTTCAGTTTTTTGGAAAAGTTTGAGGGAGATCAGTATTTAACCTTTGAATATTTAGTAGAATTTACCAGTGAATCTGTCAGGTACTGGACTTTGGTTTGTTTGGAATTTCTCAATTACTGATTCAATCTCTTGACTAGTAACCATAGTAATCAGTCTTTTCAGATTTTCTATTTATTCATGATTCAGTCTTGGAAGATTTTATGTTGCTTGGAATTTATCCATTTCTTCTCAGTTGTCCAATTTGTTGGCATATAATTGTTCATGGTATCTCTTATGATCCTGTTTCATTTTTCTACTCTGACTTTTATTTTCCTTCCTTTTACTAACTTTGGGCTTCATTTGTTTTTCTTTTTCTAGTTCTTTTAAGTATAAAGTTAAATTGTTTGTTTGAAATTTTTCTTGTTTTCTTAAGGTAGGCCTTTATCACCCAAAACATCTCTCTTAGAACTGCTTTTGCTTCATACAGTAGTTTTTGGGATGCTTTATTTCCATTTTCATTTATCTTAAGGTATTTCTTAAATTTCTCCTTTGATTTCTTCATTGACAATTGGTAGTTTATTAGCATACTGTTTAATCTCCATGTATTTGTGATTTTTCCAGTTTTCTTTTTGTAAGTGATTTGTAGTTTCATACCATTGGGTTGGAAAAGATGTTTGGTATGATTTCAGTCTTCTTAAGTTTACTGAGACTTGTTTTGAGGCCTAACATGTGATCTGTCTGGAGAATGTTCCATGTGCACTGGAGAAGAATCTGTATTCTGCTGCTTTTGGATGGAATGTTCTGTATAATCTATTAAGTCCATGTGGTCTAATGTGTCATTTAAGGCTAATATTTTCTTACTGATTTCTATCCTGGGTGATTTATCCAATGGTGTAAGTGGGGTTTTAAAGTTTCCTAATGTTATTGTGTTGCTGTCAATTTCTTCCTACGGTCTGTTAATATTTGCTTTATACATTTAGGTGCTCCTGTGTTGGGTACATCTGCATTGGTGTTTATAAATATTATATCCTATATGTAATGACCTTCTTTGTCTTTTATTACAGTCTTTGTTTTAAAGTCTATCTTGTCTCATATAAGTATAGCTACACCAGCTTTGTTTTTGTTTTTATTTGCATGGAGTATCTTTTCCTATCCTTTCACTTTCAGTCTGTGTGTCTCTTTTAGGAACATGTTTTATAGATCTGAAGTGAGTCTCCTTTAGGAACATATATCTTATATCTTAATATTCAAAGCAAATATTCATTCTCTAGAACTTAAAAAGGCCTTGAGACTGTATCTTTGGATTAACAATGGAGAAGAGATGATTGATTGGGAAAATAAATAGTAATACATGTAAGAGGCAATCAAGAGTGTATGAGAAATCTCTGGAGACTATATCAGCATAAGACAGAAAGGCAAGCACCCGCAAATAATTTTAATATGTACTTTTTGAAAAATGGATTTCTTATCATGCTATAAAATTACTTAAAAACATGAAGGAGGCAGTAACACAATATTTCATTGATGTCTACTATTTTATAACAGTTGATTCTAATTTTTTTAGAAGCATCTTTACGCTCTTCCATATATTTGCAACCAAGTGTGCTGCTTTTGTACTGAAATAATTTCAACTATATATATAGTTGGAAAGCTTATGTGATATATTCAATCAGCAGGCTGTATATAATGAATGTGTTATTTAATAATATTGAGAAAACGTATATCCATTTAACCTTCCCTCTCTGTAGCCAACTTGTCTAGTGGACCTTTTGTGTACAGCCTGGTAAAAGCTTTGCAAAACTTTCCACTACAAATTTTTGTTGGTAGTATGATTATTTCCATAGGACATTCAAGAAAGATTCCTTAATTGCTTGGGACTGTCCCACACATTGTCAACATCCAGGACAGCCCCTCCCACTAAGTGGGTCCTAGCAACCACGAGCTGTCCAAAAACCCCAAAAGGGAAGTAGGGCAGTTATGGGCAAAGCACAAAACAAATGTAGTGCTTCTCAAACTGTCAGCCTCCAAGGCACTTCTGTGCAAACACACTATTTGGTTGTGGAAGCAGTTCTCAGAAGAAAACCTGAAGGGCTGATCTGCTGATCAATCACTGGGTGAACAGGACACTCATCCTAGCAGAGTGGCAGCTTTCTGATCACTTACAACTGTGGACTTGAGGAGTTTTCTTTATTACCTTTATTCTTTGAGTCATTTCCTTTTTTCCTGACCAAGCTGCCATTGGCTGAAGGATTCTCCCAGGGTCCGCTGTCAGTCTTTCTTTGGAAAAGAAAAAGTGTGGCTTTGCATGAAGAATTTGTCCTCAAACATGTAGTAAGCCATGGGCCTCAGCATTTCTCACTTCTCTAGGAACAGTCAGATGTGCCCCCAGCAGAAACCCTTGGCAGGGTGTGCCCGGGATCCCTGCTTGGACCAGTGCTTTCTTCTGGGCACAGCCACACGCATATGTGCCCTGCAGTGTCCATGCCTGCATTCCCCCAGATTCCAGAAAACTCCATTTTCTGGAAAAATGATGAGGGGTGATAAGGCCAGTCCTGTAGAGTGGAGAGCAAAAAAGGGAGAAGGAAGAGAGAGTGTGTCCAGAAGGAGGAGAGAGAGAGAAGAATCAAGAGTCAATGGGAGTGAGAGAGTGAGGAAGCCTGAGCTCTCTTACATGGGGATGTCCATGTGGTTTAGCTCTCCATTCTTTTCTACTACCAGATTTCTCCCAATGTTGGCTGCAAGATTCAGAATACATAGAAGCTCAGATTTTCCAACAACACTTCAAGACTGGATAATGACGTACTGATTGTTTTTTTTCCATCTTTGGGATTTGGAGCAGCCTCGAGAGTCGCAAAAGTCTGCCTTGTTGCAAGAATATTTCCGAAGGCCCTCACTGTCTGATCACTGGCTCCGTGCTGCTATGAACAGTGGTGTGACCATCTGAGGTGGCAGAGATAACCTGGGATATGGAAATTACCAGCAGCCCTGTTTTGCTCTTGCCAAAGAACCTGAAGCATTCTGGGAATTTGGATTTCTTTTGTTTCTCTCCAACAGCCCCCATATGGGCATTAGGCAGCAAACATGGATCATGTTTTGCCAAAAAGGCACGAAAGGACGATGG
Organism: Manis javanica; assembly: GCF_040802235.1. NCBI lineage: Eukaryota > Metazoa > Chordata > Mammalia > Pholidota > Manidae > Manis > Manis javanica. The sequence goes on from NC_133168.1 coordinate 67,878,064, forward strand.
CTGCTGTTCCCAATTATTGGCATTTCAACAAGACTATATTTTTATTTCTAGTATATCTGTACAGCTAAGAAGCATCTGTTGACAAGGATGAGATAGATGATAAGCTGTACCGGTGCCAAAACAGGATGAGAAAAACAGGCTTGTTCTGAGAATGTCCTGCATCTTGATAGTTGATGTTAACAAAATTATTTCTCCATGGGCAATATCTGTTCTTAAACCATTAACGCTTAAAAGAAGTAAGGCTTGGCATCCCTACTGCATCCCATAGTGCACACACACACATGGCAGGCTCTGAGTGAAAGCATACGGAAAGAAGCAATCTGTGCATGCATGTGCAGCAAGAGGGAGGAAACGTCACACGCTGGAGTCCAAGTGCCAAGGCTCTTCCCTCCAGTGGAGGGCACAGTGCACCTCTGGCCCCAGGATGCCTGGGATTCTGGTGCAGGGTGCTCTCCCCCGGTGCACACAAATAGGAAGAGCAAGTGCATCACCTTCCTAGGCAGGGCCCTGGAAGCTGCTCCTCAATTCTGTGGTTTCCTTGAACGAGAATGGGATTATTGGTAAATGAGGCTGGCATCTCGGGTGGGAACGAAAAAGGAAATCAGTAGAAAACACATCATCCAAGTTGGATTCACTCAACTGTGTGGCCTGGGTAGGTTCCCAGAGTATCCAGCCAGATGCAAGGCGTCTGGGAGACACGATGCTAGAATGTGTTTGATGGCATCGAGGGTGGTGAGAGAAAGGACCAGGAGGACTCCATGGAGGCTGTCTCTGACCCCAACCCACCAGTGCGTAACTTCCGTGACATCATTACCTCCCGCATGACCCCAGGCCATTGGGCATTTGCCCATTTTTCTAATGGATACATTCTTTCTGTGTCAGTAGCCCACACGGAACATAAATGAAGTAATCGAGCAATTTCTCTCTTATCCCACTGCCTGTCTGCTGTTCATTCATTCTGTGCTCCCCTTGTTTTGGATCAATATGCCTCTGGGTACCAAAAGCTACAATATTCTCTTCAGTTGCAGTTAACCCAAGATCCTGATCGTCCTTGTTTTTTTGTGGCTGTATTTGTTTTAAGGCCTAGTCAGTTTCCATTCTGGGCAGTTACAAACTCTGTTTGCTATGAGTTCCTCTGTGTAGGTTATTTCCCCATTCCATTCCCAGCCTATGTGCTGCTGTGTGAGCAATAATTCCTCACCACATTACCGGTACAAAGTCAAGGACCGATAAGCTTGGGAGCCTTACCTGGAAGGTACAAGTGAGGACAAGGAAGAGCAGAGGAAAAGAAATATGTTTATGAGAGGGCAAGAGGGCTGGACAGAGGGAAGATGCTAAATATGCATCATCTGGAGAAAACTACTGCATTCCCTGCTCCCTGAAAGATGGTATGGTTAGGCAGAATAGAGCTTATTTCTGGAATGTTTACTTGATGGAAAATCCATCTTGTGTTCCCCAAACAAGACCGATCCATCCTGCCCTCTTGTTGCTCCTAATCCTTCCCCCCTATCTATCACTGTCCTTCCTCTGGTCCTTGGGCTGAGCTCATGACTTAGAGGAACAGTCAGGATTTGTTCAGTTGCAAGTGACAGAAACCCAACTCACACTATCTTAAGCAAAAAGAGAATTTATAGATTTCTGTGTTAGAAAAGATACTATGGAAGTTCTAAGGTCAAATGAAAAAGTGTAAGAGCCAGTGAGACTGGCACCAGGATCTCTCTTTGTTCCTTCTCTCTCTTTGCACCCCTGCCACATGACCATCACCTCTGATTGTGGTTGCTTGGCTCCGTTCTGCAGGTGGGAGCTTTGTGTGCTAGAAAGATACAACTGCTAGGAAGTCCCATGTTCTTATCCTCCCTACTCAGCAACCCTAGAAGGAAGAATTTCTGTCTTACAACTTGCATATACAATCCCAGAAAAAGCTCTGACTCTGATTGTCTAGCTTGGGGCTAATAATCTCCAAGAGAACAGAGGGGCCTTATTGTCTGACTTTGGTCCTGAGTCTACCTGTAACCCACAGACTAGGGTTTATTACCAGAAGAAAGGCAAGGGGAGAAGGAAAACACAGGCCAGGCAGTGAAAAACAACCATTGTCAGGGTCCTTTGTACCCGCCAGCATAACCTTTCACAAACCTTCAGCTGTGGGTGAAAAGTACTAAGGCCCTAAATCTTACCTGAAACCTAAGAACAAATGAAATCCTACCTGGAAAAATTACCTGTCCGTCACTTAGCCAATTACTTACTTTCTCTGAGCATCTCACCAAGAACCTCTCATGTCTCCTGAGAGTCTTTATCATCACGACCAGATGCAGGGCCAGCATGCTGGATTTTGTTCATTCTCAGCTCTGCTCTGTTCTGTTGAGCTATCTTAGCTGGTCATCAGTTTCTTCATGTGGAAGGGACAGTAATGCTTCTCTCACCGGCTTGTCGTCGGCATTAACAGGATAGTTCATGTAGGGGTCAGACTGGTCCAAAAAGGGGCGGCTGGCGTAAGCATTATGGCTGCAAGGCTAACAGGGCCTTTCCTGGGAATCTTGATGACAAATCTGAAAAATGGGCTCACACACAGGAGGCCACATGGGCTCCTCGGTGCTCTCAGACTTGTGTATTAAGGATTTTGCATACTTGCTTGGACTGAATGGGTCCTAAACTTCCCCATGGCTGTGCAGGGGGAAGGCACTGGCTCAGTATTATGCTCCTCTGGGTCCAGTCTCCAGACCTAATCTTACTTGAGTTTCTCTCTCTCACTCCCTCTCTGCGCATTCAGGGGTGTACACATTTCTGTCTAGCACCTTGAAGTCCCTGGAAGAGAAGGACCATATCCACCGTGTGTTGGATAAGATCACGGACACCCTGATCCACCTGATGGCCAAAGCAGGCATGACCCTTCAGCAGCAGCACCGGCGCCTGGCCCAGCTCCTCCTCCTCCTCTCCCACATCAGGCACATGAGGTGAGGCGTCCCCAGGCTCCCGCAGGCGAGACGTAAGGAGAGCAAGCCTCCAGGCGTATGGTGCAGCTGGCCCCGGGAGGCCTGATGCCAGGACACAGGTGGCATGCTGGGAACAGTTCCTGGCGTGTTGTAAGGAGAAGGGCATTATGGGTACAGAGTCGGGGCCATGAAACCTGTCTGGGGCATGCAGCATGGGGCAAGGGACAGAGAGGCGTCATAGAGAAAGTGATACTCACAACCAGTTTGGAGCATGGCCGAGGTCTTGCAGCAGGAAGAGCATGCAGTGGGCAGGTTTGGGGCAATGTTCGGCCATTCACTTTGTCCCACCCACTCTAGAGAAGTGTACGATTGCACCCATCCTCTGAAAGCACCAGGTGTATCCATATGGTTCCTGCATCACACTCGGCCCGCTCACACTTGGAAATCCAGAATGAGAGCCTCTCAATCCAGGCACCTCATGGAGAGTCAGCACTGACACCTCCATCTCTCTCAGATCCTTTGCCCCCTCCACCCCCAGTACCAGGGTCCAAGCCACCCTCATCTCCTTCTGGATTTCTGCACACCTCGCGTGTCCCCCGGACTTCAGTCTTGATCCTTTCTGCTCGAATCCTTTCTTCACAGTAGAGCCAGGGTGATCTAATACCAAATTGTTTCTTTACTTAAAACCTTCAAATGGCTTCCTGTTTGCTTTCAGATAAAAGTATAGGTCCCTTTATTTAACTTATATTACTTTTTATGCTCTAGTCCCTACTTAACTTTCTAGGACATCCACAGTCTGAACTGCAGCCATAAACAACAGTTGTATGAGTCACGGGGGAGGCCTGCTTCAGTCTGCAGGCTGCCTAGGCAGCTGTTAATCTCTGCTGAGCTCACCCACACATCTGTGGGTCAGCCGATGGAGGCCAGGCACAGCTGGGAGGCTCTGCTCTGAGCTGCAGGCCTGCAGGTTGGCCAGGTGATTGCTCCACGCATCTTTTACCCTCCTTGTACCCCCCACAGGTTAGGTGGGACATCTTCTTCTCTTAGAGTGGCAGAGGCACAGGAAAGCAAGCTATCTGTGCAGGTGCATTTTCATGTATTAGTTAAGTCACAGCTACCAACACTCCATTGGCCCAGCAAGTCACACAATGAATCCCAAAGTCAAGATCATGGGCTGTGGCAGGGGTGGGGTTGGGGGGCTGGGGGGTGGTGAATGTTTGTTTATAAACAGGAAGCTAATCCTTCATCTGTTAGACAGCATTCCTTTCAGGAAGCATTTCCTAACCCTTAACACCAGTTGGAACTTACACCCTGTTCTTCCCAATTGTTGTTGCCCATTTTATTCTCTTTCTACCCCATTAGACTATAAACTCTGTAGGCAGTTCTCACAATCCATTTTTGGTACTCTGCGTACCCAGTGCCACCTAACAGAGGGCTTGGCACATAGTAACTACTTTCTATAGGAGCTAAGGAAGGATATTAGCAGAGGAGACAGGGCCTTTCTGTGCCAAAAGGTGAAAGTGCCCTCATTTCCATTCCAAACAGCCATGTGATATAGGGGCCAGATGCTTAGCGATACTATTGCTGTGAACAGAGCTCAGCAGGCAGGGAGGAGATGAAGAAAGTGGTGGATTTTCTAGTCCAGAAAGGCACAAAAATAAGGTGCAGTGATTAATCTATGGGGACAGGTGCCCAGCATGACTAAGTCCATATGACCTTGGGCTTACATGAGGACCCTGGGAGTGAAAAAGATTTCCTTTTCCTAGTGGCTGTGGGGGAAGGGCGAAAATGTTGAAAAAGGGTTGGATTAATTTTTAAAGGGCTTTCAAACCTTGAGATATGTCAAATGGCAAGAAGTTTGTATTATCAACACCCTAGGTACTACCCTTTCTGGAGACAACCTTGCAAATTGTTAGCTGCTTGAGAAAAGGTACTTGTCTTTCGTTGTATCACTGCACAGTGCCATATATGAAGCCATATTATGTTCTTATACACTCACCTTATTACTGAGTGAATGAATGAATGAATGAGTAAATGAATGAACAAATTATTAAGTATTCTTCCTATTCTGTGAATTTGAAATTCCCACATGAGAGCTCCCACTTGGCAAAGTTTGGGAGGAAGTGATTGTAGCTTCTATTCTCTGGGATTCCCAAGAATCCTGGTGTCACAGATGATGGACTCACATTGGCTAGGAAGAGAGGTGACTGCATTCAGAGCACACATTTCCAGTCCTTTCCCAGCTCTTTCTTTGGATGCCTGTTATAAAGAGGGAAGTGGGGAATATATCAGAATCACACAATCCTTTACCGTATTTCCTACCTAAAAGAGTAACTTTCCCTCAAAGAAATGTATTAGCTTTTACTCTGCGCTAGGAATTTCAAAGATGTTGTAAAAACCCTGTATTGCAGATAAGGATAAGGTTTTTGTTTGTTAGTAGGAATTGCTGAATTCTCAAATCTAGTAACTGCTTGTCAACATTAGCAAGGCTAATTAGTTAATATCAAATATATTTGCACCAAATTTATAGGTCTTGCTAGTTTTGCTGGCAACATATGGTTGAAGGCAGCAGCAGAAAGGAGCTGTCTAGAATTTCTGGTTGAATTGTATGAAAAGCTGGAGAGAAGTTGCTATTCTATTGAAAGCTTTGAGCATTTTCTTTCTCTCTTTCTCATACATACACACACACACACACACACACACACACACAAACAATATTTTGGTGCCTCATTACAACCAGTCTAACTCCCAGAACTCTGTGTTATTAAGCTTGACCCCAGCCATATGTTGTTACTCAGAGTATTTAACACAGATTTCATCTGACTATAAATGTGATTCATTAGGTTGCACCAGCCAGACAGTGTCAGATCTAGGGGACATTTAACTTTAACAGTATTTTCAATTAAAAAAACCAAAACAGCCCTTAAAAATGTAAATTAGGTCCTTGTGTTGTAATTCCTGAATAGCTCTGATGCTGTGCTTTCACAGTATCTCCAACTTGTGCTGACTTTTCCCCTACTAAAGATGCAAATATTTTCCAGAACATTCTCTTGGTCCAGTCTACTCATAATACATAATGCTTTTTTAAAAAAGTCCAAGCTAAATAATAGTTCTATTTTTTTTTTTCCCTTGGTGGTCTGGTGGGTGTGGCTGGTAGAGGACAGGGAAGAAGAGTGGTAAGAGGAGAAATGCCATTTGTCTACATTTATCTTTATCCATTTATCCCATATTTTCTGAGCATTTACCATGTTCTTGGCACTGCTGTAGACCTGCAGGTAAGGGACCTCATACCAAGTGTGTCAGTATGTGCATGCATGCACGTGAATAATAAACCTACATACACAGAAGGATTTCAGGTTGTCACAAGAGCTGGGAGGAAAACGGAGTCATGCTGAATGAAGCTGCAGGAGCTTGAGGTCACTGTCACTGTGTCGTAGCAAAAGATCCTTCAGAGGAGGTGGCATTTGAAAACTGGGGGGAAGTGCATCAGGTAGAGGTAACCGCAAGTACATGTGCCCTGAGTCCTTAAGTAGAAGCTCAGTTTCGTCAAGGGACAGCACAAAAACAGTGTGGCTAAAGACTGAGTGAGAGCAGAGGCAGGAGGAGCTCTGAGCAGCAGGTGGAGGCCGCAGCCATTGGACCTTGTCGAGACTGTGGAAAGAAATTTAAGTTTTATTATGAGTTCACGGGGAATCAGCTGGACAGTTTTAAGCAAGTGATCATCCTGAACCATTGTACACATTTAAGAAACTTCCTCCTACTTGGCGGGATAGCACTTCCTCCTGATGGCTGCCCCAGCATATTCGGGCACTGTCTCTTGATTTCCCCTGCTCTCTTTTTAGATGGAATGGTGATAGAGGGGAATAGGGCCTCCCTGGGGTCAGTGGAAGAAAGTCACCTGCAGAGCAAATGCTAAAATGACAACAGGAAGAGAAACTAGCATACAAGTGTCTCCATAGTTATTTTTTACTTCCCCTTTCTGGGTGTTTCAGCAGTTCTGAGGCTTGCGATGGTCTAAAGCGGTCCTGTCTGTCTTCCCACCCACAGTAACAAAGGCATGGAGCATCTGTACAACATGAAGTGCAAGAATGTGGTGCCCCTCTATGACCTGCTGCTGGAGATGCTGGATGCCCACCGCCTGCACACCCCAGCCAGCCGGGGGGGTGCCCCCATGGAGGAGATGCCCCAGAGCCAGCTGGCTACCACAGGCTCGGCTTCACATTCTTTGCAAACATATTATATCACTGAAGAGGCAGAGGGTTTCCCCACCACAATCTGAGAGCTCCCTGCTTCCCCCGAGGTTCTGAGAATCTCTGCACATTTTACCCACGTCATGCTTCACTGTTGCAGAATTCTGCTCCCGCACACACTCCAGCATGCATCCACCACTATGGCTTTCTGCTATGAGTGGCCGTTTGTTTGCTTGCTCAGTTCTTAGTGGCACGCTTTCTTTTGGGAACAGCCAAAGGGATTCCAGGGCTAAATTCTCTGTAAGAGCTCTGTATCACTAGCTTTTCATGATTGAACTCAGTCAATAACCTGGGGCTCAGATGGGCATTTAAAGCTACTTGTTGAGACCCAGGCCTGGAGAGTGGACATTTCACCTCTGTGAAGCACTTTTTAGAGAATCTAAGAATAATCCACAGGGAAGAATTGAAAGTGGCTGCTTTAATTGCTGACTTGGAGAAAGGTAGGTCAAGGGCCCATTATAGCTTCCTCTTGTATTCCTATAGTAGTATGTCATTTTATTAAAGTAATACCTTAAAGCTTTTGCACTGATGCATGGCTGCCCCAGCATATTCGGTGATTGTCTCTTCATTTTCCCAAGGGGAATATAAGATGCACACAGGGAAGGAGGGTCCTCCAATTGTCAAATAAACCTGTCAGCTTAATATAGCTGCACCTTCAGATTTGCAGAATGTTCTCCCTCTGGCCTTTGGGAGCTAATTCTTGGTTCCCAGGGACCGATATAAAACTGCAGGTTGATCCCAGTTAAGTCACCTCCACATCTACCAGTTTCCCTGTGAGAGTTAAATTCTTGCTATTTGTTTTTGTTTCATTTTATAAAAGAAAGCTCTTTCCCACAAGGACTTGCAGTAAATCGACTTCAGGACCTATTCTGGTGTCGTCTCACGCTTACCAGCAGAGGGCGCTTACATGGCTCTTCCTGGTTTGCAACCAGCACGGAAGGTGGCCTAAGTCACGTGTAGTGTCCAGCCTGCGACTAAGGGCGGTTTCAATGCGTGGGCAACTGGTGACACTGTTAGCCTTTGGGCACTGGTCTTAAGTCATATATGTGTATGATTAGCACTGGTACCAGAGAACAAGGAGGGAAGCAGGTCAGAAACTCGATAAAACTGCAAGGTCAGGGTCCAGCAAAGAGGAGGCTCCCTGCTCAGGTTGCCTAGAGCCTTGGTCAGACTACTCACGCCTGTGGTTCAGAGCTTATCCAAAAGTCAGGGCTTGGCTTTGAGGCAAAAAAAATTCCCCCAGACCTCATTTCATGGAACTTCTCAAGCCAGGAGAGCAACATGAGAATTGGGTCACGGGGATCATTTGACCTCTAGGCTAAACAAGACAGGCTCACTCCAGGCACAGGGCAGCCTTCCCGGGAGGGCCGGGCCTTCCACCTCTAAAGCAATGATGGGTTATTTCCTCTTTTCAGCTAAAAGGAGTTTGGTTGGTTTCTTCTGGTGACCTCAGTATCTGTCAGTCATCTGAATCCCACTGAGAGGAGGTGTGTTAGCCAACAACCCAGCTAAGTTTCTAGGGCTTCTCTTGGAATATTTCAAAAAGCAGATTTCCTTCATCACTGATACCCAGTAAGAAGGGGTCACCGAAGGACTGGGAACCTGGGAGGGCCAAAAACGAAACAAAACTCTTCATGTATGTGCATCTAAATTTGGGGGCAGTTTTATGTATCTGCTGTTAAGAATGTGTTTAGAACATAATTTTGTTTTTGTTTTTGTTTAAGAATCACCTTATAAAGTATAATATATATTTTTTGAAATTGCAATGCTTGTTTATCAGACAATTGAATGTAATTCCGTTCTGGATTTAATTTTACTGGGTTAACACACAAAACCAACAACAAATACTTAGTTTTTTTGTATAGCTACCTTGTCACGTATGCAGTCAATGATGCCTAAAGCCTGGTGATTATTCATTTAAATGAAGATCACATTTCATATCAACTTTTATATCCACAGTAGACAAAATAGCACTAATCCAGATGCCTATTGTTGGATACTGAATGATAGACAATCTTATGTAGCAGAGATTATGCCTGAAAAGGAAAATAATTCAGGGCAGCTAATTTTGCTTTACCAAAATATCAGTAGTAATATTTTTGGACAGTACCTAATGGGTCAGTGGGTTCTTTTTAATGTTTATACTTAGATTTTCTTTTATAAAAATAAAAACAAACAAAAAAAATTCTAGGACTATAGATGATGTAATACCAGCTAAATCCAAACAATAATACAGTGGAGGGTTTTACATTATTCATCTAATGTATTCATATTCATGTTAAGAAACTACTACATTTGAAATGGGCAGGGAGTACCAGATGGTTGGAATGGTAGCCCAGGGGTCTCAAAGAATTTTAGAAATCTCTTTGTTTTTCTTGTTTTAAGTGCCACTAATGGACAGCTAACACTTTGCGGCTTACATGGCTGTTGGGTGTAGAAACATGCTGTATTCCCTGTGCCCCAACCCCACTCCCACTCTGAGGCAATTTACAGTTTGAAAAACATGATCAACCTGGGGCTTTAAGGTAGGGTGGGGAAGTGGTTCAGAAATTTGTAGAGTGGGGAATACAGAAATGAGAGTCATGGAAGTATTTTGAGACAGTTCAATACTTGCACTTGGAGTATGCTACTGACACCCTGCAAGCCACAAATAACTAGCGTTCTCTGACAGCCATTGCTATGATGGCAGCTTGAGTTCTAGGGAAGAACAAATGCCATTGGCAGTACAGTCCAGGGAATAGTTAGTAGTCTGTGTTCCTTTTAGCCATTGCCTAGCTCCAGGATTGCAGTAATGACTGTAATTCTGTCATACAACATTCAGAAAGGCTAGTTCATCCAAAGAGAAGACACTATGTAGGGTGCAAGAATCCAGTCCTTAAGGAAGTGCAGTCATTTATTAGAGCTCCCTATTAACTGCAAGTCTGTTTAATCATGCCATATCCCATGCCTTTTGGGGAGCTGAACAAATAAGGGACTTAATTGAGATCACATTAAAGTGTTCTTGCATTAAAACCTGTTACACTGAAACGGCCATTGATTTAGAGTACCCTAAATTCCAAACACCTTGCTATTCATAATTCCCATCTCTCGGATGGATTGTGGATACTGGGATTGAGCAGTAGGACCATAGCAACGTCTAATCTTCACAGGCAAATCTGCTGCAGCAAACTAGTTATTTGAAAGGCAGATAGAGTCACACAGCAGTTTGTGAGCAACCATTATTCTCTTGGTGCAGGTCTTGGTAGGATGACCCAGATTACACTGCACTCTTACTAGGTGAACCCCTGAAAACTTACTTCAATGAGAGCAAATGAATTTAACTGTGGTCCTAAATATACATCTTTTCATTAGTGTGATACCTCTGTTTTCTAACTGCATTTCCTTTCCATTTGGATTAAAGCAAGTGTGGCCTCTTTCTAAGTAATTTAAAATTGTTTTCTAAGCAACTGCTGCCTCTATTACAGCACTTCAATTTTGCACTGTCTTTCAGAGATTGAAGAAAAAAATTTCTAGTATTTTTTTTTTGCATCCAAATGTGCCTGAACTTTTTAACTGTGTCAATGCTGCCATGTTCCACACCCATCTTCAGTGTGTTTTGTACAGAGCTGTGCACCTTGCAAATAGCACACAGCCCCGTGAGCAGGTGCCTGAGACACGGACCCCTTTGAATTCACAAAGAGGTCATTGGTCATGGAGACTTGAATTAATAAATGACATTATGACAGTTTATATTCACAGTTGATAAACAATGCTTTTTGTGCACTACATATTCTCCAGTGTGAAGCTCTTGTGTTACGGGAAAAGGCTCACGTGCCAAAGTGTGTTTGGATTAATATGCCCTTTTGCTTATGCCTACTGTTACTGATGTGACTCTGCTTTGCTTTAATGAAACACATTTGTAAACCTCTTTTGCACCTCTAAAAAGTAAAGAGTCCAGTGGGATGCTCAAGCACCTGTAAACAATTTTCTCAACCTATTTGATGTTCAAATAAAAAAATAAATGAAAGACAATGGGTTTGTTTTCTGTTAAGTTCTCTTCTTGCTGATGGTTCGCCAGTGGCTGCCTAAGATCAAGGTGATGAAATGTATGTGTAGAGAACAGGCAATCCTGAAGATCAGTCTGACCCCAAGCTCCCTCCCCCTCTTATTGCCTCCCCCTTTCCCTGGGGAAAGGGTAAGTATGTGGACATTGGAGTCAGTTCCTGGCTCCAGTTCTGGCCTCACTTCTTGGCTGCACCACATACAAGTTTTATGATCATCGGGAATGGATTTTGCAGAGCCTCAGCTTCTTCAACAAAATGGTAATAGTAACACCTGATTACACAGTGGTTGTGAGGATTATATGAAGTGCTCATTAAAATAATAGTTTTTTTGTAATGCCTACGCCCCCTTCCCAGTGAGCAAGAAGAAAGCTTGAGAGTAGTTATTTAGGAATGAATGAGTAAATGGATAAATGAATGAATGATCTAAAACTTATGTAATTTGTTCGTAAGTCTCTCCCGCATCAAGAAGGTAAAGCAGGAAGGACTGGTTCACCCCATCCCACTGCACCCCAGGTTTCCATCATTTTTTGAGCTACCCGAACATTCCCTTTCCTCCCCATTTTTTCTGTGATTTAACTAATGAACTGGGGTGGAGGGATATCTGGACTTGGTGAGAGGCAATATAATATGCACACGGGCTCTGCAGCTAGATGACTCAGTTTGAATCCTCATCCTCTCACTGTGTGACCTTGGCAAGCTCATTTCCCTGTGCCTCAGTTTCTTCATCTGTGAAGTTAGATAATAGTACCACTTGCCTGGAAAGCTTGCTGTGACGACCAGGTGGGTTAATCCATGGAAAGCATTGAAGGGCGGTGGCTACACTGCTTCTCCCTTTCCAAGTCGTCTCCAACCACATGTTTGCACTGAACTGAGGGTTTTCACGCCATTGGAGTCATTTTGCTTCCAAGAGGCCCCATACTTTTCTTGTTCTGTTGTCCCTTGGCAAGTTCTTCAATTCCAGTTTTCCTTGGCTTCCTTATGTCCAAAATGGAAATAAAACCCACCCCATTGGGCTATTTTGAGGATTAAAAGAGAAAAAATATCCCAATGTCCTGGTAAATGACCTGCACACAGTAAGCTCTTGATGCATATTAGCTATCATTATGGTAATTGTTACTACCTTCTGTGAGCATATATGTTTACATTTAATGGAATCATCAACAGGTTTGATTTACATTCACCATTTTGCATTTTGTTATTGTTTTGTACATGTCTCCTGTCATTCCTCTGTTCCTTGGTATGGGCCCCTCCTTTTATTTTTTTTTGGTTAAATAACTATCTTAGGGTGCCATTTTAATTTCCATCTTCATTTTTTTATGCTATTTTAAAATTATTTTCTTAGTGGTTGCTCTTACAACATGCATGTTAACCTATCAAGTCTATGTCACATTAATACTAACTTAAATATGATCAAATAAAAACGTCGTCACTCCAGTATGGCTTCGTTCTCTCCTCTTTCCTTGTATTATTATTATCTATGCTTTTTAAAAATACATATATACATAAAAAATATATACATATATTCTAAACCCAACAATAAAATGTTACACTTATTGGCTTATACAACTTTGTATGTTTTAGAGACATTAAGAAATGAGAAAAAATACACTTATACATTTTTTAATTAACCTTTTCAATATTAATCTACATATTTACTATTTTCAGCATTCTTCACTGCTCCCTGTAGATTTGTTACTGTCTGGAGTCATATTCTTTTCACCTGAAGGAATTCCTATGGGGTTTCTTGTAGGGCAAGTCCATGAGCAATGCCTTCTCTCTTTGTTTACCTGGTAATGTCTTTCACCTTCCTTTTTGAAGAGTGAATTTTAGTGTGAGTTTTCTGTATGTGGAATTCTTGTTTGCAGTTTTATTTCCCTTTCAGCATGTTGACTATGTCATCCCGCCACTTTTTGGCCTCCACTGCTTCAATCTTTTGGATATTCAGCTTTTCCTTGTTATTTTCAAGATTTTCTCTTTGTTTTAGTTGAACATGACTATGACATAGACCTTTAGGGGTAGATCTTTTTGTATATATCTTACTTAGGATTCGCTGAGCTTCTTGGATGTGTAGATTGATGTGTTTTATCAGGTATGGGACATTTTCAGCCATTATTTCTTCAAGTCTTTTTTCTCTGTGACTCCTTTTTCCTCTGTGACAGTCATTATGTACATGTTGGTACATTTGATGTTGTCCCACAAGTTTCTGAGGCTCTCTTCATTTTTCTTTCATCCTCTTTTCCTCTCTGTTCTTCAAATTAGGTAATGTCTATTCCCCTATCTTCAAGAGAACTTTTTTTTCCCCATCTGCCATCTTGAATCTGAGGTCAAATTCTTCTGGGGAATTTTTCCGTTTAGTTAGTCCATTTCAGCTCCAGCATAAAAATTGAGTTTGCTTTTTTCTCATAACTCCTATCTCTTATTGAGAACCCCTATTTGTTGATTTGCTGTTGTCATACTTCAATTCTTTAAATTTGGTTTCTGTTAGATATCCTAACACATTTATAGTAGCTGTTTGAATCCTTTATTGGCTAAATCCAACATCTGGGGAGACATACAAATGGTCTCTTTTGACATCTTTTATTCCTGAGTATAGATCACATTTTCCTGTTTCTTTGCCTAGCTCATAATTTCTCATGAAAACTGAATGTTTTAGAGAATATCCTGTAGCAGCCCTGGATTTCAGTCCCACCCCCACCCAAGGTGGTTTTCTGTTGTTGTTTGTGTCCTTGTTAGTAACTCATTTGGGTTCAATGTGAAGTGTGTTATCTCCTACAGTGTTTAGCCTCTGATGGTTCTACTAGGTTCTTAAATTCTTTTCTTGTTTTGGCTTTTAAGCATGCCTCCCCTGGAGCTGCCCCAACGTCTGCATAGCTTCATGGTTATCCAGTGACTGGACCAAGATTGCCCCACACCTGGAGCCAGTAAGGCTTCTATCTTTGCCTGATGCATCTGTGTGTGGACAGAGGAGAACATTTGATTTTTTTTTTTTGAGAGGGCATCTCTCATATTTATTGATCAAATGGTTTTTAACAACAATAAAATTCAGTATAGGGGGGTCAATGCTCAATGTACAATCATTAATCCATCTCAAGTCTAATTCTCGTCAGTCTCCAATCTTCTGAAGCATAACGAACAAGTTCTTACATGGTGAACGAATTCTTACATAGTGAATAAATTCTTACATGGTGAACAGTACAAGGGCATTCATCACAGAAACTTTCGGTTTTGATCACGCATTATGACCTATAAACAATCAGGTCAAATATGAATATTCGTTTGATTTTTGTACTTGATTTATTGTTGATCCCACATTTCTCCCTTTATTATTATTATTATTTTTATTTTTAATAAAATGCTGAAGTGGTAGGTAGATGGAAGATAAAGGTAGAAAACATAGTTTAGTGCTGTAAGAGGGCAAATGTAGATGATCAGATGATCAGGTGTGTGCCTATGGACTAAGTATTAATCCAGGCTAGACAAGGGCAGCAAGACATCCACGGATGCAGAAGATTTCTCTCAAAGCAGGGGGGGTGAGGTTCTGAGCCTCACCTCTGTTGATCCCCAAATTCTCACCTGATGGCCCCCCTGCGACTGTGCCTGTCTTAGGTTAGAACATTTGATTTTTCAGGCTGTTTTCAGGTCTGACCCAGCATTTTGCCTGCAAGGTCAGAGAGGAGTATGGGGGTAGGTAGCCTGGGCACTTTCTGGTCCCTGCCACTCACATACACTGCCTCAGCCAGGAACACTCTTGCTACGGACATGACCACAACCTCAGGCTGGCAGAGCTTTGCTTTCCGTGCCCATCCACCAAATCAAGTAAGGCACCTGAGACTGTGACCCAGCAGCAAAGCTGTCGGCCCTGAGCACCTGTCCTGCTCTGGTGCTGAGCAAACTTGGGGGCGGGGGCATGCGTGGGGAGCAGCCCCAGGCAGGAATGCCACAGATTTGCACTATCCTTGTCCAAAGTTCAGCAGGTTTGCAAGCATATTGTTGTGTGCGTTTGGTCACTTTGTGGAGTGTGGAGACTTTTTTTTTTTTTTTTGTCAATTTTGTTCAGGTTTATAGTTTTTTGGAGTCAGAATTTACCGATCTTGCTCAGTTGTAGCTGGCAGTACTCTTCTCCCTACATCCTGTCCGTCCCTTATTATCTTTCCCCGAATACCAAAAAACAGAGTTTTCTGAGTAGGCCATGTATTATTTCCAGTGCTCAGCAAGCTTTTGGGAGAATATTTAGCAATCTGTGGGACTGTTAAATCTGTCCACTGGAGTGTCAGTGCTGGAATACCTGCAGGGGTCACTTCATCCTGATTCACTGGCTCCAGATCACATTCTCCAATATGATATATTCTTAAGCCTTTAGGGATATTTAAATTCAGAATTGCCATTTTTAGATTTGCTTCTCCAAAATGCAGAATGTAAGCCTTGGGCATCAAATTTTCATAACTTTTGTTCTTTGAACTATGTGCATTAAAAAGCTAGTTGTAAGTTCACATTCAGTGGTTGGTTAAATTGCAATATTTGTAACTTCCACCAAAAGAGTAGAGCTAAGGCCAGGGGAGAGAGGTTCATTCAAAGTAGACATGCTTTCTAATGCAACTACCTTTTCTAATGGATCTGCTATAATATAGGATACCTTTTGAAGGTATGGGAGAACTGGATAGCCTCTAAGCCAAAATGTTTAAGAGGTTCTCTCAGTAGATGGAATGATCTTTGGTTTTCCCTTCAGACCTGAGTCACAACACATGCATATTCATTCACACAAAAGTACCATTTATTTGGGTGCCTTACTATGCCTTACTATCTACAAAATTTTGTAGATAATCCTATAGTATAAGCGTGGAGATATTATTAATCTTACCTTACATATGATGAGATTGAGGATTCACACAGTTAAGAAGGTTCCCAGTCTCAGAAATCTCGTGACGGGCAGACATCAGATCAGTTCTGCCAACTGTAAAGGTGATTGGCACTTCTTAAGCAGGTTCGAGCTTCTGGGGGGGTTAAAGTCACCAAGTATAGACAAAATTTTGCTCAAGACCAGAGAAAGTATTCATTTTGTATATGAATGAACTTTCACATTTAATGAGTAGGAAGAAATATTCACATGACTTTTGAAGGCAAAATGTGCCTCTTCAAAGAAATATGGCGCTAAGGGCAGAGTGCTTAAAGCTATGCCCCTAGAATTCTGGAGAAATGTGTCTCCCTCTCTTACCAGGGGGTGGCCCTCCAGTGGGAAAGCTGTGTTTGTGCCATCATCCCTGCCACTTGGGCCAGTATTCCTGGCTTCTGAGGTCATACCAGGACCCCTTCCTGCCCCTAGTTTTTGACAGGAGCAGCCAGTGGGCCGAGGAGTGATTTTCCTTTGTAGCTCGGCACTAGGAAGGGCTCCATTTCTAGCTGAGACTTGAGACCTTGAAGTCTGAGGCAGTGGCACTCTTCCTCTCAGAAAAGCCTGTTTTGCAGGGAACGGTACCTGGGCCAGGCTCCTGGCCTCCCCTTGCCACAATTCTAGCTCCTACTCAGGACCCAGGAACTGCACAATGGCCTACAGCCAAGGCACATGGTATCTGTGTAACTGACAAACTAGTAGTAGTTTTCATGCTAAGCAGATGAAAGTGTAAAAAAAAAAAATTGAAGCAAGGAAGCATTTGGGCAAATGTTTTCAAAAATGATTTGAAACTGGGTGGGGAAGCCTCAGTGGCTAGGTCAACCAGGAGCAGAGGAAGGGACTCTGAGGTGGTCAACTCTGGACCCTCTTGCAAGAGCCAGTCACCCAGAAGGCTGCCATAGAGATAGCACTCTGGGTGCCTTTCCAGGCTCAGGGCACTGCCGGGCCTTTTTATAGCACTCAACCTGTCATCAAATGCCTTTTCATTGAGAAATCAATAATTGTGGGAAAGGCCAATGAAAGGTTTGTGAGCTGGCAAACATTTTTGCGGGCTGATTGGATTCTCGTGTTCACTCCAGGCTCAATGGAGTTTAAGCTACAAAGACTCCTGGGTATTTCCACATTTACAACCAGAAAGAGCGTATGTCGATACCTAGGGCCCCAGACCACAGGCTGGAGGGTCTGGAGGGGAGGGGGCAGTCAGCAGGAGGCGATCCTGGCAGTGCCTCTGGGCGCTGCTGTGCACGTCCCCCAGTGCCTTGAGGACCGCAGGTTCACACAGGTTTCATGGACTGAACCACAGCATGGGAAGCATTGTCTTCAAAACGAAGGGAAGGGCTGAAGGTGCCAAACGGCAGCTGCTGGATGGCCACTGATAATGGATTAAAATGAGGGCAAATAACCTATTCAGTCATTTTTGAATTTATAATGAAATGAATAAGTATTTTAATTACTTGGCAATGTTGGCAGCAACTGCTTGTAGCCCAGAATCACGAGAACCTAGGTCCGGGAAGCAGGAAAGCTGGGACCCCAAAAGGAACCTAAGAGGCCTCCAGGCTTCTTCCCATGGGAAAAACTGTTAGCTTTTGACCCACTTTTAAGAAAAATACAATGGAAAACTACATCAGAGAGCTTAAAGCAATATGGAGATATTTAAAATCTATTTTCCACGGCTGCATAGAGGCAGAAAGATAAAAGAGATACCCTCTCAAATTGCCTGTGTCCCCTTTCCAGGAAAGTGTCCTGACAAGTGAGTCCTCCTCTCCGCCAGCCCCTGCCCCTCTGCGACACGGGACACTCAAGCTCTCAGCAGCGTTTCCCAAAAGGCCACCGAGAGAAGAAACTGCTAATGGAGCCCCCAGAGAAATGGCCCCAGGACCTCACTGAGCCGAAAGGACCCCAAACCCTGAACAATTATAAGGCTCATCACCTGCTAAACTATGTTACCATCCCGGTGCCAAACTTCCCTTTCCCGCTGAGCTCTCCGAGACCCCACATGCATGCTCTTTGCCAATGGGGAGCACCCCGCCCTGAGAAGAGGGCTCTGCAGAGGGGCCAGAATCAGGCCTTCCTGACCCAGCCCTGTGGCTGAGGGAACAGCGAGGACCCCTGACCTGGCAGGGGCCCCCACCAGGACAAGGACAATGCGGTCTCTGAGAGGCCAAAGGATTTGTGCCTATTCTGAGAGGGGATGCCATTTCCATTTGGCAGGTGAATATTAAAACCTGCCCCCAATCTGCCCCCAACACAACCCAGCAAAAAAGCTTGGGGAAAGAAAGAAGAAGCTCTTAATGGATGTCACAGGAGTGTTTTCAGGGAAGAGCCTCTGTGGTGGCCACACTGCGCTGTGGGAGGGTTGAGCACGTGCTAAGCTGCCCCAGGGAGAGGTGTTGTCAGGAAAAGGGAGTCTGGAAGACCCTGGGGTCACACCTGGCCCAGCCTGGCCACTAACGGGCTTGTCTTGGGCAATGCTACCTCAAGGGTTAGCAAACTGTTTCTGTAAAGGGCCACAGAGGAAGTGCTTACTTAATGCAGCCTGCAAACATTTTCTGTTTTTGCTTTATTATTGTAGAACAATAATAAAATGCTCAGAGTAATTGTCCCTCATACTTGCCTTGCACTGTACAGCACTTATATTGACTTCTTTAATCCTCCTAAGAACCTCATACACTAAGTACTATTATTATCCCATTTTGCAGAGGAGAAAACCAAGGAACAGAAAGGTTAAGTAACTTGGTCAGGCTACACAGCTAGGAAGTGGCCAAGCTGAGGGTTGAGCCCAGGTATTTTGGCTCCAAAGTGTCTGCCCTAGTTAAAGCTTCTTTAATAGGACCTGGACAAAAAGGACCTCATACACATATAGATGCTCCTTTCCCTATCAGGTTACCAGTCTGATCAGCGGACTTCATGGGGGAGGGGTGGGATGGAGGATCTAAGCCCCACCCAGCTTGAATGGGCAGAATCTTGAGGGAGGTTGTTGAGCAGGAGCAGATTAAAGAAAAAAGTATAGCGTGGGAATCTGTGGCGCCTCTACCAGGAAGGAAGGGCTCTGGGATAAGCTTCCTGGGACTTCCAGTGGCTGTTAGTGTCCCAGCACCCCATCATTTCCGGTGACCAGGTTGTCCCTAATGGGCTGATTGCACCTGAGGCAAGGTGACTGACTGCTGGGGGAGGGTGGTAGTTTAGAAAGCTGAGGTTTTTCTTGAACAAATGAGTCTCATTCGGAGGACCTTTCTGCCAAGAAGGCTCTTCTCCCAGGATTCACCAAGTCCCCTTGTCAGGGAGCCTTCTCATCTGAAATCGGGGGCTTGCATGACCTCTGTTGTTCTCATGACCTTGAATCAATAGTAAATTCAGGATGGCCACCTAGACCCGAGTCGGCCGTTAGGATTCTACTACTTTTAATAACTGACCTGTCACCATTTGTTTTGGGCATACCAAAATTTTTTTCTTTAAATTAAAAAGCAAATCAAATACCTCCTCACACAAGAAGTGCCTTTTTCTTTATCTTTTAAAATTATCGTGATTATTACAGCAATTTGGAGTGCAGAAACAAATCATCCTCCTTGTCACAATTTAAGTGTTTAAAATTGTTTCTCCCTGTTATGAGTCTATTCACAATATTAAGCCTTGGATTTCAAGTACATCTCTCTTTCTCCTTGCCTTATACAAGTAATATTGGTCTTCTTTCTACAAAAATGGGGGCCTGTTATAGAAACTCTTCTGTATTTTCTTTTTAAGAATATATAGTAGACATCTTTTCCATTAAATAAATACAGATTTTCATTTTTTAAAAATAGGTGCTATATAGTAAATACTAAACACAAGCCCCATGATGCCTGACATTAGGTTGCTAGAAGCTAGTGATAACAGGAGGTATTCTTGTCTTGTTCCTGACTAAGTATTGCAACAGTAACTTGTCTATTTACTTAGAAATTTACCAAGTAACTTGTCTATTTACTTGGAAAATGACAAAGTAGTTCCTTACTTCCTGTCAACTACAAAAATCATTCCAGATAGATTATAGACCTACTAGAAGAAAATAGAAGCAAACATTGGCATAATCTTGGAGTGGAAAAGCTCTTCTTAATATATAGATGACCCAGAACTTATAAAGGAAAAAGAACCTGTTGGATTTGATGCTTCAAAAAAGTAAAACTTTCTGTATGACTAGAGGAACTATATAAAGTCAAGACAAATGAGACACAGGGTCAATTTTTCTAATATACAAAGAGTTCTTTGGAGAGAGTATAAGAAAGTAAAAAAAAAAAGAAAAAAGATAAGAAAAACAAAGAATAAAACAGACTTCACACAGAAGTAATACAAATGGAACAATTATCACATAAACTGGTGATAAAAATATGAATTTTAAGAAACAGCTAGCTAATGTTGCCCTCAATTGGGCAATATTTTAGAAAACAGATAAAATCTTCTCCAGTACTTCGGACCTTGTCTGCACATGGGAATCACCCAGAGAGCTTCAAACAAATACTGATCCCCAGAGAGCATGATTTAATTGGTTTGGGGTGAGGCCTAAGGTTCTACATATTTTAAAGTTCTCTGAGAGATTCTAATGGACAGAATTTGGACATTAACAACTTGGAAATAAGCCCCATCGTTTGGAAACCACCGCTCTAGATTTAGGGAGGGTCCAAGGAAAACAGTTCTTTTCTCCACTGTGGGTAGGATTGTAAATCATTACAACTTTTCAGAAAATAAGCAGGCAGAATTTGTTAAAATTTAGAATGTACATACCTTTTGGATGCAGTTATTCCATCTTGAACAAAGCACTTAGGGAAACAGAAGCAGCACCACAGAGATACGCATGCATATATGTTTGAGAGCAAAAACCTGGAAGGAAACAACGGTTGAAGATACTGAGATGTCCAATGCAGGGAGGATGAATACATGTGCACTGAGATGTCTGTTGGAATAGTAAGTGGGAAATGCAAGCCACAGAATAATCAAAATAAATCGAGTTTTTAAAAACGTAAGTGTGTGCTGTTTGAGTAAGAAAATCAAAAGGCCTAGAAAAGTAACATCAAATTGGGAGATGATTGAGAGATAGATATGAAACTATTTAATTTTTCTCCTTAAAATGAAAGTCTGTAACTCATTGAATTTTTTAAACAATTAGCCTTTAAAATAGATACATATTAAAAAGAGAAAGAAATGGGGTCCTAAGATGTATTAGAAGTTGTAACAAAGTAACCTAATATACTCTGCTAGTGTATTAAGTTGCAGTACATATTTATATTATATATATATATTTACTTGTTGTCTACCTTATATTTATATATCTATTATTATTATAATCAGTTATGCTATGCACTGCAGCAATTAAAACAGCAATGCAAAGACAGAACAATAGCACAGGGTAGAGTTCAGAATATAAATCAAGATTTATATGGAAAACTTTTTTATATCATTGAACGAAGCTGATATTAGAAGTCAGTGGGGAGAGATGGGGAAATTGGTTGCACCACTTGCCACTGTGGCCAGCCGGGGAGAGTGAAATCCCAAGCTGGGGAAATTCGGGGCAGGAGGTGGCCTGGGAACCCAGTCCTTGAGCCAAAAGTGGTGCATTCCTAACAAGTTTCCAGGTGACACACATGCTGCTGATCTGATCTACACTTGGAACGCCACTGGCCTGGACCGACTGCCTCATGTACCATATAATGCATCCCTACAGTTTCTGGCCAACTTGTGAACCCCACAGGGAGGTGTGGTGTGGGTGGTGGGAGGTGAGCTTTGCTGGGTGGTTTGAACTGTCCTCATGCTGGCAGCTGCTTGGCAGCTTCACTTTCCGAGCGCTGCAACTGTTTCAGGAATGGATCTGGCAGGATTTAAGCTTGGGTCCAGCAGGCGCATCTGTGAGGCCCTGATAGAAGCATTCAGCCCGGAGATCTGGATTTCTTCTCAACTTTCATCTATGGCCCAGCTTACCAAGGACTCTTCTCCTGTTATAACTGGGGTTTTCAAATTCATTGATGTTCCCGCTGCTCTACCAGGTAACAGGTTAAAAAAAATCCAAGGCTGATTCATTTTACCGTGATCTTCATATTTTGAAAAGATTATATCCAAATCCCAACTGGCTTCCTCTGTTCCTCAGATTAAATACTCCTCACTGTTCACTGTGTGTTGCAGTGTATCATCCTGTTTTTTATTAGCCATCCTCAAGCTTTCCAACTCCTTAGCCTTCCAAGATGCTCTTTCCTGACCACAGAGTTCAAATGAATTCCTCTGGTTCCCTCCTTCTGCCCGACTACCAGGCAGGCCTCCTCCTTTTGGGGAGCCCTGGGCTGCCCTGTTTAGCAGAGGCAGCAGCAAGTGTCCCCCAGTCCCCCAGTTCTTTCACTTACTCATCTGAATGAAGGCTCTCCCCGAATCTTAGGCCCCTCTGTAATATTCTCAAATGGATTCCTGCTGGGTATTTAAAACTCTGATGGAGAGGTTAGTGAGAAGTCAGCAACTGAATACAGAATACAAGTCATTCTTTAAATCCCATAGTCTCTGGGTTCCTTTAGGTGTGACACTCAGCCACAATTTTCATAATGTATTATTAAATCTAAAAGTGAAATGCCCACTCCTGATACAACCTCCTCCCGTCACCCGGACTAAGGCTGGTGCTGCGTATGACTAAGCTGAAAATCGCCTTTCTCCATGCTTGTCCACCACTCCCCCTGCCCCCATTTCTACCGACCAGCATTCATGTTCTCCATGAGCACATCCCCCGTCCCCCTTGCACCTAAACCTGGTGCCGAAGAAGTTTGTGGTCAGGAAATGAAGGCAGATGCCATAAACTTAATCTCCCTCCTCTCCCCTAGATTAAATATTGTTTTTATTTGGTTCCCTTTGAGTCTCCTTATTTGTCTTCATTCCAAATTTCAGGACGTACCTGGTGGAAGAAAATACGGATTATTCTGTAAATCAACCGCCCAGTGGGGGGTTGCTTTTAAAGGGCAGAGGAGAGTGATGAGGTCCTAGCTGAGACTTGACTCCAGGCAGCCGGGAGCAGTTCCTGCCCCATCGCGGGCATTCACTGAACACTTGGGAAGTGAGCGGATGCCACTCTGCCCGGCTGATTCTGGACCTGTGCAGTGTACTCTGAGAATATTTTGTTGCTGCACAATTCCCTATCGATATGTTTGGCGATGGCAATGGGGCCAAACCCAGCTGGTGGGACTGCTCCCTGGCCCATCCAGACCAGCTCTTTGCGACCCTGCTTTTCTGGCCATGACCAGCTTCCATAAATCAACTTGCTCCACCTTTTTTTGCTTTACGATCTCTTACATGGCTTGTCAATTAAATTTTGTAGCTTTAATTTCTTAACAATTGGTCCCAGGCCATGGGCTATAAATCAGTCTGCCCCAGCTTGCCTTTTACAGGAAATCTCAGTCCTCAGCTGGCTGAATTTCTCCTCCAGGCCGTTTGAAGGGGTCTCTCCTCAGTTCTTACAAAAACAAGGGAAGCTGCAGCCTTTCACCAGGAGGAGCATTCCTGCTCCACCAGCACAGCTGTCGCCGACCTTCTGCTCCACCTGGATTTCTTATTAAGTCACTAGCTGGAGTTTCTAACTCTTCATTGCAACATCTTAGCTTTATGGATTGTCTCTTTCCTCACCTTTTCTGATGTTTCTTCTTTGCTTTTGCAAATCTTAGTACCGGAATGTTACTGATTCTGCCCTTCCTGGGCAGAGGACGGTCTCCCTGCTGGGCCCTTCCTCACCCGCCACCTTCATGGGGTCACTCCCTATCTCCTGACAGTCCTGTCAAGGGACTCCTGACAGTCCTGGTACTGTCCCGTGTCCCATAAGCCTTCCTCAGGAGGCATGTGAGGGCTCCAAGCAGAGGTACCAGACTCACCTGTGGCTGGCCTGGTCCTTGCCCCATGGTGACACTATCATCTGGGGAAAGGATGACCTCATGGCTTTAATGCTTACACTCACCGGGCTCTCTGCTTCTGTTCTGGTCCAGTGTTCTTTTGTTCAAGACTTCAACCAGTTTATTAGAAATGCATGTCATGCATCTTGTTAGGTGTTTCACAGGGGTCTTTAGAAAGACACAAATAGGACTATTCGGTCTTTGTTAACACCAGATTTTTTTTCTCAGCCATATTTAATATTTGATTCTTCAGTGATGGGATATGCCTGGTAAGTCAGTTAATTGTAATGTGGAGAAGAAATGGCTCTGAAGTTAATTTGTGCTGGTCTTTCCCATGACTAATCTCTTACTGTGTGGAGATTTCCAAAACAGTGACAACATGTGTCTCTTCCAAGGCTGACTTGCTCTAGAGGCCAGACCACAGCTTCCAGGCATTTGAAGCAGGGATGACAGAGCAGTGAGGCTGCAGGGTGACCTACCTCAGGTATGGGCCACCTGTGCCTCTTACAGCCTTCCCAGGAGCAGGAAGATGGGAAACAAGCACAGGTTTGTGTTCTTGAAAAGCGAACAGAGCTTGGCTCAGATCTGTTCCCTGAGTGGCATTTCAGGGGAAATAAGACAGGAGTAACCTGACAGTGGAAAGCAGATGTATGAAAGCGATGCCACATGAGGAAGTTCAGTAGAGGGAAGTCGTAAGTGCCGTCCAGCAGTGACCGGGAAGGCCTTCAAGGAGTTGGTGGCCTGCCAGCTGAGTGTCGTGAGAAAGGGGAGGAGTGGTGAGAACAAACAGGTGGTGGTGAGAAGGCACAGGCCTTTGCTTTTCAACAGGGGGCGGGACTAAAATCACCTCAGGCCTTGTTTAAACAGAGAGCTCCCAGGACACCCCCACCAGAGGCTGGGGTAGAAGGTCGGCAGTGAGCCCAGGAGCTGGACAGCCTGAAAAGCTCAGGAGCCCTCACTGAGATGCACTCAGGCTATGAACCTCGTGGCAACCATGGAGGGCAGTTCCAGGTGATTCTGAGTACCTCGTTCCATTTAAATTCTTGATTTAGAGCATGGTTTGTAAATAAGTTGCTGTAGGAGTTAGGCTGGACCAGGCAATGACAGAAGTTGGTAGGACGTAAGTGCAAACACAGAAACTGTCTGAAGCCGGCGTTGCTCCAGCAATTATTGTCATGGAGCAATATGCAGCCAGGCACCACAGCTTTCCATTTGCAAGAGAAATCTGAAACCTGGGTTTTATATACATTTTCCTTCTCCAATTATCAAGTGATTAAAATGCCACGAGTACCAAACAATTCCATGAAGGCCATTAGGTGGCAAGATCAGAGGCACAGAATAAAATCCTACTGTATGTGGACTTGAATGATAGGCTAAAATTATATTTCTTCTGGTACACAATGAAAAGCAATGGGAGGCTTGAAAAGGACTTAACAAGAGAGTGCCTTGAGAAAATCCATATGGCTGCTGAGTGTCCTTGGGTGGGGTGGAGAAAGGGCCTGAGTCAAGAGATCACAGGACTTTCTTCTAATTAGGCAGCGAGAATAGGAAAGAAAGCATGAAAGCTGGTGGGAGCGAGAATTCAGGAGATACGGTTGTTGTGGAAGGAGGAGGGAGAAAAGAATTATCCAGAGTTCTCACAGCATTTGTTCTACCTCTAATCATCCTTTTTCCTTTAATGTTTACTGGTGTTTTAGCTTCATCCATTCTGCAAAAAGGGTAACTTAGGTTGTGTACGAATAAGTGCTTAATAGGGAAATTTAGAGTCTTTTCTTTAGGGGGAAGGAATAAAGCACAGACAAAATAGTTTATAGTATCTATAATAAATGCAAAGAAATCAATACAAACAAAACTTGGCTTTAGCAAACTGTACATACATAAATATCATTTTTAACTATAACTTTTTTTCCACATAAAGCCTTTCATTATCTTATTTATTACATCCAGTTTTTTTACACCTTTAAAAAAAGTGCCTTTTACATTTACAGCTTGTGCTTCTAAAGCAAAGGTTAGAACATCATGCCTTCCCCCAACCCCCCCAAAAAAACAAGGTAGAAAGGAAGCTGCCATGGAAGCTCTTAAAAATTGTATGTTACAAGGTACTAAAACCACTTCAGCACTGGTTGGCTGATTGGTAGACTGTCCGATGCCACCGTGGCACAAGGGGAGAGTCCTTTACTGAGTGGATGGGGCAGCTCTGTGGGCAAGGTGCCCAGACGGCCTACTGGAGTCCTTGGGTATGTGTAGGATGGGCCAAAGGCCCAGAATTCACACGTCCAGAGAATGTTGGAGGTGCTTAGTCTCTTTAGTGCTGAGGCTCAGGGCTTCCAATAAAATTTCTTCCCAACCTCCTGTTGGCTGTTTGCTCTTCTCCTGTTTACCGTCGCCTCTGAAGCCTTGACAGGCACACACGGGTTACGGAGGAGAGCTGAGACGGCCATGCTGAGGGCATCTGCCAAGATTCAGGACCTTGTTTTGCTAGTTTGGGATTGATCTGGCCCAGCCCTCCTTAGGCTTCCTGCTTTGCTACAAATGGCACCTTCTTGGTTCAGAGTGGAGGCGGGCCATTTGTGTATCTGAGCATGGGGTGGAATGATCGGGCAAAATTGTTGGAAAGGGCACAGCTGTAGTCTTCCTCTGACATTGGGACAAGGCAGGCGAGCCCGATGAGAAGCAGCAGGAGAAGCTGGAGTGGAAGAGCCGCCCGGAGGACTCTGACCAGGAAGGCTCGGCCAGACTGCACCGGCCGCGGCTCAGAAAGGGAGGAATCGGAGCCACCTTTTCTGGACCTGAGAGAAGAATCAACACAAGGAGCTCAAATAGCTCAAATACTGGACAGATGCTGGGCTTTGCTTTCTCACCTTCCTGGAAGCTAAAGGACCAAACCCAACCCAACTTGGCCAGTGGCTGCCAGACTTCTGCAGTACACCCAGGGGATCTCCCCCCACCAAATGAAGAGTTGTTTGGAATCTGCACTGATGAAAAATAAACATTTAGTCAGTCAACTAAAGGTCACTGGGTTCCAATTCCACCCCTCAATTTGGTAAAATATTTTCCATCAACAAAGGCAACTGCTCTACACACATTCTACCACCGTAAGTTTCGTAGATCCAGGATAATTAAAATGTGGAAGCTTGATGCAGTGCAGTTTTGATTTAAGAATATCGGGAGCAGCAGTGGGCAAAATTAGGTGCTGTCAGAGTCATACAAAGTATTCCATGTAGCCATCCTGGATGTGCCAAGACAGGAGCTGTCATCTTGCAGACCCGTAAAGTGGACTCCCCTTGAGAATACCCCAGTTTCATCTTGCACTGAGTCAGCATCTGGCCCTGACATTAGTGGGTTCCGAAGCTGTATGAACAAGGCTGGCAGTGGAGTCAGCCTTCCAGAACACTGGGGTTGAATAACATAGATTCAAGGCTGATCTTATGTATCACTAGACTAGCTCTGTGACTTTGGGAAATGAACACAATTTTCCTGAGGACAGATGGTCACCTTGAAGGCCCCTTCTAGACCCAAATTCCAAGTTTTCCCATCTACTTTTAAATAGTGAACTTGAGATTCAGCATGAATTTCACAATTCCTAAGATAGACTGTGAAATATTGAGTATGGAAGTAAGTTCTGGGTGGGGTACACCATTCTCTCTTTGTGAGCATCCATTAATGTTTTGTTTGGCTACGACTGCAACAGATGAAGGAAGAAATGGTATTTACAAGAGTCATTTTGGGCATACCTACACATACAGACAAAATATTGCAGAAGCAAAAAGAACAGATGTCCCAGTTAGACACTTTCCCCCACACCTAGGATGGATTCCCTAATGGTTGTTGTATCACTAAGGTTAGGACACTGAACGTGAAGGTGTGAGACTGTATTGGTTACACCGTGTGGTTTTCTCATAAGGAAATATTATATTTTCAGCACCCTATTAGCTTTGAATTTCTGAAAACAGATTACACTAGTATCAGGGAGGAATAAGGGGTGGCACCAAAGAAAATAAAAGCTAAAATACAGACATAATCCTCTTAAAAGGGAACAGAGGGATTACCAAAACTCTTTTATTAAAGCATCAACGAAACATGTGAGGCAGAAGCCCTGCAGGAGTCCCAAGCAGCCGTCCTGTGTTTCTAATACAGTTGTTGATGTGTAATGAAAAAAACACATCACTGGCCTAAATTGGAACTGTGTTCTTTCCTGAAGTCTAGTTAATGGCTGTGTAACCTTGAGCAACTGACTTCACCTCTATGTGCCAACCTCTTCTTCAAACCCTTCCAATCAGACTAGATGGCCTTCCAACATGAAGGTATCATGTTTTATACATTTTGTGTCTTCTACTAATTGGTTGGTATAAATAGTCTACCAACTGAGGCCATAAGAGTTCAATCACCATCTAGTGGTCAAGCTGATTAACTGCCCTATGTTAAGACCAGTGAGTTCTTCCTCGTGAGCTGAAAAGCAACAGCTATATATTTAGTGGGGAAGAAGCATGTCACATACCTATTAATGGAATTGAAGAGAGAAACTTCTTGAGTTAATTGTAAAAATTCATGTTGAGATAAGGACTTAGAGTGTACCTAATTCATCTTCTAATTTTGTAGATTAGTAGGTAAAAAGAGTTAACATTTATTCCTCTAATTGCTGGACAACATGCAAAGCATGTATCTGGGCTTCTCTCACTTGTCCCCACAATAGTCCCTGATGCGCTTGTTATCCTCATTTCATAGATGATGAAAAGGAGGCTCAGAGAGGTGAAGTAACTGGCTCAAGGTTAAACAGCTAGCAAGAGGCAGAATTAAGATTTCAACCCTGCGATTTTTAACTCCAGGATGTGGACTCAAAGACAGGGGAAATCACTTGCCCCAAATCCCACAATAAAAGGAGGAGGTCTGGCAGGAATTCAGGGTTCCAAATTCCCTGCAGATGTTTAGTTTGGTGACATGAATGAAGGCCTTCCAGGTCATATTTATATCACAGATTTCTCACAGGTTGAAGCAAAGAATACTTGTACCCTGAAATATCTGGAGGTGAGTGGTTTCTTCATGTCTAAAATAAATGCCTCTAATCATAAAGCCTCACATTACATAGATCAGCAAGTCAGTCAATAGACATGAGGGCATTTTGTTTTGAGGCAGTTGTATAATTTTCGGCAATTAATTTAGTCTTTCTGGTCTTCAGATTTTCCATTTGCAAAGATGAGTATCCTCAAATCATTTGGGCTCTGACAGTTTATGGATTTGAGTGTTTGCCTTAAAGTGTCTGGAGAAGGGTGGGATAGTTGCCAATAAGCCCTGGATTGAATTTTTCTTCAATCTACCTTCCCCCTGGCCTGACAATATGGCCTGGTGAACAACACTCACCACCTGTCACTGCACGAATTATAAGAGAAGCACAAAAGAGAGCTCCATGTTTCCTCATGATTCAGTATTTAGATACAATGTATTTATTTTCAACTGACTCTTCTTCTTTAGGGGACTTCAAAGGACATTAGTGATGGGCAGATGTACGCCTATAACTGACAGTACAATCCAAGTGACAGAGCTGAATAGCCTGTTTGTCAATTATTAGCTTTCTGAGGAATTCAGCCGAAGATCAAGATCAAAACAAGGACTGCACGTTGACTAGTTCACTCCTGAGAAAAACGAGAAAGGTCACCATCCTTGGAATACGGGCCCTGCTGTTATGAATGTTGAAGGACATGGCACATTTGACAGCATCAGAGTGCTCCGTAGTGAAATGTAATTAGCACGTGCCTTCTAACATTGAAGAATGCCGACCTAGGGGCAAGTAATGGGCTGACATAGGGACAAAGAGAACACCCAGTGCTTAGTGAGCTTCCATGCAGTTGACTGCTTAGAAATGTCCAATTTATCTACAGAGAAAAATACCACCCCCCTGGGGCAGTGAGCAGGGTCTCAACATGCCCAAAGTTGCCTCTTCTTTAGGGCGAATCTATTCCAGGGCTTCCGGTACCAACATATTAGTGACACCAGGGTAAAGGGTACTTTTAATATTTATCTATCAACCTAAAATCGCCCGAGTTTCAAGAGTCTTGGGAAATTTGATGGGAAAGAACAGAACCAACACACTGACTGCTAGTTATTCATCACTTCCCAAAGGCCTTATTACACCAATAGATGCCAGATGAGACTTTGTTTATGGAAGAACTAATGTGTGAACTAATTCAAGGAGCATAACGGAGGTATTTCAGATGTTTCTGTCCAGCAATGTGTGCATTCTTTACAAGTAAATACGGAATTTGTTATTTTTCTCACTCCCCTCATTCATTCAGATTTCTAGGTAAATGATTGTTCTTTCATCTCTTTCCCAAAATGCATATATTTGTGAGAGAAGAAGGCTAGTAGGGGAGGGAGAAGTATAGAACAACACACCACAGAAAAGTAAGTGTGACCAAGAGATGTGAGGAGCCTGAACAGTGGGTACAAAGGGTGCCACTCATCTAAAAAAATTTTACATAATCGAGGAAAATAAAATGAGCTAATTCTGTGCATGCACCATTCAAACACAAGTGGAAAGAAACCTTCAACTCGTTGTGTTACTTGTTAGCTAACACTGGCAGTACTGTAACAGGAAGTTACTGTGAGGAAATATCTCGGTTGTCTGTGATCTTGTTGCCTGCTTTTGGGTGAATGGTCTTTGTTCCCCAGATACGCGGTTCGGAAGATAAATTTCCAGAATCAATTTAGGATTTCAGTCTCCTCTTATTTTAAAGAGGACATTCGGGTTAGTCCTCGGCTATCTCAGGCAGCCTGTGGTATCCCAAGGCTTAGAACTGTTGTTTTAAAGGATCTCACCGACCAATAGCCCTTTGTGGGAGGGGAGTGGGTAACAAGCTAGGAGCTAGGCAGGGAGCCCTGGGTTCAAATCCTCAATCCCCAGGTCTTTAATCCCCAGGGTCCTTGCCTGTGGAATCTGGAATATAGTCACATCATAGAGGTATTGTGAGGGTTAAATGAGGCAACAGATATGCAATGCTTAGCATGGCGCTTAAAACACATTAAGTATTAAATAAATGTCAGCAACCTATCGTTGTTATCTATGTGATTAAAACAAGAGTGTGCTTGTAACTTTAGGGGTTGGCTGGATTCAGCCTTTTCTCTCAGGAAAACATTCTTGATTTACTACTTATGTTTTCAAATATGTGATACATTTCCCAAAGTGCTGATTTGTTCCAAGGAAACACTGGGAATGGGCACCTAAAAATACTATAAAAGAGACAAAATTGAGCCTTACCCTGTAACTGTCCTCAGCCTGGTGGCCAGCCTGCTCTGGAGGCCAGACTGCTGTAGGCTGAGGCTTTTTGAATGCTTTGAATAAACAGATCCCCAGGGAGGAATCTGGCAGAAAAGACTAGAAAAAAATTCCACAAGGAACTGAATAGTGTTCACAGGGAAGTCCTGGTACTTATGCAAAAGGCCCATTGCTCTTGCTTAAATATATTTGGTGACTTTGAACATATTTTAAAATGCGGTCTTTTTCTCCACCCTTTCACTGGTTCAGCCAGTCATCTGCCATCTCTCAATTCCACCTAGTCCTCTGGGCAGAAGGTGTCAGAGACCAAGGTACCCAGGGAAATTCTGAATTGTGCACGACCAAGCTTTGCAATGATGTCACCACTTCACTCTACCCAGACTACAGAGAATTATTCTTTGCTTTGCTAGAAAACAGAGTAAAATCTTCCCACTTGTCATCTCCAACTAATCTACAGTAGAGTTTGGAACACTAATTACTGATGGGGTTAGACAATTTTAAGTCAACAGGAAGAAAGATGACCAGCCACAGCGTCATAAACATTGCTTCGAAGAGCATGCTTCTTAAATATGTTTAATCTAAAATATTATGAATAGTTATTAATGCAAACAGATATTTTTCAAGTGTTTATAATTTTAAGGAGTCATGAGGGGCTACTTATGTTGATTTAGGGAATCTCTAGATTCTGACAAATTGTAGGTCTTTTAGTGGCCGGAACCATATTTTATTAACAAAGGCTCAGGGCCTAACCATAGTAGGTATACAGTAAATACTGGCATCAATCCATATGTAGGCTTAGAAATTAGGTAAGAAGACACAGAACAGTGACCATAAAATCAAACTGAAATTTATAGCAGGCAAGCAACTTTTATTATGAATACCTGACTTGAAACAGTAAAAAGAAGCTAAGAACCCTTCCCTTCAAGCTAATACCCAGTTTCTTCCAACTCAGCCTTTTTCCCCTCTCAGAAAAAATATGGGTCTAAAATTTTCCCACTGCAGATTGCTAGGGTCAACCTTCTAAAGTGGCTTTTTCAAATTTGCTGGAGCAGTGCAAGATCAAACACAGGGTACTCTCAATGTAAAGGATACCATGTAAAGGATACCATGACAGCCTGGATTGTGAGTGAAGTTACTTCTTCTCCAGCAGACTCTGCGTTTCATTGGTGGGGTTGTGTGCACCCCAAACAGAGGTGCCAACGAGCTAAGAAGTCCAAGAAGGTCCAACCACAACCTGTCTGCCAAGGTGTTTGATGAAGTCTGCCATGTGGGTGGAGACCATTTACATTCCAAGTTGTCTAAGTGGCAGAGGCAACATTGCGCTGTGTGCTCAGAAAGACGTTAATAAACAGTGCTGGACAGAGCAGAGCTGACAGGCACCTTGCAATGTCACAGTGAGAATGGCTGTCCCAGCTGCAAAGCCCTGTTAGAAGACATGGTGAAGCCCTTGCTGCCCTAAGAAATGATGCCTCTGACATTCTCAGAAGACCCATGTGGTTGTCTGAGAGAACTGGGGGAGTAGATTGTTGCAATCTTTGGGAACCAAAAGGTAGATGCTAGTGGCATTGCGTAATGACCTAAGAGCGTTTTCCCTTTTCACCATCATTTATGTTAACCAAAGATGGTTCTCTGGTATCCTTAAAGGAAAGCGATAGGGATATCGCTCATCTCCATTCCTAGCATCCCCAGCAATTTGTGGAGAGCAGATGGACTGTGTAAAACAGTAATCTGTCTATAGTACACGACTATCTATCTATGTACTCCAAACGGACAGAGAACGGGGCCAAGAAAACAACAGAGCACCTGTGGAAGTCCATCATTACCTTCCAAAATGCCTGTCAGTCTTTCTCCATTCATGTTTCATGATTGACTTTTTATTATGGGCAAAAACAAAACAAAAGAAAAACAAAAATAAAATGCCAACAAAATGGTCTTCAAACCAGAGAGAAAGAAAAACAAAACAAAACAAAAAAACCACAGTAGTAAAGGGAGGCTTAAAACCAACAAGCACATCCAAATAAGCTCTGCATTTCTTCAGCTGAGTGGGAATAACCAAGTCAAACAGCCAGTTCCTTGGGCACACAGCTGGAAAACTGAACCGATTACTCAGGGGTTGTTTACAGTTCATCGCTTCCTCCTCCCCCACCCTCCTTCCAGGAATTTAGATTCTGGCTCAGTCATGATGAGTTTCTAGAGGGGCAAACTATTTTAACAGTGAACTGCTTGGGATAGGAGTAAAAAATCAGCTCTGAGGACAGTATTTTCATTTTTAAGAAGTCTGGGGCAATGTGAACTGATTAGCAAGAGGGTAGGGAAGCACAGACACCACACAGACAATGAAGAAGGCAAAAGCCCCTCTAATGCAGGAGTGAGGGACTGTGGGAAGCTGGGCGTGAGCATGGGGTGGCAGCTGTGGATAAACTCTCTGCAGGTGTGCGCGCAGGGCACTGACTGCTCTTGTCTCTGGGGTGAAAGAGCTTGCCAAGTGTCAGAAAGGTGAGTGACTGAGTGTGCTAGCTGAAGAGAAGTTTTAGGATAAGCAGAAGAGAGAAGGTGCTTGTAAATTGTAAATAATACCAAATTAGGACTTGCTGTTTTGAGAATCTGAAACCCACAATCTGGATAAAACATGAAAACAAAATAAAAAGCTGGGGATGTTAGTATATTTTATTCAGATTTGTGGGTTCAGTGACTCGTAAAATAATTCACTGATCTATTATCTGTCTCATTGTAAAATCTAGAAATAAAGAGGATGATAAAAGTCTGCCATGAATCAAATGGTGGCTATGCCATCAGCTGTATTGAATCCTCAGGTGCACACAGAATACCATTTGATGAAAAGTACCAGATGGCCTATGTAAACTTAAAAGACAATTTTGGTGGGGTCCAAATATTTTATGCTCTAAGCTTTACTTGTACTTTCCACTTAGAAAAGTCTCTTCCAATTTCTTAGGAAAGGGTGTGGCCTTAAATGAGTAATTTTTCAACTACTATGAGACAGACCAGATACAGGCCTACCTAAATCATGAACAATTTTCATCATCCTCTTGGAGTTCTAGAACAGTGTGCAAACCAGGAGAATAAGGTACCTGCTATGTGGACTGTTGACAGAGGGTCCAGGCTGTGAGAGACTACATTTGCCTCGTGGCTGTTTGCAATGAACAGGGGGTAAAGAAAGAAAAATGTTCAGTCCAGGCAAATAAAGACAAGCTACTGATGAAAATTGAACTAAAAGTGGAGCAAAGGAAAAATAAATCAAACGAAATGATCAGTACCCATGAATTAAGGAAACTGGCTTTTCTTCTCTGGAAGGTAATAAATTCACATCTCTATTATAAGTCATCGAGGAAACATAAATGGTAGTTTGGGAGTCCAGAGCACAGTGGGTATATTTTTCCCCACATTTCATGGTAGAAACACAAATGACTCTGTGCAAGTTAAGGATCTCTGTAAAGTTACAATAAACGTAAAATTCAATATATCATGCCACACTATACTGTTTCATCTTCTAGATCACTGAAACAGTATTAAAATTCTTGATAAAAAAGTAACAAGCAACATGAGGTTGTTTTTTGTAGACTATTGATAAAGACCCAACATGTTCAATCCTCAAGTTAAATAAGGGCTAGAATTTGACTCGAAAAGCCAGTATTCCTTCACATTCTTAAACTAGCATCTATAGGAAACTAGTGAATGTAGTAAAAAACAATCCTATAAAAGATAGTAACATTTATCAGCATAGAACTTGAGTGTTTATAACAAAAAATGTACAAATAAAATCAATATTTCTAAAAACTAAGGAAAATGGAATGTAATAAAAATGAATATAATCATAAAGCCAGACCAAAAAAAAAAAAAATAACAGACCAAAAAATAAGCTTCTAATTACACAGAGAAATCAAGGCATAGAGGGTAGCAGGGGCCAAATTTGTCTCTTTTCCTCCTATTGCATGCCGATGTGGCAGCCCCCGCACAAGCCTTGTGGGTCAGTCGCCTTGAGTTGCTGCCTCCGCTGGGGCAGCACATTTGTGGAAAACCTTCAAGACCACATGCAGGAGCTTCTTTGCTTAGAGCCCACAGAACCTCCATTTGTCTCATTAATTCAGTGGGCTCCCGACAGGCTCACAGTTTTGTCCACCCCTGGCGGTGGCACCCCTTTATGCGGAGCGTACATTTTTAGGTGGACTTGGGTGGTGGTGGTCTGAAGGGAGGCGCCAGCAAAGGGACAAGAGAGCACCATTCTAGAGAGGAGCCTTGGAGCAAGAAAAATAATTTGTCTCCCTGCGTAGCAACCACACGTTGAGCCCTGATGCCTCTAAAAAGCAGAACTGCTCTTTTCCAGTCCTGCGTACCCGTAGGGAGGGCATGGGGCAGGGCATGAAATGGCACTTGGCTGTGTCAGTGTGACAACCCTCTTCGGTCTGGGGACTCCTGCTTGCCGGGGAAGAGCCTGTGGACCCTGCCATAGGTACAAACAGCCACTGCCCGGTGTTCCCTCCCATGGGCCAACTGAAATCGACCAGTGGGAAGTTACCGTTCTCTGTCTGTTCGGAGTGCTTCTTCCCGATGCAGGACTCACAGACCCTGAGGTGTCCAGTTCATCGGCCGAAGACCAGGAAGACAAATCCTACGTGGGAGATAGATGAATAGAATGACGCCATGTCCCAGGCTTGCTTACACACAGTGAAATTTCCTACCCCACCCCCATCCATCCCCCATAAAAATCAAACCATTCCTTGGGAAATACAGAAGCAGACAACTACAAGAAGTACAGAACCCAGTTCTTCTAGTGTATTAGGCTTTCCTGGTGGTAAGTCTGGCCTTCTGGAAAACATTAAGTATAGCTTTGCTATTACTATGTCACTTGTAGCTTTATTATTTCTTAGTGACATGGATGTATTGAGTGGAAGTAAAGGATGTAAATGAATCTGCCTGACAGCCGCAGGTCCCTTGGACCAAAAAGAAACCGATTCATGTGTTAGAAACAAAAGATAGTTATCCAGGAGCCTGCCCTTTCGGCACCTGAGAAATTGTAGTGTTTCTGGCTCTGCTGTTATTGGGAGTAGACTGTTCTTTTGCATGCTTATAGGGGGCAAGGTGTTTGTGTGTTCATAACAGGATTTCACAATTGAATGTTTGAAGCCTTATCAAGTATTTCTGTATTTGCTGTTGCATTTCTCAAAACCAACAGTACTACCATGATGGAAGAGAATCAAGGCAAAAAATATAAAAAATAAGTAAGCACAGGACATTTTCTATGAATTCATTGCTGTCTGTGTCAGGAGAATTCATATCTTCTAGGGGTTGAATACAAAACTCATATGCAATGATCGGTTGTGATCTACCACAGCTGTATCGCTGAAACCATAAAATTAAATGCGACAATAATGGAGATAATATTGTTAGCAGAGGAAATTACAAGAGGTCCTTTGGATGTAATAGAATCAAAAGCAGTGTGTCTTATAAATAAGTTTATGAGCTGAGACAGGACTCATAAGAACAGTGATTAAGAGTGGATACTTTATCTGTGACAAGTACCACATTCAAAGTCTTTCTAAAAGGGATAAAGATGATGTTTCTTGGTAGCCTGTAAGAAATACGACACAGTGGTGCTGTTCAGAGCTTACCTGCTGGCTGCTTGACATGTCTAATAATTTCTCCAGCTCCTTGATATGACGACTGACCTCCTTCAAGAGAAGTTTGCGCCGATTTCCAATCACATGGACTTTTTCTTTGGCTTCCAAACAGTCTGTGCCTTCAGCATTCACCAACAGCTGGCAAGACATGTCTTGCAGGGAGGCCACTTTGAGCTGGGATTCCAGTAACTCATGCCTTATTTGCTATGTATACAATAAGACATATTTTCCTAAGAATGTCAATAATTGGAGAACGTTCCCAAAGTGCAGAATGACATCTCCTGAACTCAGTGGGCAGTTATACCCGAGCATCAGAGGTCTGTGCTCACACAAGAAAGGAGGCAGCAGCCTGTGGCATTTGGGGATCAGGGACCTGCTGTTCTAATCCTGCCTCTGCCAAAAGCATTGTGTAAGACCTCTGAGCCTGTCTGACCTTGGTTTTTTCATTTGGTAAAATGATGATACTACTTCGTGCCTCGTACACAGTAAGTATTACTGGAAGATTCAAATTGGTGACTATAAGTGAAAGTACTTAAAATATAAAGTATTATGCAAATAAAACATAAGATTTTCTTTAAAGCAGGAAAGTAAAACATTAACATATAAACACAGTAGAACTCAAGTACGTCTAGATATAGTGTGATAGCTGTTCAGGATGTTCAAAAAGATATACGGGTGATTCATCACTTGCAACTTAATGTCTGAGGTCAAATGCAGTAAAAATGCAGTTGCATAGCTATTTCCTCTTAGTTTCTAAGAACTTTATGGTACTGAATTTAAAAGCTACCAATTTTGTTAGTTAGGTTAGTAAGTGTTAAATGTTAAGAAATAACATTTTAAAAATACAGAGCTACAAGATGCACATCATTTTCTCCTAATGGAACTCAAATATGCTTCTTTATCATTTATAAAATCACTTAAGTATGCTTTACATTATACTGTCCAAAGTTCTTTGTGTAAGAATCTATATAGAAGTTCTGCACATTTCCTTTTGAATTTAGTGCTGAGCAAAGGTTTCTTGTTTTTTGAGAACTGTTTTCATTCTGTCAGATAATGAAAACAATTTAAGTCGTCATGTTTCCCTCTCTCTTAGCTTAAGGAAAACTAGATACTAAGTTAATGTTAATTCTTCTCAAGAATTCTTAAAGGTCTCTTTCTATTTTAATACTTTCAGTGTCCTTTTATTATAAGACATCTGATATACTTTTGGAATACAGTTGTAACAAATACAGTTTAAATTAAAAATAAGCATTTCACCAAAGAGTTGCTTTAATAAAACAAGCAATTAAGATTAAGAGCATCTATGATTTCTACAACTGAACAATGACTTTAAGAACCAGATTCTAAAGCTAGTAGGTCTTATCTTCTTTGCAGGTTCACTTCACAAAAATTGGAAACCAGAAGGAGTACACAAAGAGTACATTAGAGACTATATTGCAAAAGGTAAAAAAATTACCACCCATTTCTTTTCTGTAAATGAAATGGATCACTGCTAAAAATATCCAGAGGCTGCCAGACTTCACACATCTTACCATCAGCTGTTTGTGATGGTCCTGAAGTATCTCTGAGTCAAGATTAGAATCAATAGGGACAATTTCATTTTTCCTTCTGTCAATGTTCTCCAGCATAAGCAGCAAACCATGACTCATTTCATGGAAATCCTATGAAAAAAAAATGGGGTATAAAATCACCTAGAACAATGTATTTTTCTTTTCCGAATAGTTTATATTTCCATTCTTTGCAACTGCTACTGTTGGTAAAGACACGTTGGTTTTAAGATCTTATACACAACTCCTTTTTGAGGAGGGCCCTGGTGCTGCTGTAATTATCAGAGCTCACGTTTTTACCAAAAGCATCTCACTTACCACTTGAGGGAAAACTTAGACAAGGAAAATTGGCATCAGAATACTTAATATCTAGGGATATTACACAGTTTGGGAGGAAGTGACTGCTCCCCTTTCTTCTCCCTCTGCTCAAATCTTCCCAACTTTTAAGACCTAAATCCAATCCCAATCTCCTTCATTCACCCATTTGTTCATTCATTTACCCAATATATAGTAACCAAAGATCTCCTGCATGGGAGGCTATGTACAGGAGTGGGTAAAGGGAATAAACAACAGCTTGGGGACCTGCCTTCAAGGAGCTATTATTCTCAGGGCATATGGAAACCTGGAAAGCAGTTTTTACATCCTTCAAGGGCTCCCCATCGTGCTCAGAACAGAATCCAAACTCCTGGTTAGGACCTTCAAGGCCCTGAATGATGCAGTTCCCGACCCCCTCTCTGATCTTTCTCATTACGCCCTGCTGCTCTGACTATATCCTGGTTACACTGGCTGCTTTTCTGTGTTTGAAGATACTCAGCCCTTCCCTGCTTCTGGGTCCTCCCATTCGCTCTGTCTCCTTCGCGGCAATATCCTTCTGCTATCTGCAATATCCACAAAACCTCCCTGACCATCCTCTTAGAGTGGTTTTTCTAAGTTACGCTTATCATCAGCATCTCTAAGTATCTTATTAACCATTTAATGGCAAATTTATTGTCTGTCTTCCTCAACAAAGTAGAGGCTGTGCTGTATCTTGGCTGTTTAGCACCATGTCTGTTAGACAGTGGATACCAGGCAAATACTTGTGGTATGAATGGATGAGTAAATATTTATAATGCTCACTGTGATGTTCAAAGTCCACCTGCCTACGTGCTTAGCAAATATCTGCTGAATAAATGAATGAAATAAATGAATAATTGAAGGAGGAATGCTGGGTCTGAGATAAGCTTGTGGGAATATTCTCTTATCAGCTGGATAGAAGATGGGGTCTAACTGTGTGAACTCCTGGTCACATGCACAAATTCTCCACAAAGTTACCATGCTCAAATACTGGCTTTTGGGGAGCAAGTGCATCCCTCTAGTGACCTAGGTAAAACAAGCCACAGACTCATCGACCCTGGGAATGCTGCCCTGCCTGCAGCCCCATGAACCTGGCATTGCATCAGCGCATCCTGGAGCAGGCCCCGCCACTCCTCCAGCAAGGAGCACACACGGTCCCAGCGGCTGTTCATCTGAGACAAGCGGTCCTGCAAGTCCCTGCTCTGCTGGCTGCCCGTCTGCGTGAACTCAGGGCTGCACAGGTTGATGGAGAGGATGATGGCTTTGCGGTGGTCCACAGCTCTCTGGAGCTCCTGAAGAGGAGAAGGAGAACAACCAAAAAAGTAACAATAAAAACATTAAAAAATTAGTCTAAGACCTTTGGAAACGCTTTACCTAAATTAAAAAATCCAGTACTTAAAACACAGTGGGCACACACCACTGAGAATTACCCTGCAGCCAAAACAAATGAACTGGAGGGACGCTTGACAACAGACATGGATCTTAAGGAAACAATGGTGTCAAGAATGATACATGTAGCACAATGGTGTTATGTAATTTAAAATTCCTGGACATGTACACACACAGTGTGCACAATCCACATTTTTCAAGAATCTGTATGTACAAAAAATACTCATTAAATACTTCAGAATAGTTCCTGTGGGTTTGAGGAATGGGGATTGAAAACCACTGGGGGCAAAAGGAGAAATAAATAAAATTAAGAGGAACTTTGCTGGAAGCACTTATGAGCTGAGCAATGAACTGACAATGAGTAGGACTGACTCACCCCCAGCAGGTGAGTTCACAAAAATGCAACACAGAATCCAGCCCCCTCAGTTCTGAGCAGCAGAAAATGTGCTTTTAGTTCCAGTGTGAGAACTAGAACTAGACCAATGGTACAAGAAGTTGTGTACATGAGAATGAAATGGGAAGCCTGATAAGAAAGATTCCCAGGCACGGCCTCCAGCTGTTCTGACTCTATAGGCCCAGAGACCTAGTGGCCCTCAGGCTGAGAACACTGTCTCTGTCGTAGACCACAGTCTCATGATGGTAAAGGGAATGAACTGGGTATTTCATTAGTTAACCAATTTAGTTTGATTTCACACCACACACACAAAAAGTGACTTTTTTTTTTTACCGTGAGCTTTACCCCAAAATCTAGAACTGAGTCCCAAAAACTTGAGCACATGATTTTGTATTAATAACTGAACATCTGCGTACTGTTTAAACATCCCCAGATCAAGTTAGGGTGAGGGTGGCCTTACAAATCACACCTCCCCAGGCTACATTTTCTAATAATTTCTCACCGTATCTGTTATGTTTCCAACTTGCCTTGATTTTTCATTTCTCTGTAGACTCTTAAAGCACTGTAATATAGATTCAACCACAGAGATAGTACAAGATCATGGGATATTGTGGAAAGATACGTGGTTATTCCACAGATTTATCCACAGAAAACAGGTGGGAAGGTTCAGGAAGGGGTGCATGGCTGGGTGACTCTTTTTTTAATCACACAAGATGACTTTCAAGGTCTTGTTTCTCCATCCTAATCTCACTTAGGTCGCAGGTCCTGGCCAGCATTTGCTTCATCAGCTTTTTAAGAAATTTGGTTATAAAGCAACACTGCCTTACATTGTGCCAGAGAGGAACTAAAATGAAGTATTTCAGAAAAATGCATTTTATAATCCAGATAAAGCAAGTGGCATCTCCCATCTGAGGGCTCACCCTGCAGGTGATGAGGCTGGTGCAGAGGCTACTCTGTAAGAAGTTGGCGCATCTGTGGCGATCACTCATTTCTCTGACGATTTAAAACAAAACCACCACCAAAACATCACCCTGAATGCATACTACATCCGTCCAGGCCAAAATCAAATACAAATGTCAGGTGTTTTCCCACAGCCACGCTCCAGTTGTGTTTCCTTTTGTTCATTACACTGAAAATTGCTTCTGCCCCTGCTATAATCTATTTCCGAAGTTCTGCTCATTTCAGAATGGCAAATGATTTCATTCGGCCCCCACACCCTCACACAGTTGCCACCCTGAGAGGCGTCCTCTGAGCTCTAGAGCTATACTTGCAGGAACCTGGTCATTGTGTCAGGGGCTGAGTTTATTCTCCTCGGTTCTTAACAATAACTCTTAAAAAAGAGGTTCAGTAGGTCCCAGAGGTACCCAGATACTTCATAAAATTCAAACTGGTCATGTCTCAAATACCAATTCATTAAATCATACATGATTCTTTACACGGTGGCTAGGTCTAACATGCCCCATCTTCCTGCCCTTCCACTCTGGTTTGGGATGGCCACAGGGGAGGGGTGGGGAGGAGAGCATCGCGCTTCTGCTGATGCCCCCCCGCTGCGGTGTCAGGGCAGGTCAGCCGGAGCTGGCGGTTTCACCTGACCAGCTTGCTGTCTGGCTGCCCGTGGGAGGCCGAGGGCAGCTACCTTGAGCTTTTTTATCTGGAGCTCGATGGACTGGATGTCCGTGCTGAGCTCCAGGCGCTGTAGCTGCTCCAGCTCCTCCTCTGTCTCCCCCAGCCAGGTCCAGATGTTGTTCAGGTCAGACATGAACTGCTGCCACTTCTGGAGGTTCTGTTTCGTTCTCAGCTCCTTGCTCAGGGCCTGTGCCTGGAGGAGCTCCCATCGGTCAATCACACCTGACAGGATGAGACAGGCACAGATGGTGAGGTTTTTTTCTCCACGTGTGATGTTTAAGAAATGCTTTAAGCTTACATAGGTGGCTAACTTGGAATAGCAACAGAAAGGGAAGGAATCGCAATGGGCATTTCTGTGGCTGTCAGTTGCAAATAATATAATGACTGTCTTTTTCCTATCTGCATTTTTGATGATAACGGAAGAAGACAATGAGCTACATAGGGTTTAACACTGTAAAGAGCTTTGTGAAGCAGTAAGCAGCCATGTGCATGAAAAGCACATTACATTCTTAGTTTCTTTTTTGCAACTGGGCTCTAAGAGTTCTGTTAACATAAAATGCCTGCCTACTGATGTCAGAGACAGTGCATTAAAATAAATAGGACGTGGAAGCAAACATCACCATGCTTGTCGCCTCCACTTCCGTCCCAGGAGATCACTGTAACGTGGGGAAAAGTTCTCCAGACAGACCAGGGTAGAATGAGGCAAGCATCACAGTGTAACTTGGGTGCACAAAGTGCTTTATTAGGATCTTCTATTTCACTTTCATGAACTGAGCACTGCTCACTTACCAGCTGTTTGGGGTTCAGTACTGTTCAGGTTCACAAAGCCAGGAAAATGCTCTTCTTCCTCCTGGAGTTTGTGCTCCAGTCTCTTCACTGAGTCTATACTGCCGCTGCATTCACCCAGCAGTTTCATCTGTTTAGACAGAGAAAACAGGCCCCGATCAAAAAATTCTCAAATTCTCACATGTGCAAGAGCTTCTGGGGACAATATCTTTGTAGTTCCTCAAACAGGACAGTGTCTGTGTTTTCCTTCTCTGTGAAGACTATGCCACTCTACTAAAAAAAAAAGCAAGTTCAAAAACATGCTTCTTAAGGACATGACACATTAATGTATATATACAGCATTGCCTTGAACGTCTACTTTGCATGTGTGGTTTTGCATGAGAAGCCCTTGTAATTTCTTTTAAATTTGTGAATGAAAACAGACTAAACCAATCTGGGATTAAAAACTCAGAGCTCTCAGCTGGCAACACAACACAGTGATTTTTGGCAAGTTGCTCTCTCTTCTTAAACTGAAATGTGGGTATAATGACATTACCACAAGTCTCAAAGGAACACTTTTTGGTATTAAATAATTCAAATACTTAAAAGTATAAAGCCATGTTAAAGCTAGCTGTCTCACGAGAAAATTTAAGCAATGGTTAATAGGTATTAAAGGAATAAATTCTAACATCAAAGTTAAAGCTTCCAACTCCATGTTTACTATCATGCATTGTACTCAAAGGTTAAAAGAACAAATCATTTCAAGGCAGTCCTGCTATCCTGACCACAAAGTTATCTTTCAAAGCCTTTAACAAATTACACTGCCATTAAGTTACTTTGATTATTTTTGAGGCTGAGTATAACATTAACAATGTTGGAAAGGTCATCATAAAACTGTATTATATTTTTAAAAAAGAGGTTTTGCTATAATAGAAGTCAGTGTAATATAGAGATCTAACTGGACAGGAAATAAACTCATGATTGAATACTCTTCCGTAATTATGAGGATATTAACACCAGCATATACTAGAATAGTTTCTTCCCTGGTTTCAAAAAGTAGGATGTGTGAATTGTCACTAGACTTTGGGACATTTAATGTTTCTTTCCTTTTACTAGGCAGACTTTGGGTGTGAAAAGAAGACAGAAGGCATGGATGAGATTTACTTTCAAATTCTCTTAAGTGTGTGTAGGAAAAGTCTCCCAGGTAGTTGTCTGGGAATAATTATTTGGTCAGTAACTTGATCAAATAAAGTTATTAGACACTTTACTAATAGCTTGGAAAATAAAACTGTTAATATACACAAGCTTTGCCATATTTTTTCCAAATCCCTCTTGTTAGTCATAAACACTCCAGAATCTGTATACTAAGAACAGA
This sequence comes from Manis javanica, assembly GCF_040802235.1. NCBI lineage: Eukaryota > Metazoa > Chordata > Mammalia > Pholidota > Manidae > Manis > Manis javanica. Next base: position 67,922,393 of record NC_133168.1, read on the forward strand.
AAATAAAACATTCCCATGGCCATTAAGTGAATCAATAAGCCCAAGAACTAAAAATGTTCTATGTTAGTAATCTATTAGCTAAAATCTGCTGCTCCAAGGATAACCTTGGTCCAAAAATTATCTGAATTTGGAAAAACGCCTAATTGCTTTTGGGAGCCAAAGCATTTTGTTGCTTTCAATTAAATGGACCTAAGTTCTCTGTGTAAAGAAACAAGCTGGTCATTACAACAGGTTAGTGGGCCTGGGCACAGACCAGTTTTACCCAATGAGTAACCTGCTCATGGGGTTTGTTTTGCACATCCATGCCATGAGCTCAAGGGCAGCGCAGTGTCTGGAGGGCTCATGAAGCTCTCGTGCCCCAGACGGATTGTTCTTTGTCACACAACTGTGATTTCCAGGTACGTGTCAGATCCCGTGGGTCAGGATACTCACGTAGCCTCTGTAGTTGGAGTCTAGCTCTGGTCCTGTGGGAATTTTGCTGTGGACGATATTTTCAGTTTGCTGCGTCTGAAAGCGGCTGTCATCCAGGGCTTTGTCTAGTTGTCGGATCTGTGACTCTAAGACGCTGGGGTGCCCTGCAGTGTCAACCATGAGAAGCTTTACAAGTTTGACATTCGAGAAGTCTAACAAATTATTTCAGCTGAGGCAGTATAGAAATGGCAGGTGTGTGGGTAATTATAAAGCAAACTTAGTACTCGCGTGCTAGTGGGTTAGAAGTTCAAATGACCAAACCAATGAATGTGCTGGACTAACAGTTCGAGCAGACTGCAGGCTACAGCAGGGCTCTAGTAGGTTCTAATGGCCCAAGTGTCTGCTCCCTCTTCCCGCTCATTCTCTGCCAATCTGCATGTTGTCAGCTGTGCAAGGCCTTTCTAAAAACCTAAGGAGGTGCCTCCTGCTCCCTGATGACTAGGAGGCAGTTGCTTCTCATGCTCCCTGTGCAGTACACTTATCAAGCAGAAAAAGGTAGGTTCCCTAGATCTCCTTTCTGCACCTCAGTAGAAGAGAGTGCCACTAAAGTCCCAAGTGCCTGTGTGGTTCACTTGAGGCATGACTTCTTCAAATTAACCAAGAAAACTAGCTAAGGACAGACACCGAAGCAGTAAGGCCTTGTTTTGGTTTAAAACCTGAAATCAAACCAGGAGAAAGCTACGATGTTAGCATTTTCACATAGGCATGCTCTTACTCACAGCCTAGAACTCCTGGCTCATCTCTTTTCAGAAATGTAACATATTTTTGCAAAATTATTGTGTGTGTATGTGTGTGTGTGTGTGTGTGTGTGTGTGTGTGTATGGGTATTACAGTCTTTGACTTGAACAAGAACATTGGTCATCAGAGACAAGCTAGCACAAGGTGAAAGCAGCATGAATATTAGTAAGCTTTATTAATATTTTTTGGAGAAAAGGCCTTCTGAATACACCTTTAAGAGGTCTCTCTCTGAGAATCAGGAGGCACTGTTTTGGTAACGCTACTTTGCTTCCTAAGTTTTTGCTTTTCTTCAAAAAATTAAGTGTAAACAAATAACCTCACACTTCAATATCATATCACCATGTTGAGACCTTATTCTCTCCACCTCTCTCCAAATTATGGACCCTGAACGAGTTTGCCTACTGCAACATTAAGCAAAACTGGTTCTGTTTTCCTTTCTTTCCTTCTTCTTGTGGCAGGCATAGTTCTGTCCCCACAGGAAACTCTATGTCTTCAGATACTGTGGAATGCATTTTCATTTCAAGTTCTTTTATGTGGTAAGGCTTATTAAACAAACATTGTAATTTTTTTAGAGCCGAACATCTGGTCTCACCCCTTGTCTTACATGTAACCGCTGAGATGAAGAGCATGAAAAGCTCGTTCGGGGTCACGCTTGTAGGCTGGTGGGCTTGGGATGAGAGCCCTGAGCCCTGACTTCCCAGCCAGAGGTAGGTCTGCAAGCTCTAGAAGTCACACGGTCAGCACTGCTACGATCCAGTCGGGCGCCAGAGCAAAGATGCTGGAGACCAGTGTTTCCAGCTCCTATAATATTCCTCTGTTAATAGGCATTATAGGTCTGTATTTAATGCAACTGATTACCATTTAGCAAATTGAGAAGTTACTTCATTTCACTTGGTTACAGAAATCTTATTTTTTGTTGCATCTTATTTGGTGTTGCATCAACCAAACATGTTTGGGGTTTTTTGTTTCTAGTACAGTGGTAAGAGAGGATAGTTCTGCCTCAACATGCTTGTGCCGCAGAGCTCTGAGAGGTACAGTAGGTGTGCTAAGAGAAGAGGCTTTTACAGGTGTGGGAGGGAGGCTTGCTCGGCTTTTTGTGCCTACCAGCGGTATTTCTGATCGCACTTTCTGTGAGTTTTAGATAAGCCTCGGGACTTTCAGGGATCAGTATATCTGCGAAAAGAGCACAGTCTAAGTTGACAGCTAAGTCTGGAAACCGTGATTCCTTGTGGCAGGAAAGTAACTTCCTAGGGAAAAAAGCAAGTTAGTTGTTCTAGATGGATAGCTCTTCAAGACACAGCAGGTGTGCGCACACTCACCAAAAGTTTCCTGAAATAAATCAGACTAAGAGCGCACAGTGATGGACAGGGTTTGATGAGCCAGGCACTGTACTCAGCACTCATTCATCCTCACAGAAACCCTACAGGGTGCACAAAGTATTAGTCCCATCTTATTGATGAGAAAACTGAAGTCCAAACTTATCCAAGTTTCAAGAGCTAGTAAGTGGCAGAACTGGGACTTCAAGCTAGACAGATTCTAGAGTAGCATTGTCCGGTACAAATACTGTGAGCCACAATAGTAATTTTCACTATTCTAGGAGCCACATGAAAGAGTAACAAGAAACAGATGAAATAATGTTAATATTCATTTTACTAAGCCAAGATATCCAAATGATAACATGCAATAAATGTTATTAATTGTCCATTCTTTCTTTGTGCTAAGCCTGAAATTAGTGTATCATCAAAGTGCATTTGACACAGCAAATCCCAATTTTGCACAGTCATGTTCCAGGGCTAGTGCCAGTCACATGTGGCTAGTGGCCTCATATTGGATGGGGCTGCTTTAGGCGAGAAATGCCTATTAGGCTATACTGTAAAGATAAAATAGAAATGAGAGAAATCATTTTCTTTTTAGAAAAGTCATATCCTTGGGAATCCAAGTGTGAACCATCAGAAATAAGCAGAAATTTCCTTTTAAAGAATGGATGAGATGCATTTAAAAGTGCTACAAATTCACTTCCAATTATTTATTCTTTTTTTACTCCCCTTCTTACAATGCTCCTCTTTCTCTTTCCACCCCTTCACCATATACATGTCCTGCGGGGATTGTCCTTGTTTCCCTTTATATGCTCTTGCTGTGTGGTTTCCTGCCCTCCCTCAGGGACAATCACCATTCACATGTGGCTATGCAACCCATCTGCATTCCCACTGGAATCTTCTAAAGTATCTCAGACTCAGGCTGTGCAGAGCTGAGCTCCTTGCCTCCCTGCTTCTCGCTGCCCTGCCCTGGGCCCACAGACCCCCCGGCCTTCTCTCTGTCCTGCAGTCCTCAGGTCAGCGAGATGCCCAGGGCAGGAAATGGCCTCAATCGCAGTTCAGTCAACCATCAGTTACGGAGACTCCTCATGATTTCTCACATGTTCTCCCTTCTCTCTCTTCCCAATGCTGGCTGCTGCCTTAGTTCAGGCCACCATCATCTCTCTGCCGTGGGTCATAAAAAGTTTCCATTTGGACTCTCTTCCAATTGCCTTCTTCTATTGTTCTTTGAAAACAGGCATCTGATCACATCACCTCCCTTCTTACAGCCTGCGGTGGCTCTCCATTGCCTTCAGGATAAAAACTGAAGCCCTGTCCGTGATGAACACGCACTCTATGCCCAGGTCCAGGTTTGTCTTGCCACCTCCTCTCTGTCCACTGCATGCCTTCCAGTCTATATATAGCCTTGTCGTTCTGGACAACCTTCAGGTGAACAGTGGCCAATCAGGCTGAGACGGGCACCCTTAATTTTCTTCCTCTGAACACTGCTACTACATCCACCTGACTGACTCGTAATCGTCCTTCAGGTTGCAGCTCAAGAGTCTCCCCCTAAAGCCTCTCCTCAAAGCTCCAGGTCAGTCACCCCTTGGTTGTGCTTCTACACCAGCACTTGTACACGTATATGCTATCGTAGTGCCAAACATTTCACACAGACGTTTCTTATTTGTGTGTGCTCCATACCATAGTGGAAGCTCTTTGAGAGGAAAGGAACTGTGCATCCCAATACTTACAAAGTGCTTGTGACACAGTATGAACAAAAGTATATTTTGATAATTTTTGTATTTGCCAATCACATTATATCCGATTATTCCATTATGTACAATTTCCCCTAATGCAGAAGAAGGAAGGTGATTCTGCTTAGCTTACATATTTCCAGTACAATATATATTCTTTTGTACTTCCTTTCAAGCCGATATACAGGTAGAGTTCTTTCCTACCTGATAAGCCAACAGCTCCCTGGAGGTAGAAATCTTTATCTTCCTGCCTCTCTTCATCCTCGGAGGGCAGAGTCCTGGACGCAGCTGACTCCAGGTCACGACTGAGGTCATAGTCATGGTCCCACTCCAGGGGGATGGAGTCCACGCTGGCAGGGGTGTCTCGTCCCGACCGCTCGCTCCGCAGGGGCTGGGCGAGGGAGAGGGAGGGGTTGGAGGAAGGCTGGGGGGAAAGCACGCTGTCCGCAGAGGTGTCGCGCCAGCGGAGGTCCGAGAGCGCCGCGGAGTCGTCCAGCTCCGGCTCTCGGTCGGAGAGGTCGGGCTCATCCTCTGGGAGCTGGAATGCAGGCCGGCCAACCCGGTTACCTCGACGGCCGCCCGGCCCCCTTCCTCCCACCTGTCCCGCCTCTCGACAAATCTCCGCCCTTCAGCTCATCTGGGCCGCCTCCTGCCTCGGCGGGGATAACTTTAAACGTACTGTCATCAAATAAGTAAGATTCTTCTGGTCCTTTTTTAAAATGTCTTATAAATTAATCTATCAGAACCTCAGCTTTACCACTGAAAAATGGGAAGAATATGAAAACCTACTTCAAAGAACTGATTCAAGATTAAATAACCTAATGTAAATAAAGGCAACCTGGTACTTCATCACCTGCCATGCAATAAGTACACAATGGCACTTATCAGGAACCAAAGAAAATTACTGATAAAGTGCCAGCTGGTCCTTTTTTACATTATATTACACATACAAACTATATTGTATCACAGAAAATTCCAAGTATTCCAATAATAACCTCTTGCCAATAAGATGTAACTATGGTAGCAATAAGGGAAGTGGAAGAGAAAAAAAAATCAACTAAACAACCTCACCAAATGAGCAATTGTTTACATTGCTTTCACCCCTTTTTTCTTCCAGAAGCTTCATCTTCCTTAGAAGATATGTGCCAAGTACTCGTCTAAGCTCTTTATATGCACCTTAACTCATTTCATGCATAAGGTAATCCTCTCTACAAGGCAGGTACTGTTATGAAAACAGCTTTAGTGGTTGAGGAAACTGAGGCAGGAGACAAGAAGCGACTTGCCCAAGGCTGCAAAGCCAGTATGTCAGCGCCGGGACCGGCACCCAGGTGTCTGGCTCCAGAGTCCCACCCGCTCTACGATGCTATCTTATCCCCCACCATTAATTCTCTTTAGATTTCACGACAACGAAAAGAAGAACGTACAGGCAGGCGGGTCAGTTTCTCATGGTATCTGTCCACGCGCCCGAACACCTCCTGGCGGTACCGCCGGAGCTCGTCCAGCTCCTCCTCGATGACCGCCGCATCCAGGGGCTCACTCTTCTCTATCAGCTGCTCTCCTTGGGCAAAGATCTGCTCCATCTTGTCGTGGTTCAGTGAAATTTCCTGCTGGAAAGCCTAGGGAGCCCAAGTCTCATGTCATTTTTTTATTGCCCACATTGACATGGAATGATCGTAAGATACATATTTAGAAAAACCACGTAGGGGATACTGAATTTACTATATACAATGACAAGCCAAGAAGCTATTTACTTTCTAAAGTACAGCATAAAATTTTTAAACAAGAACAGGAGTCAGAAATAGAATCGTTAGAATTCCATGACCAGAAAGGTGTCTTTGGCCAATAAAATTTACCGCCATGAACAATGTGGGTAAAGAATCAAAGGAAAACAATTCAAACTCATCATAAAAGTTGATAGCACTGGTTATCCTTGATGAAAAGCAATGCAAGGTCACTGAAATAAATTTAGCATTTTTAAGAATTATGGTTGAATATTTTAATTTTGGATTTCCTGATCACAGGTCAAACATGACTAAGGGAAACCATTCAAATGACAATTAATGTCACAAATTTTTCTCAGATGATTCTTTTATTGTTTCAGGGCATAGACAGGGAAGACAATTATATAATTATTTGGAAAACAAGGAATTCTGGAGGATTACACTCATTCTATGTGGCTCAAGAGTGTTAAGCTACTGGTGTTAAGTTTCAGAGGATAAATTTTAATACAAGAATACTCTGAAATAGTTGAAACTGTCCAATAAAAAAAATTACCAGGGGGGGAAAGGAGGGTGTTGGTAAATTCTATGGATACTGTGTGAGTCCAAAAAAGAAAAGATTCAACTACCATTTGATAGAAATTTCCAGGTGAAGGTTCAAATACTGATTTGCCTGTGAAATGATTTGGGAGAAGTAGTGGCGGTAGAGGGGATGATGGGGAGAGGGGATGCGCAGGACGTCAGTGTTAATTATTATATTTTTTTAATAACTCTGTAATTAAAGAATCTATAATTAAAGGCCAATTCCTTGTTTTATTGTAACAACCTGAGGTTATGGGCATCATAATCATTCTTAAAAACAAAACAAAACAAAAACAAACTAACTATCCTGGGAAGAAAATTTCAAAAACTGCCTTGCTCATTATTCAAGTTATTAAACATTCTTCTCTTAGGGAATTAATATATCTGATGAATATCCCTCTTGTTTACACTAGTCACTGTGTTTGAGTTACACAGTGAAACATATCAAATACGCTTTAAAATTAACTTGGTATCTACAAATGCAGACTATGTGGAATGAAATCTCCAATTTGAAGGTGCTTGAAACATATCAGAAAAAACAAAAGCAAAAACCAGAAATGAAGATGCCTTAACACCTGCAATCATATTAATAGTTAAAAATATCTAGGTTAATGGTAGTTATTACCGGGTGATGCTCTTTATTTAATTTTTAATATTTGTATTTTCTGAAATTTTTTTCAATCAAGAACTTATTTTTTAAAGAGTCCTCTATGTTCTTTACTAAAGGGTCTACAAATCTCTCCTTTCTTCGGACTGATAATGTGAAAAATCACTGATCTATTACCTTGAGTTGTTTTATTTTAGCTTGAACATCACACTCGGAAAAATGCTCAATATTCGTGAGCTGTAGGTCCATTTCCGTCAGCCACACCAGAATGCTGTCCCGGGCAGTTTCGAACTCCTCACGCTGGCCAATGAAATGCTGGATGTGAAAAGAAAATAATTTAAATGGAAAAGTCCACATACACACACTGAGATGGCATTGCCCATTCCAGTGTTCTTCTGTAAAGTCACTTTCTCAACAAGCAATGAGAGTCCTGCAATCCGTCACCATACACACTGACCCTGGATACCCCCGTGCCAGCCCAATGTTATGAAGCTGCTGAGATTATGTCTGAATACTGAATACATATTTTCAAATGGCCCAACGCTGTCTTTCGGGCCTCTGAGCCGAGGGCAGGCACAGTAAGGACCTTGAGTCTGCGCAGGATGGAGGTGGCGCGCTTCTGCAGGTCGTCCCATCTCTGGTTGCCTTCGTGAACCATCTGCTTCAGGCTACAGGCAGAATCCGTGCGGTTCTCTCTCGCCAGGCGGCGGTACTGCTTGTTGATGAGCTCTAGCTGGGTCAGGCTCTCGTGGACCTGTCTCTGGAAAGCCTGAGACCACAGAGAAGCGCATCAGTGAGGAAGACCAATGAAGGGCTCTCAACAAACATGCCTGGGCCTCATATTTCAGTGTCAGAGACAATGGGAAGCCACAAGGTCATTGACAGGGAAAGGACAATTTTAATGAGCATCTACTTCCCCTTGTTAAAGCAAAGTAATGTGGTCAATGTAGCTTAAGGAAGGGAACTGGATCAAAGAAAAATATAAAAGAAAATGGTAAAGAGTAATATTCATATGTATGTGTGTGTGTGTAGGTATATATATATACACACACACAGATACACATATATAACATATACATATATAGAAGGAATATACATACACATATGAAATATACATATATACATACAAGATAATTAACAGCCTGAAAAAAATTTTCTCATGAAACAAATTGATTACAAAAATGTTTATGTGTGCTGAAATGTGAGTTCTGAATGTTCAAAATTTCCAGTGTCAATACTGAGAAAAGATATCTACAGTTAAACTAGGCGTAAACTATATAATTTCCTAAAAATCTAGAAACTGCCTCAATTCTGGGTCTATTAAAAAAAATTAAAACTGCAGAAGATCCTCTAAGTGCAAGCTATCACTAACTTTAAAGAAAAGCAGTTTGCTAAAATGTAAGTAACCCAAGACAGAATAAAGTTTGGAACATACTCTGTTTCCTTTTTGTTGCTCTCATAAATTACTCGGTGTGTATAAAACATTTTAGAGCTGATGGATCACCTTACATATTAGTGTCTTTACTTTTGAGGTTACCCTACAGTTTCTGAAGGTAAATACTCTTTTTTCTTTCCCTCTGCAATACACCATTGCCCTAGCATAAAAATCATTTGGCCAAAAGAAAATGAATATTTTTTTTCAAACTCATATGTATGACTTATGACTGATTTTTATCCTGGCATTAGATGGAAAATTATAAAATTAACTGGACTGTACTCATCTAAATCTCAAAGTTCTGCTTTCTTTGGCCTATCACAGTGTTTACATTTTACCACATTTCTGCTTCTGAAATGGTGTTCCTTCTGAGAGCTGCTTTAAGAGTCTTCATCTTAGTAAATCCAATCTTCTATGCTATAAGATTTTGAATTATTTCCCCAGAAAAGGAGGTGGTGAGGAAAGTCGGCTTTTGCCACTGTGGGAAGTCATGGAGTATGTTTTCCCACTGGAGTGATGGCAGATACCCCAGCACACCCAGATGCACTGCAAGTTTTTACGCAACTGAACAGGGAAAGGCTTTCCTCATGCAAAATTTCGTTTTTGTGATTTATTTCTGTCTTTTAAAGGAATTAACTATAAGATAAATGGTAAGCGCATTCATTCTAGAGGCTAATTATATGGCTAACTTTTGCCATAAAATCTGAGAGTCTAAAATAGCATCAAAAAGCATCTTATATAATCTGCTTTGTAGAAATAAGCCAATTATAAAGGTTTTAACCTTTAGGAAGCTGAGCATAGTAAGATGCAGGACCTGAATACTTCCACTAGCACTGGGTCATATCGGGGTGACCTGAAATCTTTCAGAGCTTACTGTAACTTTTTCCTAGAAGTTTTCTAAGGGAAAACCTTTTAGACAGAAACATTTCTTTTTCTAGAATTCAGTGGTATGGTTACATATAAATCCATATTCAGATATGCAAATCACTCTTACTTGTTTCATATAGTAACTGAAAATTTTAATATATCTCTATAGCTGCCCATCTATGATACTTAGATTTTAAATCCCATTCAGAACAGAACCCACATTTCATATTTAATACAACAGTCTTCTATAAATGCCTGGCTGACTGACATCACAAGGAAAAAATGAATCCTGCTGGATCTGATTGATTTTTAAGTCTTAGTCTTAAAAATCTCAGGGTGTTTGGGAAAGACAAATTAGCAATCAAAGATGATTTTTTTGTAGGTTATATGCTTCAGAAGAACTGTTTGCTGCCAAATTATATGAGTATACACCTGCCTATCAGTGGAAACTGATGGGAAAAGAAATTTCAAATTAAAAAATGGTCAGTTTAGGTTATGCCAGGTCGTCTGTGAAAGAAAGAGGCAGCTGAGAGGCAGGGGCTTCATTGTGTTACAAGGATAGAGCAGGCTCAAGATTGTACAAGCAGGCAAGGACATGGCATCAGTTATCAAATGATTCCTTTATTATGAATATGATTATACTGCTGCTATTTTTATCTGTATGTCATTGAAAAAGTCTTAGTGACTCAAGAAAGGCAGTGCTCTTCACTGGTAATTAGAGATGGCTTATAATTAAAATGTTTTGTTCAATTCTGTAGCCGACTCCAGTTTATCAATGATTTAAAAAAATACATATCTATGCTCCAATTACATTAAAAAAAACAAGAAAATATATTTGGAAGGTAGATTTTTTTTATATCATGGAAAACCATCATATTTTAATCTTAGATGGTTGATGATGGAGATTTATGAAATAAAAAGAATGCCAAGATCTTTCATGGGGAATCACTATTCTTGTTTTCTAATAGAATTTCTCTTTCTTACTACTCTACTTGCAATTCTTGATAATCTTAAAATAAAGCCCTCCTTTGCATACTTATGAGGTAATAATAACAATGACTACAAAGTCATCATCCCACTGTTTGAACAAATAACTTGTGGGTGAACAGTTTGTTTATGTTGTGGGACACCAACTACCAGCAGGCTACTCTCATTGCAAAATTTAATCGTTAGATTAAGTATTTGGAATTACAAGTCACCTCAAATTTCTTTAGTTCTTCCTTGGCAACTGTATAGAGCACCCCAGAAGAGCTGGGGAAGGCAGCTGTCCTTTCCGAAACCTTGAGCCAGTCTTCAAAACGAGAATAGTCATCCAGAAACTTCTGCCACAACCGCCACGTCTCTTCAATTCTGAGACAGAAAATGAAAGGACAGAATCTGGTTTTTGAGGCCATTTGTGCTCCGGAACCCTGTCTGATGCCTGCAACAGGATTAAGAGCGTCTAAACAAGCAACTGCTGTGCCAAACAATAACTGTGCCTTGAGCCAAATTTGACCAGGTGAAAAAGACAACTGTTTGAGCTAAAACGGAACAGCTGTGTGTTTTGTTTTGCTTTGTTTTTAAACACACATCCTGCAGCTCTGGAGTTAGAGTTACCCAAATTGAGTATTATAAGCACATAATGTGAGCTGTGCTGGAGATGTGCAAGAAGTTTAGAAGTGCAACACCATGACTGCCGTGCACACTCATGCCAAAGTTCTGCTGAAACAACACCAAGGTTTGCAAATCCATTTAAGTACAACATCAAATTCAGGCTCGTCAAAATCAACCTAAGACAGCAAGACAAACACTAACCTTTCAAGAGCTCCCCAGAGAGCATCAAGATTATGTGCCTTAAAACATTATGGCAATTTTCTAACATATCACTGTTTTTTCCTGCTTTGAATTTCAAAGGGTTTTTCACACTACCAATTCTGTAACATTATACTTGTTCAGCAAGGGCATATTTTAATTTTTCTCAATTACATTTAATCTGTTAGGTCAGGAGTAATTTGGCTTGTTATTTTTATATATGAGTCCCCATTTTATCCACAGGGGATACATTACACGACTCCAGCAGTACCTGAAGCTGTGAATAGTACTAAACCCTACCTATGCTATGCTCTTTCCTATACATTAGCTATGATAAAGTTTAATTTACAAATCAGGCATGGTAAGAGATAAATAATAATAACCAATAATAAAATAGGGCAGTTACAACAATATATTAAAAATTATGTGAATGTGGTCTCTCTCTCTCTCTCTGAATGTATGTTATTGTACTGCCTTCAGCCTTTTCTTGTGACAATGTCAGATGGCAAAATGCCCGTGTGATAAGAAGAAGTGAGATGAATGATGTTGGTAGGCACTGTGATGCAGTGTCAGGTGACTACTGACCTTACGCTACCTCAGAAGGAGGGTAATCTGGTTCTGGACCATGGTTGACCATGCACAACTGAAGCCGCCGATAAGGGGGGGTATTATATTACCTTTATACCTGCTTATTTTCACAACTAAATGTAAATGATGGCAAGTTTGTGAAACCAAAGCTATTTTTGAGCATTGTAACACAGTGGGAATAGTGAACAATGGATACTCTGGGTAGTTTTGCATTCTTCATTGGGTCCTTCCCCTGTCCCCACTGTTTGAACATCCCAGCTTACTTGAGCCTTCGTTCCATAGACATAGCACAGATATTTCTCCATCGCCGGTCCAGGTTCCGCGTAGCCTGCTGGATGGAATCGCACTCGGCGTCTGTGGCACAAGCATCACAGTCATGTAGTAGGACCTCACACAGGTTGAGGACAGAAGCCACACCCGTGCTGTGTTTCTCTATGTCTCTCTGGAGCTCCTGTAGGGAATAAGCAATGCTCTATCAAATATTTTCAGGCAGATGGGGGAAATTGCAGTAGTACTTGTTGGCTGATAAATGGTTAGGCAAAACCTTGACAGATATTTCATTTTCTTGAATGCATGAGGTTTCTTCAACATCATTTATGACGTACTGCAGGTTCAAAAGAATGAGAAAATGAATTTAGAAATATTTGGGCTCTGTGAGCAATGTCAAAGTGTAAAGTGAAGAATTAAAGAGATATTAACTAAATTAATTAATATCATTAGTGATTGAAAAATGAATATTGTCCCAGACTCTGCTTCATAGATATGTCACTTCCATTCCACCCATCATCAATCAATCAAAGGCATACATGTGTTCCTGCTAAGAGCTGGTGCTCAAGAACTGGGATTTGATCTTCAAAGATCTGCAAACTGTTTTAAACAGTTAATTCACCATCATTAAAAGGTACCATGCTTTAAGGGACCTAGGTTCTTTATCATGTATGACATCATTACCATCGACAGCTTCCTCAGTGAATAATTTTAAATGTAGGACAGAAATAGAAAGATTATGTCAATAATCAAGGCAGTGAATTTCTCCATTCCTACTATGTGAAGTCTTCATATTAAATGCATAGACTATACATGCAAAATGTACATCATTTTTTCTATTGAGCTTCGCATTCAATTTATTCATTCAGTGTTCCCCTATTAAAAGTAAGGTTTACAAGTATCAGTTTTTATTTGTCCTATTCATCAAGGCTTTACTGTATTTACCTTTTCTTGACACAGTTCTCAAACTTGCCTAGCTTTTCTCCTGTCCTAATGATAATTCCCTAACTACTCAGACAGCTGGGATTTATTTTCTTGTGTGAATATTCTTCCTATTTTCCCCCTTAACACCATGTTCCAATGTCTTCTATATAAACATGAGCTTATTGTTGAGTGCAACAACAGTGGATTTGAGTAATTTTTAGATTTTATACATTAGATTCAGGAAAATAAATTCAATCAAAAATACTTATATTTCACTAAATAGTTCTTTCAAATCTCTTGCATAATTTCCTTCAGTTATATAGAAGTTATAACAGAAATTGATGGTCTAAAACACAAAATGAAATACTACAAAAACTGAACTCAATATTTGCTCAAAGATAAAGACAGAGACTTCTGTGAATGAGATCACCAAGTAAATCTTAGGGCCTTAAAGTGCATTTTGCACAAGGATATATATTTGGAAGAAGTGTTAGGTACCTGCACATAATCCATGCATTTAAAGAAGTTACAGCATTTTGACTTAATTTTCCCCAAGTACTCAAAAGTGTTTTTCTCTAGCTTTGTTGAGATATAATTGACATATAACATCGTGTAAGTTTAAGGTGTACAATCTGATCAGTTGATTTATGTATATATTGTGAAATGATTATCACAATAAATTTCGTTAACATCCATCAGCTCACATAGTTATAATTTGTGTGTGTATGTTGAGAACTTTTGAGATCTACTGTATTGGCAAAAGTTTTGAAAATATAGTACTGTATGATAGCCAAGAAATGGAAGGAACCTAAGTGTCCATCAGTAGATGAATGGATAAAGAAGATGTGGTACATATACACAATGGAATATTATTCAGCCATAAGAGGAAAACAAATCCTACCATTTGCAACAACATGGATGGAGCTAGAGGGTATTATGCTCAGTGAAATAAGCCAGGTGGAGAAAGACAAGTACCAAATGATTTCATTCATACGTGGAGTATAAGAACAAAGAAAAACTGAAGGAACAAAATAGCAGCAGAATCACAGAACCCAAGAATGTACTAACAGTTACCAAAGGGAAAGGGACTGGGGAGGATGGGTGGGAAGGAAGAGATAAGAGATTACCGTAGGTTTGTAATATCATTTGAAATCTGGAAGTATGCTGCTTACACTTTATCCTTCTTCCTCAAGATTGTTCTGGCTATTCTTTTGTAGTTCCATATAAAGTTTAGATTGTTTTTTCTATCTCTGTAAAAAATGCATTGGAATTTTGATAGGGATTGCACTGAGTCTACAAATGGCTTGGTTGTATGCACATTTTAACAATATTATTTCTTCCAATCCACAAACATGGAATATCTTTCCATTTATTTGTGTCTTCTTCAGTATCATATAGTTTTCAGTGTATAGCTCTTTCACATCCCTGGTTAAATTAATTCATAGATATTTTATTGTTTTTGATGCCATTGTAAACAGGATTTTTGTTTGTTTCTTGTTCAGGTAATTCATTGTTGATGCATAGGAACAACTGATTTTTATACACTGAATTTGTATCCTACAACTTTACTGAATTGTTTCTTCTAATAGCTTTTTAGTGGAGTCTTTAGGATATTCTATGTATATCATCTACAGAGACAATTTTACATCTTCCTTTTTTATCTGGATGTCTTTTATTTATTTTTCTTGCCTGATTGCTCTGGACAGGACTTCTAGTACTATGCTGAATGGACTAGTAAGACTAGGCATCCTTGTATTGTTCTTGGATGTTAGCTGTGGGTTTGTCATAAATGGCCATTATTACGTTGAGGTACATTCCTTCTATATCTAATTTGTTGAGAATTTTTATCATTTGAATTTTTTTCAAATGCTTTATCTGCATCTATTGAGATGATTATATGATCTTTCTTCCATTTGAGTAATGTGATGTATCACATTCACTGATTTGCATATGTTGAACCATTCTTGTATCCCAGGGATGAATCCAACTTGATCATAGTGTATGATACTGTTCACATACTGTTAAAAGTCTTGCTTGTACTTTGGTGAGAATTTTTACATCTATATTCATTAGGGATATTGGTCTATAGTTTTTTTTCTGTGGTATCCTTATCTGGCATTAGAATCAGGGTAATGCTTACCTCATAAAATGAGTTTGAGGGTGTTCCCTTCTTTTCAATTTTTTTTCTTTTGAAGAGTGATAATGATTGGCTTTAAAGGATTGGTTTTAAATGTTTCATAATTTAATCTGTGAAACCATCTGGTCCTGGACTTTTCTTTGTTGGGAGGGTTTTGATTACCGATTCAGTCTTCTTATTCATTATTGGTCTGTTCAGATTTTCTGTTTCTTCATGACTCGGTCTTGGTAGGTTATATGTTTCTAGGAATTTATGCATGTTTTCTAAGTTGTCCAATTTGTTGGCATATAATTGTTCACAGTAGTCTTATCATTTGTATTTCTGTTAATGCATCCATTTTCATTTATAACTTTTTCCTTGGTTAGTCGAGCTGAAGGTGTGTCACTTTTGTTTATCATTTCAAAGCACCAACTCAGTTTTGTTACTCTTTTCTTTCGTTTTTCTTTCCTCTGTTTCACTTATTTCTGCCCTAATCTTTGTTATTTCCTTGCTTCTGCCAACTTTGGACTTAGTTTGTTCCTTTTCTCATTCCCTGAGGTATCAAGTTAGGTTGTTTATTTGAGACTTTCTTTTTTTAATGAAGGCATTTATCGCCATAAACTTCTCTCTTGAAATTGCTTTTGCAACCTGTGCTCTGTGATCCTACAGGGTTGCAGGCTGTGTCTTGGAGGTGGATGAGGCCACAATCTCGGCTTTGCCTTTCGGTAGGTCACTAACTTTCTCCCATGTTGAGCAAGGTTGCTGGCTGTGCTCTCCAGTTAGGAGGGCTCCAGTTGTATCCCACAGTGAGTGGGGCTAGAAACTGTACTCCACGGTCAAGTTAGGTCACGACCAGGCTTTCTTGATGGGTGGGGCTGCAGGCTATTCTTAGTGATTGAGTGGGATTACTGGCTGGGCGCTCTGCCTGAGCTAGTTTGCAGGCTGTGTTCAGTAATCAGACAGGGTCCACAGTAGGATTCCACTGCTGAATGGGGTTGAAGTATGGGCAACATGGTTGGGTTGGGTTGTTGGCTGGGCTCTATAGCTGGGTGGGGCTATAGGTTGGGCTCTCAGGCTGCCCAGGGTCACTATTCAGGCTCTCTGGTTATGTGGGGCCAGAGCCTATGCTCAACAATTGGGTTGGGCTGCTGGATTGGCTCCCTGCCCAAGCAGGGCTGTTGGATGGGCTCTGTGGCTTCCTGGGTTCTGTGCCAGGCTTCCTGGAGGGGCAGGATGGAGGCAATGCTCAGCTGTTAGGCAGGGCTGGGAATTTGCTTCCCTGCCCAGGCTGGGTGGTAGAAAGGGCTCCAAGCCTAGTATGACTTGTTTCTGGGGACGCAAATCAGGCAGAACTGCCAACTGAGCTCCCAGGTCAGAGAGAACCACTGAATGAGAGGAGATGCAGGCTGGATCTCCGGCTGGGTGCAGCTGCAAGCATAAATGCAGTCCACAATGATTGATCTGAGTGCTGCTTATTGTAAGCAACAGCCCACTTCTCCATCTCAATCTGATCTCCAGTGGTCAAACTCCACCGATTCCTCTAGTGATCCCCATGAGGAGAGACTCCAGTGGGCCCCTGGAAAACATCCCACAATGCTGAGGAAGCTGGATATTCACCATGGCCTCTTTTTCCTACTGGAGAAATTGTAGGCTGAGGGTGGAAACTCCTGGTGCAATGCTGTACCAGCCTAGTTCAGGGGTGATGTGGTCAGAATGCAGCTGTTCCTCTTTCCCTTCTAATATGGGCCTTCCTAGTGTCTGTGGTCTGGGGGGTGCTTCAGTTTCACCCCCGGTTCTGGTATTTTCACAATGGTGTCTTACCTAATCTAAGGATAGCTGTGTGCCGGTCTTCTTGTTAGGGAGACTTAAATCAGGAATGACCTATGTCAACATTTGAATGACACCACTCCTCCCCTTCTGAATCTGTGCTAGAGCAGAGACTCATGGGGGGAACCACAGTGGAAACCAGTGTCGAGGCATCAAAACCAGAACTGCAACAGATGCACTGCTAGAGGCTCAGGGTGAACAATTCTGAGCATGAAAAATTCCACAGGACCCAGTCAGAGGGGAGTCCCACAATTTTGTGAGATTTACCTCCAGGAGCTTGACCAGATTCCCATAGTAAACATAGGAGAAAAATCCCCTTGTGCTTCTGCCCAAAAGTTTTTGTTAAAATCAATATATGAAATAAGGCTTGAAGGGTTTTATAGTTATATATAAGTACCTCAGGACATAAAGATTTTAGTCTCAGCTTTAACCTCCATTGGGAATGGTCTCAAATGGTCATACAGTGTCTCTGAATTTATTCTTAATCTCTAACAGAGAGATTTGATAAAATATTTTCGGAAGCCATCTCAAGTCTACAGCTATTTCTGCCCAATTAAAAATTGTCTATAAGAATTAAACATATTGGCAAGAGAAACATACACAAGCTCCACATAGAGACATAGTAGAAAATGTATTAATTTATTCTACGTACTTATTTCTTTCAATTCTTACAAATTTACTCTATATATTTGCCAGAATTTTTCCCCTTTGGAGATATTTGTTATTTATCTTTCTTTTACAACTTGAACTCCACTGCTAAAATTTTTACAGAGTTGTGGTCAAACACTTTTCACCAAGGTAACTGTAGTAAATATATGATTAAAATAAAATTTACTTAGGATCTACTTTGTGCGAGGTACTGTGTTAAGTGCTTTTCTCATTAGTTTGTACAGTAACACTGTGAGCCACATAATGCTGATTATTAGCATTCTATACATAAGGAATTTGATGGTGAAAATAGTTTATTATTTTGTCCCAGGTCACACGGAAAAGTGGTAAGGCTAGGATCTGAACCCAGGAAGTCTTTACTTTTAATCACTGGTATACAGGTTTTAACATTTTCAATTTAAGATTTAATTAAAAGGTGATATGAACATATATTAATAAATTAAAAAACTACTACTAAACTTCTAATGAAATACTGCCCTTTCTACTCCCAACTCTTTTTCCAGAAACAACCATTTCCATCTCTTGATGCTCTCTGTCTTGTTTTCACTTTTATGTTTCTAAAAAAATATGTTTATGTTGCTATTTCCTGATTTTTAAATTTTGGACATTATCAATGTTTCTATAGTAAAGACAGAATAAACCTCTATATGACTCATGGAGCTCCAATTACTGTTTTAGCACATCTTATACCTAGAGCAATAATGATCATTTGCATGATTATGATTATTTAACATTTTTCACATTTGACCAATAAAATATGCCATGGTTATATGTTTTTATATATTTTTTTGTCTTTCCAGACTCGGTAGTTCTTCCTCACTATCCCTCTCTCTTTCAGATCTGTATTGCTAGCTTCTCTTCTCTGTCTTATGGAGCCATTGCCCCAGACGCCTGCCTAGCAAAGGCCTTCCCTTCGTCCCCAGTCCTGCAGAGCTTCCCCCTAATTTTCCATCCTAATTCGCCATTTCCACCCATCTCTCTATCCTGGCCAAGAGGACAGATATTCAAGACCTTAACTACTTTCCTTTAGTTGTTTTAAGTTTTACCTGCTGCTCATTAAGCTTTTTCTGTATTTCTTCTGAGTCACAGGAATCGTAGACGATGGGCTTGGCCAGCTCTGATTCGATGTGAGCCAGCCACGTCCTCAGGCTGCTCATGTTCTTATCCAGTTGCTGTACAGCGACCAGGGTCTCCTTCAGCTTCTTTACCCTGTGGGCAGAGAAGAGCAGACATCAGCTTCAATGAGAGGCCCCAGCAAGGTCCTTGTGCACAGAATTGAGTGCTCAGTCTAAAGCCAAAGCTACTTTTATTGGCTGTGTGACTTTGGGCAGCTGAACAATTCTTATGTCTCTGTTTCCTCATTACAAGGCAGAGCTGAAGTAAGAGTACTTGTGAGATGGAAATGAGTTGAATAATGCAGGGCAGATACGAGGCCCACCACTCTCCAGCCTTCTACCTGCAGAGCCCACGTCAGTACAGTGTTTGCTACAAGGTGTGCTTTAAAAATGTTTTCCACTCTTTCCAAGAAGGGGTAAAAACCCATTTGTTTAAGACTGCCATATAAATAAATAATCTTATGTGTAAGATGCCAGGAAGACAAAACAAATAAGACTTGACTACTTTCCCAATAAAATATACAATCTGACTGGAGATCTGGACAAGTAAACAATGAACATTAACACAGTGTGGTAAGAACTAAAGAAATGACCAAGTCTGGCTAATTAATAGTGATCAGTTCTGTCTGGCCACATGAGGTAATCATTCATTCACCACTTGTTCTTTCCTTATTCCTGCTGCAAACATTCACTGTGCTAGCTAGATGTGGTGCTAGGTGATGGGAATACAGTGACTTTAGACTTGATGAAAGGGGAAATGAAGGAAAAAACGTTTGAACTGCAGATTGAGAGGTGGATACAAACCAAGCAGAACATTTCTGGCTTAGGAAACATAGAGAAGAAAAGCAGAGGTTTGGAAGACAAATAGTGCCATAATGCCTGGGGCAGAGAGGATAGGAAGAGGAACAGGAGAGAGAGAGGACGTGATAGGAGATGAGGCTGATGGGTAGACAGCATAGACTTATAAAGACCCTGCAGTGACAAGAAAATGGGTTTGTAAGGCATTTTAAGGATAAATAGGAGCTTTGCCAAAATTTATTAGCAGAGGAATAAGATCAGTCCTGATTTTTGAGAATGTAAGTTTGAAGTGGGGCTGTTGTGGAAGCATTCAGGATGTAAATAGAATAGTCTAAGCAGCTTGCATCAGAAGCCCAGACTTGTGAAACGGGATAAAGGTGAGGATGGGGTGGCTGGATTCATGAGTTGTCATGACGTGAGGCACAGGAGTTAGAACTGACGTGTTTTCCTCAGGTGACTAGATGGATGCTGCTGCTCAGAGCACACAGGAGGAGCAGCAGGTTCTCGGGATAAGTGGTGCCTTAAGTCTGGTGAGTCTGAGGGATCAGGTAGACATGTGGGGAATGTGGTTCGTGGGTCTGGAGAAGATGGAGCTCCCTGCATTGGTTTTAGGTGCTGCTGGCATAGAGCTGAAGGCCTATGATGGGAAGTGTTTAACCCTGAAAGGAGGTGGACTAAGAAGAACAAATTTTAAAAGGCTGGTTAAGGAAAGGGGAATCACACACAAAGAAAAAACAATCAGAAAGGAAGCAGGTGAACAAGGGAAGTGCAGCATAAAGCTAAAGGCAGGAAAAGTTTCAAGAAGGAAGTGCTGGGAGGGGATAAGATTGATGTTGCTAAGGGTACAAATCTCAATGGGTAGTAAATAAGCCCTAGAGATCTAATGCATCTAACCTCATGCAACTAATGAATATGGATCTATTGTACAGCATATGAATATAGGTAATACTGCATTGTAATCATATAATGTGATAAATACTGCTTTAATGGCAATATTACCTGTAAATCTATCAAAGTAACAAGTGCACCTTAAGTTTATACAATATTACATGTCAAATATACTCAATAAAAAATCTTAAAAATGAAGGAAGCATTGGTCAAAGTGTGATCTGAATGCCCCATTATTAGATTAACCTGGTTTGCCTCATATAAATGCAGATTTGCAGATTCCAACACGGTCCTACTGAATCAGAACCTCTGGTGGTGCATCTTTAACAAGCACTCCAGGTAAGTCTTATGCACACTAAAGTTTGGGGACCACTGGTCTACTCTGTCAAATGCTGAGGCTTAAAGTGAGGACGCGCGATCTGGCACTTGGAAGGGAGTGAATAGAAACAGAAAACAGAATGCCTTTGGGTGAAGAAAAATACACGTATGGGAAGGGAGCGCTGTCCATTATTTTAAGAAACTTGGCAGTGAAGTTTGAGTACATGTAATATGAAATCTGTAGAATGACCTGGTTATAAGGACAAGGTAATTTTTTTGTTTCTTTGTTCTAATGCACTTTAATACTTCAAATAGCTTTTAGAACGTTGTTAGTCAAAGAATAGGAACTCATGAGGAAGAGGCCAAAGGCAGAAGGAAAGGAGGTGAATTACAGATGAACATAGGTGATGGAGCAAGGCTGCAGAGGAGGCGGGGCCAGGGCACAAGGGCGGGGACAGATACATTCGTTCTGCAAGGAGTTCTCCCAGGGAGGGCAGGCTGTGAACAGAAGTTTGGGAGGGACCCAGGTAGTGTCTCAGCTCCATTATTATCAAGAAATAGCAGCAAAAAAACCAATCAATTATTGGGTCCCTGGTGTGGGCCTTACATGGCTGATGAGTGCTCTAAAATGAAAGGTTATGGGGATGGCAAGCACACGGTCAATGATTTCTGGCACAGCCCTTATTTAAAATTCATTTTTGCTTTTAGACTATGAGTCCTGCTTTCTGGTTCAGAAACTGTGATCATCTTATTGACACTGCCCATGATATAGATAAATGGCAGATAAGCAAAATACTTCAATCTCAAGGTGTCAACGTGGCTCAGCTGAAGAGGTGTCTGCTTGAAAAAAAATGTCAAGTGCTACATGACTTCTAAAACTCTAGGGATGTGATATATCTCAAGGCAGACATCTGTAAGAGAATGTTCTCAAAGACTGACAATGTGCTCTCAGAGTCATCAAGTATTTCTGAGCTCTGTTGCTTTCAGAGAGTAGAGCAGTGATTCTCAAACTAGGACGACAGCAGTGTGGCTGTAGGGGTGCTTTCAAACCACACGTGCCCATGGCTCTCTTCCGACACCCCTGCCGCCCCTTCCCAGATGACGCTGATAGAATTCTCTGGTCAAGAGCCCCCGCTCTGAAGAGAATGTCTCATAACCAAAGGCTTTTGCATGTTTTTATTTATGCTTATTTGCTTAAAACTGATATCACCATTTCTTCTGCAGTTTCTACAAATCAGTGTTTCTCTCTCAAATGTAAATCAAGTCATGACACAATCATTTTTTCTCTTTGTCATACAAATGCTTTCAAAAAGATTTTCAGCACGGTCAGTTCTTAATAATGCCTATATTTCACTAATCACCATCATCATCATAGGAGTAATACCTATGTTTGAATAACCTTTTCACTTTGTAGAGGCACTTAGGTGCATTATCTTATATTATTTTGAAAAAAAAAGTGCATTTAAAAAATTATGTTTATATTCTGCCATAGATCCTACTGATAGGGAGCAGAAAACAAGTGTTGCAATATGTTTCTCATGACTCATAATTTCATTCAGGATAAGGCTTCTCTCATTAGCTTTATAAGTACAAATCGTACCTGTCCCCAGGGCATTTCGAAGTGTTGGCCTCGGACAATAATTCCAGGAACTTTCACATACAATCCACTCACACTTCTCTCATATATAAGACAAAACTCACTTGAGTGTCAGTCAGTGAGCGATAGCTTCAGAAAGGCTATTGTGTACAGAGTTCTTCTACCTGTATGTTCTACCAACAACCACGGCACAGTCTCAGAATTTAACATGGCCCTGGCCCTCCTGTGTGAGTGGCCGAGTCCAAAAGCACAGTCTGCAATCAATAAACCCACTGGAAGAGGACTAAAGAATGGCTCATTGCACTGAGATTGTCTGTCCTGGTTTTACCCCTGTAAGAATGTCCTCATGGGAACCTCTCCCACTTGACCAGCTCCCTGTCTTCAGATTTGGTAGGAGACAAAAAATGGGGTTTTCTGGCAACCTCATAATATCATCATCAGGGTTTAAAGTGGAGGTAGGGGCTGGAAGAATACCTCACTCAGTGCTTGCTTCTTTCTTACTCTTATTTTAACTTCCAGGTATTATTTATGCAGAAGTTCCTCTCTCCATGGTAAGCTCCTTGGGAAGCTAGACCTGTGACTTTCCACTTGTGGTTTTCCCTTTCCCCTGGTATGATAAGCTCGGTGCTTTGCATGAGCTTGGGCACTATTTAAATGTCTACTAAACATTAATAATTAGTATTCTAAGTACAATATTTTTACTTGGTTAACATGTTTTAATTTACTTCTAATTCAGTTGGTTGGTATTAAATGGATACTTCAATTTTCCTTTGCAAACGGCCTCTTTTCAAGGACTAAATTTCATTCATTTTCTTGGTTCAAAAATCACTTGCGAAAATGATCAAAAGAGCCAAGGCACAAAAGGACGCAAGTAAACACTGTTCAATGACATTATCCACACTAGACAAATAATTTACAGGATTAGTAATCTTGTATAATGTTGAACGAGCAGTTAGTGTGCAATATGTCAAGGGCATCGTGACATGGAAATGCTTGTTCATGTAGTCCATTAGGGACAAGTTCCTCTCTTAAGTGACTGTGCAAATTTAAGTAAAGTCAATGTGGGTGAACATTTAAGTGATTTTCCTTTCTCATTTTTTAAAAAGTGTATTTGACTACAAGTGTCAAAATACAATGCGTGTGTGTTGAGGAGAGAGCAGAGGTGAGCTGAGGGGAAGTGGGTAGAAAAGCTCCCATATATCTTCCTTGAGTCATGAAACTTAACATTTGCAGGACAAGGGCCATTCTTTTTTAAGAGAAATGTCCCCAATTTTTTCCATTACTTCTTTAAAGGAAATCCTTGGGTAAAGTGTCATGACATTTTTATTTACCTATCATCATAAGAAGTTTGAGCAACATTCCTTTGGGGACCAGCCAGGGTCATAATTCAAAATGGATGTTGACAGATGTTACAAGTCTGGGTAAGTTTAGCAAATATGATAAAAAAAACGTGTAAGTCCTGCAGCTTATCGTCCCTTTCACAGCTTATGGGTATCATGGGCACATGACTTTTCCTGAGAAGGACTCTACTGCCAAACCCAGTTGTCCAGCTACTTAACACTGTCGTATGAATATCTACATACACACATCTATATCTGTATCTATCTCTTGCTACTTTCCTTCAAACTAATTTAGTAGATCCATAAGCCAGAAAAAAAAAATCACATTCTAAATATAATAGAACAAAAGTACCATTAATAAATCCTATTCATCAGTAGGAATTTGTTTGGGGGATGTTATGGTACAAGAAAAAATATTTTAACCAAATTCCTGGTACGTTATTCTAAGTGAAAAAAACCCCACGAAATAAGCATTGGCATGATGTACTAATTACTGCATTAGAAATAAATTTCTACATTTTGCACATAGGCTTTACAACCTTTATAATAGTCAGTGACCAAAACTTACTGACAAACCTAAACAGAAACAACTTTCTGTTACACACAAAACCTGCCAGGACTCTGAAATATGAGTATATTTTTACTTAATAAAGGGAAAGCTTTCAGCTACAAAACTATGAACTGGTTAAGGCAAAATTTCAGTTTCATCAGCAGCCCATCCTTTAAATAGCAGTGGGTTGACTAACAGGATCTTTTTACTGGGGTCTGTTTTCTGAATGTCTGTACTGTGTCTTAGGCTCTCTACTGTAGCCATACCCCTTGTATGACACATACAGTCCAGAGACAACTGGAATACCAACTCTTAACAGAGTCCACTTAACCTCTTCGTCATGCTCTGCAAGCCCAGTACAGAAAACAAACCAAATAACTCTTAGCAGTCCATGGCTAACGACCTCTTAACACCAATCATCTCCACTTAACCCTGGCAAAAGCAATTACGGATAGCTCCAGCATCTATCCCATAAACCCCGTGTAACTTGAAAGCTATGCACAATGGAAGAAACTCAAGGAGATGCCTGCCTTGTGACATCGCAGTTACAGTCTGGGAGATCTGCATCCACACAGCCGTCCTCTGCCATCCTCACGGCACACAGATCCTCTGCCACCACCATGAAGCTCCCACTTGCAAAAGTCAGGTCTGCAGAGCAAAAGGCTAAATCCTGTGTGGGGATGAAAGTTTCCCCTCTTCTGAGTAAGGAAGTATGAAAATGCTCACTCGAGACAAATGTTGGTTAACTCTCTGCCTGATAATATGACACTGAGCAGTGACAAGTGGTCATGTTTCTAAATAAAACCTACATTCATTAACATGTGCCTGGCTTGATCTCCTGGAATGTAGGCCACGAGTGTAAGAAGGCGAACAGACTCAGTGTAATCTGCAAGGAGGGGGAGTCACCAGGTCCAAAGACACAAGGGTTTCAAAGACAAGGTGGGCTGTGACAATCTGCCATTCTGGAAGGACAGTCAACTTTTCTTGCAGGCTGGTTGCTAAGTTGGAAAGGATATTTGAAAAGATAAGTCACCCAAATGCAAACAAATGAAACCTCCACAAATACAGCAAGCTGCAGTAGCAAAAAGGAGCTACTTTCTTCCTTCAGTTCAATATGCCAACAAGTGGTGTAAGTAGGAGTTTCTGAAGTTATTTGGTAAGAATATTCTGTGGGAGACGTACTTGGCCTTTGCCTCTGAAGAATTTGAACAGGAAAAGTAATGAAGAAATACCATTCTCACCTTACATATTCAAAACCTTTATTTATCCTTTTAAAAATAATGATGTAAAGGGACAAAAATCCCATGCTCATTTTAAGATAATAAACAAAAGTATCTTTCATTTCCTTGCTGGAATTTCAAAAAATTTTTTTCTTTTATGAATTTCAAGAGTTTTCACATTTTCTGCAGTGGGTCTGATTATATTAAATCATAATTTAAGCTTTTATAAGCTCCCAAATTATTAACTACTGGTAATTAAATAAAATGTGATGAATGCTGGCTGCTTTAAATCCTTTTTGGATTAAGGTATTCATACAAATAAATTATGAATGAATGAATGAATGAATAAATAAATAAATAAGGAACATTTGTTAAGTTCTTTTTATAAGGTCTCTGTGATGAATTGCAACTAAAAAGGCATTTGATTCTGGTTGTGTGAGTTGATGGCTTTTAAAACAGAAACACATACTCATTATAGAAGAAACAAACCTGTATTTTACATGAGAAATATACTCCGGAAAACTTAGTTATAAATAAAATTAATTTTCAAATCCTGTGAAAGATATTCTGTTGTGTATTCCTTATAAAACAATCACTCTTCTAATATATTATTTTTATCAATCAGGAATGTAATCATATACACTTTTGGTAATATATTGGTCATGATTTCATAACAGTAGGAGCATTTATTTTTTCTTGATTACGACCAACCTTTTTAAAAACCTGAGATTGAAAAAAAAACGTATTGCCATTATTTCCTTAGTTTAATTACTTTCTATTTTATTTGGTTTTTCTCATGGGTTAAAATTTTGTTTTCCATGCTCAGTATCATTAGCATAATATATTTATTCCAAGGAGCTAAATATAAGGCAAGGCACGGCTTTAAAGACACAATTATTGTAACATCAAAAAATGGTGACAATATCAATGTCCATTAGTTGGGAAAAGACTGGATAAATCATGGTATATTAGTAATAGTTTGTAGCCATAAAAAAGTACAAGATTGGCATATAGGATTTTATAGTACTCACAGTTCTTGCCCCTATGTTGTCTCAATAGAGCTGTGGCAGGTATTCTAATAAACCTTTTTAAAATGAGGCATCTGGGGCTCAGAGAGTTTTGCAATAAGCCCTAGGTCACACAGCCCAAACAGGATGGACTCTTGATTGGTTCTGTGCTGTCTCGGTGCTTGCTGCACCAACATATTCTTGATCCCAGCCAAGCTTTTTGGAATTGACTACAAGGAGATCAGACCAGTCATAAATTCCAAGAATCGAGTTTCTTTTTCCTCTAATGTGGGTAGAACTCCTGTGAGACTGAAACATCTTCCAAGCACAGCTGCTACAACCTCACAAAGTCTTCCCTGCACTGCGTATGTGGTTTGCCTACACAGTCTCTAAGCTCCCTCTGGGATGGGAGCTGACTTCTACTGAGAAAGTCAGTGTGCCGAGGGGTTTGCAGGTACTACCTCATTTAATCCTTCTGGAACCTTTGACATAGGCAGTAGTGGAGGTACTGAGAAGATAAGTAACTTGTCTGATGTCACAGTGCATGTGCAGTAGAAACACATTAAAATGCAGGCAGTTGAAGCTCTAAGCTGAGGCTCTGCCTTGTTCTCATCTGTATGTACGGTACTGTCATCCTATGTCTTAGACTGGAGAAATGGGAGGGACTGTTACATGCACAGAATGGCGTTAGGTCACAGGATTACCACAGTGACCAAGTTAGATACACTTGGATTTCGGTAGAGAAAGAAACTTCAGGCATCTCATCCCACAAGACGTTTACAGTAGCGGGGGGAAAGGCTATCAAGGAGTACAGAGTACTACCAGCTGAGCAGGTAGGCAGACTCTGACCTCATGTGGAGAAAGGCAAGAACAGGAAGGGCAATCAGGGGCCAGATGGGGGCAGGACGGGGAGCAGCAAGATGCCACACAGAAAGGCCCTGAGGTGAGAAGTCAGGTGTATACCCGTTTTATCACTCTCTCTGGTTATGTAACATCTTCTTTTTCATCTTTATATCCCTAGCTTTGGTGTCAGCAAACTACAGTTGGCCACCTGCTTTGGTAACAAAATGTTATTGGAACTCAGCTGGGCTTTTCTATTTTTGGCTGTTTTTGTGATAAATGGCAAAGGGGTTTTGGCAGAGGCCATTTGGCCCAGGAAGCGTAAAATATTTACAATATGGTTTCTGTGCAGAAAGTTTGGCAGCCTCTGTCCTGTAGCAACATGCACAGTATTTCATACATGGGAGTCATTTGATAATTTTTAAAACATCATATTTGTTTTTACTCTACATCTATACAATGTTTTAGGGAATTATAATAAATATACAGATTAAAAGCAACCAGTCACAAAGGACCATCAATTGTATGATTCCATGTATACGAACAGTTCAGAATAGGCAGAAAGTGGATTCATGGTGGTCTGGGGCCAGGGGAAGGAGGGAGAGTGGAAGGGGTAGAAGTGATTAAGACTTTTATTTGGGGTTGATGAAAATGTTTTAAAATTGACTGTGGTGATGCACACACACACAGCTCTGTAAATATACAAAAATTCACTGAATTGTACATTTTTGCTAGGTAAGTTGTACGGCATGTGAATCTATCTCAACAAAGCTGTTATTGAAAAAAAAAGCCAAATAACTAAAATGTGCTTTTGTTTTGGTGATGGGGCCTTTTAGGTTTGATAGAGGGAAGCATATGCTTATATTAGAAAGTAATTTTTTTAAAAAGGTCTCTATAAAAAACAGCTTGGGTCTCACCTTCCTTGAAACCAAGATGGGAAACATTCAATAATGTGTTGTCTTTTATAAGCACTGAACAACTAATACTAGAAGACACACTTCCTGTTAGTCCTGAGATCTAGAAAATGCTATGTGGGAAAATGAGAGCCAGAACCCTTGAAGACAGTTTTACAGAAATTACAAGTGCACTGTTTCTTATGTTGACTCTTAATTAAAGCCAAGAGCTCAGAAATTGCTTTTAATTGTCTTGGCCAGCATTAAGCAATAGACATTTCTGGGATAATGGAAATGTTCTGTATCTGCAGTATCCAGTAAGGTAGCCATTATCTCATGTAGTTATTGAGCACTAGAAATGAAGCTAGTGCAACTGACTGTAATTAAAATTAAACTGTAATTTAATGGCATTGCATTTCAGTTAAATAGCCACTTGTAGCTAGGGACTGCTATATTGGACTGGGCAGGTCTAGATAGTATGCAAAGACTACCAGAATCTTACCCATTTTCCCTATAAATAACAGCAAATTTTGTTATCCTAAAAAGCTAACAATGCTTGGTGACAGTTTAAAAATTCAGTGCAAAACCCATTTGTTTTGTACTCATGATGGTCTAAGTTCATCTACTAGTGATAGGAGTTGACTCAAAGTTATGCATTCTGTTTGTAAGTAACAGGTTTATTATCAGTTAATCTTTTTTCTTTCTTTTTCCTGTTTCTCTTAGCTGGGAAGCTGTCCCTTAAAAATATGATCTTCTTCAAAGATAACCTTTCCATGCCCACAAGAATACCATAATGACACAGAAAATTAAAAAAATTATGTTCTGCTTTAATGAATCAGTGTGAAAAAAAGTTGGAAAAGGGAAGAGTGGTGAATGAGACTGAATCACAGAAGCTTAATATTGTAGCTGGCTGGTGATAGTTGGAGATGAGTGTGGGAGATGGTCATCCATGACGTGCACTAGCAAAGCTCTGATAAATAAGGGAATGGAAAGCAAATGTGATGACCGAGTGTCATTTAGGACAGGCTTCAAGGAGACTATGAATTCAGTGTGGCATTAAACTCCAGGACAAATTAATGGTCAACATGTCGCTGGTCTACTTCGGAAGGAAGCAATTAGAAATGGACAACACATATATAAAAATCTCCTGCAGGAATTACATCTGTGTATGATCAGACTCTACAAAAGTTGAAACATAGAAGCATTTCAGTGACTACTATACGAAGCATGTGTGCCATATAAATATTTAATCTATCCAAATTTACTAATGTGCCTTTGGAAAAATAAGTAGCATCTAGAAAATTCTTGATTTTCTTGAAAACTTGACCCAGACAGAAAACTTATAAGCAAACATGGCTTTGAGGAGAAAACACCTAATTTATTTGATGTAATGGTGGCTAACAGCTGAGTATACACTAATGGAGCTACTTATCATTAACTCACATTACATTTCATTTAAAACACCCTTTACAAGGACATTCCCATATTGGCCCATGAAAAATTAGAAAAGAATATGAACTATCTTAACGGGATTATATGGCAATGCAAGCCAACCCATAAATCATAATCTGACTGATACAATCCAGGGATGTTTACCAAGTGGGCGGCTTCCCTAAGAAGAATATTTATAGCACAAAGAGCTTCAATTTCTCCCTCTGAAAAAAGATTTGGTTATCAGGGACTGAGAAGTGAAGCTAAACATAGCATCACTGTTTTAAAACCTGTATATGCCCAAATACTTGGTGCAGTTTAGACTGAAGCTAACTCAGGTTTCCAGCTCTTTATATTACCTTTATCAGAGCTTTAGTCTCATCATTTTACTTGATTTCTCTGCATGTCTGTACATGCCCCCCATGAACTCAAAGGGGGGGGTCTCTGTCTTTGTATCCCCCAAACCTCCATAGTTGCTGTCAGTACTTTACAAACAAAAGATTGAGAAATTGGATTGTCAAAATAAATGAAAGAACCTAATTTCCTTTAAAATGTATTCTCTTGCACGGGGACAAGGAGGTCATAAGCTTGGCAGGAAGGTGAGTGTAGTGCTCCAAGGCATGTGGGTGGAGTCAAACAGTGCCTGGGGCAGCCTGAGCACAGGCAAGCCTGGGCCTCGGCCTCTGCATCTGGAAAATGGGTATACTGATAATAACGCCCACTTCAAAGGGGGGTGTGAACGACCCAGGAGAAGATGCATAGGAAGCCTGTAGCACAGTCACTGGCAAAAACTAAGGGCTCAGTAAATGTTAGCTATTACAGTGCTACTGTTAAACATTTTGAAAATTGGTAGAAATTTATTTCATTTCTGTTCCATTATCATGAAAATAAATTACAATCCCCCTTTTTCTTAAATTAGACCCTCTTTGATAAGTCCCCTTATGGAAAACAAAATACTGTTTTCAAAATCAACATGAGGATATGCTGTGCTTATATGCAGTTTTTGTGAGTGAACAGTATTCAAAAGTCACCATTTCATGTCCACCTTCATGCAGCCCGACTAAGGAAAAGGACCCAGGAAAAAAAAGCACATTGTGGGAGAGCTCCAAAGTGGCTGTGGATCCAAAGTATTTTTGACGCTCCAACTCCTAACTGCCCTAGTGAAGAATGTCCCTTCAAATATTCATGTATTTGTTCATTCATTCAGCTATTTGTAGAGCCCAATTTGTGTTCAGGCAATGTTCTTGGTACTCGTGATACACAGCGAATAGAATGGACAAAGATGCCTGCCCTCACGGAGCCTGCATTCCAACACGAAGCCAAGTTCACCCAAAATAAATCTACCTAGGAGTTCCCTATTATTATCAAATGACAGTGTCTCACTCAATCACATCAGACTTTTATATTGCTAGCCAAGGCCCTTCTGTATTTTTTTTCCTTTTTGACTTTCAGCCCTTTTACTCAGCCTGCAACAGCAACTGGATGCAGGGTTCCCCTCCAGCACGAGGCAGGCACTTAGTCATCATTAAAGCCGAGCACACAACTATACAATGCAGCAGATTATTTTTATACCTAAGCACAGTGGCAATAATCAACCTTATTCCCAGTTATTCTTGTGAGCCAGAAATAGAGTAGGAATGTGATTTTCTTTTCTTTTTTTTTGCTATGGTAAACAAAAACACCCTCCACCACAGATACTTGCCAGCACTTCCACTTCTTTCCTTACAGGAAGCTGAGTACCTATGAAGCACTAACATGGATCTTGGGAACTGATTTTGTTAGGAAATGAATCTCCCTCTTTCAGTTAAAGGCAAACACACCTACATTTACGAAATAAGAATTTTAAAGTTAATGAAAGTGACATATTATGAGAAAGGCAAGAACTAAAATGGTGGGGGAAAGAACACAGAGAGATTTATTGGCTTCTCTTTAGCTGAAATGAAAGGCAGATGGAAGGCTTTAAAATTCTGCACATGCGTCCTACTGACAAGGCCCTTTTTACCTGGCGGCCATGAGATCCAGGAGGTGTTGCCACCGGTCATTGATCTTCCCGAGCTTGTATTCAATCTCAGATGCTTTACTTTCATGGCTGGCTCTAGCAAGTCGTTCTCCCATTTGCTGGAGCTGTATTTTGTTCTCTTGGGCAACAGCAATTTCCTCTTGATAATCCTGAGTAATAAATAGCAATTACAGAGGTCAGAAAGCATATTCTTAATGTGTTCAGCCCGGCTTGATGAGAAGCATGGTAATTACTACTGCTTGGAAATAGTTCAGGCATAAGGAACACTGTGTGAATATCAGTCCAAGTGCACAAGAATTAGTGGTGCCTATTATTTTCAGTATGTATGTACAGGCTGGGTTGAATTTTTATATAGATGTTCTTAGAGACAATAGGGGATGCTTTGTATTTATGTAAAATAGGCATTTAAAAAAACAGTGAAAGTATACACATAGATATGAAAGATAAAACTTGAAGGAACTTATTGCTGGAAAATTATGAATTATTGCTATAATCACCAATCTGATGTTGTCTTTAGAACCAGTCCTCCAACTGATAGTTGCTGAGACGCTTATGTGTGTGTGTGTGTGTGTGTGTATGAAATGACACACATGCACTTGACTTATATATGTATATATGTAAATGTATAATATGTGTATTTATGTTAATATGTAATTATAATGTAATTGTGTTATCTGTGCAGAATGGTTTAAAAAGATACCTTCAGAACAAAATAGCAGCAGACTCACAGACTCCAAAAAGGGACTAGTGGTTATAAAAGGGGAGGGGTGGGGGAGGGCAGGTGGGGAAGGAGGGAGAAGGGGATTGAGGGGTATTATGATTAGCTCACATGGTGTGGGGGATCATGGGGAAGACAGTGTAGCACAGAGAAGACAAGTAGGGACGCTGTGGCATCTTACTACACTGATGGACAGTGACTGCAATGGGGTATACAGGGGGACATGATAATAAGGGTGAAAGTAGTAACCGCATT
Source organism: Manis javanica (assembly GCF_040802235.1). Classification (NCBI taxonomy): domain Eukaryota; kingdom Metazoa; phylum Chordata; class Mammalia; order Pholidota; family Manidae; genus Manis; species Manis javanica. Next base: position 67,955,032 of record NC_133168.1, read on the forward strand.
GTTTTTCTTTTGAAACTGTAATAAAAGTGTATATCAATAATATCTTAATAAAAAAAGATAAAAGATACCTTGATTTTAAAGTGTCTATACAGAGTCCTCTATAGAGAGTCAATATTTTTAACACACAAATCAATAGCAAATTAACTCTTAAAAACAACAGCCATGAAATGGATCAAAGACCTGAATGTAAGTCATGAAACCATAAAACTCTTAGAAAAAAAATAGGCAAAAATCTCTTGGACATAAACATGAGCAACTTGTTCATGAACATATCTCTCCGGGCAAGGGAAACAAAAGCAAAAATGAACAGGTGGGACTACATCAAGCTGAAAAGCTTCTGTACAGCAAAGGACACACCATCAACAGAACAAAAAGGTACCCTACAGTATAGGAGAATATATTCATAAATGACAGATCTGATAAAGGCTTGACATCCAAAATATATAAAGAGCTCATGCACCTCAACAAACAAAAAGCAAATAATCCAATTAAAAAATGGGCAGAGGAGCTGAACAGACAGTTCTCCAAAGAAGAAATTCAGATGGCCAACAGACACATGAAAAGATCCTCCACATCGCTAGTCATAAGAGAAATGCAAATTAAAACCACAATGAGATATCACCTCACACCAGTAAGGATGGCTACCATCCAAAAGACAAACAAAAACAAATGTTGGCAAGGCTGTGGAGAAAGGGGAACCCTCCTACACTGCTGGTGGGAATGTTAATTAGTTCAACCATTGTGGAAAGCAGTATGGAGGTTCCTCAAAAAGCTCAAAATAGACTTACCATTTGACCCAGGAATTCCACTTCTAGGAATTTACCCTAAGAATGCAGCAGCCCAGTTTGAAAAAGACAGATGCACCCCTATGTTTATCGCTGCACTATTTACAATAGCCAAGAGATGGAAGCAACTTAGGTGTCCAACAGCAGATAAAGAAGATGTGGTACATATACACAATGGAATATTATTCAGCCATAAGAAGAAAAAAAAATCCTACCATTTGCAACAACATGGATGGAGCTAGAGGGTATTATGCTCAGTGAAATAAGACAGGTGGAGAAAGACAAGTATCAAATGATTTCACTCATATGTGGAGTATAAGAACAAGGAAAAACTGAAGGAACAAAACAGCAGCAGACTCACAGAACCCAAGAATGGACTAACAGTTACCAAAGGGAAAGGGACTGGGGAGGATGGGAAGGAAGGGAGGGATAAGAGTGGGATAAAAGAAAGGAGGTATTATGATTAGCATGTATAAAATGGGGGGGTTGCATGGGGAGGGCTGTGCAACTCAGAGAAGACAAGTAGTGATTCTATAGCATCTTACTACACTGATGGACAGTGACTGTAATGGGGTTTGTGGGGGGGACTTAGTGAAGGGGGGGACCCTAGTAAACATAATGTTCTTCATGTAATTGTAGATTAATGATAACAACAACAACAACAAAAAAAAAACAACAGCCATTAGTCTTAGAGGATCAATGGGTCTCAAACTCTCATTTACCCAGTTTCTTGCACTACCTTCTCTAGTATGGACAGTTTGGAATGAGGAGAGCCAGGTTCCATACGGTCTGTTTCCAAGGGAGGGACCATTCAATGGTATGATTTAAGTGACAATGAATGGACATCTTACCTCCCAGCCCCCAAATCCTCTTACTCTTGGGCCATAGTGACAGGACCCAATTTTTAGAATCAAGTGTTCCATTTTGGGGTTCAGTTATTTGATACAGCAAATATTTCTCAGCAAAATAATATACAAAGACAAGTGTTAAAGGAGCATGGATATATTAGCCTTCTCTCCTTTAAAGTTTACATGGTAACAGTGCTACCCTCTCAAGTCAGTTACCTAAGAAATAAGGGCTCCAAAGAAGTGGGAGGCGCCATGAAATGTGTATCTATCTCAGTGCTGAATGTTCTTCTCAGGCTCAGCACCCCATCTACTTGCCTTTTTATCTCCAACACAGTGGGATTCAAAGACCAATAATTATTAATAGTCATAATAACTCATTATAGTCATTATATAACTCATTAATTGCTATAGTATTTTGCCACAAATCTGAGGTGATTCCACTGAGAAAAGCTTTCATTATAGGAATTACTCTAAGTCTAAAACAGTATTTACAGTAAAATAATCCTCTTGGTTGGTTTTTAAATTAAAATGGTTTTGAGTGTTAATGCCAGCAGATACCAATGTCTTGGTTAGATGGTCTGTTTAGTAATTGTTTTTTTCTATGTTGTGAAAATAACCAAGTTTCAGTATTATTTCCCCTTACAAAAGAGGCACCACAGGAGGCAAGCTCACAAAGATTTCTTTTTAAATCCTATAACTTATTTTACATATAAAACAGTATACTTAATATTTTAAAGTTATTCCTGACATTCTGCCAAATAGAGTAACAAAACTGTGTGAAAATATGTTTTTCTAAATTTTAACTATAACTGTATTGTGATCAAGGGATAGTTGTTTTCCACACCCCTAAAATATGTAGCTTAAATTTCATGAAGATCAATGAAGACATAGATAGACTTAACCAAAATTTATTCTACAGCAAACCTCATGATAACCTATAGTACATTAATCATGCCTACTAGAGCATTCTCTGATACTCAGAAACTAGCAAAGTACAGAGCTATAAGCAGATGTTAAAATAAAATCTGTATTGTCTCAGCCTGTATCATAGAGGTATATGACATCAAATATACAAATGCTTTCCATTAGAATTTGACATTTTAAGTTGAAACCCTTTAATATTATTAGCATTACATGCTGTGTGTGGAGTTTTTTTCTATGTGTATGCACAGATAGAAATAATTTTTCCTAATAACAATTTACCTTTCTTCTCAGAATGAATGACCTTATAATTCATTTATTCAATGAATAATGACTAAGTACTTATGAGAAGTCAGGCATTGCTCTGGGTGCAGGAGATACAGCAATGAACAAAACAAAAAAAGACCCTGTTCCAGTGAAGCTTGTAGTTCAGTGGGGCTTCCACTGTAGACAGATAATGAAGAATAAGGAAAATACATCAGATGGTGATATGTATATATCAGATGGTAAAATGTGCTAACAAGAAACATAAACCAAACTAAAAATGAATAATTGTTTGAAAACCACTGATATGATCAAAAACACTTAAATGCTAATAAACTTGATTATCCCTATATAGACATGAAAAACATTCTGGATCCATATGAATATATAAAATAATTTAATTATCATACACAACTTGAAAACAACATGAAGCTAAAATTCTCAGGAGAGTCCTTATTCCTGTAACTGTCAATGAATCATGTTGTATAGAGAAAATGTCAGTTTCATTGATCCCCAAAATTTTTTTCTTTCATCTCCTCTCTGGTCATGTTACCTTCTTGAAAACAGAGACAATAGAACACACAAAAGAAAACTAATACACATAAACAATTTCTACTGAACAGGCAGCTGAAACCCCAAATATTGAATATTACCTATCATCAGATAATCTATTTCATTACAAACTAAAAGTATTCTACATGGTTTGTATGTAAAGGAGGCCTTTCCATATAAGTTTATTTAATATTGAAAAGGTGAAACATTTAAAATACAGCACTCCTTTGACAGGAAGGCAATATAATCATGAGTGAGACCATCTTCTGCACTTGTTAAAAGTATGCCTGAGCATTATGAAAAGTAAAAACATAAGAAGCCATGCATCCTGTACCTTCTTGAGCTTCTCTATCATTTCTTCAATGAGAATGTCCCCATTCTGAGAAACTTTGCTTTCCATTTGAGTCAGCCATTCACAAAGCTCCTTGTTCTTCTCACTGAAGATGGCCCATTCATTCAATCTCTCACTCACTTGCTGACGTCTCAAGGAGAGCTGAGAAGTTTAAAATGAGAGAAATGTAAAAGGATCATCAGAGTGGAACTCACACCATGAGGAGAAGAGCCAGCAAACCCTGTGAGGTGAACTCAAATGGGCAACACCTGTGCATCTCTTTAGGCGCTTGTTTTCTGAAGAACAGTCCCAGGAGCACTCTCTACCAACATGTTCCAAGGATCTGCTATTAAATGCAAGTGGCAGACACTGAACACTGTCCTTCCCTCCTGAAGAGCCACATGCACATTTGTTTATTAAAGGTTATGAACAATGCAGCTTCACCCTGCAGTGGTTCTGTGTGGATATGATCCCGGATCATCAAACATACTTTTGCTAAAAGAGGTGGAAGAAGTGGACATAGAAAGGAATAGGAAATGAAGGGAGGAAAGAAGGGAAGAAGAAAAGGAAGGAATAAAAAATGTAAGAAAGAAAAACAGGGAAGGAAAGGGAAAAGAAAATGAAGAAGGAAGACATAATTGAGAGTCTCAGGTCTCTGGGGAAAGTGCAATAGAGGGACCCAGTGAAAAGAGGTCTGAAGTGGAAGATGCATCCCCGAGGCTCAGCTGTGTACTGATCATGTTACTTTGGGCAAGTTCTTTCATTTTCCTGCCTTCTTTCCTCTTTACTTATTTTTCTTTTCTTGCACAGCAGCTTTATTGAGAGATAATCCAAGTGCCATACAATTTATCTGTTTAAAGTATACAATTCAGTTGGGTTTTCTAATATATTGACAGAGTTTTACAACCATCACCATAACTAATTTTATAGTATTTTCATCACCACCCACCCCAAGCCCTGTACCCATCAGCAGTCCCTCCCTTTCCCCCATCCCACCTCCCTAACCTGCTTTCTATCTCTATGGATTTACCTGTTCTGGATATTTTATATAAATGGAATAATACAATATACGGTCTTTGGTGACTGGTTTCTTTCACATAGCATAGTGTTTTTAAGGTTCATCATATATCATGTGTCACTACTTTATTGTTTTCAATTGCCAAATATAGTCCTCTGTACGGATGGATCACATTTTACTTAATAAATTTACCCAGTGATGGGCATTTGGGTTGTTTCCACTTATTGGCTGTAATGAATAATGCTGCTATGAACATTCATGTACAAGTGTTTGTGTGAACATGTTTAGTTTCTTTTAGGGTTCCTTTGGGGTTTTAGTTTCTTTCTATCTAGGAGTAGAATTGCTGGGTTACATGATAACTACAGATTGTTTTTCAAAGTAGCTGTACCATTTTACTTTCCCATCAGCAGTAGGGTCTTAATTTCTCCACATCCTCACCAACACTTGTCATTATCTGTCCTCTTGATTATTGTTATCTTAGTGGGTGTGAAGTGGTATCTCATTGTGGTTTTGATTTACATTTCCCTGATGGCTAGTGATGCTGAGAATATTTTCATGTTTCTTGGCCATTTGCATATATTCTTTGGAGAACTATCTTGTCAAACCCTTTGCCCATTTTTTCATTGGGTTGTGTTTTCATTGAGTTGTAATAGTTCTTTACACATTATAGATCAACAGGCCTGTTTTCATATCTCTAGGTCTAGAGTGATTCTTTCTTGAATTGTAAAGTTTTCTGGCTTCATAATACTCTATTTAATTGAACTAAACTACATGTTAGTAAAATATAATGTAATTTGAGTGGCAAGAATATGATCCTTTTTTACAGATGTTCTACATAGTCATGTCAACAATGCTGGACCTCCCACCATTCATTGCATCACATGAAACACCCACCTCTCAGTTTTCATTTTTTCTGCCAACATTTTATTATGAAAAACTCAAAACATACAGAGAAGTTGAAAAAATTACAAGGTAAGCACCCATGATATACTCCCTTGACTCTAAAATTGTTAACATTTTGCTACATTTGCTTTAATACATATATAGTCCTTTATCATCAATCCATTTTACTTTTTGATGCACTTCAAACCAGTTTCCGTTTTAAAATGAAAGTGAAACTACTTCTAAGTTGCTATACATACTTCCTAGTTAGCAATTCTGCCTAGAGTTGGCTTTGTTAATAATTAGTGAAATAATATTCAAGGCCTTTGTTCACAACTCCAAATGTCCCTGATTCTACATCTAAGAAAACAGGTGGGAATAGGTTCATGAGCCCAGGATATCCAAGCCAGGGCCAGCCGCAGGCACAGTGAGATGCCTAGACAGTGAGCTCTATGACCTACCATAGTTCTTGAGATGCCACCAATAGAAATTCGTTCTTCTAAGTTACTTATGATCTTTAAAAATAAAATTCTCCCTGGTGACACTGATGAATCCATTACTTCTCCTTTAGTATAATTCAGTTTACCATTGAGTTTTATTTGAAGCAGAAAAACACAGACCAGCTGAAAGGCAGTGAATTTACTTAGGATGGATGCCGACAGGAATGGAAAAGGCTGGGAAAACACAGGTCGAAAGTTCTGGAAAAAATTTTCACCAGCATTAAACTATATCAAGATGCTGAAGGTGAGACCATGATCCTCCTGGCACCCTCTTCCTCTCAAACTCTGACAGCAGTGCATTCTGATCCCCTGCAGGAATGCTAACATCTTGATTACCTGGTGGATCTGATTTTTTCTTTTTCATTCACAGAGCATCAGAGTCAGGAGTGTGGCTGGTGGTTAAAATTCTGGTTTAACTGATGTCCAAGCTAAAACTATAGTTTCATAATTAGGACCTCCCAAAGCAACTGTTTTCCAAAAAAGAGTAAAAACCCCTGCCCTTTATACTTAAGATTAAGAAGTCTTATTATGTGTAGCCCTTCTCTTCCTCTTCTCCAAATCTTGGCCATGAGCTAGAATGAATTCTAGAGCTTATCTCAACATCTTCCTGGAAGGTGACCACCTAATAGTAAAATATTATGTTTCTTTGGGAGGTAGGTATTATTATCCCCATGTCAGAGACAAGGTGAGAGAAGGTCACACAAAGCTGAGGCATTCGTTTATAATCAGTATAAGATCGGACCAGCAAAGCTTGAGCATTTGATACACATTACAACATTATGATCAAATATCCAGGGGCAACTGAGATTCAAAAATAGTCCCTGCCACTTACTAATGATGTGACCAGGGCAAGGTTACTCATCTTCTCTAAGCCTTACTTCCTCATTTGTAAATTAATCTTTCATTTGCTCCAAATTCATTAAATGTTTATGGTTTGCAGAAAGCAAGTATCTATGTGCCAAGCATTGTCCTATGGACTGGAATACAGTAGGCTCATAATGGAATATAAGTAAGAACATCACTTAAGCATACTGAAGGTTAACAAAAGCTGGCCGTAGATACACTATGACTCCCAGACATGCCTGCATGACTACAAGGCATCATTTGAGTTTTTACTGTTTTTTTCCTCTAACAGTCATGTATTCAGTACCTCCAGTCTGCAGCTTGAATATATATCTCTAGTGTTTTATCACACACCATGGAAGAATTGCTTTCATTTGCTTACTGTAGAGCAATAGCTGAAAGAAGAAACAGATCGACTGCAAGCATTGGTTGCAAACAGGCACCAAAAGCTTTCCAAAAGTCTTAAATTAATAACAGAGGCAGCATTTTCCTTTTGGTTCATAAGACTCATATTTGGGCTGTGTGATAAGTGAATAATACCCTCTCGGTCTTTGGATTCAGTCGAAACTCTCAAGGTATTTATCAGGTTAGCACATATTTACGTTTGCTTGAGGTATCAACACACTTCATTGCCAAGAGCTGGTAAGTATCAGTTGAAACCTCCAGAGCGTGAGGCAGCCAAACAGGAAACACATCCTTTCCTACCTCAAATATTTTACCATGGCCATTTGAAACACACTGAGCAATTACAATGATCATATATTTATATCTCCACTAGAACTGCAAACAGATTTACAAACCAAAACAAGAAAAAAGCAAATATAAGCAATGGTTGACGGAGGCACAACAGGCCACTTGAGGAGACTATTTAGAAACAAACACTTGGGTACATTAACTCTACTCTGAAACATGACTTACGGCTTGTCTTTCTCATTCTCAACTGCAGTCCCGATTAATCCCGCCTTCTCATTAGCTGCTTCAACTGGAATATGAACAGGTACTTGATCTTCAACAGAGCGATGAGGCGCTGTGTTTAACTCAAGTTTTTAACTTTTAAAATGAGACACAGGCACAAGCTCATTTCCTTTTGTGGTTTCATCCTTGATAGAAGCTCTCCGGAAACACTAACTCAAAAACTAGCAACTAATCTATATTATATAGTTATATATAGCCTGGCACCTTCAGTACGAATAACCCATCACTAAACTGTCACTGGTTTAAATTACTTTTTAGGTTGAAGTAATGTGAGATAAGTGTGCTTTAGCGTCAGACCTTAAGATACTCAATACAGAAAGTTTCTAGAAACACTATATGCATTCAATCTGTTTCCTCTTTTTTTACTTGAGTCTTAGTTCACTCACAGGTGCAAGGTATTAATCTCTTCACGGCATAGCATATGATCAACAGTGGCTTTTGAAATGTATTTCCAGACTGTTGCCTAGATATATCCATCTGGCAAGCAATTTTACAACATACAACTTTTTTATTTCCTTTTTTTCCAGCTATATTGAGATATAATTGATATATATACAATATTTAAGGTGTACCACATGATGATTTGATACACATATATATTGTGAAATGATTACTACAAGATTAGTTACCACATCCATCACCTCACACAATTACCTTACTTTTTTTGGTTGTGAGAACTTTTAAGATCTACTCTCTTAGCACTTTCAAGTATACAATACAGTCTTGTTAACTAGAGTCACCATGCTGTACATTAGATCCCCAGAACTTATTTGCTGTGCTTGTACCTTTTATACCTCATGGTATTTTAACACACTACCAATTTTCCTAAATCAAAAAATATGGCATAATCATAACTTTCTTCCAAAATATTTGGAAACCTTGTCATTATTTTACACTTAGAGGACCATAAAGGTAAAGACATAAAACAAATGTCCTAAAGTTTTGTCTGAGTTATTAAGAGTACATATGAACACTTAGCATCTCCAGGCCCTGGAGATAAAAAGAAATGGTCTCCACCCTCAAGGACCTCCCAGTCTTGGAATTAAGTCGCAAACATTAAATAAAAAGAAAAAAGGAACAATGCACTGTCACATGATACAGGCTACAAAGGAATTGGGAGTTCAGATGAATGGAAAGACACTGAGGTCAGAGCACCTCAGACCATGGCCACACAGGGGTGGTGGAATTTGGAAGAAGATGGGTTAGAAAACCAGAAGGGAAGGAACAGTCAGTCTAGGAAGGAAGAATGGCTTGAGCAAGGTCCTGGGGCAGGCAGTTCATCACAGGTTGGGGAAGGAACTGGGAGCCAATATCTGAAGTGTTATCCCTGTGAAACTTTACAGACCCCAGTTAGCCAGGGAAATGGATCTGGTCTAACTCGCTTCATATAACATGCTCAGAATAACTGAGTCAGCAAGTATTGCTAGACTTCTCAATTAAAGAAAAACAACATGAATAATGGTAATGAAAGTAACTGAACATGGCTGTGATCATTTTCCATTATTTATACCCACCAAAATACCTTTCATTTATATGATATGCCAAGATAAAATCTTTATATTAAAAATACTTCATGATGATTTATTGGATAGTAATGTATTGATTTGGATTGAAGAACTCAGAAAAGGATAAAGTATTGTGATTAACACACCACACACCATCTAAGTTTCTCATTGGGTTCATGGAGAATATGGAGCTCTGTGAAAAGTGACCAAATTAACTTTGAATCGCATCATTGGGAGGTTTGTGAAAATCATCTCTTACATTCTTCTCTTTTAAAAGTATATTTTTATAGGAAACTGTTCACACATGTACCAAATGTGCTCCAGTTGTTCTCTGGCTCATGGTCTATGAAATATTTAGGTTTTAATCTAAATGTATGGAGAAAAATTTACCTAACAACAGATTTCCAATTGATGTCAAATGAATCAAGAGGCTTTGAGCCTCTTAAAACTCTGCTTAGTGCTTCCTAATGCATGCAGATAAGCAACGGTAAAGTCAGAGAAAGTGGGGAGGACGGGAGAGAAGAGATCTCTAGGATAGTATCGCTGGTCTGAAACTGGGGAGGCACGAAATGCCCCTTCTCAAAAGTCCCTTCCTTGTCCTCCCAACACCTGCCTCTCCCCAGCCTTGTTCTCTGTCCCCTCCACTCCTGTGCCTTTACTCAAGCTGCAACCTGTCCCCACATCCGCTTGCTCCCTTCACACCAACCTGTCTCTTCTCCTCCCCATCTCAGCACTCAGCTCAAGATTCACTCAAGCCAACAAGCATTTGCTTTGATCTCTGCAGTCCACACTATGTCTAGGTTGCTTACATCTTTATGCGTTATTTTAACTGTTCATTACTAAGTTTTCTTCTATAGGTTCTTCTGGACGGATTTTTAGTCTCGGCTCAACTATAAACTGGATGTGGGAATGTCTACCATAGCTTGTGACATTCACAGTAATTAATATGACTGATTTATATAACAAATATGCATCACAGTCTATTATGTGCCGAACAAGGCAATCCAGGACAGGAAGGAACATGACAGACACTCTCCTGGCTTCCTGGAGGGTGAGGTCTTAGAGCCCATTCTTCACTTGTGGGGCGTTTAATCTATGTTATTCCTCTTTGGCTTGGATGTCTTCTCATAGCCTTTCCACTTCAAAATCAAAATCCTTCATTTCAAAATCAAACCCAATCTGGAATCTCTTTTAAGATATTATGTACAAAGAAGGTGAGCAAAGTATGAGTAAAAATGCTACCCACCCATGAATTACTAGGAAACAATCATGCAAAGCAACAGCAAAAATAGTTCCCTGCACTAAGTCTGCCCCACAGTATTAGCTAAAAATGAAAATAGAATAATGTTTTTTCACATGTTTAAAGTAAGAGACTACCAATATCTAGTAATACCTAGTAAAACCATATACACAAAACTGATGTCCTTTTAAAAATGTTATGCCAGCCACTGAGAGGGAGAGAGGGGGATCCAGTTTGGATGTATCTCAGATAAAAAGTTAAGATATAACTGTCTTAATCTGAAATATTCTTATAATAACCACAGAGTCTTCCTCTGTGAAAGTGATGAGTTACGGGATAGGTTCAAATGTGGGTCAAGCCATTTGACATTCCACATCACCTCTGAGTTTTGCCCTTTTCTGTGCTAATGCAAGTCTGGAGTTTGTCTTACCTGGCGGCACAGCTCTTCCCACTGTCTTTGCAGAAGCTCTATGCGCTCATTCAGGATGGAGATATCATCGGCACTGATGTATGCACACAGACTGTCCTTCAGCAGTGTCAGCTGCGCCAAGTCATCTGTCCAGCTCCCAACTGTGTTTTCCAATTCCTAGATTAATAAAAAAATGTGAATACCCATGGACATCTATCATCAACAATTTCTGAAATGTGTTTGGAATCCCTTCTTGATACAATCAGCTTTCCTTCCCATTCTATTTGATCATTTAACTTGGTATCTACTTTACCTGCTTCTTACAAAATCTAATAATTTGCTGAGGTCTTCTGATAAAGTGCTAGGTTGCTTACAGAAACTTGCCACTATCTATTTAGCATTTCATTGGTGATTTCTGACCATCTCTTCTAAATTGAACTTTCATGACTGCATTGATCTTTTTCACTTTTAATTGACTTCATAAACTGCTAACCCAGCCTTTCTTTTTGTCCCAAGTTACTGACCATGTTTGTGAAAAACCCGACTCCTAGTTTTAACTTTTATCTTCAAACACTATGAGTGGCTACTTTCTGTGATACAGACTTACAATGTAATAGCTGAAAAGATCTGTTTCTATTATTGTTCAATTTAAAATAATGGACTAGATACATTTTCTGCAGAAGCAGAGATTTCTTAAAAGTACTGAAAGAACAATGTGTACTCTGTCCTTTTTGGGGATGACTTAAGAAAAAAATCCATATAGCAATATTCGAATGTGCTGATGTTAATTTTTGTAATGTTTTAAGCGGATGACTGGTTTTGTAATTTGTTTAACTCTTACTCTTTGTCAGCTGTTGCTGGTTCTAGATTCTAGCTAATTGTGTACATGAATCAGAGTATGGTTTTGTCCCCTCTCTCTTTGTCTCTTCACACAGGAGCAAAGTTTCCAAAGGCAAGAGCAATTAACGGTACTGTTCAAGGCCAACTTCCTAGGCAATTTAAGCAAACAAGGCTGAAGTCTGAATTTTCCAGGTAATTGCTTTGTTATGCTGCTAAGGGTGGTTTGGGGAAGAGGAGCAGGAAGCTGGACCAAAATGCATCCTTTTACTCTCCAAACTTAATAGCAGGGTGTGTTTGTAACTGTCATACGTTTTGGGAGATGAAGTCCCATGGTAATGGCGTTTGGCTAAAAGACCAATCTCTCCAGGTGTATTAAATATGCAGTTCTGTGCATATCCATAGATGTATTAAATTGTCAGATCAATGTAAAGCTTTTCTTCATTTTACACCAATCTCCAGCCCCCAACTTAACAACAGATTTGGTATATGGATCAAAAAAGAAACAAACACCATCACCAGAAACAATTGTTTCAGGCTCATGGGCTCCCTTAGATAAATCCATGTGGTAAAAATATAGCTTCTGGATCTAGCAACCCTGATTTTTGATAACTCTGAAAAGTTATTAAACTTCTAGAAACCTCTGTTTTCACATCTATGTAAAGGAAATAACAGATAGTCCTCATGAGCTTGTGCTCATGGTGACTGAGCTAACACTGGTATGTATGGTCAGTGGCACACAGGCGGAGCCCAATAAATGCCTGTTTATCATTATCGAGGTTTTCTTTACTCCTTTGTTATAAATTTATAACTGCAGATTTAAAACAAACTTTCTAATCTTTGCATGCTTCTGATTTATATGTCAAGATATTTCACTCAGTTACTATCCATGATGGTTATACCATCTTTGATTTTTTCCTAAATATGCCTTTCAAGTTTCAAAGACTATCCTTGAATTTTAATACCAAGGAATAATTTTTATAGCCACACTTTTCATGATTTCTACACTTCTCTGAAATTAATCTTAAATGCTTGCAACTTCTTAGCCAAAGTGAAGCTGAGAACTTCTAATTAAAATCTAATTCACCTTAGCATGCATGAAATTTTAAACAGTATTACTGTAGTGTAGTAATTTGCAAATGACGTGGACATGTATAATTTCTTATAATTTGAGGACATGTATAATGTTTTTCAAAAAGATGTTTTAAAGGTAGTTCTGATCTGTATATCACTCAGCACTCCACGTGGCTATATCGGCATGAATGAAAAAAATCCTACAGCCACCAAATCGTGTTGGTCTCAGAAAACTCATGATGTGAGAAGTGATCTGTATTAGCTACTAATTTGCTTCCAAGTATGATTTGAGGTGCTGATCACAATTTTTAAGTAATTAAAGAGTGAGGGCGTAACTGAAGGATTGTGTGTCTCCATGCAGTAACTGAGATCAGATATTTGCAGTTCCTATTTTCCTTACAGAAGAGTCTGGAAGGCAGGGTTTGCTCCTCCAAGGGACAGTGTCTACAGAACTTCCGGGCTGCTGAGCCTTCTGTCAATTACTCTTCTGCTAGAATGATTCTTCAGTGCAGACACGTTAAAAAGATTCCTTTTATTGTTTTTGACTCAGCTTTTAAATATCTTTTAATGTCATGAGTTACATGTTCATTTACTTAAAGTAATTTATAAACTAGTCTATAATTTCATCAACTGCAATACCTCAACAGCCAAGTTACACCAGAGTTATTTTTCCTAATGAAATAGACCAGGAACTTGCGTCTACATGTAGACTGCCCTCAGAGGTTGACTGGCTTGCTTTCAAAGACATTATTACAAGCAGAAGCACACAGGTAGGTGACAGTTAAAAGCTCAATCCAGTAATTACCTTGCAACGCATTTGCTCCGCATGGAGCTCTTCGTGGTGATCAGGGAGAGGTTGGGAAAGCTTCTTTTTGAAAGTTCGTAGTTTCTCCAGAGAATCAGCTATTCCGTTCTCACATTTTTCCCAGTCCTGCAATGGGAGGACAAAGAAAGTTCATGGATTTTTTTGCCCATGGGAGTAGGCAATTGAAAAAAAAAAAAAAGGAAAATACTTTTAATTCCCAGAGAAAGAATTAAAGTTACACTGATGAATAATGTGAAGATGTGTCCACTCAGTGTTGCAGCAGGTGGCATCAGAAGGTTGAGTTCTGAACTCTTATTACATATGTGCCTTTAAGCAGGTAACATGCTATGTCTTACTTTACCCTATGAAAATGCAAATAATACCAGCTCCCTACGCTTGTTGGAGGGTGAAAGGAAGCAAGGGGTGTCAAGTATGAGGCACCCAGTACAATGCCCAGAATATTATAGGTACTCAACTATGTTATCAGAGTCTGAATCTATCTGCCGAGGTGAGAGTAGACTCACAGCACCTCTTCTTCCCTAACCCCATCTGTAATTCCTCCAATGTCCTTTCTCAAATGTGCTGTAAGGGAGAAATAAAAAAGAGGATATGGAATCTCTCTGAGGATGAAAAATTTTTGAGGAAGAGGAGTTGAAGTGTAAAAATAATATAACCCTGACTCTGATTCAATCAATATATGAACAGCGTGAGGCATACACATTTGAATTATTACTGAAACAGAAACACAACTACAAAAGGCATGACATTTCACTGGCTTTATCTTGATAGTACTGAAACATGTGTAACAAAGGTTTAACTATAAGACATAGAAACCCAAACTATAAGAGATAGAAACCCAAACTAATCAATAAATGGGGAAAGTGAGATAATACAAAATTTAAACAAATATGTATCTAGTGGCCAAGACCTGAGAATGCTCTTGAAATTATAGCGGGTAAGTGGTAGAGAGCAGTAGTACAGATGTGGTAGATACCTACAAGAAATACATATATATGTATTATGGGGTTACGTTTTGGAAGGTTACACACTAAACTGGTAACAATGGTTACTTCTAGGGAAATAATAGGGTTTGGGCAGTTGTGTGTGGGAAATTTCACTTTTTACTCTACATACTTCAATGATCATCTGAAATTTTTTTTTATCAGACCCATGTATTTCTTTTGTAATTGAAAAAATAAAGAAAAATATTGAATGAACCATCATGGAGATTTGATTCTTTACAGCATTCAGTCTACAAATTAACTCATATCTGGTATCTCAGTACCAAGGCAAATTAACATCAACTAAACAAATCTCTTTAATTTTGCCAAACGATCCCCATTCCTGGCCTCTCCCCTCCCCAGTAAAGCTCTCCAGTGGCCACTTCCCACAACTTAAATTACTGAGCTCCAAAGAAAGAAACTAGAATTGCTTTCAGTAGTTAGCATGGTGGCAAATCATGTTGCATTTCCTTCACATTATCTCTTTCATCATGATGGGGCTCTTCTTGTCTGGACTCTATCTTCTCTCCTGATGACCTATTTTTAGCGTCATGACCCATAGGTGGTATCAGCACAACTGTCTTCTTTAAGAACTGTTGACTAAAGGGCCTCCCAACTCAAAATGTGTTTTGGTTTCTATATGAAACTGAGAGTTTGGCCCAAGTTCTCTTTCCTTCAAGGAACTTCCTAGAGGGCATTCCCTCTTCCCACTTACCAGAAAACAAAAAACAAAAAACAAAAACAAAAAGAACAAAAAACAAAACAATTGCCTGTCTTGGACAGATTGGTTCCAATTCCCCTTTGTTAAAATACGCCCATGATCCCAGCCTACACTTAGTTCATCCATGCTAAGCACAGTGAGGGGAGATGAACAGCCTCTTCTACTAACAGCATTCTGTCAAACCATCACACACTCTGAAACCTATCAACATGCAGCCACTAAATGTTCACTGATCTAAAAGAGAAAAGACCCGCCTCTTATTTTTCATCACAGAATTAGGATATGACAGTGAAGCCAGTGAACATGCAGGGAATAGAACTATAATGACTATATTTTGGCATGTTTACTCAGAGAATTAAACTAAGAGCTAAAAATAGAAGAGCATTATAGCTGTGGTGAAAAGATACACTAAAATGAGGCTGTATCAACATCAGAAATTTATCTTCACAAAGCCCTTCTTAGGCAAATAGGTCGCAGTGTATGACTCAAAATAAAATAAACTTTAAGAGGGAAAGAATAGGGATTCCCCTTTCCAAAACGGCTAAGATTCTACATGAATTACTAGGAAATAACCAAATGTCACGGTCCGCAAACATCTATCAGAGTGGATGTTTTATGTATCAACAAATAGCCTGACAAGAGAAGCAGACGCAGTGACTCAGTCATCTCGCCTTATTAAGTGTCATAGGAATGTGTCCAAAAATCACATCACAAATAAAAAAAAAATATGATTAACATGTTCTCTACAGAATGAGTTTCACTGTTTTTAATCCTTTCCTGAAAGCGAGAAGAAAAAAAAGGAATCAGTCATATTGCATTACTGATGAATTGTACTGTGTGTAAATAATAGCTCTTCAACAGATGTCCAGTGGTATTTTTGACTGTTTGCTAAGGTAACGTATTATGAAATAAGATTCAATAGAATAAACCCAATGGGTGTGCACACATTAAGCATTAAAAAAAACAATAAGTATTCTATTAATTTTAGTCATCACCTTTGATCCAAAAAAGTGACAGTCCAAATTTAATAGATAATCTCATTAAAGTGTTGGTGATTATCAACATAAATAAAACTAGTATTTAGCTGTGTTCACTTTTTAAAAGTGATAATAACAACAACAATGATAATTACTATCATTTATTGAGTGTTCACTATATGCTGGGTACTTGCCACATAATTTACTTTCGTTATTTTTAAATCCTCGTAATGCCATGAAAAGGAGGTATAATCATATCTTCTCAACAGATGAGGAAACTAAGGTTTAAATAGGTTGAGTTGACCAGGTTACTTGGTTTATTATGGTTTTAACTTGGGTTTATCTAAGTTATAGCCCATGTCCTTTTTCAACTGTTGATTTAGTTATATATTATACACAGAATTGGAAAGTGAGGGAGAAAAAAGTGTATCGTGGGAGGTCTGGATGAATCTACATTTCTCTAAACTTGCTGTGTGATCAGTAGGCTATCTTTATCCGACCAAAGGCCTAACATACCTCCCAGAGATTTTATCTTTTAACGTGTTTGGATAAGCTAAGATCAAATCAAGAGTATCTTCTTGGATAGGTTTTACCCTGCTATAAAATAAGAGATACCAATCTTAAAAACCACTTTAGAGCCTTAGATTAGCGAGTGGAGTCTACTCTTCAAATTCTTGTCTGAATTTATAAAGTCATAACATGGCTCCAGGCTTAGCACTGACCATTAATCAGAACTCATCACTTGGATGGTCTTACTAGACTTAAAATTACTTTGCTGGGGAATTTTCCTGGAAGACAAACTGCTGAAAACTGAGAAATTTTCCAGTTCATGCAAGGCAGGACAAAGTCTTAAAAAAGACATAGGGGGTCAAGATATGGCAGGGATGACAATGACTTTCTATTACTAGATTTGCAAGACAACAGTGGGAACAGCTCAACTATTAAAAGGGCTTCTTAAATTGCATTACGAATACAGGAGGGAAGAGTTGAACTTACTTTCAACAAGAAGGCCAGTTTTTTCTTCTGTTCTTCCAGACATATACTGGCTGATTTCCATTTCTCTTGGATTTCAGTGAGCTCAGCTTGCAAGGCAGCCTCGGCCCCATTGTCAGCAGAGAGCAGGAGCTGCTTGCCAGCCTCCACGGTTAGGATGTAGCTGCCTTGCTGTCGCAGGAACACTTTTTCTTTGAACTAAAAGGAACCACAGCTTTTTAATTCCTCAATCCTTTTTTTCAATATTTCCCTATTATAAGTGTTTTTAAATAACCATTGCGATGGTTCAATATCTGCAAATCAGTCAAAATGATATACCACATTAACAAAAGGAAAGATAAAAACCATATGATCATCTCAACAGATGCTAAAAAAGCATTTGACAAAATTTAGCATTGATTCACGATAAAAAACTCAACAAAGTGGGTGTAGAGGGAACATATCTCAATATAATAAAAGCCGTATATGACAGACTCACAGCTAACATCATACTCAATGGCAAAACCTGAAAGTTTTTCCTCTAGAGATACAAATAAGACAAGGATGTCCACTTTCACCATTTATATTCAACATAGTACTGGAAGCCTAGCCATAGCAATCAGATAAGAAAAAGAAATAAAAATCATCCAAACTGGTAAGGAAAGAGTAAAATTGTCATTAGCTGCAGTTGACATGATACTATGTACAGAAAACCCTAAAGACTCCACTAAAAAACTATTAGAATACATGATTTCAGTAAAATCACAGGATACAAAATCAATACACAGAAATCTGTTGCATTCCTGTATACAAATGACAAACTAACAGAAAGAGAAATTAAGAAATCAATCTCATTTATAATTGTATCAAAAAGGATAAAATGCCTAGGAATAAGTCTAACCAAAGAAGTAAAAGACCTGTACTCTGAAAACTAAGACATTGATGAAAGAAACTGAAAAAGACACAAAAAAAATGGAAAGATATTCCATGCTCATGGATAGGAAGAATTATTATTGTTAAAATTGGCCATTTTGCCCAAAGCAATTTACAGATTCAATACAATCCCTATCAAAATATTAATGGCATTTTTCACAGCACTAAGGCAAATAATTTTAAAATTTGTATGGAACTACGAAAGACCCTGAATATCCAAAGCAGTCTTACGAAAGATAAACAGGGAATACCACACTCCCTGATTTCAAACTATTCCACAAAAACTACAGTAATCAAAACAGTATGGTACTAGCATAAGAACAGATACATAGGTCAATGGAACAGAGCAACAGAGGGACCAGAAATAAACGCTTTTTCCAAATGCCTATATGGTTGACTAATACATGACAAAGGAGGCAGGAATATACAATGGAGAAAAGACAATCTTTTCAATAAATGGTGCTGGAGAAACTGGACAGCTACATGCAAAAGAATGAAACTGGCTTACACCAAACACAAAAATAGACCTGAAATGAATTAAAGACCTAAATATAAGACCTGACACAATAAAACTCCTAGAAGAAAACAAAGGCATTACATTCTTAAACACCAGCATTAATTATTTCTTTCTGGATATATCTTCCCAGGCAAGGGAAACAAAAGCAAAAACAATCAAATGGGACTACATTATACTAAAAACCATCTGCACAGCAAAGGAAATCATCAAAGAAAAAAAGATATGAAAAGGCAGCCTACTGTGTAGAATATATTTGAAAATGATATATCCAATAGGGGCTAATATCCAAAATACATGAAGAACTCATACAACTCAACACCAAAACAAAACCAAAAACAAAACAACCAAAATAATCCAATTAAAAAATGGGCAGAGAACCTGAATAGACATTTTTACAAAGAAGACATACTGATGTCCAACAGACATATGAAAAGATGCTCAACATCACTAATCATCAGGGAAATGCAAATCAAAACCATAATGAGATACCATCTCGTACCCGTCAAGAGTGGTTAATATCAACAAGACGAGAAATAACAAGTGTTGGCAAGGATGTGGAGAAAAGGGAACACTCGCATACTGCTGTGGCATTTTAAACTGGTACAGCCATTATGGAAAGCAGTACTGAGGTTTCTCAAAAAAACTAAAGATAGAAATACCATACCATCCAACAATTCTACCTCTGGGAATTTTCCTGAAGAAACAGAATCACTAACTTGATATAACTTGATATATATACACTCTCATGTTTTTCACAGCATTATTTATAATCATTAAAATATGGAAGCAACTTAAATGTCTACTGATAGATGACTGGATCAAAAAGATGTGGTACAAATATAGAATGGAATTTACTCAGGATGAAATCTTATCATTTATGACAACATGGATGTATCTATAGACTATTATGCTAAGTGAAGTAAGTCAGACAGAAAAAGAAATGCCATATGATTTCACTTAGATGTGGAATCTACAAGATAAACTGAATAAGTAACTCTAAATTTTTGCATACATAACATGCCCTCTTTTATCCATCAAGCATTTACTGAACTACTACTTTGTGCATGAATGAAGCAATGTATGGATGAGTGATCATTCAACAGGGAGAGGCTTAGTTTCTGTCCCCAAGTTAAATACAGTCACAATGCAATATGCAAATTGTTCTATAAGATTGATGCACAGGAAACACTGTTACTTTTTTCAAGATTTATGACATCTTTTTACTCCTCTGCAGAAAGCATTTGTGATGTTTACTGGATACAAACTACCTAAATCCAAGACCAGTGCTCAAATCTCTAATCCACATGGGACGTACAGAGAGGATTCTCCAAAGTGGTAAAGGCTTCATGAATTTTGAAAAGCATGTGAACAAAACCAGATTAATAAGAAGGACCTGGTGTGATGAGGGCCAGGAGTCAGGGAGATGATGCCTTCCACCGCACAGAAAAATGAGGACGGGCAAATTCACTATACAAGTTAAATATAGTGAATTCAGGATACTGGACATAGTTTTTGGGAGCTGGAAAATAGAATGCACATAAAAGAGTGGTACAAGATGAGGCAAGACCATGCCTTCCATAGGAATTTGGTTTTTATAGTAAAAGTGGCCCAGGTTCGCATAAGAATGTTAAGCAGGGAAGTAAAGTATATGGATTAAAGCACTCAGCAATAGGGAAGAAAGTGGAAAAATGGAATGGAAGAAGGGCATATATTAGACATACTAAGGTTAGGAAGCTCCTATCTATCTAGGCAAGAAATCATTAGCACCTAATCTAAGGTAGTAGCAGTAGGGCTGGAAACCTGAGGCATTTTAGATATGGGGAAGGTGAGAAAGAGTAAAGCAAAGCTCTAGAATGACTCTAGACCCCTGACAGATAGAGCAGCCAGCTGGTGGTAATATTCCCTCAGACTGGGGACATGGGAAAGGACTAATCCAGAAGGATTGGTCCAGAGATCACAGGCTCCACGGACTCATGCAGACACACACTGCATTGGTGATACACACAGATGTAAATCTAAAAGGCAGCTGAATACATGGATGAAAAGTTCAGGAGGTGAATTTGACCAGATGTTAATTTAGCCCTTCTCTGCTGGTGAGGGGTAGTTGAAGCCTCTCCCAGAGAAGTGAGGCGGGGAAGGAAGCAGAGGATGTGACCATCAAAGGAAGAGGGCCCCACGATCTACACTGAAGGGCCGAGCAGAGCGTGATGAGGTACCCATCTCAGAGGCTGGAGTTCCCCATCCCCAGGCTGGTGAAAGCAAGGGGTTAAGAGCTCAAACAGGACTGAGCCTTTTATCTTTACTAGAATAGTTGTTACATGATTAAATTGCTTGTGAGTAAAATGTATATAATCAATGCGAACTTTTCCTCCCTTTCCATTGCGTTTCCATCCATGCTGGGATTCAGTGAGCTGCTGAGAGGCCTGTGAAGTGGATGGAGCCTTTGAGAAAGGCTGGGACTTTCCATACCATCATCATTAAAAAGGGACTTTGTAATGCAATCATTTTATATATTTCTGTTGACATCTGAGAATAATGCTTGTCCTCATTCCAGTGTCACTCTAGAATCCTTCTGAAGAATTGAGGCTGGGGTAAAGTGTGCAGTGGAAATGTAGAAGAGGTTTACAAACAGCATGTCTTGCACTTTACCTGCACTTCATCAAAGAGGTTCCTTGCTTGTTGCAGTGGTATTGGGACACTTCCGAGACCACTCGTGGGTAGATAGGACACTTCAACCAACCATTTCCGAAGCTTTTCTGCCATCTCCCTATAGCGCTGCCACTGGTGAATCTGGCTGTCGATGATGCCCCTCCTCTGCTGGGCCCTGCGAATCACTCCCTGCCACTGATTACTGAGAAGTGTCAACTTCAGGTTGAATTCATCCCTGGCAAAACAGTTACACAGGGGAAAAACACTGTTATCCTGGATGTAGTTACACAATCATCCAATGAGTGTGAGCTCAGAGAAGTGATCTCGTGCAGAGATTTTCAAATATGATGCCATGATCTGTTGTCAGGTCAGTTGTTAGTAATTTGAGGAATTATTAACAGTTAAACTATTGGTGTTTGCAAGCAGTGAGTGTTTTTATGTCTCAGCACAGGCTGAAGTAATTTCTGTAAGACCATTGTCACTTATTTTCTGCCTGAGTGCATGGGAGGGGAGGGAGCAAAGGGCCACAGATGCAACGGCAGGGTCTGCCACAGGCGACAGCATCTCGTGTGCGCTAGAGCAGGAGAAAATGAGGACCAAAGCTTATTTACAACCTCTGTCTTCTGCTAGATTATAAACTACTTTGGATGAACTCAGCAATAGCTATCATAAACCACTTAAATAAACTTGTTATTTTTAAATGTCTTTTTTGAACTGTACTTCACAAACCGTCAGTACTCCCATCAAAATAAACAACCCTAATCTTAAACAAATTATCCCACCGATTAACCTACATTGTCCCTTCTACATTTTAAGCCCACGTTGCTTTATTCTTAAAAAATGAAAACAATCTAGTCATCACTGTCTAAATAAAGTTGTCCATTTACTTAGAGAAAGTAAATTTTACTTAAACTTTCTCAATTTCTAAATTATCTAAGATCTTTTAGTTCATTCTTCCTACCTTTGAAAAGGTTGGTAGTTCTTCATTCAGTTTTCTTTAACATTCAACTTGGGGGCTCACTGGTTTGTGCAGTATCAAATGGAATGAGATTCTTTGTATATTACAATGTTATTTACACATTTGACTGCTAAAGTGTAACAGTACTTGTTTTTTTCTATTTTATTAGTTTTTTGCTTTGCTTCCCTAGATAAAACTATTCTCTCTTGAGAGTCACTTCAAATATGACTTGGACTTATTATTCGGGCCTCCTATATTCTTGATACCCCCTATTATCTAGGGCCACTATGACTTTGATTTTTATAGCCAAATGTGTTATTACTGCTTCAGATTTTAAAAGGGAATTCTGATATTTATAATCTAACTGCAGTATGACTTAGGGTTATGAGACTTCCCTAAAAGTTACAAGCTCATCTATCATCTCTGAAAACATATAACCCCAGGCCTTGAGTATGTCCTGGAACGTGAAAAGTGCCTACATATTGCTTCCCTATTAGGTAACCATCCAGGATTTGGGGAGCTGTCCCCCTCAACTTTGTAGACCTGAGCTGTCCTGAGCTACCTGCCAGCATTAGGAACTACTGAAAACATGATACTGTTCCCACTGCTCAACTTGAACTCTAAAAAACAACCTTTAATGAACCTTTAAAACATAACACTTTTGTAATCCAATCACCAACATGCTCTAATCTGGATTTTTTTTTTTTTTTCACTTCTAACTTCCACAATTATCCTGGGGGCCAACCCTCTCATTTTCAGTTTGGTGTTTTTCCTTAACATCTAAAATTTAATAGATGTTGGCTTGTGTCTGAATTTCAAGTTTTATCTTATTTAATGACTCCAACTTTTATAATACTGTTATAGAGTTGGCTAAAAGCATATAAGGCAAAAGGTAATTTAACTGCATTTGAATTGGTTTTATTTTGAAGGTTTAAATTCTCCATAAATCTTACATATAAGTTTGGCTTACTTGGAGTAGAATAAATATGGTATCACATTTTGTCGTTCCAAGTTTAAAAATGAAAATCTTTCATGTATTTCCAAAGAAATATTCACTTAAAATTGGAATGGTTTCCAAAACAGTAAAAAAAAAACTTCTTAATAAAAGCAAAGATATTTTCTATTTTTAAAAATAATAATCATAACCACAACTACGGGCCCAAATATAGGAAAGATGTACATTAAAAAAAGAAATGATATTTATACTTCAAATGTGACCACAGAAAGTAGATGGAATAGAATACAAATTATTCCTAGAAAATGTAAATATAGTGCAAATCATCAATTCACATACCATAAATCTAAAGAGGAGCTAGATTTTACTTCTGCATTTTTAATAAAGAGATAGTCTGCTAAGTAAATGAAGAGGAAGCAAAATATCAGGTTGAGTGTAAATAGACTTAAGGTAGCAAACCATGTTCAAACACACAGGAATTATCATGGTGTGGAAAGGTTGGCTGGTCCTGACTAGAAACTAGACATGTGGTCTAGGCTTGATTTGGCTGTTACTTAGTTACATGACCTTGGTCAAATTAGTTCTCATTTCTGGGCCTTAAGTTTTCATCTATAAGTAAGAGAGATGTTTTAGAGATCTCTGTGTTTTCTTTGAGGAATAAAATTTCTATAATTGTCTGAGAATATTAGAAGCATCTGTTTATAAACCACTGATACATCATCAATATGATTCATTCTGATCTCTTTATTAATTCCAGTCTCCTACAGACAACTAGAGAAGGTTGGCCAGGTGATTTCCAATTACTCTATGTCCTTCATATAATATAATAGCAGTTCTTAAAAAAGATTCAATGCTCAGTCATTTCAGAGATTCAGACAAGCTTTTCCTCCAATTACTGAGGCTCTGCTGCTGTACAATTGCCTTAGGAAGATTGGATATGTGCCCTCTAATCTGCTCATTAAAAAGAAAATGACTAATTTACTGGAACCTTTCTTTATAATATCATATCAAAGATCCTACCTGTCATCAACTTGACCTTGTTCTAGAAGATGCTGCCCATCAATAATGATCGAGTGCAAAATCTGCTGACGGCTGAACATCTCTGCTTGAAACAACTATCATTAAAAAAAAAAAAAAGAAAAAGAACATATTTCAGAGTTCCAAATTTTAATGAACAGGTCTGTAATAATTTCCAAAAATGGTAGTTTTATCAAGGCTATGAAAAATATCTTCAGTTAAATCAGGATATATATGAAATCCTGCAGGGTAGGAATAATGTATTTTTAAACAATCAATTAAGGTATACATAAAGTTTAGTTTTTGCTTACCAAACCTGACTAAATGTATAATTACGTTTCCTTCTTTCTTTCAAAATCAGTATTAAAGCTAGTTAACACAAATCTGTATTCTGGTTTATTTTGTATGCAGAAAATGGCCTATATTCAGAAAGAGAGTAGCTTAAGACTTTTTAAAAAGTTTAAGAATTGAAATAAAGCACACTTTATTTTTGAATTCACTGTTTTTCAATTTAATTTGGTTAATGAAATTACTGCACTACTAAAACACTCAACAGGAAGTCTTTCAAATTATTTCCATTGTTTTTTACAGCCTTATTGAGATATAATTCACATACCATACAATTCACCTATTTAAAGTGTATAATTAAATGACTTTAATTATATGTATAGATCTGTGCAACCATCACCACAGTCATTATCCAACACCACACCACATAGACCGTTATCCCCTCAAATACTCCATGCTCAACAGCATTCACTCCATTTCCTCCCAACCCCCTAGATCTAGGTAACCACTAATCTATTTTCTTTCTCTATAGATTTGCCTATTTTCGACATTTCATGTAAACGGAATCAATGCAATGTACTGTCTTTTGTGACTGGCTTCTTTCCTCTTAGCATAATGTTTTCAAGGTTGATCCATGTTGCACTGTGAATCAGTACCCTCCTCCTTTTGATTGCTGAATAGCAGTTCATTGTTTAGATCTACCACCTTTTATTTATTCATCCATCAATTGATTGATATTTGGGTTGTTTCCACTCTTTGGCTATTATGAATAATGCCACTACAAACAATATTATTGTCAAGCTTTCGTGTAGACACATATTTTTATTTCTCTTGGGTATATACCTAGGAATGGAACTAATGGGTCATATGATAACTCTACGTTTAACATTTTGAGTAACTGCCAAACTATTTTCCAAAGCAGTTTCACCAGCAGTGTATGAGGATTCCAATTTCTCTATACCCTCAACACTTGTTATGTTGTTCATTGTAGCCATCCTAGTGGGTATGAAGTGATATTGTAGTTTGGATTGTCTTTGATTTCATTATCAGTTAACTTAATAAAACTGGACTTAAAAGACCTTACACATTTAAAATCTCTATTTTTAAAATCCAAACTAAGTGCTTCAAAATTAATCTCATTTTCTTTTAAGTTCTGCATTAAGCTTTTCTTTGATTTTAGGTAAATGCTCTCTCTCTCCCCATTTGTGTATGTTGCACAAATATACAGAGCAACTTAGTTACACCAACAAGTAGTAAAATAGAGACTAATAGCAAATTAGTTAATTTGCTTTTTGTATCTAGTTGTCTTTCAGTATTTCTTCAGAAATAATTTAATGCAATTTAATCAAAACATTACACTTGGAGATACTTGGTAGCTTGATTTCCTAATATATTCCCCTCCCCATGACCCTATTGGTAGATTTTCCCCATGATTCTGGCAGTATGAATTGCAGGGTATTGAAGCCTGCCACATGCTTATAACCCACTATGGAGCAAAGCCCTGGACCATACTTTGTAATTAAGATATCAGAACCTCCAACTTAAGAAAGAAGGCAGAAATAATGCATGCATTTGAGCAGACATGGCACAAGACAGAGCACTTTAATTCCTCCATGTGGCATCTTGCGTCATCTTCCAAAGATTTTAAACTATTTTATTACCCCAAAACCTATGGGCATAACTTACCTCATGTGCTCTCTGCTGTTCCAAAAGATGCTGATAATTGCCTGAAATCTCTACTGCTAATTTTTGTTCTGTTTGAACCAGGAATTCCATCCATGTTTCACATTTTTCCAGGAAAGTCTGATGTTGTAGTAAAAATGACTGCAATTTACTGACACAACAAAGGAAAAAGATAATGGTTATGTTGTCACTATGTATTATATCTTTAGTGTATAAAACTAGATCAAATATAGCATATGACATTAGATTACATGTTCTCTGCCTCCAATTCTAATGTGACCACCAAAAGCTTACATGTTAGGTCCTAAAATTTTAAAAGAATAAAATTTACAAGAGAATAACTGAAGGAAAAAGAAATTGTCATAGTAAGTTTTAAAAATGATAAACTTATGTATGTATCTTTAATGTATTCTTATGTAAAAGAGTTTGTTATATCAATAAAACAACAGTACATCAAATATGGAAACCTAATTGACAATATGAGTTTCTCCCACTTTTAGCTGGAAAGACCTAGAATTTATAAATACACACAAATCATGAACTTATTTCTACTGATACATAAAAGCTGCCAAAACATCTCTGGGTTACTCTACCTGAATCTTTCTGTAGTCTGCGAGGAGATCAGAGACCAGTGCCGGTTCAGACTCTGCACCCTTTTGATTTCCTTATCATTTAGGGGTAACCTATATCCAAGCTCATTGAGACGGTCTAAGTCTGGAGCCATGCTGCTGAATTTTAACATTTGTCCCTGAAAGCAAGATTTAAAAGCAGGTTCATCACTATGGTCAGAAAAGGCAGAGCTCTTTCAAAATGCTTGGTGAACTTCTGATGGCAGGAAGAAGCTGGTCTTTGGTCTCCTATGCACTTCTAGGCCACTTACTCACATTCTCCAGGGCTTCAAAAAGAGCTGCATCTCCTAATCAGTTCCTACTGCTGCTGCACTATTGTTGCTATAGCTACTCACTCTCTTTTATAGAACATTTAGTTGTTCGTGTTTTTACTTGATTTATTTACTCATAAGTAATTCTTGATAGAACTGTTAAAGGATGAAATTATGCTGACAACTGAAAAGGCTTGTTTCTTGGCCTTTATGTTTTATTTATCCATGCTAATCTGGTCCTTTGTTACTTAATAATAATAATAGTTATAATGGCATAGTTAACATTTATTGAGTACTTATTATGAACCAAGCATATTATAAGGCTTTATAGGTAATAACACATTTCATTCTCAAAACAGTCCCATCAGGTAAGTACTGCTACTATTCCCACTTTATAATGAAGAAAAAGGGGCACAGGAACTTTAAGTAAATTGCTCAAAGCCACCGAGCAAGTGTGTGGAATAGCAAGGTGAACAAGAGTTTTGCAGTCCTTGCTTGATGAAATCCAATCTCACTTGAGATTTGAAATCACCACATACTATCTTAAAAGCTTTAAGTCCTTGACCCCAACCCCAAAGTTGGTGCAACTCAACTGAGAAAGAGGTCTATGCTTTCAGATCACTTTTCTCCCTTCAAACACAGGACAAAGCTGTCTGTTGTGGTTTTCCCGTGAACCTTTGCAACTCCATCTAGGGAACTGGTTAGGGGAAGGAGAAAATGGCAGGGCACCTTTGGTTCTGTGTATTTTCTCTTTGCATGCTCTGCAAAAGGCTCATTATCCTAAAGAAAGAATAAATATTTCTGATTGTGGAAGCCAAAAGCATAACATAGATGGGTAGACATCAGCAGTGAACAAAACTGAAATGACAGCCCTTCTCATGGTGCTTACAGAAAGTAGATACTATTCCAATAGCAGAGAAGACAATAGTCATCACCTAATCACAAGAGTATAATTAAACGGTCTGCTGAAACATTGAAGAGAAAGAAGAGCATGCGGTGAAAGTGTGTCACTGAGGAGCCTGACCATGCACAGAAATGGAGGTTTCCTAAGACAGTAACATTGAATAAAATGACCAGGAGTTTGTTCCTTTTGGCGGGGAGGGAGTTGGTGGGGACAAGGAAAGAATTCCAGAAAGGGGAACATCACGCACACAGACGCAGGGAAGCGCCATGGCTTGCGAGTGGCTGGGAGACGAGATGGACGGTGGTGAAGAAGACACTCGGGAAGGTGGAAGCCAGGCTGTGCGGCGCCTGATGATCCACAATGATCTTTATCCTGATGGCAGTGGGAACCCACAGAGGGGTTTAAGCGGAGGAATGACATGATAAAATTTGTATGTCTGCTTTATTATTTTTTAACTTTACTGAATGTTTAAAATAGCTCATAATTAGGTTAAAACCCTCTGGAAGAAAAAGGTCATTCTGGCAACTGTGGGTTCTGGGGGCGAGGGGGAGGCTGCAAGGAGGTCCATGGAGGCTGTTGCAGAGAGACGAGGAAGCCTGAGCTAGGAGTGGATGATGGCAGAGAAGGAGATGGGAGGCTCAGCAGCTTTGAAGGAGGTGACCAGCAGGGCACGGGGAGGGACTAGCAGTAGGGAGGAGGAGGAGTGAGGTGGAATCCTACAACTGCTCCTGGCTGGGATCACATCAGGGGCAATGAAATCAGCTCCTGGTCATTGCCCCAGTTCACTCCTCAGGAGAGCAGGAAGACAGCACTAACAGGAATTTCCTTGAGAGTTCAGAACAGAAAGTAGATCTATGTTTTCCTTAAGGAGTTCTGAGTTGTCCTTAAGATTCTGAGGACGGAAGATAGAAGACGATCTGTGTCTACCAGATGAACACACTTACCTTGAGTTCTTCCATCCGCTCTTGGATGGTGGAGAGGTCAGATGAATGGCTAGGGTCCTGCCCTTGGAGTATTTCTTCAGCTTCTACTATCCAGGCCTCTAAAACTTCTAAACTCTTGGTAAAGGTTTCATAGTCGAGAACACCAGCCTTTTTTTTTCCACAAAAGAAAAGTGATATTTTAGAAATCTAGTGAAAGGGCAATTGGCTAATGAAATTATTTTTCATAATCTTGTGTCAAATTGCTATACACAAGATGCCACTCCTATAGAAACAAGGCTACATGATTTAAATTTTCTTCTCTTTATTAATGTAACTTCTAAAACTTAGCATTATTCCTATGTAACATTAATGAACAAATTAAAATATTTTTAAAATACATTATCAAACATAAATATGCTCTGTTTCTTGCAAAAGCTTAATAAGCTATAAATGTTAATGTTAAAGCCACTTCATGTTTATTAACTGTACGTATTTTGCTCAGTACCATGAAAAGAGGCATTGGTTAGGGGGCAAAATTACATTGTAAAGAACAGTGCAAAACTCCCACCTTTCCCTTGTTCCCACTGCAACTGCCAGGTTTGTTTATTTTAATTCCTTGGCTTTGAATGACACATTTTCGCAATGGGGAAAAATTCTTCTTTCCTGTGCTTAGGCCCTGATATTATATAATACCATATTTATAACACACACTGAATATGAGCTCTGTACCTGCAACAGAGACTGCTGTTTGCAGAGAGCCTGTTCGAGGGCGCATATGTGCTGATTCAAAGAGAGCTGATCAGATTGAATGGCTGCTGCTGCTGAAGCATCCACTTGTTGCTTGAGTTGCTCCCCCAGCTCATGGAGAACAAAAAGGGAATCCTTAACAGTCCCCAGGCCTTTGAGGAGGTCCTAGAGAAGACGAAAACATGCCCATCAGGAAGGAACACGTTAAGGGTACTCTTTCAACATCAGCCACCGGTCACACATCTAGAAATGCTCAATTCCTATTTGTCAAATTATTACACTAACTCTTCATCTGCAGAAGAAAAAAATCAAGAATTGAATCCAATTTGTTAAAATATGCGTGTCCATTAACATTTTAAAAATACATGTACTATTCTGTTAACGAAAGCCTCACAGGTGCCTAGAACACCAGGGAAATGCAGAAAACATACACAAACAAGAAAAAATAAGAAAAAAACGTTACCTACAAGTAGAGCCAGTAACTGCAAACATTCTGGCAGATTTTTTTTCTGCCTCTTCATGTAAGTTGATATGAAATCTAAAACACTGTGCTACATTTTACCTTTTCCTACTTTGTATTTTACACACAAGGAATGAGTTTGTCAACAATATCTCCTGTAAGGGTGATCACGTTACAGTGGTTACAGCAGCCCCTCCTACTCGGCGGGGTGTAGCCGCCTAGCCATGGCTCGGGAGAGCGGGGCTATAAGTAGACTCTATCACCCCTCTTTTCCATGGCCTCTCTTGCCCCTACTTTTTGTGGGACTCTCTTATATGGTCAAAATTCCATGTCAGTGGAAAGCCCCTGTTTTTGGTTTCCATCTGCCACTAAGAGAGAACAAATGACTTGTTCTTCTATCTGTTCAGCGGGTGCCCCACCAGACATAGCGAAAAGAGCAGAGCCTGCTGTGCCTACAGTGGCTACTGGGAGGGGGAGAAAAATAAGGGGCATTTTTGACCTTGACATCAATCTCAGACAAATTCACAGAAATAATCTGAAGCACAACACTCTAGAACAGGTTATCGACTCAGGAGATTGAAAATAAAAAATGATACACTTTGTAAGCATAAACTATATGGCAGGATTAAAAAAAGCAATTAATTATCTTTACTATAAATATTAAACTTTAGCTTTAAAATGATCCTTATTCATGTGAAGGTATTAGAATATGTTAAACTTTTATTTATGTGCTTTTATTCATTGCCTAATTCTAATACACTGATTTGGGAAAGTTAATAACACATCCTTGAAACAAGTTCATTAAAATAAAGACAAAGACAAATAATAAGAGTCAGATAATGGGTGAAACATGAGATCTGCTCTTGAAAACCTTAAGTAGGTTATTGGCAGCTACAGTGGAAAAGAGAAATATTAAAAAGCTATTAAAAAGGAGTATGCCAGTAAATCAGGAAGGACTTCTTTCTATCACTAAATTCTTAGAAGAAATCATTGCACTGATGCTCACATAAGAGATAACGGGCCTAAATGGACAATGCCTTTAACAGTGAATTTTTAAAAGCCATACATCATTCTCTGTCTGATCATTCATTGCCCATCTTTGTAAAAACTAGTAGCCTAAACTTTCACATTAGGAAAATGGGAAAACAACTCATCTTTAAAAAATGAAACAGTGGGAGGGGCCTCTTAAATCTGACACATGGGCAACTGTGTTCTGAAAACCTAGCAGGCTGTTTGATACTTAAAACATTTAGGCAGCTGTCTCACACACTGAGACATACCAAAAGCCCACACACATCAGTACTAGTCCTGCTAAACTTGCAAAGTCTCACCCAACTTCCTGACATACATTGCAATCTTGAATCCACGTAGCAACTTCGTCATCAGCAATGTCCTTGTTAGTGGCTGCCTTCAAGAGCTCATTGGTTCGGTCCTCCTGCTGCTGAACTGTAGCAGTGCACTGTTTGGAGTAGTCCTTGTGTCTCTGCCAAAGCTGAAGGAGGGCCTTGCTGGAGTGCAGCTGCTCAGCAATCTCTTCCAGCAAGTTATTCCATCTGGAAACAATAGCCAACACTCATGGACAGATGATCACCTCTTACCCAACGCGGTTATTTACTATTTTATTTTTCATGATCCTGGTTCATGTGAATATGGAAATAATGAGGGGATGTCTCTTTCTATTTAACATAATAAAAAGTAACATTGTCCACTCATATTTCAAAGGTAGCTAATAGGAAAGAGGTCAATCTTTGGGTATTTTAGTGGTTCTCATTTCTTTCTAACTATCTTCACTATTATCCTTTATTACTTAAAACATTAATAGTATCTACACATATACAGCTCAAATTCAACATGTCAGCAAGTTTTAATTCTATCATTGTTTATAATAAGGTTGTGATATAAATAATGCATAGCAGTATAAAATTAGCATGTTCCATACCTCATATTGATTTCTTTGAGTGTATTAGTAAGAGTTTCTATCACAGGTGGGTGGCACTCTTTTAACAGTTGGTTGGTAACAGAGCCAAATTCCTGTAAGTTCTTTTCCTGTTTTTCTAGATCATCTTGAAGATTCTACCAAAAGAAAAAGCGCCACAGATGACATGACAGGATCTAAATTCTAACAATCACGTTTAAAAGTAATTGTAGCCATTTTCATAAATATGCACACACAAATACGTAAATCATGCCTTTGCTCCAACGCTTTATAAGCTTTCTTTAGATAATCATTTTTACTTTTTTATGATTTTGTTCTTATGAGTGTGAGAAGCAATCCTTAACAACTAAGCCTTCTTATAGTGGCATCTGGAATTCTGCTGGAAAAGCTCACACAGGGTGTTCTTGTCCATCACCTAGTAGGAAACTATGACAGTGGTATGCATGCAATCTATCTTTGCGGTTCAAAGTCAAGACCCAGGTCTTTATTTTATTATGTACCTAGAAACTACCTGACAATTTAAGAAGTCACGGCTTCTCTGAGTACCATCTCTGGATGTTCTTCCTTGAGAAGAATATTTATTAGACAGCTATAAGTTTGTCAGCGTCTTCCACCAAGGACCAATGAAGGAAACCTTAAGATATTTCCCTAGAAATATTGCTGAAGTGACTGTTAGTAAAACCCCAAGGTGAAGTGGGTTACAAAAATCCAGTTCTATTTAACACCAATATCTGATTGTCATCAAATCAAAATACGCAAGGATGAGACCCTGAATCATTTTGTATGTTAAAACAGCGTCCTCAGGTATTAAAGAGAGAACAGGCTAAATTAAAAAGTACTTCTAATCCCCTCAAAGTTATAAAATATGCTTTTAAACTTATTATTCTCAAAATAGTAAGTTTTAGTAGTTCTTAGTATCCACAAGTATTTATGGTTTAAAGACTTTATATATATAATTTATTCTTCCTACCTCCTGCCCCACCCCCTAAAAAGGCATTCCCTGCAGAAAGTCTCTGCATAAGAAGTCAGCAACATATAACTCTTGATTGCCAAGCCAGGGAGTGGACTGATGTAAGTAGAGTACATGCTGGGCTCTTGCTGGCTTCCCATCCCTCAGGGGCCACCCTGCCCATCCCATTGTCTGCGTGATTTAGCTGGGGAGAAAGGGCAGCCACAGGTGAGTGCCCAGTGCCCAGGTGTGCAGGGGAGTGAGGGCAGCAGCTCATTTGAGGGCAGTGACCTGAGATCGCAGAGAATGCTGTGTTTAAGTCAAACAGCAGCAATGTCATTCTAGATGCACACAGAATGGACACACAGGGAACCAAGCAATAAGTGCTAGAAAGACTATAATGTGTACATGCTGGGTAGACCCACCGATATTATACTGAATGAAAAGAAACCAGCTTAATAGTATGAAAATTTACCACTTTTGCTACTTTTCTCTTTGTTTTCTTTTTAATCCCTTAGAATATGCTTGGAAAAGCAGGATAACAAGAGAAAGGGAAGATAAAAAGGCAGCGACAATGGATCAAAGAGGTTGATTTAGGGAAAAATTATTTTCTAAAATACATTTGTGTGGCTATTTTGATAATAGAATTTTAAAAACCATTTAGTTTATATACTAGCTAGTTCAGAATTTGATACCCACAAGCAAGTCTGATTAAGTAACAAATAAAGCAGGTAAATTTGATTTTAAATAGTTTTAAGTAATTAAATGCAAACAATACACAGCAATATTCCAGGATGGTGCTCGCATTTGCTGATTTTTTTAATTTTCTCAAATTAAAAACAATATTAAGGATGGGTTAAATTCATTCCTTACCTGAAGATTGTCTACCTGAACTTGCACAGCTTCCAAAGAGCCAGTCAGCAGGCGGAATCGGGAAAGAGAGTATCTGGCCCCCATGAGGTAACTGTTTATCTCATCAAAGGTCACTTTGTGATCGCTCCATTGGTTAAGCACTGACTTCAACAGTATCTTTAATTGCCCAACCTTTTCAAAGAGACAGACATTCTTCTAACTGTGTAATATTTAAAATGATGGAATGCATATTCAGTTAATGAAAAAACATTAACATTTAAGAATTGCATCAGGTTTCAGGCATTATAAATAAACTGAAAAAAAATTGAATTGACAGCAATGTTGAAATTTATGCCTTTTATACTTCTGAACATTGAATCTAAATTAAAATGCATAGAAAGGCTATAAGTATATACATAAAACGTTTATATATAATATATAAATGCATGCTTTATACACATAAGCCTGATAAAAGGTAAATATATTTAATACCACAGGTAGGAAATACATTAAATGAGTGTTTTAAATTCATTTAATACTCATAACAACCTTATGAGGTAGGTATGTATATTCATTATCCCCAACTTACAGATGAAGAAACTGAAATACAAAGAGGTCATGCGAATCACCTAAGTTCATACTGTTGGAATGTGAGAGATGTAGATTTGAACCTAGGCAGTCTGATCCCAGGAAAAGAATCTGATCCCAGGAAATGAATCTATCTACCTACCTACCTACCTACCTTACCTACTTACCTACCTATCTATCTCACACATGCACATATACACACACACAGACTCAAATGATATCTTACGACAAAACATCTAAGAATGTTCTGCAATATTTCTGCAACAGAAAAGTTAAGTTTAAGTTTGGTCCATTTCATTTAGAAAAGTACCTGTTTTGGACTTCCTGACAGTCACCTCTAATTGTCTAAACGTAATCTTTTGAATATGCAGTAAGTGTGGCCATGATTAAGGAAATAGATCATATAAGTTAATTTGTACTTGCATTCTCTGCTTTTCTTCATGAGATAAATTAAAAATAGTGAAAACAATCAGGATACCATCTAATGGGGAAAGGACTTAGAAAGTGTTGCCTCAGAAATGAGGCAATGTCTGTAGGTGCAGACAGATGGCAGGACCTAGCCTACGAAAGTCAGAACAGATGGGAAATACTGCCTGGAGATCAACG
This sequence comes from Manis javanica, assembly GCF_040802235.1. Classification (NCBI taxonomy): domain Eukaryota; kingdom Metazoa; phylum Chordata; class Mammalia; order Pholidota; family Manidae; genus Manis; species Manis javanica. The sequence continues at coordinate 67,990,337 of NC_133168.1, forward strand.
GGGATTTTTAGAGTCTATTTTTTCTTTGTATAAAAGTTTCTTTTTCATGAGAAGATGTTTTTATAAAAGAACCACTTTATTTATGTGGTAAATCGTTTCCAAAGATCTGTGATGAACTATAAAAACGCACACAATAAAATAAATTTAAAATTGGGTTAAAGGTAAGATAAAGAGAGGCTGGAAAGCTGCACCTGGAGAAGCTGTCACCTCGTGACAGGCTGTAAGAGGCTGTTGGCTGTCTGCCACTGGTCCCAGTTCCCTTAATCTGTTTGTGCTTCAGCTCCCATCTCTGCAGAGTGTGGATAATAACACGTGTGTGTGCACAGCAGTATTTATTACACGTATGCTTATCACAGGAGGAGTTAACAATCTATCCAGTGCATATTTATCAAATGTCTTCACAGAATTTACGTTGTAGTGAGACAAATTTCAACAGACAAGCAGACTATATCCTATGTTAGAAGCTGATAAATAATATATCAGCAAAGCAGAGAACAGAGTTAGGGAGTGCAGGGAGGGGATGCAGAAGTTGTCATTTAAAATAAGGCGGTTAAGAAAGCCCTCATGGAGATTGTGAATTTGAACAAAGATTTTGAGGAGAGGGCATGAGTCACATGGATATTTGGGAGAGGGTGTTCTGGGCAGAGAGAGCAGCCAGCATATAGGCCCTCAGTATGCAACATGCTGGTTGGGTTCAAGAGTTGGGGGAGACCAGAAGCAAAGTGGGACAGCAGCAGCAGATGAGGTCAGACAGACTGTGGGAGGCTGGATCATGTGGGCCTTTAGCCCCCCATCAGTTTTTGGTTTCATTACTGAGACAAGAAGCTACTGGGGTATTTGAGCACAGGACCAGTGTGATCTCACTTCTGTTCTAACGGGACATTGCTGGCATGGAGACTATTGAGGAGGCCACTGAAATAATCAAGGCCACCAGGGAGGGTGACTCAGGCATAAATTCTAGCTGCAAAGATGGAGCAGAGGCTGGATTCTGGATCTATTCTGAAAACAGGGCTGATAAGATTGCTGATGGACTTCATGGTTATGAAAGAAAGAGAGGGGTGAAGAATGACTCCATGGATTTCTACCCAAGCAACAGGACAGAGCTGTCCTTAATTGAGATGGCAAAAAGCATAGGTTTGTGGGGGAAGAACTGGAGCTGATTGGGGCGTGGAAGTTTGAGATTCTTTAGGTCACACAAGAGGAGATGTCTGTAAGTTAAATAGATGTCAACAGCTGGGTAAGTTTCTCTCCTGTCTCTGTCTCTATCTAGAGTTTAGGAGAGAAATCCAGGCTTGGGATACACCTTTGAAAATTGTCTGTGCCTAGATGATATCTATGGACATGGGAACTGATGAAATTATTAAGAAAGTAATGTTCATAATAATGTTGATTATAGATAACATCCAAAGCTAGACTTTCTTAAGAGGTTAATAAAATGGACTTAACAGTACAGGCAGACCTTATTTTATTGCACTTCACTTAGTGCTTCATTGATACTGTGTTTTTTTGCAAATGGAAGGTTTGTGGCAAGCCTGCATTAAGCAAGTCTATTGGCACCACTTTTCCAACTGTATTTGCTCAGCTCATGTCTCTGTGTCACATTGTAATTCTCACAATCTTTCAGACCTTTTCAGTATTATTATAGTTGTTATGGTGATCTGTGATCAGTGATCTTTGAAGCTATTATTGTAATTGGAGGGCCATGAACCGGGCGCAAATAAGATAGCGAACTTGATCCATAAATGTGTGTGTCTGACGGTTCCATTGACCAGCCATTCCCAGTCTCTCCATGTCCTCATGCCTCCCTATTCCCTGACACAACAATACTGAAATTAGGAAAATTAATAACCCTACAATGGCCTCTAAGTGTTTCTGTAAAAGGGAGAGTCACACATCTCTCAAAAGGTAGAAATGGTTAAGCTTAGTGAAAAAGGCATATGGTAAGCCCAGATAGGCTAAAAGCTAAGCCTGTTGCACCAGTTAGCCAAGTTGTGAATACAAAGGAAAAGCTCTTGAAGGAAATTAAAGTGCTCCTCCAGTGACCACATGAGTGCTTCATTGCTGGGCTACATTAAGCAATTGTCACAGCCACCCCTGCCTTCAGTATCCACCACCCTGATCAAAAGCCATCAAAACCAGGAAAAAGATTATGGCTTTTGCTGAGAATGCACAGCTTCATGGTTTCAAAAAACATTTAACATTTTTTTGGCAATAAAGGATTTTAAATTAAGATATTTACATTGCTTTATTAATACTGTTGAATGCTTCACAGCATACAGTACAGTGTAAACGTAACTTTTATATGCACTGGGAAACCAAAAAAATTCATTGGACTAGCTTTTTTGTGATACTCGCTGTATTGTGGTGGCCTGAGACCTAACCCACATATCACCAAGGTCTGCCTGTACAAGAAGGTGATGTGTAGATTTTGTAATTTTTTACTCAGTTATTTTGGGAAAACTAAAACCCAAGTCATGTTTGGACATGAGATAGTGAATATGATCTTGGAGCCAGGTCTCTACAAGCAGTATTACCATGTGTTCTAAATTTGCCCAGGTTTGGTTGAGCTCCTGCAGCGTACTCCTGACAATGCCAGAGACTTCTTCTTTCTTGTCATGAATCAAAGCGAGTCCATTCTGCTCAATTTTTTCTACCTCCTTTTCTTTTGCTTTAATCAAATCTTCCAGGTCCTGAAAGATTAAAAAGCAGTCATGTCAAATTGCTCTATCGTGGAACTCAGGCATGCACTGAAATTGAGCCATTATAGTCTCATATCCTGAAAATACTAATCCAAATGCCTATCATCTGCAAGACAGGGTCCCCAAAGTGACACTTCTTCCTACATTTAAATTGTAAAAAGTCTTTTTATCCCGTGAAAAATTACTATAACTTTAAAAAGGTAAAGCTTGATTACCTAAGATATATGGAAATGGCACCATGTAGTTTTTTTCAAGAAGTTACAAGGAAAGAAATATGTCAGAAACGGTAACACAATTTATATTCATAAATTCAATATATGTTGGAGAAGTTACACAGTGCTAGCCCATGGGGTGAAATGTGATGGAATGGTATTCTGGGCCTTAGTTTCTGAGATTTTAGTTACATTTCTGCTATTATGGAGCTGTGCCACTTTGGTGGGAAACTTGGACTGAGTCTGAGTTTTTTCAGATGGAAAATCAGAATCTCTATTATCCTTTCTTTCTCCCAAAAATACTCTGATTCTATGTGATTCTAAAAGGTTATAGGCTTTTCTTATGAATCAAATCTTCATTTTCTTTAGGATGTGCATTTAGAACTATCAGTATGAAATGTTCACAAAAGCATATAAAATCAGGCGATGATTAGAGACCATCCTTAAGCATACATCATAATCCTAACTTTTATTTATTTTGATATGCCATTTGAAACTTTGAAAAGCTCAGTGAGGCCAGCTGAGGCTGCTGTTGAAGTTTTATGGATCCATAAGTAAGAGAGGAAATCAAGTCATACAACCTGTCTAGGAGATTAGAGTGAAGAAAATTCCGAAATATGTTCAGTTTGGATAATGTCTCGATTCTGCAAAAAAGATTTCTACCTCCCTCTCGTAATCCACCTGTGGGTAATAATATTGGGATGGGCGGTACGATTGCGAGGGTATTTGTATGGAGTCCCGCCTCTGCTGTGTTAATTACCTGTTGTATCTCTTTTTTTTGTTTCTGTCTGGTCCAACCTTTTAATCAGTCTACCTCATTCTATAAAACAGGAATAATAATACATTTGCTTACCATAAGCATCAGATAAATATACATATGAAATATCTTTAAGCTATTAAAAACTAGACAAAGGAGGAGTATTACTATATTCAGCCATTTGGTAATCTGCCATGCTTCAGTGCAAATGGCTTTCTTTTTTTCTTCTTAATCATCATGAAGCTATTTTTGTCCTGATATATTAATTAGAAATTCATGTAATAAGTAGCCTGAAGAGATCATTTTTGTTTTTAATATTGTTCTTCCATTTCCACTTAATAATTTTGTCAATGTTTTGACAGTTTTGATAATTAATTAGAGAATGCATACAGTGGTTACAAGGGCTACAGGTCCTTTATTCAGTATACAAAACATTATCAACTTTACTGTTTAAGATTTTTCTTACTTCTCTAAATTAAATATCCATAAACAATGCTTCCACCATGTCTTAATAGGATTCTAAAATTCAATAACTGGAACTAAAATTATCCCCATTTATTCAAAGATGTTAACTTTTTCAGTGAGCAATATTAAATGACATCTCTAAAATGCCCTGTGTATTTATAGTGACATAAATCAAAACCTAGTAGGAAACAGGACAGAAACACATATTTCGGGAAAATGAAGGTATATTTTCCTTTCCTTTTAATAATAATTAAAACATGATTCTGTTTGTGACCAATGACAGGAAAGCCAAACCTAACATTTTTTTTTACTATAACACATCATTCTTAATTCGTAAGTATCCATTTTCATGTTGATTTAAATGCCTAAATCACCTCTGAAAGAGTGGGAAAGTACTAAAGATTTTTTTAAATAAAATAAAACTTGAATCCAGTCACCAATTTAAGTATGCGAGCTTAAATGTCACACTTCGGTCCAGAGGAACAATTTCTTAAAAATAACAATAAATTTTTATCAAGGTTTGTGCTACTGCCAAATGGGACCTGCCATTAGGCTTGTGATTTACATGTGATGCCCCAAAATAACTGTGGGGGCTACTTGCATTCTGTTGTTTCAAAAAAAAAAAAACAACTTTTCATTTGGAATCACACATCGGTAGTGCTGTCAAGTTCTTTAAACCACTCGCGCAGCATTCCCTCCCGACATGGCCCGGCATCACCCTCCGGGGGACTAGATTTGGGTCCAAAAAGGAGTAAAACTTGGCCAAGCTTCTGCTACGTTTTCCAGCTATGTCTCCCTTGGATAAATAGATGATATGTATGTGAAAGAGACAAAATGGAAAATGGAAGGGAAAAAAGTATGCTTAAGAGAAGAAAAAATAAAAAGAATAAAAGAAAAGTAGGGTAGGGAGAAGAAAAAAAGGAAAAGCAAAGCCGTACTGATGGATCAGTCTTTAAAACAGTAAAGTTTATTACGACAGTGTTACCAAGGCAGCACTCATCTTGTTAATGTTAATACAGATTATCTTTCAATTTTAATGGAAACATTTGACCTTGGAATTCAAGAGGTATGACTTCTCATCCTTCAAAATAAAATGCTGGAATTCCAGCTTAGTTGTATATTTTACAATTGATGGACTAAATTGGAAATACGACTGGCCCCAGGAAAACTGGAAATGCAGTGAAACTAGATGATGGATGTTTTGTCTTCAATCTTTTATATAACCATCATCTGATGTGAAGCATTTATTTTTTTTGTTTAATTTCAAGTTATTTCTCTATATGATTGCAAAGTCTTCTTTGCAATCTTAATGCAACCTTGGAATTGCAATCCATTAGCTTGTCAGTCCAGCATAGAAACATCTGTTCTTCCTTTTCTAAACCAAAACACTTCCACTGAGTGGTTTGTGCACCATAGAAAACTGCTGGTTGGAAGGAAGAGCATTACCAAAGGCCTCTCTTTTTGAAATCGAGGCTATAAAAACAAGATCTGGGGAAATGACTGTTTCTGTGGAATTGCTTGACAACAGAGTCTTCAACTGTTCTTAGGAACCACTACAGGGAATAGTCACAGCGAATCTGTAACACATTACAAATTGTTGATTACTAAAAAAAGGTATTACAGCATTAACTGTAAGTTCATATTTCTCTGTGTTAACACGAATCCTGAGGAAATATGAAGTGTTTCTAAGTCACTGCACAACATTTAGAGTGCGCTCACTAACAACAGAACCAGAGACACTGATGGGGGCTTCTCTGTGTCACACAGCAGGAAGTAACACCGTCACGAGGGACGCACTCGCACAGAGTTGAGCCAGAAGCCAATCAAGCCTCTAGCGACAACTTCCACTTATAGGAAATAGAGGGGCAGGCAGAGCAGGTTAAATGGCATCATAAGGAAATACACGGGCTAATTCTGAACCTGACCCAGTCTATAGTTTCTGCAACAAGTTAATTGGATTGAAAAACATTGAGCAGGCACAAGAGATCTCAGAAGCAAATGTAGCCATGTGTCTGTCAAATCCTTATGTGAACAAGTTAACCGAAAAAAATTAAAAGACACTTTAAAAGAGAACTGAGAAAATAGTGTTATAGGTTGAGCATTAAATAGTACTATGGCTATTGTTCAATGTTTTGTGGTGATGATGATATGGTTATATAAGAAAATGTCCATTTTTGGAGATGTCTCTGCAGCATGCAGGAATAAAATGGCACAATGTCTGGGGTTCACTATGAATTTTTTAAGAAAAGAAATAATTCAGGCAAATATATCAAAATCTTAATAATTATCAAATCTGATGATCGGTGTATGGGGTTGAGCAGCATTCTCTCTGCTTATGAGTTTGTTTGAAAATTCTCAGTTTCAAATTTCTAAAAAGGTGAAAAAAATCTAATAGAAAAACTCAATAAACTCACAAAATCACAGAAATTCATTACCAAATGCAACTTCTTTCAATATTTAACTCTCAACTCTCAAGGCCTGACCGATTCTTTCAGCATAAGCCATGAAACTGTGAAACAGCTCATGTCAGCTACTGGGACAATTTACCTGACAGTCTTTCAGTGCATTTTGAACTGAAGTCTGATCTCCGATTTGATGTTGTTTTAGTCTCTTTTCCTGGGTTTCAAACCAACTTTTCAGACATTGTACATTATTTTCATATTCTGACCAAGATTCCAATAAGCTTTCCAACAGCTGGATCTGAACAAAGAAAATGAAAATAAATTTGCAGTTTGATTTTAAGGTCAAATCCATGGTACCCAAGCCACTATTTCCTCCAAATTAGGAAATCTTAAAACAGACCATTGTGTAGATGATTAAGAAAATGAATTTTATAAAGTGATTCAATGACTTTTACTCCTAAACAAGAACTTAAGTCAACTTGAAGCAAACGTAAGAGAAATTAAGATGCACCTTTAAAACACTAAGACAACATACAATGTATAAAGTAGGAAGCGCCTAAGAGAAAGCTAACAGGATTAAAGAATGTTTAGGGTGAGGTACGTGTCAGGGGCATTCTCTTCAGAAGCATTCATGTGCCAGCTGTCACCATACCACCTGTGAAATGAGTTTTCTTTATAGAGCATGCCTGTTCTTGGAGTTTTCATGTAGAGGGACAGCAAAGGCCGCTGGCTCACCTTCTCTGTTACTAGACCCTGCAGGATTTGCCAGCTTTTATTCATTGCTCCAAGCTGCTCAGCAAAATCAGTCTTATCGCTGCGTTTACTTTCCACATCCTGACTGCTGATCTGAAGCACAGACTGATTGACAAAATCAACTGTCAACTGTTTACAGTTAATGTCTATCTTAAAACCCTAAAAAGGGAAGGGAGAAAATAAGAAAACATGATTAGGCATATAAATAAATGTCTTCTATCTTAAGGAAACAAGGTTATACATGTAAAGGTCTTATATTTTATCAGGAGTTGGAAAGCTTTAAGTAATCTTAAGATTAATATTATAATTTCCATGAGTTTGTCTAAATGGCACAAAATCTGTGTGTATAATCCTATCTATTATTTTCAGAAGTTGTACATATAATATATAGGAACATATTGAATATAAATTGAACTTACACATATATTGGATATAAATACATACATTTTAGGCAGATTAAATTATATAATCTCATTATAAAAAGTCATAAATTATAGCACTTATTTTTATGATTTCTTAAAATGACACAAATTCAAAATAATTCCTAATACTTTTCAACACTTTCTTACTTTTCTAGGCCTAAATTCAAAATTATTCCTAATACTTTTCTATACTTCGTAACAACTTTCCTAGGCCTAAAACTAGGCAGTTTTCTTACTTTTGTACACTGTTCTGGTCACTATGTATGAAACATTAAACTCTAAGACCTGATTTCCATACTTTGAGTATTCGAGTTCTTTCAAATAAAAGTGTCCTAAAATATGAAAAGAAAAAAATGTTTAATTACCTTATATTTCTGAAGGTATTCATGAATTGCCTTGTAACCTATGGAATTTTTTATATTCTCTTCATCCTTTTGAATCACATTTTCCATGATAGAAATCCACGTCATGACTTCAGAAATGGCATGGCGGGAAGGCAGCTTATCCATCCGGAGCTGTCCAAGTAAGAAAGCAAGTCCCAAGTGTGCAAGTTCAAACCAAATTCCTGCTGACCTAACAACCATGCATCAATTCTTGTTAAAGTGCCAACAGAGATTACATGTCTCAAATGACATTTCTGGATCTTCACCTTACTAGAAGCTTGAAATTAAACATATAAACATTGTGCAAACATTAACTAATTAATCAAAACACCAGCAAGAAGAAAATATTGTTCTTATTTTATAGCTAGTTTTATGAGTTTATAAAAAACTTACCTACAAAACATTCAACAGATGTATTTTATTAATTATCTTGTAAAATTTCTGCATGTGATGACTCAGGAATATTAAAAGAAGAAAGAAAAATACCACACTACAAACTATCATTTTCTAGATTTTTGGCACTCTAATATTTATTCCTAAGAGCATGGCCAATTTCCTCAGTCATTAACTAAAATATACTTAGAATTCTGAATCTTACTTAAAATATCATACATTATACAGATACTTACAATGATTTTCAGGAACAAAAACAACTATTTAAAATATTTATGGACTTCTTGTGGTGCAGAAAGATGTAGAGATACATGTGAGTGGTTTCCTGCTCTCTAGAAATGTACAGCTGTTGATTAGGAGCAATGAGACATACGCATTAAACACAATTATCTATCATACCTGGTAGAGTGATGAATGCCAAAGAGAGACAAAGATACTGTCTGGAAGTTCAGGAGAGAAAGGTGTATTTCAGATAAGAGAAATACTTAATGTTTATTCAATGCCAGTTGCTCTATCGTAGGTGAAATGATAGGTCTTTTATATATACTGTTATTGCATCTTTATAACTACTTTTTTTATGAGGGAGGTGTAGTGACCCAAATTTTACTCATGAAAAAACAGCAAGTTTAAACAAGGCTAGACAAGGAGTCTAATAAATACATGCACACACACATACATACTAAAGAAGCCCATGGAATATTTGACACTTGTAGATACGGCCTTGTAGGACAGTTCACATTTACTGTGCAAAACAATGGAAGAGAGAAAAGGCAAGATGTCCACAACAAAGCTGATCTAAATTTGTGAGCAAAAGCAGATTTACATACTTTTACATTTAATTTGCTTCAAATCATTTATTACCAATTAAACCAATGGTTATTTCTATACCTGGTGGAGCTTTTCCTGTACAGCTGGGATATTTGTCAGCAGGTCTGTCCACTGACTATCAATGTGTGACAGCTCTGAACGCAGGGCAGCTGTGTCCACTTTTTTTAATCGAAGAAGTTGATTTCCAGTGCTCAGAACAGACGATTTTAGGGAAGATTTGGCATCCACCTCTTTGGAAAACTCCTAAAAAAGTAGCAATGTTCAAGTCAGTAAATAGCCAGAGAGTGCATTTAAGGAAAGAAACCAATTTATTACATAAACGCTTTGTCTTTTCATCTTAAGGGGAGCCTCATTAAGGATGCTAGAGGAAGAGAACACCACACCCTTGCCTGAATGAAAGGCAACAACGCAGCCAGTACTTGAAAACTCCCTTTAATGCAGCAATATTGAGCCCTATTATTTTGCATAATTATTGAACACATAGTTAATACTGACGCATTCTCTATGGCTTGATTTATGAAGTATATTACATTGAATCAAATGTTCATTCAGATTCTTAGGCTTACCAGGAAAGCATTCAGATGATCACGGACCATTTCCAGTTCTTGTGGGACTGTCACAGATTGTTGAGTCCAAAATTCTAGCCTGTCTTTTGCAGATTGTAACCAGTGACTTAGTTCTGCAGATTCATGTTGGTATCTGTAAGTATATGAATGAGGCTATTAAGTAAACACCCAGTAAGACCTACTTTCTGCTAACTCAAGTTATTCAGCAATTGCCAATTTTAAAACAAGAGACACAACAGATCTGGGAGAATAATGCCCTGAGTTGACACTACCAAATTCTCTTAATATTTATAAGTCAATCAAGCCAGTCTCTCTGAATTTCAGCTTTCCCATCTCTAAGGGGAAAATAAAAAATATCTTTCTCCTATTTCTTTACATTGGAACTATTTAGAAAATATTAGATGAATGTTATTAAAACATCAGAGAGGTAAAGGTGGCCTAGAAATTGAGCATTTCAGTATGTGGAATCAATCCTCCATCTCTTTTGAATACCTCTGTTGCCCTTGAGAAACTTGCCTTCTCAAAACACTTTTCTTTTTCTCCTAAAGTTTTATACATGGTGGCCACCCATGTACAGTCAATTGGCAAGGGGGGATGGTAGTTCAAAGGTAAGCTGCATCATGCCCCTACCTTCCCGCCTACTTATAATTACGTCTATACAATCAGACAAGACTCTAATTAGGGGCTTTGTGTTTGCCTTTATTTTCCAAACGATAAACTCAGAGAGGGACCAGATCTTTTTCAAGTGCTGTACCCACTAGCTTTAGAAAGACTGCAGCACTAATCTAAAATTATGAAAAATAGTCTTTGTATTACCTGGTCCAGTGTTTCAATATTGTTTCCAATCTGTGAAGTTCCTTAGACACTTTGTTGGTATTATTTAACCAGTGTTCTCCAAGTTGATTCAGCTGGCCTTCTAGATATGAGCAGCTAATGGACATCAGAAGTCGTTTCCCATCATCTAATACTTGATACAATTTGGGCTGGTATTCATTAAGGCTGGATTTCAAATGCTAAAATGATCGGAAATACTGGTTTAAAAGCTGGGATGGTGTGATATTTCTCTTTAGAAAGCATAATTTCTCCGGTGCCCATAATTTTCCCATTATCCATTTGTCAGATTCCAACTATTTGCACCTAAGTAACATTAGAAACTTTGAGATGGCTCATCTACATCTAAGTATAGATGTTTGTTTTTTTGTAGTAGTAGCTTTAGGAGCATTTAAGACTGTCAAACTGTAAGTATTTCAGGAACAGTATGATACCAGTATCAACTACAGAAAATGCTTGGTGGAGGTCGAATTTTCAAAGGAGCTCTCTCATACAAAAAGGAAAAATATCCTTTTTATGTTCTACTTCAACAATGTCCATAGTTTGAAATAAAAGTAAAAGAACTTAATAATATATCAGATTGCAAATCTGTTTAGATTCTGCTAAAGCCATGAGAAAATTCCAAAAGGAAATGCTACTGAAATGCTCCTTGGACGCTGACCTGGTAGAGCGTTATCCGGTTGATGAGCCTGTCCGCGCTCTCCTCCACCAAACCCACACTTGGGATGTTACTTTCCACCACCTCCAGCTGTCTGCTGAGCTCCCGGTAGTCCTCATCCAGGTGGGACCACGTCTACAAAGGCAATATCAGTCTCTGAGCTAAAAAAATCCTCATTAAGGGACGCACTCTACAGATTTTTTCAAGTTACATCAGAGATGTTTGTGTGGTAGGTTTGCTCTGGGAAGCACAAAATGACGTTAAAGCAAGTACTCAGATGTTGACCCTGAAAAGCACTGGGAATGGGCTTTAGCATCTGCACAAACCTGGGCAAGTTATTAAACTTCTCTGAACCTTATTTTCAATGTTAAAAATATGGGGATAAAAGTAACTCCTGTCCATTGTGTAGATTAAATAGAATAATATATGAAGCATACAGAGAATACAAGAGGCATCTGATATACATGGTTTCATTCTTTACCTCAGTAATGCTGAGCATATGACTAAACACATTACACCTGCATAAATGACAACACACACATTGAAGAAATGAATATGCAGTATACAGACATTCTACTAAAGAGAAATCCCAAATCACTTATTCCTTAATTCTGATTATTATTTTATTTAAAATTGGAAAATCTTTTTAAAATCATTTTCATCACTTCAAAAACATTTTCCCTCCCATGATTTATGGTAAAGATCAGCAGATTTTCAGTATGGCTATCCAAACCCCAAATATTGTCATGCCCGGACTGAAGACAGTATTCGTCTATCTGACTCACAGTGTAGCCTTTATCTGAATATAAATATGAAACGTGGGAGGACAAGGCAATACGTGTTGCTGAGTTGGAGAGAGTTCCAAGGTTATATGAGGCAAATCACAGGAATAAACACGTCTTGCCTCAATGGCTTGCTTTGCAAAAGGGAGTTTGCAGTAAGGAAGATGCTACATCACTAGTCTCACCTCTAGGATGTACTCCAGCTCGACACCCCTCTTGTGAGCCCGTTTCAGTACAGCTGAAGCCTGCGCCATCAGTTCTGTGTGGAATTGGGTTTCCCTTAGGAGTGCAAAGCTGATTATCTTTCTGAAAAGCGTTTCAGTCAAGATCATATGCGATTCCAGGCCCTGAAAATATTCCTGCAATTTTTCAAGGAGAAAGAGGTCAGCAAATCATTCAGCTGCTACCCTTACAATAAAAAATTGCTTCAAACGTGAAGCCTCAAAAACTCAGTGACTACATGAGCAACACAGTGCCACCCGACCTGCTCACCTCCACCTTACCCAGGCTTGCTCCGCTGCTTGCAGAGACGCGGCTCCAGCCTCCTATCTGGCCTCTCTCGTCTCGCCACTCAAGTTCAGCTACACTCCCCAAAACAGTGCCCTTCACATGTACTAGCTTCTGAAACAGCTCTGCCCTCTAATTCTTCACCGCTGTAGAGTCCGCGTGGACTTTCACTAACTCCAGCACACAAACTCTTGGACACACTCGCTCCTGTTCCCTCACCCTTGGCCTCTGTTTATACTCTGTGCTCCCACAGATGTCCTCATTGACACGTTCACAACCTTCCTCCCTCATACCATGGGTGGTCTTGAGTTCTACTTCTCTGAATTCCCGGAGAATTTGTTTGCTGTGCTTTAATACTTACTGCCAAGCACAGCTTGACACATACTGATTGGTATTATGTATTTTGAAATTTCCCTTGTATTATACCCACACTCGACAGAACTGGAGGCTTTACACAATCCTACAAATGTGTTTTGAAATATTACTTTTCTGTGTAAAAGGTCCCAGAGGAGGGAGATAAGGCTTGTTCCATGTCCTGTTCCCAGCACCAGGAGTAGGGCTGAAGGGCTAGGCTCAGCACTGCTAATAACACTTAGCGTGTACTACATGTTAAGCACTCTGTCATCTCAATGAATCCTTGTAACAACTTATGAGGTAGGTAGTTTTATTTTCCATTTTATAGATAAGGCCACAAAGTAGCCAGTCTATGTAACACACTCAGGGTTATTGTAGAACTCTCCTTCAGCAAATAGTCTGGTCAACACAAAATAGAATCATTATTTTTAACTGACAGCTATTATATATCACAGAATCTTAAAGTTGGAAGAGAACTTGGAGGTCATTTAGCACAACAGTCACCAAACGCTAAGACTCCTTTGGGAAACCTTCCTCCCCCAGTCAGCCTTGGCTGGTCTCCTGGCTGGGGGGCTGTCTGTCCAATGGCAGCCTATTCCTTTTTGAGTTCTTCAGCTATTGAGCTTATTTTTCTGTTATTTATACTCATTGATCCTAGTTTCCTCTCTGGAATAACTCAGGATGATATTTTACTGCCATGGTCAGAGAATTGAGAAAAACCAGCTGTGAACTTTAAAGCAATGTTTTCAAAGCCAAATGATAAGGCCTTAATAAATCACCAAGTTTTGGATAAAAACCTTTGGGAAAAATAGCAAGAAGTATAATCCCCAACAAAACAAAACAAAATAAAACAAAAACCCACCTTTTTAAGCCACCAGAGAGCTACATAATGGCAGAATGCGTTAACCATCTATAACCTAATAGGGTTTTTAAAGTGTTTTTATAGGAAATTCCCACAGTTTGAGTTTGGCTTTCTGCACTGGCAAAACTGCTCTTTCTACAATCACTGCTAGTAAGGTAAGAGTTGCCTACGTGTGTGCCTTAAACAGGTATTCCTATACTCATAAGTGGTGTCTAACTTGAACTTGGTTAGGGCACACACTCAGGCCTACCAAGCTTGATCATGTAGTAAAAGGACGTGTCTCCGGGAAAATCTCTTGAGGCCAACAGCAGCTAGCAGAGCACATGCTTAAGGGCCGGAAGAACTGAGTGACGCATGTTTAGGGACTGAAACCCTATCTCAGAGCCGAGTGGGCAGCCCTGTGTTCCCCGAGTGGAGGAAGGAGTCCTTGGCCAGAACAAGGGTAAACAGACAGGACACCTGGGACGAGATCAACAAAAGGACACAAAAGACACAAAGGCAAAAAAGCAGAGTTAGGACGAAGCTGGGCTCCTTTGAGGGGAGATTTTGAGTTTCCTCCTGGTTGAAGTTCACAAAGGAAGAAAGCCTGGCTAGTACTAGTGAGGAATGATAATTAAGATTACTGGTCAGGTTGGTATAAAATTATAGAAACATATCCTCTATAGTTTTCTGTGCTACTGAATGCCAGTGGCTTTGACTATTCATTCATTGACAACTTAGAGGTAGCTTATGCAAGTAGAAGCTCTCATGAAAGATTGGCTTTACTACGTGTATGTCAGTGAATGAGACTATGCTTTCACAACTACATTTTCTCTCTCTCTCTCTCTCTCTATTTTTTTACCTTATGTTTATCAAGCAGTTGTTGGATTTCTTCTTTGGAAGACACGATGATTTTCTGGTCGCTTGCCATCTTCTCTCGCCCAGTTTCCAGCAGGTCAGTCAGATCTTGCAAAGCCCTTTCGTACTGACTCTTGAGTGCAAGACTGTGGTTGAGACTGCCCCGCCGGGAGGCAATGGTCATCGTCAGTTCATCATACATGTCCTAATGGAGACATTGACACGTGCAATTCATGTTTTGATGCCTTAAAGTGTGTTACCGCAAGCACATGACCCAACAAAGGACACCCCTTTAGGTTCCTGCCACAAAATGATGCTCTGCATGGAGGTCACCTGCTTATTCATCTATAAGCCTTACTTTGACAATTTCTTTTGAAAAAGATAAGCTAAATATTTCAATTCCAAAGGATAGGAAAAAACATTGCCTGAAAATGACACAAGGTAGATCTGACAACTATTTCTCAGGATGTCAATAGTTCATGGTGGGACAAGGGGTTCCTAGTTTCCTCTCTGGAATAACTCAGGATGATATTTTACTGCCATGATCAGAGACATAGAAATGTTGAGAAACTGTGTGGCTGAAGGGAATGGCACAGGAAATATAATTTTAATTTTTATCATGTTCACAAGGTTTATATAACTTTAGAATAATTGAATGTAATATTTTTAACATTTTATCTGATAAGTAATAATGAAATTTTGGACTATGCCTCAAATAAAGAGCTAAAAAAACAGAGATGTGAGCAGAAAGACTTAAAAAGGGAATGTTTTTGCCAAATCTGCTGTAGTAAATAACTACTTAAACTGGGAAGACATATTAGGAGACGATGATGCACCAAACACAAAATTTATTTGAGCCATATGGACCTGATTAACATATCATATTAAGGCTTACTAGGCCAAATGGTTCAATCTGGAAGAGTTCAACTTTAATGTCTATTTACAGCTATGACGTTTAGTGACTCTTACACCTGACATTTAAACACTGTCAGAAAACTGTCTAAAAAGGACAAAGTGGGGGCAGTGGGTTCATGACATGAAATGTTAGGTAAAGGAATGTGACAGTTAAAATAAAAATGTTCATTTTGAAATAAGAGCTATTTTATATTTTCAAAAGGAAAAACTTGTAAGCCTGCACTGGGCTCATACTTCTAATCCCTCAATAGTTCTGCAATAAGGCATGCAGATGCAGGAAAAAACAATGTGTGTGTGTGTCACTGTACCGAAGTTTTTCTTAATATCATTTAACTATGTTGCCTATTAAATGCTAAATTTTGCTGGTCTGATTTCCCAGGATCTTCCTAACATCCTAATAGTAGATTCTTGACTCAGTACCCAATCTGGAAAGCAAATTATCCCAAAGTTATTCTCTACCTCTGAAGGCTCTCAGGAAATCTGCTGGATTTCAGCTACTTCTAGTTTACTTATTACTTATTAATTTTTTGTTCTGGAATTTTAAACGATGCCTCTTTTCCATTCAAACATGTCTAAAAGATAAACTATAACTCTGAAAGCCCAAGAAAACCACTTTCTAAAAAGTATTAGCTTGAGTATATTTTCTTTAGAACAGTTTTTGGGGGTACAAAATAGAATAGACGTCCCTCTTTTAACTTTTCTCGGTAGGATTGATAATTATTACATTTTCTTGAGTAGAAAATAATATGCTATGATTCGACTATACCAAAATGCTTAGTCACTGAAATAATAATAAAGTAAGTATCAGGAAAAAAGAAAAAGAATCTTAGAAGCCTGAGAACAGAATTTATTCTATTGCACTAAATATAGTAAAAGTTTCAGAAAAATTTCTGAGACTTACTTGGAAGAAAGATTAGGATGTAAAAGACCTGAACTTTGTAAAGAAAAATCAAGGAAATAGAGAAAATAATTTTTTCTTGACTTCTAGTTAGGATGTGTCATTGAGGCTGAATGCCATTGGCAGAATATTATACCTGGAGTCTGGAGAGTTCTTGCATAGAAGGCGGCTCGATCTGCAACTTGTCACCACGCTTTTTTAATTCAATGATTCCTGCATCCAATTCCTTTAGCCCATCTTCAGCCTGTTGTATTGCCTATGTAAGATTGAGAACATTTCATTAAAACTCCCAAGGAACAAAATGCGGTTTGTATGTCTTTTTATTTGTTCTTCTTTCCACAGAAAACATTTCAATGCATATGAAAAGAGTCATTTCAATACAACATCAAAACCATGGCCATCTTTTATATACAAGAGAGAAGAAATACCTCTATTATACTACAGATCATGTATCTTAAATGTAAGGAGCTGATGGGAGGGACATCACATGGAGGGTTAGAAGAACAATGGCTTCCTTAAACAAGTAGGGGAATTTGTGACTAGCAATGCCTGAAAAAGAAGCATAACTTAGGATATAGAAGAAGGTATTGCCTGAAATTTTCTAGGGCTTCATGCTCTGGTTTCCTAAAATGCAGTTTTGAGCATCTTTGGGGGGAGATGCAGTGAGGCAGGGGGAAAATTTGTTCCAGCATGATCAGGGAACGCTGTCTTTCTTTAGTAGAAAAGTAAGCAATCAACAAGTATCCAAGTGGCTGCTAATTCTAAGACTTGTCTTCCCAGCACAAGATCTGTAGAAGATCTCATCCTGGCCTTCAAGGAGCTTACAGTCTGGTTAGCAAGCTGAAGTAAACAAAGGAAAACAAAACAAGGCTAATATAATTATGCACTAAACTTGAAACAATGCATCCCTGTTGGAGGACTTTGCAGAAGAGAGACACCAGTGAATCCTGGAGGAGTCTAAGGAGGTTTTTGGAAGATATGTAACCTCGGTTGTCCTTGAAGGATGAAAAGAACATGGGCTCCAGATGGCAGATGAAACACATGTGTCCTATTTTCTCTGTTCTGAATCCCCACTACGACCACAGCAAGCATTTTGTTTGCTTGTTTCTTGGTATGTCCCTTGAGTGCCATAAATCTACAAGGACAAGAAAAAGGAAAGAAGACAATACTAGCTACATTTCGAAAGCTAGAGTTCAGAAGGATGTGTGATCACTGACAAGAAATCTGAGAAAGCTGAATTCTTAGCTGGAAGAGGAATACCGTCACGAACTTCACAGCAATAATAGCAATCTTGGGATCTCTGGGTGAAGTGGGATGGATGCTAAATAAGGAGGGTTGGTAAAAAGCTGCTTACAAAACACTGAAATTTTCAGATCCCCTTCCTCATCCCACATAGCCCGTTTCCTTTTTAGGGGAAAGATTGGAAGTTTATTTTCAGAAGAAGGTAAGACAGTCTCTGGACTGAAGAGCACCAGAAATAGTTGTGGGCTTGAGTACTTTGGCTGAAGGCAGGGGGATATAGTGACCGAATGCCACTGGGTGCTGAATGTGGAGCCCCTTTGTCTTCTAGAGTGCTGCAGCCAGCATCCACCCTCCAGACAAGGGAGAGGAAAAAATATAAAAAGACCAATAGGAAAACCTAAAGGTTTGACACAAGGATTCTCCTACAAATAGCCCACAAAGGCCACCTTTCAGTAAATCTTAAAATGTCAAGCCCCATCCCTCTACAAAGTTCCCCTTCAGCTGTTTCGATTCCCTTCCTAAATGTGAACAGACAGCAAAGGTTTTCCATGTATCTGAGAAAAGCCTGCAGAACAAAAGATAGAGACTAAGCAAACAAATAAATAAAAGGCAAGCTGGAGGGAAACACTATACAGGAAAAATGAAACTTCAGCCAAAAAAAAAAAAATCATTAATACACCCAGAGAGATTACAAAATATAATGCATCTATAAGAAAAAAAAAGGAACAGGATACCAAAAAAGGATCATTCAGAGAACCAAAATGAGCTTTGAGGAAATGAAACACATGAGAGTAGAAATGCAAAATTCAGTAGAAAAGTTTGGAGTGGAAGTCAAGGAAGTCTTCCAGAAAATAGAGCAAACTGGGCAAGAAATGTCTCTTAATAAAAAAAAAAAATTAGAAGACTGGGCCATAATATCCAACATCTGCCTAAAAGGAGTTCCAGGATGGCAGACAGATAAAATGGATGAAAAATATTAAATCAATCAGAAAATTTTCCAGAAGGCAAGGAGAGCTCACAAGTCAAATGAACCCCTTGAACTCCCAGCCCAGTGGATAGAACAGACCCTTCCCAAGACATGTCATTGTGAAAACCGGGCTCATGGGGTAACGGGTCTGTTCCAGAGTGGAATGACGGACTCAAAAGGTGACTGTTTTGAGAGGTATCACCCCAATGCTTCTGCTATTATTACTTTTGTAACCCAAGGAAGGAAGGGATGGAACTAGCACATTTTTTAGTTGTTCTCCATTCATTCTAAGAAATAATCTAGTTGTTTTTATCCCTGGCATTCAGTTTATGATGTTGGTCAATGATTAGTAAAAGTGTTACTTGTGATACACAGATCCTATGTTTCACATCAGAAATTCAAGGCAAAGCATCGCTATAGCTGCCCAAATCTTTTTTGGAATCCGGTCGATAATAAGCCAAAAATAAAAAATAAAAATATATTAAAAAAACGGTCCTTTCAAGTAGAAGATAGGGCAGAGAAGAATGATTTTTAATTTGGGGGAAATAAGGACTCTCTTTAAAAGGCAGAAGAAAATATGATTAAGAAAAGTACATATTCACATATAATCTTGTAAACGACTTTAGATGACAGATAATAGATCCAGGTATCTATCTAAAGAAATATTTTGGGTGATCTTTACTTCAGACAATTCTCTATAGTCAACCCATAGAACTGCTTAGATGTCTAGTGAAATTAGGGTAAAGAATCCCATTAAATCACATACTTCTCATAATTATTTAGTTTATGAAACAGGAGCTAGTCTGTGTAATATTCATCCCACTTCTTCTCTCCTCCCTGTTTTCACTGCCATTATACTGGTTAGAATTCTCATTCATTCTCATCAGGGCACCTACAGAGAGCCTCCTGTTGGATATATGCCTCCTGATCCTGGAGATGCCAAGGCAACTACCCAGAAGTGGGACCAGCACTGACACTCATTCTCACCCTAAATGTCCAGTGACTTCCCGCTGCCAGTGGTTTGCAAGGGCTGTGCAAGCACTCAAAAGTGTAGCAGATGTTCTGAGAGGATACGATACTACATCTTTCATTTACATCCAACCACATTCACTTTTAATTTTCATTTGTGCATATGCCTTATGACACAGTTCCTTACAATTTATAAATAAGTAGATATACATATATTTGTGGTGTGCGCTTTTACTTTTTTAACTAATGAGGTATGCAATCAATAAAGCTTTGAGAACTTTCGTTTGTACAACGAAGTTCAAATTCTCTGACATTCAATAGGTCCCTTACTGCCTTGACTTTGCTCATCCAACCTTATTTCCCCTCAGTCATTTTCATTCATCCTAAATTCAGCTAAACAGGATTACTTGCTTTTCTCCTGAAGTGCTGTGAATTGTCTAATATTTATGTCTTTATTCTGGCTGCCTCTTTCCTTGGGTACCTTTCTTGCCAGTCTCTGTGTCCGGACTTCCAAGTCTATTTCAAATTTCCCTTTACAGTTTTCCCTAATACTACCCTTGTTGAAGGCAATCTACACCCTCTTAAATGTCCACAGTGCTCCACCTATACTGCTAACCAGGACAACTGGACTTTCTAGCACATGGCTTTGAGGTTTACGTCTAATGTCACAGTTAGGTGGCAAACTTCTTTGGGTCAGAACCTGTCACTGACATCATTTCCTCTCTCCCATTTCCTAGTTCTGTGAAAAGTGTCAAAGTCAATGTTACCCATCCAGTTATTCACACCTGGCACTTAATATGTATGACAAAAAATCATAGTAAGCTAGTCTTGCAACGATTTTAAATTTTGTATTTGAAATTTCATAGCAAATCAGATCTACTCTATGCATTTGCTCTTCCAGAAAGAAGGCAGCTGGAATTTTACCTCGATTTGCTCTGCCACAGGCTGTTCAAAGACATTTGCCAGTTTCTGAAGAATAATGTATTTGTTGTCAGTAAGTGATGTAGACAGCACCTTCAGATCATTCTAAAGAGAAAAGCAACAGGAAGACTTAACATGTGTAACAGGGAATTCAAAATGGTTGTGAACATAACATGCATTCTTAGAAATAACAGATAGGTGTAGGAACTTAATCTCCAGAAGAAACAGTACTGTCCTAGGGGAAGGTAAAAGGAACTGGTAACAATCTACCTAAATGTGAAAATTAACTTTTCATGAATTTGGTACACAGAACATTTCCAACACAATATAAATGGAGAGCAAATGTACAAATAAAAAGCAATACTGGTCACCCTAATCTTGGTAGGTCTGAAATAAATGTGCACATTTCAACACTGCAGCAGAAATACACACTAATGACTTTTATCTAGTGTAACAACCAACAGGTGTTCTGATTTGGGAAAGAAAATGATTCTTAAGAATAGTATGATTCCTCTTCTCCTCTCTTCCCTCCTTCCTTTTTTTCCCTACTTTCCAAGAATATGTATTAGCTTATAAAAAAATCCAGAAGTTTAGAAAATGTTACCCACAATGCTTGAAGACCTATGAAGTGACAGTATAAAAAGATCTTAGCCAAATCTTCTGTTCATAAACATTATTCACTTAAAAGTCCAAAGATATTTATACTGAGGTAGATTTGTACAAAAAGGAGATAATTACCAGGACTTGGGGACTCAGTTTTAAAGGGAATAATGAACTGGAACAAAATCTGAATGATAAAATTTTTAATTCCCCACCTCCCTGAAATATCAGCAAATAAGCTCTATTTCTTACTGGTTAGCAACCATATATGAGGGTTGTTCATCAGAGGCTAAAATTAGACTCAGCACATCCTCTTCACTGAGGGCGGATCATATGCAAGTAAGTGTTCTTCACTAAGATGCAGGAGATCTGACTGTCTCATGAGGAGCCAGATAATCACACCAAGGGAGAAAAACTGTCCTTAAGGATAAGTGGGAGCATTATAACACAAAATACAAGGCTAAAAAATAAATTATGAGCAAATTATACAGCAAAATTTAAAAAAAAGAAAAGAAATAGCATAAAACATGAGAAGTAGAGAAAAGCATATGATCCTAAGAGCTGATAATTGTCTCTAAGCAAAACCCAAGCCCATCTGCAAGCCTGGTGCAGACTAAACAGGAAATTGTCTAAGAACAACCTTGGAAAAATGAGAACAGCAACAAGGTTTTGCATAAGAGTTATGTTAATATTTGCATTATTCAACTGGATTCAGGGCGAGGTGGGCCATGGGAACATGTATCTGTTTTGTGTGCGTAGGAAAAGGTGTTTCCCATTCATTTGAACCGATTCAAAAGAATAAGGTTTCAATTATTATATACATTTAGAACATTAGTTCTGTTAATGTAAATGAGTAATTAAGCATAAATAACATGACATGGGCTAGAAGTGAAGAGTGTGTATTTCCTATATATATCTTTACATTTTTAATAGCATATTTTCTATCTTAATTGCATTCTATTCAAGGTAACAGAAAACAAGAGTTCACATTTCTTGAAGCCACACTAATTACTAGGAGAGACAAGCCAAGAAGACAGAAAAGCAGAGAATAACTAACAACATATGGATGTTGATATTGTCTTAAAAGTGAAAATCCAAAAGCTTTAACCATTTTTTATTACTGTAGTTGTGATACAGCAGGATAACTAAGGTATGTATATATATTATACATATAGCAGACATAATAATTTTTTCTTCTAGTCACTGAAATTACCTGTGACGCATAAAGAGGCAGGATTCTAGTTGTTTGAGAAACAGGTCCATAGAAAGTTTAAAATTTTTAAATCACTTGTGCTGTCTAATTTAACAAAGTATTTTTCATTTTCTAAATAGCTTAAAAAAATAACTTGAAATAACTTGAAATACTTATAAAAATATCCAGGAAACTTATTTGGGGTTAAGTCTACGAGTAAAATTTTAAAATACAGAATAGTTGATAGTTGACTTGCATAATTCCATGAAGAAAATATACATGTACAAAACATGTACACATTCTTCCAGATCATCTGTTGGGCACAGAATAATGTTAGCAGTTGAGTAAAAGCTAATAACTCAAAGGTTAAATGGAAAATGAAGGCATATTATTCCCATTACTGAGCACTGACAGAATACCAGGTGCTTAGTGCAAAGTAAAATAAATTGATTTGTGACTTGACCTTTAATTATATTAACATTGGAATTCTTTCTTCCAATTTGGACCACAAACATTCTGAAATGTCAGTTTTTGTTCATGAGCTGACCACCAACAAGTCAAAACTTGCTGGCAGGAGAAAAACAGAGAATGTGATTTAAAAAGGCTATCATGACTACATGTTTTCTTCTTGCTCCTCCATACAAAGTAAGTTCCAGAGTGCTCATGCTTAGTTTTTATTTTACTCTGAATGGCTAAAATTACCAATAAAAATTTTAAAGTACAAAAACACTAGCATTTTTGCAATCTGATGCAATTTGAAAAAGGGAAATATGCCTCCAAGTGATACACACATTTGCACTTTTAACCTACCTCATTCATGCCTGACAGAGTGAACTTTGTAGAGTACTGTAACAGGTTTCTGTAAGTTGTACAGCAGTTTTGCTGAACTTTAGACATGCTGAGTATACATATGCACATACCCAGATCTTCCATCCCAAACAAAATACCCCAAAATAATCAACTCCAGCTTTTCCAACACCAAGTGAAATGCTCTTTCCTCTCTATATGCTGTACAACATACCAGATAAAAATGCAAATATTCAGTCCAAGTCATTCCTCTAAGCCACAAACTTGCATTCCCAAATGTCTAATGTAACTATTTACCTGAGTATCTTAATTCTGCTTTGTATCCTTGGCCAGCCAATGGTACCTGGGTATTGGAGTCTAGTGTTCATTCTGTTTTATAGCACTTGCTGCATGTTTATTTCATGCTATGTTTTAAACTACACAATTATTAACTGTAAATTATAGCTATAATGTGCCACAAATATGACTTTCATTGGTTGAATTAAAGTTCTATTCAGTCCTTTGTTTGACTGGCTGGTTATCCCAAACCTCCATTTCTAAGAGCATAAAACTCCCAGTTTTCTAATCCTTGAGTTCAACCCTGTTGTTTCTCTACAATGGTCTTGTTCTTCATTTTTTTTTTAAAAAAAAGGTCTATATCATACCCCAAAAACATCCTGTTTATTATTAAATGTAGCTTGAAAATGGTCAAAACATCTCTTGATAATGTCCTACCTGAAAATTTAGTATTTGCTGAAGTCTTTCCTTCATCTGATGACATCGCTTATTTACTACTGAGTCTAGCAAGGATAGCCTGCCCACAAGACAACCCAAAGTATCTTCAATAACATCTCGGTTATCGCCATTCTCTGGAAATGCTTGGGAAAACAAGTTCTTGTTCTTATCCATTTCTTCAGACATTTCCTTAATATCTTTGGCAAGAGTCTAGGGTTGATTAAAAAAAAAAGCACATTTCAATGTGTAGATCCATGAATCTCTATACAAATCTACATACAAGTCATTTCCTCATAGAAAGTCCACTATGCCTCTCTTACTACTCAGTGATAGTTTCACCTAAGGTAAGTGGGACCACTTTCATACACTTCCATAAGTATTTGGCAGCTATTGGAGAGATTTTTCTCAAAAACTTTGTATCATTAACTAATGATAATGTACATTTGGTAAAAAAATGAGTTTTATAAAATGCTGTTTAAGAATGCACACATTTTTTTTTAAGTCTGTCTTTCAGACGTAGCAGAATTGCGACATACATCAGGGTCTCTACAAAGTCCTCCACTTTTTCCTCCTCTTACATACACAAGACAAAGAGTAAAAATACAAAACATGAATATCTTTGAGTGCTTTGTATATTCAGGCAATTCTTTTCAGTATTAATGAGGCTTTGAAGTAGACCTGACTTGTGTTTTGTTAGAACTGGTTTATGTTTGACTTCCTTTACACATAACATTAACAACCCAATATCAAAACTCCAAGCGCTCTGTAATGGCATACACTTACAGGTACAAGCTGCCCAGCCTACCTCTTGGTTGAAGAGGTGAGTTTCCGTTTCTTCTGGTAAAAGTGCCGTTGCAACAAATAAACGTTCCTCAACATCGTCCAACCAAGTGGAGGTAGCTGAGACCCCATCATATAACTTCTGTTCCAAGTGAATGTTCTGCCCTTTTGTCCCTCCACCCTGGAAGAAAACAGGGGAACAAAGAATTAATTATAGTGTTTAAAAGAAGCAAAGAAAAATGCAGGATGAGATGCCGGGGTGCAGAAGCTCTGTCTTTCAGGGCTTGAACACTAGAGTTGGGCCTCAACAGTTCATGCCCATGGGGTACGAACAGCTTCACAGAGCAAACAGAGCACGGCCCTACCTGGGACGAAACCTCCTCAAAGGCCTGGTTCAATCCACCCAGCAGAGACGTCACTGCAGATTTATCTTGGGTCTGCCCGTCCCCTCTGTATAGTGGCATGCCGGACAAAAGCCAATTTGGCCTGCTGTAGAGCTGTAGGCAAACAGGGGCAGCTTAGTAAGAGCATGTATACTGTGGCCAGGTTTTCTCACTTGGCATTGCACACTGAAGCAAATACTGGAAACACTGTCCTTATGAAAACCTCTTTTGGAGAAATAGGACCTCTGTGTCATGCCATGTTCATCAGACATGGTGACCAGATTCAGCAATAGCAATGTTTCCACTGATGGACTAAAAAGAAGAGAAAAATCAAGTAAGCGGTGGGAAAAATTCTTGAAATCTTATCATCAATCTCAACTTATCTTCTTGGTTTTAGCATTATGCATGATGGAATAATCCTCCTAAATATGAGAGTTAGACTGATTCCTGTGCTTTCCTCACTCTTTCCTCCCGCATCTCTTTTAGACCTACATGGTATCTCTCCAGTGAGGACCATGTGACGGCCCAGGGCTCAGACTTTTTAATGACGTCTCCAAACAAACTCAGTTTCCTATAACTTTTCAGAACAGCTCATCCTCCCCTGGCTGATCACTCATTACCCTCTACATATACCAGGCTCGTTTGCCACTGTAGGTAGGATGGTCACTGCCTAGCATCTCCTTACAGTCCACATCCTTAAATCCCAACCCTGTTATAGTGCCTTCCTACTTTTTAAATTTCTGCTTCTTTTTTAGTCCTGCTTACAGAGACTACCATGGTTGCTTAATTTTTCAGAAATGCACAAAATATTTCCTTGATTGGGTTACAGGTTTCAAGAAGTGGGAGCCCAATTTCATCCTGAACCCGTGCAGGGCGTTCTGCATTGAGGCACTAAATGCACTGGCAGTGACCAGACAATGAGAAATAAAGAAATATATGTCTTTTGACCTGGTGAACTTTATACACACACAAAAAAGTTGCCTGTTTTTACACGTGAGAGTAGTTAAGTACATTCAGTGTAAAAACTGTCAGTAAGGTGGTATGAAAAAGGGGGGCCTTTGGAATGGGACAGACCTGCCTTTTCTTAGTCATGAGACCCTGAGAAATGATCTGATCTCTCCAAGCCTTAGCTTACAGATCTACAAAGCAGAGATTGTGTCAACCTCACCAGAAAGTTGTCACAAATGTGCAACCTACAACACAAATCACGTTCACTAAATGCCCCTTCCCTTTCTTCCTGCAAATTCATGGCCAAAGGGCTTCTTCTCTACCTTTTCTCTCACTTCTTCACACCAAAGAGGTGAAAAAGCATGGCAGGTACTGTATCCAAATGAGTGTGATTCTTGAAAGCAAGCCCTCCAATGCAAAGAAGCATAAAATACAGAACATTCAATGCTTTCCACCTCAATGTCCAAAGGGAAGTGAATCTGAACCTAAATTTAACCAGCCCAGCTATCCTGTGGGAATATCAATGGCTATAGCAGAAAAAGGTTTTTCTAGAAAGCTTCCACAGAGGATGCCAGGGCGGCAGCATGGCACTGACTGAGAGAAAAAGTAGCTCTGCAAGATAAGAGCAGGTAATGGATGAGACATCCAGGTGGTTTGCAAATCACACAAATGCTTTAAGATGATGACCACTGGTGGAAGCCAGGGAGAGGGCATTTGAGGGATTCCAGGAAGTAAGCATGGGGTGTTACTAGAAATGCTCTGGATTTATCTGACTTGAGAGTCAGAAAGGACTGCAGTCCCTGATGTAGGACTGTAAATATCCCTATAGTCAAAAGAGCAGGGAAACACTATACCAGGGGGGCGAGCCAGCAGTCAAGCCCACGGGAGCTACATCAGAAATCAAGAATTCAAGCTATGCATCTGAGGAACGTTTGACCAGGGGTGTAAAGAAAGATGAATTCAACACAGGTAGGAGGCCCATGCAAAAGGCAGAGATTACCACTGGCTGGGATGGAGTATTATTCTGGGACAACCACATCCACGAACAGAGTGCTTTATAGTCCCCAGGGTCAGGGCTGTGACTCTGCCAGTGGACAGTGGCCAAGAAAGCTTCTGGCCAGAAGAGGGGAGTGAGAAAGTTATGGCATGCTGCAAGATTTTCTAAAACAAGAGAGAAACAAATAGCTGTGGAGGGACTTGTGCATGGTTCCCACAGAGGAGGGGACACATTAGGACCTTTACACTGTCTCCTTTC
This sequence comes from Manis javanica, assembly GCF_040802235.1. Lineage (NCBI taxonomy): Eukaryota > Metazoa > Chordata > Mammalia > Pholidota > Manidae > Manis > Manis javanica. Next base: position 68,017,639 of record NC_133168.1, read on the forward strand.
AGATAATCCCGGCAAGTTGGATAAGCTCACAGAGCCTGCTGGTCAGCCCCATCTCTCCCTCCTCAGATGCACTGTGGTTATTGGTATCTTTTGTGTCTGGGTTCTGCCTCTCCCAGCCCCTAGCCTGGACCTGGCTAGACCAGTGAGAAGAGCAGCTTCCTCAGATCCACAGAGAATTGATTCTGATAATGCGACATCTAGAATGGCCCAGATGTGGCCCAGGGCCCTGCAGTAGGCTTCCAGCTTCAAAGTCCTGCTGTGCCATGGTGGTGGTCAGCATCCCAGACTGGCCTGGGTTTCTGCCTCACTCACCAGCATTCTCAGGGGGTTCATTCCTGACTCTTCATTGTTCTCTGGGTTTTGCTCAGAGTGAACTAATAACTATTATCTACCTGGAACCTTCTGTTGCTATATTTAGTTTTAGTGGATTAGGCCTGATTGGCAGACCCGCGTCCAACATCACACAGTACCTACCCACCTTGGGAACCAGCCTAAGGATGGGTGGTAACCATTCCAGCTGCCCACTGGCTTTCCTTTCCTTTCTTTAAATCCACTGAGGTCCTAATATGTTTCTCATTAAGATCTTCTGTAGCTACTAAGTACTGGAAGTAGCAATGGAAAAATAAGTAACCTGACAATTTACTGACATATTTTTGAATTTCTTTTGTCCTAGGTGTGTATGTCCTTGACTTGCATCCTTAGTTGTCAAATTTGTGAAAAAGAGAGTCACTTAAAATGTAATAATTTATGCTAATGTATCATCACATATTAATAACCTCTGAGGAAAACAGTATCTAGAAATCAAATAAATTTCCATATGTAAATATGTAATTACTATGGGAAACAGGAAACAGGCTTGTAAAGAAAAATGTAGGATTAATAATTTGTTTCTTCATATTGGAATTGATAATGAAAATATAGATTATTGCATGGTTATATTCCCTTAGTATAAACTGTACATCTTTCATATTAGTTAATAAATAAAAGCAAAACATTTGATACCACTTGCTCTTGTTCCTGTTTCAGAACATTCTGTAGTAGTTTCTGCTTGGTACTAAATTCTTGATGTAGGCTTTCCCATTTCATTCTCATCTGGTCTTCAGCAGGTGACTTCTCTCCATGCATCCCCAACTCCTGGGATAATACATCAGGTTTTTCACTATTAAAAGAATAAATAATCTAAGTTTACAATGTGTGGAAAAAGGTGACAAGTTCTAGGTAAGTTATCGTGTATACTAGATCTGGCCTCTAAAATTGGTACCAGACTATTTTAGATGTTAGCTTACACTTTAAAAATATAAATTGCATAGAAAAGTGGAGACTAACCATAAAACAAGTATATTCTTACCCATAATTACCTATGAGCACACTAATAATTTAAAAATGCATTGAAAATAATTTTCAAAGTACTAAAGATAAAAAAATTATAACTTTTGGAATCAGAAAGCATATGATTGGACCAGTATCCTTTGATAAACGGCCCACAAATTCATAAGCCCTGAAAATGCTGCTGCTTAGTCTCCTGAAAGATTTTACCCTGAGTTCGAAGAGAATACTACAGACCAGGTTTCAGGACATGAAATAGGAGGCGCCCAGAGCGTGACAGGAAGCCCTTAAGGCCAGGCAGCAGTGGCGTCTGATCAGGAAAGACCCGGTGTGGGAGGTGAGACAGATGTGGGTTAGAATCTCTACTCTGGCACCTTTGATTTGTGATGAGTAATCGGCTTCACTTATTTGAGCCTCAATTTCCTCACTTTAGAATTCAGATAGGATCTATCTTGCACCAGTATGAGAATTAAGCTTAGAAAAGATAAGCATTATGCTTCTGACCCTCTCTGGCAAACAACAGCCACTCAAGAAATGGGCCTGATGCTAATGCTGAGAATCCGGGGGACCCACGGTCCAACAGATCCTGATGTGTCAAGAGTTCGGAGGTCCTAATTAGAACCGTGTCATCTGAACCACACTGTTGATAGTAATTATTATTTTGACTTTTGCTCAGATGAAAAACAAAGTTCATTGGCAGCATTAATACTATACACTATTCCTAAGCCAATTCTCAGAGTAAGTACTGAATACAATGATTTTTTATATAAATCTGTTGAAATTAGTCCTAAACAATTTTCTCTAAGGCAATGATGCAGGAATTCTTCTAGGGTATAACTTAGAGAATCTCTCTCACCTGTGCGCTTAGAGACATGCAAGAATGTGAAGTTCAACAATGCTACTAATAGCAGAAAAGAAATGGTAACAATGTAAACACCCATCAATAAAAAAAATGCAGAAATAAGTTATTTTCACAAGATAAAATACTGTTAAACTCTTAAAATGAGAGAACTAGATCTATATGTATCAACAAAAATTGATCTAAAAAGGTAATGTTGAGAGAAAAAAAATGCCAAAATAAAATTGATAACTCCAAATTAGTTTGTTATATTAGTCTCTGGACTTTTCTATGTGTGTGTGTGTAGTGTTTTTAAATATTTTTTTTAACAAAAAACAAGTTTTAAAGTTCCTACAAAATTGAATTTCTTTATTGTGCTGTCATTTGTGATGGTGAACTTCAGTGCATCCCTTTTCATTCACTTATGTTTGCATAACAGTATAGTATAATAATGTTCTTTTAAAAATGTGTCCTTTTTCTTTTGGCTTCTGGACATTGCTCCGTTTAGTTGTTTGATTAGTGTATTTACCCAGCAGCTTGAAAGTCATGGCTGGATTGAAATCAACTAGGTTTAAAGGTGACATTTCTAATGAATTTGTATAAAGAGTAAGGAATTGCGTAGAGATTAAGGAATTCACTTTGAAGTGAATCTTGTACAGAAAGCCATCCTCTCACTGAAAATTCTCATAAGATATTTTGTACTGAAAGAGCAATTTATCACTATTTGTCATGTGGGTCCTTTCCAAAGCTAAAAGACAGGGGGAAAAAACATCATGGAAAGAAAATTGCAGAAGATTCCTACTGTTCTATTTGTGACTATTTGTGACTATCTATACTCATGATAAGGAGGCAATGTGTGTGTGAGTTCTTTGTAAAAAAAGAGCTTGGAAAAAATATTCAGAAAGCTACGAGGAGAACTGGAAACAAAAGAAAACTCAAAGTAAAGGCAAGTCTAGACCCAGGTAGCTTGGGAGGAAGAAAATTTCTCATTTGGTTTTCATGCAGACACACCTTTGTGGCCTAATCAGCATTTTATAGCATAATGGACAATAGAGATTTTTAAACCCCGTTACATTGTAAAACACAATGTTTACAGTTTTAGGGTCATTCAATGGGATTACTGACTATAGATGTCATAACAGTATCCATTCCTGTTCTTCTAAATTGACATTTATTAGTGATATCAATATTTTTTTTATTTTGTTTTTTCTTGAATGTTTTCCTGTTTCCTATGTTTTGCCTATTGCAGTTAACATTTTAGTTTGGTTTCTATCATTCTGCCCTTGAAATTCTTAAATCTATATAGATATATATATGTCACTGATGTCATATGTCAGAAACATTATGTGAGCATTGATTAAATTTTTTAAAAAGTGAAAGAAAAGTCTCTATTCTGCCCTCTCTAAAATTAGACTTGGTAATGTACATTCCAGTCTTATCCATATTTATGCTATACATTCTATTTTACATCATATTTTTACTTAGTATCACATATACATTTTTTGATATTGTCTTATACTTTTTTATTATGACTAGGTATAAAATTCTTAGGCTCTTTTATACTAGTGGGCATTTCTGCCTTTTCAATATTTGGTATTATAAGTAATACTTGAAAAATCATTTTCATAATATAAATGTTCAGAAATGAGAACTCTGGAGTCAATGGAGTTAAAGCTATTTACCATATTACAATTGTGAAAGGATACTACTAAATACCACATGAACACAGAGATTTTAATGAAATGTTTTCTTAAAAGTTTCAGATTTCAAAGAAAAGTTTTCCTACGTATCTTCTCAGCTGACATTCACATCTTTCACAACCTTTCTTTGGTGAAGGTGGTTGATTCTGATTGAATTGATAAGCAAATTGAGGCTCAGAACTGAGTTACTTTCCACTGGTGACAGGTGTAGAATTGGAATCAAACCCAGACCTGATACAAAACACGGGGGTACTTCCCACTCAGCTTCAGTTCTTTTTCCTTCCTACCTTTAAACCAGGATCTTCAACTTGAAAATTCTCCAACTTTCTAAATTTGTCTTTTAATAGTTTACTTTCCTATGGATAAAACTTTCAGTCTCCACTCCAAACCAGAACTGAAAGCCCAATGACTTTTCAGGTAGAAATTACAGAAATAGATCCTCAAGAAAAATCAAGATATTTAGTAGGCATATGCATTTATTTTTTCAGAATAATATTAGGAGAAGATAAGCTCCTGTACAGATAATGTTTTGCAGTGAGATCTGATCATTCATGTAGAAACACCGTGGATCTCATTTTACAAGGCACTTCTTTTTTTATTCTTAAAAATGTGCTCATAAACATTTCTGGACAGATATGCTGAGCAAAATGGAAAGAGGGCAAACAAGTGAGCCACCATAACTCCTAGCTATACACTGCACAACAAAATGTTCAAAGTGCAAATTTAACACCATAAAGTGAAGACAGAATGATTACATTTTTGGAGAAGATGTTTAAAATAAAATTTTGAGTGAGAATGTTTGCATTTCTTCAAGTGTCACAAAAACAGAAGAGCACGTTAAAGTGTTTCAAACATACCTAACACCACCAGGAGTCTCTGCAGCTGAGTGCTGGGTTAGAATTTCCTCTCCACGACTGGCTACTGACCGAAGGAGGTTCTTCTGCTCTTCTAACTCCTGTTCCAACTCCTGCTCAAGGAAAAGAACAAATAAAAAAAAGTCCTTGTTACTTTGATTATTGTCTATAATCATGATTCTGTGTCTAAAAAATACTCGAGAACTTTTGCAGTAAGTTTTTAAGTTTGCACATTGCATAGAGAGTGTGGTTTCAGTAAATGTCCAGACATGTCTCCAAGTACTCTTTCTTTGACTTGGATAAATGATTATCACTGAAAAATCTTGGGCAAAAAAGTTAACAGTAAAAGAAAAGTTTGCTGGGCAATGGTGCCCTCAAGTGGTACAAAATGCACTTTCGTTTTTCAAAATCAATATTGCCCAGGGCTAGCTAAGATGGATTCTGGAGAGCCCAGCTCGTAGTAATTCCTCATCCACTCGATAAGTGGATAATCAGTGGAGTCAGTTTTACTTTTTCATTATTTATGATACATGTCCTTACTGTTTGAGAAAATTAAATATTTTAATATGCTTGATACCTAAAGTTACAGTACTGAGAAATCATTCCTATTCATTAAAACTCATGTGATTCACTAGGCAATTAATTTATAACCTATTTTGTGATGGTATCTATTTTAAAATGGAACATTAACTGCATTTTTCTAAAAAACATGTAACTCAGACTTTTACCAATTCTCACAGGCCTTCCTAAGGTTTTTAATTCCATAAAACAGAGTTCAACTGGGGCAAATCTGAAAATAGAGTAGGTAACCTTGATAAAGGCAGATTATAAGTGAGTTGCACTATTTGTAAACATGAGCACAAGCTTTTCTCAAAGACTAGACTTTGAAATGACTGATCATTCCGGCAGTCACAAGTACACTGAAGCAGTGAAAGCCAGGTCTGGCTTCTGTCCAAAGAGAGGATAAGGGGCATTCTGTCTTTAGTACAGAAGTAACTTGTCTTTCCAAAACACTTCTCTCAAGGTGTTTGTTGGCAGGTCTGCAAGTGAAGGAGAGATGGGAAATGCTTTACTTTCTGTTGCTGGAGACTGCTCTGCCGCTGGAGGGTCCACGTGCTGCGAGCTTGGGCCAGCCACTCCTGGACACCGGGGCTCTGGGAGGCAGTGAGGTCAGCCTCTCTCTCCTCCTTCTCGTGTGCCGTTCCCTGCTTTTAACGAGGCAGAAATCAAGAGTCATCCTACCCATGGGAAAACCTTAACCAAAATGGAATGACAACTACTTTAGTGTGGTCTGTGAAATGATACCAAAGTGGCTCCATTTGGATGTGAAACCACATTAAAAAAAAAAATGGTAACATAAAACCCATCAAATTTATGGCACTCGCAGAAGGGAGAGCAATAAATAGATGATTATACTCAGAAATATTTGAGGGAGAAAACCATCTATTTAGAGGCAAGGCCTTTAGTAGACTGATGTGGTCTCTAGATATTTCATAAGTTTTCCCACAAGAATATATCTCCAGATCTCATTCTTCTACAATAACCACCAGGACCAACTGTACTGCTGTCTGTTGCCATTACTAGCTTCCATAAATTTTGGCTCAAGGAGAAAGACAAAAGTAAGTTCCTATCACCTAGGAATTATGCTTTCTGCGTGGTTAATCCAAAGGAATTTGAAAGGCCCTAAAATACTGCGTATCACAATGTAGTTCTGAATGGGAGCCTTTCTACTTACATATATATGCCAAAGGATAAATTACACAATTTTAATATAACTCAATTTGCTAAATATGTATTAAGCATCACTGTGTGTCAGCAGCAGTTCTAGGCACTGGAGTTTTCAACTAGGCAGCAGCCAGACAAGGGCCCTGCTGGGTAGACAGTAAGCAAACAAGAGAAACTGAGATGGCCGTAACAGCAAAAGGAGCGTGAAAGCAGACAATGATGGAAAGTGCAGGGGAAGGGTTTCTCAGGCTGGTGGGCAAAGGCACCTTCAGAGGAGACGCCCTCAGGAGGCCTGAACAGTGGGAAGCCACCGGCCTGGCGAGACCTATGGGGAGAGCCCTACAGGCCTAGGGAACAGTTGGAGCAAAGACCATTAAGGAAAGAAACCTGGCATCTTGGAGCGATAGCAGCAAAGGGGCCAGTGCGGCTGGAGCACAGGGGAGCGGGAGAGGCAGAGAGGAGGGACACGTACAGGTTACTTACACAGAGGAGTCGCCCAGCCACCTAGTTCCCAAGCTGCCGCTCCCCTGTCCTTCGGTTCCTCTCTGCCAAATCTGACCCTGAGATGGCATCCAGCCACTCCAGGTCATCTGGCCTGGCTGCCAACAAAGACCCTTCTCTTTCTTCTTATTTTCAGAATGTTACATTATTACAAGGAAGTGAGGTCTGTTTACTCCCTTGTCTTACTCATTCAAATCTCTTGATTAAATTCTAAAAGGCTTGAGATAATGCTGAGATGATCAACTTTGCAATGCTGTTATCATTGCTTAAAGTGAAGTGAAGGGAACAGTGAAACCCACAGGTCATAGGACAGACAGTCCTCCCCCAGATGCTGCCCACCGTGGCTCACCGGTACTGCCTTCCTTTAAGACAATCCAGGTCTCCAGCAAAACAATGTGGTTTAGACAGAACAATGCGGGTGCCACTGGTCTAAAATGTTGTATTAGCTCTTCCCAGGACCTTCAGAATGGGCGAAGTTCAATATACCCCCACTCTTCCAGGAATGCCTCTCATGGTCAAGCAGTAAAATACACAAAGTGAGGGTGAGGGGTAGTTGGTGGGCACACCTCCAGCACTGAAGCCCATATACTTGTGCACAGAGCAGATTCCCTCCCATCTGGGAATGCGCCATCCACCCAGAGTGAGCTCTGGAAGAGGCTGGCTCTTCTGGTGAGGGAAGAGCACAGGTCAAAAGGGACCTGTAGGGGATAACCCCAAAGAAGTCAGTGTACAAGGTGGAGCTTGTACACCCAGTGGGAGCTGCTCCGACTGACAGAACAGTGGCCATACCATGACCGGATGACTCTCTTCCATGGCATCTAGTCCCTTCCTCTCTGCTCTGCTCTTCGGCAAAGGTTTGTTTCAGAGCCCACCCTGAGGACTTGCACGGTAATGTCTCAGGGCACCACACTCCACATTCACACAGGTTACTACTGTCTGCCTGAAAGCTTTCCTTTCAAATTCCTCACACCAAACGTGTGCTTGGAAAAATGACAAACTGAAATGTTGACTCTTAAGAACAGCTTAACCACTTTTACATGCACAGACACACATTCAGATTCTAAGACTGTTTACTCCCTTGTCTTACTCATTCGAATCTCTTGATTAAATTCCAAAAGGCTTGAGATAATGCTGAGATAACAAGGGGAGTCATATTAAACTAACTGAATCCACAACCATAGAGACAAAAAACTTCAGCAGCATCAAAAGTAGATGCCTACTGCTTATTTTCTATGTGGTTAGGTTCCATTTTTCAGTTTGTGAATTTTCTGACTGATTTTGTCATTTTGAAACACAAGGCCTGGTTCACAGGAAGCAGCAAATGATTAGGAATCCAATTCAGATTTTATTCCCTTTCCCCTTGGGATGAGAAATCAGTGACAGAGGAATAAAATAATGGTAATTACGTCCTGGGAGGTCTGATAACAGTTTTCCTTCCTACCTGGGGAAAAGGAAGTAAGGCTGCTTCTGTCCCCAGCAGTGTTCCCCTTGGGTGGGGCTACATAAGCTGTTTATTTTGGAACTACTAGAACAGTAACCATTTTGCCAGGAACATTTCTTGGAAGATTAGTGAGGATTGGGGAATGTTAAACATTGAATAGAACATGTCTTTAAAAAGCATTTCATTATTTACAGAGGATAAAACGCTCTGCTCCTTCAGAGGGGGCTACTGTGTGAAAATGACCTAAACTTCTTTGAAAAAAAAGATACTACGTAATTTAGGAAATGGTATTTCATGCCTGGAAGTTGGTGTGCCTTTCTATAGAGAAGGAATCTATTTGTGGAGGGGAAACTAGAGAGGCTGGTTATTCTTTGATATGCACATAAGTGCGGTTAGTTCAAAAGAATGGCTGTTAACAGATATGACCAATTTATAGATATGTAGCACTAAGAAAGGTGTGCTCATGGCCACACAGACTTAGGAAGATAGGCCTGCCCCCCTAAATATGCAAACCTCAAAGCAAAGGGCATAGCCTCACTGACACCAACATTCCAGGGACGATTTTTCTTTTTCCCATTTAATGTTAGTTAATTTCACACAAACTCTGAGTTTTCTACACAAAGGGAAATGATCCCTTTCATAGAAATAATAATGTAAAATAGGGCTTGTATTTCTATGGTTGGAAAAATAATCTCGTCAAAAACTCTAAATTATATAAAAACAAACCCATCAATGTTTTATATGCTGGAAACTCATTAGATGAAAGACGACAGAATTTGTAGATATTTTAAAAATAAACAACGACCAATCTCAAAGCAGTAAAACATTCCCACATTTCCCCATATTTACACTTTATATAACAGTATCCTCAGGAAAGCTTGCACTTGTGGGCAGTCAGGGCTTAACTGGATCTGACGCATCCCTGAGGCCATGGGCAGGATCTGCTGGGCTCAGCCCAGCCCTGACCAGCCTCAAACTTAGCCTTCCAGCAAGTCAGAAGACCCTTGCCTCCCAGAAAAGGTGGCTTGCAAACAATTGGTTGTTGCTATTCATCATTACAATCAATGAAATTCGAGCACTTACTATATGCACTTGCATTAAATCATCAGGATTTTTGAATAGTTAAATACTACTATGTTCCCTATTTTACAGATGAGAAAACTGATCTGTAAGAAAGGCTGAGGGATGTTCAAGTCCACGTCACAGAGTTAATAACTTGTGGGACCAGGATGGGGAGACTGTGACACAGTGACACAGCAGCTCCAAAGTGAGGACCACGAATAGGGCTTTTTGGATGTGTCTGGTTTGGCTCATAAATTATTTTAACGTTTTAAAATTAAATGTTGATGCTTTAAAATTGGTAGATTTTAGATCTAAATCCAGATTTCCTTGCTGTGGAGGATCTAGCGATACTGCCTGTCAATGTCTGCAGGATGAGAACTAGTGCTGAGTAACAGCTGCTTCTCAGACACGAGATCAGTCCGCTGAGGGCCTAACGGGGCCTGTTTCCCTCGCTCACAGTTCCTGGACCCTGGGGCCTTGGGATTTGCGCCCCGTGGAATCCCTACACCTGCTTCCTGTGTATCAGGCAGCCCCTTCCCCTCGGGGGTAGGGCACAACTGGAGCTCTGTGAATGCCAACCATCCCAGAGATGAAACCTGGAAGTCTTTCCCTTGGTTCGCTTTCTTGAGAGGGTGAGTTCATGGACACACCACCACTGGAAATAAAAAGCATTACGCATCTGACTGAGAGTACCCTTTTATAAACCTACCTGAATTATTGTACATCTTTATAGTTAGAAAGCCATTCTAGTTTTTATTCAATTTCAATATTTTGAACATGTTTCATTTTTGCTTTAGTTCGTAAAGCAGATTGCGAGTGCATTTTAAAGCATGTCAATTTAAGGTGAAAAGTTGCATTTTGAATTTATGTGCTATTATTTATCCAATAGCGAGTTCAAATACCTTTGCATATATTCATTGGCCGTTTGCATTTCTTTTTCCTTTGGATTATCTCTCCATATCTCTTGTCCGTATTTCTCTTACGTGACCTTTTCTTACCGATTTACCAAAGATTTGTGGACATTAAGGGATTAGCTCCTTATCATGGGAATTGCAGTTTCTTCCCTATTTGTCCACATCTTTTAATATGGTTAATATTTTTTGGTCATAGAGAACTTCGTCATTTTATTTCTTTCACATGTTTACTCCATATCTTATTACTTATATGGTGAGTTGTATTTTATCCACTGCTTTGAAATGTCACCCCATGTGTTTATCAAATTCCCTTAACACTGGGGAGTCCTTCTGGAACATTTATTCTGTTTAATTTTTTTGTTCATCCACTTAATATGCCAACACCAAACTATTCTAATTATTGTAATATTGCATTTTAAGATAAGACTAACTAGCCCCTCATAAACTTTATTTTCAGAATTTTATAGGTATTTTTGGATTTATTCAGATAATATTCAGATAATTCCAGGCCAACCTGGTATTTTGTATCACTTTGTCATAGTCCAAAAATATAGTTATATTTAGTGGAGAAAAAAATGACAGAAGAGGAAGAATTAGCATCTTTAAAATACTGTGTTCCTATCAAAGAATAAAGTTTCTCTTTTCTTTCTCTCACCTGTTTTTTGTGTTAGGTTTTAAAATGTTATTTGTTGAGATTCCACATAGCTCATATTTTATTGATATTATAGATGGAAATTTATTGTACATTATACTTGGTTTTTGTACATAGGAAAATTATGGATTTGCTATGTTATCTTTTTCATAGGCCAGTCATCTTACTAAGCAATTGCTTCTAATAGTTTTCTGTCCATTAGGTCTGACGTTCTAGATCATATCACCATATAATTAGCAATGAACTAAAAATATGTAGCTTAGTCTGAAAAAATAAGCAATTGCAGTAATGTCCATTGTTTCCATCACGATATTTGCACCTTATCCCTGCCAGTATCTGTACTCACAGATGTTTCCCTCCCTCCTGACGCTGTACTTCCAAGAGCACAGCTGCTCCTTTGATCATAGCCTCTCCCTGCTACATCAGGAGATTGTTCTTGAAATCTCACTCCTTTCTCATCCATTTCCCGCTGGGTTATCTCCATCTGCATGTGAGCATGTTGTCATTCTTCTGCTCTTAAAATGAGTCAAATTTCTCTTAACGTGCTCCTTAGACTCATCCCGTCCCCCTGCTCCCCCTGCAGTCCTCTCCTCCCACACTTGCTTCCATCTCTAGTGCTTTTGGCCTCCACCACTCCACAGAAAAACAGCTGTTGCTGAGGTCGCAAAACATGCAGATGTTGCAAAGTCCAGGGGCTGGTGCTCAACCCTCATCTTACCCCCACTGATCTATAAGAGGCTTCCAGGAACCAAACCTCAGTCTTCTTCCTACTCCACCCGTTTCTCCTTTTTACTCTCTCTTGTGAAGTCTTCCACATCTGCCAAACTCTTACTGATGCAGTATTCTGCCTTGATTCTAGGGCCTTGGTCTTATCTCTTCTCACTCCCCTGTCATCTCATCCAGGCCCATGCCTTTAAGGACCATCTCGAGGCTGATTACTCCAGTCTAGGTCTCTCCCATGAATTCAGCTGCAACTTGGCATTTAATAGGCATCTCGGTGCAAAATTAAATTACTGACCTAACTGCTTTTTGTCCTCCCCATATCTGTTCCTTGGCTACTTTCCATCTTCTCGATTATCCTAAATCTGAGAAGTCCTCATCAGCTCTACCTCTAACGCTGGACCTCCCAACTGGTCTCTCAGCCTCCACCCTTGTCCCCAACAATGGTTAAAATCTGACCTTGTCACTCCTCTTCCTGAACACTCCCAAGGCTTCTCATTTCCCCCAGAGTAAAAGCCAAGGTCTAGGCCTACAAGGTCCTTTGCACCCTGGGCTCCCTGTTCCCTATTTGGCTTCATTTGTCACCACTCTCCTCTTGTTCACTCCACTCCAGCTGCACTGCTGAGTATATAATACTGCATTTTAGTTTTATTTATGATCTGTCTCCCCAACCATAATCTTTTGAAGAGAGGAATATATACAGATATATAGACACAGATGAGATAGCTGTTTTCCATGCTCCCTCACTCTATCATATAGAATAGTAGCTGGCACACAGTAGCTTCTCAATAAATATTTACTTCATTTTTATACAGGTTAATAATAGTAATACCTGAATTTGTAGAGATTAAAGAAGAACAAAATTAAACTACTGGGCAATAACAGTGTGAAAGATGCATGAAGATAAATCTGAGTGAAAGTGTTTTAAGGTTTTAGGGAAGTGTTCTAAGGACGTGAAGGGGCACTAGATAGAAACTTAGAAGCTATTAGGTATGCATGGTAAAAAAACAGACTGGAAAAAAAAACAATGAAAGCATTCAACCACTTAAAAAGAGAGGTTAAAAGGGAGAAAGAAGAATAGAAAGAGCAGGACAAGATTAGAAAACCAAAATAAGATGAAGTCCAGACATATCAGTAAAATAACAATGCACATAAATGGACTAAACCCACCCTTTAAAAGTCAGAGATTTTATGATTAGATAAATGTTCAAAGCCATCATAATACAGCTAAATGTTGTTTCTAAGATGCAAACCTAAAACATAAGGACACGGAATGGGTGAAATCAAAGTAAAGTTAAAGGATATGCCAGGAAATATTATACCAGGAAAATTCTAGTACCATAAAAAAAAAATCTAGTACCAAAAAAATCTAGTACCATAAAAAAAAAATCTAGTACCAAAAAAAAAAAATTAGGGAACATGAAGGTCTCACCGTGATACGAAAAATGTTCAAATTACATGGAAAATATGAGACGTCCAAAGTTATGGGCCCTAAATAAAAACATATGAGTATATCTGAAAAATGGAATGTAAGAGACATCAAAGGCAAATGTCAAATTGTAACCGGATATCTTTATGACCTAATTTTAAATATTGCTTAAAATGATATATTTGCTAGATTTGGGTATTATTTTCATTTTTTTCTCCTACACTGTAATCTGGTCTATGGATTCAGCTAGTCCTTATAAAACTTATTTGAAAACCTATGCCAAAGTTTGTGAACAGCAGGTCTGTATGTACTATGCATCATTCCCCAGCTTTTCCTTTATATGGCACATGTGTGGAAAGGGCATGCATGCCAGGAAACCAAGCGGTCAGCGGTTTGCAGCACTGCCTCGCTGTCAGTCGCGGGAGCCTCACCTGGATGTTGAGCTGTCTGTCATGCAATGCTCTCTGCAGCTCCAAGAGACTCCCTTTGAGAGTTCTTAGCTTCACGGCCAGCTGCTCAGCCTCATCCTTCGTATGAGCCTTGCCCTCCAGCATCAGGTTTTCATTGTGGACTGAGAGCTCTGATAAGGCCACCACCTTCTGCTCTATTTCCACCAGCATGTTCTAGAAGAACAGAAACCGTCATGAAATTCACACACCCTGCCAGACTCTGCAGAGACCATTTCTCACAGCGACGTACACTTCCTTAGTCTTTCATCAGAGGAACATGTCTTCATGTTTTTTCCTACAGCCTTGAAGGGTTCTATATAGAGTTTCAAATCTTGAGTTTCTTAATTTTCTGAAAAACATATTGGAAAAACACATGGAAAGCACATTTTATACAGCCAACAGATAAGCGGAAAAGACCATGTCTCAGTATCATCCTAATGTCATGGTTATTTTATTACTTTAGTGTTAGCTAATACTAAATGCATCAGTTAATCCTTTTCTTGTCAATGTAAAGAGAATTCTCTCTTTCAAAGCACTGCTTCTTTGGCTTGAATTTTTTTTTTCTTTTTACAGATTGTGGCTCTTATTTCTTGATTATTATTTTATTTTATTTTTATATGACTTATTTTTAACCTTACAGCTCTTAAAGTTTTTCCTAAGAGTCTAACTTTCACTTTCTCTCTAGTACTACAAGGTTTTCCTCTAAAATGGAGGTTAAATCTAGAGAAGAAGCAGAATAGCCTCCTGTCTTCCAAGGTAAGATTTAAAACAAAACCCAAAACAAGAATCAAAAAAGAAGATCAAGCAAAACAAATAACAACCATTTTATTTTCTACAGAGATCATGTTTTTATATTCCTTAACTCTGAACTCTGAAATATACTTTCTAATTTATGTTCAATCAAAAAATGTATTGAGGAGAAAAGATATATTTTATATCCCTGTGCAAAAATCAGAATGGCTGCCATCAACTTTAAAGAATACAGGTTTGAACCAAAAAATGGGAACTAAATGGAGGGATGAAAAAAAAATGAAATGGGGCTTGAAGGATGATTTCCTGAGGATTATTTTTGAGAAACTAATATAATTCTGTGCAGGACTGACTTTTTAATGAGGCATAGTGCTGAGGGACTATAATGCGTTTAGGGGCCCAAGAAAAGGTCTTCATTTTAATTTCTTTAAAAATCAGAAGAAAAAAATGAATATAATAATAGTGGGTATACAATAATGAATCTGCCCTGGATTATACATAAGTCCTTGCACCAAAACATTTATAATATAAACACTAAAATTTTTGGTATTTTTATGGAGGAAGTACTCAGGCAGGGCCCCCAAATCCTAATATGGCCTTAATTCTGTGTAGCAGCCAATTATAATTACATGACTGGCTTACCTACTAGACTGGAATTGACCAAAACACCGTTGTGTGCTTGTGTGATTCCATATGCTTCTAAGTTCCTAAAAATACTATCAGAACACTACCTTAATACTTTGTAAAAGCCCTGAAATATATTATCCGAATTATGGCCTTTATTCGTAACTGTAAAAATAGAGTTATCCAAAAGGAGAGGTGGGAGTAATGATAAAACATAATTTTGAAATGCTGATGCATGTGGTAATTTCAAGCGCTGGAAAGGAATGCTAAAAACAGGTGTCTCCTTTCGGAAAAGAAACTTTAGAAAAGATGATATAAAGAATAGAAAACACTCATGTAGGTGGCTCTCGATTCTCTTCCATGAAGGCAGAGAATAGTAATGCTTTGAATACACACAGATAAGTTGCCCAAGGAATTAAAAAATTCAAATTATTATGATCAGTATTATAATAAATCTTAAATCATAAAAGGAATGACCAAAATGGCATACTACCTATTAAGAGAAAAGAGAGTGTTCATTAATTGTTTTTGCATGTTTCCTCTGATTGCAAATAGGAGAGATATGAAGTCAAGCATCCTGACATTTAACTCTGCAGACTCAGCAGGATTTTGTAGAGACTTAATGGTTAGTTAAATGGAAGAGCTTTTAAGATGTACTTCATTCATGTGTGGTATTTAATAGGTCAATAATCATTGAAATTCGGTGACTGGGACATGGGAATTCATTATATTTTCTCTATATGTGTGTTTAAAATTGTCCATAATAAAGAGGTAAGGAAATAACATTATAATAAAAAACCTTAATTCCGTTACCCCCTCACATTAATTCCTAGGAATTCACAAAAGAGGGAGGAAACTCTCTGCTTCAATAGACAACCTTCTCACGTTTACTCTGTCTGCCTACGACAGACAGTTTTTCAAATAATATATCAGAATTAGAACCAAAATTGCAACAGAGCATCATAGTTTTAATCTACAGTCTGAATCCTGATACTAATTCTTTGCATTGGGTTTGTATTCCTAATTTGCCACCAAAGATAGATATGTGTTAGTATTCATAGTCTTTAAAATATGTTTTTTGAGAAGCTGAAGATTTTCCAAAGAGTAGATACTATAGGTAAAATTCTCCAAAGATTGAGTCCAAGTCTGGATTCCACTTAAGCTTGCAGCAGGTTTTGTTTTTCTACTCTCTAAATATAGAACGTATATAGGCTGTCAAAAATCACATATCCATACAAAGCCTTTTTACCATTATGTTTCCTGTAGTTAAAAAATGCGCTTTGTGATGTCGGCATATTCCTCAAGAGCATGTTTATACCTGGCAGTCCACCAGCTGGGCCTCCATGTCCATGGGCTCCTTGGGTGTACCCAGTGCCATGTCCAGTGTGGCCTTGGTGCTCAAGAGCCAGTGGTCCAGCTCGTCAACTTCACAGCGATACCTCTGCAGGGCCTGTTCATGTCTCTGTTCCTCCAGCTGATCATTTAACTTCTCCTAATCAATTAAGTAGAATGTACATAGATGATTCTAAGATAAAATCATTAGGATTCAACACAATAGAGCAATGATTCTCAACTCTGGCTGCACATCAGAATCACCTGAGTGACTTAAAAATACCTAAGCTTAGGTTGCATCTCAGAGCAGTAAATGAGAATTTCTGGAAGTGAGTCTAAAGATTAGTATTTTAAAAAATCTTCTCAATGATTCTAATGTACACCTAGAGGATATAAATGTTCTTTAAATAATACACATTCTGAAATAATATACCCACAGGACCAGGCAGATAATATGAATGATGGAACCTGATCAAGGATTAGAACAAAACAAAACAATGGCATAGCAATTGGTAAATGGAAATAGATACTTGATTTCAATGCCTGGGAAACTGTAGGGAATAGTGAGGACTGTGGCAAACTGAAGATTACATGATCCACTTGAAAAAGGAACACCATATAGTTTCAGGCAATTCATCCCCTGCAGGGATGGGTGGTCCAGTGTTACTGGTTTTTTGAGTGAAGGTAGAAATTTACATTTTTTGATCAGATCCTTGGATATTCTCAATGATGGCAAATAATTCATTATGTAAAGAAATCCAGGCCAATCACCTCATTTTAAAACTCCACAAGGGCTTCAGAGAGTGACTGGGGATAATATTAATAAAATAAAATGTTAATTTTTAAGATAAGTACTGTAAATACCTTATTTAAAAAATTATTTCAGTAATAATTTAGTATTGTTATTTTTAAATTAAACAGTTTAAGATAGACATTAAGAGCAGACATGTTAATTCTAAATTTCTCCAAAATAAGAAGTATGTAATTATATGATTTGACTGATCTTATAATAGATAAAACTAGAAAGAGCTCAACACACCCAACAGGGCCATGACTAATTGAATTATGGTACAATCAACAGTTAACTGAAATAATATTAAGTTCATATAATAAGAAATGTATTGAGAACTGATTATGTGCCAGAGAAGCTGTGAGACCCTTGGAATACAAGGAGACAGACACTCTAAAGGTCCTTTTGCTGTCTCCAGTCTCGCCCAATTATAGGAGCAACAGTATGAATCATATATGCTTAGGCCAGGAATTATAAGAGAACAAGGAAAAAGGAAAGTAATTTTTTTAACACATAGGTCATTGTTAGCAAAATTGATCTCTCTGTTAAATAATATTAACCTTCAGTAACATGAGAACCAGAATTACAGAGTATTTTCATGAATTAATGTGCTTGAATTGGCTAACAGTGAGTAAAGACTTATTCTTCATCATATTAATAAGACTGTTCATGAAATGATCTTACTTAAACATAGCAAACCATTATGCAAACCTTCTACAATTACGCTTTACAAGCTCATGTCTACCAAGTACTTACTTTCTACATTTCAATTTTTCATGCTGAAATGAGTCAGAAAGGGGTGAAAGGACACATTCAAGGCTACACACTGACCCAGCGCTCTGTTCACATGACCCTCCTTGAGACACAACACTAGCTTCTTATGAATGGGAAACAAAAATGTAGATCACATAATCCACATACTTGCCCACATGACTTCAGCGGTTAATTTGGACGTGAGGGGCACCTTCAAAGTCACTCGTTACCTCCAAAAGCTGTCGTTTCCCTGATGCTTTCATCTTGATGGTGGACATTCGCTCCGCCAAGACAGTGAGTGTGGACTGCAGGGCCAGCTGCTCCGCGGGGTCGGACTCTGCAGACTCAGACACCAGCTCCTCCGCGAGGGATGACTGCAGCTCACTGATTTCATCCTGAAGCATGAGAATCTCATCCATCAAGGCCTGTAGGAGAGACTGCGGAATCACACTCATGTATGTATTTTTGGGGACTGAGGAACTGTCCAAATAGCTGAGTCTCCATTGATTGAATGTGGCGGTATTTCAGGTATGAGTTACTTCAACAGCAAACGGGGCCTGCTAACCTAAATTTCAAAATGAAAGTACCAGACTGAATGTCAAGAGATTTCTGATCTTAAAACCATTTGTGTCACTAACTTAAATGAATTTGAACAGGTTAACTAATCTTTCTGGTTTTCAACAGGCTCACCCATAATCCAAGAGGGGGGGTGCTCAACTATGTCTGAGCTGACATTCCTATGTGGAAAATAAAATTAATCACTTTCTTCCTTAACATGGTTTTCCCACTCCACGTTTTCCTAAGTCTGAAACAGCACTGCATTTTAAATCAAAACTCATGTTACACAAGACAGGAGACATCTGTTTCTATACCATCACCCTCTCCTTATTCTCTCCTCTTACCAAGTCTAAAATTTGAAGCTTCTCAGGGCTAATTTCCAGGCCCCCTTTTATCCCTTCACAGTCTCCTCCAGGGGTCCATTCCCAAGGCTTTCAACACTTTCTAATGCTGAACACTTACAAAGATATATTCCTAACCCAGACATCTGAACTCAATGTCAGACTTTACATTAACATATTTCATAGGCATCTTCATCTTATTATATATAAAGCCTGTTTCCTCATCTCAGTGAAAGGTACCACCCTTCTCACTGCTGAAGCTCAAGGCCTAGGAGTCATTTTTCACATTTTCTCTCTCTCACTGGCCAATGGATTCTACCTCCAAACTCTATCTTATGTATCCCCTCTGCCCCACCCTAAGTCAAAGCCAGCTCTCCCTTATCTGAGCTGCTCTAACCTGGGACTGGATGACCTACCTGCTATGCTCTTGTCTCGCCAGCCCACTCTTCCGGGAGTAATCAGTGAGACTTTAAGAAGGTAAATCAGATCTTTTCACTCCCCTGCCTTAAAATACCTAGCTTATTGCCTGCAAAATAAAATCTAGACTCCTCACCACAGCTGTGTGTTCTCACCCCTGCCAGGCTCTGTACCACACTCCTTTCTCACTCAGACACTTCTGCCTTCACTACTCCAGGACCCCCGGCTCTTTCTGGCAAACAGCATGCTGCGCTCCTGATTAACGCCTATCACAATTAGACATGGGTTTTACTTCTCATTTTGTGTATTTTATGACTTGCTCTTTAGCTGGAATCTTGACAAGAGAAATTCTTATTAAGATTTGAATGGTATGGTGAAAACCAGGCCCTACCCCAGGAGAGGCAACCCTGCCTTCAACTGAAGAAGCACAGGCTTTATATTTGCCACTATTTCCTACTTTTCAATGGGCCCCTATTTGCCTAATTCCCACCTCTTGCACAGGACTGTAGGCTTCACTGTAAGCACACTGCCCCCTCAGAGTGGGCTCTCAGAAAATACTAAAAAACAAAACAAAGAAAACCCCTTCTCTCACCCTAATATCAATGTCATCATGTCCAATTGATTTTTTTAAGTAAACCATTACATTGAAATTATGTACACCTAGAAAAATTGCACAGATCTAAGCGTACAGCTCCATGAATTTTCACAAACTGCACATACTGGTGCTCCTGGCACCCGATCAAGAAACAGAACATTCCTAGGACTCTACAAGCCCCCTCGACAGCCTCCCTGTTACTACCTCCCTCCTTTGCACAGATCACCATGGTGCTGACTTACAGACGTCATAGATGACTTTTGCCTGTTTCTGAGCTCTCCGTACACAGAATCATAGATGATGCTCTGTTTTGTATCTGGCTTCTTTCACTCCCCGTCATGATTGTGAAAGTCACTCATGTTACTGATGTAGGAAGAGGTGATTATTCCCCCTGCCACATGGTTTGTGGATCTTTCCTGTGTCAGCCTTTCTAGTGGGTTTATAGTAGTATCTTACTGTAGTTTTAACTTGCATTTCCCTGATGGCTAATGAGATCGGGCACTGTTCCCTATGCTTGGCTGTTTGGATGTCCTCTTTTGGGGCTGCCTGCTAAAAATTTTTGTGCATTTTTTATTGATCTTTCTTTTCTTATTGACATACAGAGTTGTTTATATATTCTGGATAGGCATGCCCGTGCCTCTTTAGGTTCTGTTACTGCAAATATCTGCTCTCATTTTGTGATGTGGTTGTCCCCTAATGGCAAGTGACTGCCTTTTTGGTGGCTTTTGATAAACATAAGTTCTTAATTTTATTGTGGTCTATTATATTGGTATTTTCCTTCATTGGAGAAGTTAGAACTTTTGGTGTCCTATGAAAGAGATCTTTTCCTGTCCCAAGGTTGGCTTCTAAAAGAATGCCATTCAAAGTGTGGTTCATGAAATGCCATCAGTCTACAAAACATGTGTCATTGGTCATGACCAGATAAAGATATTGTGGGTAATTAAGGAACTTTGATAGCAACTTGACGTTGGCATGATACCCAAGCAGTATTTTTTTTTATTTTACTAAAATATTGGTCTGTGATGGGTTAATTATATTTTTAAAAATTTATTCATTAAAAATAATTGAGAAGCACTATTTTAAAACCTTTTCCTTTCTTTACCTTCACATTGAGATCTATAATCCACCTAAATAACCTTTGTGTACAGTGTAGGTAGGGGTCAAAATTACCTTTTTTTAAAAAATATGGATACCCAATTGACCCTACATTATTTATTGACAAAATGATTTTTTAATCTATTGCTTTGCAGTATAATTTTTGACTTATGTCAAGCATCTGTGTGCGTCTGGCTTCTAATTCTGTTCCACTGAGCCATTTGCCTGATTGTGCCAATACCACACTATCATTGTTACTACAGCTTTATGATGCTCACTCTCTGGTAGGATACATCCTTCACTTTTATTCTTTCTCATGCTTGTCTTGGCTATTCGTGGCCCTTTCCATTTTTGATACATATTTTTTCATACATTGGCAATACATTTCAGAATTAACTTGTCAATTGCCACCAAAGAACTTGCTGGAATATTTTAATAGGACTGTAATGGATTTACAGACTTATCTTGTTTGTTATATATGAAAATGTTTCTTGTTCTAAATTCTTTTCTACTACTTATAATCCTTTTTTGGCACTGCATTGCCCAAAGCATAATACTCATATTTTTGGGCCATTTTAAAGGCTTCTCCATAACTAGACTGACCTCATTGTGTCTTTTTGTGTACTGATCCTCTGTACAAGCAAGAGCCCCCTCACTATTTCACACCATGTTTGATCTCACTCTCTCCTCTGTGCCTTTCCTCACACATTTTTATATTTATAGTGCTTGCTACCCACTCCTATTGGCACTCCAATATTTCAAAATCTGTTTCTCCCAAAAGATCTGGTAGAGTCTGCTTTTATCTACTTCCCACTACTGAACCCACAATCACATTGCCCCCCCTTTTCTTTACAAGGTGTTGGTCACCCCATCCCTAAAACAGGCTTTTCAGTCATATATTAATGAGAAAACTTGTCTTTTCCAGCTGTGCACATAGTAGGTGCTCAACACATCTAGTTGAACTAATTCTAATTCATGATAGATAAACAGGTATCAGAATCATGAAGTAACCAGGCAAAAAGAAAAAAGAAAGCCTCCTCCATAGTTCTTAACTTCACGATTCAGGAGCCATGCTTATTGGGGGTGGTGTTTTCTTTTGGGGTAATGAAATGTTTCGAAACCAGATAGAGTAGGTGGTTGAATGACATTGTGAAAGTACTAAATGCCACTGAATTGTGTCCTTTTGAATGGTTAATATTATGTGGCATGAATTTCACTTCAACTAAAACAACCAAAAATATCCAGTAGTCCAGTATGTCTGCACCCCTATGACTCGGTCTCAGCTGGTAGCCAACTGCTTCTCCACAACATGTGATTCAAAAATAAGGAGATGGAAATGAAATGCATGCCTTTGGGTTTCTGACTTGTGTGTATACAAGGAGGGCATGTGCATGACACTTATGTGGTTTAGAGAGGGACCTGAAGGTTTTCTAAAATGGCTCATTCTCAGGAGAACTTGGAGTTCATGTTTGGCTCAACACCAAAGGGAAACTGAATCTCACTGTGACTTTCAGAGATATCTACATTGGCTTTGTTCCTTTCAAACTTTGAATTGCTGTACATACTAAAAAGAAAAACCTCAGAGTTCTGCCCACTATCCTGTATCACTTGGCTTAGTATGGCAAAGACACCACATGCTCACAGAGCATTAGCTGATTATGATAACAAATTCCCCATCACAGAGGGCTTAGTACAAAGGACAGCCACAAGTCAGCTTATGAATGGCATTAATGTTTTAAAATTACATACAATTTAGAGAAGGTAGCAGGAAAGGAACAGCACTCCTGTCATGTAGGTCATTCAATGATTCAATCCACCTAAATTAGTAGACTCAGAGGAAAAATGTAGGAATTAGGTTAGCTCTTTCAGGAAACAGTAGTATTTCCAAGAGAGCTTTGGGAAAGAAACAATAATTGAAGTACTCTTATTAGTTTTTAGGAAATATGAAAGCATGCTGGACTTCCCCACTCACATTCAGCTGGAATTCAGAAACAGTAATTCTACAAAAGTGCCTGGAATTTTTTTAAGTACCATTCCAGAAGCTAAGAACTAATTTAGACACTGTGATACCATAAGCTTTCATGTGGGTGGCTCTGTCCCAGAATATGTAGAACTTAGGTTCAGACAGCAAAAGTAGGCCAGATGGAAAACATTAGATTTGTAATGATATGAGAAATTATACATTATTTATACTTTCCTTCCCTCTCATTAGAGCATTAATATAATTGTTAAGCTCCAATGGTGAGTAATCATCATCAAATTACCTACGTCTCCTCACTGTTATAATTGTCAGCATTACCTTGTCCGACCAAGAAAGGGACAAAAGGCCATGTGGTTGGCTTTAATTGCAAGAAAAGTCACAGGTTCATTTCTAATTCATAATACTCAGCAATAATGTGAATTTTGAGTTTTCTCCATTGAATCCCTTGAACAGAATGATAATGTTGCTCTACATTTGATGTTACTGTCATACTAATGCCCGAGAGGCAGGGGGGTGGTAGTGATGGGAGGTGGTCTGCATTTTCAATGAGAAACTCTGGAATGTCCAGGCAGACCACCAGGATCCTGTCTTCACGCAGTTCCCAAATTCTGTGGGACCCAGTGAAGCATCTTTGGGAGCTGTGGTCAGTCACCTGGGACACGAGGACCATGATCCTTGAACAAAGGTGGAGGTGGCCCACAAGTAAAGAGAGAGCCAGTCTCTGTTCTCCTGGAACACTGGTCCCTGGTAACCTGAGCACGGGACATTCAAGTTCACTCTAATCCGGCCTTCAGGAAATTTACACCAATTCCTTTTGGATGCTTAAAGGGAACTGTCATCAAATGGAGTTGTCATCTCCTGCCCCTTCAGGTTGCAGTGAGGCACAGGCGGGGGTAGAGGAGCAGCAGGGCAGACAGAGCCCCTGGAAGCGTCCTGGGCTACACAGAAGCCTTCTCAGGTGACATTGAGGTGGCCACTGACACCTGAAAACTGGAGCATCCATTACAAAGGACTGTGGTACTCAGAGGAAACCTGCATGGCAATAGGCCCCAAAGGCCTTGACTGTGCTCATGGTTCATTTGGTCCACGTAAACAAAGGTTAACTTTAATTTTATATTTTTACATTACCCTCCCTAAACTCACCAACTACGGGTGTCTCTGGGATAGCAGGAAGACCCACAGAAGGTAGTTTTACCAAAATAAGGCCTAAAAATGGATGCTAGCACTTTGATCTCTATCTTAAGAAGTTACAAGAGTGTCAAAACCTGAAACCACTATTTCTCAATATGTTGTCTCTAGATGAAATGCTCTCATTTTTGTGTTATACTGCAAGGTCCTAATTGTAAAAAAATGCAATTTTATCTCAGACTACACATGTGATGAAGCAATGTATTCCAATGTTATCCAGGGTTCCAAAACTATAAAGATTTGTAAAGTAGTGCAAAGATAAAGTCCCAAGTTTCACTTTTAAAACTGATAAATTTCTCAGTACTTGATAGATACACATTATCACATCATGCTTTTATAGCTCTTAATTTGCATCTAAAAATGTCTTTCCTGTCCTTTGCCTCTTACAGGGTTGTCACGTGCTCCTGAGTTCTGACCGGGGGCAAGTTGCATTTCCCCAAATCATGGTGACTGACTGCTCAGGTAAATGCATGCCTCAGTACCCTGGAATCCCAGTTATACCTGCTTATGCATTAATAATACACCTGATAATAATGCTAAAGCATCAACCAGATTTTAATACATGCACTTTCTTAGCATGCATTTTCAGTGGATGCATTTTTAACATATTTCTGAGATATGTTAATGTAATCATTTCTGTTTCTCATGTAAAGCTGAAACTTTGCCTAGTTTAATTTTTTAAAAAAGTTATTCAAGTCAGGGACAACAAAAGATTATGACTTTGAAGCCTTTATTCTTCAACTGCTTCTTTGCCCACTTAAGTCTGAGGGTTACTCTCTTAAGTGATAACGGGGAGGTGCCGGACATACACCAGCTGAACTTCTTAAAACATTGCCCAGAGGTACATGTGGGGTACATTTTACTCTAACAACAGTTCCCAACAAAATAACAATAATGCAGCAACTGTCAGGAAATACACTTTGTATAATAAAAGTTAAAAAGCAATACAGTGCAGGTAGCTTTCCTTAATTAGATTCCAGGTCAGAATTTCCTTCTTTCCCTCTGAGGTCCCTCCCTGAAACAGTGGTGGAAACACTACTATTTGGAATCTTGTTTACTCTGTAAGAACTTTCACAGTTAAAAAAAAATTGTCAGTCCACTCTCCCAAACCCACGCTTGGCTGGCTGACCGGTCACAAGGTCCACCTATTTAATCATGCAGGAAACTGAAGTCATCGCTATTTTTACCTGATGCTCAGCCATCTGGCTTTCTGGACTCCTGCCGTGCTCTAGACTCTCACTGAGCTTCACCTCGATGGCCTCCATTTTTGTGGAGATGGCCTGGAGGGAGTCCTGGTACTTCTGCTGGCGTTCCAAAGCTTCGTAGAGTGTGCGCTGCTTCTCACTGATCTAAAGAAGAAAAGGACATTACCAAATGTTTCCTAGCTCCTTATCTTACAGATTATGACATGCTTTCCTCACTGCTTTACCTCTGTGGCCCAACAGAGGGTATTCAGCTGGGCACGGGATGTGTAACTCTATGCATGTATTTCATAAGACAATCACTAAGGTAATCAGTGTCTGGTGGGCTTAAACAATTCCACGTTGCAAAGACCTACCACATTCTTTAAGGTTTCCCAAGAACGCTGCAAATCATCTAGTTTGGCAGTGGCAGATGGCTCCAGTCCTGGTTCATAGAACTCTTGGCATGGCAACGTGCTCGGCTGAATTCTTGCGGCATCCGTCTGCAACCTCTCAGCAGACAAGGCTTGGTAATAAGCAATGTCCTGTGGGTGCAAAGAAGAAGGTTAGATTCAAGAGGAAGACAAAGTGTTGGTCAACAGGCTCTGGCTACTATTTGTCCTGTGCAGAAAAAGCTTGTGATTCATACCTGTCCTAGGGGACTACAAACTAATGAACTTAGCAAATTCCTGTGACAAGAAGAAAAACCCGTACCAAAGCATAATACAGCATAATAAAGTCTGCTTTAGTATTTTGGTTTATATATTAACAGAAAAGAACAAATTTACTAGTTTTTCAAGTTGCCAAAACTCATTCTTATTTTACAATTGGTAAAGTGGAAATACAAAGGATTTAAGTAATACACATATTTAAAGACTGATGAACTATTATGGCAAAAAAGAAAAGAGAGAATCTAAATGATCTATTTCCTAAAGTGTTGTTCAATGGATAAAGTTCTGAATAATTTTTAAAAGTACTTGATTTAAATTGAATTAAATTTATACAAACTCATTTTACCATACAGCCAGATCTTTAATATATTTGAGTTCCTTAGTCACAGAAATTTATCTAAATATTTTAATATTAAATAAGGGAAAATGCAATGGGGAAGTTAAAATAACTCTAAGAAACAAATAATAAAAAGGTTCCCTTCTAATCAATTCCTAGAAGTACACAAGAAATGATGAAAGTAAATGATGAAAAAGTAGGCTTCTGAAATTTTTTAAGACTTTCTTGGGTTATAGGTATCACTGCAAATTATGTTAGTATTGATAATGGAATCTACTATATCAATATCAAGACATACAACCCATGTATTTTCAATTGTTTCTGTGGATATTTATCTGTATATTAATAGAAATTGAATTGAGGAGTAATGTTTATATTCTGGGAACTGCTTTTATAACATTCATGACTTTTGCAGTTGTTATGTCGAAGATAATGTTCAGTTAAAATACCTGAGCCTTATTAATAACACTGTCTTGGTACAAAGTACTGAAGAAGACCCCAGTCATCTGAGAGACGCAGGTGGCAGCAGGAAGGGGCCTGATGTTTGGGAGCCCAGGAGGGCAGATCCAGGCTTGTGTAGGAGAATGAGATCAGACAGGAGTCTGACACCTGAGATCCCAGTTGAAAATTCTCCTGAGCAGCTAGACTTGAAGCAAGTCACTCATGTTG
Source organism: Manis javanica (assembly GCF_040802235.1). Lineage (NCBI taxonomy): Eukaryota > Metazoa > Chordata > Mammalia > Pholidota > Manidae > Manis > Manis javanica. The sequence goes on from NC_133168.1 coordinate 68,044,532, forward strand.
CATGCACTGGTTCTCTGAGCTACAACACTGGGTGCTTCTGAGGATTATATGAAGTCATCTTTGACTGACCATAAGACCTTCTACCTATTTTACTGTTGTCGCTGCTGAAGCTTCCAGATAAGTCCCAACATTTACTGATGATGTCGGAACATGGAGAACATGGAGAGTGGTTCTGCTTCATTCCTAACCCGGTCACCATGCTGAGCAGATGACTCCGGTGTCCCCAAGCCCTTAATCTGCTCACATCCACACATCCTCACCCACTGCCACCCCAATCCTGTCCACCTAAAAGACAGCCTGCCATCACCGAACTGGTTCACCCAAGCGTACTTCCAGCTGTGTCTAAAGCTACTTGAAGCCCTCCTCTTACCAATTCTTTTGTTTCTTTTGCACTTTTAACCTGTTTCACTCACTTGGAAAACCCCAACAAGGTCTCAATCCAACGGTACTTTCTGGAGTGCACACTTGTGCACATGTGTGTGCATATACACACATGCACAAATTGAAAATTGAGGAGATACTCCTGCAATCTCAAATTTCCAAGTCTGTCTATATTTAGACTCACTTTTATCTTATGCTTGCCATTTGCCTTGATGAAGGATAGCCCTCCCACCTCTCCCCAAGTCCCACCTGTCTTTGCTTTTTTTAGGACTTTGACCCATGAATATCCTCTCCCTCTCCCTCTCCTTCTGTACTGACTTTCTCCTCAGCATATAAATAGACTCAAGTGTTTTCATTCTGAGAACATCTACACACACTTCCTTTTTTGAATCTTTTCTTGCAGGCTCTCACATATTAGGTAAGTCCACAAATCATGATGTGATGGATAATCACACCTGAATGCAGTCAAAATCATCATTTCTTCCATGTTTCTCTTTCACTTTATAATCCAACTTCTGAACGTGGTAGTTCACCACTGATATTGCTCACTTCCTCAGCCTCAACCTATTCCTAAATGCCCAACTGGGCTTTGCTCCTAATGACTCTTTTCTGTGAAATAAAATGATTCAGCTCTTCTTTTGCTTGCCTCTTGGTAGCGTTCAATACCACTGGCCACCCCTTCTTGGAAACACTTATTTAATCTGCCTGTTCTCCCAGCTCTCTAGTCAGTCAATCTTTCTTTTTTTAGTTCGTTTCTTCCACTTGGTCTTAAATATTGATGCATTTGTAATCTCCAGACCCATGTATTCATTTTACATGGATATCCCACAGGCTCTTCCAACTGAACAGTTCCCAAAAGAACATCCAGGATAAATGAATTTAGGAAAAAAAAGATAAGTGTTATCCATTTTTCAATAAATGGAATTTTCATTCACTGAAGCTATAAGCTTGGGATTTACTCTCTCTTTCTTCTCTCCCTGTCACCCACTGCTTTTATAAGGATGAGTCCTACTGACCCATCCCCTTGCCACAGCACTGGTCCAACTTCCTGCCTTTTAAACAGAAATGACACCTGATGGTTCCTAAAAAGCATTTGAAAATACATCACCTTTTGGAGATGGACAATTTGGATCTATATGAGGACTAGATTCAGTGAAATAAAACCATCAATCCTATAACTACTAAATAAAGGCACTATGTGGTATTGTGAGGATCACCCCAGAAATATGTATCTCATTGCTTATGTGCCTAAGTTCTGTGCCTGACCTATATCCAGTGGATTCCTAAGGAAATACATTTGGAAAACCATGGCTATTACTTCATTAGTATTTTCCAGCATAAAGAGTACTTCTGCAATTAATGTAATATTTAATTTTTACAAGTAAATGGTCACTGAGGGAGTTTCCACCTTAGAGGAAGAGCTGGGATGCATCCTGAGCTTTTTGCCTGGAGCTCAGTGTTCTCGCCATTACACTATCACGCTTTTCAAACCTCTGCATCTCTCAGCTCTTACATGCAGTCCAAGTCTTCCCTCACTTCTAACTGGATCAAGATCCCTACAGCAAATTCTGGGGTTGCCTTATTTCCACCCACAAGAAAGCTAAATTGCTATCGCATTTCAGCTAATAGCTACTGTCAGAGACAGAACACATTGACTGTGGGGGAATCAGTTAGTTACATAATAGAGATCTACTTACAAAGCAGCAAGCACAAAATCTTTTTTTAACAGTTATTGTATAAAGCAGTTATATTTGGCTGCTCCTTGAAACAGTTGTGCACATTCTGTACAGCCTTTTGTGTCTGAAAACTGGAACTTACGGGGATTCTAAATGTTCCTTAGTTCCAAGAAAACATTTTGTGAATCTAACACATCACTGGCCATGCTGTACTATTTGTCCATTTCCTTTTATTACTGTATAAGAATAACATGCAGACACAATGATGGGGTTGATTTGTTTGAGCCACACAGAGCGAAAAAATACATTTGCTTTTTAATGGCTTCCTCTTGGTAAAGCTGACAGCAACTAAAGACATTTTTTCCCCCTAATTTGCTGAATCACATTTAAGCACTTTAACAATGGGATGTAAATGAAGTTTTCTTATGATGGAAGGAGGCATGTCAAAATGGGACTTAAAATGAGGAAAAGAATCATATTTATAGGATTTGATTGTGTTACTTAAAGTTATGTTAAAAACATTTGCATATTTTACCATTTAAGGGCACTTTCGACACGTACACAGAAAGACACGAAGTGGCATGGAGATATAACTTTAGGAAAGGGATATTCTTCCCATAGTATTAGTCAGTGTTTATTGATCAAATTGAAAAATTTAAGAATATTAAGTGTACTATACAGGATAAATGTTTTTCCTATACAATAAACAGCTGACTATAGCCATATTTCTGATTCTAATAACATCTGTGACCACAAGGAAGGAGACATCATCAAAGAATGAGTAATACTTCACTTAAAATCAGAATTTGGAGAGGAGTTTCCTCAATCCCTTAGAGCCAGCACCCTGAACTTCTCCTTTTATGTTTTTTAATTCCTTCTCATCACTTTTGTTATTATTCATCCCACATCCACCTTTCTGTCTAGATTATAAGGTTTTGAAGGCCAAGGCCACTGCTTTCTTCTTCTTTGCTACACATCAGGGACCCAGCACAAGATTTCATGCCAAGGAGGTGTTCAGAATACATCTGTTGAATGGCTGAATTGATAACTTTCCTAGAGCTATTCAGACTTTTTCCAAGGAAATTGTTTTATCTTAGGGTTTCATCAATTTCATTTTCCCTTATCGGTGGGGGCAGGAGGGTTCTCTTCATCACAGAAACACTATTTTGAATGTTCCTGCTTCAAAATGAAAATAAAATGACTGATTTGTAATATGCTTAAAGAATATTTGCTGTTTAATGCTTCTTCCTTGAAAATAAATCCCAACTTCTTTGAGCCCTTATGCAATTTCATAGTAATGTAATTAAAATTTAGTTATTTTGGCTAAAGGGAAAAAAAAGAAAGTATTACTTAACATGCATTGAAATTTCTTTGGCTATTGTAAAAGCATCTTTTGATATCTCCTCAATAGTTTTCATGAAAACTTTTTGACACTTAATTTAGTATAACCTGTATTTAATATAATGTACACTAACAAGCACCTTATAACAACAACATATCATCCTCATTTTATAGGAAATTAAATTTAAGATTATTGAAAGGTAAGTAAGAAAACTTTAGTCTACTTAGGCATTCCGGTATGTGTACTGGCAGACACCCCTTAAATTGGTTGACAACTAGTAAATAAAGAGCAAGTATATATAATATGGTGAACAGAAATTTTCCATCTTCAAAATCTAAGCTGCTAAGTGTCAAAACTATGTTGAATGAATGTTATAATAGCAAAAAATCATGGTATTGTGACACAAACATTTCATTTTCTGTTAGGATGCAGTACTCCACTACAGATAGATGTTAGAAACTAAAGACATAATGCTTTAATGCTTTATGGCTTCTCCAGCTATAATTTCCGTGGCCTAATTTTTGCTCATCTTATTGCCAGCAGCCCGGGAGCAGAGCTGAGGCAGCAGTGGTCTCAGGTGACAATCAGAGTTTGTGCAATTATTATACCTAACGGTGTGTCTCTCAAGGCCTAAGATGCAAACCCAGTGTCTAATGAGAACAGGGAATGGAGTCCTGCACTCGTCCAGAGATCAGGGCTAGAGGAATGCTAAATGGATGGTACCTGGTTGACAGAAGCATCTGTATTGGCCACAGGTGAAGGGGAGCGACAGGCAGGTGGAGAGGAAATCTCACTGTTGGTTCCCTCCTCCCCAGATTCCTCAGTGACAGGTGACAGCAAAGTGTGACAGCGACCGGCAGTCATCTATCACATAAAATGCACCCCAAAGGACATGAAAATCAGTTAGCTATATTAACAAACACCTGGTAAGGCACAGGTCAAAACAGAGATAATTACATAACAAAGGTTAGAATTACTGAAACCCAAATTTACATACAAATTCAGTGTAAGTATTTCTGTTTTGCTCTCAAATGACTATGACTTAAGGAATCATCTGTAAAACAAACAGGGCAGGGGAGTGCATACCACATTTAAGAGTTTTGCTGCTGATTAAATATTTATTTTCCTCTTCCTGATTGGGTCTTTATAAATAAGTAGAAAAATCATGCAAATGAGGGAAGTGGTCTGTGAAATAAAGTTTTATCTTTCGTTGACATGTCAAATTTAAAATATTCTAGAGAGATAAATGCACACAAAGTAACATATTGACAAGATTCCAGGTATGGTTACAGACTATGTGAGGCACAGCACACGTGTGTGGAAATAGCTCTGGAAATCATTGTGGTTAGCAAAACAGTTCGTGCATTTTAGATACAAAGTGTTGGGGAAGTAATGTTGCAGAATAGCAATTAATGGAATTTATTTTAATCCAAGGCTAAATTTGGGATTGTCTGTTTTCTTATTTTTCTCATAATAGCTTTTCTTCTATATTTTATTAAACATATACAACAGAATACATAAGCCTATCTAGTCAGCCAATGTTTTAGTATGGAAAACACACATAAAATATATACAGCATGATTCTCCCAGGGCTCAGATAACTAGAGAGCTATGCAGGGAAATGTTTTTGCAGCTCAGAGCCTCTCAGTAGTATTGCTAAATTATAAACAAATGCTGCGCCGACCTTCGGCATGTTAAGCAATTCAGCAGTCTCAAGCAAATAGCTTCATTTCAGCTGTCACTGTTTACAGTGTCAAAGGCTGGCCTTGGCCCAGATGTAGGCAGAGACTTGAGACTTCCTGAGTTCTAATCTGCAAGCCCGGGCGCTGATCCCTAAAATCAGCCCCGGACAGGGAACCTGGGGCCACCAGCCAGGGGGACAGTCGGTGGAGAACGGGGCGGCGCCCATCCCAGCCAGCCTGGCCCCTTCCTTACCATGACCACGGAGGGGTGGGCCGAGGTCGCGGGGAGGAGCTCCCCGCGCAGGTCCTCCGGCGCCTCCGCCAGCCCCTCCACCTCGGTCACCGTCAGCAGCATGGTGGCGTGCCTGGCCTTCATCGTCAGCATCTTGCACTTGGAGTTGAGGGAGGCGATCTGCTCCTGGTAGCCCTTTATTTTCCGAGCCAGCTCCTGAGGAAACATTCCCCCCACCGCCCCCCAACCATGTGTCAGAGCAGCATCAAAAGGAAACCGAACAGGCGCTCATCTTCCTCCGGGGCTGGCCAATGAAATCACAGGGCTGCGCCCGGGGCGGCGGGAGGCAGGATGTGGACTGCGCTGCGGCGCGGGGCGGGGAGCGCGGTGCCGGCCGCGGGGTGCGTGCGCTGAGCCCGGGCCTCCGGGCCGGCCGGCTCCGCAGGCCTCGGGAGCTTAACGTACCCTGCAGCCCTGGCGACTTTCCTTAAAATGCTTCCAGAATCTGAAAGTGCTAGATGGTTCCTGCCATGCAAATTAGGCCACGTGATGACGAAAACTACAAAAAATGCCATGATCGGCTCTTAACATAATTGAATATATCAAATGGAGCAGTCATTTGGGACAGAGGCATAAAGTAAACTGCTGGTCCATTCCTGTGACCCCAGGGAGCTGTTTTTTCTTTTTTGTAGACAAGGTAAATATTACATATAGAACCCTAATTTTGTATGCAGATTACTCCCCAAATAACATTCTGTACCATCATAGAACTTGCCCTCACATACTCCATCACGCCGCAAATGTTTCTGATTCTTCAGGCTAGAGCTTTGAACTGAAGTTCAGTTCAAACAGAATGACTTTTACATGCATTTGTTCCTGAAAAAAGTTGCTTTGTGAGATAGAGGTTGTAAAACTCATACCAACAGCTTATTGAAAATGCATTCTGGACAGCTCACAGCTCTTACAAACTCTAAAATAATTAAAATGCTTGGGAACATGAATACAAAACCATTTACTTCTTCTATTTCTTTTATTTGGCTTCTTTGCCTGGAAAGCTGTCACTTAGTGTTCACACAGAACATATTTTGTGACAGGCATTAAAAGTCAATGTCTTTAAAACGACAGTGTGTGTATACACAGATATAAACATGCACATAGACAAGATGCATGCATGTACGCATCTATGGATACACAGTCATTTTAAAGATGTTGATTGACATTCAATGAGCTCTGAAATTCAGAAACAAAATGACAAAAATAACAAAATGGTATGTATGTGTGTATATGTGTATGTGTATGTATCCATGCATACATGCATAATACAGGTATGATTTTGCCATTGTCATTTTGTTTATCTGCTCTCAAACACAACTGACTAAGTGGAAGGGAGAATAATCCAGCAGAACTCAGCCAGCAGACTGTTCTTGAAATCAAGTACAATACAGGAATTTTTAAAGCAAAGATTTAAAAAGTAGAAATCATTACTTTAAATTTTGGAGCTGCAGATACTTAACCTAATAGGGTTTTTAAAACAGTAGTTAAATAGCTATTTATTATGTTTGGCCTTGTGCCTAGCACATGGGTACTCTATTACCATTATGTAACATGCACATGTAGAAGACATCCGCCAGTCGCTGGGCGCCTTGAATTCTCCACTTTTCATAGGACAAATCACTAAGCCTTCTTACAATGGTTTGCCCCCTCAGGGTAGATTTGGGACTCAGCACGTTCCTTCCTGGGTTTGTTTTAGGCATACAATGAGTCTCACGTGGGACTACATCACTATTAATATGAAAATGGATTCTCAATTGCATGACAAAACTTAGAAATGTCCACACCGATGTTTAGAACTAAGAGGAGAAAATGTGACAAAATGATCAGATCCTGAACCGGAGGCAGGAGGGCAGTCTACGGCTGACTGCGTGGGCAGTGACCACCGACTGCGGAGGCAGTGACGACCACTGACTGTGCTGCCGGCCAGCTCTGCGGCCTTGGGCAAGTCACTGATTTTCTCGGCCCATCATTCCTTTCTGTTTGATAGTGAGGTAGCCCACATAGTTTCTGCAGCAGTGGAAAAATCACAGAATCTGGAGCCACGTAGTAGATGAGAAACTGGTTTCTATCACTTATGAGATTTGGGAGCTCAGAAAGTCATGGGGGAAAAAAAATCATTGTTTTTTTTACTTATCAGTAAAATGGAGATGATAAAAAATATTTCCTACCTCACAGAGTTGTTATAAAATGTTATAATGTAAAAACCTTATAAACTGTTTTTAAAAACACAAAAGGAAAAACTGTAGTAATAATTATTGCGCTTCCAGACAAGATTTAAAAGAAATATTTTCTGTACTATGATAGAAAGTTGTTACAACAAAACTCTGGATCTTACAAAATGGGATTAAGAAGACTTTCAAAGTAACTTTGTAACATATAGTCTGAGTTATATAAATAACTTTATTTCAAAATATTTGCATATATTTTCATTTAACCAGTAGCTTGTGAGAAATGATTAACATAGATGATATCTACAGTGTAAAGTCAAGTAATTGAGAGATTTATTTACATTATTTTGTAAATCACTTATAAGTGATTGATGCATTTGATGTATTAAGAAATTAAAGAATTGCTTTTGGAGGGGGTGGGGAAATGGTAAGATTTTTGCATCCTTAAAAGGCAACAATTGAATCTTCTGACTACTTCACTATAATATTTGGTTTGGAAAAAAAAGTTTGTTTTTTTATGACAACAAAGTTAAAATAGAGCAGACTCAAGAATAAACTAAATGTCCATCCTTGGTACAGAGAAATAAGACCTCTTCCCTGCCATCACTTACCAAAATACATGATGCTATGAGCCAGCCCCTAAAGGAAAGAGTAACTGTGACCTATGTAGGAACTGACAGATCAGGAAAGGTCACTGCTAAATGTCAATGGACTCAAACACTCAAGATCTATGACCTTTGACACTACGTCCGCAGAAGGCATGTCCGCATCCTGAGGTCACAGGATGCCAAAGGTAAGAGAAAGGAGGCCCATTTGAAAATGGGGAAGATGCTAACAGGTACAATCTGGAAATGAACAAAACAAACAGCACTGACCATTCTCTGATTTTGGAGAAAGGACCTAAAATAGCCTATATTTAAAAGAGCAACAAACTTCTTTTTAATGTGAAATATCCCTTCATTTTTAAAAGGATGACCAAAGCAGCAAGGCATTGAACATTGCTGTTTCTTGTGGGCTTTCCATATAGGGAGTCAAGTGTGTTTGGGTGTAGTAACTGTGAGAGGTCTGGGCACAGAAGACAGGCGATGGGTCCCAGTTGAGATATGTCATGAACAACGCAGAGAGGTTTTGGAATCAAGGGGAAGCTTCATGCTACTGGGTCTTAGAAAGGATCAGCAAAAATAGCCCTTAAAATGCAAAGAGAGCCAAGAAAAGCTACCAGAGAACTGAACAACACATTACGTGCCAGACGGGGAAAAGCTTTCTCTTTCTTTCCCTGGAAACCAGTCAAGCCAGCATCCTGACCATAATGCGTTTATGTTCCTGTCTTACCTCATGACGAGAAATCTGGGCTTGCAGCTCCTGGATGTTACTGGTGGCCACAGGCTTATCCTCAATCTCTCTGTGAGCTCCTTCTATGAGCTCCTGCAGGTGCTGCATTTCTTGTTCATATTGTTCATATTGCACCACAGCCTCCTTTGAAAGAACACACACACACACAAATGATCATCTTTCCATATCAATAACTGGGTAAGCGATTCTGTGCAGCTATCTGCTAAACTAGGACTAACTCCTATATACGTGGTGTGTCTAGGGGACAAAAAATGATGAGTAGAATCCCTAGGTGATTCAAATCCTCAACACTACTCAGTTATTTTAGAACCTTCTCTCTAAAATATTTGCCAACGTTATTGATGGATTCGAAATATTTAAGTGGCTAGATCCTCTCTCTATTCCCCATTCATATGCCCCCTGAAGATGGCAGTGTCACAGACACAGCATGGTGGGAAGCAGTATGAAAAACGTGATTATTTTATTTTTCCATCTAAGAAATATTGAATATATGTGTAAGGCATTCAGTTAAGGGCTGGAGTAGAGGACTGAAAAAAAAATGAATTAAGCATGGCTTCTATCCTCAGAAATGTACTGTCCAGCAAATTATAAGACAATGCAAGGAGCAAGGATAATTGACAGACTATTAGCTATTGAATCAGAGGATAGGATAGGTATGTAATTTTTTGATAAAGCAGGAGAGATATCAGTTAAAGCAATTAGGAGGGTGTCATTTCTTCCTAGTCAATGATTTTTCTCTTACTGGGTGAATTCCGAAGCTAAGAGTTACACTTGGATGTACTTCTCAGGCAAGAAAATATATTTAATGCTTCAATGAGCTGAAATACAAAAAAAAAATTCTGTAATAGAGGCTAGCTGTAAAGTCATATTACAAGATTCTAGGTGATTCTCAGGTGCATAGTAAGAAAATATGTGATTGAATATAAAATTAATTCTTATAAAAGTTGATCTTCACAAAACAAAAAAACATCGCTAAGAGATAGTTCTCACCAAAGGATATATTTTATCAAGCTTTCCCCAGGCTTTGGTGGGTGATCCCAATGACAGCATTTCATCCTTTGTTTTATATAACCCCAACAATCTGTCAGATTTAACACTCGGGATGTGTTTTGATGGCTGGGCCCACACAATACTAAGAAAAGAAGCCCATGACTCATTTGCTATTGGTTTGTGGGCGTGGGGACCGCCTGCAGACGCTGGCTGGTATGGCTGCACGTGCCTGTGTGGCGTTGCACTGCTGGATCGCTGAATGCTGCAAGCGGCTGGCCTCTTCCTGCAGGCACAGAGCAGCGTGGCAGAGTGGCAGGCTGGCGACCACATCCGCAGGGATCCGGAGCGTGCTTTGGCAGATCTGTACCGTGTGGACCTTTGGCTTGAGCGACTCCATCTCAGACAACAAATGCTGAAAATGCAACTTTATATTTTACATTTCGTGAAATATTTAAAATGTTTATACTTCAGTAGTTCAATTCATAAGTAAGAGACAGTTACCGAATTACAGCTCTGTACCCAAGGATAAACATTTTCCAAAGACTACTTTTTGAAACAATGCCTCTAGTGCTAAGAATATAATTAAGTTTAGAAATCGCGTTTCCTAACTACTCTCTTATTTTAATACAGCTCCCCACTTATTTCCCCTGAATTACTTTTGCTTACCTGTCGATGAGAGAGTTGCTCCTTGAGACTAAGACGTCCAACTTCTGGAGAAGTCAGGGTTGTGTGGGCTTGCTCCAAAGCAACTTGTAAGTTTCTTAGCTCTGTTTCAAATTTTTTCATATCCTGCAGAGTAAAATCGATTTGAATGTCTATATATTAGCGCTTGAAGTTCAAAGTCATAGGTGTAGAGTAACATCAGTCAAAATGGTACATCAGTGTGAACACATATCTCCACTGCAAGACAACCATTTTTTTTAATAATAGACTTTTCAATTTAATTTTTTTTTTTACCTTGGCAGCATCTTGAAGATTCTGTAAACGAATTTTGATCATCTGTCGCAACTCTTCAGTCTCCCGTCCCAATTCTGCCACTTGCTGAGACATTTTTTCTGTATAATACACACTAGCAATGTACTGTAATTTCTCTGTCATTGCTTCCAGACTGCTGTGAATTTCTTCAGATTCTTCTAGCAAGGCCTAGAGTAGAGTGAATTATTAATAGTCATGACATTGCCAGGTAGGCACAGAGGTATAGGTAATCTATATGATATGGTATAAGACCATCATACTGGGAAGGGAGTAAGGAGATGTAATTCACACTTCCAGCTCACACTGTAGGTTCTGTGTATCTTACTGTGTTTAATCTTCACATCCCTGTGCCCTTTCCTCACCTACTGTTATCACCATTTCACAGAAAAATAAATCAAAGTTCAAGAACTGTAAACAATTTGCCATGGCCACATGTTATTAAGTTTTGAACCCTACAGCTCAGGCTCTGTCTACCACCCCAAGCTGCTCCCTGGTGAGGGTCAGGATACGGGCATTTCCACAGTGGCAATGCTCTGACACCCTGGACGTCTTCATCAGGTCACTGGGACTAGCTTTTCTCATATTTAAAACTAGGGAGATGTGTTTCAACGGTCATATTCTGTGTCTAAGAAATAGATATATTTCTTGATCTAAGAAATGAAACTAAGATAAGAGTGTGCCAAACAAACAAAAAACCTTTGTTCACTTGCCTTAAGTGGCAAAGGAATAGAAACTTCTTGGGATACCAAGGAGATTAAAAACACAGCCCTTGTCATTCAGGATAGCATCATCTACTGGGTCAAATAATAATACAATTGGCTTAATAACCATATCATGTGCATTATATGAACAGAGTAAAGAGAAGAAGGGCTAAGGATGACAGAAATGAGATGCGCTGCTACTTGCAGGAAGATCGGGAAAAGGCTACTGGAAGAGGCACATCTAAGTCGGGTCAGAAAGATGTTTGCATTTTGACAGACAGAAGGAAGAGAAGAGAAAAGGCACAGAGGAGAGTGAATGCAGGACGTGCGGTCACTGGGGTGGGGAACGTGTAAAGATGAGAAATGGGAGATGGGACATTATTCTCAGGCAATAGATTCCTATTTTAAAAAATAAAGTACATTTTTTTCCTCACTATATATGCTATTATATGCTATATATATTATAAATTTTGAAAAATATTGAAAATACAAATAAGGAAATAAAATATTCCATAATCCCATGCATCAGAGATAACTTTAAGCAAGAGACAAGTGCTGTTATGTTTGGGCATATAGTTAGGTAATGGAAATCATCATGTAAGTACAATTTTCCATCTCTCTTTTTTTTTTTCACCTGACATTAGAACATACACATTTTGTCTCCTTGCACTGTTTTGGATAAACTCAGGCATCTTTTAATTCCTAGGGCAGGCACCAGAGAACTCCCAGAAACCGTGGCTACAGGCTTAATTCTCTCCTGAGCGTCTGTGTGAAATCATCAGCAGGCCTGGCAGCTCTGCTCCTGGGTCCCTTCATGTGCTCAGTCTACCCAGCTGCCCAAGTCAAGAGACATGGACTTCATCCTTGGCTCCTCCTGCCCTGTCACTCACAGCCAGGGTTTCCAAGTCCAGAATTCGAGCTCATTGATACCCCTTGATTGCGTCTTCTCTCAGTCTCCAAAGAGAGACCTTGTCATTTGCTACTGGAATATTGGAGTCACCTTTGTTGTCTTACCCTTCATCGGTCTGTTTTCCACAGGCTGCTCTGCTAAGTCACCTCTCTTAAAATACAGGTCTGAACTTGTCACTTGCCTGCAGAATGTTGGTCAAAGGCTTCCGAATGACTTTAGGATTAAGTCCAAGTTCTTAGTGGCTTTCATGATCTTCTTCATCTCTCTCTAATCTTATTTTAGGCCTCTTCCCAGCTCTCCTCCACCCGTCCCCTTCTCACTCTTCCTGCTGGGATTTGAGCATGCAGGGTTTTTGTCTAAAACACATTTCCCACAAGTACGCAGCATGTCTTTCAGGACTCAGTCCAGAATCATCTTTTCCTAAGAAGCCTTCCTTAGACTTCCCCTCAAACCCCAACAGTTTGGGTGCAGCCCCCTCCTGTGGCCCCTTCAGCCACTTGATCCTTCAGTCCCTGTATGTGACCCACTGCAGTGTAATAGTCTAGAAATGCTTCCTTCCTCCCTTTAATTATCAACTCTCTGGGGTAGGGACAAAATAATATGCTTTGTAATCCAAGTGCCTAACAAAATTCCCAGCTTTGGAGAATGTTCTATAAATGTTTGTTGAATAAATAAACGAATGAATGCAGGGGCTGATAAAATAAATAAATAAATAAAGCCTTCATGGTCATTTAAAAGACTATATTATATTCCATTATAGCCCCAAAATTTACCCAGAAAAATGATTTTGACATTTATACTATCTTTAAAATACCACTGTAGTTATAAGGTATTTTCTACAGTTTGGACTACAGAGTAGTAACATTTTGATGATCATGATACATTTTTGTCAATCGTTTTTCAAGAAAGACTTTACCAAGTTACCAGCAGTGTTTGGGAGCTCTCACTTCCTTAAATATGAACTTTTTAAAAATGGTGCTAACTTGATGGCTAAAATATCCTCTTTTTTAAATTTGCATCTAGATTTCTAATGAGGTTGAGTATTTTTTTTCATTGTTAGTACCCAATTGTAACTTAAATCTGGTCTGTTTATAAGCATGTCCTCAAGCAGAAAACTGTGTGTCAGGCAGTCCAGTCTGGGGAGATCTCCCTGTGTGCAAGGTGAGCCCTCAACCCAGGAGTTCTTAACTCTGACCAAAGAAGAATTGTTGAACAGGTCAGATGAGTACAGGTTAGGAAGGAATTCAGTAAAGTGAGAGTAGCAGTGAATGGCAGCATCCATGCAGGCAGCAGTGGGCAAGAAACAGCAGAGGAAGGAACTCCTGCTTGGGGTAGGGAAATCCCTTGCCAGCTCCTAAAACCAGGGTTTCCCCATGTCCAGTGGTCCAGTGTCCACTTCACTCTGCATGGCACAGGAATAAAGCCCCTACCACCCCAGGATTTGTGGGGGCCATGGAGCACTGGATGGAGGGAAATTATGTTCTGAAAACTTCCCAAAGCAAATAAAGATTTTTTGGGTAGGCTGCTAAAGAACATGATTTCATAGCTGCAGTTCTGTCTGGGTCACCTAGGAGATGGGAACTTGCAAGCCCAGAACAGACATCCCAGTAGCTCTTCCCTACTTGTCTGAAGTAGAACAGAGAGAGAGAGAGACTTGTGCATAAGACCAGAAAATTGAATGAAATTGCAAAGTGACAAGGACACTAACAATGGAAGTGGAGGTGGTGAGGTCTTGTCATTATCATGAAAAAGAGTTCAGACATAAAGGGCAATGGGCTTATGCAATAAGAAAGTTTATTTGGTAAGACAGTACACACTTGGGAGTGCAGGTAACCTCAGAGAGGAGGCATGCTGAAAGGTTTAGGATTTGGGTTTTTAAGGATTTCAAGAATGGGTGAAAGGGCCAAGGAAGCACAGGCTGATATGTAGTCTCATGATGCCTATCATCAGTGACAGACATTATGTCACCATCCACAGTCAGGCCTATAGATATTTTGTAAGATAAACTTCACACAAGGAATTTACTGGTCCTGTTCCTCTCCAAGATAGTGGTTACCCTCAAGCAGTGGAAACCTATCATTTAGGACTGCCCACTCTGCCTTAAGACAGGATTGGTTGCTGCCTAATCACCATTCTAAAATTGTTTTAAAATGGAATCTTAGCCTTAAGATGGAGTCCCTCCTGTTCTTACTCTACTAAGCATTTATATATTTGGCATTTTTCATCAAAGGCAAAAAAATTAATCACGAGGCTTGTCTCACATCCCTGCTCTACCTCAACTGGAGTTAAAAAAGATTCCTTGAGAGGAGTGTGCAAGAATGCTTAGAGAAGAAAGGTTGTGGATTCAAGGAAACCACTAGGATCCTGTTAACGCATCCAAGAAGGAGAAAATGAGGCTTTGATCCAGAACTCTGCCAACTGAAATGGAAAAGGGGATAATTTAAGGCATGAGTGTACAAACGGTCTTCAACTTACAACAGCTCAACTTATGATCTTTTAACTTTATGTGTGTGACAGTGATGCACATTCAATAGAAACTGTAGTTTGAATTTTGCATTTTGATCTTAGCTCAGGCTTGCCAATATGTGTGACGCTGAGCAGCTCCCAGTCAGCCACGTGATCATAAGGGTAAACAACCAATACACCCACAACCATCCTGTACCCATACAGCATTCTGTTTTTCACTTGCTATATAATAGTCAAGAAATTACAAGGGATATTCAACAATTTATTATAAAATAAGCTTTGTTTTAGATGATTCTGTCTAACTGTAAGCTAATGGAGGTGTTCTAAGCACATTTCAGGTGGGCTAAGCTGAGCTGTGACATTCTGTAGGCTATGTGTATTAAAGCATTTTGACTTCGTGATATTTTCAACTTACAGTGGGTTTCTTGGGATATAATCCCATTACAAAGTGAGGAAAATCTGTACATAAGTCAGAATAAAAGAGAGAAAAATCTACAACACTTGAGGATATCTGTTTAATTTCAATAAAAACCACTCTGTATTTTATTGCAAGATAACTGAGCTATTAGATGTCTGTATCTAATTCAAGTCTAAATTATAAAAGGGTGAAATAATTTCCTGGATGATATAACCAAGAGAAAATTTCATTTCAGTTGACCCCTACTTCCTGTGGAAGGCCAGATGGCCGAGACCAGGCCGAAGGCCAAGGAGGAGGTATGACCGCTCTTACAGAGCACCCTCAGGCCAGCTAACATGCTTGATGTTTGCACATACATTAAACCATGTGATCCTCATAATAATCCTGCAGGATAAATAACATTTACGTCTCCATCCTATTGATGAGAAAACTGAATTCAGAGAGGCGAAATAGTTTGCTCTAAGTCACACAGCCCAAATGGCAGAGCTTGTTTTTCCCATCAGTCTGGGTCTGGAGCCTAAGATCTTTCCACACATCACTGTATTTCTTTATGGGAAAGAATTTCGTACCATATCTCTGCATATAACTTTTTCAAAGAAACTGCAAAAAAAAAAAAAAAAACACAAGTCCTATGAGGTTGATTGTTTTTGATCTTGGGGAAAGAGAAGTCTAGGACACATAGGTAATATTTATTTATTACTCAGTCTCATAAAATCTCATGGGTAGCCACTTTCTTTCAAACCACTGAACAAGTTCTCAGGTCTACATAGGCCTTCTTTTTATCTGGCACCTACAATAACTGTTTTACATCATGCGTTTTGCCAGTCTAGCCAGTTAAATCAAATTACCTTCTTCATTAAATCAAATTATTCTCTTTGAAACTATTTTTCTCAAGGTTACCTGATGTGAAATATATTGTTCCTGTAACTGACTTGCGGAATTCCATGCAATCTTTCCATGTGCCAAGATTTTAGCTTTCTCCATCCACTTCAGAATTAATTCAAGCATTTCATTGTATTCTCCTAAATGTGATGCTGCCTGAAAAAATCATTAACATTCAGATTATAAATGTAAACTCTGCTTCATAAGCTAGAAGTCAGTCTTCTATCTTCCTATGGATACAATTCTCGCAGGGGTTGATTGTTATAATATCAGTGGTATTTAAAAGTACCATGAAAAATCATTTCTTGGTTGAAAATCTGCCATGGACTTCCTAATGACTTTGCATAATGTCCAAGTTCTTGATATATGCTTGAATAATCTGTGTGTTTTTTTAAAAAAGTTCTCTGTTCTCATCTCTTAGTCATCTATCTAGCTCCTCTCTATCTCTCCTTTCATACTCCACCCGCACTGAGTAAGAAGGTGGGGTTACTGCATATCAGGTTTCGATATTATAATTCATCACCAAATTCCAGTTTAACTTGTCCCTATCAGTATTATCTTATTTATTTTCAAAAGAGAAAAACAAACATTGAAGTTCTGCCTTAGAGAATTCTGATTGCTGGCCTGGAAATCATACCTGATTGAGCTTTGAGAGCCGATTCTCTGCCTGCCTAATGGTCTGCTGGTGAAGTGCAGTCAGTTTTCCTATCTTCTTGACCAGTGGTTTCCCCAGGTGGCCATTCTGTTCTGAGAATTTCTGTACTGCTTCATCCAGTTCCATTAACTTTAACTTACAGCCATCTAAATCCTCTCCTAGCACCTAGACGGGCATCAACATGGGAGAACATTAGACTACTGAAAATAAATTACTCCAGATTTTCCAACATCAGAAGGGTTACCTTTTAAATGATTTCTGTAAAAGCCAAATATTATTAAGAATAGTTCTACTAGGATCAGGTCACTTCTGTTTCTTTGGTTGGAAAGGCAGACCAGACAGGATGTGTTGTAACCCTAGTGTCCGTTTCCTATGAACTGAGTGGTAAGACTAACATTTTCCCTCTGCTCTACCAAAAAGGATTAGTCACTTACCTTTATCAGCAGACTAAGAACATAGATTTAACCACCAAGAACATCCTTCATTTGGAAATTTGTATACTGATATCCTGAAATTATTATTCAGGCCTCTGATGCTCTTATACACACATATACATTTATTAATACAGCTCAACTGTGATGACAAAATATATGATGTAAGTAGATCTCTGCTATCATATTTATAAAGTTTCTTTATTGCCTGCCTTCACTCTATGGTTTTAAAGAAGCTTGTTAATCACGAAAGGTTTTTTTCTACATCCCCAAAAGAAGCCAACTCCAAACACACTTAATCCAATAGCACCCCTCATGTTTCCACTTCTCCTTCCTTACCTTTTGGTCAGTTTTAGCTTGAACTAGATTATCTGTCCTTGCTCTCAGCTTAGTTAGAATAGCCGTGAGATCTTTGGCTGTCTTCTGAATTTGACGGCTGAACTCCTGGCTCACGGCCTTGCTATGTTTGACTTCTTTTACTTTGTCCTGGATCTAAATAACCAACAGGAACAGCAAAACCAACCACGGTTACGATGGGATGACCAATGCTAAAAACCTCAGTCCTGAGACACTTGTGTGAGACACTCGGTGGCTCACACTGCCTGGTGCTTTGCCCAGGCAGCCACGTGCAGGTAGGGTCAAGCCCTCACGGCTTTCCTCTCTTCCCACCATCTTTATGCATTCACTGCACCTCTTTCTGCTGCTGTTTAGGCAAAGGAACATGCAATACGTGCACAGTGATTCACTCATCAAATGTTTACAGAATACTCATTATAGATGGCAGTGTAGATAGCTCAGTTTGACTCCTGTCAGAATTCTCCATTTACTAACTTTGTGACCTTCACCACACCAACTCCTCTAAGCCTTCCTTTTTCTTCATAAAGTGGAAAATGCTTCCAAATAACTGAAGGCACACAGATTTGTTTCCAAGCTCCTTTTATAAGTAGCTGTTGATGGTCTATTAGCCCTTTTTCTAACTTTCCATTCACATCTCTACACTGTGATGAAAATATGTTATGCACAACCAATGGAAAGAAAGGAGAAAAAGAAACAGTTAACATTTACAAGTTTCTAGTGGCTTTGGTTTGATCTGATAAAATGCATTGATATGTTTGCTTATAATGAAATGCTATAGAGGGTAAAGTAAATATTTTCTTTATATAAATGAAAGGCCTAAAAAATCTCTTTAGTGGGGGAAAACACACCATTAAAACAAGTCCTTTTTGGCCCTCATTATTTTGAGTTGAGTGCCAATGTAAATGCACTGCATGTGAATAACTCTATTAAAGGAAATTTATCCAGAGAACAAGAACACTTAAATTTAAACTTTGCTTTTAAGCTTTGAACTTGCCAAGTCATCCTCCCCAATAGACCTCCCAGGAAGAAAAATTAAATAGACCAATGAAATACTTAAGTCAGAAAATAGCATTTCCATTTAGGTCAAAGTCATGATGTAGTAGAATTGGACTTCGATGAAATTTTTAAAACACTTCATGTTATACATTGGAGGGTCCAAAGAATGCAGCACCCTTGTATAAATCTTATTTCTACAAAGTAATACTACTTTCCATTCCATGTAGCAGTTTAGAATTAGTATACATATTTTCTGTTCCCTACTAGTACTTTAACTAAACTGTGCTTTAGCCTTATGCCACTAAGAAGGTCCTAAAATACTATTAAGTTTCCATATACAGCTACTGAACCTACATGAGAATGTGTCCTCTTTATGAGGCTTAACAGTACTATGAATAACTGTGTATCTCCTTGTAAGAAGGAATGAAAGAATGAATGAGAGTAAGAGAGGAAGAAAGGAAGGAAAGGAGGGAGAGAGGGAGGGAGAGGAAGAAGGAAAAGAAGGTTTGTTTTAAAATGTATCGAGGCAGATTATGTTTCACTCCTTTTTCTGATTGGAAACTAGAGTTAAACTGTTGCGCCTTCCTGTACTGACATACAGGGCCCAGGGACAAGCATTTTGGGAAATGACTTCATCCCTGGCTTTACCTTATCTTTTTTACTTTGATTTTCCGTTTCTTTGACTATCTTGCTGAACTAAAATAACAGCTAGAAGACTGCCTAGCAGACTCTGGGTACTCAAAAAAATGTTTGTTGAACACTTGAAATGTGTCTTTTTTTTTTTTTTGCTTGCTTATTTCTTTAAGTCATTTAATTTTATTTATGTATTCTATTTAGAAAAGGCTAAGGGGAATAAATCATCTTACTTGTATAACATAATTATTCATATCTGTGATAATTTGACATGTTTCTTGCCTATGAATAAGATTTCTAATTTAATATTATTGTTTTATACTGATCTGTTTTTAACTGTTTCCATGAAGACATGATTATGAAAATCAAGGATTTGCATACAAGAGCATTGAGCCTAAAAAACAATGGCTTTTGTAGCTTTACCTGATTATGGATAGTTCCTAGGTCCAATGCCCCTTCAGCTAGCTGAAGGGAGACTTCGGAAGGTAATATAGCATAAAGACCCAGGTACTTATTCTTCTGCTCTTCAGCCATTTTCTCAATGTTCTGTTGGTGATTTGTGGCTTCTTTAAGAAGAATCTGAAGACAAGATCAAAATAAGAAACTTCTGGGAGCCTGACAAGGAAATTAATTTTTATGAGTACAGAGACAATGTACTATACTGTTCATCCATATATGTTTGAATGGAATTGTAGAAACACCTTAAAATAACCCGTTTCTTTAGTCTCTGAATAAGAAGCATGTGCACTGTATACAGAACAAAAGAAAGTCCTATGAAATTATTATACCAGAAGCCTTTTATATTTCTGGAAAATTTTAATGCAATTGCTTCATTGGCTATAAACAAATCTATCTGATTAAAATCAGGACAGGTTTTTTAAATGATGGATACAGGGAATAAGGAGAGTTTTGTACCTGAAGTTCTTCAAGTTGAGCATCTATTTCTATCGTTGGATTCCCTAAATATTCCTTTGTTTTCTGAACCCAAGATTTCACAGAGTTGACCTGAGTCTCCACCACTTCACGGTCCTTCAATTCTTGCTTTACCGCCTTTGCGTTTTTCTTCACTTGCTCTTGCAGGCTTCAGAGACATTAATGGGAGGAAGCAGAGTGGATTTGAAATGGAAGGAAGCCACTAACATATGACATCATTTTATCAAAAACAGACATAAAAAAGTGAAAATTCATCTCTCTTTTGCAAGCAGAGACATTTCCCAAAACTGTCAGATAATTTTCAGTAACACGTAAGCTTAGTTCAAGAATAACAGAAGAATGTACAGCATATGAAATGAATGATTTATATCTCTGGAAAATTAAGAATTGACACCCTCCCAAGCCACAAATTGCAAGTAATTTTCCTAATTACCTACTACTTGTCTAAGGTAATTACCTAAAGTAACTGGAGATTGTTTATTTCCTCTTTGCAAATCTACTCAAGTGGTACAGAATTACCAGCATTTAAAAATAATATATAATTGGAATATTTGTGGCTATAAGAAACTAGCCATTAAATAAAGAATCAAGTTAAAAAATTTTTCCAATTCATAATGTTCAACATCTAAATCATCATTTAAAATGACTTAAATTTGGTAAAAAAGCTTAAAGAGTTGAGTCAGATTATTCTGAATTCATCTATAAGCAAAAGAGGTGAACGTAGGATATAGATGAGTAATATTAGTTAATGTAGGATTCTTGACATTTCTTCTCTTGCACAATAAGTGAATCAGGCAAGTTACAAACCATTAACTTTCTCTTTCTACTAGATTCACTTCCAGTAAATGGGTATTATTTACGTGGACTATGGTATCATCTTGTTCTCATCTCTTTGTCATCCAATTTAGGCAAGGAGTTAACAAGCTTTATCAAAACTAAGTTCTCAGTAGCTCTTGTTTACCGTTCCAGCGTCATCTCTTATGAATCTGCCCACCCCCCAACAGTTCCTTGAAAGTGACATGCTTCCTTCCAAGATTTTTTACATTCCTTGTTTGCAAAACTCTCTTTCTGCCTCACTGCCTGAGGCATGACTCAGTCTTCAGCCTAAACAGCCCATCCATGGGAAGTCTATCGTGGCTCCTCTTCTAGATTAGCTGCCTCCGCTTTGTATTTCCTCAGCACCGTTGCCCCGCTCTACCTAAATGGCTTCTTTAGCTGCCTATCTCTGCAGCCTGACTCTAAACTGCATGAAAGTAAAGACTGAATTTGTTTGCATCATCACCGTATTTCTAAATAGTAGTAGTATGCACTTGTCAGATAAATGACTCAAGAGCAAAGACAAATGAAAAGCAGGGATTACGGGAACAGAGTCCCACAGTTTTAAGGTGTGATGGAGCACCCCCAGACTCTAACCCCACGTTTATCCCTTTGGGTCGTGGCCAAGTTTAGTAACAGAGAATGAGGGCAGGTGTATAATTACTTCTGGCACCGATCTTGCATTGCTGAGATTTCCTGCACAACGGGCAGCTCCTGCCCAGGGGACGGAGCGGCCCCATCCTGGCGCATGCCCAGCCCTTGCTGACGCAGCATGCCCAAGGCCGACTGTTGCTGTTCTAGCTCCAGAATGAATGTGTCGTGATATTCAAGAAGAGTTACGAGCTCTGCTTTTGAGGCTTTCTCTGTTGAACTTCCTGGTAGTTTATCTTGTAGCTGATCAATCGTCTCCGTGACTGTTTTAACCTGATGATAAATGGACATATTATGAAACTCAAAAATAAATAAACTTATTAGATAGGGCAATTCTAATAAATGCCTCTGTGACACTAAGGCACTGAAAGTGTTAAAGATGATGGCCTAAGCTCTACATTTCAGGAAACTAAAACATGAACAATCTCCTTAACATGGAAGGAAAGACAACTTCTGTTATTCTGGGTTTAAAAGATTTAATCTCAGAATAATATTAGGGAAATAGGAGACAGCATAACATAGAAAAAGTGTCTCTTTTATAACTAAACAGATAAAAGAAATACTCTTTCCAATATTTATGTTAATATATGAATGTGTGTCTTTGAAGATGGGGTTTAAAACATTGAACCTTACTTAAAAGACAGAAGGAACTAAATACAGGATTTGGGAAATGACTTAAATTCCTACTCATTTTCATGGCAGAGTAAAGTATTTTGTACTTTCTGGGTCAGGCAAGAAAATTTCACTAAGAACCCAGCCAGTGGGGCAAAGAAGCCTGGTCCTTTTTTTCAAAATGTAATTGTTGGGTTTTTCTTATTCAAATAATTAGATCCTGACCGGAGACTACGTTGCACATTACATTATGCATTTTGTTTCATAATTTGGCTCTCATGTCATTGAAGTAGAGATTTTTTAAAAAGTTTTACTTCGATGAGGCCAATTTCAAAATAGGGGCAAAATATCGCCTTTCTACCGTCAGTGAGGAAACAATAATTTGAGCTCATCAGTGATGAAAACTACCTTTTTGTTAAAGCTCTTCCACTCAGCCACTGCATCTTCCAGGATCTTCTCCTGGTCCTGGGCCACAGCACGGAGACGCGCCCAGCGCTGCCAGGCCGTCGTCACCGACCTGCTTATGGTTGCTTTGCTCGTGTCATTTCCACTCTTTTCCAGTTGTTCAGCTCTGGCCTCAAGGGCCACAATTTTCTCATGGAAAGAGTTCACTACTGACACTAAAGCCTGGTGGGGGGAGGAGAAGAGACATTGTGGGGAGAGACTGATTTTTCAAAAGTTTGGTGGATTTTACTAAAGTCCTCAATTACCTTCACAAGAAAATGTTCCCACACACTTTTATCTTCCTTTAGTAACTCTTTTACATTTACATTTTAATACTTTTAAATGGTAAGGTGAATATTTATTGACCATAAGTTTGCTACTTGAGATGACATTCTCCCATTTTTAAAAGGCAGCAAAAAAATAAGTGAACTGAATTTGATATTTCTGTATGTTATATTCCACCTTCTATTGCTGTGTATATTTTTGAACCTTATTTGAATTAACCTAAGTTATATCTGCAGGAAGCATTTACTGAAATTTATTAAGTGTCATATCTTATCAGCCGCAAATTGCCCTGAATGTCTTTTTAAACCTAGCTACACATTTCTAACAGGAATCCTAAAAAGGTGACAGCATTTGAGTTGAAACTGCTGTGAGATGTGGTTTTTCATCTTTAAGGAACTCAGGTGGAAATAATTCAGTGACTTGTTTCTGGACCTATCATATTATAATGACCCATTACAGTTACAAATAAAGGATATTAAAAACAACATCAAAGCTAACCTTATGTTCTGACAATTTTTCTTCTGCTTCATGACTGGAAGAAGTCTTCCATAAAGAAAACTCAGACAACTGCTTTTCTGCATCATTCATCAATTCAATTACCTCTTCCCTTGCTTTCTGGTAATCCTGCCACTGAGCTGCACATCTTGAAAAAGTCCAACATAAGCCAATAAGTAACATAAAATCACATATTTCTATACAGAGCTTGATGTCAACATGTCTAATGATATTTGAGAGAGAACCATGAATTTACATGCTACTGTATATCAGGATATTCCTTTTTTCAGTGCAAAAATCCATTTTAATGGCATATAAACAATAAAACAACCCTAATACCTCTGCAAGAGATCTAACTGGGCGTGGGAGTCCTGTATTATCCTCTGGCTCTTCTTCTGCAGGGAAGCCATTCTCTGTGCAAGGTCCTCTTTTCCAGCTGGCTTAATGAGTGGCTCCAGGTGGGCTGCCAGGCCTTGGAGCTCTTTTAGATTACTGTGGAACTGATCCTCTGTACTAAAAAATTCCTTGTGACTTTTGAGATTTTCCTCTGCGTTCTCCACATCCAGACCATTGCCTGCCAGCTGTAACATCTCCTGAGCATCCTCAAGCCAGTCGTTA
Organism: Manis javanica; assembly: GCF_040802235.1. Taxonomy (NCBI): domain Eukaryota; kingdom Metazoa; phylum Chordata; class Mammalia; order Pholidota; family Manidae; genus Manis; species Manis javanica. Next base: position 68,068,688 of record NC_133168.1, read on the forward strand.
GCTGCTTGAAATATTTGATAGTATCTTTGACATTGATTATATATTTGAGTCAAAGTAGCCTGAAAAACAGTAATTGCAAAGACAGTCAACTCTCACACGCAATGTGCTTGAAGGAAATAGTTTAATTTTCCTATTTCTCTTCCAGCCCTCAGTTACATGAATGTATGTGCATATGTGAATATATTAATAAGTTGGTGGAATTTTTTTGGTGCAGTTCATAATTATCCTTGATTTTTCCTTCTGCCATTCTTATTATAATTTCATGATTGCAGCTAAAATAAATAAACAAGGACAGAAATGGCATAGGAATGTATGGTGATATCTTAACGAGCTCTGACAGTTTCCTTTCTCTCTAAAGAACAAAAAATGTAATGCTTAGTAATATGTGGCAGACTGAATATTTACTGAAGTGAATTGATGCCTCAGTTGATAGCGTGATAACACCAGTGGGCATGTAAACTGATGCAGCCACTATGGAAACCAGTATGCAAGCTCCCCAAGAAATTAAAAACGGAACCACCATGTGATCCAGCAATCCTACTTCTGGGTATTTATCCAAAGGAGATGAAATCATTACCTTGAAGAGATATCTGTACTCCCATGTTCATAGCAGCATGATTCACAATACCAGGGTATGGAAAAAAACCTAAGTGTCCATCCATAGATGAGTGGCTGAAGAAAATGTGGTACACACACACACACACACACACACATCATTGATGTATATACAACTGATGGGAGACCCCAAAGAAAACGTGGCTTGCCCTCAGTCAGGACTGCATTATCCATCTGCCTCTCTCCATTTGGGGACTCATCATGGAGCATTAATCATAGAAATGCCAGGTTGAAAAAGAGATCACTAAGTATTCATTGCTAATTAATTACTTTTATTACTAATGCATTTACATATGGTGTTAATTATATTAATGCTATCACATCTTCTCTCTCCTAAAGGTGAAAGATAACTAAAGTATCATTATATCATAATTAAAGTGAAGTCCACGTGGAAATCACAAGAAAGGGATACCATGTGCGTAAGTCACTTTCAAATCACTCTTGAAGATGATCTCACATAATTATCAAAAAAGAAATATTTAAGGAAGCAATTCTAATGAAAAAACAAAAACAAAGAAATTTCTCACATCTGTTTACAAATAAGCAGAGTGGAGAAAGAAAAGAGATGCTCAGTACTCACCTGTCTGGTGCATAAAGCTTCCTGAATGTCTCCATCGAGCCCCGAGAGTTCAGCAAGAGCATGTTGTAAATCCGCGGAAATCAATTCCTTGGCTTTTGTGAATTTCTCCTTCTCCTTGTTACTCAGGGCATTCATTATTCTCAGGCTGGATTGGACCTCTTCCTGGTGAATTTGGATCTTTCTGACCTCCTCCTGGATGTCCTGCAGGCTCAGGTCCAGGCACAGAGGCCCGCCGAGCTCTGCCTTCACGCTCCTCAGCCAGTCCAGGGAGCGGCTCAGCTCTGAATGGAAGTCTATACTCTGCACCATGCGGCTCTCACATTCCGTCACCGTTGCGCCAATGGCAGAAGTTAACAGTTTTAACTCCTCTTGCCAGGACTGGATCTGATGTTTGGCTCTCTCATAAGCCAAGGGATCCAGGTGTGGAACAAGATCTTCAAGGTGCACGGTTACTTGTTTCAGCAGAGTTCCTGCGTCCCGGAGACTTCCTGCCAGGGAGTGATACATTTTGAGCTTCTCCTCTGCAGGAAGTGTCTCCTCATTCACCTGGCACTGCTCTGCTTTCACAGCCTCTAGTTGTTTCTCCAGCTGGCAGCACATCTTTTCATGCTCTTGATAGGCACTGGTGGTATCTTCTAAGAAGCTAAGCCTTTGTTCAGTTTGTCGCTTTAGCCTGTGGTACAAGGTGACAAGGTGCAGCATCTTGTCTGGCTGCCAAGGCTGGCCTGTGCTGCGGAAACTTTCTTTCTTCTGGTTCAGCTCGCCCACTGCTTCCCCAAGGCCTGTCACCTCCCCCAGAAGGGCTCTGTGACTGTCCTGAAGAGCCAGAGCCTCCGTGGTCACCAGGTCAGCGGGCACTTTGCTCAGTTTTAAGAACTGGTCTTCAAGATCACTCAGAGACTGAATTGTCAACTCAGTCAAGGAGGCGTATTCTTTCCGAGCAAGAATTGCTTCTTGAACTTTATAGAACTTGTCTTTAGCCAAGGCAATGATGACATTGAATTGCAGCGGCAGGGCATTTAGCTTTTCACTGAGGTAGGAATGGTCGGCTTCATTCAGTGACGGCAAAATGGCCTGCCCGGTCCTCTGTAGTGTAAGCAGGAGGTTTTCGTAGTCTGGAGATTGTTCAAGAATGCGCTGGTATTTGGCCAGTTGTGCCTGAAGCTCTGTGCTCTCGTTCATTAGGTTGATTTCAGGAAATGTAACGATATCTGCTTGTTTTAGCCAGTGACAAGCTTTCTCAAAATCTTCCTTAAAATGCTTCCTAGAAACTAGACTTTTCTCTAGGTCCTGTAGCCGATGGCTACACTTCTGTAAAACAGTGTCGTAGACACTCTGCAGGTCCTGAAGCTTGCCCAGTATTTCACTCTTTTCCTGCTCTGGGGCCCCTTTCATTAACTCGCGACCCTGGGCCCAAAGCCCTGTGACGTCACTTTGGTAAGTCTTGAGGCTGGCTTGTGTACTTTTACACGTTTTAACCTGTTTGCTCACATCATCCGGTAGCAGGCAGATATGCTCACGGAACATTATCTTTTGCTCATGTTGCTGAATCTGGCTGGTGGCCTGGAACACTGCCATGAGAAACTGGGTTTTCTCCGACAAGGCTTTGTTTAAGTACCTCCGCCTCTGGCTCACTAAGTCGCTGAGACAATTCACATGCCTCTGCGCATCAGAAAGTGCCTTCTGGATTATCTGCCGCTCGTTGAGGCCAAGATCCGCCATCACCCTGTCGGCATCCTTCAGGAGTGATTTCAGGAGTATTTGTTTGGCCTCCAGTTCACTGCAGATGGTAAGGTGCTCCATGAGGAGGCTCTGTGCCATTTCGGGCGGGGGGCTCTGCTTCAGGGCCTCTGCAATGCTCGGCTGTTGCTCTTCTGCCCACTCCATCAGCTCCTGAAACCTGCACCGCACCACATCTGATTCCTCCAAGTTGGTGACTGACACTTGGATTTTTCTTTTAACAAGGTCCTCAAGCTGAAACCAGCGTCGTTCAAGGTGACTTGTCTGTTCTTTGACCAATTCTTTGTCATCTAAGTTCAGATGCTCTATCATTTTCTGCTTTTGCTCTTTCAGGTCCTCTATGGCCTGCTTTCTGTCCTGTAAAGCCAGTGCTAACTTCTGCAAAGCTTCCAGGTGGACAGCTGTACTCTCTGCATTGGACCTATAAATGTATTTAAAGATATAAAAACAAATTAGCTTTAGTCAATACCAAGGTTCATTCATACCATGTTAAATTACACCTCACCATTTTCTCTTAGTGGGTGTTCTTAGCTTAGAGTAGCTTAATTCATGGCTTCTTGACAGAGCTGTGGTCATTACTATGGAATACAAGACCCTTATATTTCTGTATCAGAAGTTGAACCAAACAAGTTGTCTAGATGCTTCTTTACTCTTCTTTGGCTATGGCTGCCAGCCCATCATATCTGACATGCACTTTGAGCTGCTGCTTCTGGCCCTTCTCAACTGAGCAGGATCTGCATATTAGTAAGATTCCTGGATGATTTGTGTAAACAGTGAACACTGATAAGCAATGAATTACTGCATTCTCGAAATGGCGTTTATAGTGATTAATAAGTGATCTGTGATTTATGTGCTTTCCTATGAGAAGAAGCTCCAATGAGCCGTACAGCATTTGATAGTGCAACCTGTAAGATGTCATCAGTGGCTCTAATAGCTACTCATTTATGTACTTAGATACATTTTGGTTATCATTAGAAATCTTTAAGTGTGGATTGCAAAAGATTACCATCCCTAGTTACAAAACACACATGAGCAAATGGAATATTACAGTCTCTTTCACTTACAAAGCCATCAGTTCTGAAGTATGAGGAGTTCTGTTTGGGACAAATTAGGTCTGAGGTGCCTGTGGGTCAGCCTAATTTTTAAATTAGAAATTAAGAAACTTCTGGCTTGGCATTTTGGAGACCTGCTGGGGCACTGCTGTTACCTGGCTAAGTTATCCCATTCTGTAGTGAATTGTTCTAAGAACACATCCACGATATTCATGCAGTCATGGTAATCTCTGGTTCTCTGAAGATCCTCTTCCCTTTGTGAGCACAGATTGTTAGACTGAAGGCACAGATCTAACCACTGGTCATTTAGGTGACTTATTTCCTTGTGTTCAGGAGCCTCCTGCTTCTTGGTTAACTTATTCACCTTTTCTGTGATAGCCATCACCGATGCCTCTTTGCACTGTAGTTTCTTAACAAAATCCTACAGGATAACAACAAAGACAAAATGAACGTGTAATAAATTCCCCAGATAGATACAGAGTAAGGCATAGATACAATAATTCTCTAAACACTTCAAGTAACTGAAGATTGTAGAATGAATGGGTCATGAGAGACAAATGGACAATCTGAAAATCATCATACCTTTTTATAAATACAAATTAAAGAGTATATAAGAATCAAAGGGGACCTGTATTTTCTTTTATTTTGTTACTCTGAAAAGTATAAAAAACTGATAAACATGAACACTATTATAGTCGCTTAGAAAAAGGTAATATTTTACCTTAAAGTGTAGCCTTAATTTACTAAAAAATTTTAAAGTTCATGCTTTAGAGGAAAAAAAGCCTAACTTACGTCACTTCTATTCTTTTTTCTGAATATGCAAATAATATTCCAGTAGAAAATAAAAATGGCTCACTATCACAGAGAAAAACTAGATCTTCAAGTTTGTTTTAAAAATCGGATAAAATTTCCCATGAAATTAATATATTTATAATAATTTTTATTGTATTTTAAATTATACATAAATATATAATATAAATTTAATTTCTTTTACATTTTAAATTAACAATACATTAATATATATTTTGCATGTTAAATATATATTTAATTGGGGCGGAGCCAGGATGGCGGCGTGAGTAGAGCAGTGGAAATCTCCTCCCAAAACCACATAGAATTATGAAAATATAACAAAGACAACTCTTCCTAAAATAGAGACCAGAGGACACAGGACAACATCCAGACAACATCCACACCTGCAAGAACCCAGCGCCTCGCGAAGAGGGTAAGATACAAGCCCCGGCCTGGCGGGACCCAAGCACCCCTCCCCCTGGCTCCCGGAGGGTGGAAAGAAAGCAGAGCAGTTTTTTTTTTCTTTTTTGGCGAGTGCTTTTTGGAAGCCTTAAAGGGACAGGGACCCCAATACCAGGGAAACAGGGCAGTAAGACCAGTGAGTGGGTGCCTGAGACCGGCGCCTGAGGACAAAGAAAATCGGGCGTTTTTCCCTTTTTTTTGGCGAGTGCTTTTTGGAAGCCTTAAAGGGACAGGGACCCCAATACTAGGGAAACAGGGCAGCAAGACCGGTGAGCGGGTGCCTGAGACTGGCGCCTGAGGACAAAGAAAATTGCGCGTTTTTCCCTTTTTTTTTTGCGAGTGCTTATTGGAAGCCTTAAAGGGACAGGGACCCCAATACTAGGGAAACAGGGCAGCAAGACTGGTGAGCGGGTGCCTGAGACCGGCGCCTGAGGACAAAGAAAATCAGGCGTTTTACCCTTTTTTTTTGGTGAGTGCTTATTGGAAGCCTTAAAAGGGACAGGGACCCCAATACTAGGGAAACAGGGCAGCAAGACCGGTGAGCGGGTTGCTGAGACCGGCGCCTGAGGACAAAGAAAATAGTGCGTTTTTCCCTTTTTTTTTGGCGAGAGCTTTTTGGAAGCCTTAAGGAGACAGGGACCCCAATACTAGGGAAACAGGGCAGCAAGACCGGTGAGCAGGTGTCTGAGACTGGCGCCTGAAGACAAACAATATTGCGTGTTTCTTCCTTTTTTTTTTTCTTGGCAAGTGCTTTCTGGAAGCCATAAAGGGACAGGGACCCCAATACTAGGGAAACAAGGCAGCAAGACCGGTGAGCAGGTGCCTGAGACCGGCGCCTGAGGACAAAGAAAATCGCGCGTTTTTTCCTTTTTTTTTTTTCCTCTTTCGTTGTTGCTGTTGTTGTTTTGGTTTGGAGAGTGCTTTTTGGAAGTCTTAAAGGGGCAGGGCAGGACACTTAGCCCAGAGGCAGGGAATCTGGGGATCTCTGGGCACTCTAACCCCCTGGGCAGCAGGGAGCACAGAGGCCCCTTACGGAGATAAATAGCCTCCTAGCCGCTCCCCCTCCAACGGGGCTCCACCATTTTGGAGGAACAGCCCCAGCCAGGCCAAACCCACAGCAACAGCGGAGATAAACCCCAAAGCAACTGGGCAGGAAGCAGAAGCCCTGTCTGCGCACAGCTGCCCAGCACAAGCCACTAGAGGTCGCTATTCTCCCAGGAGAGGAAGGCCACAAACCAACAAGAAGGAAAGCTCTTCCAGCTGTCACTGGTACCAGCTCTGCAAACTATCTCTATCACCATGAAAAGGCAAAACTACGAGCAGACAAAGATCACAGAGACAACACCTGAGAAGGAGACAGACCTAACTAGTCCTCCTGAAAAAGAATTCAAAATAAAAATCATGAACATGCTGACAGAGATGCAGAGAAAAATGCAAGAGCAATGGAATGAGATGCAGAGAAAAATGCAAGAGCAATGGGATGGAGTCCGGAGGGAGATCACAGATGTCAGGAAGGAGATCACAGAAGTGAAACAATCCCTGCAAGGATTTATAAGCAGAATGGATAAGATGCAAGAGGCCATTGAAGGAATAGAAGCCAGAGAACAGGAACGTATAGAAGCTGACATAGAGAGAGATAAAAGGATCTCTAGGAACGAAACAACACTAAGAGAACTATGTGACCAATCCAAAAGGAATAATATTCGTATTATAGGGGTACCAGAAGAAGAAGAAAGAGGAAAAGGGATAGAAAGTCTCTTTGAAGAAATAATTGCTGAAAACTTCCCCAAACTGGGGGAGGAAATAATCGAATAGACCATGGAAATACACAGAACCACCAACAGAAAGGATCCAAGGAGGACAACACCAAGACACATAGTAATTAAAATGGCAAGGATCAAGGACAAGGAAAGAGTTTTAAAGGCAGCTAGAGAGAAAAAGGTCACCTATAAAGGAAAACCCATCAGGCTAACATCAGACTTCTCGACAGAAACCCTACAGGCCAGAAGAGAATGGCATGATATATTTAATGCAATGAAACAGAAGGGCCTTGAACCAAGGATACTGTATCCACCACGACTACTATTTAAATATGATGGTAGGATTAAACAATTCCCAGACATGCAAAAGCTGAGGGAATTTGCTTCCCACAAACCACCTCTACAGGGCAACTTACAGGGACAGCTCTAGATGGGAGCACTCCTAAAAAGAGCACAGAACAAAACATACAACATATGAAGAATGGAGGAGGAGGAATAAGAAGGGAGAGAAGAAAAAAATCTCCAGACAGTGTATATAACAGCTCAATAAGTGAGCTAAGTTAGGCAGTAAGATACTAAAGAAGCTAACCTTGAACCTTTGGTAACCACGAATCTAAAGCCTGCAATGGCAATAAGTACATATCTCTCAATAGTCACCCTAAATGTAAATGGACTTAATGCACCAATCAAAAGATACAGAGTAATAGAATGGATAAAAAAGCAAGACCCATCTATATGCTGCTTACAAGAAACTCACCTCAAACCCAAAGAGAAGCATAGACTAAAAGTCAAAGGATGGAAAAACATATTTCAGGCAAACAACAGTGAGAAGAAAGCAGCGGTTGCAGTACTAATATCAGACAAAATAGACTTCAAAACAAAGAAAGTAACAAGAGATAAAGAAGGACACTACATAATGATAAAGGGCTCAGTCCAACAAGAGGATATAACCATTCTAAATATATATGCACCCAACACAGGAGCACCAGCATTTGTGAAACAAATACTAACAGAACTAAAGAGGGAAATAGACTGCAATGCATTCATCTTAGGAGACTTCAACACACCACTCACCCCAAAGGATAGATCCACCGGGCAGAAAATAAGTAAGGACACAGAGGCATTGAACAACACACTAGAACAGATGGACCTAACAGTCATCTATAGAACTCTACATCCAAAAGCAACAGGATATACATTCTTCTCAAGTGCACATGGAACATTCTCCAGAATATACCACATACTAGCTCACAAAAAGAGCCTCAGTAAATTCCAAAATATTGAAATTCCACCAACCAATTTTTCAGACCACAAAGGTATAAAAGTAGAAATAAATTCTACAAAGAAAACAAAAAGGCTCACAAACACATGGAGGCTTAAAAACATGCTTCTAAATAATCAACGGATCAATGAACAAATCAAAATAGAGATCAAGGAATATATAGAAACAAACGGCAACAACAACACTAAGCCCCAACTTCTGTGGGACGCAGCGAAAGCAGTCTTAAGAGGAAAGTATATAGCAATCCAGGCACACCTGAAGACGGAAGAACCATCCCAAATGAACCGTCTAACATCACAACTATCGAAACTGGAAAAAGAAGAACAAATGAAGCCTAAAGTCAGCAGAAGGAGGGACATAATAAAGATCAAAGAAGAAATAAACAAAATTGAGAATAAAACAATAGCAAAAATCAATGAAACCAAGAGCTGGTTCTTTGAGAAAATAAACAAAATAGATAAGCCTCTAGCCAAACTTATTAAGAGAAAAAGAGAATCAACACAAATCAACAATCAGAAATGAGAATGGAAAAATCATGACAGACTCCACAGAAATACAAAGAATTATTAAAGACTACTATGAAAACCTATATGCCAACAAGCTGGAAAACCTAGAAGAAATGGACAACTTCCTAGAAAAATACAACCTCCCAAGACTGAGTAAGGAAGAAACACAAAAGTTAAACAAACCAATTATGAGCAAAGAAATTGAAACGGTAATCAAAAAACTACCCAAGAACAAAACCCCGGGGTCGGACGGATTTCCCTTGGAATTTTATCAGACACACAGAGAAGGCATAATACCCATTCTCCTTAAAGTGTTCCACAAAATAGAAGAGGAGGGAATACTCCCAAACTCATTCTATGAAGCCAACATCACCCTAATACCAAAACCAGGCAAAGACCCCACCAAAAAAGAAAATTACAGACCAATATCCCTGATGAATGTAGATGTAAAAATACTCAATAAAATATCAGCAAACAGAATTCAACAGTATATCAAAAGGATCATACACCATGACCAAGTGGGATTCAACCCAGGGATGCAAGGATGGTACAACATTTGAAAATCCATCAACATCATCCACCACATCAACAAAAAGAAAGACAAAAACCACATGATCATCTCCATAGATGCTGAAAAAGCATTTGACAAAATTCAACATCCATTCATGATAAAAACTCTCAGCAAAATGGGAATAGAGGGCAAGTACCTCAACATAATAAAGGCCATATATGATAAACCCACAGCCAGCATTATACTGAACAGCGAGAAGCTGAAAGCGTTCCCTCTGAGATCGGGAACCAGACAGGGATGCCCACTCTTCCCACTGTTATTTAACATAGTATGGGAGGTCCTAGCCACGGCATTCAGACAAAACAAAGAAATACAAGGAATCCAGATTGGTAAAGAAGAAGTTAAACTGTCACTATTTGCAGATGATATGATACTGTACATAAAAAACCCTAAAGACTCCACTCCAAAACTACTAGAACTGATATCGGAATATAGCAAAGTTGCAGGATACAAAATTAACACACAGAAATCTGTAGCTTTCCTATACACTAACAATGAATCAATAGAAAGAGAAATCAGGAAAACAATTCCATTCACAATTGCATCAAAAAAAATAAAATACCTAGGAATAAACCTAACCAAAGAAGTAAAAGACTTATACTCTCAAAACTACAAGTCACTCTTAAGAGAAATTAAAGGGGACACTAATAAATGGAAACTCATCCCATGCTCATGGCTAGGAAGAAGTAATATCGTCAAAATGGCCATCCTGCCTAAAGCAATATACAGATTTGATGCAATCCCTATCAAATTATCAGCAACATTCTTCAATGAATTGGAACAAATAATTCAAAAATTCATATGGAAACACCAAAGACCCCGAATAGCCAAAGCAATCCTGAGAAAGAAGAATAAAGTAGGGGGGATCTCACTCCCCAACTTCAAGTTCTACTACAAAGCCATAGCAATCAAGACAATTTGGTACTGGCACAAGAACAGAGCCACAGACCAGTGGAACAGATTAGAGACTCCAGAAATTAACCCAAACATATATGGTCAATTAATATTTGATAAAGGAGCCATGGACATACAATGGGGAAATGACAGTCTCTTCAACAGATGGTGCTGGCAAAACTGGACAGCTACATGTAGGAGAATGAAACTGGATCATTGTCTAACCCCATATACAAAAGCAAACTCAAAATGGATCAAAGACCTGAATGTAAGTCATGAAACCATTAAACTCTTGGAAAAAAACAAAGGCAAAAACCTCTTAGACATAAACATGAGTGACCTCTTCTTGAACACATCTCCCCGGGCAAGGAAAACAACAGCAAAAATGAGCAAGTGGGACTACATTAAGCTGAAAAGCTTCTGTACAGTGAAAGACACCATCAATAGAACAAAAAGGAACCCTACAGTATGGGAGAATATATTTGAAAATGACACATCCATTAAAGGCTTGACGTCCAGAATATATAAAGAGCTCACACACCTCAACAAACAGAAAACTAATAACCCAATTAAAAAATGGGCAGAGGAACTGAACAGACAGTTCTCCAAAAAAGAAATACAGATGGCCAAGAGACACATGAAAAGATGCTCCACATCGCTAATTATCAGAGAAATGTAAATTAAAACTACAATGAGGTATCACCTCACACCAGTAAGGATGGCTGCCATCCAAAAGACAAACAACAACAAATGTTGGAGAGGCTGTGGAGAAAGGGGAACCCTCCTACACTGCTGGTGGGAACGTGAATTAGTTCAACCATTGTGGAAAGCAGTATGGAGGTACATAACAGACTTACCATTTGACCCAGGAATTCCACTCCTAGGAATTTACCCTAAGAACGCAGCAATCAAGTTTGAGAAAGACAGATGCACTCCTATGTTTATCGCAGCACTATTTACAATAGCCAAGAATTGGAAGCAACCTAAATGTCCATCGATAGATGAATGGATAAAGAAGATGTGGTACATATACACAATGGAATACTACACAGCCATAAGAAGAGGGCAAATCCAACCATTTGCAGCAACATGGATGGACCTGGAGGGTATTATGCTCAGTGAAATAAGCCAAGTGGAGAAAGGGAAATACCAAATGATTTCACTCATGTGTGGAGTATAAGAACAAAGGAAAAACTGAAGGAACAAAACAGCAGCAGAATCACAGAACCCAAGAATGGACTAACAGGTACCAAAGGGAAAGGGACTGGGGAGGATGGGTGGGTAGGGAGGGATAAGGCGGGGGAAGAAGAAGAGGGGTATTAAGATTAGCATGCATGGGGGGTGGGAGAAAGGGGAGGGCTATACAAGACAGAGAAGACAAGTAGTGATTCTACAACATTTTGCTATGCTGATGGACAGTGACTGTAAAGGGGTTTATAGGGGAGACCTGGTATAGGGGAGAGCCTAGTAAACATAATATTCTTCATGTAAGTATAGATTAAAGATTACAAAAAAAAAAAGAAAGAAAGAAAAGGGGGATTACTCCCTGATAGGATAAAACTAAGTGTAAATCAATGATTAATGCATGCTTTAAATATCCTAAATTTTGATCACTTATAGGGTGTCAGATGATTGGCTATGGATATACACTTTTCTGATAATATTCCTTTCTCTTAATGAAAAAAATAAAATAAATAAAATAAAAAAAAAAAGCAGTTCCTGTGTGCTGACCTCCAATGAGTTCTACACAGTGGTATAGAGGGTATGTCAAAGTGTGGGCAAAGGGTCTGTTTGTTTCTTTGCAGAAGATCAAGGCCTAGCTTGGATACCCAGAAAATGAACTAAGATACGATATGAGGAGGAGCTTCCGGCATCAGCACTCTCTGGAGGACTCGTGCCAGAGGATGATCATCAAAAAGCCTCCACAGGGATCCGGGCGATGCTGCGGTTGTAGCTGCGTCCATCCCACCGTTTCCTGGACTTGCCATTGGAATGAGGAGGGAGATGTCTAGGCTGGCATGTGCATACAGTGAGACAACGAATTTGACTGGATCTGTACTGTTGGAAATCAATCAGGAGTTGGGAGGGGTGCAAGTTGTAGTGCTCCAAAATCTTACGACCATAGACTATCTATGGTTAAAAGAACATATGGGATGTGAACAGATCCCAGAAATGGGTTGCTTTAATTTGTCTGATTTCTCTCAGACTGTTCAAGTACAGTTGGACAATATCCATCATATCATAGATTAATTTTCACAAATGCCTAAGGTGCCTAAATGGTTTTCTTGGCTTCACTGGAGATGGCTGGTAATTATAGATTTGCTTTGTTTATGTCACCGTATTCCTATTATGTTAATATGTGTGCGCAAGTTAGTTAGGAGTTTAAAACTTATACATACTTAAGGTACTCTACAAGAAGATATGTCAAAGAAATAATCAATCCTCCCACATTTTCTTCCATATGCTACCTCTATAGCTTTTCTTCTTCCTTCCTAATTACAACCCTTAAATAGAATTCATGCCTCATATCGAATTTACCAAGTATCATAATTCCTCCAGGTGGTAAAGATACCTCGAGACAAGTGCTGGGCATAGAAGCCACAGGGCATAAATCTGCAAAGAAGTAAAAAGCTAACCTTTTCAAACAATATGGCTTCTCTCTCACTTACCAACTTTACATTTCCCTGTATGGCCCCGGAAGATGACTGGTTAGCCAGAGACGGGTAAGATTCCTCAAGGGAGGAACAACCTAAGACAGGCACAGTCGCAGTGGGGCCATCAGGTGAGAAATTGGGGAACAACAGTGGTGAAGCTTAGAACCTCATTCCCCCCCTGTTTTGAGAGGAAGCCTCTGCATCCGTGGATGTTTTATTGCCCTTGTCTAGCTCGGATTAGCACATAGTCTACAGGCACACACCTATTATCTACAATTGCTCTCTTACAACACTAAACTATGTTTTCTACCTTTATCTTGCATCTACTTACCACTTCAGCAGTTTATTAAAAATAAAAATAATAATAATAATAAAGGGAGAAATGTGGGATCCACATATAAATCAAGTATAAAAATCAAACAAATATTCATATTTGACCTGATTGTTTATAGTTCATAATGTGTGATCAGAACCAAAAGTGTCTGTGATGAATGCCCCTGTACTGTTCACCATGTAAGAACTTATTCACTATGTAAGAATTCGTTCACTATGTAAGAACTTGTTCGTTATGCTTCAGAAGATTGGAGACTGATGAGAACTAGGCTTGAGATGGATTAATGATTGTGCATTGAGCATTGACCCCCCTATACAGAATTTTATTGTTGTTTACAACCATTTGATCAATAAATATGAGAGATGCCCTCTCAAAAAAATATATATATATATTTAATTAATTGATACATTTATAACCCTATAGAGTTAGCAATATTACGATGAAAAGCTAATAAATAATAGGGCTTTGTGTTTGTTTAGTGGCAGAGAATTCTGGCTCTGTCAGCTAATCTATAGCTGCTTTGTTCAGAAACATACTACAGAGAATGTCTGTCAATGTAAATGGCCAGTTGGAGCTCCAAGAAAATATCTGAATATTAACTTTCTGATTTGTCCTTTGTTGGTTGTTGTGATTCTTCCTTATTGGTTAAGTAGCCATACTAATGCTTAAGGATTGACTGACATACGCCATCTTGGTCTCCTTTATCTCCTTTGGAGACTCTTTAATTCCTACCTTTACTTGGGAAACCATGTTCTGTGCGACATTCGGCTCCAGTTCGGAGGGCCTCCTCTTCATATTCTGCAGTTGCTGATCGGCATCCTGGAGGTAAATCCAAAGCTCAGCCTTCAGATGCTTGATCTCTTCCCAGCCCTGAGTTAAGCTCTGTGCCTGGGCAAGCCTCTGTTCAATCTTGAGAGAACACAAGGCGAAAGTCAGCACATTAGATAGAAACATTTATGTGAAATGAATCAGAGACGCAATTACTCAGCATGTCCCTCCACACAGGCCAACACACACGCACATGCATGCATGTGCACATGTGCACACACACATACACACATCCTCACTCATTCTATAATAAATTTTTTAAAAATCCTTCTTTGCTTCAAGAAAAGCAGATTTCCTTTTCATATTTAGGTTTTCTAGAGATGTTAAATTTCTAGAATTTATGCCATATTATTTCAATCTAGAAGTTTTGATTAGGTCAATAGCTATCCTACTGGTTTTCGCATTGGGCATTTTAGTAGGCACACCTGTTGGAGTCATTTATTTGGTCAAGGGAGTCAGTCACCAGAACAGACTATACTGTTCTGCACTGCACATTTGTTGATACTTCTTATAAAATACAGAGTTATTCATCTTGTGGATATATTTTTAGATTTCCTTAGCTGGCCTTAGAAATTTAGAAATAGTTTATTTCAATAAATCATCCATGTAAAAAAGAAATTTAAAGACAGATTTGCTTTGCTAATATAAAGGTGAAAAACCTACATTATTTTAATTATTTTAATAGCTACGTTATTTATTATTTCATTATTTTAATCTCTTCATTATTGTAGTTCCTTGGATCATTTTACTATTCTGTGAATGTTTAGTTAATTAAATACCAAAACTGACTCTTATGAATTTTTTTTTAAATACCTGAACGGTTGCACTAAAGAATTTAAGTCAGCAGTGGCAAACATGTGGTCTCTCTGCTTGTCATCTGTCTGCTGCAGACAAGTACAGAAGATTAACTCATCACAGCCCTTTTTCAACTGGGCCAAAGATGGCTTCAGAATCTTTCTGATTCTGAAGCTACTGCCACACTCAGCTACTGCCATTGATTAGAAGGGTTATGATGGAAGGCGTGCTCTTTGCCATCCCTAATATAAAGCGAGGATCAGGAATCCCATTCATATTAAGTTTAATGTAAAGAAAAAGAGGGAAAGGACCAAAAAAAAATTTAGTAGAAAATTGGAAAAGAGGAAGAGAGAATGGTAACTAAGGAGAAAAGAGAAGAGGAAAGAAGTGACAGATTAGCAGTTCTATGGGAGAATATATTTCAGGTCCAATTCTGTGGTCATTATCAGTGTGTGCCTATGTTTCTTTGACTTAGTTGAAATTCAAGTACCTGTTTATTATAATGGCTGCAGAGGCATCACAGCAAGAATAATCCAAGGAGACATTTTCTTTCACCTCTAACATTCAAGCAAGAGAATACAATAAAACAGACAGATCCGATGTGATTTTTTAACTTCTTACCATCTGCTCTGTTTGTTGAATGTCTTTTGCTGTGTTTTTTACTGAAGAATTTGACAAATCACACATGGAGCAAAGGAGATCTAAGTAGGTCCTTGCCTGTTCCTGCAAAGCTCTGAAGTGTTTGACCTGAAAAAAAAAAAACAACCCACACTTGTCAGAGTGAAAGAGATGCATGCTACATTCAGATAGCAAATATTTGTGCCATTTGTAGTATTTTGTTGGAAGTTCAAAATGATCTTGCTCGCTCAGTTTTTCACCATCATTGTAAATGACATACATGAGTGACTCAGAAAGAATTCAAAACACCCTGGCAGGGATCCATTTGTCCACCAACTTCTTTTCATTCTAATTACTCTGTGTGGTCCAGGAAAGGCGACCAACCAAGGAACTTCTACAGTCTTTCTAGATTTTCTGCTCTCGCACCATCTGAGGTTGTAAGTGGTGGAATTCTCCAGTCACACACCCAAACCAGCCAACCACTTAGGGCCTGCTAAGTTTTACATGAATGCAATACTTGCAGGGGATGAATTAACTGGATACATTCTCTGTGTGGACTAAATGAACAAGCACATTATTTTAATATCAGTTTAGATTAAGAAAATGGAATTATTTATGTAATATAGTTACTTCATAACTGGCAGCAATAACCTTTGCAAGTAAATTTAAATTTATTTTTCAACAGGATTAACACTGCATAGAAAAACTACTTGGTACAAAAGTTTTTAAAAATATTCTCATATTCTATTATATCTCAGCAGCAAAATTATAAGCATGTGGATGTCAAATTTATATGCAATAGGTTCCTTTCACATGATAATTAATATTTCATTCATTATTCATTCAATATTTACTAAGCACCTTGTTTTGTGCCAAAAACTTTCTGGAGAAGCCAATATTGCTTTTCTGTTTATAAATCATGTACACTGGGTATAATAATTGAATTTCTTCATAACTTACAATATAAACATTCTTACAATCATCATTTTACATATTAGGACACCGAGGCTCAGAGCAATTGAGTAATTTACCCATGGTCACACCAGGTGTGGGTGTGAGAGTTGCTTTCTTGGTTACAGGGCCACACTCTATTCTACCAGGCTGAGCATCTATCTTACTGCTTAGAACATGAGCTCAACTGGAGTCAAGATCACACTTTATTTATACTTATATCACCAGGAGCAGGCACAGTTAGGTACATAATCAGCACTTAATACATTTTCATTTATAGTCTGAATGAATCACAGTGTAACATAAACTTTCAGGAGTCTCCTACCTGCTTAACAGCTTCTGCTCTGCTAAGCGGTGGGTTCGGGCTTGGCTTTAAATCTGACTGGACTGCAGAAAGCCAGGCCTGGCACTGCTGCAGAGTGTCCTGTCGGCTAACATGCTTCTGAAGTTCATGTTCCAAACTCTGGTATACCTGAGACAAAAAAATCATGGTATGGTTATGAGAGCTGTTTTATATTTTTATAAAGATCACTGAAATCCAATGAAACATGTTGTCAAGTCCATTGAATGGATTTTTCCTGCAGGACTACCCCACATTATTCACATATAATGATTTGGTATAAATTTCAAAATGTTGCAAAGCTCAATGGCCATCTCCAGTTTATCATTGCTCCACCCACATGTTATAATGTAATATCCTCATTAGGGGAAGAGAATATGGGTGGGGTTAATGTAACTGTAGAAATGTGTTAGAATGCAAAAATCTTTGAAGAAAATTGTCAAACATAAATCAGAGTATTAAAGCTTTCACAGCCCATGGTACAAATACTGCAATTGTTGTTTAAGCTAGGAACTAAAAGCAAAAAATAAAACACCATCTCATGAAAAGATAGCTAATATTCATTTAACTGAAATGCTTCTGCTTTAATGATAGGGTCAAATTGGACCTGAATTTAACAGGGGAGGGGAGAGTTTGATAGAGATTCTATGCAATCCCTATCAAAATACCAGCAGCATTTTTCAATGAACTAGAACAAATAGTTCTTAAATTCATGTGGAACCACAAAAAACCCCAAACTGCCAAAGTGAAGCTGAGAAAGAACAAAATTAGGGGTATTATGCTTCCTAACTTCAAGCTCTACTACAAAGCTACAGTACTTGAAAAACTGTGGTACTGGCACAAGAACAGATACATAAGATCAGTAGAATGGAATAGAGAGCCCAGATATAAACCCATGACAAAGTTTATAAACCCAGATATTAATACATGACAAAGGAGCCATGAATATACAGTGAGGGAAAAACAGCCTCTTTAATAACTAGTGCTGGGAAAACTGGACAGCTACGTGCAAGAAATGAAACTGGATCACTGTCTAACTCCATACACAAAAGTAAGCTCAAAATGGATGAAAGACCTGAGTGTAAGACATGAAACCATAAAATTCTTAGAAGAAAACAGGCAAAAATCTCTTGAATAGAAGTATGAGAAACTTTTTCCTAGACACATCTCCTCAGGCAAGGGAAACAAAAACAAAAATGAACAAGGGGGACTACATCAAACTAAAAGCTCTGTACAGCAAAGGACACCATCAGCAGAACAAAATGGTGATCTACACTATGGGAGAATATATTGGTAAACAATTTATCTGATAATGGGTTAATATTCAAACTGTATAAAGAACTCATATGCCTAAATACCAAAAGAACAAATAACCCAATTAAAAAATGGGTGGAGGATCTCAAAAGACATTTCTCCAAGGAAGAAATAGAGATAGCCAACAGGCACATGAAAAGATCTCCACATTGCTTATCATCAGGGAAATGCAAATCAAAACCACAATGAGATATCACCTCACACCAGTTAGAATGGCCACTATCCAAAAGATAAAAAATAATAAATGTTGGTGAAGACGTGGAGAAAAGGGAACCCTCCTACACTGTTGGTGGGAATGTCAGTTGGTCCAGCTAATCTGAAAAGCACCATGGAGGTTTCTCAAAAAGCTAAAAACAGAAATACAATACAACCCATTAATTCCACCTCTAGGACTTTATCCATAGAAAATGAAATCCCTGATTAGAAAAAATATGTGCACCCCTATGTTTATTGCTGCATTATTTACAATAGCCAAGATATGGAAGCAACCAAAGTTTCCATCAATAGATGAAAGGATAAAGATGTGGTACATATGTACAATGGAGTATTACTCAGCCATAATAAAAGAAAGAAAGCCTGCCATTTGCAACAACATGGATGGTTCTAGAGGGTATTATGCTAAGTGAAATAAAGTCAGGAGAGAAAGACAAATGCCATAATTTCACCTATTTGTGGAATCAAAAAACAAAATGAAACAAAATCAACAAAATAGCAGTAGACTCAGAGACACTGAGAAGTGACTGGTGGTTACCATGGAGGAGGGGTTGGAGTAGTTGAGTGGGGAGTGTGAGGTGGACAAAGGGGCACAAAATTTTCAAACATAATTAAGTTGGTCACAGGGATAAGTTGTACAGCGTGGAGAATATAGCCAGTGACTCTGTAATATCTTTTTATGTTGGCAAATAGTAAATGCACTAGTTGGGGGAAGGTTTTAATAATGTGGGTAACTATTGAATGACTATGTTCTATACTTGAAACTAATATAAGATGGTATATCAGCTATACTTCAATTTAAAAAAATTCACTTATTTTACTTAATTTTTGTTAAAAGTATGATTCTTACCTCTCTTAGACTTATTTCTAAACATTAAGTATTCCATTTTACTGAAAGTGTACCCATTAGAGTGTAACACAAAATTGGCACTTATTCCTTTATTCAATTTCTATATGAACATATAAAACTACTGAATTAGAGTAGAACCTAGGCTGCATAGTCAAAAAGAATATAATTATGAAAATTACAGAATGTTTGTTTTAGTGTCATAAGATAAATGGCAATTTAGAAAGAAGTATTGATGGTGTACAAATAAAAACAAAAAATTTATAATCATAGAATAAAGGGATGGGCAAAATGAAGTGTCTGAAATTCAGTGCTTTACCACATCAATCAAATGAATGATGTTAGTTCTGTGAGTAACATAGAGAGTATGAAATCTATCCTCCTATTTCCTGTCTGGACATATATTAAAACTGTCTCAAAGACTGAAGTATCAAAGCTATTTTTTAAAACCAATGAGCAGCCTTTCTCCTTAATTCGTGGGTCATTCTAAAACATTGCAGTGGTACTCACCCTCTGAGCTGTACTGCAGATGGCTGAGTAACTATCCATTGTGCCCTGCAGATGGGCATGCACGTTTTGTTTAAGTTTTGCTTGAAGGTGGTCTGCACACTGGCTGATCAAATTGTCACCTTGACTTTTAAGGTTGTTCAAACGGTCTTCAAAACCAGCAATTTCCTCCATCATTGCCTACAAAAATGAAAGAAATACATTTTCAGTTTTTAAATAACCTATTTATCAAACAGAACATCTGATAATTATACTGTTTTATGACGTTCTGGAAGAGCTTCACAATTTGTCTTATATGTCATATTAACAAATGAAAAAAATGCATGTTTTCAGGGATACTCTAAAGGGAAGAGCTAATGAGTTTAATGGAATAAATTATATAGAGAGGATAAAGTAAACTTTAAGAGTAGAGTGAATTCATGGTTGATCTCAATTAGATACTTGCTCTATGGTATTATTACCAGCAAAAAGCATGTTCACGTATTTTTCAGCTCTACAAATAAAAATTTTGGTGTAATTTGTATCTAAAATAATCTTATTATTACTATTTAATCTAATGTACTAATATCTAATTTACCTAATTACAATATCTGGTTTATGTAATGATGTAGTTCTAAGTATTAATTTATATAATGTCTAATTTACATCTAATAATATTTATAATGAAAACATTTACCACTTCCCACTTAAAAGCATCAGAAACTATATTTAAGCCTTGGTAAGTGTATATTATTACCATTATCTTACAGATGAGGAGACTGAAGCACAGAGAGGTTACATAACATGCTCAGAGTTGCACAACTCAGAAGTGGCAGAGGCCCAGGCTTTGGACCAGCTCTGTGGGACTTCGGCTCACACATACCACCATCCCCACATGTGTTCACTAGTGATTCACTAGTGATCTATGAGCATTCTCGTAGATCACTTCAAGAAAAGGACCAACTTTTTCAAATCAGGTTCTAATTTCCTTAGGGCTATGCAGTCCTAATGACAAGGGACACACTCCAACAGCAGGTTTTATGGGGTGAAACATCAGTGTATCTAAGGAAACTCTGAAGTTCCTCAGCAGCCCAGGCCCACCACTTTTCCCAACGGTGCTGGGTTAGAGGTTACAGTCACTGCACTGAGAAGGATGGTTTTGTCTTTGAGTTGGTGTAGAGTCACTGCATCATGAGGTTAGTGAGGGTATTTCCTCCGTGCCTAACATACTGCACGATGTAGCTCCTTTTTTGCTCCTATTTGCAAAATAAAGTTTTCTTCTACAGATAGGAATCCTGAAGACCAGAGAGGGTAATTGGCATTCCTAAAACACACTACTAGATAATGACCATGTCACGACCAACTTCAGGTTCCCATGAAGGTCACCAAAATTGCTCCATAAAATTGTGACCATATGACTATCTATCATCTGGCATATGTAAAAAAAATATATATATATATTAATAAGGATAAGAACACCTTGTATCTGTACCCTACTTAGTGGTATAAACATTGCTGTCACATACGTCATCTTCTCTGATGACCTCACAGCTCTGTGACCGGTTGGCATCACCACCCTTACAGGTGAGCAAAAGGGAGAAGCTCAGAGAGGCTCATTCCCCCACCCAGGAAGGACAGTCTGCCAGAACCCAGACTTGCTTATTATTGTTCCTGTATCCCATTTCTGACTGCACTTTTCTAAAATAAAGATAATCTCTTTCTTTGATAAATTACTCCCTAAAAATTAAATTCTGTAATAAAAAAACTACTGGCTGAGAAAAATGTTACGATGTGTTCAGCAGTTGAAAGCCAGGATTCAACTGTTGTTACTTTACTTAAATATTGAACCCAACTGTTCTCAATTCTCAGACATTCTCAAGAGTTGGGTCTGACTCCTCAAGTGCAGTCATTATGACTGAGAGAGGTGTGCACGCACACATGCACACACGTGCAAAGGCATGGCGGGTAGACCACCCTGTCTTCTTCAGCAAGCTAGCGACCTCAGCCATACCTTGTGGTGGGCAAGCTGCTGGGTGATCGTCTCTAGACTGCTTGTCTCCACGAGGTCGGGCGCCACCAGCCTGCCTGACATCTGCAGTAGCCACTTTTCTACTTCTTGGAGCTCACTGTTGTAATCTTCATGGTCTTTGACTTTTGCCTGGAGACTGCAGACATGCTCCTGTGAAGTTAGGCACCCATGAGAGGTGACTTTCAAGACAAAAATCTACTCAAAACTGTTTCATATTTTGAAAAACCCACTGCAGCTCATAGGATAGGTACAGTTTTATATATCGGAAAATTACCAGGAACAGAGAAAACAGAGAGAGTCATTACGCCACTTAAAATGCCCATCTGAGTAAAAGGAAAAATACTCATACCAACCCTTTAAAAACTTCCTGGCAGATGAAAAGGAGGCAGGACCCCCTTTCTGGGAAGTCAACACAGTTTTATTGGATTTCTGATCTCTCCTTACCTTTCCTGCCCCACAGAGGTCCTGGTAATCACTTTGAAGTTTATCTATTTTGTCCTTTAAAGCGATATCCTGCACCAATTCCAAAAGAGCTTCACCTTTCTCTCTCACTGATTTTACTGATGGTTCATAGGACAGTACCATTTGTTGAAGTGACTTGAATTAGGAAAGAAAAAAAAAAGCCAACTCATCTATGTGATCAAGATGAATGTATACCTATACCTGGGGCATGTATGAAATGATACAGGATTCTATCTCAAAGATCTCATACATATTTTAGAAGTGAATAATTAAAATATTAAAGAAAGAGGGTGATTTTTAATGGCTAATACAGTTTTTCAATACAGACTAAAAGAAACACATCAACTAGACCTTCTTATGGAAGGTGGAATGAGAAATATGAAAAAGAATGATATTTGGCTAAATTTAACATAGTTCATATTTTTGGCATCCACCTCATGCCATTCAGCAGAGAGGAAAAAAAAAAACCTCAACACAAAATGATAGGAGTGGGGCACTATCTTTGATTTGAGTTCATTTGTGCTGGATGGTTGTGATTCTTATGTGGCACCTTCAAAGACAGACTATCAAGCTTGGCACAGGACCCAAGGATAGGAATCGACATACTGGCTGGAGGGGACCAAAGTTTTTGATAGAAAAAGCTTTGAGATGAGGTATCAACTGCAATTCTTAAAGACTATCGCTCAATCCTTCAGGTCAAATTTTGAGCAAAAATTATTCCACATATAAGCTTTGAAAACTGTTTCAAAATATTTGAGATGATATATCTGTATCATATACAGCTATATCCAGGTAATCATTTATTCTTTCAAAATTAATTTCTAATGGGTTTAGCTATAGTTGGTGAATTAGAATTTATTTTCTTATAAATATAGTATCTCATTTTCAATTCACTATAGGTCAGCATGCAGGCCTTAGGTACCAAAAGATGAAGGGGAGACTATATGAAACAGATAAAACCTGTAGGTGTGAGATCCTGACATCAGGAAGATTTATTTGGAGGATCCATAGACCTGGACCTTACTGTCAAAATAGATTCCATTTACTGATACACACTTTGAATATCAGACAAATATGATTCCTGAATGGAAAAATAAGTTGGACACAGTGTATTTAGCCAAACACATCTACATCGTTCACTCCCAGGAGAGCAGACGTCACACATACTAAGGATGTTTCAGTGCCCAGGAAGTGACACACACCACGGATCATGTCCCTCCCATTCACTCCCCACATGACTTCCTGCATTTGTCAGTGAGTAACAGCACATCACCTTGTATTTAGATAACTGGGCTTTCTTCTCATATAATTCCATTTTGGGTTCCTCAGGAATGTGTAGGAGTTCTTGGTACTCTGCCATCCACTGAGCTAGTGCTTTATATTTATCTGAGAATTCCTTTGCTAAATGAAGGCCTTTTTCCAGAGTCACGTGCTCTTTCCGGACAGTGCTGGTCAGCTCCTTCAGCTGCTCCACGTGGTCACGGATCTCTTTTCTTAATGTCTCTGCCTCGCCATCCTCCAAGTATTTAAGAGCCCTGTCTCCTTTCTCTCGGGCCGATTTTAGCAGACCATGGCCTTTCTCCATGTCTTTCAGTAAGCCCTGAGAAAGGCAGTGAGTGGGGGACAAGAGCAAAATTAGTATTATTTCTTTCCTTTGAAAATAAAGGCTTTCAAGTCCAATTAATTCTCAAGTGCATCCATTTTCCTTTAAATTATGGTTTTGAAATTTATAACAGATTTGACTTAACAAGCATTGGGAATCCTCTTTTCTTTACTCCAATATAAACTTTACAAAGTCTTGACCAATACATCATTTCCAAATCAGCGACTTAGGAACAACCTGGCGTTTATC
This sequence comes from Manis javanica, assembly GCF_040802235.1. Classification (NCBI taxonomy): domain Eukaryota; kingdom Metazoa; phylum Chordata; class Mammalia; order Pholidota; family Manidae; genus Manis; species Manis javanica. The sequence goes on from NC_133168.1 coordinate 68,092,662, forward strand.
TCATTCTTAGCAGTATTCCTAAAGCTCAGAGTAAAAACTCTGTTATTTCACAGTGCCATGAGAGTTTGAAATAATCTTTTTTCTCTTAATATTTAAGTGTCAAACTGGAATTTAGTTAGAATTATGGAAGCAGTGATGTTTAAGTCGTTCACATGACATCACATCAGAAATAAATGAAAGCCAACTTTTGGCCTTGAAGAAATCACAACTTGGCATTCAGAGTGAAATGATGAGCCAAGGACCACTGACCACACCAGGTGGGGCTGAGCCCATGGGATCCCAGCACCTACATGGGCGAACAGAGAAGCTCAGTCAAGAAGCGAGGCCAGGGGACAGACAAGTCTGACGGACGCGTGCCTACCTCCAACATCTTCATTTTTTTCCCCATCATCGCTTTATCAACTTTATCAATTTTGGTAGCCAGATTCTTGAAGTTTTTATGTGTAGAGCCATACCAGTCAGAATAGGAACTGAGGGATAATTCTGATTCTTCCAAACTCTGAATCTCTTCCTCCAGGAATTTTATTTGTTCCTTTGAAAGAAAAAGAAAAATTGAGCAGAGAATGAAGGACCTCTGCCAGTGCCTTTCTTGATAAAATTCTATCTTCACTGGAAGCTAATGACAGGAAGAACATTCTGGCTTGTGAAGTATGCTGGCCTGTAACGGGTAGCTGGTGGCTCACTCACCAGCACTTGGAGAAGAAGGGCCTGGTATCTGGAAGTCAGCTGGGTGGCCTGGCAGCCCATTCGGCTGCTTACGTGGTTCTCGTCCAGGATCTCCTGCGCTCTGGCTCCCACGTCCTCAACTTCATCTTTATATGTGGTGATTTCTTCGTGCCACTTCTGAAATGATGCAAATATGGCAGGGACAGATTCAGTCTTAGGCATTCTTGAGTAAGACAAATACCCATAGATTATTTCAACAGGAAATGATTTCAGTGCATGTTTAGAAATATAATTCTGAAAATGTGTCATACATAACATTTATGAAAAATTATATTACAATAACATGATAAGAACTGCATTCTAAATGAGTTTCAGTGTTTTTCTGTATATGTTACACTTCAGCTCAAAAATTTTTAAAAAGACAGTGGCATAAATGCTCATATCTTCTGTTGTCCTTTGATACATTTTAAACTAGATGAATAATGAAAAGAAATCCAAAAGTCTAAGCATTATTTTGATCATATGCACTGAATATGCATAAAAATATAGAGTAAAACTAATTATCAAGTATTATTTCAATGCACTATGTTAGATCAATTTTAAATTGGACGCTTAAACATAAATGATTGCAATACTGGCATTCATGTATCTTTACAAAGCAAGGTAATAGGCAATGGAAGAAAATATAAAATATTTCAATGAAATTTTATTGAAGATGAATTTAGGATTCTATTAAAGAATTGCTGTTAGAACTGAGTGCTCCATTGTAATTTATGTCAAATTTATTTGCAAGCAGAAAGAGATTTTGCAAAATCTATACCCAGGGCAAAAAGTTACTAAATATTTTATTGAAAAAAAAACTACACAAGATCACTGCTACTTTGACAAGCTCAGGAATTACACTAGGTTGTACCTTCAGCTGATGTAATTGTATCTCTTTGGTTGCCCGGTTAGACTGCCGTCCAGTCCTGAGAATCACTTTCTCCTCCAGTGCTTTTAGCCACTCGTCTACTTGCTGAAACTTTTGTTCCATCAGCCTCAATTTGTTGACTACATTATTGACCTGAGTTCGGGTCTCAGACAGTCTCTGCTGGTAAGCCTGCCAGTCCTGCCGGAGAGACTCTAAAGCCCGATCCTCCGTCTGGGGGATGCCTGATGGGATTACTTCCTCTCTGGTGTGCAGCACTGAATTCAGCAGTACCTGCCCCTCTGCACAGTGCACTTGGAGCTCCTGCAGGGGAAAGGTAGGGTGGTCACATCTCACTTGTATTTTATACCTGCACAGGTTATCCCATCTCATCTAAGCCAACGATGCCTACTTAAACTTCACATTAGAAAAGAATGATTTTATTCCATCTTATACAAAAATTGTGTACCTAACACTGAATGTTGTTTCTTAAGGCAGGAGAAATATTTGGAACTATTTCTAGTAAAAGAATCAAAATGCACACAAACACACACATGCCAATATTTGTCTCAATCATCTTAGTAACAGTTTCTGAAATTTAACTTTTCAGCTTACAGGCAAAAACAGTTGTGGTTAAAGTTTTCTTTTCTTTCTTAATGTTTAAAAGAATAACATGGGCTTTTGTGGCTCATAATCTGCTCAAAGAGTCTAATCTTACTTTGACATTGGATAGTATACTGCACCTGTGGTTAAGAAAGGAACAATGGGTCCCCTTTTGCTATGGGGGGATTCTTTGCCAAAGCTGCTCTAGAGGATGTGATGGCCAAGAAAAGCTGGCCTTAACTTTTGGAGGGCACAGGGCATACAAACCTGGGAGGCTGAATCATCACACCTGCCCACTAGGTACTCTCGGGTGCAAACACGCTTTCCTCCACCAAAGCCCCAAGGATTTACCCTACAATGAGGTATGAATCAAATCTTGAAGAGGATTAACTATTCTTTATTTAACAAAAAACTCTTATATCCTTTAGGATGTCGGCAGAATAATATTACATCCTTGTATTTCTAATGTTCAAAAAATCCACACTGTTACATGATCTGATAATTTAAAGATGAAAGAAACCAGGTCAAATCTCACCTACCAAGAAAATTAAAAGTACCAACATACTTAGTCACAGTACTATTTTGAAATGTTTAATATTAGTTCAAACTATTTGGAATTGTTGATGTCTGACCATTTTTATCTACAAAGATAGCAATCTCATATGGTTCAAACAAGTGGATACATTTTTCCTCAGTTCTGATGCCACTCTGAGAGTATTGTAACATGAATGTTTTGCTTGGAAAAGAACAATATATATAGTAAAATATTAATTAAAATGGCTACACACAGAACTTTTATTCCAAATTCTTAACTTTTTTAAATGTTAACTTTGTACATATTTTTTCTAATTCAGGCTTGGCAAACATTTTCTGTGAAGGACCCAATAATAAATATTTAGACTTTGTGAGTCATACAGTCTCTGCTGCAATCACTTAACTTGGCCCCTGTAGCACTAAAGTACCCACAGGCAATACATAAATGAATGGGTGTGGCTGTGTTCTAATAATACTTTATTTAAAATACAGGGATTATGGCCATAGGCTGTAGTGTACTGACCCTTGCTCAAATTCATCAATCTTGCCAAAATATCACCCTTTCCATATTTTATAACAGTTTTCTCCGTGATACAAATCATTACTGTGTTAGATAAATTCTTATATAGCCCATAGTTCAAGTATTTGTTCTGGAGGGGAAAATATGACTCAATATTTTAAAAAAATCTATATATTCTATGACCCAGATTGGGCCCTCAGTTTATACAAAATAATTTGTGAGCATGGTCCACATGACTGGCTGATCCCCACACCACGGTGAGCTGTACAGGACATCAGGACGCTAAAGATGTCTGCCATGCGGTTGGAACACACCAATTCTCCACTACCTGTTTTGCTACTAGCATCCCACTTCCTTTTTAACACTTGTGGTGACTCAAAATAAGACCATGCAAGAATTGATGCGCAGCAAAACGAAAGGTTTGAGCTCAAGCCACACTACCAGGGGCTGAAGTGACACAAGTTCTTCTGACCAAAACAAGAGAAACATCTGCTGGTGACATGTAACTTATTGGCCCAGTTCCCATTCATAAGTCTGGAGAGCTCGGCATTTGCTTGCCAAGCGTGTCTGGAGTGACATGCTGAAGAGGGGTTATTTAGCAAAAACAAAGGCAACTCCACAAAAATAAATTACAATGGCTATACACAGCAGATCAGAGCACCCTACTATTTTAAAACAGAATGGTTGAGATTTTTAAACAAGCTAATGAAATTAGGACCCTTCTAACTTTTACTCTACATTTATTTCATGAATGGACCATTATTTAAATGAGATTCCCTCCCACCAATCCTTCCCCATGATAACTCTGTGAGGAAACTGAGTGAGAGAGGTTCTCTCTTGCCTAAACTCACTCAGTGTCAGGTTCCTCCAAGTGTTGGAGTCCAAATTTCTGAATCCCAACTTTGCCGTTATACAACACTCCCCAGGACTTAACTCAATAGCCAAAAATATATATATATTTTTAATTTGCACAAGCTGTAGGTACCTTCTGCCCGATCCTGAACCAACTCTAAGCAGAGCTGAAAGCATGTGAGTAAATTCTAACACACAGCTGGTGGGACACAGGGTTGTTGTCCTGTTGGCCTTTTCCCTCTCTACAATGTGTACCTGCTGGCCCCTTGTGGTGTTTCCCCTTGACCCCAACCTACTTCTCTAGGCAAGATTCAGGAGCTCTCTTTAATGCTCTCCTAAGATCTCCTGCACTAGTCTATCGTTGTTCTTATTTTATTATTTCTAATGATCTATGTATGGGTCTGCATTTCTCACTAAACTGGAAGTTCCTTGAAGTCAGGAAGAATATTTTAATCATCTTTACCTACAGGAGCTCGCCAAGTGTCTGCACAGCATTAGGTAGTCAATAAACGATGTATGAGTAAATAAGTAAACGGGTTAGGACCCCTTTCCCCGCTAGGTCTGCTGTCTTGCCCTGCAGCACTCCTCTCATTCCTTCTTCTGGTCTCCACCCCGATCTGTGTCCTCAGCAACGGGGAAGGTTTTGGCTGCAGCTGGATGGCCCAAGATGGTGCCACCAGTTTGATTTTGAGGAATGTGCCACTCTACGGACTCCTGCTGCTAGGTCCTACCTCTAACTCGATCCTGTAGGGAGCAATAGGCAAAGGAACCAGTCGACAGACCTCTAATCACTCCTGTCCAAGGCCCCTGTAGTAGCTGAACAAATTCCCCAGGTCCCAGACCTGCTCAGTCTAAATCACTTAAAATGCTCAATCTCAAATAGCATCTTCTACTGAGGCCCCGGAATGCTGGAGATCAGACCTTACTAGGGTTTTGCTTAATAGGTTAGGACCACTTTGTGGGACTCAATGTCATACTAGCTTACCATTGCTTAAAATAGTAAAGTAATTGCATATTCAGCAGGAAAATTCCTTTGTTTTAAGACGAAATAGACTTTACCTGAAGGTTCCGTAATGTTGTCTCATGAGTGTGGGCATCACCTTCAAGAACTGAGTATTGGTCAAGTTTTTCTTCTTCTTGTTGCAGCCAAACTTCAAACGCTTTTAGGTCTCTCTGATACTCTTGGTGCAGGCGGACTAGTTTTTCAGACTTGGTTACTGCTTCCTATGGTTAACATGTAAGATGATTCAGACAGGAATACATTACTACGTGCAGTGTCAATGTGCTGTAAGAAATCGTTTTTGGAATTTCACAGAAGCATAGTTATTAAATCACTGGATTCTGAGTGATATCTTAGAAGAATGAAGCTTTAATATTTATGTAAAAAATATACAAACATAGTATCAGGATTAAAAGGGGTCTTAAATATTATTTTGTTGACTTAACCTGATTTCTGAATTCTTTGTGAAATGTAACATGACATGCCAAAAAACCCAAAAACGAATTAGCTTGACTTGTCATAAAAATATACTTTTGCTAATGAAGAAAACTTAAATTCTTATATTGTACCTTAACTAAGGATTAGAAATCACTGTGGATTTAATTTTCCATGTACTTTGTCTAATAAAGTAAGATGTGCCTGAAAAGCTATTTTTATTTTCTTTATGAGGCCTTCATGAAGAATAATAAATATTATGGGCATCTCCTGCTTCAAAAAACTCTCATCACCAGATATATTCAGGCACTTATGAATCTTGTTTATGAACCTGTCCAAAATTTTTCTTTAATTGGTAAATTTCTAAAAATTTTTAGTTGACAATTATTTTCCTTCTGTAACTTTCATGTACTAACAATTTGTATTTGAAGGTTTTTGTTTGGTTTTGCTGGTGGTATGTTTTAAAATTTATTTTGCCTATTTTGTTTTGCTTTCACAAGTTTATCATTCCTAGAAATAAATGAATCTTCAAATTGCGTAGCTCCAAAATACTCCTATTTTGGTGAGTGTGCATGGAACACAGTTAGCCATACCGTGGCCCTCTCTTTGATCGCTCTGTATCGCTCCTGTAGATCCTGGAATTCCAACTGGGTGACATAGTGCTCTGTCATACCAGTCCCTTTGACTTCAATGGTCTCCAGCAAGCTGCTGTGACTCAGCACTTCTTCACTTAACAACTAGAGAACATTTAAAATAAAATAAAATGAAGGAGTTACCAAGTAAACCATCATATAATGATACTGCTGAAATTAAGATAATTTAACTATAGTTGACAAGTGACTTAGGTTACCTATTTGATAGATAGACGCATGTGTGTGTGTGTGTGTGTGTGTGTGTGTGTGTGTGTGCGCGTGTGCACGGTATCTGGCCCAGAACTTTCTTGGAGATACTGATTTCAATTGACTTGGGCATCTCAAACTTAATTTGTCCTGATTTCCCCTCTATTACTGTTCTTCCCCAGTTCCCACTGTCTTCTCTTTCAGTCTCTTTCCAAACAATAAACTTCACTACTTTCCACACAGATGGTCAATTCAGAACACTGAGTCCCCCTTTCTCCCTACTTTCCGTCACTCCATCCATGAGGAAATCTTGTTAGCTCTGCCCGCTCATTATGTCTCATTTATCTGCATATCTCTCGCAAACTCTCAAGCCCAGGCCGCTATCATCTTTTGCTTGGACTTTTGCAATAGGCAGACTTCCTTGTCCTTTTCCATACTCCACACAGCAGCCTGAGTGATAAAAGGTGTTAAGATTGTTATCATGTCATCTCTAGCTTCCAGAGTTGATTATCTTTCCAGTGCCATCAGGATCAAGTGGAGAATCCTCAGGCGAGATGACACACAGTGCATGATCTGGTTCCTGCCACCTTTGCCAGCTCACCTTGCAACGCTCACCCTGTTTATTGTCTGCTCTAGCGATATATGGCCTTTCTGTTAGTTCCCTGATCCAGTCAGGTTCTCTCCATCCTCAGGGCCTGTGGACATACTCATTATTCCCCATGGGATGTTCTTCACTCACCTCCCCTCAGGACTAATTTCTCTGAACTACATTCCTTAGGGCACAGTCCACATCTCTGCTGTCTCAGAGAAGCCTTTCCTGTTACTCCTTTGGACTCTAAGAAATCTATTATTAGCCCTGTCTAAATTACTCTCTCTCACAGTATGCCATTTTTTTTCTTCATAGAACTTATCACCAGTTATAATTATTTATTTATTGATGCATTCACTAATGAATATAGTGTCCTCATCAGAATACAACCCTTGTCTGTTTAATTTACCTAGAATCTGGCACAATGCCTACATGTATGCATGTAGTGAATTCTCAATAAATATTGACTAGACAAATAACTTAATTAATTAGGTAGTACATCATTATAACAATACTGTGAGGTAGATAATTATGATTATATTAATTTTCAGATGCATAAGTGAGACCCAGAAATGTTATTAAATGTCTTGACATAGGTTCACAAAAAGCCAGTTAGTCATTCAAGTAACTTCTACTCAGCATTTGCCCTGTGTCAGCCAGCCAGCCAAATGCATATAATATAAAGAAAATTAAGCATCTTTATCCACTGAAGGAGAGAGATTTGTTAGCATATATTCTATAAAATTGATAAAGAGATATGAACAACACAGAACAGAAGAATACTTAGGTCTAGGGCGGTGGTTGTATCATAGTAAAAATGACTTCTGACCAATTCAGAAAGGTGAGGAGGAGGCTGCCGGGGGCACAGGCCGAGCCAGGACAGGCCGTGGAAAGGGGTGAGGTCCTGCAAACGCATGGAATCCTTTGATTGCATTTAATGAGGCACATTCAGGAAATATAAATACAGTAAGGCTGATGCATGGGTGGAAGGAAGGTGAGAAAATGAAGGAAATGATGATGGCAAAGAGATTATTAAAAGTCTTACAAACAAGGTGGGGGAGATTGGTATGATACTGTGGACAATGGAAGCCCACGGGGCTCATGCACCTTCACATGGAGATCACAGTAGGTGGAGACAAGCGACAAGGGAGCAGTTAGTAGTTTCCTGCAGCTCAGGAGAAGGATGGATTACAGTCAGGAGATATTCCAGGGGTACAGTCAGGAGGCACGAACGCCTAACTCCAAGTGGGGATGCGGAGCAGGGAACTGGGGATAAGGAGGATTCCCATATACGATATTCAGTATGGGGGGGCACCAACGGACTGAGACTGAGAGTATGAGTGTGAAGGATTTGGGGTAGAAGTAGTAAACATGGCTTAGGATAGGATAAGGTTGAGGGGCAACAGTTATCCAGTGCGTGTGCTTTGGAGTAAGGCTATAAATCAGAGGTCTCCAAAATTACACGTTGGAATATTACTATCAATGAAAAAGAGATTTAAGAACATATCATTAATATTTATTTATTTACTTCCTTAAAACATTTTTACACATAGTACTGTACTAATATACACATTGTGAAAAATGCACTAAAGTAGAAATACAAAAGGATGTGAGGAAAAGAAAGCATTTTGACTTCCTACTGTAGAGCACATCGACGATATTAAAAGATATTATAAGTCGCCAAATTTTAAATGTATTATCAAATGTGGGTCTACAGGGTCTTCCTGGAAGAGAGAATTTTCAGTCACTAATAAAACAGCCACAAACAAAAGTCTGGTTTAAGAGTCATTAGAAATTATAGTAAAAGCCTAAAATATCATTTACCTACATGGACAGCCCGAGCATGCAGGTCATCACACTTCTGCGTAACCATGGCATTCTGAAAAAGCCTGTCAGAGGCCATGAGGAATCTGAAATCAAGCTCCCACCTTGGCTTTTCCGAGAGCAGCTGTTTTGTCCCGCAGTTCCGCACACTGCCTTTCAGATTCGTTGACACTGGCCTCCACGCTGTCCATCCAACTGGAAAACTGTCGAACATCATCCTGGTAACTTGTCCACTTAGAAAGAGCTCCTTCAAGTTGACTGAAAGGCATTGGAAAGGACAAGAATCTACACTGAGAGGCCTGAGAAGTCCAATCTGTCTCGTCTCTGTCACCGTGTGCTCTGTCCACCCCACCCGCAGGAAGCCCCTCGATCGGGACGCGGGGACGTGAGCAGGCATGGGGTGGGCTGAATGGTCAGGGCCTGTCCAAGCCTGGTCTGGGGCCCTAGTAAGCATAACTTCAGGAAGTAAGGGACAGTTAAGTCCCAGCCAACAGGCAGAAAAGTGGGACTGGACACAAAATCTGGAGTCAGTAACCAGTCACGAGACAGTGGGAGAGGCCTACAGACAAACAGGGAAACTTCCCGGAGCAAGGCTTCTCTGGAGCCGAGACTCAGAAGGAAGAAAATCAATACTTAATACCAGCAAGTTGAGCAGGATATCCAGAGAAGACGAAAAAAGAGGAAGGAAGGGAGAAGCAAACCCAAGAAGCAAGAACAAGCATTGTAACAATCTTGCATGAGATTTAAAATTCACAAAAATCACAATGGAAAAATAGGGTAATGTTTCCTGAATTGGTCTGATTATTGAAACCTGATTATTTCTCTTATATATAAATTAAGCACTTCCTTCTCTCAGTATGGAATTTTTTAAAACCCCATTAATCATTTGTGCCTAATTTTACTGCCATGCTTTCGGTCCTTTAGTAGCAGACACCCCACCCGTAAATACCCTCAGACCAGACCAACTGCCAGCTCAATGGCCTCTTGGTCTGAATGCATTCTCTGGTCCCTGCTGCCCTCTCAGCTAGACGGCAATGTCTGCTGGAAGTGCCAGGCATGTTGCCCACTAGAGGGTAGCCCTCAGTTGCCGTCTTGACTCATGGGAGTCTGTTTACAAATAGTTCAGCTCCCCTGCCCTACCTGGTAGATAACTCAGGCATGTGCTCCCACTGGCTCCCAGTGGGCCAGGTTGAGTCCCCACTGTGGAAGCCTGTCTGATAACATGCCCTTTATTGCCTACCCTCCTTCCTCATTGCTCTTTCACGCCCCCTACTGGTATTTCCTGGCATTACCTCCCAAGTCAGTGACTGGTCTGAACTATTTATCTTTCCACAATGAAACATTTATCTTTTGACTTTTCAGGTGGTGAACAATAAAAAGAAACAGGTAGTTACATTAAAACATAGGCATAGTATTGCTGGCCAACCTAAACGCAAGATGCTATTTGCTAGGTTCTTTTGTTCCAATAAGAAGAGAAAAGGAAGAAAGGAGGGAAGGAGGGACAGAAGGACAGAAAGAGACCTCCAGGGACAGCGTGCTCCTGAGTGGTTACACTGATCCCTCAGTAATTGCTTCACGGTAGTTTGTTGTTTCATTTACCTTTTACAACGAATGCCTGCAGACAAAAGGGAAGCCCACAGGTCCTTCACACTCTGCAGCTGCTGCTGAACGGCAAGAATGCCTTCCGGGGAGGTGTTCTGAAGGACAGACTCCCCTCTGGTCACTATTATTTTCATCTGGATCTCTTTTTCCTGTTTTACTGATAACAGAGCCTATAAAAGCAAACAGAGAAGTCTCTTGTCGTTTGCATGTTTTACATTTCTGGCTTTAAATACTTCAGAAGTCCTGAGGATTGTAGAATGATAGGCAATTGGGTGGAGCCCTGGATCTCAGGCTGATAGGGGAGGGTGGGAGAGTCGCTTGCAGATGAGTGCCAGCAACCAGCCACCAGGACTCACATGTGGGGCTCCAAGGGGCCTCAGCTTTTCAGGTCTTGATTCTTTGAATACTCCCTTTTTCCCCCTGAAGTTTTATTTTTTAAGACGAGAAAAGTTTGAATAAGAGAAAAATAGACAACAGAATGCACGAATTCTCAAAGGTCCCGGGATGAAGAGCTTTATACATGATAAAGTCTCTAGCATAACAAACCCAAGGAAATGGATTAATTCCTATGGTATATTATTTATAAATTTCAAGTTCTTCACAAGCACTGGTTTTCTATATAAAAGAAAGTTTGAAGTCAAAGTTACAAAACTGGTGTTATCATCCCTTAAAAGGCAAAGCTTCATCTCTCTCCCTAGTCTGGACCTTGCCAACCTGTGCAGATTCAGCTTCAGCCCCTTTGCCATCAGTTTCTGCTGTAGCAAGAAGGAGCTGCTGGCAATTTCTCACACACCAGCCTGTTTGTTTTCTTTGTCCTTTGCTCATGCTGGTACCATTCTCAAATCTCAGTTCGCGTATTAGGCTTTCTGAAAAACCTGCTCTGACCATGCAATCCCTCCTGCACGGTTCCACTCATCTGGGTGTTTATAACACCATGAGCACAACCCTGTCTGTTACTATTGCCTTCTGCGTTTCAGCCTCTAGCCTCAGACAATGACGTAGTTGAGGACAACAACCATATTTCATTCATTTTTGAGTCCTTGGTCTCAAGATAGAATGCCAGTCTCCTAGAAGACACCCTGAATACGAATGAGAGGTGAGTGATGTAGAGTAATCATTTTATCATAAATGCAAAATGGAACGAACATCTTGGGATGGGAGAATCTACTAAATGATACAGGCAGGCAAGTGAGTTGAACAAGATGGGAAATGGTTTGTCCTATAAAATGCCTCATTGAAGTATTTTCTCACAATGAATGTGTCTGTGATGTAATTGGAAGCTAGATTCTTATATCAAGCAAGTAACCACATTTGGGTTGCTCTTCTATTTTTATTTTTTGTGAACTATCTGTGGATGAGCATGTCCAGGGTCAAATGATTCAGGAATGTTTAGACAAGGCCGCCTGATGCAAACAGGGTCACACCAACAGTGTAGCTTATAAGTGTCAAAGAGACAGTGTAATGTAATCACACCAGACAGATGGGAACTTGAGAAATTTTGAGAAAAACAAATTCTGTAAGTTAGAGAGATTTCTCTAGAAATGCCCACCTCCAGCTTGAGCATCCTGCTATCCAGCACACTTTTGTCGGACGTCGGGTGGCAGTAAGAATCCAGCATGTGAACCGCATCCATCATCCAGTCTTGTAGTTCTTTAATGCCAAGGGAGAACTGACTGTGTTCTGCCACCATTCTATCCAATCTCGACACTTTCTCCTGGAAATGACAGAGAATGTTTTCCCCACTATCCATTCCCTAGAGACCTCACAGCCTAAAGCCACTCACATTGTAAAACTATTTGTTTCAAATAGCTTGAGTTAGCCATAGATTCTTAAGCTGTACAATACGATGCAAGTCTCTATTACTCTACGAGATGTATGATTCCTGTCTATAAGTAGTAAAAACATGATAATAAATCAGTCAAAAAATAGAAAAATTATAATTCACTGCCCCTCAGTTTAGCTGCTATTCTTTGTGACAGTTACAACTTTTTTTTCAGAAATGGTAAAATTTATTCCTAATGCCTTGTCTGGGAGAGGAATCGAAGCAGTTTCTAGCTTTCACATACCACAGTTGACTCAGCTGATACCACAAACCACATGACCTACATTGTAGCCAGTTCTAAAAAGCAATTATCTGAGGTTTTGTAATATCCCTAAATTTTTTTAAAAGTTGGGACTATAAATGTGATTTTGTTTATTAACTAAAGGTCATGTCCAACACAACAAAGATTTTATGAATATAGTTTATAGCTCTTAAAGCATTAAAATATTTACTAATTTTTGGTATCTAAATAAATACAAAGGAATAGAAGGATTCCTTAATTCATTCTAATTTTAGATCTGTGACAGATTTCCTAAAGACAGAAAAGTAACTTATTCAGAGAAAAAACGTGGATGTACACATAAACTATTTACTCCAAGACTGTGACTAGGGTAACCATCTCCATGATGTTTCATTGAGGACCCGAACTGGCAGACCAGAAGTAAGTCCACACTAAACTAGGTGGCACCTAGTTACAGTGATTGCTTACATTCTAAGATCTGAAATGCAAGAAAAATATAGGGAACAAATGTTACAAGCCACAGAAAGCTCAAGGCAGACCTGCCTCACAAAGGTCAAGACAGGTCTGCATTAACTACCGGCTGAATGATCTGAATGAGGTCACAGTGGGATCTCATTTCCTTTTTTTTCTAAGCTGTTGGAAGATCTAATCAGTTATATGAACCATTGCCAATTCTGAGCTCTGCTCTAGAATCTGAAACTCTTAGTCAATACATCCTTGACTCCTGTGTGATGAATCTAAAGAATGTAGACAATTTTCAAAAAATATCCTAAACTCGTTATATTTAGTGCACTAAATTATAAGCTGCTTTGATTCATGTTGTCCTGTAGGAATTTAATATGAGATTCTTTAGACCACAAACTCTAAATTTTGCCTTACATGTATGCTTTGAATCTTCAAAATAAAAGCTCTGGGGAACATACCACTTCAGTATTAAATTGCGCAATGATAGAGATAGGAAGTCTTCAGTCTTTGCAACCCTCCTTTGCTGTTTTCGGACAGCCAAAGCCTCAGCACACATGTGGGACTCGGACTGCAAGGCTGGGAAGAGCACAAGCCTGGGAACACGCCTTATTCTTGGCTTGGGCCTGTCAGGCTGGACCCCCTGCAGCACCTTCCTGAGCCTCCAGACTGGTGACATCGGTACCACACTCACACACAGCACCCGGCAGGCAGGCGTTACCTTTGTTAAATTGCTTAGAGCTAGATACTGAGCAGACAGCTGCGACACTCTGTGCATAAAGCTCTTGCTGGCAGCTTGTCCTTCCCACAGCTGCTGAGCTTTCTCTTTCAGCCTGTGGAGCTGAGGCTCGTAGCAGTTTATTTCCTCAAGGACAGACTGAAACGCACAAGCAAGTTCCTAGTAAGAGGCTGGGGAAAAGCACATCGCGGACAAAGCTTTGGCCCAAAGAACGTGGAAATAAATCAACACTGGCAAGCAATAGGTGTGCCCACAGGCTTTAGGACTGCCAGGCTATCTATGGGATAGACTACAGGACAGAAACAAGAGCACACCTCAACGGAAAGCCAGGAAACATGAAATTCGTCAGAAATAGGGCAAGGGTACACTTCATCTCAAGACAGCATAATCTAACTGCAGGGAGCTGGGCATGCAGCTGAATGTGCGGCTGCACAGAGGGTGGGGATGCAGACGTGGCCAGATGGCTGCGGGTCTCATCACCTGGAGCTTTTGCTGTTCTCTCCTCTTTGCTGGCAGATCGTACAGCCGGTTGCTGCTCTCAAGCACCAGCTTCTCGGTGTTGCTCAGCCAGGCCTGTATGGGCTCAGCACTTACGTCAAAGTCCTTCATTTGGATCTTTAGATTCTGTGAGGTTTGAGGTAGTGTTAGGGACAAAACAACTTCAACAGCAAGTCCAAAGTCCTTCACGTGGCACTCAAAGCCCACCCCGATCTGGGCCCCTTGCCTTGCACCAGCTCTCCTTCTTTCCCTGTTCCCAAAGTCTGGAACATTCTATCCTTCACCTTGGGCACACCTCTATATTTTTGAATATCCTGTGAGAGTTTTTTAGGCTACTTTTTAAAAAATGAATTTTTCCCTCATTATCTCAGAGTTCATACCATCTCTCAACTTCCATCACATGTACTGCTTATACTAGTCACCGAATACTTTATCACAGGCTAGGCTGGACGGTGAGCTCCACCGCATGCAGGCCTGCCTCCCTCATCTCCACAGCTAGACTACAAGCTCCAGGAGGAGGGCCTATGCCTCACACTTCCTGGGTCATGCTGCAGTATCGAACAGCAATATAAATAAATATTAACAAATGTTTAGTCGACTTTGATTAATGATGAGACCAGAAATATTATGGTTTACATGCTTACTATGTTTTTAATAAATAATTTGTTCACTCTGATTTATAAAGACATAAGAAATACCAAGTAGCATTCTGTGCTATTCTATAAGAATGTTGTGACTACTTTCATAGATAATTTGTAGGTATTAATGGCTGTAAAACGTACTTACAAGGGGCCATTTCACTTTAGCAAAGGTGTCTATATCCAATGTCTATTACTTTACCTATAACACTGCCAGATGGAAGTGAATTTGAAATTTGTGTTACCTTGTGAACCATTAAAGGCTTTTACAGATAAATCTAAACTAGAGTTTTAGGTAATATTATTGAAGAGCAAATCCATAAAGATTAGCTGAAAAACATGAGTGGCAAGGACTGCAGGGGCCTCTCAGAGAATGGCTCAAGGCTCCATCTCTACCCTGGACAGGATGCCTGCAGTGTGGGGACCGTTTGCCTGTCACAGTCTCCTGTTAGGAATATGGGAAGCAATGGGAATGCTTTGAAAAATTAAAAGTGCTTCACAAACGTAAGATGCCAAGATAACTCCTGGAGCACTCTACTAGAATTGAGCTCCCTGAGGGCAGGGGTTCTATGCTCTTTATTCTCTGCTGTATCCCAAATGGAGGATGCTCAACACATATTTGTTGAATAATTAAATAAATTCATGAATTCTACCTTCCTGATACTGGAATCTCATAGGGCCACTAAAGGGGAAAGTGGGGAACGTGATCAGGAATTTAGTTCTAAAAAGAAATGGGACTGAAGAGCTGAGCTTTTGGGGCTCAGGCAGAGATCTAATGCAAAACAGCTGAGTTCCTTGCCTAAGGAGTGAAGTCACATTGAGCAAGGGGCCTGGAGAACAGGGATAAAGACGGCTTTCTACTAAGTCAAAACAGCTCTAATGGTGCTCATATACTTCCCGTCTACAGGGCTGTGTAGTCCTTCCACCAAATGTGTATCCTCATACTTTTCTAATTACTTCTTCCATGGCTTCAATGACCAACTCAAACTTTTAAAGACCCACATTATAGACCTGTGCTTATATAAACTTTAAGTCAAAATGCCTGACTTAAGTTTGAGCCTTATCTCTGTCATTTACTAGCTGTGAGAATTTGACAGATTACTTAACCACCTTTGGCCTTACTTTTCTCATCCACAAATAGCAATAAGAGAGTTCCTACGTCAGAGAGCAGTTTATGAAGAATAAATATATGTTATACCTTGGCCTGCACATCCAGTTCTGCACATCTGAAATGTACACGGGCCCTGGCAAATTCAAGGAATGCTTAGCCTTCCAGGTTCAGCTAAAATGTCACCTTTCTGGAAACCTCCCTTGATCCCTCCAAGAGGCATTAACTGCATCCTTCTCTGAGGGACTGCCATGCCCTGAACACACCTATATTACAGTGCAGTCACCTCTTCATACACTGTTTCCCAGTCTAGAAAGTGGATTCCCGGAGGAGAGGGAAAAGACTAACTCTCTGGTTTTCCAAACATAGTGCCTGGCACATAACAGAAATTTTTACTATATATGTATTCCTAATAGAAATGAAGGAAGGAATGAAGAGAAAAAGGAAGAATGGAAGGAGGGAAGACAGGCAGGCAGGTCGGCAATTCCTGACCAACCCATCTACTCCTGGACATCTCTCAAACTATGTAGTTTTTCAATCAATGTTAGATGTATTTCGCTCAACAACAGACGCCTCAGAGCTCAGGCCACATTATGAAGAGTAAATTTCCCAGCACTGCACAGTGTTTATCAATCTCTATTAAATGGAGGATGCTATGAAAGAATAGCCACCATTACAGGGAGAGCTACAGTGATCCTGGGTTAGGGAAGAATTGAGGAAACACATTTTTCTCCTTCCAGATATTAATTCTCTGTTATTATTTTTTCCACCCTTCAATAATTAAGGTCATAATCAAATTAAAGGTCTATTTTGCCAGGAAGTGTGGTTTTAAAGGTAAAATATTCTCCATGCCACTACATTTTCCTCTAAGGGAAAAAATAGTACACAAAACAAATGATCTCACAAGAAAAAAAAATGATTGCATTGTGGCAATAATTATGATAATAAATTCAACTTATGCTATCTTGATAAAACAAAATCACATAGCCATGGTCTCTTTGCATACTTAACTTCTAAATACTGACTACTTGATACCTGCATTAATTATAACATACCCTCTCATCCATAGCATTTTGTAGCCTTACATGGATATTTCTGCTCATTGTCCTAGAATAACTTCCAAAATTGAGGGATTTCAAGTGAATGATTGATATGGCTTAGAAATAAAACCAGTTGTTCCTGGTGGAACAGTGCATGGTGGGACAGTGCACAGGCGAGCCTGTGGTAATAGCCCCTACTATGCAAGAAGTGACTAAGAAGTTTCTTAGTGAGGCTCAGTCTCCTAACACTGAGCTGTGTCTTACAGTTACCCAGTTATCCAGTAATATGGGATGGATATTAAGGGATATATAAGAGATGACCAAATATACAGGCATATATAAGGGATGACTAAAATCATAGACAAGGGTGTTCAGGTATATTGAAAGTATGATTTAACTTCCAACATAACACAAAACATGCTCACATGGTTAAGCTATATTATACCTCGAGGGCAGATTCCTTCTGGAGGAGATTTGAATGGAAATTTTTCCAATCTTCTTTTGCAGTTGTGACTTTGGCTTGGATATCATTGGCTTTCTCCTTGGTCAGCAGAGAACTCAAGAGGTCTCCTTTAGAAAGCATTGTGTTTAACTTGTGCTGCCCATTTTCACTTTCTGACAAAAATTCCTATACGGAAAAATGTAAGCTTAGGTACAATACAATGCTCTATGCTTTAAAATACATTGATTTTTCTACTTACTTCCCAATAAAATCAAAGAAAAGAAACAGACCATTTTTATTCTTTATATTAAATGCTAAGACTCTTTGACCTGTCTGTACGCTGGGCATAATTATCTTATGCACCTGATACGGTTATTACAAAACTTAAATGAGAAAGTCTGCTTTGATTGTTCAGGCACAGGCTTATTACCGAGGAAGAGCTTTTAATATTTTCTAGTCCCTATTAACACATAAAAATAGCACGCATTTAGATGAATGGACTAGTTTCACTTCACTGTATACACGATCAACTGTTTCAAGCGGGGGTTTATTTGAAATTTGTGTTTCTTAAGCAAAACTTTAATAGGCTTATAAAAGATCTGGCAATACCTTTTTAATCCACTTAAGCACCATTGTTAGAATTAATCAATATAACTCTCACCTGTATTTTCTGAAGACTTGCTGCAACTTCATTAATATTTTGAGGCACATCAAAACACTTAGCAGTAGTGATTTTGGCATTAACCAACCATTGCTGGAAATCCTTGAAGGCTCTTCGAAATCTTTGCTGTAAAATCTGTTCTCTATTCTGACAGCCCTTAGATGCTTGCAAACAAAGACTAAAACCATGATTTGAGGCATTGAATGAGAGGGGAAAATGACAAAGTAGATTAAAGTAATGCTTGATAGAATCAATAGTTCTTAGAGCACATACTCATGATATTTAGTGATGTATTTAATGATTAATTAATTTATTTATGCTATAATTGAAATAGTACCTTAAAATGAACAAACCACTGGCTTATTTGTATAAAAATATTTTAAATACCAATGAGGTTCATGCTTACCAATTATATTCTTTAATCAAGCCAGAAACTTTCCCACTGTAGGTGCTCAGGTCTCTAGAAAATCGACAGAGTTCATTCAGCTGCGATTTGAGATCCTCTGTCTTTGGCTCTGCTTTTTGTAGAGCATCCAGTGTCTCCTGTTAGAAACAACAAAGCAGAGGAGCAAGCATTGAAACTGAGTAACTTCCATACCCTCATACTCTACATGCACAAATCATATTATAAATTGTTAGCGGGGGAGGAACCAACATAGTAGGTTCAGTAAAGAAATGAGGCTCCTTTGCAGGATTCCCCACGGCAAGTGATAGCACTTGACTGATTTTTCATTCTTTTCTAGGCACAGGTAGGTACTCCAGCATCAAACGTTGCCGAGTCGTTGTCAAATAATTTAAAATGGGACAAGAAAAAGAAGAGAGGAAAAAAAAGAGTCATCAATTGCTGAATGTCTGCTACGTGCCAATTATTTTGCTGAACTCTGAGATCCCTAAAATGACTACATGATTCTTGTACTTGAAGAGCTCACGATTGAACTGGTGACAAAGACATGTGCATAATTATGGCAGTGTGAATATTTAATCCAAAATAAAGTCTTGGGACTTGACAAGTGCACCTCTAAAATCAAGAGCATGGTCCACTGAGTTACACAAGGTGCTTTGAAAGGAGGGCATTTCTCTTGCAGGATTGTCACAAGGAGCAAAAGAGATCTCAAGTGAACACAAATCTCAGCCCATTGATAAGTGCCTCATAGTAAAAGCAGCAGGTAAATGACTGCTAAATATTTAAATGGACTGTGTGGATAATGGTGTCACCAAGGTAAAAAAATAAGGAGGAGGCACAAGAAGATGAGTGAGTACTCAGGTAGCTGTCGCTGTCACTATTATATTTCTCAGAGATGTTTATCGAGCCATGGCCTAGATTTGTAGGAAAACCATGCCTCTCAACAAACCAGGTCTGTGTCGCATTCCTCATGCTCGTAAATGGCACCATTGTCCTCCCACTGATCTAAATCAGAACACTCAGCATCATCTTGGCCTCACCCACTTCCCCTCTCACTCCATGCAAGAGGTAAGGGGCCTGGTCCCCGCCATGGCTTGGACAGCATTTTTGACCTGTTACCTCTTTCCCTCTGTATCTTGACTCTTACAGCCCCCACTTATATCTTCGTCATTTCTTGCTGGAAAGGTCAAATACTTTCTTAATTTGAATCCCATTCTCCAGGCTTCTCTCCTGTTTTCTCATTCCTTAGTAATTCTCGATCTTGACGTTCTTCCTCTACCTGACAGATTCCAGTCAACTGGTAATCATACTTCAAGACTCAGCTCAATACGGACTCCTCTGAGGTTCCTCTGCCCTCCTCCCCACCTCTTAGGGGCTTCTCCCTTGAGGACAGACAGCACCTTGCTGGCATCATCAAAACTGAGCATCCGCACTGGTCTGGAACTTGTTAGTCTTTCCTAGACTCTGAAACTGAGAGGAGGGACGGTGTTCTCTTTGTTCTAAATTCTTTATTTAGCTTAGTGTCTGGGAGAGAGGAGTCTAAAATACTTTTATTTACAAAATTCATAAATACCAACTAGAAAGTCTCTCCCTGAAACTCTGAATGTTAAACTAGTCACTCCTATTTCACAACATATTGACTATTTTATTTAAGGAAGAACATGATAAGAACTAAAGGAACTTAACCACACACCAAAAAAGTAAAAACAAAAAACAAAGATTCGAATTAGTAACTTAGGAATTAGGTGTTCATGAAAAGTGAAAAGATTTTGCCCAAATTTTATACTTAAAAAGAATTTCTATAACTTCACCAAAAATTAAAGCATTTTAGTAGAGTCTTTCTTTATATGAATATCTGGCTTCATACTGCTGTTTCAGTTAAGACCTGGAATGCATTTTTTCCCTTCAAGGTTTAATAGGGTAATAAATTGCTAAATTTGCAACACTAATAGTCTAACGGATATTAAGAGATATGAGCTTTGCAAACACAGTGAACAAGATATTTTTTAAAATGTGGCTTTATACAGTTTATAGATGATAACCTATTTTTATTTTTTAAAAGATTCTTGAGTATCATCACTTAATTGCAGAAGAGAAAGTAAATACTTGTGAAGGTTTGTGATGATTATTATGACTGTCAACAATGACAAACCCTCCCTAATAGCAAAACAATGCCATAAGCAAAAGAAATGGCAAATCCATTATTTGTAAAACTTTTCCTATGCATATTTTAACAGTGGAAGTATTTCACCTATTTTGAAAATTGTAATATTTTTCCCAGCTTTAGAAATGACTGATGCATAACATTGTATGAGTTTAAGGTGCACAATGTGTTAATACATTTTTATATCACAAAATGATTACCACCATGGCATTAGCTAACACCTCCATCCTGTCACATAATTACCATCTCTTTTTTGGTGGTGAGAACATGTATTATCTCCTTTTTTAGATAAAATACCATTATGAGAAATAAGAGAAAGCTGAGTATTGAGAACTAATACAGTATTATCAACCAAAGCATGAGGTCTGGGGTCAAATCTGGAAATAGACTTGATAAGCAGAGGTCTATGTTTTTGAATTGTTGTTGGTACAATTAAAAACTGATGTTTACTTTTATATTATCATGTGCATGTTTATAGGCTTCACCTATTATTTTCACTAATAGTATCAATGTAAAAATTAATGATAGCACAGAATAGTAATATAATTTGAATACCACCAAACCTTCATTTTTACAAATTTGTTTCATATTAATGGTAGGGAAAGGAAGGGAAACAAAACAGAACAAAAACATTACAATGGATTTTTTTCATATCAGAGTGAATAATACTGATCACGGGGGACAATTACCAACTTCCTTGTCCCTGGTTTACACTACTGCTTTCTATATCTTATTCCGGTGCTTAAATGTAAAGAACAGGAAAGACATCAGAAAAATAAATAATGACCAAGGAACACTATAAATAAAACAGCATAAAGATGATTATGAAGTTTTATTTTGTGGGGTGACATATTTGTTTCAAATACTTGATTTAAAACAAGACAATGTTGAAAATACTACATGACTTTCTTGCTGGCTGGGCCTGTTTTGAAATGATTATAACATAAATAGAAATGGAGAAGTTTACTAAAATTTCCTTTTAAGGACATCCACTATTTGGAGCATTATAAAACTACACATATCAAAGCTTCCCAAGACATCATTTAACACTAAAAGAAAGAGGACTTCAACCTTCTGCCTAGGCTTTATAATCCTTTTTATACTTCCCTTACATACTGAAAGAGCGGTCATTAGTTTAAAAAAAGAATTGACTGGAAGGCAACCCGTGAGCATGACACAGGAGTTCTGTTAACGGGTTAATTCAAGCACAGCTGCCAAAGCCACACAGAGAAGAGCAGACCAGGGTGAAAACTATTACTTGTGCTTTGAGATATTACCAAATATTTCTTTCAAAGCTATAAATTCAATCATTTAATTGTTGGAAGTAATTCACTGGCAGGAAAACAGCTATGACTCTCTGTCTATTTATGCCTCTACCCACAGGCCATTTTTCAGACTAAATGGCTGAATGCAATATTACAAACTCTTACACCATAAGAATGAAAGTAAAATGTCTGCATCAACAAGAAGTGCTTCCTACAGTAAATAATAACTCCTTCTCCCCTATCTCCTTATTTTTATAATGGTCGGATTTATAGAAAAGAAGTGGATCAGATTTTCAAATTTAATTAGGTAAATACTTATTTCTTCTAAGTCTGAAATTTGTATGTTTTTTAGTTACTAAGGATTTTCTTTGCAACAATGAGAACCAAACAAAATTTTTAGCATAACCACCAACAGAAAACCGGAAGCCAACTTACTCGTCCCTTCTGCCAGCACTCCACTATCTCCTTATCTGTGTTCTTGCCTTCTAGGAGAGTTAACTCCTGTGCCCAGGTGGTCAGAAGGGCACTGAACTGTTCCAGGGCCCGCTCCAGTTGGGCAGCTTGGCCTGAGAACTCCTGCTCCGAAAGGGCCATTTGGCTAACCAGGTCCTCCAGGCTGGTCTGTGTTTGGACTACACTGTCTTCCCACTGCTTCCAGTCGGCACGCAGGGCCTGCATCTCTGTGTCCAGGAGCTCACACCCACTGGCGGTCGTGCTCCGTTTCACCGCAGGAGCCAGGGACTCCACTCTGCTTAGGCGGCTTGCACCAATCTCTCTGGAATCCATCAGCTCCTGTAATGGAATATCACCATGGTAACCGAGGAGGCTGTGAGTCACTGGGCTGCGAGTTTCCAAATGTGGACAGAGGGGGACCCTGTCCTGCCAGGAAGTTTTAGCAAGCATGCGGCAAGGAACCAGAATCCATCCGTCTGCCCACTCCTACATTATGATAGTAGAGAACTAGGGTGAGTGCCAAGGAGGGTGACAAAATAAACTGAGGAGTCTGCAACATCCTAAAACAGGCTGAACAGGGGCCCTGAAATCAGGCATTGTTTGAACACATGAGACTGCTTTGATAGTGATTTAAATATTTGCCTGCGGTGTGTTGTCCGTATAAGTACGTGAATCCATGTTTCTCCCTGAGAGACAGGGGAATAAGGATTGCAACACAACTGATCTCTGCTCATGGGTCTCTTTCCCATTTTCATCTTTTTCCACAAGATGTGGGTGAAATCACACTTCCGATCTTCTAGCAATCAGGCTGACCCTTCACAACAAATGAGTCCTACTCAGTTTCAAATACTTCAGTGCCTTAAGTAAACATTTGCACAGTAACTAAAAGGATAATTCATAGACATACTTAATCAAAAGTTCAAAGTAACCTTTAGACTGGGTTCATTTATTATTATTTCTTTAAAAATTATTAAAAAATTAACAACCTCACTAGAAATCTAATAATTTAGCTCTTACTTTTAGGCTTAAAGCCACTAAAGGACAAGAGGAAACTAATACATGCTTTGTTTGTTAGCTAAAACAGTGGCATTTCTTTATGAGAATAGATACTTTGAAATTTTTCTCACTGAATTCATCATCTGGTATCTATAAATTTACATATCTATTGCTAAAGTCAGAATTTTGTTAGTTTTAATACAAAAGTATGACTTCTTCCCTGGATTAAACAGGAGGAAAAGAGTATTTAGGAAAAAACTTCAAATGCAAATAAATTAAAAATTAACAGGGGTGTTAAGTAGGAAGCATGCTTGATAAATGATGGTAAGCATAAACTGTCTTAACTAATCTATATACTATAGTTCACATTTCATTAGATTATCTTGAAGTAAATATATCTTCTCATAGTTTAGCAAAGGTCATTGAGAAGTATTTAATATATAGTAGTCCAAAGTCCCAGGACATGAATCTTTACTCAGTTAACATTTAACATACATATTCATCCTTTCCTCAACAGGATTATAAAAACCTTCCTTATTTATCAGTACATATAGTAAGCAGTGATTGGATGGAAAAAAAAGAATACAGCTTTTGAAGAACAGCTATATCTAACCATTAGACATAAATACTTATAATTTGCCTTTATGAGTGATTTCAAATTTGGAGTTCTGAGCATATCAGCTATCAAAAATCAGTTTCCCCAAATCCTCCCTTATGCATTATCCCAGTTTTCTCTGAGATGAAATGGGACATTCAGTATGTGCCATCGCTAATTCCACTCATCCAGATTTTGAATAAGGATATCATCATTTTAAAGTGTTTCGAAATGACTTTTTGTATGTATTTCCTTGTCTTGTATTTAACTCTTTAAGGACATTTTATGCACATACACACATGGGTAACACACACTCTTACACACACACACATTTGGCTTTGAAGTCGCCTGTTCTCAGTGGCTGTTTCTGGGGGTTGGGACCACGGACGCTGAAGTACAGAGGGGGTGCTCGCTATTTCCTCCAAAGCTTCTCCTCACTGACACACCAGCTTACATTCAGACCTGTCCTGGACTTCGGAGAGGCAACCCTGCCTGGCTACACTTTCTCCTTCCCAAACTTTAAATTTTTTCGCCAGTTCCTTACATTTCCTGTATTTTTTGAAGTATTTTATAAAAGCATTTCAAAAAAAGAGCACTTGGCAACCCAGGAAAGAGCCTTTGTTAAAAGACTATCTTACTTTTCTCTTATCAACATTTAAAATATTAGCCCATCCTTGCTATCTTGTCTACACTCTGCCATTCACTCCCGAGCCCACGCAATCCAGTTTCTCGCCTCAGCTGCCTATGGAAGTGGCTGGCAATGACTACTACCAAATAGCCTAAGTGCCAAGTCCAGTGGGCATTCTTTTGTCTTCCTCTTAATGGCCGCCTCTTGCTGCTTCTGTGAGGGTGACCACTTCCTCCACCAGGGGCCTCGGGAACACCACATCTTCCTGGTCTGCCTCTTATTATTATTTTTCCTCTCCTTTCTGCCTCTCCCTTTCAAATCCTTAAATATTGGTAGCACCCAGGTTTCAGTCCTGTGGCCTTCACTTCACTCATTCTGTGGCTTCCGCTACAAGTTACCCGCTGATCATTCCACTTCCGCGTCTGCAATCCAGCTTCCTAGCCTGAAATTCAGACTTGAACATTCAACTGCCTCCTGGACAGCACCACCTGGCAGTTCAAATTCCACTTGTTACAGTTGAATTCCTCATCTCCCCTCCTCTGTAACATGTCTCCTCTTCATGTGCTGTTTTCCTCAGATGGAGGGAGCTCTGCAGACTCTAGGCAAAGTCTTGACTGGTAGCTTGACTTTTCCAACCCTGTCTTTCTATGGCCAATTAAATCACTCAGTTACCAAATCCACTGGATCGTCTTACTGAGCATGTTCTATCAATTAAGCATGATACTAAATGTTTTATGTTCATGATCTAATATGGTCTTCAAACTACTTTGTGAGGCAGGTATTGTTATTGTTATTTTTCTAATTAAGAGGTTGAGGCTTGAGGACATCATGTGACTAGTCCAAAGTCACTCTAGAAAGTCAGCAGAGGCAGGATGCAGTGTCAGGGTCTCGTTCTGCAGCCTGGACTCTAAAAGTAGAGTGAGCTATCATTACCTTTAATGAATTATTTTATAAATATCAGTTTGGGCACCACTGTTCCCTACTGTACTGCAAGTTCCTTGAGGGATGCACAACCATAGCTGAATAAACAGACAGATGGGTGGATGGATGAATACATTAAAATATCAGTAAGAAATGCATCAAGGAAATGTATCAAATCATACAAATGTATCAAAGAATTACATAATTAAAAAGTGGCTTTATGTGATTATGTTTAAAACCTATGCGGTCCTTTTAAGGTTTAAATAAGATAATACTTTCTAAGCACTTAAAAGTAAATCCTCAAAATATAGTTGTTACTATTGCCATTAACTCCTATTTTTATGGTAATTATGTTCTGATATCAGGGATCAGAACACAATCAGTTTTAAATTCCTGACCATAATTACACTATTTAGTCCCAACATTTCCCCATCTACAACTAAACTATTAAGGATTTCATTATTGCTTAACTTTTACATTAAAATCTATTATTTCTATTGGGGGAAAATTATCGCAACTTAATATTCAAGTAACTAGGAATATATTTGTGCCAGTTCCTTCAGATATGTGAATTCCTAATTTTTAAATTGCCCTTATAAAGAGTAAAGTAGGTAATAATTTTAATGTCCTTTAAAATACTATCTTCCATTCTGTTGTACTGCTGGCTAGGAAAGCAGAATAAAATATCTAGAACACCATTACCAAGCTATTGTCTAAATATATTTAACTAAGTTACTTAATAAAATTTCTTCCACTGAGCTAAAAAATGGTTATCTGTGGACTGGGAGTCCACCCAGCTGGCATGTATTTCCTAGCCTCTCGACTACAGCAGTAAGCACAACTGCATACAGAAGCATACACAGACAGTGTTCCATTTTGCTCTCAAGTCTGAAGTGTTTTAAATTCCTTTTTTTCTTATGTCTATAATTTGTGAGGTGCAAGGTATTAAACACCAACAAATAGCAAGTAAGGAGGAAACATTCTAAATAATAGACTCTTACCCACGGAATCTTCGTCATAGGTATGTCACACTCAAGAACCAATGAAACAATGAAGTTATGATATCTGTCCATTTTCTGACCTTAATTTTAGACAATTTTTTCTGGGTGGCTGAAGAATCTCCAGACATGTCTGACCACCGGTGAAGCTCTTCCTTTGCTGAATGGAGCCAATCTGTGAATTCCTGGACGGCATCTAAATACATCAGATGGTCTTTCACAATCTCTTCCACTTTCCTCATTTTCTCCTAGTAAACAAAGAAAAGGCAACGTCAATGGTAGTCAGCATTAAGACTATGAAGTCAGACAAAACAACAGGTATCCTAAAGATCTCAGGAGATTTCATTCCTATCCCTGAATGGTCTCTACGTTTAATACTTAAAATGAAAAGACCAAATCTCAATTACATTGAAAGACATGGAGGAAGCAATGATTGTCCTTTAAGTTTACTTTAGTCTACCTTTGAATAAAAATCTATGCTTAATGAATGGTGATTAACATCTTTCATTGATAAGCCACTTAGCAATACTCGTGATAATTATTCTTATTCAGGCAATTTTTTGTGGTACAGTATTATGCTCAGCACTTTAAATACATTTACCTATTTAATCTTCAAAACAACCCTGCAATATAGATACAATTATTATCCCTATATTATAGGAAAGGACACTTACAGAGATTCAGAGGTTAAACAACGTGCCCAAAGTAACACATCCAAAAAAGGGTCAAAGCCAGAATTCAAATTTAGGTCCTTCTGACTCCAGAGTCATAGCTCTCTTAATTATTACCAAAATAAAATTAAGATAAACTAACAAATATGTTAAAAATTGTAGTATTTATAATACAAAGAGAGTTCCCAAAAGGAAAATCAAAAAAGAAAAAAAATCTCTGTTATTATCTTTAACATCCACAAAAGGAAGATGATGGAGGAAAGTAAAGATTCAGAGAAACAGTTGAAAAAGAAAATCTTGGTATTATATGAAGGAGTCTATACCATGGAGAATAGGGAAACACAATTTTTGCCAGGATGATAAATGAACAAAACACTTTGCACACAATTGAAATCTGGGTGTTAAACAGACTTGCTTTTCATAAAACAAATATAAGTGGCAGTAAAAGGAAAAGAACTTTAAACACTGACATTTGAGGCTCAGACAATCTTGCAAAGAAATGGGCTGATGAACATTCTAAGCAGAGAAAGGTGGAAAAAAAAAGAATAAAAAATAATCCCAAGATTGCAGGAAGTGAAAACTCATGGACAGCCATAGGTGAGAAATTCCTTTACATTAACACGTGCTCACAAGTAAAAAAAGAGTGAGCAGCTAATTTCCCTCGAATTCAACCTACAGGGTATTCTTTACTTGATCTTTGAAGTTTCGTCTTCAATACAAAGCACTAACCTTGGAAACAGTCACTAAGTCATTCAACTGTGTCTTCAGTTCCTCCTGAGTTGCTTCCTTGAAAGACTCATCCTCAGTCTTCCGGTAGAGCTCCCTGGCTTTTGTGGTGAGGCGGTGCAGGGCTTTGGCGTGATCTTCCCCAGCACATACAATGGACTGAAGGTGGTCCAGAAGGGAAAACTTCTCCTTCAGACCCGGCTGCAGTTGCAAAGGATGCTCTACTTGTTGATCCACTGATTCCATCCACTGCTCCAACTGGTTCTTCCACTCCAGATAGTCGTTCCATTGGCTAATCACAGACTCCAAAGCACTAGAATTAAATGTCACATATTGTAAAATAAGTTGTCTTGACATCTCCACTGAAAACCAATTAGGGGGGCATTGAGTCCTTGTAAGCTGTTTTACTGAGCACTATACTGCAGGCTGTGAAAAACAGATTTTAAGTGCTGAGAGAAATATTATTTCTCCGACCCATGACATAGTTTCTTCAAAGAAAAATAAATCTGTGTCAAAATTTGAAGTAAGATGTTGCAGTTATGTATGCATCTGGAGATTTGTTTTCTAAGTGCTAATTGTCCTAAATGAACAAATTTATGTATTATGTTGTTAAAACATTAGTAATGGACATCAAATACATTTTATTTAATATATATTCTTAATTTTCTTGGACTTGGTTTAACTTATTGAAATCAGATAATTATTTATTTACTGGAATTCAAAATTTAAGGTATTCTTTCTGGTTAAATAATATCACTGGATTGATTTTCACTTTAGGATATACATGCATGATGCTTAGTGCCCCTGTGTTCTATGTGTGAAGGAAGGAAGGTACAATGTATTTATAAGAAATAAAGTCACATAATTTATATAAATAATGGTTAAGCAAATAGCTCTCCAGAGAGTCAAGTAAAAGGTTTTCCAGACTGGCATTTACCTGCATAATTAGCTTTATGAACTATTCTAAGCTCACCTTCAGTGACCCCTTCCACCTCGTTTGAATGCAATCCTATGATCCGGAGTTATATTTGTAGTAAATGTTACTTTCAGAATTTGCTCAAATTGTTCCTTATATAGCAATAGAAAGCTCATCATACAAACCTTAAAATCCTATCCTTTACTCAAAGAAACTTCTAGAAAACACAAGTCAATGTTACCTGTCTGGAAGCCACCCCAGCCCTGCGTTTTCCTATAGTCTCACAGTGTGTTAGTAACACAATCTGAGTCACAGTCTTTGGAATGCATCCTACCCTGGCCTCTAAGCACTTAGATGACAAAACTACTCCGTTTTCTTTCATTATGTTAGCATGATAACTGGAGCACTGCTATTGCTCAATATGTAGTTGTTAAATTCATTTCTTACTGAAAGAGGGGAATCAAGGACTTGAAGCTGCTTCTTTATTGAACATGTTACTCCAATATCTGAAGAACATTCCTGTTTGCTTTTATGAAACTGGCCTATTGCCAAGCACAAGGCAGTTAGTCCATGCACCAGCAACTGACTCTATAGAATAACAGAACCAGGGGGTCTGATTTCTTTTTTTTTTTGATGACCATTATCAGTTATTACTAAGGTTCCAAGTCCTGCTGGCTTTGGGAGTTACCACCTGTGCTCCATATTCAAAGGAAACACAACAAAACACAATCTCCCAAATGTAGGTGTGACCACATGGCTGTGGCTTACATAGCAGTGGGTAACTGCAGTGTTGTTTGGTTTTGTGATGAACTTTAATCTTTTATGCATTTACTTATCATATTCCTAATGAGCACACACTTCTTCAGTGATCTAACAGTGTATCTAGCCTCCAGAATGTGGGTCCTGGACATATTTTAGCATAATTCTGACTGAAGGTCATTGTGGATACTCAAAAGAGAGAGGGAGGTGAGAACCTCTTACTCATCAATATACCAGAACTGCCACCACCTGGCATAACCACGAGTGCCCTCTGCTCTCTCATCAGTGTCTTGGTGCAGGGCTTCCTGACAGGGGCACTGCATCCAGGCAGCTGTCAACCACTTGCCCACTGATTGTGTGAGAATGTCCCATAGATTGCAGGATGCTGGCTGTCTTGGCCTCAGCCACCAAGTGCCAGGGATGCCGGATGCCCCCACACTGTGACAACCAAAATCTCCCCACACATTCCACAATCTCAGTGTGGGTGGTATTACTTGTGTCTGAGAAAATGATTCATACTTAAGCACAACAGTTGCTAACAACAATTTCCTGTGTGTTCCTTTAAAAAGGGCAAAGTTATTGAAATTATTAAAGACCATGTGTACCCTGGCTTTGATGAACTGAAAGGTAGTGTCTTGCTGAGCCCATATTGTGTGCAAGATTCCTTGAGAGAGATTGTGGGAAATATAAATATTAAACACACACACATGCAAAGCAAGCAAGCAAGCAAACAAAACCAGTCTTCGCCTGCACAGAAAGTACCGTCTAAGCAGAACCAGGCATGCATGCAACAAGCTAAATTAACGTACTTGTTAACTCCACCATAGGATACCCTCAGCACGTTCATTTTACTAAGCCACTGAGTTTTGTTTAGGCAAATAAACACTAAAAACAGGTCTGTACCTCTGAGCATGGACAGAGGAAGTCATGATGTCAGCCCACACATCTTTGAGGGTCTGGAGCTGAGTTCGAATCACCTTCTGACCTCCCTTGTTGCTGCTTCTCAAGGCCTGCTCCCCTTTGCCGATGGCCATGTTCAACTTGACCTCTCCTTCACCTTTTATCAGGAGGATATCCTATGAGGAAGAGGGAATACTTGTCAATAGGAATACTGAAACTTTGGTATTTTTAAAACCGGTTATGTTTCCCATGAGATTCAAGGTGGGGGATAAGTTGCTTTAAAATGGAAGCAAGAACGCAAGCTCTGGACCTGACTGCAGACCATACTTTACTTAAATATTACACATCAGGAGTCAGGGAGTTCAAAAATGAACTCCAATTTGAATTCTTGGAAAACTTTGGGCCAGTAGCCTAGAAACTATAACTTTGTTGAACATTGGTTTCAGAGCAAAAATAAATTATTTTGAAAAGGAAAACGTGTTTGTCAAAAACCGAACCATTCCCTACTCTCATTGCCTGGCTAATTCCTATCTTTCAAGGTCACCTGGTTGACCACAGTCTCCTTTGTGCTCTCAGCCCTCACCAGCCTGCGCAGTCACGGCTCCTGCACACACGCACAGCTGCAAGAAACCATTCACAGGACGGCCTCTCCCCCTAGACTGTGAACTCCTAGAAAGCAAGGACTCACTTTGATCTCTCTTCTTAGCAACTTGTTGCACAGTGCTTGCAGGAAGGTATTCTACAACATTTGCTGAATATATACTAAAGGGAATTTAAAATTTTATTTTAAAGCTATTCAACAAAAATATTCCTTTACAAAGGGGAAAAATGATCTCTCCATATCACATCCTTTTTTGCCCAGTTTCTCCATTTTGCCCACATTATCCTCACTTAGAGGCTCACAGAACAATTAGGACCCAACTTAAACATTGGTGGATTGGATCAGATGTCTGGCTGGCCTCCCACTGTGCTGTGCGTACCTGTATTTGCGACAGCCGCTTCTCCACGGTGGCTTTGCTTCCGACAGTGCTCTCTGCCCGGGCCAGTCTGTCTTGAATGTCTTTTACCCAGGACCACATGCTCTGCAAGGCTTCCTCCAGGGCTTCGTGCTCCTGCAGGGCCACTTGGCAGCTCCGCAGTTTCTCTTTGGTCATTCGGAGAACGTTCTGGTAGTTAGTGAGGAGCTGGGAACACATGCGTCCTTCTTTCCCAGCGCCGTGGCCTTCTTCACTGAGAAGCTGCCCTCTTTGGGAAAGCTTGTCAAGAGACTCTCTAAGAAAACATAAAAAAACTTGATTCTGACATTTGGGAGTGTAGCAGAGTGACAAATGATCATTGATACTGTAGCAGTGACCAGATAAGAGCTCATAGCTGACGTGCCTTTAAAATGAAGATCTTGGTGACCTTCACAGGGCAGGCTGCTGACATTCTCTGATATATTTTATATCAGGTAGTCGATATACTTTAGGGGATTTGAGTCAATCTACACTAAGCCTAGATCCAAGCCCACTATATTACTAGGAATTTGCTTCAAAACATGTCCTAGACCTGCCTCACCAAGCCGTCTCGCACATCTTTCCATTCCTATTTAATGCTCTAACCATACACAGCAACCTGAAATTCCCCCAATACTCTGCTCTGTTGCACATACATGGAGATCCCTCCTTTGTGAAAACTCTGCTCTCCTCTGCTTTTCTAGTTGGCCCTGCAGATCTCAGCAGGCATCATACCCCCAGGGACATCGAGATGACTCCAGAGAGGGTGGAGGGCACAGGGTCCCCTTCTGTGCGTCCCCTGCCCCTGCGCTGCTCTATCACCTCATCTACTCTGTCTGGCTCTGTCCACACGGCTTTCACCTAGAAGCCAGGATATTACATTCACCTCACACCCTCAGGACCCAAGATATCATTTGGCAGATATAAAGCGAAAAAAAATTTCTTTCAAAAGGCCATTTCATGGGTGCTTATGGGGTTCCTGACTCTAAAATACACTTTGATAGCAGCAGATTCACAGACTCCAAGAAGGGACTAGTGGTTACCAAAGGGGAGGGGTGGGGAAGGGTGGGTGGGGAGGGAGGGAGAAGGGGATTGTGGGGTATCATGATTGGTGCACATGGTCTATGTGGGGTCACATGGAAGACAGTGTAGCACAAAGAAGATAAGTAGTGACTCTGTGGCATCTTACTATGCTGATGGACAGTGACTGCAGTGGGGTATGGGTGGGGACTCGATAATAGGGGTGAATGTAGTAACCACATTGTTTTTTTTTGTGAAACCTTCATAAGAGTGTATGTCAATGATACCTTAATAAGAAATAAAGAATAAAATAAAATACAAACTAATTAAAAAAATAAAAAGTAAAATCAAATAAAATATACTTCTTATAATCTGGTGAGATGAGAAGATGGCTTAAGCAAGGATGTAAGTTAAGTAATAATTCAAGCTAACATATTACTTGTTACCACAAGAAGAATTGCTTCATGGATGATAAAAATTTAATGATTCTCAAGTCTGAGATACTTTTAAAAAATACAGGGCATCCCTCCAAGATATCTGAAGTACTGGAAATATAATGATAAAAAACCCAGGGAATGGGAGGGAGCAAAGGCAAGCAAGTGAGAATTGGGTGGCCCAGCTGGAGGGCCTGGGTGCCCAGCACAGTGTGGTGGGACTGTCCGCAGCGGTAACCAGGCAGAAGGGACCTGAGGCCAACACACTGAAGGCCTCTTAGCATCTGGTCCTGGAATATCAGCAAGGCACCCTTAAGAAGAATATGTAAAGTCATTTTAAAAGTTTGGAAGAAGGAGATAAGTAGGTCTGGTTATGTTATACTATATCTAGACAAGACTCAAGATTTAATAAGCAAATAAATTGCAGTGTAATTTCCAGAAGGTTATATGGTTAGAATGATTATATGGTTATTATTTATAGTTATAAATAGGTTATATCATTAATATTCTGTTAATTTAGAAAACATTTTCCATTTTTCTGGCACTATACTAGACAATGGGAATACAGTTGACTCTTGAACAACCCAGGGGGTTAGGGACACCGACTCTCTATGCAGTCAAAAGTCCACATATTAACTTTTGACACCCCCAGATCTACTGACAGCCTGCTGTTGACTGGAAGCCTTACTAATAACATAAATAGTCGATCAGTACATATTTTGCATGTTATATGTATTATATACTGTATTCTTACAATAAAGTAAGCTAGAGAAAAGCAAATGCTTTTTCTTTTTGAAAAAAGAAATTGTTGCAAATCTCCAAAAAGCATTCCAATATACTTATTGAAAAAAAAAATCTGTCTGTGATGAATCCACAAATATCAAACCCATGTTGTTCAGGGGGTCAACTGTGTAACAGTGATGGAGGCTCAAAGGTCCCTGGCCTTGAGGAACTCACCTTTGGGGATCAGGGTGCAGAGTCAACAAAGAGTTAACTCCACAGTAAGGGCTCACAGAGATGGGACAAGAGCATTCCAGGGAAATTATAAAACAGTCATCAAACCAGCACACCCGGAACAGCTGTAGGTGTGAGTTGTGTGTGTGCATTTGTTTGCAGGTTTGCTTTTCAAGGCAAGGGAAACTAGGCAGGTTTGACCAAAAAAAAGGACTCAGGAGACGCAGATAATGAAGATGATCTGAATTAGATGATTTTCATTCAGTCGATCACTATTGCTGATTTGCCTGCGTAAGCAGGCTGGGGGCTGGCCACTGCTGCTTCACGGAGAAGTGCGTCCGTCCTAAGAGGAGAGCGGAGGAATTCTGGGTCAAGCTGCACTCCCCGGATGGAAAATGTGCCGGCTTCCAGTGAAGCAACTGAAAATGCCAGGGGTGGAGCATGAATTTTGGAAGCAAAGCCCTGAAGGCGGTGGAGTCAAAAGACAAGCCAGAGACCTTTGCCTAGGAAAGGAGCCAGAAACACTTGCTCAGTTTGGAAGCAACAAGAGACAAATACTGCAGTGGACAAGAGGAACCTCCTGGACAGTCAGACTCCGGGACCCTACTTTTTCCTTTACTAAGAATACTATGAGGATGGTGGTCGACTGGAAATGTAGCTAGAGGCTGAACTGTGTGAAGAATATATGGAAATTGGGGTCTACAGCATCATTTGTATAAATGAAAAAAAATATCTTTATAATCACCATATAGCCTTATAATAACCCCTGAGGGGAAAATATTATTAACACAATGCTTAAAAGCTATTATCAAGAAATACAGGAAATGAGTGGCCTGTCCAATTTGTGGAGCAAAGGGAGGTAGACCTGGGATGCAGACCAGGTCTTACCTCCAGCCTTATGTTCTCCTAGGATAAATACCACAGTGCCATAGAAAACAGGGTGCAATCATTTGTATTCCACACATTTAGGGATAGAAACATGTACCACCACCAACTAACAACCAAACCAAATAACCAGCCGACCAGACAGACAAACACTTGTTAGGAGGGAAAGGACTTTTTCATTTCTGCACCATACCTTGCAGCCAGTAATTCGCCCAGAAACATTTCAACTTTATGGACTTCATTTTTCTTCTCAGGAATGTGCTGTTTATTCTCACCTAAGTTTTCTGTACTTAACCTCTCACCCATTTCATGGATCCATAAGTTCAGTTTTCTATGCTGGTCCTCAAAGCTAAAGAAAAGAAAAGCACCTTAGAGAAATTCTAATGTACTCATTATAACAACCAGTTCTAACGTCTGAGGTCACAACATCTACAGCAATTAAGGTCTCGTGAATTTTCATGGATGGAAGAAAACCCAACAATAGGCCCATTCAAATGATCACTTATTTCAGTAACAAAATGAAAAATCATGGAAACATTTCAAGAGATGCAAGCAGAAAAGGAATCGCCCTATCATGCTGAATTGATTTCCTGCTAATCACAGCTGGTAATTATTAGTAATTTACATTCCCATAAAAATGTGCAGTTAACTTTGTATCTTACTACAAAGTTGGGACAAGAGGACAAGTCCCAATGGACAAGTGGGACAGTGAAGCCCTGGGAAACGAAGGAAAAGTCATTTCTGTGTTTGTGTATCTTACAGGGATTTGAATATAGCACAAGAGCACAAAGCTCTACATTTTTAAAACAATCTAAGTTTTTAGAAAAACCTAGACAAGAGTCAGGCAAATGATTCTGCCACCAGAAAGATATTCAGATCTTACTGACATCCTCTTCCCCCAGCAATAAGTTTTTTTTTCCTTCTGATTTTGTATTCACCCCTGTTGATACAGATTCCTGATTGGAATCTTGATTCACATAAATTCAACAGGTGTTTCTGCCATGACTCCAACCCAGCAGAAGTGGACACAAGGAAAAGACTTGGCTTGGCTAAACCTGGGTGTCAAAGCTCTAATCTAATATCATGAGTTAACCAAATAGACAAACAAAAAAACCCCACAAACAACAATAATATGCATTTATACTGTTTACAGTACTAGTGAATATAATTATTTAATTTTTCTATATGGAAAATAAAGTCAAATGAAACCATCAGAGTATGAGCAATCAATTATTATCCTGATATGAACTGTACTTCAGCCCAAAGCTTACTGTAATTTAAGCTCACAATTTCAAATACTACTTGATTATCTGCAATGGTTCTCTTCTCTAAGTCTTTGAAAACATTTCATGCATGATGAATTCCATGTTTATCAAAACAACCTACCTTCCAAGTTCTAAAGCACAATCTTGAAGAGCCTGTTTGTCTTTTAGGCATTGCTTCAGAAATGCTTGAAACTCTTCATTAGCCTTTGTAATTTGTTCCTGAATGCTACTGACAATTTGTTTAGACAGATGTGCAAACAAAGTTTGTCCTTCTTGTGTCACGGCATCAAGCTTGTTCTGCCCATTGCTGACTGAGTCCAAAATGTTCTGTTTCAGGAAATAAAGGGTAATATAAAATATCTGCATTTATTCAGAGACCCTGTTGCATGGGAACATTAATTACAATTCTGAGCTGAGACGGAGCAAGAGAAGTAAAACAGAGTCCAGAGGAAGAAAGTCTTCACCAAGACTGGAGTGAGAACAATGTACGCCACTGCGTATAATCAAAGCTCATAACGGAGGGCAGGCCCAGCCAGTCACCAGAACCACTGAGGACAAGCTGTGCACGCTGCCGAGATGTCAAGGATATTCTCAGAAAGGCCATGTTCTCAGGCTCTCCCCGTTCTCACGGTCCCGACCAGCTCAGGCTCCACTTCCTCACGCGGCTAGTGTGCTGTCCTCTCACCAGTTAGCTGCGTCCACACCTTCCCTCCTGCTCTGATCCGTCCTGCTCACCAAACCCCGACCTCAGGTCCCTTCTTTTCTGAGTACACACCTCCTGGTCGGAAGCTCATACGCGTGGGTATGGCTTCCCCAGAGCAAAAGAACCCCAGGACTGCTGAGCCAGACTCATCTTCCCCTGAGCTCTGGGCTGGCATTTGCAATTACCATGCAGAGTCTTTGTGGTGGAGCCCGACTTACCTCGAGTTTAAAAAAGAAAATTCCACATCTGAATTTGCCATGCATCCTGCAATCAGTTTCCTATATTATAATGATCTTCCTTCCCTGACTTCTAATGAGTTATTTGCATAATTATCATCACCCATTATGCCACAAAATCTTCATGTTCCTCATTAATTTTTTAAAAAGTTATTTTACAATACTTAATATAGTGTTTTACTCACATTACCTGCTCAAAAAACTTGGCCAGAACTCAGTTTGAATTGTCAATCACTTTTTAACTCTCTTTAACCAAGGCTGTGTCCTTCCTGAACTTAACACATCTTTCATAGTTAGTAAAACTGTAATTCCTATACTATCTATTGTTTTAATTTGAATATATCCTCTCTCCAAATTCAGACCATAGGTTTTAAAAAACACAAGCCATGTCTTCCTTCTTTTTAAAACTCCTCCAAACAGTGGTATAAAATAGATACAACTATTTATGCTTTTATTGCTGCAAAAATTAAAACTAGGCACAGTTTTGAATGAATTCCAAAGAATGGTCAATTGGCTAAAAGAGTGAGGAAAGGGTTTCAGAAATTTTGTAGCTCTAACTTATTTTCTTAACTTACTTTTCACATTACCTAACTCATTATAACTCAAGAAATCTAATTCTGTTAGGGAAGAAGAAAAATTTGAAAAAACTAAGAATATTTAGGGGAAGGGATGATTTAGGTCTGACCTGAAGGCACCTGAGCACAGCTCTCCTACCTGGAGATCATGGAGCTTTGCCTCGAGAACTTTGCTGTCACCAGTTCTGTCTGATGATTCCTTTGCTGCTATCTTTATTCCAGAAAACCATTCTTGGAATTCCTGCATAGACTCTTTTGAAAGTAATGAAAATGAGTTACACGTCTGAAACACTGCTTGAGCTTATAGAATTACCACAATGAACTTTCAGCCCATTCCATCTTGCCTTACATAATATTCCAGAAACAAAATAATAATAATTTGGAATAGAATACAGCATGGTCTACAACGAGGACTGTGCATGGCAGAACTGACAGTATCTCAGAGAAAAGACTGAAATTTGTATTCCAGAAATGTCTGATTTCCCATTGCATTCCTTTTGGTATAGAAAGATAATTGCCTGAATGTGTAAGAGTGCATAGGGAGAAATTCACTTTTTAACTCTGTTTCAGGGTGTGAAAGCCATTTTTATGGCAAGGGGAGGAACCAGCTCCTTTTTCCACCAAGCTGACTTAGAGGGTCATCATGCGTCCACATCAGAGCGCAGGCACAGCTGTGTGGGAAGCAGAGTTAGGGACATAGGACCAGCCATTTCCTGATTTACATGGCTTCTCCTGATATTCAAGCTTACACAGCTTTATAGTAGTAGAAGCCACTGCCCACTCAAATAAGCAATGTGTGGAAAACCCAGATGAAGTTCAGAGTCACCAAAATGGTGGACCCCTACTTGCTTGGGGAGAAAGAGGCAGACTTCTGCTTCTGGGGAGAGCCCACCCGCAACACTTTGATTGCTCAGGTCTCAATGCACACATGAATTTAAAATGATGTTCTCCTGGGAAGTGTTTTCAAACTTTTGCTGGCAGTTTCTGGGCAGCATTTGGTGTGGGTCCTTCCCGAGAAACCAACTATTCATGCTGGGCCCGGCAGAGCTCACCATTGAAGTGTTTCTCCAGAGCATCCTGTAGGCTGGCCTGGGTTTTGGAGCGCAGCTGGCTCACCGCTTCGTGTTTCTTTATCAGCCTGGTCATCCCGCTGCCCAGGCTCTCCAGCTCGACTGAATGGTACTTGCGGCACAAGCTATTGAGATTTTCCTGGGTGGAGCTCATGCTGCTTTGCTGACTCTGAAGTTCTTTTTGTATTTCCTGTAGAATAAAAGGATGCCGTGAAGGATATTCATCACATTCAGGAGGAATACTCCGTCTACTCCCCTATGGTACCTTTTTGGAAACTGATACTGTTGGAATCCACCCGGTAATGCATACATGTTTATGGGTTTTTTTTTTTCTTTTTGCATGTGATCTATCTGTGTTGATTCTTTCACAATTTTGCCCAGCTCTGCTTGGGAACAACTGCAAACAGCTGTTGAGAGGTAGCTAGGATTTGGGTTACAGTCTAGGATTTCAAGCAAGTTGAGTAGATTCTTTTGGATTCCAGCCTATGATCTTGGGTTTCATCTGTTATTTAGAAACTATTAATGGAGTCACCCTTCTAAGTTCACAATCTTCTATGGGCCACATGGACTTTCTTTCATAGTCACAGGCCACACAAAAAGCATCGGGGTTTAATTTAAAAATAAATGTCCTTAGTTTTAAAGCACAGTTAGAAAATGCACTAAAAGAGAACAGACACTTATGTTGAAAAGTTGGCCCAACCCACTCTTTACAGACAGCTGATCGAGGATGTCATCTCTGAATATGGACAGAAGACACAGAAGTGGAATGTTTCTTCAACTTTTTCAAAATCTTTTAAAAAATATCATCTCTAGATGAAAGCAGTCATGCTGACCAACAAAAATAATGAAGTGATGAAGACTCTGTATCACTCAAGTTTTAAAATTCATGTAATTTCAGCTCTTCTATGGGCTCCACTGGTGTACTATATATATATACACGTATATCTATTAACAAGCAGAGCCTATGAGCAGGTCCTACCGCAATGCATGCTTTCTGGTTTTAGATTATTCACCTTTGATATTCTTACCAATTACAGCCATTTCTTCACCTGCTCCTTCCTTTGCTGTGTCCTGTATCATGAATTCATTGGTCTGGTGTTAATATGGGTAATTGAGTGTAGAGGTTATATTGACAATAGTCACTGAGAAACAGGAGAACGAATATTACCATTGAATGTAGATACTTAATGTTAGTTTATCACCTACCTTTACTTTTCTCAACCCTTCACAAGTCTCAGTCTGGGCACAGTTCATCAATGATCCTTCCAGTTTCACCAGCCAGGTCGTTAGGTCATTAATAAATGTCTCCACTTGTGTGCTCTGAGCAGTGAAATCTTTCAAGGTTCCTTTTGCTTCTTCAGTCATTTCTTTGGCATGCTCCAGTTTCTGCCTTAAGTCTGCTTCTATAAACTAAACATAAAGTAAGATTTCATTGAACTCTGTGAAGACCAGAACATTCATTCACTAGTAATTCTGTTCACAGGCAGCTCAACTGTAAAAAAACACATACGCCTAACCACGGTGCTGACTCAACTTTTCTAAGAAGGGAAATGAGTGGGTACCAGCTGCCAAACATTGTAAGTGATGGGAGAATGGGAAGAGTTAAGGATTACAGTTAATACCAGA
The DNA here is from genome assembly GCF_040802235.1 of Manis javanica. Lineage (NCBI taxonomy): Eukaryota > Metazoa > Chordata > Mammalia > Pholidota > Manidae > Manis > Manis javanica. The sequence continues at coordinate 68,132,842 of NC_133168.1, forward strand.
CATTAAAGTGGAAGTTTTGACTGAGGGCATGCACAGGGAAGGCCCAAGGTCACAGTTCCAAAGCAGAGCCAGAGCGACACAGAGTTCTCAAGTTGGTGACCAAAATCCTGCCCTTAATTCTCCCTGCGAAACATTCACACATTTTTTCACTGATGCAACCGTCACTTGGGATGAACCACTTTAGGCTTTTATCATAGAGCCATTTTAATTTTATTTCCCACTTTAACATATTCAGTGAAGCTGGTCTTTCTCTCTTCCCCAGACGATCTACTTCAGAGTGCCCTTGACTTCTCTGACTCCGCAGATAATACAAGAATCATTCATATTCATGATAAATTGTAACAACAGTTTCAATTCCACAATTAAAACATCCAGGCCCATTTAATAACCAAAACTTTGGACTTGAAGTTAATTTAATTTAAAGTTAAGGCTTTTTCTTATCCCCAACTTAGATCTGCTGGAAACAGGAAGCATGTATGCAGAAGGGGGCTAAATGCCTTTTTGTTTCTTCACTTTATTCCAAGGTACTGACTCTCTTTGGCTTCTGACCACCGAGGGTTTGGACAGAATGAGGTGGGAGCAGGGCTCTGAACTCTTCAACTGTTGTGAGCTGGCCCCTGTGCTCCTAGGCTGTGTGACCCTGCGCCTTCTCTGCTGTCACAGGCCTTTGCTGTGCAGTTTCTGAGACACCACTCACTGCTGCGACCTCCCACTGAAGTTCTCTAGATGCACATGGTGCACTTGACTCTGGCTTTTCACTTCTCCTTGTGCAGCCTCGGGCATCTCTTAGCTTCTTGCTGCAGAGGCCGGTTCCTCACCCAGAAAACCTCCTTAGATGGCCTGAGATAGCCACACACTGGTGCTGTCTTCTTTACCTTCCTCACATCATTCTGTTCTGGGCTAAAAGTCACACTCTCGCAGTCAGCCCAGGTGCCTCTGAGATGCAGGCCACTCGAAACAACCATTTCTGCTTTGACAAATACATCAGCAGAAAGCCAGCCTGTCTTTCACTCCTAAGGTCTCTCAGGGGGAGTTAGACGGAAGACTCCTGTGTCTGCCAATTGCAGACAGCTTATGTCATGCTCTCCAGAAGGTACTGCTGAAACCCTTTTCCCTATTTCGAGGTAAGGTGCAGGCACACCCCCACCTTTTCCTTGAGTCTCTACATGTATGTGTGTGTGTGCAACCGGAGTCTAAGAGGAGCTCTTTCCCAACACTCTGCCTCCACCCTCACTTTGCCAATGTCCACCCGCTGCCCTTTCTTTCTTCGGCATAGGTGACATGCATAAGCTCTCCTTTCTAGTCTTCTGTATGATGATCACCCTTTTTGCCTCTTCTTCCTTCAGGGAAAACTAACATTCTGGTCCATGTACATCACCCACCAATGATACTAACGGACAGACACTGTCTCAGGTGCAGAGAAAGTATCGCTGATGCAGCAAGATGGGCTGGTTAGTGAGAAGCAGTAATAAAGGACAATGGCACAATGGGAAGAAAGAACAAAATAGAGAGAATCCATGAGGGAAGTGACGAATCTAGAGGCTAAAGTAACACCACAGACCCTGTGGCGCTGGTGGCCCAAAGCACCTGCCCTGCTGGCGCTTGCAGGGCCTTCTCCTTGCCAGACCTGGTCCTCCCAGGCCTGCCTCATTCCTGTGGCTTTGTGCCAGCTGCAGGGTCTCCGAGGGGATGTGCAAGAGTAACCCCTCCAAACACAGTCATTGTGTAAATGAATTAGAGAAATATCAATAAGGATATCAATATCATAAGGGTGTTTTTTGTGCCTGCCTAGACATAAAACAGTCCGTGAGGCAAGCTGGGTGACACTACTTTAAAAATTTAGTAACAAAAAGAGGAACTAATCTTATAATACTTGAGTTGGAAATATGCTATTAATACTAGCACAAGATATTAATATTTTAACACCCATATATGATAAGTGGACCTTATCATAACAATGCTTGCAATCATAACAATGATAATAATAAATCCAAGTAACTGATTTTATTGTTGGTTATGATGATAAACGATAACAATATATATATTCATACACATATGTATATACTTAATGTATATAAACATGTAAAGTATATGTGTATATATATACTTATATACTTTTTTTTTGAGAGAGTCTAGTGTATAGCAGTTGTTACAAACTTGATTGAGTGCTTACCTGAAGGTCTGGTGGTGTTTCTGGGTTTTTAGTTAATTCTTTAAGATCATTGACTTTGGAATGAAGTTCTTCCAGTCGCAATGCTTTGATTTTAACTTCAGACTGCCAAAATAAAAGACAAAGAGGAAGAGCATGTTATATTTGGCATTAACAATTTCATGAGTTAATTCTGTCAAAAGGCCCAACTTTATGCTACAGTAAAAAAAAAATAAATTCCCTGTTTCATTATCTGAGGGCTGTCATTATTTATGAAGTGAAAAAAATGTCACTGTCAACTTTCACTTAGGGAGTATGGGGAACTTTCTGTCTTCCCACATCCTTTATTGGTAAAAAAACCTCCTGGAAAAAAATTGAACATTAGCCAAAAGCTTTGAGTCAGTGGGAATTTTCAATGGACTGTTGTTCATTCAGCAACATTAATATCACTGGCTACCATGGCAGCATTAAACGCTCAAAAAAGCATTTCAACTCAAACACACATCAGGAATGCCTAATTAATGTAGACTACATGTAAAAGATAAGACACATTTCAAATACAAATTTTAAATATTAAAATATAAATCAATTTAATTAGGAAATTCACAACTGGTATTTTGTCCTTTTTTTTCACTAACACTAACATGAAAAGAAGAACAATCAAAGAATTCTTACTGAATAAACGCTATGCTTGTAAACTTCATTAGTTATTTGGGACCACAAAGGTACATTTAATAAAGTATCCCTCTCAGCTTAAATGTGGTCTTTTGGTGTTTTGCGGACACTAATGAACCTCCTGATGCCCCAATCTGGAAAGTAATTTACTTACCCAGTGAGATGTGATGAACTGTCAGGCCCGCAGGCTTTCTCCAGAAGCAGGCTGGACAATTAAGGAATCACACCCACACACTTACACTTCATTTCCTAATTGCAGCAGCATTGACGCTGTTAGGTACTGGGCTGAATCCAGTTCACTGATTTTATTAGCTGGTGTACCACACAGGTGGCCATCTCTGTGAGTGGCTGAACCTGGACATACTGAATATGGGGCTGCTGCCCACTGGGTCCCTGGATCCCAGAGGTCAGCATAGAAGTGCACTGTATGCTGGCTTACCAACTGGCTCTTCACAAAAAGGGCCCTAATTTGTAGCATTTACCACCATTTTGAGCTACAGCTTGATGTCACTGGGTGAGGAGTTGGAGCAGCCAGCTGCCCAGCCCCACAGCATTCCAGCATTTCCACCGTGCACACATAGTAGATGTCAGTAACTCACCAGTCTTCGTAACAGTAATATGCAGAATAATAATTAGGAAGGGAGAAGTTTTGAATATCCATTACACTGATTGTTAGCATAACTTATTTTATTTATCATTTAATTTCAAAGAGGATTGTGCTTAACCCTGGTTCACAAAATTCTTCTAAATTAGGTAATCGACTTGTGAGCTGGTGCAAGCCTTGTTCTGGCACACACCACTGTCGGAGCTGGAATGTTAATTTAACATCAAAGATAACAACTAAAAGACAGCAGTGTGCTATCCCTGTCCTGGCTGTACTTTTAGTCTGTGTAATTAACTCTACTTCTGTTTGCCATTTAGAAATAAGACTGATTTTTTAAAATCTCTAGGAAGTTCTCTGGGTCAAAGATAGGCAGATAACCCAGGTATACAGTTGATTCACCTACATTTTTTCAGACTACAGTCATTCACTCATTGGTTCGCATGTTCTGTATGTGTGCCAGGCTCCGTACTGGGCCACTGAGCACACGATGGTGAACAGTGGCCACACAGAGAGTACAGTCCATCATATGCCTGTGAAACAAGTTATCTCTTGTCACTCTATTTCTCCCACCTTGCTTCATTTTTCATCATAGCCCAATTACTACTTCACATTTTACATAAATATATATTATAATGTAAATAATATCAATGCCACGATGGTAGGGACTCTGTTTTACTATTCATTGAGTCTAAAACAGTGCCTGACATATTTTAGGTGCTCATTAAGAATCTGATGAATGAATGAATGAATGAATGAATGAACACACGAAATGGAAATAAGAATCATTTAAAACAAATTGGTGACTAGAACTTTAAAAGGCCCCTTTTTGGGGGAGCCTGTGACACTCTAACATCCAGTTTTCTTCCATTTCTGGAAAGGAAGTAGAAGAACTTAGCACCTGGCATAAGTGCTCAGCACATGTTAAGTACTCAGTACTTGTTGGAATGAAGAAAAAAATAGATACTAAATTACAAACACCTTCCATTTGCTTTTGAAGAAGGAAGGTGCCATATTTTCAGACAAAACGGATACAAATACAGATTTTATGAGCTTTCACCTTTCTACTAATACTTTAGAGCCTAAGACATGACAAAAATGCGCAGAAAGTCTTATCCATTGCCTATTCAGTTTTCAAGTTAATAGTAAAAGATAGTTAAGAATTTTATAACACTCAGATGTGTCTCTGAACGAAAGACTGAACTTTAAAAAAAGGACACAGGTTTTTTTCCTCTTCTGGTCAATGAGCTCACAAGCTCACATTTGTAGACGCACTCAATCTACCTCAAATTCTTTAAGGAATTCTTCTGCCTTGACGCTGTTATTCAGGTTGCTGATGCTGTCAGCCAGCTGTGGGACAGAACTGTTTGACCATCCGTCGATCTCGTCTTTGCTTGAAAGTACATCACCCCAAATGGACAGGCTTACCCTCAGTCTATCCATGTTTTCCTCAATTCTCTCTGACACCTGGCATAGAAAACAGAAGCCATACAGTGTGAGAATTTATATCGCTCCTGGCTCCCTGAAAGTACTGAATACGTCAATGTTTCCTTAGTCAAAAGATTATCTTCTGAGTGAAAAAGTTCTACAGAATTGTTTGTAAGTTAATTAGTGTACCTGGCTCAAACAAATGTTAATTGTTACATAAATTGTTTCTGTTACTGGGAGAGGTGACTGAACTTCTGAGATACTTGATTTTCATTTGTAAATTGGGAAATTAACAACAGATCTTCTGGAGTCTCCTGTAACAACTCAGCCTAAGGTTGATTTCTACAGGATAGGCATCCCTCCAAGGGAGGAGTATTGTATTTGTTTTTGAAAATAACCCAATGAGCATTTTTATTTGTAATTAATGCTGAGCTATAAAATGGGTATTAATTAGACTTGAACATATTTATAGAATAATATGCGGGACAGCATCAACTTTGCATGTTCAAACTAAATCATTACTACTGAATACTCCTACTAAGAATGTCCTTTTAAAAGTGGAGGCAGAGAAGGTTTTCTGCAGTCCTCAAATTATCTGAGTATAGTATGCAATTTTCAATGTCTAACTTCAGTAATTTAGCTTAAGGAAGGGAACCCCCTGTAGGTTAATTTTGATTAACTTGCAGGTTAAATTTTGATAATAGTGGGAACAACAGAATCTTTGGATTTTTGAGCTAGAAGACAACATATGATATATACGGGTTGGGAATTCCAGAGAGATCAAGTGACCTGTTCTATGGTCACACAGCTGGTAAATGACAGAGCAAGAATTAAAACCCAAGGATGTAACCTACAAGTTTTTCAATGTAAAATTATGGTCTTATTACCTAATGTATTGCACATTATGCTCTCATATTCTATAGGATGTTTATCAATTATCCCTCTATTTTTAATCCATAATCGCAGAGTTTTGAGAAGAAAAACATTTAGAGTTATAAGTTTATGATTAAAGATACCAAGTGAAATGTAGAAAATCTGCCAATAAGTTTTAATAAAATAAAGCAAGCTTTTGTTTTTTTTTTTTTTTACAAATTCTAAATTTTACATGAATACTATTTGGTTTTTTTTTTTGAATATCATTTTGCATTTATCATTTAAAGTTAAAAAATGGAATTCACATTCCTAAAATATCAAAATGAGGAAAATGTGATTGGGAAATGTGAGTATTTAAACTTCATCTGATATAGGTTGTCATCTTACATCCAGCCATCTATCCACAGTACTCTCCATGTCTCTTTGTACCGAGATGAAATCAGTACTGTGAATCTTTTTCAGCTCACATAACAGTTGTCTTCCTTTACTCGTAAAGTTATCCAGTTCTTTCTGTTTATTACACATTTCGTTCTTGGCAGTTTCAAGCTGTGGACATAAATGTTTCCTTAATTAATATAATAATCAGTGATAAGTCAAGAGTTTAAAACCATTTGTCTCTAAGAAATTTAATTCATGGTGACCTTATGCAGAAACCAGTAATGTTAATGAACTGTATGAATATATTTATATTTGTAATTTTCTTGAATTGCTAGAATCTTAGTATTCCCCCCAAAAAACTTGAGCTTGTCACCATGAATTATCTATCATCTATTTATCTATCATGTATCTATCTATCTATCTATCTATCTATCTATCTATCTATCTATCTATCCATCCATCTATCTATTTATCATCTATCTATCTATCTATCTATCTATCTATCCATCTATCTATATGTGGTGACAGGAATTATACAGAGAATTCATTGTGAGTAAAAATCAGATCTACTAAAGTCATCTATTATAATAAATACATTTTGAATTATTACCTTGGATAGAGCCCATTTAAGATCTTCCTGATCTTTTATAGTGGTTCTGGGTATAATCACATTGTTGGCCTTTTCTAGGACTTTAGATACAACTGACTTCAAGTTCTGATATTCTCGCACCAAGTCAATAAGTCCACAGCATTGACCCTGGCTGTAATGATTAAAGAAAATAATCATTTATAATCATGATTGGGAAAGGGCAGGGTTCTTTATCATTTGACCTGATATATAACTACATAAGTTTATTCATAGATGGATGCTGGAATCAAGAGAAAACCTCATTTCTATCCGCTGAGGTCAAAAGAATGATAGAAAGTTTGATTTAACTTTAACATCTAAATTTTTCTCCATGAATAAAGAGTGTACACAAAATTAAACAAAATCTGAGAACCATTAAAACAAAATCTGAGAACTGAATGACAAGCAAAGATGTAATGTCTGTTCTTGTAACTAAAACTTACACATATCATCAAATTAAAAAAATTTTTCTGTCTAGAATTTATTTCATAAAGGTGTGTGTTGATGGGAAGCAAAAAAACCCAAAAAAACCTGAAAACAAAAGCAAAGAAACATAAAACATTGTTTAATAATTAAAATACATATGAGGTTTTCTTTCCCATTTTACTGATAAAATTTCATTGACTATGAATCCCCTGAATATTGTCAAAAGAAGAGTTTTAGTTTATAAGAGTAAAATGCCTTTGAGCAAGCAATTCTACATGTAGGAATTTTTCCAAAGAATGAGATGTGCATTAAGATTTAGGGAAAATGATATTCTTCACACCATTGTTTATAATAGGAGAAAAATAAGAAATAACCCAAATGTTAAAAATAGGATGATAACCTATTTTTAGGTTACTGAATAAATTTTTAGATTATTGAATAAATTCTGATACATTCTTGTAGTTGAATACTGTGTAAATTCTAACATATCACAATTTAGAAGAATGTTTAGTAACATGGAATAGTTTGCATAACATGGTTAAATTTTTTTTAAAGCCTATGTTAATAGCCTACAGTATACAATAAAAAAATGTATGTACACACACAAAAAAAATTGAATATAAATGTTTACAGCTGCTTTCTTTATAGTGGTCCAAACTGGAAAGAACCCATTAAATATCCATCAGTTGGTAAATTGGTAAACTGGGTACACCTATTAAATAGAATATTATTCAGGAATAAAAAAATGAATGGGCTTTACTGATACACATAACAGTGTGTATTGTGCTAAAAGAAGGTATTTACCCAAATGTATTACAAATTCACATATGCACAAAAAATGGTTCTAGATGCTTTATTTATAATCATCCAAACTGGAAAGACTCTGCTTATATGTGATTCTGAAAAAGATAATGTAGAGACAGAAAGCTGATGAATGGTTGCCAGGGACCTGGGTGAGAAGAGGGACCTCCTACAATGAGATGAGGTCAATTTTTTGAGGGTGGGGTGGAACTATAAGTGTGAAATTTGATAGTTGTGACAATTACACAACTGTATGAGTTTGTTGAACATCATGACTTTATTAAACTTCAAAGGGTGAATTTTATTGCATGCCAACAATACCTCAATTATAAACAAGTACAACAAAATGAGAAAAGAAAATTAGAGGTTAAGACTCTCATGGTAGCAGTTTGTTGCAATTCCTGCTTTTAAGCATCAAATTTCACACAAGATTGTTATCTCGGGACAACTTCCTCAAGAAACTTCTGTAGGACTAAACTTGTAATGTTATTCACCAGGCAGAATACCTCACATGGTTCCCATTCTTGATCACCACAACGCAAATCAACAGACAATGGGCCAGTGTCACAAAATAGGTGGAAAGTTAAAAAACAAAAACTGAGAAAAAGGTTTTACTTACTTTTCATGAATTAGTTTTTTGGTATCCTCCCAGGAAACCTCCAAGAGGTTTAGCTCCCGGTCGACTTCAGGTGCGAAGGCTACATCTTTCTGAGCAATTTGTTTCGCTTTGTCTTTCAACCAACATAGTTCATGCTCATGAGAATTCAATTCATCTTCTAACTGATTAAAGACTCTCAACCTATGAATGAGAATGTTATTTTACTATTAACTTACCAAAGGTAACAGACTACTATTTCATCTCCATAAAGCACACATACAGCCAGAAAGACTTTTACCACAGTGACTAAGTATGTATTTGACATGAAAGTATAAAAACTATGCAGAATTCAGACTGTACCTCAAAAAACATATAGTTATTTTCAGTAGTCACCTTCAAACTTGTATCAAGTCTGTATTCTCTTTCAATTTTGCTTGGATGGTACAATATTTTTAATACTCGTGCTGACCTTGAGAATAAAGCAGGTAAGTGCTTATTACAAGGTCTTCGTTAAGAAATCTTTCTGTGCCATGAAGTCCAATGCATGGAAAATAATAGTATTTAAGGATCACAGTTGTTCATTCAAAATAAAAATAGGTTTACTAAGCTCTACAATAAATATGTTTTAGAAACTTAGATTACCTACTTTTTTGAAAAGTTTACAATGAGAAAATGATCATGGTTTTTTGTCCCTAATATATCAATATTCATTCTTATTACAAGATAAGACCCTTCTATCAATTACAAATTGCTGAAAAATAGATAATGTGACCTATTAATTCTATTATAAATAGGATTTCAGAGTGGCTTATATGCAGCCCTTAGGAAAATCCTTAAGGAAACCAACAAAATTCTTGTACTAAGTGTCAAATTAGTCATTCATTTTATCCTCAAACTATTTTTAAAAGGAAGTTGCTAAAAGGGATTCTATTAGAGTTTTGCATAAGAGTGAATTCCACAAATACAAAATAAATGAGATGAGTGGCTTCCACCCAGTTTCCTTCTACCTCTGTTGAAGAGCCTGGCGGGTAGCTTCCGACAGGCGCTCTTTGTCAGCCCTTTCTTCAATGTCCTCAATGTTTTTCAGCAACTCCTCTTTCTGATCTTGGAATGCTTTTTTCAATACTGCCAGGGCATCAGCCTCACTCTGCTTGGTTCCCAGAAGGTTCTGGATCCGCTCTACTTCGAAACAGAGATCATCTGCTGTAGTTCTGCAGGAAATCCTTTGCTCAGAGCTTCCACTTTTAAGATGGTATTGGGCTTTGGTAAGAATGCCATCAAGGGTGATGGCAGTCGATTCTAATGTTTTAACCTCTTGAATAGCTTCATTCAGGTCTTTTTCTAATAAATCAGACAGCTTCTTATTCATACTGCTGGTTGCTTCCACGGTTTGCCTCAGCTGCTGGAGAACCCCGGACAGAGACGCATGGCTCTGCAGGAATTCAGCCAGCTGGACCAGGGCAAGCTGCCGCCTCTCCATGACTCGGCTGACCTCCTCAAACAGCTGGAGGCAGTCCTCTGCCTTGCCCTGGAGAAGGTGGAGGTCCTCAGCTCGACCCAGAGCACCCAGCTTTGCTAGGTGATCCTGTAGACTCTGCCATTCTCCCTTTTTGCTCTCTACTTCTGCTGCATGGTCCTGGAAGGGAAGAGAGAGTTACTGATTCCTCAGATACACTCTGGCTTGTAACACAAGCATACGCAGGATTTGTGATATCAAGACACATTTTAAATGCAATGGATGATGTAGTATTTAAAGGTCATCTATGACAAACCTTTTAGAAATCTAAAAATTTCCCCTGTTTTGCTCATCTATACATTTCACATAAAACACAACTCTGATTTGGAACTAATTTGTTTGATGGAAAAGAATTTCTTCATGGATAGAAAAAGTTAAAAGAAATTATACATATATGCATATATGTATATAATATAGATTAAAAATATGTGTGTATATATATATATAGAGAGAGAGAGTCAAAAGTTATAGCTACATATATAGCTAAAAGAAATAGAAAATTGGGAAGATTTAAAATATATATATATTACATATAATATATATAATATGAGCAAATCTAACAGAGCTTGCAGGGAAGGAGTGTCAGAATAGATGGGCAGCAGACTCTCTTCAGAGCAGTGAGGAAGGCAGATGAAAATGTGCCCAAGTTTTGTCTTCTCTCTAAAGAAATGTAGTTTAAAGAGAAATCACCTTTCTTGATCTTGACCACATGGCTTTAATATTCCCCTCAGCTTGACTCCTAAACTTTAGAGGGTTTCTTTGAGCATTTACTTGAGAAAAATTATACATTCATTCTCTGCCCCTTTTGAGAAATAAATCTTTTCAAGATCTTGCAGATGGTTTTATGATCCAAGGATCTGGGAGTCATCCTTGAGAAAGGTAATCATCTAGAAAGTAGCTCCCAGTTGACTGTTCTATGCTGCAAAACTACCTGAGGTCACAGAGACAGGAGAAGGAACCTTCCCTTTGGGTAAGACCAATTAGAGTGCTCAATAACTATGAAATGTTTTATGATTACACATTGTTATAAGCTCACTACGTAGCTTATCTCCAGTTATCCCAACACTCAATCAATATCTGATGTTTTTTCTGATGTCAGGATAGATAGAATGCATAATTTATAAAGAAGGAAGATAAATCATGAATCTTAAATAACTTGCAAGCCAAACAATAATAGAAAAGCTCTATCATTAAAGCATTAGAATTCAGTATTCATTTTCAGCATTGGAACAAAACAAATTGGGAAGCTTAAAAATGAATATTCTCATAGTTCACCCTAGAAATTTGCTCTCCTTTGAAGAATCAGTGGCTTAAGGTGGTTGCCTCTTTTATCTAAAGTGTTTTTGTCTGCTTCATTTATCTGCATGACACATTGCCTGGACCTATATGCTCAATTATTAGGATTTTACATATGACTATACAGTTAAATTGCTGTCAAATATTTGTTTTAATGTTTCATTGCCTTATAATTCAAGGGCTCTCTTAGGAATAAACTCTTCTGTGACCCTAAAAGGATGCACTTTACCTTGTGGCGAGTAAATGCTGCTTGGTGGTCCATTATGCTTATCTCAGAAGTTGTTTGTAATTCACTGAGAAACAACTTAATCCAGACAGAAAAGGAAAGCAGCAGTTCATCAAATTGTTGGTGTTCAGTGACCACAGACTGAAGAAAATTAATCCTATGAAGAGAAAGTTGCTAAAGTTAAAATATCCCACAAATGAGTAGAAAGAGTTAGTGATATGTTTTTGGAGTAAGTTTAACACAGGGCAAAAGGGATCCTGTCATACATGGACAAACCAAATTCTTGATGTTTCATAGTTCAAACCCCACTTCTGTCACAATCCTCCCCATCTCAGCTAACGTCACCACCATCCACCCAGATGGTTGCAAGAGTCATTCTGCTTCCCGCCATTTCTTTACCACCACATCTGCTCTATGCACATCCTGTCATGTCCCCACAGTATATTCTGTGCTCCTTTCCCATCTCCACAACCTCTTCTCTGGTCTAGAATATCTTCATCTCTTGACTGGTCTTCAATAGCTTCCTAAAATGGTCTCTTTCTGCCACTACTGTCTCCTACAACTTACTCTCTAGGTAACAGCCAGAAATGACTTTAATGTAATCAGATCATTCTCTGCCAAGCTTAAGCATCCAGGGGCAATTTCCTGTTGTACCTAAGACACAACTCTAAAATGCGTGGTCTACAAGGGATCCACATAACCAACCCGTGTGACCTCATCTGTCACAGCACTGCCCCATGCTGCCAACTGACTGTTTCCCCAATACCCCTGCTCATTATTGCCTTAGAGCGTTTGCCCTTTCTGGTCCTTCTGTTAGCAACGTTGGGAAGAAAAATAGATTTGAGCAGCCGGAAAAGGGGAAGACAAGGCTCAAAGAAGAAGCCACCCATATGAGGTTCAAAGAAAAAGCCACCCAATCTCTGTCCAGGTAGGGGGTCCCATGTGAGGACAACAAAGGCTTTGTAGGGAGATACCTTCCTCCCCAACCAGATCCCAAGAGAGGGCACAATAGGACAGAACTAAGGCCTCCCAAATCACACCTCAGGATGGGGAAAGGACACGTGCACAGAGGCACGGCTATATGGAAGGACCGGTCAATCAAATAACCCCACCCTGTCAGTCAAAGATGCCACTCCTAACCAGAATGCAACATATAAGCCTCCTGCCTAACAGATGGAGGCCCTCATCTACCTTGACTCTGGCCTGCTCCTCCCTTGGAGTGCATTCAAATAAAACTTTTTCTCTGCTTTGCTATTGTGTCTCTGCCTTTCAGTTCTTTGCTGCAGCCGGGATGAGGACCAAGAGAATGAACTCAGCCCATAACACTTCTGTCTGCTTTGCCCTCAAAGCGCGGAGGTGGCCTTCTGCACAGCATTCAGATCTTAACCAGATATCATGTCCCCTGAGAAGCTCTGCCAGACCACCCAGTCTGAAGATGCACTCTATTGTCCCTGTCATGCTACCCTCAGTTGTTGTCTTCTCATTACTTACCACCACCTAAAACAGTCTTGTTGATTCATTTGTTTGATTATATCTTTATCCTCCCTTTGCTCAGTGAGAGACAGGACTTCACCTGCCTTCCTTACTGTCACATCCCTGGCACCAGAAAGGAACTTGAGATATGGTCAGGGATCAATCACTGCTTGGGTAATAAATCAAATTAAAATGATCAATAATAGGTGATCTAAGGTCAGAATCCAAAACTCACATTCAGAATATCTTAACCAAATATTAATATTCATTGCAATGGTATATATACAAAACTTAACTTTTTAAATGGACTTTCACAGTTTAATTCTTACAAAATTTCTGCATACTATCTTTACATGCATAAATTATATTTTGAATGCTTTCACACATTTGTGTTATTTTAAAAACCCTTTACTCTCCCCGTATAAGAGAGGCAGATGGCAAATTCTTCCCTCTTTTACAGAAATTACTCATTTTTCAAGAGTTGGGACTAAATCCTTCTGCCGGCCCTTCCTGAACCCATTCAAATGTCCCTTCTTTTTGTTCCCATAATATTCTGTGCTTACCTCTCTCCCATGCTGATCTGTAAAAACTTGGGGACAAGTTTGATTTATCTGTATGGCTCTAGTATCTGATATGGTGCCTGGTACTCAGCAGGTACCCCATGAATATTTGTCCATTGATTGAATAAATGAGTGAATAAACAATGTAACAAAAAAAGCTCCATTAAAGTAAAGAGGGGAAACGTTTTGTCACCATCCCCAGCACATAGAAGGGTGTTCTTCTCATTGTACCAATTCAATAAATATTTGCTGACTGAATGAATTAAAGAAGTAACTGGACAGATTAAGTGCTTTAATCAAGACTACATGGGCAACCAATACCAATTCAAGGCAAAAGTTTGTTTTCTGGCATATTAGAAAGTTATAGAGGCCAATTGTTAATCATCTGGTCAGTTAATATGTAATCCATTTTTGCCTTTATTTAATATGATCATAATTTTCCTTGCTATCTACGAAGATCTATATTAGAATGAAATGGAATACATAATATGGTATAATACATCTATAGTAATTATATATGTCATTGCCTCTGTTGAGAAATATGTGAGGCAAAATTTTAATTACCATTTTTTCTCCTGAACATGAATATTTTGGGCAATAAATAGTACAAACATGAGCAACCCTACTCTTTTCAATGTATTTCAAGTACTTTGACCATTGCTCTGATTCTAAGACTAAAATTTTGAATTGCAGTTCATCAGAAATGCTAATTATTGAGCACTTTGATATTTTAAATGACAAATAGAGTAGTTTTCTTCCCTTCTGTAATTATTGCCTGATTATCTGGGTTAAATAAAAATAAGCAACACTCTGCTTTCTTAATTTACATACCATTTTAAAAAGTGAATATAATAATTTTTTTTTTTTTGGAAAAACTAACCTTTTGCTAATTATCTGTGGCAAATCTCTCCATCTCTCATCCAACTGCTCCAAATGTAGTCTCATCATTTTCACATCATCTTTGGAGGCTACTGAGAATAGTGATTCCTTTAATTGCAAAAGGTTGCTATAGACTGAGGCCTGGGAGACAACTTCATTTTGCAGTGCCTAAGAAAAATAGACTACATTACAGATATCATCCCAATGTGATTGACAAGGAAGGCCCAGTGGACAAAGGCTTTTTGTACAAAGGCTTTGCATTCTTGCAAAACAGAGGTCACTGGGGCCAGGCTAAAGAGAGTTTTTATTGCTTGATTTAGAAATTGATTCACTTAACATTTAATACAATATTAAAAATGCTACTGAGTTATGTTAAGTTAGGCAAACTTAGAAGCTGTAGAATTTCTTTCAGGAAAAAGAAACTGAGGAAGTCAAAAGAATCAGAGAAAAAGTATTGCTCAAGAGTAACGATGCATATTTAACAACAGAGATTCAATTCTGGGTACTGGGAACACTGTCTTCCTCTCCTTTTAGAGACTGCATTAGGCCAAACCGGGAAACTAAGGGCTCTTCATTTTACTTTCATGCAATAGAACAACTTACTTTTAATTAGGCTATGAATCTCTTAGGTACTATAAGTGGTGCATTAAAATTCTGGTTTCTGTCTAATAAGACAGAAGATACAAACACTTATGTAGTCAACAACATAACATGGTGTTAAATGAGATGGCACATAGTAGATGCTTGTCAAAATGTTTTCTTCCCCCCTCCCTAGTGAAGCCAGCCACGTGTGTGCTACAGCATAGTTGCTAATGGTTATCAGGAGTACATAGCCTATGGGTAACAGGAAAGACCGCAAAGCAGAGTTGGGACCTAGGCTGAGTAGAACAAAGGGCACGAAGCCAGGAGGTAGAAATGTACAAAAGATGTTCAGATCACAGAGGAGAGGCAGCTTGGCTGACCCAGTGTCTGAGTGGGGGACTAACAGAGTGTGCAGCCCCCTTTCAGTCCCCTACCTCGGATAACACTTTTTCCCCCCATACTGAGACACAGAGGAATATAGTTTCATATGGCCAGATATCTTCATGTCATTTTTAAGGAAAGTTGTTGGTTGTCCTCTTAGAACACCTCACAATGTGTTTAATAAAAAGACAGGTACCAGACTGAGGATTGTTCTTGATGCTCAGGGGAAGAAATAGTCCCTGAAGGCTTCTGGGCAGGGATTTTGTGGGAGATTAATGCAGAGCGTCAGTGCTTAATATCCTAGAAAGGCAGGAGAACGAACAGCATGGAAAGCCCTCAAAGAAGCATTTTTATAAAAGGTGATGGGAGAAAGTTGGGGTATAAATCTGTAATACGATAAATCCCTTTTGATTTTAATTTGCCTGTGGAACTTTCTGGCACAGACAATCATTTAAAGCAAGTTATTCACCTACACAAATCAGTAATGCTGTTGTTTCAATAACACCTAAAGATTTTTATTAAGTTTAAAAAGTTGGTTTCTTCAAGGATGTAATAACTAACATTGTTTATTATTTGCATTTGTGCTTATTCATTTTTTTCTGTGCAATAATCATCTCTGAGAGTTCTTCAATATTACATTCCTTCTTTCTTAAAAAAGAAACTTTTTATTACCAAATTCATACAAATACATAAACAGGAAGAAGCTACCTTTTACCCAGTTAACCAATTGCCACCTTGTTTCATTATATTTCTACTCATTCCTCCCTCAACCCCCCTGCCAGATAATTTGTATTCAAGTGGCAGACATTATGTTACCGGATTTTCATTAGATCATCACAAAGTTCTCCCCTACTTGCCTTCCAGATCCTTTTGGGCTCACAAAACCAAAGCAAGAAGTTAAGCTGGAGACAGGGTTTCGTTCCAGTTTTTGTTTTTACAGTGTAACTACAACGAACATCATTTCATTTCCTCACCCTCCCTCGGACTTGCCTGTATTAACTGAAGTTCACTCTCCACTTTGACTCTGTCTGCAGAAATGTCTGTTTCTGGGGAACCGGCTATAGCTTCACACCGCTCTAACCAGGTCAAAAAGGTTGACAGTTCCTTCTCTAGCCTAAAGAAAGCAGAGGTGAGAAACAAATCCATCCAACGTCATCCTGCTAGACGCTGTATCTCATTTCAAGAAGTGAAGGTAAAAAAAAAAAAAAAAAAAAAGCCACCCCCTTCACGTCGGCAAGTGTCCTGGCACCACAGGTTTCAAGAGCCCCTCGTAAATGGGAAATTCCGGCCCAACTGTTCGAGTGATGAGAAACTATCATCCCAGATGTGCAACACATCAATTTATGTGCCCACTGAAAGGAAGGTGCTCACCTCTGCCAGTGAGCCAGCAGGGTCTCCAGCGCAGCCTGCCTCTCCTTGGCATGGAGCAGCGCCCCCCGGTATCTGTGCTGCAGGGCGGTGGCCTCCTGGACGGTGGAGCCCGTGGGAGCGCGGACCTTCCGGGCGCCGGCCGAGAGGGCGCCCACCGCGCTGCTCAGCGACTCCACGGCCTGGCGGAGATCCTACCGCGCGTGCAGGGGGCAGGGGAGGCGCCACGTCAGGAAAGGAGACCCACGTTTCTGAGACCCCTAATAACCAGTTTTTCCCTCCATTATAGTAAACAGCAATAAAAAAGGTCTCTGCCTACGGTTTTCAGCAAGACCTAGTGAACGGGAGGAGGAAGTTCCTGCACTTCACGAATGCCGAAGTCAAGCATGAGAATGGAGAGAACATCTGTCTTGCTGTATATCTGGATAATTTCAACTTCTCCTTAACAATTCAGATAATTTGTGAAAACTATTATTCATTTGATGTCCAAATATGTGAGTATTTTAAAAAAACCTCTGTTCCTTATGCACAAATGTTGTATGTACCATGTAATAATCTCTATAAAAAGTGTATGGAATCAATGAATTTGGGAGCCTCCGAATGTGGCAGGTACTGTGACATACATTACATCTAGTAACACATTTCATCTTCCTAAGAACCTTAAGAGTTTTGTTCTTATATTATCCCTGTTTTACAGATCAGAAAATTAAGACAGAAAATTACTCGCTTTAAGAAATCTAAATATTAGAAAAAAAATAGAGTATTATCCTCTCTGGCACTCGATTATTAACTCAGTTGCCCATTAAAATAATTCCATAATATTCAATTTTCCTAAATTTGGGGATTTAAAAAAAATGACATAAGTAACACAAAATGCCTTCTAATTATAAGTATTCAAATGCTATTCTATTCTGTTCCCCTTTCTAGATGTGGCCTTGTCTTACTTTCTATCACCATAACCTCTTCCTCCACACTTACATATATTTGTGCACAAATGCATATGTAACAGGGAGAATATATATATTTTAATTAACATGTGTTTCTTCTCAGTATTTCTTTGTACCTGCTTCTCCCCCTTTACTCCTTCTCCTAAATACTGCCAGAGGCATCTGTCTTTTGCTTTATGAAACATCCCACAATGGTCACCAGTTCAGGGACCAGACCAAATAAAGCTAGTCATTGGAAAAGGGTTAGTGAGTCATGGGAAAAAAGTCAGTGGAAAAAGAGTATTGTAAATCTGAATACAGGGGTATAAATTAGAAATCTATGCAAATTTATTTTTCTACACACATAATTTTTTTATAATGCTGGCAATGGGTAATATAGTTTATTACAGTATAATCTGAAAAAGTTACATGTTCTAATTACGGGAGAGAAATATTTTCTAAAAGAATACTTCTTTAATACACATGCTTCATGAAAATATATGTGCATACTTACATTTCTTGTGTTGTATGAAATGAAATATGTTTGATTTATCTTTCCTCAACTATCATAAAAATCTTTTCAATTTAACTCTCATAAAAATATTTACTATCTTTTCTTTCCAAGTAGGAATTATCAAATTCTTGAGTTGATAAATAAGCAGAAATGTTGAAGCATACTCTTACCATATGTTCCTGGAGAACTCTGTATGTTTCTGTAGCTGAAGAACATATTTTAATTGGATCAGCAAGTCTTTCTTCAAACTCAGACACAGACTGTTGGATCTAAAGCATTGGTGAAATATAAAAATAATAGTTGGAAAAATATAAATCAAGGCAGGAAAGGTTATTGGCAAAGTAACACGCCTTTCTTGAATAACTTTCAATATGATTTGATAAAATACATTCTTTGAAAAACCTAAAATCAATGTATCCCATTATTTGAAAGGAATGTAATTAAGCCTTTATGCCTATCTGCACACAGTATACTGATATTCCTATATTAACTCAGAAAAGGTACCCTATAAAAAAGTATAAATTTAGTCACCATTGACAACTTCATAAATGATTGGCAAATAGTGTCTTTTCTTTATTCCACTATTTCTGTAGTATTTGTTGCATTTTGCTGTACATGCAAGGTGAAACAGGTCACTTTAGCATAAATAACCAGTCCTTACCTTGCTAAGATTATCTTCAAACTTCTGCTGCTGAGATAAATGTGCCAGGATTGTCCCTTCCAGACTTTGTGCATGCTCTCGGAGTTCTTCCCAGTATCTTCTCACTTGTGTCAGCTTGGCTTTGATTCGGGCAGATTCTCCAGTGGTAATAAATTGAGCAAAAGACTGAGCTGCTTCTTCTAGTCCCATGATGTCACTGATCTTATTTTCTATTTCCTGAATTGTGACCTAAAATTTAAAACAAGAAAAATGACAATGTAGGGTGAGCAAGCTTGCCTTCCTGAAATGATATAATTATCCGCAGAGAGAGAAATTTAGTAGAATTTTCCTTAACTGACATTTCAACATACTTGGACCATTAGAGAGCAGCTATGAAAAAGGACCACGTGTTTCCTGACCTCATTTGGGGAGGACAGATAGACAATGTCTTAAAAATATAAACTGATAGAGCCATGCTTGCTGAATGGAGAATAAAGAGAACCAGCTACTCCTGCTTGCAGTGAGGTAAGCAGGAGGTGTCCCTGGAATTCTCTGAAGGTACAGAGAATTGCCTGCCTACCCGATGAGTCATGCATTTTAACTCACTGATTTGGGAAGGAGTGTGTTCCGGTAACTTACAGGAATGTTAATATAGACGTCCATTAAATTTTCTTAAAATGTAGTTGAATACTTCATATTTTACCAAACTAACAGCTTTTCTGATTCCATTCCTGTCTAAGCCAAAAATGTGTCATACAAGCTTTAGGCAAGTGATTTCCAAATTTGGAGTATTTAGGATTGCCTGGATCCCATCCTCAGCAGCTCAGCCTTAGTAGTAGGTCTCAGCTGGGGGCCAGGACTTTGAATTTCTAACAGTCTCCTAGGTGATGTTACTATTGTGGGTCTACTACTCTGTGAACCATTGCTTTTATTCAATAGCTGTGGACTCCACAGTAGACAGCCTACATGCTATAATTTCCATTTGGAGCAGGAGGACATTCTATATACTAGCTAACCCATGAAAAGTACCAAAAGCCACTAAGGATGTGTGTGTTGGGGGAGGTGTGTCTGTCATAAATTTAACTATAAGAGAATGAAAATTATTTCTCCCAGAAAATGAGCCAAATCATCCAATTAAAAAAGCAAAATATCCAGATATGTCTCAGTTTCAAATAATTTAAATGGAAAATGCTGTTACCCTAGACAAAAATTAATGTGTGACTTCCATCTACATGAGACAACTTATTAAGAAATAACTCCTGTCTAGATGAGACAAAAAGAAATAACTTACATCAGATTAATGCCAGGTATATATAACTTATTTATTTTTATTTTTATTTCTCATATGTATGACTACAGTAGTATGCCAGATAGTATTTATTTTTTGACCATTAATACAATCTTTCTGCATCTTGCTGTTTCAGATATTTTTTAGGAAAATTACTCATAAATTCAACAAATATATACTGAGAGTATCTTACATGCTAATAATTGTTTTAGGTGCTTGAAACACTTTAGTGAAACAATCTTAGTTAAAATCAAATTTCTTAGTCTTTAGTGTAATACAGGAGAATAACAAATTCATAAATGCAAAACATATAATCATCTTGCTGGATTGTAACAAAAATTTTCTTATCCAAAAAGGAAGATGAATCCAGGATATGGCCTTATCAATTGTAAATTGTCATTTAGGAGTAAGAAATCAATTTGGATTAGCATGTAATGAAGAACAAAAAATAGGCTTATCGATAAATATCTTCACAATGAAAAAGCTTCATTAAGTTGAATCCTAAGGTTGTTGTAAAGTGAAAACATGACAAGTGTTACTACATTTTTAGTATTTTCTCTAATGTAGTCTGTTTGGAAGTACAGCATGAACCTATCAGCCCAAATTCCAAGTACAGTGTATTCCACTTTCTCTTTGTTTATTTTCAGTAAATATGTTTTTCCTGCTATTCATATTTACCTGATGCATTTTAGATCGTTTTCAAAATGCCATATTGGGATATTAAGATATGTTTCTAGTCTGATGGCATGGAAGCCCATCATTAAGCATTTATATTTGAAAATAAAATATGTAATCATTTTGTTTCCTGAAGAGTAACAGTGATATAACATTTGATTTTTTAATATATTTTAGAACACCTGGAACTAAGATTTAAATAGCAGTAAAATGAGTCATAGAAAGGATAAACAAGTTAAAAAGTGTATGTTAAAAATTTATGAAAGGAAATTTTTGAGACAAAACTAAGTGTGCTATTCTTAGAATTTCATGAAAATGATCAAATGACAATTAAAAAAAGTTTTAAAGATTAAATATTTTTCATGAAAATTCTTAAATGGGTTGGCATCTATTTTGCCTCATATACAATGCAAGACAAAAGCAGACTGTGTAACCCAGGTTCCATTATCCTGGGTGGCAAAAGATGTGTGGTAAGTCAGGACAACCTGCACAGCATGTACTTTTAGCTGTGCAACATTGCACTCTTCCCTCGTACATGTGGTGATGGCTTTTCTGAGTCATAATGAGAAACGTTCCCTCAACTTGGCATTTATTTTACTATATTTAATAAAATGAAATGGCAGAGGGTTTTCCAGTTCCAAAAAAAAATGAGCTGAGAGAAAAGGAAGTGGCTGAATTTTGAAAATATGTTGTGTAAAAACTGTATGAAAAAAAGAGAAATGAACACTGAGAGTTCATTTCTTTCAGCCAATTTTTTAAAACTATTTGAACGAAGTGGTCAATGATAGTCTATGAAAATGGTTATTTTAGAGCTGGGATAGCTGAAGGATCAGAACATTTCAGTCCCATGTCCCCAAGGTCATTACAAATGAAAGCATGAGAGTAACAGCACCTGATTGTTCCACAGAAAGTAATTTCTCCTCCTTGTGGTTTGTGAGGACAAATACCACTAATGCTTGAGCTAGATTTCTGGAATAATTCTTACAAAGTACAGCTGTAGATAAATACATTTCATGTTGTATAAAGGAATCAACAGAGCACTCCAATGACGTTAAGTCAAAATCAGGGAAAAAGAGTAATGTAACCATAAAAATATTTTAATGACATTCCACACAATATTGATTTTGAATGCATAAGTCAGACAACATTAACACTTAATTCCATCTATAAAGTGTTGTAAGACCTCTTAGCTCAGCATTTTGCGTGAATTTAATTTTAATAGAGTCACATAGCAATGAAAGATTTGTCCTTGGGCCAAACAGCATTTGATAAAATGTCAGAAAGGAGTTCTTAAAAGCTAGACAGGGATTATAAATATAACATGTGAGCAGGTCACCTTAATTTGGTTGATTTGCGTGTCCATGGCAGATGATGAAGTTTCCAGGGCATTGAGTTCTTTTTCTTTCTCAGTTATCCAGATGGACAGGGTCTCAAAATTATTGCCAAAATGATCCCACTTGTTTTTCACCATTTCCATGGTTTTAATACTAAAATTAAGTAAATAAAATGCAGTATTTTCATAGACAACAGCAGTACATGTTTCTTTAAATCACCAAGTGAAAAGATAGCAAAGACATTTGTGATTATGTTGAAGCTGAAACTATTAGAGAGGAAAAAAAGATGTACATTTGAACTGAGTAGTTTGGTAGTCCTTAAGCCTTCCAGTCTCCTTGAGAATGAGCATTTAACAAGGTAGTGTCTACACTACGTTATGAATGAAACTGTGCTTCTAACAAAAACATCGCTAGGTCCAAAGGGTTTGAATATGGGTATAATCTAGTTAAACTCTGCACATGACCAGTAATTGCAGGGACTTATTTTAGTGAAGTGTCTGCATAGATTCCAGCACACAGTTTTTTAGCAGTCCTACTTTCATGAACATAGTCCTCCTGAATCTTAAAGGAGAGATACTGCAGTGATGTTTTATATTCAGAAATCTCTATAAAATCATTTTTATGAATCAAGAAAGATCTTGGAATCTGAATCTCATGCTGCTACGTAGGAAATGTTTCTATTATTAGAGCTAAGCCCGCAATCAGCAATCTATAATGATTTCAACTATTCTTAGATGACTGCTCCATCTTGATTTCAAAAGACTTGTACATGAGCACCCTAACTGCTTTTAGACACCTTGGGCTATATTTTTAATAAATCTAATGAACAAAATTTCAACTACAGATTTCTGTTTGTATTAGCTATGTGTATAGAATCATGTGATTATGGCTTTCAGTTTAGAAAAAGACTAAGAAACTTACAGTATTTCATTGAACTGATAAGTCCTTGGGTTAAAAAAATCAAGTGAAAGAATTTCCCTGTTTACCTAAAGGCACTTGAAGACATCAAGAAAAATATTATGTCATCACTGGATGTCCAATTAAATAATACTGCAGCCTCAAATGTATACCTGGATGTGGCTAATGTTCTTTTCAGTACAGGTAATGTAAGCTATGTTATACTGCAAGTTTTCAAATGAAATACAAGTTCAAATAGATGTTCAAAATCAAAGTAGCTTCCTTTCTAATCAACTGGAAGTTTTACTGTTTCCATACTTTGGTGGATGATATTCAATATAAAGTTCTCAAAGCTTTAACTCATAATTTCCTTTAAATTAATGATTTAACAAATTTTAAAGTTTAGGCAAACATACATTAATTTCAAGGTGTTAACAGTATTAAGTAAAAGCAAATTTTACACTTTTAAATCCATTTTAGAAATCATGTCCTATGCCTTAGGAATAATATGTGTCGGTGGTTTACCACCAAACAGCCTTTAAAAAAGAAACGTTCAGTGATGTCATTTTGAGGAACATTGGTCATCTCATGTTTATCCTGCCCAAAATTTTTTTACATATTTTATACATAACAAGATACCACAGGCCAAACTGTTCTTTCTTTTTAGATAAACAAATATTAAGGGTTTAAAATAGATCTTTAAAGTTAATTTTTGGCAATAGTATATTAACCAGCGACAATTTGAATATTGAGGCACTATAACCAAGCTCTGTGAGCTTCTTGGAGATGGAGACACTTGGTCTATATCTATGTAATTAGGCTTATAATCTACACAACCAAAATATCTCCTCTTCCCTCTAACTGGTGACAGAAGAATAACACAGTAAAACATTTATTTTAAATATTGGTTCTTTTCTGAGATTCCCTCCCCAATGTATGAAGGCCACAGAATTGAATAGATATGGCTTTCTCGTGAACAGAATCAGTTTATGATGCAAAAATCACATCCCTTTTAGTTTTCTGTTCTGTTATAGATGTTGGTTCTGTACTGGTGATACTTTTTTTGAATTGTGAGTTGCTTCCTCAAAACATGCTGAAGTACACAGACACTTTGAGATTTTAAAAGAATGTTTTGAATACAATATACAGGAAAAACAGTATGCAACTTTATCTCAGAGAAGAAAGTTTACGACTTGTCAAGCACATACTCTTCTTCAAGCGTGTCTTCTAATTTTTTGACTTGCTCTTTGATTGACTTGGCCTGTTGCTGAAGCAGCTGCTTATTCTTGGGCCCAAGTGGTATATCTGCAGCTTCCTTCACAAGATTTTCAGCCTGGACTGCAATTCCTTCTGTTCGTTTAGAAAACTCCTAAAAGGGGACATAATTGTTAGGAATACAACGATTAAACTCTGCCCTCAAATAATCTGCATACACTGCAAAATCTTCTCCAGAATAGATGGATGGATGGATGGATTCATACATGTATGAATATTAGCATATATTTGCAGCAATAAAATGGACTTACTCTCATTATGACTAGAATAGACACCTTGCTAAATTATTTTCATTTTATATGTACAACAGATATTTACCTTCATAGTTACCCAACAGTTCTCACAAAAATGTCTCTCCATTGTTTCCTGGTGTAGGATTATTGCTTAGAATTCTCAGCTGCATTGTAATAATTAACTTATCCACAAATACGTTAGTTTGTTACATGCCAGCTCAGGCAATGACCAATAGTGGTTGACTTTCTCAATCAGAGAGATAATAAATTTCTAGGCCAATGAATGTAAATATTTGTTTATTTAACTGAAGAATATCTTAGTCAATAAAGAGTATCACTGATCTTTACTATAAAGAAACGTTTTGCTAGTTTTCTAAAAAGAGCTATAATCTGATCTTAATATGATTAAATCTTATTTACTATGTATCCATATACATCATGATAGAAAGAAGGTAAGATTTAAACCAATTAAACCAGGACTAGAATCCTGGATTTACTAGTAACTGGTTGTTTGACTTTGGCAAATTATTTTTTAGGCCCTTTCATATAAAGTGCAGATAATAATGGTTTTCTTATATGGTTACTGTTAGTTTTTCATTAGCAATTTCATTTTTAAGTGCCTGGCACTCTGGTAGGTACCTATTATCGCTTTTATATCCCTCACATAAATCTGAGAACAAAATAGTTTATGAAATTCACACACTGCTTCTCAATAAAAGTGAAACTATTTTAATTCAAAAATTAATTTAATATATTAGAGGCACTGGTAAATTTTAGCAATTACCTGAATTTTATCAGGTAATATATTGAATGCTGAATTAGAAAGATAAACTCAGAGATAATCCTGGGTGAAAAAAAAGGAACTTAGCATCTCATTTCTTTGCAGGTAAGAGAATCTCACAGAAGTGTAAATTTTGATTATGAAGTCCCTTCTCCTAAACAGATAATGCAGAGCATCTCCCAGAATTATTACATAACTCCATATGTAATAGATTACATAATAATATTGTATTTTCATGTTTGAAAGACTTGATGTCCTCATAGAAATATCAATATTACTATAAGAAGTACTTGGCAATTTGAGAGAATAAAACAAGTATGGCTTCCTCACACTAGAGAGATTTATAATATTCTAAAATATGGTATTTGCTAATGTCACAACACTAAATTCTGTGGTTATAAGAACCCACAACTGCTATCTTTGAACTTAAAGTAATCGTAGATTCAATTGTGAAGACTGTGAATAGCAGCAAAATATCAGAATCCCAGAATTTCTTCCCAGAAACCGAGAAAAAAACACGGAGAAAGTAGAGTTATGTTTGAAACACTTTCATAAATTCAATCAAAGAGGCTTTTGTGGGAGTTTCATACAGGGAAAGCACAATGCAGAGGAATTCAAAGAACAGAATGATGGTGATAAAAATCAGATTAGGCAAAAATAGAACAAGATTATAAGGCTTTATCTCTAAATTCTAGGAGGAAGACATGAGTGGGGCAGCAGGAGAGTGGGCCCCAGCATCAGATGGGTCTGGAGTTGAAACCAGTCTCTATCCTTCACTAGCTGTGTAACTGAGTCACATAACTGAATTGTCACTTTCTCATCAGTGACACCTCTTGTAAAGATTGAAGATGATATTGAAGTGAACACCCTACAACACAGGTGGAAAGTACTAGAGTTCCTTAGTACAACCATTCAAAAACTACAACTGGAATGAAGGCTGGACATACAATGTCAAGTGAGCAAAGAAGTAGAGAGCAATTATTCCACATTACATGTGCTTGTGGAGCAGCAGACATAAACACTTAATAAAGGGGTTCAGTTTTTTAATGAGAACATAATACAGTGGCTAAGGGTGTGGGCTCTGGACTCAGATCTCTTAGATTTGAACCCCAACCTTGCCAGTTAGTAATCCTGAGATCTTAGTTAAGTACATAAACAACTTTGTACCTTATATTTCCTCATTTTTGAAACAGGATTAATACTAGTAACTATTTCTCAGGATTGCTTTGGGAATTGAGGAAAATGATAAAACATCAAGTGATTAAACCAGCATATGGTATATGTGCAAAAAATGTTAGTTCATACTATCAAAAATGTCCCAAAGTATACAAGAATTTTGGCTAAGAAGAATTTTAATAATAAGATTAAAAACTTTACATTTGTTAACTTACAAAACTGCATAGCTGATAAACTAATTCAAAGGGATTAGAGCCACAGGGTATCAGAAACCCCAGATCAAACCTGGGTGGGACACCTGTATGATAATTAAACCAATAAACATGTTTGTATTTATAAAGGACACCTGATATATGTTTACTATATAACATACTTAGAATAAAAAATTAAAAATAATATTCTATTTAAATGACTGAAAAAACATCACATAGAATTGAAAGATTCTGTGGCCTTATAAAACTTCAAATTTGAAGGCTTTTGAGATTACAGCCTTAGTTCACCAAGCACACCTACTAAGAATTATCTCTGGGATGTCCTACCGAAACCTCAAACTCACTACATCCAAGACTGAATTGGTCATCTTTCCCCACTGACAGCTAATCCTTCAAGTTTCATCTCACTCCTATTGCCTCTGTCAGGCTCAGAACCTTAGGTACCAGCTACTTTTTCTTTACTCTCTGTCTCTTGCATCTATCCCTATTGCCATCCCATTACCCTAATTCATGCCCATGTTAATGCACACACACCTTCTAAATGGATCCCATGACTCTAGGTCTTACACCCTTTCAATTTTCTAAGTCTGCTTAGAAACAATTCCTAAAGTACAGTTCTAATCATGTGATCATTGATTCCTTTCTTAAAACCTTCAAAGACTCCATGTTGCCTAGAAAGGAATGCTTTAAGCCTTCAACAGTCCATAATATGACCCAATTTTCCTTTGCAACTGTACTTCCATTTCTTTGCTTTACAGCACAGAATCCCCACTTTTGTATTTCATGCCATTTCCCATTACCAGAATGTACATTTCCACCCAAATTCTGCTTTTCTATGTCTTATATGCCCTTTAAGTTTCAGTTAAAAATATCACTGCCTTCAGAAAGATTTTTTCCTAATGTATCCACCTTTTAGGGAACTCATCATTTCCCACTTTAGCATAAAATTTCTGTTAGTTCTTGATGCTTAAACCTTATTGTTTTCATTCCCCAAAGCAACTTGACTAGTGTGTTGAAGAGTAGATAATCAATGAACAGTAAGTATTGATTAAGTGAATAATTACAGCAATTAATAAAGGAACAGGAACACGGTTTTCCTTCAAAATAGCGAGTACCAAGGGACTAATTGGTCTTACTGATATACCTTTGTCTGTTCCAATTCTGAAGATAAGCTTTCCAAACTGCTAAAACTCAAGAAGCGTTCGTGGCTCGAACCTGTTTGAAAAAGGTATCTGACCACTGTCTCTTTGTTTGTTTCAAATCTCTCCCATTTTCTTAATGTGACCTAAATTTGAAAAAATAAACACATCACGTTATTAATTATCAAAGAGTGTCACAAAATACTGTTCTCATGTCCCTTCATTAGGCTGTCAACTTCCAGTGAACTCTGCTCACATTTCACAGTTACACTGATTAAAAATGATTCTAACGTTTTCTACAAGAATTTCCTTTTTAAGCCTCCATTCGTCTACAAAAGGAGGATGTGTGGACTAGAATTCTAAGTTTTCTCACTGCTGTGAAGTCCCAGGGACCTGAAGATATTTAAGTATAGGTAAGGCACAAAGGAAAAGAAAGCCTGCCAGTATTTCTCCAAAAAATAAAGTATGAGAGGGAGAGAGAGAAAGGAGAAGGGGGAGAGAAGGGAGGGGAGTGGGCAGGGAGCAGGGGGCAAACATTCGAGATCTTTGTTTTTGAGGGGATGTGTCAAGATCTCAATGAAGTATAAATCTATGGCTGCTGGACTGTCCAGAAAAATAAAATGATCCAATGCAAATTTCCGAATTCAGGTGAGTGTGGATTTGGATTTAAGTCCTGGCTTTATTATTGATCATTGCTCTGTGACTTTAGGTAAAGCCCTCAAACTCTTTCTTTTTAAGTTTCCACACTTGCAAAATGTGCTAATTACAGTATCCACCTCATACAGCTGATGTGATGATTAAAAGACATAGTGCATGTAAATATTTTATACCATGCTGGAGCATCAAAGGCAGAAATACTCATTTGCTCCGGCTAGAAGATGAAACCCGTGACCTGGAAGTTAACACGGCCCATGACGTCCTGTCTCCAACCTGGATGCGACGTTCCTGCCTCTCCCTGCTGTGCTCCATGCTCTCCAGGCTGCTCTCCAGCTTCCGCAGCTCCTCTCGGCCCTGGCTGGGCAGCCCGCCGGCTCCCGGCCGCGTCTGCGCAATCTGCTGCTGCAGGTCCCTTTTCTTCGCAGAGATCCTCTTTGTCTTTTGCTGGAAGCATTTATTTGTTTTAACAGATGGATATACATGTTACTAAGTGACTACGCAGGAACATAAACACCCACTCTTTAATAGAGGTACAGAAAGGTGCAATTAACAGCAGGATAGGTCCAAATTATATTTTAAAGTTAACATGAGCATTAACAGACTGTGTTAGTCAAAGATGGACATTATTTATAAATATTTTGTTTTTAAACAGTAAACAATATCGTTAATTTGGTCTTGGTATTTTCTTTGTGTACAAATTTAGACATTTAGCATGTTGTGCAATACTCCAGGAGGAATTTGGCAAAACTATTCATTTGACATGATTCTCTTCAAAGAATTATTTTCTGCCTACAAACACAAAGTTGCAATTCCAATTTGTAAAAATTATTTATATTGTAGAAATGCTAATACCTTACTATTAATTATTTAATTCCTTCATATATTCAGAATGATTTATCTGCTGAGATGCTTGGGAAAAGTTATGACTTAACATGAACTTTTTATTGAAATTATAATGTACAAATGGAATAGTATGCAAATCTCAAGTATACAGCTAGAGTTTTCACAAAGTAAAAACATGCATATACCATGCACTTTTCCCAAGAAATGTGAAGTTTTAAAATATTAATGTAAATATCAACAATCTCATATTTCTCTGACTTAAATTGAAACCCAAACACCACTTTTACAATGAGTGAGAACACTGTAACACCAAGCATTAATTTTTTTATACTCATAGCCTTTGAATACTACAAAGCCTAGAAGATGGTATTTTACGTATACTTTTAATGCAACTTCTATTTTTATATATTACTACATATAAAATTAGCTAGCATTTTGCTATGCATTGTTAGCTAGAATCTTGTCATTAAAATTTTTTATTCGAATAATACTTCTACTTTGCATTGAGTTTGACAAGTTGATTAAAATTGTTATCAATAGGTTTTTCTTTACTTTCAATTCTACTAGTAATAAGAGCATACACTCCTGAAAATCTTGTTACTTCCTATAAGTTATTCCCAAACTAGAATGTATTCAAAGCCATAAATTGAAAAGCAAGAATTTAACATAACGGCAGAAAACTAGGGATCGCAAATATGAAGCAATTTTTCTTTCTGCTTTCCTGCTCTGTTATAAAAAGGACAATTTAGCAAGTTTTATGAGGTTTTCATAGCTCAATCAACTTGCCTTCCACAATATTCCTTGAACTTGCGGATATCATCAGATCATTAAGGTTGAGAACTTACCAGGCAGGATTTTCTGAAATATTTAATATTTAACAGAGAGTCCAATTTCTTCTAACCTTTCAGCTGTGTTCCTTCCTGCACCCACCCTTTGACTGCACCCAGGGGAGATAGTCTCCATCTCTCTGATTCTGTCAGTAACTAAGCAACTTAGCATAAATGCACGGTAGTTAAGTGCCATTCTACCTGGTGATGAAGAAGTAACTGCTGTGCTTCGAACAGATTTTCAGTGTCCAAGATTTTCTCGGCTTGCTCCTGGACTTCTTGAGAGCCAGAAATTAAGTCTTCAAGGGAACTTTTGACAATTTCTTTGTACTGGACACAGTCTCCAAAGTTGCTTAACATCTTTTCAACCTAGATTTTTATGAACAAAATTGTAACCATATACTCATGTAATCTTAAATATTTTAAGAATATGGGTAAAGTCTATCTCAATAACATGAAATATATACACAGATCTCTAATTTTTATTCTTTGTTTTTGAAGCTTATTTAATTATTATTAAACTGCACAGTCATTTATGGGACTTGCAAGCCTCATTTGATACGGTGCTCCGTGCCACACTAAAAACCCCCTCAGTCTGGCAATCAAGGAAGAGTAACAGAACTGTGTATATTGTCTCCTGTACCCTTTAGTTACAATTTCATGACTAAAATTCAATTACAAATTACAAAAGTGTGTTTTAAGAAAGTTGAGTCCATGCTATTTAAAGTAAATAAGGAAAAAGTTTGTGGAGAGGGGGAAAAAAAGCATTTGTTGAAAATGCACTTCCATGTTTCTACAAAAAACATCAATAAAATTTTTAATTTTGTTGTTCTTTAGTGGATTCTTTTCTTTGGCATTTTCCTGAATTTCCAGCTTTCTCTTCTGGTTCTGCTTCATTTATTTGAGTTTCAGCAGCATCTTTTGTTTTCAGTCAATTTTCTCCATCTTCCTAAGATAATCATTTTTACATTTAACTTGGAGCCCACTGTTCTCCAAACAAGCTGCAGAGGGACCCCATGGAAACCACAAACTCCAGCTCTCAGTATATCACAGCTCCGCTGAAATCAGTGACTCTTCATTACATATTGCCAATCTACCCACAGTCTCTTTTTCTTACACTGGACAATTGCAAACATTTTGTGTTCCACAATAATTTAAATGCTAAGCAGGTTAAAATCAAAGGATGGACTGAATGCGTCAACCCATCTTTTTATATGAATCTTTATGTCAACAGAATGTTTGTTTTTCTCCATTCCTCTCCTTTTGCTTTCACTAAGTGATTAATTAAGTGATGAAGTAACAAACCAGGGTATGAATATAAATTATACAGTAGTTTAAGATTGATAACTGTGTTGGGAATTAATATCTTTATTTGTTAGAGGTAGATGGTTGCTACAAGTCCCATGGGTAGTGTCATGAGGGTACTTGGAAGATAAAGCAATTAAATGGCCTTGATAAAATGGTCATTCAGGGAGACTAGTAGTTTCTCATTTTAAAGGCTGTCAAAGTGTTCTTGTTTGTGTGTGTGTGCGTAACAAAACATATTATAAATTAATCTCCCACTATCACTACTTGTTAGATCGTGGATCAGAGATCACCTGCATATGTATTTACTTTTTTATTGTCATCCTTTTACCCTACCTTCTTGACCAAAGAGAGAGTAGTGAAGGATAATGTCAGAATTTCAGTCAAAGTATGGTGGTGGCACATTGCTATAAAAGATGGATAATCAAACGATTGAGAGGGTTTGTGTTCCAAAATTTGATTAATCCTATCGTTATTTTCAATTTGCCAAAAATTCTTAAGAAAACTATCTTATATATCAAAATTCTCCCATGCTATTGAAATCATAAGCAGTTCAGAATATGTTTGGCTTATGCAAATTCACCACTAAAATCTATATGGATTAAAAACATAAGTGGTTAAGTGAACAAACTGTTAGACTGGGGACATCTATAGAAAATTCCAGATCATCAGAATCAGAGAATTTAAGTCATCCAGTTGATCATTTTCCCATGCAAGTTTAGAAATGATTTCAAGAAATAATGAAAACTATTCTACTTTACATCCTTATATTATCTTCCCACACACAAATTCACCAGTAATTACATGACAAACTGGTCAGTAAAAATATTTTCACCAAGGGCCAAAAGTGCTTTTATGTATAGTATTGCATTCAGTCCTTGACACTACCTTTTTGGGTAATTTTAGCCCTGTTTTACAAGTAAGGCAATCAAGACACAGAAATGTTAAATGACAAGCTCAAGATGACACAAGAAGTGGAGTTTCAGAGTTAAACTTTAACCCTGGATTTGTCTGACTCTCAAGCCTCTGTGATATACATTAAACTGACCATGACATAATACTTTTACTAAGAGTCAGAAGTGTGGTTCTGATAAGCTTTGTATACAATACAAATTCTTAAGCGGAACTAACATATCCAACAATGGCACAGACCACAATTCAAACATCCTACTCATCCATCTTCCCTACATACCTTTATATAAATAAGCATCTAAATTATTCTGTTCCAACTATACTTTCTTTGTAAAATTACTTGTTAAACTACAAACATAAAAAGAACCTTCCAGATTCCTTACCCAGAATTTATAGAGTGTGAGTAAATGGTATGTACCTCTGACAACAAAGTTAGGAGAGCTTTGAAGGAACTAGATAACTTTGCCAGCTCATCTCCTTGCTGTTGGGCTTCATTCTCAGATGAAACTTCAATCAAAATTTTAAGCCTGGATTTTAGCCAGCTGAGCATCTCGCCTTTTTTGGTAACACCATTTCTGATCTCCTGGAATGAAAGAACATTTTGATGAAGAATACCATAGTGAATCAATTTGTTCACATCTTTAACAAAAACCTCCAAGGGCTAGAAAGAAATGTTTCCCCAATGCCAATACCAAATGTGTAAACTCAATACTCTCTATACCAAAAAATTACCTTCATATTAGATGGTTAGATATTTGCTGATGTTTCCTTGATCATAACAGAGATGCTTCTAAAAGCCCTGTAGAAGAATGCGTGACCCCCAAATTAGGAATTATAACATATAATTTGATACCTTATTGTCTGGAAGCTGGAAGGAACATGGTATTTTTTGGGAGAAAATATCAAAAGAGTCCTTTTTTTAAGTAAGCTCATTTCTTTTATTGAAGAATTCACTTGTTGCATATTATTCTGAATGCCCTAAAGTTAATGTAAAGATGCCCTTATGTTCACTCACATTTTATGCCTCATTTTTATTAGTTTTTGGGAGTCAATCCCACTAGATAGTGAGAATGCACAAAGAGGATCACAGCTCTGAGCCTAGAAGGGAGGCTTCACTGGCTGAGACTAGGCCAGAAGGCCTCTGGGACCTCAACCCTGGCGGAGCCGGGGACTGACAGAATGGTGAGTGGGGCAGCCTCTTCCTCCTACACGCACTCAGGGGAGCATGAGGGCAGGGGCCTCCCACTCTCGGGCTGCTGCAGGGGGTCTTACAGGGCAAATGCCTGCCAGCAGAAATGGTTGCTCCCAAGCAGTGATCTCTTCATTTTAAAGTATGAATTGTCATTTTTTTTTATGTGTGTGTGTGTGTGTGTGCTGTAACAGCAAATATAGGCATAGCACAATACTATTGGAATCTGTAGCATTTAAGGGGATTATAAAATTAATGGAAAAAAGTAGAACTCAAAGGATAGGAATAGAAAGGAAATATATTCTCATTAATAGGAGCTATGTGACTTGCAAGCGTTCAGAATGCTGAAAGATACACCATTTCATAATAGCGTGTGCCTGCAAAACACCAGGATCCGGGCTGAGAGGGAGAGGGTTGCTGTGCGCCACTTACAGCACGCAAACCAAGCTTCTGTCGCCCTGGCTGGATTTACACAGCTGATTCGACTCAGACTGAATGTGACACAGAAATGATGCACAAAGACCTTGCCCAATTTCCTCATTTTCTGTGACCTGGCTTTTGGATGGCTGAATATGTATAAAAACATGTAATGTTCTTGTTTTCCATCCCAATTCTTTAATCTCCACTGTGTTGTAAGCCCATGCATACAACATCCATAAGGGATTCCCATTAGCTAAAGGCACCTTAGAGGCACCACTGAGCATTGAATCTCAAAGCTAACAGTGAGTCCGTGGAAAAACTGCCTAGAGTTTTCCAGAGTAACAAGAGGAGACTAATTTTTAAGCAAGTTAATTTCTTGTAGAAAGAAGAAAACATAGTTAGATTGTTTATCATTTCTCTTTTTAATTAATGGAAACTTTAGAGTAACAAAAAAGGCATAGGACCTACCTCTACAGTGCGTCCAACCTCTCCATGGTTGGTAGCATTGATCACCTCACTCTTAATTCTCATCAGTTGCATCTCCTTTGCAGATATCCAAGATAAGAACTCAGAAATTCTGAAGTAACACAAGTATTTTCTTATGAAAGGGAGAAAATATCTCAAAGGTTGGAATACATTTTCTATATAAGTTTATTCATGGAAACGTGCTTCCGCCTGCCTCTAACTGAAAACCATTCTTTTTTATTAAATAAAGCATTTCTGTACAGGAGCACGGGCAAGACCATACAATCTGATTCTCATTATTGTGTAAGATGAAACATATATTTCTTCCTTTGCAATGCTCCCTGAATGAACAGAATCAGGATGGATTATATCTTCTCTGGGAACATTCCAAGACTACCTGTTCATGTAGTCCTTCCACTTGTCTGGGTCTTCCGCCAGCCTCGCATGGGTGCTGTCGATGGCAGCTCTGAGCTCTCTGAGAGTCACCTGACATGTCTCAGGTGTGCTCCTTACTGGGTCCCGGACTGGGAGTTTCAGGCACAGGTCTTCAATGAGCTGTAATCTTTTCTCACAAAGATGATGAGGACCTTTGTCACTGAAGAAAATCTAATGAGCAACAAATGTTGATATAAGCCCTGTGATATTCCATACTGTACTTTCATGTTTTCACAGAAGTCCCATGTCATCTAAGAGTAGACAGTAACTAAGCTATTTAGCATTTTCAGACCCAAATGAAAGCATCAGTTCTATCCTTTACCTAATGGTATGTATGCCTTTGCATGCCTGCCCTCAGCAGGTGTGAGACTTACCCTGTGCTCTCTAATAATCTTTTCACTGCCTTCCTGGGGTACCAGCTTGGTTTCTCGATCCAGCTCCATTCTGCATTCTTCTACAGAAGCTAAGAATCTATTCTTTTCCACCTCAATCTTCAGATGAAGCAGATGATACGGGGCTTCTCCTTGAAGGTCCTACATTCCACAGGTAAGATGTGGAAAAATATGACACCATTCCTGATGAGGTACATTTCCAATGAAAGCGACAAAGCCCAAATATTCTTTTAGGACCCGTCGATTTAATCACTGTTGTCTGCACCCGGCCTCTTGCTTTGTACTTTTCCCAGGACTGCGATCACAGTGAATCCTTCCAGCCTGCTGTGGGGTCAGGCGTTCTCACAGTGATCCTTCTATTTGATATTTACAGTAGTCCCACACAGTTTCAGTGTTCCTATTTTACAGGTTAGAGTATTGAGGCTTGGGGGTAAGTAGAAAGGCTAGATTGGGATCTAAACTTAAATCACAGACTGATTCACACACCCTCTTCCCAGCACGTGCCCCTTTTAACTTTGCCAACAGCCCTGTGAGTTAGGAAGAACATTTATTATACTCACTACACAAAGGGGAATTCAGAGAGACCTTATTAGTAAAAAAGCTAGGATTAAACAGCCCACGCCTCTGACCACCTGCCATGTCCTCTCTTCCTTAGAGCATGCTTTGAAAAAAGAAGTGTGCCAGCAGGCAAACAACATGGAAGTTTTTATCCTCTTTTTCTATATAAGTATATGCTATCTTATTACCTGTAGTCCTACAATTTATTAATTTTAGCCAACTTTTATCCTATAACATTTTAAAGTTACTTTTAAAATAAAATACTAAGATAACTGATAAGAAAAATGAGTTAGGACTATGGAAAGACTAGGACAGATTATCTAAAGAAGCTTTGTGTGTGTGTGTGTGTGTGTGTGTGTGTGTGTGTGTGTGTGTGTGTGTGTGCAAAATAAAATACAGTCTCCATTTATAGTCTCCATTCCACAATATATTTATGGTATGTTAAGTAGACTTCTAAGATATCTTTAAAAGCTCAGATTTCTTTAATAATATTCTTTTTTTCATTTTCAAATTTAGCAAGTAGAAAAGATATTTCCTCAGGGATGAAAAGTAGAGCACAGGGAATATCGTCAATAATATTGTAATAACTTCATCTGGTGCTGGATGGTAACTACCCTTATTGTGGTGAGCATTTCATACTGTATATAATTGTTGAGTCACTATGTGGTACACGTGAAACTAATATAATATGGTACATCAATGGTACCTCAATTAAAAATTAAAATAAAAAGCAAATACAAAATCTTTAACTGTATTTTTCCTGTGCACAGGGTTGGTACGTTAGGCTATGTTATTAAGAGAGTGTTTCAGCTGTCTATCTTCCAGATCATGCAACTTCCTCATATAATAAGTATGCAATTGGCCACTCTGATACAAGCTCGTATGAGCACGTTAACGTGCTGCTAGCGAAGGCTTCCTCCTGCCTGGCTGGAGGAAGACAGCCCTCCTGGGGTCTCCATTATACTGACATGCAGATTCTGAAGTCGGCTTCCTGGCTTCCATGTGACAGGCCCATGCAGGACATTCACGTCAGCCTGAGCCGGGTGACCCTGTACCCCCACTTGCACACTTGCACACTTTCCTTCTTCTAGCTGCTGTGGTCCCCTCCGCTCCCACCTCCAGAATCTGCTGCTTCTTTTAATCCTAGTTCAAAACTAGTAACTTTATTGACTTTTTCCCACTATGAAACAGACCCACTTCTCTCTTTCAAACCTTTCATATATTATTTCTATATGCTTATTATATATTCTTATTATATAATCTACTTTTATTATTTGCAACTAATTATCTCTCTTACTGGACTCTAATCTCTTGGGGAACAAGGATTATGCTTTGTTCCTCACTGAATCCTTAACCAATAAATGCTCTTCTTTGTATTTTTTACATCACAAATCTAAACCAGATGGTAAAATCCTTGAAAATAGCAGATATATATGTGTATAAAAGTATGTACGTCTAACATAACTTACTCAGATGAAAAAGTTTACTGAATGTTGCTGAGTAAGTTAAACCCCCTTGTCATTCCTGCCCCCAAAACATAATCAGGAAAAGAAAT
The DNA here is from genome assembly GCF_040802235.1 of Manis javanica. Classification (NCBI taxonomy): domain Eukaryota; kingdom Metazoa; phylum Chordata; class Mammalia; order Pholidota; family Manidae; genus Manis; species Manis javanica. The sequence goes on from NC_133168.1 coordinate 68,170,328, forward strand.
GAGGACTTTTAAGTAATGAAAAATTGATGCTCCTAAAAGATAGGAAAAACAAAATGGTATCATATGTTATCACGTTCTGTTCAAGTGAAGTTTTTTAATGGGAAAAATAGCTATGGGAACTTTCCATGAATTTCTAACTTCCTCTTTCAGGTGAACCTTAACACCGTCATGCTCTGTCCCATCATCCATGAATCATCCATGACATGTGCTGCTGCCAAGAGGTCCTGACTCACCTTCCACTGTTTATGGAGCTTCCTAACAGCTTCCTGCAGGCCCTGCTGCTCCTGCTCAGGGAGAATGTCGGTGAGCTCGTCGCAAGCTTTCAGGAAAGCGTTGAGCACCCGCTGATCCAGCTGGCTGAAAAACTCCTGGCGCGGAGGAGGGGGCGGCGGGCAGTGGGTTCGGGCATTGGGCAGAGGAAAGGCAGCATCAGACACAGCAGGGAAGTGAGCACATCTCTGAACAAGCCTCTTAGCCAGCCGCTGCCCTCTTCAAACCTTCTGGCAGCTACTATTTTTTTTGCAAGAGTACACTATAATTATCTATAGTTATGAGTCAGAACCTACCACGTCTAAAATTCAAATAGTACCTTTTTTTAAATCTAGAAAAACACCTTTGCAGTTTTCAAATTTGGCAGAATATTCTGGAAGGCCAGTGGGCAATCCCAAAACCTTGATTCCATGGGGATAGGGTTTTTAGTTCCTCTTTGGCAGTCAGAATTGTGGAAGAAGCCAGGATTAAGCATCATGATTCCTCATTCCCTGGCTGCAATGTGTTCCAGGCCCTGCTGGTTCATTATAAGCCACATTCACACAACTGTACATATGAGCATTGATGCTATGGACTAAATTTGCTTCCCTCCACCCCATCTCTCCTACCCTTCCACTGCCAGATTCATATGTTGAAGCCATAATCCCCAGTGAGACAATATTTGGAGATGGGCCTTTGTTAGGAGATTAGGTTTAGAAGAGCTCATGAGGGTGGAGCCCTCAAGATGGAATTAGTGCCCTTTTAAGAAGAGACATCAGAGCCCTTGCTCTCTTTGCCTTGTGAGGACACAGTGAGAAGTTGACCATCTGCAAGCCAGGAAGAGAGTTCTCAACAGAACCTGATCACATTGGCACCCTAATCACACACTTCTTATCTCCAGAACTGTGAGAAAATAAATGCCTGTTGCTTAAGTTACCCAGTCTATGTATATTTTATGGAAGCCTGAGCAGATGAAAATAAAGCATGTGCACACAGGTGCATAACCAAGTCTCACAGAGCCTCAGGAGTATGTATGCAGAGATACTTTGAAATGGTGATTCAAAGAAGAAAGTGCCACACCTCAGAGGTGTATGAACTGAACAGGATGTTGGGTGGTCAGAGACATTAACCCTACGTCTAGTTGGCTGCATCACAAATACACTGCATTCATCATCTGAGAGTACAGTTTACACTCTCAGTGAAATACCACAGACATTTCAGGAAAAGTAACTCAAAATACAGGCTCCTACAGGGCTCATCGTCTTGTAGGAAAAATGGATCCTCTATGGCCAGGATCCTCATCTGATCCTAATCTAATCCACCTACTGTATCCGTGCAATGATATAATACTCAGCCTACTGCACAGACACATGCTTGTATGCCCATTGGCAATAAGCCATTATTGCCTGTGTTGCTATAAAAAGAGTCCCCATGGTACTAACTAAGGGCAGATCCTAGAGAAGAGAGCAAGACAGCAAGAAAGAGAAGCAGGGGAGCTGAGACTGGGGAGCAAGAGAGCAGAGGCTGAGAACGGAGACAGAGCCTGGAGCAGAGGCAGTGCCTGGGGCAGAGGCTGAGCTGGAGCAGAGGCAGTGCCTGGGCCAGAGGCTGAGCTGGAGGAGAGGCAGTGCCTGGGCCAGAGACTGAGCTAGAGGCAGAGACGGAGACTTGTGACTTGCAGGCTGCCCTGGAGGTGAACAGGATTCTAGCGCTTGACCTGCCACTATAAGAATAAAGCTTGGTATGAGCTGCTTTTTACCCCAACATTCCATTGTCATTTTTCGGTCTCACCGAATCCATAGTGAACTTGCCCGGGGCTGAAACCCAGAGGTAAAACAATCTCCATACACCATTTAACAAATTATTAGTATTTTCAATACTGATACAAATGATTTAAATGAGTAAGATTAACAGGAGGATGGCTTCACAATACTGGGATAAGTTGTGGATCATCTGCCAAACCTCCAGTGACACGGTATCTATACTGTGATAAGGTGGAGTTATGACATGAGCACAAAGACTGAGCCACCCACCTAAAACAGACTCTTAGAAAGAGTGTGTTGGTTATGTAAGAATTTCTCAGCTAAATAATGAATTAGTAACATGGAGAGCCTGCCTTATCCATCACATGACTCTCTACTACTCCAGGGATAAGAACAGCCAATCATAAGGCAGCTTATCAGCTGTTCTTGAGGTTCATGCTGACATTTCCTTGGGTCTCAAACCTGAAAAATTTCTGCCTTCCTAACTCACCCCTCGTCCTTTCTCTCCTCTCTCCTCCTGTCTCTCTCTCTTTCTCTTAGATGGATGCTCTGCTCTCTTTTCACCTGAGACCACAAGTCTTTGTCCTCAGGTCAAGAGCCCCATGAGGGATGAACTCACGGTGTGTCTTCTCAGGAGCTCTTCCGGATCCCCCTTTTCCTCCAGGCCCTCCTGAGCCATCCTCAGCACCTTCTCCAGCTCTGCTCGAGACTCCTCGAACTTCTTCATCAAGCGACTGTTGGTTTCCACATGCTTCTTCCAGTCTCCGGTTTTCTTTACCATGTTCTTGATTTAGAAAATAATCAGAATATGATGCTCCTGTCTCATTACTGAAAGCATCATTTTGTTAAACAGTATTGTTGCTTAAAAAAAAAGGAACATATTTCATTAGGATGAGACTAACCAACCCCTTAGCATATCAAATGATATTAGAAAAAGAAGAATTAAAAATATTAGAAAGAGAAGAATTAAAATAATTGGTTTCCGGAAACCAGCAGTCGAGGCATTAGCAAGAATGAAAGCATGGAATGTGATGACTACATGTCCTCATTCTGTGTATTTTTTTCCTCACTCACCTGACTAAAGCAGTAAGAGGGCTCACCTGAAAAGCGACGTGAACATCTGCAATCTGTCTCTGTAGCCTCTTCTGATCAAAATGCTGTAGCAACTTGCTCAAGGTCACAAACTTTTGTACATTCTGACTACTTTTCTCAATTTGTGTCATGGTTTTCCTACAGCTTTCTTGACATGCCAGCAGTTCCTACAAGGAAAGGCAACCCACAACCACGGGATTTAAAAGGGTGTAGAAAGAGAAAGAAAGAGACTAACCATTGCAGAACAATAAGAGTAGCATTATATAGCTCTTAGGCTGTTAGCCGTAAGTAAAATAGGAAGGACAGAGAAGTATTTCTTTTCAGAAGAACTCAGTTTTAAGCTATCACTGAAGTCAGTGCTTTTTATATAAGGCATTTAAATGTCACATTGAGCTTTTGAGATTTTTTTTTTATCTTCCATACCCATATCATTAGCATTAAGAGAATGGCAGAGCGACCACCTGCTATTTGTCTAGTACTTATAGTCCTCCAGCCAACAAACAGACCTCTGGTTTACTGCAAGAACAATGATAAAATCAGTCTATATATCAGGTTTTAATCTGATGAAATAAATTTAACACAATACACATGATTCTTTACTGAGTCAAATAAGCAGATTATATATTATTTGTGTTTCCTAAAATGTACATTTGAATTCCTAAGGATCACAAGCCATCAACCTCATTAATAAAACGGTGGACCTGAGATCCTAACCACAAAGGCAGCGATCCAGTGGGCCTGGGAGGACTTGAAATTGCCACATATTTGCAGGACGCAAAGCAATGGTGACTCACGGACCCTCCGGCTCTGATTCATAACCTGGCATTGTAATGATTTCTGCTGTTGGCAACATGGAAATTATCAGCCCAGCCCAAGGCAGGCAGGCATTTTCTGACTTGAAGCCACACCATTTGCCCTTCAACGTTCCTCAGCTGCTTTGGAAAAATATTTCAAACTGCTTGTTTGGATACCAGTTTCGGTAATGCAGATGTAAATATTAAGAGTAGGGATTCTGTTTTGTTTTGGCAAAACAGAAGGAGGACATACTTTTTCCTCCTGAAAATTTACTAGGTAAAAAGGTTAAAAAGATACTATTAAGTATTATTAATATGTATTATTATTAGAAATATTTTGATTGTGGAAGGATTCTTTGATGGCAATTTATAGCAATTCAGGAAGGTAAGAAATGGCACAATGACTCAAAATGAAAACTAATCTTTATCCAGTATGATGCGAACCCACTAGAATGAGGTTTAGTGGTATAATCATTATGGCTTTACTATCAATAACTATAACAATGAACTGCTACCAATTACAGAGTACCTACTATGTGCTATGGTGTGTCAGTCACATTATAGAATATCTAATATAACCTCCACAATAAGCTCTCAGTTTAGGTATTATTGTCTCCATTTTAAGGTAAGGAAAAAAAAGCTAATCAAGGCTTTGTCCTTGGCTGTATCAGACTAAGATCTGAGTACCTGTCTGACCCCCTTCAGATACTCTCTGCTCTTTCTGTTGAGTGGTGCTGCTTTCCTTCCATGAATCTATGTCAACTAATGCAGTGGCAGGCCTTTTGCCCATTAATTTCACCCTCTTTTGATGGATACGTTCATTTATAATAAGCCAACTAAGTCAGCCAGTTAAATGCAACACTCAGTAGGAGGCTGTTCTGCGTAAAGATCTACTTACTAAAAGTGAGACAAAGAAAAGTGATTAGCACACCAAACATATTTTCAGGATTTTATGGCTGTGTGAAAAGACCTAGTCCTACAGGCAAAGAAGAAATGTCATAAAACACAGATTATAGACACTAGATAAAAACAGAAGGTATTTATTTATATATATGCCTACATTTATAAAAATTGTATCTACACATTGAAAACAACTTTTATCTATAGTGGACAGGTTTTCATCTTTGGACAAGGCATGTATTTTTGATTTGAGTTTCCAATACTGTGCTAGAAAAGTGTTTCTTGTCCTAACTGAACTTCTGTCACCATGAGTGATGCCTCCATCTCATTATACATGCTTTAAAATAGCTGTCATGAAGGGGACTTGTCCTTACCTGATTTTTTTGTTTAAAAAGAGTGCTAGATTGTGCCTCACGCTCCAGAATGGTTAAAATTTCATTGATTTTCCCAAGTGAGTCATAAAAGAAGGTCATCTGCTTTTCTAATTCCTCCAAAGGTATCAACAGCTGCTGAGACTCACAAAGGAGTGGGGAGGAACATTCTTTGACCTTTAAAAATACAAAGACAAAAATTCCGTGAAAGGTCATTCATTACCACAAGCTCAGGGATCTGTGCACAGTGCTCAGGAACATTTTCTTGAGTGATTTCATCATTTGTTGCTTACAGATCTCCAAAGACATTTCTTTAATCATATTCCCTATGTATTGTTACATTTTGATGTAAAAAACTGTGCTATTATACCGCTGAAACAACTCAATGCTACAGAGTTTTCTCATGAAAATTCATCTACACCGACCATCTGGAAAGCACTTTCCCATCTAAATGATGCTGTTAGTGAGCCAGATGGCATCAAAGCCTACTTCCTAGACCGTACACCCCATCTTTACTTTGGCCTCAAAATCAAACCCAAGAGAGTCATGAATTATGTTATCTAAACTAACCTATATTTTCCAACTTAATTTCCAAGAACTCCAGCCCTTGAATGCTTAGCTGTAGATAAACTCACAATCCTGTTGCGTCATTCTTCCCCGACAGAACTTGTGCATTCCTACCTCCCACTAACTCTGTGCCTATCAAAGACCTACTCATCCCAAGCCCGCATGTCATGTACCAACTTACTCACGTAGGTTCCCTCCCGCCCTAGGGGATGTCTTTCTAGTCTGAACTGTCCCAGCTATTCTTTAAAAAAAGAAAAAAGCTTGTTACTTCCTACTCCTGTATCATCTTTATCTTCAAGCTGAGGTCATAAGCTCCTGGAGATCAAGAGCTCCATTACCTGCCTTCTCATCTTTATGCTGGAACCCGGATATTTTACATCAAGTTTCTCTAAGAATTCTCTAAGAATTTCCTGCCCCTTCTCATTTTATATCAAGTTTCTCCCCAAGTATCATTAGTACTTTTGGGATACAAGGAAAGGAAACTGAGTACCTGTTAGTAGACCATTCCTTTTTTTCCTTAAATTATGAACATTCCCATATTCATGGAGACATTACCTAAAGGACAGACTCATTAAAAAAACGTGGCTGACCTACAGTAGCAAGGCTCTGCTAAAATTATTCTCAACAAAATGAAGAGTATCTGCCAACATGTATAAAAATCAGTGTGCTCTATAAATCTCACCTGGAGATGGTAGAAATTTTACCAAAATGCTACATCTGAAGCAGCAGTAAAAAAAAAAGCATAATGATTTAGATGTGGCTAACAATAGAATTTGCCTTCTCAAAAGATGCCCTCAATCACGAACCCCGGCCCAGCTAAGATGTGCAAACCCAAGATACGGCTCAGAAAGCTGCGTCAAGGTTACCGAGTTGATAGAGTTGACACCGAATTGTACCCAATCTTTATAAATAGCCTTACTCTGAATGTTAAAATAAAAGAGAAAAAATTAAGATTCCAATATATACCAGTTTGACAAATGAATTTTTCTTTTTTCATCACCATCATTTCCTGTTTTCACCTATTTCATTATTTCTCTTTCTTAATTCTCCACTGCTGATTTCACACAGACTTTTTCTCTTACTACTTTTTCTCTTCCAATTAATAGGTTTTTCTGCATTCTTTTCTTGTTTTTCAATTAATTACAAAGCTTTTTATTCATTTATATAATCACTCCTTTCTTTAACCAGGAATTAATTACCCAACTTAAGTGGACTTTGCAAACAATACCTGTTCATAAAACTCAACTTGAGATAGATTAAAAATAAAAAAAATACCCAATGTAACTTTCAAAGCTCTCAAGGAAAATTCCTCAATAGGTTTAAAAAAGGTTTACAGCTAAAGTTTGATATTCATTGAATTCCCTGCACAGGAGTAACCTTACATCCAAGGTGAGCTGAAGAGAGCAGAATTTCCATTGCATTGTGGCTATGTGAACAGAAAATAAGTAATCTTAGAATAAAAGTATGTCAAATAAATCTCAATACAAGGGCATTTAAAAATTCTTTCTTATTCAAATATATGATCTCTTCTTCCTCATTTCCCCTCCTTTTCTTCTTCTCTGTCCCTTTGTTTCATCACATTTGAACAACCCTCTAGACCACCAAGAGAAGGCCTTTTTATTAAAAGACAGCTACTAGTACTTTAAATTAACAGAGGTAATACTTGGCATTAGCTCATTGTTTCATTTTTTTAGGTGTTACTAAATAACAAAGTTCCTAAATCAGGAATCCCGATAAAAAACAAAACTATGATCTGTTAAGGGGTAAACAGTTTGCCTTTGGGTGACAGAGAAGGTATAAGCAAACTGAAGCTGTGGTCAGGCACCATGTGGGGTGCATTTAAGTGTTCTCCCACCTTGGTTAGCTGCTCTTTGAGCCCAGACATGGTTGCAAACATTTCATTAGCTTCTTCTTGGGAGCTCTCTTTGGTAATGAGGTGCGCTGTCTTTGTAATCATCTTGTATTGAGCGTCCATTACTGGCACCCTCTGCTCAATATCCTGCATGAATCATTGAAATGGCTAAATTAACACATGGTACATTTCCTTCTAATTTCAGGATTCCACAGAAGGCTGCACAAAAATCAACATGCACTGTATGAATTTCTATTACTTATAATAGACTTTTGCAGATTCTAGTTATTGTTTTCCTTCATTATGCATATATTACATATTGATAATATCAGAAATAAGTAAAATCTTTCCTTTAAAAGTAACCATAAATCCTTAAATTCACATAAAGATAAGTTGGAATAATCTTTACATTTCCATAATATATGTGTTAATGTAGTATGTAAACATTTTATCAGGTAAATTCATGTTAACCATTTGAGGCAATTTCTCTGATTTTAAAAATTGAACAATTTACTTTTTCTTTATAAAAATAACATGACATTGTAGAACATTTATGATACAGAGATAAGAAAAAGAAAACTTAAACTGCTTACAGTCTTCTCACATAGTGATAACCACAGCCAATAACCAATTACATCATTAATGTTTTTTTCCTGTGTGTGTTTATACCCATTTTTATTTTTACAAAAAAAAAAGGATATTTTTTTTTGCTTTTCTCACTTAATAGTGATTAGAAAAGCTTTCCATGTCCTTAAATATTCTCCCACTGCTTCATTTTTGAGAGCTGCAGGGTATTCAGAATATACAAGTTGCACAAATCATTTAGTAAATCCCTTACAGTTGGCATTTATGTACATGTGTTATCTATAGATACATTTTCTTCTAGTACGTAATAATTTTGTTATAGAAAAAAATTCTGAATTAAAAAATTATTTTGAAGCTACTCCATGGTGAAAACATATCTTTAAAAAATTCAAATAGATTTAAAAAAAATTTTAGGTGCAAATCAGGATATGCACACATATCAAAATGATGCCAAGATCTCAAAAAAGCTTTGCAATGATCTGAGAAACTTTACTGATCTTTCTTTTCACAATAGAACAGGTTTTTCACTTTATGGTCCAGAAACCCCTTACCTCCAAGTCTTGAATTAGTAACTTAACATTAAGAAAAGAGACTTCTAAGGGTTCAGAAAGTTTCCTATGGGCTTCAGTTGCAAAATCAGACAGGGTAGTAACACAATCTGTGTATTCTTTTTTCATTCTATCCATCTCATCAGCTCGAGCATACTGTTAAGAAAAGGGAGGAAGGAACATTGAAAATCATTGACCCAAGACTGTGGAAGTCAGTAGCCGTCACTTCCACATAACTCTCTGGATTTGTTCCATGGTAAGAAAAACTCTAATTTCCAATACACTTGGTATAAATCCAATTACTGTGAAAGGAAAAAGGGAGCCAGCATAAAGCAAAGAATTATGATTGGAAACATGAGTCATTCCATATTAGCAGGTCCCCATATGTCAATAACCATCTTTAATCAAAGTATATTTCCATAATGTTCCTCTGTTATAAATGTGAAAGAATAATCAAACATAAACATAACAGTTCTAAAAATATCTGTACTCTGCCTGAATAAGCACTATAACAATAAAACTGTCCTTAAACAGACTGTTTATCACAACATTTATAACACATGTATGTTCTAAGCGTATATAGATTTGAAAGACATACTTGCTTGACTTCCATAAACAACTCCCTCCATCTCCCATTTAGCAACAGTAATTGCTGTTTAAGATCACGGGAAACAACCTCATCACATGTTTCAATTAGAAAATTGCCAGCATCATTCATGGCAGCGTGCTGCTGTATCCAATGAGGCAAATTGCGAAAAAAATCCTAAACGATAAACAGAACACATTATTGTAAACCATAAGCCCCAAATTAATAAATGATGTGAAAGTGACCAGACTAAGAGAAATATCTTTGTTCTAAAACTTGTGCAGATCTTGAGGTGAATCCTAAATCTCTTTCACAATGCAAAATTTTCAATAAAGAGGTTCTAAATTAGGAATTCGAAATGCTGAGTTCTTCTTATAGGAACATCTATAGCAAAACTTTTCACTGAACTTCTTTTTAGGAAGCAAAACATGATGGTCATTTTCTGTTATTCCTTCTTTACAAAAGAAAAAGCTGAATTTCTAGTGAGTGAAAAGGACTTGTACCTAGTCTTCAGGGTAGTAAATGCCAGTGTCAGGGCCATATAGAAGATACAATATTTTAAGGAAATATATAGCTTTGCCCCAAATTTTTAAGCCAACTTTTGAACTGTTATTTTTAATTTTAAAATCTGAATATAGTATATCAAGATAATCTATAATCATGGAGATAAACCATTGAAGGAAAAATTTCAAAAATTTAATATCCAGGCCAAGAACACTTACAAAGCATCCTTCCTTACTTGTTAAAGATTATATACTCGGCAATGAAGCAGTTACACTTGATTTCAAGCTAAATGCATGTGCGTAAACAGTGAAGCCAAGGATACCAAAGATAATTCAAGAATCCACTTCATCAGCCATGTGTGGGAGGACTTCCTACATAAATAGATGAGAATGCTTCTGTTTCTGGTGGGTATATTCCCTTGGGTGATGTTAACAGCGACTAGGGTACTGCTGGTCTAATCAGAAAATCCAAAATCTAGGTATATAATTCTTGTCAGCCTCAGCTACAGAAGAATATTTTATCTGTATGAAATACAGAATAGTGAAACATTTAAATATTATACATTTACTTATGCAACCAATCTTGAGGGCAAGCCGTAGTTCTAATGTACTTACTATATACTTCCTAATGAGAGCCTGGCATTTTAATATCGTATATAAATTGATTTTTCATGGGAAAACCCCAGGTTCCCATTAAGAAGTATATACACAGAAATCAGTCCATGAGTGATATTTTAATGCGAGTGATCTTAAAGCAAAATAGTACCACCTGGAAACACACATACATACCTGTAACCAGAGGAAAAACATCATTCCTAACCAGAATAAGACCCTTGACTGAGGGTTGATAAAATCCAAAAACGAATATCCAAAGAGACAAAAATGTGATGACTTGGTTGTTCAACTGGTCATCACATAGACTCGGTACTGTCCTAGCCAAAGCTGGTTTCACCCTCTTAAATTAGGAAATCCACAGAGGCAGGGCCGTAGACCTGCTCTTTACGAGGACTGCATTGTGAGTATAGCGCCATCTGCTGCCCATTGGGCTTGGACGCCCCTCCATCAGTTACTAATCTGAATACAAAAGTGAAACCCTGAATTTGATAGGAAACTCTTGTAAAATAACTTCTACAAATCAGTGTATTTATTGGCCTAAAATAATTTATTACTAACCTGAAAATACAACTTTTCAGGCAAAGTCGGGATTCTTGAGTCATTTTTGCAAATATATGGCTCTCCGTAGAGAACTATGCTGTAAAAAGTCTCATGTCTAAATGTGCATGTACCTGTTTCCGTTGGTAAGAAGCAATCTTACCTTTTTGGCATGTTCTGATTGATTTAGCATTTTTTCAGCATCCTCTAGCCAGGCCTGAAGACTGGCCACAGTATTGCCGTATCGGTCCCAGTTAGCAATTACTTCTTCCAGCATGCTCCTCACACTCCTAACTTCTACTGAGAGGTTCCTCCATTGTGCGGTGGTTTCATTCATGAATTTCATCACATTCTCAGCCTCTTCCACTGAAACAGGTAAAACAAATTATAATCCTTATTTCATATTTTAACACCACCATATCATTTTCTCTATGGTCTATACACTGGTGTGCATTTATTATTCTTTAGATTATAAAGTTAACAGATGCAATGTTAGAATTTCATTTAGCAAATTCTGGAAATATGTTATATCTTATCCACAGGTAGTTATCAAGATTAAAGATGATAATATTTTAAAAATTCCTGCTAACTAGGTTACAATAAGGGACACATATATTTGTTGACATTTAATATGCACTCAAATAGATGGACACATGTATCAGTCACAAATGCTACAGTTCATTTTCAGTAAATATGACAGACATATTAACAAACTGAAACAAACATTTTACAACCTGTGTCTTGACACTAAAGTAAGGTTTCACTGACTTGATTATAATAATCTATTTAGTCCATTTCTTTTTACGCTTAAGCCTCATAATTGAAATAAATTAGAAAATTGCAGTTTAGAAAGTGAATGCTTATTTTGCTCTGCGTCAGATCACACACACATAGTATGATTATACAGGTAAGGCACTGTACAAAGTCAAGGGGGCTCAGTCTAACATGTGCTCTTCAGGCCAATGGCATGGTCACACAAAGAGTCTGCAGAGAAAAAATGATTCAATCACACAGAATCCTGTAGTTTCTAAATTATACTGAATTCAACAGTGCAAGAAATTCTGTCACATGTTTTACCTGAACCATCAGCTTTGACATACATCTCAGCCGTCTGTTTCAAGATCTGGTATGTCACTTCATACTGTTCAAAGAATTTGCTGTTTTCTATAAAAGACTAGGAAAGGGGGAACAATGAGAAGATGGCAAACTCTAGATTTCTGTAGAAATGCCAAAGTCAATTTTCTTCAGTAGAGGTGTATGGACATTTTCCCCAAGTGTACCCATCTTACTCTTCCTAAAAACATCAAATTAATTCAACTACCACAAGTAACCTGATTATTCTGAGAATATAAATTGATTCCACACTTTTAATTCTAACTTGGCATTATTGAGAAAATATTCTATTTCTTCTCCAAACAAGGACTGATTTGCAGAAGAAAAAGAAGTTTCTCCAGAGAACCTGGGACTAACATTTAGAAAGCACTACATTTGGAAGAACATTTTAAAGTGTCCCACCGTGTTTTAGCTGTGGGATTCTATTGCTCTTTGAACATTAATTCAGGTGAATGATGGCTCTGAGGGACTTTAGATTATAAATTAATGATACAGCACAGAAACACTTTCTTTAAAATAAAAAGTAAGCACAAAAATTTTAAATAATCACATATTCCATCCATGTTATCCATGGTCTCATATTTCTGTTACCAAGCATAAAATTACAGATAAGAGATTATATTTATATCTGTATATAATTTACACTAGCAAAGGAAGACTATAAAATTTCACACACACAAGAAATCCTTAAGTAAGTTTTGTTATTGTTAACTCCAGGAAATATGAAATAAATCCTGTTTCAAAGAGTAATCCTATTTCTCTAAAGCAGAAAATTAATGCAATTATAATTAACAACATTATCACCAAAGGCTCTTTAATTTTTTTAATAGCATAATCAGTTGCTATGATTTGAACCCTCTAAAATACTTGAGAAGTGTCACTATGATAAAAATGCAAAATTAGCCTTTAGAAACCAGCTGAAGCCCTGTATAGTGCACTGATGAATGCCTAATACAGAAATGCAGAATTCCTGGGTGCAGATGCAAAGCTACCATACAGCAATTTCATAGACATTCCTACCTAGATTTTATCTACAAATGTCTACCATGTTTCAAGATAACATTTTAAAAATTATGTGTGTAATACATTTCATATCCTTTTATGCTTACAAAGCATTTTACTTATATGTTAACTGTTCTTCAGGGATATTGTAAATAGAGAAAGCTGTGAGTTGCCTGGAATCAGGGGTTCCATGATGAATACTTTATTCAACAACTTGAATGGGCTGTACTATTTTTGTTTGAGAATGAAGTAAGACAATAGTAGTTTGGTAAATTCATTATTTAGCCTTTGTTCTACTCCCTTAACCTTCCCTCTTCCCCAGTTGGGTAAAGAATAATTTACTGTAATTTAAATTTTGTATAATTTAACCAAATAAACAAGTCATGATTTGATCAAAAGAGGAATATCACACCTAAGTAAAAAACACTGTAGGAAATTGAAAAAGTGAATACATTTGGTAAAGTTTAAAAAAGTCTCCATTTAGTTTTGGCACAAATTAAAAGAAGCTAATAGGAAAACAATTGTTCTAGGGGTCAAAGAAATGGCAATAGAGCTCATACTGAATAGAAAGACTTAACTATGCTTTTACTAGAGTAGTTTACAAACTAATTAAAGATGAGCAAGAGAGAAAAGTTTATTTTCAGTTCAATGTTTGGTCCAAGGGGGGGGAGGGCGGGAAGATGTTTTAAGAGTATTATAAACATTGTAGGGATTCATTACTTTTGAGCTTTCCTATTAGGAAGATTAGGTAATTAATTTTTGCAGGAAGATACTTCATTTGTTATCTTTCAGTTGTTTCATTCATTCAGGTTTTTTCTTTCTGTGTAAAAACTAAATCCATTTAATAATATGAATTATTTTGTCTATTAGAATCCCTTTAGTGGGAGGAATGCTAAATCTTTTTACTGTGAGCTTTCTAGACACTGTCTCTCAGAAAGGTACAAAAGTAAGCACAAATGGGTTTTTAAAATAACAACAGGATTCATTTAGTTCTTTAAAAATAAGGCTTACTTTTGGAAATAAAGTTCCACAAATAAGCCCTGTTAGTGGAGGACTTTCAAAGTTGATGGCACTTCAAGAAAAATCAGATACCTCTTTATGCCACTAAATTCAAAGTGTTAGTGGAAGAGACTGAATTTCTATTCTCACAAAATAAATAAAAAGTTCATCAGTTTCACTTGAATGGAGTTAAACCGGACAATTCAAGATTTAAAAAGTACCTCTGAGGAGCAGTTACATTAGATTTAACTATTTACATTCATAAAATAACCACAAATAATAAAACAAATGTTTATATTACTTGTTTTTCATTCACATAGTCCACAGTTCCAAGAGCTCTTCTTTTCTTTATGAGAAAGAATGAAATGTCATCCTATGTCTTTCCTAGTAAAACTAGAGCCTCTATTGACAAACATGGTCATGTCAAGAACAGTTTCGACAACAAGAACCAGACCAATTATCCTGATTTACGTTACTGTATAGAGTCTCTTGTCAGTAAGCATATGGCATAAGTATTAATCAACAGGCATTTGTGGAGCCTTTCCCAAGAATTCCTTAAGCATCTGGCAGTTGCAAACCTGAGTGCCCAGTAAATGAAGTAAGAAGGAAGCACAATCTCTAATTCTCTAACCCATTAAAAAATGAATCATTTGTTTTTTTGGAAAAGATGAATAGGACCAAATTGAGAATTCAGATGAAGAAAAAGATAATTATGGAACTTTTACATCCTGAACATTACTTTGGCTATTAGATGATATGGCAGCATATGGCTCATTACAATTAATTTTTTTAGAAACCAAGCAAAGGACTATATTTAAGAAACTGATTTATGATTCTATTTGAAAGTCTTCAGGCTCTTTGAAATAGTCTAATTCTAAAGAAAATGATTTCCCTCAAACTTGTAAAAGATGAGAGGAGTTCTATGGGGTGTAAGATAGAAGGAAAACAGTATGGACCCATCTTTGTCCTTTAGAAAAATCCCTATTATTCTTTTATTAGTATTAAAATTTTGGGAAAGACTAAGTCTTCAAGAAAAAGCGGTCATCAGTAGTACAACTAAGCCAAGATTCAACATCCTTTTACATGACTGGTGGGCAGGCTGCATCTCCCCCACCTCACCCCCACCCCTGGCCCCAGTGCTATGAAGTCAGTGACAAAAATAATAACACCTATCAGGCTAGAGTATGTAGCTATAAAATACTGTCAAATAATGGGCTGACAGTAAATGGAACTAATACGTATGCAAGCTATTGTTTAGTTCACTGATCTTCAAGAGATCATTTGAATGATATGGTTTTTCAAGTTAAGGAAGGAATTTTTTCACAGTCAGTTTTGTTGTATAGTAAAGTTCAATACTTAAGCACAAAGACTTTTTGGTTCAGAAAGCTGTGGATTCAAATCCGGATTATACTTCTTACCAAAGGGGCCATGGGGAGCATGTGACTTGAGCATTCAAAGGCTCCCTTTCCTCAGTGAAACAGTGTGAAAAACCCAGCCCACAGGCCCTCTTTGGGATGAAAGGGACACATGTACAACAGTTGGTGCATGGGAAACAATATATCACAGTTATTAAAACTATTAAACCAAAAATATCTTAAAGCTCTTTTTAGAAAAGAAGTATGAGCAATAAATATTTTTTACCAGAAATAAGAATATTAAGAAATATTTATTAAAACTTACTACTATATTTATAGAGTAATTAGCAATTTTAGAAATAATTTTGAAAATTATGAAGCAGGTTAAAATTAGCAGCTTTGTGAACTTCTCTTTATGGAGTAGGCAGAAAGTATCGTGTGTGTTTTTTTTAATTATTAATAACAACTCTCTACTTAGATATCCTTTACTTGAGAAGTTCAAAGAGAATTACTAACATCATTGTGTTGGAACATTAACCTGGTGGAACAGTCCTATTAGGCATTTCAATCTGATTGGCTGTCCTTAAATAGCTGGAACAAAGACAGTTCCTGCATAATTACCTACTGTGCTCACATTGTATCATCTGACGTGACTAAACCCAAAAATATAAATGCAAATCTGTATTTAATATTTAAAGGACTAATATAATTGTTTGAACTTAGAAAATGACATTTTTCATTACTTTCCAAAATAATTAAAAATGATTAAGGGAATATATCACGACAGGATTTGCATATTTTGACAATTGTAGCCAACCGAGAGAAAGATTTTACTGTAAACCTGTTAAACCTTTTCAAAAATGCATGTTGTTCAGTAACCACTTAGAAAAAGTAATTAGAAAGTAGAAAAAGTAATTAAAATGTAGTAAAATATATTCCAGTTCTAGGATGCCCCAGTAAAGATATGGTTCCAATATGTGTTCATTCATATCAGTTACAGAGCCACTGTGAAGAGTCAGGTGATAGATGGACTTATATTTTAAATTTATTAATTTATCATTTAGAATTTGTGATCACACATAAATGGAACAGTACACAACTGAGTTGCTCTGTTAACTTTAATTTTGTGAGCGAATTTGTATTGCTAATAAATTTGGGGGGGGCATGTTTCACTTAGAAATAAACTTCCCTTATTAAATATAATTCTCTAATTACATGCAAATAGAAACTACTAGCTACAGAACAACCTAATTCATTTGAAGGGTTACTATTCTATGTAAATATAGGATTATCTATATGGCTAGTCCAAAATACGAGATAATCTTTAAAAATTAAGTTGGTACAGAGATGCAAAGACAAAATTTTACTTTTCCTGGGTGCACACAAGAAGCTCGAACTTAGGAAATGATCATAGAAAAGACATCCAGGACCTAAGCTAAAAAGAACATATCGTTCCCATGAGGAAAATTTATAATTGTTCCAAACTACTTGTGATTGGATTTTAGAGACACAAAGATAATCTTTCAGTAGTTTAATTCAGTTTCAATGGGGAGCTCACAGTCGAAGTTGTGGGTATAAAAATGCAGAAACTTTTTTTTTTAAACAATAAAGCCTATCACAGTGGTTCAATATGATCAATGCAGCCAAACCTTTCTATATTTCTTAAAACACAAGTGTCTGTCTATTTCAGATTGTTGTGAAAAATCACAAACTTCTATCAAATCCATTTAACACAGTGGTACTTTCATGTTTAAATTCAAGATAAAAATAACAGTGCTGGGTAAAACTGGCAGGTAGGTATTACATGCTCTGATCTCTGTGTCCGCGCACCGGGGAGACTTACAACGTAGTTTTGAAGCAGCAGCTCCACTGACTCTCTCCTCCCATACTTGATGATCCAACACTTCAGC
Organism: Manis javanica; assembly: GCF_040802235.1. Taxonomy (NCBI): domain Eukaryota; kingdom Metazoa; phylum Chordata; class Mammalia; order Pholidota; family Manidae; genus Manis; species Manis javanica. The sequence continues at coordinate 68,187,669 of NC_133168.1, forward strand.
TTTGACTCTGCAAGAACCAGCAGTGAGAGCAGACGGTACTTTAATTCTAGAAATTCCATTTTCATTAAGTGTAGCTCTGATGTGGAGGAAACAAAATGAAACCTAGAAATAAAACACGGAGAATTTACAGGTTGTAACTAATAGTAACAGAACGGGGCTTGCTTAACCTGTTACACGTCAGCGCTATATATAATGCAGGCACAAGGTCCTCCACACTCTGTTATGGTAGATCGACCATTATCAGATCTGATTCCTTTCCTAGCTCTGGGTTTACAGGCAAATCATAATTGATGAAAGTCTGATTTGGTTCTTTCCCCTGCCAAGATATCTCTCATCTGTTTCTTTTACAAGCTGTTTTTGCAATATTACATAATGTTCCTCACAGTACTGAATAAAAATACAGCCTCTGAAGAAACCATTTCTGTGATTTCCAGGCTGTGGGTACATGCAGGCTTACTTTTTTCAAGTAATAATATATTAGAATGTTGGCATTCTTAGCATATTCTATGGGAGCCCAGATTTTATGTACCAAATGTTTTTAGCATCTCTAAAAAAAATTAATAAATTCATTGAAAAGAAAAGAAATGGAGAAAGCATCAACCGAGTATTTTTAAAAACCAGTTCATTTTAAAGCCAGGCATTCTCTTACCTCTCAGCCATGTCCTCTAATTGATCAGGTGGCACTGGGATCCCGTTAACAGACCTGGTCCGGTAGATTTCATGGAATGCTCTTTTGTGGGCATCTGTGTTTTGAAGCAGATCCTAAGATACAATTTAAAAAAAAATAAAAAATGAGGAAACATGTTCACAGGAGGCTAAGAAGCATAATTTTCAGCCTGAACTGATGAGTCAATGTATTCAACAATTTGATCATACTACCACATCCATATGCGGCTTGGTGCCTCTCAGAGACTTGTACCTTGTACAGGAGTCTGGGTGCTTGTCTATAATGCCCTGTGCAAGAGCTGCATCTAATAATTATGGCACCTTTTACACACACATGACACTTGCACAGAAATGCATTCAGACATTTTAAAGGCACATGATCCGAAGGAAAATGTAGTTACTGCTATGAAAAATAACTTCTTAGTATTTTTCTCCTTCCTTGATTTTGGGTAGATTGGTTCTTAAAAGCTTAAAACCAAGCACAACTGGTTTAACCCTTTAATGGTTTAAAAAACCCATTAAGTTCTTTATTGTTATTTTATTTTGAATGCATTCAGTTGATCACAAAGTGATGTTTGCTTGCTATGTAAAGCAACTCAAAATTATATTACAATAGATTATGAAATACCCTTATGCTTAAAAGATTTCAAATACCCACAGGGAATATGTCCCATAGGTACCACCATGGAAGATTACATGTGATGTTTAAAAATATACTTTCTGCAAATTTTTGTATTTTATTTAGATTTGTTTCCTGTTTTACAAAGCTGATAGACTTGTAATAAATACTTAAACGTATTTCACAATGCCTAGCCAATTTCTCACACAGAAGCAAAGAGAGGTGAAAGGAGATTCATGCCATATTTTCTAGAGTTTAGTTTGTTTCTTAATAGCAGAATAAACCCCAACAGTTGATCATTCACTCAGAAGTAAGGCACAGTAGACCACCAGAATGATACACTACAATTAACTTGTTGCTCTCACACCAAGATGTATCAGATTAGTTGGAGAAATCAGAAGCATAAAACGGCCTAAGAGGTTAGGAGAGAAGGAGAGACACTTGATAGAAGGGGAAAAAAGCCTCTTATATACAAATTAAAATGTTAAAATCATATGTATTTGTTTGTATAAGTAAAATTAATTTTCTTTTAATTTGGGGGACATTAGTTTTCACATTGTAGAAAAATCCAGGAACAAACTATTTCTATCCTGATATATGTTGCTATTATCGCATATGGTGCTATTATCACCTGCTTTGACTTTGTAGGTAACTGTACACATAATCCCGAGTCACTTCTGCCCAGAGGGAGAGCAAGGGGTGCAGCTAAAAGGCCATCCCAGAGGACAGAGGACTGTCCTAAGGCAGCTATTGGCTGTGCGTACTGTAGTCACACTCAGCCTCCTTCACAACATCCAGATGCACTTCTGTGGCTTATGATCTCAGCTGAGAATCCTCCAAGTGACGGCAGGGCAAACCTGGAACTGGCACCATGCCCAGCTCCGATCTGTTATACATACGTGACTTTATGTCTACACGTTGATGTGTTGTCGGGGGTCTGGGCCTGTCTGGGAACACCCAAATGTCTAGGTTGCCTTCTATTGTGGTTTTCAGTATCCAGTTAGTTAGATATTGAAAATGTCTTGACAAGGTATCAAATTTAACTGAACTGACTTAGAGCTTTCATTTATTAAATTAAACAGCTTAACAGAAAAAAATCTCGACAAGGTATCCAAACAAAAACGTTTCAACCATATGATGGAGGTACTTTGGCTGGTGTGGTATCACAGAGATCTCTGAAAGGCCGTCTCATTATAACACAACTAGACGCTGAGCACAGCATGTGACCTTAGTTCACTGGTGGGCTTGCAGGAAGTAAGTAAATCTTTTAGGTGTCCTACTTTCAGTAAAACACGATCCCAAACTGGATCACAGACCTGAGGGCAAAAACAAACTGAAAAAGCTGAATGTCCTGGGCAAATACTTACACCGTGGCTATAGGAAACTGAGTCCTGGAACCCGACCAAGGTGAGAACAACGAAACTGAGGCTCCTACATTTAGCCAGAATCCTCAAACACGAATAAAAGAAAGCTGGTGTTGAGTTTAACAACATGAGACATACTGGATTTCAGAACCCGGTCACTTTCAGTAATCAACCGCTCAAGGATGAAACTTTCTGTTGATTAGAAGCTGTTAATTCCGAACTGAACATGTCTAGTAAGCCTCAACTACATAAAGTAAAAACTGATAGCAACAGGGGGAAACTGATGGTCCACAGTGTGGCTGTGGGAGTTGTCAACATCCTTTCTCAGTGGCTGAGACCGAACAAAGGGAACAATTGGGAGAGCAAGTTTCAGGGGAGGGAGGGAAGGGGAAGAAAAGGGTGCAGATCTGCGGACCTCATGGGACTTTGTAAGAACTTTCAGTGTTTAAGTAGATGCACTCGAGAGTAGGAGGGTGAAATGAACTGAGCTGCATTAAAAAAAAACTGTGGTGGCTGTTCTACCACAATACCCTATGCATGATGCGCCACCTCCCTGGCTTCTAAGGCAACGCTGGAGCTGGACTGCAGCCTACCTCGGTCATGGCTCTTTCTCACTCTTTTGCTGGTTCATCTTCTACTCTGAACTCTTAAGATTAGATTCCCTCAGGGCTTAGTTCTTGATTGTTTTCTCTTCTATGTTTACATTTCCTTAGTTGATTTCACTAGTTTCAGAGCTTTAAACGTCTCTTTAGAGGCCAATGATTCTGAATATTTATCTCCTGACTATACCTGTGTCCTGAGCTCTTGCATTTTACCTCCCACTGCTTATGCCACATGTGATGTCAGTGCAGAAAAAGTATCATACGTACCATGCCCCAACCCGAACTCCTGATCTTTTCCTTCCAAACCTGCTTCATCTCCACTGAAGGAAACTCCTTTTTCCCGGGGCTCAGTAGAAAAACCAGAGTGTCATGTATGCTCCCCTTCCTTCACAATCAATATCTAATGTTGAAGTTCTCTTTGCTCTGTCCTCAAAATATATTCAGAATCTGACCATTTCTCACCATCTCTACAATTACCACCCTAGCTCAAACCATTCTACCTGGATTATGGAAACTTGTTCCCTGGATCCTACCCTCTATCACTAACCCAGGCTATTCTCACACAACAACCAGGAGACACTGTCATTCTTCCAGTAAGAAAGCGGATGGGAACAGATGGTAAGAATATGACAGAAAAAATCAGCAGTACCAAAAGTACATTAAGCAAAGTAAGAAGGTTCAAAGAAACAATATTAGGAAAAAATAGGGGCTTAACTACAGTCACAGAAAACATTGCCAAAAAATGTAAGAAAATATTTTGAGCCATTTTAGGCCAATAATTTTGAAAATAGACAAATGGAAAAATTCCCAGAAAGTATGCATTAGCTTTGTTGACCCAATTAAAATGCTGAAACCCTGAATATTTCTAAAACCATCTTTTAGGGGCTGGGGACACAACAGTGACTGAATAGTCCTTGCCTTTATGGAGCTGACATTACAGTATAGGAAAGCAAGCACCAAATAAGATATATAATGAAATGGCAGTTGAGCTAAAAATAAACACTAAAGAGGAAAATCAAACAGGGAAGAGGGAGAAAGAGTTGTAATTTCAAAGGGTGGCCAAGAAAGAGTTGACTGAGATACGCCTTTTCAGTAAGGGCTGAAAGGCTCAAAGAAGGATGTCACAGGAAAAAGTGGGAAAATGTTTCAGGCCAAGGGAGAGAACATTCCAGAATGATGGCAAGGACAAAGGCTCTGAGGTGGGATGGTGCTTGCCTGCTTGATGTCATGCTTTCAGGGAGGTTTCACTGAATACCCTGCTTAAAACTGTAACTCCACCTAATATTCCCTGTCCTTTTACCTTCTAATCTAACATAAAATCTATTTACTTACTATGTTTGTTATTTCTTATCTGGTTTCTCATATTAGAAGGCAAGTTACATGAGTGTAGGGATTTTTGTCTTTTTTGCCTATGGGTGTATCACAAAGGACTAGAACACCACTTTGCACATATAAAGTGAGCAATAAATCTCTGTAGAAAGACTAAGAGAGACTAAGGCATAGCCAGAGAAGTAGAAAGAAAACTAGGAAAGCACTAGAAGAAAGAGTTTGGAGGATGAAAGAATAACTGTGTAAAATGTTTCTGATGAATGACACAGGATGAGAACTGAGAAATGGCCACTGAGTGAGAAACAAAGAGAACCCTAATGAACCTGGTATGGATAGCATGGCAGGGGAAAACCTGATTAGAATGGGTTCTAGAAAGAATGGGAGAAATGATTTTAAAACCAAAATGAGAGCATAAACAACTCCAAAGAACTTTGATGTAAAAGGAAGGAGGAAAAATGGGCAGTAGCTGGAAAGGGTAATAGAGTTAAGAAATAGACTTTTTTAAGATGAGAGGAGTAACAGCATATTTTATAAGGCAGGGAAAAATAAAGCAGAGACGGAGAGGAGAGGAGAGGGGAGGGGAGGGGAGAGGGGGAAAGGGAAGGGAGAGGAGGGGTGGGGAGGGGAAAGGAGGGAAGGAGGAAGGAAGGAAGGAAGGACCAACTACAGGAATTGTTTTCTGGAGAAGAGCAGGGAGTATGGGACCTAGTGCACATCTGAAAGGGTTGGCCCAAGCTCAGAGCACAGATGGTCCCTTCCTACCCACAGAAGTGAAGATTGAGTATTCAGGCACAGATGTAGGTGGGTTGACGTGGTCGTGGGAGCTTGCGGAAATTCTTTTTTGATTGCTTCTATTTTCTGAGAAATAGGAAGCAGTGTCATCAGCTAAGAGTAAGGATGGGGGAGGAGGTGTGGAAGATCTGAGGAGACAAGGTATGGAATAGTTGTCTGAGAAACGGAGAGGGAACTGAGTTGGGGAATGCCTTCAGAGTACCAGGCAGCAGTAAGGACCTATGTGGGTGAGTCATCTCATCTGGGGGTGTGTTTTTCTCTATCCACAGGCAGCTGCATGTGCGTGGGTAGGGACTAGGCAGAGTGTGGACTTTAACCAGAGTTGTGTTATATCCAGGAGAGCAGCACAAAGGGGACATGGACAAGGAAATATGGGTGTGTAGAGGGGTGACTTTAAATGATTGAGCATTGAATGCAAGCAGAGCAAAAATGGAAGTTATGAGGACATGAGGATGAGAGGCAGTGAAATCAATGGATTATATGGCATAGAGGCAATAAGGACTTGAATTTGTGGCACGTTTAGTTGGACAGTGAGATGCTTGGAAAAGTGATTGTGGGGTGGTTTCAGTTACTGGTGATGACCAGTTCTAGACTAGGTCTGTGCAGTGAGGGGCTAGAGTAGGGTGTAAGACAGTCACTCAAAGAGAAGTCAAGAAACTGAGAGTCCAGGATACTGGAAGGATCATCTATGGGTTACTGGCGTTATTAAGAATTATGACCTGTATTGTCACCCAGGAAATAAACTCTTCAATAAACAGGTAAAAAGATCTAGGTAGGCTTGATAAATGCAGTAAGGATGGGTAGCAGGAGACAGAGTCTGATGGTTATTCTCGTGAATCCGTGAGACTGGAAGCTTACTTTGCCAAAGCAATACTACTAATAAAAACTAATAACATTACTTACTCTACCTGTATTGTATGCAACAGCTTTGAGGGCATATTTTCACTTTATTGTTAAAACAACCTGGATTACTATCTATGTGACCTTGGGCAAGTCACTTAACCTTTTTCTGCCTACAGTTTATTCATCTGCAAAATGAGGAAAATGATACTGCATGAGAAGTGCTTAGTAAAATTAAGTACTTAAGACTGAAACATGGCTAAATACTCAATTATAGTTAGCTAGTTACATTTCTAGATAAGGGAGCTTTAGGGTACCTGGAAACTAGGAAATCTAATAGGGGCACACCTTGCTTTTCAGAATAAATATGTTAATTTTTTAAAAGTAAATTAAAGTGGGCAATCCAACACGGCGGCGTGAGTAGAACAGTGGGAATCTCCTCCCAAAAACATTTATATTTTTGAAAATACAACAAATACAACTAATCCTAAAAGAGAGACCAGAAGACACAGGACAACAGCCAGACTACATCCACACGTGCGAGAGCCCAGCGCCTGGTGAAAGGGGTAAGATACAAGCCCCGGCCGGGCAGGACGTGAGCGCCCCTCACCGCAGCTCCAGGTGGGAGGAGAGAGGTCTGAGTGGGGAGGGAGAGGAGCCCAGGACGGCTAAACACCCAGCCCCAGCCACCCGCACCAGAGTGCAGACACAGTGCATGCGTGGAGGGCTGCAAACTAGGGAAACAGGGCAGCAAGACCTCTGAGTGGGTTCTGAAGCTGATGCCCCTGTGACAAAGAAAAGTGACAAAGAAAAGGAACAGGGATGCAACAGCTAGATTGAAACACAGGTCACAGACCAGTGGCTGGAAATTACAGGGAAAACCGGGCACAATAACCCCCTGGGCAACAGCTCTGAGACCCCTCACAGAGGTAAACAGCCAAACAGACCCCGTCCATTACCCCTCCAGGTGCTGCGAAAGCAGAGAAACAGCCTAAGGCAGACCACACCCACAGAAAGGGAAATTCCTCCATATCGGCCCGGCAAGACACAAAGACCCAGTCTACACGCAATTACCCAACACAAGCCACTAGGGGTCAGAGTTGTCCCAGTAAAGAAAGGCCAGTAGCAAGTGAAAAGTTTGGCCCTCCCAGCTGACAGTCAGTAGCACCTGTCAACATGAAAAGGCAAAAAAATATGATGCAGACAAGATTAACCCAGACAGCTTCGGCATCTGCTACATCTTCCCCTGAGAAGGAAGCTGGGGAGATAGATTTAACCAGTCTTCCTGAAAAAGAATTCAAAACAAAAGTCATAACCATGCTGATGGACTTGCAGAGAAATATGCAAGAACTAAGGAAGGAGAATACAGAAATAAAACAAGCTCTGGAAGGACTTCAAAACAGAATGGAGGAGATGCAAGAGACCATTAATGGACTAGAAAACAGAGAACAGGAACACAGAGAAGCTGATGCAGAGAGACATAAAAGGATCTCCAGGAATGAAAGAATTCTAAGAGAGCTGAGTGACCAATTGCAAAGGAACAATATCCGCATTATAGAGGTACCAGAAGAAGAAGAGAGAGAAAAAGGGATAGAAAGTGTCTTTGAAGAAATAAATGCTGAAAACTTCCCCAAACTATGGGAAGAAATGGCCTCTCAGACCACAGAGGTACACAGAACTCCCATGACAAGGGATCCAAGGAGGGAAACACCAAGACACATAAGTAAAATGGCAAAGATCAAAGACAAGGACAAAGTATTAAAGGCAGCCAGACAGAAAAAAAAGGTTACCTACAAAGGAAAACCCATCAGGCTATCATCAGACTTTTCAACAGAAACCCTACAGGCCAGAAGAGAATGGCATGATATACTTAATGCAATGAAACAGAAGGGCCTCGAACCAAGACTACTGTATACAGCATGAATATCACTTAAATATGAAGGAGGGATTAAACAATTCCCAGACAAGCAAAAGTTGAGGGAATTTGCCTCCCACAAACCACCTCTACAGGGCATCTTACCGGGACTTCTCTAGATGGGAGCACTCCTAAAAAGAGCACAGAACAAAACACCCAATATATGAAGAAGGGAGGAGGAGGAATAAGAAGGGAGAGAAATAAAGAATCATCAGACCGTGTTTATAATAGCTCAACAAGCAAGTTAAGTTAGACAGTAAGATAGTAAAGAAGCTAACCCTGAACCTTTGGTAACCACAAACTTAAAGCCTGCAATGGCAATAAGTACATACCTTTCAATAATCACCCTAAATGTAAATGGACTGAATGCACCAATCAAAAGACACAGAGTAATAGAATGGATAAAAAAGCAAGATCCATCCATATGCTGCTTACAAGAGACTCACCTCAAACCCAAAGACATGCACAGACTTAAAGTCAAGGGATGGAAAAAGATATTTCATGTAAACAACAGAGAGAAGAAAGCAGGTGTTGCAATTCTGGTATCAGACAAAATAGACTTCAAAATAAAGAAAGTAACAAAAGATAAAGAAGGACACTACATAATGATAAAGGGCTCAGTCCAACAAGAGGATATAACCATTATAAATATATATGCACCCAATACAGGAGCACCAACATATCTGAAACAAATACTAACAGAACTAAAGGAGGAAATAGAATGCAATGCATTAATTCTGGGAGACTTCAACACACCACTCACTCCAAAGGACAGATCCACCAGACAGAAAATAAGTAAGGACACAGAGGCACTGAACAACACACTAGAACAGATGGACCTAATAGACATCTACAGAACTCTACATTCAAAAGCAACAGGATACACATTCTTCTCAAGTGCACATGGAACATTCTCCAGAATAGACCACATACTAGGCCACAAAAAGAGCCTCAGTAAATTCAAAAAGATTGAAATCCTACCAAGCAACTTTTTAGACCACAAAGGCATAAAACTAGAAATAAACTGTACAAAGAAAGCAAAAAGGCTCACAAACACATGGAGGCTTAACAACACACTCCTAAATAATCAATGGATTGATGACCAAATCAAAATGGAGATCCAGCAATATTTGGAAACAAACAACAACAACACTACTGTGGGACATAGCAAAAGCAGTCTTAAGAGGAAAGTATATAGCAATCCAGGCATATTTAAAAAAGGAAGAACAATCCCAAATAAATGGTCTAATCTCACAATTATCGAAATTGGAAAAAGAAGAACAAATGAGGCATAAGGTCAGCAGAAGGAGGGACATAATAAAGATCAGAGAAGAAATAAATAAAATTGAGAAGAATAAAACAATAGCAAAAATCAATGAAACCAAGAGCTGGTTCTTTGAGAAAATAAACAAAATAGATAAGCCACTAGCCAGACATATTAAGAGGAAAAGAGAGTCAACACAAATCAACAGTATCAGAAATGAGAAAGGAAAAATCATGATGAACCCCACAGAAATACAAAGAATTATTAGAGAGTAGCATGAAAACCTATATGCTAACAAGCTCGGAAACCTAGGAGAAATGGAAAACTTCCTAGAAAAATACAACCTTCCAAGACTGACCTAGAAAGAAACAGAAAATCTAAACAGACCAATTACCAGCAACGAAATTGAAGCGGTAATCAAAAAACTACCGAAGAACAAAACCTCCGGGCCAGATGGATTCACTTCGGAATTTTATCAAACATACAGGGAAGACATAATACTCATTCTCCTTAAAGTTTTCCAAAAAATAGAAGAGGAGGGGATATTCCCAAACTCATTCTATGAAGCTAACATCACCCTAATACCAAAACCAGGCAAAGACCCCACCAAAAAAGAAAACTACAGACCAATAATCCCTGATGAACGTGGATGCAAAAATACTCAACAAAATATTAGCAAACCGAATTCAAAAATACATCAAAAGGATCGTACACCATGACCAAGTGGGATTCATCCCAGGGATGCAAGGATGGTACAACATTCGAAAGTCCATCAACATCATCCACCACATCAACAAAAAGAAAGACAAAAACCATATGATCATCTCCATAGATGCTGAAAAAGCATTTGACAAAGTTCAACATCCATTCATGATAAAAACTCTCAGCAAAATGGGAATAGAGGGCAAGTACCTCAACATAATAAAGGCCATTTATAATCAACCCACAGCCAACATTATATTGAACAGCGAGAAGCTGAAAGCTTTTCCTCTGAGGTCAGGAACTAGACAGGGATGCCCACTCTCCCCACTGTTATTTAACATAGTACTGGAGGTCCTAGCCATGGCAGTCAGACAAAACCAAAAAATACAAGGAATCCAGATTGGTAAAGAAGAAGTTAAACTGTCACTATTTGCACATGACATGATACTGTACATAAAAACCCCTAAAGACTCCACCACAAAACCACTAGAACTGATATCAGAATGCAGCAAAGTTGCAGGATACAAAATTAACACACAGAAATATGTGGCTTTCCTATACACTAATAATGAACCAACAGAAAGAGAAATCAGGAAAACAACTCCATTCACAATTGCATCAAAAAAAATAAAATACCTAGGAATAAACCTAACCAAAGAAGTGAAAGACTTATACTCTGAAAACTACAAGTCACTCTTGAGAGACATTAAAGGGGAAACTAACAGATGGAAACTCATCCCATGCTCATGGCTAGGAAGAATTAATATCGTCAAAATGGCCATCCTGCCTAAAGCAATATACAGATTTGATGCAATCCCTATCAAATTACCAGCAACATTCTTCAATGAACTGGAACAAATAATTCAAAAATTCATATGGAAACACCAAAGACCCCAAATAGCCAAAGCAATTCTGAGGAAGAAGAATAAAGTAGGGGAGATCTCACTCCCCAACTTCAAGCTCTACTACAAAGCCATAGTAATCAAGACAATTTGGTACTGGCACAAGAACAGAGCCACAGACCAGTGGAACAGATTAGAGACTCCACAAATTAACCCAAACATATATGGTCAATTAATATTTGATAAAGGAGCCATGGACATACAATGGCAAAATGACAGTCTCTTCAACAGATGGTGCTGGCAAAACTGGACAGCTACATGTAGGAGAATGAAACTGTATCATTGTCTAACCCCATATACAAAAGTAAACTCAAAATGGATCAAAGACCTGAATGTAAGTCATGAAACCATTAAACTCTTGCAAAAAAACATAGGCAAAAACCTCTTAGACATAAACATGAGTGACCTCTTCTTGAACATATCTCCCTGGGCAAGGAAAACAACAGCAAAAATGAACAAGTGGGACTATATTAAGCTGAAAAGCTTCTGTACAGCAAAAGACACCATCAATAGAACAAAAAGAAACCCTACAGTATGGGAGAATATATTTGAAAATGACACATCCGTTAAAGGCTTGATGTCCAGAATATATAAAGAGCTCACATGCCTCAACAAAGAAAAAACAAATAACCCAATTAAAAAATGGGCAGAGGAACTGAACAGTTCTCCAAAAAAGAAATACAGATGGCCAACAGACACACGAAAAGATGCTCCACATCGCTAATTATCAGAGAAATGCAAATTAAAACTTCAATGAGGTATCACCTCACACCAGTAAGGATGGCTGCCATCCAAAAGACAAGCAACAACAAATTTTGGCAAGGCTGTGGAGAAAGGGGAACCCTCCTACACTGCTGGTGGGAACGTAAATTAGTTCAACCATTGTGGAAAGCAGTATGGAGGTACATAACAGACTTACCATTTGACCCAGGAATTCCACTCCTAGGAATTTACCCTAAGAACACAGCAATCAAGTTTGAGAAAGACAGATGCACCCCTTTGTTAATCACAGCACTATTTACAGTAGCCAAGAATTAGAAGCAACCTAAATGTCCATCGATAGATGAATGGATAAAGAAGATGTGGTACATATACACAATGGAATACTACTCAGCCATAAGAAGAGGGCAAATTCTACCATTTGCAGCAACATGGATGGAGCTGGAGGGTATTATGCTCAGTGAAATAAGCCAAGCGGAGAAAGAGAAATACCAAATGATTTCACTCATCTGTGGAGTATAAGAACAAAAGAATCACTGAAGGAACAAAACAGCAGCAGAATCACAGAACCCAAGAATGGACTAACAGGTACCAAAGGGAAAGGGACTGGGGAGGATGGGTGGGTAGGGAGGGATAGGGGGTGAAGAAGAAGGGGATATTAACATTAGCATGCATGGGGGAGGTGGGAGAAAGGGGAGGGCTGTACAACACAGAGAAGACAAGTAGTGATTCTACAACATTTTGCTATGCTGATGGACAGTGACTGTAAAGGGGTTTATAGGGGGGACCTGGTATAGGGGTATATATATAGTAAACATAATATTCGTCATTTAAGTGTAGATTAATGATAACAAAAAAAAAAAGAAAGAAAAGGGGAATTACTCCCTGATAGGATAAAACTAACTGTAAATCAATGATTAATGCATGCTTTAAATATCCTTAATTTTGACCACTTAAAGGGTGTCAGATGATTGGCTATGGAGGTACATTTTTCTGATAATATTCCTTTCTCTTAAAAAAAAAAAAAAGCAGTTCCTATGTGGTGACCTCCAATGAGTTCTACACAATGGTATAAAGGGCATATAAAAGTGTAGGCAAAGGGTCTGTTTGTGTTTATACAGAGTATCAAAGCCTAATTTGGCTACCCAGAAAATGAACTAAGATATGATATGAAAAAGAACTTCCAGTATCAGCACTCTTTGGAAGATTCATACCAGAAGATGATCATCAAAAACCCCAACAAAGATCCACACGCTGCTACAGGTGTAGATGCAGTCATCCCACCGGTTCCTGGACTTGCCATGGGAATGAAGAAGGAGATATCTAAGCTGGCCTGTGCATACAGTAAAACAACAAATTTGACTGGATCTATACTGTTGGAACCCAACCAAGAATTAGGAGAAGTGCAAATTGTAGTGCTCCAAAATCTTACAACTACAGACTATCTACTGTTAAAAGAAGATATGGGATGTGAACAGTCCCCAGGAATGGGTTGTTTTAATTTGTCTGATTTCTCTCAGACTGTTCAATTTCAGTTGGACAATACCCACCATATCACAGATAAGCTTTCACAAATGCCCAAGGTGCCTAACTGGTTTTCTTGGTTTCACAATACCCACCATATCACAGACAATACCCACCATATCACAGATAAGCTTTCACAAATGCCCAAGGTGCCTAACTGGTTTTCTTGGTTTCACTGGAGATGGCTGGTAATTATAGGTCTGCTTTGTTTATGTAACTGTACTCCTATTATGTTAATGTGTGTGCACAATTTAATTAGTAGTTTAAAACCTATACATGCTGAAGTTACTCTACAAGAAGATATGTCAAAGAAATAATCAATCTTCCCATATTTTCTTCTGTCTGCTACATCTATAGCTTTTCTTGTTCCTTCCTAAATACAACCCTTAAATAGAATTCGTGCCTCATATCGAATTTACCGAGTATCATAATTCTTCCAAGTGGTAAAGATACCTCAAGACAAATGCTGGGCATAGAAGCCACAGGGCATAAATATGCAAAGAAGTAAAAAGCTAACCTTTTCAAACAATAAGGCTTCTCTCTCACTTACCAACTTTACATTTCCCTATATGGCCCCGGAAGATGACTGGTTAGCCAGAGACGGGTAAGATTCCTCAAGGGAGGAACAACCTAAGACAGGCACAGTCACAGGGGGGCCATCAGGTGAGAAATTGGGGATCAACAGAGGTGAGGCTTAGAACCTCAGCCCCCCTGTTTTGAGAGAAATCTTCTGCATCTATGGATATTTTATTGTCCTTGTCTAGCTTGGATTAACACTTAGTCTACAGGCACACACCTGATCATCTACATTTGCTCTCTTACAACACTAAACTATGTTTTCTACCTTTATCTTGCATCTACCTACCACTTCAGCATGTTATTAAAATAATAATAATGAAGACAGAAATGTGGTATCCACATATAAATCAAGTATAAAAATCAAACGAATATTCATATTTGAACTGACTGTTTATAGTTTATAATGCATGATCAAAACTTAAAGTTTCTGTGATGACTGCCCCTGTACTGTTCACCATGTAACTTATTCACTAGCTAAGAATTTGTTCTCCATGTAAGAACTTGTTCGTTATGCTTCAGAAGATTGGAGACTGACGAAAATTAGGCTTGGGGTGGATTAATGATTGTGCATTGAGCATTGACTCCCCTATACAGAATTTTATTGTTGTTAACAACCATTTGATCAATAAATATGAGAGATGCCCTCTCAAAAAACAAACAAACAAACAAACAAAAAAGTACAGACTTCCAATTGTAAAATAAATAAGTAACCTGGATGTAATGTATAGCATAAGGAATATAGTCAAAATATTGTAACAACTTTGTATGGTGATAGCTGGTAGCTAGAATTATCATGTATATAAATGTTGAATCACTGTGTTGTACACCTGAAACTAATGTAATACTGTGTGTCAACTACCCTTCAATAAAAAAAAAAAAGTAAATTAAAAAATAAAAAACTTTGGTAGAACCATTCATAAAGTGAACTCCTTGAAAAAAATGTTTTGAAAATGACCTGAATCCAATTTTCAAACACTGACTATGTATTAAGTAATGAATGATTGTCATGTGATATATTAAAAAAATATGAAGTGTGTAGAACATCAAGAATTCTACATTTTGATAGCATATTAAGCTTTCATGACAAGGGTCATACTTATTTTTAGGCGCTATCAGAAGATAATATTCTCAACCATTCTTGCTTATGTGTGGGTGAGTCTTATATTGTTGTTTTAAATTTATTGTGCTCCTAAGTGAGCCTAACATACTGGCACAGAGTAGTGATACCAAATTTATGGGCTGATTTTTATGCTTTGAAGGAGCTTAGAACTTTAGTTATCTTAGCAATGACTTAAATTTATCACTTGATTAAAAATTTTTTTTATTATGGGCACCTAATAAATATATTTTGAATGAATGAGAACCGATGTTTGCTTGCTTCCTGTTGTCTCTAGTGCATTCCCCAGCTTTGTCTTTAGCCTGGTTAGTCCTTTCTGGATACTAGTCTCACATATATCCATCTTCTCTGACTCCTCTCCCTCTTCTCCTCCCCCAGTCCACTCCATTTCTGGGTTTTATGATCCTTTACTACACTCCAGCAGAGAGATGGTTCTGACTACACACTCGGTCGTCAGCACAGGGTGTCCTTCTCAAGGGGCCAGAGGAGGCACGAAGGGCCCCGAATCACATTGTCACTGGGGCAGACACCGAAAGCATGAGCACCACACAACTTAAAGCTCATTCCCCATCAGGGGATGCTGCCCCCAGTGTGCCACGAATTAATATTTTTGTTAAATCTTGTTACCCAGTAAACAGCTTAGTTAATACTGTAGGGCCTTTTCTCTGTGGAAGAGAGTTTAAATTAGACTTGTCTGTTACATAAACAACAAACTCTTAGCGAGGCTCCTCTGGAAGCTGTGACCGCCAGTTGCCCCATGAGCTGGACCCCAGCATCAGGAGCTCCTCACCCCTCCACCCAGCCCATCCTTAGAACTTGTTTCTGCTCCTTCCAGGCTCCGAGGCTTCCTCATGTACGTAGCCTTGAGATAATGACATGGTGTTGAGACCATTGGACAGAATCCAGACCGAATCCAGTAAAAGCTTCTGTATAAACATCTAAGATCTGGTGGATGGGGGAGGAGATGAACTCGCCTTGCGCCCACCCAACACAAACCCTGTGTGGAAATTCTCTTGCTTATAAACTTCCCACCTACCAATCCAGTGGCCCGTGTCTTCGGTTTCTCTGTGCCCTGTCCTCTGCATATGGGGGCTGCTTTCAGATTACACCTGAGAAGATCCCAAGGAGCTTGCAGACCAACACAAACACATGTTGCATCTCAAACCTGTACGTAGAAGGCACCTTCACCACCTTCCCCAGCATCAAAACCTGGCACACAGTAGCCTCACGGTGTATATTTGCTGAATCAACCCATCTAAGCCACTATCCGTAAACATTTCATTTAAAACCCAAGGTGACATCTTTTATATGAAATATTCACGTCAATTAAAAAATTGTTTCAATTGTTAGATGATTTACATGAAGAGAAATAATTACATGGTATTTATGCCAAATTGCTTATTTGTTAAAGTGGTCTTATTTGTGTAGCCCTGTTTTAACATTTTCCCCTATTTTTAATACGCTGGGAATCTTAACATGGATGTGGTCCAGGCTTTTCTATGCTTCTGGCTTAGCTGCAGAGAAACTGCTCTGACTTGATCTCTTATCCTCCATCTTCAGAGAACCAAAGCATAGACTAGCAGGCCTGAATTTTATGTGTGTGCATCTCTGAGATGGAGCAGAACCCTAACATCATGCTGTCATCTGAGAGGTGGATTCTAGGGAGTTCTGTGTGTGTTCTGTGTGTGTTGACAGTGGAGGAGAGGAGAGAGGGATAGGATAATCTGCAAAACAAAGTGTCTGAAGGTAGGGATTGCACCTGGAGAAGGGCCCAGAATAAATGCAGGAAGGACCCTCTCTGATTTATTTCGTAGGTTCACAAAAATCTTGTGCCAGTCTGAGTTGAGCCAGTTGAGCTGAAAGAGGCAGGAGCTGAAATTGCATGACACCTTTATATCTCTAGTTCCAAAAATAAGCTCCCAGAGGGGCATGAAATGAACTGTCATCAATTTGCTTTATAATCTAGTCTAGAACATATAACAAATACATCTATTTCCTTGGGGCAACTTAAAAAATATTAATAATTTGGCAGGAAATATATATAAGGTATATGTTGCCCATATATGATCACCACTGCTCATTAATTTGTTCCCCTCCACTACAGGAAATCTCCACTATGACACAGTAAATGAGTTACACAGATTCAATTGTACAAAATGCAGGATTGCATCAATGTGATGTTAATGATAAATAGCATTTTTAGTTAGGTCTGTACTATAACAAAACATAAAGAGGAAGTATATTAGAACTTACACTAAGTACTACTTACATTAGAGTTTAAGTATAAGCACCACTTACACTAGAGACCATGCAGTAAGCTGAAATAAGTCACAAATAACTAAGAGGTCATCAAGGCATAATCCTAGCACTTGCTACTAAGACCACCACCCTGCCTTCACTCCCCTGCCTGCCCCCACAGCACCAGGACAGAAGAATCTGGTGACTTGGCTTGCCTTTCTGTGCATATGGCAAGGGAGCAGGAATGAGGTCTGAGCCAATAGCCAATGACCTTGTTATGAAAGTGCATATTGCCCGTGGGCTTATCTCTTGAAAAATAACATATAGCAAAGAAAACTACAGAGGAACAAATACCACAAGCTACTGGAAAATACCTCAGGAAAGAAATCTACTGGAAATATCATGCACAGATAGAGGAGAGGGAAACATAAATTAGAGAAATTATAAGGAAGAACACTGTCTCTGAGTCAGTACAGATGCCTGGGAGGCCAGTATCCAGAGCCAGGTCTTAATGGCCACCACGAGGACTGCTACGTTGGACGGTTTCCAAAAAGAATTTTTACCTTGTGTTGCTCACGTTTCTGTTGTATTGTGTTGGCTGTTTCCTCATGGACCTGCTGAATGGTTATCTCCTCTCTCAGGGCCACCTCTGCTCTGTATAACCAAGCACCTATGGTGCCCAGAGGTGCAGGGAGAGATTTATCAAGCTGTATATGCCAATCAAAGAGCTGAAATACAAAAGTCGAAAAACAGAATATCTCTAATACAGAGGACAATGACTAAAATTTCCCTAAATGACCTGAACACCCACATGTGACTTTAAGTAAGTAATTTCAGGTTAATTTAATAAGGTATCAAGTAAGGAACTGTGTCCTGAAATTGAGGCTTTGGGAATGGGGAGGGAATTGCAGTTGTAAGCAAATTTGGGGGAAACATAAAATACATCTTAGACATGGAAGTATGTCATTGGGAGCTTAAGCAACTTTCTTCTTATTGAAATAGCATGAAGTACCCACTGATTTTCAGGCTCGGTTTGATGCAAGGGAAGGGGCGGGGTTTGCTGGCGTGCTCCAGAATGTAGCAGTTACACACCAGCTGAGGGGTATCCTTGAAACCTCTCACGTGATGGAAACAGGTCCAGAAAATTCTGGACATGTCATCTAGACATCTCTGGAGGAAGATGAGTATTCAGGATTCTTTCTATAATAACACAATTCTCTAATCATCTCTTCATTTCTTCAGTTTATCTATTCTCAAGCATCATTTCCTAGATTACTGGAATGCCACACGGATATGTTATAGGGCTTGAGAACTCTTCTATTCTTTGATAGAGTTTATGGAAAAGAATAGATTATAAAAATGAATAAAATACGGTAAGTTCAAGGCAAATATTCACATTAGTAACAGAACTTTCAGAGGTTTTGAAATCTTGGTCTTCAAGTTTGTAAAAGATTAATGTGAAAGTTACTGAGCAGTTTTCCTTCAGGTTCACGGAAGACCAGATAAAAAGATTTGCTTAATTTAAAGAATATAAAAATGAATATGAACATAGGAAGATGACTACATATTGATGACAGAATTGGGAGAAGTTGTTGAGGCTCCATTGCTGGAAAAGCCACCTGTTCTAAGCAGCCCAGAATTAAGTTGTGCAAAGTGAGAGGTAAACCAGATGGCCTTGCGTGATTTCAATCCATCATCCACTTGGTGGTGATACTCTGGGTAGGGCAGGCAAAGCAGGCAAAGAACTGTTAAGCAAGTACTTCCACCAACTTAAGGGAGAACTCCCAGAGTTAAGCCTTTCCTATCTCGGACAGAGGCAGGAGAACATGAGCTATACCACTATGTAGAAAAAGATGACAGAAAATATTCTTGACTAAATTAAGTAAGCCCTAGTGAGGTTAATCATGGGAGAACTCACCCTGGACGACACTCTGTCCCAGGATTGTTTCACCAATGCTTGGTCAAGTGATAATTTACCATCTCTATGTAACGGTTGTATTAAATGTTCAATCTGTTTCCTTTTTATTTCATATTGAACTCTGAAGTGCTTAAATGACTAGAAGAAGAAAAATGGCAACAACATGGCAATGAGTCAAAAAAAAAAAACAAAAGCAAAGGAAACCACATTTCCTAAATAACAATCCTGTATATTTGGATAACACTCAGTATATGTTGTTGATGATAATAATATTAATGACAGTCATGATACTAATGGCAGTTGCCATTCTTCAAACCCTGGCAATGAAAGCACTTGGCCCCATGCTAAGTGCTTTCTACACATTATCTCCCCTGGTTCTCTCCACAACCCCAAACACAGACAGGCCCTACTATTACACAGGAAGCCAGAGGTAACTTAGCAAGGACAAGCAGCAGAGGCAGGACTCAAGACTAAGATCTCTCATCTCTAGTTAAATAACCTACATGCCAGTCCATGCTTAATGGGAAATAATAGTAAAGAGGAATATAAATCTATGCTGATATTTAAAATAGTTGCTTTACTTAAAAGAAACAAACAATTTTCACTGTAGCATTATGCGTAACAGGCAAGATACAGGAACAACCTAAGGGCTCAGTGACATATGAATGGATAAAGATGTGTGTATGTGCACAACAGAGTATTATTCAGCCACGAGAAGGAAGGCATCTTGCCATTGTAGCAACATGGATAAACCTTGAGGACATTAGGCTAAGTGAGGGAAGGCATATAGAGAAAGACAAATATTATATGATATCACTTACATGAGTGAATCCAAAAAGGACAAACTCATAAAAACAGAGTAAAATGGTAGTTGCCAGGGATTGGAGGAATAGGACAGATATTATTTAAGGGCACAAACTTGCAACAAGTGGTAAATAAGCCCTGGAGATCTAATGCACAGTATAGTCAGTGTAGACAATATTGTATTATAATCATCAAACTTGCTAAGATACTAGAACTTAATTATCCCAACCATGAACAAATGATAATTATGTAATATGGTAGAGGTGCTAATTATTACTACAATGGCAGGCATGTTATAATACATAAATGTATCAAAGTACAAAAACTCTTTACATAGAAATATAAACACTAAATTACATGCAAACTTAAGAAATACATTGCTACTTTTTTAAAGACTTTTGTCATTAATATCATTTCAAAGATCAAATGTTAAATGACATATATAAATCTTACTCATAAAGAGCTTTGAAAAACTCAGTCTCTTTTCCATACATTACCTGATATTTGTCCTGCAAATTTGATTCTGTCATCTGTGCCCTTGTTAAGTCTCTTTCAAATTGTTCTATCCAAACTTTCATTTCCCTCAAAATTAGTCTGTCTTCTCTCTAGAAACCAGTAGACATTAGAACTTTATTAGTCACTGTACATTTATTTAATTGCTGATTAATCCCTGAGTGATCCTAGAACACACTGTATACTTAATAAGGTCCAGTTGTCTTCGAAAAGTTTTCTCTCTCCTCACCCTACCTCTTTTGGAAAGTGAGAAGCAAAAGTTAATTTTAGAAAAATATCTTAATTATCTTGCTGAGCACTTAAATTACCTGCTTCTAGTTTTCTTCTCAAGAAACACTAATTTAATTAAGAAAATATGCTCAAGAGGAAATGTCCTACGTACAGAATTACAAAGAGCGAAGGCTGAAACAGGAGTGGAAACATAGACCTGAGGTTGCTCAACAGGAGTCCATTGGTGACCCAGAGGACTACCCTGGACGAAATTAGTTTTCACTAAATTTGAGGAGTTATAGTCACAGTAACATTGTGGCCTGCTGTTATTTAAAAACGCTATATACTATTATAATATAAGCTCCATAATGACAGAAAATACATTTATTTTGTTCAGTATGGTATTACCAGACCCTGGGGCAACATGGCACCTCTAAAATATTTACCAAAATATCTGCTGAGGAATGTATCCAGGCTACCATTAACATCTCAAAAATGAATAACATATTTGGAGATTTATATAATTGTTTCCACAAATAATAACAGGAGCTACTCTAGAATTGACTTAGTGACAATACTTTTTCATCAAGATCTCTTATCTGGTAAGAATGCCACAGTAATCATATACAGGCTTCATATGATTTTTGGCACTTACAAAAAGCTTCCAACTCAGCATCTCACTTGATCACAGCTCTGTGACAGGTGAAATGACTGTCTATTGACAGGTGGAGTTGTGAAGTAGAAAGAATGCTGGCTAAGGAGGCAGGCAAAACAGGTTCCAATTACTGTCTCTGACATGTAGCAGCCCTGTGACTGTGGACACATCTTTTATTTTTTTTAATTCTATTGTTGTACTATCATCTGAGTAGTCATCACACATTTTTTCTATGGTCTTGGGGAGAATTAGAGATGATCCATGTAACACACCTAGTAAAGAAATTGGCACACCATGCTATCAGACCCATGCCTTCTCTCACTTTCTGGTCTTGCCAAGGCAACCCTCTTCTGCCTGGAACATTTTCCCCTAGATAATGCCTTCTTCAAAGCTCAGCTCAGGTATAACCTTCTCTAGAAAGCTTTTTCTGACCTGGAAGTCTGGGTTAGGAGTCCCTCTTCTATACCAGTGACTCTCAAACTTTAGTGTGTATTATCGTCACCTGGAAGCCTTGTGCAAACAGATTGCTGAGCCCCACTGTCAGGCTTTTGGGCTCAGTTTATCTAGGATGGAACCTAAGAATTTGTCTTTCTAACAAGTTTCCAAGTAAAGCTAGTGGTTCTGGTGGAGGAACCACATTTTGAGAACAATTCTCAGTGATGCAACAACAATCTGAGCTCAAATATTTACTGAAAATGCACTATTGTTCACTTGATTGTCTCTTTTCCTCCCTAATGTTACAAACCCCTTACAGATCTTTTCTTCTCCAGCCTATCACAGTGAACCCAGTATCATTCCATATATAACTGTGGAATAAATGATTGGTTGGCAGCATAGTTAAGTAGAGAAAGAAATGGAACAGGAGACCAGGACTCCAAAGTTTCAGCCCCTGCCAGGAGAGCTCCCCTGCATGAACAGGGGAGCATGATCATGGCACCTGTTTTACTCTGGTTACTTTCATGCACATAAAAGCACTAATGACACATTCTTGAGCTCAGAGGAACAAAATGCTCTTGCTCGACCTCCAAGGTACCAGAAATCATTGCGGCCAAAAAAGCGGGGATCGCCGAAGTGAGCATGGGACTTCACTGTGAACCTCCACGGACAGGCTCACCATTACCTGTTTCTCAACCATTGAAACTGGTTCACAAAGCCGTCCAAGAGAAAAGGATTATGTTCTTAAACTAAATTTATGGAGTCCATTTAGTAAATGGCTTTTTCCATTGGTGGGAAAGTGTCAAGCAAATTGCAGTACTATAAGAAGGATGTAGCTGTTTATACACTCAACATTCTCCTTTTTAAGAGGAAAATGAAGTACAAACCAGTATTTAGATTCCCATAACCCATTTATTTAGTCTAATGGCTTTTCTCTAGTTGGCAACTTTCACATGCATTCAAACACATGGGGGTTTATTTGCCTGTAGATGGCCATCTAAATTCCAAACAGCTAAACTATCAGCATTTTCTTTCTCTTTTTTTCTCACCAACTCACTCACTCAAACATACACATAGGCACATTCCTATGTTTTATAGCGTGTTTATGTATATCCACGAACTCATGTTTCATGGAGCATGAAATAAAAATTAATATTTGATATGAAATTAGTTACATCTAATTTTTTTATCCCAGTGTTGGCATAAAGTGTTGATAAATCTTTAACCTCAAGCCTAAATGGAATATAAAGAAAGATGGTGAAACTGAAGTGCAAAATAAATGGATATAGGGAAGAATCCTGTCATTAATTCCATAAATATTTTTTGAGCACTTACCACATGCTATGAAGTTTCCTAACTCATGTGACCCAATAGTGAGCAGAAGAGATGTGATGAAATTCAGGACAGCAAGCTAAGTGAATACTTACCTTTTTCAATTAATTTTTTCCTGCTTACTATTTTAAAATATTTTTAAAAATCTTTACCTTTATTTTTATTTTTCATGTCACATTTAAAGAGACCATAGTTTTTATAAATTCTTCCTTTTATTAGTACTTTTAAGAGTTATTAAAAAGAAATTAATAGATGTGATCTTACAATTAAAAATTAGTGGGGAAGTCCATGGGAGTGGCTTAGATTGTAACTGACATTTAATAAGACATACACATGTTATTTGTTCTATTAGAAAGGAAAAGGAAAAAAATAGAATTAAGTCATTAAAAGAAATGTATATATAAAGACAAATACATGCAAAGGAATGGCTAACAAGCTATGGACTGTAGGATGATTGAGAGAGGTCAAAATTCAAGATTACTTAAATCTTACCTTAAAATTTTGGAAAGAATTTGCAAAACATGGGAAATCTGGAATTATTTCCTAGCAATATGAAAAGATAATATATAGAAAAATAACATAAATCAGGGAAAAATTATATAGGAAACAAGAAAAAAGAACAATGGAGAGGCATCGGTCTATTAATAAGTAGACACTTTTAATGGTGTAGTTACATAAAGAGGTTTCATAAATTTTGAAAGTATCAAAATATTCTAATCCAATAAGGATTTGATGTCTCTGTTTAAATTTTTGGTAATATTTATATTTTATAAACAGGTCTTGAAATAGTAAACATTTTAAAACGTGAACAAGTTAAAAAGAGGTAAATGGACTCATTTCTTTAATCTGAAAGCCACTGATAATATGGATTCGTATGACAATTAAGATGGTGCTGGGCTTCTGAGAGCAGTCTGCAATATTTGTTGCAATGGTTGAAAGAATGAGTGAATAAATACCTGCAAGTTTAAAGGTGAGAGAAATGAACCAATTTCATTTATTTACCGTCAAGTGCTAACTGCCCATGGAAAACTTTTAGGGAAAAAGTTTCTCTACCAGTTTTATTGGTTGAAGTAGGAAAGGCCTAACAAAGTCTATTTCCAGTAAGAAAATAAGATTTAAAATATTATCCATAAGTCGCTAATTTAAATAAACTCACAAAGGTGATACAGAAATCAAATATACCAAAAAAATGAGAGCCTGATACATGATGCCAAGATTTTAAAAAATGAATTAAATGAATTATTTACTAAGACCTAATTACACAAATACTGAGTATTCCAAGGGTAATGGTATAAGTAGCTATAGCTATTTAGTCTATAACATCTTAAAGATTCACTAGGCAGAATTAGGCAGCCATTTAGTTACATTTGACAAATATAAACTCTACATCATAAAAAATTCTTTTTTCCTTATTCAAAATATTCATTTTTAGGTGCTTATGCCCTATGTTACAAATGCCACATTTAAAAATAAGCAAAGCTTATCATACATTTTCCTCAAACTTAGTATTTGAACTAACCTTGAAGAAATCATATGCATCCTCTTTTTAGAGAAGGGATGGACAGACTCTTTTAAAGAATTTATTTTCTAGATAATGAAATTAATCTCTTAATAATAAAGTCTCCTTACTAGTGTATATTAACAAGCTTATATCCGGAATGTGTGCGTTTCAAATCTCCGAGAGTTTTTTTGCATTAAATCCTTGCTCAAGAGCATTAATGAATGCATTTCCTTTTATTTCTCAGAGGTTTCCAGTTACAAAGCTTATTCATGTGGAGACACAATTAATGTCAGAGAAGTTCTAACAGTACAAACTCAGAAACCAGATCAGAAATAAATCCAACTGGGCAATTTAAGGACTTTAGATATGAAAACCAGATGTAAAGCTGATATTCTCTATGCTATGTGGGGTAAGTCTAATATGCTTTTTTTATGGAGTTTCTTATTCACACAGCAATGTCTATACCTGATTATATTCTCAAAACTCAGAAAGCCCCAAATGCCTCCAGAGCACATGCCTCAGTCTCTGCTATGATGCACAATCTGCTTTTTACTTTCTGTGGTGCTTCTTAGAAGCATCTATTTGGCTGCAAGTTACTACAGGTAGGTTACTCTGGTGGTCAGCATTGGTACCTGAATCCTAGCCATGAGTAAAAAGGGTTTCCTGACACCACAGTTTAAAAAAAAATTTTTACATGGTTCTATCAAATGCCAGATTAGCTTCATCCCAGCAACCTAGGAAATACAAGGTACCATTGCTTTGTTTAATTCTTTTATGAAGCCATAGACTGCTATTAATGCAATACCTTTTCCTAGTAGAAAACTTTGGGTCATGTTCCCCTGAGCTTTTTCTTCTTCAGACCTGTTTCTAACTCTATTTTGGGAAAACAACAATTTTGTTTTGTTTTGTTTTCATGTGTATTTTCCTTATAATCTCAAACAGCCCTGAAAACTCTAATTGAGACCTCAGTAATAAAGACAGAGTTTTTAACACATCTTGAAAATTCCATTTATTACTTATCCTGATGTCATGTTCCCTTATAATTAAAGTTAAATTCACTAGTAAATCCATCTCTCTATAATTTAATAAAACCCAATAATACTACTTTAAAAACTTAGGAGGATGGAAATACCCATTGCTTTTAAAGACCTGGGTATACTGGATGGCGTGTAAAATGGGACAAACTTTCTACAGGAAAATTAAAAAAAAAAATTTCAGAAAGCATTAAAAATTGTATGTCCTTGTGAGGTAGGAAGATGGGGGGAAAAAATGAAAGGGATTAAGAAGTAAAAATTTCTGTTACAAATAAGTCCCAGGGATAAAAGTGCAGTATAGAGAATACAGTCAATAATATTATAATAACTTTGTATACTGACTGATGGTAACTGCACGTACCATGGTATTTCATAATGTATGTAATTGTTGGGTCACGATTTCTCTATACACGTGAAGCTAATATAATATTGTATGTCAACTATGCTTCAATTTGAAAATTTTTGAATAAATAACTAAATACTAAGCTTCCCCCCCAAAAAATATACTGTATGCCCTTTAGCTCAGGAATTCCAAGACTAAGAAAAAAATCATGAAAATTGTTCATAGAAGCATTTATTATACTACCAAAAAATCAGAAATTCTTAACAATTAAGACTGGATGAATGAATTACTGTGCATATATGTGATGTCCTGGGAAAAATGGCATGAAATTGTATATATAGTTGGCATATACAAATGGCATAATATTACACATGCACTGTAATTCTATTTATGTTACAATATTATATGTGTCTACATATACATAGAAAAATGTTGGGAACTCATACCATCATATCAATTGTTTTTTTTTTTCTAGATAGGTTCCCTCTAGAAGGTCAAGTACAGATAATTTTCTTTTTCTTTTTTCCAATTTTTGTTTTTATTTATGACAATGAACATACACTATCTGAGCAGTACTAAAATGTCAACATAATTTAAACTATTGAGAGGCTAAAAAATTAACCACAGTGAATAATTAGAACTTTTACAAGTTTGCTTATTCCCATATATGTGCTGCAGGTAGCAACTTATAATAAATATAAGTCAAAATGAGATTTCAACAGGACAAGAAAAGTCAAGATTTAGATGTGTAAATGATATGATACAAAATTACTTTAATCATTGAATTGCTAAAATGGAGTTTCCCAAAACTGCAATCGCCCCTCAGTTTTCAGTCATCAGCATTATATGTCCAGTATTTATTATTAATAATCTTCTCTCTCGACATAACCAACATACAAATAGGATGTCTAATCTCATTCCCATTTGGTGAGATCTAGTCTTTACTCTGTTGCTCTCAGAGTAAAATGCATTCCAATTTAATTTTTTGAAAAGAGTGTGCTTAAAAATCTGAGTCCCCATCACTGAATGCGCTGTCAAAGCTTGAAGTGAAACAAATACTTACATCATTCTCTTGCCCATCAGTGCCCGTAGTGTGGATGTCAGGATAATGTTTCAGAAACTGGGCTACATAGGTCATAATAGACTTCTCATCTGGTTTATCCACATCAACATCTGGAAAAACCAAAACCAAAGATCAATGAATTAATTAGCATTAATTAGATTTTAACAGGACAAACTTTGAAACTTAGCTAATATGCCAAAAGCCACTGTCCTACATGCAAAAAGAAACAAAAAACAAAACAGAATTAATATTTAGAGATGGAGGAAGGGAAATCAATTTAGTCTGGATGATACATAATAGATATTTTATGACTCAGAAATATGTCCCATTTCAACTAAGAGCTTTGAGGAAAGTTGTACATGTGTCACTTTTTAATTTCAACATTAATTCATCAGAAATATGAGATACTATGTGGTTATTCAAACAAAGGATCAAATGTCTAGTTAATAAAATACAAATAATATGTAAATTTCAGAATTGGGGTGAGTGGGTAGTAAAAAGCACTTGTAGGTGTGACAAAGGATGACAAGTGACTATATAGCTTGTACACCATATGGCCAAATATAGAGAAGCCCCTTTCCCCCAACACATTCTATTGTAGAAAAGAGGGAAATGACTTATATCCAACTCCTTAAGTCACCTCTCCATTGCCGAGCATTCTCTCTAAATCACTGTACTTTGAACAATCAGGTACTCTTTGAAGGAAAAACAGAATTTGAAAAGATCTCAATTTCTGTTATTTTTAAGTGCATAGATGTTAACCTAATGAAATCAATAAAAATCAAGCAAGGATTCTTATACAAATTTAATAATTATAGAATGGTGGTAAGACTACATACATAAAAAGGATCAAATGTTTTAAATAAATGTTTTAACTATCCTTTTAAAGACAACCAGAAAGGTGTTTACATTTGGAGTTTACAGATATAAAATCTGTACATACAGAGGAAAAATATAACAATGTTCTTTGTGATTTGAGATATAATTTCTAGGGACTTTCAATGTAGGATTCAGAAGATGATGGAACTCAAAAGAGTTAAAAGGAAACAAAAAGTGTATTCAGAATTCATTCCATCACTCAAAAGTGACTCTAGAAAGGTATCACCAATGTGGAAGACGCATGTGAAGAATGAGTAAAACTTTCATGAAATGTGAAAGCGGAAAAAAAAGCAACATTTAATACATGACTTAATGTAGTATATGCTTTTAAATATACATGCGACTAAATCATAAAATAATTGTTATAATAGAAATGGGTATAGTTGGTCTATAGTCCTAAAAGTTTATAGATTCAAGTTGGCTAAAGAAGTTTTTGAGGGTAAGTCCTCATAAGGAAAAAAATAAAGGGTCACTTTATTTCTGAAGTAGACTTCGGTGGTGGCAACTCATTTCTGACCATAAAATAAAATATTTAGATCCGTTAGTCTAGTGGATATGAGAGAACTAGATATACCCTCCTCCTCTCCCATTGGAGGGAAAATTTCAGCTCTGATGCACCCTCTGAAGTTGAGGGCTAAGATATGTGTGCGGCTTTCCCCTTGAACTGAGTAGTGTATTGAATACTATTGCTTTTTTTTTTTTGGTACAGAATCAAGGTGGAGACCCTTTTATTATCCCAGTGAATCTAGGGAACCCACAGAAGATTCCAAAAATGGCAAGGGATCTCCAGTGACTGCTCATCTCAGAGGACACCATCCAGTGACCTGTAGGTCTCTGTAACTTACTCCTGGAAACACAAGTGTCTCCACTTAGACACTATCGTAGAGCTAGACATATTCTTTCTGAAATCTCATCTGTAAGAATAACTTGCTTTTGCTGTATTGACATTTCCACATTCATCCACAGAAATTTCCATAATTGCCAACCCAAATAAGCAATTGTGACATTTGGAAAACTTATTCTGACCCTTTTATTTTAATATAACAAACAACTTACTCAATTTATTTAAGTGTATTAAAGGCAAAATTGCCTTTGAAGGCTTGAAAGAGTTAACTCCTTTTCCAGAAAGTTTTAAAATCCACAGCCTTATAAAAAAGATGACAATTCTAATGAAAAATATCAGTCAATCATTTGTGTAGTTTGCCTGATTGACAGAAAAACAATGGATGGTTTATCAATATTTCTAAGTTCCTAATGACTGACATTTTAAAGATATGACCTTAGATTACTAATAACTTTTCACCTCTTTCATATTCTTTGGAGTTATATAAATAGCATAAATTATTTATCCTGTGACACTCCTCTTTCCCCAGTATACATGCTTTTAAAACTGTCATTCTGCCCTAAGGCATACTGAGTAAGTGCAGTTCACCTGGCTGATACAACCAATGTCAAAGTGTTGCTCAGAGCAATAGAGCTGTATCTTGCTCTCCTATATAGTGGCAAATATTTTTCCAAGAGACAATTGGTACAGGACTTTTCTAAAGTTTTCTGGCCTCTAATAGTTTTGGAAGTCATCTGTAATTTGTGGGATTAAGACTTAAAAACGACTGAGTTGACATATACAAGAGCCAATCATTCATTACCCAACATACCTTCTGGATCTAGTAGTCTTGGGATTCCCAGTTCCATTTCAGCAATGGTGAAAGCCTCCTCCAGGTTTTCTCGGTTTGATCTCCCTTTCACATTCTCCAAGTCCACTAGTTCTGGTCGAATGGCATGGATGACTGAATGAAAGGCTACACCACTTCTCCAACTCCTCCCAAAGTCTTTCACTTCTATTCCAGTCTGCCTTAGTGTGATAAAAAGTAAAATAATGTTACATTCTGAACAGATAATATACACCTTCCTTAAGGTCATATGAAAAATCCAATCCTCCTCAGCAATGAATGATATCCAGTTAGCTATATCATTTAACTGGTTTTGAGCAAAATTAAGCAAAACAAAATTTTTAGAGGGTAACAAGGTAAGATGTAGACATCCTGATTCCATTTCTAGACTTCTCTATGTTAGACTTCTCAGTGTGAAGCACATTTTTTAAGGAATCTTACTAAGAGAAAAAGTGCCTGGCAAAATAAAAAAGAGAATTATAAAAACACCAAAATTGATAATAATTCACCACTGTATTTTTTTGAAGAAGTATCTGACACATTTCTAACAATTACAATAAGCAGCACTGTATTGCTCATGCACAGGTTATAATAGACCAAAAGCATGTGGCTGAATTACATCAAATGCATTGTAATAAACAAATGCAAATGGACATGATCCTATGTCTAAATCAATCTCAAAGGAACCTATACTCCACATAAGTCCAGACATGATTTTATTTGCCCCACCATTCAAATTGATCAAATTGTTTTTTAAACTTCTTTGGAATTTTCTTGAGGGCAATGTCCAGGGGGCAAATCTGTGTTCTTTCATGGTGGATTTGATTAATGCAAAGCCAGTTGTGATAATTTAGAAGTGTTTCAAGTTGGTAGTAATATTTTGTTGTTGAAAACAGAACTGAGGCAAGCTCACAATGAACAATTTTTTTGACATGTATTTTACCAACTACAAAGGAAATTCCAAAAGGAGAGTTGCAAAGAGATGTTTTTGAGAAACATTCTTTGAGTAAGTCTAGAGCTTCTAAAGGTGATCAATTAATTAGGTCATATTCAATAGATAAATATTCTGGCAGTTTCTTTTTAAGAAAACTAGTGCCATTACAGTTTCTAAACAAAGCAGAAATAATATCACTCAATTCTTTACTATATTGTCAAAATTTCCAAGAACAATACCTCTGATTGACACACTGATTAGTAAAAAAAAGATGCTGAATGCTCTTAAATTTTATGTCTGCAAACTTAAGCTTAGAGAAAAATCATGCTTCATTAATGTACATTGTTTGCATAAAAAATATTTTGCTTAAAATAGCATTATTGGACCTAATCACTGACTTCACAAATATATATTTAAAAAATAATTCTGTAAGATTCCAGTAATTGTAAGCTTGTATCTCCTCTTAGTTCTTTTAGTTCCTGTCTCGGGGGGTATGGATATAATTTTCAGCCAATGTCTAGCATACAGGCAAATACTCTCCCAGGCTGAGCAGTTCTTGTTACCTATTCATTCGTACATTAGCTTCCAGCTTCCTCTTACTTTTCTACCTATATTTTCCCTTTGCTCACATTTCCTCATTGTAAAATGTTCTTGCATTCACAGTGTCTTTAAGCCATCTCAAATTATTTCTTTTAACAAAATGAGGTGCATGTAAATAAATAAATAGATAAATATTCATCACCTTTTAGATATTTTCTGATTTTCTGGAACTTGTCTATTGTTTCAAGCATTTTCAAAAAGAAATAATATACACTCTTTCCCTAAATACACTATGTTGGAATAACTTAAAATGTTTCAGTACATTTTCTTCCTCTACATTTGTTAAACACATACACACATATACACACACATTACATCTATAATGTTTCATATCAGATCAAAGCAGTAGGTGGATTCCTAAAAATTTTAAGTTTAGTTCAAACCTCTCATTTAAGAATCTTAGATACAAAATCAAAGAAAACTTAAATACCTCACTTAAAGAAGTGATACAAACTTAAAGAAACTTAAATACATCACTTAAAGACATGATGAAGTAATCCACTCTAAAGGCCTTTCAGATCTCTAACACAAAGTGACTTCGTTACTTTGAATGGATCTGTGTATATCTATATATAGATATATATATAAATAATTGTTTGACTAATTTTTAAATTTTTTGCCTAAAATACAATTGTTCTTTTTAGACATTTGAAAATAAGTATCAGCTACAGTATGACTTAACATTTTCATTTCATGTACTGATAGTAGATGAAATGATTTTAAAAAAAAAGAGGGCTTAGCTATATTATGCTACTGAAGCTGTGTTTTATTTACTTTATTTATTTTATTTACTCCTCATATTTTAAATGAAAACAGTGAAACACCCTGACCATTTGTCTGGTGTCACGGGATGTTTAATGCTTTTTTGCCTTCTTCTGTCCTGAGATACTGATGAAGCTTCAGACTACAGTCTCACAGATTATAATGTTAGAAACATGTCACATACTGAAATGGGTGCAGATTCTAAAGTCTTATCCATGTCAGATAGGAAGTTGCTTGAAAAACACATACTGGGATAGTGTAAAAGCAGCTTTTAGAGAAATTACCAACCATTTGTTAACATAATGGAGTTTTGTGTTCATTACATAATTTTCATGGTGGAGAGCAGTCATCTCTCCCAAATCCCTACAACTTGTGCAGCTATAAAATAAAGGGATCTCGTTGACGTGCCAATGGGTGGAGAACCCTTGAGTCTGTAAATCTGCACATTTACACAGATAAGGAAAATACAATTTCCACTGATGTTACAAACACACAAGTTGCAAGAGTGACTTTTAATCATCATTAGACCCCTGAACATCTTTGAAACCCAACACACCACATGTGAAACAAAACTATTGTAAGGAAAATCTCCAACAGTGCTAAATTTGAGTTTAATCCAAGCTACTATATTATTAAATGAAAATCAGTTTTTTTGGTTAATTTACTGTGTGGAGCATGAGCAAGAGAACATCACAGTGACATTATCACAAAGTTTTGTTGTAGTAGTGTCATGACAAATGCCACAGCATACGGCCACCAGTATCCTCCTAACCCAGCCCATTTCTTCTCCCTGCTCAATTAAGCTGCAAAAGAGATTAGTAATGCTCACTGTACCAGCAATGTGGGCAGGGCTTGTATTTCCTTCTACAACAGATTCTAACGAGTTATAAAGCTTTGCTTTCAGAAATACTTTTTAGTACAATTTGAATCATAGAAACATATCCCAAATTAGAAAACCACCAACACACTTTAAAAGTTAAGCAAAACCACACAAAATAGTAACACTAATTACAGCTTCTCTATGTTTGTTTTTTCTTTCCTTATTTTTGCTCTTCAAATGCTTTAAAAATAGAACTTCCTATGTTTAGTGCCTAAAAATTTTATAATGATAAGTACTTGTTTCCAACTATTTTCTGGAAGTGGAGAAGAGTCAGATTAGATTGAGGCACACAAAACAAAATAGAAAGTGAGATAACTGTATATCTTAGGAAAATCATACAAAAGCACAACTTGTAGGTAAAGAGATCTCACCACCGATCACATTGGACAAAATATATTAGTAATGGCCAATGGAAAGCTGTACTGAAATTGTTATGAGAAGATATTTTTTGACAGAAGTGATTTTCTATCCAGCCTTATCACATAAACATATGAGCAATGTAAATTTAATATGCTTACAAGCAAACAAAACTAGAAGTGAGTTCACAGTCTCTAAAGCCGGAGCTGACAAAATAATCTATATTTTAGATAAGAGGTAACATCAAAGAAAGAACACTTTTAAATAAAATTGCTGGAAAGTTTCAGGAAGTAAAAACAAATACAATTTCAGAAATTTGGACATTACCATTAAATAGAACTCAGAGCATTGTGAAGAGGTAATCAAACTTAAGCCTCTAATTTAGTTTCATAAAGATTATTTAATAGGAACACAAAGTCCAAATAATGACCTAAATAGAATTGGCTCTCATGCTACTAATCAAAGCATAGGAATTAAACAATGTCATTAATCAGACCCCATCACATGATGAAGGAATTAGTATCGTGTCGGCATTTTCCTAGACTGTTAGTGAAGATTTCTGTTTACATTTTAATTCAAAGAAAGAGTGAAACCAAACCCAAAGCCAAGCTATTCGTTCAAATGTTTCTTCAGATTTTATAATCATTGGAAGGCACACCAAGTAATAAATTAGTAACTCACGGTATTCAAAGGTTTCAAATTTAAACAAACTCTTGGTACTTACTTGGCTGCTGTGTGCTGAACCCACTTTAATAAAGCCTTCTTCGCATTTCCTTGGGTCTTGGAGGCCACTTTCCGCTTACTGGGGGGGCTGGCTGTCTCCGAGCTGACCATGCTCTCCACAGAGGACGTGCTGCTGGACAAGGACTGCAGCTGTGGAAGGTTGCTGGTCAGCTCCTCAATCTGTGTGCGCAACAGTTTGGCAAAAATGTAAGAATTATCTTTGTTCCTCTTTCCTCAGATGTTTTACTTTTCCAACAGAAATGATTTATCCTAACACCCTTAACACCACTGGCAATATAAGCTCCTGAAGGGCACGGTGAATGTCTGACTCCTCTTTGTACTTCCCACTGCATCAAAATGTTCTGCATACATAGTAATAAGACTAGTTAAATGAGGAAGGTAAAACCTAATGGTTACCCAAACTCACAGAATGTACAAGACTAAAAGTGAACCTGAATGTAAAAACTACAGACTGAATGATAATGATGTGTCATCATAGGTTCATTAGCGCAACAGACAGATGTACCCTTCCCTCTGGTAATGGTGGTTATGAGGGAGGCTGTGTGTAAGGGGCGCAGAGGTCTAGGAGAACTCTCTGTGCCTTCTGCTCAATTTTGCTGTGAACCCAAGACTGCTCTAAAAAACAAAAACATTATGACTAAAACAATTATTCTAGATGGAAGGGCAAGTGAATTTCTCCTCTCAATGTCTACAAGCATAGAACTTCTCTCTTCCAGAAAACAATGAAAATTTTCCTGAACTCTTGCTACCCCAATATTTCTTCTCCATTGTGTCTTGCCCACTTTTCAGACTGAGAACCTAAGCCAGAGTTCTTTGGGGAGTTCCATATAGAACCTTTGTGAGAAAGAGGAGGAAATTTTCCTGCTTGCAAAAGACAATGTACATGTAAAGATCACATTGCTGCCGCCTTAAGGATCAACCTCAGAGGTACAGAAAATGGGCATTATTAAAGGGTCCACCACTACCTCCATCCATGGCATCATATCAACAGAAAAAGGAGTTGTAGTACAATACCTGGAAATATAGAATAATGGTCCACATTAATCCCAGAACTATTGAGGGTCGGCCATCAGCTATATCAGTGGAGTTGATGTTGACTAATTTAATCTGTTTAAAAAGAAAAACTGTACTAGTAATGTACTAGAAGATTATAGACAATTTAATTATGCAATAATTAGCATTTTATTAGACATCAATACAATTTGGTCATGCTATGTAGTGGCATACAAGAGTAAGCAGGGTAAGACAAAACAGTCAAGCACACAGTTTCAGTGGACATTTTGGGAGCATTCATTAGGTATGACAATAAAAATAACTATCGAGTGAATTTCAAAAACTTGATTTAAAGTTAAAAAAATATTACACCATGCAAGGAATTATCAACTAAAGATTAAACAGAAAAAAAAAAGGTTATTCTTTACATTCAGAAGTTGACTGGAACTTAAAAGAAACTGTGATGAGTAGTTTAAGAAGATACACTTACTTTGAAGTTTGTTACCAAATAGCATGATACTTATGTTCTCTTTACCTATAAAAGTCAGGAGTTAAAAATTCTAAAATTCATACTAACCGGTGATCCTCTGTACATGGACTGACATGAAAAGCAAAGGGAGAAGATGATATACACACATAAATAATCTTTCAAAATCAGTATTATTTGTTCAACGGGAATAAGAATGGAAGTGGTAAATTTAGAACGTGGTTTGGGGGATATATTTTAAAGACAATGGAAGGCCAAGAAAAAGAAGAGAATATTAGAGTTTGGTTCCTTCTGGGCACTAACAACTATAAATCATTCAGGATAGTTGATCTGTCTACAATTGTCCCTAATTAGTCATCTCAATGCCTTCCTAACCATTAAAAATGTTATCTCCTAAGCCCAGCAAAATGACTTGTATGGTACGTCTATCTCAATCAATCACTACAGAATACAATTAACAGCTGCTTATCATCTTTTCAGAATCCTGAAACAAATTAGAAAAAAATAGGTACTCCTTAGCTTTCTAGCTCAATAATTCTCAGCCAGGATTTAATAAGGTTTATGATCAATAACATTCAGAAATTTGTAAATGTAAATAACATTCAGAAATTCATTAATGCAAAAAATTATCAGATGCAAAATCTTACTGGTTCTATATCAGAGGTACAGTATAACAGCTAGCGCAAAAATCGTCAATAATTTGAAGTATGCACATGGGATTTTGTCTCAGTAGTGAAGCTCGTCAGGTTCAGACAGAAAAAAAATGGAGAACTTCCAGAGATTTTACAAGCTTATGTGTTTACTTCTTTTAAATCTAGTACCATGTAAGACATTTAGTACAGGTTTGTGGAAAATAAGGAATATTGCATTTCTTTAACCTTTTATCATAGAATCTGTTACAATCTCTAAAATCATTTCTATTGCTCTGTTTTACACTTTTCCAGAATTTTCTCCAGGTCCCTTTAAGTATTCATGGGTCAGAAATTCATAATACATGTTGGTCACTGTAACATTAATGCATTTCATAGAGGACAGATTATTTCTCTTTCCTTATATAGCATTCATTTTAAAATGCAATTGAACATAAATTGAATTTCCTACTGCAACCCAGCTCCAACTGTAGTATGAACTAAACATATTCAACTTATGAACCCAGAGATCTTTTAAAGAACCTAAAGATCATTTGTTCAACTTGTGAAGAAAAATGTTTTTCATATTTATTTCCTCCCTTAAAAGCTGTATTCCATAATGAATTTATGGAACACAGGTTTTGTTTATTTGTTTGTTTGCCCTCCCCTCCCCTGCAAAATCCCATTAAACCTACAATAAATTCTTAGTAGCCTAGAGCGTGCGATAGGCAGTAAGACACCCAGAAAGACTAAAGAATTCCCAGGGACCAGAAAGAAGATGGGGTCACAGTGATGACCTCCCTCAGACCTGCTGACCCAGAAACTAAGGGGATATAGCCCAATAATCTGCTTTAGTAAAATCTGCAGGTTTTATTGATTCTGATGCATGTCAACATTTGAGAACCTGGGACTAGGCAATTGTACATGCCCCACTTAATCTGTTGAAGTTTGATTTTGCAAGCCGGAGGCCTGTATGGACTCAATTGTGTACCCCCAAATCCACATATTGAGGCCCTAACCCCCAGTGTGACTGCATTTGGAGATAGGGTCTTCAAGGGGACAACTAAGGTTATAAGAATGGGCCCTAATCCAATTGGATTCATGCCCTTATAACAAGAGGAAGAGACATTGGAGCTCACTTTCTCCACACCCACCAGAGGAGAGGCCATGTGAGGGCTCACTGAGAAAGCAGCTGCCTCAAGCCAGAAAGAGAGGAAGACAACAACTCTACCGGCACCTTGATCTTGGACCTCTAGCCTCCAGAACTGTGAGAAAGTGAATTTGTGTTGTTTAATACAAGGACCCAGCCACCAACCACCTTCAGATCACTATAGATGGCACTGAGTATTTGTTTCTCTCTTCCTGACAGGGCATGGGACTACTACCACAGCTAGCCTCCAACTCACTTCACCTTTTAGATCACCTATCTGGACCTCAAAGGAATCTAAATTTATGTCCCTGTTTGCACTATGGCACCCCATCTGTGGTATTGTTATGGAAGCCACAGAAGGCTAATACAAGGTTCAAAAAATATTTGAATTATTTAGGAATAAATTTCAATAAAATACCCAGATTATTAGTTTTTCTTGAAGATTTGGTAAACCTATTGAATAGATGCATAGCCACTTTATATTAGCTGTTTTCTATAATGAGGTGTTGGGTGAATCATTCTAAACAGTAATATAGTAGCCAACTACCTACACTACTTAGAAAATGATTTAAATAAATTAAATGGATCATTAAATTTCAATAAAAGTCAAGAAGATTGTTGGCTGCTTTGTTTGTTCAGTTAGAAAACCTGGGATCACCGAGCTTGAACTTCACTGTGGTAACTATAGATGGCACTGAGTATCTGCTTCCCTGTTCCTGACAGGGCATGGGACTACTACCACAGTTGGCCTATAACTCACTTCACCTTCCAGATCACCTATCTGGACCTCCAAGGAATCTAAATTTCTGTCCTTGTTTGCACTATGGCAAGTTTTCATAAAGGTGGTTGGTGGCTGGGTCTTTGTATTATTGTCTAGAATGATCCACCTGACACCTTATAAAGAAAAACTGTGGAGGTGGTGATGGATTTATTCATTAGAGTCACAGTTAACACAATTCTTATCAGATACTAATACATGCTTTTCTCAAGAGCCCTGTAAAATAGACGGTAAACATAGTGGTAGGGTTTTCTCCAGGGAAACTTGAAGGTGCCTTGATTATTCCTTAAATCAAACTGGAATCCAAGGACTAAACAGATTGTCTGTTAATCAAAGAAAAAATCTAAATGGAGGACAAAGTAAGCACAAAGGTCAAAGACAAATTCCTGAAAATACGTTTGAGATATAGGTTCTTAAATTCTAAAGAAGAAAAATAGTATGAGGGAGGGCCCCAAAAAGCCCTCAAAAACTCATTCCTCCCCACAACTGGTTTTTTGTTACTTAGGGTTGTTCTGTGAAAATGGACTTGGTACAAAATAAGTCTTCTGTGAAAAGAAGATTCTTTGGTCCTCTTTACTGACAATGACTTTCATAGGTTAAATCATCAAAGATTTCTCCCACATTTATTAAGAGGGTTTTGTTTTTGTAGTCTAGCCAATGAATATATCTCAGCACAAAATAGGACACTATTGTTATACAGCTGAAATGGGAAACTGAATGACGTGGAAAACTCTAAATATCTTGTTCAAGAATGCTTTATTCAACTTTCTATGAAAAACTCATGGGGGGAGCTAGGAGAAGAGAAACATCCCACTAACGTGATGTTAGAGTGATCTGGAAATAATGTCCTATATCCCACAGGAAGCTAATATTATTTTACTAGACCATCTTACTGCCCAAAATCTCTCTGTGGCATGAAGTTTTGCACAGCTATCTGAACTTTATGCTGACTCACTGTACTACCAATTGATCAAATATAAATTATTCAAGGATCAGAATCTTAAAAAGTTATGTATTTTCTGGAGTTCCTGTCACATAGGAAGTGATTAATTATGCATCTGTGCAGTAAATAAATTAATGTAGTACATATGAACTGAGAAGGAAATAACTGAATCATTCTGTTTTCCAGAAGTATCTGGATATCTATAAACTGGTTTTGGTACTGCCAAACACAGACTTCCTAGATTCCCACAAATTAGAAAAGGCTAAATCTAAAAGGATGGGTGCAATCCTTTTGGAAGGAACTATGGTAATACCTAATAAAACTGCCTAACATTTACCTTACACCCAGCAATCACACTTTAGGAATTTACCAAGAAGATTCAGCTCCAATAATATGGAAGGACTTATACACAGCTATTAATTACAGCCTTTGTTGTGTCTGAAAACTACTAGAAACAACCTAAATGATCATTCATAAGGGCTAAATAAACGCTGATATATCTAGACAAAGGAATATTATGTAGCTGTGAAAAAAATGAATGAGACGATCTCCATTAACTGATCTGAGTAATTTCCAGGATATACCGTTAAATGAAAAAAAGCAAAATGTAATACTTTATTTACAGTATGCTATCCTTTATGTCAGAAAAAAGGTAATATATGAAAATACATCTGCTCATTTCTGCAAAAGAAATACAGGAAGGATAAATCAGAAACTAGAAAGACTGGTAACCTAAGGTGAGAAGGGAGTGAATGGAAGGGAAATGAGAAAGGCATAGTACAGAAGAGAAGGGAGTGCTACTACTTCTCTATATATAATTTTTACTCTTAGAGTCACAGTAATATTTCATTTCTCAAAATAAATAAATAAAGGCAGCTAGGATAAGGGGAGAGGGGGTAGTTACCCAAAATGGAATATAACTCTTTTACAAATAAATAACATAACCACACTGAAGGGAAGGGAGAAAAACAGAATTAGCCTAAGTAAATTTGGAAAACAGTCTTGACTGGACGTTTTAATGCTAAATACTGAAAGTACTAACTATAGACGCACACTCTTCTCCAGTTAGTTTCTCACAGGGGTGTGGTAAGCAATTCTGAAACTATTTTATGTATATGCTAGGGTTGAAGACATAGGCAACTATATTGCAGATGAGAGCCAGGTCTCTCTGTCAGAGAAAGTAGAAACAAATAAGCCAGGAAGGCGGGAGCGAGCCTTGTGCTACGGAATCAGAAGTATTGGTTTGAACTTAGGGTTTATATATACATACCCAGGAGAAGCTCTACACAAACACACACACATACACACACACAAAGAAAGGAGAGATCGAAACAGAGAGATAAAGAGAGACAAACATAGATATATGTGCATACCTGGGATAGTAAACATTCATATTTTCTAGATCTGTCTATTGAGAAGGCAGAGGGGCAATGACGCCTCAGTAGCAGTGAGCACACCTAGCACCCACATCTTGTTTCTAAATGCCATTCACTAATAAAAGGAATAAAGCCTTTTTAGAGAAGACGTTGATTCAAGGAAAATACAAGACACACCTAGAAAATCTGGAAAATTTTCACCTAGTAGTTCTGGAAAATAAACAAATGCTTAAAAAAGGATGGGCCATGTCAAAAGAGTAGGGGGGTCAGCCTTTAGGAGCTCTTAATGTCCAAAGCTAGAAAAATTTGAGCAAAATAATAATAATTAATAATAATAATAATAATAATAATATTGGATTATAACAATAGAATAAAATAAATATTCATGAGTTTATGCTGAAATAAATAATTGAATAAATAAGTAAACAGGAGCAAAAGAACATCTTTTTCTTAAAGAATAATTCCAATTAATATATGGATAAGGAAAGAGGGAAACACAAAATCACCAATAGGAAAACATCACAGAAATAATTACTGAAGACAATCAATGCTAAAATCAGTAAGCAAAAGTTTGAGGAGAAACAGAATATAAGCATAAGATCAATTATCTCCCCTAAATTATTTCTCAATTATAAAGGGGAAAATAGTAATTTTACCATAAAAAATATAGCAGACAGCCTTACCAAGAGACCAAGGTTAACTTCACCAGCAATAAGACTTATCAGAACCCTATGTCCACTAATACATTGCATTGGGAAGAACACACCATCACATCCTTTGAATTTTTCCAAATATAAATAACCCCAACCTAATCATTAGAAAATATCATATAAACACAAATTGAGAGACACTGTGCAAAATAACTGACTAGGAGTTATTGTCAAAGTCATGAAAGATAAGGAGAGACAAAGACACAATGGAAGAGATGAAGGAGCACAATTAAATGCAAGATGTGTTACTGGGGGGGGATCCTGAAACAGATAAGACACCAGTGGAAAAATGGATGAAATGAGACAAATATCTATGCTTTGGTTCATAGTATCATACCAATTTTAATTTCTTTCTTTGGCAATTGCACCATGGACACATACATGTGCTATGTATACAAGTTCTTCACATTAGATGGAAGCTAGTTAAAGTATAGACATGAAATCTCTGTGCCTTTTTTGCCCCTTTTCTGTAAAATCTAAAAATTATTTTACGATAATACTGCAAGTCTATGCCACATAGATTGCATGCAGTGTACCCCACAGCCAACATTGGAAACATCCATATGCCCACACCTTCTTTTTGAAGTGTTTTAGTTTTGTTTCTCTCTTACCTTCCTTCCTTCAAGGAACTTGAGAGCCGTGCCTATGTTAGCCACAGCATGGACTCGCTTCATTCGGCGCACTTGTTCACAAGGCTGGAAAAGGGGAAGCAACAGGAGTAAATCAAAATGCACACATTAAATAGACATCAAACTATTTCAGTGGACTAAAAACATACTTGAAGGACATTCTAGAACAACCAGCATTACTCAGTTTCTATAAAGGTGAGCAGATACTTAGAGTATTTATTCTTATAGCACCAGGATGTATACTGATTTACTCAACAGAGACATTCAGACCCAGCCTGTCTGTTAGTGCACTTCCCTTCTAGGTTTTTGTATGCCTAAGAGCAGAAATTCATAAAATTCTCATGTTCTCCATTGAGATAATCACTCCTGTAAGTCAAGAAATATTTATATGGAAACTGCTCTTGGTGCATGTGTGGGGGCAGGAGACACAAGGGAAATCTCTGTACTTTCAATTTTGTTGTAAACCTAAGAGAGCTTTTTAAAAAAAATGTCTTTAAAAAAGCACTCTTGGTCACTCCCTACTTTTTTCAGTCATACTAACACAAAAACTTATTGACAATATTAGTAACATTTCTCCATCTGAATGACCAAAATACATTCAGCATTATGAGTCAGAGGTAAAAAGTAGGACTGTGACAATGGAAATGTTTTTCACACAACAGTATCTTCTGGCACAGGGTATACTGCATTATTGGGTTTGTGTTACCAGAATTTAGTATATGCTTTCTATGTGCCATGATGTTAATTTTAAAATTCAAAATACTTTCAGTGAAGTAGATGTTTACAGGAAGTAAATGGATGACTGACATGAGGCAGCTTCAGCAAGGTTGCATTGTTGTTAAACTGATCTCTTCTTTGTGACACCAGAACCCTAAGCAATCTCCCATTCAAGCTCAAAACTGAGTATCTTTTAATGTCCAGTTAACAACATCCCAGGTAATAATTTTTATGATATTAAATAAATATTTTAATAGAAAACATACTGTTTAAATTTGCATTTATTCTTTACTTGGGAATCCCTGTTATACATGATACAGGCTCATCAATGGTTCATGCACGGCCCTCTTACTTATTTAAGTAATTATCTTTCACAATGTAAAAACGAACTTGCCAACTAAAACAAAGTTATCCCCCTCAATACCACCACCATTCATTCCATCCGCCTGCCTTCCTACCCCCATGGCAGCCAGCATACTAAAGCCAGTCCAATGCTCTCTTTTTGACATAGATTCATTTCATTTATTGGCACTCTTAAAAAGAACATTCATTTTAGTTTTTAATGTTATATAAAGGGCATCCCTGTATTAACCTTTTGAGACTTTTCCACCTAATACTACATGGCTAAGATTCATCCTTCATGTTGTTGCCTGTCACTGCATTTCATTCATTTTAACAGCAATGGAATGTGTCATTTATCTACACTCCATCTGGTGTAAATCTGGGGTATTTACAGGTTATTCTTATTGTGATCTATGCTGATGGATCATTCTGGTAACTCCCATCTTTGATATTTAGTACAAGTATAAAGTTTTCTTGGATGTCCAAGAAGTTAGAGTTGCTCGGTCAGAGGGATTGTGACTCTTGAGCTTCTGAAGTAATGTAGACTTTTCTAAAGTGTTGTACTACTTTTCACTCTTGTCAGCAATAAAGAAAAATTCTATGGATGCATATTCTATTCAACACTTGGTTTTCACAGATATTTACAAAAAAATTTTTCTGTCAAATGCATGTGACTTGGTCTTTCACTGTGGTTTTTGTTTGCATATCCCTGATTAACACTAATATGGGCATCTCTTCCTCTGCCTTCAACACTGTCTCTTTCATAAAATGCCTTTTCATATCCTTGTCCAGGTTTCCTTTAGGCTGTTTGTACTGTTATTGTTTTGAAGATGTTCTTTATGTATTCTTTTCTCTCACCTTTCACATGTATTGTGAATATCTTTCACCAATTTTTAACTTGTTTTGTTACCTTCTTTAAAGGTTTTACATTTAAAAGAGTCTTAATTTTACTATAATGAAATGTAGTAATCTTGTATAGTCAGTATACAAGTATACAAAAAAAATCTTATTTTTCTCCATTCCAATGTCTAAAAGACATTCATATACATTTTCTATCAAAAGTCTAAAATGTTTCTGCCATGAGGTCCTTAATCCATGTATATTTAATTTTTGTATAGGCCATGAGATAAGGATCCAATTTCATCTTTTTCTATTAGGATAAACTTATTTTCTGTTCCATTTGTGGAACAGTCTCCCTTATCATCCCAGATCTGACCTGCACCTCTGACATATACTAAAGTTCTGTTCATGCCTTGTCTGTTTCTGGACTCTACTGTATTTGTCAATATGTCCATATCTATACCAATACTGCCCTGTCTTAACTGAATTTAACTTCATGGTAAGACTTGATATCTAGGGGGAAAATACATATTCCTTCTTTGAATATATCTTGGCTAAGTGAGTAGGTATAAACATCTAATGTATCATCTTATTTTACATTTGTATCTATTACACAACTTAACCTGTCCTAATACAGTAATCTTTCCTATAGGCTTCAATTTTTCTGAAGGCACTGGCTATATTCCTTAGAAGGCATAATGTAGTGTCTTATCCTAACTGAACTCCACAGCTGAATGAAGAGTCAGCATACAATGCCAAACCCAGTTGCAGATTTGAGTTCTACTCTAAAAATATGATTGA
The DNA here is from genome assembly GCF_040802235.1 of Manis javanica. Lineage (NCBI taxonomy): Eukaryota > Metazoa > Chordata > Mammalia > Pholidota > Manidae > Manis > Manis javanica. Next base: position 68,231,871 of record NC_133168.1, read on the forward strand.
TGATTAATAAAGTCACCTGGTCAACATGCAGGGTTTTTTGGTGCTCCAGATTTCCTAAGAGTGCCCTTTGTACACTATTTTTGCAAGCCTATTTATTCTGTTTTTTTAAATTGAAGTATATTGATAGAGTTTCAGGTGTGCATGATTAAACATGATTCAATATTTGTATACATTGTCAACTGACAACTGCAATTAAGGGGAGGTGATCCCAAGTAGCAAGACTAAAACTGTGTGGAGAGTGAGACAGGGAAGGAGAAAAAGCCAATAAAGGGTGCGAGATAGAGGGGCTCCCTCTGTGGGCAACTGGGGCTCAATCCTGCTGGGGATCCTATTGGGTCCTCTAAGAGATATGTGTAAAATATGCCTCAGAACTGTCCTTCCTCCTACTACCAACCTGGGGCACTTATGGCTCCCATTTCACTGGTGAGAGTCCTTTGGGGCCATGAGCTTTCCAAACCTCAGGGCTGCCTTAGGTAACTTGGAGCTTTGATATAAGCCCTGAGGGTGGAAATGTGGAGACAGGCTTCCAAGAGTTTGAGGCACATGTTTTTATAGAGAGTGTGTACAATGTCCGCTAGCTGAAATCAGAGGTGAGCTGGGATGGCACATGGGGCACCAAAAGCATCTGCTACAATATGAGTCAAATTAGATAAATGTGTTTTCCAACAAACAACTCTTTTACAAAAGCTATTTTGAGAACACCCTGCACAAAATTAACTGGAAATGTAGGTTCAGGCAAAAATACTTTTTTAAAAACTCAATCATGCAAGTAATAATGATTGTGTAGCTCTTGTCAAGATGCAATAGATGAAGAAAAACGGAGTACTTCCAACTTTGGACTGTGTGTCTAGCTTGTTATACAACATTTTGAAGATTATTTCCTGAGTGCCTTTCTCTAACCACGGCAAACACCATTTGTAAACAGCTTATGTTTGCAAAGTACTTCCTTACTACTCTGAAATTAAAAAAAAAACAAGCCAGAATAAAATAAATGCAGGTCTTCCTCAATTTTATGATGGGGTTATGTCCTGATAAACCCATCGTAAGCTGAAAATGTCAGGAGTTGAAATATACCCACTGAATATCACAGGCTGGCCTAGCCCTAGCCTACCATAAAGGTGCACGGAAAACTTACATTAGCCTAGAGTTGGGCAAAATAATTTAAGCCAAAGACATTTTTAAATGAAGTGTTGAATATTTTATGTAGTTTTTGAATATTCGGCTGAAAGTGAAAAACAGAAAGGTTGTGCAGGGACAGGATGGTTATCAGTGTCTGGGGTGTCTACTCTCATGGCCATGTGGCTGACTGGGAGCTGTGGATCACTGCCGCCCAGCACCCCGAGGGAGGGTCTGCCAGCATACTGGGAGCCAGGGAAAAGATCAAAACTCACAATTTGAAGTATGGTTTCTACTGAATGTGTGTTGCTTTCACCATCATAAAGTCAAAAAAATTGTGAGCCTAACCATCATAAGTTGGGACCATCTGTATTTTATTACGAAGTAATGTAGAAAAATATATTTTATAGCTCACTGCCAAAGTGGTTTGTCGCACTGCTGTTTCTGCTGCACGTAAAGAGAAATGATTCTCAACGTGCTATTCTTGTTACAAATGACTGGTGATGGAGGAGGTCCATAAGTGTATGAAAGAAGCCATACTGATTTCAAGCTTAATTTTCAACAAATAACTATATAAATAATAAAAGATATGAACCAACAATCCTTTCCAAATGAAAAGCAAACACTAAAGTGAGGTAGATGTTAATTTGCAACTAATCTTCCTAGATACCACACAGACACAGCAGTTAACCACGATAGATTACTGATCAAGTTCTTTACTCTCTTCCAAGGTTACTATTGCAATATATAGTTTTTTGAACTCAATAACGGTGTGCAGAAACAAGAAAGGAAATTATTCCTTGCTCCCCAAAGTAACCAGTAGACTAGTACTTCTTCATATTACCTACAAAAGAGGTTATGAAAGAGGAGAATTTCTTTTACATGGGCAGTGCCCCTTACTCTCCCAATTCCAACAAAATCCCCAAATTCCAAACAGGAGCAATTTGACAAGTCTGGTCACAGAACAAATCCTTACCAGCTTCTGCCCGGACAGGACCTCCAGAAGAGCAAGTAGCTTAACACCATCTTTCATGTCTTCAAAAAGATCATCTACCACCATTGGGGGTTTCCGCTATAAAATATAAAAATGAATAAATGCAAAAAAAGTTTCTCTCTTTTTGTCATACCTTTATTATGCACTGTGGTGAAATTTGTGGGAGAAATTTCTAAATATCTAAATCCATTATTCTGGATATGATTTGCAATTAACAACTATAAGGAGAAAAACTTAACATTTGGAGATAAACTTAACATTCAAAAGCCTCAGGAGACTTAATGCTTGGGCTTTCACATCCATACCAGCTTCTTTCCAGAAAGGGATTTTTGACAAGTGTGGGATGACGGGGGATAAAGGAAGGAAAAGAGGGTACTGTCGATGTAGGTGAGACAGAGCAGCAGGATCTGAACAGGGAACAGGGGGTGCCCCAGAGGAACGGGAGCAGCCTCCCACTTCATACTGAGAAGCACATTAACGGGGCTTACCCAGGAGCCACACTCCCTTAGTGCACTCTCCAGAGCCTCCCCTTAGCTCAGGGGCCTGCCGTGGGAGCGCCTTTACCTTGGCCAAGGTCGAAGGTTTAATCTGTGCGTTAGCTGCCTACGTTCTGTTTCACACCCTGACAAATCTAGCAAACCCTCTCTCCTAGTGTGGCCTTGAGCCCAAAGGATCATGAGTCCAAGAGTAAAGACCTATCAGGGAAAATCCATCATCACTACTGGAAAAATTAAGTCAAAGCTCATCATCATTTCATGGAGGGTCTTCATTTTTTTGAAGGGGATTAAAATACATAATGCACTCATTTTCATCAAACCTTGGGTTAAAGTCTATGTTGGCTCAGAAGAAAGTAAAGAAGTGATGTTGCCAATGTTGATGGTCAGTGGACGGTCATGGGCCATATTGATGGTCCAATGGTCAATGGAGGTGAAGTGTCCTCAGATGTCTTATAGAATAAACATTTTTTCCCCATTTTTCACCTGATTCTCACTGAATCATGGTAAGCCTAATGCTTACTGACCCTCAACTTTCAAGGAAAAGTTCTATGTAGAAATATTTGATCACCAAATGTTTTATTGAAATGTGACTTTTTCTGAACAAGTGTTGGTGAAGATGTGGAGACAAGGGAACCCTCCTACACTGTTGATGGGAACATAAATTGGTGCAGCCACTGTGGAAAGCAGTACGGAAGGTCCTCAAAAAAAACTAAAAATAGAAATACCATATGACCCAGTAATCCTATTTCTAGGAATTTACCCAAAGAAAACAAAGTCACTGATTCAAAAAGATACATAAATCCCTATGTTTATTGTCACATTATTTACAAGAAGTAAGATATAGAACCAACCAAAGTGTCCATCAGTAGATGAATGGATAAAGAAGATGTGGTACAATATAACATAGAATATTATTCATCCATAAAAAGAAATAAATCTTGTTACTTGTGATGTGGATGGACCTAAAGGGTATTATGCTAAGCGAAATAAGTCACGTAAAGAAAGACAAATGCCATATGATTTCACTTATAAGTGGAATCTAAAAACAAGACAAAACAAAATGAACAACACAGTAGACTCAGAGACACTGAGAAATGACTGGTGGTTACCACAGGGGAGGTGTAGAGGTAAGAGGGTGAAAGAGGTGAAGGGCCACAAAATCTCAGACAAATATAAATTTGTCACTGAGTTGAAAGTAAAGCATAGAGAGTAGAGCCAATGATTCTGGAACATCTTTCTATGTTGATAGATAGTAACTATACTAGTTGGAGTGAGGATTTAATATTGTAGATAACTGTTGAATCACTATGTTGTATACTTGAAACTAATATAATATTATATACCAACTGTACTTGAAAAAAATATATACACAAAAAAAGAACAAATATTAATTTTCTTCTCTACATACTGATATGGAGCACTTAAATATCTCATATGACTGCATGAATTGCAGTTTCTGAATGGCACAATTCTAATTTTAAATGCATTTCCTCTTTATAAAATGAACAGCTGAATGCAGTTTGTTCTTACATTATGAAACACATGTTCAAAAATAACAGTTGTAGTTTTCAATCATTCTCTTTTAAATACCAATATTCACACTGCTTATAACTTATGCAGCAAAACTGTAATAGTGACTTTATATTCTAAGCATATAAATAAAATAACTCAGAATAAAATGAGCCTTTACACTGAAAACTATTCAGTGTGATAAGAATTGAAACTACTGTATTAGCTATACATAATCATTAAAAATAGGATCTATTTATCACTCACAATGTTCATTTGTATCAATGAAGAAAAAATTAATAAATTTGTGAAACTTTGAGTGAACAAATACAAACGATGTTTTTCATATATTTAGTTAACCTGAAAATACGTAAAGGAATTTTCATGAAATAATAAAAATGCCAGGAAATTTGACACCAGAAAAATGAAGAATTGCATCCGTCCATTCATTCCACATTTAAATATACACAGGTTTCTGCCACATTAAAGAATATTTTCTCCTGACCCCATGTCTGCCTCTCACATGTCTCCCCTTGTATCTGCAAGTGCCCCACATGCTTCCTCTCCCCCACAGCTGCTCCCATAATGCCCCTGGAAGTGGCCTTCAGGTCAGCAGAAACCCTGAACAATTCAGTAGCCCACTGGCCTCTCTGCATTGGGCACTCCTTGCTCTCTTCCCCCCAGAACTCTGTGATCAGCCTGCCTGGTTCAAAGTCCTCTTTTCCTCATCTCTCTCCTTTCTTCCTAACCTTGGCCATTCACCCGACTCAATCCTGACTCCTCTGTTCTTTACAAAATTTGTCTGGATAGATATGACTCTGGAATTCTTCTCCAGGCAAGGGTTTTCTCCTAAACATTGTTGGGCACATGTCGGGCACTCAATATATATTGTTGGTTGACTGACTGTCTGAATTCAGTTTTCTAAAAAAAAAAAAAATCTTTGTAGGCCTTATGCCCATATTAATGGCTCTTACAATGTAGTACATATTTTATGGATAAGAAAAATATTCTCTAGGTTCTAGACAATCACTGACTGCAAAATCACACAGACATAGAAGCACTTTGTTTCTGAATATCTTGTTCACAGTAGGAATTCATTAAATACTAGTTGAAGGAATGAATGAAGCATCTAGTCTGTGCATGGAAAAGAAGAGTAGATGGTTTTTAGTTCAAGAAAGTAGATACCTAGAATATCCGCACTGTCCTCTTTTTTCACTTAGCAAATTCCTGTCCGTTTTCATGACTCAGCTTATATGTAATGTTTTTCAGTTTTCCAACTAGAATTAAAAATCTTCTTTTGTCCTAAGTACAGATTATAATGATCACACTGCATTACAGTTATTTATTTACAAATCTGTGTCCCCAGGAGCCAGATCATGGGCTTCCCGAGGACAAAGAAATTGGATCTTTGTATACCTAATACCAGGCACAGTACTTAGCACTAGTTGGCAGTAAACATGTAGATTGTGACTGAAACACACTCAACAGACACAGGTGATGCTTATTTGCAAATATCTTTCAGTATCTTAGAGATATATACAAACAAGATCATGATGCAAAAAATTCTCTTTAAGAAATATGAGTTGTTTCTGAAAAATTTTCCACCAGTGTCTTCCTATACAAATTAAAGAGATGTAGTATGAAGGTTATTAGCAGACCAAATAGAAACTGGCAGAAAATATTTCTCTTTAAAATAAGAATATTTAAATCAATTAAATTTGTGATATGCAGCTATTATATCTTCAACATACTGAATTATAGAACCTAGCATTATGTATGTGTGTATGTATGTATTTATTTATTTAATATCCCAACCAGTAAAAGAGGAAGAAAATAAACATCTAGCCAGCCTCACTACAAAGAACTGGCAAAAATGAATACTAGAGAATGATCTTTATGTGCATACAAATTCTATCCATTTGTCTATAATGAAAATATTGTGTAAAAACAACAAAACACATTCATTTACCAAAAATTACACCAGAACAAAAAAGCCATACTAATTACTGGGCAAGCTTTGCTATCCCATTTCGCATGAAGTATGTATCATTTACGTATAGCAAATGGTCAACCAGAGATCTTTATTATAGTGACTGTATCACATTCATTTTTTGGAATAATGTTTCAATAGAACACTTTGCAGCTAAAGTCTCTCTCCTGTCACATTCATAAATACTTAAAGCACCAATATGATTACTTTGGTAGGATTCAGGTCCTGGTACTGGAAGCCAGAAGGAGGAATTAGAAATGGGAGTACTTTATTATAGCCTAACTTAATGGGAAAAAAAGATAATGTGGTTTAGTTCCTATTGCTCACCAATTTGCAGTTTCAACCACTAGACAGAACCTATCAGGCAGTTTTCAAGACCACAATTTTTTTTTATTAAGGCAAAATTGTGATAAGCTCTTTTTTTAGTATGGTGCTTGGAAAAAAAATGATATTCTCCTTGGCCTTGAGTCAGTCACATTTAGATATTTTACAGTGGAACCAAGATATATTCATGCTGAATCTGAGGTGATTCAAAAAATGGAACTTCCTGACTGGGGAGATGGGAGAGAACACAGAGAAAGAAGTACTTCACTTCTGCAGCTACGCCCGCCTGGAAGCTCTCCTCAAAGTACATTTAAACCCTAAATCCTGGCTCTGAGAGGACTGCCTGGTCAATAAAGGTCTCCAGAAACTCAGAGAGAAGGCACATGCCGCTGTGCTGGTTACACCCAAGTAGTCAGCTCATGAGTAGAACTGACCAGACTTCACAGAGCCTTTTTCTCTTTTTCCTCCCCCTTTATTTTTGCTATGCAGCCCCCTTAAAAACGATGAATAATGAGACTCATTCTCTTTCTCTTAGAACATAAAGGAGATCAAACATTTCTCCTTGAACTTTATGAAATCTGAAAACACAGGCATCTTTGACATAATTTTTACTGACCATTTCTTGTATGTTGGAAAGATAATTTATTCTTTAGCATTTTGTGTGTGGTTGTGTGAATAACTTGTGTCACTTTAAGTTGATAAGTACCAGAACATATTTAACCCTTATCTACCATCCATTTTCATATTTTTTAATATCACATATTTTTATTCATGAAAGGCTGGTCATGTTTGCTAAGCTCCTAGAAAGAATTACATTACCAATGGGACAAGGAGTAAGAGAATAAATTTATGAATATATCAGACATAACTATTTGGCAAGAAATGAAAATCCAAGAAATTTTAAATTTTCTTACATTTAAAAATGATATATACAATGAAAAACATTGGTGCAAAAGTAGTATATGTTATTGGTTACACATATGAACTCCAATATTTCCTAGATGTTTCTGAGGCTTAGATATTTATACATCCTAGTTTAACAGATGTTGTAATAAGGATGAAAGGAGAAAGGAATGGAGTGTGAGAAGGGCAGAAAAGAATGAAAAATATATTGTTGAACATCTCAATGTGTCAAACATTATGCTGAAGACTTGTATGTATGTTATCTCATTTAATATTCATAACCACCACCTATGGGCATATTATTACCCCTTCTCCAGAAGTAAGGAGTCTGAATCTGAGAGAGGTTAAACGGTTGTCCTAGATCACAGCCCTGGAGAACGACTAGATTCGAGCACAGGCTTATTACACATTGAGCGACCTTGTTAGGCAGGAAGCTTAGTATAAAAACACAGCCTTTACATTAATTTTTTCTGAATAATACACAAGCCTATACATGTGATTTTTATTTAATATCAATATGAAAGGTATTAAGAAATCACCTGAAGTGTGTGCCACTCTACTATAAACAAAAACATTCCTAACATTTAACATGCATTAAATATGGATGGATATAAGACCAAAGAGTAAAAAATAGAAGCATCATGTATATAAATACATATTGGCATAGACTTAAGTCGGCCTAACTTACACCGTGTCCTTCAGTGGTCATGTCAGCGCTACACCCCTACCCTTTGTTACGTGATTAGCCTGAGGTAGGCCCATCGCATTCTTCGCTTGGATCCGTAAGATGGATGCGGCCAACTTATCCATGACAGTGACTGCAGAACAAGTGTCAGTGGGTCCTGCTGTTGCCCTAAGAGCCATTCTGCCTGTGTCTTTCTCAAGACTGCGTTAGTCAGTATATTAAGGTGCTCTAAGACCATCCTCAGCTCTATACTCACTAGAAAGACTCACAAGGTTCTGAAAAGCTGCTTTGCTAGTATTTATGGTTGATTACAGTGGAAGGACACATTAACAAGAAAAGGAAAAAGGCCTTTCATGGAGAAAGTCCAGAAGACACTATGTGCGAGCTTCGGAGGTGAGTGACCTGTTCCCTCTCATGGAAGGGCACAGTGACATGCTTAATTTTCCCAGCAGAGGGTGTGTGATACGTGTAAGTGTTGCCAGCCAGGGAAGCACACCTTGTGCCTCAGTGTCAGCTTCAGTGCCAAGGTTTTTCTTGGAGTCTCTCACATAGGCATGCAATGTTTGCATAACTGACCCCAGCTACCCAGACTTCAGCCCTGCCTGTCCAGTAAGAAGAGGTATTCACCATGAAACACATCGTTAATAAACTGATCTCATCAAATGGGTACCACATGGCCTCAGACATGCAAAGCACTCCTATCAGTAGAATATTTCAAGTGCTCAGAAGTTATCCCCCAGGCAGTGGTCAAGGGCCATTCCTACAGATAGGCCTGTATTTGGAATGCTCAGGGTTTGAGCAACCCAGGCCTGCTGAGCTAACCTGTTCCTGACCAGTCAGCAATGTATCTTGCTAACAGATCTTGCCTTTTGTTTAAATCATCTAAAATCAATTCCATTTGCTTGCAAAAAATAAAGTATCACTGGCATGTGTGCCTATTGTGTCATTACTTTGCAAACACCATTGAGTGTAACAATTTATGTCAATGACCTACCACTCCCACTCCATGATGAGATTCAGGTAAGTGACCAAAAATAAATTCCTTATTATTGATGGGAGTGTGCACGTTTCAGGGGAAACTGATTATATTTGATCTGAGAAGATGTTTTATAACCTTTTGACCATTTAATATTGACAAATGAAGAAGGTGGAAACAGCTGAATGTTATCAATAAACAATTAAATACATATACATAAATAGATGACTAGAGCCATTTGGCATGAATAAGAGCATGCCTCTGTATCCCAAATTATAAAAATGTTAATGGACTAAACATAGTTTTACCATTTTTAACTTTGCATTAATAAGGCAATCATAGGCATATCAATTAAGGTGAAAGGAACTTTGGGTATTCCATTGTGATTAAATCAGTAATGTGGAAAAGACAATACCCCGCAGCTAGCTAACCAAGGAGACTTATAGCATGATGGGTGTATTTTAGTCTTCAGCAAAGGAAAGGGAAAACTCGCCTGCTTGATGCAGGGACCAACCAGGTCTTCATTTACCATCGTTTTAGTCTCAGAACAACTAGGCAGTCTTTCACTGAATACTTTTTGGGGGAAACATCTCTCAAAACATATTATGACACAAAAAGACTATAGCATTTCACTTTAAAATACTAAGTACATATCCTAGGGTTTAAAATCTGTGATTGCTGGATACCCTGTGGCAACCAATAAAACTGAACCAGAAAAGGCCTAACGGAAAGCACGTAGCGCAGGCTGATATACACACATACGCTGTTGAGCACTGTCAGGCTTACTGAAAACGACACATATCACGGCCTGAGATATTTTCAAAATAGCCTTCTGCATAGTGTGTAAAGAGGTCCCAAGGCAGGTGCTGGCTCTCAAGCTGTATTCCATGAGCCCTGAAACCTCTGCACACAGAATGACCGATCACTTCTAAAGCCAGACGAACCACTACCCCCAGTTTATATAAATTTCAGGCAGGAATAATCTCACTGGCTGAGAAACCATATATAGGGAAGTTCCATCCCAGGACCAGTCTAGAGTACTTGCATGCTCTGATGGTTATCTGATGGGTGGGAACAGCAAGCTAAACAACAGGAACAGAGAGGAGAGTGGGAAGGGAAGAGGGGTTGACCAGCAGATGTGGAACGCGTTACCTCCCAAAGACTGGCAAAGAGCCCACCACATTATAATGTTTAAAAAAGCCAAAGTAGCCTTGGACCAGATCAGTAACATCTTGATTATAACCACTGACAGTTGTCAAAGAAAATTAATTCAATGCCTAAAAAGTTTGGTCATTTTATTCATAAAGTCGAATTAGATATTCCCAATATCTCCAGAAACAAAGTGAAGTAATTAAAAATTTTATATCCAATCCGTTTCTCTTTCACTCCCTTAATAAAGGCACTATTGTGATGATTTTCCACCTCCACTTGGCAAAGGTGAAAAAATAGTTCCAGGTCATTTTTGTTTCCTACGATAGATAGCATAATCATTCCCACTTCCTTAATTACTTAATTCAGTTCCAGATAAATATCCCAAAGGCAATGACGGCCCTCTGGCCCAACGCAACGTTCAATCTGCATGGAAAACTCTACTCCTAACAACTTTCATGTGTAATGAAATTCTTTTCACTATACAGCATAAAAGAAGCATATCCTGCAAGTTATTGATTTCATTCAGGACAAAGTTGGGGCTATCCTCTACTTTTCTCTTGACCCCATATGCTTCATCAACAAATCGTATTGGCTTTATTTTCAAAACACATCCGGAATCCAGCCACTTCTCACCAATCCCACTGCTCCGACATTGGTTCAAGCCACTGGTCTCTCACCTGATGACTTCAATAGCCTCCTAATTTATCTCACTCCTTCTGTCCCTCTTCAATCTATACTCAACAGAGCGCTTATTTGACTTCTCTGCTGTCCATCTCTTCCATTAGTATGTAGGTACCAAACGCAGGGATTACTTATCTCTTCTGTTCACTGCTATATTCTCAGTACCTAGAATGTTGCCAAGCCATGTGAACAGCATGTTAAAATATTTGAGTGAATGTAAGAATAAATAAAATATATTTCTAAAAGGAGCTTGGATAAACTTATCAAAACGTTTGTTAATCTGAATAACCTTTGCTAGATCTGTATCTATGCTATCGATAAATTAATACATTCTATTACTAAATTATTAAATGTTAGTCATTTTTAAGCAATTATTTTCTTTTGAAATCTTTTAGATATATATTTTGGAACAACTGATTTATCAGCATGTTCAGGATTATGAAACTAGTTTTAGAAAATCAACTAAAGATTTCTGGGGAGAATGATTACATTTATCTTTTCCTCTTTGCTTCTTTCTCTCCTCATCTTAGTTCTTTAGTGGGCCCCCTGAGCTAGAGCAGGGAAATGGGCAAGGGTCATGCCATCGCAAAACCTATTTAACAGTAAAACTGTTTTTGTAAAATTGTAAAATCTGCAAAAAGGGCCCAGTTTATTCTTTAACCTAAACTATATGCTGTTCTTCCTCTTCTTCCAGTCACCTTAGTCAGTTAAGCAACTGTGTAACCAGGATAAGAGGGTAAACAAAACTACATGGGTAAAGAATGCTGAAATCCGGATCAATACAGTCACCTAAATAACCCTCTTCTTAGGACAAAACTTCAAAGGAATTATTGGTCACCTATAACATCATGCCTTATGCCAACCGCCACCCAAAAGGCCCTAGAAAACTCCAAGCCCTAAACCCGTGAGCACGCCTCCTCGCTGAGGTTGCCTGTATTCCCGTCTCAGTGGGCCCTCTGATCAAACAAACCTTCTGCCTGCATAAGCCTACTGCACTTCATCTCTAATTTCTTTTTTACCCCAAAGATAAGAACTACCCAACCTCCACCTCCAGTGGTCAATGTCTTTATCACTCTGCTATTTCATTGAGCTTTCCAGTCTTACATGCAATCCTTTTCCTCTCTCCCTGTTTTCTTTCAGACCAGTAGGAAAGCAGAAGTTCCCAGAACATAATCTCACTCCACTCAGTGCTCCGCAGCATTCCCATATTCTGGGGTGGTAGGAATGTCATTCCCATGCCGTGCAGATCAAATGGACACTAGATGCCAGGTGACCCTGGCTTTAGGAGTTGGCAAGGGATTTATTTGCCTGAAGCCGAACAGGAGTTCGATGGGCTTCCCTTTCCTCCTGGCTCTGAACTGTCTCCACAGCTGCTGACATTCGCTGCTACTCTTACTTTAATGAATTCTTTTCTTGCTGGCACTTGTTTCACCTGATCTAGAACTCTTTCCTGATCAGAGCCAAGAACCTCCCCCACCCTGGGTTGAGCTTTCGCCTCGTGTACAGGGAGAGACCTTCCCAGATGCAGCTGCCCAGCAACACCACCAATTCCCCCCTGGGTTCGAGGAAACAGATGGGAGTAAAATTCAATTCTGAAAGTGTTTCCATGTTATTGTTTAACACTGTTGGTGGAAAGACAACTGAAGAAGAGGAAAGCAGCCACCAAAGTGTATTTTTTGACTACGAAGAAGTCAACCAAAGTCATTATTAGCACAGATTTAAAAAAAAAAAACAGAGAAAATCAACTGCCCCTTTTACATGAGTGTATGACTCTAGCTTGGTAGTAAAACAAAGTGTGTTCTTAATGGAACCTATTGTGGGTTGAATTTTGTGCCCTCACCACCCCCTAACCAAGGTATGTAGAAGTTTTAACCCCTAGCACCTCATAATGTGCTCCTTTTTGAACATAGGACCTTTGAAGAAGTAATCAAGTTAAAATGAGGTAAGAGTGGGTCCTAATCCAATATGACTAGTGTCCTTACACAAAGAGGGAATTTGGACACAGATGCAGACAAGCACAGAGGTAGGGACTGGACTCACGCGGGAACACTACCAGAAGTTAGGAAGAGGCGAGGAAGGATTCTGACCAGAGTGTCAGAGGGAGCCTGACTCTTTAGCCTCAAGAACAGTGAGATAAATGTCTCATTTTAAGCCACCCAGTATGTGTACTTTGTACTTTGTTATTTTGTATTGTCAGCCTTGGAAAACTATATAGAACCTAAATAATGTCTTATGATGCATTTTCCCCAATTCTTCTAAAAAATGAGGAGATGCTCATCTCTTGTCCTAGGTCATCCAAAAACAGTCTTTATGATGCTCAGTGCCCATCCTCGGCGGCCCCACAGGGCTGAGGCTGGAAGGTGCAGAAAGGGCACTTATCGCATACTGAAAGAGAAGCTCCACTTATAGAAGCACTAAACAATGGTTATTTAAGATCTATTTTCCCCCAAAGGACTTAGTGCCAAACCATGTATTTATTTCGTTAGGCAGAAAGAAAGAAATGAGCAGGATGGAAAGGAGAAAGGGCCCCCAAAAGATGACTCAGGGAGTTGATCAAATAGAACCAGAAAGCCAGAAATGACTCAAAGAGTTAATCAGATGAAGCCGCAGGGTACAAGAGTGACTGAGGAGATGTCCAGGGTCCCCCCAGATAAGAAACATCAGGAGCACAGGCACAGCACAGTTCCTGTCCCCATTTCACCAATCAGAACAAGCCTAGAGAGCTGACCGCTGTCAATCAAGGACCTCTCTGCCCTGCCAAAACCACATAAAAGAAGCCTCAGAATGAGCACCCACACCGGCCTGTCTTATCTTAGGCAGGTCAGCTCTGCTGCTCTCTGCAGAGTGGATTAAAGCTGACTTTGCTTTCTTGACTTTGGTCTCTCATCTCACTGTATCTAACTTCCCTGCGACACCTTTCCTTCCCAACAATTTCACTGCTAAATATCATAAATACTGAGTTGAGGTGTTTAAATACAAATATGACATTCTATTCCATTTGACCAAATGAGAGAAAATGTGATACTACAAGCCTTTGATAACAGGGTCACCCCAATATTAATGTCCAGATTATGTATACTGTTATTCTCTAATTGAAAATCTAACTTCTTATGAAAGTTTTTTGAAAAACACATTTTTAAATTGTTCCCTTTAGGTGCCATAGTGGCACTATACAATTACAGTAGACTATGGCTCTTGCATAAAATTTAGAAATTTGCTAAGATCCACTTAAAAATGTGAAAGAACCAATATCTTTTTAATTGTCGATTTGAAAAACTATTTATGCTAACATAAATTCTTTGCTTAAAAATGCAGACTATTCTGTTAGTCCTGCGGCCATTAATATCCTGCAGCCATTAGCTAGGAATCCCCTCAAATTCAAGTTCGCTACATTCTGTCTTCCTTCCTCGCCTCAGCCCAAACTTAGGCACTTCTATCTCCAGCCTTCCTATTCCCTTTGGGCTCAGAGGAGGGGCGAGGTCTCCCCTCCGATGCAAACATACCCTCAACCTGTGCTCCTGTCTTTCTCTTCCTCTCTGCCTCTTTGAAAGCCTTGTGTCTTAAAAATAACCTCTTTTTTTTTTTCTTTTTCACCCTCTCCTTTTCTACTAGTTCTTGATCAATAGATCAATAGTTCTCTTCAACAGACACACACTTAAAACCACCCTTTATTAAAACAGCTTTTACCAGACCCTTTGTTTTGCTTTGCTAATATGCTGATCTTGTGAACATGTAATACACACTCAGTGTCTTAACATTCTTACTTCCCATTTACTCATCAGCTTGCTGGAGTCTGACCTCTCCTGAGGCATGGTCACTCCCACTGGTGGCCGATGACTTCCTCACTGCCAAATCAAATGGACTTATCCCTGTCAGGTAATTTCTCTAAAACTAAGCTTGTTAGCTTCTCCCCAAGCCTGTTATATTCTCTATCTCCGTGAATGGATCAGCTCACATCAGAAATCTAGAAGGCATTCTTGACTCCATCTCCTCCAGGATTCCCGTGAATTACTCAGTCCGTGCCTACATATCTTTTGGGGTATCCACTTTTCTCCATCCCCCACCATATTAGCCCAAGTTGCCCTCACCTATCATCTGACTTATTGCAAATCACACCGCCTCCAATTTTACCTGTTCTTGATCTACTTTGTGTGTGCTTGTGCATGTCCGAAAGAGAGGGAGAGAAAGAAAGACAGAGAAAGGTGTTCAGAGTCATTTGGAATCATTCCATTTCAATCTGCCCAAGATTCCTTGAATGTCTCCCACTCACTGCCCCAAACACAACAACAGTCAAACTCTCTCAGTGACGGACATTAGACCAATTTTCAGTTTTATCTCTTGCCAACCCACTCCTGAAACCCACAGTTTCAGGTACTTGAACGTCTTCCATTTCTTTTATTGGACCAGGCTTTGCCTCACCTCCTCACTTTCGAAAACACAGGTTCCTTCACCTACCCAGTCCCAAGGCACTTCTTAAGCCCCAGCTTAAGTGCCTCTTCCTCTGAAAGTCTATTCGTGTCCCTTCCTTCAGGATGCCTGTGCGGTTGGTTGTGCATGCCATGTGCTCCCTGACACCCTGCACTTTTACCACACACACCTCCCTGTTTGTCTCTCTTGCTAGACTATCCACTTCAAGACGGCATGGACTCTGTCTTTCTTCACCACCGCATCCACACCGTTAGCATACAATAGGTGCTTGAAAAGTATTTGCTGCATGTATAGCTAAATAAGCAGGGAAGTGAGACCTTGAGCGTATTAATGCTAAACTTCACCTTCATAGTCTACAAATGGTCAGAATAATACCTATACTTGACTGATGTTGTGAGGATTAAATAAATAAAGAGTAATATTGCTGAGGCATAGTAACTGGCAAATGGTAAGAGTTCAGTAAAGAGCAGCCCTGTCATTCGGAAACATTTTTAGCAATGACTCATGACGTGCTAGAACTGAATCAGGACCTAATCTTGAAAAGCCATTGCTGGAAGTCAGTAGTGGGCTTCCACTTGCTTCATTGACAGAGAAAACAGAATAGGAAGATGCAGGTGTTTCCTTGAAAAGGCAGAAAATTACAGGGTCTGTGTCTAAAGATGAAGCCCCATTCCTGAAAGGAATTACTGAGTTATGAAATAAATACAACCTCCAAGTTTTGTTAATGTTACATGACATTATATTGACTACCTGTGATTTATAATATTTTACATAATGACAGAAGCATGAAGATGTCATTTTGAAAATAAAAGAAACATCAAAAAAAAGAAAGAAAAATGCTGATGGTTATATCCACAATTTTGAATAATCTGTGTACTCAAAACGGCATAAAAACAGGCATAGAGAAAATTTCTGGTTTTTCTTTCTACTTTTAGTAAGATTTTTAAGAGAAGTATATTTTTGAAAACAGATGAATCTCTTACTTCTACTCTATCTTTACAGGGCTATCACAATATAAAGAATTGTTACAACAGTGGTATGACATCAGTAAAGAGTTTAGTATTTTATTTAATTAGAACTAAATTGTTAATGGCAACAAAGTAGCTAAGAACAAAACTACAAATTTCCCCTTAAAAACTTTCCCGAAATCCATCCCTATCAAGTATCTTTTGAACATCTTCCAAGACGCCCAAGATTGAATTACCTTAGGACAGAAGATCAATTTATTTTGCTACTCAATTCAACATCCTGGCACTTACACCTGACACAACCTCTTATTAAAGCTATTTTTGGAAATGGTCAATTTCCAAAGAAGATTCTGAGAAAACAGACACGAATTTTCTTTCAAATAATCTTTTAAGTTCTTTAAAATAAAAAAGTTTTATTTTACCTGTTTGCTTAAAACCTTTAAAGAAGGTATTGCCATAGCAAGACACAATTGCTGAATTTAGGATGAAATGGTTGATCATTCCTCTGCAAACACACAAAAAAATTTCCAAGACAATTGTGCAAAAGGTCTCAAACAATTGAGATCCTGCAAGATAGTTACAACTTGCATTCTAGAAAAAAACCTGAAACGCTATGATGTTTTTTCCTGCCAATTTATCACTTTGCTCCTTTCTTGTTCTCAGAGATGAAATAAGTCAGCACTTGATGCAGCATAAGCAATAGGTGAATTAAGACTAGCATCTTGATTACTAGGATAAAAAATATTTTTGACATGGGTCATTTTCTTACCTTTATTGGTAGAAGTCAACAGAAAGTTGTAGAGAAAAAAACAAACAACCAAGGCATAAAATGCATTTTAATTCATTTAAATGGTTTGGTCATGAGATCATGTGAAATGATTACAGAGCATAGAGCTATGCACAGGGAGGATTACCCCACATTGAAAGAGGAGACAAGCTCATTACACTCATCACTCTAGGACCAAGTTCGTATCCCTATGCCACGGGTTTGGAAGAAATTCTCAGGTGCTTAAGCCAGATCAGATCTCAGAATGAACTTGGGGCCTGTTATGGACTAAATGTTTGTGTGTCCCCCCAAATCCATATGTTGAAACCTTAACCCTATGTGATAGTATCTGGAAATAATTAGGTATAAATTAGGTCATGAGGTGTTGGCTCCATGGTGGGATTTGTGTCCTTATAGGAAGAGGATGGGGAAGGGAGGGAGATGAGTAGGAAATGATGCGATCAGCTGCTGAGACAGATGCAGACACGAATATCAACTTTATAGCTATTGCAAACCTCTCAATTGCCAAAGCGGGGTAACTGGATCAGATCTGATTTTCAGAATGTTTTCTAAATATAGGTGAGTCAGAAAAGGAAAATGCTCTCCAATGAATTTGTGGGTGGTTATATTTGTCAAGACACTACAATGTCAATATAAATGAGTTCGGGATGACAAGTATAGTTTTCCTTGTTTTTCTTCAGTTTTTAGTTTTCTAGATAGCCCAAGAGAGAAAAATACCACAAACACAGAGAAAAAAAAAGAACAAAAAAAAATCTATCATATTAAGGTTGTAACAGTGCAGTTATGGAGGTAATAATTTTCTTTCAAAATGATACCATTGATACAAAAATGTGTAAAGTAGGGAAAATACATGGACTTCAGATTCAGTTTGGATTGAAATCTCTGCAGTACTAGTTACCCAGTGTCTGAAGATGTAAGCTATAAAACAACCTGTTTGAAGCACTTCCCACAGTGCCAGAAATTAATCGCTATTTTTTCCCCATGTGGTGTTCTTTACTCTTCTAACAAAATAAGACAAGATAGACTCCTTGCTGTTGTTCAGTTATTAAGCACCTCTGTATGGTACTAAGCCATGCTTAGCACTATTCAGATTTATAAAGAAATTCCAAGAATTTGCTATGCCTTAAGGACTTTACATTGTTGCTGGAAAGGGGAGATAGGAAGCAGTTCAAAATAAATTAAGAATACCAGACTTCTCACCTATGCTGCAGATTCTTAAGAAGTACTGAGACTTTTGGATTCTACTGCACTAGAGACAAGAAAAGCAGAGAAGATAGGAGGATGGCACCGGAGGAGGGGGTAGGGGAAATGGCTAGTGTTTTTGGAGCATTTGCTAGGACACGACCTAGCGTTCTTTCACATGCAGTCAGAGATCATGAATGCGAGAGGCTTGCACTACATATTAAAGGTAGGACTTAGATACTGAGACAGGAAATTGCAAGGGTGAGATCACAGAGCAGGGCTGGAAAAGAGACCAGAGAAGGATGCACATTGGTAGAGCCTGTTCCACTAACCAGTTATTATAAATGATAAAACCACGATAAACACAGATTGGAAAAAAAAAAAACTCTTGGCATATAATCCCTCCACAAAGGCCCTTCATAACCCATGCCATCACAAACATTCAGATTTCCCCTTCTTTTTTAAGTATTCAGGGCATAGATGAGTGTATCCCAAGCAGTCTACTTTAAAAACTTTCATGAAGGTGTTAAATCCCTATTTTAAAAAATATAAGAAACATTAATTATAAATTACTTTCTCGATTAGGTTAGAAAAACACAGTTAACTTCTGTGAGTATTCATAGTGTAAGGGCCTTTACAAAAGCTTTTGGTACATATTGAAATTATAAATGTATATACCTGTTGAGAACCCATTTATTTCTAAAAATTTATCCTAAGAGAAAACATCACACAAGTGTACAAAAGACATATACCCAAGGATTTTCAATGTAGCATTTTATATAATATTAAACAATTGGAAACCACCAAAATGACCATCAATAGGCAACTTGCTAATTTATGATTTATAATTTATAAATAATTTTATTCTATTTTTAATAATATATTGTTCAGCCGTTAAAATGATTATGTAGCTCTGTATCTACTGATATGGGAAGATGTGCACAGTGAAACAGGCATAAAGAACAGTATCCTATAAAACCATTTTTGTGAAATTGTGGGTGTCTGTGTGTAGAAAATGGTGATCAGTATGTTAATGATGGGGTTACACAGGACTGTGAGATTTAAGGTGACTTTTACTTTCTCTACATTTAATAATATTAGTATTATTATTTACATCAGCATGTAATATTTTGTAATATGAAAAAAACAATGACTCTTATTTTCATTTTGGGAAAAAAAGAAACCTTCCCTAACTGTTGACAATACTGTAACATAAGGAGTGGCCAGCTGGCACCAGCCAAGACTTGAGAAAATGAGCCCCAGAGAGATATACTGCCTTTTCACAGGACAGATTCTGGGTGCAGTCCCTGGGCCAGAGAATTCCCTGATCATCAAGTGGTTTTTGGGAAGAGATTGTAGGAGAAACAATTCCAGTGTATCCTGCAGCTAGATACATTGTTCTAGTCAGTCTTTGCCAGACTCTGAGCTTCCCAAGGTCTACAAAAGTGTCTTACTAACTTTCTTCCCTTCTCCAAAGCCCAGCAGAGACAAGCAGTGAGCACTTAATTTGCACAATGGGACTAAAATAAATTGCTATGCTTTGTTTGGTTTTGAACATTAAAAGAGGCTTTGGGAAAGTCCCTGGCCAAAAACTGCTCACAGGGTTATACCTGGCCCACTATAGGTACCACTTTCAGCAAAAGGATCCTGTAATTGAATTCAGACAAATGTCCTATCATCTATATTATTTTTACAAATGCAATGTTTTTTGGTTCACATATTTTTCCATTAAAGAGATTAATTTTATTCTAATGTAGCTGCATTGGAATTTGTTTTGTGTTAGTATTTATGTTCAAAGTCATTAGCGTGTACAAACACATAGTCCCTGACACAACCTAATGTCAGTTTGGACAGTCTCAGAATGATTAGTCATTTTAGTGTTCTTTCATCACAGACATTTTTCTATCCAAGCAACTAAGAAGGGAGCCCAGACACTGTCATGTTCTCAAATAAAATTCTTTGCTCAGGGCAGACCACTCCTTGTGTTTTTCTGTTCCAAACAGAAATAAATGCACAAACAAAAAACCAGCATGGATTCTCTTTTTTGTATGACACACACATTAGAATAGAAGAAATAATTGGATGAAATATTTCATTAAGCTTCATGGAACTGATATGAAATAAGTGCTCTTATGTCCAGCAATCCATTCATTTCTTCCCAGGGACAATGTTGGCAAATGCCACAAACAGGCAAGAGTTAAACTGACAGCATTGCCGATATCACTGATTACTAATAGTGAAGAGCAACAGCAGTATTCCTTCATACTGTGCACTTAAGGATTTATTGGCTCAAATTAATAAAGAGAGAACTCTGAGTAGTTTACCTTGGCCAAATGAGAGTTGATCCATTTTGTGAAAGTACGTTTCTGTACAATTTCTTGCTCATCTACAAGAAAAGAAAAACTATTTAGATAACATAGTATGTCATAAAGTTGTATCATGAAAAAAGTTCTGTTACACAACTCTAGAAATAATAATATAATTTATCATCTAATTCATTTTACCAATTGCTGTTTCAAAGAAAGAGTCAATAGAACTCCAAATATATTAATCAATTAGACTATTCCTTTAAAAATTATCAGCAAATGCTTTAACATGTGCAATATATTAGCCCTGTGGCTACCTTTATTCACTCACTGAAAGTTCACTGTACAAGTATATTGCAACAAAGCTGTTTGGAAAATGTTCGCTAAGACCAACTATGTGCCAAGTTTTATTCTAGGTGCAAAGAGATAAGAGAGATGAACAGGGCAATGACTCTGCCATGAAATATCTAGAAGTGGAGCAGACAGGCAAGGGCATATGTATGGTAGAGGGTTGCATGGTAATGCAGTGAGACAGAGCTGTGTAAGTTAGGCATTACAGGGACTCTATATGGGTGGGGAGCTTGGTGAACACTCTCTAGGGTGACCTCCAAAGACTGCACATCTTGGACTCCACACCTTTCCGCAGGCACGTGTGGGCAGAACCTGGGACTTCTAATATGACAAAGGTGATGAGATGCCACACCCATGAACACGCTACTTATTTAATTTTCCATCTTAGCTACTGGAGTGAGAGATGCTCCTGCTCACTTTGAAGAAGCAAACAGGCATGTGTAAACAGCCTATGGAGAGGGCCACATGGCAGGGAAGTGTGGGCTGCCTTTAGGAGGGGAGGGTGGCTTTCAGCCAAGAGCTGGCAAGAGGCTCAGTAATACAGCCATAAGGAAATGAATTCTGCTAACAACCTGAAGGAGTTTGAAAGTGCACTCTCCCCTAGTTCTGTATGAGAACGCAGCCCAGCCAACACCTTGATTGCAGACTTGGGATTCCCTGGGCAGAGGATGCATCTAAGCTTTGCACAGACTCCTGGCCCCCAAAAGTTTTGAGATGATAATTAAATATTGTTTTATACTGCTGAGTTTATAGTAATTTGTTATGCAACAAGAGAAAACTAATATTGGAAGAAAGAGAGGGTCCAGGAAGACTTTAATTAGAGGTAGAAAGAGATAAAGGCCAGAGAGGAAGAGCCAGTTTTAACACCTTTCAAAGAGTGAATTCTATTCATTCCACCAACATTATTGAATGTCAACTGTTTATAAGACACTAGACTAGATGTGAGGACCACAGATGAACAAGATATAATTTCAATTCCTTACTCTTTGAGAGAGATGTGCAAATCTACATCTCTAGAGCTGACATCTCCTGGACTCCACCTCAGAACATGTGACTGTCTACTAAAATAATGCCCATTATTTCTAATGTACTTTAAGCCTGTGCTTTTAACTTCCAAGTACATTCCAAAAACAAACCCGTATAACACTAGATAACACTTCCATGTACCAGGCACCAATATCTATCTCCCTATCTGCAGATCACATTATATTTTAGTTAATTATTTTAGTTGTTACCCATCCTATGTTAACATATACATATTAACTCATTTAAATTAATAAAAATAAATTTATAAGCAGGAACTATTATAATACCCATTTTACAAATAAAGCCAAAGCACATACAATTTAAGCATTTTTACCAAAGTCGCCAGTGGTAGTGCCAAATATTAAGTTCCACAAGTCTGGCCCCTGCATCACTATCCTTTTGCCCGGAGATAGTACAGAAATTGCTATGTTAGTCATATCAAGTATTAATCACATTAAAATTATAAAGGCTTATAAAGTTCTCCTGTGTATTTGTAGTTATATTTAAGGGATCATTATTTAAACATATTCAGCGATTGATCTTATTAGTGGTTTTTCTGTCTTCTGCTTTTCAGAACAATATGATGTGATCTTAGCAAGTGTTTATACATATGAATACTTAATATTTCTACTAAAATTGTAAAAACAGTAATTCATTTAGACATTTTGTTGAACGCATATGTTGGTTTTAAACACAGAAAAAAGTTTGTCTATATCCCACAAGCAAACTCAGTCCTTCAGTTCTAAGAATCATACAGAACAAGAAGTTGATCCTGTTTTTAAATTTTATTCCCTAATTTATATTAATGCAACCTGAGATCCACCTAGTTCTTAAGCTTGGAGGTCATCCTTGATTCTTTACTCTTTCTCATCCCCCATATCCAATCCATAAGGAACTGCTGTTAATTTTACTTCCTGAATATTTCATCTGAAAGCTTCTGTAATGGAGGAACAGATAAAGTGTCAAGGGAACATATAAGTACAGGTGCAAGTAATTCTCCTATGCGGTGGAAGGCCCAGAGAAGCTGGGAAAGGAGGGGACGTTAAGTTGAAGAGGCTAAGTGGAAATTTGCGGGTAGAAAAAAATTTGTAGGTAGAAATTCGAAGGAAAAAGAGACAGTCTTTTAAAAGCGTAGCATGCTGTATGAAAGTGACAATGAAAATCTGCTATGCCTGGATTTATAAAGTAAAAAGGAGTTAAGAAGGTATTAGAGGTGAGCCTGGAAAATAGGTAACAATCAGGTTATGAAAACCTTTGGCCTCTGCTTATGGACCACAGGGAGCCGTCAATGGCTCTGGACAGGACAAAGGCATGATCATATCAGAGCTGAGACCCAGAAACATATAGTCTGATGGCAGTAAAGAGGTTTGATTGAAGGGAAAAGAGGCTGGGGCAGGGAGGATATTTGGGAACATATGTTCTAGGGCAGCACCAACAGGGCGGACATGCATGAAAGGGGGCAAGGGAACTTCCAGAAGTAGAATCAAAGGCAATAGACAGACAGGAGCTCACGGTGCTTTCTACGTTCGTATCTTGGGCAACCGCATAATGATGCCACTAACCAAGAAAGGAAAGAGAAATAGCAAGTTCAAGGGGGAGAGTGATGAGAACTCAGGCCCATTGCAAATGCCTTCAGAAATGCCTGCATGAGATGGCAGCCTCAGCACAGGGCACAGGTGGTGCTTGAGAAGCCAGATTATGAGGCGGGGGCTCTGCAGGAACCTGCAACAGGGTCTGATTTAGCGCCAGGTTTTGATCCAGGTCAGTATTCCTGGGCAGAGGCAGCTCAAACTCCCCTTCTCTCCTGTACCTTGAATCATGATTCCTTTCTAAAGGCCTGATTATATGGAGGAAAAGACCAGCCAACCAACCAAAGAAACTAGTTATGCAAACTCTCTAGCTCCTTCCCCCTTGAGGCTTCCATCACTGGCTCTGTTTCAAAAGCAGTTGGTCCTACAGACCTCAGGAGTTGGAGGCTGCTGAGCCTTGAGAGGACGTCTGTTTGGAGGGCTACGGTACGAATGTGGCCCTGGGTCCTGTTGTTACAAGAAATAATCCCCAAATTCCAAGGCGGTATCTCTCTCTAGGAATTAGTCAAAGATAAAAGGAGCTGGCTCTCATATTCAATTTGTATATTTTGTTGCCCTGTTTATATATTTCCTAAGTATTTTGCCATTTCAGTACAAGATCATGATATTTGAAGAAATGAGGTTCCCTTTAGCAATGGTGATTAAATTGACCACTGAGAAACAGTCACACCTGACTACAGCCAACAGCTTTCCTCCCATGAGTCATAGTAACAGTGACTTGCTGGTTTCTCACAACTGTGGTTTGTCCCAGTGGCTTACGCATGAACAGGTAAGCACAGAAGCACAGAGGCTACAGGAAGACGCAGTCTGGGTTATTTGGAGCCTTTGCAATCAACCATGAAAAATATGCTACCTAGAAATATATTTGTTGTATTTTCACTTTACCATATATATAATGAATTTACATAGTACGTTTTGTAAAACTGTGACCCAGAATCCTATGGTCACCAGCTTTTAAATAGCATTGCTAAATGTTAAAAAATTTAAATACACGCCAACATCCTTTTCACAGGTGATAGTTTTAAAACTTGCTAATGGTAATTAAAAGTAGCATATTTAAATATATTGAACAAATTCTTCTATAAGAATGTATTGCTGAGAGATACAGCATTCCATACATGGGTATGCACATAAAGATGTATATTTTTGTCAGAATCATGAACAATCACACAGAGCAAAATACTGACTTCCTAGGTAGGCCCATCTTTAGACAATGTCATCTTTAATATAGAAATACTAAGAAGAGAACACATTTATATAAATAGATATAGTTGTTCAGTCTATGACAAAATATTAGGGTGTCATGTATTGATACATTCATAGCTTACAATAGGATATGATTAACATTTTTGTCTTTTGCAGATTATGACTATACTCTTTAGGTGCTTTAATGACAATGATGGCTTAAATAAAAGTCTCTCAGATTTCTATTACCTGAAAATAAAAATGTTAATTTAAAACATTTTAAATCATATTGTTCCTAATTATATCTAGCAAAGTTTTCTTCATCAATTTTGATGCGAATGGAGTCACCTCAGTGAAAAAGTTAGAAAGAAGTTTAAAAATAGAACTATGTAGATTGAATTTCTTGACACAACCTAATGATGTGGCTGCAATCACATCACCTGCAGTGACCTGAACTTTTATACCTGGCTACAGAGATTTCCTACAGAAAGCTGGAAGTGTCAACTGACTTCTAAAAAGATTCTGGAAGAGAGAATGTTGCACCAGAGAGGGAACTTCAGTTAGTGAGTAGAATTTAGAGGAAATACAAAAGGCCTATGAAATGGTAGCCTGGAAAATATGATGATTTGTCATACCCTTTTTTCTCCAGGAAAAAGATTTGCTAAGTAAAAAATAGCTTCAGGGTGATAGTAAATCAAGAGTACGACCATAAGACCTATTGTTAAGAACTCAGAAAGATTTAAGGTGGTGCGTAGTTGACTTTTTCAACTAGACAAACCAGCTTCTAAGAATTTTAAGGGCACAGCCCACAGCAGTTTCATATGTGCTCCAAGTTTCTTTCAAATTTTGGATTTGGGGGTGCATAGAATGAACTCCAAGCAGTTTTTATAAAGCTGACAAGTCTGTTAAGCAAAAACACCACCAGCTTACACAAAAGGGACAGGACAGTTCAAAATGAAGAGAAGACTTTGGAAGCACAACTTTTATGGCTAGAAAAAGGCTAAGAAGACTATCAGCCAGAGACTCAAGCCACTTCTTATCAAAAAGACAGAGAATGTCTCTTGCCCCTGGACTAAAGGAATTGGCCATCTGTGCCTGGCTGGGTTGCAGAATTACTTTGGACCACAATTCCTATCTCCTTTCTATTCTTCCCTTCTTTGAACAGAAGCATCTACTGCAGTGGCCCTGCCCCTATCTCATCATTGCATGTTGGGTAAATGGGGAGCAGTTGGCTTTTCTCTTTAGATGCAGGCTTGGAGATTGATAGAAATTATACCTGAGGAGCCTCATCTTTATCTGGACCAGATGCAGGTCACATAACACTGGATTTGGAGCTTGATGACATAATTGGATGAGACACTTGCTGTCTTGAGAGGGGATGAGTATATTTTGACATAGAAAGAATATAAATAAGAGTGAGCAGAGGACAGATTTTAAATCATGGCCACAAAATCCTCTGGCTCTAATATGCAACCTCCTTTGCAATGTGACTTTGTCCTTCCTCCCTCAAGGGGTAGAATTTATTTCCCCTCTGCTTGAATCTGATCTTGCATTGTACTTGCTTTGATCAATAACACAGGAGAAATGACCTTCAGCCATCTGATTCTAGGCCTTGTGAAGTCTTGCATTTTCTGTTCCCATTGTCTTGGATCTCTACCCTAAAACCACCATGTAGGGAAGCAGTCTGTATTGGAGGATGAGAGTCCACCTGGAGAAGAATTGACATGCCCTACCCTACAGCTAGAACCGACTGCCAGATACATAGCTGAGGTCATCCTGGACCTTCTAATCCAGCCGAGCAAAGATGAACGCATCCCAGGTAATGCAGGCAAGCCGGGTCCTGCCTAGGATGCGAGGCTGATGCATCTGTTACTCCTCCCTCCCATGTCCCCATACATACACCAGGAAGAAAGCATTTTCCCCATATTTGTATCCCTAGAAACTAACCCACTGCCTGGCTCATTGTCTTTATATGTATGTCCTTAGAGAACCATCCATATTTAACTGTGAAACAGTCACCCAACCTACAGATCATGAGAAATGATGAATTGGGATTGTTTTAAGCTACAGAGTTTTGGAGTGGTCTGTTACACAGCAAGTAGCAGAAGTATTTACTTGTGTCACACACACACACACACTCACACACACACACACACACACACACACACACACACACACACACACACACACACACGTGTGTGTAATCCTCCTTCTTGCCCTTCACTCTGTCTTCTACAATATAAGGATTCTGGGCTCGCATGGTTGGGTCCATCTCCTGGGTCTCTGATATTCTGATCAGATGAGAAATAGAGAAAAAAGTGGCAAGGAGCAAGAACGTCCCAAGTTACTCTGTGTAAGTCTGAGCACAGATTCCTTGGGGGGGACAGAAGAGGGGAGAGGAGATGGATAGCTCCTGAGGAGGGGGCTTGCAGGACAGGTAAGTAGAGAGCTTTCACGGACTTTTGCCTGTCTTGAGTGCTCTAAACACTGCTACAAGTTTTTTTAAAGCAAATCTCAGTAAAGACATTGCTCTTAAGATTTCTGGAGTTGATTTCTTGTGTACATAAAACCAGTAACTAGATTTTAAAAGCCCTGTTTCATTAAAGGTACATTTATAAAATGTAGTACCATCTTACTTTAAGGCACAAGGGATGAGAAGAATATAATTATCTCAGTTCCTCAGTCAGGGTTTTTCAACCTCAGCACCACTGACATTTTGGAAAGAATAATTCTTTGCCAGAGGGGCTGGACTGTGAGTCATAGGATATTGGGCATCTTTGGCACTTCCCCAAGAGATGCCAGGAGCACCCTACTCTCCCCCAACATGCTGTAACAACCAAATGTGTCTCCAGACCAGCAAATTTCTGCTGAGGGAGAAAAATCACCCTAGTTGAGAATAACTGGCCTAAACTATGCCCTTTGCATTTATGTATGACAATGGAAATAAACTGGTATGAATGACTGAAAAAATATATATATGTTTCAATTGAATTATTGTCTAATTAGTTTAAAACATCCTTATCATATGGGGTTATTCCCTCAGTTTATATATGTATTTAGGAAGCAATCCTTTACCCTGAGATATACATACTTAAGAAGTGGTAAAGTGCAGTCAGTCTAAGACCTCTGCTGGAAGGTTATATAGAAATTACTTTTTTTTCCAAAATGAATGAAGCATCCTATGATGTCTGAGATACTGTATCATTCAAATCTGGAAACTTGGTCTTATGTGGTGGGGAGTAGATGGGAGAGGGGAAAGGTCTGTATATCCTGATATTGTATTTGGTTTATTTTACTGTTCTAAACCTTTACAAAGTTGTTTTTTTCAAAAGTATAAAAAAAGATAAAACAAAAAATAGTTAATTGGCTTCAGTTGGTTATTGTTGGTTAAAAATATAGTCTGAACAATTCATTATAACATATTAATTTCATCACCACAAGACCAGTAAAAGTTTATAGTGTATCAGTCAGCTAAAAATATAAAAATATTTTTTTTTCTAATTTTTAGAGAATTTTAAGACATTAGTTTTGCTGGGCCAGTTAATATGGTTGGTTTTCTAAGGACGCATAGATCAGACACTGTGTTGAGCAGTGACCCAGGTGGTGGGTTAGTCTGTAGGGATGCAGGGATGGACATGCTTTCTTCTAAGAAAAAATTTTCATCAGGTATGTATGGGAGTGTGGGAGACAAGAGGTAACAGATGCATCGGCCTTGAACCCTTAGATAGGTCTTATTTTCATTAGTTATTAGTAAAATCATTCAGTGGGAAAAAAATTTTAAAAACCTCACCTGAATTGAAAAGAGACTATTTATAACCTTTCTTTATCTCCTTTACATTAAAATTCATACTTTTCTCTGCAGAAATGCTAATGTCCCTGATTATAAAGTACTGCCCCAGTCCCTGACTGGGGGTAATACGTAAGATGTGGCATGCCCACTGTATTAAATTCCTAACATCCAAAAGACTGTGAACTTGAAAACAAAGCTTAGACTTTTGCATAAAGGATCGTGTGTGTAATATAGAAGTACCAGGACAAAGATATGCCGTGCAGAGGAGTGAGAACCCATCAGAAAGAGAAGTGAAGCAATAAATATGAGAGAATGAAAACAGCGGAGTTCACGGCAACTCATACCAGTGGGTTCCTTCAGTATCTTCTAGTTCTAAATAAAGGCAATAAATCTGAATAGTTTCAGCAGAATTTTTCTGTCACTTGTTCTTCTATTTGTGGATATAAACATTGCAAAGAAAATGCCCACATAGTGAATTAATGAAAATACCTTGTATCTTTATGACACTTGCAGGGACTCACGTTTTCCTGTATACTTTTCTTTTGATTCACACAAGCAACCTGGCTGAGTAGACAGAGGACGTATAGTTAGCCTAGATGTAAAGAAGGAAATGGGGGCTAAGAATATGGCAGAAATCTAGAAACTGAAATAAAGGCTGGAGACTCACAGAACCATGGCCAGAATTTAGCAAATCTGACTCTTTACTTCCCACCAGATTCATTTGCTGACTATTTGATTCATTTAATTGATAAATGCCATTGTGCCCCTTCTGGGAGCCAGCACCCCCTCCTGGCCGTGGATATAACCTGAGAAAGTGAGGGTGGTTCTCATAGTCCAATAGGAAGGATAAGAATAAAAAAGAAGTACACCCCAGCCCAACTTCTGTACATGCAGTACAAAATAAGGACAAACAGTTACATGGAATACATGAGTAGATTTTTAAAAAAATACCACAGTTATGAAATTGAAAGCAACATGAACATGTAAAAAATGAAAGTCAGCCCCAACTGCCTGTAGGACAGGAGCTAAGAGGAAAATGCTACTTCTACAGCTAAGACTTTTTCTAGTAAATTACATATAAAGTCATAGTAAGAAAAAGCGATGACAATTGGTCTTCTTAATGAAGCATTATTCCCAATTAGTGCAGAAACCTTTAGAAGAGCTTCAAGCTGGCGCTGGACGAACTTGATGCATGCAGCTCCCTAACTGTAAAAAGTGGCATGTCTTCTTATTTTGCAAGAAAGCTACCACAACTTTGAAATCTTTCCTGTTGTGAGCATTAGCAATAGCAGAGCAGCAGAAACAAAGTGGGTATTGAAAAAATGTCCTGAAATATCATCAAACACTGCTTCATTTTAATGTGAAATTATACTTCAATTCTGGTGTTTCAATCAAAAGAGAGTGCTTTTCTTTTATGGTAGGAGAAGAGAGGGGAAAGTCATTGTTAACAGTGTTCATATATTTATATGTAATATTTAGCCTAAAATTTTCAAAAATATAACATTCTCCAATATAAATATGGCTTCTTCCCAGCTAGTGCCTTCAAAGTCTGGTTATAGGATATAGGTCGTTTTGTTTTGTTCTTTGTGTTAAGCAGGTTTGGGATTACAATCTCACATTTTGGGAATTCGTATTTTGAATTACAGCAAAAATTATTTCTTATTCTCATCTTGTGACCTAAATTTTCCTTTTCTCTCTGCTCTCTTTATCAATATCCAAACACAAATACAACACTTTGACATTTCTATTTTATACAGCATGTCCTCTTAAGAAATAAAGTTACGATTTTGACACTGAAATTCCTAAATTTGAAATGGAGATGAAATGATAAAAACAAGAGCAGAAAAGAGTAAAATTGAAAATAAGATCAAATCACGGAGTTTAAGGAAGAGATGCTGGAAATTCCAATGTCAAACAAATTAACACAGCGCATAACATTCAACTTAGGCGCCCTGAAGACCTGTGTACAGTGTTCAGTCACGCACAGAGCACCAGATGGTACTGTCGCTTTCGGCAGCTTCAGGACTGCCGTGACATCAGCGACTTTCTGTAAAGATCCACCGGATCACAAAACCTGTGATCACCGCTCCCGCTTCAGGGACTTCCACATGTGACGGCAGCTGGTGAGTGTCACAATGGTGTCAGCCCAATCTCACCATGTTTAAACTGACTTGTACAGTAATAAATTATTTATAAGCTTTTTAAAATAGTAACAATAACTATCATCTGTTTATAAAGTACCATGTGGCTGGTATAATGTCACATACATTCATTACACACATTATCTAATTTAAACTTTGCAACATGCCATGAAAAAATATCTTCTGTAACCCGACTGCATGTGTAAGGGAACTGGGGCTACCACAGTTCATCAACCTGTCTAAAGTGACAGCCACTGAACGGCAGAGCCTGGCTGTGTCTCTCCAAAGTCTGTGCCTTCATTACTTTACTCTCACATCCAAACTGCCCATTAGGGTTTCCATAATACTTCTATATACATCATCTGACCTTTACCAAACCCCAGTTAACACTGATACTATTGCCAAACCACAGATGAAACGACTCAGTTTCAGAAGTAAAGTATCTCAGCAGTACGAGTCAAAGCCAAACTAAATACTTCTGACCTCTTGTTCCTCGGCACCATGTTAGCAGCTTTTTGGGTAGAATCCAGCTGATAGGCCATGTATGTGCCACCATCTTCCTGAGCTACAAGCTACAGGGACTTCTCCACCCCAGGAGCACTTTGGCCTACTGGCTTCAGCTCTTCAACCTTTTCCATCCCTCATTCTCAGCCCACTTCACTCCTGCTCCAGCACCCTCCACAGAGCAGTAAACAGGATCTAACCAGATGTTTATGAAAGTTGGCTCACATACAAATCTAAAGAATAATTTCCTTTCTATATCTTTTTGTATCTGCCTTGGTTTTTCATGGGTCAAGGTCAGGGAAACTGACTCTTGAAGGAATTTTGTCAGAAGAAGGTTTTTTTAAGGGTGATATCTCAGAAATAATGCTTTTAAGGATGTGCAGAAAGCAGGACAGGGCAGGGAAAGATGTTGAACAGAGAGGCAGTTATGTCTCTGAAACTGGGAGGGTCTTTTGGAGATATCCTGAATCAAGGCACGGGGTCAGGACTTTGTCCTCACACATCAGTTCACTGGACATGGGCTGCCCTGGTGAAGGGGCACAGCTGGGAGGAGGCAGACCCTTGGGTAGAGGACATATCCTGGGGAGAGGCTCGGCTCTGTGCCTTCTGCAGGAAACAGATTCTGGGTACCTGTAGGGACAAGGGCCCCAGAACTGAAGGGAAGGCCCTGGGGTGCACTCCGGTACATGTGCCCCACCAAACTACATGTGTGACATTAGCCACGATGTTCACTAAGTCCAGAGAATTGGCTCCTTTCAAATAACGGAGAGATTCCCATTTACTATGTACCCGGGCAGACATAAGGCATACAGAGGGAGTCAACATTTGCTCCATTATCGTCCAGAAGGAAAAGGGCCACACCTGTCATGAGACCACCAATCACTCAAGTTCTTCAAATCGTCTCAGACATCTGGGTCCTTCTACCAGTTTGAGAGCTTTCTCACTAATTCATGTGCTTTCTTAATCCTACCAACCAAGCTCTGTTCTGCTTTTCTGCCCTCTAAGCCTGCCTACCTGTAAAGGCATCTTTTTGCCTTGTGTGGCTGCCACATCACTGCCCGTCCTGTGGAGTCTGCCTGCAGAGGATGGTTCCCTTCCAGTCTCACACGTCATCAACCAGGAGCGCACACGGGTAAGACGCAGGGCGCTGCGGGTGCTGGCCCGTAGGCAAGGGCTGGGCTGCAAATCTGTTCTTTCACCACCAACGTTCTAAAAAGTTTTTTAAATTTGAGTGTTCTTAGGGTGTGACTTAGCATTTCCCGGTTTCCCACAGATCTATTACTCTCCATTTTCTTAGACCAGTCACTTCTCCGATCACCTGAAGGTAACTGAGTTTCAGGCACCTTGAAAAAAGGAAGACCTGATTTTCACATATGCACAGGTGGGAGGCAAAGTAATGAGGCAATATGATGAGAAATCTTAGGAAAAGGCAGTAAGTAAAATACTTTCTCAATTTAAAAAGAAATTATTGTAATTTTTTGACATGTTTATCTTAATGTATCTTTGGGGAAAGGACATATGTTATTTATTAATAATACTATTAATATATCTCTTTGTATCTGCCTCTGTATGTCTTTGTATCTTTATATCTCTTTGTATACTATTAATAGTGTAATAATACTATTAATATATTTATATACTTATTAATGTAATTAATGTTAATATTATGGTATATTGATTATAATATGTTATATTATGTGGTTGTTACATGGTTGTTTTAATTATATCCTTGGGGAAAGTAGAAGAGGTTTTCTGTTTTCTTTCTCTACTCCACCTTCAGTATTTTAGATTAGTATATAATTTAAGTAAGCACATTATTTCAGCTGAATTATTTCATGAAAACTCCAGAACAATCACAACTAAAGAAAATCACTTGTAATGACATAAAGATATAAATAAGAGAAACACATAAATTTGATAAGTATATATAAAAACATAAGATTTTGGTGTCTTTGTATATAACCAAACACCAGACTCAGAATGCCAATCAGCTGTAAGAATGTATGGTACATTTTATATAAAACTTTGGAAATTACCAGAGCCTCTATCAAGAGTAAGCCTGTTGTTACCAGCATATTCCATGTGGCCAAACAACAGCATAAGACTTGCTACTGTATCTATATATGTTTCTTAGACGGTTTGGAGAACTTGAGTGATTAGCCACCTCATGAACAGCATAGCCCTTTTCCTTTCGGTGCACTGTCCTCTTTGCTGTGAGACTTCTGACGCAGTCCTCGGTGTGGAAAATGGCTCAGCTGCCTAATTATATTTTGGAGGTCATCACTGAAAAAGACCTGTGATGCCAGAAGCAAACCAGAGTGCATCCAGTTACCATCTTCTATCTAAACTCAGTGGTAAGGAGGTGAAATTCTGAGTCATCCTCACATTTTTTTAAGAAGTCTGAAAACAATAAAATTAAAGATATGATGAAATAATTCGATCATATTTGCATAAAGATAAAAATGAATCTACTTTAATAATTAAGCTTATCAATAATATGAGAAGTGAAAAGAAACTGAAATCATTGACAGACTATGACTAATTTTTTACCTGAGGTTCCAAGAGTTTTATGTTCATTAATTCAAGGAAGATATTCAGCTCTGTCATGAATGGCAGTCATTTAGGCACTGATGTCTTAAGTTTTAGAAAATTTCTTCAATCATCTAATTTTCTGTTTTAGAGTTTGGTTCTTATCTTAGCATTTCTAGCAAATTTTCACTCTTCAGGCTTTCATTATAAATGCTGGTTTTAGGTTTTCCAAAATCATGAGCATAAATCAGTACTATTCATTTCACTTCCATCTGTATTAGATTCAGATAAAATTGGAAGAAAAAATTTTAAACTTAGATTTGTTTTAAACTTTATTCTACAAGAACCTCATTTTTTTGGTACCAAGGATTCAGACTGCAGTTATATTAGAAGAGAAACTACATACACACACACACACACAAAAAAACAAAAGTACCTTTTATCGCACCCGGAGTCTTGGAGTTTGTTTTTATCATATTCTGCCTATTATAATGACTTTTGCAAGTTCTCTAATCCAATCAGTGTTTAAACCAAACACAGCTTTTCACCAAGGAAATTACCAACTCTGCTAGCTGCAGTGTCCCTATAGCAACACCACCAGAAAAGCATATTCTTCTCTCATTCCTTAGCCTTACCCCCTGCGTACTGACCAAATGCACCCTTGTCCAATGCCAGAGTTTCTACAAAGATAGTGTTCACATTGATTTATGAGAAGTGCTTCAGATGCATTTTCCAGGGAAAAAAATGACACCTTTTTCAGTCAATCTTTAGGAATTCAGGCACTCTTATAACGTGAATATCTTAATAGCTTTTAAGAGGTCTTTGGGGAGGTTGAAAAACATAATTTAAATTATTCAAATTTCCAAATTATAACCTTAGATACATAATAAAGCTGTAATTTTAGAATTTAGGAGAAAAAAATTAAATGAATCTTTTGTAGATCAACATTATAATGACATTTAATTTCTCCTATTTACAGTGACATAAGATATAATCTTGTTTATTTCTAATTTGTTCTTTAAACTTGCTGGAATTTTTTACAAATATTTGTGACACACACATTAAAAATAATAACTACTATATTGGAAATATACATTATAACGAGTTACTAAGGGACTCACATCGCTTTAAAAAAGTACATGCAAACAATATTGGGGAGGTTTTACATTATTTAAGTACATAAAATATCAGTTAAAGAAAAAGCCATACAAAAGACAAGGAAATACAGGTGCAAGAATCCACAGAGTATTTTTAAAGTTCCATGTTACTCTTCCTATTTAAGACTAGATCCCCAAGCAAGAAATGTTTATAGATTTATGGGTCTCTCTCCAAGCTAGAATAAAATAATTCCTTGATCTGGAATTTCAAGGCAGAATAGAAATAAATTGGAGCCATACTCATTCCTGTTAAAATAACACCATAACAAATTTAGTAATGGGATTATTTTCATTTTCTATCCCATTTAGAGTAAAGAATATTTATTGTGATTAAAATTTTATTTATAAGGAATGTTAATGATCACCATGACATACAAAAAAAAAAGTCTACTGTTCAGTAGAGGCAAAAATGGAATAATTTCCTCAGAAGTAAATGTTGGGCTTTCTGAGGACAACAGACCTGACTTAGAATCCCAGGCATCAACATTTACTGTGAGACCTTCAATAGATGATAGTCATTTTGGAGCTCACTTGACTCACTTATTAAATGAAGATGCAAACAACAACCCCATAGAATCACTGTAAAGATTAAACTAGATATTGTACCTACATGTTTTATCCAAAGCTTATCTCATAGTATTTATTCATCAATAAGTGTTATTGTCATACTTATCTTTATGCTTATTGAACATGATAGCAACAGATAATCAGAGTTACATGGAAAGAACACACCATTGTTTTCTTTTGTTACTAGAATATGCACTTACCAAAAGCAGGAAAGCTAAGAAGTGTCTATAAGCCAGGAGAAACCTAATGTTTATTTACATGGTTCTTTTTGCCTCTACCAGCTTCTGAACACTAAGCATCAGGACTTGGTGAGAAATTAGAGACATACCAGTATATATTTAGGAGCAAACCAATAGGTTTAATTTATCTTGATATGTTTAGGGCTAGCAGCTAAGTTAATTAATTATTGGGAATAAAGTAATCCTACAGCCTTGAGAGCTGACCCAGTGCTTATTACCCACCCGAAGGGTCTGTGCTCCAGTGTGCCGTGTGTAATAATGAAAAGTCAGTGTAAAGTGCAGACTTAATAGTACTCTTTCAAGTTTACTGGCACTGTTTCTTATCCTCAGATACTTATGTGTCCCTCCCTACCAAATACCAATACACTCCACATTGAAACTTCAATATTATTTTCCTTGAAATTCTGACTTGTATCCATTTGAGACTCAGGAAAGAGTCAAAGGTTCCTAAACTTCCCATGGACTTAAAATCTCCACTGATTCAGACACTACCCTGGCTCAAAGAAATTTTAAAATGCACTTCTAAGAGAGAACATATTTCTAAGAAACAGAAGAAAATAAATATGATGGTGATGATTTATAGTAGAATTACAAACAAGATGTCTTGCCTTTACTTGTTTCCACTCAGCAGCTATTCAGTGCTGACTAAGGGCAAGGAAATGCAGGGATGGAGATGTAGGTGAAAGGGGGTCTGCTGTCCCCAAGGAGGACTGAGCTTCTTAACTGACTTTAAGAAAGATGTATTGCACACACATAATGTACAAGGCACTGACTAGGTGCACTGATGATTTGGGGGAGTGGCTAAAGGTAGGTAAGGACTATAGAGGAAGATGATTCAGATCCTAAACCTGAATCCTTTCGAAACTTAGTCCTTTTACATCCCTGAAAAATAGTTTTGTTTTCCTTCTAACAGTATAGCTCTATGTGTGTGTGTGTGTGTGTGTGTGAGTGTGTGTGTGAGTGTGTTTAGGGAGGAAGCGTCAGACAACTATAGAGGCCTTGATTTTACTTCATTATTCTGACGGGTTGAACGTGTGATACATGCGGGGACCCAGAGTGAGCACTGCAGCCACTGAGATAAGAGGGAAGGTCAGTAAGTAAAGACGGGCAAGATGAAGACACCGGCTTGTTTAAAAATAACCTTCTCTCTTCGCAAGGGACAGCAAGCAGCTAACATGGCCTGGCCTTTGACTTTCAGTTTGCACTGTCAGGACAATATTGTTTCTTTTCAGGAAGAAACAATACCCACATGGAGAAAAAAAATATCTGCTTTAAAAAATAGCAACAGCGAAGAAGCATGATGCGCAGGACATGCATATGGGACACTGAAGATGAAAGAGGAGTAAAACAGATTTAGAGGCAATGTCAATCTGATCCACCACCTTTCAGCTATACTGAAAGCACGGTTCAAATAGCATTTTTGGCAGTTAAGTCACAAATCATAGTACTCTAGGAGAAGGCTTAGTGGAATTACCACAAGAGCATGGCTGCCAAATGGACATCAGGCAGGAAGAGAAACCACAGGTTCACTTTCAGCAAAGCATCCTCGTGGGCTTGCTCTGCACAGAGCTTGGCCTGACCCAAATATTAATTTCACAAACTACTGCAGAGAGGAGCAACTCTCTTCATTTCAGGATATAATCTCAATGGTAGAAAAAAAACCTGTAACTCTTAGTTTTTTGTGGCAGTGTAAATTGTCCTTTAGTTTCCTATGTATTATTTTAAATATGAACCGAATCATGCTAACTCTTCAACAATGAAACAGCTTTTCCTTTCTCTGTTATAACAATGTAAAATATTCTTTTGTCATCCTAACCTTTGCAGTTCATATCTTTCTTTAATAACACAGGTCTTTAATGGATTGGTCTACAAACTTATAGTGAAATATATATAATATATATTTATATAATGAAACATAAAAATAGCAACTTAATTATTACACATATCTGTAATAGGAAAGCAGGTAAGTAAGTAAGCAGCATTAGGAATGGTGAGGAGACTAGGGAAGAAGAAGTAAAAAGTATACACACAGGCTGTATCCAAAGTATTCCCAAAGTCTGACCATCTAGGGCCACATATAACTACTTCAGGGATCTGGGAGATAACCCTAACCCTGGAAGTGTGAATTCTCATGCTGTCTAAAACAATTTGGGAATATAAAACTCCTCTCTTTGGTGGTAAATATGTGTTTCTTTGATTTTTCTATGCTAATAAAGTAGCTGTGGAAACATGACTTGAGGCCATACTTTGATGAAATAAATAATCCTTTATTAATTTACAAGTGACCCAAATATGATTTTGCCTGTCATTAAGATGTGTTTTTAGTGATTTCAGTGTATTAACAGTCCTTCTCATGGTTTATATTTAGTTACTATAATAATTTAAAAACAAAAAGTGCAAGTCTAGTAATTATTTCAGTGTTGTCTAGACCCTGTCTGACAACTCCACTGAATTCAATTATTTAGTTGTTAATAATACCTAAATTATCATGAAGTCACAGCAAAATAAATGAAAAAGTCTTATTTTCCCTCTATTTTTAATTACTCTTGCTCAAGACTAAGCAAGATGAAAGTTAAAGTATGAACACTTCCCCTATATTGTGCAGATTTTGATTATCCAAAACATTAAATATTTTTTGTTATGTTTTCAAAAATATTTTGAATATCTGCCTATAACAGGTTGACTCTCACATTCCAAATGAGTGCCGTTCCACCTCTGCATAATTTTTAGCTTCTTTTGCATCAACAGAGTAACCAGGGGGTTACCTGTGCCTTTGGGGTCAGGTAGATGGGGAAGTCACTGCAGCCCATGACAAACAAAGGGGGTGGGTGTTAAAGAACAAAGTGGTCACTGGAACCTTCTGGCAAGGCCTGGCATGGACCTCACTAGGGTCAGGACTCACGAGGCCATCTTGAATCTTCAGTTTCTCCTCACGGCACAAGGAATGGCTGTGGGTCTGTCTGCTCCATCCTCCACCCCATATACATGTAGGAATGGATGGTGTGCTCTGCCTGCTCCCTCCAGGAAGGCAGACGAAACAGTCTCTCTAATCATTATTCCCACAATCAGAGGCAATTGAACAGGTGGGATGCCTTTCTTCCCACAAACACATAAAGAGCTTTCTAGGAGGGTTCGGCAAGGAATATTCCATTTGTTGTCCACGTCACTGAAAAGAGAAAAATACCAAACTCCCACCCACGGAAGTGTGCAGCTTATTATATGTAAGTACCTACCTAGGACTCTCTCTATAACTTGCCTGTTAGAGATTCCTGTGAGACAGACCCTCCTGCCCATTCTCAGGAAGGGATGAACACACGCTCCACCCTTTGGTTGGAAAGCTAGGAAAAGGGATGGCACTGGGCTCAGAAATCAATTTGCTTCTTTACTCTGATTCTGAATCTCGTCTTTTTTGATGCATTTAGGAATACGGAGATGTTTTCCAATGACATCTTATTTCAGTGACCTGGTTGCAACAAGTTCAAGCAGTCAACTTTACCTCGTGATGTGTTCATTTCTGTGGTTCCTCTTAACCCAATGTAATGGAAATGCTGGGTTTTTATTTGCTGAGCTTGCTTAAGGATGGGAACCAAACCATCATGAGTCTTGCTTTTTAAACAAGAGCCTGGGCAATGAGCTGTCACTGAGAACAGGCACTACTACTGAACCTGGGTCTTCAGAAAAAGAAAATCAAGAGCAGGGGAAAAAAACCCAACACAATGTATAGAAACAAACAAGATCAAGAAATTTCTTAAACTATGGGTCCTACATATGTGTGTATGAATCTTGTAGAACCTGGAAGTTAGAGCTATATACCTACAAGCCTTCAGAGGCATTTCATAAGGGCTGCAGGATTAGGGAGAGAATATATATTTAAGTTTCATACATACACACTTTTTACCCTAACAAAGGAAAGAAACAAGAATGCCTGTTACTTTCTTATTAAAAACTACAATTTAACTTGTCTGCAGAATCTCTGATTGTAAAATGCCCAAAAGGAGGGAGGAGGGGAAATGGGCTTTATAAACAAAACTATCTAATTGTGGTTGTATTTATATTGGCCAATTACCACAGCAGAAGGGGCATTTTACTGGGAAAGGCAATATCAGCATTTTAGTTTCTTAAATAATTCAAAAAGGAAAGAGTAGCGTGTAACTTAATTTGCTTTTAAATTGTTTCCTGTTTGCTATATGCAACTAACTTGTTATTTTTAAGGTATTTAAAAAAATTTTAATGCTAGTTTGTGCATCATCACAAATTTTTACAATGCTCTTGCAAAGAGACGATCACATTTGTAGGTACAATAACAAAACTACTTCCAGTCACTTCTTGAATAAGGCAGAGGTGGGGAGTGGGGGGACAAGCTTTAGAACCACAATCTCTGACCATTTGCATTAAGCATTTGGGAAGGTGAGCATAAATCAATTTTTAAAAAAATAAAATGTCTACATCTTTAATGACATTCCTTAAGGTGTCTGAGTAATACTGCTACTGTCCTTACCTAATACTTAGCATTTTACTCTAAAGAGTATGACAACTGTTGAAAAAGAAAAAATGAGACCAAAATGAAATCAGTTGCCTGCCATGACAGCAAACCAAGACCTAATTACAATTTCAACCTATTCCAGGAATGTGACCTTTTAACAGTCAATCAGGAATTTTCTAGTCAGCAGCAAGGAGGTAATCTGTCACAGGGGCTCTCTCTATTGCCCCCCACAAAATGAACTGAGGTAACCTGCATGATAAGACCCCCTCTTCCTCATCCCACAACGGAACGTGACCTTGCCTGAAACAATCCTTCCTTTTAAATAATAACTCCTTGCCCCACCCTACTTCTTCTAAAAACCTTCCATTTTGTCAACTCCTTGGACTGGATCATCTCTCTACTTGCTAGAAGGAGGCTTACTGATTCATTAATCACTTAGTAAACCCAATTACATCTTCAGCTTTACTTGATTGAATTTTTTAAAACAGAACCAAAGTAATTTTTACTATAATCTATGCAAACTGAAATTTCTACAAACTAACATATATTTGTATTTTTGCCAGTTTTGTCAATTGATGTTCAGTTCTTCTCACCACCCCCGCCTGGTTTAAGTTTGGCCCCATTAATTATATGTAACCCAAATACACCGCAATCTATAGCTGTTAAAACAATTCACTTTCCTGGTAGAATGGCTTGCTTCTTGTAAAACTGCTTATTCCATGGGAGAAATTTTTAGATTTGAAGGGCTTCAAGGAAAACAAACAGGATAAAGGGGACTCACAGAGTAATAAAATTCTAGAGTCAGGGCACTTAATAACATGTGGAGTAAATTATAGAACTTCCAAAAATCTCCCACCTGGCCTTAGGCCATTTACATGTCAATAAGCATTTACCACTGGCAGTGTCCCTGGATCTGGGGCAAGGGGTGGAGAGAAAACAGCCATTCTCTCTTCCCCTCTATTTCTGGTATGTAATTGGTCTGGTGTATGTCAGTCACCAAGGATCCAACCATGGAGTCCCTCCCGGAAAGGGCAGCTTGGGACATGAGCGCCTGCAGTGGCTGCGGAGACACAGAGAAGCAAGTGGGCTTTGCTGGCAGGGACTAGAGAGAAAGGAGAGAGCGGGCTGTGGCCAAAGGGGATGGATGG
This sequence comes from Manis javanica, assembly GCF_040802235.1. Taxonomy (NCBI): domain Eukaryota; kingdom Metazoa; phylum Chordata; class Mammalia; order Pholidota; family Manidae; genus Manis; species Manis javanica. Next base: position 68,273,078 of record NC_133168.1, read on the forward strand.
AGCCGGGTCTCACTGTGGGCAACTAAATGGGTTTCTCCCAGCCTGCCCTTCCCCTTGCCTTAGTTTGGTTTCACCAGATTAATTGCTTTGGGAAGGGGACCCCATTTCCCCCAGGCTACAGTATGGGTGAGGGAACAAGTGGAGCCCGTAGCCTGCCCATCATCACACAACCAGTTAGCCACAGAAAGTGAGAAATAATGCTCTTCACTGTCAGATACCCAAAAGCTCTCTCCTCTACAATTGAAAAGATTAGCTCAGAAATAGTTGTTCCCTAAAGGTGACTCAATTTCTGCTAAGTAATAAAATCCCCTGAAAGGGGAGAGAACACAGGTAAAAGAGAATTAAGTAAGGCCAAAACTATAAAATAAAACTGGTCTCCTAAATTTTTCTCATTGGTGTTTTCTGTTAGGTGGGTGACGTGTGCTACTGTCTGGCTTGGGCAGGGAAAGGTCACCAACAGAAAAATGATCTCTGCCACAAATTCTGAAGCAGGGAGTTGCCTTGGGTCTAATAAACATTTCAGGAATGTAAACACCTCCTGGGAAGGCAGGCTTTTTGGCATTCACACCTCACTGGCCTCACTGTTGGTGGCTCTAATTAGACAACCCCTTGCTGCATAGTCTCAGGCAATGAAAATAGGGGTGAAGGCAGAGAAAGCCATGCTTTTCTGAGGGTGAGGCATTTGGAGGTGGTTTAGGTCCCTAAAGAGAAAAGCTGGAGAGAAAGGATGAAAATGAGGTTGGATTCTATTGCTCAGAATTGTCCTTCCCTTTGTTAAAAAGAGAGACACAGGCCCAACATGGTGTCACTTCTGCTGAACCAAGTCACCAAACCAGGGCTTAACACCTGAACCTAATTACGGCTTCAACCTCCCTCAGAAATGCGGTCAGTCAGGGACTTTCTGGTCAGCATCATCGATAAAATAACCTGTCATATGGACCCAGTCCATCTTCCCCAGAAGAAGGTAAAGTAACCTGCATTATAATCCCCCACCCTGCTCTTTCCCCTAAGAGAAAGTGACCTGGCCTTTCTCTGAAAAGAGAAACAATCCCTTCTTTTCTTTTGCTAATAACTTTCCCCACCCTCCTGTCTGTGGAAACCTTCCATTTTTACAGTTCCTCAGAGCATCCCTGTACTTGCTAGAGGGGATGTGGCACAATTCATGAATAGCTTAATAAAGCCAACTAAATCTTCAAATTTACTTGGATGAATTTTATTTTCTAACAGCTTAGAAGGCCCCAAATCATCGTTCCCCAATTTTGAATCTGGAAATAAATGTTCAAGAAGCTTTTGGAAACTCATCAAGAAATGCTGAGCATGTAATCTTGGGACTCTTACCATAAACCATAACTCCTTGGTACGAACCGGCTGAAGATTTCCCCATAAAAGAATGTTACCCTAGCACTCTAAGACATATGTTCAAGTATCAGGTCATTCATTAAAAAAAAATCTCACTAAGATTAAGAAACTAATTGTGATAATAGCACCTACCTATCCTAAAATAACACTTATGCCAGGCGGCAAACTTCTATGACCAAGAAACAGAACAAGATCATTTTCAAATATAGCAGATTATTCTGAAACTCTATTTCACCTTTTGGAACCATAGAACATACTTTAACTTTATCAAAAAAAGGGGCAAAACTATTAACTATGTTCACCCAAGCTCTGAGTTACAACCTCTCTACCAGTTACAGCTTGGCAGAAACAAATGACAAGATCCAGGCGTGCGAGGATCTTCTGATCCCAACCTGTGAAAGTGGACACTGACATCAGTGTATAATTAAAATTTAAGTCTCAGAATAGGAAAAGAATGCAGATGATGGAGAGCTAAGAAATGTGCCCACACCTTTGTAGAGCAAAGACCTCCAGCTCAAGCCTGAGGTCACCTCCTCTTTGCTTTTTGTACCTGCCCTTTTCTGACTGCTAACTGGCCCACTTGGGCTCCAAAAAGGGCTGGGATACCCTTCATCTTCCTTCCACCTTTACTCCCTTCAGATCTAATTTAATTATGTTAATTGCTGTGACATCCAAGAGAGCAGTGAGACTGCATTTCCATGGAGTCCGTCATCATCTAAGATGTCCTTCCGTTTTTAGAGGATCACAGGAGTAAACAAGATCCTTGGAGTCAGAATGACCTAAGTTCCCCACCACTCACTAGCTATGTGACCTTGAGCAAGTTTCTTAACTTATCTGAGCATCAGTGTCCTTAGGTCTAAACCGGGGAAGCTAATAAGTTACCTCACATGGTTGCTGGGGTGTTAAATGGACAATATATGAGTACAACATACAGCACAGTGCTGGGGACACAATAAACACTTAATCTATGGCAAATTTTATTTTTACTATTACTTTCCATTTTAGCAACTTGATGTGAATACATTCTCTTTAAAAACATTCAGCTTAAACAAAATTTCTCTTATAATGCTTGCCACATTATCAGTAATGTTCTGGGAAGCAACTACTGCACAATCTGCCAAAGCAGAACAAAGTGGACCTTGACTGGTCCGCAAACATGCCCATGCATGTCTCGGGTAGCCATTCAGTCAGCTATTCAATTGTTCCTGCTGTGGTTTCTTTTCTTTTAAAAAAAACATGTACTGACCCAACTTTTTTGCCTATGTTAAATCTAATCCGCATTAGCTGCTTTTACTTCAAGAAGTTATTAGTTTGTATTCATTTACACTCTATAGCCAAAGGATAGATCAAAATAAATAAAAATTGTTATGCAAAAGCAAATTCCCAAGCAGTGCAGGCAAATCGTTACCATGCCATAGCTCACAGATAGAGGTGGGAAGTAACTGCTTAGTAGGTATTTACGGCAGAAATAACAGTATATACTATAAGCTTGCTTTTTGAGTCCTGCTCTGAACACTCTGTCATATGATGATACAGAATCATTTTTCTGTCTCAATAAATCAGGCTCCAAGAGTACATTATACTCAAGACTCTTGATGACCGATCCTTTGAACCTGCGTGCTCATTTCTCTAAACCTCATCAGTTCTGCATCAGAATAACCTCTAAGGTATACATTCCTAAATTTGTCAGAGGTAAGTAACTAAAAAATCATTATTATGAAATGGTGGCTCACTGCAAAAGACACACAGATTTCCAAGTGGGACAATGACGCATAGACCAAAGTGCTTTCAAAACCTTGAAAAACTACTTTGGATCACAGCAGGTATAAGAATAGAGAGCCAGATTCTTGAACTTCCTTTTAAAATTAGCTAGAGGAAATGCAGAAGTTACTTTATACTCTCCCAAATCTGGACGTCAAAAATCACTGGAAAAATCCAGTTTTGTCTCTTTGCCTCCAAGTCTAAACCCATTTAGTCTATTAGATCAAAAAGAGTAAATAACCTTCAAGCAGAGAAAATAGAGAAAAAATCTGACTTAATGATCGAAAATTAACAAAAAACATCTATGGAAAACAGAGTGTGAGCTAAAGCGAACATGTTTTACACTGATCATTTTTATACAAGAGGGCTTTTTAAAAACAGAAATACATAAAATGCCAGTTTTCAATTGTCAGACAATTGTTCACACAGTAAAGAGGGATTTTCTTGTCTTTTCTTTAAATTAAGATTTGGATTGAAAGAGTATAATCAGTGGGCCTAATGAAGTATTTTCTATTCTTTACCAAGAATAAAACCTGGTAGAAATGCCTTGATAATAGGTAGAATTTTATTAGTATCTACAATTACCCCAGGGCTTAGAGAAGTTACATAGCTAAGCAAGAGCCCTGTTTGCAGGCAGAAACAGGGGCACAACTGCCACTGGCACAGGGGGTGTATACTGCTGCTGGTAAAGAAAATTCCCCAAGATTCGTGGAAACACGTGGGTCTAAAACTGATGTAAGTTGTAGTATTTTAACAGAAACATTTTCTAATGCTGAAAAGCTTCTGATCACTAGGGTAGTTTTTCAGACCAGATGTGGAGTGAAGAACAACATTCTCTGGTATCACAGGTCTCCATTATCAGAGACTTTAGTGGTTTTTCATTGTTCTTAGCTTTGCTAGCAATATGACAATACAGTAACCGGTTTACTTATTACACTGTATCTTACCTCCTTATGAGAAGACTTAGCATCTAAAGCTCTTATGCAGAAAGTAAACACCAGAAGCAAAGGGTTCTTGGAACAAGCCCCACACGGTGCTGGTATGGGTGTGGGTGTGTATGTGTGTGTCGTGTATATCTGGACATTTGTAAAGTGTTACCCTTTCTATTAAATATACAAACCTAAATAGCAGAAACAATTCTTTCCTATCATCGACAGCCAAACAATAGCAAACTATTTTTCTTTTGTTAAACTCATGAGATGTAAAATGTCATATTCTTGGACACCAGTATTCTGACTTTGATTTGAAGGTTCCTTACTTTGGAAGTTTCCAGGCTAGCTAATGCTGTGAGGTCTATAGCCTTTCTTTTTCCTGCTATCTTTCATAATTAAGAATTTTGACCTCCAAGTACCATGCCTATGAAATCTATGAATTTACCTGAAATATTTTATATTACTGTCATTTTATTAACATTTTTAACAGTAAGAGCTACATTTTATTTCTAGGTTATCCACTTATCTATTCAAGTCTTTGGAAAGAGATATTAACTTAATATTCAAATTTGTTTCAGAAGAGATTTGATGTCATATGCTTATAACTAAGAAATATAAATCTATAAGTGTAATGATACTTTACCTGCAGCTTCTCACTCAATAAACTCCATTTGTTTAACTTTAATAACAGAAGGATGTTCCCTTTTTTAATCACTTGGGGAAGATTGCATTTTCTGGAAAAGACAACAGTATTTCTGGTCCTAATTGCTCTTCCAGAACCTTGCTCTTTACTCCGTGGGGAGGTAGATAGGATTTTTCTCTCCTCTTGAGATTGGGTGGGATTTGGACTTCTGTGACAAGGAGGATGTGTCAGAGCTGTGTGACTTAGGCTGGTTCTTAAAGGCAAAAAGGCTTCTGCCTGCTCTCTCTTAGATCACATGTCTTTGGAATCTAGCCACTGTTTAGAGAATAACCAGGCCACATAGAAAAGCCATATACAGACGCTCCAGCTGAAATCTCAGCCAAGAGCGAGAATCAGCTGTCAGAGGTGGTAAGAGAGCTCTGAGGTTATTCCAGCCCCCAGCATCCAGTTTTCTAGTTAAGGACCCAGACATTGAAGAGTAGAGATAAGTGGTCCCTCCCATGGCCTGTCCAAATTCCTGATCCACAAAATGTGTACGCATAGTGTAAGTGATTATTTTTGGCTACAAAGTTTTTGCAGTTTGTTTCAGAGCCATGAATACGCAGAAGACACTTGCACTTAGACTTAAGCATGTGCAGGAAGGCTACTGGGCATTTAATGTGAGGCATCTGTCAACCCCTATAGTGTTGCTTTCCCTTGGATTTTTAAACAATTCATTACTTTCTGCATTTGCCAGTTTTTTCCCACTTGGTAAACTTTACTCATCTGTCCTTGCAGAGTTAGTCACAATGAAGTGTTGCAGAACTGTCCTACAAGGCCTCAGGAACCACTAATGTGTGCAAAGAACCACTCCTGTGAAGCTGCCCCCCACACAGCCCTGGGCGCTCACTGAACTGCCGGCCACCTGGAGCAGGCTCGTAAATATGTGGCCTGGGTGGCTGAGTACTTTCATGTGCACACGTGTGACATGACACCTGCTGGGCCAGGAGAGGGGAAGAGCCGGAGGAAGTACAGCGAGGGCCTCAAACTGCGTGACCTCCCGGTCATCTGAGAGACTCCAGATCTATGCAGGAGTCTCTGAGTACATGAAGAATGGTACCACTCCCCAGATATTTTCTGAGCACCCACTGCATGCTAATAGAATCTGGCAGTGACTTCAGGTTGGAAACTGCCCGTGTGACTACTCATTGTGTGGGTGGCACTACAGCAAAGACAGGCCTCTCCCCTTGCACCAGTTCTTCACCTCACCGGGGACTGCTTTCACTTCTGTCTCCAGGCTGTCCCCATTCCAGTTTTAATTCCAACACCTCTTAACTATTCCTCTGCATTTCTTAAAGGGCACATAGCTCCCATCAGCCTAAGACTGATTTGGGGCCTTTGTAAATATTGCAGACCCCTGCACCCCTCTGGACCCACTGAATCAGTATCACCGCTGGTGGCACCACGTCTGGTGTTTTGTAAATGCTCCCAGCTGTTCCTCCTGGTGTCCCCTGACTCCTGTCTCTCTGCTCTCTGATTCCCACTCCTCGCTGACACTAGATTAATTTCTCAGAGCGTAACTCCAAGAACACCATTCCCCTGCCATCTTAAAATGGGTTACGATTGCGTAGAAGAATTCTTACTCCTCACCTAGTACTCAAAACTTTTTCCAATCTGGCCTCAACCCACTTTCTAGTCATGTCACAGGTAACCCTCATAGGCGTTGTACTGCACTGCAACTTGCTTCTGCCAAACTGTGTTCACTCTGCACTTCTACACACAGCCTGGGCTCGTCGCTCCAGCTACCTCCCCACCCCATCTCTGTTCAGCTTGGCCCTGCCGCCTTGGGTACCTTCAGCTCTTCTGCTGCACCTGGTAAAACTTCTCTCCCTCCTGAGGACCTGGTTCAAAAGTAAGCTCTTCACAGTGTCATCAAACCTGGAAGTTCTCCCTCCTACCTCTCAAAGTCTGTAGTGCCTTCTCTTAAACATTTCATAGTAGTTCTCACATCCTTCCTTGAATTAATTATGTCAATATTAACCTATTCCTCCACATGGCTAGCCCCACTCTCCCCATAGAAGGGCTTCAAGATGTATGTGTGTATATACACACAAGCATAAGGAGTTCAATTTAAAAAGAAAGATTGCATTTATCATTTGTGGCAGTCCTGGGAGGAGGCTGCAAATATGAAACTATTTCCAGCAGGAAATTCAGAAGACAATCATGTTATCTCACTTTGTATTTTCACCATGTATATTCTTGCATGGAATAATTTATGCTGTGAATGTCTAGTTTCAAAAGGCTTCTGAAATGCAAATGGATATCTTGATTCCCAAATAAAACAGCACAAGATATAACTTAAAGTTGCAATCACTCTAATAAGTAACTGGTTTTTATTTATTAATTTCTAGATACACTTTTTTTGGCAACATACATGATGACTCATTGTTTATATACTTATCAATAGCCCCAAACACAAAGGTTATACTTTCTTTTCAGCACAGTTGTGTTACATCAGTTCCTTGCACTTACAGTGTGGCCTCTTCAACATTTGCTGATATTCGTAATTCTGCAATGAAAATTTATTTCATAGTTTCTAAAGACTTTGTAGAGGAATGTAATCATACCCTGGCCTCATGGGTCACATCCTAAAATCAAGGAAGCTCAGTGGGGAGGAGACTGTAGGACCATCATGATCTGCACTCTCTTCCTCACGCCCTAATCTATAGCTGTAGACTTTCTAGTGACATCTTTACCATTACTCGGTCAAGTGGCCTTGAGCAGGTTACCTCATTACTAAAATAGGGATAAGAATAGTATCCACCAGCTTCTTAAGGTTATTATGAGGACCGTGTAAGATAATAAGCCTATAAATTTTATCTATTTTATTACAATAATCCCAACATGTGGCCTTAAAGTCTTTTATCACAAAAATTGAAGAAACAGGGAACTCCCTATCTCCAGAGGCTGGGAAATTGGCCATATCTGTTGTTACAGTTTCCAGGAATTCTCCTGCCTTCAATCCCTGTCAGCCTCCAGCCCCAGGAAAGCTTGCAGTGACTCAGCACAGCCCTTCCACCTGTAAGTTGTGATTCATGCTCTTCTTAAAGAAAACGATGGTTACTGAAATCTGCACGTCTCTCGGAGGAGAGTGCTGTGCCTCGGCATTTATTCCCCTGCATGACTGAATTTATTAGGTCCTTTCCTGAGAGCAGATGTGGGAACTTCAGACAATGTATGAACCCTGGGGCAGAGTGGAAAGAAGCAGGGATGGAGTGGAGGTGGGGAGTCATCAAAAACACATTTCCACTACTCAAAATTGCCTCAAAGATGGATACATCCACACAATGAAGGAGAAAAACAGAAAACATACTCCCTCAGGCCAAAAAGCAGTCATGAAAAATATATACATACTGCCTTACCTTTCTCAGTAAAGAGTCTAAAGTGAGGCAAAACCCAAGAGTTTTCTAGCTGAGCCCTGGATAATAGATTATTACCGTGAACCATACAAAACTGCCAATTTAGAGGTCAAAACAGTCATATGAAGACAATCTCACAGACTGACATACCGAGTCTGCGTTTGTGACCTCATATGACAACTGCATCTCTGTAAGCTTAGCATCATCTCAGGCACACGAGAGGCCTGCTCCAAGAGGGCGGTGGATGCTGAGACTGACCCGGGTGCTGGGCTCCCATTTCATTCCTAACTTGCTCCACGGCAAGGGAAGGACGGGTGGAATGAATCACCAGATTCTGCATACATTTCCACCCTCTTCCTCCCAACCCTTTCATGGTCAATGGATGCAGCTGAATTTACTTGCGTCCATGAGATGCAAAAGCCAACACACTGAACCCACTGATTATGTGTTTTGGACACTTGACACAGATAAACACTTAATCCTCACAACCAATCAAGAAGTCTATCCTTCTTATGATACCTGTGTTATACATGGCCAAACAAAGGTAGAGAGAGGTTAAGTAGACCATCCAAGGTGGCCCAACGAAGTAGCAGAGGAGGGAGTCATGCTCAGCAGGGTGGCCACAGAGCCTGCATCCTTAACCGTGGCTCTGGGCCATTTCCCCTAATACTGGGCAGACACACAGGGCAGCTGGAAAAGTACTGATGCATGGCTTATACATTCTAGAGAATACAGAACTCTGAGGTGAAATAATAATGATATATTGGTATATTATAAAATACCCAGGCTACTTATTTCACTTTCCTGTTAAATTTCTCCCACCCAATCTAAGAACTAATCTTCAAAGACCGATACAAATCGTCCAACTAAGCAACCTGCTTATTTTCTCTCTATTTAGTTTGCATTTAGTTAAAACTTTTCCCTAGGACTGAAGTGGAATATCTACAGCAGTCTCTCCTCAGGTAGCATGCAACCACAGACAGTTACAAACCCTAGTATACTGTTTTTTCCTATACATACTTACGTGAGATAAAGTTTAATTTATAAATTAAGCACAGTAGGAGATTAATAATAATTAATACTGAAAGAGAACAATCATAACAATATACTGTAATAAAAATGATAGGAACGTGGTCTCTCTCTCAGAATATCATTGTACCACACCCTCCTTGTGATGAGGTGAGATGATAAAATGCCAATGTGATGACATGAAGTGAGGAGAATGACGTAGCTTTAGGCTACTGTTGACCTTCTGACAATTCATCAGGAGGATCATCTGCTTCCGGACAATGGCTGACCTCTGCTAAGGGAAATGTGGGAAGTGAAACTACAGATAAGGGGACTACTGTATGTATATGTTTTTGTCAACCAGTGGGGCAGTATTCATAATACTTTCTCTTCTAGTTCTTTCTGGGGTATAAGCAAAAATGTAATACAACAAGATAAGAATTCATGCAAGTTTTTTTGGTTTTTTTTGGTCAACATGCTATGCCAGTGTGGTGGATGTATGGCTCTAGCTACCTACACCATTCCCACAACCAGAACAACTTCATGTTAGTTCAGTGGTGCAAAGTGGTTTTGTCTCAGACATGGAATTAGTATTATTGATGGTGTGCAACCAGGGATAAGACTTTTAGACTGTAGCCACAACAGTCCCACCTTTAGGTAACTGCTTGAATCAGCATCAGGTTTGGGGATAGACAGTTACTTAAGGTGGATAAAAAGAAGTTGTTTTATTTATTTCCATGAAAAGCAAAAACTCAGCTTCTATCTTTGTACCAATCTAGAGGTCAAAAATTCTTATCAAATGACTGTACAATAATCCCACTGTAATAGAAAATGAAATTCATGTACTAAATTGCTACAATATTTCCTGTAAGTTTAAAAGTTTTGAAAGATCTCTGTATAGAAGCTGTGTGATCAAGAATCGGGACAGCTGGTTTGTAAGCACTCCCTGGGGAAACAGTCGGGTTCATCTGCAAAACGTCCAGGAAGCATGGGAATGTAACTTCGTCAATGTGGAGTTTAGCTACCTCAGACTATGTATATTGTCACAGAAAACTACAACACAGGGAACTGTATGCTGACAAATGCATTTTTGACAGTAATGAATGAAGATAAGGCAGTTGTCAATGAATGAAGTCAGTTGTCAAGCCTTGAAAAACAGTAAGAATGTAAAACAAAGACAAGATGTTAGTATGCCACTGAGTCTCAGAATAGAGAGCAATGAGGAAAAAAAAATGAATGATAGGAAGAAATCTAAATTAAGAAAACTGCACTGGGCATAGGCTGTTTAATGCTATGTAAGGATAAAGATTGGTCTGAAACAAATCAAAACATCCTCAGCACTCTTAGTAGCAAGATAGCCTCCTTCTGCACAGCTTTTCCCCAAGAAAACAGACTGATAAAAGGTACTCCGGGACACTGACATCAGAAGTGCTGACCTGATCAGTTTCCTAACATCAGGTATAAATCTAAAATGCCACAGCCAGCTGCCAGGGAACATGCTAGATTTCACCACTAGAGGATAAGGCAGGCCCATGTGTTTTAGAGTTTTTACATACATAATAAAGTATCACGTCTTTATTTTTTTTTAAAGTGGTAGCACAGTAAAATTGGCCACGGAATGTATGATTTACAACAGTAGACAATTTAAATAAAAACCTGCTATTAAAATATGCCAAAAATACCCATGTATCATAGAATAATAAAGTATAGAGAGAATATTATAAGGAAAAATACTTACTGTCCTCAGAGACTGAAAGCTATATTCTTCTAACCTTTTTCTGTGTGAATCTGTGATGGATTTCTATGCATATGTGTACAGCAAAGCATTATTGCCTAAAGGCTATGGACATAAGCTCTGCAGCCTGACTTCCTGACTTTGAATCCTGGCTCTGGCGTACACTACTTGTGACCTTTGGCAAATTATTAAACTCTATGCCTCCATATCCTCATTGGCTAAACTGAGGACACTAAAACAAAAACTTTTGTTGGGTTGTTGTGTGGTTTAATTAAGATAATCCACACAAAGTGCTTAAAGGGTGCCTGGGACAAAGTTTCAATAAAGATGAGAGAGACAAGGAAAATGCAACCATAAAGAGGATCATATACTTCATCTAACTTTCTCTACTTTATTTATACTGATGTCAATAAATGTTAATACCTTCTTGGTTATCCTTACATTTTCAATAGAATGTTTAATGTAACCAGTTAATATTTACATATGCTCACCCCCTCTTACATATGCAGAGACTACTTTTAGGATGAAGTGTGCATATGCTTTACATATACATGCATATAAATCTTCCTTATTTTAAAAAATTGATGCATATTTCATTGTATGGATTCATTCTACTGTTTGTGAAGAGATCCCTATGGGGAAACTTAGGATGTTTCTAGGGGTGTGTGTGTGTGTGTGTGTGTGTGTGTGTGTGTGTGTGTAATGTTGCAATCAGCAACTCTGTAATCTGGATTCACCTACAAGTTGATCCATGGGATAAGATCCTAGAAGCAAAACTGCTGACTAGACGTTATACGCATCTTTACTTGGAGGAATGTTGCCTAAACGCAGATGCTCATTTTCTACCAGTTAATTTTTTTCCTTACTGATTTGTAAAGACCTTTGTCTGTTACAAAATTCTGTATCTTTTGTCATATGTGTGACATATTTTCTCCAACTTTTTAACTTGCTTTTGTTTAGTTATACATTTTGATGTACAGATATTTACATACTCAAATGCACAAATCAATCCCTTTTCAGTTCTTGGCTTTGGACAAACTAAGAAAAGATTTCCCCAGTATTAGATTATGAAAGAGAAAAAACCCTAAATTTTTAGATTCTTTTAATACTGTGGTTTCATGTTTTTAAGTGTGTACATGTAAAATTGCCGATCATCAAGTGTTGTTAGCTTATAAAATGTTAATTTCAAACAAATGTATTTAAATTTGGGGTCCACATGAAATTGTATGTGTGTGTCTGAGTATGAGTGTGCATGTGTGCATATGTGTGTGTGCTTACACATGTGCAAGATGTGAAGACATGAAATGACAAGTCAGTTCATTCCCTCCCTGTTCCCCAGGGTCACCCAGTTGCCTCCAAATGAATTATTGACTCTCCATCTCTTACATCTATGGGCCTACTTTGGACTATACATTCTGCTCCAAGGATTTATCTCTCTAGATTACTGTGGTTATTAAATATATTCCAATGTCTGATAGAATTAATCTTCTCTCACAACAGATGCAATTTTTTTCTGGATACTACATAATATATATTTTTCCAAATGAATATAATCATTTGGTTAATTCAAATGTTAAAACATTCTTGCTAATCTCTTGTTTGAGAACACAATGTTGGCTTGATTTTTAAAGGAGATCTGCTATCTTGAAAGTGAGTCTTCTTGTCCAAGAGAGGACATGTCTTTCAATATAGTCAAATCTTCTTTTATATGTTCCTCAAAAGGGTGTTCAAGTTTTTCTTCATATAATTCTTCCACATTTGAGACTTGCTACTTTACAGAATTCTCTTACTGTTTTTAACAGTTTTTAAATGGATTCTTTTGTGTTTTCCAGTCATACATTCATATTAACTAATAAATATGCCATACACTTCTAATCTTTATGTCTCTTATTCTTGTCTGATTACACTGTCTGGTATGTGATGACTAATGTTAGTGAAAATGTTCCTAAATCTTATTAGGTCTGGTTCTGGCTACATACACACTATATTTTAAAAATCAGAATTTAATGCAAATTTCATATAATTTATTTTGTATGTGGATGAGGATCTGTTTTTTTTCTCCTTGGAGTTATTAAAATAAATCACAAATTACAATACATTTAATATGATTAAAATATATTAATAATATTCATAATAGTGAACCCTCCCTACATTCCTAAACTTCATTTGGTGGTATATGATTATTCTAATAAAATGCTAAATTATGTTTATTCTAGATCAGAGAGCATAAGCATCCCTCTTTGTTTTTTTCTTCAGCCTGCCTCCCTGACGTGCTTCAGTGAGGAAGCAGGCCTGTATAAGGATGTCTTCCATATCTACAAGGGTTTGGCATGGCCTCAGTTGTCAAATCTTTGTAAAGGATGGTTTCAGGACCATGGTGCCTGCTTTTAGAGAGGCCCATTCGCTGCTTGAGCTCTGCTGAAGAGTCATCGGTTCTCAACATCCTTCACTTGAGCTGATTCAAATGTCCCTGTTATTAAGCAGGTATTTTGGGGTGGGGGAGGGGTTGGCTTATGACTGTTTCCGGGTTTACTAACATTGATTTTTTTTCCACTATTTTTTCCATTCTTTTTAAATGCTTTTGATAAGACTCTGGGAGAGATATAAATTTTAAAAATCCTTCCTCACAGTCTTTTACCAGAACTCCTGCACCATTACTCTAAAGGCTGTCCATGGTTCCACTGAATGGCTGTACTTAGTTTCTAGCAAATCTCTGACTTTCAGATAATAAGGTTGTCCAAATTTACACCATGATAAATATGGCTAAAAAGAAGGACTATTTAAAAGATCAGGACTGGAGAAAATCCAAGTAGCAGTAAAGTAGAAGATGCCTGTGGAATAATGGAAAAGATACAAACTGGTGCTACTTCTAGGCCATGAGCAGCTCATGTAGAAGGGGGCACACAGGGGACTTCAGCTCTTTAGCAAGTCCCTCTTCTTCTTCCCTTTCTCCTTCCCACATCCTCTCTCACACAGGGTCTGTTGTGGCAATATTCCTGAGAGAGATTAGAATGCCTTTCTCACCCAATGTATAAAGTGCAAAGATACCAGGGTTGACCTTAGTAATCCCAGAAATGGTTTTCAGGTCAGACTTATTCTCTGGAATAAATTCCTTTTATGCCACATGGAGCTCAACTACTCTCAACTATGAATATGGGAACAGTATATCGACTTAGAATCAGGTGGATGGGCTCCCTGAATAAAAGAGGGAAACTCCTTCCTTGGGCTTCTGTATGTTATTAATTTAGAATAATGAGAGCAACATTTTATTGGCTACCTATCTTAGACATAGATGCCATAACATTTAAAAAAATATTTCACTTTTATCCTTTATTTGAAGAACCTAAAGACTTAAACAGTCTAGTTGGCCTTCAAGATGCTCTGTCTCTGACCCACCACCTCCTGCATCAGATGCAGATGCCGCCGATCAGACCAAGCACTATGGCAGACAGCAGAGAATAAAACATCAGTGTCAGCAACAAAAACCACAGAAACTTTTAAAACGTGTGATGCCGAGGCTCTGTGCTGGGCAGTAAGGGAGAAGAAGTGCATTACATGATCTGTGCCTCAATGAGTCTGACACTGTACTGGGTTGAATAAATCGTTTATATACAGATGACACTTTATGATGTGTAAAATATTCTAAGATGGAAATGCTCAGAGATACAGTATCATGTAGAAAGGCAGGAGCTATGCTACGGGTTCTTCTAGTTGGCTTGTGTATGGCTTCATTCCCTGAGTAGAAACAACCTGGGTAGCTATTGTGAGGCCTGGCCAGGGGTCGACAGGGTCCTTAGACAAGCCAGGTCAAGATTAGACTTGAGAAAGGGAAAAGAAGCCTGTCAGAGGGCCAGACAGCCCCTACATTATAGATGCTAATGACTGAGAAGGAGGGAGGAGTGGGTTCTAGCGGACTTACCAGAGGAGCTCTTTGGAAACACACATACCTGAGCTTCCTCCCCTTGCAGTTCTGGTAAACATTAGGGGGAGACATGCATGCATGTTCTAAAAAGATTCCCTAGGTGACTAACCTTTTTCCCTCCCATCCACACAGGCCTGGGGGACACTGTCCTGAAAAGATTCATCCAGTGGAGCCCCTAGGAGGGCACCGGCCCTAAGACCACCTTTGGAGACAACCAACTTATACCTCTATGGGCACGTAAGCAAAGTAACTTAGCTAGTTGATTGCAAAAGCAAAATTGAGAAGGCCTGGAGTTTTAAATGCTTGAATTTCAATCCTTCCTTTTAACAGAGATCATGGGTATTTGTTAGCCATTGCATGGATTATTGAAGAAATACGTAATAAAGAAATATCCTATTAATAGTTTTGGTTATCTGGGAAAGGCTACTAGTAATCTCAGAAAACCATTTCCTACCAGGAAATTTAATATAAATCTGATTTTAAAGTCTTATCTTTTATGGGCTTTAAATAAAAGCCCATTCATGTGAACATTTTTCATCCTCTTACCAGAAAATCAATCACAAAAATGAATTTGTGTAATAATTGGATCTAAAGAGATAGAGGTACATGCTATACATTATAATTTGAAAGGCGTAAGAATAGAACTGAATGGGGACTTTTTGCCTGGGAAGTCTACAACCCACATTTATCAATTCTTATTGCCATTAATATTTCACAGCCTTGAATCAAGCTGGAATCAGGTTATCAATCTGGAGGGACATCTGAGGGACAGCAGAGACCCAGTGTGACAATCTAGTGTGGCTTTCCTAACTAAATGTAAATTAACAGTTATTTGCTTGGAATATTAACTCAAAATTAAGTAAAGGATTTAACATACCTTAATTGAATCAATTATTTTTTATACAGATCTTTAATATTTCACCGCTTTGTTGATTTGATAGTTTGAACCTGTTATCTCAATATATAAAAACATACTTCAATTAACACTAATTTCCTCTGAAGATTTTATTTGTTTCTTATTAGTAGTAACTTTGCAAACTGTTCATCTCAGGAAGTAATTACAAATAGATATAACAACATCTCAGATTACAACGTTTATTTTAAGAAATTGATGGGGCAAAATCCATCCATTCTAAATAGGTCATATGCCACATAGGTCATAACATATTACTGATTCTTGTATGTTAAATGGTTTTTGCAGTATCAAAAAGGCAAAAACAATTCATTATTAATATAATTATTATACATGTAATTTCTCTTAACCACAGAATCAAAAAACCCAAAACCCAAAAAATCATGAGCCTCCTAGATATACTGAAATTATTACCTTTCTTAAAAAATAGATCTTGTGTGGCTTTTTGTTGCCAGGTGCCAAACATCAGTCATGCCTTTGTCCATATGGTGCTGGTGTTCCTAACTTATCTCTCATTGACGTCTATATGCATCCTTGCTTCCAGTTAAACTAAATTATAAGATGTCCTCTGACTTATTTTAGAGATTCCACCTCCACCCTATTGCTTATGCAGTTCTCTAGATGTGGAATATGCCCTTTATGGACAATCTTCTTCACTGATCTTTTGAAACTCATCTGATAGAACTCTTTCACGAGGAATGTCAAGGTTTTCCACTTGATCATGTCCTCCCTACCTCCACATACAGATCTAGGGACCAGAAAATTTCCTAGTGCCTCTCTTCAGGATCACCCACCATATGTTGCCTTGGGTAATTATTTGCGCATTAATGTTATTTCTACAGAATCATCAAGCTCTTAGGGGCAGGGACTGGGTTTTTCCCATCTTAGTATCTCCCGAAGAGCCTTAAATAAGAACAGGCTCATAGGAGGTACTCAGCAGAAGAATATAATAAAATAAAATATTTTAGAAAATAAAACACCTGAAAAGTATAGTACAAGGAAGAGCATACTACAGTATTATGAAATATGTTAGGAAATTAAATGTCTTAAAGAACCACAGAGAGAGAATAACGTCCACAGTTCTCCAGGCCTGAGATCTGAGCACATTGAGAAGTACCCATATCAGTTCTAAGAAAGACTCTGAGGTCAGACAGACTTTGGTTTTAATGTCGAAGTTGCCACTTGCAAACCTGTGACTTTGGATAATTTACTTACAGCTTCTGGGCTTTTATTGTCTCATTTACTAAATAAGGATAGAGATGCCTGCTTACAGGGCTATAAAAATATGAGCTCACTTAGTAGGGTGCCTACATGGGTTCACAGAAACCCATAACATAGGACCCCACAAATAAGTGCTTTTTAATCACTAAGGTTAGGAGAAGACAGAAGTGACTGCTCCCCTAAAGCAACTCTCTCTGAAAAGCACCCACCCACCTTTTTATTAACTTCTTTTTACCAATATTTTAGATCAGGAAAATACTGATTTTTTTCCCCATCTTGCTCAATTCCTATTCACTTGGATTCTGGAGAGGCTTAAGTGGCTGAGTAAGGGAATCACTTTCAAGAAGAGATAAAGTTCCACCAAGGATATCTCCTGGTTATGCCATTTTACATGGGATGTGGGCCCTGGAAAGAGATAGGTGTCAGACTGAAGAATGGATTTGAAACCACATCATACAAAGAATGGGTGGGGGGGGGCGGTGCAGAGGGCATATGGTGTTGACCTGTAAAAGAGACGTGTCAATGAAATCAGAGACACCTCAAGTGCAGCGGGAGCCAGACAAGGTTTGGTGGCCCAGTGGGATAAAACCAGGGTGCCCGAATGTGTAGACAGATTTCATTTGCGTACATATGAAGAACCCAATTTTACTGTGTGACCTGTCCAAGGATGGAATGTGCTGCCTCACTGGCAGGAATGTTGGTCTAGGAAGACGTCAGACTAACTACCTTTAGGATTTATTCTCAAGTTGATGTCCAATAAATCTATGAAATCCTTGAGATACTTCTTTGTGTTTGGTGCTGCACAAGATTCAATTTATAGCAAACAGTTGATTATGTTAAATTACTGAATTTTGCTTTAAATTTACTTTAAAATATCAATAAAAACAGTTCATTAAAATAAATACTTCCATTGAGGTCAAGTCTCCCGTCAGCCACCATCAATTTCCCTACTCTCTTGTATTGAAAAGCTCTTCCAGGGAATTCCTAATATCAACTTCCACTTCTTACTTCCCAGAATCTCTTGAGCCTGCTCCCATCAGACTCTCATCCTCACTATTTTAATGAGAACACTCTTGCTAATGCCACACCTCCACCAAGCGTAGTTCTCAGGCCTCATATTCCATAACGTCTCAGGACACTGGCATGGCTACCCATCTCTCATTCTTAAAACTCCGTTCACTTGCATTCCACATTAGCCTCTTTTCTTGTTTTTGTGTGTGTTTGTCTTACCATCCATTCCAGTCTCCACTACTGACTCCTGTTTGCTGAGCTACAAATATTAGGGGGGGATCAAGTTACTTTTCCACTGACAGTCTTCCTTCAGAGGAGCTCACCCAGACAAATGTCATCTATATGCTCCTGAATCCCAAACGTCTATTCCCCGTGTCGAATTCTCCCCTGAGCTCCAGCCTATTTGATTGAACTGCTTTCTCCACTGGCTATCTTACAACATCTCAATGTAAACATCTCTAAAATATGACACTTGATTCTACCCCTCATCCTCTAAGCCATGGATATATTGGACAAATTTGTCCCACAGAGCTTTATGTGTGTTGTTTATATGACCTAGAATGTCTTCCTGCATTTCAAGGCTCCATCCTTCTTGTCCAGGTCTCTGAGCAAAGGTTAACTCTTACACATGCCTTTGGTGACAACCCTATCTCAACTATTATTGCAGAAGTTTATTAAATGGTTAGTAAATGAAGAAATGAGTAATCACTGAATGATCTTTTTTATTAAAATTCTTAAAGACGCTGCTGCAAGCTATTCCAAACTGCCTTGCCAGAAACTTTACATTCTTTCCTGAGTTTGGAAATACTGGAACAGAAATCTGCTGACAGAGCTGTTGTGCGGAAATGCACTTTCCTCGACATCTGCCCCAGTGGAAACCTGAAACTTTATAAAAGGGATGTGATAGAAGTAGCTAACCCAGAGTTCATGTTTTGACAAAGTTGTGTCCCTTATAAGATGCTAATGTTGGTTCATGACCTCTATAGTACCATTCCATGCTAAATTCTGTGATTTATGCTTCAAATATCCTATGTCCTGAGTAACTAAGTGGGAACTTTGGCCTTATGAATGCACGTAGGAACAAGAAAAGAGGCTAAGCTGGCTGGTCTAATTAAAGCCATCACAGACGGAAGGCTGTGGCTGAGTCAATAGGCTTCTTCAGTGTTCCTTGTGCTTCTCTCCCAAAGGGGTGTACTTGGAGCAAAGGATGATCTTAAAAGAAAAAAAAAAAAGATGGTCCCTTCTGATCTGTGTTCCTTGGTTGGAACTTCCTAAGAGAAGGATTGTTGACTATTTATAATGGCCAAGATAATGGAAACACACTAAGTGTCTACAGATGGATGAAAGGATAAAGAAAACGTGGTGTGTACATACACACAGAGAAAGGAATATTATTCAGCCATAAAAATGAATGAAATCTTGCCATTTACAATGACATGGATGGATCTTGAGGGTATTATGCTAAGTGAACTAAGTCAGACAGAGAAAGAAAAATACCATATGATCTTTCTTACATGTGGAATCTAAAAAAAATTTCACAACTACAGAAAATGGATTGGTGGTTGTCAGAGGCAAGGATTAGGGGCTGAGTGAAATGGGAGAACAGAATTAACAGGCACAAATTTCCAGTTATGAAATAAACAAGTCATGGGGATATAATATACAACATGGTGAATATAGTTAATAATCCTATATTATATATTTGAAACTTGCTAAAAGAGTTGCTAAGAATCTTCAAAGTTCTCATCCCAATAAAAAATTCTATAACTGTAAGGTGACAGATGTTTACTGGACATTGCAGTGATCACTTCACAACATATATGAATATTGAATCATTATGTTGTGCACCTGAAACTAATATACTCCTGTATATCAGTTACACCTCCATAAAAAATAAATACAAACAAGGAATTGTCAATATATTCCTAAAGGCCAACTTTGCATGATGAGACATTTTTTTAAAAATTATTTTCTTATTTTAAAAATACTATAGTTATAGTTTTAACTTGATTCCCCTCCTATTATTCTCTTTTCTGTACGCCTTCTACTACATATGGTGATGGGCAGTGTTAAGTGTTCAGCTGTGCTCAAGGCAAATGTCATATGTGAGCAAAATAAAAGGAAAGGGTGTAGGAAGTATGATAGTTAGGTTTCACTCAAAGGACTGTTTCACTTTTATCATCCTTACTGTGGAGCTCATAAAACAAAGCTTTTAAAAATTAATTGAAAAGAGGTCTTCCTTCCTATTACCTTCCCTTCCTGTTGACTTTGACAGTCTTTAGAGAGTTGGCATTATAGATTTTCTAAGTTACTGGAGCACTGGCTTGCTTCATAAAGAACTGGTTCTCTATAAAAAGCACAAAGACACAAGCAAAACCTGTCTGAACTCTGCCAGGAACATAAGTCCCTCCATATTGTCCAGGAAAAATGTGGACATCAAACTGGTAGATAAAATAAAGCTCAATAAAACCACTCCTACCATTTTTATGTCTTTAATGACCTGGATGATTTTCCTTCAGTTGAAGGTGAAAGGGTGGATTTCATTTTCATACACTGCTCTGGACAGCTCTAGATATTTTAATAAACCAATAGACATTTGAGTTTTGAGCAATAGGATGCTTTCCCATTAAGTATACATAGTCACCTTTATCTTTAAATATCAAATAGACATGCATCTTGGAGTAACTAAAACTGCCTAAAGCATTTTCCTCTTTGCCTCAAACTCTCTACCTTATGAAATTTATATAGTTTAGCAAGTGTAAGGTATATACTTATTGAATTGGATTTAATTCAGTAGCCCAGATAGCTGTTGTGCTCAGAATGCATAAGCATAAACTCCAGAAACCATACTTTTATCCAATTGAAGAGTTCACATCTCATGAGAAAATAGCCACATGTGAGAAATTCTTTCTTTTATTGCAACTATTATGAATATATTTGTAAAGGAAAGAAAGCAAAATACATGCTTGAATTTGTAGTATATATTATAGTCAAATGGAAAGATTTCTCTTTTAGAAAAACTCCCTTTTTCATTCATAGTCCCTATGGCAACTGCAGTATTGAGTATTATTTACTTCTTTACATGACCATGACTGATATGCATATTTTCTTTTCTTTTCTTATTTTTCTAGACTAGCTATTGATCCACAAGCTCCATCTAACTTAGTAGTAGAATCAGAGAGTTGATGAAGTGGTAACAATTGTGCTGGCCTTTAATTACACTTAAACAAGGTAAGAGAGGAACTATTTCCTGGGGCTTTGAGAGGACAAGGCTCAGGCTTGGAAGCTCAGATTCAGGAACTGAATATACTCATTGAAATATTAAATTCATCCTTCTTTACATAATTTAAATTAAATCACATGGGTCCAGTTTTCATAAACTCAAGTGGTCTCTTAACAACACCTCCCAAATAAATACAGGTTCAGCTCCAGGATTTTCAAATAACACTCTGAGGACAGAGTATACTCTTAATTTGCAAGGTTAAAAGAAAGCTTACCATTTGTAGAACACAAAGGAAGAGACAATGTGGTAATTGCTCATCACTATTGATAGCTAATAACGGGTTCTAAGAGTCTGCGTAAATCTATTCTTTTTATGCAGAAAGAGAATCAGGAAGACAGGAGTGTCAGTAATATATACACGTACATTCAATTCTTGATCGGAATCTGACAGATAACACACTGATCAACAAGAGCCATTCTATGACACAATTTGCAGCGTGATTTCTCATCTAGCTGTTCTCTGTTCACCCAGATGTCAGGCTGCAGCTCATCTGTGATACAGAGAGAAGCAGAATAATGAGTAATTTCAAGTGATGTCATACTGTTTTTTTAAGAGATCGGAGGTTTGCTGTTTCTTTAAGAATGCCAATGATGAAAATTCACAGGACAGAAAAATTATCCTTCTGAATTTAGTTAACCAAGTCTGGGCCCTTGTGAGTCTCTCAAATCATCATAAATTTTAGACTGGAGAGCCCGCTGGCTAGTAAGTGCCCTATAAGCCTGCCAAAGCAAACAACCCTGTGGGTCGCTCTAGTAAGTGCTTGGAGTACAGAGGAAGAATGGCTTTATTTTTTGCAATCCTATTTGGGTCTACTTATCTGATGGCATTAGGTTATCACAGACCCACAGACTTTCCAGAGCTCCTCCCACTTCCCTCTCCTGACACACTGAGCAAGCCTCAATAGGTGACATTCTCAGATCAAAGAGCTAAAAATATCTGGTTCCTAAAGGAATAAGACTTAGAGGATTTTTATGAAATTGAATGTGAAATGGTGGATTTCGCTTAAATGCTCTGCTTGAGGAGGTTCTAGATATTTCAGTAAACCAATAAACATTTGAATTTTGAGCAACATGATGTTTGCCCATTAAGCACATGGAGGTAAATTTATCTGTAAGCATAAGATAGAAATGTATCTTGGAATTAGTGTTCTGGACATTATCTACCACAACCAGATACATCAGTGTTTTTCCCTTAATTTGCAGGTAAATCTGAATGAATACAAAAAGTTGCATGAGGCACAGTCAATTCCTTTGGTAAGAATCCCTAAACTATTGATTATAATACTCATCATTTATGTAATTAACTTGCTACTGCCTGTCAATCATTAAGAATTAAAATCCACTGGATAGGTTCGGTTGAGTAAGATGTATTCGGGGATATATTTTATTTACACCATTCAGTCTTCTGTTGTCTGCTTATCCTAGAGAGCAATGGCAGCATTAAATTGTGTATCTGTCCTACAGAATAGCAGGCCAGTAGCTTCAATAAGTTTCTATTAAGTCAGCAGATGAGTATGGACATGAAATGACATCTGGTAGGTTAAAAAGTGAAAGACAAGGTAAGTGAAGACCCAAGAACTACTTGGATGATAAGTACTAGTGGGTTGAACTCCAGAAAACTGTGAGACTTGAAAAGATTCATTCATTTATTTGAAATGCCTCTCTTTTAGTAGCACAAAGAGCTGGCAAAGTCCAGTAATGCTAGCCAGGACCAACCAACATCAATCTAGTAGCAGCTGGTAAGCCTTGGAACTTCACATGCAGTAACAAAGATGAACAGTTTCCCAGTAAGATACAGATTTGAGATGCAAAACCCTTAGAGGTGACAAAATAAGACAACAGATGGTGAGAGCTACAAGGACCAGCTGCCACCACCTAGGTGAGAAGAAACTGATAGTCCAAACAGATCTCCCCTTCAAATGGCTTTCTTTTAGACATAGGCATATAAAATGTACCATTATTTAAATAGCAATAATTTTTATTTAAATAGCTAGTAAATGGTGATAACTATGTAAAAAAACTTTCCTAATTTAAAAAAATGCAACAAAACATTTCTTTTCAGTGTCTCCTTTATATTTTAGGGAGAATTGGATGCAAAATTCTAGGATGAGTCATGATCAGGTAGAAGCCATGGCAACCTTTCTCTTTTGTAGCAGAAGTGTTTGCTGGTCAAAAATTCAAAAAAGAAGCCAATGACCTGCTGGAAATTTTCCTGTGTATCTTTCCTCTAATGACAGTCCTTTAGCTCTGTCTCCTGTGATCACTTTCCTCTTTCTTCTTAACTTTTCTGTAAATTCTCCTTGATGTTCCTAGAAATTGAGGGGTGAGACAGAACTGGAATCACCAGAAGAAAGTTTTCCTCTGGCTGGTTCTTCATTTCACAAAGAAAAGAAAGCAAACTGTCAAGGTCTCAGAAATTCTGAATATGAATTTATACACCATGAAATTTAAAAGCTTTTACTTAGAGCCATGGTGAAAATTGAATTTCAATAATCAACTAAATGTCCAGCAAGGATATGAATAGTTTTCCTCTTTTTTGATGGAAATGTGCTATGATTCTTTCCATGTACTGTCTTACAGTTGAAAACCTAAAATTAGATCATTTGGGAAGATCATCTTCCAAATCTAAGAAGATACCAAAGAGAACTTGTGAATGCAAATGACATCACTGGTAAGGTGGTCTGAGGTGAGAAAGCTTCGTTTGTTCAACTGAGTACAGGGTCTATTCTCACGGTTTACTCCAAGCTGGGGAGCACTCGCTTTTACACCAAAAGCAGGAATGTTGGTAGAAATTCAACAGGGGTTTAAATGTCTAAAAATAGGAAGAAGACAAGCATTTGCTGATTATCAAGACAGTGTTTAAAGATGGTGGTGCTAGCTGTTAAGACCATGAAGGTTAACTTAACTGAAGAAACTGAAGTTCAGTTACTTACAGGAAACTCATCCTTAGCCATGGGCTAATCAATACATTTTAGATAAAGCAAAGAAGAGAGAGTCATAGGATGAGGTCAACTTTCAACAACCAATGCCACTGAGCCCTCTGATATGTTCAAATGGAGCAAATGAAAGACAACAGCCTAGGCTAGACGAGAAGACTGCAGCAGCATAAGGATCAATGTCTCTGTCCTTTCCCAAAAAGCAAAGCATGCAGGCAGAATGCAGCCCTGAGGAACAGCTACTGAGCACAGGTACAGTTCAAGCCCTGGGCAGAGGGGGCACCTTGGATACCCATGTGAAAGATGACAAATCATAGTCTGACATCATTTGAGAGACATCAGACTTAATTAGCAATGGTTTCAGTAGGAATGGAATTCAAGCAGCCCTGAAAGAAATGCTTCCTATGATGAGATCTAAGCATCAGGCAAGGTGAGAATAACCCAAAGATGTGTCATTGATTTCATACTGACCCTTGACTCTGTGTGGAGAAAGCCCCACAGGCTCTGGGAACTCATCGCCAGTGTTCCCCAGCCGCTCCCTCCGGTTTATTTATCTAATTGAGCCTTGTCCTGAATGTCTTGCCCTTGATCCTCGTATTTTGGTTCACACTTATGCTTGTTCAAATAATGCCACAGTCTGGCGCTCAGCAACGTGGAGGTAAGACCCTCAATGGATTCTTCACTCCCCATTCCTCCACCACCCCGACTCCTACAGCCCTCAGCCTGAGAATGATGTGGACAGGCTGCACTAAGGGAGGAATAAAGGCAGTGTTAATTAGTACTTTCCATGGGCTTAAGTTACTCATTTCCTCATTTAAAAACAAACTGCATCTGGTTGTATGTATTTTTGTTATTTTCAATCCTTTCTGGAACAAGCAGGCTATAAATAAAGATTTCTTATGATGTGAAAGCAGCCTAGAGCAGTTTTACTTTTTCATTAATACCTGTCATGTCTTAAGTAGTTGCTATTCAGAGAGAAAGGAGAGAGGGAGGGAGGGAAAGAGTGAGTCCCAGGGGAGGGAGAGGCCTCTCTTTGTGGCTATTAACCATGAGCTGAGGAATAAAACAGAAGTAAATATGAGGCAGGTCAGAATGACGCAGTAGCAGCAGGGGCCAGCCCGGAAAGAGGATCTGTGTATTTCAGCTAAAGTAACTGCTCTGCAGGTGAAATGATCACTGCCAGGAACAGGAGGCCAGACTGCAGCATCTCGGCGCCTCTCATTTTCCTGACTTGTCACGTCTCCCTTCCACTCACAGGGTAACACTGAGAGCTGAGACAGTCATCCGGATGATACATGGAAAGGGAAAATAAAACTCCAATACCTCCATTGCCTGTATCTTACACGGGAGACGGAGCCTTCTGCAGCCTGCATCCTTGATTTTAATGTTATATTCTGCAATGTAAGGACCAAATTCAGCTTTATTCTAGCACAGGCTGTGTTCTTTTTGCAAAAATCTTGTCATTTTAAATGAAATGCTACTGATGGGTCTGCCTTTAGCCACAAGGGAATCAGTCTGATCAAAGGAAAGGAAGCATCCGCTCCCAACATAAATCTCCCTTCATAAATTTCCATTCAAGTTACACGGTTGCCAGGAGAGCTACTCTCTTTCCAGATTAGGTAACTTGATTGGACCTGAAATGGTTTGAGGACTCCATTTGAAAACATTCCACAGAATTGGGAAATTTCTACCAACATATTCAAACTGCTAAGTCACTGATAATGATTATGAGACTTTCATAGTCTAATTCTCTAGGAAACTTGTCAATTAGAATCATTATAAAACTGATTTTTAAAGGGCATACACTAATTTTAGTCCACATTTCTTAAAGTGCAGCACAGAAAGAAAAGCATCATATGGTAAAAGATTATTAATCTTATCTATGGAGAAAAAAATAGACATAATAGAGGATTAATTAAACCAGCAGTGGTACACATCTAAAATAGAATATTATTTAACCATTCAACGTCAATGTAAATTTATTCTTATTGATGTTTTAAGGTGTGCATTATATATTGCCCCATTAGAAAACCCACAGAGAATAAAACAGCATTCATAGTATGAATTCATTTTCCTCACTTATGTCTATATACATTGAAAAACACCTGGAGGGATATTCACAAAAATACTCTTATCATCTATCTACTATATCCATCTATATCTATCTAACACCTACCTGTCTATATCTATCATCTATATATATATCTATTTATATGGAGAGATTATCACTTTGTTCTTTACAGCTTTCTATGTTAACTGAATTTTAAGAAACATTATTTGTATAATCTGGGAAAATTAGACTATTAAAATTACGGAAAAACTTTAGGAGCCTATTCTAATATACTTTTTAATGAATGAGATTCCATTAATCTCGTTGATGGAATGCTAAACCCAATCACTATAGTTTAGGAACACTATTTTTGCTTGAAGTACAGAAATCTTACTAGTTTTCTATATGCACTTATTTCTTGTAGCCCCTGTGGCTAAAAAAGGAATGATAAAATCTCTATATTCTCTATGTGAAGTCATTAAATAGCTAACTAGTAATGAAGAAATAAAGAAAATGACTCTTGTTTCCTCTCTTAAACCAGAACCAAAATCCACTCGGTGCTTCCAAGCACCACCTGTCCTTGAAATGTTAAGGGAATGTCTAACGCTCTGCATCCACAGCCTGACCCACATTAGAAGCTATTTTGGATAACAGGACATAGTTTTCTTTATCAAACATATACAAGTTCACATTAACGTCCAGCTGGTTATGATGCAGCTCTGCCAAGAAGAAATGCATCACAGCACTTCAGACCAGGGCTTCCACTCACGGCTGATTCGCCGTGTCCCTCCCACAGCTCCACTTCTGAGGCACCAATAACTGAGCCAATCAAATCCAATTCCAGGTTGAAATTGGGTGTGGCTCTCTGGGCAGTTTGGCAATTTTACTTTTTAAATCCAGATAACTAAAAGTATTTTTATAGTTGAGATTAAGGCTTGGGGCTTTTATCTTTTATATTATAAAAAAGGTTTTTTAAAACAATTATTCTTGGAGCTATGTATGTTCATTAGAGTAGTGCTTGGTTTTTAAATAAAATGGGCACTGTACACTCTTCAACTAGTCCATACATTCCCCAAACCAAAGCTAAAACAAAGTACAGGAAAGTAATAATTAACAACTCCACTCCTCAAGGTCTTGGACCCGGAACAAATGCCACCTTGCCTCGTATACCAAGAAACAGGTTCACGTTTCAAATCTGCAGCATTAATACACATGGAAGTGGGCATCCTTCAACCCTCCATCCTCATGGTCTGTGGCCTGAAAGTGCTCAGAGAGAAGGAGCCATCGTTTGTTGTCTACAACCCATCTGGAGTGCGGCAGGAAGGGGAGCTCATTGGCAGTTCTGTCAGAATGCGGCCTAGTTCCTAAAACCTGGCATGAGAATTAATGCAAGCAAGGGCCAGTGACCAGGCCAAGCACAAGCACAGCAGTAGCCCAGCAGGCAACTGGGGCTACCTGGCTTTAGCCCAGGAGGAATCTCATCCGACTTCCAAAGGGTCCTCTGCCCGTCCTGAGAGACTCATTGCAAACTTCTACAGTCATGGTTACAACCTGGGCTCTAGCTCTGAAGTTCCTGAATGGTCAGGATACTGCTGTCGGTTTCAGATATTAGATCCCTTATGTTTGGAGCATCTGAAACACAGGAGGTGTTCACCTTTATTTGTTGTAGGAATGGAGTATCTGCCGAATTTCTACCCACTACTGCATTTCACAGCAATAGATCACACGAATGCAAAGAAATTAATCAACCATATGGCAAAGCTCTGAGAAGTGACCTTGAGAACAGCATATTTTAATCTAAAGCCTAACAGGTAACATTTGTTAGTTAAGTGACTACAGCAAGTAAGTGGTACATATATAAAGAATTTTTTACAACAGCCTTATTAAATCAACAGTTGAAAAGTGATGAGTAAGGATCTTTCTCTCCATCTCTCTCATTTCTCTCTCTCTCTGCAAAAGCACACTGTGGAGAAAGCAAATTTATTATCCATCTAACAAATATTCAATGAACATTTAAAATATTTTGCAAAGCTGAAAGAGACATTAGCTATGCCCTCAACAGCTCCAACTATTTGTGATAAGTGCCCTAATTAGCTCTAAATGCAAAGTGCACCATTTTATATAAACTACGCACATACTAAATATTAAAGTTGTTTTTCAACTCAGAACAGAGCTAAAAAGGCAATGCCAGTTAAAGAGTCATGGATTTTTTACTATGAGGAGAAAACTCCATGAAATTTCATAATTCTGGAGAAAGTGAGATAATCTAGGTTCTAATCCTGTTTTGCCTTAACTAAAATGCATGACTTCCTTCAATCTACTTTAGGAGTCTTAATTACTCACCTTTAAAAATCAGAGTTAGACAAGTTGATCTTTTAAGATTTTTCCCTCAAAAATTATGGAATACTGTAAGTCTTTCAGGACATTTAGATCTTGACTATTAAGCATCACCTAATAGAATTAAAAATCCAGATCTTAGTATGGGTAATGTTAATCAGTCAAAGTGGATTTTTACTATAAGTAGCTATCTCCCAAATAATTATAGAATTTAATGGAATTTTATGTGACTGTTGCTATTATCATATTAAACTCAAAGTTCTCTCCAAGACTCAGTTTTCATGAAACTATTGTTTTTTCTTTTTTTTTCATTTAATTTTTTATTAAGGTATGATTGATATATACTCGTATGAAGGTTTGACATGAAAAAACAATGTGGTTACTATATTCACCCATATTATCAAGTCCCCACCCATACCCCAATGCAGTCACTGCCCATCGGTGCAGCAAGATGCCACAGATCCACTGTGTACCTTTTCTGTGATACACTGTTCTCCCCATGATCCCCCACACCATGTGTACTAAACATAATACCCCTCAATCCCCTTCTCCCTCCCTCCCCATCCACCCTCCCACATACCTCCCCTTTGGTAACCACTAGTTTCTTCTCTGAGTCTGCTGCTATTTTGCTCCTTCAGTTTTGCTTCATTGTTATACTCCACAAATGAGGGAAATCATTTGGCATTTGTCTTTCTCTGCCTGGCTTATTTCACTGAGCATAATGTCCTCCAGCTCCATCCATGTTGTTGCAAATGGTAGGATTTGTTTCTTTCTTATGGCTGACTAGTATTCCATTGTGTATATGTACCACCTCTTCTCTATCCATTCATCTACAGATGGACACTTAGGTTGCTTCCATATCTTGGCTATTGTAAAAAGTGCTGCGATAAACATAGGAGTGCATATGTCTTTTTGAATCTGAGAAGTGTATTCTTTGGGTAAATTCCAAGGAGTGGGATTCCTGAGTCAAATGGTATTTCTATTTTTATGAAACTATTCTTTTTAAAAGTACAAAGTAACTAAAGAAGAAAATATACAAAACTTTAAAATATATCTTTGATATTATTGTGATTGTTGGTGTTATTATTTTGAAAAGGAGCCATTTTATTACAAAGGTGGGACACATGTATTTCACAGATAACAGACATTATAAAACCAAAAAGAAAGTATTAAAGAGTTCTATTTGTATATGCATTTCCACTTTAATCTAAACATGCTTTGTATTATTAAGTTCATTAATTTTGCACAGGCGTCTGCCTACCATAATTATGTAAATAAAAGAAGTACAACATTAGAATGCAAATCATCTCAGAATATCTGACTTTTACTGTATGAGACCCATAAATCTGGCAATACTTTCACAACTAAATGTTTTCATGCCTTTTGGTTTGTAAACACTGAAGGGGATTTTTCACAACTTCACTGAATAAGATAAAGTTAAGGGACAAGAAATTCCCACCAAATCTTTTCATATGCCATATATCACATTTCTTACAAATTTGACTACACTGCTACTAGGGACAGAGAAATTAAAGGGATATAATATATCCAGAAATAAAAAAAATAATTACTAGTTTCTCATCATGATTATTCAGTATGACCTAATGTTTCTGGTTAAAGAAAAACTGGATATTAAAATAATTAACTTTCCTTTTGATGAAATGTATAGGCACACTTCGGTTCACTAAGTGGCCATGGATTCAGTTTTGGGATGAGTTATACTGAACCCAAAAAGATAAGGCTGTAAGTGATGGGAAGTCCCCAGGCCCCGTGTGATTAACCCCTAGAACAGCTGACTCATAGTGCGGGCAGTGCTCGCGCCCGAGCTCTGCGTCTGGCCAAGAGAGTGTTGAGCAGAGGATGAGAGATCTCCTCCTCTCACTTTTATGCAAGATTAGTGCCAGAGACAATTTTGAAAGAGCTAAGGGATCTCTTTAATGTTTTGCTTCCTCTGTTTTTCATCCTTTTCCACCTCTTAATTTCTCTTTTGTGATGGTCCGAAAGTCCTCAGGGTCCCAGGTCCTCCGAAGTCTCGTCTCCGATAGTGCTGGCTTCAGAGGTGTGTGACTCCAGTATTGTACAGAGGCCTGCATGCACCTGTGCCCCACCTGTGGCTTAATGCTCTGCTGTGCATTAATTAGCCTTAACGGTTGACCAAAGGGCCTCACATTTTTATCTTGTGCTGAGCAAAAATTTTAAAAAAATGTGTAGACAGTCTTGCCTCCTAATAATGGTCGTCAGTGATGGGCGGGAACGCAACTATGGGAAGGAATAACCTTGAAGGAATATGTACTAACATATGAATATCAAGATACCCCTCAATTCTCTCACACATTGGATCCCTCAAATACCTACTTATGACCTTGATTTATCATTCCACTGCTCCAGAATTCTGTTATTTCACCTTCAAAATAAGAACAACAAATTATGAACTATAAATCTCCTTCCTATCTAAACACCACCGCCACCCTATATAAAACTAGGGAGGCTGGGCTTTGAAGAGTAAAGTGTTTTCCACTTAGGCAGAGTAAAAGTTTACATGAAAATAATTTAGGCATTAAGCGGCTTGCTACCCTGGTCAATTTACTTAATCATAACTTCATATAAAATATAACTTAAATATAAAGTTCATGTTTTTGTGGAAATTTAATGTATTCATTCATTTGTATATCAAACATATACTTACCCATTATCATATCTATCACCTAGCTTATTAATTCTTTGTTACTTATGTCACTTCAGCAGACTAAAGCCCCCCATGAGGACAGGAACTCTGTACCTGTTCATATTTGGAGGCAAGAGGACTGGGACCCAGCAGATGCTTGAAAATGGGCAGGAATGTACGACCGAATAAACTGAGTACCTACTAAATGCCAAAGTTTGTGCTCAGTACTGGATATCCAAAGTTGAGTAAGTCAAGACCCCTAACTTCAAGGTTCTAATATTCTAATGGACACAGACAAAAAGTGACCATTACAGACTGACACTATTAATACTTTAATACAAGCATGTTCAAAATAGAATACAAAGGGGAATCCTTTCACTTTGGCTGGTGGTATTGGGAAAAGCTTCACGAAAGGACACCTTTGAAGTAAGTCTTGGAGGCTGAGAAAAAGTCCAGGTAAATAAAAAGAGAAAGAATGGACAGATAGATAGATAGAAAGAGAACACGCAAGGACATGGGAGAGAGACCAAAGCGAACCTGAGGAGAACTAGCAGTGGTTCAGGGAGATCTGAACAACCACTGCCTGTGGAGTGTGATCAGAAACAAAAAGAGGAGGATTAAAAGGAGCCAGAGAATGAAGATCCTCTTTGCATAATGAATTTGTCTTCAAGGTTATGATGAGTCACAGTAGGCTTTCAAACAGGGAAAAGGACACGACTTTATTGTTACACAACTGCATTTTGCTAGATCTCCCATGTTACAATACTGAGGGTACATTCTACTCTGACTCCCAGCTTTCTGGGCAAGAATTCTACACTTTTCTGTTTGATATGTTGCAGTGAACGCTCATATTAACCACAGCTGGATACAATGAGATAACCTGTGGGAGCTCTCAGAGAAGTAAAGGAGCTAAAAAGGTAGGCCACAAATAAATTATCAGTGTGTTCCTGGAAAAATGAACACCACGGCTCATAAAATAATAAGAATATCAACAACAAAAATACCCCACAAAGATAAGTCCTGGAAATTTCAAAATTCTTCCCAAGTCAGAAAACAAATCAAGAGCATAATAAAGAATAAACAAATAAAAGGGCTTCAAAGTGCCATGTGAGCAATGCTGGTGACACATGTGAGGAAAAAGGAAGGAAAAGACTGAAGGACGATTGTGTAATTCAAGGTAAATATATATTTTTTAAAGACATGGGTGGAGACCAGTGTTTACTAAATAAGAAAGATTAATATCAGTAGAGGGAGAAATTGTTTGTTTTTAATCCAAGAAGTCATTGTGAACAATAACAGAAAAAAAAGAACATAAGTTACCATAGAAACCATATAAAAAACACTGTAGCAAACTTCACTGCAAATCAAAAAACTTGTATAAATCATTCGACCCTGACCCTGTTGGAGGCAGTTGTCAATTGCTCCTCCTCCCATATGTGGCAGGCCACAGATATTTCCATTCATTTATTTGAGTAGAAACAAACATAAAACTGTGGTTTGCCTATCCTCAGCATTATGGCAAAGCTGTGTATATTCTTACACAGTAATACCTCAGCTATTTAAATGAGTGCATGGTTAACTGAATACCTATGACTGTAAATTCACTGAATTACAGAACATTATACAAAGATCAGGACCTGTGTATTTAGGTGTGAATATCACATAAAGAATGTGTTAATGCAAGTATCATAATTCTTCCAAGTGGTAAAGATACCTCAAGACAAATGTTGGGCATAGAAGCCACAGGGCATAAATATGCAAAGAAGTCAAAAGCTAACCTTTTCAAACAATAAGGCTTCTCTCTCACTTACCAACTTTACATTTCCCTGTATGGCCCTGGAAGATGACTGGTTAGCCAGAGACGGGTAAGATTCCTCAAGGGAGGAACAACCTAAGACAGACACAGTCGCAGGGGGGCCATCAGGTGAGAAATTGGGGATCAACAGAGGTGAGGCTTAGAACCTCATCCCCCTGTTTTGAGAGAAATCTTCTGCATCCGTGGATGTTTTATTGCCCTTGTCTAGCTTGGATTAACACTTAGTCTACAGGCACACACCTGATCATCTACATTTGCTCTCTTACAACACTAAACTATGTTTTCTACCTTTATCTTGCATCTACCTACCACTTCACCATTTTATTAAAAATAATAATAATAAAGAGAAAACTGTGGTATCCACATATAAATCAAGTATAAAAATCAAACGAATATTCATATTTGAACTGATTGTTTATAGTTCATAATGCATGATCAAAACCGAAAGTTTCTGTGATGACTGCCCTTGTACTGTTCACCATGTAACTTATTCACTATGTAAGAATTTGTTCTCCATGTAAGAACTTGTTCGTTATGCTTCAGAAGATTGGAGACTGACGAAAATTAGGCTTGGGGTGGATTAATGATTGTGCATTGAGCATTGACTCCTCTATACAGAATTTTATTGTTGTTAACAACCATTTGATCAATAAATATGAGAGATGTCCTCTCAAAAAACAAAAGAAAAACAAAAAACAAACAAAAAAAGTACAGACTTCCAATTGTAAAATAAATAAGTAAAGGATATAATGTATAGCATAAGGAATATAGTTAAAATATTGTAACAACTTTGTATGGTGATAGCTGGTAGCTAGAATTATCATGTATATAAATGTAGAACCACTGTGTTGTACACCTGAAACTAATGTAACTATTGTTTGAAAAGGTTAGCTTTTGACTTCTTTGCATATTTATGCCCTGTGGCTTCTATGCCCAACATTTGTCTTGAGGTATCTTTACCACTTGGAAGAATTATGATACTTGCATTAACACATTCTTTATGTGATATTCACACCTAAATACACAGGTCCTGATCTTTGTATAATGTTCTGTAATTCAGTGAATTTACAGTCATAGGTATTCAGTTAACCATGCACTCATTTAAATACCTGAGGTATTACCGTGTAAGAATATACACAGCTTTGTGTCAACTACCCTTCTATAAAAAAAAATAAAAATAAATAAAAAAAAGAATGTGTTAATGTTCTCATCAGCTCCAATTAGAAAGAAAAATAAAAGAGAAAAATAATGACCAGGAATGCAAATTATTGGTGTAAAGCTCTTAAGATACATGAGGGATTTATCACATGAAATTTAAAGTCTAGTATTTTTTACTTTCTAGGTATGTATTACCCTAAATTATACATTAATGGAACTTTAACACTCATGGACACCTGCGTGTCTTCATCCCTCTTACAGACATCAACCCAAGGCCCCAGGTCAATCTAACACAGGCAGGGTTAAAGAGCTACCAGCACAGTGAAAGAGCTTTCCTAAATGCAAATGTTATTTTCCCAAATTCAGTTATAGTACTTTTGGGAAGGGTGCCATCCCAGTCTTGATGGAAAGGAAATCCCAGAGTCCTCACCATGTTTCACATAATCCAAACACGTACAAGGTCATACTTTCTCTAGAGGAGCTAATTAAACAATGACCAGAGCAATGAGAAGGATGATACTGATTTCATAAAGATTGTCTCCAAAACATGAGGAATGCTATTAGTTTTCTTATGTGTTAAGAATCTAGAAAAACAATGTCAAGGGGAGCAAGTGGAGATTTGTGAGGGTAGAGGTGCACAAGGAAGTAGGCACCGAGATGCACTGCCACATATGTGTCCAAAATAGCATCAGTGGGAACACCGTTCTCATGAAGACCACCTGTCAGCTCACAGCAGGACCCCCAACTCCACAAGAATGGAGAACTGATTAAGGCCTGAGTGAAAGACATTTTATTCATAGGATGCATTTGTGATTGGGCTCTACATAAAGTATAGAATTATATTTAATAAATTCTCAAGGAATTTTTTGTAGGTAATCCAGTTACCTTCCACGAACCTTGCAGCTCTTCATGGGCATTGCACAGGGCCATTCTTTTATTCTTCCAGATATGATTCTGTAACCATATGTGCATGTACTTGCACCTACTCAGGCTTGATATTTATATATAAAAATCCATAATCTTTTAATATACTATGTACATTTAGAAACAAGAACATTAATACCATTAACACAATTGATCGCTCTCTCCGAGCCCATCCTTCCCTGGACTTCCAGGTCTTCCTTCTCTCACCACACAGGCTGCAGCTTCTCTGTCTCAAGGGCCCTCCTCCTTCCCCCATCTCAATGTTGGACGCTCTCTTTCTCAAACCTCCTCTCCTTCCCATCTGCCCTTATTCCCTAGGTGGTGTCAACCAATCCCATAGTTTTAAGTACTATCTGTGTAAATGATCACCAAATATTTGCCTCAGCTGTGTCCACCCCTTGATCTACAGTCATATAAACTAAACTACTTTCTTAGATGTCCATCAGGCATCTAAAATAGAATGTGTTCATTAAAAGCTCTTGATTTTCCTCCTTAACACTGTTCCCACAGTCTTTTGTCTTTCCTCATTTCAAAATAAAAAATGAAGGGCCCAACTTTCATTCCTTTCTCTCATACTACATCCAATTCATCAGCAAATTGTTTGGGCTTCACTTTCAAAATATATCTAGATTTTTATCACTTCTCTTGCCATCCACTGTTTATTATCTAACCCAAGCCACACTCTTCTGTCTGTGATGTATCAAAATTGCCTACCTCCTGTTCTGCCTGCTTCCACCTTTGAAAATCAATATGATATTAAATATTTATATTGTATTCACTCAACCAATACTATCCCAAGTATCCACATTATGAAATGCACTATGCTAGTAAATGTTCAGGGCACTGACATGAATTTGACCCAATTTTTGCCTTCAAGATGTTTATATTTGGGGTGGGTGAACCAGACATGTACATGTAACATGATGCAAAGCAATACTAGATAATTGCCAAAATAGTGCTTCACAGTGTGAAAGGAATTTAGATGGAGAAGAGAGATTTTTTTTGATAATATTAACAATAAAGCCTTCATTGAGAAGGCTGAATCTAAGCAAGGCCTAGAAGATAAGCAGTTTTAGGGGCAGTTAAGAGAGCTCATTCCTGAAAGTGCCCCAGAAGGAGACAGAAGAATCAGGGAATCTTGAGAGCTCTGCAGGTAGTGTCTCTGGGCAGGTATCTAGGGATAGGTAGGTAGGGGAGCTAGGGAGACAAACGCTCGGCAGTTAAGATGGGGTTAGAATAGGTGAGCCAAGCCAAGAAGTTGGGACTTTAATAGGGAGTCCAAGGAGTTAAGGAAGATTTTTATGAGGGTAACAGAACTGCAATGCTATATTAAAAGGAATTAATTTGGAGGCAAAGTATAGGAAAGCTTTATTTTTCATTTGTACGCC
This sequence comes from Manis javanica, assembly GCF_040802235.1. NCBI lineage: Eukaryota > Metazoa > Chordata > Mammalia > Pholidota > Manidae > Manis > Manis javanica. The sequence goes on from NC_133168.1 coordinate 68,309,537, forward strand.
TTAGATGCTGTTACATTTAGAGGCCTGCCACACATCATGTCAAGAGCAATAAGTGTGCCTACACCTCGTAGGAAATAAATTCCCACATATACAGTTTTTGAATTGACTTGATTTACATTTGAATAGTTGACATAATTTTAACATTTGTAAACCACTGTTAATGTTGACGGAACAGTTTTCTTTTTCTATTTGAGAGCCAATATTTTTGCAGGCCCTTGAAGATTCTGAAGGCCTCTGGAATTTTCTCCATAATACACCATGGATAAAATGGCTCTGCAAACAGAAAGGCTTAGAAGGTAGTATGTGATAAGAATGTAAAGGTTTCAATGCATTTAAAAGCAAAGTGAACATGTAATATACTTTCAGGAAGGAAAAATATGTTTAAAGCATTATAGTTACAAAAACAACACACACATCTGAGAAGTCAATATAGTCCCCCATTCAGGCTGGATATGTGCCCTCAAAGTGATATTTTGATTAAATATAGATACATATAACATAAATATAATCAAAGCCAATTTTGATTAAAAATAAAATTCAGAGAACAATCCTTTTAAAAGTGGGGACATAAAGTAAGATTCAATTTAACTGGTTTCCTCCTTTCCTTTTACATATATCCTGACTAATTTCATCTTCATTAATTTAGAGATCATTATTTATCCATTTATTCATCAAATATTTATTTAACTATGATGTTCCAAAATATAAATAAGTGATCATTGTTTTATGCTGAGCTATGTTTAGAATTTAAATTCAAAAGACTATCTTGCAACATTCATTATAGGAAGAAAGAGATTAAATCTAAAGGAGAATTTCAACCTAAATACAATAAATGGATTCTTACAATGTTTTGTGGTTTAATGAGAAGAGTTAGTAAGTCAAAGTAATAAAGTATAAAATTTAATCTCTCAAGGCACTATAAAAAAATTGGAATCTTTACAATATTGAAAACTCCTTTCCCAATGTTTATTTGATGTTAAACTAAAAGATAATATGTCTTAATTATTTACTTATTGCTATTATATTGTTTTTCAGTCAACATTTTTTGTTAGTCTGAGGTTTTCTTTTACAGTGTAATGGATTTCTAGGAAATAGTTACTCCAAAAAAATCTAAGGTTACTCATTAAAAACAATCTTAGGAAGAGGCCATAATCATTTTTCACTGAACAGTTAGTAAATTTCATAGATATATCTCCAAGAATAAATGATTTTCCCTTTTCGCATTTGTTTTTCTTTCAATTTACTCACAAGGTTTAAAAGTAAAAATTTGACTTTGCAGTCAAAAATCCTCCTACTTTTATAAAGAGATTTCCGTATGACCCCTTAGCATATCCCATTAGAATCTTCTCTGAATTTACTACTTGCTCTGTAAGATTGCATATGATGCCATAGTATCTCACAATAATCGACAGACATGTTCATTTAAAAATTCCTAAAATTTCATAGATTATCTTCAAGTGAAAGAACTGTACTTGATAAAAGTCATTCAACAAACCTTTTTAAAACAAATGTTATGTAGCAGCATGAAATTTATAGAGTCTTAAATTACTGTCACCGTCTTAAAGATAATGCATCATCTGAAGATTTCAGATATTTATTTTTTTAGATGTGACTATAAATTAAAGCAATTCCATAAGCCACCTGTTAAAATAGATCTCCTTAGTTAGCCTTTGAAAGCAACAAATGCATATAGTAATTATGAGCATTTAAAATTTTATTACCCCTGTACTACACTGTTGTCCTGTATTTTCTTTGAAGGTTGTATTTAAATTGATGAAACTTACAGAAACATTTATTATTCTTAAGAGCAAATGAAATTCAGTTTTGCAGTCTGTGTGCTCATCCATATTTCAGGATCCCAGCCTAAAACATTATGCTCCAACCAGCACAAACATTGGCAAAGGTGAAATATTGAACTGCTACAGTAGCAGCTAAATTATGTAGCAATCTGTGCATGTGCTCTAATTTCCTAGCACTAGAAATCAGAACTAAATGTAGAAAAATAGTCAATAATTATGGTTATAAACTAAATAAGCAAGAGAGTAAAGCCAAGTTGTCATTCTTCAAAACTGAGTGCTTTTTCCTAGTTACATATTGATCTGATATGACAATAAAACCCAAGAAGGGAAAAAAAATCAGTTGCTCAGATTATCTATCCAGGCAAAGAAAAGGGGATTCTAAAAGAAGCTTCTTACGGATTTGAGCTTTGAAGACAGCAACTCTGGTTCTATTTAATTTAATAGAAATTTATTTTTGCTCAAATAAATTCCCTTGTTTGTCTTGATCATCTGCAATAATGCCAGCCTTCCATTTATTAGGACCTTGTTTGCTTGGAGGCAGGAAAAAAGAATTACTTAATACCCTTGACAGAGTGCAGGTCTCTGTTCTGGGAAGTTGACCTTTGTTTGGGCTCAAAGCATCGGCAGGATGCACAGCGACAACTGAGATGCAGGAGCGGCGGGAACCTCACCGGCCGAATCAGCACAATGAACCCACAGATCAATAACAGACACCACCTCACCTTCCTTCCCAACCATTTCATTTTGCTTCCACTGCTGCTGGCCAGATGTGTTGCATCTTGCGGTGGTACAGACCTTACAGTTATCACCATTAATAACCCATATATATATGAAATAATTGGAAGCTAATGATAAATATTTAGCACATAAGAATTCTATCTCCTCCTGAATTGTAAGGTTTATTGTTCTAAATTTGCCAAGTACCCATATGACATGTCATAAGTCTTTCTGTTACTAGAGAGGAAGAAATAATTTATACAGCACATAGAGTCACATCATTATATAATAAAAGTACTAGTTTTTATCTAGCACAAAATATATAAAACCATTAATATTCTTTCCCAAATCTGCATGACTAGAAACATTTGCCACAAATTATCAGGCCTATGGCTTCTCACGACTATTTGAACAGCTCACCATATGACAGTATTTACAGTTTTTAAAGCACCTTTTGTCTATTATTTCACTGAGCTTAACTATACCCTGAAGAGGGCTGAGCAAGGTGAGAACAGTCCACATTTTGCAAGTGGGGTCCCTAAATGCATGTTAAACAGACATTCACTGTCCCAGGTCTAGTGTGAGGTGGGGGTGGGAGGCTCCAATGCTTCCCCTGACTCCACACATCCTTCAAGAAAAAACACTTACATTTCCACTACCAAAAATAGTAAAAGAAAACACTGAGGCATCAGTATTCTTCTCTCTCCTCTCAACCCTAACCATTTCCCTAATCAAATAATTTGCATTCAAACCAAAATAAGAATAAAGAGTGAAATGTTGGAGCGAACACGATCTGATTCTGAACTAAGTTTTTTCAAATGTACGCTCTAGAACTTCCCTTTAATGTCATTATATATCTCATCTAGAGAATTTTCATACTTGACAGACTCAAAGGAGAGTCACACCTAATAGACTAATTATCTTCCTACACTTTTGTACGGGATTTGTGGGTTTCCTTTCCACTGTTTCATAGATGAGGCATAAAATCATTCAATAATTTGCACCCAAGTAAACAGCAAAGACAGATGTAGACATAAGAAGGGAACTCCAAGCTCAGAGTTCCATCCACCCGTTTAAAGGTTTTTCAGCCTACGGAAGAGGTCTATGCCCACACATTTAGCAAGGATCTGTTCTGTTCTCTAATCAGGCTTTTTCTGGAATGACAATGAGATCTTTCAACAGTAAATGTGAGTAAGCACCACCTGCACTTAAGCATTGAAAATCAACCAGGCACATAGACATGAGTCGGGGACACGTGACTGCAGGGGCTTTAGCCAAACTGACGGTCTCTGCTCAGACATGGAGAACCCCCAGTTCTACTGAACTGATTTTCTACAGCTAGGAGCATGTTCTGGGCCATGAAATACAGATTCTGGTCTGTACTTCAAAGTCAAGAGTGTCTAACTAGGAATTACTGCTGAATGCAGACCAAATACATTGTGAGCAAGGAACATGGGGTTTAAACAGGTTAATACGATGGCTGTGGTGCAAAACTGCAATGACCACTTGCCGGAGATACTAGAAAACCTATAACAATATTTTTAAGTTCTTTTGATAAAAATGAGAGAAAAACTTTCCTAAACTTGCATGTTTGTTTTTTGTATCCTAAAAGTATACATTTGAAGTCTGGGAGAGGTAGCATTAGCTCTGTGACAAAGAAGCAGTATTCTCATATACCTATAGATAAAGGTTTTTATGGCTCAAGGAATATACATGTTTAAAGAAAATTCACAATTAGGAATTCAGCTATGAGCTGCCATAACATTTCAGCTGTTACTTCTCTTTTACAAAACAGTTGGCTATTAGAGAAGGAACACTGGTGAGAGATGCGGTTCTAGTCTGCATGCAGTGGTTAACCACTACCCTTGTCACATCATTTTGCCCCTCTGAGGTTCGGCCTCATTCTGCTTGAAGACTTTCTAGATCTCCACGGGCTTTCTAGTCGGGATAAGTACACCACTGAGACGATAGCATATAGTCATCTGCCTGCTGTGGTCCCGAAAGCCTTATGAGGGCGCTGTCACAGTGGTGTACTGTCACTGGTTACTGAAGGACAGCGTGGCCGTAAGTCTGAACTCCCAACTGGATCCTGAATAACCATTAAGGACACACTATCGCCAACACCAAACCAAAAAAAGGGCTTTGTCTTTGTCTTTTTTCGACAAAAAGATGACAGCATCTTAAAATAGCATGAGCTAGTTCAAAAACGCATCAATGAAAGACATCATTTTTCTGTCATTTCATAAAACTGAATAAAAATGCAAGCAAGTGAAGATTGTGAGTTAAGTTGGTGTTTGAACTTTAAAGCATACTGAAAAAAGAAATGACCCTGACATTTGTCGCCCTTACCTTGGAGCCTCTGCATCACATTGGCAATGTCGCGAGGGGACCGTGAGGCCGGCCTGGAGGCTGCCATGGTCGCTCCTGCAGCCTGAAGCCGAGACCAGAGACTCCTCTGCCGGGCAGGGCAGCACTACGCCGCTCCAGGAAACATACTGGAAGTTCCGTAGATCCACTGAGTCAGAAGCGAGTCCCAGGCACTCACAGCGATGAACAAGAAGAGGGCACTCCCAAAGACGGAACCACTTTTTCTTCTTCTGATGTAAGACTATTCTCTCAATATGAACTCAAGAGCCTGAAAAACAAATAGAAAGGGACAGTGGGTTTTTAAAATCTACATAGGTCACCTCAGTGCTAGAAGGAGAACTATTTTTATTCAACTGGTACAGATGATTTATTACCAAGTGAAATAACTACAGTAAAATACTTATAAAGTACTAGGCAAATGCTGGGAATTCTCCTATATTATAAAATAAATACATACACTAAAATTGTATTTGTATAAAAGAAGAAATGTCCACTCATCATTCCATTTTTTCTTTTGAAACAAACTTTGTCTATTCATCTGTGAAAGTGAAAGTAGTTGTACTCAAAACACTGAATTCTATATTTCTCCATATTTACAGGTTCTGTGATCTCTGCTGTGTTAGCCTGCTTTGCACACGTAGGTTGCTCTGTTTTATTTATACTCTCCAGGAGTGAGATACAATCTTAGCTTATAAGAAGAATTTGATGACTTAAAATAGTATAAATGTAAAACTATTTCATTCTAAAAATGTCAGTTTCAAATATTCTAGTTTTAGAAGTAAAAATGGGTTTGATTGAGCATCTTTCCTCCCCATAAGAAAAATGGTAAAATAAGTTGTAAGACCAGGGTAAGGGTGGGCTAAGCAGAGAGGATATTTTTTCTAATCCCATCCTAAATTCTCTGCTTTGGACAAGTGTAATTCATCATTCTAGGCTGGGGGGAGGAGAAAAAGAGGTAGGAGGGTTGTTGATGAAATCTGGACATTGAGACATTTACTTTGAACAAGGATTTCCTAATGCTAGGGTTGGCTGAAATGTCTTGCCACCAGTAAGATAATTAATGACAGAAATAAAAGAAGAGTGAAAAATGTACTCAAATAAAGAACCCTCACCAAGAGGCTGAGCTTAGCAGGCTTGTGCGAGAGTGATATTTATTACAATTCCCACTGCCCTTCTGGGTTATGAGGATGAAGGTAAAGAAAAGGAACAGGTGGGGGGTGGGGGCGATGGCAAAGCAAAACTGTAAAGAAAACACATCACATACACGTGGGATGGCCCACCTGATGAAAAGGAAAGAAGAGATGTCTATGAGTGCTATACAAAAATAACTTGTATGCACGGCCATAGACACGGTATTTATGAAGGACTGGTTAAGAAACAGAGGGTATTTACAAACCACAGTCGATTTTAAAATGGCATTAACACAAACATATGTTAGTATCTGGTCAGTCATCATGAACACAAAGCTGATAATATCTTTCTTAAGACTACCATCTTGAGAGGGATGCAAAACATTGCACATTGCTGCTGCCCTGCGTAAAAAAGCATCAAAAATGTGCACTGGAACAATAAAGGGTGTACTGGTCACGTAGCAATTCGGAGCAGCAGTGCAGTGAACAGCATTAATTGCTAAGAAGCCAGAGGAAGAGTTCTCTTGCTACTTCAAAGGATATTTACTAGAAATAGGACCCAGCACTTGGCAGCTTCTGGGCTAGACAGGTACCTCTCGGTGAGTGACTCGGCAAGGGGTTCTCAAAGGAGAAGTAATTACGTATGGCTGGAGAGATGATGGGAGACATCAGTTTAATTTAGCTACCCCAAACCAGGCCCTGCTCAGCACTGGGTTTCATAGATGTTAAAGAAATGACTCCCACGATAAATCAAGAATTATGGAATTAAAAGGAATATCTATAAATCACTGTATTACCAAGCTCCCATCTTCTAATTCACATTCACGTTACACAGTAGATTAATCCTAAAACCTCTGTCACTCTCCATCTTTTGATACCCCATTAAACTTAAGAATTTCTCCACTTGTATCCAACTTTAACTGATGTATCCAGTCTTCTACAGTATGACAAATGCATTCTGAGTGTCAGAGCTCAATGCTGGGGGTACTGATGCAAATATGACATAGGATCTATTTTCTGAGGAGCTTAGAACACAGTGGGAGATATGATATTGGAAAGATAATATCACAATACCATGTAAATATAGAGATGAGAGATACAAAGGATGGGTCCCAATCCAATATGAAGGCTCTGGAAGAGAAGGCACTATCCCCTGAGCTGAGTTTTGGTAAATGAGTTTGAGTGAATCAGAAGAAAAATATGAAAGATGCATTCTAGCCAGACTGAATAGCATGAGCTAAGATAGGGACACAAGGAACAGCATGATTCTGTGAGGAGCTTCCAAGAGGTAGGCAGTGACAGACCATTCTAGTGACATTCTGGAGCTGAGGCAGAGGAGGAAGGCAGCAGCCAGATGGTCGGGGGCCCCGTGTGCTCTGCTCAGACGCTGCAGCCTGATTCTCCGGGACGCAGCAGGAAACCTCTGAGAGATCTGAAGCTGGAAGTGACAACATACAATTTAGATTATTCTAGCTACCATTTCTAAGGGTATGTTTGAGGGAGACAAGACTGGAAGATCCAGGAAGATCAGTTAGAAAGGTTCCTCTGGAGTCCAAGGAGGGAGACGATGAGAGGCTGAAACAGGACAGAGAATAGAGGGTTAAATCTGAAAAAGTGTTCAGAGGCAAAATGTGCAGGATTTTGGTGATTGGTTGGGGAAGGGAGATAGCAAGTGGGAGGTGGTTTGTTAGGGTATCTCGGATGACTTGTAGAATTGTGACAAGATTTTGTGGTCTATGCTGACATCAACTGAGCTCAGCGGCAGAGGGGCTGTGTAATGCTCCTCACTGCAGACCCCTGCATCCTTGCTGAACCATGGGGCACTTTCAGATGAACAAATCCAAAGGGTCACTAAATACCTGGCCCCGGCCCCACACTGGCTTGAAGCCATCGCTAAACACTCCAGCACACATTAGCATTATTTTCCCTTAATTCCTCCAGCACTAACAGTCCATTCTATTGTATGTATGATTTGTCTTATATTCATCAGCATTTTCAGTCCTATCACATTATAACTAGACAATGAACATTTTGCAGACTTAGACACTGTAACTCTTACTGTTTTGACATCCCACCCATTGATACCAAGTATGTCCCTGAGTATATTCTAGATGCTCAGTACATATTTTTGTTTTATTGACTCAAGTTCATAATACTTTACCTCCAAGACAACCCCCAGGAAGCCCACTGCAAAAGAAGTTGGTGCAATATCCTTCCTTTTTTAGACATAAGATAAAATATTTTGCTTTCATCACTCATGTATATGCATAATTCCTCTTTTCTGAAATTATGATATTCTTGCTTTTTACTGGTACTTTCATTTAAAGGGACATATGATTTGATAAGAAATTTCAAATAAATAAAACAAAGATAGTAAGGGAAGACTGAGAATTAGAAGATATGAATTCTAGGCTTAGCTTTGTTCCAACTAGTTGGGTGATTGTGAGCTGGTTCTGTGTATGGAGATCCTCAACAACTGTGCGCATGATGGAAATGTGCCCACCGTGGACTAAAAAAGATTTAGAGCTCAGTCTTCATTCTGACTCTTACTGTCCATGTGACCTTAAGAAAAGTGAACTTTTCTGAATGCTTGTTTCTTCAGCTGTAAAATAAAGCAATTTTATCCTGAATTAATTTTACCCTGCATAAATTTAAACTTAAAAGCTCAATACTATATAATACCCTAGAAGATTGTTTGGTACATAGCAGGGTTTTAGCAAATAACTGGTTTTCATTTCTTTCCCCTGGCCTCAGTTTCTCCACCTGCAATGTGAGAGATGGGCCAAGAATGAGAGGTGCCCCAAGTGTGCTCTCCAGTTCCAAAACAATGGCAGTACAAGGGACAGCTGAAACCACTACTGGTACAAGGTCATGAGATCTTGAAATTCAGTCCTAGAACTAAGTGATTGGCAAGCAGTGTTCCGATTGTGGGCATGACCTACAGACCCAGAACATTAGAGGAAGGTCCAGCTCTGTCAATGAGCTCACTGTTCCTAGGGTAACGAAAAATTTTTAATAGGTGCAGGATATTGAGGGGCAGGAGGGGGCAGAGCAATCAGTATGTGGATGGAAGTCAGTATCAGAATCAGTAGGCGTTGATGGGTTGGGTACCAATTCATACTCTAACCATCTCCTGGGGAAGGAACTAAGATTACCCTGAAGCTAAGTAATCACCATACCTAGCAGAGAAGAATGATTCCAGTATTCATTCTTTCACACAGCAAAAATGTATTGAGAAACTATTTGTAAAGGACAATGGTACAGAGTCAATAGCAGTGAACAAGGCAGGTCACTCTTAGAGCTTATACATCAGAGGGGGAGATGATACGTTATTATAACAAAGGAAGGTGAGTGTTAGAGTGGAGAAAGGCCGGGTACAGTGGGAGCACACTGAAGACCTAATCCATAACCATCGGCTGCAATTACACTGCAGGATGCAGAGAGAATTTAGACTGTATCTGGGATTCTCCTACCTGGACAACATGCTCTTTGTAACACCAGCACCTGTGAAAAGTACAGGAGGAATCATCACAACTTGACTCTTCCAGTCTCTAAGCAGAATGGGCAACTGGATACTAAAGCAGTTCCTTGTTTGTGCTCCTAAAATGGACTACATTAGGGAAAACACTAGAACACTACTAGGCCACAAGAATATATCTTAATGCAATGCAGCTCAATTTTAGGTATTCAGAAACCAGAGCAGAAAATTCCAAACCCAGCAACAATCAGAGATAATGCAGTTCATTTCTAACTGAAAAAGATGAACTGAGACCGTAAAATAGATTTATAGCTGTATCGGTATGGATATTTCTTAATTAGATGTCTATGTACAAGGTTAGCACTCCTGTTGAAATCCACTATTAAACAAAAAAGCTAATAAATATATTTCAGCACCCTTCTATCTAAGTCCTTTACTGGAGTGAGTCACACAAGTGTCTAATTTTAAACGTAATTATTGTTTTTCTCTATCACCCTTTAGCAATGGTACTAATTAATAAAGGGTAGAAAAGAAAAAGGACATCCTGGAGTTAATATAAATATATTACTAATGTATATGAACAGGCTATGAGTAAATAGTTAATTATTCACTATTATGACTTATACAGAGTAACAAATAAGAATTAATCCTTTCCCTAGAAGAACAAAAAATGTCCATAAGTAATCAAAAGACAAAGTTCAGAGGTGATCAGCATGAAAGATATTAAGTATCATGATTCAACAATTTTTTTATAAGCTTGGAGTATTACTCAGGCCCAGAGATGCCCTCTACCTTCTTTCCATACTTTACTAGCATATTTTACTCATTGTCAAACAGTTCTCATCAGATTAGACCACTGGAAAGACACACTTAATACATTTAAGAGGAAGAGAAATGCAGATTTCCTCATGGGAGAATCTTGGATCCTGTGTGCCTGTCAAGTTCAGGCCACGGGGTGTGGCTGCAGTATTGAGAGCTGGAACCAAGAATATGTTACCGATCTAGCCGGGCCATAGGCTTCTGGCATCCTGTTTCAATGACACCTCTTTTCATTTCCAAGAAGCTGTATGCACTGCATAATTCTCAGAGAGCAGGTGCTAGTATAGAACCCTCGACATTTAACACAGACCATTCTTGAAAATTTTTAAATGGTAAACTATCTTTTCCCAACCCCTATTCCCTTCCAGGAAGGAATCAAGTGAAAGGCATTCTTACATGGTGAGAATGAGGACAGAAATAAACCAGTTTGTGAAAAATCAATACTTAATAAAGTTAAAAATAAGTCTATAATGTAATAGTTGAACAAATATTTTCAAAGACTAGTAATATCATTATCTGAGTCAGTCTGAAGATGCACTTTTATCTTCAGCATGAAACATACTAAGTTAGCAATGAAATCTGACACATTTTGTTCTAAATTTGCCACAAAGTAATGAACAGACTCAAAAACACAAGAAAAAAATAGCTATGTGTTTTAAGACACTGTTCTAGTGATATCAGGAACTTTTCTTTCATACTGCTGATCTTTTTTTTATAATGGGAATAGCAAAGCTCTCAAAGAATAATCTTCAAGACTAATGATCAAATCAGCATTTTATGCAGATGTGGGTCATATTAATACTCATTGCTTAACTGAAAATTATTACACTTTCTCTTGCCTAAGTTTGGCTTCTGTATTCGAATGCTTTCCTTAGAAAAGTGACTCTCAGTTGAAGACAAAAATAGACACTCAAGAAGACAAAAATAATTCTTTTCGAACTTCAAGGATCACAGAAAAAATTCAGATACGTACAGGTTCTCCATCCCAAACTGAAAAGCTCAGAAATCAACATTCCAGGATGCTAAGGCCGGTTCCATTGCTGATGTTTCTCCCTGGACTGGACCTGACTCTATTTAAGGAAGAGGGCCTGAACTTGCAGCCTCCAAGCTCAGTTATCCCAGGCAGCACACCAAACGCAGTTTCCCAGCGGGCTTTCTTTGCATTGCGGCTGATAGCTGCTTTATTTTGCACTACTTTCCTGCCCTTAGCCAAGCACCTGCCGTCCTGTGAACGACCACGTCACAGCACCCTCCGGCAGCAATGCAAAATCCCTATTTGCAAGGTGTCTTCTGGAGAGGAGCTCAAAGTTATCTGGCCCTCTAGCGTAGGCTCCGCCGCGAAGCAACTGCAGGGTGACAGCTCCAGCAGCCTGAGGCCCGGCCTCCGCGCCGACTTCAGGCCCGGGGCTGTGCGATCCATTTCCCCTCCCCCAGCCTTTCCTAAAATAGTCGGGGGAGGAGGAAGGGAGGCTCCTAGAATGTGTTCAACGCCCTACATCTCCCATCAGATAGTAGCGACGGTACCGACCATCACAACAGGGAGGCTGTCTTTTGCTTGTGCACCACTGGAGCCCACGAGATGTGCCATAAGCGGAAATGACAACTCAGAGAGGGGGATATTAATGGGTATACCTACGTACGAGATGCAAGGAGGACGCTCCCTATCTCCTTATCTCCTCATCCAAGAGTATCTCACACGTAGCCACACCACCGCCACTATCACCACTGGCCCCCTCCCATTAAGCACGCACGACCGGAGCGTGCAAGTACAAACTTGCTTCCAACGTGATTGCAATCTGTTCGGCTTGCCCCCGCGTTCTCCCTCTTTCCTGTTACCTTCGCCGTCTCGGACTCGTTCAGGTGCCAGGTAGCAAAGCCAGCGGGCCACCGGTCGCGAGCGTGCGCGGTCCCCGTCGGCCGGGTCTATGGAGCTCGGGCGCGGCTGCAGAGCTGCGGGAGCCGGGCCGCCCCGGTCACGGAGCGCACCGTGCGGGGCGGGCAGCCAGCCGGCTGCCGATCCGCAGCCGCGCTCTCCCGGCCGCTCGCACGGCGCTCACTCCTGCGCCCGGCTGCTGGGCGACTCTGCCCTCCCTCTGCGATCCGGTCCACCTCCGGTGCACTCTGGGGTTTTAGGCCTCCCCCTGCTCTACCCCGCCCCCCCGCACTACCAATCCTTTCCGAGGGGAAGGGGGCCGAGGTGGATTCGGGCCCGGGGCAGGGTCCCAGCACTACCCCTGCGCCGCCACGCCCCTTCCCGGCCAGCGCTGGGGTGCGCTGCTCCCTGGAAACTCGGGGGCGGGGGCCTGCAGGCTCTGCCGAATTTCCCCTACCTCCAGGAGGTGCACGGCCTCGGGCGCTTCTCCGCAGCTGCAAAACCGTGCTGCCATCCAACCTCTCCGTAAGCCCTCCCGCGGGATCCACCTCCCCGGCGAGGAGGAGCAGAGTGCCAGAAAGAAGATCAGCTGCACTAGCCCGCTAGCCGCTAACTTTTGCCTGGTGTTCCCACTGGCCGGTTGACCTTTCTGAGCAGAACCTATCTTGAAAGGCCGGGGAGGTTCCCCGATGGTCCCAGGAAGGAAGTGATGCGGTTCAGCGAGGACATTCCGCTGGCTCCTTTTAAATCAACTTTTGTAAAGATCTTAACAGCTGACCTTGTGGCTGTCAAATCAGTATAGCAAATAATTTGAGGGAAGCTCGTCAGACTATAGGTCTTTGTTACCGTTTTTTTAAAATAAAGATTAGATTTCCTGAGGAGGCACTTGACATCGCAATCATATTTATTCTTGGTTATTCATTATGATGCTGAAAAAGCAACCACCTTCAGTTTCTTCAGATGCACTGAACGCATGTGACACTTGGAGGAGCCATTTGAGCCTGCAACTCAAGTCCCTCTCCTGGTGTAGCAGACATCCTGGTGTTGCCTAGTAGCATTGGGAGAATTAATTTTGTTGTGGTTTCACAGTTTCCAAGCAAAGTCAAACACAGTCTCTCTTCACCAACACCCAAGTCCAAGTCCAACAGGATTAAGGCAGCTGAAATAATGGAAGCTATGTTGCAACAACCTTGGAAATAATAATTACCCCCTTGAATTTCCAATCTGAACAAAAAAAGTTTTCTATTCTCTAAATATGCTGAATCAAAGGAGTGGCTTATAGAGTGAAGTTTCTCGGCCTCCTGCCCTTCCCTCATTTGCCACACATCCTTCACTATTTAGCTGTGCATTTTCTTCAAATTCTCTTCTGGATGTCATCAAAATAACAATATCTGAAAGGAATCTGGTAAGCCAATCTGTGTTATCTTTCCTTGTGGAGCCCAAATTCATTTTGGAGCCCAAAGAATGAATCTCTAATTGCAGAATTTTTTACACATGTAAGTTGGGCCTAGAGAGGGCAGTATTCAGAATCACTCTCAGTGCATATCCTGCCTCTGCCTAAAGGTGATGCTCACTGTGAATTCCCAGAGCTCCTTGCGGAGACAACTCACCAGAGTCTCGTCATTCCACACAGTACCTTCTTTCTGGGAGGCTACCGGACTGGGATCTGAACTTCCACACCTGCCACTCAGTTCTCTCTCTCAATCTCCACCCTCATATAAACAAGTCATCTTGAAGACTTTTGAGGATGAGATAGGAAGGTGTTGTACGAATTCGACGGTCCACGTGTTATGCAGTTGCTTCCTTAGATTGACTAACTTGAGATGTGAGTCACTTAAGCCGTGAGCCTGAAACATTGCCCCCCACCAGCTGAAACTCCTTTTATAGGCCTGCCCGCTGTTCTCCCAGGTCCAGGCAGGCAGGCAGGTGCCTAGGCTGTCTGTCTTGCATTGGTTGCCTGATGAGCTGAACTGCCTTCTCAACTCATCTTTATCCTCCACAGAAGGACTAAGCACATTATAGACTTCTGGAAAAGGCTTGTCTTTACACACTTCCTGGGGATGTGTGTTGTAGCTCTGTTTATGCAACAGCTATTCCTTGAACATCTACCTGTGTGGTCCTAAGCACTGGGGTACAATGGTAAACAAAAGCTGATCTGGATCCTACTTTCACAGACCTTAGAGTGTGATCAGGAAGATAGACAGTCAACAAAGAACCATACAGTAATTATAAACCCCAACCTCTAAGAAAAGGCAGACATTAATGAGAGTTTTCCATGTAGGGAATAGGTTAGTTTAGAGATCAGAAAGACTGCTAGGAAGTGACATCTTAACCGTGATCTGCGGAGGAATGGCGTTAACTAGGTGAAAGAGGAGTACGGCAAGGTCTGGAAGAGCATTCCAGACAGAGGGAACGGCATGGGCAAAACTATGGAAGAAAAGTACATGGTGCCTTTGAGGAACTGAGGAAGTGATGTGGCTGCAGAAAAGAAAGCAGAGGGGAAAGGAGGTTCAGGGAAAAATGGGCCCCATGAGGCTCAAACTGAGAGAAAGGCAGACTGTGCAGGCCTTAAAAACCTGCCTGAAGTGATGTGTCTTTACACGAAGCCACTGACGTGTTTTCAGTAGGTGGTGCAACATGATTAGATTTATGTTTTGACACTTTCCCTTTGGCTATAATGTGGAAAACAGTTTAGAAGTGGTGCCAAAATGAGTAAAGATGGATCTGTCAGGAGGCTGCTACAGTAATCCTTTAGAAAGATATAGCTTTCAATATTAGAGTAATGGTGGTGAGAAAGGGGGATGAATTTAAGAGAGATTTAATGGATAAAATATGGGACATAAGGCTACATGTGGCAGAAGGACGTCAGGTATTATAGTGGTTAAATTCTTGAGTTTTGAAGCAAGAAAGGCCTAGGTTTGAGTCTCAGTTCCATCATTAACTACCTGTATGATTTGTAGCTAGTAACTTAACTTCTCACAAGTTCGGATTTTATAAATCTTTTGTTGGGGTTATAACAGTATAACTCATTCATAGGATTGCTGTGGGGACTAAGTGGACTAATACCTGGGAAGCACTTCATACTTCAGTGCCTGGCATGTGGTCAGTAAATGCAATAAAATTAACATCATTATTATAGTAATAGTGATTACAACTATTATTCTAGATGTTTCTGAAGTTGGCAAATAAAGGAAAAACAGTCACTATTTCACTTGGCAACAGTCTGATTGGACGAGGACACCAGAGAGCAGTAAAATAGAGCAGGGGGCCATCACAGGCTGAGAGATGGGTGCCAGGGCAGCAATTTCCAAGTTTCCCCTCTACCCAGCCAAGGCCTTCCCTCCTCAACTGTCTCCCCTTCATGCTCTTTCAGTTTGCATAGAATCTCTTTCTCATACATAATGGCACTGGACCCCCCAATATCCCTTCTCTCCATTAATAGGAGGTGCCAGGAACAGCGATCACAGACTGGTTTTTGTTCTGCTTTACCTCCGTGCCTGCAGCACTGTGTTCTTTATATTTGTAAATTCAGAGTTCTAGTGTCCCTATGAAATCAGCAAATAATCATTTTTATTTTTATCATTTTTATGTAACTGTGTTAATATTATGGCAAAATTTGCCATATTTAAAGTATGTTGCTGATTTATTAAAAGGATCGGCCTTAGCATCTTACGAGAGGTCCGTCTTTACTGGCATAGCACATGTGCAACTTAGCAACCATATTCTTCCACCATTCTACCTTAGTCTTAAGTCTATTCAAAATAAACTTCTATGCACATTGCAGGGAAACTCCAAACAAAACAGCTCTCTTTCTTTTAACTGCAAAGGGTGTTGTATCAGTCAAGGTCTGGATGCAGCTAGTAATCATCTGGTTGGGATTTAAGAATTTGGCAGCCTCTTACTAGGTATTTGCTGCTGGGGGAGTCATAGCCTGCTAACAAGAGAGGAAGGACAGACAGGGAAGGAGAAACTTACTTCTTGGCGAGGAAACCTCAGGAGGATTTGGGGTTTAAAGTCCTGTGTTCACTCAAATCCTCCAAAATGCCCCCTTCCCAATCTCAGGACCTACTCTTTACAATAAAGGCCTTAACCTATTGTAGGAAAGTTTGGATTCATCTTGCATTATAAATTTGTCACCTGCAGCAACAGCCCTTAGGTCTGACTTTTGGCTTTATCAATATGTGGCTGCAAGGGAAAGAGTCCTAGAAGTCCTCTGGGGCTCTGCCCATGCCTTTATCCAAGACTGAGAGTTCCTGAGCTTGTCATTTTCTTCCTTTATGGTCTCCATTGCAGTCAGAAGTAGCTGACACCCCTCATAGTACCCTTCTCTCTTCTATCCCACAGCAATAGCCAACTTGTTCTCCTAAATTCTTCTCTTCCATAGGCCCTTAATTTTAGGCAGTCAGAGGTGTTGTTTCAGTAACTGTTAACTACTACATGTCATGTAATGAAGGGAGAATCTATTTTACATTACAATAAGGTTATCACTATGTGCACACCCAACCAGGTCAATTAACCAATAAGAGATTCCCATCTCTGAAGGTCTGGAACCAGTTTTGGTATGATACACTGTCTCAGTCAGGCTTCATTAAAGAAAAATCAGAACAACTTGAGGATGTGATAACTGGAGTTAGGTCCTCAAAAGTTGTTGGTAAGGCTAGCGGAGCAACCATTAGTGTATCTGCCTTGCGCTGTCAGGTTAGCACCCCTCCCTGCAGGTGCAATCCAGAGCTCAGCAGCTTGCTGCTGCCTCCCAGAGGTGAAGACCCCGCACCCAAGAGCGAGCAGCATCCCAGTGCCCCTGCTGGAGGCCCGGCCTGGTGACAGGCCTTGGTGTTCACCTGGCCACCAAGAGCCACAGCCATAGCCGCTGGAAGGGGAATTTCTTGGTGTCCCTCTTGCCTTCCAGACCTCACAGGAGAGCACTGGCAGATGCAAATGTCACCCAAGCCCCCCGGGATAGGGAGCCGGGGAAATGTGATGCTCAGACTTCTAGCCCCAGAGGTACAGGAGGGGACGCGGAATGGGTCATGAAGGGAGGCTACTTGCCAACAAAACAGAATTCAGTGCAGGAGGACAATGCGAACAATTATTCAGATTAAAACCAACAGGAGGGCCAGTTGAAAACACTGAGTCCTTTTATCTATTTTAGCTCTCATATTAATATTGTTTTAGAATTTTTTTTTTGAGAGGGCATCTCTCATATTTATTGATCAAATGGTTGTTAACAACAATAAAATTCAGTATAGGGGGGTCAATGTTCAATGTACAATCATTAATCCATCTCAAGCCTAATTCTCATCAGTCTCCAATCTTCTGAAGCATAACGAACAAGTTCTTACATGGTGAACGAATTCTTACATAGTGAATAAATTCTTACATGGTGAACAGTACAAGGGCATTCATCACAGAAACTTTCGGTTTTGATCACGCATTATGACCCATAAACAATCAGGTCAAATATGAATATTCATTTGATTTTTGTACTTGATTTATATGTTGATCCCACATTTCTCCCTCTATTATTATTATTATTTTTATTTTTAATAAAATGCTGAAGTGGTAGGTAGATGAAAGATAAAGGTAGAAAACATAGTTTAGTGCTGTAAGACGGCAAATGTAGATGATCAGATGATCAGGTGTGTGCCTATGGACTAAGTATTAATCCAGGCTAGACAAGGGCAGCAAGACATCCACGGATGCACAAGATTTCTCTCAAAGCAGGGGGGGTGAGGTTCTGAGCCTCACCTCTGTTGATCCCCAAATTCTCACCTGATGGCCCCCATGCGACTGTGCCTGTCTTAGGTTGTTGCTCCCTTGAGGAATCTTACCCGTCTCTGGCTAACCAGTCATCTTCCGGGGCCATACAGGGAAATGTAAAGTTGGTAAGTGAGAGAGAAGCCATATTGTTTGAAAAGGTTAGCTTTTTACTTCTTTGCAGATTTATGCCCTGTGGCTTCTATGCCCAGCACTTGTCTCGAGGTATCTTTACCACCTGGAGGAATTATGATACTCGGTAAATTCAATATGAGGCACGAATTCTATTTAAGGGTTGTAATTAGGAAGGAAAAAGAAAAGCTATAGAGGTAGCATATGGAAGGAAACATGGGAGGATTGATTATTTCTTTGACATATCTTCTTGTAGAGTACCTTAAGTATGTATAGGTTTTAAACTACTAATTTGCACACACATATTAACATAATAGGAATACGGTGATATAAACAAAGCAAATCTATAATTACCATCCATCTCCAGTGAAGCCAAAAAAACCATTTAGGCACCCTAGGCATTTGCGAAAATTTATCTATGATATGATGGATATTGTCCAACTGTACTTGAACAATCAGACAAATTAAAGCAGCCCATTTCTGGGATCTGTTCACATCCCATATGTTCTTTTAACCGTAGATAGTCTATAGTCATGAGACTTTGGAGTGCTACAACTTGCACCCCTCCCAACTCCTGGTTGAGTTCCAACAGTACAGATCCGGTCAAATTCGTTGTCTCACTGTATGCACATGCCAGCCTAGACATCTCCCTCCTCATTCCTATGGCAAGTCCAGGAGACGGTGGGCTGGATGCAGCCACAACCACAGCATGGTCCGGATCCCTGTGGAGGCTTTTTGATGATCATCCCCCTGGCACAAGTCCTCCAGAGAGTGCTGATGCCGGAAGCTCCTCCTCATATCGTATCTTAGTTCATTTTCTGGGTAGCCAAGCTAGGCCTTCAACTTCTGCATAGAAACAAACAGACCCTTTGCCCACACTTTGATATGCCCTCTATACCACTGTGCAGGACTCATTGGAGGTCAGCACACAGGAACTGTTTTTTTTTTTTTTTATTAAGAGAAAGTAATATTATCAGAAAAGAGTACCTCCATAGCTGATCATCTGACACCCTTTAAGTGATCAACATTAAGGATATTTAAAGCATACGTTGATCTTTCATTTACCAATAGTTTTATCCTATCAAGGAGTAATCCCCCTTTTCTTTCTTTCTTTCTTTCTTTTTTTTTTTGTTTAATTTTTAATCTACACTTACATGAAGAATACTATGTTTACTATGCTCTCCTCTATATCAGGTCCCCCCTAACAACCACGTTACGGTTACTGTCCATCAGCTTAGCAAAATGTTATAGAGTCACTACTTGTCCTCTCTGTGTTGTGCAGCCCACCCTCCCCTTTCTCCCTCCCCTCCCATGCATGCTAATCTTAATACCCACCTTCTTCTTCCCCCCCCCCCCTTTCCCTCCCTGCCCACCCATCCTCCCCAGTTCCTTTCCCTTTGGTACCTGTTAGTCCATTTTTGGGTTCTGTAATTCCGCTGCTGTTTTGCTCCTTCAGTTTTTCCTTTGTTCCTATACTCCTCAGATGAGTGAAATCATTTGGTATTTCTCTTTCTCCGCTTGGCTTATTTCACTGAGCATAATACTCTCCAGCTCCATCCATGTTGCTGCAAATGGTTGGATTTTTCCACATCTTATGGCTGAGTAGTATTCCATTGTGTATATGTACCACATCTTCTTTATCCATTCATCTACTGATGGACATTTAGGTTGCTTCCAATTCTTGGCTATTGTAAATAGTGCTGCGATAAACATAGGGGTGCATCTGTCTTTTTCAAACTTGATTGCTGCATTCTTAGGGTAAATTCCTAGGAGTGGGATTCCTGGGTCAAATGGTAGGTCTGTTTTGAGCATTTTGATGCACCTCCATACTGCTTTCCACAATGGTTGAACTAATTTACATTCCCACCAGCAGTGTAGGAGGGTTCCCCTTTCTCCACAGCCTCACCAACATTTGTTGTTGTTTGTCTTTTGGATGGCAGCCATCCTTACTGGTGTGAGGTGATACCTCATTGTAGTTTTAATTTGCATTTCTCTTATAATTAGCGATGTGGAGCATCTTTTCATGTGTTTGTTGGCCATCTGTATTTCTTTTTTAGAGAACTGTCTGTTCAGTTCCTCTGCCCATTTTTTAATTGGGTTATTTGTTTTTTGTTTGTTGAGGTGTGTGAGCTCTTTATATATTCTGGACGTCAAGCCTTTATCGGATCTGTCATTTTCAAATATATTCTCCCACACTGTAGGGTTCCTTTTTGTTCTATTGATGGTGTCTTTCGCTGTACAGAAGCTTTTCTGCTTAATCTAGTCCCACTTGCTCATTTTTGCTGTTGTTTTCCTTGCCCAGGGAGATATGTTCAAGAAGAGGTCACTCATGTTTATGTCTAAGAGGTTTTTGCCTATGTTTTTTTCCAAGAGTTTAATGGTTTCATGACTTACATTCAGGTCTTTGATCCATTTTGAGTTTACCTTTGTATATGGGGTTAGACAATGGTCCAGTTTCATTCTCCTACATGTAGCTGTCCAGTTTTGCCAGCACCATCTGTTGAAGAGACTGTCATTTTGCCATTGTATGTCCATGGCTCCTTTATCAAATATTAATTGACCATATATGTTTGGGTTAATTTCTGGAGTCTCTAATCTGTTCCACTGGTCTGTGGCTCTGTTCTTGTGCCAGTACCAAATTGTCTTGATTACTATGGCTTTGTAGTAGAGCTTGAAGTTGGGGAGTGAGATCCCCCCTACTTTATTCTTCTTTTTCAGGATTGCTTTGGCTATTCGGGGTCTTTGGTGTTTCCATATGAATTTTTGAATTATTTGTTCCAATTCATTGAAGAATGTTGCTGGTAATTTGAGAGGGATTGCATCAAATCTGTATATTGCTTTGGGCAGGATGGCCATTTTGACGATATTAATTCTTCCTAGCCATGAGCATGGGATGAGTTTCCATTTATTAGTGTCCCCTTTAATTTCTCTTAAGAGTGACTTGTAGTTTTCAGAGTATAAGTCTTTCATTTCCTTGGGTAGGTTTATTCCTAGGTATTTTATTCTTTTTGATGCAATGGTGAATGGAATTGTTTTCCTGATTTCCCTTTCTATTGATTCATTGTTAGTGTATAGGAAAGCTACAGATTTCTGTGTGTTAATTTTGTATCCTGCAACTTTGCTGTATTCCGATATCAGTTCTAGTAGTTTTGGAGTGGAGACTTTAGGGTTTTTTATGTACAGTATCATATCATCTGCAAATAGTGACAGTTTAACTTCTTCTTTACCAATCTGGATTCCTTGTATTTCTTTGTTTTGTCTGATTGCCATGGCTAGGAACTCCAGTACTATGTTAAATAACAGTGGGGAGAGTGGGCATCCCTGTCTGGTTCCCGATCTCAGAGGAAATGCTTTCAGCTTCTCGCTGTTCAGTATAATGCTGGCTGCGGGTTTATCATATATGGCCTTTATTATGTTGAGGTACTTGCCCTCTATTCCCATTTTGCTGAGAGTTTTTATCATGAATGGATGTTGAATTTTGTCAAATGCTTTTTCAGCATCTATGGAGATGATCATGTGGTTTTTGTCTTTCTTTTTGTTGATGGGGTGTTTGAAGTTGATGGATTTTCGAATGTTGTACCATCCTTGCATCCCTGGGATGAACCCCACTTGGTCATGGTGTATGATCCTTTTGATATACTGTTGAATTCTGTTTGCTAATATTTTATTGAGTATTTTTGCATCTGCATTCATCAGGGATATTGGTCTGTAATTTTCTTTTTTGGTGGGGTCTTTGCCTGGTTTTGGTATTAGGGTGATGTTGGCTTCATAGAATGAGTTTGGGAGTATTCCCTCTTCTTCTATTTTGTGGAACACTTTAAGGAGAATGGGTATTATGTCTTCTCTGTGTGTCTGATAAAATTCCGAGGTAAATCCGTCCAGCCCCAGGGTTTTGTTCTTGGGTAGTTTTTTGATTACTGTTTCAATTTCTTTGCTCGTAATTGGTTTGTTTAACTTTTGTGTTTCTTCCTTGGTCAGTCTTGGGAGGTTGTATTTTTCTAGGAAGTTGTCCATTTCTTCTAGGTTTTCCAGCTTGTTGGCATATAGGTTTTCATAGTAGTCTTTAATAATTCTTTGTATTTCTGTGGAGTCTGTCATGATTTTTCCATTCTCATTTCTGATTATGTTGATTTGTGTTGATTCTCTTTTTCTCTTAATAAGTTGGGCTAGAGGCTTATCTATTTTGTTTATTTTCTTGAAGAACCAGTTCTTGGTTTCGTTGATTTTTGCTATTGTTTTATTCTTCTCAATTTTGTTTATTTCTTCTCTGATCTTTATCATGTCCCTCCTTCTGCTGACTTTAGGCCTCATTTGTTCTTCTTTTTCCAGTTTTGATAATTGTGATGTTAGACTATTCATTTGGGATGGTTCTTCCTTCTTCAGGTGTGCCTGGATCGCTATATACTTTCCTCTTAAGACTGCTTTCGCTGCGTCCCACAGAAGTTGGGGCTTAGTGTTGTTGTTGTCATTTGTTTCTATATATTCCTTGATCTCTATTTTGATTTGTTCATTGATCCATTGATTATTTAGTAGCATGTTGTGAAGCCTCCATGTGTTTGTGAGCTTTTTGTTTTCTTTGTAGAATTTATTTCTACTTTTATACCTTTGTGGTCTGAAAAATTGCTTGGTAGAATTTCTGTATTTTGGAATTTGCTGAGGCTCTTTTTGTGAGCTAGTATGTGGTCTATTCTGGAGAATGTTCCATGTGCACTTGAGAAGAATGTATATCCTGTTGCTTTTGGATGTAGAGTTCTATAGATGTCTATTAGGTCCATCTGTTCTAGTGTGTTGTTCAGTGCCTGTGTGTCCTTACTTATTTTCTGCCTGGTGGATCTATCCTTTGGGGTGAGTGGTGTGTTGAAGTCTCCTACAATGAATGCATTGCAGTCTATTTCCCTCTTTAGTTCTGTTAGTATTTGCTTCACATATGCTGGTGCTCCTGTATTGGGTGCATATATATTTAGAATGGTTATATCCTCTTGTTGGACTGAGCCCTTTATCATTATGTAGTGTCCTTCTTTATCTCTTGTTACTTTCTGTGTTTTGAAGTCTATTTTGTCTGATATTAGTACTGCAACCCCTGCTTTCTTCTCACTGTTGTTTGCCTGAAATATGTTTTTCCATCCCTTGACTTTTAGTCTATGCTTATCTTTGGGTTTAAGGTGAGTTTCTTGTAAGCAGCATATAGATGGGTCTTGCTTTTTTATCCATTCTATTACTCTATGTCTTTTGATTGGTGCATTAAGTCCATTTACATTTAGGGTGACTATTGAAAGATATGTACTTATTGCCATTGCAGGCTTTAGATTCGTGGTTACCAAAGGTTCAAGGTTAGCTTCTTTAGTATCTTACTGCCTAACTTAGCTCGCTTATTGAGCTGTTATATACACTGTCTGGAGATTCTTTTCTTCTCTCCCTTCTTATTCCTCCTCCTCCCTTCTTCATATGTTGGGTGTTTTGTTCTGTGTTCTTTTTAGGGGTGCTCCCATCTAGAGCAGTCCCTGTAGGATGCCCTGTAGAGGTGGTTTGTGGGAAGCAAATTCCCTCAGCTTTTGCTTGTCTGGGAATTGTTTAATCCCGCCATCATATTTAAATGATAGTCGTGCTGGATACAGTATCCTTGGTTCAAGGCCCTTCTGTTTCATTGCATTAAGTATATCATGCCATTCTCTTCTGGCCTGTAGGGTTTCTGTCGAGAAGTCTGATGTTAGCCTGATGGGTTTTCCTTTATAGGTGACCTTTTTCTCTCTAGCTGCCTTTAAACTCTTTCCTTGTCCTTGATCCTTGCCATTTTAATTACTATGAGTCTTGGTGTTGTCCTCCTTGGATCCTTTCTGTTGGGGGTTCTGTGTAATTCCATGGTCTGTTCGATTATTTCCTCCCCCAGTTTGGGGAAGTTTTCAGCAATTATTTCTTTAAAGAGACTTTCTATCCCTTTTCCTCTTTCTTCTTCTTCTGGTATCCCTGTAATACGAATATTATTCCTTTTGGCTTGGTCACATAGTTCTCTTAGTGTTGTTTCATTCCTGGAGATCCTTTTATCTCTCTCTATGTCAGCTTCTATACGTTCCTGTTCTCTGGCTTCTATTCCTTCAATGGCCTCTTGCATCTTATCCATTCTGCTTATAAATCCTTCCATGGATTGTTTCACTTCTGTGATCTCCTTCCTGACATCTGTGATCTCCTTCCGGACTTCATCCCACTGCTCTTGCATTTTTCTCTGCATCTCATCCCATTGCTCTTGCATTTTTCTCTGCATCTCTGTCAGCATGTTCATGATTTTTATTTTGAATTCTTTTTCAGGAGGACTGGTTAGGTCTGTCTCCTTCTCAGGTGTTGTCTCTGTGATCTTTGTCTGCCTGTAGTTTTGCCTTTTCATGGTGATAGAGATAGATTGCAGAGCTGGTACAAGTGACAGCTGGGAGAGCTTTCCTTCTTGTTGGTTTGTGGCCTTCCTCTCCTGGGAGAATAGTGACCTCTAGTGGCTTGTGCTGGGCAGCTGTGTGCAGACAGGGCTTCTGCTTCCTGCCCAGTTGCTATGGGGTTTATCTCCACTGTTGCTGTGGGCGTGGCCTGGCTGGGGCTGTTCCTCCAAAATGTTGGAGCCCCGGTGGAGGGGGAGCGGCCGGGAGGCAATTTATCTCCATAAGGTGCCTCTGTGCTTCCTGCTACCCAGGGGGTTAGAGTACCCAGAGATCCCCAGAATACCTGCCTCTGGTCTACGTGACCTGTCCTGCCCCTTTAAGACTTCCAAAAAGCACTCTCCAAACCCAAACAACAACAGCAACAATGAGAGAGGGAACAAAAAAAAAAAAAGGAAAAAACATGCGATTTTTTTTTTTTCCCCTCAGGCGCCAGTCCCAGGCATCCGTTCACTGGTCCTGCTGCCCTGCCTCCCTAGCACTGGGGTCCCTGTCCCTTTAAGGCTTCCAAAAAAGCACTCACCATAAAGAGGGAAAAAAAGGGGAAAAACGCGCGATTTCCTCCGTCCTCAGGTGCTGGTCTCAGGCACCCGCCCACCGGTCCCGCAGGGAAAGATGCGGGATATTCTTTGTCCTCAGGCGCCGGTCCCAGGCACCCGCTCACCAGTCCCACTGCCCTGCCTCCCTAGCACCGGGGTCCCTCTCCCTTCAAGGCTTCCAAAAAGCACCCACCCACTGGTCCCGCAGGGAAAAATGCGGGATAATCTTTGTCCACAGGCACCGGTCCCAGGCACCCGCTCACCGGTCCCGCCACCCTGCCTCCCTAGCAACAGGGGCCCTGTCTCTTTAAGGCTTCCAAAAAGCACTCGCCAAAAAAAAAAAAAAACCGCTGCAGTTTCTTTCCACCCACCGGGAGCCGGGGGGAGGGGCGCTCAGGTCCCGCCGGGCCGGGGCTTGTATCTTACCCCCTTCGCAAGGCGCTGGGTTCTTGCAGGTGTGAATGTGGTCTGGATGTCGTCCTGTGTCCTGTGGTCTCTATTTTAGGAAGATTTTTCTTTGTTATATTTTCATAGCTCTATGTGTTTTGGGGAGGAGATTTCCACTGCTCTACTCACGCCGCCATCCTGGCTCCGCCTCCACTGTTTTAGAATTTTAAAAGCCAGGATTTTAAGACTGTTTTTAAAAAGAACATAAGACATTTAGCATGCTACTGATGAATTTTAAGATATTAATTCCCCAGTGTAATTTTCTTGTCGCTTTCTCTCCGTGGTTCCTTTAGGAGTGGCTCTTAGACCACTGCTGTCTTCCTCTACTTTAGCTCTCCATTCCTGTGATCATAGCCTCGACGTTGTTGTTATCAATAATGACAATTACTGGTGGCAGTGATCTCAGTTGGTATCACCCCATTTCCTGATTGCCGTCTCTGTCCTTTCCAGCCCTCTCTCTGTAAAGCTCCAGTTCCAATAATCCCTCAACCAAACGGGACCTTGTATCCATTGGCAGGACCTCTGCCAGCCCTTACGGTGACTTTAATTAGAGAGGAAGGCTTCTTCAAGACACTTTAGTTCCATCTTTTGGGAACTGTTAGACCATTTTTTGATAAATCAAGATGTTTGAGTACCATCTGCCAGAAAATTATTATAATAAATGTGCAAACCAAAAATTTCAAATATGCGTGGTACCCATTTAGAAGGTGGTACCCTTCTATGTCTGTAGTGAGTAACTTACATCGTTACATCTGGCACCTTGGTGACTGATCCTACCATTTTTTCACGGTCCATCACCCCTTTTATGTTCATACCTCTTACACTGGTTTAAATTCTACGCTTAATCATTGTACTCACCTCCTTGCATTTATTGTCAAGCACCTTTCTTCCTACTTTGTTACACCCACTTGCCTAAACCACACATTTTGTTAAATTCCACTCTGTCTGCTCTATGCCTGCTCTTGCATTGCTGACAATGGCTGGAGAGAAACTCAAACACGCTACTAACTGGTCTTTGCATTCACAATCACTAAACCAAGTGCCCTTGGATATTCTGATTCTCTAATTAATACAGTCTTCCACTTTCCTACACAAATTTCATATTTCTTCCTGTGTCCCCAGACAAAATCTTTTCCCACATCTAAATGTTCAGCTTCCAACCTTTCTTCCTATTTGCCTTGAGCATTTTAAATAATCAAAAGAGGGTCTCCATAAGCATCCCCCACCCCCTACCTGCAGTACCTTCATCTATGCCATATGGAATATTGACACTTGCCTTCTATCAATACAAATGAACTCCTTGAGCTGCTCGGTAGAGCTAACTCTTCCACTTACATACTCAACCTGTCCCTTCCTGCCAACAGTATTGTCATCTCTGCTCAGAATTAATAATTTCTTTTCTCTTTATTGGTTTATTCCCATCGGCATGTAAACATGCTGCTACTTTTCTCATATTAAAAAAGGAAAACACAACTCTCTTGATTACTATCAGAACTCCAAACACTACCTCATTTCTCTGCTTATTTTCAAACAAAACTTGAAAAAGCTGTCTATACTCACTATAGGGAATTTCTCCCCTCCCACTTGCTCTTGAACCCACCTTACCTAGTTACCAGTGATTCTTTGCTAAGTGGCCCTGTCTCTGTCTCTTTGTTGACCTATTACAAACATTGGACAACTATTTCATTTTTCTCCTTAAGAAGCTCTTCCCACTTGTCTTCTGAACCCATCGCACTTCCTCATTTTATTGCTTCATCCAGCAAGATGGTCCCTTTGCTACTTCCTTCTCATCTGCACAACCTGTTGGCTTTGGACAACCAAGAGCTCCATCCTTGGAGCTTTTCTAGCTTCCAGCTGCACTAATTCTTAGGGGATCTTATGCAATTTCATTTAAATATCATTTATATGCTATGACCTCCCACATTTAAATCTCCTGAGCTCCAAACTTGTATATCCAGTTGCCTACTCAGGATTCCCACTGGGAAGTTTAAATGGGATGTTCCTGGTTGTTACTAGACAAGCACCTGCTTCAGGGCCTTTTCATATGATGTTCCTTCTGCAAATAAATTTCATTTTGAAAATTATCCACAGGGCTTTTTTCAGGTCTTTTATCAACTGATTCCCTAATTTTTTTTTAGTCTTTTATCAAATAACACTTTTTTCTAAGTCTTTCTGGGATGCTGTATATAAAATTTTAAATCACCATTCATTGTACTTTGAAGTTTCCATCCTTCTTCATTTTTCCCTCCAGCACTTAGCCCGAACATTATATGTATTTTTCTTATTTATTTACTCTTTTGTCTATTCCTGGGAAGAATACTCCAAGAGGGCATATAGTTTTGTCTGTTTGTTAACACTTATATTTTCCAGCATTTAAAACAGACACGTAAAAGGTGTTTAATAAATAGTTGTTGAATAAATGAATGGTGTACCAATCTTTCTATGCCTTATGGGATTATACATATATATCACCAATTATACTGTTAAGTTATTGTCAAACCCACTGGAAATTGGTTATCCAAGCTTCCAGGACATCCAGGTCCTCCATGGGCCACTGACACAGGATGATCCCATGTTTCATGATGTAAAGTGGTAGAAAACCATATTTTTCTTTTATTTCAGCTCTTAATTCTGTTTTCTCCTTGGTTCACAATTTTGTAACTACTCTAAAGTACTTCTTCTGTCGCTGTATTTTTCCTCTGTTTAGACATAGTTTTTTTACTTGAAATGACTTCTGATAAGTAGATATCTTTGAAATCCCCTGATAAATTCACTCCTTAGATTTTGTTCTCTTCTCATATTTCCCTTGGGTTTGTGTCACAGTCTAGACATATTGGAATCTTTCTGTTGTTCTTCATCATATGTTAATGTCATCTACCCTTTCTCTGTCCTTGTTTTTCTGTTTTTCCAAAGGACTTTAATCCTTTTCTGGATACTTTAAAAATTAATTTTGTAGGCTACCACCATGCTGCCTCATTTGTGTGTAATGATTTTCCTAGACACTGTTTTGAACAGAGTTTTTGTTTACAAGGTAACTGTGCCAGTGATGACATCAGGTCGTAGATGGGTTTGCAATGGGAGAAGATCATGTGGATTGAAGAACTTAACTGGATTCCTACAAAGGGTGTTCCAAAGTGGCTGAATGAGCTCCCTGGTACACACAGCTCTATTGGCCACTTAGAAATACTTCAAGGAGCCTCTGAGGAAGGAAAAAAGATCTTTATTTGTGAATTTATTCTTCCTGGTTTATTTCACTACTCATGTCTATTTCCAGCTTGAAAATTTATGAGCAATAATACGAATCAAGTTTCTGGGTGGATATGTGCCAGTTCAGACTCATGAAGCAAGAGCAGAAACATCAGCTGAGACTAGCAAAAACAATAAATATTTATTAGCCCGTGAAAGTCTGTGTGGATAAGTTTCAGGATTCACCCAGAGTGTCCACCAAAAATGTGGTTTCCTTTTTCCTCTCTTCTGTTGCTCCTATTGGCTTCATTCTAAGGCCGGTTCCCATATGGTTGTAGGATAGTTGCTAGCAAAAACTAGGCTACATACTTCTTAATTCACCCATGGGAAAGAAAGCACTACTTGTGTGTAAAGTTCCAGGCAATGGTTCTAAAATTTATCCCAAAAGACTAGCTTAGGTTACATGCCCAATATCCTTCTTCTGATCAACCACTGTAGCCAAGAGAAATTAAATGTTCTCATTGGTTTCAGCCCATCAAGATCCTTCCCTGCTGTTAAACTTGATATAATATTTTCTCAAAGCAACTCCTCTACATGAGCAAGGTCTAGATATCTGTATTTGTCAGCGTTAAGGCAATCAGAGGTCACATACACTAAATTGGGATAATTTGAGTTGAAGTATATTTGCACTGGTTTTATTTAAAGAGCCAAGTTACAAAGGTGTTGATGGAGTAAGTAGAGCTGTAAGGCATAGCGAAGTGACTGGGAGAAAGCCACTTCCTAGGCCCCAGGCAGAAGGGCGAGGGAACGTGGAAGAGTCCTGTGTGGAGTAGCATGATAAAAGGGGCAGAGACCCACTAAGAACACGGGTACCGTTGCAAGAGGTTGGGAAGGAGCCAGGGGAATTAAAACTTAGATATTCTTGTTTCTACTGGGGCTCCCCACTGTCCAAACCAAATCACAAGCCTAAGGATGCAGGGGTCCTGTTGGTGTGACCCACACTGGTCAACCCTCTAGGGCAGAGGGCAAGGCAGTAAAGGGCAGAGGACACACCTAGGAAGACAAATGGCACATGCTCTGCACAGTATCTGAATCAAAATTTGGGTACTCTCAGGTGGGTGGAGGGGAATCATAAATCCGGGGGAGACAGCCAGCCAATGTTTCCTCCTGACCAAAAGTACTTCACTCACAAATCTTACTAAGAACTTTTAAGATACTTAGGGCAGCACCTTGTATTCCCCCAAACAGACAAAGTCTCTTAAAAATACTTACAATATTGCCTGATATGTGTATGAGTATTATCCTACCCCAATAACTACAAGCATGGACTAGCTAATTATCTTAATTAACCAGATTTATTGTCATCATTTGTATCACCAGCTACAGAAAGACTATTAGCTAATTGATGGGACATATTGCTTAATTTCTGGGAAAGCTTCCTAGACAAAAATATTTTGCATATGAAAGATTATCATGTGCATGATGGATGCCTCCTGTACCCTATCTTTCTTGAGCATAAAATAAAGAAAATGAACTTTCTGTTAGCACTAGATATTGAAGTAGAAGAATTTCTTGACAATAAAATATCTCAAATCCCCAAGTTTTCAGCCCCCCAAATATCCTTAAGCACAGTTTTAAATTCTCCTGCCTTTGTTCTAAGATAAATCTGGTAACCAATAAGACCTAAAATGGATATAAAAATTAATTATGCCTCTCCAAGCAGAGAACTGCCGTGTGTGCCCAAATGGCTACCAGTGTGACAGCTGTCATGGTTGTAGTGCAAGTGGACTCTCTTTCTGCCACCATTTACAGCTGGCCTTCAGTAAGTCACATGGCCAAGGCTTTGCACTGCCCACAGGGCCCTCAGATTCCTCACCACTCTCCATGTGTCATGACAGGGGTGCAAGGAGGGAATTATAGGATAGGCCAAAAAAGTCAGGACCCCAAATTCAGAAAGGTAAGCAGAGTTAGGGCTCAGAACACTCACTCATTCACTCACTCACTTACTATTTACCGAGTGCCTACCATGTACAGGCCAGGCAATGTCCTTTGCACTGATTAGAGCAGTGAATGAAACAGAAAATGTCCTTACTTTCATGAAGCTACTTTCTAGAGTTGAAAGCAGACAATAAACAATATACACACAAATATATACTATATTGGATAAAGATGGCTGATAGGCAGAACACAAATAAAGCAGATAAAAGACAAAACATGTGTACAGTAAATGACTGGAATTTTAGTTAGTGTGGCCAGGGAAGACAGCACCAAGGATGGGAAAAGGAAATAAATGAGGAAACATTAGGGATATCTGAGGAAAGTATTCTGGGGAGAGCAAAGAGCAAATGCAAAGGCCCTGAGGTTGAAACCCTGTTCTATTTGCAGGACAGTGGAAAGTAGTGGAGGCCAGTGACTAACCTTTAGCCCTGGTTAGTCATTTACAGGGACTTTGCTGTTACTCTGGGTGATACGGGAATCTACTGGAGAGTCCTAAGCGCAGGAATGGCAGATGTAACTTGTATTTTAAGGAAACTCTGGCTATTACATTGATAGTAGCCTGAATTATCAAAGGCAAAAGCAGGAAAACTGATTAAGAAGCCACAGAAATAACAGAAGTGAGGGGTGACTGGTTGGATTGGCCCCTGGTGCTGACCATGCGGGTGTTGAGAAGTGAGTAGATTCTGAATATATATTGAAGTGAGAGATTATAAGATTTCTTAACAGATTGGGTGTGACCCATGAGGGATAGAAAAGTCATCAGCACATCAGGACCAGAAGAGTGTTTCCAAAGGATTCCATGGGATCACACGCATTCTATCAGGTCTGAAACTGGAAGTGGGCCATTCACATGGGCAAGTATCAAATGACAAATTCTGGGGCGATCAGGATAGAATAGCAAAGTTTCTAAACCCAGGATAAGATCCATAGTGAATCAAGGTGTTGAAGAATGGTGAGAAAAAAATGACTGGCAGATCTTTATCAGACGATCAGGACAGGGCTAGGTAGGGAGGCATCTGGGATGCCTGGGGACATGTATCATGACAATTTTGACTTTGGAGGATTATAAATTGGGGCAGTAATTTGATCATTGTGAAACAAGCTAGCAGCTCCTGGCCCAGAGAAGATTCCAGTTACAGAGAATCAAGACACTAACACAGGGCCAGGACACCCGGGCTGGAGCTGGAGAGACAGCAGCACGTACTTGATGTTTAGTTATTGCACTGTTGCCCTGCGGCTCTTTGTATTGTGTCTGCTAAGCCAGGGCTGAGCTCAGAGATGGAGGCTGGACCAAACCCATCTGGGAAGTAGAGCAATTTGCACAACTGGAAGCCAGGCAAGTAAAGCCTTGAAACAATGCACCTGGAGGCTTATCTTCCTCAAAAGACTCTCAGGACCCGAAGGTCAGTAATAAACTACAGCTGTTTTATCCGTCAGGGCTTCCACAGGCCCTGCTGCCTCAGTGGCATGTATTCAGTCTGGTCACTGCATCCCCTGAGGTGCCCTCAGACAACGTTCCCGCTGTTCTTGTCACGGTAACGGAGGTTGGAGAAAAGAAGTGCATTCTCAGATAGAGAAGCAGGTTGTGCAAGGCAGGGAAGTAAGAAATTATTTGACATGGGTGGAAACAGTGAACCATCAGAACGGTGTAAGGTAAGTCCAGGAAGAGTGCCTTAAAAAACCAGGGTGGGATATCTCTTTTGGGAGTAACTGTGTTGCATTTTTAAAAATTTTTAAAGTTTAAAAGCTTCAAACCTTCACTGTGAGGGTACGTTAGTCTGCTAAGGCTGCTGTAACAAATGCTACAGACCGGGTGACATGCACAACAGAAACATATTTTCCCATACTTTTGGAGACTTGGAAGTCTAAGATAAAGGTTGGTTTCTACTCAGGCCTCTCTCCTGGTTTGCAGAGAGCCACCTTCTCCCTGTGTCCTTGTGTGCACACGCATCCCTAAGATCTCCTCCTCTTCTTATGAGGGTACCAATCAGTCCAGACCAATGAATCAGGTATCTCACCAGCAACGACACTGTTGTGGGGTGACATCAATTCAGTCTCACTCCTGTGACACCTAAAATGTTAGCCAGACCTGTGTCCTTCATAAAAAGTGCTTGGGGACTAAAAGAGGGGAAAGAACCTTAGCAAACACAGTTGCTACAGCCCTGAGACCTGAGCCGTTTGCCTCCACCAATACCTCAGCTGGATGGACTTCCCCTGGTGTGGTGACCCAAACCTCATTCCTGAAGAACCTGAGCACTTGGGGGTCTGGTCTGGTCTGGTCCTGTTGTAGTATTCAATTTAAGACTCCTAGGCAAGGGAGAATATAGAATTCCAGTAATTCCCTTAGTTTCCAACCATAGCTGCATGTCTCATTGAATAACAGCTACCCAAATGCCACCTGGAGTTGGGACAGTCCCATCACTCAGAGAACCCATCTTCTTCACCCCTTGTTTCGGAGGCAGGAGGAATCCACATGGCCAGTCAACAGCATCAGTTTCCAGTTCACTGGAATCATGACCACATTCTCTAGTAGATGCATTCCTCTCCTAGGCCATACGTCCTCTAAATCCACAGGATCTAAGGTCGTGAGAACTTTGCACAAGAATTCTTCCAGTGGCAATTAGACATTATAGTAAGAGAAGCTGCTCCTACCATTAGCCCTGATTTCCAGACCTGTGCATCATGCCTGTGCTAGGGGGTGGAGAATAGTACCTCCTGGTCTCTGGCTTAAGGCAGAGACTTCATTCTGTCAAGGGATACCTTGGTCTCTCAGTTCATATGGTGCTGGGACTTTACTATTAGATATTGATGTTTCATCTAAACAGGTACATTTGAGCAATGAAGCACATTTAAGATTGGCTGGTTTCATAGGTGTGAACTGATTATCAAATTTTCTTTGCTATGAATTGAGTGCCCTGATCACAGGTGCTATGTCAGAATTTCAGAGGTACCAGAGCTGGCTGCTGCTGTGTGTGGGTTGGGCCTTGGCAGATGGGGTAAACAAATCTGCCTTTGAGAGGGAAGCTCATGTGGCTGCATTCGTGCATAGAAACACAGAGTGATCTGTCACTGTCATCACTTGCACATAGATAGGCCCCTTGTGTGAGCACATGGCAGAGGAGAGGGACTGACTGACCTCATAGAGAAAGTAGTCTTGTCTACCTGACTATAGAGAGGCCCCTCCACCAGGTATGCCCTCTGGTAGACATTTAGGTGGAAGATAAATTCATGCACATTCCCTTGCTGTTCTAAGGGATCCATCTCTACAGGTCTCTCCCAGATTTTCTTGGAATTAATTTTCTAATTCTGTTCTTTCCAAGTCATTCTCTATTACTTTGCCCTTAAATCCTCATAGATGAATAGCTGAAGCCATCTCACCTATACAAAGCAAACAGTCATATATCCCACTCCAAAGGCTGCCAGCAAACTTTGGCAGTAAAGCAGAAGAGCAGTTGGAATGAGAATCTGGGCCACATGCATATTATTGTGCCTTCCAGACATGTTGGGGCCAGATCTGTCTCACAGATACCATTTCTACTTTATAAAGGCTGCTGCTGTTCACACTCAATTTTATGGTTTGGTGATCATGTAATACCCAGTTCAAGGTGTGTAACACATGTTACACAGTCACCTATTATATTAGTTTCTGAAAGCTGCAATAACAAAGTACCTATAAACCAGGTGGCTTAATACAACAGAAAATTTATTCTCTCACAGTCTGGAAGCTATAAATTCCAAATCCAGGTGCTGGCAGGGCCATACTTTCTCTGGAAGCTCTAAGGAAGAATCTGTTCTATGCCTTTTTCTTAGCCTCTCTGATATTCCTTGGCTTATAAACACGTACTGCAATTTCTGCCTCTGTTGTCACATGACATTCTCCCTGTGTATCTGTCTTTTTGTCTCTTTGCCTCTTAGCAGGACACCAAGTATATTGGTTTAAGGGCCCACCATTCTCTAATATAATCTCAACTTCACTAATTACATCTGTAATGATCCTATTTCCAAAGAAGATCATATTATGAGGCTTTTGGAAGGACATGAATTTTAAGGACACTATTCACCTTGTACACCTCTGGTCCCAAGATCAGGTGATTAGTTTCTATCAGGGCCAAGAAAGCTCTTTTCCAATCAAGATTCATTGTTGGTAGATGAGGGCATGACCTTTCTCCTGAACCCTAAGGGTCACACTATTATTGTCTTACTGGAGCTTTTCAGAGGCATAACATCATGTCTGTTAGCCCTAGGTACCTCTGTCACCTACCAGTCATAAGCCCCAAGGGTCAGGGTGGCTGCCATAGCCTGGACTTGGTGCAGAGCCTTATCCTCCTCTGAGTCCTACTCACAACAGCCAGCTTTGTGGTTAAATCAATGGGCTTGAGCAGCTTGACCAAAGGTGAAGTTTTCTTACCTCTAAAATCTAAGGAGACCCACTCTTCCTGGGCACATCCCGGGGAGGGGTCCGCCACTTCCTACTTGCCATCAGGCCACCCTTGGACTCCTCTGAAGCCTACGATGGTCAAAAAAAAAGGAACAAGAAGTTCATCCAACACTAGTCAGACCCTTTTGTCAAAATTAAGCATAACTGGCAGAAACTCAGAGGCACTGAAAATACAGCCCGCAGAAGATTCGAGGGCCAGATTTTGATGCCCAACATCGGTTATGGGAGCAACAAAACAAAGTACATGCTGCCCGGTGATTTCCGGAAGTTCCTGGTCCACAAGGTCAAGGAGCTTGGAGGGCTCTCGAAATTCAAGAACTCTGCTGAGATTCCTCACAAGGTTTCCTCCCAGAACTGCAAAGCCACTGTGGAAAGAGCAGCCCAGCTGGCCGTCAGTCACCAATCCCAATGTCAGGGGGTATAGCAAAGAAAACGAATAGACAGCTTACACACACATTGTATTTGTGTTAATGAAACCATAAAACAGAAAAAATAAAATGAAAATCTGTGGAGGCTCAACACATACTACCCTCCTTTCTCCACGGTGGCTGTGCCGGGTACAGCAACATGTCTCTTACTCTAGAAGAGATAGTCTGATATCCCTCACAGCGCTGGACCCATAGCAACTTAACCAGGGAGGCAGGTTCCTGAGCTTCAAGAACCCTTATCTCCCATCTCAGGGTAATAAGTAAATACTACTAAGAATTTAGGGTGCTCCCTACTTCCTGTTCACCAGGTTCGACTAGAATAATGCCGTTAATGTAATGGGTCAGTGTGGTGTCCTGTGGAATGTTGAGACGATCCAGGTTCCCCTGAGCTTATCTTTTGATAGCAGAAGAATGGGGGGTATACTTTGGTGTCTGCCATATAAATGCAATTGCTTCTAATTTCTCTGACTGATGAGAAAAGGAAAAATTGCCAGGCCACTAGCTTCATTCCATGGGCTGTTTTTATTTGCACCAGCAGAGATACTACATCTGGAAATGCAGCAGTGATTGTTCACTAATTGATTAAAGTAGCGATAATCTACTGTTATTCTCTGTAACCCATCTGGCTTTTGCTCAGCTAAAACTGCTATGTTAGATGAGGACATGGAAGAAATCTTTAAACTTGCACCTCTCTAGTCTTTCCTGGTAGCACGTTTCTCAGCAATTCCACAGGTATGTGGAATTGCATATGGTTCACTATCTGGGGGAAGAGGGGGCAATTCGTTCCAGGGGTTTCTAGTTGGCCTTTTTTTCAGAATCGACCTCAATCAGTGTATCAGTGAACCAATTTAGAGATTCTACCTAGTGCTGATTAAACCTGTTTCCATGGACATTTTAGAACTGGGAATATAACCATGGGATAACACTTGTGGGTTTACATATGTTATTAGGAAAGGTTTTAAAAGTAGAGAGAACTCCCATACACCCATCGTGCCCAAGAAGACTGACATGGACAGGACCTCACTGATTCCACAAGTCCCAGCTCTGACTATGGACCTGCTGTTTTGGGGCTGACAGAATCAAATCACTTCTGGAAGGCCTGGGGTGTTTCCCTTTCTCCAGTAATCCCGAGACCTAGCCTCATCTTCTCTGGAGAATGTCCAGGGAAACATTTGGAATTTTCACTTATGGCCAGTTGATAGGCTTTTACTCAAAGAAACCCATTATTTTCCCCTCAGTCTACAGACTCAGAGTTAGCAAAGAGGTTTGGATTTGAGAACTAATTAAGAGACTGTGAATCTCTACTATAGCAATTTGAATTCTGTTTCTTCCAAACACACCAAAAATTGTCCTATATGTCATTTCCCCACAGAATTTGAAATTGATCACCTTAAACTATTTGGTGTCATGAAGAGAAATCTGATAAAGCTTGAGTTTTAATCTGAGTCTCTTTTCTTGATGTTATTTTCACTTCTGAATAGAATTCGAAAGCTTTTCAGCCATATTTTGAAATTTCAGTAGGATGATATATCTAGTTATGGGTAGTTTTTTAGAATTAATTGTGTCTACTTTATCACTGGGACATTCTCATCTATGTTTTACTTAAAAATGTTTGCATCTACCTTACCTTTTTTCTTTCTTTCTGGGAGAACATTTACTGCATGTTGGGCCTCTGATTGGCCCTCTGTGTCTCCTACCCCTGGCTCTTACGTTCTGGAAATCTCTTTTCAAGATATTTCCGTCTTGCAAAGGTTATCTGACACTACTTTTGGTCTTTAATTTTTATCTCAGCAATCATAATTCTAATCTTTCAGCGTTCTTTCTTATATTTTACTTTTATAGCATTGTTTTTATTTACGATGTGACAACTTCTTAAATCTCCCTCGGAATACCCAACTTGCTTTCCGAATTAGCGCAGCTCCTGTGAGCACATGCTTGCTTGTCTGCTTGCTTATGTCAGTTCTTCTTCACACTGCTTCTCAGGCAGCTGGCGGCCCTTGGGTGTGTTCGCAGGACAGGACAGCTGGTGGGGGTTTCTTTCTGTTGTACATTATGTCCTTTATCTCATTACTTTTTTTCCTGGTTAGTAATTCTGACTGAGGGTTCTCTGTGGGGAAGGGGGTGTCATTTAACCAGCTTCAGGTTACTCACTTACTAGGTTGAGAACTTTGCTCTTGGCCATAGACATTGCCACTAGAAGCGGTAACTTCCTCCAGAAGATTCATTAAAATTATTTAGGAAGAGTCATACATTTGCTTTCCCTTCTGCCCCACTTCCTTTCAGTTCTAGGCAAACTGGGGCAGACAGCCACCTTCAGGGGCTGCGTATATTGGCTCAGTGAGGTGGGAAAGAGGTATAGAGTGCCACCTACTGTTTCTCTTTCTTTTTATCTTCAGCAGTTTACATTTTGCTTAATGAATTTTTAGGCTACATTAGCTGATAAAAATCTATAGCTGTTAGAATGCATTGTATATTTTACACTCTATAATTTTTTAAATTCTTTAATGTCTTTTTAAATATTTTCTTTTAATTTACTCCATCCAGTATTGAGAATGTGACCTATTATTTTTGTGGTTGTTATTGCAATTGGCTTGGCATTTTTAAATCTTAAACATATTTCAAATTTCAGAGTCACTTATTGTAGATAGAGCTCTTACACATAGCAGAGTTGGGTTTTTCTTTGAGGTACAATCAGAAAGTCTTTTTTATTAACAGACAAGTATTTTTTATGGTGTTTCTTGGTATTCTTGATATAATAAATGTTTACTGTTAATTCTAGTTTCATAGTTTGTTATGCTCCTTGTTTTCTCTGTGTGTGTTAATATACTTGACTATGTAGTTTGGTTTTCTCTTATTTTTTTATGTATGTGTGATTTATTTGCTAATTTGGTAGCATTACATTTTTATTTTAGTGGTTACCTTTATACCTACACTTATTCCTAATTCAATTTAGTATCTCCACATCTTCCGTATAGACAATAGTGATGTGACTTAAACATGAGCAAAATGTATATTTACTGTATTTACTCTTTTTTTCCTTCTACTGTACTTACTCAGATCGACATTATTTAATTGTATTATTTTTCTTAGTGTTTATGCTTATATATTTAATATACTTAGACTTGCATTAATTGATTTATTAGCTCTTATGTAAGGGCTGATATAGAGACTGCTCATCAGATTTGCCAAAATTTATATATTCAAATTATAATTGAATATGTTTTAAAGGATTCTTGGAAATATTTGTGGCAGGGGAAACCATGAAGGAGATAGGGATTTTGGCTGGTTAGAAGTAGTGGAATATTACTTTATCTTCCAGATATGGAATATTAACCTTAATATTCAAAAGATATATACAACATCAATAAAAATCAGGAAATCTGGATTGCAAATTATAAAAATACACACTTTTGATTTATCCAGTTGAGGTTTTTCAAAACTTTCTTCCCATTATTAATGCACAGCTGTGTTTTTTTGATTCTCCAGAAAGGGAGAACTTCAGTTAGCGGAGAAGGGACACTAGGCCTCTCTATTTTCAGTAGCAGAATATATCTTGTTATTGCTTCCATTTCTTATCCAGTTCCATCACTTTTATAAGTTAGTAAAAGTCCTCCTGGATTTTGGAAGTTGTTTAAGTCTTAGTCCTAGAATTTTATCTTTTTAGTGATAAGTTTAGAGAGAATGCAAAGGTACAGCTTGACTATTTAGTCCTTTTCTAATTCCTAAACCTGAACACTGGCACCTTAATTTTTGACAAACAGCCTGTTTGATCTCTCACTACTGGGAGCTGTGATGCATTTTTCACTTTTCTAAAGAGTGAACTTCGGTCTTTTTTATTATGTCTTCCTAGTTATCAGAGGTTTGACTCTCAGGAAAACACAGCATCAACTGGAATTAGAAATATTTTCAACCACTTTTAGATTTCTAGGGTAGCAAATAATACTAATTTTGCTTGAGTAGAGGCTCCCATATTTTTATGAATGTGACTGACTTGTAATTTTAGATTATTTGTGCTATAACCACATTAAGTATAATCCAATTGACTTAAAAATAACAGTTGAATGTTTAGCACGTTCTGTTAAAAAAAAGTAAAACAAGCAACTTTGAAGTATTTTTATCTTGAATTTCACCTAGAGAAGAAAGCCTATTTTTCATAATTAATAAAGATGTGAACTTGAATTTCCTTCCAGAAAAAAATTAAACACACTTGAAAATTCTTATAATAATAAATACATAAATACATTTTAAGTCTGAAGATTTGAATGTAAAAAAAACAACTAATTTTAATGGGATAATTCCACTCTGTGTTCAAGAATCTTGCTATATGCACATTGTGGAAAATAGGAAAAGGATAGAGGAAACAGGGATGAAAAGGATGTCTTCCTATGGGCCTTGAGTTCTGAAATTTTTATAACATTGTGCTTTTTAGCTACCCAGTAATAAAACCTATAAATCAGACAATGCCTGCACTGTCTGGTGCTCAAAACATACATAGCATGCCTAATGTAAATGACTAAAATTAAAAGTTGCAGTCATGATGGAGGGGTGATAGGCTAAATGCAAGTGGTTTCTAATTTTTTGTTTGCAGCAATTTTAGCAACAGAAAGATACAGAGTTATGTATTGCCATCTTCTGGTGAGTTTCATCAACTCCTTTCACTGCTTAATCGGATGGTGGATAAGGTTTTAAAATAGACTCCTAATATGGCTGATTTTTCTAAACTAATGCCTTTATCAATAGGAATGTGTGTGTTTATTCAATTAACAATAAACATTGTGGCAAATAAAATTACCTAATTTTGGACATGGGCAGCTGTTAAGTTTCAAAGGGCTGGTTTTTAAGTTTCAAAGTTTCAGTTGTGATTGTTTTATTCATCATTGCATCCCTTGTACCTAACACTATTTATGGCACCAAATGGGTACTCAGTATACATATGCTGAAGAATAACAACAGTTTTCTTATTGTCTTTAGGTGGTCCTGACTTTACTATTCAGGATCAAATGGAAATTGATTCCTGAGTCTGAGGCTTTCTGGCTATCTCACAAAAGTTCTTCACTGTATATCTTGTTTCACCCAACATGTACCTACAACTTCTGAGTTATTTAAAAAAAAACAGTCTTCTCTGAAAGGGGTGACATCTTCAAACATCTCTTCGAATATCCAGGCTAAATCAGCCACTTGCTTTCCCCATGAAATACACAGACACCTCCTGAGGTCCCTCCCTAGCTCTCTCTCTTTCTCACTCTTTTATTCTTTATAATGGAAAGGTTTGGCGTAGTGAACCATGACTTTTGCTACCCTTTGTACAAGCTTCCCGGGCCATTGGGCCCGATGTCATTTCCAGGATGCCTGTTTCTGATGAATAATCCCAGAGAAAGCCAATTTTGGTCAGGGCTGAACGACTTACCATACACATTCACACTGATTCTTGATGAATAAATAACATCTATGAACAAATATCCACCCTGTGCATTCTGTATATCACAAAACTGGCACATCAGCCTAGAGTGACTTGCTGAAGATTATAAGGCCCACCAGGAGGATATGTTCTTTAGTTTTCTATCTTTTTTCTCTTGAATCTCTGAGATATATTTGCCTTTCTAACAGGAAAAATGATTTTATAGAAAAGTCGTTTCCTCACACTTCTGTGATGACAGATTATTTTTCCTTCCCTATTGATTATGTCATTACGCTTTACACTTCTTTCCGGTATATTTCTGGGAGGAACTTCATCTGAGATGAGTTTTTCCCTTTTCTGCATTTGTATATCTGTGACTCCTTCTTTGATCATCTTTCCCTTCCCCCTTCATACCAGTTTATTTTCTCATTACCTCTTCCTGTCTCACTGACTCCTTCGAGGTTCTATTTTCCTGTCCTGGCTTGGCCATTTCCTCCCTGTTGAGTGATTACCACGGTCACAGACATTTTGGGTGAAACTTCTGAAATGAACTGAGGCCTGATAAGATACTTTTCAGCAAATAAACCCTCACCCTTTAGGCAAAATGTCATTGTTTGTGTATGAGCATTAATAGTTTTACTCTATCCATTTGTTTCTAAACACAATAACCGTAATCGAATACCTACTGTGTGTCAGGCATTGTAGAAAGCACTTTTCATACATTATTTCTAATATTTATAAACTTCTTATGAGGTAAGCATTGTTACTCTCTTTTGCAAATAAAGAGACAAAGGCTCAGAAACTAAAAGTAGTATGTCCAAAGGCACTCGGAAGACTTAGGCATTCAGAATTATGTGAGGCCACATTTTGTGTTCTTCTCATGAGACTATATAACCTTTTAATACTACAGAAACATATTTCTACTATCTCATGACTACTTTATGCAATTTGAAAAACCCCAAGTACATTTGAAAATAACCCATGTTTCGCGGATGCCTTTTCCAAATCTGGTGATTATAGGGCAGCGCTGTCCAATAAAGCTTGCTGTGATGATGGAAATCTCTCTCCTGGTGACCAAAACGGCAGCTACTAGCCGCAGTGCAGCTCTTGAGCACATGAAATGTGGCTAGTGTAACTGATAAACTGAATTCTTAATTTAACTTAATCTTAATTAACTTAAATTTAATTTTACATGGCCCAAACTGGCTACCATATAGGGTAGTGTAGCTACGGAATGTGCAAGCTGTCCTGAATTAGCTTCTATTACGCCAGTGGTGCAGCATCACTTGTCCACTGTGAGGTCCTCTGTTCTAACGGGCCACTTGGAAATCACTGTGAGAAGGACAAAATAAATAATTTGTGTCCTTGATTATAATTCTGGTAATGGATGTGAGTGGAAATTACTTTTAAATGTTCATTTCTAAGAAAAAATACTATGGCACCACATTCTATCTTTGCTCTTGTTTTGCTTCTTTTCAAGGAATGCTAAAAACTTAACACATTGTCTTTAATTGGGACTTAATTAGCCTCAATGTGTAATGTAAAGATTTCCCTTTAACACCACTAATTCACAGCTTCTTTCCTTTGCTTCATAGCATCATTTCTTGCACCCTGTATGCTTTGAATTCGTGCATTTATTATTTGAGGCACAGAGAAGCTGAGGTTGTATTTCTTACACTGTGGGGTAGCATCTCAATGTCATGTGATTTATGTACAAAAAATATTTAAAAACTCAAAATGAGTTGGGTGTAAGCTGTTATTCATATACATTTTTTAATAATGCTCTTCACAAATATATTTGTTTAACAACTAAAACATACAGTGAAATCTGCTTGAAATAAATCTTAAAATTATGTGAAGATATAATATGGACCCACATAATACATATCTACCTTGTTTTAAAAATATAATTGATTGTTTGATTTTTAAAAAAATATTATAAAGACATCACCATAATACCCTTAAAAAGGTTTCTTTAGGTAATGAACTTGGATGTTTTATCAAAAAGAGATCATAATTTTCTTTTGGGGATTGTATCTACTGCCTACATATGATACATCTAAAATTATTTTGATAAGAGCCACTTCAGGTTACAATAATAAATGCACCAAACTTGTTCCAAGCAACCTTTGTACTTTGAGGCATATGACACAATCTGTTACAAGATGAAAGTACGTGGGCATTTGAGAACTTTGGACATAAGGGGATTTGTTATCCACTAATGTAAACTGTGCATGATAAAAAAAATAATCACTCCCAGTGGAATACAATTCTACTAATTATACATAGATTTTCAAGGACATTTCTCTTCTGTCTCCTCCCCTGGAATTCTTCTCTTAGGGTGTGAACCAAGTAAGAGGAAATGAGTTTTTA
The DNA here is from genome assembly GCF_040802235.1 of Manis javanica. Lineage (NCBI taxonomy): Eukaryota > Metazoa > Chordata > Mammalia > Pholidota > Manidae > Manis > Manis javanica. The sequence goes on from NC_133168.1 coordinate 68,352,838, forward strand.
ATAAAACTTAAAAACAACTACTCCAGTGCTAGCTTGCTTTTTGTTTTCAAATTTTTAATGACCTCTAAGAGATAGGGAAAAAGGCTGATGGGAGAATAAGTCAAAGAAAAAAATTAGTTATTTAGACTATTCTATTTCTCTTAATATAATAACACCATTGTAAAGCTTAGACAGCATTTTGTTTATAACCAACAGGCACATTTGGTAGAGAACATTATGGAGAATATTTTGTAACCGGACAATTTAGTTGAGCTGGTAAATTCCAAGCTTCCAAGCTGTGAACTCCTGGAGACAAGCATATGGGATAGAAAACTGGTTTCCACTTATCAGGAAATACAAACTTCCTCCTTTAATGTTTCAGAACCTTGTTTCAAGGTAAAATTTATTTTATATTATAAAATCATGCCACTGTTACAGTGTGATAAGAATAATAAATTATGTTCAAGATACTATTCATTGAAAACTATCTTCTACCATTGTTTTGTTGTTTCCCTTCTCTGTTTCTACTATTTAATTTTGCAGTTATTTTATGTAATTCCTACTAAAATATGTATTTAGATATTTAATAAACCTGATTTAGTCCTTTTTGAAGTCGACTGCCACTGTTTCATTTTAACTTGATTTTATTATCTTCTCAGATTAATACCCTAGCATTAAAAAAAATGAGACCTCATTATAATGTAGGAACTCATTATAATTAGGAAATAATCACCATGAAATTAGATTAAAATAACAGCTAGCATAGCTCTTATAGATTTTCTAATCCAAGTCATTTTATAAGACAATAATAGGGTTTTGTACAAGCCAGACATAATTATGGTTACTAAATAGGGACCTCAGGAGCTAAATGTTTTCCAGGAGTCCTTTTACTAAATCACTTCTCAATTCTGTGGGATGAATATTATCACCTCACTTAACCCATGAAGAGACAAGTTCAGAGAGGGAAAGACAGAGGAAAGAGTGGAAAGAAATGAAAGAGGGCGATCACTAGGCAAACAACCAGAGGTAAAATACCTGCCACACTTGATGGCCAAAACACTTACCAGGCTCTAAAACATGAAAGAACTCACTCAGTACAGGGGAGAGGAATACGAGCAGAAGATTCATAGGAAGTGAGAGGCTGGTGCAGAACTCATTAGAGAAAGAATGCCAAGTTTAGCTATTACATAAACGTCCTATTTAGGAGAAAAGAATTTTTAATCAATCAAATTAGAAGTGATTTGAAAGATAAAAATGAAGCTCTCATGCTTCCTGAAAGAAGTGTCATTTTGTATAATCCTTTCTGCACTGGACAGCTTGTCACCATGTAAAATAAGCTTTGATGGCAAACAGAGTTTAGGTATACTGGCTTTAGGCTGAATTGTTGGATCTCATTTTACAGGTTAGGGGAAAAGCTCACTGTAGTCAAATGACCTGGCCAAGGTCACAAAGCCACTCATGGAGCCTAAGTATTGACAAGGTCAAGACCAGGCCTGGGACTCGTGCAGAGGAGACTATAGAAGGGAAAAGCCTCACCCCATAGGGTCATTTTCAATGTCCCAATTATTACAGAGCAGGAATGAGCTTCCTGATACTAATATTAACAACTGTCTTGATTTCATGCATTTATTAATGCTATCTATTTATTATTGTTGCATTATTACTGTATTTTCATTAACCAAAACTCGCATTAACCTATCATGTAATGTAAAGTTATGTTTATATCCATTCTCTTATTTAATTCTTACCATCAAGGTACATGGTGGATACTAGACAAGAACAAAGGGAATCTGGGCAAGTGATCTGCCCGCGCGTCCCAGTGGAAAGTGAGGCTGTGGAGAGCTTTGCAGCCAAGTGAAACCTGAGGGGCTTTGAGGGAAGAAAAGCTGACAGCATTTGGTGCCTTAATCCCTCTCCACCACACCCGCTAGTCTTCAGACCTCCTCTCATTTGCTCTTTCCTCCTTAGATTTGTTCAAAGACAAACTGAAGCATATTAAAAAATTTAAGGACGTATTTCAGCAAAGATCTACTGGATTGGGCAGTACCAACCACAAGTGGTTAGGAGGGTTCCACCTCACCAATGGGAGATTGGGAAAGACTTCACAGAGAACAGGTGGAAGCAAAGCAAGGAAATTATTTGATTGGCTACAGCATAAACATTTGCTTTATTTGGGAAGAAAACCTAGCTGGCCATTTGTGGTTGTTTACTACTAGGCTTTGATTTCTTAAACTTGAAGCCTTTCAAGTTCAGGTTTTTGTTGTTTTCATAGGTTACTACAAAGCCACCTCAATCTAAAGGTCTCCTTGCTCAATTTAGCAGATTTAACACTATTACTATTGTTTTATTTATTATTGTTGTATTATTACTATTGCATTTTTATGAAAAAAACCTTGCATAACCTACCAGATATTATAAAGTTACGTTCATATCAATTGTCTTATTTCTTACCATCACCATACATCCCAGATATTAGGATCTTCATTTTACAGAAAAGGCTTTGTCTGGGCTAGGAGTAGATGGGGAGATACCTGCAGCTCTACAGAATCCTGTAAATGCTAGAGGTCATGACCTTTGCTCTGGAACATGGACTCCCAGCCTGGGAGTCCTACTTTACTTTTGCTCAAATCAGGCATTTTCATGTCCCGTTTTCATTTCACTTCTCTCTGAGGTTTGGCAAGGCAGGGAGACTCAATGCTTGGAGGCCTCCTCCTGTTTCTCTTTCCTTACTTCCTCAGTCACCACTCCGTAGTTCATTTCAATCTTTCAGAACATTTTAAAATTCCTTTCCCCAAATCCAATTGCGTATTCCTCTTTGTTGTGAATATGTATAGTCCCTTCCTGTTTTTTAAGCTTCTCATTTTCAGGTAATTATAGGTTCATATACAGTTGTAAGAAATATACAGTAATCCCTGTTCCCTTTATCTAGTACAGTATTTTCCAGTGGAACATCTTGGAAAACTAGAGTATAACATTGCAACCAGGATACTAACATTGATACAATCCATTGATCTTATTTAGATTTGCTCAATTGTACACACATCTGTGTGTGTGTGCTTATTTCTTTGTAATTTTATTACATATGTGGGTTCTTTTATCCAACAGAGTCAAGATATAGCACTGTTTCACCACCACGAAGATTCCTCCTATTATCCTCATATAATCACAGCTGCTTCTATCGCACCCCACCCTCCCTCCCTAGCCCCAGCCCCTGGCAACCACTGATCTGTTCTCTCTCTATATAATTTTGTCATTTGAAAATTGTTTTATATATGGAGTCATATGGTGTATAACCTTTTGGGATGGACTCTTTTCATTCAGTATAATTCCTTCAAGATTCATCTTAAGTTGTTGCGTGTAGCACTGATTCGTTCCCCTTTTCTGCTGGATGGTTGTCAGTGGTTTGGAGGTACCACAGTCTGTTTGACAATATCTCTCAAAGTACATTTGAATTGTTTTCAGTTTGGAGTATAAAGCTGCTATAAAACAAGAAAGATACTATAAACACTCTAATACAGGTTTTTGTATGAAGATAAGTTTTTATATTACTCTGCAATAAAGACCCAAGAGTGTGATTGTGGCATTAAATGGTAATTGCATGTTTAGGGTATAAAAAATTGCAAACTCTCTTCCAAAGCAGTTATACCATTAACCATTGCCTCTAGCTATATATTAGCAATGCAATTTTCCCACATATGTTTGGTGGTGTCCCTGTTTTTATTTTTTAATTTTAGCTATTCTGGTAGATATGTAATGATATCATATTGTAGTTTTATTTGCATTTTTCTACTGATGGTGTTGAACATTTACTCATGTGCTTATTTGTTATCTGGATATCCTCTCTGTTGAAATGTCTGGTTGTGTCTTTTGACTTTTTTCAAGCTGTACTTCATCTTACAGTGTTGAATTTTGAGAAGTCTTTATATATTTTAGATGCTAGTTCTTTGTTAGATACCTGGTGTGCAAATACTTTCTCCAGGTAGCTTGTCTTTTTTATCCTCTTACCATTTTTCAGATAGCAAAGGATTACATTCTGATGAGGTCTAATTTACAAATTTTTCCCTATATGGATTGTGCTTTTGTGGTCTAACCTAGGAATTCTACACCTCACCATAGATTCCAGAAGTTTACTCCTGTTTATTTTTTCAAAGTGTTTACATTTTATAGTAATAAATGTTACATGTGGATAATTTTACATTAAAGCCTGTGATTCATTTTCAATTAATTTTTAATAAGGTGTGAGACTTAAGTTGAGGTTCATTCTTTCTTTTTTTGGTTTGTTTATAGTGTCCCATTACTCCAGCATTCTATGTCAAAAAAGCTACATTTCCTCTATTAAACTGCTTTTGCACCTTTACAAAAAAATCACTTGGACATATCTGTGTGTTTCTATTTCTGGGTTCTCTCTTCTGTTCCACTGAAGCATGTGTCTGTCCCAACACCCAGCTGTCTTGATTACTGCAGCCATGTAGTAAATCTTAATACTGAGCTTCCCCCTCTATTTTTCATCAAGATTGTTTTAGCCTGTGCTATTCTACAGCCTGTATCTTCCTTTATTTTTAGTGTAAGCTTGTCTGTGTTTACCAAAGCCTTGCTGGGGTTTTAATGGGAATTTTATTAAACCTATAGGTCAAGTTGGAGAGAATGACATCTTACTATGTTGAGCCCCTTTCTTTTTAGAATACACAACCTCTTTAGATTTCATAATGGTACACCCTTCTGGTTTTCTCTCTCACCACTAACTTTCAACCTCATCTTCCTTTACCTAAATGTTAAATACTGAAGCTTCTTAAGATTCAGTCATGGATGTGAGCTTCTTTCTCTCTATATGCTTCAAAAGGTGAACTCATCGATACCTATCACAATAATGACCATCAAAAAACCAAACAAAATAGACTCATACATGCGTACGTCCACCACCTATTTCTCTTCAGAACTCTAGAGCTTATATCCAATTGCCTAGTTGAAATCTCTGAGACATCTTAGAAAATCTTGGAGACATCTCAAAGTCAATACACTCCAAATTAAACCATTGTCCTTCCCACTAATGTGCTTTCATTCAGGTTTCCTAACCATTATACATATGCCAGCAATGCTGTTCTCTTAATTCCATCCGATCGTAATTTTTATCTCCTAAAAATCTCTTGAATTTGAGTTTTCAGGAGCTCTACTTCCACCACTTTAGAAAGAGCTATGATAATACTTTTCCTAGATTATTGCAATATCCTGTTAATTAACTTACCTGTTAACAAATGCATGAGGAAATAACTATGAACACAACTCAAAACAATAGCAAAAACACATTTAGATTCTAAGATCTTGGAATCAATCAGATTCAAATTGTTAAATAATCATGTATAAAATGTTCAAAAGAAACAAAAGACAGAATAAAAATGGAGCAAAGAATAACTGTAAACATGACCTAGTGTGTATCTTCCAGAGAGACCTTTGAAATACGTTTTTCATGAATAAAGAGTGGTGGTGCACCCCCACAGAGTGCTGTGAAGCATCAACTGCTATACAACAGACCAGATGTTCACACAGTAAAATGGATAAGACTCAACAACACAGTATTATGTGCAAAAAGGTATGAAACAGAATGAGGTCTACATCACAATGCTTCTTTAAAAAAATGTATGCCCTCAAGCACTCTATGTTTTACCAGGACCCATCTAAATAAAAGATAACTAGGTACACACTAGAACCGTTGTTGGAGGGAGGGAAATAGGAGAAGTGAGTAGGGTGAAAAGGAGTAAATAAATAAGATAAATAATAGATAACAGAGGTACAAATAAACACAGAAGTTAGAAAGCCTGAATGGAGGATTAAGAGTAGCATGAGTGGATGAGCATGGACAACACAATCCTCTGCCCCTCAGAACTCCCTCCAGGCAAAAAGGCAATGAAACACAAGGGTAACCCTAGAACGATCAGCCCAATTCATTAGTTTGTTGGCTTTCCCTCTGAGAAGAGTGTGCAATTACCTAGAGAAACAGGTCATACAAACAGTTCTTAGATGGTGGATTCCATTTGCAGATATATGGAGTGTACATAATAAATTGTGAAGTAAAATGATTTTTAATAAATTTTTGTTCCTATATTCAAGATACTTTCAAAATTTTCTCTGCTATTTCACTCAAAAACCTTCAAATGATCAATAAGGACATAATCAGTATACCTGTCAACATCAACAAGCACGTATTGTGCATTATTAAATATGTATGAAATATTTTGTTATATTTTTGATAATGCAAAATAGAACACTACTGGTATAGTTTTTAAAATAAAAACTTAATGGTATTATGTTAATTGAATCTAATGATTAAAATAATAGATAAGTTATACATCATATCAATTATTAGATAAATGTAATAGTTATTAAGTAATTACTGTGTGCCTAGAGAGAAGGTATATGATTTTTTTAAATAAGAGGGAAGTATATTTAAAACTCATTATAAGTAGGCATTCAGAGAATTCTCAATTAGACAATTTTTTAAAATTAATTAATTAATTTTGTTGTCATTAATCTACAATTACATGAAGAATATTATGTTTACTAGGGTCCCCCCTTCACCAAATCCCCCCCACAAACCCCATTACAGTACTGTCCATCAGCATAGTAAGATGCTGTAGAATCACTACTTGTCTTCTCTGTGTTGTACAGCCCTCCCCATGCCCCCCCCCACATTATACATGCTAATCATAATGTCCCCTTTCTTTTACCCCACCCTTATCTCTCCCTTCCCTCCTTTTCTCCCCAGTCCCTTTCCCTTTGGTAACTGTTAGTCCATTCTTAGGTTCTATGATTCTGCTGCTGTTTTGTTCCTTCAGTCTTTCTTTGTTCCTATAGTCTTTGGGTTTGAGGTGAGTCACTTGTAAGCAGCAGAGAGATGGGTCTTGCTTTTTTTAGCCATTCTATCCATTCTATTCTGTGTCTTTTGATTGGTGCATTCAGTCCATTTACATTTAAGGTGATTATTGAAAGATATGTACTTACTGCCATTGCAGGCTTTAGATTCATGGTTGCCAAAGGTTCAAGGTTAGCTTCTTTACTATCTTACTGTCTAACTTAACTCATTTATTGAGGTATTTTAAACACTGTCTGGTCATTCTTTATTTTTCTCCCTTCTTATTCCTCCTCCTCCATTCTTTATATGTTGGTTGTTTTATTCTGTGCTCTTTTGTGATTCCTTTAACTGCTTTTGTGGGTAGTTGATTTTATTTTTTGCCTTTAGTTAGTATTTGGTTGGTCTGCTTTCTTTGTTGTGATTTTATTTTCTGTGGTGACATCTATTTAGTCTTAGGAGTGCTCCCATCTAGAGTAGTCCTTCTAAAATACCCTGTAGAGGTGGTTTGTGGGAGGCAAATTCCCTCAACTTTTGCTTGTCTGGGAATTGTTTAATCCCTCCTTTATACTTAAATGATAGTCATGCTGGATACAGTATTCTTGGTTCAAGGCCCTTCTGTTTCATTGCATTAAATATATCATGCCATTCTCATCTTGCCTGTAAGGTTTCTTTTGAGAAGTCTGATGATAGCCTGATGGGTTTTCCTTTGTAGGTGACCATTTTCCTCTCTCTAGCTGCCTTTAAATCTTTGTCCTTGTCCTTGATCTTTGCCATTTTAATTATTATGTGTCTTGGTGTTGTCCTCTTTGAGTCCTTTCTTTTTGGAGTTCTTTACACTTCCATGGTCTGATCAATTATTTTCTCCCTCAGTTTGGGGAAGTTTTCAGCAATTATTTCTTCAAATACTCTTTCTATTCCTTTTTCTCTCTCTTCTTCTTCTGGTACTCCTATAATGTGGATATTGTTCCTTTTGGATTGGTCACACAGTTCTCTTAATATTGTTTCATTCCTGGAGATCCTTTTATCTCTCTCTGCGTCAGCTTCTATGCATTCCTGTTCTCTGGTTTCTATTTCATCAATGGCCTCTTGCATCTTATCCATTCTGTTTATAAATCCTTCCAGAGATTGTTTCATTTCTGTAATTTCCCTCCAGATATCTGTAATCTCCCTCTGGACTTCATCCTTTAGCTCTTGCATATTTCTCGCAGCTACATCAGCATGGTTATGAGCTTTATTTTTAATTCTTTTTCAGGAAGACTGGTTAGGTCTATCTCCTTCTCAGGGTTTGCCTCTGTGACCTTGGTCTGTATCAATTTCTTCTGCCTTTTCATGGTGATAGATATATTTGTGGGTAGCTGGCACGTGTGTTGGGTAAGAGAAAGTCCCTTCTTGCCAGTTTGTGGCCTTCCTCTCCTGGGAGAACAGCAGCCTCTAGTGGCTTGTGCTGGGCAGCTGTGTGCAGATGGGGCTTCTGATCTTACCTGGCCACTATGGAGTTTATTTAGCTCTGCAGTTGCTGTGGGCATGGCCTGCCTCAGGCTGCTGCTCCAATATGGTGGAGCTGCGTCAGAGGGGGAACAGGTGGGAGGCTGTTTATCATAGTGAGGGGCCTCCGAGCTGTGCTGAAGGGGTTTGGGTGCCCAGAGTTCCCCAGGATTCCCTGCTGCTGGGCTAGGTGTCCTGGGGCACTTCTGTCCAACTGTGGGGTCTCTGTCCCTTTAAGACTTTCAAAAAGCACTCACTTTTCTTTGTCCTGGGGGCGCCGGCTGCAGGAACCTGCTCACAGGTCTTACTGTCCTGTTTCCCTAGTTTCCAGCACCCCATGCACAAACTGTGTGTCTGTGCTCTGGTGCGGATGGCTAGGGCTGGGTGTTTAGCAGTCCTGGGCTCCTTCTCCCTCCCTGCTCTGACTCCTCTCCTCCCACCGGAAGCTGAGGTGAGGGGGCGCTCAGATCCCACCGGGCCGTGGCTTGTATCTTACCCCCTTTGCAAGGCGCTGGGTTCTCACAGGTGTGGATGTAGTCTGGCTGTTGTCCTGTGTCTTCTGGTCTCTCTTTTAGGATTAGTTGTATTTGTTGTATTTTGAAAAATATATATGGTTTTGGGAGGAGATTTCTGCTGCTCTACTCACGTTGCCATCTTGGTTCTCTCTCCAATTAGAAAATTTTATACATTACTGAAATTGCAATGGAGTTTATAAATAGATGAGAAATATTTTTTGAAGAATAGAGCTGAAGCTGAGTCAGGAAAAAGGCAACATGTGGTAAAGTGGTAGGAAAAATCATGTGCATTACAGCTGGCTCTGATATATATACTTTCTGTGAAATGTGCAAAACAGAAAAAACATGGAAATACAATAGGCATTAATAGGAATGTAAAAATAACACAAAATGAGATTTGTAAATCTACTGCCACCACCAACATAAACAGCTTTTAAAATTATGATTAGAGCCAGATGAACAAATGAAGTAAAGGCCAATGACAGAGTGAAGAAATAGAATTCTTCAACCCTTCTTTCCCTTCTTCCTTTCTAGTAAAGATCTTCAGACTGCAAGATGCAGCCAAGGTTGAAAAGAGGGAATTGAAGTCCTTGATGACCGCAGAGTTTGTAAATTAATATGCAGTTGTTAATAAGTAGTATCTTCTGATCTAGGCAACTCAGATTTTACCATAATGGGAATTTGAATATCAATTCATCAACTGTCGGTTCCATTCATATCTAATTGGTCTGCACATAAGTGCCTGCACACACCTGGCAACAGAGGATACCAGACTTTCAGGCTCTAGCTGGGGGTCTATATGACAACTAAAAATTCTTTTTTCTGAGGAAAAGGATAGAGTACTCACTAGAGAGGCAACAAGCAATAGAACCTTATTAACTAGTGCATCATATTCTGTCTTTGAGGATAACTGTGCAAACCACACATTAAACTCTAAAAATTTTAAATAAGAGCAAAGTAAAAGTCTTACTCAGTGTTCTACTCTATATCCATTTCCCTCCACAAACTTAACCACTGCCAACTTTTGACTCTTTTATGCATTTTCATGTAAATTAGATATATATTATACATATTTATAGTTAGTTCTCTTTTATTAGCCAAATAGAAATATTACTATCCTTGTTTTGTGGCTTGATTTCTTTTTTATCTAGCTATATCACTTAGAGATTCTCTTGTTTCATTTAATACAGATATACCTAAATTTAACAAGTAAATGCATGTTATTCCATAGTATGGAGATATTTAACTGATCTTATCAAAGACATGTATGCTGTTCCCAACTTTTTTTTGCTAATTAAAAATTTTTCTACAAAAAGATTGCATTTTATTATCACAATCTATGCTACAATGAGCTGTGGATATATTTCTATGAAATGGATGCTTAAAACATACATGTCTATTTTCTTTTACACATTTTGTCACATTTACTCTTCTGTAAGAATTTTAGTACCAGCTAATCAAATCTAATAAAATAAATCCTGTTAACAAGATCTTTTAAAATATATATCATAAATTGATCTTTGGTATTGAATAGAATATACTGGAAGAAATTGAATCTTTATACTATATGGTCTTACTATTCCAAGAGCATAATGTTTCTGTCCATATATTTTCTTTTATGAACACATTTAATTTCATAACTTTCTTAATATAGATACTGTACAATGCTTATTAAGTGTATCCTTAAGTATTTTATAATTTTTTTCATTAAGTGGACTATATTCTATTACATTTTTTATTCATTATTTATGGTATGTAAGAGAACTGATGATTTTTAGTGTGTTGGTGTTTTATTTGGTATGCTTGAGAACGCTTTTATTGCTTCTCACAGTTTAACAATTAAATCTTGTGGCTGGTATCTGCCACTGAAAAGTCATGATCCTTCCCTCTGTTTCCACACTTGAGCTAGTCTTAGACCCAGAGAATATCCAGTAAAGCAGAATCTACGCAGCCTGTAATGCTGCTGCAGGAGTGTACAGTAGCAGCCTCCTCAATGCTCCCACCAGTGCCTATGTTTTTCAGGTAACGGAAGAGCTACTGCATCTTGCACCTGACACTTGGCATCCCACTGTGCCCCACAATGTCTTCGGAAATATAAAAATAACACTATAGTTTTTTGCAGATAGAGTGATTGTCCAAACACAAAATTCAGAAGAATCTATTGACAAATTATCATAAGAGCTTGCAAAAGTTTGCTGGACATATGAAACCAAAGTACAAAGGCAATTAGATGTCTATACCAGTTTGTGACTCATGTTTTAATTTTCTTTCTGGACCTTTTTGATGGACTTAAGTTCTTTATTTTAATATACTCAATCACTCTTTTCTTTTAGGTTTTGTGTGTTTGGTGTTTTGTTTAACAGGTCCTTTCCTACTTTATTATTTAAAAGTGTCTATCTAGAACTCTTATTTTTGCTTGGTAGAAATTAGAGATCCATTTTTTCCCAAAGGATATTCAGTTTACAATAGCATGGTTTTCTGAACAGATCATCTTTTTCCATTGATTGGAAATGCTTGCTCTATCATGTATCAAGATTCCATTTGTTCTGGGTCAATATCTGGATTCTCTATTCTGCATCATTGGTCTGATTTTCACCTCTGAATCAAAACTACATTGTATTGAATATTGCAGCATTATAGTAAGTCACAGTATCTGTAAATCCCCTAATTTTTCTTAAATGTCTTGGCTATTTTTGGCCCTTTGATCTTCCATATATATTTCAATCAGCTTGCTAAATTTCTTGAAGAAAGCTGTTATGATTTTTTAGGGATCAAAAAAAGGAATGGTATTGAGTATTCCCATCCATGAATATATTATACCACTGCATTTTTAAAGTTTTCATGTCCTTCAATAAAATGTTATCATATCTTACATAAATCTTGCACATTTTTGTTATTTTTTTTTGTTTATTGCTAATAGTGACTTTTCTTTTATACCTTTTATGTTGTTTGTAGTAATGCAGATAATCATGCAATCATACAACAAACTATAGTTTCACTTATATCTTTTCACATTGTATATTTATTTATTTTTCTTACTGTACTAGCAAAGTTGTACAGTCTGATGTTGAATAGAAATGGTGACAGTGGTCAAATTTGTCTTGTTTCTAAAGGGAATGTTTTAAAGGAATTATAAAGGGAATATTTTAATATTTCTTTGATGATTATGATACATGCTGAATTTGTTTTTAATTCATACTATATTTAGGTTAAAGAAGTTCCATTCTTTTCCTCAGACTATATTTAATCATCAGTATCTTTAGCCCCTTTCTGAGAAATCAAGGCATCTGAATGTTTTAGCTTATTTTATACCTTTTACCTATAATCTGTATTCTACAGTCTTTTTCTTCTTTTTTTAAAATTCCAACAATTTAGAATTTATTGTTATCATTTTCATTATATAAAAGTTTGGATGTTTTTAATACATTTACCAGGTTTTTTCACATCAAATTTTCTTTCTAGAATACTTTTCCTTCTTTCTGACCTTAATTCTTTAGTAGTTAACTTGGGCTAATAAAACCATTCAGTTTTTGTTTTTCTGAAAATGTATTTCACTTTTATATTTCAAAAATAGGTTCACTTATTACTCAATTGTCTAGGTAGAGAGGTTACTTTGTTCACTCAGCACTCAAGATATTATTCCATTTTCTTCTGGTTTCCATTATTACCATTACAGATCAGCCCATAGAGGAACTAAATCCTTTGGAAATAATCTATTTGCATGGTTCTGAAGTCTGGCCACAGACTGGCTCAGCTGGTTTCTCTGTTCCAGGCTTCTTAAAACTGAAACCCAGACATCAGCAGGATGGCAGCTCTCACTGGAGGCTCTGGGAGTACATCTGCTTTCAAGGTCATTCAGGTTGTTGGTTGAATTCAGTTCCTTGTGGTTGTAGGACTGAACTCTCTGTTTTCTTGCTGGCTGCCAGCCAAGGGCTACCTTTGGCTCCTAGAAGCCACTGGCTGGTCCTTGCACATGGCCCATACATCAGAACCAGGAAAAGAATGTTAAAAATCCTTCATAGGTTGGTATCTCTCTGACTTCTCTTGTCTGCATGTCTCGTGCCTCTCTTCTGTCACATCCTTCTAACCCTTCTAACCCTAGGCAGAGAAAGTTCTCTGTTTTTAAGAATTTATGTGATTACATTGGGTATACTCAGATAATCCAGTGTCCCTTTGCTATATAATGTGATAGTCACAGGTTCCAGGGATGAGGGTGTAGACATCTTTGGGGGCAGAGGACATTCAGCCTTCCAGATGAGTTCATTGATCTTTTTCTTTTTTTTTTGTAAACCCTTGTTTCTTACAATTTTATCTAGGGAATTCATTGAGAGTTTGGTTGAAAGTGTGTTCCTTTACGAAGTTGGCCTTTCTAGGCATTCTGGTTACTGCTAATACAGCTAAATAATTTACCTTTCCTACTTGATGTTTTCTGGTACAATGCATTCAAATCCCTAACTCATGTGAGCACAGGGTTTTCCTTAGGAGCTCTCAGAGGAGTCTTATTTTCTTCCTCCATTTTCCTGAGTAAAGACAATGTGGGCAAATCTCCTTCTGCAGAACAACTCCTTTTCCTTTTCTGATTTGCAGTGTGCTCATCAGCAGGTGGTGACAGTCATCCTCCCAGGGCTCTCACCTGTGGTTCTAGCTCTGCTCCTTATGGTTCATCTCTGAGTTGACTCCTTCCTCTAATCGGATCATCACTTACTCATAACTAATATTATTATTATTATTAATAATAATAATAATAATAATAATAATAATAATAATAATGCCTTACACAGACATATGAAGACATATCTATTAGGAAACAATACCCAACCCTCCGTAACCCCACTGCCAAGAAGTTATCTTTATCTCCACTGCAGTTTACAAAATTTTAAACCACAGCAGCAAGATTTTCACACATATAACTTGCCTTCTATGTCTGGTTGTTTTTCGTTTTGTCATCCCCCTACTAAAGGGAGTAAGTTGAAGTAGAAAGAAAAGAGAAGACCAACTTTCATACTATGTAAACAGAAGAAAAAAACAAGCACAAATACATTTAAATAATATGTTTACATTTTAATTTATCCTTCAACTTACTTTTTAAAAACTTGATTTTTCTTTAAAACAGATTTAAATTTTCACTTTTTGTGGGTAGCTTACATGTTCTGAGCACACTCTCAGTTTAACTCCTTTGTTTGGATCAATTGAAAATGGGGAAGACAAAACCTGTGATAGTTTTAAAAGATAAAGCTGAAAAAAAGAAGTTTAAAGTCAAATGTGTATCTTCTCTAAAGCGTGACAATGTTCTTTCTTATCATTTGACTCTGTATCAAGTTACAGGTCAAACTTTTAAGATATTGAAATGTCTGTTAATAGGGATTTTTAACTTTTGTTTTTAAGTTATAAGTGACCTTTTTGTTAAATAGATTTGGAATGTCCAAAATACATTCATCTTCAGATCCCTTGGAATTATTTCATTCCCTTATTGAATAAATATTTATTAAGGCTGTTGTTAAGAGCCATTGTGTCATTTATTAATAACAGTAGTAAATGTTACTAAGTATGTTATAGTAACCACATATGCAGATGTGAGCAAGAACCATTAGTGCTGTCCTCATGGAATTTGACTTGTAGTGAAAGAGACAAAAAATAACCAAAAAAGCAAAAGAATATATAATGACAGGGAGTGACAATGATGGTGGCTTCCCTGGAAGAAAATGATAATGGAGGTCGGGGCGCTGTGGTTTGAATGGGAGCTCTTTAGGCAAGGTGACATCCGGGAAGATACCTGCATGAAGGGAGGGTAGTGCCGTGGTGTGTCCGAGGGAAGAACAAACTTCCAAACGCAGTTATGTCTACTGGAGAATCTAGATCTAAGGGCCCAATGTGTGAAATAATGAACAGCAGAAAAGCAGACCTATCATTTTCACAAAGAGAAAAATCAGCTTCCTGTTTTGGCCTTACAAGTCATCGGACTCAAAAATCACAGACATAAACTCTCACTTACATGGATCTCTGCCAAGGAAAAAAACAAATCCTTACCAAGCAAATTACACGCACAGGTTAAGAGCTAATGCTACCAACAAGCTGTGAATGGAAAAGAAAGATTGCAACATCATAAAATGATAGAAAACAAATTTTCTTCAGGGCTTTGACTAGGTTCTGACCATCTGCAAATGTAAGTAACTGACTGGGGGAAAATCTAGATGATTAAACTTGAAACAATGAAAGGAAGCTTGGCCTGTACGCGGGCCCTGAGATGAAATGAGCTCCGCTCCTGCCCAGAAGGCACATTCAGCAAAGTCAGACTCATCAATTCCACTCAGTTGGTTTGTTGTTTTAGGGCAAATGTACTCTATATTGCTATACAAATGTATCCATTTTTGCAATTAGTATTTATTAAATCAGGTAGCCTGTAACAACACAGAATATCTTAAAAATACTAATAATTGAAGAATCTCACTCTGTTTTTATAAGAATTTTAGAAGTATTTCAATATACTTTCATCCAGATACGTTTCCAGAAATAAGATGATCATTTAACAATCTATTTTTACAAATTTTGCTGAAAAATATTGCAAAGTAAAGGTAACTATTAACATGTGAGCTTTTTTTTTTGCTTTTCTTAAGCAAAAATATGAGTATTTTATTGACTCAGTTATGTGGAAATAAACATCAGCAAAAATATTAGAGAGTTGAGTCTTCATGTTTGCTCAGTGAAATCTCTAAATTTTCTATAGCATTCTATTATTTTCCTTTAGGTTGTCTGTTTTAATTTCCAATAACATGGTATTTATTATAAATCTATGTAAGAAAATGAGCAGAAACAATCTAGTTTTTAGAGAATTAGGATTGTAAAAATTAATATGGCATAAACTTTGTTACTTACTTATTGTTCAGATTTTCCTGGAGGTACTCAGGCATATATTATGGACTTTACAAAGTTGATTGCAGCTTAATACGACTCATATTCAAATGTCAATCAGGGTGAATGCTCAGGCCATCAGAGACTGAGGAAACCAGGTGATTGAATGCAGTTTGGTGCAGACATCAAGTGAAGTTTGGCACTTCACCTTCTCTTTCCAGTGGCTTCCCCATGCTCAGAGGGCCTAGTCTCAACTAACAAAGCTGGCAGATGAGGACTCTTGAAATTTCAACCAATCTACATCTGCTGAAAATGTCCACGTAATCCTTTCCTACTACAGACACATTTTGCTATAGTCACACCAAAGATAACCCAGTGTGAACTGTAATGATTCTTCTCCTCTGTTTATATTGTCCTTTTACCTTCTTACCCTCTCCACTTGGTAAAATTATTTTCACACTTTCTTTCATCACTTCTGGCACCTCCGTGAAAAAAAAAAAAGAAAGATTGTGGTCATTGTACTCCTGGTGATAGAACTTAGCATTCCCATGTAATTAAATGTTCTCCTTTGTGTTTCCCCTACTTGATTGAAACAGGTTCCTTCAGTGTAGGCACCATCTTTTTTGCATTTGCATACCAGTAAGAGAGTTATAAAAATTAAATGTAAATTAACATTTAGATAACTATTTATGAAATGAATTAAAGAAATGGCTATTGAAAATTAATATGCTAAACAGAGAAAGAGACATGTTAAGAATTTTAATAAATAACAGATTTATGAAGAATGGGTGTTAGATGAAATTCACTGTACTTGAATAGAATGTGGATTTCCAAAGAGCTTTCTCCACCTTAACTTACTATATAGTTTTCAAAGACTGGAAAGTAATCTCTTTCTCTATTTTATATCAATTTAAGACAAAGTGTGGTAGCTGAGGGTTTGGAATCTTTCTCTGTATGACTGTAGGAGATGGTGATAAAGAAAGAGAAAAGGAGCCTCTTATCCCCAAAGCAATTTGGAGGTGACTGACCGAGGGGAAGGTACTTAGTCATTTGGCTGAGGAAATGACGAGAAGGAAATAGTTTTGGGTCTCAGGAACCATGTGGAATTCCAAGATAAGAAAAACAGTTGCTAATTTGAGTATAAAAGCAGGAAACATGATACACTTATTTCCTTTTATGCAAACACAGTATATGAGGGGTTGTGTGAAAATTATTTTTCTCTCGGTGAACCACAAAGACATAGAATCAAAGTGCTTCTTTTGGACACACTGGCTCTTTTCGTTTCTTTCTTTTTTTCTTCTTTTGGAAATTATGGCTAATAACACAACAAGTTTAGGGAGTCCCTGGCCAGAAAACTTTTGGGGTAAGATATTTGTTTGAATTGTTTTTGATTTAAAATTAGGATGCATAGAAATGTACTGCATAATCTATTAAAACATTGGAGATCTCTGAGATATTTTATCTACTGCAAACTGGTTCTTAAAGTTTTTATAGATTTATTACAAACATTTATTCAAATAAAATTTCTTTAGAGTGGGCTATGGTGAAATCCAGGAAGAATTTGGGCAATGAGTATAGATTTTGGATGGTATCAAAATAAAATCAGAAAAGAATGAGCATAAAGATGAGAAAAAAAATAAAGGTGGAGTAATTGCTGTTTGGGATATGATAATGTGGATTTTGCTGGAAAAATTAAGTTTTATTTCTCTTATGGTTACAAGTTAGATATTTTTATTTGAAGAAACCAAGAATTTCTATAGAGGCTATTTAACTTTTGTTGTTAATGTTATAGCCTTTAATTTCTGGAGTGAATCAAAGTAACAAATCTGTACCTAAGGAGTGTAATGACGGATAAAATAAGGAATCTATTAGAAAATTAGAGGATAAAACTGTAATAGAAAAAGCTAAGTGAAAATAACATTACATATAACATTATAAAGAAAGCCTGTCGCAGGGGGAAAAGAACCATAAAGATGTACTTAAGTTCAGACACAGCCACTAGCAAGCAGCAGCAAGATGGAGCTGAAGTCAAACCTACCAGTCATTCAAGGCTACAGGCACAGCAAGGGGCTGAGATACAAAACTGGCATGTATTCTTAGGTTCAGAGACACTTTAAAAATAAAGGGGGCTTTTTGAGTTAAATCCAGAAAAAACTTTAAAGGAGCAAAATGGAGTGTATGCAGAGTTGGACAGCCCTATTTATTAGTCCAGAACAAGCTTTTAAGCCTTTAAGGGCACGATGTCAGACTCCTGCTGTGATTCCTGGGGACATTTGGGAACTACGGGGTGAAAGGTGAGCAGCAGTGCAGATTGTCCCTAACAGTCTCACCTAGTTGCCCATCAGCACAGAAATTTGTATGAAGGGAATTAATTCTTTTTTACTGTCAATTATTTGTTTGCTTCAAGCCCAAAAAAGAGGGATATTAGCGAACATCTTAATTGAATTATTTTTAAAGATGAAGAAAATGTATTATGCTTGCATGTGGTAAAGAATGGCTTTAGTAATAAGTTATTCTTGGTAGACATCAATAGACAATAAGCCTTTGAATTGTGGGAGTCTTAATTATGTATGTTTGTTACAACACTGCTGGCTGTCCTCATTTACAGAAAGGGAATGTCTTCATTTACAGAAAGTAAACTTGCTGTCCTCATGTACTGAAAATAAACACATGCTGAAAATTAACTAGACTGTGTTTACAGTAAATTCATCACTACAAAAATAAGTACAAATTATTCAAACATAAAAACATGTCTTACTGCAAAAATTAATCTGTAAAGTCCAGATCTGTTTCTTTTTTCCAGATGATTCAAAATTAAATTTCAGGTTCACTTAAGGAAAAGAAATCATTATCCAGTGACTGAATATAGATAATTATCATAAAATAGACCTGAATTAATAAGAGAAGGTTTAACTGGAATCTATTTACCAATCCTAAAAAACTTTTTTTTAAATATAGGAATATGCTCTTGAGAAGTAATTCAAACTTAACATTCCAAAGGTAGTTCCTAGTGTTGCTTTGTATTAGTATGTGAATACAACAGAAAATAGATGGAAATAATGAAAACCAGGATAGGGAGGGTTACTTTAATAAACATTAACAAAAACAATGCAGATATATTGAGCAGATATAATGTTTGTTGATTTGAGGAAGACATATGAAAACTCACATATCTTCTGGAGTAGCAATACCTTACGTGTAAAATATGAAAATGTAAATGCAAATGTAAAAATCTCCAAAAATGTAGATGTCAATCATTTTAATTTTTTAATCTAAATTGATATCTATTCTGAGCACTGACTCCACAAAAATACTATTTTGAAAATCTTGTACAGTGCAGTGCAATGGATTGTCTGTCACTTCCAAAATCAATTGCCTCTTGGCATTCTGAATTTAGGGAATAAGGAGGAAATAGCTTAGCAAAAGCAAAACCTATACACTGAACCACATAAATTTCGCTGACAGAATGCCCTGAAGATGCGTACAAAGTGGCTTTCCAAATATCATTTGTCTGATTTACTTTAATGAATGCTGGAAAGTAAGATGCTGATACCAGGTTATTACAATAACGATGGCTTGCATCTTCACACTGAAGCTTGGTAATCACCTACTAAAACTTATGAAATGTTGTGCAAGCATTGTAGTGATGAGTGTAAGGGTGGGCAGTGAAATCGGCCTGAGAGCGACAGCAAAGCCAGAGACCACCACCTTGCACTTCTTTAACACATTCCCCTTCTCTACAGACAGTGTCCATGGAAGCGGCAGGAAATGTGACCTGTGAACCTGCTTGCTGTGCTCTGCTGTAAGAAATAGTACACGAGTACCACTGAACTTGGTTATCCTCTGGGTGTCTAGAGTCCAGAAGAAGGCAGAGTTTTGCCTATACTTCCTGCCTCACTTGATGTTTTTTTCTTTTTGGGCCAGCATTGTGAAACATGGGGAGGTTACGGGTATAGGAGCTTGCATTAATTCACCTCTTTTAATCCTCACCAAAACTACAGTATCTGTCCTAAAAAAGACTGCACTCTTGGAGGAGATGGTGTCCATATATACGCAAATATATGCCTATCTTGTTAGGGAATAAGACAAAATAATATATGGCAAAATGGCAGTGATTATTTGAGTTAAAAAAAGTATATATATATGGCAGGAATGGTCCCTAAATCCTTAGGAAAAAATGAGGCTTTACCTACTCCTATAAACGAGATAAGGTTCAAATAAGAAGTAATTCTAGGGAGGACATTTTAGTCATTCATTTTTTCCTACATTAATTTATTAACTCATTCATTCATTATCCAGTTCATCAGATTATGCAGAAGCATTGACTAACTATTGATCATACATCAGGCAACGTCTTAGGTGCTGGTGATATAAATAAGGCATAGTTGGACAACTTCAGGGAGTTCAGGAGAAAGGTTATCAGCAAATATGCACAAGAAAAAATACACAGGACAAGTTTCTGAAGTGACTTGAGGCAGATTTATGTAAAGTTTTGAATGTCAGTATAAAATATTGCCCTGATTCAATATAATGATTTTCAATTTAATGACTTCAGGTCTCCCCACTGTCCTCTTCCCTCGGATTTTTTTCTAAGGTTGGAAAGGGGCTGTGGTGTGGTGGCGGTTTTATGCTATCAAGGGTACAAGGAGAGGGCCTTTGGTTCCTGACCAAGTTCTGGTCTCTGCTGACATCTAGTGATGGGGATTTCTCATCTGCTTGTAGTGAAGCGCCCTTTCTCCTTGCCTCCCCTGCTGCCTGGCCTTACCGTAACTGCTGGCCTGTGACGTCTCTGTGACATTTGCTAATGGCATAGTTCTTCCTTTATGTCCCATCTGGTCTGCTGGCCCTTATTTAGGTGCATTTTCATCTGTCTTAGTGGTACAGAACAATGGCCAATGCTCTCCCATAAACCTGGAGCTGCAGAAGCCTCTCCAGGTTGGGCTGTGTATCAGGTGCCTTAGACCTGGATGTGCTAACATCCATCTCTCCCCATTCCTACTCTGCCCTTCAGGTACCTGGGGTTTCCCAGAGGGGCTTGTCATCTTCCTTGTCTGGGCCTGAGGAAGCTGAGAACAGATACAATTTCTCTGTGATTCCCTAAATCCATCTGTAGCTCATCACAGACAGAAATGAAGTGATGGTTCCTTCTTCAAAACCCTTTCTGTTAATACACTTTATAGCTTCCTCCTCTCTCCAAAACTTCTCTTTACACTGCTTCTGAAAATTGACTTTTTATGGACTGAATTCCCTTCCCCATAAGCCCCAAATGCATATGTGAAGCCCTAACCCCAAATGTCATAGTACTTGGATATTCCAGAAGTAATCAGGGTTAGGTGAGGTCATGAGAGTGGGGCCCCATTGATGACATGATTCACAGGTCATGGTTTCTTCTTCCCAGTACTGTTCTTTATGGTTAAAATGTATGTTTTTGTCCTTTAAGCTCTTTGCATTTTGAAACTAAAAAAAGCATTCATCTCTCTCAAAATGTCTAGTGGTTTCAGTAAAGTCACTGGTTTTCAAGGCTATCATTTATTCTATATATTTAAAAATCCACTTAGTAATTCTGAACATCAACTTTTCCTTTTTTCTATGCATCCTTGCTAACAGTCCTAATAGTCTCCAAGGTGATTAAAGAGATGGAAGTCTATGAATTGATTTGCTGGGGAGTCAAATGCTGTCAAGAGGAGAAAACCTTAGTTAATAAGCGAAAATTTTATTCTTCAGCCTGCAGAAAAATATGGTTCTCAGGGGAGAGGAGGAAGATGTTCCCAGAGAAACTGGGGAACAAAATTTATGGGCTGGACATACACCATAACAATGTCCTCTATATTTCTTCCTCCTGAATAGTAAACACATACTATTATATTTCAAATGCATGTCTTTAATTTGTATTTTTTAAACTCTTAGACATGTATATATCATTGCATATTAACAGCCTACTAAATATTTCCCTTATCTCAGTTACTTAGAAAGTTTGAAAAACAAGTGTTTACCAATGCTTGTCTTTAAAACTGCTACATCTGAATCGCATAGAGAGAATTTTGAAAATTCATCTCAGTGGGCTCCCTACTCAGAGATCATGATCCAGTTGGGCGAGCTGGAGCCTGGAAAGCTGTACTTTTTTACATTTCCCTGACCTTAGAACACCTGCATCTACACCCATGAGAGAAATTTGCCTATAATAATCTTTTCTGGTAAGTTTTTGGTATCAATGCTGTGGTGGGTCTCATAAAACCATAGGAAATGGTTCCTATTTTTCTATTATTTGAAAAAGTTTGTGTAAGATTGGCATTGTTTATTGTTTGACTGTTTTGGAAAATTCACTAGCATAATTGTCTATAGTGTTTTTTGTAGGAAAGCTTTAAAGGACAGAGTCCATTTGGGTCTTTAACAATAGTAGACAGCAGTTTTCTATTAGCTGTAACAGTTTGTGTTTTCTAACAATTTTCCCATTTGAATTAAATTTCCAAATATATTGCCTTAAAGTGGTCCCAGATATTCTCTCTTTGTTTCCCAGCATTTTGTTATGAAAATGTTCAAATATACAGAAATACATAAAGAATTTTATAGTGAATACACATATGCCTACCACCATATGTAGTTTCATACTGATATCCAGCTTTTCTAGCAAAATTTGTTGAAAAGACATTCTCTAGGGAATAGCCTTAGTGCCTTTGCTGAAAACCAAAAGACTAGGCAACTCTGAGCCTGTTATTGCTGGACTGCATCCTGTTTCATTCATACTTACTGATGTTTATAATAGGTCTTGCATTTAGCTAAGTTCTTCAATTTTGTTCTCTTTCAAGGTTACTTTGGTTTTTATTGTGTTTTGTTTTTTGTATTTTCCTGTCTAAAAACAAGTCTGCAAAAATAAAGCCTGCACATTGGAACTATGTTGAATCTGTAAATAGATTTAAAGAGAACTGACATCTGAATAATACTGAGTGTTATGTTCATGAACAACATGGTGCATCTGTCCGTTTATTCAGACCTTCTTTAATTTCAGTAAGGTTATGCAGTTTTTAGTGCAGAGATTTTACATGTCCTTTGTAAAAAAAGAAAATCCTAGAAGATCTATGTTTAATGATGCTATTGAACATTGTCACTACATTTTTCAATTATTTGCTGGGGTTACAATAAAGTATTTTATATTAGCCTTACATTCTGCAACTTTGCTTAATTCATGTTGTAATTGTATTTTGGAATCATTAGGACTTTGTATACAAAAAAATCAAGCTAATAACTTTATTTATATCCTACTCTCAATCCTTTGTGTTATAAATATTATATATATTACATCTACAAAAATTATAAATCTCATAGGACACTTTTTTTTAAGGCAGCAATATGTTTTGTAAAGACATTAAGAGAAAATGGTCTTTTAGAGTTACACTGATACTATTTCTGATATTCTTTATTTCTTTCTGAAGGCCCACCTTTGCTTCTGGTACTACAATTACACATATATTAAATATTTTTATATTGTTCTGTAATTCCTGAGGCTCTGTTCTCCTTCCCCAACCCAAGCATTTTTTATCTATTCTTCAACCTGGATCATTTCTATTGATCTATGTTTAAGTTTACCGACTCTTTTCTCTATCATCTAAATTTTACTGTTAAACTGAGTGAATATTTTTAGTTCTGATATTCTTTTTAATTCTATTTGACTCTTCCTTGGAGTTTACATTTTTCTGCTGCTGTTCCCCACTTTTCCATTCAGTATGAACTTCCTTCCTTCCCATCACTGAACATGGACATCTATGTTACTTTAACATCTTTGCTTGCTAACTCCAACATCCGAGTCATCTAGAGGATGTCTTTGTTGACTATCCTTTCTCTTGAGAATGGGTCACATTTTTCTGTTTTTTCATGTGTCAGGTAATTTTATATTTATCCTAGACATTTTGAATGGACTTTTACTTCTGCTATATCACCTTGAAGAATATATTTTTTCCTCATTTGTTTTAACAAGCAAATAGCTTTGTGCAACACAAACTACAAAACCCATAAAGCCTGTCTCTTAGAAGGAAGTCCAGATTTCAAATCTCAGTTGAGTTGAGTTGAGTTTTGTTTTTTCTTCTTTAGCTGTTCTATTTGGAATATGCAGTGTGGTTCAGGAATCCACCACAGATATGGGAGATGCTTATAAATAAAATGTTGGGATCCTCTTCTCTGACTTTTTCTTCTACAAGTGTCCTCTCTAGCTTTCAAGCAGCTCTGGTTGCCACAATCTCTGTCCTCTATTTCTCCAGACTGGAAATCCTGCAGGTTTTCAATTGTAGTTCTACCTGCCCCGCATACTTCTGACTGGAAACTGTCCTCAGATTAGAAGTTTTGAAAACTAGGAAACTCACCTGGTGATTGCTCTACTTGTCTGCTACCTGGTACCTTCCCTCTAGCAGCTGTCTGCCTACATTTGGTCATTCTTCAGTGCCTTTAAGTATAGGAATTTTTGAGGGTTGTGGTGGTGGTGGTGTTTCTGGTGTTTATGGTCATTACACCTGGAAGGGTGAGAACATAAAAGCTTACTTGGAATCCTGTCTCCATCTGTTTCCACTGCCTATATAATCTGTTCTTATTTTACCTTTTGCATTCCTAATTTTGGTAATTCTCTACTTTCCTCCATTCTTCCTCCTCCCCTTCTTGGTCATTCCTATCAGTAGTTAATCAATTTTAATAATTATTATTTTTTATGGAGACTGCATTTAGCCTTGATCATTCTCTCTGTTTCGTTTCCTTTTGCTTTCTGCTTTTTTTCTATGTCATTAAGTTCTGCCTTCTCTTAATTATTTACTGTATTCTACTTCAGGTATGTTTGATTTAGTTATCTTTTGCTAGCTTCTTGATATAGAAGTTTATTTCATTGATTGTCAGCCTTTCTTCTTTTTCAATGTATGCCTTTAAAGCTACACATTGTTCTCTAAACATGGATTTAGGTGAATTTCACATGTTTTGGTATTTCACATTTAAAATATAATTCGGTTAAAGTATCTTCTAATTTTCATCAGATAATTTTATTTAAAATATCTTATTTTCATCAGATATTTCTACTTGATTATTTCTATAGATTCCAATCTCTGCTGAAATTTTCCAGCCTATTATTTATTTTCACAGTTATTTTAGTATTTGTGTGTATCTTGGTAATTATGGGTATTTTTCTATTGCATATTTCCTCTCTTTGCTTTTGATTCCTTTGGTTTTGTTTCTTAGAATGCCTTGTAATGTATTATTTATGCTCAATATTATTTGGGGCATTGTGTAAACATTTTAAACTGTGAGCAATGTTATCTTTTTCCAGAAAGAATTAATTTTCCTTGTAGAGTTAGCTACGAGAAGATCACCTTACTTCAATCTGAGCTTGATCTGCTGTATACCTGTTTTCTATCTTTGAAAGGTCTTTTCCTGTTTGCTGTTACTCTTAGGGAGTAGTTCTCAGGGGCTTTACTCAAACTCTGGAATATTTCCCAGAGTGCATCTTCCTTTGTAGCTCTTGAACTCCAGTTTTTGTTTTCCCAGACCATTGAGATTACACAAAATTCTACTCAGGTTTTATGCCTCTCTTTACAGATTATTGTGGTGTGGTATTTTTTTTTTTTTGTCCTAGAATTTGCTCCAAGTTAGAAGTTTTGTTAGGTCTCTGATGGCTTCAAACAGACTTTTAAAAATATTTTTAATTTGTATTTTATAATTGTTCTTAGTGGTTTGCCACAGGCTAATACATCACATAAAGAAAGGGTGGCATTACCCTGTTTCTACTGCACTTACTTTCTATTCTAGCAATACTCTTGACAAATTATATTCAGCATACAGTTTATGCTTTGTGCCTTTGGTCATAACTACTTACAAATCTCCCAGCCTTTGCTTATTTGTCCCACATCCACACACAAAAAGACTTCTCAAATCTCATTTCTCCCATGAAGCTTTTTCTAACCATTTAGACACAAGATACAAGTTATCTTATCATTCAAATATAATAACATTTATGGCCCATGATATATATACATCTCATTTACTGTTTTTTAAGAGTATACAGTAATGAGTCTAGTTTCTATTAATCTTGAAAGAGAAAATCAAGAATGCCAACTAGGCATCAGAGTTGGGACAGGATGAAATTTTCAATATGGTGATCAGGGTGGGTCTAAGTGAGAAGGTGACATCTGAGTACAAACCTGAAGTTAACCATGAAGGTAGCTGGGAAAAGCATTTCAGGAATAGGTGACATAAGCAGCACAAGGCTCTAAGTCAGGAACACATCTGGGGTGTTTAAGCAAAGGCAAAGAGGGCAGTGTGGGTGCAGCTGAATGAGCCAGAGGGAGAGTAGAGATGAACACAGATAATGGGGAGCAGATCAAGTTGGAACTTAATGGCCATTTTGTAGGAGTTTGCTTTTACTCTGGGAGAAATGGAAGGCTCAGAACAGAATGATGTGATTTGACTTACATTTTCAAAGTCTCACTCTGTATACTACATTGAGAATAGACTACAGTTGTATGGAGGGGACCAAGAATAGAAGCAGGAAGACCAGATAGAAGGTTACTGTCATATTTGAGGTCAGAAGTGATGGTCACTTGGACCAAGGAGGTAGCAGAGGAGATAGTGGGAACTGAATTCTGGAAATATTGTGAAATCAGACACAATGGGATTTGGGGGTGGATGAAATACATTAGAAAATACTTTTTACTTTAATTATTGTAATTAATCAAGTCTTCTATGCCTTAAATATTATTCTCCCTAAAAACCTTTTTGTCAAAATCTTATTGTCTGAACCATCCTCTTATATACTCTAGGGTTCAGTAACAGCATAGCTTTCTTTGGTAATAGTTGAGATTGTGATTCTTACGATTATAAAGTCTTTTGTGAATTGATCAATGTTCCATTTCATTGACACTGATAAAATCAACTTTTCAGATACTGGAATGATTCACCTCAAGGCCACTAGATGGTGGCCTATACTACATTTTTATACTAATGGACAGAATCTGAAGCATTGATTAGATTTACTGAAAACCAGATTTGATATTGGAATTTTAGAATTGAAAGGCACTATAGTGACCTTTATTATTAGGCCAGGAAGGGACAAAGGACTTAAATTACACAACTATTAGCAATAATAGTTACTATTCATTGAGGATGTCTGTGCTACCTCCTTGCTAGTTCTACAAACACAAGTTACAAATTAGGATAACACCTCATTTATATGCCATACCTTACTGATATTAGAGTTTGTCCCTTTGGTTTTCAAAGAGAAATCTGCATTTTTAAATGTAATTGTTCCGTGTCAGTTGCATTATATTGTAATCATATGAAGTAAAAATATGGCTCGTTTTTCCTTTCTTAAGATTGTTGAGAAATGAGGTCAAACTGTCCTCAAAAAAGGAATGTCTGTGCCCATCTGTTTTTCAGGTACATTTTCTTTCATAGTAGGTTTTGAAAAAAAAAATGTCTCACAAAATATATTGTCAAAAGTCTGGCTAGAATACAATTACATATGTGAAAATTTAAACCTGTCTGGCCAATAGATGCTGTTTTCATTATATATTTTCTGGATTTTACAGCTTGAGTCAGAAAAATCATTAGCTATAATTAAGTAGAAAAATTCTCTATGGAAGATAATTGTGGAACAGGCTGTACTGCAATTATGACTTGACATTTCTTATGCTTTTCTGTATTTCTAGTTATTTTTGCAATTTGGATTTAAGGGAACTTTGTAAGATATATAAGTTTTTTACCGTGTATTTCAGCAAGTCTTAGAGATTCTTACACTGTTGTTATAATTTATAACTACTAAAACATTCTGTATGTATAACAAGAGCATAAGATTTAGTGTAGTAATGTCTCAAATAGATACTTGACTGACTACAGGTTAGGAAGTCATTTTCATGGCATGTTCACTCAACTGAACAAAAATAAGCAAACCCATATCAAAGACAGTATGGCTTTTTCCTATTTATTTTTACAACTTGTGTAGCTCTTCTTATCCTACAGTGTATTCATTCAAAATTTACATAGTTTATTATTAATGTGTATATATTCTCATGCTCTCAGGTACACTTAAAATTTATTGTTTAATCCTTTTCAAATATCTATATAACCCTATGTAGCCTTTTATTTGTAATAAGAATATGATATTTTGAGTCACAATGATCTATTCTGCCTGCCATTTCTCCCATTTTTGGGCACAGACAATAGGTCTACAATGTCCAATAGAAAGATTATCAAGCCATAAAGAATAATCATTTAAAATCAACTTATTGTAAATTGCTCCTTTACAAATATTGTTCAAGTTTTAGTGCCACCGAAAATAATCATACACACAAAACTGAGATTTTTCCTTTAAAAAGATTTTGGTTGCTGAACATTTTCTTTAACAACCTGTCTATTGGAATGTGGATATTACCCATGTTTTCTTATATCAGAACAATAAAATATTTTAGAAATCAAATAGTCACCTGGAATATAAATATATTTCTCACCCCATGCATTTTGGTTGTCTTTGCTAATATTTTCAATCACTTTAATAGACAAGACATTCTTTTCCCTCTATTCAACTCATTTAAACATTTTTTTAAATTGAATAGTATGCTATTTTTCACTATAGATAAACCATTAGGAACATTGTATTTGTCAGGAAAGACAGTTATAAAGAGACTAACAGGTTATACACCAATTTCATTTATAGGAACTCCTGTAAGCTTTAAATACTTTTATTGGGTAACTGACCTATTTTCTCATCTAAGATTCTGCTTTTATCTCCATTATTTGAAATAAAGTGAGTATATCTCTTTAATATCATCAATATACCTGCTTATATCCTATTTAGATTCTTTGATCAGGCCCTACTGAGTTACATAGTTTTATACACAAAAGCAATGTATATACTTTGCAAACTTGAGTATTTGTCTTTTCATTTTAGGTCATACATGAGGGACATAGACCCCTGGCCAGTGCCAATTATCAATATTTAATTATTAAATTGTTAAAATAAAACAAGTGTTCTACCACATAAACCTTAAACTCTTTTAATATCAATAAAATGAGGAGTTTGAGTCAAGGCATTTTGAAGAGTTAGTTTTAGCTGAAACTTCGTATCTATGATTCTATATCTAAAGTCACTGATATTTAAAATTCTCTAGTGGAGGCTGTTGATTCAGGGAAATATATCTGTAGAATACACAAAATTGCTTTAACACAAATCTCTCAAGTACTTCTGTTCATTACAGGTTACCAAACCTGATGCTAAATTGATACAATTTTTATGCATTTTAAGTTCTTCACTTTCATTTTGGATGAACACACATACGAAATAAAGCACTTCCCTTATGGTGTTATTTAAATGATATACTTAAAACAGTACCTGAGACCTATATATTAAATTAATTAAATTATAAATGTACTATATTATTTAGCAAAATAATGAAAATAAAATAGGATGGTCTTTTGTATATTCTGTTCCGCCAAACATGAAAAATGCTCTTAATTGAAGTTTTAATGAAGACTTTCTAGGGTGGACTAATAGAACTGCAAATTTAGAAGGAGCTTACAGTTTGTTTATCAACGAAGTCTCTACCTCATGCATTATTTTCCTATTCAAAAGCAATCTAGAGGACCCACAGTATATCTTTCATTCACCTAGTCTAAATAGGCAGAAGACAGCATTTCAGAATAATTTTGTTCATCTTCTTTGATTCACTATTTCTCATGATAATTAACTCATAGATTTTCTGAGGTAAACACTATTACATGAATTAACTCTTCCAGGGACAACTGATCACTTAATTAGGTAAAATAATAAATTATTCAAATTGTATGCAATATGTCTCAGAAACAAAATTTGCCAAAAACTCATTGAAATAAGGTAAAATTAGGTATTTTTAACCAAAGTACCAAATTTAGTAAAAGGACTGGACTCAATACATATTTGGAAAGAAGACAAATGACTCAGTTTTATGAAGTATTTGAGTAGCTCATAGTTATTATTTAGTTATTTCCTAGAGAAATTAGAAAGGTTTCAGTGAAATACAGAGTTCATGTTGCCATTATGCAGCACAAAACCTGAAGGGAATTCAGCATTACTAATTATAAGACAAATAAAAATTTGATCTAGCATATCCATCCTCTCATAAACTATTTATTACATAAGATAGTAAAGGCATGTAAATATCATGCAGTGAGTAGATACTTAAACTTTTCCAAAATATTGATTTAATCTGATTATTAAATCACTACTAGAAAAATTTATATTTTAGCAGGGAGAGCCTCAAAGCCTCAGTAACCTCCACCCCCACCCCATGTCTTCTATCTACTATATTGTACGTGTGATACGCTCAAATAACTTTTACGCTCTTCTGGCTTTTGGTCTCCCATGACCAAGTTTGTTCTTTCCTATTACTATCACTTCCCAAATTAAGTCAGTATTATTACATGTCTGAATCATGGCAGGAATGTTCAAATTTTTTTCTCTTTCCTTCCTGGTGGGTGCCTTCAATCTACCATGTTTATTTATATAGCCGCCATTACCTTGGCAACCCAGATTCCTATAACTTCTTCTTTAGGTTCCAAAGGTTTGGGGCACTGGTAGTTACAAGTTAATTTGGAATTTTGCTATATTACCAGTAAAACTAATTTTAGGTTCTGACTGTATTTGTTTGCTTTTTTTCCAGATAGAGCCTAACTCTCTGAAAGCCCTGTCTCCAGAGATTGCATTTTAAGGCTGATGGCTCAGTATTATTTTTTATGAGACATATTTTAGAAGAACAATATTTGGTCTAACAGAGCTGTCCTAAATCACCTTGTAGTTCAGAATTTATTGCTTAGGTTTGATATAAAAAACTGTTTTACAGGATTTTGATATAAGCATTTGTGAAGTAAATGGTGAAATTGGAACATAACAAATGTAGCCTTTACATAAGACATGACAAAAACTTTATAAATAAATGTGACAATATAAGGTGAGAGGTCATGAAAATATATCCTAAAATTAAGGAGCAATGATTACTCCTATGTATTTAATAATATTGGTTGTTTTGTTATTTCTGCATTATAGATGTGTCATAGATTACCATAAACTGGAAAGAACCTCAGTAATCATAAAATCTAACTCCTTCATTTAACAGTAATAATAAAATCATTGAGTATAAATACATATCCTAAAAATCACACAATTCGTTAGGGATAGAACTGAGTTTGGAACCCTGAATCAGTTAGCTTTTGCTGTATAACAATCTAACTCCCAAAAAAGTGGCTTAAAACAATCAGTTACTTAGATCACAACTTTGTAGGCTGGCAGTTTGGACAGAGATCAGCTTGGAGGATTTTTCTGCTGATCTTCTCTCGTATCATAGTCAGTTGTCAGGTTACTAGCATCTAAATTATCTAGGACAATCCTGTGCGTTTGTTTGGAGGTAAGATGGCTCTTGGCCAAGACAACAGAGGTAACTGGATTTTGTGTCTTTCAGCATCCAGTAGGCTAGCCTGGGCTGGTTCATATGCTGACAATTGCAGGATTTCTAAAAGCAGCAGGGGTGGAAGCCAAAAGGTGTGTTGAGGTTTAGGTTTGAATTTGCACAGCTTCATTTCCATTGCATCCTATTTGTCAAAACACACTGTGAAGTCAGCCCAGATTCAACCGGTGGGGAAATAGACCCAACCTCCTGGTGGGAGGAACTTCAAAGCATTTGCAGCAACTTCCCCTCCTTTTCTTTTTTCCCCAATCTCACAACCCCAGTTAGCTAATTTCCAGTCCAGGGCTCGCTCTCAATATGGAATCCCTAGGTAAGCAATTAGGTAAGATAGCTTCTCTCTCTATTTAACAGTAACTAATTTTTGTTTGTGAAATTTAGGTGTATTTATCTAAAGAGTGATACTTGAAATGGATCTTGAATGAGTTTCTACACAGAAAGTTACAAATTATATTCAGCTATAAAGAAAAATATGGGAAAAAGAACAGAGGTGGAGAGAATCACAGGCCTTGGGACAGTGAGGAAATCAACATGCCTGTGGATTACATCTTGAGGCAGAACGTGAGGACTCATCGGGGGTGACAAGGTTGGAAGGAAGGGCCTTTTACTATCCAGAGTGTCTTGCCATTCAAAGCAGGGCTCTGTTACCCAGTTTCATTCAAGAATATATTGTTAATTCACAAGAAAAGGCAGTGAGGTGAAATTTCTGTTCTGAAAAAGCATTCTTCCCCTCCACAACAGGCAATCTTAACAAATACAAGTTCATGAACTGGAGGATACTGGTTTATAGTAAAAATTCTATGGGTGTCTATGGTACAAGAATTTCATTATCACATGATAGCAGCATGAACTGGAACCTAGGGGCCAGGAAAGAGCCCACAGGCTATGTCATCAGTGAGTCAGAGATACAAGTTACAGTCCAGTTCGGGAAATATAACATAAATCAGTCAGCCCACCAGATGGCTCTAGCTCAGCACTTCCTACCTCAGTGTGAGCACAGGAAGTAAGGACACCATGAAGTCTGCGGGTGGAAGACACAGGTGGGGTCAAGTGACAGCAGACAGAGGAAGAGGAAAAGTCTGTGACTATGAATTCCTTATCAATTTTTGACACATTAGTTACTACCGTAACTCAAAAGGAAACAGTCTTTGGACTATATTTGCAACCCTGTAAAAAATTTATGAGCTGAAAAATTGTCTTTAAAAAAATGAGAGCAGTTTTATTACTTAGTTCTTAAAGATGATAAAATAGCATAAGCAATGTGGAATGCTACAGTTAAAAATGTTATTTTATATCCTTTTGCTGAATAAATGGAAGCGCTATCAACTTCTATGTGTTCATATCCACTAGCACCACCTTTTATTTCCTTAATTAAAAAATCTATTTAAATCAAGAATGCATTCCTTAGCTACTATTTGTTCTTTGATTTTAGCTGAACACCTATTTACAGATCAAATGAATTTATCTGCTTTTGTTTCAGAGGATCTTATAACTTCCTTCACAGTGTCCATGGCAATTGTGCTCGTAATTGGAGGATTCGTTTGGGCTCTGTTTGCTTGTTGGTCTCGAAGAAGAGCCAGTGCTCCCATCTCACAGTGGAGCTCAAGCCGGCGACCTAGGTCTTCTCACACCCATGGCCTCAACAGAACTGGATTTTACCGTCACAGTGGCTGTGAACGTCGCAGCAACCTGAGCCTGGCCAGTCTCACCTTCCAGCGACAAGCTTCCCTGGAACAAGCAAATTCCTATCCAAGAAAATCAAGCTTCAGGGCTTCAACTTTCCATCCCTTCCTCCAAAGTCCACCACTTCCTGTGGAAATGGACAGTCAGCTGCTGACTCTCCCTTCTTCCCACACGTCCCCCACCAGCAGCGCTGCCCACAGTCTGAGCCGCCCGAATTTCCACTGGTCCAGTAACAGCCTTCCAGCGGGCTTCGCAACACCCCCGCCACCGGCTTATGAGTCAATCATCAAGGCGTTCCCAGATTCCTGAGCAGGGTGCTTTCGTTTGCCATTTGTTTCTTCCTTTCTTGTCTTTTATTGAAAGAAAATTATAAACAAGCTAAACAGAATTTTGAGAGCATGGCCCCAGCTAATGAATTTCCAAGCTGAAGTATGCTCTTGCCAGGTGGACATCGCAATGGAAAACACATTTTCTTTGAATAGATTTTTTTCCTGTGTCTCAGAAAAAAGCAGTATTTCTACAAATATATATTTATGTATTTTGTATTCAATGTGAGGATTATTAAAGATGGGATTCTAACCAAAGAATCAGCTGTGATACAGTATATACATATTAGACTAAAATAAAAACTTAAGGTATTTCTGGTGTACAAACCTCATTCACTGTCCAATGTGACTATAAAGGGGAAAAAAATCACTGTGACACTTTAAAAAAATGTTTCTATCCTAAGGAATTTCAATTTCACTGTTTTTAGAATGACAAGTGAACCAATTTTCCATTTTGGATTTTTAACGGATTATATGGCCACAAAAATGACAGAACAGAGGAGATTCTAAAATTCCTTGAATCCACTCATTTTTGAGAAGTGTGGGAACCAAGCAAAGGAAGCTGAACTCTGTGGCTGTTACAGGATACTTCAATTTTTACACTTATTTTGTGCTTTTCCCAAGAATTGTTACCCACATCACTGAAGCAAAATCTTTGGATTTCCTAATATGATGAGCTGATTTTCTTCACTGTTGTAGTTATGCTGTCAGAAAAGCAACAACAGAAAATCCAACTCATTTGACCTAATAACAAACGTTAACATCAAGCTTGCATTTTTTCTTAGGGAATACATTTCATCTCTTAGATTTAAGTCTAGGAATTGGGAAAGCACTTTATCCAGGGACCACCTCCTGTAACCTCACAGACAAATAAATAAAGGCAATGGGGAGCCCGTCTCATCAGAGTAAGAGGTTGCAACCGTCAAGAATTCTCCTTCCTGAACGGACTCATCAGGCATCATCCTTTGTTTGCGTCTCTGTGAATTTCAACCTCGGATTCTGTAAAGAGTCTTTGTACAACAATTAAAGCATGCTATATAATCCTTGGTGCAGATACTTATTGAAGGAGTTCACTTCCACAAGTGGCCACCCTCTCAAAGAAAGGTACATCCCCATTTATGGATACCAGAGAGCTTCAGTGGCCAAAGGTCAGTGACAGCTCCTTTTCATTTAAGGACACATATTCATTGAAGCGTAACTCAAAAGGCCTGTGGTTCATTTTTGATATAGTGACTATTTAGCTTATGCTTCTGTTTCTTTGGTTCTCTGGACACTGGGATTTTCAGTGAAGAAAAATACACTTTGATTTTACTTTCTGCAATTCAGTGATCACAGCTAATAGTATATGAATATGGCTGAAGAATGTAATAATTTTTACACAATAAGGGATTCCATATAGCATTTTCTTTATAATTTTCATTTAGCTTATATTTTCCACCATTCCTCAAGGACAATTATTCTTAATAATGTCTATAGATAGATGCTCTCTAATGCAATATACCAGGAAGGAAGAACGGAAGGACGGAAGGATGGAAGGAAAGCAAAGGAAAAAAAAGCTTGCAGGATAACCAATTGTTCTAGGTTGGTTTTTAACAAATTTAGCAATTATCAGGCATGCAAGATTTCAAAAGAGCACTAACTTAACTTAGCAACTATCTTTTGTTTATATGTCATCTTTAATATTCAACATGAGAAGTAAGCAAAGTATATGGTTTTTACCAAGAATTTGTACTGAGAATAAAAACTGCTTTACATCTCTCAATTTAGGAAAATGGGAGCAGAAATCCTCTGGTGAATTTAACCTTCTGGCAGAATTGTTGCCTTCCCCCTACCCAAGTTATGAAACAATCAAAACAAATATCTTATAAATATTGTGCAATGTATGAAGTGTGAATTTAAGGCAAAAACTGGAGACTCTTTAAGTTGTATTTGTGTAATTTGAAATATTTAGTTGATTATGAAATAAAATTAAACAGATCAGTTTTAATTCAGTTTACTTTTTCAATAACCTGTGAATATTTCCTATCTACTTTAGTATTTTAACCCAGTCTAGACCATTTTCTATCTATTCCTGAGACACAAACATTATTTTATATAAAAATGTATAACAGAAAAAGGGTAACATCACAAGTAAATGGAACAATGAATTAATGTCCACAGAAGATAAGTTATTTGTTAAAAACATTAACTTAGATTCTTACTTCACTTGATAAAAAAATAGTTCCAAAATTATTTAATTAATGTTTTTAGAGCATAAACTTTACTGAGATATAATTGACATATAACATTATGTTAGATTTTGGTATATAATCTAAAGATTTGATATATGTACATATTGCAAAATGATCACCGCAAATCTAGTTAACATCCATCAGCACACAGTTACACATTTTTTTCTTGTGATGAGAACTTTTAAGCTCTCTTAGTAACTTGCAAATATACAATACACTACTGTTAACTATAGTCACTCTACTGTACATGACATCTCCAGGGCTAATTTATTTTATAAGTGGAAGTTTGTGCCTTTTGCCCACATTCACCCATTTTGCCCGCCCTTTGCCCCCACCCCTAGCAGCCACTAATCTTTTCTTTGTACCTATGAGTTAAAATAAAATAAACATTTTAAGTAAGGACAGTATTAAAAATACGTGAATTTAAAATGTTTAGCAAATCAATGAAATAGAGCCAAAAAAGATGGAATAAATTAAAAAGGAAAATATTAATGGCTTTATTTTAAAAATTCTGAAATGATGTTCATCAAAAGATGAACTATAATCTTATCCAAAGTTTAAAAGCAAGAAAGCGAGAAAAAGGAGAAAAAAGAGGATGAGGAGGAATAGAAAGACTCATTATAAATATAGCAAAAAATGGCCAATATCTACAAGTTATGATTAGCTCACACAAATAGACATGGAAAACATGCAGTTTTAAATTGATAAGGGAGTAAAGGACCAAAATAGATTACTCACCAAAGACAAAATTTAATTGGTTAAGAAGTATATGGTGAAATAGCTAATATTAGTACTAAGAAATGCTCTAGCATTTTTGTCTACCACCTTAGCTAATCACTTAACAAAGAATGAATCTCCTCATTGTGACAAATGTGTTAAGAAAGGAATGCTTTCACACGTTTCTGGTGGTGAGGTAAATGGGACTGCCCTTTTGGAAGACACTCTGATAATACCATTAAGAGCCTTGCACTGGAAGACCATGAAGTCTACTAGTGTTTGCTAGGTACATGGTTCCCTTTGAAAAGAATGGTGATGGGCTTTTAAGGAAACCAGTCCTGCTTTATTGGCCAACCATATCTGAGCTACTACATCCCCTACGCAGATGGTGAGGAGCTAACCAAATTAGATCTTTCCTGCTTTGGGCTGAGAAGGTTGGGAAGAAGGGAAAGAACAGGAGATTTCCCAGCAGCAACATTTCAAGGGAGAAGGAGACGCTAGAATAGCAGAGACTTGGGGCAAAAAATACAGCAGCATTGCTTTAATAAACTCCCATTACTTAAAGTTAGTTATCTTTTGTTATAACTCCACATGTTGAAAGAAATCAACCCCCAACAAGTTCAAGGACCAGGTGAAAAAACAGACCCTTAGTGTGTGTGTACAGGGATAGTTCTGCCCTGACCAGATGAGTGGACCTGCTCTGGGCAGCATGTCTCTGAAGCCTTATACTTTGGATTAAACTCCTTGAAATTTTTTTAAGTCACACCTTGGTGTGTAGGACTGTCAAACTGGCAATAGTATCTGGATAGGGGACCCCTGAGCCTGAACCAGATTCCATGTGGGTCCTGGCCACTGCTTCTTCCCTTTAGGGTGTTTGTTGATTCTCTAGCCCATGTGAGGGGTTGACCAGATGACCCATGTGTTCCACGGCTCTTATCTGTGGGGTTATCTGGGTCATATTTCCTTTGTGGAATCATATACTAGACAGTCATAATGCTAACATGCTGATTTGGGGCAAATCACTCAGAAAGAAGAATTTTTATGTGCATTTATTGAACAATAAACAACTTTGTAAGTATTATTTCTCAACTCATGTAAAATGTTCATGGAAATATCACTGTATCTCACATGTGTCCATGACTTTATAAAACATTTTAAAACAATTTTTTAAACAGGATAAGTCTCACATACCATAGGGGTGCCCCTGTGATGAGGTGATGCAGGGAAACATAAGACACCTAATCTGATTTGGAAGGCAAGCAGTCCACGATGTGTAGTGGGAAATGCTTGCCATTTCTGAATCTTGTGATTCAGTCACTGAAGTTACTAAAGAGTTTTGAGCACTGCCGCTCTAGCTTTAGAGTGATTCCAGGAGGGAAGCATGCAGGAAGAACAGATTGCTGATCTCTTATAGTCCAGGTGAAACAGAGCAGGCCTGGATGTATATTAACATACATGGTAGCTCTTGTAAGGAATGTTGTGGAAAGAAGATAGATCCTATTTCCAAAGTGGCTGATCAAGAGACAGAATTTCAGGGCTGGTTTGCATCACTCCAGCCATATGCCCTTGCTGCTTGTAGCCTTCATCAGCAGCAGGAATGGGTACATTTATGAAATGGGGGATTTTCAGAGTGTCAGAGACCCCATGATTAAAGAGGGTTTTTACTGAAAAACTCAGGCTTATAGGTAAGCCCTTGCTGATGAAAGCAGACAATAGGAGGGCTGAAACTTCAATTGTATAATGGCTACCATGAAGACAGGTGGGCTGGAGCTGACAGCTAGTAAGAAATAGAAGTCAAATAGCCAAATGGTCATGGGAATCTGAGGGTAAAGGTATTCAGGGTATGAGGTTTGTTCAAACAAGAAAGGCAAATCAAGAGACAATATTGAGAAAATGCATGACAAAGAATTAATGATCTTTATATAAGGAACTCATATGATCAATGGGAAAACTCATTACAAAAGAGAAATTAGGGAATTCATGAGTGACAATGAAAATAAAGACTCCTAAATGGAAAAGAAAACTCCATCTACACTGAAAGTAAGGGAAACTAAAAACTCTTATCAAGAGTCCACAAAGAATAGCAATGAGATATAGTAAACTTCTGATAAGATTGACAAAGGATGCCAAGAACAATGGACTTTCCAGCTCAAAGAAATGTGATATTATGGAGAATGAGCTAAATGGAGGAAAACCTAACAGGTAATGTGAATACCCAGTCTGGAGACAGGAGAGGCTGATGGCAGGATTAACTCACCGCACTCTGAACAGTTGCCAGTCAACAGAATTGATAGGGCTCAAAGGAAAATTACTCTGCCTCCAGACCACTTTTTTCTCTACCAATCTACCAGAGAATGTTGAAATCTGAAGACAAACTTTC
The DNA here is from genome assembly GCF_040802235.1 of Manis javanica. Classification (NCBI taxonomy): domain Eukaryota; kingdom Metazoa; phylum Chordata; class Mammalia; order Pholidota; family Manidae; genus Manis; species Manis javanica. Next base: position 68,391,308 of record NC_133168.1, read on the forward strand.
TTTATACCTTCAGAGAAAGACATATATAGAGTTTGTTCTGCTACAACACATCTCTTTCTTTGATGCAATGACTTCACACATGATTGGTAAATGGAATGTATCAGTAGAAAGTCCTATTGGTTCATTTGAATTTTGCTAACATATTCAAGTCTTGAAGCCATGAGGGATAAACTTGCTTAAAAGAGCCATAGCAACATACAAAAAAAAAAAACACAAGAAAAAAGTTGAAAAACTAGAGAAGTGCCAAATTTTAAAGCAAGTAGTGGCTGAACTCTTGACATCACAAAGGCCTGCGCTTTCCAAATGTTATCTGGCAAAGATATGATTGTAGATGAAGCAGCTGTAAAAACATTTCTCCTAAGTTAAAATAATGGTTAGTGAAGACAGCTATCTTCTGGATCAGATTTTTAATTTGTATGATTTTTTAAATATTGTATGATAGCTTGATAGTGAATTACATGTCCTCCAAGACTATATCTTAAATGAGGAAATACAGGAGGCAGATATAAGGCTATAATGGATTGACTCAACCTGAATTATTTTGGTGGGCTCTAAATGCCAAAACAAATGTCCTTATAAGAAAGGCCAAGGAAGACGTGACACACACAGGGATGACCAGGTGATGCGAAGACAGAGAAGAGGGAGATTTGAAGATGCTGCCCTTGTAAACTGGAGTAATAATGCTATGAGACAAGAAATGCCAGCATCTACCAGAACCTGAAATAGGCAAGGGATGGACTCTGTCCTGGAGCTTCTGGAGGGAAAGCAATCCTGCCAACACCTTGTTCTTGGCTCAGTGATAAGATGCTGAACCTCGACCTCCTGATCTCTGAGAGGGTGCATTTCTGTTGCAGCAAGCCACCATGTTTGTGGCCATTTGTTACAGCAGCTGTAAGAAACTAATACAAGACCTATGATTTGATTTTTCTTGGGTAAATACCTAAGAATAGCATTGCTGGATTGTAAATCTACATTTAACTACCAAAACTGCCAATTTTTTCCCCAAAGTGTTTGCACCATTTTAAATTTCCACTAGCAACGAATGAGAGTTCCACTTACTCCATATTCTCACCAATACTTGCTTTATTTTAATTTTAGTGATTCTAATTGATGTATAGTGTCATTTCATTCTAGTTTTAACTTACATTTTCTGATGACTAAAGATTCTGAACAACTTGTATTATTTTTATTAGCCATTTGTATAGTTTCCTTTGTGAAGTATCCTCTCAAATATTGTGCCACTTCAAAGAAAAAACAGGTTGCGTTCTTATTACAGAGACTTGAGAGTTCTTTATGTAATCTAGGTAAATGTCTCCTCTCCAATATATGTATTAGAAAATGTTTTCTCCCAATTTTTGGCTTATATTTTCATTTTCTTAGTGTTTATTTCAAAGAACACAAGTTCTTAATGTTTATTATATCAGCTTTATCAGTTTGGAATGTTTTGTGATTTCTATCAACCCTAAAGTAAAAAAGATTTTTGAGCTAGTTTGTTCCTGCTGCATAATAACTGCATAGCAACGTGTAACTACCTCAGATCCCTGCACTCTCACCTTTTACCTTGGTAAGCCAAGGGTGCTCAGCTTGGGATCCCACTTCTTACTCCAGAATGCAACCCCAAAAAGAAATTGATGTGATTGTAAGGCTTACCCCATTAATTTTTTCTTCTCTCAGGACTCAAACTCATGTGCTATCTGTTGCTCAGTATGTGAAAACAGCTTACATGTTTTGTTGTTTTATGGTTTGTTTATGGTTGCAAGGTAAATTTTTCCCCTTTTATCTATTGTGGCTGGAGGTGGAAGCCTCTCTAAAGCTATTTTTAAAAACTAAAGACAAAATGATAAAACAATGTTGGGGGGTGGGGCAATGCTATTAAACACTATTAAAAATAGATTCTGAACTGTGAATAATAATATTTGCTGTATGTATGTAAATTAACAGCCTTTGTATAGATTAAATATTCACTGTTTAATATAGAAAGGCTAACATCTCAATAGAAAATGTGCAAAGGATCAGGTAACTTGCAAAACAAAGAGATAAAAATGGCCAATGTGTCCCTGAAAATATACTTTTCTGAAGTGTAATTTGGCCATAAAAATGTCAACCATGAATATTATTTGAGGGTAAGTATTCACTCTGGTGAAGTAATTACAGAAGTTATAAAATTTCATATTATAATTTACTTCCTTAAGTGCTTGATGGCTGTTAAGCCAAACCTCCACTGAACAGACAGCATACAAGACAATTCCCTAACTCCAGCCCCAACCCCAAACTCAGTTATAGCCCCTTGGCCTAAGAACATACTCTTGACCATGAGGTTGGTCAGTCATCACTTACTGGATGAAATGAGCTGGGATTTAAACTTAGTCAGAGGAAAACTATGTGCAAATTTAAAATGCTCCTTGTACTCCAAGAAAAATCAAGCAAAATCTCTGAACTTAGACAATGGTCACATTCTGCGAATGCTCATACAGAAAAGTCTGGTAACCTACAACATAGGTACCAAACAGGAGTTAGAAGTAAATGACAGGAGCTAGAACCAGAGGACATACAAGATGGAAATACAAGATGAAGTGGGCAGTATAAATTTGGCCCGGGTAACTAAACAAAGCAGGAGGAGAGCAAGGAAGGTTGGTTCCAAGAGAAAAAAGAGAATTGGAGTGGGAACACAGAAAGGGAGAATCTTCTCTGTTTTCCCCATAGCTGTTCGGTTCTCTGGTTTCCAGCTCTTTCTGAGATTTACTTTTATGCTCCTGAATTCCATTCTTGTAGTGGACAAATATTTTATTTGCTAGGCCAGCACACATTTCCATCTTTTGCTTTCCTAACATCCTCGTTTTATTAGGGGAGGTCTTCTTCTATTTGTCACTTACTGTGACTCTTAACGTTCCCCACCTGTCCCGATCCTCTCCATCCTGCTTATCAAAATGAAGAAAAATCTCTCTCTTTTGATCAATACTCCACTTGTGTGGAGTATTTAATTCCACTCCTTCTAGCCTTCTTAATGATTTTACTACTGCAAATAACCCTTCTTTCTCTGATAGCTCAATACTTCTACCTTAAGTTGGGATACCTTAGAAACAAAAGCTGAAAGATTGATTTTTGTGCAGAAACTCTTTAGGGAGAGGTCTTAAGAACAAATTTCTGTAAACTAGTAAAGGAAGCGGAATTGAGTGAAAGTAGAGTTTGAAATGAATTGCATTTCCAACAGCAGCTTCAGGCCATCCAGTGGAGAGAGCTCATTGCTGCTTCCAATTTGTCTCTACTGGAGGCAAAGGTTTGGACAGTAGTTAGAGTTAGAGATAGTGCTAATGTTAGGCTTAGGGTTAGGGTGAGGATTAGCATTAGGGTGAGTGTTGCGTGAGCTCTGCATGAGCAGATAGAAAGACATGCCCTGTGAATGGACTTTCTGGGAGCCATCATTCAGGTCAAATAGTGACTGTCCCCTGAGCATGGAGAGTTTTGAGAAGCTCAAAACTGACAAAGCTTCTCTCCTTGACTAAATTCTTCTCAGGCTCCCCTGAACTCTCAACACTGGAGCTTTGTGTTCATCTCTGCACCGTCAAATTCCAACTAGTTTCCTGCTTGATCAGTTCAACCATATTCCTCCATCCTTTACATACAACCACTCTTGATACCCAACAGCCCCCCCATCTTCCACCATCTCCCCTGGATGATGTCTGATCACCCAGTCTGCCTTTGGCAAAAACCCTGTTACTCTAAAGTAGATAGAATTCCCTCTTAACTCTGATGTTTCCTCTCAGTAATTTTCCATCCACTGACCCCACCCTGCCTCATGGCTATAAATTCCCTCTCTTCCTTATTGTGTTTGGCATCGAGTCCAGTTCCATATTGAGGTGTCTTTTCCCTTATTGCAATTGTGTTTCTGAAAATAATCTGTTTTTATCACCTGTTTCTGCTTTGACAAACCCATTTGGACTTATCCAGTGGCTGCAAAGCTATTGTTTTCCACAGATAGTGTGGTTGCAATGCTGCTGATTTTCAAGGCTACAGTGGAGCTGGCAAGAACAACCTGGGAACAGGCAAAGTAAAATGCCACCCAGTCCACGGTTCTTACTGAGATTTAGTTTATCTTGAATAAAATGCTCCTTGGGTTGTTGTAAGTCTTTGCTTAATTTTCAGAGTACTGAAATATGCAGATTTTCAGATTTTCTTATTTCATATTCCATCATTCCAGAAGTGCCTCTGCTTATTGGCATCTTGGTACTTAGAAAATCTTGGTGTAAAAATCTATCAGCATAAAGTGTATAGGTTATAAAAATTAGAAACAGAGCACATCTTCCCTTCACCAGATAGCTGTAGTGATTCCACCTGGCTGTGCTTTACTTACAATATAAAATAGCAAGTTGGAGTCAGGACCATGCTTCAGAAGGAGTTGGTGAATTTTAATGGCTTACCCTTCCTCAACCATGAATCTCTTGTGAGAAAGAATGTGGAATGCCTATTGATGGCTAAAAGGCTGCCAGATGCTATCTCAGCTTCAAACTCTGGACCCTATATTCCAAACCTTTCAATCCTCCAAGTTACCAGAATAAATCTTCAACTTTCTAAAAATCTATTTCTTCTGAACTTGTGTAGAATTGACCATTCAAATCCATTCCCAAAAGGTCTTGGAGTGAGGAGGTGCTCCTGTGTGATAAACATCAACACCAAATATGTTCCTCGAGATAATTTCAGTCTTGGCGTTTAGATACTTCCGTTCACCTGACCAGAAGGAAACCGTGTCATAAGTGGTATTCTCTCGGTGTAGATAAGGAGATGGGACCTGTGTGTGGTGGCTGATTTGTCCACTGCCGTACCTCTCAGCCATGCTTTTTCCATAGTTTATTTTTCACTGAAATTCTTATTAGAGGAGACATTTCAGTAACATTTCCCACATGCTTTGACGTTGTTTTTTTTTTTGAGGAAAATGTTTCATTCTATTAGGTTAATCCTACCCCAAGCTATTTGCATAAGTGTTGTGTATCTGGCCTTTGACGTTATCTTCCTGAATGATCTCTGATTGCTCACTCAGGCATACTGTAAACTCGTGGTCTCATTGAATCTTGTGCTATCTTTAACAAATCAAATCTCAAAAGTTCACTTGCAATTGAATATATTGTTTTTGAGTCATCTTGACATTTTGACTTCATAAGTGTAAACTGAAAACTGCATTTACTGGAAATTTGTTTTTAAAAATAAAAAACAAATGCCAGGTCCCTGATTTACAGATGCTTTATAAAATTAGGCAATGCTTATGAGGTAATGCTACTGAAATAAAAACCTTAATATTTCTAACGCACATAAGGGAAATAGACAATCTTCAATAGGAGCAGAATATACAAAGAACGGTTTAAATTAATGGAATAGAATCCAACTTTTAAAAGGATGGCAGAGAGAATAATTAAATGTTAAAAAGATGACAATATTTTTAGCATTATTGAAAGAATTGCAAGAGAAGCTTCCTTTATTTCGAAGTTTTAAATATTATAAATAAGTAAGTTTTTTGGTACAGTAAGCCTATATTTAAAAATCAATTCATATTAGTTTTAGTTAATAGAACCTTTGGATGTTTCATAATAAATGAGATCTTATTTTATAGTAAAGTTGAAATTTTCCTACAGGATAATTTTTAATAAGAACTTTAGTCTAGATTACCTCTCACTGCTGAGTAGTATCACAGTATGAACAATTCTATCACTCTATTTATGAACCATTTTGCTTTACCCATGCAGCTTGGTGTTTAGAGATAAATGGAATGGCTAAATGTAAAGAGAAACTTTTGAGTATGGTTAAGAAGTTCTGACAGTTATAAAAGATATTTTTGGAGGGAGGATAACTTGGAAATTTGAATACAGGCTAGGTATAAGGTGATATAAGGAGATTATTATGAATTTTGTTAGGTGTGAAAAATGCTGTGTGATTATGTGGAAACAGGTCCTTACTTTTCAAAGGTGCCTGCTAAAGTATAAGGGGGTGAGATTTTGTAATTGTCATTTACTCTAAAATAGCACAGAAAAACCAAAAGAAGCTAATATGGCAAAAAATATTAACGATTTTACAATCTAGTTAATAGGTATCTAAGTGCTCATGACACCACTTCCCCTATTCTTCTATGTGTTTGGAAGTTTTATTAATAAAAAAAAAATTGTAGCTAAAAAAAAAGTTTTGGCAACTGAGATTTTGCCACCACCAATGGAACACACGGATTGACAGAGGAATTGTTACTGCTTGTTTCTGGTCTGCTGTAAATTTTCTAAAGTCATATAAAACTTTATATTATAAATCAGAATTGGACATTTAATTAATTGCTTGCTTTGAAAGAAATGGACTGTGAGGAAATATAACTGTTAAAAAACACTTTTCCTTCTTTTTATTCCTTTATCCCATCTTTTGTTTCTTCCCTCTTTGCATTGTTTTAGGATATTTATTAAAGGATTTCTAAACAAGATAATATAAATAAGAAGTAGATGATAAAGTTAAGATGAAGAGGAAGTAACGTGGAGCCAATAATGAGGTTAGTACTAAAAAAAACAGGCTTACATTCTAAATGCTTATCAGCAAAGGCCCACAGATTTGGCTCTTAGCTTTCTAGCTGTAAATGTTAAAAGAGGAATATAAAGAGATATAGCATGCAGAGTGCTCATAAAATAAAGGCAAACCAAGAGCAACAAAGTGATTTCTGACTGTAAGCCCTATCATCCATTTGAAGTTTATCCTAAAAAGGATCCTGGATGATGTAATTTCCTAGCCCTGAACAATTTCTTTTGAGTAACTACAGGAAGGAGTTTTATGGGGATGTGCTTTAACTGAGACAGTTGTCATGTAACAAAAGAAAATCAATGAAAATAGTCAATGAAATAAATCAACCAATGCAATTATCAATGAAAATAAACCTACTAGGGCAAATGTCACATAGTATCATTGAGGTAAGTAGTACTTCAGTGGTCCTGGGTGAAGATTTTGGGAGTATCTTGAACAGACCTTGGTAACTAGTTTCAAGAACACAAAGGGATTTGATAGATCAAGTTTGAAAGGAGAGTTCTAGAAATCCTTTAAATTGTGTACACTAGTGGGCATGTATGGGCATGGATGCACTTTCCTGAGGACAGGCTTTATAACTTTTATCAGAAGGACAATTGCTGCAGAAAAGATTGAGAATCACTAATTTACAGAAATGAAGAGGCTGCAATCCATCATGCATATATTTCTTAAGGAACTTTTCAAAACTACATGTGCTAATGAGTTTGGCGATTGTGCTCTCTACCCACTTCTCAGAATGCTCCATAGTGATTAAATGATTAAATGATGTTCTGAGTGAAAGAGATGTATTATTCCTCTGCTAAATTCCTTTTACAGAGAGTGGAAAGGCAACATTTTTTCATGTCCACTGAAGAAAGAAAACATATGTTTTATGAATTAATTCACCAGGGCAGGCTTGGTCTCCTCTCATGAAAATTGAGGAGCTGATTCAGGGCTAATTGGTAGAGGAATCTACTTCTACTTCAAATATGCTTAGAGGTAAGCTTGGGAGCATGCCCAGGAGAAATATTTTTATAGAAAATAATTTGGGGCATATTCCAAGTGAAATAAAAAAAATAACTTCTTGTAATGTGCTATTATGTTTAACATGAATATTTTTAATGCAAGTGACACCAAAAGCTTATCTTGAACATTACGAAAGAAAGTTGAATAAATCACCCATAGACAGTCTGGATTTGAGCAATGCCAGTTTCTGGAAACACTATACTAGTATGAACTGCACACAAAACATACTAATACAATCACACTATTTGCTCATAAAATAATGTTGCCTTTCCACTCTCTCTGAAAGGGATTCAGTAAAGGAACAATGCATCTATTTCATTAAGAACATAATTCAATCATTAAAGAGCAAGTTAACATGAAAGAAAGAATATCTCTATTATTATAATTATAAATAATTATAAAGATAATGAAAAATCATAGAAAATGGCTAAGTGTCAAGAAAGGATAGCAACATACTAATTTATAAGAATATACTTAACATCTATCATTACTTCAATAATAATGTACTTGCAAAAAAAATGAAAAAGATGGTGTCATGTTGTAAAAGAATTATAAACATTTTGTCATTCTTTCCTTAATATTGTGGGTTTTTTAATCTTTCCAATGAACATTTGAAAATTCCTTGGTAAGTCTCTGGGTTTTCATTAGAGATCTTTAGGGTTTCGTTAGTTATTAGACTTCCTACCTTTTAAATACTGGTTCTTCCATTCATTTGGAGCCATCTAATCAACTTTATACTGCCTTTTTTTTTTCCTTACTGAAGATGGAGAAAATAATAACTCATAGAGTTGTTTGGTCAAATGAGATAATGCAAATTAGTCCCTAATAGACTATTTCCTACTACATATGATGTGCTTAAAAAAAACAAAACAAATTCAAATGGATAGGCAAACTCAGCTACCATTTTATTAAGTCTTCAAAATTTGAGACTAATCTGTGGGATAGTACTATTTTAATGGTGAGAGGAAAAAATGTGATCAACATGCCAGAACAAAATTTAGTTTTTAATCTTCTGGTGATAGAAAATAAATGATACATCAGAGAATATCAACTATCAGACACTTCATTTTTTTTGATGTTTTAGAAGAAAGTTATTTCAATGAAAAGCAGCTTAAATTCGTTAATAAAAATTTGAATCATTGAGAGAAAGAGGAAAAGGAGAAAGCATAAAATGGCTTCCTCCAAAAATACAGCTCCTAAGTGCAAGTTGTAGCGCTCCAAAATCTTATGAGTACAGACTATCTACGGTTAAAAGAACATATGGGATGTGAACAGTTCCCAGGAATGGGTTGTTTTAATTTGTCTGATTTCTCTCAGACTGTTCAAGTACAGTTGGGCAATATCCATCATATCATATATAAATTTTCACAAATGCCAAGGGTGCCTAAATGGTTTTCTTGGCTTCACTGGAGATGGCTGGTAACTATAGATCCGCTTTGGTTATGTAACTGTATTCCTATTATGTTAATGTGTGTGCACAATTTAGTTAGTAGTTTAAAACCTATACATGCTTATGTTACTCTACAAGAATATATGTCGAAGAAATAATCAATCTTCCCATGTTTTCTTCCATCTGCTACCTCTATAGCTTTTCTTCTTCCTTCCTAATTACAACCCTTAAGTAGAATTCGTGCATCATAATGAAATTACCGAGTATCATAATTCCTCCAGGTGGTAAAGATACCTCAAGACAAATGCTGGGCATAAAAGCCACAGGGCATAAATCTTCAAAGAAGTAAAAAGCTAACCTTTTCAAACAATATGGCTTCACTCTCACTTACCAACTTTACATCTCCCTGTATGGCCCCGGAAGATGACTAGTTAGCCAGAGACGGGTAAGAGTCCTCAAGGGAGGAACAACCTAAGACAGGCACAGTCGCAGGGGGGCCATCAGGTGAGAAATTGGGGATCAACAGAGGTGAGGCTTAGAACCTCTCCCCCCCTGTTTTGAGAGAAATCTTCTGCATCCGTGGATGTTTTATTGCCCTTGTCTAGCTTGGATTAACACATAGTCTACAGGCACACACCTGATCATCTACATTTGCTCTCTTACAATACTAAACTATGTTTTCTACCTTTATCTTGCGTCTACCTACCACCTCAGCATTTTATTAAAAATGAAAATAATAATAATAATAAAGGGAGAAATGTGGGATCCACATATAAATCAAGTATAAAAATCAAACGAATATTCATATTTGACCTGATTGTTTATAGTTCATAATGCGTGATCAAAATCGAAAGTTTCTGTGATGACTGCCCTTGTACTGTTCACCATGTAAGAATTTATTCACTATGTAAGAATTTGTTCACCATGTAAGAACTTGTTCGTTATGCTTCAGAAGATTGGAGACCGACGAGAATTAGGCTTGAGATGGATTAATGATTGTGCATTGAGCATTGACTCCCCTATACAGAATTTTATTGTTGTTACAACCATTCGATCAATAAATATGAGAGATGCCCTCTCAAAAAAAAAAAAATACAGCTCCTATTAACATTTTGGGGGGTTTGCTTTCAAAATTTGTTCCCTACACATAGCATATGGAAATCAAAACCTAAATATGAAAAATAAACAGAAAGGAGTAAAATAGGTCTAACTTTCATGAAAGGATGTAATTTTTATAAATAAAAATTTGAAATAAATGAGTAATTAGTTGGTTTCATCTTAGTAAATTACTGTGCTCCAAAAGAGGCTAAAGTTTTACTATTTTAAACTTTAAACAAAGGGGGCATCTGTCAGAGGAAATCAGTTTTAGATTGAGGTGTCTCATCAGGAATAAGAACAAAAGGACTTTGAAAAACTAATATTTTATATAAAAATTAAAGTAGTTTAGTCATATCTGATTTATAGATATATTTTCCCTTTAATCATAAGCACATTCTTAAGCATAGTTAATTCTCAAAAAGTTAGTTTTGAATGGTCTTTATAGGTTAAAGGTTATAGGGACAGTTTAAAAAATGTTTTCTGTTTTCTAGGTCTTTTGGTTCTGATTAGCCCCCCATCCACCTTTATCTTCACCCTGTCTTCCCCAGAGAAGGAAATGAGCAATCAGGCAATAATCACAGAACTCTGAGCCACTAGCTTTAGACTATCTAATATGCATTCGGGGAGTGCAGCTCTTGTGAATATATCTGGTATTTCTCTAGTTTATGATCCTCTCTATTTAGTGACCATCTTGGTTAATTTATTATAATTACTTATCCTGTTATCCATTTATTTACTATTTTTCAAGCTATTGACATTTTCTACGTCCTTCAGATAGTATCTAAGAATGAGAGGAAATATTCAAGATTAAAATATTCAAGATTATTTAGGGACAGCTAAGATATATTTTCCTCAATTTAGCTTCATAAAGCCATCTATTTACCTGATGGCACCTGGGTTGACAAAGTTGAGAGGGAAGTTTTAGGAGGATCCTGGCCATGTTTTACTTGAAATAAATGTATAGATGGGGAATAGAATTGGAAAAGCGTGAAATAAGTATACCAAGTCTGAAGCCTAAGCTAAATAACTTTTCCCTTACTGGTGCATTAATTTGAAGCTCTTACCGAGACAAAGAAAAAAAAAATCTTGCTATTGGCAGCCTTTCCAATCTAGGTGAAGTGAGTATGTTTTGATATCCTACATGCCCACTTATCCTAATCAAAATTTTTAGCTGAAATAGATTCCAATTTGGAATATTTTTAATCCTGGATTTATCTTAATACTTTATACTTTAAATCATAATTCATGGATGAGTTGAGCTTTGGGGATTTTTATAAAGATACACTTATCTTAATACATTTGATATCTGCTATTTCTTAGAAGAAGCTTCAAATGATGAGAACACTGAATTTCTAAACTTTTCATCTATCAAAATGATTGAAAGGCTTCAGCAGAACAAAAAGGCATCCTACAGTATGGGAGAATATATTCATAAACAACTCACCTGATAAGAGGATAACACCCAAAATATATTAAGAAATCATATGTCTCAACACCTAAAAAACAAATAACTGAATCAAACAATGGGTAGAGGACCTGAACAGACACTTCTCCAAAGAAGATATACAAAGGGACAACAGGCACATGAAAAGATGCTAACCAACGGGAAATGCAAATTAAAACTACAGTGAGATATCACCTCATACTAGTTAGAATGGCCACCAACCAAAAGACAAGAAATAACAAATGCTGGTGAGGGTATGGAGAAATAGGAGCCCTCCTATACTGTTGGTGGGAATGCAAATTGGTGCAACCATTGTGGAAAGCAGTATGGAGGTTCCTCAAAAAACTAAAAATAGAAATACCATTTGACCTGGTAATTCCACTCCTAGGAATTTACCTGAAGAAAACAAGATCTCTGATTCAAAGATAAATGCACCCCTATGTTTATTGCTACACTGTTTGCAATAGCCAAGATATGGAAGCAACCTAGGTGTCTATCAATAGCTGAATGAATAAAGAGATGTGGTACATATATACAATGGAATATTATTCAGCCATAAAAAGAAAAGAAATCCTGCCATTTGCAACAACATGGATGGATCTAGAGAGTATTATGCTCTGTGATATAAGCCAGGCGGAAAAAGACAAATATGATTTCACTTATTTGTGAAATATAAAAACAAAGCAAAACAGAAGGAACCAAACAGCATTTGACTCATAGACACTGAGAAGTGACTAGTGTTTCCAAGGAGGAGGAGAGTGGATGGGGGGAGGAGGAGGGTGACTGTTGAACACTGTGGTATACATTTGATTTAAAAAAAAAAGATATATTCTGAAACTAAGGAACTAAATAATCTTTCCTAATTATGTTAAAATAAGCATCTGGATTTACTTTCATGCTAGATTAAAACTCTCTGGGAAATTTTAAAAAATGATTGAAAGGGTATCTCTTCTTATTTAATCCCAAGGATTATTTTTTCTCTTTTGACCTTAGACAAGAATAGAAATATGAGTAAAAGAACTTCTCTTTGAAATATATTTTTCTTGGATACCTCTTCGCAATTTCATGTATGCCATTAAATAGTACCTACAGTTATGTGTTATTATTGTTGCACCTCCATTGATGTAACGGGCCCCTTAATCCCATGGGGATCCAGTTTTTGTAGGTCAAGCACTCTGTAAATCCTTGGACAGTGGAGCAGGCTGAGGCCCAGTTGTTAGTAAAGACAAAAACCATATCCAGAATATGTATCAATTTCATACAAATTTCTACCCCTTTCATAGTCTTATTTTACATTATTTTCATTCAATTGGCTGTTTTTGTTACAATTTTCTTCTGTTCTTGTTTTATCTTCATTTAATTTTCTATCTTTGTGTGAATAGTTTTTTTCTATTCCTGTTTGACAATTTAATGAACACTTTTTAAAAATAATGGGCAGTTCCACCAGAAATAAAAATTCTTTAAATAGTACTTCTCGGTGGTCTAGAACATTACAAAACTTTTTTAGAGATAATGAGCCATTAACATCTTATCCAAAATGCAGATCAAAATATGTAAGGACTGTTTATTGGTTGATACTTTTCACTAACTTGTGTTGAGTAAAAATAAATAATAGAAAACACAGTTTATTTCTCATAATATTTTGGCAAAATGACTGTCATATAGGGACAAGTTATTATTTTGCTTACACTAACTAATTATAATTTTTTGTGGTAAATTTCTCATAGGTCGTCTTCACTGTGGTTTCTTTTACTTAACTCTGAGGAACTATTCCTGAAGTCCCACGGAGTTCTGTTCCTCAGTGACACACTAGAAGTCGTAAGGGATAAATATTTCTCCTGGGACCTGACCCTGTGCATTAACCAGACTAGGCCGGCGTTCCTTCAGTCTGTGAAGCCTCCAGCCTTGTCAGTCTGGGTGGGGTCAGCTGCCTTCAGTGGACCTGTGAGGAGAGAGGAAAGCTCAACACAACTCCCCACCTTCCTGGTGATGCTCAGAAGCTTCAACCACCTCCAGAAAAAAGATAAGAACCAGGCAGTGGGGGGGCCTGAACTCTCAGGGTGACAAATATTATCCAAAATGTCTTTATTTTACCCAAAAAGTGTTTGTTAACTTGAATCCATAAGTTTGGACCATCTGCTATCAGCAGAAATGAGAACTCTTGAAGCTGAGAGTTTATAGAAATAAAATTTCATCCCTTCCCACCTGAGCCTGGGACTCTGCATTTAAAATAGCTGCTACAAATGCTCAGGTTTTCCCTTATTTAAAAAAAAGTCTCTTTATTCCCATTTCTCTTGAGCTATTATCACATCTCTCCTTTACAGCATCAGCATTCTTGAAAACCTTCTCTTTTCAATGTCCCCACATCCTCATCTCCACGAGTCACTGTGGCCTGACTTCGGCCCCTACTGCCCACGGAAATGACTCTTGTCAAAGAAACGTCATGTTTGTCAAATGCAGGGGGAACTTTTTCAGTCTTGACCTTTCTAATGCCCCAGAGACCAAATTCTAAGGTCTTCACTTTGCTTCCTCAGCACCATTCTGCTGTCCTACTGACACACTATTCTTTCTCAGTCTTATTTAAATACTTTTCCTCTGTCCATTCCTTAAATATTGGTGTTTCCTCGCGTGTCTGTTCTCGACCTCTTCTCTTCTCACCCTACTCTCCCTCTTCCTGTGAAAGCTCATCTGTTCATCCGACTCTGACTATAGTATCTACGCTAGTGATTCTCCAATCAGTGTCTCCAGCCCAGATGACTGTCCTGGACTTTAAGCCTATACAACTAGCTGCCTTTTAAATGTCTGTTGAAACAGCTCATACGTACCTCAGATTCAATCTCTCCAAAACAGAATGAATCATCAGCCCTTTAAATCTGTTCCCCTTCCTGGGTTTCTCAATTTTCGCAAAGGTCAAATGACTAAAAACCTAATCTACTGAGGTTTGCAACATTTTCTATGTATCTCTAATTACCTTATATTATTATCTTTTGTAAGGAATATTTTCAACAGTCCCTTCCCACTAAACTGTTTCTTTGGTCCTAAAAATATTATAACTCTGCCCACTCTTAGACCAAGATCTCCCTTTTTATATTCCACAGAAGCCGTAAGAAGTAATTTGCTCAACTTCCTACCAGTAAGTCCTCACATTCACCCGCATCTGTGTCAAATCTCCTCTCTGTTTCTCCAGGTGCCAGGGAGCAAACAGGCCTTGATCATGTCTCAGATACCTTGCACGTTGATTAGTCCGCTACCTGTCTTGCATCTTCAAAACCTTTTTCCCATTGGTTTCTTTCCATCATAACAAAATCATGAGAAAGAGCCTTTCATCAGAGCCTTCCCTTTCCCATTACTACACTGTCTTCTTCCTCCCTCTGCACAGCCAGAATTTTCAACAGTTTTTTACTTCTTTTACTTGCTTTCCTCTGAGTCCCCAGCACACCAATGAGTCCCCATGGCACCAATATGGCTTGTGCTGAGGACCCTATGTCAACAATTTTTATGTCAAGTTTTCCATTAGCATCTAATTTGAACACTCAGAAAGATCAAATACTGCTGATCACCTTGAAAAAGATAACCTTTAAAACTCATATTCTTGGGTTTTTATCTTACTTCACCAACAGTCATCTTTTCATTGGTCCTTCTGTACATAGGGATAAATCACTAGCACCCTGGCGTTCTGTTTGAATTCCCCTTCTATCTCGGCACCTTCTCTTAAGCAATCTTACCTCATCCTGTGGCTTCCTTTGCCTTCCTCAAGGTGCTGAATCTGAGGTATCCCCTCCTCATATGTTTCTTTTGAACTCTCAAGTCACATGTCCCTCCATCTGCCCTCCGTTTATATTAGGTGACTTATAGCCCCTTAAACTCAACAGGTCCAAGACTTAATTTACAATCCTCATTCTCCTCACCTAACTGCACCAAGAATCAATCTGTTCCTTGTCCCCTGTTCCTTTTTCTAGTGGAGGCCACCACCACCCACCTAGTTCAAGGTAGGATCCTGAGAAACCTCCTGGACTTCTCTCCCACATCCCCCACACCTAAACAGACACTGTGCACCCCTCCTATTGCTTCCATTTCCATCACCTTCAACCAAGCCACTACTATATTTTCACTTGAACGACTTCTTACCTAGTCACTTTGATAGGAATTGCTGAGAAAATCCACCTTGGGGCCTAGGTCCTTTTAAACAAACTCCATCTGCATATACTTATTACTACCAAATACTGTTGTCTTGAAATGTTCTTTCATTGTTTAAGAGTGTTGAGTTAAGTATTCAAATCCTATAACCACCTGCTATAAAAGCTGCTAATGTAGCATGGCTGAAATAGAGTGGTTTGAATTTAGGAAGCAGTGCCATGACTGTGAAATCTAAGCATGTGGTTGACACGTTTGCATGTGCTTTGAGGACTGGTGAGTTGTCCTTGGACAGGGTGCTCCAGACCTTGAAGGTTTGGGTGGTCTAACCATTCAGAACCTAATCATCTTTGTATTAGTTAATTCCCCAGCCCCTTCATACCTTGCCACCTAAGAGAAGAGTAAGGAATCTACCCAGCTGGTCTTTTACCAAGGAGGAAATGGCCAGGTCTCCAGCACACAGTAGACATGTGCAGATTATTTGTACTCCCTAAACGTCCTGGGCCACACAACGGCCAGTGGGTATGAAGAACATGGCCACCCACTCGACTCTAACCAATCGCTGTCCCCTCACCAGCATACTAAACAGCCTACAGCTTAATTCCCTTTTTGACTTAAGCATCTCCCCCTTTTTTCCTTCTGTGTATTGTGAGGCAGCATTAAGTTTGGGTGCATTTTCCCCATATTCTGTGAATAGAGGTGTCTGTAAAAAATCAGTTTATTCTCTGAAAGAAAATCTGCTTTAGTATCTTCTGGAACTATAATGCTAGTCTTTCACCAGCCCAGCATCTTGGTCTTTCTGCACTCACTATTTAACCTGTACTCCAGGTGGCAGCCAGTGCGATCATTTAGAAACAAATACCAGCTCACCTCATATCCTTACTGATTTTCCTTTCCCTTAGGAGAAGGTCCCGAATCAATTTGTCATTTATGACATACCTCCAGGTCTTTTCAAACATTTTTTTGTTACACCTGGAACTGGATCCCCAAAGCAGGACACTGGCCCAGATTTAGTGGGAGAATGGTTTGAATTCTTTCTAGGGAAGTGTGTTGTAAGCTGAGACGTGAGGGAGGAGGGGAGGTTGGAATGGGGATTTCTGAGAGAGGAAATGCTACATGTGAAAACCAGAGGCAACCGAGAATACGGTTCTTCTGAGGAACTGAAGGTTGTTCAGCCTGGTTTGAGTAGGTTACGGCGGGATGTGGAGGTCGGCGAGGACCCGCTGATGGGAGCAGCGTGGGCCAGGCTTGTGAGCCAGTCACCGGGTCGGGACTTTAAGAGCAATGGGAAACCAGAAAGATTTTAAATGGGGGCACGATATGAGCAGAGCTATTTTGGGGGAAGATCACTTTGGCAGCATTCTGAAGAGGTTGGAAGAAAAAAGGCTGGAGGTGGCTGAGGAAGGGCAGACGAGGGGGTCACCAGACCTGACCTTCTTCAGTGGGTCCTCAGCCCCGTAGGCCAAGCCTTGGAATCTCACATTTGACTTTTTTCCCTCAAATGGTAAGAACTCCCCTGGATGAACACACAGTAGGGTTGTCAAGTCATAGCTCCCTGTGCCTAGAAACATAGGAAACTCTGAAAGTCTCTAATTCTCATTCCTTTTTCAAGAAAAATGCCAATAGCAATTCTTGTCATGTCATACTTTTTCTAATATTTAAGCTCAGAACTGTAATGATAGAAAATCTGGCAAGGATTGGCTTTCTCTCTCTCTCTTTGCGTGGTGTTTCTGTGAGACGACCTGAAGGCCCTGGAGCCAGAAAGAAACTGGTATGGGCTTAGGAAGTTATCCTGTTTTGATAGCAGTTTCCTCACGGTTCCATTTGCATATTATTTGGGGCAAAAACTATTTCCAAACAAATGCAAATCACTGGACTCCACTGCCTGTGAATGTCATCAATACACATCCCAGCACCTGCGGTGAACCACGTGATCACAGCAGCAAGGTCATCACACTTTCCCCCAGGTCCCTTTGGTCAGCACAACGCGATTCTCTGTTCTGTGGGCTGCTAAATTGCTGGCTTCACAATCCACTGAAGAGTCAATGAACTTGGAGAAAGAAAAGTACGGTCCCAATCCCACCTCTGCTACCCCTTCCGAGCCACTTGCCTGTTCGGGATATTGAATTGACTATAATTCCTCAAATAAAGTAACAGGACTGCATTATTTAAAATTTTTTCTACCTTAACATTATGGTTTTATGAGTCAGATAGAACACCAGTCTCCCAGACTGGGGAACAGAGTGAAGTGACTACAGATACAGGATATTAGAATGATAATTAAGAAAAAAATAAGTTTATTAAATAGTCAGAGCTCCTGCTTCCTAGACAGTGAGGTTTTCTTTCCTGAGAAGGAGGCGCCAGGAGCACAGGAGAGGTGGAGGCCGTGTTCCCTCAGATCGCCTTCCCCAGGGCCATTCTGCTTTGTCTGCAAAGATCCCCCTTCAGGGTTTGCGGCTTGACCTCCAGCACTGCACTGACCTTTCCTCCAGACACGCATTAGCAGCAGGTCCAGCCTCTTTTCCTGGAGGAACCTGAGTATCAATTAAGAGTCTGAACAGGGGTTTAGTATTTTTGTGTTTCAGCCACAATCTTCAAAAACCAGTTGCTCACCCATCCGACAAACTTGCTCAGGGCTACAGTGACCTTCCCCTAAGCTTCCACATTGATTGTTCTAAGAAGCTCCCAACTTGAATTAAAAATATTAAAGTTTTAAATGTGAGCATGACTTCTAAAGCTATTGACTCCTGAAATTAAGTTTCTTCAAATATTCTTAGGAGGGTGTGGCTGGGTGCAGGAGTAGGAGTATATGAGGTAGGGGTCAGGGAGGACGCAAAACGGCTCCCTCCAAAGGTACTGCAATAGAGTTTAACACAGTGTTAAGAATCAACGAGGTGGCAGAGGACTGCGGACTAGCCTCGGCAGGGCAGCAGTTGACAGACCACCTATAGAAGCTGTGTCTTGGGGAAGGAATGTAACTCTTCCAAACCACTGTCTCTGAGGAGTAAATATCCAGAACTCTTCCCTCTAATCTTCAGTTTCTTTGCTTTCCTACCCATGTCTTTCTCTGGCTAAACGCAACCTGAAGAGGACCACAGGACATGGATGGGTCTGGAGGTCAGCCTCTAGGGAACAAAACATGGAGTGGAGAAGAGCAGAGAGCAGACCCAAAGGGGCAGTGGGAGACTGTCCAGTGGAGGGGTGCCTGGGTTTGCAACCTGTGAGATCAGATCTGTCTTGAGAGCAAGTGAAGACTCAGCTATACCGAGAGGTCACTTGGAACTGAGACAAAGTGAAAGAAAGACTGAAGACAAAGGAATGGGCTGGGGAAGCCTAAGTGGGAAACCAGACGCCGAAGCTGGGGACCATCAGGATGACTGAAGGACAAAGGGGCTGAGGAAGACACAAAGGCAGCCCTTGTTTTTCTAGGGAGGCTCTCAGAATTACCAGGCTTCTATCTCATGGTCTCTTTTCAATGGATTTTGACAACCAAGTAGGATTTAGGGTCTTGGGCAGGCTCCTCTGAGGCAAAGCCTATCATATAAAACTCAAGCTTATTTGCAAAGCAATAGTAAAAACCAATTTAAACAGGCTCCATAGTAAGATATACACGAAAGTTTAGCTTTAAAATCTTTTCTCTAATTCAACTTCTATTTTGATCCTCCATTCCACAGAAAATGTAATCTTAGTCATTTCTGGGTAAACACAGTAATTTTAAGATTTAAAATTCTGTCAATTCAGAATTGGCTGTCCCCCTCTTTGTCCTCAGAGTAGCACCTAAGTTTCTAAGAGGGTGTATAACATGATATCTGGGGCTGCCTCTGGGTCCTTGGGAGATGCTCTGTGCCACGCTGGTATCCACGTAGACAGGGAGGTACCTCTGATTCCTGGGTAGCTCTGGCCCTTGGTTAAAGGTTGGTAGATGCTATCTACTCTTTAGCCACTGGAGGCATTTAGGGTCTTGCCAAACAGGGTGTGGGGGACTTGCTTTGTCTACAGGTTTGTCTCCTTCCTCCTGTACCACTGCAAAGTGTTTCTCCATGGTTTTCTATGTTTATCAGATGATAAATGAAGCCTCTACTGTTTGGTCCCCAAGTTTAATAGGGTAGGGTTCTGCATCCATCCTTTCCACCCTACCACAAATACGCACCTGCTTAGCAGACAGAGGGTTGCCTGTCATCTCTAAGAATGTTCTCTGTTCCCCATCTCAGAAGTTCTTCCCTGATCTGGGGAGGATGGATATATTGGTACAGCAGCCATGAGAACTCACTCAGTAAATATTCTTGCCAAATCTTTCATCATGACATCTAGACTTCATCATTTTTAAAGTTAAGAACCAGGAATTAGACATCATTGCTTTCCATTTCTTCCACCAATAACCTTTCCTCTCTTTACAGACCTCATGGTTTCAGCTTCCCACAGAGAAGTCATGGACTTACAGGCACTTACATGGAATGTGTGGATGGCCAGGCACATGACCGATGACACTGTAAATTAGATATAATTGTCTTGGAAGCTTTAATACTTTATTTTTAAACTCCCGTACCCCAGAATATTGTTCTCTTGTGATTTTTCTACAGCTTTCCCTCCAAAGTCTACTTTCATAAAATTATCTGATGAACAACTCTAAGGGAAGGTATAAACGACATGGCATTTAATACAAATTATTCTTTCTATATATATTTTGTGTTAAAACAAAACAAAGAAATTCTGAAACAAAGGAATAATTTTCTATAAAAATCTCAAACTGTCAGTAAGTGGTATAGGCAATGATGTCCTGGAATTCAGGGGAGGTCTTCTGATATATCATTTAAATCATTATATGTCCAATTGCTTTGTATTCATGACCATATTTTTAGACTCCAGAATGAACTACAGTAGGTAATTTTCAAAAGAAAATTGACCTTTGTTATAACATTTCCATCAAACCAGAGTTATGAGAGTATAAGAATCCTGGAAACAAATCTAAATTTTCTAAATTACTTCCAAATTCAGCTACAGTATTTTTCTTTTACTTTTCTGAAAGCATACATAATTTAGCTGGCTAAAAAACCTCTGGTTTACCATTTCCTTGAAAGAAAAGAGAAACCCAGGTTGGTTTTTTTTTTTTTTTATTTGTGAATTTAGACTTTGAACCTGCAGATGGTGCTATGATCACATTTTGAAATTCAGTTTTGCTTTCTGGTTGAAATTCATAGAAAAGAATGTAGTTCTTTGTTTAGTTTTTTTTTCATAAGCAATAAAATTAAATTATGTCTCTTTACTCTTGTGTTTTATTATTATAATGAGAGAGACTGTCTTTGCCACCTGAAAAATCTACTGTACTCTTTGTGAATGCTATAAGGACTTCCTTAGATCAAATAATGGTCAACTTCTATGTCTTTTCTTGTTGAGTTTTCTGCTTATCATCCACTGTTGTTTTTCCTGTGACTCTCAGTCAACTTACTTTGCTGTTGCTGATCTTAAATAAAATTGCTTCACTGAGAATTGGGTGATGAAGAGCTAAGGATAAAAAATTTCCATGTGAGAACCATTTCAACCTCTAGTTTGTAATAATCAGGTAAAAAAAAGATTTCCTGGAATTAAGCCACAGGAACTCTGGCTTAAGTCAGAGCTGTCAACTGGGAAACAAATTTCCAGACATTTTGAAATGTAATTCATTTAATTTTTCTTGTAACTGGATTAGAAAATATGATTAAGCATAGCAGGATATTCTTTTACTGGCTTAGTCTGATTTTGAATCAAGCAAATAGATGCTAAAATCTTAAAGTAGAAGAAAGATGGGGGGCTTTAAGCCATTCTCCCTTGAGGAACTCACAAACAAAAAATGAAAAAGAACGCACACACTAGAAATTTTAAAAAATTAATAAAAGGAAAGATGGTATTTTACTTCTTGTCCATGAAGTTTCTCATGCGTCTACTTTTTCCCCTTATGTCTGATTGAGTATATGCAAAAGTACCAAGTAGAAAAACCCACAGGTAGAAATCAAGTATTAATAAAGTACTCAATAAATGTTTTTGAACTAGTTTTTTGAAACCTGTCAAGTGACTAAGTTAGAAATGGTCAAAAGCTGCTGTTTGTTCAGGTCTGGAGAGGGGAAAACAACATAATTCCACATAGTGCCAAGGACATACAAATGGTGAAAATTTCTTGTTTTAGAAAGTAAGAGAGATTGAATCCCTAGAGGTATACAGTCTGATCATTTGTTGTTTGGATTATTTGAGGTTACCTATATGAAGATGCATTGGGAATTATGACATTCTATACACATGTGAAATAGCCACACTACTACTTTATATAGTGATGTGTATATTATACATCTCAGAGGCTTTCTGAAACTTGACCATGGGATTATTTTCAACATAAAGCAAATGGAACAATAGAGAGATAGATAATTATTCCTAGATGCTTTTAAAGTTAGGTTAGATCTCAAGAAAGAATAAGTCAGAATCATCCTGAATAACACAAGAATAAAAGAAGGCTTCAGGAGAAGTTTGTGTTAAAGGAGAATTATACATTTGTATGCATAATGAACAGAAGTGTTTCTTCCTTTCTGTATCTGTTCCTGCACATAAAATTCTTATTCTCTGAAGGAACCCCAGGGCCCTGCCTATAACACTAATCATTCTCTTATTTCGTTACTACTAAAGATTAAAACATCTCCCATGAAGCTTGGTACTTTTTTTGTTTAAAGAAAAGTACATTTCCTCTCAACATCTTACATCTTGAAGTTACTCACTATCAATTTATATAAATCAGATATAATGACAATTAAATAAGGACTTCAAGCCCTATTCGTCCCCTGGGAGTACTACTGTGACGTCTTTCAGAGAGCTCTGTGATTGCTCAGCCCTAAGCATAAGCCCTATAAAATGATGGGCTTTGAAATGCTGGTCAGGAGAGAGTGAAAAGCAGTTGCCAGCAGTAGCAGCCATCCTGTAGCCAGCACCAGGTTGTGGTTCAGGTCTCAGGGAGGGAACCGGGGAGCCTTCCTCTGCTTTGCAGCACTTGAGCAGCCAGGACAGCTCCCACATTCTTCAGAACAGAAAACTCCTGAGGAACACTATTCAGCGAGGTAAGTGAAAACTTTGTCCTCTTTCATTGTCCTCCCCCTGCCTCTTGGAGTCATCTCAGGGTGTACTGAATTTTTCTCTTTTGAAAGTGGTTTAGTAGTTTAGTGTTCCTCTTTGCTGTCTTTACCAAAAAGACAGACTTCTCAAGTCTTCTGGTGAGTATAGAAATGTCTCAACTTCTCATTTAGGAATGGATTTTCTGAATTATTTTGGTCCGAAGATGTTTTCCCCTCCTTGCTCTTCTACTCAATACCATTTGTTTTCATAAATAATGTATTAAAGTAGGTTTTTTTTGCTTGTGTATAAATTTTTGACTGAAGGATTCAGTGGGTATGTTTGCTTTGAGGTTCAACATCTTTTTTTAGTGTTGTTTTTTCTGTTTCATGTGTTAGTTCTATGAACCTAGGAGATATTTGTTTCCCTCTTTAATTTAAAAGCTGTGATTTTTAATAGAAGCAAAATAAACAAACTTCAAATTCCTGGGTTTCTATCAAAAACCTACTTAGAAATGAAATGTGTAAGTGGATTAGATGTAAAAAGCACAAGTTTTTTAAAGCATATTTTCCCCTTAATGGCAAAAATTATTTCAGTGGTAATATGTGGTTTAATGGTTTTTTGGTATTAGTTTTCACTGATAATTGGTTTAAATTGTTCAAGTCCAGGCATAAGGAAAGAAGTTCTCAATAATATCAACAATTAAAAGGGGAAAAAGGAAAGTATATGCAAATAATTTTCATGCTGATATGTATGTGAACATATCAGTATGAAACACACACACACACATACATACCTATAGAGTCAAAATTAAATAGATGATGCTCCAGTTTTATGTTAATCAGATTTTGGACACTTATCATAAAAGAAACAATCAGTTTCTTGAAGCTCTTCCCTTAGAAAAGACACTAGACATGGATGCTATAACTATCATATAAGATTGTCCCCCTAGTTACTTTCAGCACTATAAAAGTTCGGCATTCAACATCTATTTGGGCCAACTAGTGAGAGACAGGCAGCTGCTGAAAAAGATCCTAGTTTTTATTCAAGCTTGTGTCACTAAGAAAAATCTTCTTGATTTAAAGAACAATGATATTGCATTTTAACTCTTTCTATAAGGCAAAAATCACCTTTTCCAAACTCTGGAAGAGCCTTCAGATACCTGCTGAACACTCAGAATTACCTTGCTGGTGACATCTGTGGCTAGAAAAACTGATGTGATTCTTTCCCTTTCAAGGTCCAGAGATGGAAACCAGAAGGAAGCCCCAGCTCCTTGGGCTCCTGACACTTTTCATTGTGTTCTCACAAACGCTAGCATGGCCTCTTTTGGGAGCACCTACTGCTTGGAGGTAAGTTCTTCAATTCACAGGTGAACATTCCTTCATCATCTATATAGGAATTCCGTATGTTATTTTGGACAACTCAATTTTTTTAAATTATGTATTATTTATTTAAATTACTTGCTTGCTATGGTAAGCAAGTTTCCTTTTCAGTATCAGGTCAACATAATTATTCTACAACCTGGAATTCATTCTCAGGACCTAATAGACAGCGTTAATGACTAGTTTTATGGAGAGGGTGGATCATATTCACAAAAAGTTAGACGGAGGATTTGGCTTTCCTATCATTCAGTAAGTTTCAAATAAGTAACAAGCTTTTATCCCATATTATCTCAGTTCAGTTCACTTTTTGATGAAAAAATAGATGTGTAGTTGCCTATCTCATTTTAGTTAATTTTCAAGATCAATAGGTAAATGATCATAATGTTAGTTGTTTGTTGGTAAAACATGCTTACAACCATGTTGGGCAGATCTATCCATCTAACCAGAATGAACTTGCCAATATTCTAAGCTGTAGGACACTGATCTACTGAGAAGACCCCCCCAATGAGTGAATTTTAATGTACTTGATTTTAACCATAAAACCTGAGTTTTATTCTTCTTTATATTTCATATTTCAAATTCATAGATTATAACAATTCATATTTAAAGCTTCATCTGGAGTAAATAAATTTATACTAAAGAAGTAAACAGCAAATGAAGACTACATTAGAGTTTTCCTTTCAGTTTATAGGCACCACTATTTCTAAGGGCAAAATCATCATTTTTTTGCTGATTTTTCCCATTCCTGATTCTTTACTCAAGGTAGTCTTATGCTCAATAGAGTGAATAATCTCTTAGTTGTGCACGTTCTATGTTAAATCTGTTTAAAGCCAGATTTTATGTAGCTTTGATAACTAAATAGAGTGATTCTATCTGCATGGTTCTATCACAACAGATGGGCAATCACACGATTGCTGAAGTTTGCATGGATTGCTAGGTTTCATACAAAGATGACAGCTTATTGCTCACCATCAAATACTCTGTCACTAAAAGACACACAAGCACACAAGTGCCTAGGAGCAGACATACCCCTAAGAGCAAAAATATACACACTAATAATTTTAATAGTGTGTTGGTGTTCAAAATGTGGTTGCACTCACAAATAGAATCATATTTCATGCAGAGGCATAACTATTCTTAGTCTTCCAATAAAGCATTGTACATCCTACATTAGTATTGTTTTAATATATGAAATTAGAAACCAGAAGCTCATACAAAATGTATTGAATTTGACTAAGTATTCAGAGATGGAGAAATTCTTTGGATTTGATTATACAGAGAACTATGTCACATCACAGTGAATCTCAGAAGTAAAACTTAGAGACTTGGAGAAAGAAAAGCAGTTAGTACTCAGCTCTTGAGAAATGTTTGAGACAAATGGTACTAAACATCAACAAATACATGAATTTCTCCAAGATTTCATAAAGAACATTATATTTTTTTCAGTTTCTATTTGTGTAAAATCTATCTGTGAAATTTAACTTTGCAAAGTGAAGATATTACCAAGGAAGTATATTTTGCTTAATGCTCTGGTAGGTTGAACTAAGTGGTCCTTGTGCTTGATACATACAGCTTATAAAAGTTGTATTGCTTCTATTTTATGTGATAATCAAAAATTTCACTGTTTTATATTCATAAACCATAACAGCCATTAAATCCAGTTATGCTATCCCCATATTGTGAATGGGTGATACTTCCAAAGATTTTGAGGGTCTTATTTCAAATGATTGTAAACTCGTAAGCACTATCTTGTGAGAAATGAATGTATTATACTTGTACTGTATTTTTTTCCCAATAGGTTGGATGACAGACTACCATTTGAAGAAGCAAATGAACCTGATCATATTTCATTAAAAGCAGACACTGACATCCTGCAGAGTGCATTAGCTGAAAATGATACACCCTATTATGATGTATCCAGGTGAGTTCATTTTCATTGAGTAGTACTTTAGAAAATACATATTCGACATATCAGTGTTTTATTTTTCTGTCACCATGGAGCTATTCCTACAGCACAATACTATAGGTTTCCATGTATTACGGCTCAATTCAGCCTGATGTTTTGCAGCTCTTGCAGCTGTAGAAATCTGTAACAAGCCAGGATGAACAAATCATTCATTTACACTCTGTTGCATAAAATTTCAACACCAGAAATTGTACCAATTCTAGTGCACTATAACATTTAGGATTCCATGCTTCAGTGGGGAAGTGTTAAGGCAAGAGTTTCATCTCCACGGAAAGATAAATAGCTAAAAATAAAGGCTATCATTTCACAGGACCATTTCTCTAGAACAGCATTCCCGTGTATACAGAGTAACTCTATACCGAAGACAAAGTATAAAAGTTCCTCATTTGGATGGAAAAGTTAGTTTATAGGCCCTATGATCCTCTCTACCTTAAGTCTACCTGAAGTTATTTTTTTTCCCAAATATTTTGGCAGAAGAGCAAAAGCTATCATAGGGTTTTTTCCTAATATTAGGGTAATTTCCCCTTCATATACTGTTATTCAGGGTAGAAGAAATAAATCAATAGAAACTAATGTAAATATATTTTTCCCACCAATATTTCTTAGAAGAAGAATTCGTTTTACAGATTCTACCAGGGAACATTATTTAATATTGATATATACTTCTAACAAAGCAAATTTCTTTAATTTTTCAAAGTTTTGGGCTGGAAATACAGAGTATATCTTGATATAAGTGGCCAGAAAATATCTTTCATTAGGTTGTTAGGAAACCTCCTTTTGGACTTCAGTTTGTATGAAGTGCTTTCAAATAAGCTAGTAAGTGTCTTTTTTCTTTAATGAGCCCAAACAGTGTTTTAGAAAACCATTTACAAAACGATGGCTATCCTTTGCTCCTTGTTTCAGGAATGCCAGACATGCAGATGGAGTTTTCACCAGTGACTTTAGTAGACTCTTGGGTCAACTTTCTGCCAAAAAATATCTTGAGTCCCTCATTGGAAAACGAGTTAGGTAAAGAGAATTTATGATTTTTATCAAACATGTTATGATCATTTAATCTGCAAATTATATCTTCACTGTTAACACTTTACTTACTTTGCTCAAAATTGATAACTTTTGGCAATGTTCAGTTTGCTTAAGAAATAATCTAAATTCTTTAATAAAATTTACTAGGCCCATGGATTGAGAAAATAAGCCTTTCTAGTAATATCATACTAGATGTACATATTTTTCTTAAATAGAAATCATTTATAAATCTGCCATCAAAAGGAATTAGACACAATAAGAAACAAATGATATACAGTATAAATTGATGCAAATTTTAATGTTAACCTTAATAACTGTTTTTGTTTCCTTCTCAAAGCAAACACTGGAAGATTCTTTAAAGAGCCAGTAGCTGAATATTTAGATAGCACTGTTCAGGGTGGCATTGCTTCTAAAGGAGTATTTATTTCTAAAGAAGCTTTCCTCCTAACAGCAGAACACGACTTCAATAATCCCAACTTTTTTTGGATAAATTATTTGTTGAGTTACTACAGAATGTGTCTTAAGTCACTCCTGGTAAATAGCAAAATATGTTGGATTTTTCCTTGCTCCCCATTCTTAAGCTTAGATGTATTTTTCTTTTAGTCCTTTTGTGATAGAAAACAAGGGAGTGCTGGAATTCCTTTAAGTCTGACTGCAAGAAATTTGGAACTTTGGCACATTTATCGTTTCTTGTTAAAAATCCTTTGGTTCCCTTTTCCTTGCTGTCCTGCACAACAGCATCTCAGAAGACCAGGGACCAATCAAACGCCACTCGGATGCTGTCTTCACTGACAACTACACCCGCCTTCGAAAACAAATGGCTGTAAAGAAATACCTGAATTCCATTCTGAATGGGAAGAGGAGGTAAAGAAACAGAGAACTTTCTAAAATGAGAAATAGTACATGATTTTCAAAGTAGAAGCTGCATATGGAGACTTATCTATCTAACTCTATCCCACTCTCTGTGAAGCAGTAATTTTCAACCTTGCCTGACATTAAACTACCCTTGAGAATTTTTAAACTACTGATGTTTGGGCCTTAAAATTTCCAGGAGATTAGTGTGTAGCCATCCTAGGAATATGACCCTGGATATTGGTCCTAAGAACTCCCCAGTTGATTCTGCTGTGCCTCCAAGGTTAAAAATGATGACTGAAGAGACATTTGAATCTGGGAGCAGATTTTCTCAAAAGCACTAATTTTATTATTGAAGTAAAATTGATGTGCAATATCACATAGACTTCAGGTGTACAACATAGTGATTCAACAGTCATCGACATTACTAAATGCCCTGATTAAGTGTGGTTACTATCTGACAGCATACAAAGATCCCCCTTAAAACACATGTACAGTGAAATTAATTGGCCATTGGGTACCACCCAGAACTCCCTTCATGTGCCTATTCAGTACCCTTATTTAACCAAATTAAACCATAAATTCCTTTGTGTTTTGATGGTCTGGAAAACCTATGTGTCCCTATGGTGTGTAAATACTGGATCACAATATAGGAGTTGGCGTGCTCTCTCTTTTTATTCTAATTATTTTTGTTTAGGTGGTGAGTATTGAGGACAGTCTTGTTTTGGGTGAGATCAAACAAGATGACTCTCTTTGCCCACCAGATTATAATTCTGTAAGGATAATTTTAGAAATTTTAAGATTGAGGAAAAATTCATAAGTAACAATTAACCTCTAAGGTAATTGCTTAGCCTTCAGTGCACTTTACAGAGCACAGAGAACAGCATAAATCACACATCATCATTTCTTTAGACACTTTCTCATCTAAGAGGCTTGACATACCATTTTCTTTTCTGGTCTGCAGCAGTGAGGGAGCATCTCCTGGCGTGCCTGAAGAGTTAGAAAAATAATGAGAAAGCTCATTGGAGCAAAGCTGCTGACAACTTCCAGTGGTATGTATACCTCTGCTTTCTTATTATATTATAGCAAACATCTAATTATTTGAGTAAGTAAGAGCCACTTGGTAAGGAGCACCCTAGCACTCTCACAAAGTGTAGGTACAATGACAGTATTCACTGTATGATATTTGCTTTTACATACACATGGATACAAAACCTATTCCAGTCTAAGGACACCTCTCCCCGAAGCACACCCCTACCTAGTTAAGCAGCCTAAAATGATTAATGCAGTGTTCTAGTCACATCAAAATGAGAGCTCACAGTGGGCAGTTTACTGTCTGACTGGTACTTCCAGTTTACTCAGACTTATTCCTATCCGTCTGTCCAGACATAAAACAGAGGAAAGTGACTCACACTAATGAGAAAAACTAGCTTTCTTTTTGAGTCTCAGGCCATGCTGCTTTTATTAATTGAAGGTGTAGTCCCATGATTGACTGTTAACACCTTATTTATTCTAAGTACAGGGAAATACCACTTAATAACAGTGAGGCTCACTATAATATGGAAATGCCAAGGAACCTTGGGTCTAATCATATTTCCTGAAACATGGTAAGCTTCATGCAGCAAAAGCCTAATTTAGCTTATTTTACCTATAAAGTTAGTGTATGTATAATGACAACAGTATTCACTGTATGATATTTTTTAAATAGAGAAAATATTAAAAGATTTTCTCCTTTGTTAAGTGATAAGCTTGTTATCACATTTGCTTTTACATACACTTGGATACAAGACCTATTCCTCTCTGAAGTTGAGTGAATATTTACATTCATTCATGAAAGTATATTTGTAACACTTGGCAAGTGCTTCAAGAAATTTTATGCCATCACTATATAAGAAGTTGGCAAAATTTATTTTACCTAAAGGGCTACTGGGTAAATATGTTTGGCTTGTGGTCTATGGGACTTCTACTGCAACTACTCAATTTTGCTATTGCAGCATGAAAGAGCCACAAATAATATATAAGTCAGTGGGAATCACTATGTTGCAATACAATTCTATTTGTATAACTGAAATCTAGGCTGCATTGATTGCCACCTCTGACTAGGTCAAGGAGACTAAACAAGACTCCTGCTCGGACTGAAGCCAATTCATGGTCTTACTTCAGTTCCTGGAGCAGATATCCAAGGTTTTCATGAAAATCACCAGGTGTGGACAAGGTGTCTGAAAAGACACCTGGCCCATTAGTTGCTTTTGTCCACTGATTGATTAGCCTTCTCTTCTACGAGAGATAACCTGGTCAGGGTGCTACATATGCCCATTCCTGATCAGGTATGGATATTTCAGAGAAACAAGTCCATTTGCTCAAAGAAAAAAGTTAATTACATATTCCTTTTTGAAAAAGTGTTTACAAGAAGGGAAAAAAATAGAAAGAAGAAGAAGGCTCCTCCACTAAATTAAGAAATACAAAAGGCACTAAAATATAGAGGATTAATGACTCTAATTTGTAAATTGTCAGATCATTTAAGAGATTCTGTCTCCCATTCTTTTTTCTTATTTGAATGGGTGACTTTGGATACATCTTTTTTTTATAGGAAATCCTGTGGTCACCCATTCTTGAGAATTACATATAGGGAAATATTAGTGATTAATTAGAGAGCCCCTTCATATTCCAGTTCCCTTCTGACAATCAGTCCTTAGGGAAATGCCCTCTTCCTATTCTAGAACATGATCTCTTGTCACAGGCCAATGACAAGGAGTAAAGGGAAATAGATGTTTATGAAATGGGTGGATGAATGAATGAAACTGAGATGCTGTAAATTCAGATATTTATATGCTTAAAACACCAATTCTTTCTTTTTTCAGAATTCATGAAAGAAAACAATAGAAGTAATTTATTTTCAGTTCTACATAAGTAATTCAAGAAAACAACTTCAATATCAAAACCAAATAAAATATATTGTGTTGTGAATGTTGTGATTTAATTTATTCTAATGTAATAACCGTGATGTTTACATTGTAAATACTGTTTGAGAGTTCTAAGATTTGTCTTTAACTCATGAGAATCCTGTAATTTCATATGCTATGTATCCCTTCTAACACAGTATATGTAATGATAAGTAAATACTATGTTAATTAAAATTACATGAAGCTTTTTGGAAGGGTAGTAATAGAGCACAATTGTGTTTATTTATAGAGCATACTTAACTATTCAGAAGAGTGCAGCAGAACATCAGTGTGTCTGAATT
This sequence comes from Manis javanica, assembly GCF_040802235.1. NCBI lineage: Eukaryota > Metazoa > Chordata > Mammalia > Pholidota > Manidae > Manis > Manis javanica. The sequence continues at coordinate 68,422,457 of NC_133168.1, forward strand.
TAAATGTTAAGCAGATGGAATGCTGTATTTAATAGGTCTCAAAATGTCTAAAAGAATGTGAATGACAATGATATTAAGACATCTTCAGAAAGATTTTCAGAAAATGTTACGTATTTCCATATATTTTAGGCAACCTTAATTTTGAATGAAATTTATAATTTCTCAAATTTGGATCCCTAATTGCCAAAAGTTTTCCTTTGCTCTAGAGATACAGTGAACATGAATGGCCTCTTTTTCTGACATTGGACCTTTTCTTTATGCTTGTGTTAAGTATGTGTAAAATGTAAAATGAATGGAACATTTGTTTTTCAGTAATAAATACTTTTCCCATCATCACTCAAATAATGCTTTGGTCATAACAGCTTCCTTTAGTGAAAATACATATGGAGACACAACTATTTTTCCAAAATGATAATAAAAAATTAAATATAGAAAATAAAGACCTTTGAGTATCATTGCAGACACTTTCTATTGTTTTGATTCTTTTAAATGGTATGGCAGTAGCCTATTTTAGCTCCAAAGTTCCAAGTATTACATAATTTCTGTGATGTTTGGGGTAGGATTATGTTTGAATTTGCCTAAGTCCTAAGATAACAGTGATTTTAAAAAGAAGGAAGTTTATTTCCCACATATGGCCAGGTGTCAAATGTCAAGGGTTAGTATGATGGTTTTGCCCCATGAAGTCCTCAGAAATCTAAACCCCTTCTAGCTCATGCCTCCTCTCCTAGGACATGGCCTTTCTCTTCATGACTCAAAATAGCAGCTAGAGTTCTAGCCATCACATCTGCTTTCTAGGCAGCAGGAGGGAAGAAGGGGTGCAAAGAGCACATGCTCATTTTGTTTTAACTGGTATGCTAACATACCAAAATTAAGAAAATGTTGCATACATGAAACAGGAATCTGATGCAGGAACAGAGAGGAGAAAAACCTCTTGGACTTTACAACTACCTAAATTAAAATAAAATTTAATGGAGGAGTGGTATGTCAAAATCAAACAAATTGCCTAAAACATGAGAGATAAATTTAGAAATTGAAAATGATTCATAAATAATCAGTACAAGAAGTCTTGCATCTGATAAGTAGAAGTTTCAGAAAAACAAAGTGGAGAAAATGGATGGGAGAAAAGAATCAAAGAAGTATCAGAAAAATCATTTTTATCTTCCCTAGAGTGTCCTTCACGTGATATCTTAGCACACGTCTATTTTATTCATCAGTGAAGGCATATCGTATCTGATATTAACTATCCTAGAATGTCTAATTACTTTGTTGAATTGGTCAGTTTAGGACTTTTTTTTTTGAAGGACATCAAGGTTTCCCCAATAATGAGTTAGAAATGTCCAAATGAACTCTTAAAATGTTTTCAGACATTCTTAAGCATGTTTTTATTTATAAACCTTTGAGGGTGATAAATTCAAAAATTTAGTTTTCTAGCATCTCCATAAGATTTAAAGTGAATTTATCCAGCCTAGTAAACAAAGTTGCATCTTTTCTTCTATAAATTTTTATGTTAAAAGCTATATATTTATTAATATTACTAAATACTATATTACTGTTACTACCACATGCACCCAGACACGCACACTGTTTCTGGGTTTTAGAAACAGGAACTCTTATCCTACAGGATATTTCAAAGATTGAGACTAAGAAGTCTATAATATCTATCAATTCCTGAGAACCCTTGGAGCTGCAATTTTTAGTATACTCCAATTATTTGTTTACCTATTCTTATTTGGTGTTCCAAACTCAAATAGTACCTTCTCTGGTTAACTGATGGCAGCTGCAATTGTTTGAAAGGAGAGAGAGGGAAAGATACATTCAAAGCATTTGCCTTTTCACAATTCTCTGCGAACAACTTTCTCTCTCTGACTATTAGAGACAAAACATTTTCTTGGTCCTTCTCTTTTGCCCTAGGTAATTGCAAGTCCCTTGCAAGATGCATCTCTTTTCATACTTCAACTTTTCCCATTTTTCTCCCCACACAATTGTGCTTGTTCTTTTTCTTTTCCTTGGAAACTTGCCCTGGTTTCATAATTTTGCTTCTTTCTCTCTTGCTCTTCTGTTCTCTATAGAGTTCTGGGTTCATTCACTTGGGCATCTTGCTCAGCCTCTTGCCTTATTCATATGTCAACCTCATTTGTTCCAGGGACAGACAATTCATATAGATCTCCCCAGATTTCTTTTTTTGTCTTTAGATCTTTCTTTCCCTTAGGACTTAGGCACACAGGTGACATTTGTTAAGGTATATTTCCTAATTTACATTTCATTTATCTTTCTGCCTAAACAACATAGAATCTTTGAGCTGTTTGTTGCCATTGCATTTAGGGTTACACTGTACTAGAGGGAAATAACTATGCCATTATCTTAATTTTCACTCCAAAATCATTTTCTCCTTACCTTGATATTTAAACAGATAAGGAAATTTTAGAAACAGGAACTCTTATCCTACAGGATATCTCAAAGATTGAGACTAAGAAGTCTATATCTATCAATTCCTGAGAACCCTTGGAGCTACAATTCCAATGGCATAGTGAACCAATGGGCAAGTTCACTATGGATTTAGTGTGACCAAAGAAAATGACAGCAAAACGTTCTTGGGGTGAAAGGGTTATACCCAACTTTATTTCCACGGTGGCAGGTCAGTCACTAGAATCCCATTCACTCAGAGCAAGTCTGCATGCAGCAGGCCAGTCTCTGCCTGCACAGCTGTCCTCTGAGCCTCTGTCCTCAGTGCTGCCACCAGTCCTGCCTCTGCTCTGCTCTCCAGCAGCCGTGCCACTGTGTCACCCAGAGCACTGGGCGGAGCTCCTTATATCGAGTCAATAGCAACACATTGCCCACACATGTGCCGTGAGCTAGCCAACCAGGCCAGGTGAGAATCCTGGCCACAGGAACTCTCATTTTATCCACACCATATCTTGTAGACTTAAGATTAAAGAGATAGAGATTTGGAGCAGCAGGCATATGACAAAAAAAAAAAATTATCATAGAAGGGTCAATCTGAAATTGTGTGCAGGTAGTGAAGATAAGACTAATGGAGTAGAATTGAGAAAATTCCCATTTTAAAGTTTTAGCTCTTGCTGAGCAGCTGCTTAGAAGGGAGTTAGCCAGAAAATATATTTGCAAAGTAAAGGCAAATGGTAAATAAATGGTGATAGCAAAAGTACAGTTCAATGTGGGGGCTATTACAATAATCTCATTTAAAGCATTATGACAAAATTACAAAATGATTTTTAAAAATGAAATATGTGAGTATTTATTTCCCTAGTTGAATGTCATTTACTAAATTGTGGGATATATTGTCAAGATGTGTATAATTAGGAAAAATATTTGGAAACTGAATAACAATACAACTCATTTGTATTGAAGTAATATTATATTGCATCACATTAATTCATTAACTCATAATGTGTAAAGGTAATTTCAAGTTTGTGCCAAAGTTCACAATTTCTTTGGGGAAGAAATGCCTAAGAATAATGATAAGATATGTATTGGAACAAATAATAACATAGAAATAGCTTATTTGTTCTGTGTCCCATGATCTCAGTGAGGTCCTAATGACAGCGGCTAAATGGATACAATGTCTTCCACATGTTAGCTTAAATAAACCAGAAAATTAGTGCAATTACTCACTGTGTTTGGGATAAGCAAAACAGTGAATTGCTGATTCTTCCTTGAAGTCGTTTTCATGAGAAGGAAAACATGACTCTAAAGAGAAGGATGATTAGCAAATAACATCTGTGGGGAAAATGGAAGTTCCTATGACCAGGATCCTTACCTGACCCTAACCTACTTGATATAATTGGCCTACTGGTAGACTGATGCCTCCACAGCCATAGGCAATAAGCTATTGTTGACTGAGTCACTATATCAAGATTACTCTGGGTGGAGGCAGAGACAGAGGTGGGTTACGGACCTGCAGACTCCTGGATGCAGATAGGATTCTAGTGCTTGACCTACCCATGGGAGAATAAAGCCGGGTATAAGCCCTTTTACCCCAGACCATTCCACTGTCATTTCTCAGTCTCACTGAATCCATAGTGAACTTGCCTGGGGCTGAAACCCTCAGGCAAGATAACATCCAAGTGTTCTCTGGCTTTCTGGATGCTGGGGAAGTGCTAGCCCATTGAATGGAATGGCTTTGAAGTGTAAAGATGACTGCTTTGGGGACCTCTCTTTTCTATAACTTCTAATGTCACTATACTTTAATATATATCCTCCCTGGGACCCAGAACCTCATACTTGGATTTGACAATGAAGTATCAGAGTAGACCTCACAGAGCCTGTTACAGAGCCACAGTGAACTTCATGCCAGAGCAACCTGAGTGCCCACGTATAATTTGAGCATGCACGTCATGGGCCGATGCGATTTTAGTGCCCACTTTACTTTTGCCTGCTTCAGGTGTTGAGGTCCTATAAGAAAGAACAGAGGCCAGCTTTCCCCACTGACTCAAGGAGTTGTGAGGACATCAATCTCGTTGCCTGGAATGCACAAGAATACTTTAGCTTCAGGACATTGAAACTAATGTTTGGGAACTGTAATGCACATCTACAGCCATGGGGCAGTCGAGAAGCAAGATTAACTTTTCCAGGAATCAGATACTGAAGGTATTAAAGCGACAGTCTGTTAATATCAGGGCTACCCCCTCAGGGCCCTTCTGCACCTCAGAACTGCCTGACTCAGGGCTTGTATTTGGTCTTTCTTGGCATACTGACCTTTCTCTCATCCATTTGCCATCACAGGGCCTCAGCTCAGCTCAGAAGGGGACTGAATGGCCTCAAGAGCCTGCCCCAACCTTGGTCAACAATTCCTTCCTGCACCAGCACCACACTGCAGAGATCAGTTGCTTACAGTTTCAAACCAATGATCAACTGAGGGACAGAAATAACTCTTCCTGGTTCCAGTTTAACTAAAACAAAGAATATTGGCTCTTGGCATTTATTTTTTCCTGAAACACAGCTATGGATTCCATGCTTTGATTTCCCAAATTTCTTCAGCTGTTTCTCACTTGTTATGCCAGAAATGCTGGCAAGAAAATCACAGAACAGGATTTGGGGTAAAGAAAATTATCAGTGAAAGTAGTTCATGTGTGAAATGTGTAATTCAGCTAGATAAAAAGGAATCCAATCTCAAATTGTAACCATGATTCAGGGCACAAAAAAATGGTTTGGAAATTTTGGATTATTCAGCTGGAGTTAATCCTGCTCTATCTCATTACAATGAGCTCATTTCAATTCATACATCACTAGAGACAAAATTAAAATCAAGAGGAGATATGTGGTAAATGGGACACTAAAACTATTTTAAACATATGCTCTAACTATAGTCAAAATTCAGTGTCCTTATCAGGGGCCTAGTGCATCAAAGCCCAACCAAATCCCAAATTCCCTATTTCAATAAAATAAAGAAGGAATTTGTTAACTTTGTTATCCTGTAAGTTTAGAACTGCACTTCTGTTGATATTGCTACTGTACAAACTATTTATTTGTTGATTCAGACCCTTACTGACAGTCTTCAAAAACAAAACAACAAAAACACAAAATCTGTGACCTAATAAGAGAGGAAATTAGAAAATTTAAAGGATTTGGGAAAATTGCAGCAATAATTGGATTCTCACAGCTGCTGCAAAGTCTTCCACCTGCCCCTACAACTCTGAGGCTACTCAAGAATGTAGAATTCCATAAAATATTTTCTATATCTATTGACCAGAGGTGGCACAGTTTATAAGCTACCCCTGAACTGCTGGATCTCCACAGCCAAGCAGAGGTGAGACTCAGCTTGGGGATGGGGCTCAGCATGGGGTGGGGGTTTGTGGGTTGGGGAAGTTGTGGGGGTCACAGCCTACCTAGTCTCTCACCCATCTCTGATTTAGGTAGACCTGCCTGATTTCTTTTGGAGGGATCTCAGCAGTTTCATGGAATGGCTACCTCCTTACCTCCAAGAGGACTGACTGGGTCTCTCAAGTTCTCCTGCTCAGGGGAAGCTTATGAACCTCTGGAGTTCTCCATGCTTCTCTTCTATTGAGGAGGTGTGGATAAAATGGCCCAGGATTCTCACCTGGTCCTGGCTGACTAGCTCACTGAACACCTGTGGGCAATACATGGCTGCTGACTCTATATAAAGAGCTCCATCCAGTGCTCTGGGTGCGACATGGTGGCACAGCTGCAAGGCTGCAGGAGAGCAGAGCAGAGGCTGAAGTGGTGGCAGCGCCAAGGAGAGAGGCCCAGAGGACAGCTGTGCGGGACGACTATGCAGGGAGGCCCAGAGGACGGTTGTGTGGGACAACTGTGCAGAGGGGCCTGGAGGACGACTGTGCGGGCAGAGGCGCCGAGAGGCAGAGACCAGCTTGCTGCATACAGAGTCGGTCTGAGTGAATGGGATTTTAGTGACTGACCTGCAACCTGGAAATACAGCTGGGTATGACCCTTTCACCCCAGGGACGCTCTACTGTCATTTCTTTGGTCACATTGAATTCATAGTGAACTTGCCTGGGGCTGAAACCCATTGGCAAGACAGGAGGAATCATTCTTTCCCGGTTACACTAACCCACCATTGCCTGAAGGAAACCGTTAGCCAGATCTACTTAAGTGGTGATAAAATTCAAACCTAAACTATTAAGGGTCCCAAATCAGGTGACTTCATGGTCAGGTAGTAAAATAATTCACATACTATCATACCATAAAAACTGGTGGGAATTCTGAATACTATATAAAGGAATATATATATATATATATATAATGTTTTAAAAAACATGTTATTGGCCAAACACACCAAGTCTTTGGACCAAATTTAGATTATAGGTTAGTTTATAACTCCTGAATTCTATACTGACATTATATGAAGAATAAGCAGATGACAAGTTATACTTATGCTGTTAAGATATAATTAAAATTGAAGGAGGGAGCTTGGAGCAAGGACATCTAGATGAAAAATGTTAATGGAAAAAACAGGAGAGACTCTGATGGTGAATATTTAATAGGCATACAATATATAAGTACATAATATGAAATTTTATCTTATTAAAATGTAAGCTAGCTCCTTTTGGCTGCAATATGAGCTCAAGACCTAAATCTTGAAAATTAGAAAGATTAACAGAAGCAGTGAACGGTAAATACATTGAACACTGATGGAAAGTAATTAGCAATCCAAGAAATCAAATTAACTCAGAATGCAAAGAAATGAAAATTGTGAGCCGAAAAAAAATTTTTAATACAATACTAAAGACTAGCTCCAGAAGAGCTAATACCTGAAATAGATGAAGAAGAGAAGAGAGTGTGGGCAGGAAAAAGGAAAACCAAAGAAATACTAAGAAAACTTTCAAGCAGGACGGAATGGGAAAAGAAGATGCTAATCAACTTCAGCTTATCCCAAGGGAATTTTATAAACTTCCAAACAGGTTATCTTCAAACACTGAAACTCAGACTACCCTTGCACTACTTTGAAACACTAGATCCTTGAACTAGTCATATGAAACAATGCTTAGAGAATTAGGGATGAAAAGAAAAGTTAATAGAATTATATATTGGCTCTGATTATCTATGAAGGTAAATAAACATATACTTGGGGTCATTAAAAAAACTGTTCAGGAATTTCTTTTTTCAAGTGAAAATTGAATCAGAATAGATATTTCAATATAGAAAAAAAGATCACATGTAAGAAACAACATTAAGTCAAAAACTGATACAAATTTCTAACTCACAAGAAGTTACAAGAATAGTACAAGGAACTCCCCTATGTGTTCTGCTCAGATTTGCCATCTTTGAGATATTCATTACTTTTTGGTACAAAAAGGTGTTTAGGTTCATCTTGTTCTTTCTGTGTCCGAGGCATGAAATCTCTGAGGACCTTTTTCCCCAAGGAGCCCTGCTTCCTTTGAGTGGAGAAAGGTGTTTCAAAAGGAAGATCTTGGCCCTAGTTATACCCACTGATATTCACATGTCATTGCTTCAAACCCCTCTTGGCAGAGACTGATATGTGTGTGTGTGTGTGTGTGTGTGTGTGTTTGTATGTGTGAGTGACCCCAAGAGAGAGGTAGTATCTCGACATACATACTAAAACACATATCTATCTATATGTTTATCATCTCTCTACTTACTATCTTTCTTTAAAAAAAAAAAGAAAACTGATTCATGTACTGATACAACTAACATAAATAATACCAGTACCTCTAATTCTATCCCAACATTACAGGCTTCATGCCAGCCTTCCCTTTCCCATATTTTAACTGTATTCCCCAATAAAGAGAAACCCGGTTCCCTTTATTCTAAGTAGAGTTACTCGTTTTCCTAAATGAGTAACCAAGAATATGCAAAAAAGCAGTTAGAACCAAATGCAATTCACTGAAAAAAATCTACTGACTGGGGGAATTATTACATTTTTTAGGTAGAAATTTACATACAGTGAAATGCACAGATATTAAGGACATAATTTAATGTCGGATGCACAGAATCTATGTAACCCAAACCCTGTCAAATGTAAACCATCTCATCACCACAGGAAGTTTCCTCCTACGCCTTTCCAGGTAATATAGTTCCTCTCAGAAACAGTCACTCTTTTGATTTCCATTATTGTGAATTAGTCTTCATTTTTTATGTTTCATATCAAGAGAATAATACAGTTGCATGCTTTTGTTTCTACATGATTCCTATCAAAATAATATTTTTGAGATTCATCCAGGTGATTACTCTATCAGTAGTTTAGTTCTTTTTATTGTTAAATGGTATTATACTTTATGACTATACTAAAAATTGTTTTCTGTCCTCTTACTATTGGATGTTTGGACTTTTATGAATAAAGCTGCTGTTTATGTAAAAGTCCATTAATATCTTTTTGTGGGCATATATTTTCATTTTTCTTGGGAAAATCCTTAGGAACAAAATTGTTGGGTCATAGCATGCATATTAAGACTAGAGACACTAGAATAGAGTTCTCCAAAGTTATTTTACTATTTTAAAATCTCCCCAGAGATGTCTAATAATTTCAGTCATTCTACATCCTTACTAATATTTGATTGTCATTTTCTTCATTTTGCCCTCTGAGTATGTATGAAATGGAGTTTTCATTCATTTATTTTGCATTTTCCTGATGCCTAATGGTGTTGAATACCTTTTTTATGCGCTTATTGGCCATACTTTTACCTTCTTTTGTTACATAAGTGTTTATTTAAGTCTTTAGCCTATATATATATATATGTTTCTGGATATGAGTCCTGTTTTTAGATATACATATTTCAAATAGTTCTCCTGAGACTGGTAGGTTGCCTACCAATATTGTCATTTGGTAGATATGTATCTTTAACTTTGATGACATTCAATTTATAATTTTTTTCTTTTATGATTAGTTTCTGGTGTGTCCAGTCTTAAGAAATCTTTGCCTGTCCCAAAGGTATGGGGGTATGTTTTTTTCTAGAAGCTTTATGGTTTCACATCTGCAAAATATTAGGCATGAAAAGGGGAAACTGGAATAGAAAAGTGATTTAAAAAATAATAAGAAAATAAGAGCATCTCTAATGCTAAAAAATGAAATTATAGACACAATGGACAATTTCCTAGAAAAATATAATTTACCAAAACATGTTCAAGTAGGAATAGAATAATAAATGATCTTATAACTACTAAGGAAATTATAATCATTTTTTTAACATAGCTATGGACTAAACGTTTGTGTCTTCCTTCAAGTTCATATATGAAAGGCCTTGCTCCCAATGTGATGGTATTTGGAGAAGGCATCTTTGCGGTGTAATTAGGGTTAGGTGAGGTCTTGAAGACGGAGTCCTCATGATGGGATTAGTGCTTTTATAAGAAGAGTTACCATAGAGATTATTCTCTCTTTTTCCCTAAAATGTGATGCTGCAGCAAAAAAGGCCATCTGCAGGTCAAGGAGAGAGCCCTCATCGTAAACTGACCATGCCGGCACCTTGATCTTGGACTTGTAGCCTCCAGAACTGTGAGAAAATTAACTTCTACTGTTTAAGCCACCTACTCAGTGGTATTTGCCTATGACAAAGGCAACCATAATTTCACAAGGAAACACCAGACCCAAATCTTGTATATTTGCATCCGACCGAATACTCAAGGGACAGATTAGTCCAAACTTAGGTCAATTTCCAGATAATTGAAGATCTACTTCACCCATTCTGAAGCCAGAACTTTTGAAAGTTTAAAAACCTAGATAAAAAGCACATGAGAATAGAAACATGACAGGCCAATGTCACTCATGAACATAGATGCTGAATCCCCAACAAAACATTAGCAAACTAAATTCACCTGTGTTTAAGAAGATACTGCAACTTGACTAAACTGGGGTTATCCCAGGAATGCAACAGTACTATAATATTAACCTAAAAATGTCATTCATGTTAACAGGTTGAAACACCTAAAACAATATGGAAACAGATGTCCACAAACATTTGATCAATTTCAGTATCCATTTATGACTTAAAAATTTAACAGAATAGAAATACATAACTTGTTAATGGTTATATGTCAAAAAACTACCATACATCATTCTCAGTGGGAAAACATTATAGGTATCTCTTTTAAGAACATGCCAGAGATGCTCAAAATTATTGTTTCTATTCAGCTTAGTACTATAGGCCCTAATCATAAAAAAAACACCATGAAAGTAAACCCTTACATATGTCTGCTGGTATATATGCCTAAAAATGTTCTTAGCAGCACTGTTTGTAATATCCTTAAATTGGCGAGAACTAACAATGGCAAATATAAAATTCAGATGCTCTGTAACTTCACGCCTTGAGGACCCTTGTAGAGTTTAATCTACTCTACTCTTCCAGTTACATATATATTATGCTATTTTTCTGAGTTTGAGGCAGAAGATTGTTTCTTTTGTGAATGCATAATGCTTAGTACCTAACTCAATGCATTTTTAAAGTATTTTTAAGTAACTAACAAACTAGTGAATTAACAACAGTAATAATTACATATAGAAAAGTTAACAGTTTCATACTTTATGTAAACTTGTGCATATTTGTATAGTATATGCTGATAAAATTATCATGTAACATTTGAAATCAACCTCATTTTAAAAGAATTATATTTCATATTTTTTGTTCTAGTAACTAGTTGCACATAATCTACATTTGTATGTCTGTAAATATGAGAATGAATATAACATAGAGTTCTGAATGAAATTAAGTATAAACATATTTGAATATCTTTGGTCTTTCTTAGATGTATGGGTTATAAAATTGCTCATATAGGAAAACATAATGATGCCTAAAGGGAACATAAATATTGCAGATCATTGGTAATTATACTCTCAAATGTTCATGGAAATAATCATATTCATAATTAACAATAAACTCATTGAAATTTCTGATACACCCTCTTTGCTACTGAACAATTATATAGTGGCAAACATAGCAATTTTATGTCAGGAACTTAGGTGATTTTAGTTGCCTTGCATGTAGGAAAGCTTAATATAATTCATGCTCAATTAAGATATAGTACAGAGGTTAAGAATATAAGAAAAGAGAATGCTCCTGAGATGGTTCACTTTATTTTCAGGTGTCAGCATAAGCCAAGCTGAGACCACAATTTAAATTGTGAAACGACTTATTGTTTGGGTCCCCACCATGCTGTTTTGCAGCCCACAGCTAGTTCCCGGAGCCTGCAGGCTGCCTGGGGACACCCTACTGGGGACTTACTTTTAGTCATCTCCCCAGGATCACCCCACAGGGTGTGGTAGAACTGATCCACCATTAATTCATCAAACCTTTATAGAACATCTGTCTACTATATAATTGGGAGGGGGAAGCTGTGAAAATAAATATTAATGAAACATGGTCCCTGCCCTCTAAGAGAGCACATTTGTATTTAGGAGCTTGGAAAACTGGTCTAGTTCTGCTATTTTTCTCAGCACTTGCAAACTGTTTAACTCTGCCTTCCCTGTCTTTCCCTGACATTGACCTCATTTCCTATACTTTGGATACTGTGGCTCTAACCTACATAACTTTTTCATTGATGTCCATGCCCCTTTAAGCATATTTACAATCAACTGTAGTTCAGTGGTTCTAACACTTCCCTTCCCTACCAACAATCAAACTCTGCCTCATATTAGAACAACATCCCTATTTCCCCTTGGGAGAATTAGCTTTGCCCCTTTGAATAGAGACCATCTAATGTCCTATTAAACACAGTCTGCCCATCAAAATACTTGACTCCCCCTGGCTAAAGATTGAGAGTATGTGACTGAAGGTAGACTGTAATCAGCTGTTCCTTTTGGAAGGTATGTCAGTAACTGAGAAAAGTACTGAAAGTTGAGCTGAGATTCATGCATATAGCAGGTCTGAGACAAGACTATGTGGCGGTGCCCACTGCCACCCTGCTTTCTGCCCAGCTCTCCTGCCTCCTGTTGAATCTGTGGGGTGCACTCCCCACCGTTACTCTAACGAGTTTCTTTTCTGTTGGATCACCTAAGCTGCCATCTGGAGTTTCCAAACAGAAAACTCTGATACAACTTGTGAAATCTTTGCATGTCTGGGGATTACATGTAGTCTTGCCTCTAATATTTTTGTGGAATCCCTGGGAAATATGTCTTACATGTCCACCACGCAATCCTTTCAGGTTTATATTATAGTGTTGCCCTAGGGCCTGCTGGGTCCATGCCATGTCGCTTTGCCCTCTGAAGCTGACCTCTGTTGCCCAGCTAAACTCTGTGTGTCAAACCATCTCTGACCTCCTGGGATCCCCATATACTGAGCTATGCTCAGGACTTTGCTAACATGACGTAAAACTCTTTACCAGTATTTACTATGTGGGTTTAAGATTTGTGCTGCCTCTTTCTCAGCATCTTAGAGACACTTAAATAGAAGACCTCTTCCTGTTTTCACTTACATTTCTTATCTAAAGGACTGAGACAGAGAGCATGGGAGCTGGCCTTGAAAGATAGCTACTAAACAAAACTTTGCGTGAGTACACTATGGTAGTAGTGATTAAAACTATTTTTTGTGAGCAAAGCATGTTTTTTTTGACTCTACACTGAGAGGTTTTGAAATGATCCTGCGGAAACAAACACCTGCTCACCTAAATAATGCATTTGAGTCTCATTAAAGATTTGCCTCAATGTCTAAAATATTTAACTGTTTAAAAGGTCAGGTGGGAAGCACCTATGAATTACATAATTACATTTGGAATTTTTCCCTTCTATGAAATTGAACAATGCACATTCTTTCCAGTTTACAGGTGTGTCAATTTCTGAGTCTTCTGGAACATTAGCATTTGCTACCTAATGGCCTCAGGTATCTTGGATTGCCACCCATTTCTACTTGTTTTCTGTAAAAACAAAGTTGTCGCTTCTTACTGCTTTTCTATCTTTTGTTCACAAGAAAAAATAAATTCATTCTATGGCTGTTGTATTAACCAAATACAAGCAATTATAAAACACAATATTTAAAAAAATCTAAAATCTCCATTTTTTTATCTTTCACAGTTTACATAATGGAGAATAATAGTTTCCCCCTGTGTCATTTGTTGTAATGTCTTAACTTCTGCATGAAATAACCAATCCTTATCAATGTAGAATTATTATTATTCATTCATATTGTCCTATTGATTTGGAATTTTCAATTATTTTCTATTTCATCAACTTTCTGTTGGTCTTTAATCAGTATTTATTATAAGCCTAGGAGGTATAGCATTGATAATTACATACCATTGATGCTTTGTCAGCTCCACTAATAATAAGTGTTTCTTATATTTTAATCAAGGTTTCAACACTGACTTAAACTGTGAGAACAGCCAAATGTTTTATCCAATTCTTTTCCTTCAAATGCCAAGAAACAAAGTTGGATGGACAAATTGTCATATATAAAATTACTGATGTGCATGGCAAAACGTACCAATTTAAGCACCCTGTGAGGAGTGGGTTGTAAGTACAGAGGAGCTATGAGCTGGGGGAAATCAATGAAGACCGGTGTAGCTTGGGGTTGGCATCATGGAATCTGTAGTGATGCTGTTGGGTCCCACCCAGATCACCTTCACCAGTCCAGTCCTTCACCCCCAGTTGCTATAGCAGAGGGATCGCTAATACTTCTCCCATGGTGGATGAGGCAGGAAATAGGAAATAGATGGAAGGAAGTACTTAGCTGGTAAAATGTTTCTAGCATTTGGGAACTTCAGGGGAATACTAACTAGAGACCCTAGAATTGGATGGCTTTTGATAAGTGCCACTGACACACTGAAGAGGGCAGACTCAGGCACACGAGCCCATGATTTAAAACAAAGTGTGGGTGTCCAGAGCCTCCTTAGCTGCCTCGGCAGAAGCACTTACCTCCTGCAGACAGGCAGCACACAGAGCTGGATACCAGGAATTTTATCCAATTACTTTCAAGGAAGACACAGTTCTGAACCCAAACAATTCTCCCTGCAAAGCCCAGCCCTGAAGGAAGATGTGGCATCTGAGACAGCTGCTGTTCTTGAGGACCTTGACCTTTCTGACTCGCCCTGAGGGAGCTGCTCCTGAAAGTCATGTAGAGATCTCAGAGGAGACACTTCACAAGGCAATCAAAGGTTGCCCTTTGCTGAGTCTGCGCTTGCCCCTTCTAAAGCCACTGGAGAGAAAACCAGGTTTAAAAACCCACAGGACCCTACTGGGAGGTGCTGGGCCTGCAGAAAGGAGGACAGAGTTCATACACTAGGAGCTATAGAACTTCACTTCCATGTGGTGGCAGGGACCAGAAGAACACATTTTCAGAGAGGAATTCTCCTCTAGGGCTGTGCATGAAGCAAAGTTAACTGATAAGGGAAGTTAGGGATAACTGGGAAAGAAGATCTCTGCTATTGAATGTGTATAAGTTCCTTTCCCGTGTAATGTTTTTTGGCTTAGAGTGTTTTTCTGCACTTTCAAAAAATTTCCTGTTAGGAGCTACTTCATCTGAACAATCATAGTGCCTATTTTATATTCTCTGAGACAGCAGTGTGAAGCCGCTGATTACCTGTGTGGCTACTGCATTCTTGACATGTTTTTATTTCCTAAGTTTATACATTCTTTTCCTACTTTGCTATAATTTCAGTAATGTCTTTTGTGTCTTATCTGACATAGCCTCTCCCCCTCATCCCCGTTTAAAATTGTTCCTCTTGATACCCAGGATTCATCACGATTCTTTTGCTCCCATCCTTTCTGGTTTCTCTTTCATAGCTCTTAAACCATCTGTGGAGCTTTTCTATTATATCTGAACAGGAAAACACAAGTGGATACTTTTTAAGTGTCGATGTTGATGTTGAAACAACCACATTAAAATACCACTTCCTATGTACTAGATAAGAAATTTCTTGTAGGTTTGTCTGTAGATTACTTGTGGACCATGGGGAAATAATATGAGTGTAAAGAATCACTTCTGTCCATGAGGCAGTCATAACCGCAAATAGAGTTGGTAAATATTGCCCATCCACAGTGAGTAAAGAATCAGTTCTGTGTAAATGCTGTTTGTGAAAGATACATAGTGAGATATTTTACTTTTTAGCCAATTCTTTATACATAATTACCATTCCTCGTCTACTGTTACATTCAACTGAAAAGAATAGTCATACATCTCAAGGTAATGTTTGGAACTAGCTCTTGCTAACAATCCGTTTACTCACAAACTAAAGGTTAGGGGAATATTTTATGTTCACCATCTTATTTTGGAAATTTTTAATGTTATCCAGTGAGTTGATCTTTATGTCAAAAGGGGTAGGGGAAAGACGGATTTGTTGGTGAGGTTTCTACAACTTTCATATTAGGCATTAGGATTCTTTTGAAGGAAGTAACACCCTTTAAGAGGCAAAAATCCCTTACACTGTCCATAATGTACATGCCTAAGCAGCTTTGGTAAAAGATGAGACCTCCAGGGCACAGGTCTTCCCAGGAGTCAAGGGAACATAAGAAATGGCCACACTGTCTTGTAACAGAGTGATTTGGATTTGGGTTTTTTTTGTTGTTGTTCGTTTATTTTTGTTTTATATTTTGAGAAAGGAAGAAAATGAGAGAGAAAGAAAAAAAAGAGCGAAAGGAAGGGAGAGAAAGAAGTCATGAATTCAGGCACTACTTGGTGAAAACAGGCAGAACACGAATCTGAGTTGAGGCAGTTAAAGGACTTTCAGGACCCAGAGTGACTGGTGCCAAGTTGTGGTGTGATGTGGACCATTCCTTTCTTCCTCTTCCAAATCATTAGGGTCCTATTCTATTTCCAAAGGTCTGGGGCACAGTTAGGGAAAGGGATCATAGATAGCATTTCTAAGATACACTTCATGTTTGATTCAATGTGTTGCCCAGAGACTGAGCTTCTGAGATAGTGAGATGACTCACAACTTGAATTAATTTGTCCAGTGCTGGAATTTGAAGCCTGCGGTGCCCATACAGTTTACCTGTTACCAACGCACACTCTATGAAATTCACAGAAATTTTAGGGGAACTCTGGAATTTTAAAGGGCATACATTGGGGGGCAGGAAAATTCAAGGCAATCCTACCTATATTTCAAAGACCAAAGAGTCATCAACCAACATCTCTTTAAGTGAATACTCAGGATGGAAGAAATGAGGGAAAATAGTGTTTAATTGGAAGGGAATAGTAAGTACAAGTGTTCAGTTATATGCATGTGGTTATATCATTTTCAGCCACTTAATGACTAAAGAAGCAAATAATAAAGGAGATACTACTATTATATTTGTGGAGCCTTTTTAAGATTCCACAGCCCTTGTATCTTCCTCATTACTCTAAGCATTAACATTCTCATGCTGTCAAATGAAGATCATTTCCTTTCCAATGATGCTGACTTCTCAAAGGCAGACAGTCAACTGAAGTGTCTGTCACAATGAATGGACTAAGAAATTGTGGTATCTATCTATCTATCTATCTATCTATCTATCTATCTATCTATCTATCATCTATATATCTATGTCTATTTGTATATCATACAGCTAGATAGAGAAATATTATTCAGCTTTTAAAAAAGGAGATCCTTCCATTACAACAAAATAGATGAACCTGGGGGACATTTTGCTAAGTGAAATAAGCCAGTCACAGGAAGGAAAAGACCCTACATGATTTCACTTATATGTGGAATCTAAAAAGTGGAATACAGAGAACAGAGAGTAAACTCTCCTCTGAATGCAGTACTAAGGTAGAAACTTATAAACCCATTGCAAGCATACATTTGTAGTGGTGTTATACCTTACTTACAGATTATTTTTAGAGAAGTTAACAAATAAGATCAAAATAGAGTTAAGTCAAGATCCCTCTCAAAAAAATCCCTTACACTGTCCATAATGTACATTATACATAGTTTTTTTATGTGTATTTTGTTACATAATATAAACCTATGCCAATTATAATTTATCTGTACATATTTACCATAACACAGAGTATATATGTTAAATATATTCTAAAATTTTTATTGCCAAGATAGAATAAAAAGTAAGTATAATTGAATTTGTACTTAAATGCTCAATACTGTTTTGCATAAAACTAGGTTTTATATATTGTATAACATACAAAATAGTATGAAAATACTATATTGCATAAAACAATGTTTTATATATATATAAAAATAAAGATTATGAACTTCAATGCTGTTTTTTTTTTAAAAAAACCAGTGAAGGTATATTTTTTGTGATAGAAGTAGACTGGAATGAACAAGTTAGAAAGAAAAGTCTTAGTGATTCTCACAATCGCTTACTTATAGAAATGCAGTAAAGTGCTTTAGGTTGAAGGTGAGGAGCTTTTAGACAAAATTACATTGGCAAAGTTATATGAAAAAATGATACCATATCCAGTAACTTTAAAATTTTATCTTCTCACAACTCAGATTTTCTGACCCAATGCAATGCGATTTCTGCTATTTAAAGCTCATCCCAAGGATTCTGTTTATAATGTGCTAAGTTAACCATTTACAATTCCCCATCTCTGTCCCAAATGTCAGTGAACTAATTTGGTGATAACTGGCTTCTTTCACAGATGAATGCTATTTCCTGGCTCCAGCTAACTCATGGCCCAACCCAGAGGGCCATAAGCATAACCCTTTGGGTGATTCTTTTTGTCCAGTTCATGGTGGAA
This sequence comes from Manis javanica, assembly GCF_040802235.1. NCBI lineage: Eukaryota > Metazoa > Chordata > Mammalia > Pholidota > Manidae > Manis > Manis javanica. The sequence goes on from NC_133168.1 coordinate 68,440,510, forward strand.
AATAAAGGCAGAAAAATTTCATAGTCTCAAAATAGAGGAATTTTCGTGGTTATAAAGAAATGAAGTTTTAATTGATATTATCTTTTGGTCTTTGACCCTAAAAATGTATTTCCTATTAATAAAATTTGTCACATACCATTTTTCACTAAAGAATAATATTTTTCTTTAGTGTCATAGTAGTTCAAGAATCTAGAGTAAAGCTAGGGCTAGGTGGTGAGGGCAATAAGCCCCTGCTCTACTGAGCTGCTGATGCTATGGACACATATACCAAACACTATGGGGACGAGCTGCACTTCCTAGATGCTCGGGTTGACCAGCACACAAAGACATAGGATGCTAGCTGGAGGAGGATGTGAAGTTTAGGGCTAGTTTTTGAACTTCCATTTTTGTTTTGCATTTGATTTTTTTAAAAATGGATATTAAACTGGTGATGTAAGTACAAGGCACAGACCCTCAGCCCTCTTTCATAGGCAACTAGCCTTGAAAGGGCCAAATATTTTTCAGATTTCCATTCAGAAGGAGACATTTTCAAAGAGATGCACACGATTTCCTGAGACCTTGCTGAGAAGATCTACATACTGCATTTCAACATTGTCAGCGGTCTTCTGACTTCCCGTGATGTCCCTCAGGTCTCAGTGTGGGGCAACCCTTATCCTGTGCAGAATGCTGAGTTCTTATTCCACAGATCACCTCCTGGCCCAGAGAACCGCACCTCTGAGATTTTCTGAGTTCTGATCCTAAGTCCTGTTTGAGGATAGTGCCTGTTAGATCAACAGGGAATCCAGGTGTGATTTCTGATACCAACATTTAATCTCCTCTAATAAGGACTTGTTTCAGTGGGCAAGAAAAAAAATGTCCCTAAACTAAGAATTCTTTTCCTTCTCTAAGATACATGATGCATGAATCAAAGATACTGATTCTGTAGATGCCAGATGTGTCCATATTCAAAAAACTCTCAAGATAAAGTGGCATTACTTGGGTTGGGGGCTGAGATGATACAGCAAATCTTATGTTTGTATTCTGTTAAAACTCTGGAGAATTAAAAAAGGATAGCATTTATATTTATCATTCACTCTGGGCTTATAGGGTCTTAGGAAACTAACCTTCCTATATGGCACTTGTGAAGCCTGACACAAAACCAACCTGTCCCCATCTGTGCCAATACCTAAGACAGGCATCTTGGATCTGTAAATGTAAATGTCAAAATCCAGAGTAGGACACAAGCAAAGTGTGGTGTGTGCCACTTATTTACTAGTGTCATTTGGTAAATTGCATTAAGAAATTTGGTTTAAATAAGGCATGACATTTTTTTTTCTCTCTTAAGAATCCAAGTGTAGGAGATGTGAAATAAATTAATTTGAGAAACATGATGATCTTTATGAAGGACTTCATCTTTGCCCACCCAGCTAGGCCATGCTGCCCAGTGTGCAAAAGAGGGGCATGAATCTGCTCTGTCAATGGAGGAAGAGAAACACATTCCCCACCCTCAGCTCAGAGGAGCATGTTTTACGGAAGTCACTGCCCGTGATGTTTACGTTTAAGGGGAGAGATGTGGCAGGTTGGTATCTGCACCACATACCCTAGGCCAAAAGATGCCATTGTCACCTGTGCATAAAGGATGCTCTTTGGGTTACTCTGTGTCAGATCCATATGTGTTTAATCTTCAGGGAAAACTGATTTACTGTTCTGCTCTCACTCCAGTCAATCTGTAGGATCAAATTGTCATATAATGATCTCAAAAATTAACAGCATATTTTATTTGCTATCATAGATTAAAACATGTGCATTCCCATTCAACATACAAGATTTGTTTCTTGTCAATTAAAGACCCTCAAGGTGGTTATCCCTAGGATCTAAGGACTAGGCATGATTCTGCATTCTGTCTTGCTCCCCTATTTCTCTGACATTGTTTCTGCAATGAGATCCTCTTTCTAGGGGCCACTGTATTTACTCCTGATCAGGAAGCCTTCCTTCCTGATCTTTATTTATGAACACTTGAAGCAAATTAAATCTGTTCATGCAAAATGAATACGATGTTTTCTATTGAAATAGTAGTTTTATGTGCCTTAAATCCCTCTGCTCTAATGTCTTTTTTGGTGTGCTAAGATAGACAATAGCATATTAAATTCCATAATTCCACCTTCCTCCCCAGTGGAGTGCCAGCATAATCCTTAGCACAGAGGAAATTCTAACATAAAGCTGTGAATACACTGATATAGGATCTGAGAAACAGTTTAAAATGTGGAAATGCAAATGAGGAAATTAAGAGGATGGATAATTGTGTGTCAGGCTTATGAATAGGTGTAGGGGTGCTCTGCTCCCCAATTATCCCACTCCTTAGAGTCATTTCATTAAAGAGTCATCTTAGAAGGTATTACAGTTCTCTATGTAACAATGCTAATTTCCTCCTGTCTGTAATGCTCTATGTAAAAACAGAAATCCTTCTGTTTAAGTAAGTCATTAGGAAAATGTCAAAAAGGAAGGAGATCACGGACGAATCAGTAGACGTCTTCAAGAGGGAGATGACGACTGATGATGTATCAAGAAAAATGATCATTAAGAACCCAGCTCCTCCTCAGGCCACCTTACCTCCCCCTCTCCCTTCATGGCTAAATTTCTGTGAAGAGTCTTCTCTACCTTCTCTTCTCTTTTCTTCAAATGTATTTATTCTTCAACTCTTTTCACTATTGCTTTTGCCCCTTTGTACTAAAGAAGCTCATGCTTTCAGATTTGCCAGTGACAGCCGAAAGGGGAGATCCAACCTAAATCAAGTAAGTAAAATCCATCCTCATCCTACTGGACAGCTCTTCAGTGTATGATGCTAACTGATATCATATGTTCTCATGCCTCCTCCCTCCTTGGACTCTAGGACACTGTTATCTTATGTCCTTTTTATGCTTCTAAATTGTTAGTTCTTAGACTCTTTGGGGAATCCCTGCTCTCGAATTCAAGCTGATTAGGGCAGAAACAATATCTTCTTAACATAACATAACCTATTATATCTAGTACATTGTCTAGCAAAATAGGTGTCTAACATTCTTTCAATTAATGGATTTTTAAAAAATGGAATAATATTAGAGAGAAAAGGAAAATAACATTGCTTAGCACATTCTTGAGATGTAGAAACTGAGATCAATGGAAATTCAGTGCATTGTCCATGGTCACTGAGTCAGTAGCAACTGAGATGGTGTTTTTTTCCTACATATACAACTATATTATAGTACACTGCAGTAATAGTATATTATAAAGCAGTACAACATATAACTCTTTTCGAGTTCCTGGACCTGATTCCAATGTGTGTCAGGGGAGCAGTGAGTTCTTCCTGTCTTCCCACACATACAACACCAAGCAATTCTCAAACACCAGCAGGGTGTCCAAGAACTCAACTCTACTCTGATGCTATCTGCCGGAGACAGCACCAGATTCCCCAGGCTAAGGACTCCGTCCTACAAGACTGCCCTCCACTTGCCTCTCCAGATGCTAGTCACATTCCCCAGGCAGTTAACCTGTGCTTCTGAACTACAGGCTGCAGATTGGAGGTTCCATGACCTCCCCCTTAGGTTCAGTTAATTTGCTAGAATGGCTCACAGAACTCAGGAAAACACTTACATTGACCAGTTTAATAAAGGATACCCTAAAGCATACACATTAACAGCCAGATGAAGAGAGGCATAGAGCAAGGTCCCAAATAAAGGAGCTTCTGTCCTCCTGGAGTTTGGGGACAAGATATTTTATCTGAAATCCCATAGAAGCCTGGGAATAGAAAGAACCTAAAGAGGTCATACAGTCTGAACCATTCCTTAGTCATATAAATATATATAAACAAAAATATATATAAAACAAAAATAAGTCTTTTAAATTATTTCTCCAAATGATTTTTCTTTACTTTCCTTGACTGTTTTCCAAAACAAGTCTACATTTGCCAAACAGTGAAAAGGGTCACAATGAATCACAGAATGATGTTTGTTCCTTAAGCTATTGAGTCACCCTAGGGCATTATATCTTAAGGAACATTAAAATCCTAGAATCTTCCGGTTGGAAGGGATCTGCAAGGTCATCTACTTTTACATTTCTCTAAGCTCAAATTCATTCCAAACTGATGGCTATTCGCTCTGTAATAGAACATAGTTCTGAAGCTGTGCTGCATTCATTCTCCTTTCTTTCAACAGGAATAGGTAGACAAGGGTGAATTTGATATTATTTGCTGTCTTCCTACCACACATCGGATGCACACGACGTCATCACGTTCCTTCTGCCCATTGATCCAGGGGTCCTGACTTTCTGGCAGTTACTGTGAATTCTGTACTTCATATTTTCCTCTTCAAAATATTCAATAGTTCACAGGAGTGATGAATAGACTCTTTAGAGCAAAACATGATTTTTATTTTTCATTTGTTACTTTTTAATAAGAAATAATAATGAAAGAAAAATAAAGTAATTGCATTCCCACCACTTCAGATTTAATAGAGAAAGCTTTAAAAATTTTTCCATATTCCTTTCCACTCTCTCTCTTTAAAAGGACATATCTTGATCTTTCCAAAAGAATGAACTAGCATTTTAAGTCCATTTTTTTTGGAGATAATTATTTTTTATTGAAGGGTAGTTGACACACAGTATTACATTAGTTTCAGGTGTACAACACAGTGATTCAACATTTATATACATGATAATTGTAGGTACAAGCTATCACCATACAAAGTTGTTACAATATTTTGACTATATTCCTTATGCTATACATTACATCCCGGTTACTTATTTATTTTACAACTGGAAGTGTGTACTTTTTTTTTTTGTGAGGGCATCTCTCCTATTTATTGATCAAATGGTTGTTAACAACAATAAAATTCTGTATAGGGGAGTCAATGCTCAATGCACAATCATTAATCCACCCCAAGCCTAATTTTTGTCAGTCTCCAATATTCTGAAGCATAACAAACAAGTTCTTAAATGGAGAACAAATTCTTACATAGTGAATAAGTTACATGGTGAACAGTACAAGGGCAGTCATCACAGAAACTTTCGGTTTTGATCATGCATTATGAACTATAAAAAAATCAGTCCAAATATGAATATCCGTTTGATTTTATACTTGATTTATATGTGGATACCACATTTCTCTATTATTATTTTATTATTTTTAATAAAATGCTGAAGTGGTAGATGCAAGATAAAGGTAGAAAACATAGTTTAGTGTTGTAAGAGAGTAAATGTAGATGATCAGGTGTGTGCCTGTAGACTATGTGTTAATACAAGCTAGACAAGGGCAATAAAACATCCACGGATGCAGAAGATTTCTCTCAAAACAGGGGGGGAGAGGTTCTAAGCCTCACCTCTGTTGATCGCCAATTTCTCACCTGATGGCCCCCTGCGACTGTGCCTGTCTTAGGTTGTTCCTCCTTTGAGGAATCTTACCCATCTCTGGCTAACCAGTCATCTTCCGGGGCCATACAGGGAAATGTAAAGTTGGTAAGTGAGAGAGAAGCCTTATTGTTTGAAAAGGTTAGTTTTTTACTTCTTTGCGTATTTATGCCCTGTGGCTTCTATGCCCAGCATTTGTCTTGAGGTATCTTCACCACTTGTAAGAATTATGATACATGGTAAATTCGATATGAGGCACAAATTCTATTTAAGGGTTGTAATTAGGAAGGAAGAAGAAAAGCTATAGAAGTAGCAGGCGGAAGAAAATATGGGAAGATTGATTATTTCTTTGACATATCTTCTTGTAGAGTAACTTAAGCATGTATAGGTTTTAAACTACTAATTAAATTGTGCACACACATTAACATAATAGGAGTACAGTTACATAACCAAAGCAGACCTATAATTACCAGCCATCTCCAGTGAAACCAAGAAAACCAGTTAGGCACCTTAGGCATTTGTGAAAACTTATCTATGATATGGTGGATATTGTCCAACTGAACTTGAACAGTCTGAGAGAAATTAGACAAATTAAAACAACCCATTCCTGGGGACTGTTCACATCCCATATGTTCTTTTAACAGTAGATAGTCTGTAGTTGTAAGATTTTGGAGCGCTAAAATTTTCACTTCTCCTAAGTCTTGGTTGAGTTCCAACAGTATAGATCCAGTCAAATTTGTTGTTTTACTGTATGCACAGGCCAGCTTAGATATCTCCTTCTTCATTCCCATGGCAAGTCCAGGAACCGGTGGGATGAGTGCAGTGTGTGGATCTTTGTTGGGGTTTTTTGATGATCATCTTCTGGCATGAGTCTTCGAGAGAGTGCTGATGTTGGAAGTTCTTATTCATATCGTATCTTAGTTCATTTTCGGGGTAGCCAACTTAGGCTTTGATCCTCTGTATAACCAGGTCCCCCCTATAAATCCCTTTACAGTCACTGTCAATCAGCATAGCAAAATGTTGTAGAATCACTACTTGTCTTCTCTGGTTTGTACAGCCCTCCCCTTTCTCCCACTCCCCCATGCATGCTAATCTTAATACCCCCCTTCTTCTTCCCCCCCTTATCCCTCCCTACCCACCCATCCTCCCCAGTCCCTTTCCCTTTGGTACCTGTTAGTCCATTCTTGAGTTCTGTGATTCTGCTGCTGTTTTGTTCCTTCAGTGATTCTTTTGTTCTTATACTCCACAGATGAGTGAAATCATTTGGTATTTCTCTTTCTCCGCTTTGCTTATTTCGCTGAGCATAATACCCTCCACCTCCATCCATGTTGCTGCAAATGGTAGGATTTGCCCTTTTCTTATGGCTGAGTAGTATTCCATTGTATATATGTACCACATCTTCTTTATCCATTCATCTACCGATGGACATTTAGGTTGCTTCCAATTCTTGGCTATTGTAAATAGCGCTGCGATAAATATAGGGGTGCATCTGTCTTTCTCAAATTGATTGCTACATTCTTAGGGTAAATTCCTAGGAGTGGAATTCCTGGGTCAAATGGTAAGTCTGTTTTGAGCATTTTGATGTACCTCCATACTGCTTTCCACAATGGTTGAACTAATTTACATTCCTACCAGCAGTGTAGGAGGGTTCCCCTTTCTCCACAGCCTCGCCAACATTTGTTGTTGCTTGTCTTTTGGATGGCAGCCATCCTTATTGGTGTGAGGTGATACCTCATTGTAGTTTTAATTTGCATTTCTCTGATAATTAGCGATGCGGAGCATCTTTTCATGTGTCTCTTGGCCATCTGTATTTCTTTTTTAGAGAACTGTCTGTTCAGTTCCTCTGCCCATTTTTTAATTGGGTTATTTGTTTTCTGTTTGTTGAGGCATGTGAGCTCTTTATATATTCTGGACATCAAGCCTTTATCAGATCTGTCATTTTCAAATATTTTCTCCCATACTGTAGGCTTCCTTTTTGTTCTATTGATGGTGTCTTTTGCTGTACAGAAGCTTTTCAGCTTAGTATAGTCCCACTTGTTCATTTTTGCTGTTGTTTCCCTTTCCAGGGGAGATATGTTCAAGAAGAGGTCACTCATGTTTATGTCTAAGAGATTTTTGCCTATGTTTTTTTCCAAGAGTTAAAAAGTCTGGCTAGAGGCTTATCTATTTTGTTTTTTTTCTCGAAGAACCAGCTCTTGGTTTCATTGATTTTTGCTATTGTTTTATTCTTCTCAATTTTATTCATTTCTACTCTGATCTTTATTATGTCCCTCCATCTGCTGACCTTAGGCCTCTTTTGTTCTTCTTTTTCCAATTTCGATAATTGTGACATTAGACCATTCATTTGGGATTGTTCTTCCTTCTTTAAATATGCCTGGATTGCTATATACTTTCCTCTTAAGACTGCTTTTGCTGTGTCCCACAGAAGTTGGGGATTAGTGTTGTTGTTGTCTTTTGTTTCCATATATTGCTGGATCTCCATTTTTATTTGGTCATTGATCCATTGATTATTTAGGAGCGTGTTGTTAAGCCTCCATGTGTTTGGGAGCCTTTTTGCTTTCTTTGTACAGTTTATTTCTAGTTTCATGCCTTTGTGGTGTGTAAAGTTGGTTGGTAGATTTTCAATCTTTTGGAATTTACTGAGGCTCTTTTTGTGCCCTAGTAAGTGGTCTATTCTGGAGAATGTTCCATGTGCACTTGAGAAGAATGTGTATCCTGTTGCTTTTGGATGTACAGCTCTGTAGATCTATATTAGGTCCATCTGTTCTAGTGTGTTGTTCAGTGCCTCTGTGTCCTTACTTATTTTCTGTCTGGTGGATCTGTCCTTTGGAGTGAGTGGTGTGTTGAAGTCTCCTCAAATGAATGCATTGCATTCTATTTCCTCCTTTAGTTCTGTTAATATTTGTTTCAGGTATGTTGGTGGTCCTGTATTGGGTGCATATATATTTATAATGGTTATATCCTCTTGTTGGACTGAGCCCTTTATCATTATGTAATGTCCTTCTTTGTCTTTTGTTACTTTCTTTGTTTTGAAGTCTGTTTTGTCTGATACCAGAATTGCAACACCTGCTTTCTTCTCTCTTTTGTTTGCATGAAATATCTTTTTCCATTCCTTGACTTTAAGTCTGTGCATGTCTTTGGGTTTGAGGTGAGTCTCTTGTAAGCAGCATATGGATGGATCTTGCTTTTTTTATCCATTCTATTACTCTGTGTCTTTTGATTGGTGCATTCAGTACATTTACATTTAGGGTGATTATTGACAGGTATGAACTTATTGCCATTGCAGGCTTTAAGTTTGTGGTTACGAAAGGTTCAGGATTAGCTTCTTTACTATCTTACTGTCTAACTTAACACGCTTATTGAGCTATTATAAACGTGGTCTGATGATTCTTCATTTCTCTCCCTTCTTATTCCTCCTCCTATCTTTTTCATATGTTGGGTGTTTTGTTCTGTGCTCTTTTTAGGAGTGCTCTCATCTAGAGTGGTCCCTGTAGGATGCCCTGTAGAGGTGGTTTGTGGGAGGCAAATTCCCTCAACTTTTGCTTGTCTGGGAATTGTTTAATCCCTCCTTCATATTTAAATGATATTCGTGCTGGATACAGTAGTCTTGGTTTGAGGCCCTTCTGTTTCATTGCATTAAGTATATCATGCCATTCTCTTCTGGCCTGTAGGGTTTCTGTTGAGAAGTCTGATGATAGCCTGATGGGTTTTCCTTTGTAGGTGACCTTTTTTTTCTCTCTGGCTGCCTTTAATACTCTGTCCTTGTCTTTGATCTTTGCCATTTTAATTATTATGTGTCTTGGTGTTGCCCTCCTTGGATCCCTTGTCATGGGACTTCTGTGTATCTCTGTGGTCTGAGAGGCCATTTCTTCCCGTAGTTTGGGGAAGTTTTCAGAAATTATTTCCTCAAAGATACTTTCTATCCCTTTTTCTCTCTCTTCTTCTTCTGGTACCCCTATAATACGGATATTGTTCCATTTCAATTGGTCACTCAGTTCTCTTAAAATTCTTTCATTCCTGGAGATCCTTTTATCTCTCTCTGCATCAGCTTCTCTGTGTTCCTGTTCTCTGTTTTCTAGTCCATTAATGGTCTCTTGCATCTCGTCCATTCTGTTTTGAAGTCCTTCCAGAGCTTGTTTTATTTCTGTATTCTCCTTCCTTAGTTCTTGCATATTTCTCTGCAAGTCCATCAGCATGGTTATGACTTTTGTTTTGAATTCTTTTTCAGGAAGACTGGTTAAATCCATCTCCGCAGGTTCCTTCTCAGGGGAAGATGTAGAAGATGCCGAAGCTGTCTGGGTTAGTCTTGTCTGGATCATATTTTTTTGCCTTTTCATGTTGACAGGTGCTATTGACTGTCAGCTGGGAGGGCCAAACTTTTCACTTGCTACTGGCCTTTCTTTACTGGGACAACTGCGACCCCTAGTGGCTTGTGTTGGGTAATTGCGTGTAGACTGGGTCTTTGTGTCCTGCCTGGCCGATATGGAGGAATTTCCCTTTCTTTGCGCGTGGTCTGCCTTAGGCTGTTTCTCTGCTTTCGCAGCGCCCAGAGGGTAATGGACCAGGGGGCTGTTTGGCTGTTTACCTCTGTGAGGGGTCTCAGAGCTGTTGCCCATTGGGTTAGTGCGCCCAGTTTTCCCTGTAATTTCCAGCCACTAGGCTGTGACCTGTGTTGTATCCGTCCAGCTGTTATGTCCCTGTCCCTTTAAGACTTTCAAAAAGCAGTCGCTTTTCTTTGTCACGGGGGCATCAGCTTCAGAAGCCACTCAGAGGTCTTGCTGCCCTATTTCCCCAGTTTCCAGCCCTCTACGCATGCACTGTGTCTGCGCTCTGGTGCCAGTGGCTGGGGCTGGGTGTTTAGCAGTCCTGGGCTCCCTCTCCCTCCCGCTGGGAGCTGGGGGGAAGTGTGCTGGGGTCCCGCCGGGCCGGGGGTTGTATCTTACCCCTTTCATCAGGCGCTGGGCTCTTGCATGTGTGGATGTTGTCTGGCTGTTGTCCTGTGTCTTCTGGTCTCTGTTTTAGGATTAGTTGCATTTGTTGTATTTTCAAAAATATATGTGTTTTTGGGAGGAGATTCCCACTGTCCTACTCATGCCACCATGTTGGCTGCACCCCCTGAGAAATATTTCTGAGAATTTTATTTGTGAGAAATAGTATAGGTTCAGGATGATGTATGGTTCATTTTAAGAGGATTTGTGTTTACTTTTGGCCAACGTATTGAGGCAATAAATACTTGGGACCTGTTTAATTGATAGGATCTCCAGGTGTTGTGAATTTAGCCTGCAAGGCTCCATGAGAGTTGACTTCCCTACCTATCAATCTATCTATGCTTATGATCACTTTGCCCCCCATTTCCTCAGAGGGTTCTTATGCTATTCCATTAATTATTAACACACACACTTGCTCAATTCAGTCTATTCATATAAGTTTCTTCAAGACTCTACCCCCTTAAAAAGTAGGGAATGCCTCCACATTCCCCTTGTACATAACTACTTTGTATTCCTCTCCTCCTCTCCATCCCAAAGCAGAGCAGTGTCTTCATTTCCTCACTCTCCCACTCATTTTTCTACCTTCTCCAAGCTGGATATCTTCACAACCTCACACTGAGATGTCTTGTGGTGTGAGTTCACAGACAACCAGTTTTTAAGGCCAATGGAAACTTTTCAGTCAATCCTCTTTGAATTTTGAAGATTGGCATTCTTTTCTGTTGGTTTCATATCTTTCTCTCTCTGAAAACTTTTTCTTACTTTCCCTTACTGGCTTCTATTTTACTACTTAAGTTTTCATATTCTTCAGGGTTTCTTTCTGCACTCTATTTTAATTCTGTATACCCTCCCTGGTTGATGTCATCAACTCCCATATTGTAAATTAGCTTTTATTAAACCAATGACTTCCTAACCTAATTCTTTGGTCTACATTTCTCTTCATATATTTCACATCATATATTTACACTTCATATATACACACACTTCACATCATATATATACACTTTACATCATATATATACACTTCACATCATATATTTAATGTCCTGCCTGGTATTTCCACCCGTATATCTTGTATTCACTTCAAACCCAATAGCATAACCCTAAGAGCCCAGAAAAAAAGATGACAAGGAGGTGCATTATTGTGAATAAATCAAAACGTTGAATATTTGGGGTTCTCAGCTTGGTTACACTCTGATGCCCTTGCCTTTTAAAGTGAAATCATCCATTGTGACTGATGCCTATATAATATAGTGATGGCATTTAGGACAATCTATTCCTTTCATCTGCACTCTTAAGAGTGCTTTTAAATAAGCTCAGATAAGAAAATTTCCATTAATTGGCAAGAACTGGATGCTAGTCAGGTGTAGACACTAAGTAGACCTCTCAGCAAAGAGATGGATGACAATCAGCCTTTTCATGGCATTATTACTAATAACTCACTCAAGTCATGTCTAGATTCATTATCTCTCCTTGTTACTGCTTCACTGTAAGGATACACTTCTTGTTAAGTAACACTTTCTAAAAGTAAGTTCCATAGAATCCCATTAAAGTCTTTTAAATTAAAGTTTGACTTTTTTTTTATCAGATTCACTTTTAAAAAATCCATATTTGACCCTTGTTTTCAAGGTAAATTGTACAACAATTTTACGAATGGATTCCCAAATATGTGTGCTTCCCACTTAAATAAAATTTATATATTAAAATATTAATATTTTTGTAAAAATTCTTACATAGCCAAAACTTTTCAGCAGAGTAATGGAAATGTATGACAGAGCAGTGGTTTGTGAAATCGTGAACTACTGGTAACAGAATAGAAGGACTGATTGGGTAAAGTTCAGAAAGTAAAGCCGTGTGAACAATAATAAAAAAAAAATGTGTGGAAACAACTCCTTTTCAATCCCTACCGCATACTGTATAGAAAAATAATTGCCAAAAGGATTAAAGTATTAACGTAAAAATAAAACTAAACAGGAAATCATTTATAAAAACTTTAAACAATGACTATAAGAAAAAAAAAACCAAACATTATTGCCCATTTTACTAAGAATTTTTATTGACTGCATGGGGCTTAGGACTGAAAAGCCCAAGTTACAAATCTGCCTTGTTCACCATTCCCTTCTAAGGAATGTGCAGCTCCTTTCTGCTTCTACAAAAATGGCATGTTGCAATGACCTGATCCTACCCCCTTAGTCCCACAGCTGATTTTCCATGAAAAGTTCTGTAATCCAAGCTCCAGTTATAAATGAAACCGAGCATCTTTGAGGTACAGTAACATGAGAGCTTTGCTCAACAGGAATGACAACGATTAATCCAGTTAACTGAGAGTTTTTGGTTCAGGACACAGAGAAAAGGACAAACTGAGATTCAGTGGCAGTAGAAGTTATGAAGAACAAAGCCATGTGTATGTAGATGTTATTGCTGAGCAGACGTTTAAACAGATGCAAGAGGTGGAAAGATAAAGAGACAAAAGAAATATGCAATGTGTAAAATTAAGAGAAAATACTATTAGGAATAAAAGGATGCTCCTAAGTGTCAACAAGAATATGTCACGAAATTGGACATGAAAATGGCTAAAGAAAAATTTAACAGCACTGAGTTACCATTGTATCTGTCAAATGCTCACAAGGACATTGGGAGTTGACAACATTCAGGTACTTTTTGAAAAGTGAGCTGATACAGTCACTTTGGATAACAATCTGAAGACCTTAGTAAACTAAGTATTTATATGCCTTACATACCAGGCTCAATGGGTAGACAGAAAGGCAGGGAATGTTCACAGCCCCAGAAGTTGTGGCATATAGGAATTAGGGGTAACCAGTGTATCCAGGGGAAAGGATAAGTAAATAGGATATAAATATAATGAAAGCAAAGCAGCCTGAACTAATAAGCTAATCTGAAATAGTAGCATGGATAGATCTTAGAATCGTAAGGTTAAGCCAATAACAAGATTAGAAAGATAATTCACCTATAACTTTTGAGTGCCTGCTACATATGAAGCACTGTTTTAAATACTGGGGACAAATCAGTAAACAAATAATCAAGTTTCTTGTAGAGAATATATTCTGAACCATAACAAATACACCTGTATATCCTCAAGATTCACATGAAACAATATTTCAGGGATGCACATAATCTAATGAAATAATAACACTAAAAGTTAGAACTTTCCTCCCTGCCTTAGCACCTGGAGAGGAGGTCTTGTATTGAAATGATAGAACTGCAAGATTGATAGAATCCAGATCTCCAGCAGGAGTGAAGTTTACCAACAAGCAAAGTCTACATTAGTGTTTCTCCAACAATCTGTGGCAACGACAGGATTTCCCACCCAATCCATCACAGACCATAAAGAATAATATTAATTTTCTTATAATAAAGGCATAATTATATTTACCACATAGGAGGTATGGGCTAGGTGTTTTACTGAAAGTGAATTTTTAAACAAAACATACAAAATACAGGCCCATGCTTTTTATTTTTAGAGTCAATGATTATAAATGTCACTGTCAAATTTCTGTAAAGTTTCTGAAAGAGTTCTTTCACATCATGTAATTATCTTGCAGCCAATTGGTAAAAAGCAGCTTATAGAGGAGCCCACGTTGGCAGAGCACAATACGTGGCCTGTCCTACATGACACGGAAGGCCACGGAAACGTTGACAGGGCTGAGTTCCTTTTCCAAGGGCTTCACTTTGATAGTGATATGGAGTCTTAGAGATGACCTTAAAATTATCATGTTCAATGGAAAGTTTTGATAAATTCATGGAAGTCCAGGCACTGAACTGATGGCTTCACTTTCCCTCATTATTAGATGGAAAATAGGCCCCATTTTCTGCCAACATAAATGTATTCAGTTATTTGTTTAATGGATTTCAACAAAATAAAAAGAGCCCCATACACGTCAATTTTCTTTTTTATTTTAAACCTTCAAGGCAAATGGATGGGCAATTCTCAGACTATTTGTCGGTAACTCTTTTAGTGTCTCCCATTGACTTTAGGAGTCAACTGTTCTGTTAAATTTACATGGGACGGGGTGTAGGGGAGGGTGCTATAGGCATAAGGGCAGAATCGACTAGGATCCTAGCTCTCATAGTTACTAGCTCTGTGGCCTTGGCAAGTTCTGCTGAGCCCCCATTTTCTCTACTGAAATTAGATGACACTTTCATGGGAGTGGTGAAAGGATTGAACAGCAAATGCTGTTAAACACTGTATACTTTTTATATTATGCACTCATTCATTTAACTGAATTAGAAACAATTCTCTAATCCAAAATGATCTCTGATGTGGTTTAGCTGGTCAAAAGCAAGCCTTCCATTTATTCTGTTCCAATGAGCTATCTCGGAGAAGCAAGGGTAGGGAAACAGTAAGAATTGGGTTCCTCAATTCTGAACTCCAGGAACATACTTGTACTTCTTCCTCCATTAGAATCATTTTATTAACTCACATTCCAAAACACCCCTGAAGACTGGCTCTGACAAGGAAAGCAGGGGTAGGAAGGATGCACATTTGGCTGTGAATTGACCGAAAGAAAGAGAATTTTGAAGCAAGGGTCCCTGTTGCCTTTTCCTCTTAGACTATATTAGATCTTTAAGTGAACCATGAATGAGGCAGAAGCAAATATTCTAGATCAATGTGAAAATTCCAGGGCAAATGAAAAGGAAGAAGGAAAAAAGACCCTAGAGCTAATATTCACCCTAGAAATAGGTCCAATACATAAGACACAATATTTTAGGGCAAAAATATGTATTTTCAGGGAGATAAAGCACCACAAGTAGAAGAGATCAAAATTAATTTTTCAAAAAAAGTAGTAGGATTTCTGTTGGAAGCAGTAGAAATCTTCGTGGATTCAAACCTTGGTAAAATCAAAGAACCAGTTCTACCAAAACGGAGGAAAGTGATAAAAGGCAGAACTAGTAACAAACGGGGGAAAATATAATTGATGAAAAGAATGAGAGAAAAAAAATGACAGCTGTAAAAGATAAATTATGGAAAGCCAACATGCAAATAATAGGAATTACCAAGGGAAAAAGCAATATAAAAAAGTTTTATAGTTGTTTTGCAATCTAAAAAATATCATTGGATATTAAAAGTACTTTTGATATTGAAAGCAAAAGCAATCGTAAGAAGTCAGCATTTATAGACAATCTGGTAAAATTTTTAAACTTCAAAGAAAAAATGATATTTTCATTAAGGCTTCATGCAAAGAAAATTTAATTTCAAGGGCATTAAAATTCAGACTCCTTTGAACCTCTTGCAGGCATCGATGTCAGTTCATGGCCTGATACGTGAAAGGAAAAAGATCTTAACCAAAACACAGCAATGTGTCATTTGTATGTAAAAGCAATCAGAAAGCATTCTGAAACTGCAAGCTCTCAGACAATTGCTCACGCAAAAATCCTTTCTGTAAAATGCGCAGAGGGAAATAATCCACAACTCCAAACCTAAATGATATGCAAACTCTCCAATTAGATTAGGAACCAGGAGGGAAAGGACAAATACCTTTGATGACCAATGAAACTATGTTCTCATTATAGAACAGTCACTGAAGTGCATAGTTATTGCTAAATAAGGGTTCTACAAGAAGAGTTTCTGCTAATTAGTCTAAATAACTTATAAATTTTAGAATAACATTTAAAATAATAACACAAAAGTCTGTTTAAAGATAGGAGTAATTGGGGTTTCAGATTCTGGAATTTAATTAATGAGCTATAAGAAACCATATGGCTTTGAGGTTACACCTATCTTTCCTGCAAAAGAACTGAAAATAACATAATGATAACATATAAATACATATGGTAGCATTAGAAAAATAAAGGAATTTTGAGTTAATCACTATGAAAGCAAAAGTAAATGTAAATAGTAAAACCAATGCAATTATTATGAAAGCAAAATAATGTAAAGAGTAAAAGAGGATGCTTTGAA
Source organism: Manis javanica (assembly GCF_040802235.1). Classification (NCBI taxonomy): domain Eukaryota; kingdom Metazoa; phylum Chordata; class Mammalia; order Pholidota; family Manidae; genus Manis; species Manis javanica. The sequence goes on from NC_133168.1 coordinate 68,456,773, forward strand.
AGAAACATTTAAAAAGTGCATGAAATAAGTTCAGTTATTGACACTGAATGATAGCTGTTTTCAAAACCATAGAAACATGGAAAAATATTTATGATACAGTGTTAAGTAAAAGAGCAAACTGGAAAATGTGCATTATATATGCATGTGCAAAAGCAAGTGCAGGAATAAACAAAAATAGAATAGGCATATCACAATGTGAAATAATGGGTAATTGCTTTCCTTTTCCATAAAGCTTAAAAAAAAGCTTTAAAAAACTTTTAAAAATACTTAAAAACAACCCTACTAATGAATATTAATTGTTGATTTATACCAAGCTTGGTTAAAATTTTTTAAATATGTCAAAATTCAGTTTTAAGACATGTTGTATGTTGCCACTTCTGACAGAAAATAATCTGGCTGCAGAAAAAAACACTGGCTTTTTGTCAATACTAAAACATGTAAAGAATTATTAACTCACTGTCTTATATTTTTACATTACAAGAAGATAGGATATTTGGTAAGTCTATGTAACACATATATCAACTAAGGCTATTTTTGCACTAGGGTAAATCTCTTGAAGTTGGAACAGCTTCTAGCCAAATATACACTATGTGCAGGTTTAAAAATGAAAACAAAAGGTCTGTGTGTGACATTTGTAGATACTAAAAATGACACTTAAATATAAACACAATTTTCCCATTGGAGAATGAGGGGGAGTCACTAAGGTAAGAACACTGCTTTCAGAATTTCCTTCTGAACTCCAGGCAAGCCTTTATGATTAGTCCGCTTTCTCCAAAATCAGAGTTATCACTGAATTTAAGACAATCCAAGATTGTAAATCATTGGTTCCCACAATATCAGAGATCATGGAAAAACTTAGCACTTAAGAAAAACGAAGGTATCTATAGTAGCAAAGATGGGTTTTAATTAAAATGAAGTTTACTCTCTCATTTTATTCATGATCATAATTTTAAAAACTCAATCTTGCCTCCCCTTCATCTTTCTCTTGCATCTTCCATTCCAACAGGGTGATCCTCCTCTGATACCCAAACAAACCCATCAAATCCAGCATCTACACCTTCATCACACTGTCTTTTTCATCTTTCATCTCCCATTTCTCCAACCATAAAAATCCCAGTAATTCCACAAAAAGCCCGCATTAAGCCACTCTCCCTCAAAGAGAGACCCAGTGACTATCCCCCACCCCCAACTGCTGTAATCCCTGTTTTGCAGCACTCATTTAATGCACACACTGCTCTATGCTATGAGTTATCTTCTGATGTTCCTATAGCTTTTTGCTAAGTCTCCTGAGGGTAGGAATCATAACTTCCCTTTCTCTGATCCCTAAAGCACAAAGAACTGTGCTATAGAAGCTAGTATTCTACTAATATTGAAGGGATGACTTGGGAAAATGTTCTAGCTTCCTGTTGAAGCATATGTGAGAAACAAAAGGATAGATTTTTGGAACATTTTAATACAGTCAATTTATAAATAGAGGTTTTGAAGTTTTTGTAATGTGAAGTACAGTTCTATATGAAAGACTAGTTACTTAAACCCAAAAGATCAACAGAAGTTCACCAAAGAAAGTGTTTTCCTTGTTTATCGTGTTTAGTTTCAGATTTACTCTTAAATGCACCTGTACCACCAGACAAAACTGGTAAATGTACATATGGGCTCTTACTTGTTGAAAAGTACCTTGTTGACTTTCTTTAAAAAAAATTACCTAAAAATAAGAAGCAGTGCTCATTCTTTCCTCTCTATGTTAAACAAACAGAGTTGTTTGTTATTGTGTGTGCATTTAGTTGGCTTTTATTCCCAGTTGGGTTTCTCCTTTCTGATTTCACTGGTATTAATCAAAAGCATTGTGCCAAGTGGCTGTATATTCTCTTGGATAAGCAAAAAGGATGCTGGACTTGTACAATTGTGTGCCTCTGATCACATATGTCCTTAAATAAATGTGAGGGGCATGGCTTTGTAAAGAGCCTTTGAATTTCCCGACTTCAGGTCTCACTTCTAATCATTTGGCCAATTGGAATTCTTTCTGGTCATTTCAGAGACTATTATAAACTATTACTATCTGCCTGCCTTTCAGACTTAAAGCACTCAAAGTTTTCCTCTTTATCTCTGAAAGGAGGCAAGCTTCTCTATTGTCACAACCCGCCTCCACACAGCATGGCGGGGGTGGCCATTTTTTTCTTCTGGGAGAGTTGCATTATCATTTGATCTGCCCAAGATTTGGGATGTGATGTCTGTAATCTGAACTTCCAGGAGGCAGCAAATACAATTAAATAATTTTGATGAAGCCAGTCACAAAGATCTGGGCTGTGACATTTACTCCATCATTTAATTATATAGCAAAGCAAACATTAATAGAATAAGTTGAGATTTTAATCATAAGCAGATAAGGGGGAAAAAATCTGCACATTCCCTTGCACATTCCATTCTTCATTTTTGCCTTTACCTTTACTTTTGTCATTTCTCTACTCCTAACCTGGAAATACCTTCCTAAATCCTTTCCATTACCCAAATTGCAAATTCCTAGTTCACAGACATAATTTATTTATTTATTTTCCTAAACTCATTTATCCAGTAGAGGACACTTGATTGTTGACTGTCTCTTTCTTCTTTGTGGTTTCATACACAATGTCTTCTATTTTCAAATAGTTGCCAGGCTTCTAGAAGGCAAAGACCATGAAGAGTGGTCCACAATCCAGCTCTTCATTGTGCATACAGAGGAAATGAGGTCCAGAAAACTGAAATTCATTCAATCATGTATTCAGTACATGTTTGAGCATCTGCACTGTCTGACACTGTGCTAGCTGCTGGGTATATGGTGCAGAGTGGTGACTAACAGGGCTCCTGTTCCCGAGGACTTCTGCCTGGGAAAGGGGTTCCAACATTAATCAAATGATTACTTAAAATGTGACTGTTATCATTGTGAGCATGTTGAGGAGAGATCTATGGTGATATAAAGGATACAATAAGGAAAATGATCATTCCATGGCTTCCACCATCAACTAGAAGAAAGTATAAACTATAACCCAGATCCTCTACATCACAGAACAATCCCTTACACTGTCTTCCACATGTGTGTGTATGTTAGATAAATTCCTCCTAATCATCTGATTGACTACTGTTCAGGTCATCTAGATCTGATGGTAACAATGGTATATAAATCTGAGGACTGAGGTCATTTGTCAATTTTGCTATGATTTCCTGTGGCTGATTTTCTTGAAACCTGTTCTAAAAAAAACATGCGGAAGTCATTGTTTGCAATGACCTTTGTCAGCATAGCAAGGTCAATCAGACACACACTCTCTGTGTTCTAAGTGGGAGTGGAAAGCCTGCCAAAACATGCGTAACCATCACCTGATGCTTGAAAGTCTAGTTCAACATCACAGCTCCATGGCTATCCAGAGTATTCCAGACCATCTCTAAAGGCTGCACAGTCCAGGTTCAGTGAGTTCCTACAGAGTGGTAAAGATGTTTCTTTGATACTGGCTTAAGGCACAGTTACCTCCTGAGAGTTAAAACTCAGTATCAGCACCGTATTCTAATACACTGAGGCATGTGACAATAACAGGTGATTACAAAGTATATAGGCACACATATGTATTCTCCTCCTGGGGGAGGCAGGATATTTCAGGTCTCTGACTTCAGTCTTGCAAGTAATTGTATTCTTGACAGTGCCATTTCACAGGAAAAAAGAAAACCCAAAGCTTGCTGTGTGTATTGAAAGATCCATTTAAAAATATTTAGGTATAGCTACCAATCACCTATCAGCATACGTGCATATACAAGCAGTTCTCTGGTCTGGAAAATATTTAAGTGGAAAGCTACTGCTCTGTTTCATAAGTAACAGCAATTTGTGACAATCACGGAATATGCTGGGCATCTTCCACTGTGTTGTTATCTGCTGCAGTACAATTTAATTAGCAAGCCTTAGTTTGATTATATTGGCCAGTGCCAGCTACCTTAACCGCTCTGCTCCAGTTTGAGGACTGCTTTTATCTTATCATGTTAATACATTTGAGAGGATACCTAAACATTCTCAAGTGCTTTGCTTGGCATAATATGCTCCCCACATCAAGAAAATTGTATTATAATGTTTGACATCAGCTTAAAATGTCCTTGAATGAATTAAATATTTATTTCTGGATGTAAGAATACCTTTATTTCATTTCAGATATGATCTCCTAATTCATAGCACTGTTTACATCAGGTGAATATAAGAGAATATATTTATGACTATAATTTCAAGATTGCTTAAGGTTTGTGTGTGTGGGGGAGGGTGTAGGCGGTGTTTCTGAAGGAGTGGTTATATTTTGGAAATTAACCACTTATCAAACACGGTTTGCAAATGTTGTCCCTCATCCCACAGGCTGCCTTTCAGTCTGTTGATGGTGTCCTCTGCTGTGCAGAAGCTTTTTAGTTTGGTGTGGTCCCACCTGTCTAGTTTTGCTCTCACTGCCTGTACTTTTGGTGTCGTACTCAAAAACTCATCGCCAGTCCCATGTCAAGAATCTCTTCCCCAGAGAAAAGGATAAGTTATGGCTTCAGATGAAAAAACGTCTAGCCTGACAGGATGGGAAGACAGTAGCTGGAAAGCCATCGGAAGCAGAGTGAGAAGTTGTCCAAGCAAAGTGTCAAAATCAAGGAAGTCTAAGAAAGGGCTTCCAGGGTGTGTCCTGGAGCGAAAGGGGACAGGTGGTCACAGCAGCAATGACTGGTCGGAGGGCTTTTAGTTGGTGTTTGAGCTTCAGACACCAGAAACAGCAAACGAGAGCCTCGACCTTTTCGGTTTAGCTCTTGATGCGGAAATTTTCCGTAAGCAGAGTTTCTCAAATGCTGATTATTTTCACTGGTGTTTTGCTCCCTCTCACATGTAATTCATAATAAATAACTAGAAATGTATTACCCGAGCTAATAAAGAAAATATGGATGCAGAACACACAGGAGATAACTGAAGAAAATATGAGAAGGTCTAAAATACTTCTGTACCCTCTATGCTACCTAGCACTGTGTGAATTATACAGCGCCTGCCCACTCAGTATTTGCTAAATGTCATGTATAGTGTGCTTCATACACTAAAGTTGCTAGTGAAGTGAAAATTGCAGTGTGAAAGCAACTGAAAGAAAAACAAAAAATTCACACTGTGCAACTCTTATCTTGTGTGAAAGCACCTAGTTTGCTGAGGCAGTAACTCAATGGAATATAGACATGAATATTTTTACTTTTCTCCAATCATTGCCTTTGACAACATTCTTTCTGATATCCCTTTCCAGTCACATGATGGCATCTTTAAAGCTTCAGTCTCAAACTGTATTAAGGCTGCCATCTTTTCCCATCAAGGACAAAACCAGACTGAGAAGAGAGAAAGTCTGATGTTCCTTCATCTCACTCCAAGGTCTTGGAATGGGTGGAGCCCACATGGTGGAGGTATTTGGGCTTCTCTTAGTTACACACCTTCTCCTTTCTTCCGGGTCTAGGTTTTCTGGGAAAGTGGCAGGGAAGAGAAAGGGGTGACTAATGAATCTTCCAGTTTATCTGACCTGGCCACAGATTGATGGTGCTGTGACAACTCTGATTCCGCTCTGACTCCATCTAGTGGCCTGGTCGCACTCTGGTGCAAGCTATTTCTGCACAGATGGTCTCTATGCCTAAGAAGGGTCCCTGCCAATAACAGTGTGGGTAAACTGCAGTATTTCCAGAATCTCTCCCCTGGCCTTAGTTCATCTCCATATCAATAGGTGTTTCCAAGGGGTGGAGAGAAGTAGTCCACCTCCATATCAATAGGTAATTACATGGACCAGCAAGGGCTTGTCTGGACCAGAGAGGTTGGGTGGGGTCCCTTCTTCTGCAGCCTGGTCATGAGAGACAAGGGAGAGCAGAAGTGGATGATGGTTTGTGAGGAATAAACAGCTTTCTCCCACTTTGTTTCTCCCTTTGGCTGATTTCGGTTTCAAAGGTATTTCGTCCTGGCATTGCTCCCCCGGAGTTGCAAGCGGGGATGGCTTTCTTGGGGCGATCTTCAGAACCTTCTCAGTAAGGCAGAAGCATTCTCCCTTTAAGCATCACCAATAGCTACGCCCTCATGCTGGGGCCCTAACTTGCTTTGTCTGTTTATGCCCTAGATAGGGATCATATTTTCTACCCTCTCCCTTAAATTCATATTCCTTCATGTAAAGAAACTTTGAAGTTCTCTTCCGCACCTCTGGGAGTGTTGGAGAAGCAGAGTGGAGTGATGGGGTTGCCCCCGTCTTCTTGGTCCATGACACGGAGGAGGGCCCTTCATGGAAGCGCTCAGGAACTCTTCAAGCAAGCATTACTCTCAGAAATCTTGAGATGAAACACAAACACCAATCTTTCCTCATGCACACCTGCAAGCTCCAGAAAACAGGTGGTTAGACTTTTTCTTTCCTTTCTTGGGGTGAGCATTTCTGAAAGGAAAACTTCACTTTCTGCTGAAAGTAACACCTCCTAAGCCTGCAGGTAAGACCCCAGAGAGTCTTTCACACGGGACTCTTGTTCTGGCAAGTTCTTGTAAATAATCATGATAATGCTAGAAGAACTCATCATCCTGGTTCTTGCACTTCACAGAGACAATTATTAGAACTGAATTTATTCCTATTACCTATCTCCATATATTTTTACTCAGTCTATATTGAACAATAAAGTGATAATTTAAAAAGGCAAACAATAATGTACTTGTATTACATTACTGGAAAAAATTTATTTTAAGAAAGATTTCTTATTTTTAGATGTTAGAGTGAATTACTGTGTAGAGCTCTATAATCTTCTTAGCCAAAGTCATTAGCATTCGTTGTATATAGAAATAGTGAAGTAAATAGTTTAAACAGTTGTGTGAATACATTTTTAAAAGTTTTCTAGGAAAAAGAAAAATTTTTTGTTCTATGGCATAATAGTTAAAAGTATGGGAATCTGAATCAGAAAGATTTGGGTCCAGATTGTTGACTGCATCCTTGAGCATGTTTTGTGACTTCCTTGAGCTTTGGTTTCCTCATCAATAAAATGGGTGTAGCAATACTTCAGTTGTAGAATTATTGTAGGAATTGAAATAAAAAATATATGTAGACATACAGGAAGCTCTTAATAAGCAGTAGTTGCCTTTGTTATTATGATGACAAAAATATCCTCTACACTTGATTTGGGGATGGGCAGAATGAAACAAGGACAGAGAGAAATCCTTCCAATAATTCTCTTAAATGTAGATACTTCTTTTTGAGAAAGGGTAACAGTTCTCCTGTTTCAAATTTAAGGACTCAACTCTCTTAACAGTCAAAGCTTCATCCAATGCGATATTAAGACAAGGTAAATATGCAAAATGTCAACATTTCACTGAAATGATGTGTTCCACTAAGTCATTCGCATTATATAATGAAAGATATAATCTTATTGGGGGGAAATTATAAACAAAATTTCCTTGTTGATAAGTTTGAAAAAAATCTCACCCCAAAAGAAGTTCATATGGAGGACAAGTTTTTAATATGCTGACGCTCATCGTTTTAAGACCAACATCCATTCAAACCATTATGTGGTTATGTGTGATCTCACTGCCACTCAAAACATGGGATGTAGGTGTAAAATGATGTAAGTTCTAAGATCCCTTCAGGCTCTAAATTTCCATGATTAAGTGAATAGAATCCTTCTGAAGATAGTTGTTTCAAATTTAAATTTAATTTTGGTTCAGACATTTCCTAAGCAGAGACCACCTTGTCCAATCTGGAAACCTCAGTGTTTTTCCCAGTTAGAAAAGACCTACCCAGAACTCCAGAATTTGTATTCTTTTTCATTTTAAATGGATATTTTCAGTATAGCTTGGTAGCTCCTATCTATTTCAGCCTGAAAAACACATTAAAACAAAAAGACTCCATGTTCTTTATCTCTGTTCCCTAGTACAACAAATACTTTATCATATTTGGGACTTTACCTATCCCAGAGATATCCTGATTGTCAGTAAAAAATAAAGGAAAAATAACCTATTTTTTGTAAGTTATGATGTCTTTCTTTGTTACTTCATTTCACAAAGTAAAAAAGATTAATACAATAACTGAGTTCCATTTTTGAATTCAGAATGTGCCAATTAATTCAACATGAGAAACAATTTAGAAAAAGAAGGTGAACTTTCACATGGAAGAACTCTGTACATATTAATAGTGATAATGATATTGGTTACCACTTGTTGGGTTGAGAACTTGTGCAACAGGTAGTGTTCTGAGCACTTGTCACACATGACTCACTGGGTCCCTAAAGCAGTCTGTGAGATGGGTACTAATCTGTCCCCATTATTGTAGTGAGAAACTTAAGAAATAGAAACTTCAGTCACTCACTCAAGTATATCCAACTGGTGAGTAACATAGACAATACCTTGGAAGAAATAACATTAGTGGAGAATATTTACCCGTGATCCTAAGCTGTATTTTTTAAATTGCATAATGTACTCAAAAATATTTGTGATGATGATTCATTAAAGCAATTGTGTTGTAAAATGAAATGCTTTTAAATAATACAAAATTGAAAATTTAAACACTACATGTGTATTAAACAGATGGAAGGGGAGTAAATATATTTACAACAGATAATGTTTATAGTCTACATGATTAGTGAGTTGTGTGAGTATGAAATCTTTCTCTTTTCAGAGTTAGGGAAATTCTGGTTTTGAGACTCTGTGATTGGTACAAACTCATCTGATTCAGGGGGAAAAATAGCCCCTGAGACATTGTTCTCTACTTCTACTAGGTAACCAACCCCCAACTCCAAGTTAGAAACTTTTTTAGAAAATGGAAAGTAAGTGCATAATATGGACTACTTTTTTTTTTCAATTTTCTTAAAAAAACTGTATTTTCATGTCTTTTGACCCATTGTCTTTTTTTTTTTTTTTTGAGAGGGCATCTCTCCTATTTATTGATCAAATGGTTGTTAACAACAATAAAATTCTGTATAGGGGAGTCAATGCTCAATGCACAATCATTAATCCACCCCCAGTCTAATTCTCATCAGTCTCCAATCTTCTGAAGCATAACGAACAAGTTCTTACATGGTGAACAAATTCTTACATAGAGAATAAGTTCTTACATGGTGAACAGTACAAGGGCAGTCATCACAAAAACTTTCGGTTTTGATCACTCATTACGAACTATAAACAATCAGGTCAAATATGAATATTCGTTTGATTTTTATACTTGATTTATATGTGAATCCCACATTTCTCCCTTTATTATTATTATTATTATTATTTTTAATAAAATGCTGAAGTGGTAATATGGACTACTTTTAAAACAGGTTAGCTTTTGGGTTAAAAGTGTATATAAATGTATAACATTAAGCTTTATCATTCTCATAGTCCTGAAGGATGAGAACTTAAGATGCCATGGATCAATGAGAGGGCAGCAGGCAGCTGCATGGTTCTGAACAGGAAGGAGTTTCGAGAAGCTGAGGCAAGGATGTAAGCAGGCTAGAGAGAAGAAGCCTGGGATGGCATCTTGGAACTCAACTGTTGGGACCAGGTTAGATGAAACTGAGGATGCCAAGGAGACTCAGGAGGAGAGACCAGAAAGGGAGGAAAATTTTGGAACAACAGGTAAGCAATTTGGTTGATATACCGGACGATGAGGAAGTGGAAGTTAAACCTTCTCCTCCTTTCCCACCTTTACCCTTTGTGGAGACAGCTGATGGTCAAGGCTTTGAACCCAATGAAGAGTCAAGGAGAGAAGCTCATGTTCTTCTCCCCTCAAAGGGAAAGGTTAACAGAATTCACCATGCTGAGTGCTCAGAGGTGAACTTTGAAGAGTTCCAGCTCAGCACAGGGAGTAGGTGTGGCCACTTACCTGGGCACAAAATTTAGGGGGTGCCAAAATTATCAGTAATCAAGATGAGTAATATTTTAATGCAGTATTTTTAAAAATCAAAATTAGAGGAAAAAAATCTATGATGAACAAGATATCATAATTTTAAATAAACTCAGGCTGTTGGTTTTATGCCCAGCATTATTGTGCAGTAGGAAGTGTGCCCAGGGCCAGAGCATCTAAGGGTTGATGATGTTGTGAAAACTTCTCAGGCAACATTAGGATTTACATACAGTCGATTTTTATTAAATGGTAAAGCTGCTACTGACTTGTCCACAAATTATGATTGGATCTAAGGGTTGATGATATTGTGAAAACTTCTCAGGCAACATCAGGATTTACATACAGTCAATTTTTATTAAATGGTAAAGCTGCTACTGACTTGTCCACAAATTATGATTTGAACAAACCAACTGAAATAATACATCTGTGATTTAATCAGACATTCAAATACTATCTAGACAAAACTTGATATTGAGAACTGTTTTCTTCAGGCATGGTAATACTATTGTGGTTACATCTTTTGAAAAGCCCCTGCTCCTTAGAGACTTGCTCAAGTATTTACAGATAAAATGATATCACATCTAGGAATTTTAACTTTATCATGTCAAAAATGCTGTACTATTTATGAAGACCAACTTCACTGTACCTTCGTTAACTCTATGACTTGATGTATGAGAGTTATTCTTAGAGTCCTACAGCCTAAGTATAAGAAGAATATGCGAAAACATATGTGGACTCAGAGGTAACTTATTTTTTAAATGTTATTTTACATCTACTTGAAGTTAGGATCTCCCACACTAATTTTCTAAAGGAGTCCAAGTGTCTGTGTACTACTGAGTGAAATTCTTTTTATATTGCAAATATTTTTAAACTCCAAATGCAAAATATTTTAAAATATAAAACATTGATTAATGCTGTCTCTTATAATGACATTTCATTAGAAGGTCCAGAAATAGTAGTACCTGGCCCCAAAACATTACATTTTTTTTTCTCAACTTACAGGTTCATATCTGTAATGAATGCCTCTTCCTGCAGGAGTTGGCTTTTTCCTCTAATTCTAAGGCACTTCAGTTTATTTAAGGGGGAATATTAAATCCTAACTTAGGCTGAGGATATTTCTAGAAGCCTTATAGGAAGTGAGTCCTTAATAAATAGACACTATTGCCAAACATGTCTCTCCAGAGAGCTCTACAGAAGAGGTTTTGATAGGAATTTTACTAGTTGCTTGGGCAGGTGAGTGATGCTTTTGATCAGTGTCTTTCCATAGTTTGGTTTCAGATATAAAAAGTTGTTTTGGGATCATGGCAGACTTAATTGAAGATAATAAGGTATGCTCATAATTAGATGAAAGGCCCCTGAATTCAGTGGGTGTAACCTTTGCTAATCAGCAGTTTCCTGTGTACAAATGGCTTGGAAATTGGAAATTATTCAGGAAATTGCTCAAAAATGACAGAATGTCTTCATATTTTAATGTCAAGTAGTTAAAAAAAATTGTACTGGAGACATGCAAAACCCAGAGGTCATTTCTGAATTGCACAATTATATGCTTCAGTGTCTAAATCTGTTCTACTAGAGGAGGCTGAGAGTTTAATCACAAAGTACATAGAAAGACAGATTAAAAAGTAATGGAAAAAATAATAATAAATAAGCACTTAATAAAAAAATAATAAAATAATGGGGAAAACCCCACCTGGCTATAGAAATGATTAGATCTGCAAAAGAGAATGGACACTGTCATAGATATAAAGTCTTCAAATCCTATATGGAGAGCTATTGCAGAGGCAAATAGCTTATAACTGTGAAACAAAGTTATCAGAAATTCTGGAAAAGTTCAAGTCAGCATTTCTGACTTGAGCACGGTAGGCCTTAGGAAAATTCTGGACCATGGCAATTATACTTAACCAGACAGGATTTTTCCAACAATTTTTAGGTGATCAGACACAAACATGCCTTGGATTGATCAATTAGTCATAAATTTAAGATATTCTCTAAGTTTAGACAGGTCCCATTTCTTCATTTTAATATAGGTGCACTTACTGCAAGAGAATTATCTCACATGAGTCATGGCATACACTTACAAGCACAGAGAATTTGAGGCAAGCAGAAAGAACTAGAATTCTTGATTCAAGAACTAAGATGATTCTATGTTGCAAACTATGAAAGAAATGTTTCAGAAAGGACACCCTTACCCTGCCTACCTATGTTCAACTCACATGTAAAACAGTGGACATTTGGTTAAAGTTACACCTGGTGTTAGGAGATAAATGGTGAGATATAGACCTGGCTTTGATTCAGGGTACATGCCTGGTGCCTGCTACATCTTCTTCTTGTGGAAGGAGAGTATAGAATGTTTAGTGAGGGATAGAGAAACTGGTTAATGACCCCCTTATGTGCTAGAGGCAACAGAGTCAAGAAACGAGTAGGACTACATCAAACTAAAACCCTTCACTACAAAAGAAACCATCAACAAAATGAAAAGACAATGTAGCAAAAAGGTAAAAATATTTGTAATGCATGTGTCTGATAGGAGCTAATATCCAAAATATGAAAGAACTCATACAACTCATAGAGGTGATTTAACTCACTTTTAGTGTATTTGTAGAAATTATGGAAGAATGGAGGAGTGGCAGATTCAGAACTGGATCTTTTTTACCCTGTTCTAATAACTTCTGGAAGCACCCTGAGTAAGGATGGTTCTCACTTTCTCTCTTCCTCAGACTGATACCCTGAAAAGCAATCTACTACCTTCAATGAGATTATGTGTCCAGTGTAAGTAAATACAATCTTCACTATTAAAATAAAACTGGTGTATTTCTCTTAAAAAAAAAAAAAAAGCAGTTCCTGTGTGGTGACCTCCAATGAGTTCTACACAATGGTATAAAAGGCATATCAAAGTGTGGGCAAAGGGTCTGTTTGTGTTTATACAGAGGATCAAAGCCTAATTTGGCTACCCAGAAAATGAACTAAGATATGATATGAAGAAGAACTTCCAACATCAGCACTCTCTGGAAGACTCATACCAGAAGATGATCATCAAAAAACCTCAATAAAGATCCAGGCGCTGCTACAGCTGTAGCTGCATTCATCCCACCGGTTCCTGGACTTGCCATGGGAATGAAGAAGGAGATATCTAAGCTGCCCTGTGCTTTCAGTAAAACAACAAATTTGACTGGATCTATACTGTTGGAACTCAACCAAGAATTAGGAGAAGTGCAAGTTGTAGTGCTCCAAAATCTTACAACTACAGTCTATCTACTGTTAAAAGAACATATGGGATGTGAACAGTTCCCAGGAATGGGTTGTTTTAATTTGTCTGATTTCTCTCAGACTGTTCAAGTACAGTTGGACAATATCCATCATATCATAGATAAATTTTCACAAATGCCTAGGATGCCTAACTGGTTTTCTTGGTTTCACTGGAGATGGCTGGTAATTATAGGTCTGCTTTGGTTATGTAACTATACTCCTATTATGTACAGTGTGTGTGCAATTTAATTAGTAGTTTAAAACCTATACATGCTTAAGTTACTCTACAAGAAGATAGTCAAAGAAATAATCAATCTTCCCATGTTTTCTTCTGCCTGCTACTTCTATAGCTTTTCTTCTTCCTTCCTAATTACAACCCTTAAATAGAGTTCGTGCCTCATATCGAATTTACCGAGTATCATAATTCCTCCAAGTGGTAAAGATACCTCAAGACAAATGCTGGGCATAGAAGCCACAGGGCATAAATCTGCAAAGAAGTAAAAAGCTAACCTTTTCAAACAATATGGCCTCTCTCTCACTTACCAACTTTACATTTCCCTGTATGGCCCCAGAAGATGACTGGTTAGCCAGAGACGGGTAAGATTCCTCAAGGGAGGAACAACCTAAGACAGGCACAGTCGCAGGGGGGCCATCAGGTGAGAAAATGGGGATCAACAGAGGTGAGGCTTAGAACCTCACCCCCCCTGTTTTGAGAGAAATCTTCTGCATCTGTGGATGTTTTATTGCCCTTGTCTAGCTTGGATTAACACATAGTCTACAGGCACACACCTGATCATCTACATTTGCTCTCTTACAACACTAAACTATGTTTTCTACCTTTATCTTGCATCTACCTACCACTTCAGCATTTTACTACTACTACTACTACTACTACTACTAATAATAATAATAATAATAATAATAAAGGGAGAAATGTGGGATCCGCATATAAATCAAGTATAAAAATCAAATGAATATTCATATTTGACCTGATTGTTTACAGTTCATAATGCGTGATCAAAACTGAAAGTTTCTGTGATGACTGCCCTTGTACTGCTCACCATGTAAGAACTTATTCACTATGTAAGAATTCGTTCACCATGTAAGAACTTATCGTTATTCTTCAGAAGATTGGAGACTGATGAGAATTAGGCTGGGGGTGGATTAATGATTGTGCATTGAGCATTGACTCCCCTATACAGAATTTTATTGTTGTTAACAACCATTTGATCAATAAATATGAGAGATGCCCTTTCAAAAAAAAAATAAATAAATAATAAAATAAAAAAATAAAATAAATAAAATAAAATAAAATAAAACTGGTGTAGATAATGTAGGTCCTGAAAACAAAACAAAACAAAATAAACACATAACCATGGAAATGTGCAATCCTTACTTTAGTTTGGTTTAGTTTGGTTTGGGTTTTATTTCAGAATTGCCTACAGGAACATTTTTATCTTGTAGCCCCAATGACAGTTTAAGATTTCAAGAGGGAAAATGACAATGTTTAGCAAATGAAAGAATGTCAGAGGGTAGAAGAATAAAAGAAGACTATTATAAGAATGCTTTACTTTAAATATAGAAAATGTTTTTTCCTTCCAGTAATTTTTAACCAGAGGGAAGAATACTTCAAGGAAACTGGGCAGCCTACCCTTTGTCCTTGCTACAGAAATCTTCACCCACTCAGCTTTTGTGGTTTCAGAGGAGGACAGCTCCATTTCTTCCCTCAGGAATTTGTTTGGCTTTGGGTTTAACAGAAATGTATTATGTTAATCTTGAAGTCTCTTTCTCTAATTTACTATGATATGATATCTTTGCCTTCAGTACTTCTCTACCTCCAGATTAGTCTGTGTAAAAAACAAAGACTAACATTGTTATGGAGTAAATCTTTCAGTGTCTGTTTTTACCTGCCCATATTCCATCTGCCATCAATTTCTCTTGCTTTCCATCTACTTGCTCTCTTCTCTTTATTTAATAATATTTTAACAGCTGGGAAAGATTATTCAACTCAAACGTTTCTTATTTGGTTTCTAAATTGATACTACCTATATTTTTTGTTTGCCAAGTCACTTTATGTCTCAAACACATTATAGCTAACTAAGTTTTTTTCTTCATGTATTCTGACAAGCAGTAGTTCTTTAATGTACCATTAGTTTAATTAAAAATATATATAATTTCATGCTTTGTCAGAATCAGAGATACATTTTTGCAATTAGAAATATTTTGTGCACAGCCTGGGAAGAAGACCAGAGTCAGGGATTGTTAAACATGATAGGCAGATGTTAATGAACTTGGGGAGTGTAGCCAACCAAGAGTTCACAATAGGCATTTTAGCCCTATTTGATTCAAGCTGACCTGGTAGAATTTCGGAAATAGTGAGATATCTTCTTTCCTTCTCATTTTCTATGGGGGGAAAGGGTGAGAATGTCTGGTAGAGAAAATAAAGATACTGTCCTCTTCCATATATGCTTTTTCATTTTTTGACATTTATACATGATACATGTGGACCAAGAGAACATTTCTAATGTAATCATCTAAATTTGGGCTGAAGTCAGGTAGAACCAAAAGTATTTTTATACTAGCGGGTCCTAAATACACAATAAAGATGGTAACATGACAGGTATATACTGTAAACTATAATCATTGCTCACAGAATTTTATTATAAAGTCCTACAGTGTGAATACATAGGTAATCTTGTAACCCTCAGAAAATAGTGACAGCTATGTCGGAGGTAAATGGACACTGTAGGGTGATGAGAAAGATGATGAATACTTGCCCTACTGAAGACGGCACTCTCCAGGGAGAACCTAAAGTGAGTGCAGAGGAAGTCTATTTAATCAATTTAATGATGATAAAGAAACAAAAATTTTCTCTAATGTGTGGTGGATCTTTATATATCTTAGACATATTTATTTTTATTTTACCAAAAAAGAGATATTCATATAGAAAAAAATTAAACATCAGTCCTTACCTTGCACCATGTACAAAGATTAAAGTAAAATGGATTATAGGCTTAAGTGTAAAATCAAAAACTATAAAACTTCAACATGAAAGCAGGAGGAAATTTTGTAAACTTGGAGTAGCCAGCTTTCTTAGACCCCCCCACCCACCAAAAAAAAAAGCCAGGATCATAAAAGAAAAAAAGACAACTTAGACTGCGTCAATATTAAAACTTTTTGTTCTTTAAAGAACATCAGTAGTAAAACAAAAAACAAAATGTGGACCAGGATAAAATACATGAAATGCATAAAATCATATAGCACTAACAGGCTTGTGTCTAAACAAAGAAAGACCATTTACAACTAAATCATCAGAAGGCAAAGAGAAAAAAAATTAATGGGCTGGGAAATAGTTTTGACTTCCAGCATGGCCAAGTGGGGATTGCTGAAATCTGTTCCTCCATTAAAAACAGTGAGAACATAGGCAAAAATTGTCAAAATCAACATTTTCAGACTGTTCAAAGGCTTGCAACAGTCTAAGGAGGATTTATGCAAAAAGGGGTTGAATCTTGGTAAGAACAGTAAACTTTTAACTTGCCCTAATCCAATTTCCTCCCCTTACCAGCTCTGTAGTAGCCTTGAAAACCAGCAGCCTCACAATTGTAGTAACTGTAAAATGCGATAATAGCCTAGCAGCCCCTGGAACAGACAGCATAGTTTTGAAGCTCTTCCAAAGGCCCATCCCTGAAGAGTCACCACCATTTGACCTGACTGGTACTTCCCAGAAAATACCCACTTGCAGAGCTTGTCTTTACTTCACCTGAATCAGAGTTCAGCCAGTGTGAACAGCTTTTACCATTTTGAGCACTTTCCAAAACAATCAGTAGCAACTGTTTAATGTTGCAGCAGTCTGAGGTGGTCACAAGAGTTGGGGCAAGCAAGCAGCCAACAAAAAAATCTTGAAAAGTTGGAAAGAAATGAAAGGGTTTTGAAAAGCTCCAAATGTTTCTGGAATTTATAGGTCATGTGCATGTACAGGGCTACGCACAGGGTCAGAAAACTCCCAGCTGATTCTAAACTTTAAGATCTATAAGAGTTCCCTTTAATATCTAAAAAGTGAAGAGACAAAGTAGTACTTCTCTTTAGGAAAACAGAAAAGAAGAATTGAAATGTAAAAATTCACCTAACTCTGAGCCCTGTCCCTTCTCTCATATTTCAGCAGCCTTGTTCCTTATCACTCTTTTTCCAAACTTAGTTAATTCTGCTACTCTGGCATGTGCCATATCATTTTGGCTTCTCTTTTAATTGTTTGAAATCATTTTTTTATCAGTTCTATCCCTATAAAAGTTGATGTGAATAGAGATGAAAAAAATGGTCAGACTTATTTCTCATCTGAGAAACCAAGGAAAAGACAAAACTGTGATCAAGGTAGTTCTGGGGTTCAGAAGAGTGTAAGATGAAGCCAAGATTGGCTGGGAACATGGCAGGGCTGAGTCCTGAACTGCAGGCTGAAGGGCTCTCTGTGTGCTGGAAAAGAATGAAATAAAATCAGGGACAGGGAAGACCCAGGAAAAGATTCAGAATAGTTCTATAATATCTAAAGTTTACCCTTACTGGATAGCAATTGACTGATAAGTGCATAGTCTTATTTAAGGTCCAGAGGCCTGATAGACAAAAGCTTACATTTTATTTTAGAGTCAATCAAGCTTTTGTTTTAGATTCAATCATGTTCAATGTATTACCTACCCAGGAACAATTATATCCTTAAAAAGATATTGAACATTATAATTTAGAAGGTTTTTTCTGTACATTACTATAAGACAATTGATTCACATACCTCTGTAAATTATTATTACTATTATTATTATTATTAACAACAGTGACAAAACAAAGTCCTTGCAGTTAAGTGACCTGACCAGGGTCACACACTGGTATATGTCAGCACAATACCTAAACCATCAGCTCCAAGCTTCAGATGTGTGAAATCAGCCTACAAAGCTTTCTTTCTTACATTTTGTAGCTCTTCCCTGTGCTCTGAAATCAGAACAGCTATTCATTTGTTCCTTCTTTTATTCACAACTGGAATCCCAAGTCATATCTAAGTATGATTACTCTGGATAAAGGAGCCAAGGAGGAGCAGTAGAAAGAAAGAAAGAAAAGAAAGAAAAAGAGAGAGGGAAGGCAGAAAGTGGAATCTCCAGTGCTGAGAGAGAGCTTCAAAATACAGAAGCAGAGAACAGTGTCAGTGATGCTGAGTCAAATAAAATTATAACAGTGTTCATTTGGCAACATGGAACTAATTCTTGATCTTAGAGAAAAGCTTATGTAAATGTTTTTGGGCAGAAGCCCAACTGCAATGGATTAAGGAGTGTTTGTGTTACATTAGAGAGGACACTATAAATGTAGGCTACTGTTCCCAGTGATTTGACTGTTAACAGGAGTGGTTAACAATGGCAGTTGAGAGTGTCCCATGCTACCCAACCTAGAGCCAGGTTACCTTTCGTGACCTCTTCCTGACTGGATATAGAAATAAGCTATTAGATTCTTTTATTTCAATGTGAAACTTGCTTTTACTTGAATTTCAAATTTCTTCATTGTAAATAAACATTTTAGATAAATGAATAATTTTCTATACCTTTATATTATAAAGGATTTATCATTTAAGAGCAGGTTTTTCCAGATACAGCTTTATTAAAGCAAGACCATTTTCTCCCTTTGCTTCAATCTCAAATGTCAGTTGAGTTTAAATGTTCCTGAAGAGAGAGCAGATTATTTTTTCCTATGGATCTTTATTTCTCTGGCATCAAGGATCGGGAAGCAGGAGCATAACACGAGGTGAGGACATATAGCATTTCATCAGATGAATTCCAAAGCAGCATAAAATAAAATTATCAGTGAGTAATGAAATAGGAGAGAAGTATGGATCTGCAGTTGCTGTTCAGAGACTCAGAAATCTAATCATCACAATTTAAGTGAAACAAATAAACCTTAATGAGTCATATAGCATCCCCTTGAGAGTTCAGTACATAAATATTTAAAAGCAGGTAACTTCAGCCTCTCTATACCATTTTTTTCTAGCCTGAAGTTTGGAAGAATCTAAATCTGTTCTTTTCCTGCATAAAGTATTGTTAGATTATTACATAAATCTGCAGTACAACCTCATGTCCTGTGCATCCTCCATGAAGGTTGATTGGCCTATTAAGGATCTGATCATACCTTTTCAGGGTAAACTCTTAAAAGACAGAGACGGTTGCTTTACAATGTCTGACATATGCAGATCCCAGGAAGGTACACAGAACATATATTAACATGAAAACTTTTTTTAATAAGCTAGTCCTTATTTTCTATGTGGACAACTGGTCTTAATATATTGGGTGATTTTTGAGATTATTTCATAGCCAGAACATTTTATTTTCCTCATAACATACAATTCAATCTACATGCAACTAAATCTAATTATGAGTAAATAATTTAAGTTATTTACTCATAATGTGCAAAAAAATTATTAGCTAAATCTGTTATGAGTGTCATTCTAATTTTTTTTCTTGCAAACATTAACTTTTTCAGTGGAAAACACATGAGTATGTTGGAAGAGGGAACTCTTACTGAGATACTAGTAACAAGGGGGTTACTGACCAATATGAAGTGGGAAGACAGTATTGCTTTGATTCTGCCAGGAAAGGAGCCAGTGAGAAGGAGAAAACACAGAAACTGATGAAACAAAGAACTTGAACAGGATCAAGAATTTAGTGGATAGGATTAGCCTTTGCAAAGAGGAGTGTCCAGTTTTCTGAGAGGAGGAGGAAGGGGAGAAAGTGGGTTCACATCATACCCAGTTTGGAAAAGAAGTGTTTGAGAGTTGAGGCAGTTTATTGTAAATAACCTTAAACTTCGTAAAGTCTCAGTAGGTGATGGGCAAGAAGTAAAGGCATAATGGTGGAGTTGAAGGGTTTAAATAAAAGGGAGGTTTAGAAAAACTGCTGTTGGTAACAGACCAGATTCTTTAAGAAGAAAAATTCCAGCAATTAGTAAAGGTCCAGCTAAGTTTGCAAAGCAGGCTCAAACCATTCAGGATAGTGTGGTGATTTGAACCATTAGCTCCTATGAATGTATCCAAATGTAGAAACAGAGACTCTAACCCCAGATTAGGGATTACCACACTGTTGTAGTAAAATCGACATAAGCATGAATTTTTAGCGGCATTCAATTTATGTGAACAACCTGCTATAGGAAATTGTTTTTTGTGTGTGGAATGAGTAAATTTAAAAAAATGAATGATATGTATTGTATTGTTGCTTTCTCCCTTGGAATTCATTATTAAGATGGCCAGAATAACCTTGTATTTTGGCTTTTTTTTTTGAGCATGGCTACATGGAAAGATGTGCCAACATTGTGCAGAACCTGGTGGTCATCTGGAAAGAAATTCTCACTATTTATTAATCGGAGGCTTCTAGAAACAGATACGTGTGGTTGTAATTTTGGGAAATTACTAAAAGCTTCATTGCAGTTAGAAGCAGAACTTTTATCCTTCTGAACTTAATATTCTTATCTAAGAAAAAGAGCTAGCAATATTGGTCATTTGTGCTGTCTGCAGGCAATATTCAACCATTTTACATGTAGCACATTATCTAATTTTTATAATAACCCTAAAAGGTAGGTTTTTCATCTCCATTTTGTAAGTGAAACACCTAAGGAATGGAATAGTTGAGAAGCTCAAATTTATAAGTCAAAAAAGTAAGGGAGCTAGGTTTCAAAGCCAGATTGTTTGACTTTCTTCATACTTATGAACTGTGGTATACATACATACATAGGAACTATGGTAAATGTATATTTACAAACTTAAAATTATCGATTTGTAATTCTGAAGTGTAAAAGGTCACTGGAGGACAAAACTATAGATAATCATCAGAAGGAACTCATAGGAAATTCTTCAATATCTACTAAATTCAGAAAAGACTAGCTTTTCAAGAAGATCAAAGAAACAAGAAAAAAGCTTTAGTGGAATTAGAGGCAAAGGTAGTCATGATTCTTTGGGGAATCTTTTTCCCTTGGCTTTTCAACTCCAGAAGGCTCACAGCCATAGGAGAGGACGTGCCAAGGGATCCTTAAATTCAGAGTGTGAAGTTCACACAATCTCTTGCAACATCATTTTCCCCCAAGGCAGTATTATGGAGCGATACAATAATTACTTTTTTATCGAAACATAAAGTCACATGATTTTTAAACTAAAACTCGGAATTTAAAATGTTTTTTGGCCCTTTTCCATGATCTTTCCCTGTGTTTCCAGCCTTCCAAGGATGAATATTAACTTTCTTCTACCATTAAAAGTATACTATTAAAAAATTTGAAAAGCACTGTACAAGGGAAATAAGTATGGGTCAGAAACTTGTCTAGGTCATATATATTAAATATGTATTATGAATTAAAATAGTTCTATCTTTAGAAAAAAAATTCTGGAGCCACAAAGAATCTCCAAACATATGGAGGCAGGAGTTTCTTTCTCTCTGCTTCTTGGTAGAATAATCCTCAAGTTGGAAGGACTTCGGTTTGCTTTACAGGGAAGGGAATACCCAGTTCAGATCACAATGGCAATAATTAATTTGCCATCGCCGCTCTGTACTGAGACTACAAGAGCAGAATGAGCAGCTGAGACGTAATTGCTGACAAGAAAGCTGTGTGTATCGAAAACCAGAAAATCTGCAGCTGCCGCCCAGACGTCCCCATTGTGCAAATTGACAATGAGCCACAAAAGGAACATGAGGTAAATGTGGGGTGTATGCCGCAAGCCATTTTGATGAAATATCTGGGGGGACAATTTCATATGAAATATCAGCTGGTAGAAGGGACCAGCTGCCCATTTAGAAGGATGACTCAAGCTGAAAACTCCAGCTCCTATTTTATAATGAAAGATTGCCAATTTATAAACCTTCATCTAGTGGAGGGTGGGCTAAGTGCTGGGTTTGAATGTATTGTGGGCATGCCTGCAAGTGTTCCGAATTAGAAGTCTAGTCAAAAGTCAAAATTTGTTTGGAAATCTAGTATATAGAAACTTTCTTAGGTGACTTATCTCTATTCTGAAATCTTTCTATTGCATTGCATGGACTTTCAGAAACCTAAATTTTTCTTTTGTAGACAACTAACCAATCCTCCGATTCCAGCCTCACAAGAATCCCTCTTTTAGAGTTACCAGGTGAATCAATTCCTGCACTTTCAGAGGCTCTGAGGTGTACATCAGTGTACACCTGGGTGCCATCCACTACCAGCTTAGATTTGAGCATTCTACCCTGTGAAGCTGCTTCCTGCCATGTCCATCTACTTTTCCTGCTTCTGAAATTTTGTTGCTGTCATCCCCTCTTCTGTTCTTTTTGTTCTTGTAGGTAAAACCCCTTATAAATATATGTGTCGATTTAATCCACCAATGTTAACTAGAAGCTCTACTTTTAATGGAAAATATTTGAACAAAGGAATCTGTTTTTAATTTTGAAATTCTGAGCATTCTGACAACAATGAGGGGGGAATTTGAAGACAGGATATTCTTGAGGTCCATCAACTCTGCTGTATCTATGTGGAAATAAAAGCACCCCATCTTTTATGAATCTCAGCTTTCTCTGAGATGTGGTTTATAGAGTTGCCTCTGCTCTCATGTTAATATTTTTCATGAAAATTCATTTATCTCTGTCCCATTCACAGTTGCTATAAAATTTTCTACCTTGTACTTTTGCTACTGGATACTAAAAGGGTTACAATTTAAGTAGCAATGCCTCATGGGAAATATGCCTTTCCCACCTCCTTTCTATATCTTTGTTTACTCATAGCTGACTCATTAGTCTTGTGTTAAGTCAAACTATCAATTCCTCTAATTTATATTGCACATCATCTTTCACAGACACTAACCTTCCACTGGGACTCTTCTCAGTTCTAAAGGGAAGCTGCCCTACCTTAACCTATGCTAGCAGAAATAGAAGAATCAAAGTCCCCAAAAAAGATTCTGCTAAAATTGAAAAGTCCCTACAGCCACTGTCATTTCCAAGTCACCTGTGTTCAAAAGTGGTCCTAGTAGCTGAGATGCTTTCACTTAGTTTCCCATCTGCCCAAAATATTTTACCTCTCCTTCATCTCTGTGGTACTTTAGCTGGCCCAGGATGCCTCCATTCTCTATTACTCACATGTTTTATCTCCTTCCAGCCTTTTGTTTATGCAGAAGTATAAGTTTCTTCCCTTCCTTCTTTCTTCCTTCCTCTCTACCTGCCTATTTCTATCAAATTGATATTGATCATATATATTGTGCATGTATTTTCTTTTTCTATCAAAGCATTTTCCTGTATCATTAGCCCTTTAATGAGAGTGCTATTTTAATGACTGTTTTACCATTTACACTTTATGCAACCTTTTTATTTCACATATTCCTTTCTCCTCCGATTTTAAAACCACGTACATGTACAGCGAACGTGCACTTGCCCCCACATTGTTTCTTTCTGCCTCTGAGAAGGATGCTTCTTCCCTCTTTCTCCCTTCAAGCATAAGCTTTCACTCTCAAATCCATAGTCTATAAACTTCTCCATTTCTTGACCTTAACCCCCTTTTCCTTCCACTCTTCAGTCTCTCAGTCTCTGCAACACTTGACCCTTTGCCTAACAACCTTAGGTATCTTCCCATCAACAAAAAACAACCCAGAAACCTTCTTTGACTTTGCTATCCCCTCAAAGCATGGCTCTAAGTATTTTTTCTTCCTACCTGCACTTACCCGATCTCATGTTCTGATCACCCCAACTACATCTTTAACCTCTTTAATCAAATTTTATTGTCTCCATTCACTCTTAAGTTGCACTCAAAGGCAACCAGAAACTTCCTAGTAGGTCCAGGAGCCTAAACCTATCCAGTGGCCTTTTTTACAGTCTTCCTTTCCTCAACATCCTTCAAAATACTGAGAGATGTGGCTCCATGGCTTGTCTTCCCAGCACTCTGACCATTTCCTCACTGCCTTTGTGTCTTCTTCTCTACTGGGTATCATTTTAACTTCTGTTCTTCTTATACTTGGGTTTTTTTTCTGTGGCAGCCAAGTGTCATGGAAATTTTGGAACCCAAATTCTAGCCTGCCATCTGAGTCGTGCTCTGTTTACTGTCTACTTGCCATCAGTAATAGAAAGAGAAGTAGGTATCTGTATGGGTTAATTAGTGCATGTCTTTAATTAAATACCTTTCAAGTAAACTGAAACTGAAACATATATATGTATATATATGTCTGTATAAGTATATGTATGTGTGTGTGTGTATATATACATCTATATATATAGAAAGAGGTAGAGAGAGAGAAAGAAACCTTAAGGCCAACAAACATAGCTAAAATAGAAAACTGCTGATAATCAAAAGGATTATTCAACACCAACTTTTAGATATATGGGGAAAGAATAATAATTAATAAGAATTACAAAAAAAATCTTTAATAGATTCCAAGATGTATGTTTTATATAATATTCAAATGAAATAATTACTGTTTCTCGTAATAATTTGTACGTTTATGAAAGTCTATCTAAAGAAAAAATAAGTGAAAAAAATCATTTAAACTAAAAACACTGGTTTGTAGTCAAGTGGAATTTATGAGATAAACTACATCTCAAAGTTGCTCTAGCAGGCAAAATAGGCTTTAATCCAATGCCCTGTTGACTGTCTGCTACAGAGTAGGCAGAGTACATGGCAGCCTAGTCAAGTGAAAATCTGCTTCTCTGTCCCCTGAGGCCAACTTTGTTTTTCTCACATGACATAGTTACCCACTGGAGCAAAAGTTAATGTTACTGTTATATCAAAATTATATTACATCCTACAAAGGGATCCTTTAGCAACATCTGTCATGAGAACAATTAAGTCTAGTAGTTTCCTTTTTAGTTAAATCACTTATGTTTAATTATATCTCCTTAATTTATCAAGCCCAAGAATATAGATAAAATTTGTATAAAACGGATCCCCTCTCCATAATAAAACCCTGGGAAAATCCCTAGAAATAGACATCATTTTTCAGAAAACATCAATGCCTATACTATCATCTCATCACAGTATGCCTGTAACATCTGCCCACAAATATTTTGTGGTTATAAAGTGTGCAGTGGAGAGGCTTTTGTCCAGGTGTTTCTGACTTGCCAGTAAAAGTGTGAGTACTTTAGTCTTTGAAGGTTGTTGGAGAATAAAGAGCAAAAAGATTTAGAGTTTAGGGTCTAGCCTAAAGGGCTGTAATTTGCAGTTGATGTTTTTGTCTTTAGATGCTCCTCCTGGGAACTATCATGGCACCCAGGGTGTGACTTTCAGTGAGCTTATGAGAGTATAATGTATTTTGAGGTGAAGTCAGGGCCAACTTCTCCTTCATGTTGGAACCAGCCAGTTTGGGCTGGTCTATTACCTATATTCTTACCCCCCCCATATCCCTCAAGAAAAGTTTGCATGGCATGTTCAGAATGTAAACAAGCATCTAATTGAATGTAAACACCAGCTAAATGTAAACAATGGCTGAGAATCCTCCTTCCCCCTCATGCCTTGTTATCTAACTACTATAACAACACCATACATAAAAATTACCTGAAAATGGATTAAAGACTGGTATACAGACCTGAAACCATAAAACTTCCTGAAGAAAACATAGGTGTAACCTACCTGACATAGGTCGTGAAATTACCTTTTTAAATCTCACACTAAAAGCAAAAGCAACAAAAGCAAAAATTAATAATTCTTATATTAACAAAGGATTTATTTCTGCCTAGAATGTATAAGAATTCTTGCTAACCAGTAAGAAAGAAACAAAAAATGCAATAGAAAAAAGAGAACAGCCAGATAGGTCACTCTACCCCCCAAAAAAAGAAAGAAAAAAAGAAAAGGTACTCACTTTCATTTGTCAGCAGGAAAATGAAATGAAAATCATAACGAATGACATTATGCTTTCACTAGAGTGAAAAAATCTAAACGACTGATAACACCAATTATAGAGCAGATAGGACCTTTATACACAGCTAATGGGATTGTAACTTGCTATGAACACTCTAAAAAAGAGTTTATTAGTCTCTACCAAATCTGAATATATATATGAGTATGTATCCTATGATACAGGAAATCTATAATCCACTCCTAGATAAATAACCAACAGAAATTCATATAAATATTAAAAGATGTATTTAACTTCAAAACTGAAAAAGCCCAACCACCCATAAGTAGAATGGATAAATTGTGCTATGTTTATTCAAAAGAAAACTATACAGCAATAAAAATGGAAATACTATTAGTATTTGAAACAACATAATGAGTGTTGCAGATATACTATTGTTTAAAAAAGTCAGATACCAAAACAATAAGTACTACATGGTTCCATTTATTGAAGCCAGAATAAGCAAAAGTAATCTATGGTATTAGAGGCCATGAGAATAGTTACTTCTGGGAGGCAAGAATTGGTATAGGGCAGAGGGTGCTTTTAAAATGCTGGCAATTTTAATTCTTGGTTTGGGTGTTGGTCACATGAGCTTATTTACTTTGTGATAAGTCATCAGTTATAATTTGTACATTTTTCTGATTGTTTTACATTAATAAAATTTATTTTTAAGACAAATACTTACTTTTCATTACAAATCATATAAGTGTCCACATCCACACACTTTTTTTCCCCATACATCCATTTCCAAAAGTGACATCTGATTTCATGCAAATACCTATGCCCTACAGAAAATGCATCATCTCTTCTCAAAGAGACACCCAAGAAGTCATGTCCAATTTCCGGAGTTTGCTCTCAATTTAAAATCTCTGGGTCTGTGAATTTCTCTTGGTAAGTTCTAAATGTCCAGGCAATGATAAATGGTAAATGGCCCAGCTAAATGATGATTTTGATCATTCCAAAATACCATAATCAAAGATAAATAATGTCATTATTGCCTTAAGAGCTTTCGTTTGAAAAAACAGAGAAGGAGACGGGCTGTGGAGAGATGAGGGCTCTTTACCATGTATCCCAACAGAAATAAGGGTGATGGTTCCCTGTTGTGTAGGGGAATGAAGTCCTCAGGGAACAACTCATTGATGAAAATTCTCCGTGTTCTAAAGACAGCCTCGCCACGCCTAAAGGAAGCCTAGGGGAGTCTCTCCAGAGTGCATCGCTCTACTCCTCCTTGCCTGTTACATTTTGAAGGGCTGATGGTTGCCTTTTCTTCCCAGCACTTACGGGTGTCTTTCCAGGCATTGGCATTTTTAGATAAGAACCTCCCCTAAAATTTCAACTTGGTGATCTTTTATTCATTCTCCAAATATTTTCTGAATGTGTACAGCTTTCCATGCAATATTCTAAATACTTGTGATACACCAGGGAACAAAACCAGCACAAATGCCTAGCCTCAAGGGGATTGTGTTCCAGTGGGAGAAAGCTGACAATCAACAAAGAACACGATAGTAAAATATGTACTTCAGAAGGTGATTAGTGCTGACCTATTATGGAAAGGACGACCAGGAGTGGAGGACAGGGAAATGGTAGGAGAGATGGCAAGTTTTTAGTATTCATGTTGTCATTTTGATGTCAGGAAGACCTAGTCTTGAATCTTGGTTCTACCATGTGCTAACTGGGTATCTCATAGCCATTTACTTAATCCCTCTAAATCTTAGTTTTTCTAATCTATAGAATAGTAATAATAATAATAATATCTCACCTATAAACATGTTGCTTTAAGTGAAACAATCATGTAAAGATTTTAGTACATTATTTGTTGCATAGGAAAGACTCAGAAAGGTTTTCTAGAATTACTATTATTAATCATACAATTGCTCTTGGGAGGATGAAAATAATTACAAAAAGACCATAAATATTTTAAATATAGACTATCTTTATAATTCATAACTTCTGATGAGTCATCTCATTAAATTCCATGAGTAGTTTTAGTGTTACTTGTTTATAGTTTTAAATGTAAGAATGATTAATCCAGAGAAATACTGGCTATTCAGGAGATGAACTGTTGAATAATATATCACACTGATGTAAAGTGCCACTTAAAAGGTATCTGTCCCATGTTTTATCTATAATAATATTCAATACGTCAGCCAGAGTTTGTAAGTACCATATGCAAGGCAATATGCTTTATTTTACAAAAGGTCTGAATTAAGGATCCAACTTCTGTCAAATGGTGAGAGCACTGTTGTACATTCTGCTAACAATGAAATATTATACAATTACCATAAAGGATGATTCGAGTAGATTGAGGGGTGAACTGCATAATGAGAAGCTAATTACAGGGAGTGATCCTGGCTGCAGATAGTTGTAGAATATTTCTTTTCTGACAAAATCCAGAATATTCATGTGACATTTACATGAGTCAGCAGAGTTCTGGTAGAAATGGTGCAGCAAAAGAGAGTGACCCTGAATCAAGAAGGAATAATATTCTCTGCCCATTATCTCATCCTTAAAGTTCATCTTCTCTCAAATCAACACAGGTGACATTACCACCTCCGTGCTAGTAGAGCTGAGAATGACATCAAGTTATTTTCCATCTGGAAGTGTGTGTAACTTGTGGACCCCGAATGAACTGTTTTTTGATTCCTAACATTTTTATAATAAACAATTTCTAGCCCATGAGACAAAACAGAATCACAAGCTGAGTGAAACCACTTAGGTTATCTTCCCTGTATTTGATGACTCAGTCTCTGCTCAGTGGACCTAAAATACCTAAAAGGCATGACAACAGCAAAACTCCCTCTCTATTGATTCATTATTGGGGAGGGAGGGTCAAAACGATGTTGGTGAGGCTGGAATAAATTCATTGGCTGAGTTCATCATTCTGCAAGTTAACCTCATGGTTACATCCAGATCTTTGCACACAAATGAGCTTTTTTTAAAGAATAGACTTTTCCTCCAGTGTCTTACATCAACTTCTACTTATCAGTCCTCCAACTGGTGACTGCATTAGGGCTTCTTCTAATAATAACTGAGAATTTTCTGATGCCAGCTAATTTTCTTGGAAATAGATGTTGCTGGCTTCAGTTTTTACTACCTCATTTTGTGAGTGACACGGTAGTGTTCTTATTCTTAAGGTTGATAGAAGAGAAATAGGTGAAGGAAAGAAGATAAATTTATTTCCATTAACTCATTTCTTTGATGAAAAGGAAAAGAAATTCATGAAACTGAGAGTCCAAGCCTGGTTATCAACTGTGTTGTAGGAGAAATGGCCAGGTGGGTTAGTCTCCATCTTCTTAGAGTTCTGTTGAGCACTGAAAAAACTAAGTCTTCTTGTATTGAAGTGGAACAATAACATCCAACATTGAGTCCTCTCTTCCAAGAAAGCATTTTAAACATTCTGAAAAACTGTTTCCAAGGAGTCAATTTCTGCAGCTACCTGATTTTACTTGTTTTGACATAAGAACAGGAAACTGCTATAGAGACTAAGATATTGCAGGTTCTGTTTTTAAGAACCCAGTTTGGTTGCTTCCTCATATCTCCCAGATAATTTCCAAATCCCATCCATTAACAACCTTCTAGTTCAATGAACTACTCTTTTTAGAAAGGTTCTTCTTTCTTACTGAGATGTTCAAGTAAAGTCTTACAATATCTTCAAATCCCTGCTTTCTAAAGTGAGAATAAACTTCTGGAAATCACATAACTTCTTCATACCTCCAGTTCCATGTCACACTATTTTTCCTTTAGGCAATAGCATTTTTGATTACTCACTATGTGCCAAGTCCTGTGTCACTGTGTCCATCCCTGGAAATAGACAATGCAGATTCAGAGGCTGCCCTCAAGGAGGTCACATTTTCTTAAGTTTCTATGTATAGAAATGTATACAATACAAGATTGGATATGGTGGCTATCCAAAGAAGAAACAAATGGCAATAAAAGATCAGAAAAGGACAAGGTTAATCTCCATTGTAGAAGATAAGGTACAGAAGAGGTGACACTTGGCTTTAAATCAGTGCTAGTGTATTTCATCACAAGGCCCAGAAAGTCACATGTTAACTGTAGCAGAATGGGTTAGATTTAAATGAATTAAGACTCGAGTAAGATATACCCACAAGATAGGAACAAATTTAGGAGAATGAACCTAACTGTAGGTTATCTTAAAGTCTAGCTATAACTCCATCAGAATTACTTGAGTGATTCTAAAAATCTGGATTCCTAAGATCAATCCCAAGAATTTCTGATTTATTAACTAGGTTAAATGAGTGCAAAAATCTTTTTAATGCCAACTGCAGATGATCTATATGTTTGCCTGAATTTGAGAATCCTGACCCAAGAAATTAACTGTCTGGCTATAGCAATGGGTGCTCGCAGAGAAGCAGCTTAAGTGAAGGACATTCAAAATGACAAAACAGATGTCCTGTCAGGCAGGTGGACGAACAGTGCACAGCACAGTGTCAGGAAGCCCAGGAGCAGAGAGCACCCCAGATCCAGAGAGGCATAACGCAAGGCATTCTCTTCCCTTTTACATGGCCCGGGCTATTTGGCATTGAGAGTTTAAGGTGGGAATATGAGGAGAAAGCTCATTGGAAAGAGCAACGTAAGGCCCACAGTTTTAAAGTGCCCCGGGTAGTGTATCAAAAAAGGACTTGGACACTGGAGAACGTAGTCAGGATTTCGTTACTAGAAATGGGAGACAAGGTAAGGCAAGAAGCCTGTTGACTAGAGGTAAGACCAGAAGCAGATTTGAAGTCAGTTTTTGATTCTGGTTCATTTTCATAATCACCTGAGGAGTTTATAGTTATATGTAATCCCAAGCCCTACACGGAACCTATGAAATCAGAATCTCTGGGCAGGGAAATCTGCCCAAAACTATGACTTTTTAATAAATGCTCTTCTGGTTATTCTGATACTATAGTGCTTGAGGAGCACTATTTCACTTCCTGGACCACATATTTCAATTCACTTCCTGGACCACAGTTGTCACTACCACCCCCACCAATCAAAGGTCATGGCTGAGCCTATCACTGGGATCCAGTGGTAGATACTGAGAAGAAAAGAAGCCTGTGGACTGCTTAGCTGAGATAATGACCTCACAGCAGAGTAAACTCCAACCTCCAAGTTCTGTGAGTCTTGCAGCCAATAAGAGATTTCTAGCACAGAAAGTCATCAAAGTTTATTTTTGTGGTTTGTTTTATAACAGTATTTAAAAACAGCTCTTGGGCATATCAATATTTAAAACAGTAAAAATCCCTTTGGCCCATTCTCTTGTGTTATCCCACAAATGCATATTATTTTCAGGTACCACTGAACCTTCTCCCTGTTTGAGGATTGTCACATGGAGTGACAGTTGGCAGAGAGCAATGCTGACTATGACGTTAACTTGAACCAAACAGTATTGGCAGCCTTAGAATTTGCTTTTTCTGTGGTTTCACATCATATTATGCTATTTTTCAAATGAATTTTGCC
Organism: Manis javanica; assembly: GCF_040802235.1. Lineage (NCBI taxonomy): Eukaryota > Metazoa > Chordata > Mammalia > Pholidota > Manidae > Manis > Manis javanica. The sequence continues at coordinate 68,488,177 of NC_133168.1, forward strand.
TTTAATTTTAGTTTTAACTTTATCTCTATCTGAAATACAAATGATATTGATAAATCACACAGAAGCAAAGTATGAGCAGTACCCAAGCTAAGCTTCATAGCAGATGAAATCTCCCTATATAAGGAAAGAGCAGTAGAAGCACAAGACAATTTGTTTCAAAACTCAGTAAATTTATGCTAAATAGTGTCCAATTGCATGGGGTGCCACCCAGTTGAAGTTGAGCCAGGCCACCTGATTCCTTCTTCCACTGGTAAAGACCATGACATGCGAGCCAGCTGCCATGGATGTGGTTCAGAAAGCTGTCCCTGAAAAGAACTCTGGGCCATCTGTGCTTGCAGTTCTATTGATAGAATGTTCTCCAAATCATAGACCTTTATCCAGTAACCTCACATCCAGACCCTCTCTGACATGAGATTTGGAGAGCATTATTCATCAGGATTTCTTGTTATCCACTGGGAGGGCATTTTTTGAAAGGATGATTTAAAGGGAAGAGGGGCCAAGGGTATGGGGGGGGACCCAAACAAGACTGTGAACTTCCAGAGGACGGGAGCATATCCCTACACCTTTGTCTTGGTAGGACCAGGCACCACGCCTGACAAAAAGAAGCTTTACAAGCTTTTCTCATAATGGAAAGAAATAGTTTTCATTATCCTAAAGCCAGATGAGGAGACTGAGGCTCATCAGTTTAGTAACTTACCTAAGGCGGTACAGAGAGTGACTGGCAGATCCAAGATTTACACAGAACTACTGAGTCCACATCTCTGTTTGTCAGTTTTCCTCATTTCAAGTCTGTTTTTGTCTTTCTGGTTGTATGGGGGAGCCTCATATTTGATTGTGATTGATTTTCTTGGGCAAATCTTTGACACAAGTTTTCTGTGGTTCTTGGGAGAAAGTTGAAATAATTAGTACAAAGAGGTTGAAGTAGCAGTGAGACTAGTTTTGGAATTTGTTTTTAGGGAATAGAGAGGCTTAAAACATGTAGACATGGTAACAGAGGATATGAGAGACAAGACAGAGTCAAACTAGCAAGAAAATAAATGTTTGATAAACTTAAGAGAAATTGTAGAATACACTAAAGGAAAGAATATTTATTTTACTTAGACCTTTTTTCTTAAAACTTTTGCTAACGCCATCATTTTCTTGTCAAGGGTTCAGTTATTGGCTGCCAGCAATGTTGCAAAGATATCTTAAAGGCATTGATGTGAAATATGGTAACAGCACTCCAGAGATAACGTGCAGGTGAGGAAAAAAAAATAACTAAGCCAAAGCTGACCACATGTCCCCTGTGGTGTCTGTCCACATAGCTGCACCCTTAAGATCAGCATTCAATATAAAAGACATGATTAATAAGATAACTATGTGTATATATATATATTTATATTTTTACATTTATATATATTTTATATATAAGAAAATAAAATGGATACTAGATTTGAAAATCCCCCAAACCAAAAAACCCATTTAAGTCACTAAGCAAAACTAAATCTAGCTTATTTTATGAACACAAGCAAATTTAACAAGTTTCTTACAAATGCCTCTGATAATCATAAAAGAAACTGAAGTCATTTCCTAAAAGTGGTTTTAGATGAGCAATTTTAACCAGTTCCCCTACCATCTAAAACTGGTGTTGTAATAACCCATCACAGTAAAGGCTAAACAGCTTCCCCATTTTTACTTTATCAGACATCCTTCGACAGCATGCCTCTGAGCTTCACACCACTATGGGTTTGAAATCTCCCTGTTCATGAAAAATAGTTTTTCATTCAATAAGATAGTCATATCAAGTGTGTTCTCTGAATTTTCTCTTGATTTTATATATATATATATACACACACACACACATATATATAAAAACATAACCTAATACTATTTATAATAAATACTACATATAACATTTATAATACTTAGATGAACATGTATCATATATATATATATATAAAACACAATACTACCAAGAACACAAGAGAGGAAGTGATTAAAATATGTGTTAAAAACTTGATATAGAAATTGGAATACAAATCAAGTGAACAAATCATCTGAGAAAAATGGTAACACAGTTTATTCAGTCAATTATTCATATGCCAGATAGTGTTAAATGTTAGAGGCAAAATTATGTTCAGTATCCATTTAATCCTAGATGTGCTTACAGTTTGGGAGAAAGATAAAAATGTTATCAAAATGCCTTATGTTGGGGAAAGAATTAGCAAGATCTAAGAGTAGGTAAATGAATATGTAAAATTGGAAGTTAGGCTAGTGAGAATCACTGAAATACTTTGAAGAGTGAAAACACCGAAAAAACACAATGAAGAAATGAGGGAAAAAGAAGAAAATACAGGTTTTAAAGATGATTTCAAAACTTTGAATATGGGTAATTGAGCTGTTCCTGGGGCCAAATTTCTGTTTAGTGGCTGTATGACCACAAACACACCTTGAACTGCGGTCCCACTGAAGACCTTACCCATGGCCCCCTAGAGAAAACAAAACCACGTTCAGCGCTAATGTGGTTAGTACAAGGTTACTTTATGGTTTGGCTTTGTTTTGTTTGTTATTATTATAATCAAGAAAGGTAACTGATGCATATGCTTCAATTTCCTCTCATTTCTGTAGAAATACTATGTATAAAAGAAAGGATCTCTAAAAATGGCAAAAAGGGACACTAAAAAACCAGCATTGTAAGGGAATGGCAAAGAGGAGTATAATGTCCTTACTTTAAAAGAAGAACTAATAAGAGCAAATTCTCACTTTTAAAAGAAAGATGAGACTTTGTATCAGGGATAAGGGGCACTGAGGAAAGGGTGAAATTCCTGAGTCATCTGGGTGGTTCTTATGGCCTCACACCACTCGCATGTGTAGACACGCACCAAGAATTGGGTGTGCTTGCTATAGCGACATGTTCCAATGAATGAGAATTAAGGCCATGATGAGCAGTGTTATATGGGAATATGTCTTATCTCTCAGTTGTGCTTGGGATGATAAAAACATTCAAAAGATCATAAAATGCAAGTAATAGAAGAATTAAGGCAGACAGAGAAACCATGTGGAATATGTTAACATAGCAGGTTAGTCCCAACCAGCCTCAGTGCAGGGTGTAGAAAAGACATGACACCCTCATACTTGGCTTCTATCATGCCACATCGACAATCTTCTGGAGTTAATTTAAAAGAAAGCAAAAACAAACCTCTCAAACCAATCCTGTATAATTATGGGGGGAAAAAAACAGCCCACAAATTAACAGAAATGATGAACCTTTGGAATCAATAAAAGAGATGATCAGAAAAAAATTGAGAACAGAGAATTAGAAGAGAAAACAAACTTTGAAAGTGTTTCGGGACAATGGACTATGCAACCCATTTAGTGTTTGTAGAAATTTTATTTTATTGCTGGTAAAAGTGTTAATGTACATTACTTTAGTTCTACAGGATTGAATTACATAATAGAAGGAGGCACTAATGATTATACACAAATGTTATCGTTACTAAGTTGAGTTTGGCCTTTTCCAGTTAGAAACTGCATCCTGTCTGCTACCAGGGTTAATCTTTATTTATTTACTGATGGAAACAGTAAAGTAGAGGCATTTTTCCATTCTAGCATGTCTATACTATGAGCTTATTTTTTTAACCTCTGCAATATTCCTAACTTGTGTCTTTTATTAGGTCATGTTCCTTCAAAGTCAAAACAAGTGAAACTATACTTTATATTAGAAAAAAAATCAAGTTTTTCATGAAGAGCATAGTAACCTTTGGTCTTTGTTTACTGAAATCACCTGCCTATATATTTTTTATAATCGCCCAGTTGTTTCATGTTTTCTTTTCCCAACTATTATTTTCTTTCTGACCCTTGAAATTATTTGAGTGAATGGGCAGTTTCATGTTTAAAGCTTTGCTGAACCTTCAATAGCATATAATGATGACAGAATCTTGCCTCAAGGTATCTTCTGAACTGGCAGCCTTCCCAAATTTGCACAGACACAACCTCAGTGACCTTTGAAATTGTGAAACTGCATGAATCATCCTTGTAAGGAAATTAGACCAAGGCAGCTTATACAGTCCATTTTTCAGAGGACTGGCTCTATCTCAGTTCATACATGAGCAGGGGAGGTATGTATAAATCCAGATAATTTACCAAGCACAACTTGCCTGTGATTTAGTAGTTACAGTAAGCTCATGATTTTATCTGAAACTCTATATAGCTTACAAAGATGGAGAGGATGATTAATTCAAAACTTCCTGTATAGAAACTAGTTTTCCAAAAACCTATTGTACTTTGGCCACTCACAATGAAGATACATATGATATATTGTACTCCCACACACAGGGCAACTTCACAATTGCCTTTCTATAGATACTATTTTACCTCCATTATTAGTTATATGCCCTTTCTTAGATGCCATTTGTCCACAAATATGCAAAGACAGAAATTGATCTTTCATAAGAAATAACTAATTTAATATGCATCATATTGAAATTGGTAATACAGTTTGCCTTTAGGCAGATAAAGATTATTTTTCCAAAGAAAATTTGAGGAAAATGCCTCTATTACTGGGGTATATTTTATCCTATATAAAGTAACAATATAATATTATTTGTTTATATATAATAGAAAAGTAACCTAGAAGTTTCCTCAAATTATTGATATATCAACTGATACAGGATTTAAGATGAATTCTTTAGAGGGTTAGCTTAGAGGTTTTATATAGTTTTCTCTGCATATAAATTGTATCTCTTAAGATCCATTCCAAATATCACCTCCATGAAGGCTTTGCAAATTTTAAAGCATCCTCAGCACACTAAGGTGATTCTTTCCTCTGAGCCTCCATGGAAGCATCTGTTTAAAAAAACAGGCCCAAATGAAGTCACTTTTGCTATTCACCACCAAGATTTAATATCTAACCTAATTGCAGTTTCAGCTTCTCCAGGAGTGGAATTTTAAACCAATCCACCTGGAATTTCCTGATCAGCACCAGGAAGGTTATCTTCATGATAACACCCTTTGCCTTTCCCTTAAGGGAAGGTAACCTGCCTAAAACCACCCTTCCTTTTCTTTTGATAATAACCTCTTTGTCCCATCTTCCTTCTGCCTATAAAAACCTTCCATTCCGCAGAACTCCTCAGAGCTCCTTTCTATTTGTTAGATGGGATGCTGCTGAATTCCTGAATCATTGAATAATCCCAGTTAGATCTTTAGATTTACTCAATTGAATTTTGTCTTTTGACACATCTAAACCAATCTTGTTTCATTTAGTTTGTAGAACTGTGTAACCCAGGGAAGAAAATCTTTCTCCCAGCCCAGGGCAAATTACCTTGGAAACTGAATTCAGTCAACCAAGAAATAAAGTGAGAGAAACCCATTTATTGCTTACAAGCAGTTGTCCACTTCTGCTTGCCCATGCCCCTCATGACCCAGCTGCAAAAAGGGGCCCCACCAAACCTCTCCAATCCAGATATACCCTCACTCCCCCCACCCTGTAATCACCTGTTGGTATGGAGATGGACTATTTCTCTCCACTCCTGGGAAACACCTACTGACATGGTGATGCACGAAGGCCAGGTTAGAGATTCAGGAAATATTGCAGTTTTATCCACAAACTGCAAATTTAGGATCCATGTCAGCAGCAAACACTGGAACCCTAATTCCTGGAGGGTGAAATTTATGCCAGACCTATCACTTTACAGGTCCTAGCACCTAAGCAAAGTAGGTGCTCAATATTTTTTAAATAAATCAAACTATATTATGTTTGTGACTTAGCATTAAATACAATTGCTTACTTTTGATGAAGTTGACACTTAAAAATCTTTAATTTAGAAAACAATTCCAAATGATCATTTATTGAATAAAATGTGAAGAAATTTATGAGAGTTTTTTTTTTCCAATCATTGTTCAAGTAGGAGAGAGGTCATATGCCTGAGAATGCCATTGAGAAGCTTCTTAAAAGCTTTGAATTCCTGAGTGGCTTCTCCCTTAGATTTCCTAGAATCCTCATGACAACCAGGCGTACACTCAACTAGTTTCGTTACGGTTAGTAAAACACTGTGCTGGAATTGACTTGACAAGTACATTCTAAACTATCCTAACTTTCAGTTAAATTGAAAAAAAAAAGAAAAAACACTTCACTGAACATTGTACACTGTGGAGTAAAACTCAAAATATTACTTCATTCAATGAAATATGAAATATGTTACTATGGCTTTCTCTGAGCTGACTCTTCCTTATGACACATCATATATTCACAAGGTTGTTATTCATAAGACTGTCAGCTGGTCACTCATGCATGAGTTGTTTATATCAAGTACAATGACAAAAGCATTTTCACTGTCTTTTTGTTAATAAGTTGATGCAGAGGCAATAAATCAAGCAAATTACTGCACTATCATCATCAGTCTAAATTGTTCATATGTGCATGGAATGAGTTCTGTCATTACTCCAAAAAATTTACAAATATTTAATTCTGCATAGTAAAAAAATGAAATAATGTCAACTTATTATTTTTTTTATTATTTGCCTTTTGTTCTGCAGAAAAGCAATTTTTTGTCTGACTTCAAAGAATCCCACAGGATTCATTTCTCCAGCAAAAACCCCCAAATCACTGTTAAGCCTATTAGCTAACAGAAACAAGGGCAGAATTACTGAAACAATAGCCAAACTTTATGATACATTAAAATGCTTTTACTCCTCAATACGTTTTTATTAAGTGAATTGCTCTGTTTATAAAGTAGTGCTCTACACTCTAAATCTATTCAGAAACAAGCTTGGGTTTTTACCTCAGTGAACAGACTAATTAGATGTTAGGTAATAACAGTAGAAGTTAAAATCATGGCCTTTGAAGGCAATAAATGTACCTTTGTAAGGATTTCCTACTATGTAATAGAAGCAAAGATTCCACCGTTGTGAGAGGAAAGACTATTCTCCACTCTGTTCTCTTTCTACCAACTAAAAAAAATATACAGTAGGAAATAATGGTGAATAAAATGAAGAAAGGACGAAATGAAGGAAGGATCCTTCACCTTAGAGATAGTCTTCATATAGGGTTAAAACTGTTAAGCATGTTGCTTGTGAAGAAACTAATGTCTAGAGTAGTTCACTTGTTTTAGACTTTTCTATATCTCATTTTAAAAAGTCTTGGGAAAGTAACTGTAAATCCTAATTCAACTCTGTTAATAAACAACAAATTTACAAATCACTACTGTGGGAACCATGAGGAGTCACATTCCCACCAAAGTTCTCTTTGTTTCTATTGACAAATGGAAGGATAGAATACACGCAAGACAATCTAGGCCAAAAAGAAGTTCTCTCTAGGCAACAAAGTTGAAGAAGAGAAAAATGGACTTCCCAGAGGGGCATCTGATTAAATGAAAGAAGCCAGGACAGGCAGAAGCACACACAACACCGCATAATGGTTATTTTGATCCAGTGAGTGTTGACCACAGAGAGAGAAGGGGTTTACATTGTCACACTCACTCATGTCTGACAAAGTCTAAAGGTTTCTAGGTCACCATGTACTCGGTTTTATCAAAGTGACTTTCATATGTCACAAATTTATCTCTGGGCTGAAGTTAATCGAATAAACTAGGAGGTCTTTGAAGACCAGGTTGACCTTCACCTCGATGTATTCATTCTACATAGCTGGTTTAATAAGGAAACTATTTCAGCCTCTGGCAGTCTTAAAAGTAACAGAAGGAAGATTTTTGCAAGAACCTATACATTAGGTGGGGGTGGAAATAACCAATTTCAGTTGGCTTTTCTTTCCAACACTTGATTACACTCATTATGTTTTGATGTTAGACTTTCAAGCTGGCCAACATTTATAGGGACAAGAAAAGAAAGGCTACAATGACTGGTCACAAACACCAGTGATTGGGAGGGAAGAAAAATGTATAAAAATATGATGTGATCAATACATCCAGATTATTATATTAGAGATATCCTACTACAACCTGGAGGATCACATGAAAAATTGTCCTGAGTGTCAAGATGTCTAGGGAAGCACCTCAGCAGATGACAACAAATGATGACATCTGGAAAAATCATTCCCTTCATAATCTAACAACAACAAAAACAAAATATATGACTTAAAAAAAACAAGTTCCTCCTTTGTGTGTGTGTCATCTATGCATTAATCATTCACTCAACTATTCAGATTAAAATGAATAACATTTAAATTAAATTATGTGAACTATAATATATTCAATTACAATTATCCACTCATTTTTCTTGGTTTGTGGTTAATCTCCTAAATCCTCACTTAAGCATGATCAAAAATGCTTCGTCATTAATGAATAAATTGTGTTTTTATTTTTTTTAATTTTTATCCAAGCTTTATATGCATACATTTAGTTGAACCATTCTACAAAGTTATTCAAACACATTATGTTAAGGAGTCAAATAGTTCTACATGATTTACCAAGAAAAAAAACACCTTCCTTACATCCATCACATCTAATTCACCCTCCAGGTAATAATTCTAATTCTTTTGTTTACCCCTGTATAACCCTTAGACTGTTAATCCCTGAGTTTTCAGTTTTAGGCATAATCTATTGATTTGGCTTTAAGGAAGCTGAGGACTTCTTTCTTTTTCTCCACTACTACCCACCCAGTATGCATGCTTCTCATTTCTCTATCCCCCCTATATTCTACATCAACACTGTGGTTGGTTAAACGTTTAGTCCCAAACCATGTAGTATAGCATGGTTAATTCTACAGCTTTTTATGCCCTGAAGTCTTCTAATTTGTTTGCTTATTTACTATGTACTTATAATTAATCCAACTCCCATATGTCCCTGATTTCTCTAACTTGTCTCATTAAGTTGAAACACATTAGATATATTCTATTCAGTTCCTTTTGGAGACAACTTTTCTGAAGCCTCCTAACCTCGTGCCCAATGAACTACTTGCCCTCTAAGTCTAATGCACAGTCTTCATCCTGAGAGCTTCAGACCGTAATCTTGTGGATTCCCTGAATACCTCTTGTGTATTTCACGTCTCCTTTTTCTTCTCCTTTGGATGTCCTCTTATTTTAGTGTAATGCATCTTCCAGGAGCTTCCAGATAAAGGATGCATGGACCTTGATTCATTGTTGTCTTACTTCAAGTATTTCTAGTGAGAAACTCAGCTACATTTTGTTTCTTGATCCTTTTAAGCTAAGTTTTTTCTTCTTGGAAGTAGTCAGAATCTTCTTATTCCAAAGGTCCTGAAATTCCACAATGATGTACTCAAGTGGGTCTGTTTCCTTTATTTTACAGGACATCTCTGTGGACATTTTCAATATGGAAACCTAGTTCATTCAGCTCTAGAAATTCAAAATTTCCTTGAATTATTTTTGACAGTTTCTCCCTTTTGTGTCCTGTGTTCTCTTTCTAGTTTCCTACTATATGGATGCTGATCCTGCTGAACGTGTTGATCCTATTAATCCTTTAGTTTTCACATCCTTTTGCTTCTCATTTATGTAACTGTCTTTATGCAACAAACAAAACACTCTACTTGTTATGTTCACTAAAAAGTACCATGGCAGCAACCACCTCACCTTCTATAAGCATTTGATTATAGGTGATGCAAGGTGACAATTAAAGTAACTGTTACCACCAAATGTTATCACCTTGAAAGATGGATATAAACAGGTTTGAGGGAAGGTGAACTCACTTAATTAGATCCTCTTTCAGGCAGCATTCCTTAGTATATGCAGAGGAAGTGAATGGACAGGTAAATATAAGGAGATGACAGCAAAGTTTTCAGGGCTTTTGTTTTATGTTTAAAATACCACATTTATTTTTTAAACTCTTAAGAGCATTCATGTTAGAATTTACATGTGGATCTTGTGGTTTTATATAACCAACAAAGAGAATGCTTGAGTTAATATAAGAAGTACATTTAGATTCTCAGAAAATTTTGTCATATTTTGATGAGTGGCTGATGAATTTTTATTCCTCTGAAAATGATCTTTCTGTTTGATTTAAACTCTGATTCTTTTCTATTTGCTTCATTGTTTCATATGTGTTGACTGTCAAAGCCCCAGGATGGACAAATTAGCTTATTAGTTCTTTCTCTACTACCTGCACCCACCCTTACAGTGTCTCTGAAAAAAGGTTAATTATTTAGTTAAGTTAAATTATTTAGTTAAGTATTGAGATTTTTTTATGCATTTGAATCAAATGCTGGAATCAAATGTTTGAATCAAATCTGTTCTGGCCAACCAAATATTTGTTGAGCTGGAATATAAGATCTACATTTATAATCTTTAAATAGTTTAATATTAAGCTTTAAAATTTTTGCTATTAATTAGTTTTAATTAATATTGTTTATTTTTATTTGGGGAAATAAAATTCAAAATTATCAAACACCAGAACTATAATGGAATTCATTCAGTATCTGTTACTATACTCCGTAAGTTTCCACTCAAAAAATCATTTAAAGACATTTAGACTGCTTTTTTTTTTGATAAATTGCTTTTTAAGGCATCTGTGATAAAGTTAAAATGCAATTAGTTTTTAAGTGGTAAGTGACCATTAAACTATTAGTTCAGCTCTAGAGATATTTATTTTGGTTTATTGTTATTATGTATGGCTTCTGTTGTGGTTTTTAATCTTGAGGAACAAAATGTCATTAAACTTGTTTGCTATCGTATACTAAGAGCATATAGCAACGCCTGCCCCCGATTCACCAATGAATACTTGTGAAAGGAAGGCAGGAAGGTACTTCCCTTTCATGCAGATTTTCTCAGAATACAGTGAGCTCTTGCAAACATAATATTATTGTGCATTCAAAGAGTGTTTTTCCATATACAGCTTTTCCATGCACAGTATTTCCATGTACAGTTTCTAAACATAATTTTTATAGTAACCTTTTTTCCAATATAGAATACTGATTTATTAACATGACCCTAAAATATAACTGTTATATGGGCTGGAATACTTAGATGCAGTCAGTGCACTCTCTCTTCTAACAGACAGTTTACATGGGAAGGGACATTATAATAAGAAGATGATTGAATAAACCTGATAATAGAGCCGGCATATGACCTGGCTGGTTTTCATTCTTATTGTCAACCAGCTGGGGTAGTAATGCACCTGACTTCCCCAGAGGGATAGAGCTGCAGAGCAAACACTCATGTCATTTCCCAGGCACCTTTTCTCCCTGATCATGCCTCTTTCATACCTGTTCCCAATATTCCTATTTCAGGGTTGCCAACATCCCCCCACCACACACACATATACACACCTGTTGTCAAACTCTTTATCCTTGTCTATACCACCGAGTAGGTGGCAGTATAGTACTCTGCTCCACCTTTCACTGTGGAAGACACTCTCTTGTGATATGTGCCTATATCTGAGCTCATACATTGTGTGTTGCCTTGACTGGTGCAATTCAGAACTGTGAAGGGCTGTTATGCTGTCTCTAAGACCTCTTGCATTCTCATTATTATGAATGAGGAAACCAAAGCTCAGTGAATTATAAAACCTTCCCAAGGTCACACAACTGATAAAGGTAGGTGCTAATTCCTGCCTTTCTGATTCCAAGCACTACAATGTCATCCCCCTCTTTCATTCTTACATATATATACACCTTAACACAATATATAGCTTTTGATTCAAGAATCTTCCTCTACCAATTTATTGTTAGATAGAAAGATTTACTTTGAAGGATGGTCACCACAGTGCTGGTTTTGATAATGAAAAATGAAGATAAACTAAATGTACAGCAATAAGAAAGTTAAATTATGGTACTTTCCTAGAATGAAGTACTATGTACCTTAAAAGTTATAATTAACCATATTTTATAGAAATAGGAAGATGTTCAAAATTTTGTATTAAATGAACATTCAAGTTTAAATCAGTATATGGAATTGAATCTTGGTTTTTTGCTTTTTTCAACCTTTGTGAGCAATAATTGCTATTGTTTAAGTTTCAGGTCTACAAAGTATATGATTTGTATGTATTGTGAAAGGATCACAATAAAGTTAGTTAACACCGTCATCTCACATAATTGCCATTTTGGTGTATGGTGGGAACATTCAAGATGTACTCTCTTAGTGACTTTCAAGTATATAGTATTGTTAACTATACCACTGTGCTATGCATTATAGCCTCAGAACTTATTCATCGTATACCTGGAAGTTTGTACCCTTTGATTTGTATTTCCCCATTTCTCCCACCTATCCCCCAGCCCTTAGCAACTACCATTTTACTATCTATAAGATCAGCTTTTTTAGATTCTATATATGAGATCATGAAGTATTTGTTTTTTTTGTCAAAAACCCATGTTGTTGAAATGCCAGGATGTTCTTATTTTTCATAGCTGACTAATAATTCATTAGTGGGATTTTGGACCCCCATAATATATCATATTTTCTTTATTCATTCATCCATTGATGGTCATATAGGTTGTTTCCATTGTTTTGGAAATTGGGAATAATGTTACAATGAACCTGAAAGTGCAGAAATTTCTTCAAAATAGTAATTTCATTTCCTTCAGATGTGAAATGAAATTGCTAGATCATATGGTGGGTCAATTTTTAATTTCTGAGTAACCTCCATACTGTTTCCCACCGTGGCTGTGCCAGTTCACATTCCCACCAATAGTGTAACATCTTTGCCAAAATGCCTGTACAGATGATATTATGCTGAGGGTCCCTCTGAGGAAGCAGTATGGGTGGATTTTCACACCCTTGTACACCACATATACAGATGTGGCTGGGTAATTGCTCCTCATAAGCTCCAAGGGCCAGCCTCATCTGTCAAGTGTTTGAGCATCATCTGGTCCTCTAAGTGCTGAAAGATTCCACAGTCATCAAACATTTGCTCCCTGTTAAACCACCCACTACACAACACATAGTAGGTCTTTGCATGCTCTCTCACCAATTCTTTGTGCTATACATAGTCATATGCAAGTCTGCAACTTTCCATAGTGATGAGGCAACAGGGCACCTTAGAAGCTGTCCAGCAGGTGGTCCGATGACCTTACCTTTACTTCCACCTGGCTCCACATTCTGACTCAAATCCTTGGCCACACCTGAATATGCCTCCAGGAGTCTCTGGACTAAATATGAGTCTACCTGACTTCCTATGGGATTTTGGACTCCCACTGGTAACCCAATATGTTCCTCAGTGGGCCAACTTTTAGCACCCTATTGGGCTCTTTTAGAAGCCGAGTTCCTAACCAGCCCCACCCAGTCTTATTCAAGTTCCCGTGGTGCCCTGGGTTAAACATACCTCCCAGCAGAAGCTCAGAACAGCCGCTGATGCATCTTTGGTACAATGGAAATGGTACCTTCAGGAGAGGGCTGAACCTGACCTCAAAGGCCTCCCCAAAGCATAGGAGGATGGGACTTCTCCCATGCTCAGCCCCTCAGTGGTTCCTCCTCCCCCTCCAGCTACCTGGGGAGCCCACTGGGACCAGCTATCTCATTTAGATGGGGAGTCGGTATTGGACATGGGTGGCAGTGCCACCGCTGTGAGCAAGGAAGCTCACTGGAGGGCTTCAGCATCCCCCCTGGACTCAGGCACCTGGGTGGCTGAGGGGGCACTTCCTGCTCAGCCCAAATGATGGAACTTATAACTGTTCAACTAGACCTTAAGGAGGCCATCAATGGGGCCTTTTGTAGATCTACCTTTTCGCAGACGCCGGGAATTTTGTTAGCTGCCCTGTGGTTTGGTCTGGCCACTGTATCCATTTTCTGAAATGGAGAATAAACACACAGCCCAAACCCAGAGGCAGATGACACCTGGGCCATCCACCAACTCTGCTCTTCCAGGATATTTTTCAAAATGTTGTGCTGATTCTCGGATCATACCAGAGTTCCAGCTACCTGCATTACACAACAATAAAATTTGTAAATAGCTGAAAAAGAACCCCAAGTTCTTTATTTGCATAAGAGTTAAAAAATGCAATTAGAACTCAATGATCTGATACTACAGTACGACTACATGGCAAATGACAAAATCCAGATGTGTGATTCCCAATGTTATCTTGAGGGTAAATAAAATGGTCTTTAAGATCATAGCAGAAATTATGAAGAAGAGTAAGTACAACCCACCTAATAACTATTTTACTCTCTCCAGCAGCTGCTCTTTAGACTTGAATGCTTCACGTTACTATGAGACAACAGGCACTGGGGTAAAGATATACCATTCTATGTATTCCTATTTTTCCTAGCACAGAATTAGGGAAAATGACCTTGAAAATCAGGGAATTAGCAATTTTCATTGTTTAAATGTTAATAAAATTATTATTATAAAGATTAACATGTTCTTGCAGAAAATTTAGAAAACAAGACAACTGACCACCACACTTTCTATATTTCCTGCTACTCTTCTATGCATGGTTGAAATCATTTTTTAAAATGTTTTACTGTGTTTGCACAAGTAATCTGGTTCTAGGAAAAAAAGTGTATATCTTACACAATTGACATTCTCTGTTACTGTGACTGAAACAGCATGGCCTCTGGGGGATGGAGGGCTGGAGGAATTCAGAACGTATCTGAGGCAGCTATTGCTGCATATATACCTTACCAGGGTGATGATTTATCTACGTAATTCCTCACTTTCCCACCTCTTGTTTTTATAGGAAATAAGAGATTAATTATGAACATTCTAAACCAGTTTTAATGACAGATACAACTTCTTTTCCTCCATTTATTTTGCCTCTTTTCTAGTGGCTCTCAAGTATGATGCCATGGTGTAGTTTAAAAGGGCAAAGCAAGTAAAATGTTGCTGTTAATGATTAAATTATGAGTGTGTATACATGACTCACATTTTTAATAAATCAGAATGGATAAACTATATTGTCCATTAATTTAAGTTCTATTATACTTTCTGAAGGGTAGTGCCGGGAGGCTTGGAGCTGAAATGGACAGGGTGGATTTGCATACCCTTGGGGTGTGTGTGTCTGAGCACGTCCCACTCTGAGCATCACCTCAGAGAAGGAACTGGCATTCCTGGTGTACTACACTTTGTATTTTTGTCTGTGTAAGGGCAAATGCAAATGAAAAGTAAAAAGGAAGTTTCCTGCTGAAAAAATGGAAGAGGCCTCCCCCTCCTCCGTTTTCTTCCAGCACTGACTTTAGAAACCATGTCACTGAAAATTCTTTTTTTTTTGCCACTTTGAGATGTATGTGTAGGGGCCAAGGGCAGGTGGCCCCAAGTTGTGCCACTTTAACATTCAGATTATGGCAGAGCTGAAAACAATCAAGGCCCAAAAGACTCAGAAAGCAACTCTGACTTTCTCCCTCCTCAAGTGCATAAAAGCAATTTTGTTGAAGGAGCTGCTCCAGGAAGAGAGCCATCATCACAGACAATTACATTATAGTGTGAACTGGGAGTGCTAGAAAGGAAGGGATGTGACAGTGTTAAAATCCCCCTCCCTGTCCCATTGTTTCTGTGTGGCTCAAAAAACATTTGTTTACTAAATCATTATTCTTTCATATTCCTAAAAATTCTCTTTTCCTTTGAAATCCCAGACCCTTACCCTCTTCTCCTTCATTCAGGATAACATATATACCTCCTTATCTCTGACTGTCTTTGCAATCTATGACTATGGATTCCCTGCATGCATGTAATTAACCTTTGTTTTTCCTGATGTCTTGTCGAAGGGATAAAGAGAGGGGAAACTAAGAAGCATCTGGGAACCTCACAGCCCAGAATCACAGGTTTGCTAAAAGCCTGAGACCTAATCATAGAACAATGGAACACTTCTGCATCCCAAATCCTCAAATCAATAGGGCAACTGTATAACACTGGGATTATAGCTGAAAAAACTTCGAAGCTCAGACCGTATTTAAGAACAAATCTCTAGGGAAACCTGAAGCAAACAGAAGAGACAAAAACAAGAAACCAGAGGAAATTTTAGTTTCTGACACCAAAAGCCATAGCTAACAGTATACATAGCCTAAGTCCTAGCCAGATAAACATAAAACTCGCACAACAGGCCTACTTATCTCAGTTCCTTTTGCATCATGTCCAGCTTTCAATGAAAAATTACAAGGCCTGAAAAAAGGCAAAAACAGTCTTCAGAGACAGACCAAGCATCAGAACCAGACTCAAATGTGGCAAAGATTTCAGAGTTAAAGACAGGGGATTTAAAATAACTATGATTAATATGCTAAGAACTTTAAGGAAAAAAGAACATATAAGAAAAGATAAGCAGTGCATGCACAGAGATGGAAACTGTAAGAAAGTTTATAGCCCTTTCTTCCTTTTTAGTTTTATCTTATGTAAAGAGAGAACCAGAAGTATTTGTTCATACGGTTTGTATTTGTAAAGCTCTAATATTGTACCTCATGTCATACTTACATTAACGTACTAAAAAATAACAGCTATTTTTATTATTTATTACTACAAAATTTACAGCTTTTCTAGATATCACAAATATGTAAATGATTCCATTTATTATAACAATAAAAATACATAAAATACACAGATGTAATCTAACAAAATATATAGGGATGCTAAATGAGGGAAATTACAAAATTGTATCGAGATATTTTCTTTTTTTCTCTTTTTTTTATTTTGGTATCACTAACCTACAATTACATGAAGGACATTATGTTTACTAGGCTCCCCCCTTCACCAAGTCCCCCCCACATCCCTGTTCACAGTCACTGTCCATCAACATAGTAAGATGCTATAAAATCACTACTTGTCACCAAGTTCACAGTCACTGTCCTGCAACATAGTAAGATGCTATAAAATCACTACTTGTCTTCTCTGTGTTGCACAGCCCTCCCCGTGCCCACCCAACACTATACATGCTAATCGTAATGCCCCCTTTCTTTTCTTCCCAACCTTATCCCTCCCTTCCCACCCGTCCTCCCCAGTCCCTTTCCCTTTGGTAACTATTAGTCCATTCATGGGTTCTGTGCTTCTGCTGCTGTTTTGTTCCTTCAGTTTTCTTTTGTTCTTATGCTCCACATATGAGTGAAATCATTTGGTACTTGTCTTTCTCTGCCTGGCTTATTTCACTGAGCATAATACCCTCTAGCTCCATCCATGTTGTTGCGAATGGTAGGATTTGTTTTTTTCTTACGGCTGAGTAATATTCCATTGTGTATATGTACCACATCTTCTTTATCCATTCATCTATTGATGGACATTTAGGTTGTTTCCATATCTTGGCTATTGTAAATAGTGCTGCGATAAACATAGGGGTGCATCTGTCTTTTTCAAACTGGAGTGCTGCATTCTTAGGGTAAATTCCTAGAAGCGGAATTCCTGGGTCAAATGGTATTTCTATTTTGAGCATTTTGAGGAACCTCCATACTGCTTTCCATAATGGTTGAACTAATTTACATTCCCACCAGCAGTGTAGGAGGGTTCCCCTTTCTCTACACCCTCGCCAACATTTGTTGTTGTTTGTCTTTTGGATGGTAGCCATCATTACTGGTGCGAGATGATATCTCATTGTGGTTTTAATTTGCATTTCTCTGATGACAAGCGATGTGGAGCATCTTTTCATGTGTCTGTTGGCCATCTGAATTTTTTCATTAGAGAACTGTTTATTCAGCTCCTCTGCCCATATTTTAATTGGATTATTTGCTTTTTGTTTGTTGAGGTGTGTGAGCTCTTTATATATTTTGGATGTCAACCCTTTATCGGATCTGTCATTTTTTAATATATTCTCCCATACTGTAGTATACCTTTTTGTTCTATTGATGGTGTCCTTTGCTGTACAGAAGCTTTTCAGCTTGATATAGTCCCATTTGTTCATTTTTGCATTTGTTTCCCTTGCCCGGGAAAATATGCTCAAGAAGAGGTCACTCATGTTTATGTCTAAGAGATTTTTGCCTGTTTTTTTCTAAGAGTTTTATGGTGTCATGACTTACATTCAAGTCTTTGATCCATTTTGAATTTACTTTTGTGTATGGGGTTAGACAGTGATCCAGTTTCATTCTCTTACATGTAGCTGTCCAGTTTTGCCAGCACCATCTGTTGAAGAGACTGTCATTTCCACATTGTATGTCCATAGCCCCTTTATCGAATATTAGTTGACCATATATGTTTGGGTTAATGTTTGGAGTCTCTATTCTGTTCCATTGGTCTGTGGCTCTGTTCTTGTGCCAGTACCAAATTGTCTTGATTACTGTGGCTTTGTAGTACAGCTTGAAGTTGGGGAGTGAGATGCCCCCCACTTTATTCTTCCTTCTCAGGATTGCTTTAGCTATTTGGGGTCTTTGGTGTTTCCATATGGATTTTTGAACTATTTGTTCCAGTTCATTGAAGAAAGCTGTTGGTAATTTGATAGGGATTGCATCGAATCTGTATATTGCTTTGGGCAGAATGGCCATTTTGACAATATTAATTCTTCCTAGCCCGGAGCATGGGATGAGGTTCCATTTGTTAGTGACCTCTTTCATTTCTCTTAAGAGTGTCTCATAGATTTCAGGGTAGAGGTCTTTCACTTCCTTGGTTAGGTTTATTCCTAGGTACTTTATTCTTTTTGATGCTATTGTGAATGGAACTGTCTTCCTGATTTCTCTTTCTATTAGTTTATTGTTAGTGTATAGGAAAGCCAGAGATTTCTGTGTGTTAATTTTGTATCCTGCAACTTTGCTGAATTCCGATATTAGCTCTAGTAGTTTCGGAGTGGAGTCTTTAGGGTTTTTTATGTACAATATCATGTCATCTGCAAATAGTGACAGTTTAACTTCTTTACCAATCTGGATTCCTTGTATTTCTTTGTTTTGTCTATTTGCCGTGGCTAGGACCTCCAGTACTCTGTTGAATAACAGTGGGGATAGTGGGCATCCCTGTCTTGTTCCCGATCACAGAGGAAAAGCTTTCAGCTTCTCGCTGTTCAGTCTGATGTTGGCTGTGGGTTTATGATATATGGCCTTTATTATGTTGAGGTACTTGCCCTCTATACCCATTTTGTTGAGAGTTTTTATCATGAATGGATGTTGAATTTTATCGAATGCTTTTTCAGCATCTATGGAGATGATCATGTGGTTTTTGTCTTTCTTTTTTTGATGTGGTGGATGATGTTGATGGATTTTCGAATGTTGTACCATCCTTGCATCCCTGGGATGAATCCACTTGGTCATGGTGTACGATCCTTATGGTGTATTTTTGAATTCGTTTTGCTAATATTTTGTTGAGTATTTTTGCGTCTACATACATCAGGGATATTGGTCTGTAGTTTTCTTTTTTGGTGGGGTCTTTGCCTGGTTTTGGTATTAGGGTGATGTTGGCTTCATAGAATGAGTTTGGGAGTATCCCCTCCTCTTCTGTTTTTTGGAAAACTTTAAGGAGAATGGGTATTATGTCTTCTCTGTATGTCTGATAAAATTCTGAGGTAAATCCACCTGGCCTGGAGGTTTTGTTCTTTGGTAGTTTTTTGATTACTGCTTCAATGTCGTTGCTGGTAACTGGTTTGTTTACATTTTCTGTTTCTTTCTGGGTCAGTCTTGGAAGGTTGTATTTTTCTAGGAAGTTGTCCATTTCTCCTAGGTTTCCCAGCTTCTTAGCATATAGTTGTTCATAGTGCTCTCTAGTAATTCTTTGTATTTCTGTGGGGTCCGTCATGATTTTTCCTTTCTCTTTACTGATTCTGTTGATTTGTGTTGACTCTCTTTTCCTCTTAATAAGTCTAGCTAGAGGCTTATCTATTTTGTTTATTTTCTCGAAGAACCAGCTCTTGGTTTCATTGATTTTTGCTATTGTTTTATTCTTCTCAATTTTATTTATTTCTTCTCTGATCTTTATTATGTCCCTCCTTCTGCTGACCTTAGGCCTCTTTTGTTCTCCTTTTTCCAATTCTGATAATTGTGACATTAGACCATTCATTTGGGATTGTTCTTCCTTCTTTAAATATGCCTGGATTGCTATATACTTTCCTCTTAAGACTACTTTTGCTGTGTCCCACAGAAGTTGGGGCTTAGTGTTGTTGTTGTCGTTTGTTTCCATATATTGCTGGATCTCCATTTTGATTTGGTCATTGATCCATTGATTATTTAGGAGCATGTTGTTAAGCCTCCATGTGTTCGTGAGCCTTTTTGCTTTCTTTGTACAGTTTATTTCTAGTTTTATGCCTTTGTGGTGTGTAAAGTTGGTTGGTAGGATTTCAGTCTTTTGGAATTTACTGAGGCTCTTTTTGTGGCCTAGTATGTGGTCTATTCTGGAGAATGTTCCATGTGCACTTGAGAAGAATGTGTATCCTGTTGCTTTTGGATGTAGAGTTCTGTAGATGTCTATTAGGTCCATCTGTTCTAGTGTGTTGTTCAGTGCCTCTGTGTCCTTACTTATTTTCTGTCTGGTGGATCTGTCCTTTGGAGTGAGTGGTGTGTTGAAGAATGAATGCATTGCATTCTATTTCCTCCTTTAATTCTGTTGGTATTTGTTTCACATATGTTGGTGCTCCTGTATTGGGTGCATATATATTTATAATGGTTATATCCTCTTGTTGGACTGAGCCCTTTATCATTATGTAATGTCCTTCTTTATCTTTTGTTACTTTCTTTATTTTGAAGTCTATTTTGTCTGATACTAGTATTGCAACACCTGCTTTTTTCTCTCTGTTGTTTGCATGAAATATCTTTTTCCATCCCTTGACTTTAAGTCTGTGCATGTCTTTGGGTTTGAGGTGAGTCTCTTGTAAGCAGCATATGGATGGATCTTGCTTTTTTATCCATTCAGTGACTCTATGTCTTTTGATTGGTGCATTCAGTCCATTTACATTTAGGGTGATTATTGAAAGGTATGTACTTATTGCCATTGCAGGCTTTAAGTTTGTGGTTACCAAAGGTTCAAGGTTAGCTTCTTTACTATCTTACTGTCTAACTTAACTCACTTATTGAGCTATTACAAACACAGTCTGATGATTCTTTATTTCTCTCCCTTCTTATTCCTCCTCCTCCCTTCTTTATATGTTGGGTGTTTTGTTCTGTGCTCTTTTTAGGAGTGCTCCCATCTAGAGAATCCCTGTAAGATGCCTTGTAGAGGTGGTTTGTGGGAGGCAAATTCCCTCAACTTTTGCTTGTCTGGGAATTGTTTAATCCCTCCTTCATATTTAAATGATATTCGTGCTAGATACAGTAGTCTTGGTTCGAGGCCCTTCTGTTTCATTGCATTACGTATATCATGCCATTCTCTTCTGGCCTGTAGGGTTTCTGTTGAGAAGTCTGATGATAGCCTGATGGGTTTTCCTTTGTAGGTAACCTTTTTTTTCTGACTGCCTTTAATACTTTGTCCTTGTCTTTGATCTTTGCCATTTTAATTATTATGTGTCTTGGTGTTTCCCTCCTTGGATCCCTTGTCATGGGAGTTCTGTGTACCTCTGTGGCCTGAGAGGCCATTTCTTCCCCTAGTTTGGGGAAGTTTTCAGAAATTATTTCTTCAAAGATACTTTCTATCCCTTTTTCTCTCTCTTCTTCTTCTGGTACCCCTATAATACGGATATTGTTCCGTTTCAATTGGTCACTCAGTTCTCTTAAAATTCTTTCATTCCTGGAGATCCTTTTATCTCTCTCTGCATCAGCTTCTCTGTGTTCCTGTTCTCTGTTTTCTAGTCCATTAATGGTCTCTTGCATCTTGTCCATTCTGTTTTGATGTCCTTCCAGAGCTTGTTTTATTTCTGTATTCTCCCTCCTTAGTTCTTTGCTCTGCAAGTCCATCAGCATGGTTATGACTTTTGTTTTGAATTCTTTTTCAGGAAGACTGGTTAAATCTATCTCCCCGGGTTCCTTTTCAGGGGAAGATGTAGCAGATGTCGAAGCTGTCTGGGTTAGTCTTGCCTGGATCAAATTATTTTGCCTTTTCATGTTGATAGGTGCAGTGGTGAGCTATTGACTCATCTGTCAGCTGGGAGAGCTAAGGCTTTCCACTTGCTTCTGGCCTTTTTTTACTGGGACAACTGCGACCCCTAGTGGCTTTTGTTAGGTAATTGCGTGTAGACTGTGTCTGTATCTTGCCCAGCCGGTATGGAGGAAGCTCCCTTGCTGTGGGCGTGGCCAGCCTCAGGCTGCTACTCTGCTATGGTGGGGCCATGGAGGGGTAATGGACGGGGGGCTGTTTGGCTGTTTACCTCCGTGAGGGGTCTCAGAGATGTTGCCCAGGGGGTTAGTGCGCCCAGAGTTCCCTGGAATTTCCAGCTGCTGGACTGTGACCCAGAATGCTTCTGTCCAGTTGTGGCATCCCTGTCCCTTTAATACTTTCAAAAAGCACTTGCTTTTCTTTGTCATAGGGGCACCAGCTTCGGGACCCGCTCAAAGATCTTGCTGCCCTGTTTCCCTAGTATCCAGGACCCCACACATGCACTGTGTCTGCGCTCTGGTCCGGATGGCTAGGGCTGGGTGATTAGCAGTCCTGGGCTCCCTCTCCCTCCCCGCTCCGACTCCTCTCCTCCCGCCGGGAGCTGGGGTGAGGGGCACTCGGGTCCCGCCAGGTGGGGCCTTGTATCTTACCCCTTTCACCAGGCACTGGCTTCTCGCAGGTGTGGATGTAGTCTGGCTGTTGTCCTGTGTCTTCTGGTCTCTCTTTTAGGATTAGTTGTATTTGTTGCATTTTCAAAAATATATATGTTTTTGGGAGGAGATTCCCACTGTCCTACCCACGCCGCCATCTTGCCTCTGCCCTCAAGAGATGTTTTCTTTAGCAACTTCAGTAAATAGGAAGAGGTCTACCATGATTATGGACTGGAATATGTAGAAGATGTTATTTCTTTCATTTGTTAAACTTATATAATTATTGAAATTTTAATATTTCAATGATTGATGTGGAACTTTATAAAAATAATTATAGAAATTTATGTGGAATAAGTAGAAAGAAACAGTTTTGAAATGTTGGGATTGAAAAATAAGAGCTCTAAAAGAATCCTTTTAAGTTGCAACAGACACTAAAGTTATGGATGATATTTTGGTTATTGCTACTTCTTAGGCAATGAAAAGCCCACTGAGGCTTGTTCTTTGTAATAAAAATAATAATTCATTGTTATATAAATGAGCCAAATGTGGCCTCTGTGCATTGGCTGCTAGGTTGCATGCTGAGAACTGTTCACTCAAACATAAGCACCAAACTCAACTTTCACACATTCGTTTTTTTCTAAAATGGCACAAAAAGGCAGTTCTTCAGGCTCCTTAGAGCCTTCCTATTACCCTGCAAACATCACCAGGCAACTACTGGCCATTGATAAAGAGTGAGCCTTGTGGCTGTAAGACCCCAAGTTGCTATGGCCCTTCTGACCCAGGGACTCCCCATGGTGATGCTGGGCAACCCTGCCCAGGAGCCTCAGTCCCTTCTCTGATGCCCTGCCCCCACAAGTTCCCTTGCCCTCCTCCCTTCTGTGAGCCTCTGGGCAGCCCCTGCCATGAAGCACTTTCCCCTTTTATGCAACCCTGTCCAAGCACTGCCCAAAAACGTTTGTTGTGTGGATGTCAGTTTTTCCTTTAATTAGTCCCCAAATCTCTTAAATCCTGCCACTCATCAGTCTAGAGCTGGCAAAAGCTTCCTTGCAAGGAACCAAACTTCCACTTTTAGTGGCCTGCCTTACAGAGTGGGGAAGAACTGGAGCAGCCAGCCCTGCAGAAGGTATGGCTAGCGCTGCTGGCAGAGTGACTGTGAGCATTTACCAGAAGGCAGTGTAAACAATCTGAGCGGCACCCGAGTGGAAGCCCCTGGTGTGTCCAAAGAGGATGAGAGTAGTAGTTTGTCCAGGTGGGATATGGAATATGCTTTTTACTTGTCTATAACTTCTAGGTTAGACTCTCATAACAAATGGGATAACCAAAAAATCTGCAGCCTGGCCACACCTCTGTATTTCCTGTCAGTGTCTTCATGAAGGTATAATACATAACTGCATTATCAGCTATTGTCAAGGTTTGATGTAAGAAAAAGAAGCTATTTTAAAAATTGTATATATTTCTGTAACTACCTACGAAGAACCAATTTGTTTGTATTGCACTCATAGAAAGATGACCGTGATAAATTTAGTGCCCTAAAAATAAGAAAATTCTCCTAAGAAAGTCTTAAGATCCCCCTTATTAGATGAGAGTTCATTTATAGTAGTTTTTTTTCTTGGTCTTAGTTTTCTTTTTTATATCTGCATATACCCAATGCAAGACTCTTGTTCTTTTATCAGAATTGCAATGATTCTGTGGTCTTATTGCATCTGTCTTTTCTTATTGCATTAGAGCACTTTGTTCAGATCACCACCGCAGTACTGACTACATGTATTATAGTTAATTGCTAGCCTCCTCCAGGCATTGTGCTTCTTGGGGGCAGGGAACTCACCACATCCATTTTGGCACCCCCATCACATCATGCTATGCCAGGCATGCAGAAGATACCAATACATTTTTATTGATTTGCTTTATTGATTTATTGTTAAGCTTCCTCAAGTCCTTTTTTGGTAGCAGGCAAGTGAAACAAATAATTTAAAGTCAGATATCATAGAGAACGCCAGTACCTCTTGACACTGAAATAGAATATGCATTTTATTGCCACTTTTCTAGTGACAGACAATGAACTATGCTATTTTTATAAATAAAAATTTCATAAAGAATCTTAACTGTCAGTACATATCCATTTTCTCAACAAAATGTGCTGAAAATCTGCTATGCATAAATCACTATTGTAAATGCTGGGGGAAATGGTGAATATGACTGAAGCTTAAAGAACAGTGAGAAAGGTGTAATTTATGATAACAGGATTCTATTAATTGGCCAATTTTTTCCTGTACTTCTTAGGAATATAATGACTTAGCAGAATGGTCGTGAATATGGTCATGTCCTTAGTCTGTCCTTTGACGGAATCTCCTTAAACACCAAAAGGAGGCCTTGAAATAAGTGTAAGTTAGGTAAATACAGGTAGAGTTGGGGTAGAAGTACAAATCTATGTTCTATAATGTCCCTTTAAAAGAAACCCACTTGATAAGAAGAAGCCCAAAGAACTAAACTGAAGTCAAAAGGACTGGATTGTGTAGAAAGCCTTTTATCAGGCACCAGGTTTGACTTGCTCTGGAAAGTTGAGGAAGGTTATAGGGAATTCAGGATTCTAGTGTTCTCATCCATAGTCCCTGTGTAAACTTAGGAGAGTCAGTCTTTCTTGGTATTTCATGTGAAGCTCTTTGCAGAATGCAAGTGATGTGATAAGTACTACTATTTGCTTTCTTTAAAAGTTATAGTAAATGTAGCTTTCTCTATCCTACTAAATACTAAATGATTATTTCATATCCATACCTTCCTATTTGGGAAGTATGGATTCCATAACATTAAGCTAGGAAACAAATTTACACTGAAAATAAAATACGGTAATTTTAGTTAATCTAATAGTACTATTCATAAGGGCAATTTTAATGTCAAAATAATATTATTTCTTAATTTAAAGCAATGGAAAATAGATGGAGAATGCTGTCTTGGTACAGTATTTAGAAGGGATGAGATTTAAATAGGCTCACAAGATAGCCAGGTTCTTGCAATCTTTTCAGACATAAAATTTCTTTAATAGATTAAGACTCACATTGTTTCCAG
This sequence comes from Manis javanica, assembly GCF_040802235.1. Lineage (NCBI taxonomy): Eukaryota > Metazoa > Chordata > Mammalia > Pholidota > Manidae > Manis > Manis javanica. The sequence continues at coordinate 68,513,621 of NC_133168.1, forward strand.
AATATTGGATTTAGTTGGAAAACTAAGTGCTTCTATGTTCAAATTTAAAATGAGTGCTTTACTATGGAAGAACACACTTTCTCAAAAACAGCCTTTTGGATACTATTGTCAAATCATAGGGTTAAATAAAACTGAAAAACCTACCTATTCTAGTTCTCTGCCTCATTTACAACCATCCAGAACCTTCCCACTAGACTTGGAAGTGCCTACAAAGCTTGCAAAAACTCAGCCTCAACCATCTCATCTTTCCTCTCCCCAACCTTACCTATTCCCTAGACACTCAGACCTTCTTGTCTCCCAGGAGAATCCCAAGTTCAGGCTCAAGTTAGGGCCTTTTACTTGCCATTGACCCAGCCTACAAATTCTTTTCTCTTAGACTTTGCATGGCTGTTAATTCTATTCACTCAAGTTTCACACCAGTTTTGCCACCTCAGAAGAGACATCCCAACAAAACCAATTTGAAGTAAAAACTCCCAGCTTGGCCACTTTCTTTCCCATTACTTTGTTTTCTTCATGACATTTTGTAATTTCTGAAATTCTTACCTTGTTAGTTCATTTATTTACTGTCTACTTCCCCTCCTATAATTTAAGATCTAAGAGACAAGGGATCTTGTCTATCTTGTATATTAGTTGCTGTTCAATAAATACTTGCTGGATGAATGAATGCATGGATGAACCAATAAACATGATTCCATTTTACTTTAAAATATCTCCAAAAAAGTATAATATCTTAAGTGACTAGTTGAACTAATCATAGGGAAGTTTTTTTTCCCTTATATCTATCAAAAAATTCTCGTCTTTCAGATAGTCTTTTCATTTTCTTGTCCAGTTATTCTTAAAAGAAATATCACATATTTGAACATTTTCCCCCAGACCAAGTAATTTAGTTCCTTTGTCCTCTCTTGGGTTTTATGCATTAATGTTCTACCAACATGGATGTCAACTACGAAGCTTTGTCAAGTTTTCTACTTATTTAAATTTAGAAGGTTGGAAATGTAGCTATTATATGAATAGTTCTGACCAGTGCTAAAGGCATATGAACCATCACGTCATATACAAAAGATGAAATGGATGGCTAATTGCAATTTATTTCCTTCATCTTTTACTAATGAAGATTAGAACTTTATTACTATAGTACACATGCATGTAGAAATATTAAAGTTATATTCCTTATAGTCATAATTTCCTATTTGCATACTTTTTGAAAAGAAATAAAGATGACTTAATGTTTCCATACTTTTAAAATATAGCTAAATAACCTTTAAAAATGTAACAGTAAACAACTGTATTCTTCAGTTCCTAATTGACAATTAATCCCTTTCTGTCCTTCCTTCTTTGTCGTAAGTTTCAATAGTATTACATTCAATTTGTTGAGTGGCCTCTGACATCTGGACTCCACAAACCCAGTCAATGGCATTTGACATTACAGAGTTCCTAAGGTCACTTTTGAAGCAGTCTCTTAAAGAATCCAAAAGAGAGCAGGTCCCGTTTCATGAATATGGTTATAAAGTTGCTTGCTCTGTATGTAGAAAGAATATCATCATGTAGTAATCAGACCTCTGATATTAGCCATATTCTTTCTGGTATTAAATAGATTGTATAGAAAAGAGTGAAGGGTCTTCTAAGAATGGTAGACCATTTGTCTAATACCATCACATTAGCGATTAGATTTCAATGTATGTACTTGGGGGGGACATAAATACTGTATCTATATCAGTCTCCCTGATATATCTACTCATAGTCGGGTATGGCAGGGATCTAAGGATCTATAAAATCCATCACATTCCATGATTGTTGTTCAAATTTTGTTTTCCCCTGTGGACTTAGTGCTGCAGGTTCTGTGCACACAAGGTCTCTACTGACCTTAACAGAACCCGGCTCCCTGGGTGATAGAAACACCTGCATAAATGCATGACTCCCCTGTGATATCACGGGGGCTCCATTCCTCCAACCCCCATTCTGTCCATTGTACCCACTGCCTTCTATATTTTGAAGCCACATATTTTGGGAAAGCTGATATGCATCAAGTTGATAATCATTCTGATAATGAACTAGCCAGAACTCTCTAAAGCTTATAAATAAAAGGCCTTTTATGGTCTTTATCTTTTAAATGCATTTTAGTATTATAAGAACATTTTTTAAATAAAAATAATTAGTATCTTCTAATAATTAGAAATGCATGCTTTAAAAACAAATGTATACTCAAAATTCAGAATAAAAGAAAGAAAAAACATATTTTGGTAGATTATTAGATGTTCCCATCTGTTTTGCCTATGGATATAATCACATATTATGGCTATGGATACTACTTAGTCAATCTATCCTATTTGTTATTTTCAATATGACTTTTGTTATTAATTATGTGATCTTAATGAACAAATTAAAAATAACAAATGAAATTAATGGATTTTTATATTATAATCCTAAGAGAAACCAAGATAATGAAAAGATAATGAAGACTGGTCTGGGATTTTAAAATAATTGTATTTCTCTTCCAACTCTGATGATAAATAAGTCTGAATTGTTTAAAGTTATATTATCTCATAATAATATACACAGACCTCATTCATGCTTCCATTAATCAATCTGCCTAAATAAATCTGTCACTCTCAATAATATGCTCAGTATTTCACCATCATCAATTATTTTCACCTACTAGTGTTTGCCTTGTAAAAGCTAATCAGTAGTGTCACACAGCAAAATACTTTCCCAAACAAAATTAAAGTGAATTTTTAAAAGAATTCATGTATAAGGTAAAGCATTTAAAAACATGAGATAAAACTTGGTATAAAATGAAAACTGCAGGAAAAATGAAAAATAGATATTATTTCTCCTAATTTGGTATTTAGCATTTATGTGTAAACATGCAATGGAGGATTACCAATATGGAAGCCAGTCACAGTATGCTAGATCATATTAAAATATCATTTTATCTAACATGTCCATTTCTCTTATAATCTTGTTAAAACTTTCTGACATATGTTGAAATCTATAAAAAATTTCTGAAGTATGTTGAAACGTGTTTTGAAAAGATGTTTACAATAACTTCTCATGCCCTGTATCTGATGAAAGGTAGACTCTCCTAAATATAATTGTCATCTGGGAAAAGATCCATTGTTTTCTTCCTGTGACCCACTTGCATGTCATCTATAGCCTTAGTCTGTTTCCTTCCTTTTCATCCGAGATAGCAGTCATAGCTCCAGGAGCTGAGAGCAAAGAAACCAAGAGTCTCTATAAAGGTCAATCTTAGTCATAAAGAAGATGGACAACTGTTGGGTATGATTTCAGAGTCATCAAGCAAGGTTCCTGTTCCCAAAATATTTTCAAATTCCAGACTCTATTCCACAAGATGGATTATTCTACTACAGTTAGGGATAAGACCAAAAAATATGACTTCTTCAAAGACATGACACTTTGACTTAAATTTATAGCAATGTTTACCATTAAAGTAAACCCTTCTAAACAGAAGGGTTTTGTAGAGAAGAAAAGAAGCAAAATACAAAGATCTTGGGTACCCAGTGTGGGTGGAGCTGGTGGGAGGGTACTGCACATTCAAACCTAAGGGCAATTTTGGAAGTCAGATGCACTTAAGTCAGAGAACTTAACTTGGACTTAAGTTACCTAGCCTCTGTGAGTCCCAAGATAAACTTTTTAAAAATGAGCTTCAAAAAAACACCAATTTTTTTTTGTTTTTTGTGTAGGGGATGAGGGGTATAATGGGTGAAGTGAGTATATGCCATGTAAAATGCTTAGTTTATTGCTTGACACATAGAAAGCACAGAACAATGTTAGTTGCCATTACTATTCTCACTTCTGAAAATACAACAGAAAAATTCTCATACAACAAAGACAGTTGGTGATTATACAGCATCTTGCTACGCTGATGGACAGTGACTCTGTGGGGTGTCTGTGGGGGACTTGATGAGAGGGGGAGCCTGGTAAACATAGTGTTCTTCATGTAATTGTAGATTAATGATAGCAAAAAAAAAATCTCATGGCAGGGAAACCAAGTACACAAGTCTGTATGCCTGGAAATATCATGAAGGCAAGTTGATCAGACAGGAGTCCCTTAAAGATGGCATCGTGCTGTGAGACTGGTCCTATGACAGCTTGTTCTGCAGTTACTCCCCTACTGACAGCGCTACTCCCTGACCCACTCCCCATCTATTCTGGGGAGAAAGGGAAAGCTTATCTTGACTCTGACTTATCGTGTAAACCTGCAGGAGGTTTCATTCTGGGGGAATTCAATTCAATAAAAATTTTATGTTTAGCACATGATATAGAATATCAGGCAGAATATGCTGGATTTGGAGAGAGTGATGCTTTCATTAATGAGTCTACAGGAAACATAGCTTTTAATTAAATCCATCAGAAATTGCAGTTAGGATATAGGGGAATAAATCTTCACACAACATACGCAAAATCAGGATGCTGAAAGACAGAAAAAGTAATCCACACTTAAAGACACCAGTGCACGTGTAAACCAATATGACAGAAGTTCCCTCAGAGGCAACTACCAGGAGGTAAACTGTGATAGAAGGTCAGTTAACTCAGGAAAGGACTGCATGAATTGCAGGAAAATATCCAAACAATAAGAATTAGATGATTAGGTATTTGCAGCTGAGTCCATGAGAAAGATAATCTACTTCTGCAAAGTGGAAAAGTATGTGTCTTGCTCTCACAGCTTCATATCAAACTTAAAATACCCACAGGCACCTCTTTGATAATAATTTGATTTCTCTAGAAGGTTTTCCTACCTAGGAGGAATGTACTGGCTAAGGAAAAAGAGTATTTTTTTCAGTCAATTGTTTATTTTTTAAGTGAAGTGGAAATATTCACACCCAACTCACCTCTAGAAAATAGATACATATGAAAGGAAAACAAGCCCCGGTTTGTCTTGAGTTGAGTCTTGAGTCCGCATACCCAGTACAGACATCTATTAAACTAACTCAGACCACATGGAAAATACATTATTTCTATATTCAGGGAGCCTGTAAAACTAAGCTGAAACAGGCTGAAAAGTCTGTTCCGTTGCTCACTCCCTTCTTCAGCCCAAATTCCAAATGAAAATCTTGGAATTAACAATCGCTTGAATGAAATAACAGGAGGAGAAGAATAAGAGTAAGTTGTTACTAAGAAAGAATTGTGGTTTATATAGAATTTATGGTTAACTCCAAGATAAGTAAGGTTGTGGTGTTTGCTTGATAACCAATTTTTTGTTATATTCCTCTTGGGTACGACTTGATTCGATCACACAACACAGTGGATTATAATGATGTCTGAAGTCCTTGTTTGCACTGGGTTTGGGCTCCTTGGACATCAGACTCCAAAAGCAGGCATTTCAAACTCTCCTTATGGTCCTCATTACCTAGCCTTTCCCGAGTCGCTGCTGTTCTAGCTCCCTCTGCTTGTGTCCCATCCTTACCTCAAACTAAGGGGGGGCCCCTTTAAGAACAATACTGTAGGGACTTACTTAGGAGTCTTTCTAAAGAATCATCATTAGGACGTTACCATGAATTCCACAATACATTGAAACCATTACCAACTAAAACAAAACAGGAATATATTAAAATATAACAAATTCTGCTTCACAACTACTTTCCCATTGCTAATGACCAAACCTACTATTGTGAAGGAAATTCTTCAATTTGACTGTGTTTCCAAATAGCTTCAATAACCCCTGAAACACTACCAAAGATCTCTTTCAGGTTCTGCGGACTCATCGTCTCTAATGGCACACCAGAGGGAGGGAGAAGGTGCACGTGAGCACCGCTGTCTTCCTCACCAACAAGCACAGAACTCTTTTCTGCAGAAATAAAGCCCCTGCTTCAAGGAGTAAATATAAAATGGAAGGTTAAAGCCGCTGCAGCAGAGGATGGTGTCCTGTATCCCCCCCCCCCCACCCGTGTTTGGCAGGGGCAAGACAGTCCTCAAGTGAACCGCGAGTTAACTAGTGCTATTGTTTTATTCAACTGGATTTTGATGTAAGGACAAAACACTAGAGATGTAAAAATCAATGGTTGTGGGTAAACGCATAGAGATTTAAAGGGACAGAAACTACCATTTTGGATTTGGACTTGAGGTAATTTCACAGATATCAATCAAAATATTCTGCCACGGATGAGTTCATTTCAAGACAGAGAGCACAAGGGACCTACCCAAAGATAGTCATCAAGCTCATATTTTAAAAAGATAAGAGTTCTGTTTTGCAGATGAACAATAGATTTGTAGATAATACCATGAAAGGAAATGTGTTAATCATTGCTTTATTTTTCCTATTCCCAGTTTATTAACAATTTTTAATAGTACTGCACAATACGGGTATGGCTGAACACTGAAAAGAAAGCAAAAATCTACCAACGTAGTCCAGTGCTATTATCTGTTATAATTTTTAACATATTTACAAAGACAAATATCTGTTTTTATTACAACAAATTATCATTGTGCCTGTAAAACTTTTGAAAATAGATGAGTATTCACATTTAATAGTGTTACATGTAAAACACATATTATATTAAATACCACTAAAGTGGTATCTATAGATGTACATATGTATTACACATATACTTATGTGTATGTGAGTATATGTATTACATAGTATGTTAGGCAGATATGTTTCTACAATATATTTACTTATCATTGAAATCTATCTATCTTTCTATATATATCACCACAGATTTGTTCACCTTTTCATAGGCAGAAAAGATTTATAACCTAACAGAGAAAATGTCAGTTCCATAAATTTTAGGTCTGCTATTCATCTCCACCTTGGATGTAAAAAGCATATTTTGATCATTCATATTTATAATGTAAGGAGAACACTGATTATACAATTATTTCAGGCTATATAAACCCATAAATAAAGGGAAATCAAACCTTTCACACAAGTAATCCATGCAAGAAATCACTGTAAAATTGAAGAAATGTGTCCTAAATTTGTATGATGGGTTCAGGTCCCTAAAAAAAGAGAAAAATATTAAGTTTGTAGTTTCCATTTTTAAAACATTCACAGAGTTTCCCCTCTTCCCCTCAAAAAAAATATTTTGGAGTTTTTACTGTGCTTAGCATAAATTTTCTTCCATTTTCTTGTTTTTTGAAGTATGCTCAATAAAATATGATTAACTAATTAGTTAAGAGATTGATCATTTGCTTTCCACAATTTGCACAGTGCGTCTCAAACCTAGGTGTGCATATAAATCATCTGGGGATCTTATTAAAATATTGATTCTGACTCAGTAGGCCTGGGCAGAGACTCCACATTCCTAACACGTTTCCAGGTGATGGTGATGCTGGGCATCAGACCACACGTGCTGTACCAAGAGACTAGAATACTTAGCCATAGTTGTTTGTTCTCTCTCACAGACAGGCATTCAACAAAACACATACTAAGCATAAACTGTGAAGTATCCATTGTGCCCTTCAAAAAGTAAACTTAAATGTAAATTTGGTATTTATAAATTAATTGCAGCATTATTTACAACAGCCAAGGCATGGAAGCAACCTAAGAGTCTATCAATGGATGAACAGATAAAGAAAATGTAGTACACAAACTGTCTTGCCAATGGATTTCAGCCCCGGGCAAGTTCACTATGGATTCAATATGACCAAAGAAATGGCAGTAGAATGTTCTTGGGGTGAAAGGGTTATACCCAACTTTATTTCTACAGTGGCAGGTTAATCACTAAAATCCCGTTCACTCAGAGCAAGTCTGCACACAGCAAGCCGGTCTCTGCCTCTAGGCCTCTGTCCTCGGCACTGCCACCACTCCAGCCTCTGCTCTGCTCTCCTGCAGCCTTGCAGCCATGCCACCGTGTCGCCCAGAGCACTGGGCGGAGCTCTTTACATAGAGTCAAAAATGACATTGCTCACACATGTGTAGTGAGCTAGCCAATCAGGGCCAGGTGAGTATCCCCACAGGAACCTTCACTTTATCCACACTCCACCCCTCCAGGATTCTCTCCTCTCAATCTATGTGCCCTCAGTGTCCTGCAATGGTCCCTGTGTGAGAAAACTGGAGCATTGTAACTAAATTCCATGCTGGAGTAAATAAATTCCATAATAACATAATACAACATACAGATAACAAAAAATTATGACAAATTACAATAGCCCTCAAGTCTGAGGAGATTCATTGCCACCAAGTGGTCATCCTGGCTGTATTCAAACCAGTTCTATTCATATGAGTTAACCAAAAGGACCATGGGTGGGCCTACAGTACCCACTTTCTCCAGCCTCTCCAGCAGAAAGTCTTGCAGACACACAGCCTGCATCTCTGCTTCTGCTTCGTCCTCAGCAGCTGGAACCTCTGCTCCGGTCCCCATCGCTGCCACAGCTCCAAGCATCCAGTTTCTTTCCGTCCGCTCCTGCCTTTTCAGACCAGCCCACATCTGGGTCCTCGTGACCTTCAAAGGGCCCCTTAAATTCTTGCTTGGAGAAGCAGACCATGGATTCAATATGACCAAAGGAATGACAGTAGAATGTTCTTGGGGTGAAAGGGTTCTAACCAACTTTATTTCCATGGTGGCAGGTCAGTCACTAGAATCCCATCCGCTCTGCATGCAAGAAGCCAGTCTCTGCCTCTGGGCCCCTCTGTCCACACAGTTGTCCTCTGGCTCTGTCCTCAGAGTTGCCACCACTCCAGCCTCTGCTCTGCTCTCCTATAGCCTTGCAGCTGTGCCACCATGTCACTCAGAGCTCTGGGAGGAGCTCTTTATATAGAGTCAATAGCAACACATTGTCCACACATGTGCAGTGAGCTAGCTGACCAGGGCCAGGTGAGAATCCTGGCCACAGGAACCTTCATTCTATCCACAGCAGGCACAGTTCTAAGTGCTTTACATATGGCTCTACACTCACTCAATCCCTACAACAACCCTCCAAGAGGTTGGTTGTTTTTCTCACTTTACAAGGAAAACATTGATGCTTAATGAGGAAAGAAAGGGACCCCCAGGCCATGGAACTGATAAATAGAGCTGGTACCTAAACTCAAATGGTCTGGCTTCAGAGAGCCTGCTCTTAACCACAGTGCCATGGAGTAATGCAATTAGACCCATTTAAACAAGTCCAAAAAGCTTTACTTCATGTGTTAAAAATTTTGGTGCCCAACTATGTATTCGATGGTCTGTTTATGCCCTCTGGTGGATAAACCAAAGAAGGAACAGAAAAGGAAAATTAAATGCAGTAGGAAGAGAAAGTAAGTTTACTGACATTCTGGGCTCTTGAAAAGTTTGCAAGCTCATGAAAAAGGCAGAAAAATCTTCCAGGAACAAGATATGAGAATACTGATAAGACTAAACAGTCAACACGACGTAGATCTCTCGCCTGCTGGCTGCCTGCTGCCAAGGCCCCCAAGAGAACCCTGTGCAAAGGAATCTTGAGGTGGTATCTCAAGAGATAAATATCAGAATTACAATTTTTACTAGAAATCCTTTTAATTCAAAAGGTGTTTGTCAGCACGTCGAAACGCAGGATCATGGAGCTATTGTGCATTACCTGCTCAGTGAGTTGCTGATGAGAAATTGGGCATTCCCACTGTATGCTAGACTTCTCAGGATCTGTGACTTGCTGGGACATGCCCTCCTAAGGCATTAGGGTTGCTTCTGCACTTGGATTTGTCCTTCCCCAAGCAAATGCTGATGTCGAATGAAACATTTCTCTGCTTCTCAATCTATACACTCAAGTAGTTAGAGCCAGTAGGTCTGGAATGTGAGATGGCAGGTGCGATCTAAGGATTGTACAGCATCTGATGTCATCACTAACACTGAGTTTTCCTGTTCTCAGAGAGCACAGGAAGGGTGGGAACTACTGTCCTCTTATCCTTCTCTCTTCCCTACGTCCCAGCAGTAATAAGCACCTTGTTCCCTGGAGGCTGGAAGGTGCTCAGACAGCTTCTGTTACTCCTGGTGTTCCCTAGTGGTAAGAAACTGTCACCCTCAACTTTGCCCTTAGGCTAGGGATTCTCCTCTCTGTCCCATGGAAGACGTGGAAGGCATTGGAGATTGCTTGTGCATCCGCCTTCTGAGAATCTGTAGGTTTATCTAGAGAGAAAGAGCAGGATCTAATATGCCCTGGGACTAGGAAGTCAGTTCTTCCACTGCAGGCTGATCCACTGGCATTCCTGTATCTACTCTTTTATCTTCCTACAATCCATTCTCTCTGCTCACTTCGAGTGCTTCTGATCCATCCCTTGGGATGGGAAAATTAGTCCTTGAAAATATAGAAGTATTTTTACGTAAAACTTAAAAATAAGTTCACTTTTAAAAAATTCATACTAGTCCTTACAAATAAGTAACTATTTAACTGTGTTCTGAAGTGAGGTCAGCAATGGACATGTTCGCTGGGTCATCACCATCTCTAGTATCACTGCCAAGTTTCCTCTTCTGCCTCTCTATTCTGAAGTCCTTAAAAAGCGATTTTCAATGGACTTTTCCTAACTCTGGGCATGAAATAGATTGCTGTTTCCCCTTGTGTGAAGAAAATGGATGATGAGAATGATGTTTCTTTACAGTGGAAAGGAACTTCTTAGGCCATAAGAACTCCCTTCCTGACTTCACACAGTGGCCTGTGAGTGCACCTCCTTAACAAGACCTAGCACTGCTCCAGAAACCATGGAAGCTCCTTGACCATTTCTTCTCTGAACCAATCACAGGGCACAGCAGAATATGTTGCACATTTGGAAAAGGCAAAGGTGAGGGAGCAAGAGATAATTCTTATTATCATTCAAGATTCTTTTCAATATCCATTTGCTCTGATTTTCTTGTTAGGAGTAATTTTTCCTTACATTCTCCTATCATATTTTGCTTACTTTATATTTACTTCATTTTGCTTTTGATAATAGTTAATTTAGTATTTCTCTTATATTTCTCCCTCCCCCATAAACTTTCTCAACTGGACTTCTTATCTGAGCCATAGAACACCGAAAATTTATCTTAGTGACTGTTTTCTTAATTCCCTCAAGGAAGGTCCATACCTCCTACCATTCTAGATGCCTAGGAGAAATGTTAATCCATTATATATAATAGATGCCTTAGGTCATTAAAGCTCGGTCCCACTCTGAACCCTGGTTGAGAAAGGCTCTGACTTTGACAACATTCAGTGCACTGCATGCCCATAGAAGGTATTCAATAAGTATTTTTTAATAAACAGATAAATGAATAACTGTAAACTTCTAAGCATGAGCTGTGAAGTTATTTGAGGTTTCATTCAGTCTATGCTTTAACAAAATTATTTTCTATCACTAAAGTGACTTTCTCTACTTGTCTACTAAAGACAAAAAAGCTTTTCAATTCTCAGTAGTAAAGAACATAGGTGATGGAAAATTTAATATGAAATTATTCTAGCGTAATCAAGATTATAAGGGTTTGCTTTATTTATGCTATCATAAACAACCAGAGATTTGTGAGTTAATGTTTTAACCATTATTTTAAAATTAGAATAGCTACAATAGCTAGTATGTGTCACCTTTTGCATTAGCCGTTATCCTTATTTTCTACTTTATTCATTACATTAATAATATCATGTGCTCATTATTACCTTCTCTTTATACATATGAAAACTGAAGTTCATAGACATTAACAACTTGCCACATGTTAATAGTAAGTGGAAAGGTCAATAACTCCAAACCAGAAATGTCTGATGGTGAAGTTATGTCTCTTCCCATTTGTTGACAGTACTATTTTACAGGTGCTTTGGACAAATAAATGTTTGGGTTTATCTAATATATGAATATGTAGCCCATTGTGTTTATGAATGAAGTTATCTTTTGTATATTGGCAACATAGAAAGAATTATGTTAAGAAAATGTAGTGGATGAATTTGAAAAGATACATGCACTCTCATGCTTATGGCAGCATTACTTACGATAGCCAAAATATGGAAGCAACCTAAGTGTCTGATGACAGATGATTTGGGTAAAGAAGATGTGATAAGGAATATTACTCAGCCATAAAAAGAATGAAATCTCACCATTTGCAACATGGATGGACTTAGAGGGCATCATGCTAAGTGAAATAAGTCACACAAAGAAAAATACCATATTTCACTTATATGTGGAATCTAAAAAAACAAAACATGAACAAATGTGCACTGGTTGTTGCCATGGGGAAGGAGGTGGAGAAATGGGCAAAGTACATGAAAGGGATAAAGAGGGATAAACTTTCAAGTATAAAACAAATCAGTTACGGGGATAAAAGTACAGCAAAGTCAATAATCAATTTTTTTGTACCTTGACAGATACACTACACATACGATGAGCGTTTAGCAATACGTGTAATTGTCAAATCACTATGTTGTACATCTGAAACCAATATAACATTGTATATCAACTGCATTTCAGTTTTAAAAATGTAGCAGATGTTTAACTCTCCACATGCATCCTAATGATCAGCAACTTCTTTTCACTAGCTTTGCTCTATAACCCTTTGAAAGCCAGTGATAAAGTGTAGCTGGACACATGTGCTCTTCTCAGGCCCATCTGTGTCCAATGTGTAAAGGAAAAGGTAAGGCCTATAATCAGATGAAAACAGCATTAACAAAACAGTATCTTACAAACCTTAAACTAAAGGGTGTCTCTGGGTCTCAATGGCTCAAGAAGAAAGGAAAAGCTTATCCCTGAAAAGAGTGAGTAGAGAAAGATTTTGAAAACGGTCAGAGCGGGTTTCTAGGTTTAATGCACTTCATAGACTCCCAGAGAGTCAGACTGAATTCATCCAGTTGTTCTTTCATTCATTCATTCCACAAATATTTATGAAGCATTTTCTGGGTGATGGGGACACAGAAACCTGACCTGTGTTGGTAGCAGCAGTGAACCACATATTGCAACCAACCACACTGTCCGTTTAGGACTGAGGTGGGAAAAGAGGTCAGCTGAGGAACGAGTTACTGCAAAACCACGAACGGTAGGAGTTCTGTAAAAGTACCCACGTCTATTTACATGACCTCTATTCTAGTAAATTCCCTCTCATCTCCATACCTAGAATTGACTTGTTTTTAGAATATATGGTAGGTCTGGGTACTAAGACACTGTAGGGTGACATGTTTAGGTTATGGAACCAGCCACTTACTTGTTAAGTGATCTTAGACCAACACTGTCCAATAGACATAAAGCAAGCCACATAGGTCATTGAAATTTTCATAGTCGTCACACTAAAAAAGAAAAAGAAACAGGTAGAATTAATTTCGATAGAATTTTATCTAACCCAATATATCATTATTTCAACAAGTAGTCAATATAAAAATTATTAATGATATTTTGCTTTCCTTCTACCAAAGTCTTTGATATCTGGTATGTAGTTTACATTTACAGCATATCTCAGTTTGGACTTAGATGAACCACATTTCAAGTGTTCAGTGACCAAATGTTGCTACTGCATTGGACAACCCAGATCTAGACTTTCAACTTAAAAAAAAATGGATAAAAATGTTGAAGATAAGCAAGATTTGTGTTCTTAAAACCCAAGACCAAAAAGCAAATAATGTATATTTGGCTATCCTAGTTTAACACTATGTTGTAGAATTTTCATTTTATAATCTGACAATACAAGTTGAATAGAAGAACAGTAATATTTTCATCCATTTTTATGTTAAACTTCAGGCAAATGGACGAACTCAGAAGTATTATGTTATAAGAGTGCTGTCTTGTGGTGGTGTACTCTTACTGTGGAAGTACAATTTGGGGGACAAGGAATAATGCCAAACAAGCAGGGTAAGATAATGAATTTAAGAAATTTAGTAAAGAACTATTATTGTTTTCTCTTACTTGCAGTCTGATTGCCAGGACGTCAAGATGTGTGAACTGGGCATGACAAACTTCCCAGCCAGAGGACATGGTAAAATGCTACACTCTCGGTGCCAGATAAAGCTCCGATATGAATCTTGGCAAAAGGCAAGCTAGGCATCACTATTAGTACACTAATACAGTATTTGCTTCAGTGACATGCAGGAGGCTGACAATGGGAATATCCACAGACAGATGCATATGCAGAGACTGAGATTTCAACAGAAACACTAAAAATAATGTTTATAATTGGCAACAGAATTTCTACTGCACGGCTGCCAAACCTGAACTTTCATCGTTAGAATAAAGGCTTCAATGAAGCAGTGAGTATTTGCCACTACATGATCAGAAATACTAATTTGTTCCAGCACTTGGTTCAGGTGGCCGGGAATGACCATGTGAGAGCACAGACTGCCTGCTGGCTTTACTAGGAAGCCATGTAAAGCAAGTCATTTGGAGACTAGCTCCCAGGTCAGACCACATCTGTCCAGGGTTCGCTTAAAGGTCCCTCTGCATATTGTTGGGTATTCTTGCCACAACATGAACTATGTGTAGAATATTTTGAGATGAACTTTATTTAGATTCAATCCACAAAACATATAGGGTCTCCCTGGATACCAGAATACAAAGAAAGACATTTTTTCTAAGCATTAAGCCAGTGCTGTGACTCTCTGTAAAAAAATAAATAATTTTTGGAAATACCATTTATATCATAGTAACCATGAAAATACTAACATCGTAAGTTGTTCATTATCCTTTATATAGCAGACATAAAACAGTCCAATGTTTGTGATCATACAAGTCCCAAACCTATTTTAACCTGGGAGTATGAGTTTTTTCTAGGGAATGTTTTAATGTTTTTATGCTACTAAAAGATAGAATACCATATGATAAAACAGAGCTTGGAGGAAGATGTACTGCATTAAACACCTATACTAGAAAAGGTCATATTAATGACCCCAGCCTCCACCTTAAGAATCTAGAAAAAGAAGAGTAAACTAAATGCCAAGTAAACAGAGGGAAGTAAATGATAATTTAACAGAATAATATGGAAACAATAGAGAAAAATCTATTAAATAAAACACTGATTATTTGAAAAGATCAGTCTAAGTGATAAACCTCTCAAGACTGGTCAGTAAAAGGAATGAGAAGACACAATTACCAATATTAGCAACAAGAGAAATGACATCACTACAGATCCTTCAAATATGAAAAGGATATTATGGTAATATTGTGATCAGTTTTTTTCAATGAAATCAGTAAATTAGATTTAATGGAAAAAGTTCTTAAAAGACAAATTATTAAAGCTTACCCAAGAAGAAATGGATAACGTGAATAGGCCTATATCTACTGAAAAATTATGTTTTAAACAACTTCCCACAAACAGCAGCAGAAAAAAAAAACAACTCCATATACAGGTGTCTTCCCTGGAGAATTCTAACAAACAGTAAAGGAAGAAATAATATACAAACATCCAGAAGATTGAAAAGGAAAGAATATGTTCCAAAGACATGGGAAGAAACTACAAATCAATATCCTTCATGAATATAAATGCAGAAATTCTTCACAAATATATATTAAATTGATTCTAAGGATATATAAAAAGGATAATACATCATAATCAAGGGGCATTAACTCCAGGAATGCAAGCTTGCTTTAACATTTGAAGATCAAAGAAATGCATATTAATAAACTCAGAAAGAATAACCATATGATCATATCAATAGATGGAGAAAAAAATCTGACAAAACCCAGCACCTGTTACTAATAAAAACTTTCAACAGATTAGGAATAGAAAGGAATTTCTCAACTTGATACAGATCTATGAAAACCTATAGTTAAAATTATTCTGAATGCTTTTCCTCTAACATCTGGAATAAGGCAAGGATGTCACCTTTTAACATTTCTATTGAACATTTTATTGGAGGTTTTAGCCAGTATAGTATGGCAAGAAAAACAAAAGGCATGTAGGTGTAATGGAAGAAATAAAACTCTTTATTTTCAGAAGTCAAGATCTACCTTGAAAATCTGATAGATTCTCAATTATAACTGAGTTTATCAAGATTGTAGTATAAGATGAATCCATTGCATTTCATTATATTAATAAACAATTGAAAATCCAAATTAAAATTATCATTCACAATAGCATTAAAATATAAAATATTTAGGGATAAACCTGACACTAAATGTGTAAGGAATGTACAATTAAAAGATAAAACATTGCTAAGAGAAATTTTAAGACATCAATAAATGGGAGAACTATTATCAAGGGCTGAGAAGCTCAGGGTTAAGATATCAATTCTCTCCTAACCTAGTATAATAGATTTATAGATTCGTTGCAATTGCAATTGCAATAGAAATTCCATTTATATTTTTGTATAAATTGTAAACTAATTATAAAATTATGTAGAAATACAAGGGCCTGGGATAGACAAACAGCTTAGAAAATAATATTTTTTTTGAAAGAAAAGAAAAATATAGGACTGCCTACCTGATTTCAAGACTTATTTTAAAGCTAACTATCAAGGCCATGTGGTTTTGGAGTTTGAGACAAATAGATCAAATAAACAGAAGACATTCCTAAAACAGTCCCTCATGTTTATGTAGAACTGCTTTTTTTACCAAGATGCAATGACATCTCAATAGATAAAGGATATTTTGTCAACAAACAGTGCTGGAACAAGTAGATTCTCATTTAGATACATACCTCCCACCATACTCAAAATTAAATTGCAAATGGATCACAGACCTACATGTGAAATTAAAAACTATAAAATTTCTAGAAGAAAACAAAGTAGAAAGGTTGTATACTCTTTGGCTAAGCAGATTGCTTAGACACAACACCAAAAGTACGATCCATAGAAGATACATAATTGATAATTTGGACATCAAACATGAAAACTCCTCTAAAGACACTGCTAAGAAAATGACATACCCTGATAAAGCACTTGCCTCCACAATACACACTCAAGTATCAACACACACACACACACACACACACACACACACACACACACACACACACAAATAAATTCATTCAACTAGGCAGTTCACCAAAGAAAACAGATGGCAAATAACATGAGAAAATGCTAAACATCATTAGTCTTTAGGGAGATGTAAAGTAAAACCACAATGAGATACTACTACACACTTATTAAAATGCTTAAATTAAAAAGACTGACTATATCAAGTGTCGAGGAGAATGTGAAGTAAATGAACTCCCATACGCTGCTGGTGAGAATGTGAAATGGTGTAGCCCTTTTGGAAACCATTTTGGTTATTTTCTTAAAAGTGAAACACACTATATAATCTAATCACCCCCTACTAGATATTTACCCAAAAGAAACATATATTATACAAAAATTTGGGTGGGGTGGAAGCCAAATGTCCTTCAAAGTATAAACAAACTGGCATATCCAACAGGATACTTACTATTTAGTAAAAATAGGAATGAATTTACTGATGCACACAAAACTCAAAATAGTGTTCAAAGTAGTCAAAGTATACATATTTTGATTTCATTCAAAATATAAAATCCTAGAAAAGGCAAACTAGTGACAAAATTATCAGTGACTGCCTGGGGACTTACAGGAGGAATTATAAATGGGCATGAAAAAATTTGGATACTGGTTATGTTCAGTATCTCAGTTTTGTTCAAAGTGCCATGTGTATATGTCAAAATGTCTAATTACACTTTGAATATGTTGTCAACTTTTTAAAGTTATCATTGATATACATTCTTAAGAAGGTTTCACATGAAAAGCATTGTGGTTACTACATTCATCCATATTATCAAGTCCCCCACAGACCCCGTTAAAGTCACTGTCCATCAGTGAAGTAAGATGCCACAGTCACTACTTGTCTTCTCTGTGCTACACTGTCTTCCCCATGACCCCCCCACCCACCATGTGTACTAATCATAATGCCCCTCAATCTCCTTCTCCCTTCCTCCCCACCCATCCTCTCCACCCCTTTCCTTTGGTGATCACTAGTCTCTTCTTGGATTCTGAGTCTGCTGCTGTTTTGTTCCTTCAGTTTTGCTTCATCGTTATACTCCACAAATGAGAAAAATCATTTGGTACTTGTCTTTCTCCGCCTGGCTTATTTCACTGAGCATAATACCCTCTAGCTCCATCCATGTTGTTGCAAATGGTAGGATTTCTTTCTTTCTTATGGCTGAGTAGTATTCCATTGTGTATATGTACCACCTCTTCTTTATCCATTCATCTACTGATGGGACACTTAGGTTGCTTCCATATCTTGGCTACTGTAAATAGTGCTGCAATAAACACGGTGCATATGTCTTTTTTAATCTGAGAACTTGTTTCCTTTGGGTAAATTCCTATGAGTGGAATTCCCAGGTCAAATGGTATTTCTTTTTTAGTTTTTTGAGGAATCTCCATATTGCCTTTCCACAATGGTTGAACTAGTTTACATTCCCGCCAGCAGTGTAGGACGGTTCCCCTTTCTCCACATCCTCACCAGCATTTGTTGTTCTTAGTCTTTTCAATGCTGGCCATCCTTACTGGTCTGAAGTGGTATCTCATTGTGGTTTTAATTTACATTTCCTTGATAATTACCAATGTGAAGCATCTTTTCATGTGCCTGTTGGCCATCTGAATTTATTCTTTGGAGACCTGTCTGTTCATATCCTCTGCCCATTTTTTAATAAGTTGTTTGCTTTTTGGGTGTTGAGGCATGCTGAGTTCATATATTTTGGATGTTTACCTTGTCAGATATGTCACTTACAAATATATTTTCCCATACTTTAGGATGCCTTTTTGTTCTGCTGATGGTATCCTTTGCTGTACAGAACCTTTTGTTTGATGTAGTCCCACTTGTTCATTTTTGTTTTTGTTTCCCTTGGCTGAGGAGATGCATTCAAGAAAGTCACTCATGCTTATATTCAAGAGATTTTTGCCTCTATTTTCTTCTAAGTTTTATGGTTTCATGACTTACATTCAGGTCTGATTCATTTCGTTTACTTTTGTGTATGCAGTTAGACAATAATCCAGTTTCAATCTCTTACATGCAGCTGTCCAGTTTTGCCATGTCTATTCTGATTTTACCTCAGTAAAGCTGCTTAAAAAGTCCATTAATTTTACTCAATTAGAATACACACAGAAATCCAAAGAAATCCTCTACTGTAAGCTTCTGCTGAGATGAAGAGCAAAAGCCCTTACACTTCATTGAGCAGATCTGAGGCCCACCCTTGTCCCTTCAGATCTTATGTCTGAATTCACTTTTAATTCCTCCGTATTAATAATTGAAGTCAAAATATACTCAACTTTAGAACTAAGGAATAATTTTTAAAAAAATCCTTGTCCTAGGCTTGTTATTGGCACAAGTGCTCTGAATGCAGGGACATTTCATCCTCTTTCTTGTATGGTTTTTATTTTTGTGGCTATTTAATCCAGTTTAACTGGTTTAGTAATGGATAAATCAATATATCAGTATTTCTCAAAGTGTGTTTTATGGTCCTATACTGAATCTTTTTGAGATGCTTACTTCAAGACCCAACTCCACACTAAGATACTGGGAGGAGAAAACTGGGATCAGAGTAGTCTGAGGATCACACAAGCTTCCCAGATGAGCAGGAAAAAAAAGCCACAGTGCCTTTACACATACAATTGTAATCCCCTAGTTTCTTAAAGCAGTTGTTTCTAGGATTAAGATATTTATCAAAATAAAAGGTTCACATTATGTATTAGGTTTGTAACAATTTTATTCATAACAGGAACAAGAATTACTTATATATATATACAAAAGAAACATTTGATACATAAAAAAGTACAGAATATTTACATATGTACAAAAATATTAAAACAGACTGCAAACAAGGAAAACACACAAGATTTCACATAGGATGCTTTTGTGAGGGAAATACACACACACTGAAAAAAGTCAAAGGAGGTAAAACAAATTAAGACTCTAGAATTTGATATTTCAATAGGTATTAATTTGGCTAAGGCAGATAAAATGTCTCAAATGCTAATAGAAGGTAAATAAAATTTATATTTAAGATTGTCTAGGTAAAATGTTATGGCCTTTACCATAAAATTGAGTCAGTTTTATTTTACCTCTGAATCACAAATATCAGGTAGTTTTCCTTTTTTCTTAAAACACTTAAATGTTTTGATTCATACTAAGAATCTTAAACTTTTTCACATTAAATTGTAAAATAGGTTATGTATCCTCTTTACTAACTGGGGAAAAAAATCCCATGCACTACATTGATTTCAACATAAAATTAGAAATCACAATACATTCATTTTTTTTTTTTAATTAAAACTTAACATTTTTTAACCTTCATGATTACAGTTGATTTAATAACAGATCACAATCGTCGTAAATTCTTCTTGCTTTTTTTAGTACCAGGCAGAGGACTCATTTTATAACTGGCTTTTAGGGGCTTGGCATTTGAACAGTCTTTGGTGGTATGATAATTACACAGACACCTTGTACAATAATCAAATCCACAGCCTTCTCGTTTGCAGGTTGCCCGTTGTAAATAGCAATCATATTTTGCAGGTGAATTACAGCGAATACATGCTTTGAGGCTTTCATTCTTTTTCAAAGTCTTGGCAATCTAGAAAGAAGAAAATTCATATTATTAAGGATGGAATGTGATTTCGCTAGTAAAAACAAGGGCACCCCTGTGCTTTCCTCAATACATGTACGAAGAACCAATGTCACATAAACTGTCCTTAAGGAGCTTACTGGTCAAAGGGTGAGAGATAATCATTTATCAGCTGGTTCTATATTTCCCAATGCCATCTTTAAATATGTTTTTATTTTTTGCATGCCACTCATACATGAAAGCCTTACTTAAATGTCACTTTTACTGTGAAATCTTCTAGTGCCACTCAAGAGTTGGTTGCACTTTTACCTCGTTCTCTTTTAAAGCACCTACCACATTATATGGCACTTATTTTTATGTAGCCGTCTTCCATTCTAGATTGTAAGGCTAAGCAGGGTTACCATAGTAGACCTCAACATCAGTGAAGTGTCATAAACAATGCCAAATGAATGGTATCTATATTCTTGGCATAGAAAAAGATCTCTGTGTACTTTCCTAATGTGATTAGTTGAGTTATAAATAGTGTTCCAACATTTTTGAGTAGAATGAAAAGGATGGATGATCTTTATTAATAATTCCCTAATAGTTGTAATTACACTTAAAGTTCCTTTCCATTTCTTACTCTAAACCCTCTTAACAATAAATCCCCATGTTTCTAATTTATTGATGAACAAAATTACCTCGCAGAATTCACTGTACCGACTACAAGTAGAACCTTTCTCATCACCCCGGTCTGATGACTTGGTTCGAGCACCTTTCTTGGGGGCAGTTTGTGTTGCTGATCTTTGAACAGAAGCTAATGCAGGTCTGAACGTAATACATTCTCTGGTTGAAGCATTTGGTGAAAACTTAATGTTCTTTTCCTAATTAAAAAAAAATTTTAATAGGACCTAAAAATGTTCTATAATCTCAACAATCAAGAATTTTTATTATGTTTGTACATGTAAAAAAGGGTCAAATGAAAATACAAAGGATTTATACCTATATCCAATTTATCAACATGCTTGAACCAGACACACAAATATTTAGACATTTAAAGCCTAATAACTAAGTTACTGACAGAAATTGCAAACCAGAAATTTTGAGAAAGCACTTCCCGTGCTTAGTTTATATAGCTAACACTTATTAAGTTATACTGCCAGAACAAAGATCATTCCTAAGTGACACCTCAGGGTCACAAATGCATTAGAAACCTTTAAGTTGGAAAATTTTTCAATATCGGCTTATTGATAAAGAAAATGAAATTGGAGAATTTAAGCAATACTTGTCTAAACTTACATAGTTAGCAGAACCACAATTTGGATCCAAATCTACCAATTGCTAGGACTGAAATTTTAATCATGCATTTGACCTTTGTTCTCAGAAACATCTCCAAATTTACCAAGTATTTTAGAAAGTAAACTAATTCCCTTCTACATTAAAAATCTTCAATGTTGATCATATCATTTAGTTTATCTGGTAACTGAAACAACACAAACGGCAACCACGATCAGCTATTTGGTCAACTCTCACTGTGGGAGAACTGAGTAATTTTCCTTTCACTTTTGGGACACCCCACTTCTAGGAAGAAGCCAAGAAATAAATGGCTGAGGTGGAATTCCTTTCTTTTTATTTTTGAATTTTGTTTTTTACTGATTTCTAGGTGCAAGGCTAAAATAATTTGTGAATGTAAAGGACTTCCAGATTACCCATTATTGTTCCTATTTTTCTCTCCTATTTCTAAAGGTAAATAAAGAGTATATTAGCAGTTACATTTTAAAATGAAAAGAGCAAAGACTTACAGTAACTCTTTGTATTGCTTTATGATACAACTGCAATGCTCCCTTATCATCTTCTAGAATCTTCTTCCAAGTTGTGCTTACTTTAGACACACTAGAAAAGTAAATGATTAGAGGCAACAATTAAAACACTGGAAAGATGATTACGTGAAACAGTCCCAAAAAGATATTTCTCTTAGCAGTGCTTCTTAAACCTGAGGCACTTAAGATTTAAGGATACGGTGCCTAGTCATTTGGGTTTAGTTGATCTAAAATGGGGCTAGGATTCTGTACTTTTTAAAAAGCTCCCCATCAGATAATTTTAAGTGTATCCAGGTTTGTACTCCATTTTTCCACAGTACCTGCAAACATCAAATAAGTAGTGGCCATTGTATATACAGCACCATGGTAGCTATTTGGTAAAAGCTGTAGATAAATTTCAAAGTACTCTAAAATGAACTTCTATTAGTAGAAATCCTTTTAAGAGTCCATTTTGTTAACAAAAATGTATAACCTGTGATGCCAATTATCCCTAGAGAAGTTAGCCAACAATGAAAATCAATATTTTTATCAGTTTTGCTTTAGTTGTATTTCACAAACCCAGTGTAAAGTAACACTTGTAAGGAGTACCTCAAAATTTTTCCAAAAAAACCAAAAACAAAGCCAGCTGAGTTGAATCCAATCTATTTCCATAGTCTGTATAATCATCATAATCATCTTAGTTCTCAGTTACCTCATCGTAACTTTTTTTGGTGGAAAAAGAAAGGGTAGTTAGGAAAAGGTTTCTAAGTCACAATCAGACTCATTTGTGGGTCTCTACGTTTTCATCACTGTCAAATGTAGGAGAGCCCTACATTGAAAAAGGCCTGAAAAGAACAGAAATTATTTCGTACTTTCCAGTGTAACAAAAGTGATAATGCCTACTGGACCCGTATATTTGAACTAGGCTGTTCTTCCATAATTGAGCTGGAAAGATATAGCTTGTGTATTAGAGATTTCAGAACCCAAAGGAACCAAGATTCCAATTGAACAGAAATTGTTTTCTAACAGCATAAATATGAAATTTGAAATATTTGGAACACATACTTTAAAAATTATCTTTTACCTTAGCAGCATTCTAGTAAAATATCAGCAACAGGCTAAAGCATTCCCTCAAACAATGCAGAAGACTAACGTATCATGTCTTTGCATGAGCAGCTGGGGCTAAGCCATCTAACAAAAATGTTCAGTGCATTATATTAACACTCAGAGCAGCACCCATACTTACTTGATCAAGTCCATATCACTGAGCTGTGTTAAAATATTTGCTAAGAGATGCCGGAGTCCCCTCCGAAAGAGTTCACTGAGAATATCTACACATTCTAGGCCCATTTTCCTGCCAATTATATTCTGTAGTCTAAAATTTCCACTGGACATAAATTCCTTCAGCTTTTCCCAGTCTATTTTAGGATTGCGTTTGGCATTCTTTTTTAATGTTGAACAAACCATTTTTTCAAAATGAAGAGCTGGCAGCAAATTTTTGTTGGGATATTGGTCTGGGCTTTGTGTCTGTAGCAGGCAGGATTGTGGACTGTCACTGAAATTTTCCTCCAGGGGAAGGCTACACTCATGTTCATTGAGGCCACTTTGTTGGGAAAATGAAGAATATCCACTGTCTTCATAAGGTTCATTGGCCTCCAGTTCTCCTACTTGGCTTGAATTATTAAGTGTTTGTTGCACATGCTGATTTTCCTTGTTATTCAAGGGCTTGCTTTCAGTTTCAGGTTCTACAATCCTGGGGCTCACAACTGGTGACCCAGTATCTGATAACCTTTCAAAGTCTTTAATGCAGTCTTTATAAGAACTTTCCAAATAGACAGGAGTGGAGGAATCCAGTTTTCTACTATCATCAGGTTTTACCAGTTTAAATACAGAATGAATATGGTTGTAGTTAAAATCACACTTCATTTTGACAGAAAGACTGGAACTTTCTTCTTTATAACCTACAAAAAGAATATATTTACTTCATAATTGGCAAAATTTCCACACATCTCTACTTCTTAAATTGGGATATACAGATATTTAATTACTTATTCTCTTTAATTAATTACTGCAGTCTCTCAGTGCTATGTATTGCCTATGTAGCGGTGAAATTATCCATGTTTAAAATCATTGAGATGTGATAATAATACTAATTACTTCAGTCTTCTAGTAAGTACATATATTTTATGCCTGAAAGGTTACATCAGAACAAATTACTTTTAGATCTGTATATCACTTGACTTTTAGTCTTTATCTGATTGTATAAAAAATAGTGAGAAAAGGGAATATTTATATTTGTGGCTTATGGAACAAATAAGGAAATGTGATGCACAAGAGATCTGAGGTCAGAGATAGCCTTATAGTGATCACAAAGAGGTCTACAATCAGTTTATACTGAAATGGCATTGAAGTCAGCTTTGACTTACGCAAAATCCAAACCACGGACAGTAAATATGGTTTAGACCAATAGGGAATGTGTAAGGGTCAAAATAATTTTGATTAGAGAAACAAATGAAATTCGTATATGACTTGTTTAAACATTAGTAATTATTAAAAACTTCATAATTGACCAAGAAATCTATAGGTAGCTTGGAGAAGGTACTGAAAAGGCAATAAATTGAAACACCTACAAGTTAGTCTACTTGAACTCCTACAGCTCTGAAAGTTTCTTTCTGATGAATGTTCTGGATGACAATCTGATGTATTTCAGGTGTTTGTCTACTGGACAGTAACACAAGCACAAGGACATTTTCTTTTATCTTGACTATTTGCTAGAAACCCCACTATCTTCAATTACTGAACAAAGATTTTTCATTCAAAAAATCTGAAGAACTAATTAAAATAACTCAGCTAACAATCAGAAGATTTAGTAAATAAGGATGACACTCGAATCAGTACAAGACCAGAAGAATGTGAGGGTGGTAGGGCAGCAGGTGTGAATCACTGTTCAGTTGTTTTCAATTACGGGAGAAGATAATGTACTTACTATTTATAAGTAGCACAGAAGGGGAAAATAAGTTGCAATACTATTAAAAATCATACAATTATCTGGATATAATTCATTAAAATTAATGGTTACTGATTCAAATGTAAGATTCAAAACAGCCAGACGTGTTTAGGGTTGTATTACCACCCCATGGCCTTAGAAATTAGTTAAGATGAAACTGAGCAGGCAGCATTTAAAACTTTATAAGTGGGGTGTCTCAATCTCTGCACTACTACCCTTTGGGACTGGCTAAGTCTTTATTGCTCAGTGTGGTCCTGGACAGTGTAGGCAGTTCAGCAGCCTTTACCCACTTGATGCCATACACAGCCCCTACCCCCTAGGCAGGGCAATAATAATGTCTGTCACCACTTATTAATAAATGGAGGGAGTGAGGCACTCATGGAATATCTCCCCCATTTCTCAGTTGAGAACCACTGCTTTAAAGGATAAGGATTTTGCCAGGCAGCAGAGGTTGAGAAGGGCATTCACTGCAAGATAACTTGAGCAAAGGCCCTATTCTGGGAAGTATAGTAGATAGGTTTGGGCAAACTGCCTAGAATTCCTGAGGACACTATGTAAACAATATATGCTTCAAATGTATTCTCCATCTACTATCTTCCCTGCAAGCCACTCAGTAGGTAACAATTCATCCTTTTAAGTAAATGTACATACCAAGACACCTTGATTAAAAAAACCCCTGTGGGTAGACTCTAAATTCCCAATGTCTAATGTGATGAAAGACACATAGTATATATGCTCCAGGATCCCACCAAACTTTTGGCTTACCCAAAAAACTAAGTTTAAACTAAAAGTTCAGGGGCATAGAAAGCAAATAAAGAACATACAAATTCTAATCCCCAAATTAACCCTAACTCTGGAACAAATGATTCTGAGTGGTTCTCATCCATGCAGAAGAACAAAACACTCCAAGAGAGAATGCTTTTATTTTTGCCTTGGTTAAAGAATTAAGTGATTTATATGACCACATTTTATCTGGGAAGATATAGAAGTAGAAGCCACCTACAAAGAAACACCTGTTACTTTGTTAGCTGCCTAAAGGGAAGAGGCCTGAAACTGTACTGCAGAAACTCTTTCAAAGGCATTCTTCCTCTGCTAGTCTTTAGAAGCCAGTTACTGGGATACTATCCTATAAATCCCTTTCATTCAATACCATTCTTTGTGGACAGTTCTTCAAATTTAGAGCTAATAATGATTCAAATACCTTATATAATTGCTTACAAGTTTACATTTCCAACTTGTTTCCAACACTTAGTCCTCACAACCTTTTGAGGTAGGATGGAGAGGTATTATTACCTTACTTTTACAAATGAGAACACTGAAGCTCACCTAAGTAGCTTGCCCAAGACTGACAGGTAGTTAAGAGAGATTACTGTTCCTGACTATAAATTCAGTGCTCTTCCCACTATCTCATCTGGGAAGTGAGATCAAAGTATTAAAAAAGTACAGACTCATGGACTTTGGGTTATAATTCAATACTCCATTATCTGTGTTGTTGCGAAAATTGTTTCAATTTTCACCATTGTAAGTACGTGTCCATCTGACATACTTTCATTATTTTGTTTTTAGAGCATTCCTTATTTTTTTGGCACTATTTGTATTTTCCCCATTCTAGCCCTAGAATCAGGTTACTTCTCCAAGGAAATCTAGTTCTTTTTATTGGTTCTAAAATCTGGATGGTGGTGGTAGATTTAGTTTTCAATTGAAATTATGTAGTTTGCTTTTTAATCTCCAGTAACATTGAAAAATGAATTGAATAAGGATCACCTTTTATACAAATGGACACTGAAAGCAGACTGTTTTAAAAAAGCCAATTCCATGTCTTTTAATTACTTCAGTGATTTCCAATGACCAAACCAAATGTCCCTAAATAATCTGGGAAAAATACATATTTGTATAACTGATCTGGTATCATCCAGATGAGGGTTAAGAGTCTAGTCCTGCCACTTCATTCATTTATCCAATGACTATGTAGTAACAGGGTGTGGAGAGGGGAAGAAATTAGTCAGGGATGATTTTTTGGAGGGGACATTCTGAGATCTGAATACCTTGTGAAAATTTGGTGGGAAGAGTTCCAGACAGAGGGAAATACTGGAAGCTAGGGCAAGTATTGAGCATTCAAGGAAGAGAAAGGCCTGTAGGCTGCAACTCAGTGAACTAGAGGGAGAATGAAAAATAAGTTTGGAGAGGGAGAATGGTTTATTGGATTCTTAGGGCAGACAGCATTTTATTCACCATGTAATAAAGAACCCTTAATAAGTCCTAAATAGAGGAGACATTTGGTTTATTTTCAAAAGATCATTGGCAGCTGTGGAGAATAAACTGTCGGGAGTGTGCCAGTACGAAGACTAGTTAGAAGCATTTATCACAGGCTTCCAGAGAGTTGGGTGCTGATACTAGGATGACTGCACTGAAAATGAAGATAACTGGATAGGTCTGAGATCTTTTTAGGAGGGTAAAGTCAGCGGAGCTTTCTGATCCATTAGATGTGGATAAGGAATAAAAAATACCCTGGGGTTTAGATCTTGGGCATCTAAGTATAAACTGTCATTTGCTGAGTTGGGGAAAACTGAGGAAGTTAACACTTAAAGCCCCAGTTGCCTCATCTATAAAATGGAGGTCAGAAAAAAACTGGACTAAATGCATGGCAGAGTCCCTGTCACATATTGTCTATTCAACAGAATCTATTTCCCTGATACTATTCATAAGCCCAAATCCTTTCATATTCCTTAGATAGCAAATCATGAACATTTTAAAAGTAGCAAAATACACTCCACAGACTTACATGTTTTAGATTATACACTTTTCCTAGGAATCTGGTCCAATTTCAATTGCAAATCCTTACTCTGCCTTTTGACTAGATTGTGACCTAGAATATTCAATTAATTGGTCTCTTACACGTTCTCTAAAATGGAGATATTAGTATCTACCTAATGGGAGTTGGTAAATTGAACATACTGTATTTTTTAAGCCTCTTATTTACCAACTCACAGCCCAATCAGGAAAAAGTGGTATTACAGTGAATGGTACAAAGTTTGACCTTCCATTTAATTTTCCAGTATATATCTGACACTCCGTATTAAAATGCTATAGTAACTACAGTGCTTAAAAATCTTTATTGCTATTCCAATGTTAAATTATCAAGCTCTACAATCTCTAACACTTGTAAGATAACCAGTATGTGCCCAACGTAAGGCATGGCTATTCTTTTTACTTAAGAATTAAAGAGAGCCCTAAGGCTTGCAGCCATAAGCTGCAAATCAGCCATAATCCTCAGAGAGAGATTTTAGAAAAGGCTACCTTAAAAAATATTTGAATTCAGTGTTTTTTATTTCATTATTCATATTTATAAACAGCAAAATAATTCAAGGAGATAGCAAATATTCTCTGAGGAGCAAGGGAGTCAAGACAACTGGAATTTAATAATCCAACAGCCCCTCTGAGAGTCATCATCCTTCAGAATTTCATAGGAAGAACCGCCCTAACCTGTTCAACTTGAGTATTTTTTCTCTCCAGTCATCCCAATTTTTTTCTAAAGGGCTTATTTCAGTGATACAATGATCAAAATGTTAACTTTTAAAGTTCTTGGTAATTTCTGAGGCAAAATAAATGCATTTGGATCTCTTCTGAGTCAGCAACAAAGAAGATAAAAATAAGCTTATTTTGAGTACCTTCCATTTAATCTTTTGGAATAAAGGACTACCTAGTTTTTCAAGAGCCCAGGGCAAAAATTACAAACTACACAATCCTCACAAAATCAGCTACATGTGGAATAAAGTGTTTCTCCTCTTCTGACTCCAGTCCTTGAGAATGAATTACTGGGCAAAGGGAAAAAAGGAGAAAATCAAAGTTTTTGTTTGGAAATCCCAATAGAGCTTGGGCCGATGGGAGGGTCCCCTCCTTTGGCGGGATTTGAGGGCAGACCCTGGAAATCCTGAGGGGGCTGTAGGGTGGCCCTCAGGGCGCGGGCCGGGCGCAGGAGGCGGGAGATAAGCAAGCATGGTCTCCCGCGCCCGCCAGCAGGGCTGAGGCGGCGGAAACCGGGGGGATTTACTTAAGACCTGGGGATACGGGGCAGATTCGGAGAAGGGGCGCAGGGGGCAGCACCTGGCCGGGCCCCGGGGGCCGACAGCTCGCGAGCCCTGTCAGAGCCGGCGCCCCGCGGTGGGGGAGGGGAGGGCGTTTGGCGCCTATTCCAGCGGCGTGGGGACAGGCGCAGGCAGATCTTGCAAGGGAAAAGGGGCACCCGAGGAGGCCCCGACCTGCGCCTTCCCCAGAGCTGGCGTCCAGGTTGGTTCAGCGTGGAACAGGGCCCGGGTCCGCCATCCCGACTGAGCCCATCGGGCTTCCCGTCCCCGGACCCCAGCCTTCTCCTAGTCCCCGGAACCGCCGCCGACACCGGCCGTGGGCCGCACCCCGGCACTCGGGGGGGTGTCGGGCTCGGGTCGCAGGTCGCCCCCCAAGCGGCGCACCCCTCCCGGACCCCGCGCCCCGCTTGCGCCCGCTCCCCTCACTCACTGTCCGAGGGGCGAGGGCGCCCGGCGGCTGTCAGGGCGCTGCAGCGGCAGGAGCTGGGGACGGGCCGTGGAGGGCAGCTGCAGGGGCGCCGGTTCATGCCAGAAGAAGACGATCCGCGTCAGGTGAGAGAACCGCTACCTCAGCACGGAAGCGGGCCGCCCGCTCCGCAGAGCTCTATCTCCTAAAAGGCGCCAGCTGGTACTTTTAAAATCTTTGAATTTGGTGCCCAAATCCGCACGGCCCAATAGGGCGCGTGGCTCTCAAGCGTGCTCCAATAGAGAGCCGGTCAGAACGGGCACCCTCACCCAAGCCCAATGGGAGGCTGCCGAGGCGGGGCCGAGCTGCGAGGCCCAACCTTCTTCCTCCTTGCTGGCTCCGCGCGTCCGGAAAGATGCTGGGGCCGGGGCGGGGCTTCGGAGGCGGGGAGGCCGCGGCCAGGTGGCACGTGGAGGGAGCCTACCACGCATGCGTGCTCCCGCCAAGCTTCCATCCTCTGTTCCCGGAACCGGCCTCCTGCGAGTCCTAATTTCATCCTGAAGGCAGCGTCCGCTTCTGTCTGAAGGTCACAGACGGGTACAAAGGGTAGCCGATTTTCTCCCATCAGCTCACACGTGGGAGTTTGGTGAGAAGCTAGTCTAGACGTCCGGGAATCCAGGCTTTCCGTAGGACACGCCCTCCCCCGATCCTTACTTAGCCCGCCTCTCTAGGATTTAGGCGCGCTCCCTCCCCTGTCCAATGCTTTTGCGCAGGCGCCTGTCGCGGGCGGTGGCTGTGGAGTTGGCGGGATGGCGCTTGCGCGCTGCGGTCCCCCGCGTTTTTCTTCGGGGGAGATGACTGGAGCGGGCTGCGGGCGCGGGCGCGGGCGCGTGCGCGTCCCTGTCGCTGTCCCTGCTCGCGCGCCGCCGGTCCCTCGGTGGCTTTGGCTGGATGGAGGCCCAGAGCCGCTACTCGCAGGGCCTTTGCGGCTAGGGTGAGGGTGGGACGGTGTCAGTTCTTTATTGTAGCATATTTATTTGTATTTTCAACCACGGTTCTGCAGCCACCATTACTTTATACGGATGCTAAGTTTATTAAATTTGTACCTACGCTCTCCTGTGTTTTTGTTTGTTTCCTTCAAGCGCCAAGCTCAAGAGACAGTAGTAGTGCTGCTCCAGAAGAAATAAATAACAAACGGTCTGCCGTTGAGTTCCAGTCCCACACCTTGGGGCTGGAGGCTCCTCCTGGCCGAAGGAATAATTTTTTAGTGATAACAGGGATGGGCGGAAGTATCAAGTCTTCAGTGACAAATTGCACCGTATTATTAGTCTTGCTGAACTTTTCACTGTGCGCTTCACGTGGTGACAAATGCGTTTCCTAGACTCAGCTTTTGGCCACAGCGCAGTGAAGTCACAGAATGTAAGCTCAAAAGTCCGAATCCCTGTCGTTTCCAGTTCTCCCGCTTTCTTTTGCTTTTCTGCGGCCTCAGGGAGAGTTAATACTTGGCTGAAGGTAAGCGTTCAAACTGGCGGCAAATCCTGTTGGGCGGGGCCGAATGCAAAATTTTGATAATTAATGTTTTCTTGCACTATTGTTTTTTAGAATGCTGCATTAAGTTAGTATTATTCTTGGTTACTAAGATTTGGGGCATCTTAAGTTTTGCACTTGAATCACGTGTCTTGTGCATCTTACTTTAGCCTGGCCTTGGTCCTGGAGATAAAAGGTTGAAAAGACATAAGTCCTGACCTTCATGGAGTTTTGTGTGCTAATGGGAAAGAAATTGGCAATTCAGTTTCAGTAAATGAAAGAGGACTATAAAACAACATAATGGAATAGAGAATAGGCAGTGGAACATCGGCTAATAATTTTGGGTATTGAGGAGGGTTTCTAAGGTTTTGGACCAAGAGCTGAATGTTGGGCTGGCAAGGCAGAAAGCTGTGGAGGGAAGAGCCTGGGTGGCTTTTTCCTGGTCTGGAAGAAAACCTAGAGGGCATTGAGCAAGGAAGTATAGTCAGAGAGGTAGATGCAAGATCCTGTAGAACTTTGCAGATTTGCATATAAAGTTGGGAGTTTCTTCTGACTGCAGTGGGTAGTTTTTGGAGGGATTTTAGCAAGGGAGTGATTTGTTGAATGAATATTAAAACTATAGTAGCTTTTTATGTATTATAGGCACTTTGTATATGTTAGCCTTTAATTCTCACAGTAACCTTAGCATTATTTTCATTTTTTTATTGTGCTTATCAGTGTAAGTTAATTCCCAGAGAACTGCACAGCTAGTGAACAAAAATTCCCCATTCTGTTGGATAAATCCATGTACTTTCCTCTATGTAAGGAATAATATTTGCTGGAGACCTGATTTTTATGGCACATTTTCACATTTCATCCCAATTTTACCTTAAGATCATCTTTATTCACTTCTTTTATTTTCAAATGCAGATGAATATGATATTTCAGGGGAAGAAGGAAGGGTTCTCGTAAAATTAGTTGAGCACCTGGACTGTAACCTTTGACTCTTAACCACAGCTGAGAAAAGGTATTCTCCAGCAGTCATTTGTTTGTTTATTTTCAGAAAAAGGCTAAGGTATATTATTGGAAAAATCAACATTCCTGTATTAATATAAAGTTCTATAAAGAGCCAAGAATGTTTTATTGCATGCTGGAATAGTTTCAGAGTCTTTTCATTTATTAGTTCACTTCATGATTTTTTGGAATTTAAGTATCATTTATATACAATCTTATAAAGGTTTCACATGAACAACCTTGTGGTTTCAACATTCACCTATATTATCAAGTCCTCACTGCACCCCCTCACATTGCAGTCACTGTCTGTCAGTGTAGTAAGATGCTATGGAGTTATACTTAATGGTGATTTTTAACTGTTAGGACTTTAATAATGATGAAATAATTATTCTTAACTCATAAGTTGTTTAGTAGGTTCGTGAGCACCTGTTAGTTTCATGTTTAGTGAGAAATTTAGAGCAATTCTGAATTATACTAGATGTCAATTGATGTATAGACCTCTTTCTTCTTGTAAATCAGTATCAGTCAGAATTGTTGAGTTTTTTGATGCAAAATGAACTGCAGAGAGAAGTGCCTTCATTCTTTCAGTAAATTCTTGTTGCAGGCCTGCAACATGCAAGACATGGTGGAGTATATGGGAATAATTTGGACCTGGAACCTGCCCTGTGCTTACTATCTGGGCCTGCCACCTGATAGACATAACAGATGCTCAGAAATAATCTTTGAATAAAATCATCATGTGCACAGAAAGATAGGGTGTATGAAATACAGCTATAATAGAATACTAGATGAGTCAAACACATCTGGTAACAGGAGTTACTTCTATATGCCAGGATAAGGGAATAGTCTGTAAAACAGTTTTTCTCAACTTTAGCACTAATGACATTTTGGGCCAGATATTCCTTTGTTGTGAGTGTGCTATCCTGTGCATTGTGAGTTATTTAGTGGCATCCCTAACTTCTAACTACCTCCTCCCAGTTGTGATAACTGTCTCCAAACATTGCTAAATGTCCCTTGGGGGTCAAGATAGCCTGTAGATGAGAACCATGTCTTTTGAGGAAATGGGGAGAAGGATGGCCTTCCACGGCATAAGGAACAAAGTGGAGGAAAGCTTAAATACCAGTGCATTTATCAGGAAAAATTAATTTGTTTTGACGTTAGGGGGGTGTTATGTAAAATGCGCTAATAAGAATGGTGCTGGCTGTACATGTATCATAGGCACACTTAAGAGATGGAGTTTTATCTGTGAGGTAATGGTAACCTATTACGTTGTTGAGCAAAGGAGTGGTAAGATCAAAACCTTGCACTTTAGAAAGATCAATATGGTGGTTATGTCTATATAACCTGAATTCAAGAGCAGATAGGATGCAGGGAGAAGTCAGGACTATGAAAGTAGTCCAGGAGAGAAGTAATTCTGGACAAGAGTAATGTTGGAATCAGTAACAAGTAGGGTGTTCAGAGAGAAGGATTTAGCAATAAATTGCATGTGAGGAAGACAATCAAAGATGACTAGAGTTTTAAAGGAATTGAGATGACAATGAGAAGTGGATTGTTGAGGAATGTAAGTTTAATTTTAAACATAGTGATTATCTGTTTATACATCTTCAAAATTGCCATTCTAGCTGAATGAATTTTGATTAACTGGTCGTGTAGGCCATGTTGAAATTAAATTCATTTTGGTTCTTTCTAAACAATACACCAGATTTCTAGATAAGTACTTAAGATATAAATGCCTTTCAGACATCTAGTCAGTGCTCATTATAATATGAGGTTAGATCCTGAAGAGACAAGAATGAAGAAAACACAACACAATTTTGTCCATTAATGGGACAATGTGAGAGGTCTAGCAATGCATGTTTAATCCATTCTCTGACCCACCTTTTCCCAGTCCTTTATTAAATACAGTCCTGTGACAGGACTGAACCAGTGAGTTTATTACCCTGCCATAAGTGTCATTCTAGTATGGTAAAGTCCTGTAGAATACCGAGGAAGAGCAGTTAAATCTGCTTAGAGGCTAAGGTGCTCTTTAGGTTGGACCTTGACATCTGTCTACCAAGGGAAACCTAGTGTTTTCTAGGCAGAGGGCAGCCTGATCTGAGGCAGGAGTGCCAGTGCATGGTCTATAATTAAGATAGCTGTGTAGGTGCCTTGTTTGTGTGAACAGCTACAAAATTCAAAGGCCTTAAAATGTTACTTAGGGTTTCAGTAGGTTTCATGCCACAATTATGTTGCTCCATCTTTATGTTTTCCTGGGTTCCAAAAATTATATTTGATCATCTAGGTATTGAGTGAGTGAAATGGGAGCCAATGTCAGTTCATAGACCAGAATTTGTCACTCACTGTGCATGTATTCATATATACCTGCTCTTAAAATTATTTTGTTAACATTACCTATTATGCTGATACCTATGTGATCATAACCAACTATGATGTTCTAATGAGCAGGAAGTTTAAAAATTGATCAACGGTTCTTTTCTACCTTCATTAGTACAGCTGTCATACCTCCTTTTGTTGGGGGGCAGGGAGTGAGGTAATGGGGAGGAATGAAGGGAGAATAAATAACTTTTTAATAGTGCCCTTTGTCCACAGAATGAACTCCAGCATTTGAGACCCTTCACAATCTCAGTCCAACTTTACTAATTATTACCTATCAGGAAAGGTAAAGAGAAATGAATAGTACATCATAGTGTTTAGTAACCTGTAGATATGTCCCTTTCATTGAGAAAGGAAACAGAGCTAAGAAGAAAGTGGTAAAACTGGGAGACACCAGCCTTCTTTGGGCTCATGCAGACATTGCACTAATTGTTGAATGAACATAACATGTCTTGCTCTATTCTTGAGTTGCAGGTTACTGAAAGCTGCTTTCATCAGCTGCTCTTGTGAAGAAAGAAGGCCTTTCATGAGCAGAATATTACAGGGGAGAGGGATTCTCTTCAAATTAAAATTTTCTGATGTATTTGATAATCTTTGGTCAGCTTTACATTTTGACACATATTTACTGTTTCTTTACCTCCCTTTTAAAGCAATAGATGAGTTAATAAATTATCAGTATAAAATTACTCTGATACTTAGCACAAGCTAGGGCTTTAAGGGAAATTTGGCCAATATAGGTTGACTTCAGAAAGAGGAAACACGTTACCTGACAATAATATGGTTTTGAATTTATGTAGTACCTTCTATGGTCAGTACATTCAGACTACTCCTGATTCTAACAAATATGTTTAAGTGTGCAATTTGGGGAGTTAACTGTCTCATAATTCTTTAGTATTTTAATCATATAAGCTTTATAGTGAAATAATTTTCTCTAGAAATTCTCCCTTGTAACTAATATAAACATTCATTATCTACTAGGTAGAGCTCTTATCATTGTAGTCCTGACTTTACCTCATGTTCTCAAATTCTTAGGCCAGCATTTCCAGCTTTTCTATTTTAACGGGATAACTGACATGTCCTGTAGTGGAATTTATTACTGTTCCTTGCAGCGAAGGAGCAGACACACCAGAGAACCATGGAGTGTCTTCTGTTTCTTTAGGTACACTACTTTATTCATTGTTGCTGTCAAAACCAAGGTCTTCTACAGCTATGCAGCCTCAAGGAAACATTCTTGCTTGGGCTTTCCTTCTCTCAGGAAGTTAAATGAGCTAGTAATAACCAGGGTTCCCATGGAAAAAAGAGAAACTTCTTTTAAATCTCGATAGAAAAATATTAATAAAGGTTATACCACTCTAACTTTCAGCTAATTTTCAACAATCCTTCTCACTTCACAAGAGTGAAGTCATTTTTCTTACCTGTCATGATTGTTTAGAGAATCTATCTCAACACATCAGAACATTCAAATGTGGCTTACTTAAGTATATATCTTAATGACAAAAGTGCTCACAGGAAAGGGGAGTTTGCAGAAGTAGCCAAGTCTTAAGCTCTAACTTCCAGTTTGTAGGAAACACTGTGACTTGACTTGAAGGACAAGTTAAATGGCACCGTAACCTCAAATGAAAACTCAATGCAATGTCACCAAAAAAAGGAACAGCGATTGCAGGGCTGTTTGGGATTACGGGAGATTTAAGCAGTATGACCACTGAAATTCCATGTGTGATCCTGAATCGGATCCTGGTTTGAAGAAGCCAATTAAGACATTTAAGGAAGAATTGGGGAAATTTGAATTGGTATTTGAAGATATTAGGGAATTGTGAATTTTGTTAGGTGTGAGGATAGTAAATGATTAAGTAAAACAGTATTTTTTAAAGCTGCCAAGTATGGAAAGGCAGTGTAATGTTTTTAATTTATTTCTTAACACCAAGTAAGTTACTGAAACCGGGTAATGTGTGGATGTTCGTGTCAGTTACCCATTTATTGCCTCTCAGCAACAAATTCACCCTTCATCACAATTTTTGGTATTAGAGCTGGGCCTATAAACTTTCTCGTTTTCTAGCAGGTACTGTGCTAAGCTTTGTCAGTGGGGTACTAGAACAGGCAGTACAGGAGGAAGCGGCTTTTGTTTATAATGTGCTTCTATGGTATAGCTGCCAGAGGTGCTCTTAGACACTGTGATGGTCAATTTTCTGTCACCTTGGCTGGGCCACAGGGTGCTTAGTCAACATGACACGAGATGCTTCTGTGAAGCTATTTCTGGATAATAACATTCAAATCAATGAACTTTGAGTAAAACAAAATGATCTCCATAATGTGGATGAACCTCATCCAATCAAGCCTGAAAATTGGCAGGAAAGAGTGGTCTCCCCTGAGCAAGAGAATTCTCCAGCAAACTGTGTTGGGTCGGAACTGCAGGATTGGCTCTCCTGGCTCTCCATCTTGGGGCTGCACACTTTGGACTTGACTGCTTCCAGAATCATGTGACACAATTTTCATAATCTCTTTCTATATACACCAACATCCCGTTGGCTCTGTTTCTCTGGAAAATCCTGGCAAATGCAGACACAAACTGATGCTATCCTCCAACAAGTTTTGCTGACACCCTGGGGGGAGGCTTCTTGTTTACCATTCCCTGAGTGTTTGAAGTCTCTATTTGCAAGGGCTGATCCACCACCATCAGACCAGCTCTAAGTCCAGAGCATCCCAGGGAACTTTCTTGTTACCAAGTGGGCCAAAGCCCCACCCTCTCCAATAGACCTGACTCTCCACTTGGGGGAAGGGAAGCCCCTCTCAGGAATGTTCTTTCCTTGGGTATTCTCTCAATCCTAGTGTATTAGACTTCTCTTTTATCCCCTAATAGCAAATCCCATTTTCAGTTAAAAAATTTGTATCAGAATCATCCCTGTAATGCCTGGACCTTGACTAATACAGTATTTACTGTCGTATTTCTATTTTATGAAGTTCTTAAAGAGTTCAAATCAAATTTTTAACCATTAACTATTTTACATAACACAAAGGACTATTTTCTTTTGTCTACTTTTGTAAGAGTCCAAAATACACAACCAGAGTCATGATTATATTGTATGTTTTTTACTAATACACTGAAAGATTCTAAACTCTTACTTCATTCATGTTTTTCAAGAGAACACTGGTATTTACACATGATGTGATTTGCTGTAAAATTTTCATAAGCTATAAAAGTCAATAACAAATCAGTTTTTTTTGGAAATAATTTCTACTAAAGATTCATAATCAGCATAGTCCTTCAATGACTGTACAAATTCATCCAGTAGATATTCTCCTTGCATAAAAGTTTCAAGATCATGGTGTGACTTATTTATTCTGTGATCTGTGACCCGATTCTGTGGAAAGTTATATGTTCTTATTTTCTCTGACCTTCCTTTAGTTCCAATCTATTAAAAAAAAGATATGAGATACAGTTAGACTCAGGGCAACAAAACCTACAACTTTAAATTATCTGGAGATGAAGCTCTTGATTTATAATTTGAAACACAATGTGTAAGAACTAGGTTTTAAAACACTTTGAATCCTCAAATGATATGGGAACATAATAGACGAAAAGAATATAGGCTTTAAAAAATTCAGATTAGTATCTGAATCCTCTGTCATTTCAATGCTCTATGATTTCAAACTATTTCAACTCTAAATTTTAGTTTTCCCATCTGTAGAATACAGGCAACTAATACCTACTAAACAGTGATGATGGATACATACAGCCTGGCACAGACCAGATTTCAGATGGTAGCTAAATGTTTAAACCTCTGGATTAAACTGGTCATGTTCAGTGATGATTTTCCCATAATAAGGAGTTAGTAAAAGGGCTCTACATAAACAGGAAGGAAGGAAGGCAGTTTGCTTTCCAACTTTCTTCCATAATTTTCAGAGGATTCAAAATTAATAGGGACTCTATATGTTTTTTTTAGTAACTTTGATTTAAAGTCTGAGAAAAACACTTGAATACAAAAAAATGGGACAGAAGTGTAAAATTACTTTAAGAAAAGGATAGCCCTGGGTTGAGCTACTTGAATTATTTTCTCATTTTGACAAATACATGAAACAATTTTAACATGTAAAAATCAGTTTACTTAAAATATTTTTATCTTTTAGAAGCATTTTTAAAATTCAATTTTACCTGAATTTTTCTGGCATTGTATCTTTTGTTTGTTTCTTCTTCTAGGTGCATGCTGTACAGTTTTGCACGTAACTTTTTCATAGCCATCTCCCTGTTTTTCAGTTGAGATCTCTCTTGCTGACATTCAGAAACAACACCTGAATAGTATTATGAGAATTAAAAAGTTATAATGGAAAAATCTTCATTTATTATTAAAGGAATAGTCCTTTTCCTTCTCATCCTTTTTCTTCTTCCTTTATGACAAGAAAAAATAGGACTCAGGAAAACTATAATTTACAGAGTTATCAGAAAAATGAAAATTTAAGTTTGAGCTATAGTACAAAGCATTTCCATACTAAAAGCATTGAATATGCATTGTTTCCCATGTCCTCAGCTAGTGGCCCATACATTTTTTGAAGTAATAACTACTCAACATAGAGACAAAAATTATGAAGAAGTTAATCTGTTACTAGAGGCCATTACTAATTTTTGAGAATTTCCATCCATTCTTTTCTATTTCTGTTAATATACTTTGTATTACATATCACCTTGATGTTTCAATGAGGATGTCCTAGTAAAAAAAACAAAAACATACCAATCCATCAGTACCATCAACCACTACTGACCAATGGGAATTAGGCTTATTTAAGACTGTCATCTGAAGAGATTCTTACATTTCTAGATAACTGAAGTTTGCAATCCATACGTCCTTTATCACATGTAAGCCACTGCAGTAGTACTTACAAAACACATTTGGTTCTACCTAGTAGTATGTTAAAGGCTTAAGAAGTACTTAGATAAAGCTCCACTACCTAACTAACTAGAATCAAAATACCAGGTCTGTGGATAAACCTTAAAGAAAGCCTCTGAAATTATATGCAGACTTTCTATGCAAGCATGTTTCTGGGCAGTGCGTTCAAGCTTTCATTTTCTCAGAGGAGTTCACGTCCTTCCTTCATCAAAAAAGGTTAAGAACTAATGATTTAGAGTGCTTTCTGACAAAAAAAGAACTCACAGTGAATGACTTCACTGTGAGGACTTTTTAAAAATAGTGATATATGCTAAGTATAAACTTCAGAAAGCTACCTAAACTGTCCACATCTTCTCTTCAGTCATCAACATAGAAATTCCCTGGGCTTACATCCTTCTGTCTGCCTGGCTTTGCAATTATCCTGCAGAGTTTCAGCTAAGGATTCTAAATAAATTAAGTATTTAATAACACTCCTTAGCAGCATATATTCCTTTAGTAACTGAGACTATTTCAGTAGAAAATTAGTCAAGTCACTGAGAATTTGTTTCTTTTTTCCATGTTTCATGTGGAAGAAGCAAGCACTTACCTGTTGGGAGATGAACTATCCGGACAGCACTGTCTGTGGTGTTTACATGCTGCCCCCCAGCTCCGCTGGCTCGCTTTGTCTCAATCCTCAAATCTTTAGGGTTAATCACCAGATTAATCTATACATAAGAGGAATGTAATATAAAAATATTACATGTGTGAACTGTTCAGAGGCAAGAACCATCCATTTATATATACATGTCACATAATTTACATACATTTAGAAGGTTTAATTTTAAGAATAGAAAGTAGTTGAAAAGGATACCATTTTTTAGCTTTTCTTTTTAGAAGAGTAGTGGATCAAAATATAATACAAAACAAAAACAAATCCTGGTCCTCAAAAACTGGACTTCTCTGTAAATTCTCCTCTTCTTACCATATAAACAGTAGAAATTACTTATTACAAATGTTAAGTAAGAGCTAAAATTATATTTCTGTGGAATACTGGGAGTTCAAAAAGACTTTAGCAGAGGAAAAATGCTAGCTGAAGAATTATTAGAAGGACTTAATTTTAAATAAAGGAGGATTTAAATACATCTGGTGGCAGAAGAAAGACAAATAGAAATGGCAAAGCCAAGAA
Organism: Manis javanica; assembly: GCF_040802235.1. NCBI lineage: Eukaryota > Metazoa > Chordata > Mammalia > Pholidota > Manidae > Manis > Manis javanica. Next base: position 68,554,189 of record NC_133168.1, read on the forward strand.
GTTCAGAGGTAGACTCCATTCATAAGTACACTGGGATCTGATACCAGAATAATATTTTGTAAGGGAGTCACCAACAAAAACACCAGATTTAAAAAGCTCTGTTTTGTGAGCAACTATGGACCACTTTGCGACATGTCCACAGCCCTGGCAGGAGAAATCCTTCCATTCATAGGCCCTCCATGTTTCCCTCTGTGGCTTCCTTTTATGGTTGCTAGAAGAATTAAATAAGATAATACATGGACCCAAGGTCACCATCTTTTCCTGAAAACTCCTTCCATCCCCCAAGATGCTTAAACCAATGTGACTAGTATCTAGGTGTGGCTTCTGCCATTTACTCTCCTTCACTCTCTCCCTTAAGTATTCTGTTCCTCCTCTAGGCTTCTCACAAAAATCAGATCTAAAGAAAGGAGTTCCATTAACCCTATGAGAGAGTCAAATAACACTTTTTCCCAAAATTAACAAACCCTCAATTAAATTTCTCCTCAAATCATTCATACTTCACCATGAAAAACAAGTCGAATATTTCCTATCACTTTGAGTAGAAGGGTTATAAGCAAAATAGAATTGCCCAAATAAGTTATTTTACAAACATTACATAGACTTAGAATTTGCTGTGTAGGAATAAAGCATACTCATCATGAACTTTTTAACAATATATTTCCATTTTTATGTGATCAGGTTATGAAGTAGCAATTCTATTAAGCAGTTAACCATTAAAACAGCATTCTTGCTTAATACTCTGGGAACTAGTCAGACAAAGCAAATGTCACTTTTTAAGATAATCAGTCTTAAATCCTATTTAAATTTGGTTAATATTGTTTCTCCCAAAGAGATGACCTCAAAATAACTACTTTAAGTTTAGTGGAGGAGAAAATTAATAAACAATGTAAGATTAGATCATTTATACATCCTTCTTAACATTCACTGTATAATCTTATATTGTGAACTGAAATAACAGATTCTCAAAAACAAGCCAGGATATATGATGAAGGTGGTAAGGAAAGGAGATACTCAGTTCAGCCAAGTGAGTGTTACTGTGGGAGCCAGGCAGAGTGGTAGGCCCGGGACTCCAAGGCGAGGGGCCAGTGATGCCTTACCTCAGTAGGTTGGGGTAATACAGCTACAGTCATGGTGCTGGTATGGATGCGGCCTTGTTTCTCTGTCTTCGGCACTCTTTGTACCCTGTGCACACCTCCTTCAAATTTCAGGTGTTTATAAGCTTCTGGACCTCCAATGCTAGCAGATGCATGTCTAAGGCCACCTTGAAAATATTAGGAAAACAATTCTATTCATTATGCTTTCATTTATTAACAATTGACCATCACGTCTACCTTGAAATATATTTAAGAGCTACAAAACGATATAAAAAACACAGATCATAAAACATACTAGAAAACTTAAATCTAATATTCAGTGCTTTAAACTCTTTGCTTATGATTAGTAAACATGAAGCATTTATGGTGTTAATGAACTATTCAATACCATGTCAAAATTTTTTTGAAGTCATTCAGTGGTTAGTACTGAATGAGTAACATTTTATAGGCCATTTCAAAATTGGTATATTTGCATTCAAAATTATTACATAAATGGTGTGCATAAAACTACTTAAGCTTCCTTACTCATAAATTCTAAAGCCTAATCATGGTCTTTCCAACCCTTTTCCTAGAACACATGTAGATAGATAAATCTACACTTTACCCAAGACCAATACAACAGTTTACTGACCTATTTCACTTGGAAAATATTCCAGGGTTTCAAAATGCCATCTTTTAAATGCAGCATATTGCTGATACATATCAAATATCTCTGAAGTAAACAACATTGCCTCCTGACCCCCTACTCCTGCAGTTACCTCCAGGATTAAGTCATTTCCATCTGTTTCTTCTGAGGGAACCAAAAGTAAGATAATCTGTAAATACAACAAAAATAAGAATTTAAATTTAAAAAGTTAAATAATTAGATGCAAGCTTTTAAATAAAGTTTCTCTAAGCAAATAATTTAATATTGCTGATCACTGTTCTTCCATCTTGTTAATTAGAATCACATAATGTGTAACTCCTAAAAATTATTGTTACAACTACATTATAAATGCCATAAGGTTCACCTAAACCTTACAGGTTTGTTTTTATTTCTTTTTGGTATTCATGTATCAATTCTCTGTTCAGTTAATAACTAAGTGCATGCTGTGATTAGGGCACTATATTGTGTGTAGAATGCAAAAAACGATTCTAACTCTACCCTTTTGAACTGGACAGCCTAGTATGGCAGGAAATTAAAAAAGCACTCAAATTGTATTTGTATTTTTTTTAAGCTTCTTTAATATGGAAGAGAAACTTGGAAGTTTGGAACTGAAAAGGCCTTCAGAGGTAACTTGGTTCAATTCCCTCATTTTACATGTAAAGGAAGATGAGGTTAACAGATGAAATGGCTTGTCAAGGGCAAAGTGCTGGTTACTGGCATAGCAGGCCTAAGAGCTCAAATCCTTATGCCTAAATAAGCCTTCCATTACAATAATATTTTCACAGTTAAGTACTAATTATGAAAGTTAAGTACTTTTCATATAGAATAAAAGCTTCCCAGATTAGGTAAATTAAGTAAAAAAAGCTACCAACATTTAATGGTTCTTCAATATATGACATGCACTCTGCTAAGCACATTAAGTACTTTAATTCTTAAATCAAGCTTGGGTAGGAATATTAACAGCTCCTCCTTAATATGTGAAAACTGAATTTAATTAAGTTCAGTTCAGTTGGGTAATCTAGCTGCCCATTATCATATAGCTAGAAAGTGGAGGAGCCAGAATTTGCACATATCTATCTGAATTCCAAAATACCACTTTACGCAGGTTGGGAGCTCCCGTTGTCACTACTCTTCCATCTCTCTAGCCTATGCCAATACAAGCTGACCGTTCAGATCCTGAACTAACCAGTGATAGAACTTACATCTATTTGCTAATTTCTAGTCAGTCAGCAAACTTAATACGTATGTCCTATTTCACAAAATTTAGGAAATGGGTAGAAGGCAAGTTACAAGAGACTTTTCACGCTGTAATGGAACTTTGCTTCTAGAGCAGGTGTAGGGAATGTCAATTTTTTAATTTCCACATTTGGGTAGAGATGAGAGAGAATCTCTAAATTAAAACCCTCTTCCTGGGTTTCATTCTTATGTTCTTTTACTCAGATCTCCAGAGGTAGCTGCTGTAAACCTTCATGCTCTGCAGAATTAGCGAAGCATGGTTCTGATTTCATATAATGATAACTTTTCATCTAACTCTGGATGTTCTCCTGCAATTCTCCTAGATATAAAACCAAAGCAATACAATTCAGTTCTAAAAATTCAGAGGCCTTACCCTAGGGCCTGACACTCTAATAGTGCCAGAGACACAAAGACAAAGAAATATTACTCCAAAACCTCTTCTCATCATTTACCCCCAGACCCCCCTTAAAAATCCCAAAGAGAAACATAAAACCAATTATGTCATTGCCACAGCAAATCCTATTAACGTGATATTTTTCTTTCAGAGCTCTATACTATTTTTTGTATCCTGCAATTTTTAGTATATAAAAATTGGACCACATGGAGCATGCTTTAAAAAGTTTATAATTCTAAATACTACCAAGCTGGTTAGTTCTTAAATTGTTTTTATGAACTTATAATAAATAAGTTATTAGAAGTAATAGCATGAATCCTTTATTTTTTGCATAAATCCATACCTGATGCTTCAACTGAGTTATTTTTTTTTGACACACATTTATTTCACTCTCTGCAAGTTTTCTTAAGTCTTCATTTTCATCTAAGAAAAAAAGGCAATAATTAGTATTAAATTGCCATCTGAGTTCAAGCTAACAGTTTCATTTTTTTTGGAGTTGAAGGGAAAATAAAGTATCTTTCTCAGCCTTTTAAATAATTGCCATTAATTTTAAGTAAATTTTTAGTTTTCACAAACATGTACTTAAAAAAAAGGAATAAACTTTCCTGATGACAAAAGTATAAGCAAAATTATAGGAAAAAAAATCTCTGTAGAAGAATATAAAGAAGCTACCAAACTTTTCTTTCTATAATTCTGCCTCCATAACATACTAACAAATACACAGCTAGTTTTCCAAATTAAACTGTACAGTAATAAATGAATGCAGTGAACTAGTTGGACCAGGAGAGAATAGAAGGCTCCATCAGTTAAACCAAAACTGAATTAAAAAGTGAAAAGTTATTTTATTAGTCTTATTAGTAAATGTTTCATTAATATAAAATAAGTATCCACTCAAACATTTAGACCCTGGTCAGTGTTTACAGAAAGCTTACATGAAGTGCTCCTTTCTCTCCTCTTTTACCCTAATTCTTAGTGCATCTTTGAGTTTTAATTTTTATCTTACAAAATATCCTTTATCATTCCTCTGTCCTATGGACAACATGCAGCCAGCCTACAGAAGGGAGAGAAGGGGAAATATTTTTAGCAATTACAAATTTTTCTCTCTGTCAAAAACCAAACTCTTCTAAAAGTATCAGTTTGTATGTTCATCCATTTATTAAGAACCATGTTGGGAACTGGGAATAATATATATGTAAGACCTGCCTTCAAGGAAGGATCTTAGGTTTTAGTTTCTTTGTATTTTTTTAGGGGAGATAAACCAAGAATAACAATCTAAAACACTATGTGATTAAGTATTAAAATAGCACATTGAAGGAGTTCTTTTTGTGCTTATATTGGGATGTGCAGAAAAAAAGAAAGATGATTAACTTAAGAAGAGAGGATGACAACAGCAAAAAGTGAGATAAGCCAAGTCCAGGAAGTGTTAGTGGAAAGGCAAGAATTTAATACAGAAGAAAACCAGAAAATGTGTTGAATTAGGGAAGGAAAAATTAATTCTAGCTCTAGTTCAGCCACTAAGGTTCTCATCCAGCTTCTCTGAGTCTCAGTTATCTCAGGAGTAAAGTGAAAGGTCTTGGCTGGATATCTCTAAGGTGCCTTTCAGTTATGAAATACAATGTTCTATAATGTTAAGGAGATTAAAACTAAAGTCCAAAAGTAATTTAATTTTAACACATTTTACTTAACCCACTATACCCAAAACAACCATTTTAACATGTAACCAAAAAATACAAATTTTTGTACATAGTAAGTTTTTGAAATCTGTTATGTATTTTATACCAACAGCCCATCTCAGTTCAGACCAGCCATATGACAGGTGCTCAGTAGCCACTGTGGCTACTCTGTTGGACATCACTCTGGAGCGGTTAGACCAGGAAGTTCTTCCTAGGCAATGGAAATACACTAATCCTTTAATTTGTCCTTCAGTATTATTAATCAGTACATGTTTACTGGGTACCTACCACATGCCTGCCACTTTCTCCTCTGCTTACAAAAATGCCTGTTTTCCCCATCATAAAAGGGTCCTTTACACTTCCATCCTTCAAGTTCACCACTTGTTGTCATCCCTTTTTCTCAAACTCCTGGAGATTGAATACCATGTTTATTACTCCTCTTTTGTTAATTCCCATTACTTCTCAAGTTGTTACACTGGATTCCATAATCATATTAACATTTTTTATTCAAATCACCGTTGACAAAATTGCCAAACCTAAAGATTTATTTCAGTATTTTAATTGGTTTCTACAGCTTCATTTATCTTATTCAAGGTCCCAAAACTCTGCCTGCTCATTTTTTAATCTTTTATAAGCATCCTCCTTTACCTGCTCCTTAAATACTATGTATTTCTGGCTTTGTTGGTGTCTGGTTTCTATGTCCACAAATTTTCCCCGGTCGATGAAGGCTAAACTGTTAGAATATCCCCTAAGGTTTGTCCTCTTAGTCTGAACAAGGCCTGCCCAACAAGCTCCCCTTAGTCTCCTAGGTTTTTATACTATTTGTTTTTACCTTTCAGCTGTACTATAGTTCTCTCTCCCCGAAAAGGCTGCGACCCTCTCTTGAGCTATTTGCTACCAAAAGCATGGCCCATGGGCAATCCTGGGAGCTGCAGGAATGCAAAAACTTAGGCCCCATACAGATTCGAATGCACACGAATCACTTGGAAAACTTGTCAATGCATATTTACAGGTCTCGGATGCTTAGTCCTAAGTCTGGATTTAGCATGCACGTCTCCTGACACTATTGTAGGTGGTCCCTTTACCATACTTTGAGAAACACTGTTCTGCAGCCCCTAAGGATAGAGCTTTATTAGTCCTTGATCTTCCGCCAGACAGTACTCAAGCAATAAACGCCAACTGAAGTTCTGTAAAAAGGGGTGGAGCACTGTCACGGGGGAGCCACTGTCAAAGGCTCAAACAGAAGAAATCAGAGTGCACAAGATGCACTGACCTCGGATCCAAACGAAAACGGGATGCAACTGAGTGAACAGCTTCAAGCTCCGGCAAAATGCGGTCATCTGACCAGCGGCTTTGTGGAAAAGGCAAACGAAGAGTCAGGAATCTGCTCTGAATACTGCTCCCCTGGGCCCGGCCCTTACCACGCAGCAAGTGCTCGGTCTCCTGCAGCTCCTGCTCTTTCTCCCGCAGCAGTTTGGCCACGGCCACCAGCTCAGGTCCCCTGACCTTCAGGTGGGCCTCACACCCTGCCTGGCGCTCCAGGAAGGACCGTAAGGGTCCGCCGCGCACGAACAGCTCTTCCAGCGGCAGGCCACCACAACTCATGTGCCGACGGGTCGGGCCAGCTGCCCGGCGGGTCCAAAGACACCAAGCGGCGCTCGACAGAACCCGGGAGCGCATTCCCAAGCCGGAAAGACCGAGGCCGACCAGAGCCGGAAGTTTGATCACAGCGAGTCTCGCGACACCGCGGAGCAAGGAAGCCAGGAAGCCTCGGAGGGAACTTCCGGCTAAGCATTTAAGGGCGCATCTTTCGCCAGGGCCGGAAGTTGAGAGGGCAGAACGGAAAGCAATTGGGTCTTGAAGTCCCTGCGCGCATCCTCTAGGAACTCGGGTAGAAACCCTTCCTCGGATGTACCAGGGTGTGCTGGGCAACAAAGGGAAAGCTGCAGGTGGCCACTCCTGTTTTCTGACGTCGGGGATTTGTTTCCTAACCACTGAATGAGGATTTCAAGTACCGCAGTGGAAGGCAGGGTACTGTCGCTGCGAGGGCTGAGGTCACGGCCAGAGGAGGCCTCTCCTGGCCTTTTGTCTCGAAGAGCAAATTGTTGGATGGGCATCAATGTGTGTATGTTTACCTCACTTACTTTTTCCTCCTCAGTCTCTTTCTGACGGTGAATAAGGCTGTTAATGAGCACGTGACAGGTGTACTTGAAGGCAACCACGGAAAATTTCGCAAAATCTGCTTTCCTGCCCTTTATATGCCACATAACGTACTTGCTTTCAGGTAATTTCCTTCCTCACCAAGTCTCCAGCCCGTCCATTCTCATTTGCTCTTAATTAACGTTCCTTTTGTAAGAGTTTGAATGATTACGTGTTTTAATAAACCACAGCGCAGCACAGCCCTCAGAGCCCCGCCTCCTATTTGTACCCAAAAAACTTTGATAGCGGATTGCTGCGGGGAATACTGGAGTTTACTGGCATAATGCTTTGCATTTTTCAAAAGACCTTTTCACAGCCTACCGCAGGAATCGATCTGAGGGAATAAATACAACCAAGACAGGCTTGGGAATGCGAGGGCTGGGCTCAATCAAATCAGGGCCTTCTCACAACACCGTTGAGAACGGGAATACTGAAAACACACAAACTTGTAATCTATTCTTTAAAAAAAAAATCGAATGGTAAAATATGGGAGCCCTTGACAGGGGTGTCATCCTTAAGTCATCTAGTCAAAACTATTGAGGCTATAAAATTCTTAGAAAATGAGCTTGCATTGCCTCTATTCATTCCTTAGCTCTATATACAAATCACAAGTCAAGTGGAAGAATAAGGTGACTCTAAATAATGTAAAGCAAAAATAGGTTTTCTTACTTAAAAGCTCAATTCTTCGTTTCACTTTGAGTGTGTATTCAGGGCACACTACTTTATAAAATTGTTTTGCTTTAAGATAGTGTTTGAAAACCATTTTATTTTAATTCTGACCAAGTGTAGAACAGGACTGATCAATTTGTTCACATCTCAACTGAGAATACCTATTTCCCAAGTCTAAATTCAACTATAAATTTTTTTAGCCACGGGAGTCATTTGAACTCAACATGATAAATCTTGCAACTGAATTCTCAAGTCATCTCAAGAGTATACTTTTTATAAAAGGTGCAAAAACATAACAAGCAATAACCATGTAGAACGTAAAGAATTCAGCCAGAAATTATTTTCCCTCAGATGCATAAATAATATAAACAAGTGTATCTTTTACTCCTGTAGTGTTACACCAATGAGGAAACAGTAACTTATCTAAGGATACATCGGTGATTCTTTATTAATTCAAAACATTTTTAAAAAGTGTAATGAATCTGCATTTTACAATAATATTCATAGGTTTCCACAATATAGTCAAATGAAAACAGCTGTAGTTTGGTTTACTTTGAAAACTCAAAGAAATATATTTAGTTTAAGACTTCTAAATTTTCTTACATTATTGTCATGCTCAAATACTATTACATGTTGAAAATTCTAGCATTTTCTGGAAGTCTGTTGTACATAGGTAAAGTAATAAAATAGGTTCAGGAAGGGGGAATAAAAACACATAACAACTTAACTTGGAGGAAAAGTATTCTGGATTAACTATTAATTTGTATGTACCTTCAGTTATTCTGGCATTGCAAAATAACCAAGCATTGTATCTCATAAATCGTGTTCATGCATTCAAAACTTCTACTCCACTAATATATATTGATGGAGTCTAAAATATGGATATAGGTTAAGTACAATGAACATGGTAGCAAAAAATTAACACACGTCCAATATGATAAATTTTAAAGAACCACATTGAAATCATTTTTAATATTTAGCAAACATACCAAAATCATATACAAGAAACATTATATTTTTGACAAATAGGTTAAAGCAAGCAGAAAAATTAAGACTTTTACATTATTTCAATGTTCATTGTTCGGTAGAGGGCAATACGGAAAAGCACTCAGCAAAATGATCATCAATTTAAATCACCCTTTTCAATAATCAGTAAGACTAAAATCTTTATTACCCAAGGGATGTAGCAAATTAAAGTAATTATTACACAGGTAGTTCAAGGGGGAAAAAATAACTTTCACTTCCATTAAGTGAAGATTTAAGTTAACACTGTTTTGGAGCTTTATTTTTTCCCCTCCACTTTCCAGTTCATTGTATTTGCTTCATAGTATTTGTTAGCAATCATTTAATGGAAACTAATAGCGGGGTGAGGAATCTGTTCAAAATTTTTTAGCTCAGTGGAAATGTCCAGAAAATCTACCACTGATATAACCTCTTAAAATTTTATTATAGTGTAGAGACTTAAACACTACCTCAGCCAGATGATCAAAGGCATCAACAGTGAGAAGTCATGTGATGTGTATGTACCTCTGATATCATGTGATACTAATGGCACTTTACTTGTGTGGTCTTCCTTCCAAAAACTGATAACTCCTGTCTAATGATGGAAAAAAAATAGACTATTCCAATTGTGGGACATTTTATAAAATATAATACTTCTCAATATTGTCAACGTCATCAAAAACAAAAAAAGTTTGAGAAACTGTCACAGCTAAGAGTAGCCTAAGGAGACATGATAACTATATGTAATGTGGTATCTTAAATGGGATCCTAGAACAAAAAAAAAAAGGACACTTGGTAAAAGGTAAGGGAACCTGAATAAAGTGTGGACTTAATAATGCATTGATACTGGTTCATAAATTGGGACATGTCTCCTGCATGTGCTATATAGGAAACCACTCTGTAATAACTTTGTAATTTTTCTGTAAATCTAAAACTTCTAAAATAAAAGTCTTCATGGAAAATTTTATAAACACAACCATCTGTTCTTTTATTTTCATATTTTGATGGTAAAAATATTTAAAAAATCATACCACCTTAATATTCAACAGAATGCTTTCTGTACCATGCCAATACCAATGTTTTCTAATGGTCCATCTCTGATAACTTAGTTTTACTTGATCCCCACATATTTACTTGGCAAATTACTTGATATTTACATTCTCCCTATTGTTGGGAATATTGCTTTATTTCCTCTGGAAATAAAATTTTCAAATCTAAATTAAATTTTGGTTTAAACTATATTATACACACACATACACACCCATGTACAAATGTATACACATGTATATATCTTGTGTGTATGTCATTGAAAGAAACATATTGCTTGGCCGTAGATAGAGTGTGATGTTGGAGAAATGAAAATAGTGATTTTGAGTCACATTATTGAACAATGCAACAACATAGGCATATAGTCCTCTTTACCTTAACATAAGCTTGGTCATAATTTTTTAGATGAATGATTAAATCAAATTTTCGAAGTATGGTTAAAAAAATAGAGGGAAAGTGCATTAAAATGGCATCTAATACATTCTGGAAAGGTGGGAATCATTATTTAGCTGGAGAACTTTGATAAAATAACATGTAACACTACTCTTTCTATGTTTATTTCAATTCTCAAGGCTCTGCTGTAAATGAAGTGTCATACTTCTTATTTGAAGATGAAGAAGCAGGCTCAGAGAAGATAAATGTCCAAAAGTCACATGAGACAGAAATATAACTTGAAATCGAATTTATAATTAGAGCCTAGCACTAATTGGGAAATGATACTTATCAATTTGTGCACTATTGTCTGTTGCAAGGATACTGTGAAGAGTGTTGGAAGATCTGAAGAAAGTTTTTGATTATCAGTTTTACTGATATATATTTGAAGTTGTAGCAAATTAGGCATAACTAAAATGTTTACAGATTGAATACTGTTTTCTCAGGAGAACAAACATTTTATATTGGTCAGAAATTTTAAAAAACTGAAAGAATATGAAAATATTAAGTGTTTGCAAAATAGAATTTGAAAATTAAGGTCATAAGCTGTCAATATAAAAACACAAGCAAAAAAATTGGGGGGCAATATTTTTACTACCTCTCAAAATAATTTCCCACTATATTCATTGCAAAAGTTTTCAAAACTCATGTTTAATAGGGTTCGATCAACAGACATTTTAGATCTAAGAAATTTTAGTTGGCTTTTGAAAGAGTTCTTATCATTTTCTGATTTTATTTTAAATTTCCTTGTGTATTTCTTCCTCAAAACACTTAACATATTTCTTGCAAATGTAATTTGTCATAATTACAATATAATTTTTTTTTTCAATGTAAGTTGGAAGTGTATAGAAAAAATGGATAAATTCAAAACTAAGAATCAGGTATTTTATATCAGCCTCATGTAGTGAAAATGTATTTATGCCCCTAACAAATAAACATTATTTACCTCTTTTTATAGTCGTTTTGCAAAACTGAACTATCAAGTAAATATATGATACACATATATTTTTTAAGAACTTGGGAAGCATTAAAAGGATACAAATAAACACCCCATACACCATAACCAAATATCAAAACTGGTCATCCTATGTACATTATTTTAAGATTAAAAAAAAGACCACATTATGGTCTTGATTTTTGCACTTCATAACGTTGATAACGATACCAAAAGTGTGTTTTTCCTATTGTTCATATACCAATGCACCTGTTGTGCTTAGAGCTGCCCTGTAACATTGTCGGGACATCTATTTTACCTTTGGGTAGCATAATAACAATTATCCAGAGTAAATAAGAAATGTCATCCATTGTTATTAGCATGATCTATGTACAAGACCCATCTCTGAAGAAACCTGGCTCTCCAATTTATTTTTATGCATTTATATATAATCTATATCCTCTACTTTCCTTTTATAGACACATCTGAAGTTAGGCACTATAGAAAGAGCATTAACCTCTTTGTGCATGCATTAGCGGATTCTCACAGTAATAAGATACCTAACAGATAAAGATATCTTGGGAAACACAAAGTGAACCTTCTGAAGTGCTAATTTTTCCCCAGGGAAGAATATACTCACTAGGAAAAATCAAATTCTACCAGAACAAATATTGTGCTCTTAGAATGGTATCATAGATACCAGTCGAGGGTTTTTAAATTTATTACAGTTTTGCAATTAAAAGAGAAGGAATTAGACCATACTTTAAAAATTGGTAGAGTTGCAAATATAAGACACAGTCTCAGAAACTTTTAAGATTTTTTGAAATTGAATGAGAAGCCTTCCCCTCCCCCGAAAACAGGAATTTAGCACAGAAATGCTCATTTAGCGTGGTAACCAACAGCTGATGTGTAAACCTGCTCTAGAATCATTTTCAACATGACTTCCTAATCAGATTTTAAAAGGCTATACTAACTTCAAAATCTGTATTCTACAAATGCCCAAGTTAGAGATTAGGACCCTTATAAGAGCCCTTATCTTTTACATTTGGTAAAATAGTAAAGGAATTTTCAAGCAGACAATTCATCTCATAGTCCAAAGTATCTTATAAAGATAACTCATGACTAGCAGGTCACCACTATACATAGTAACAACAAGAATATAAAGTCTACATTTAAAAAGATTGATGCATGCGGTGTATCATAGTATAGTACATATTTTCTAATCATTTGCACCAACTTATTGTGCCTCAAACTCAGCAACAAGTATGATATTACAACATATATATGTATACATCATAGTAGCATAATAAACTCAATTCTAATTAAAAAGTTAAATAATTTAAGAACAATAGAATTCACAATACAAGTGATGATTCTTTTAGGTTTTTCTTCACTTTAGGAAAAAATATGACTGTAAACATTTTCATAGTTATCTTTTTTCAACATATTACTGAAAACTATTATTCAAATAGTAAATATCTAATTGACATGGATAAAGTATATCTTAATGCACTAACACTTTCAGACAAAAACAGGCGTTTGTTACAAGAAATGATTATCATAAATATTTTTCTATCCTGTAGTTTAACTACATTTTCATAAATAATGTATTTAAAAGTGCTGAATATGGTAGGATAGTCAGCAACGCCAGTGTAAACAGAACATTTATTTTCTACTCTTCAAAATTTTTTTTAAAATCCCATTTTGTCAAACATGGCAACAGTTAAAATATTTGCATAGGGATTAGATAATAGCCCTTTTAATCATATCTCCTGAATTCTATATAAGTTAGAAAATCAAATTTACTTAAAAAAACAATTCTTGAAATGTTTTAAGTTTATGGAAAAAGAAACTTATGATGCCAACCTTTCAAGTAAAATAAATTTTAAAAAGAAAACTCCAAACTTGTTTTTTTAAAAAAAAGTTTAATAAATTAAAAAAATGAGAGGTAGTTAAAAATGACAAAGAAAACCTATAATTTTAATATCATCCTTAATATAAGGCCAGTATTCTCAATGGATATAAATATTTTTAAAACTTTCATTTTAGGTTACTCAGTATTATATTTATTAAGTTTTAAGTTTAAAAAAATAGGCTTCAGGGGATATTAATATTCAAATGTAACTTTGATATAAATATGACACTGACTTTTGTGTGTGTGTGTGTGTGTATGAAAGGATATTGTTTTCATAAGTGTCAAAAGTACATGCCAATGTCAGGCACATATTTTGTCTTAAATATTTAGTGGCACTTATAAAAAATAATATGGCAGCTAGAAGATTTGAGCACTGTACTGCCTTTCAATTATGGATGAGAATTAATAGTTTGGTTTTAACATGTTTAAAATAAGTCATTCTTAAGATAAAATGTGAAAACAGCTAAGGTCTGAAGTAGAGAATTATCTTCTTCATAATCTTTATAAAACTTTCATTGGTTAAAAACTTAGCTTTTCACTCGATTTTACTTTCAAGGAAAATATGCCACAGGACAGATGCTATTCCTCAAAATATTTTATGATGCTACATGTAGGCATTCCTTTATTAAATCCTTTCAATATATTCCAAAACTAAGTTATCAAGCTTATTATTATTTTTCTTGCTAAAGTACATACTTTACACAACCATTTTAGAACTGGAGAGCCAGTCTTCAATAAATTAATTACAGTAGTGGACATCTGATATATACATAGATGCATTTTCTTCTATTACAATTAAAAACAGTATCATTCTTTGTCATTGAGATAGAATATCTTCAAATTTTTTGTGCTTTTTTTCTCTTCTTATTATTTTTTTAACATAGCAAACTCTTCTGTAATGAAAATGCCACAGTTTTGGCAGTGAACAACCAGAGAAATCCCCATTAGGATTTTCCAAGAGATAAATAGCTCATTTTTTCATGTACAGAATTATTGGCTTCAAAATTAGTATACTGAACACAGTATATAACATGTGGAATACCATTGTTACAACTTTAAAAATTGGCCTTTTCTGTCTTAGATTATATTTAAAAATGCAAAACACAGCCAATTTTTTGGCAATTATTTTTATAAGACAATATTGCACAAAGTCCTTAAATACAGATATAAGTTATGCCATTGGACTAAATATTACAACAACTACATGGCAAATGAAGCAGTTTTATGCACATGCAGTCTCTGGAGATACACTAGGAGACTGTTCATAGGACAAACACAGTTTACTTGCAAATAGAATGAGTGTTGAATAAAACAAATTCAATTTGGCAATTCATTGTTTTATGTGGTATTTTCTCCAAACTTAACCATGGATGACCTGGATAAAAATGGAGACAACGACCATATGGTTGTATTTTCACAGTAGCCTGAGGAATGCTAAACTGTAGTTCTCCAGGAACTCAGTTTCTGGTGTTAATTAACTACTTTTATTTCCCATCCCAGCCCTCCGAACTGATTTTTTGCAAAATGAAAATTAAGATTCAGAAGTAGAGCTGGCAGTACTTTCAACAAATGACTTATAAATTTGAGAGTTCAAAAACCTTGGAAAAGAATCTCTGTGCATTAAAGTATATATCTGAAGTTGGGCATCTTCATACATGTGAGGATTGGGATCCAACAGATTTCTATTGATCACCTCTCTAACTCGAGAATCGAGACTGACCTAAAAAGAAATCAGAGCAGATACATTAAATAACATTTTTTCAAAATATATCAATTAAGCAATCATACTTTTGTGACATTTTAGAGAAACTTCAAAGAGTAATGAACTACCTAAAATCTTGAGCTTATCCTTTCAAAGCCTACATAACATTGCATACTTTTCTCCTTCGAAAGTTGAATTAAACAAACAGAAAAACAACTAGTCTTTTAAACCAGAAATTTAGTTCACAGATATTTGGCTTATTTAGATTTACTTTTCTCTACACATTCATTCAAGAGTTTTGATAATTTCTATTCATTGTTGAGGTACCAGAGAGTTTCCTAGCCACAACAGGAGTTTACCTCCTCCTATTATGTGACTGCTGGGGTGACTATCTTGATGGAACGAGGTAAAAATCTGGCAGAGAGTAGTTCTCTGGCAAAAATTAGCATGTATATGAAATGCTGATTCCTAATAGTTTCACAGCCTAACAAGTACTACTGCATCAGAAGTGGGAAACCAGGAATGTGGAAAGGCTTAGCAGAGCAGAACCACAGCAAGCATTTTCCATGTCTTAATGTCTACCTGGCAAGGCATAGGAAATTCTATAGTCCTCATACAGGAATCCACACAAAGACCTCTGCACTAAAGATTAAGCAGAACAATTACTTGAAATGGAATCTTTGAAAGGAGAAATGTAAATAGGAGTTCAGAATATCTATTCATCAATACAGTGTTATTTTAGAGGTGTACAGAAGTTAAATTCTGTGAATCATTCAGTTATTTTTTTTCCTCACTAAGTGCTAATCCTGTTGGAACTGGTAGGGACTGTTGGACAGGGAAATAGAGAAAAATAAATAGCACAAGGGCATGCTTGGGGAAGAGGAGTAAGCTCGTCCCTGAAATGTCAGCAAACACCTGAAGAGGCAAACCATCGCTGAGTCCTGACTGGCTGCCTCAGTCCTCACTGTTGGACAAGGAGAAGGGCGCCCTCATCCAGAGTTGTGTGTCTCGTGGTTACCCAAGCCTATACAAAACTTTCATATTTACCAGTAAACATTTTGTCATGAGCATTTTGCAAAAGCCTTTTTGGTCCTGGCTTCTTTTCCTACCCACTATTTGGACTAAGCCTAGGGTTTGAAACAGTCCCCACGACTGCACCCACTCATGTTCTACCTGGTGTCCCCAGAATCCTGAGCTGCATGGCCCATGTAGAGCTGGGTTGATGATACACCCCAGGGATGGCTGCTGTGGAAGGATTTGTAAGGAAATGGTGATCCAAACTAAATTTCTGTGGTTTAGCTAGTCCAACTTATGTACGGAAAAAATTAAACATCTGTTGGCTGCACTGTATCTTTGTCAGGAATTCTAAAAACACACAAATTGTAGAAATGGATCATTTATGTTTCATTCTCTGTTATTGCTACACGAGGTCATCATTGGGTACAAAGTAGTGAAAAGTACAGAATTTTTTCCTAAGATTTTTATTTAAAATGATTGTTTGGATTTCTGCTCAGCAGGAAAATGCTGACGCTGGAGTTTAAACTGATTGATTTTATTCTGAAATGTGGTGGTACAGTAAAGTCAAGCATTACCAAATGCACACACCACTGTTTTGAAAATGGTGCTCTTACTTTCAAATTTGATTCAATGAAGATGGAAATATTAGGTCACTTATTTCTTAAATAGTAGCATAAGTATAGTATAACATATTATCAGTAGCTGAAAACAAATTAGTTATCTTTAGACAAATAAAATAACTTGAATTATGAAATATTTTGAGTCCTCATTGTGTCATTTTTACTGTTTTGCAAATTAATAACAGTGAAATATCATAGAGGAAGTGATACTGTTAACTCTCAGATCTCTGTAACAAAAATGCATTTGCTATTTCCATTTAAAAAATAAAATATTTACCTTAATATCTGTTTGAAAACGTTGTCTGCCAGTCAAAAGAAGTGTAGAGAAGTCAAATAACAGGGATAAACCCCACGGGTATAACAATCTATGATGGGTCTGAGCCACAGTCACCCTATGACTCAGGCACTGGGTGCCTTATAAGGCTACCTTTTCTGGGGTCCAATGCCTGAGGGACTTAGGAGTTTCCTGTAAAGAACTTATCCTAAGGAAAGAGAAGATTGAGTAGCACCAGACAGAAGCTATCCTGGGGCAGTAGAAATCCTTCTCAGATGCACATCTCGGTGGGAGGAAGGGAGGGTGCAGTGCAGCAATAACAGAGTTAAAAAAGAAGTCCCAGATTTAGCAGCACAACAGGGGATTTCAGCAGTGCTGCAGACATTGGCCGTGTTGCAAGGTGGCAGCTGAAGCTTTAAAAAGGCATATGTGACTTTGTGGCAGTCCTCAATGAACGTGGAAGCTTTCATTCCCAAGGGACTATGAGATAGGGGAGAAAAGCAAGTGGCTTGCAAATAAAAATATCCACTGGCAACTCCATAAACTAATTGGGAGGAAAAGTGTAATGAAAGCTGGAAGTTCATCAAGATATGGAGGTAAAACTGGGAGAATGAAGACAAATCTTGCCAGTGTGGCATAGGAAGACCTGGCTCAATTTTTCTAGATTTCTATGCAATGGAGGAGAACATCTAGATTGGTGAATACTGCCAAAAGGGAGCCCACGAAGTACTGACCCAGCCTTTCTGTTCCGACAGTCGAGATACAATGGGAATTTTTGACTGGACATTTTTTGGTAGAATTATACAGAAATGATGAATTTTCACTGAAAGTGTTTTTCCCTCCTAGAAACCCTCCTTTAAGACAATTAGGTTAATTCACTGAACAATTTTTTTGCATACCAGGATTAAGTTTCCCCCCCTATTCTTTTCCATTTTATTTTTAATTTTATAAAAATTGTTTATTTAGGATTTTTTTCTAAGGAAAATTCTCTTTTTCTTTCTTCCTTTATAAGTCATATTAAATTTTACTAATTATACCTTCTGTCACCTTTTGAAATAATTCTTTTCAATTTTAACAGAATTTTGTTTTCTCATGTTAATTCTTATAAATCTAAAGAATATCTGATTCTTCTGCCAGCTATAATATACTTTAACATATTCACTTTTAGTTGTATTATTTTGTGTTGATTATTTCTACTGAAAATAATATAAGTAAAATTGCAAATAAACTGATTGTTGGAATATTTCTTGGAGCAAAGACAACTGGTACAATAAAGCGTAGTAACCATATTCGTGGTCGGGTCCAAATGATGGGACATTTTTATCTTGCTAGTCTAAGGGAGAGTTCTGGCATGGGGTTAGGGTCACTAGTTCTCATTTTGTCTCAAGTTCTAGGGTTGGGTTCATAGAAACTGACAGTAGTGTCATGAAAAAAATACTAGACAATGGACAAACTAATCAGCATTTGGTAGCTGGAAGGGAATATTTGGAATCAGACCTTGGGCTTATATTATGTCTACCAGAAATAATTCTGACGTCCTTGAAAAGTCATTGCACCTCTTTGAGAATCAGTTTCCCTTGCCATGAAATGGTGCCATCTGTCCTAGTGGCTAAAGGAGAGTTGTGAGACTCATATTGTAATATATATGAGACCATTTTGTCAACAACAAAGTTTAACCCTAATGTAAAGTAATATAATAATAATAATAATTGATCATAAGTATAACGGCACCTCTTTGATCCAACCCAATGTCTTTAGATCGGTATCAACTTAATTTTTACCTTCTCAGAGTGACCTTACCTGACTACCCCATTCCAAACGACTGCATCATTCGATCTCCAATTCCATCATAAATAATGTTTAATCACTATTTTTAGTTGCTTGGTTTTGACAGGATCTGTCTATCTTCCTAAAATGTAAGCTGTCTGAGGGACAGGTCAGTGTTTTTCTTGCTGGCCATCTTATCCATAACATTTAGCCCAGTACTTGGCTCATAGGAAATATTCAATGAATATTTTTGGAATGATGATGTGCATGCACAAAGAAATGAGTCTTGGAAAATATAGTCAAATGAGTTCTGTTTAGAAAAATTGACTTAAATCATTGAGGTGTTAAATTCACATAATTTTGCTTGAATATACATACATACACAGAATCAACAGGTCTATCACATCAGCATGATTTTTAGATAATTCTGGTGTTTAAAATAGGTTTATTGCTTTTTTCTCAGAGAAGAGCAGCTGGAAATCTAGGATGAAATCAGAAGCAAATTACTACTACTTTTGAAATCACTATGAAGCAAAGCTTGGACGTTATAGATGTAGTGGTTTTTAAAGCTTTGTCCATGCCATCATTCTACAAAACAAGGAAGCTGAGGCTGCCAAGCACTGAATTGAGTTGTTCCTTGTCATACGGATAGTGTCAGGGCCAGATTATAGCTCTGGTTAGGGACAATGCCATCACTAAGGATATTTGCAGGTAACTGAACACAAACACTTAAATTCAGATAAAAGTCTTATATTTGCTGCAGGATTTATAATCATTTCATCATTCATTAGCTCAATGCTATGTATATAGTTGGCAAGAGCTTTTAAATAGATTCTTTATTAAAGATATTTATTTTGCTGGGTTAGTCTTTTCAATATTTAATAAACATAAGCTGCCACCAGCATCTGCTATGGGCAGCAAGGCTACTATTAGTCTTGAATTCCTCCTTATTACCTCCATTTCTTTTCTCTTGGAGGATATCACATTAAAAAAAATAAAATTTACCTTTGAAAAAATGCTATTTTTAATTTGTTTTTAGATTTTTAAAAATTTAAAATTTGGCCTTTTCCCTTCTTGAAATGTATTCTACTCCATGAAATAGAAGTTATATTGACTCCTGAATGCAGACATCTCTTGCATAACAAAATGCTCAGATTATGAAAAATGCATAAAAGCATGCTCTTAAACAATGAAATGTAATTTTCATCATGCTGGCTTCATGAAAGAAAATAAGTTACATATATATAATTTTAAGAATGTAGACTTTCTCTATGTTTAACAAAAAGGAACATGATAAATTAAGGTAAAATGAAAGTCTAGTGAAAAAAATGGGGCTCTAGTTAAGAATAAATCCTGACAATTTTTAGCTATTAGGTCATCACCATTTTATAAATGACTCTAGAGTTCATCTTCTTTAAAAATATTCTGAGTAAATACAAACAGTTCCAGAATTTCAGAGGTAAAACAGCCAGATTATCTAACCCCCCAAATGGGAAATGGATCCCGACTGGTTTGTAGTGGCTGCTCTGAGAGAGGTGAAGCTGGATCTGGGCACAGCAGTAAGGGGACCGTGACAGATCAGCCGTGTCACCTGGTGGGAGAATGAAGTCGTAGCACAAGGGCCTCACAGCTGCCACTCTGGATTTGGTTTACTCTTCTCTGTGCCCATTTTTATTTTTATTTTGTAAACCAATCAACTGAATACTGAGGCCCAGAGAAGTGAACTAATGTATCCCAGGCCACACAATGAGGTTGAAGCAGAGCCAAGTCTAGAATCCTATACATCTGAATTTTAGTTCATATTCTCACTACTTTACAGTCAGGGCTCTCTTGATGTGACTTGTGTTCTCTCCAGTGTTGAAAAACAAAATTTAAAGGCTGATGATTCAGTATCATCAAAGAGTTAGAAGTGTATTGTGGCTAATTAGGAATTGGCAAGTTTTTGCATAGAAAGTTCGATCAGATATAGTAGTTTGGAAAGGACTCTGGGATAGCGAGGCCATGTGTGCCACACTGTGAGTGTATCACTGAGTCAAGACATATGACATGATTCAAGAGTAAATATATCTATACCTTGGCTCAAAATACAACTTTTTAACAACCTTCTCATTGCAAATACCTACTTTTGGTTTATTTGTTTTTGCTGCTTAATAATCAAATATAATTACTATGTTGATATGAGAGCCATTAGTTGGCTAAGCAAAGGCACTTCATACAGTCTAATAATTGTCATTCTATGTCAAGAGTTAATTACAAGTCACCATCAATGTAGCAAAATGTTAAAAATTTGAATTTCACCTATCTCTGTCTCTCCTTGTAGCAGTTGGAGGATATTAGAGTGGGTAATGGCCCAAATGTAGTTATTAGAAAAATAAAGGAGAGAATAAATACAGCCTTTAAACTGAATATTTGTCTATTTAATTTAGGAAAGATTGTGTTCTTGATCAGGAAGTAATATTTTAATGACTTTCTGTTGAAATTCATTGTCAAAGTAAAGAAATTAAGCTAACACAAAACTCCATTACTTCGGCAAAGAGAATGAAAATCTAAGTTTATATTTCAATAATTAATAATTATGATAGTTCTGAATTGTAGCCCAAAGAAGTAATTTTGTGAAATTAAGCATTTTATATAACTGCATCAGTTGGCGATATCTGATAATTAAGATATGTGAGGACAATGAGAAAGTGTTTCCCATACAAACTAAAAATTAGAAAATATAGACTGTAAAATAAAGGAGCTATATGAATTTACTATGGAGCATACTTGTTCTACTAATATTATTCTAAAATGGAACATCATTATTTTAAGATGATACATAGTGCAGAAGAATGGACTGGAGAATCTATACAATTATTATTTTAAGATGATACATACTACATATTTTGGGGAGAGAAATGGGCTAGCTAATCTTCCCAAAGACTCTGTAATTACGTGTTATTACGGCCAATAGAAGTGTCTTTGGGCACAACTGGATCATTTGATATATTTGCCATGTAATGCAATATTAAAATAAAAATGATAAAGTAATTACCAGTTAATTATACTAATAATATCAAAGGAGAATTGATCAGACACTGCGGTTCTAGATATACCAGAAACCTGAAGACTCTTTTTAGGTTGTAGAATTATATTGGTATTAGAAATACAAAGTGGCATCAGTAATAAATGTATTGAGGCTACAGAAAAAATTCTCTCCACCTTGTTTTAGTGAATACTTTTTCAATGTTAATGCAGGAAATTAAGAATAAAATAATCTTTTGTGTATCCAATTTCAAGGTTTCTTGTTTTGTACAGACAATATCATTGGGGTCCTCTGGAATACCAATGGCACTTAAAACCCAATACATTTTTCTTTAATTACTTAGATATATCTCACTGTAGTGAAACAGCATTCCAAGCATAGAGATGGATAAAGTAGACACTAACTCATTTTTTAGGTTTCAAGATAAGGAGGGTAAGGCAGGTTGGGGCCACACCAAGTGATGGATGAAGCATTTATGAGCACAGCCTGTTTCTAGGGGTCTTCATAAATGCTCCCAGAGGAGGGGGGTGCAAAGGCTGCAACTCTGGGAGAAGAAAATGCCAGGTCAGGACATTTAGATGCATAGTTAAAAATCACTGTGGTTTCAGAAAAACAAAAAAGATAAAAAGAGGGTGGTGTTGAGAAAAGAAGGCATTCTAGGAACCTCCAAGTTCAAATGCTTTAAAGCCCCTCATAATTCTGTCACTCGGCTCTCCGGAGGCATGAGCACAGTATAACCCTCCCCTTGCCAGATGCTTTTAACTCTGCTAGCCGGAACATTTCTTAGGAGAAAATTAACTTTTTAAAAATTAATGGAAAAGTATTAATTTGATTGCTTGAAATGCTCTTTATTAGATACATTCTGACAATGGAAAAATGGCTTGCACTTAACAGGAAAAGTAGAATAAGTAGAGTAATGGCTCTTATTCTTCTCTCCCTCAAAAACATTAACGGGTCATAAAGACCCATTCTTCAGTTCTGTAATTATTCTATCATAAGCATCAACAAACATGGAAGGTTTAGGGTTTTGGCACCTTTTTTTTTTTTGAGCCCCTAGACCAGAGATTTTCAAACTATGAGGAAAGTGTATATTCTACTGGACATAACATTGCCCTGTAGAAAGAAATTGACCTTCAGCGACCGACAAATGTCTTTTTAATCAACTATCCTAAAAAATGTTTCCAAAGTTCCAATTATCAAGAACCACTGGTAATCATTTTTTTAAGATGAAGAGAAATAGTGAAATAATAGGACAGCTGGTCGTAGACTGTTTACCTTGTCTTAGGAATGCCTCCTATCTGTCGTGAATTTCACTTGATCCTGTCCTACGTAATATAGTGGAGTTTATTTAAGATTATAAATTACAGGAAATATTTGCTCCAGATCGACACATACATATTATATGGGCTTAAGACAAGTTCTAAAAAGAAAACATTAAGCTTAACAGTAGTTAAGGGTCACATGGATACATTTTTTTCTCCACTTTTACAATGTTTGTAGCATTTTAAACTAACATTTCTACTTTTTTAAACAACTAAAGAACAGAATGCATGTACAATACCTACTGTGGGTGTCTTAATCAAAGCTTAAATATTTTATGGAAGAAAATGCTAATAGTCTAGGCTAAGTACACTAAAATTAACATTTGAAATTCCTTTCCTAAAAGGGTGACTTTGCAAAGGGAGAAACACATTTGGTATATGTGAGAAAACAAGGAAATATGCCCTCTTTGTGTGTGGGTTTTTTCTTGGCTTGTTTATGGGGAAGTTTGGATAGTGTGGTGGGGAAAACATTACCATTACAGAGTTTGCCTACTGATTCATCATCATGGATATGTGCGGAGCGTATTTTGAAAGTGTATATTCCTGGGTTCTATTTCCAAAAATTCATTTTCAGAGGACCAGGTTAGGCCTCAAGAATGTGTTTAAAATGCCCCAGGTGATTCTCATACTGGTGCTAGGGATTGCACTCTGAGAAGCACTACCCCAAGGTAAATTCTTCTTTTCCACTTTAGTCTAAGTCATAGCAAATTTTATTTAACAGGCTCCCTAATGTTAGTTTGGAAAAGCAGTAGACTACCACATGACTCAGCCAGAGACAAATGATTAAAGCATAGTGGGGAGATCTAGCCTTCAAACACCTGTTCAGGTGTTTGGACTCTGAAGCATCTACTCAGAGCAGCCTTCTAGCCTGTCCACACCCCATGCATTACCCAATTTGGACAATGGTCCCTTCAGGTTCACCCTTGGTTTTAGGAAGCCCATATCAATGTTTCCCGTATTTTTACCTCTTTTGGTGATAATATAGAAATGTAATCTTCATATATCATTCTGGCCTTTTCTTCAATTACTTTTTTGTTCTGCTCTTTCTTTAAATCTTCACAGGCAAGCCAGAAAAGTAGGTTCTCTTCACTGTATTCTGTTCGGAGGAACTCTCTGAAAAGGTTTCTTCCAGCTGGGGCCTTCATCATCTTGTCAAAATTTTGTGACCAGGACAAGACTTCATCTGATGTGGGGTTTTGGCTGCAGAGACAGAACAGGGCCATTATCAAAACCAACTCTACCTTAGGATCCCTGCCCAGGCAAGGAGCCCACAGAAATTAGTTGCTGCCATCTAGTGGTCAAGGACATTCAGTCCAGCCTGATCCGGCAAATAACTGGCTAGTGACTAGGTTAGTAACTTCTGGGTCTTGACAAAAATTCATAGAGGCACACACTAATGTTAGGTAGCCGAGCTTTCAAATAGCAAGGGGCTATACACACCATGCATGTGGTCGTCAGAAATTCCTAGTGAAGCTTGGAAATATTCAATATACCTTAACAATATGTTGCACCTCAACAGAATCAATTACACCTTACATTGAAGGGCAAACTGAAACTCTTTTGTTTGCATGATTTTAATTTTTAAGCCATAAGATACAGTTTATCTTTTCATCTCTGATAGCTACCTTTTGTCACTGGGTCTAAAATAAGAACACATCATGTGCACTTGTCATTTGTTTTCCTATACTGTAATAATTATTTTATTAAATATTATGAATGAAGTATTACCCATGAATGGAGTTATCCTAGTTAAAAAGCACAGGGGATTTATAATGATGCTGAGGATGATTTAGATATCTATAGTCAGGTTTCACTCATTACTTCTTGCAGTAATCACCAGTTATTACTCCCTTTGTTTATACGTCAAAGAAATGGCAGAGAACTTAGAGGCTGTTCTGGTTAAATTGTTCCTGATCTTGCTTTTCCATTTATTGATCTATTTACTAATTTCCAACCTAAAATATATTTGGTTAAAGAAGTACTTACATTTTATTTTTCTTACCTTTTTGACCAAGTATTTTAAATAGATTTGTTACTATTCCAAAATGTTTGAACGTCCTCATTTAAAAAAATTTAAAAGGCAGAAAAATTACCATGAAGGAAGCATCAATATTAAAACCTTCTCAAAAGAGGCAGAAAAAGAAAGCTCCTATATACCATTACACAAATGTTCTACTTGTATTTGAATTTTATTCTGTAGATACTGGATTTCAGCTTCTCATTTTGGAGAAAATACTTGGTTAGAGTCTGTTCTAATGGAAATGGGACCAGGGATAAGCTGGGTGCCATTTCTGATGGACTTGTGTAATTCCATATCTTTTTGTGTTTTAGACTTTTCCCCTATAAAGAGAATAACTTAAAAAATATTATCAGAAAAGGGAAGTAAATAATTAAAGCAATTTGGGGAGCTGAGTCATGTAACAAAAGTTATTTTTTGAATGCGATAAACTCAGGCAATGTTTTAGCTGATATCTTAACAAAGCTAATAGAAAAACTGGTGGAAAGCAATTGCAATTACAAAGTAAGATCTCCCAGACTGAGTAAGCATTCATTTCACAAAACCATTTTGAGGAGTATACTAGGAAGCAAGGGATGATACTTAAACATTGAGTAGATGTAAACAGTATGTAAACACAAGACATGATTACAGCGTGGACCACACTTACCATTCCTCCAGGACTTGGATACTCTCCATTTTTGTAGTGTGTGTGGGTCTTCCTGCACTTTCCCCTCTTTCTTCATTCCTAACAGTGAGGCTGTAATGTAGTATAACACTTAATTTTGTTTAGGGAAAGCCATGACTTAAAGAAAAAACTTGCAGGACAATATTTCTCAGAATAATTTTATTTTCAATTATGTGTAAAAAAAGAGCAATATCATTTTTAAATGATGAAAGAGGAAAGGAAAATAAAGGTAAGAAAACCATTATTTAATAAAATAATAATAAATAGTAATCCTAAATTGACATTGTTATACTTTCTGACTTCATCCTTACATTATCTGAATTACTTAAAATCTGCAAGATACTTACATGATATATGCCTTACTATTTGATATATATCATTATGTTACTCTTTGGAGTAGTCATTTTGACTTTTGGTTAGTTCTATTCATTATTTGTTCTCCATTCATTTTTTCCCCATTGATAGCCAGAAGATAAATCCGAATCTAAAACAAAATTTGCTAAATTCATATCATCCTTCTCTGTAGACCAGGTGTTCTGTCACTCAACCATCATTCCTCCATCCACTTAAATTCCAACTCCTGGATTTAAATTTTATTTTGCCTTTGACCTTTCATCCCTTTAGTCAATCTCCAGTGTCTTGAGATGGAGAGGCCAGCCAGTCTGAGGGCTTGGAGAGGGTAGCATTGGGTGAGAGAAGTCTGTGTCTCTCAGACATAAATTTGGGAATTCTACAGGATTACAAGAGCTAGGATAATTTCATGGGCTTTAGTAACTCAGGACAAAAAGAATTGTCCTAGTCAGGTAAACTAGATAAGCAGCACCTAAGGTGGAATGCCCAAAGTTCTAGGTGTAGACTAGACATTGTGGGGCAGGTTATGGGCAGGCCTAGCAGCAGGTGGAGAGGATGAGTCAATGGCCTCAGAAAAGTCAAGTTACTGAATTGGCAAACTGATCCCTCTGTCTCCAAGCCGAGGAGCTTCATGATAGCCTGTTGGAAGCAAAAGAACTTCAGATAACATCTCTTTCATTTGTTCATGCATTCACTTATTCAACAAGGGGAAACCTAAAGTATTATTTTTTACTGCCTATTATGTGCTAGGCACTTTCTTTTTACCTTTAATTTTATTATCCTCATTTTGTAGATTAACAAAGTGAGGCACAAAGCTGTCTGGTAGGTTGACACAAGTCAGCCACTAAATATGTGTTATGGTTGGAATTTGAATTCAATTCTGTAGAGCTACCCTGTAATTTTTACTGGCTGCCTATTATGAATCATGCTGTCTGATAGGTTATATGGCAATATACTACTTATTATGTGAATGCAGAAAAGCATCACTAAATATGGTTGGTTGTGGTGGAAAGAAGGGGTTTAGTGGGAGAAGGCTTCCCAGAAGTAGTTATTCTTAATCTGGAAAGCTTGGTAAGGAATGCTGAGACAATGTCTCATTAATTCTTTCTTTCTTTCTCAGGGGCAAGGGATGAGTATGGTGAGAGTGTAGCAAAGGGAAGAATTTAAGGAGCAGGGGCCAACCTACAACTGGAAGTGAAGCTAAATAGGAGAATTTAGTTGAAAAAGTAGACTACCTGGAGAAAAGAGAACCCAAGAAGAATCGGAAAGGACTCTTTTGTCATAAAAAGGACACTTCAGTGAAAAAAAAACAACTTAATAGTGAAATAAATTAAGTTCTCTTCCATCAATTTTTAGGGAGAGTAGATTTATTGGTGTAGAATCATGGAGAAAAAGAGGGATGCTTTCATGAAAGTGGCATGGACTAAAGAATTCTGGAGAGCAGAAACCGTAGCTAATTGCCACCCAAACACCCAGCAATCTGGCTAGCGCTCTGCAGGGAGGTAGTAATTCTGGGGCCAGAGCCCTCACAGCCTTCAGTGTGGGGGAGCTATGGGGAAGACTGGGAGGTGGGATTCAGAGAGAGCAGCATAACTGTTCAGGTCTCTGTTTGTGGGTACTTGAGAGTGTGTTGTGGCTTGAGGTAGCTTAGGACACCTCAGTACATAATGCTGCTGCATCCTAAGGTATGTGTTTGGGAGGAGATTCATTAACTTCTCAAAGTCCCTTCGAGTAAGAGTGCTTCTCTGCAATTTGATGCATTTCTAGTAATTATGGACAAGTGGGTGGAAGAGGTAGGATACATCACTGAAAATGTCCTGTGAAATTTCCTGGGAGAAATTAATGATGCCAAACGTATAAAATATGAAAAATTTTTGTAAATTCTAGAAAGATATTTAACTAGGAAATTAACGCTCATTCTGACAAGCTTTACTGAGCGTATATATGTGTGTGCGCACATACAGTAAGCTACTTGAAAATATTAGGGAAAGAGCCCGTGTTCACTGATTAAATAATAAACTCCTTGAGAATTTATGTGTTGTTTCCACACAGTGTGCCACACAAACTCAGGTATACTTCATTTTATACAACATCTTTGAAAAAGTTTGTTCTCCATGGTGTCTTTGCTGTAGAGCAACAAATCTGGAATCCACATGCGTGACTCACAAGTTTCTGAACATGAATTCTGGCTCTTCTATCTGTTTCTGTGATATTTACAGACATCTCAAATGCCACCATATTAGAGTGATCATCATGAAATATTGGGTTGTGTTTATATCTTTAATTTCTACAGATGGTAAAATATGGGCACAGATTTGTACTAAAACTATTTATAATAGACATTCAGTAAATGCTTAACTGTTCACCTCTGTTCCATTTCTTGATCTACTACTGGACATAACATTGCCCTGTAGAAAGAAATTGACCTTCAGCGACCGACAAATGTCTTTTTAATCAACTATCCTAAAAAATGTTTCCAAAGTTCCAATTATCAAGAACCACTGGTAATCATTTTTTTAAGATGAAGAGAAATAGTGAAATAATAGGACAGCTGGTCGTAGACTGTTTACCTTGTCTTAGGAATGCCTCCTATCTGTCGTGAATTTCACTTGATCCTGTCCTACGTAATATAGTGGAGTTTATTTAAGATTATAAATTACAGGAAATATTTGCTCCAGATCGACACATACATATTATATGGGCTTAAGACAAGTTCTAAAAAGAAAACATTAAGCTTAACAGTAGTTAAGGGTCACATGGATACATTTTTTTCTCACTTTTACAATGTTTGTAGCATTTTAAACTAACATTTCTACTTTTTTAAACAACTAAAGAACAGAATGCATGTACAATACCTACTGTGGGTGTTTTAATCAAAGCTTAAATATTTTATGGAAGAAAATGCTAATAGTCTAGGCTAAGTACACTAAAATTAACATTTGAAATTCCTTTCCTAAAAGGGTGACTTTGCAAAGGGAGAAACACATTTGGTATATGTGAGAAAACAAGGAAATATGCCCTCTTTGTGTGTGGGTTTTTTCTTGGCTTGTTTATGGGGAAGT
This sequence comes from Manis javanica, assembly GCF_040802235.1. Taxonomy (NCBI): domain Eukaryota; kingdom Metazoa; phylum Chordata; class Mammalia; order Pholidota; family Manidae; genus Manis; species Manis javanica. Next base: position 68,583,254 of record NC_133168.1, read on the forward strand.
TTGGATAGTGTGGTGGGGAAAACATTACCATTACAGAGTTTGCCTACTGATTCATCATCATGGATATGTGCGGAGCGTATTTTGGAAGAAAGTACTTTTTTTTAAGAAAAATAATTGGTTCTTAGGGACAACCCCTGAAATAGTTGCAAAAAAAGGTGAAAACTTTCCAGTAGCCATGGCAACTCTGGGAAAGAGGCTGATCACAAAAACCACATATATTTGCACAAAGACTCAACTGAGGAATCAATAAGATGCTTACATTTAATACAGTATGACATCAAGGTTCAATCAAGAGCCATTTTGGTAAAGTGCAGCTACCATTCAATATTTCAATATTCTCACATTGTGATATCAGTTTTTCCTTTTTATTTAACAACTTCTACTTCAAATTCCCAGTGTAAAAATGAACTCAACATCCTTCATGTTTGGAAAAAAAATTGATAGGTTATTCTTTAAGTGTTTCATTTTCCTGGGTTAAAGCATCATGGTAAAATAATACTACAGCTTTATTTTAACAATCAACAATTTATGGGTATGTATGAGACACCTGGTTTATACAACATTGCCTGGTTGGAAATTCAAGATGAATAAGACAAGAGGATCTATAATTAAGGAGTTTCAACATGTAAATAAGCATCATATAGCTTTACAATGAGAGCTAAAATCAGGTACACATATGGGGTTTCTTAGACACAGGTATGGTATCTATACTTCTGCATGAGAGAATTGAGAAGGCTTTACAGAGAAGATGATGATTAAAATGAGCTGAATAATGAGCAGGTGATTGACAGATGGAGACCTGGACAAAGGGAATTCCAAGCAGAGGGGAAAAGTTGTAAAGGCTTTTGAAAGTGTAGAGGCTGGAAGTTATAAAAGGGCATGAAATAAATGTAGACCAAAATGGACAGATAAGATGCTCAGGGGGAGCCATAAATCAGAACAGGTAGTGAGATGTGGTTATGTAATGGGCCAAGAAAACAGTGAGGTGGACTCCAAATCAAGATTACACTCTTTGAAGATGACTTGCTTTCCATGTTTTATCTTCCCCATTCATAATGGGGATAATGGTAGGGGCCTGCTGCCCAAGGTTGTAAAGCAAAGGATGAGCACTTGTGACCAAAAGGCAAATTATGACACATGCTTCATGAAATGTGAGGCAAACTGGTTGCACATTTAAATGACAATTCCAAGTTTACAAATGAAGACTTGCTCTTTGCCATTATCATAAAACACTTCCTCATACATTTCCTTCCTACTTTTTCCTCACAACAGTCCTGTAAGGTAAGTGGAGGATTTGTTATTAATCATTCCCATTTTATTTCAGAGGAAACAGTCACCACGGTTGACTTACACAATGCCCACAAGTGAAACACACCAGGGCTATAGCACTGGGACTCACATCTTCTGACTTCCTGTCTTTTGCTATACAGTGTTGCTTCTCTTTAGATAATGGAATTTATTATAGTATTTTACTTTTTGTTATTTACAAAAAATGATTGCTCTTACATGTCTGGAAAGGGTAAACCTCCTATTATAAACCAGTGTATTGAGTGCAAATGCCCCCTCTGTCGGCATTACCCCACAGACACAAGTCTGTAGGAGTTATTGCCCAGTGGGAGTTTCTCAGTTCCCTGGGACTGGAGATTCCCAGAAAGGATTTCTTACCGAAGGCTTTGACAGCAAAGCCTGCAGGAGGAAGGGCAGAGGTGATGCCATTCATGACTGCAGACAGGTGTTCCTACTGGAAAGAATCTCCCTGGGGAGCACAACTTGCTTCCATCAACAAAGCTAACTGCGGGGAGGGGAAGGCAGAAAGCCAGTCCTGAAGAGCAGCGTGGACAAGACTACAAAAGGCAGGAACAAGGCACCAGGAGGCGGGACAGTGCCCAGAAGCCAGCCATAATTTCAGGCATATAAAAACTCAGTTATAGTCAAACCTATGATTTGCACCTCATCTCTTTCATTTATACATGTTGAGTAAACTTGGTTTTGAATGGGGTGTGGGGAGATGAGAATGGCAGTTAGAAATTTGTGCCTGGAAATGTTCTACAACAGATATCTAAAAAAATACACTGTCCCTGTAAATACTCATCCTATTTTGTGTAATAATGTATCCTATGTCATAAAATAAGTATTTTTGTTTGGCTTAAGCTTTCATTTCCTGAACTTAAAACCTCTCAAAAGTAAAAGAATCTGTTATTTAAAATCTTCCCACTAGATGGCTGTGTTGTCTTTATAAACTGTACATTTTAATCAAAATAATAGAAAACCGAAAACGTATCTGGGAGTAATTACCCTTATTTGGAAAACAAATCTATTCTTCTATGTGGAGTTCTGATCTTTCTAAGGAATCTGAAGAGAGCCATTCAATTTTTGTGAGGAAAAAATCAAGCTCCAAGGGGATAAATTTAATCTTGGGAGGTGTGTATAACACACCTATTTTCCTTTCTGGTATTTAGAAAACGTGGATATACCCTGGCTCCATCCAATTCATTTGATTTAAGAATACTTTAATCTTAAAAAAGAAAGGCATAATTCTATTAACATTGTACTTATCCTTTTCAGTATTAAGTTGTTTTGAATGCTAATGTCTCTTGCTGGGGTAATATGGAACTGAATTACATTATACATTCTTAGAATGAATTAATTGGAAAAAACTTTTAACGACCAACAGGCAAGAAATATTTGTTATTTAAAGTGTTTTAAAAGAACCATTGTGAGAGTAGATTCTCCAACTTATTTCAGTTCCAGTTTGGGTTATATATAAACATTAGTTTCTTCTGATGCATGGAAATGGAAGACAAATCTCATGTTCTCATACTCTCTCTTTGCTACCAATTTTGCACTATACAGCCTTCATTTAAAAAGATGGGTCTCACAAAGCAATATACAGATTTGATGCAATCCCTATCAAATTACCAGCAACATTCTTCAATGAACTGGAACAAATAATTCAAAAATTCATACGGAAACACCAAAGACCCCGAAGAGCCAAAGCAATCCTGAGAAAGAAGAATAAAGTAGGGGGGATCTCACTCCCCAACTTCAAGCTCTACTAAAAAGCCATAGTAATCAAGACAATTTGGTACTGGCACAAGAACAGAGCCACAGACCAGTGGAACAGATGAGAGACTCCAGATATTAACCCAAACATATATGGTCAATTAATATTTGATAAAGGAGCCATGGACATACAATGGCGAAATGACAGTCTCTTCAACAGATGGTGCTGGCAAAACTGGACAGCTACATGTAGGAGAATGAAACTGGACCACTGTCTAACCCCATACACAAAAGTAAATTCAAAATGGATCAAAGACCTGAATGTAAGTCATGAAACCATAAAACTCTTAGAAAAAAACATAGGCAAAAACCTCTTAGACATAAACATGAGTGACCTCTTCTTGAACATATCTCCCCGGGCAAGGAAAACAACAGCAAAAATGAACAAGTGGAACTATATCAAGCTGAAAAGCTTCTGTACAGCAAAAGACACCATCAATAGAACAAAAAGGTACCCTACAGTATGGGAGAATATATTTGTAAATGACAGATCCGATAAAGGCTTGACATTCAAAATATATAAAGAGCTCACACGCCTCAACAAACGAAAAACAAATAATCCAATTAAAAAATGGGCAGAGGAACTGAACAGACAGTTCTCCAAAAAAGAAATACAGATGGCCAACAGACACATGAAAAGATGCTCCACATTGCTAATTATCAGAGAAATGCAAATTAAAACCACAATGAGGTATCACCTCACACCAGTAAGGATGGCTACCATCCAAAAGACAAACAACAACAAATGTTGGTGAGGTTGTGGAGAAAGGGGAACCCTCCTACACTGCTGGTGGGAACGTAAATTAGTTCAACCATTGTGGAAAGCAGTATGGAGGTTCATCAAAACACTCAAAATAGACTTACCATTTGACCCAGGAATTCCACTCCTAGGAATTTACCCTAAGAATGCAGCACTCAAGTTTGAAAAAGACAGATGCACCCCTATGTTTATTGCAGCACTATTTACAATAGCCAAGAATTGGAAGCAACCTAAGTGTCCATCAGTAGATGAATGGATAAAGAAGATGTGGTACATATACACAATGGAATATTATTCAGCCATAAGAAGAAAACAAATCCTACCATTTGTAACAACATGGATGGAGCCAGAGGGTATTATGCTCAGTGAAATAAGCCAAGCGAAGAAAGAGAAATACCAAATGATTTCACTCATCTGTGGAGTATAAGAACAAAGGAAAAACCAAAGGAACAAAACAGCAGCAGAATCACAGAACCCAAGAATCGACTAACAGGTACCAAAGGGAAAGGGACTGGGGAGGATGGGTGGGTAGGGAGGGATAAGGGGTGGGAGAGAAGAAAGGGGGTATTAAGATTAGCATGCATAATGGGGGGGGGAGAAAGGGGAGGGCTGTACAACACAGAGAAGACAAGTAGTGATTATACAACATTTTGCTATGCTGATGGACAGTGACTGTTTGGCTACTCAGAAAGTGAATTAAGATAGGATATGAAGAAGAACTTCCAACATCAACATTCTCTGGAAGAGTCATTCCAGAAGATGATCATCAAAAAACTTCAACAAAGATTCTGGTGCTGTTGCAGTTGTAGATGCACTCATCCCACCGGTTCCTGGACTTGCCATTGGAATGAAGAAGGAGATATCTAAGCTGGCCTATGCACACAGTAAAACAACAAATTTGACTGGAACTATACTGTCGGAACTCAAACAAGAATTAGGAGAAGTGCAAGTTGCAGCGCTCCAAAATCTTGCGACTATAGACTATCTACTGTTAAAAGAACATATGGGATATGAACAGTTCCCAGGAATGTGTTGTTTTAATTTGTCTGATTTTTCTCAAAATATTCAAACTCAGTTAGACAATATCCATCATATCATTGATAAGTTTTCACAAATGCCTAGGGTGCCTAACTGGTTTTCTTGGTTTCACTGGGTATGTCTGGTAATTGTAGGTCTGCTTTGGTTATGTAGCTGTATTCCTATTATGTTAATGTGTGCATGCAATTTAATTAGTAATTTAAAACCTATACATGCTTATATATACACTACAAGAAGATATGTCAAAGAAATAATCAATCTTCCCATGTTTTCTTCTGTCTGCTACTTCTATAGCTTCTCTTCTTCCTTCATAATTACAACCCCTAAGTAGAATTCGTGCCTCATATCGAAATTACCGAGTATCATAATTCTTCCAAGTGGTAAAGATACCTCAAGACAAATGCTGGGCATAGAAGCCACAGGGCATAAATATGCAAAAAAGTAAAAAGCTATCCTTTTCAGACAATATTGCTTCTCTCTCACTTGCCAACTTCACATTTCCCTGTATAGCCCCAGAGGATGACTGGTTAGCCAGAGACGGGTAAGATTCCTCAAGGCAGGAACAACCTAAGACAGGCACAGTTGCAGGGGGGCCATCAGGTGAGAAATTGGGGATTGAGAGGTGAAGCTTAGAACCTCACCCCCCTTTTTTGAGAGAAATCTTCTGCATCCGTGGATGTTTTGTTGCCCTTGTCTAGCTTGGATTAATACTTAGTCTATAGGCACACACCTGATCATCTACATTTGTCCTCTTACAGCACTAAACTATGTTTTCTACCTTTATCTTGCATCTACCTACCATTTCAGCATTTTATTAAAAAAAATAATAATAAGGGAGAAATGTGGGATTCACATATAAATCAAGTATAAAAATCAAAAGAATAATCATACTTGACCTGATTGTTTATAGTTCATGATGCGTGATCAAAACCGAAAGTTTCTGTGATGACTGCCCTTGCACTGTTCACCATTTAAGAACTTATTCACTATGTGAGAACTTGTTCACCATGTAAAAACTTGTTCGTTATGCTTCAGAAGATTGGAGACTGCTGAGAATTAGGCTTGGGGTTGATTAATGATTGTGCATTGACTTCCCTATACAGAATTTTGTTGTTAACAACCATATGATCAATAAATATGAGAGATGACCTCTTAAAAAAAAAGGTTTCAAAAATTCCCTTTTACTATTGGTATTGTTTTTATTGCAAACTCCAAGCCACGTATTTTAGGTTCATCAACATTAATTTGATTAAGAATGATAACTGTATTTAACAAGTTATTATGTGGTTAAAATACTGGATCTGCTGGGTAAGCTTATGTTTGGTTAAATAACCATTATTTCTATTTGGAATAAAAAAAGGGTTTCTTTTTTTCCTTTAAAATTAAGAGAATTACAGGACTGAATATTTAGGTGTATTTTATATAATGTCCACCAATCATCAGAATTTTCCTATTTCAGTCCTCAGTTTGATTGAAGTCCTATTTTAAGCTCTCCCTTCAACCCTCTGTAATTTTTCCTGTAAGTCATAATTAAGTTAGTGGATGCTTTTGTGGGAAAGCAAATATCTTGGATGTGAAAAGGCCAATGGATTTTTATTTAGTTAGCAGACACTATTATTAAAATGGCATGTAATCATCCACATCTTTAAACACATCAGTTAAGTTGGAACTCAAGCTTCTGGTTCTGGTTACCTCGTGTCCCTATCATAAAAAGCAGAGTGCAGAAGTTAGAATTCTAACAGTTCGTACTTAGAGAAACATCTGATAGCTGGCAGGATCACCTATCCATCCACCCGTTCATTCATTCCTCCTTGGTATTTTCCAGTGACTGTATCTGAATATGTACGGGATGAGGCAGGAGCATCCTCGAGAACAATTATGACTGAAGGAATTATCCTGATCTTTGGGGAAATTTAACCCACATATGTAATGAACTTCCAACTCTCTGGGAATCCTATGGCTGTGTGTGTATGCTGCAGGAATGCTAAATTACACCTGTGCTGGCTAATGTAAGAGTCAGAGAGAAATGGCCCAAGGGCACAGAATGAAGAAATAGGTTCCCTTACACTTGCTGACATATAAATTAAACATGCTAAACTCACAGTGGTCAAATCCTACCAAGTCAGGTAGTTTCCCTTCAGACTAAGAGTTGTGAGGAGGTGAGAAATAACATCTACTAGTAAAGGATTATTCAGGGGATGCCCTACAGTGTATGAATCCCTAAACTAACTGATTAATATATGTAACTAATCACATCTTAAAGATGAAGAAACTGAGGCTCAGAGAGATTAAGTCATTTGCCAAAGGTTTAACAAAAAGATGTCATGAAACAAGGATGCCACCAGTCTAACTGCAGAACCACTGTTTCTTTCCTACCCTAGGCTGCTTCATGAAAGTAGGCTTTATATGAGGAAGACCTTATTAGAATTTGTGTGTGATCATTAAATATGGCAAGACTACATCTATTTAGAATGAAACACATGGAGTTATTGTTCCATTATTACTTAAGAAATTGGTTGATTAAAAGGGTTCTTTACTTTAAGATAGTCTGTTGCTTTATATAAAATGTAGAAATGGCAGACATTTGCTTCCTACTTAGGAGCAGGGATGCACATTCATATATAGTCTATTGCTATCTGAAACAGGGATATGAATTTTATAGCATCAAAAATTGTATTTATAAAACTCAATTACACAGAATTATAATACAATCAAGTCATATCCAAGAAGTGGATCTCATTGTCTTATCTGACAAAGAACAAGTAACTCCTGAGTGATGTCCTGAAGCAGCTGGTAGATTTCATTAGGTCTACCATACCTAGATTAAGAAAGAAAGTAAGCTGGGCCTAAGAGAAATAATGAAGAATTTTAATGAGAGGGACAAAAACATAGAGTTAATACTTATTTCAGTCAGACAGAGCACAACTGCGACATTTCACAGATAGGGTGGGGTACCAAAAATGTCATAGCTGTCTACTTGTGTATTATTTGTATTGATTTGGAGAAGCTGGAAGCAAGTTGTTTAATATTGTTTAGATACCTAATAAATTTGGCCTGGGTTTTGAAGGGCTGAGGTTCAACTTTTTTACAAGTTGAATAATTTGCTTTCATTAAATCAAGAAAGGAACCCCAGCTTCTTCTGAACTGAATCTTCACCTGGAGAGAACACGGTGTCTCAGAAGCTTGGAAGAGGGACACGCTCATTTTCTCTGTCAGCAGCTTTTCTCTCTCTAAATTCCTCCTCCTGTGCACCTTATGGAGAAACTTGATTCTCAGAGTTCACTGATAACCTCCTAGTAGGCCAGATGACAGACGTTTTATATTCTTATTGCATTGGGCCTCCTGGTCTATTTGCAACATCAGCCATTCCCTACTTTGTGAAATGCTGGGCCGTCCTGGCTTCCATGCCAGCCCAGTGCGGTGTCTCTGTTACCTCTCAGATTCTCTTTGTGTGCCATGTCTGTGTACTTCCACTGCTTTGTTTAAATGTTGGCATTTCCTGAGCTGTTGGTCTTTAGCTCAGTGTGCCCTCACCAGACCATCATTCTCATCTCTGTACACTGAGACTTCCGGATTGTTGTGTCAGATCAAGACTCGCCTTGTGGGCTCTCAGTTCATTTCCACAACTAACTCTCAGGCCCTCAACCTCCTATCCCAGTGGGTTCTCATGTGACGGGATCTCCAGCAGCCCGGCCCCTCCAGCAAGCAGGGTATTGATGTCTCCTCTTTCTCATCTACTGCAAATTCTTGACAGAACACCCTAAGTTTTTCTGGAATCTGTAATTTCTCCAATGCATCTGTATATTGGGCCTCAACATCTCTCGCTGAAGCTGTTACGAAAGCCTCCTAAGTCTTGTCGTTTGTCTTGTCCTTCTACATGTTTTCCATTGCCTCCAGAGGGAAAAACTTAAAACATACAATGGACTCTGTTCTCTTCTTCCTTAATAATCTTTGATCACTTTTCATATCCAAGAAAACTGTACAGTCCTAACTCCTTAACATAGCACCAAAGATATTTTATTACTTGACACTCTCTCTCTAGTCTTGTTTGTCCTTTCAAACTTTATATCCCAGTAATACTAAACAGATCTTAGTGTCCTCTCCCACCCAGAATCCTGCCTCTCTCTACTACTACTACTACTACTACTACTACTATTTCTGCTATATGAATTCTCCTAATTGACACACACACACACACACACACACACACACACACACACACACACACACACACACGGGAGAATGAAGGAAAATGGTGCATAAGAAATCTAGTGATCCTGACAAGCATTACCTGCCATGTAATTATACGAAGGTCTGGGATAACATGCCTGTAAGTTCTTAAAAGAATTTTTCTGACAGAAATTTCTATATTTTATGAAGTAGACTTAAATGAAAAATCCAAATTCCATCATCTATTCAATACCTTAATATTAATTTAACACCTACTATGTGTCAAGTAATATGTTATAAGCCAGAATTTATTTTTGGCTATTTTAAAGCATAAACCTTTAGGACATGTTTATGAAAATGCCTAGTTCCAGTTGGCCAACACGAACTTTCATAAATTCAACTGTAAAATGCTCATAACACAATTTTACTGGCAGTTTTATCCTAAAAAAATCACATGTCAAAGAAAAGGAGAATCGCTGGAGTGAAAAACCAGTGAGGTAGGGAGTCAGACCAGCCCTTATGTTCAGCTGCCTTGTTCAGGGCGGAGGGAGGCACGGCCACAGGCATGGACAGCCCTGGCCCATGGCCAGAGCCGTTCTGGCACTGCCACATCCTGGCCCGCCCAGACACGCGGGGCCCTCACCACATCATCACACACAGGGGTCTGCTGAGATCTGAGAGATCCTCCCTGCGGCAGACTCTGAAATAACGGGGAGCCAGCAGCTCTGTCTAGGCCGACAGACGCCACTCAGGACTCCCAGAGCCCTGGGCCCCTGCATGGCCCACCCTCTACCTGCACTCTCCTTTCTCCAATCACCCAAGGAGTCTAGGCTTCCTCCCCAGAGGGGGGCTCCTCTCCCTCTGCCTTTGAGGACACTCTCTTCCTTCCTCAGAACTCCACCTGCATGTCAGACACGCTGTCCTGCACCTCAGCCTTCTGCAGCCGAATTCCCCCAGGTCTCTGGAGGCACCGCCTCTCTCAGAAGTGGCTCCTCATGCTCACACAGGCCAAGGTGGGGTCGGCATTCCTCTTCTGCAGCCTCTGAGGCTTCTGGCGTCAGACTGTGTGCTTCTCTGCCTCCTCACTCCCTCTGCGATTCTGTGATTCCTCTTCAGGCTCCTCACACTGCAGATCCTTAGCCTCGGCCTCAAGGGAGTCAGGCCACAGGGGTCCCCACCAGGGACCGAGCAGGGCACCTCCTTGGTCCCTCACTGAGCTAGCTTTCACTGGCTGGGAGCTGCCTTGCTTTCTAACTGGGTTCTTGCCTTCTTCTAGCCTGAAATAATTTCATCTTCTCTCTCCAGCTCTTTTCTGGTTCATTCTTTCTACACTTGTGAAGAAAACTGGGCATAATATTTTCATCTGTTATTTTGTTTTCTTTACATCCATCTTTCCATTGATGGTCTAAAAACTGCAATGTAACAATCAGAAAAGCATGAACCTACAGTTAACTCAGAGCAAAAAGAGTATTAATGGTATGCCTTCCCTGGAAAGGGGTCAAGGAGTTCTAATTCTTGCACTCTGATCACATGCAATACAGGGCTACCTAAGTGGGCAGAAGCAACTTGAATATTCTAGAGGGTGACCCAGGGGGGGGCAACACCAAATACTGATACCTAAATTCCACTGCTTACTGAGAATCTGTTCCCTGTAGAGGCGGAGGAATCTGGTGAAAGCTGATGAACTACTACAGTACTAGGCAATAACAGGCATTCAATAAATTGTAAATAAGTAACAAATGCTTGACATATAGAAGGTCCATAGTCCTAATGTCCATGGTTTGGTTTTGTGTGCATGGCCTGGAAACCTGGGTTCATTTTGGTAGATGCCTTTTGATCGTGTGAGTTTAAAATTCATGTGAGTTATAGAAACTACAGAGCAAATCTACCAATGCCATGGTGGGATGGGGTTTCAACACTGTAGAATTCTTTGTAAGTGATACAATGATCTGGTTACAAGCAATTGGGGAGTCTGTGCAGAAAACTTATGCCCCCATGTGAGATGAATCAGGTCTCCAAGGGCAACAGGTATTGAAAAACTATTTATTCAGTGGTGCCTCAGATGAAATGATTCACCTTGCATGTGTGAGCAGATTTATTTCCAGGGGATGATTTCTTTACCATGGAGCATGTTTTTCCTTTTAAAAAATGTTCTTTGACTTTTAAAGCATGTATCTTTGTATTTCCATTGGCAGAGAGCTGAAGTGTGGCAGCGTCAGAAGATAAAATAGAATATTATTTTTACACTGTTTTGATTTATAGAGGCTGTGGTACTCATTAAAAATTGAGAGCGGGGGGTGGGCAACCCAAAGTATAATTTATGAAGTGCTTAACGTTTGCTTAGTCAGATCTCTCTCATTGTCTGGGAACTCCAGGAACTTATGTGTCCAAAGGGGAGAGAATTTTATTTTTCCCAGAGCTACTTAATTTACTGAACTCAGTCTGGGACCAGTTTCTCCCAGGAAGAAGTATGAATATTCGATGTAGTGGGCCCCATCTTGTAGGCAACACACAGTAGTGCATGAGATTGTGAATTCGATTTTAAAAGTTGTATTTGGTAGAATTCCTGAAGCAAGAAGCTTTGGGAATGGCTTGTATCAAATCTGGAAATGAAAAGTTTGGAGGTGTCATGTTAAAGCAGGCAAAACAATGGACTGGATATTAAGAGATTCTCATTTTAGCCCCACTTTGATCATGAATGAGCTTAGTGACAGGAGGCAAGCCCTCAGTTTCCTTGTCTGTAAAATCAGACACAGCATTTCTCAAGCATTGGTTTTTTTAGAGAGGGTATTTTTTTCTTTCAAACAAATGCTTAAGCCTAAGCCTAATATGCAGAATAGCTGAAGACAGAACCATTCCCTTGGAAACTGCAAGTGGGGAGCCTGGGGCTGTGGCCAGCAGTACTCCTGCCCCAGCCCCCACCATATCCCCAGAACCATGCCCTGACCACAGAGCAGCACTGCAAGTCGATGCAACATTTGAGAGAGATGATAAATGAAGTCTCTTGAGTTCCAGTTGTTTATGACTCAACATGGAAATCTGTCTTGCTTAATTGAACACCACCAGGAGCAAAGAGGAATTAAAACAAGGATGGATTAACACCTAAAGACTTGAAAAAAACTGGGTTATTTTAATACAATGTCTGATGTTAGGATAGGGTTTGTGCAACATTTTGGAAATCAGCTTTAAGCTCGAATAAATTTTGGAAGCATGACTTTTCTATCTGCTTTCTGAGGCACCTCGCTTTTGTGAGCACATAACAGTCTCTCGTTTACATGTGTCATCACTTGTGTTAGTGTCTGAATGACCTCACTGATTCATAGTTTTGTGAGGTAACCCCATCTTTCAAAGGTTTCTTTCTCATAAAGAAGGAAGAGAGTTAACTCCCCAAGGAGGCAGGTCATTCTGTTTGAACTCAGAGTTAGAGGAACATTAGGTTTTGACAGTGGCAACCTTGAACCTCTAGCCAAGTGATCTTGACAAAACTGATCTTCCCTCCTGGTCAGAAACAGCTGGGTCCCACGTATAGAAGGAGGATGTGCAAATGTATAGACTGTTCATTTTATGGTCAAGACTCAGACATCACTGACTCATTAACAATGGTTCCATGTCCTAAATCACAGTCCTTTGCTTTCTCTTCTTGAAGTGGAGGACTAGGGGAAGAAAAGGGAGATAGAGAGAGATGGGTTTGGGGACAGAGAACAGATGAGCTTATAAGTCACTGTGAAGAAAGTCAAACTCCAGATTTTTTAAGGTAACTGTGGAAATAGTCAGTAGTTGTGTACTTACTCTCTGTACCATCCCTCAAAATAAATTCTAGTGGTAATTTTAGAGAGATAGGAATAAACTTTAAAATGGGAGAGGAGCTGACAATGAAATAGGAATGAAAAATGCAAATTGGGGGAAATTCTATATTGTTTATAAACCCCATAACTTGTGAGGTTGGAGTGAGGTACTTATCTTTACGTCTAGATATAGAAACTTATGTTTCTAGCACTCTATTTCCTTAAAAGGAGGTAAAATCAGCTACTTGACAACTGCTCCTATTTACGAATGACAGTTACTTCATATTTTGACTTCTAACTTTGTTTTTGTCCCTAAATTACATTTTGTAGTGTTTCTTTTTGTTCTGCTCTTTTGACCTAGCCTGGAAAATTTGAAGAACACTCCTTTCTGTTTTTTTTTTCCTAATAAGCCTTTTACAAGTTTTTTTTCTTAAACCCAAAGTACAAAAATAATGATATTTTAAAAATGCGTGTGTAAAGGGCATTTTCATTTGCAATTAAATAATAGTCACAATTTGAAAATCTATAGTTCAAGACAATTTAACTTGTTTTTTTAAATTAAGTTGTTTACATTAGAAATTACCTACCATTTATCACATACAGAAGATCTGTAAATTTATAGACTGTGCATTTTATAGCCTAGACTCAGGCCTCCATAACTCATTGTTAACAAACACAGTTCTTGACAACGATACTCAATTCTAGAACGAATGGAGCACTTATCCAATGCACCACATGTTTGGGGTCCAACTATGCTTCACTCTAGACGTGTGCAGAGTTAACGCAGCTTCCAAAAGCTGTTTTATTCTTGATCCTTGGCTTGTGTTCTGTGACAGTCTGATGCTTGAGCTCATGTTGAATGTTTTTAATGTGCACTTTTATTGTACTTAATGTGCACTTTAAGAATCAATAAAAGCAATTCTCCTTAAATAAGTTTAGTAGTAAATGAATTAAGCACAACAAAACTTCAGTACTCTATCTGGCATAATTTATATTTTAATCCTGAAGCAATTCAGAAATAAGTTTTGGCAGTAAATAAAATCAGATACTGATTACTGGAACAAGTGAGAAACAGAAATGTGCTCCTCCGCACTGTGTGTAACAATATATTTGTGAAGTCGTATATGGAATTTAGAATAAAATAGCTTTCCTTTCTAAGAGAATTTCTTGCACCATATTCACAAGCTGATCTTCTTAAAAAATATACATTATTTCAAGCCAGATCCTCTTTAAATAAAGAGATTTTATTTTCCCAATATAAAATATTCCATAGCCTGGTGAGCTAACTCTCACTAAATGCACCCTATATGTCAGGCATTGTTTCCAGCTCATACGTGTTTTATTTCATTCAATGTTTAAACAACCTTATGAGGCAGGGGTTCATATTACTGTCATTTGACAGATAAGAAATCTGAGGACAGTATGTAACTTGCTGAAAGTCAAACAGATAGTGACAGATGAGGACAAGAATTGAACGCAGGCAGTCTGACTTCAGAACCATCATATCAAGTCATTACACTGCACTTCATAGGTTAAGACAAGAGCTAGATGATCTCTTTATGACTGATACAGAAAAAAAATTCAACAGTTTTACTGAAATATCCCCCTCCTTTAGAACTCTAGTTCCTCCATCTGAAATAGTTAAGGCTTAAAAATGAAAGAAAAGGAATCATATATGATTTTCCCTAACAAAGAATTATCATCTGGGAAGCAGTTTTGGTATTTATACAAATACTTCAAACCTTCCAAATTACTACAATGTGCAGTGGTTTTCTGGAAATGAAGTTTTCAAGAGGGGTCAGAACTTGTTCAACACAAGGCTAAATACCTTTTATTTTCTATTTTGGCCACAGTAAGAGGACATTATGCCACCATTTCATCATAACCTTGATCATACACAGGTGATGTCCTCACCCAGCCCAGGTGTGTGCACAGGTGAAGCCCTCACCAGCCCAGGTGAAGCCCTCACCAGCCCAGGTGTGTCACAGGTGATGCCTTCACCCAGCCCAGGTGTTTCACAGGTGACGCCCTCACCAGCCCAGGTGTGTACACAGGTGATGCCCTCACCCAGCCCAGGTGTGTGTACAGGTGACACCCTCATCCAGCCCTGGTGTGCACAGGTAGTGCCCTCATCAGCCCAGGTGTGCACAAGTAGTCTCACGTACCAGGAGCAGCTGCAACAGCAGCACCAGCAGAAGCAGCAGGTGTTGTTGGGCCGCTGCTGTCCAGGCGCCTGGGCCACGGCAGGTGCCCCCTCACTTTGCAGCTGCTGTCGTTTCCGCATCTCAGCTCCTGGGGGCCCAGCTGTTCTGAGAGAAGAGAGAGGAAGTATGTAAAGTAGGAGAGAATTACAGTGAGGATGAGTGCCTATGCTGAAGGAGGCGTAATTTAAAACTTATGTAGGGGCAATAACTGAAGAAAAGGTAAAAATGAGTAAGCTTCAGTAGTCACTAAATGTTTTAGACGAATAACTTAATAACTCTGGGGACAACCTTTTATTACCTGTTGCATTAAATTATAGTAATAATCTTGCCACATAGTCAAAACCAGTTGGTAAGGTGAATATGATAAGGTCTGAAAAATTAATTCCAACTTCCTTCTTTACTCAGGAATGATTTCATCAGCTTGCCCTTGTGTACAGCTTTAAATGACGACAGCGGTGCGGGGAACTGGCTTCTCCACTGATGTTTGCAGTAAGGTTAATTGAGCTTTACAAATCAGTGCTGCGTTGCTGGTTTCTAACTATATAACACTGTGAGGAAGATCGAGTTTGTTTTTGGTGTTCTCTCACCTTGTTTGAAAACACTTCATCTCCTTTCTGGCACTTCTGACTCACCTCCAGGGGCCTAATCGTGGTAACATTGGCAAAATGCCTTCTTCTCAGCAAGGTGTCCATGCTGTATCACCTCTCTTTCTCCCACCACTCAAAATTTATTTTCATTTAGTAGAGAATTGTGGAAAGATAAAAAGTCATCAAAATCAGGGAAATTACTTTGGTGGAATGTATATATTATGGCAGATGAGAGAAATATTGGGGTATGGGATACCCTACCTGTGACCTTATAAATCAAGTCAAATGAGTTGCCATCTATTTATAAGACCAATTCTGATCTAGGACTTTGTTGAGGTTAAAAAATGAAGGTTTTTTTAGTAGAATAATATCATATGTAGCATGGCCTCTTAGAAAAAGGAAGAAATTCTACTGAATGATGGTTTTTACAAGTATATAATGCATGTACATCATATGTAGATATTGTCATATGTGTAACACAGCAATACTTTTTACAAATATAATATACTTTGGATTACTTTGGTACTGTGAGCACAATCATGTTTTCAAAGTTATATTTTTAAGGACTGATATTTTTAAGTTGGAGAATAAAATATGTAGTAAAAATTTTTTCCTGTGTTCATATAAAGGATGTAGCTTAAAAAATTTCATACTCTTGCTACTATAGTCTTGTAGCATTTCCAATTATGAAGTTGTTAGGTATATAATCATCTCAACGAATATCAGGTGGTTTTAAGGCCCTAGAATACAATGGTCTGTGAGCATCACTGATCCAGGAGTCATTGCCTAAATATTTTAGTGTGCTTGATCTTGATTTTTATTTTTTAATTTCCAAATTGCAAGTGTTCCCTGTATGGAGCAAATTCTTTATAAAAATGTTTATTGTAAAGTAATATATTTTGTCTACAATGGAATTATCCACTTTCTAATTGGGATTTTACATCAGGATTTTTAGTCATTCTGAAAAATTTTTATTAAATAGAAATATTTATTGAGTGCCTACTGTATGCATGAATTACTCGAGTTATATTTTGAATGACAGCATGTTGTAAGAAAAAAGGTGCACTAAATGACATTAGATCATAAAAGATATTTTCAGTTCTGAATATAATGATAAATACTTTTAAAAAATACTGCAGTCTTGAAAACAAGACAAACATCTCTTTAGACCAAAAACAGACTAAAAAATCACAATGGTTGCTAGATGGCTAAAATCACAGTCATTTGTAATTCAAGAATGGAAACAAAAAGGTGCAAGGGTCCCATACTCTAGGGATACTGCACTCGGAGCAGTGGGAGACTAGATTCCAGGTTTCCTGCATAAAATCAGGGGCCAGAGTCCCACAACACATAAAGAGATGCTGAAAGAACTACCTGTACCCTTCAGTGGTACCTAGCTGAGAAGAGACAGGTTCAGGAGAAGTCATCTAGACCCGACCTAGGCCAAGCCACCCACAGGTTCAGTGACTGGTCAATCCAAAATTGTTACTGGATAGGAGGAAATCCAGAAATGCTGATGGAAGAGCTATTTTGGGATTGAGGGTCTTGAGGGACTAGTGGGAACAGGTGAAAAAAATTACATTGCAGAGCATATAAGTGAGAGTGAGAAATACACCTCTCATTCAATGTGTTGCCTGAAAGCAAAAAGTCCAAATAACACTAA
This sequence comes from Manis javanica, assembly GCF_040802235.1. Classification (NCBI taxonomy): domain Eukaryota; kingdom Metazoa; phylum Chordata; class Mammalia; order Pholidota; family Manidae; genus Manis; species Manis javanica. The sequence continues at coordinate 68,600,524 of NC_133168.1, forward strand.
AAAACAGACAGCCAACCCAACAATCAGGAGATAAATACAGTCCTGATCAAATGCAAAAAATCACCAAAAATCAGTTTATAAGCATATTGTAAGATAAAAATATATGGAAAAAAGATGTTCCCTATCATAGAGAGAAAGAAATAATAAAAACAAATAGGCAAACATGGAACAAGAATAGACAGAATGAACAACAGAAATGTGAAACACATAGACATTAAAGTGATTCAGATGGAATAATCTCTTCCCTAAGCAACCCCAAGGAGAATGACTGATGGTGCCAAGGAATGTACTCAGAATTCAGCAAAAAGAGATAAAAAGATGAAACATTCAAGGAGTATTAAATGAAGATAGCAGTAACATTGAGAGGCTCCAATATGTGTCCAAGAAAATCTTACCATGAAGAGAGAGTTAACAGATATTCAGAAAAGTTGACTGAGAATTTTCCAGAAGAGAAAGAAAACAAAACAGTACAAACCTTCACATTCAAAGAGCACATCACATGCTGAGCAAGATCAATAAAATAAAAATTACAGTAAATCCACACTTATGCACAATATAATAAAACCATAGAGCTCCAAATAAGGGAAAAAGCTGAATTACCCACAGAGGAGTTACATGTACTGATGTAGATTTTTCCTGAGCAGTTAGATACTAGAAGACAATGTACAAGAGAGTATTGTTTTCCAAGTGCTGAGGGAGAAAAACTATCACCCTATATATTTAGCTAAACAAAAATTCAAGAGTGAAGATTATTTCTGATATAAAAACAAAGCTTATTATTCAAATCCTTGGTGTAATTTACTTCAGTCAGAACAAAAGAAAATCAGGGAGAAGGAGTGGAATATAAGAAGCAAGATGTACATATACACAATAGAATATTACTCAGCCATAAAAAAAGAATGAAATCTTGCCATTTGCAACAACATGGATGGACCTGAGAGTATTATGCTAAGTGAAATTAGTTGGAGAAAGACAAATATCATATAACTGCATTTATATGTGAATTCTAAGAACAAAACAAACTAAGAAACAAACAAAACTGAAATAGACTCATATACACAGAGAACAGCCTAGTTGGCTGTCATAGGGGAGGGGTGGGGAGATGGGTGAAATAGGTGGAGGGGAAAATAAAATGAGTGTGAATGTTTGATATCTTGGTCTGAGGGATGGTAACATGAGCGTATACACATGTCAAGATTGATCAAGCTGTACACTAAGAAAAAAAAGAAAGTACTGAAATTGGTAAAACATGATGCTGAACTTAATTAATGACTAGCTAAATAAAACCCCATGTTTCTCTGCTTAGAACTAGTCTAGAAATAAACTTAAGACTACATAAATTAGTAAAATGCAAGGGTTACCTTACTCCTCCACTGACACTATTTTTATAAGCATCACAACATCACCCTGTTTTAATCTAAGAGTTATTTTACAACAGTCTTGGCCTGTCAGCAGCATTTGCACAGCGATCACTCCATCCTCTCTGAAACACTTTCTCTTCATGCCTCCCCGGGCATGACACCCCCCTGTTGGCTTTCTATCTCACTAGCTATGTCTTATCTTCTCACACTCTATTTTGTTGTTTCCTTTTCACCTCCAAATTTTCAATGGCCACAATACCCTCTCCTTAGAATTCTCAATCATTTCTTTGATGACTCACTGAGACCTCTACTGAACCTACCTGTTTTCTGTTGAGAATTCTCAAGGTACACATCCAATAGAGGTGACTTTCCTAAATTCACGACTCATTTATCCCACTACCTACTTGACATTGCCAATGCGCATCTCAAACATAACACATTCTCATCTGACCCTCTTATTCCCACCCCCAAAACCTGTTTTTCCCAGTTCTCCCACTTTCAGTAAATGAAAAGCTTCATCTTTCCAAGTGCTCAGACCAAGAACATTTTGGAGTCACCCTCCACTTCTCTACTTCAATCAGATCCCATTTCAGCAGATCAGCAAATGTGAGACCTCTTAACTGGTCTCTTCTTCTGTTTCTACCACTTTCCACCTGGTCCCCTTCCTATTCTGTTCATTCTATTCTTAGCACAACAGCCTCAGTTGAGTCTTTTAGAATGTAAGTAGATGATTTCAGAAAAGATTCTTCCACCCACATCCACTCAAAATCTTCCAGCAGCTTCCTATTTTACACAGGGTAACAGCCAATGTTCTTGCAGGCTAGTCCTTTATTGCTTGTCTGAATGCACCTTCTTTTCTCTCCCCCTCACTCTTCCTTCTGGGAAAAAAAAAGTTTCTACTCACTGATTTCACTTGGATTTGTCCCTATACCATTTGGAGCAGGCTGCCTCTCCATTTTGCTGACTGATCTGTATGTATCTCTGAATACCAGAAGTTCATCATCTCAACTGTGTTTGGGGTCTAAATTTCTCCTGGGCTGCCTGGCATACAACCATATATAAGAAAAAAAGTTTATCATGTTTTGCTACCTAGGTGAATTACCCCACGAATTAGACACGCATAGCTGGGGGAAGAAAAACTATCAAGAGACCTACTTAGTGACAGTGCTGAGGAAGTGCCTTCCTCAATCTGTCTGTGGGTGAGTAAGCATGAATAGCAGCATGCCCTTGGGTACTGGGTGATCACATCCTGGAACCCTTACTCTCATCAGCTTCCTGTGTGCCACTGTAAACAGCGGGTGCTGAAGGTAATTTGCTGGGATTTATTTGTAAATACAGAAGGGAACATCTGTATATGTGTTATATTTTCCTTTCTAGAGTTCACTGATTCTGGTTTTAAGCAAAACACATTCTCAATGTCACAAAGAAAAAAAGAGAAATAAGTTTCACAAAATGATGCATAACTGAGGACTGAAACTCTCAAACACTTTTGAATATGTGGAGGCCAATTATTTTCTTCCTCTCTATAGACTGTCAAGAAACCATTTAATTTCTCAGCACAGAGGAGAATGATGCAGGGGAAATCTGTTTCACCTTTGCAAAGAAGTACATATCTGTGCACAAAACTGACTTCAGATTTTTTTGAGCTGTGCGGCCCTGGAACGGCCTGCGACCAGGGGGAGAGCCAGGCTGGGAGCAAGCGCCATGGCATTCCACACTGCTTCTCCCACCCTGGCCACCTTTGGAAACATTTCACTGAGTTCTTATAGTGAGGTGCTGGGAAAGCTGTTATGGGATAAAGATTAATTGTTCAGCATCATTGTTTTCCCTTCAAAGCTTATTAACAAGGAAAATCTGTAAATCTGAGGTAATGCTCAGAGAGGGCTTTCCCTCCATTGTGCATTACTTGTGTCTTCCGAGAAATGAGGAGAAATTCTGATGGCATTTCCAGTTGTATACATTTTCACTCTATGTTGCTTCTTCTCCTTTTCCAGGATCAGGTGCAATGATCACAACCATCCTTACTTGGCAAAGGCAAAAATCAACAAGTGGGATCATACCCAACTAAAAAGGTCTGCGCAGCACTAGAAACCAACAAAATGAAAAGGCAACATACAGAACGGGAGAACATATTTTGCAAGCCATATTATCTGATAAGGGGTTAATTTCATATATATATATATATATATATATATATATATATATATAGAACTCATACAACTAAATAACAAAAAAACAACAATCCAATCAAAAAATGGGCAAAGGAACCACACTGATATTTTTCCAAAAAAGACATTCAAATAGCCACAGGCACATGAAAAGATGCTCAGCCATCACTAACCATCAGGGACATGCAAATCTTAATCACAGGGAGCTATCACCTCACATCTGGCTATTAACAAAAAGACAAGAAATAGCAAGTATTGTTGAGGATGTAGAGAAGAGAAAACTATTGTGCACTGTTGATGAGAAAGTAAATTGGTTGAGCTACTATGGAAAATACTATGGAGGTTCCTTAAAAAATAAAAAATAGAACTACCATATGATCCAGCAATCTCACATCTGGGTATATGTCCACCAGAAATGAAAACAGCCTATCGAAAAGATTTCCGCACCCCCATGTTCATTGTAGCACAATTCATAACAGCCAAGACATAGAAACAACCTAAGCATCTGCCCCCAGATGAATGAATGGATAAAGATGATATATATATATATAGACAACAGAATAGTATTCAGCCATGAGAAAGACAATAATCCTGCCATTTGTGACAACAATGATGGACTTTGGGGGCATTATGCTAAGTGAGATAAGGCAGACAGAGAAAGATGCTGCATGATAGCATTTATGTATGGAATCTAGAAAAGCCAAACTCCTAGAAACAGAGAGTAGAATGGTGGTTACCAGAGGCTGGAGTGGGGGTGGGAAGTCTTAGGGAACTGATGGTCAAGAGTACAAACTTGTAGTTAGATGATGAGTAAGTTCTGGAGATCTAATGCACAGCATTGTGATTATAGTTAACATCTACAATGTTTTCAGGCTACAGATGTTGAAGATTTCTTCTTAACTGAGAGTTCACTTCAATTCTCACAACGCAGGTTGTAAAGTTTCTGTATCCATTGGATAGAATCTTCTTATCCCATGGATCTATACAAAGGCTTACTCAATGAAGAAAGAAGACTGATGGTTTGGTTTTTTTCATTTTACAACCAACACTGTAATTTTTATCACATGTAAATGAACCAAGTCTCAAGTGACTCATAGTACCCACAATCAACTCCTTATCCAACAATCAAACTTCATTATAATTGCAGCCATCTTGCCATGTTAAGTGAAAGCATTCAATTTTGCCCTATAGTTGTTGATTCAGTGTTTAGCCCCAAAAAGGTATTTGCTAAATAAGCTCAATTTGCAATGCCTTCTTTAGCACTGGGGTGGACAAGGAAGCAATCCACCATGTACAGATATTTATTCCTGGCTGTGATGTATTTTTCCCGCAAAGGAAAACAACTCAGTCCTCAAGTTTAAATTTCTGCTTCAGCTATGCCAGTATCTATCTATGTAACAAAGCAAGCTTCCAATGTCACTTCCTGTCTCATGACATGTTTATCTAAAAAGAGTTGTACCCAAACCAGTTTTTGCTTTTTTGGAGCTGTGTTTTCCAAAATCACCATCTTTATGACTGGACTCAAACTACAAAAAATTCAAGAAGTCAACTCTTTGTGTGGTCAGAGTGCATAATCCTAAAAATATGATTCTGGTCCACACTTTGGGTGGTTAACTCTGACTCCATCACTCAATCTGTCCATGTTTTTTCATTTTCCTAAGGTGATATATAAAGCTTCCTAAATGTCACACTATATTGAGTCAGCAATTCTTTCTTCATGTAGGTAATATTTTCACACATTTTTTTAAAATATACAAATATATAAAAGAGTAAAAAATAATCACTGCTCTACTTTCCTCTCCACTTAGAACCATCCTCTGCTTTGCTTAGAGGAAAAAAGTGAATGGGGAGAAACATCTCTCACAAAGTTTATCCCTTATCTTCTTATAATGTTGGTACCTACTAACATTTTTCTATTTTGGAATCTAATATGAACCAGTTTTTAATTTTACACATAAATTAAAAAGTTAGTTATCTTGATGTTAATGTCATCAAAACTGACATGGGGTAAAAAGCACCATACTTTTCAGGAATTTCATCACATGAATAAGGTTGAGAACCAGTGAGCTCAGTCAATTCGTGTTAAATGATTGAAACAAGAGAAAGACAAGGCCTTTCTAGCAGAGGTGAATGGAGTTCTCTAACACAGGCCAGATTTGCACAGTTGCAATGAAGGGGAAGATCATTCAATTACTTAGCAATTTCAGAAAGTCTAGAAGACCAGTACAGATAAAGCAGAGCTTTTAAAAATCCTATTTTATCTGACTTATTTAGGATTTGCTTTAATTTAGAACAGCAGCATTAGCTTAAAGTGAAGGTTTTAGAAACGGGATCAAAAATATATCACAGTAAAAGCAACCTTTGTCATAAACACTGTGTGGTGACATTAAGTATCCTTCCCATAGCCCTATTACTTTCATGGTGCCATTCTAGAAAATACTAGTGATTAATATAGAGTTGTGAGGTGTTCACTTCAGAAAGTACTGACAGTAAATTCATCCATGTGACATATTCATTTGAGAATTATCAAACTGCTTTTCAGAGAGCATTCCCATAAAGAAGATAAGCAAGTTAACATAGGGAAAAAAAACTGTGAAAATAAAAAACATCTAGTACAGAAAACAAAGTCACAACCTTTGAAAAGGGGTGTGCCAGAGACTGTTTCTCCTAATAGTAATTATTCATATAATTATGTAAGATAGTTAACACAAACAGGGATAATGGCTATGGAAATTCAATAGAGCAGTGTTTATATAAACATTAATGGGAATAAGATGAACACTTTGTGGAAGTATACCGAGAAGGTGCTAAAACACACAAAATGTGTCCCTTTTATATTTGTGTCTAATATAATATCCCAAGTGTTATTTGAACTTTTTTTTTTTTACAATCTAGCCAATGTAAGCTAACTCTGATTCTCTCTTGCACTTCTTAATAACTTTCTATAGTGAAGAACAGCTTTACTTCATCATCTCCTCAGATAGATTCAGCATGAGGTAATATATTACCTATTCTTTCCAAAGCTATTCTGTAGACTTTGTCTTATGCTAATAGACATCTAAAAAGAATGTTTAAAGATACAATCATGTAGCCAGTAAACCTTCAAAGGCCTACTCAAGGTAAAAGTTCATCAAAGAGGATTTATGGTCATTTTTCCTAGTAGCACATTATTATATACGTTTAATCAAAATAATTACTTACCTTCACTCTGCCTTTAACATAAGTATTTTCAGCAAACTGGTTCTGTCAGAGTTCATTATCAGCTCATTTTTTTTTTTTTTGATAAACACACCAACCTCCAGGAAGTACACAAGTGATGGGAATCAATTCAATCAGCAGCCTTTACTCACACAGCAAAACATTTTTACTCATTCCAGGAAGAGTGGGCAGATGCTGTTAGAAAGGCTACATATGATGAAGGAAAAAAGGTTCTACCAAGGAGCCCCAGCACATCTATTAGCAACTCCCAGGAAGTACCCTCTGCAGTAAGGGAAAGATAGGAAGCAAATGACGGGCTCTTTTTTTTTTTTGAAGGGGAAGCACAATTACTCTCTATCCTCATATATTTATAGAAGAGCATTGGTAATGAAAGGAAACCTATTGGTTTGATTTTTAGCGAAGAATAACTCTGAGAGAAGTGGATTTTGGCACTAATATCCAGAACATAATCAGGAAGGACAGGGAGAGGGAGAGAGAGAAACTAAGCACAATGTTTGGCACAAGCTAAGTACTCAATTTTCATTAACTATTCCCACTGTCATCATAATTTCTACTTCATCTATGACAATTTCCCACCTCACTAATCTTCTGTATTTGAAAAGTGACTCTCACACTATTGGTGGCGAAGGACCAAGGTATTTTTTTTGTTTTGTTTTGTTTTTTTGTTTTCAAGTTTCCAATCAGTTATGGAGCCATAATTTGGTCAAATACAATAAAAGCAAATAATAAAATGAAAAAAAGAACCATGGAATATGTAAGAACAAGTTATTTCACTATTACATTTAATTACATAAAATGACTCTGTCAGATTGCTATAAACACTTCTAAACTCTTTCTCTCCATTTCATGCCTTACTTTATTGTGGACTAATAATAAATGTTTGGTCAACTCAACATGTGGATCACTTGTGATCACACACTGAGTAGCAACATTCTAACACTTATGGTCTGTACCAAGTGTAAGAACTAGCATGGCTCGGGAGAACAGACTCCATCTTAGTAGCTGAGAACTCAAATGATAGCTCTACCTTTTACTCTTTGGGGAAGTAACTTAAACATTTTAAGCCCTAGGTAATAATATTACTTAACTCACGGCTATGTGAGGATTAAATGAAAAGATTTCTGCAATAGGCACAGTGCTGGGCACATGGTGAGCTCTCAACTTATGTTAATCACACTTATTTTTATACTTCCTATACAATGTTTTGAAGATGAAGGAACTACTGAATTATTATTCGTGTCTTTAGCATCTAAGGCACTGCCCTACAGTCATGAGCTGCTCAGCTAATGCTGATGATAATGGTTTATCAAACCCATTTCAGAACAGAAATATTAGCACACTGAGGACTATGAAAAAGTATGAGCAATTCAGATACTGTTGGAAAAATGCCACTGCATTGCTCTGTTCCACATTTTTTTAACCATTAAAATATTGTTTAAAAACTACACTGCAGTTATCATAGGTCTCAGCAAAAGTTGGCCACATGAAACAAGGGCTCTGATGCTGTGTTACTGAGTTAGGGAGAAATGGATCATACAATTAAATAGAAGTGGAATGCAGATAATTCACTAAAAAATTTTCTTAAATACTATTTTATGGAGAGCAATTTTAGGTGTGTAACAGAGTTGAGAGGGAGATACAGAAATTTCCCCTATACTCTTTGCCCCCACACATGCAATAGTCTTCCCCATTACCAGCATCATTTGCCAGAATGGTGCACTTTTACCCAAGATGAACCTATGCTGATACATCGTAATTACTCAAAGTCCACAGTTTACCTTAGTGTTCACTCTTGGTGTTGTTCACTCTATGGTTTGGACAAATGTGTAAGAACAGGTATCCATCATTATAGTATTAGAAGAATATTTTTCACTGCCCTAGAAATCCTCGGTGCTCTGTGAATTCATCTCTCCTTGCTCTCTACCCTTGGCAACTACTAATCTTTTTTATTGTCTCCCAGAATGTCTTACAGTTCAGTTTGTAGCTATTTTAGATTGGCTTTTTCACTTAGTAACATGCACTTCAAGTTCTTCGATGTATTTTCATGCCTTGATAAGCATTTCTTTTTAGCATTAAATAATATTCATTGTCTGGATGTGCCATAGTTTGTTTATTCATTCACCTACTGAAGGACATCTTGGTTGTTTCCAAGTTTGGCGATTATGAATAAAGCTGCTACAAATCTCATGTGCAGGTTTTTGTGTGGACATCCATTTTCAACTCCTGTGGGTACATACCAACGAATGATGATTGCTGGGTCATATGTTAAGAATGTTTAGTTTTGTTAAAAGCTGCCAAACTGTCTTCCAAAGTAGCTGCACCATCTTACATTCAAGCAGGTCATTTTTAAATTGAGCAGCTTTTACATACGTTCTCATGCAACCCTCCAAACCTCTGAGGTAGGTATTATAATTTCTTGTATAAGGAAACTGAAGTCAGAGAGATTAGCCAGTGGATATCCAGTTAATACCCAGTACAGGTTTTAATTTAGGACTGCCTATCTCCAGAGTTTATGATCCTTATTTCTCTGTAGATGACTCCTGGGCAATGTGGTCTAGCACAGATTTCTAGTACAAAGCTCTGACAGGACCCAAGAAGAAGCAATCATAAAGTGGAGCAAGAACCTTTATGCAAATCTCTCTGCTAAGTAATAGGAATATCCCAGGTACTCTGGAAAGGCTGGATTGCTGAGTCTATCCATGATGCACAATTTTGCCAAATTCTCGTGATGGTCTAGGTTTTCTATATCTTTCTACAGTAAGTTGGAACCATCAGAGTTGTTGTTTTATTCAGTGAGGAAGCCTATAAAAGAGCATTTATTTAAATACCTATTGTTGGTTCATTATGCAAACAAATTTACAGTACTTGGATTCCGCTTCATATGATATGGGTTGTTTTAAAATAAAGGGTAGGGAAAAATAAGGATACCCAAAGGGACAAGGCAGTTTCCTGGGCTTAGGTTAAGAGGTAACAGGTATGGTAACAGACAGATGATGTTACACTTCTAGACAAGAGAAAGTAGTTAACCAGAAACCTAGGGACATTATTCATTTTCAACAGCTTCCTCACTACAAAACTCCCTGTCAGAGCAGAATGGACGTCAGAAATACTTGGAACTCTAGTTATCATACTGAGATGGCTGGAGTAGAATGGGAAGTAAATGTTTCCTTAACTCTGTGATTGAAAGAAAAAAGGCTGCCTACTCAGTTGCCAGGTCTATGGATATTATAAAAAGGATCCAGTTTATTAGAAATCTTCCTCAGTAAATTGGATGTTGTCAGAAATCTTATTCTCATCATTAATTGGGCTGGTAATATTTTTAAATGATTTTTATATGTACAACAGTCCAGGGTTAGCATCAAGGATAGATTGTTGGTTGACTGATTGTTTGCCTTTCATATGGAAACCTCAGTTTGAGAAAGGAGCTAAATCCATTCTTCGAGCTTTCCTCTTGAAGTACACTATTACGATGAAAGAAGCTTGCCAATGCAGAGGCCATCATCCTGTTTGTGCAATTCAGTGTGAAAATATGAGCTGACTGGCCCTCAATGCTGATCAAAATAGAAGGCAAAACTGGGCTGATTATTTCAACTAGGTGAATTTACAAAATGATGAGTAACAGTATAAATAAATGAGCTTATTCTGTGCTGTGTTTTAAAATTATTTATATACATCAAATTAGGTAACCTAGCTTTATATAAAATGAAAATTGATTTGTTGTATTTGTAAAATTCCACTCTTATTTGTCACCCACAGGTAAGCCTAGCTCAACAGTGATACTATTTACAGAGAAAAAAAATGGAAATTTAGTATAGACTAATAATGCAATTTAAGTGTGTTGGAAGAAATGAACAGTTGGAAAGAGATAAAATTAACCAAATCTTCCAACTATATACCAAAATATTCTCTAAATATACTCTAGACATAGATGCAAAAACTGAAAATATGTAAGTATTCCAAGAAAATAGGGGTGAATTCCTTTATAATCTGGGAAAAGGAAAAGTCTTGCAAACCTTGATCAAATGCTAGAAAAATATAATTTGCATGGCAAAAGACACAAAATGAAACAAAAGTAACAGCAGCATAAACATAATTTATAGGGAGCAAACTGGAAGAAAATATTCCTAATTTATAGTCTAAAGGGTTAATTTCCAGATAAAGAAGTCTTTTAAAAAGAAAAGACCAAAATCTACTTAAAAAGTAGACACATTACATATATAAATGGTTCACTAAAAAGCAATATATAATCGCACTTTAACATACCAAGTTTAACCTTATGCATAACAAAATACATACAAATTATATTACATTGATATACCACTTTTCAAATATCAAATTTATGACCAAAAAGTTTGACAACAAATCTTGTGAGAAAAGCTGTGGAGAGGGAGCTACTTTCTATATACAACTGTAGGGAAAACAAAATTGTTCAACCCTGAAGAAGGGGAATTTGGCAGTATCTAACAAAAGTGCATGTGCATTTTTATCCTTTGGCCTAGCCTATCCCACTTCTGAGAATTTGCCATGAAGATTCATCTCTTCATGAATATGAAACGGCACATGATTTTATAATGTGCTTATTTTTAGAAGTTTGGAAACTACAGAAAATACTTTTCTTTTTCTCTAGGGGTTTAAGTGATTTTAAGTTTCTAGAAATATTTCATATAGAAAACATTATTAATTAAAGTACAGTATAGTGTACAGTGACTAAGGGTGTTGGCTTGGGAGTCAGATTGCCATGACTTTGAGTAAGTTACTTAACATCTGTAAACTAGGAATAGTATCAGTTTCTATTTCACTAAATATTAGGTTAAATGAGAATTCATTTATTTATATTTCTCTAATGACTAATGATGTTGATCACTTTTTATGTGTTTATTGTGGGGACTATCTCTCATTTTGGAAGTCTCTGTTCCAACCTTTAGCTCATTTCTTAAATTGGATTGTCTTATTATATTGTAAGAATGCTTTATGTATTCTAGACAAAAGTCCTTTGAAAAACATATGTACTGGGAATACTTTCTGCATATCTGTGCCTTAACCCTTAATTTTGTCAATGGTTTCTTTTGAAGAGTAAAAGATTTCTTTGTGATGAAATAGAATGTGTCATTTTTTTCCTTATGGTTCATGCTATTTCTGTCTTAAGAAATATTTGCCTATACAAGGTCATGAAAATTTTCATCTCGTTTTAAAATAAATTTTGTAAATAAATTTTATAATTAAAAAACTTACATATAAATTTCTAATCCATTTTGAGTTAATATTTGTGCATGAAAGTCAAAGTTCATTTTTTTTTCCAATATAGGTACCCAACAGTTTCAGCAACATTTGTTGAAAATCCTGTCCTTTACTCATTGGGTTCTTTTTGTATTTTAGAAAAAAAATCAAATGACCATGCACTAATGGGTTTATTTCTGGACTCTAATGTGTGCAAATGATGTATAATATCTTTATAGTAAGTCAATAATGAGTTGGTGCAACTTCCTGTTCTTTGTATTTCTATTTCAAAATTATTTTGGTTATTCTAGATGCTTCACATTTCCATATGCTTTTAGAATCACTTTCTCAATTCAATTTCTACACAATGCCCCTTGGGATTTTGATTCAGATTGAATTAAATTGACCTGTGGGAAATTAATACTAAAAATATTACTGTACTGATCCATGAACATAGTATCTCTCTATATAGTCATGTCTTCTTAAATTTCTTTCAGTGCTGTATTATAGTTTTTCAGGGTTTAGGTCTTGCATTTTTTTAAAAGATTTATCTATAAAATTACAGGTTTTAAACAATCATTAAAAATGGCACAATTTAATTTCTAGTTGTTCATTGATAGTATATAGAAATACAGTAGCTTTTTGTATGTTAACTTTGTATCTTGACTTGTTAAATCCATATCTTAGTTGTAGGTGTGTGTGTGTGTGTGTGTGTGTGTGTGTGTGCATATTCTACAAATTGTTTTAGTATATTAGGATATTCTATAAAAATTGTTTTCTACACATAAAGATAACTTGTCTTCTTCCTTTGCAATCTGTACTTCTTTTTCTTACTTTATAACACTGGCTAGGACATCTAATACAACGTTGAAAACAAGTGTCAAGAAAGAACATCCTTAGTTTGTTTCTGATCTGGAAGGGAAAACATTCAGGTTCTGCCATTAATTTAGCGTTAGCTGTTGATTTTTCATAGATGCTCTTTACCAGATTGCAAAAATTCCCTTCTATTCCTACCTTACTAAGTTTTTAGTCACAAATAGGTGTTGAATTTTGTCAATTTTTAAACATATACTGATATGACCATATGGTTTTCTCTATTTATATTCTCTCAATATGGTAAGTTCCATTAATTGACTCTAAAATGCCAAAGCAAACTTGTATTTCTGGAACAAAAACCACTTTGTCAGGATGTATTATCCTTCCTTACATAATGCTGGATTTGAATTGACGATGTATTTTAAAGGATTTTTGTTTTTATCAGGGATTTGCATATTTAGTTTTCTTTTTATATGTCTAGTTTTCATATAAAGGTAGTTATGATTTCATTAAATGAGTTGAGAAGTGTTCTTTCCTCTATTTTTTGAAAATATTTTTGAGAATTTGTATGATTTCTAATTTAAACATGTGGGAGAATAAGGCAGCCCTTTGTACCTTATTTGGGAGAAAGTTTCAAGATTATGAATTCAATTTTTGACAATTATAGGAACATTAACATTTTGTTTCTTATTCTTAGGTCTTTCAAGGAATTAGTATGTTTTACCTAAGCTGTCCATCATTGGCATAAAGTTGTTGACAGAGTTCTCTTATTCTTTTAATATCTATAGGATCTCTTGTGATGTCCCTTTTTTAAGTCCTGATACTGGTAATTTCTGTCTTTTCTCTCTCTCCTTTTTGACTGTTGCACTAGATGTTTGTCAGTTTTATTATTATTGCAGTTAATGGCAATGCCATTAACTGCAATACACTGCATCAATTTTCTATTGCTTGCTTGTTTTCTATTTTCATTATATTTGCTCTCATCTTTATTATTTCCTTCCTTCTGTTGTTTTAATTAAAATTTCTCTTTTAGTTCATTACTCTAGAATGCTAGGTAATTTTGAGTTGAGAACTTTCTTCCTTAATAACATAAGCACTAAACACTAAATGCCATAAATTCTAAGAGGTACTTCAGTTGCATTATAAATATTTGAATATGCTGATTTTCATTCAGTTCAAAACATTTTTTAATTCTCTTAAGTTTTTTTCTTTGACCCATGCTTTACTTAGGTATATTGTTTACTGAAAATGTGTTTGTTTTTCAGATATCTCTTTTGTTAATTTCTAATCTAATTTCATTTTGAACTGAGAACTTATTGTATATATTTTAAAACTTAACTTAAATTTTTTATTTAATAAAAATTGATTTATGGCTCAGCAAGTAGTCTTTCTTGGTAATATAACATAACATAAAAAGAATCTTATGCTATACTTGGATTCAATGCTTGTGAATTTCAATTGATTGATTGTGTTATTCAACTTTTATATCCTTTTCAATTTTCTATTTGTTTACCAGTTACTCACAGAGGAATATTGAAATCTCTGATTATTATTGTTAAGTTTTTCTATTTCTCCTGTCAGTTCTGTTAGTTTCTGTTTGGGGTATTTTGAAGCCCTCTTCTTATGTGCATACATATTTATCATTGCTATTTTTTTCTTGATGAAATGTCCCTTTCACTTCTTGGTTATATTATTTATTTTGAAGTCCAGGTCTTTGATAGTAATATTGCTCCTCCAGGTTTCTTATGATTCCAGATTAAACAGTATATCCTTGTTTGTCCTTTTATTCTTTACCTACTTATAATTTTATATTTAAAATGATTTTTTTGTGGCTATATATATATATATATACACACACACACACATACATAGTTTGGTCTTTTTCTTTTTTTTTTAATTAAGTCTGGGATATATGCCCTTTAAACGGAACAGTTAGGCATTTATTTGAAAGTGGTTATTTATATGGTTAAAGTCCACCGTACTGATATTTGTTTTCTATCTGTCTCATCTCTTCTTTCTCCCCCTTCTTCCTTCCGGGTATCTCCATTTCACATGACTCTGGTTCTTTGTGCTATTATTGTTACACGTGTTATTTTTATATATGATATAACTCCCCAAAATACATTATTATTTCTGCTTTTACCAATTAATAAATTAAAAAAACGAAAAAGAAGAAAAAATTCTTATTTACACATATATTTACCATGTCTAGCAGATTGCTTGTTCATGCAGATCTGTTTCTACAAGGTATCATTTTCATTCTGGCTGAAAACTTACTTTAATATTCATGTAGTGCAGTTTTGTTTAGCACAAATATCTCAGTTATTGATGATCAGATAAAATTTTTATTTAGATGTCTGCTTTGAAAGATAGATGGAGGGTGTCATAACTCTAGGTTGACTGTTACAAAACTTAAAAATGTCATTCCATAATTACTGACTTAAATAGTGTTTGAGAGAAGTTTGCCGTTATAATTACTTTTGTTTCTCTGGATATAGTGTGTGTGTGTGTGTGTTTGTGTGTGTGTTCTGGCAGCTGTTAAGATTTCTATTACTGGTTTTTATTTTATGTGCATTGGTATGGTTTATCTTGCTTGAGGTTAACTGAACTTCTTTGAACTATGAGTTTGCAGAATCCTCAACTTTGGAAAACTGTTAGCCATTATTTTTTCAAATGTTTATTGTGCATTGCCCCCTTTCAAACTCTAGAACTCGTTATGTATATATATTACACAGTTTGACACTATTAATTTTTATTTCAGCATTTTTTCCCCTCTGTTTCAAGCTGGGTAGATTCTATTAATATATCTTCAAGTTCACTGATTTTTTTTACCACACTCTACAATCTCCTTTTAGGTCCATCCAGTGATTTTATTGTTTTGTAGAAATTGCATTTTCATCTATAAACATTCAATGTTGTGATTTTTTAAAAATAGATTGCATTTCTCTTCTCTGTTTATGTTTCCATTTAATTCCTGAACATTGCTTATAATAGGTGTATTAACACTCTTTTCTAGTAGTTCCATCATCTATGACCTTTAAAAATTCTACTTCTATTGGCTTATATTTCTCTTGGTTATAAGTCACATTTTATTGTGTCTTTGTATGTCTACTAATTCTTTATTGGATGCTAGACATGGTAATTTCTCATTGTTAGATGCCTAAATTTTGTTGTCTCCTTTAGTGGGAGTTGGACTTTGTTTTGGTAGACTATTGAGTTACTTGCAAATCAGCATATCCATTCAAGGTCCCTTTATAAGCTTTGATACTGTGGATATAGAGTATCCATTACTCAATTGGCAGTTCAGCCCCCCTACTAAGGTCTGACACTACCAGGGTCCCCACTAAGTGCTCTAGGTGATTACTGTGGATTATCCATCTACTCCGGCTGGGTAAAGCTTGAGTGGCTTCCTGCCTAGTTGTAAGCCCTGAAAACTATTTAGTTTACAACCTTTGTCTCCTTCTTTGATCAGCTTTGTGGAATTTTAGCTTATGCATTCACAGTGTAAGTCCCAACAAAGACTGAAGAAGACCCTATGCAGATTTCTGCAGTTATCTGAAAAGCTATCTCCTCTCTAGAATTCTCTCCAATAAATTCCAGTTTCCATCTCCTCCAAGATAAGACTGTATCTCTAATTAAATGTTTATCTGAATTCCAACTGTGAAAAAACATTTGTGTTCATTTACAAGGAGTATCTTGTGAGACTAAGAAATCTAGTTTTCTTCATTTGTTTTTAGGGAATAGGTTAAAAAACAGTTATAACTACCGTCACAGATTTTAAGATAAATTTCTCTTTTGGAAAAATGCTGAAACAGATTAAGGCCATGCTCAGATTTATGGGAGATGAACATAATTTCTTTTAAATTTTTAACTAATTGGTCATTTCCTAGTCAAGCTTGCAGAAGGAAAAGCTGGCAGAGTGGTGAGTCTATTTTTATGGAAATAAGGTCATTAGTACTAATCTTTGATAGACACGATTCATTAATTCTCGAACAATATTGATGGAGGAGGAAGGAACAAAAAACAGAACCAGTAAATATTATTCCATGGTTAGATATCGGAATTGAAATGTAAGAATTACTACAACATCAATTACATTTAAACCCAAAGACCCATTTTTTTTTTTTGAGAGGGCATCTCTCATATTTATTGATCAAATGGTTGTTAACAATAATAAAATTCTGTATAGGGGACTCAATGATCAATGCACAATCATTAATCCACCCCAAGCCTAATTCTCGTCAGTCTCCAATCTTCTGAAGCATAACAAACAAGTTCTTACATGGTGAACAAATTCTTACATAGTGAATAAGTTCTTACATGGTGAACAGTGCAAGGGCAGTCATCACCGAAACTTTCGGTTTTGATCATGCATTATGAACTATAAACAATCAGGTCAAATATGAATATTCGTTTGATTTTTATACTTGATTTATATGTGGATCCCACATTTCTCCCTTTATTGTTATTATTATTATTTTTAATAAATGCTGAAGTGGTAGGTAGATGCAAGATAAAGGTAGAAAACATAGTTTAGTGTTGTAAGAGAGCAAATGTAGATGATCAGGTGTGTGCCTGTAGACTATGTGTTAATCCAAGCTAGACAAGGGCAATAAAACATCCACGGATGCAGAAGATTTCTCTCAAAACAGGGGTGTGAGGTTCTAAGCCTCACCACTGTTGATGCCCAATTTCTCACCTGATGGCCCCCCTGCGACTGTGCCTATCTTAGGTTGTTCCTCGCTTGAGGAATCTTACCTGTCTCTGGCTAACCAGTCATCTTCCGGGGCCATACAGGGAAATGTAAAGTTGCCAAAGACCCACATTTTAACAAAGAAATATGTGCAATATTAAGCTAAAATTACTTGAATTTGTGGATGTTGCAAACTTTAAAATGACATACTTATCTTGAGGAGATAACGTTAGTTTTACCACATTAAAAACTGTTATATTGCTTTCCAGATAAACAATTTATTTTTAAAGACACACACAAATATTGGAAATATCATGTAAGCCTCATTATCATGAAACAGGTACACTGACAATGTCGATGATAGCACTCAGATATGATGTGTGATCCTGGGTTAAGAGAATGTTATGAGTGATGAATAACTAGTTGGAATTTGGGTGAATAACAAGTTTTTGTCTTTAGTAGAGGAAGGAAATAGCCACATTGGAGGGAGTTTTGTCTTCTGAATGCAAGATGATCAATAGGTTAGGCTGTTCAAGGATGAGAGTAGCAGAAAAGAAAAAACACTGATGTTTCTCCACAGCTGCCCCAGGTGGGCCTTGCTCCTGGATATTTAGCTATAGAGTCTGGATCACTGGCCCTCTTGGAAATCTGTGAGCTACTTAAAAGCCCTTAACAAATTTTTTTTCTGTATAATGTAGAGTGGATTCTATGTCTGACTGATACAGAAATGAAGAAAGTGTATTAAATTTAACTACAGGGGTGTCAGTGACTGCCAGAAGATGAGAAGTTTTAATATGGCCGTAGGACCTTAGCCTGACTGGAGTGGGGTGAGGTACAAAGGAAGAGGTAAGGAGAGGGAGGCAGCCAGCCTAAACGATGCTTTCAAAAGCTTGGTTGTGAAGGGGAGAGCAATGATACAGCATAGCTGGAAAGGATGTAGAGTCAAGGGAAGGAATTTTTATTTTTAAAGATGAAAACGACTTAAGGTTCCTGAGAAGATTGGGCTGTAATACAAAGGACAGGTAAACACTGCCTTAGCTCTGAAAATCTGTGCCTCCTTTAACATACCAGAAGGTTACATAGGTACTGTCCAACCAACAGCTTCTTTGACTCCCGAGGGTGTGGAAGTATAGAAATATTTGCTCTGGAATATTACCTGGTACAGGAAGAAGGAACTGAGAAATGCCATAGGGAATTTCACATGGGGAAAATCACTGATCAAGGTATGTAGAAAAAGACTCAAAATGATAAATGTGCTATGTTTAATTGAATGCATTTGTATGCTGTTTCTTCACTGATATTTGTAGTAGTATAACCCTGTTATAAAAATTTAGGTAGCAGAGAAAGAAAAAAGTCAATGCACAGGCCTCATAGTTTCACAACCCTTTTAAAATTCTGTTTTAAAAAGGCATATACAATCTTTTTTATATATGTATTTTTATGTAGTTGTAATAAGGTATATAATGCAAATAGTATAGGGCTTACTGTTCATTTTACTTCTAGTCATGTTTCTATGTTATACAGTATTCACATTAATCATGTTAACAGTATATTTAATTGCCATAATTTATTTAGCCTTTTCTCTGTTGCTAGCTATGGCGATACCTAAACTCAACTGTTGCATAAAATTTGAATGCTTTGGAAAGAGCTTAGGGATTATTAGTGCCACATGCTCTTCAGAGGAGAAAACCAAGATACAAAATAGCTGAGTGAATTTCAACAGGATCATGAACAGCAGAGTCCAGACCAGACCCCAACACCATAATGTGAACAGAGGAATTGCCTGACTGCACCTGCAATAGTCTAGTTGAGTGCTTCTCAAAATTCTAGTCTGTAAAATGTTTATTACTGGGCCACACTGAGTTGAGGGACTGCAAAAGTTTAAGGGAAACAGAGCATCAATTTACACTCTGAGACTGGTCAGTAACTATCAGCTCACATACCAGCATTGCTCTGCAAATTATACTCTGAGTGATACAGCTCTAATTGAAAGAAAAAGCACTCACAAAATGTCTGGTTCTCTGTGTACCTATCAATGGTATTAGTAAATATTATGTTGGAGTTTCATAGCCACATTTACTTCATTACTCTTACATTTTTTTCCTTAACAAAATCAAGTAAGTGCCCAAGAGATTGACCTTTTGAAATAAAACACACATACCTAAGTCCTCAAGTCCTTAAGTATGAGCATGATGTGCTTAACATGCAATTTTAAGTGACTTCATTTAAAAGAATTAACATATGAAAATGGATGTAGAGGAGTGGGTTGTCCTCACCTCATCAATTTTACTGTTGGATAATTCAGCAGAGTTCCTGGGATCCATGTTCTCCTGTGTTGGTCTAAGAGAAATGAACTCTTGAAGAATAATTACATTCCTGCTAACACATGGGATTGTTATTCTTGACCACTACTAAAATAATCATTTAAAGAATTCTTTTGTAGATTTAATCACTACATGCACCACAGAACTGTATGTTGCTTTTTCCCTTCTACCAAAGAGAAAATGACAAAACCAGAAGATAAAAAGAGAGAGGATTGCATGATGCCATGATTCATCATATTCAATGTGAATTGATTTTCAGAACTAATGACAAATTTGGATATAGTGCTTTTAAAAATATATTCTTTAACTCACAGGCTATCTGAAAGTTAATTCTAAGGGTGAGAAAAATTACTATTGAATCGCCAGGGTAAAAGAGAACACCAGTGATCACCGATCTCATTTTTCACTTTACCAATCAGCCTGCACACTAATTATGCTGAAAAGAAATGATGAATCCTGTTTTTAAAGATTTCTAGAAGATGGGATGCCACGATCACTATGATGAATAACATATTTATAGCTACCCAGAAGGAAACCCTAACTCCTACAGTGTACTTTCCAGAGTAGATCACCTTCTTTCATTTAAGAATGCTTAAGCACTATTATCACTAATGTTAATGGCAGCAGACAATATTCTAAGAACGCTGGATATGATAAATTGTTTGACTGTCACAAATACCCTAAGAGGCAGGCACTGTTACTTAACTCCATCATATACAGTAGGAACTAAATTACAGAGATGTTAGTGATATAACATTCTCTATACTAACCATACAGATGGCAGGTGTGAACCCAAGAATCTGGCCAACAGCCTGTGCTCTTAACCGCTAATTACTTCTCGATGCTTCACGATAAGTTAATTCATGACACTACCTGGAAGTGTGACTGAGCAAATTCTGTGCTTCCTTCAAGCTTACCAGTCTTCTGAGTTGTCCAGTATGGTAGCCACAAATTACATAAATGTATCCTCTCTTATAAATGCAAACATTTGCACATACTACTCAGCTGCAAACACATGTACCTTTCAAAAGAAAGGGAAGATGACTCAGAGGCAGAGCTGAGAGCCATGGAGAATTAGTCCTTTGAGACTTAATCAAGAATGTCCGATATTTTCCCAAATGGATTCCAGAATTTCTATGGAGCAGTGACTTTTTTTGAATTCCTATTTCCTCCTTTTTTGAGGAGAAATGCCTATAGAGATTATCCTTGCCTGTCCCACCCTTGTATATTGGGTGAATGGGAGATTGGTAGCCTGTCTCCTTAGTCTAGAGATGAAGAGAAAGGAATTCAATGAGCTGTAATACAGAACTATGCCTAAGCAGCATCACACCTGGGTCTGATTTAGAGATGGACATTCTGGGCTTTGAGCTGATGGGAGGAGACTTTGAGAACCTTAAAATGGCCCCCCATGATCCCTGACTCATCACTGTAATCCTCTCCTCTTGAATATAGTTTGGACTTACTGACTCACCGTTAAGGAATAGAATGTGGCAAAAGTGATGGGATGTCACTCCTGAGGTTAGATTATAAAAAGATCATGGCTTGTCTTGGACACACACACACACACAGACACACACACACACACACAGACACACACACACACACACCCTTCACTGCCATTCTGTGGCAGAGCCCACATGCCACCACTGAGTGAGTATGGAAGTAGATTTTTTAACCCAGTTGAACCTTGAGATGACTAGAGCCCCAGCTGATACCCCAGTTACAGCCTTGGGAGAGAACTGAAGCCGCAGACACTGGAATAAACTGTGCCTAGATTCCTGACCCACAGAAACTGAGCTATTTGATTTCACTAAGTTTTGGGGTGATCTGTTATGTAACAGTAACATACAGATGCTGACTCTAATATAAAACAGAACCCTAGTTTTATTGCTCTGATTAAACATTTCATGTGCATTAAACCTAACCTATTATTCTTGTTAAATTTACAAATGTATAAACTTAAATTAATATACATTTTTCTTCTTTAAATGCTTTTTAATTCCCAATAGGCCTAATTGCTTCCTTTTTATAAATTTATTTTTATTTTATGAATGACATAGATGTTATTTGAACTCTCAGGAATTCATTACTCTTATTTTAAAATTATTTTGTTTTCTCAGTTCATTTGTTGGCATTATTGTATTTTTGTCATGATACTCATCTTTCTTGTCTTCCTTGGCTGTCTGCTCATCCTGTACATAAGGCTCCCTGGTTGACTGCGTGCAGATGTTTCTGGTGATGTGGGGTTCAAAGTATGGCATGGAGGGGGTAAGGTGTAAGTTAGCTTAACTTTGGAGTATGTGGTTTATCTATTTCACATTTCAGGTTACAAGCCAACTAGGATAGTACCATGTGTTTTTAAATAAGCCATATTTGATACTTAAGCCTGGGGTAAACACTGCAGCTGCCCACAGATTGTTATAAGAGGAAAAGGAATGAGTAATAACACAACTGATCCAAATGTAGTTCCATGGCTCACCTGATGGATTTCCCAGGAGCATATCCTACCCTATATATTTTGTGACCTTATGTTTGCAGAATCTCTGGAACTTTCCCAACCTACAAAAGTTTTCTCAAACATTGATTTAGACTGTGGTTTCCTCTTGTTTCTTTCAGGAATGCTTCAAAATCTCTGATCAGCCAATGGTAATTTCTCTTTCCCTCCTTCAATACTGTTATCAGCACCACGCTCTAACTCACTGAGCTAATCGGCCAACCAGCAATATTGTTGAGGATGTATCATAAAACACATATTTATACTTAAACACATATTTAACATATCTTGATTGATTGATTATGGGGTCTGTGTAGGCAGAAGTAGATTTGTGTCCTCATTTTGCCAACTGAATCCAATTAGTAAAATACATTTATATTTTTGAAATTAGAATTTTAAATACCACTTCATCTGGAAAGACAAAATCCATTTTTAATAAAGCTGAAAACCATGGATTTAAACTAACTGCAGTATGGTATTGAAAGAATGGTTAGGGCATGATCCAGTCATGTGGTGAATGCTGCTTCTTCTAGCAACACATCAAGGAGGCATGGTCTTTTGTGTGTAAGAAAGTGCTATTTAGAAAATCTGGGTAGATATATACAAAAAGTGTGGTTCTGAAATTGATACAGATGATTGCACAATCTTTCCTTTTTCAAAGGCAATTAACCACATTAATGATCTCTTTGGACTTGGTCTTCCTCCCACTATCCACTCATTTTACAGTCTGCTAAAGGAAACAATCACTTAATATTTTAGCTGATGAGTGGAGCAAAAAGAAAGATGATCCTTTCAGTTTTTTTAATGACACATAATTATTATGTAACAATATATAGAATTTAAAAGTTCATTTTATAATTTTTATAACATGCTGGTTAATATGTCTCAGCTGAGTCTATTGAATGTGTTATGAAACCTTTTTTCTAGATAAAAGGTAAAGTTTAATGAATCTTTTCTGTCCACATAATCTTTTACAGATGATTCTTTGGGCAGCACCATTTTACTCTTGACCTTCATCTCTTTGATTAACTTAAGGGTTGAACAGTATATGGAATTTACAGACTAATAATTTATTATTCCTAGTTTGAAGTTTCCTCTTCATAAATATTATTTAGTCTACAGTGTTAGAGAAACAAGTGAATGTAGGTAAAAAAATGATCAATTAATGAAAAATGAACAACAGGGATGCTGATAACTTCATTAATAAGGGTGTCCACTTCTACAACAGGTACAGGTAAAAATGTACTTTTCACCCCCTAGTTCCTAAAGTCTACAATAAGACCATTCAACAATTAATAAAATAATAGATTAGTGATTTAGACAAGGGTGACAGTATAAAGAGTAAATAATCTAAACATTTAAAAATAACTTGAGGAAAATTTTAGCCTTTACAATTACCTCATTTTATAGGTCAGAAAGTTATGAGAAAAAGGAGTTTAGGTTAGAAATAGCAAGAATCTGGGATAGATCCCTACTAATTAATCTCACTATTATATGACCTTCAATACTGTTGACTTCATGTGATGCTACTGCCTAGGAATACAATCATCTCAAAGCACAACTGATCCTAAGATGTGCTCCATAGATGTACTGAGATACTGAATTCTACTTTTGAAGATGAAAAAAGCGGCTAGTTTGGAGAACTACCTCATATAATTTTGTCATGTGTAAATCCATGAATATTTTTTAAGGAAATATTTTCATTAATGGTGGTTGAACTAATATTCCCATAATTATATAGTATGCAAAGATACAACACTTTAAATCCACAGTTTAGGTATAAAGATTCTAATGCAAATAGTTGGCTTCAAAACACTATTTCCATTGAATAATATTCTGTAAATTTGGGGGAATTAAAAAAAGAATAGCAATTTTCAATTAGTATTTGACAAGACACATTTTTAGATCAAGCCATGTGCTTCTTAGACAATAAAGAGTATATTAAGAAATTCGTGGAAATACCATGTCCAGATTCACATGGAAATATCCTAAGGCTGATATGTACTACTACATTAAAATTTCAATTTAAGCCAATCATTAAAAAAATTTTGAAAGATCACTGGACTTACATTTTTTTTCTTTTAAAAATCTAGGCATAATTCATCTTTTAGCTAACCTAGACACGCACTATGTTAGACTTTTACAAGGTATATGATTTCCCACTTCGGATAATTCTTTCTGTCTGAAGAAAATGCTGTTTTGTTGTTGTATCTAAATATACAGATGCATTTTTTACAGTTGAAGAGTTTCATGGCAGCAGTTGAAAAATTCAGTAGCATTTCTTTAGATGGTCAAAAGCATTCCTTCTGTTCTAACTTTTTTCCATATCTGTTACATCATGATCTCTCTAAGAAACTACAAATATTTTGGTACCAATATTGTAATGTAACACTCCATAATTTAGTTGTTTTGTTTTAGAGTGCTTTTTTCTTCACCCACCTCCAGTGCCATCTTTGCTCATTCTGCATTTTGATAAAGAATGTACAATTACACATGGCTTGGAACAGAATGCGCTTGGGATATCACAAAATCAGAGTGACACAGTCCACTTTAAAAAATACCTCTAAGCTACAAAGTCAAGTGAGACGTGGGAATGGTAGAAGTCAGAACATTGCTCACAAATTATCCCAGTACAATTTGGGTTATGAATGTTTTGGAATTACACAGAGTCTGATGACTCATATAACTTGTACCTTAAATGTGTTTTGCTGTTGTGCATTCCTTTTAGTCCAAGCACCCCCTGAGGAACAAAGTGTTACAGAAGCAGTTATGATTTCAATTTCCTGCTACGATGTGCTTTCATATGAAAACCAGTAAGAGGGTTAAAGTAAAATGGACTAACCCCTGACATTATCAGCACTTCAGAGTACTAAATTTTCACTCTCCTGTTTCAGGGAGGAGTCCTACCAATGACTACAAATAACTTGGGGGAAACCAAGAAACAGGAACATGTTACTTAAGAAATGTTATTATTGGTGGGAATTAATTAGTCTTACAGCCAAGTACCATGTACTTGAAACACTTTCTTTGAAGTATTGCACATAATAATTGTGTAATACATCAAAAAAGTATTGGGCTGGTATCATTCAACAGTGGGTATTTTTAATGCTATGTTCATGGTATCTATAGGGAGATAAACTGCATATTAGATTTTAGGGTAATCTGACCTGCTTCTTTCTGTATCTCAGAAATTCACAGTTCTCTAAGGACGTCTTCTCACTGGTACCCAGCATGATGATCCTTTTTCTAAGTAAACGGAGTATCTGTGACTCTAGTGACTCTAGTATTGGTTTGGCGCATCTTTCTTTTTTACTACAAAGAGAAAGCTTACACTGTTTTTCACAGACTCCTCAACTACCAGGCAAGGGACCCAACTCCTGATTAAAATCACTCCTCACCTTTGGACAAAGGTTAGGAGTAAAGAAGGGCTCAAGTAGAGGGATACCGAAACACATTTGGGAGAGGTAATTAAAAAGCAGGACAAATGGTACACATACTTTACAGATCCACGGGACGGGGAGAATAGAGAGGCCTCCGGAAGGGCACCAATTCAACACAGTCTTGACTTTGTAGATAAGGGGATAATTATACAACACATTTCCACTGAGTTTTCTCAAGATAAATTACAGTTTTGTTATCAATTAATGCTCTATAATTTGAGTTTTCGGGAGACAATATCCAGTTTTGTTATCAATTAAAGCTCTATAAAACATTTTAAAATTAGAATGTTCAGTTTTTAAAATGTCTCATCTTTTTCATCATTACCACTCACATATCATTTTGTGGTTAAAATCATCTTCATAAATAAAGGAAATCAGATAAACATTTATCTCCAAACAATAACAATTTTAACAATAATAATGCAAAATCTCAGATGTGTCCATTAAGAGTTTAATATGTGTTTGTTTTGTTTTGTGGGAATTTCTGAAAGAGTCATATTTTCTTTGGAATACGCATATCAATTTTATTAATCTATCATAGATATGCTTTTCATTTTTGCGTATGGATCACTATGTTTAATTAGTATGTCATGCAGTGTGAAATCACTGAAGTAAGTAGCATGTATTTTTATTAAACTATCATCCAGGATCCAAGCAGAAAGCTAGACATACAGTGCGCATTCAATAAATATATTGAATAACAATGTCAGTGTTGAAATCCATGCCCTTGTGTTGTTTTCAATGAAGTTCTGATACAATTTTGGTAAACATCACTGAATGACTCTTATTTCACGTGAGCATTTTTTCCAGGGTTAACAAACTTTGAGATGATTATAACTTAAATTTTTCTATTGTGATAAAATATACAAACATAAAACTTACCATCCCAACATTTTAGTGTACAGTTCAGTGGTATTAAATACATCATAAAGTGCTACCCTCGCCACCATCCATCCCCAGAACTATTTTCATCTTATAAAACTGAAACTCTGTGCCCATTAAATAAGTCCCATTCTCCCCCAGCCTGCTCCTGGCAACAATTGTTCTACTTTCTGCCTCTGTGATTCTGACTATAAGTAACATTTCTTTAGGAAATAATTACAATAACTTAGGTAAAAATGCAAGTTTAAGTGACTTACTCTCTGAGGGTACACAATATTTATGAATTCAGTTTTGTTCATTTGCTGGAAAACTATTTAGAGATCCTGAGTTGCTGAGAGAGAAAATCATTATGTTTCATAATGAAATATACTTTGATATTAAAGAGAGTCTATTCAAAGTACTTTAAGGATATGTATCTTGGCCACCATATGGTAAATATTAAAAAAACCCCAAAAGTAAAATGACTACAACTGAGTAAAACAGGATAACCATGCCTGTAGTGATACTGTTATGTTTTAAATACTTCTGCTTTGTATTGTGGAAAAATGCTGCATTTAATAAGTGATTTTGAGACCGAATACCAGATATATTTACTCTAGGGAAGACTATTCACTTAATAATTAAATCTATAGTACAGTAGCTTTGAATTATACTCTATTCTATGGTGATAGAGAAATGAATTTCTAATATTACTCCAGGTGATTCTCTGGAATAAGTATTTTAAGGAGAAGAATGTCAAACTGGTTACCAGAATGTTATTTCTCCAATTTGGGGCAGATTTTGAGAAAATGACCTAATTATATATTATTATAAATTATTTTCAGCCCTGAAAATATCAATCTATCAGCTTCGGGTCTCTAAAACCGAGATAATCACCTACTAATACTTGTTAGGCATCATCTATGTCCTAGATACATGCTAAGTCCAAGAAACATAAAGGAAAAAGATAGAATCTTCAAGGAGCTGACAGTTTTGTGGGAAGAAAGACACATAAACAGATAATTCATAATGCTATAAGTGAAGGGCTTCGTCTTCAGTATGAACAAAGTGTAATTGGCATCCAGAGGAGATGTCTGGAGTGGCTTCCAGAGGTAGTGACAACTCAGTTGGGTGTTAAAAGATGAGGGAAGAAGGCTAGCAGGCCTGCCAGGAGGAAGAAACATCATATGCTAAGGCACAGGCTTGGAAAGGGCATAGAGTGTTGGGGAAAAGTGAGCTCCAGGAGGCTGAGGTCAGGCTCTGTCCCTTATTAGCTGTGTAATACAGAAATGCTATATAGTCACTTGCAGCAGTTTCCTCTTTTGAAAAAAAAAATAGTAGGGATGATAAGACTTACTGTACCAGCTTATCATAAGGATTTTATGATGCATGTTAAATGCTTGGCAAAGTGTTTGCTCCCAACTTAAACACTCAAGCAGTAGCTGATGCAAATTGTAAGCCCTGGGTGTCAACTTGGCTTATTCACTTCCTTATCACATTAAGGTGGCCACTTAATCTCACGGGGTTCCTCTTTCTTTTCTCTAACAGGAGGAAGATCAAACTACACGATGATCTCAAGTCTCTTTCAGCTCACAGATTATTATAGCTATGTGGCCATTGTCACATAAATAATAGTTCATATTCACCTCTAAAATGGAGGAATATTTGTTTTTATATGGAAAATGTACCACTATAAAATGTTGACCTATCAAGTTTGATGAATCAAAGGGTCATAGAACAGGCCTTTATGTCTTCATGTAGAATGACTCATTTAAAACTGAAAATCTCAACTTCTATGTTAATTTCAGATAATTTAACTTTTCTTGATGGATTTCAGAAAGATGACAGAAAGCATTGGAAAAACATGGCCAAAGGTAGAGAACTACTCCTTCTTAATTACTGGGCCTCTCCCTCTAAATATCATGTTGACGATAGGGGAACCATCTAGAACCTGTTCATTTTGTGGCTGTTTCAACTCAGTATCTTGCTGGATTGTAACTTAAAAATGAAATGTAATAGCTTAAGAGGCACTTTGATTTATTTGCTCTTGCCAAATCATGGAAAACACAGTGAACTAGTCAGCTGTGGCTTTTGATAAAATATGTATCATGACTGCATGAGAGAATGGTCAGATAGTTTCTAGGAACAAAAACAATGAAAAATGACCTATGAGTTTATATGTTCATTATAACAGACAGACATTAAACAGCTACTATGTGCTTAGTGGGGTTTAGACAATAGTGTTCAATATGAACTTTTCAAAAGCTACAGCACCCTGGAATGAGAGGACATCAAGGAGATGAAGGGCAGTGAATTCATGGAGTTTAGGTCCCTGTGTGGCTGGAGGATTGCTGATGTGTGGGAGAAGGATGAGCTAGTAATACAGGCAGTGGAAGCAGAGAAGGGGTTGCCCAATGTTGAAATTTTGGAGGACTTGTAGAAATTTGCCATGTGTCAGTTTAAGTAGGCATGATATGGGCATGAGCGTCTAGCATACAGTGGAGGACAAGGTCACTAGGAAAGAAGAGGTAAAGGAACTCTAGAATGGATCTGTACAAGAATTAAGAATAGGAGTAAGATAGAGTGACAGTGTGCCAAGAGCAAAAATTGGTGAGAAATGAGGGAGCATGACACAGCAAATAAGCAGATGATAGCAATGCTGAGTAGTATAGGGTGACATAAGCCAATTACATGAAGTTCAAATTTGGAGATTTTTTGGGAGCTGGGAGAGAGACTGGTCTGGAAGAGGCAACGGTGAACAATAAGGATTACCTGGGAATAATGTCTCTAGGAAGAATTATAAGGAGGTGCACTGAAGCAGTGAAAGAGAAAGAAGGGCCAAAACTACCTGAGTGGGAGATTCTGGGGGTCACCGCTAGGTGTTCATTAATTCTGATTTGCATGGAATTGCTCATATTCACATCTCGTGGCTCAAGACAAGTTTCCTGTGGCCTTCTCACTTCCTAAAGTTAAACTGCCTTGAATGATACATTATATAATCACTCTAGACATAGTGTACTGCAGAGTGAAAATGAACATGCTAGCAAGATACACATATACATACACTTGGCATCTAGTTGAAATAAAAGTCCAATCCACTCACTCCCTAGTACACGCTTCTTTAATGAAGCCTTGACTTTCATACCTTTCCTTCTCCATCTCTTCTAGCAGAGTTGAGTGAAAAGTGGCTTTGTCTCTTTATTTTTAATATTTAATATTTATTGATTCACATTTAGGTACTTTCAGAACTTTTAATTAATCTCTCTTTTAAAAAGAGATTAAGTGGAGACTATGTGGACTAAATTTTAACTATCTCTGGGGGGAAGAGAATTTTTTCTCTTCTAAAAATGTATTCATGAATAGGATAATTATATCTGTCCTTAGATTAAGTATGCATTCTGCCCATACCATGCTCTGCCTTGCGGGAATCCAAGCGACTTTGTAATTTATGAGTGGCTTCTTGAAGAACAATAAAAATAGTTTGGGTGAAAAAAAAGGTTACGTTTTTTATGAAACAGATATCTGGATTCAAATTCTGGCTGTACCACTCATTACTTCAATGACTGTAAGTATTGTACCTAAATTCCCTGCACTTCATTTTCCTTATTTGTACAATTATTTCTACACAAGGGGACTAACACTTCTGTAACTTGGGAAAATCCCAGGCAGATACCTTTGAAACTGAAATCAGTCAAATAATCATTTAAGTACTAGTACTTTTTAGACATTATTGCTAGATGTTTTTAATTTACCTCATTTATTTCTTATAATTCTAACAGTCTACAAAAGAAAACCCAAGTTTCAAATAATTCTTTCCACTTTTCTCATGAAAACTCAAGTTTCAAATAATTTAAGCAATTTTCCCATGTTCTAAGCACTGGAATTAAGATTTGAACCTAGCCTGACAGCCTTCAAAGTTCATTCCCATTCTACTGTACATTCTATTGGTGATCACATTGTATGCTATTATTGATTTAGAAGTAAAAGCACACATCATTTCTGTAAACAGCAGAATTCCTTCACAAAATGGAAATGGACACTGGTAGAACTGACCTTAGCAGTTAAAAGTATTCGGTGGTTATGAAGAGGTACCTATAAGCAAAATGCCAAATTCACTGTCTGGCATTCCATTAATGAAACAACTTGCCTTGTAATTCAGAGGCATTTTGCTCCTTCACAGTCTCTATTAAGGGAAGTTGATAAGCCTTACCACCTAACCCCTCCAATATAGTCTAACAGTGGACACAAGATGATGCTGTGAGAGTCAGACAGGACACCAGTAAGGAAGATAAGAAATGTAACATGCCAGAAACACACTTTATCTCTGTTTTTCTCTAGGAGTAAAACTGGCAAAGGTCACACATCTTCCAAGTTAAGCAAAATTACAAATACAAGGTGTGTACATCTTCCAAGTTAAGCAAAATTACAAATAGAAGGTGTGTGTATATACACAAACACATGTGAACACACAGAAAGACTAGTTTTACAGTTGTCACATTCCTAGAGATATGATTTGGGCTATGAAGGGTAGAATAATTAACTGTGCTGGGAGATTTTATTTGACATAAATTTTTAGTCTTTTCTACTCATAGAAAAAAAAGTTTTTAAATTCCATACTAAAGTCACATTCACATTAATCTGTAACCTATTTCCATTTTTGTTTTGGATGGAAGTATACCCAAATGGGAGCTAACATTCTCATTTTTAATATTTGGATCAAAGTGAAAAAATAAAGCATTAGTTGGCATGGTCCCATGAGTTAGAAGAGTTTTGCTACATATCAACCTGATTAATTGATTCTCCAGAGAAGGGAAGAATGAGAGTTGCTGAATTTCACTTTCAGCTAGATGAACAGAATCACAAGTTCCTTAGTTTAAAAAATGTAGAGATAGAATGTAATAGATGTGTAATGGAGTCATAGGCTTTGTCTATAACCCATCAAGTATAGAATGAAAACAGATAGGAGAGACAGCTCAAGTTTCCCTAACATTATCCAGAGATAGTTCACTGACCTTCTTTAGCCTATCTCACTCCAGCGGCTGTCAAATGTCACAGGCAACTGTGCTCCCTTTGCGTTCCTCCAGGCCTGCAGTGTCTATGGAGGAATCTGATCACAGCTGGCAACAGAGGGCTGGCCAATGTGGATAATCCAAAAATATTTATTTTTCTGAATATTACTTTCTTTCAAATGCTAATAAGGGCTAAGCCCAAAACATTTTTGTGCCCTCCTCAAGCAAATGAAAAATATAATGCAAACATTAGGCATTCTATTTTCATTGTGTATGTGTCTTGTTTTATGCATTCTATCATAAAATATTTATTTTTAGTCACTGCCCTGATACTTAGTGGCTGGCACTTGGTAGAATTTCATACATAATTGCTGAATGAATAAAATGAATTGTGCAATGAGCTTTCTCTATTATAAATCATTATGAAAGTATACTACATCCATCTCAGAAATTTTATAGTTGAGTGAACAAAGAACATGGATAATGTGTGCAGAATTTCTTGCAACACATAGCACTCTTAAGTTATTCTTTTCTAATTCTGTTGACTGAAAACCAGGACACTACAACAAATGACAAGATATACAGGAGGATGTGACATGTGAATAATGACCTACAGATAGATAATAACACTGCATTAGTAATTTCAGTTGAACACGAGAGTGTCTAAAGAATAACAGGCTGAAATGTTACATTTCTTTAGGATGACATCTTTGGTAGAAAATTTTTTATTCCCTTTATGTTCATATTTTATTTAAAACAGGCCATAAAATATGACCACTCATTGACAGAGGGCATAAGATAGTTCTCTTTCCATACCCTTCCCTGGAAGGCGGGGTGGAGAATGCTGCTTTGAGCTGTCGGTTTCTGCCACAGCCCACTGGCTCCTCCAGGACTGCAGAGACACATGTATTCTCACATGCAGCTACCTTTTTCTCCTAGCAACCATATTATGCTAAAGTGCAGTTGCTGAGGTTGCCAGGATATTCTTCTATTCTTGTTCTCCATGATCAAACCAAAGGAAGAGAAAGTGTAAACCAAACTAGAGGTGAAGGTACAAGGAGAGGGATCCAGAAAAGCAAAGGGCCCTCCTCTTATTATAAGGAAATAAACTGAGTCAATTACTTCATGGTTAATGCCTTAAGTAAATTTATCACTTCTCCCTTTTAGGGAAACTTTAAAGACAACTTGCAAACTAATGGCTACTAAACATTTTGAGAGTAAATTTGCCACTATATCATTATTCATGGAAAGCCACTTTTTCCCAATGGAGGAAGAGAGGCAAATATCTTAAAATTGTCAGAGTGACCCGAAAGATTCTGAACTGTAATTTCACATATAAAAGTTTTGAAGTAGATGCCACATTTCACTGGACCAAAGACATTATTGATTGTTGAGTGCATACTGAGTTCTGAAATGTTAAAATGTGGAAAAACAATGTGCATGTTAGAATTGTTTGAAACATGGCATATCACTTCCTTTGGTATTTTGAATTCTGATATAAAACAGTTCTTTATTTAGAAAAGGAGGCAAACTGAGTTTTTCAGAGTCACACAGCTAATAAGCAGAAGAGACAGAACTCACATACATGTCTGAAGCTTATGTTTAAAGTCTTAACCATGTCATGCTGCCTCTTCAGATCCTCACACAGATAATAAAAATCATTAACAGAAAATAGTTCTGACATGTTTACAGAACTTTATTGTGCAAGTATTTGTTACAGTCCTAGTGATTCACTAGGTATCATTAGCCTTGTTTTACAAATAAGAAAAACTGGATCCACAGAGGTGAAATGACTTGCCCAAGGTCACATAATTAGAAAGTGGCAGGACCAGGAATGAAACCAAAGATACATGAGTCTAAATCCTGGACATGTTTAACAAAGGCAGACATTAACCAATGACCAGACCTGAAAGTAGACCATGGACATAAAGATTACTCAAAGAGAAATGTATTTGTTGGATATATAAGCAGAAATGCTGCACATGTTAGATGGATTCACTGCCTTATTTATGAAGTATTTATTGAATGGCTACTTTAAGCTAGGCTCTGTTTTAGTACCTGGGATTCGGTGATGAATAAAAGACATAAAAATCACACAGAACTTCTAACTGCTTTAGAGAGACACAAGGTAGGGGGTAGAAAGGGAGTGGGGGCCTGCAGTTTTAAATAGTGGTCAAGGAAGGAGTCCCTGAAAAGGTGACAGGTGAGTAAAGATCAAAGAGCTAAAGAAGTGGGCCACATGGACATCTGTGGGTAGGACATTCCGGGAAGAGGGAATAGAGGCCCAATACATGAACAGCTAAGAGGCTGGGACAAGGTAGCAAAGGGGGAGAGTGGAAGGTGATGAACTCAGAGAGGTATGGGGACAAGAGGGTGGAGAAGTGGACAGATCACATAGGTCCATGTAGGTCGATGTAAGGATTTTTCAGATTTACTCAGAGCAAAATGATAACCTTAGGCAGAGTAGCCTCATGGATTTGAAACCTGGCCAACTTGAGTAAATCTGTCCTAGGCATCCCAAATGTGTCTACTTCATCAGTCCAATCTAATCTTGACCTACCTGGCAACAGATGTTACTCTGTTTTTGTATTATAAGGCATGGCCTATTGTAGTAGAGAATCTTGACAGGTAAGATTCCAGCTTCATGGGAAGCTAATAAATATTTATTAGACACCTGTTGTTTGTGATGGAATTTTAATAAAAGCTCTCCCCATGCCTCCTCATACCCCCAAAAAAATTAATCCCCACTCTCAATAAGTTTAGTAACTTTGCTCACAGATTGTAAAGTCTGTACCAGTGTTCACTCGCAGAGGAATAAGCATAGAACTATGCCCAGAGTAGCCAGAGACAATTTGGCAACATGTGTGGTGAGGTTTTCTAAGCAGATAAAACAATTGATCCAGAGGTAATAGCATAAGCAAAAACAAGGAGGCTTATAATAGCATAGCCTATTTTTTTTAAAGATTCATTCATTCACTCAACGTGACTGGGGCATAAGGTGCTTGGGAAGAACAGCAACTGGGGAGACAGGCAGGGAGGAATGAGGGAGAAGGCCATGCAAAGTATTTGGATTTTATCCATGAGTGACGGGGATATGCTGCATGCTCTATAAATACAATGTAGCATCAGGAGTCCTATGTGGGTCATGATGGCCCCAGTGTAGAGGGCAGGTTGAGTGAAGTGGGAGTGTAGACAAGGCAGCTATTGCAACAGTCCAGGCAAAATGATGCTGGTAAACTGGGAGTGCAAAAATAGAGAAATAGGACAGAGGTAAGAAGTGTTCACCAGGTAGACTCAGCCTAGGTTAGGGATAAATGAGATACTGAGCAGGGTGTGAGTGAGAGGGGACTCAAGGTTGGCTCTGGTGTTCCCGTGTGGGTGACCAAGTAGATATGGGAAGGAAAAGGGCTTGTCCATGGAGAAGACAAGAATACCAGTGTCCTTGTTGTGATGCAGGCAGTTTCTGTGGAAGGAGAGGTCACTGTGAGGTGGCTGGACAAGGATACATGACAGTCTTAGGACTTCAGCTTAGACCTTAAAAGAATGTCAGAATTCAGGAAAGTAAAGGGAAGCGTGTACAGCATTCCAGGCAGGAAAGGTGAGCAGAGGCCCAGAAGTGGAAGAGTAGAACCATCTTCTGGAGATGAGTGTATTGGTCTTTTGGGGTAGGAGCATGGTGGGAGAAAGGGGAGGAAAGGGTTGTCCTCCAACAGTACTGAGATAATTTGCTATTTTGTAAGGCACCCACTATTGATCAACAATCTAGATGACTAATGGCGGCCACCTGAAACATCCTGATATATCGCTAGTGATCCTATACGAATATTACAGCCATGCTAGGATTCATGAGATGTTTTCTGAGCAGCTTTATAGCTTTAGCTAACTCAGTTATGAACAAACATCTTAGTGGTTTAAAGTTCATAACCACTAGTGCCATGTTTTCCTCTACCTAACATTTTAGTTTATATCTGAAGTGTCCAAAAACAAGTTTATTATTTTATTTAAATTGAGTTCATTTCTCCATGAAGCCTTTGAGTGTTTTTTTAACTCTAACCAAATGAATTCTATAATGAATTTTTCATACTGCTTTTACAAGTACAAAACAAACTTTTTAAAGTTTGTATTGTATTTTCTATCATTAGACACCAGGCTGGCCATATTTAACTCTATCCAAACAACACATAACTTTAAAAAAAAATTTTTATTAAAAGTCTCAGCTATAAAAATATCACTTGCTCTGTTTAGTCTTGAATTATTGCAAGTGGTGGTGGAATACTTGTAATGTCTTCTCAAGTCCATCATCACAAAACAAATAAAATACTGAACAGAACATTAGCTACAGTTACTTATTTTCCTGGAATACAGTCAGATTTCTTTCCTTCATTTCCCTTTGGCAACAATCAAATCCCTAACAGCTCTTGATAATTCATCATTTCTTGCTTCACTGCTATCTTTTAAAACAAAACCATCCTGTGATTCTATACATGTCATTATGAACCAAGATAAATCATAGGTAAAGAGGAGCTCAGATTGCTCCAAATGAGTTCTTCCAGGAAATATTGCTTCTCCTACAGTATAATTGGAAACTGTGAGTACATGTCAGTTATAGGGCAATCTGCTAAACACCTGTCAGGAAAAAAAATGTGCCACGTCCTTCCTCATAATTTTCAGTGGCCTCTGCCCTCTTTTACAGTTTTATTCATTTTTATTCACTTCACTTCTATTCTGGCTCTACATATTATACAGCTTCCATACATCATTTTTCCAACAGCTTAGACACAATAAAACTGCATTCCTATCTTATGCTTAAATATGCATGTGAAGAACATGCTCCTTTTGGTTTTCTACCTCTGTTATATGTGAACTTGATTTTCTGATGTATCTCAGAACACTTCTACTTAACTTAATTATGCTTTAAATCCTCTGAAATGTACCTCAGAGCTGAGAACACTAGGACACAAGTTTGGCAGGCAAATGCAAGAAACAGCTAAGGAATAAAGATAAAATAGGCAGCTTGTTGGGAAATTCCTGGAGGGAAGTCAGATTTCTAGCCTAAGAAAAGTGAGCTCACTTCTCCCCCTTGTGCCCAGAACGTTGGATGCTACCACCCATATGTTTCCTTGAATGAGAAAAGGCAGGAGAATGAAATTTCCTTCCTCTGACCTATCACGCCAATATTTATTGAACTGCAATTAATATATTTGTAGTACAATATACTGGTTGAAATGGACTGATATCAAGCCATGTCAATTTTTAAAATAATTAAGATGTAGAAAATTCCCATTACATTTCAATCTGATAAAGCCACCATGCCTTCAGTACACCCTCATTCAAAGCCTCACACATCTGCAGCTGATATTGGAGTGAAAGAATATATACATTTAATAGGCCTGCTTTACAAAGAACCTCAAATGCTTTACAAAGCATTCCCTCTAAGAGCCAATTAAAATAATCAAAGATCAAATACCCATGTCTCATGGAGGCAAGGGTTTTTATCTGTTTTGTGCTCTAATAAACCTGAATCTTCCAGAACAGTGCCTGGCATACAGTAGGTGTTCATTAAATATTTGTTAAAAGAGAAATTTCACTGGAGGAACCATGCACAAAAATTCTGTCTCAGTCTTCAGTATGAATCCCTTTTACTTAATTATTTTACCCAAATCACTTATTCTTCATTCCCGGACTATTTCTATGAAAGCCAAATGCAGTGAAAGATAAGCAACAAACAACAACAAAACATTAAAGATTATGAATTTAGTTTCTCCTTTGTGGTTTGAAAAATTTGCAGTTAAACACTGATTTCTTACTTTTGTCTTTACTATCTGACCTTCAACTTCCTATCTACCCCAAAAAAAATCTACTTTATTTCATATTGCACTCAAAAGACTGCTTTCCCAATGAGCTTGTGAGGTGATTATTTTTCCTTTTAATGCTCATTTCCATTTTGTACACTTGCATTCTTACCTGGTTGAAACTATGGTAATTTACTTTTGCTCATTACACAAAAGCAAACTTATTAGTTCAGATATTCTCTTGTGGAATAATTTAACAAACTTATAATTGGTAAAGTCTGTTTACTTGTTTATTTTAACAATCAAATATTTGGCCAAATGACCACTGCATAGTCAGTATTTTGATCAAAACACCTCACTCAGTATACACGGAAAACTAGCTGAGTGTTTTTGTGTTTTTCTAAGCTGTGAACACTTTTTTGTCATTTTGGATGCTTCCAGTGAAGCCGTTAGAGAAAAACCAATTTGTGGTATTTCTCCCCACAACACCTTCTTCTGGTTATGAGTTAAAATATTAGTGATGAGATGAGGGAATGAAAGAACCCATTATTTCTGTGGACTCAGATCAAGGTGCCTTTTGAGCTTATTTTGCTCCATGGTCTAAAATCCCTTGTCTGTCCATATCCTTGGGAAATTCCACTACTTCTGGACTGCTGCCGTTCCCCTGGAGTCTGGAGACAAAGCCCAAAATAGGGCCTAAATCATCAAAATTTCTGAGCACCAGGTATACGCTGAAATGAGTGAATGAATGAATGAATAAGTAAATAATAGATACTACATGCTCTTCTCTAATATCTTTTATTTTGATATAGAAACATTTAAAATTTTTCAAATGAATAAAATTGATGCTCCAGAAAACCCCATGGCATTTTCCCTTAGATTTCCTCATTGATAATTTTGCTTCTCAACTGCCAACAAACTTAGTTCTCTCTATATCTACAATATATGTTTAAGAAAAGTTTTCCTGCTTTTAGGCCCCAGCTGAGGCTGCAGTTCCCTCTCCTCTAGTTAGCCCTCTTCTCTCCATAGTTTTCAAACAACTAGTCCTCATTCAAAGCATTCTCTGGATCACCTGCTCCTCGGACTCCAATCAGCTTGCTGGTTCTAGGTTTCAGGTAACCAGGTTCCAGGTTCCTCTCCAATACAAAGGGTCTTCTCTCAACTGGCACCACTGCTTTTCTCTTTGTGTGTCAGTGACTTGATTTATACTGTGGGCAACATGCCATGCATTCCTTACACACACGTGTGTGTGTGTGTATACACACCCATTTGAACACAGTAGGGATTTTATTGTTAGCTGCCAGGAGGGATCATAAAAGAAGTTGCACCTAATATCTAATGATTCTTAAAGTCCTGAAATATTGCTTATGGTAAAATAGCATAAAATTTTTGAAAGATATTCTCTAAAATTTAAATGGGTAATATTAAACAATCTTATCCAAAGTGAGAGAAAAGGGAATTTGCCACAAGGTTGGGCCCTTTGTACTCTTCCTTCTTAGGCTCTACCTCTTAGAAATGTGATCAATGAATATTCATGGATACCATTCATGTGAGGATACTGATTCCTTGGGAATGTTTGGAGAATCAGTGTTCTTCTTCCAAACCTCAGTGTTCTGAAAGTCTCCTGTACAAAATTTCTTATCATAATCATCAACCTCTTCTCAGCTAACATTTTAGGGAGAACTTACTCTGTTTCCAGCACTACCATCCACTTACCACATTCATCCTGAGTTGAGTCCTTCCCCATCCACAAAGCATTCATTCCTTCAACATAGTGAGCACCTACTCTGTTCCTGGCATTGTTCTGCAGATTAATTTATGTTCTATCTTATGGGAGGAGGGAGACTCACAGTAAATAAAATAATTTGAGAGGTAAATGCCATAAATTAAGCAAAAAATAGAGAGTGACAAATGAAGGGAGGGATAAAGAAGGGCCAACATTAGGTACAGTGTCCAGAAAAGGTCTCTCTGAAGAGGTGACTTTTGAACTTAAATTTGAATGGTGAAAAAGATCAGGAGAGCTTTTTAGGCAGAGGGAGTGGCAAGCTCAAAGCACCTGAGGTTGCACGGCTCTCAGTACCCCCTCTCCCTCATGTTACTGTAACTTTTCTGGTATCTCCCATCTAGATTGTCCTCCTCTGTAATGCTGTCTTATATTCTGACTTTTCAGATGCCTAAGTAGTCTTTTCCAGACTTCATCCTAACACAACATACTTGACCTTCAAGGGCTTAAAAAATAAACAGCAACTCAAAGCAAGCCTGCATCTCCAGGCTGACCCATTGTCATTCTTGCCTTTCCTATTGAAGAATCTATGGGATATACACTTCAGAAAATTTAGTGCCAGGCAATAGAAATTCTTCTGAATTTCCTCTGAAAACTGTTTTCTTTCATTAACCAGTGAGTTACAGGTAACCTGTCCTGTAACCCTCCTATTTTGGCAGCTAGACCCTAAGGTAAAAATGTCCTGCTCCTGTTAAAGTAACAATCCTATCCATGTTTTTGGCTGTTTATCCCTCTCCTCCATTTATTAATTTTTGTGGCTTATCTTTAGTTTGTTTCATTTTGAATGCCCTTTGTGAAAGCGCTTTTATTTAAGCTGCTTCAAACCTTTTCGAAATAGATGATGTATAAATCATTAATCACCAGTGCTTTCTGGATAATCACAAGTAACTTCCTCATTGCAAAATATAACATGTTGCCTTGGTCCTGATCTTACCCTGTCTGCCACATGAAATAACTCAGTTGCTCTTCCTTCTTAAACCTATCTCCCTTTTTGAATCATTTTTGAAAGATTACTATAAATATGAATAAAATTGGTTGAGAACAGCTCCACTTCCTTGGTTTCATTTCATACTACAGTGTCTTCTTTCTCTTTAACATTTTTTTCTATTCTGACCATCTTACGTATGAATATATATATGTATATATTTGAGCTTCCACCTTTTCCCACATGCCCATTCAATGCAGATATACTCCAGACTCTATTCTAAGCTCACTGCTCTGTACATTACACACACACACACACACACACACACACACACACACATACACACCAGTCCTTAAGTCTTCTCCATAACATCTCTGCCAAGTGTTCATCCACCAAGCATTTGACAGCAAATTTACCACCTTTTAAGGCAGACAGCTTAACCAGCCAGCTCTGACTGTTAAAAAGTTATTTCCAATAGGATGGCAAAATCTATCTCTATGGCATGATGTCCACTGGTTCTAATGCTGTTCTTAAGAGTAACAATTAAGAGATGAGAAGCACTGAATGCCAAGTGTATGCCAGGGGCAATACACATGTCACCTCTTTACAACTTTGCCATTTGGTTTTATTGTTCCCAATATATCAGTGGGGCAATTTTAAATTAGTCTAATCATTTCACATGGCTCTTCTCCAAATGGTGAAATGCACATATTCTCTAGGGGAACCACTCTATTCCAGGTTAAGAAGTACAAATTCCTCCAATCACTTTTCAATGAATTACTGGTTTTTGTTCATTTTACCATCTGTATTGCATCATAGTGTCCTGAAGGAAAGAAATTCAAAATAATTCCAGTTATGGTTTGAATATGCAGAATAGGACAGAACTGTCACCAACTTTATTTTAGATACTATGTGCCTCTATTGACATAGCCTAAACTCTTATCTGTTGCTTCTACTGAATCAACTAGACTTTTAACCAACTGCCCACTAAACATCTGCTAGAATTCTGATGGATATGTTGAACTAGTTCCCAAACCAAACTGGGCTTATTTCCTCTCTAACCTCTTCATCAGTTTGCTTTCTACAGGTTTTAATGGGATCTGTGTTTTTCAGACACACAGGCTTAAACCTTCCACGTGGCTTTAAGGCTCCTTTAACATCTTTTACATCTCATTGGTGACCACGTCCTAAAGGCTCCAAATCAAACATGTTCTCACAATGTCATCTCCATGGCCTTAGGTTGGGCCCTTTGCCACTTCCCAATCCAGACCTCATCTCTTGCCACCTGAACAGCTGCAATCCTGGCCCTGCTGCCCTCTCCTACCTACACGTAGACCTGCTATAGTCTCACACAGCTCACTCCCTACAGATACAGAGTCCAGGACACTCACTCTGTGACTGTCAAGAGCCATCTGACTTTTTGCTTTGGTATTAATGTCTGCAGCATCTGTCTCCTTTCTGGCCATATAGTCCTGTGATTTCCTGTGCTTGTTATATACTTCTGGAAAACCTGCACAATGTACTTCTTGAATTTTCTTACTTCTACACCTTTCTTTATTTACACTGTCTTTGAGCCTGGAAGGCCTTCCTTTGCCTGTCAAAATTCTGCCTTTCAATAACTTGAGAAAATGCCACAACCTCTATGAAATTTCTGCCAGATCCTGGTCTGGCAGCTAAAATTAATCTAAAGTTCCTGAGTTCTCACAGCATTTTATTTCTCTCCTGGAATATAAGAGTAACAGCAATTTACATATATACTTTCTTTCTTCAAGTAGTACTTTGGCCCCTTAAGCCCTAGCTGTGGCTTATTTGATTTTACTATTCCCAGTTACAGAGAAAGGCCCTAGTTAGCTGCATTAATTATGAATAAGGAGGCAGGAAGCAAAGAAGGTGAAATTGATGACTAGCAGAACCACAAAAAGACTTGGAAATTTAATGCAAACACTTGGAAAAGCAGATCCATGCGGCCATATTTACAGATGCACAGAAAGATCATTCTCTCTTTCCATTATTTCTGCCTGTCCATTTAGATTTAATTTAATTGTTTAGATTGTAAGCTTAGCTCTCATGCACATGACCTCCTTCTTTTTTTCTGAGCTCTAACACTTTCCTGGGGCTGGTAGCCAAATGTGATTTTGGTTGTAATCAGCAGTTTCACTGAGTAACTACTTTCAGTGATCCTACTAAGGCATAAATCCACATTCCCCTAAAAATAATCTCAGTGGCAATGAGCAGATAAGCTTTCCAAGCCCACTTGTCACTGCCTCAAAGTTGTAATAAATAGTTTAGACATTAAATCTTTGCACTGTCCCACTGATAAATGAAGCAAAGCTTAGCACACGCATTTCTTCATGACTGGCATTTTAAAGCAAAATGTAAAGGTATCTTTATACAAAAATAAAATTTATTTCATTAAGATGGACTTAGGAATAGTTACATTTGATAAGAAAAATCTGGAGAATTTTTATGAATGTGAGTAAATTTTACTATCACATACAAGAATTTTTAGCTATTCAACATAACCCATATCAGGATCAAGAAAAGCACTTTGCCTTTTTTCCTTCTTGAAATTAACATGTATTTAATGAAATTCTACCTCACAAAATACCACTTGCATTATTCAGATGTTCAGTCAATGAAATTACTAAATTAATGGGAAAAACTTGCTTTCTTAAGATTAGGTCACACGGATTCACGAAACTGGAAGTGGTTACATAATACAGCAGTTACATAATAATGTAGTGAATGATACTATACTTTAAGACATAATGAGTTTTTAGATAATGGTCTTGTTTTCTGAGCCTAGCCTTCCTGCTTTTTAACCTGACATTCCTTCTTATCTTATTGGCTCCTCCCCTTATATTCTAAAGTGTGTATCTTTCCTATCACTTGGTTATGATTAGACAGGCATCTGGTCAGTTGTTTCCTGCTATTAAACCACGAACAAAAATGGAAAACACACATACACTCAGACACTGATACATAAAATCATCTTTACAAAAGATTAAACTTTGGAGACAATTTCCATATTAAGGATTTCTCTACCTCTTGGTTTTCAGCATTAGAAATGATATATGAAGATATTCTTCAACTAAACCCATCATTTATACA
This sequence comes from Manis javanica, assembly GCF_040802235.1. NCBI lineage: Eukaryota > Metazoa > Chordata > Mammalia > Pholidota > Manidae > Manis > Manis javanica. The sequence goes on from NC_133168.1 coordinate 68,643,737, forward strand.
AATATAGGTGGGTTATTAGACACTGGATTTACTAAAGGTAATTCAGTCTAAAATGTTTCTTCAACAGCAAAAATTCAGATTACTGGACATGTGTAGATGAAGAAAACATGGGCTGTAAGCTCGAACCAAAACTGCCAACATATTTACTCATAAGCTAGCAGAGATATGACAATCAGGCCAGTTTATTCCTGATGACTGGAAGACAATAAAACACCAGCATTGTTTTTTTTCTCTCTGACAGTTTTAATGTTTGAGTTCTTGATATGTTTTAAATGTTAGGCAAAAAAATTTATAAAATAAAATAAACATCTATTTTTCCCTGTAAAGTATTAGATGTACAAAAAGAACTGATACTCCTTCCTTATCAATTTATCTATTTAGAATAATGCTTATACAACTAATGCTATTACTAATAATAATAGAAAAGGAGAAAGGGGACACTCAAATGTCAAGTTTCACCCATGCAGTAGGTAGGGAATCATCCTCCAATTCATACTGGAGTATATAAATACTTCTATTTATATTATGATATTTAACACTTCAATTCAAAATATAGCATTCAGTTAGTTATAACAGTTTGTATGTAATATAGGTTATTGTACAACTTTATAGCCTGTCTAGACCTTAGTGCCCTCATGAAAGATATTCATTTCCTTTTGCTTTTATCTAGTGAGTCTTGATCATTCTAAACTCACAGGTCACAGGTAAAATCCTGGATGACAGTGGTGAGTAGAAATAAATTGAGTAATAAATAGGTTCAAACTGCAAATTAGCACATATGGTTACTTATTAACAGTCCAGTTAAAGGTTTAATGACAAGCAAGTTAAATTTAGTGGCTGAATTGAGGGTTTAGCTTACCTTCAAGTTAATTCGTTCATAATGTCAGTCTTTCGTTACCATATACAGGCAAATTAACAGTCAATTCACAGCATTTGCTAGGAAGGACTTGAAGTCTTTGCCTTTATTTTATAAACAATATCAAATATTCCTAGATCAAGATGAATCTAGTAGTTAGATTTTGGGATCACCCTAATAATATCAACAAGTAAGTGTTGAACATGGTTTTCTTTCTCCAAAACCAAATATAATTTTTTTTTATGATCTGAAAAGAATATCCTGGATTTCTAGTCAATTTACTATATTACAAAAGATTACCAAAGAAGGAAAAAATGTTATAGTATTTAATTGCATGGGAAATGGGATCCTAAGGACCATGGAGGTATCACTCTCTTCCTTTGATTACATTTTAATATATCCAATATTTTAACATATCTTAAATTATATTACAATGATTACCCAGGGTAGCCTGTTAAGTGAGGGGGCAAAAAAGGCACAGTACAGATGTATGTAGATATTGTCTTTAATATGGAAGAGTTGGGAGTTGGGGTGGGTTCACAAAGAGGGTTAAGCTTCCGGTCTTGCTGTTACATGGCTATTCAATCATCCACCCACAGAGCTACTTCCTCTTTCCCCTCCCCTTATCTGTGTCTCTGCTTAGCAGCTTTTATTAGGGGTAAAGACATCCACACTTTGAGATTGGCCTAAATTTGCTGAGTCCGAAAGAGATCCTTGTTCATTACTTCTCGGTTTTAGTTAGTTATGACTTGTAAATTTAGAATGATCAGGGCTCAGTAGATAAAAGCAAAATAATAAGTTGCAGAAACTCTTATGTAAATTCTTTGTGGAAAGAGGCCGTGTTCAATTAATTTTTGCATCCAAAAATCTTAATACAGAGCCTAGCACATTGTAGGTGTTCAAGAATGTTTATGAATGAATGAATGAATGAATGAATGTTCATTTACCTGGTTGGTTAAACAAGCTGGTCAGGAAAGGATAACACAGCAAACACATGGAGAGCAACTTCAACATTAATAAGGATCCATTAGTTAAGACAAATACTGGCAAGAAATTAAAATCCCTTCAAGCATTTATTATCTACATGATGTTTTTTGGATTTATTTTAACTATTCAACTCTAGAACAGCATCTAACACTTGCACAATGACTGCCAACAAATGAAGCATTTTTATAAACATAATTTCATTTACTCTTTCAACATTTTTGAGGTACGTACAATCAGTCTTCAATTTTACAGATGATGATAGAAAGAGGCTTAACAAGGCTGAGGCTAAATCTCTGGTTATTTGAATCTAAAACCTGGGCTCTTTCTACTGACTTACATTCTCTGTTTTTAAAAAAATGTCTCTTTCATTCAGGGGCTATTTTCCATATGCTTTTCCACATCCCCTAAGTTAAATCATATAGATTGCTGCTTTTCATATAGCAAACTTTCAAATATGATTTTAATTAAAAGTAGAGGTGTGGGAAACAGGGTGGAGGCATGGGATGGTCTTCCTAGAACCAAAATTGACTTATAAAAATCTCTAGGTAAGATAGCCTTTTGTAATACACTGAAAACAAGCCCTTGCCTTTCATTGAGACTAAAAATAAATAGAGACAGTGTTATCAACTTTCACAAGAGTTTTCACTGGATTTAACTCACTATACCATTGGGAAGCCCAGAAATAATTGAAGAAATGAAATAAACACTTACCTGCTCATTTCATTTATGTCATAATTTCCCTTGGGTTGTGTCTGTTTTATTGTAATGCCACAGATCTTGGATTATACGCTTTGTATTTCAATAACCAATCAGCAGTATTATGAAAAGCCTGTGACCTAATACAAGGAAGTAAATATTTGCTTTGTGAACCACCTTCATTGTCTATAATAAAATTACATGTATTGATACAGAGATTTTTAAAAAATTTCAAATACAGAGTTTAAGAAATTCAGAGAGATTTCAGGTGTTTATTACTCATGCTAGAATTTTAAGTCTGAAGCATTTATATGATTTAATGAAAAAGCCTATATACCTACTAAATAGTAGAGCAAGAATTCAAATTCAGTTCTATTTGAAACATGATGTTATGTTCATTTGCTTCTACTACTGGAGCTCCCCATTTATTACAAATTCCAGGTTTGTTGATTCTGAATTACTGAGGTTTTTTACACTTTCTTTTACACAAAGTAATTTTACACTTTCTGGTTAGTTTAATATAGAAGGGACTTGATAGATTCTTCAAATTAAGTATTTAAGCTTTGAAACCAAATTTGTCAGTCATAGATTTCAAAAAGTCAAAACCAGGAACTTACAAGAGCAGTGAGTGAATCATGTGAAACACTACAGACAGAAGTCACTAAGAGATTAGATTAGATCCTCACTTTTTAAATATTTAAGATCACCCACAGCTTAAAATTTGAGATAAGATAGGATTCTAATCTGACTTGGTTTTATAATTAAACTTAACTGATTTCATTCTGATAAGAAATTTCTATTAGTGCCCTGTAGGACCTCCATCTACTCCCACATTTCCTTTCAATTTCATTTATCTCAGGAAAACTCCAAAGTTCTCCTACAACATGGGCAACTGCCAGAAACAATCTGTGAAAATACGGGAACTTGCCAAGTACATGCTTCTCCTTAGGAGAGTGTGAGTATACGGGCACAGTACCCAAAGAGAAAAATGACAGACCCCAACTATTAAGTGATTCTGGGTTCTGAAAGGAACAGTGCACTTCAGAAAGCCTCGGCACCGTGGCAAGTGGCAGCCTGTGATGGACACCAGGGCAGCCCTGATCCTGTGGCTGATCCAGCTCCAGCCTTTGGTGATGTTTGCTCCACTCCAGCTGAGCTACAGTCTGATTCAGTCACATGATCTCTATAGTCTTTGTCACATGTCCCTAAGCATATTCTTTTTGTTTGCTTTTGCTTCTGTTGGTTTTTTTTTAAATTAACTTTAGCACCCCCCCAAAAAAAGAAAATATACCAGAATACCAATAGAAAAATGGGCAAAAGACTTGAACAAGCTATCCTCAAAGACAAAATAAATGAAACTTGCTTATAAGCATATCAAAAACTTATCAGCATTGTTAGTAATCAAAGAAATGAAAGTTTGAAAAATATCATTTTCATCTATCAAGTTAGCAAGGATTTCTTAAAGATGGTATGTTGTTGGCAAGAACTAGATGTTCTAAGCATCAAGCCTATTGGAAAAGTGTTATACAGATATGGAGACAAAATCTAGGCATAAGAATGTACATTAATTAAGGCAGCAAAATATTGGAAATAACATAAAACCCAAAAATAAAAGAATGGATAAATTAAGGCATCTATAAGATGAATGACTTTTCAGTCACTAAATTGTATTAAAACCTATTTTAATTTTTTGGGAAAAACCAGCAAAGTAATGTTAATTTTTAAAAAAGGAAATGTGAAATTCTACAATACAATTCAAATTCTTCAAAAAATGGTCCATTTATATACAGGAAACAAAACTAGTGGTAAAAACTACCCTGTATTTTCAATAGCAGTTCTTTAGGCATTGGGATAATTGTAAGTACTCAGTATATACTAGGCACATGTTCAGTATTTTATATACATTACATTATGTTTATAGTTGAAACATCTTGGGAGGTGGGTCTTTATCTCTGCTGTGTATCTGAGGAAACTGAGGCTCAGAGAAGGTAAGTAACTTGACCATGGCAGCACAGCTATTAAATGGAGGAGCTAAGATCAACTTGACACAAGTCCTTGTTCATCATATCCATGCCTTTCCACTGGGGATTTTAATTTCTTGTTTCATATATTTTTGTGTTCTAGGAGATCTAAAATAAGCACATATTGCTTTTATAATTTTGAAACAAAAAATTAGATAAATGTTATACTACATATGTGCATATTCAAAAATTGATAATTATAAAACTTCTTTCCTCCTGAAGACCATGAATACAATCGTTTGATCTCAAACTAGTGTATTTGGTAATAAGCAAAAATGCTCTTTTAAAAAATGTAATCCCAAATCTTGGAATACTTTCCTGAGCCATGTCAATTCTGCAAAGCTTATTCATTGAAGAAATACTTATTTAACACCTGCCTTTTGCCACATATTATGCTAGGTGTTGGCACGATAGCAGGAATAACTCTCTAAATGACTTTCTTTGGATATTAGGAAAGTATTTGAGAGGAAAGTGGAGATGAGAAAGGCTAGGGAAAGTGAGAGTATCAGTCAATCTAACATGGAAAGTTCTGGCTACCTACATCTAAAGATTGCTTTAATTTTTAAGCTTTCCATCAAAACTTACAATATTTCTGAAAATCCAGGACACCCTCCTGGAAATGTCATAAATACTGTTCTACAATGCATTTATACTTTAACTATACTAGTCAGGGGAAATAAAATGCTTTTTAACATCACACAGCGTTATTCTCATTCACTGGGTGGACACTGGTCATTCCATTTCCCCCTCTGAGTTGTGTAGTATCTTCATTGTCAGTAAGAAGAGTTGGACTATTAGAAAAACGTTCTCAGCAGAAGAAATGCCCTTGGATGGATTCCTACTCCTCTTGGCTCCATTTTTCTTTGTCCCTGCCTACCTTTCACTTTTCCAGAAAAGCCCATGTCTTTCAGCAAATGGATGTCAAAAACGAAGAGCATTATCTCTACAAGTGTAGATGAACAGTTAAATGCTTTACTTTTTAGCCTGTGAGTCTAGAATTTTTTACCAATTTAGATTTAGATAATTTACTTTTATTTGTTATGATAAGGTCAAATGAGTGAAAAAAAAATTTTTTTTAAATAATACAATAATTAACTAATCCTAGTCTACAAAGTCCCTGGCCCTACTGATAGGAAATGTTAAGGAGTTGTCACTATTATTATGCAAAGTACAGGAAGTCCACGGGAATGATAATGACTTAGACTTTCAACATTATGAATTCAAATAAATTAGGACCCTGTAAGACGATCCCTAAAAGCAAAGAGATACCTATTTGAGAAGGAAAAGCTGGATGTCTTCGAATTTAACAGGGGCAGCAAATTAACTCTCCTTGTTAATTCCCTTTCATGGTGACTTAATACCAAGGAACCAGAGCAAAAAGGTCAAAATTGGCACAACATACACCTTATGTTGTTTGTTCTGTGAATTAGGTGGTTTTCTTAATCTTTCAGGCTACAAATTTAGGCGGAAAGATGATGCCCATGGTTCTGAGATCAAGTGTCACTGCCATGGAGCGTCATCTTATTTAGTAAATGATGCCGTCCGATCTTCTTGTAATAATAAACACGTTTCTTGTCTCCAAAATTGCAAATGAAGTACTCTCCCATAGTTTCTCTAAATACAGTTTTTAAGATTATAAAAGTAGTGAATAAATCTACTCTCCTATGAGTGTGCTAATTACTGTTTTAGTTCATGGTAACATAATGGCTTAGTAACAGTAACTTAACTGGAAGAGGTCAAACTGTTCATTCATTTGAATTGAGTATAAAACATCTTTGCATTAGACATGAATGCTGTAATGTATATTTCATGGGTATCTGCTACTATTACCACAAAATATTTTAGAAACCAATACAGTTTAAAGTGCTTCAGTTTTCAGCTTATTTAATACACATTGTGTCTAACAGCTGTGAAATCAGGAGAAAAACATTGTTTTCTGTTATAAGAGTAAAAATTGTTTCTCACTTCCCCAATTAGTTTTCAGAAAGGTTTATCACCTGGAAAACCAGTATGTATTAACGCCTGAAATAAGGATGACATCCAGTCTAAGGAATGCTTCCTTTAAATAGGAACCAAACTATAAGATTTCTATGATGTGTGATAGCCATCCCATGATGGCTTGCTCTAAATGATCTTGCTCTAAAACAATTTTTTAGAAGAAGAAAGAAAAACCTATGGGAAGCCTGCAAAGTTCTGGAGACAGACCTTCCAAGTGACTCTTTTAAAGAAGGAAGCGTTTATGGAAGGGCCAGGGAGGTTGGGAAAACTATGACAGGGGCCAGGGGCAGTGTCGCCGGATCCACTGAGGTTGTCCCAGGTGAGCCGGTGCCCAGGTTCGGGATGGAGGAGGAGGGCGCAGGGCGGCCCCCGCACCAAGCAACTCTCTTGCCCGACGACCCCTGCTCTGTGCCCAGGAGGCCAGAGCCTCGGGAGGCTGGCGCGGGCTGCCCGGGACGCGCCACCGGCTGCCTCGGGCTCGCGAGGAGCATCCCCCGACCCGTGGCTCCCGCGGCCAGCTCTGTCCCTCCGCCATCCTCACGTCCTCCGACATTTTTCAGGGAGACAAGGAGGTAGGGAGGAGAGGAAACGGCCGAGTGTCTGCACCCAGCCTCTGCCGCAGCACAAGAAGAGGAGGAGGAGGGAGGCTGAGAGGAGGCAGTCACTAAACTGTGATTCCACGGATAAAGAAAATCATCGCCCACAGCAGAAGAGTCCCGGGTACACCCACCAGGTCGGCCGCTGGGGTTTGGTGGGCGTTCCTCCTCGCCCCCTCGGTGGCTGTGAAATCGACCCCGAGCCCCGCACCAAAGCACCCGTGTTCCTTCGACTCAGGGGAGGACAAGGAACAAAAGAGACCCCCACCCCCTACACACACACCTCCGATATTTTACCGCTGCTCAAGGTATGCATGTTTGCAATCCCTCTGCTTACACCTTCCCCACCTGTGTAGTGCATTTTCCCAAAGGTAAAAAAGAAAAAATAGCTCCTCGAAGTGACCGGTCGGTCGGACACTAATTTCACATTCGACTTCCTCACAACCAACCACGGAATCCCGCGGGAGGACCGCGCGTCGCCGCGGGGTCCCCGCCGCCCTCGGCCCTGGCCGCCGGGTCCCCGAAGGCGCCCGGCGGTCCTCCGAGGACCCACGCGAGGGCTCCCGGGGCGGCAGGACGGCCGCCCAGCCCCTCCGCGGCAGCCGGAGGGCGGCGAGCGGACCGCGCGGTGGCGGCAACGCGGGCTTCAACTTCCCAGCCCTGCGGCGCGGCCCCCGCTCCCTCGCGGGCAGCGCCGAGCCCCGCGCCCGCAGCCTCCCCTGCCGCGGCGGAGGCGGTAGCACCCTCCGCCCCTTCTCCCCTCACCTCCCCCGCCCCCCACCTTTACAAAACCCATCCTTCGGTGCAAAGCAGACATTTTGATGTCATGGACTTAGCACGGCTCGCTCTCAGAGGCAGCATCTTACCCAGTGGCCTGGAATTGTGGGCAGCGCGCCGCGGGTTCCGGGGGCGCGAGGCTGAGCTGCTCGGTCCTCTAGCGGAGCGGCTCTGCTGCCATCCGCCCAACTTCAGCACCCGGCGGGCGAGGAGAGAGCGAGAGCCGGGAGGGCGGGGCGCGGGAGGGGGCGGGAGCCGCGCCGCCCGGCAGCGCGCATGCGCCCCGCGGGCGGGCGCAGCCCCTCGCCCGGCGCGGCCGGAGGTGCAGCCCGGCCCCGGCGCGCCACCGCGTGAGTCACCGCCCCGCCCCGCCCCGGCACCCGGTGCGGAGGGTCCCGGCCGGCGCGCGGAGCTGGACGCCCCAGAGGCGGGGACCCTTCCGAGGTGAGGGAGACTCGCAGGCTCCTCCGCCGCAGCCCTCGGTTTTTTTATCCAGCGCTGAGCAGAACGCGTGAAACCGGGAGCCCGTCTCCAGGGCGCAAACCGCTCTGCCGCGGGGCGGGGGCGGGGTCCCGAGCGCGGGCTCAGGAAAGTGTGAAGTTGAGCAAGGACTCGGCTTCAGGAGCCCTTGATTGACGTCCTCACCCAGAAACCCCACCCTTTTGCCCGAGAGTTATTTCGGCCGCCCTGTGGTCCGGGGCACGGGCTCTGTCCCCGGGCGCGGGCCCACCGGGGCCGGAGTTTTGAGTGGGAGGAGCCGCTGACGGGGCCACAGTCGTGAATGACTTAGAGGCGCTGATGCTTGAGGCCTGGCGCATCCTTCGGGCACAGCTCGTAGCTCTCGGGTCTAATAATGTTCTGTTCACAAGCGGAGCCCAGCCTGGTAGTGAAGGAGCTGTGGAAACTTAATGCATCCTGAGCGCTAGATTGCATCTTCCATCATTAGACTGGAGTGCTTGTGAGGGTGAATTAGGGAAGCGGGTGTCTTTCTCTTCAGATGTGACATCTGTGGGAAGAGGAACGAGTTCCTGGCAGGAATGATTAAGCTTTTTTTCTTACACCTACTTAAAACTGATTACTTGTAAATATATGTGATTTCCGATTGCTTGTGTGCTCACATAGTCAGTCGTACCATTATTTCAGGTTCCTTTACTAAACACCTTCCTGCCCTCCCGGCTCTACCTCTACTTGAGTTAAATACATCTCAGGGTTTGAGCCAAGGTTTGCACCAAAACGTAACTCTAGCAACGTCATGGCGTTGAGGGCCAATGCTCCTCCAAGGGTATTCCCTGGACGGTGGTGGTCTGCAAACTTTCTCTTTGGTCTGTAATGAGAGATAAGTACATTGAGAGTAAGATTTAGAGACTTTTATAGCAATTTGACATTGCCTTGGCATCCAAGCACATTTGTTAGTTGTTATACTGTGTATGTTTTATTTGTAAAGTAATTAATTTTTGATTTTACAAAAGTATTGACCCATGAACATTGAAAATAGACAAGTTCACCAAAATTGGTTTGAGCTGTTACTGAATTCTCCCAGACTGGTATACTTCCCAGATTTATATCTTCAGTCCTGATCGTTCAGAGAACTCTTTTATGTCCTCGACTACCTTTACAGCCCCACGTGAAGAATAATTACAATACGTAATATTTATTGAACAACTACTGTGTTCTAGGTACTGATCTAAATGTTTTCCATATGTTTCTTATTTTCTCTACAAGGTAGATACTATTATTATGTTTAACAGACATCTCAGAAGTGAGACTCCAGATATCCACCCCCTCCAAACCTGTTCCTCTTCAAATTGTTTAATCCCGTTACTCTAGTCCAAAATTTAGAAATCACTCATTTTGTCTCTTTGTTTTAACCTACATGTGACTAACTGACCAGTCATGTCTCTACCTCCAAAACGTATCCCTGATGCATCCATGTCTCTCCCTCTCCCATTGCTATAAGCATGGTGTAAGCCTCTATCATCCTTCACCTGAACTATTAAAAAAGCCTCTGACGGGTGTCTCCACAACCCCCAAACAGCACATTCTCCAAATAACAGCTGAGGGATCTTTTAAAAATATAACCAGATGATGTCATACATCTGCTTAAAACTCTCCATTGAGTTTTCATTGCACTTTGACTACTACCCCTAATCCTTATCACAGCCTAGAAGGTTCTGTGTAATCTTGTCTCAGCCTAGTTCTCTTATACCTGCTCCCATAGACTATAACTGTGTGCCATAGCCATATCAGCCTGTTTCTTTTACTTTTTAAAATAAGATTAGCTTACAGTATTTGCTGTTCTTTCTGAGACTCTTCTGTCCCCAGATCTTTACATAATAGGCGCCGTCATATCTTACAGGTCTCTGCTCAGATGTTATCTACTCAGGCTTTCCCTAACCACCCAATCTAATTTGCCCTAGAGTTCTCTTTTGGGTCTCTTGCTTTATTTTCTTCCAAATACTCTCTGCTATCTGAATCAGTTTGCATTTGTTTACTTGCTTATTATCTCTTCATCCCCCTCTGGAGTAAAGTATCTCAAGAGCTCTGCCTTCACATTCCACTGTTTTATCTCTAGTGCCCAGGACAAGATTTGGCATGTAGTATGTACTCAGGAAATATTCAGTGAATGATGGCATGATTGAATGAACAAATAACACACTTAGAAAAATTATTTTTTTTTTATGATGCTTCTTTCTCCTGGATACTCATTGCTACCTGTTAGAATCTGATTTCCCAGAAGTGCAGAGATAGACCACATTGTTTCCTCTGCCCACCCTGTAAAGATGGCCTCATGTAATGGAGCACATTAAAATTAGCTGCCAGGGTAGTGTTCCTAAAACCACTTTAGAAGAAACATGCTTGATCAAAAAGAAATCCTAAATTCCATGAATTTCCCTAAATTGTAATAGAGTCTGGGTGATTTTTTGCATCTATGACAACTTGGCTATTCAGCCAATAATTTACTTGTTGAAGTCAAATATAACCTCTTGCTGGTTTTTCTTTCATAGCTGTAGTTTGTTGTGTAATCTTTTATGTGTTATCCAGAATCTTCAGTGTGTAGACAATGTGAATGTTGAATAAATGGGTGGAACTGGCCATAGCTTTAATTATCCTCACCTCAGAGAGTTTGGTTGCTTGAAGTCTGTGTGTATATCCAGGTCTTAGGAAATATTTGTGACACCAGTGACATCACATGATGACTAGATCAACAATTCAATAAACTTCATTAACTTCTCCTACATGCCTGGTATTATGTCTTCCAGTTTTTTGCTAAACATGCAAATGTTATATACAATTATTATATATGATTCAAAAGTAGATGTCAGATCATTTTAGCCACAGGGATGCCTTTTCTTTATACAGAATCTCAGAGCTCTTTGGGCTTATCATCATTAAACATCTGTGTGGTAACTGAAAAGCAGCATTTGATCATGATCATTTCCATACCATTATGAATGTGTTTTTCAAGGAGGGAGAATCTGGATACAACAGCAGATTTTGTATCATGACTTCATAGTAAGTCAGACAGGATATCAGCAAGCAAGATATTTGTAAAAAGGAGATATTGCAAAAGAACAGAGCACCAAAATATTTACAGTACATTTACTCATAATCGGGGGTATTTGTCATCATTAGGAGACCTGGAATCTATCTCTGTAAGTTTGATACCCTGGAAAGGCTGTTTCAGGTAGAAATTATATATCATCTTTATATTTCATTTTCTCCCCACATGCTCATTTATTTAAAAGCAACTGCTTTACCTTTGAAAAGCAGAGAGAAAAGTAAGAAATGTGCTTGAATCTGGGAAACCCTGACTGCTCCATCCAGGTAAACTTCTTAAGAGTTTGGAAGACAGTGTGGAAGGATAGTTAAAACATGGCTGTTTAAACACACTTTTTCTTTAGTTTTAGGAAATAGGCTTATCATGTTTCTCTAACTGGTTTTACTCAAACACAGGCTCTTCTCAGGGAACTTATTTAGACAGAAAATATGTGCATTTATTCATCTGTATTTGAGGGAGATGAGAAAAAGGAAAGAAAGGAGACTGCCTCCCATATATATAAAATGAGACATAGTTTTTCATATTATATGTATTTTAGAATAAATCATTAGTTATTTATGTTCCCTTAATTATTTAACTTACCAGCATTGAACTTAAAAAGACTCAATATTATTCTTTTAGAATAGCATTTGTGAAATTTATATCTCAGCACAATTGGATAAGTCCATGGAGGTAGATATAAATATGTAAATATAAAAATCACCTTCATGTGAATTTGTCAGTTGTGTCCAACTTTGTATGTCATAAATTCCCACAATATCTTAACAATACAGAGTTGGTTTTGAGTCACCCTAAATATTTTAGGAAAGTGATCTTTTATAGAGCTTTTTAGAAAAGATGGACCTGTATATTCACATTCAGTCTGGTTCAACAGATGTATCATGCAAATGTTGGGCAACAATCCTTTGCTTCTGCATGGAAAAATAGCAAATTATTTATCTGACCTAGAGAACACAATAATGTTCAAGTACTACAGTCAGATTCTTTGTGGATGGAGAAAACATCCAGAATTTAATGATCCGTGTTATATTATCTTGAGATTTTGGAAGTTTCCTAGATGATGGTAGCTGGAATGTGGAACAGCCTTCTTTTTTGTCAGACCTACCTCCAGGGTGTGACGGAAGGCAGGGTGGAGACAGGCAGTGGTTTGATTCCACAGTTGTTTCTTACATCTCTACTGTGTTTTGGTTCATGACAGAGCAAGTTCAGAGATGTGGAAAGTCAACACAAATCTTTATGTATATATGTGTGCAGAGGCATAGTTTCCTAGTCTTGTATCTAGAAGGCCCCAGGTGATTTTTGAATTCCATATTGAAATGGGCTTAAGTTGCAAAACAGAAGATCTATATTCATACTGCAAATGTTTTGTTAAAGGATCTCTGGTCTCTTGATTTTCTGTGAAGTAGTTTCACAGTGTGAATATGTGAATAGTATATAAGAATCCCTTATAGTCTCACCTAATTCTTCATGTTCCAATTTTAGTTGAATTTACCTAATACTGTATGATTACCTAATTAACTTTCATCCATCCATTCATTATTTTACCCACTCATTTAAAAAACTCTTAGAAAGCGTCTGTCCTGGCATAGTGGGAAACAGAAATACAGCGGCAAATATTGTTTCTATCCTTGAGAATTTATAATCCAAGTGAGATAAGCTTTAAATATATGAAGTAACTAGAAGAAGTCAATGAGGACACTTGAGATAATGTGGTATTATCGTTCCTTTCTATGAGGTAGGCCAGAGAATGATGAAAAAGGAAATTGTGTTTTATAATCAGAACTCTGAACTGCAAAGCATAGAAATTACAAATGATCAAAGTGGCCCATTGAAGTACACACTGAGAACTTTCTTTGTATTACATAGAACTAGTTTTAAATGGCTTTGCAGATTTAAAATAGGAATTCAAGGAAGGGAAGATTTAGAATATAATGCTAAGATAGGAAATTGCTTATTACACTATTTAGTTGACAGTCATTTAGAAGATACTAAGCATCTTTAATATGCAGGGCATTGTGTAGGGCTCTGTGAAGGTTGCATAGATCAATCAGGACAAGAAATAAAGTGGTGAGTAGCACAGTTTAGAGAGGTCATGTTCAACTCAATGAGTATAGATGACTGTGGCCCTTCAGGTGATCTGCAAAGATGCTGAGATGTGTGGAAGGATATTAGAGTTGGAAATCGCAACATGACATCATGACTGGGTGTTGATTCAGTGGGAATTACTGAATAATTATAGGAAAACTTATGTGGTGTTATCTTTCCTTTCCAGGAGGTAGGCCAGAGAATGATGAAAAAGGAAATTCTGTGTTTTATAATCAGAAATCTGAACTGCACAGCATAGAAATTACAAATGATCAAAGTGGCCCATTGACATACACACTAAGAATTTCAGTATGTTGTAAGTTTAGTACCCAGAGAAGAGATTAGTTGTATGATGTTTAGTATATCCTAAGAAGACTAGAATGGCTTAGTTATATCAAGTTATTAAGTTTTAAATGTAGATTGAGGCTACATTGTGGTGGTGTGGGGGAAGATTTTAAAACTTAGTTATGGCAAATTTGTTTTACCTCCATACAAACTCTAATCAACTGCTGCTACTAGTGTGTTGAAAAGGATTCTGAGGCCAAATCTGAGATTAAGCAAGAAATATTATTGTGATAAACAGATAATATTGTGTCTGATATGCTGTTTGGTACATCTGTCTAGTATCTGAAATCTCTGTTCTAGTCAATTGGGGAGCCATATGTATTCAGGACAATAGTTCTTGAAGAAATCTCAGCTATTATCTTCCCTCCAAAATTGGTATTCTAAGAATAATTAACTTGCTTGGTAAATAAGCTGGGATAATGGAAGTTGATCTCTAAAAATCTTTCTAAGGACTTAATAAATACATTGGCATATGAAAGACTCTGAAAAGCTCCTTGATTGAAAAAAGCCAAAATGGCTACTAAATATAGAGGATTATTTTTTCTTTACACCTACAGACACAGATGTACATACTATTTACACACACACACACACACACACACACACACACTCCTGGAAATGCATATGGAAATCAACTAATGCTATGACCCTAAGGGAAGGTGACATCATATGTATCTCAAAGGGAACTCGATCTAGAACTATGTTAAGTATCATGGGGATGGTTAAGTAGTTGTTAAGCTCACAAAATGTCACACACGTGTTATCAAGGATCTCGATTCTATTGGTTCTGTAATCTAAAATTAAAATTAACTTTAGATTTAGTCATAAAGTCATAATGTGGATCTTCTCCACACATAAATGTACCTAGCCTATATTTTTCTTAAGTCATTTGGCCAATGTATATTGAGCACTTATATGTGACAAGTGCAGTTCCAGATACTAGAGACATAGGAAGGAGCAAAACAAACAAAAATCTCTGTCCTTTCAGTGCTTATATTCTAGTGATGGGGACAGACAGAAGTCAAAGTGAATGAATAAAATGTATAGCAAGTTAGATAAGTATAAGTGCTCAGGGGGAAAAGTAAATCAGGAAAAGGGGATGGTATGTGTGCATAGCAAAGAAGGTCTCACTGAGGTGATATTTGAATCAAGATCTGAAGGAAGCAAGAGATTGAGTTAGTGGCTGTCTGGAGAAAGAACATTCCAGCAGAGGGAATAGTCAGTGCAAAGGCCCTGAGGTGAGAGTATGTCAGTCATCATCCCAGAACAGCAATGAACAAATGGGAGGAGCTGTAAGAGACTAGGTTAGGCAGAGAGAAGGACTGCCTTGCAGCTCTGGTTGTTGGCTTATGCTCCAGGTGAATTGGAGAGCCACTGGAGGATTTTGAGTGCAGTGCCATAAAAGATAAACCATAGCCTCCAAGAAGATTATTTGCAAGGCATAATAATACAACTTTATAAAGAACTGCAAAATATCATTAAAACAACAATCAAATAAAAAATGGAGCAAAATGAGACTAGGATCCCTCTGGTTACTGTGCAAAGATCTGAGGGGGGTGAGAGCAGGAGCCAGCTGTGTGGTTAGGAGGCTATGGCAATTACCTCGGTTAGGGACGGTGGTGGCACAGACCAGAGTCCTAGCGGTGGATGTATTAAGGAGCAATCAGATGTCTGATACATTTTGAAAGCAGACTTTACAGGGTTTGCTGACTGTTGGATGTGTGGTATGAAAGAATTTGAGGAATCAAGAATGACTACACTGGTCCTGGACTGATCACAGAAACTTCCTTTAATAATGATGTGCTGGACTTCCTGCTCCCCGAGCCCTCTATCCCTACTATAAACAGGCCTAAAACACAGTCTTTGCAGGGCCTCTTAATACAAAAAGCAAGAGGGATTCCAGAAAGAGTTACTACAGAGAAACCTGTATGCACAGCCCTTTGGTTCTGAATCCATCAGCCTCTTGCACTGGTGCAGCTCTGACCTTGAATCATCTTCAGATTTTGTCCTTTTTTCTTTCCTTTGCCTCTGAATGCCTACTTTTGTTGTCTGGAATAGGGGCGCCACTTGATTACTCAAGTAGTTAAGTGGCCTGAGATCCTGCTTCGTGCTGTACAACCTGCTACCTGCTTCCAAGATCCTTGATGCCAACCACCAACCTGCCTGGTTTTCCATCTATTTCCTATTGCCAGATCTATTGATAGATCTGCCAGGCTACCAGTACATCTGCCTGTTGCGTACAGTTGGATCTCTCTGATGCTGACAGCTTACCATCCTGGCCTGGACCTTTGCCCATAACTTGCTGTCACCATCCCCTAAAGCTCTGTGGCTTTCCCAGGTGTTCAGTTCTTTCTAGTTCTTCAGATAATGCATTCATTGAAGGATTCATTCCTATCTGCATTAATGCTTTCAAATTAACATCTACTGAGGGCTAACTTTGATTCTATCTGTTAGACTTTAAATAAAAGGTAAATGATATGTAGGGTCTATTCACTAGGTCCTATAGAGTCTCCTAAAGTCTAGAAGAATATGGACCAAGGAGAAAGGCATGTAAGCAATATTTAAAGTGAATTGTGATACTTAATCTATAGTCATCTTCAAAAAAATGGAGATAACTTTGCTGCTGTACAAAGAGCATGGTACAGTGTTTTGCAGCCTGGGGTTGAAATTTATCTGATTGAGTCTGGAGGCTTGGTTCACCTACTCACTAGCTGAATGACATGAGCAAGTTTATTTGCCTCTGCTACTTTAGTTTCTTCATCTTTGAAATGGGAATAATACCTAGATGTCTAATAGGGAGGAATGCAGAAGACACTCATGTCAGGTGCTTTATCACAGCTTCTGACACATGCTATAGCACAATAAGGTGTAGCATGCCTTGATTTTCCTCTCTTTTTCCTCCTCCTTCCTCTCTTAGCTGTCTAGGTGGGTGCCGTAGGAACACAGGAGGAAGACCCTTGGCATGAAGGAAGGCTTCTCTGATCCCAGGGGCCTGGGTTAGGAATCACTACTCTCTAATATTGTTTAGCAATTTCCTATTTATGTGACCATTCTCTCATAAGACTTTTGCCTTCATGTGGGCAGGGGCTTTGCCTACTTACGTTTGCTGCCACAGCATCTCACACAGTGCCATGTGTGAACAAGTGCCCGCAATATTTGTTGAACAAAAAAAGAGAAGAATGACAAGCCTCCGAGGTGGCAGTGTGAATTAAATTAAATATGAAGGAAGAAATTCATCATATGATGCAGGGGTAAGGCTGTCTCCGGCATTCAGGAGAGGATGAGCAGAGCCTGTGATGTGAGACCTGTATGTATTCAGGAAACCTCAGGTCATGCTGGAGTCATCTATCTGTCCGTGCACTGCATGAGCTTTGGATTTTGAAAGGTGGACAGGAGTTAGATCAAAAGGACCTTGTGTGTATAATAATTAAAGAGTTAGGGCCTTTTTCAGGGATGCAGAGCACAGACCAATGTGAAGTAGGGCACTCAAGGCTTTTCGTGTTCTAGTCCTTACTTCCTTTGTCGGACTTTTCTCCTTGACTAACAATTTATGTTCCAGCAACACCAAAATGTTTGTACACCTCCCAACTCCCAAACATCACAATGCTTCTGTTTCTTGTTTTATTTCTTGGCTTATGCTGTTCCCATTGCCTGGAATGTCCCCATCCCCTCTTTACTACCAACATCCCTTACTGGATCCCTGTTTCCAGGCTATTATTTGTGCTATAGGCTAAGGGTCACCATCTCCAGAAAGTCTTCCTGTAACTCTCAGTCTCTGAAGTTCACATGCAGTGAGTGCTCACTATGTGTCAAGCACCCCTTGTGTTTACTTAGTGCCTATAATTTGATTTGGTCCTTACAACAACCCCATAAAATAAGTAGTTGTTACCATTTTTAAAATTGAACTCTACATTACTCTACATTTTGTAGATAAGCAAACCAAAGCTTAAATTATCTAGGGTTAAGGTGTGGCTGAGCTATGGCACTTGATGTAGGGACTACATTTCCCATCACCTTTGAATTTGAACATTTTTTGCACTCTGCTGCTTAACCATGTGCCCTTTCTCTCTCTGTGTAACTTTTTTTTTTTTTAGCAGTATCAATTTGCTTGAATATTCAGCTGTTTTCTTTTTTCAGTTACAGTCTTAACCCTTTTTGTGTCAAATCCCATTTTCCCTTTCCTAATGATGGCTTGCAAAGATTCCATAATTATCTGGTCACTTTCCATTACTAAACTCACTTCAGCCCAGTTTAAAAATGGAATTTATTTTTTTCAAAACTTTTTCTTTCCATTGCAAGACATTCTCCGGGCAGAAAGGCCTTGGTATGAAGATCAGGGACAGTTGGCTCTGTTACTCCCTCCCCTACCCCTTAACCAGGACCCAGTGCCACTGGGACAGAGGGAGTCAGGAAAGAGATATGTAGAGAAAAGGGCAAACATCTCTTTATTTAACTGGTTTTGGCTACAGTTCTCTCCTTGTTGGCTGTACTTCTGGAGACAGACACTAATGGGCTGGCGTTCTCCTTTGTACGGCACGTGTCCACATACTGGCTGGCTGTGAGCACATGTGTGGGTTCTGAGGAGGCCCTTCGGGAACACCCACTGCACAGTCCCTCTCTATTTGAGATCCAGCTGCTGCCGCAGCACGTCCCCACCCTTCTCATACCAGTCCTGTCACTGGCTGTCTCCCCACAGACGTTTGTGGTTAGTCTCTTCACCAAGTGGGCAGTCTTCTTGGCCGGGACTCCAGTGAGTTGGCTCAAAAAAAAGGTTAAGGTGCATGATGTCCACACAGTCAGGATACATTCCCACAACCTTGCTATCCCAAATGGTCAAGAGTAGGAAACTACCGTGCCATCTACTTTGCCCTGCCACCCATCTAGTCATGGGGCTGATGGACAAACCCTCAGCCTGGCAGGCTGGGGGAAATGTTCCTCTTATGGCAAAGAACCTCTAGTCTGTTGCTTTTGTCTTTAAAAATATTTTTATATACAAAACATTCATAATAAAGAGTATATGAGCAATTTAAAGAGCACTGATAAAAAAAATAACAATGCTGTATTTACCATTGTGAGAATTAAAATATTTCTCAGTATCTCAGAAGTCCCTGAGTATATATACTCTTTGATTTTGGATTTTCTGTTACTACATACTTATATATTAAAGAAATAATTTAGTACATACATATTGTATTCATTTTCTGTTGCTGACATCAGAAATTACTACAAACTTGCAGCTTGAAACAATACAAATGTGTTATCTTTCCATTCTGTAGGTTTGGAGTCTGACTGGGCTATAAAATCAGTGTTGACAGGACTGCATTCTTTTCCAGAGACTCTGCAGGAGAATCCATTTCCTTGCCTTTTCCGGTTTCCTGAGGCCACCCACATTCTTCCTAATCTTGGCTCATGGTCTTTCATCTTTAAAGCCAGTGATGTGGCATTTCTCTCACCCTTTTTCCTTTGTCACATTTAGTCTCTCTCTGACCACAGCTGAAGAGATTCTCTGCCTTTAAGGACCCACATAATCAGATTGGACCCACCTGTATAATGTCCCCATCTCACAGTCCTTAAGTCAATCACATACTCAAAATCTGTTTTGCCACGTCAGGTAATGTATTTACAGATACTTAGGATTAATAATTTGAACATTCCCATTCATTTTCTTTGATCCTTTTATTTTCCTCATTGTTTTGGTTAATTTATGTCAGTCAACATGTCTTTTAAGTTCACTGCTACTTTTCTGCAGTATTCGTTAGGCTGTTAAGCCTAACTAATTTATTTTTTATTTCATATATTGCATTTTTCAGCTCCAGAATATCCATTGTATCATTTTTGTTTCTATTTATTTGCTGAGATTTACCAGATATTCACTCATTCTTTTTTCTTTTATTACAGTTTATACATAACATAGTATTTTCAAGATCCTTATCTGCTAGATATAGTGTCTTGATACCATGAGTTCTTTCTTCTTGCTTTTTTTATCTCATACATCCATTTGCTTTCATACCAGAAGTAGGTAAAATAATAGCAGAGACTTAGTTATTCCTTTTTTGGTATTGTTTTTCTAGATGGCGAGCTCTTTCCTATTCCTGGAAGCTAAAGTGAGTGGGTAACCAACTTTAGTAACATTGGGATTATCTCTGATTAGCCCACTAACCTCTAGCCCCCATCAAGGGGCTAACCTCTCGGATCTTGTTGGCCGAACAGAGTCAGGGGGCTGTGCTTCCTCCTAGGCTGCAGTGCTGAAGATTCTAGGCACTGTGCAAATGTCCCAAGTGGCATGTCACATGTGTTCTTCCTGCCCTTCAGTCCTAGCTTCTCTTCCCATTTCTCCACAAGATTAGTAGTTATGGTCAGGAAGTGTTGTCAGGCCAAGAAAATTATTAAGAAAAGAGGAATAATGAAAAGTCAATGAAATATGCTCCTACATTTAAAAAAAAGCTGGAAAAAGGAGAGTAAATTAAACCAAAAGAAGAAAAGAAAGAAAATTTAGAGGGGAAGTCTAGGAAAGAAAACAAATAGAGAAGACCCACTTAAGTAAGGTATTTTGAATTTATTAATAACATTGATAAACCTCTATCAAGTCATACCAATTAAAAAATGAGAGGAAACACAATTGCAAAAATTAAGAGGGGATGCAGAAATAGCACTTCACATCCTAAAGCAATTAAAGAGACAATAAAGAATATTATGAATGATTTTTTTTCCAATAAATTTGACTGTTTATATGAAATGGGCAAAATCCTTGAAAGGCCCCAAATACCTAACTATATGTGAGAAGAAATAGGAAATATGAATCTTGTTATGTTATATAAAGAAATTTAATTTGTAATTTTTCCCCACAAGGAAAACTCTTTGCTCAGATGATCACATTGATGGTTTTTATAAATACTAAAAAAAATAATAATTCCAAACTTGTGTCAGTACTATCAAAAAGCAGAGGAAGATGGAATACTTCCCAACTAATTCATGAGGCTAAAATAACCTTATTTTTGATCTACAAGGACAATTATATTTTAAAAAAGACAATTACATGCCAATAGCACTCATTTAAATATAACCAAAAAATTCTTAACAGTGTTCACGACAAATAAAAATAATGCTCCCAGTGTAAATGTTGGATTTATCTCAGAAATGCAAGTTTGCATTAATGTTAGAAGACAATATAATTTGTATTATCAAAATAAAGAAGAATAAAACAATCATTTAAGTAAGTTGGGAAAAATTATTTGATGAACTATAACGCCTGTTCATGATAAAAACTTTCAGCAAATAAAAAAATTAAAGACTTACTAATTTGATGAGGATATTCTATAACAACCTTATTGTAAGTGTTATATTTAGTGATGAATAGTAAATGAAGCAAGGAAATTCACACCTACCAGTTCTATTCAATATTGTACAGGAGGTCCTACTTAATGCAATAAGTGATAAATAAATAAAAGGCATAGGACTAGAAAGAGCACTACTATGTTTATCTGAAGATACATGGTTGTGTACATAGTATATTTTGAGGAAAATAAAAGAACACCTGCTAGAATTACTACATATATTTGGCAAAGTCTGAAGACACAAAGTCATTTTTGCAAAGTAATTGTATTTCAAATGCAATTTTTATAAAAATACAAAGGACCTAGAATAGATACCCCAATTTCAAAAAAGGAGAGAGAATTGAAAGATTTACAACATCTGATTAAGAGCTTTCTATAAAGATACAATCACCAAGACATTGTGGTATTTGCTTAGGAATAGTCAATAGCCAATGACACAGAATGGAGAATCCAGAAATAAATCCACACTTTTACAATTAAAGTCATTTCAACAGAGTAGCCAGTGCAATTCAGCTGGGGAAAGGAATATTTTTTAACATGCTGTGTCAGGTATTTTATTGCAAGTTAAAGAAACTTGACCTTCATTTAACTCTATATTTAAAAAAAATATTTGCAATAGATTTTAATTCTAAGAGGTAAAATTACACAATTGCTAGGATTTTGTGAATCTACAAAACTTTTACATAATCCTTTGTATGAAAAAGATGATAAATTGAATGTCATCAAAACTTCTTTTTATCGAAAGTTAAAATTCAAAAAGTGAAAAATTCAAGCCATAGTTGGGAAGAAAATGTTCACAAAGCATATATCTGACATAGATTTCTGCCTATAATCTATTAAAAACTCCTAAAAATTTGTAATAAGAAAGAATACCCAGTTAAAATTGTCAAACTATTTGAACAGAATCTTCACAAAGAGATATTACAAATAGTCATTAAGCATATGAAAATGAATTCAATGTCAGTAGTCATCTGGAAAATGCAAATTGTAGCCACAATGAGAAGGTTTACAATTTTCAAACTATATATAAACCATTATGCAACCACTAGGCAGGATAAAGTTAAAAAATCTGAAGTTATCAAATTTGAAGAGTATTTTGAGTAATATGGATTCTTATATATTGCTGGTGTATAAAATGGTATACCTCTGTGGCCCAACAATTCCATACTAGATATTTACCCAAGGGCAAAAAAATATGTTCACAAGAAAGCTTATGGATATCATAACAGAATTATTCATAATAATCTGAAAGTAGAAAAAATATTCCCTCAGATGAGGGGATAAACAAATTATGGTATTTTCATAGATTAGAACACTACTCAGTATAAAATATGTACAATATATTGATACATACAACAACATGGAAGTACCAAAAATCACTATATTATGTGAAAGAAACCAGGCTCAAGTGATTGTATTATATGAATTTCAAGAACGGTGGATGCTTCTGATGCAAATTGGAAGATTTTGACTATTGTGCTTTTTGGTAGGTAGATGTTAGTGTTATGCCCTTTTTTGAAATGCAGCTTTTAGCATTAAAAATTAATTTTGACTTGTTTAATGTTTTACTTAATTCTGCCTCAAGATATTGTTCACTGCATTGTTTTGTATTGCTTTGCATATCTTTGTTCATTCTTAAAATTTTAGCTTAACTGAAAGCTTTTGTCTGAGGTATGACAAAGAACTGGGTTTTACTGTATTAGAAATCTGAAATTTTTTAGAAAGTAATTTAAACTAATTTATGTTTGCTAAGTAATTGATATTTTTGTCTCAGTTTGCTGTCTTGTTTTATACATATTTTTTATATATGGCTTAATATTTATAGTCAAATTATTTCAATTATGTGTTTTTTTAAATCTTTTCTGTTGATATTTTGGTATTTAAGAAATTTTGGCTTTAAATATAGTAGTTTTTTAATACAATTTTTTAATATTACTCTTAATTTCTTCAGATACTATTTCTTGGTTTCATACCACAAACAAGACTTAAATTAGTCCCTCTTTTTTATCCTAGCCTTTCAAGTTTAATCTTAATCTCTAGCATTACTTTTGTTAGTCCGCACATCATAAATAATTTAAGCTTCTTCCTCATTTATTAATCTAAAATATACTGTTAAGTTTTAGATATACATCATCTTAAATATACTTAAGCTTCTACTACCTCTTTTGATAGCTTCAGGTAACATTAGTTTACTTCTAATGAATTCATATATGGTAATCCAGTAACTTAGTTCAGTATCCACTGTTTCTCCTTTGTATTTATTAATGTTAATGCCTGAACATATAAAAAATACATGTTATTTTCACCCTTAACCCCATCTTTTAACCTTAGTTCCACTAAGTTATAATATTTACTAAACCTGTGTACATTGAACATTTGAAGCTCATCCTTTTATGGCTGTGTCACAAAGTGATTATGAGGTCTTCCGTATTTGTAGTTGTTTTTTATTTAAAGTTATTTTTATATAGTGGCTTTAATATTGAAGAAAAGTTTGAATGTAAAAAACATTATTGTCTCACAGTTTCTTTAGTCTTTTTGAAAAGTTGCTACATTCTTTTTCTTAGATAAACGTTGCTTTGAAAAACTCTCCTATCAATCTGATAGTTGTTCTCTTACAAGTGATTTTAACTTATTGTCTGGGTACTAAAGGAATTTTTCCCCATTGTTGTAAAATATAGTAGTTTTGGCTTAGGATATGGCTTGATGTTGGTAATTCCTGATTAGTTTTTCCACTTACATAGGCTGCTCTGCTCTTAAATATTTTATTTCAGGAACTATTTTTCAATCATGGCTTAAAAGATTTTTTCCATTACTTTGGTCTTCTTCTTTGAAGACTTCAATTATATGTACGTTGGCTTTCTTATTTTCTATCTTCTATGTCTATCCTATTGTATTAGTTTCCTCTTGCAGCTATAATAAACTACCACAAGCTTTGTGACTTAAACAGCACAAATTAATTATCTTACAGTTCTGGAGGTCTGAAGGCAGAAGTGGCTAGGTTGTATTCTTTGTGGAAGCTATAGGGAGAATCCATTTCCATGTTGGACCTGTGCTTCTGTTGTCATATATCCTCTGCCTCTGACCCTGCTGCCTCATTCTTATACCCTTGTGATCACACTGTACCCGCCTGAGTGATCCAGGATACTCTCCCCATCTTAACATTCTTAACTGTATCACACCTGCAGAGTCCCTTTGCCATGCAAGGCAACATTCACAGGTTCCTGGGATTAGGATGTGAACATCTTTGATGGGGTTTATTATTCTGCCTACTACATACATATTTCTCAGATCCTTTTTTTAAAAAAATAATATTCTTTATTCTATTTGATTTCCCCTCAGTTTTCTTCCTTCTTAGTTCTATTTCCTTTACTGTGTTTTTTATGGTGTCTTCTTTGCTCTTGTGTTTTTCTAATTTCATGCTCTTTTATGAAATATTTTTTTCTTTGTTCTTTACTGATACCTATTAATTTATTCTGAGCTTTTCTATTTCTTGTTTGTGCTGTTTTCATCAGCGCTTTAATTGTTCTCCCATACTGAGATATTACACTGCAGTTTTCATCTGCTCTGTAACCTCATTTTTCTGGTGACTTCTCATTGTTTATCTTAATGATATTAGGGCTCATTTATCTTTTCACTGTAATAACTTTTATGGTGTTAGAAAGGTCAGTCATTTTGTTGTTCCCCGTGTTTGAGTAAGGAACAAAATAAGGTGGGATTTCCTATGATATTAGGAGAAATGGAGGCCAAGTTAGCTTTCTCTGAATCACAGTTTAAGAATTTTTCTCTATTTTCATCAATAAAGATTCTAAATATGCCGTCTCTCTGTTAGCCACTTCTTGGTTTCTCAGAGCCATGTCTGGCTTAGAAAGACTTTCTTCCTCTTGTCCCTGAGGTTTACAAGTCTTGCCTTCCAAAGTATTTCATACTTCCTGAGCTTTCCTTTATCCACTGTTATCCACACAACATATCTGAGCCCTTCAAAAATCCTTTCTCTTCCTCTCTCCCTTTCTCTTTCTCTTTCATTCATAGTCTTGGCCCTTGTCTTGCTTGATGTGGTTGTTTCCAGTAGGACGTCACTGTGCTTTTGGAGGGGGGAAATAGTTCCCAGATATTTGTGAGATTGTATTGACTGCTAGAACCATCACATACATTTTAGTTTCCTCCATGTCCTACAGATAATTCAGCAATTATTTGCAACCCTGAACTAGTTCTTAATTTCACTAGTTGTCCTCATATTTTTCTTCCCCACTTCCTCTCAGGGTAAGTCCTTCCTTGGGGTATTTGTTGGTGACATTAAGGGAGTTACCTGTCTTTCGTGTCTTGCTCCCTTGTTACACAGCTGTCGCTCATGTGCATGCCCTGCTGCTGTTACAGTTTGTTTGGTTACAGCGTCTCTCCACATTCTGCAGCTGTTATCCACATTGTCTTTAGCTATTCTTGTTTTTCTGCTTGGTTTCAAGAGACATGTGGGAGATTTAAAACCACTACACTACTGACATAATCATGGTACAGATATTCTGACATGTATTTCAAAAGCATCACTACAGTTCCTGTGTTGAGATGAAACTACGGCAGCATGGTAAGGAAGCAGGGAGAGGACTTTTGAAACCCTTGCAGTAACCTAAATGAAAAGTGGTGCTCACTTGAAAAATGACCATCACAGTTCGATTCTCGATGTTTTCTGAAGGCAGAAGCTGTAAAATTCAATGATGAATGGATGTTAGTTAAAGAAAAAGAGGAGGTGGCACATTCTGAGGGATGGAGGTGTCATTAACTGGAATGCAGAAACTGTGGCTAGACCAGATTAAGTGTCATATAAGTCAGGTTAAGGTTAGGCTGTGCTGTAGGAATCAGCCCTGAGCTCTCAGTTTCCTGTGTAATGGACAGCATGGGAGCAAGTCATCTCCCTTTCTCCTGTACCGTCATGGACATCTTACCTTTACTTTTGCCATACGAAGGGAAAAGATAGCTGGAGGATCACAGAGGGTGGTGCTAGTTGCTTTTGCTCCTCTTCCTCCTCTTCTTTCTCCTGCTCCTTTTCCACCTTTTCTACCTTTCTTCCTCCTTTCCTTCTTCTCCATTTCATTTTCTTCTTTTCCAGAACCACAAGTGTCACTCATCACTTCTGTTCACATCCTATGTGCCAAAACTCAGTTACGTGACCCAACCTAAATGCAAGTGAGATGGAAAATTCATGTGCTGCCCATTTGAGTTTCCTTTTCAGTGAATTTCTGTTTGAATACTACTAATTTTGCAATGTTTTATGTGTATAAATTCTTTATATACATATATAATATTTAATGTAAATATAATACTGATAAATAATTTCTTGCATATTATATATATTTCTAGGATCTCCTCAGTCCATTGCCTGTTTTTTAACCTTGTTTATAGTTACTTTTGTCCTATGGGCTATGTTAATTGTATAGTATATTTTTCCTAGTGACTTGGGCTTCCTACATCTTCTTTAAGAAATTTCTTCCTGTCTTAATGTCATAAATATGTTCTCCTATATTTTCTTCAAAGGGTTTTAAATTAGTTTGCTTTTTATACTTGCTTATTTAAATCCACTTAGAATCATATTTTATTTTTCCACCTGATTTAATTTGTGTGCCACCTCTGTCACAGAAGTTTTTATCCATGTGCAGGTTTGCTTTTGTTTTTCTTGTTTCCATTGTTTCCAGAGTATGCCCATTGATATATTAGTCTACCTGTGGAAAATGTCTAGTTTCAAAATAAGTCCTGATTTCTGGTTTTGCTATTTATCCTTTAATTTCTTGGTTATTTTCATAATTTATATTTTCATATGGATTTTAAAATCAGTTTGTCAATTTTTAGCAAAAATCCTCATCATATGTTGACTTGAATTACATTGATTTATAGATAAATTTGGAGAGAAATGAAATATAGGCCACACTGAACCCTCTCTTCTTAGAAATTTGCATATCTATTTGTACTTTTATGTCTTTGAATAATATTTTCCAATTTTCTCCATATAGGTGTTATTCATATTATTTATTTGGTTTATTTGTAGGCCATTTATACATTTATTTCTATTGGAACTAGACTTAATTTTTTTCATTTTAGGTTTCAATATTTTCAGGACCACTATTTCATTGTATATGTAATGTATATATCCAACTCCTGCTGGACTTAAAAAATTTACAATATTTTATCTAAAGAATATATGTTTTGGTAAAAATACAGTTTTTTAAGTGATCTCTTTTTTAAGTTACTTTATGTAAACAAACAGCTTTGAAAAGTGCCTGATATAATAAAGGCTTAATAAATGTTAAGTAGTATTACAATTGTTTTTATTACTATTATATTTTTGGTACATAAGTGTATCACCTGAAAGTAATGACATATTTTTTTTGTTTTATTTCATATTGATATCTCATTTCTTTTTCCTTTTTTAATTTTGTTAGTTTAGATTATCATAAGTGATACTAGGAATGTACTTTATTTCAAACTGAAGTGTTTTTTGCTGCTGGGTTTAAGGAAGCCAACTTCTACTGGCTAAGAGCTTTGAAACAATCATGAATATAAGTAGATTTTTAAAGAATGTTATTTTGCATCTATGGAAATATTTTTTTTCCTTTAGTATGTAAATATACAAGATCTACTTCCAATCACTGCAATACAGAAAAATAAGTTCAAGAAGGCTTGAACTGGTGCTGAGTGAGCCCATCTGCATTCTCTGCCTGGTACAACTCTTGGTTTTTCAATATTCATCTTTAGCCATCCTCTAATATTTAGAGTTTCACATAACCTCAAAGTAACTTTAAAATGCTACTGCTTCACATAAAGCATTCATTGCCCTACAAACAAAAGCAAACATTCTTTCTGAAAGCATTAGTACAAAGTCTCATCAATTCTTGCATTAAATTCTGCTTTATATTCCTTCTTCTTTTAGTTCATAACTGAGCAGCATCTTGGCATCCTGTAATTTCTGCACTAAGGTGTCATTACTTGCACATCCTATATAATGTCATAGGTACAAGTGAGTGTGGAAAAGAAAAGGAAACACAAACAAGAACATAATGGAACAAAAAAAATGGGTCATCACCATAGTCTTCATTTATAAAGCTATTTATAGGGTCATATTTGATATATAATAATTTCTTTCTTAACTCTTCAGTTCATATTTCCTTTGCTTTTAGCCAACACCTTTCTTTATTGGACAGTTTCTTACCTGACAGGTGCCTTGAAGTTTATTTCTGAGAGGTTTGAACTTTTGATGATCCTTCCTGTACTAGGTTGCTGAATTATTTCTTTCTCTTGTATAACTGCATGTGGGTGCACTAGGAGAGACCCAGAATGACTCCCTAAGTAATACACATCCTCCCGCTTATGTCCAGCCATGCATCAGCACCCCTGCCTTCCCTTGATAGCAGGCCACTTACCTGAGGCAATACAGCAATCAGTGTGCTGCTTGCCATTCTGGCCACTTGGAGAAGATTCCATTCCCGCCGTCCTTTAGGATCACCCTACATGGAAAGTGTGGAGTCATAATGATCCAATTTTGTGTGATATCAGGTTATCATGAAGAATCTTATGTAAACCAGACTTGATGTTTTTCCTTCTCAGTGAGTTAGTCAGAGGGAATTCTGAGTGAAGTCCAGGTGTTTGCTGGCCACAGGAATAGATGTCCCAAGAATGCGAACGCCCCACCTGTGTTACTGACTGTGTATTCAGGACCTGCATAAGCCTGAGAGAGTATACACCTGTTTGAAGAAATGGAACTCTGTTGGGCATGCCTTTCTTTAGTTAGTGGGTCAGATGACACCACTTGATTATGTGCTGTTCAGGCTCCTTGATTACTTGGTGTCCTGTGGACATGCATCCAGTTTCTATCAGAACTTAACAAGCCAAAAGTGTATCTCAAAAAGAGAACAGGTACTTGTTAAAGAGACATAGCTTTGTCTATAGCTTCTACTGTGATCTTATATTTAAGGCATACCACAGATTATATTAGCAGTTTGTCCAGTTGCAGATAATTCGAGCACAGTTGGATCATAGGTTAAACATGGCTTCATATTCTTTACTATGTTCATGGAAAAATAGTCTACTACTCTGCCCTTGAATCTGGGACAACTAATTAACTTGTTTGATCAATAAAGTATGGTAAAAGTGATGCATAGCCAACTCTGGGCCTAGCCTCTTAAAGAACTGGCAGGTTCTACATTTTCTACTTGAACCCCTGAGCAGCCATGCAAGAAAGTCAGTCACCCCAAAGCTGCCACTCTGTGGGAAAGCTCAAGCTACATGGGATGACCACATACAGAGGCCACACAGAGAGAATACCTGGCCTGTCCTAAGTTCCAGGCCCCCAGACCTTGGAAGTATCTCAGCTGAAGCCCAGACATTGCAGAAAAGAGATAAGCTATCACCACTGAGCCCTGCCCAAATTTCACATTTGTGAGCTAAATGAATGATTGTTGTGATTTTAAGTAATTATGATATAGGGTGTTTTGTTATGTCATAATAGATTGGTGGACAATGGCTCATAAAGACCAGTAGTGGCTCCTTACACTGAAGACTGACTTAGCTGAATCCAGTTTCAGGGCGCTCCCTTGCACTGACCCATTCAAAACTGTCAGCCTTATGGGTTACTTGGCAAACGTGCCAGAACAGGACAACCAAATTCAGTGTATGTTGCTTCCAAAGTCCAAAGAGGTCACCAAACATTGAGAATCTCAGTGCTACGAGGTATAAGATAAAGCAACATTTTGGACCTGAGAGCAATGTTGCAAACATTGAATACCTAGAAACTTGTGGTGGCAGGTCCCTGAAATTTTCTGGACTTTATTATTCATCATCTGGCATGCATATTGCTTCCTAAAGTATTGAGGATATGTTATTTCCTCTTCACTGGGTTCCCTCAGCACAGTGTCATAAGCAGAGTGAACCATGATGATTTTCATAGGCTAATTTTGTTCTTGTTTAGTGGTTATTCAACTTTCAATAAGGACAGAGGTCTAGGATGATTCCCTTTTCTGACTTAAGTCCAGAGGCAAGGCAGAGGCAGCACAATTTAATTCAACTTAGAACAGTTATTAAGCATTTGTTTAGTCTTGCTTATGCCATTATTCCTTGAGTTTGGGGATCACTGGCTTTGCTAGAGAAACAGACTGATAAGATTTGTTAAACATCACAGCCTTATTTTAACTATGAGTTGAAGAATTAAGAGAGCTGTTTATGCTCAAATGAGATGCAAGAATCTGGAAACATTATTTTGAGACAGCTGGTGAAGAACTGAGAAACCAGGAGCTGTGACTGAGCAGCCAGCTTAGGTGAGAAGTGACCACAAAGATAAACAGGAAATACTTCTTTTGAGTAAATCTATGGATTCCTAGTGCAAGTATCCAATTTCCTGTTTTAACATGAAAAAGGGTCTATGTAAATATAAATATATATATATATATGTGTGTGTGTGTGTGTGTGTGTGTGTGTGTGTGTGTATGTGTACATATATATGGAGGGAGGTTCCTCTTTCCTAGAAGCTAGAAATGATGGACGAAACTAAATCCTTGACTTTTAGGTCCAGGGGTATTTGTATGAAATATCAAACCATAAAATTAAAAAAGGATATAATAAAATATATAGCTTAACACATTTATTACCAGATGTGTTGCTGTATCTACAAGAACCCCAACAATGCAGTTAGGTACATTCCTGTTCAAGATATGCCAATTTGTTAAGAGGAGATAGAAGTATTTGGGATGACTGATGCCAAGAAACACCATTATTTGATTTTCTTTACTTACGGCAAATGAAAATCCAGGTGATGTACTATGACAGGTCAAAAATTCCAAGCTCTCCGCTTTGCTAGAGAGTGGGTTAGGTATTTAGCAGTGAGATGACCCCTTACCACGGCCACTTTCTCTCATATATGCTTTTCCAGGATGTGTCTATGTGTGTACCCACGTGCTGCTATGGATTTCACAGATAGTCACCTTCCTTAGCTGAAGCAGAACCCCTTTAGCACTTAAATGCCTTCTTCTTTGTGATTAAGAGATAATCGTTAGTGAAGAGCTCTTGCTGAAGAGTTTTCTGCTTTTGCTCTGGAGGGCTTGTGGTCCTGCCTGAAAGAAAGACTTGAGATTGGAGCTTCCTGAGCAAACATGCTCTTTTCTCTGTATGTCAGGTCAGTGAGGTGTTACCTCCCTCCTGGGCACGGTTAGGTGTACTCAGTACCTCATCACTCAGAGACCTTAAAAGAACCCCAAAGAATGGTTGTAGGTTAGTATTGTGTTCCGTCACCCTGTTTTGTGGGTTAAGTCACTCAGATTCCAATACAACTTAATCATTTCTGTCAGGATCAAAGGCAAGTGCTACTCCAAATGTATGTGTTTGATGTCACTTATTTTTATTGTTATTAGTAAGACTGCACATGTTATCCTGGGACTTAAAAGTTTACATACTGCTAAGATATATTTTCTCCTCTCAAGAAATAAGTCTAGTTGATTGAAAGGCATGATGCTTACCATTTTTTAATTTTTAGGCTCGCTATTTCTGCCTATTTGCTGTCATTTTGGGAAGTCTTCTGTGAAATCAATTACTTCCTTTGATTACTTGAAGAATTGTTAGTAAAGGGCACTATGAAGGTCTTCTGGACAATGAATATTCACAACCTACCAATAGACGTTGATGTTTTAAACTATTATCTTTGTAGTTAAAAATACTCTTCCCTTGTTCTAGGTTAGAGCGGTTCGAGAATCTCTTCCCCTTTTACTAAAACTGTGTGAGAGTGAGGCTGTGTTTTTGGAAAGGAAATTTTCTCTGTGTTTTTTAGGATTACTATCAGTTTATCCTCCAGAAGGAAATAGAAGTGAAGCAACCCACTCCTGTTTTCATATCACAGTCATACACCCTTTCACATTTTTAGCATGTCTATTTCAATGCTTTTGAGTGGGAGACGTTTGTTGGTGAGCCTGTTCGTTGGAAACAGGTAAGAGAAAAAACTTAAAGACAAATTGGCAATCCTATTCCTAAGTGGCTCTCATTTTAAAAAGAGAAAACAGAAAAGTGTCCATTACTCCTTATTTTAGAACTTTTAATGGAATGATATTAAGAAATGAGAAATATTTGTTTACTAGTCACTAGACTATTGAATATACTTCAGTTATAGTATATTTCTGCATTACTCATTTCACTCTCTACACAAACATGAAAAAGGAAATTAGGGAAGGAAATATCAAATTAATACAGTTAAGGAGAATAAATTATGAAAATAAAATTTTCTCAATATAGGTAATTTATCTCAGTATAGGTAATCTGCATGTTTATGTGGAATACAGAATTTAATGCTTTAAAACCACTGGATATCTAGATTATAGATTCATTACCAAGTTATACACATATTATATTTGTAAAATCATTTTGCTTATGTTTAAAGTATGATCATTCCTTCTTCTGTTTTCATGTCCAATAAGTTTAAAAAAATGAAGTCCAGTTTTTATACTCTGATAAAAATAAAGTAAGAATATGAAGACAGGCATGAATTGGAAAGATGATTAAGTATGAAGACAGGCAAATATTTTATTTTGTATCTTACAAAATCATGTGGATCAGATAACATTCTTAAGTTATTTTAAAATAAAACTATATTTTTAATGAGTAGGCCTGTCCTTTGATCAAGAAAGTTATACAAAGAAAAAATCCGTTATAAAACCTAGAACCAGAACAGTGTTATACATTATTTAAATAAGGTAAATACGTTTTTATTATTTTAACTATATCTAGATATTGAATTTGTTCTATGCTGCTGTTTGCTTGAAATGCGCCATGAATATTTATACTTAAAAAAATTAAGTCATATTTTTTCAAGAAAACATTGCTGAATTTGACTCTAAAATTTATTAAAAATGGAAAAGATATCAAAAAGTTTATTTTCTCCTTTAAAGTGCATTTTAAACTATTGATTTAGGGATACAAATTTCAGAGACCACCATAGAAAGTAAGACCAGAAATGAATATTTAGAAACATAAATATTAATTTTATTTAATGTGGCTTTTTAACAAAAAAGTTGGTATTTTATTTGCATTTTAAAATCATAATGAGAGATCTCTTCACACCTGTGAGGATGGTTATAATTATAATAAAAAAATGAAATAATACCAAGTGTTGGTGAGAACAAAGAGAAATTGGAACCTTCATACGTTGCTGGTAGGAATATAAAATGATGCAGCCACTGTGGAAAAATTCAGTGGGTCCTCAAAAATTATCAAATGACTCAGTAATTATACTCCTAATACCCCAAATAATTGAAAACAGGGACTCAGATACTTTTGTAGACAGTATTCTTTGCAGCATTATTCACAATAAACAAATGGTAGAAACAAGCCAACTGTGCATCAACAGGTGAATGGACAAAAGGCGGTACACACATATAATGGAATATTATTTAGCCAGTAAAAAGGAACGAACTTTTGATACATGCAACAACATGGATGAACCTTGGAAACATTATGCTCAGTGAAATAAACTAGACACAAAATGACAAAATATTATATCCATTCAGATGAAATATCTAGATTAGGTAACCCCATAGGAAGAGAAAGTAGATTAGAGGTTACCAGAGGATGGAGGAGAGAGGTTAAGGAGGTATTGTTTAGTGAGTACTACTTGGGGTGATGGAAAAGTTTTGGAAATAGATAGTGATGATTGCTGCACAACATAGTGAATGTCATTAATGCCAGGAGTTATACACTTAAAAAGGTTAAAATGGCAAGTATTGTATCTCAGCTCCATTAATTATTTACTGGGATTTCATATTTTAACACAAAAACAAATATTTTAAAATAAATTGGGTACTTTTATGTTTAAATTACAACATAGCTTTTGTAAATGTTAATTTTAAACAACATGAGTGTTAAGGATTGAAAAATAAGTGTTGACCACAGTTGAGATTTAATTTCTGTAAAGAAATATACAGTAATGCTTTCCTATACTATTCTTATATGTAGGACAAACGTTCCTTTAAAATGTTTAGCTGGATTCTATATTAATATAGATAGTCTACACTTGAAAGTAAAGTGTGTACCTTAAAGTGGTGTTCTTGATCTCTGCTCCTTTCAAATTATTTTTATAAATTATTAGAGAAGAAGTCATTGTGAAAGCTTACATCAACAACATCTAGTTTTAGTAACTTTAAAAATAAATATTAGAATATGTATGTGATATTGAAATACTAAATGTTCAATGCTTTGTGAGTACTTGAAAATTAATGAAATATAAAAACAGGAAAGAGTTGAAAGAAAATTTTATTCCAAATTATCTGTGTAATGGAGTAGGTAATAGAACAGATAATCCTATATGGAGGTTAATACATAAATCAACCATCTTTCATATTATTTGTGGTTTTTAATTTCCTTTTGAACATGAATGGGTCCGATGGTCTGGCAGTGTTCAACCTTTCAAATAAAGTAGTGAAGTCAAGTAGAAGTGTGCACCCAGCTTTCCCATCCCACACCTGTGGATTGCTTGCCTCTACTGCTGCTTTCCAAGTTCTCTTCTTTACAATCTTCTTTTCCTCAGAGCTTTGTCTCCACCAAGAGCTGAAGTCAGGCTATCTTCCTGGCCCTAATAAAAAGTGCTCACTGCTAAGGTCCTGAGCTTCAGCTCTCCGTCTTCCCTCTGCTCTCCACCTTACCTTGTTCATGAGTTTTGACTCCAACCAGTCACTTTGGATGATTACCTCAGTTCCATTAATTATCTGCTTGCATTTCATTTTACTGAGAGTAAGTGGTGGTCGGTTAGGGCACAAATGAAGCATCTACATCTCCAATCTTAGGCTCCTGTTTGGGTTCACTGAAACAGGCTTTTAATTGACTTCATGATCTTCACATGTGAAGCCATTCTTAATATTGCTCCCCAGAAAGGATTTTGCAAAATGCAGATGTGATAATGCCCTCTGTTGAAAAGTATTTTGATGAATATCTATAATGGCATGTTTTTGTCATGCAGTCTATGTAATGTAATAGGAAAAAAATCCATGCTGTGTCTACCATTCTAAACAGCCACTTTCTTTTCCCAATTAAACTTCCTGGTTCTAAGGTATTATACTGAAAATCAGGTAGACAGGCAGGTTACTCTGCTGATATGAACAATCCTTAACACATCTTGATTTCTATTTTATACAATCTCTGCTTATTGGAAAATCAACATAAATAAAGCAACAAGAGGAAGGGCTTCAATTTTAGGAGGATTTCATGTTATAACTCCAAAGACTCAGTCTGAATAAAAATCAGTCAACTTGTACATCCTTGTGTGCCATCTGGAAGAGGGTCTTTAAGAAGGCTCCTAAAATTTATACTAGTCTTATAACATAATGATTTGGGGTATGGTCCACTTGGTTTTCAATGTCTGTTGTTCTATATTCTCCTTCCAGAATTTCAACAATCCTCCTCATTAATTGGAAGATTTGTAGAGAGATTGACTGGGTCTAGGGTTTCCCCCATGTAGTTTTTGGAAAAGAAGTAGCCCTTTTTGGTTGTAATAGTCCTGTTAAAAATATGTGGCTTAACTTTGCCCCAAATTTCCAAGTCCCATAATTATACAGCCCTGACTATGTCCTCTGATCTTAAGCCTTGGTCTCCAAAAAGTACTCTTTGCTTCAGTTGATATCCTTACAGTGTTGCACATCACCCTAAAGGGACTAAGGTTAGTCTCTATTCTCAAGCAGTATTTTAATGATATAGCTTGTATTTATAGAAGTATTTATGGATTATGTAGATATGGATTGTTGGCAGCCGCGCTCAGAAAATAGTGCCCAATGCAGGGCAGCCAGAAGGCCCCGAACTTCCTAATGACAAATCATCCCACACCACTAAACTACATGCTAATTGCGCTTTGGCATAAGGACCAATGAGACCCACCAAATGGTTATGCTAATAAGGCATATGGAGCCGCACCAACCAGGTCAGAGCATGAGAACTATATAAGCAAGCCTCTCCTTCCCCTCTGGGTCCTGCCCAACTCATTTGTTTCACAAAGAGCTGAAGAATAAAGCTTTCTGCAGAAGAATCCTGCTGTTGTTGCATGCTGTTCTTGCCGGCGAGGACAGGGCACGCGACAAGTGGTGCCGAATCCCGGGAACCAGAATATCACCGGCACAGGGAGGACCCTTCAGACATCTGGAGAGGATTCAGAACTGCAGGTCAGAAGAAAGCCCGGAGGGGTAAGTTCCGAGAGGCCCCTGCTTTTTAGGATGATGGTTGATGGTTCTCTGTAAATAAGGAGGCACCATGGGGAATGCACCGTCATTAGTCACGGCGCTGCAGACAGCTCTCAAAGAGCGAAACTTGAAGGTCTCCAGCAAAGTCTTAGGATCTTTTGTGAAGGAGATAGACCGTGTGGCCCCCTGGTTCATTTGTTCAGGGTCCCTCTCAATCCCGAGCTGGGACAAACTGGGGAAAGATCTTGATAGAGAGGAGGAGGAGGGTAGCCTGAGGGGAGGCACCAGGCCCCTCTGGAAACTGATTAGAGCTTGTCTGCAAGATGAGAGATGTGAAAAGATAATAAAAGAAGGTCAGAGAGCATTGACAGATATCCAAGAGAGCATGTCAGAAACGGAACGGGAAACAGAGAGCGCGCGCGGCCGAAAAAAGGCCACAAAAACGAAGGTAAAGAAACCTCAGAGTGAGGGACAAAGCCCGCCTAGGGCAAAAGCGAAAGAGCCCCGAGAAGCGAGTGACGATCGCCTCGGAGAAAATAGTAAATACCCCTGGAAAGAGTTGAGGGATCTCCAACTCTCCAATAGGGAATCTGAGGAGGAATTAACGTCCGCAGAGGAAGGGGAAGAGAATAAAACCGCAGAGTGCAGAAGTAAGGGAACCAGCAAAGTTGAAAAGCGGACCAAGGAAAAAATGAAAGCAGGGTGTCCCCCGACGCCC
This sequence comes from Manis javanica, assembly GCF_040802235.1. Classification (NCBI taxonomy): domain Eukaryota; kingdom Metazoa; phylum Chordata; class Mammalia; order Pholidota; family Manidae; genus Manis; species Manis javanica. The sequence continues at coordinate 68,680,891 of NC_133168.1, forward strand.
GTTGCCCCGCCACCTTACGTGAGTGGCGCACTCTCCTTTTGCCACCCAGATACTCTTCAGGCAATTAGACAAATGTTTCCTGTATTTGAGGATAACGGTGTACGCTCTCACCAACCCCTGAGTCATAAACAAGTTAAAGACTTAGCGGAATCCGTTCGAGCGTATGGGGTCAGTGCCAACTATACCATAGCACAAGTTGAGAGATTAACAGAGACAGCCATGACACCCGCAGACTGGCAATATGTAACTAAGGCATGCCTTTCTAGTATGGGGCAATACATAGAATGGAAGGCATTGTGGCATGATATCAGTATGACCCAGGCACGCGCAAACGCGTCCGAAGGACAGCCTGCGTGGTCATATGATATGCTGACGGGCCAAGGACAGTGGATAGCCAACCAGACCGCCTTCCCCTTACAGGTATACGCACAAATAAACACGTGCGCCGCCAAGGCATGGAAAGCCCTCACCAACAAAGGAGAAGTATCAGGCAATTTGACAAAAATTATTCAGGGGCTGAGCGAGCCATTTTCTGACTTTGTCGCTCGTATGATGGAGGCCGCAGGCAGAATATTTGGAGATCAGGAACAAGCAATGCCCCTAGTGGAGCAATTAGTATTTGAACAATGTACCAAAGAATGCAGACAGGCGATAACACCCTGGAAACAAAAAGGGATACATGCCTGGTTGAAAGCCTGTAGAGAAATAGGAGGGCCACTCACCAATGCGGGCCTAGCCGCGGCCATATTACAGAGCCACAAACAAGCCAGGATCACTAACAGAAGTATCAAATGCTTTCAATGCGGGAAATTAGAACATATAAAGAGAGAGTGTAGGAGCCCAGCTTCAGAACAAACAACCCAAAAGACCCCTGGGTTGTGCCCTAAGTGTAAGAAAGGCAGGCATTGGGCCAATGAGTGCCGGTCTATTAAAGATATAGAAGGGAAACCCTTAGAACTGCCAAAAAACACCCAGAGGGGCCCCCGTCACCAGGGCCCGCAAATATATGGGGCAACCAGCACGCAAGTGTCATTCGGGAACAACCAGGCCCCCCAAGGAGAGCCACTTCAGGTTCCGCGGGATTGGACATCCGTGCCACCACCAGAATAGTGTTGACTCCACAGATGGGAGTTCAGCCTATCCCTTCAGACTTTAAAGGCCCCCTACCACCAAATACCATTGGGTTACTCCTAGGGCGCTCTTCTGCTGCATTGAAAGGCCTGGTAGTTCATCCCGGAGTTATAGATCAAGATTATGAAGGACAGGTAAAAATCATGTGTTCGGCTCCCAGAGGAATCTATCCTATATCCCCGGAGACCGCATAGCCCAGCTCTTAGTTTTACCTAGTCTCCACGCCAATTATCCTGCTACCAACACGGAGAGGGGAGAAAGGGGCTTCGGCTCCTCTGACTGGGATTCAGCCTTCATAGTATTAGATTTAGCAGACAGACCAAAATTAACTCTTCAAATAGAGGGAAAGAGCTTTGAGGGAATCCTAGACACTGGAGCAGATAAAAGTATTATCTCTGCAACCTGGTGGCCCTCCAAGTGGCCTGTGACCCAATCCTCACATTCATTACAAGGTTTAGGATATGAGTCAAGCCCTTCAATTAGTGCCAAACCATTGAAATGGCGAGCCCCTGAAGGACAAGAGGGTACAGTCACCCCTTATGTACTCCCTCTACCGGTCAATTTATGGGGGAGGGATGTCATGAGAGACTTAGGCCTCAAACTCATTAATGAATACTCCACCCCCACCCAAGGCATGATGATGGACATGGGATACATCCCTGGCAAGGGGCTGGGGAAACACCAACAGGGACGCATAGAGCCCATCCTGCCCAAAGTAAAGAATGACCGTCACGGCCTGGGTTTTTCATAGGGGCCATTGACGATGCCATGCCCATACCTTGGCTCACAGAGGAGGCCGTATGGGTTCCTCAGTGGCCCCTATCCTCTGAAAAATTAGAAGCAGCTCATTGCTTAGTGCAAGAGCAGCTCCAAGTGGGACACCTAGAACCCTCTGTGTCCCCATGGAACACACCCATATTTGTAATCAGGAAAAAGTCAGGATCATGGAGGTTGCTTCATGATCTGAGAGCAGTAAATGCTCAAATGAGAATGCTTGGACCCGTACAACGGGGACTGCCACTCCTCTCTGCCTTACCCAAAGAATGGAAAGTGCTCATAATAGATATTAAAGATTGTTTCTTTTCTATACCTCTAAGCTCCAAGGACAGGGAAAGATTTGCTTTTACTTTGCCAGCTATTAACCATGAACAACCCGATGCCAGATTTCAGTGGAAGGTCCTCCCTCAAGGAATGGCAAATAGCCCCACCATATGTCAACTGTACGTTCAGCGAGCGCTAGACCCAATTCGTAAGACCTATCCCACGCTAAAGATCATCCATTACATGGATGACATCCTTCTTTGCTCCCCACAACCAGCGGAAATAGAAGAAGCATATATAGATCTCACTAGATCCCTAGAAAATTGGAGACTGAATATAGCAAGCGAGAAGGTCCAAAAATCTAGTGTTAGCAAATTCCTAGGAGCAACCATTTACACAGATGTAATTTGCCCCCAAAAGCTTGAGATAAGACATAATCAATTGCGAAATTTGAATGACTTCCAAAAACTCCTAGGAGATATTAATTGGTTGCGCCCATACTTAAAGATACCCACCACTGAATTGACTCCACTATTTAAAACCCTAGAAGGAGACCCACAACTAACGTCACCGCGCTCCCTCACGCCTGAGGCATTATAAGCCATTCGCAAAGTAGAGCAGGCTTTGATGACAGCACAATTAAATAGAGTGCAATCGAATGAACCCTTTGAGTTGTGTGTGCTTCCCACCCCGGAGCTGCCAACAGCAGTTTTATGGCAGCACGGCCCACTGATCTGGATCCATCCCCAAGCCTCTCAGGCTAGGACAATAGAGTACTATCCAGCAGCCGTGGCCAAACTTGCTTTGAGAGGAGTAAAAACCTCCATGACACATTTCGGAGAGGCTCCAGCTAAAATTATAACCCCTTACAGCGTAGAACAGATACAAGTATTATGTGCTATGAACGATGATTGGGCCATACTTGCTTACAGTTTCTCAGGAACCTTTGATAATCATTTCCCTAAACATCCCCTCATCAACTTCGCCAAAAATCATCTCCTAGTATTTCCTCGGGTCACTAGCCTAACCCCGCTGCCTCATGGAAAAACAGTTTACACGGACGGGTCTAAGACAGGCACAGGTGCCTATGTCCATGATGGCAAAGTTGTGACAAAAGGCTACACGCCTGACACTCCACAAATAGTGGAATGTCGCATAGTCTTAGAGGTCCTACAAATCTTTCCTGAACCTTTAAATATTGTGTCTGACTCCTGTTATGTAGTTAATGCAGTCAAATCTCTAGAAGTGGCCGGGCTAATCAAAGCGTCCAGCCCAGTAGCCACTTTGTTCAAACAGATACAATCAGCACTACTTCATAGGCAATCTCCTTTGTATATAACTCATATCAGAGCACATTCAGGCCTTCCCGGGCCTATGACCCAAGGCAACCACCTAGCAGACCTCGCAACCAGAAATATAGCTTTTCCCCTGCTAGACCCTATCACCGCAGCTTCAAAATTCCATACACAATTTCATGTCACTGCCGAAACACTGCGCAAGCGGTTTAGCATAACCAGGGCCGAAGCTAGGAACATTGTCCTTAGCTGCCAACATTGCTGCAGCTTCCTTCCCACACCTCATGTTGGGATCAACCCCAGAGGTATTAGGCCTTTACAAGTTTGGCAAATGGATGTGACGCATATTTCGTCTTTTGGGAAACTGAAATATGTACATGTATCTGTGGATACTTGTTCAGGAGTCATCTTTGCCTCCCCATTGTCAGGAGAGAAAGCTTCCCATGTCATCCAGCACTGCCTTGAGGCTTGGAGCGCATGGGGGTTACCACAGATTCTGAAAACAGACAATGGCCCAGCCTATACCTCTACAAAATTTGTTCAATTTTGTCATCACATGGGGATAAAACATATCACTGGCCTTCCCTACAACCCACAGGGTCAAGGGATTGTGGAACGCGCGAACCGCACGCTCAAATCCTATTTACTTAAACAAAAAGGGGGAATTGAAGATATACCCCCCACACCAAAAACTGCCATAGCCCTAGCACTTTTCACTATAAATTTTTTGAATCTGGATGCTCAAGGCCATACAGCAGCGGATCGCCATAATCAGTGGCCAAAAGACCCACAAGAACTAGTAAAATGGAAGGACGTGTTATCTAACCAATGGAAGGGCCCGGATCCAATCATAATCAGATCCAGGGGAGCTGTGTGTGTTTTCCCCCAGGGTGAAGAAAATCCCTTCTGGATCCCGGAGCGCCTAACGAGGAAAGTCCTAAACAAAGGAGATGACTTCGCTATACCTCCTGACCCTGCTCCTGACACTGGAGACCCCGACTCAGGGAGTATTGAGATGGGGAATCCTGTCTGCCTTTCCTAAGCCTATGCCTGTCCGTTTCAATGCAGCCGTTTTTCCGCGCTTTTTCACTACCAATGCTAGTATGAACTTGCCCTACTTAGTTAAAGACACCCTAGTAGCTCCCCTGGGAGAAAACCGATCCTTCGTAACTAATGGGTCATTATGCTTCACCACTCAGAATCTAGCTGGCTGTATCTCCCTGAAACGGAGGAAATACGGATGGTTCAGTGACATAATTCTAGAGGCCAGTAGCCTCCCCGTTATGTCAGCTAAATTTGAAGGGCCTAATAAGGAAGGGAGCCCGCCCTATAAGAACATGACTATCCACCAGATGGTTCTCTGGATCAATGGCACATTTGTACACTCTCCCAGGAACAATTCCACCGACAGGCCTCGTCAACCCAAATATGCCTCCCATTGTGTGGGCGACTATGAGGGAGAGCTGTGGCCCTGGACTGACTGTCAGTCAACTGTAGTAACGTGGGCAACTGAGAGGCAGGAGTTTACCATCTCCCCAGATATGGAAGGACGGCCAGCCAATGAGGCTTGGTGGCCAGTAAAGGTGCTCGAAGGCGAGTTTCGTCAGCAGCTGAGCATGAACCCCTTCCATAAATGGATGCTGTGTGGAGTCAATGGCTCGTGTACCGACCTCTCCCCCTTTTCCGCCCTCCAGGGTGGGGGAATCGGTGTAAAAAATATCACCTTTTGGTGCGAGAATAACCACATGCGCGCACACTGGAACATGATCATGACCCATAACAACGAGAACTACACGTGTTCAGCAAAATCAGGTCCAGAGTCACCTAATTCCCTTTTTCCACCTTCTCCAGTATGCGTTTACCCCCCATTTCTGTTTATCTTATCCAATAGTAGCTTTGACTCCTGCTCCAATGAAACCTGCTTTCTGTCTCAGTGTTGGGATGCGCGTAACTTTACCAATGCTTTGGTAGTCCGCATCCCCCGTTGGGTCCCTGTTCCCGTAGATGCCCCTAACACCATGACTCTGTTTCGAGAAAGGCGCGATTTCGGTGTTACAGCCGCCATAGTGCTCCTGATCTCCGCGACCACGGTCGCAGCCACCGCCGCTGGTATAGCTTTAGACACCTCCATCAAATCGGCTACAGAGCTCAATAACCTTGCAGCCTCAGTAGCTTCTGCCCTGGACCAACAGTCCACACTTGATGGCAAACTGAAAGGAGGAATAATGATCCTCAATCAACGCATAGATCTCGTGGAGGAACAAATAGAGGTGCTCTGGCAAATGGCCCAATTGGGATGTGAGCGGAAATATCGTGCCCTCTGCATCACTAGCATTCAATATAAAAATTTTACACGGGCAGCTAATCTGTCACGAGACCTGTCCCAGTATCTTTCAGGAAACTGGTCCCAAGACTTCGATGGGACACTAGAAGAGCTGCGGCGAGAAATTATCCACATCAACTCCACCCGTCTAGACATCTCCGTAGCGGAAGGACTCTCTTCCTGGTTCCTCAGAGCTCTCTCCCACGTCAAGGAGTGGGCGGGCATGGCTGGGATGGGCGTGTTCCTGCTTGGAGGTCTCATGCTCTTACTCTGGTTGTTATGCAGACTCCGCAACCAACATAAGCAGGACAAGGTGATCCTTGCTCAAGCCCTAATGGCGATAGACGTTGGTGCCTCTCCCCAAGTGTGGCTCAACATGCTTAAGAAGGAAGCTCAGCTTTAGCTTGAGGTAGCTCTTGCACCCTGAGCCCATGTGGCACTGCACCAGGCCCGAGTACCTCAATGCTTAATCACAGCTTTCTTTAAGAAGCTCATGGTGCAAGAGGGTTGAGAAAAAGGGTCCAAACCCTTTGTACCAAGCGGTCCCAACGCCAGCCAGAGGATGCGAGGCAAAGCACTGCAAGAGGTCTTGGACCCCTCTGAGAGGCATGCCTGACTGCATAGGGGTAGATGCCCAGAACCCCTCTCCAAAAAGGGGGCATCAGGAAGTGTGATGGAGGTCAGGCCTCTGTCTCCGCCTCTGCTGGCAAGTTCCACCTTGAGCTTCTGTTAGACAAAAAAGGGGGAGATGTTGGCAGCCGCGCTCAGAAAATAGCGCCCAATGCAGGGCAGCCAGAAGGCCCCGAACTTCCTAATGACAAATCATCCCACACCACTAAACTACATGCTAATTGCGCTTTGGCATAAGGACCAATGAGACCCACCAAATGGTTATGCTAATAAGGCATATGGAGCCGCACCAACCAGGTCAGAGCATGAGAACTATATAAGCAAGCCTCTCCTTCCCCTCTGGGTCCTGCCCAACTCATTTGTTTCACAAAGAGCTGAAGAATAAAGCTTTCTGCAGAAGAATCCTGCTGTTGTTGCATGCTGTTCTTGCCGGCGAGGACAGGGCACGCGACAATGGATTGTAATTTTTGGATTATTTTTCAAATTAATCTACTGTCTATTGGCTTCATTGGTTAGGACATACTGATAAATAGTATGAAAGTACTCATATGATCATGTCCCAATCCTTCAACACATTCAACAGGAAACCAAGCAACCTGATGATAGTCCACATTCTCTCTAAGCCTGCAGCCAAGTTGAAAGATTCTTTTTGCTTCCTATCTTGTGGAATGAAGGGGAAAAATTTGTGTGGCCAGAAATGGATTGGGAATAGTGGTAAAATGACCCCAGCAATTGGAAATATGAAATTGTCCTTTTTAGCTGCCGGCAATTAGAGGCCCTCATGAGCCTGCTGGAGAGTCTGTAGTGACTAGTGTTGAAAAACATTGATGGTCTTAATCATTTTGTGAAGCAAATCTGTACATATTTTTAGGAGATGGTTTAGAAATTATAGCAATTTGATACATTGTTGATTTTTATAAACATTATAAATTAATATCAATATCTTGTGCTATATGTTTGTTTTGCTGAAAGGCACTTGTTGAAAATTAAGTGATTAGTCACAGAAACATCTGGGCAAGATTGTGGATGACTCAGCACAAACTCATCACCATCATTGAAATTTAAAGAGCATGGCTTCCCGACAATGAGTCACGAGCATCATATTCTTATACAACGGGCAGAGGTCTCAACTGCTCCTCTGCCTCCCTTACCCACCCTCTGCATGCCATCCCTTCCCATTTTATTTGGATCAATTCATAAGCGTCACTAACAGAAAAAAATGCTATTTTTACAATGTTTTTTTGTTTGAATTGTTTAATTACTTTATGTGGTATAACCACAGAAATATATTTTTCATTTTACAAATGAAACTGATAAAGTAATGGAATAGAATCAGGAATAATAACACGGGATAGTTAGTTTGGATTATTTCTTACCTCAGAAATTCAAGGAAAAATGAGACACAACCAACCACTTTCATTTAAACTATATCCTAATTGTTAATCTTGCTTATCTCAATGAAAAGCCATCATTGCCATATCTAAACCATAGTTTCCATGATGATGGTTAATATTTAATATAATATTACATGCATTCATTTTGAATTAAGATAGAGGATTGCATAAATATTTCTTTTAGAAACTTTTGCTTTAAATGTGGTTTTAATTATATGGTACTCATGGGTCTACAGGGTTCAGACCACATGTTTAAATCAAAGAGTTTCTGGTAAAGGATTAGAGCACTTAGATTCTTCCAAAGAGTGCAGGCTTTTTTCTTTCTTTTCTTTTTAAAGCTTGTCACTATTTGGCACAGACTGAACCTTTGTCATACATATAAGGTTTGGTTTTTACTTTAATATCTCAGTTTATGATTTATTTTGTAGATTAAGGATGACTTTCTGGGGTTGAAAAATGGTGAGGTTCTTTCTAGAAAGAAAAAAATTCTCCAGCCCAGAACAGCCATTGGGAAATTATTTAATCACTCTAAGAGTAACTTTAAGAACATTAGGTTATTTTTCAAATGGTATTCCCAGAGGCAGCCAATTTCACACTAAGAATAACATAAACTAAGATTGACATTGCTTCAGTATCAGAAACACAAAGTACTACAGAGCCATGACAATTTCTATTAACCAATGATTTTGGAGAAATCTGAGTAGTTTTCCATGTGTTGGGTGCTGGAAAGGTTGGCTGCTGTATGCCATGTAAAATTCAACTGTGTCCAGATTGAAATATAAAATCAATTAAGCCTACTTAATACAGTCTCTGAATTCTAATAGATTAGTGTACCATGAATTCCTTCAAAATGTAAGTAAAAAAATAGTGTAAGCAAAGTTGGGTTGTTTGACAAGTCTGCTACTAAAAATACTAAAAAAAATAGGTTGGTCAAAAGTTTGAAAATAGGAATATATTTAAAAAATTAAACAGGAAAGAAACTCCAACTGAATTTTGCATGTCATTCTTTATTGGCAAACAAAAATGTTATGTATATATATCAGTATTTTCTAGCATTTACTGGGAACTCACTTTGTAGTGCTTTTGCTGCTGTAATTTCCCTTCCACTTAGTATCAGGAGGTAAATACTGTCAGTAGGTCTACATATTTTTGTCTTCTATTCCTAACTTTCTGTTCCCTACTGATTTATCTAAGTGCTTTCTGCTTCTAAACTGAGGTTGTTCAGGGTGCAGCATCTCTATGATGTGGGAATAGGGGTCTTAGGCATAACACTTGATATCTTATTTGCATAATGAGTTTCAGTGTCAGTTTTCAAGTTGTTATGGCCTTTGACCAACAGAGCCAAATATTGGCAATCACTGCTGTATTTAATAACATTTATCCAGATAAACTAAATGAAAATCTGCTGATGGACTCCAGGATTTTACATTTGGTCATTACTATTCTTATAATCATAACACATGAATTTTTTAATTACTCCACTCATCAAACATGGACTTATTTCATACTATGTATCCAACACTGTTTTAGACAATGGGGATATAAAAATAAGTATTAATCATCACAGAGCACAGTGTTGGGGGTAGGGAAGAGAAGAGCACCAAAGGAGATATAATTCAAATAACCACACAAACTTATACAAAAGTGCCCCTCCAACGAACACCCAGAAGGAGTTACCCACAGAACTATGACAGATTCAGTTAAGGGATGTAATCTAGTTAGCAGAGATAGGAAAGGATGCTTTGAGGAAATGATGCTTGATGTGTGATCTGAAGAAAGATTAGAAGTTAACTGGGCAAAATGTGGGACAAACTCAGGGAGATGAACATGTGTAAAGGTCCAGTGGCATGAGGAAGCATGGCAAATAGGAGGAATTGAAAGAAAATTGGACTACATAGCTACAGAACAATAATGATGCTGCGGTTTTAGGTGAGATCCAGATATTGCAGGTATTTATACTTCAAGATAAAGCATTTTGTTTTAGTCTTAAAAATAATGGGTGTTAAAATGGAAGAATTTTAATTAGACCTGGGAGGTTGCCATGGTTAGATATGCATTTTTTTTTTTACAAGAGCACATTTCAGGGAGACCAGAGTGCATTTAATATAGTAATTTAATATACTGGTCTAATTGAAAGAGGTTGGTAGATTTACCTCTAGCTTATTGAAAGGTGTATTCTTCATTAAGCATAAATGTGAAATATAGCAGATTTTTTTCTCCTCTTCTTCCAAAGGAACCCTGTCAGGTCTTGCTTTTCCATCTCGTAGTGACTTCTGAACAGACCCATATCTACATGACACTTTTAGTCGTATGGTCCCGTTTATGTCTGGCCCTTTCAAACTTCAGGCTTGGGTCACTTTCAGACTCTCCTTCTCCCTTTCTTTCGGCATCATCCAGACCTCGTCCTGAAGAACTGCCAGGAATGACAGGGTACTGCCTCTTCCTTCATATCGTGTCTCCTTTCTGTTAATGCTTCCTTCTTTGGTGTGAAAATCTGGAGATGAGATTCAAAGAGAGATCAAATGCCTTTCTTTGAACTGATGGTGCTGCCATCCTCTCTTGATCCTTATTGTTCCTTGGGTGAATTGCAATGTGCTGAAGACATTCCCTTTGGGATAGACTTCTAAAGGCCATTGTCTGAGCTGGAACACAGGTGTGAGCTCTTTCCAGAGCATTCTGAGGCCTCCTGACTGCCTGGTGGCTTCCCTGCTCTCACCCTCACCTCTCCTGCTCCACCCAAAGTTTCTTGCTGCCGGCTCTTCCTTGCCCACAGCCAGGCCTCCTGCATAGGGTGCTGGCTAGATGACTCGCATCCAAGTGTCTCCCATGGTGTTTACTGGACCCGTGGGATACTCACTCATTCTTACTCAAACAAGTGTGCGAATTCAAAACAAATGTGGCTGCACCTCTGAACTGACATATTTTTCCAGTTCTTTTTTTCTCTTCATTCGAATAGTGACAGTTTATAGTATCATATAAAAAGTCTACCAGAGAAAGAGGCCCCAATGAGAAGCCATTCTTTAACAGCTTTCTGGGGATAGTGGTGGAGTTGGAGAGATTAGTGGTTCACAAAACTACAAACTCCCCTCTATTCACAGCTTCTACTTCTCTTTGAATCCTCTTCCTCCTCATAGCTATCTGCTTTTATAGGCTGGAGGGAGACAGTAGGCTCATGGCTGGCGGCTCTGGCAATTTGGATGTTTCTTAATAAACCTCAAGGAGGTATCTGGACCCCACATGTTTTCTGGAGTCCTTAGGATGGGGGGTAATCTTTACCTTATATTCCTAACTTTAGTCCCTGCTTTGATCTATCACAATGGTAAACATCTTATTTAGGCCCCTATATGGCTTGGAATACACCAGTGTTAAAGGAGACGGAGATGTTGTGCTAAAGAACACATGATAAAAGTCACAGTACTTGGTGGCAGATTGGATACCGAGGGTGAAGGAGAAGGAAGAGAAAGGGATGGCTCAGATTTCTGTGTCAAACTGCTCAGTGGATGGCAGTGCTTGGAAGAATGCTGGATGAGGACCACAACTCCCCTTTATCCCATCTTGCCCCATGGGAAGAGGAGGAAGATGATAAAATATGTGTTCATCTTGAGGGGATATCAGACAGGCCTAGAGCATAGAGGAGTTGTCCAGGCTGGAGAGATCCACCTGTGAGTTCCCTTTTATAGGTGATAATGGAAGCCATAAGTGCAGATGGTATTGCCAGAGAGACTTGATGGTGAGAAGGGTATATCGTACAGCACCCATACAGATCTGCACATATATGCACACATGCACAGAGGCAGTATGTGAACAGACATCTACAGAAATTCACAGGAATAGAGTTTTTAGTGAAGTTTGTAAATTCTGCCTTGTTGTCATAGCCACATATGCTGTCACCCACTATATATCTCTGTCTCTGTAGTTAAATCAGATGTGATGTGATTTGTCCCATAAACTCAAGTCACATGTCGATGGGCCCACTTGGATTCTAAGAACCAAAAGGTGCATAACTTCACTCAACAGCAAACAACTTCAACTAGATTACTTGCTTTTGAACAAAGTGTTGAGAGAATTGAGAGCACAGAAGGCAGGTGGGGAATAAAACTAATCACCTTAGAACATAGGATGGTTGGATCATAAATCTAGATTTTCCAGGATTTTAAGCTGAATACATTGGTGGGGAGGCATTCATAGCCCTTATTGTATCTGGCTTGAGGTGCGGATGGGAACATTAAGGCATGAAGGGCACTCCAGGAGGGCAAATTCTTGTGGCAGAGGAGGTGGGAGGGGAGGCAGAGGCTGTCGCTGATGAGATTTTGAACAAGGTAGGGGATCTTGTTGGCAAACTCAGAGCAGAAGATTGAGGGGTTTTGAAAGAAGTAGTCCAGAATGAAGCATGCTCTGAGAACTGAATAGTTTTGCCTTTGCTAGTACACCTTTTCCTCCTAAAAAAATTAATCTTTGTCAGAGTGGAACCTCCGAAGCCCCTGTTAAAGGTATAAGAAAAGGTGTGATGATTAATGATGAAGATGGCACAGCACAAAGTTGATGTTGGTTGTTTGTATATTCTCTCGTTCTAAGTCACAAGTTCCCCCATCTTGGCACTAATGGCTGGAGGATGAGTCTCTCCACAGAGGGCTGTGCTTGTCGCATCGTATCCCACCAGTGGAACCACCTATGAGTGTGCAGGGAGACAGAGCAGGCTCTGCAGAGCAGCCACACCTGCGACCTAATGGGGGGCCTGAAGTTCCTCATGTGCTGAAGTGTAGGTCCAAAGTGCTTTAGGCACAGCCACATCCTGGGAACTTTATCTGCCAACCTGGACTGTCCAGGGAATGTGTCCTGACACATTATTAATAATCCTCTCTTACTTTGTGAAAAGAACCATCTTGTTTAATTTAATTAGTGTTGTGCCTGAGTCATTTCAGGCTGTCATAAAGCAGTGCGTTTTGCATAGGAGCCCACTTGCACTTGAATTTGCAAGTTTAAATGGCCTTTATGACTCTTAGGACATGGCTGACTTCATTTTACAGATCTATCTTCCCTTTCCCTGAGTATTAAAAAGCACTCAAGACTAGAAAATAGTTATTTAACCCAGTGGTTTTCACACTTTCATGAAAAGAACTTCCTGAAAGAGTTGAATTGTTTTGCCAAAAATATCCAAATGAATGGGAGAGATTTGTTTTTTAGCCATCAGCCTTTTTTCTTTTTCTATGTTTGCAGTATTTAACATTGTTATGAAGTGATTTGATGTTGGCATGCAATAGTCTCATTAACAGTGGTTTACCCTCTTAACATTTATGGCTTCGTTTTCCTGACCTCCACTTTATTCAGTCATAGGGAGAGCTCCACTCTTAGAAAGATTCCTTAAAGATCCATCCAGCAGGGAGATGAGAGCAGGATCGTGCCAGTCTCAGTGGGGCTAGGCTCCTAGGTATGACAGTTGTCCAGGTAGCTTTGGTTGCCCAGGTGACCAAAGAAAGGTGGGAATTGTCAACAATCACTCATAACTGCCTTTGCTGTTCAGATCATGGAACCTCAGATAGAAATGGAATTTTTCTCGCTCTATGCCTTCAACATGTTGTGGGATCACAAAACATTAAAAATTAGTCTAGAGGATACATTTTCCCAAATCACACAAAATAAATGGGGACAAGTCATTGTTTCCAAGTGGTTTAGAATGAGCTTCCAAACAGAAAGCACTGTCAAAAAGTATTTTCTCATTCATTCCAACCTCCAAAATAATAAAAACGGTCGTAATAATAATTGTAATAGGTACCAATTAGCGAGCACTTAATGTATGCCAAGCTCTGCGCTAGATGCTTGAACTGCATTATCTCTACTCTTTAATACAACCTTAGAAAATAGATAGCTTTACTATTACTATTAACATTATCATTATTCCATTTCATAAAGAAAAAATCAGAGACTCAAGGGAGTTGGGTAATTTTTCTTAAAGTCACACATTGGTTGTGTATAGAACTGGGATTAGGAAACATTTCTGTGTGAGCTGGGAGTCTGTATTCCTTCTTTGGTGCTATGCTGCATAAGACCAATTTACCCACAGAATCCAGGCAGATGCCCACTTAAGAGTTGCCAGCTGTGTGCTCAAATCAATAATATAGAGTTGATTTTACAGGTCAGCTTGCACGTGTAGTCAACAAATATTTACTGAGTATCTCCTATGAGCCAGACATTCATCTAAGTTCTGGAACACAGCAATGAACAAAACAGACAAAAGTTACTGTCTTTGTACTTGTATTCTGTACTGTTCTTGTATTCCAGTGATCATTAGATGATAATAAATGCATTAATAAATAAGAAAAATGATATTTCAAATAGTAATAAGTACTATGGTAAAAAATACATAAGGAATGTTCTTGTGGGAGGTGCAATTTTAAATATGGTGTTTATAGAAGGTCTTCCTGGGACAGTAATCTTTGAGCAAAGATGGGAAGAAAGACTAAGCCATGGAGTGTCAGCACACTCCCTTACTCCCCACTGGTGATATTAATGTAAAAGGAAATTGTCCCTCAGAAAAAGAGAAAATGGTTAATTCCTGGAATACAGGTGATAGAGATTGATATGAAATTAACAATAAGATACTTAGGAAGGAAGAAAACATAAACTTTTGGTTCTGACTACTAAGTTTGTTGCTAGGGTTACAGGTGGTGGTGAACCAGGGCCCAGACATACTTTTGCTGCACTTACAGGATGGCCGCCAAGTAAACAGACCGTTAGGCTAAGGAATGAAGAGCGCCATGACAGGGCATGATGGTGGGAGCCGACAACCAAGGATACTACAGCAGTCCTAGGGAGCCAGAGCAGTGGCTTCTTGTTCAAAGGTGACTGTTAACTAGGTAAAAGGAGGGAAAGGCATTTTAGGTTGTGTGAATGCCCTGTGCAAAGGCCAGTGGTGAAGAAAGAAGGCCTCATCTGGGGAATAAGAACACATTTGTGTGACTGAGATAGACGGGCAAGGAGAGGAAGAGAGAAGACTGTTTTATGTAAATCAGCATTGATCACACTGCATTCTGTGAAATACTGTGAAAATGTTTCATAGACAGAGGTAGACCTCTGCCAACAAATACCAGCGCCCCAGTGCATCAGCAGTAACTCAGCAGCTCTATTTTTCTTTTTTAACCTCTGTGTTAGTGGTTTTGGCATATTACATAATTTAAAAACACAACTTGCATGAATGTGAAGGTTCCTGCAAATTAGATCAGTAGAAGATTTGAGTGTGGTTAGTAATCTTTTGGTGATTTTTTTAAAAAAGAGGAAATAGAATATTTTATTAAGTCATAATCCCAAATATTAATTATTGATACCTGAGAACATTTTCTGTAGCAGACAGGGAAGTACTCATCATGCATACTGATGTGCTGTGAATAGATTATAGGTGTTTGGAGGTCCCTAGTTCTGTTCTCAGATGAGGCTGGTTGGGGCGTGAGGCAGCGCCAGCTGCAAACAGCCTGATCTGTTCACTATTATACTGTACAAATACTTTCATTTTCTCTGAATGTCAGGATGTGAAATGCATGGGAAGGAACATGCTAAGGTGCTCAATCATAATTTTACCATCAGTGTTTCCCTAAAACTGTGCAATTTTGATCTTCAGATACCAGTGTGCCTTTTACCAAAGGGTGACTGCACCCACTCAATAAAGGAAGCCAGACTGGACTTCTAAAATGTAAGTATTTTATCAAACCATGATATTTCATTATTAGTGATCCCTGTTTCATGGAAACTTGAGGGGAATTATCACATAATCAGATAATTTCATAATTATCACACAAGCAAGCATACACCATGTTCCAGGCACCTTGGCAATCTGTGGGGTTGGCTTATTAATCACAAGGTAACAAAAGACAGAGGACACAAAAATTAGTATAAAGAGCAGGTTTGAATTCCAGTGAGTTGGTAGCCTACCAGCCTCAGAAAGTTATACCTCAGTTTTCTCATCTGTGGAGTAGAGAATAATCATCATATGTACCATATTAGTTAGTTGCTAAAAATGAACAGCCTCATTCATCATTAAAATATATGATTGTTGTGAAGATTAAACATGTTATAATGTCTGTGCAGTTCAGAATTGTGCCCATCATGAGTTAAGTGCTACAAAAAATACTAGCCGTTATTTTTATTCTCAGGGATCCCCAAGGTAGGTGGAAGAAGGGCTGGGTCAATCAGATATTCCTTCCTGGGCAGTGACTCAAAGATACAGGGGATTGGTCTGAAATAATTCTCTGCATCTGAGATATCTGTGGTACAGGTCCCTGGGATGTCTCCAGCAGAATGTTCTTCTACATTAGTTCACTTCCAAATTTTGATACTCTGCCTAATATTATTTTATGAGCCTATACTCTGCCTAATATTATTTTATGAGCCCATTATAGCCTCTTCAGGCTCTGAGCAATCCAACACCCTTTAAATACATTCCTTTTCTGTTTAAGTTAGTCTAAGTTGTTTGTAAATAGAAATCCCTTCTAGCACATCCCCATTTGGAAGTTCAGGGAAAAGTTTCACAAGGATCATGAATCTTGATCAATTTCTTGAAGCTAATGTATTGCAGTTGCAGAGAAGGGATTCAACATATGGTATTCTCTCTCTAAGACTTCTCTAAGTCTTCTATTAAATGACCAATACATTTATTTATGGTTATATGGGTATTTTTTGATATTCAAAAGGAAGGGTTTTACCTTTTTTTAAAATAATATAAGGTAATTACCAGTTGAATACTGAGATATTTAATGACACTTTATTTTTTGGAATTCTCATAGTGAATACTCTGCCTAATATTATTATGATCTTGATATCTCTCATCATTCATCTGAAGTGCCACTATTGTGCAAAGCTCAATGTAAGACAAATAAATTTCAAACTACAACATAATGTATGCAGTTAGGATTAAGTGGTGGTATGTAAATTATAGTATTTTACAGTGTTGATTTAGTTAACTGAGAAAAATGAACTATGGCTTAAGTATTTAACAGTAAATTCTAGAGAAAATTATTTTGAAATGTGGATTGAACCCGAGGAAAACTCTTGAAACACCTTTCAGAGAATGATGACTGCTATGAAGTTGATTACCCTAGCTATGTGATATTTCCTTAATCTGAACTGCCCTAGTTATTGTGTCAATTCATGAACTTCAGAGAGTGCCATTAATTTCTTCAGGATTGTATGGTATCTTGCAAATGATTTGGTTTGTCTGTGCCAGTTCGTGCTGTGGTATATAGGCTTTAGTGATGAAGATGCTGGTGTCATGTGAGCAATTAGGAGCAAAAATGACAAAGCATACCATAAATCCAGGGAAAAGATAGGAATTAGAATTGAGCTATTAAGCCAGAGATGGATCTTGAGACAAGTCATGGCTGAATATGAAGTTAGGGATAGAGGAGGCCATGGTCACACATTCAGAAAAAATGGAAACTGTTAAAGATCAAAAGCAGGAACACTGAGAGACAGAGCAGTGGACAGAGCCAAAAGAAGAGGCAGTGAGGCATGTGTCTGGCATTCCCAATGCCTGGATGCTCAAGATGGTGATTCTCCAGCTTGGGTCACACATTAACTACTCTCTGATCATTCCTTTGGGAACTTGGTGGAGTTTCTAGGTCAATGGGCCTTTTTCACATACTTAAGGACCACTTAGTCAATCCTAAGACACCTGCGCTAATGGAAAAACTAATTCAGTACGTTATAGCACATGGCATCTAATGGAAACCTAGCCACATATCAGAGGAAAGGATTCTCTTTTGCACTAATCTCCAACTTTAATTTTTTTGTTTTGTTTGTTCCTTTGGAGGTTTTCTTCAGTCTTGTACCAAAGACAGTACCAAAGAGAAAGGTGATGGAAAATAGGGAAAGGTTGGTAAAAGGATACGAACTTTCAGTTAAAGATGTGTCAAATATATAACATGGTGACTATAGTTGATAATAGTATAACTGAAATTTGCTGAGAGAGTAGAACTTGAATGTTTTCAGCAAAAAAAAAAAGGGTAAATTTGTGAAGTGATAGATGTGTTAATTAACTCAATGGAAGAATCCTTGTGTATGTATATCAACTCATTATATTGTCTTACAATTTTATTTGTTAATTATACCTCTATAAAATTTTTTTAAAAAGACATTAGTTCTGAAGGTTATTTACATATCATTCTCCTTTCTTTGTCTTGTTCTCACCAATCTGAGTCTGGAACGTATCTGACATCTGGTTTGAAAGATAAACTCTCTCCTTTGCTATCATCCTCCTCTATATATTTTGAATTGCTGTTTTTAATCTGTCAACAGGCTTCCACTTTGTTTCTACTTTTCAGAAATTTGTTAAAAGTGTATTATCTTTGTATGGACAGTTTTCCCTGGTGTAATGGGTTTATTTATGTCATTATCATTTCACTGAGAATATTGGGAGGGATGTAGATAAACACTGACTCTGTCTGCATTCTTGAGTCAGAAAACCAATAATGACTTTTTGACACCTCTCTGGAAAGATCTCACTAAATCCCCCTCAAATTAAAAGAAAATAAATTAGGTTCCTATATTTGTAATGTTTTAAAATATACATGAAGCTACTTACATTTTTAATATTATTCATCAAGGGCATAGATCAAGATCCTAAACTGATGTAATTGAGGCATCTGTTTTCTCTGTCAAGTGAATCCCTCAGCATTCTTGGAAGGTCAGAGTGAGAGACACTTGGATCCTATAGTAACTGAATTTTCCCATGGGCAAATGTAATGTTTTGTTTGCTTAATAGTTTTTGTCTATGGGGCAAAAGGATAATTGAGAAAACCTCAAAGAAAAATTTCAAGACCTCAAAGAAAATGTTTCACTGGAAATCCTTAAGATTTAGCTTCTTTTCCCCTGAAGGCTATTTTGAGATGTTGACATGTCTCATAAAGGAGTCTTGAGACCATGAATTGATAACAGAGGTGAGGAAGGAGCCAGGGAGCCAGGCTTCAGCAGCAAAAAGTTTAAAATAAGTATGAGATTTCTAAAAAATGGAAATTAGGGAAGGACTATTAGATGCAAAAATAGATGGAGACCTTAAGAATGTAGGTGTTATTGAGTAATCTAAATGGAGATTTCATGTTTCTAGTAATGTGGAGTTTGGGATCAAAAACTGGAAATGATTCTTTGAGAGTTGATTTGTTAATTTACTTATTCCATATATATTTATTGAGCAGCTGTTAAGCTGCTTACAATAAGAATTCTGGTGATACAGTGGGGAAGATACAGACTGTTTTGCTCAGAGAGACGATAGGATCTAATATGGATCCTGACAGTGAAAGAGACAAATAGTCTTTCCCAAGATCCACCTAAAGCCAAAGCAAATCTAGATAAGTCAACATGTTTTGCCATGACTAATATGTTCTTCCATGCCAACTGCAGTTAAGTAACTTATGAGATTTTTCAAAAACAAACATTGGCAATAATTAAGTCAATACATTAATGAGAATACAGGAAGTCTTAACCATCAGTTGAAAATTACCTCTGTAGCATATAATCAGGTACACATGATGTGGTTTCTCCAGATTTTGCAAAGAAAAGCTGCATTTAATTTTCTGAAGCTTTAATGGTACTAAGGAGTTTTGATGGGGAACATAAACTTTATTTCATTTGCATCTAAGAAAAGAGAAATGT
The DNA here is from genome assembly GCF_040802235.1 of Manis javanica. Lineage (NCBI taxonomy): Eukaryota > Metazoa > Chordata > Mammalia > Pholidota > Manidae > Manis > Manis javanica. The sequence continues at coordinate 68,700,342 of NC_133168.1, forward strand.
GGCAACTGGTCAGATTCTAGAATCAATGTGTTGGATTTTGATCAACACTTGCTTCTAATTGTTACCTGCCTGCCTGTAATTATGACACCGGGTAAGGCAAGTGGAGAATTAGCATAGAGTCTAAAAATACTGTCTACCTTAGAAATCAACCTGAGAGAAATCTCAATGGAAAAAAATGAACTGAGCACACATTTAACAAGCTAAATCTACATCAAAGGCCATAAAGGAACTGCTTGGTAATAAAAATGTTGCTTTGATTGAAACTGGGCAAAAAGCCAAAGGTACTGGAAGGAAACTCTTAAACACACCGAATTGTTTCTGGATCAAACACTCCATATATCTAGGGTAAAATATGAAATTTTTCTAGGAAATTCTGAAGCTACATAAAAATGGATGTCTTTCTGAGCTCCAGAGTTGAGCAGTTGTTCATGAAGCTTCTTTCTTCGTGATTAAACAATATAGATACATATATTCACGTAAAGTGGATTTCTCAAATGTTGACCATGTATAAGGATTTCTCATCAGAAATTTTGATGAAAGTTACTGATTTGTTCTTTTATTTCTTTGATTATAAAGAAGTTATTTGACATATTTCACTGAGCTGTCTTTTAAAACAACTAGGCATTTTTCGGATGTAACAGTATCTGTATTTGGTAAAGCAACTTTATTTTTTTGAAAAAGTGAAACCAGTAAGCTACTGTGTTGTATTTCAGGCTAATGCATTCATTACCTTGGCAATGTTGGGGATTAACTGTTTAAGATTTATTTCCCCTATTATACTTTAAAATGCTGACTCAGGAACCACAATTGTTTGATTCAGAATTGACATATGATAGAGGATCTGTAAAATTTTATTGAATGAGCAAACATTGAGATGTATTGAGAAAATAAATTTTGTATGACTTGATGTTATTCCTGTGTATAATCATCGTTTGTGTGTAAATGGGAGAGAATTTATACATTTCAGGGAATTTTTATATGACTGTATCTACAAGCTCACAAGCAGATATATTAGAGATAAAATTATGAAAATCCAGTAAATCAAAGTTGAGTGCAGATTCCGATAGATTGTTGGTGTCCTAGAGATACGGCAGCCCATAGGAAAAAGGAAACTTTCTCCTGGGAAGGCTGAGTCCAGGTACCCAGACACTTCATCACTGAGAACTATGACAATCCTGAATCAATAGCCATGAAGCATATTAGGAATTAGAGGCTCAGTGGTGGGTAGATAGAAATTAGTTTTATCTACAAATATGTCTGTTTTCTGCAGTCCAAATGATGGTGTCCAAGGAAATAGAGAAAATAAAATTCTAGTGTGGCTGATGTTAACTTAAAGGGAACAGAGTGAAACAAATTTATTTTGCAAGAGTTTCTGAAAGAAAAAACTCATCTTTGGTATCAGATGGATACCAAAGCCAGTTAACTACAGCGATAATGGCAACAGATAACAGTTTTTGAGTGCTTACTATTTGAAAATACTCTATGAAGTAGTTTTCATGAATTGGCTATTTCACTCTTCACAGATTCTTTAGCTAAACACTGTCATTTGATCCATTTGAAGATGAGGAAGCTTCAGATAAGAAAAGTCAAGCACACCATAAGTGGCAGAGTGACTTGCAGACGGCTGTCTTCTCCTTGTGTCTTGGCTTGGTCTTCTCTCTGTACCCATCTGTACCCAAATTTCGTCTTTTTATAAAGACCTCAGTCATGTTGGGTCAGGGCCCACCCCTAATGACTTCAGTTTAAAGTAATTACTGATTTATAGACTCTATCTCCAAATATAGACACGTTATGAGCCCCTAGGGTTTAAGACTGCAACATCACAATTCATTCAGTATAACAATGAACATAATATTCTTCATGTAAGTGTAGATTAATGATAACAAAAAAAAAGAAAAAAAAGCAGTTCCTGTGTGGTGACCTCCAATGAGTTCTACACAATGGTATAAAAGGCATATCAAAGTGTGGGCAAAGGGTTTCTTTGTGTTTATACAGAGGATCAAAGCCTAATTGGGCTACCCAGAAAATGAACTAAGATACAATATGAAGAAGAACTTCCAACATCAGCACTCTCTGGAAGACTCATGCCAGAAGATGATCATCAAAAAACCCCAACAAAGATCCAGGTGCTGCTAAAGTTGTAGCTGCATTCACCCCACTGGTTCCTGGACTTTCCATGGGAATGAAGAAGGAGATATTTAAGTTGGCCTGTGCATACAGTAAAACAACAAATTTGACTGGATCCATACTGTCGGAACTCAACCAAGAATTAGGAGAAGTGCAAGTTGTAGCGCTCCAAAATCTTGTGACTACAGACTATCTACTGTTAAAAGAACATATGGGATGTGAACAGTTCCCAGGAATGTGTTGTTTTAACTTGTCTTATTTCTCTCAGACTGTTCAAGTTCAGTTGGACAATATCCATCATATCATATATAAATTTTCACAAATGCCTAGGATGCCTAACAGGTTTTCTTGGTTTCACTGGAGATGGCTGGTAATTATAGGTCTGCTTTGGTTATGTAACTGTATTCATATTATGTTAATGTGTGTACGCAATTTAATTAGTAGTTTAAAACCTATACATGCTTAAGTTACTCTACAAGAAGATATGTCAAAGAAATAATCAATCTTGCCATGTTTTCTTCCATCTGCTACTTCTATAGCTTTTCTTCTTCCTTCCTAATTACAACCCTTAAATAGAATTCATGCCTCATATCGAATTTACCAAGTATCATAATTCTTCCAAGTGGTAAAGATACCTCAAGACAAATGCTGGGCATAGAAGCCACAGGGCATATATCTGCAAAGTAAAAAGCTAACCTTTTCAAACAGTATTGCTTCTCTCTCACTTACCAACTTTACATTTCCCTGTATGGCCCCAGAAGATGACTGGTTAGCCAGAGATGGGTAAGATTCCTCAAGGCAGGAACAACCTAAGACAGGCACAGTTGCAGGGGGGCCATAAGGTGAGAAATTGGTTATCAACAGAGGTGAGGCTTAGGACCTCACCCCCCTGTTTTGAGAGAAATCTGCATCCGTGGATGTTTTATTGCCCTTGTCTAGCTTGGATTAACACTTAGTCTTCAGGCACACACCTGATCATCTACATTTGCTCTCTTACAACACTAAACTATGTTTTCTACCTTTATCTTGCATCTACCTACCACTTCAGCATTTTATTAAAAATGATAATGATAATAATAATAATAATAATAAGGGAGAAATGTGCGATTCACATATAAATCAAGTATAAAAATCAAATGAATATTCATATTTGACCTGATTGTTTATAGTTCATAATGCGTGATCAAAACCGAAAGTTTCTGTGATGACTGCCCTTGTACTGTTCACCATGTAAGAACTTATTCACTATGTAAGAATTTGTTCACCATGTAAGAACTTGTTTGTTATGCTTCAGAAGATTGGAGACTGACGAGATTAGGCTTGGGGTGGATTAATGATTGTGCATTGAGCATTGAGTCCCCTATACAGAAATTTATTGTTGTTAACAACCATTCGATCAATAAATATGAGAGATGCCCTCTAAAAAAAAAATAAAAAAGAAACAAAAAAAACAATGAACTAAAGAAATATAGTATTATATGCTGCTGGAAAGGTCAATGGCTAAGCATCACAAGGAAGAAACTCACGAAGGGTTAAGAGTTGAAGGGTTTACATTTAAGTTCGAAATGACCTCTACGCAGCAGGTCCAAATTTAGCACTTCTCTATTTCTTACCAATTTCTGAGAAGCCACAGACTAATGTAAAAACTGAAACAGCAATATAGAAAACTAACCTAATTATCAATAAGACAAAGAGGAGAAGACCTGGAAGAAATCTGGCCAGAATGGGCTCTGATTGTGGAATTTTTCAATTCAGACAAACTAGACTATGGGTGGAAGAACTAAATCCACTCCAGTGAGCAAAACATCCTGAGATGAGTTACCACTAGAGACTAAATGTTGGCCTTGGGATTCTGCACGGTAATCTATTCTCCTGTATAAACTGGACAAAGTAACTGAATCATCCTCCACACAGGACTATCAGCATCATGGAAAAATTACACAGAGGACCTGTTGGAGAACACCCCATCTCTGTAGGCTCTGCCTCACTCAGGATGAGAAGACAAACAAGAGCATATGGGAAAGCAATTCAGGACAAGGGGGTGAAACATCATCATGAGAGCAGAGGGAGAAGATAAATCTGAATGTTATCACTAAACCATTGAAAAGAAACCTCGCAAAGATTAATAAAAAATATATTAGATTGTGAAAAGACATCATTCCAGCTAAAGAGGACCAGGAAGTCCTAAACAGAGATGAGGCAGACATTACCAAGCCACAGGGTATTTTGAAAGGAAACATATTTGAGACAAAGAAGGGTGGCAAGGTGACCCCAAGTGAGTCACCTTGGATTAAGTAAAGGTCAGAACTGAAAGAGTGAATAAGATTAGTGATTTGGAGGATACAATTCAGAAGTTCTTTGGGACTGCAGAGATAGATGACAAAAAGATAAAATGAAAGAAAGATCATACTGCTGAATAAAAAATATCAAAAATGAATGAAGAGAAACAATAATCAAAGCCCTAATCAGTCAAAACTACCTTGCATGTGCAGATCAGAAGGCTCACTGCGGTTCAGGCAACAGCAGTGAGAACATCATGTTGCAACATAACCTGGGTCTGCAAAAAGAAAATAAAATGAAAAATAAAGTGGGCACCCCCCACTCCAGTACCATGAATCCTTTATAAACACCCATTCAGAAAAAAGAGATCATCTACTAAAATGTTTGATGCAACCCTAAGTGCCAAAGACATGGAGCATATTTTGCAAATGTTTAATTTGATCTAATAAATGTGTAAGCAGCCAATTTGTTTTTTGCTTGTGAAAGAAGATAAAATTGCATTGAAATATAAAAATGGTTCTCAAAAAATGCCACCTAAATAGTCCTCTTGAAAAAAAAAGCACTCAAAAACACGTGTGCCAGTTGACAGACATGAAATAAAATCAGAAGCTGAATGACAGGCTGAGAAGAAGAAAAAGAATAAAATTAAACAAATTGTAGTAGTAAATGGAATGATGAGGAATATAGAAGTAGAATAAAAAAAGATTTCTATACAAAAATGAAAATGAAGGCATTTAAAATATAAATATATAATATTGCATGCATAATGGAAGGGGTGGGAGAAAGGGAAGGGCTGTACAACACAGAGAAGACAAGTAGTGATTCTACAACATTTTGCTATGCTGATGGACACTGACTGTAAAGGGGTTTGTGGGGGGGACCTGGTATAGGGTAGAGCCTAGTTAACATAATATTCTTCATGTAATTGTAGATTAATGATAACAAAAAAAAATAGAAAAGGGGGATTACTCCCTGATGAGATAAAACTAACTGTAAATCAACAATTAATGCATGCTATAAATATCCTTAATTTTGATCATTTAAAGGGTGTCAGATGATCAGCTATGGAAATACATTTTTCTGATAATATTCCTTTCTCTTAGAAAAAAAAAAAAGCAGTTCCTGTGTGGTGATCTCCAATAAGTTCTTCACAATGATATAAAGGGCATATCAAAGTGTGGGCAAAAGGTTTGTTTGTGTTTATACAGAGGATCGAAGCCTAATTGGGCTACCCAGAAAACGAATTAAGATATGATATGAAGAAGAACTTCCAACATCAATATTCTCTGAAAGAGTCATTCCAGAAGATGATCATCAAAAAACTTCAACAAAGATCCTGGCGCTGTTGCAGTTGTAGCTGCATTCATCTCACTGGTTCCTGGACTTGCCATGGGAATGAAGAAGGAGATATCTAAGCTGGCCTGTGCATACAGTAAAACAACAAATTTGACTGGATCCATAGTGTTGGAACTCAACCAAGAATTAGGAGAAGTGCAAGTTGCAGCGCTCCAAAATCTTGTGACTACAGACTATCTACTGTTAAAAGAACATATGGGATGTGAACAGTTCCCAGGAATGTGTTGTTTTAATTTGTCTGATTTTTCTCAAACTATTCAAATTCAGTTAGACAATATCCATCATATCATTGATAAGTTTTCACAAATGCCTAGGGTGCCTAACTGGTTTTCTTGGTTTCACTGGATATGGCTGGTAATTGTAGGTCTGCTTTGGTTATGTAGGTATATTCCTATTATGTTAATGTGTGTACGCAATTTAATTAGTAGTTTAAAACCTATACGTGCTTATGTTACTCTACAAGAAGATATGTCAAAGAAATAATCAATCTTGCCATGTTTTCTTCCATCTGCTACTTCTATAGCTTTTCTTCTTCCTTCCTAATTACAACCCTTAAATAGAATTCGTGCCTCATATCGAATTTACCAAGTATCATAATTCTTCCAAGTGGTAAAGATACCTCAAGACAAATGCTGGGCATAAAAGCCACAGGGCATAAATCTGCAAAGAAGTAAAAAGCTAACCTTTTCAAACAATATTGCTTCTCTCTCACTTACCAACTTTACATTTCCCTGTATGGCCCCGGAAGATGACTGGTTAGCCAGAGACAGGTAAGATTCCTCAAGGCAGGAACAACCTAAGATAGGCACAGTCGCAGGGGGGCCATCAGGTGAGAAATTGGGGGTCAACAGAGGTGAGGCTTAGAACCTCACCCCCCTGTTTTGAGAGAAATCTTCTGCATCCGTGGATGTTTTGTTGCCCTTGTCTAGCTTGGATTAATACTTAGTCTATAGGCACACACCTGATCATCTACATTTGCCCTCTTACAGCACTAAACTATGTTTTCTACCTTTATCTTGCATCTACCTACCACTTCAACATTTTATTAAAAATATAATTTTAATAATAATAATAAGGGAGAAATGTGCGATTCACATATAAATCAAGTATAAAAATCAAACGAATATTCATATTTGACCTGATTGTTCATAATGCGTGATCAAAACCGAAAGTTTCTGTGATGACTGCCCTTGCACTGTTCACCATGTAAGAACTTATTCACTATGTAAGAATTTGTTCACCATGTAAGAACTTGTTCGTTATGCTTCAGAAGATTGGAGACTGTTGAGAATTAGGCTTAGGGTTGATTAATGATTGTGCATTGAGTCCCCTATACAGAATTTTATTGTTGTTAACAACCATTTGATCAATAAACATGAGAGATGCCCTCTCAAAAAAATAAATGAATGAATAAATAAAATAAAATAAAATATATAATATTAAAAAATCACAGAACAGCGATTTCTGTATAATTAAATTGTATTAATAAAGACCAGTATGTGAGCAAGAAAAACTTGAAAAATATGAAGGCTAGCACTAGTAGATTAGCACATATGTCTTCTAAAACACTGCAGACTATATAAGTAAAGTAAAACTTACAAGAAAAACCCACCTACTAAGGAAAACACAGGAAATAGGAAGAACATAAAACAAGATAACAAAAGCCGACCAAACACAGGAGCTGAGAATGAAGATTTGTGTGTGCTGTTGGAGAAGAATCAGTCATTATAAGGAACATCATTAGATGATGCCCTGGAGTGGCAATTTTTAAAGTCACAAAGATAAAAAAAAAATCTGAAAAGAATATAAAAGTAATTCAGAAGGCGATTTTAATGTTAAGATGGAGCTTTAAGTGGGATAAAGCAAAAATCAAATTTATTAAAAGAGTATCATATAAAAAAGTACCAAAGGGTTTCCAGTAAGAGAATAGGCAGTTTTATTAGGCAAATGGAGTGTTTATACTATCATAATCATGTAACTAGAATTACAGGTAAAAAGCACTGAATGGCTGGAAAGCACTACTGGGGCAAAAAGAAAAAATTAAAGACTTTAATGTAAAAATAAAATTGTGAAGAATGGAAATAAATTTTTAGTTAGTACTTAGGAAATCTTGCAGTGGGCAGTACTTTTTTGAGCTTGTCACAATGACCAAAACCTTAAAGGAGAAACCAAATTGATTATTCTTTCAACCTTCTTCTTGTCCAAAAAAGAAAGACAAATCAACAATAACATTAAAAGGCAACAACAAATCTAGGGGAAATATTTGCAGCATTTATGACAAATGATTAATTTTTAATATTTAAAACTCTTAAAGATAAGGAAAATAATTGTGCAACTCAAGAGAAAACTGAGTAAATCAAAAAAACGAGGCAAAAATAAGAAATGGAAGCAGCAAATAAACATGAAAAAGTTTAATCCAATTAGAGATCAAAGAAATGCAAAATAAAATGACAATGTTTTTCACCTCCTGAATTGACAAGAGTAGTCCTTTTTTGTGAGTGCCATTTTGTTTTAAAAATAATAAGAGCATCTTTGAGTTTGTAGGTAATTGAAAATTCTAATACATTGTTGACAGGCATATAAATTAGCAATCTTTCTTAAAGTCAGTTTGGTAACTTGCATCAAAAGCCTTAAAATATTCAATTCCTTTGGTTCATTAATTTCACTTCTGTGAATTTAGTCTAGGGGTAAAAAGCGTTTATTCACGCAACAATGTGTTATAAGAAAGCTCAGCACAGATGTATTTATTCTAGAAAAAGAAAGGATTTTTTCTATTGTATTTTGCTTAAGACATATCTTAAAGTAGAATACTTTGCAGCCATTAAAATTAATGTTTCTAAAATATATGTAATAACAGAAAATTCCCATGATATAATATTAAATGAAAAAGAGGTTAATAAATTTTTCATTACCCAAATTCTATTTTTAAAGTGTATTTATGAAAAGAAAAATGAACAAAAGGGAAAAGTAGCAATGATATTTTTGGATGGTAGAATTTTGAGAGATTTCCCTTTTGCTGTTTATTATATTTCCAAAGTTAACTGCATCATAAATAATTTTATAATAAAATGTGATTTAGAAATATCCAATGCCAAAAGGAACAAATTGGGGAAATTCGTCCTTGAGTCATTTGCATATTTTCCTAATTCAAAATTATTTCTGATTCCCCATGTAGAATTAACTATCCTATTATGTCACCCACAAAAGAAATAAATTTATTTTTAAATGTATCTGTTAACATCTCTACCTCTTGGACTATAAAGCTCCCAGTTCTAGGTGTCCTATTTTATTAATATTAGAAACATGAAATTCCTAGCTAGTAAGATATTTTTTTACATATTGATAGTGTTTATTAAATATTTGTTAAGTTGAATGAATTTATTCATATAGACTTGGAAACTTATAGAAAGAGGAAGTAGTTTATAAAATTATCCAATAATCAAAAACATTTTGAATGTGGGTATTTTAATTTTATATATTTTTAATTTATGACTTGAATATTCATGTGTTCAAGAAATCTGATCTTGCTTTATCTTCTTTTATATTTCACAGCCATTGATGTATTTCTAAGTAACTTATAAAAAACGTTCTTTTTATATACATATTGGTAATAAATACAGGATTTGTAATACTTTAAAAATAGTGTGGTTATGTATTTAAGAACACACCACACTTGAACTGAGAACTGTTCTGATAGAAACTGTAATGCCTTTCCACAAATTAGAATATCCAGACTCATTACATTTTACTAATTTTCATATATATTGCATTTCTCCTTTACACAGAGAAGTTATATTAGTTTTTCTCCCTTAGAAATTCTAAAAGCAGGAAATAATAGGACAGTGTGTTTTATGGGAACCTGTTGAATAACATTGTGGTATCCTTGAGACGTGGGGGCACATACAGCAGGTATGCCCATAGTAAACATGAACTGGACTAAAACTGCTTGAAGGATCTTTGCAGCTGTAAGCAGTGAATCCTTTATATGAGGAGTTTTATATTTATCATTTTACTATAGTCAATCAAGTAGTTTTTCAAGGCCTCTCTGGTACTGTGTTGTGCTACATGGAACAGGGTAAACAGAAAAAAATATGATAAAAATAACTGATGTAGGGTGACCATATGGTTCATGCCTGTTTCCTGGAGTAGTTATTTGTAGCATTTCTTTTTACTCTCCTAGTGTTGAAGATAGTACCTAACCATAAGGTACATTAAAAAATGTCAAGGGAGTGACAGATGTGTGTGAGAGAATCTGAGGACTTGAGACCTGGGGGTGTTCAACATGGGCCTTCAGATGCACTTGTCCCGAGCAGCTGTTCCACCCACTTTTGCATATGACATAGCCCTGAACTATTCCTCTTCATCTTTTAAATAAAATCCAGGCTGCCCAAATGATGGCAGCTAATCCACATGAAAAATCCCTCTCTTCCCATTTCCGGAACTAGCCCAGCTGTGACGACTTCCTTCCTCCTGCCAAAGCTCCGTAAAACATGCTACCCACTTGTCCAATTTAGAATGCTCCTTCAGTCCTTCACAGCCTTCTCATGCTAGGCATTTCCAAATAAATTCTATCTGAATGGTACTCTGGTTGTTCTCTTCCCCAGGCAGGAATTCAGAGATGAGGTGGGAGAGAATCTACCTGTTGTGATCAATGGAGATTAATGGGGTGGGGAAACATTTTAGCTGGGTTTAAATGGGTGAACTGTTTACAGATTAAAGAACAAATTTTACAAATTTATAATTTATTACCAGCTATCACTTTTCACCAGGTAGTCCTACATATATTAAGGCATAAAAATATTGCAAGACAAAAATTGGAAACTGGAGAACTCCTTATGAACATAAATATATGAGTAAATGTCCAAATAAAATGTAAATAAAGCTAGCATGTATGTAAAGTCTCATTCTGGGCTTTAATTTGTTCCAAAGCTTTCTGAGTTTCAGTATAGATTCCTAAAACCTGCTTACATTCTAATCCATGTAATCACAAAAATTCACTTCAAAAAAAAGCCTTTAAATTAAAAAAAACAAAGAAAAACCATTTTCGTTGTATAGCACAAGAGCCAAAGATTTCAGAGAAATACTTCAAGAACGCTTCTACTTATTATGTAACAAGGATGTTACCATAAATAACAAGTGTTCTCTTGAAGGTATAAAGGCAGAAGAAACAATGTAATTGTCAAAATATTTATGTTTATTGAGATCCAAGCTGCTTTTAGCAATCAGGTTGAACACATGTTCATGATCACTAATTTAATTTGACCCCTAAATGTATACTTTTGCTCTTTTTATGTTTTCCTGCTAAGAGTACAGCTCCTCTCAGCTTTGAAAGAAGCAAAATGGTATCTATTCCTCTCTCTTTTAAGTCTGGGATTTGAGTGTAGTTACAGAGCCTTGAGTCTCCTCAGTCTAACCTTTGGGTGATACCTTAGACAAAAGCACCAAAACCTCACTGTGTATCAGAGCTGTGCTGGCAATGTTTAACAACAGACCTTTTAAAAAAAAAGGGGTGGGAGAACTAGTTTGAAGTGTTTGCCAATTTCCACATTAAAATATTGCTCCCATGGCCATTTCAAGTGACCGATATCATGTTACTCAAAGCAGAATTAGAAACAGATGTGAGTAGGACACCATTATATAGTATTTTCATCGTACAGACATAATAGATATGAATAATCTCAAGAGCAAGGATAAAAATAAAATGTGGAAAGCTAATTAAGGAGTGATGAATTTTAGGTATGTATTTCATACCTAATACAGTTTATTTAATACAATTTATTTAATTGGAAGTTTATATAATTCAATTTTTAATAATGGCTGTGTTACCAACTGGCTTGCAAAATTCCTGAAAATGCATGAAATCGGCTAAATCCTCATTGGGGAAGAGTTTCTGTCGTGATTCCTTCTTGAATATAGGGAGGGTTGATGAATAGTCATTTGGCTGTAAAGTAGAATACCACAACTCTAAGTATGAAATTTAATGTGAATAATATCAGTCCCTGTTTGTGGGGTATTTGGTGGGAGTTTACTGAGAGTCAACATCAGTAGTTTCAGGACATTAAACAAAGGACCCTGAGGTGGTTCTTCAGTGCTTTTGGTCATGGAGTTTAGCTAAAGAAGAGTAAAATATCTGGACCATATCTCCATGTGATGGTTAATTTGTTTGGCAGAGTCCAGAAAGGTTCCTGATGCTTTCTAGGGAAACATCAGGGGTCATTCAAAAACTGCTTTTATATTCTTCCATGAAGAGTTGAGCTTAATATTGTCAGAAGAAGTCATCAAGAAGATGTGATCACTGATTGACCCTCAAGCTGGACCCAGGCAATCAGAGGCTCCTCAACCATCTCCTTGATCCTTGGAACGTTTTGTTTTTCCTGCTGTTCTGCACTAGGATCCATTTCAAAGATGCAGCCTGAGAGAGTGATGTGCATTTGGGACCATCTGGACTATATATGTGACTGAACCCCATTAAGGCCTCTGGATGAATTTTAAGATTCTGGTGGGAAGGTGTGGAGATCTAATCATTTTGCTGCTGCCCTAGTTGGCCTCGTATCTATCTAAGTTCCCTTCTTATTAAACTGCCGCCTACCAACCTGGAGGAGGCTGCCTCTTTCTTTGGTCTCTCCTTGCCCTCCACATATGGGAGCCAGTCCTAAATTTCACCAGGGAAACTCCTGAGTTTGTGATCCAACAAGTATGCTGGAAAAACAAAAGTAGTAAATTAAAGTTGATGCATTTGAATGATATGTACTCAGGTCATTTCTCTCAGGGGACTTAGGTTTTTCACACATCCACAAGGTCGAAAGCTGATCATTTACAAGCCCAGTGTGATGATATATCTGTCACTCTGCTCCCTCAGACATAATCAATTGAACTAACATTTGAATATTTGATCCAAATTGGGCAGAGTCTATTGAGCAAAAATTCTGGTTGCTTAGTGAGAGATTCTAGTCTTTGTTGGTCTCTAGATACAATCCTCGAGATCACTGAAGTTATTAGAAACAAGTGATGAGATGCTTTCTACCATATAACAGTGTTAAAGGTAGCATCATCCCATGACATCAATTCAAACATAATCAATTCACTTTTAAATGGATTTCTTCAGGTAATTAAGTTTAAAGACTGTTAGTAGGGATTTGAAATATCCCTACAAATTTCAAATATGTTCCTAGCATGTTTTATATAAAATATGGTAAGCCAAGCCTTATATTAAATACCTATTGTGTTTTAAGCATAAATACTGGAAATTTCAGGATGAATATTCTCATCTGTTGGCACTGATGTTTATTATTTTTCTGTGCTGGAATGAGAGACATGGAGAGTGAACTTGTCCTATATTCAGACTTTTGCCTTTCATGGACTTCCCAAATCTTGTGCATTTAAGCTTCAGTGAAGTGGACATGTCCTTTTTTCTCTTCATTAGGATTGACCCAATCGCCAATACAGGCCCCAAAGTAGCTGTGCTCCATATCCACCATCCACATGATGTGTGCTACTGAAACTTTCTCTAGTGCACCACCTCAGAACTGAATTCTTTTTGCTGATGTTTTCCGCCCTTTATTAAGTAAATGTGTATCAAACGCTTGCTCTGTGCCAGATACTATGTGTGGAACTGAGAATATGACAGTGTCAACACGGAACCTGCACTGCCCTTATTGAACTCACAGCTTGATAGATAGAAATGATAATTGAATAATTAAATCAGTTTATTGAATCAATTCAATAAATATTTACTGAGTATTTACTATGTATCTATCACTGTTTATAAAGCAGTGAAAGGAAAGAAACAATATAGTCATTGTCCTCAAGCAGACTGATTTCTAGCAGATGTAAAATTACAGTGATGCACAGTAGAAGAAAAATCCTAAAGTTTAATGACAACATATATCAGGGGCATGTGAGCTAAGCTAGCAGTTCAAGATCTTCTGAACTGTGATGTCTAACAGGAGTCCTGAAAGATTAGGTGTTAACTAGGCAAAGAGGTTAAGCAGAAGAAAACATTTCAGGTAAAGAAACCACATTTTAAAGACCTGGGTTAGTTACCATATAATGGTAGGAAAAGCCCTGGAGTATGAAAATTCGGAAGGTTAAAAGTTCTAGCAATTAATTCTAAATCTCTGATCGATTAAAATTAATTAAGTGACCATGGAGTTAATTTCTTTTGGGACTTCTTCCATCATTCAGTTTTTGCTGAAAACACAATTGTATTAAAACATGAGCATTCATTAGGGAATTCTAATCAATAATAGGAAAATGGAGATATTATATTTAGGATAAAAATGTTAAATGCTACATATGCAGTCATGACTATATAATCTTTTTAAAAATCAAAATATAACTTACCATTTTTACCTTTTGAATTTGAAAACAAAAGGAAGGGAACATTTTCATTATTAGTTGGTGTGCGGAGCTACAAATAATCCTTATTATTTTTTTCTGATGTTACTGAAATGTATGTTCTTTGTGTAAAATGTGAAAAGTAGACAAAATGATATAAAATGAAATGGAAATTAGCAATTATCCACCAACTAAATTTATATCAATTCGTTATTTGCATTAAATTGTCAACTTAAGAATGATCACTTATTTTTATGTATAAATATGCTAAACTTGCATCACTGATAAATTAAGCTAATAGACTATATAGTTTTGAAATTAGTGTATTTAAGATATTTATATATGTACTATATATGTATTTTACATAAGAATATAGCAGCATTGTTAGGTTTCTTATTTTCTTTTGTTGGGTTCAAATGATGATTGAATTTTAGAAAATCAGGAAATTATATTCTAATTCTGGAACTTAATTTTGTTGAGAACACATAAACATTCATATGCATTTTCATGGTGTAAATACTTACTTGATTATTGTTGAGAATAATATAAACTGTCAGCCTAATATAAAATACAGATAATGCATTACAGATATAGGACTTAATCTAATTAGCTGAGTAATGAGGGTATTAATAATAGATTAAAAAGTATGTTTGATGATCCCTTCTGTGTTTATTATATTCTAACTTCTTAATTTTCCATGTTAGTTTCACTATAGCTTGTTTTCCTCTAATTACATTTATTAATTTTTTTCCTAAATACACCCAGTGGCCTAACAAACAGAAAAGAATATGCAAAATAGGTACAATAATTTCATCAAGAGGACAATGCAGATGATCACTTACTAAACTAATAAAACCTTCATCATGTTCTAAAGACCCAGTGTACAGGCTGGTGACTTGGGTCTGGCCAATCTAGTTGCCCACCCCCTTTTCCACAGTAACTGGTCTCGTTGATGAATGCGTAATTCAAACAAGATCAGCTACTGTTATTGCATGCATGTGTGTGAAGTGTGAGGGGGTCATTTTTTAAAAAAATTTCTATAGTTGTAAGACTGAAGCCTGAAGC
This sequence comes from Manis javanica, assembly GCF_040802235.1. NCBI lineage: Eukaryota > Metazoa > Chordata > Mammalia > Pholidota > Manidae > Manis > Manis javanica. The sequence goes on from NC_133168.1 coordinate 68,715,507, forward strand.
TTCTGTTATCCATCTCTTCTACCACATAAAGTAAGAATAAAGCAATCACAAAACAGAGCAGAGCTGATAATGAAGAATGGTGTAGAGACAGTAAGACAACCTTTGTGCACCTGATGCCAGAAGAGTCTGAAGCCAGTATGTAATCCTGGACTTGTTAGTTCTACAGGCCAACACTGTTTATGTTTGTTCATTTATGTATTTTTGTTTAATCTAATTTAGATTCATTTTCTGATCATTAAAACTAAGCTGAAAAGATTTGACAGTGAAATCCTCCAAGTATTAAAGGAACAGATAATTTCTATACTATTTAAATTCTTCAAGGTTATAGAAATATTTCCAATTCAGTTGATACCAAAACTGCAGTTTTCCCCAAACATCCACCACATTACAGACAGATCCCACTTATGGCTATAGACACAAATATTAAATGTTAGTAAATCAAGCCAATCACTCTATAATCCAAACTCTAATGGATTTTTTTCAGTAATTTCACACTGGAGAACTTATTAACATAGCTAATCACATTCATATCTAAGGAAAAAAATGTTTTTGATCATCTTGATAAATAATATATCAACTACTTATCAACAATAAGTTGATAAGCTATATCATCTACACTCTGGATTAGCAAACAATTTTACTAAATAGACTGAGCAATTTTCCACATTATAAGAAATAGTTACCTTAAATAAATAGATAGCCTTATGTTTAACATTAGGAAAAATTAGGAGCCCTTATATTCAATTCTGGAATAAGCAATGTTTTTCTTGTGCGCATTGATTTAGACAAGGAAACAGAACAAGAAGTAACAGAAAAGATGACAATGAGCATTGTTATTTTCAGACAACACAACAGCACAGATGGAAAGTACAAAGAGCCAAACCAAAAAATATTTGTTTAAGAAATATGCAAATGAAAATCAATGTTAAATAGTTTAAAAAGCGAAATGAAAAAAAGAGAGAGCATTCACAATAAAATCTACTTTATAAATTTCCCAAGAATAAGATTTAAAAAAATGTTTGTACTAGGTTGAATTTTGTCTATCTTATATTGATCTGCTTCTAGATCATTCATCACTGAACACAGGTTGATTTCATTAAGAGCTCTTACTAATGACCTCCTTGTATCCACATTGCATTTTCCCACCACAGTTTAGTAGTCCTCTTCCTCCTGGTTCCTTGGCTCAGCCTTGTCCATAGCTTTCTTTTGCTTTGGTCAATAGGAGGTTAGCCAAAGTGATACAAGCACAGACTTGAGAGGTTCTTACATATGAAGACTTGCCCTCTTGATGCTCTTGCTTTCTGTTGATTTTCTGTGATAATTGTATCACATGCTTGGACTAGCTTAGTGATATGAAAGACACATGCATGTGAGAGACAATTGGAAGAGAGCTCAATTGTCCCAACCAAGGCCATGCTAGACCATTCAAAAGCTGCCTAAGCCCAGATCTTGAGGGTGCCCAGCCAAGATCCCAGGGTCTCCTACCCACTCTGGAGCTAACTATGGATGCATGATTGAGCTCAGCCACTACTAGAAAGCAAATCAGCTCTCCTGAAGACTTGGAAGCACAATCAATTCTTAGTGTTATAGGTCACTGAGTTTTGGGAGGATTTCTTATACAGCAAGGACTACTTTAAGTGTGGATAGATAGACTAGAAAAGACAACTTTAGGTCGTCTGGGGGAAAGATTATTTAATATGTAATAACTGGTTGATGACATTGAAAATAAATAGGCAAGTAATTAAGTTAGAAGTACATCTCACATTTGAAACCCTGTTGAATTTGAGATGAATCAAAGATGTTGGAAGCACAGACAACATTTTTTATAAGCATGACCTTACCATAGTATAATGAAAAAAAGTAAATACAGTAGTATAATGGAAAATATTACATTTGATTAAGTAAATGAAAAATCTTTTATACCAAAAAATTCTCCTATGGATAAAGCTTCTGATTTTGGAGGATGCTCTGAAGCACTTCTGCTATTGGGCCTGAACATTGACACTAACAAACAGGCCCCTGAGAAAGCAGGAAATTACCTGCATTAGATACATATACTGAGAGATTGTACAACATTAACTGATTATTTCTGGGTCGTGGGATTAAGTGTTTATTTTTCTTTATATACTTCCTGCATTTCTGAATTATTTTACAAGAGGTAGCTTTTATTTATTTTTTGCTATATCCTCTAGTTTTTTATATACTTCACTTTCATTGTTGTGTAGTTCTAAGTATTTTTTATTGTACATTGTTATTTTCTTTTTAATCCATGCATTACTTAGGAGTAAATTTTTTAGTTTGTGGTATATTGGGAAGAGTGACTAGCTTAGTGTTAACTTCTAATTTTTGCAGAATGGTTAAGAGAACAACTTACATGATAATAGTTATCGGGCATTGTTGACACCTTGCTAGTAGCCTAGAAAGCAGCTTATATGAAGTGCTTTCTTTTTTCATGGGTGATTGTATAGGAAACTATATCTATTGGGTCAATAAGTATCGATCATTAATTATCTTGTTGCTCAAATTTTCCTTGCTTTCACTACTTTGTCTGCTCTCTGTATCAGTTTCTGAGAGTGGTGTACCTATATATTCTTATAATGATTGTGGAGTTGTCAAACTTAGTGAAATTCTGTTTTAACTGTGCTTTTAGGTGCTTATATATGAATAATTGTTTTATAGTCTGCTTTCTCAGAAACTATGCAACACTGGCTTCTCTTTCCATAACTTTTCAATACCTGTTTCCTCATGCTCAACTGAAATTTTACTAAGAAAGTAGAGACAACCAGAAAAGACTTCCCATATTCTTTCTCCATCAAGTCTGCAAAAGTGCCTGCTGTGGCACCTGCCTTCAGCCCTCACTCTGGAAAACACACAAACTTGTCCATGCAAGTGTCCCTTTCCTTCATCACTAATTTCTGCCCATACACTAGGTCATTTTCATCAACATGTGAACTCTCTCTGTTTCCTGTAAATTAAAAACCCTCCCTTAATCCTATACTTCCTTATGAAACATTATATTTCTCTGTTACCTTTCACAGGAGAATTCCATGCAATTCTCAGAGTCTTGAAGCTTGAACTGGTATCTAAGACTACTCAAGCCATTTGGTGGCTGCCGATGGAGGAAAGAAATGAACTCAGGTAATCAGTCAGTGATGCCCAAGAGACTCATCAATGTTCCTTCAGTCCTCTCTTAACAACCCTAATAGACAGTCTATCCAGTCTCAGGCATCTCAGTTCTTAAATGACATAATGTAGGTAACCTCTCTCTTCTATAGGGTTCTTCCTCCTTGAAGAGGGTTTAATATCCATAGTTTGACCTCCAAAGGAGTGGGTGCTTGGAGGCGCTTACCTGTTTCTCAGATAAAAACTAAATTCCAAGCTGAAACACACATGGCTCTGAATGGGGTGGAGTTCAAGTCCATAGAAACTGAGATGCTCTATGCTCAAATTACTCCAAGTTTTGTTTTCTTCATAATGTGCAGTATCCTGTTATTCCTAATATGAATTATCTTCTTTGAAATGAAATCAATACAGTGGGCTCCTCCTTTCTCTACCGTCTTGGGCTGGTTATGATGGGATCTTCCTATGATGAGCCTTTTACTGATTGTGGGGCCTGGAATAGCATGAGTTCTATTCTCTTGGAAAGGAGGAAGAGGTATAAACCTATACAGACTTCCTCTCTCATTTGGTTTTTCACTTTCAGTTATTCTGTGGTAGTGTTTCTTCCTAAAATGCATAAAGGCAGCATACTTTGCCAACACAGGAATTGATTTTCTTTTTAAGACTGCTGGATCTGGTTTATGTAAGGGATGCACATTCATTCTGCCAATATAATTCTCTTGCAAAGATGATAAAGCTGACCTTACTATGTAACTACACATCTTTTTCCTGACTTGATTTTCATTTAAAGTCTTACTACCTTAATCAATGAAGATATTACTGCAACAAAGGAAAGTTTCCTTCTGGGACATGTTTCTTTCTTATTAGAAGAGGAGGTGTATTTATATGTGGTGCTGGGAGGTAGGTGAAGAAAAAGAATTGGGAGATTATCAGTTTATTTTGTCCCATCAGTAGGTGTTAATCTGTCCATTCCTGAAACGTTCAGACTGCTTTCAGGTCTTGTTCTCATCTCATCCATTTTGTAGACCATGGCTAATATTTTCATTCATGGCAAAGAGAAGAACCATCTGTCTAATGGAATTTTCAGGATTCATCTACAGGGGTTGTGATGAAGTGTAATAATGAAAGAGCTTTTGGAGGCATGTAGAACTGGGTTCAAAATTTGATTTCTTCATTTCTTGTCTGTGTGATTTCAGTGAAGTTATTTCATCTCTGTCTCTGTAAGAGTGGGTAAATCTCACAAATCATTGGAGAAGTATACCTTATAGGGTTTTTTTTTTTTTGCGGGGGAGTATATGAAGAATATATAACAGATATAAAGAACCTAGCACAGTGCTTGTCATGTAATAAGTGTTCCATAAACCTTGTTTCACTTTCTCCTGCTGTATAATTGCAGAATCAAGATCTGGACTCCTATAGGGTATGGTAAGACCTCATTTAGAGGAGCTGAAAGGCTCTTAGGTTTTTTCTTTTTATTGCCCCCTTTGATTTTCATGTCGCTTCTCACAGTAATACAGTCAAGTGATATATAGGCATAGCCAGACTTTTGCACTGTAACACAGAATATCTACCACTTTATCTCAGTCTTTATGCTAATAGATTCAGACATATATCTGATGCCCCAGTCAGCTCCAGGGGACCTACTAAAGACACTCACTTGAGGAGAAAAATCTTTAAGGTTGCACGGAGGGATGCTCTGTTTTGCACTTTTCTCAAGTGGACTCTGTCATGCTGTCCTTTGCAGAATGTTCTATATCCAAATTGAATTGACACAAAATGCATTTCCAGGCAATCCAAATTTTCTTTTCTTTCCCTTCAGGCTGCCTCATTTATCCCAAATCCCACAAGCTTAGTAAATACTTGACAACCTGCAAACCTTGAAAGACGATGTGTGTTGTCCTTGCCTATTACCAGTCGGCCGCCGAGAGCCTCCTGCACGGCCACTCTTTCTGTCACAGCCCAGCCAGCTGCCTCAGAACAGCGAGTGCAGGACCAGGGCTCTTTCCTATCTGCTTACCCTACACAAGATTGCTTGTCTGCAAAGCAGAGATGAGGGGAGAAGCAGCCTCCCTCCATCTTAGACAAAGAAAGGATTTTACAGAGGTGATGAGGACGGGCAGTATTCTTCCATCCCCACTTTGGGAGTAGTTACTAGTTCCAGTAGTTTTTCTAGAGGGAATGTCTTAGTGTTGTTATTGGGACTATCATTGCTTTTTTTTTTTTTTTTCAGGTAGAGCAGACATCATTTATATCACAATCATGGACGTTTGTTAGAAATGCAGATTCCTAGACCCTATTCCAATTGACTGTACCAGAAAGTATCTAGGTAGAGCCCTGGAATCTATATATATATATATATTTTTTCTTGAGAGGGCATCTCTCATATTTATTGATCAAATGGTTGTTAACAACAATAAAATTCAGTATAGGGGGGTCAATGCTCAATGTACAATCATTAATACATCTCAAGTCTAATTCTCGTCAGTCTACAATCTTCTGAAGCATAACGAACAAGTTCTTACACGGTGAACAAATTCTTACATAGTGAATAAATTCTTACATGGTGAACAGTACAAGGGCATTCATCACAGAAACTTTCGGTTTTGATCACGCATTATAACCTATAAACAATCAGGTCAAATATGAATATTCGTTTGATTTTTGTACTTGATTTATATGTTGATCCCACATTTCTCCCTTTATTATTATTATTATTTTTATTTTTAATAAAATGCTGAAGTGGTAGGTAGATGCAAGATAAAGGTAGAAAACATAGTTTAGTGCTGTAAGAGGGCAAATGTAGATGATCAGATGATCAGGTGTGTGCCTATGGACTAAGTATTAATCCAGGCTAGACAAGGGCAGCAAGACATCCACGGATGCAGATTTCTCTCAAAGCAGGGGGGGTGAGGTTCTGAGCCTCACCTCTGTTGATCCCCAAATTCTCACCTGATGGCCTCCCTGCAACTGTGCCTGTCTTAGGTTGTTCCTCCCTTGAGGAATCTTACCCGTCTCTGGCTAACCAGTCATCTTCTGGGGCCATACAGGGAAATGTAAAGTTGGTAAGTGAGAGAGAAGCCATATTGTTTGAAAAGGTTAGCTTTTTACTTCTTTGCAGATTTATGCCCTGTGGCTTCTATGCCCAGCACTTGTCTCGAGGTATCTTTACCACCTGGAGGAATTATGATACTCGGTAAATTCGATATGAGGCACGAATTCTATTTAAGGGTTGTAATTAGGAAGGAAGAAGAAAAGCTATAGAGGTAGCATATGGAACGAAATTGATTATTTCTTTGACATATCTTCTTGTAGAGTACCTTAAGTATGTATAGGTTTTAAACTACTAACTAATTTGTATACACATATTAACATAATAGGAATACGGTGACATAAACAAAGCAAATCTATAATTGCCATCCATCTCCAGTGAAGCCAAGAAAACCATTTAGGCACCCTAGGCATTTGTGAAAATTTGTCTATGATATGATGGATATTGTCCAACTGTACTTGAACAGTCTGAGAGAAATCAGACAAATTAAAGCAGCCCATTTCTGGGATCTGTTCACATCCCATATGTTCTTTTAACCATAGGTAGTCTATAGTCATGAGATTTTGGAGCGCTACAACTTGCACCCCTCCCAACTCCTGATTGAGTTCCAACAGTACAGATCCGGTCAAATTCGTTGTCTCAGTGTATGCACATGCCAGCCTAGACGTCTCCCTCCTCATTCCTATGGCAAGTCCAGGAGACGGTGGGCTGGATGCAGCCACAACTGCAGCATCATCCGGATCCCTGTGGAGGCTTTTTGATGATCATCCCCCGGCACAAGTCCTCCAGAGAGTGCTGATGCCGGAAGCTCCTCCTCATATCGTATCTTAGTTCATTTTCTGGGTATCCAAGCTAGGCCTTGATCTTCTGCATAGAAACAAACAGACCCTTTGCCCACACTTTGACATGCCCTCTATACCACTGTGCAGAACTCATTGGAGGTCAGCACACAGTAACTGCTTTTTTTTTTTTTTTATTAAGAGAAAGGAATATTATCAGAAAAGAGTACCTCCATAGCTGATCGTCTGACACCCTTTAAGTGATCAACATTAAGGATATTTAAAGCATGCGTTGATCTTTGATTTACCAATAGTTTTATCCTGTTAAGGAGTAATCCCCCTTTTCTTTCTTTCTTTCTTTCTTTTTTTTTTTTTTACTTTTTAATCTACACTTACATGAAGAATACTATGTTTACTATGCTCTCCCCTACATCAGGTCCCCCCTAACAACCACATTACAGTTACTGTCCATCAGCTTAGCAAAATGTTGTAGAGTCACTACTTGTCCTCTCTGTGTTGTGCAGCCCACCCTCCCCTTTCTCCCTCCTCCCCATGCATGCTAATCTTAAAACCCCCCCTTCTTCTTCCCCCCCTTTTCCCTCCCTGCCCACCCATCCTCCCCAGTTCCTTTCCCTTTGGTACCTGTTAGTCCATTTTTGGGTTCTGTAATTCCGCTGCTGTTTTGTTCCTTCAGTTTTTCCTTTGTTCCTATACTCCTCAGATGAGTGAAATCATTTGGTATTTCTCTTTCTCCGCTTGGCTTATTTCACTGAGCATAATACTCTCCAGCTCCATCCATGTTGCTGCAAATGGTTGGATTTTTCCACTTCTTATGGCTGAGTAGTATTCCATTGTGTATATGTACCACATCTTCTTTATCCATTCATCTACCAATGGACATTTAGGTTGCTTCCAATTCTTGGCTATTGTAAATAGTGCTGCGATAAACATAGGGGTGCATCTGTCTTTCTCAAACTTGATTGCTGCGTTCTTAGGGTAAATTCCTAGGAGTGGAATTCCTGGGTCAAATGGTAGGTCTGTTTTGAGCATTTTGATGAACCTCCATACTGCTTTCCACAATGGTTGAACTAATTTACATTCCCACCAGCAGTGTAGGAGGGTTCCCCTTTCTCCACAGCCTCGCCAACATTTGTTGCTGTTTGTCTTTTGGATGGCAGCTATCCTTACTGGTGTGAGGTGATACCTCATTGTAGTTTTAATTTGCATTTCTCTGATAATTAACGATGTGGAGCATCTTTTCATGTGTCTGTTGGCCATCTGTATTTCTTTTTTAGAGAACTGTCTGTTCAGTTCCTCTGCCCATTTTTTAATTGGGTTATTTGTTTTTTGTTTGTTGAGGCGTGTGAGCTCTTTATATATTCTGGACATCAAGCCTTTATTGGATCTGTCATTTTCAAATATATTCTCCCATACTGTAGGGTTCCTTTTTGTTCTATTGATGGTGTCTTTCGCTGTACAGAAGCTTTTCAGCTTAATGTAGTCCCACTTGCTCATTTTTGCTGTTGTTTTCCTTGCCCGGGGAGATATGTTCAAGAAGAGGTCACTCATGTTTATGTCTGAGAGGTTTTTGCCTATGTTTTTTTCCAAGAGTTGAATGGTTTCATGACTTACATTCAGGTCTTTGATCCATTTTGAGTTTACCTTTGTATATGGGGTTAGACAATGGTCCAGTTTCATTCTCCTACATGTAGCTGTCCAGTTTTGCCAGCACCATCTGTTGAAGAGGCTGTCATTTTGCCATTGTATGTCCATGGCTCCTTTATCAAATATTAATTGACCATATATGTTTGGGTTAATTTCTGGAGTCTCTAATCTGTTCCACTGGTCTGTGGCTCTGTTCTTGTGCCAGTACCAAATTGTCTTGATTACTATGGCTTTGCAGTAGAGCTTTAAGTTGGGGAGTGAGATCCCCCCTACTTTATTCTTTTTCAGGATTGCTTTGGCTATTCGGGGTCTTTGGTGTTTCCATATGAATTTTTGAATTATTTGTTCCAATTCATTGAAGAATGTTGCTGGTAATTTGAGAGGGATTGCATCAAATCTGTATATTGCTTTGGGCAGGATGGCCATTTTGACTATATTAATTCTTCTTAGCCATGAGCATGGGATGAGTTTCCATTTATTAGTGTCCCCTTTAATTTCTCTTAAGAGTGACTTGTAGTTTTCAGAGTATAAGTCTTTCACTTCTTTGGTTAGGTTTATTCCTAGGTATTTTATTCTTTTTGATGCAATGGTGAATGGAATTGTTTTCCTGATTTCTCTTTCTATTGATTCATTGTTAGTGTATAGGAAAGCTACAGATTTCTGTGTGTTAATTTTGTATCCTGCAACTTTGCTGTATTCCGATATCAGTTCTAGTAGTTTTGGAGTGGAGTCTTTAGGGTTTTTTATGTACAGTATCATATCATCTGCAAATAGTGACAGTTTAACTTCTTCTTTGCCAATCTGGATTCCTTGTATTTCTTTGTTTTGTCTGATTGCCGTGGCTAGGACCTCCAGTACTATGTTAAATAACAGTGGGGAGAGTGGGCATCCCTGTCTGGTTCCTGATCACAGAGGAAATGGTTTCAGCTTCTCGCTGTTCAGTATAATGCTGGCTGTGGGTTTATCATATATGGCCTTTATTATGTTGAGGTACTTGCCCTCTATTCCCATTTTGCTGAGAGTTTTTATCATGAATGGATGTTGAATTTTGTCAAATGCTTTTTCAGCATCTATGGAGATGATCATGTGGTTTTTGTCTTTCTTTTTGTTGATGTGGTGGATGATGTTGATGGATTTTCGAATGTTGTACCATCCTTGCATCCCTGGGATGAACCCCACTTGGTCATGGTGTATGATCCTTTTGATATACTGTTGAATTCTGTTTGCTAATATTTTATTGAGTATTTTTGCATCTACATTCATCAGGGATATTGGTCTGTAATTTTCTTTTTTGGTGGGGTCTTTGCCTGGTTTTGGTATTAGGGTGATGTTGGCTTCATAGAATGAGTTTGGGAGTATTCCCTCTTCTTCTATTTTTTGGAACACTTTAAGGAGAATGGGTATTATGTCTTCTCTGTGTGTCTGATAAAATTCTGAGGTAAATCCGTCCGGCCCCGGGGTTTTGTTCTTGGGTAGTTTTTTGATTACCGTTTCAATTTCTTTGTTCGTAATTGGTTTGTTTAACTTCTGCGTTTCTTCCTTGGTCAGTCTTGGGAGGTTGTATTTTTCTAGGAAGTTGTCCATTTCTTCTAGGTTTTCCAGCTTGTTGGCATATAGGTTTTCATAGTAGTCTTTAATAATTCTTTGTATTTCTGTGGAGTCTGTCGTGCTTTTTCCATTCTCATTTCTGATTCTGTTGATTTGTGTTGATTCTCTTTTTCTTTTAATAAGTTGGGCTAGAGGCTTATCTATTTTGTTTATTTTCTCGAAGAACCAGCTCTTGGTTTCGTTGATTTTTGCTATTGTTTTATTCTTCTCAATTTTGTTTATTTCTTCTCTGATCTTTATTATGTCCCTCCTTCTGCTGACTTTAGGCCTCATTTGTTCTTCTTTTTCCAGTTTTGATAATTGTGATGTTAGACTATTCATTTGGGATTGTTCTTCCTTCTTCAAGTGTGCCTGGATTGCTATATACTTTCCTCTTAAGACTGCTTTCGCTGTGTCCCACAGAAGTTGGGGCTTAATGTTGTTGTTGTCATTTGTTTCTATATATTCCTTGATCTCTATTTTGATTTGTTCATTGATCCATTGATTATTTAGTAGCATGTTGTTAAGCCTCCCTGTGTTTGTGAGCCTTTTTGTTTTCTTTGTAGAATTTACTTCTACTTTTATACCTTTGCGGTCTGAAAAATTGGTTGGTAGAATTTCAATATTTTGGAGTTTACTGAGGCTCTTTTTGTGAGCCAGTATGTGGTCTATTCTGGAGAATGTTCCATGTGCACTTGAGAAGAATGTATATCCTCTTGCTTTTGGATGTAGAGTTCTATAGATGTCTATTAGGTCCATCTGTTCTAGTGTGTTGTTCAGTGCCTGTGTGTCCTTACTTATTTTCTTCCTGGTGGATCTATCCTTTGGGGTGAGTGGTGTGTTGAAGTCTCCTACAATGAATGCATTGCAGTCTATTTCCCTCTTTAGTTCTGTTAGTATTTGCTTCACATATGCTGGTGCTCCTGTATTGGTTGCATATATATTTAGAATGGTTATATCCTCTTGTTGGACTGAGCCCTTTATCATTATGTAGTGTCCTTCTTTATCTCTTGTTACTTTCTGTGTTTTGAAGTCTATTTTGTCTGATATTAGTACTGCAACCCCTGCTTTCTTCTCACTGTTGTTTGCCTGAAATATGTTTTTCCATCCCTTGACTTTTAGTCTATGCTTATCTTTGGGTTTAAGGTGAGTTTCTTGTAAGCAGCATATAGATGGGTCTTGCTTTTTTATCCATTCTATTACTCTATGTCTTTTGATTGGTGCATTAAGTCCATTTACATTTAGGGTGACTATTGAAAGATATGTACTTATTGCCATTGCAGGCTTTAGATTCGTGGTTACCAAAGGTTCAAGGTTAGCTTCTTTAGTATCTTACTGCCTAACTTAGCTCGCTTATTGAGCTGTTATATACACTGTCTGGAGAGTCTTTTCTTCTCTCCCTTCTTATTCCTCCTCCTCCATTCTTCATATGTTGTGTGTTTTGTTCTGTGCTCTTTTTAGGGGTGCTCCCATCTAGAGCAGTCCCTGTAGGATGCCCTGTAGAGGTGGTTTGTGGGAAGCAAATTCCCTCAGCTTTTGCTTGTCTGGGAATTGTTTAATCCCGCCATCATATTTAAATGATAGTTGTGCTGGATACAGTATCCTTGGTTCAAGGCCCTTCTGTTTCATTGCATTAAGTATATCATGCCATTCTCTTCTGGCCTGTAGGGTTTCTGTCAAGAAGTCTGATGTTAGCCTGATGGGTTTTCCTTTATAGGTGACCTTTTTCTCTCTAGCTGCCTTTAAAACTCTTTCCTTGTCCTTGATCCTTGCCATTTTAATTACTATGTGTCTTGGTGTTGTCCTCCTTGGATCCTTTCTGTTGGGGGTTCTGTGTAATTCCATGGTCTGTTCGATTATTTCCTCCCCCAGTTTGGGGAAGTTTTCAGCAATTATTTCTTCAAAGAGACTTTCTATCCCTTTTCCTCTTTCTTCTTCTTCTGGTATCCCTATAATACGAATATTATTCCTTTTGGCTTGATCACATAGTTCTCTTAGTGTTGTTTCATTCCTGGAGATCCTTTTATCTCTCTCTATGTCAGCTTCTATACGTTCCTGTTCTCTGGCTTCTATTCCTTCAATGGCCTCTTGCATCTTATCCATTCTGCTTATAAATCCTTCCAGGGATTGTTTCACTTCTGTGATCTTCCTGACATCTGTGATCTCCCTCCGGACTTCATCCCACTGCTCTTGCATTTTTCTGTGCATCTCATCCCATTGCTCTTGCATTTTTCTCTGCATCTCTGTCAGCATGTTCATGATTTTTATTTTGAATTCTTTTTCAGGAGGACTGGTTAGGTCTGTCTCCTTCTCAGGTGTTGTCTCTGTGATCTTTGTCTGCCTGTAATTTTGTCTTTTCATGGTGATAGAGATAGTTTGCAGAGCTGGTACAAGTGACCGCTGGAAGAGCTTCCCTTCTTGTTGGTTTGTGGCCTTCCTCTCCTGGGAGAATAGCGACCTCTAGTGGCTTGTTCTGGGCAGCTATGTGTTGACAGGGCTTCTGCTTCCTGCCCGGTTGCTATGGGGTTTATCTCCACTGTTGCTGTGGGCGTGGCCTGGCTGGGGCTGCTCCTCCAAAATGGCAGAGCCCCGTTGGAGGGGGAGCGGCCGGGAGGCTATTTATCTCCGTAAGGGGCCTCTGTGCTCCCTGCTGCCCAGGGGGTTAGAGTGCCCAGAGATCCCCAGATTCCCTGCCTCTGGTCTAAGTGACCTGTCCTGCCCCTTTAAGACTTCCAAAAAGCACTCTCCAAACCAAAACAACAACAGCAACAATGAGAGAGGGAACAGAAAAAAAAAAAAAGGAAAAAACACGTGATTTTTTTTTTTTGTCCTCAGGCGCCGGTCCCAGGCACCTGCTCATTCATCCTGCTGCCCTGCCTCCCTAGCACCAGGGTCCCTGTCCCTTCAAGGCTTCCAAAAATCACCCGCCGACTGGTCCCGCAGGGAAAAACGCGCGATATTCTTTGTCCTCAGGCGCCGGTCCCAGGCACCCGCTCACCAGTCCCGCCGCCCTGCCTCCCTAGCACCGGGGTCCTTGTCCCTTTAAGGCTTCCAAAAAGCACTCGCCAAAAAGAGAAAAAAGAAGGGGGAAAAACACACGATTTCCTCCGTTCTCAGGTGCCGGTCTCAGGCACCCGCCCACTGGTCCCACAGGGAAAAACACGGGATATTCTTTGTCCTCAGGTGCCGGTCCCAGGCACCCGCTCACCGGTCCTGCTGCTCTGCCTCCCTAGCACCAGTGTCCCTGTTCCTTTAAGGCTTCCAAAAAGCACTCGCCAAAAAGAAAAAAAAAAAAAGAGGGGGGAAAAATGCGCGATTTCCTCCGTCCTCAGGCACCTGTCTCAGGCACCCGCCCACCAGTCCCGCAGGGAAAAATGCGGAATATTCTTTGTCCTCAGGCGCCGGTCCCAGGCACCCGCTCACCAGTCCTGCCGCCCTGCCTCCCTAGCACCGGGGTCCCTGTCCCTTTAAAGCTTCCAAAAAAGCACTCGCCAAAAAGAGAAAAAAAAGGGGGAAAAATGCGTGATTTCCTCCATCCTCAAGTGCCGGTCTCAGGCACCCACCTACCGGTCCTGCAGGGAAAAACGCAGGATATTCTGTGTCCTCAGGCACCGTTCCCAGGCACCCGCTCACCAGTCCCACCACCCTGCCTCCCTAGCAACAGGGTCCCTGTCCCTTTAAGGCTTCCAAAAAGCACTCGCCAAAAAAAAACCGCTCTGGTTTCTTTCCACCGGCTGGGAGCTGGGGGGAGGGGCGCTCGGGTCCGCTGGGCCGGGGCTTGTATCTTTCCCCCTTCGCAAGGTGCTGGGTTCTTGCAGGTGTGGATGTGGTCTGGATGTTGTCCTGTGTCCTGTGGTCTCTATTTTAGGAAGATTTTTCTTTGTTATATTTTCATAGCTCTATGTGTTTTTGGGAGGAGATTTCCACTGCTCTACTCACACCGCCATCTTGGCTCCCCACTATCATTGCTTTTTTAAAGCAGAGGTGCGGGATGACTTCTAGCTTTAAAAATTAGCTATCCATCTTTCCTAAAATGTCATTTGTAGTTATGAATCAAAAAGAGATTCCAATTAGTTATGGTGTGCTCATGTTCTTATCTTTGTACTTCCAACATATAAAAAAATGCATATTTTATGCTTGTTTGAAAACTATGGATATTTTTAACTTTTATTTATCCTTGGTGTATTAGTTTTCCTTGGCTATCATAACAAATTACAATAGACTTGGTGTTTAAAACAACAGAAATGTATTCATTCACAGTTTTGGAAGCCAGAAGTCTGAAATCAAGGTGTCAGGAGGGTTGGTCTCCCTTCACAGGCTGTCGGGAGGCCCCTTTCTTCTCTCTCTGAGCTTCTGGTGGCTGCTGGCTTTCTTTAGCTTCTGGCGACATCACTCCAATCTCTCCTTCCGTCTTTATACAGCCTGTATGTGTGTGTGTTTGCTCTCCCTCTGCCTTTTTGGTAAGAACACGTGTGATGGCATTTAGAACCCACCCAATAATCCAGGATGACTTCCCCATCTTGGCATCTCAACCTAATCGCAACTGCAAAGTCTCTTTTTCCAAATATGCTACCATCACTCACAGGTTCCACAGCTTCAGCACACTACAGATGATAAGAGGCCATTGCTAAATACTGGTAAATACAACACTCATGATTTTAAAGATGGTATGTATGAAAAAAATGAGTAAAGAAATTTAAAATATGCCCTAAGGTAACTAGCTAAAATGTATATAAGGCCAGAGGAAAAACAGATTTATGAATGAGGCTGTAAGGGATGGCAAGAGAGGCAGGGAGAAGAGAGAGGAAAAGCCAAGAAATTAGCTTCTGAAAGCATTCAACTCATTCCCATTGCTAAGGAAACCACTTCACAATCTCCTGTCTCTATCTCAGCTCTAAACAGCTGCATTACTTATAATTTGGCTTCAGTGAAGGACTTTAATTGCTGGGTGAAGAAAAGCCAAAGTTCCAGTGTTAGTGGAAAGAGAAATTATGATGATGTTAGATAACATAAAAACAAATTATTTAAGATAATTGGTAAAGCTGATGCTTTAAAAAAGAAGGTTATTGCTCCTCTCTTTCTCTCCAAAGGCACCCTAATGACGGTGGCAAAGTTGTTTAAAGTGACTGCTTAAAACTGGAGCTTTTCTTTTCTGTGGATGATGTTAAGCAATAATGTTAATTCATTTTCCTCAGCCAGCGATGTCAAATGGACATGCTGCTCCTTCTCCTTCTTTTCCTTCTGTTATGTCCTTTACTACAAGTCAAAATGAATGCATGGCTGAACACTCACAGGTGCCTCTGAATGAACAGGAGATCATCTGAAAGTGTGGCCGTAGCTCGCTAGAATTTCTGTTCTGAAGGAATGAGGTTTTGTCTTGGGCTTGGTCCTATGAGGTTCTATCAGAAGAACCTTTTCCTCCGTTTTGCTTTCTCATCTTCCTCCCTGCTTCTATAGCAGGAAGACAACCTGAATCTGGTAGCTTACCTCCTCCCCTATTGCCTCCAATGCTGCTGGTGAAGTTTCAGCCTCCTTTCCATCTTTTTCTTTCTGTCAAGAAATTAGTTTTGTTCCGTTTTAATAATTTTTACAAAACATGGGGTAGTTACAGAAATTAAGAATTGCAAGGAGTTTAAAACTCTTCTTGTGCACATATAATACTAGACAAAAATCTAGAATTCCTCCGTCTTTTACTGAATGGAAACTCAAGATGCTCTGGAGGAGAAAGCCAGCCAGTAACATCTCAGCAGAAGTCTTAGAATGTCTCTAGACCAGCAGCATCCACTCTACCTTTCTGCAGTGATGGAAATGTTCGCTTATGGCACTGCCCAATGAGATAGCTACTAGACATCAGTTGCTAGTAAGCACCTGAAATGCAACTGGGTGTGACAGAAGAACTGCCATTTAGATTTTAATATTAATTAATTTAAATTTTATAGTCATGTGTAGCTAGAGGCTACTCTATTGGACAAGATGGCTGTAGGTGGACCACAGTGGCATTTTACTCTTTCTTATTATGTATTATTTCTACCACATTGCCACTTTTCATCTGGTAAGGTAGCCAAAAGTATCTTCTGGCATCATGAAATAGGACTCAAATGCAATTGGAAAGGGATCTAGTATAGTGCTGTGTGCATTCTTGACTTTTGATAGTTAGGTAATAGATTAATGGTGGAAAAGCAGTTTTAACAATATAATAGTCATGCTGTTACTAATTACTTAATCAATACTTGCCTACTCATGTGTAACTAATACATTCTGATGATTAAACTTGGATTTTCAGTTTCTGAAGTTTGCCCTTGTCTCTGTTACCTGCAGAGAACATAACCTGACAAGGCTGTGACCCAGGCTAAGTGAAGAGTCTAAGTCATGCTCTTGTCTCCAGTGTAGGACACAGCTAGGTGCTAGGACATTTGGAAAATTACAAGCACCAGAAAAACATGGCTGTATCCCATCATTTAAAAAGCCTCTGAAATCTCAGTCCCATTGCAAGATATGCCCAAATCTGTTGGAAATCCGGACAATAAGTGTGTCTGTGATATTGATATGTTATTGTTGTCCTGGTACCATGTTCTTATTTTGTTGTTCTTTATACATGGAACTGGATGGTCTAGCATAGATTATAAACTTCTAGAGGGAAGGGATTATGCCGACCTAATTAATCATTTAAGTTCAGCATCAACATTGGCATCACACAAGTTTAAACACTAAAAAAAACAAAACACAAAACACAGCAACACTTTTTCCTGCTGCTGCTGGATGAGAGAATGGAACTCTAAGCTGCAGCAGAAGGAACGTTTCTTCTTTTAAAACTGACATCCATTAAATTATCATGTCCAATACTACTTGGGAAAAGTTTAAATATTTTGCAGATTCAGAGGGAGGAAAATAAAGGCAGGAATCTGGTGTTTAGCAATGAGTGCAGCTGCTTCTGTAAACGTGCTGAGCCTGGAAAAGTGAGTGCTCCACAGGAGAGGTGGGCAGCAAAGAGTCTGTGGCTCCTGCCTTTTTTCTGTTTACATTTGTTTTCCTGTGAAACACTCCAAAGAGCTAAGATTCCTAATCCGAGCTCACTGATTTACCCTGGTATATTCTTGCTGGATTCATTTTCACTGAATTTTATAAAGTTGACACCATGGGTTACTTATTTTTAATTGTTAATATGAGTCAGTGGTAGGGAGCAGGGGGACGGATGGGGGAATAAAAACAGACCTAAAATGTTTTTAAATTAACTCATATTCACTTTTTTTTTATATTGAGAGAGTCACTCTCAGTTTCCCCCACCCACCATCCTTTTTGTGTTGCAATTCTCTGTGATTTCCTATTAACAATCCTGAGATTTGGAGTGCCTTCCTCAGACAGCAGAGCACCTAAACTTTGAAAATTAGCTGTTGTTTCCCACTTTGGGGTTAATAAAAGAAGTGAGGATGAATATTAATTGCTGCTTCATTTAAGAATTCTGAGGGTAACTAATAAAAGTCTTTTCCATAGGAAATACAATCTACGGATCACCAACTAACTTGGTGGAAGACCTGGAAAGGCTGTCCTAAGTATTCATTGTTTTAGTCCAGATAATTAAGGTTAATTGATCTTTAAAACTCAGCATTTGTGTAAGGAAAAAAAACAATGACAATACTCTTGAGTTTTATTCAAAAGTAGAAAACTCTGTGACTAAATAAATCAACACAAATCTTACAGTAAAGAAAATGCTCATTTGCAATTTTTACTATAGGGAAAAGCCAAAAAACGCAATTAAATCCAGCTTTCAACTTTGCATTACTGCATATGTACATATTTGCATATATGTAAACATGCACATGCATATATGCATATATGTATATTAATTTGCTAGGGTTGGCACAACAAAGTACCACAGACTTAAGTGACTTGGTGATTTAAACAACATAAATTTATTTTCTCACAATTCTGAAGGCTCAAAGTCTGAGAGCAAAGCGTCTCTCCTCAGCTTGCAGGTAGCGTCTTCTCCCTGGTTCCTCCCCTGTCTTTCCCTCTGTGCATTTCTGTGTCCTAAGCTCCTCTTCTAAGGGCATCTGTCATACTGGACTAAGGCCCAAACAAATGACTTCATTTTAACTTAATTAACTCTTTAAGGACCCTGTTTCCAAATATAGTCACTTTCTGAAGTATGGGGGTGTAGGACTCTAACATAGAAGTTTGGAGGCAACAGTACAGCTTATAACATATTTCCTTAAAACTAACTTAGCTTGACTAGGCCTTTTACTTCCGTAAGAATTTACTTATTCTTTTTTACTGGACAGTATAAGTAAATGCTGTTTTTATATTCATGTCATGTTTTAGAGTATAGAGTGGTATACATGGTATACTTCCATTTATATTTGAAAAATGTAACATGCATATATATATACACACACACACACACACACACACCCCTATGTGTGTATATATATATATATATATATAAATTATTTGACATACTTTTATCATTTAAAAAATATCTACATCTTTGACATGTTGGGAATTCATTTCCAGGTTGTTGTCTATATTGTCCCAATACTGATTTTTTGAGTAAGCTGTCTTTCCTCCATCTTTTGAGATTCTATCTTTGCCATTATCTGGATTTCCCATACCCATTTGGGTCTTTTTATGACCTTTCTCTTCTGCCCATTTGTTGTCGCTGGTTAGTTCTCTCCACATTGCCCCATAACACCCCGACTGGTACCCACAGCTTTTTTCCTCCTAGTGAGAAGGGTCAATATGGTTTCAACTTCCCTCCAGATCTTCAGGTGCTTCCAGTACCTTTGCAGATGGCCCCATAACAATGGAGAACTGCAGGGTGGCAGATTCCTGCTGCTGGAGTATGTTCTGTTATAAAATCTACCTGCATACAGCCCCAGCCTATCTCCCTGCAGCTGGGAAGGCTCCCCACCTCTTCCTGTGGGCTCATACTCCATGGGGCTGGGAGCCATTGGCCAAACCTCTTGACACCAGTGATAGATCAGAAATTTAGTTACTGTAGCTTTATAATACATATTAATATGAGCTACAGTTAGTCTTGCCTTTGTTCTTTTTACAAATTTTCTTTCCTATTCTTGCTTATTTTCTTCTGTAGTTCCAAGAACATACTCCAAGTTGCAAGAATGCTCTTATTTTTTAAATCATTTTTGCTTTATTGACTACTTTAGATGTTTATTCTTTCTGGAGATGAGCCTGCTGAAAGACTTGGGCTGACTTTTGTTAGAAGAAAAATAAAAATGAGAGAGAGGCTGTGGCTGGAGCTGCCCGGCTTGATAGTGGAGAAAGAGGCCTGCATTTGGAGTCACATGCCTGTCTGTAGATCACTGTGCAAAGATAGGGGTGTCTGGGGGCCAGATGTGAACCTGTGAAAGGGAGATAACAGGAGCTTATCCTAAAAGGGGATCTCATCCAGTCCTGCTTGGAGGCAGAAGTGGCCATAAGAGGGCGTGGGTGGTCACAGAGTCCAACTCTAAGGAAGTGGTCTGAGGTTGCCAGTCGCAGGCAAAAGGCAAGACCATGTGTCTGCAATGGGGGTTTTCCGTTTCCTCATTCCAGGTCTGTTTTCACCTCCTCAGCCTCAGCTGTTATGTGCCCTGTTGTTTGCCCTCAGAAAACTGGGGTGTTGGAGTGAAAGGGTACCATCTTAGAACTTGTGTGGAGCTGTATTTAAGGGCAGGCACTCTCTCAAATCCCTCTTGCATGGGATATTGTCACAAGCTCCTAAGTCCCCTGGTGGAATCATTTGTCTGATATTCCCTGCTTTCAGCCAAGAGGCAGACACCACCCTTTACCGTCTTTTTTATGGGGATGTTGATCCAGAAGAAAGGGCAGGTGTCTTCACCCATCACTGCTGTCATAGACTAGGAATTTGTAGGCTTTTTGTCATAAACTTCAAAACAGTGATAATTGTGACGTTCACATCTTTATCTTTTAAAACTTCACTGTTTGATTTATCAATTCCATAAGAACTATGTTAAACTGTGTGAATCTGCTGATCTACCATGGCAAGTTTGCAATACAAATGATGACCAGATTAGCTACAGAAGAGTATCAAGAAACTGCTTATTATAGATAAATTGTTTTTACAAAAGAGCAAGAAAGTTGATGATTGCAATGTTTTTAAAATTATTCTGAAAATGGGAAAATAATGAACATTTCAAAGTCTTTCCATACAACTAGGCAACACTGATGCCAAAAACTAAAAAGGTTAACACAGAAGAAAATCATAATCCAGCTTAATTGTAAATACCAGTATAAAAGCCCTATTTATTTGCAAAATAATGCATCAACCTATTGGAAGGATATTGAAACATGAATACATCCATTTTAGAACTGGTAAGACAGTGCAGTATAAGAAATCTATTAGTAAATCTCATATTAATATATCAAAATAGGAAAACCAGAGATAAATGTAAAATTTATCAAAATAGGAAAAAATACTTAGCGTGATTATTTACCCTTTAATTATTTTAAATTGTATATCTATCATCTATCTAAATGTCTTTGGTTTTGTAGTTTTACTAAGTGGACTAAACTCAAAAAGATGCAAAACAAGAAATGTGTTTTTCTTTTGGCCATCACACAGTCGCTTTCTATCACATCTTCCTTTCCCATCCTTTAATATCTCAGGCAGATCCATCCACTTTCAGGAATTAGGATTTCAATTAAATTTCAACTTAAAAGTTCAATCTTATACCCAGTGAAAAACGTCTCCCCCTCTCCAGCTGGGGTCTTGCTCATCATTAGTGAGCCTGCACTGGGGGAGGTCTGGGGAGTTGGATTGTTCTTCCGTTTGTGATCTTTACTTCTACTTTTCCATCACTTGATGCTTCTGAGTTTCCCTTTCTTTCCTGGTTAATATCAGTGACCCACATCCAGAGCATGCAAGACAATCTTCAGAACTCTTTTACCAAATTGACTTCGGTGCACTTGTGTAATATAGGACTGAACTTGTCAGCAGTTCAGCAACCATCAAGCCAGCGGCAATATGCCAATCTCTCTTTCTTGCAGAAAACTTCAATATCTGTGAGCAGATCTCGTCAGTGTCACTCTTTTGGAATATATAGGGAGGAGGGGGCACCATTTCTCTTCTTCACACAGAGGCCAACAACCTGCTTTCACCACGAGTCATTATAAAGAAACCCTAATCTTCTGCTGACATGGGCTGGACAGTTTCCATCTCTAGACAGTCCCTGAAGAGAGGTCAGGCAGCTTCTTGGCTGTTCTCTTTAGAATATAGAATTCGTATCTATTGTCCTCTGCTTTGAGGTTTTAGTCAAAATTCTAATAACAATAAAAGTCTCATTTTGTATCTTATTATGTTTATGTGTTCCTGGGTTTTCTAGAGTTAAAATGGATATCAGCTTGTTCTTCTTTTCCAACATGCTTCATGAATTATTTCTTTTCTAACCCATGGATAAAATCTTGGGCAGTCAGTCTCATGGTTTATACTGTTATTTTAACATTATTTTTGCCTACGTTAACAATTATGTAGTTCTTATAATATCACAGTTCCAATCCTATGCCATTTAAAACTTCCTTCACCCATTGCATGAGCATGTTTAGCACTCATACATCTGTGCCATGCAACGTGTCAGGCTCCCCTATTGCTTACCTTAGTCCTCACTCTGCTACAGCAGGTTGCTTTTGCCAAGATGATTTTGGCATGGAAGGTACTGATCTTGAGAGACCCCTCAAAAGATGTAGCCTGCAAAGACAAGAGGATCCCTAGCACCGAGATGATGTGGGGTGGATGGTCAGGGTCTTGAGCCTGGGGCAAGTCACAAGAGGGGAGCTGAAATATGTGCTGCTCACATCAAGGAACTATGTAGGGCAGACACATTCCTAGAGAGGTCTGCAATTCAATTGGAAATTATTAACAAAAAGTTACTTTAACTGCTGTGTGTTTGAAAGTTGAAAAAATAAAACCAGGCCATGGACAAAAAAATAATTTCAGATTTTAAAAAATATTTTGAAAGAAAAAGTAGTATGTATCAAAGCTTACATATGAAGCTAAAGCAGTACTTACAGGGAAATAGTCTTAAGTGTTTACTTTCAAAAAAAGTCTCTTAAGGACAGAAGATACGCAAAAGACATAGTGATGATAGGTTGTAATTGAGAGAATCAAAAAAGGCAAACAAATCATTCAAAGAAAAATAAATTTCACAAACTTTTGGCAATAATGATTGGCATAACAAGACAGAAGTCAGAAATATTTTTTTTTTAAAGAATGATAAAGGGGCCATATTTTAGAATCAGTGCATATTGAAAGGGTAAACTAGAAGATCATAATGGCTGTAATGGTTGATATCTGTAACTTACCCTAAACTTAGTATCTGTGGGCAGATACTAAACTTAGGGTAAGTGGACATATTTCTGGAAAAAATTACCACCAAAATCAAAGCAGGAAGAAATGAAAAACTGAATTGTCTTATATCATTAAAGAAACTAAATTATTAGTTAAAATATTTACATTCACCCAAACACATACTCATACGGTCTGACAACAAGACAAAGAAATGCAAGGCAAAGACAGTTTTGCAGAAAATTATTCCAAATTTGCAAGGATAGTTAATTAGGATCCTAAAAAAACTGTGATTCTGAGAAGAGTAACACTGGATTGACAGCTTTAAATCAGATATGGAAGGAGTATTTATACCATGGAAGTAGACTAGTGTTACAGGTTAGGGCTTTGCAAGCAGTTGGTCACTAATTATTTACCACAAGCCGCTAGATGGGAGGGCTTGTCTTCCTATGTATTTTACTGTAGTCAGAGAAATATGATATTCACACACAAATTAATGAGTAGATCAATGGCGTGGAATATACCCATGGTAAATATAATATCTATGTAAGAAATTAAAATATGGAAAGTTGGTATTGCAACTCAATTGCCAAAGGATGGCTTACTAAAGCAATGATGTTAACCTAACTGGCTATTCTTAAAGAAAATCAAAGATGGGCTCCAATTTTATACCACATACAAAAATAAACCCTAGTTAGGTTTAAAGTTTAAATATATAAAATAAATGATGAAAATTTTAGAAGAAAAAATTCAAGACTATTTGTATACAGTTTTGTTGGAAGAGGAAATGAAAGGAAAGGAGCGACACATAGCAGCAATTCACCGGAGAGTTCCGCTTTATTAGGGAAAGGTGCTGGGTTATATAGGAAGAGGCATAGGGTGATTGAGGTGTCACTTCTATGGGGCTGGTGGCTGTTGGCTAGGTGCTGGGATTGGGAGGGGGGCGAGAGGTGATTGGGCTTCAGGTGGCGCCGGCGGGAACCAAGGACCCCGAAGAGAAGCCGGAAGTTTGCCATCTTACTGGTGGGGACCCTTCATTCCCCCCTTTCTCCTCTATGGGTTTGTGGACGTTGCTTTCTCTCTGACTGCTTCTTGCTGAACAGGGGCATAGAAGGGAGTGAGGGTTTGAGGATTGGGAGGAAAGGGTTGATAGGATTCCCCACAGTAAGGATGAGTAGATGTGGACTTCTTCAGGTTGGAAATCAATGAAGGTTCTTTGTAACTATAGGTCGAGGACCTGTTGATTCTAATGGTGCTAAGAGGATATGGGTGTCAGGAGCCAGGCGTCTGCGGCCATTGTTTCCAGGAACAGTTTCCAGTGGAGAGAGGGGTCCATCTCAGCGTGTGGTGAGGAGGTCACGTGAGGGTGAGGGATCTTCTGTGGCCAGAAGCTGGTAGTTCCTGAGTAAAAGCTGGTTGAAAGCTTGATTAGAGATTTTTCCGACTTGGGATTTGATGAACTTTATTATACAGGGTAAGAAGAGACAGGCGAGAAGAATGATTATTATGGGGCCTGCAATGGGCCAGAGCCAGGTGAGGAGGGGGTTTGTTAGTATTGAAGAGAATGGGTTGGAATTGGAAGCAGAGTGGAGGCTGGAGGCAAGGTCGGTGAGTTTGGTAATGTTAGTTTCTACAACGCCGGAATAGCAGCACTCTTCCCAGAGGAAGACGCAGGTGCCGCCCTTCTCGGCTGTAAGCAGATCTAGGGCCCACCGGTTTTGAAGGGTGACTTTAGCTAGTGAAGTGACCTGTCTTTGGAGAGAGGCTAGGGAATCGGCAGTGGATGTCAGGGCTCCCTCAAGTTTGGTGTTGAGATCTCTAACTGCCTATAGAGAGTGACTCAAGGCTTCTCCTGAAAACCCTGCCCCAATGGCTGAGGTGATCAAAGAGCTACTGACCATGATGGGAAGGAAAGCAGCTCTTTTTGTGCGCGAGGGCAAGGGAGGTTGGAGCTCAAGAAATTCTGCCATGCTGTAAAGTGTTAACTGTGGGATTAGGGTGACGAGAATGCAGGGTGTATCGGAGTTGAGAGGCAGTGAGTTGAAAAGACTGCCATTACACCAAAAGAAGTGTCCCGGTTGCGTAAAAGTCTTAGAGCCGGAGGTAGGGGTGTAGATAGAGAGGCAGTGAAGTGCGCTGGAGGGGGGTGGAGTTGGGCCTACACAGTGGTGGATGGTGAGATTATCTGCATATTCTGGTTCTCATAGGGGTATGTCTGCCAGGGGGCAGAGGGGTCGTCTTTCTGCATGGAAGGAGTAGTTGGAAATATTAAGGGGCACGGCGGCCAGCAGTGGGCGCTGTAGTGATGCGCACAAGAAACAACTGGCTGTATTAAGGGTGTGGTTGAGAAAGATGGTGGTGTCCTGAATGAGCTGTAATGAAGAGTAGGAGAAATGGGAAGAGGGGTGGGGATAAGAAGATGAAGAGGCGCCGTCAAGAGTTTGGATAATGACTTTTTCGGAATGTCTGATATCTGATGCAACTTGAGAGATCTGGGAATGAGAGGGAACATACTTTCGAGAGATATGAAGGGTACCGTGGGAGGTCGGGGACCCCCCACCATAGTAAACTGAGGCTGTGACTCTGGCAGCTCATCAAGAGTCCCAGGGATCTGGGATTGATAAGGAGAATGAGCCGTTGGGATATTTCATGAAATGGTTGGAGGAGTAATACTGTGGGTACTGGAAGTTACTCATGTAGTGAATTGCACAAGACCAGTGGGGACATCCCCCGTAGGTGTCTGGCCATCGCCTGCAATAGGCTTGTCTTTGGTCATAGAGGAAGCAGAGGTAGGGAGAATAAAGGTAGCTGCTAGTGAACACTTCGGTGGAGGGAGGAAAGTGGAGGTATAAAGGCTCAGAGCAGCTTTTCAGAGGGCAGTCTGGTGTGGCAATGAGGGCAGTAACTTTTGTTTGATGCTGTGTGTAAGTCTCTCTGACTTTGAATCGCCATACAAAGGAGGCTGGGGTGGCAGGGAAGACAATAAGAATGAGGAAAAAAGCAAGAGAGCAGTAAAGGAGGAAAAAGTCATGATTTGGGTATGGATGGCAAAGGGGGTGAATGGGATTTTGGAGGAAAGAGGACAGTAAGGTGAGGAGTCTGGAGGGAGGGAGAGTCTGTAAACTTTTGTAGTTTAAGAGATCTTTTAGGTGATGTGGGGACAGAATGGTAAGGGGCGCCCTGAATGTCAGTTTATGAGCTTCTTTCTGCAAGAGCTGTCTAGCGGCTAATGCTCGTAGGCAGGGGGCCCATCCCCGAACTGTGGGGTCTGATTGCTTGGAGAGATAAGCTACTGGGGCAAAGGATGGGCCATAATATTGGCTTAGGACTCTTAGAGCTTGACTGGACCTCTCATGAATGTATAATGAGAAGGGCTTCGACAAATCAGGAAGATGGAGAGCTGGGGCTTCCACAAGGGCTTGACAGAGCTTAATGAAGGAGTGTCGGGGTGAGGAGCATAATGGTTTTTTAGGGGGGCTCTTGCTGAGGTCGTATAGGGGTCTTGCCAACAGGGAGCAGGGAGAAGTTAGGGATCTACGCTCTAAAATATCTAATCAGGCTTAGAAAGGAAAGGATTTCTGTCTTGGTTTTGGGAATGGGCAGGTCAGAGAGGAGCCATTTTCTGTCTAAGGTAATGGACTTTCTTTGTTGAGATAGAAGGAATCTGAGGTAAGTGACAGGAGGGGAAGAGATTTGAGCTTTGACGGGGATACTCGGTAACTTCTGGAAGCTAGAAGGTTAAGTAGGGAGGCAGTGTCAAGTTGAGACTGTTCCTACGAGAGACTGCAGAGTAGAAGATTGTCTATGTATTGTAATAAGGTGGACTTGGAGTGATCATGATGAAACTGTTTGAGGTCCTGAGCTAGGACCTGTCTAAAAATATGGGAACTATCTCGGAAGCTTTGTGGCAAAACTGTCCAAGTGAGTTGTTTAGAATGTCTTGTGTATGGGTCCGTCCAGGTGAAGATGAAAAAATCATGGGAGCAGGGGTCTAGAGGGATAGAAAAATGGGTCTTTGAGATCTAGGACTGAGAAGTGGGATGCTGAGGCAGGGATCTGCGATAAAAGGCTGTATGGATTTGGAACTAAGGGATAGATAGGGACAACGGCCATGTTGATGAGGTGAAGGTCTTGGACAAGGTGGAAAGATCCGTTGGTTTTTTTAACAGCTAATATGGGGGTATTAAATGGGGAGTGAGTGGGTCTGAGGTAGTTTTTGTTTAAGAGATCTTGAATGATGGGTTGGAGGCCTATGAGGGCTGAAGTGGTTAGGGGATATTGGACCTGACAGATATACTGAGAGGGGTCATGTAATTTGATAGAGGCAGGAGGACATAGAGCTACGGAGGGGCTTGGAATGTCCCAAACTTTGGGATTTACAGGGTGTATGAGGGCGGAACCGGAGCTTTCATTGGGTAGAGGGGGGTTGTTGGCTATGAGGGCCATCAGAAAGGGAGTACTGGGGGCTGTGGGAGTGGATATAGTTATGGAAACATGGAGGAGAGAAAGGATGTCCCGTCCTAGTAAAGGGATGGGACACTGGGGCATAACCAGGAAGGAGTGGGAGAAAGGTATGGGATTCTCTTGGATTGTGCATAAAAGGGGGGGGGGTTTAATGGGAAAATCTGTTTACTTCTTACTAAGACTATAGGAGTAATGGCTGGCATGGAAGGACCCCGGTATTCTCGCAAGACTGAGAAGGTGGCTCCTGTATCTAGGAGGAAGGAGATGGGGCGACCCTCTACTGTTAAAGTAACTCTGGGCTCCTGTTTGGTGATGGAAATGGTCGGGCGAGAAGCTCCCGGGCCCCGTCAATCTTCTTCTGCCAGCCCCACTACGGCGGGCTTAGGATGGGGGTTGTTCATCCAGCCTCCCCTTCGGGTGGTTGGGCAATCAGACTCCCAGTGGCCCTTTTTATGGCATCTGGGGCATGGGGTGGTAGGAGATCTGAGGGAGGGGCATGCCCTTGACCAATGTCCCTCTTTTCTGCACTTGAAACAAGCTCCTAGGGGGGGGGGCTTGTTTGTAGAGGGGCGCCCAGGTTGTGGTTTTATCAGCTGGGCCAACATTTGGAAATTGGCCTGATCAGCCTTTTGTTTACAGCGTTCTTTCTCTTCTTCCCAGTTATGGAAGACTTTAAAGGCCACTGTTAGGATCTCAGTCTGTGGGGTAGCGGGACCCTGTTCCAACTTTTTGAGTTTAGCTTTAATGTCGGGGTAGCTTTGAGCTAGGAAGTATGTCATAAGGACATGTCTTCCTTTAGGTGTTTCTGGGTCTAGGCTGGTATACTGTAATAGGGCTTAGGTGAGTCTGTCTAAGAACTCGGAGGGGGTTTCATCTCTCTTTTGAACTATGTCTTGGAGCTTTTGAAAATTGACTACTTTATGAGCTGCCTTTTTCAGACCTGCTATTAAGCAGGAGGCAAAACTATCTCGAGAGCAGAGACTCATGGTGGTGTTATAATCTCAGTGTGGGTCTTGTTCGGGGACAGCAGTGGGGCCAGGGGGATAGGTGGGGTCAGTCCTGTGGGTTTCGGTAGCGTGCATTTAGGCGAAGTCCCAAACTCGTCTACGCTCTTCAGGGAGGAGAGTATTGGCTAGGAGCATGAAAATGTCATGATGTGTGAGACTGTAAGACTGCAGGGTCCATTGAAACTCCCTGATATATGTTGTGGGATCAGTGGAAAAGGAACTTAGGCGTTTCTCTAGTTGGGCTAAATCTCCTAAATGCCTTTGGATCCTGCTACCTCCCGGAGGGGGGCGATAATTTTGGGAGGTTCTCGGGACTAAGTCTGAGGGGGACTGAAGGGTCTGGCTCAGTCTGTGGGGGAGTGATGCGGTCTAGCTGCGCCTATTCAAGCAGGTCCTGAAGTGCGGAAGGGGGGCAAAGAAAATAAAGAAAGATAGAATCAGACCCATGTGTTGCCAGCCTGCAGCCCAGCTGCTTGCCTCTGCTGCTTTAGTTGGGCTTGAACTCATGACTCTGAGGTTAAGAGTCCCATGCTCTACTAACTGAGCTACAGCAGGGCTCCAGTTAATTGCTTATGGAATGCATAAACAGAATGTTCTTTGTTCTCCATTCCTGCCACATTGGCAAGTGGGGGAAGGGCATACTTAGAAGCAGGGGCGGTGTTTTTACACATCTTCAAGGTCTCCCTATTTTCAGAGTGAGGAGTCTTGGCAAGATATGTTTTTGTGGACAGATAACTTCTAAGGACTGCACCGGTTGTTCTCTAGCTTGTGTTTTCCCATGCTGCTTTCAGACATGGGGGAAGGTGCTTTCCCATTCTCCCTACAAACATGTGAGAAGACAAAGGCGGTCCCTAACAGGGGAGAAACAGGTGATGAGGGCAAAGACGGAGGAGGCCCCTGGGACCTAGTTAAAGGGCTGAAAGGCTCAGGCTTAATCTGCAGGGAATGAAGGCGGAGGAGGTGAGATGGGGGAGGAGATGGTGGGGGAGGAAGGGAGAAGGGCTGTTGTAGGAGAAGAAGGGGAAGGGAGTGAACGGGAGGCTTCTGCGGGGGCGGTGGCTTGCAGGCTAGGAGAACTTGGGAGGGGGAGGGGGGGAGGAGGAGGTGGAAAGCTTCGATATAGGGAATCTCCTTCCATTTTTTCAGGCGCTGGCAGTAGTTAAAGAGATTGCGAGTGATGTTAGGATCAAGAGTTCCCCCTGCGGGCCATTGGTTGTTATTGTCTAGGGGCTTTGTCGGCTGATCTTGGGAGCAATATTTATGGAGAAGTTTTGGTTTTATATCAGGCGTCAGGGAGAGGGTAGCCAGATGCTTAAGCAGGCATTCAAGAGGTGAACTTTCAGGGAGGGATGAGGAGGCTCCCATGGCTAAAGGACAGAGAAGGAGACAAACAGGGGAAGACGAACGGAGATCCTCGGACTGGAAGCAGACCACAAGGAGACAAAGGGCATCCCCGATGATCCTTGGTGGTCTGCGGAAACTCGTATACGAGTTGGAATTTCTTAGGAAGTGTGGGTCGTCACCCAGACTTCCCTAAGAAGGCAGAGTGCCAGAGTCACGAGGTACCTAGTGCTAGGCGTTTTTGGCGGATGGAGCAGAAGGAGGAGGGGGGGGAAAGGGAGCGTTCTCATCTACAAAGGAGTCACCTCGTTTATGGCTGTTGGAGGAGGGTGCCTGAGAGTCGGCCGCAGCCGTGAAGGCCTGAGGCGGGGATTTATGACTGTCGGAGGAGGGGCCTGAGGGTCTGCTGCAGCCGTGAAGGCCTGAGGCGGGGAGAGTTCCCTCCTCGTCCCCGAGCGTCAGGGCCTTGCCGGACAATCACGGTCAATGGCACTGCGATAGCTCGGAGAAGAGTGGCCCACCCCGGGGAAATTTTGCTTAAAAAGTTTCAGCACTGATGGAAGGGATGGTGAATGCATTTATGACTGTCGGAGGAGGGGCCTGAGGGTCCGCCACAGCCGTAAAGGCTTGAGGCGGGGATTTATGGCTGTTGGAGGAGGGACCTGAGGGTCCACCACAGCTGTGAAGGCCTGAGACGGGGAGAGTTCCCTCCTCATCCCCGAGCGTCAGGGCCTTGCGGGACAATCACGGTCAATGGCACTGCGATAGCTCGGGGAAGAGTGGCCCACTCCGGGGGGAAAACTTACCTAAAGGCCAGAGAGGAGTGGTGAGTGTGATGAGCCAGCGCCGGAAAAAGAGGACGAGGGCAAGCTGCTGCTGGTGTCGGGGGGAAGACGGGGCCCAGTTGGGGTGTCCCGTCTCCTGGGTTTCGGCACCAATGAAAGGAAAGGAGCGACACATAGCAGCAATTCACTGGAGAGTTCCGCTTTATTAGGGAAAGGTGCTGGGTTATATAGGAAGGGGCGTGAATTGATTGAGGTGTCACTTCTACGGGGCTGGTGGCTGTTGGCTAGGTGCTGGGATTGGGAGGGGGGCGAGAGGTGATTGGGCTTCAGGGATTGCCATCTTACTGGTGGGGACCCTTCAGGAAAGAAAATCAGGGAGAAAAGATTTGAACATCAAAAATTTAAAAATTAATATGGCAAGCATCAGCTAAGCAAAGTTACAAACAAAGATAACTTACAAAAAAAAGTTTATTATCCCTAGCATAAACACCTCCGAGGAATTTATAAATAAAGGACAAACAACCCTGAAGTAAAAAGTGAATAAATTATATAGACAAGTCACAAAAGAAAAAACACAAATATCCAAATAAAAACCTCATGAAAATGCACATGATTCAAATGCAGTCAAAAAATAAAGTAATGATAAAACACAATTTTCAACCTTTCAACCAAAATTGAAGGGACAGCTAAAACATCATGGCATAGTGGTATATGCGGGAACCTAGTTTCTGCAAATATCATGGATGTAAATGTCTCCAGCTTTTTTTGGAAAGTAATTTGACAATAGTTACTAAAAGTGAATATACACAATGCCTTTTTAGGGGAAGACAGTTTTCCATGGGTTGGTCATATTTCTGCATTTTTTGAAAGCAGGGGAACTGCTTGTCTTTGTTGCAAACTATCTCTTCTTTACAGTTTCGTTGAGAAATAGTTGACATACATCAATGTATAGGTTTAGCATATACAGCATGATGGTTTTATTTACAGATATTGTAAAATTGTTACCACAATATGTTCATCTAACATCCATCTTATCATATAGATACACAGAAAGAAAGGCAAAGAATTTCTCCTTGTGCTGAGAACTCTTAAGAATTTACCCTTTTAACAGTTTTCCTGTATATCATTCAGTAGTGTTAGCTGTAATCATCATGTTGTATATTACATCCCAAATACATACTTATCTTACAACTCGAAGTTTGTACCTTTGACCACCTTCCTCCAACTCCTCCTCCCCTCACCCTTTACATGTTGTAACCACATATGTCTGATCTCTTTTTATATGACTTTTTCTTTCAGATTCCACATAGAAGTGAGATCATACAGTATTTATCTTTTTCTGACTTATTTTTCTTAGCATGCCTTCAAAGTCTACCCATGCTGTTACAAATAGGAGGAATTCCTCATTTTGTTTTACGGCTGAATAATATCCCTGTGTGTGTGTGTGTGTGTATGTGTGTGTGTGTGTGTGTGTGTGTGTATCCATTCTTTCTCCATTCATATATATATCTAACTTCTTTATCCATTCATCCATCAATGGACACTTGGGTTGTTTCCATGCCTTTGCTATTGTAAATAATACTGCAATGAACATGAGGATACAGATCTTTTCAAGTTAGTGTCTGTGTTCATTCAGATATACTCCCAAAAGTGGAATTGTTGGATCATATGGCAGTTCCATTTTTAATTTTTTGTGAATCCATCACACTGCTTTTCCACAGCAGCTGTACCAATTTATAATCCTGCCAACAGTGCCCAGGGGCTCGTTTCTCCCCACAGCCATGCTGGCATCTGTCGTCTCTTGTCTTTTTGGTGGTGGTCATTCTAACAGGCACTAGGGTGATACCTCATTGTGGTTTTAATTTGTGTTTCCCTATTGCCTAGTGGTACTGAGCATCTTCTCATGTACCTCTTGGCCTTTCACATATCTTTTTTGGAGATATGTCTATTCAAATCCTTTGCCCATCTTTTAATGGAGCTATTTGATTTTTTACTGCTGAGCTATATGAGTACTTTTTATATTTTGGATATTAACCCTTTATCATATATATATGTATATGGTTTGCAAATATTTTTTCCCATTCCATATATATAGGTTGTTTTTTCACTTTGCTGATTGTTTCTTTTGCTATGCAGAAGCTTTTCAGTTTGATATAGTCCCACTAGTTTATTGTTGGTTTTGTTGCTTGCCCTTTAGGTGTTGGAAACAACTCATTTTTTTTAACCCAATATTCTTTCTTAACTTCTTCTTGGCTAACACAACTCCAATAATGGAGTGAAGATGTACCAGCAAATAATGATTTTTTTTTCTTTTTTTCTTTCTTGCACTGAGGCATAGCCTTTAACTAAGTTCCAGGTAAGTGAGAGACTAGTAAATGGGTGCTTCATGGACATAATGCTGCTACTCTTTCTTCACTCTGCTACCTGAACAACTCAAAGCCCGAGGGGAATCAGTCCTGCATTACTGTAAGACAATCAACAACAGTACCACATTGCCAAATTTTAGACTTTCTTACAATGAGAAATACAATTGCATCTTGTGTAAGCCAATGTTATATTCTTTAAAAAAATTTTTTTAATATGTGTAATCAAACCTCACTCTAATAAGGGGCCCCATCACACTGCATGTGTGGAACACAAAGCCAGAGTCCTGCTTGTTCCCTGGGTCACTGAGTTTAGCATCCCCACGGCAGTGGTTGTTCATATTCCCTAGTGCAGACCTGAACAGAAATAGTCAACCCTATGGTTTTGAATCTAGAATCCAGAAAGAACCTTTTAATAGTGCAAAGATTTGTAAACTTTTATCTGATTGTGAGATATTTCATCAATTTGCTGTCTCTCTCAGAGGATTTAACTTGGTGTCAAAGTCCTTTTCCTTCTACACTTTGCCAATTATTTCCCAAGAATGTTTCAATTTTCTGGTTGCAAATAGCTTGCTTCAGTGGATCCAGAGTGAGAGGCCCCAGTCTAGGCTGTGTCCATAAGGCTGTATGGTGTAGAGCCAAGCTGAATGGTAGTTCTAGCCCCAGAAGATCTGGCATTTTGTAAGAAATTTGGTGTCCACTTAAGAGTCCAGGCCCTGGCCAGTATTCACTAGGAAGTTAAAAACATTTTCTCAATTTAGTCAACTGGCACAATGTTGGACAAATCTGGTTTCCTGCCTGGAACATCCAGTACTAAACCATGCATTCCCCCAAATTGAAATTCTGCTCTCAGTGTGGTCTCCACGAGAACCCTTTTACTTTCTGGCGGTGGTCCAAAAACCACCCCTGCTCATGCTCCAGATTTTCCTTCTGCTCCTCTCTTCAGAACGTAGGAGACTCAGTAAAAAAGCACATGTGGCTCAGACGGAAGGTGATGAGTGAAATCTGAAGCCCAGCTGGGTACACCACCTTGGCTTTCAAATCTCAATTTTACTTCCATCACCACCATCACAGATAACACTTTAAAACAGGGACCTGGGTGACTCAACTCCGCTGCTGAGGGAAGAATGCCCTGGAAAGCAAGAATGATTCTGAAGTAATTCGCAAAGGGAACACTCAGTCCCTGGCGATGGACATCCCCTTTGTTTCCTTTCCCATCTACCTTACTCACACCCAAGCTGCTCTTGTGCCCCCTGTACTCCACTCTCACATTTTGTCTGCAACTGTCACCTTTGCACATCCCACGGTTTCCTCACTTTTACTTTCCTCCAGTTCTCTCTCACAAAAGCCAAATACTTTGTCTAGTAAGAAAGGCTCCTCCACAGAACAGGTGGTTAGAAGAGAGACCAAAATGGGATAAGATAGAGAATTTGTCTTTGAGGGCAGGGGAGGAGAAAGCTGGGCATACACCCAGGTTAATGATTTCTATCCTGAATATCCTGAATATTTGTCTTTCTCATGTTAGATTGAGAGTATATTTATTTGATCAATCGTGAAGTTTGTGGATTTGAAAGCACTAGGAGATTCCTTAGTATCTAACCATATATGACCGTTGCTTAATCTAAAGTACAGACACTATGTTTCTATATACCAGACAAGATAAGCCATTTCTCCTACAAAAAAGCTAGCGTCAAGGCTATAGATTACACCACTATAGGTATTTATTACCCATTCCCTCCTGTAACACCTATTTGATGAAGAAATTCTGGAACCTCAGTTTCAACTGATACAATGTTGATGTCAGTACAAGTGATAGAATAAAGAATTTATATCAGAGTTGAAATCAGTGGATAAAAAAGGGATAGTCCAGGAAAATTTGTGGAGGAGGTGCATTCTGGGTTTTTTTTCCCCTTACATATGGTTTTGGAAAGAAATAACTGAATTATTTCTGACTTTGGGAATAGACTCCATGATTATAATAAGATAGCCAAATATTAAAACCACCAGTTCCTGAAGTTTTGCACTCAATAAAAGATTGTAATGTGCTGGAATTTTCATTAGAGTCAGTGCACGTTGACTAGGCCTGCAGTCTAAGCAGAGAGGAGGGCTCTGAAAACCACCAGCTGTTCAGTGAAGGGAACCAGGAATAATTCATGGAACTTTTATTTTGTTTATAAATAAACACTAGAAATGACTCACTTAGGAGCTTTCCACTTACTGAAGATAAATCAATAGACTGGAAAAGTGCGTCAGTAAAACCAACCGAGAGGGACTGATGGAGAGATTCTGTGAAATCAAGGTAAAGATCATGGCAGAGCAAGGGTATTCCTTAGAAAAAATTTAATTTTTTAAATTTAAAAAAAGTAGTACAATTAAAAAGTTGCCTTTTCTTCCCCTATCAGCTAAGTTCAGGGAAACATAAATTATATGAAGTAAGAAATAAAAGATGAGCTGATGAAACAGCCAATGAAAAAGGGGCTAAGAGGCATATATAAATTTAAAAAGAGGAAAATGAATGAGGTGAACATTTATTTCTTTTTAAATGAATAAACTCACAGGGTTTACATATGCATGCTGGTATGGACTGAACTGTGTCCTTTCAAAATTCTTCCTCTGAAGCCCTAACCTCTCAGGTGGCTGCTTGGACAGGGCCTTTAAGGAGGTACTTAAGGTTAAATGAGGTTATAATGGTGGAGCCCTGATGCTGGAGGACTGCTGTCCTTATAAGAAGAAGAGACATCAGGAGCAGGCTTGCATGGAGGAAAGGACATCTGGAGACACGGTAACAGGCTGCTGTCTGCAAGCCAAGAATGAATCTAGACATGTTTAGAGGATACGTCTACCCTGTAACTTACAGATGAAAAATGGATCCTCAAAAGCAAAACTATTTAATTACAAGAGACCAATACTTCTATTTAGTATCATAATATGGTAGAACCTCAAGATTATAGAAAGAATCCATTGATTCCAGGAATAATTTCCAAACTTTGTTCTGAGACACCTTGGGGCATCAACATAATCTCAAAGGGGCACAAATAGGATTAAATTTTTGAGAGAAAACACAGGGATACTGGACAGCTTTCAGATGTGTAAATTAATAGGTAAAGAGAGTTTATAATTTCAATGTTAGATTCTACTTTTAGATTGTGCTTTTTATGTCATATCCATGTGAAACTGGATTTTTGGGGGGATGCTTTGAAAAAAGCACATACCTGGTGAAAAATCAGTGTGGAACAAGAAATGAGTATGGAGATGTCCAATCTAATTCCAAGGTTTGAGAAGGCACGGTGTGATCAACAGCCATTCTTTTATTATGTGCTTGTGGTTATTAAATCACTTGAGGGTGGTTATTAAGTAATAGTAAATTATTTAAGGTTACCATTGACCCAAGAAAGTTTGAGAACCCCTAATCAAGCAGAAAGGAATTTGATCAGGAGAAAAAAATTTATAAAACTATAAAAATAATACAAATTAGCTTTTCTCAGACTTCCCCCACAAAAGTAAACTCCAGGTGTCTTTTTAATGAGGTTTATATTAATAAACAGTCAAATCAATTCCATTCATCTTCAGATACTTTGGTGAGGATATGTTCATCGTACATATGTTCTTAGTTCTTGAATGTCTGCTATTATGATTTAATTAATTGAAAGGATTTACTAAAGGATATTAGATTTTCTTAAACTAAACATAAGGTAAATCAAAATAATTAAGCAGTAGAGATCATGATACAAATGTACTGAAAGTCAGTATCAAAACACAATTATTTGTTGGCTTCAAATGCATTTAAAAGGCAAATAAATTATTTAAAAAGAGGACAAAACATTTAAAATACATTTAAAAAATAAAATCTATATATCCCACTTTGGTGATAAACAATAGTGTAATTAACACAAATTTTTTTTATATATTAAATGTCTATTAAAATCTACTTTTTTCAGGCTTTCTTACAAGAATACACTGTGCCAAGTGCTTCTAGTATGTTGAACTGATTTCTCAGTGTGTAAGGATTTCCTGCAATATTTTATTTAGAACTTATTTAAAAAATGAATTTTTAGAACTTACATGGATGTAACTTTCAGTACTGTTAATACATAATTATAAATTGAAAGAAAAGAATCCAAAGGAATGTAATTTCACTTAGTTTTTGAGATTCAAAAGTCAAATATGTAGCAGTAGAAAAAAATATATGAACATCTACTCTCATTCTTTTAGTGTTGATTTTAGTAATACAAGTTTATAAAATAAAGATATTAACAAAAGTGCAAGTAAAAATTAATATTTTTTCTAGCTGCTTTAAAGTGCTGGATTTAATTAGACATATTTATAACATATGCCTTAATGATTTTATAAATAGTGTGACTTGTAACTTGTTAGGCATATACATTTGATCTTTATTCTTATTAAACTTACCAATTTGTTTCTTTTTCATTTCTAGGTTATTATTATCTATGTTTCAAGCAAAAAGAAACAAAAACAAATTAATCCCAACTAACTATACAGATTTGCTTTAATTCCAGTAACATAAATGCCAAAAACTATCACAAACAAAAAAAAACTAGAAAAGGAAAGTATTAAGATAATAATGAAAAAACATAGCCTTACTCAAGTTTCTTTTTTTTTGGAAATATGGCAGAAGTGAAATAGTTCTAGCAGGAATTATTCAATTTTTTCAAGTTTGGGAATAATGCAGTCTTACTCATAACAGAGGAACATTAGTAACCCCTCAGAGCCGTCTTGATTTAAGAACAATAGGGTTCACTTTGATGAGTGAAATCAGGTTCCCAAGGAAATAAATCTCTAGAACTGTGAAGAGCTAGCTGGGCTCTGCTGGACCATTTTTGTTGCTGTGCTGCGGGCTTATGCTGTGGGGAATGTGTCTGCATGCTACCCAGTGCCATGTGGTTGACTGTCTTGTTTTATTTTCTGAGGCTTAGAAAGAAATAAACACAGAGTCAGAAAAGAATGCCTCGCACAGCAGTGCCATCCGCTGTGGCCAAGAGCCCTGGGTCTGCGGCCTGTAGGCAGAAGTGCAGATTCTGGCAGATTTCTTTGACAAATATTTTGGGAATACACATATCAAACTCCTTTCCAAAATGCGATGGTTTAGTCAAAGTTAGTTTCATGATAAATATCTTGCTAGTTTTTTTGAGACAGTTTATGGAACAAAGAAAAACCTTTTAGATTTATTTGTATTTTGCTACCTTGATAAATGGACTATTATATCAGGCCTACCTTCAACAGAGCACTCAAAATATGTTTGTAGATATTTCTAAGAGGTTTTATTTACTTTCTGGTGAGAAACTATATAAATCTTGTATTTATAAATGTAACAAAGATATTGGCTATATATGGTATATTGCCAATACAATATTATTTTATATGCAATATATAATGTGTATATATTGCATAACTTTACAAAGGACTGTGTACTGACTGAACATATTTAAAAGAAAGTGTATCTTGAAACCTGTTCTACTATGACTTGAGATAAAAGATTTTATTTTACTGTTGACTTTTAAATTAAGCTTCTTAATGCATAATAAATTTGCAATGAATTTTAAAAAATGCTTAGTCAAGTTACTCCTGTGTGATTCCCAAGACTCCCATGCTTTGTTATTAGAGAGCAGTTCCTTCATGTCAGGGTTGCTGACAGTTAAAGGGTCAGCCACACATGAGGCTAGCAATAACCTCTGATCCATGACCATGTAGATTCAATTCTTACTTGAGGTATCTAGTCCTGGCGACTACTTTCTTCATGGTGAGTTAATTATTGAATTTTTGGTTGCAAACCCCGAACTGATTTTTGGCTAACTTAAACAAGAGAGAATTCATTGGAAGGAAATTGGCCAGAGGCTGGGCAAGGAAGCAGTGAGCAGGGAGAGTACAGTCAGTCCTCTGGGCAGAAAACGTGCAGTAGAGTGCCATCTCCACTATGGATTTTGCTGCTGTAGTGAGTGACCTCAGATGTTCCTTTGCCCTCAGGTCACTTATTCAATGTTCAAAGTCCAGGGAAAAGCATCAGTTTAGTTTAGTTATAAGTCAGAATTTATTGGGACAGGAAGAGAGATTTTCAGATGGAGGCAGCCTCTAACAATAATATGGACAAAGGAGAGGAAGTAAACAGGGTGCCAATATGTAGGCCTTGATATGATAGCTAAAAATGACAGTGTTGATTAGAGTGGGACATTGTGGTCTCTCAATGGTCCTGCTCATAAAGTACAGTTTACACCATCTCAATCCACCAGAGGGTCTGATCGTGAGACCCTCAAAAGGGATGAGATAGATTCACTGTTGCTTTCTGTAGGAGGCTCTAATGCCAATTTATCCACAAAGAGGAACAACCTATAATAAGACAACAAATAAAAACTTGCTTGGTACATTGTTTTCAGTAACCAAAGTATTTGTTTCACCAGAAAATAAAGCACACATGGTAAGTTAAATGGCTACTTTCCTGTGGCAATTTCTTTCAAAACTATTTTGATCATCCCTCTGGCCAAAATCCAACTAAAAATGAATGAAAAACTAAGATATATAAGGATTTATTCATAAATGTTAAAAGTCTTTTTGCAAATCACTTTATTTTTTGACTGGGCATTTAATGCCACATAGACCAGTGCTTTTTAAATTTTAATATGTCTAAGAATTACTGAAGGCCTTTTATTTCTTTATGTTGTCTGATTGCTATGGCTAGGACGTCCAAAACCATGTTGAATAAAAGTGGGGAGAGTGGGCATTCTTGTTCCTGATCTTGAAGGAAAAGCTTTCAGCTTCTCGCTGTTCAGTATGATGTTGACTGTGGGTTTGTCATATATGGCCTTTATTATGTTGAGGTACTTGCCCTCTATACCCATTTTCTTGAGAGTTTTTATCATGAATGGGTGTTGAATTTTGTCAAATGCTTTTTCAGCATCTATGGAGATTATCATGTGGTTTTTGTCCTTCTTTTTTGTTGATGTGGTGGATGATGTTGATGGATTTTCCAGTGTTGTACCATCCTCGCATCCCTGGAATAAATCCTACTTGATCATGATGGATGATCTTTTTGATGTATTTTTGAATTTGGTTTGCTAATATTTTGTTGAGTATTTTTGCATCTATGTTCATCAGGGATATTGGTCTGTAGTTTTCTTTTTTTGTGATGTCTTTGCCTGGTTTTGGTATTAGAGTGATGCTGGCCTCGTAGAATGAGTTTGGAAGTATTCCCTCCTCTTCTACTTTTTGGAAAACTTTACGAAGAATGGGTATTAGGTCTTGACTAA
The DNA here is from genome assembly GCF_040802235.1 of Manis javanica. Taxonomy (NCBI): domain Eukaryota; kingdom Metazoa; phylum Chordata; class Mammalia; order Pholidota; family Manidae; genus Manis; species Manis javanica. The sequence continues at coordinate 68,755,227 of NC_133168.1, forward strand.
AATGCAATGGGATATGCAGGGGGGACTCGATAATATGGGTGAATGTAATAATCACATTGTTTTTCATTTGAAACCTTCATAAGAGTGTATATTAATGATACCTTACTATATAAAAAAAAGAATTGCTGAAGGCTTTTGCTAAAATGTAGATTTTAGTTCAGTAAATCTGGATGATCAGTAGATCCTGCTACTCTGTGGACCTTGAATAAAAAAGATGCCGACAAGTGGAAAGATGACCTAAGTCAAGGTAACTGAACATGAAGAGATAGAGGATGAAGAGCCTTGTGCATTAACATGAGAGCTTTTAATTCTGTCCTGAAAGCTCTAGAATCTGACTCATCATGAACAGATTTTTATTTTAGAAAAATCACTCTGGAAGTTTTTGGAGTATGTATGGGAGGGGAATTGGACTAAAGCTATAGTAAGTAGAAGACAAGAAGTAATCAAGTCATCTGGGGAGACCCAGGTTAAAGGTTGCTGGCCATGGCCCACAAAGAGCCAATCTATAAAAGACACTCAATTTGACAGAAATCGCTGAATCATGGTGCTGGATAATCCAGGTTTCCACCTTTGATGTCATGTAACTGGTGAAATGAGAAGTGAGCCTGCTGCTTGCAAAGTGGACTGTATCTTTGAGCATTCATAGCACAGCATGCTTTCGTCTTTCAAACTCCATCCCAGGGGCTGAATATGGTTGAAGTGTGGAGGTACACCACATGAGGAGCAACTGCAGACATTCTGTTTGACCCTGAAACCAGCTAACTAGAAGCCTCTTGAAATCTGATTTTTTATTACCACCAATTTCGTTCTAAGCTGAAATAATGTGTGGGGTAGTACTGTAACGCCAGTGTACAGTAAACCCAGCAAATCAGCAATAGATTTCATCATCTAAATATAAACCCTTAAATATACCTCCCAAGATATGGGCTGGTTCATAAAGTTGATAATACAAAGAACAAAACATTTTTAGTATGTCCAAGTAATATGTCTTGATCCTTAGTAAATATGAGTGACTAATGTTATCCTGTGATGAACGGAGAAGACTTCAAAGTAAAATGTAATTGTAAATAAGTGAAAATACAATGTAATACTCAGTAAATACAATAAATATCATAAATCAATTTTTGAACACAAAGACGAGAATTCAAGAGAATTTTAATTAGTTCTCTCAAATTAGAGGGTGAATTAATGTTTAAAGAGTATTTGTTTGAATGGCCTTGTATTGGCACTCATTGGGATGTTCATTGGTGGGGTTTTGAATTTATTAATAGGAAGAAATGAACCAATAAAATAAATCAGATGATGAGAACAGCTGCATCTTCCTGAGAGCTTCCTCAATGTGTAGAACACCATCTTACACATACGTGAGTAGGAGTACCAAGACAATACTTCTCCCTGAATAGAGATAATTTTAGAAAAACTCTAGATGCTTTTTCTTCTTGATGATCAGAGTCTTCTCCTTGTATGTGTTCCACTATTTTTAGCCCTAATGAAGAATGTGAATATGGGTGTGTGTGTGTGTCTGTGTGTAGGTGTGTCTGTATGGATGCTTCTAGGGTAGGAAGAGATGATGATGTAAGGGAACTTACTATCAATCAGGAAGAGAATATAAAAACCTTTCAAAGGAAAAATGGAAGGCTGGAGGGAACCCATGCAGCTAATATGTGCTGGACTTAGTGTCACATTTGGGTGGTGGGAAGAAATCACTTCTCCACAGTGTGCGAGAGGGCAACCCCAGAGTTGAGGAGTGGTGATAGTGTGTTTAGGCAAGGGAAGAGTAGAGGGAGTGCTCTTCCCTGCCCTTTCTTTCTAAGCTCCCATGTGGCCTCAAAGGGGTGTAGAAATCTCAGTCAAGTAGGGAAAGAAGTTGTGTTTGGAATCTATAAGACTATTACAAGACTTCTGTAGAAAAGAGCAGTGTGACCTTAGAGCAGAGACCAAGGTGTGCTGCCTAGACAGATGATATGGCCAAAATCATGGTGGTCTGAATCAGGAAGGGGCCACCTGGCTCTGAGCTTACCTAAAAAGCAGACTAGATTTATTAGCTATTGATTTGACGAGTGGCTGCTACAGGGTGCAATGACCAGGAAGGAAAAGATACTGCATTAAAAGGGTAAGCAGGGACAATATCCTTCATATGGCTCCAAGAGGCCATGCTCCCTTCTGCCAGGATCAGGTACCAACATTCCCATATATCCAGCTGCCGTTTGCATTGGAACCCAATTTAAGGCTTAACTACTTTAAGAAAATAATTGCTTCTTAAAAGTAGCTTCTTTAAAGTAACTTCTGAAAAGCACATTACTTTAAATAAGAACGTGCTGATAATTTCTTTGCATTTACTTGTTTAGGAGCTAAACAACTGTGACATTTAGGTTCCAGTTGAAGAAGCTTTGTTTTCTAATCTTTATATTTTAAAAAGTTCAATTTAAATTCAAATTGCTCATTAGACAAAGCCAAGAAATAACCTTCCCTGGCATGACGGTGGGTATATTATCATGTTTGAGCCTATTTTACATGGTTAAGATATGTTATTATACTTGTGAAATAGAATATAGTGCCTAGGGATGTTAACATTTTCATGTTTCTCAAATTTGTTAGCATCTAGATTCTAGACAATATTGTTGCCTTTAATATTTTCTTTCTGCAACATTTGGCTGTGAAAATTTTTATATTATTGAGGGTTTTAAATGTTTTAAAGTATCTTTCAGAAGAAATCGGTTTACTTGTACTTCGTATCTTTCTTCCTGTGTAGGAAGGACTTTAATTTTTACATGGGTATGGACAGTCCTAATGACACATAAATGATTCTCTTTTAGGGGTTTTATAAGGCTACTCCTTAGCACACTGGAAAAACTCATTTGCTAAATGGACCCTCGCTGTACTAGGAGATGTTTACTTTCCTCTTTTTGTGTAAGTTCAGCCTGTGTTAGTTTCTGTGTTAACCTGATTTTGGCCATTCCTCCTACCGGATATTTTCATAGCATAAAGATGTTCACTCAGGATTTTGTGAAAAAGCAAGTCAAACTACTTTCTGGTTATTTTTATATTAGTATTTCATTTTCAAAACTGATCTTCTGAGAATCTTTTTTCTTATCTGTGAAATAAAAGTTCCTCCATGGAAAAATAATTTTTAAAAAACAAGTGAAGCGGTTCTGACCATTTTCATCTCTTCACTGTTTATGGGTAATGATTTTATTTTAAAAATCTGAACTGTACAAGAACACTCAAACAAATCGAGGATGTTCTTTGTATTTATTTAATTAGTATGTTTTTAGAGAGAGTATGCCATATACTCCCTTTGTTCAAAATCTTTTCCTGAAATAATGGAGACATCTAATCAGAATAAAAAGATGTAGAATTTAAAAGGCTGTTGTTGAGATTGTTCCCTTTCAACAGCTAGTAAGTATGTACTTACCACTAGGTGTGTTTGTTAATTACAATAGAACATTCCTTGCCAATATGAAAAGAATGAGCCCGCGTCGCATGTTAAGTGAATTAGGCTAACTGCGTTTCTAGGCACCAACACCAGACGGCACTAAAACACTGCAGTTCGTGGTCGGCCTGCCGGGCCAGGTGGTATTCACAGCCGGTTCTGCACAAATTGCTACGCAAGGGACTGACGGTGAGGGGTACGTTGTAACATTTGGTGATGTTGACATGCAGGGTGTTTTGTGTTTTCTTTCTGTACGTGAGAGGGTACAGTTCACAAGTGAGCTCAAGAATGCATTTTATTGTATTACGTCTTTTTCCTTACTGATGGCAAAAATTTGTGTTTGGGTGCCTATGATAGAAGGGAAGAAATAAATGGCTGTTATCTGCTTAAACTAATCACTGGTGGTGAGCATTAGAACAGTGACAGGAACTAAAGATCCTCAGGCAGAAGGTAACCCTTGGGGATAATTTACCAAGGATTAGAAGTGTGCAGTCCTGCTGGGAGGCAGTGGAGGGAAAAAACTAAATAAAAAAAAAAAACACGTAAGAACTATTTTTTCTTTTTATCCTCTGAGGTTATTTTATTTTTTTCCTTTGAAAGCAATAAATGGTGGATTTTGAGATTGCGTATTAAGATAAATACGAAAGTGTTTAAGAAAAGCAGACATTCATATATCATGCTGCTCCTTGAGTTAGAAAAAGTGAGGGATTATCGCTGTGTTACAGATGAAGAATGTGTGATGAAAAGTCATCATAAAATTAGGCATAACTCTCTCATTGCTTTAAACTTTGTTTTTAAACAGGTGTATGTATTACTAATGCAACAAACACTTAGCAGCATATTTCTGTTTTAAATTGTGTGAAAACCTCTATTAAGCAATACCAAAATTTTTAGGTTTCTGACCTTAAAAGGTGTTATGTCATTGGTGATATATCAAAAGACCTCAGTGACAGATGGTCACTGGTGTTGATGGGCTGTGTTCAGGTCCTGGGTAGAGCTGGGCTCTCTGTTGTCTGAGCTTATTTGACTTCGGTGATCATATGATTGTATCACAATGAAAACCATTTGATAGCAGTAATGGAGATGTCATTGGGAATACTGATTCATTTAACTGTCTTAAGACTCCAACACCTAGAAGTAAATTTGTTTCTTAGCGATAATCTTGTTTTGGATGTTCTTAGAAAAAGTTCATTAAAAAAAATAAGTTGCAAACTTCAAAATGTATTACTATTGTATTTTCTGTTCATTAGATTTAATTAAGTGATTTATTCTTTCAGGAATATGGTAGCTGACAATCTCAAAGAAAACTGAATATAATAATTTTGGATCTATTCCTTCTAAATTTACTGCATATGAATTTATTCACATTTATCATCCATGATCTGAAAAAATAACACTTAAAATTTTGGAGTCTGTACTCCTACAAATAACCACAGAAAATAAGTGAAGCAAACTATTTAATTAAGACTAGGAAATGTTGTTTTTGTTAGGCAATACCTGCTTTTGCAAATTTTCTAGAACAGGTAATTGGTGACAGCACTGCAATTATGTTTGTTAAGATTAAAACCCCACAATTGCTAGATATTAAAATTTATTTCTCCATTCTTTTCTTAGAAAGTGAAATCTTTATATAACCACTTAGTTTGTCGGTTCTCAGAATTCAATAAAACCATGTTTTATTATACTGCTAATACAGAGAAAAAAATCTCAGCATTTTGTTTGTTTTTGGTGGGGTTAGAGTGGCAACTTCTAATTATGAGACCTTGAAAATACCAAGGTTTTCAAAATGGCTTCAAGCTCATCAACTTGTGTTATTCTTGTAAATACAAATAGAAATATGAATGTATGAGCTTTGATAAAGAAATTACAATTGCAACTTTTGTTTGAATCAACTTATTCTTTTATATTGTATAATGTTTTCTGTATGTATTGAGTAGTTTTATATATATAGGTTTAAAACTATATTTAGTAGTTTTCTATACAGGTTTAATAGTTCTATGAGTTTATGAATTATGGTGAATATGTTTTATTTTCATAAGCCAAGAGAGAACTTCAGGGCCAACTAAAAAGTTACTGAAATAAGCATTCATTATATTTTATTTCTCCTTATTACCATTCAATACAATGGTCTCATGATTTAAAATATCTTGATACTTTATACCTTTATCAGAAGATAGATTAACATGAATTCTAATTAACTAGCTTCATTAACTTGTTTCCGTGAAGAAATTTCATCAATGTCTATGACAGCATGGGGCCGTGATAAGTATTACATAGGTTATCTCAAGCTATCAGGCTTCCTTTCTTATATTTCCATAAGTGGTTTAAAACATAAAATTAATATTGGTGTTCTGATGACAAAGTATACCAAGTCAGATTTCCATAATTTATACAAGTTCAACTAATATGCCGACATTAAATCATATTTTACAGTTTTTACTCATCTATATTAAAATGTACTTTTATGTACCATTCTATCAATTTGCAGTCATTTGCAAACTTTAACACATTATATTCCACTTGAAATCCATTTAGTTTCACACGTTCTCCAGTTGCATCCCTTAGTTTGCCATGAAACACTTAAAGCCATTAATTCTTATAGGTTAGGTTAATCAATACTGTCTTAATAATGAGTGTTGGGCTCTTATTGACAATGAGAAAAATCGTACTATCTTAGGAACGAAAGAAAAGGTATAGTTATATATAAAAAGGCTAAGATTTATAACTTCTTTATTATGGAACTTTTTTGTGAGAAGGGCATTTTGAATGTTCTTGTGTTAGCGACTATTTTCCTACATTCTAAGCTAAGCATACTTCTACCAAAGTTGAGTCATACTGCATCTCATCATGAAACCCTCAAATGACTTCCTGTTTCAATCAGAGTAAAATCCAAAGTTCTTGCAGTCATCTACAAGACATAACAGGCTCTGACATCTACTCTCTTTCTTACTTACTCCACTCCACCCACACTTGTCACCTTGCCGTGCACCGCCAGCCTCAGATCCCTTGCCCTGGAAACTCCCTTTGCCTGAGACAGGTTTCCCCAGACATTTATGTGGCTGTCCCTTCCTGATGTTCAGGGCTTTGCTCTAATTACTCTTTCTGAGTGAGACCTTTTTTCACCATTCATAGAGAACCACACACACACCCCCCATCACCCTCATCTGCTTTATTTTTCTTTGTAGAACTTACTGCCACCTGACTTAACACCATATTTTTTATGTTTCTATTTTTATCAATTATCTCTCCCAATGGAGTGTAAATTCTGTATATTTTTTTCCATATTGTTTAAGGGAAAGAAAACCTCTATTGATTGTTTAAGGCTGTGTTTCCAGCATGTAGAATGGTGCCAGGCACACAGTGGATATAAAAAATATACATATTAATGATAAAGTCCCCTACTTTATGCAAAATTGCTTTAGGTATTCTAGTTCCTTTGCCTTTCCATATAAATTTTAGAATTTTGCCTGTATCTACAAAAAATTATGCTAGAATTTTGATAGGACTTGTGTTAAACCTTTATATCAATTTGGGGAGAATTGGCATCATTACTATGTTGAGTTTTCCAATCCATGAAGATGGTATGCGCTTCCATTTTATTGAGAGCTTTGATTTCTTTCATCAGCATTGTGTAGTTTTGAACATACAGTCAGGTAAATATCTTTTTGTATTTATACATAAGGATTTCATTTTTAAGCAATTATAAATGGCATTGTATTTTCAATTTTGGTGTCTAATTGCCTATTTAGGAATTATAATTGATCTTTTAATGTTTATCTTGTGTGCTGCTAAATGATTGAACTAATTTCATTCCAGGAGTTTCCTTGATATTCCTGGGATTTTCTCTGTAGATAATGATGGCATCTGCAAATATAAACAGTTCTATTCTTTTCCTGTTTGGTAAATTTGCCTTTTATTTCCTTTTCTATCTTTTTTGCAGTAACCAGAACTTCCAAACTTCTTTGAGTAAGAGCAGTGAGTAGACATTCTCACCTTGTTCTTATCTTAGGGGGAAAGAATTCAGTATTTCACCAGTAAGTATAATGTTATTCATTAGTTTCTTTGTTGATGTTCATTTGAAGAAGTTCCCTTCTATTCTTATTTTTCTGCAAGTTTTTGTCATTTGAGTGTTGAATTTTGACAAATACATTTTTTTCATCAATTTTTATGATCATGTGATTTTTCTTTTTTAGTAATTAATATGGTGGATTTCATTGCTTGGTTCTCAAATATTTAATTGTAATTGTAGTCATGGAATAAACTCAACTTGATCATTGTATATAGTTATTTTATATATTGATGAATTCTGTTTGCTAATACTTTGTTGAAGATTTCTGCATCTTTATTCATGAGGGTATTGGTTTGTCACTTTTCTTTAGTGACTTTTTGTCTGTTTTTTGTCTGGTGTCAGCACAATAGTAGTTTCATAAAATAAGTTAGGAAGTATTTGTTCCTCTTCTATATTTTTAGAAGAGGTTGTACAAAATTGTTCTTAATTCTCCTTAAATGTTTGGTAACACTCTCCAGTAAAACTACCTGAATCTGGAAATTTCTTCATTGGAAGTTTTTAAATTATAAAAGTAATTTTCTCAATAGTTCTAGGGCTTTTCAAATTATTCATTTCATATTTAATGAGTAGTGATAGTATTTTTGAAGAATTTTGTCTAAGATGTTTGATTTATGTGTGTCTATTTGTTCATAGTGTTTCTTCATTATCCTTTTGATGTTTGCAAGGTCTACAGTGATATTTCATTTCACTCCAGATATTGAAAATCTGTGTCGTCTCTCTTTTATTTTTTGCTAATAATTGTTAGAGAGTTGCCAATTTTATTGATTTTGTCAAAGAAACAGGTTTTTTGTTACATTGATTTCTTTAAAGCTTTTCTGTTTGAATTTCCTTCTTTTCTATTCTTACCTTTATTATTTCCTTCCTTTTACATGCTTTGGGTGTATTTTGCTCCTGTTTTCTTAAGATCTTGTGGTAGAAGCTTAGATTATTTATTTCAGACTTTTCTTCTTTTCAAATGCATGTACTTACTCTCAGGCTAGCTTTAGCTGTGCCTTATACATTTTGATAAGTCACATTTTCACTTTCATTCAGTTCAATGTATTTTTTTTATTTCCCTTGAGATCTCCTCTTTGATCTACGAGTCATTCAGAAATGTATTACTTAGTTTTCAAGTCTTGGTAGGTTTTTCTATCATCTTTATTTTACCGATTTCAAATTTAATTCCATGTGGTCAAAGAACACACCGCATAATTTCAGTTCTTTTTAAATGTTGTAGTTTGTTTTGTAGCCTGGAATATGAAATATAGGTAGATAGATATAAATAAATAAATAATATGTATATGCATATGTTCCATGAGCACTTAATGAAAGTATATAGTTTGTTATTGATGAGTGGAATAGTCTATAAATGTTCATTGGATTCTATTTATTCATGATGGTTTTTAGTTTTCTATATCCTATATCTAAGATATTCTGTATCTTGCTCACTTCGTGTCCAGTTGTTGAACTCTCCAACTATAATTGTGGATTTGTCTGTTTTTCCTTTCAATGTTTTTATTTTTGCTTCCAGTATTTTGCAGCTCTGTTGATATACCTGCATATATAAGATTGCTAAATCTTGCTGGTGGTTGACCCTTTTTTTCATTATATAATGCCTCTTCTTTCCTTGGGATTTTTTTTTTGCTCTAAAGTCTACTTGATCTCATAATGATTCAGCCAGTTCTGATTTTCTTTGATTTAATGTTTGCATGATGAATATTTTCCCATCCTTTTTCATTCAGTTTGCCTATTGTAGTTGAAGCACGCTTCCTGTAGACAGCATATAGTTTGGTCTTGCTTTTTAGTTCACTCTGCTAGCTTCTGTCTTTAAATTGGTGTGTTTAGATAATTTCTGTTTAATATAGTTGTCAATATGCTAGGACTTAAGTGCCATTTTATGTTATGCTTTCTGCTCTCTGTTTTTTCATTTCTGTTTTTTTCTGACTTACTATTGGTTAAACTTTAATAGAATTTAATTTTGACTTATTTATAATGTTTTAAAGATCTTTAGTATCCCTTTGTCTGGCTTTTAAAGTGGCTGGTTAAGTTATACTGATATCTAAATCATTTTACCAGTTTGAGTATCTATAGTTAACATAGCTTCCTTAATGTCTCTTTATAATTCTCCCACTAAAACACAATTGTCTTAAATATTTTCTCTACAAACATTTGAAACTCCTCACACTGTTATAATTTTTGTTTCCACATCAAACTATTTAGAAAACTCAAAAAAAAAAAGAAAAGTCTATTATAATTACTCTTTTTTTGCATATCCTCTTCTTCCTTCCTTCCTGATGTTCCCATGTCCTTATTTTGTCTAGATAACTCCCTTTATCTATTCTTTTAGGTCAGGTCAACCAGTGACCAATTCTCTCCATTATCTTCATTTGAGAATGTCTTAAATTCTGCTTCATTTCTGAAGGGGCTATTTTCACTGGATATAGTACTTGGTATGAACAATTATTTTCTTTCAGCATCTAAAAAATATTTGTTGTCACTTTTTCTGTCTTCCATGGTTTCTGGTAAGAGACCACTACCATTCTAATTGTTTTTCCACTTATTTTTTTCTCTGACTGCTTTCAACGTTTTTTTTTTTTTTTTTAATTACAGTACGTCAAGGCATGGGTTTCTTTGGATTTATCCTGTTTAGATTTTGCTCAGCTTCATGAATCTGTAGGCTATGGTTCTTAACAAACTTGGGAAGATTTAGTGCCAATTTCTTTACGTAGTTTTTCAGACCTGCCCTATTTCCCCTTTCCTTCTGCAACTCCACTGCCGTAAATGTTACATCTTTTGTTATAGGTCCATGTGTCCCTGAGAACATTTTCTTTGCTTATTTCTTTGAGTCTATCTTTTCCTTATTGTTCAGATTGTATAATTTTGTCATTCTATCATGCAGTTTACTAATTCTTTCCTTTCACCTATATTCTTAGTTGAGTTCATTCATTAAAACTTAAATTTTGGCTATTGTATTTTTTTTTTTTGGCTGTTGTATTTTTAAGTTTGAAATTTTCCAAATAATTCTTGAAAAAGTTCGGAAACAGTAAAAATGAAAATCAGATCAGTAAAATAATATTTAGTAAGAGTTTATTGTGCATATAAAGAACAATTCATCAACTGGGAGCTTTCAAACCAAAAACTGGTGTGAAGTTAGAGTCTCTATGTTTCAGGATGACTTATAAAATGAATGTGAGGACATGGCTTAACCTTTACAATGATTGGTTATTACAATATGGGTTTCTGGGCAGCATAGGATTGATTAACAGTGATAATGTTATACCTTTCTTAGGAAAATGGCTTATGTTTTTTAATGATTATCAGAGGCATTATAAGAAATAACCCATTAAATTTTGCTTGTGTTTATGATATAAGATAGATTTAGTTTTGTTTACATGGCTTAACTGGTTTTACCTGCTTGGGAGATTTTTAAGGATACTTTCCATTTAATTTAATTTTAACATTCCTTTTTATAGTTCTATATCTTTTCTGAGACATTCTGTATCTTCATTTGTTTTAAGAGTTTTTGTAATTGCTCTTTAAAGCATGTTTACCATTGTGGTAAACATCTCTGCCATCTAAGTGGTGGCATTTATTGTTGTCCTTTTTCATTAAGTTTGAGATCTTGGCTAAAGTAGTATGATTATTTTCTACATATTTTCTGTCTCTCTAGGTGGCCCCTGTCCTAGTCCCTGGACAAAGGAGTGCAGGCCTTCTCTCTTTGGTACTTTTTTCTTTGCACCTGTTGGCATTTCCAGATTGTTGGCTCCCATGACTCTAAGTCTGAGACATAAGAGGCTGAGAGAAAACCCTTAGAAGTCACAACTGTGTCATTTATTGGGTCCGGAGATCTTTGGCCTATTTTCTCCCCACCTTTCAGACAGTCTTCTTGTTTTAAATACAGAGTTTTCAGTTGTACTTTGCAGGAAAAATAGAAGAAAGTGTATGTATTCCATCTTCCCAGAAGTTAACTCTATCTCAAGCACACCTTTGCTTCTCTGTGTAATGGCTTTGTTAGGGAAACGCGGGGCTTACCATCTTTAACTGCTTTCGTTCCCTGACAGAAAATGTTGACAGGTAAAATATTTCTTGCACTTCCTCAAAACAACCAACCAAACAAAGGCAATAACATAAACCAAAGCTCCCTGAAATGACACCTCTCATCTCATTTGTCTTGAACATGTTATCTGTAGGTACTCATCTGAACCTCAGGTTTGCATCCAGGAAGAAGTTTGTGCACGTGTGTTTAAAGACTGCCGTGTTTATCAAGTCACTGATTTTACTACAACCATTTTAGCCTAAATTCCACTGTCAGGACATGGAGTGATACTGTAACACCGTGGTTCTCAGCTGGGGACTATTTTTTCCCCAGGGAGGCATTTGGAAATACTTGGAGCAATTTTTGGTTCTCACATCTGAAGGAAGGACATTTTACTAGCATCTAATGGGTTGAGATGCTGCCAAACATCCCAAAGGGCCTGGGACATTTCATCTCAATAAAGAATCATCCAGTCCAAAATGTCAGTAGTGATGAAGTCAAGAAACCGTGCTGTAACATCCTCTCTCATGAGATAAACTAAGAGCTATTTTTCAGCAAATAATAGGTGTGAATTGCCCCTGGAAAGAGCTGCCTTGGGAGATAGAGTAGCTTTTAATTCGGAAGAGAGGATCAGCAGAAGCACTGTAGTCTAAGAGAGTTAGAATTGAAAATATGATTATCTGAGAGAAGCAATCACCTAATCATGTGGATTGCATGAATAAGTAATGTGCACAGTGAGGAAGGCTGTGTAGCAAAGGGGATTCTCACACATTGCTACTGGGAATGTAAATTGGCACAAACACTTCGGGAAATTGCCTGACAGTATCTAACAAGGTTGATGATGCACATGTGCTGTGACCTAGAATTCAAGGCCAAGTAATACAGCTCAGAAATTCTTGCACATTAGTTAAGAGACCTGTGAATAATGAACACAGCAACATTTTTTGTAACAGTAAGAAACTGAGATGAACACAATTTCTGTCAATAATAGGATGTACACTAATAAGATGTCAATAGTAAGATGATCTATTCATACATGTGAAAGCTGTACAACACTGACAATAAATGAATTGTTGCTGCATGTATCACCACTGAAAATTTCCCATAGTGAAAGAAAAAAATGTGCTATCAAAAAATATATACAGTATGATTCTATTTATAAGTTCATGAACTAAAATTCTATTTATAAGTTCAAGAACTGAAATACAATAGCAAGCAAAGGAAAAGATTTGGTAAAACTTAAAAAAAAGGAAAAGAAAGCATCTGCATAAAATCTCAGGATAGTGGTTTCCTAAGAGAGGGAGAGATATAGAGTAGAGAGGGAATTATAGGTCTCTTAGGGTCTGTGCAATGTTTATTTTTAAATTTGTGGGTGGTTTACAAGATTACCCACTTAAATATCCTTTATTATTTATAATAATAAAATCATACATATACACTTGGTACACTGTGTATAAAATGTGTATAGCTATTTAAGGATATTAAAGAAATAATGTAAACAAAGCATAGTGTTAAGAGTAGTTATTCTTCAGGATATATATTTTGAAAAGATATGAAGACAATAATTGATCGATATATGTTAACAGTGTCCAAGGCAGAAATAAGCTTAACCAGTTGGACAAGAGATTACAAAAAGAATCATATACACTTTTATTTTATTTTGGGTAAAATAAATCTTGTCTGTCCCTTGCCCCTCAACTACCTAATCCAACTGACCATCTAAATCCCTTTGTCCTGAGTTATATTTAAAAGTAGAGTTCTGGTTATTAATTCTACTTATATTGCAAATTATGTGTGACTTTAATCACAAAGTGATTAAAACATGAGTATTCTGGTTATCAGAAAGACAATTTAAATAAATGCATTTGCATTCTGGTTTCTAGATCAGCATGCAAGTCTCCAAGACATGACCAGTTCTCTATGGCTTCCCTAACCGGCAAAGACCCTTTTTGGACATGGTGAGCCCACATTCACTATCTCTTACATTGTATCTCTTAAGATCCTGTTGTTATCTCTACTATTACAATGTTTTGCACAATATTAGGTATTTTTAATGCTTTCCAAGTATTTTCATATTGGAACTTCAATATCACATGAATAAGCAGAAATTTCATTATCACAAAATAAGCAGAAAAGTTATTATTCACCTTTATTAGCTGAAGAATAATAGGTCAAGGGATGAATACAATGGACTGTTTTGTGGACCAGCTGTGTATATGGCAATAGAGATTTTAAAAACATAGTGGAGTGAAAAAAGAAAAAAATAGAATGAGCTGTGTGAGTATAGCTTATTTTATATAAGATAAAAATAAATATGCCCCAAACAACATCACATGTTTTAGAAAGAGATATACAAATAAAATTTTATAAATGCAACACATTAAAATTGTTGCCTATGATGCGGGGAAGGAGGAGAATAAGATTTGTTAACAGGTGAAAAATGGGAATAAATAGAGCAAACAAGAGAAGGTTCTAGTAAGGGAAAGTTAAAATGACTTGGAGTAAAGTGAGTTTGATTTAAACTCACTAGTTGCATTAAAATAGCCAGCATTACAAACCAGATCTCCAGACTGAAATAAAATTGAAAACATTCTTTTTCTTTAGCCTATGCTTGTTACTATGTACAAAGCAATGCTGTAATAATAGCAAAGGGACTAAAATTCTAAAGTGTAATTTGTACCACTGAAGAACTTAAATCACATTTGAGATAAAATACTTAAGAAATATTCAGGAAATATAATAGATTGAAATCATAGATTATATTGATGGAATGGATGTCTTAATGCTATGTCTGTACAACTGCCAAATAACTGACTTATGCTAATAGATGTCATTCATGCAAATAATGTGTATCAAATGTTAACTGTGTGCCAAATTTGAGATATATCAGTTAACAGAACAGACAAAAACACCTCAGTAAGCTTATATTCTATCTGGGGATGTGAGCTTCTAAACAATAAACATGATGACTAAATACATTGCTGTGTATAAAGTCTCAGAACATGGTAAGTGCTCTTGGAAAAACAAAGCAGTATAAGGGGACTTGACAGCACCAGATGTGGAGGTGTGGGGTGCCAAATTTTAAATGGGGGGTTAGAGTAGACCTCACTGAGAAAGTGCCATTTGAACAAAGGTCTGAAGAAGGTGAGACAGTGTACTGTGTGGGTATCTGTGAAAAGTATTCTAGACTATCGGGAGATGTGGTGTGAAGTATGGGGGTACAGTTTTGGGGAAAAGATCAGGTTCAGTATGGAACAAGTTAAGTTTGGGACATCTATTTGGCATCTAATGGTGACATGGCACGGGCAGGGGTGTAAGTGGGAGTCATAGACATACTACTTTCAGAGATATCCTGCTGTGTGGGTTCTTAGTGGAGTGAAACAGAAGGAATCCTGGTATCCTGGAGGCCAAGGGAAGAGAGGGTTGAAAGATAGGATTGCAATGGAGTCAAATATCACCAACCTAGAAATGATTAAAATAATGCAATTATGACAGGACCTCTTTTTTCTTCAGTTTATTAAGGATGTGACTTATAAAATACATTTTAAAAGACTTAATTTTTTAAGAGCAGTTTTAGATTTACAATAAAATTGAGAGGAAGGTATAGAGATTCCCCATATAACCCTGTCCCTACACATGCACAGCCTCTCCCATTGTCAACATCCTCTGACAGAGTAGGTCTTAACAATTGAAAATCCTGCATTGATACATCATAACCACCCAAATTTACAGTAGGATTCACTCTTGGTATTTATAGTATTTGGTTTGGACAGACATATATGACATGTATCCATCCTTATTGTATTACACAGAGTATGTTCACTACCTTAAAAATCCTATAAAGAACTTTTAAAAATGTCTTATAAATGTACTCATTGACTTGAAAGAAAAGTTGAACATATGAAGTAAGAAATAGAAGCTATCATAAAATAAACCAACTAGAATTTATAGAGATGAAAAATACAGCTCACTTTTAACATTTACTGGATGTGACCACAGATTAGAGACTCTGCAAAATAAAAGATCAATGGACTTCAATATACAACAGTAGGACTATCCAATCTGAAACAAGAATAAATTGATAGGAAATAAATGAACAGCCTCAATGACCTGTGAGACAATAGCAAATGGTCTAACATACACACAATTGGAGTCCCAGAAGGGAGGAGAGAGAGGAGAGATTTCACTGCCATTCTATCGTAGCAAAGTATCTTGCTGATGGCTTTCCTTTGGGGCCATTTTCAGTCTTGAGGTCGATACTAGCATGCTGTGTCCATTAAACTTCAGGGGACTCCTATTAGGCTTCCTGAATGTCTCCATGAAACCCCTCTCACCAGGTATGAGATGGTGTGAGGGAGGCATACATACTGAGAATTCTCTCCAAAGAAATTCTTTCCACTGGCTTCTTCATTTACACATTTTTATTAGTTAAGGAGCCTGAAGGTTGTAGAATCTATTTTTAACCACTTCATCTGCAGATCCAGCATAGGTGGTCTGGCACTTCATTTTGAAATGTGGGAGTATTTAGACTCATCATTTTGTTCTAAGCCTTTAGAGACCCTTTCAAAAATTTTAACAAAATGTTATATTCTGCTCAATTCTGAACAATTCCTTGTCCTCAAATTAAGGTTATTGCTAACATTAAAGCAACTCTCTTAAGTTTCTTGGTTACAATTACAATGTTGTAAATGTGCTTTGAGAATCTTACAAAATAAGATGTGATATAAATACAAATAGATAAAAACAGTTGAGCACTGTATTATAGAATCTACATAAATAACTGATGATTACTAAAAATAAGCATGAACTTATTAATCTTTGTGAATATAAAATGCTGCTGTTTTACAAGTGTTTAAAAGTTAAAATTACCAATCATCTTTGATTTCAGCTTTATTCATAGAAAAGTGACCTCTGAAATGCTATACTTCATCATTTGCTTATTCCTTTACCTTCAGACTTTTGTTCCCAGGTTACTTCTTTGCCTGGAATAACTTTCATAAACTTAATTTTTCTACATGGTCAAATATTACCCTTTTGTCAACTTTAGGTTTCAGATTCATCTGTCTCACTAGATTTTTCTGTATTTCTCTATTCAGAGTTTTCTTTTTTCCCCATAATTACTATAAAAATCCTATTTTGAACTCTATAACTTGGTCTTTACTATGAATTAGGACATATTATTATGTTTCTTGAGTTTAACTATATAGAGGTTCCAGATAGCAGAGGACACACGATACAGGCTAACAAAGTGGAATCCACCAGGACTGTGGCAGGATGCTCAGAGGCCTTATAATAGGATGTAATCCTAATTTTGATGAATTCAGTATCTTTCAACTTTTTCTCCTTAGCCATACAACGCCTTCAACTCTCATTTTAGAGTATCAGAAGTCTGACTTTTTTTTTTAATTACAGCAGGAATGGATTTATTGCTCAAGGATGACCTCAACTAAATAAGATTCCAAAGGCTGGTACATGAACCAAAATACTTATGTATTACTTCATAATAAGAATTATAAAATCTGCAAGGATTGTACAATTATGTTTTCTGACTAACAGAATCTTTCCCTGAAAAGATATATGAGAAGCCAAGTTAAAATTAGGAGGAAGCTTGATGAATGTGAGATCCAAATGAGTTAAGGGAATTTACACAATTTTAGTATTTTGTGGTATTAGGATAAGGAAGTCTGATGCATCCATTTCCACAGCTAGATGCTGCCAACTGGGCCAGGCTGCTCCTATTTCGGGGCCAAAATTATCTCTTTCCTGAACAGTTAGGATGGTATTGTTGGTTTTTTGCTTTGGGCAATATTCCTTTTTTCATATCATATCTGGGCTGAGACTAGTAATCTTACTTAGATAATACATTCAGTTAGGTACCAGTCAAGTGTTGCAGGCCTTAGAGATACTAATTTTTTAAGGTAAGTTCATATACCTTCTGTGCACTGTATGTAAAGAATTTAGTGGTATTCTTTATTCCCAAAGTTTTGAGTATATATCACTCATTATGACAAAGATTTCTCAATAGTTTTCTTCACAGACTTGTGACCATGTATAGTAACACACCTCATGTAAGTGTCTTAAATACCTAACACAGATTAAATGCTTTAATAAATACTTAATACATCTGTTGACTAACATTTTAAAATATGGTCCAATTGCTTTTTTCTTTTTTTTTTTTGATTGTCTTCTTTTTAAGGAACTTGTCTGTAGTCTCATCCATGATTGAATCTTGAACCTTCCTGATATATCACAAAGTTTTCCTTTTAAACACCCACAGTCATGTTTCTTATTTAATGTAGGAATTCTATTGCTAACACTCACTGTTACTAGAAGTTTACCCATGAGCTCCAAACCACCCTCACCTTCCACTTCCTGATGGCATTCTGTTTTGAGGATTCAATTTCTTTCAAATCCCACTTAATAAAGGTAATCTTTCTAATACATATCATGAACTGAAAGACTCTAATTTCTCCCATCTTTGTGGACTATATTCCCTTTCATTTCTTTTACTGAGAAAAGTAATTTTAAAAAAGAAAGAAAAATAAAAAACAAAGCATAGTAAAATATTTGTAATGTTTAATCTCTTTCCTTGTCTCTCTGTCCTCTCTCTCTCTCACTGCCTATGTGAGCATAAACTAAATTATGTGTGACTATGGGAAGAATCAGTAAAGCCAGTAGAGACCATAAACATTACAATTAATGATTGTTCAGAAACAAATGTGTATATGCAGCATACATATACAGGTTTGTGGGGTTTGTAAGTCACTATATGTATCTTAATAATTATTTTCTTAGGACTAAATATATGCTACATAATAGAGCTTGTTAATGTGGATAAATATAAAGTAGTTATATTGAAGTTAAAAGATACACAGATAAATGTAACTAGCATAGGAAAATGCAAAGCAAATGCTGTAAGACTGTCTACTTTCCCCTCTACTCCCCTCCCCACAATATCCTCTCCAAAGAAAACCACTGTTAATAACTCCTTGTTATTCCTTGTAGAAAACTCTATGTACTGTTCTGAATTTTGCCCTTAATTGTTTCATTTGTGGTATTATAATTGCATGAGTGTTTGCCCTGTGGTAATTTGGAAGGCTTATAATTTGATTTCATCCTTCTAGTGGTTGTCTTTCTGTCATTATTTAATATTTCTAACTACTTTTATTATTTTTCCCGCCATAGATGGGCTTTGCTGACTCCCTGCTAGGAAAAATGGGAAAATTATTAAACCATGTTTTACTCTGTGTTCCTTTTGCACTTCTAGCTCACATTTTCGATAGTTGTGTTTTTCTTAGGCTTATTCCTTCATGTCCATCTCATTCACAGATCTAAGTAATACACGCAATCCTGTGTTTCTTGACTATTCAACTTTAATGCTGCCTATAGACTCCCTGGAGAGGATGAAGAAGAAATTAAAACATTCTCAAATTTTCCATTTTTATTCTT
Organism: Manis javanica; assembly: GCF_040802235.1. Taxonomy (NCBI): domain Eukaryota; kingdom Metazoa; phylum Chordata; class Mammalia; order Pholidota; family Manidae; genus Manis; species Manis javanica. Next base: position 68,774,193 of record NC_133168.1, read on the forward strand.
TTTTTTCACCGTCAAAGCATGATTATTTAAATTTGGTATTTTTAAGATTTATCTTATCTTGTTAGTCTGTATTTGACACAATTCTTTGGGTGCAGTGCTTTAAAAATTCAAATTTCATTGTTTCCTACAGCTCTTTTTAGCATGGTTTCTTGTTTCATTGTTTTAACTTGTCTCCATTCCATTGTAGACTTATTAAGATTTGAATTGCACTTGCTATATTGCCTGAGAGTTTTCATATTGAGAATTTTGCCTGCCAGCTTTTTATTAAATGACTAGTTACACGATCAAATTTACTTTGACACTTAGTCGATATTGTTTCCTTTTCTCTCGATTCTGAATTCTGCTATGAAGACATCTTAAGATTGTCTGACTTTCTCTCCACTGTAAGAAATCTCCACCTGCTACACACACACTCACACACACACACTCACACACACCTGTGGTGTAATGCATGCTTGAAGAATTCTTTCCTTTCTCTTTAAAGTTAATAATCAGGAGATACCTGGGTGTCAGTCCTTCTGGGTCAATATTTTCCCAAATGTGAAGCCTCTTTTCATCTGCAGATGCAGTTCTTTTTATTTCAAGAAACGTTTTTTTTTTTTATATTTTAGAATATATTTCCTGTTCTAAGTTTTGGTACTTTAGGGTCACATTTTATAACACAGAGTTGTAAAGTTTTGTGAAATATAATTAGCCTTATGTTTTTCATTTTAATTTGACTTTCATATCTATAAACCTCTCTATAATTGCTTGCTTTCTTTTTTGTCTACCTTATCCTTACAATTATTTCATGCATTACTGTTACTCAATGTTTTATTGTCAGCCATGCTTCTTATTATTTATAATTCATTTATTCACTTTTTTCCATTCTGAAATCTCAAAAATATCATTCTTTTATCATTTTCTTTTGTCTATTTTAAAGTTTATTTGTATGATGAAGCACTCATGGGGACTTTAAAGTTTTTCTTTCATTGTTCTTTTTTTCAGACTATATTTTTTATCTTCTGTTTGTGTTTTCTTCTTTTCATCCTCCCTTTTCTTTCTTTCATCAACATTACAAATATATTTGTTCAGATGAAATGGCATATTTTCTGTTCTTATTTATGATAATTAGTAGCCAGCTCTGTTTAAGCCTCTTTTATTGATATTGACTATTTGAATACTTTTGATTCCTTTCCTCATCTCATATGAGACCATTTGGTGTTTGTTTTTGTTTTTGTGCATGAGTTTATGGACTGTGAGTTTTCTGTTGCCTCACACAGGCATGTGGGGTGGTGGCCCTTTTGGCCATTAAGTGCCCTAGACCCACATGGACCCCTTGTTGGGATTGCTGTACCTTTGCTTGCTCCACTGAGGGGTACGTGAAAATGATAGAGATAGTTCCTCTTGGAAGACACGGCTTCAACATGGCAGCTTTGGAACTTCCGTGAGGATATCACTTGGAGTTTATCCTGTTAACCATTTTCCTTTCTTTCAATGTCCACTCTGTCTAAGCAACACAGAGGAAATGAAGTTAAAAGGCAACTCCACGCAGACTCTCGGTGTGCTCCACCCAACTTTCTGTCAGAGACTTGGCTCTGTTAGACAGAAAGGTAGACATAAATGGGTGGCAGGAGGATGAAGGCAGTAGAGCCCACTAACTGGGACTCAGAGAGTTAACCAGATAAAACCAGAGAGCCAGAAAAGACTCTCAGGGTTATATAAATATAAATAAAACAAATAAGAAAGTGACAGAAAAAAAATCAATGAAACTAAGAGCTGGCTCTTTGAGAAGATAAACAAAATAGACAAACCCTTAGCTAGAGTTAATTAGTTGAAGTTTCAAGGAGTAGGAGTTACTTGAAATGTCAAAACATTCCCCAGATAAAGAAAATATCAGAAATCATCAGAGCACAGCCCATATGTTCATTTCACCAATTAGACCAGGCCTCCAGGGCCAAAGGGTGTCAATCAAGGACTTCTCTGTCCTGCCGAAAACCCCATAAAAAGAAGCCTAACAGTAAGCAGCCTGCCTTTATCTCCCTTGACTTTGGTCCTCTCTTGGAGTGTGTTCAAAGAAAACTGACTTTGCCTACTTTGACTCTGACCCACTCCTCCCTTGAAGTGTATTCAAATAAAACTTTCACTCTGCTTCACTACTGTGTCTCTGCCTTTCAATTCTTTGTTGCAATGGGGACAAGAACTGAGGAGAATGAACTCAACCCGTAACAGTTTTATCTCCATTTGACTATTTTCTGATTTATTACTGGAGGATGATAATGATAAAGGGATTAGTCCAACAAGAGGGTATAACAACTGTAAAATCTATATACCCAACAGAGGAGCACTTAAATATGTAAATGAATACTAACAGACCTAAAGGGAGAAATAGCAACACAATAATATTAGGGGATCTTAACAATCCACTTACATCAATGGATAGCTCATCCAGACAGAAAATAAACTGGAAGTACTGGTGTTGAATGACACAGATCAGATAGATTTAATCGATATATACAGAACATTCCACCCAAAAGCATCAGAATACACATTCTTTTCAAGTACACATGAAGCATTCTCCAGAATAGATCATATGTTAGGATGCAGAAAAGCCTCACTAAATTCAATAAGACTGAAGTTGCATCAATCATCTTTCCAGACCACAGTGGTTTGAAACTAGAATTTAATTACCTGAAGAAAACTACAAACCCATGGAGACTAAACAACATACTTTTAAGTAATTAATGGATCAATGAACAAATCAAAGAGGAAAACAAACAGTACACAGAGACAAATGAAATTAGAAATACAATGGTTCAAAATATGTTGGATGCAGCAAAAGTGGTTCTAAGAGGGAATTACATAACAATATAGGCTTGCCTCAAGAACAAAGGACAATCCCAAATAAACAATCTAACCTCACAACTAGAAAAAGAAGAACAAAGCCCAAAGTTAGTCAAAGGTGGAACATAATAGAGATCAGAGCAAATATAAATAAAACAAATAAAAAAGTGACAGGAAGGAATCAATGAAACTAAAAGCTGGCTCTTTGAGAAGAATAACAAAATAAACAAACCCTTAGCCAGACTTACCAAGAAAAAAAGAGAGAGTACATAAACAAAATGAGAAAAGAAAAAAGGAGAAATTACAATGGACACCATATAAATTTAAAGAATTATGAGCATTTTAGAAAAAATTATCTGTCAATAAATAGGACAACCTAGAAAAATGGATAAATTCCTAGAGACATACAGTCCTTCAAGACTGACCCAGGAGGAAACAGAAAGTTTAAACGACCAATTATCAGTAATGAAATTGAATTGGTAATCAAAATACTTCCAACAAACTGATACCAGAACCAAACATTTAAAAAGCTAATATGCATCCTTCTAAAAGTATTCCAAAAAATTGAAGGGGAAGGAATACTTCCAAGCTCATTCTATGAAACGAGCATCACTCTTAATACCAAAACCAGACAAAGAAATAACAAAAAAAGAAACTTACAGACCAATATCCCTGATAAATATAGACACAATAATCCTCAACAAAATATTAGAAAACCAAATTAAAAAGTACATGAAAAGGATCACCCATCATGACTAAGTGGGATTTATTCTAGGGATACAAAAATAGTACAATATTCAGAAATCAATCAATGTGATATACCACCTTAACAAAAGGAAAGATAAAAACCATATGATCATCTCAACAGATGCTGAAAAAGTATTTGACAATATTCAACATCCATTCATGATAAAAACTCTCAAAAAAGTGGGTATAAGAGGGACCAAACCTCAACATAATAAAGCCCATTTATGAAAAACCTACAGCCAATATCATACGCAATGCTGAAAAGCTAAAAGCTTTTCTCTAAGGTCAGAAACAAGGCAAGGTTGCTCACTCTCACCACTTTAATTCAATGTAATACTTCAAGTCCTAACAACAGCATTCAAAAAATAAAAAGAGATAAAAGGCATCCAAGTTGGTAAGTAAGAAGTAAATCTGTCACTAGTGCAGATGATATATTATTTATAGAAAACCCTAAAGACTCCATCAAAAAACTACTAGAACTAATAAATGGATTCAGCAAAATTGCAGGATACAAAATCAACATATAGAAATATGTTCCATTCCTATATATTAACAACAAACTGGCAGAAAGAGAAATCATGAAAACAATTCCATTTACAATTGCATCAAAAAGAATAAAATACCTAGGAATAAACCTAACCAAAGAGGCAAAAACCTGTACACTGAAAAGTGTATGACACTGATGACATAAACTGAAGAAGACACAGGTAAATGGAAATCTACCCCATGCTAATGTATTGGAAGAATTAATATTATCAAAATGACTATCTTCCCCAAACCAATTTATAGATTCAATGCAATCCCTATCAAAATACCAAGGCATTTCTCAATGAACTAGAGCAAATAATCCTAAAATTTATATGGAACCACAAAAGACTCTGAATAGCCAAAACAATCTTGAAAAAGAAGAACACAGCTGGGGTGTCACGCTCCCTGAGTTCAACCTATACTACAAAGTTACAGTGATTAAAATAGTATGGTACTTCACAAGAACAGACACACAGATCAATGGAACAGAAGAGAGATCCCAGAACTAAACTCACACATATACAGTAAATTAATATGTGATAGAGAAGGCAAAAATATACAATGGGAAAAAAGATAGTCTCTCAAAAAATGGGGTTGGAAAAACTGGACAGCTGTATGCAAGGGAATAAAACTGGATTACTGTCTAACACCCTACAAAAAAGTACACTTGAAATGAACTAAAGACCTAAATATATGAAACAACACCATGAAACTATTAGAAGAAAACAGGCAAAAATCTCTTGAATACAAGCATGAGAAATTTTTTTCTCAATACTTCTGTCTGGGTGAGGGAAACTAAAGCAAAAATGAACAAGTGGAACTACTTCAAACTAAAAAGTTTCTGTACAAAAAAGGAAGCCATCAAAAAATGAAAAGGAAACCTATAGTATGAGAAAATATATTCACAAATGATACATATGATAAGGGGCTAACATCCAAAATACATAAACCACTCACATGACTCAACACCAAAAAATAACTCAATAAAAAAATGGGCAGAAGACCTCAACAGACATATTTTCCAAAGAAGACATACAGATGGCCTGCAGGCATATGAAAAGATGCTCCACATCACTAATTATCAGAGAAATCTAAGTCAAAATGACGGTGATGTAGCACCTCACACCAATTACAGTGGCCACTACCCAAAAGACAAGAAATAACAAGTGTTTTTGAGGATGTGGAGAAAAGGGATCTTCCTATAGTGTTGGTGAGAATGTAAATTGGTACAACCACTGAGGAAAACAGTATAGAGGTTCCTGAAAACAGAAATACTGTGCAATCCAGTAATTCCACTTCTAGGAATTTACCTAAATTAAAGAGAATATTTGATTCAAAAAGATATGTGCACCCCTGTGTTCATTGCCACATTATTTACAATAGCCAAGATATGGAAGAAACCAAAGTATCCATCAATGGATGAATGGATAAAGAAGAGGTGCTACATATACACAATAGAATATTATTTAGCTATAAAAAATAAATCTTGTCATTTGCCATAACATGGATGGGCCTAAAGGGTATTATGCTAAGTGAAATAAACTTGGCAGAAAAAGACAAATACTGTCACGACCCTTCAGGGACCGAAGCAACATGCCCAAGGTCTTGATTCTTCTCTAGGCTTTATTGTCTAATCTCTCGCGGCGGTTACAGCAGTTGTCGGGAAGCTCTTCTCCCTCCCGGCAGGCTCCCTTATATTCAGTCACCCAACCAATCCGGGACAGTATCATGTGTGACCTTTAAGCGGATAGGTGTCGCGCCACTCTAAGTGGGCAGCACGAGCTGTGCACGGGTACGGAAGTCTGCTGGGCCAATCCCCAACAGGGAAGAGGGGAAAGGGTGGTAAGCAGGCGCCATCTTTAGGGCGCTGTCCAGCTAGAGTGGGGCTCAGCCTCAGCCATAGGCCGGGCCCCCACATCTCCCCCTTTATTGTTTTATAACCAAAGGGCTGTCAGGATCATGCCTGTCTTAGGTCGTCTGGAGTCTGCGGCATTCTTACCCGTCCTCAGGCAACAGACAGCTTAGGTCTGTGCCCTGTCTTAGGTTGATATGCGCAGCTCCCGATCTTACCTGTCCTTGACTACTGATCCAGCATATTAAGCCATACTCTAGGGGAGATGCCTTCCTCTAGCACTGCCATGGCCTGCAACAGGACCTTCCGTTCTCCCCATTGCTGTTTTTGTATGGAACAGACTTTCCTCCCAAGCAGGAGGAGGCCCACAATTAGCAATATTCCTATGACACCTACACCTGACCAGGCTTTGGTGGCGTTTAACACAGCTTCAGCTATTTGAGCTACAGAGCAAAATTTCTAACCATAGCTGAGTGGTGAGCTCGTCAAGCTCACTGGACCAATTTGTGGTTAACATCTTGCCTAACTGTCTGGACAAGTTGGCAGCTTTAGAATAATTATGAAAAGGAATACCAGTAATACAACCCCAAATAAGAATGGACGCAGCCCACAGACAAAACCTCCCCCAAGAGGTCCAGTTGTTCTTGAAGAAGGTTCATGCGTTGGTTGACCAAGGCCATCCCATTCTTAAAATGGCCGTTGATGACGTTCTGCCTTGTCATGCCAAGGCAGTGGCCTGGGACAGACCATTCAGCATCTCTGCCGTAGGAATGGTGATAGTCAGCGCGGCGGTGGCTGCAGCTGCAGCTCAGCTCCGCCGTCGCCTGCTGTAGGATCCATGGCAGGAGCAGAAGCAGTGCGATCATCTTGTACCTCTGCTCCGGGGTTTTCCACTCTGCGTATCAGACGTTCAGGCACCCAAACGGGGTTCTGCTGGTCCTGTGGAAAAACACAAACCGAGCCTAGGGCCCAGATTATCACTGGGTCCAGGCCTTTCCATGTTCCTTCCAACACATCCTTCCACAAAACTTTAGGCATGTGTTTGGATTGGATTGTTGGCCGTGCCACTCTGCTGCACTGCGGCCATTTTTGTCCAGTGTTGTAAAATCTTCTCCTATTCCCCCTTTTTGTTTATATAAGGCATTCTTGAGGGTGAGGTGGGTGCATTCCACCATACCCTGACCCTGAGGGTTGTCTCTAGCTCCCTGCTGCTCTCATGACACAAAAGGATGTCATCCATATAATGATAGATGATTATTAGGGGAAACTGTTTCCTGACAGTTTGTAAGGACTTCTTTACATACACATGATGGGGCTATTAGCCATGCCCTGTGGCAATAAACCTTTGACAGTCTCTGGGGTGAAGCGGGATGGAGAAGAAACAGTCTTTGATATCTATCACTATTGAATTCCATCCTCTGGGCAGGGCCACAGGGAGAGGAAGGCCTAATTGTACAGGTCCCATAAGCTCCATCTGTCTGTTCACTGCCCTGAGATTATGGAGTAATCTCCACTTGCCAGACTTTTTCCTAATTACAAAAATAGGTGTGTTCCATGGCGAGGTAGAGGGCTGGAGGTGACCAGCTGCTATCTGTTCTTGTACTAAAGTGTGGGCTGCTTCCTTCTTTTCTTTGGTGAGGGGCCACTGAGGTACCCACACGGGCCTTTTTGACCGCCATGTTATTTCTATAGGCTGTTTCCCCTCAGTGGCCCTGAAGAAAAACCCAATCCTGGTCCTCCGGGCCCTTTGGGCGGTCTCCCTGCTAAAAGGATTGTTTGTTCTTTCCCTTGGAGATTCTTCCCTAGTCTTCTAGTGCCCGCGTACCCCTGTTTTTTCATTATGGCATTAGACTGCTCACTGTAAAAAGTCTCTGTGGTTAGTTTAACTCTGCTATTAAACCTGTTCTCTAGCTTGTCCCCCGAAAGTTCCCCGTCTTCATCCTCATCAGATGGCAGTCCCTGTTCAGATCCCCCTTCCGATGCCTTTGCGAAGGCACCCTCTTCTCGTACTTCCTCTAATATTTCCTCCCCCTCTTGGATGGCCTCTCAGCAGCTTGGCTTCTGTCCCTTTAGGCAATTTTTTACTCGACCCCAAATAGGGATTGTCCCTGGTGGAAGGGGCTCCCTCTTGTCTGCCCGGCGTAGGTCAGGAATGCCCTGGCAGTCTTCGTTTTCAAAGGGGTTCCATTAGCTCTAAGGAGCGCTTTCAGAGGTTCCTCGGCCCTAACCCTAGAGGCCTCCATCCCCATCCTCTCTCTAAAGGGGCAAGTATCCTAGTTATGATTTAGATGGACTACATCGCTAATTCCGCAAACCTTTTGATTTCATCGCCACTCTGCGAACCTTTTTATTTCGTCGCCGCTCTACGAACCTTCACTGGCGCCGCCTCATTCCATATATTATAATAAACAATGTCACAAACACTAACAGGACACACACACTACACATAAACACCCACCACAACTGCCTGCTGTCTTCCCTGCCACGTATACTTTCAGTTTGCTCGCCGATCCACTCACCCTCCTTGGTTCCCTCTCACGGTCTGGCCAGCCGACAGAACGACGTCCAGCGACGTTCCTAAAGAGTTACAGGCTCTACTTCATCAGCAGGCGCCAGGGTCAGCGGATCAGGTCGCGACGAGGTTTAGCGATTCCCGGGGTTCGACACCACTTGTCGCAACCTTTCAGGGACCGAAGCAACATGCCCAAGGTCTTGATTCTTCTCTAGGCTTTATTGTCTAATCTCTCGTGGCAGTTACAGCAGTTGTCGGGAACCTCTTCTCCCTCCCGGCAGGCTCCCTTATATTCAGTCACCCAACCAATCCGGGACAGTATCATGTGTGACCTTTAAGCGGATAGGTGTCACGTGCCACTCTAAGCGGGCAGCACGAGCTGTGCACGGGTACGGAAGTCTGCTGGGCCAATCCCCAACAGGGAAGAGGGGCAGGAAGCAGGTGCCATCTTTAGGGCGTTGTCCAGCTAGAGTGGGGCTCAGCCTCGGCCGTAGGCTGGGCCCCCACAAAATACCATATAATTTTACTTATAAGTGAAATCTAAAAACAAAACAAAACAAAATGAATGAAATAGCAATTGATTATTTTGTGGAGGGGTTGGGGTCAGTGGGGGAAATAGGTGAAGGGGATAAAGAGGCACAAAATCTCAATCACGATATAAATTAGTCATGGAGATGGAAGTATAGCATAGAGAATATAGTCAATAATTCTGTAACATTTTTGTATGTTGATATATAGTAACTACACTGGTTGGGGTAGGCATCTAACAATATAGATAACTGTTGAATCACTGTGTTGTATACTTGAAACCAATTTAATAGTGTATTCAACTATACTTCAATGAGAAAATGTTAATGATGGAAGATGATATGTTAAACATAAATAAATACTAATAAAGAGGGAGATTATGAGAATTTGGTGTTTTCTTTTTCTTTCCTCTAGTAGAAATTACCCAAATTGGTGACACTCACTGTGTGTGCCCTGTGTGCACATGTGCACAATTTTGTATTGCTGGCACACAGTGGTGGTTGTGTTAGGTGTTAATTCTCTTGAAACTACTGCATCTTCTCCCCAGGCTGCCTACCTAGGGTTGCCAAATAACATATAGGGCAACTAGTTAACTTTCAATTTCCTATGAAATATGAATAATTTTTTATTTTAAGTATGTCTGAAATATTGCCTGGCTATGCTTATGCTAATTTTTTTTTGTTTAGCTTATCTGAAATTTAAATTGAACTTGGAATCCTGCATTTTTATTTGCTACATCTTGAAACTTTCCCACATTTTCTTACCTTATACCATTGCCCTAGCTGGGGCTACTTTGGACATATTTTAGGACTTTGCTTACTCTGCTCTTCTTCCATCATGATTCTGGGGAATGTAGAATGAGAAACAGCATAGAACTGCACCAAAGCAAATCATGGGTGCTTTGAAGCTTCTTTGTCGTTTGCCCCAGATTATCTCTTTGCTTTACTGCAGATTATCTCTTTGTTTTACTGCAGCTAGTATATTGTATGTAATTTAATTTTGTTATTATTTGTCATTAATGCAGTTTGTTTCAGGAGAAGAAGGTTTTGAGATCTGGCTTCAATTTGCAATCTGAACAGGGGAAGTAGTAACTTTTAAAAATTTATCAGAACATTTGTCAACACATTAAAAGTGATTTGTATGTGCTGCTCTTATGCCTTATCAGAAATTAAACAATTCTCAGATTACTCTTATCCCCAACAGCCTGAGGTCCTATTGTACTGTCCTGTAAATTTTGTCATAGGTGTGACAACAAAGTAGTTTATAATTTGTTAGATTAGAAAATTAGGGTCCAAAGTTAATTAATTAAAAATCTATGTTTTACTACAAATGTTAAGAAGTGTTGAAATAGACATTTTCTTATATTCATTCCAGGAAAAGATATTTTCTTTAATTTAAAAAAATTATTATTTTGTATCATGTTGCAGGATTGATGATTTATTATGAAGAAATAAGGATTTTGTTTTAAATTATTTTTAAAGCAAGATTTGATAGTTAACCTAGGGTAATGATGACTGGAGAGTGTACTGGAAAAAGTAAAAAAGCTTTCAAAAACTTCGATCATGGTGATAATCTTCACATAAAATCTTAATTTCAATAATATGTAATAGAAGTAAATAAATGTTAACTCTTTCTTTTCTTCCTCTCCCCTTCTGATTTTCACCTTTCTACAATGTTGTAATAATTTTGCCTGGCTTTTGTTCAAAGGAGGTGATTAAATTCTATGCAGCTCTAATTGAATCACTGGCAGGGTGATGAACCCCATGCTAGAAAAAAAAGGTCATATGTTCAAAATTTATTATTGAAAGAAATAATCTGTTTAAATCTTAAATAACTTCTGTTAATTAATCTGTGTAGGTGTGTAACATGTATTTTGTTAGCTGAAATATATAGTTGCATAATACCCACAGTTTGACTATGTACAATACTTTGCAATATATAGATGACATTCTTTAATTCCTTTTAACTCTAGATGAAAAACATATTAAACTAGCAAAATCTTTTTGTTTTTTCCATCTAGGTAGTTGTTGCTGCAAATAGCTACCATAGTTAAGAATCAATTAGGGGTTAAGAGAAGTATTAATACCTTAAGCATTAGTTTGTACTTGAAACTCTATTATGAATATTATTCTCTATGACAGTCTGAATTATGGACTCTAGGTTCTGAATAAGTAAATGTTTCACATGACTGATTAATGCCCATGTGGAGTATATAAACAGCTTAAATAGTTGTAAAATCATTAGGTACCCTGAAGGTCAGTGTTATTTTATTACCAAATGATAAACCAGCCTATTTAGGATTAGCTATTCGTTATTTAAATCAGCAGCCAGTCAGTCAGCCAACCAAGACACACAATTTAAAGCTTGTTACAGGCATTAAAATAAATGAAGTTCATTAAAAAAAAAAAAGTTCAATTTTTCTGAGTAGGAAAAGAAAATGAATTTAAAATAATCAAATTACCAAACTTCTCATTAATTTCACTATGAGTTAGAGAAAAACAAGACATTTAAACAATTTAGAATCCAAAAAATTGTGACATCATTTTATTGACCTAGTTGTTTTTAATACTTTTTTCTCAACTCAACATAGTAGATATTTCAATAGACTTACTTAAAGAAATAGTCCCATTACAATGGCAGTTGGTACTTATCCAGATAAAAAATATGATTAAGCATCAACAGACGCTTAATTTCAGATAATAAACATGACCATTTCCATCCCCAGATCTGAAGTGTTTATTATATGGATATTATTATATCTATTAATCACTGGAATGTTAAATAAATTAACTATTTTAAGCATATATTGCTTAAATAGTACATAATTGGCCTATTAAAATAGGTTGGGGAATCATTCTCACCAAGAAAAATATGAGGGATTAATTGGAAGCACTAGAGACAGGCTATCTTAAAATTTTAAAATATAAAAAGACAATGGAGTCAGTGGCTAGTGTATTAACTAGTCTATTCTAGAAAACAGTCACTACATAGTTCTTTCTGAAGAAGCTTTCATGTTACATCTATTATAAGCTGGTTGAGAAGGAGAAAGGAAAGGGAAATTGACAAAAATCAAGATGTGGCAGTGCATGGCAGGGTACAAGCCAATGTGTTAACCTATATAAATGTTGAAATCTGATTTTAAAATTAAAAGATATTTTTTCTAGAGGTGGGAAACAAATTAGTCTTTAATAGTTTTGTTTTCTTTAATTGCATTGTTTTAGTTCATTATCATCTGAAAGTGAACTAATTTATAATCTATTAAATGTTTGTGGTTATAATTTACACTAACCAGAGTGTTTGAAGTTGTTAATAATATCCTCTGATGTCATACAGTCTGTATGAATCTTGATTGCATCACAATTAAGAAAAAGTATCCCAAATTATCCAAATTTGAAAAACACAAAAGACTGATTGCTTGAGTCTTTGATATTATTCCAGAGCATTTCTTAAGTAGCCTGTTTGAATAAAAGCAGCTTTTCTTACTCATGTATCATCCCTCTTCAGAGGATTTTAGGAAATGAAGTTTGTAGCATAGAATATTTGAATAGTAATATGGAATGGATAGACATGTTGATGATTTGCCACCATTAGTGTAGAGATTAAGGCACAGAAATGCATACATTGTTATGATCTATAGTCTGGTAGAGAAAACTTTTAAAGGTGTTATAATTTTATTGCTCTGTAGAAATGTGGCCAGTTTTACATATAATTTACTATCCCATTCAGGCATTACTTTCCTACTTGACTAGGCTCATGAAACATTCTTTTACCTGGATCTTTTGTCTTTCCTGTCATTCCCTTATTGAGTTCAATAAAACTTTGACATTATTTACAATCTTTTTGAAAACACGTATGTTAGAAATCTTGATAAATGTTTATAAAAATACTTCGCCATGTCTTGTGACATACAGGAAGCAATCAAAGAACGACTGTGAGAATCTACCACTCTTTTAGTTTCCTAGGGCTGCCACATGGAAGTCACAAGCTTGGTGGCTTAAAACAAGAGATATTTATTCTCTTACTCTTCTAGAGGCTAGAAGTCCAAAATCAAAGTGTCAGTAGGACCATGTGGTTTCTGAAGGCCGTAGGAGAGGATCCTCCTTCTTCCTTTCTATCTTCTGATATTGCTGGCATCCTTGCTGTTCCTAGTTTCAGTGTTTGCATCCTTTGTCACATTTCGGTCTCCCTGTGTGTCTATGGCTTTGTATTCCAAACTTTCTTATAAAACCACTAGATACTGGATTATGTCCCACTTCAATCCAGTATAAATTCATTTTAACTTGGTTACATTGACCACCTTATTTCCGAATAAAGTCACATTCGCAGATTCTGGGGACTGGAGTCTTCAGTATATCTTCTTGGGGCACACAATTCAACCCACAATACTGAGCTACCCATTTGAGTTCATGCATGTCTTCTTTTCTGTTATTCTGGATGAACTGTGCTTTGCTCTTAAGTCAAGCTAAACACCCCATGTGTGCACTGGAGCTCATCTCCTCTGGTCTATTCAGTGATATCTGTAGAGAAAGTCTCCCTCTCTCTTGGACTTGTATCACAAGGTTTTCTCTCTTAACTGGATCATTATCATGGCACAGGAATGTATGAAATATATCCCATCTTAACAGCAAAGAGACAAAAACAAACAACCCCCTTACTTTACCCCGGAGCTCCTTGCTGATATTCCACTTCTTGGCTCTCTTTTCAGCAAGACTGTAAATATTAATGAGTTTTCTATACTTCCTGTGGCTAATTCTTCTCTTCTTGTCTCTCTACCAATGCTTCCTGGAAATTGCTCCTGCCAATAAACCCGATGGTTAATTCTTGCTCTTCACCTTACTTTGACACACCTGATCACAGCCACCTACTTAAAAAACTTTTTTTCTGTGTTTTCAGGACACTACAGTTGTCTCTTTTCCTCCTAATCTTAATGATTATTAGACTCATTATTTACCAGCCTTTATATGTTAGAATACACTTGGGCTTAGTTTTTGGTTCTTACATCTTTTCCAATGACATGAATTCCCAACGTGACATCCAATTTCATGGCTTTAAATACTTTAAATCTTAAAACTTTTAAATATTTATGCAGTTGATGCTAAGTTCACATTTCCATACTGACCCTCTCTTTGAAGCGTTGGACTGGTATACCCCAGAACCCACTTCACATCTTTGATGTCAATATGTGACCTATTAATATTTGTATTTCTACTAAATGTAAATCATATGAATGCAAGAATTTTGGTCATTTGCTTTAGTGTTTTAATAATTATCTGATGGGCATAGTGTAGACTCACAAAGAATGAGTTAATTGACTGAATGAATGGACGTTTATTTTCATATCCTACTAAGGGCAGCAGGCTATACACATATTTATAGAATGCAAAGAAAATAGCAAAAAGTACAAAGCTTGTAGTTTGCAAAGAGAGAGAATGTTTCTTTGTGGGGGCAAGTGTTTTGGTGATAATTATGCCAGAAAATGTAGGGCCTTCTTTCTTTCTTCACAGGCTCATAGACTAATTGTACATTTATATTATTGAGACAAATTCTAGAATATTTGAAACATATAAAGATATTTGAGGAACAGTATAACTGCTAATTGATAACATGACCACTCTTTTAAAGAATTAGTGACTGAAATAAGCAGACTTTTCTATGATAGTTTCTTTAGTAGCAATGAAACCTGTAATGATTAAGAAGAGATTTTTTACAAGAATAACTGCTTTTCATTTCTTTGCTCATAAATGCTTTATGATCCATAATTACTATCTGTAGTTTCAAAATGATCTGCCAATTAATGTATGCATGCATATAATGGTGAATAGCCCCATAATACATTTAATATGTATATACAAAATATTAAAATAACACAAAAATCCATTTCTCAGAAGCAAGGTGAAAAAAGAATTCCACCATTGTTGGGAATCACTGAATTCTCAAACAGGCAGGTTAAGTTTAAACAAAACATCTTAAAACTTTCTAATTTTGCTGCCTGTATTCAAATACATGGTTATAAGGGTCTGAGCCCAGACTCTAGCAATAATTCTAACGGCTCTCAAGTGTTTGTTGAGATGGATACATTTATAGTGAGAGCAAAGAGATCATTCCACTGACTATAGTTAAGTCATTTCTCAGTATGTTCATAAAATAAACTCAATTCTTTTTACACATATTGCAATAGTTTGTCACTATACTAGGGGTAGAATCTATCCAAGAATCAGATGATTCATGAAATAGATAAAAACAATTTGAAAAGAAATTAATTCTTTACATAGTCTTAAAGGGTAGAACAAAATCTTCAGAAACATACTTGATGTCATTTAAAAAATTGTCTACAGAAAATGTTTCTAAGAAATGAGTGTGGGATTAAAAGTGTTATCAATAAAGACTGTAATAACCAGAAGAAAGGTAATGTGTCTGAAACATTTTAAATATATCTGAAAGAAAAAAATTAGAAGAGTATGGTGAGTCTGAAAGTGAATTCTATAATCTTTTAGCACATCTTTAATGACTCTTTGACCAAAGACTTTGGTGCTTGCAAATAAAGAATAATGTAGAATTTGTAAGCTTCATCTGCCCTAATTGCAGTGTAGCAACAGTTGTAACCAAGGCAGAAACAAACAACCTCTATCTCCTTGAAGTCTGAAGGAATTAAGTTCTGTTCTGGTGCAAATCATTAAAAAAATAAAATGCAAAAAGCTCTTCTATGTTTTGAATCTCTTTAGTAGTGCTTCTGTGGACTTTGCACATCACTCCACTTAGAAGTTTTAGAGACAATCATTGCTTTAAGTCTGTTTGGTACAGATAGAGAGAGTGTTCTTGGAGTTGATATGTGATGACTCTTGGAGGCAGGAATTGGACCAAAAACTGTGTATAAAGCCCACCCATCTAAGGAGAGTCAGGATCAGCTCTTCATAAATCTGTTTACTTTAAGGTTGGTGTCATTTGCCACTCAGTGCTAGCTAAACAGTCTCATAGGCTCTGGCTTCTGTTTTCTCCATATATTTGGACTCTGTCCATGGGAAAGAGCTTAGACAGATCTGCTGCTCTGGAGGTTGAGCACTTGTCCTTCCTGTGTACACGTCTATCTTTTCACCTAAACCAATCATTAATTTGAAGTTATCAGTCCCAGGAGAGAGTAAACTACTTAAGCGCTACTTACCTGATGCTATGACCTCAGCACTTCTGCTGTGACTGGTATGTTGTAAGCACTCAACTATTTGAAAAATTACAGACGCCATAGTCTATTGAACTATGCTTTAGTCCATATAATTTACAAAGCTGTTAAATATAATTAAGTAGGATTATCCCTGTTTTCTTAATTATGGATATTAACTGTTCATCGTGAAAATAAAAAATGATTAGTGGTCTGGAACTTTGTTGAAGTCTTCAAGTCCATTGCAAAAGTGCATTTGTTAACATTTTCCTCCAAGAAAATATGCTTTTCTTTTTCCTCCAATGATGGCTTGGCTGAGAATTTACTGCCTGTGACATTTTAGTTCTAAAGCCTTGCTATATTTAGAAAGCTCCGGCATGTATATCCAGGGTATTTTAGGAATTTTTATAGATAAGTTACAGTACTAATTTTTCAATTCCATAGTCTCACTGCTGTTTGCCTTTGAAAACTTTTTCATGTATAGCATTCAATCTTTGTAATTATTTGAATTTAGTTTTTCAATGCCCCACTTTGACAACATTCTGAGCAATTACTCTGTTTCAAGTTTGACATTGCTTCAGAGACAATTTTATAGTAGAATTTTCCTAGTATCTTCCTCAGTAAAATCCAAAACAAATAATTAGATTATCATTATTTTTGTCTCATCACCTGTGCCATGTTAATCAAGGCCTCTTACTGATTTCCAGCCTCATCTAGAAAAAGAAAGCAAATCCTACTTTCTTTTACTTTGGACTCTCTTTAGCATATTCAAAGAAAAAATTCTTCTTTACTTCTGATCAACTTAAATAGTCCCTTCATGGACACTCTGAAAATACAATAAAACAACCAATGTGTTTTCCATTCAGAAACTTCTTTGAGTTGGCCTGCATTCTGAGTTTTGATTGCGTTTATGAACTTTTTGATGGGGCATATAATGCATCACTGTTTCATTCACAATATGTAGTTTGTAAAAAAGAAATCTCCAGCTTTGTTGAAAATTATTCATTTAAACATTCATATCCTAACATCTCTTCAGTTATATGTTGGTTTTATATTAGTTTAACTTAGTTACATTTTTTCTTTTTGGTTTAGTAATAGAGGGATTCACTTTTTAAAAAAATATTTTTTCCCTGTTAGAAAAATTAGCTTTAATTGTGTAGTAATCATCCCATAGGTTTTGGATATGCTCCTGAAAGCCTACCGCAGTGTATTTCCTTTCCTTTATGTCTAAAAAATTATTTTTCCCAGTAAGCAGTTTTTTGTTTGATTTAGTACCCTGACACTTTCTATATGATTAGAGGCCTGATACCTTACTGACATTCGAATCTTTGCCCAGACAAAGGACTCTTATCTCTGAAAACCAGGGATTTCTTGCATTAAGTTTTCACATCTGAGAACCACTCTGAATAATTTACAATAAGAGCTGAATAATAACTACCATTTATTGAGGACTTACCAAGTGCCAGATAATATGCTAATTGTGTTATAAGTTTTCTCTCATTGAATTCTTACAATAATTTTACAGTATTGGTAATATTTTCTTTCTTTTATAGTGACAAAGCTGTAATTAGTCTGAGTAACTTGACCTAGATCAATAAATAGTACCTAGAAGAGGTATTTATTTATTTTATTTATTTTTTAAATGAATTTTTTATTGAAGTAAAGTTGATCTACAATATTATATTGGTTTCAAGTCTACAACATAGGGGCTGGGGTTTGTGTATTTTTTTCATCTTCTTCAAGAAGAGCTCTTGGTTTCATTCAGAGCATTCTATTGTTTTCTTATTCTCTATTTTATTTATTTCTGCTCTAATCTTTATTATGTCCATCCTACTAACTCTGGGTTTCATTTGTTCTTTTTCTAGTTGTGCATTTAGACTGTTTATTTGGGATTGTTCTTATTTCTTGAGGTAGGTCTGTATTGCTATATACTTCCTTCTTAGAACCTCTAAGGCATTCCACATATATTTTGAACTAATCTGTTTCTGTTTTCATTTGCATCCATGTCTTGTTTGATTTCCAAAAGACATAGAGATTTAAACCCATGCTGGTGGTCTCTGAAACTTCTGCCCTATGCTTTGCATTTGACACATCGTACATTTATCAATAGTGTATCAGTGTGATGGATCAAATGATGGCTCCTGTATTCTCTACATCCTGGTAACTGCTAGTAGGCTGACTTTCTAGTCTTCTTCTGCCTTAGCAGTTAGTGGCAATGTCAAAAAATGAAAGCAGTACCTCCTAATATATTAAATATAAGAAACTCTTTTATCCGCAGTTTAACAGACTCAACATGATGATACTATTTTAGAACAACAATTGAATAATATATGAAAGAAAAAAGGACTACAGCAATGCTGTTAAATGAATTTGCATTTTACTTATTGCAATAGTAGCTACATACTTTTTAACTGCAAAAGCTACAGATACACTAATATGAATGCATTTATAGAACACGTGACTTCCAATATTTAATGTTAGAGCCCCATACTTGCTTGCTTCCTTATTTTCTCACCCTAAAACAGTAGTTCCTACCTCAAAATGTTATATGTGTTTTATTTTCTCTGGAAAAATAGCCATGTATATGTGTATATATGTAGTAGGTAATGACCCACCCAGAAATGTCTATGCCCTAATCCCTGTCACCTGTGAATATGTTAATGTTACATGGAAAAGGAGGATTAAGTTAGCAGATGGAATTAAGGTTGTGATCAGATGACCTTGCAAAGCAGAGATTATTTTGGATTATCTAGGTGGGCCCAGATATAGTCACTATGGTACTTAAAAGATGTTAAAAGGCAGTAGAAAGGGACAGAAGATGTGTCTACAGAAACAGATCAGAATGGTGTGAGACTGACTTTAAAGATGCAGGAAGTGGCCAAGAGCCAAGAAGGAATATAGGTGGCCTCTAAAAGTGGGAAAAGCCATGGAAATGAGAGCCTTTGGAAAGAAGGCAGCCTACTCATGCCTTCACTTCAGCCTGGGAGAGTTCATTTCATACTTTTGACCACCAGAACAGCAACAGAATGAATTTCTGTTGTTTTAAGCCACTAAATTTGTGGTAATCTGTTACATTAGCACTAGGAAACTAATATGTGTATAATAGCAGTATTATAATAGTAGCAATTTCTCTGGCCAAGGGTTACAGATACCAGAAGGAATGCAGGGATATGTCAGAATTATGTGCAAAACAAGGAACTGTGAATAAAGTAAATGAATTATATTATATATTTACGTAAAGTTATATATATATATGAGTAATCAAGGCAGTAGCAAAGGTAATATAGATGCTCCTCTTTAAATCACCCTAGTGATTTTCTTGCAGAATGACAGCAGGTACATGGTACTTAAACAACAAAAATCTCTTATTTCAAATCTCTGTAGAATTTATAAAAATCAAGTACTTCAATATATATAAATATATGATTTTCTCAAGATTGAATACCTTTCTCAGATAAAAACATAATCTGTTTTTCAGTTTCAAAAATATATAAAGATTTTAACAATTTTTTGTAAACTCAGCCCACCCTTTTGTAAAATTTGGATACACAGGAAGCCTCAAGAATTCTTGATAAACTCTTACAGAAGGGGACCAGTAAAGAATTATTTAAACTGCAAAAATAATTATTTCTTTTTACTAATCAGAAAAATATTTCTAACATTTTCATTTGGTAGAGTGCTTGTTCCTTTGATAAACTGTGATTCTTCCAAAAGGCCTTTGTGGGTTAGCTGGCTAAACTTCTGGCAGAACAGATCTCTTCCCTGGGGAAATCCACAGCTAGTGAGATACCACAGTGTGAACCCTCGTCCAGAAGAGCATGGACTATGTTTGTGGAGCATGCAAGAAGATAGGACAAAGTCGACTTTGGGGAATCTGAGAAGATATCAGAGCAGAACCTATCATAGACAGATGAACAGGAATTTGTTGTGGTAGGGTTGGGAAAGAGGATTCCAGGAATAGGGAGCTCCATTGCCTAGGTGGCTGGTATGTACATGCATCCTGGTGTGTCTGAGAGAAAGTGAGTTCCTGCTAATAGGTGAGACCCCATTTTTGTAGATCAGTAGGTTGTAAAGGACCTGCAATGTCAGCTGAAGGAGTCTAGACACGATCCTGCTTTCAGTACAGTATCGTGATAGGTTTTTAGTTGGAAGAGGGGAGAATGATACTTATATTTCCAAACAACCTCACACAACAATTGGATAGGAGGGATGCCTAAGAGGAGAGAGAGAAGAGTAAGAAGCACAATGATGAGGTTATCTGAGTTTAGTTTTCAGCTCCACAAATGCACTGTGTGATTTTCACAAAGTAGGTACTCCATAAATACATGTTAAACATTACTGAATTAACCAATGAATAAGGACCTTAACTGAAATTGAATGGATTTAAGAGAATTGAAGGAAGCAGTAAGAATCACAAGAGAAATAAAAGTTTTATGAGTATATTTTTTTTCTTTACGCCATCTTGTCTTCTATGCTTGGCTTATAACTTAGGCTCAATAAATACTTGTATGAATGAATGAAGAAAATGATATCAAATCTACTTGACTTTTTCAACAATACAAAAACGTATATGCACATATTTTATTCATGGTAGCATGGTTTGTAATTGAAAATTATTAGAACAACTTAAATGACCACATGTAAGAGGATAGCCAGATAACATGTGTACATCCACACAAATTCTGAAAAAGCCTAAAGAAGGTTCCAATGAATTGATACTGAAAAAAATAAAATAAAATGATCACAGAGACATAATTCTAAAGAGGAATAAAACTTAGTATGAAATTGGAAATCCAGCTTCTGATTCCTAATATCAGAACAGCGGAGATCTTAAAAAGGAAGGGTGACCATGTTATTGAAAGTGTTTTAACAGAAGGGCCTCTTTCAGGTTATTGATATATATTTAGTCTAAAAAACCGTATCTGAGGGGCAGTCCATCATGATTCGGTTTTTAAATATCTTATTTAGAAAACATTTCAATTAGACACTTTGGCCTGGTAGCATTTTCCAGATGGAACTCCAAATCCTGAATAAAGGTCATTGGCAAGTTCATGCCAGTGGTGGCAGGCACGCTTTAATTTTGATCCTGTATAGGTGACCACCTGAGTCTGCACCCTAGGGAAATGAGCCCCTGTGACGTTATCAACAATGGATCTTTAAAATCTACTGCTTTGTAAACAAGTGCTTAGATATGTACTCGTTACAAACTTTTTTGTTTTATTCCTATTACCACTATCCATGTACATTTTGATAAGAACCAGGTTTTTTCTCATTGCAGGCTATGTTATTATGCTTTGTTTTGTGAAAATTAATAAAATTATTATGCCTTTTTATGTGAAAATAAGTAAAAAATTAATAAAAACCTCACAAAAGTGGGATCTGTAGGCTAGAAGGGGGAGCTGTACTACTCCTAGTCAGTTACAGGAAGAATTGTCAATTGCAGACCCCAACAGAAGAAGCCTTAACAGGAAGGAATCATAGCTACAGACACCAGCAGGGAAAGATGTACTTTGCATCTCCTGTAAGGAACTGACCACCCATGCAACTCAGCCATTGAGAAACCCTGGTCACCCTGAACTCTTGCTTTCCTCCACTGGACTTCCCTTTCAAGAAATCATTCCCAACGTCTTTGTTCTTCTCCATAAAATACCTGTTACTCCTCTTTGCTGAACCTGCATGTGGTTTTACCATAGCTTGCATGTCACAAGCTTTGCACTATTGTAGAAAAAAACCATTTTTGTTAATAAAACAACTGACTTATTTTCAAGGTTAACAATTAAATAAAGCCTGGAGTCCATTACTTCCTCCCCACCCCCCAAAAAGAAGCTTTTGTAAAAAGTCATATTAATATCATTAACATTGTAAAGCTCATGATGCCTCATCCAGCTCTTTCTGTCTGCATTATTACCCACTCATTCCTCCGAGGACTATTCTGACATAGCCCGTGAAACTGGGAAGGCCAGGAAAAAGCTTTCATCTTACTTCTGCAGTTTCTTGGTGAAATTCACCAGATGTTTTGTGAAGCTATTTTTCCTACTGTGTCATTTTGTGCCATAAAACACCTTGTGGGATTAGTGATTATATCCTTTTTTTTAAAAAAAAAAAAGAGGGAAAAAAATAGAGTGAAGGGGTGTATTGGATTTTCTCCTCCCTTTGGTATCTTGTTTGTAGGCTGTAGGGAAGAGGAGCATAGATATTCTTCCTCCCTGCTACCTCTTTCAGACCCATAAACAGAACACTGTTATTGATCTGCTGCCTGTGCCGCCTTTAATAACAGTTTTGATCTGTAATTCTTTTGACACCGTTCTCTGCTACCCAGGTCTATTCCTTTTTTCTTTGCTTACCCTTCTAATAAATGAGTTTAACCAAGAAGTGTTTTGCAGTAGCCTCCCGGTTTTATTTTTTAAATGAAAAACGGGGCAATGGAGTAAGTTAGAGGCTCCACTGCCTCACCTAGCTAGTAGTAACCTTTCTGCTTAAGTGTAATTATCTTTTTTCACACACTTGCTTCTAAACTCATTTAGGATTATCTGTTACATTGTGTTTGGCACAGATTACTTATTGTGCTGGTAACAAACAACACATACTACCCTTTCCTCTGTTGAAAGTCTTTGCTCATATTATTTGTTTGATCCTTATATTCTTTTGACTTATGAGAAAGGTGAAGCTCAGATAATTGTGAGCTTCTCAGTGGGAGAGGACTTGCAAAGAGGGTGATGTGGGCTTAGGGGGTGATGTCTCCCTTGGTCCCACTGCCTGCTGTCATGGGGTGACACACCACTCCCCAGTGCCCAGCCCTTCCCTGGTTCAGGGGTGAGCTTGATGTGCATCTCCATGAAATCAATGGCCCTGAATCAGGAAACACAACCTTCTCTTCCTAACATTACCCAACCAGTGTCATGATGTTAGAGTTTAATTTCCCCATTTTCAAGTGGTGAAAGTATTCAGGTGTTTGAGCGTATGCTCATCAATGTTATTGGGAGATAAAAAGTATTAGATTCCACATTCTCATTTTCTGGGATTTGGAAAGTGAGACCCATGAAATAAAAGCAAGCTCAAGACCAGTCCTTGTTATCATCAGCCATCTGAATAGCAAAACCTTGCAATAGTTTCCTCCTTGACTCCCTGTTATATGGAAAAGACAGAGGATAGTGTAATTCACAATACAATAACATTGTTTTCTGACATTTTAAGGTGGTTATCAGAACAATCAGATGCAGCCTACCTTATTTATACATGCCAAAGAAAGGTAAGTTATATAAAAGTATTTTTTTTTTTACAGATGAGGCCCTTCTCGAATTATATCTTCTGCAATCTCTTAATTGGCTTCATTTTCCAGTCGCTATAACGAACTTCTCATAATAAAAATAGTATTGTCAAGAGATTTTACTTTTTCAGGAATTCCTCCTCTCCTCTCATTCTCTTCACTGATACCAGGCATTGGATAGTGAGCCTGTCAAATGCTAGACTTCCCCAGCCATTCTGCACCATTTGGAACATGTTGATATTTTAATTCCAGGTGTGTTTCATTTGAGATCTAACGTTATATCATCTTAAAACATAAAAATAGGGAGACCTAGGACCTTATCAAAAGAACAAAATTAAGGGTGTACCGTGGATAGAATATGTCTTATTCCAAAAAGACATGCCTACATCTTAATCCCCCAAAGATAATGTCTACATCTTAATCCCCTGAACTTGTAGATCTTTATTTGGAAAAAGGGTCTTTGCAGATGGAATTAAGCTAAAGATCTCAGATGAGATCACTCTGAATTAGGATGGGCCCTAAATTCAATTACAGGTGAACTTTGGGAAATAAATTGTTTCCCTAATGGTTTGGTAACTCAGGTTTTTTCAAATCCTTTTGAAGCAGTGATTGGTTATAGGTAAACTCATTATTTCTAAAGATAATTTTTAAACTGCTTGCATTCAATTTTATAGCACCTGTTTAAATTCATCTAATCAAATTGACTAATGTATATGTATTCTAAACTTGCTTTGGACTAATTCCTTGACTTGGGTCCTTAATGTTCATTCCAGTCTGCTGGAAAGTAGATGAAAAGTGTGATTGTGGTTTTCCTGCATATTGGAGGGTGTATTTCTGTCCCCAGGGAGGTACACTGAGAGCCAAGCATGGCTAAGAGTGGTGTGTGTGGTGGATAAGCTCTGGAGTCTGGCTGTTTACCTTTAAAGCATAGTTCCACCATTTATTAGCTGTGTGAATGAGCAAACTTTTCCATCTCTCTGTGTTCTGTTTTTCTTATCCGTGAATTGGACGCTGTGGGTAAAATTGCAGTATTTCCAGAATCTCTCTCCTGGCTTTAGTGCTTCTGCAGATCAGTAGGTGTACCCAAGGGGCGGAGAGCTTTAGGCCATCTACATATCAATAGGTCATTACAAGGTGCATGGGAGGGTTTATCTGAACTGGAAAGGTTGGGTGGAGCTCTCTTCCACTGCAGCCTGGTCAAGAGAGAGCCAGGAGGACTGCTTGTAAGAAATAAAAGGGTATTTCCCCCTTTGATTTCAGTTTTAGAGGTATTTTGCCCCGGAATTCCCCTCCACCCTGAAGTTGCAGGTGTGATAATAATGATCACTTATGAAGAAGTATTTCCCATTAGTGCAGCACACAATTCTTTTTTTTAAAAATTTTTTATGTTAAGGTATGATTGATATACATTCTTATGAAGGTTTCACATGAAAAAACAATGTGGTTACTACATTTACTCATATTATCAAGTCCCCACCCATACCCCAATGCAGTCACTGTCCATCAGTGCAGCACACAATTCTAAATGTTCAATGTGTACTAGATACAGAATACTTGATTCACAAAACCTTTTTCCTCAATTAAATGTTTTTCATCTTTTTTTGTCATTAAGCATTACCAAGGAAATATGACTGAATTTTAATTCTTTAATTCTTTTATAAGTACCTTGTTTTTTTGCATAGAATTCATAGGATTATTTTTAACTCTTTAAATAAAAACAGGTTACTAAAAGATTGACTGTAGATTAATTTTGTCAGTAATTTTGCCTGGAAATTATATCTTCTTTTTGATCTCTACATTTATCTTGTCTCAGCTCAGGTTTTTAAATATTATAGATTTGATTGTTTCCTCTTTTCCAGCTTGTTTTATTTCTTCCAGTGGACAACACTAATGCTAAGATTTTTTTGTACACTTCTTATCTATTACCGTCCTTCCAAATTTTCTTATACTTGCCATTTATTCATTGTTTTTATTTATTCATGCATTCAAAGATACAGTGTAGTGAAGTGAACAGATCACAGACTCGAATCAGATAAACCTGAACTTGAACCCTGGTATCATCATTTACATACTGTATGATCTCAGATAAGCCATTTAACTTCTCTAATCCTGGTTTTCTCATTCATGAAAGGCAGAGAATGGAACAAATTAAAAAGAATTATGAGTTCTTTAAGCAGAGCACTTAAAATATTTTATCTGTTACTAAATTATTGTCTGAATGAATACCGTGGCATAGTACTATTACAATTACACTTTTTGAGATCCTCGCCCCCAAAATTCATTACCTACACATGCATTTGGCAACAGATCAACTGGTATTTCTCATCACAACTCTTGCCTTCAAAATCCATATTTTATTTACCACTGTTGACTGATTTATCCAAATATTATAGATTGGGTGACATATACAATTAAATTATACATTGTTCCCTCTTCCTTTTCTATCCTTTTTCTTAACTCTCTAATATTAGTTTTATGTTCCTTTTATCTGTAATGCTTTTTTATCCCATCTCTATTTCTGTCAGTCTTTCTCCTTTTTCAAACTGTAATCAGTTAGTTTCACATCATATCAGGAAACTATCTCAGTTGTTTCTCTGAACTTGGTTTCTATTTCTGTAAGTGTAACAATCACATTAGACCTTAATTATAGTTACTTATAGTCATGTTTTTTTCTATTAGTAGATTGAGCCCTTGGAAGATAAGCAATCAAAGTTAAGTTATTTTTGGATTCTCCAGTCACTAAAATAGTATTTTGCATAAGTATTTGTTGGAATGAACTAATAAATGGGGACTCTAACTCGATTTGTTTTTACTAAAGAATTTTTTCTATATGCCATACTAACTGTAAATACAGACCAGTTTCCTCTACCCTCATAGATTATAAAATTTGAGAAGAAAGGATGTAGGATACTTTGATCAATGATGCATACTACAGAAAAAGTCACTAGAATAAAAGTCAAGATGGCAAAAGACAAAAGGTCCTTGTGACATGGTTTATATGTGGCCTTATGTTCCCCTCATAAATTCATTATACAATCGCATACAAGATTTCTAATTTTCATTGCTGCACCAAATTTGGAGATTTTTCCTTATACATCTCCAATAATACTTACACTTGACAATATCTTTTTAGCAAGTTGCCCAGTGAATATTTAAGGAAATGGAATGTGATTATGTATGCAAGCACTTTTTGTTTTTGAAGAATGATAGACAAAAAATTTATGATTTGAATGTTTGGTGAGTTTTTGCTCTCTTATATGGAAACTCAGTAATTGGAGGAGTTTAAGATTTATAAATTTCAACACCCCAATTTCAGAGATGAGGTAGAGGAAACCAAGCCTGAAGTTATGACTTGGTTAACATAACATAGTTCACCAGGAGAAAGCAGGGGACAGAAGCCAGGCCTCTTGCCCTTTGACCCAGAACTTTTTCCATTTTGATGCTTTGAGCCCCAAGAGGCAAACCAATTAATGCAATATATTTTGAGCAGATAGTTGTATTTACAGTTGAAAACATTTTTACTTGTCTTTATTTTTTCAGTGTATCATCAAGGAAATACAAGAACAGGACTTTTTATTTTTTCAATCCAGAAAATTTTCTCAGTGTCTCCAATTTGGCTCAGCCATGTGTTACTTTTATGGAACAGATAATTAATGTATCAGAATAGAATATTAGTTGTTATAAAGGCTCTCTAGCAGTAAGAATGAAAGGAATAGCTTTCTGTTAATAATATTGGGATGTGGTTCATACAGGGGCATACAGGTAGGTTTACACACTAAAAAAGAGAACAAACTACTTTCTTACCCAGCTAGTGAAAGATCACTATAAAAAGGCATTTTAGAGGAGGCAGTGAGCTGTTCTTGGCTATGTAGATATAGGACTGGAGGTAAGAAAGACTCAGTGTTTTTTGAACCTTCAGTAGCATTGGTTGTAGTCGAGAAATTATTTAAATTCAACCAGATAGAAGAGAATGAAACCTCTTTCCTAGCGTTACTGGCTTAGTTGCTGTTTTTCCCAGGATTGTGGCTCAGAGGCAACAAAGAATGAAGCCAGAGTATGGAGCAACCAGCAAAACTCTTTTAAGGAGGAGTTAAAATGCTACTCAGGAAGGGCTCTAAGGGAAGATGATGTCAGGGCTCTAGTGTCTAGGGTTTATAGGCCTCCTGAAAGAAGGAAGTCCCACCCCACAGACCTAATAGAGAACTGAACTAATGACATCAAAACTCACTCCTGATTAGCTGAAAGTACAATGCTTCATTTGTATAGGGTACAACCAATCGGAGCTTAGGTCTAAGTGCACTTTTGAGTGGCTGAGTTGGATTGGAGCTTTTTGAAACTTACAAAGGCCCTGAAACTTAGAGGATCTGTCTGCATCCCACCAACACCTGCCTCACTATCATAAAGTGTTCTTACTACACTACCTGCCTAAAATCACAATCAACGAACAAAGCCATTAAGGATGGTGGAGGTATTTGGTTGCAACTGGCTTTCCCCAGAAGCCTGTAGCCCCGGTGTTTTTAGGGAACACTGTGTGGTGCTGGGAGCAGCAATATCCACAGGAAAAAGGGGTCTCAGAACACACAGATAAGACATTCCACTTTTCTCTCCACAATCAAGACTGAACTCTCGGGATGATTAAGTGGAACTGGAGTTCTTGAACTAGTCACAGGGAGGGAAAAAGACATTCTCATAATGAGAGACAAGTGGGTATATGATTGGAATAAGAAGTAAAAGACACGTGGTATTATTTTGTTCACCAAATTGGTAAAGATGTAATACTTTTGGGACTCATGGGGAAGTTAATATTCATGAGTGTGATTGTGAATTGAGGTCAAAGTATACTATGAATAATATTGTTAACTTTGAACTGTTTTGAAATAATATCCTCTTTAGAAAATTGAAAAAGGATGGCTTTATCTGCAACCTTCTCACCATCATCATGCATATCACTTTTATTCATTTTTTTGATATTTTCAAAATGTGGGTCTATTACCTGGTTTGTATCAATTCATATTTATAATGGATTTGAGGATTCTGACTTCTGAAGTTAAGGAACCTTTGCATCAAAATTATTAGTTAAGCCCATTATTCTGATAATTTTCATGAACTTTAGGTAATTTAAATAAACCTCTTTTCCAAAATTTCTTGTAGCTTCCCATGTAAACTTTAAGGTGATTGTTACATAAATATGGAGTCAAACTCTAGAGATGGTCTATACTAAATGGTGTTATGTGGTGGGGCATTTTTAGGGAAGAACTGGATATGTACTATATTCTCCATCACAGAATTAATGGTAAAAGCAAATATGAGTTTCTGAGAGACTGAGAAGAGGGCAAATAGGAAGACCATGATCTTTGAGTGGGGACTGCTCATCAATGCATCTTATTAATTACATGAAAAACAAGTAAGAAAGAAGTTTTGAAAGGCAGGAGGTGTACACAAGATGAGTGGATGAATTTGCAAAGTCAGAGATGGGGATATTAAAGATGGGCTGACCTCAAGTTGCAGCTGACAGCCCTAAATACTGAGAAAAAAAATACCATTGTATCCAAGAAGCAAGGTTTTACAGCTGAGTCTGTAGATGAGAAGCTCCATCCTTTTCCCATGGGTAGAGACCATATATAAATGTCAGGTAACTTTCATTTTTTTGGTATTTACTTTGCCTTATTATTTTTCAAATTTAAATGAAGTTTCTTAATACAGGTATAGGGACATATATTCAAAATTGAGATATAAGACAATGCACAAGTGTAGAGATTTATTATTTTAAATTAAGATTGTTCATTTTCTAAATTCATACATATTATCAAGCCAAATGAAAAATCTTCAATGACATAATAATGTCTTTTGGTGCCATTTAATCTTCATGTCTTTTATCACAAACTACATATCTGAGTTGATATGACAAGTCTGACATTTTTGTTTTATGACTTCGTTTTATTGTTTAGAAATCTTTCTTGACAATTTAATGAAAAATGCTTACTATCTTAGGTTCTTTTAATACTTTCCTATATATATATTTATATTTTGATACAAAATGTTCCATGTCAAGGTATACTTTCAAATCTACTGTTTAAAAACTGAGAAAGTCTGTTTTTGGATTGTCATAACTCATATTCCAATAAATCTGGCAAAAAGTCAGTTTTGCCTGGAGCCTGTCTCATTCATTTATCTAATGGTAACTTCCCACTGCATACTTTTTCTTTTTTCAATTGTCAAATAAACAAAAAACAACTACATTCCTAAGAATTGATTATACTGGTGTCTAAAATCTTGTCAGTATCTGAGATATCAGTTACGAATAATTCAAAATGACATTTTGTATTTAAAGAATCATTTTTCACATCTAAAACATGCCCATGACATTCAACTGGGTTTTAGGTATTTAGTTTTGGCAGTATATTTTTCTTGGGGAACTGTAAGCTTCTCTCGGGGTTAACTTAATCACATATCCCTTGTGGCCTGTGAAAAATGCTTTGAGGTTTTCATGCATGTTTGAGTCTGAACACTAATTGAAATAAGTGATTGGCTTTAAAGTATTAATGCCCTGAGAAGCCATTTGGAGAAAATAGAATACATGTTGCCTGGGATTGGATCTATACACAGAGGTGTAGGAGGGAGAGCTAAAGGATATTACACTCTTCATAACTAGAGAGGTTACAAGTCCATTTCCTTCAGAGGAGCCATTCTTGAACTGAAAGTCTGCATATCATATAGACACTTAAATAGAAGTATTAACAGGAGATGCTTCCAAGGGTAATTTCCAGAAGTTTAAAAAGACAATCCTGCAAGCAGAGGCTATCAGGATTCTTTCTAGCCTGCAGAAATTTCACCTATTGTACCTATGCTCAGGGAATGCACATCTAAAGTGATTATCAACATATTGGGAGGTAGAGAGAATTAGTAAGATTCTTGGAACTGGAGCCGGAAGGTGAGATTTGGGAGACAGAAGTTCAAAAACTTTGTTTTGTTTTCAGAAAACGACCAGCAATATCAACATTACCGGGAATTTGTTAGAAGTTAGATTTTCAGGTATCATTCCAGATCTACGTAATCAGCATCTTTGGGACTGGAGTCTAGAAATATATTTTAGGAAACATTCCAATTTTGGTCCATAATAAAATTTGGGAAATTTTACAGTTACAGAAAAGGTAAGTTGAACTATATATGAGTCTATTCTGCTGGTGTTTTAGCCAGATTACCTTAAACAAATCACTTGACTGTATTTCTGATACATTATTAAAAGCTATTAATAACAGAGCAGGAAGGGAGTGGAAGGCTTGGGACTGCTGAATACCTAGCGCCGGAGATCTGCTCTGGGAGCACAAACTTAAATTTCATGGTGCTTTCATGGGACTCGCACGACTATCGGGTTAGAAAGTTAATACAGGCAGAGTTCCTTTGGAGACTGGGATTCTGGCCACTTGTGGAAAGCAGGGATCCATATCCAGCTGCTCTGGGACAAAAACTTATACCTGTGTGCCCGGCCTACTGGCTCAGGCAGTGGAGACAGGCACAGCAGCCGGGAGGTGGGAAACAGCTCTTTCCCCCCAAGCACCAGTACCGCTCCCCTGCGACCCCCGACATTGCATCCACGTGCCAGACTTAGACAATAAAGGAGACATGATGGAATCTGGAAGCAAGATGTAAGCAATCCACAGAGTTCCAAATAGTAATAATTTGCTTGCGGTTCTGAGTATCGGTATTAGCATTTTTCCATTGCCTACAAATATAAACTTCTTGACGTGTCATCATGCATGCATTTTGGCAGAGAGAAAGGTGCCTTGCATAGGAGATATTTTCCAATTCCAATGTGGGAGTAAAATTATATAAATATTTATTTAAAAGGAAATGAGTAACCACAGATGAGTAGGTTCATTTTATTTTGCATCATATGTATTTCTTTTTTTTTCTTGCTGAGCTTAATTTTAAAAATCTTGTGTAGAGAAATTCAGTGCAATTTAATCAGCAGGAAGATGCATTTATTAAGGAGAAAGTATTGAAAAACAAAGAAAAGGGCTGCCGGCAGAATTTATTTTGGTAATTCCATCCAGAGAGCTAAAGTTGAAGATTTAATTTACACTCAGCAGGAGTGAAGCAGCAAGTAGAGGAGGCCAAGTGACTTAGCAAGACATTTTTGTGGTACAAATAATTCATGCAAAATAGTCACATTTGTTTGGAACTGGGACTGGAGAATGCCAGCAGAAAATAGAGCACTGGAAAAAATCATCTGAGTACATTTTGGAGTTGGGAAAAGACAAACAGATGATCTTCAATACAGTAAATGAAATGCCTTGGGAACTAAGAGAACTTAATTCATTTTGCCTGTAGCACATTGTGAGAGTCTATCAAAGAGATAACATTAACGGGAACCTGGGGAGAAGGTAGGTCTTTCCTTGCTACTACGTAAGGAGTGGGTGTGATATCTTAGCTATAAAGATCAGAAATTCAACGTATGGGCATCATAGAAGGTTCAGAAATGTGTTGGAAGAGGGTAAATCAAAGTTAGGCACTTTTTCTGATAAGCAATAAATGGAGTTTGGCTGGAGGATGCGCTGATGGAATGAAGAGAAGGCAGGGTTGATTCCATCGTGGTAACATAGGTTTTTCTTGAAAAGGACTTTTTCAGACTAACCTAAGAGAGTAGGATGGAGGAGAATCATAAATATATCCAAAGTGGTATAATGATCAAAACTTACACTATTTTGGGAATCTATAGTAACAAAGCAGACAATAGATTGTTGTTGGAAAAGATAAAAAAAAAATTGCTGCAGAAGATACAGCTCCCTCCGAAGCTTAGTGAAGAATGAAACATTGTGAGAACATAAATATTAGAAGTGAGAGATAGTGATAAGACACATTAATAATAATAATAATAATAAAAGGACCCAAGAAAATTAGAATATTATGGCTTCTGAAGTTACAGAAAAAGTAGAGATTAAAGAGAGGGAAGTATAGAGTCACAAGTGGAAGGAAGCAGAACCATGATTATCTAAGAGAGAAAAGTCAGAATTAAATTAAAGGCACACCACAAAAGGTTAACAGAATTATAAGGCTAAGGGTCCTGACTCTGAAAAGAAAGAAAGAAAGAAATCAAACCATGGAGAAATTTTGAAAATACGAACAATGTCAAGTATTAGGAGATATCACGGTTTCTGAAGGAACAGGGAAAATCAGCATGGACAAAATTTTTCTGAAATATGCATAAAAGGGGGTATATTACAGAAAAACTACAAAAATAAACTTGTAAAGTATATTACTTCTCTTTCATTTTTATTTAAAAGGGTGTGTGAAGATGAATTCAACCGTATCTTGAAAAAAGGATGTCTACTCTGAATATGTGTTTCAAATTTGACCAACTTTGCTGATCTTTAATCATATCTTTTCCATTACACTTAAGTCTCTGGAAATATGATGCCCAATAGCTCTTCAAAAACACATAAAAAAGCTAGATGCCCATTAGTTGTGTGTGAGGAGACGCATATCATCAATATACTTGTCAGTGCTCAATACTAACATTTAAAAATAGGTACGAATGAGAATGGCAAAAATGGATATTTTGCTGATTTGTTTGCTGGTAAGTCTGGTTCATTTTTTAGTGTGCTTCATTATCATTTACATTGATTTAGTGCATTTTATCCAATTTTCTGTGAAAATTCAACTTTTTTTTTCTCATGTGAGCACCAGGGATGTTCACACATCATTTTATGTATATTAATTGCACAATGTGTTTGAAATATATTGACAAATGACCCATGGGAAGAAGAATACATTTGGGTTTAAAAATGTTTCATTCTTGAAAGAATTACTTACATTTGAAAAATAAATGAAATAAATTAAGAAATAATGACTCTGAAGACCTAGAATAAAAACATTGCTGATTATTGAAACAAATACATGTGGCATATTATAAATTATATAATATATAGATAATCGACTAATTATTGGGGGTTTATTTTTTGACATATGCTATCAGTATTCTTATAAGATGGATAGCAAATTCAAAACACGTTAGCAAAAACAAAATTTAAAAATACAGCTTACTCCAATACTCTATTTTTAAATTCCCAAAATGCTTTAGCCAAAAAAGTTAGAAAGAAAATTAAGGAAGAGAGAAAAAATGAAAAGAAAATTGAAGTGAGAGGCATAAGATGAATGCATAATAAATTCCTTTTCTAACAGGTGGGATCAACAATATAATTCTTAACACTGATTACTAAATAAAATATAAACTATGAAAAGTTAAATGTTGATATCAATAGAAGTACTAGAAGACTCTTCAAAACAAAATGCATGTAAACCAAATTTTAAAAATGTACATAACAAAACATACATGTGGCATATATATGTCAAATATACCACAGCTTAAAGACAAACAGCATGAAACAAGGTAGAAAAATGTGAACAAAAATAGGCATACATGTTTTCAATTCCCTGATTACTAAAGCAATACTTGTAGCTTGAATTTAATATTGAATAATATGCTTTCAAACATGTTAGGTGTATTTACAAAAAATGATAAAAATAGCAGATCTCATTGGAAAAATAGGGTTGATTACTAGACTTCTGCAAATATATGCAACTTTATGAACAGGCTCTTTCAAAAACATTGTAACAACCTTTAACAATGGGTGACCGTAAGATCACAGACACACACACATAATATATATATACACACACACACACACAGATATATGTATTCTTCTATGTATTCTTTGCTATGGTAAATTTAAAAGTGTATCATTAAAAAAATGAGAAACAACCAGTCATTGTGCATCTTCTAGTGAAATGGCACTATTCATATCTACCCAAGACACTAGATTTAGCTAGTAGTTTATAGAAATACAGGAGACACAAATCATGTTAACTTCTTGAGGATATAATCAACAAAATCCAGAATTTGTGAACAAGTATAAGGCACCAAATTTCTTCACCAAAAATTCACAAGGATGAAAGAAAAAGGAAAGCGATGGTGTAGAACAAAAAAGACGGAGAAAATAAAAAAGTGTCAACAAAATTCATTGTATAGGCCTTGGGTGGATCCTGATTCAATTATTCCAATTATTGAAGATAATTATGAAACAATTAGAGAAATTAGATCATTTACTGTTTATTCGATAACATGAAGGTATTATTATTTTTCTCTTGATAATGGCATATGACTTATGTTTATAAAATATGACTATTTTTAGAAATTAAAATTGAAGTATTTATGGTTGTGGTTCATGATGCTTGGGATTGGTTTCAAGACATCTTGAGCTAGAGGAAAATTGGTGAAGGCCTTGACAAAGCAAACTTGGCCATACTTTGATTACCATTGAAGCTAGGTGATTTTATTAAACTACCCTATTTACTTTTGCATGTGTTTGATATTAAAAAGACAAAATGAAAAGAAGGAAGAATAAGGAAGTGCTGTGCATGAGAGTTCAGGCAACTGAGTTTTGGAGACAAGGGAAACTTCACGAAGTATGACGAGAACAGCAAAAAATGCACTTTGCTTCCAAAACAGAGCAAATGTCCAAACCGATCCAAAAGAAGGAAATGGGTACATAGTGTATAAAATTCATATGCAGCTTACTGCATTCAGCTATGTTGGAACACCACTTCCTTATTCTTCCTTCTTTTAGTTTTGTCTTTAAAAAAAAAAATTCTTTGTAATGGAAAATATCAAACACATAAAAAAATATATAGTACAGTTGAATGAAATCACTTAGCCTCAGTGGTTATCAAAGTATGGCCAAGTTTGTTTCATCAATACATTCAGCAACATATTCCAACAGACTGTATATAAGAAAAGATGAACAATGACAATTAAATCGGTAGTTAAAATGAATCAAATTAGGTAAAGGAGTTCATTCATTTTACTTTGACAAAATATACCTATGTATATGTATACCTATGTATAAAATTCACAAACACTTATAGATGTCTCTTACCATAGAAATAAGCAACTACAAATTATTTTTCAATGAATTTATATTTATTATTCAGAGGCATTCTTATAGTTTCTTGATTTTAAAATAACTGAAAGTAGCTTTTTTAATCCAACATTTCAATTTTTGAGTGACTCTTTCATTTCTTTCCATGATTTAAAGTATGTCTTTTTATTTTTCCTATATAAGATTCATGGGTAATATAATGCCTTATATTCTCTTTCCATCATCTTTACACAAGAATTTCACCTTGAATATGTCTAAGTTCTTCTTTTAGTGTTTCAGTGATATATGTATATTTTTATTATGTTTTTCTCTCAAAATTTTGTGATATTCCCTTATTGTCATATGAAATTTAGTGTCAAAAACTTCATGTTTTTGTATCTGTGAAGACATCTTTCCTCAGCTTTTTAGAATTAAAAGTTTCAGTGGGACATACTGTATGTGCTGCCATTATTCACCTTGTTACAAGAAGAAATATTTGATCACTCAGTTTTATGATTATTGATTTTACTCAATATCCTTTTCTAGGAATAGGTATTAGTAGCAAGTTGAAATTTCATGATTAGCTATAAATGTTCATTTCCTTATGGGGTTTTTCCAACTTTGTCTCTTACAATATTTATCTTAATTTTTAAAAACATCATGTTTTAATTATTTTCTGCAAGAGGCATCAACAAATATTTGGATATTAATTTTACCATTCAGTGTCAATTCATAATATGGATTTGATTAAAACAGTGTGACATCAACACAGATTATGTAAATGCAAATAGTACAAATCAAGTTATATTTTGTATAGATCGTACCATAAATATTATAGCTTGTATGGTATGTTGTGTTTTCTAATAATGAGTCAGTATGCTAGCAATGGAAACACTTCTTCATTTATTCTAAATTAAGCACAGATATACATGATAATTGAATTTGGGACCTAGTACAATAATTACATTATTTCATATTAATGTAGTTAAAATATACATGTTATCAATGAGTTGGTTTTGTAAATTTAGTTGGTATAATTAACTAACATATTCAATAATATGAAACCTATAGCAACCTCTTTTCCCATCATTAAATTTTTATTGTGCACCCTAATGTCCAGGATCCTTCTATTGGTTGTTATTGTAAGAGATTTCCCATGGATAGAAAGTAATTACAGTATTTTCTTGTTGTTGAAGAGAGTTACCAAATGAATTTAGCTTTTACCAAACTATACTTCTTAAAAACACACTCCTAGTACAAAGACAATTAATCCTGGTTTAGTAGGAATTTACATTCTCTTCCTCCCACAACTTCATGTTCTATACAGCCTATAATACCAAAACAGTGTTTTATGTTATTTGAATTGACAGTTCACTTGAAGAAAATTCCTAGGATCTATTCTTGGCTGCTTTGGGACATGAAAGGCAGTGTGGTTCCATTAGATGGATGCCAAATAGGGATAGCGTTGTCTCCAGTTTTACCACAGAGTTGGATATAAAAACCTTTACTTTCTTCCATCTGTCCTTCATGGTTAAAAGCGTGAATCCTGGAGCTATACAGTGCTGAATTTAAATTTTGATCCAGTAAGACTGACTGTATGATTTAAGAGAAATTAATTCAATTCTGCGACTAAATTTCTTTTTAAAAATGTTCATAATAATCATATATCACAACACATAATAGAAAGTGACTAGCAAATAAGCATTTAATGGGAATATATTTGTTATTCCTGTTGTCATGGCTATCATCAATGTTTATGCCTAATATATCAAGTTTTAAAATTGCTTAGTCTTATCCTCCACCACTAATTCATGATATTATAACTTGAAAACATCACTATTTCACTAATCTATTTTAAAAAAATTCTTCCTTTTTCAATCCATCCCTCTTTGTTCTTTGAATCACTTGTTACTATGTATAAATTTGAGGAGAACCCCTTAAATTTGTTTCCAGTATTTTTTATATTCCTTTTGCTCAGTGTGCTTGATAAACTGTTGATAGTCTTAAATGATGCTGCAGCAAGTGCACACTAAATGCTGACTAAGGTAAATACATCAACTATTAAGGACAAGTTGAGTTCGAGCCCTTTCTTCCTTGATGTGGAGTTGTGAGAACACCACTGAAAAATATTGTTCCTTGAAATTATATTTACTAAGGACAGTAAACAAAATCATAGCAATATATCTTGTTCCAAACATTTTAGCATTTAAATCACGAAAAAATATTTCTTTACCAAGCAACACTACCGAATAGGGAGGTATCCAAATGGGCCATTGTCTAGATATTTGATGCAAAAACAGATTCCAAGGATTGAGAATTAAATGGGGAAATAAATGAGAATTTCTTTGATTTGTGATTATCTCTTTATTGCTATAGAGCATATTATTCCTACATTAAACAATTTATGTGTGTTTAAGGGGTGCTTCCCATTGCTTGAAAAGGTCAGTCTACCTAAGTAGGGCAAATGAGCATTTGCTGAATCAAGAGGGTGACTTGAACTTTCTCACTGCTTTTTTTTCCAGCAAGAGAGGGAAGGGTTTCAATCTATTGTGCCTAGGAATTCAGACACACACCCTAGTATGTGCCCAGCATACTCTGTGAAAGCAGTCTGACACTGGTTTTAAAACCTTAAAAGGGCAGTTGTAACTATAACCAGAGTTACCCTTTATAATGTAATTGATAGATCTACTATGAGTCAAATAGTTGATGAGAAGTGTAGCAGAGTCATTAAGGAAACAGGTTTGGGGCTAGACAATAGTTCATTATCAAGGCCCATCACTTACTAATTTTTTGACCTTGATTAAGAAGTATGACCTCTCAAGTTCTCATTTTTTTCATCTATTCATTGGGAGTTAACCCATACCTTATAAGGAAATGTTGCAAGTAAAGTGAAATTATATAAATAAAACTCTCATAGTGCAAGGCACTCAGCAAGTGCCTCTAAATGGCAGCTTCTGTTCATTTTAGTTGTTTTTAATATTAAAGCAACACACAGTACAACATATTTATTATCCTTGCAAAATGAGTAATGTAATGTTTCATGTGTTTTCACTTGCAGGAATTGAAAACTCTGTCACTCCCAGAAGACATTACAAACTATGAAGGTAAGAAATGTTTATTATTGCTGATAATATTTGGTATTTCCAGATTGTTTTTTATGTAAATCTCCTGCTGGAGACATGACATGACTCTAATCAAGAATTGGTCCTTTAGGCATTAATTTTTGTTCCTGTTCTAGAAGAGGAGCAATAGAGACAGGCAAAATAATATTCCTAATTAAGTTAATCATGCCTAGTTAATCACAAGGTGCATAAATTCATCTCTGTACTGCATGAGTCTAGAAGCTGCTTAGTGGGAAACTACACATTTCTCATTTGAAATTAAGAAAATTACAGGCAAAATACATTTGAGATTTTGCCTAGACATATTTTGCTCTGATTTGATTTTAATAGAACAGGTCTGACAAGAATAAGGTCATAGTACTCTTAATGCAACAGTTTCTAACAGTCAATAAGATCAATTTGACATATTTCATTATCCTTATAAATTAGAAGGAGCTGTTGGGGCCTGCATAGAAATGATGGCAGAGAGCTTAGCACATCTGCTGTTTGACCTGTTGAACTTAACAGTTCAGACTGTAAGAATTGCACTCTGCTAGCAATCTTGGCATCTTTTTGCCAGATTTTCATTTCAATTGGTATATTTTATTATAGCAAGACAGCACACTTTTTCCAAAACTTGATACTTATCCTGTTTGTATTCTAACCTTTTCCATAATATAGGTGAGAATATCAACTATATGTCTTAGTAGTATACCAATCTTAGATAGAAATGTTTGTAGCAGTTTTGAAGAGGGTAAAAATAAAGTGAAATTATATAAATAAAACTCTTATAGAGAATGGTGTACATGCCCCAAAATGACAGCCACTATTATTGTGAAATGTTTTGCATATTTAAATGGCAAACACAACATATGTGTTTTCCTTACAAAACAAGTAATCTGACATTTCATTGCCACTCACAAAGATATCAGATACCATCAATTTCGAAGATGCAGAAAAGGATAAAATTACAGGGAATTAAAATGACTATTGCCTTTTCTTTAGGTCTGTTTGATTAAAGAGTATGGGACTTCTTGTTTTGCTTCTTTCCTCTGTTTCATTATCTATAACCATATTCAGGGATTCCTTTTGTGGTGAGCCTTTGTCTAACTGAAGTCTAGCTTTCCGTAAGGTAAGATCAATTTAGAAAGGAAAAACTTATGAAAAGATGCGGCATTTCCTGAGTATATTTAAAAATATTTTTTTATATAACAAGCTTGTGAATAAATCCAGTATTTATTGAGTGCCTACAGAATTTTTATCTGCACCTTTGGCAACATATTTAACACCAGTTCAGCTATATGCTGCTGCGGTATATATTAAGCACAGGGAAATATCAGTTTGGGTCAGGAGACACATTTGGTCTTTCTTCAAGAGTTCTCTAGGCTCTTCCCATGTGAAGTGGGCAGAGCATATTTTCTGTAACATAGTGAATTGTTATGGCCCAACTTGGAAATATCATTAACTTCCTGCAGGCTATTATGTTGGTCTTTTTCAAAAAGAATAATTTTTATCAAAGTGTGATTAATTTATTTCTTATGAGGCTCATTAAATGACTAACATTTTGAGCAGAGTTTAATAGAGCTTGAGTTGTCATTTTTAAGAGTTCACTATTAGTTGATTTAAGTTAAGAGATGCTACTAAAAAGTATATTTTTGCTGATTCCATTTAAATTAATGTAGTGGGACTTGCCTAACTCACTTCTCAGTTGTGTGACCTTGATCATGTTGTTTAACCTTTTAAACCTCATCCTCCTCAAAAATATACTGGCAAAAAGATGAAAGCTTTTCTTCTAAGATCAGGAACAAGACAAGGATTTCTCCTCTCAATACTTTTATTCAGCATAGTACCAGAGATCCTAGCCACAGCAACTGATTACTGCTAAAGAGATAAAAGGCATCCAAATTGGTAAGGAAAAGTTAAATTGTCACTACTTGCAGATGACATGATATTATACATAGAAACCCCTAAACACTCCACCAAAAAACTATTAAAACTAATAACTAGATTCGACAAAGTTGCAGCATACAAAACTGATACACAGAAACCTGTTGCATTCCTGTATACTAACAACAGACTAGAAAAAAAGGAAATCAGGAAAATGATTCCATTTATAATTGGATTAAAAAAAAACCCAAACCTAGGAATAAACCTAATTAAGGAGATGAGAGACCTGTACACTGAAAACTGTGACATACTCATGAGAGAAATGAAAGAAGACACCAATAAATGGAAGTTTATCCTGTGTTCATGAATATGATGAATTAATATTGTCAAAATGACCATCTTGCC
Source organism: Manis javanica (assembly GCF_040802235.1). Lineage (NCBI taxonomy): Eukaryota > Metazoa > Chordata > Mammalia > Pholidota > Manidae > Manis > Manis javanica. The sequence goes on from NC_133168.1 coordinate 68,814,914, forward strand.
TAAAGCAATTTACAGATTCAATGTAATCTCTATCCAAATACCAATAGCATTTTTCAATGAACTAGAGCAATAATCCTAATATTTATATAGAATCACAAAAGACCCCAAATAACTAAAGCCATCCTGAGAAAAAAGAACAAAGCTGGGGGTATTATGCTTCTTGACTTCAGGCTCTACTACAAAGCTACAGTAACCAAAACAATATTGTACTGGCCCAAGAACAGACCCAGAGATCAATGGAACAGAATAGAGAGCCTAGATACACACCCACACATATATGGTCAATTAATATATGATAAAGGAGCCATGAATATACAATGTAGAAAATACAGCCTCTTCAATAACTGGTGTTGGTAAAACTGGACAGCTACATGCAAGAGAATGAAACTGGGTTACTGTCTAACTCTATACACAAAAGTAAACTTGTAATGGATCATAGACCTAAATATAAGACATTAAACTGTGCACTTTTAGAAGAAAACTTAGGCAAAAATCTCTTAAACATAAACATGAGCAATTTTTTCCTGGACACATGTCCTTGGGCAAGAAAAACAAAATAAAAAATGAACAAGTGGAACCAAAACAAACTAAAAATCTTCTGTAAAGTAAATGACACCATCAGCAGAAAAAAAGGGCACCCTACAATATAGGAAAATATATTCATAAGTGACTTATCCGATAAGGGGCTAACATGCAAATATATAAAAAACATACATGTCTCAATGCCTGCAAAACAAATAACCCAATTAAAAAATGGGTGGAGAACCTGAACAGAAACTTCTTCAAAGAAGAAATGCAGATGGCCAATAGGCACATGAAAAGATGCTCCACATCGCTAATCATCAGGGAAATGCAAATCAAAACCACAATGAAATATCACCTCACACCAATTAGAATGGCCACTATCCAAAGGAAAAATAATAGCAAATGTTGGTGAGGATGTAGAAACAGGAACCCTCCTATACTGTTGGTGGGAATGCAAATTGGTGTAAACACTGTGGAAAGTAGTATGGAGGTTCCTCAAAAACCTAAAAATAGAAATACCATTCCACCCAGTAATCCCACTTCTAGGAATTTACACAAAGAAAAAAAAAGTCTGATTTGAAAAGATGTATCTCTCTGTTTATTGCTGCATTATTTACAATAGCCAAGATGGAAACAAACTAAGGTGAATAGGTAATGAAGATGTGGTACATATGCACAGTGGAATATTATTTAGCCATAAAAAGATGAGAAATCCTCCCATTTGCAATAACATGAGTGGATGTAGAGGGTATTTTTCTAAGTGAAATAAGCCAGTGGAGAAAGATGAATACCATGTGATTTTACTTATTTGTGGAATATAAAAACAAAACAGGACAAAATAGCAGTAATCTCACAGACACTGAGAAGTGACTGGTGGTTACCATGGAGGAGGGGTTGGGCTGAGTGGGTGGGGAAGGTGAGGGTGATAAAGCAGCACAAAAATTCTCCATCATAATATAAGTTGGTCACAGGAATACAGCATGGAGAATATAGTCACTAATTCTGTAACATCTTCCTATGTTGACAGATGGTAACTGCACCAGTGGGGTAAGGATTTAATGATATGGGTATCTGTTGAACCACTGTGTGGTATACATAAAACTAATATAATATTGTATATCAATGATACGTCAATTAAAAAAAAAACTAACAGTAGAAACAAACAAGAAAAAAAAGTAAATTGGCAAAAATAATAGTTTTTCTAAAATGGTTATTTTTGAGTACTAAACCAAGATAAATAATATAACATGCTTTACATAGTGACATAATATGCACTCAATATGTCATTTGATGATAGTGAAAAAGGATCTTTACCTTAGTGCTTTTAAAAACATTTTCATGTAGTTCTCTGAGACAAGTCTCACAGTGCTGTGAAAATAAGGCAGAGAAGCAGAGAAACAAATGAACATTACAGGAGCCCTGTCGGGGTCGGCAGGGGGAGGGGGTTCTTCAAGGAGCTCCATGGTCCTCATCACTGTCTAGGCTAAGGGACAAGAGGCAGGTGAGGATACGGAGAGGTCTGTTACGAGTCTGATCATATCTGCAGTGAGTTGCCTCTGCATATTCTTTACACATTGAAAACAAAGCTAAACAATGATGATACAAGTAGACCAGGATCCAGATTCCAGTTAGTATAGTAAGAAGAATATTGGTATCATTGGCTCACACATAAAAGCTTTCAGCAGTAAATCACCCTACTTTCTGCTTTAGTAAGGATTAATCTTGCAATTTTAATTTATTTATTGCCTATTTTTCTCTCCAATACTCCTTAGTAGAATTAAACCTTCAAGCTCCAGTGAAGGTGGCTGGGATTTCATTATTTTTATGCCTCTTCAAATTATTTAACACCCAGTTTTCTTCTAGATTTCCATTTGAATTTATTTTAAAAAACAAGTGTGTTGCTCTCACTGGTGAGGAAAGAATGTTAGCAGGGAAACAGGAGAAAAACATGAAAACTCATTAGAAGAAGAACATTCGTTTTTGTAATGCCATTTAGGGTGTGACAGATTTGACGGGAAAGCACTGATGGAATATACAAGCGTGCAAATTCAGTTTGTACACGGAGTAATGGCCATTTCCCGAAGAACTGTTAACTCTCATCTACTGAGTTAGGGTGCCTCATTTGTCTTTCCTCTATCAGGAAGTTCATTTGCAGATATTTCAAAGACTTACATTGGTTTTAAGATAGCCCACTTATTTTGAGCCTAGGGAATGTCTTGTTATTATATTTATTTTTGGTCTCTCTCACCCTGAAGTGAATTGAGGATGGGGGCCCTGGATACAATGCACAGGCATAAATTAAACCTGAAGTCTACATACTCAGATTTCTTAATCCACTTTCTTTCCTTCCCCTGTCCCCCTTCCCTCCCCTGCCCCTATTACTGACTACCACCACCAAGTTCCCAAAGGACATTTCAGGAAACAGTTCAAAAATTACTAATCTAGGGCTTGTTATGGTGAGGGTACTGGAAGGTTTTGAAATCATTAGAGCAATTTCATGTAATATGTTAATGTTTTACAATATTTAATATATACATTGCATATTTCTTGTAATATTTTATAATGCTATTTGTCTGCTAAATGTAATGCAGAAAAGTTGTGACACAAATTATAGTAATTATGTATTCATGCACATTCACTAAAATATAACATATTCCAGACAACTTCTCATGATTAGGTGACTAAGGGTAGTTTAAGGTAGTCAAAGTGATGTGTGATACAGTGTCAAGAAGATGGTCTGGATTTAATCATACCTGGGACAAATGTGTATTTCTTCTCCTATCAACCTTGTTAAATTATCTATGTGAAGTTTGGCTGGCAACTCTGTAAAATGTCAATAATGACATTTACTGTATAGAATTAAGTAGTATGGGGTGTAAGTCACCTTTCCTTTGAGAAAATGGCAAAATCCACAGGATCATTTTCTTGATTTTATCTGTGGTTTCTAGAGTAGCAGCAACTAAATCATTGCTGGTGATATGACTACATAAGCATTAACTCCAGGCCACACTTGCTTTACCAGGAGCCCTAGCAAGGGTTTTCACTATCCTCCAGATTCTGGTTAGTTCTGGGGAAAGGGAGTATATGAATAACAGGGAAACTTCAACATGTGTGCAGATCTTTGCTTTATTCAAATATTTCACTAGAATAATAGCACAGGAATATAAAAAGAATCAACTGAAGTCAAAGGGCACAGGTGAGTGACCACAGCAAATGAGAAATGCTGATGCACTTTTAGGGAAGCAGATGCATTAGCAGTGAGAGGCTTTGCAAAGCTAAGAAAGCTGAAATCCAGGGTCCCAGGAGGCAAGGACCCTCAGGAACAAGGTAACGTATTTGACCAAACCCTTAAAGGTTAAGGAATTAGAAGCTCTAAAAATCTCAGGATGTGGAAAGAGGTGGAGAAAAGACTGAGACATTAGACAACTACACTTTCTCCCACAGTGACAGGACATTTATTTTCTGCTTGATTAGAACTGGAGAGAATAAGGACACAGTGAAGGATGGAGACTAACAGATCTTACTGGAAACAAATTTGACTGAAGTTCATCCACTGAAGATCCCTTTCACTGCTTCACTTCCTAAGGATATGGAAAATAGTCTTCCCTGGAAAAACTGAATGGTCCAAAGAAAATATCAACCAAGGTTGTTTTTGGCAGAAGTCCAGTGAAACAACTGGGCCCTTGTTCAGTCTCTTTCAGTTTAAGTGCACCAGTTGACAAGCTTTTCTGCAGTACACAGATATCATAACTGGTTTTTAGTGCCTAAAGAAAAAAGAAATGAACTATAAGGAAACAGGGACAGTTCATGGAAAAGAAAGCATCAAAGAAATGATAATATCTTCTAGGAGAAAAAGAAAATCTTGCATCCATAAAAGAACAACTGGGAGCTCTTCTTTCTCCCTCCTTCCCTCCCTCCCTCCCTCCCTCCCTCCTTCCCTTCCTTCCTTCCTTCCTTCCTTCCTTCCTTCCTTCCTTCCTTCCTTCCTTCCTCCCTCCCTCCCTCCCTCCCTCCCTCCTTCCTTCCTTCCTTCCTTCCTTCCTTCCTTCCTTCCTTCCTTCCTTCCTTCCTTCCTTCCTTCCTTCCTTCCTTCCTTCCTCCCTCCCTTCTTCCCTCCCTTTTGGAAAAGAGAAAAAGGGTTCTTAAATATCACCCCCATTATCCACAAATGTAGATAAAATGAAGATGAGGATCTTTCAGAAAGAACATGAAGAAACAGGCAAAAAAAGGCATTCAGCAAAAAGACAAGAAAATTAAAGGATCATTTCAGGAGGGCCCAACATCCAAATAATAGGAATTCTGGACAAAACAGAGTTTTTCTTTGAATGACCTGTGCCTCGTCTATACCTTCTCTGCCTACCATCATTGCTGAGAGAACCCCTGCCAGGCAGAATAAAAGGGACTTCTTGAGACCCTTAACTCCATTATCAGGCTTCAAAGTAGCAGAAGTGAACTGGTACTTTGGGTCACCCTTCTCCCAACAGGTGTCAATCCCCATCAGCATAGGGGCATCTATTCCCCCATCAGCATAGGCCAGTGGGGGCTCATACTGTGAAACCAAACTCGGCTTCCATAGAGTTCACTGCCTCCATCGACAGGAATCCACAAGAACCTCAGAACCTAGTCTCCTCTTTGTCCCCAAATACAGAGCCTCCTGCTATTATCTACTTTGAGGCCACAAGGATGTATAAATATTACTACACCCTTTTTTACTTTTTATGTTCCTCACCTTGAGGTCATCCCTCAACTCTTAACTAATTCCAACAGTGTTCTGCTATCCACTACTCTGCTTCCTTTCCCCATCCCTTCATAAATTCTAAAGTCTGTCTGCTGTGCCCTCTGGCTGTCATGATCCGTCACTGGTGAGATCTCATGCATGCTGTGACCTGAATGCTATTCCACATGCTCTCCCTATGTGATTGCTGCAACTTGCTCTGGTAGAATCTACATCTCCGTGATGATCTTGCTTTCCTTTCAGGCCTCTCAAGTGGTGGCTTTGTATCCTACCTGTGGGCATACATTGAAGGAATGTCATTATTCCTTATGGTTGTTATCAAACCATTCCTGTCCCCCTCCCTGCTAAAATCCTCTATTTTGGAATATCGTCTCATTAGATGATTTCATCAACACTGTGGCTCTCATCGAAGAGGCCCTTGTCTTATTCATTATTTCTCAATGACTTATATTTTTGATGGCTGTCACTCTAACAGTACTCCTGATTTTCTTCCTGTTGATTTCAAGAAATACATCAAGATAATACTATCAACAGTTCTGCCTCTTGCTTTCTAGGACCTCTCTCTTTTAATAATCGTGTCTTTCCTCCTATTTTAGCTCTAGTGGTCATATCCTAGAACTGCTCATTGCCAATAGCTGCGATGACTTCATGATTACAAACACCTCTTGCTGACCACCACCACCTATCATCTCATCTGACTTCATCTAGTACTCCAACAGTCCTTCCACCTGAACAGGACTTCCAATTCATTGACACCCCCTCATTTTCATTCCCTGACATTCTCTCTTTCCTCCTTGCTCACCTTTATTTCCAAGGTCAATAATTACAGTCATTCCCCTGCATATAAGCATGCTCACTTGTCCCTATTCTGGTTCCCTGGATCTTGCCTGATAAATCTCAACCATGACTGAGTCAAACTTTCTGCCTACATCATGCCTAGACACATGAGTGTAGCTGGAGCTAAATTCACCACTTTATTCTTCTTTTAAATCAGATACAAAAGCTTCAGCTTACCCTTAAAGCTGGCCAGTAAATCTACCATATTATTCCAGCATAGCTCATTCATTCTCCCACTCTCCTAGAAAACATTCCATAACTTCTGTGCTCTCTGAACTTCCAGCACGCTGCCTCATTGTCATTCTCAGATGATAACTTTGCTTACCACTTTCTTCAGAAAACTGAAGCAGTAAGTAGAGAATCTCCACACATCATCACCTCTGCATCCTTCCACATCTAGTGTTCACTGATCCTGTATTCTATTTTTAATCCATTCAACAAATTTATTAAGCACCTCATAGCGAGTGAGGGCCTAGGGATATGAACATGAACAGGTGTGGCTCTTGCCTCCAGAGACTTCACAGCCTCACTGCTGGGTCCAGCAGTCTTCCGAGAAGCTGGGATCCAATAAGTTTTCCGTTAGAGAACAGATAACTTCATTACCTCTGCCCCTTTTATTACCAAGTTTTAGAACTAGCAAGCTACCTTTTCAGCTCTTATCCACCTGACAACAGAGAGGAGAATTAAATGGAGCATAATTATTTAAATTAGAAAGTATCCTGCTTATCTCATGATAAAAAAAAAAGCCCTGTTAATTACTGCAGATATTTAAGCTTGCTGATTGGGAGATGAGTGCCCACACCAAGGGCTGGCTGGTCCCACGGTGATGGCATAGTGCCATCTGCTGGATGCCAGTTCTGGCTCAAGATATGATCTGTCTGAAAAGAAGCTTCAAGAGTTGTAGTTGTATTAGCAATTCTGCTTCTTAAATGATTTCAGAACTACACAAACATTTAACCCTGTCCAAATCAGCAAAGAGATTTAATTTGAGAGAAGAAACCCAATGTCTCAAACTGAATCATATGAACATGATTTTAAATGCTAGAAGGGACTTTAGAGGTGGTTTAGACCAAACTATTTGGCCATCTTACAGATGACAAAATTAAGTCTAGACACCTTGTATGACTGTCAAAGGTAACATTATGATGACAAGATAGTGCTGGATCTAGGACTCCCAATCAGTTATCTTTCTTCTAAATCTGTATTTTATTCCATATTTTCCACATTTGGCTGGTTGATTATATATTAGCACTATTATTACACTACATTATATAAATTATATGTATACTATATAACAAACTTTTTATAGATGGAGATGAGAGGTGTTCTAATCCAATTTTCTTTTTCATTTTACTGATGATAATTACTTGAGGACACATGCACATTTCCTAACTTAGTGTCCACTCCTCTTTCCTCTACTTAAATGTTGCATTAAAAGATGGTCTCAAATATAACAATGGCTGGCTAACAACAAAACTAAATAAACAAACCAAAAAATATGGGCCAATAATTAAATAACTCCCTTGAATTTCTGACAACTTATAATAGCATTACTTTTACTTTTTAAATAATAAATTATTATAGTTCTGAAGAGCTGTGTTATCTCACAAAAGCCAGAGTACTATAAGTTGTTTTCCATTAATTCCTGGAAAAATTACTTTGTGCTCTTGCCAAAACCATGTTATACCAACATTAAATGACAAACAGATGCTTCTGCATTTTGTTGTGTAAGGACCAAATTAATGAGATGGTTACCTTGGAAATTTGGAAATATGCACTCTGATGCTTATCTAACTAGATCTTGTAAGCATGCTAGTGGAAATACCTTTAGATGCTATTTAAAGATATGTGTCTCATGAAGCCAATAAACATTAGGAAAGGAAAATGGAAGGAGTAATAACCTCTATATTTTAAAGTAATATGCTTATCCCAGTTAATAACTTCTAACACATATATTCTTATTATTTTATTACTAATTCAATTTCAAAGTCAGTAATATAAATTTATTTACTCCACGATTGTTTTTGAATTCCTATCACATGCTGGGCACCTGGCCACAATGCCAGATGCTGCCATAACAGAAATAAAAGTAGCCAAGGAACTTCTTGGTAGGGAAGTAGCAATATGCTGAATCATAGGAAATCTTTTGATGTTTTAAGATTATGGAAAAATCCCTCCTAATCCTGGGTAAGAATCCTTCCCTGGGTTTTCTTCTATGTATCTCTGTTTTATTAATTTATGATACTCTTCTTGAAATGGGCCAGCTCTAGACCTGCAGAGCATGTTTGAGCTTCAAAAGGAATACAAAGGAACTTTTCATTTCTCCCTTTTTTTTCTTTCAACTTTATCTCCCATCATTGTTTACTTTACACTAATGGGTTTCTTTAGATAAATGTGGATATAGCAATCATACCAATAGTTAAGTTTTCTTCTATGATATGGCTATTTTTATCTCCTGTAATATTCTTTCAAGAGTCATTGTGGTATATCAGTTATTCATTTAATTCATTACCTAGAATTTCCATGAATATTTTTTTGTGCTAACTCTGAAAATCTATCCAATACTAGATATGCCCACAATCAATCTTTCAAAGTCTCTATTAAAATGAAAACTATTTCTAAAAGTTGGCCCTCATAATGTCACCTGTCAACTACTTCCTTGGACACATGGCAGTTATAAAGTAAAACCTGATTAAAAGGGGGAAGTGGAGTCAAAGTCTAAGAGTAAGGTAAACAATCATACTTAAATACACACAAGACTACTTTCCTTAACTGTGAAATGTTGAAATAGTAATTTCCTAGGTAAACTTCTGTGTTTCATTTCTATTGCTAAATCAACTTAGAATTCCGATAGAGTGCCTCTTGAATGGTAATGGACATTCATATTCAAACCTAATGCTTAAATCCAAGTGACCAAAAGATGACTAAAAGTCTCAGTGGCTGCAAAAATCAGAGATCGGTAATGTCACTAAAGGGAACAATCGGGAGTTTTGTGGAATTGTACTTTTGTGGAGCAGACTGCTTAAAATGCCTTCTGACAGCATTTAGAATATTGAACTAATCAACCAAAAATGATTCTTTAGAGTAAATACAGAGGAGTCTTCAGTATAAGAGGCAGTGGAATATAGTTATTAAAAGCACAGACTTTGGGTCTGAGCTCTTACAGTTTGTAACTGTGTGACTTGAATTTTTATACCTCAATTTCTCCATCAGTAAAATCTCAATAGCAACAATCCACATTTCATGGTATTCTTGTGAAGACTAAGTGAGTTAGTTTAAGGAAATCACTTGCACCAATGCTTAGCATGTAGTCATCGCTACAGGACAGCAAACTAAGCTACTAAATAATATAGGAGGAATCAAAATACCTAAGTGAATAATTTAATGTTATTTACTCTCAAATATTGCCACAATATGGACTTTAGCAGCAGTAAATTATTCTGTCATTAATATGATTTTAAAACATCAACAACAAAAAGCAAACAAAAACAAATGAGTAAACTTCAGTGATCTTAAAATCAGAAAATTGGAATTTTATTCCTACCTGTGTGTGACTTTCGGTAAGTAGTTTCACGTACCTTAGTAAAATAGACCAAAAATACTGATCCTGTAAAAGAGATGCTCTAGGATGAAATTAATTGATGAATATGTTTTAGAAACCAAATTCATCACTTTAGAAAATACAGATATTATTACTAAGACTATGCAAGTATTGCCTTAAGGGAAACATGCAAAAATTCCTCACTTAAATAACAAAAGACCACTCACTTAAGAGGTTATTTCTAATAAAAATCATGTGTCTCTGAGAAGAGACTGGTGGTTACCATGGGGAAAGGATCGGCGTGGGTGGGTGAAATAGGTTAAGGGGATAAAGAGAAAGAGGCAGAAAATCTCAATCATAATATAAATCAGTCACAGAGTTGAAACTATACAGCATGGAGAATATGGTTTCTGTGTTTCTGTAACATCTTTCTATCTTGACAGATAATAACTACATTAGTTGGGGTGAGGATTTGATAATGTATATAACTGTTGAATCACTACGCTGTATACTTGAAACCAATATAATATTGCATATCGACTACATTTCCATAAAAAAAAATCATGTGTCTTCCTGTTGAAGACAGGAAGAACAATCCCAAATGAATAGTCTAACATCACAATTATTAAAACTGGAAAAAGAAGAACAAATGAGGCCTAAAGTCAGCAGAAGGAGGGACATAATAAAGATCAGAGAAGAAATAAACAAAATTGAGAAGAATAAAACAATAGCAAAAATCAACGAAACCAAGAGCTGGTTCTTTGAGAAAATAAACAAAATAGATAAGCCTCTAGCCCAACTTATTAAGAGAAAAAGAGAGTCAACACAAATCAACATAATCAGAAATGAGAATGGAAAAATCACGACAGACTCCACAGAAATACAAAGAATTATTAAAGACTACTATGAAAACCTATATGCCAACAAGCTGGAAAACCTAGAAGAAATGGACAACTTCCTAGAAAAATACAACCTCCCAAGACTGACCAAGGAAGAAACACAAAAGTTAAACAAACCAATTACAAGCAAAGAAATTGAAACAGTAATCAAAAAACTACCCAAGAACAAAACCCCGGGGCCGGACGGATTTACCTCGGAATTTTATCAGACACACAGAGAAGACATAATACCCATTCTCCTTAAAGTGTTCCACAAAATAGAAGAAGAGGGAATACTCCCAAACTCATTCTATGAAGCCAACATCACCCTAATACCAAAACCAGGAAAAGACCCCACCAAAAAAGAAAATTACAGACCAATATCCCTGATGAATGTAGATGCAAAAATACTCAATAAAATATTAGCAAACAGAATTCAACAGTATATCAAAAGGATCATACACCATGACCAAGTGGGGTTCATCCCAGGGATGCAAGGATGGTACAACATTCGAAAATCCATCAACATCATCCACCACATCAACAAAAAGAAAGACAAAAACCACATGATCATCTCCATAGATGCTGAAAAAGCATTTGACAAAATTCAACATCCATTCTGAATTGAGCCTTTTCTTACTTGGAACAAATAATTCAAAAATTCATATGGAAACACCAAAGACCCCGAATAGCCAAAGCAATCCTGAAAAAGAAGAATAAAGTAGGGGGGATCTCACTCCCCAACTTCAAGCTCTACTACAAAGCCATAGTAATCAAGACAATTTGGTACTGGCACAAGAACAGAGCCACAGACCAGTGGAACAGATTAGAGACCCCAGAAATTAACCCAAACATATATGGTCAATTAATATTTGATAAAGGAGCCATGGACATACAATGGCAAAATGACAGTCTCTTCAACAGATGGTGCTGGCAAAACTGGACAGCTACATGTAGGAGAATGAAACTGGACCATTGTCTAACCCCATATACAAAGGTAAACTCAAAATGGATCAAAGACCTGAATGTAAGTCACGAAACCATTAAACTCTTGGAAAAAAACATAGGCAAAAACCTCTTAGACATAAACATGAGTGATCTCTTCTTGAACATATCTCCCCGGGCAAGGAAAACAACAGCAAAAATGAGCAAGTGGGACTACATTAAGCTGAAAAGCTTCTGTACAGCGAAAGACACCATCAATAGAACAAAAAGGAACCCTACAGTATGGGAGAATATATTTGAAAATGACAGATCTGATAAAGGCTTGACTATTGCCCAGGAAATTCAGTTGAAATGACAATGAGATATTTATAAATAAATAGATTCATAGCAATCTGAGTATGAGACAAAGGGCATTAGCAATCCAAATCTTGTGAAAAGATTTCTGGAAGATAGAAAGCAGATGAGATCATATGGCAATCTAAAGCAGAAACATGGAATAAGCACAGGGAATGACTAGGTTGCATGTGAAATCTCTTTTTTCTCTGCTCTGCTACGGAGAGACTCCAAACTCTCAATGCCAAGGCACTCAGGGTTGGAGTGCAAAATGGGGATATAATCATCATAATTAATCAAGGGATTAACAACAGAAACTCTCGCCAAAGCCTCTGCCCTCCCCACCTCATGCATGCTACTGAGTCATTTTTGCCCAAGTTAAGCTGAAAAAATATTCACAAAAGCAAGTTTCTCAAATTATGGTCTGTTGAACACTTTTATCAGAGTTATTAAAAATTCAGAAACCTATTTCATTCCAGTATCAGACTTGTATTAGTCTTATTAAAAATTCAGATAACCTATTCTACTCCAGGTCTACTTAATTGAAATTCTGGGGCAGTAAATTAGAATATATGTTTTAGACAAGTTTCTCAAGTGATTTTTCTTTCGCCTGATACATTTTGAGACCCATCACAGTAAAGAAATTGAACCATCTGGCTAGGAGTGGCAACATTTCCTTTAAAATGTGCCAGAATCCTACAGTAGTTTCTTATTCAGACCAAGATGGAGTAACAAGAGCCACAGTTATTCTGCCATTTGAAAAAAGCCAAAGTATTTGACAAGTTTTTCAGATGCTGGACATCTGGCAGTGCAAGATCACCAAAAGGAGAGATAAATGAGACAAACCCTATGATTGCCTCAGTTTACTGTCCAATTTATCAACTGCAGAACAAGAGGGCAACCCAAAGTGGGGCCCAGTGATCTTTCTGAGAAGAGAAGATGGATGTGGGTGTCTGGGGAGGCCAAAAGAATGAGTTCACAGGGGAGAGAGCAAAAGGACAGAGTGAGATGCAGATCCGCCCAGGATTTCCCTCAGTCTTTTTGTGGAGGCTTATGATGAAATTACCAAAGCCAGAGAAAGAAACAAAAAGAATATCTTTGGAACTCACATAAGGCCAGGAAGTTTGTTTTCCTACCTGACAGGGAAAATAGAATTCATGGGTTTCTGGGTAGAACACTCACTCAGAAGATTCTTGCCTCAGTAGTGGGGAAAAATCAGCCCTAGACTAAAGGCCTCTTTGGTCCCGCCTAACAAAGTTACAGCAAACAATTTCCAAGTCATTTAACTACATTCTAGAAAAAAGCTAAAAAATAGTTATAGTAATGTGAAAATATGCATTACTCCAGAGTTACAATTCAAAATATATGGCATCCAATCAATAATAACCAAGCATACCAAGACCCAGGAAAAGTGCCAAGGCAATTCAATGGGGGAAAGGAAATTTTTCAACAAATGATGCCAGAACAATTTTATAACCATATGTTAAGATATTAATCTCAGTGCTTACCGCATGCTCGGTATGAAAATTAACCCAAAATGGATCTTTGTCCTAAAAATAATGACTAAAATCTATAAAATTTGTTTACAAAATCAGAGGAAATGTTTAAGAAAATGAGGCAAACTGTTTTAAAAGGCAATATAGTGGGCCTCATCATAATTAAATACATTTATTCTTTACAAGATCCTGTTTTGAAAAGGAAAAGGCAAAGCCATCATCTGGGAGAAAATACCTGTGAAATATTTAGCTAACAAAGAAATTTTATCTGGACTATATAGAGAATAATTATAATTCAATGAGACACATAGCCCAAAATGAGCAAAAAATTTGGAGTATTTTACTAAAGCATATAATAAATATGTATGTGATACTTTTATACACACACACACACACACACACACACACACACATATATATATATATAAAATAATGATGTTGAACATTTTTTCAGGTCCTATCTATTTTCTTTATGACAAGTAAATACTTGAAAGAAGTGCTCAACATCCCTGATCATTAGGGAAATGCAAGATAAAACCAGAACAACATACTACTACACTCTAAGTAGAATGGCTATAATTAAGGTTTCCTGATAACAAGTCTTGGTAAAGATGTGGAGCAAGTGCTTCCCATACACCGCTAATGACGATGTGAAATGGTACAACCACTTTAAAAAATAGTTTGGCAGTTTCATAGAAAATTAAATTTTCACCTTGCATATGATCCAGTCATAAAAGAAAGCTTACATCTATCTAAAACTTGTGTTTGAATGTCCATAGTAGTTTTCTTTGTAATAGTCAAAAGCTAAAGAGCCTGAATGTCTACCAGTGAGAGAATGGGTAAAAATAATTGTGATATATCTGTGTGATGAAATATTGCTCAGCTAAAAAAGAATGGATTACAGGTAGTACAATAAGATGGAAGAAATTCATAGTAATTATGCTGAGGAAAAGAATCAAGACAACAAGAGTAGAAACTATGTGATGTCATTTATATAAAATTATAGAAAATACAGACTAATCTGTAGTACAGAAATCCTATCAATGATGGCCTGGGACTGGGGTGGGGGCAAGAGAGAGGATTACCAAGGGCCATGAGAAACTATTGAGGTTGATTGATATTTTCCTATCTTGATTTTGGTGATCAGTTTCATATGTCAAACCCCATCAAATTTTCACTTTTATGTGTAGTTTATTGTATATCTCCCCAGATTTCCTCCTTAGGGCCAGTGTACTCCATCTCTAAGAAACTGAATATATTGGCTGCTGAAAGGTCACTGCTGTATTCCTCTCAGGGAATTGCTCTCAGAACCAAGGAAATGCATCATCTAAAGTTTTAACTCCTGGGAGAGGTTGACATAGGGATAAAAACTGGTTGATATGGAGATAGAATGTGTCAGCCATCCTGCTTCAATTTGAGACTATTTTGGAGGTCAGTCTGAGCTTCACAGCTCCCCACAGGATCAACTAAGGTCTCCTTTACAGCCATAACAAGGATCAGCTCTTCCCTGGGTCCAGTCCTTCCCTCTCCACTTTCTTATAGTCTTTCACCTAAGATCACACCCCAACTTCATGCAACTCCATACCTTAATGTCTGTTACCATGGAAGCCACACCAAGATATTCAGTCTCAGGATTGGTGTGGGAAATAGACATTAAATAGAATTCTACTGTATTCAGCTGGATGGAAACAGCTGGTAAAAAATAGAATATGGGTATCTCTGACATGTTGTTAAAATATTCACTGGTGGTGAAATGGGATGGGTTACTGGTGGAGGGGATTCACTGGCTGATGCTCAGAATTGCTGGGGTTTGGGAAGTGTGAGGGACAGGATAACTGTAAGGACTGGAATTGGGAGGCAGTTGCTGAATACATCAGATTCAAAGATTTACTGAACAACGATGATTCACAACTGATACAAGTCATAACATAAAAGCCACAGAGTCTCTTTGCAGTACTTGAGAAAAACTTCCTGCATCAGGAGCAGACCAAGTGGGAAGAACAAGATTTATCACAAGAGTAGCAGAGATTCAGAAAAGGTTAAATTCCCAGCACTGATGTCTTCAATGTCAAAGTTAAGTTTCTAGTAGGATGGAGTGGGCCCCATGACTTTGAATGCAGATATCTGGGCAAATGCAGATTCCTCTGAACCCCTTTACATCATTGTTAGAACATAGTGGCCTCATTTGCTTAAAGATTATACAAAGGCCCAAGTGTGTCATAAAGTGCTCAAGACTGTGTTTGCCGTCTGGTCTACCTTGTAACAGTGGAGATGACAGCATAGAGTAAGGGAAATATAGAATAGGTAATGAAGGAAGAGGATGGCCATCATATATGACCTAAAGATTAACTACAGAAGTAGAGGCTGTACTTACCTCTCTAAAGATTCCACAGTACTGGAGGAGGTCATCAAGAAGATGTGACCACCTGTTAATCCAGGAGATGTCAATCAGAGGCTCCTCATTCCCTCCCCTGCCCTTGTAATGTGTCCCACTTTCCTTCTGCATGCTAGAAGCTTTCCCAATAGCTCAGTCTTGAAACAGTAAGATGCTGTTGAGACCATCTTGATGGCATACATGCCTGAACCCAGTTAAGACCTCTATATAAACTTCTAAGATTCTGGTGGGCAGGTGTGGAGATCTATTCATTTTGTAGCCACCCAAGAGGAGCCTCATATGCAAGACCCCTTGTTTATTAAACCTGCTATCTACCAACCAGGAGTGGCCTGCCTTTTTCTTTGGTTTCTCTTTGCCCTCCATGTATGTCAGCCAGTTTCAGATTTCACCTGGAAAGCTCCTGAGTTTGTGAACCAACATCCAGGGTAGAAGACTCACCAGCATCATGGAGAATCTGTCCTCCAATGTAAGGAAGTTACTATAAAAAGCAAATCAAGTTGAGAGATACACTGATTGGCTTAATGGACACTGTGGTCCCATAACCAGATCCTGTCTTCAGCACTTGCACATCCATCCCCTAAATGCTGAAAATACCTGGTGCTGACAGTCAGTGCTAAACCTTTGCTGGAGATTTTCCAAGGGAACTGCCTCATCCAAGGCAATACCCCTTTTTAGAGACAGTCAGTGTCTAATGGCTGACTATTTCAGATATATAATGTCCTCTCCCTTTGTCTCAATTTGGGCCAACCTATCTTTATAAGGACATTGGAGGTCTATGGTTACCTGGAGTATCAACCAAGGTCTCATTCCAGCTGGTTGTCAATCAGCTCCTGTCTCTGCTCAGTGTGTTCATGCTCACTTCCTTCTATCTGTATCTCCAAGAGCATTCCTCAGTGGACTGTGTGTGACTTCCTATCTCAAAGTCTTTTTCCAAGGAACCCAATTCAGGGCTTTTCCATGCTGTTTACAGATAAGCCGTCTTCTTTCCACATACTCTGAATTCACCATCAGCCTTCCAATTCAGGAAGGAGGGCTACCGGGGAACAGGGAACAGGCTTACATCACAGAAATAGGACCGTTCCAAGCCACGTATGTATAGCAATCAAGGACTTCCCTCATAAAATGATTGATACCAGATTTTTGAAGGATAGCAATAGCACACAAGGAAAGACCAAGATAAATCAACAGGATAATCATTCCTTGAGGAGAGACAGCTAATTGGGAAAGGGAAGAGGAAACTAAACATTCTAGTAAGTATTCTTGATCTAATTGTGATGTGTGTTTTAATCAGTCTTCCTTTTGATTATCAAAAGATCAAGCAACTTTTTCTATTCTTATAGGCCATTTGTGTGTTCTCTACTGTGACTTCTTTGTATATACCATGTTTGGCAATGTGTTGGCTACACTACACATATCTAACTACCACTGAGAAAGAAAATATTGTTTGTTTTTGTTACTGTTTTTTTTTCTTATTTAACTTCAGTGCTTCCTTGATTTTCCTCTCCCTTTTCCTGCTGTGTCTTGAACCAATGTCCTTTTCCTAAGGATAATGTTCTTTTTCTAAGGACTCCGTTCTTCATGCTATCATAACATAGGAGTCATTTTTGACTGGTTTTGATGGGAAGAGTGGCTTCCTTATTGGAGTCTTAACTAAAAGCAGCTTCCCAATGGGCAGAAACAATAATTTAGGATTCTGTGTAATTCTATTAAGCATCCTGCCTTAACTGTTCTGTTTGAGGTCCTTTGTACATGGCCATATCATAATCAATATCAATATATATATGCTATATATGCCCAAGACATTCTTCACTAGATACACCTGAGTCTATCAATGATGTTTAAAAAAGAGAAAAGGAGAAAGATAGAAAGAGATAGAGAAAGAGAGAGAGATACTGTATAAGAGTATAGGCTCAGGACTGGGAGACAAGTGAGAATCCATTTGGGTACAAAGAATGTTCAGAGTAATGATGACTATTGAATATTTTAGATCCTGTCCCAAACTAGGTAGTAGGAGAAAAACTTGGTATCTCTTGTTGCTCCTTCCAATTCACCTAAACTTGATTCTCCATTCAATATTGCTGGGGAGGTCATTCATATAATGAAAGATGATTAAGGCAACAGTCTCTGTAGCACCTCATCTATGTTTGAATCCTAGCTTTGTCCTTTAGGCAAACCACTTAATTTCTCAGAACCTCAGCTTCTTTAACTATTAAGGGGGGATAACAATAATACCTACTTCGTGGATTAGCTGTTTGGATTAAATTTATAAGAACAAGGCCTAGAACACTGTGATTACTCTGTGAGGGCGAGACATAGCTATTGTTTTTAGTATTACTACTACATAGAAATAAATATACAAATATTCAAATATCAGTTTTAAAAGCCACTTACAGTAATGTTTAATTTTGGTATAAATTAAAGGGAGTGATTTAAAATTAGTAATGGTAAATTTCATAGAAATCTCATTTGTTTTATTTCTTCTGTGGTTTAGAAAAATTGATATAAGCCTAAGACACCTGTTGAAAATGAGCTTTTAAATTTTTATACTTGTAAATGGCATCATTGCAATCTTTTCAGATAGTCAAGTACATTTAAATACTGTCTTTTTTAATAAGATTCTCTCAGGTGGATGTTATATTAAACAGGTTAAGATATTCTTAACTGTCTAAAGTTTAGTATGGAATAGCATACCAGAGCTAAATATATTCTATTTTTAAGAGCCCATAATTTAAGCAAGTTCTAAATATGAATCACTGTCTCTGTTAGGTTGGATTTAAAATCAGATCTAGATTTCAAAATATATATTTAAAGATATTATTTTACCTAGTAAATTTTATTGTTCTAAATTCTTTGTTCTATTTGTTAGAATTGTTTGAAGTGCTACTTTGAGCATTAGTTACATTATGTATCTATTATTGTATTGGTTTGTAAATATCCTATGGCAGTCATTCATATAGAACAACGTAGTTGAAATTAGTGTATGTTATTTAATGTCATATGGAAACATCTACCTCTGTGGACAGCTCTTTGACTTGAGACTGCCATCCTTTTGCAGCCCTTAATGTCAACTGAAGCTCTGATTTCCTTTTGTTTGAGGTTTGTCTGCAGCTTTTGTGCAGGGTTTCTAGTTTTCTGAATACTGTGTTGGTTTCTTTGCTGCTCTTCAGCTTTCTAAAATAAGCATTTTTATTTGGATTATATTTCACTTCATTTTCTTTAGCCCCTCACATAATTTCAGCACACTCTAAAATGGCTACATGGGATATCCATCTCAACTCCCTTTTTTACAAGGTTTTGTTGAAGCAAAATTCAGTGGTGGTAAACCAGCTATTTCAGACAGCTACATTCACAAAAATTTTGAAAATAATTAGAGAAAAAAAATCTGGAATAAACTTGCCCTTATTCTCCTCCTGTTTTAGTCTTCTCTCCACATTTCACAAGCCATTCCCATCAGGAATTATACTTGAAAACAAAACTTCCTGAACTTTTACTAATGAGCTATTATTCTCTACATATCCCTACCTCAAAGACCACTCCCTTCCCTATTCATTATTCTCTTTGAATCTTAGCTTCAATTCAGTTAATAGAGGAGGAAAAAATAAATGTTTGTTGACTTTCAGTGGAAGGAAGTGACAAGGGATGAAAGAAATCTCTGAACACAAGTCAATAACTTCTTGATGATAGGTATTTGTATTAGAGAGAAAAATTTAAGAAAAAATGGTGGCATTATTAATACAGACTTAATCACATTGAAAGCCCTTTCATAAAAGTGTAAACTGAGGAATCCTTGCTGTGACAATAAACTGAGCCTAAGGGCTAATGGAATAGAAGTGGGATGAAAGAGGACAATCATTATCCTGGACAATTTTGCATTAGGCAGCTTTTCTATAGTGTCTCTGCTTGCCACTACTGTCACCTACTTCATTGTTCTTCCTCTGTCCTCTCATTCTGAAGGGATTCTAGTCCTTGACACAGAGTCTCATGACATTGCCTGCACTGCACATTCTAGTATTTAGGTTCCCTGTACCCTGAGATGTCAGTGCAGAAGGATCACTACAGTTCTTTATCACATCAAGTTAGCATGTCAGCCAAGGCAGCTTGGTTTTGTGGTAGAGTGGCCAATGGATCTTCTCTCTTTCCCTTCCTTTGACTTCTTTATTAACCTGTGGCCAACCAGAGGGGGTTAATAATGTCTCAAGAATTATATGTGGGTTTTAGTGGGAAGCAAAGTCCCCACTTAAGCTTCTGGTTCAAAGTGCACACTAAAATTGTAGTTCCAGGTGTGAAATGTGATCAATTCAAATCAAAATGGAGCCAGTATAGCTAAGGGAAACAACTGATAAAGAGCCAGGGGGACCCTGAAACCACCATCTGTTATGGAAATGTATGGACTCTTACCTGGCTTCAGCCAGAGCAACCAATCAGAAACTGAACTTTTCTGTCAGCTCCAATCACAAAACATTCAAACTCAATCACAAAACAATTTATGAAAATGAATAATTTTACCTTCAAAAACCTTAAAGTTGTCAGCAACTTAGAGCAAAATATGGGTTGTTACCTAAATCTGTCTCCCAGATTGCAATCCCTAAGACCCTCCAAATAAACACAACTAATTGTGTTGAAGCTTTGTTTATTTGATTTTTGGTTAACAAGACATTAATTATATATTTGTGCTTTGATTTCTATTATGTTAATTTTGTGTAAATCTCTCAGAAAGCCTACTAGGATAATTGTTAATAAGCAAGCCCCAAATTAGATGTTCCTATGAATTGGTTCTCTTAACCAATACTAAGCAAAAACAAAAACACCTTTTATTTCTAAGACTTAATGCAAGTTCTTAAAAAACATGAAAATGTTCCCTTATAATTGTACCAAAAAGCTTTGGTTCATGTATGCCAAATATTGTTGTTGTTTTTCTTTTATGTTTCTTTGATGTTTAAATATATGCTTGGTTGGAAATAGTGTTATTTTTTGAGTCCAGAAATGTTCATTAGTATCTTTGCCAGGAGTAAGAACAATGCTGTCATATGCATGTATTTAGTTTCAACTAGAGAGGGAAAGAACAGTTCAGCATATTCAATGTATACTGTATTTTCTTTCAGAAAAATCAGTGAGAGTAATTATGAGAAGAGACCTTAATTATGCAAACCACTAAATGCATTTACAAAATACCAGGAAATATTAGTACTTATTTCTTTTAAATATTGTGATGCATTATTAAAATAAGCACATACATAGGGAATGCTTATTAACAATGGTAAGGCAGTAGAGTACAGAGGCAGTAAGTGGTGGTTAAAAGTGCAGGTGTCTGCTCAGTCTTTTTTTCTAATTTTCTAGACTCTGAGGTATAAGGAATCATAATTATTGGCCTCCCATAACATCCTTTCAAAATAGTTTTTTCAATAGGCAAGACTTAAACATGTTAAATGTTATAAAAAAATGATACAGATGGTGAAATGGAGATATTTAAAGTATAGTTGGTAGAGTGATACCCAAAGATTACTTAAATTATTTACATAGCAGCAGAAATACCTCTTTTTTTGAATAAGAAGAAAAGAAAAAAATAGTTGAGGATACAAAAAAGTGTTTTGTGTAAAAATTAAGTAAGTTTCAGTATAGTGTTTTCTGCATAATTTTCTCTGGAGGAAAACAACATTATTTCAGAGTGAGGAAGTATGTATTGGTTATTGATTTAAGACTAAATATTTGACATTATCCTATTGGTGATTCAGAAAGGGTTGTCTGCTGACAGGGAAAAGGTAGACTTGGTAATATTAAGGCACAGTGGGACTAGATGCAATGGATATCTTTTGTAAGATTATAAAATGCTCTACTTTCTCTTCATTTCATACCCTGGATTTATTGAGACAATCTTATTATTATGGAATGATAATATCATCTCATCATCATTATTCAATCATCACGGTATTAAAAAAAAAGAAAGAACAAGCCCAAAATGGAGTCATTTGCTGCCCACATTCCCAAAGCAAACTTAAACTTAATTACAGTTTCAACGTCTCCCTGGCATGTGACCATTAACAGTCAACCTGAAATCTCATCAGTACTAGTGAGGCAATCTGTGTGATAAAACCCTGGGCTTCCCTGCCTCCCAAAAAGGAGATGCCCTGGCCTGAAACAATCCTTTCTCTTCGTTTGCTAATAAATGCCTTGCTCCACCTGGCTGCCTATAAAAACCTTTCCATTTTATACAAGGCCTCAGGCCAGTCTCTTCCTGCTAGGTGGAATGGGGCCCAATTCATGAATAGCTTATTAACAAAGTCAATTAGATACTCAAATTTCCTCTGTTGAATTTTGTTTTTTTTAATAGTGGTTTACCTTATTGTTTACTATATGCTGTTCGTAGCTCTAGCACTTGGAGAGTATTAAATCATTTAATCTTGACAGACTGCATTATGAGAAGTTGTGAGTTTAATAGCATTATTAATTTTTTGTGTAGTGTGTATTTTATCCAATATTCATATTGATATTTGAATTGAGCATTTAATAATTTAAAATAATAATTTTAGGCTTTAGATTACTTTCGTGAATTTGACTGACCATTTTTTAATTTCACATTTTCTTTGTTTAGATCTTTTTTTAATTAATTTCTGTTTTCTCTGGAATATTTAATTGAGAAGGTTTTATTATGAGAATATACAGGAACCTTCTGCATCATTGATATGTCTAAGAATGCCCCCACACATGAACAATAGCTCTATTTAAAACTGAATTTTTGCAATATGTGTTCTACTTGACATGTGTTCTAGTATTTGCTATAGGGGATGAGTTACCACTATGGATGGCCAAGCCAATTTTTATTTTTCTTCTTCACCAAATTGTTTGTTACTGTCTAGGGTGGTTGTAGAATTTTTTCTTAATTCTGTAAATTTAAAGGCAAAACAAAGTAAATATATTGACATAGATTCTTGTCATTAGTGTTGCTTAGTGCTCAGTGAGTCCTTTTACCTTGAAGCTGTAAGCATTTCTTCAGGCTTTAATGTTTGTATCTTCCTGTACATTATGAAGTCCTGCATGAAAATTAATATTATATTCTTTTATTGTTTTTCTATCCCTAGTTCCTAGTAGGGTACCTGAAATATTTGTGAAAGTCACTGAATTCCTGAATGAATTGTTCCATCAGCTTGAGGGAATATTTAGAGCTTTCAAGTGGTATTGCAGGGTCTAAAGAGTTTCAATAGACTGAACTAAAAAGTCTTCTGAAAAGAAGTTTAACTCACTTGTGAAATGCGTGAAGACCAGGTTAGAGTTATTTCCGTCGGGAATGGTTATGCCAATATGTTATAATGTTATCAATAATCAAAATTATCTCAATCATCAATCAATAGATTATAAGATCATCTTGAAGCCCTTGGGACGTTCATTTAAAATGTCAGAACCTGCCAGGATTCTGACAATCATGTTTGTGTTTAAAGTATTCTGGACATTTTTAGAACTTCATTGGACAGATGGTGCAGATAAGCTACCATATAGAAATGAAAGAAAGAGATTACTTACTACTTTGTTGAACTCCGACATTGGGCAAGAATTTAATAGTTTCGCAAAAGACCTCATGGAATGTGTAATGCTTTCAGATGATGTCTGACAACTGGATCCTTTGTTAGGACCTTTGTGTTGCCAGTGGTCCACCTGTGTACTTGGTAGTGATGCATTTTTGATGGCTCTATGTTGCTATCTTCTGCTCTTGCTATAGTATCATTTATCTACATTAAATAGATGTATTTCTTGTGCTTGTGACAGTTGATATTCTTTATTGTGTTGAAGAATCATCTTTGCTTTTGTAACCCGCTCAGATTGGAGGAGAAAAATCATCAATGGTCATAAGTGGAAAAGAAAGAGAGACAGAGAGAAAAATAAAAAACAAAGACTATTCATGGAGTTTTGAGGGATAGGAGCAAAAAGAGTTGAGAATATAAATAAATGAATAAATGGCCAAAGAAAATATAAAGGAATTTGCATTATATGGTAGACATTCTAAGAGCAAATCTATTTTGAAGAAAAAACAAATCTTCAGACAGTAACTAAATACAATTTTATTGTCAAAATAAAAATCATACTTGCTCATCCACACACAAAATCTGTATCTAAGAAATATATTCTCAGATGAAAGAACTCTTAATATGTTATTTTCCCCATGACAGTCACATTATACAGGGGTAAGTAATCACATGGTAGATCTGCACTGGCAGGCTCAATCATTGGCTGTGCCTTGCAAGTAAAATGATATTATTGCCAGAAAAATAACACATGCCAGAGATGTGGCATCCAGGGACTGAGTCTGATAACATTGCTTAGTTTCATTTCCTTTTAAATAAGTCTATTTTATGGTGACTGCACTGTGAAATTACTCCCATAATTGATACAAGGAAGGGAGGTAGTCACAATCAGAACACTATTACTGTTATTAAAATTTGAATAAAAAAGAATTACAAAAATCAATTCATCTTTCATAATCAGAAGGATTGATAACCTTTTAAAAATATTTTTTTCTTGCTGAATCTGGTCTTAAGTAATTTTTAAATAATCATCTGTTTACATGTTCTAGTTCATTGATAAATATTCATGCCATTAATTACTCTGTCAAAAATAGGTGGAAATGAAATGTACTTTAGTTTTTAGGAAAGGGCACATGAGAGTAATTATGGCAATTTGTGCTATAAGATAGACCTGGAATTCCTAGAATTTGAGAAATAGTTCTAGAATTTGAGAAAAGAAGTTAAACTTCTTTTCAGAAGACTTTCTAAGTTCCCCAAATCTTGAGATACAAAAATATTGAGAGATGAGGGGAAGTGTAACAATGTAATCAGTAGCATGTAAGAGTAGGTGTTGCTGTTATGAAAGACTGGGCATCGAAAGAGATAGAGAGACCTATAATAACCATACTTTCTGATGGAAACCGCCCAGATTAAGCGGGGGACATGAATGGATGTGGAGGAATAGCAATGCAATATCACCCTATTGGTTGTACCCAGCTGTCATGGGTAGAATCCTACTGTTCCTGAAACTGGTCAAGTTTGGACAGTTACCGAAATAGGGAAGTCTGGTGCAACTTGTTGGTGATAGGGAGATGGAGAGTCAGTTTGGATGCTGGCTGTGTTAACTCTTGAGATGTGTACTAGAAAGGCAAGTGGTGATGTCAATAGGATAAGTGAGTATAAGAACCTGGAATTCAGGAGAGAGAGGATGAAATATGTGAGTCATTAGAACCCAGATGGAATTGCAAAAGTGTGGGCCTAGGGTGACCCACCTTCAGAGCAGAATTTAAGGGAGAGGCACCAATACCTCAGTAATCAAGTAAAATAGTATTTTAACCCAACATCTTAAAAACAAAAAATGATGTAAAGATCCATGATGAAAAATATCAAAATTGTAAATATTTCAATGGGACTGGTTGTGATTACTTAGGGAATGAGTTTAGAAAAGCAGTTTGTAGACAGGCTCAGGAGCACACCTCCACCCCTGTACATTGGACGTAGCACAGGGGAACCAGGCAAAGACATCCATCTCCCAGTTCAACACATATTGTCCCAGCTGCAGCCTGAGGGTCAGCTTCTGATCAGCTTGCCCCAGGGTGCTGACTGCAGTCCTCCCCTTTGGGACACTGCTGGGTCTTGTCACACTTTCAGCTCCTGGTTTGGACAATCAAGGAGATTTAAGATATAAGCAGGAGCTCAAGCCAGGCTTATTAATGAGGTTCGTCTCTTGTAAAGACCACTCTGTCCAAACCACAATGAGATATCATCTCAGACCTCTTAGGGTGTCTATTACCAAAAAGCAACAGACAAAGGCTGGTGAAGATGTGGAGAAAAGAACCCTGTTGATGGGAATGTAAACTGGCACAGTTACTCTGAAAAACACTGTGGAGATTCCTCAAGAAATGAAAACAGAACTAACATATGATCCATCAAGCACTTCTGGACGTATATTCAAAGCAAATGAGGTTACTATCTCAAAGAACACCTGCATTCTCGTGTCATTGCATCAGTTACTCCAAGAGCCATGGTATGGAAATGCTTAAGTGTCCACCCATCAATGAGTGGATAAAGAAAATGTGATACACACACGTACACACACAATGGAAGATTGTTCAGTCTTAAGAAAAAAGGAATCCTGCCTGCATGTCAATACCAATGAAACAATGGAACTGGAGGACATGATTAATCCAATCTGAGGATCTAATGTATAACATGGTCGCTATAGTTTATAGTACCATAGCGCATCATTGAAATTTGCTCAGAGGCTAGTACTTGTGTTCTCACCAAAATGCAATCAATCAAAAGAAGAAGCAAAAAATACCACTACCAGCAAGAAAAGAGGCATATATGGAACACATGGATGTGTCAATTAACTCGTGGAAATCCCTTCACAATACATATGTATAATCATCATTTTGTATATTTTAAATATATTACAATTTTACTTGTCAATTATACCCAATAAGGTTAAAAAAATGAACAATAAAAGTGAAAAATCCAGCATTTCCAGTGCCTAGCACAGTCCGTGATATATGGAAGGTGCTCAATAAACTTGTGTAAGTGAATGATCCGGTTGTTTTTGTGTTCTCTCTTATATGTTATTAATGCCATTTATATTTTTAGAATTCAGGCCCAAAGATTTTTGCCTCCGTCATTGTTTATTATGTCTTCAGCATTTGTGAATGTAATTGCTATAATTATAGTTTTCTTAAAAAAGATACTATTTCTAACATTCTGTTTCCATAAAATCTTTGAGAATGTTGTTCAGTGATCAGGAAAGGATGTACTCTAAGAAACAAAATATGGATTAAATTAACATCGCAGCAATTTTCTGCTAACAGCTCATATTCTGTGGTCCGGGGATGCAGTAGGCAGGAGGAGGCAGGAACAAAATCTGCACGGTTTTTGGAGTCTATCATCCCCTTTAGCCTATATCAGAAACAATAACACGCATAATCACAACAGCCCAGTGTTTTACTATGACTTCTGCACCGGGATTTGTAGCTGTTTGGTATATTTTATTTGATCTAATTCAACAATAACCAATGAGTTTGATATTTTTACCCACATTTCACAAACGGCTTGACTTGCCTACATCCACGCTACTAAGCAGTGTAGGGTGGTGATTCAGATCACAGTCTAGCTAATACCAAAGTCTCAGGGATTCAACACCTCACACACTTTTTGAAACAACTTCTTAAAGTAATATTTAAGCAAAAGCTATAAAAATATTTGGAGTAAATAATAGGTAAATTTAGTAATAAAAATGATAAATATTCTGCTAGTATATATAAAGCAACTATTTCCTTCTTTATGTTTTTATTTTTCCTCACTTGTATTCCTTTCATTCCTGAAGACTGTGAAATATAAGGTTTGATAGAGAAAAACAAGGTTTAGCATATGAGTTTACTTGAAAGTTTCTTCATGTCTTGACTTCAAATATCACTTTCTATAAAACTTTTTCCTCAAGGGAGACTGAGGATTAGTGGACTTATTTTTCAGTATTTCTACTAAAAATGTCTATTGCACAACTAAATAAAAAAGTGAATTTTTATTTTGGCAATGGCTTTAATGCCATTCAAAAGAAGTACTTGCAGAGAGAAAATACATTGCATTTATTTGGGTAACGGATACTTAATGTCTTGGGCTAGGATTTGACAGTCTGTTCAGTAAAGGGATAAAAAATGAAATGGATAACATAAAGTTATGAGAATATGCTGTCCTACTGGAATTTTGGGTTCTGTGTTTGTATGTGTACATACATAATTGAAATTTACTCAATCCTCCATTCAGGCATTCATTCAACAAGCATTTGTTGTCCACTCTGTGGTGGACACCATCCAACGTGATGGGCCGATAAGGCACGCACACAAAGTCCCTGCCCTCATGAAGCTTTTATTTGATCCGGAGCGTTAAACAATGAATGTGCATGTACATATACGTATACGTTGTGATTAAAACCATTAATAAGTAGTGTTTGGTGATAAAGAATTACAGAGAGGGACCACCTGGAGATTAAGGATTAGCAACCACTCAGGAAAAGATCTGAAGAAAATAGCATCTGGAGCTTTATGAAACCAGCGCTTACAAATAAATGCCTTGTAGCGGAAAGTGTCACATTCTAACAAGTATGACTAGCACCTGGTGAGAAAGAGGAATAGGGCCTTTTGTTGAGACTGTAAGAGTTGACATCACTTTCATAATGTAGGGGTGAGAAGCTCAAGATACGAATTAAGATTTTATTCAAGTGCACTGTGAAGCTACTGAAGTGTTTTAGGAAGGTAACAATATGATCTGACTTATATTTTGTGAAAATTTCTCTTACGGGGAAAATAAATGGAAGAGAAAGGATAGGAAAGCAAATGGGTAGGGGCAGAACTTTCCAGAGGACAGTTAATGGGTGGTGGCAGTGAAAGAAAATAGACGAATTTGAGTCAGAAGAGGAATAATTTTATTACAACAGTAGATTAGATTTATAATTATAAAATTTTAGGCATGGTAGTACCTAGTTAAGTGGCATTTACTTTGAGAGATGTTTCTAGCACCTTTTAGAAAACATGAAATATGCCATTATTATTATATGGTTTCAGTGTGGAGGATGTGCTTTTTCTACTGTTAGTTATTTTGTTAATGGTTTATATAGTCTCTCTTTCTCAGTCTCTTTATCTCTCTTGCTGTCCACACTTTTGGTTGTGTGCCCTGTGGCAGTTGACACCTGGGACTAAGAAGCAGTGAGAATTTCAATCATTTGGTTTTATTACTATTTTTTCTACATGGGTGAAGAATTAAATGCAGTGATGTGTAGATAAACAAAACTCTAATGGATTTCAATTATTCATCTTATTTCTGATTTCCATATTTAAAAATAAAGAAGGAAAAACAAATTCAAGAGCTCGCAGTTTGCCTTTTAGTTTTAGGAGAAAGTAATGACATAGTAATTCTGTTTATATTGGAGCCACGGAAGTGGAATTTAAATGCATTTAAGTCTTTGTCATTTATTATATTTTAGAACTGAAGAAAATTTGTTACATTCAGTTGAATAAAATTTTTCTTTGGTTTTCATTTTGACTTAAGTTGAAATGTTTTAAAACAAAATGCAAATAATCCACATAAAATTTTTTGTCTAAAAAAAGTACTTGTGCTCATAAATTTTATTTTTCTAAAGATGCATAGTTGGTGTTTCTGGATGTTCTCATATAAGATGGGTTAGCCTTCATTTCCTGTGATTCCACTGGCATAACAATGTGTGAAACTTCACAGTAGAGTGTAGATGTAAACACATTTGACTTTGGTATCAAAGGGTGACATTTTCTCTTTAAAAATATTTTTTGTGCTTTTTACCTGGGCCTTATATGACAGCTGTGTGTTAAATATTGTGAGACTGCTTCTGACATACTAAAAAAAAAAAAATAGAAACCTCAATGGGATATCATACTTTTTTCAATTATTTGCTTTAAAATGTATTTTAAAAACTTGGAGTATGAGAAAATTATCACTTCATTTATAATTCATTGAATTGTGTGTTGGAATATAATACCCTCTCAAACGTCTGCTTGCTAATACAACAGCACAAGTTTATTAGACCTGAGAGGTTATTTTTGACCATCACCATTATTAGATCATTATTTTTTATCCTCTGTGATTGCAAAGTGACTTTGCAGAAAAATTTATAATTTGTTATGTGTAACTGTTGAGTCATGTTGAATTAAAAAATAGTGTTCTGTAAACACTTCTAAGTGAGTATTTTGCTATAGATGACTATTGGTAGGATAGTTAACATGACATATATCTTTTTGATCTCTAGTTAAAATTCAAATATAACCTGTCTAGGTGATTATTGTATACATATAATATATAACTAGTCTGTTCATATAGGGAATTAGTAAGTTTTCAGGTGATGAGGAAATTTTGCATTCCTATAATAAATTGCACTTGGTAATGATTCATTAACTTGAATACATTGTTGGATTTCATTTACTATTATATTGTACATCCTTTGATAAATCTGTTTTTCTGGTTTTGAATGACAGTGATGTTAAATACAATTTCTAGCATTCTTTGGCTGGCTTTGGTATAAATATCACATTAGCCTTGTTTTCCCTTTTCTGTTCCATACAAATTTGTGTAAGATTTAATTTTTTTTCAAAACAATTGGTAACTCTCCTATAAACCTCTGGTACCCAGATTTGAACTCTCCAGGATCTCCAGGACCTTTCACATCACTTGGTCTAGTTTCCTCTTGGTTCATCTGTGTTGTTTGCATGACACATGCTCAGCCTTCATGGACATCCATTATGGTGAAGCTGGTGAGGGCAGGTAAACACAAGCAAAAGGTTCTTCCTGCAGTGAATGTAGAGAAGAGTAAATTATGATGATGCAATTCCAGAAGATGAAAAAACATTTTCTTCATTTCCATCCTTTTTTTTCCTCCCTTAGTTTTTCTGTGTTGATGATACTCACTAGTGCTCCTAGTAATGTAGTTTTCACTTCTGAAACATTTCTGTCTCATTCTAGTTCTTTCCTGAGTTCTGTGAGTTACCTTTGCATTATCTCATTGCTAGGTCATAACCCCAGGTATTTGGACTGTATGTTATATTTGTTTTTTTTACTTTTGCCTTGCAGTTTTTTCTTTTGCAACTGTTCTGTTAGTTTTCTTTTACATTCAGGTTGAAATGTGCATTACAACCTGTTTGTGATGAATTTTTCTGGTGAGGTTTCTTCCTAAGCTTTGCTTTATGTTTTATTTTCTCTTGAAATATATATGCTACAGTATAAATGCTACTATTTTGTTTTTTTGTTATCAGGATTTAAGTGAGTTGGGTTTTCTAGACTTGCTATTAGCAGAAGGATCGATGAAAGGAAGGAGTTAAGGTACTAACCTGGTTTCTCAGCCTAAAGGATGCCTTTTTTTCTGATATGAAGAATAATAATTTCTTTAATATGCAAAGTCTTTTGTGGCCAGATTTCATGGGAGTCTGTGATGCTGTTTTGTTTCTGGAGGGCTTCTTCCAGTAAGCATTTCTTTCCTTTTCCTTACCTTTGGCTACCACCTCTTAAAGATATTTCAGTCCAAAATTATCTCTTCTTTTTTAGATCTAGTGCTGACTAACTGCCATCTCTGTCTTCTGCGTACATTCCATGCTTTGTTTGCTCCAGCATCTCAAGGCTGTTTCTCAATCACAGTTGTTTTTAGATCTTAAAGGCAGGGGACGGTCTCTTTTGTGGAAGGGACTTTTTGCTGATGTTTCTTGGCCTTGCTATCAATATGATGTCTTGATAGTCCCAGTTATTTGGGGTTGAGTTTGCTAATCTTTTTCTCCACCAGGCCTTCAAATGCCTTTTTTGCTGGTCTTAATTATTTTCCTCCAATTTGAATATAATTTAAGGTTTATGGAGTATTTCTCTGTCATTTACTTTCATTGCATTTATATGTAGTTGGGTGTTTATTAATTTATTAAATTTTTTCCATGTTTTTCTGCACAGACTTGCTCTCTTTTCTAGTTTTCAGTTTTTCCTTGGAGGCAGCAGCTGGTGGTTTAATAATCCTGCTGTTCTTTTTTCTGGCCACTTTTTAAAAGATGTTATAGTGATCTACATTTTCATCAAATGTGTCTAGTTTTTTTTTCTATCTGCCTATCATCTATCATTTTAGAGGAGGACTCACTGAGCTTCTTGTATTTGAGAATTCATGTCTTTTTTCTATTCTCAAAAGTTCTCAGCCATTATTTCTTAAGACATTAGAATTATTAGAACAAAAAGCCTAGGATTATCACAAAGTGGAATTCACACCGATTTTTTCTCTTCTTTGATTTGGCCATTGGTTAAGCATTAGCATTTCTTACTCTGTGGTGTTTCTTAAATTTTTTTTCATACTTTCTGCTTGCCTCTCTGGGGTGCATTCTGGGGCTATTCTTTTAGATTGATCTTCCAGTTCACCAATTCTTTTCTTGGTTCCTTTGGTTCGGCTCCTAAACACCTTTATTGAGCACCAAATCTCAGTTGTTTCATATCTTGTTTAACAATATTCCATATGATTTAAAAAATTTATTCCTGGTCAAATTGTACATTTTTTGTTCCTTTCTTATTTGTTTAATTTTTCATTTTAAAAGCTTTCTTATTTGTTTAATTTTCTATTTTAAAAGCTTAACATGTTAAATTTTATTCACATTATTTACTGAGAATGCCAAAATCTGCTGTCTTCGTGGGTTAGAATATACTATTTGTTATTCTTCTGAGTCTCTCAAGGTGGATTATTTTCTAGTCTGTTTTGTGCTTTTTCATTTGCTAATATGCATTTTAACGTAGTCCTTACAACTTTTCTTTGCTCTTCCCTGAGGGGTCACATTTTTCCTAGAAATTTTGTTTTCATTGCTGCTTGTCTGTTTTGTTATTAGCCACAAAGTCAGTAAGACTTCTTGCTCTTAATTTAAATAAAAATAAGCATGTATTACAGACATTTTTATTCACCCACAGCTAATGCTGATGACAGTCAGTATTTTTACAGTCTTCTACTAGAGAGGGGATTTTTTCTTAATTTACTCATTATGTTTGACACCATAGTTGGTCTTTCCTTTATGTAAGGGTTCACAGACCAAAGATATTTCCATTTTGAAATACCCTGGGCTTTTTCTTCTGTTCTTTAATGGATCACTAAAGCCCAAACTCTAGGTAAATATGACCATTTATCCCCATCAAGAATTCAGGATGGTAAATTGAACTGTCTCTAAATTCATCCTCCTTCTCTCCCTCCTTCCCCCTCCCTCCCTCCCTCCTTCCTTCCTTCCTTCCTTCCTTCCTTCCTTCCTTCCTTCCTTCCTTCCTTCCTTCCTTCCTTCCTTCCTTCTTCCCTCCCTCGGTCTTTCTTTCCATCTTTTATAAGTTGTAGAGGATTTCTTGTGCCATTACACTAACTAGTCTCAAAGTTTGGAAATTTTAAAAATATTTTATTAATCAGTTTGGGGTATTTTACACAGGAAAGATTTCTTTGGATAGATATTTCACCTCACTGCTGGAAACTGAACCTTATTTCTTTTCTTTTTATTTATATTTCACCACCTTATTTTTTGATCCTTCAACAAGTTCATTTTTTGGTGGAATGAAGAAAATGTATAAAACATTGTTTCCTATGGCATGCTTCTTCACTCATCATTTATATATTATCTTCTAGGAAAATGTTCAATACAGGAGGAAAAACAGTAGGGCAGGTATGACACCCACATTATAAATAAGAATACCAGAACACTCAGAAATAATCCAGCAGGATTGCAGACCCACACGACTTGTTGGCAGCTCTGTAATAAACTCCTTCCCTTCTTACACCTAGTTGGTGTCTTTTTTTTTATCCCACTCTGGTCAACTTTAGGGCCTAGTCATTCTGTGTGGATTTTGTATCTGACATCTTTGTTTATATCTGACACTGAAGCAAAGGTCTGTTTTTCAGAATTGTCCACAAAAACTAGTTTACACTTCCAGGACTTCCGTTATTTTCAAGGTCTCATCTTCTTATTTTGGGAATTGAAGAGCACTGAATTATGCTCTAATTGGCACTGAAATATGAAAGAATAAATAAAACATTCATCATGACCTTTGCGACCATGGCAGACAGAACAGGGCAAATGTGTAGCTGTAGTTCCTGATCCAAACTGAAAGGCCGTCGAGCACTGAAAACTGCCAACATCGTATCGGTTGCAAATTACGGCTTTCAAAGACCACAAATCAAAGTCAGCTTTTCACCCTTTTAAAAAATCTTGGTCTGTAGACTATTATTTATATGAAATGGCAAATAGTTGTAGGTCACAGCAAGATACAGAACTATGGAACCCCAAGCATGAGTTATGTATTTTATGTTTTTATAATATTTGATAATGCTACTTCATGGGTTGGTATTTCAAGCAGCTTTTATGCTTATAGGGATTTAAGGAGGTTACAAAAAAAGCATATATGAATCTGACATTCTAAGTGAACATACATCAAAGACACAGTGATTCCTAAAGCTACCTCTTGTCACAGGGCACATAGTGAACATGGGTACAAAGGGCTTACTTCTATCCTTGATAAAAGCTAAGCTAATTTTTAAGTGTAATTTACAGGCAGGTTGCAAGGCTAATAACACATCAGAAGTTATTCACATTTTACCCTCTATCCCATACTTCTTGTCCTTGGAAATGTAAAGATAACTTTAAATTAATTTTTTATTTCACCTCATTTATTTGTGATACCTTTCTTTATATTTTGAAAATCTTGTGTGTCTATCATTCTTAGCACAATTCCCAGGGCCATATTTGTGTAACTATGTTTTGGGTTGATTTTGGTGGCTTGTTCTTTTCAAACCTAGGATTTATTATGAATTTTGTTAATCTTTTGTACTTAATGAAGAAAAAAATGGGACTGTTATTGTACAACATTCTCCTCATTTATCTTTCTGCTACCAATCTCACCCCAGCTGAAAGTATTCTCCACTGTAACACATCCATAGCTGTTGGTTTCACACATCCATAACTGTGGATTTCATATGTCACCTGTTTCTTGTTAAAAAGGAACAAATACCTCTGTTGACTGTTGCCATAAGGTAAGTGATTGCTCAGTTCTTTCGTGACCAAAGTCTTGCGTGATCTCATTCCAACATAACTAATTCCACGGGCATCTCCTTCCTTTTCTAACACCCTTCTTTCCTTTATTATAGTGACTCTGAGCTTCTTACTCCCCCTGAAGTATAGAGGTCTTGTGAAGCTATGCTAATTCATTTATCTGGAGCTCCTTTACTTGAGCCCCTCTTTGCTTAGAGAGCTCTTACTCACGCATTCATAGAGCTTTGTCGTAAAACCTTTTGGAGTCTCCTTGTAGATATTTGTGTGGCGCACATAATATATACTATGTATTTTGTGTATGTGTGTGTGTGTAGTTTTTATTGAATCAACCCTAACCTCATCATTTCATGGGATAAAGTCATCAATGATCAGCATCCATTCATCAAACATGTACAGTTTTTCTCCTGTGTACTGGAAGGTGCTAGAATGTATAGTTAAGGTATAGGCCTTGTCACAGGGCATTTTAAAACAGCCAGAAAGGCAGACAAAGTAACAGGTAATATGTAATTCAAAAGCAGGGTTCAATCCCTTATTATGTTTTAAACAAAGTGCTTTAGGAAAGGTATGTGTGTGTATCAGCTGTGCACACAGAATACTGATGTCACAGATCTACTCACTGTCAGATCTGACATTAGATAATAATCATTTTCAATGATAAGTTCAAAAAACTTTTATCTCAGCAGAACTAGAGGAATTTTACTGTTCTAATTCTCATCTATATTTGGTTCAATTAGTTTAGTAATTTAGCAAATGTCAGGTCCTTTATTTAAATATTCATATTCTTGAAGTGTTAGAGGCAGTTGGGAATTTTGCCATCCCTTCCCAACAACCTTGTTACCAGGTGATGAATTATAATGAGAACAAGTGCTAAACCAAAACTACATGGGACTGCAGGTGGATACAAGCACAGCCGTACACTGAACTACAGGTGAGTCTCTCTTTGTCCTGCACACCCCAACTAACACCTTGAACAGAAAGCTCATGAAGGCAGGCACAACAATATTCTAATGGCAGGAGTGGCCAGACTTAGGATCGAATCTGATGACAGGATCTCTGTGAGATAGACAGATGCAGGGACTCTGAACACAGAGGCAAAGGGCTACTCAGATAGATAAAACTTTCGTACTTGTTGGACTCTTTTATGCTGTTCCATGGGTGAAAACTAATCATGCTTGATGGGGTTAATCTCTTGAAAGCAAATTTTCTGCTTTTAAATACCTCCCTAAAATTCCTGAATGTGTATCTTTGAATATTAGCTAATATTTGTAGGCAAACATCAAACTATTTACCCAGAATTATCTTTAAAATAAATTATTGCAAAAACAATATAAGGATTTTCTTTTTTATTATCACTTACTTTACTCCGGGTCTTTCTCCTACCCATTTCTGCTTCCCACTTTAATCCATGAACAACCAAAAGTGTCTTTGGTTTCAGGGCTGGTACTAAAATGAGAAATTTAGCTCCTCTGTCTTTGCCTTCATGATGCTTACAGAAGTCTCAAAGTTTGGGTTCTCTTTGGACAGCCTGGCATGTTCAGATTACATGAAATCTGATGTATTAAAGACCTGGACTGCAGGCACCTTTTACAAGTATCTACAAATGTGCAGAACAACTCTCTTAACTGTCCTGAATATTTCCTCTTCTGTTCCTACATTAAGTCATGAAAGAAAAAGGTTTGTCTCCTTGTCAACTGATGCCCATCTGTGGTCCATCTAAAAACCATCTCCCACCATTACAAAGAAGCACTTTACACTTTGTGAATTAGACTACTACGTAAATTATTTTTAAAAAACCTACTATGCAGACATTATAAGGATATTCTTTGCTGCATTATCAAGTTCCCAACTAGGAATTCGTGGCTGAAAACTTAGAAGTTGTTAATTCCCTCTCTTCCTGACGTTGCTATTATCATTATTATTTGCCTTTAACTGTTATTTATAAGAATATTATAAAAACAGACTGTATTTATTTGTAATATTTATTTCTTCTTCATTCAGTAAATAAAGATGTGACATGTAAAAAGAAAACCCTGAGAGTTTAAAAATGTTTAAAAGAGATAACTTTCGCACTACAAAAAACTGTATTAAGAAGTTCTATCTGAGGTTTTCTGGCAGAAATGAAGAATTAAGTTTTAGACACATCTGTTTTTTGAATGTGGGAATCACTAAGTAAATCCTTCTTTGAAAAAGGAAAATATGAAATCATAAATGTTAGCTTTTAAATAGAGAAACAGATTTCATTAACAGGAAAACTTGAAACAAATCTCATGAACCTAAAATATTCTTGTTTTTTTCAGTTTTTTCAATATGTTGTATCTTACTTACATTAAAACAAGCATAAATTTAAAAAATACATCTATTGCTAGGTAGAATATGTCTGTTAAATAAAAGGGTTGAAATAATCTGTTAGCTGTTAAATTTGACTGAGATGAAATGATAGCTTGTTTATATTAGAAATTCAATGTTTAAAAAATCCCTAAACATTCTCTTATTCTCAAGTTGCTTTATTGCTGAAATACTAGTTTGACCTTTAGAGTTGTGATATTTCCAAAGATATGTTTGTTTTGTTGGGGGAAAAATATATTGAGCCGTAGCATGGAATTTTAATAAAAGTTTAAACAAACCTTGAAAAAGTAAAGTTAAAAGTTTATTAAGCCAAACATAGCCTTAAGTTTTGTTATACTTTGACAGATGCCTGCAGGATATCAAATCTAATTATCTAACATGTAGTTGGCACAGTGTATCTGATGCTTCAAAAGGAAGTCATCATTGGACACAGATTTTGGAGTTATCTGCATAGAATTAATAACTGAGTAAATAAATGACTGAATTTGAAGAGGCAAAAATTATAGGCAGAGGAAAGTCTATAGCCAAAGAAAAAAAAATTCCATTGTTATTTGTAACTTTCCATATGTTATATAATTATATTGTCTTACATATTTAAACATGTTCAATTAAGTCATTTTTCTATTTCTTCAAATGAAGTTTGGACCTAATGCAAACAAAGTAACTAATATTATATAGGTTACATAGTCATACAAAAGTGCTACAAAGACTTCAAACTTGAAGGCAATTCTAAGTTAGGTGATCATGTAAACTAAATATATATATTTGGATCTATGTTTTTGCTCTGTTCAATTAAATTAAAATCACTTATATGCCCTTTTTATTTATTAAGAGCAATATATAACAGGTATAATTTCAGATGAGTCTTAAAGGAAGAATTTTATTTAATATGTGCTTCTTAAATAGGAACATGATGATATCTATGACAAAAATGTGAAAAGCTTAGAAACACTCGGAGGAGAATTTCAAGTTTTTGAAAGTGAACATGATGTGCATGTTTAAGTTAAAGGTAAAGGGTGGGGGACTTTGATTATAAAGACTTCAGAAACCTACCCTAATTACCCAAGTTAGTTTTTCTGATGCATGACATGCATTAGTTACTGATTGTTATAATGAACGACCGAAAATTCAGTGGCTTTAACAGTTTGCATGTATTATTGTTTATGGGTCTATGGATCAGCTGGATACTTAGGTCTTGGTTGGGCTCACTTATATGTATGTCTGCAGTTGCTAACCAGGCACTTGATGGGTGGCAGTTGTGGGTGTCCTAAATTGGAACCTGTTGAACCATTAGGTCTCTCTACACAGTCTCATTCTCCAGTAGGTTGGCTTAAATTTGTTCTCACAGTGGACCCAGCTTCCAGGACAGTCAGCAGAACTGCCCAAGCCCTTTTAAGACCTGCTTGAAATTGGTACACTGCCACTTTCATGGCATTTGTTTCACTAAACCAAGTCAAATTCAAGAGGTGGAGAAATAGAGTCTACCTGTTGATGGGAGGAGCTGTAAAGTAATATTTCAGAGAGCATGGATATAAGCAAGGATAGAGAAATTGGCCATTTTCACAGTCATTCTACCCCAGAAAGATATTATTAAAGAAAAAAAGGAGCAGAAAAGAGATGAACAGCACATCAATCAATGTTTCTCAAACTTTAATGTGAAAAAGAACTACCCTGGGTATTCATTAAAATGCAAATCCCTGGGCTATATCCCCAGATAGCATGATTCTAAGTCTAGGATGTGGTCTAGAAATCTTTAATCTAATAAAATTATCTTATTCTCCAGTGATGCTGATGGAGATGGTTTATGACTATGCTTTGAGAAATAAGAAATTAAATTATGGAGGGAGAACTTTGAAACTGAAGTAACAAAGATTGAGTTATTACAGGAGAAAATGATGAAGCAGCTAAAAACTGTTCAATGATTATTATTTTCATTTATTACTGTATTAGTTTCAGTATTCAAAGGGCTTCTCTATACAGTAAGACCCAGCAAACCTGTGGATTAGGAAAGAAGGGGATACATTTTGTTACAGCTATCAAATGAGATTTCTAGGACTTGAACACCAGTCTTCTATCACGTAATGCAGTTTTCTAATCCTGATTTTATCTTTGTGATTCAGGTGAGCAAATAAAGATGAAGTTAGAGAGAAACCTATTGTATTTATTGAAAGGCTGAGTCAATACATGAGAATTTAGAATGGGAAAAATTGTGCTTTTTGAAAATTAATTTAGAGAACTTGATTAATTTGGAGGGAAAATGTATTTTTCATTCAAAAATGAAGGAAAAAACAATGAAATTGCCAGCAATGACTCAAACTCTGTCCTGAAGAAAAAGGGGTAGATAGTGCTATTATCAAGCTATAATATTTTAAAAACTATGATTATTACTATAATGAAGTTCTCTTATCAAAATTCTGCCCAGTTTTTATGGCAATAAACTGTGCTTTAGTTGTGAGCACAGACAAAATAACTAAATAGAGTACTTTAATAATGTGGAGCTAAAATTGAGAATATTCAGGCAAATTTCACATGCTTTATATGTGAAGAGGTCACTAAAGCTACTCAAGGAATCTCTCAAGAAAATAACATAAACAAAGCTACATTGTGAGAAATGCCAAATATGATTTGAAGTTGAAATACTGAATTACTGAAGAATTCAGCACTTTCTTTTTAATATTTAATCATCAAAGGGCAAGTCACTTGGCAAAGGTCTTAAGAGTACATACATTTAAGCTAAACACTGTTGCTAAAAGCAAATGAAAAATTGCCAGTGCTTAAGAGAAACACTGTCTTTTTCAAAATTAGTGAACTACTAAACCCGACAAATCAGGAGAAAAACCTAGCAAATGTTGAAGAAGATAGTACGTAAGAGCCAAAGGCTATTTGAACTGCTAAGTTAAAGATAATTACAATGAAATTGATATTCCTATTGCTAACAAGACAGAAATTGAAGTTTAAAAAGCGATTCACACCCTGATAAAGGAGTAAGAAAGAGCAACTGAAAATTAAGATGAGTAATGAGGAAAATGTGCAAGGAGCGAAATTGTGTTGGCTAGAACAAATGTCAGAGACACTGCTTTTCTTCTTAAGGGAAGAATAAAGATTGTCAAAGGAGTTATTGTCTGTTTTCCAGTAAAATTGTGTGCTTACTTATACTTTTGCTCAAGTATAAGTCTTGAGAAGTTCCCTGAAACTTTCAGTGTTTTAATCTACAAAAGGGCACAGGAGCTTCCAGTTCTACAATTCAGAAGTTTCATTTTGATCAGAGTAAAGCCAGTAGATAACCCACTGATAAGTTTATTGGTGGAACATAGTACACATTTCTCTGAGATTGGTCCAGTGGTCATTGTTTAACACCCTTGTTAACATTTTCAGTCTCTTTATTGTTTTAATGGGCAGACGTAATCTTGTCTTGGGATGCTGTAGTAGTCTGCTTGGGCTTCCATGACAAAACACAGTTGACTGAGTGGCATAAACTACAGAAATTTACTTTCTTAGAGTTCAGCAAGTCAGATGTTAAGTTGAAGATGTCTGCAGGTTTGCTTCTCCTGAGGCTGCTTTCTTGCTGGGCCTTCACATGCTCTTTCCTCCGCCTGAACATCCCTCATGCCTCTCTGCGTCTGGATTTTTTCTTATAAGTATACCAGCTGGATTTTATTAGGGCCCACTCTACTGACCTCGTTTTATATTAAGCACCTCTTTAAAGCCCTTTCTCCAAATACTGATACATTTGAGGCACTGAGGGTTAGGGCTTCAACATATGAATTTTTTGGGGGGGAGGGGACACAATTCAACCCTGTGTTAATCAATTTGGGCCGCTATAAAAAATACCATAGACTAGGTGGCATAAAGAGCAAACATCTGTCTCACAGTTATAGAGGCTGGGAAGCCCATGATGAAGATGCTGGCAGATTTGATGTCCAGAGAACATTTGCTTTCTGGCTCATCAATAGCCATTTACCTTTAGTTAAACATGTACAAGGGAGATGGCTCGGTCATAGAGTAAGTGTATGCTTAACTCTATAAAAAGCCACCCACCATTTCCCAAAGTGGTTGCACCATTTCACATTCCATTCCCTGTGTGTGAGAGTCCCCACCTTGTTAGTCCACACCCTTGTCAACATGTGGTATGATCAGTCTTTTTAAATTTAGACATTCTGATGTGAATGTGTGATATCTCAATGTAGTTTAAATATGCATTGTCTCGATGATTAATGATGTTGAACCTTTTTTCATGATCTTTTTCATATTGACAAATATGTTTTCTTTGGTCAAGTAGCTATTAAATCTCTTGCCTATTTTATCTGTTTGTTTTTGTTTTGTTTTCTTGTTATCAAGTTTTGATAATTCTTTATGAACACCAGATATAAGGCTTTTTCAGGTTTGCCAAATTTCTACCGTTCTTTGTCTCATAATAGTATCTTTCAAAGAGGAAAGGTTTTAAATTTTGATGAAGTTTAACTTGTCAAATTTTTAATTTTATAGCTCATGATTTTTAAATCTTATTGAAAAGTATTCGCTTAACCCAAGACCACAAAATCAAATCTGAATCTATTTACACGACCATACATGCTTTTCTAATTTAGACCCAATATTGCAAAAAACATTGATTGATCTTAAAAAATTGAGCAAGCTTTGTACTTTGGGCTGAAATCATATCAGTGATGTTCTTCTGCTAACAAAAAGTTACTTGAGTGAAATATAATTAAATGTGTCATAGCACTGAAGCAGATCAATTTTGGCAAAATATGAAAGACCCAGAAC
The DNA here is from genome assembly GCF_040802235.1 of Manis javanica. Taxonomy (NCBI): domain Eukaryota; kingdom Metazoa; phylum Chordata; class Mammalia; order Pholidota; family Manidae; genus Manis; species Manis javanica. The sequence goes on from NC_133168.1 coordinate 68,856,289, forward strand.
CAAGTTATACAGACTTGCAACATGTGTCTCAATGTTTAAAGAAAACACTCCAATCAAATTGTACTACAGATGAACTGACTCTTTTTTGAGAGTGTCTCAGTAGAGAAATTTAATCTGAGCTACTATGTTTAGTGTGGCTCCCATCATCACATGTCTGCTTTCTGGTCTTGATTTTATTATCCTTTTCTACTGTCTACTTCAATAAATTAGAAAATAGAACTCAGTACTCTAGAATCTGGTACCTGAACATTTTTCTATTCTCTTTATGTAACTCAGATAGTGTAACAATATTTCTACAATAAAAATATTTAAATATTTTTCTTTAGTTATTTAATTTCTCCTTTTGAAAGACCTCATGAATTATTAATGATAATTGATTTATGCATCTAAGAAGATAGAAGTAGTTAATTGGAAGTGTTGGCATATTGCACAAAAAAGGTTTGATATAATTTATCTAGTTATTGTAAAATGACTTTTAAATTGTTAGACTACAAATTTTAAAAATGCAAATGAACTGTGTGATGATGAAGTGTGAATTTGGAAAAAAAAGTGGGTTCAGAGAAAATTGATGTGCATTAAATTATCATATTCCCGGGAAAGCATTTTCACATGCCTTATTAAGCAACTGAGGGAAAATGATTACTGAGATGTAATTCAAAATTAAGTGAGTGCATATGGTCGTAAGTCTGTATTTGATGGTGTAGGGCAGCTGATATGAAGAATTCCCCAAATTAGAGCCCTGCCTCAGGAGAAAGGTTTACCAGGAAACAGAAGGGACAGCCCCATTAGCCTGATGGTTGGAAGGCTGGAGATGGGCAGCAGCTTTCTCCTATGCAACCCTTGAAGAGAGCTGACAAGATTCCAGACATTGGGTACCAGCTGACAAGCAATGGTGCAAAGTGGTTGTTTGTTAATGGCACTCAGCACTGCTTGGAAATTTTGCAATGTTACGCTATTTTCACCTTTCCCAAACTTCTCTCCAGCCTCCTGCACATACAATATCATCTGATCATCTTGCCTCATCATTCATTGAACAAAACAAGTACAATTAAACAGCAACTTTTGTGTTTTCTCAATTTCCAAATCTCCATATATCTGTCTATATCTCTATTCATTTTATTTTCTTAGTCGTCCTCTTATTTACATATGCAGGCATGCTACCTTTCCTGGAAGAGACCAGTACTTGCCTATTGCATCTATCACTCTCACATGATAAACAACTTCATATCTTTGGTTATGGCCGCTTGCCCCTGTGTTTTCAACTTTCTTTCTCTGAGAAGTCATTCCGAGAAATATTCAATACTCAAAAATGCTTGACCCACATTTACCATTTACTAACTCTGATTACTTAAGACGCACAGGTAAACTTCTAAACTGATTTGTTTACATATGCCGTATTCATTTTCTAACTCCTCACTTAGTCCTATATTTCCAGAAAAATATTTCAAACAAGAAAACACAAAGAAATATATAATACATGCACCTTAATAATTAGTGCCTCCTGGCTAATTGCTTTTTAGCTACACTCACACTCATGCACTACCCTTTTCTGTTATTTTGAATTGATTTCCAGAAAGCAAACCCTTTCATTTGTATATTTATGTATCTCTAAAAGATTAGGACTATTTTAAACACACAACCACAATATCACTTTTAGATTCAGGTTTCTTAAATGAAACTGTGGCATCAAGCAGTAAAGAAAGGTACTCAACAGTTGGAATGGTGCTGTTGGAAGGCTTAAGATAACTTTCAGTACCTAAACTCCCACAGCCTTCTGTAATACCCCATTGAGCTTCCTTCACCCTAAGCTGAGACTATTTTTCATCTTGTTCCCTCTATTTCTGCTAAATTCTTCATCTTTCACCAGACAAAGCTCTTTCATAGGAGACTAACAATTCCATCCTGTTGAAGTCCCATGCCAGATGTAGGCTTTTCCTGGGAATTAAATACAGAATTAGAATAGAGAAGAAAAAGAAGAAGAAAAATCCACCCAGAGAATGGCAGTTAATTGGTCATTAACATTAGACCATATCTTGGGATTTTTATAGGTATGAGCTTAACAGGTGGCTCACCTAAGGAAGTTTGAATGGGTTTCAGATGAGTAAATTTGTTGATGATCAGTGCTATGGCCAGAGATGCTACATTCAATGTTTTAGTTCAAATGAACATGGATTCTAACAATTTTCTAGGTTGTTATACAAAATAAAATCTATCACTGGCCCACATGAAAGAAGATTGTCAACCAGAAATCCCTGAGATAAAAGAGAGGCAGGGACACAAAGACCTCAGGGGATGAGCATACTGAAGCATGGCATACTTCTCCTAATTGTGTCCATTGAGAGGGTCCAAAAGAACTTCCTCCTAATAAACATTCAAGAAATACTTTGCCATTTGGTAAAGGAAAGACATTATTTTCCAAAGGAAATGCAGGTGGGAGACATGCTATTTTAAAAAAGTTCTCTGACCCCAAAGAGGATGGCATCCTTCTGCAGAGTCTAATAAATGCCTTGAGAATTACGAGGTTTTCCCTACTTGAAGTTTGTGATAAGCTTTGAGCTGAATGATAGATCTGATGTAGACCAGACTGGACTTTTTAACATCTCTAAGTGGGACTGTTCATTAATAGCTGAAGGTGATCCAGAACTATGAAATCTACTTGTAATACCATTGAGGTACAGGGAAAATAAATCTGACAGACTGAGTTTGAAAACAAATTAAGACAAAATATTGCTTAATATCCAACTCAATCCAGTAAAGTCAGTAAACCCCAAAATTCTATTTTTCCATTATTTATTTAATAAACTTTCTATGCGAGCATAATAGACTGTTTTAATATTTGATAGTGTTATTATCATCTCACTGTCAGATTTTCAAAAATGTTTTTGCTTATTGTTGGAAAAAAAAGCAAAAGTAGTTTCTATATTCCATTAAAATACTAACAAAAGCCTCAGAAAACACATACATTAATAAATACAGTAATGAATACAATGATGAATACAAAATACATAAAAATAAAGACTCAACAGCAGTGCCCAAATGAAGATTACCAGCACATTTTTGCTAAAATCAGGAAGAAAATACCAGTAGAAAGAGATTAAAAAATACAATTGATGGACCACAGTCCTTTCCCTCTGCAACAGAGCTGTCTTCATAGTTTGGAAAAGGTCAGGAAACAGATGAGGATTTCTCCCTCTGTCTGCCTAATGGCTTACAGAGTCAAAGGGCCTGGATACCAGCCTGTGGTTGCTTTATGAAGTGGCCAGAATTTGGTTCACATTTCAACCAGGCCTCTAATACTTCATCTTAACTTGCTATAAGTGATTGCAGCTCCGGGAGGAAGTCAAGGAATTGGGGCAGCAAATATTGAAAACTAGTCCATATAATAAAGCTATTTAGATAAAGATCATATAGTAAGAGGCCCATTGAAGTATTTCTTAAGGCTCTGTGTGACTTTGAAGAGACTGTCCCTAAAACTGCTAACTAGACCCAAATCTAAATCAGATCTCCCTTTTCTCCCTTTTTGTACCATTTTCTACTTACTGTTCATTATTTAATATGCCATTATGAAAACAGTTTTTGGAAGTAGTAATCTCATTTTATCACCATACTTAGAAACTAACAATTTTAAGGGTTTAAGATTGAAAATATTTGGTATAACTAATGGATGTAGATTTTAAAATACTGTACAACTTATCAAGTGTATTATATAAAAATGAAAAAGAGTTAGAATTAAGAAGGTATATTAGAATTAAGGAGGTTTATTTATACCAGTATAGCTATTTCCTTTTGTCCTTATTGGTTCTTGTATGAAATGTTCATGGACTGACTACAAGTAATAAATGAATTCTTGTGCTATTAGGAAGCCCTTCAGATTATCTAACTAAGTAAGGGAGCTTAGAATATATCTCAGTTTTCTATATATATATATATATATATATATATATATATATATATATATATATATATATTGTTTTTTTATTTTGGTATAATTAATGTACAATTACATGAGCAACATTATGGTCACTAGACTCCCCCCATTATCAAGTCAGTTTTATATATTTATTTTGCTTAGTTGTAAGTTCTAAATATTTCCCTTACCATTTTTGTTACCCAAATTCAAATGCTGAACTAAATAGAAAATAAAACAAAACAAAACAAAACAAAACAAAACAACCTAAAATGAAGTAAATTCTGAAGTTGTACAGAATTTCCTGCAGGCAATGATAAAACTTCCAGACCTTTAAAAAAGGGTGAAAATGTAACCCATAATTAAGAAACATAGTAGTCAATAGAAGCTACAAGATAGCCCACATACTGAAATTATCAGTCATATAATTTACATAATTACATGTATCGTAACGCTATATAGTATATAAATATGTGCATGGACTTAAACATATTTAACTTATATATAATAATATATAATAATACATAGGTAAATATTGCATACATTGTATGTTATACTGTATTATGAATATGTAAGAACCTAAAACTATAGACCTAACTCATGAACAGGAAGATAATCTCAGCAGGTAAATGGAAATGACAATAAATGAGAAAATTCTAGAAACAAAAATTACTATAGATTTAAACTAGAAAGCTACAGAATCTAATATCAATGATCTTAAAGTAGAAAAATATAAATTATTCAAACTGAATATAGAAAAATAATGAAGAACTAAAATGACTTTTGGAACAATATCAAGTATCCTATACACAAGTGATTGGAATTCTTTTCAGTAGAGTGGAGGAAGAATGTTGCAAAACAATATATAAGAAAATAATGGATGAAAATAAACCAAAGTTGGTGAAAAACATCAACTTACCAAGCAAGAAACTCAGCAAAACTGAAGCAGGTTAAATTCAAAGCAAGCTTGCTCAGCTACTTCAGAATCAAATTGCTGGAAACCAGAGAACAAGAGGAAATCTTAGAAGCACCCAGAGAAAAAAGACACTTTGTGCACAAGGGAACTGGTGTGGTGGATGTGCTTTGGAAACAAAGGAAACCAAAAGAAAATGAAATATCTCTGTGTTAAGAGAAAGTGTTAAAAGAAAAAAGATAAATCTAATATTTTGTATGCAGCAAAAGATCTCTTTAAACATCCTAAAAGGAACTGAAGCAGAGAGCTTTCACTGTCAACTGAGCTGTGTGATAGGAAATGTTTATGGAGTTCTTGCTGAGATAAAATGATACAGACAGTAACTCAGGTATGAAGAACTGCAGAAAAAAACTAATACATAGATAAATGTAAAAGACTACCTTGCTGTCTCCTTTTTACTTCTTCAACAGTGAACTAATTGCATAAAACAGTTTATCATTTCAATGTGGAATTTATAATACACATAGATGTAAAATATATAAGAACTATAGTGCAAAGGATGAGGTACATGCAGAAGGAATTTTACTAGGGTTTCCTTTTCAATTTTATATGAAGTGAACAATGTTAATTACAAGTACTTGTAAAAAGTTACTATTGCATTGTATAGTCTTCAGAACAATTATAGAATAGTTCAAAAGCTTGTAAACAATACAGGAAATACACTGAAACATAAAGATATATTCAATTAACCAAGGGACTACAAAAAAGGAAAGGCAGAGTAACAAAAAAGTTATGTGATTTATAGGAAGCAAATATCAAGGGATTAGGTTTAAACTGAACTGTACACAATTTATAGCATCATATTCAAACAGACTAAGGACCACAAATGAAAGGGGAATGTCTACATAGAGACTGAGATCCAGCTATGTACAATCTAATAGACAAACACTCTAAATACAAAGATTCAAAGATATTATAAGTAAAGGGATAAATATAGGTATACCCATTTAACACAAATGACAAGAGGGGTGTAATGGCCATGTTAATATGGGATGAAATGGTCTATAAGACAATGAATAAAACCATGGATAAAGTGGAATGTTTCATAAAGATAAAAGGGACAGTTTGTCAGGATATCAGGACTTTGAACTGTATATAGAACATAATTCTGGATAAGCAAGGATCCATTGACTTTGAGGTACTTTCTTGAAACACATGATTTGTTACCTGATTAGAGCCCTGATAAGGGGATGGCACGACCGTGCTGCTGGGTCACGTCTAGAAGTCTGGAATAAATGACGGCTAACTCTCAATGGAGTGGAAATGCTTAGGTTGCCCCCACAGATAGTAGAGGATGAGTAAGGAGTCTGAGGGAGATGGGCCTGCTGACACCTTGTATTATGCAAGGTCGGGAGGCCTACCAGATGCTTATGTTCCAAGGAAAGGCCTGACTACACACCATTCATCAAGAACTTCAGCTCTAGAAAGAAGAGAACCTGTTGCACTAAATTCAGTGGGGCTTTCCTCAGGCGGACAGTGACAGCACATGAGGCCATCACAGAACTGGGTTCATTAATATCTGCAGGGATGGTGAGGTCTCAAAGAAACAGAGGCTGGGTAGTGGCCCTACTTAACTGCCAGGAGCCAGAGGACCGATCGCCATAGCGAAGGTCCCGTAACCATGGCAAGTTTGGAGGCACGGCCAAGGGACTTGACTCACTGGGTGGATGGTGTGGAGGTGGTTAATAGAGAATAGTGTTTTGGGGGCTGAAGAGACAGGCAGCTAAGAAGGAATGCAGGGTCAGGGGAGGCTGAAGCTGGTAAATTCTCAGACCCCTAGAGGCCTCATGGATGGGCTTCAGTGTATCTCTAAACTATCTTTTAATGTACTGAAGTATTAATTATGTCAGTGCATATTTGTGAGGGTTCAAACATGAAGGTCTGTACCTTTCATGAGCTTGTATCAAAGAAATCCATGACCCAAAAAATGAGCAATAATTGAATAGACAGGTATTTCCCTAGCAAACTAAATTTAATCATATTAACAGTGAAAAACTGAAGTTCTTAAAATCTTGCCCATTACAGTAAAATAACACAAGGTTATGTCGGCCATTATTGATTATAATTTTTTTCTGGAGGTGCTTCTCAATAAAATGAAAAATATGGTTAATAGTAATACAGCTATTAACAGTGACAGAAGTATAACTATGTTTATTTGAAAATGATATGTTTATCTATCTCAGATATTCTAGAGATTTAACTGGTAGAAACAGAAGGTTTAGGAAAGTAGCCAGATAAAATGTATTTGCCCTTAATAAAATTTGTATTTTTATCATGGCTATCTCTCAAATCCAGATCACTTCAGTTCAAATAAACATTTGTTAGAATTATCATGGAGCTATAATTTGTTGTAACTTTCCACATTGCTTGTTTATATTTAATTTTTTAGTCAGGTTGAATGTTAAACATTAATAGATGACATTCTGGTATGTGTTTAGTTAATTAAATGTGAAAATATATCTATTCTTTGAATTGTATTAGTTATTATAAATACCACATGTTGGTCAATCTGTAAATTCCTAAAATAAACTTAATTTGGAATAAGTTAAATATGAAGTGTACTGCTGGCTCCAGTTACTATTATGTGACTGGAAATTATGCATCAATATTCATAAATAAGAGTGGGCTGAAGTTTTCTTTTTTACTGTGTTTCTCACATTTCAGTGTCACTATTATGATGGCTATAAAAATTATCTATTTTCATTTATTATCTGGGCCAAATTTTAATGTTCATCAGATTCATTTGAGCTGCTTGTCAAGAATGTGGGTTCCCTGATTTAACATTCAGAGAGTTTCTGCTTCTAGGTCTTAACCTCAGCCACAGCAATCTTCGTCTTTCATCCACAATTTAAATTTCATGCAAGTGGCCAGGACCATATTTAGAGAAGCAATGCATGGTTTGAGATGTCGATGCCAAATGATCTGCTAGGGAATGTCAAATGATCTGTTCTTTAATATTAGAAAGAGTTCATTCTGAGACTGGCTATGGGAGTTCTCTAAAGGGTAATTGAACAAATAATGCTGTCTGTCTCTTACTTATATGTGTATCCTCACAAGTCAATTTTGGTCATTTTTTACTAAACGATTTAATATATTCATTCAGGCATTCAATGCTATCAATATAGATACTCAAGGTAATCTCTCTTGCTTCTATCCTTTAGGGGATAACTAGTTTTCCCCCTGTTATTTATAAATTTGTGACTATGTACTTTTCCTCTTTTTACCCTAGGCTAGCTAGCAGTTTAATAATTTCAGTGGTTCTTTTAAAAAACTAGCTTTTAAATATATTCATCTTTTCTTCAGGTACTTCAGATACATTTTCTTCAGGTATTTCAGGGATCCAGTTAAAATCATGCTACATTTTTTCTTTACCTGGTGTATAATGGGAAAACCTAAGGAAAAACAATTTTGAATTAGATTTATTCAATATGCCCATTCACCTCTAACATGAGTGTTATACCAATAAACTTTTAAAATATTGACAAAATTTTCAAAATTGGAGCCTAAACAAATAGCTGAAAAACTTTCAGAAAGAACCATTTCTCTGCTACTAGACTCCAATTCAAATAGTATTATATTTAATTTTTCCTCATGACAAAGAAACATACTCCCTAAGGTGCTAAATTCCATTACCTCTCCTTATGTACTTCAGACTACTGTCCAATATCTCATTTTGAAGTTATGGAAATGAATTCTTAACAAACTATACTTTCCATTTTTCTCTGATTTGTCAGTTAACAACTATTTAAAAAATTTTACTTTGCTGTAATTTTATCTCAGTTGATAGAATTTGGGCTTATTAAATTTTGTCTAATCTGCTTTAGGTATTTGACAAAGAAAACTTTTGACAAAATCTTTAGGTTGAAAAATGCTGAAAGTAGGTGTGAGGCATAATACAGCTGATTATCAACTCCAATAAAAATCATTATCTCATAATAAAGAATCAGAAATAGGAAGTAGCCTCCCACATTCAGAATTACCGTGTCTATTACGTGGGAAGAGAGAGGTAAGGGAGGCATTACAGGGTTTCCAGTTTCCTACAATGCTCGGATAAGGCACTTGTATTACATTATTAATGAATGTTTATAAAGCAGCATTTGTTTCATTCAGTTACTGTGAAGACTTTTTAAAGTATGCATTAAAACAATTTTACATGTGTGTTCCACCACTTTCATTCAAACATTATTGAGAACACAGTACTCAGGAACAAGGTTCTCTTCTAGATGCTGGATACATCAGTGAACAAGACAAAAAAATGTTCCTCTGGAGAGAGCATTCTAGTGGACCTTAAAATTTATTGTGGACACTGACATACTTGGATTTCTTTCTGTATCGTATGTTGTGCTTCCCCCTTTCTGTCTTTTATTTGCTTCCTTTCATCTTTCATTCCTTGTGTTGGATTACCAGGCTTTCTTTTCTTCCTTGGTTTTCTCTCTAGTGATTTTGAACATTATTTCCTGATCATGTAGTGATTATGCATATCCAATGGTGACTGTCTGTGTGCCATATTGCTTTGCTCCCTCCTTACTACAGTGATTTTGTTTCTTGTATGTGGATTTTTTTCTTGCTTTTGAGCAAAGCTTTATAAAGTATATGTGTGTGTGTGTTGTGTGTGCATGTGTGCGCACATGCATGTGTACTTTTGGAAAATAAATGTACATTTCAAACTGTATTTAATCATGCATCCTGACCCAGATGGGTCAACATAGAAAGATCTGATAAAATACTGCTTATGTAATGTCATTCTCCTGCTTACAATATTTTAGTTGTTCACCTTTCCATATAGAATTAATTCTAAATTCTTTTTTCTGGTTCTGGAAGTATATAATATTATGATTTCTCTTTCAAACCCATTGTCCCATTATTCCAACCTATGATTTCATTTTTTCACCTAAATTACTTATTCCTTACCCCCAGTAAACCCTCAGGCTCTTTTCCTGTTTTCTGTTTTTCTCTATTTCCTTTGCTGACCATGCTTTTATACTGAAATTCTCCATAGGATTTGCACATATGCCCTTTCTCTCCATTTCCGTGACTGTCTTGACTATTTCAAGAGGAAGTAATATTTTCTTCCTCTGCACCGCTATACAATAGTTGAGTTACTTTATGGAATTCATACATGTTTTGCTTCTGTTGTAATTTTTCATGTGGTTGTTTGCTTTATTAGGTGGTTCATACAGAAGGCAGTGTTAGAGGCTTGCTCTTACCTATGTGGCTTTAATTTGCTGCATGCTCCTTATCTTTATAAAGCTTTCTCTTTTCCCCAATTATTTGTGTAAAGATGCTTAGTATAGTTAGACTGTAAGTACTGTAGTACTAAGGAAGTTAAACAGGTAAGCAATGTTTTGATTGACAAGAAGTTTATAACATTTCTTAAGGAAATTGCAAATTCTTTGAAAGGCTGTTTGTGCAGGAATCATTTGATCATACTTCGGTTTAAAAAAAAATTCTTTGACTGTTATGCCAGAAATTATGTAAATAATGCAACATCAGAGAAACAGAAACTAGTTAAATTGCAATAATATATTTCCCACTTAGGTTAAGCAAGCCGAGGGCAGGGATTTGATCTGATTTGATCCCTGTTGTGTCCCCAGAACCTGGGACAATGTCTACACCATGAAAGATGCTAAAATTTTTGAATGAATGTTAATTACTATAGATGATAGATCATACTGGCTTTTGCTATGATTTTAACAGTGAAGATGCTGTTAGTAGAAGAGGATGTGATTGATGAAAAATTAATAATATTTGATAGGACTTTGCAGTTTCTTTGGTGTAGAATTGTCATTTTCAAGACAAATGAGTTTAAAGTGAATCCTTAATTTTTGGTTGGGAAAATTTGCTAGGTATGCCATTAAGTGACAGAGAAAATACTAGAGGGTGGGAGATAGTTTGATACAGTCTGTGGTAGTAGTTGTTGAGGTGTCTGAAAGACATTCAAGTGGAGAGAAAAAGCCAGAGCAGATACTGAATAATAATAACCAAAGACCTAGGCTAAATCTTGGTGTGGTGTTGTGGAAACCAAGGGACTATTGTGGCTTGAGAAAGATGGAATTCCCAACTATTTCCAATGCTGTTAAGGGGTCAAATAAAAAATAAAAATATTAAAATGTCTCCTTTAAATTTATATAATTGCTGACTTGGGGAGTACATTTTTATCCTGAGAACATATTAGACACTAGAAGTCATATTTAAGGTAAGTTGAGGAGTTAGTGGAGGTGAGAAAGTGGAGACAGTGAGTATATATGTGTGTCACACAAGCACACACACACACACACACAGTGTTGGATATGAAAGGAGGGATGAAATGGGGGAGATCATGACTTAATTGGTGTTCTGCTAGAGAGCAGCTGGAGGAGAAGAAAGAAGTTAAAAGTGATAAGACATAGATTGGACAAAAAAATAGATAGAGTGAGTTGCATGAGAAAGCAGATGAGTCTGTAGATGATAGCAAGGTCACCAGATTCTTTAGAACAGAGGAGCAAATGGATCGATATAAATGGAAGTGAGGCTGTTCTTTCTAATGCCTTGTATGTTTCAGGTGAAGCAGAGTAAATCTCCTGTAATACTATGTTTAATGGAGGAATTACTTACATTCTGCATCCCTATCCCCCAGGATAAAGATTCGGAGAATGGGTTGTTTTCTGTGCTCTTCTCCATTACATCTCTTGTGCCACTAAATATATCTGCCACATAGTAGAAACCAAATGTTTTTCTGAATGAGTATGTGTGACAGTAATGGTGCAGAAATTTGAGAAGAGGAGAGGAGTTGTTTCTGAACAACAGAAGAATAAACATCCCCAAGAATATGTGAAGCTTTCCAAACTTTAGTTGGAGGTTAGAGAAACAAGGAACCAAATTACAGAGTTCTGGTTTTTCTCATATAGTGTAAATTGCCTTAAGTGCAAATAATAGTACCTTAACAGAAAAACTGATTTTTTTCTTCAAGGATTTTGGCTCCCATTACAATTTCCAAAATTAAAGGCTACAATTGCAATGAAAATTTGGATTGAATATTCTAATAAAATGATGCTTCACTAGATTTTAATCTAAGTGCTCAACTTTTTCCTACCCTTTTTAAAAGAAAGTTTTATATAATGAAATTCCATGAGACTCTTCTTGCAAAACATGAATAATGAAATTTCAAAGTAATTATTATAGTTATTATTCATGAAACAATCATGAATTTCCAGCCTGTCTACAATTCAGAAGGATTAGGATATTTTAGCTTCTGTGCATTTTAATGATATTCTCTTTTAACATAAACATCCTATTACAGGCAACGAAGGTAGATTCTGTGTTACATAGACATAATGGTAACAATCCAGATACTCCAAGCTTTCTTCTTTTTTTTCTAACACTTAATTTTATATGGCAAATAGAAATGTTTTTCAGTGAAAGTATTAATGATAGAAAATGATGTGACAGCATGGTGCCCTTTAACACCAACAATCTCCATTTAACCATTTTAAGTATTCTTTGCAGCTTGAATTAATGTAATGTCTCTGACATCAAAATTCAATCTCAGTAACATGAAGTATACTTTGCTTCTGTGTTTTCTCATTTGAAATATATAAAACTGTCTGTCTTATGAGGTCGATAGGAGGATGACAGAAGTGATATAAGTCTTTCTTAAGCACATAGATTGGGTCTTATTTAAGAGCTACAAAAAAATCCCCAAAACTGGTTTTGCCTGAACCCAGATATGAATGCAGCAGTCTGTCCCTAGGGTCTGTGCTTTACATGACGGTGCTTCTCCATGAGCTCTGACTGGGCTCTACACTGGTTGTGCAGTCTTCAAAACTGAAAATGTAATTCTTTGGCTACTTAAATTATCTTTTGAATAGGAAAAAATAAGGGAAAGTATCTTAGATTTTGAGAAAGGTAAGGTGATAAAACGATATCAACAGATTAAAAGAATGAAATAATAATGCATTGTATATATATATATTGTTCTTACTAGTTTCACTCATAAATAGAATTCTTCTCATATTGAAATATATTGGCTCAGCTGGCAGTGAGATGGCAGAGCCAGCAGCCTGGTTTGAAATCACCCTTAATACCCTTTATTTTAAAACACAGCCATTAAAATAGTAAGCAAACAAAAAAACTACAAGCTCAACTTCTATAACATCACCAGGTGATAATGTACCCTAATAAACCTGGAAAGTCAAAACACCAATAACAAAAAAGAAAACATCCAGATGGTAGATTTTAATCCAACCTGATCTATAATCATTTTAAATTCAAATGATCCAAACATACCGATCAAAAGATAATCAGATCAGATATAAAACTAAGATCCAACTGCATGCTATCTGTAAAAAACCACTTCTAAATGAAGATTTAGATAAATTTGAAGTAAAGGTATGGAGAAAAATAATATTATACAAACATTAACCAAAAGAAAGATGGAGTAGATAAATTAATTTTGGATAAAATAGATTTAAAAGTATCCCTATCTGAAATAGATAAGTTTCTGACCTATAATATAATCAATCTGCCTAAAGAACTTCCCTTAACTAACAGAAGCTATGTAAAATCTAAGTAGCTAACATCATACTTGATGGTGAGAGTACGAACGTTTTCCTGCTAAGATGCGGCACAAGAGAAAAGTGCTGTCTCTTATCTCTCCTATTCAGAATAGCATTGGAAATTCTAGCTTGGGCAATACAGCAAATAAATAAATAAAAGGCATGAAGATTGGAAATAAATAAATAAAACTAATTACCTCTATTCACAGGCATCATGTAAATAGGTGTATGTAGAAAGTCCAAAATAATCTACAAGAATCAAAACAAAACAACCCTGGAGTTAACAAGTGAATTTAGTAGGATCCCAGGATACAGAGTCAACATTAAAAAAGTCAGTTATTTGTATTCTTCTATTTTAGCAATGAAAAATTGAGATCTAAAATTTAAAAATCAATAACATTTATGATAATACAGAAAATGAAGTAGTTAACTATACATTTAACAAATTATGTGCTGGATCTGTATGCATAAAATGGCAATATACTGAAAGGAATCAATGAAGATAAAAATAAATGGCAAGCTATACTGGGTAATGGATTAGAAGACTATGAATAACTAAGATATTATTTTCCTCTAATTTTATCTGTATATTCAAAGCAGTCTCAATTAAAAAAACAAGCAATTGTTATGATAGATATTGTGACAAGGTGATTCCAAAGTGTATTAGAAAGAACTAGAATAGCCAACATAATTCTGTGCTCATATGAACTGATTTCAGCCCTAATATGAGCCTGATTTAAACGCTTATTATCAAGATGCACTAATTGGGCCATGAAGTACTGGAGAAATTGAAGTTAATTGACACGTCAGTAGATTGGAATAGAGAGCTCAGAAACAGACTCACACAAATATAGTCAACTGGCTTTTGACAAACGTGCAAAGGCTGTTCAATGGAAACAAAATAGTTTTTCAAGTGGTTCTGTAACATTTAGACCTTGACACACACCTCACATCATACATAAAAATGGACTCAAAATGGATTATAAACCTAAAAGTAAACTATGAAAAAGAAAAAAGTATCTAAAAAAATCTAAAAAGAAAATAGAGAAAATCTACATGACCTTGAATCTAGTGTTAGTTTTTAGATGCAATATCAAATGCATTATTCATTTTAAATTAGAAACAAGCAGCATATTACAAAAATTGGGGACAGATAGCTAATAACTGTTTGTTAAATCAAGATGAAGAGATCTTTTGCCAGAAGAAGTAAGACCATCAATAGCAAGGCCTGGCAATTTCCAGTGTGATATTAAACAAACAGGAAGGGAAACGATGGCTGAGAGTAGTAACAAAATTCCACTTCAACAGCCAGCAGAAAACAAAGGATTTTGTTCCATCCATACTCTATTCAAGATCCATACTCTATTCAAGAAGGCATTGCTAATTTCAGCATGACTTTCAATAAAATATGGTTACAGTAGGGAAGTAAGCCAACAAAAAACCACTTTTGCCTGCCAAAAATCATTGTTGGTAATTAATCTTCAGCTACAGGGACAAGTCACATTATTCGTGAGTTTCTTATTCCCTGGTTTTATACAGATCACACAATTAGACTGACAGTAGAAATTATAATACTTTTAGAAAGCTACTTAGAGTTACTTTCCTGTTCAGTCTACTTAATCTAATGCCTCCTATAGGTGTTCAGCTTCGTAGAAAACCAAAAACCATCTCATGAATGTCATCTTACTTCTCAGAGAATTCATTGTCATCATCCCAGCAAATTGAATGTTTCCTCTAAGACATCTTCTGGTGTTTTTTAAAGGATATTTTTATCTTCATCTAATTATGATTACAATATACTGAGTCCTTGGAATTCTGAATCTAAACTGGACATATAACTTGTATAAATATCACTAAGAGTGAAAACATGCTCATTCCTGTCACTGTGAATTAAAAAGGAGGAAGAGGGTAATATTTTCCTTCATGTATTCCTAATTGTTTCCATCAATATACTTTCAATGTTCTTTTTACACTGTTGTCAATATAGGAGAATTTCTGTTGCTTCTGAGATTAATTAATTCTGAAGCTTTGGCAATTGACTTTGATTATGGATGTGGGAGTATTTCTGCTTTGATGGTGACTACCATCTACCACATGCAAAAGCAATTATTTGCATTTGACATTAAACTTAGAAATAATAAGAAAGATCAATGATTAGGTCTGAAACACAGCTGAAAATGCATAGGAAGCAGATCTGAAGAACCTATCTCTGCCAAAAAAATCTAATTTTGTGGAGAAAACCATGCTAGACCTTGGGAAAGAGACTTTCAGCAAATTCCAGATTAGGTAGAACAACCACTTGTTTATTTAAACTCTATGCTAGGAGAAATTTGTGAAAATTTAAGAATTACATGACTCAGTGATGCGTAAAGTGGGTAAAGTTGAGAGTTTAAGTCAAATGCTCTGTATTTGAAGAGCCATACATTCTCTTTCTAGATATGTGATGTGGGCAGTTTTTAAGTTTACTGAGGTAGGTTTTAACACCTCTAAATAGGGATAATTTCTGGTTCCCATCCCTTGGTGAAGTTTAAAGAAGATAAAACATATTACATCTTTAGAAGTAAGATGACCATGTAAATTACTGTCCAAATCAGAACATTGTTGAAAGTGAAAGGGCATGCTATCAATTGTTACTCCAGGAAACTGGATGTAAACCCAAAGTGCCATAATTATTTAAAGTTACCTGTCTTATAATTTCAACATCTGTGTCGCTTCTGGGTCTGATTCTATATGCCGGATTATTATCTTGACAATAGATTGTTTCCTTATTTTATTTCTACTTTTTTATGCATCTTACACATTTTGATTTAATGTTGAATGTTATGTATACAGTAACAGTAAGCATTGAGATCGTTAATATTCATGCTAAAAATGGACATGTGTCTTCTCCTGAAAGGTCTTCAGTGTGAGGGTTTGAGTAGTAATCTACCTTTCATGTCCTTATATTTGTGGAGAATATCTTTCCTGTGATTTCTTCGTAAGATGAGTAATAGAATAAATTATGAGTACATTTATTTTAATAACCTAATGAAGATCTAGATCTCTACAAACTGAAATAACAGAGTCCACATATTGAAGAGCCTCAAAATAAAAATTAAGAAGTTTAACTAAGCTTTATTAGCCTCATCCATATATCTTTTGTGCTAGAAATTGGTCTGCCAATCACTCCAATTCTGGCCCCTTGCGTATTTATTTGTTCATTCACAAAGCAAGTTCATCAAAGGAGTGTTTATTTTACAAACACAAATCTATCACTGTACATCAAAATCCATGATACATACTAAAGGTATAAACAGAAGTCAAACAGAACCTTATCCCTGGGGAAGAGAAAGACGAGGAAGTGGTGATTAAAACAGCTGGCAATGTATGAGTCGTTCATGGTGCCATGGAAACACAAATAAGCAAATATCTCTCAGGCAGAAGAGAACTTGTTTTATAAGAGCACAGTGTACCTTGGGAATACAGCAATGGGGTTTTACCAGGAGATAAAATGGACAAGATAAACCAGGGTCAAATGTGAATGCTATTCAAATTATTTTGACTTTATCTTAAGCAATAGAAAAGTTAAGATAATCTAAGTTAAGATCAATTGAGTATCAGAATTAAGGTAGGAAAAGCCAGGGTTTACTTGCTGGTTTCTGATGTACACAGCTGGGATGGTACGGGGGGAAATATGCTGGGCTCAAGGTTGTTTAGATTAATTTGAGGTAAAAAGTAGCCTTGTGCTCTGAGGATTTCTCTAGATAGAACATAGTGTTTTCTGAATACTTTTTCTTTTTTTTCAAGTAGCACTGGCCTCATTGTCCTTCTCTCATGTCTTGCCTGTGACTCACTGGTTTTTTTAGGTTTAGCTGCATCAGTCTTTCATAGAATAAAAGTTGTTTGAGGGATTTGAATCAAAACATGAACTATTTGAATTTTCAGTGGTGGGGGGAGTGAAAGCCAAGTGAAAGTTTGCAAGATGGGAGGCACCGTTTTATTCATAACATCTAGGACTGATTCATTATTATAAATATGTATTGTGGTGGGGAGTGCATGTGCGTGATGTGTGTAGGAAGGTGCTGGGGCAGCAGTGCTGAGAGTGATTCTTGTCCTCATGGAGTTTATAGTATTGGGGGGGAGATACACATTAACCACATACATAAATACAGTCAATCCCTACTTGCAGGTTCTATAGTTGTGAATTTGATAGATCTATTTGTAACCTTCAAACTACGCTTACTGCAATTTTGCAGGCACTTGCAGACGTGTACATGTGTAAAGTGGTGAAAAACTTGAGTCTCCTGAGGTAGAACAAGGCAACACTGTGTTCTTGTCCCAACTCTCCCACTATAAACAAGTGTCCTGCATATGGTCTATTTTGTGCCATGTTTTTTGCATTATTATGTTTTTTATTGATGATTTTGCTGTTTCAACATCCCACAAGCATAGTGCTGAAGTGCTGTGTAGGGCAGCAATGTTCACTGCACAGAAAATACATGTGTCATATGAGCTCTGTCCAGGCATGAGTTATCATGCTGGTGGCCACGAGTTCAGTGTAAATGAATCTACAGTATATATTAAATAAGGTGTCTTTGAACAGAAACACATATAAAACAAGGTTATGTATTGATTAGAGGACAACAATGTTGTCACTAGAGGTTCATAAAAAAACCTAATAACCCTGTCTATTCTTTAGGAGCAATGGTTCAATATTCAGTGTTCATAGCAATGTATAGAACATAGCTATTGAGGAAAATGAGAATTAACCTTACCTATAAAATTATAGCTAAGGGAAATGCTATGGAGGAGGAGCACTTGGTATTAGGCAGGTGAATTTTTTTGTGTGTGCAGAGGGCAGACATGGTGTTGAAGTGGATGGTCAGGGAAGACTTCCTGAGGCTGGTCGTGTTAATGGTAAAGTTTGAAAGTTGAATAGGTTCCATAAGATTAAATGAGAGTTGCTATATCATCCCAGACCTATGCAATAGGCCTTGTGGTGAGAGAGCCTGGTTTATCCCAGGACCTGAAAGCAGCCCATGTAGCCGAAAGTCAGCAGCGGTCATCAGGCGAGTGCTGGCCCATGCAAAGCCTTACAGTTCCTGACTGTAGATAGTAGGGTGACCTTGAATGGGAAAGATGGTGGTAATAACACGATCAATTTTTATTTTTGACTAAAAGTTATTCTGCAAAGAACAACTCAGAAATAATAGATTAGACTACAGTGGTGGCAGAAGAAATGGAGAGAAGAAATTAAACCTACATGTAAGGGCCTCTCAAGTAATTAGTAATTAAAAGGAATTTCCCCGAAATCAGCTAGGAAGATGGAGCTGGTACATTTTGTTCGTTTGGAGTTGTAGTAGCTAAGGAAAGAAGAAGGCAGTAGCTAATTTAACAGACTACATCATGACAAAATGTCAGGCTAGTCTGACCACATGAATGAGAAGAGAAAAATAAACGAAGCTAAATAACTTCATATTTTAAACTCATTTGGTGAAAGATCCGTTTTACATTCAGAAAGTCAAGAGTCCAATTTTCTTTTACTAGGACAGAAGGGGGAGGCAATCCACAGAAAATAAGCAGTCTCATGGCATTAAAAAACTGCTTTCCTTTCACAGATAACTATAATTAAGTGCAAGTCATTATTTTAACTTAAAAAGTTGTAAAGCACTTACTTTGTTTTCTTTGAAGCTAGCAGCAGTTGTTGGTTAAATCCTCTATTTTAGGATATTATATCCATATCATTACTTGCTTTTTGACTTTTTCTCTGGAAAAACAAATATCTTTTCCTACACATTATTATTATTTTTTCTTTCTGAAATCCTTAGTTACATATTATGGGTTTTTAAGTAAATGTTCACATGAATTATAATATGTAAATTTTGACTCAGAGACTAATCATCTGAGAATGATAGTTTCAAACTGTGGATTTACGAAGTTAGACATTTCTTTAAAGATCACCAAAGTCAAATCCATAACGTTATAGAGGAGCATAGTGAAGCCTCAAGACATGCAGTGATCCTGAAGGTGAGAGGGAGTTAGTTGGTAGCCACTCTGGGGCCAGACCAGGCGTGCAGCATCGCACCATTTCAGTGGTGGCCTGGATGTGCTGGGCATCCTCTGAGATGATTCCGCAGCCCTGGCAAGAGTCCAGATCTCTGCTTAGGGGACCAGTGAGGTTCTTGGTAGTAGGAGGTATACAGGAGCCAGCAGCCAGATTTAAAGCCCACAGCAGCCATCCTCCTATCACAAATCCGTATCGTGCTATTCGATTCACTTTTCAGGTCGTCAGTACTTAGATACACAAACACTGATGATCATCAGTGTGTTTACAAGCATAGGGTTCTAATTTTTGAGCCACCAAATGAACAAGTAGACTGAGTATGGATGAACTCTAATTATCTAAAGCATTTTGGAAATTAACATGAATTTTAAAGTTCTGTTTTCAGAAATGTCTGAGTTTTAAATTTTAGGCTTCCAGCCATGCCAGTGATAAGAAAAAGAGGTTATGCTTTTTGTCTTGTATGATGGGTGGTGATTTCCCAGAGTGTAGAAGGTGATATTTTTCAACAATGAGACAATTATTTGGGCACTCAGCCCTCCCTGGAGATGAAGAGTGTTTCAAATATTGTGCAATTAACTGTTAGCTGTTGCGTGTGATTCATTCCCTCAGAAAGGAGATGAAACAAGGACATCGGAAGAATGTCTGAAACAATTCACAGGGTTTAAGTGCAATAGGGAATTCAATATCAGTCCCGAAGTGGGAAGTAGCCTTTTGACTCTGTCTAGTACAAAAGTAAATGATTCATAGGGGAAAAAAAAGTTATTTTAGAAAACAAATGAAAGCAAGAGAAAGGAGAGTATACTATTTTCTTCAAGGTTGCAGTGGCAACTATTGGATTTGACATATATCAGGGTATTTTTTTCTTAGAATCTTGAATATCAAGATATATTTTTTTAAAGCCTAAAATTCTGTTGGAGAGAAAATACTGAAGTAAAGTCCATAAGCATCACAGTAGACTGCAGAGTCTAAAAGCATTTCAGATTTCATGTGAAGCTGAGTTTTCCTTTTCAGATTGAATTTTTCAGTTGACATGCCGTCTTTACAATGGTCTTTAATCTGCTGAATTGAATCTTCATTCAGCCCATTCTACTACTTCCTGTTGTCCCTGAAACTCAGTTCTCATGTGTGGCTGGAGTATTTGGCCACCGCTGTGCTGTTGTTGGAAAGAATTGGAAAATATATGAAATCCGAGCATCTCCCAATTAGGTCTGAAGTTTGTATGCCATAAGCTTTATATGTAGAGAGTATACGTAAGTTAAAAGAATGTTTTACCTGTCCCACAGAAATATTCCCGAAGAGAGAAATATATTAACCATGGACATTCAATAATATCTAAATATGCATTAATTTGTATTTTAAGAGGACATACAGAGACAAAACAAACTAAATTATCCAGAACTTTTCTCCCCAGAAATCACCTCTTGACCTTTAATTTATTAATTTATCTGTGTTTTCATCTCTTTCTCCAAACTGTTAATTGTTGTTTTTTTTCAAATAAATGTATTACTGTTTTCATATAGCTACTGTTCTAATATAGCAAAAAGAAATTGAGGGAAAGTACAAACCCCTAACATTACTGTTCATGAAAGATAAGATAAATCTCTCTTTACCAGTGAATACAATTAAGTGGAATTGTTTGTTTTAAGCTCGTATCAGCGGGCCAAAAAAAGGCTGTATATTTTATATGAATCATTTCTAATTCTTGGAATAAACTTTTCTACCAAAACTGTACTTTTTTTGGCTCTACCCAACTGAAAAAAAGGGTTTTTGATCTTCATCTTTCAGCTGTAAATTTTCCATAGCCAGAGGCTCTCCAGATTATTAAATTTATAGTTTTTTCACTTTTAATAATAAAAAATCTTGAATTTAAACATTATTAAATGTGCATGGCTAAAGATCAAATAGCAGAGGAGAATATATGTTAGGAATGTTTATAACTGTGAGTAACACAAAACTCAACTACAAGTAGTTTAAACAACAAGGATGTTGATTTTTTATTTTCTTACAGAGACTGAAGGCCGGTGGCCATAAGGTTGGACTAACAACTCTGTTGTCATCCAGGTCCGGATTCTCATTCTGATTTGACATATTCATTGGGTTGCTTTTGTATTAAAAGTGACCTGTTTTGCCTATCTCTAATTTTTGACTAGGTCATTTAAAACCAGAGAGTCCTCCTATGGCTTATGTGATGTGAAATTTTAAAGTGTATCTCTTACCCCCAGAAATAAAGGCAGTGAAAAATTATGGGATGTAAGAAGAGTTTGGGAAATTGGAGGAAGTAAGTGTCCTAAACAAATCCCTCAAAGACCTCCAGGTGGATAATCCTGACTCCCATTAGAAAACAATATCCACCCACAATTTGGTTTATCAATGTAATTTTGAGTTTACCTTATTCTCAAATGCAAAACAGGACAAGCTCCTCAGGCACTGATCTGAGCACTGTCGGTTTCTGCAATTTATTTTTCATGAAATCAATGACAGACTTCAGAATAGGAGTTGAGTGTGTTTTTGATAATGTCTTTTAATTTGGCATAAATGATAATAAGGATAATGACAATAAATCCTAACAGTGTTTACCGAGAGTCAGATGCTTGTCTGCTTACATACATTAACTCATTTCATGTTCGCCACAATCTAATAGGGCATGTTTTGTTTTATCTCTCATTTTCCATATGAAATCTTGAGGCACAGAGATATGTAACTCTTCCAAGGTCACAAAGAAAGTACAAGAGCCGGCAATTTCCCCCAAGCAGTCTGGCTCCAGACTGGTTGCTCTTAACTACAGTTAGACTCTCATGTCTTTCTTGTTTCTGGCCTATAACTCTCTTACATGTATGTGTGAAATTATGAACTTCTTTTGGTTTTAGTAATAGCCTCATTTTCTTATTTAATAATAGCTTTTGCTTCACCAGGACTGTATCTTGAATTTTAAAAAATAGCATTTAGCATCTATTTTTATGTTTATTTTAAAATACATGAGTACAATACATTTTCTACTATCATATATCTGGGAAAAAATCTCATATGGTCTTTCTGTGTTATGCTTTTAGCAAACATTAGATTCTGTTTGTTAATATATTATTTAGAATTCTACATTTATTTTCTGTTGGTGTATGATTTTATTTTTCTATAACATCTGTTTTTTAAGGTCTGTTTTAATGTTATGCATGTTTTTTCTTCCATTTGGAGTTGGAGCAGTTAAAACTCATAAGAAATACTTTTCCTTGAAGTTTTGGAAATGAATAAAATTTTATATTAACTCCTTATCCAACCACCTGACCTAAGGCATGGTAGTATGCTTACCTCCTAATTCCAGAAAATATGTCACTTTTTCTCATTCCTCCTATCTACATGCAAGTCTCTCTTTCTTTTGTGCTACGTTGGTCAATGCAAAAATATTTTATTTTGCTTTTTTTTGCCCTTCCATGATGATAAGAGATGTTGAACATCTATTCATGTGTTTATTAGGCATTTTTCTATCCTACTAAAAAACTGTCCATTAGAATTTTTGACCATTTTTATTGGGTTTTGTCTTTTGTATTTGTAGGAATTCTTTATATATGCTCAGTATGAGTCCTCAGTCACATTTAAGTGTAGTGATTATGTCCTCCCTGTATGTGGATTAAGTTTTCATTTTCTGAGCTGATTGTCAGTGAGCAAAAAATTTAATTTGGCGGAATTCATTTTGTGAATTTATTTCTTTAAAATAGATTTTTTGATGCATCACTTGTGCTAGGCAACAGTTTCTTGTGTTCCAAGTAAATGCTAATCTAGATATCACTGTGAAGATATTTGCAGATGTAAATTGTTCTGAAAAATTTAGGTGAGCCTCACTGAACTAATTAGGATGCCTTAAAAGCAGGGCTAGTGTTGAGGGAAAAATAGAGAAAAAAATGAGAGGAAGGGAATGAGAGAGAAAGGGAGATAAAAGGAAAGTCATTTTATGTTTTTTAGAAATGTTATCATTTTAGCTTATATATTTAAGCTTATGATCTATATTGCAATATTTTTTGTATACTTTGAGAAGTAATGGGTGAGGTTTACTTATTTTTCCTCATTTAGGTGTTCACGTTTTCCAGTAACATTTATTGAAGTCTTTACAGTCTTATTGAATTACATTGCCATCTTTATCAAAACTAATTTGTCAAATGCATGTGGGTCTATATCTGGAGACACTATTCTCTTTTATTTCTCTATTTTTTCAAACCTTACTGCAATTTATACTGTCATAATCATTGTGGTCTTATGGTGAATTTTGAAATCATGCTGTTTAAGAGTTCTAATTTTTTTTTTCTTTCCATATCATGTCCAAGCTAAGTGCTTTGCATTTGTACGTCAGCTTTGGAATCAGCATGTCAAATTCTGCAGATGTCCAATAATATTAAATTACTCACATACAAATGTGAAGAAACAGTGCAATGCTATCATGAGTAATTTTATAGTTATACTAATATCTTCTATATAATTCCTACAATAATGTATCAGTTTTTGATTACCTCATATATAGAGTTTTCATGGTTTTTCTTATAAAAAGCTCAAGTAACTGAATTATGAGTGAATTGGTTCTTGTTGTGTATCTTTTAATATTGGCAGTCACCTTAGATCCAGCTTTGTTCACATGTCTATGCATTTAATCTTCTAAACCCAATTTTCCCACCACAGCTTGTAATTTAAATTAAATTGACTAAGTATGAATTCTCTTGCTTGGCATCTCTAGTCACTTCTTTGATATTAAAATTATGTTTGTCACTTAGATGTCTTTTGGGATCTGCCCTGAAAGGAATACATTAGTGAGAATGCCCAACATAGCATCTGTGATTTTTGCTGGAACTAATTTTATTCTACTAGGGAAACAATTGACTTGACAACTGAGCAAAACTTAGAAACTAATAATTTTGAATTCTTAAACAATTAAATTGTTTACATTATTGTAAACTACATTTAAGATAGATTTTTGTTTGTTCTGGCTATTCCTCCACACCAGGCACTTAGTTCAGGGTCTGGCAATTGTATCTTTGTGGAATCAATTAATGAATTCCACCTCAATTCATTCCTTAATAGTCAATATTTTAGTAATTTCATGAAGACTTATTTCACCAAAAGAGAAATGACTTAACATTTTATGAGACAGTTTTAAACTTAATAGAATGCAGAAAGTTTTATTTGGCATTAAATCCATTTACCTTTCTTTCTGTGCTCATAGCTAAACTACTTTTCTCAGCCTCTCTTACAGCTAAATGTACTTATGTGACTTATGTTTGGCCAGTGATTGTGGAACTAAGGAAGGCCACTTCCATGCCTGACCCTACAGTCTTCAGATCACTCTCTTCCCGGTAGGCTGGATTGATATAAATGCCCAGTGTGGCCATGGAAACTACATGTTGAAATTATGTTGATTGCATTATTAGCCTGGGACCCTGAAAAAACAGTCCTCTGCCCCCCTCCTTTTACTTAGGCTTTATGTAAGTGAAAATTAAATGCCTATTGTGCTACACTACTGAGATTTGGTAGTGTTTTTTTAAATAGCAGTTAGAACATCCTAGACAATAGAAAAACATTATCTTAGAGTGCTGCCATGACAAAATCTGAATGTTTGCCCTTAGCTTGGAAATTTGGTGGCAGGAAATAATGGAAGTGATATATAAAAAGGTAGATAGCATTGCTGGTGGGAAGGAAATATGGATACGTCACCCAATCTCTGCTTTCATTTTCACATAGAGTTCTCCTATGTTTGTGTAGCTTTGTCACTAAGTTTCCTCTTTATGGAGAACACCAGCATATTGGGTTAGAGGTCCATCCTATTCCAGTAAGTCCTTAACTAATGACCAAATAAGTTCCTTCCAAATAAATTATTACTGAACAAATACCCTGTTTCTAGTTAAGGTCATATTTGGAGGCATTTGGGGTTAAGCCTTCAACATACAAAGTTTGTGGGAACATAATTCAACTCATAATACCTATCAAACCTAGAGCTGTGTGAGAACAGATGGAAATAGAATATTAGTATGGTATTTTGATTGGTATCAGCAGAGTATAACAAATAATATAAAGAAAAATATGAGCATGAGTTACAATTGGCTGGTGGTGTT
Organism: Manis javanica; assembly: GCF_040802235.1. Taxonomy (NCBI): domain Eukaryota; kingdom Metazoa; phylum Chordata; class Mammalia; order Pholidota; family Manidae; genus Manis; species Manis javanica. Next base: position 68,881,835 of record NC_133168.1, read on the forward strand.
AGCAGAAAAAAATGTGAAAAAAAAATGATTCCAGAAATATAAAACTTCAAAGAATTGGGAAAACCACAAACAGTAGGAAATCTCAATCATAATGTAAGTTGGTCAGATGTATGGTAGTGCATGGGGAATATTGCCAATGGTTCTGTAACATCTTCCTATGTTGATAGATAGTATCTGCACTAGTGGGGGTGAGGATTTAGTAATGTGGGAAACTACTGAACCACTGTGTTGTAAACTTAAAACCAATATAATATTGTGTATCAACTGTACTTCAGTAAGAAAAAAATTGGACCAAATGTCCAGTTAAGAAAAAAAAGATGTTGAGGGGAACTAGGAAACAATATCAGGGAAAAGAAATGCAAAGTCTAGTGGGTGTTTTTCTCGTTAAAAAAATGAAATAAATTTAAAAATGAAATAAATTAAATATTAAATTCTTATTGTACAACAAATATACACCTAAGAAGCCTATCAAATATTTGAAGAAATTAGGCTAATTTTAAAAAAAAATTTAATATTCAAGATTTAAAGCAACTTTCACACTGTCAAATATACATCAGAAGAAACCAGGCAATGAAAGCTATAAAGCTCAAACAGAGCAAAGTTATCAAAACCAACTTCATATATTCCATAAAGGAAAGCAGATACAAAGAAACCCACAGAAGATGGATCCAAAGGTTAATGGACATGAAATCTCACGAGGGGGCAATGGATATGTGATCTTATTCCTTTCAGAGAGCAGAAATAGAGTTGTTTAATGAATTCTGCCTGCACTGAGGAGGGGAGCTTCACAAGACTTGCTGTAGGATTTCCAAACTGTTGTATCTTGAGCCTTCTGTGCATTGCCATTATTCCCCTTTGATTATGAGTGTCTATTGCTGTGTTCTTATTGTGTAATGGGAACAAGGAAGGGGGTAGTTTTCTTGTTTTTATTTTATAGATCATCAGGTGACATCTGGATGTGAGAGAGTGCCACGTATGGACATCCTAGCCTTGTACATCTCAGGAGATGGAGCTAAGGCCTTCTCCTTGGGTTGTAGGTGGCTATGTTTTATCAGTAGAGGAGCCAAGCAAGTACATGGCAACTGGAAGCATTGTCCATGATAAAGTCTGGTTAATTGTTCACCCAATTCTTTCTGTCTTGAACACAGAATTCATTTCCCAGCCTCATCTGAAGTTAAGTATGCCCATGTGACTAACCTCTGGCTACTTCAATGCTTAATCAGTCAAATGGCTTGCATGCTTTTCTGTTTTCTCATTTTCCATCTGCTTGTTGGATGTCAATTACAAGGACGGTTTCAAAAGTCATTTATTAGATATTGTTCAAAGCTCCATAAGCATGGTTTCTTGAATTGCTTAAGCAATACACACGTCTTCATGACAATTAGTCTTATATAATAAATAAGACATAAACTTGGATTTGTTAAGTCAACGAGCTATGGAGGATTATCTATTACTATAGTTAATACTACTTTAACACAGTTATCTTTGTTGTATTTTGTCTTAGGTTGGGTTATATGAAGATCAGACTTTAAGAAAAGAATCTGAATGCAAATAGTTTGTGTGGGACGTTATTGCAGGAGGAATATAAAGAGAAAGGAAACAACTCAGGGTATATTAATTAGGTTAGTATTCTAGTCAGCTTGAGTTTAACCCTTCTGGTGACTTCTAGGGCAGTGTGTGGAATACATTTCAGAGATGTTTCACTCAACAGGCAAGAAAGCTGTGCCATTGAATGAGGGCTTCCCTTACAGACATCAACCCATTGGCCACTTCAGCCTGCACATACTTGCCCCAAGCATGCTGTTATGGACTAAATTGTATGCGCTCAAAATTTATATGTTGAAGCCCACTCCAAGTGTGACTGTTTTTGGACATAGAGCCTTTAAAGAGGTAACAAAGGTTAAATGAGGTCATAAGGGTGGGACCCTAATCCAATATGACTGGTGTCCTGGTAAGAAGAGGAAGAGACACCAGAGATGTATTTGCACTGAGAAAAGGTCTTGGGAAGACACAGAGAGAAACCTCATCTTTAGGAGAGAAGCCTCAGATAAAACCACCCCTGAGAGCAAGTTAATGTTGGACTTGTAGCCTTTGGAACTGTGAGAAAATAAATCTCCGTGTTTAAGCTACCCAGTCTGTGGCATTTTGTTATGGTAGCTGACAAATACACATTTGTATATAAATAAACTCTTCTCAGCACAAATGCGTACAGTAAGTAAGAAGCATGCATCTAAGGGAGTGAGTCAGGCCCTGCCGGGACCAATCAGAGTTCCCACCATGCATCACTCATGACCACTTGTATCCCCTGTTAAGTTCACTTTCCCCTGAAATTGGTTTTCAGTGCATGGTTTCTCACAATTCCAAAGACTTCTAAGAGAAGGTTCGTGGAACAAGCAGCATTTTCCACCTCAGCATTTGGTCCTGAAGCTGGGGTTAATAATGATGATGGCCCTCCCCTACACGCTTCTAGATTCCCCTCAGCCTCATCCAGCAGTTCTGCTAGTATACAGGGCTTGCACATGGGGGTCTGAGTTATTGATTATCTTGCCCCTTCACATCATGGGTGCTTCAGTTGCTTAGCTCGGCTGTCACCAGGCAGAACACTAGCAAGAGGCACAAGTACATAACTAGAGTTCTAGAGGAATGCCCCCATTTCACTATATACTTGCACCTTTCTTCTCATGATAATAAGGGTGAATACCCTTTGCTACGTGCTTTCTTTGACTGTTGAGGAGTAAGCAAAGAAACCGGAATAAGTAGTGCTAGGTAACCATGTAACAATAGTCACTACCTGTTATAAACACCCACCCCCACCCCCCCAGGGACCGAGACCACCTAACCCAGCAGAGCTTGAAGGTGTTGGGACAGGAAACAGTTTCTTCAAGTGGGTCACTGGAAGTCATGGTGACAGGAGCCAATCCTCCCTCTACCCTTTGGCTCCTGGTCTATATGGAAATAAGAAAGACCACTCAAATGTGAACAAACAAAAGCTAGAGCTTGCCAGAGCAAGGGAGTCCGCCACTGTCATTCAGGCTGGCAAAGACTCAGAGGCAGGTGGGGGAGTGGAAAGGCTTTATAGTAAAACAAGTTATGCCCTGGTTAGACGTTCTTGGGACAGGGACACTGGTGGCAGGCTAACTGGAATCTTAAGTGATTGGTTCAGGGAGCATATTTGGCTTTCTCTGGTTAGTTCTAAACTGGAAGAGGGGTTTGAATTAGGGAATCTGGCAGTTATTAAGTTCTGCCTATTTTGGACTGATTGTTACAGAGATTGTTATTTGGCTTCATGGTGTGGCTGCTGCAGGCTGTGGCTGCTGCAGGCTGTGGCTGAGAGTTCTATGTTCAGGTGTGATATGGCCATTGTCCACATGTATACCCAGTCTCTCAGCCATGTATTCTAGTATATGGGAACAAAGCACCACATAATGACTACTCATTCAAATATAAAAATGCATCTTTTTGGATACAGCACAAATCTTGAAAGGTTTTGCGATGGTTAATTTTATGTGTCAACTTGACTGGGCTAAGGTATGCTCAGGTATCTTATAAAACACTATTTCTGTATGTGTCTGTGAGGTTGTTTCCAGAAGAGATTAGCATTTGAATCAGTAGACTGAGTAAAGAAGATGGCCCTCAACAATGTGGGTGGACATCATCCCATCCACTGGGGACCTGAATAGAACAAAAAAGTGGAAGAAGGGTAAATTCTCTCTCTCTTTTCTAGAGTTGGTTTATCCACCTTCTCCTGCTCTCAGACATCAGAGCTCCTGCTCCTCAGGCTTTTCGACTTGGACTAAATGATACCACCGGTTTTCCTGGTTCTCTAGTTTGCAGGTGACAAGTTGAGGCATATCTCAGCCTCCATGATCATTTGAACCAATCTCTATAATAAGTCTCCTCTCATGTATCTTAATATGCCCTATTAGTTCTGTAGTTCTGGAGAACCCTCAATAATACAGATTTCACCCCCAAGCTGACACCATAGCTCCACTTGTAAAAAATCAAGCCATTATGTATATAAGCAAACAGGCTCAGGTTGATGTTATAAGTGAGGCGGATCCCGTTCATTGTTGCAACTTCTACCATAAAGTTAGTAATTTAGGTTGAGGTAATATTCTGTGGGATTTCATATTCATGAATCATATACTTTGTGACCCTTTGATAGTAAGTGGTACTGCCCCCAAAATCTGTAGGCTTGGTAACTATTCCATATATGGAATATGTACGAATGTCAGTAAGGAAAAATTGTTGCCCTAGGAATCAAAAATATTTCTACCATCAGGAAAATAAATGCTTAAAATAACAAAGAGTTTGTGTATTATAAATGTTTCTTCTTTTGCTCATGAACACTTCCTTATTTAAAGTCAACCATGGACATTAACATGAACACTGAAATGCATGCTCAGATTAATTGAAACAATAAAACATTTAACTGGTTAATTAATTGATGCATGAAATTATCATAACAATATCAACATGGCATTTTAACCTTTTAGCACATAAACAAGAAAAATGTGTTACTTATTCATTTGTTAAGAATTTTAAAAGGCCATATCACAGAAACACAAGTTATGTGCTATTATCTACGAAGTGTATGTCCACCAAAGGGTTTCTTTAGAAAAGTGCCACCTCTTCTAAACAAGCAACATGTTATATACCAGATTATCTTGTAACTCCCCAACTTTCCAAGTCATAATGCATACATCTTAAATCACCACACAGAAATTTTTATATTCATTTGTTCAAACTATTTTTTAAAAAAACATATCACAAATATGTAACATTTTTCTTGAAACATGTAACAGGGAATTATTGTTTTATGAAATAGTCTGGGAAATACTAGTCCAATGTAATGCCTATGAGATAGTAATAAAAAATGGTGACTATCTGCTCTTTTTTGTACTAATTTTTCACATATGAGAAAGACAATTAATTTAGTTTCCTTAACAGGACATGGGTGTAATTCAAATGCATTTGTTTCACCCTGTTTTTAAAATGGTAAAATAATATCTGGTAAAGAAAACTGAATAAAATGTAAATACCCCCATTATTAATTTTAATGAGGAGAACTTTTATTGAGGCTACTATGTTTTTATTCTTAAAAACCTATCAAGTGTTCTCTATAAAATTTATTTACTTATGCAGAAAAAATATTTAAATTGATTATGCATAGATACAGAATTGCTTAGAATTTCTGATCTTATTTCTTGTGATCTTAGAAATGTTTAAAAAAAAGCAATAGACTTGCTGATTATCTTCACTAAGTTTTAATTTACATAAAATTAAATGTATATAGTTTAATGTGTGACACTTGTATAAGCAACACCTTGATAGACATATATTTATATCCCTTACACTCATTACCCATTTGCCTCATGGCACATCTCCCCACCCAGGAAGCGCCACCATTCTGATTTTTAAGCATATCTGGCTTCTTTCACTTACTAAATGTCTGTGAGATTCTTTCTTGTTGTTCGATACCAGTAATACATCCATTTTAAAAATATAACATGATTTATCCACTTACTCATAGATGAACATTTGGTCCAGCTTTTGGCATTATTTCCACTTTTTGGTTATCATCAGTAAAGCTATTGTGAACATTCTTTGCTAAAGTCTTTGTGTGGACATTCATTTCATTTTATAAGAAACTGAAAAAACAATTGTCCAAAGTAGATGTTTTATTTTACACTCTCACTCAATCTATGAGTATCTCAAGTGTTTCGTCCTTGTAAATACTGAGTTGTGTCAGCCTTTTCAATTTTAGTTATTATGAAGGGTGTAATTGGCATCCCACTGTGGCTTTAATTTGTGTAAGGGTGTTATCATCTTCAGATAATTTTGATCCTAGGTTGTTACAAAAAATGTGGGGTTTTTTTCATGATGAAATAAAAAGTTAGGATAAAAAATGTAAGTTGGAATGGAAACTGTGAAGTAGATAGGTGGGAAAAAAAATCACCAACAGCAAGGACTATTTTTATAACGATGTGTTTATTCACTCCAAATAATATATTTATAATGAAACAAGAAAGTGAAATATATATTTTAATGTATATGTAATATTGCATATGTTTTTAAAAATTAAGGATAACTGGGGATAAAAGGAAAGTTAGGAATTCAGACTACAGAGAGTTCAGTATAATATATGTTAACTATATAATTTATTGTTCTATTAGGTGACTCTGAAGAGTGAAAGGGGATATTTAAGAATAATTAAAATGATATATTAACACATTTATTTATTGAATAAAAAATTAGTTTTATTGTATTGGTGGACTTATAAAATAATTCAATAAAAGCAACATTTTTTTAAATTTCAAAAATTAAATAACATCTGCACACATTAGGCAAAATTTTAGAAAATGATTTCTTCATTTATTTAAAAAATATTGATGTACATGTTTTTTTTTTTTTATCCATCAGTATGCATTTACTTCAAGCCAAGGTTTTACATGAAGACCAAAAAACTGACTAAATGTGGGCAAACTGTTGATTCACATTTGAGAAATTACATGGTTTCTACTTGGGTTCTAAAAAGGTAGTTTGTTGCCATGACATAGACTTTATTTAACCTGAAACCACCTGAAGGTACTTTTAAAAGTGTATCATAAGGGTGTTGACAGAGGAAATATACAGTGTTATGGAAATAAACCAAACTCAAGACCAGTGTAGATCTATTCACGGTGAAAAGGTAATGAAAATATTAAGTCATCAAATAAATGCTCATAATTACCAAGTTAAAAACAACCAGAATTCAAACAGGTTATTTATATCTTATTTATCTACAAGAAGGACAGCACTAAAAAAACACGTTGAAAACCAGCACTTTAAACTCTGAACATAAGGTGGGATTTAAAAATACTCCATAAATTTTTAAGATTGTAACACATTTTCCCCCTTCTTTTTCTTTTACCAAATAGCATTAACTGACAATTCTGATATAATTTACAGCTGTAGTATTCCTAAGAGGAATATCTACATACTATGGACTATCAAATATAATTTGCATTTTCCAATCAACACAAAAATTTATCCATCACTTATACCTTTTACATTTCTATACTTTTTTAAAAACTAGATTTTATTGCTAAGTCAATTTAGAATTCAAATTAAAGTTGGAAATCTAATATAATGCTCTTCAGAACTTACTTCCCATTCTTTTTTCTTTTTTAAAATAAGTGGAAGAAAATGATTATGATAATATGAAGACTGCAACTTAAGGCATCTTAAAAGTTAAAGTAATCAGGTGCCATCTGGCATTTTATTTTGAAAGTATATTTTGTCCCACTTTTTTTCACTACCAAGAGACTAAAACATGAACTTTTAATAAATATGACTACAGTAATAAGAACACAAAACAGGCTGTCAGCACTGCTTAGATATGTAAAACAAAGTTAACACTTTCCCATTCACCTACCAGAAAAATACTTTTGATTACCAACTTATATGACCATGTTAAAGGTCCAGCAGAATTTTAATTCAGCAACACTTGAGAATGAATATATATATATACATGCATACATATGCATATATATATTCATTATATATGTATATACACACACATATAGTCAATATATTCAACAGGCATTCCCCCTCAAAATTAATACTCAATTGCCAGTTGTAATAAACACAGTTGTTCACAGACCATCCATTTGTTTTATATGAAGTTAGGCAGTATCAAATTCTCTGTTATGGTCGCCATCTTCTTCAGAATAATCCTCTGAAGTTTCAAGATCTTCCATATGTGCCTGAAGAGTTCTTGCAAGGTTAATAAATTGGACACGTGTGCTGGGTTCATTTGTATTTCCCATCATATCAGAAAAGCTTTGCTCACACAAGTGCAGTAACACAACTAGGTAGAGACCAGAGCTGATAAACTCATACTCAGCTTGTTCATTTGCATGAGCTCTATGTAGTTCATGAATATCAAAATCCTCCAGGTTAAGCTGCAATTTCTCTTTACAGAGTTCACAGGTGGTTACAGCCTCTAACGAAGAACCAGAGTTAATTTTGGCCTGTAACCACTTTTTCATACATTCTTGGTGGACATACTGCAAACTTCCTGTGCATTTGCATGGCTCTATCAGCAAGTTAGATGATGATGCAGCTGCCATCTGACAAATTCTACATAGGTCACCTTCTTCTTCTTCAGAGTCCTCTAAAAGGAGGCTCTCTTTTATTTTCTGCAGTCTTTCTGGGTTTCTTGAAGATGCACTTTTAGTTTTATCACTTTTTCCATCAGATGAATTCCAACCTGAAGGAATAATATCTACAGTGATCATGACATTGTCAGTCAAATTATTTCCAAGTGCTGGGGGGACTGCAAATCGGAATAAAGAACCCGGAAGGATCCCTGCTCTTCCTGTGTTTCTTCCACCATGAGCCGACCCTGGGGTGGAGCCGCCTGCAGCAGCACTGCTTGATGCTGCAGATGCCTGTGGTCTGTTAGCAGCAGCCCCAAGGGGATCGCTCTCTGCTTCAAGGTGAACCACTTCATTTGATTCTCTTCTAAAAGTATGATGAGATCTAGATGGTATATCAGAGGTAGGTGTTCTTGAAGATTCATCTCGTCCCTCTCGCCTCCTCCTAGAGAACAAAGGTGTGCACCTATTTCTAAGTGAGGAAGATAACCACGGTCCTGAATGTCTACCTTCAGATTCCTGGTTAAAATTTTCTGAATCTGGCTCAGAGCTATGATTTTGATTAAGAGATGACAAACCCCATCTTCGCCTAAGAAATCGAAATCCCTGAGAAGCTTCAGATGCCCTATTATCAGGAACATCAGAAGTTGATGCTGCATTACTACAAGACTGTGAAGCTGTCAAGATTCTTGGAGAAATGTAAGAATTTTCAGAACTCAGTGATCTTGTATTCAAGGAATCCTGACTTGATCTTCGTGAAAAAAAAGTAGATGACATACTAGAAGCTATACGTGACAGCAATCTCCTGGTTGTACGTCTACCTTCATTGTCGGAAGATTCTTGAAATGATCTTTGAGATGAACCAACCCTACCTGAACTGCTTTTGGCTGAGGTTCCATCTCTATTTGAAATATAAGAAAATCCAGGCTGTGTACTATTTGGGGGAGATTCCAATTCTCTTGAAGAAAAATGTGATCTTAAAGAATTTCTACTAGAGTCTCTAGAACATGGTATGGTCTGATGTTCAGAAGGCATTTGGTGATTTGTGGATGATGTATTCAATTGTAAAGAGCTCACTGAGTTCTCTTTTGGTCTTGCTCCCTGTGAATATGAAGAAGGAGCTCTGTCTTGAACATATGATGAAGCTGTGAAATCACCACTTCTGTGACTACAATCCATAAGATGACTTATGGAAGAATCTGCTCTCCTCTCTAAATCTCTCCTCTCTCTCATTAAGTCAGTTCCAAATGATCCAAGTACCACTGATGAAGATCTGTGAACTGGACTATGCCTCCAAGAAGAATCTGACACTGCATTTAAGCCATGTCCAACATTTCTCCCAGCTGAGGTAGATGTACAGTTAGTACAGGAAAGTTTAGGTCTCTTTGAATCATGATCCCGTTGCTGGTTTTGTGATCTTGAGCGTGCTCCCTGAGTTATCTCTGATTCACTATACCATGGAGACTGAAATAGTGATGCAGATGCTGACGCTGACATAGACTGATATTCAGAATCCAGTCTAAATGAAGAGTCTCTTGAGTGACAGGTATCATTCAAACTACTTCCTCTGCTTCCAGACATCATCCTTGCACTTAAAGAGCTGGAGGGCTGAACAGAAATTCTTCTTGGAATCCTTGAAGATTTAGATTCCATTCTTAAGGTTTCCTTCCTCCGCGAAGTTCTGGGCCTCCACCTGAGGCAGAGCAGTCGGCAGCGAAGCACAATCGATGTACATGTTTTTATATTTAAATTCTATACTTTTGATTGTGGAATATCTTGACTTGTGGAAAGAATCATTTGACAGAATTTCTCTATTTAATAAAATCAATTTAAGTCCTATACCAGAATCAAATAACATAAGAACTCCCTCAATGTGTGACACCAAAGTTGACAAAATAATCATAAATTATTATTTAGTAAATTGTCTGTGAAAAATATTTGCTAAGAAAAAGGTTCTTTGAAGGGAGGTCAAAAGACAGTGACTGTGGAATTAACTGAGCTGTAATGTTAGACATTTAATGTCATAAAGTTGTAACTGAGGATATACTCTAACAGCAAAGTTTATTAACATACACAGCGATGATATTTTATGAAATATATTATGACCCACTGAGATAAATTGACTGAAGTCAACAGTTCCATATTTAACAATCATAAAATGTGACTTTGAATAAATGTATATACACTTTTTGAACAAATAAAAATAATAAGAACATGGTAAAGAAAATTCTTTAGAAATAACCAGAGATTTAGCATTAAAAGCAGGTATCAAAAACAAACATCAAAATATGTACATACACCCTAATCATAGTAATTTATATTATATTTAATACTCAAATTATCAATAAAAATGGTTAAAAATGTTCTGTTCTGAAGTAAATTACGTATGTTATTTTTATCTTTCAGAAAGGATTTTATTTCTTAAAATTGGTTTTGAATAGTATTTTTAAAACATCTGTATAAAAATTGTTGGCCAATAATATTTTGGGCAATACTCCATCATGTCTTTGGCCAATAGACTTTATGGTTATTTGATATCAGTTCTTCTGAATTAAATCTATGATTCACCACAATTCTAATCAGAATTGCTATAGATATTTTTGTGGAACAAACAGCTTAAATTTATATAGAATGCTAAAAAATTGTTTTACCATGTACTATTACAGATCTAATGTGTCTATAGCTATTGACATTGGTTCGTGGGTAGGAATGTATGAATGGAACAGAATCAAGAGCCTAGAAATAGAAACATGAATTCATGGGAGTATGACTCATGACAGAGCTAGCATGGCATGCCAGTGAAAAGGAATGGATCAGACAGTAAATGTTTCTGAAACGTGGGAAAGTGTCGTTCTTACCTCACACCATCTTATAAAACCACTTCCATGTGAATCAGAGTCTTTAATGTATAAAACAAACCTTAAAAATCTTGAAGCAGATTTGAGAATGGGTAATGCTATGATTTTCAGACAGAAAATTTTAAACTACACATTGTAAGCACGCACCATAAAGGAAAAGATGATGCAACTTCTCTAAAGGAAAATAAGCCTGAAAGTTTCTGTTCATCAAGAGATGACATAAAAAATCAGAAAGAGCAAAAGAGTGGGAGAAATTAACATTGCAGTTTCTGAATATTTGAGGACAAGAATCATCCTACTCTTCAATTAGAAAAAGGCTCAGTGTTGTGAATAGATAATTCCCGAAAGGGGGAAATGTAGTGCAGATTAAAAGCACAAGCCAACAGTCTGACAAACCTAAGAAATGCTTAGGAAGGGTACCACGGACACTTTTACTGTACTGTAATGCACGTGTAAACTGGTAGGGCATTTGTGCAGAGAAACCTGGCAGTATTTAATGAAATTACCATGTAAATACCGCATGATGCAGCTATCCTACTTCATGACATGTAACTCAGAAACGTTTTCACACATCCTTAGAGAGACATACGTGAATATATTTATCAGAGCATTAGATCCCAGTGGCTACCTGTATCAGTTTGCTAAGGCTGCTGTAGTAAAGTACCACTAACTGGGTGGCTTACATAACAGAAATGCATCATCTCACAATTCCAGAGCCAGAAACCCACAGATCAAGGTGTTAGCAAGGTCGGTTCCTTGTGAGGACTGTGAGGAAGAATCTGTCCTATGTGGCAGTTGCGGGTAATCGGTGGGTTCCTTGGCTTGTAGGAGTACCACGTCTCTTGCTTTGTCACCACCTGATGTTCTCCATGTGCACATCTGTCCCTGCATCCAAATTTCCCATTTTTATAAGGGTATCAAGCATACTGGATTAGAGCTCACCCTAATGCTCTCACCCTGACTTGGTTAAATCTGCAACAGCTTGATTTCCATGTGAAGTCACATTCTGAGGTACTGGGGCTTAGGACTCCCACACATCTTTTGGGGGACATAATTTATCCCGTAACACTACCAATAGAGATCTAAAACATAGATGGTGCTTCAAAGGAGTACTAATGTGGATTAAAAATGTAATTTTGAGTTTAAAATGTTAAAAATTATCAATAACTCAATACCACTTAAGGTGATTTTTAAAAAAAATACAGAAAATTACATCACACATTTTATAAATATTCAGTATTCTGTAACACACACTGTAGCCATATACTGAAACAGAGGAGTACGTAACGAATGGAAAGGAATGTGGGCCCAGAGTAAGAGGGAAGGGGATTAAAAAATGAAATGAAATAAACTAGATTAAAAGTGAAATACAATGAAATATAAAAATAAAGCATAAATAAAGCAAGAACTGAGATTTATACAATTGATTATAACTGAATATCATATATTGAATAATTTTGCTCACTTAACTCTTTGGTTTTGAATTCTTAAGATAAAACCAAATACATGTAAGAATAAAGAGATACAGGCAAGCACTGTTTATTGAAAAACTCAAAACCTGACACACTGGATTTTTTTTCCCTCTGTGGCAAAAACTGCTCTGAGTAGCAACCATGTCTTGCGAGGGGGCTTGTGTTCTTAGCATTCAAGGGGCTTCACTCAGCTCAGCTAGCAGCTTGACCCATGTATGAATTTGAGCTTGTGACTTGATGTCAGGGTGTCTAGTCGAACAGGCGAGGCAGTATACATCAGTAAAAAATTTGATCTTGATCAGAATATATCTTGTTCAACATACTTGTGCATTTGGGCTCAATAGTTTAAAAAAATTTCCTATCGAGCCCTTGGTCCACTATCTCATTATCCATCTTATTACTGTCTCCAACTCGGAGTTCATTAAAGAACCTCAAATATTATTTATTTCACCTATGGACAATTTTTATTACTATCTGTTGAACACATAAGGACCGGCTACAGTAACTAGAGTTATTGGGAATGAAGTGTTTATTTTGGAATACAATCACTTTGCTCATTTGATATAATGTATTTTATTTCTGATTGATAAAATGCAACCCTCCTTCACCTCCACTTCTTTTTTAAGTTTTGTAACTCCGTATTCAAATAAGAACAGTTCACACTTAATTTCACTAAGCATTGTCAGATGTCAGTGCAGAATGGCTACACAAGTTGAAATTCCACAAACAGCACACAAGAGTTTTTTCCCTACACCTCCTCTTCTAATGCATACTTTCTACAAGTTATTGCTTTTAAAGATTTGTGGTATTTGTCTACCCATCTGCAATAATTACTATAAGCAAAGAAAACCCACACACACACACAATTGCAATCTCACAGTTGGAATTCCTAACATGCTTTCTTCTGATGGTACTTTTCATTTTGTAATGCTATTAAATTTGATGTATTGTAAACACTCAGAAGAGACACGGGGATTGTTACATAAATGTTGTTTCATTAGCAGGTCAGATCTCTTATACTTTGTGAAAGCTGGAAAAGAAGGCTTTAGGCTTCTTACTTTGACAGTGATTTAACCGTTACCTACCTTCTTCTAGAGATGAGGAATGAATCATAGAGGTGATGTAATTCTAAATCTCACCAAAGTCAAAGGGCATGCTTTTATATTTAGAATGAATCACTAAGTGAGTCACTGCCAAAAGGAGAAATAATATGTTATTAGAATAAAAAAGGCAACAGAACTAAAGGTTTTCCTCTTGCTCAGTGAGGACAAAATTCAAACCACATTCTTTGATTAATAATACTTTACAGATTATATTTAAAATAAGATTGAATAGGAACTACCTAAAAATTAACTTGTTACTAAGTGCATGCATGAATACATGGATACGTGTCTTTCATCTTTGCAAGGAACAGCATAGGCATCCTTCTAGTTGCTACTGACTTAACTTTTTTTTAAAACTTAGAGTTCCTCTAAGAGATGGCAGTTCTTTTCGCTAGATAAGACCTGATTTGCTTACAAAATTTCCTTGAAGTAGCTCAACCATGGGATTCACTTTGGTAGGTAGAATGTTAAGAGGGGTAACCAAACAGGGCTTTGATGTGGGCACATGTGTTTGGACTGGCCCTTCGTGTCTTTGTTATTGATGAGAATCCCAGGACAGCATCTTCAGCCTGGGGCTCAGAATGAGATAAGGAACAGACCTGCCATGGCCAGGCCGGCAGCTTGAAGCGGGACCACCCTGCCAAGCCCTGCATGGATCAGCCATCTCCCTCCTGACTCCCAGATATGTGAGTGACCCCTCTGAGATCACAGAGCTGCACCAATGGGTCCATAGAGGCACAAGAAAAGTTTTCTTTTTGTTATATGCCCCTGGGATTTGGGGATGTATGTCTGAAACAATAGCTGTCGGGTGAAGTCTGCATGAGAGGTTCTAGATATTTTTGCTTTCTAGGTGTATGGTGAGTTCTCTCATTATTTAATTCCTGATTTTTTTCATCTCAGGAGGAACAAGAGAGCATCCCTCTATTATTTCTTTGATTATCATTTCTTAGCCATGTCTGTTTTTTTAAGGATGCTTGAGTGTGTTTATGTTGAATTATTACTCTCTATCTTTCTTGTTATTTTATGTCTTCATTGGTCATTTTTTCAATATCAATTCTAAGTAGGTTTCTTATATATTTCCTTGACATCATTGACTCAATATTCTATAAGCCAATTAATTGAGTTTTAACCCTCAGTTGTTGATATTCTTTTTAATTATACATTTGTGCTTTCCTTTTTTCTATATATTATTCCAACTTAAAAAACATTTTTTCTCACCTTTGTTTTCCCTTAGTTTGGACTGACAATACAAACTTTTATTTTAGACATTCTTCTGTTTTTCAAAATAAATTCCTATTGGTATATCTTAAAGGTCTCATAGTTGCCATTGAATTCCTCCTTTTTCCATGTGATAAGCTGACTGTGAATTCATCACTCCCCTCTAGTCACATGTGTGATGGTTAATCCTTTGTATCTACTACCCTAAGAAGGAAACTCTGAGTTTCTATTCTGCTGTTCTTTATGGCCCATGATGTCCCTTTATGTCCCAAAATATTAAGCATGCAGAGGGAAATCAGCATTCTATACAGCAGTTCTTAATACTAGCCTTTTAATAAAGCATTTAATTACTTTTTCCTTAAATTTTGCAAATGTCTGTTAGTTACAGATGCTCTGTCTTCCTAAAACAGTTACTTAACAAGTGTTGTTTTAAAATAAATGAGTAAATATGTTAGTGAGTTTCTAAATTGACTTAAAAAATTAAAAGCCATTTTATTTCTTGAAGTTTCTTTGTCTCTTTTCTCCTGAAACATTGTGGTAAGTGGTAAATTTTCTTACCACACCCATTCCTGCAAACTTTTTGAGAACAGGTTGTCAATATCTCCATTTCTTACTTATTCTATTTCCTTAGGCCTTATCATGTATAAGCTGGAAAAAAGCTGTCTATCAGAATAGAGCATGCTATTCATGAAGCTGTTTTGTGAAAGCCCTATTCAAGATGACGTCTTTGAACCTCAAATCAGGGTATATTCCTACTGTAAACAAGGTATAATTTAAAAAAAAGTGGGGCCGGGGAGAGCTTAACTGAAAGTCTTGGACAAGAAAAAATGTAGATATCATCAGTTTCATCTTTGTATCTGTTCTTTACTCTTTCCTACCCTGCTGCATAGAAACTGACCTCAAAACAGCATGGCAGGTTGGGAATAGATGTGTCTGAGGCAGAAGTATGAAACTGACTTTTAAAAATGGCCAGACAATGGGGTATTTATGTTTCCTCAAATTCAGCAACTGGAATTGAAGAAACCAAAGGAAGAGCTTTAAAGGCACACAATGGGATGCATTATGAATTCACACATATGGGAGAAATACCTTTACTCTAGCATTGAAATGACCACAAACCCTTTCATGATGAAACCAATTGCAGACAGTTGGAAAAACATATTTAGAATGTAAAAAGGATATGTTATGGCTGGAGATCCAGGCGTCAATATAAAGTGAACTTTGAACTCATCCAAAGAGGTTGGTGAAGGAGATGGAGATGCTCAAGCCTGCAGTACTGAAATAGGCACAGCAACCATCGCTGAAAAAGGAAGAACCTAGGTACTCCCACATCAGAGTGAAAGTCACAGGCAAGAGCCCCATCATGAATATGCAGGGGGAAAAGACACAGGACACAGGAGGCAGGAGATACGGAGCAGTGAGCAACCCTGTTTAATACTGGAGAACATAGTACTGCTGTTACGGGGACCCTTTTAAAGAGAGATGAATGCAAATTGCCATCCATGCTGCTCATCTTTAATGCTGTGCCTTAGAGTTAATACTTGTCAGAGGCTGGAGAAAACCCACAAAGGGGAAAGGTGAAGAAGATACAGCTAGATCCTATTAATCATAAATTTTTGATATCATTACCTGAGATTGTTCTGCAATGGAGTGGAGCAAAAGTCAGATACCAAAGGATTGAGGAGTAAGTGATAATAATTACCACTCTAATAACCTCTGTGGCAATGTTTATTATCATTTGTTTACACATTAGAAAAGCTAACCAGCATATGAAATGCAACCCTGTATTCCTACAGTGTAGTCGCCCAAGGAATGCTGGTTTTCTGAAAGCTGAATAGGAGTGAAGTAAAGAGTATAAACTTTTTTCTGTATGTCTTCCATGAAAGAAAGAGGTGGAGTCCGAGCCAACCCTGAGGAATAGGCAGGATCCTTGCACTTAGATTCTTAAAAATCAGTATTTTTTTTTAATAAAAAAGTTATTTTCTAGTGAGAAAGGCATGCTTCATCAGATATTTTCTACCTATCAGAAAATGGCAAACTTCTCCTTAAAGCTTCAAAATCTTAAAAATTAGCAATAACAACGATAATAACTGAAACAAAGCCATATTTTCTTGGTTGCCTTTGAAATGTATACATTAGAAAAAAAATTATTCTGTTATATAAGTTCTCACCTTTCAGGAACCAATAAAAAAATTCTTATTGGAGGTATTCAAAAAACAAAGTAATAATACAATCATAAATCTTACATCAGGCATGGTGTGTGATAATTTTATTTAATGCACTTACTAACAACACCATTTTGAACACAGTGGGCTTAACTTGTACTGTGTTGTTTGATATACTATTTAATATGAGGGCTCCACTTTTGTGGAGCTTGCTTTTTGGAGCATTTAATGATGGCAAATATTTAATCATTTCAAAGCAATGTTATAGTATCCTAGACTGTGAATTATAGGAATATTTGTAAGACTTATGAATTGTATATCCTTCAAAACTCTCACATTACCATTTTAAAATTAAAACAAGGATGGAATAGAAAATCATGCATTGAAAGACTAAATTCCAGAAAATTTAGAAAAAAGATTGTAAGTGGAGCTACCAAAAAAACTAAAAAATATACCTGTCCATATCCCTCAGAGATCAGCCAGCAGCTTCGGCGGCTCTCCCAAACGGAATTGCAGTGGTGGACTGTTTTTACCCTTCTCTTTTCCACTGTGGGTATTCTGTCTTATGGAAAAATTGTTCTGTTTTTCCTTCTTGACTAACATTTCTCACCTCATTCTTAATATCCTGGTCATTAGACATCAAATGACTGGAAACCATCCACACATAATTTGTCCTCCTGTCCTCAGTGGTGGGCCTAGAATATTTTATGTTATGGGTAGCTGGGCAGGATGCAGGGCAGAAATGATTTCTGGTGATGAGAATGAACTGCCTGACATGGATCCACATTAGCTAAATCTGTTCATCATACCTCGGCACGGAGAACGCTCGTGGGTGTTCTGACTATCCTTCTACCCAAGGAATACTCTTCATGTGTCTTCACTTCATCTAAAGTGAATCTCCTTTAATATCAGAAAGGAAAAAGTATGTCAGGAAACAGTACAAGGAAGAAATGAGTGATATGCCTTTGGATTCTAGAAAATGCAGTTCATAAGTAAGAAATACTTGCTGAAGTGGGGTAGCAAAGAGCCTTGGTAACGACGCATGCAGAAATTACTGTTTTTCATCAACTGATGCATTAGAGATAGAAGTGGATATATTTTATTGCTGTACAATCACAATAGATTGATCTACTAGATGCTAGAAGAAAATATCTCTCTGAAGTTTAGAGCACAGAGTGAGATGCTACATTCATTCCATCTCCTGAAAGATTTTGTTTACAAAGAGCTCTTTCCATCTAAGAGATGATAAGCTAAAGCAAAGCAAAACCAAAACAAAAAAAACCACTGTATTTATTCCAAATAATTTCAAAATAAGGGAGAAGAGTTACTACCCTGAAGAGAGGAGGAAGATATTACAAACATGCTTTAGTTAAAGTGACTAAAATATAAGTTAACAGTAAACAAAAGAAGGAAGATATTGGTTCATGTATCCAAGTTGCAGATACTTTAATTTTCCATTCCACAAATATTTGTATATACCTTTTCTATTCCAAGCCTGTCCAGAGAATAAAATAGACATGTCCCTGACTTTGTGGATTGAAATTTAGGAAGGAAGATAAATACAGTTTAATAGAGATATTCCTAGACATATATGTGTAGAATTATAAGCTGTAATTTGAGCTCAGAGCTATAGGACAATGCTACTCAGACTATCTCCTATTTGTGTTAGGACAATGCTACTCAGACTATCTCCTATTTGTGTTAGGACAATGCTACTCAGACTATCTCCTATTTGTGTGCTGACATCCTTCTCTAACGGAATCTTGCCATGTGGCAGGAAAAAAACTATTGCCACCTGTGGGAGCACAATCCCTATGACATTAGCATTTAACAAGAAAAAGAGATTCTTTTATAGTTCAATATGGAAAAACTCTCAGGAAAGTCATACAAGACAAACTGAGACCATATGCAAACAAGATTGACTAAAAACTTTAAAAATAGAGACTGAAATGTAAAGCAGAAAAATAAAAATTTAAAACACTAGAAAAACAAATGCATAATAAACAGGTTAGTGGCTGGGAAGAACTACCTAAGCACATCAATGGTGAAAAAATTATAAAAGAAAATACAGTGTTTTTAAGCCTTCAAAACTAAAGTAGGAGATCAGAAACAAAATTAAATGCAATTGCAAATGGGAAATGTAGAAAAAAGGATAAAGTATGTTTTTTACACATTAAAAAGAAAAATATTAATGATCCAAAAGAGCATGGATAAAAATTTTAAGATATACATAAGAAAGGAGATACAAGAGCCAATTTATGGGAAAATGTGAACAAACAGTTCATCAGGAGCTGGAAAATAAATGTAGTTTCCTATTGTAATCAAGACAATTTGGTATTGGCATAAAAATAGGCCTATACAAAGGTAGAAGAGAACTGAGTCTAGACACAGAATACGGCCAATTGGCCAATTCATTTGTATGCCAAGTTAATTCAATGAGAAAAGGACAGCCTTTTCAACAAATGGTCCTGGAGCAACTGGACATCTATATGCAAAAAAGAAAACACAAAACATAACGCTTAATTTCATACCATACACAACAATTAAAATGGGTCAAAGACTCAAACATTAGAGTCAAAACCACAAAACTTCTAGAAAGAATCATAGAAGAACATCTTTGTGATGTTTAGGTCAAAACTTTCTAGACAGGAAATGGAAAATGTCCTTACATAAAAAGTATGTAAGATTGCTTTTCACTAAAATATCCTTCTATTATTTCTTCCATTATTTTGCATCTGCTCCTTTTTTTTCCTGCAGGAATTTTTACCAAATATATATTGACAGTTTGTATATATCTTTGCTTATCTCTCAGTTTCTCTGCCTTCTTGTCCATTTGTCCTGTATGATGTATTTGTCTATGTAATTTATTCACATCCTGTCCACATATATTTCTGAGAATATTCATTACATGTATCTTAACGTCAGTTTCTATTTTAGTCCTTTTTCATGTAATGTCTTCTATGTAATTTTTTATTTCACCTTATGCTGCTGCTTTCTGCAAACATTTGTTGATTCATTTGTTTTTACCTCTGCTGGCAGAATTTATTCTCCCACACTCTGCAAGCCCAGAGCAGCAGAATGCCTACAGGACTTTGTCAGTTTCCTTCCATGGTATAAGCAGATTTTTGCCTCAACCTTGAATTCCCATTTGTCAGAAGCTCAGTTGAGCTGGGAAGTGGTACAGTAGTTGATGAAAGCAACAGTCAGCCAAAAATGAACAATTTAAGCATTGAGTCTTCTCTCAAGGGCATCTCCAAATTATTGCTTATTTCATATTTGCTTATTAGTTCTTACAATGGCAGTGTGTTCACTAAGTTATTTTAAATATTTTTAACACTTCTATTGACTTGGTACATTTGGGTGAGTATGAACATATACCTGAAAGTTATGGACTGTGTTCACACATTGCACTGATACTGTGGTTAGCTCTCCCGGGCGGAAGAAAAGAGGTGATGCCTCTCAATTGATAGTTCAGACACATCTACATTATTTGAATTCTTCTCTATTTTGATGTGGTAATTTTGTAGTTAAAAAAAATAAAACAGAAATCAGCAAGGTCAAATATTACTGGGAGATTAAGCAAGATTAAATTCTGATTAATCTATTTTTTCTTTAACAACAGAAAGTAGGTAACCTTGAAAGTATGGTAACCTTGACAACAATGGTGTAAAGCGATTGAATTTAGTAAAGACAAAGGAAAAAATTTTAAATAGTTAGACAGTTGAGTCTAATTTATTAATTCAAACTATTTTAATATTGATTAAAACAATTCACAACAAAGACAGATTCCTAAATAGTCAAAATATTAAGACACTGAATATAAAGACATGGCTTCACACAGATCTTATGTTTCTCTTTAGATAGTACATATTAATATACAAAGGAAATTTCTGATATGCTATTATATCTTAAATATCTGCATTTAATAGTTAATTATTAGCTTTGATATAATAGGTATTAGATGTGAAAATATCTTATGAAACCTTAAGTGTATACTGCCATTCTTTTTGGCATAAATCTTAAATAATTAATGGAAACTTATTATTTAAAAATTAAACTTACATTATCATGCTGCTGATACTGAATTTCCAGTTCCTGTGAGTTTAAATATTAACTGTGTGAATTATGAATTCTTCAACTTAAAATCAATCACATAATTATTTGGAATGTTCTTTCTATAATGATGGACTACATGTATTTTTGTCAGCATTGTTTAATTGCTAATATTTGGTAACACTTAGCAATTGGACCACTAATTTGTTAGTGTGTAGACTAAACTTATCAGCACTTCTTATCCAGATACTTGTTTTTCTCCTATGGATGGCTATTGTTCATAAAACTACTGTCAAGGAAAGAAATATGTTTGTATTTAGTGAACCAAAGGAAGAGGAAGGTATGTTTATTAGCTGAAAGGATTCAGAGATTTGAGTTGAATACAAGGTTAGTATTCATTTTAAATGATGTAAATGGAAAAATGGGAAAGAAATCAGACAAATGAATATGTTAGTATTTTCCATCAAGATAAAGAGTATTTGGCAGAATATAATATCTAGAGAAAGTGCCAGGTGTAAAGAGGGCAAGCAACGTGCTTTATTAACCTACAATTGCTTTCATTGACCAAATGGCCTTGATGAAGATTATGTTTCATCTGCATCTCCTTAGAGATCACCTGGGAGGTAGTGGGTTTTGAGGCTTGACAAACTGGCTTCAAAAAAATAGCTGAACTTTACTATTCCCACTGGGTTTTCTGTGAAGAAATTTTTCACTACTAATTTTTTTAAAATACTAAAAATAATAAAATGGACAACCTTTTCCTATGCCATTTTTTTCTTTTCCTTTTATATGATTACACCATTTTATAGCATTTAAGAATATTTCTGACATAAAAAATAGCGTTTTGTTATATTGTACTGATTTAGCATTCCACTTTTTCATGTCTTATATATCATTTACTACCCTCCACTGATCCATCTATTGATTCTTGTAATGATAACACATCATTTTGATAATTGTCACTTTAAAATGTGCTTTAATATCTGGCAAAGCAACTATAAAGTCACTCTGTATCAGCCAGGGTTCAAACAGAGATGAAGAAGCAGTAGGAGATATATATTAAAAGATTTATTGCAAGGAATTGACTAATGGGATTGTACGGGCTGTCTAGGTTAGTTGGAAGTAAAGCAGGAATGAATGACTGGAATTCTTAAGAGCAGGTGGAAGCTGCTGCCCATAGGTAGATTTTCATCCTCATCATGGAAGAATCAACCCTGACCTTAAAGCCTTTCAACTCATTGGACCAGGCCCAAAAGATCAAGAATTGTTTATTTAGGATGCTCTCCCTTACTTAAAATCAATTGGTCATGCATTTTAATCTACAGAATATCTTCACAGCACTAGATTAGCATTTGATTAGTTAAATTGACATGTCAATACACCATCATGCCTCTTCTTACTTTTCCAATACTATTTACCAACTGCCCCCTTACTCCAAATAGATAGCAGAGTGCCTGAATAGTGAAGGATGTTATAAAATTAATTAAACAGTATTTATTATGGTTAATAATTGCTATGGCATTTTGTGAATAAGAAACAGAACATAGTCATTATAATATGCAGGACACCTTAAACAAACAGAAATTCAGTAACAGTTATTATAGTGAAAGCAAGTTAAAATGATTAATTAAGGGGTGAAAGTGTTTGTAGGAGTTTGTATCAAATTTTAGGAACAAAGAATTTTAATAGCACTGCCGATTCACTAACATTCTTCTGGAAAGCTACTAATGTAGAAACTCTCTTGAGTATGAAACAATGTGACAAGATAAATCACTTCATACCTAAATCACTTTGCACCAGTTAATTAGATATTAGAAATTTCTTTTAAGTTCTTTTTTTTTAGTTAATTAGATGTTAGAAATTTCTGTTAAGTCTGTTTTTTTTACTTAAGAAAAAATAGTAGATTCCAATGAATATTTCAAAGAAAGGAATCACTGTTGCATATCTATGAGTGCATTTAGTGCAATTGCAAAGACTGTTTAAAATACATATACATATATGTATATAAATATATATGCAAAGATTTCCTAATATATGTATGTGTATGTATTTATGTACACACACACACATTTCATTAATGATTTGTCTTAAATCTCAATAATGAGATTTCATGTCATAACATTAGTTTTAATGTGGATAGGCCTATAAATGTTTAATTAATAAAATTAAAACTCTGACTTCTAAGCGTCAGAGCTACATTTGTTAGGCGGATTTATTTGCTGTCCTAAGTTAATGATTATATCTACACCAGGAGTAATCAGTTAGCAATAATGACTCTCAGACATGTTTTGTTTTTCTATATTGTTAGGCCTAGCCCAGTGTTTTAGATAGCAATAATCATGAAAGTCATAATATGAGCACCTTAAATTTTGTTGTCATATGTCCACTATAGTTCTCATGTTTTGTATTTCCTCTACCAGCATTCAAGTTCCTGAATGCTTCTCCAAAGGTGAAAGGTAATATCACTAATAAAATAATAGTAATAGTAATAATAATAGTTTATTAATAAAGCAACCACTGCTTATGTCCTTCTTATATGCCAAACAATGTTCTAAGTGATTTCCTGTGCTAATTAACTTAACCTTTAAAAAAATCTGTATGAGGCAAATACTACTATTATTCCTGCTTTTCAGATGAGGAAAAAGAATCATAGCAAGTTTAAGTAACTTGATAAAAGATACGTATCTTGTAAGTGGAGAAGCCCAAAGTCAATACCAGCAGTCTGCTTCCAGAGTTAGCTCTTAAATACTATGCTAAACTGCTTTCAAAGGCTAAACAGTAATTTTAGCCTTTGGTGGAGATCCATTTGTAGGTCAAAAAATCATTTCTAATTCTTTTAAAATAAAATACAGTGAACTAGAATAAAATGAAATAAATCAGAGCACACTTCATGTAGAAAAGGTTTACATTCTTTCAGATGTGTGTGTGTATGTGTGTATGTGTAAACTGATTATGATACAAACACATTTCTTGTTTCTTCCCTCCTCTACCCCTGAAGCAGCCAGAGTAACCCTATTATATGGTAATTCTTCACACCATTAAGACAGCTACTATTTAAAAATCAAACAAAAAAGTAAAATCAGAAAATAGTGAGTTGGTGATGATGTGGAGAAACTGGAACCTTTGTGCACTGTTATTTGGAATGTAAAATGGTGTAACCACTATGGACAATACAATGGCAACCTCAAAAGTCAAAAATTAAATTACCATATGATCCAGAATTCCATTTCTGGGTGTACATCCAAAGATAATTGAAAGCTGGGTCTCAAAGAGATGTCTGTATAGCCATGTTTATAGAATCATCATTCACAATAGCCCAAAGATGGAAGCACCCCAAATGTCTATCAATGGATGAAAAGACAAAAAAAATATGTGAAAGAAGCCAATCACAAACAGACAAACACTGTGGTTCTACTACCTGAGGTATCAAGAGTAGTCATACTTGAAGAAACAGAAAGCATAACGGGAGTCGCCAGGGTCTGGGAAGAATGAGATAATGAGGAGTTACTGTTTAATGGATACAGAGTTTCAGTTTTGCAAAATGCAAAAGTTCTGGAGATTGGTTGCACAACACTGTGCATATACTTAACACTAAAATCTATACACTTAAAAATGATTAAGATGGTAATTTCTATATTGTATGTATTTTAATCACAATTTAAATATTTTTAAATTAGAGTCCAATAACTAGAAATTCTATAACAGTCTTCAAATAAATCCTTATTCTTTGTTTTAAAAAAAGCAATTCAGAAGTTTATTTCTGTGCTCAGAGCCCTCCAATGGCTTTTCATCTCAGGATTCTGAAAGTCTTTACAATGGTCCAAAAGGGCCTGACGGTTTTCTAATCTCATCTTGCGTCATTCTCCCTCAGATTATTTTGCTCCGATTATGCTGAATTTCTGTGCTCTTGCTTGAGAATTTCAGGCACTTTTCTGCTTCAAGGTCTGAATATTTGCTTCCCTTCCCCTTGATAACAACCCCTTAATACCCAAGGACTCAGCAAATGGGGGAAAGGCAACAACTACAATATTAAACTGGGAATCATAAATTAATAGATTGAAGCAAAATGCCAATATATTACTCTTCTGTAAAATAAGGGGCTTTTGTATATTGTAAATTTACACTATCCTGATGATACCTAGCTGTAAAGGAAACTGGGATTTGTGTTTTTTAGTCTAAGAAACCATATGCCCCAAAAGTTGGAAGAATAAATGAAACAGATATTGGATGATAACCAACATTCAATGTCAATGATGTATATAGGCAGACAATGGCTTACCTTTTCCCTGAGTATGTCATTTCTACAAAAAGTCTATCTTATCTGCCCAATTCTCACCCACTATATCTAAAGTAGTATGTCCTATTACAAAAACTGAAAAGTTGGTGATAGATTGTTTTCTATCTAATATGCCCATTTATTAGATTATTCATACTATGCTATCTAATATTGGAGAAAATGTCCATATTTTATTCAGTAAGTTTGTACATTATTATTAAATATATATATATATACAACCTTTAAAAATGGCTCTAATATTTGTATAGATGATATACTTAGTTTTAGAAATTATACTTTTTTATACAATAATGCAGAATATCATTGAATATTTGTTTTCATGTTTCTAAGCTGAGTTCCCAAGAAGCCTTTAAATGCATTATGACTGCCTAGATAATAACAGGCCAAAAACAGAGATTTTTTTTATCTTAAGCACCTTGGATAAGCATTATATTTTTGGTTGTGTACTTGTCTTAGCAATGATAGTTATATTGTGTTCATTCAGTTGATAGCCGATATTTAAAACTCTCAAGAGGAAATAATGATTCACTATAAATGCATCCCAAAAGAAGGCTTTTCGAAATGTATTCTGTAAAAACTGTCATTTTTTACAGAAGAAGAAAATGTATATATTTTGAGTGTGTGAAAGGTAAGGGACGACTAATGAAAGAGGGATAACTGAAGATGATTTGTCTTTACAGATACATTTTTTTTGTGGTCTTACATGTTTTTTTCTGTTCCACTGCTTAAAGAACATAAATTTGAAGATTTACCTATTGTAATGAGCTTGTTGGATTTCTAGCCAACATATAATAATTAACTCCTAGTTTTAATATCCCATGATACAGTTTTAGTGCAGGGGTAAACATTTGCTTCTAAACACATAAATCATCTACAGTAAACAAGATTCAGAATGCTATCCTTATTAAAAAATAACATATTGTGTTCAATATATCTTTCAAGTTAAGATAGCTTCTAGAAAATTAGAATACCTCTGTATTGTAAGTTATAAATTTTAACTGCTACAGTCTGAAATCTTAACAATTTGTATTTAGCTCCATATGAAAACATTCTTACGGAGTTTAATCCAGAAGAAAACCTTTTCAGATATACATAAAGGTATACACATTGCCCCATTCATTCTTTAATAAAAATCATGAAATACATCAGAACAGCTATTTGGCAAACAAAAGTAAAATTATGTTCTATAGGATGACAATAAATATTAGTCTTAATAATTAACTACTATGATCCAAAATCTTACCCACTTGTACATATAAAAATACTCCCATGACATTTAATCCAGAAAACAAACCCCAAGTGGACAAAAATCAAAGATATACAGATTGCACTATGCGGCCCTCCCTGCCATTCCTAGACCTTTAAAAATCATAAGATAATTAGAATATACCTTTTGGATATCAATAATATGGTATCTAGTAAATAGATGCTACTTTATAATACAAGAATATGACAGTTTTATTCACACAGACACACAGAATATTTTGAATATGTGTACAAAAAGACAGTAGCATTAAAAAACAAAAACAAAACCCTAAATGTCCATCAGTAAGAAAATACTTTTTTATAATAGCTGTTTTAACATTTTAGTCCACTCAGTCCATCCTCCCTCTCATTTCTGGATTACCTTAAATTTATTCATTTCCTAAACATTGTTACATTTTATTGCTTCTTGTCTGTCCAGTAATTTTTTAATTGATGCTAAACTTGTAATTTCCAAAAATACACAGTATTTTTATGAGGACTTTAATGTCTTCCTTTAAAGAGTATTGGTTTTTGTTCCAATTGGTTTTTGTTCCAACTAGTCAGTTGAATTAGTTCCATTTTCTTTTCCCTTGTAAGGCTGTTAAAAAAATATTCATTAGTGTGGATCCGGAATAGCCTTGATTCTAGAGATCGTTTTAACCACTCCTGAGGTGTAGCCCTTCTAGAATCTCTACTACAGGCCTAAAATGAATGTTAAGGACTGCTCTTTTCTAGCTGGCAGGAATTAAAAATAATTCCCAGCCCTGTTTAAGATTTGGAAACTGTTCGCTCACATTTCCTGGACTTACCTAACCTCCTGGAATTTTACTGAATCTATGCATGTCTTAGTAGTCATCGAACATGCAAGAGGCCCACATGTGAATTTATTCTTCATAGCTCCTTCCTCTCTGGACCTCTGTCTTGTAATTTCCAGTAGCTGTGGACTTCCTGAGTGCCAAGAGGACCCTCCTCAATTCAGTGAGTCTATCACATTCCAGCTACCATCCCCTTCCCTACCCTGCAGTCCTAAATGAGACTTCAGGCAAAACATGGGCAATTTTGAGGTTTACACTCATTTGTTTCTCATCTATCAGATACTATAGTCCTTTGCTGCCTGCTGTCCAGTGTCTGAAAACAGTTTCACACACTTGTCCATCTTTCTAGTTGTCTAAGATATTAAGGTAAATGTATCTCTACTGGTTCATCAACATAAAAATAAAGAAGACCTGAAATGTCCCCTTACAGAAAACATGTTTCCAAAATATTTCATGTCATGGAGTCCATTCTGGGTTATATATTCAAACTTAGTGTATGAATTTATTCATGTCTACCTATCAGGTAAGTCGATAGCAATATTTAAGATGAGATTTTTAAAGGATTTAATTTTATGATTTCTGTTCTAATTGCCTTGGTGTTAAATTTGCTTTTAGGATTTGATTTAGTTTTCTATATATTTTATACATAGAATTAATAGCTTGATAAGATAAATTATTGCTTTGGGCTTATCAAAGCAGTTTAATATAGAAACAGTTTGAATCATTATTGATGTGACTGGAATCTGGCTTTTCCACTTACAAATTGTGGAACATTTTACAAATTGCTTCTCTGTTAAAATCTCACATTGCTCCTCTCTAAAAGGGGGATAAAAAAAACTATGTGCATATAACATTTTCATTATTCAATCAAATAATACACATGCTACACTTAGCATAGTATTAATAGTCAGCAAAGATGTGTTGCACAATCTCAGGGATATCATGCACATTGTGATATGTGATACATGTACATTGAGAATTTAGTGTTCAATTAATGTTTTGTTATTTTTATTGTTTTTCTTATTAACATGTTTTTGAGGAAAATATATCTGTACAAAATAAAAATCTGTACCTAAATTTCATTTAATTTTGAGCCATTATCAAATATTTACTTACTTCTGTCAACTACTTATGCATTTCATTCTTTCAATTTACTTTTAAGATTAAAACATTTTTTTTATAGATAATTATTTTTTATTGAAGGGTAGTTGACACACAGTATTACATTAGTTTCAGGTGTACAACACAGTGATTCAACATTTATATACATGATAATTCTAGGTACCAGCTATCACCATACCAAGTTGTTACAATATTTTGACTATATTCCTTATGCTATACATTACATCCCGGTTACTTATTTATTTTGCAGTTGGAAGTGTGTACTTTTTTTTGTGAGGGCATCTCCCCTATTTATTGCTAAATGGTTGTTAACAACAATAAAATTCTGTATAGGGGACTCAATGCTCAATGTATAATCATTAATCCACCCCAAGCCTAATTTTCGTCAGTCTCCAATCTTCTGAAGCATAACGAACAAGTTCTTACATGGAGAACAAATTCTTACATAGTGAATAAGTTACATGGTGAATAGTACAAGGGCAGTGATCACAGAAACTTCCGGTTTTGATCATGCATTACGAACTATAAAAAGTTCAAATATGAATATTCATTTGATTTTTATACTTGATTTATATGTGGATACCACATTTCTCTCTTTATTATTATTATTTTTAATAAAATGCTAAAGTGGTAGGTAGATGCAAGATAAAGGTAGAAAACATAGTTTAGTGTTGTAAGAGAGCAAATGTAGGTGATCTGGTGTGTGCCTGTAGACTATGTGTTAATCCAAGCTAGACAAGGGCAATAAAACATCCATGGATGGAGCAGATCTCTCTCAGAACAGGGAGGGGAGGTTCTAAGCCTCATCTCTGTTGATCCCCAATTTCTCACCTGATGGTCCCCCTGCGACTGTGCCTGTCTTAGGTTGTTCCTCCCTTGAGGAATCTTACCCGTCTCTGGCTAACCAGTCATCTTCCGGGGCCATACAGGGAAATGTAAAGTTGGTAACTGAGAGAGAAGCCTTATTGTTTGAAAAGGTTAGTTTTTTACTTCTTTGCATATTTATGCCCTGTGGCTTCTATGCCCAGCATTTGTCCTGAGGTATCTTTACCACTTGGAAGAATTGTGATACACGGTACATTCGATATGAGGCATGAATTCTATTTATGGGTTGTAATTAAGGAGGAAGAAGAAAAGCTATAGAAGTAGCAGGTGGAAGAAAACATGGGAAGATTCATTATTTCTTTGACATATCTTCTTGTAGAGAAACTTCAGCATGTATTGGTTTTAAACTACTAATTAAATTGCACACACACAATAACATAATAGGAGTACAGTTACATAACTAAAGCATACCTATAATTACCAGCCATCTCCAGTGAAACCAAGAAAACCAGTTAGGCACCTTAAGCATTTGTGAAAACTTATCTATGATATGGTGGATATTGTCCAACTGAACTTGAACAGTCTGACAGAAATCAGACAAATTAAAACAACCCATTCCTGGGGACTGTTCACATTCCATATGTTCTTTTAACAGTAAATAGTCTGTAGTTGTAAGATTTTGGAGCGCTACAGTTTGCACTTCTCCTAATTCTTGGTTGAGTTCCAACAGTGTAGATCCAGTCAAATTTGTTGTTTTGCTGTATGCACAGGCCAGCTTAGATATCTCCTTCTTCATTCCCATGGCAAGTCCAGTAACTGGTGGGATGAGTGCATCTACACCTGTAGCAGCGCGTGGATCTTTCTTGGGGTTTTTTGATGATCATCTTCTGGCATGAGTCTTCCAGAAAGTGCTGATGTTGGAAGTTCTTTTTCATATCGTATCTTAGTTCATTTTCAGGGTAGCCAAATTAGACTTTGATCCTCTGTATAAGCACAAACAAACCCTTTGCCTACACTTTTATATGCCCTTTATACCATTGTGTAGAACTCATTGGAGGTCACCACACAGGAACTGCTCTTTTTTTTTTGTTATCATTAATCTACACTTACATGATGAATATTATGTTTACTAGGCTCTCCCCTATACCAGGTCCCCCATATAAACCCCTTTACAGTCACTGTCCATCAGCATAGCAAAGTGTTGTAGAGTCACTACTTGTCTTCTCTGTGTTGTACAGCCCACCCTCCCCTTTCTCCCACCCTCCCATGCATGCTAATCTTAATACCCCCTTCATCTTCCCCCCATCCTTATCCCTCCCTACCCACCCATCCTCCCCAGTCCCTTTCCGTTTGGTACCTGTTAGTCCATTCTTGAGTTCTGTGATTCTGCTGCTGTTTTGTTCCTTCAGTTTTTCCTTTGTTCTTATACTCCGCAGATGAGTGAAATCATTTGGTATTTCTCTTTCTCCGCTTGGCTTATTTCACTGAGCATAATACCCTCCAGCTCCATCCATGTTGCTGCAAATGGTAGGATTTGCCCTCTTCTTATGGCTGAGTAGTATTCCATTGTGTATATGTACCACATCTTCTTTATCCATTCATCTATCGATGGACATTTAGATTGCTTCCAATTCTTGGCTATTGTAAATAGTGCTGCGATAAACATAGGGGTGCATCTGTCTTTCTCAAACTTGATTGCTGCATTCTTAGGGTAAATTCCTAGGAGTGGAATTCCTGGGTCAAATGGTAAGTCTGTTTTGAGCATTTTGATGTACCCCCATACTGCTTTCCACAATGGTTGAACTAATTTACATTCCCACCAGCAGTGTAGGAGGGTTCCTCTTTCTCCACAGCCTCGCCAACATTTGTTGTTGTTTGTCTTTTGGATGGCAGCCATCCTTACTGGTGTGAGATGATACCTCATTGTAGTTTTAATTTGCATTTCTCTGATAATTAGCGATGTGGAGCAACTTTTCATGTGTCTGTTGGCCATCTGTATTTCTTTTTTAGAGAACTGTCTGTTCAGTTCCTCTGCCCATTTTTTAATTGGGTTATTTGTTTTTTGTTTGTTGAGGCATGTGAGCTCTTTATATACTCTGGACGTCAAGCCTTTATCAGATGTGTCATTTTCAAATATATTCTCCCATACTGTAGGGTTCCTTTTTGTTCTATTGATGCTGTCTTTTGCTGTACAGAAAGAAGCTTTTCAGCTTAGTATAGTCCCACTTGCTCATTTTTGCTGTTGTTTTCCTTGCCCGGGGAGATATGTTCAAGAAGAGGTCACTCATGTTAATGTCTAAGAGGTTTTTGCCTATATTTTTTTCCAAGAGTTTAATGGTTTCATGACTTACATTCAGGTCTTTGATCGATTTTGAAGTTACTTTTGTGTATGGGGTTAGACAATGGTCCAGTTTCATTCTCCTACATGTAGCTGTCCAGTTTTACCAGCACCATCTGTTGAAGAGACTGTCATTTCGCCATTGTGTGTCCATGGCTCCTTTATCAAATATTAATTGACCATATATGTCTGGATTAATGTCTGGATTCTCTAGTCTGTTCCACTGGTCTGTGGCTCTGTTCTTGTGCCAGTACCAAATTGTCTTGATTACTCTGGCTTTGTAGTAGAGCTTGAAGTTGGGGAGTGAGATCCCCCCCTACTTTATTCTTCTTTCTCAGGATTGCTTTGGTTATTCGGGGTCTTTGGTGTTTCCATATGAATTTTTGAATTATTTGTTCCAGTTCATTGAAGAATGTTGCTGGTATTCTCATAGGGATTTCATCAAATCTGTATATTGCTTTGGGCAGGATGTCCATTTTAACGATATTAGTTCTTCCTAGCCATGAGCATGGGATGAGTTTCCATCTGTTAGTGTCCCCTTTAATTTCTCTTAAGAGTGACTTGTAGTTTTCAGAGTATAAGTCTTTCACTTCTTTGGTTAGGTTTATTGCTAGGTATTTTATTTATTTTTGATGCAGTTGTGAATGGAGTTGTTTTCCTGATTTCTCTTTCTGTTGGCTCATTGTTAGTGTATAGGAAAGCCACAGATTTCTGTGTGTTGATTTTGCATCCTGCAACTTTGGTGTATTCCGATATCAGTTCTAGTAGTTTTGGGGTAGAGTTTTTAGGATTTTTTATGTACAATATCATGTCATCTGCAAATAGTGACAGTTTAACTTCTTCTTTACCAATCTGGATTCCTTGTATTTTTTGTTTTGCCTAATTGCCATGGCTAGGACCTCCAGTACTATGTTAAATAACAGTGGGGAGAGTGGGCATCCCTGTCTAGTTCCCGATATCAGAGGAAAAGCTTTCAGCTTCTCGCTGTTCAATATAACGTTGGCTGTGGGTTTATCATAGATGGCCTTATTATGTTGAGGTACTTGCCCTCTATTCCCATTTTTGCTGAGAGTTTTTATGATGAATGGATGTTGAACTTTGTCAAATGCTTTTTCAGCATCTATGGAGATGATCATGTGGTTTTTGTCTTTCTTTTTGTTGATGTGGTGGATGATGTTGATGGATTTTCGAATGTTGTACCATCCTTGCATCCTGGGATGAATCCCACTTGGTCATGGTGTACGATCCTTTTGATGTATTTTTGAATTCGGTTTGCTAATATTTTGTTGAGTATTTTTGCATCTATGTTCATTAGGGATATTGGTATGTAGTTTTCTTTTTTGTTGGGGTCTTTGCCTGGTTTTGGTATTAGGGTGATGTTGGCTTCATAGAATGAGTTTGGGAGTATTCCCTCCTCTTCTATTTTTTGGAAAACTTTAAGGAGAATGGGCCTTATGTCTTCTCTGTATGTCTGATAAAATTCCAAGGTAAATCCATCTGACCCAGGGTTTTGTTCTTTGGTAGTTTTTTGATTACCACTTCAATTTCGTTGCTGGTAATTGGTCTGTTTAGATTTTCTGTTTCTTTCTGGGTCAGTCTTGGAAGGTTGTATTTTTCTAGGAAGTTGTCCATTTCTCCTAGGTTTCCCAGCTTCTTAGCATATAGGTTTTCATAGTACTCACTAATAATTCTTTGTATTTCTGTGGGGTCCATCGTGATTTTTCCTTTCTCGTTTCTGATACTGTTGATTTGTGTTGACTCTCTTTTCCTCTTAAT
Source organism: Manis javanica (assembly GCF_040802235.1). Taxonomy (NCBI): domain Eukaryota; kingdom Metazoa; phylum Chordata; class Mammalia; order Pholidota; family Manidae; genus Manis; species Manis javanica. The sequence goes on from NC_133168.1 coordinate 68,915,263, forward strand.
AAGTCTGGCTAGAGGCTTATCTATTTTGTTTATTTTCTCAAAGAACCAGCTCTTGGTTTCATTGATTTTTGCTATTGTTTTTATTTATTTTATTTATTTATTTTCTTTTTTTTATTTATTTCTTCTCTGATCTTTATTATGTCCCTCCTTCTGCTGACCTTAGGCCTCATTTGTTCTTCTTTTTCCAATTTCGATAATTGTGACATTAGACCTTTCATTTGGGATTGTTCTTCCTTCTTTAAATATGCCTGGATTGCTATATACTTTCCTCTTAAGACTGTTTTTGCTGTATCCCACAGTAGTTGGGGCTTTGTGTTGTTGTCTTTTTTTTCCATATATTGCTGGATCTCCATTTTGATTTGGTCATTGATCCATTGATTATTTAGGAGCGTGTTGTTAAGCCTCCATGTGTTTGTGAGCCTTTTTGCTTTCTTTGTACAGTTTATTTCTAGTTTTATGCCTTTGTGGTATGTAAAGTTGGTTGGTAGGATTTCAATCTTTTTGAATTTACTGAGGCTCTTTTTGTGGCCTAGTATATGGTCTATTCTGGAGAATGTTCCATGTGCACTTGAGAAGAATGTGTATCCTGTTGCTTTTGGATGTAGAGTTCTGTAGATGTCTATTAGGTCCATCTGTTCTAGTGTGTTGTTCAGTGCCTCTGTGTCCTTATTTTCTGTCTGGTGGATCTGTCCTTTGGAGTGAGTGGTGTGTTGAAGTCTCCTAGAATGAATGCATTGCATTCTATTTCCTCCTTAAGTTCTGTTAGTATTTGTTTCATGTATGTTGGTGCTCCTGTATTGGGTGCATATATATATTTATAATGGTTATATCCTCTTGTTGGACTGAGCCCTTTATCATTATGTAATGTCCTTCTTTGTCTTTTGTTACTTTCTTTATTTTGAAGTCTGTTTTTTCTGATACCAGAATTGCAACACCTGCTTTCTTCTCTCTGTTGTTTGCATGAAATATCTTTTTCCATCCCTTGACTTTAAGTCTGTGCATGTCTTTGGGTTTAGGGTGAGTCTCTTGTAAGCAGCATATGGATAGATCTTGCTTTTTTAATCCATTCTATTACTCTGTATCTTTTGATTGGTGCATTCAGTCCATTTACATTTAGGGTGATTATTGAGAGGTATGAACTTATTGCCATTGCAGGCTTTAAGTTTGTGGTTACCAAAGGTTCAGGGTTAGCATGTTTACTATCTTACTGTCTAACTTAACTCGCTTGTTGAGCTATTATAAACGCGGTCTGATGATTCTTTATTTCTCTCCCTTCTTCTTCCTCCTCCTCCCTTCTTCATATGTTGGGTGTTTTGTTCTGTGCTCTTTTTAGGAGTGCTCCCATCTAGAGAAGTCCGTGTAAGATGCCCTGTAGAGGTGGTTTGTGGGAGGCAAATTCCTTCAACTTTTGCTTGTCTGGGAATTGTTTAATCCCTCCTTCATATTTAAATGATATTTGTGCTGGATACAGTAGTCTTGGTTCGAGGCCCTTCTGTTTCATTGCATTAAGTATATCATGCCATTCTCTTCTGTCCTGTAGGGTTTCTGTTGAGAAGTCTGATGATGGCCTGATGGGTTTTCCTTTGTAGGTAACCTTTTTTTCTCTCTGGCTGCCTTTAATACTTTGTCCTTGTCTTTGATCTTTGCCATTTTAATTATTATGTGTCTTGGTGTTGCCCTCCTTGGATCCCTTGTCGTGGGAATTCTGTGTACCTCTGTGGTCTGAGAGGCCATTTCTTCCCGTAGTTTGGGGAAGTTTTCAGCAGTTATTTCTTCAAAGACACTTTCTATCCCTTTTTCTCTCTCTTCTTCTTCTGGTACCCCTATAATGCATATATTGTTCCTTTTCGATTGGTCACTCAGCTCTCTTAGAATTCTTTCATTCCTGGATATCCTTTTATCTCTCTGTGCATCAGCTTCTCTGCATTCCTGTTCTCAGTTTTCTAGTCCATTAGTGGTCTCTTGCATCTCGTCCATTCTGTTTTGAAGTCCTTCCAGAGCTTGTTTATTTCTGTATTCTTCTTCATTAGTTCTTGCATATTTCTCTGCAAGTCCATCAGCATGATTATGACTTTTGTTTTGAATTCTTTTTCAGGAAGACTGGTTAAATCTATCTCCCCAGGTTCCTTCTCAGGGGAAGATGTAGCAGATGCCAGAGCTGTCTGGGTTAGTCTTGTCTGGATCATATTTTTTTGCCTTTTCATGTTGACAGATGCTATTGACTGTCAGCTGGAAGGGCCAAACTTTTCACTTGCTACTGGCCTTTCTTTACTGGGACAATTGTGACCCCTAGTGGCTTGTGTTGGGTAATTGCTTGTAGACTGGATCTTTGTGTCTTGCCCGGCCAATATGGAGGAATTGCCCTTTCTTTGCATGTGGTCTGCCTTAGGCTGTTTCTCTGCTTTCACAGCGCCCGGAGGGGTAATGGACCGGGGGTGGGGGGGCTGTTTACCTCTGTGAGGGGTCTCAGAGCTGTTGCCCAGGGGGTTAATTCACCTGGTTTTCCCTATAATTTCCAGCCACTGGTCTGTGACCTTTGTTGTTTCCATCCAGCTGTTATGTCCCTGTTCCTTTAAGGCTTTCAAAAAGCACTCGCTTTTCTTTGTCACAGGGGTATCAGCTTTGGAACCCGCTCAGAGGTCTTGCTGCCCCATTTCCCTGGTTTCCAGCCCTCCACGCATGCACTTTGTCTGCGCTCTGGTGCGGCTGGCTGGGGCTGGGTGTTTAGCAGTCCTGGGCTCCCTCTCCCTCCCGCCGGGAGTTGGGGGGAGGTGTGCTCAGGTCCCATCGGGCCGGGACTTGTATCTTACCCCTTTCACCAAGCGCTGGGCTCTCGCACAAGTGGATGTAGCCTGGCTGTTGTCCTGTGTTTTCTGGTCTCTCTTTTAGGATTAGTTGTATTTGTTGTATTTTCAAAAATATATATGTTTTTGGGAGGAGATTCCCACTGTCCTACTCACGCCGCCATGTTGGCTCTGCCTCCCAGATTAAAACATTTTTATCCTAAAAACTCTTTATTATCATCTAAGTTTTACCATTTAAAAAAAATGACATTAACAGAGTTTTCCCTCATTTTATGCATTATGAATACATTCCTGTAAGGTTATATGCAAATCAAATGTTTGAAACTAACCCTTGAAAAGCTTAGTAGTTAAAAATATAATAAATATAATAAAGTGATTATTTAGGCAATCAAGTAAAATTTCCCGTAACTTCTTTTCATGCCCACTTAGAATTTTTCTGTTTTTCTCCTTTCTTAATAATAGCAGATGTAGAGAGAGAAAGATCACTTATCCACAAGGGAAGTATCTCTGCCACAGCACTGGAAGCCAGAGTACAATGTAATACATGTTCTTGAAAAAAAGGTCAAAATATAACTGCAAAACCAATGAGAAGGACTGTTACAATAAGAGTGTAGCTACTTGTGTCAATATTGGTTTTAAGTTAGAACTGATCATTACATGCCACAATGTAGAGTCATAGGCGACCCTGATAATAAGCAATTTTGATAGAGTGATTAGAAAAAATATTATTTACTTCTTTTAAAATAGAATTAGAAAAGAAATTGGATGTTAACATATGAAACTTTTTTCATGTCTTACTCTAAGAGATGAAGAAATAATGATTTTAGTTAGAATGGAAAGTGGGATAAAGAAATGCATATGTGTGTGTGTTTTCCTGATGAGAGAAATAACAGCATATCTGTTCTTACTAGTATTGACCTAGTAAAGAAAGAAAAACTAATGTTGTAGGATGGTCAGGAGAAAATGTAATGGAAAAACGTCCTTGACATTTGTATAAAGTTGCTGGTACAAGATTGTATACGAAATGTTCTTCTAGTTACTTTGTATTTCTCAGTGAAATAGAAAGAAAGGTCATTGGCTTTGAATGAGGCTGGGGAAGAGATATTGGATTTAATGAGAGAAAAGGAAGTATGAAAAGTTATTGATTAGAGTGGAAGAACAAATGGGCAAGAAAAATATCATAGGCTCATAGAAGTTTCACTTGGGATTAGTAATGATGAATTTAAAGTGAAACCAGGCAGTGTTGAGTTGCTCTTGCCATTTTCTACTATGTGGAGCAAGCCACAGATATTCACCTGTATGGAGTATATAAAGAGAGGACTTTTATGACAAGTGTATTTTTATTATTTAAGTTAAAAAATGGGTAAAGCAGATTGAGTGAGGATGCATGAAAAGGAGTGATTATAATGACTGGCTGTGGAGTTTCAGCTAGGAAAGACAAGAACGATAGAGATGTGAGAAGGAGTAAAAATGTGGTTGGATCAGTGTACTGAAGATAACTGTGAGATTGTTGCAGCCTAATGGGTGAGCTGCACAAACATGTAAGGACAAGGTTAAGGGTATGCCCATAGGAATTAATGATTGAGGTGAAAAGGAGAGCATGATCATTGGAGAAGACACAGGACTGAAGGTCAAAAGTATTGGAAGGAATTGGAAAAATCAATACTGATACCATTTAAAGAACTATGACAATAATTGTTCTGGAGATATCGATAGTGATCAAAGTGTTAAGCATCTTCAAGGAGTAAAAGAGAGTAGTAGGTGAGATACAAAGATTAGTGTTTTATAATGGTGAAAGAAAGAACAGACAGAAAAAGGCAGTGAGTGGCAAAAAAGGACATTTAGTCTCACCTGCAGATTCCACCTCCAGGCATGAGGTATAGAAGAATTTGGGAAAGTAAACAACCACTGCTTAAAATTAACATGAAGACTGGATACTCATTTAGGCACACTCACATGAAAATCTGACCATGTTCTTGGCCACAAAATGTCTTGATAAATTGCAACAAATTCAAAATATACAAACCATATTCTCTGACTACAATGTGATAAACTGGAAACTATAATAAAAGTTAGCCTCAAATTTCCCATATATTTAGAAACTAGAAATCACATTTTAAATGAGTGAGGGTTAGAAAATAAGTTACTGCAATTATTTCATATATAGACCTGAGCTAAAACAAATCATTATATCTAAAAGTAAACTATATGGATCAAAGTTCACTTAGAAGAACATGTATACCTGTGATTGTGTGTATTCAAAAAGAAGAATGAATAACATTACTTTCCGAAAACATAAGTGTCCTGTTAGGAAAATATCACATTATAGATATTCAGTCCATTTTATAAAAAAGCTCACAAAGACTCGGTAACTCAGTGGCAAAGTGACCTAGAGGGAAAGACTGAATTTGATTTTACATATATTATAATCTGCCACTCATACTGCAGGGGAATATTGTAACCCTGTGCTGAATTGATTTACTAATGCTTCTTTGCACCAAACTATATTTCTTTTCCTTTGGAAATGATTTGATCTCAACGTGTCATCCAGTGAGTAGAAGGGTTTCTGCCCCAGTATTCAGATGTGGCTTCTAAATACATGTTTAGATCTGATTGTAGTTATTTCCACCGTTGTCCCTGATCAAAATTGTTCTGTGATAGGAAATGGATGACTCAGATCTAATTAGATATCTTTGCTTGCTTAAAATTGAAAAGACCACCTACTGTCTGAAAGTTCTTCAGAAAAAACACTCAACACTTTCTTATGTGTGACCATTCTGAATTGTCAATGCCTGCAAATTCAAATTTCTTCAACTCCTGCTGGCGAGAACAATACAAAATCTGGATTAATTTCCCATTCTCTCATCTAAAATATGTTGTTTCTGCTTCCTTAGTTGTCTTGAACCCTGCAGAGTATCCTGAAAAGAAAAAAGTATTTTCAGGCTTTAAAATCGTGACTTGGTAAAGAAGGACTTGATCTTGCTTCACTCAATGGAGTAAAATTGCAGTATTTCCAGAATCTCTTGCCTGGCCTTAGTGCATATCCATATCCATAGGTGTTTCCAAGGGATGGAGAGAAGTAGCCACCTCCATATCAGTAGGTAATTACAAGGTGGGTGGGGAGCGAGCAAGCCCCTGGACCGGAGAGGGTGGATGTGGTCTTCTCAGCCAGGTTGTGAGAGACACGGGCAAGCTGCAGATGACTGCTTGTAAGCAATCAACTGGCTTCTTCCACTTTATCCCTCCGTTTGAGTGATTTTGTCTTCAAAGGTTTATTTGCCCAGACTGGGAACACATTTTCCTCCCAGAGATACAGATGGTAAATGCATTTGGCTCAGAAAACTTAGTTTTCTCATTTCTTATTTTTCCTTCTCTACAAAACTCCAATTGTGATAAGGAAATTAATTTTTTCCCAACCGTGATACTTTTCTCTCTTGCTGTAGTTGAACCCAATGAATAAGAAGTGGAAGCAAAACAAAAACAGTAACAACAATTCAAATAAAAAAGAAAAGAGCAAGTTTAGAATTTATCAAAAAATTAGAGGCTTCATAATGGGGGTATTCTGTTCTTGGAGGTATCTTAATCGGTTTTAGCATTTATGCAATATCAAGTAAAACATTCATCTGGATTATTACATACCTATTTAGGTAGTGAAAAAAATATCTTTCTTTGGGGAAAAAGCATAATATTTCAAAACTACAGATATTTATACTGAAATGATTAAGCTAAAATTAATGAAGGTTTACTATTTCTTTATATAATTACTGAGTATCAAACTTAGAAACCTAAATCATAGTATTTCAAATTTTTCAATGTCCAAATATTTGGAATGTGTTTCAATTCCCAAATATTTGGAATTCACTTTGAATTTCCCTGCTTTATCTATATCAGGAATTACATTACTACATACCTTTTTGTTTGGTTCAATACTTTTTTCTTCCATTGATAATTTATAAAGACTTCCACAAGTGATAAGAAACTACATTTTTACTATAAAAAACAGCATCAAGAAATATTGGATGATGTTTTAGTTTTATGCATGTTTTCATAGTTGTTTTAAAATGCACTGTTTTCCCTTAATGCTTTTCAGCAAAAACCTCAAATGTGAAAATATGATTGCTTACTTCAGTATTCTGATCAATTAATAAAACAGATGGAGGTGTTTGAAAACTAGGTCCTTTCATCTGAAAAAGATACATGTTCTTTATAGGCAAACCCATTGAAGAAAGAAAATTATATATTAGAAGGTGGCCAATGAACACAGAATTAAAGAAAGACAACTGGATGTTTTTAAGAACCATTTCACCAGGATAATCTCACCCAATGTAACAGATGATTTTATTTGGAAAACTTTTTGTAGCTGGGTGAAAATCAGACTCTTTCCTTGTCCCTGGGCTAAATGGGTAAAACTGGGGAACTCCTTGTTGTTGGCTTTCTGTTTTACGAACTGCATGACCATAATCCTTTTGTTACAACAACATATTATCAAAGTCCCAATATAATTGGGAGTGTCTTCCTGAAGAATGTGAGAAATATTCCTGTCATTCCTGCTTTTTGAAGGGAATATCTTGAATTTTATGAATCTTTTCAATGAATCTGGCTTCAATATGCCACCGATTACTCTGGACAACAACTGTTCCCATGTTTTTTCATCAAATAAAAAATAGTTACAGTAGTTCCAAGCTTTGTCAAAACTGGTGCCTTGGGATGTGAAAAGCTGCTCTGTAAAAAAAGGACTGTAAATTCAAACACATTTTTGAATTATGGACAGAAAGAGTTGAAGAATTTCCTTTAGGGAATGATTAATCAGTAGCTATAATAACATGCAGGGCTCATAATGAATAAGAGCTGACTATTTCCTTCGCATTTCTGCATGTATTTGATCATGCAGTTTTGTGTTATCTTCTTTCAGAACATCATTCAGGACCAGTATTCTAAGGGTACTAGTTTTGGAAATATTGGTTTATACACATTAAGATCTCTGTTTTAGCTATTTAGAAGCTTTTGTGCTTATTACCTAGTTTTTTAAAAAATTTTTTATTTACTTTAAAACAGGTAAAAATGCATGTTTAACAGAGTTTAAAAGTTTTCATAAAGTAGCAAGTTGACAATAAATCTAATTTTACTTCTGAACACCAGCTCCCCGGTTTACCTCTCTGGAATCAACCACTAATCTACTTTCAGAGGGATCATTCTAGAAATGTATGGAATATATTCTTTTGATAGCATACTTCTCTGCTACTTTTTTCACCTAGTAAGATAACTTGAAGATAATTCTATATTAGTTCCAAGAGTGGCTGTTTGCTTTCTTAGATATTCATGTGATCTGAAATAAGTATTTACCATATTTTATGTAACTAGTCCCTACTGGTTGCTTATTTCAAATCATTTTCTATTACAAAAATGCTACCAATAATATACCTATTAGTAAATACAAACGTTTTTACATCTGTGTAAATATAACTATGTAAATATGTCTGAAGTATTACTATTTGTTTTCCAGAAGGGAATGGGTAACAATAAGATGAATCAGAAAGTTGAGGCAATATAATTGCTGATTTGGGGTATATATGTGTGTGTGTGTGTGTGTGTGTGTGTGTGTGTGTGTGTGTATACCTAAGACATACATATATGTATATGTATAGTGTATGTGCGTATATATACATAAATATGTATGTGTATAAGCAGAAAGTATATATATATTCATATATAATACAATCAATACATTATATACATACATATATAATTATATTAAATTCATATGATTATTATATATGAGCATATTTTATCCTAGAAAATGCATATATGCATATAATATACTCAACATACTACATACATAATTGAGCATATATGTATATGAGAAAATTATAAGTTAATATGTATGTCGGAATGCAAGCATATATCCATATATATGCATACATACATATGGAAAGAAAGAGACTTACTTAAAATCTTCAGAGTGCAAAATTCAGCATTTATAAAATATTTTATAACACTAAAACATAAATAGGTAAGTAACAAAGCAGGGATTTATGTAGAACTTGCCCAAACACTTGGTTTGGTAGGGTGTGACTACACAATAATTGGGCAACATATTAACACTGGCTTCTAATTCTTATACAAATTCTTAGGATTTGTAGGATATTGTAGGATATGGTAAGCTTTCTGAAAGCCATTTATTTATATACAACATAGGCATTTATTTGGCCCTTTCTAAGAACTATTAAGAAAATCAAATGAGCCAAGATCAGTGAATACATTTCTAGAATGTCATTTTCAAATGTGTGGTCTCAGACCTTTTGTATGAGAATCATCTTGAGCTACTTATAAAAATTTTGTCAATCCAGATAAAAAAGAAGCACGTTTCTTTAGATGAATTTTCCTCTACCTTGCTCTTGTGAAAATATTGCATTGTCATAAGCTATTTTCTTTTTGTCCTAAATATGTGAAGTAAAAAATCCTGGCAGCTTATTTCACTTACAGTTACTCCATCATCCTGGATGTAGTTGAAAGGCATTCAATATTGAGGTGGGACCAAGGGAGTTTCCAGTGTTAGTGCATTACTAGTATTTTGTTCATTCTTACCTGTTTTCACCTGAGTAAGAATACCCATCCATCATTAAAGTTCTCTCCAGGCCTTAATGTTTCACTGGGAAATAGGCATTTGATATTACAAGTTTTAGGTCTACTGCTTGTAGCTCTCTTCGGCCTGTTGTATAGCATGCACATGAAACAGGCAGATTGCAATGAGCCCTGGATGCTGTAATTCTTTCTATAGGCTCATGTTTATCATCACAAGGAAAATACCTCTTTTGTCCCTGGAAAAATCCATCTGTATGTCATGTGACTTTACTTACTATCAAAGATTAAATCTTGGGTGAAAACCTTCACCTGACAACTAAAAACCCTCCGGTTTTAGCCAGCAGAAGACCTGATGCTTCTGATCAGTGCACCAATGATAAGTAAAGAAACGAGTCCTGGAAACAAATGGCCTCGGTCTGAGTCCTGGCACCTCCACTATGAGCTTGGCAATCGTAGACTATGCATTTAGGTTTAGGGGGCTTTAATTTCCTAATCGTAAATGACTGTGAGAACTCTCTGTATCTCATAGATCAACTGATGATCAGCTGAATGAACACATAAAGCACCTGAAAGATTGCCTGACACACAGTTAATGTAAAAAGAAAGTCAGTCTTATGAAGATTAAATTGATAATAAAATGTGTTAGAATCAAATAGATATGAAATCCCAGGACTTAGTATAGTCAGTAATTCAGAAACTCTTTGCATGTTGACACAAATATGAAATAAATTCTGAAGGAATATGAAAATACCCATGTAGATATTTTAGCAAAAAGTGATAAAAATTAGGATGAGAGATTGAAATAAGTGGATGTATAGTGAAACACAATTAGAAAAAACAGAATACTGATCTTGAAAATAAATGTGTTTGATTGACTGCCATGGCATTTTGTGGATGCCAATATAATATAGCTTTTCATCTAGCATGTTTTGTAAAATACAGCATAATGATTACATACAAACATATAATGTATGTATAATTTATATGTCCATTGGACCTACTTATCCAAATGATGATATGTTCTAATATCTTCATATAAAGAATAATTATGGTTACTATTTTATCATTTGGATATAAAAACTATTTCTAATATAAATTATAATACAATATGTACCCCATACTCATGCCTGGGCTTTACATGTTTTTCCAGGTCAGAGAGTCATTATTTATGGATTAATAGCAATATTTTAATGTAATTATTTTCTGAGTCTGATAAACTCTCACTCTGAAACCTGTGAAAAATAAGGACTTAACACTCAATGATTTGAATTCTTACTATTTATGACCCTCTTTCAGACCATTACCTTTTTGCTTGCTCTTTCCTTCAGCAGAGATAAAGTTATCTTTTCTCGGGAGTCGTCTGCATTTCATCTGCGTTCGTCTATGCCTTGAATGGCTCATTACACAGACCTGAATGGGCTTCCTCAAAGTGTCAGTGGGTATAAAAGAGAGAGGTTTTATTGTACTCTTTTGATCTTAGAAAGCTTTCCTTTTCTGGCAGAGGATAAAATGTTGTAAAGAAAACACCAAATAATTCTATTTTGTTTCTGAGATTTAAAAAAATAGCAATTTTGAAAATTCTTGAATGCATTTCCCTTAAATTTGCTTTTGATTAGCTTTAGAAAGCTTTAGAAACAAGAGAAACATACAAAACAAAAACCATTATCATAAGGGAAATCTTTTTTGAGATGAGCTAGCTCAAATTTGTATCTAAAGGACAAAAGTGAATCACATTTATGTTTTTTCTCAAAGAGCTAAAAGGAATTTTTAGCAACTTGAAATCTGTTAATTTTTGAAAGCCAATTGCTCTTTCATCGCTATTCCATCATGAAAAATACAAGCTAAAGAAAATATATTTTTCATCTTTTTGGCATTGTAAAACCTTTAGAGATATCTTTAATAAAACATCAAGGGCATTAATTATCAAAAGACTAATAGGTAAAAATGTTTTGAAGACTTTATAAATGTCATTGCTTAATATTAATTATTAATTTGTATTTGAAATTTAAGTCTTATAGTTACTTTAGGTCTATGTTAGTACATAATTAGTACTTTTAAAAAATAATTAACTGCATCATTCATATACCTATAGTATATCAAATACAGTATAATCTCTCCCACATTTTTTCAGTCTTTGAGTAGTCTCTGTAAATATGAATATTATGATTGCATATTCACAGTTTCTTAAAATATGCATTAAAATGCACTTCAGAAAAAACTTTAAAGTAAAAAACATTTTCTAAATCAATCACAATTATTTGGAGTAAACTTTAACTCTATTTTTGTTTATTAGTGTAATAATTAGACAAGATACATATGTGTGTGTGTGCGTGTGTGTGTGTGTGTCTGTGTGTGTGTATATATATGTGTATATGTGTATATTGTGTTCATGTCTTCAACCAGGGCTGCCCTTTTCTGTACAGGGCCCTGGGAAAATATTTTGTGGGGAAAGGTTTCTCTGTATAAACAGTTTGATTAAAAATTGTATTATAAAATTCATGGCTCCATGTAAATTTCAATAGTTATTCCTGAAGATTAGAAAAATGGGGGAAAGAAGAGGTACTTACCTTGTTATTTTTTAATAAGTGCATATAAAGATTCTGAATAGTCTCCGGTACCACCTCTTCCTTCTCACTTCCAGGAACCAATTGTTCCTTCTTTATTTCAGATGCACCATTCTTGACTAGTTTTATATCTTTCACCATGAATAAAATGTAATAATGCTGTTATAACCAGTGAGGTCATGGTTCCTTGGAACCTGTTTGTATTAAAACAGCATATATGTCATTGCCTCTGCTGTTTGCTAATACCATTTAATTAACGACTACATTATTACTCAAGTCACTGTATCATGTATGTGGAGCCTATGAACGCTGGCTTCCGAAGACTCTGTCATGACTGTGCCTTGATGGTGATGATAAAAATGCAAATCTCAAAGTATGGAGAAAAATGTGAATGAAAATTCATTTCCTGGTCATGGTAAATTTACCATTCATAATTGTGTAGCATAAATATAGAACAAATGTCTACCAGCCCTATCTTGTCTTGAACTCTGCAGGTATTATCATTGCATTTCTAGAATGAAGTCTCTTTCAGAGTTGCCTTTCACATGCCACCACCAGCTGAGAGGATAGACAAGCAACCCATGCTTAAGACTGATCTGGGAGAGCGCAACTTCACCATGCCTATCAGAGACAAGCAAGGGTTGATTAGAAGGGCTACTACTGTTGTGGAGGAAGGGCCTTGAAAGTCCTTGGAAGATATAAGTGCAACCATCTCTTGGGGGCATCCTGGCAAGGGCATAGACTCTCAGAAGGAATGGGGTAACAACCTTGAGTGCCAGCAAAGGGTGATATACAGGATAAAGGATATCTGCTGCTATACCATTGCCGTCAGGTTCTATAGACCAAAGGCACCGCTACAGTCCAACCCAACTGATCAGAGGCTGATTTACAGATCCACACAGAAGGCTCAAGCCTAAGGGTTGGCAGTGAGCTGCTGGTATCTCACACACCCGAATTCATCCTGTGTCTGATGTCAGTATGTCATCATTATGGTGGCCCAATCTCCCATTCCAGAGAAAGAAATAGCAAACCAACAAGCAGAAATGATCCACTATCAAAGTTGCCCTCCTGGGACCAGGCCCAGCAAAGGGGCCCAAAAATAGTTCCATAGACACAAGTCTTGTAGCTCTTTGGGGCTCTATGTCAACCCTGTACATAGGGGTAGAGATTCGGAGAGCCCCATAAGGGGGAGAAGTGAGAACCTGATTCATTAGGGTACCTGCCTAGGGTGATGTTGTAATGCTAAGGCAACAGTACCTGGATGATATTACAGCCCTGGAGGATCCTTAGCACTGGTATGGACAACTTGGAATATGTTTTTATTTTGTACTGGAATACTCCAAAATATTGGGCCCCTGAGGCATGAGCCTACGACAGGGACTCTGCTTGTCTGAGTCTAGGGTGGTATTGGCCTTAAGAGTACGACTCTGGAAAGAAGGAAGAAAAGAGGAAAGGAAAGAAAGTAGGAAAGAAGGAAAGAAAGGGAAGGAAGGAAGGAAGGAAGGGAGGGAGTTGCCTTATATGACATATAATATTTGAGGAAAAAATTAAATGGTACTAATTAACCATTGGATGATTTTAGAAATTAAGAACTATTTATTCAAAATTTTCACCTTCCTATCTACATATTTATTTTGTAAAATTAGGTGATAGGGTAACATGAGCTCAGCCACTGTTCCTACTTTATTGGTTCGAGTTCATTAGCTCTAACTCAAATAGGGCCAGTGAGTACATTCTTTGGGACCCAAGAGTGGGTCAGAATAATGTCCATTTCTTTCCCATAGCTGGGTTATGATATATAACACTTAGAGTATTTTAATGGTCAGGTTTCTTTTCCATAATGGAGAGAAAACCATTTTGAACTTGGCTGGATTGAAGCCAACCTAAAGAGATATGCAGAGAAAGAGATGGACTTGGTAGAAAGTGACTTTTATGTATTCAATTATTTTTGAGACTCAGAATCATCCCAGACACTCCTTTACTTGGTCATTCAAACTTTCCTTGAATTTCATAAGATTATAGAACCTTTTGATTTAGTTAACGTAAGTTAGAATTCTATTACTGACAAACTTTAAACATCAGTGTTAACCACAAATTTTAAAAAGTATAAAATATATGAGCCTACTCTAACGTTAGTGCAATGAATCAATTACAAATAAAATAAAAAGTGCTCCTAAAATTCAAATGTATAAAAGATTTTTTTTTCAATTAAACAATGGGTCAGGAGATACAGAAAATAAAATCACTGATTAAAAACTAATGAAAATAGTAACATAAATACCTACCTAATTTGACTGCATACTGCCAACACAGCTCATGGTAGTTCTAAATCCAAATGTATTTACTGGGAATTGTTTTAAGTTTTCAAGGAATAGATTATTACTTTGCTATGGAATCTAATCTAAGACCAGTTTTGAAATCCAGCTGAGGAAACTCCTTTAGGCTTCAAGCCTTGGACATTATCCTCCACAGTTCTTGGTTTTTCCCTCTGGGCCAACACTGTGCCCTCTGGTTATTTGGTTATCCTCCCTCTATTCATAAACAATAAATGTGTTATCAGGCAGAGTTATAGCAACCTGTTTTCCAAGCATTCGAAAGTTGTGATCTAAGACCCTTTAATTTCCTCCTCTCTGTCTCTTTTATTCCAAGCTGGTAGTTTTTATGCTGATTTAAAATGCCCAAGAATGTTGTGGGTCTTCCGAGCATGTCAAGGGGATTCACCCTATTAGATAGGATACACGCTATAGATCTTTCCTAGATAATTCCTTCTCAATTGTTAGCTTCTGCTGAGATGGACTGAGGGACAATGATCTTACGATTCTTAGAAGCTCCCTGGTCTAATAGAACAAAATAGTCAATCACATTCTTAAGTCTCCTCAGAGGTTTTGTGTGACTGAGTACTCTGATCTTTGTTAACAAAATGTAACACCGCACTCTCAGATACTTCGTGTGCCACATTTCAGAAGCAATTTCTTAATTTTCCTTTTTTTTTTTTTTGCTTGACTAAGAAAACCCAATCCCCTAGTCCTGATTCCTGATTGTTTAATGGTGTTTCCCTCAATTTCTCACTCCTCTCACATTTTAGTGCAAGCAGCAAGAAGAGACCAGGTTGCACTTTCAACATTTTGTTGGAAATCTCAGGTAAGTCTCCAAGTTCATTGTTCTTAAGCACAGCTTTGCAAATAAATGCAGAATAAATTTCTGCTAAGCTTTCTGGCACTAAGTAATAGAATTCCCCTTGTAACATGTGCCTCACGTCCTCTGAGCTTTCCGCAGCCACACTTTAAGCGTTAATATTCCTACTAACTGCCTGCTCCCAACGACAGGTATTCTGAAAGGTGATGTGGGATTTCCCCAGCATGCTCTCTCATTCTATTTTGAATCTGCAATAGCAGAGTTACAAACATCTGTATTTCTACTAATGTTCTGTTCAAGATAATGTAGTTTTTGCTATCATTCTCCTGTCATTTTCTCAGCCTTTGCCCTCTGCCTGATTCCAAAGCCACCTCACATATTTAGATATTTGTTGCAGTAGCATCCCACTCCTAGTACCAACATTTGTTTAAATTATGCTGTGTAAAGATAGCCAGGAACATAGCTGCTTAAACCACATATTTATGATCGCACAGTTCTGTAGGTCAGTAATTTGGTGGCTTTCTTAGCAGGAGACTGAAGATGGAATTCACTTCCAAGTGCTTTCAGTTCGTTAGCCAGATTTAGTACCTCGTAGTTGTGGGACTGAAATCTCGGTGTCCTTGTTCATAGTGGAGTCCTGAGCTCCTGTCGGCATGTCTCTGGACCTTCCATACGACCCCCTACTAGGAAGAGTGTATCAATTCCTTCATGCTTAGGATCTCTCTTACTTCCATTTCTGCCATCTTTCTCTTTTCTCCTCTTTCACTGAATCTCTCTGACTTGAAATACAGCTCTCTGCTTTTAAGACCTCATGGGATTGGATTGAACTTGCTCAGATAATACAGGGCTGTAGTCTTAATAATGACTGCCAAGTCCCTTTTGGTATGTAATCAACATATTAATAGGTCCCAGGAAATATGACAGACAGACATTTTTGGAGGGTCATTCTGCTTACCATATAGATCATTTAATAAATGATTCCAATGTGGATTCCAAAATAAAATGGATTCCAAAATCAGGAAGACAACACAAGAAAAAGAGATAATGTACTCATTTCACAAATAAAGGATGATGCAAAAATATAGATAAAATGAAACTTGATCAAACTGAACAAGCATAAAAAATGATGTGTTACAATAAGGAGAAAAGAATTCGCAGAATGTATTAATAATCCAACATCAGGTAACTTACTTTTATGCAATACTAAATTACTATACTACCAGGGAGCATGAAATGGCAGGCCCCATATATGCAGACAAAAGTATTTGATAAACTTCAGTACCTATTTATAACTTAAAAAAGAAAAACTCTTAGCTACCAAGGATAAAATGGAACTCCTAGAAGCAGGTAAGTTCTACACAAAAATGTCCTCATGCAAACATTGTGATAAACCAAAACTCTTCAGTCACATTTCTTTTAAGATAAAGAAAGAGACAGGGATGTCCACTATCAATATTACTCTTTAACGTAATTTCAGTATTTCAGGCTATTTCTTTGAAGAAAGATTTAAAAAAAGGTGAAAGGATTGGAAGGAAAAGATGAAAGCATTGTGACTTATACATGTCACGATTAATCATATACCTCCAAAACCAAAAATGCAATTTTGTTTAAATGAATAAGAGTTCCACAGTGTCTTCTGATACAAAATCGACCAACAAAACATGAAAAGAATCCTTTGGCAACAGTAACCAACCATAAAATAAGAAATCACCTACCATTTCAACCACAATAAAAATCAAGTTCTATGAAAATTAATTTAACCAGGGAATTATTAGTACTATTTAAATAAACTTTAAAAGTTCTAATAAAGAATTTAGAAGATAATCTGATACAGTGAAATTCCATGTTTTTCACAGCAGGGCTTGCTATTATAAAGGTACCATTATCCTCAAATTAACCTTTAATATACAATTTCATAATCTATAAAGTTCCAATTGTTTTTCTGAGGGACTCAGTAAACAGGTAAGTAAACCTTAAAAAACATTCTAGAAAGTCATAGTAATATAAGCAGAAAGATGTTATTACACTACACACACACACACACACACACACACACACACACACACACACACCCAGAAAACTAGAACATGATGTATGGGTAAGCATGCACAGACACCCAATCCCATAATATGAAGGAGACAGTACCCCAAATTAATTGGAAAAGTTCACATTGCATGACAGGAAAGCTGGTTCACTTTATATAAAAAAGTGAAATGTGCTCAACAAAAGGATGGATTTGATGCACATGAAACAATTAAATGTGCAAAACATTAAAACAGAGCATAAGAAAAATTTAATAGAATATTTATCTCCTAGGCATGGCAGAGGACCCCCAAAACAAACTTAGAAATAACAGATCATATAGTAAAAGACTGATGAATTTGAGTATACAACATTAAATATTTCTATTCAGTGAGGAATGTCATGGGCAAAGTTAATGGATAATACACTGTTATCTATGGCAAAGATGGTGGCGATGTCTAGAACCAGTGAAGAATTATTATCCAGATGTAGAAGAAACTGGCAAATCAACAAGCAAAAGTTAGCAAAATCAAGAGAGAAAAGGGCAATTTAAGGAAAACATCAAAGGCTGATCAACCTATAAAAAAATGCTCAGTTCATTTGAAATCAGAGATGCATATTCAAGCAAAATGAACTTATCATTTTGTATGTATTTGCAGGTGATGAAATTATGATTGATAACTTTTCCAATTAAGTAATATTCAGAGTTCAGCTTCCATATTATTCTTTTGCATTGTCATTTTCTTACTCCTTTTCACAGTAAGTACAATTATAATTATTATGATGAATATTTCAACACCTTTTATGAGTTAATACTTACCCTTGTCTCTAATACTTGGAGATATAATTTCCCAATGAAATTGGTAAAAGTGACTAACAACCCAATTAGTCCTCCAGCTGATAACTGGGCTGGACATGACCTTTGAGAACTACCCTAATTTTCCCCATTACCTTTATTTTCCCGTGTGCTTCTTGCATATTGGCACATTTAGATTTTTTCCTGAAGAACTAAATTCATCAGATGATTTCCACTTTTATCACAATAGACTTAAACAATTTTTCTCAGTTTGTGGAATGTCAATGCATTTATTTGCTACCCATAATTATTATTATATGAAAGTATGTTTGATATGTTTAATCTGATTGAATTGAGTGACCTATGGGTAATAGTATCATTCATTTGGAGAATCCTCCAGTTGACAAAAATAAGTTGTAATCAAGACATGGCTGCAGAGGAGGAAAAATGAGGTATTTATTTAATGATTTTTTTTCTCAAAGCAAATGAGTGATTATGTTATAAATCTCCCAATATGAGACGGTTTTAATAACAGGGAACTATTAATGTCAACCATAATAAATGTTGATGTCTTTGTTTAAACCCAACTTTAAAATGATTGTGAGACATATTCTTTGCCATGGCTAAGACAGGAGCAATTATTGAAAGGGATTGACTTTGAATTAAATCCCCCTGAAGAAAACAATAAACAGGTAACAGCTAAAAATTATGAAACTCATTTATTTCCCAGGTGCACCAAAGCAATTAGATATCTCCTTTCAACTGCCTATAGGATATAACAAATCATCCAAATGATTACTTGCTCAGAAAAGCATGTACTTGTTCCTTTCATACTCTACCTGAAAAATTCACTTTTTCTGATTTTTTGTAAAAATTTCAGTCACATTAAACAGAAGTATTTCTAACTGTGAGTAGAGAGGAATCTCCAGCTACATTTACTGGACTCGAGCCCTATGTCTAAGGGGTAGACATTATTCACTTGTAACGAAAAGAAGTAATGTTTGGGGCTGCTAATACTTACAACAGCAAACACCCAGGAATGCTGAGTATCAGGAGCAATTTCCTTTATGGTCTTATGGCCAGAATTTCCTTTACGGTCCTTAGGCAAATATATTGGGAAGCAAACTCCTGGTTTCTGTTTTATTTTCCTTATGAGAGGATTCCCTCAGTAATTTTTTAGGGAAGAACAGATGAGAATGAGCAAGAGAAAAATAAACATAAATTCCTTAACCTTCACCAAATACTGTTGCTTCTTTCGTCTTTCACTCTTTTCTGCCTTTTCAGGTTTTAATTGAGTTTTTATATAACTCCATCTTTTATATCGTGTATCCTATCAATTATATTTCTCTGGAAATTATTTTTAGTGGATGCCAAGTAAACATGTGAAATATGTGCAGAGTTTTCTGTTTTCCTAAGTAAGTCCTTCTCTCAAAGGAAAGTATTTTTCCAGTACTTAGTCAGCTGGGCTGGAGCTGAGTCTTCCCATTTCCCGAGTTAGTTAAGTCAGTTACTTTTCTCCTTCCCCTGTTGGAAGCATGAGGAGGTTCCTTTCTGACCTTCATAGTGAGAGCCTGTTGGCCTCCAGATGTTAAAATTCAAGAGACTATTATGGCCCCTAAAATAGGCCCATTCAGGTTGTTTAACTCTCAAGATAGTCAATCCTGAGCCTCCATTTACAGAACTTCCAAATAGTTCTGTGTCTCTTTATCTTTCTATTTATGACACACCATGAGGTCATATAAGTGCCACCAATACCTGTCCAAAATCAGAGCTCATTTTCATCTTTCACCTTTTTATATTTGTAATCTTTTCACAATGGTGAAAAGCACAGCTCCCTCCATCTACTATATATTTACTTATTTACCTTAAACCAGAATGTCTGTCAGCTCGTTTCAGATTTGTCTAGTCATACTGTTGCATAGAACCCAAACAAGCCTACTGACTAGACTTCAGTAATTATCTGTTCAGTAAAAAATATTCACCAATTTCTGTTTTGACTGAGCATATAGTCAAATGCTGGGTTCAAGAGATGATTTAGTCTTCCCTGCATTTAGTGTGGTTATGCCATTCATTTGAAATAGGTATTTTTGTTTCTGCTGTTTGCTTTGGTTTGCATTATTAGTTTTAGGTATGTGAATTGTGTCATGATTCTACAAGCCAAACTTATGAAAAGTTACAGTTCAGCAGTGTGACTTTTACAGAATATTTCCACTTGTTGTCAATCCCCATCTTTTTCCCCATTCACACATATCCCTCCACTTTACCAATCTTGTTGGTTTTTGCATTGTGCTCTTAGATTTCTTAATGTGCAAATGGGCATTTTTAGACATAGCTCATTTCTCCTTTTTCTTACACAAAAGAAGTATATTATAGATGGTATTTGGTACTTTGCTATCTTCACCTCATGGACATACCATGGACATCTCTGCATATCAGCTCATGGAGATTTTCCTGGGTCTTTAATAAATTGCACAATAGTCTATGTTTACACTACCATCCTCCTACTTATGGACATTTAGATTGCTTCAAATATGTGTGATAACAAACAGTGCTGCAATAAATAGTATTGTATACATACATTTCTCTACTGTTGGCTGCACATCTCCAGGCTAAATTCCTAGAGGTGGGACTGGTCAAAAGTAAAATGTGTGTGCATTTTGTTAAATATTCCAAAATTCTACTCCAAAGTGGTTATTTCCACCATCATCCTTGAGAATGCCTGCTTCATTCACCACAGCCTCACTAACTGTGTTGTCATACTTTTAAACTTTTATCAATTTTATAAGTGAGAAACAGTATCAACATATTTTTAATTAATAGTTCTCCATGTATGAGTGAAGCTTAATATTTTTTTGTGGGCTTAAGAGCATTTTATTATCTTGTGTGTGTGAATTTTCTACTCACATGCTTATCCCATTTATTCCATCAGGATTTTGTTCATAATCTCTTATTTTTAAAACAAGTTCTAAACATATTTGGAATATTAGTCATATATCCATAAGGTATTCTGTAAGCATTGTTTTTTCAGCTTGTCATTTGTCTTTGAGTTCAGAATTTTCAAAAATGTTTAGTCATGATGAGAAAACCTATTCTTAAATACAGATTAAAAAGGAATTCACTCATTTCCCTCCCTTAAACTCTACATGGTTCATTTTTTTCTTTTTTTACTTTTCTAGCCCTGATCAATTCACAGATTATTGTTCTGTATGGTTTGAAGTATAGATCCAGTATTAAGATTTTAGTAAATGGCTAATACATTGGCACAGCAATATTTATTAAGTAATCATCCTTGTCCAGTGGTTTGAGACCCTCTCTTTATCTACACTAAATAACCTTTTGTACTTGGGTCTATTTCTGGAGATTCTATTCCTCTCCAATACTCTGCTTGTCAGTTTACTGGTCATTACTGATCTGTTTTAATTATGAGGCTTTATAATATGTTTGCTGTCTGGTATAGTAGCCTCCCATGCCATTATAACTTTCCTATTTTTTTTCTTAAATATTTTTGTCTATTTGCTTTCTATATGACCTTTAATGTCAAGTTATCTTCCTTAATATAAGAAGCTTGTTTTCTTTTTAAAATTTCACTTGTGTTAAAATTTTTAATTAGCTAAGGAAAAAGACATTTTATAATGTTGAGCCATTCTATTTTGAAAGGAGGAGTATCTTTGCATACATTTAAGTATAATTTTATCTCATTTAGGATTCTTTTAAACTTTTCTTCATATAGGGCTTGCTTGTTATGATTGTTCTGAAGTATTAACTCTTTTTCATCTATTATGATGACATGTTTAACAAATACAGCACAAACTTTTAAATATCAGTAGGTAGCAAGCAAGATAAAGAGATTGACTTACATGGAATAGAGAGAATATTGTATTTACATTGGGGTTTTAGAAGGAAGTAATAGAGAACATTGGGAAGATGTAACACTTTGAGAACTTTTATTTGAGAAATTACCACAAACACAGAAAATTACCATGCGGGAAAGATGAAGCACATGCGTTGATACCTAATAAAAATGTAGAACAGAAGCACAAGAAACTGAACCAAAAAGATGGCAAAGAGAAAATGTAAATTATCTCTAAGAAAATAGGAATTAGACTGTTGAATTCTCAATATAGTAAAGCAAAGCATAACATGATGATATATTTTATAACCTGGGAGAACGTAACTCTCAACCTAGAGTTTATTCCTGTTAAAACATTTTTGAGAATTAGCATGAGATTTCCAGAAAAACAAAATCTTAAAGAAGTAGCCACTAACAGACATCTCAAAGGGGGATTTTTCAGGCAAAAGGGAAACTACACAGCTTGAACATGTGAACTACAGAAGGGAATGGTGAGTCAAAATAATAGTAAATTTGTGAGTCAATGCAAACAGTCATTAGAATTGTAATATATAGTGCAAGTATAGCCATGAATAATAATAGGGAGAAAATGTCTGGAAATAGATTACTAGAAGAGAAGATTATGGATTTGAAAGGAGATTGATCAGATTTAAAGAAGTCAAAGGCATTTGTATTGTTTGTAAGAAGGGTAAACATCAATTAACTTAAGCATTCTTGCTTATCACACTGTGGTAAATACTAAAAGAGGAACTACAGGATACAAACTCCAAACAAATGGGAAGTTATAAAAATAATTGACATAGGTAAAAGGAGAAAGAGATTAACCCCAAAAAAGCAAGAATGAGGGTCTAAAATATGATAAAACACAGAAGGCGCTAAAATGGATGATACAACAGTTATTATGAGTATAAATTAAATGAATTCTTAAGCTATACAACAGAAATCACAATTTCGTTCAGAAATACAAAATTCAGTAATAAGCAATTCACAACAGATCTGACTAAAAGATAAGCGCTGTTGCAATTGACAGTCAGGCATGAATAAAATTCTACAAGACAAGAAGCTGCTCCTGAAATGCCAATGTAGCCCTACTGATACTTATTTTACAAAACAAAATCAAGAAGAAATTGAAAAATCTGAATTAGAGCTCTTAGAGGAGTTCATTCATTTTTCAAAAACTTTTCAAAGCAAAAACACAAAGCCTGGAAAGTTTATACTAAGTTCTACCAATCATTCAAGGAACAGAAAATTCTAGTAATACAAAGAAGAATCTTAAATGAGAAAAAAAGTGAAGATACCCTAACATAATACAAGGCTAGCAGAGCTTTGACCCCAAAACAAGTTAAGTACAGTATAAAAAGAAAATTCATTGCATAGATTAAAAAATTTGAAGAAAATATAAGCACACATCCAATATCAAAATAAAATATATAATGAATACCTCAAGAATGCAAGTTTAATTTAAATATTAAAATTTTAACATCATTGATGACATTAATAAATTAAGGAGGAACATTTCTTTAAGTTTGTAAATGGCATTAATAAAACAAAACTACTCTATCATTATTATTACCATGAACTAGTATGATATAAGTTTACATGGAGAGGAGAAAATGAGTAGGGAAATAAGAGCAGGTAAAAGAAAAGCAAAAATGCCTACAGTTGAAAACAAAACAAATTTACCAGTATGGTAATGTTGTCAACTAATACATTTATTGGAAACTATTTTAAAATGATGTTGTCAGCTTACACATTTATTAAAGACTATTTTAAAAGATACCTTTATCAAGGAAGGGATAGTTAGATGGCCCCCATATAATTGAGTGGTACACAGAATTTTATTGTTTTTCTTGTGTTTACCATTTATCATGGCATCAGGACACTGCCAAAGGAAACAATCCCTTACTGCATCACAAAAAGTAGTATCGTCATGACTGATGCAAAAGTACCATGGAGGCAGAGTAGATCTGCAGTTGGACTAGAAAGGCTTCATCTCTGGTTCAGGGAAAACCAAGTCTGGCTTTTGACTCTTGGCCAAGGGAAGGGCAGTGGTATTTATGACGTGTTGATTAAGGTCGCAGTCACCCTGGTGACTCCCAGGGTTAGCTCTTTACTTAAGTTTGTATCGGACCTACCTGCTTTGACAAGCCTAGTTTGATGATGGGACAAACTGCTTTTTAAGGACTGGCAGGTTCTCTGAACTAATGAAGCAGATTCTCACGCAGGCTTCTGGATATAGAGATTCAACACAGTACAAAAGCGCCCCTGGCCCAATGGGAGCTGGTGCCGTGGGATACCTCTTGCTCCCAGTGCTTGCCTGCGCCTTCCTCTCTTGCTTCGCCATGTTCTTCGTCTTTAAATAGAAGCTTTATGGGACTACACTCTGTCGAGTCATTTCAAATACACATACTGTGGAAAATAACACAAACATCTTACATAGTAACTGTCAGCAATATATTCATATGTCAGTGAGCACGTACATACTAATTTTGTATATTCCAGATTCCAATAGTTAGGTGGCTGAAATCCTTCCACTATATAGAAGAAGAATATTTCATTGATGGTCTTTTTCAGTATTGATTACATTAAGAGGCTAATCAAAAGAAAGGATTGTTTGTTTAAATTGAGTATGCTATTAAAAAGAAAACAAGGGCAGTCAGTGATAGCACGTATGATTCAAGTTACATTCCATCTGCTTGAAATAAAAAAGCATTAGTAAAATAAAAATGACATTATATTGACCCCAAATAGGTAAATTGGTTTTAGAAAAATAATAACGTACATATTGCATTAATGTCAATTTAATGCTATTGCTTTACAATTTTACCTAATGCAATTCATTCTGACTTTGAAGTCAACAATGTCCTTAAATCTAAGAACTCTATACTTTAATAGCATTCTGATAGTATCTTTTGCTTCTCGCTAAAGCCAAACAAATCCTTTTTTCATTAAAATACTTATTATTATATTGCTCAAGACTGAAAACCTGCTTTAGAATATTTACCCATTCACCATTAGGGCTTTTTTTTTTCCTTTTATATTTTATGAACAGCCTGACATGAACACCCAACCCCAAATATAAACGTTTGAATATTAAGCATTACTCAAATTGAGGAGCCAGTTTTGTGTTGTGAAATTCTAAGACTTATTTTTTAGGAAAGCACAGTGTGCAATTATTTCTAATAAATAAGATAATGATGATATGATTCAGGAACAAAGATCACAAATCTGTCTTTTCTGCTGAGGTTCACTGTGGAAATTGTTCTGTAATCTATATAAAAGTAGGACAAAATATATTTTTTTGAAATGGAATTGAATGAGTTTATTCCTCTTTCATATGAGTTCTTTTAAATGTACAGGGCAAATGAATATTTTCAAGTAACTACAAATTGCTTCTTAGTCTTTACAATTTATTCTGAAACTGTGATGTGGCAGGAGCAATGAGAAAATGGTCTTGGACTATAAAGTATAAGCTGACATAAGTTTCTGAAAAATACTTAAGTAGTGCACCTTATAAAATCATCATCTCTTTTTACACTAGATGACTTCTTTTATTTGCAGAAATTTCTTAGTATTGTAGAAAAAGTGGTGCAGTGTTGTAAGGACTTATGCTGGTATTTTTAAAGCAGGGCCATTTTCTCTTAATCCCACTTCTGAATCATAATAAAACAAAATAAAACAAAGCAAAAATACAAAAATTTATGGGTTGACTTCCATTAAAAGGCAAAGAAGGGTGGCATCCAAGAAAAAAATATAAAGGTGTCTGGAGAAACCTCTGCTTCCGGGAAGATGAAGTAGATATACTTTTTCCCATTTTTCTGGCTCAGTACAATTACCACCCTGGATCTTACATGTAAAATACACACAAAATGACTGAACGGTAGAGAGAAGGCAGATAAATTAGGAAGCTTGAGACCCCAGGAATGACACTGTGGCGGGATCCGTGGGTTTTCTGTTTGCCTAATATCCCAGACTTGAGGTGAAGGAGCCAGATACCCAGTAGTGTCAGAGGACATAGACCAGAGGAAACCGAAGGAAAACTGTACTCTCCCCAATCAAAGGATCAGAAAGGACAGCGTAGAAGGAGAAGTTTTTGATGATAATCGCTCTACTCCAGCCAAACACTAGAAAAAACCACGGTGCTACCATCCCTACTCTCACCAGCAAATGCCCGTAGGGCCGCCCAGACTTAAATCCGGGACAGACTATGAAGGAGGCCCTCACCTCCTGCAGGAGCGACATCAGAGAAGGCCCCGCAGGGGGCCAGCGTGCTGATCGCCCCTGGGTCCTGATGAAGCCCATCAGTGGTGTCAGGATCCCCGTGCTGACTTCACCATCTGCTGCTGCACTGCTCTAAAGAAGTCAGATACAGTCACTTGTCTTTTAAGGTTTATGTTCAATTGAAAGAGACATACAAAAGTAAAACTATTTTATTTATAATTCTGTGAGATTTGAAACCTCTATGTACTGAATTTTAACTCCTCTAACACTATACACCTCACATAACGCCCCTTTAAATTCTGAATTTACAGTGCCCATTAGGAACAGGTTATTTTTATTTTTCCTACTGAGTAAAAAGGTAACAAATGTTATTTCAGTGGTCTTATTAGGATGTATAACGTTAACTTGCCTGCTATTAAGAACACGAAGGCTCTTAGTCACATGAGCTTTCCTCGGCCATAGCTCTTCCAGATGCGGGAGCAACTGCAGCCACCACGGGCCTCCTCCTACTTTCCTCCTCTTCAATCTTTCGATTAAGGGCTGCCAGCTCTGACCCCTGGGGTTAAGCTATTGATTAAGAGACTAATAGAGCTGCAAACTAGTACATTATATTGAGTGAACCTTTTAGGGCCTGCTCCATTGTACAGTTCCCGACCTGTGGCCCAGGCTGGACAGAGGCTCTTGTGATAAAAGGCGGTTGCAGAGGGCTTCTGGCAGGCTGGCCCCTTTCCTGCTCCCTCATACCAACTTTGTGTATTTGTTTGTTTTGGTTTTTTTGCTTGCAGCTCGCACCCAAGTTTAGGCAATTGTAGTTATTTTCCAGCTGATCCCAGCAGTTTCATTCTCTACCTCTGGAGTATTATCTGCCGGGAAAATGTTGTTCTGCTCTGATTTCCAGAGTAGACTGTGCAGTGTCCAAGACGGAGCCATAAGATTAGCCAGGATCTCGTTCTTGCCTTGAAACTCCCCAAACAGATCATTGTAAGCAGAGTGTTTGCTCACTATGCCCTTTGTAGTTAAGGATCTTGAGATCCACCAATTGCCTTTCTATTTGCCTGTAAATATTTCAGTCTATGAGAAATTGAGTATTTGTCTCATAAATACACTTTTCATCTCTCCCGAACAATTCTTGGCATCCTCCTCAACTTCCCTGAGCTCATCGTCTCTCATTTTCTCCTCTTTTCCCTTTGCTGGTACAACATTTCTTCTATCAAAGCTATTATATGGGTACAACTGATGGAAGGAATCCATCATCCTTGTCCAGGTAACTGTTCTAATTCTTTCTTCTGGAAATGACTCACTTGAAAACCAGTAGAAGACATAATTCCAGGTTATTGTTTTCTGGACCTGGCCATGAATTCAATATCTGGGTCTTAATTTTCTTCGAGATATTCCATGTTACAGATCAATTCAGTAGTGAAACTCTCAGAAGACATTCTAGAACAGGGTATTTCTCCTACTTGTGGCCTCATGCAGAGCAGATGCTTGGAGAATTCAGTAGGATTCCACAGAGACACATACATATAGCACTGAAGTGTTGGGAAGATTTCCTATAGCAACATAATCTGTTCCAGAGAGGCAGGGCTGGAACCTCCACCTTCACTCTGGCCTTCTGCCCTGACTCCGGAGCAGCCCAAGCCCTCAGGAGGCCAGAATCAAATCACAAAGGCTGTTAACCTCAGGCAAACTCACTCTCCCTTAGTTAAATGGCATAGAAACAAAATGAGAAATGTGGGAGCCTCTTTAAGCAAACTCTTCTGTCATTTTCACTTGCTCTTATCATTTCAGGGGTACTTCCAAACTCTGGCCCAGATGTTGAAGGTTTAAAGCAAATGCTTTATTTTGCTTCAGCCCTGGGTACAGCCATTTTTTTCAATGACCTATGGCTCCTTTTAATGCTATATGGCATTTGAAAACAGATCAGATCACTAAAAGCCCTTTCTTGATATGTCACAATTTTTTTTCTCTCAGCTTGTCATTTCTCTTTTGAATTTTCTCATGGTGCTCTTTTTCAATTCCATGCAAAGTTTGTGGTTAATATGAGGGTATCAATTAATATTTCATTTTATCGAGTCTAGATTTGGAGCCATAGAAGTCTCTCCCAATAACCACATGAAAGTCTCTCCGTCCCTCCCTCCCACCCCGCACCAATTCCCTGCAGCACTTGTGTTATTGTTTCTGTATTTATATCTATAATTCATTTGGAGTTTATTCTTGTGTGAGGCATGAGAAATGGTTTAAATTTATCTTTTTCCAAATGGCTTTCCAGTTGTCCCAACACTTGATTAAAATTTTACCTTTGCCACAATGATTTGATATGCCAACTTTATCATTCACTAAGTGTTTACATGTTCTTCTGTTTCTGTGCTCTCTTTTCCATTGCAAAAGCTTGTTGTCTATTTATGTTAACACACTTTTCTCAGTACAGAGGTGTCATATTGCATTTAATATTGACTTAATATTACGTATTAAGTATTTATATATATATATTTTGACATATTAAAGATATAGTATTCCCCTCGATAGCTCTCTATCTTCAACTATTCTCAAATGCTTTTTTTTCCATATATTTTCCCCTGTATTACCAACCTCTCTAGGTTCAGAAAACAAAACACTTAGGAAAAACTTAAAGTATAAAAGCTCCTTTGTTCAAGTATGTTTTGTTTAATTTTTCTCTTTTTGATGTTATCATTCTCTAGGAAAAAATAAGTATTTTTCTATTGGTAACATATGAAATTCTTTCTCTTTGAGGTATTTCAAAAAAGTTGAATTCCTAACATAATCTAAATGTAAATCTAAATCCACATGATATAGTATATAAATTGGGTTATTAAACTGGTAGACTGTACCCATCTTACCCACTACTGACTTTTTAGCACCAATATATTCTGGAACATAGTCTGTACCTAATACATATTTATTGATAAATAAAACTATGTCATTCTGTACTTGGATTTTTTTCCTCTCTACACTCAGCTCTTGTTAATTAGGTAGGCACGGTATGAATTACAATTTCTTATTATTTAACTCTTCATAGGCAAAAGAAAATGATGCACTGACATAATTACTGACATTATAAGTCATATTCTGCCTACAAATATAAAATGTAAACAGTCAGCGAAGAGTGTGAAAGACTGTAAAATGAAGTCAGTTGAGGAGAAAACTGTTTTAAAAGGGAGATTTGATTAGGTGTTCAATTTACCTTAAGGCTAAACCCATTAAGCTGAAAAAATGGAAGGGCCTCAAGGGCACAGGAAGCAAAAGTGGTAAATTACAGTGGTGAATTGTGCAGGACAACAAAATGATCTAATAAACTAGTAATTTGCCATATTATTATGAGCTAGAAAGACAATTTAATGAAAACAATTTGGTTTATATTGCTTCTAGCCTACTTGTGTAGTTTCACAATCATCTGTGAAAAAAAAGTTTAATTCTTTTAGTCATAGGAAAACATTCTTACAAATTAAAATTGATGCTACTAACATGGGTATTTTAATACTGTTGTTAATGATCATAGTTATAAGGCATCCACTCAAATGCCACAATAAATTAAGTCATAGTTATAATCTAGACATTATTTTAATCTTTCTGTTTATGTCCTTCTGATTAGGGAATGGGTTTTCTTTCATTCCAAAATATTTACTGAAGACATTTTTCTATTTTTCCCCTCTAGTGGAATTTTTGAAATAATCATGGTTATAAGACCTTTTTATACATTCTTTGGTGGGTATTATGAGAGGAGTTGAATGAAGGAATATTTTCATGTCCTGAAGTTTCTATACTGCTAGTAAGAATTATTTAAAAAGTATTAGAACAGAAAATATCTTAAAGCTACTTTGTATCCTTTGGGAAAACACAGCAATTAAATGTGAAGAAACTTTACCAATTGCATTAAATTTTAGTATTAAGTTCAAAGTTTCATTTTTTTAACCAAAGAATGACTAATGTTTGGAAAAATTAGTCAAGCTCAAGTGTGACAGAGATAAACCTTTCCATGAAATTTACCTCTCTAAAACTATTACATTTCATGTGATGCTTTCTCAAAAGTATCTACAGGTAATGTCATGCTTGATGATGAAATGTTGAACCTATTGTCTTTAGTTCACTAGTATGTCAATGCTACCACACTATTTATATATATATATATTTTTTAATTGAAGTATAGTTGATTGTGGGTAAAATTGGAATATTTCCAGAATCTCTCACCTGGCCTTAGTGCATCTCCATATCAATAGGTGATTACAAAGGGGGCAGAGAGCAAGCACACACCTGGACCAGAGAGGTTTGTTGGGGTCCTTTACAGCTGGGTAGTGAGAGACATAGGTGAGCAGAAGTAGACAGCAGCTTGTAGGCAATAAACAAGTTTTTCCCACTTTAGTTCTTCCTTTGACTGATTTTGGCTTCAAAGGTTATTTGCCCTAGGCTGGGAACATATTTTCCCCCAGAGTTACACTGATATACAATCTTAAATTAGTTTTAGGTGTACAACACAGTGGTTCAACAGTTACCTGTAGAGAAGGCAGAAACAGCAGAATTAATTGTGATACTTTGGGTTCAGTTTTTAGAGAAGTTGTAGGCTTGGAGAGGAGCTGGAAGACATCTTGCCAAAACCCCGAGAACATCACCAGGGCTCAAGTTCTGCTAACCAAGAGGTGGGAATTCTTGCACTCTTGCCCTGCCCAGATCTTTGGGAATATCCACTTCCCAAGACTGATGACTATAAAACCCCAGAATTTTTTCCTTTTGCTGATGTAGTACCTTCAACTCAGCCCTTCACTACCTCTGTAGTGAACTATTTTATTAAGTCTTGCTGTCACCAGTCTGGACTCCTGTGTTTCCTTGGCTTTCTTGACCTAACATTATCCACCTTATTAAACCCTCACCCCAACTAATGCAGTTACTATCTGTCAACATGGAAAGATGTTATAGAATCATTGGCTATATTCTTCATGCTGTATACCATCCCTACCATGCTATTTGTATTTATATTACATTGGAGATCCTAGCTATTGCAGTAAGACATAGGGGAAAAAGATTTAAGATTCTGAAAGGACAAGAATGTGGAACAATTAGAATTCTCATACCTTGCTGATGCAAATGTAAAATTTTAACTTGACATGTAAAGTCCTTACAAGTGATCTTTCCTGTGTGGCCAAGGAAAATCTGGGCAAATTGAAAATCAGTAACTCTATTTGCTCCCATAAGAAAATAGAGATCCCAGGGCAAACCACCACCCCGCAATTGTTACAGTAGGCAGATAGCCAGACATGAGTAGGGAAGGTGAGGACCTGTGGCCATGTTTACATTTGCCTAGATACTTGCTTATATTCTGCACATTCTGTGTAAGTGTTCTTGTGGATTGTGGAGTGAGGGTACAGATAACAGACTGGCCAAAACTATCTAGTTCCAGCATGGAAGAGAAATTGACCCAAACTTCACCCCCAAATCCATAACATACTAAAAATCACACCCCTCTGTCATTAGCATAGTACAAGTCACACCTCACTGAATCATGACAGTTCCAATGGGGACCAAATATAGTAAAAAACCCCTTTGCCCAATATAAGGACCAAGCAAGCCCAAACTCTGAAAAAACTTCACCTGTCCCCTTTGATACCTAATCCTACATAGTGAATATTCATGTTTCTACATATAAAAAAGGCTCCTCATTGTTCCCTTGGCATGGCCAATGTCCGAACTCTCTGGGTCTGCCCACACACCAACTCTCAAGCATATACTTTTATCTTTTTCTAATCCTTCATTCTCCAGATAAACTCTTAAAGCTCAACTGCTTTTGTGACCATTCTTGGAATTCTTTCTTGCAATAAGGCCAAGGACCTATTTCCAGTAACATAATGTGGAGGGAAAGGTAGATACAGAAGGAAACAGCTGAGATCTGTTTACCTGGAACAAAGGCCATTGTGGCCATAAACTAGTAGGAACACTTAAATGGTTATTTTTTTAACTGTAGTAAAATATAAATAATATAACATTTACCATTTTTAAGCTTTTTAAAAATGGACAGTTTTGGCATTAAGTCCATTCACATTAATGTGCAACCATCACCACTATCCATCTCCAGAATATTTTCATCCTCCTAAATTGAAATCTTGGTACCCATTAAACAATTCCCTATTTGCCCGCAGCCTAAATTAGATTCCACCATTCTAATTTTTGGCTCTGTGATTTTGACAATTATCTCACATAGGTGGAATCCTACAACATTCGTCCTTTTGTTTGTAGTTTACTTCACTTAGCATGTCTTCAAGTTTCATTCATGTTGTGGCAATGTCAGAATTTCCTTTTTAAGGCTGAATTGATTCCACTGTGTTTATACACCCCATTTGTTTATCCATTCACCCAGTGATGGACATCTAGGTTGCTTCCACCTTTTGGTTATAGTGAATAATGCTACTGTGAATACTGGTGCACAGATACCTGTTTGAGTCCTTGCTTTTATTTAGTTTTAGTATATGCACAGATATGGAGCTGCTGAATTGTGGTAATGCTATGTTTATTTTTTTGACGACCTGCCATACTGTTTTCCACAGTGGCTGCACCATTACCTTCCAACTAGTAATCCACGAAAGTTCTAATTTCTCCACATCCTCACCAAGCTCACTATTTTTGTTTTTGATTTGGTGTTTTATAATAGTCATCCTAATGGGTGTGAAGTGGTATCACATTATGGTTTTGATTTTGATTTCCCTGCGAATTAGTGATATTGAGCATCTTTTCATTGCTCTTTGGCCATCTGTTTATCATCTTAGGAGAAATGTCCATTGAAGTCCTTTGCCCATTCTTTAATTGGGTTGTTTGGTTTCTTTGGTGTTGCTAAATGGTAATTCTTTACAAACTGCTAGAGATTGAGTGTGAACTGGTATGAGATTGAGAAGTCCAGGGGGCAGCATGAGGGGAACCATGCATACTTTGGTGTGCTTTACTTTCAGAAAGTTCACCAGGTTTCATGGTAAAGACTGTATAAATGTCCACTGGTGACTAGAGTGATCTTTGTGAAATATTCTCAGAGCTTTCTCCATAACAGGCCTACTCTCCAGAGTAAGGTCAGAGCCTCACTAGCTTACATTCACAGCTCGGGGAAGAGAATTCCTTCCACTCATCTCCCTTTAGCCTTTCTTCCTCAAATAAAGAAGGAAAAAAGTCAACAAGGGTCAGAGTTCCAAGGAAATAAGTTGGAATGTTGCAGTCAGGGGAGAGAGTAGGGAATCAAAGAAAAAACCTGTCATTGGAGAAGTACACTGAGACTTATATCACAGCCCAGAGACACAGGCCTGTTAAAAAACTAGTGGTTTAATTGGAAAATTATATAATACTCCCCCACCACATCAGTGAGGCTAAAACATGACAACAGTAAATGATAGCTGCAAGAGCTAAAAGACACAGACCTTCTCTAAGGGGGAGTGCTTAGCAGATCCCAAAATTAAGAGGGGAGACAAAAGCAAGGACAGTAGAGGAATTTCAAGCCTATGAGACATATAGCTAAAGGAACACTAAATACAGCCCAGCTTCTAGCCAGATGACCATAATCCTAACATAAGGCTTACTTTCTTTACTTCCTATTATAGAAAACAATATGTTCAGCTATCAACAAAAGTGACGAGCTGGCAAGGAGGCAAGAAGAAAAAAGTAGTATGAAGAGACAGAGCAAACATCAGAACCAGACTCAAATATAACACAGATTTTAGAATCTTCAGATGGAATTTTAAATAAATATCATTCTTTGTATTTTTAGTTTTTTGAGAAACTTCCATACTGCTTTCCATATGTTTTAATTTAAAAAGTAAAAGAAATACAATTCACTTGTTAAAAGCTCTAATGAAGAAAGCACTGCAGGAAGAAATGGGAAACAGAAACAGAAAGATAGAAACTCTAAGAAAATAAAAAGGAAATGTAAGAAATCAATCAAAAACAGTGAAGAAGAAATGAAGAATACCCTCAATAGATGCATCAGTAGGCTAGACACAATCAAGAAAAAGAATCAGTGAGCTTGAAGATTTGTCAGTGCAAACCTTCTGTGCTGAAATATAAATAGAAAACAGAATGAAAAATAAACAGAGAAGAACATCAAAGAACTGTAGGACAATTTCAAAAGAGGTAGCATATGTGTAATTGACATACCAGAAGGAGAAAAAATTGAGATTGGGACAGAAGACGTATTTGAAGCTACAATGGTCAAGACATTTCTAAAGTGGCACAGCTACTTTTGAAAACATTCTGGCAGTTCTTCAAAATGCTAAACATGGAGTTAACATATGACTGAGCAATTCCGCTCTTTGGGGTATACCCAAGAGAAGTGATAATAAATGTCTACACAAGCATGTGCACATGACTATTCAGAGCAACATTATTCATAAGGACAAAAAGTGGGGAACAACCCAAGTATCCATGAACTGATGAATGAATTAACTTAATGTGTTAATCCATGCAATAGTGCACCATTTGGCACTAAAAAGGAATGAAGTCCCAAAATGTGCTTCAACATAGATTGACCCTGAAACCACTGCACTAAATGAGAGAAGCCATACACACACACACAACTAAGCATACATTGTATGGTTCTACTTATATGAAATATCCAGAATAGGTAAATCCATAGGATAGATATGAAGCAAGTGGTTGCTTAGGGCTAGAGGGAGAGAAGAACAGGAGTGATGCATTCTTCTTGGTATAATTAAAATATTCTAAAATTAGTCGCACTGGTTACAATTGTGGGAGTCTACTGAAAACACTGAATTACATACTTTAAACGGGTGCATTTTATGGTATGTGAATTATAGTAAAGCTATTATTTTAAAAACAGGATCTTGAAAAGATATAAAACTGTTAATATAAATAGTGCAAATATAAATACATTAATTCAACACTCTGAAAAACATAAGGGAAATTAATGAAAAAGTTTATCAAGTTTTCCAGGTAAAAATATATGAAATAAAAACAGCACTAATAATCAGAAAGAAAATGTAACTTAAATAAGTATGACATTTATAAGAATAACAAATGTATAGAGCACCTAACAATTATCTGATCAGGAATATGCAAAAAAATTATAATTACAAATGATAAAACATTACTTAAAAGATATCAAAATGTCCTCTAAAAAGAGAGAAGAATATTACTTCCTGGGAAAGGAAGTCTAGTGTAAAGATGCCAGTTCATCACAAAGTAGCCTCTACAGTCAATGAAATAGCAATTAAAATTTGAACAATCTTTTGGTGGAACCTGACAATAATGCACAGAAATAGTCAAAAATCAGTAAGATATTCTTGACATAGAAACAAATTGAAGAACTTACTCTTGTGGTTATCAATACCTACCATAAAGCAATACATGTTAGATAGGACACAGGACCTTTCAACAAACATACACTAGATACAATAAGAATGAGAAGCAAAAGCATGAATGTAAGAAATCTGAGAGTAAATCCTGCAGATCAGCGGCAAAACGATGGGTGAGGACCATCATTTGTCCACATAAGAAAAAAAAAATGAAGCTGGATTTCTTTTTGAAGCGCTACTCAAACAGGACAAGGGAGATGAAGGTCTACAAATAGGAAAGACAATCTCTGAAAGTTTTCAGAAACCAAGTTAGGAGATTATCTTCATAAACCCTGGAGTGGCAAAGATACTTAAGCAAAACCCAAACATCTTTAAAACAAATTAAATAATCAATCATCTACACTTGATTAAAAGTAAGAACTTTTTTTTATCACAAGACTTCAGAGAGTATAAAAATAAGGCATAGATTTGCAGAAGGTAAGTGAAATTTATCAACTATACAACAGCAAAGATTAATATATTCAATACATAAAGTATCCTACTAGTGTGTAAGAAAAAGATAAACAACCCAAAGGGAAAATGGGTGAAAAATATGACCAGGCATGTCCAGAAGAGGAAAAACAGAAGGCTCACAAGTAAATGAAAACATGTACTTTTTAAAAATTTTTAATCAGGGAAATGCATATTATAACCATAATGAAAAATACCATCAGACTATCAGACTGCTAAATGGCTGTCTAGCAAATTTGATATAAAGCAATGGAAATTCTCATTTACTATTGGTGATAGTACAAATTGGAATAGCCACTTGGGAAAAGTGGTGAAATCCAGTAAATTTACCTAGGTAAACTTCATGTACCAGCAGTTCCAATCCTGGATATATATCCTAGAACTCTCAGATGCATGTGGCCATAAACTTCTTTGTATGTGTATATTACATCAGGGCTCATATGTAAAAATTTTCAAAACAATATTGTTTGCAAGAGCAGAAAACTAAAAATGGTCAAAATGTCTATCAACATAAGAATGGATATTGTGATTATTTAATCAGTGGAATACTATATATACCACAGTGAAAACAAATGAACTAAATCCATATAATTAAAACACTTAATTGTTAAAAGCATAATGCAGAGCATAAAACTAAAACCATGAAAAAATATAAGCAATCGTAAAAACAGTATAGCAATATATATATTGATGGTGAATCAGTGAAGCAAAGGAGAGATGATTAACATAATATTTGAAGTAATACTTTGCTTCATAGGCAAGAAAATTGATTTTGTTTGGTCACACAAAGGATTCTATAGTATAAAGCCTATTATTTCTTAAACCCTGTGTAAAAAAATACATTTATTTTTATCTTATAAACTCAACTTATATGTTCTGTATACTTGTAATATTTCAGTAATACATTTTAATTTTTTTAAATGAACAGAAAAATCACAATGTGGATATATTTTGTGGTTTGAGCCAGAGTTGAGGGGCATAGTTCCAGGTAAAATATAAGTTGTTACTACCTCAAGCACTCTTAGAAGCATATTTGGTGACAATTTTGTTTAATCTTCATCTTTTTAAAAAAACTTTTAAAAGTGCTGAGAGAAATTATAATTGCTATACCAATGCTGATTTCATATAACTGTTTCGCACAAAATGTCCTCAGCTTTCTTCATCGAAATCCTTGTATTGGTACTCATGACAACCAGAATATGCCTCCCCTGTTTATCAGATCATAGTTCCATGCTGAGAGGCAGTAATAAGCTACCATGTTTCCAGGTAATAAATAGGACTTACGACAGTGCTGAAGACTTTAAAGACAACAAAAATGTGAATATTTCTCCCTCACTTCATTAATTTCACAAGTGATAGTAATTGAATGCCAGGTAAATTATATATATATATGTGTATGTGTATATATATGAATATACTGGGTAACTATCTCTGCTATCTCACTGCCTCAGAACATATTAATGATGAAACCTTACCCTTTTTGTACTCTGAAGACACATTTAATTCCACAGAAGATCAAGAACTGAAAGCAGTAACACTTAGATTCATAAATCTATTGAAGTAATTTTATTACCTCTGTAAAACTAGGGCTTCTTTCTCCCCTATAAAGGGATCAAGCATGATAGCAATGATAAAAATGTTATTTTTGCATAAGATTGAAAAGATTCCACACAGAATCTTTAATTATTTTTGAAAACTTTAATATGATTTAGGGTTGGTAAAATATTTTTCTCACGTTTACACCCAAACATGTCTGATCCATATTAATATGGGTGGCATATACTGGAGAAGTTTGAAAATCATACTTTGAAATCAATATTAATTTTATGGTTGTATAAAACTGAAAATAGAGTTAGCTCTCCCCAGATTTAGGCAAATATCCAATTTTCTTCTCTAGTATTTCTTCTAGCCTGAACAAAAAAAAGGCAAAATGCATTGCACTGAAGTTAAAGCAAACCACTCAATAATAGGTTCTGTGTCTGGTGAGAAGCACAAAGGGCTAAGCAGGAGAGTGGGAGAGAAGAGGAGATGAAGACGTCAGCTCTGGTGTGTGGGTGTCAATGACATGATAGTGGGAGTAGAGAGAAAGGCTTTCCAATCTGGATTCTTCCCACTGAAACTGCCCCTGCCAGGACTCCTAAATGCCTGCCGTCTTGCCAAAATGAATGAATGCTAACTATTGCTCATTTCACTCAGCTTTTCAGGAGATTAGTTACCAATGATCATTTTTCACATCCTGAGCTTCTCTTAATTTTCATGTCTCCACTTTTAATGTTACCATTTCAAAGACAGAGAAAGACTTACTTCTCATCCCGTCCAAAATAGGGACCCTCCTATTCTCCCATAGGACAAAAAATATTCCTATTTTTCACATCACAATTTTAATTGTGAGTTCCTTTTATTGTTTGCTGTTTTCTTACCCTAGGCTTTGAGCCATCATGGGCCAACTGACACACCTCGTGCACAGCAAAGTCCAGGCTCTGGTTCTGACTCATTTCACTATTTTGCTGTTCTAGTTACCAATTTATTGCCCCTCTGCTCCAAATGTTCTTCTCAATATATGCTGTTACAACAGACAGAACCCCTTTAAAGAAGCGTTTCTTCTTTAAAGCGAGCACAGTGTTAAGCTTTCTCAGTAGAGAGCACAGGAGCGACGCTGCAGAAGAGGCTGTCCTGCGGTTTGACCTGCAGCTCGGTGGGTCTGGCGTGGGCACGGAAGGCCATCTGATGGACATCTGCCCCATGCCACTCACCCAGAAGGCATGGTCCCTGGGGGTTTGCAGCTCTGGCCTGATGATAACCTTCTCATGGTACTCTTGGCATAGAAACCGTGCCCTGAAGGGTTCTTGCCTGCCCTGGTGCCTGGGCGCCTCCTGCCTGCCTCAGCATTCCCATCGCCCCTGCAGGCCCCCAGGCAGCTGTGCCCCACAGTGTTCCCACCGACTCTGCCGTGCGTGCTGCTTGCCTGTCCCCTGCCTGCCCTCTGGAGGGATGCTGCTTGCTGGCCCACCAATTCCATCTTGGGAAGCCCAGTTAACTTCTCTACTACCCACTGGAATGAGCCACATTTCTTCGAGTTCTGAAACACTTTCCAAGTTTGTCCTTCTTTGACAACTCTCCTTCACTCTCGGGTACCATTTATCTTACAGTTACTTTTTAAATCACAGTGGAATCATCCTTTATATTAAACTTTCCTCCTTTAACCCATTGTGTGTCTTCTGTCTCCTGATTACACTCAGAATGACACACTGGCGTAATATTAAATGGATGAAAATATTATGATTGGAAAAAAAACTTTCTATTGCTGAACAGTAGTGTAATTAACAAGTGTACCTCTGCACACCACAGAGATTGATCCGTAACTTAAATAATAGGAAGTGAAACTGAGCTTTTTCAATGTATTACATATGAAATTGTTCTCCCAAGTGGTTGTACACCTTTCAGTAGAATGTGTAAGAGTTTCTAACAACCTACAGGGTGTTAAGCATTTAGTTTTGTTAATCTAATGGAAGTAATTGTCTATCACTGATATTTTAATTTGCATATTTTAATTACCATTAATTTTCTCTATAATTTGCATTTAACTGATTACTAAGGAGACTGAATATTTTTATATACTTACCTTTTGCTTTCTTTTTGTGTGTGAGGTACTTAGGCAACTTCTTTGTCCATTTCTTTATTGGATTATCTGCCTTTTAAAAATTACTTCCTGAGTGAAACCAATTTGTGCTAGTATATGTGTTGTAGGTATTTCCTATCAATTCTGAGTCAATGTTTTTTCCCCTTTGATACCAATAGTCCTTACTTTTAAACCACATATATCAATTTAGTGACCCCCTGAAAGTTTAACCTGCTTGAGGGAGCTGTACCTGGCAGGGTACAAGCTGAAGTGACTTTAATATTTGTCATCACACCCATCTAAGCTCTCCTTGTGGAAAACATACCTTTCCTACGCTTGACCTGAAATCTCAGGTGGATTTCGTATATTGTCTGGTCATGCTAAAGTATAATATTTCCTCCCATAGCTCAGACTTGACTCTGGCAAGGAATCACATGAAAGGAGGTGAGGTGTGGTGGCAACTATGTTTCTTGCATTTTTCATTCTTCACTGCCACCTCCACTTTCATTATTATTAGGAAACTGCACAGTTGTGGAAGATACTAGGAGAGTCAGAAGATACGATAAAGATCTTAAGTTGCTTTTAAGGCTGTAAACAGGCAAATAACTCTTGTGTGTCAGATATTCAACACATGTTTTAAAAGTAATAAAATAAAATATTAAAGAAATACAATAGAAGGAAATAAAAGTGAACTCAAAGAGCAAGAAATGTATGCAGAAAACACTGCAGCAATATCATCCAATTGTTTCTATGATCAAAACACTTTCATTAGGTATGAGATCCTACGACCTGGCTTAACGCTTCCTACCTCCTGCATGGACACTTTCATCATCTTTTCTACAACCTTATTGCTTTATTAGAACCGTGAAAATATCACAGGGTAATGACCTGAAGTGAAAAATATATTTACTACTTTGACACTGGAGGTTCTTTCCAGATGCAGAGTAAATGATGCCTGCAGGCCGTTCAGTATTTCTGGAGTTTCAATAACAAAAGATTCTGACAACTACTAATCAGGAAATAAGTGAAGCATCTATACCCACAGTTTATTGTATTAGAAAAAGGTTTGCAGGTGTTCTGCTGATAACAATGAATTGTGGATCTTAATTCTGTAAAAATTATTAAATCAACTTCCTAGTTCAGTATCTATATTTTGTTACATTATCCAGTATTCTTTTTTTCTCTATTTCTCTTTCTCAACAAGGTGTGCGTGTGTGTGCGTGTGTCCCCATGTCACTGTGTGTTTGTGTGTGCATCTGTGACTATGTATGTATGTACTGAACACCATAAGCAATCTTCTAGTGAATTTTATCAGCTTGATTTTGAGTTTACTGCAAGTTTCAGGAGAGCTCAGCAGTAGCCAACATAGGGCCTTGAAATACACACTATCTTGGTAGTAATAAAAAGCCATGAGGCGTAGCACAGTGCTTTTCAAAATTTAATATGCACACCAATCACTTGGGGAACTTAAAATGCAAATTCTGATTCAGCAGGCCTCACATAATACCTGAAATTATGTATTTCTCCCAGGCTTTTGGGTGATGTCAGTGCCACTGGTCCATGGATCATACTCAGAATGGCAAAGGCAGAGTGTCAATCACAAAGAATATGACAGACCCGAGCTCAAATCTTGTTTCAGCATTTATTGAATATGTGATATCTGTAGGTTTTAAACATTCCCATTTCTCTCATTATTGCCATCTATAAAGTAGAATGAAAATATTAACACATAGGGTTGTTGCAATGACATAAAACATCATGTCTGTACAAGAACTTGCTAAACAGTCCATGTTGAATGAGTGTCAGGTGTTTTCCAATCTCTGTCAAGGCTGAGGACCATGAAAGGTTATGGAGAATGGGGCAATCTTAAATGTTCAAGGAAGTGTTTTTAGAATGCTGTAAAATATTTTTTGAAGTGTCAGCTTAACATGTTTCCAAGAAGTAAAAAGTCTTATTGTGGCAATCATCATTTAATTCATAGGTCTCAACCCATGAGAGAATTTTGGCCATAGTACTTCCTGCAAATAATTTTAGGTAGCAGAAAAAGCTAGATACAGTGCCACAGACATAATCTGTGTGCATGTAATAATAAAAGTTTTGAATGCTATTTAACACTAAAGTTAGAAATACATTGCTGCCATCACTGTGAAGGAGCTCCAGTGATATGGTTGATATTGCCCTTTCAAAGAAATGCCAATGTCAGTTACAGTCTCTTGCCTTTTGACTCTAAATCCATCCTTCAGTGCTATACATATGACACTGGAGCGTCTCTGCTTTTTCAATGGATAGGATGGTAAGGGTTGCCAGAGAAGGGTACTGGCAGGGCAGAAGGACAAGGTACTGGTGGAGAAGTGCTTTTCTTCCCGGTCTTGGCAGATTTTACAGTCACATGGAAGCTAGTCAGGTGCACCATCTCACTGTGAGCAACACTCCAGCAGCCCCTCTGTTTGATAGTTTCAGAAAGAATTCTGAAGGCGGCATCTACCTGTGGTCAGTTGTTCCCATCACTCCCTTTCGTGGCTTTCCAGAGCCATTCCTATGAAGCATTCAGAAATTTTCAGCCATCCAATGGGCCAGGACATAACTTTGCCAACAAATTGTAGGTCCAAAGCAATCCACAGACTCAGTGCAATCCCCATCAGAATTCCAATGCCATTTTTCACAGAACTAGAAAAAAGAATCCTAAAATTTGTATGAACCACAAAAGATCTGGAATAGCCAAAGCAATCTTAAGAACAAAGCTGAAGATATCATGCTCCTTGATTTCAAGCTATACTGCAAAGCTACAGTAGTCAAATCAGTATGGTATGGGCATAAAAACAGTTACACAAATCAATGGACCAGAACAGAAAGTCCAGAAATAAACCCACCAACCTATAGTTGGTTAATTTACTACAAAGTAGCCAAGAATATAAAATGGGGAAAGGACAGTCTCTTCAATAAATGATGCTGGGAAAACTGGGAAGTTGCATACAAAAGAATGAAAACACTATTTTACACTACACACAAAACTTAACTCAAACAGATTAAAAACTTGAATGGAAGACCTTCTTGAATGAAACTCCTAGAAGAAAACACAAGCAGTAAACTTGACATCAGACTTGGTGATGAATTTTTTATTTAATACAAAAGGCAACAAAACCAAAAACAAACAAATGGGATGACATAAAATGAAAAAGCTTGGGTACAGCAAAGAAAACCACCAACAAAATAGAGACAATCTACTGAATGGGAGAAGATATTTGCAAATTGTATGTCTGATAAGGGGTTAATATCCAAAATAGAGAAATAACTCATATAACTCAATAGGAAAAACAAAACAAAAAATCCAATTAAAAAGTGGACAGAGACTCTGAATATATACTTTTTCCAAAGACACACAGATGGTCAACAGGTGCATGAAATGATGCTCAACATCACCAGTCAGCAAGGAAATGCAAATCAAAACCATAATGAGATGCCATATCATGTCTTCTAGAATGGTTATTATTGAAAAAAAGAGGAAATAAGAAGAGTTGGTGAGGATATGAAGAAAAGGGAACCCTGTACACTGTTGGTGGGAATATAAATTGGTGCAGCCACTGTGGTAAACAGTATGGAGTTTCCTCAAAAAATTAAAAATAAAAGTAGCATATAATTCAACAACCCCATTTCTTGATATTTATCTGATGGAAACGAAAACACTAACTCAAAAAGATATATGCACCCCATGTTCATTATTAGTGTTTACAATAGCCAAGATATAGAAACAACCTAAGTTCATTGAGAGGTGAATGGATAAGGAAGATACTGTGTGTGTGTGTATGTGTGTATACATATAATGGAATATTATTCAGTTTTGCCATTTGCAACAACTTAGATGGCCTTGAAGGTATTATGTGAAGTGAAATAAGTAAACAGAAAATATGTAAATAGATGCTGTATGATCTCACTTATATGTAGAATCAAAAAGAAAACAAGCTTATAGATATAGAGAACAAACTGGTGGTTGCCAGAGGTGGGAGGAGTGGGTGAAATGGGTGATTGAAGGCAAAATGTACAAACGTACAGTTAGAAAATAAACAAGTCATTTGAATGTAATGTACAGCAGGGTGACTATAGTTAATAATATTGTATTGCATAATTGAAAGTTTCTAAGTGAGTAAATCTTAACATTTCTCATCACAAGAAAAATATTCTCTATGTATGGTGATGGATATTAAGTGTACTTACTGTGTTGATCATTTCTCTATATAGAAATATCAAATCATTATGTTGTATATCTGAAACTAATATAATGCTGTATGTTAATTATACCTCATTATAAATAAGAAAAAAATTTAGGCAATTGGTTGCCTTGGGAAAGAAGGGAAAAGTTGATATGATAGGAACTCATGCAAACTTCTAAATTTTGGAAATGTGTTATTCTTAAACTGGAATTTGAACACAGCTTTATTTGATTATTAGTAGCATTACTATTATTATTGATACTTTTATTATTCAAAGGGTATGTGTATGGTATTCACATGTTCTGTTGTATGAATGTTATATTTTAATAGTTTTAAACTGTATCAAAAATATCACCAACATTAAAAGGCAAATGGCAAAGTAAAAATAAAACTTGTACCATAACAAAAACCACAGTTGAATAACATATTCCATTTCAATCAGTGGTTTTGTTTTTTCAGATTAGAAAATATGCTGAGACACACTCAGTAAATGAAAGAATAATTTTTGAGGAATCTCATTCACTTTTTATTTTAATCTATTTAAATACCTACTCGTCATGTGCCCAGAGCTCAATCCTTTAATCTTTTCCCTTCTTTGTATATCGAGGTGATCT
Organism: Manis javanica; assembly: GCF_040802235.1. Taxonomy (NCBI): domain Eukaryota; kingdom Metazoa; phylum Chordata; class Mammalia; order Pholidota; family Manidae; genus Manis; species Manis javanica. Next base: position 68,959,484 of record NC_133168.1, read on the forward strand.
CATCCTGTCTCATTTTAAAAAATATTATCTGTATTGTAATGATTTGCAAATTTATATCATTGATCCAGTCTCATCCTGTGAACACTACATTTTAAAAGATTTGGACCCTGTATAAACACTTGGGTATTAGAAAAGATGTCGAGAGTTGGAGGTTTCATATTGTAGCATTACATGCCTTACAAACACATGCTTTTCAGAATTCCCCAGCAGGTACAAAGAGACATCTCAAAGTGAAAATACTTACAACTTAGTGCCCAGTCTCCAACTCTACCACCAAAGTTCTTTAGCAGTTTTTGTTTGTTTCCTCTCAGTTAATGGTGACTCTCTTCTTTCTGCTCAAGCAAAAGAAAATTGGTGTTGTTCTTTCTTTTATACCCCACACTTTATCAATTACAATTGGTACTGGCCCTGCCTTTGAAATATACCAAGAATTCAAGCGTTTCTCACCTCCCCCACTGCTACTACTCTGGTCCAAACCTTCTTCACACCTCATATGTATTATTACATCAGTCTTCTAACTAGTCTACCTTCTTTTGCCCCTGGCCAACTTCAGCCTGAGAATGTAGCAAGAAAAATAATTTAAAAAAATTTGTTCAGACTCATGAATCATAAATCAGCAGAGTTCAAAGAAGTTCAGGTTAGACCCAATTTACTTATTTTAACAAATAATGAAATCGGGCCCAAGAATTTCAACATTTTTCTCCAGGTTCCACTGCCAGCCGCAAAGGGAGCCAGGAAAGGCTGTAAGACAACTGAAAGTCAACCCAGGGCCTTGGGATGTAACGTCCTCCCAGTGGGCACGGGTTTTCATTCTTGCCTATGTTCATTCCTAGCAGTCAGTGTGGTCCCTTTAAATCTTAGGTTACACCATGTCACTCCTCTACTCAGAACACACTAATGGATTCCAAATTATTCTGAAAAAAAAAAAAAGCAGGAATGGGAGGAAAAGAGCAAGGAAGGAAGCCAGTTCTTACTTGGACTTAAAAGTCTCACCATGACGTGGTTGTCATAACTTGCGACATGCCTCCCTCTCGTCTGCCTGCAGTTCCACAATGTCCCGCTAAAGACACAATCTTCCTTGAACCCCGGGCTCTCTGTGCCCTCCGCTTACACATTCTTCCCTGAGGAAGCTGTGTGCTAGTTCTCCAGTTGCTGGTCCTTTCTGAACAACCATCTCTGTGAGGCACTGCTTGGCTTTCCTCTCCACGTTTCGTCACCCTGTCCTGTGATGACTTTTCATCCTCTCAGCTGCTTTAGCTTTTTTATTCCCCCATTCTTAGCATTATTTATTAACTAACATGTATTTTATGCTACTTAGTTCTTGAGTAAATAGCATGAGAATAAGAATAATTAACATAAGTAAGAATAAATACTCTTATTTAATGTCTGCTTTTCCTTTAGAATATGAACTCTATAGGATGGGACTTTCATTTTTGTCTGTTTCATTCACTGCTATGTCTGTAGCATTTAGCAATAGGTTCAGCACATATTAGATATTTAATAAACACTTGTTGAATAAGTAAATAAATGCTACCTGTTTTGAATTCCCTTACTTTATATGACTCTTTCTGTGATTCTTATTTCTCTAGTAACATTATTTCCTCAGGTATTTTATATATATAAATAGACATATGTATACATATGTGTGTACATACATATGTATAGTATTATATATTATAACTTACTCAAATTTTTCTATTGCACATTTCCATGATCTTTTGATGACTATTATGATGTATTATGTTCCCAACAAATTGCCACACATTATTATATTTACCCTTGCTTAAAAATATGCTTTCCGGAATTAGTTTGAAAATGCAATCTCTTTAGCTGCAGGAGGCGAGAGAGCTGTGGAGAAACTCACATACAGAAAAATCAAGAAAAGTAGATGAAAAGAAAATGAACATTATTATATTTAATGTCCTGTAAAGAGAAAGCACCTCTAGGACTAGCTTCACTAGGAAGAGGCTAAACTGCTACATTTTCTGTTATGTTTCTCTCTTCCCTCTGTCTATGATCCTGGGACTGTGAAGATACACATGTGAAATAAAACATTAGCTTTAAAAACAGCTATTTCTTATTTCTCTTTGAATTTTGTAACCATCCTTGAAAAAAAAATAGTTGAGACTAGTAAGGAGGAAAAACTTTAGAATTCCTTTTCTTTGATCTCTTCCTGGATCTAGTTTCCATGGAAATGATGACAACAATGAAAGACAAGAAAGAGTGTCAATGAATTAGTAAGTACAATTGGAAGCATTTTCCAGAATCTTTTGGCTCCTTTGTTAAGTGCTTTTACACATTATGCCATTTAATCCTATTATGTACATTTTAGGCTGATGTTGAGATTCAAAGAATAGTAAGGTGTTTTCTCAAAGTCACAGAGTTAGTAAATCTCAAAATCATAATTTAAGATAAAATCTGTCTGATGAGATCCTGAGCTCATGTTTACACTGTTTTCTTTTACTCAAATAGTTGTCTGATTTTAGGGAATTTCTGAGAAAATACCCCAAAGAATCAATAAATTCGTACATTTGAAATTTTACTTAATTTACATAGTAGGATTTTCTTTTAATTAAAAGAAAATGTTACCTTAACATTTTTTACATAGGCTGTAATGAAAAACAAATTGCATTCAAAATTTAACTGAATAATCCAATATTAATTATGTATTATAAAATAAATATGTAACACTTTCCATGAATTTGTTGCATGTGAAATATTATATAACAAAAGGCCAGTAAACTCTCATGTTCTGGAAAGTATGTCTAACAGCTAAATATTTATAATGGACCTGAATTCTTCATTTTTTTCCTGAATTTGCTCCAGGCCTTTTCTTACCTATATGAATAAATTTACCACTTTGACTTTTGGTTTGCTTTATTACTTTATTACTCTGAACTCTTTCAAAGTTTTTTTGCAGCCATCAAATTGGATTCTCTCTTTCCTCTCCTCCTTGGCAAAACAGCCACAAACATGAGACTAGGTTTTAGCAGAGAAATTATTTCAACTCAGCAAGTATCTGTCAAATTAAAACTAGGTTCTTAGCAATTTCTCAAGCCCTTGTTGATAGAAAATCAATGATCGCCTGCCAAAAAACTCTAAAATTAAACAATGCTCTTTAAAATAATCAGCACTTTATTGTAGTGGGGGAAATTGCTTTTTATCAAAATGTGCAGATTCATGGATCACATACTGACAGAGCTGGAAGGAGAGTTAAAATCTCTTTGAGCCAATGTTCTCTTTTTATAAATAAAGAAATGTATGCCCAGAGAGATGTGGTGATTTACTCAAGGTCACATTGATAACCAGGAAAACAGTCAAGAAAAAGGCATGGGAGAGCTAGAAGCCAGTTGTTTCTCTTTACAATATAACTTCCCAACAGTTGCCTCTGCTTCTGCTCTTGACCTCTATAGGCTATTCTCAACACAACAGCCAGGATGATCTCTTTAAAATGTAAATCAGATAATGTCACTTTTCTGGTGACCCCCAAAAAAGGGCTGCCCATCTCAGCATAAAAGCCCAGGCCTGAAAATGTCTGGTAAGTCTCTACAGTCCCCCTCTCCTCCTCCAGTATCCTCTTCTACTTTTACACCCTTTGTTTCAAGTTTCTTCAGCTGTATTTAGCTTCCAACTGTTCTTCCAACATACCTGCTGATTTTACACAGTCAGTTGCCTCTTCCTGGAAGACTCCCACCGAACATTCACAGGCCCAACATCCCAAGTTTTCATTCAAGTATCCCCTTCTCAACAAATCTTATCATGACTGCCATATTTCAAACTACAACCCGTATCTCTTCCACAACAAACACTTCTAATTCCACTTATGTGTCTTTATTTTCATAGCTTGTATCATCTTCTAACATTTACCTATTTATTATACCCATTGCTTATTTTCTCTTCCATTACTCTGTTGAAAACGCTGCTAGATTCTTGATAACTTTTGCCTTCCTCTTGATTTCTCAGTTTTCCACTAGTCAATTATCACATCTGTAAATATTTTCAGTATCCTGCCATATAGTTTCCATGGGCATGGAGTCTTGAAATAGTTTACCTTCATTTTTCTTAACTGTAGTACACTCAATTATTATCCTTTTCAGAGTATCTCTTGGATTCATGAAGGTAGAAATCGCTCACTTTAGGCTAATTATGTCTTTAACCTTTCATAAGGTCAGAAGAAGAGTGAGGGAATTCAAAAGTATAGTATGTTTACCCTATGACATACACTTAACTGTAAGCTTCAACTTTTTAAAATAGGGAAACCTTTTCCTGTGATGGCTGATCCCCAAATTAAATATATCTTTTTAATAAATTAAACATGAACTAATTAAATATGAATATGAATCTTTTCTATCTCAATGAACATTTTGTCTTAGGCCTGCATCTTTTAATAGTGCATGAGTTAATCCTATTCTTAAAATATATTTCAAGATTTTCATTATTTCAAGAATATTTGATTGCTCATGTGAGTAACTGGAATAGATGAATTAGTGCTATAATCAGTGATGTTAGGACTATTTTTTGAGTAGTTATACAGGTAATTTATAAGTATTATTGGTGAAAAAGAGAAACATCTCTACTAAATCTCTACTAATCTCTACTATATCTCTATTAAACATTTCTACTAATATCTACTAAAAAACAATGCTTATAACAGTCAGATCTGGAATAATCTTATAGAACATCTCATTCAATCCCTTCCTTTTAGAAAAGTATACTGAAGCTAAAAAAATGGAAGTTAATTTTTTTAAATGATTTCTTTTTTTAAAATCAGTAACAGGACCAGAGCTGGAAACTGTCACCTTACTCTGAATTTTATGTGCTTGTCATCAAATCATGCCAAATGTTACTGGTGATGCAATTTGTTCTGAAATGAGAAGAAATAATCTATTATTTTTCTTCATTGCTCTGCTTCTTCCTATATTTATGATATCAGTCATGTTACTTCAACTCTTGGAATCATATTTTCTTATCTAATGTAAGAAAAATAGATAAAAATATGAATAAAGTCCTTGAAACAGTGATTGGATATATTTTCTTTATACAGCTGTTAATACAAATGACTTTCCACCTACACAGTATTAGTCTTCTAGGGCTGCTGAAGCAAAATACCATAAACTGGTGGCTTGAAACTGAGGAAATTTATTCATTCAGAGTTCTATGGGTTAAGAAGTCTGAAATCAAGGTGTCAGCAGGGCTATGCTCTCTCCAAAGGCTCTAGGTGAGAATCTATCTCATGCCTACCGCCTAGCCTTGGGAGTTCCCAACAATCTCTGGCTTGCAATGCTTCCTTTGTGGTCTTTCCCAGCGTTTTCACCTTGCATTTTCCCTTTGTGTCTCTGTGTCACTTCTCCCTCCTGATAAGGACATGGGTCATACTGGATTAAGTATAACCTCATCTAAACTTACATCTGATTACATCTGCAAAGACCCTATTTCCCAAATAAGTTTTCATTCATAGATACCAGGGCACTTTAGCATAACTTTTTGGGGGTACACAGCTCAACACACAATATATACTAAAGCTATTTTGGAATGATTATGGCAATTGGTGACTCTTCCTGACGTATCTGAGCAGAAAACATCATTAGAAAATAATGATCATTAACTGAAATATATGTCCCTTGACTAAAGTATAGGCCAAATGAACATAAATAGAATAGGATAAGTACTGTCACAATAATATAATCAATTATTACTTTATTTTTAGGGAATGATTGAGCACTATCTGTACTTTAATGATACTAATCCAGGAGGGCTGTTTTAGGTTACCATTTACAATTTAATTAAAACTTGCTTCTGGATATGCACTATTATATTTTATTTCTCTTTTATTTTCAGTTGACAGCACTCATAAATCATAAATGATAAATTGCAATCAGCTACATAGCAAACGACTCCTTAAATACTCACTGCCTGCAATAACTTCCAGAATTCTCACTTAGCTAAGAAGAGTGAAATGCTCCAGTTCCCAATTTCAAAGCTGCTTAAAAACTAAGGAAAATTTTTATTGTGTGAAAGAATATGTCCTTCTTGTGGATGACTGTTGAAATGCCATATTAAAATTCAAATTAGGCATTATGGCTATTTGGAAACAAAAAGCAATATACAGAATACGTAGTAAATGAAAACAATGAAAGAGAATGCCAGTTGAATTAGCAAAGCTGCAACCAGGAATGTATCATACTAACATTACTTAAATTCTTAGTGTGGTTGTTTCTTAATGCTCATTTCACAAGTACAGTCACTGTAGAAGCCTGCTAATGTTCTTGTATATCCCAACATCTAAGTTCCAAATTTCCATTCTTATCTAATACAAGTAAACAAAGCAAAAGCAAAAACAAATCTTTGTTATATAGAGCTTTCTCTGACTAAAACTAAAACAAGAATATTATTTTAACTGTAATTTCACCTCTATGCAAATTATTGTCCAAAAATGAACATAATCCTCCTTCTAATTTTACCTATATCATTCTGCAGATGATTTTGGTGTTTATATTTATTCTCAGTTTACATGTTACTTGTTTGATGGCAGAAAATAATTCTCTTCCTTTAAATTGGGAGTATGTTTGCCAGACACCTCGTAGTCAAAATAACTTACTTAAATAATTTTATCTTTCCTTTTTATTTATAAAATATTTCTTCTTTCTCTGGAATGATTCACCTTAGTATTGTACCATCTTGCTTTATCCATTGTACCCCTTCTAGCCAGTCAGATGTGAAGTCCTGCATTTCTAACATTCTTTTTCACTCTTACTGTCTTCTGATTTTAATTCTGCTCACTTCATGCATATAATTTATAAATGCTTCTTGGCATTCCTGAATCTTCAGGTTCTGTCTTCAGGTCCTGACTTGCTCTGGTGTCAAATTAATTGTATTAAGATGTCATTTTTAATCAGGATTCTCTATCATTCCTAATCCTATGGTGATCCTAATTTGTCTATGTCCTAAAACCAAAGATATTAAATTGGTATCTTAAAGCTTTCAAAATATGGCCTCATATTGCTTTAATAAATTTTCTTCTGCTTACTAAGGTCCTATTACTTGGAATTCCTGTAATCCCTTAAGTTTCCCATTCTTTGCAATACACTGCATTATCATAAACTATTTTAGATATACAAAAAGACAAGGAAAATAATATGGTTTTCTAGAAATATAGTGGAAGAGTTTTTCTGGAGGAACCTATTATTAAAAATATAAGGTTGAACCATGTGAAAATGCCATCTTTGCAGTTGGAAAAATTGTGGAATAGAGACAATTTTATGTAGTTCAATACAATGGAACTAAGTTTCCAAGAAAACATATTTAAAGGACATCACTAGATTCACAACACGTAAAGAAACAGTTAAAGGCAAAACAGAAAAAAATGTAAGAAAAGTTGGAGTTCTCAGAGGATAAAATGTTCCAATTCTGGATTTGAGACTTAATGCTGAGCCCACACAAAATGAGAAAGTGGAACCTCAGAATATTGCTGTAAAACTGGAAGTTCTCTAAAGCCGTCCTCTGGCTCATGCCATAAGCAAAATTATTCTCCTTGTGAAAATCAGTCCCCAATTAGGGCCCTTGTGTAAAATCAATAGAATATGAACCAATATAAAATAAGATACAGTAAGCAAGAATCAGTAGTATAAGCCCTTTAGAAACAGAAACCACTGAAAATTGAATATAAAATATCCGTGAATATAATATTTAATAAATAATAACACAATAAAATTTCGCAGCATGCAGGTTCAAGATGGGGATTCAGAGAGCTGGAAAGGACATGATATCCATCCTTCCAACAGAAAAACACTGGAAAGCTGCAAAGTAATGACCTTTCTTGAACTCAGCAGAGAACTAAGTTCTCAGAGCAATCAGCTAACTGGAAATCTGATGAGAGGAAAGAGCCTGCCGGGAGAAACTGGACCCAAGCATTTGTTTACTAGGACATATGCCACTGAACCATACATACACTGGTAAAAGTTTTTACCTCCAGTTGTTGAACAAATTGCTAAAAGCAAGCGTAAGCTAGAATGAAAGAAGGAAGCTGTGGAGGGAGTGGGTGTGCAGATGCAGGGTGTCTGCATCTTCTTGCACCCCAGCAAGCTCTCCCAGAGAGAAGAGGGAGAGCTGCCACTGTTCACCCTCCCAGCCCCGACTCCCCAAGTGGCTGGAGAATCTGCCCAGACTTTGTTTCCTATTCTCCTTGTGGGATGAAATCTTAATAAGCTTAAAAAAGCTTAATAACTATTTTAGAATAAAACACAACAGAGTATCATTATAAGCTTGTTGAATCAAAGATTTCTTAAGATACAAGAAGCACTAATGATAAAAAATAAGGTAGTATTAGACTTCCTCAACATAAAAATTCCATTCTTTCACAGTCGTCATTAAGGTCATACTAAGAGAATGCATTTGATAGCTATATCTATATGTATACCTAATCTATCTATCTATCTATATAAAATATATACCTACACTATATAAAACTCCTAAAACTAAATTACTCTTTCTTCTTTTCTTGATTTCTTTTGAATATTTACATATATCTAAATATAATCTTTCAATTCCAGTGTTTTATAAATTATGCACTATTGGTAAATTTTGCACCAGTGTGTTTTCTTAAGTTGAAGACAAAAATAATATCTCTGCTCCTTCCAAATAATAGAAGATCATTTCCATGCTTCAATTTTAATATCCTTTCAGACCTATATATTACTGCTATTCAAAAATTCCATTGCAGTTTTGTGTGTTCCTCAAATCAGTGCTCATTTCTAATATTGTTTTGTGCAGTCACTATTTCCTTGGATTTACTGGGCTATGGATTACTGGTCTTTGCTCATCATTTCATTCCTGATTTCAATTCTCTCCTTTTAAAAGTGCATTTTTTGCAAGTTTCTTAATTTTTTTGATTATATGAGTCTGCTTGGGCTGCCATAAGTGAATATCACAGACTGGGTGGCTTAAACAACAGACATATATTTCTGGAAGTTCAAGATTATTGTGGAAGTCCCAAGGTTTGCTTTCTGGTGAGAGCCCCCTTCCTGGTGGCTTGCAGAAGGATGACTTCTTGCTGTTCCCTCACTTGCTCTCTTCTCTGTGTATATGTGGAGACAGAGAGAACACTCTTCCTCTTCTTGTGAGGACACCATTCCTATGGGGTTAGGGTCTGACCCTTATGACCACATTTAAACTTAATTATCTTCCAAACACAGTCTTCAAATACGGTCACACTGGGGCCAAGGTTTTGATGTATGTATTTTGAGAGCATAAAAATTCCGTCCAAACATTTAGGCAGATATGTTAAAAGCACATTCAGTGTTATTTGTCTGAAAAAAATTATTTGCCCTTTTAGAAAATGACAACAGAGTTGGGTATAAAATTCTAAGTAGATATTTCCTCTCATCACTGAAAAACTGGTATTATACTCTTACAAACTACCTGCCTTTTGGAATTAAATACAGCAACTGAAAATTCCCTTGGAATCTGTGGCTGACATTCCTTCTTCCCCTTTCTTATCTCTTTCTTATTTTTAATTTTTGAAGTAAGTTTTAATAAAGTTTTTTTATTTTGAGATTTAAAAGATGTTGTAAAAAATAATACAGAATGACCCTGGTATGCTCTCTGCCTAGTTTCCCCCAGTGGTAACATTTCACATAATTATAGTGCAATATTGCAATAGAAAATTGACATTGATACAACCCATTGATGTAATTCAATCTGTCATTTTACACACACTAAGTCATGTGTTGTGTGTGTATTTGTTCTATGTAGTTTTGATACATTTGTAGTTCCATGTCCACCAACATGGTCAAAACACAAAACAGCTCCATCAATTAATCCCTTTTAGAACCACAGCTTTCCCTCTCCCTGCCTTCCAGCAACTTCTAACCTATATTAGTGGCCATTTCGAAAATGTTACATAAAATGGAGCATATCACCTTTTGAAATTGACTTCCACTCAGCATATTTTCCTTGAGATCCATCCAATTTGTTGTATTATCAATGGCTTGTCCCTTTTTGTAGCTGGAATATTACATGTTGTGGATTATCTACAGTTTGTTTAACCATTCACCCTATGAAGGACATTTTGGTTGTGTCCAGTTTTTGGGTATTAAAATAAAGTTACTATGAAGATTTGTATACAGGATTTTATGTGAAAATGTTTTCATTTCTCTAGGATAAGTACTCAAGAGTGCAATTGCTGGATCACACATCAAGTGCATGTTTAATTTTTTCAAGAAACTGTCATACTCTGTCCAGAGTGTCTGTACCATTTTATACTTCTGTAGTCCCTCATATTTTGGCTCCTGTTATTGCTTTTAAGAAATCCACTGCAGTCTTTTGTTATCTTTATGGTTAATCTGCCTTTTATTTTAGGCTTTTAACTTTTCTCTCCTTGTCATTATGATGTAACCCACTAGTGGGTTTATATTTATTGGTTGTGCTTAAGATTTATTATGTTTCTTGCATATGACATTTATGTATATTCTATTCTGGAAAATTTTCAGCTAATTCATTAACACTCTCCTCTCAAATATGTTAGATGTAGATTAAGTCATTTTTTTTCTCCTACATGTCTTATTTTTTGTAACAGAGTTCTTTGTACCTTCTTGGTTTCCTCCAAGGACATACAATTGTTTATCTCCTGTCTGCTAATAGCTAAGTGAATAATTTAAGACACTAACTCCTCCAGGGGCTGCTTTTGACCATGCTTAGTGTTAGAAAGCTAAAACATTTAAAGCCAGTTTCTGACACAAACAACAAAGGCAGCACATTATATTGTTCATCATTCTGCTTTGAAAACAACGTAGTCACTTGGGCAACCAAGGAAATTAGAAGAAACAAAAAGATCACAAAAGTTGGTGCCAGAATGAAAACAAAACATCCTTAGAGGGAGATCAGTAGATACCCTGATGTGTGCCCAAGATTTCTTGCATCCTTTCAGATGAAGCTATTCATTTAATCTTGATTTCCTTTTCTTTATCAGTTCTAGCATATTCATGCTAGATATTTTCAATTTAATTTTTGTTTGGCAGTAAAATTGAAAAAAGTTTAAATTTTGTCCAAATAAAATGTTTTACACTTTAGGTACTTCCTTAACATATCTCTTCTTTCAACTTGAACATCCTGTTTCATTGAATTATCTCTTATGCCTCGTTGACAAATGTGGGTCATTTATCATACACCTACATTCTCTGCACAGGTATTAAGGGGTAATTTCCAAACATAGTCATATTAAGTCTGACCCAAAGTAACTGAAATATTATTTGAATACCCTCAAGTTTGTATACTTATGAAACACATCATTGGAGATCAGTTTTTTGGAAGACATTGCACTCCTATAAATGAAAATATTCTAGAGTATGCAATTGGAATTCTTTTCAATTTATTGGATTTCTTTCAAATTATTTTCAATACAAATTGATAAGATGAATAGGAAAGCAGGCTGTATGAAACAAATATTGCTCTTCTGCAGACTTAACCTCTACTCTACTCCCAACTCCTTCTCAACTTTACTCCAGAGAAGCACTCAGAGCTGTCTAATGCTACCCAAAGAAAGAAGTTTGTGGTATGTTTGCTCTGGGGTACTGTTCATAGTGCTATTATGCCCCAAATATGCCCTTCCTTAAACACTTACTTTAAGCATTTCTAGTAGAGCAGAATCGAGTCTGAGAAACAGCATTCCTATATGCTTCTGACTATGATTTTCTCAATTTAAGAGTGGAGCTGGGAAGAATATGCAAAAGTTGTTTGCTTATTGTCCTAATTAAAGAATTAGAGGAGGATAATTGGAATTAGTACACTCACAGGAGTACAAGGCATATTACCACAAAGTACTAGGAAGTATTTTATCACCCCAGGCACTGAAGAGAAATTTTTTGAGAACTTGGTAATTCAATGGCTTGGTGAAACAAAGTCTCAAGAGTTATTGTAATTAATGATTATTTGAATTTCTGATTAAAAGGAACATTTCACATTTAAATTGTGTCAGTCAATTCACATTTCCTAGGAGAATAAAAAAGATACTTTAAATAATTCAAATTTCATCATAATTCTAAGCATATAATATTATTCTAAGTGTATAATAGAATTCTGAGAAAACTCAGAATTTGAATAAAACTGAGGAATATCAATTATGAGATCAGATATTGAAGGACTCTGTAAACAAACATGAGATGCTCTATAAATGAAAGTGGTAGAGCAAATATTGATGTAAATAGTTAAGATTAACATTTTAAATGGAAAAATTAAAATGACCCATTTATCTTCACTTGATAACAAATGAAAAAAATCCCAAATATTGGTCCACGGGCTATCCTACTAGACTACAGATTTTATTTGAGCAGTATCTCTAGATATGAAAATAGCTGCTCCAGTCAAAACCTTATATCAGCTATAAATTTTTAAGGAAGATTATCTGGTAATCCAGGCCCTTTTATTCCAGTAGATACTTTATTAATAGGTCTTCATTCTCCCACATCTTTTGATTTGTCCACCAGCTTGAATCTACACTGACTCGTGTGTGTATACACACTAACACACACGCTTTTTTTGCATTCACAACACAGCATCCCAAACAAGATAGATGTTTGTTGGATTTTTTGATCCTTCCGTTTGTTAGTGGTCTTTTGACTGAGAATATATGAAACTTTCTATAGTTGACATCATATTGCAAAGTCTTACACTCACTTAATTTGCTGCTGTCAATGTTAAAGAGCAGCGAGCTCTAGAGAAACATAATTAACAACTCAAAACAGAAACTTTTGAAGTATGTATTTGCTTCTATGATGTGCATCATAATACAAAAAAGTCTGCTATTTGTTTTAAGAGATTTAAGTATACTGTTTGTTCTTTAGCTTTTGATTAGCTCTTTACATGGTAGATAGAAAGTACCCAATTGTACTCATTCTAAATTACTTTTTGGCACATTGTCAGGCCGACCGCCGAAGCTGCTTTTTATGGAACAGCATGTTCTGGACTGTTTTTGGTAAAGCTTCTAATTGACTTTGATATGAATTATGTATCCTCTAATTTGAAGTTCAATCAAACAGAAAATGATATATTGAACTTGAATACCATTAGGCTGAATTCAGTTATAATAGATTACAAGACTACTGATTTTAAATATGAGTAATTCTGAGGGTGGTCATCAATGTATTTATACTTTAATATATTCAGATATTTGGAGCCTAAATATGTTCATATATGTTTCGATTCTTTCATTTCGTATACTATATTCCACAATAAAATAAGGGAAAAAATACCCACAAAGAACATGGAAAGCCTAACTTGCCATGATATTTTTAAGCATCATTAAGGCAACATCTATTTCTGAAACTTAATAATTGCCTAAAACTTAATAGCAGGAATATAATAGCTAGTAAAATTTTAGGTGAGGGATATATTAGTAGTCTGTAACTCTTAAGGTGTGCAGTAAAGCTTCAACAAATGAATTGAAACGTACATTCTTAATCCTAGTACCTTGTTTACATTAAGAACAGTTTGGGAACAATGGGACACAGAGAGAATTGAACATTGCTTTTTTCTCCTTCACTTCTAACTCTGAACTACTTGCCTCCCATGAGGCAGAAAGCTGTGAAACCTTCAGAGTACTGGTTATAAGGAAGGCAGACAGCTCTGTTGAGAATCTGAAAGGGAATTGTCATGGGGTTGCCTCCTCCGTAGTCTGGAAATATAAGAGCTGGGAGAGCTGGGAGCTCAGAATAGAGAAATACAGGGGGTTGTGGACGCTCAGAATTGGGCTTTCTTAGATTAGTAAAATTGCAGATGGAGAGACAGTATTTACAGAAAAAAATGTTGTCTTAAAAACCCTTACTATTTAAAGAGATGAAAATAAAATTTTAACATACAATCTGAAATAAATGAAATAGAAACACAATGTTTGAAATAATATATAAATCCAACACTTAGTCCCTTAATGATACTAATAAAATGCTTGCTAGCTGGATCAAGTAAAAAAAAAGACAAAAATAGGCAACATTATTAATCAAAAGAGATGTAACTAGGAATAAAGAACAAACTAACAGAACAGTGGGAGGTTAACACATGTAACAGCTAATTTCAGAACACAGACCATATGGATTATCTGTCAAAATGCAAATTACAAAATTGACCTGAGAAAAAGTAAGATGTTTGACTAGACAGATCATTAGAAGAAACATTGGAAAAGTGATTAGACCTGAAAAATCATCAGGAACAGAAAAGGTTGTAGTTTGATTTTCCCCAGACTTTAAAGAATAGACAGTAAATACCATTTTTTAAAATTGTACTTCAAAGGACACCATCAAGAAAGTGAAAATGACAATCTGCATAATGGAAGAAAATTTTTGCAGATCACATATTTAATAAAGAATTTATATCTGTTATATGTAAAGACTGATTACAATTCAGTAAAAAGACAAAATTTTAAAATGGCCTATGTATCTGAATAGACTGTTTTTGAAGATATACAACTGGCCAATAAACACATGAAAAAATTCTTAACAGCCATTAGGGAAATGCAAATCAAAGCCACTGAAATGCCACTTCACTGCCATTAGAATAGCTATAATATAAAGAGAAAGAACAAATGTTGGTGAGGATGTAGAGAAATCAGAACCCCCATACACTGTTAGTAGGAATGAAAATTGTGCAGCTGTTTGGAAAAGACTGTCTGCTCCTTAAGTGTTTAAATACAAGGTATTCATATGATCCAGCAATGCTACTTCTAAGTATACACCCAAGAGAAGTAAAGATATGTCCACACAAAACCTTGTACCTGAATGGTTGTAACAGAATTCGTAATAGTCCCAAAGTGGAAACAACCCAATGTTCATCACCAGATGGATGGATAAATAAAATGTAATATATCCACACACTGAAATATTATTTAGCTGTGTGCTACCACATGGATGAATCTTGAAAGCATTATGCTAAGTGAAAGAAGTCAGAACAAAAGAACCCAATATACTGTATGACTCTACTTATAAGAACTCACCAGAATAGGCAAAATTTGGAGAAACAAGGTGGAATAGCAGTTGCCTAGGGCTAGGGGAGGGAGGGTGAAGGTTTGAGGTGAAGACTAATAGGTGTGGGTACTTCTTGTTGGGGTAATGAGAAGGTCCTGAAATTGTAGTATTGGTTACACAACTACTTAAATATACTGAAAACCATTGCATTTTACACATTCAATAAGTGAATTAGAGGATATGTAAATTATACCTCAATAAAACTGTTAAAAATAGATAATGATAAGATTATCATTTAGAATTTAGATGCAAAAAGAAAGTTTCCAATTTCATGTCACAGCCCAGTTTAAATCTAACTTAAAACTTGATGAATAAAAAATTTCTTAAAAAATAGTTAAGTCTGATGTTGCTAATGATGATGGGTAAAAAATTTATAAACTGATATAAGCAAGTAAAATTCAGGTGTGTATAAAAATCATAACACATTGTACCAAAGCAGGGAACTGGAAGAAAGGACAAAGCAGATATTCTTTAATTTAATCCACAACATCATAAAATAAATGGAACAAATGATTGCCACAATCAGATTAATTAACACATCTATCACCTCATATAGTTAAATTGTTTTGCGTGTAGTAAGGACACAAGGTCTAGTCTCTTAGCAAATTTCAAGTATACAGCAGTGTTACTAACTACAGTCACCGCTCTATGCATTAGAATCTCGGAGTTCATTCATCTTACAACAAGGCTTGTATTCTTTGACCAGAACGCTCTTATCTCTCCCAACCCCCAGCCCTAGGGAACCACCGTTTTACATTTTAAGTATATACAACTTTATTTGTCTATTATACTTCAATAAAGCTGAAAACAAACAAACAAACAAACAAACAAACTAAGAACACAACAAAGAATGGAAATTCTCTTAATAGAAAGAATAACTAAGGACTTTTTTGTTAAGGTGTCATTTATTAGCATTCACTTACTGTCCATTACTTTAAGACCTCTTACAAAAATATTATTGAATAATCCAAAAAAATTTCTTTAAAGAATATTCTCTTTGTAAGTGGTCAGTTTTAATACTTAGAACTATAACTTAGTTACCTATTGCAAATTCTGGATCAACAGCCTCGGAACTATCTGTTAATTCTATAATGTCTGTATGAGTTCAATGATTTTAACAGCACACCTTGCCTCAGTCAGTAGTTTTTATACCTGAGGTTTCATGCTGATGATCGTATCATAAAAAGAGCAACTAATTACAAAAAAAATTAAAACAAAATTATAAGACCATAGGAGTAGATGATGAGAAACCTATGAAAATTTAGCAATAAAAATACAGTAATAATAATACACACATGACATGGAATTAGAACATTTAGGTGAAACTAAATTATGTGATGTTTCCTTTCCTTGCTTAAATGTCAATGGGATTATGTAGCCACATCTCAAAAATGTAATTTTTTTTTTGTGGAATCCATCTAATCTAAAGTCAATTTCACAGTTCATTCAAAGTTACATCAAGAAATGGTAAAAAGATAGTTGACAGAAGAATATCTGTGAATAGTATTTTTTGACTGATTCTATTTTGTCAACTCAATCATCTATATTCCTTTTCCTCCAGATTTTCAGGATAAGAACAGAAAGAAATTTTACTCTGACAGAGTAGAAATAGAAAAGGCCTGTTTGTGAGACTTGTGAACAGATTTGTGACTTTCATTTCCAGGAACCCAAGAGGTGAGAGAAACAAAATATAAATACTTTTCCTTGAAATTCCTTTACTCCTCAGTGGGTGTAGTCATGATACCATGAAATCACAGTTCTGTAAGCACAGAATTGTTGAAGTCCATTATAGGATTGCCTTTACAGATCACTTAACTCAAATTCATTAAAACGGCATTGCTAATTCCCGCAATATTATGGTCCCTGCAAAACATTCTACCTTCTAAATGATGTCATTGCAGAGGATCACAGCCACAAGCATTAGACGGAGATGTTCATTTCAGTCTACTCATGAAATAAGTTACTTGTCTAAGGGAAGTAATGACCTGTGTTAAGTAAAACAAAACAAATCTATTTTTCAGTTCACTCTGTGTTAGGAAGAGTTGGTTTTTGACATGTATAGCCCGGAGTGCCTTAATATAAGAAAACATTGTAATGAAAGAAAAAGAAGTGCCTGTTTGGGTTAAATGCTTGTTTGTAGAAGAAGTCCGTTTTTTTTCTTATGCCGAAGGTGCCTGGCTTGCTCAAAAAGTCACCAAATGTCCTGGGGAATATGGACACACTGTAATGAAGAGGAAGAGGAGATGGTTCTATGGTCTTTTTGAAATATGACTTAATAATCCTAAGGAAGAAAAATCGTAAATTGAAATTGATGAGCGTCAAACCTCTCCTTAGAACCGTTTCCTTCTAAACACCCAAGAAAGAAAGATTTTAAGGGGAACGGGCATGGTCAGTCAGTGATGCTCCCAAGCCTGACAGAGAGACCACATTTAACAGTGGAAGATGGGGACACCCAACATGCACTGTCAGAAGGAGCTCCTCTTTCATAGAAGGAAAATGATGAGGAGAACGTGCATTCCATGTGGGAATTGCAATGCGTTTCTTCCATAGAGAAAGAACCCACATTTTCCTCAATCTCTGAGGAGTTTCCTATGTTGAATTATATAATCAGGAACAGACATCCTGCATTAGAAGAACTCTGAATTTTGAAATTTGTCTTGCTTAACTTAATGAGATTTCATTTGCCCCTGGGTTCCATATATGTTCTTTTCTTTTTATCTCCTCAGTATTTTCTTCTTAGCTTTGTGTTTGCTCTTTGATCACACATTATTATCATCTTTTTATAATTTTTCAAACTGACTTCAAAGTGATTTTTGCATGAACTCAGTCTTGTTTCATTATTTCCCTATATAAAGACATTAAATAAGTCTTTATATTTAGAGCAAATTTCTAACCCTCTGCATCACACCCAAGCTACTTTAAAACCTGCCCAATTCATTCCTTAATTACTCTTTACACATATTTAATAGCATAAAATCACTTAAATATCCAGAACTGCATTAGCTCTCTGAAACCTTCTTGACTACCCTCTTTTCTGCCTGGAGGGCTCTGCCTTGGACAATATCTTCTCCTCACACTTTAACTCATCTTTTAAATCCTGCCTCAAATGCCTTCTCTGTGAAGTTTTTCTTCAGGCTTCATGAAGACTCACACTTCCTCATCCAAGTTGTTTCTGCACGCTATACAAAACAGAGTCATTACTAAATATAATTCAATTTAATTTAACCACAATTAAAAAATAACATTGCAAAGCATTCTATTTTAAAGAGAACAATTTCCCACTAAGAATTTTCTGTAGGTTAAGGCATGCTTTGGTAGTCCTAAAGGATGTTGAGATTTGGAATCCTATTTTCTTATTATGCCCTTATCTGATTAATCTTACAAACTGTCTGAAAATATGCAAAATGTTCACAAGTTTGTATTGCCATTCTAAACCATTTTCAATGTGAGTGTAATATTATCATTAATTTAAAATAAATCTGAGACTGGATTGGATTTCCAGCATGCTACTGGTATTTCAATCAATAGCATTATGCACACCTCTTAAGTGAAAGTACCTACACATGAAACAAAATACATATTATGAATAAACCATTAATCTATGCAATCTAAATGCATGTTTGTTAGCTGGCACATAGTTTCAAAGATCTGGAAATCTTTCAAGGACATAAAGGAAACATGGCTTTCAGAAGGAAGGTTGTAAAAGCTGTCAATGAGAAGCTGAGAAAGACCAAAGAAGAATAAACTCTCTTGCAATTAGTCTGATGTTAAGTCCCTGAAATGGTTAAATCTGAGATGATGTTTTCTAGGTTGGTGTTTCTAGGTTGAGAATAGGACAAGAATCTATAGGGCAGCTTTGCTGTGTTTCACTACCACCCTCCATCCAAACACACACTGACTTGCACATCTAAAAACCTTTAATTAAAATCATATTACTAATTATGTTGCTAGTTGAATACAATGGAAAAACATAGAACTATTAATCAGGACAAATGAATACTAGTCCCAGATCTGCTATTTACCAGTTCTGTGACCTTGACCAAGTTAGTTACAGTTAATATTCTTGATCTTCATCTCCCCATTGAAAATGAAGTTTGCACTTTTCTCAACAGCATTGTGTGAGGAACAAATAATGTAATATAACACAATAATGTGATGGCCCCAGATTACCTTGTAAATGCCAGAGTGCTGCACCCATGTAAAGACTGAATGGTTATTTATGTGCCTGGTTAGCTGTCATCATCTTCCCCCAACCTGTCCTTCCTTCTCTGTTCCCTGTTAGATTAAAAGTCATCACTCTTCTTCCGTGACCTGCAGGCTGAAAACAGGAGTCATTGCTACTCTCCGCCTCCTCCTCCCTCCCCTGCATCAATGCAGCCATCACCCCTTTTAATTAGGCCTGAACAGCATCTATCACGTTGTGCCCTCCCACTTCTTTCTCCTCCCAGCCTAAGGTTTTGCAGGTGCCATTATGGCCCTAACAGGCTGCTGGCTGGTCTTCCTGGTGGTAGTTTCTTTTCTCCAATTCATTATCAAAAGTGGCTGGCATTCTTTTCTATAAATACAGATTTCTACCAGACAATATACAAACTTCTCAGCCTGGCATTCAAAGCCCACCACAGTTTTACCATTTTCAGCCATTCCTAGCTTACATGTGTTTACAGGAAGTCGCAGTAACCAATCTCCTCACCTCCCTCAGTCACACCCACCACAGGCCAGTTGGTCTGCATTAACTCAGGCTGTTCAGTCAGCTGGGGATGTCTCTGTATTCATTATGTATTGGTGTGTAAAACATAACTCTAAGAATTAGCAGCTTAAGATAGCAAACATTTACTATCTCACACAGTTTCTGAGGACCAGGAACTAGGGAGTGACTTAGTGGCTATTTTTGGCTCAAGGCGTCTCCTGAAGTTACAGTCAAGTAGTTGCCCAGGTTTGCAGTCACCTCAGGACTCAACAGGGGCTGGAGACACTGTTCCATGCCTCCTCACCTGGCTCCCTCCTGGGGGACATAGATTTCTCCAGAGAAACTGGTCCAAGATAAAGCGATTTAAGGAAAAGATACAGTAAGCACTCAAAGTGGAATTTGAGCCATAGTCTTTTTTTTTTTAACACCGAATCTCCAAAGTGACATAGCATTGCTTTTTCCATACACTGTTGGTCACACAGACTAAACTTAAGTGTGGGAGGAGGCATGAACACCAGGCATACAAGGCATGAGTATCGGGGGCCCTGGGCCTGTGTGATGCTGGAGGCAGCCTACCGCATTGTCACAACACATTCTTTTGTGGTTACTCTAGGGCCCTTAGTTACAATACCAATCTCCTTCTTTTAGACCCCAAACACTCTTTTGTTCATTGCACTCTTACATCATCTGGCAATATTGGTTATACAGAAGAGGTACCCATTAAATGTTATTTTACACGAGTTCTTGTCTATCATGTTCAGAGTTCCGAGCTATTCACAGTTTTTTGTTAAGAAAGTTGAAATCCTGCATTTGAATTATTCTGAGGGCTTGTGAGTCATATGCTGAAACTGTAATGCACTACTCATTCCCTAAACTTGTAAACTCCTATTCGAATGTATGTCAATGTTAACAAGATGGGTTGTGAGATATTTGACTGGCATTAAGGTCATTCCATCACTATTACTAAAATTAGCTAAGAATATGTGTTCTGTCAACCTGCTGATGGTGTTTAAATACGCCTTCTTGTTTTTTTCAGGCAAATGTGGCAGGAAAAATACTAATCTCAGTTCAAAAGGATGTATATTCCAAGATAATACTCACTTTTTGACTTTAAACAATTTGCATGTTGCCTCCTGCTTTGTCACCCTGGGACAAGTTTACCCCCCACTCTAAAACACTGATACAAACTTCTCTTGAATAGCTGAAGTTTATAATGATAACTGAATACACAATGTATATGAAAGTGCAATGAAAAGATGAAATGTTTATTCAAGATGATTTTAAGCAAAATTCAATAATTATATATGCATTACTTGAATTTCTTTTTATAAATTAAAGAGAATTGCCTCCCCCTCTTTCTTCATACTTCCATCTTTCACCAATAGCCCCAAAGCTGATTCTATGACATTTTGTTTGAAAAAGCATCAGCTATCCGTCTAGGATGTAAATCTCATTTAGAACCTAGAAGTTAGGACAGTTGAAAGTAGTCTACTTTCATGGGGGCTAGTAGCTGCTTCTTCCTTCATCTAAATACTTTTATATGTTATGTTAATCTAGGATAGTTTAAAAAGATAATCCTAAGAACTCCAAAGACCAATTAAATCAGAATCCCAAGAAGCAGGAACCTAGTCTCATCATTTTTAAAAGATACACAGTAAATTCTAATCTCCATCCATCTTCGAGAATCACTGGGCAGTGAAATATGGAGTGGCAAAGAATGACATCCAGAAAGCAAACCAAAAAACCCATAAATTCATTTTGTGCTCAGCAAGTCACAGAATTAGAATTTTCCTAAACTCAAAGAGGACACCTAGATTGAATATGAATCACTAAGTTGTTAATATGCAAATGAAATGTTCACCTCTTGAATAGTAAATCCAGAAGCATAATATTATTTTGGTCATGCTTTTAATATCAATGTTTTTCACATTTAAACTTATGCACAATTATAAATATTGGACTTATTTTCTAGTTTGGGTGTCTTATTAGTTATTGTACATTTTCCAATAAGAGAAGGCCATCCTTGTGTCTCTGGAACAAATTAGCAAAATAAATAGCAGATCTTGGACTAGAATTGATGTACTCAAATTGATAGCTGGATTTTTTTCCCCACCACATTGCAACAGAGCCAGTAATACAACTTGCAGTATAATATTTATATCATAATGCTTTTGGTACATGTGTGTGCACACACATACAAGTGCTTAGTGTGCAAGGAAGGGAACTGTGCCTTCCTACAGATGCCTGTACTGCCAACTAAGAAGAGGCCTGGATCTGACGAATCCCTTTATAATGAACCATTTCAGGGAACTGCGCTCAGGTTGAGCTAACTCCTCATTGGACTCTCAGCTTAGCAACCAATTTTGAAATCATGCCTCTGAAAAATCAAACTCGTATCTGCAAAGGGGAGAGATTACTTGTGATCTTCTTTGAGGGACTGTACTTTTGTCTCTGTGAGGGAATGCTTCTAATAATTAAAAAATAAACTAAAGGAGACTTGATTTTTTTTCTTTGGTTTCTCTTGGGCTATCAATATAGTAACATTAATTAATAGTAAACCAAAAATAAAAAACCACACAAAAAGATACTTCAAAGTTTCATATACTTCAAAGTTTGAGTAAACATGACCTTCTAGAAAGGATGACCTTAGTATCAAATGCCAAGTCTTTGACTCCATATAAATTGCACTATTCATTAAAATGTTAAAGTGTGACACATCATAAAGATGAAAGTCAAGTTTCTTTTCATTACCAGTATCCTCCTGCTCAGTGTTTGGAAATATAATTTCCTCAATGCATTTGATCTTTTCAAATTAAATTATCCTTTCAGTGCTTTAGATAACAAATGAATTATATTAAAATTAATGCTCTTCCTCATTTTTCAAATATGAACTATAGTAATTTCTTCTATAAATGATATTTTCAGGTAATAATCTGTTTAAAGGTCTCTGGGTATATAAATTGGATTAATATTGGATTAATATTGATACAATGTTTGAAACAAGCCCAATATGGTCTTGTAACTTGGGAGAAATAGCTAGGATATATTATCTTTGACCAAATTTTGTGGGCGAGTTTGCACAGTTTTTAATGCATTGTTTCCTGCTTTACTGTGAGGAAAGTTTCTTTAGAATGTATATGGTAAATAGAAAGATTGTATGACTTTATTGAACATGGGCTTGTGTATTGCATAGGTGTGGAGACTCCGTACCAGGAGTTTAGAGGCTGGACAAGCTCCATTTGCTTCCTGCAACAGGAAGCTACTCACCCCTGGGGTCCGTACCAGCCCTGCAGATGGCGCTCAGCAAATGTTTAACACTAATATTTGAGATACAAGAACAGGATGGGAGACCTTTCATTCCCTTCTAACTGTAAAAATACACAAAAGTTACACAAGGTCACATATTAAATCCCAGGCCATATCCAGTAGGAACGCATTGCCTAAGGCTTTGCTGGTAGGTCAAAGCACAACATTACTGAGGAAAATGTTGACCACAAGTTTAGTTAAACTGTTTATATTGGATTTTCCTTGATGTTTTCTTCAGACATAAAGAAGTGATGGCTGTTATGATTATGCCACTGTTTTCACATAAAGTGATCATTGGTCCAAATTAACATTATATTTTGAAATAGTTTTATATCACTTGGGAGATAAAACCTACAAGATTTTACAAGGCACAGATTATGCCTCTACAACAAAAACAGTTCTTATGATGTTCAAGCTCATGTTACCAGATGGTAGAGGAAGGTTGACTGATACACTAAAGCATCCAAAGTAATTCTGTTGCAGACAGCTATCATCTCTGTTCAACTGACTCAGAAAGGAAGAATGTTGATGGTATAAAATAAATAAAATTTTAGTTATTCCCTCTTTTGATTCAATTCCTGATAGTATATTTCAAAGAGATACATGCTTGTATCATTTATAAAATCAGCAGTAATTAATGAGCTTATATAAAGGAGAAAAAATCTTATTTTACTTCTGTTGTAATCTTATATTTATATGGAGGAGGATTCATTTAGATGGAAGTTTGTATTTGTGTAATGCCTAAACCACTGTTGCAAATACAATAACGATATAGAAACTTCCAAATTCCCACTGAAATGTTGTCATTAATCTGTTAGTAAGGGTTCATCAGCAGATGACAGCAAACATCCAAGCTATTTGAAGGAGAAAGCAATGTTTATCAAATTATCAGAATAATCATAGAAGGACATTGTAGGCTATATTTCCAGGAAGGACTTCCAGAACAATCCTGGAAATTGGGCCACCCAGAGCATGGCACATTCATAAAATTGGGCTGTGAAGGAGCTGCTGTCACATTTCTTGGCTCCAGATTAAAACACTTTAGCTGAGATCCAAGAATGAATTTGTAGTCATCAGAACTACTGACAACCACTAGATCAGGAAAACTGCTCTCTTTAACATCTGGGTATCAATTCTACTTCAAGGGCCATGCAAAGGCACTGGGTTACCAGAGTGTAAAACAGGTATAGATATTTTTTACAAGAGTTTTTTAGAGATGTAGTTTTTATTTTCATAGTCCCTGACACCCAGGAACATCCTCAAAAGATGTTGAGTTACATGTATAGTGAGTCAGTCTACCACACTGAAACATGCCACACTGAAATTTAAATCCATGTAATTAATAATGTAAATGTAAAAGCACACAAGCTGATCATGAAACATTCAAGTTTGACTATGGAATAAAGCATGGTTTCATTTTTAATTTGATAGACTATTTTTATTCATATAGTGTATCATCAGAAAAAGTAATTCTAATATTTTAAACAAATAAATGTTAATGTATGTTGTATAAATTATAGCATTATTAATTGTACATTACCACTAATGTGATATTGTATATGTCTTGACAATTGCGGGCAAATTTTCTCATAAAAATGTTTTTTTTCTCAGACAGACATGAACAGTTTTTAAAATGTGGCAGCTAGCAAAGATACATGATTCTATACAAATGGAATCATTAATATTATTATTACATCATTACAACTGAACTTTGTTAAGATTTGGCAATAAGTTTAAGAAGATATTTCTCAGTAGGAGCTCAAATTGTAATTATATTATCATGACTTCTCCTAAATAAGTTTGCATTTTTGAAACAAACAATTCAGCATCTTATCAGGAGGTAAATCCAAAATTATGGACATTTTCTCAATGCAGAATATAACCTTAGAATGTAAAATCCATTTGGATAGTCACGAAAAGCTGATTAATCAGATGACGTAGATTGCTGGATCTCTATGCAAAATCATTGCTGTTAAAGTTTCTGTGACAGATAGAAAAAGTCAACATTACCTATAATTTTAAACAGTTCTTGGTAGATAAGGAGTATAAATAGGTAATACAACAAAAGAGATCTTGCATATCTGATTACCTTATCAAAATAAAGGCTCAGAGGAAAATGTTTACAATTTATTGGAATAAACAGATTTCCAGGACTTTCAATGTTTGCATAGCTATGTACCACAAGCTTAACAGTGTCATGTGTGCAAAGAGCTTAGCAGTTTTGTGTGACATCAAGTGAAATATAAGTCAACAGTATGATGAGTGTGGCTAAAATGCCAAAGCAACCCCTGACTGAAACGCAAGGACATGTTCACAATAACAGATGTGGTGCCTCTTTTTATATGTGTTGTACAGTAACCAGTTGGAGAAGGGAGAGTGATGTTAAATTCTAGGCACCACACTTTAAAAATCATATTAATAAACTGTACTTCAGACCAAGCAGGGTAAATATGTGGGAAATGGTCTTTAAAACGTATCACATGCATACTGATTAAACGAAGAGGAACAGACCAAAGGCTGAGAAAAATAGGTCAGGAGAGGAGAAATTTAAACATTCTATTAATCAAAATTGCAACTTGCTTGAAAATTGAAGCTTTTAATTAATGAAATGCTAATCATTAGTAATTATACTAATATGCAAACACCTTCAGAGTTATTACATAGGGGTGCATTAGGCTACTTTTTAAAATAGCTTCAGACTTTCTGAGATTTCAGCTTTGACCCCTCATGTAGAGACCTGTTTGCTCAACATAAACCAGGATAAAGCAGCTATCTTATTTGCTTTTACAGTCTTCACTAGACAGGTTACCAGTGAGATTTAACTCCAACCAAATAGAGGGAACTAACAGATGATAAAACATCTTCATACTTGTGACCATAGGTGATATACCTACCCTTGTACCACTTACCCAGAGCTCCTTGTTCCTGGTCTTCCAATCTGTTTCCTTCTAGTACCCTGACCAGTTAACAACAATCTTAACATGGACTACTTGTCTTTCCACATAATGTGATCACCTAGATATACTTCCCAAAGCAATGCCTTTTGGGAGGATTTCCCACACCTTTCAAGGCACCCCTGAGTGGGGCTGTCATGTGACATGGTCCAATGTGGCTTGGGTCCACAAACCAAGCTGACCCTTCTGTGAACCAACGACTAATTTTCAACTTCTGCAAACTGTTAAAAGCTCCTTCTACCCCTCCCGTTAACACATACACATTAGCATCAGAGCAACCGTAATGTGAACTTAGGGAGAAATGAAGACTAAATAGATGACACGAGACTTTATATCTTCAGTTACATTGTTTACATGATTCTGAATGTTCCACTTCCATTTTATGATTAAGTGTTTCTGGACCTGCTCAAACTTATGATTTCGTGAGTTGGACAGAACCCAACTCATGATGCCAGCTTTTCATTTGATATTACATCATAAAGACCCCCATTTCCACCAAGGCATAGTGGCATAGTTGACATTCCACATGGAGTTCTTGAAAGCATTATTTAAAAGCAGATTGCTCTTATCTGGGTATGTAATGAGATTTGACTCTAGGGATCCTCAGTGCTAGTGGCTAACTGAATTCAAAAAAACTCACATGGACAACGTTGCTTATGACTGGTGGTGAAGATTTTCAAATCATCCTGTTTCATAGTAGATTCAGAATTACTGACCTACTAATGCCAACAACGTACGGATGGTAACTGAAGCCACATGATTGGATAGATTCAGCAAGATGATGTGTATAAAGAGAGAAAATTACATTATTTTAACAGAGGGTAGGAGAAGAAGAACCTGAGGATGATAGAAGATAAAGAAATGAAATTAAAACTACAAACAGGTGGAATATGGTGTCAAAAATAACAGGAAGAAATTATTTTAAGAAGGCGTTTTTGTAGTTTCAAAATCCTTGGTAGTAAGGGCTAGGAAGAATATAAAATATGAATAATGATTATTAAATATGTGAATGTACATAAAGGTTATTCTGTGAGGTGATTTTAAGATTTAAGAAGGATGGTTTTCTTGTCTATAAGAGATTTGAGACCACATTTAAATGCTGATGGGAAAATAGCAAAATAGAGGGCGTTGCTGAAAATAGGATGATGGCAGCAAATGAGAGTTTCCACTCTGTTTCTAGGTAACCAATCAACACTAAGAAAATTTCTTTTTTTCATGTGCATTTAAGTAGACCTCAGAAGTCCATTTCCCAGAATGAAATTCTGTACCTGATAGAAAGGACTTTTCATTTGGAAAGGAGTTGACTAAATGTCTTTCTCTAAATCCCCCAAACCCAACACTCTTTAATATGTGATCACTGAAGTGATCATATTTTTTCTATTTGTCTAGTTGATTTGACTGAACTAACTTAAATGATAGACTGTATATTTATAGACGATAGGTAAATAATTTCTAGCTCTGGCAAGATGGTAGACTAAGATGATTCTTTCAATATAAGCAACTGGAGATGTGGGTTAAAACTGAATATGTGAGTTATGCCTTTATTCTCTAATACAGGTGAGCTGTGTACACGTATGATTCCATAGCATCTAGTACTGTTTACCTTAATAGACATTATTAATAATGATGATACGATGATTTATCAAATGCCTCCAATTGATAAAATGCATTTTGTGAATAGACTTTTCTTATTTTATTCTTACAGAAATAACTGAGTTATTTCTAGTTTACATCTAATTCCTATAAAATTAATATATTTCATGTTCTGGCATGTTAAGTAAGATATATGTCTTCTCATTAAAACATGTTTTAATCATTCCTTTGTTTCATTATTATCATATTATTTTAACATGTGCTATGGCTTAACACTTCTATTTAACTGTTTCTAATAGGAAAAATGTTATCTGGAAAGAAGACAAGAGAAAGAAGGAAAGACATGAGATACAGCCTGGCAGGGAGAAACAGCATCAGATTACTAATGTGCCGAATACTTAATAAGCATCATTTCATTTTTCTCCCAACAGGAACCACAATGTGCTTTCATTATTCTGATAGTACAGATGAAGAAACTGGCATACATTGATTAAGCAGCAGAATCAAATTTTGAAATTAGTTTGGTTTTTTATTTTTGAGTGTAAGAACTTAATGATTAAAAATGTCTTATCATAACTCAGTATGAATTAAAATTTTCAACTTCACTATATATTATCAGCCCAAAATAAGGGGATAATTTTGGAGGATATCCTGTCTCTTAGGAGCAGATAGGGACTGGAAAATACATAGCCTAATTAACGAAGCCTTGAACAATCTGGAATTGGCTTTAAGTGAGGTTGGTGTAGATGATTGTGCATCCTGGTATACACCAAAGAGACACCTAGGAATTTTTTTGAAGATAGGCATACCCACAGCTAGCATGACTGTTTTCATTAGGGAATCCCTCAATTTCTCTAGAACTCCAAGAGCTATGATTCCTTAGAGCCAACAAAACTAAATTGTGAACTATTGGATTATAAAATCCACACCGTGGGAGGTACCCTAACAAACTGTTATTTTTATGGTAATTAGGCACTGAAATGTATTTATATTTCTTAATTTAAAATGGGTTATTAAAATTTTAAGATTATGTATTTGAAGTATTATTAAATGGGCTTTTAAACATGTCAGAAAAATGAGTCATTTTTCTTGTATTTACTGATAATTACATTCAGCATATGTCAGTAGGTGTTAGAATGATTGGATTCATTTTTTATGTTTACTTTCTGTTGTGATTTAACGCACTGACTTTAGATGTAGCCTCTTGCCGCCCACTCCATCCTTGTTCATGAGATAACATGGCCCAGTGAAAGATCTGGAATTAGAGAGACCTGATCTAAAAATTGCCCAAGTGACAGAGAGAAGCACGTTTAGGTGAACTTCATACTCTATCAACTTCAATTTTCTTACATGTAAAATGAAAATAATGTATACTTACCAGGACAGTTTTCAAGTAAGCAGAGATGATGTCTGTGACTTGGTAGACACATAATTAATAATGTCCAATAACATTGTGTTACATAAACAGTAGACAGTACAGTCTCTAATCATTTTAAGTTGCTTCATATCATCTTATTATGGTGACAGTACTAATGCTAATCATTTTTCATATTTTCCTTTTGTCAAGTTTGATAATTACAAACCTAGTTGTACAGAGCTAATACCCTTGCTTCCTACTCTCCACACTGCAAAAAAAAAAAAAAAAAATCCAAAATGTCTTAAGAATAAATAAAATTTACATCAGAATGCTTTGGAAAGTAATCTAGTTTTCCAGGTTTGTTTATGTTACTCTGGACACTTGTTTACCCCAAATGTCCCTTACATTCTATCTTGTGCTTTAAAGTTTGACTCTTCTACTAGTTCTTAAAATTTGACTCTTCTGTATTAGAAATACAGGTCAAATATCCCAATTGCTGCACCCTATGGAGATGCTACCTGGTCGCTCCATTGTTACTTTACAAATATATGTTACCAGGCGTAACATTCAATTTCTTCTGTCTCATGATTTCTTTACTAAAACATTTCCAAAATTCCTGAAACATATAGTGACATGGTCTGAATTTTATATCTCCGTCTACATTCCCCCAAGTTTGTTGACAATGAAACAGAGCTTCCTTCATTTGCAATGGGGTTATGTCCTGATAAACCCATCATAAGTTGAAAAGACTGTTACATTGAAAATACATTTAATACAACTAACCTATGGAACATCATAGCTTAGCCAGCATACCTTAAATGTGCTCAGAACACCAACATTAGCCAACAAGTGGGCAAAGACATCTATCACAAAGCCTATTTCCTAATAAAATGTTGCTGTCTCATGTAGTCTATTGAGTTCTGTACTGAAAGTGAAAACCAGAAGGTTGTAGCGGGACAGAAGAGTTTTGAGCATATTGATAGTTTGTCCTCATGATCTGGGGGCTGCCTAGGAGCTGCAGCTCGCTGTCTCTGCTCAGCAACACAAGAGAGGACAAAACTACAAATGGTCCCAGGAAAAGATCCAAACTCGAAATTCAAAGTACAGTTTCTGCTGATGTCTGTTGCTCTTGCACCTGCATCAAGTAGAAAAATCCTAAGTCGAGCTGTCAAATTGGGGGCCATCTGTACTTCACTCATCTAGCACTAACCTCTTACTTTTCTGTAGGGCTGTACACTTTAAGACTTGTTCATTTATTTCCAGGTGCATTTTTAGCTGTATATATGACGTTAATTATTTTTCAACTGCTGGCATTCCAGAATTTCCATAAGTGATTATTTGGTTACCTTGTGCATCACTGTTAAAGGCTGTTAAATGGTGTTACAGAGGAATTGACAAGTGCAGTGACTGCCCACATGAGTAATTATATTTTAATGGAGACTCAAAACCAGAATATTTTCTTCATGCCAAAAGGGCTCTGAAAACACCTGCCTGCTAGCAGCCCAATGTGAAGAATAATTGCTGATTGTTACAGATCAATAACATCCAATTTAGAGGGACTGGGAGCTGTAATTCCAAGATAATTTTGTAAGTCATTTTTGAGGAAAGCAAAACATTTGAAGTAACAAATGAATTAAAATTCAAAATACCAGGAAAGCAGAAATTAATAACAAGTAGGTGATATGAGTCAGAGACTCAAAACAATATACATGACTTAAATGGACACCCAGGAAAAAGATCTAAAGGTGGAGAGAACTAAGGGGTATTGGAGTCGTGTGCATGCATATGACTCAAATAGTTTGTTACATCTAACTATGTAAAGCTTAGAAATAACCCAACAGGTATTTTGCATGTTTTAAGAAATGTTGCATGTTTGAATATAAGTAATTTTCTTAAAAACACATCTTATTTTGCTTTCTCCTTCCTTTGTCCATCACGCATTATTCACATTTCAGCCTCTGCTGATTTTTCTAACACATCCTAGGCTTAAGCATGTTTACTACTTCGTGGGTCTTTTCAAAAGATCAAGATTCTTTTTTTATTATTAAAGTATAATTGATATACAATCTTATGAAGGTTTCACATGAACTACATTGTGGTTTCAACATTCACCTGTATTTTCAAGTCCTCATCCCTCCCATTGTAGTCACTGTCCATCAGCGTAGTAAGAGGCCATAGAGTCATTGCTTGTCTTCTCCCTGCTGTACTACCTTCCCCATGACCTACTTATATTGTGGTTGTGACTGGTAGTGCTCTTTATCCCCTTCTCTCTCCTTCCCCACCCACCTTCCTTAAGCCCTTCCCGTTGGCAACCACTGGTCCCTTCTTGGAGTCTGTGAGTCTGCTGCTATTTTGTTCCATCAGTTTTGCATTGTTTCTACACTCCACAAATGAGGGAAATCATTTGATACTTGTCTTTCTCTGCCTGGCTTATTTTACAGCATAATACCCTCCAGCTCCATCCATGTTGTTGCAAACGGTAGGGTTTATTTTCTTTTTATGGCTGAATAATATTCCATTGTGTATATGTACCACATCTTCTTTATCCATTCATCTACTGATGGACACTTAGGTTGCTTCCATATCTTGGCTATTGTAAATAGTACTGTGATAAGCACAGGGGTGCATATGTCTTTTGAATCAGGGATCTTGTTTTCTTCTGGTAAATACCTAGAGGTGGAATTCCTGGGTCAAATGGTATTTCTATTCTTTAGTTTTTGAGGAACCTCCATATTGCTTCCACAACAGTTGAACCAATTTGCACTCCCACCAACAGTGTAGGTGGGTTCCCCTTTCTCTGCATCAATAGCATTTGCTGTTTCTTTTCTTTTGGATGTTGGCCATCCTAACTGGTGTGAGGTGATATCTCATTGTGGATTTGATTTACATTTCCCTGGTGATTAGCAATGTGGAGCATCTTTTCATGTGCCTTGTTGGCCATCCAAATTTCTTCTTTGGAGAAGTCTGTTCAGATATTCTGCTCACTTTTTAATCAGGTTATTTGTGTTTTGGGTATTGAGGCATGTGAGTTCTTTATATATTTTGAGTGTTCACCCTTTATCAGATAAGTTGTTTATGAATATAATCTCCCATACTGTAGGATGCCTTTTTGTTCTGCTGATGGTGTCCTTTGCTGTACAGAAGCTTCTTCAAGAGATTTTTGCCTATGTTTTTTTCTGTGAGTTTTACGGTTTCATGCCAGGATCAGTATTCTTTGTGCATGCCTTTTTCATTTCCCTTTTTGAAAGATGTCACAAAATCTTTATGTCTACACATTCTCCAGTTATTATCTTTATTCTTTGAAGCCTATAATTCTCCCAGCCAACCAAAAAATAACCGGGACATGAAGGGAGAGTAAGAGTATTGGACACATTCATGTTCTGAATAATAGTGAAGTAGTGTAGTTTGTAAGAGTGTACCCAATATAAAGAAGTTTATTATTACTGTAAGCTGGGCTTAATGGGCTGAGAGATAGAAACACTGTAAGGGAGAGTCAGGAGGAAATTATTGAAACTCTCTAGATTTAAAATTTTAAGTTATTCTGCTTGACTTTGTCTAAAAGGCCACAAATGAGATGGAAGTTAATATTCAGTGAGAACACAAAATAAAGGATCAAAAAATATTTTAATTGTTAAAAATATAAAACAACCTAAATATAATTTGAGTATTTAACATTACTATCATAATAAAGTTCCACAAATCATCATTACAATTTTAAGTGAGAGATAGAAAGGAGATAATCAAGATTTGTAATA
Organism: Manis javanica; assembly: GCF_040802235.1. Taxonomy (NCBI): domain Eukaryota; kingdom Metazoa; phylum Chordata; class Mammalia; order Pholidota; family Manidae; genus Manis; species Manis javanica. Next base: position 68,992,144 of record NC_133168.1, read on the forward strand.
TCTACTTACGTAACTGAAGCCAAGAGATCAAGTTTTCTTATGCTCTGTAATTACTTCAGTGTATACCAGAGAAATGTGAGCTAGAAAGATAATGTTATACTCCCTTAGTAGTCAGACATTTCAGAGATATGATCAATCAATGCCAAAGGATTTAAAAGAATAAGGTCTTTCTTATTTAGATAAATATGTTCTAAAGGTTTTCACCAAGAAAAGCTCTAAAGAGAATATATGAATCTTCTGGGCTCTTGGCTCTTTTTCCAGCAGAACCCCAAGAATTCCTGGGTACACCGCAAAATACTGACTATTGAACTGATAGATACAATTGAACATAGTGGCTTCCACATAAAATATAAGCCACCAAAGAGCAAGACAAATCATGTGTCCAGAGCATAATTAGTGCACAATTACATTTTAGTGTGTTTGCTAAATGGATTGATAGCCTGCAGTTAAATCGTATGAGTTATTCCAGATTAAAAAAATAATAAATTCCATGCTAATAAAATAACCACTAGGAGATAGAAAGAGGCTCAATTCCTAGTGCCTAAAACATGATTCTAAGCCCACTGCATGTTGAATGCCTATCAGATATGCACTTTACTCAATCTTTCTAGATACTTATATAAAATATTTAGTAGTCATTTGTTTAGCAATCTTGTCTCACCACTCCCCAGATAATCTTTTGTCAGTGAGTTAGGAAATTTTATATAATTAATCTTTCTTTCAAAATTCTTCATTAATAATTTCTAATACTGAGTTGAAGGGAAAGCTTCTCAAATTGAACTTAGATAATAAAAGCTGATGGATGGTAACATCAGTTTTGTAGAGTGACATGGTAGAGATGTATTACATGAATAATTTTACATGCTAGTGATAGCATGTTTTGTAAAACCATTTTTAAAAAGTTTCAATTATATATGGTAAAACATACTTAATCCTTTCAATTTACCCATTGGTACACCATGTATAGTCACATACATACTGATTTCTGCTATTCTTGCTTTCAACTTAATATTGTTGAATATTACATTGCAAGTTAGCTTAGATACAATTAAAGGCCCTCATTTACATTTCAATGCATAATAAAAACCCATGACAACTAAAGTATTGTATTAAAGACATTTTGTGAGAATCTTGCCTGTATTAAAACAAAGAAAATTCAATCAGAAAACCAAAACTCATTCTAAGGTCATATATTCCATTTGTTTCCAAATATCTGTACATGAAAGCTGTCTAGTAAGTAAAACATACCTTACCAGGGCAGTTTATTAAAAACATGAAGTAAATCGTCCCAATATGATACACCATTTTTTTGTAAGTTTTAATTGGGTCCTAAGGAATTGGTACTCAAGATGTGACCTGGGTATTCAGTGTGGATATTAGATATTAGAAACTCAGGCCTCATTTATTCTGGACCTGCATTTTAAAAGATGCCCAGGTAATTCATATGCACATGAAAGTTTGAGAAACAGTGGTTTAGGATTCTGGGTTTTGTTTGTTTAGCCTTGCTTTCAAAACACCCACGTGAACTTTGTTTATAATTGTCCACATTTGAAAGCAGCCAAGATGTCCTACAGTAGGTGAATGAATAAATTGTGATATATCCAGACAAGGTGGATATTATTCAAGGCTAAAAAGAAACAAACTATCCGGCCATGAAAAGACATGGAGAAATCAGAGATTCATATCACGAAGTGAAAGAAGGCAGTTTGAAAAGCTACATACTACATGATTCCAAATATATGACGTTCTGGAAAAGACAAAATTATAGAGATAATAAAAGGATCAGTGGTTTCCAGGGCTGGGAGTGAAGGGGAGAGAAGAGCAGGCAGAGCACAGAGGATTTTTAAGGTAGTGAAAATATTCTGTATGATACCGTAATGATGAATACATGTCATTGCACATGTGTCCAAACACACAGAACACACACCACTGAGAGGGCACCGAGGTAAGCTATGGACTTCGGGTGATGATGATGTGTCAGTGTGGCTTCATCCTCGATTAAAAAACAAAAATGTACCATCTGGTGAGTGACGATAACTGGGGGAGGCTTTGCATGTGTGAGAGAGGCAGGATGTGGGAAATCTCTATACCTTCCTCTCAATTTTATTGTACATCTAAAACTGCCAAAAAAAAACCCAAACACCAAAAACCCAAGTGATCCATCCAAGATTTCAGAACCACTGATTTAATCCAATTTTTCTTAGGTGTTTGCTGACCTTCAAAGATGAGAATATCAGAAGACACCATTGCTCATAGACTAGTTAAACTCACCATAGCAAAGGATTAAATGGAGACTTTCTTGTGCTAGAATAACTGGAAGGTGAGCTAAAGGATTAACTAGATGTTTCTGTACTTGCTGACTTTCTTTATCAATGTCTTTTTCTTTGAGATCCTTCCACAGCATAAAGTCAATCCAACAAAAAACACAGACATTCTTAGACGCATGGACAGAGTATCAGACAACTTTTCACAGAATTTGGCCACTGGGAAATCAATTACTGTAGATTGTAACTAGAGCTAACTTTGAGGAAATCACTCGTGTACATGGAGTTTAAGATTTCTGAAGAAAAAAAAAGTTATCCTGAGTCACCACACCTAGCAGAATCTAGACTCTGCCCTAATGTGTTGAGAGTTATTCTAGATAAATAAAATTAATACAAATGACTTGAAATCTGGGACAGATGAGTTCATTTAAATAGCAAGTGCAAAGCTTTCAAATGGAAGAATAAGCCATTGTGATGAAATAACATCAGGTCCGTTATTTTACTAATACTCTTTATGTATTAAATCACTCAATCATCACTGCGCCTACTGAACATTTACTTGTGGAATTAAATATTTCATTTGAACTTGGTAGACTTTTTTCTGCTTTCCTAGTTATTTGCCTTTGGTGAAGAAATAGTAAAAGGCCACTGGAGTTTCCTTGGGCAAATTCTACATATGTGGCCAAACCATTCTTAACTCTCCTCTTTACAGCAAAATCTATCTGTGAAGGAATTGAAGGGAGTTTTTTTCCCAAACATTTCAGGAGCAGAGCTACAATAGCATATAAAGAAAAATAGAACTGGTAGTCATTTCTGGGATGTGAAGAGAAGCTGCAGGACTTGGCAGTGATGATGCCGTGGGATGGGTGGATAAGGACCGCATCTCAGCTGACTTCCCTGAGCTCCCCAGAAAAGAATGAAGATAAGGTCTCTGCCAGGATAATGATGTCATGTGGAGGGGCAAGGCCACTGTAGGATGTGCCACATAGGCCAGCAAAATGTGAACGAAACAAGAAGAAAAATCCAGAACAGATCATAACAGAGATAACAAACCTAGCGAGTTGTTTTGTTTTCATATTAGAATCTTACTAAATACCTTTTGTGATTTTATAGGTGATAATGACAATACAGAGGATATGTGTGTGTGTGTGTGTGTGTGTGTCTACACACATATACAAAATAAATATATGAAAAGAAAATTGTAATTTTATTTGCCTATCAACCTATGTATTCTGTAAAAAAAAAAAACCCACAGGATTATCTTCAATAATGTGCCAGACAAAAAGGAAGTAATGGGAATCACACATACGGTACAGGCTTCCTACCATTAAATAATTTTCATTCTTACAGAGCAAGAGTTCTGAAGAATGTTTAAGAATTGAGGTTAAAGCATGGCCAGGGAGGGTAAATAGGAGAATAGTCAGGTTTGGGGTTTTGTGGGGGTGGGGGGAGTGTTGCAGTGTTGAACAAATACTTTATAAAGGAATTGGACTTCGATCCGAATTGTCCAAAATGAGGAGGTGCTACCAGCACATGAGAGTGAGAGAGCTGGTAAGTCACGTGGGCAGGGTCATGCCAGAGGAGAGAATTCCAGACAGCCAGGGACTCCGAAAAGCTCATCCCCTATAAAACGAGCAAAAGATTTGCTTTTTATTTTCAGGATAAGGTTTGTGACAAGCAAAGAGAAAGACTTTCTGGAACTCTAAATCTATTTCTGATTATAAGTAAATGAATAAAAAGCCTCTCATGGTTTGACTTCCCTCTTTTCAAAGATAAGGAAAAAGGTCATCCAGCTAATACACAGAAAAACTAGACAATCCTTTCCTGTTGTGGCTCACTCGGGACACTTTTTTTTAGTCTACTTAAAATTTCAGAGTTCACCAGCTCTAATCAGTATTTTTAGTCCTTGTTCATGTGCGGCTAATGTCAGTGGCCTTCATAGACAAGTAACTAATATACAGGAAAGCATGATTAAATGCAAGTCTTTTAAAATGTTGTGCAGACCTTTGAAAAGCCATTTAAAGAAATGGTTCACTTGATTTCTCCCAAGATGAGAACTGAAATGGAAGCAAGACCACTGCTTCTCCCTGGAGATCGATTTTCCTCAGCCTGCCGTTCAGATCAGTCAATGTGATTATGCGTCCCGCTAGACAAAGTCCCCACCTGTTCCAAGTCAAGCTGGGTAAGAAAGATGTTCTTTTGTGCTGCCAAAGGATTCCACCTAAATAAGGATAATAATCACGTTCTCACCATTTGTGAAATATGTCTGTCATGCGAAAGGCAAAGATTTGGGTCAGAGAGCATCAAGTTACAACTTCACTAAAGATTTCTTTGACTTAGCACCTTTTCAAATGGGCAGAAAGGTCAAGAAGAGAAATATTTTCTAAGGAAACACAAAGAACACTCAGCTTAAAATCACAGAGAATCTCTTTTAGATATAAAGTCCAGTCTGAACAATAAAAGTTACCCACTTGTCCACAGAGGTACCGTAAACCTGTAGAAATGAGGCAAAGTAAAATATTATTCTTCTATTCCTTAATGCTTGATGACTGCATGGCCTGCCACTGCATGGGAAGAAAGGAAGATTAAATCATTTTGAAATTGCCCCAGTCGTGGGGATATTATCTATAGATTAAAGGAGGCCTAAAATATCAGAATGGCAAACATATCTTACCCAAAGTTGTATTTTCTCTTGATACCAGAAACATCTGTTTTTTGCCTAGGGGACACCAAAAATTAAAAATTCCCCAATCAGGAGGATCCTTAGATAGAACACAACATTTTCCCTCAAGAACCATTTTCAGATAGTATGTTTTTGTTAGACTGAACAATTTCCTGGAAACAGGTTAATGCAATATGGACTTTTTATTCAAAATATGTATGTGACTCTTATACTTAAGGGTTTCTTAAAAGTAGCATAGAGTTTTGAATAGTTCTCTTTGAGGTTTAATTGATTTATTATGAGACGGGAAAGAAAATTCAACATATTTTTGTTTCTAAACATAACAGGAGACTGAATGTTTTTCCTTTCCGAAGGAATAAGCACTATCATTTTACATTTCGCTTGTCAACAAATGTGCTTCAGTGATTAGAGCAATTTAAGGAAAAGGGAACCCACTGTTTAAGTCAGACTAGCAGAGTCTTAATTTGACATCACCCTAAAAGTAGGAGTATTTAAACCTTAGTACAAATAAGTGTTAAGGACTAGTCTTAACTAATAAGACAAAATAAGATGATAATTATTTTTCTGTTATTGACACCATTTTGGGGTAATTTAGCTGTTTTATTATTGCAAATGATTAAATTAATAACCACAGGTCTCAACATTTCCCTACTACACTGTTTCAATTTCTCAGTGTCAGAGAAAGATCATTTGTGCTCATGGAAGAATTATGTTTAGAATCATACACAAGGAGAGCAAAACTGAATTTGATTTCTTTACCTGGGAAAAATATGTAGTAATTTCAATGTTTCATATCAGTAGATTCTCACTGTCCTCTGAAAATACATTCATTTTTATTATTGATGTTGTGGTTGAGTGGAAAGAGCAAAGGCCTACAGTCAGGAGACCTGAACTAAGTCCCCTGATCATCTGTGAGAAATGGGGAAAGCAGTTATTTACCATTTCCCTGACTTGGTTACCACATCAGACAAATGCAGGAATGAACTAGATGATTTCTAAGTTTTCTTTAAACTATAAAAATCCATGTTATGATCATAAATATTGTTGTATGAGCAATGTATGAGCAATAACATTGTTATTGTTATCATTTAATAGCCCTGCATTTTCTTCTATCAGATAATTTGGAAAGTAAATCATATGTAACCTCTTCAAAATAGATTACTATAATATAAAAAGTATATTTTTAAGAATTCAGGGAAAAGAGATGATTTCTTAACTGAAACTGTAGCCCTTACCTATAGTTTTAAAATGATGCTTGAACTTCCTACAGATTACAGTCTGTTCTACCTTCTAACACACAGTGACTGATTCAGGAAAGGGCACATAGCTGGAACTGGAGCAATGGGGATAAAATGTGAGTGTTGCAGTAACCGTAGCAGCAGAAAGAGGGAATTATTGATCTCCTACAATATGAATTGCATTGCATTATGTGCCTTAAATATTTGGATTTTTACTGAGAGAAAGAAAGGCTTTAGTTTTAGAAAAGTGTCACATGAGATCCATTCTCGGAAAGAGTAATATTTCCCAGTCACTTTGCTTCACATCATCTTCCTTCCATGTGTGTCTGTGTTCAAACTTCTTCATATAAAGGCAACAATCTCACAGGATGAAAATGCACCCTCATGACCTCATTTTAATTTGATTACCTCTTTAAAGATGTAACTCCAAATACAGTTACATTCTGGGGTACTACAGTTAGAACTTCACCATATGAACTTTGGGGCACACTATTCAACCATTACAGTCCCTAACAAGTGCAAAGTCCTTTTCGAAGAACTTTACATATATTACATCATTTAATTTTCACAATAATCTTATAAATTCTATCTAGAAAGGTTACATGATTTCCTCAAGAATGAAGTGTCAGGACAAGACTTCTAACTTGGACCACCTGGCTTCCAGGTGTCTGCTTCATCACAGTTTGGTAGGTACTCGCTAAGAATTCCCTGATATCATTTTCTTCTCCTGAGTATAAAGGAAGAAAACCTCTCTGTCCCTTCTGATGGTGCTGCCATTCATTTCACTTATCTACACATATAATAACCTATTGCATTTTACTGTTATTACTTTAAGCAAATTGTTATCATTTAGAGCAATTGAGAATAAGAAAAATAAAATATCTTCTTTTACATGATTTTTTATCAAAAGCTTTTCCTTTTTTATGTGCATGAAAGTTTCTGACTTCCATCATTTCCTTGTTCTGAAGAGCTTCTTTTAACATTTCTTACAGTGTAGGTTTGCTGGGGATGAATTCAAATTGTTTGAATATTCATTGTGTTAGGAGCAATGAAATTCACTAAACATTGTTGAGAGGAAAATATAGTTATTATTCCAGAAGCCCAGTTTATTGTAATAAATAATCTAGAAGGAGTCAGGAAAAGATTTATGATTCTATCATTTCATTAGCTTAGCATTCCATAATTCTTTACATATTTTAAAGATTTAATCTCTTGATTCATAAAATTCATGGGTTAAATTAAATAATCTCTAGTGTTTTTACATTTTCTAATTTCGTAATTGGGATAGAATAAATGCATAGCCTTTGAGAAGTTATGAAATGATCACAGATATAAGAAGTTAATTAGCTTACATTTACAAAGATTTGTAACTGAATGGCAGCTGTTACAAGAATAATTAAATTTCATCCTTAAAAGCAAGATTTGGATATAATGCAATTGTATCCACCTTGAATTTTATTACATATTTGTTTAGAGAGCCTAACTGTTGTAACGAAGGAACGTCATTCTATTTAATGGTTCAAACACAGTATTAATTTATTTCTTGAATATGGAATAAATAGGGTAAACTGGTAAATAGACCTGTAGTGTTGGGAGGGGGATGGGCTGAGGTGCCCCCTCTCCCATGCAGTATTTCACAAATTTGGGCTAAGTGATCTTCTATCTGGGGTTCCAAGGTTGCCCTGAGGAAATCTCTATGACAGGCAACAAGAGAGGGAAAGATAGGAGGAGACTCTCAAGGGAAGTTTAGTGAAAGAGGCCTGGACATGATGCCCATCCTAATTACATTCCATTGACCTTAAGCCACAGACTCAAGCTGAACTTGACAGAGCTGGGATGTGTTATTTCTTAAAAGGTAGCCATTTCCTAGAAATGAGTATCCATTAGGGAGCACGTTTTTGACAAATAGCTTGCAATCTTTGTCACAGGCTTGATTTTTTTTTTAATATTCTTTGGGGGAAACTGAAAATGCTGTTGCAAAATAACAGTTCATAAAATCAAGAGTATGATGAAATAGTTAACATTTATTTGCTAACTTTTTATTCAATACATCTGTAAGCTTTTACCAATAGTCAGCCTGTGTCTTTGAATATGTCCTAACCCACTGAAGTTGGAGGTCTTATCAGCTTTTTTTTGCAAAGGAAAGCAATCCCCTGATGAGTGCCTAGAATTCACTTATGTTGCTGAAGCTTGACAGGAGGAAAGAAGTGCAGGCTGATCTCGCCCATGGCCTGTCTCTGTCAGTTAGTGGGTTTCTGAAGATCTGTGATTTTGTTACACATATAGAATATAGAGAATGTTCCTGTGCTTCCCATTCATATAGTCCTCATCTTCCCATTCAACTTTGTATCCAGAAACTGAAGTATTAGTGTGAACTGAACAAGTCAAGAGCAGATGATGAAGGCGAAGCCAAAAGAGCAAGGGCTCTGGAATTCCATGGTGTGCCATGACCTAACTCTATCACTTCTTCCTCTTAAGCTTGCTGAGGCTCAGTTCCTCACTTGCAAAATAAGAAGATTCTTTTAAGCGAACTTAGTGGTTGTTCTTAGAACTAAATTTCAGCACAAAGGGAAACTAGAGTCAATAAGCAAAATTCTCTTCTGCTGATTTTGTCTCTCGAAGCTCAAGTCCTCAATTTTTTCACATCAGTGCAGTTGGATAATAGACTCCAAGTCCGATTATCTTCTGAATATCCAAGCATTCTCTGCAGTTTGAAATTAAAAGTCACCAGACACCTTTCAATATTTTGTATTGATATTGAGGGTTTTTTTTTCTAATAAATTGGAGACCTCTGTTAAGTTTGCAAATCAATGATTTCATGATTCGCTGTAACCCTCTTTAAACTGATTTCTTGGGAAATTGTGTTCTAGCTGGTTGGAAAGTGTTATTTGAGGCCAAGAAGATTTGATGAAGCCTGTGAAACTGATCAATCATTGCTAAATATTCTGCAGGGTGAAACAAAAAGAAAAAAAGGAATTTAGGGCCATCTTTTTTTTGGAACAATACAAACCAAATATATGTGTGTTCATGCACAAATGCACACATACACATTTCATTACTTTACCTTAAACATTTTGGCTTAGACAAAAAAATGCAGTTTCATTATGAACAAATTAACTGTGTATAAGTACATTAAAACTGAACCGTATAAATAGGTTCAAATTATTGAATATCCCAGAGATATCCTTAATAGAGGAAGTCATGTTTCCCCATTTCCCTCTGATAGACACAAACTCTTACTCTTCCACTAATACTATCTATATGATAGTAGTGTTAAATGGTGTATCAAAATTTGATAATTACAGAGTGATCGTTCCTTTAGAAATTTTTAGGCCAAACAGAAGTAAAACTGTGAACTGTATTTTAACATTAGAGGTATACGCAAGCATTTGTAAGTGTCATTTTATTTAAAATTTCTTCTTTAAGAGAAAGAAATTTACATGATTATCATAAATATGTATATATATGTGCATATGTAAGTATATATACATGTATACAAATATATATATATACATTTTTTTACATAATCATTTTTACATATTCGCTAATCATCCTAGGTTATTCACTTATTCTTCTAAATTATAATCCTGTCACACAGTTCATCAAGATGTATTTTTGACCAAAGAGAAAGTGTTATTATGAATTCAATTTGCCTGGCTTTCAACTGGCAATTATCTATTAACCTTGCCAGACAGACAATGTTTGAGAAATTGGACCCATACTGTGGTTTTGATACAGAATAGAAAGTGTCACAGAAGAGCTAGTTAATAGGGCATCTTCAGAAGTGTGTCTTTTTCTCTCTTGTATTAGGGAATTACAAAGATTTATGAAGTTAAATCTTACCATTTTTCCCAGTTCATCCTCCTGAGATATCCAATGCTAATAGATTGGCATATATCATTCTACATCCTTATCTCTGCTTGTACAAACATATACCAGCACACACACACACACACACACTTACACACACCATTTATTTGGTTGGTTCTTGCCCACTGAATTGTTATGTTAGTGCTAGATATCGGAAAGTATTCCAATTATTCTCATGAAAATTAAGTGGCAATAGAATTGAGCAGTTTAGTTACATCAAACTAAAAAGGTTCTGCAAAATAAATAAAATTATCAACAAAATGAAAGGCAACCTAGAGAGAATATTTTTGCAAATGATATATTCAGTAATCCAAAGTATATAAAGAACTCATATGACTCAACACAAACACACACACCAATTATCTGATTAAACAATGGGCAGAGGACCTGAACAGATATTTTCCAAAGGAGACATACAAATGCCTAACAGGCACATAAAAAGATGCTCCACCTCACTAATCATGAGGTAAATGCAAATCAAAACCACAATGAAATATTACCTCACACCAATCAGAACGGGAGGTATCAAAAAGAAAAGAAATAACACTTGTTGGAAGAGATGTGGAGAAAAGGGAACCCTCATGATCTGTTGGTGAAAATGAAAATTGGTGCAGCTATTTAGAAACAGTAAGGAAATTCCTCAAAAAAGTAAAAATAGAAATACCATACAACCCAGGAATTCTACTTCTGTGTATTCACCCCCAAAACACAAATCACTAATTTGAAGATGTATGCCCCCTATGTTTATTGCAACATTATTTTTAATAGCCAAGATAAGGAAGCAGCCTAAGTACATTGATAGGTGAATGGCAAGGAAGATGTGGTACATACACATACAATGGAATATAAAAAAGAATGAAATCTTGCCATTTCCAATAATGTGGATGTTCCTAGATGAAATATACTAAATGAAATAAGGCACAGAAAGACAAATACTAAATGAAACACCTATACATTAAATCTAAATAAATGAATCTATATGTGTATGTATATATAAAATGTAATACATATATATACTTACATATGTACACACACACACATATACACCACATTATGTTTATTCACTTCATTTTGAGTTAATTTTTGTTTATTGCATAAGGCAAAATTCCAAGTTCATTCTTTTGTGTGTACCCAGTTTTCCCAACACCGTTTATTAAAAAGACTATCCTTTCTCCATTGTGTAGTTTTGACTCTCTTGTCAAAGATTATTTGACCATATACATGACAGTTTATTTCTTGGCTTTTTACTCTATTCCTTTGGTCTGTAAATCTGTCTTTATGTCAGTATCATAATAGTTTACTTCTTCCAGTGCATAACGTGTTTCGATATTAGGAAGCATAAGGTATCCTTCTTGGTTTTTTCTTTCTCAAGATTGTTTTGGTTATTTGGGGTCTTTTGAGATTCCATGTTAATTTTATATATTTTTTCCTGTTTCTGCACAAAGTGCCAGTGAGATTTTCATGGGAATTCATTGAATATGTAGATCACCTTGGGAAGTATGGACATTTTGACACTATCAACTATTCTAATCCATAAACACAGATGTCTTTCCATTTACTGGCATCTTTAATTTCTTTCAGCAATATTTTGTATTGTTCAATGTGCAAGGCTTTCACCAAGTAGATCAAGCTTATTCCTGAATTTTCATTCTTTTTCATGCTATTGTAAGTGGGATTTTGTTTAAATTTCCTTCAGGATTGTTTGTTGTTAGCATATAGAAATGCAATTGATTTTTTTGTGATGATTTTGAATCCTACAACTTGGCTGAATTTGTTCATAAGTTCCAACAGGTTTGTTTTGTGCAGAATCTTTAGGGTTTTCTATACATAAGATTGCATCATTTGCAAACAAAGATAACTTTATTTCTTCCTATCTAATATGGATGTCTTCAAATGTTCTTACATTGTCTTTTACAGAGTAGAGTTCTAAATTTAATCAAGTCTTGCTTATCAGTGATGTATTTCATTTATCCCTGGTGCTGTATCTTAGTCAAAGGTTATCTAGGTTTTCTCCTATGCTTTCTTTGAGGTGTTTATAGCTTTACATTTTAAATTTAGCTCATTGATTCTTTTCCCAGTCATGGCCTGTCAAAGCATTCTTCATTTCCAGTATAGTGTTCTTGATCTCTAACATTTCCTTTTGACTTCTAGTTTCTCCACATCTCTGCTTACATTGCCCATCTCTCTGTTCCTACATATCGCCTACTTTATCCATGAAAGCATATTCATCAAAATTTAAAATTCCCTGTCTGGTAGTTCTAACATCTCTTCCCTGTCTGGTTCTGATGCTTGCTTTGCCTTTTTTAACTGTTCTTTTGTCTTTTAGTATGCCTTGTAGTTTTTCTTGGTAGCTAAACATGATGTACTGGGTAAAAGAAACTGCTATAAAAAGGACTTTCATAATGTGGTAAGAGGTGGGGGAAAGAGAAGCATTCTATAATCCGATGTTTAGGCCTCAGTCTTTTAGTGAGCCTATGCCTTTAATCTATGAACTTTCCAGTATTTCTGTTTTTTCTCCACTTTAGGAGGACAAGAAGACTAGAGTGGGCTGGAGCTGGGTACTACCTTTCCTTTGGTTAGTTAAGCTCTGATAAAACTAGGAGTTTGGCTCTGATTAACAGTTTCTCTAAGGGTAGATCTTATTAAAGAACAGAATGTTCTGGCTTATTTCAGCATAGTTTGTTTTCCCCTCTTCTTGCCAAAATCATGAAGGAATATTCTCTGATATTTTCTGCGAGAGCCTGGTCAAGTTCATAGAGGTAAAAATCCCCAAAGCATGAGGACCCCCCTGTGATGGGATCCCCCTGGAGATTCTTACTCTCAGACTTGTACATACCTAAGCTCCAGCAATTCACCAATTACACTGTAGATATTTTTATGTCAGCACTGGGTCCTGCAGAGGTTTCTGATCTGAATTCTCTGTATCTGCCTGTCTGTGTCTTCAATTTTGGGTGCAGTGATTTGCTTTGTGACCTCACTTCTCTTACATATCTAAGAAGAATGGTTGATTTTTTAGTTTGTTCAGCTTTAGACTTGTTAGGATAGAAGTGATGACTTCCAATCTCTTTAAATCTGGAATTGGAAATTGGAAGTTCTCCTCTAAAAATGTCTTAATTGTATATTTAGAGAGAGAATTGCAACAAAATATTTAAATAGCTAATTTAATTCAAGGCAAATTAACTTTTGTGAAATTTTTAAGTTATTTAATTTTATGTTTCCTTAGTACTTACCACTTGGTTTGGTTCCGTAGTGTAATAGCTTAGTTTGGTATTTCATAGTGTAACAGCTAAATTTGAAAGCTTCATTTGAATATAGTTATGTGATTAAAATATAGCCTTAAAGGTCCCAAAAGTCTAATGGAGTTTGAAAAATGTCTAAATAAAACCTGAAGGGTAATGCACTGTGATATTTTAGTTTTAATATATTTCAGCTATTTAAGCCATACATTTCTAAAAATTGTTGATAGTAAAAATACTGAGTTCTTGACTCCTAATTAATATTGATTTTACTTGTCTTATATTTCTAAAGATAATAAATGGTTTTAATAAGAAAATCTCATTACAAAGGTACAGTAGTTAGATGAATTCTGTTATTGATTTCCTATTGGTTTTTTAAATCAATCAACATCTATTTATTTAGGTAATTTATGTTAGGTCACAAATAATTCAAACTTAGCATAGTTGGATTCAGTTACAAGTCATAGTGACTGAATTTCCAAACATGAATATATTCTCTAATATTTTTTCTGTGTTCATTTTAATAAACCTTCCCTGAATACTCATCCTGTTATCCACCTTTTATTTCCACTAAAGCATATACATTTATATCTTGTTAGTTTTATATGTTCTCACTTCATGTCATTTAGCATTTGCTTTGTAGGGAGGTAGTGCTCAGTAAATAGTTGATAAACTCGATGACTTGAAATTATAAACCAGAATGATATTTAATGAATATACAGTGAAAATTAAAATGGCAAAGCAGAGATAATCAAGTTAGCCAATTATTCCATTTGCACTTCTCCGAGAAAAAAAGCAAATTGCTTTTGCATTGATCATAATATAACAGTGACTGAAACTCTTTAATAACTGCCAATAATTTGCAGGCTCATAAAGAATAATTTCAGTGTAATAAATGTATAATTACATACCTATACCAGTAAAAACTGAAAATACATTTCAATGAAGTTCAGGATTTTTAAATGACTCATATAAAATGAGTAATAATAAATTAATAAGAAATTTAAATTGTTTTCTAAAAAGTGACTTACAAAAACTTACCACAAATAAAATCTTGATTTGTGTACCACACTGAAATTTTTATTTTGAATTTACAATATATTAAAAAGCAAATGTGGGGGTGGAGCCAAGATGGCAGCGTGAGTAGGACAGTGGGAATCTCCTCCCAAAAACATATATATTTTTGAAAATACAACAAATACAACTAATCCTAAAAGAGAGACCAGAAGACACAAGACAACAGCCAGACTACACGCACACCTGTGAGAACCCAGCGCCTGGTGAAAGGGGTAAGATACAAGCCCCAGCCTGGTGGGACCCAAATGCCCCTCACCCCAGCTCCTGGCGGGAGGAGAGGAGTCAGAGCAGGGAGGGAGAGGGAACCCAGGACTGCTAAACACCCAGCCCTAGCCATCTGCACCAGAGCACAGACACAGTGTATGCATGGGGTGCTGGAAACTAGGGAAACAGGACAGCAAGACCTTTGAGCAGGTCCCAAAGCCAGCACCCCTGTGACAAAGAAAAGCAAGTGCTTTTTGAAAGTCTTAAAGGGACAGAGATGCCACAGCTGGATGGAAGCTTCCCGGGTCAAAGTCCAGCAGCTGGAAATTCCAGGGAACCCCGGGCGCACTAATCCCCTGGGCAACAGCTCTGAGACCCCTCATGGAGGTAAACAGCCAAACAGCCCCCCGTCCATTACCCCATAGCATAGCAGCAGCCTGAGGCTGGCCACAACCACAGCAAGGGAGCTTCCTCCATACCGGCTGGGCAAGATACAGAGACCCAGTCTACACGCAATTGCCCAACACAAGCCACTAGGGGTCGCAGTTGTACCAGTAAAGAAAGGCCAGGAGGAAGTGGAAAGCCTTGGCTCTCCCAGCTGACAGACGAGTCAATAGCTCACCATTGCACCTATCAACATGAAAAGGCAAAAAAATTTGATCCAGACAAGACTAACCCAGACAGCTTCAACATCTTCTACATCTTCCCCTGAGAAGGAACCTGGGGAGATAGATTTAACCAGTCTTCCTGAAAAAGAATTCAAAACAAAAGTCATAACCATGCTGATGGACTTGCAGAGAAATATGCAAGAACTAAGGAGGGAGAACACAGAAAGAAAACAATCTCTGGAAGGACTTCAAAACAGAATGGAAGAGATGCAAGAGACCATTAATAGACTAGAAAATACAGAACAGGAACACAGAGAAGCTGATGCAGAGAGAGATAAAAGGATCTCCAGAAATGAAAGAATTTTAAGAGAACTGTGTGACCAATCGAAATGGAACAATATCCACATTATAGGGGTACCAGAAGAAGAAGAGAGAGAAAAAGGGATAGAAAGTGTCTTTGAAGAAATAATTGCTGAAAACTTCCCCAAACTAGGGGAGGAAATGGCCTCTCAGACCACAGAGGTACACAGAACTCCCATGACAAGGGATCCAAGGAGGGCAACACCAAGACACATAATAATTAAAATGGCAAAGATCAAAGACAAGGACAAAGTATTAAAGGCAGCCAGAGAGAAAAAAAAAGGTCACCTACAAAGGAAAACCCATCAGGCTGTCATCAGACTTCTCAACAGAAACCCTACAGGCCAGAAGAGAATGGCATGATATACTTAATGCAATGAAACAGAAGGGCTTTGAACCAAGAATACTGTATCCAGCATGATTATCATTTAAATATGAAGGAGGGATTGAACAATTCCCAGACAAGCAAAAGTTGAGGAAATTTGCCTCCCACAAACCACCTCTACAGGGCATCTTACAGGTACTTCTCTAGATGGGAGCATTCCTAAAAAGAGCACAGAACAAAACACCCAACATATGAAGAAGGGAGGACAAGGAATAAGAAGGGAGAGAAATAAAGAATCATCAGACCATGTTTATAATAGCTCAATAAGCAAGTTAAGTTAGACAGTAAGATAGTAAAGAAGCTAACCTTGAACCTTTGGTAACCACAAACTTAAAGCCTGCAATGGCAATAAGTACATACCTTTCAATAATCATCCTAAATGTAAATGGACTGAATGCACCAATCAAAAGACACAGAGTAATAGAATGGATAAAAAAGCAAGGCCCATCCATATGCTGCTTACAAGAGACTCACTTCAAACGGAAAGACATGCACAGACTTAAAGTCAAGGGAAGGAAAAAGATATTTCACGCAAACAACAGAGAGAAAAAAAAAAGATATTTCACGCAAACAACAGAGAGAAAAAAGCAGGTGTTGCAATACTAGTATCAGACAAAATACACTTCAAAATAAAGAAAGTAACAAAAGATAAAGAAGGACATTACATAATGATAAATGGCTCAGTCCAATAAGAGGATATAACCATTATAAATATATATGCACCCCACACAGGAGCACCAACATATGTAAAACAAATACTAACAGAATTAAAGGAGGAAATAGAATGCAATGCATTCATTCTGGGAGACTTCGACATACCACTCACTCCAAAGGACAGATCCACCAGACAGAAAATAAGTAAGGACACAGAGGCACTGAACAACACACTAGAACAGATGGACCTAATAGACATCTACAGAACTCTACATCCAAGAGCAACAGGATACACATTCTTCTCAAGTGCACATGGAACATTCTCCAGAATAGACCATATACTAGGCCACAAAAAGAGCCTCAGTAAATTCAAAAAGATTGAAATCCTACCAACCAACTTTTCAGGCCACAAAGGCATAAAACTAGAAATAAACTGTACAAAGAAAGCAAAAAGGCTCACAAACACATGGAGGCTTAACAACACGCTCCTAAATAATCAATGGATCAATGACCAAATCAAAATGGAGATCCAGCAATATATGGAAACAAACGACAACAACACAAAGCCCCAACTACTGTGGGATACAGCAAAAACAGTCTTAAGAGGAAAGTATTTAGCAATCCAGGCATATTTAAAGAAGGAAGAACAATCCCAAATGAAAGGTCTAATGTCATAATTATTGAAATTGGAAAAAGAAGAACAAATGAGGCCTAAGGTCAGCAGAAGGAGGGACATAATAAAGATCAGAGAAGAAATAAATAAAATTGAGAAGAATGAAAAAATAGTAAAAATCAATGAAACCAAGAGCTGGTTCCTTGAGAAAATAAACAAAATAGATAAGCCTGTAGCCAGACTTATTAAGAGGAAAAGAGTCAACACAAATCAGCAGAATCAGAAATGAGAAAGGAAAAATCACGTCGGACCCCACAGAAATACAAAGAATTATTAGAAAGTACTATGAAAACCTATATGCTAACAAGTTGGGAAACCTAGGAGAAATGGACAACTTCCTAGAAAAATACAACCTTCCAAGACTGACCCAGAAAGAAACAGAAAATCTAAACAGACTAATTACCAGCACCGAAATTGAAGCGGTAATCAAAAACTACCAAAGAACAAAAACCCCGGGCCAGATGGATTTACCTTGGAATTTTATCAGACATACAGAGAAGACATAATGCCCATTCTCCTTAAAGTTTTCCAAAAAATAGAAGAGGAGGGAATACTCCCAAACTCATTCTATGAAGCCAACATCACCCTAATACCAAAACCAGGCAAATAACCCACCAAAAAAGAAAACTACAGACCAATATCCCTGATGAACGTAGATGCAAAAATACTCAACAAAATATTAGCAAACCGAATTCAAAAATACATCAAAAGGATCATACACCATCACCAAGTGGGATTCATCCCAGGGATGCAAGGATGGTACAACATTCGAAAATCCATCAACATCATCCACCACATCAACAAAAAGAAAGACAAAAACCACATGATCATCTCCTAGATGCTGAAAAAGCTTTCGATAAAATTCAACATCCATTCATGATAAAAACTCTCAACAAAATGGATATAGAGGGCAAGTACCTCAACATAATAAAGGCCATATATGATAAACCCACAGCCAGCATTATACTGAACAGCAAGAGGCTGAAAGCTTTTCCTCTGAGATCAGGAACAAGACGGGGATGCCCACTCTCCCCACTGTTATTCAACATAGTACTGGAGGTCCTAGCCACAGCAATTAGACAAAACAAAGAAATACAAGGTATCCAGATTGGTAAAGAAGAAGTTAAACTGTCACTATTTGCAGATGACATGATACTGTACATAAAAGACCCTAAAGACTCCACTCCAAAACTACTAGAGTTAATATCGGAATTCAGCAAAGTTGCAGGATACAAAATTAACACACAGAAATCTGTGGCTTTCCTATACACTAACAATAAACTAATAGAAAGAGAAATCAGGGAGACAATTTCATTCACAATAGCATCAAAAAGAATAAAATACCTAGGAATAAACCTAACCAAGGAAGTGAAAGACCTATACCCTGAAAACTATGACACTCTTAAGAGAAATTAAAGAGGTCACTAACAAATGGAAACTCATTCCATGCTCTTGGTTAGGAAGAATCAATATCATCAAAATGGCCATCCTGCCCAAAGCAATATACAGATTCGATGCAATCCCTATCAAACTACCAACAGCATTCTTCAATGAACTGGACGAAATAGTTCAAAAATTCATATGGAAACACCAAAGACCCCGAATAGCTAAAGCAATCCTGAGAAGGAAGAATAAATTGGGGGGGATCTCACTCCCCAATTTCAAGCTCTACTACAAAGCCACAGTAATCAAGACAATTTGGTACTGGCACAAGAACAGAGCCACAGACCAATGGAACAGAATAGAGACTCCAAACATTAACCCAAACACATATGGTCAACTAAGATTCGATAAAGGGCCATGGGCATGCAGTGGGGAAATGACAGTCTCTTCAACAGATGGTGCTGGCAAAACTGGACAGCTACATGTAAGAGAATGAAACTGGATCACTGTCTAACGCCATACACAAAAGTAAATTTGAAATGCATCAAAGACTAGAATGTAAGTCATGAAACCATAAAACTCTTAGAAAAAAACATAGGCAAAAATCTCTTAGACATAAACATGAGTGACCTCTTCTTGAACATATCTCCCCGGGCAAGGGAAACAAATGCAAAAATGAACAAATGGGACTATATCAAGCTGAAAAGCTTCTGTACAGCAAAGGACACCATCAATAGAACAAAAAGGTATCCTACAGTATGGGAGAATATATTCGAAAATGACAGATCCGATAAAAGGTTGACATCCAAAATATATAAAGAGCTCACATACCTCAACAAACAAAAAGCAAATAATCCAATTAAAAAATGGGCAGAGGATCTGACCAGACTGTTCTCTATGGAAGAAATTCAAATAGCCAACAGACACATGAAAAGATGCTCCACATCGCTTGTCATCAGAGAAATGCAAATTAAAACCACAATGAGATATCACCTCACACCAGTAAGGATGGCTACTGTCCAAAAGACAAACAACAACAAATGTTGGTGAGGTTGTGGAGAAAGGGGAACCCTCCTACACTGCTGGTGGGAGTGTAAATTAGTTCAACCATTGTGGAAAGCAGTATGGAGGTTCCTCAAAATGCTCAAAATAGAAATACCATTTGACCCAGGAATTCCACTTCTAGGAATTTACCCTAAGAATGCAGCACTCTAGTTTGAAAAAGACAGATGCACCCCTATGTTTATTGCTGCACTATTTACAATAGCCAAGATATGGAAGCAACCTTAATGTCCATCAGTAGATGAATGGATAAAGAAGATGTGGTACAGATACACAATGGAATATTACTCAGCCAAAAAAAGAAAACAAATCCTCCCATTTGCAACAACATGGATGGAGCTAGAGGGTATTATGCTCAGTGAAATAAGCCAGGCAGAGAAAGACAAGTACCAAATGATTTCACTCATATGTGGAGTATAAGAACAAAAGAAAACTGAAGGAACAAAACAGCAGCAGAAGCACAGAACCCAAGAATGGACTATAGTTACCAAAGGGAAAGGGACTGGGGAGGACGGGTGGGAAGGGAGGGATAAGGGTGGGAAGAAAAGAAAGGGGGCATTACGATTAGCATGTATAGTGTTGGTGGGGCATGGGGAGGGCTGTGCAATACAAAGACAAGTAGTGATTTTACAGCATCTATGTTGAAGGACAGTGACTGTGAACTTGGTGACAAGTAGTGATTTTACAGCATCTTACTATTTTGATGGACAGTGACTGTGAACAGGGATGTGGGGGGCACTTGGTGAAGGGGGGAGCCTAGTAAAGTAATTGTAGATTAATGATACCAAAATAAGAAATAAAAAAAAGCAAATGTATTAAGAAATGTTTGTATTTTGCTACATGGTTACATGCATTACAATCATAACATCATTTGGTGAGGCTAGAGTTAAAGCATTAAGTGTGTGAGTAAACCTAAGAATTTCAAGTTTTAGTAGCTACAAATATTCTTTAACAGGGATATTCTTGTCAATCTTTTAGAAATGAGCATGTCATCTTATTAATGTACTCCCTTCCTAAATAAGACCAAATATGATCAAATAAACATAGATAGACTCTCAATATATATACTTACCTTTTGTAAGTTAGTTCCTCTGAGTAAGCATTATAATTTCACATTTCATTTGTATCAATTATATTTCAATAATGCCTTCTAATAATACAGGCTGCTTATGAGGATTAGATGACATTACAGTAGATCCATGAATAGAAAATGAAAAGTAAGATCTCAAAAGGTCAATTATTTTTCCAGATGGAGATTTTGATTCATTAAATGTTAATTTTTTTGCCTCAATTTCTGAAGATGACTATTAGCTGAACTTGAATGAAGCTCTAGGAGTATTTACCAACGAAAGTGCTCTATTCATAATCACAAGTGTGTAAATAAGAGTTTTGTGGTCAGGCAAATGCAGATTCATCTCTGAGGTATACAATTTTTAGTGATACGTCTTTGGAAGACTACTCAATGTAGTCTTCACTAGCAAAACATAGAAAAACTCATTTCACCTGGATGTTTTATTTATGTGTATGTTGTTTTAGTGTATCAAAGTGTAATATGTAGTAGAAACAATGTGAAGTGATATATGCATGAAAATTGAAAGTTTACTGAGCTTTATTTTTAAGGCTTCTATTCTGTACCTTTAGAAAGCATAGGCACTTATTTTCTTTCATTAAAAATAAATATAACTGAGTGGATAAATTTTGCAAAGTAGGGTACACAACATAGGATATGAGATGATGAGGATTTTATTTATTTATTGAATTTTCAAGTCTTCTAATTTTATTGTGGTCTGATAACAGGAAAGAATACTGGCTACATGTTTCCAAAGCTTGACTTAAAACTTAAAATGTTGTTAGGTTTGGATTTCATGATGATTTCTTAAAAATATATTTACTTTCCCTTTCTATCAGTTTCTTTAAATAGTATAACATGTTGAACCAATAATTATCATTGATGCCTAACCTGACCTTACTTACCAACTTAAATCATCATTGATGGGACTGATCAAGACAATTTTATTAAGCTATAACTTCAACAAAAGTATCATATAGGCATTTATAATCTTTATAGAAAATAAGGATTGTAATACTCATTGGCTTCACCCTTCAACATGTTTTTGTTTTTAAACATGTACCATTAGAATGTGAAAGAAGTATTGGTGGTCACCATCACCAAGGAGTCTAATACAAATAGGAAATCGCAGAGGATGATTCTCTAATACAGAACTAATACAGATCTTTCTGGGGATGATTAAACAATAAAGCTTACTGGTTTAAAATAAATTTCTTTCAATTAAAGAAAGAAAATTTACACAGTCCATTTTTGCTTAATTTCACAGGAAGACCTGGGGTTTAAATATAATCATGACCTCATCTACTTGAAAAGGCTATTGAAAGAATAAATTAACGACAGACTGTACTTTTGAAAAGTGAAAAGGGCCTTATAAACTGAAAGTATCATACAAAGCAAGATCGTTATTCATAAATGTATGGACAGTTCTTTGTTTCATTCATTTTAAAGGTCACTCAAAGGAAGTCCAGATAAAATGAAAATGAGCTCATTCTATACTGCTTATCAGCTAAAAGAAATGTGTGTGTGTCTAGCAATGATTTGATTTCTTAAAAATTGGAAAGACTTTCAATAAATGAATACAAATAGGAAATAATTGTTTATCCAGGAGAAATGAAAAAGATTATCACTCTTGCCATGCCTATTTTGCAGCCTATATTTCTGACAACAAAAAGGAATCATTTCAGCAGAAACCATTCTTTGAGGCATAGCCTCTTGGGAACTATGAGGCAGACTATGTCAGCTTATTCTTTACAGTCAGCTTGTGATTCTGCTTCTTTTAATTCAATTTCTAAGTAACAGTAAATGGTCTAAAACATTTTGAAAGCTTTATGTCACATGGTGTCCATATTAACGGCTGTGATTAGGAAAGCTTAGTTGCCAAGGTCAACATGAAGAATAAACATTATACTTCCAAATAGTCTCCAGGAATAACAAGCATTCCTAAATGAAATCTTAATATTTGAATCAGTAATCAATATTTTTATCATTCTAAATGGATATTTGTTGTATAAGTCACAACACAAAACCTAATTTTTAAAAGAATGCTGATCATTCAAAAGTCTCTTATTTACAAACACTCAAAATTTTAAAGGTCATCAAATAGATTCAAGTCAGTTAAAGATCTTGCTATGATTTGCCAATCGTTGACAGTAGTTTGGTTCCAATTGCAAATAATTTGTTATGCAGCAGCAGATAGGGAATTCTAACATAGTACTTAAAAACATAAATAAGATGACAGAAAATAATCTAAAGGCTACTAGGGTTGGCTGATTTACTGAAAGAGAGAAAGTTATATATACATATACCCACACATGTAAATATATATATGTATAATAATATACAAATAAATTGTATATAAACAAACAAACATAAATATATCTATGTATATATATATATATATATATACACATAGAGAGAGAGAGCGGGAAAGAGATTGAGAGACAAAAGAATGCTGAGTATGTTAGAATCCAGCTCTGTGGAGCTTACAGAAAGACACACTGAAAAAAACAAAAAAGTGTTGAAAGCAAAGGAAGAAATCATATCCACAATTACATCCAGAAAATGCTAAACAAAAGAAAACTATGTACAATGTTCCTATCTATTATTACTTTGGACAAATGCATTTATATGGAGATAGACCCTACAATCATAATAAAAGGACCAGTTCACTAAAAGTTAAAATAGGCAAGCAAATAGCAACATCATGTATGAAATATATAAAGCAATACTTAATCAACACAACATGTGACAGATTTTAGTACACTGAGAGTGCAGGAAATCAATCCCTGAAAGCTGTCACATAGGGACTGGCCTGGCACTAACAACTAGACCACAGTGTTCTCCTATTGAATGTAAACAATTTCACAGAACAGAGCCATCAGATAGTAGATGTTTTAGTGACACAGCAGAGTGAGAAAAAAGCCAGACCAATTTGTAATCATATTTGAGCATAAAACACAACAATGCACCAACCACAAAACTGATTAAAAAATGCCTATCTCCTGATTAGTATGACTGTCATTCCTTTACCAATTCGTGTTTAGTTTCAATTCATTTTTCTTGCCTTCTAGATACAATTTGAAAGATACCCAATCATAGAAACTGCCTCCACTTTTAATATCATGCAATCAGGACTTCTCCAAATGACTGAACACAAGCTCAGATTATACAGATAGTTCCGCCTTATATCCTTAGTACCGAGAGACCACATAGCTACACATTGTATGTTTTCTCTCTTAGTGAAATGAGCCAATAAACCCAGCTTTGACTATAGGTGTTTTCCAGCTGGATTTAGATGAAGAGTATAAATAATACCTTTCAAAATTTAACAGTTAAGCTGACAGTATTATTAACGATATATCTTTAAACACTTCAACATCAGTAAGCTTGGTTGCATGAAGGATATGTTTAAAAGTCTGAACACCGCAAACAGGAATGGAGACATCTGAGCTTCCTAATGAAAGTTATCTATCAGATCCAAAGTCTTTCCATAAAGAAAATGTTGCTATGTTGCCAAAATATGCCTTAGAACTTAGAAAACTTCAACTTGATCAATATTAACTGGTTTTCTGTGTTTTTTTTTGTTTTTTTTTTACTTTTATTTTTTATTTTTTTATTTTTATTCTATTTTATTTTTTTTGAGAGGGCATCTCTCATATTTATTGATCAAATGGTTGTTAACAACAATAAAATTCAGTATAGGGGGGTCAACACTCAATGTACAATCATTAATCCATCTCAAGCCTAATTCTCGTCAGTCTCCCATCTTCTGAAGCATAACGAACAAGTTCTTACATGGTGAACGAATTCTTACATAGTGAATGAATTCTTACATGGTGAACAGTACAAGGGCATTCATCACAGAAACTTTCAGTTTTGATCATGCATTATGACCTATAAACAATCAGGTTCAAATATGAATATTCGTTTGATTTTTGTACTTGATTTATATGTTGATCCTACATTTCTCCTATTATTATTATTATTTTTATTTTTAATAAAATGCTGAAGTGGTAGGTAGATGCAAGATAAAGGTAGAAAACATAGTTTAGTGCTGTAAGAGGGCAAATGTAGATGATCAGATGATCAGGTGTGTGCCTATGGACTAAGTATTAATCCAGGCTAGACAAGGGCAGCAAAACATCCATGGATGCAGAAGATTTCTCTCAAAGCAGGGGGGGTGAGGTTCTGAGCCTCACCTCTGTTGATCCCCAAATTCTCACCTGATGGCCCCCCTGCGACTGTGCCTGTCTTAGGTTGTTCCTCCCTTGAGGAATCTTACCCGTCTCTGGCTAACCAGTCATCTTCCGGGGCCATACAGGGAAATGTAAAGTTGGTAAGTGAGAGAGAAGCCATATTGTTTGCAAAGGTTAGCTTTTTACTTCTTTGCAGATTTATGCCCTGTGGCTTCTATGCCCAGCACTTCTCTCGAGGTATCTTTACCACCTGGAGGAATTATGATACTTGGTAAATTCGATATGAGGCACGAATTCTATTTAAGGGTTGTAATTAGGAAGGAAGAAGAAAAGCTATAGATGTAGCATATGAAGGAAACATGGGAGGATTGATTATTTCTTTGACATATCTTCTTGTATAGTACCTTAAGTATGTATAGGTTTTAAACTACTAACTAATTTGCACACACATATTAACATAATAGGAATACGGTGACATAAACAAAGCAAATCTATAATTACCATCCATCTCCAGTGAAGCCAAGAAAACCATTTAGGCACCCTAGGCATTTGTGAAAATTTGTCTATGATATGATGGATATTGTCCAACTGTACATGGACCATCAGACAAATTAAAGCAGCCCATTTCTGGGATCTGTTCACATCCCATATGTTCTTTTAACCATAGATAGTCTATAGTCATGAGATTTTGGAGTGCTACAACTTGCACCCCTCCCAACTCCTGGTTGAGTTCCAACAGTACAGATCTGGTCAAATTCGTTGTCTCACTGTATGCACATGCCAGCCTAGACATCTCCCTCCTCATTCCTATGGCAAGTTCAGGAGACGGTGGGCTGGATGCAGCCACAACTGCAGCATCGTCCGGATACCTGTGGAGGCTTTTTGATGATCATCATCCCCCGGCACAAGTCCTCCAGAGAGTGCTGATGCCGGAAGCTCCTCCTCATATCGTATCTTAGTTCATTTTCTGGGTATCCAAGCTAGGCCTTGATCTTCTGCATAGAAACAAACAGACCCTTTGCCCACACTTTGACATGCCCTCTATACCACTGTGCAGAACTCATTGGAGGTCAGCACACAGTAACTGCTTTTTTTTTTTTTTTTTTAATTAAGAGAAAGGAATATTATCAGAAAAGAGTACCTCCATAGCTGATCATCTGACACCCTTTAAGTGATCAACATTAAGGATATTTAAAGCATGCGTTGATCTTTGATTTACCAATAGTTTGATCCTGTCAAGGAGTAATCCCCCTTTTCTTTCTTTCTTTTTTTTTTTTTTTAATTTTTAATCTACACTTACATGAAGAATACTATGTTTACTATGCTCTCCCCTATGTCAGGTCCCCCCTAACAACCACATTACGGTTATGGTCCATCAGCTTAGCAAAATGTTGTAGAGTCACTACTTGTCCTCTCTGTGTTGTGCAGCCCACCCTCCCCTTTCTCCCTTCCCCCCATGCATGCTAATCTTAATACCCCCCTTCTTCTTCCCCCGCCTATCCCTCCCTGCCCACCCATCCTCCCCAGTTCCTTTCCCTTTGGTACCTGTTAGTCCATTTTTGGATTCTGTAATTCCGCTGCTGTTTTGTTCCTTCAGTTTTTCCTTTATTCCTATACTCCTCAGATGAGTGAAATCATTTGGTATTTCTCTTTCTCCACTTGGCTTATTTCACTGAGCATAATACTCTCCAGCTCCATCCATGTTGCTTCAAATGGTTGGATTTTTCCACTTCTTACGGCTGAGTAGTATTCCATTGTGTATATGTACCACATCTACTTTATCCATTCATCTACCGATGGACATTTAGGTTGCTTCCAATTCTTGGCTATTGTAAATAGTGCTGCGATAAACATAGGGGTGCATCTGTCTTTCTCAAACTTGATTGCTGCGTTCTTAGGGTAAATTCCTAGGAGTGGAATTCCTGGGTCAAATGGTAGGTCTGTTTTGAGCATTTTGATGAACCTGCATACTGCTTTCCACAATGGTTGAACTAATTTACATTCCCACCAGCAGTGTAGGAGGGTTCCCCTTTCTCCACAGCCTCGCCAACATTTGTTGTTGTTTGTCTTTTGGATGGCAGCTATCCTTACTGGTGTGAGGTGATACCTCATTGTAGTTTTAATTTGCATTTCTCTGATAATTAGCGATGTGGAGCATCTTTTCATGTGTCTCTTGGCCATCTGTATTTCTTTTTTGGAGAACTGTCTGTTCAGTTCCTCTGCCCATTTTTTAATTGGGTTATTTGTTTTTTGTTTGTTGAGGCGTGTGAGCTCTTTATATATTCTAGATGTCAAGCCTTTATCGGATCTGTCATTTTCAAATATATTCTCCCATACTGTAGGGTTCCTTTTTGTTCTATTGATGGTGTCTTTTGCTGTACAGAAGCTTTTCAGCTTAATGTAGTCCCACTTGCTCATTTTTGCTGTTGTTTTCCTTGCCCGGGGAGATACGTTCAAGAAGAGGTCACTCATGTTTATGTCTAAGAGGTTTTTGCCTATGTTTTTTTCCAAGAGTTTAATGGTTTCATGACTTACATTCAGGTCTTTGATCCATTTTGAGTTTACCTTTGTATATGGGGTTAGACAATGGTCCACTTTCATTCTCCTACATGTAGCTGTCCAGTTTTGCCAGCACCATCTGTTGAAGAGACTTGTCATTTTGCCATTGTATGTCCATGGCTCCTTTATCAAATATTAATTGACCATATATGTTTGGGTTAATTTCTGGAGTCTCTAATCTGTTCCACTGGTCTGTGGCTCTGTTCTTGTGCCAGTACCAAATTGTCTTGATTACTATGGCTTTGTAGTAGAGCTTGAAGTTGGGGAGTGGGATCCCCCCTACTTTATTCTTCTTTTTCAGGATTGCTTTGGCTATTCGGAGTCTTTGGTGTTTCCATATGAATGTTTGAATTATTTGTTCCAATTCATTGAAGAATGTTGCTGCTAATTTGAGAGGGATTGCATCAAATCTGTAAATTGCTTTGGGCAGGATGGCCATTTTGATGATATTAATTCTTCCTAGCCATGAGCATGGGATGATTTTCCATTTATTAGTGTCCCCTTTAATTTCTCTTAAGAGTGACTTGTAGTTTTCAGAGTATAAGTCTTTCACTTCTTTGGTTAGGTTTATTCCTAGGTATTTTATTCTTTTTGATGCAATGGTGAATGGAATTGTTTTCCTGATTTCTCTTTCTATTGATTCATTGTTAGTGTATAGGAAAGCTACAGATTTCTGTGTGTTAATTTTGTATCCTGCAACTTTGCTGTATTCCGATATCAGTTCTAGTAGTTTTGGAGTGGAGTCTTTAGGGTTTTTTATGTACAGTATCATATCATCTGCAAATAGTGACAGTTTAACTTCTTCTTTACCAATCTGGATTCCTTGTATTTCTTTGTTTTGTCTGATTGCCGTGGCTAGGACCTCCAGTACTATGTTAAATAACAGTGGGTAGAGTGGGCATCCCTGTCTGGTTCCTGATCTCAGAGAAAATGCTTTCAGCTTCTCGCTGTTCAGTAGAATGCTGGCTGTGGGTTTATCATATATGGCCTTTATTATGTTGAGGTACTTGCCCTCTATTCCCATTTTGCTGAGAGTTTTTATCATGAATGGATGTTGAATTTCATCAAATGCTTTTTCAGCATCTATGGAGATGATCATGTGGTTTTTGTCTTTCTTTTTGTTGATGTGGTGGATGATGTTGATGGATTTTCGAATGTTGTACCATCCTTGCATCCCTGGGATGAACCCCACTTGGTCATGGTGTATGATCCTTTTGATATACTGTTGAATTCTGTTTGCTAATATTTTATTGAGTATTTTTGCATCTACATTCATCAGGGATATTTGTCTGTAATTTTCTTTTTTGGTGGGTTCTTTGCCTGGTTTTGGTATTAGGGTGATGTTGGCCTCATAGAATGAGTTTGGGAGTATTCCCTCTTCTTCTATTTTGTGGAACACTTTAAGGAGAATGGGTATTATGTCTTCTCTGTGTGTCTGATAAAATTCCGAGGTGAATCCGTCAGGCCCTGGGGTTTTGTTCTTGGGTAGTTTTTTGATTACTGTTTCAATTTCTTTGCTCGTAATTGGTTTGTTTAACTTTTGTGTTTCTTCCTTGGTCAGTCTTGGGAGGTTGTATTTTTCTAGGAAGTTGTCCATTTCTTCTAGGTTTTCCAGCTTGTTGGCATATAGGTTTTCATAGTAGTCTTTAATAATTCTTTGTATTTCTGTGGAGTCTGTCGTGATTTTTCCATTCTCATTTCTGATAATGTTGATTTGTGTTGACTCTCTTTTTCTCTTAATAAGTTGGGCTAGAGGCTTATCTATTTTGTTTATTTTCTCGAAGAACCAGCTCTTGGTTTCGTTGATTTTTGCTATTGTTTTATTCTTCTCAATTTTGTTTATTTCTTCTCTGATCTTTATTATGTCCCTCCTTCTGCTGACTTTAGGCCTCATTTGTTCTTCTTTTTCCAGTTTTAATAATTGTGATGTTAGACTATTCATTTGGGATTGTTCTTCCTTCTTCAAGTGTGCCTGGATTGCTATATACTTTCCTCTTAAGACTGCTTTCGCTGCATCCCACAGAAGTTGGGGCTTAGTGTTGTTGTTGTCATTTGTTTCTATATATTCCTTGATCTCTATTTTGATTTGTTCATTGATCCATTGATTATTTAGTAGCATGTTGTTGAGTCTCCATGTGTTTGTGAGCCTTTTTGTTTTCTTTGTAGAATTTATTTCTACTTTCATACCTTTGTGGTCTGAAAAATTGGTTGGTAGAATTTCAATATTTTGGAATTTACTGAGGCTCTTTTTGTGAGCTAGTATGTGGTCTATTCTGGAGAATGTTCCATGTGCACTTGAGAAGAATGTATATCCTGTTGCTTTTGGATGTAGAGTTCTATAGATGTCTATTAGGTCCATCTGTTCTAGGGTGTTGTTCAGTGCCTGTGTGTCTTTACGTATTTTCTGCCCGGTGGATCTATCCTTTGGGGTGAGTGGTGTGTTGAAGTCTCCTAAAATGAATGCATTGCAGTCTATTTCCCTCTTTAGTTCTGTTAGTATTTGCTTCACATATGCTGGTGCTCCTGTATTGGGTGCATATATATTTAGAATGGTTATATCCTCTGGTTGGACTGAGCCCTTTATCATTATGTAGTATCCTTCTTTATCTCTTGTTACTTTCTTTGTTTTGAAGTCTATTTTGTCTGATATTAGTACTGCAACCCCTGCTTTCTTCTCACTGTTGTTTGCCTGAAATATGTTTTTCCATCCCTTGACTTTTAGTCTATGCTTATCTTTGGGTTTAAGGTGAGTTTCTTGTAAGCAGCATATAGATGGGTCTTGCTTTTTTATCCATTCTATTACTCTGTGTCTTTTGATTGGTGCATTAAGTCCATTTACATTTAGGGTGACTATTGAGAGATATGTACTTATTGCCATTGCAGGCTTTAGATTCGTGGTTACCAAAGGTTCAAGGTTAGCTTCTTTAGTATCTTACTGCCTAACTTAGCTCGCTTATTGAGCTGTTATATACACTGTCTGGAGATTCTTTTCTTCTCTCCCTTCTTATTCCTCCTCCTCCATTCTTCATATGTTGTGTGTTTTGTTCTGTGCTCTTTTTGGGGGTGCTCCCATCTAGAGCAGTCCCTGTAGGATGCCCTGTAGAGGTGGTTTGTGGGAAGCAAATTCCCTCAGCTTTTGCTTGTCTGGGAATTGTTTAATCCCGCCATCATATTTAAATGATAGTCATGCTGGATACAGTATCCTTGGTTCAAGGCCTTTCTGTTTCATTGCATTAAGTATATCATGCCATTCTCTTCTGGCCTGTAGGGTTTCTGTCGAGATGTCTGATGTTAGCCTGATGGGTTTTCCTTTATAGGTGACCTTTTTCTCTCTAGCTGCCTTTAAAACTCTTTCCTTGTCCTTGATCCTTGCCATTTTAATTACTATGTGTCTTGGTGTTGTCCTCCTTGGATCCTTTCTGTTGGGAGTTCTGTGTAAGTCCATGGTCTGTTTGATTATTTCCTCCCCCAGTTTGGGGAAGTTTTCAACAATTATTTCTTCAAAGAGACTTTCTATCCCTTTTCCTCTTTCTTCTTCTTCTGGTATCCCTATAATACGAATATTATTCCTTTTGGCTTGGTCACATATTTCTCTTAGTGTTGTTTCATTCCTGGAGATCCTTTTATCTCTCTCTATGTCAGCTTCTATACGTTCCTGTTCTCTGGCTTCTATTCCTTCAATGGCCTCTTGCATCTTATCCATTCTGCTTATAAATCCTTCCAGGGATTGTATCACTTCAGTGATCTCCTTCCTGACATCTGTGATCTCCTTCCGGACTTCATCCCACTGCTCTTGCATTTTTCTCTGCATCTCATCCCACTGCTCTTGCATTTTTCTCTGCATCTCATCCCATTGCTCTTGCATTTTTCTCTGCATCTCTGTCAGCATGTTCATGATTTTTATTTTGAATTCTTTTTCAGGAGGACTAGTTAGGTCTGTCTCCCTCTCAGGTGTTGTCTCTGTGATCTTTGTCTGCCTGTAATTTTGTCTTTTCATGGTGATATAGATAGTTTGCAGAACTGGTACAAGTGACCGCTGGAAGAGCTTCCCTTCTTGTTGGTTTGTGGCCTTCTCCTGGGATAATAGCGACCTCTAGTGGCTTGTGCTGGGCAGCTGTGCGCAGACAGGGCTTCTGCTTCCTGCCCAGTTGCTATGGGGTTTATCTCCGCTGTTGCTGTGGGCTTTGTCTGGCTGGGGCTGTTCCTCCAAAATGGTGGAGCCCCGTTGGAGGGGGAGCGTCCGGGAGGCTATTTATCTCCGTAAGGGGCCTCTGTGCTCCCTGCTGCCCAGGGGGTTAGAGTGCCCAGAGATCCCCAGTTTCCCTGCCTCTGGTCTAAGTGACCTGTCCTGCCCCTTTAAGACTTCCAAAAAGCACTCTCCAAACCAAAACAACAACAGCAACAATGAGAGAGGGAACAGAAAGAGAAAAAAAGTAAAAAACACGCGATTTTTTTTTTGTCCTCAGGTGCCGGTCCCAGGCACCCGCTCACTGGTCCTGCTGCCCTGTCTCCCTAGCACCAGGGTCCCTGTCCTTTCAAGGCTTCCAAAAAGCACCCACCCACCGGTCCCGCAGTGAAAGAATACTCGATATTCTTTGTCCTCAGGCGCTGGTCCCAGGCACCCGCTCACCAGTCCCGCCGCCCTGCCTCCCTAGCACCGGGGTCCCTGTCCCTTTTAGGCTTCCAAAAAGCACTCGCAAAAAAGAGAAAAAAAAAAAGGGGAAAAATGCCCAATTTCCTCTGTCCTCAAGTGCTGGTCTCAGGCACCCACCCACCGGTCCCGCAGGGAAAAACGTGGGATATTCTTTGTCCTCAGGCCCCGGTCCCAGGCACCCGCTCACCAGTCCCGCCACCCTGCCTCCCTAGCACCGGGGTCCCTGTCCCTTTAAGGCTTCCAAAAAAGCGCTCGCCAAAAAGAGAAAAAAAAAAAGGGGGAAAAACGCGCGATTTCCTCCATCCTCAGTCGCCGGTCTCAGGCACCCGCCCACTGGTCCTGCAGGGAGAAACGCGGGATATTCTTTTTCCTCAGGTGCCGGTCCCAGGCACCTGCTCACCGGTCCCGCCATCCTGCCTTCCTAGCAATGGGGGCCCGTCCCTTTAAGGCTTCCAAAAAGCACTTGCCAAAAAAAAACCGCTCCGGTTTCTTTCCACCCGCCGGGAGCCGGGGGAGGGGCGCTCGGGTCCCGCCGGGTCGGGGCTTGTATCTTACCCCGTTCGCAAGGCGCTTGTTTCTTGCAGGTGTGGATGTGGTCTGGATGTTGTCCTGTGTCCTGTGGTCTCTATTTTAGGAAGATTTTTCTTTTTGTTATATTTTCATAACTCTATGTGTTTTGGGGAGGAGATTTCCACTGCTCTACTCACGCAGCCATCCTGGCTCCGCCCCCCTGGTTTTCTGTTTTAAAATGAAAGCAGTACCATTTTTAAAACTCTGCAAAAGATATTACAGGAGTATCAGTGGTAAATAAGTTCAAATCAGCTAATTTGGGGAGTTGGAAGATTTCGGGTTAAATTTATCTTCTATTCTGTTTATTTCAACATGTTTTGTGACTCAACAAATGTGTTATCAGCAGAATAAAATGCCATTGCATTTGTCCCTGTTTAAATAAACTAATTTATTTTTTCGTCTTAAATTTAAAGTAAAAATCCATATTAAATAATTTTTATAGGATTTAGGTTTTATGGTAAATGTTCATGTTAGTAACACAGACATGATCATTACAGACATTAATGTATTTTCATCATAGTTTACTCTAAAGGCAGTCATTTCTCACATTGTTTTTTTAAGCATTCAAAAAAAATTGGGATGATTTTTCTAACGATGTTTTTTCTAATTGTTTTAAAGTTTAGTATCTTTCTAAGTTTAACAAATTAGAAAAGTTTTCATGTAGTAATCCATATCCTCAAATTTTACTTTGTTCAAGATTTATTTTTAGCATATTTTTAATTGAACAAATAAAAAAGTTTCCATATATTAATTATATATATGTCCTCAAGATAAAATACTGCCATTTCCGCTATAAGATGACATGCTTTCCTAAACATGTCTGCCCTGTCCAAGATCAGTAATAAAATTTTTGGAAGTATATGAAAAAATGGTGGTAGGAGTACAACTTTCAAAAATGTAGATAGGGAACTAATAAGAACAGTTGCGTTTGAACAAATTTGTGTTTTCAAAACAGTGATTAAGGCAAAACTGACTGTCAAATGGTCCTATTTGGATTTCAGAATCATAAAGTTTGAAAGCTAATGAAAACCTTCGTCTTTTGTATTATTTCCTCATTTTGTTTCTTTGAATGACTGACTCATTTTACAACAGAAGAGCAATTCTGATCTTTCCAAATTTTATTTAAACTCTGTTGATATAACAGATCTGGGCTTAGCAATGATGTCCTTTTGTTATCAGTATTTCTCTGTCCTTGAACCCCCTGCTTTTCTCCTGAATACATGATTTCACTTTATGCACAGTTCCAGTAATTAGCTCCTCTTCTCATACTTTGAACCATGTACAAATTCGTAATGGCACTAAGGATCAATGTAGACAAGAAACATCTCCAGGCAGATGATACAAAATTGTCTAGTGAAAGAAAAAGGAGATACTGCCTTTGGTTGAGATGGACGTGAATCTTCACTAATGTAGGAAACAAAACTAACAGTAAAATGATTTAATTCACTTATACACTAAAGATGGAATTTATCTAAAAATGGCTCTGCTATCTAATTATTGTAAGAATGAAGTGTTTAGATCAATTCTATTAAAATTATATCATCATCACCATCATAACCAGTCATATAAATAATAAAAAATCTATACATATTTTCCTGAGATTAAGGTTTCTTTAAAAAGAAGCAGAAGACTACAGACTGGAAATAAGTGTTTAAAAATCTTAAAAGTGATTATTTTGAATTGATTTCTGTAAGTTTAATTTTTTTAGAATCTTTCCAACTTCTTAATTTTGGCTTCATAGTTTATTTATTTCTATCTTATCTTGTTTAAAAGTAAAACAGTTGAAATTTTTAAAATATGTAAATTAGCTTACAATCATCCACTGAGTATAGTATCAACCTTGATTCACAGACTGCCTGCTGCTGTCACACTACCAGAGCTCTGTATTGCACTATTTCCATTTGCTGTGGAAAAAATTGAGTTAGAGAGAATGTCAGCACTTCCAGCCTCTAAGGTGAGAACTAGAAAATGCCAGTGGATGGATAAAGACAAGTACCATATGACTTCATTTATTTGTGGAATCTAAAACCAAATCAAAGCAAAATGAATAAAATAGCAGATTCATAGACACTGAAAAGTGACTGGTGGTCACCATGGCAGAAGGGGAGGGAGATAAAGGGGCACAAAAATTGTCAATCACAATATAAGTTGGTCACAGAGATAGCAGCACAGCACGCAGAATATATACAATGGTTCAGTAGCATCTTTCTGTGTTGACACATAGTAACTGCTCTAGTTGAGATGAGGATTTAGTAATACAGGTAACTGGTAAACCACTGTGTTGTATATTTGCAAGTACTATAAGACTGTATATCAAGTATATTTCAATAAAAAAATGAAATGCAATGGAACATAATTTAAGATGTCTGTATTATGATGTCTGTAATGACTGATGCCATTGCTTTGAAGGTGTTAATTCAGAAATTCAGTTTTAATTTCCTAAGTTTTGGCAACATTATAGAACCCTTTTGATCATTTTCTCCTTACCAGCAATAGTTTTCTCATAATTTATACTGTGTACACTCATACTGCATTTATATTTAATTCTCTTTAAAGTTCACTCAAATTTTGATCTCTGCATCTTGGGACATGTCTGCTAACTGGCTTTCATAAAGACATACTTTTTTAAGTCAAATTTTTGTCCATTTTAAACTTAATCTAGTTTCTGATCATAGCTTCTTTCTTGATATTAACAACATCCAGAAAAAAGTTTATTGCATTATGCTAAATATCACTCCCAAGTACTTTCTGAGAGCCTCAGTAAGTTATGTAACAAAAACCATCATTAGAAAATCTATCAAGTGAATCAAGAGAACATCTTCAGGTCTACAATGAGGATCAAATAAGTACTTCCCTTTAAAAAACTGCTATTGATTTGTACTTCATCTTTCAACAATTGCATTATTTCTTCATCTGGTATTTGATGTTCAGAATGTCCCCTCTCACTTAGAGGTCATTCAGATGATCAAAGAATGATTTGTCATGAGACAATCGGTAATAAAACACATGACTAAAAGACATTTCTTATGTACTTTGAGACCCAAAAACTCCTGAGAAAATTTCAGGTTCAAAAACTGTATGTCAGGTATAGTGAGATTTCACAAAAGAAAAATAACCTTTTTACAAGCTTTATATTCTTTAAAAATACTAGGAGAGGAAACAGGAATTTTGTGAAGCAAGTAAGAAATGAGGGATGATTTATCTTGATGATTTCACTAGGTGACTATGTTAAATGCTAATAAGACTGCAGACTGCAAATGAGATAATATGACACATGAGAGATTTGTAAACATGAAGAATAAAGGAGGCCCTCAATGAATCAAATAACATATTTATACCACCTGGACTTTTTTTCCTAAAGAGTAAATTTTAATTAAAAACTATATCTAAAAGGAAATTCTAAACAATTATGCCCAGCAAATTTAAAGAAAAAATAAGTAGTTCTCAAAAATTTTCCCATTAAGTAGAAAAAGAAAATTTTGAAGAATAGAAAAGGAAGAAAGAAATGCTTGACAAAAATCATTAAAATGGAATAAATTAAGTCAGGCTGTATTAACTTGTTTGCATTCCTAGTTTCTTTGCCATTTGCCATAGCAACTATTTCTAAATCTTACTGACAACAGAATTGGTTAGTAGAGTAGGAGTTTAAAACCATTTTTTGGGAAGGCTCATGGCTCAACACTCTCAAACAACTGAATTCTTCTGTTTCAACCCATTTTCTCTGGTAATATGAGCATTTATAAGCAATTTTCCCCTGGGAAAAAGAAATTAATATTCCCTACACAACAGAGGGGGAAATTATCATTTGATACAGTGATCATAATGCAAAAAGTGTCAAATTTAAATAAATGCAAAAAACATTAATATGCTATTTTTGGAGGATAAAACCCAAAGTAACTATTCTTTTTACATTCTTTTATAATTATAATAATATAAAAAGTTAACTTTGGATTATACACTATATATTTCCCTTCACTACATATGCAAATGTCTGAATCTCAATTGGACTTAGATATTTTTAGCTGATTTACTAATCTAATAAGATAAAATTAATATAAAAAAAGTGTATGCTGTATTTTAAGTGTTGGTAAGGTAGCCTCAAATAATGAATCTATCCCTCATTTCTGATAAACTCTACCCATCACTCATTTCTCCTATTGGGCCAATACATCCCATAAATAAAGTGAAACTGAAATTTTAAAAAATTCCTGAAAAGCAAGGAGATAAAAATTACTTTATGTTTAAATTTAAATTTGATTTGAAGTAAAATTAGTTTCAAATTGGCTTGTCTAGAAGTGATAATAAATAATTAAAATATCTGAAGTAGAACTATAAAACAAGATGAGACAGGTTTGAGGCACATTTAAGACATAAAATAAGGTGTCCTGAGGAAATGACTAGAAATGATGAGTCCAGTGAGGGAAGCAGCAGAGTGGGGTTGTTAAAATCATAGGCTTGGGTGTCAAGTAAAGTTAGGAGAGCATCTCAGTTTTGTCACTTAGCAACTATAGACCATAGGCAATTATTTTATCCTCACTTTCTTCTTTTTCTATTTTACAAAATGTGGTAGTTGTGATTATTAAATGAGATAATGTCTCCAAAGCATTTGATCCTTGATTGTAGTGAATGTTCAATAAAAGGAATATATCACATTTACAACTGATGATGATTGCTGAAATCCGGACCTGAGTACCACCTTTTGAATAAGCCCACCCACCGTCACAGAGAGACCTAGGTGTCATCTTACCTAGGCTACAAGCATTCTTTCGGTGACATGTCAGCAAGCCACAAGCCCACCTTTCCCCTGACCCCTCCCCTCAAAAAGCCTGCCCAAAACCCTGGCTATAAAAAGCCTCTTGACCTGTTAGACCCTTTTCCTTGGTTCTGCTGGCCTGAGCAGAGAGGTCCCTCTCAGGTTTAGCAATAAACCTGCTTGGACTGTTGTGTTCTCATCCCTTTCAATAAAGATGATGATGGTGGTGGTGATTAGGCAATAAATAACTGAAGGCTTTTACCTAAGAATACTTGTAATACAGTAAGTTAAAAATAATCTAGAATTTTGAATAAATGATTACTTTCATGTCTGTAGGACATCTGGATTAATCCAGAGGGGGGCTTAAGGCTGGAGGTAAAAATTTAGGGTTACCATTGAGTAAGCAATGTCTGAA
Organism: Manis javanica; assembly: GCF_040802235.1. Classification (NCBI taxonomy): domain Eukaryota; kingdom Metazoa; phylum Chordata; class Mammalia; order Pholidota; family Manidae; genus Manis; species Manis javanica. The sequence continues at coordinate 69,030,057 of NC_133168.1, forward strand.
ATTATTATTCAAGGTTAGTGTGTTATGTTATATTTTAAAAATGACCAAGAACAAAATTTTGGCAGTAGTTGCACTTAAAGAGGGGAAAGAGTTCTCACAGTCACAGGTAAATAGAAGACATACGTATTATCAAAGAAGCCAAGGAAAAATAGTTTCTTGATTAAAGGAAGATTAAAATGCCAAATGTTGAAGACACATCAAGAGAGTGAGTGAAGACTGAGAGGAAATCTTTGAATTTGTCAATTAAGAGATCCAATTAATTGTCAGAGGGGACAATCTGGTTGAAGAAAAATAGGGTCATTTGGTTGATAATTGAATTTAAAGTGTAAAAAAGAATGCAGAAAACATGGGTTAATCTTCAAAATATCCTTTCTCTTAACCTTATTTTATATATGAGAAAAAAGTGCAGAAAATTAAAATACTTACCCAGGATCATAGCTCATAAGTAGTGGAACCTGTGTTAAAACACAGTTATTTTCAGAACAATTGAAATAAAAACCTTCAGAGCAAATGAAACTGCAGCCCTCATTAATATACTTGTTTAAAATTAATTGTAATAAAATTAATTTATCCACATATAATGAAAACCAAATTAGTTTCTCCTGGCCTATGGACAAAACTCTGATCTATTGTGCTAGTCAATAATTCTAGTAGACAGTGAATGATTTTAAATGGGAGAAATTGTTCTAAGCACCTATCAAAATCTCAGTTAGACACAGTAAATAATTAGACCAGAAGATTGTTATACCTCTGGTGCTACTTCAAAGATGAAGCTTTTGTAAACAAGGAACCTTAGCTTCATGGCCAAAGAGAAGTTTCTATAATTCTTAATATTATAACATGTCATTTTTGAATTTGCGCTTTGGCAAGTCTAGTGCAATTAAATTGCACCTGTTTTTTGGGAAATCATAAAAGAAATTACTCCCAGCTGCTGTTTATCCCCACCCTTCCTCTGGACCCTAAAGTAGTAGTTTATCCAACCACAGTAATTATGATGGGATAATTTCCTCAGAATTGATCCCAGAGATTATATGATTAAATCTCACAGATGTCTTGGAGGAGTCATTCATTGGCTAAACTGTTTTAGGGCCAATCTAATTCATCAGGCCCATGCTGGACCAAAAGTTATTAATCTCTAAAGTACAAATATGCCAGAGCCTGACTTACCTATAAGATTCTTTCATTCCCCAGATTGTAAATAAGCATGTGGGTATACTATTGCTCATGCTGGAAAGAAATAAGGGAAGATGAGATGGAGGTGGGGACCTTCTATTTTCTTAAAATTTTTATAGGGTACAGTTTAAGAATGGATACACAATATTGTCTTTGAGATACTCAGGACTCTTGTATCCTTAAGGGGACAAGCAGACCCCAGGAACTGATAATACTTCATTGTCTAAGAGAGTACACTATTATTACACTAATTTACATCTGTAATTAAGAAATACACATTAATGTTAATTTATACATATATAGAATTGTGTGACATATAAAACTTTTTAATGTATATATGATCTTATTAGGTCCTGCCAATTGAAATTTAAAAAGTTATCCTTCCCAAAGATACCAGTCCTTAATGGGTACATTTTCCTAAGCCATCAAAGGCAGAATTCACTATTTAAATTAATTCAGCAAAAATAGTTGAGAATCAATACTTTATGCCAGGCACTCTCTCATGCAGGAAGGATCCAGTAATAAACAAACTAGACAAGTTGCCTGCAATCATTGAGCTTATATTGTAGTTTTCAGACAGAGAAAGAAGAAAACAAAATGTTAAGTATTAGAACATCAGACCAAGATAAGTACGTTGGGGAAAAAATAAAGCAGAATAATGGGGATAAGAAGTATTGGAGGCAGTAAAATGGGAGGGGTAGGTGAAGTTGTTCTCAAAGTGCATGTGAATTAGTCATCTAGATGGGAAGGACGGTGAATGGAAAGCAGACAATGGGGTTGGTTTCTGAAAAGTCTGATGAGCTCAGCTGAAGTTAAGGACCATGAATTTAAAGTGAAACCAACCATTATAGGTGTTAGGTTTTTTTCCAGCCATATTCCTCCAGGCAACAGACGGCAAGTTGTACTTCAACCAAGGATAATTATATGCTATGTGTGCTCAACCAAGAGAGACAGTGCCAAAGGATTTAAAAATATATAGAGAGAAATGATTACAGTATGGATTATAGAATCTAAGCAAGAGAAGAATGGAAGTAAAGACCTAATGGGGGTGAAGGTCCGTAAGAAGATGGGAGAAGCAATGAAATACAGATCTCAGCCAAGCTAATGAATTATTGCAGTCAGAATCCTAGCAAGAGTCCACTAGAAATGGAAGAGACCAGGGTGCTTACTATTTCAAATGTGGATTAAGTTCAATTATTGGTTATGACACAATATGAACTTGGGAGTAGGAGGCTTACGCTGGATGGAGGAGAAGATTGTGAGAGCAGAAACTGTCAAGGAACAGAGGGGTATTATGATAGTGAATGTATTATCTAAGTGGATATTGACATCATCAAGAATTATGAGCTAATATTGCATAGAGTTGGATACAGAAGTCAAAATCCTCACAATAGTGAGGTTTATAGATTGGCTGAAACATGAATAGAAGACTTGTATATCCAGATGTACATACTCTGGGGACGGACTTCAAATCGGTAGGCGTTTAGAGAGAATAGGCTGTCAGTGACAATAATGAGTGAGGAGGACAATTCTGTGTTCAAGGCCCAGGGCTATGGCAGAAGTACAAGGTAAATCAGCCACCATGTGAGTTAGCTATGGGGGAATCAGTGGTAATAGGTTTTATTTAAGATAGTAACTTTAAAAAATCCAGAGAATGTGATGGCATAGGGAATTCTGTTATTGATTTTGAGTGAGGGCAAGGTTTGGTGAGGGGTGAGGAGAGGACTCCCCTGAGGGATGTTCACAGCCATTTGGGAATGAACTGTATGTGATGGCCTGGAAGTCATGGGCTTCTTCATTATCAAAATAAACAGTAATTAAAAGAAGGGGAGATTGGTCCTGTTAATCATGGAGGCAGGCTTTGGTCATACGGCTGTTTAAGCAGGGTAGAAGGGGACAATGGATGCATGATGGTGCATGATGATGTGAGGGTCTTGTCAGCAGTTTGCTGATCCTGCAGCCCTGTGTTCACTCTAGTTGATTTAATTGTGATGGCTGTGGAAGGGGCATCCTTACAAAGTGTAGGGTACAGGAGACTCCTAACTTAGGAAATCATTCTAGAGTACAGAATGTGACTTCATTATACGACTTTCATTTATTTAAGTACCAAACAGTACAGGGATATTGCAGACCACCATGAACTAAAAGCTTATGACTAAGATTATCCTAAGACTGGAAGAATTTCTCAACATTAGAATTTTTTTCAGTACAAGTTATTAAATTAATCTAAAGGAGGAATGTCATATGATTTTCTCAAAAAAAGATGGGAGACATTTTATAAAATGTAACATTCATTCATGTTATAGAACAAAGAACAGAGACATTTGCTTAAAATAATAAAGGCTGACTATCAGACACCTATGGCAAATATTTTGCTTGATATTCAAATAATAGAAGCATTTCCATGAAAGTAGAAATAGTGCAATTTTGCCTAAAGCAATATAAGCATTAGTCATTGTATTGGAGATTCTAACCAATATATCAAACATAAGAAAAAAGAGTATATTTTATTATTGTAAATAAAATGGCATAATGTACATATTTGTAGATACAATTGTCTACCTAGAAAATTCAAGAGACTCAATTGCCTAACTAATTGATTCTATCAAATGGAGAGACACAGAACTACAAATGAAGAATAAAACATTTTTATATAGAGCAATGACCAGTTAGGAAATCCAATCAAATTAAGTTTCACGTGTGAAATAACAAAAAAAAAGTGTTCCTTGGTATAAAGTACATATCTAACAAGGACTACATGTCTTATATAAAAAAAAAAACTAAAAACTACCAAAAAGCAAAAATCAACACTTAAATAACCAAAGTTATCATGTTCATTGACAGATATGCTTAATATTTTAGAGCTATCATTTTACCCTAAAATAGAGTAAATCAATGCTTAGACAATTTTGTTAAAAAGAAAATTGTATAACATTATAGCTATAATTATATGTCTTTTATAAAGTTTCACTGTTAAAAAATATAGAAATTTCCAGTTTATCTCAGAGGTGTGGAGCACTAGAAGGAGCATTGCTCCTACACATATAAAAGCTGTATAAAATGCCAATTAACAACTTTTCTTGAACCCACCAGAAACCCGAAGTTGTTTAACAACCAGCCAATCCAAAATCTAGAGAGAGACAGGTGTCTGCAAGGAAGGGAAGGAACTGGACATCAGCTTACCTGGAGCAGGTTCTAGTTTTTCTTCTTAGGATTTGTTAGTTTGATTTCTGTATTAAGCAATGAATTTCCCTTAACTGATTTTTCTCATGATTACATGTAGTCTATGTTTTCCTTTGTCATTTTATATGTAGTACATTTTGATTGATGATAGATTTTTTATTTAACATGATCGAATGTCTGGGTTTTACTTTCTCTTTAAATAACTGGTAGGCTTTATTTTGTATAGTTAAGTAGCTTGTGTTTCAATTTGATTATTTCAGGGATTGTGTATAATCTTTGTAGAAGTAAGCATATGGTAGCCTATTCTAGGGATGATTTAGGCCCAATATTACAGCTTGTCAACTGAACTCACTGAGTGGCCAATGAGATTCTCCATAGTGGTTAGTTAGAACTCAAAATCATGTCAGCTCTGAGACCCACTCACCTCACAGATCCCCAGTAGTTCTTTTCTCAGACCTGTTGAGTTTCCACCCGTGCACGCACAACTTTGTATTCATCAGAAGCTCAAAACTTAACTCTTTACCTAAATTCATTGAGTATGAATCCGGATACGCACACTTCCGTAGTTAGCAAAGATTCAACGCACTCCCAAGAACCCAGGGGAAGTTTTTGGAATAGGTGAAGGCATAGCTGATGTGCTAAATTAACAATATGAAGATTATGACCTGCTGAATAAGGAGGCACAAGACACCCCTGGGAGAATGGGAAGGAGCTCCCACTTTGGGGAAGTGAAAATCCAGGGCCATTTTAAATAAAGATGGTTTCGATACACTTGCACAGAGAAAGTAGTCAAAATATTTATGACTTCCAGCTCCCAGAAATGGAGTGGAGTGGGGAGAATATGCAGTGAATCAGGGGAGGAGCAGTCCTCCATCCCAGGACGTAAGTCAGCAGGAAATACAGAGCAGGGTACAAGCACCTATTGCTTATAAAGTGGCTGGGGCAACTGTCACTTAGTTTTCACTGGCTCAGCTCTAAGTGGATTTTTAAAAGGATCTCTGGGAAAAGCAAAGTCAGAACTTGAGGTGAGAATCTTAAATTTTGGTCCTTAACCAAGTGTCCAGACTCTGGTGTGAACAGAGTGGTCGGTCAACCTGTCCAATGCCTGCACAGCAGCTCAGTAGAGCTGTTTTCTCCCTGCAGGAACTCCTGGCTTCCCGGCTCCCTCATGTCTGGAACTGCCAGTTCCTATTGCTTCAGTGTCACTGACTCCAGTCTCTGTCTCCTAGACTCAGTGAGATTGTCTGCTCGGGACCTCTTTGCCTGAATCACTCTCCAAAGTGTACTTCCCGGAGTAAACCCGGGGATGATCATAAAGCTCACCTAGTTTTGCTCTCTCTTCTCAGGGATCACCGTCTAGGTTCCAATATCCACAACTATCATTTCATATATTTCTTACTGTTTTATAGCAGGAACATAACCCAGTCCTCGTTACTCCATCACGGCAAGCAGCAGAAATCTCCCCTTTTAAAAAGAGAAAAACAAAAGTGGAAATCACTTCAGAATTTTATGATTCTACTGTGCCTAAAAGCTGTTCATGGCATGCAAGCACATCGCAGCACAAATAGTGGGAGATGCCAGTCAGAGCTCTCCTGCTCCAATTAACATTCTTTATTTATGTCTGCTTTCTGCAAGTAGAGCTATAAGTCCAAGTACTCCCTAGGATGGGAAGGTCATTTCACCGTGGCAAATCAGAGATATTTTTTGATAGGGAACCATTCGTTAATGTTTAAAATCAACTTACATAGTCAATTGCTCATGTCTTTGGACACTAGAATAAACTGTGCCAAGTTTGCATTTTTCTTTCCAGACTGCTCAGAACACATTGGTACCCAACTGGTGTGTTCCCACCTTCTTCAGTGTCACTCCATCTGGGCCCTTTTCTGATGTGCTGAGTACTTTTTAGCTCCCTAGTACAGATTTTAATTAAGATATGAAATGAGAAAAATACCTCCTAGACTTTGCATTTCTTTTCCCTTGAAGCCATTCCCTATTCCCTCTTAAATCTATTTGGAATCATTTTCCAGAGTTACAACAATCACTTCCATGATTTTCTGAATAGTTAAAATATCAGAAAGCAGAAATACAGCTACATCTGAGGTGAATAGAAGAGGCAAAATTATAAAAACCTAGAACTAATTACATTTTTTTCTGTAATACAATTTGGTTTAAGATAAAATTCTGCTCCTTTGAAGATTTTCATAGCTCTTTTATCCCTGTTGTTGGAGAAATTTATATGTTGTCTACTATTTAGAGTCTATGAGTGTGCCCTGATTTTTATGTAAACATCTCCATAACAGGATGGCCTTTTAAAAAATGCTATAAAAGTATAGACACAATCCCTGAGATTTTATATTACCTTTTTGGAAAATAAAAATTGTAGCTAATGTCATTACACAAAATAATGTGGTTAAAAATATTTTCCTATCTTCATACATGTTTTTTAATGGCACCACCATACATGTAAGTGAAAAAAAATGTTTGATAGCTATCACTATTTTCTGTAAGCATGATAGAGAATCGCTTTTCTTAACACTGTGTTATATTTAGCAGCAAAAATAAGTCTGAGTTTGTGCAACAAATTAGGTTCCACAGAGTTTACCTGCTATTCCCTAAGTAAATGTCACAGTTTAAGCTGCTTTGTTCAGTTACAAGTTCCCCTTTCAGAATCTCAACCTTGTTCCCATCACCCTTTTTCCTAAAGTAACAGAGAAGATGAACAAGAGCCACTCCATGTCCCTCAAGCCAGAAAATCATGATGGGATATTTCTGGACTAGATTCTCCTTGACTTGGGGCGCAGTCATATTTTCTGCATTTAGCCAAAGAAACAAGACGGAATTACTGGCATTCCAGTTCTGAACAGTCGTCCCATGTTTTTGCCTGCACTCTCATTACTACCGTGGCATCTGCTGACACTGAATCTCCCTGTGGCAGAACGGCAGGAGCTTGCACGCCCACATCTGACCTTTGGAAAGCACCACCTATGTTACTGGAGCCTGCGTTCACTATTGGAGTCCCCTGAAATACAGAGGAAGCACATGGGATGGTGGGAATGGAGTTGAGCCAAGAGAACAAATGGAGTAGAATTTTGCACGCTCTGAAATTCTTCTATGAGGAATATTACAAGGGTTCATGAAACATCCTATCATGTAAAGTTCATGCATTTAAAACTACCCCTACCTTGTATAAATTCCTCAAATGCTCTGTAAATCATATCCATCTCCACAGTGTTTTTTTGATTAACAAAGTATTTTTTTGACCTGTTTAATGACAATTCTCTCTCCTAATCCTCTAATTGGCCTCTGGCTTATTTTTGCCTTGTTTCTCCCAAGATCAACAACGGATCAACCATGTGTTGGTTTCACAGGGTTTACCTGCTGTGAAACACTAGGAAATAAAGTGGCACAGACCAAAAAAGATCAAATTCTTGTCTATTATGGTTGGCTAGAGCTTTGCCACTTCCTAGTTCGACAAGCTGTCTAATGACTAAAAGAAAATACTACCAAAAAAGATAGATAGTTAGAAATCAAATTATCTTTGCACTGGTTTCGTAACAGTGTGACCTGGGTAGAATATAATAGTGAAGGATGTCTCCACCTTAAGAGCCTCTATTATTTATTTGGATGACAAAGGACTCCAGGAATGCACATAATATTTTAGATTGACATTTAGCAAATATCCCTTCATAAAACAGAAAGCTAGCCATCACTATTTTCAAGTTATTTTAATGAACATTTGAGAAATTGAATCTATTAAAGATGAATTTTTAAAATTTGCATGCAACCTCTAGTGATTCCACAATACTGCGTACTATAATGATTAAATGACCATGTTCTAAGCCACTCTTTCTGAGGCAATTTTCTTCAAAAAAGGAAAGAAATATCTGAGTGCTGGAAAAGTAGCATCTTTAGTGCCACGCTTGAAATTACTCATGTTTCTTGTCCTCGTAGACCTAGTTTACAAAGAATTCAAGGCAACAGAAAACTGATTTGCTTGCCCAGAGAGAGGCATGAAGAGCTGCAGATACCCAGGGCAACAGTCAATATATAAAGGGGAATGTTCCAGAAATAGGGCCTTCCTGCATCTGCATGTCCCCACTGGTACTCCACCCTCCCTCAGTGGAAGATTCGGCTGTCATTGTCCTGTGTTGACATTAGAGATTAAGGGCTCACAAGCATCTGGAGCTTTTTCCTTCAATTACCAAAACAAGAGCTACAGGAGACAGTGATTCACAGTGATCCCTCGCCACTGTTCTCATCACACAGCTTCTCTCCAGTCCTGAACAGGCCTCTATGTACAGATGAGAAGGTTTTGTATTAAAATTTTCAAGTAAGAATGCTGTATTTAATAAGCAGGGGATAATTTATCTGATTATTCTGCATTCAAGTTACAGGTATAATACATCAGTAGAAATCCTTGCAAAGAACAGCATTTTTTTGCTTGGTACAAAGTGTAAGAATGATCTTCAGGTTCTTCTGAGTCATTACTCTGAATCATACTCAGCTTTTATTTTGCTGTGCAAGTTAGTTTTTGAACTACTTGCACTAAAAAAGCATTCATTTATCACTCTTTGAGCCTGTATATCTCCCCAACCAAGGAAAGTAATTTGGCTGCATTACTATGGAATAATGATGGGTCAACTTCTCTAGTTTAAATGAAACCATTTGTCATCTTTATGAATGTGATCAATCATTGCGTTCTTATTTTTAATGTAATTTAGGGAGAATTTTTAATAATTTTACCGTCATAAGACTGTGATCTTTTTTAGAAGCAGTATTTAGAAGCGATGTTGGTTCAAGATTATTTTCCGATGTTATTTATCTTAAAATGTATGTTTACCAAAAGGATGCAAGAAAAACACCTATATCACATTATCACATATGTGGTTTTGTTAAAAGGACAAATCACATTTGATATTTTCCATATTCATAGGGAGTTCTGTAACACTGATATAAATAGTTAATGGTTATTAAATATCATATAGCTTGTGACCTGTTTCAAATGGGGTAATTCATATAATGCTAATACCCACTTAATGGGGTAGGTACTAATACTATCTACATTTATCAGACGGGAAACAAACTAAAGAAAATCCAGTGTTCTCAACTTTTCACAGTTAATTATCTGAGAGAGGATTTTAACCTATGCATTTTGTCTTCAGAACCTATGTCCATAGCTTCTATAACATTAGGAAGGAAATTAAATCTAGCCTTGGAAGGTGATAAATGGTGGAGGAAATAACAGAATCCAGAGCTAAAACCAGAAAATGGTCAATGCAAGGAAGGTAACAAAAGATAGGAATTACCAGGCTATACAACTAATTTAAATTGACACTATTTATTTGCTGAAAGCCACTTTTCAAAGACAGGACAATGCTTTCCAAATTCCTCTTGCAAGATATTTCTAAAACACACACTTGTTCCTAACAAAACTATCCCTAAACATAGTCATATGTGGTAATTCTTCCATACTACTTGAAAAAATAATATGTTGCTCATTTTACCATATTAATATCACAAAATAGGAAGTTATTACAAAGAATCCAGGGATTTTCCCATTGTAGAAATAATTGTGGATATAAGAGAACAAAATTGATACAAAGAGTATGTTGATCAATTTGCATAAAAGTTATATGTAGAGAAGGAGTAAAACAAGAATCTATGTTCAGGTCAGAAGGCCAGGTGCCAATAATCAGATACAGTACAATCTAGTCAGTCACTTTAAATATGTTATTTCACCTCAGGATCTTTGGTTTTCTTAATTTAAAAATAAGAGGTTTGGTAATGATAATGTCTAAAGTTTCTTTCACTTTAAATAATATATAGTCCATGTTCAAGCACTTAAGTTAGTTCTTGAGATATAAGATTGTCATCTATTCTGCAGGATGTGTAAATGCCTAGTGACATGAGATATGATCTAATTAACAAAAAAATCTATATTAATTTAATAAAAAGACTACAATTCCTAAATAAAAATTTATCTCAGAAGTAAATGTTCTCAAAGCAACATTAATTCATTTGTGGTAAGTATCTCCATTTGATGGAAATAAGTTTAATAGTGATTGGAGGAAATGCAACTCTCCAAAGGAAGTCTTTATATAAGTTTGCTTTCTCAAGTGTACAGTAACATAATACAATCTAGATGCCAACAATATGTCTTGCCTCAAGTTACTTTCATTTGTTTCTCTTTTTTATTACTTGCCTTCCATAGCTTCCATGGCCAAACATTGTGGCTTCAAAATCAGATACCCTTCCAGCATAGTGCAGTGATCCAGAAATCAGAAAATCTGGACCTCTGCATCTGGCATCATTTATTTTTAGTATTCTTGGCTCTTAAAGGAGTTTAATATTTAAATGCCTAATTCAGTGTGTGTGTAAGAAATACATGCCTGATGAATGAAAAGCATTTTGAAAACCAGGTCACAGTATTCACTTCTTCATTCATTCCTTTATTCAATCATTACAAATAAAGATACTGAGTCCTGATGTTTATAAGATACTGTACCAAAGAAAAATAATATATGACCTGATCATGTTTATCTCTCCACTGAATTAGGGATATTAACTTCAATTAAAATTCAACATGATAAATGTGAAAATGGAAGCAGGTAAAATATCCAGCATAAATAAAAAAAATATGCTTAACTGTATGTTGGGTGGAAAGGAGGTAGTTAAGAAAAGCTTTCTGGAAAAGTTAATTCTGAGTTGGACCTTGAAATGAAAGTAACTTTTCCCAGGAGAAAAGGAAGAAAAGGTGTTCGTGGAAAAGCAAGGGTTGCAAAATTGCCAAGTTCAGAGATACGCAGTCACTTTCTCAGGGGAGTTTCCAGGTTGTGGGAAATGGCAAGGGATGAAAAATATGAACAGTTTTTGCCAGGTGGACGATGAAGACTCAAAGGTTTTGGTGTATGTGTGCTATGATCTGATATATGTTTTGAAAAGGGAATGTGGAATAAATGTAATGGATTATTTCCATTTTTCAGTTCTTTATTCTTCCACTGATTAATCTTACCCAATTTTTTATCAACTACCCTTTAGTCATTATCTTTGGTGTCTCAGTCTACCTTGATTATTCCCTGCCTTTTAGAAATGTACACCCCACCTAAAAAATCATCAGTTCATAGACGAGAATGCCTATGGGACATTTTGTTCTTAATATCAGAAAAGAAGATATGCTAACTTAGAATTATATTCATTAAATATCTAATAACTTATTATCTTCAATAAACTCAGCTGGGTGCTGAGGCAACTAATTCTGTCCTTCAAAGAGGCTGAGATCTTAATGAGGAAATGTGTGCATAAATAGACAAGTAGAGAAAGCACCACGGACGTGGAACAATGGTAGTGCGGACCTTGGCACACACACATGCCTGGCAGGGCAGAGGCAAGGCTTGGAGAAGGAAGTCAGGAGTCAGCTAAGCAAACTAGTGAGTGTGTGAGCAGGCGTGGACACAAGAGGAGGCACAAGCACTCCACTGGGAACAAGTCATGCAAATTTTGATATGTTTTCCTCTCTGAGTTCAAAGACAGAGCTTTGATTGGTTTTCCTAGAATTGGCTTCATTCAGTCTTTAAAAAAATAAGAAAATAATTAAACTTCTAATAATGTCCACTGCTTAGTATTTCATTGCTATTCCACCACCTTCTTCCCCGAGTCCCCACTATAAGCAAGGGCAGTAATTCATTCAGTTATGTGAGATCAGGGGATTGAAAGTAGATCTTGTGTTGGCACTCATTACAGCTCATTGTCTACCTTCTAAAACAAAACAGGTGTATCTCCAGACAGATGAACCGGATTTTGGCTGCTACCGGCCAGGACGCTAAATGCTTTCTGTGTGCTACTTTCTGTTTATATTTTCAGAATCTAGACCACATCTAGAGCTTGACTTAGAAATGTGAACAAACAAGATAAGCTAGTACTTTCTATTTTTTGTTTATTAGAAATGATTTTCATTTTGCCTTTTTAAAAGGCTTTATTGAAATATAATTCATGTACCATACAGTTCATCCATTTAAAACATACAGTTCAGAGGTTTTTAGTGTATTCACAGACCTGTAAAATCAACACCACAGTCAGCTTTAGGGCATTTTCATCACACAAAAGGAAACCCCATACACTTTAGCTGTCACCACCCTACCCTGTCCACTCCTAAGCAGCCACTGATATGAATAGAATTGTATAATATGTGGAATTCTGTGACTGTTTTCAAGCAGCATTCAAGTTGTAGCATGTATCAGGACTTCATTTCTTTCTTATGGATGAATAATAGTCCATTGAATGGATATGTCATTATTTATCCATTTGCCCATTGACTGACATTTGGGTGGTTTCTACCTTTCAGCTATTATTAATAATACTGCTATCAACATATGTGTATAGATTTTTGTGTGGAAGTTGACTCTTCTTGTTTTTCAATGTTTCTTCAATGAAAAATTAAAAACATACTGTTAATGGGACCTCTGCTCCTTGGAAGGCAATTAGCAGCCCTTTAGTTTTAAATATGACTATTTGCTATCTCCTCATGTCATCCTAGGAGCTTATCAACAATCTCTTCCTTTTATTCAGGATTTTCCTTAGAGAATTTCTGTTGTATTATTTAACCAACATTTACATAGTATTTACTATGAACTGGGTACTTTGCATAGCCCCTTAACAAGTACATATCCTCATAACAATATTATGTGTTAGGTATTTTTAGTATTCACATATTACAGACAATGAAAACTAGATAAAAGTGGGTAAGTAACTTTCCAGCATCATAAAGAACCAAGTAATAAATGCTCTTCATTCACTTAACCATTATGCTAAGCAGAAATTGATTCTAGTAGGTTATTTTTTTTGGAAATAAAATTTTTTCTTTTAGAATAGTTTTCAATTTATAGCAAAATGAGCTCTCATACACACCCCATTAAGTTGTCCCTATTATTAACACCTTGGATCAGTACGGTACTTTTGTCACTGTTCATGAACCAGCAATGTTATATTTTTACTAACTAAAGTCCATATTGTTTTTAGGTTTCTTTAGTTTTTCCCTAATGCCCATTTTATGTTTAACGACCCCATCCAGGATGTTAACATTTATTTGTTGTTTCTCCTTAGGCTTTTCTTGGCAACGACAGTCATTCATAAATTCCTGTTATTGATGACTTTGATAGATAAGAAGAAGACAGGTGAAGTACTTTATAGAATGTCCCTCAATTGGGATTTTTCCAATTGAGTCTAATGTTTTTCTCATCATGAGAGTGGGGTTATGGGGTTTTTGGGAGGAAGAACAAAGAGACAAACTGTCATTTCCATTACATCACATCAAAGATGCATGCTATGAATATGACATCACTCATGAGGTAAACCTCGACCACCTAGGTAAGGCAGTGTTTGCCAGGTTTATCCACTGTAAGGTTAATTACAGTTCTCATCCTTTTCATATTGAATTCTTTGAAAAAGAGTTGCTATGAGCAACCCACACCTAAGAAGCCGTGAGTTATGTTTCGCCTTCTTAAGAATGGAGGATATACTTAAATTACTTGGAATTCTGCATATGAGATGTATCTTTTCTCACCCATTTATTCAATCATTTATTTATGTCCATCCATATTGTTGAAAATGGTGAGATTTTATTCTTTTTTTCTGGCTGAATAACATCTCATTGTATTCATATATACCACATTTTCCTTAACCATTCATCCATCAATGGGCATGCAGGTTGTTCTGTCTTTGCTATTGTAAATAATGCAGCAGGGAACACAGGAGTGAATGTATCTTTTCAAGTTAGTGTTTTTATTTCCTTGTTATAAATACCTAGAAGTGGAATTGCTGAATCATATGGTAGACCTCTTTTTAATTTTTGAGGAACCTCCATACTGTTTGTCACAGGGGCTGCACCAATTTATATCTCCACCAAGAGTGTACCAGGGTTCCCTCTTCTTCACATCTGCACTGACACTTGCTATTTCTTGTCTTTTTGGTAAAAGTCATTCTAGCATGTGTGAGATGATATCTCACTGTAGTTTTGATTTGCATCTCCCTTTGATTAGTGATGTTGAGCACTTTTTCATGTACTTATGGGTTGCATGAGTATCTTCTTTAGAAAAATGCCTATTCAGACCTTCTACTTAATTTTTTACTGGATTATTTATCTCTGGTTTTCAATTGAGATGTATGAGTGGTTTTTATGTTTTGGATATTAACTACTTATCAGTATATGATTTGAAAATATTTTCTTTCATTCCACAGGCTACTGTTTGATTTTGTCAATGGTTAGTTTGATGTCATCCCACTTGTTTATCTTTGCTTTTGTTGCTTTTGCTTTTGATGGCAACTCCAAAAAACCATTGCAAAGACTGATGTTATTTCTGAAAGAGGTTGTCCTTTCCCTGTTGTATATTCTTAGCTCCTTTGTCGTAACTTAATTGGCCATGTACGCATGGGTTTATTTCAGGGCTCTCTATTGTGTTCCATTGATCTATATGTGGGATTTCATGCCAATGTCATATTGATTTGACTACTTCAGCTTTGTAATATAGTTTGAAAGCAAGAAGCGTACTGCTTCCTTTAAGTATTTTTTTAAAATAGCATTTTAGAAACTTATTGCCCAATATTACCTGATCTTTTTCATACACAAACTCACATAAACTTCTCTTTCAGTTTAATTCCCAGAGAAAATATTTTTCAGCTGAGCCTCATGCATATATTTATTCCATACCTGTTGAAAAATATGAACATATACCCATTTTAATTTATTTTCTAAGAAATTCAGAGTAAACAGAAGTTTCTAACTGATCTAATTATTTCATCATAACAGACTAGAGGCTTCTAATACTTCTGATTCTTTCATGTGACTATTTCTCCTATCTTATGACTATTGTTATGTATATATAGTCTGTCTAATGTTTCATTTTGTAAGGCATCACAAATCCTTTTCAAAGTGTATGGGGGAATACATGAGTATATTGTTGTAACCATCATTTTGGAACAGTTTTCTAGCACTCATTTATAACCTCTCCCAAATAAAAATTCACCACATTTAGCATATTATAAGTTAAACAGCTCTAATTAAATTATGCAGAGCAAGCTTCCTAATAAATGTGACAGGAGTAATTTTTCTCATGGTAATATAGTACATTACATATTTAGTATCAAAATGTGTTATCTCTCAAATTTCATTATCAAAAACTATTGAAAAAGGGGGCTTTAGATTATTGACTAGAATGAAGTATATAGATAATGAGACTCTTTTGTGAGTAGATCCCCTCAAGATTTATCTTCTCATTAGTTGCTTTCTTCCACCTAGAGCGTGTAATTAAGATATGCAAGATAGGAGTTTCCTGGACACTATAATTTCCAATTTACCATGAGCACTACAGAAATGAAATATTTTCAGATATTCTTGTCAATCAATCATCACAATATTATTAAGGACATCAGATTCCATGATAATCCTTAACTTTTTAGCACTTTATGAGACTCAGAATGATTGAATAAAAAATAAAGGGATAAAAAGAAGTCTAGAAATATGAATTGCATTAAATGTTTACAACTAATGCAGTTGGACTGTGTAGAATGATTGCTTTTTTATACTTTTCAGTGACAGTGGCCCCAGAGAGTAAAAAATGTACTAAAATTGAAATGAATTGTTCCCCAGACAGAAAGGACTACAGTGTGCTTTATACCCTAAGTACAATCCTAGTGATATATTCAAATAGGTAGCTCATGTAATGAAGTTGATATGATACCTATTTCTGGGAAAAAGAACAGAGGTAATTTTCAGAGTCTAATATTTTTAAATTAGTTCACTGATTTCATGTTTAGAATAAGAATATTTTCTGCATTACTGAAGTTAGGAGTTCACAGGACTTTTTTGTGCCAGCAGCCACTCTAAATTTCCAGCTCCTTTTCTTGTGAAACAACAAAAGGAAAATGCCTTGAAATGTGGACAGAGAGTGTTCAGTCCAACTCAGAGTCTTGCATGATGGTACATGGAAATGCAGATAGAGAAAGTAAAAGTATCCAGTATAAACTCTTCCTAGAGTTTCTTTTTTAAAATTATACTTGACTATACTCTCCTTCAAAGTATGACTATTTTCTCTTAATGAGAATTCACATAGTAACTAAATTGGAGTCTAGGACCCTGGATAGGTCACAAAGTTTCTTGGCACACTCTTTCTTGGAGAGTATTTTTTCCTCTTAAAAAAGATGTGACATTAAAGTGTGGTTATCAGTCTCAACAAGTCAAGATGAAGATGACATATGGTAATAGATACAAGATAATGATAATGAACTATTTTTATTTCTCTTATCTTGAACAACATGAAAGCCTCTGACTTTCTTGGAGTGTAGTAATGATAATTTATTTGTGGATAATGTTGAGAGTTTATAGTCTTTTCTTATGTAACTTAATATTTATGAAAAATCTGCGAAGTAGGTGAAATAGGCAATCTCCTTTCACGATAAGAAAAAAAAAGCATTTTGCATGTAAGAACAGAAGCTAAAGAGTTTAAGTAATTTGTCTGGGGCCAGTGAATGGCAGAATTTAGCCTCTCATCCTGAGCTTATCACTCTAAATTAGGTGATATTCCCACTATTTATCTAATTTTTGTAGAGCTAGTGATATAGATAGAGGATATGTTGACAATTTTTATCTCTTGGGAAATCTTGCTCTGTGCCATATAACTAAAATGAAGGGATTTTCTCGGCTAAAAGAGAAAAGCTGACACCCTCAGTAACATATTGCCTTGAAAGTTCAAGATACCAGAATCTGATTATGAAAGGAACTGCACAGAAGCTGATAACTTTTGATCATTTGTTTCTTTTGTAATCGGTGTTGTAAATGAAATAACCAAAGTCCTATCAATGAAAGCTTGATAACTTTATGTAAAGAAACAAGCAAGTGTCTGGCATAATCTATCCAGAATCTGTGACTCTACTGACTGGGAAATGGTTGAGGACTAAAGGATCAGGGACCATTATTCACAAAGTACAGTCTGTTCACGGATGTTTGGCTTGGAAAGAGAAAGGAGAGAATATGATGGTTGAGGGTTATTCTCACTAATTCTATTTCTTTTCATGTTCTTCAACCTCATCTAATGCCCCTTTCTGTGTACCTTTGCTGAGAGGGCTGGTATGCATTTAGAATACTGTTGTAATGCAGTTTTAAAATAGAGATGATTTTAACGGAAAAGACAAGTAAAGACTCTATAGCATCTTACTATGCTGATGGACAGTGGCTGCAGTGCGGTGTGTGGAGGTGGACTTGATAATATGGGTGAATGTTGTAACCACAATGTTGCTCATGTGAGACTTTCATAAGATTGTATATCAGTGATACCTTAATAAATAAATGCATACATATATACATATGTACACATAAAATAGAGATGCTTTAAGTTTGGGGGTACAGCAGAATACTTTTGTTAAGTATCAGATTCTTGAACGTATTTAGATTCCATCCCTGCATACACCATTGAGATCATTGCCCTAGTAAGGCTTGGATATGTTGCTTTCATAAATGAAGGACATCTTTTTATGAATAAGCAAATCAACCAAGTTATAGGTGTGGTTAAGGTTTGAATAAAAGCAAAGATACATTTTGATTTGTTATTGCCCATTGATGCACGAGGAAGCATAACACATCCTTTGTAATTAATCTTTATTCTCATACTGTGATTTAAACAATTAAGCCACTCCCACCCAAAATTACTATGTGTATGCCATTTAAAAATAAGTAGCCATATTGGGATGGGAGGTGGGGAAGTTTAACAGAGCTTTAAAAAATTCAACCTTAGGATAGGGATTTATTGGGCACTTCACTTTTTCCTTCTGCATTTCCATGCACCTTCACTGCATGTTCTATTTTCCCCCTGGTTCTACCCCACTGCCTTATGGCACAGTCTAGTCCGTGAACCTCACACCACACTGCACCACAAAGGCCAATCCTATATTCCTTTTGTGCTCTTATTTACTTCTAGTTTTAACACCACACCACCTTCTTGAGGCACACCTCCCAAACCCTTATTAAGAATCCAATTTTCTAAGACCCTTGCTGGGTTCTAACAGTGGTTCTGAAATCCTTCTACTATTAATTGGAAGAGTCCTTAAAAATGGTATTATCTTCAAACCATCTTTCACTAAAATTTAGTGGATTTCTTTATCTATTTTAATGAAATTAGAATCATCCTTGGTGAACCTGGTGGATTTCCTGTCCCTCCAACCGCAAAGCACTGTGCATCTTTACTCTCTCTCTTATGTCTCAGTTTTGCCTCAAAGGATAAAGTATACAGTTCTCAGTTTGGGTTTTCCAGAAGCAGACCCTGCAATGAAACATTTGTGCATGGAATTTCTTGAAGGGCTCTCAGGAGAAATCGGTAGGGGTCTGGAGGAAGCAGACAGAAAAGGGAAAGGAGCTAAGTGATGGAACAATGTCAGGTGCAGGTGCAGCAGAAGACAGTCTTCCAGAGAGCTGGGGAGAATAAATTATACCTTGAAATCTGTCCCTTTTACAGCAAAAGAATGTGCTTTTTTCCTTCAGCAGTCTATTTCTGCACTCATCAAAGCCATCCTCTGAAGATCACAGATGGAAGTCCTTAGCAGCAAAGGACCAGATTCTGACTGACAGGGTACAGAGCTGGTGCTCCGAGATCTAGATGTGGCACCTCTGCTGGCTGCCATAGCATTGAATCCTTCTTCATGGCATTAATGCTTCGATTACTCAGTTATATCTTATTTGCATTTTATCCCATCTTTACAGGCTCTTTTTGCTCTGTCTAAAGACATGTTTTACATATTCTAAAAATGATTCTCTATAGGCAATCATTATTATGTTCTTATCCTCTTTGTGGCTTAACTTCACAGACATGTCCTGACTCTAATTCTTTACTATTTCTTTAAATGCATGTCATTTGGTACGGAGATTTCTGATAAATGAGAACATTAAGAGATCAAATTGTACGTAGATAATAAAAAATGAGTTTTCACCTATTACTTCAAATTCTTTATTCTGTGCAGTAGAAATAATGATTGATTCCACCTGAGTTTAAGGCTAGTTCTGTATAGAATAGAATAAAAATATACTCAAACTTCAGAGTATTGAGAATCTTCAGAAATGTGCCCATAGAATATGGTTCTCCCAAAACACACCCATCACCATTCTTCCACTAGTCACTAAATGCTTGGGAAACTTGGAGCACATTTCTGAATAATCAGTATTTTTTAATTAAAAAAAAATGGGAGCCAAGTGCTTTAATGATACAGAAAGCTATAATTAAAACACATTAATACTTTGATGTTTTGCCTTGTGGCGGAAGAAAGAGGATCCTTTGATAATACAAGCATTTCCATTACTATAGTCCAGTGCTATGGTTACAGAGCAGATAGATCACTTATCTAATGGGGCAGCTTGCTTCACTAAATATCATTTGTTAAATACCAGTCATAAAGTAGCATTCACTAAATTACATTTAAACTGTAAAGTCACTTAATGTCCTTTTGTTTACATCATTTGCCAGAAATCAAAAGCGACAAACAAGAACAAAGTTCTCATAACTTGACCTTATTTAGACTATAATACAATACACGGCTGCCTTGTAAAATTAGGGGAGATTAAGTACAATATAATTTCAGGGGGATAATGACCATCACCTCAAATGAAAGGACTGTATAAGAATAATATTTGTACATTCGATTTTCTAATAATATCAGTTGAATAGAAAAAAATAGTGTTTTGCCTCAAGTTACTTACAAAATTCCATGTCAATAAAAATAAAGAAAAATTATGTGTGATTTTGGCAAAATGTAGCTTTTAAAGACTGAAGTATACTATTAAGCCTTCCATCTTTGCTTCTGTAAAAGGATATTTAACAATGAAAAACAATTTCTATAAGGGGATTAAAAAAATTAATGCCTTAATAGTAGAATTGTGTTTTCTACAACTAATCTTGTTTCCACAAGGCATCGATTACTGTTAATAGGAATAATATTTATTATAATTATTATAATTTATTATGATCTATTATAATCTATTATAATATAGATTAATTATAATCAGAGAAATAGGGCTAATCAAGATGTCTGAATTTATGTAGGCTGATACTTGTTCTATTGAGAAACTAAATGTCTTGGGGGATACATTTTTAGGTTGATATTTCCTTTGCTATAAAAAGATGGTGCTAGTTTTCAGAATTTCCTCTAGTACTGGCTTTAGGTGACTATGGCATGAATAAAATCTATCCTTTCTTATATTTTACGTTTATCTGCATAACTGAAATTTATCAATGCAAATTTTTTCCCAGCTATCTTTCCTACAAATAATCAGGGTAAAGGAGCTGGGTTTTCTTCGTAGCTGATATTCATTTAGTACCAACATGTAGGGTCATATCAGCTGTACAAATATTAAAAATGTTCACAATTGTCAGTTAATAGCTGCTTCCCAAGACACCCCTATTTCACCACCTATGCAACCCATTCATCAGAGCTGCCAATATCCTGATGATACATCCACTAGGACCACCCATCATAGTTACCCTCTAACAAACCAATATGCCTCCAGGCCTTTTTACTGTTTTCTGATTGGTTAGTGCCATGCCATTGGATGATTAACTAGGTTCAGCATCACATGACTACAAAGATATACTATTTATGTCGATGTTCTATGAAAAATACAATTTTGAACTAAATCATTAAAAATATGAAGTTTAAACTAACCTGTTGAAAATTTTTCTTAATTTCTTTAATGGAATTGACATGTATTTCAGAAAGACTGGAGTGTTTATAATATTTATGCTACAAAATGTATTTTAAATATGATTTGGATAATACAGCAAGCACATTTAAATTTGATATAGTAACTAATCTTAATTACTTTCTTACTCTATGTGTAGTTTTTGGTATTGTTTTGTTACTGTTATTACCACTCATATTTATGGGCTGTTTACAGTGTTGCATGCACACATTCAACAGTTTTATACATTCTCATATTTAATTCTTATATACTATAATATATACTATTTAATTCTTATATACTATTCATATATACAATGAAAACTAAGGTCCAGAGAAATTGATAACTTACCAAGGGAAATAAAAAGTTCAGATGTGTCAGGATTTAGATTCAAAGCCAAGGAATCAGATTCCAAATCTCATTGCTACTGAACCACTTTGTTACTGAATTCCTCTTCTACACCATTAACCTAGGCTGTAAAAATTTGAATACAGCAGTAGCGTTTAATTTCAGAAAATGCAGATTTTTTCAGATCATTTCACCCCTTTACCAAACTTGGGAAATAACACTATTTGTACCATTCCCTTATTATCTTTGTAATGCACATGGTCAATAGTGATGACCCTTTCACTTCTGATATTGACAATTTATGTCTTCTCTCATTTTTCTTGGTTAGTTTGGTTAGAAGTTAATCAATTTCATTGATCTTTTAAAGAATTAGCTTTTGATATTATTTATTTTATCTATTGTATTCTTGTCTTTGTTTTAATTGATTTCTGTTCTAATTTTTATTATTTCCTTTTCTCTGCTTGCTTGAGGCATAAATTACGTTCTTTTTTCTAGTTTCCCAAGGGGGAAGCTTAGGTTACTGATTTCCGGTTTTCCTTCTTTTCTAATTTGATGCTATAAATTTCCTATAAGCTCTGCATCCTATAAGTTTTCATAAATTTTATTTTTATTTTCTTTTGGTTAAAATGTTTTTTAAATTCTTATTGAAACTTTTTGGCCCATGTGTTATTTAGAATCATGTTGTTTAATCTCCAAATACTTGCGTATTTCCCACCCACCTTTCTGTTACTGATTGCCAGTTTAATTGCACTGTGTTTTGAAACCAGCTTTTTATAATGCCTATTCTTTTAAATTTGTTAAACTATGTTTTGTTGCCCATAAAGAGGACTTTCTGGGTGAATAGTCCTTGTAAGCTTGAGAAGATGTGTATTCTGGTGTTTTAAGGTGGCATAGTTCATAAATTCAATTAAATTAATTTGTTTGATAGTACTGTTCAAGTTATCTGTTTCCTTACCAATTTCTAGAAGCTTTATTTACCAGTTACTGAGGGAAGTTTGAGCCTCCAAATGAATAGTGAATTGTACTATTTCTATTTCCAGTTCAATCAATTTTTGCCTCAAGTATTTTGTTTGACTCTTTTTTTAGGATCAACCATTTTAGGACTTTTGTATCTTCTCAGAGAATGTATCCCTTTACTGTTATAGAATATCTCTCTTTATCCCAGATAATCTGTTGTTCTTAAATCTGTCCAACTTTTTTTGATTAGTGCTAGCATTAAATATCTTTCTC
This sequence comes from Manis javanica, assembly GCF_040802235.1. Lineage (NCBI taxonomy): Eukaryota > Metazoa > Chordata > Mammalia > Pholidota > Manidae > Manis > Manis javanica. Next base: position 69,052,702 of record NC_133168.1, read on the forward strand.
CACCTCTTTATTTCAACCCATCTGACTCCCCGTATTTATTTAAAGCTGGCTTCTTGCAGACAATATATAGTTGGATCTGGTTTATTTAGTCACTCTCACAATCTCTGTCTTCAAACTAATGTCTTTAGACCATTTACACTTAAGGTGACTATTAATATAGTTAGATTGACATCTGCCACCTTTGTCACTGTTTTCTGTTTGTTGTTCTTGTTTCTCTCTTTTCCATTTTCCTAGTTTTTAATGGGTATTTTCTATTATTCAATTATATCTGTTTTTTAGCACAGCATTTATAATTTTTTTAAACTCTTTTTGTGGTTTCTCTGTGTCTAATATGCATTTAAAAACTTAAGTCCACCTTCAAATAATTATATATTCCTTCTTTGGCTACATTTAAGATTTTCCACAATTTGATTGTGATTTACATTGGTATGGTTTTCTTTTTCCTTTTTCTTTTCTTTCTTCTTTCTTTTTCTTTCTTTCTTTCTTTCTTTCTTTCTTTCTTTCTTTCTTTCTTTCTTTCTTTCTTTCTTTCTTTCTTTCTTTCTTTCTTTCTTTCCTTCTTTCTTTCTTTCTTCTTTCTTTCTTTCTCTCTTTCTCTCTCTCTCTCTCTCTCTCTCTCTCTCTCTCTCTCTCTCTCTCTTTCTTTCTTTCTCCCTGCTTGAGGATAATTGAGCTTATTGGATGTGTACATTTATTATTTTAATTGATTTTTAGAAAATTTTCAGTCATTATTTGTTAATTTTTTTTCCTTTTTCTCCCTCTGGTGTTCCAAATATATGCATGTTAGACTACTACATATAATCCCACAGGTCTATAGTTCTTATTCCTTCAGTCATTTTTTTTTCTGTCTTTAATGTAGATAGTTTTTATTACTGTATGTCAAATTCATTAATCTTTTGTCTGCAGTATGTAAATGTTAGTCTCAACAAGAGTATATATTTTTAAATTTAGATACTGTATTTCTTATCTAGAAGTTGATTTAGGTCTTTTTTATTTTCCATTTCACTTCATCATTATCGTGCTTTTTTCTGCCTTCTTAAACAAATGAGCTACATTTATAATAGCAATTTTTTTTAGAAATCTAGGATTTCGTCTACTAAATCTTGTCTTTTCAATATAAAATGCATTGTATAATTTAAAAACCTTTTAAGTCAAATTTATACACAGTGAAATGCACAAGTCTTAGGTGCAAAATTAGATGAATTTTGATAAATATATACAAGCATGGAACCATCACCTCACCAAGACAGAACATTTCCATCCATCCAGAAAGTTTCCTATCTCTGCTTCAAGTACCTCCTCATGGCCACATTCAGAAACAAATCACCAAAATTAGTTTTGCCTGTTCTCAAATGTCATAAAATGTTCTCCTTTTACATGTTACATTTTTGTTGAACAAAATGCTTTTTGAGACTTATTTATGTTGTTGCCAGTTATGTAGTTCATACTTTTTCATCGCTGAGTAGTATTTCATTGTATGAATACACCACAATGTGCTTTATACATTACTTAGAATTTTATACATGCATATTATTTTATGCATATATATTATACATACATATTATTAATCTGACAGATATTTGGATTATTCCTAACATTTAACTATTATGAGCAAAGTCATTATAAATATTCATGTATTAGGCTTTTTATGGACTAATATTTCTATTTTTCTTGGATAAATAACTAGAAATAGAGTTGCACGTCATCAGGTAGCAACTCTATGGTTAACTTTATAAGACATCCACAAATTTTCTTTTACATTCCCACCAGAAATTGGTGGATCCAGTTGTTCTCACTAATATTTGGTGTTTGCAATCTCTTTTACTTAAGTGGGTGTTAAAGGTATCTCGTTACATTTTGAGTTTGCTTATTTACTTTTCCCTAATCACTAATGAAGCTGAGTACTTTTGAGGGGCCTATTTTTATTGGGTCCTTTTTTATTATTGATCTGTAGGGTCCATATATTTTTGAAGTGAAATCTATGTCAGACACATATTTTGTGATCATTTGTGTGTGTGTGTGTGTGTGTGTGTGAGGGTGATCCTTAATTTCCTTAATTATGTTTAATTTTGAAAGAATTTTTAATTTTTATGAAGTCTAATTAGTCACTTATTTGGGGAGGTTAGTGCTTTCTTGTATCCAATGAGAAATCATATCCCTATTTTATAATGGGAATTTGTGTTGGAATAATTGTTTATTCACATGCAACTATAAGAAACACAGAGAGATCCCTTGTACACTTCACCACTTTCCCCCAGTACTAACATTTTGAAAAACTATAGAATAGTACCACACACAGAATTTTGGCATTAGTACCAATCTTGTTCAGATTTCCCATTTCACCTGTACCTATGTGTCTGTGTGTGCGCATGTCCTTGTATTAAGTTATACACTACTTTATCACCTGCATAGTCATGCATTTATCATCATAGTGGAGATGCTGAACAATTCCAATAATACAAGAATCTCTCATGTTGTCTTTTAATAAACACACCCACTTCCCGTTTGACCCCATCAACTCCTCAACGTCTGGAAATCAGTAAGCTGTTTTTATCTAAAATTTTGTAATTTCTAAAACACACTATGTAGCTTTTTATGAATAACTTTTTCACTCAACGTAATTCCGTGGAAATTTATTTGAGTTGTTTCATGTATCAGTAGTTTTTCTTTTTCCTTTTTATTGTTGAATAGCATTTCATGGTATGCATACACCACAGTTTGTTTAACCACTCATCTGTTCAAAAGCATCTGGACTGAATTCCAGTTTCTGGCTACTAAAAATAAAATTACTATGAACATTTGTGTACAGGATTTTGTGTGAACATAAGTTTTAATTTCTCAAAGATAAATGTCTGAGAAAATGCAATTGCTGGGTTATATGATAATTGCCTGTTTAATTGATACTCTGCCAAACTCTTTCCCAGAGTGTCTGTACCATACTACATTCCCACCATCAATGTGTCAGTGATCTAGTATCTCTAAATCTTCACCATTATTCAGTGCTAGCATTGTTTTATTGTGGCCTTATATGCAAATGACCCTATCATTGGAGTCTGTTTCTGCTAATGGTTTCTTTGTTATGGGTGTTATTTTCCTTTTAATCTGATGCTTTTTTAAAAAAATCAGATTCTCATTCGTTGTGATTTTTACATTGTTGAATGCTGAACTCTGTTGTGTTCCTTTGAATGTGTCCCGGCATGTAGCTGGGTTACTTGAAATCAGTTGGATGGTTATGAGACTTGCTTTCAAGTTACCTCTTGATGGATCTAGAACAACATTTAGTCTCAGGCTAATTGAGGCCCACTGCCCTTTAGATGTTTTTGTCAACAAATTTCTTGTATTAATGAGGCCTTTCTGCACAGGCTGGTGGCAGCACAAACTATTTCTTGTCCTGAGTAGCTCTAAGAAGTGCTTGACATTGACTGAGCTCCAGGAAGTGCTCAGCTTGGCTGAATCCAACAACTGATATGTAATATTTATACTATTATTTAGTACATAATATTTTATAATTTTTTGTTTGTGACTATTTCTTTGATTCCATTGTATACTTAGAAGTATGTATTTGCTTAATTTCTAGACATTTGAAGATCTTATTCCTGTTAGCTAAATTTAATTTTCATTAGAATATGTTATATTATTTAATCCTCTAATATTTGTTAAAACTTTTTCATGAGCCATAATATGATAAAATTTAGTAAATATTTCATGTCCATTTGAAAATAATCTGTAGATGTTGAGTGCTGTATTCTAAATGTATAAACAAGTTCTAGTTAGCCATTTTCTTGTTTGAATTTTGCTTATACTCAGTGATTCTTTGTTTTTTTATAATTGTGATACATTAAAAACTCACAAAATGGGAATTAATCTATTAATTATGAAATATTAAAAACTCACACATCCGTGGATGTCTTGCTGCCCTTGTCTAGCCTGGATTAATACTTAGTCCATAGGCACACACCTGATCATCTGATCATCTACATTTGCCCTCTTACAGCACTAAACTATGTTTTCTACCTTTATCTTGCATCTACCTACCACTTCAGCATTTTATTAAAAATAAAAATAATAATAATAATAGGAGAAATGTGGGATCAACATATAAATCAAGTACAAAAATCAAACGAATATTCATATTTGACCTGATTGTTTATAGGTCATATTGCATGATCAAAACTGAAAGTTTCTGTGATGAATGCCCTTGTACTGTTCACCATGTAAGAATTTATTCACTATGTAAGAATTCGTTCACCATGTAAGAACTTGTTCATTATGCTTCAGAAGATGGGAGACTGACGAGAATTAGGCTTGAGATGGATTAATGATTGTACATTGAGCGTTGACCCCCCTATACTGAATTTTATTGTTGTTAACAACCATTTGATCAATAAATATGAGAGATGCCCTCTCAAAAAAAATAAAATAAAATAAAATAAAAATAAAAAAATAAAAAATAAAAGTAATAATAATAATAAGGGAGAAATGTGGGATTCACATATAAATCAAGTATAAAAATCAAACGAATATTCATATTTGACCTGATTGTCTGTAGTTCATAATGCGTGATCAAAACCGAAAGTTTCTGTGATGACTGCCCTTGTACTGTTCACCATGTAAGAACTTATTCACTATGTAAGAATTTGTTCACCATGTAAGAACTTGTTTGTTATGTTTCAGAAGATTGGAGACTGTTGAGAATTAGGTTTGGAGTGTATTAATGATTGTGCATTGAGTCCCCTATACAGAATTTTATTGTTGTTAACAACCATTTGATCAATAAATATGAGAGATGCCCTCTCAAAAAAAATAATAAAAAAAATAAAAAAAATAAACTCACAAAATGTTTGGAAATTAATCTATTTTCCTATTTAAATATTTATATCTATAATCTATAGTTTTTGAGTCTTCATTAGAAGTTGTAAACTTCTTTTGTGTAAAGGGTGAGATAGTAAATATTTTGTACATTGTGGAATATATGGTCTCTACTGTAACTGTTCAACCCTGCCATCCAACATAAAAGCAGCCACAGAGAATACACAAACATAAATTGATGTATCTATGCTCCAAAGAAAATTTATTTACAAATAGAGAAGAAAGTCCATAGTTTACAGACTGCTGGTCTATATTCTTAAAGCATATAAATGTTTAATATTGTCCTTGAAGTCAAATTTATCTGATATTATATAGCCACATCTATTTTGGGGGGTGGAAAAGAGGAGGTTAGAGTGGCTATAGTATAGTGTTTGCTTGGTGTACATTTTAATATTTTTGTTTTCATTTTTATCATTTGTTATTTTAAAGTAAGGCTCTTATAAACTATATATAACTGACTTTGTATTTTTCAATGGGTCTGTGACTATTTTACTTCTACTCGGGGTACTCAGTCCATATATTTAATTAAATTACTAGTATATTTGAGTTTAAATCTATAATATTAACATTTGTATTTTCCAATCTATTCTGTTTCTTTTTCACTCTTACCTGGCTTTCTTTTGGAATAATAAAATAAAATATTGTTCAATCTTCTCCTTTGTTAGCTTATCAGTTGTAACTTGTTCACTATTCTTTAGTGATTTCCCTAAAGATTGCAACATGAAATTCAATATTTCAACATGAAAGTACAATAAAATTTCAGTGTAAAGTCTTAACTTATTCACTCCTAATACAAATTAGTACTTTTATTACTTCTCAGATATACAGGGATTTTGAAACACTTCAAGTTCCTTTGCCTAGTCCTATATTTGCACAATTTTTGACATGTAGTTTAATTTATTTTAAATCACAAAGACTTTTATTACTCTTCTGCACATTCATCACTTAAATTTATTTACATAACCACCATTTTTCTGTTTTATTCACCTCTGTGTTTCTCTCTTTATGTCTAAGATCATTTTCCCTTATCTCAACAACTCTCCTGAGCATTTGTTTTAAGCAAGTCTGCTCATTGCAAATTTTCTCAATTCTTTGTCTGAAAACACTTTAGCTTCACCTTCATCTTTTGAGGACATTTTTGCTAGGTTTATTTACTAGGTTAAAAGCTATTTTCTTTCATCACTTCCAATATGTCATTCAGCTTTCTTCTGGATCTTGTTACATTTTCCATTCAGTTATAATTCATTACATTAAAATTTCAACTTATTAAGAGTAGTAATGCCACCTTTTCACTTTTAAGTAATGCAAACCCATGCAAATGAGCTTAATAAAAATAGAATGTTTTAGCCTATATATGTTTGTGGAGGAGCCAATGATATAGGATTGGATCCAGGACACAATTGATGTCCATGTTAGCAGAACCTGAAGAGCAGAAAGGAGCACTTCTTGGTGAGTGAAGATTATCCTATAATGGTTTAGGACCATGGCACTTCAGGACAGTTTCTAGGAACCCAGAGTTTTGGGAATGCCAGAACATGTCTTTTAAGATAAAGGACATGCTATTGCACTTTGCATGCACTTGGTAGATCTCATTGAGTTTTGTAGGTATCACATGGCATGTTGAAATACTTCTCTGACTCCTTTGTTAGGTAACTAGCAGGCTGCCAGTTTTGGGAAAGGTGTAGAAACAGGGAAGGCTTGGAAGCAGCTCCTGACTGCTGCTGTTGCATCATACCAGGCAGCACATTCCTTGGGTCTAGATATGCGTACGGTGGATGCAGATACCACATGGGGTTTCTGTGAAGTCCTAGTAGGAGAGTCACAGCACAGAACTCTATGATATTACAACAAAGCCATGCTATGCGCAGTAGGGGACTACACATCAATTAAGATCAGCTCCTGACATTACAAAAGGTCCTGGCAGATCCAGACCTTCTGGCCGTAAGAGATCATGTGTCTATCATAGAGAGCTGTTCATCGTGAGTTTGAGCTTGTCACACCTTCCAGTGTATGAAGTTGAGTTCACTCAGAAGCAATCTATTATATTGTTGAAGTGACAAGTCCAGGATGGGGGTCCCAGAAGTTCCAAAAGGCGGCATATGTGTGCTTGTTGGTTAGGGAGAGCTGTGAATGAACTGTTGCTACATTTCAGTCCCACTTAGTAGTGAATCTGAAATATGGTGTTGAAAGGAAATCCTCCATAGGTGGGGCTTTGGTCAATGAATCTGATGTCATCCACTTCAGGTGAAGAAAGGTTAAGGATATACACCACTCAGTGGCAGGTTGGGGTCCAGAAGAAGGAAAGTTAGGATATGGGGATAAAGAGTTCTCTGGATAAAGTCATGTGGATGAACCTATGGCAGTTGGCAAAAATAAAAGAATCCATTTGCCTTGCAGTAATAGCCACCAGAGAGCATTATATATTTCTCATGTATAAATATGGAAAGACACTTTATTTAATATTCTTCCTGCGATAGAATACACTCTGAATATGTATATTGCACTAGGAATTATTTTATTTGTTGGTGAAAAAGGTCTGTGAGAGGGAGAAAGGAGGCTTATACCCTCAGATACACTGTGATCTAAGGTGAAGGAGGTGGCATTGCCAAAGAGAGGAAGTCCTGGGAAGGACAAGTGATATGAAGGACAGTTTGATTTCTGACATTTGACCAAACTAATGGCAATAAAATGTTAACATCCTCACAAAACAGTGTTGCCTTCATAGTCTCTCAATGTTCCTGAATCCTAAAATACTTTACACAACTTGAATATAATGGTCACAGAATAAACTGGGTATCATAGCTTGGATTAAGGTGTAGGCAAGGAAATTCTTAGTTGTATTTTAATAATTTGAGATAACATGATAGGCTGTTTAGAGACGAACAGTTTCATAATATGGCAACATTTTAGTTGAAATAAAATCTGGAAGTCATTATTCTTGTTTATAATGACTTATGTGAAAACCATTCTGGTATTGGGTTTTCAGAATGTAATGGGTTAACAATAGATTATCTGACATCCTTATTTCTTCAGGACAGTCTGTGTAAACCCAGCACTCAAGAATAATTTGTGCCACCTTTCACTCTTACACATATTCTAAATTGGCTATACAATCACCTTAGTTAACAAATATTTGTGATAACTTAGAAGTCAGATAGGTCACAAATGGTACAATTTAAATATAGTTTATTATTCCAAATTTGATGAAGAATGTGTCAAAAACAACTTCTTATATCCGAACCTTTGTTCAAATGCACAGAGTGCAGCATATCTGGCTAATATATGGATGAAGTGCGTGAAACTAAATTTTGGTGCATATGTAAAAAATAAGACTTCTAATCTAAGTTAAGGGCTAGAATGGAATGGCATATCTAAGTCTTCTATTAAAATATTTGGTGTATTTGTTACCACCACTTATGAATGAGACAATTGTTGACAATAGAGTATCTGCTTGTTGCTTATTAGATAATTAGAAAACAAAACTTAAGTTGGGAATAATAAGTTAGTATGGTTTCTGTAGCTTGTAAAGTACACTATGTCTATGCATTTCATGTCATTTAAAATCCACAATGAGGAATTCATGAACAATTTCTTTTTTATAGAAATTGAGTTGCTTGCTGAGTCAACAGATATTTAAAATGCACATGCCATCTCAAAGAACAGTGTAGGCTTTGAGAGAAACTGAGAAAATCATATATTTATACTACAAATTCTACACTTTACAAGTATTTATTCACTCTGCAAACTCATTCTACATATCTATTAAGAGGCAAAATGTGCCAGGTGGTGTTTAGGACACTTCAATGACTAAACAGATAAACATTCTCTGTCCTTGGGAAGTTTACGCTTTATAAATAATAAATACAACAACTAAATTGTGCATGATATTGAAAAATAAACAGAGTAGTGTAAGAGACACTGGGAGTCTAGAGGAAGTTGCAATTTTTAAGCAAGTCTCATTGAGAAGATGTAGGAGTTGTAAAAATACAGTAGATTTCTCAATACTGTCCAGTTTTCATGTTTGGGTTACTCTGTAAAAGGGGTTATAGTCACTCAAGTGAGTGATAGTAAAAGAAGAGATTTAGAAGCATATATGTCAGTTGTGACACAATTTAACCCCCTTCTGCCTGATACTATCTAGCTGGAGATACTGCAGATCCATAGATTAAGCATTCAGTCTTATAAGACGCCTTCCCTGACCCCCTTCAGGTGCTGATAGCAAATCCAGGCTGTGACCTGTGCTTCTGGCTATAAATCAGAGGGTCCCATGACCCCCTTCTCGGGTCCAGTTATTTTCTAGAGTGGCTCACTGAACTGAAGAAAACATTTTACTTACTAGATCATGGGTTTATTATAAAATGATGTAACTTAGGAACAGTCTGATGGAAAAGATGCATAGAGCAAGTTATGTGGAAAAGGGGCCTGGAGCTTCCATGCCCTGTCTGGGTGCACTTCTCTCCCAGCACCTCACCTCTTCACCCACCTGGAAGTTCTCTGAAGCCCATGCTTTTGGGGATTTATATGGAGGCTTCATTACAGAGGCATGATTGATTAAGCCACTGCCTTCAGTGCTTCTCCAGGCAGCCAGCCCTGCCCTTAGGGGTTTCCTGATGTCACCTCATTAACATAAACTATACTGTGGTTGAAAGGATGTTGTCATGAATGAAAAAAAGACATTCATTTCACCAGTATTGCTCTCGAGCTATTTCAGGAACTGGGAACAAAACTAAATACAGTAACAAATTCTGCTCCTATGGCTCTTACATGGGAAATTCAGGATCCAGGAACTGTGATGAAGGCCAATCACAATATCCCACAAGGATGCATTTCGTTTCACATCCTTCCTCGTTTTCTTGACTGGGTAGTGAATGAAGATGCCAGTCATGCACACAGGACATGTAAAAGGGGGAACTGCTTTCAAAGATGTTGTACACGGGAAGTGGGTATATAGCCATCAAAGAGTATGATGATGAAGTAGGTGGGGCTGGAGAAAGAACCCTGAAGAAACCCCATACTTGAATAAACAATAGATGTGGAGGAAACAACTACAACTGGGTAACACGGAAAGAACAGTTGGGTCAGAAGAAATGAAGATACACTGCTGTGGTTAGAATCAAGGAAGGAGAGAGCTGGAAGAAGGGAATGATCAGAACTGGCAAAGCTTCAAAAATAAAAGGAAATGAAAACTTACATATTGGCCTTAGTACAAAGAAGGTCATTTGCGTTGATGGCAAGAGCAGTTTCAGTGGATTTAGGGCAGAAGCAGAATGACAGTTAAGTTGTGATTAACAAGTCGGAGAGTGATGTAACAAATGCAGGTCACCATTTCCTAATATGAAGACAGGTGCAAAAAAATAGCTAGGAGGATAGAGCTTCATAATGTGCATGTGAGCGTGCGTGTGAGCATGTGTGTGTGTGTGTGTGTGTGTGTGTAAAGGGGGAGGGGAAGAGACAGTAGAAAGGAGAGAGGGAGGGAAAGAGTAATATGCTGTTTGGAAAGAATTAGGCAATGAATTAAATTATTAAAGAAAAGAGATAAAATTATGAAAGAAGGAAATAGATGGCAGAGAAAGGTGAAGTACTTAGACTTTGGGAATGAAAGGAGAAAAATAGTACAAATATGTTCAAATGAAAATAAATATAATGGAAAAGAGGTGAGGAGCCTACTGGGACTTTATTCCTCTGCACCTCTATGTCTTCCTGAAAGTAAGAAAAGCAAAAAGAAAGAATGTTAAAGATGTAGATGAGCCACACTAGAAAAACTGGAAAACCACTTCACAATATTAAGGATTCATTAGATAGTATTAAAAGCCAAACTAAGCTGAAAAACCCGGACTTCATTCCAGCACCACTGATCCACAGTGTTCCCTGAATTTTTTCAGCAGTAGTTGCAGAGCAGCCTGTCTGTGGGTACAAATAAAGTATGTTTGGGGTGCAATTCACAGAATAGAAAATAAAAAAGGCAATCAAACTGTGCGTGAGGCAATATAGCTGTCTAAAGAGCTCTCTGGCTACCCAGGTCCACGTGCTGGGGATGCCAGGGAAAAACCCTGCAGCCCATCCCTAAAGGGCCAACACGTGTCCAGATTCTGTTTCCATTCTCTTGCTGTGCTCTGCCATCAATCCTAATGCCGTATATCTGAATTTTCATATAGCAATTTAATTTCACTGTTTCATCTCCATACCCTGTAGTTCATCCTGCCCAACTACAGCATACAACCCGAGTCCTGAGAAAGCGATTCCAGCTGCATGATCATGGCTCTGGCTTCTCTGGGTGACAGTCCAGACAAAGGACGCAGAGAGCATGTCAGCTGATCCCTTACGCCCAATCATCTTGAGCTCAAGTCATGCCCTCAGCAGTGTGTAGAAAATACTGATGAAAGCCATGGACTGTGTATGCTCTACCGTGGATAACAGATACAGCCAGAATGTGAATATAAGACATCTTTCCATTGCAGTTGGTTTGTAAGAACCTGTAGGCACTTTGGGAGGGTCACATTCTTACTTACTTAAAATATATTCTCAGGAGTTCATCTTGTGAAGGCAAAAACTGCCCTGGGAAAAGTTGAACAGGTAAGGGATAAGCCTTATTTGAGACTACTTCTAGAGGAGAGAGAGAGAGAGACCAGAATGCAGTCTGAACTCAACTCAGCTAAACCTAAAGGCAAGGGTTTTACAATGCTGGAGTGAGCCAGAGGCTGTGGGACAGGAATGTTTGCTAATCCAGAACATTCGCTCCTCACTTCTGTGTTGCTAATGGCTGTGTTACCCGCAGGATTTCTTGGAACAATTCACAAGTTAGGAACATGGTATGTGTTCACTGAGTTTAAGTAAATGGAATTGCAGTCTAGGTCAAGGATCCAGTTCTACTAGAGACCATAATCCTATCACCTTATGACATTAAGCTTCTCATCAACACCAGTCAGGTCAGGCCATTACCCTGTGCAGATATACACTAGCCAGTGACTCTGAAATCCAGATGCTCATCATTTGGGATGCCACCAGCCTCAGCACAGCCTCCACAGTCATAGTGACAGGAGCAGAGGAACATGGGAGATCAGGCAGGACCTCCAGCGGACAGGCAAATGCATCACTTTCACTTACTTTCCCTTGACTAGAGCCTAGGTGTCTACAAACCTGTAAGAGTGTCTCAAGAATGTCTTCTTGCATGCCCAGGAGAAGGAAATGAATATTAAGTATCTTCAACCATAGCGTGTTTTAGAATTGCAATCAGCACTGAAGCATCTACTGGGACTATGTTGGCCTGTCTGGATCCACAGTAAGGCAGTAATTCCCCAAATGAGAAACTGTCCCCCTGAGATTCCCTTACAAGTAAAATGTATTCATGGTCAAATGAGTTTTAGGAACACTGCAGACTAATTTTTCCCATGGGGATTTACCATGTACTCTTACACATTAAACTCTAAGAAGCTATATAAAAAAATCTTTTAATTTTGTTGATCTCAATGTTTTCTAATTTTTAAAGATCAGTTTTCTTTATATTTATGAATCACTATATCAGAGTTAACTGTTAATATTAGAGTTAACTATTCTGTGAAACATATTCCAAGAGCACATTCCTAGGCGACAAGATGATAATCTCACCTGAATCTCAGAGGATAAGGATAAATTTCAAAACAACATGCATGACATGGATCAATTTTAAAAAGTTCTCCTTTTCTACATTTATTATTTCCAATCTCTTAAACATTTACTACTATTACTATCATTACTATCAACAACAATAATAATTGTATGAAAAAAAGAAACCTCATTTTTAAAGAAAGGTATATTTTAGGCTTTTTAGTCTAAAATTGAAAAGCTAAGTCTTTAATTAAAGTTTCCATGAGAAAAGGTGCATGTAGGCAATTTTAATTGTCAATTTAATGAACAGGGAATTGGGAGAATTCTGTTCTATTTCCACCAGGACTCCCATGATAGTCTCTAAGTTTCAGCTACAGTGCCGAGAAAATATTCCCCATCCATGAAACTAAAGGGGTAACAATTGCACATTCTTTCCAGTGAACCCTAAGGACTGATAAGAAAAAGAGAAAGCAACAAACAAAAATCATTTTAACCAACAAAACACATTTTATAATGGCTAATTTCATTTGTTCAAATATCTTTTTATAAAACAGAATGTTTTGTGTTTATTTGGCATTTAGGTTTGTTTCTCCTTGAGGACCTATACAGGGTAATCCTTGCTGAGATTTTATTCTCCCATACCTCATATTCATCTAATAGAAATTTCATTTTCCCTGGATCAGATTTATTCTGCCAAAAGTGTCCATTTCAAACACAGCTTAATTTAGACAATGTCCTTAATGGTGCATTTTAATGATTCACAGAAGCACTTTATTTTTTTATTCATGTTTTTTCCCTCTTACAAAACAGCTTCATCAATGTAGAACTTACATACCATAAAATTCGCTTGTGTTGATTGTACAATTCACTAGTCTTTCCTAAATTTATAGTTGTGCAACCATGGCTACAATCTAATATCAGAACATTTCCGTCATCCCTAAACAAAATTTCTTGTTCTCTTAGTCACTCCTCATTTCTACCCCCACTACCAGGCACCCACTAAGCTACATTTTGTTTCTACACATTTGCCTTTTCTGTAGATTTGACATAAATGGATTATATAATACATTTCATTTTGTGTCTAGCTCCTTTACTTAGCATGATGTTCTCATGTTTTATCCATGTTGTAGCATGCGTGAACAGACTCCCACTATATAGATGAACCTCACCTTGTTCATCTATTCAGTTGATTGATATTAGGATTGTTTCAATTAAAAAAATAGCTTTATTGAGGTATAATTGGAAGTGCAATTGTAAGACATTTAAAATGTACATCCTGGTGACTTTATATACATATATATTATGAAAGGATTCCCCCCCATCACCTCACATGTTTATCTTTTTCTCTTTTTTGTGAGAGCAGTTAAATTCAACTACGTTAGGACATTTCAATTATACAATACAGTGTTATCAACTATAACTACCATGCTATATATTAGATCCTTAGAACTTATTCATCTTACAGCTGAAGGGTTTACCCTTTTACCAGTCTCTCCTTATTACCCTCATCTCCCAGCCCCTGGCAAGCACTTTCCTACTCTTTGTTTCTGTGGGCTAAGCTTTTGTTTTAATATTACACTTAGAAGTGATACCATAAAGTATTTATCTTTCTCTATTTCCCTATATGGCTTATTTTATTGAACAGAATACCCTCAAGGTCCATCCATGTTGCTGCAAATGCAGGGCTTTCCTTCTTTTTCAAGGATGAGTAACATTCTATTGTGTATGTGTAGTTCTTTATCCATTCATCCACTGATGCACACACAAAAAAATCCATTGATTTTTCCACAAACACACTGAACAAAATATTACACCTGTATATTCAAGATATGGGGTACTAAACAGCTACAAAGTTAAAAGACAATCAACATTCAGGAGGAACCAGTTGCCCTCAGTGATATTTGACGTTTCCCTATCTTGGCTGTTGTGAATGATAACGCAGTGAAAGTGGGAGTGCAGATATCTCAATATTCTGTTCTCATTTTCTTTGGAAATATATCCAGAAATGGGATTGATGGATCATGTGGTAGTTCTATTTTTAGTTTTTTGAGAAACCACTCAAAACATTTATTTGCCTCCTAAAACATTTTAACAATAAATATAATAACTAATGAGTGACTGCTGTGTATCAAACAATGTGATAAGAACATTGAATGTATTATTATATATTTGATTTATTATTTAGTTATTTCTCTCTAACCTGAGACTATGGGCAGTAGGCCAAATAAATGCTAAACATCATTTAGTGTTCAAAATTTCCTCTTTTGACTTTTAGCTATTTTCATGATTCCTCCCAACTCAAGACTTTGAATGGTATCTATAGAATTGATAGCTAAATTACAAATAAATATTTCCAGTCAATATCTTACTATCTTTCCTTCAAACTCTAGAGACTCACATATCTAACTGATAATCGGTTTCTCTATTTGAATGTCTAATAGGCACTTCAAACATACGTAGAAAACTGAACCTCTAATCTTCGACCCAAAATCTATGACTCCTCCAACCTTTTCCATTTTAATAAATGACCAAATCCTGCCATTTGGTCAGGCCAAAACTCTGGTGTCCTCTGAATTCCACATTTTTTCAGGTAGGCAACCCTGTTGGCTCTATTTTCGGAGTGCAACCACTTCTCACTATCTTCCCTGATAACCCTAAGCCATCATCATCTCTAGCTGAGATTATTCCAAGAGTCTCTCCTCTCCTAGTCCATGTCCCTAATTAAGCTCTTGCCCTGCTTCAGAATACTCTCATGAAGGGAGTGAGGATGACCTATGATAGCGGATCATTTTACTTTTCTATTCAAGCCACCCAACACATTTCCTGTTCCTGTCTTACCACACTAGCCTGTCAGCTGTTATTCAAGTCCTGCTTCTACATTAGGGCCTTTGCACTTACTCTTTCTTCTTACTGGAATTCTCCTCCCCAGATATTGGCAGAGGAGAATTTCATTTCTTTCAGACAATTATTCAGATGCCATCTTTTCATTGCAGACTTCCGTAACCATCCTGCCTACAACTTTTCCTCAGTCCACTCTGCTTTCTCCCATTGCTTTATTTTCTTCCACAGGATTTATCACCATCTAATACACAATGTATTTGGGTTGTTCATCTTAATGATTGTACCCCCACTAGAATATAAGTTCCAGAATAGTAGGAATTTTGTGAACTTTTTCCTTGCTGTACCCTTGTGCCTACTAAATTGAGTAAATGAATGAACGAAACACCATGTATCTACGTGATCTTCCCAGTGTGAATTCCCAAGCTTTGATTTGTAACTAACCAAGTATTGTTTGGAGGCTTAACGTGTAATTTATGATCTTAATAACTTGGTACTAGAGGATGACCGTCCTCCCCAGTATATCCAACTCTACTATTCCTTGAGAGACACAGGCTTCTTACACATACAGAATTCCTATCTCTTCCCTCCACATGCTTGCACATATGCATTGGTCAGCACATACACATGTGGGCACATATATGCACACCTGATATATATTTTAAGGACTCTTTGCACAAGTAGGATATTGGGAAATTTTCGGTGAATGCAAGGTTTAAGCTGTAGCCCTGGAGGGCCTGAAACAACTCCAGTTTTTGTTTCTTTTTCCTCTCCTTTTTGTCCATATCATTCTCTTACTGGATCTATTAAGAGAGGTCACCTGGTATTTAATGCTGCCCCAGCCACTGAATCAATAGTAGAAGTAACAAGGCATATATCAATAGCCTTTGTTAAAAATCCCTGAAATTAATTCATACTCTCCAGCTTCTGGATTCATTGACCTTTGGAAGAAACAGAAATCTTTATATATGTAGTACCATTTTTACAGACCTTAAAATGAGTGATAATGTAAAAACCAGATCATTTAATGTCAAAATGAGTGTTTGCTTGAAATGAAAGCTTTAGGGGAAAACTCCTTTACCTTTAATGAAGGTCCCCATTGCTTGAGGCAAAAATAAATGAATAAATAAACTCTAACAAAGAGATTTGTATAAAATCCATTTGCCCCTATGATCTCAATGTTCCTTTCAAATAATGATTATTTAAACTGAATACTGCTGTTATGTTTACATCAGCTATTTATTAGGTGTCACTAAATTTAAGAAATTGGTATTTCTTCATATGCCTCTTTAAACTTCATTGAATTCTACAGCAATAGTGCTCAGCTATGAATATCAATATAGAAAATAATACATATTCCAAAGCAACCTCAAAAAAGACTTAATGAATTTCCTATGAAATTAAGTAAAGAAATACTGTTTCTCTTCATGATGCTAGCAGCAGAAATAAATTCCCAAGGACTTAAAATAAAAATAGAGTCTAGAAATTATTTAGTACAGAACATTATTTCCTTAACAACGAAAAAATGGGTAGCTTGTAAGTATAGGGGAAGTATAAAGATAATTTAGAAATTCAGAAAATAAAATGACTATTCTTCTGTAATCATTTTTTGGCAAGGTCATATGAAAGGAAAGAAGTAGGATGTCAAAGCTGTGTAGGGTGACCTAGAGAAAATCAACATAAACAAGCCATACAAGTTTGAGTTGACTTTTTTCCCACAAACACACAAAACAAAATATTATTCCTGTATATTCAAGATATGGGGCAATAAACAGCTCCAAAGTTAAAAGACAATCAACATTCAGGAGGAGCCAGTTGCCCTCAACGATGTTTGATGTGTTAGGGGAAGACACAGTTCCATGGTTTTCACTGTTTCCTTAAATACTGTTTTGATTGACTCAAAACTAAAGAATTATTACTATACTCAGTCTAATTTTATGGACTGTCACTAAACAAGTTTAAGATCCTCCTTTGTTTTTATGGTTGACAAATGTTTAGAAACACATCCCGTGGTGTGCCCCTCCTTTGGACTGGTTGAAAATGTCCACTCTGCCATTCTGTGATGTTAAAAATTATTTTTACTCTGTTCATAAACACAATTTTAGGCAAAATTATCCAAACTTTAACACAGTTGTTCATGTAAAGACCTATTAGGCCAAGTTAGGTCTTTTGTTCAGGCTTCCAAAGAGAACAGCAAAACCATATGGTAGAAATGGATGGCTTACCCAAATAGTTCAAAACCCCCTTCTCCTCCGCATTCCTCTATCACACAGGCATAACAAATCTACTACACACTTGTCCAGATGGTTTCACAGCTAAGAGTGGCCATCTGATCCAGTTCTGGCCGAGGAAAATAAGAGGAAGTTGGACAGAGGTGGGTTTTAGAGGAGCTCTTTTCATGGAATAGAATTAGTTAATATGCTGCTTTGGTTTTTGTCCTCTGTGCCTTTTTTTTTTCCCCTTTTTTCCTACCTCGTACACTGATGTGGTAACTTGAGAAGCAGCAACTATCTTACCACCCTGAAGAAAAAAAACAGATGACAACTGGAAAACTTGGAGCAGGAAAGTAAAAGGAGGCTGGGTCTTCCAGGACTGCTGTACAATTCCAACTTAGTCTAAATTTAGACTTTTGTTGCATAAAACAAACAAACATTTTACCAGGTAAGTTGATTTTAAGCAGATTTTTAGATGTTTGCTATGGAACTGAATTCTGATGAATAGCTTACAACTGTTCCCATTTTAATTTGAAGTTCATACAATTATATCCTCTGGAAAAAATTCTTTTCCAAATATAGCTTGCAATAAAACATTTATGTTTATTTAATGACATCTGATTATATCAGGTATAAGTTCTCCTGTTTTGAGTTTCCTTTTATGAACATTTTTCTGCATAGTCCATTTTTCTCTGGTCAAAGTTTAAACTGCATGTAATTTTAAACATAATCTGTTATATTTTTCCCTCATTTTGATCAAGTCTAAACCTCCATGGGTTCATTACAATAGTTTGTTATCTTTGACAATAAAGGTAAGTTTCATCAGTTAGATTGTTTGCGATGTTAACCATTATTTTATGTCAAACTGGTTATTTTGGATAATAATATTTCTTATGTTCTCAATAAGTGTGTTAAATAATATTCATAATACATTTTTATAATTCAGTTACAATCCAACTACAAAAACTGGATATAATTATTTTCTTTCACCTTATACTTAATCAGTTGGTGATAATTCAATGTATAGTAACTACTACATGAGCACCATATAAAGAACACATCTCACTTTACAAATGAATATACTTCTTGAATAAACCTCACAGAAACTATCAATCCTTTTATAGTTTCTCCTATGAAAATGAAATCAGTAACTTTAGTCATGGGTGAAAAAAAAAGCAGGAAGTACTCTATTATAATAAGTACAGAGGAAATGTAAAACAACAGAAGATGGAACACAAGAAAATATATTGTTTACAAAAGCTTTTGTAGAATACACTTTCATAATTCCACAATTTGATTATTATAAACTAGAAATATTAGCATACGTTATCTTTCTCACATTTTGTGAAAAATAATGTAAATGCTGAGTCATGGCTTGTACTTTCAAAATATTATCCACTGCATGAATGCATGGGCTACAGTGATGTGAAACAATCAGAAGTAAATATGGATGAATCAGAAGTAAAATATTAGGCAAAAAATGTCAGACATTTTAGAGTACAATCCTCAGGGTCCAATTCTTATGAAGTTCAGTAATAGGCAATGCTAATCCATGGCTATAGAAGTCAAAATAGTAGCTCCCACTGAAGACCTTACATGAGAAAAGAATATAAAGACTTCAGGGTGCTTGGAAGGGGTCTGCAGCTTGACCTGGATTGCTGACAAGAGCAAACTTGTAAAACTTACCGAACTCTACTGTAATTGATACATTATACATCCTTTTCCGAAGACAAGTTATACCTCCTTTAAAAAACAAAAGAAAACCTCCAATCACCATTTTAGAAGTCTTTTGCTCATATTCCTGTACTTTAATGCAGAATTTTATTTAAGTTTAAACTTTCCATTTTATCTCAAAAGTAAGGCTTTTTTCCTATATTCATGTCAGTATCTAAACATTCTAATGACTCACATGGAAACTTAAAGTTGCTGACACTGAGTAGCTAATCCAGATCAGGTGATAAAACTTTCTTTTAGAATTTTTATCCTATGTTTTAGAGTACTCATTCTTTTATAATGTTAAAAATGTGAGTTGGGACACTAAGAAAAAGATATTTGTTTAAATGAGTCTGGAGTTATGAAGTGTCAGTTTAGGATACATATATAATGAAATGGTCTATGGATTTCATTTTTTTTAATGAACAATAGAACAAATTTCAGGAGAGATAACAGAGTGTAGACACATTAACAAATTGGAAAAGAAGCCCTAATTTTAGAGACAATAATAAATTTGTTAAAACTTACTACACTTCAGAGATATTAAAAAATGGATGAGGTAAATACATGCTTAGGTGAAAGAAAGTTAAAAGTAAACATTTAAGGAAGAGAATTTAACTGTTAAATAGTCTAATCATTTTTTCTCTCAATCCTTATTTTAATTGTGATATTTATTTTTTGAAAATAAGAAACAGGTGTATAGGTTTTTTTCTCTCTCCAAAACAAACATTTCTTTGAAGACAAGTGGAAGACATTTTTTTTTCATTCTCTTTACCTCTAGATGGCACCTGTGAACTGATAAAATATGGACTGAAGAGATTCCTCCACACCCCCAGATTTCATTGTGAAAGATAACTTCTCCCTTCACCTTGGTGTCCAAGGAAGAGCATAAAGCTAGACATAATGGAATGGAAAGGCAACGGGGTCTAGAAAGAAGACCCAGAAAAATGCCCATATCTCATTATTACTATATGGATTTGGCCAAGTCAGTCAAGACCTCTCTGAGTGTCATTTACTTAAAATCCATAAAGTGGAGAGAATGGCAAAGGTTGGGTAAGTTAATTATGGTAAAGATTTTAGCACTTTTCAAACATTAGGTTTCTATCCAAGTGTAAAATATTGCCAGAGGGAGATAGGATCATAGGAGGTGAAATGTGGATTGTTTTTAAGATCATTAGATATGGAAATAAATAAAATATATATGAGGATTTGGGAGACTGATAAAATCAAGTGAAGCACTAAATAAACAACAAATACAAATGACAGCTGGTGGTATCATCCATGCTCTTCCCAGGGTTCTATACCCAGAATAATATCACCATGTTATTGATATAATCCAAATAAATCACCATTGTTCACCAATTGACACTAAAATAATATATATGTGATGTTAAAAACAATCTGTAATTTTGCCATGATTTAAATCATTTTTCACAGAAAACAAATGCATTCTAAATGTACAGAATATTGCTTTAAAATCTTTACAAAATTATTACTAGTTCTACCAATCTAGTTAAAATTTTAAAGAAATCTGTAAATTTTGTCCAATATTGTACATTGTTCAAAGATACTGACATCATTTTTGTATGCATTTTGAATGACTTTTGATGATTTATGCATATGTGCAATAAAAGTCTTATTTTGTTCAATTTGACCATACTTCTTCCTAAGTTATTTTGATTATTCCATTAATTAAAATTAAAATGGATGCTATTTACTTATGCCAGCTCCTCCCTATTTCCAGGGTAGAGTATGTTACTAGACAGAGACAAAAATAAGAGTTGCTTGAGAGGAATTGCTCCGACAGATCCACGGCTACTGAACATTTGATGCTCCAGCTGCTTCCAAATTGATTTTTTATTAAAATGAATTTTTCCAGAACCATGAAAATTAACCAACTGGTTTCTAATTCTCAAGTACTGTTTCATTTATGATTTATGAAAAGACACTTGGCTGAATTTTCTTCCTTTCACATCAAGATACCATTCATTGGTCTATCATTAGTGCTGAAACACTGAATGTCTTGGGAAATTTCATCATATCATATCTTAAATAGTCTGGGAAGTATTTGGCTGGAAACTTCTAAAAAAATCCTTGCATTGACTGAAATGTTTTTATTCTAGTTGATGTTTATTTTACTTATGATTTCCTGTCCACCATTTTACTCCTCAGATTTAAAAAAAAATGCACATTTATATTATGAATACAGACAAAACAGCCAAGTCCAACTATCTACGGAAAACAGTCACTGGTCCAAAAATCAATACAAGGACCAATTCTATCCACAGTAAAATACCCATGCCATAGTGATATTATTATTATACATTTGTTTTTGTGTTTTTAATGTACTCACTTAGAAAAATAAAATGTAGGTAACCATTCATGTTATTACCCTCCAATCTTTTTTGTTGTAGACTTTTTCCTGACTCTTTAAATCTAAATGTTTTGGAAATGGGAACTTGAATTTTAGGTTGTATTAACTTCTCCAATGACGTATGCAAGGGAAACCATAGTTTCCATGAAAGTAAAGGCTTTGATGTATCTCAAGGTGCATCAGAGGTTCACCGAACAGAGAAGATAGTTTTAGAGAGACAGCTCTTTCAAGATTTTCTGCAGTTACTCCACATACACAGCATGGATTTACCTGTAAGGCTGATTATCTGCTACATCTTCAATTAGGACCCTTCAAGGAGTTTACTTTATTGATGCTTCTGTAGGTCTACTGCTTTTATTCTCATGTCTTGGTTCATGCTATTTCTCTCTTTAGCATGCTAAGTCTCTTTCTTCTGATTTACTATACATAGAAGGACCCTGAATACCCCCTCCCTGTACCCTAACCCCAATTCATCAGTTCAGAGACAGAAATAGAGTCCCTATGAGTTCAGAGAAAATTTGGAGGGGGTGGCATTTTACTACTGTCTTGGATTATTGACCCGTAAAGGTTAACAGCCATGAAAAATGCCTCATGTTTTCACTCCCTAGTTTCATAAATAAGCAAATGAGGTACAGTCTATCTCCACAGGCCACAGGAGTTATGGCTTCTCCATGTGCATCACACTGCTTCTAATGCCTGTAACAGCAGTGTTAATCTGCTAAAATCAAGTGTTAAACCATGTAATTTCACAAAGTGAATGTCTCACTTAGACTTCATTCTCAATTTCTAATATAGTCTTCACTAGATTTCATTGGGAGTTACTGGAACTTGTCCAGATATTTTATTTCCCACTTGGCTATTGTTTCTTTCTAAATAATTTGCTTTGGGAGTAATCCCTGCATGATCAGGAAAGCATAGAAAAATGGCATTTAGCCATTTCTGGACAACTTGTAAAATATCAACAAACTACCTCCCAAAAATTCATCCAGTGTATTAGTCCATTCAGGCTGCTGTAACAAAATGCCAGAGACTAGACGGATTATAAACACAGACATTTCTCACAGTTCTGGAGTTTGAGAAACCTGAGATCAGAATGCAGGTAAATTTGGTGTCTTGTGAAGGTACACTTTGCAGACAGCCCATCTTTTTGCTGTGTCCTCACAAGGCAGAAGGGGCAAGGGAGCTTTTTCAGATTTTTTTTCTAAGGACACTAATTCTATTGATTGGGCTCTGCCTTCATGGCCAAATTACATCCCCAAAGCCCCACCTCCCAATGACATCATTTTGGGTATTAGGTTTTCAATATATGAATTTGAAGGGGATGCAGACATTCAGGCCTAAGCATCCAGTATGACCTGGAACATATTTTTTATTACATATTACACTTCAGGGTTTTTTTCTCACTCTCTTAGTCATAAATGATTGCAGTTGAATCAATATTTCTTTGTAATCTTAAGAGTGTCCATTCTTAATATATTTAAAATAAAGTCTAAATGATACAATTTAAATTACCTACGAGGGTGAAAATGAGGTTAGCATCTCTACAGTTTTAGTGTTTCTTGTCATTTCCTCATTTGCTTACTTCATTTAGCTTATATACCTGCATATTTTAAACCATCCATTTTCCTGTCTTCTTCTTACTTTTCTTCACTTCTGTCGAATTGTAATTTTTTTCTCCTCTACTAACATTGTCTCAATTTAAGTACTGATCTTTCTGAGCTCATCCCTGAAGCCCAACTTAAATACTTTCCTATTAAAATACTGATTTTTGTGCTCTTCTTTTTCTCTCAGTGGTGGGAGTTTTTCTTTTTTTTTGCCTTCTTCAAACAAATCAACAAACTTGATCTTTCTTTCATTGCCATTTTTCTTTTTTTCTTCACATTAAACAACTAAATTTTTTGTGTCTGTCATTAACTACTCAAATGAAAAATAATGAGGTAGACTTTAAATGTTATGTCTAATGGAATTAACTGTTCCAAAAAGTTACCAATTAGAGATGGGATTCAGTCAGGAACAGATAACTTTCTCTGTTTGGTTGATAAATTCAGACTATAAGAAACTACTAACAATGCTAAGTCATTGCCTCAAATTTTCTGAAGCACTGATTGGAATGATAGGTGAGTTAATAGAAGTTAGTTTGTGTACAAGTTATGGATTTGAAACAGTAAAAAACATCGAATCAAGTCTGAGATATTATATATGCGTATATTTGGATTTAGTCGTTGCTGTTCTTTCCCCCTCAATAATAGCCATACATTTTTGTGTGTGGAGTATGTGAGTATGTATGACTCTGCATGAGAACAAGACCATAAGTGAAGTCATGAAAAGTACCAACTATGCTATGAGTTCATCTGACAATCTATTCAGTTTGAAATTCCTTTTCCTGAAGAACAGAGAATGAATATATAGAAAGAATTTTCGTTTGCTCAATGCTAATAAGTGTTTTTGACGTAAAAATTGATTTTGGTTGATCATTGGTGTTTTTCAAGCACAAGAAACTGGGTATAAAACTTTCTATAAATTTCTGAGAGAAATGAGTTCACTCACTGACATGAGTTTGCCAGAAACACCTGCATGCATCCATCATCACAACTGTAGACAGGGTCTTAGACCTGGACATTCCTAGCATCTTCATTTGACAAATAAGAAATGGGAAGCAGAATCATACTAAAAAAAATCTCAAAATCTTTGAAGAACAAACCAATAAGAATGTTGCATTAGAGAAAATCAGATTAGTTTAGGGGATGCCTGAGGTGTAACAGAGACTACTGTACAGAGCAAATTGAGGGTAGTTCTTTTTATTTTGTCTTTTCACACTTACTCTCTTACCTTATAGCAGCTCCCACCATGGCATGGCTTAGAAATATAAATACCAAAACCTGATGTTGGCTGTTTCTTTGCTCTCCCCTCTGAGGATGCAGTTCCATTGCTTGCCCCTGAGCCTCTGAACCAGCTATTTCCCATCTGGCTCCTGCCAGCCCGCAGCACTAATGCATCCCAGAAGGTTTCCATTCCAAGGGTCACATTCTAAGGCTGGAATAACCAAACACTGTCTGATATTTATCAGTCTACTTGCGGGTGGGAAGGAACTGGGCTCTTGAGATGGGAGTCTGGTATCAATTAGAAGTAGGAGGCAGATCTACAAGATAGATGATTGTAACACACCAAAAATTTCTATTCTTGGGCTAAAAGAAAAAAGGATAATCAGCACTATGAGGTGCTTACGACTCCAGTCTTTGAACTCTTGGTTATTTGCATCTGAGCTAACAACTTTGATTCTCCTTTAACAAATGAATTTCTGTGGCAGTTATTATTGTAGGATCTGAAGAATCAAAAGTTAGCATAAGTACAGCCATCTTAAGGCCTAAATACCACCCCCTAACCCAGAAGAAGGAAAATCATTAGAATCTTGAAAAACAAGTTAGTTAGCTTGTGTCAATTGTAGTGACCTTTAGTTAGCCAACCGTAAATCAGTTAATCATACACGCCTAGCTTATCTTGCTAGAACCACCCTAGACATTCCGAAGGTGATCTCATCTAACCAGACCCCAGGATGTGGCGCCAGCAAAAGATTTATGAGCCTATAGAAAAAACCCTGTATTGTGATTATGGAAAATTTTACCCCTTTTGAAAATGCTATAAAACCTTCTGCCTTAGTGTGCTCGGGGTCCTCGTTGAGACCCGCTGCGACGGGCTGACGTGGACCCCAGCTAGTTGGCTTCTGAATAAATTCCTCTTGCTTGTTGCATCAAGAAACGTCTTTGGTGAGTGATTTGGGGCGGCGCCTTCCTCAGGGGAATCCAACATTATGAACAACCATGACCAATTTCAAACATTTTCTGTCTGTCCTAGAATCATTTCTCTGATGTTCATGCCACTTCTTCAATGAGCCTCTGGGAAAAAATGCTTCCTTTGTTTTTGTTCAGAGATGCTGAAAATGTATTACCCACTCTTTTTTAATTTCTTCAGAAGTGCTGACTAAAGGACAGTAAATTCACTTGGGAGAAAAAACAATAAGAAAGCTGGATTTATGAATTCTGCCTTAAATATGCAATACTGTGTATTAGTACCTTAGATGTCACTCTTAGAATCAGCCTGAAAAAATTTCTTATAAGCCTAATTTGAAAAGAAATCAAATCAAAGATCATAGAGGAGTTATGTAAAAATAAGCACTTAAGCTATAGGAATTTCACAATTGGAGAGAACTGATATTGATCAAGATGGGGTGTTTTAAAAAAGATGAAAGAAGACATAAAAATTAATAGAATTGAGGTGAAAATCAAGTGGATATTATAGGGAAGGAAAAATAATTTCACTCTATACTTCTAGGTTCTTGGCTGAGAACCCCCCTGTAGTAAAAGACAGATAAACAGGAAAAAAAAAAGACAAATTTAGCTACATGTATACACCCAGGAAAACTGAGTAACACTCTCCAAAATGGCCCAAGCCACCACCTTAAATAATGTCTCCAGCTAAAAACATGGGGATAGCTCATTATGGGGAAGTCATAATGAGAGGCTATCAAGGAAAAGCACAGCAAACAAGGATATAGTTGTTATGCAGATTTAGGTCATTCCTTCTCTTCTTGTACAGAGAGGGTGACACCCTTACAAAGTCTCTTACAAAAGAGTACCTTCTACTCAGTTTTCAAAGCTTTTCCTGTGTTTGCTGTTTTTTAAAAATAATCAGCCTGAAGTAATCTTTATGCCAAAGAGATGTGTTCTGAGATGGTAAATTCTGCATCCCTTCAAGATCATGGATTTCAGGTGTGAATCATGGCCTATGGATAAACAGTTAAAAATAATAATAAATAGTTACTGTCTTCTAGCATTCTGAATTGATAAAATTCACTTTATAATTCACTCATTTACTGATATAATTCACTTCATAAATGATCAGAAATTTTTAAATAAAGTCATAATATTATTATAATAATCGGTATTCTCAAAATTCTTTAAACATAGAACATTAAATAATAACCTCCTTTAAAAAAAAAACAGTATTTCCTAAGTACCAATTCTGTTGAGCATTTTACAAGTTCTCATCTATAATCCTCAAAACAATCTGGTGACGTAGGGACTCTTACTGTCGCCAGTTGAGAAATGGTGTTCATGGCCTAAGCTTATATCTGATAGACTATAAATTCCACAAACTACTCTATGTTGTCCTTTTGTGGCAGTCTGAAAGTGTTATTCCAATATCCCCATGGCGTTCCATTGGAATTACCACATTACATTATTACCCATTACAGGTAGAAAGACTAAATGTGTGCTTGAATAAAGCAATGAGGGATCATCAAAGACAAAAACACGTTTAATTATGGAAATGGTTGTTGGAGTAGGTAGATAGCTACACATAAGCAGGAAGACGGAGAAGGACTTCTGTCAGATGTTTGCTTACATTCTACACATTCTGTACAAGCTGTTTCCGTGGGATGGATAGCAGGGGGCATAGACAATAGACTGGCCAAACTGGCTGGTTCCAACATGGCGGAGAAGTTGATGCTGACTTCACTTCCATGCATTAACACTCACTAACACAGTAAAACTCATGCCTTCTGGCACCATGACAGTTCCCAGAACCAAATACAGGCAAAAAGCCTCCCCTGCCAATGTGAGGGTGGAGCAAGCCCCAACTCTAGGAGGATTCCACCTGTTCCCTTTGAAACCTAACCCCACTTAATGAATATTCATTTCCCTTCATATATAAAAGGCTCGCTATTGTTCCCTGCAGGACCCACTCTGGATGCATACTCTCCTTTCTTTAATCTCTAAATCTCCAAATAAACTCTTAAATGATCAATGGATTTTTGCCTCTGTTCCTGAATTCTTTCTCACAAAGAGACCAGTGACTGTCTCTGGTAACATGGTGATTTATTTATTGTTCTGGGCTTCTTGTTAGCTAGTTATGTTGCTTATTTACATGGGCTTTGGAAAATATGCAAAATCTTCAGATGGAAATGTGTGGATTCACATCTATATTTCAACAAATAAGAAAAATTGGTCTTGTTACCCAAGAAAACCTGGATAAGGATGCAGGTACATAGCTAATAGAGACTGAGCCAAAATCAATCCATAAGCCAAAAATAAGCCACAACGCTGGTTTCTCTGCTAAAGATATACTAATCAAAAACTATACTGAGAGATCTCTGCAATAAAAGAGTTCACTGATGCAGCCAGATAAAGGACTGAGTCCTGGGACAGGCAGTTTCTGCTTCACCAACAGCAAGGCTAGTTAGCAGAAATAACTTGTCCACAAGACTTGAGAAACAGAGGACATTCATGAGGTATCTCAAGGAAAGAAAGTTCTTTAAGTTCACATTGGCTACAGACAAGGAAGGTGGGCTGACACAAAGTGGGGGCAGTCCAGGGATAGGTGGTCAGTGCATAAAGAAGGCTCATGGGTTGGCTGTTGATGATGGTCAGACACTGGTCAAGCTCAAGAGAGATGCCATGGTTCTGGGGAACCTTCTAGATGATTTTGAAATGACTTCATTCAGACGCATGGAGTTTCTGGTTCACTTTGGTCCAAGGCTACTGACTGATGACCTTTCCTGATCTCTCTCCCTCATTCTCTGGCCCTTATGTCACTTTAGGACATTTCAGAATTTTTCCTTATCAATTCTGTGACCAAAAACAAAATGCACTGAGCTTGCTCTCATATGCACTTGGACTTAGTATTGAAGAGGTTCAGAATAAGTCTCCCCCAAAATGTGCCACTTTGATGCATGGACTATTTTGAGCTAAAGGTCAAGACCCCGGTACCTCAAGAGAAACTTTTTCCCTTCCTTAACTACCTAGAAGGACCCAAAGTGGGGATATTTTCCAGGATATGAGAAATTTTATCTGAGTGACCCGTGTGCATGGCAAGGCAGATATCTAAGACATCTGCCCTTCCTATCGCCCTCTGCATGGCCCTTCTGCTCTTTGACGACCCAGGTCCCTATTCCATTTCTCAGCTCAGGATGGCATATATTCCCCATTTTGCCTTTCTGTCTTTGAACCTGTCATTTGTGTGGGGTTTCTGTATGTATGAAATTAAATTTGTTTTTCTCTTGTTAATCTGTCTTACGTTAATTTCCTTATTACAGCAGGCAAAGAACCTAAAGGGGCAGAAGGAAAATTTTTTCCTTACCAACAATAGAATGAGGAAATAATTGTTTGTCAACAGCAACAAAAAAACTGGTGTGTCATGAAATATTTGTGGCTTATGAAGAAATAGGTCTTTTTTCCCACACTGACAAAGAGATTAAGTACATATCTTCAATTAACATCAATTCAATTTGTCTTCAGACTCTTCAAATTATTGTGTTGAAAATTTCACCCTCTGGGAGTGCTGACAAATTGTTTTGAGCTAGCATCCTTCCAATTATAAAATAAATGGTCTTCTAACTGTTGTAATTCTAATGGAAATGACTGATATTTAACTTGTTTGTGCTTATTGTGTATATATCTTCTGCTGTTTCAGAGCTATAGGACCTCAAATACAGTGCTGAAACTTTATGCAATTGTTCCTACAAATTAAATGAGAACAATAAAGCCCTAATATATTTTAAATAGAATATAGTTGCTTAATTAAGCAACTGGCATGCAATAGGTACTCCATTCTATTTATTAAAGCTACATTATAGTTGATATTTCTTCTCCTGTGTCTTGATATATAGTTGACCTTTGAACAACACAGATTTTACCTGTTGAGGTCCACTTAGACATGGATTTTTTTCAATAAATATATTGGAAAATTTTTTGGAGAATTGTGATAATTGGAAAAACTCAAAGATGAACTATGTAGTCTGGAAATATTGAAAAAATTAAGAAAAAGTTAATGAATGCATAATATATATGTAGGTACTTACTTTTATTACTTACTACTATAAAATCAACAGTAGGACAGTGTGTGTGTGTGTGTGTGTGTTTGGGGGTGTCTGCACACCTAACCCTCATATTGTTCAAGGGTCAACTGTATAAATATATATTCTTGATATTGACCATTACATACCTACAAAAGGTATTGAAAAAAATGTTACCTATACTTTTAAATCTTTAAGGTTATCTAATAGAATATTTAAGCTAGTAGTCAATTTGAATAAAATTATTTTATTTAAAAGACTACATATTTTGCATGTATTTTAAGATTACTGTTCAAAATACACATCCCAAGACATTCATTTATTTGCTTATTCATTCATTCTATTTATATTTACCAGGTACTTGCTACCTGTTTAATATTATGACAGATAAATATGAAAGATGCAAAGATTAGTTGGTTAAGTTTCCTTCCACAAGCAGTTTAAAATATAATAAGATGTATGAGATATATATTTTATATAAAATATGTGAACAGCTCTAAGATGGAAAACAAAACTGTTATGAAATAAAAATATTACCAGAAAACAAAATGCTCCAGGAACACAGAAAGGAACACATTGTATGGACAAAAGAGAACCCAATAGCTATTATGAAAAAGTTCAAATTTGAGATGTTGTATGAAGAATGGGTAGAAATTTCTAAAGCAATGAAGAAAGTATCAAGTACAATCTTATCCATCCACATTAAAATGGAAAGTTATAGTTTCTGAAATTTTAACTTGGGCAGATGATTTTTTTTCTCCTGCATTTTGGCTACTCAAATTTAAGGAGAATAAAATTCTGAACAGATAAAGTTTTTATAAAATACCAATAAAGCTTGAAGTTTAATCTAGAGTTCATAGGGGCATCTGAGATAATGAGACATGATTGGTTCACCTATCATTGCTTGGGGTGGTGTACCTCTCAACATTTTAGCAGCAAATATAACCTCAGGTAAGTGGAAATACCCCATTAAATATGTAGACATACATTTACTACAGGTAAAAATGAGTAAGCCTTCACAAATACTTAATATTTTGAAGTGGGAGAAGTGGGCCTAACTTCCTTCTTTCATATGGGGATGCTGAGCCCCTGGTCTTCTATTATAGCGTCCCCACTAAAACTGAATCCATTGCACATCATGGTTTCCATAGGAAACGGAGTTTCCATCTGAAACACAAGCTGGCCAGATGGAGGCACATGCAGTATGTCCTTTACCATCTCTGTGCCCAGTGAACAGCCTCCAGAAATTGGCTGCACTGCACTCCCAATTATGGGCAGTATGTATAAATTGCCCTTCACAGCTAGACTGTTCTTTCCATTTCAAGACCTGGCCAGAGCCAGCCTGAGGATATGGCAAATTGGGATCACTACCCCAGGAGTTTCCCTCCATTAAAGCATGATGGAAGAAAGAAGCGAATGTTTTCTTTAGCAGCTGGCCTGTAAAATACTCTTCCAGCCAGCATTTTATAATGATTAGCGTCATTATGGAACACCGCATCTGTGCCCGCTCCACCCTGGCTCCAAGGCTCAGTCTTGCTTCTTGCCTACAGCAAATCTACCTGCTTAATGCTACTTTTTAAAAGTTTGCAGAGCCCATTTATTAACACAACTATCCATGTTTGTTTTAGAGAGACATTGCTAGTTATAAAATGGTTAGGGTATTATGCAAAGTTCAGCAACAAAATGTTGAATGAAAAAGAACATTATAGAATGCTTTGCACAATTTATGCAACATTGGGCTTTTTTTCAAACCATGCAAAAATATACCCTAATTATGATTACCTGTAGTTTTATGAAAGAGTATGAAAACTGGCTGAGGAGGAAGCCCATTATATTTTTTATTCTCATTGTCAGAGAATTGGGGATGTGGAGATGAAGGAAAGTTTTGGAAAGATGGGATATGAAATTTCCACTTTATATAAATGTATGTTCACATGTAAATGTAAAGTTTTATTTAAAGATATGAAGCAGATATAATGTAGTACTAATCATTGTTAATTCTGGTAGAAAGTAGCTATGTGTGTATTATAGTCGAATTATATTTTACTATCATTTTGCTGTGTCAAATAAACATTATTTTTAAGAAACTATTGGGCTCCTGAATAGTTTCTGAGTGTTCTTTGTGCAGTGACAGTGTGACTTTGCTACATTGGTTGGCCTTTTCTTTTTAACTACATGCAGCAACATGTCACTAAAGGCAGAGCCATTTCATAAGCTCTGTGAAAGTGAGAAAGTCACACACAAGAAACAGTAAAGCATTTTAGGCATGCATATGAGGGCCAGAAAATATGCAGAAACCACAAGAGAAAGCATCATTTAGCACAAACATAGCCTTCCAGTGTCACTATGCCCTCTCCATGGACAAAGTCACATTTTTATATTGACTTCACCATTAAACATTTAATTTTGCTAAGGTGTAAGTAAAGAGTAGGTATAGTATATTAAAACAATCTTGGTGGGAAAGAGGATCACAATGGTTGTTAGATGTGTTGTGCCCAAAGTCACGAATCCCAGAAGACCACCAAGGAGCCAACACCGATGCAGAAGCAAAGAGCCTTTATTCGAGCTAGCTTGAGCTCAATCTCTCATCTACACCAATGCAGTGGCAAGATGCCAGAGGAAGAGTGCATTTTCCCCAGAACAAAGGTTTTATGGGTTTCCAGGGCAGTTTGGGGTGGGGTGGGGTGATGGCTGTGGCCCTGGCTGATTGGCTGGGCCTGGGGGTAGTTGGGGGGTGATGGGTCATGGCTTTGGTCAGTTGGCAGGGTCCAGGGGTGGTGTGTGTTCTTGCAGACTAGAGGGGAGAGAGGGACTAAGCTCCGATTGCGTGAAATAGGATCCAGGTCCCGATTGGCTGAAATAGAATCTGGGAGCTTGCCCTTTCAAGATGAAGTCATCCTTTAAAGTTTAGGACAGATTCCCTCTACCTATCTCTCCAAATCAAAGTGGCTATAAAATTGAAGCAAATACACCAGAGCTCTGTGGATATGGTTCAGTCATAATATCATGAAGAGTCTCACAAAAAGAGAAAACAGAGAGATTGATGAGTCGGTGGCTCCGTCAGCTGACGGACAGTGATGCATTGCGCTGTAATTCCTGAGAGATGAGCCTTTTAAAAACTGAACAACTTCCATAAAAATAAGAGGAAAAGTATCCCAAGATACTTTGTCTTCAAGGGCAAAATGTTGTTTCATATTTTTAAAAAGATGATCATTTGCTGGAACTGAATGCAGATAACATATCCGTACAGATTTACGACTCAGGTAACACAGTGAGAATCAGAGATGGGACCATCTATCTGGTTATCAGGAGCAGCTGTAGCCCAAAGTGACTTTAAATTCAGGTCTCAGATTGAGCCCAGTATACGTCCCATTGAGGGGAAAAAAGAAGGCTTTCTTTCCATCTACATTCCTCTCTTCCCTGTGCCTCCTGTCTTCCTTCAGGATCTTTACGGTTTTCTGTCTTCCTCTAAGTGCCAGAAAAGAGCTGAAAAATGAGCGCTGGAGACTTGATGATTTAGTAATCAATTTAAAACCATTTGCATTTAGAAAGAAGGTCTGATGTCTTCTCTCCTCCACTGTAATAAATATACTGAGACAGACCTGTGGGAGGAGGCCACAGACCTGAGTCAAGGTGAGCTCTGCACTTGATCTTCAGACTAGTTCACGTCCTTCAAGGCCCAGTGTAAGTCCTTGGGCCCCCTCTGACTTTGGGCCCATAGTTCCTTAATGGCAACAGACAACACGGTGTGGTGCTTATTAGGAGCTCAGACTTGGGAGCAAGACTGCCTGAGTTTGCAAGCCCAATTCCATCCTTAATTTACCCAGTGAGGCCAGGAAAGTTATTACATTTCTCTGTCCCAACTTTCTTCATCTCTAAGTACAAGAAGATAGTAACTGTACATAACTCAAAAGGTTGTTGGGAGGATTAAATAAATTAATAAGTACAAACCATTCAGCACACTGTTTAATCATCGTGACTGATGGCCAAATGCTGTCTCAAACCCTGAGTTAAATCTGAATGAAGCAGGAAATCGTTCAGCAGATGGAGTCCTAACAAGAGGATAGGGGTCTTTCTCTCCAGGCTTGGAATCTGCTGATCCAAACTGCTCGTTCTTGCTCCTGTCACCCAAACTGGAGGGCTAACGTGCCAGAGAACCCAAATTGCATTACTTTAGTCCCCCACTGAATGTGTCTTGGCCATATGTCTATCACTTCGTTCTACTTAACACCTGTGCTTCCAGCTCCAGCCTGGTGCTCAGGTAATTCCTTTCAATCCTCAGTATCAGGGGCCAGAGTCCTGCCATTGACTAGAACTTCCAATAAATATGAACCATTCCCTGGTTTCCAAGTGCCTCTGCTAAGTGAAGCTATAACTGTAAGGACATACAAAGAAAAAAAGAGAAAGATAGACAGGAAATGAAAATCTAATTGCACAAGTCCAGAAAGCTGTAAAGGACATATTTTTTTACTTTTTCAAGCATGCAATCTGTGAGGTTATTTCCTCTGCCATTAAAAGATATATTCTTTGCCTTTTAATTCACAGATCCCTCTTAACTTTGTATTTCAGCTTTTGTTTATATTGAAGTATGGTTTGCTTTACAATATTATATTGGTTTCAAATATGCAACATAGTGATTCAACAGTTATCTACCTTATTAAATGCTCACAAAACTAGTGTAGTTACTATATGTCAACATAGAAAGATGTTACAGAACTACTGACTATATTCTATATGCTCTACTTTCATATCCATGACTAATTTATATTGTGATTCATATTTTAGCTCTTATGCTCAGAAGCCCTAACTATTACAATAGTATCCTACCCTATTACAGTATCCCACACCCATTATTCCAATAATCATTTTGAATAAAGGCTCTCCTTACCTGAGTCCAGGTTTGTTTTTCTTTGACATCCACCTTTATTTTAATTATCTGTTTTATTTTCTGTACCCTTTCCTAGATGATAAACTCTGCAAGTGTAGACACAATGTCTCTTTCACTCCCAGTTACTTCATGGGAGTCCATCACAGGGCTGGGTCATAGGAAGCACCCACGGATTTATTCATTTTGAACATTACCAAACTTTGACCTCAAAGATCTGATACTTTATTTCAGTGGTATCTTTTTGATTCTGAAATACTGGATCATAATGTGAAATAGCACTGAACTGGAGAAAGACTATTTAATTGTAAAATGTGAAAAAACAGATCATGCATTACATGGTAACATTATGTAGAACTTTGATAAACCAAAGCTGCATATAAAAAATACTTCTAGAGCTAAAATTGAGAATAACTTTGGGCTAATTACATATAAGAAGAACAGTAATTAAGCTCTCAGAAATGTTTCTAGTAAGAACATCCATCAAGATGATGAGACGTTTGTTTTTCGTGTAGCAGAACGATTTGGGCAAACTTGTAAAATGAAAATGATGATATTTTGTGTGGTCAGAGTTTTCACACTGTATATCTGAAGGTATGTTATGAAGTATATTCTAAATGTTGCCTAAGATCAGATTCTATAGTGTAAAAGCTAACATAATATTTCATGATTTTTAAGAACATATCCTAATTAAGAGAGAGACCATTTGGTAAAGTCCAATGACCCTAGAGAAACAGCCCCGGAAACTCTTGTCCCTTCTTACCTTGGCTGTGACCCTTCCTAAGTCCTGCCTCATGCTTTTACAACTGTATATTTAGTAGCTTCTTTGCAAAGCATCTTCAAATTAAATGTTGATAATCTACCTTAGGTGCCTCCTCTAACACTGATTCTGTTCTCTCACACTCAATTTCATGCCAGTTTGTGGTTTTTCCAGGACACTGCAACAATGTGCATTTGACCTTGACTGCCAAGACATTTCAATACCTGTAATCCTGGGTGCATTCTTTAAGAATGTGAATCAAGACATTTTCATTATGTATGATTAAAAGTAAAGGAGCTAGATTACATCACATAATTGTTTAAATATTTATAATAAATTAATAGCAATATATATACATTTGATATAACAATTTTGGTTTTATCATATGAGATGCCTTTGTTTTTAGATACCTTTACAGAGTTGGTTATTTCTCTTTAGGATTTTAAAATCTAAATACTTACATAGTAGTCATTAATCATGGATGGCAGGGAAGTTTCACATGCTGAGGCAATACTGAGCAGTTAGATGGGACTACCCAGTGTACCATGCTAAGAAGGTATAAGGCCGCTTCTGATTTTAGAGGGTAATTTGTCATGATTGATTTGCCATAACTACAACAGGGGCAAGAGGCAAACACGGCACGATACGTGTGATCAACTTTATACCTCTGGACTACTAGACTAGTGTCTAATGTATATTAAATTTTTTGCTCAGAAGACAAAGATAAATTCACTTAGTCTAATCATAGTAATAAATATGTGTAATAGTAGTGGCAACATTTCGATCTCTGAGCAAGATTACTTTACAATTACATTGCTTCACTCTCCAACAGATCCAGTGGAGGAAGGCTCGCTTTCTTACTTTACTGATGTCCTTCTCAGGATGAGATTAAATAATTAAATGTGATGGAAAACTCTGGATATTTCTGAAATTGTGACATAGGCATAAATACTACCCAGAGTGGGAAAGAAATCTCCATTGCAAAACTAATTTAGGGACTTTGATCGTAAAGTTTATTACCACAGGGAGATGAAACAAGAGGAACAGTCTTAAGGAACATTGTTCGTTAAAAACAAACATCTTCTATTTCTGATAGTTTGGTGCGTGAGGAAATTTGGATAACTCTCAACAAATCAACTCTGAAACTAGATAAAGGGTATTTTAAATATTAGATAGTTGCATAAATGGCACTAATTTGAAGCACAAATAAAATCCAAAAATCAAATAGGTGGAAATCCTAGGGAGAAAGCAAATGTCGGGGACAATTTTCTTTGAAGGACCAAATTGTTGTGATATTAAACTTCCATTTTTCGGGCTCTGAGCAACATAGGGGTCACGTGTGAAAGCCTGGTTCTCCCTCATGGAAATGCGAATAAAAGAATACACTTGCATAAATGTGGCTCTCATAAGAATTACGGCCTTCTTTTAAAGGTGGATATGCATAAGATAGAACCTGCTTAACACACACGAACACACACACACACACACACACACACACACACACACACAAAACCTCTTTCCTACTAACCTTAAAGGACCAGGTGCTTTCCCTCTTTATCTAGGCTCTGCAAGGCATATATCCTCTCACCTTTTCAGAGGTCACACTTTATTAACCTTGTCTCACTCCTTTATTTTCAGCTTCTTTCCTACTGGTTGTTTCTCTCAGCATATAAATATATTCAAATTTGTCCCACTTAAAAAAGGAAATGGTTGACTTTTCTTTTCTCTCTAGATATGATCTCAGCTTTATACACATGTACGTGAGTGAGTCCTGATATCTCTATCTGTCTTATAAACATCTGAAGCACAACATGTTCAAAATCACACTCAAGACTCTACCCACTACTGTGTCTCCACTGAATCCAATATCTATGCTCCTTGTGAATGTGGATGGGTTCACCATCTACCTGGACAGTAGGCAGCTTCTTTGTTCTGCAGATTCTACTTCTAAATTTCAGTCATGTCTGTTCTCTTATATCCCTTTGCACAGTATTGTTTAAGATAGGGCCTTGAACGCTCCTCACCTACACTTTTGTGGGGCAAATGGAGATTTCAGACCAAGATTCCCACCTGGCCTTAATAGCACCAAGAGTCTGTTTACACACCTATGGGATATTTACTGGGAACAGAGCAGCTGGTCAGTCATGGAAGTACTGACCAGGGGAGGAGTGGAGAGGAAACACCCCTTCTCTCCTCTCCTCAGTTCCTGGTACATAACTGGTCAGGCATATGCCAGTCACCACAGACCCGCCCACAGAGTTCCTCCCAGTGCTAGAGGCAGGGAAGTACACCTGTCGGGGAGAGCAGGCAGTGAGAAGAGACTGAGACCTACTGCCATGAGAACAAACCCCCTTTTAAAATCCTAACTTCTTGCCCTTGCCTTTCTTTGGTCTCACCAAATTCATGGCAAACTTGCCCCCGGTGTGGAACACCCTTCCTCCCGGGGCAACATTTTATAGACACCAAACTGTCATCCTCATATTCAGTTGTATTAGTTTGCTGGTTTCCATAACAAAGTATGGCAGACTTGGTGACTTAAACAACAGAAATTCATGTTCTCACAGTTCTGAAGTAGGAATCTGAAATCAAGATGTCAACAGGGTTGGTTTCTTCTGGGCCTCTTTCCTTGTCTTATAGATGGCTATCTTCTCCCTGTGTTCTCATGGTCCTGCCACATGTCTGAGCTGTATTAGACAAGGGCCCACTATGGCTAATATAGCTCACTGTAGCCCAGCGAGATAGGGTGCTACCTCTTTAAGGGACTTATTGCCAAAGGTGGTCACATTCTGAGGTACGGGGGGTTAGGACTTCAGCATGTGAATCTGGGGGAAACATGATTCAGCATGTAGCACCAGCTTTATTCACATTCAGCTGAAATAAATTGGAACTAGACAGTAACTGAAATTCATATGCATAAATAAGAGCACCAGTAGAGGTAACTACATAGGTAAAAAGGACAGTAGTGCGAATTTGTTTGTTTGTTTGTTTCTTGACTTTATTCTTCTACCCATAGAAGTACATAATGCTGGAAAGAGTTATTAAAAGTTGTACTGAACCATTAAAACAGTCCTGTATTGTGTAGGTAAGGAACCAGTGTATTTAAAAAAAAATGAATAAAGTGAGGACTTTATTTTTATCAGGTAAAATTTTTCCTTCTAGAAGTTTATAAATACTCAGTATCAAGATGCGAATACTTTTTGGGGCCTCATATATTTATGCTGAAATTCTGTATCTGCCATAATTTTAAGTAATATGGATTAGAAATCTCTTCCTTAATGGTGATCAAAAAGAGAAATTAGACAAGTCATAGTTTCTCCCCAGTGCTTATTGCTATCAACTGTTGCAAATAGTGATTACCAACATAATAAATTTCAACAACTTCATTAAGAAGACAACTAAGCATATTTGAGTTCACTAATACTGTTGTGTTTGGGGATATGTGAATGGTTTTATGTCTTGATCAGGAGAGTGGATATCCATTTGTGAAAAGAGATAGAAGAGGAATTTTGCCTAAGCTCTCCCCAGAACAGAGAGACTTACCTTTCGAAATTATGTCAAAGACTCTTGGAGACCTTGAGAAAATGCAGTTTGCTGTCCACGTTCCAGAGCGTGCCGTAAGAACTAAGAAAGGGGCCCAGACATAGCTCAGTGACCTGCTGAGAAGATGGGCCCGCTATCTAAAAGAGTGCTTATATGGTAGGTAATCCTGGTTTTATACAGAAGAAAAGTCAAAGGACAAAAGAAGGAATAAAATGCAAAAAAGAGACTCCTTACTTACAATAGGCATAGGAAAGGCAACCACTGTCTAGATACGACAATTGCTGAGTTAACCATCTTTTTATTCCTAGGTTTTTTGCTGTAGTTGTAAACAACTTTCATCCTATGATATTTTATAGGGATTTCAGGAGGCAAAATGTCATATTTCTTTGTGAGAAGAGCACACTCAGGCCAATCATACAGCTCTGCAAAGGACTCGCTGTGTGGGGAGGAGGCATAACATCTATTTTTTACCCTGTATCCACGCTGATTTACACATAGGAGAAAGAGTAAATGCTAATAATGAGAGTGATCATTTCATTAGTCCTGTTGAAAACTTTACACTCCTTCACTTACTTAAAGGAAAAATGCCATTTTTTAGCAAAACAAGAATAATTCTTACCCGGAAGATCTTACCCATGATATCAAGCGCAGACAAGAATTAATTTTGCCTCTTTGTTAAGATAATGAACTCTATTTTAAACTCACATGAAAATACAGAAAATACTACCTTAATAAAGTCAGTTACTTAGTTCTGGGATCATGACTCAATTTACTTCATGATTGTTAAAGTAACTTTAACATTTGGGACATGGTAACTTTATGAGGAACTTTATGGCTTACAAATACCTCAGATTAAATTTCAAGTTTGATCATTTTATAGGTTTATTTGTCAGAAGTTATGATCTTCTACTAAACTGTCACTGTTTACAAACTCTCACAGTTATGCCAACTAATACTGTCTCTACTTTATTTTTCAGACATATCAATTAGGTGGGTATATATGGGAAGTACCAAGTTTATTGCCAAAAGAGATTACTTTTAGAGAGTTTAAATTAGACTAGAATATGCAGTTAGGCTATCACTGGATAAACATAACCCAGGAGATAAATAACTATTTTATTTTTAATTAAATATAGACAAGAAAACAAAGGATAAAAACCCACCATAATTACTTCTTTGAGGCTGTTGGTGGAATTTATTTCCAACATCAAGTGGAAACTGGGCATGAATCTAACCCACTGTGAAAACAGAAGCAAAATGTCCAGATGATGTCAACAGTGTCCCTGGCAATACTTTATATTTCAGATTCTACTTCAAAGAATAAGTTCTTAAACATGAATGCACAGAATCTACTAAGACTGCAGGCTTCTTTCCTGTCATTCTTCAAGAAAGCAGTTAGGCATACCACTATCAATAGGTAAAATGGTCTTGTTCAGTGTTTTTCTTATAAAAGTCTACAGTATTTTCTCTTCATTAGTCACTTTTAGAAGTGCTTTATGGACCTATTATTTTGTAAGCTAGAGAATCAGTGATTTACTAAATAGTCTATCAGATAAGAGAAGAATTTTATGGACAACTCATAGATGAAATGAATTGTCCATGTGTGTTTTTAATATTTCAAATTAAAGTCAAAAGAGATTCATCACTAATTTTTCAAATATACTCACATC
This sequence comes from Manis javanica, assembly GCF_040802235.1. Lineage (NCBI taxonomy): Eukaryota > Metazoa > Chordata > Mammalia > Pholidota > Manidae > Manis > Manis javanica. The sequence goes on from NC_133168.1 coordinate 69,092,997, forward strand.
TCTACTGTGAATGCCAATTTCAAATTACTCTCTAAAAATATCAAACTGCTCAAAATGCATTCTTTAGAAGGGATAAATGAATGAATCACTATTCTCAGAGGCAACACGACACTTGATTTTCTCTTCCAGATGCAGAGCATACTGAGAATGAACCACTCGAGTGTCAAGAGGGAAATGTCCAGGTTGCATTTCCATAGAATTACCTTCATTCTATCAGAAAGTATTTCTCTAAAATGTGTAACTATCTTAAGTGCAAAAAGGCTACCTCCTTCTGATTTTTTTTTCTGAAAAGATTGAAGTGGCTAGAGCAGATGGTAAGAAGAAAAAAGAAAAGGTGAACCACATTTTCTAAGATCAGGGATGCATACAGATCTGAGATTCCGCTGACATCTGAATATTATTACCTTAAAATAAAAGTGGTGCTTTTTCCACAAGTATGTGAATAACCTATCTTAACATTCAGAATGCTCCGATCCTTGGCCTCCTTTATTCTATAATATTGTCCCCTAAGTCAGCTCAGCCACTTACTCCCTGAACATGCCATTACCAATTATCAAGCCCTTTCCATAATCTATCTATCCTAACACAATTTCCCTGAATCCCACCCACATAAATTCTCACTTTCCCTCTTACCCAGCTGAGATTGCATAATTCATCTCTATACATACTCTTCAAATATATCCTTAACCTCCTTTCCTTTCTCTGTTTTGGCAATCCCAGTTATGTCCAAGTCTCTAACTTCTTTTTACTTATAGAACTTGTGTGACTAGTTTCATTTTTAATTCATAATCACTAAATTCAGGTGGGCCTTTACTGTTGCTGAATTTTTCTACCTTTACACTTTACTATTAAAATCAAATTCATGGATATCCACAAAGCAGGTATACATATAAAAGAATGTGCTTTTATCCATCCAGATTTATTTTTTAGTTTTTAGAATATAGTCAAAATGTTTAGAATATAGTCAAAAGTGAATAAGGAATGTTACTTTTTACTTAATGCTATACAAAAGAAAAAGAATACAAATTACAAGATCTGCTTCTACTAAGTTTTTCAGGATTTAAATCCAACATAAAGTGGAATTTGGTCCTGAATCTAAATCTCTGTAAGAACATAAAAGAACATATTCAGACTAGGTCAATAATCTTCTCTGCTATAATCCCTGGTATTTCAGACTCCGCCTTCAGAATCCTACAACACTGTTTTTGTTCAGTAAGCCTACTGCTCTCTCAGAAGATGATATCACACCTTCTCCGCTTTGCTCCAATATTTTCCTTCCTTATTCTCACTTCCAGATGATTACTTACTAGTAATCATGACCAGTAAACATTACTTCTTAGTTCAGGGAAAACACATAAGCAGTCTGCAAGCACTTCCCCACGCTGCCTCTATGAAATCTCCCATATGCTTTGTCCCCATTCTGCACCACGTGCTTTATTTTCCTTTATCCTTCTTTGAACAAACCATCTATACTTCTGCCCAAGCCCAGAGTTTCCTCTTGGACACCGGGTCCCATCCGCCTATCCTTATCTACTTAAGCACATCACTGCAGAAACTCTCCTCTTTTGCATCACCTATTTTTCTTCTCCACTGTATCATTTCTATCACGAGGACAATAATGACAAGCCTTTTCATACTGCTTACTGTATTGCAAGCTCCGCTGTACACTGATTTAATCCTCATAACAACACACTGAGAAAGATGACTTTATTGCTGTCCACTTTGTACTGATGAGACATCTAGAGCACAAAGCAGGTAAGAAACTTGCCTAAGGAAAAGAGGTAGGAGGTTGTGCAGAAGTGAAATCCAACACTTTTTTCTGCTCTAAAACTTTATACTCACATACCACAGTCCAGAAAAAACAATTGCTCTATGATAAACTAAAAATAAGGGAATCATCTTGATTGGTTCATGTCATCACGATAATAAAATCTTGAATACTTTCCTTAAACCAGATGTCCTAAAAATGACAACTTTATTGTTAATCCTTTGATATCCTTATATTTAAAGACAATTCACATTGATTATGAATATATGATACTTTGAAAAAAATTAGTTTGCCGACATGAGCAGCTGAATGTGCACTAAATAAGCATATTAATTTTACATTTTTTCTTTTTTGTGTTTTATATTTGACAAGCCTTCCCTTCTGAAATATGTTTCCTTTGCAATCTTTGCAAGTATGTTTTGTTCCTTAGTGAACCTGTCTCTGAGTCTCTTTGACAGTTATTCTTATAGGTTTTATATTCTACCTGTGTTCTACCATCAAAATGACCAAATGTGTAGTTTGATGGCATACCTTGTCTGGACCTGGCCCAGCTAAGCTGTTGGCTCAGATTTGTGTGGTTGTTTTGGCAAATCTCCTGTATGGGGACTGAGTTTTTCGGCTCTGCTCAGTAACTCTGTTTTGTAATCAAGACTGTTTCTGTTGACAACGGTGCTGAAATCTGATTTTGAATTATACAGTTAGCATGTAGTAGCTGTCAAAAAAATTTGGTCTCTTCAGAGGGCAGCTGGCAAGAAATCTGGAATACTTCCCCATTAGTCTTTAATTTGTGTATCTGTGTTTTTCTTAAAATTTTAATGTTTCATGACTTATGAGAAGAAAGAAACATTGGTAAAATCTTCTCTGGTTATATGATTTGGGTTTGTGTCCACATGAGTTCCTTTACCAAGGAAAGCTTTGGTTAAAGAAAAAAAAAAAGGAAAAGATAAAGAAACCAAATTTCTAGCATGCAGTAATTAACTTTGGTGATTGCTACATGAAAACCTTCAGTGATAAAATTATTCCAAATTATTGTTTCTTTAGGATCCATTAAGTAAAGCTAAAGAAAGGAGATTGCTACAATTTTAAAGAAAACTAGAGGAAAAGTTTTAAAATTGTTCAGCTAATTTCAAAAAAAAAATCACAAAATGACTTAGAATTTCAACAGTGATGCTTCTGAAAAGCATAATGGGCCTGATTTATATCTTTGTGTCTTTAAATGATTGGCAATTCCTAGTAGACATTAGTACTTTCATTACTATTGCTTTATAAAATTGGCTTCATAGCTTGGATAAGAACTGATAAAACTTTATGTTTTATAAATATAAACAAAATTTAGAAAATAAACCTGTACCTGCTGTCTAATTAAAAAAAAAGAAAATTAAAGAATTACTGGATAATTTTTGTTTCAATTTATGGAACCTATGAAATGCTGAGGTGGCATTTTTAAAGGTACAAAATTTTAAAAATGTCAACCTATATTTTAGTATTAATCTTTCTTCAAAAACAAAAGACAGGAGGGAGAAGTGGAATTATGATATTGCAAGGTTCTTATATTATTGTTAATGTTATACCAGACATTATAATATAAATTTAAATTGTTTGCAATACTTAAAAAAATTCTTACTGTAATTTTTGGAGCAACCAATATAAAAATATTTTTAAAATAAATTATAACTAAAGAGTAAAGAGTGGACATAAAATGGAATGAGAAAATGTAAAGAATACAAAAGAAGGTAAGAAGGAAGGAAATGATTAATAATACTATTAACCAACTTGATCTAATTGAAAGTGATCAACCACTTCACCTGAACACAGGAAAATACATATACTCTTTCCAAGTGCAAGTGGAACATTAAAAAAAGTTCATATCCTGGGCCATAATCAATCCCAATAAGTGTAAAACAATTGAAATTATTAGCAAATGCATTTTCTGATCATTAAAAGAACTAAATTAAGGACCAATGACAGAAAGCTCCCTAGAAGATATGCAAATACTTGGAAACTGAACTATATACTCTAAGTAGCACATATAACATTAAAGAAATCTCAAGAAAAATTAGAAAATATTTGAAACTGAATAAAATGCAACAAAACATAAGAAAAATTTGTGGAATGAATCAAAATAGTGCCTCAAAAAGAAACAAAACAATTTTAGTTATGCTAAACAATAAGAAAATTTAAAATCAATAAATTAAACATCTACTTTAATAAACTAGAAAAAAGGAACAAAATTTAATATGAAGTACAAATAAGTCAGATAAGTAAAACAGATATGGGTAGGAATCAATGAAAGAGAAAGCAGACAAATAATAGAGAAAACTAATTAAACCAAGTAAAGATCCAAATTCTTTAACACAATGTTTGTAAAATGAACCAGGAAACATATAAAAATAACAATATATCATGATCAAGTGAATTTTATACCAAAATACAAAGATGGTTTAACTTAAAAAATAGTATTCATCATATTGATATAATACTGTGAAAAAAACATTTGATCATATCAATGCATACAAAAAAAATTATTTGCAGAATTTGATACCCATTCATGATTTAAACACATAAAACCCTCAGCAAATCAGAAAGCGAAGGTAATTTCTCAATGTAATAAGGAGCCATCTATGAAAACCTATAGCAAATAACCATAGTGAGACGACAGCTATCTGTAAGCCAGGAAGTGAACCCTGATCAGAACTCAAATGCTGCTTGACCTTGATATTGAACTTTCTAGCCTCCAGAACTGGGAGGAAATAAATCTGTGTTGTTTAAACCATGTAGTGTGGTATATTTTTTTGGCAGCGCAAGCAAACTAAGGCAAACTATGGATAAAGGCTACTCTTTACAACAAATAGTGCCTAAACAACTGGGTACCTGTGGTACCCGATGAATCTCAACACTTACCTTACACCATATTCACTCCAAATGGACCAGCAAATTAAACGTAGAATCTAAAACCATAAAACATACAAGTAAATGTAAGAAAAATTATTTATGTCCTTGAGTAGCACAAAGAGATGAGGTACAAATTCAGGGGAAAATTGAACAGAAAACTATAGGTAGACCAATGGCTTCTTGGAGCAAAGTGATTCTGTCAACACTGGACTTTCATTTGAGAGAGAAATAAATTTATAATGTTTAAGCTGCTAGTATTTTAGCTTTCATTACTTGAAGGCACACCTCAACATAACTAACAGTTATGAAATTAATGTGTATATAGTAATGTATTATTTTTCAAGGTGATTATTAACTTAAATGCATACCTTTGGTATAGGTCCAAGTATATAATTTTCTAAAATATGTGTAAGTATATATAAGGATTTTTTTGTTTTAAGTTTTAAAATAAGAACTTTCAAAAGATAAATTAGAAATAAAATTATATTATCAGGGTTTTAAGACCTCCCTTATAATGGTCATAAAATGCCTCTCAGATCTCCAATTGCATAATTGACTAGTGGCCCCAGTTGCTATACTCTGAAACTCATCACCTTATTTATTCCAAAGTCACACCTGCATGGACTTTAATTCAACATAGTATTGGAAGTCCTAATCATAGAAATTAGGCAAGAAAAAGAAATAAATCTACTTGGAAAGGCAGAAGTAAAACTTCACTATTTGCACATGATGTAATGCTATATATAAAAAACCTTAAAGACTTCATCAAAAAATGATTGGAGCTAATAAATGAATTTAGTAAGGTTGCTGGATACAAAATTAAGACACAGAAATCATTTTCCTTTCTATACACTAATGAGCTATCAAAAAGGGTAATTAAGAAAATAATCCCACTTACTATTGCATCAAAAATAATGAAATGCCTAGGAATAAATGTAGCCAAGATGAAAGATCTGTACTCTGAAAACTATAAGGCATTTTGAAGAAACTAAATATAAAACAAATATATAGAAAGATATAAAGTACTCATGGATTGGAAGGATTAATACTGTTAAAATGCCCATACTACCCAAGCAATCTACAGACTCAATGTGATCCCTGGCAAATCACAAACCACAACGAGATAACACCTCACACCTGTCAGAATGATTATTATCAAAAAGATACATGATGTTAAGAAATAACAAGTGTTGGCAAGAATGAGGAGAAAACGGAGCCCTTGTGCACTGTAGTTGGGACAGTGAATTGGTATAACCAATATGAAAAATTGTATGCAGTTTCCTCAAAAAATTTAAAAAAAAACTACCATATGATCTAGCAATTGAACTTCTAGGTATTACCCAAAGAAAACAAAAATAATTTTAAAATATATGTACTCCTACATTCATTGCAACATTATTTACAATAGTCAAGATATGGAAGCATCCATCGATGATTAGACAAAGAAGATGTAATACATATGTGTGTGTGTGTGTATGTATACACACACATTGGAGTATTAGCCATTAAAAAAATGAAATATTGCCATTTGTGACAACATGGATGACCTAGAGGGTATTATATGCTAACTAACATAAGTCAGATAGAGAAAGACAAATAATTTCACTTACACATGGAATCTAAACAACAAAACAAAACAAGCTGACTTATAGAGATCGAGAATAATTCTGGTGCTGGCAAGAGGGAAAGAGGATGGGGGGATGGGCAAAAGAGGTGAAGGGGATTAAGAGGTATAAACTTCCAGTTATAAAATAAGTAAGTCAGAGGGATATAATGTACAAGATAGGGAATATAGTCAATACTATTATAATAACCTTGTGTAGTGATTGATGATAACTAGACCTATTTAGGTGATCATTTCATAATGTATTAAAATATTGAATCATTATGTGGTATGCCCGAAACTAATAAATATTATGTCATTTATAAATCAATAAAAACAAATTGGCGAATAAAAATTTTCTCTAGAATAAGGTATCTAAAGACATTGTCAATGTAATCATCAGTAGGGTGACTTAAAAATGTATTCAAACATTCTACAATAGAATAAAAACCTGAAAATGTTCAATGCTAGAATTAAAACTCAGAAAATGAAATCAGATATTTATGTTTTAAGTGAGTTTTTTGTTTTCCTATCCCTTAGTTATTTGTATCTGAAATCTCTGTGTCTTTCAATTTTTGTGGGAAAAATGTGATAATAAAGATTACCAACAGGATAATCTTCCTAATCACATTTGCACTAAATGTCAGTATTAATCCATATTATTGATTCTACAGTTTTTAATTGTTTTCTGTTTGATACTAAAACTCACTTAGCAGAACTCCTACAAAGTCTATCAATTAATTTTAGTGTTATAATAATTTTACAATGAAAAAAACTGCCTTGATTTTACTAAACACATCTTGTGAATTAACAATTAACTTTTATAATGCTCTAGGTTCATATATTAATTTTAATATAACACATTACATAGACTGTATTTTTCTTTCTAATACTTTCTCCAAAATCTTTCTATCAAAAATGTTATTCCTAAGGAGAAGTTCTAGGAAAGATCTTGCTATGTAAGTACTTCTGAAATAATTAGTTCTTAATATGACTTGCCTTAAAACTTCAATATGCATAACATTTTAGTACTAATTAAGTTGTGTAAATATTTGAGGTGATTTTTAGCCAAAATAGATATTCAAAATAGGAAGCCCTAAAGGTAAATTGGGTTTTCTGGTTTCTTTTCAACTAACAAGAGGAAGGAATATTAACCAATATTTTTCAGAGGAATCAATAGTGCAGAACCCAAAAGGGCTCAAGCATCACCGAAATATTTTTAGAAGCAATTAATCTCCAAAGAAGATTATTTATTTCTTTGTTTCTCTGTTGCTTTTGTTTATTGGCTAATAGGTAAAGAACCTGAATAGACTTTCCAAAGAAGGCATACAAATGGCCAACATGGGTCAGGTATATGAAAATGTACTAAACCTCATTAATCATCAGGGAAATGTAAATCAAAACTACAATCAGATATCACCTCAAACCTGTAAGAAGGCTACTACCAAAAAAATAAGATACCATGTGCTAGCAAGTGTATGGAAAAACTGGAACCCTTGCACCCTGTTGGTGAGAGTGTAAATTGGCACAGCATTTATGGAAAGAGTATGAAATTTTTTTTTTGAGAGGGCATCTCTCATGTTTATTGACCAAATGGTTGTTAACAACAACAAAATTCTGTATAGGGGACTCAATGCTCAATGTACAATCATTAATCCACCCCAAGCCTAATTCTCGTCAGTCTCCAATCTTCTGAAGCATAACGACAAGTTCTTACATGGTGAACAAGTTCTTACATAGTGAATAAGTTCTTACATGGTGAACAGTACAAGGGCAGTCATCACAGAAACTTTCAGTTTTGATCACACATTATGAACTATAAACAATCAGGTCAAATGAATATTCGTGTGATTTTTATACTTGATTTATATGTGAATTCCACATTTCTCCCTTATTATTATTATTATTATTATTTTTTAATAAAGTGCTGAAGTGGTAGGTAGATGCAAGATAAAGGTAGAAAACATAGTTTAGTGCTGTAAGAGAGCAAATTTAGATGATCAGGTGTGTGCCTGTAGACTAAGTGTTAATCCAAGCTAGACAAGGGCAATAAAACATCCACGGATGCAGAAGATTTCTCTCAAAACAGGGGGGGGTGAGGTTCTAAGCCTCACCTCTGTTGATCCCCAGTTTAAGAGTATGAAATTTTTAAAAAACTAAAATGAGAACTACCATATGATACAGCAATTCTTTTAAATACCCAAAATAAATGAGATTAGTACCTTGAAGGCATATCGGCACTCCATGTTCACTGCAGCATTATTCACAGTAGCCAAGAAACAGAAAAAAGCTAAGTATCTGTCTTGTCAATGGGTTTCACCCCCGGGCAAGTTCGCTATGGATTCAATGTGACCAAAGAAATTGACAGCAAAACGTTCTTTGGGGTGAAGGGGTTTATTACCTGGCTTGTTCTCCCAGCGGGAGGTTGAGCACTAGCATCCTGTCTCTACCCAGAAAACTGGGCCAAACTCTCTCTATATAGTGCAATAATAGCTTATTGCCTAAAGGTGTGTAAGCGGTAGCCTAGCAACAGGCCAGTTACATCATCAGGTGGTTTAAGTTCAGTGAGGATCCTGGCCATAGGAACCCCAACTTCCCCACAGTATCTGTCAACAATTGAATGGATAAAAATATTGGGAGATGTATATATGAATATTATTCAGCCTTAAGAAAGGACATACTGCCAGTTACAACAACATGGATAAATCTGGAGTATAATTTGCTAAGTTAGCTAGACACAGAAAAAAAAACCCTGCATGTGTGGAATTTTACAAAGTCAAATGTATATAAGCAACCCATTCCATTTTACCATCACCGTGATGAGGGGCAGAGGCCTGGGACAAGCATCGATTACCTTTTCCTGCCTATGAAAAGAACCTGAATAGACTTGTTAGTGTTATAATAATCCACTGAGATATAAACAGTTACTATATAACAGGAGAGATTCCATCTTAAGGTTGAGATTCCATTTTAAAAGCCAGGAGGTAAGATTCCTAACATATTCTTTAGCAAATAGACAATAACTTAGCCCACTTTGTGGGCAGGGCTGGCAGTCTTGATTGGTATGTTCCCAGAGGGAAGCTGCTATCCTAGAGAGGAACTGACTAATTTCTTGTGTTAAGCTAATTTTGCAGAATTATCTGGAGGACTGATAATAGAAGAGACTTAATGTCTCTTACCGGTGATAAGCATTTTGAGACCATTTTACAAGCCTATACCCCCTGGCCTTTTGAAAAATCCTTAGAAGAGAGAACCCCCAACCTTTTAGTGCACCTCCTCTCTGAGGATGTCCACACTTTAAAGTGAGTACTTTTAAACAAAGTTTTTTCCCTGCTTAACTTAATTGCATTTTGTCTCTCCGCACTTTTCTGTAGCAAGCATCTTTGAGTTTTTTTAGTTATTATTTCATTTTATTTCCAAGTTTTCACTTAGTCTCCACTTTACTCCTGGTAAGTAGCAAGAGGCTGCAGCTGCAGTAGCCTGCCTGAAAACCTTCTTTGGGAAGTTCTCAGAACGTAATCTCACTGCATCCCATGCTCCACAGCTCCCCAAACCTGGGGTGGGAGGGGCTAATCCCCACGCAGTGCAGATCCAAGGGGACATGGGATGACAAGCGACTTTGGCTTTAAGAGATGGCAAGGGAATCTGCCCTATACCAAGAACATGTTTAGCAAACTTTCCCTCTGCATTTCTGCATTTTTCTGCTTTCAGCTGCCTGCAAAGCCATGCCATTCATTTCTACTCTCACTCTAATGAATTCTTTCCTTACTTTCACTCTTCTGAGCTGCTTGAGAATTCTTTCTCATTCAGAGTCAAGAACCCTCCCCCATTCAGGTTGAGGTTTCACCTGGTGCACAGGGAAAGACCTCCCCAGACACAGCTGCCCAGCAACAACCAGAAGGAAATAATTCAAAATTGTCTGATTCTCTCTGATGCTTTACAAAATAACCCTAATTTATTTATTTAGTTTATAATCACAGAGAAGTAGATGTCTTAAAACATAATAAAAGTAATTATACATGATCTATTATTATTTACTCTATACAAAGTTCTGTGATAAACGATTTCATGCAATTTTTGCTTAATCTCATCTATAATCCTTATAAAAAAGGACATGAGGTACTTGGTTTTACCCATGAGTAAATACACAATGGCTCACCCAAAGTCTAGTAAGTGATAGGAACAAACTTTGAACTTGTCTGTCTTCCTATTTTCACTACCCTCCCCTAAGTTATTATAGAAATTATTATTAAAACAGTTAAAATAACAGTGTGATCCTTAACAAAGTTACATTTCAGGAATATTTACCCACTAAAAAATGTGTCTCTGGGTGATGGTACCTCACTATACTTTTTACTCAAAGCCTATTTTTGTTTACATTAACTAAAGTATTGTCTGCTAATATATTCAAAGTGTTTACTTTTTCCCTAAGAACAAAACTGAACTGAGAATCAATGTTCAACTAAAAAAAAGAACTTTATCTTGTTAGCCCAAATTAAGCCTGTATCATTTGGAGCTGCTAAAAGCTTATGTCATATTCTAAACCCAATTTTAAAATTGTTCCTAAGAACTGATAAGAGTCTAGCATTTTATGTGGGAACATGTTGTGCTGGCAATGATTACTGTTTAGTTTACTATTTTTTTAAATGTAAGAAATCTGATCCTCAGATGAGCTGACTGGAATAAGAAACTACTAGTAGCAGCCTTTAAAATATTTTTTTCCCCCAGATTAATCAAACAGCAAACTGCTATAGTTTGGAGAATATGCAATTAAACACTATTCAGTGGTCATTAATACCTCTTTTCTTTCAAGTTTCTGAAAAAGGTATCACCACATAACATGTTCATTGGTTAAACTAAAAAAACAGGTAACTTCTAGAAACCTTTGTTTCTATTGACTTGATTAAGCAGAGATACTACACAGCGCAGAGCTAATATGTGATTCTTTTCCTTTTTTCCTTTTCGATTTCCTTGCTCTCATTTCTGAGAATCAAAATATCATTCAATCATTTTTTTCCTTTTTCCAATTTTCCTTTTCTGTTTTGTTTTGTTTTTTCAGTTTTCTTCTACTTATCTCTTTGTTTTACCAGTATCATCCAATGAGAACTCCAGGTGTCTCTTCATCCACATTGCTAGTGCTTGGAATTAAGAGTTGTTAATTTAGATCAGGGGTTAGAAAATTTTTGCTTAAATGGCTAGATAACAAATATTTTCAGCTTTACTAACCATACTATCTGTGTGGCGATTACTTCATTCTGCCATTGAGGTGTGAAAGCAGCCATGGACAACAGGTAGTAAAATGATGGATGTAGCTGTGTTCCAATAAATCTCTATTGATAAGAACAAGCGGCACTCGCTGTTGTTTGCAGTCCCCTGATTTAGATCCTAGCTGATTCGGTGACTTACATTTAGATTTCACAATGCTCAACTTCATAGCTTTGGCCAGTTGTGTTAGGTGTGGAGAACTGAGTCTTTCAAAAAATAAACTCATATGGTTAGCTTTATACTATATTTCCCTAGAAGGCAGAGGAATTGAATGTGTCCTTCCATGTTTACTGATAAGACAAAATTTTAGGAGGACAAAGTTTTATTGCATTACCATGCTTAGCTTTATAAACAGTTTATTAGAGTTGATTAATGTAAAAGCTGCTTTGCATGCCTGGAGCTAAACTAAGGCTGACTGGGGTACACGTAGGCAATTTTACAATTACATCAGTATTTAAATGATTATCTGATTTAAATGGTAAATTACAGTTTTAATTAATCCATAGTAAAAGAAGTAACTCGAACATTAATTTTGAAAAGAGAAATCCTTTCTAAGCTTGTAAGTAGCCAAAAGAACCCAGGTAAAAGTGGCTAGCCTTCTCTAAGGGGCCCTGTCTCATCTGTCCTTCATGAAGGCACCTGGAGCGACAAACATTCACAATAGTTCTAGAATCTAAGCATAACAAGAAACAGTTTTTTTTCCAAAATGTGAGAGAATCATCCCACTTTTGTACTACACACAGCCAAGGCCCAGAACAGTGCATACTGAAGATGGTGCTCGAGACGGCTGTGTCCTTGGACGCCCCTGAAAATCATGGCAACCATAGCAGCCCTTAGAATTCATGCCGCAGTGGTTCCTGCTGATGCTTCAGTTCTGGAATTCATGGATCTGAAATCTTGAACTCCAATTTGGAAGACAGCCAGTCATGAGTCAGCTCCCACTGCTGCATGGGCAGCAGATGGAAGACAGGGGATGAGTCACATGTTCTTAAATGTTTAATGAAAAACATTAGTCTCTAGAAAATATACTCTACTCAATATCCTGGAATTGGATGAATCAGATTAGCAGTTTTCCTAGAAACAGCTGGAGGTTGGGCAAAAGTTGGGAGCTTCTTCTAGACAAGCCAGTCAGTCATGAAAGACGGTAACGCCATTAGTGGTTCAAAACCAGAAAAAGAGGGGACAGGCTGAATTAAGCAACCTTGCACTAGGCATCAGTGTCTTATATTTAAATTTCAAAGGCTAAAAGTGCCACATGCTACAATACCATTTCCTGGTTATCCTGCCTTAGAGCAGGATTTGCCTCTAAACTCTTGTGAGTTTATACTTACATATACACACTTGTGATATACTTACATATAAGCATATCCACAAAGGCTAAACAAGGTTGTAGGGTAATGTTAAACGATTTCCAAATGGTATTTGCAAGGTAAGATGTCTTGTTCCCAGTACTCTCTCCTCCTGGAAGATCCTTCAGGCACTTAGACACAAAGAAGAAGAAACAGGCAAAGCAACACTTTGTAAACAGACAAGAGCTCTGGCCACGAGCTCTGGGATTAAGCTTTTGGACACTAGGCTGGACCATACAAAGGAAAGTTTTTCTTATTCTAGGGAGATTTTAACCTCAAAAGGTAACTAGACCAATTTCAGGTGAAGCAACATTGTGAAGAATGTGAAATGCCTCCCTTATTAAAGTAATAATAATAATAATGATGATAATGATGATGTAAACATCAATTTTGAGAGGTGAAACAAATTACTGAAGGGGCCATGGTCCATCAGTGAAGACTTTGAAAGCAGAGATTGATCTAAAGAGGCCAAAATTGGGAAACGTCTGGCCAAGATACCCCACAGCCTGGATCTGGAATATTTTGTTTCAAAAATGCCTACTGCCAGCACTGTCACATAGCCATAAGACAATAGGCATGAATGTGCAAATGACAGCAGGAAATTCAAATGGCTTCCAAATATTTCAGATGAGTTTCAGCATCATTATAATCTTTTAAGAAATGGAACAAATTAATACTAATAACTATCATTTGAATGCTCACTAAATTGGCAATGTATTAAAAGACTATATATATTATTTAAACAGAAAACTTTTAGAAGGCATACTGTTATTAAAAATTTCTATATGATGAAATTGAGAATTTCCAGGAGAATCTATTACATCACAAATTCAAGAGCTAATAAGCAAGATCATTTCACTCTAGTGAAAAGCATCCCTTTTAACCAGTTAACAAGAAAATCAAGGATGAGAAGAGAAATGTGAGAAATTCAAAATTCAAAATTTTCTGATATTATGTCATCAAGAGGTTTAAAATAGTTCATAGCCATTTACTCAGCTATCTCACCAAAGTTATCTGTATAATGATTTTTACCTAAGTATGTTTATGATTAAACAACAGCAAAAAAAACAACCTTGGGATATCCTCAAAAATCCAACAGTAGTTCATTAATTAAAAAATCAATATATTCACTCTGTGCACATATATAGCTATAAAAATCCATCTTTTAATATTTTATAAAATCCAAAATCAATATTGTGACATGTTACATAAACAAAACAAAATGCAATATTACAATGCTGTAGATAAACTGGGAAGAGGGACAGAATGATAGAAGGGCCATAAATGATCAGATATATTGGAAAAACTGTAAAAGGATAAAATACCAGTAGTATTTGGGATAAGGCAGGAGTGATTTATTTTATTTTCACCATCACCAAAATTTGCTGAAATGGATTCATACTAAACTTAATATTTTAAAATACATGTATATCTAAATGATTAAATCTGAGTCAGTAAGGTTTGTTTGTGGAAAAGGTAATTTTCATTACGTAATAACATTTGTATATGAAAACACTCTAAAAAGGTTTAAAGAATCGGCTCTTCAAAGCACGTTTCTCCTGTGCTATGCTGTGCCAAAACAGAAAGAAAGAAAAAAAAAACCCCAAAACTGTTCCAGGAAAATGCCCCTGTCCTTTTGGACAACAAAGAAAAGAACTGTTGATTAGAAATTTGCAACTACTTGTCATATAATTTCATTGGATTTCTCCTGTTATTGTACTCATCTGCCTCCATGTAAAGTCTAGAAGAAGCAAGCGGTCTAATTGCAGAAAGATTGAAAATCTCGAAAGCTAGAATGGGGTGTCTTTAAAATTCGTGCCAAAGACAAAGAGGGAGAGTCGTTCCTTTTGGAACATCTGGACAGTTAACAAAATCAAGCAGTAAGGAAAATCTCAAGAACCGTAGACTCTACCACCTGGTAGTCTAGATACTGAAAACTGTACTTAATTGTGACTTTGACAATGTTCTTTTGAAGTTGCTCTTAAATATCATCTTTAACAGTTAATTTTCATTAGTTACAATGTAGATGTGTTTTTTCCTATAGACAGAGAAATGACCTAAATCTGATCTGTTCTCAATCTGCAGTTGATGATTGGGAGCTATACCCATTTTCAAACACAAATTCTGCTTTTTTTTGACATCTCTTCTCTCACTGTATTATTTTCCTCCATTGCATTTGTTTAAACCTCTATTATAACACTTTCACAGTTCAAGTCTGTTTTCTTCACCAGATCGTAATATGCCCAGGGACCATGTCGATTAAGCTGTGCCCCAGGTATTGTGCCTGGCTCCTGGTAGCTATTTATTAAGTCAGTCTGGTCTTCACACATGCATATGGCTTGACCACGTGTCCATCAGTCTCCTGCTGGTAGCCTAAAAATATTATCAACTGAGTTCAGTATGATATAATACAGAAAATATTAGTTTATATTTTCATAGTGATTTCAATTAGATTACACTTTATCTTCTCACTTTATCCACTTAATACTTACCAGTACCACCTGTAAAGATTTAGCAAATGGGACATTTGAAGAAATCAGTACTTGATAAGTATTTGAAAAGTATATTCTCTCGTAAAAAATGTGCAAATGTGCTTACTCAATTATTTATTTGGTCTATATTAAATACGTGTACATGTGGGTATTTGTGTATGTGTGTGTGTTTATATATATGAAGCTAACTTAACCTTAGGAAAAAAATTTATTTCACATTCCATACTAATATGGTTGACAGTTAAATTTCACCCATAGTATAAAGTAAAAATGACAAGTCTTCAAAAAATGACTTCTGTGGTGAAACAACTGGAACATGGTTTGTTCTTTTGAGTAATGTAAAGTTGTAGAGAAGAAAAGCAATTTTTAAAGATATTAAGGGGTCTTCAAATTATATAGCCAGTACACTCAGCCTGACTTTATTCTTATGACCTCAGTTTAAGGAGAAGCCGAGGTTTGGCAACAGCCGACTCTGAGGGGACTGACTCAGCTGGTTTCTGCTACACGGATAAATGATAAATGGAGGGTGACCGGAAAGACTGATGTCATTTAGTTTAGGTTTGTTTAATGATCCCCAAATAAGTACTTTTTAAATTTAGGGCAATAATCACACTCTCCTTAATTCACACGCAGGGAAGAGTACGTGGAGCAAGAGAGAGGACCTGCTCTCAAATTACACTATGAAGAGAAGAAAAAGGAAGAGAAGGAGGACGGGCACCAGGGGGAAGGAGGGGAGGAGGGATGGAAAGACCAGAGAAAGTTAAAAAGGTAGCAAGGGAGGAAGTGAGGGAAGTGTCTGTTTCAATTCCATGACAGCTTGTATCATTTTATCCCCAAACTATGTACAAGAATGTAACTGACAAATCTCAGCTGTAGACATATTTTACTGAAGAAACATCTACTGAGACAAATTCTGTGCAGCCATGTTAATGAGTTGTATGAACCGGGAATGCGGTTTACCCCTCTTTACTGCTTTCCCCATCTGTGAAATGGGTCTAGTAACACTCCAAAAAAATGTAAGTATTCAATGAGGGAATGTATATATAAAAGATTATCTTAACCTTCAAATAACTCACTATCAGTAAGTACAGACTTGCAAATAATCAAAAATGTTTAAGTTTATTACAATGACTGATGGTAAAAAAGGTGTAGCCAAAGGAGTGGACTTGCTGTATTAGGCTGTAAATGAAGGGGTCCAGATGGTTCATTGGGAACCATTCTCCCTGCAGCTGTAGAGTTGGCTGATGGTGCCTCCTGGAAGATTTCCTGACTTCATGGAGGTGCACCAGGTGAAAAGGGGGGTGCTCACAAGGTGTGAACCCTTCAAAACCTGTGGCACCATCTTCTATGCAGCTATTCTTATGTGACTCTATTGGTTACGAAGGAAATTTGAGTGGTAATAATATATAATATTTATCCTATTTACAAATTCAATGGCATAGCCAAAGCTCACTGGAGTACAGAGTTAACAATTACAGAAGACTTCCTGATGGATGGAGGGACGGAAGGTGTCAGGTCCTCAGTGCCTGCCCCTCCCCATATCACGTGGACCCCTCTCAGGAGAAAGGGTACACCAAAGAACTTTCTGGCCATGTTTCATGATATTTGTCTGGGACAAAACAAAGGCTTGGTGCAGAAAGAATTTAATAGTACCCCAGCTAGGCACAGGGGAAAGATTGTTTCAGTTTCTATGAATAGCCTGAGTTCTTAGTTCACTACTGTTGTCTTAGAATCTGATGTCTGGGTGAACTCATTTGCCCTGTTCTGCGTCCTGATCAAGAGACATTACAGTCTACTGTAATCACTGAGAAGGCTCACATAATTCTCAGGCATTTACAACCTTAGCATGTGCTAGATATGACTTTATTTCAATATTGGCTACATAGGAATTTCCCTACAACAACCTGAAAACCTGTGTTTTTAGTGAGGCACTGGACCTTATATGAACCTAAAATGATCTTGCTTTAGTGCTTCCCATCTCTTCTCCCACCTACTCCAAGGAATTTAAATTCTTGGACTGACTTTAAGCTTGACTTCCTCATGTTCGTAAAATGCTGAGTCTAACGAAACAGGAATCTCATACGGACTTACAGAGGGAGTGTTTTGTGTTGATGTGTCATCAGATTTATTCAGCCCATTATTGAACTATGAATCTCTGTATTGTGGAGATGATACAAATGAGTACAAAATATATTCACATTACTCCTCTTGATGTGGTCAGTATGGGAGTCAACACTCCAAGAAAATTTAAACTTTAAAAAAAATTAGCATCCACCTCTCTTCCTAACTGATACAAGCAACTGAAACAAACAATCAAAATTAAACAATTCTAATGATGTAAATATTGAGTATTTATCAAACCAAAATTTGTGCTGTAGCCTATTGGGATTCCAAGAAGAAATATGTATTGAGCAGAGTGGTATAAGAAAATAGAAAGAGATTGTCAGTATATGCATAAAAATGCATAGGGCAAGAAACAGCAACACAAAGTGGTAAATAACAAAAGTACAAACTTCCAGTTGTAAGTACTAGGGGTGTAATACACATGAAGACTACAGCTAACATCACTGTGTGATATACAGGGAAGTTGTTAAGGGAGTGAACCCTGAGTTCCCATGACAAGGAAAATTTGTTTTTTTCTTTCTTTTTCTTCTTTTCTTTTTACTTTATGCATAGAAGTTTCATTTATTGGACCTTATTCTGACATCAATTCACTGACACCAGCTGGATGTCTTGGGCTTCAATTCCGACACTATCTGGAGTTACTGAAGAGCCCCCAGGTTAGGGGAGAAGACCTCCACAAGACCACCTCCACTTCAGATGCTAGCTGTAAGTCTTGGGAATCACCCATACTTCTGTCCAACTGCTATAAATTTAAGGGTTCCTGTGATCTCAGGATTGATAATTCTCTATAATGACTCACAAAACTCACTGAAAGTGATATATTTATGGTTACAGTTTTATGGTAAAGGGTACAACTCAGGAACAGCCAACTAACAGACACACACAGAGCAAGGTCTGGGGGATCCCAGATGTGGAGCTTCTATGCCCTCTCCCCATAGAATCAGGTTGAGTCACCCACCCTGGTACATCCATGTGTTCTCCCACCAGGAAACTCTTCAAGCTTTGGGTGTTCACAGTTTGGAATTTCTTATTACATCATTGGTCATGACAGAGTTCAGTTTCCAGACCTCCCCCATCCTCTGAAGTCAGGGATTGGGCATGAAAGTTATCTAATTCTCTAATCATGTGCTTAGTTTTTCTAGAGTGGCCAACCAACCTTTCCTTGAAACTAAACATCCACTATGGGTCATCTGATTAGCATAAAATCAGTTGTGCTGGAAAAGGGCTCTTTAGAATAACAAAAGACATCTCTATCACTCAGAAAATTCCAAGAGTTGTTGAAGCTCTGAAACAAAAACAGAGGACAAAGACCAGATATATTCTGTATTATACCAAGAACTCATTTTTGAAAAATAGCTTAGCTATATACATCTATAGATGGATAGATAGATCAAGTTTGCTCCATATTTCCCTTCTTACCTTTGAGGGTATTGCATAATTATCTTTTAGCAGCTTTGCTATTATTGAGAAGTCATTCATCAGTTTAATAATTGTCTCTTTGTAAGTAAGTCTTCATCCTGGTAGTTTAGTGATGTTATTTAACAAGTAGTTATATTTTGTGCTAGGTACTATTCTAAGCACTTTGCAAATGTTCATTTATTATTTAACCCTCATAAGAATTCTATGAACAGGCACTCGCAATATCTCAATTTTCAGATGAGTGAACTGCGCTAAAGAGATGTTAAGGAATTGCCCTCTGGGTCATTAGTGGGCTGGGACTTGAATACAGGCAGTCTGACTCCAGAGCCCATACCTCTTACCTTTATTCCCTACTCTGATGCACAAAGTATTTTTATGAGAATTGACCTCAAACATTTTTTGTTCTTGTGTAGTAACAAGGCAGATAAATACATATTAATATGTCCTAATACAGCTATCTCTTAGCAGGAAATGAAATGCTGTGTAGTAAGTAAAATCTTGTTATGCTTTCATGAAGTTTGCATTTTAATATACTGGCTTTCACTCTTATTTTGACAATTGCTTGTCTCCAACGAAGGAAACATACTGCCCTTTTGTGTACTCTGTCTCCAAGCTGTCAGGCAGATCACAATCAGTTTATATTAGTGAATATCAGGAAAAAATATTTATAGTAAAGGTGTACCTTTTCTACCATTTAAACAAAGGGAAACCTGGAGGTTATTCTAAAATACCATAAATTGAAATATGAGTATTTTAACTTGAAATTAACTTTCATCAGTTGAATGCAATTTAGTGAGCTTCTAGAGTATCATCATTCCCAGAATCCACTCAGCTGATAAATTTTGGCTGGTTGTCATTAGGGTATAATTCATGAATCTAAGTGAATTTTCTGCTAACACTGGCTGAAATGCTCACTAGGAAAACACACCAGTTTTAACATCTTTCTGCAAGAGGCCACCACTATTTTACCATCTACCGTCATCATTGCAAACATTAATTTTATCTATACAGTGGGAAACACTCTGTAAGTTCCTGAAGAAAGAAACTTTTTGGAGAATTCTCTTCCATAAATACTTAATTTTTTTGAGCATAGAATATACATATACAAAAGTAACCACTCACAGCATAAAATGACTTCCGGAGTGATAGAAGAGCAAGGATTTTACACATTCTGAGAATTGCTGTCAAAGTAGATTGAAATGACTAGGAAAAATTTTGACGAAACACTGCAGTTAACCTGTGCCTCTAAGTATTTAGAAAAGAGGATAAAGTAAACGAGGTGCTGTTCCAAGCGTGACAAGCTAATGAGATGGCAACGTATAGAAAACAATAGAAAGTATACTTTACTGAGAGCTTTTTGGAAGAAGAACATGACAATGGCTCATATAGTTGAGAAGGATTCAAGCTATGATTTCAAAGCCCAGGAGGACTTTAACAAGGAGGATGGATTTCTTTTCTTATAATAATGGGGGAGCCTTGAAAGTTGGGGAAATGCTAATAAGGGTGAGAAAATATGCCAGGAAGCTCCATCTATTTAGAAGGACAGAGTAAGTTAGAATCATGAGAGATTATAAACCAGGAATTTCAGTAACAGAGTGCCAGAATTCTCAAGATGGTGGTAACAATAGGAATAGTTCAGGGCAGGGGTGAACACAACATATATTCCTATGCACATCATTCAAAGCTCAGTCTAGCAGACATTCATTCATAGATTGGCAGCTATGTGGACAGGAAGCTTTTTTCACAACCCAGGTAAGAACTGATGATATAATGGTAACCAGAATGGAAATGAGGATGACTTAAGAAATGCTTGGAGATAAATATTGGCAGGACATGATTCAACTATAAGTTGCAAAGTCATAATATATCTAATGAAGGAAAAAGGATGAACATGGGGAGAGAGGTTAGTTGGCATTCTAAATTATGCCAGAAAAAGTACTCAAAAGAACACATAATGCATAATGGGATGTTGTCATGATATGCATGTGACTAGGGAATCATCACTTAAAATAGACAACAACACTCACATGCTCATTTCTCTATCAAGGTTTGTAATGATGCCTTATTTGACTTTCTCATTCACTCTGTTCTTAAACTCTCCCCTGCTTATAAGATCGTTTAGTGTTAAGAATTTACCTGAAGGAAATAAAAGCAGCATGTGTCTTGTTTGCCCATCCTCTCTCTACCTGGAGACACCCAGGACCCCTTAGCTTTCTCTGTGGTTATTTCTGTTGAAGTTTCAAAGTGCCCCCAGCCAGTGGTCTTGAACATTTACTGTCAGACTGATCATTTTTTCTTACTTTCATCCTTAATTTTGATGGTGCTGCCTCCCTAAAAGATGGAAATATTCTATCAAAACTAATGTTTTTGCTTCCTTTGCTAGAAGCAATGGTGATGGCACAGGGTGAGGATAGGAAAGAATGTGAAGGATTAGAATTGTTTCCAGGGGATGGATGCTGTAGTTATGCTTTGTCAATTCTCCACTGTTGTGAAACCGCTTGTTAAAATGAAACTCAAATTCTTCTAAACTGCACTTTGACACACTAATCTGTAAGAACAGTGCCATGTGGAACCCTAGTAAAGCTTGAGGCAAAAGGGGAAATCAATAATATTAGTTCAGTGTCCATTTAAAATTTCAATATTTTGTCCACCTTATATTTGTGTATTAATTTTTATTTTTAATGTTAATTTAATGTTATATAATATTTATTATGTATTATATGTGTTGATTATTGAGTGTTTTGTCTCTTCCTTGAATCGGTGTTCACCATATCCGAGTACCTGAGGTACCAAAGAGCACCTACTTCCACCATCAAAGTCTCAGGCACAGAGTTTTGTGTGTCAAGCCCTTTTTGAGATTCTTCTACAGACTCTCTCCGGAGAACATAAAACCATGAGAACTGGAAAGAGAACTAAAACCCCATGATAGATATATATTCTCCCTAATCTGCCTCCTGCTTCCTCAGGAAATCCTTCCACCAAAATTCTTACACCAAAATATTTCTTCTCCTTATGGCCATCGAGTTTCCTATAACCAAACAATGCAAGGCTTTTCTTTTACTTTGAACTGATTGCATTCTCTTTATTTTTATAATTCACCAAGAATTTTGAGCATTTTCTTAAATAAATCCATGGGGTATGAAAGGTACAGAAGGAAGAGGAGCAGGTCTGTAAGATTCAAGATATTTCAAACCCACCCTACTGTTGGCACTGTTGACTGTAGATCGCCAACAGTTGTGACTTTTCCAGTAGAACTGTGTGTCCTCTGGCTTTGTCTTCCTTAGATGACTCCACAAAGGGCTAATGAGCCAATCATTCCCTTTGTCAAAGTGAACCACTTGACAGGAAATTAAATTCAAACACTGCCAAAAAATGAAAGCTAAACTGAGAGTAGTCAAGGAGCTGGTATTAAAATGACAAATTGTGGCAAAACGCAGATGAGCACCAAGAGAGCATGCCACAACACCAAATCCACACATGAAATTTCACAGAGACAGGTGTTGTTCCAGCCCTGTTTAAGCATTGTTCTCCCCAGTCCTTTCAGGTGGATTCTTTTCCAGCTTTGGGCTGTTCCCCCACATGTGTGCAGTGATCAGTCAGTCCTCAGCTGCTCTCAAGAGGATGCCCTGCAGCTCCCAAGCTCTCTTTGTGCAGTTCTCTCCTCTCTGCTCTGAGCCCTGGCCACCTCGGCTTTCCCAGACTTCCATCTCCATATATTCAAATTGCAAAGACTCCTGGGCTCTGCCCAGGGTTCCCTCTCAGAGCTCTCACCTGTAATGGTTCTGTACGCCGTAATCTGGGGCAATAGTAGGTCGCACCTCATTTGTTTGCTATCCTCAAAGATAGGTATCCTTTCTTGCTGCACCGTCAGTGGCTTGAAACCTGTTGTTTCATGTACTTTGTTCAGTGCTGCAGTTGCTTATGGTGGGAAAGTAAATACAGTCTTTGCCATGGTGGGAGTGGTCATTTCCAGCCCTCAGAAAGGCTAAACACTTTGACCACAAGACTATAGATTAAAGCTTCAGCTTTGTTCCAACCTCGTTCTTATCCTTGAGACAAAAATGGCAAGTCTAATCACCTTGGATTTGCCCATTTGTTCTTCTGATGATACTATCCTGTCCTAAGAGCAAATTGTTGACTTTGACTGGTGTGTTTTAACTTCATTCTCCCTTTTGGAATTTTAAAGCATCTTTGGCATGTTACCATACATACTTCACTTCTCTTTGATAAGTTTCTATCATATGAATGATTTGGGATTGGTATAAAGTACACTTGAATTCATACCCTATCTCTGCCTCAAAAAATTATGGGACGTTGGAGAAGTTCTTTTACATCTCAAAACTTCAATTACTTCTGTAAAATAAATAAAGAAATGAGTTTTAAAATTGTGTGATTCTCAGTACTGTGTTTGCTTTAGTTTTAAGAGGTTTTTAAATATTAAATATTAAACATCAAATCTCTTAAGAACAACTCTATGTCTATTTTTTAAAAATGTAACCCTGTTCCTATTTTGCTGACTTGATTTCTCTTCATTTCTTCTGATTTTGAGACTAGTTATCTATGACAGCAGCCGTATTGGAACAGCTAGGCATCACATAGATTGACATTGTGTAAATACACTGATGAAGTATTATATTGCAAAGAGACCCAACCTGTGTCTTCAGGACCCATTTTTACTGAATTCACAATGAAGAGAAGTGAATTAAAATTATTAAGTTGGTGGGCTTTAAAAATAAAGCACCATGAAATTTTGTAAGGGCTGTATTTTTATGTCTAAGTAACTTACTGAATTTACTTCTTTAAAAGAGATTTTTGCTTTTATTTTCAGTACATTGTATATCTTACCTGTCAAAATACAGAGCACTTTTCTAAAGCATTCACATACTTGTTCTAATGCTCAAAATGGACTAAAATATTTCCCTAGCATTTTAAAATTTTACATCCACCAGTTTGCAAGCAAAACATACCAGGAAAAAAAGCATCTAAGTAAGTGAAGTGTCAGCTTTTTTCAATAATAAAGTACTTAAAATTTCTGAAGTTTGATACCTATATACCCATAATAATTATATATTTTAGGCAAAATGAAATGGGGAGTATTTATCATAAGTTTGTGTATACGTGTTGAAACCTTTGCAAACTGGTTTACAAACTGATTTTAGCAGATGGCTAAGGTTCAAAATAGAGAAAAACAGTTAGGAAATGTCATTTTTAAAGTTCATACTTTTAAAATCTCACCTCTGTGTTTTTTTACCTGTACAAATTTCTCTTTAAGTGGCTATATAACTTATGTTTTCCTTCCTGCAGTCCTGCAATTAGAATTACATGCTTCATTATCATTGTTTTTATTTTCTTTAAATCTTTATTTCTGGGTCATTTTAATTATATTGTGGTAACTTTGCCAAAATCTATTTGAATACATAGTTGATGCTATGAATATGTAGCTGGTACATGAAAAAGCAGAACTCTTAGAAGAAGCCAGCTATGTTTTAGGTATAATTTCCAGGCTTTTTAATTCCAGAATACTTGTCCTGACTTTCACCACCCAAAATGCTGACTGAACTTATACTTCTGTCTGTTCAATCTGGACACTTCAGAGTTTCTCCACTTTTAAATCCATAATTTTGCAAATACAGCCTAAATTACACAGTATACCAATTTAGTAGGAATGAGTATGTACTTACTTAAGAGACTGATGGTTCAAAGGCAGGCAGATGGAGGGAGAAATGGGACAAGAAGCCAGAGACAGGCACCCTGTCTAAAGGCAGATAGAAAAATATCAGACACTAAGTTAGCATCCTTTACCATTCGCTTAACTCCATTGTGCTATAAGTTCCCCTTGTTACAGTGCCTACTAAATGAATTAACTTTCAAGGATGAAAATAAATAAGACTCTGATCCCTGCCCTCAAGCAACTTTGTGAAATTGCAGAACCAGAAAAATAGGAAACTGAAAACAATAATATGTCAATAAGCAGTATTTACTGATGTGAAGAAAGTTCTGAGGCCAAAAATACTAGAGTACTTAATTCTTATTGGTGGAAGAAGGGTCTCAGAGAAGTTATGTAGTTGTATCTTACCTTTAATTAGTATTACCTAGTTCTCGGTTTTCACAAGGTAGTATTTTATTTAATTCTTACCATCATCCTGGAAGGTAAACACTACATACCTTAAAAATGAAGAAGTGGATATTAAAAAATACATATTTTTATTTTATCCAAAGCCACATAGCTAGTAAATGGCATGGTTCAGATTTTCAGCTCCTTGTCTGGTGTTACCAAAGATTGTCTTGGAAAATGTGACATTAAGAAATCATACTGATCGCCAAACAGCATACCATTTTTGTAAATAGAAATTTTTGAAGTGCTTAAAACATTACTCTCTAAAGAGGGTGGGATGAACACTTAGGGAATGTGCTTGTCCTACCGTTTACTCATCATCATTGATTTCAAAGGTTAACTACAATCCAGAAGCTGTCTGGTTTGACAGATTAATGGAATTGCAATAAATGGCATGTTGCCATTTGCTACAAAGTACAGGTATTAGAAGTGACATGTCTTTGAAAATGATGAAAACAAACTTTAGAAGAAAACATTTCAGTAAAGATATGAAGGTCCTTCATCTTCAGAGTCCTTGCACTGGGCCTGCCTCTGTTTAATCAATCACAGGAGGAACAGAGGTTTGGCCGATGCTCAAATCTGACAATTTATGGACTGTCTCACCTGGAGATATCACTTACAGAGCTCTTCACTGCTAAAACTTGGAAACGTATTATAAAAGATTTATCTCAAGACAGCAGGCTGCTCTTTCAAAATTGGAGAGGGGAAGGGGAGTGTTAACAAATATATTGTTCATTACAGTTGTATAATGATAAAAACCTTTAAAGCAACCAACCCTCTACACACACACACACACACACACACACACACACACACACACACACACACACACACACCATCTCACTATGTAAATAAATTCTCAAGACAATCCTCTTGTCCTCTAATCCTTCCAAACAGATTGCCTTTGTTAGGACACATTACTTTAATTATATAAAAATCACTGAGCCATCACCACCCTTGTCTCCTCATGTATAGTTGGACCTGTCCCAGTTCTTTAATAGTAAGAAATCAGAAAGACTGGATAGAAAGCATTGGGTATACTTCACCACAATGACACACGAACAACGAATTGGCCAAGTAAAAGATGATGCTCAAATAAGACCCTGGAGGGTGCCAAAATGAGATTAAAATGTAGATGAAAACGCTTACTCTCTCCAGAGCAGCATTGCACCTGGATGTTTAAATTTGATGAAGCAATTTGAGCTGTGGCCTGAGGCAGCAAGGAGAGGTTCAGGTTAGATGTACAAACTGTCAATAAGCGAAAGCTGGTGCAGACACGGGTGACAGCTGTGACCACAGTGTTCAGACAAAGAAAGTGTAAGTTCCATCAGTAGTGTGCCTTCCCCCCTGGGCGACCCCAGGGCTCCGCAGAAGTGCAGACGCTTGCCCAGGCGGGGGTCATTTTTTGCTGCTTCTCATTCTATTGCCTCTTACTTCTTGTATGAGGTTTGGGAAGTTATTAGGGCCTCCAAGCTTTAGTTTACCCATTAATAAGAAAGAGAAAACAAAATTGCTCCATTAACTTATTTTGGGGGAACTGAATGATATAACACATCCACACAAAAAGCAGAGTGTTTGGGGCTACCTAGTCAGAGCCTGACAATGGAGAGGTATAAAAAGTTCAAAGAACTCCACACCTTTTGAACCCTCCTCTTTGGTCCTCATTTCATTCTTGATATTGCACACAAATAAACCTCGCCTCTGTCTCACCTTAATAAACCCATCACCAAGCTCGTCCACCCATGCACTTTTGAACCTTACCACACTCACAGCCAACACACCAAGTCTTCCCGCTCCCCCAAGGCTCTGTACAGTGACTCCCTCTGCCTGAGAAAGTCCTTTACTCCTCAACCCAGCAGACTTCTACTCATCCTGGAGGACTCACATTCTGTGACACCTCCCTCGTACCTGCTCCGGTGAGCTCTACATGCCCCCCACCCCATCTTACAGACCTGATGCATTCTTTTCAGAGACTCTGAGCTCCTCTAGAACCAGGAAAGCAAATGAATCAATAACAAATTCTATTTATTTCTTCATTCCTTCACATAACCAACATTTGATGAGTGCCATCCATGTGCCATGTGTTGTACTAAGTGGTAAAGGTATATTTTTAGGAGGTCTCTGAGTGGACCTTTTCTTTCTGTGGCTCACACCAACACAGTACTTGCTCACTTGTAATGAGTGGGGAAGAGGGCGTTTGTCTTTCCTTCAAACTCCTAGTCCCCTGGCACGACCCCAGAAAGGAAAGTCATGGCAACTGTCACTGAAATCTCTTTGCTTTATCTCCAGATCTGTTTTTGTTTTCTTATAAAATCTCTATTAATTTCATCTGTAATTTGCCTTTGCACATGTTTGCATCACTGTTTCTGTGTTCTAAACTCAAAGTTCTTTAGGGATGGGAACCATACTTATGTCTTAGAACAGTGCCTAAAATGTAACCTTCATTTAATGTATCTCTTGAAATAGCTAAGGAATGCATGACTAAGCTGTCCTTCCTTATACAGTTTCACACTGGTCTTTTACCTTAACTGAATATCCTTCAGCTCCTACATCATGCATCCCAAAACTCCAAACACCTGCTGGTCAACTTAGGGCTTCCATTTTGTGACGATTATAAGAAATGAAGGCTGGGATTTCCATCTTCTTCCTAGAGGAAGTATTTGCTTGAACTCAGTGCACTTCAAATGAAGAAATCAGAAACTGTGAGAAACATCAGTGTATATCTGTGCATACTGTAACACTGAGAGGACAAAATTAAGCTTTGGGGTTCATTTCCACTGTACACTTGGGGATGGGTAATTCCCTTCCTTCTATATTCTATTCACCCATTTAAGACAGAGTTCCCAGTTTCCCAAATTACAAGTTAATGTAATTTGACCTATTGACACTGAAATAAACTATGAGCTTTCCTCCTTTAAAAAAATGAAAGTTTCATTTTTCTAAAAGAGGTGACCATTTTACACTTTGAGATGTTGCCTTGTAAGTTTGAAATTTTTGCCCAGTAAAAGATACATATTGATTGGCCAGGTAATAACAATATGCTCTATATTGAGAACTCTGTTTTGGAAATGATCTTGACTTCATGAAACCATTCTTCTGTTCTTCATTTTACTTGCTGTGTCCTTGTAGTTAAGTATAATAATGTTGCTGGAATGGAAAGCTAATACACCTTGGCAAAGTAAAAGTAATACTGCAAGCCTGACTTACAAATTGTATAGAATTTAGTTTCATTAAAAGAAGAAAATCCTCCTCTAATTTTAGTTTGCAAGAGGGAAAATGCTTCAACATTATGCCCTCTCATTGCTTTCAACAAAATAATAGAGTATCTTACATGCCTTTAATTTTGGTAAGTTACAGATACCCCAAATCCCCAAATACCTTACCCTAATGTTGGCAAATGCCTTATAGTTATTCTAACTTCTCTCAGTGGGGTGATTTTTTCTGAATGTGGCAAGGGGACATGTAATTCTTACTGGCTTTTTTATATGTAAAATTATCCCATTCCAGCTTATTAAATCCATATTAGTCAATCAAAAATCATCAAATATTAATTTCAGTGACACAGCAGACCACACAAGGCAAACTTACACAGATATGATTTACATAGCTTTTCCAACTCTCAGTTCTCCCAAATAGCATTAAATTAGTGGCATTGCTTCCACTGTCTTACTAAACTTTAAATTTGTCTGTAAAGTCATCAGAACAAATTCTGCCCACTTATAAGTCACTTCCCTTTTTTCTTGTTAAAAGTGCCCTGATGGTGTTCATTCCTGCTCAGTGCACCTGCAGGACCAGAAACCCCACACTATCGTTAGAGGCATTCCTGGGGTTTAGGTGGGCCAACCACCATCAACAAATTCTCCTTCCTTATCTTAGTGATTTTTTTTAGAAGTATTCAGCTAAGCCAACAAAAATGAAGTCCAGAACTTTGAGTTAAAGGTTTAGAGAAGAGAGAGTCTTACTTCCTGGAAAAGACCACAGACTATGCAATCCCAGAAACTGCTGGCAGCCACCTCGTTTCCGAAACAAAAGTGCTGGTGGCCTGAGAACAAAGACAGCACAGAGTCAGCATAACCTGATCCCATAATATGAGCCCTGGATAAAGTCTCATCTGACGTTATCCATTGCCTGAAAACATTTGATCTATGTTGTCCAAAATGTCCTTTTTTGGCATCAGTCAGTTGCAGTTGTAGTTTTGATATTCTTGTTGCTTGCTCCAGAAAGTTCCTAACTGATACTGTCAGGATCAGCTACATACCTGGCAGCATTGAATGCAAAATTAAAATGCAGGATACTTTTTTCTAAATATTGTAAAAAATTCCAAGACCCCAACAGCATAATGTTAAACGAATGAAGGGTGGGACCCTTCTGAGTGCAGGATCCTGTGCAGCTACACAGCTTGCTAGCCTCTGAAGCTGGCTCTGAATACAGACACATACATTTAAAATCTAGCTCAGTAATATTTACTTTTTATCTAATATGTGTAGGTCACTGTGCTTTGTAGATATAAGAATTTAAATGTGCTTTCATTGTAAACAAGTAAATGATTTTACATAGCATATGAGTATACAAGTAAACAAACAATTGAAATAATATTTTTTAAGTAACTTCAAGAAAAATATTTCAATGAAAACAAAATCACACCTGACCTCTAATTCAACTGTAGAGTATATTTGAACATGCAAATAATATTCTGCTTTCTAATGCTACCAGATCTTACCCTTTTTTAAAGAAACTTCCAATGTAAAAACCTCTGTTGTTTTGTTGCTTGAAGGAGCTTCAGGAAAATATATCTTAAATTATCCCTGAGGATGTTTCATCATAAATATTAATGAGTCAATTAATGCTTCTGTCATTACAATTACTAGACACTCATGCTTGCTTGCTAAGTGTGGTGACTAAACCTAGTGTGTACTTGAGGCTATCCAAAATCAGAACCTAGTTCATCCTTAATCATTACAAATATGTCTGAGGGAAAAAACGTTATTTCCCTTAGCTTTTATAGTCATATATTTATCTCCCAAAAATCATTATTGTGTTTTAAATTTAATATAGCAATACATACCCATGTTGGAAAATGGAAAAATTACAGAACATATTTAAAATAAAATGTAATTTAAATGTTATCTGTAGGAGGTAGATTATGCTGCACACATACCTTTGTAGTTTGCCATTTTTACTTAAGATTATATTCTTGAGTTTTCCAAAATAATTAAACATTATTCAAATACCTGATTTCAGTAGTTACTTATTTCCTTATTGTAATTTTTTTCATTTACCAATTATTTAATGGCATTGTACATTTATGCTCCTTCCAATTTTTGCTATTAATAGACAATGTTATGCAGAATATCTTTGTATGTATATCTTGGCTGCATCTGTTACTTGCTTAAAAGAAAGCTATATAGTTAGGATTATAATGGTCACAGAGTAAGAAGTTAAAAATGCAGGATCACTGGCTCAAAATGCTTCTAATATTAAAAAAAACAGTTTATGTAAACTTACTTTTTTACATATTGTCAATTTATCTCAGAAAAAATACGTCTTTAACTCACATCATACAACAAAATAAATTCCAGTTGAATTGTTGAGTTAAATGTAAAAAAGCAGATAGATAAATGTCACTGATCTAGTTGAAAATGTAGTCAAATATGATCAAGAGCAAAAAAAATCATAATGGAAAATGCACATAAATATGTTTGGCAATTAGAATTTAATTAGAATTAAACATTCCTTTAATAAAATGTCATAAATACAAATAAAATGCAAATGAAATATTTTTAAGAAAATGGTTTAGAATGAATGGCAAAACTCTACATTTTTATAAAAAGTGCTCTTCGAAATAATTAAGAACTTAAAACACAACTAACACCCCAATAGAAAAAGAACCAAGGATATGAACATGACTAGACAATAATGGAAGAAGAAAGGCAAATATACACTAACCATATGAAAAATACTTATTTTCACCAATAATGAAAACAGAAATTAAAAATAATTTTAAAAGAAATGAAAACAGCATTATCTTTTATAAGACTGTGTTACTGGCAACAGGTTCTTGGTCTTGTGAGAAAGAATTCAAAAATAGAGAAAACTGGTTGAGTTTTTTAGGAGCTTATGGGGGGAAAAAAGAGTTTAAAGAAAAAGGAAAGTACAGGCCCTCGAGTTGAGCAGGGCACACTTCTAAGGGAGCTGCCCTGAGGAGACAAGAGGGAGGTTTTCATGCAAAGGGAGATTAATAGTCAAGTGGGGACAGGTTGCAAAGGGAACGGGCGGAGTCTTCTCAGAGTTGGGCTGGCTCCGCCCTCCTGGTGGGCGGGGGAGTCTCTGGCTGCATTTGATTCTCACTGGAACTGTCCTGTCCGTCGACCCCTACAAAGGGAATTGAAACCGCAATGCTACTGTAATGGCCACGAGAGTACAATGAGCTCTGGGGTGAAGTCTGGGCCGACTTTTCCTCCATCTTGAAGCTAGTGAGTTGGGCAGCTGTTGTCTACATTTTCACTCCACACATCCTGAGAGAAGAGCTTACAGAAACATGCAGAATGTAAATGGCTGAAGTCCACACCCCACTTCCCTGCTCATGTCTGGCTATCTACCTATTCTAACAATTATTGTTGTTTGTAAATGATAATACCTACGGCTGTGTGTAGAGCTGAAACTGATTTTTAAAACTCGTTTTGTAGGACAATTAGCATTATATCAAAGTTTTTTCAATTAAAGAAAAAACCTTAGGAATTTATCTGAGGGAAAAATTAAGGTTGCTATTTATCTTTATAGCTATCCAGATGTTTATCCACAATAATGCTTTGATTATAATGATAATAATAAAAATTAAAAAATCTGTATACCTAGTAATAGAAAAAATGGTAAAATTGGTAAGTTTGTCTATATGATATTAAAATGTTGTCATTAAAATAATTTAAATAGAACAGATTTGAAGACACTAGAAAGCATTTACAGTAAGTTGTTAAGTGAAAGCACATTACAAACTCCTTTATTCATGCAGCCATACACACATTTGGCAAAACAAATATCAAGAGGTTACAAACCAGTATGTGAGCCATGGTTTTTATTTTCTTTTGCCTTCTTGAATTTTCTTGAAAAGTATGTATTGCTCTTATCATTTTAAAGGTTTCCGGTCTTTTACTTCAAATGCTATTTAGAAATATTATGCCAATATTAAGAATTCCACTTAAACATCTAAGAAGCAGATTAATATAAAATAAACATCACAGGACTGGGGTGTGGGTTTAGGAGGTGGGGTGGGGGTGGAAAACACTTGCTATTGTCATTTCAGGGACGTCTTTGTTTCTGAAACAGAACATACTGAGGATCAAATCTGGCAAGTTTATTCTTCAGTTTGAGAATAGTTGTCACATCTCCATAATAAAGGACAGGTGATGGAGATCCCGTATGCTACAGGGATTTCTGTAGAGCAGTTCTGTTAATCTGTATCTGCTCCTAACTATACTCTGACCTACTGATCTCCCTCTAAAAGAGAGAATCTATGAAATAAATTGAAAATTGCCATTTCTTACATGCACTAGAACAATACTTTTCCTGCACTGCTCTTTTTAAAGATCTTTTAACACCTGAGATGACATCTTCCAAAATGTGATTTTTTTATTACTTATTCTTTCTTATTTTCAGGTAGTGGTAGTCTTTGAATGTAAACTGAAAAACTGGTAGTCAGGGAAGGAGAGTTGGACTGCTTTCTGGCTGCATAATAGTAGCTGAACCTGACATTTTGAATAGCACCTGTGTGGGAGTCTATGCCTCAACTACCCCCTAATTAAGCACCTAGGAAGATTGAGAAGATGAAGGCCCCCAGGGATTCATGCCTCCTAGAAGTCATGTCCCTGTGTAGTCCCCTCCCACAATGAATAGGGCTCAGCTGTATGGATATTGCAGAAAGGAGAGTGTGACATCAGAGGCTAGGTAATAAAAGATACCATGGCTTCTTCCTCACTCTCTTTGCATCACTCATTCATTCTAAAGGAAGAGAGCTGCCATATAGTGAGGACACTCAAACAGCCAGGTGAAAAGATGAAGCCTCCTGCCAACAACTCAAATCAATTGGCCATTCATGCAAGTCAGCCACCTTGGAGTCTGACCCTCCAGCCCTGGTCAGCTCTGCAGAAATCCATGGCTCCAGCTTCCATCTTGCCTGCAACTTCATGAGAGACCTCAAGCCAGAACTTTTGATCTGAGTCACTTACGAATTTCTGACTCATAGAACTTGAGTAAGATAATAAATATTTATTGTTTAAAGATACTAATTTTTTAGATTGTTACACACCAATAGATAACTAATACAATGTCTAATAGCCAATCTAACAAGTATAAATTTTAGGATGTTTTCTTGGCCTGCCAAGAAAGAAGTACCTACTTCTCCATTATATAAGTTACAATATAAATTGTAGTTGGGTGTGACCATGAGAAGAAAAACCACATGGATGTAGGAGCAAACGCTGGATGGGAAAATGAGGAGACAGACATGGGGATATTGTTGAGCCATAAAATCAATAAACACTTATTATGGAATTTCCAGGTTTGTGAAACAATACCTGTGAAACCTTTACCTTCAAGTCATTAGGCCAGTTTTTTGTGCTTTTAATTATTTGCAACAAAATGTTTACCAGTATGAAAAGCAAAAACGGTCTTACAAAAAGAAGTCTTTATTCCTCCATCCCTACTTGAGTTACGTCTTCTTTTGCTCTCTAGCACATATCTCCACACCTATACTTGCTGATATCCCAAAGCAACTTAAACACACTACATTCTTTCATATTTCCATACCTTTGCACACGATTTCCACTCTCCCTGAAAAGTATTTTCTTTTCCTGTTAATCTCTTACAAATTCTAAAAGATCCCCTTGAAATATCATCTTCTTCATGAATTTTCTTGGACTCTGGCAGAACTAGGTGTTCCCTTATTTCTGATCACCTGGCATTTTAATCAAATTTCTAATATAATGTTTCCCATATTTTATTACAAGCACAAGCACATATTTTCTGTTTCCCTCTTCCACTATTTTCTAATGGCCTAGAGAGAGAGTAAGGACAATTTATTACTTTCTATCTCAGGAATTTAGCTGAGTACTTGAGACATGGCAGGTGTTCATTAAAAGTTTGTTGAGTTAATTAACTGTTGATTAAAAGTGCTCTACATATGTAAATAGTGCTATTCTAATGTAAGATAAAAAGATTAGTACTAATTCTAAATTAGAAAAATTTTGGCTCTTAGAACATTGATTTTTTTAAACCTTAGTGTCTGCAAAAATTGCTCAGAATGCTTGATAAAATGCCAGTTCCTAAGATCTACCACTAGAAATTCTGATTCAGTATTTCTTGACATAGGTATGTACTTCACACTTACTAGTTCCATGACCTTGGGAATTTGACATTACTTCTCTGTTCTTCCATTTCTCTATCTGTAAAATGAAGATGATAATGTTACTTATATTGTCTGATTATTTTACACTAAATGCAAGGAAATTAATAAGATAACATCTTAGACATCTTAGACATAATTGGCGCATGGCCTGAAAAGTAGGAAATTGAAAACCAATAGTGTATACGGTTAAATACACAAGTAGTGGGGCCAAGCTTCTTGGGGTTGAATGCTGGCTCTGCTATTGCCAGCCATACATTTTAATCTCTGAGTCCCACTTTATTTATGTCTAAAATAAAGGTGATAATAATAATGCCAACCTCATGGGATTGTTATGAGGATAAATGTGTTAATAAAGCTCTTAGGAGAGTGCTTGGCCCGTGGTAAGTACTAACTGGTTTTGCTATTCCTAATTTTTTGAGTCACTTAAACTTGTGTATAATATTTTCTGAGCTTTAGTCCTCACAATTTTTCTTTTCTCAGCTAAGAAATAAGTGCAGCACCTTTCCATGCTCCCTTTTCCTGATCCGCAGAACAGAACTACCAACTAGAGAGCCTAAGAGGGCTTTTGAGATGTCGCTGCTGCCTTGCCTGCAGAGACAGACCCAAAGATGAAGACACGAGGGAGGCTCAGTCTGCATCCTTGTGTGAAGGCATTTGGTCAGCTCTGAATTGCAGTGTGTCATCAGTTATTTTTGTAAGAATTTGAATTCTAATTCTAAATATATGTTCAAAATCCAGAAAAGAAGTAATCAAGAAACAGAAAAGTAGAAATCTAACTTCGTTGTCCCTAATAAATAGATCTATTTATCTGAAACATTTTGAGCAGTATCAGACATCTATATTATCATTGAAATTAAGTGAATATGCATGGATAAGTGAACTAAAAGAGTTGACTAGATGAAAGGTTTGAATAAGTGAAGTAACGTCTGGCAGCTTTGGGCAGTTAACGTATCTGGGAGCTTGGGAGTTCTGGTAATCCTTCCACTTCTGGTGAGATCAATACCCATGTGCTTAAGCACAGGGTCACACTGCCTTTCAAATATATAATTCAATATTCAAGTGATAGGATCTGTGAAAGGAAAAAGATGTAGAATACTAGCACTACATACTAGAATATATTCATACTTAATATATATCCATAATATATGTATTCATATGTATATGAACTCATATATATATATATATATATATATATATATTTACATTCATCAGCAATTGATGCTTTATGATAAAATATTCTAAAGTTTACCCTTAGGCAATGCCATGATGTATTTATGTGTTCTATCTATGCTCTTCCTTCAGATACAGACAGATTTAAGCTAAAGAGAG
Source organism: Manis javanica (assembly GCF_040802235.1). Classification (NCBI taxonomy): domain Eukaryota; kingdom Metazoa; phylum Chordata; class Mammalia; order Pholidota; family Manidae; genus Manis; species Manis javanica. The sequence goes on from NC_133168.1 coordinate 69,128,753, forward strand.
TATGGAGGATGGGGGGTCAGGGTGTTCTAAGTGTCAAGCAGACTGACACTTATAGAACTATCTTGTCAAAGAGATATAAATATTTTAAAATAAACAGCTCTCGCTGTCTAGCTTACAACATTGTTATTCATATGTAATCTAATACTGCACTAAAAATAATTGGTGGTACCACTGACTTATAATGAAAATTCAAAATACAGTTGTTATTCTCTGTGTGAAGTGGTAGATAAACATTCTGCTGGGAAGCAGAGGAGGTGAGTTCTCGCCCACCTCTCTCATTACACCTACTAAGTTACCTTATGCAAGTCCATCACTGCAGCTAAGGTGAAATCATTTCAAAAAGACCTTGTGTAAACGAAGGCTTGGAACAAGGCCAAATTATTTCTTAAGGTCCATCTCAGATTTAGAACCCATCATTATTATATAGTTACATTATTTTCCCATTAAGAGGAAATAAATATCAGCATTAATGAAATTGCTTATACTTTCAAAATTATTATCCAAAATGTACACATTTGCATATCTGTACATTTTTTGTACTTCTTATCATAAGTATTTGATCATACATTTTTCTCTCCTACTAAAGTGAGAATTCCTTGAGTTCAAAGTGAATGTTTTGTTAATCTTCATTTCTCCGTGTGTCAATCACTGAGATACAGCTTCCCAGCTTCAAAGGCTCACTTGGCCCTCTGCCTTCACCCTCTGCACCATGGGGATGCCGCTGGGCCCTTATATTTCTGCTTCTTTGCTCACTTGCTCCATTGGTCTTCCAGTTGGGAGAGGGTGCCAGACGGAGAAAGGGAGGCTTGAGGGGAGGAAGGGAAAATACCTTCATGGTTCTTTCCTCTTCCTTTTTGTTGGCTATACCTTTTAGAATCACTCTAGCAAATTATCTTCAGCTCAGGAATGGCAATTTATCTCACTAGCAGCAATTGATTTCAGATTGGAATTTTTTTAACCCTTATAGAACCAGATTCTTAGTGCCTCCTTGCAGATGCCATCCGCAGAGAAGGACCCCTCCTCGTAGGTCAAAAGTTTCAGCTTCAAGCTCTCACCTCTAAATGTCTATGTTTTGATGACTTTAACCTTTCCCCTTTTTGATTTGTCAGGAGTATTACTAGGAATGTTACTCCTAGGAGTAATAGCTGCTTCCTATAGTTGCTACCTTCGTGACGCTTGAGTGTTCTATTTTTGCCTTTTAGTTCTTTAATACCTACAGTTAACCCTTGAACAACATGGGTCTGAACTATGTGGGTCCACTTACATGTAGGTTTTTTTTTTTCAATAAGTACATTGGCAAACTTTTTGAAGACTTGAGACAATTTAAAAAAACTATTTTCTTTTCTCTAGCTTACTTTATTGTAAAAATATAATATATAATATCTATAACATACAAAATATATGTTAATTATTTGTGTATGTTATCAGCAAGGCTTCTGGTCAGTAGTAAACTATTAGGAGTTTTTGAATGTTTTTGGAACATCAAAAGTTATATATGGATTTTCAACTGCATGGGATCCAGAGTCCCTAGTACATGTCAGAAACCAACTCCACATGTGGAATAAGATGTCAGTTGCTACCACACTTTCAACAGGATACACTATAGGTTTTATTCAGCTGTGACTGGTGTACCTTCCTGCATAATAAACTACATTTTGTTGCATACAGCATTCAACTCCAAAGCACATTTTTAATCTGTGAAGCTTCATGAAATGTCTTTGAAAAGTATTTGATGCTGACATTGTATATTTTTTACCATGAGTTGTTGAAATACCATGCTCAATTAACTGTGAATGGGAAAACAAATAAACTGCCATTTCATTTTTCTATACCTCCGACTATTTATTGTTGGCATTTCTAAAAATCTTTTCATCTTGTCAACATAATTTAAGAGTGACTGCATTTCTACAATATTTTAAACTGAGCAAGATAGAAACTGAATTACACTTGCTTTTCCTGTTTCTGTCTGGGAACAATTGCAAAGGAGACTAACTGGAAACAGGTAGAGGAAGCACATGTATACTTAAAGGGAAACTCCAGAACAAAAATTGTACGGGAAAATGTGTTTAACAGAACAGAAATGAAGATACCAGAAGATGGCAAAATCAGGAGGTATTGGCTAACCTAGGACCTAAACACATCAGGGGTGGTTTTAATTTATGGAGCATGAATGGCTAAGGATCATGTTAGAAGCCATTTCAACTTGTATTTCATGTGTATCTGCATTGTTTTATTACTACAGATGTGATTTTTTAAAAAATATCCACAAAAATTTGTCAACTCAGGGGCCATGGGATGTATTTTAGTTTATCATAAAACAAATGCTAATAGTTCCTGAAAATTGCATGATACTGTGAGGTGCACAGGGCATTTAAATCACAGAATCTTAGAGTCAGGAACGAATCTGAGAGAACATGTAAGTCTCCATGACTGTCACAGTTAGGGTGTGTTTTTGGCTGCAAGTAAGATCCAATTTCAAATGAATCAAACACAAAGGATCTCTCCTCCTCTCTCCTCCTTCCTATCTCTTTCTCTCCATGACATAATAAGAAATATGAAAGTAATCTGGTACCAGAGTTGATTAATCAATTTTCCAATGATGTCATTAAAGAATCAGGCACCCTTCATTTTTTGCTCATCTTCCTTATATGATATACCTGTATTACTAGTCAGGATCTCCAGAGAAACAGAAATGGAACTGCTGGGATGTGTGTATATATGAAGAAAGAGATTGATTATAAGGAATTGGCTCACACGATTATGGAAGCTAACAAACACCAGATCTGCAGAACTGATGTCCCAATTCAAGCCCAAAGGTCAGAAGCTGATGTAGAACCAGGAAACACCACTGTCTCAGATCAAAGACCATCAGACAAGAATTTTCTCCTATTTATGTTCAGTCTTTTGTCCTATTTAGGCTTGGAATTGATGGAATGAGGCCCACTTCTATTATGGAGGGCAATCTGGTTTACTCCGTTTACTGATTTAATGTGAGTTGCACCCAAAAACACCCTCACAGAAATACCCAGAATACTTTTGACCAAATATCTAAGTACCCCATGATCCAGTCAAGTTGAAATATAAAACTAATGATCACAATACCCATACCATATAAATAAGTACGTCAGACAATAGTCTCCAAGCATTAATTCTTCACACACTTACAATCAAAGACTAAAAGAGAAGAGTGTATATCCTTTTCCCATGACCCATTTTAATAGCAACAATTCTTCCTAGATAAGGTTTCTTCATATCTGACTGGACATATGGCATCACATGTCCTTTACTAAGCCAATGAACACCAAAGGGACTGAAATTCATATGATCATCTTAGAGAAATTAAGCTGAAGCACTTGGTTGTCCGGGGTCAAGAGAATACTAGGGTTCTATTTTCAAGGGAATTTTCAAGGAAAATCAATATTGTGTAGGCACTAAATAACATCTGACTCATTGATAAAAGCAAAAACTCCCTTTATCTGAAAAGCTATTTATGTATTTATGGACACTGTTAATATAATTATTGTATGTGGCAATTTCAAAGTTAAAGTTTTTCAGTAGTGGTCTTAAGATGAATTATTCAAACTCTATCATCCCTAGTAAAGTGTCATACAAATAGCTTCTCCTTCTAAATATATGTTTAACAATCACACAAAACCTACATGAACATGTCTAAAGATTGAAAAATCTTTATTTTTTTTCTTAAATACTTCTAATTATTAAGCAGGTCTTGTTTATGTTTCTCCATAAATCAATGCCATATGTCAAGTGTCTACTGTGTGCTTCCTATAACTTCCAACTGTTAGCCTTGGACTACCTTCTGGGAGGCACAAGAAAATTTCTTTCCATGTGACTGTGGCCCTTCACAGGTGAGGCCAAAAGAAATCAACCAGCTTGCTGAAGATCACAAAGCTAATTACTGGCAAAACCAAAACAACTCCTCTGTCTTATGTGACAGTTAGGTACTTGATAGATACATTCATTTTCCTCCAGCCTTTTAATTAGTGCCTGCTGAATTAGTCTACTGTTTCAAGTTTGCAAAGACAGCATATGACATTAAATAAGGAACTATGCCCAAATTGTCTTCTGTTGGAACCCATACTGCAAGGTTGAGAAAAATTTGCTTTTGATGATGCTGAAAGTACAATTCCCATCTCCTCTTCCCTCTGTGCATTCCAAACTATACTTTAGTTTCTTTACTGGTTGCTTTGTCTTGGAGCTTAGACTTAGTGAATACAAACAAGTAGAAAGGAGACTACTGGCTCCTGTCCTCATGAAGGGGAAGGTGAAAAACATGAGGACAGTGATAATCTGCATAACATTCAGAGAGAACCATTGCATCTGGACAAACAGACTCTGGGTCTTGAAAAAGACTATTGATGTTTCAAAGCACCTCAGCAAGAGAATACGCTACTGGACATAACACTTTTCTACTGTCTAAGACTACAGCTATTAGTCATAGGACACTAATAAATTATTACAGTATGCAAACTGTGTTAGATTTGCATAAACAAATGTATTGATTTTGATGTGATTAAGATGTATTTTGAGGTTGTTTTCTTTATTTTTCTCTGACAACCCTTTAAATTTTCTTTAATTTTCTCTGACAACTCTTTAAAAGCATCAGAGTACAGGAAGATGGATTCTAGAGAAGATGAGCTGGCCTTCAAAAGGGAAATAGGGACTTCTTCATTTTTACCACAGCTAATCATTCAGCAGACGCTCCTGCAGGAGCAAGTTTCTTGGATTTAAGAAAGGAGTAGGACACAAACAAGCAAATCATTCCATTTTCCCACGTGTGCTTTGATTAATGATCTCTCATTGCATTCATTATCAAATTCCTGGTGGTGCTGTGTAGATAAGCATTCACTCTATGATTTCATTATAAAACATCTACCCCGCCTATGGCTATCGGTTTCTTTAGTGCTGATGAAAATGTACTGGAATTAGATAGTGGTGACAATTGTATGAATGTGATATACTGAAAACCACAGCATTGTAAAATAATAATAATAATCAGACAACTGACAACAGTGTCTAATCCCTCCAGAAAATGTCCTTTCCCTTTCCCATTCCCTGGTCACCATTTGTTAATTCATATGCCTCTCTGTGTTAGACTAAAAATTACTTATATCCAGTTATGCATTCATCCAACAAATCCTTCATCTTCCAGGTATATAGCATATGTGTGTATATGTGTATATACATATTTCTTGTATATAGTATGTTTTCAGTTTTCTTGCTCAGTTTCCCTTTCTTTGAGAAACTGTCACTCTCCCAATCCATGTAATTCAGGTGAATTGTTAAATAATGCAACACCCAAACTTTAGCAATGGGAGTAGACACAGAACGCAGCCCTGGTCAATCAAAATCTCTCCACAGAATATAGTCTGAAAACATTTGGAAGGAGAAAGTCACTGTCTTCTGTTATTTAAATCATAAAGTGATCTGAACTCAAGGCTAGCAGCAGTCATCTCACAGTTCTTAAGGAGAGTGTGACTGCAGGTAACTCCAAGCTGGAAATGGAGGAAGAGATGAAAAAGCAAAAGCATACAAAATTGTCTGAAAGACTGGATCCTCTTCACAAGATGCTAGATTCCCTCCCCTTGGATTTCTTAAAAATATTCACTAATACACACACTTCCTCTCCCATTCCACATTTCCCCATCCCAAGCTAGCTTTACTCAGGGTTTTTATTATTTGAAAACAAAAGCATCTGCATTACATTCATTGAACATAGTTCTTGCTTTTAAAAGAATGTAAAGACTAATGGTAGAAACAGAACTATAAACAGATATATGTAAATAAAATATGAAAAAGTGCTAAAAATATGTGTAATGTATACTAGGGAAAAGGTAGAGAAGTTCATGTTCACATATAACAGGTGGGGAGGGAGCATTTCAAACAAGATATGACAGTAAGGCTGATTCTTGAAATTTAAATAGAAATTTATCAGGAGAACTAGTTTGAAAAAAATGCATGACAGTCCATTAAAAAGAGCCAGCATGAGAAAACTCATTGATCACAGAATAACATTATGCAAAGAGAAAAATAAAACAAAATAAAATAAAACAGTTGATTACAGTATGGCCAAGGAACCACATCGAGTAAGTCTGGAAACAATGCAGAAGCCAGGTCATAGAGGTCCTCACTGACTACAGGAAGACACTGGGATTATATCATGTGAGACATGGGGCCAATAAAGAGCTCCAGACAGAGAAGTGACATTCTAACATTCTAATACATTGATGGGAGGATGCTTAAAGCAGGAACATGAGTTTTCAAAATTTCAGTAGTACAAAAGGGACAAGATGAAGGTCACTTAATAGGAACTGATGGAAGGAATGCGAGGAAAAGATACAAATTGAGAATAAACATACTCTTTCCTTGCCTCTCCCTTGGTGCCTGACTCCTGGACTTCCAATTCTCTGCAGCATCAGTAAATTGGCTCCTAACTTCATCTCTTAGGACTCCACATTACCTCACTCCTCCCTATTCTGACAAGCCCACACCCATTCCAGCCTGACAGGAAAGATCAGGTCCAGAGGGAATAATGGCATGTCTATCCAAAGGGGTGGCAGACACTGTGCAGAATTTCGAATACTCTTTCACAAGGCCACCATCCACACCACTGAGATGCTGATTGCTCTCTACAGAGAACAGAACTACAGCTATACTCAACATCTTCCCTTTTCATGGCATCATTGTCGCAAGAGCAATCACTTGCAAAGCCCTACACTATGACTGATTGCTTCTGCGGCAGAGGATTCTGAATGTCTTTTAAAAGGCTTTTCAAAAGTAAGCTGACAACTTCACAGAAATATGAAGCTACAGGAAAGCGGCTGCATCAAAGACAGGGTCATCAAAGTGCCATACTGGAAAGGAATTTGTTTCTACTAAGACCTGAATCTGTTTTTTCTGTATACACCCCTTGGACAATGATGTCTGAGACTACTATAGCAGATAATCTTGCAAAGCACACTAAGATCAATGGAGAACAAGGAAAGAATACTGAAAAGGTGGATTTACCAATTAGTTGGGCAAAATAACAACAAATAATAAGGGAGACACCACAGAATTCCCCGGAGAGACTTGGATTCAAATATTGGTTCAGGGACCTAATGGTTATATGGCTTTGAAGGAGTTGTGTAAGTTCTCTGAGGCTTAGTTTTTGCAACTGTCCCCTCTGTATGATTGTTGCCTAATCATGCCTCCTTCACAGGGTTATTTTGTTTAACAAACTAACATAGGTATGACTGACCAATATAGAAATTGGTAAATGCGTGGTGGTTGAACAAAATATGTTGAATGTGTATAGTGTTTTCTTAAAATCTATGACAAGAAATGCAACAGACTTTGTTAGGAACAGGATGTAGCTCTTGCTTCTCTCCTGCCAAATGCAGGTGTCCCACACCATGAGGACACAGAAACAAAACGATGGGCAAAGCAGCCTAGAAAAAAGGCCAGATGATTTTTTCAGATTTTGCCTACACTGTCAAAACGCACCAAAAAAAAGCGTTTTGAGTGCGCTTCCTAAAAATATAAATTCTTCTTTATTACTGTCCCTCCAAATGCTTCCATCCTCTCCAGAATCAAGGTTCAAAACCCTCAAAGCATTTTTCACCTCTTCCCATTCCACTCAAGAGAGTGTCAGCCTAGGATATTTTACTGCATACTGACATTACCAAACATTCTTTTACTAACACCAGGAGAGAGGATTTTAAGGAGTTTAAGCATAATAAATTTTAGTATAAATAGACTCTTCAGAAAGTCTATAGGCATGAAGTTCTTTGTCATAAAGGACCAGTTTTGATGCACTTAAAATTTGATCCTCAGGGAGTAGATGGCGCTTTACAGCAAGGTGCTAAGTGAGAGCTGGCTGATAATTCTGCTGAAAATTTTGATAGCACTTTACAGAGAAAGTGCATTTGAAGAAAATGAAGGTGAAGTGAACAATATTCCTGGAGACCAAGGAATGCTAGCTGGTGATCTTAGATTTCTGAGACACTGAAGGAAACTTCCCATGTCTCAGGACCATTTTCTAATTTCCTTTATATCTCAGGGGAAGTATATTGCTTGCCTGTGGGTGTTGCCCAGTAATACCAGTGCAGTAAGAAATAGCCCGGAGACTCAGAGCCAATTAACCCAGTATTTTTTAATTTCAATATTCCATTTCTTTTGGCCTCCTTATTGTTCTGCCTATAGGAAGCACTGGTGATATTTTCTGTTCTGGGGAGCTGTCAGTTATTTGGCTCATTTCATTATGATTTCACATCAAACGTCTATGAAAAGAACTTTTCCACCCCAGATCATTATGTAATGTGCTTTGATTTATGTTTACAAATGTACAATGGGTGGCATTAGAGGGGCAGCAATGGTATCAGGGATATCTGTGTGTCATTCGTTAACTTTAACTAAAGTCTCATTTTAAGTACCAGGCTCACCAGAAGCAATACAAACCCTCTATATACCTGTGCGTGTTTGTGTTTACTCCCCATTTTTCCCTTGTCTTAGCAAATATATTACCTGCAGAGAAATAAGAATATATTAATCTTTCCAGAGAGAGGGTATATCCCTATGTAAACAAGATGACCTAAATCCCCAGTGGAAGTTTCCAGCACATGGATTAGAAGGTGGCTTGGAGACAGATATATAGTCAATGGAAGTTACCAGTAGCCCGAACTTGTTGCAGTAGAAAACCTCTCAGAGAAATAAGACATTTTCATTTTAGATTTATAAAATGTTTTCAGGGGGATTTTATCTGAAATCATGGAGAAGACAATTTTGACTGTATATGAGTTTTTCTTTCACAAGTGAGGTGATGATGTTTTCTGCACAGACTCAATGCATTTACTCATTTTCTTGTAAAAATGCCTCAAGAGGTGTTTACAAAGCAGAGAGGAAATTGATTTGAAGAACTTCTTGCCTAGGAAACTAACGCATGTCTATACTCAGGATGAGAGAATAGCAGTAGGAAAAAGAAACATATTTTAAATATATAATATTGAAACATCTTTGGTTCTGCAAAAATTTTAAAATACAGCAAATTCCCATTTTAAATATGTCATCGAGTGCTGCTATATCCACTTAGAAACAGCTCAATAAATATTTAATACTTGCCTCATTGTCATGGATACAGGGAGATCAGACTAATTTTTTGAAAGTAAAAAACAACTATGAAATAAGTCTTAAAAACTAAGAACAGCCTAGCCTGAAGCTGCTTAAAGCTGAACTCTGGAATGATTTCAGAACTCATGGGGAAAAGTGCACCATAGCACAAAGAAGAAACAGAAGAACGGCAAGAGTGAGAAATTTTCTACCATTTTCCAACATTTTCACACGTTATATGAGACTTTGAAAAATAAATGATTTTAGAGTTAAACAAGATGAAAGCAATCAGTTGCAATTGCAAAAGTAGCTATGGTGGACTTATCAGTGTACTATGTTCTAGGGTAAAGAAACAAAAGCTAGGCTTTGTTCTGAAGGATCTTATGGCCAAAGCATATTGCTCTAGGTTTAACGCACATCATACCAAACAGAAAACTGTGAGGTGCTGAAAGATAGATGCCTCTCTGGAAACATTAGCTAAGTCTGAAACTACAAGTTTCCATTCAAACAGTGCCTCTTAAAAGCTAGATTTGGATGTAACATACTTTTCACTTTGAAATGTGAAAACAAAAGTCCTGGGAAAAGAAAATATAATAACTCTCTTAGATCCCAAAGCAAGTGGGAAACTATTAGACCCAATATCCATTATTTGGCAGCAGCTACAAGGAAAATTAAACTCCCTTGGCCATGAACAATGAATTTTATCGATGAAGAGGAAAGGTTTTGCATACAATGGAACTCTGTTTAAAACCTGGAGTCACTTTGTACACTTTTCCCATTCAGTATCCCTTGAATTCATTGTGGAAAAAAACATGAAAAAAACAACATTTTCTACTTGGGAGAGAATTTCATTTTGTTATCAGTTTTGAAATGGTCCTCTCAAATCAATAATGAATTATAGAATGAACTAACAGAAGATGGGAAGATGGATTTCAAGCCATTTCCTGTTGCAAAAAGAGACCCTGACCACCACTTTTGTCAGGGGACCTGATTCCTCGGAGGCTTGCTGTGGGCACTGTGCTTCTGTGTATCCATCAAAGCCCATCTTGTGTTTGATTCTGTGATCAGAAATAGGAAGAAAAAGAGTAGGGCCCTTTGTTTCTTCTTCAAACCAGAGAAGATGTTAAAAATATCCTGTGGGACAAAGTAGTTGAAACAGAAAGGGACAGAGAAATGGATTGAGTTATAGGTACATGGGGCATGTGTATTCGTGTGTCTGTGTGTTATTGTCAGAACTCTTCAATGTGTGTGTAATCTTAGCATTTCTCCCTGGATTGTAAACAGGCTCTATCCCAGAATATTTTTTTCATTTTCATCTTGACCTCTTTTAAGTATCGTTTTGTCTTTTCCATAGTCTCCCTTTATTTTATTTTATTAGTTTTAATTCTTATCTTCAACACTTCTCCCTACTTTAATCCACTTCCCTCCTCTTCCCATATATTTAAGACCCTAATAATGGTTGGTTCTGGGGATGAGAGAGTTTATAGGTGGTGGAGTTAAAGAGGATATGATCCTTTTGCACAATTCCTGGTAATACCCTAACGTTTGTTTTATTTATTATGCTGGACCAAAAACATGTCAATAATTTGCTAAAGATAGATTCATTGCATAAATATGTTTGTATTTACCTGTCTATGGTATCTGTGTGTACTTAAAAAGTAGTAATAATCAATGTGCTCTGTATTGCCAAGATCATTCTTTGGAAGTCTTACTATGGCAGCTTTAAAACTGTTGAAATAAAAACTGCTGAGAGAAGTATTTATTTCTATTTTTAAAATTTATAGACTCTCCTTTTTCTTTTCAAGTAAAAAGTCATACATCTTTAAATTCTGTACCTTAAAGATTATTGCCAGGGTTCTTCAGAACTATTTCCAAAACTCTATAGCTCAAAGTCCTCTTTTGAACTCTGGACTCATATACCAAATAGCCACGGGCACATTTTAGGTTGAGTTTAGGTTGAGTTCACTGCAAACAGACCGAGATGGTCTGCTAAGGCTGCCGTAATGAACACTACAGAGTATGGTGGTTTAAACAATATAAATTTCCTTTCTCACAGTTCCAGATACTACACATCTATGATCATAGTGCCAGCCAATTAAGTCTCTTCTGAGAGCTCTCTTCCTGGCTTAGAGACAGCCCCCTTCTAGCTTTTTCCACATGCAGCTTTTCCTACGTGCATGTGCGCAGAGAGAAAGAGGCAAGCTCTTCGGCATCTCTTCCTATAAGGGCACAAATCCTACCCAATCAGGGCCCCACCGTTATGACCTCATTTAACTTTAATTACTTCCTTAGTAGGCTCCATCCCCAAATTCAGCCTCACTGTGGATTAGGCTTCAAGATATAAATTTCAAGAGGGCATAAACATTCAATCCATAAAAGATAGAAAATTGCATATAGGAGGTCTCAGGAGGCACGTCTTTGGGGTTACACCTGTGAGGAAGTGTAGTTGTCCCTGTGACATCTGCCCATCAAAAGGGAGCTCTGGAGCTTGGGTAGTCCCTCAAAATAGTCCCAAGTGGTAGAAAAGGGCTGGTTGTTTGTATCCTCACACTGGCCAGTCACTAATCACCAGCTGCTCCTGGGAAGGGCATGAACAATCACTGCAGCTGCGTCTGAGGGTAACCCCTGGGGAAGGCCACAGCAGTGACCTCTCAGCAACTGATTTCCAGCAGCTGGGAGAGGGGTGCATTGTCCCTGAAGAAGGGCTGTGAGTGAAGCACCACAGTGTTTGCACCATCAGAGTCCCTTGCTGTTTGTAGGAAGTTTGCCCCCGGTTGGAAGACCTTTCCCACAGTGCTGGTTGGTTTTATTTCCTGCTGAGCCTGAGCATAAATGGAAAGAAACACAACCTGAGTCATTCCAGCTGACCTCAAGGCCATAACTGATACTCATCTTCTCGCCATACTCATTATCCTCTCCTCCAGTCCACGTCCTAGATTCCCTTCATGTCTGATAGCTCCTCCATTGTTCTAGGCAGTGGCTTGCCTAGGGAGCAACTGACACCCTTACTCCTCCTGGGGGTCCTGAGTCCCCCCGGTTACCACGTCCTTCTCAGACAATGGCTGGTGTACTTTTTCATTCACCATTTAAACTGGATAACATAGCACACAAGATGCTTCAGTAGGTCACCTGAGCTCAAAACACATTCTATCCTGTCCCCCTCATGCAGCACAGCCCTACCTGCTCCTGCTGAGCCAGGTGGCCCTGTCCATGATGGCTCCTGCCCTTCATGGCTTCTTCCTTGTCCTGGAGGCTGTCTTCCTCATCTGAGACATCTGAATGATCTTCAGGCAAATTCATGTGTAGGAGGATAGGTAGAGGGACCTGTCTTCTAATAAGGGGGAGTTGTTCCATTCTGCAGGCCCAGGAAGGTCAGGGGAATCTATGAGTTCAAGGTCCTCAATCTTGAACTTCCCAAATATGTTCATCCCAATTCTCAGTGTCCCACTCCTTCCTTATTAGGGCTTTGACCTTGGTGAAGAGATTTGCCAGGGATCAGAATCCAACCTTTCTGAATTCCCACTATTATTATGACTAGGTTCTGATCACTGTCCTCCATGCGTTTGCTCTCTGATTGTATGGTAGGCTCTCCTGTTCTAAATGTTGCCTAAAATAGGTGATTAGTCACCTTGGGCCTGTAAAAATCTCTTTTTAGTGAATCAGTGGCACTTAGTAATCCAGCTTCATAGTCCTTATATATTTTTCCTTTTCCCTCTCAAGGGCCAAAAACAATGCCTCTGTTAGTGCCCCTCCTGCCACCAGCATCCCATTCTGGTTCACCGCACTTGATTTGTACCACTACAACATGCCAGGGCTGGTCGTGACACCACCTATCACCAGTGACAGCATCCTCAAGCCAGAGAGCTGGCAAGTGATCCATCTTCAGAATTCCATTTTAGATTTGGCTTCCTCGGACCACTATTAACAAGTGCCTTCTGTTGGGCACCTTGGAAACCGATTTTGAGGCAGGTAAGTGTGTGCAGAAATGTACTGGGAAGTGATTTTAGGAGGTACAGCTGCAAGGAAGCAGGAAGAAGGAAACTTTGATCTCTATATCACAATGTCATTACATTGAGATGCCAGACAATCCTAAGGAAAGGCTTGGAGCTGGGAGGATCCTTGAGTTTTCTCATAGAAGTAAAGGGACAGGGTCTTCGTATTTCCACCTCTATCGTTGGCCCCTGGAAGAGAAGGGAGCTGTAACCAGGAACAATACAGTCCCCTGAGGCTGAGGGCAATTTCCAGTGAAGGACATTGCTGAAAGCAAACCTTGTTCTCAGTGCCTAGGGAGTTGGATGTCTGGGCTCTGAGGGGAATCTGGGCAAATATCACAATATTCACTACTTAATATCCACTTGTCCTTCAGATTTTAGCTCAGTCATCACTCCCTCTGAGAAGTTTTTCCCGACCTTGATCCATCTCTTCTCTCAGCCACACACCACACTGCCAAACTAGGTCAGATCTCCTTATTGCAGACATTCTTAGCTCCCTGAATTTTTCCTTTACAAAACTTATCCTACATTCAATGACTTGCTTATTGGTATAGTTACTTGATTAAAGTCTCTCTTCTCCACTGAATTATAAATTCTTAAAGGGCTTATATACAGATTATGACATTGTTGTCCATTACTGAACCTCCAGTGCCTAGCAGAGGATCTGCTATATATTAGCCTTCACTCAGTATTTTAGGTAAATGAGTATCACATAGATGAATTACTGTCATAGATGCTGCCCACTGAAACAATTGTGCTGTGATATGGCAAACTAAGTTGGAAGAGCAACAAAAGTTTTGCAGATGCATTTATTTCACATGTCAAGAGGCACCAGGTGGTTGAGTGATGCTTTTCTTCTAATACATTGTCTCTAATATTGATTCTTATAGAAAATTTTTCTTTGGACTTATCTAAAGTGATTTCTTTTTTCCTTTTTACAAATAAAGATCTTGTAGAAATTCTACTTCTTTCTGTAATCATCCTTTTTTATTATTTGTAATGAAGAAGGTTAGTGCATTTTAAAAGGCACCTGGTCAAACACCAAAGGATCACTTCCACTGGAGGACTTCAGGAAACTCGCAAAAAATGGCTATTTGGGTTTTAATGAAAACTTTTGTATCTACTTTCATGTCTAATATTTTTATGTCTACCGAATATTTTTTAGCCTAATTTTTAGGATTTACATACTAAAACTTTTAAAGTTCATATTCCAACCATTTAAATCCATACTGAAATGCACTCAGTAGGCTATACCAGGTATAGAAGATGCATGATATGTGATATTTTTGTTGAAGTCACACTGCCCAGTGGGTAAAAGACTTCAGCTGCCATCTGGTCCAGAGTTATAGATCGGTGAGTTCTAGACCTTTCTTGTGGTGGTTTAGGGTGATCTTCCACGAGATACCATGAGATAGAAACAAGGAAGCTTTGTTATAACTTCTGATTTATTCTATAGCAACATTTTAGAGGAGGGACTTCTTAATTAAGAGCGATTTCATCTCAGTCTGCCTCAGAAGGCTCATTCTCTCACTTTAAACCTCCACCACCAGAAACATCGCTTGTCATCTGCTGTTTAGGAAGCAGTCCAGAGACTATTGCTTCTAGCAATGGTTCTGTGCTTATCTCAGATAAAGGTAAGGGATTTGTGAACAGAACACTGATCTGAGCACTCAATATCATGCATTGTCACCCTGAATTAAGTGGTTATGTTTAAAGATGAACGCAGAATACTAAGGATGCCTGAAGAAAATTGCTAAAGGAAATCGGCCAACCGGACCTACCAAGTGTTGTGATGTGTATCAGATCCTAAATAGTGGTAAATCATGGTGAATTATCAAGTGGCCACATCTTAGTATTTACTTCAGGGTGTGATGAACAATGGACTATATTCCTGTCACATGTATCACCTTTATAAAGACACAAGATTTAATATGTGCTGAGAATTATGAAGCTGAAAGCATTTTATTTTTATTTAACAAGTATGTGTATAGTACTTGCTGTATCACTCACTGTTCTAAATATTTTACAAACATTAACATATTTAGTAGATGTGTTTGGGACTACTATTAAGAAGGTTCTATGTCACAGGACATCCAGAATAAAGACAGAGTTACTGCCCATCTCCATGTTAATCAGTTGCTGAGTTATTCCCCCATAACTGTCAATACAACAAACACTTAGGTACACAAAACTGCATCCACTTGCAAGCTAAATTACAATAGTACCTGAATTTGTAGGTCTGTTACATGTGCTCATATTGCTGAAGTAGTATTTTGATATTTTTAAGTTATTGTTCCACATTTCCAGAATTTGGAATAAAATAAGATCAGTTCTGTCTATTTCCAGCCCCTAAACAACAATGATCTTTTCTCAAGCTTTTCATTATTTTTGTTTTCCCTGCTATTCAATGAAATACAATGATTTGGACCTTCCTCTTTTAAATTTATGCTGTTATTGTTAAAGTCCTGGACACTGTGCTATTATTTCTACATCAGTAATTATATCTCAGATATGAATGCACCTCATCAAGTTTTAATTACCGCATTGACCTCATAAATGGTGGCATATGTTCCTATCTTATCAACCTTATTTGAAACATGAGTTAGCATATTAAAAAGATTGTGGCTCTATTGCTGCTTTCACTAATTTCTCTTTTACTTAAAAATTGATGTGTAGCTATGACCACAGCCAGCATGTGAGAGGGCAACATCTCTGAAATGTTCAATGCACTTCCAACAGTACTTGGAGCCTGGACTGCCTTTTAAAAATATGGTGTGCAGAGCATATAATTTTCTCTTGTTCTAAGTCATTAATGGATTGCTTGGTCTATAAACTACTTTCCTTATTTAATACACACACCCACTTCAATCAAACCTACCAGACTTTACAGATGGTACAGCAAGGGGACCAGCAGACTTCACTGCAGCTTAAAGGAGTGGACGCATTCATTTGTCCCATCATTTTCATCGTATGGAGAACTCTCCTTGTCTATTCCTAAATAAAAACAGACTGTGTGCTTTCTTCTGCTTGGGGCTGTACCAGCAGTTCTTTGTAAAGTGTGTGAAAGTTGTTTGCAAGTACAGTTTTCTTTACAAGGAAAACAAATGCAGAGAAGGTGTCCAGTGACCCTTAAATCATAGTGAAAACTTAATTCACTACGTAAGGCTGACAGAGAAGAGAAAGTGTGGAAGGTTTTCAGCCACTTACTCTGTCTGATTTCTGGATTGCACTTCATTTTATTTCACTCAATTAATTGTTTTAAAAGAGTTAATACTGGCAGTTTTCAAAATTAAAATTCTTATTCTTGAGTCTAAAGTAAATAAGACAGCACATCTGAAAAATAAAGTTGACTGATTTCTCAAACACTAAGTGAAAGTTTAGAAAGACCAATTATACACTGTAACAACATCTCTAACTACATATACGTAAATCTAAGTAGCTTTCACTTAATTAACAAACCTTGTTGTTGCTGGAAAAATGTTTGATTTGACAAGCAATACCCCCAAGGAAGGGCAAGTTTTGTGAGTGAACTGGGGATGTAAATGACATGAATTCCATTTAATTTAATAACCACTACATCAAGTATAGAACTTCTCTGATCAACATTATTTATTTAAGTTACATAAGGATAAGCAGATTATCCCATTTTTAGCAGAAGGATTCTTTTCTTTGTCCAAACCCTGTGGACTGCTATCATGGTGCTGCTTTTCTAAAAACTTCTAGATTTTTTCTTTCATTTGGTATTACAACAACCAAACAGTCGTTTCTAAAATATTGTTTTGCCACGTTATTGGTACTTATTTTAATAACAGGCAATTATGTGTTTTAGTTTTTGGATGTCTCCCTGATGTCACCAGTTAATAAAAAAAATATCCAAGTTACCTAAGTTTCTTTGAAGCCAGTAATACTCTGCTGACTCTAAAACTGGCTCATTAAGGGCTGAATGTTCTGGTTTCTCTAAGAGTTAGAGATTTTAAAAAAGCAAAGGAGCTTAGTAGCAGCTCAGTTCCACTAAGACCCCTAGCAGGGGGAAGTGTTAGGAAGCCTGGGGTCTCCCGGGCCGTGTCTGCGGATACATCTCTTACAACAGCAATGGAAGCATCTCAAATCTGGGACAAGCCCAATTTTATTCTTACCTGAGAGTCAGTTCTGATTGTCAAGATATCAAAAATGGGTGCCAATGGTGCAGCCACTTAACAATTCCTCAAAGTGTAAAGCATAGAGTTACAATATAACCTAGAAATTCTACTGCAGGTACACAAGAGAAAAACATGCATCCACACAAAAAGGTATACAGAAACGCTCATAGCAGCAATATTCATAACATCCATAGAGTGGAAACTACCCAAATGTTCATAAGCTGATAAATGAACAAAATGGGGTATTTCCATACAATGGAACATGATTGATTCTGTGTGTGAAAATATCTGACACCTTTATTTATTCATTTACCATTAACTTATGAAAGGTAATAGGATAATAGGTATGTCTTGACAGTAACAGAAAAAAGAGGAAGATGTATTCACAATTCAACAGGGACTAATAGGAATATTTTTTATTGAGGTATAGTTGATATACAATCTTATACTAGTTTCAAGTACACAACACAGTAGCTCAACAGTTACCCCTATTATTAAATCCTCACCCCAACTAATGCAGTTACCATCTGTTGACATAGAAAGATGTTACAGAATTATTGGCTATACTCTCCGTGACCTACTACCATCCCTGTGACCAGCTTATACTATGACTGAAAATTTTTGAGCCTCTTTACCCCCAACCCCTCCCCCACAGTAATCAGCAGTCACTGCTCAGTGTCTGACTCTACCACTATTGTATTTATTTTGTTTTGTTTCATTTGTATATTCCACAAATAAGTGAAATCATATGGTATTTGTCTTTCTCTGCCCAACTTATTTCCCTCAGCATAATATTCTCCAGGTATTTGGGAATAAAAAGAAATGAAGTATTAATACATGGTCCTGCATGGATGAACTTTGAAAACATTTTTCTAAGCGAAAGAATTCAGTCACAAAGGAACATATATTGTATGATTCCATTTATATGAAACATTCAGAGTATGTGGCTCTCTAGGGACATACTAGTCCCTAGAAATATATTAGTGCTTGCTTAAAGTTTGGGAAACGGTGAAGAGTTGATCCCTAATGGAGAAAATGGGATTGATTGCAAATAGACATGGGAGTTTCTTTCTGGGGTTATGAAATGATCTAAAATTAATTGTGGTGATGGCTGTGCAACTCAGTTAAGATACCAAGAAGGACTGAAATGTACGCTTTAAATGAGTGAATTTTATGGTATGTCATTTTCATCTCATTAAAGATATTAAAATTGGACACCATTGATTGAGTGCCTACTATGTGTGAAATATTATATTAGGAAGTTTATACAAATACACCAACACTTAGGTAATTCTCAGAACAACTCTTTTATAGGTGAGGAAATTAAAACTTGGAGAAGTTATGTGACTTGCCCAGCTCATACAATCCGGAAGTAGCTGAATAAGTATATGTGACTCCATATTTACTAAGCTGTATGGTATGGTCATCACAATGCTACCTTCCAAAAGTGAAGAGGTGTGAGAGTGTGCGGCAAATCAGGGTGGTTTTCAAAGCAAGTGTAACATTTTGCTTGGATGTAGCAACCCCTTAAACTAACAACCTTCATTCACATGCCTTTGTGAAGGGGAGACTGCCTGTATGACTTTCACAGTCTGGGCAATATGGTTTTTTTTTTTTAATTGAAATGCAAGGTGTTTTAAATTAGTCCAAACATCTGTCTTTAAAAATATTGAGAAGAATTCTTTTAACTCAGAGCTTTGTAAGGACAATGAGATAATTGAGAAGACTCACAACAAACTTTTCAAGGTACTTAGTGTTCAGTGAAAAATATAATCACATAGTACAAACTACAACTAATAAACATAAAAATCTGGAATCAACTTTCATTTGGGAATTGGGGAAATTACAGGACAATAAAGAAGAAAAGAATTTAAAATAGTGGCCCTCCAGTCACACTCAGCTAAGGATTTCCCCAATGCCAGAGCGCCACACAGTGTGCTTAATGCTTTACATATATTTGCATATATGTAAATCATTCTTCACAATAATCCCAACATGCATATTATTACAACTGATAGGTGATTAAACCAAATCTCAAAAGGATAAATTATCACTGTCACACAGTGAGAAAGTAAAATACCTTGAAATAACTTAAATGATGTATTGTTCAGAAGGCCATGACCTTCCTCTTCCATGAGGCTCTAATTGTATGGACTGTACTGGTCACTAGAAATGTTAAGTGTCACAGTGTGAAATTAGAACACAAATCCTCTGCTACTAAGTGCAAATGGTTCTCGATGAATTTCAGAAATCCTTCAGTTTATCCTCTCATTCCAAATCACATCATTTCTTTCCCCAAATAATTGGTCTACTGGCCAGTGAGGCAGGGCCTTTGGACAAGTGCATGCCTAACCCCCTCTAAATAACCCATATTCTTATAAACATCAGATCTCTAAGTTGTACACATGACAGAGAACCTAGTTGGTGGCAATGCCAGATATCCTGATCTTCAATCATGTCATTATAATTACTGTGGTAAAATTGCCAAGTGCAGCCTCTAACCTTGAAACTAACCAGGAAGCAGACCATCAGTTGCATCTTTTTTCCAGTTGGTCATAATGTGGTAAGCATTGTCCATAAATAACCTACATGATTATCTTTTAAAGAGAAAATGTAAAATTGTATAATAACAGTATTTTAAATCTCATTTTTCTCATCTATTTAAAAGTAAGGGGTCTACATTTCCTAACATTCTTAGTATTCGACTACAACATTAAATTATTGTTGTACCTTTCTTTAATCTGTCTTCTCAAACTGGATAATTGATTGGTTTGCTTGTATTTTCAATTACACAGTATAATTGCAGATGAAAATGTGTGACTCCTAGGAGTTTAAAGTTATAGGCAGGCTATTACTATTTTTCTACTCCCTGAATATCTCAACTAAACCCCTTGAGCCTCAAAACTCCAGAGTTTACAAAATTACATTGCTTTTACTCTTAGTCATAATTACTGCTTGCCAATCAATATTTGTGTAGGTTTAGATTAATGTCTAGGGAGGGGGCTCAGGGAAGTAGAAACAAGCTAAAATACACATTTTGGTGCTAACAGAGTTAGGAAAGAATTTTATAATTTCTTCAACTAGTGTGTTTTTAAACATATGTTTAGGAAGTACAGCACAGGAAATACAGCCAATGATATTGTGATTTCTTTGTATGTTAACAGATGGTAACTACAGTTATCATGGTATGCATTTAGTAATGTAAGTAATTATCAAGTCACTGTGTGGACATCTGAAACCAATATATTATTATATATTAACTATATTCAATAAAAAATTTACTTAGTTTTTCAACTTGAAGAAAGTTATAAAAACATAGTATAAATTAGAGGCAAAGTAGTACACAGAATTGGACAATAACTGCAATTTGAACCTTTAACAAAGAGATACAAAGTGAGACTATTGTCTTAACCACCTGCAGACCTGTCTTGCACTTGATATACAATTTGAAGCAAATTATTTCATCTCCTTATACCTCAGTTTTCTTATTTATAATGTGATGAAGCTTAGACCTTTGTCAGCTCTATGGCTCATAATTCCAAGAAATTTTGGTCATTTTCATGTCTTACTGAACGCATAATTAAGTTGAAGAGATTTAACAGAAGTAGAACTTACAAAAATATATCACTTTTTTTCTAGAATATTTTTTACTGAAAGGAATTAAAAATTAAAGGACCAAAATTATTTTGCATCTGAGTGTATGTGACAGTGACAAGAGACAGAGACAAGGGGACAAAGAGAGACACAAATAGGAAAAGTATTAATAGGCAATTTTTCGATCTCTGTATATATAAATAATTTGTCATATGTGTTTATCAAGCAAATGATAAATAATAAGTGGAAAGCTATATAGAGTTAAGGTAATATCTGTATGATTCATACTCTTTTCCATTTGTAGAAACCAAATGATATGACACTGCTAAATTTTATTAGCAGAATTAGACTTAGTACTTCAAATACTTATAATGGGATTGTTTGGTAATAAGTGGTTAACCATCACTCAATATTTCTATATTATTAGACAGGTTTTATTTTTCAGGATTGAAATTATCATGTGGTGTGTGTGTGCGTGTGTGTGTGTGTGGCACGTGTTTGTATGCATGCATCCAAAAATTCAAGTGCCAGGTAGAAATAAAAAAAATTAATTTAAATAAACTGGATTTTTAAAATACATAGGAGCTTTTGACAGCATATAATACCTCCAACAGAAAAGAGTTACAAGTAATCATATCAGATTTTATTTGTTGAGGTAGAAACTAATAAATTGGAAAAAAGATACAGATATGAATAATGGAAGGGATTAAGAATAATAGAATGATGGATATATTTGGATACTGGCAGCAAATTCTTAGATTATCTTTGGATCCACATAAATAATTAGAAAGTGAAAGGTCATGTTGTCAATAAACAATATTAATTCCCACAATTCCCACATTCATTTTATTGGAACCAATTCATTGGTATGGGAGACAGAGGAATTCTAAAAGAAATGTATTATTTTCCCAAATCTTTCCAAACATAACTCGAGTTTCTAGAAAACATGGAATTGAGCTCAAGTGTGTTCTAAGTTATTATTCTATTTAAATTGGATTGTGTTTGTGGTTTCCTTTCAAACACATTCAAGATTTTTTCAAAGACATAATAATAAAAGAACATATCACAAAGAGAGTGTATATGAGTTGTGCTGTTATAGACGAGGAGGATGTTGAATATACCAACCTCAATCTAATCACAAAACACACCTTAACATACTGTCCATATAAAGAAGAAATATAAAAGTCAACAAATATCATATGTATCTCAATCTGAATGATGCACAAATGTTGGACCCAATGAAGGTCACTGGTCATAGTGTAAATCTAGAGCATGAAACACTGTATTCATTGTGAAAGTCCCAGGATCTAAGAAATGAATGAATCCATGAAAATATATTTTCTCATCATGACAACACTGGTTCTGTCACAGAAAAGACCTTGAATCAAACAGTTCAAGAGAAAAAACTTACTTGACATCATTCAGCAGTATGGGTCTCTGAAAATTAAAAATGTATATATGATTCCTAGCTTTACAAGCATATATGACAAGGACTGGCAAACCCTATTGATTTTGTGAATGCACTGCTGACATTCAGGTTTAGGGTAAACACATGAAGTCATTCTGTCCAGTATGGCAATCACTAGTCACATGTAGTTACTTATGCTTAAATTTAAACCAATTAAAATTAAGTAAAATAAAAAAAATTCAGCTCCTCTCAACTAACTATATTTAATGTGTTCAGTAGCCACCTACATTTCTTTTAGAATTCCTCTGTCTCCCATAGAGATGTTTACTTTTTTTTGTTGTTGTTGTTAATATGTAGACTTCCTTTATGTAGTAGATAAGTTTCTAATAAAAAATAAGAAGTTTCTTTAGTAACATAATCGAACTCTAAATTCAAGAAGATAATTTATTACATGAAGTTTTCCCCTAGACTTTAAGCTCCATGAAGTCATCATCAAATTAACTACTGCACCCCCACTAGCTAGAAGAGTGCCCACCACACAGTAAATGTTCATTATTTATTTGTTACATTACTTCATGTATTATTTATGTTGTGAACAATTCCTGTCCAAGAATAGTAAAAATTCATGTAATCAGCACGTATCAACAAAAAATACATGATGATTCAACATGACATAGATGGGTATATATATATATATGCAGACTCTGAAAAATCATTTTGAAAACAAATGAAAAGTGATATTATAAAGTATTTGACTTCCTTAAAAGAATAAAATGGGCTAAATGGCTTCAGGGACTTTAACATCTCTATTTAGAATGTGCTCATTAAAAAAGCATCTTCAATTAAAATTGACCTTAGAAGATTCTATTTGGCAAGAGTTTCTTAGCAGTAGTTCTAATTACAATAGATATTTAGAATGAAAGTAGTCCATAAGACGGACGTCTCTAATTCAGATTGACCTTTCCACAAATAGTCTTAATTACTGAAATTTTACTACATCATTTATTGTCACTATCTTAAAGATAAATGAGAAAACATAGTTATAGACTTAGTTGAATAATGATTAGCAGTCCAGGAAAGCAATCTTTGACCTGTTACAAAAAGGAGTAGGATAATAGTAGGAAACAGGAATAAGGGGCAGAGTGTGATAATGAAAGTCAATGAATCTACAAATTAGGGCAGCCACATTCAGTGAATGCTGATTTGCACAGAAGACGTCAAGCGCATTTCTAGTTCTGAGAATGCATGCTACATAGTTAAGTAAGCCCAGAACTCCAGGGGGCTTTTGTGTAGTGAGCATCAGTTGCATTTGCCTACCCAGCATCAGTTCTTCTTCTGATGATGATAGCTTTGATGCTCTGCTTTGCTCCCAAATTGAATCAGTCTTAGCATAATGCCCAACCCTCCCCTGCAAATGGGGAGATGGTAACCTTAAACCCAGCTCAGTCAATCAGAAGCTGTCTCCATGGAATTCGAATCTTTAGCAAAATAGTACAGAACCTAAAAAAAACAGGTGTCTGTTCTTTCCAGTTAAAATGCACTACTAAGACTGTCAATTAGCTTCTACACAGAAGTGCCTTAGTTTTCCTCTTTCCTTTTTAACACTGATTCATCATCATTTTCTTCTGATTCTTTGAGCTACTCTATAGGCTTTCACCAACTCTCTTTTCATATAATTTAGCAAGAAGATTATTTAGTTATATGCAAGCAAAGAACCCTCATGACATAATGTATACATCATGAATTAATCAAAAGGACTGCTCAATCAAAAAATTATAATGCGACATACAAAAGTTTTAGGTCTGAACCTTGCCACTAGTTTTCTGTAGAATAGGGCTAATAACACTGAGTTTATAGAGTGATTTATGATTAAATTGAGATTGGCTCAAAACAACCTATTAGGGCCTGCTCTTACAAAGATTCAGTAGAAAATATCCCCAGACCCAGAAAACTTAATTTTTAAAAGACAAATGTTTTACAACTTAGAATATAAGAAATGACCCCACTTCATAGTCTAAAATTTTTAGGAATCCTGGATGATAATAAATGACATGGAAATGATAGAGGAAGAAAAGTAAGGGAAATCACAGACTACAACTTTTGTAAAATTTCAAGTAATTTCAGAAGTATTCCAAATTTAGAATCCAACAAGCACAAAGACCTGGGGTCAGCCTTGCAGTATCAAAGTCATTCATTGAAGTAATGGTTTAGAACAGCTGGGGCAGCTGAGTTCTCAGCAGATGGTAGAAATATTTGCCCTGTGGGTAATATCTTAAGATAGATGTTTTAAAAAGTATTACTAGAAAGAACTTTGAGATTATAGAAAAATTGGATATCATTTTACCACAAATTTAAAACAATGGAAAAGAGCATATAGGGCAAAGTAGCTAAGTAAAATGTTTTGACATTGGAAATTCTAAGAAGTGGTCCATCTTAGACCATTTTTTAGACCTTAAGAAGAAATTACAATCAAAGAAAAGACAGAGAACTCTTTGCTGTTGCAAACCCTCTTTATACCAAATCCTCTGAATGCCAAGATTTAACTAAAAAAAAAAAAAATCCCATAATATGGTAAAATTTCAGAATTCCAGGGATAGGTAGATAAGTCTAAAACTCCAGGGAAAAAAGGATTTGTATAAAAGAATGAGAATTAAAAGTCATTAAACTTTCATTAACAACAATGGGAAGTAGAAGGCAAAATAATATCTCCAAAATTCTGAAATTAAATCATTTTAAACCTAGAATTCAATGCTCAACCAAACTAGAACAGATTATTTGATGGCATTAATAGAAAAGGAAGTGAATTGCCCATTTCAAGACTAGATATATCTTATGCTATATTCTTCCCAAACTTTTTAAAAAATATATGTTTATACAGACAGAAGATTGGCCCAAAGGCTAGCAAATACTAGAGGCAGAGAGAAAATTGTATGACCATCCAATTTCATTGTAAGTATTCCCAGGTTAAGCTATAGCATTGGTAAACATTGCCTTGACATAAAAATATCTTTAAGATTTATGTTTGAGAAGCTTAAAACTTTATGGAATCCAAGACAGAAGAAACAGACTTAAAAAAGACTTCAGACTGAAGTCAGAGTTACAAATTTTTGTTTTCAAAACCCCTCCTTTCCTTCAACCCGTACACACATTTGACTAGAGTGACTTTGCCACACATCAGCTAGTATTGTCAGAAATTAGTAGTTACTCATCAAGGATAATTGGAATTTGAATTGTATTGAACTGAATTGCTAGAAGAATGTTTCAGAATAAATACAAACAATTCAAGATTTAAAACCAATAATCAGAGCCCTTACATAACCAAAAACAACTGCCTACATAACTACATCCAAAGGAAATACCTTCTAATGCTAGAAACTCTCAATTCTCCGTCATGTCCACAATTGAGGTACTGGAGAAAACCATGCACAAATATACTTTAGACTACTCAAAATTTACAAACATTTTAAGGATCCATTTCTTGTTCTTTCAAGATGATTTCTTTCAGACATGAGTCATCAGGAAGGGAAAATGTCTTTTAACAGTCTCTTCACAGTGTCTATTCATGCGGACAACTATTCTCTGAAATACATCAACCAACATCTATACTGCATTGAAGCCCTAACACTGTACAGCTATCCAGGCTGTATAATTTGAGAAAGTGTTACATTTCCATTTTAAATTTATTTAATGCAATAAAGCCTTCAGAATAGTTCCATAGATCATATCAGAATGCTGTTATTTAGGAAAGAATATTAGATTACTAAACAAGGAAATTAAGTGTTACATACCTAAAATTCCACAGGGGTTAATTATGATTAACTTCCCAAATTTAAATATGTAATTTCTACATTAGCTATTGTCCCAAATCTCATAAACTGGCAATACAATTGGTTTAATTACCTAGAATGAGGACAAATCCAAGACCTAAATAAAGTCCAAAATATTTATTCTCTACCAACAATTCATTCTTTCCCCCTGCTTGAAACCTCTAAAAAAACAGACTTGATCATTCCCCTGGCCAACTTCATTCAAGATTTTAGTGCAAAAGGAAACCTCTATATTTAAATAAAGCTATTAACAGATGACCAGGCTACTAAAATAATTATTTGAATCTGGTAAAATTCACAGGCAGCATAATCTTAAAAATCTAATAGCATATAATTTTTATATGGTAGAAATATTATAAAACTCAGTATAGATGATAAGCAGTTCATATAAATTGATATAATTCATTACAAACTCTCATTATAAAGTTATGTTTACACCAAGATTACTTACTTTTGAGCAAAAAATGTAATTCTAGGTTAAGCAAAAGGGAATTTCTTGGACAAAGATGAGGAGCTAAATGAATCCATGAGAAGCTGATAGAATGGACACAGATCCATACAGACACTCCATTTTAAGGTTAAAGAGGGTTCAAGCAAATGAAACTGACCACCAGAGAAAGAAGTAAGTTTATTTTCCAATGAGCTTTTCCATTTCTTAGGAAATTCCAGTTTTGTGCCATTCCCTCCCTTCAAGGATGAAGGAATCTGGAAGGCATTTATTTCTTTATCTTTCTCACTTTCTTCTTCCTCCCTCCCCTCCTCCCCACCCCCACTCTCCTCTAAGTCTCCAACATCCTACTTTTCCACTACACCCTCCAAAGTCCTGGTACCTGTGTTGTTAATTAGACACCATTTATTTTTCAGTAATGTAACACTTCTCTTGTCACATTCCTTAATTAGATACTTAGATATAAAAAACCCTCAGTTTAACTATACTATTACAGCCACTATTTTGAATCCTATGTTGATATTGATCAGCAGTTAACTGTACAATCAAGGTCAGCTCTAAAGAGTTTTACTAACCTGAGCAAATACTCATTAAGAATCTGATAGACACCAAGTTTCCAGCAAGGCAGGAGGTTGGAGTGATGATGAGTAGAGGGGAATAAAACAAAGTCATTTCTCTCAAGAAGTTCCTTTTCAAGCATGAGTGAGATATGAGTTACATATGAATCACATATATGCAACAGGCTATAAGGCATTTATTTATGAAGTGTTAACCAAAGGAAAAAAGTGCCATGACAGTGCACAAATGAGAACAATACATCTGTATTTACTCATCATCAAGTTATATCCTAACTTTTTTCAAAAAAATTTTTTTTAAGTTACACACACACACAAAGGAAACCTTCAGGGACTCTTGGAGCCCCTCCATAGGGGACTACTTGTGCTTTTCTCATCTTCGTCACTTGCCCCAACCCAATATGCTTTCGTTCCCCATTTATTTGGTAAGATCTGAGGACTGACCTCCACGTATAGAGCAAAACGTGGCCATTCTTGCTGCAGCACCAGGTAACTCCGGAAGATCCCGAAATGCAGCCTGCCTGCGTCCTGTGGGAAAAAGCCCCAGGCCTCAGACTGTGGACTCGAGCTGAAAATGAATAGCGAAAAATAAGTGCTGAGATACGAAAGCATTGAAACAGATTCGACAAAGCAAAGGTTAATTAATTATGCTTGCCAACAACCATCCTGCCTAAAAAAGAAAATCAGAGAGCTGCGGTCTGTCAGCTAAGACCATGGGTGGCACGGTGACACAGACAGCAACACCGAACTGGGCACAGCTGTGGAATGTACTCCTGAGCGCTCACCTTGCCTCTCATTGACCCACATATGGGCACCTTAAGAGGGCCTGATTGACACCCAGTTGCTATGGGACCTGACATACACACAAAACCACAGAACTGTAATAGACACGTAAATCTAGAAATAAGCTCCTAAAGTACATATTCTGTGCATGATGAGTTTACTTAACTCATAATGAGCATCTTGCTAACCGATGTTCAGTAAAAGATATATGGATGACCCATAAAACATGAAAAGATGCCCATCCGCCCTCCTAAGAAGAGAAAGGTAAGTTAAAATTTTTCTGAGATACTGTTCTAGTGGCCAAATAAAGTTTCACAAAACATGGGGGAAGTGTGAAGAAAAAGGCATTCTTAGACATTATTTATAGGAAAATAAATTGAAATAACTTTTTTGGAGCATGGTTTGGACATATGAATCAAAATTACAAAAAGACATTACCTTTGATCTAGCACTTTAAGGATTTTTATTCAACTGATTTGCTTATGAATGAATAGAAGAACCTGCTGGAAGTTATCTGTTGCCACTATGCTTTAATTACATGAAATTCATACATAAAATCAAGAAATGTTTAGGTTAGGTAAAGTTATTGGGGAAGTGGGAGTTAATTTTTCCATTTGAAGCAATAGGAACTAAACTGATGAGACAGAAGGACTTTTCACTTTACACTATTTTTTATATGTTAGTATCTTACATAAAAAATTAAACTGAATTTTTAAAAAAATCAAAAATACATATAGCTACGAAATTGACTAGAAGCAAAATTGAAAAGCGGTATTGTATGGTTCTTTTTGATGTCTGTCAAATCTGGTTATCAGGAAACAGGGCCATTTGTTCTGGGGGCTTATGGAGTCTTCTATCTCATCTTGAAAATTCATAAAAGGCAAAGCCTTTGCTCAAGTCTATCCCAGGTGAAACATTCCTTATGATGTTACGAAGGTTTATATGATGCTAGAAGCCCTCTTCCTGTCACAGTGGTTTCAGGAACTTTTTTACATTACTCTGCCATAGTGGGCACAGCGTGTGCCAAAGGGTCTTCCTCTGTAGTCACTGCCTGACCAGAACCACTAGATACCCAAGTGGAAATGTCCAGGAGGAAGTTGGATATGCAAATATGGATTTAGGGGTAAAGTTCTGAGTAGAAATGTATATTTGGGATCAATCACTATTTCAATGATAATTAATTCATTAGATGAAATCACTGAGTCTGGGTTCCCCCCGAGAGAGCCTTATCTCAGGATTTATGGGATGGTAGTTTATTTAAGAGGTCATCTCGTGGAGCAAGATGGAAGACCGTAGAGAATAGAAGAGGAAAGAAAGAAGAGCTGATTCAATCATACGTTATTGTAATTGATCACTAGCTTCTGCGGTCAGAGCTTGGTCCCAGCCATCAGAGCTTGAAAATCATTTTGAGAACTGATGGGAAGAAATTTTTATCCATCAGCCCCTGCCTCCTAGTGATTGAAGGTTCTTGAAAAGGGGGAGGATTTAACTCACAGAAATATCCAGAATGTACCACACCGAGGCTGGAAGCCTCAGGTCAGAAAATAAAGCAGAGGCGATTGCCGCATGAGGAAGCGAGCAGATGCCCACACATGGGACTCTGCCACAGTCACGGCTGCCGTCTGAGGTGAGGCTGAGAGGAAGTGAGGGAGCCATGACAAGGAAGAGGTATGGGGACACACTGGTGCATTCCAAAGACTAGATGTTGAGGAGATAAGACACGTGCAGATTAGGAGACACAAGAGCAGCCAGGGCTGTAGAAGGAGAACCATTTCCTACTAAGTGTCAGACCAGGTTAATGAGGGCTCTTAAAGATAGTCAAAAGAACTCTTATATTTGAAAATGGGATTATTCTATCTACTTGAGCAGAGATTGATGTGATGAATGCTGTGTCAAAGAGCCTTTCTCATCTAATGTGGAATGCTTTGTGAAAGGTACAAAGAAATGAAGTCATTTATGTCATGGGGTTCTAAAACAGAGCTGGGAACCCATTCAGGAGATGGGCCTCATGCCCATGCTCAGTGGGTGGAACCATGCACTTTTGAATTAGGCCAGACCCAAATATCCCCAGGACTCAGCCCGAACACCTGCAACTTGCTACAGTAGGAGATTTCGCTTTGACATAGCCTTAGCAACAAATAATATTCAGTCAAGATCAGTTTTCTGCTGCCAACATCAATCAAAATTCTTTGTAAACAACATGGGCAATCATTCCTTTTGCCTCTAAAATGCTTTGACTTTTGATCCCTTGGCGGAGTCACAATCTGGGCTGTAATTGTAATTCTAAGACCCCTAAATACGTGTTTTTATTTAACTTCAGTTCTGCTTCTTTTCTTCATGGACGGCTTTAATGTCTTATCGATTCTCAAAGGAATTGATATTTACAATGGTGAACATGGTCTATGTTTTGCTTTAATAGCTTCATAATCTGTGCACATTTTTTAATTTATAAATTTTGGGCATTTAATTATCATTACTCTAATATTGAGAAAAAGAAAAGCTTTCAATTAGTTGCTTAGATGAAGTAATACAAAGCATAATATAGTCATAAGCCACAGAACCAAAAATGTCAGATTTTCCATCTTCCCATTATTATTGGAATATCTTTCTCCCCCTTTCTCTTTGTTTTTTAATCTATCATGTATGTAGGCATCAGACCTTCATAGTTTTGAGAAACACATGTGAACATTCCTGAAAATGTAGCTGACCACATTTTAAAGTAGGAAGTAAAGTTGAAAAGCTCATAGGAAATATTGAAGGTCCAGTGTTCATCCAGTGTCTCCAATTAAAAAAAAAAATCCAAGAATAAATTTTACAGAAAAGTGTATAAAATCTTTATAATAAAAATTAAAAAACTATTGAGGAACACTGAAGAGCAAGGAAATAAAAATGGAAAAAAAATTCTGTTTTTAAATGAGATACTAGGCAAGGTCCTGGCAAGAATCAGAAGGCACATTTAAAAAGGCAACTGAAAGGACCAAGGGCAAAGAGCAATAATTTATGAATATAATCTACCCTGGGTTTAGCAAGGAAGGAAGCCATCATTTCCCATAGGCTTGAAGGATCAAGATGAGGAAACAGTGATCTGAAAATAGATTGAGTGGCTGCAAGATAGATAGGTGAGGGCTGTCTGATAAGGGATAAGGGATGTAGCTGCTGACACATGGTGGCCTGAGAGGAGAGGAGGGGACAGATAACCATACCTCACTCTTTCCATGCCCCCTGACATCCTGCCAGTGTCTTCTGTTGTGTAGTACCCATTTAAAATGGACTACACCAATTGATGCAGTCCATAAAGGTCAACCTCCCAGGGCACATAATAGGATAGAGAAGTAGGGAGATTGGATCTGGGGAGCTAAATGGAGACTAGAATGAAGAAAAGATTAAATTTTATACATTAACCACAAACTGATCTCTAAATGTAACATAAAGCCAATGAAGTCCAAGGTTTTTTTTAACTTAGGAAATGATTCTAAAGTTAACCTAGAATAATAAACATATGATATAAGCAGCTTGGATAATTCCAAAATAAGTGAGTAATGGAGTATAGGGGTTATTTGCTATACAAGATATAACAGCTATTATGTTGCTACATAATGAAATCATTTGATGTTGTGGAAGAACAGACTGATAAATTAATTTGGTAATGTAGACAGTACAATAATAAATCCAAGAATATATTAAAATAATGGTGTTTAAATGGATAGAAAAATAATCAAAAAATAAATATCACTAAATTAAGTAAATACAATCAGGAGAAAAATAATTCTAGTGTTTATCTTAAGCTTTATGCCAAAATATTAGAGATAGATAAAAAATCAAAATATATTAGAAAGATATTTATAAAATACATAAAATAATAGATAAAATATAAATGCATTCTATGAAAATTTTGGTGTGGGAAAATAATTACTCTGTATTTCATATAAGCAAACAAAATATTTAGGAACAAATTAAACTAAGGAAGTGAAAAATCTCTACTCTGAAAACTACAAAACATTGAGGAAAGAAACAAAAAGACTCAAATAAATGGAAAGGCATCTGATGTTCATGGACTGGAAGAATTAATATTGCTAAAATGTCAATAGTATCAAAAGCCATCTATAGATTTAATGCAGTATCTGTCAGGACTTTAGTGACATTTTCTACGGAAGTAGAAAAAAATCCTAAAACTTATATGGAACCCTGAAAGAACCCACATAGCCAAATAAATCATAACAAAGAAGAACAAAGCAGGAGGCATCAAACTCCCTGATTTCAAGGTCTACTAGAAAGCTATAGTCATCAAAACAGTGTAATACTGGCATAAAAATAAATAGACCAATGGAACAAAAGTAAGAGCTCAGAAATAAACCCAAGCATATACAGTCAGCTAATATTTGACAAGAGAGCCAAGAATAGTCAATGGAAAAAAGATAGTCTCTTCAACAAATGGCGCTGGGATAATTGATATTCACATGTAAAGAATGAAGGTAGGCCCAAATCTTACACCTTCACAAAAATTAACTCAAATGGATTAAAGACTGAAATGTAAGGCATGAAACCATGAAACTCATAGAAGAAAACAGGAATAAGGCTCCATGACATAGGTGTTGGTAATGATTTTTTTTGGAAATGACACTTAAAGCACAAGCAACAAAATCAAAAACAACAAGTGGAAGTATATCAAACTAAAAAGCTTTTGCAAAGCAAAAGAAACCATCAACAAAGTAAAAAGACAACCTCTGGATTGGAAAAATATACTTGCAAACCATGTGTCTGATAAAAGATTAATATCCAAAACATATACAGAACTCACAAAACTCAATAACAAAAAACCAATAACCCAATTTAAACCCAAAGGACCTGTTTATACATTTCTCCAAAGAAGATATATGAAAGGCCAACAGCTTCATGAAAAGATGTTCTTCACCGGTCATTAGGGAAATGCAAATTACAACCACAATAAGATACTACATCATGTTTGTTACAATGACCATCATCAAAAAGACAAGACATAAAACTATTGGCATGGGTGTGGAGAAAAGGGAATTCTTGTTTCCTATTGGTAGGGCTGTAAATAGATACAGCCCAATGGAAAACAGTATGGAGGATCATCAAAAAAATTAAAAATAGAACTACATATGGTCCAGCAATTCACTTCTGAAAACATATCCAAAGGAAATGAAAACACTAACTCAAAAAGATACATACACCCACCATGTTCAAAGCAGCATTTTTTATAATAGCCATGATTTGGAAACAACCCAAGTGTTAATGGGTAAGTGGATATAAGAATACAATATATATATGTATGTACAATGAAATACTATTCAGCCATCAAAAATAAGCAAACCCTACCATTTGCAGCATGGATGGTTCTGGAAGGCATTATGCTAAGTGAAATAAGTCAGTCAGACAAAGACAAATACTGTATGATCTCACTTACATGTAGAATTTTTTTTAAAAGTTTCCATAAGGTAATCTGGCAATTTATCCTAAATTAGTAATTATGAATAGGTTTAAGGTTATGATTATAAGCAAAATTTAGAAATCCCATAAATGTGATTACATAGTGTGCATTAAATAGAGTATAGCTGCACTATGTACTTGTATAAAACAATTGAAGGTAAAATAGTAAAAGCAGATTTATGCCATAGAAAAATGTTCATAAAATTTATGAGTTGAGAAGGCAAATGAACAACAGAATAATATTACTTCAGGCAATAAGGAAGATGAGACAGTCTCAGAATTCTTGCTGTGAACTGCTTTTTAACTGTATAAAATCAGTAGTATTTAAAATGCAATGCTTAAGTCGCAAGGACATCAAGTACCAAAAAGAGATGTGTACTAAAGTTTAATCTGAGTGGTAAACACTGCTTACAAATGGCTCCTTGTGGACTTGTGCAGTTACTGCAATTTGTATGGCCACTCATTGCGGCACTGGGGGGTAACTGTGAAGAGTAGGCATACCTGGGATAAGACCTAAACCAAAGACCTTGAGCTCTGACCTCTGATGACCAAGTGCAGAAATGACAAAATAGCTTTGAGTTTGTGCAATGTAAGTAGCTTAGCCTGAGAATCTGTATGAAATCATATTCTGGATAGAGTTACATAGTCACCGAAAGGGCAAACAAACAAATAAAAAATCCACTGTCCGACAAAGAGAGGCAACAAAGAAACAAGGAGAATAAATAAAGTGCAATATTCATACAGTGGTATGTGAAGGCATGGGAAATAAATGAACTTTACCAATGTGTACTAGACAGTAAGTATACTGATGAAGAATATATGTCAAGTAAGTAATAACCACAAATAATTATAGGTACTAGCCCCTGGGGTAAGTAAATATGTCAAATTAACAATATGTGATAAGCCTGGGTGGTGACTACATGGGTGTTCAGTTTTATTATTTTGCACGATTTTTTGTAAACTTACAGTTTCTTTAAATAAAAGAAAATACTATCTCTACTCTTCTTCTTACTAACCAAAAATACACAATGCTTTTTGCAAGCCATCAACTTTAGCCATTGTTTGCCGAGCTCACTTACTCTTTGAGAAATCAGAAGTATTTCCTGCAATGAATATTTCAGTAAAGACTCTTTGACACAATGAGACACAACATCCACTCACCAGTCATGCTTCAATTTTTGGTCACCACCCTCTGTGACTCTGATGTTCCCTTTTTGTAAAAAAGTGACAACCACATAAGTCATTGTGAGATTCAATTTGAAAAATGTACTTTGTAAACTTTAATGGGCTTCTAAAGTCATATTACACAGTGAGTAAGCCACACGCCCTGTGTCAGGCAGCCCAGGTTCTTCTGTCATCTGTGTCACTTGAAAGCTCTAGGATTCTAGGCAATTTATTTGATCCCATGGTGCCTCAATTTCTTAACCTTAAAACAAAGATCAATAGAATCTGCCTTACATACATTTTTTTATGAAAATTAAGCCAGGCAATATATATAAGCTCAATGCCTAGTGATTGAGATAGACTCAATATTCCGTTCAGCTTGGCTAAACTTTAGATAGGCTTCTTTCTGACTCAAGTTCCAGCTTCCCTCTTTTTAGAACATTTAGACAACTTTCTATATTAATTCTTTTTCTGCCCCTTTGAGATGTAATAAATCTTCTTCCAGCTTCTTAATGGTTTTAGAACCCAGGAATATTTTTCTCAAGGACCTGGGAGCCATTCCTTTAAAATATAATTATGGAAAGAGATAACACCTCTATCTCCCAGTCTCTGTGGGAGGTTAGGGGCCTAATTTCTAAAAGCAGCCCTTAGCTAACACAGATGGCCTAACACACTGACCTATTACCCTGCCCTACTGTCATCCAGTACTTCCCCACTAGCTTACTAGCAGATTTGGGTTTAATCTCTCTCTCCTCTTGCAATAGTCTTGAATAGAGTATACCTCACCTGTTTGATCTGTCCAGTGCAATTTTTCTTTGACACTTGTACATACTAAACAAATAAACAAGCAAATAAAACTGTTTTTATTATTGTAGTAAAAAAGTGATGCAACCTTTTTATGAATATGTCTAAAATCTTAACAGTATGGTCATTGCTCTATATACTACTGTTTATTTATAAGTGAAAGACTTTCTAGATTGAATTGGCTAAAATAAAGGGTTATCTATATCAGTGCTTTCATTTTAGTAAACATTTCAAAATAAAAAGGAGAATGGTGAAAGAATATTTCAGGCTTAGCATTGTACTTAATTATCTGTATTAGAATCTCTATACTGAGAATATAAGCAAGTACTAGATACATATTCTGGAATTTTTCATTGTTTAAGGAAATGAATCAAAATTGCTGCAAGTAAATGAAGGAAAAGAGGACAAAGAGCACAGATTAAAAAATGGATTTAGTATTGTAATTTAAGAATTCCTCCCTGAGGTTATTTTTTGTCTAATTACGTTTGTGATTAAAACCCACATCTCTCCCTTTCCTGTTGTACTTGATCACCACAGCTGAACACCTCTGTAGAGCTGCCACCCATCTTCTAATCATTTTCTGTTCATTTGTCTTTTGCGTGTGTGTGAGAATGTAAACTTTACAAAGTTTGGGATTCTATCTTTCTAACCTCTTAATTTTACACACCTAGCTCTGTGTCTTGTATATAATGGAAAATTATTATATATTCGTGGGTAAAATTGTAGTATTTCCAGAATCTCTCACCTGGCTTTAGTGCAGCTCCACATCAACAGGTGTTCCTAAAGGGTGGAGAGAAGCAGTTCATCTCCATATCAATGGTTAATTACCTGGGCGACTGAGAACTTATCTGAACCTGAGAGGCTGGGGTTGGGGGGAATTTGCTCATTTCTGCCAGAGTAGAAGACGCTCCGGTACCGCAGTTTGTAAGCAGTAAATGGGTTTTAAACTATATTTCTCCCTTTGACTGATTTCGGTTTTAAAGTTATTTTGCCCTGGTATTTCCTCTCCCCAGAGTTACAATATTTATTAAGTATTCATTTAAAGAGATAAAAAATAAATGTTTGCCCAACACTCAGGTGGAAAAGTCCACTCAAAGAAATATTTCTGTTCAGGTCATCCAAGAAATTCTTCTTTACCTCTCCTCCCATGGAACCTAAAAAACAAAAGGTAAGTGTTGAAACATCATGAAGGTTTTAGGTTAATTGTACCAATTTTGCCAACAGACACTGCTATACAGGGTGAGGAGGATTTGAGCAGAAGATTCATTAGGTAAGAGGAAAGGCAAATTACCTTATCAAATTCTTTCAGAGAATGTGACTAAAAAAAGACCCTTGCATTACAAACTATTGTTTCCAATTAGTGCAAAGTATCTATTTTCCTGTCTTTCTATGCTAATTTGTAATTGCAGAGATATTAACCAATCAGAATAAGTACTAAAACATTTTAACATGACAGCAAAGGAATATTCTGCAAAATTAAGCAGTCATATCACTAATGTATTTTGGGTCGTGTATTTGTGTGTCTAGATGTAACAAGTGAAACAAATAATGATTTTGTGTGTTTTACACTGGCAACTAGGTCAACAGTGAACACTGGAATTGTAAGTACTTTTATTTTGTTGAAATATTTAATAAGGCATTTCAGAAAGTGAAATAGAAAAATTCAGCCTTATTCGGTACTCATATTTTAATAATTTTAAATATTTGAGGATAAAATAACAATTTTAATATTATAATTATTTTTATTTGCATATTTGATTACAATATATTTAAATTTTGTGTTCCTTGACTACAGCTTTTTGTCAATCCTTTAAATCCTTGAGGATGATTACAAGTTGATAAAGTGACAGAAAATAAAACACAAGAGTAAAGCTAAGGAAACAAACAGGTGAAATTAAAA
Source organism: Manis javanica (assembly GCF_040802235.1). NCBI lineage: Eukaryota > Metazoa > Chordata > Mammalia > Pholidota > Manidae > Manis > Manis javanica. The sequence continues at coordinate 69,165,943 of NC_133168.1, forward strand.
ACAGAAAATCTAAAAACAGGCAGTTGACTTGAATTTTAAACACTGGGACCAATGAAAGCAAGCTTCTCATGAGCATGGTTAATACAAAATTCGAGGACAGGACTTTACTAACTGTTTATTTAGATTGAATTACTGATCACATAATTAACACAAATTATTCTCATCAAATTCACAACTCCACCAACTCAGTTGAAATCTCTGCAGTGCCTCATTCTTTGCTAAATGAAGATTTAATTACTGATCAAAATATTAAAATAAAACAAAGAATCGTTTACTATCAAGTTCACAACTCAGAAGTAACCAACATACTATAGCCTGCTCATTAGAAGATGAAGAAAATTAACATTCATGAAATTACCAAGTTGGAAAAACATCATGAAGCCTCTCGGGTTTTACCAGTTTACTTGGTAATGATCCAGGTAAAGAGCAGTGATGTCCTGTGGTAAGAATTTTTCCAGTAAATTAAATGAATGATTTTCCATTGGATAAACATGGAAGGACTTTTAGTATTTTAAAGCAATATATTTCAAAATTATTTCAAACGGAGAGAGAAACCACATAGATTGGCTTTTACATTCTAAATTCAAAATTCCAAGTTCTAAGCTCCAAGTTCTAAATTCAAAATTCCAGGTTCTAAGTTCAAAATTCCAAGTTCTAAGCTCCAAGTTCTAAGCTTCAAGTTCTAAGTTCAAAATTCCAAGTTCTAAGCTCTAAGTTGTAAATTCAAAATTCCAAGTTCTAAGCTGGCACAGGATAAGTCCTCCATACATATCAACAACCATTTGGACAACATCTAATTTCTACCTGGTTTTAATGTCTCCATTTTACAGATATGAAAGCAGATTCAAAGAGTTCAAATAATCTGTTTATGGTTCTTACTACTAAGAGAACAGTTACTTTCAGATAAATATCTTCAAGTCCCAATATTAACTTTTTCTGCCATAGCTGTTATTAGCTAGTTTTCTGCTATTGCTTCAGAGATAAAGTACTTGTGATTGTTCTTTATTAAAATAAATCTTTCAGATGTGTGTAGCTTTTTTGTTTGGAGGTCTTTATAACAGTAACATAATAGAAAGGATATTTTATTTATTTAAGGTCAGAAAACCTGACTTTGAAGTTCTGGACTGCAACTTAGTAGCTGAGAGAACTCAGGTAATTAATGTCACCTTTATAACTGTAAAATTTTTATCTAAGGAAGAATCTGCCTAATGTTTATCAAAATTAAACTTTTGTTTCGAGGGGGTGGTTTTAGGTGTGTTCCCTGAATCTCTCCACCCCCACCCCCACTCAAGAAAAGCCAAACAATGTAACAAAGATTGATCCTACATAGATTAAGCAAGGTTAATAGGGGCCTTGTGGTTTATTGTTGTTTCAGTTTGGGGCTTACAAAATCATCGTGCATATATGAACCTCTAATAGGGCTATAGCATGAAGCCTTTTTTCCAACTTGTTTCTTGAGGACCTTTTTGCCTGAAGTGCATAATATTATGCTTTGGGAAGAGAATATCATCATTTCTGGGAGGAGAATTCCGGAGAACACAAGATTTAGAAATTACTGTGTAAGGAAGTAGCAAGTCTTTGTAAACAGACCTGAGGATGATTTTTGGTTGGCTATTTACTAAATGTCATTAACTTACTCAGTCTTTTTGAGTCGGCCTCCTTGATTATACACAGAGAAAATCATCCCATCTCTATTGTATTGGAGTGAGGTTACATGAAATAATATAGGGGTGGCAGACCGAATAATACCAAACTTCCAGCCCCCCTCCTGATATCCACATCTCAGTCAGAACCTGTTAATATGTTACCTTGCTTGGAAAAAGGCGCTTTGCAGATGTGACTGAGTTAAAGATCCTGAGATGGGGATATTATCTTGAATTCTTGGAGTGAATCTAATGTAATCACAAAGAAGAAAGCAGAAGAGTCAGAGAGAGAGAGAAAAAAGCTATCTGATAATGGAAGCAGAAAGAGACTGGAAGCTACAAGGTCTGACTTTGAATATGTCAAGGGGTCAGGAGCCGAGGGGTCCAGGTGGTCTCTAGAAGCTGGGCAAGGGGAAGATTCTCCCCTGGAGCCTCCAGAAGGAGCTCAGCCTGCTAATACCTTGGTTTTAGGACTTCTGATCCCCAGAACTGTCAGGTAATATATTTGTGTTGTTTTAAAATGCTTAATCTGTGGTAATTCATTACAGCAAGCAATAGGAAACTAAACCAAAGGTAAGGCTCCTGGCACAGGGCCAACATGCAATGAGGAATAATCGTGTCTATTTTGAAGAGTCCTAGTGAAAGTCAAATGTGACCATGTATATGAGAAATCTTTGTAACTCCTAAAGGGCTAAACAAACATTAGCTCTTTTTTCACTTCTCAGGAAATTTGTCTCTGTGGTGAGGCATACTTGTACAGAAGCAAACTTGACTTAAAATGTCATCAACAACCTGGAGAAGTAAATAGGATACTGACAATAAAGCATTTTAGCAGCACGTAGTGACCTATGGGTTACTCTTGCTTCCACGTGCACAGATGACAGACACGTAACAAAGAACATACACATCAGAAGTCCAAGGTTATTTTAGACTGGGAAACAGGTCAGGCCTGATTAGGTGGAAGTACTAACTGACAGTAGCATGATAAATAGGTGTTTATGTAAAACTTTTTTTCTTCAGATTGGCCTGTTCTTAGCTGCCTGGAGGGCGATTGTATTCTGGGAGCAGACAACTCAGCAATTATTAGTCAAAGCACGAGTCCATGTTGCCAGCAACTGCCTGCATCTTAAATAAATGCCATTCTATGGTGTTTACTATAAAACGGAATTTCCAGAATTTAAAATCTTTGTGAGTTGCTTATACAGCTGAAGTGTTTCTCTATTTAATTAAATAAGCTTCAGGAAAATGGCTTGTATTTGAATACATCATGCTCTCAAACACCAAAAACAAAAACAAAAAAATGTTTAACTGAAAAAAAAAATCTGTTAGCCTCCCACCTGTTTTCTTAATATATGTGATCTCACAATTTTAATAAAAAATAAATATCAATAACTGAAGAACTCTTATATGGTCATTTTACTAAAATTTGTTCTGCTAAATTTTACTTGGTTCCAGAAAACAGAATCAAAGATTTTTTATTGCAAATTGGTTTTTTAATCCTGACCCATTTTCAGAGACATTGACTTGGCTTCACAGAAATATTGTAGCTAATTACACTTCTAGACAGTTCAGAAAAAATGCTCCCATTTTCTCTTCCTCAATTTCTATTCTTCCTAGACCAGAACCTAAGAAATAGGGAGGTTACCACAGCAGGGATGGCATTGAATGGATAAATGGAAGAATAATCCCAATTACTTTCATTCCATTTTGAAATGTACTACATCTGGCACTTCTGCCCGGAAATTTCCAGAGTAAGAAATTAAGGATACCATTTTGAATCTTTGGTAGTAGCATATGAACACTGAGAATAAACAACAGAAAATTAGATGTATAGATGATAGATAGGTAGCTAGAAGACATACAGATGATAGGTAGAAGATGATAGATGATATAGATGGATAGATGATAGATAGATAATAGACAGATAGATATGTAACTAAATGAGACCTCAAAAAGAAGCTACTCGGATGACTGTAGGAGCTATTTAACAAGGAAGGACCTGGATGTCGCTGGTAAGCTCTGGAGCGCTCACCAGTTCACCATCTTAGGTCCTGAATCCACCAGAATTTTCATATAGTAGAAAGATCATTTGCTTTGCTAAAAGTTTTGCTCTTTGCTATGGATTCTCGCATTCCCGTTGGATAAATGTATCCTTAGGCACAATTGTTGCAAGCTAGAACTAACTTGGTATAAATCTTCCCCAGGAGATCTGGCGGCAGAGTGCATATATTTTGTACACCGTGAAGTCCCTCAGTTGGTGCTGTCTCAGATACATTTTTCTTGGACAGAAGCGTTATCTATGAATATAGCTACAAAGTTAGTTTTAGCTAGTTAAATAGTCTACAATAAGAACAGTTCACGGAAATGCAAATCGTTGCCTTTTATTTTCTTGGCTCAAATGCTACCAATTTTGCTGAGTTTCCAGGAAATGGTTGCAATCTACATCATTTATCATTTCTTTCTGATAGTTCAGAAAGAATGAAACAAGTCTAATTTTATCCCCATTACACTGAAGACCACTTAGAATTGTTTCACATTAAATTCAGAAGTAGACTGAAAGGATTTTTAATATCATGTTACCTCTGTTATATAAGGTTTCAGTTAGCCAGAAATTAATCCTATCAAGAAAATGGTACCAGAGGATACAGCATATGAATTATAATTGAAAAATAAGGTTAAAGAATCTATACCCAATATTTCTCATTTTTCTTTATTCTTCCTCCTTATCTGATTCATTCTTTAAGAAAAGTCAATGGTCAAAGAAACAAGAAAGCAAACTTTGGAATCATAATGCTGCCATCAAAACTTTGCAAAACAAATCTACTTAGGTTGCTTCCATATCTTGGTTATTATAAATAATGCAGCAATATTTATAATAAACTAAGGGGTGCATATATATTTTTGAATCAGGGATTTTGTTTTCTTCAGGTAAATTCCTAGAAGTGGAATTACTGGGTCGAATGGTATTTCTATTTTTGGGCAGATGGGAAAGGTGAGGGAGATAAAGGGGCACAAAAATTCTCAATAATAGTATAAATTGGTCATGGGGAGAGTAGTACAGCATGGAGAATATAACCAATGATTCTTAGGATCTTTCTATGTTGACAGAAAGTAACCGCAGTAACAGGGGGTGAAGATTTAATCATATGGGTAAGTATTAAATCACTGTCTTGTATATTTGAAATCAATATAAGATTGTAAGTCAATGACACTTCAGTAAAAATCAATTATCAACCGATCAATCAACTGTCTACAACAAGCTTCCAGATATTCCTGACCTTTCAAGATATTTAGAGTTCCAGTTCCAGTGTGGCGCTGGCAATAAGCAAAAGGTTTTCTCCCAACTACTAGGCAATAGATCATTTTATTTCTACATTCTCACAATGCTCCAGAAAGTCCTGATACCTACTACTAAAAATGTTTTGAGTGGTTTTTCCAGGCTGATCTGAGTATCAGAAGTACCCTTCGAAAATTATAAACTTACAGTAAGGACACTTCAATCAAGTTCTCAGAAACTTGAAACATTGTTAAAATCAAACCACTTCATAAAAATATATACAGGTATACTTGTTTTACTTTGCTTTGCTTTACTGAACTTCACAGGCATTACACTTTTTACAAATCGAAGGTTTGTGGCAACCTTGCTTCCAGCAAATCTATTGTCACCATTTTTCCAAAAGCATTTGCTCACTTCATGTGTCTGTCATATTTTGTTTTTGCCACAGTATTTCAAACTTTTTTGTTATTATATTTATTATGGTGCTCTGTGATGGTGTTTGATTGTTGTAGAACAATTTATAAAATGCTATTTGAGAAATAATTGATGTACAATGAATTTCACATTTTAAAGAGTACAATTTGATCAATTTTAACATATGTATATATCTGTGAAACGATCGCAACTAAGATAATATACAATTTCAACACTCCCAAAAGTTTCCTCATGTTCCTTTTTAATTCATCCTCAAAACACCTATCTAAATTATAGATAAATATAATTTAATTAAGATAAGCAATATAGATTCATTTGTACTTTCTACAATCTATAGAAATGAGATTATATCTGATAAGCATTTTGGAGAATGGTGCAAGTCTGGCTTTTTTCACTCAGCATAATGATTTTGAGGTTCATCCATGAAGTTACAATGTCAAAGATTGTTCCTTTTATTCCTAGTAGTGGTCTTTCTGTCATATGGATATACCACAGCTCAGTTACCCATACATCTACTGATAAATATTAAATTGTTTCCAATATGGTATTACTACAAATAAAGCTTCTATGATCATTCATGTGTAATTCTTCTGGACATATGGTTTTTATTTCTCTAGCAGGTCAATTTTTGAAGTAGTAAATCATATTAATTAACCTGAAGCTACTTTGGTGTCTTCTTTAGTTCCATTTAACTCTCTCACTTCTTAAAAGTGATGAATACTAGGTTTGGTTTGTATCTGTTTTAATTTTTTATAATTTTTCTAAGTATATGTACTTAATAACAAGATAGTTGGTTCTTAAAAAAATTTTAAGCCTTTAATTTTTTTAGGGGAGTTTTAGATTCATATCATTGAAAAGAAGGTGCAGAGTTTTCCCATATCTCCCTGTCCCCAGAGATGCACAGCCTCTCTCATTATCAACATCTCCCACCAAAGTGGGACATTTGTTACAATTGGTGAACTTATGTTGAAACGTCATAATTACCCGAAGTCCGTAGTTTACATTATGGTTCTCTATTGCTGTTGTGCACTCTATGGATTTAGATAAATGTGTAATGACAGGTATCTAACATTATAGTAGCATACAGAGTATTTTCACTGCCCTAAAATCCTCAGTATTCCCACTTATCCATCCCTCCCCCAGCTGCCAACCTCTGGCAACCACTATTTTTTAACTGGCTCCACAGTTTTGTCTTTTCCATGTCATTTTGCTGGAATCATATAGTATGTAGCCTCTCCAACGCTTCTTTCACTTACTAAGTTCCGTTAATGTCTTTTCACAGCTTGATAGCTTCATTGCCTTTTACTGCTAAATAATATTTCATTGTCTATCCATCCACAGTTCATCCATTCACCTACGGAAGAACATCTTGGCTTCTTCAAAGTTTTAGCAATTGGAATAAAGCTGCTATAAATATCTACATGCAGGATTTTGTGCAGACATAAGTTTTCAACTCCTGTGGGTAAATATCATGGAGTCTGATTGCTGGGTGTATGGTAAGAGTAAAATTAATTTTGTCGGAAACTGCCAAACTGTCATCCAGGGGCTGTACCATTTTGCATTACCACGAGCCATGAATAATTTTCCTGTTGTTCTCTAGCCTTGCAAGCATTTGGTGGTGTCAGTGTTCCAAATATATAGTTTTTGGAATATTTTCAGTCTACATAAATCATAGCAGATAGTCTAAATTACTATAACTTACTATATAAGGTATAGTAAGTAAGTATAGTCTAACTTACTGTAACTTCCTAACTTACTCTATAAAATAACTTACTTTATTTACTCAACAGTATTTTCAAGATACATCTATGTTCAAATGTATTAATCCAACCAGCCCTTTACTACTTAAGAGGTAGCAACAGAACAAAGAAAAGAGCATATTTTGAAGCTTATTAAAAATGAAGAATCTCAAGCATCCCAGACGTTCTGAGTCAGAATGTATTTTTAAACAAGAACCCCAGATGATTCAAATGTTTATTAAAATTCCAACAACAACACACATAAACAGAATCAGAAATGAGAAAGGAAAAGGAAAATCACTACGGACATCACAAAAATACAAAGAATTATGAAAAAATACTATGAAAAATTATAAGGTAACAAAGTAGATACCCTAGAAGAAATAGACACTTTCTAGAAAAATACAACCTTCCAAGGCTGACCCAGAAAGAAACAGAATATCTTAATAGACCAATTACCAGCAAGAAAATTGAATTGGTAATCAAAAAACTATCTAAGAACAAAACTCCTGGACCAGATGGTTTCACTGTTGAATTTTATCAAACATTTAGTGAACATTTAGCTACTAATTAGCATAGCTGAGTAGGTTTTGTATGTTTATTGCCCATTCTTTTTCTTCCTTAAGTGTATTCTCCATATATTTCACTGGGCTGTTCATCAGTTTCTTAACTGATTTGCAGAAATTCTTTATATATTCAGGAAGTTAACCCTTTGTCATTTCAGTATTGTCATATTTACCACCAGTCTATGTGAGATGTTTTCTCCTTATTCCTAGTGTCTCTGGCTGTACGTAAATGTTGTAGTCCTTTTTATTTAAATGTGAGTATATTCATCATCTTTTTCTTTATGGTATGAAATTATTCTCAAAGTAATTAAGATATTCTGCTAGGTGCCTTTTTTCAATGTTTTCTTTTCATGTGGAACTCTTCCATTCACCTGAAATATATTTTTTGTATATGATATGAGGCAGTAATCTAGGCTTTGCCTTCAAGATGGATGAAATGGATAATTGAAGAATGGAAGAAATAAACAATAAATGGAAGACCTACAACTTAGTGTCATACTTAATGGTGAGAGACTGAATGCTTTTTCTCTAAGATTAGGAAGAAGGCAAGATGTTCCCTCTGGCTATTCCCATTCAATAATGTAACTGAAGTCCTAGCTATTTCAATAGGACAAGAAAAAGAAGTAAATTAATCTGTATCAGAAAGGAGAAATAGTTCATTCCCAGATGACATAACAATGTAGAAAACTTTAAAGTGTCTACCAAAAAATTCATGGAAATAATAAGTGAGTTTAGCAAAGTCACAGTGTAAGTCCAACAATATACAAAAGATGATATGTTAGCACTGAAAATTTGAATTTTAAATAAAAAAATATATGTTCCACTTATAATAGCACCAAAAAATTAAAATTAAATATGTACTTGTAAATCTAATATATATATATGTATATACACACAGGATCTGTATGTGGAAAACTATGGAACACTGTAGAAAGAAATTATTAAAAATCTAAATAAATGGGCAAATATTCCATGTTCATGGGTTGACTAAGATGCCAATTCTTTTCATCTTTATCTATAGAGTCAACACTATCCCAAACAAAATTTTGATGTTATTAACAAATCAATTCTAAAATTGTAGGGAAAAGACAAAGTAGGAGGACTCATGCTATCCTATGTCAAAATTTAATATAAAGCTAGAGTAATCAAGACAGTGTGGTATTGGTGAAAAAATAACTGCATAGATCAATGGAACAAAATACACAACCCAGAAACAGACTAGCACAAATAGAGTGAACTTCTTTTCAACAAAGACTCAAAATCATTCAATGGAGAAAGTATAGTCTTTTCTAAGAGTGGTGCTGAGACAATTGGATGTCCATATGCAAGAAAATATACTTAGATACAGGCCTCATACCATATAAATACTATTAACTCATATTGGATCACAGACCAAACTGTAAAACACTGAAGGAAAACAGAAGAATCTAGGTTACCTTATGTTTGTTATTGAGTTTTTAGATACAAAACCAAGAGTGCAATCACTGCTCTGTGAAAGGTACTATTAAAAGAATGAAAAGACAAGCCACAGATTAAGGGCAAATATTGGACAACAAATATTTGATTAAGGTCTTGTATCCAAAAATACTTTCTTAAAGAAGTCTTAAAATTTAACAGTAAGAAAACAATTCAGTTAAAAATGGACAAAGCATTTGGACATCTCACCAAAGAAGATATACAGATAACAAGAAAAGCATATGAAAGCATTCAACGTCATTTGTCTTTGTGAAATACTAATTAAAACAAGATTTACTTCACACCTGTTAGAATGTCTAAAATTCAAAAAAACTGACAATACCAATTGCTGGCCTGGATACAGAGCAATAGGAACTCTCAATCTTTGATGGCTAAAATGCAAAGTGGTAATCACTGTGGAAGACATTTGGGGATGTTATTATAAAGCTAAACACAGTGTTTCTCCTATTTTTACAGCTAGCTTTTATCAAGTGACTTGTAAACCTACGTTCACACAAAATCTTCATAAAAATTCATGTCAGCTATGTAAAAAGTGATGAGGAAGAAAAAAACATTCTCAAGAATTTTTAAAATCTCATGGATTAGGCCATGAAAATTATGTAAGTAATGCAGTGTAGAATAATAAATCAAAAGGGCTTAACAGTAACTGTAATAATTCTTTTAAGAACCCTGATTTACAATACAATGGGAATTAAAGACTGGAGAAAGAGAGAGGTAGGGAGAGAGAGCAAAGGGGAGGAAACAGGAGAAGGGAGAGAAGAGGGGAAGCAAGAACCCTTGTAAAGAGCAGTTCCACGTCGCCTTTAGGAAAGGATGAATGTTTATATGAAAGTAAATATTCTTCCACTTTCATATCTCAAAGTTTAAAACATTTTTAGAAAGTTGGACAAAGTGACAAAGTAGGGTGGGCCTTTGGTTTGTTACTCTCACCTCGTAGTGGGCTTATCAGCCATGACCAGGGAAAGAGCCAGGGCTGTGGGTTCAAAGAGCAGGGTGGCTTCTGTGACCCAGCAGACACCTAAACTCAGACAAGGGAGTAGTAGCACAAGATTGCTGGAAGTCTGACACAAACTGTTCTCATTACTGAATTGGTTCTCTACTACATGTTGCCTGACATTTCACGCTGTGAACGCATCGAACCCGCGAGGCACTTCGGAAAACCTAGACTCAGAATACTGAGAAAAGTTCTTAATATTACAGAGCTCTTAAGTGGCAGAGTCAGTTTCTACCGATAACCTGATTGCTTCTCCTTTTCAAGAGCAACAATATGTGGTGCTTTATCTCAAGGTAGACCACCAGCTCAGAAGCCCACAAGTCCATACATTGCCTTCCAGTCAACCTAAACACCCAGTATTAGTTATAACCCCTGCACTTCCTTGAACAAATCAGCCTCACTTTTTTTTTTTACTTCTCCCAGAATTTTAAGCATCAGTATATTTAGATATTTTGCACCATCGGTAAAAATGATCAGTTTTGTAAGTTCGTCATTTGGAGGAAAAATTATCCAGAGAGTACATTTTTCTAAGATAGCTCTCTGGGGATTTTCCAGGACTCTATCCATTTAATTCATTTTGTGCCTTGAAGTTACAGGCTTCCTGGAAATTTTTATTAAGAATTCCACAAGAATTCATTCATTGCATTGATTTACACATACCACAGAGTTTTGCTGTTTCCTACATAGACACATATCTTAAAATCATTGGAATGGAAATCATTTAGTCCAGGAACCATTGGTAACTTTATTACCATTCAGTCAGCCATGAAAACAATCTCCAACACAATTGCCCAAAGGCATGAGGAAGGAGGGCAGATGTGAAGAGACACAGAATGTATTTCTATTTTTAATCAATTCATCATCAGACTTTTAATGGGAATTTATCAGAAAGAAAATAGTGTGTTTGCCTCGGATCCATCTGTTATTTATCCTAGTTAAGAAATGAGAAAGAAACAATTAAAAAAATTAAAAATTTCACATGGTAGGACCGTGTGAAAATTAAGACTACTTTTTTAAATCATGTAATGAAGTCTCATCATGGAAAGGGAGAATAAATGAACACAACCATATGGAATGAAAGAAGGAAAGATTTTTTCCCCCTGCCATCTGCAGAAAATGATAGAATTCTATTGATACCATCCACTGAATTAAATATTTTCCAAACTCATCAGTAGATTAGTTCTCAAGTCTCTACTTTTGCACTATTACAAAAATGACCTTAAATTTTAAGGCCTTACCCTGTGTTAGGTACACTGTGTATGTGATGTCAGACCTCAAGAGTACCCTAATAAGGAGGTATCCTTCTCCCCAGTTTACAGTTGGGGAGAAAAAGGCATACAGGAGCTTGCAAACTTTGCCCACATGCTTCGGATGCAAAACCAGTTCACCCATAGCCAACACTGCAGCTACTGACCACCATCTACTCCACCAAACATTAATACACTTTGGCATTTCATTGAGCACTGTGCTTTTAAAACAGGTGGCAATCTCCTTGGCCTGCATTAAGATATCATTCAATTTGGAGGTAAGGAATTTTGTTTCCCTTTTAAATCTCCTCCTACTAATGTCATGGCCTTGCAGGCTGACTTCCTGCTTTTGCTACTAACCTTGGAGGTGAAGGTTCCACCCTGAAGTTTTAGAGCCATATCACCCACTTTTCCCCCATAGATACCTCCGTATTTAAAGCAGTTGTGCAGTCCCTGAAACCAAAATCACTTTTCTAATGATCATGAGGATACACAGTGCATACACTTGACAGATGCAGGTGCATGGATTATAGAGCAGTTTGGGACTTAGCCATCACAGAACAACAGTTTTGGGGAAGCTGCATCATTTGAGTATTTCTGTCTATATGTGTGATATTACTCCATTTCCAACTTAACTTTGTTTTACAGGTCTCCCTCATAAGTCTGTATCACTTTCCTGTTTCTAATGTCTCGCTACTATAGGACCAGGTACAACTCCACTAACCTGACCATCTAAGTGAATGGTTTTGCCTGCTGAGCTGCAGCTGTGCCAGTCTTGTTTGATGTTCTTCTGTCTTTCCTGGTTTTTCACCATCAGAACCTCATGTCTTCCCCAACCCCTGATCCCCCAAGTCACTTCCTGCTGACCTACTCCTGGATGTTGTGTTTCCCTTTCTCTCTCCTTAAATTAGCCAGTGATGTACTATTAGTGTGTATGTGATCATATAATTATGGGCAGTCTTCTTGTCAGTTAATGTATATGTGGAAAGTATTACTATTTTTTAAATGTACCATTTTTTAGAACTATTTATTGAAAACTAGTGAAGTGTACATAGTTAATTTATGTACTTCAACTTTGCTGCCTACATTTGTGTAGGAACACTTAGCTTCAACTCAGTTTCTTTTTATGACCTACAATCACTTAAAGTAGAATTTACTTCCACTTAAGTTATAGAATAATAGGCAGTGGAGGTAAAATTTTTAAAGTACCTATGATTTGTATAATCTTCAATTTTTACCCTATTCAGGAAACATGAAAAAAATTTTGTTCATTTCACCCATATTCACAAATACCCATGAGAATCATAAAAATGTACATAAGCAAGTTTTAACCTTCAACCTGCCTTTCATGTTTCTAAAAACAGCTTTATTTTGTTAGGAAGGCTATATCAGAAAAGATACCTTGAACACATTTAGCATGTGATCTCTCTCCTACTTCCAAATGAATGGTGAACATTTTAGTTGCCTTTTCAACAGCCATTTCACACTTTTGCTATTGACTGTAGCCCTTAGTTTGAGCAGGATCGGCTACACTCTCAACTCTGGGATGAAGCTCTGGAAATTATCCCACTATTATTGGATAAGGTTAGGAAACATAACAGAGACTTGAGCCACAAGTCTTGAACCATAAGTGAATGATAACCGTCCTGACCCACAGCACTTGAGAAGTATGCACTCGATCTCTGTTTTGTACCCCCTCAATTAGAGTGAAGCTCAGGACTTTTACTCAAAAGCTTTGTATTTTTCTGGAATCAAATGGTGTTCAGATGTAAAGTATGGAACCACTTCAGACATTTTACTAACATGAGGGAAGCTAGGATGAGGATAAGACTAATTCACAGATAAGAGAATTGTAGAGAAATGGAACAAGAGACTTGTTGAGAGTGAGCCTCAAGCTTACCCTATATCTGGATATTTATAATTATATCATCCAACAAAGACCCATTCATGTTCCAAGAGTTTTAAACATAAGCTTTCTATTACTGAAAATGAAAACAGCTAACTGATGCAGCTAGGTGCTAAGAGAAGTGCTAGTGTCCAGCCCCTGCTCAGAGGTTCAGGGACTTCTAGAGAAATGACACATGAAAACAATTCCTTGCAATGGATCCATCTTTTAGGTAAGAACACTTTCAGATGTGCACCTAAGATTTTTGAGAACATGGCTTTGATCTCAGAAAGCTCATGAGTTAAGTTTTTCAACCATAGAATGGGTAAGTGAGCAAAATGAAGTAGTAGAGGTAATACTTTGGAAATTTTATTTGATAAACAGGGATAAGGGAAGGGAAAAGAGTAATGCTTTCAGCTTAGCAGCTGTTTATTCATTCATTTATTTATTCAATATGATGCAGAAAACAGATTCAGAGAGCTAAAAAAAATATATATATATAATAACTACTGCTGGTTGTATTTGTACAGATAAAAGGACATTTAGCTTAATAATTGATATTATGGAAGTCTTCCCAAGAAAGTGCCATTTGAGTTGAAATCTAAAGGCAAAAGTATTAAAGATATATATAAATATAAATATTTAGACATACAATATATATATATGCCCAAATTGAAAACTACCAGTAAAAAAGGAATACTATAAATCCGTATCTTTTTTTGTTATCTATAAATGTTTTATTTTATCATGATGAATAAAATGTTTTATTTTATCACCCAACTTAGAAATAGTATTTGGACATTGGGTTCAAGATGATGGTATCAGAAGATCCTGGATCATTCCCTCCCATGGATACAATAAATAAACAACTACATATGGAATAATTTCCTCTGAAAAGAGACTGAAAACTGGATGAACACAGCTTCTATAAAAAGGGTAAAAAAAGACAGCACTGAGGTTAGTGGGAGAAGCAAAGACACAAAATTGCCAAAAAAATACTCTATCCCAGGCATGGTGATCCGCAATTGGGAGGGATTGCTCAAAAATACAGAACCTTTCCCTGAGGAGTGAGGATTTGTGCTCTGTGTCTGGCATCCTACCCATTAGATTTGCACAAGAGATGAGCCCTCTAAATGCAGGGCTTTGACAACTAATGGGGATCCTGTGGGTGAAACAGGAAACCCTTGAGATTTTCTGTAGGGATGGAAACCCTACTACATGCCCCACTTATAATCTTATCTTACCTTGCCAATGTTGGTGCCAGGGGCACCATTTTGGAACTGTCCTTCTAACCTGCTAAAGCGGGTGGGTGTATATAGCTGAGAACCCCACTCACACCTTCAGTGCAACCATGTGCCTCATACAGGCCAGGCAATGCTCTGTCCACCCCTGCACTTCATCACAGCCACATGTTGTGGCTGGGCTGGGTGCCAGTCCTGCCCACCCCCGTGCTGTATTCATGGCCTCGCCATAGCATTCGGGTGTGTGCAGCCTGTGAAGAGGATGACCTTCAGTGCCAAGGTCTGGTAGTCAAAAGGGATCTGAATAGACACTTTTCCAAAGAAGACACACAGATGGGGAACAGGCATATGAGAAGATGCTCAATATCACTGATTACTAAGGAAATGCCAATTAAAACCACAATGTGATATCACCTCTCACCAGTTACAGTGGGTATTACCAAAAACACTACAAATGACAAGTGTGGAGAGGATATAGAGGAAAGAGAACCCCTGTGAACTATTAGTGCGAATGTAAATTGGTAGAGCCACTGTGGAAAACAGTATGGATAAAGAGGCATAAAAATCTCAATCATAATGTAAGCTGGATCAGGGTACAGCATGGAGATTCTGAAGAACACAAAAACACTGATTTGAAAAGATATATGTACCCTACATTCAGCATCCTACACTCAGCAGCATTGTTCACAATAGCCAAGAAATGGAAACAACCTAGAAGTCTGTCAGTGGATTCATGGATAAAGATTTGGTACATATGTCAATAGAGTAGTACTCAGCCATTAAAAAGAATGAAATTTTGCCATTTGTGACAGCATGGATGGAATATGAAAATTTTGTGCTAAGTGAAATAAGTCAGATAAAGAAAGACAAATACAGTATGATTTCACTCATATCTGGAGTTATTAAGAAACCAGAACAAACAAACAAAACAAAGCAAAAACATATTCATACATACAGGTTACACAGTGGTGATTATCAGAAGTGAGGGGGGTTGGGAGGTGGGTGAAATGAAGAGAGTCCATTGTAACTATAGTGGTGACCACTTCATAGTACATGCAAATATCAAATTGTAATGTTGTATATCTGAAGCCTATATAATGGTTAATACCAATTTTATCCCAATAAAATAAAATATTTGCATTTAGATGTATGATACATATTTTATGTGTGACTGGTAAGTAGTAATTTCAAGTATTTTGTACTGTTCATACATGTTCATGTGTTAATATTGATCTTTACTTAAATTTTCCATAGAAACCATCAGATATTTTATGCTCATTAGAAATTACATCAGTGAATCATATGACTATTATTTTGAAAAGTGTCATCCCTTAGCTGGCTTAGCTTGTCACATCGCAAATGTCCGGCTGAAAGCATTGCGGGTTTCATTGCCGTCCTAAAGCCTTTTACTGAAAATCCGTGAAAAAACAAAAGATGAAAGCAGAGACAAATTTGCCACTTGCTTAAGCAACACTAATGACTTTCAAAAATTTCCTCTTCAAGAAAAAGACACATACTTTTCAGTACACTATATCAAGAATCCATTTATTAAGACATTCAATTAATACAATAGGAAATAAAATTCAAACAACTCAAAACTCAAACATCTAATTATTGCTAAAGTTTCTTAATAAAGTTATGTTTAAAGCTTTACATTCAATTTTATTTTATTCACTGCTGTAGCCACTGGGACAGTGCTTGGCACCTCAGTAACTACTTAGTGACTGAAGCTAAAAATTAACTTCAGGTTTTTTCCAGAATCTCTCATCTCCATGATTCCAAAAATATTAGTATTTGAAGAAATATTTCTGATATTTTATACTCTTCCTTTTTTGTTCTACCTTATACTAGTTTCTTCAAGCATTATACCTGTGGGACTAGTATTAATACACAGGAAATCCATCAGAATCAAAGTACCAGTTTCAGAAATCAAACCCAAAATTCCTTCATTTTTTTTCTCATATAGAGATACAAAACAGCAGATTAAAATTCACTTTGGAGAATAAATACTACTCAAATTATTACATGTACAGTTTATGTGCTAAATATATGATGAAGATTCTATATCTCACTCACTTTAGTAGTGACATCACAATTGTGAGAGGAAAGAATAGATTATACATTTAATAATGATGAGATAACTGGCTCACAATTTGAAGAAAAGAATGAATTAATTCACTACCACACTATCTATGTGAATATGAATGTATTAAATCTAAATGTTAGAGGGAATGTTATAAAATACTTAAAGGAAAATTTAAGAAACTTGTTTTGCGAGATAGAATTGGGGAATTATTTCTTAAACAAGACCCTGAAGCCCAATTTACAGGGCTCATTTTAATAGCCTAATTTAGTTACACAGAGTAAGCCATTTAGTAGGCTACTTTTATAACTAATCCCACATAAACATAAAAAGTTGATAGAACTGTATATAATTAATCTGTACAAGTAGACTTAAAAGGTCTGTTTTGGAAATTTGAGGACCTAAATGATTCTTGAAGCACGTCAGTGAGATGAGATCCCTAAATCAATGCTTTGATGTACAAGTGCTTCCTAAATCTTACAAACCACTTACCCAACCTAATCCAGTCTAGTCAGTGACTGAGAAATAACTCTTCCTCTCCCCTGGTCAGGACAAGCTCTGGGTGTGGAGGTAGAGGTCACATATTTTGTCCCAAAGCCCCTCCTCAATTTTCTAAGTGTTTTCTGAAGTTTCAATTAATCTGTGCCAGGAAATGCTCACAGGTCCCTAATGAGGCAGCCACGTGTTAGCTTAGAAAGAACTAGACCTATGAACTTAGGCTGCAGATCTCTACCGCTTACCAGTATTGTGACCTTAGAAAAGCAGATCATCCCTCTGCTTCGACTATTCACCTGGGTAAAAATAGTACATAGATTTGCTTTCAAGGCCCTTATTTTTCTAACAACTATGAGTTTCCCATTATCTGGTGACTTTAATGTGAAAATTATAAATTACGGGAGACCAAGGAGGTGGTGATCTTTGGACTTGGCCCTGTGGACTCTCTCAAACCGCAATGAAGAGTTAATCATGTCCTCCTTCTATGCCCACAACTGGCTCGGTCCTCAAGACAGCAGGGAAATTTCTGTATATCTTGGGGCCCTTTGGTTGTAGACAACAGGGCTGGAGGTTGTGGGAGGGAAGCAATGGCCAAATCAAGCAACAAATTCAAAAGAAATTAGTCGGTAGCAAATGTGGGAAGGTCACAGAATTGACAAAAGGCTTCTTGAAGACAGTAACAAGAACATACCTCAGGATAGTGGGAACAGAGAGAAAGTGAGAATGTCCACACCCACCACTGGACAATTCTGCACCAACTACGTACTCTCTGGGTTTCTCCCCACCTGGAAAGACACCTTGATTCACCTAGCTGGGTCACAGGCTTCCTTCCTGTTGGCCAGGGGATATCACAGCACCTTGACTATAAAGCTGTTCACCATTAAAGAGGAAGTTCCTTGCCCCAAAGGGAATCAGAACACAGCTACCAGACAAAAAGGAAGGATATGCTGAGCATGAAAGCAGCCCACCCCACAACAATCAACAGACACCTCTGGTAATAGGAGCTGTCATATGCTGATCCTTTGCTCATGTTGGAGGCTCCCTGCTGTCAAACCCAATACAACAGAAGGAATTGTGGCCTCTCTGCAGAGCATCTTCATTCAAAATGGTCATTTAGCTGTTTGCACTTGTCAGGGTCCTCGACTCTTTTTACTCCTCCTTCATCTTTACTTACCTCTCTTTGAACAAAGACTATATGAATATAGCAAGGTTGTTGTAAGGATACAAATAAACACCTAGGTTTAGTCCAACATCCAGATATTATATATATAGACACACATACAAACACCACACACACACACACGCACACACATACGCACACATTTTTTGTGAATCACTTAAATAAATGATAATATGTTAAAAAGGCATATTTTCCCAAGGAAGAGTCAGTCTTTGTAATTTATTATTCACAGTTTTAAATGGATAGAATAGGATATGAAAAACAGAATGTGGTAGCAGTTTTTCTAAAAAGAAAGAGAGAAAAATTTATTGTAGACTAACTAGAAAATCCCTCATAGAAATGGCTATGCTTCCATGTAACAGAATTCTCTTCTGGAATTAAAGATCTGTTATGCTGACAAGAAATGTCCTCAGAAGGCTGCAGAACTATTCTGCCATCTATGAGAAAAGATCTGGAGACTGCAAAAGATGATTGTGCAAATGGTGTCCAAATGTATCTACACTCAAATAATTACTTTTCTGTGCTTTATAATATGAAATTTGGTTGTAAGTATGACTATTATAAGCCAGGTTTTTTTTATTCCCATACTTTTTTTGAGGGGGATTTAATTCCCATTTACTTCTGAATAGTTTTTTTAAATGGGGCCAAAATATGACCAGAGCATGAAGAATGTTCCAATAGATGCTCCGTGGTCTTATCCACTGGTAAACTGTGCACACACTGACCCCACGGGGGATGCTGCCGAATGAAACCCCCAGCCCGTTTCTGCCCTTTGTGCATATTGTATTTGTGGTTTTCTTTGAAGCCCTTTTCATTCACACTTGAAAAATAAGGAGAAGCCCAGCCCCAGAGCAGAGCTTTACTGCTGACCACCGTATCTGTCTTAATTAAAAAGGATTTGAAATAGAGTTTTTGCATGTGTTAATAGGAATAAAGAATCTCTCTGTAGTTTAAATCTAGTCTGATTTTTAAAATTTATGATGACATATGAATAAAACATCTTAAAAATACTGAGTATTTTTGAAAGCAAGCTTTTACTAGCTCTGCGACCTTTGGTATATCCCTTAGCCTGGGCTTACTTCTCTGAGGAATAAGTACCTGGCCTACCCATTTCAGACATCATGTCGAAATATGGACATGAAAACACCATGCGAAGGCAAAGTGAAGTGATACGGAGTTACTTCTGCCAAGCAGCCTGATACAGAGCAAACAACACAGACATTGCAGTTAGGAAACCTCAGTCCAATTTTAGATCTGTACTTAATAGCTGGTTATTTATTTTGGTAATTTTGGTTGCAGTACTAGCAATAAATAGTACAGAAATCATTAGCACAGGTTTGTAGCCAGATAGACATAGGTTCAAGTATAGACTCTGCCACCTTTTTTATTAGACAAGTATCTTCTCTCTAAGACTCAATTTCCTCACTTACAAATGAGAATAATTTTCTCTACCAATACCAAAATTAAACTTCCAATATACATTAAAAAGTAAGAGAAAATTAAAAAAAGAAGATAAGGCAGTCTCTAATACAGAAACAGTTGAGAAAATTTAAAAGGTACAAACCACATAACTACATACCAAGGATAACAGTGGCTGCAGGTTCTAAAAAGCAAAAAAAAATAAGCTAGTGTTTGGAGTGAACATGAGAATTTTGATGTGCATTAAAATAAAGCACAGGCTATAAAGGCCATTTTAGAAATCTAAACCAGTAAACACTAATGACATTTTTCAAGGACATCAAAATGGGACAGCATCTTTTACCCCCCTATATTCAGAAATAAGCAACAAAAAAATGTGAGGATGAGACATTTCACAGTCTAAAAGACAAGGGCAATCGAGTATCAATATGTCAATGTTGGTGTGTTCATGGGATCACATTTCTTATTTTCACAGTAAGTTTCCAGAGGGCTTTTCTGGATACCTAGATAACTTGTGTGTATCCGTTTTGAAGGTTTAGATTCTGTAGCAGAACACAATAAAGCAAACTTTTGAAACCTAAGCAACATGCAGCTAAATAACTTGAGCGCTATCTCTAATAGCTATGTTAAAATATTGATGAGGCAAGAATTTCAGAGCAAAGTTGATTACTATGTTAGATGTATCTAGTGGAAAATATTTCACTTTGACTTGTTATTTTCTTTTCCTGGGAAAAATGGAAGCAATAAGCCATATCGGACTCAAATTGTGAACAATTCAGCTCTGCACGTTTGAGAGTAAAAGACGTGCAATTTATAAAATACAACTAGAAGCTAGACCTTGTATTAATGATGGTGGTGATGATGTAGCAAGGTTATTGTAAGGAGCCAAAAGAAGAAATACCCAAGTTTAGTCCAACATGCAGATGTCATGAAAACCGAAGCATATTTTGTGAAGAATTCAGACCGACCTAGAGATGTCATGCGCAGAGGTGAATAATTTCACACCCATGTCCACCATCGCAGTGGCTCAATTACCTCTGGATATTTTCTTATTTCTGACCTTTTACAAACATCTGCTAGCAACATTACCTTTTTTTTCCTCTTGAATTCTGTTTCACCCACAGCTTCGTCTTCCCCATGATTTCGACTTCCCAGGAGCCCACAAGGACTTGCTCTATCTCATGGCCTCCTTTCATCTCAACTTTCCATTCTCAACTCTGTTTCATGATTCATATTCCCAAGTCTGTTTGATTTTGCTGTTTGATCCCCAGTTCTTTGTGATCCTGCTCATCTTGCCACATCAGCCCGTGGTATGGATTTCTAGCTGGCCATTGGTCAGATGCTCCCCTTCTGCCCAATCAGCTGCTAGTGGGAAGGTCACATGGTCTTCACAGCAGGGAATTGGGAGGAGGAACCTTCACTTATAAGGAGCATGGTGTGGCTCATAATCAGACCTCTCTCAATGATTATGTGACTATGAGCCAGTTATTTAATATCTTTAAGCTTTCCATGCTTACCTCAAGAGATGTTTGTATTCATCGTATGAGATAATGTATGTGAAAGCCCTTTGAAATCTCTAAAGTAAGATATCTGATATAAATATGAATAAATACACTTTTAAAATAATTTAGCTCTGTGTATGTAATGATTGAGTCTGAATAACTTGTGGATACTCCTCAAGAATAAGACTGCTGAAAACTCCCTCAACGTGCCAGCAATCTGAGTTTGAGCTTCTTAAATTAAATCAGTTAAGGTGAAAATTTCTGTGATTTCTCTTCAGTACAAGTTGAACTACAGCTGGCTGCAGCTCCTGTCCTGAACGCTGCCCAGTACTTAAGAGCAGTAAACCACATAACACTTTTCCATGAAAGGATTGAAATCTTGTCTGGAAAATATTTTCCATGGTGCTCATAGTCTTTTGTGAGTTGTCAGCTTCCAGCAGGACACTAAATAAGACCCTATCCTCAAGGTTTGATCATTTTGAAGGACTGGAAAATAGAGCTCAAAATACTTTAAATTAAAAAGGAGAAAGGATTGTGGGGTTTTTGTGTATGTGCGTGAGAGAGTTTAGCCCATGGTACAGCCTAAGGCGTAATATCACCCTCATTTTTGACAGCAATTGCAAGTTTGGGGGATTCCCAAATGTTCAGTTCCCTCACGTTCAGTAGTTCTCCGGACAGGCCCACAGAACTCACTGGAAGCCTATACTCATGGTTATGCTTTATTACAAGGAAAGAGCATAAATGCAAATCATCCATGGGAAGGGCAGAGAGATCAAGAGAAGTGTCACATGAGGAGCTTCTGCTGTCCTCTCCCGTGAGTATGGATATCAATCTTCCCCAGCATTGACGTGTGACTATGGATATGTCTATGTTTTTCTTGGGTAGATATCTAGGAGTGGAATTGTCAGGTTTTATGGTAACTTTACATACAGCTTTTTAAGAAATATGCTGTTTTCAAAAATAATTGTAACATTTACCATCCCACCAACAAAATATGAGGGTTCTAGCTTCTACACATCCTCAGCAACACTTGTTGTCTGCCTTTTTTATGATAGCCATTTTAGTGCATAAGAAGTGGTTTCTCATTTATTTTTCAAACAAACTATAATTGTACTGGTAAAGGGCTATTATTATCAAGATGTGTCCAGGGAAATAACAAGTTCAGTAAGAGGTGCTCTGCTGTTGCCTTTACCCTGCTTATTTTTCTCATTTAAAACTTTTGTGGCATCAGTCTATTACTTGCAAGTTACACTGGAAAATACCAAATGCATTGTTATTATTTCTCAGATGACTGTCACATCTGTTTACCTTTCTAGTGGCAAGCACAATATTATTTCTCTGTAAAATTGTCCACATTTACTAAGAGAGACTATAACAAAAATGAAGTGGATAAAATATAAAGAGGAATTATGGCAGGGTGGGTGTAACCAAAACACATATACTGAATTTAGATAAAAGAGCAAAAGATTTTATGGTGTAATGCAGAATAACATTGTAAACACTTAGTAATTTGATTGGCTGGTTGACCTATGGATTAAATTTAAATTTATAATAGCAATATGCCAGACAGGACTATCTTATTTCTCCTCACAGAAACCACCCTGCACAATAAATAGAAAAGGGAGAGAGAAGAAAAACATGGGAAGAAGGAAAAAGAATACAAAAGGGGAAGGTAAAAAAAGTAATAAAGGGGATTGTAATGCATGACTTGTAAGTGCCATAAACAATGCTATAAACAACTTAAACATTTAGTATCACACAATCCGTGATGTAAAGCACTACAGGATGATTCGTTTCGGCAGTGAGAGGAAGGGTATTGCAGATACGACCTCTCAGGGAATATGCAGGGCGCTGTAGGCGGATATAGCTCAGGAGCTCCTGGTACTGACTCCATTGTCACCCAGCATGGTGATGATGCCTGAGCAAGACCCAGGAGAGCCACCTATCTGTAAACATTACCTTAATTCAGTGGTTTTCAGCATGTGCTATTTATTCCCCAGGCATAGCTGGCAGTGTCTGGAGGCGTTTTTGGTTGTCAGAACATTGGTGGGTGAAGGCCAGTGTTTAGCATGCTGCTAAACAGCCTGCACTGCCCAGGACAGCCCCTACAACAAAGAATGATCCAATGCAAAGTCAGTAGCTGGGATGCTGAGAAACCCTACCTTAAGTGGGGGCACACAGATTATCTGCATAAACTCTACATGAGTATTAACATATGGCTGAAAAATGAAAGAGCTGCAATACACAAATAACTGACCTTTTACTGAAATTTCTGGAAATTTCACCAACAACCACATATACCTTTTGTATCCCTAGGCCAATGTCCTCCTTTTCCGTAGGGTCACATTACTTTAGGTAACATTTTGTGGCCTGGGTGAGCTAAATCATGAACATAGTCTAATCATACAATGGAAGGAGAAATGTGTGTCTGTATATGTGTGGGTGGTCTCCTCCTGCCAATCAGCACACCTAAAACACTGCAACTGTCTTAAAAAATTAAAATTTATAGGTTAGCTCAGAGATACTTTAGATAAGTGTTTCCAAATCCTTCCTTCTTGCCTTTTCTGCAAAATTGTCTTAGTAAGAGTAAAACAAATTGCTTTGAGTTTTATCTCTTAGATCTCCTGTCTAACTTATTTCAAACTTAAAAAAAAAGTATGAACATGTCTTAAAAAGCAGGCTGCAAAAGAGAGGAAAAATAAAAGATGCTAAAAATATGAACTGTAAAAACAATCCCATGAAAGTCCCTAAATGGACTCTAAAAATTTATTGTACATGGAATGATTCTACTCATGGTATGTCCCAACACAATTTCATGATCATTGTGAACTTCCCCAAATTATGTTATATTTTTGTTTATCCAATTATGCAAGTTAGAGAAAAGGCCCTCTTTCTAATTTGCAAATTAATTATTATGTCTTTTAGACTTAAAATTAGTCTATCAAGCTTCATTTAGCAAAGAATGTGTTAGACAGATACTGTCAAAATAGCTTATTCTTAATAATTTACAGATTCCTCACTGGAAACTTCTGGGAAATGGTGAACTTATCTCAGATTTGTTCCTTCGTCAAAAGACAAGGAAAGGGGAGCTGGGCATTTATCCTCCAGTTTTGGGCAATCATTAGCTGAGGATTTTCCTGGGAGCATCGTCTCTCCCCATCCCTTTCAGCTTCCCCACAGGAGGAAGAGGGAGTTTACAGAGGACTCGATCGACAGATACTGAAGAGTTAATTTTTAGGAGACCAGGACAGGGCATAAAGAATATCTGCTAAGTAACTAACTCAAATGAATGGATGCTAAAGGGAAATGTGGAGAGAGGATAAAGGCATTCACTATTATTTGCAATTTGTTTGCAGTCAGTTATATACTTTCTTTTCCTAAACCATAAGTACACATTATGTTACTTTTAGTAAAGTTATAAAGTTATCCACTAAGTGAAAACAGCAATAATTTAACTCCTAATATGGAGAGAAATTAATGTGAGAGAGGAAGAAGGTAGTAAACTGCACTTTCCTCATCTTGCTTACCATTGAGAAAACAGAAAAGGATAATTTAACAAGATATATAAATGTACATTTATAATTTGTAACTTTCTTTTTAAAAAAAGTGAATGTATGACAGTCAGTGGTTTTGTTTCCCACTGTTGCTTCCAACCTTGCTACAGTGAATCTTTCTTGGTCTTCCCTTAACTACATCTGGGGAAGATTCTGCAGCTTTGTGCACTTTTAGTGTCATTCAGGTACAATCTAATTTAAAGCACCAATCCTAAACGTCTTAGTCCTTCCTCTCCTACTCCATGCCTATTTCTGAGAATAGTTTTGCATTGTAGCCTTAGTTTTCTGGAGTGATGAAGGAGAATGGATTATTCTCTGCCTTCCTTCTCTCCCTTTTCTCTGTTTAGATCTTCCTAGAGAAAGTCATTCAAAAGGAGAGAGAGCAGTAGTCAGGTTCTAACGTAGCTTTCTGAACGCTGATGGGGACACTAGACACTGGTTTGAGCTCATTCTCACTCCTGATGTCTTCCATGTGGTGGTGTTTTGCTTAGGACAGTGTTCACCCAGCGTTCAGCCCATCCTCTTCTGTCACCCATGCCCCAGAGACAGCAGGAAGAGCGCCCATTAGCTAGTCCACAGTTATATCTCTGAAAGGGATAAACGTTGTCGGACGTATCAGTCACCTGGGCTGATACTGCCTTGCTGAATCTTTGTGACCCATCTCATGGAGCCCAGGACCTTCACACATCCTATTCTGTACCCCTCCCAATAGCATGGAGAACTAAGATGTTTGGAGAACTGGTTGCCCCATCTTCTTGCCATAGCGCACCACCACGCCTTTTCCCACTGTGGTCACAGGCCACTCCAAGAAGCTGCCCACATTAAAAAATCACAAGGCCATAAATGGCACAGCCCCTATGTTTACACATGTCCCTAAACTCTGAGGAAACACCACAAGCTCATCCGAGAACTTACATACTCCTTATACTCTGATGGAAGTACTAGAGTGGCTGTGTAGATTCTGGAAATCAACAAATACCCAGCCTTGGATTGAGACTCAAGTGTCTCTTTTCTCTTTATTGTCAGCACCTATTACTGATTCCCTTAGAACTCCTCTCTCTTCCTTGGTTAGGAGAAAGTCTCTCCCTGTGAGTATGTCTTCTCAATGTCTCTAATAATAACCCCCTACCTAGGCCTTTCCCTCTACAACCCAAGGTGGGGATATCGAAATAGAACAATTCAGCTGCCTCTTGCTGGGCTGGAAGAAAAGGGCATGCTCGCAATGTTTCTGTCTTTGGAAACTAGAGCACAGCTTCTGAAACCACACTGTGCCTGTGCATATATAGCGCTTTGGGATGGTGTTAAAATACAGAACCTGATCCATTAAATCTGGGCTGAGGCTGAGATTCTGCATTTCCAACCAGCTCCCAGGTGACATGAGTGCTGCTAAT
Source organism: Manis javanica (assembly GCF_040802235.1). Classification (NCBI taxonomy): domain Eukaryota; kingdom Metazoa; phylum Chordata; class Mammalia; order Pholidota; family Manidae; genus Manis; species Manis javanica. The sequence goes on from NC_133168.1 coordinate 69,192,070, forward strand.
TCACAGACCTCACTTTGAATAGCAAGGATAAAGTACTTAGTGCCTTTTTGACTGGAGAAGGAGGTATACATGAAGGCAGGGAAGGACACTTTTATTTTCTGTTTAAAATCCTTTTGCATGAATTGGGAAATTTTTGTTTTTACTTTTACTAATTTTTTAAAAAATCAGAAGGTTAGTCAACACAAAAAAATAAAAATAATTTGAAAGTATGCTGTATTTACTGGAGGAACTTTGAGTAATTTTTCTTTTTCTCTTTACAAGGAGTCTCCAATTCTGTCTTTTCAAATCAGGTGAAGAGCTATGCACATCAGCTCACCGGCTGCTGTGTGCAAAGCATTTCATGTCTTTCTCAGGATGGCTTTGTTTACCAAATATTTGTTAACCTAAAGGAAATTTAAAATGCATTAAGTTCAACTTTGAGGGTAGTACTGTATGATTACATCAAATTGCTTTTGGATTCTTATTTGATAAAGAGAAAAGCACAGACAGTCCATAGGCCTTTAAAATACAGCATAAATGCACGAAAATTCCCACGGTCCTTCTGCCAAATAACTGCTTATTAAATATTAATAAGTTGATTATTTATGCTCAGAAAATACATCGATGCCCCAGTTCTTGGAGCATTTTGATCTGTATTCCTGATGCCTCATGGGGTTTGTGCTTTTCTTTCTCCCTCTATTAACCTGTCAGGATTTTCATTCGTATCTCCTTCCTAATATAATTCCCCAAATGCAAATCTATTTTTTATTTGTTCTTTATGCTTTTCTTTCGCTTCAGATTCACTACCTTAGATGTGCTGTTGAGGTTAAATGAAGATTCATGCTCATAGACTTTAGTCCTCTTTCTTCCCAATTTCTGAGTCAGGTTCACCCTAGGTTCCCTGTGCCCCTAGCGCCATCTCTGGTTATGCGCTGGAACTGCAAGACAGAAAAATTCCTATGTGATTCTTCAACCCAGAGCTCTCTGTAATGTGGTCTAGACTGTATGTATTTTTATCTCTGAATAGGCTAAAGAATCTGGCAATGGCTTTCTGCCACACTGTCTAATCTTAGAGTAGCCAGGGCCAAACTAATGCGTTTACAACTTTCCTACCAACCTCCCTCCTCAAAAAAAGTGGAAAGTGTTAATTGAGAACCAATTAATGTAATGTGTTTGAGGAGAGGCTGCATACATTGCAAAGTGAAGGCTTGAAATAAGTTTGTTTTTAATATCCTCAATTATCCTCATTCCTCACAGCTTCAGCAGGTATTTATGTAAATAATTGCCTCAAATTTTTCTTTAATTTTGTGCGTTTCAGGCACTCTTTTTATATTTACGTATTTTAATTTGGTCTAACACTATGTTCAGTCTTTTCTCCACTTTCCCCTCATCTTTCTTTTTTTTCGTCTGTCTCCACTGTCTTTTTACTTATTTTGCCTCCTTTTGGACCAAAACTTGTCTAGGTCAACCATGACTAAACATTTTAAAAAGTAAGCACTAATGTTAGCTACACTTAGGTCAAATATTAGTCATATTGTACTATTTGTAAGTAATAGTTAATATTTGAACAAGATGTTGTCCTTTCAATTTCAGCAGAATATTTTTGCTAAGCTATTTTGTGTTTAAGTAATAAACAATTTCACTTGTTCTTTTTGTAAGAATATTTCCCTCATGGTTCCAAATACTCTAGAAGAAAGATTGAAGACTATAATCTTAAAGAAACAAAGTATTAGACTGATCCTCTTGCTCAAATTGGAAGTTACTGCAAAATGCCTGCCAAAATAAAGAAGTGGAAAATTCTCAACACTGAAAAATGACTTTGTGTTTAAATAAAGTACAAGTGAGCGTGAGAGAATTTGGAAAGGTAAAATGATTAACTATGTTAAACTACTAAGTGACAACTGCTATGTAGTTGCCTGAAAAGAATGCCCTTAAATTCTGTGCATTATAGTGGAAACATGAAAACTTAAATATTTCTTTAAAAGTTTTGTTGACTCTGAATCTGATTTACCTTTTATGACTCTGATCTGACACCTCCGTTTTAGTGCATGACACTCAAAGACAAAAGCCATCTTCATATTTTGTCTTTCCAGCAGAGAGCACATACATCATTATTCAAGATTCACTCTTGATGCTGACCTGCAAGTTAGCTGTAGGGATCTGTTCATTTAGGTTCAATACTTTAAGTTTCCACTCTGAAGTCTGGTTGCAGTAGTTTTTCCAACATTGCAAAACTTTCCATGGAAGAGCCAATTTACTATTTGGGAAATACAAAAGGCAAGAGAGCAATAATACTTTTTCTCCTAGAATATTGAATTAGTTCTACAAGGAAAAATCCTGCCACGTGGGAATTCTTTACATTCTGAAATGTAGGATCTATTTGTAGTCTATTTCCAAGCACAGGTGACTCTTGCGTAAGAGTCTGACCTAGACACAATGAGAGAGTTCGGTCTTTATTTATGCACTTTGATTTTGCTCCAGACACAGGGTAACAGTGGCAGATAACACAGGGCCCAACCATATGAAGGGTTTATATGGAAACTCATACATAAATATAAATTACTCTACATACATTATACACACACATGTAACATGCATGTATGCATCTGTGCAATACATGTAACACATATACATGAATGAAACATACATATATATTCATAAGTTACTGTACAACAGAACTGTACATAATGTAAATGAAATTCATCATGTAAATTTTGTAGTCATACCATTCAGAGAACCCACTACACCACCTGGCTGTGCCACAGACCAACGCTGTCTAGTTTTTTATCTGTATTTATCCTTCTCATTTAACTGCCTTGTTTCCCAAGTTTCTAATAATCTCATTCTGCCTCATATCTGTTAAGCACAGTAAGATTTATGTCACAGAGTTAGTCAATAAGATGTAAGATGTTATAGCTCTTTTTTCTACAGGTTAATTTACAACTTGCTTACATCGGGATCTGTATGTTCAAGATCCTGCTGAGTAGAGTAGCTTGATTTCCAAGCTAAGATGTTATTCAGTATGACAAAAATATCTATATTTTGCCGCTTTTTAAAAAACTGAGTTTTAACTAAGTCCTTTAGGACCTCATGTAAAGAAATGTCTTCTGGAAGTTTTTAACTGCATTTCAGGTAGTACACAGAGATATTTTGGGACTGGGGCAGATTGTGGAGTCCCTCAACCCATGCTACAAAGGATGTTATCTTTTTATAATATTATTTTTGACTGCAAAAAAAATGTCAGTTAGCAATATCTATGGGATTTAATATTTCTATAGCTATAAAATACAAAGTCAGATTTATGCTAACATAAGATGAATTGATATACAGATATTCCAAATAGTTATTCAGGAATTAAGTAATTTCTAAATTAAAATAATACAAGCAATCAAGATAGACATGTTTCCATTGACACTATTGAAAATTTGAGAAATTTAATTTGTTGTGTTTTCCTAATTTTCAATGTTTTCCAGAAATATTGCTTATCAAAAGAAGACTGATGATCCAGAGTATCTATCTGGAATGTGGTCTGTCATGGTATTTTATACTTCTGTGATGTAACTACAGATTTTAGTTTAACAGTTCAAGGTTAAGTTTCCAGGAAATAGGGCATTTACAAGAGCATGCCCCCTACTTCAGTGGTCAATGGATGAAATCAGAAATTAACAGAAGACATAATTTACACATTAATCTTCTGGTAATTTTTCTTTTTTTTTTTAAAAGCTCAGAGCTTCAAGATATATCTGCATCGTCATTGCTCCACTCTTAGAGTTCGGCAAAAGGTAAATGACTGACACCACCTGTCTAGTTGCTTAGGTTAACAATACTCACAAATGAGAGACAAAGAAAATCATAGAAAAGGTCCAAAAGAGGGAGAAGGAAGGCTTTTGCCCCATCAGCTACTAAAATAATCTAGTCTATAAAGCCTCTATATCAAAACAATGTGGGATTTCTGCATGGTTCAGACAGAACCATGGAAAAACATAAATACTGCAAAATACATACCCAAATAACATATGATAAAAGGACCGTCTTAAATTTGTGTTTGTTTGTTTGTTTGTTTTCTTAGTGAAAAGGGGATAATTGGATAGCCATGTGGATAAAGAGTAAAATTGGATCCATTACTCACACCATACAACAGGATAAACTTAGAATGGATCAGAGATGTAAACAAAAAGTGAAATCATACAAATAATAGAAGACATTTGGATGAATTACTATATAACCTGAAAAGGGAATAATTTACCCTTTTAAGAGTCCAAATCCAGAGGCAAAAAGAAATACAAAAAATTGATCATATTAAAAAATAACTTTGAATGATTAAAAACATTATAAGCAAAATTATAAGGTAAACTGCTTTGCAACTTAGATCATAGATAAATAATTACTGTTTTTTTATATATTAAGTGTTCCTAAAAATAGAACATGGCTGATGGACCTATAAAGACAGACTATAGAAACTAATAACCAATACGGAGAAATAAGTGCAGACAGCTTTAAACATGTGAATGTGAATTCAACCTCATTCACAATAAGAGAATATGCAAATAAAAACTATGCCAAAATAGCTTTTTCCACATATTGATTTGGTACAGAATCAGAAAACGTACTACGTTAGCAAAACTGTGGGCAAAGAGGCACTTTCACATGTCGGTAGAGGAAATGGAACAGGAAGCAACCACTATGGAAAATCACTTGAAATATCATAGCATCTGACTTTTGACCCAGTGATTTCACTTGCTTGAATCTATCTCACAGATAAACTGGCCAAAAGAAAAAAGAAAAAAAAAGGAAAGAAAGGAAAGAAAAAAAAGTGATTTCTGCATAAGACTATGAATTGCAAGAATATTAGAGCAATGTATTTGCACACCAGTAAAAAGCTGGTTGAATTACATGATACATGCACACAATGGATTTCCATGTAATTTTAAAAAGAGTGAGGAATACCTCTTAACACTACTAGGGATCAATCTCAGGGAAATTATTTTCAGTGAAAAAGAAAAGTGAAAAAGAATTGACACAGTATACTACAATTTATCTTGAAAAAGAAACCTAATGTAATTATATGTATGTGTATTTAATATCATGAAATAAAAGAAAATAAACATTTAAAAAATAGACCTTTGTAAATAGAGAAGGAATTAGGAGCAAGGAAATAGAGGTGGATGCTAGACTTCCATAAATAAACCCTGTTTAGATTTTTAAATTGTGAAAATATTTTTAAAAATCATTTAATTTTTTAAATTCTCAAAATATCTTTAAAAACCTTAAGAAAATGAAACAAATGAACCTAACTCTATATGTAGTTGGTGATGATATATCCATACAGACAGGAACTGTAATAACTGCCTTTAAAACCTGTTAGAAATTTATCATCAATGCATATACTTTAAGGACAAAAAGACAAAAAGAACTGGAAAAATAAACAGTTATTTTTGGAAATCATATTGCTGGTGATAGTGTTTATATTGTGTTTCTGACACCATTGTATTTATATTATGAGGTAAATTAATAGCCACTGTCCTTTAGAACCAGGATTCTCAGTACAGGAGATACAAGGTGGAAAACTGGAAGAAACTAAGTAAAATCTCCATGGTCATGAATTCGATTTGGAAGCATAAATATGACACATGATATTCCTTATCTTCTATTCAAAGAAATAAAATAGGTCATTGGAGAAATGGCTGATTTCAGATCTGGGCAGAAAATAAACAAATCTGAGCTGGAAATATGTTGTTACACCAGGTATAAAGAGGAGAAAAGACTTGCAGAGCAATCAAAAGAACTCAAGAGCCAACTTAAGGAGCCCCCTATTGACCTAAAATGGGACAATTTGAATATCAATAAGAAAGGGAACTAAAATGGATTGAAAAGCATAGAATGTGTGTCGGTCATTAGTTCATAAACATTCCATGCAAAATTTTATAAATTGTTGGTCAATTACTGTTTTGAAAACTGTTAAGTAAATAAAAACTGGGAAATAAGCTCTGTTGGTGATAGCCAAATAGTAGATAAAGAGGTATTTCTATGTGTCAAAGTAAGTTAACTATTAAATGATGAAGGCATAACAAAGTTGCAGTACTATTTGGCAACCCCTAATGAATTAATGACTCAAGAGTGTAAACTGCTCCTTGCACCATAAAACCAGAGGTAGGCAATATGTGCTCCTGATGGAAGAACAACAATACTACCTCTAAAGTAGTCTTATCCAAAATATGAACTGAATATGATTAAGTCTCTAGATCAAACTATCAGTACAGGCAAAAGTGAGGGCAGAAGAATTGGAGAACATTGAAACAATGTGCAAATTCCTGACAATTGAAAACTCTTCTGGATAAATAGCCCAATTTCTTCCACAAATAGTTGCAAGTGGGAAAAGTGTCAGAGAAAATCTATAGATAATAGACAGATACGCATGCAGTTTGCACTGTATGTACTTTATTTCAGGCCAGATTCAAATAGCAAATCATAAACCATTCAAAAAATAAGAAAGTTTCTGAAAGTTATAACACATGTGAAACAGCTAAAAATCAAGCACTGACTGGATGCTGTGTAGCACTAAGGAATCACTGGTAATTATTTTAGATAGTGTTATTGTGTCTTGTTTAAAAAGAGTTACCTTTAAGAGGTGTGTTTTACAGCATTTACAGAAGTGATATGACTAATGGAATGGCTTCAAAATAATATAGACAGGATGAGGTCTATGAAAAATATTGACCATGGATTAATAGTTGCAGCTGAGTAATGGTTACATGGGGTTTCATTATACTCTTCAGTCTACTTTTATATACATATGCAATTGTCCATTTTTAAAAAGTTAGAAGAATATGCTTGGTAATCTTGATGGAAAAACAAAACTTAAATTAGAGGTTTAGGGAAAGTTTCCAGCAAGGAATAAAGGTGCAGAGGTATAAGCAAGCACAGTTCAGGAAACAATTCATTTGTACGATTGTTGCTAAGAGTTTGAAGAGCAGAGGGAATATTAGGTCAGAATGCCGGGCAAAAGTCAGATCTTCGAGGATTTTGTATCTTATGAAAAAAGCCGTACTTTAAGGAGAATGGGGAGCCATTTAAAATTTTAAGCAGAAGAGAATGTCACTGGAATTGATCTCGAAAGCTCAGATAGCAACTGTGAGGAGAACTGATTGAAATGAGGACAGACTGTCTAGTAGCGGAGCAGGTAATTCAGGGAGAAAAAAAATTAATGGAGATAAAACTGACAGGACTTAGGGATTAGATATAAAAAATCAGAAATAAAGAAAAAGTATGGGATAACTCCCAGATATTTGGTTTTGCTACCAATATGCATGGGGATATAATTGAATTAAAATAAAATAGAATTAAGTTTTCAGGGTTTTGGAGACTCTCAGTGTATCTTGAGCTAATGAGATTCACAGGTATTACAAAACAAAAACTATAAATCACAGCTAAGAGGTAATTCTGACATCAATATCCACTTAATGTGAAAATCCAGTCACAGAACATGGTTCTTCGAATCATGCAAATGATTCTCAGTGTGATGGCAAATAGACATTTAAATGGTTTGAGCCACAGTCTTGCAATCTTGACAGTGAAGACAGGAATATTTGCTTCCCAATCGTTTATTAAAGGCATACAAAAAATATTAAACTCTCTGGGTTAAAAAAAGGTGGCATTTCAAACTAACAGATACTCAATAGTCTTTGGCATTTAAATACAAGGTAAATTTTAGCCAAAAACTATAAATGTCTGAGTTGTTCTCTGTACAAAGTCATGTTTTCAGTGTCTATCTTTTGGTCCATTCCTTTGGGTTTAGTCTGAAAGTATATTTTAAATATTAAAATGCTGATTCTGGAAGTTAAAAGAGATAGGTAAAACAGTAAAGCAGCATGAGTTCCCCCAAAGGGTATCCAGCAACGTGATTGCTTCCACTGCTGGGTCACAAACTCCAAAAATAGGAGAAGGGCAAGTCCATAGTATGTACCCTGCAGCTACATTCAGATATAAAGTATTATGTTTATATTTGAACAGGTGTTTATTTGTGGTGGTTTTAGGAGGTGATGGAAATTGAGGGAAATTAAAGCCCAAGCCAACATCTCGCTCTGCCATTGGTCACCAGGGTAAGTCTTCAAATTGAAAAAGGCCATTTGCCTTGAATCTCAGAGTCCACGGAGCCAGCCCTCTCACTAAGCAGTCACAACCAATGTGTCATGGCTCGGACACACTACAGTCCAGGTGACAGCAAGCCTATGAGATGTGTGACCCACTTGCCAGAGAGTAAGCTGCATCCTCTTCTTGGACGTCTTGATCATTCACAGTTATGGGTTAATCCAGATCTTTAAAGTTAGTTAAATGAACAGTTAATAACCAGTTTTACTGAGAGGCATGTGTAACATAAATACTACAATAAGCTCCATTTACTCTAGGTTGGTGTCTATGACATGGAGAATTTTTCACACTGCAAAAAAAATAACATTTGACACATCCTCTGGTTCCCTGTTCTAGACAATACAAAGAGCAGAAAATATGCTTTGAGTAAACAACACAAAACAAATCAGACATTTGCCTCCAGGATTCATGACCAATACCTAAAATGATTCATGTTTCAAGTTATTTCACCCTTAATTAGGATGTTTTAAAAGCCAGAAATCTATCTTAATGGAAAGTCCTCAAAAATCTTCCTTTTTCTTATAGCTTATTACATATAGAGTATCTTCCTGCCACTTTTTTTTTTATTTGTTGACTTTAACAAGTAAGTATTCCTAATGGGATGCTTTTGCTTTATAATTACATCTGAAGAGATTTTGGCATAAGAAATCTCACATGTACAGTCCCATGTCTAGGCAGGTAGGAAATATGTTTTCCCTGGAAAAGGAAAAGACAAGCAAAAAAAATTAGCTCTGCCCTGAAGTGTTCACCTCTCCCCTCTTGAAATTTCAATTTCCTTTAGAATATAGATTTGATCCACTCCAGATGTAACTTTCTGTGATCCAGCAAATTGACAGTACACTTTAAAAGGACCTTAATTTGATCCAAAGTTAAAGAAAAATATTCTCGGCTCCCTGGAAACTATTTGCTCTGGACACACATACACACACACACACACACACACACACACACACTACATGCAAAGTGATGTGAAATTATGACAAATATTTAGTTGTTTTAATATTACATTAGTTAATGTTTATTTAAACAAATAAAATGGTCAAAGCACTTACCCAGAAAATTTAAAGAAAACTTTCTATTCACTAAAATTAAAAAAGATACAATATTTTTCAAGCTTTAATTAAAAACCCTAAGTCATTGTCTGAATTTTCTCCTTTTACAGAGGAGTGTTCGAAATATTTTCTGCTGATAAGACTCTAAGAATTGCTGAGACCAGAAAAAAAGAATGTATTAAAGAATGTCTTCTAGGCTCAGCAAATGATGTTCAAGTAGTTATCGGTCATCTGATAAGTGGCATTTGTCTTGCAATCAGAATAATAGTAGCTATGACAAGACACCAAGTAATATTCTGGGGTCCCTAATGGAAATAAAATAAAGTTTGATTTCTGTAACTTCCCATTCTTGTGGCATATTTATCTATGGGTTTTCTATGATCCATCTAAAAACCTTAAAAAATATAAATGTTACGTATAGTAAAGATTCCTCGTGGCTCATTTACCTCTTGTTTAAGGTCTTAAGCTCTGCATGTCCTCAGTGTACCAAGCAGCTGTTGCTAGGATGTCTGTTTCCATAGCAATAGATGAGCTCTTCAAACGCATCTAGAATTTCTCCTCTTCCTTGCTATCCTTGTTTCCCTGGTCCATACGTAAATCAGTGTCCAAATCTCTAACTGTAACAGAATTATTTGAAGTGACAATATCCTGCATTGAACATTCATTTATGTAAAGTCGAACACAGTATTAATTCACTTTTTCCCTTTATATTTTTCATGATTTTCCCGAGCTAATTTGGACTGCAGAAATTCCTATGACCTGGGATTAAAGCTGTGCTAAATAGATAAAGATCAGAAGCATTTTCTTCCAACACATTTTTCAGAGACAGCAATTAATAAGAGAAAATAATTAAGTGCAAATAGACTCTTTCCTTTCCTTCTTTTTAAAAATTCAATACGGAACCAAGAATGTTACAAAAATAATGGGCATTATCCTCCCCCTGGATTTGAGCCATTCCATCTTGTATTCGATCTCAAATTTCACACAGCAGTTGAAGCTGACCCTTCAGAAGTGTTTCTGGGCTTTCCCAAGTCCTCAAATTCTTGGTGTGAAGTGTCATGCTAGCCTCTCTGGCTGTACAGACCGGCATGTCATAACTCTTGCTGGATCTAAAATTGTCACTCCAGATCTTACCTTCTGATGCTCTTGTTCAGGAGCTCAAAAACTCAGCAGGTTCAATAACTTCAGCCAACTAACTGATAGAAGTTCTTGAAGAAACAGGGAAGTGGTGGAACGATTCCTTAAACGCCTTTCATTAAGCCTATGATCTCTGCCAAATGCTAAACAGGCTGCGAATTTTGTGATTATCTGGAAGAAACAGAAAAGTAAAGAAAAGTGGAGATAGAAATCTCTACATGTAATACTTCAGTGGACTCTTCGGAACAAACCTTGTTTGGAGAACATAGTCATGAGACTGATTTTTTAAATATAACTTCATGCTTTCTGAGGGCAAAAAATATCACTTTCTTTTTCTTACTGTTCTTCAGAATGCAGGCTCTATTTCTGTACAAGAAGCATTCCTGCTTCCCTGCTCATCCATCTTCCCAGGGGGTAGGGAGAAAGAAATGCAATATTCTTAACCAAACAATGTATGTTTGTGCTCCAATTATTTATGACAAAAGAGCATATATTGATAATGTGTTAAATTCATGAACAATTATTTCTTTTATTCTGTTCCCCAATGAAGCTACGATGTGTTTATTTTATATTATGCCTCTGACCTCACTATTATCTAAAGCAAGAAGAAACTTTGAAAATTACCTTCTTAACCTAACTTATCTTTTATAAAATCCATTTAGAGATACAACTTTTTTATCCCATTTACGAAAGTGTTTTAGGAAAGAAGTTGGAAATGTGAACCAATATGTTAGGAAATATCTGTAATCTTTGTTCTTATCTGTAAATAGTATAAAGAGCATCCTCTTCCAACTATGGATTTGACTTTTTAAGATTGTTAATAGACAAGAGCTCAGGAAGTGACTTTATGTCTCCTCAGATTAATGGTGAGCTGCAGCTATTTAAAAACCTCTTGTTTTTGCCAGCATTTGGCATTGTGATGATGTCTCATGTCATGTGCGTTTCTGCTTTGTCCTCATTAGGAGAAAACAGCTGGAAGATAATTTTCAATACTGATTATATTCCTCACTATGAATTCAATTAGGAAAAAATGGACCTATCTCAAGTAAATCTCCTTTCCAATAATTGTTCCTGATAATTTTTCTCTGTATTAATTCTAACATTAAATACAGAAAGAGAGAACAGGATTTAGAAATCCTGAATTCAAATTATTTTCCCAAATTTAAGGTGCCATTCATACATGTTCAACCATATATTAAATGGAAGTACAGACCCACCACACTCCAGACTGGCTGAGAACTTAGGTCCAGAGACGAATAATATACGGTCTCTGCTTCAAGGAAGTTTATTTAGTGTTTTTGCAATAGTAATTGTTAGTATGTTACATATATTAAACAATAACTAATGACAGTAATGAGATAAGCTTTTCAAACTTTTAATTGTAAGATTTATGTTCTGTGCATAATTAAAAGGAAAAAATATGAAAGTTATTATTATACAGATGATTTAGAATTGGTTTCACAAATTCTTAAAATGTGCCTTATTATTTCTTGGAGATCATTCTAATTAAATCATAAGAGTTTCATGCAAAATGTAAGTACAATAGAGATTGGTTAAAATAATGATGAAATAAATACAGTAAATGTAATTCAGCCTTAATGCCATATGTACAAGTATGTTTAATAATTTATGAAGATACTTATAAAATATATTTGACTAAAAATGATTATATCATAATCTACTTGTTAAAGTACATCAAAATGATAATAATTATATCTGGTGGTGGAATGACAGGGGATTTTTTTTCTCCATTTTGCTTGTTTTCTAATTTTTTATGACGAACACATAAAATTTTCAAGTTACTTTTAAAAGTTGCTTTTATTGGATCTGAAAAATTGGAATAAAGGATAAAGTATATAAATACTAGAAAGACCAAAGGTAGAAAATTACGAGATAAATCTGGTAAAGAGAGGGGAAAGAAAGACAAGGAAAGCAAAGCAAAGCAAAGGAAAAGAAAGGGATAGGAAAGAAGTTCCTCCACAGAAGACTTGGGTGGCCTTGACTTAACAAGACTTCGTGCTTTACCCCAGGACCAGGTATTCTTAGAATAAAAAACGCCCTGTCTGGACATTACTGTGCTTCTACTGGTAAATTTCCAAAGACTTGCATCTCAACCTGATGTGCAAGATAACAAAAGCTTTTCATGCTTTCAAAACCACAAAAACATGTCTGAATCCCAAGTAAATTAAAATAGGGACATTAGTGTGAACATTCTATTAAAACCACAACACAAACTCTAACTCTGACCTCAATGAGAACATGGCAACTACTCAACAACATATGTTTAAAAATAAACCTTGCATGATTGGCAGCTAGGTGGGATTGTGTGGGTGCATATATTTGCAAAGTCACATTCATGTTGTAGTTAACAGGAATGAATCTTTATGAATGACAATACAGTTAAATATCAGAATTATGTTTCTGTTGGTGATGTGTCTTGAAAAGCAGTCCATGAGAAGTCTTGTTACAAAACACTCTCATTAGTTCATTGGGGAATGACATACATCTCCACTCCCAAAATATAGAGCAGGGTGTCTTGCTTCCAGGCCTTTGTTCTTGCTATTTGTTTTGCCAGACATAATTCTTCTCCAAATTTTGCCTTGAGATTAGCTCTCTGTTCTTAAAAGCTTAAGACCATTTTGTTCACTTCTGTTATTCCCCAGTGTATGAAACAAGCTTGGTACGGAGTAACGGCAAAACAAATATTTGATGAATGAACGAGTAGCTGAAATACTAATTCCATATGGCTTTCACTTCAGGCAAAAGTGTTTTTGCCTATCTCCAAACATCTATAGCATTGTGTTGGTATTTTTCATAAACTACTTGAAACACACTGCCTGAACTTCCATTTAGTTCTTTGATAGGTTCTCCTCCTATGAGTGGAAAGACTATGTGTGATTATTGTTTTAATCCTTAATTCATTTTAAAAAATTTCCCTCTGAGGAAAAAAAAGGAAGTTCTAAATAAAGTAAATAACACAATGGCAATCAGAGTGGAAAATAAAAATTTTTACCGTAACTAATATGTTTCTGGAGTTTTGTCCAAAAATCTTATGTAATTTACATTGTTACAAGTGATTTAGAAGTAGAAATAAAATATTTATCAAATATGTGGATGAAGAGGAACTTGATGGGAGTGTGAATAATTTGTATAACAGAATCCATATTATAAAGGAAGTTTTTTTAGGCAACAATAATTGGTATTAATCTAACATGCTAGAATTTAATTGGTATCATTTTAAAGGACTACATTCATATCCACTATGTAAGTTCTAGTTCTGAATGATTTTGACTTAGCAGTAACTTGCATGAAACCAACTTAGTTGACTTTTTCCTGATAAAATGAACATATACCAAAAACACTATGAGTAATCAAAAATTGGATGTCATCCTATAATAAAGGTATAATTTCTAGAAAGGAAGATGATATATATGTACCAATGAGAAGACACTGAATAATTATATTACATTCTTGGACTACACTTAAAAGAGGTACAGAAGCCTGGTGAGCAAGCAGATGGGTGACGGACCTGGAAACCACGTCACAGAGAATTCTTGGATGAGACTGGAGTATGGAACCTAGAGAGGAGAGTCAAGAGAACATGATGGCTCACTGTCCTCAATTATTCGAAGAATTATTATGAAAGCTATTGTTATGATTTATCATGAAAGGATGAAAATCACAGAAAGAGAGGTGTTGCCCTAGTTAAAGCAGGAATGTAATCGATCAGAGCTGACAGGTGGTTGATTAGTCTCATCTAGAGAGATTCGGGTTTTCTGTTACTTAAGATACACACACCCCTGATGAAGGACCACGTGGTGTACGCTGCAGGAATGAGCATCATAGGAGTAATCTAAATAGATAATCTGAAAGTGGCTTTCCTTGCAAAGCTGAAATTCTAATCTAAAGGTCTTGCGGCGTAATTTGCTAAGAAGCTGTAAGACTCAACTCTCCCCATATTAAATCTTTCCAAGATTAGGAATCTTTCTCCTTCAAGCTCTGTTGACCACTCAGAAGAATTAGTTAGTACTTAGAAACATTGTAAGATTTTCTTTGAAATGTTTCTTTGTGCTGCAATGTGGCAACAAATGGAAAACCATCCAATAATTTTTAGTTGATGGAAAGCCTCAGACAGAAGAGTCAGGCTGCCAGAAACAGACTTAAGAATTAGTTATGTTATAAAGAATGAAAAAATAACAAGATAGGACACCAATACATATGATCATTCAATAATGTGGAACAATGATAAATGTAAATAATACAATTTATCATTTTAATTTTTGTTATTATTTTTAATCCAGTGTACTGAAAATGAGGGACAAATAAAAATTGACTTGTTATTCATCAAATAAATGTGCAAGGAAAGATGAAAATCTGAGTGAAACTTAATTTCTAAGTAGTGTTCCCCTAGCTACTAGTAAATGATTTAAAAATCCTATTCTTCCTGGACATGGGACATCTAATAGATATTGTTTTCCACCCATCTCTCAAAAATAAAAACCTTAGAGCAACTTATTGGCACCAACTTCCCTGAAGCTAATTCCTTAATACAACTTTTGGTTGTACTTTTCAGATGTGCAGAAGTAGGTAGTGATAACATAGAAGATCTGAAACATCAAATAATAATTTTAATAAGCTCTTGAGCACTGAGTTATTTCTGAAATTACAATCTCTTCTGTCTTTCTCATCACTGTATTATAGAAAAAGCACAATGTTTGGGATCAGGTAACCTGGGTCTGGGTCCCAGCAATTCTGTTAAATAGATGTATGACATTGCTAAGGTTATAATTTTTATGAGAGCTGATTTCATCCTATGTGGGGGAAAGTGGTCTGATAGAGGACTATTTGTATTTTAGCCTTTTAAGTTTATGCACTTACACTCTAAAATAGCAAATAGGAAACACAACAGTAAGCTCAAGTTTGCAATATTTAAATATTACTTTAAAAATTACAAGATGTATTTGAGCAAAAATTGTCTTCAATAAGTCCTTAAATTTTTTAAACACTCTCAGACATTCTCCTAATGTTATTGAAGAAATAACACAGTTTAAGCACCTTTTATTAGCTGGCTGTACATACTAGCTGGGCCAGGTCCCATAGCTATTCCCATTTTCGTCTGTTTACAGAAGTCACTGCCTTCCATTGATTCTTCAACAACCCAGTCTTGTAAATACCAGAGAAATAGAGTATACATTCATAGCTTGAAATTTGTCCTTGAAAGTCAATTTTATTCTTAATAATGTTTAGGGTATTTTTTAAGCCATTCTCTACTTCATACATGTGGCATGCTTTAGAGAGTTTTTTTTTCATATTGGGTCAACATAATACAATTTATCATTTTAATTTTTGTTATTACTTTTAATACTTGATCACATGTCTTGAACATTTTCTATGTGTCTGGAACCCAGTTTAGCAGTTTGTGTGCTCTGAAAAAGCTACTTCCTAGGTTGGTGGTATGTATAGGGTTGCCAGATGTAGCAGATAAAACTACAGGATGCCTAGACAAACTTGGATTTCAGATGAACAACAGTTTTTCTATACACATGCATCCTGTGTAATATTTGGCATCCTGTATTTTATCTGTTGGCCCTAATTATGTACCACATTGTTTTACACAGCATTTTTTCTGAACACATTACTGGGAAGTCTAAAGAACATTCATACAATATAATATTTGGTTCAATATGATATGATATTCATAACAATATAATTGCTTCTCTCAGATACACTGGAAAATACAGCAGTACCATCCATTCATGATATGTTCTGGATTTGCTCAGAGCTACTTTATATATACAGTAAAGCCTAAAGCAGTCTTAATTTTAACTATAGTCCTTTAGAATCTATTATTATGTACTTTGCATTATGTCATGAAAATAATGAACAATAAGCCAAATATAGAGTAAACTATATTATAGATGGAAGGAAGAATACAAACCAACTAAAGAAGTTAAACTCTTTCCAAGCACTTAAACTTGCATTAGCAAGGTCCCTGCAGATATAAATATTGAATATTATATTTTTTCTATATTAATTCTAACTTTTTTATCATTTTTTTCCTATCCATTAACTTTATATCTGAGGGGTCATCACTCATCATTCTGCTAAGTTTCAGAAGCAAATTAGGTACTAGTTCTGATACTATATGTAAGTAGCTAGAAAAAAATTATGTTTCTTTTTATAATTACATAATTTAGAATTCTGTAATTCCCAGATTTTACTTACCTTCAATGAATTTTTATTATAATTTGTTTCTGTAAGTACAGAAATGCTTTATTTTTATATCAGATAATTTCACAACTGTCTTTCATGAAATTTTGCTGATGTAAAGGGTTTATTGACTGCCATTTTCTTAAACAAGTGATGAATTACTTCTCCTCAAATAAATGTTAGCAAATGGGTCCAAATAATCTTATGCCAGAGTTTCACAACTTGAAGAACCCCCGAGGGCCTTAAAAATAATTCGCAAGTGAAGAATGACCAGCAAAGTGTTTGTGCTATCCTTCAGCTTCTAACAGGAATGTAGATCTCAACATCTAAAACTCCAAACTCTCATTCAGTGATAGATTAAATTGATAAGTAGATAGAGAAGTAGATGATAGATGGATGATAGGAAGATAGAGGAAGCTATTTTAAGGCTCTAATTTAATCCATAAAATGGGTAAGTGCATTGATTGAAAACTGGTAGAGATGTTTCCTCAGTCAGAGATTTGTATTCATTTTGAAGTTGGTAACACTAAAAGGAGCTGTGAATTAGAATTTCATGTATTCTCGCAACCTGTGCCTCCTTCACTTGGCTTTCCTTAAATGCTATGTCAACTGCATTTCCGTGTAAATCCTGAAATGGTGAGTTTCCCACTGCAGAAACTGGTTCATAAAATAAATCACTGACATTTCCCTAAAATGTAATTCTCTGTTTGTCAACTTTTGTCAACTATACTGAAACCTCTGATCTTGCTTAGCATTGTGTAAAACATACACAGTTATTTCTGGCAACTGGAAGTCTTGCTGTCCCAACTTTGAAACTAAATAATTTTGGACAATTGCTTGACGAATGCTTTACTATTCACTATTTCCTTACTCACTCTCTGAAATCCACCACCCAGACTGATTTGGATTTCAACAGACCCCTTCATAGCTGAGGTGACTATGAGAGTCTCATTAACCAAACTCAGGAAATAGAGATTTGACTATTAAGATATGTAAATATATTCACAAACAAATTTAAATATCTCGGTGTTGAAAGACACAGTGAGGTACTACAATGATGCATTAGGAAAACTACATGTTGAGAAAATAAACTGCTAAATCTCCATCACCATAGCAAAAATCAAGCTCAACACATACTGAATGACAATTATTTTGTAGCAAATATAATTCAAGAAATAATTACCTTGTTACTATAGCACATAGAACTACATTAAAATAACCAGGAATTTTAATAAATAATTACTGGAATAATCAATTCCAAAGTTTCTAAAAAGCAATATATGCCTTTTATTTTTAATTATTTTTTTAAAAGATGCCAAACAATTACAATCTAGAAAATATGCATTGGTGTATGTTGCCTATCACAAACATTCCCCAGACTGGCATTTGCTCACAGCTTAACTGTAAGGACAGATGAAAATTTGCTTTCTTGTATTTCACAGCTAATGTAGAGACATCTGGAAACTTGTCAAAGTTTATATTATTATAATATTATAACAAATAATTTTTCATAGAACTGACAATATATCTACCTAATGAAAAGATGTTGTTTTACCAATGCAAAGGATGAATTTAATTTAAAAGATAACCTTTAAATAATAACCCCAGGAGGTAATATTTTCATTTTTAAAGCAACAATCACAGACAGAAAGAGATGTTATTTATAAGTAATCTCATCAGGTTTTAGATAATACGGATTTTTTAGGATAAGTTGATGTTATTGATTTCTACATTTACTGCACTGTAATAGAAACCTGTATATATAGTGTGAGTTCTTTAGAATAAACTAAGGCTTCCTTTAAGGCCTAATACTTGATTGATTTTCTTGTTCTGTGTGTGATAAAGATGAATTTACATGATCTTTCTTAGCTGCAGATTTTCTCCTTATCTTTTAGATCAGTTTTGTGAACCATTTAAAAATTGTCCAGATCTTTTGAGATTTATGTGTTTCTTCTGTGATTGGAACTTATGCTCCAAAAGGTCAAAGACTGTCTTTTTTGTTATGAATACTTCATGCCAAAATATTATAAAATGAATGAGGAATTAATTACACAATGAATCTCAGCAGTGTTTGGGGAGAAATTGATAATATGATTCTGAATATATATTGTATAATAAAGGCACAATAATCATGAAAATTTAATAAAAGTAGAAACAATGGATTTTGCAGATTAACAGATATTAAGACATATTACAAGGCTATCACATTGACTTCCTTTAGACTTGACCCACAGCACAGAACACTTGACCCATAGTACATCAGGCTATTCTTTTTTCTTTTTTTTTTTTGTACAGTGGATAAATTGGAGTATAATTTCACTTTTATTATGAATAGATAACATTTAAAGTCATGAAAAGGTTATACATCTCATTGTACTAATGGTATTGAAATACCTAATTGTTTTAATTGAAGTATCATTGATAAACAATCTTACATTGGTTTCAAGTATACAACACAGTGGTTCAACAGTTACCCATATTATTAATCCTCACCCCACTAGTGCAGTAACTATCTGTCAACATAAGAAGGTGTTACAGAATCATTGACTATATTCTCACTGCTGTACTACCATCACTGTGAACAACTTACATTATGATTGAGAATTTTTGTGCAACTTGATCCCTCTCACCCTCCCCACCCTACCCTAACCTTCCCCCATGGTAAACACCAGTCACTTTGCAGGGTCTATGAGTCTACTGCTATTTTGTTTACTTTGTTTTATTATGTTTTAATATTCTATACTTTATTCTTTACATGTTACTTGAAAAAATACACCATCTTTCCACACAAAGCTGAATTGTTTTCTTCATCTGAAATATAACAAGAGAAACTATAGCAACTGAAAGGAATAATATGAAACTAGGTAAGAACAGGTAAATAGGAGCGCTGGCACAAAATAGGAAGTCCAGGAACACTGCTACTTATTTTTATGGAAATTGGGTATATAAAAGATATGGCATCACAAATACCACAAATATAAGACCTGACATATAATAAGTGCTCACACTACACCAGATATGATTGTGAGTTCTTTACATAAGTTAAGTCACAGCTATCCATGACATACATAGTATTTTCATCTGCATTTTACACATTAGGAAACAAAGAGAGAGAAATGCTGTAATTTGCCCAAGGCCAGAGAACTCAGAAACAGTAGAGCCAGAACATGAAACCAGATAGTCTAGACCATTTAGTCTTTCTGCAATTCCCACAAACAAGTGGAAAGGAAATAGATGATTTATTTAATGGTGTTGAAAACATTAGTTCAATACATGGAAAAAATGAAATTAAAATTAGATCATTGTCCATCCACGTTGAAAATACAACCCATAAAGGTTAAAGAAAAACATCAAATGCAAAACTGAAATAATTTTAATAAAATATAAGAGAACACATAGTGTAGGAACTGATATAAAACTTACCCATGGCCCATAAAAGACAAAATGCATAAAGTACCCATTTTCAGTCATTGAACAGCAGATATTGAACGGCTGTGATAATAGAGGGGAGGAAGCACTTAAAACGATTCCAGTGTTTATCTTGACTCCCTACTTGGGGGCAGTTGTCAGACCATGGCCATAGTGGAATCCAAAAGGGAAGGATCAGCTCACTGCATGCAAGGATCAGCTTCTGGACTGACTGGAAGTAGTAAAGTAGATGTTTCTCAGAAGTGTTGGTTAAGAAATATCCTTATGAGTAGTTTTGCCCAAATACTAAGTGGCTCACACCAAACACAAGACTACAAAGCAGGCAAAGAACAGAGTTGTAGGCTGAATGAGACTCAGGAAGTCACACAGCACTGGCACAGGCTGTAGTCCTGGCTGACCATCCAAAGAGGAGAGAAAGCCTTGAATACCTGCCTTCAGCTGAGACTTCAAAAAACACCTTTCCTTGCAAGTAGAGCTGAAGAGCAAAATAATACCTTGGATAATAATTGATACAGGTCATTTAATACTAATATAGTAACTATGTAAGGTAATGAATCTCAAGGCTGAAAAATGAATTCTTTGGGTGACTGTGTGGAAAAAAGAAGTAACTGTTACAAAGAGATTATAAAAATCAGGCTGGCTTCACATTTCTGCAGAGGTGCATTCAATTCTGGAGACAATGAAGCAGAGATTTCTCAGCCTCAGCACTAATGATATCTGAATCAGAGAGTTATTTGTTGTGAGGAGCAGTCCTGTGCCTCTACTTACGAGATACCAGTAGCAGACTGTCCTTCCTGCAAAAAGGACCAGATACCTATGTCTCTGCATTGATGTTAATGCTTGTCCTCCCAAAATTCATATGTTGAAATCCTACACTTGTAAAGGGCATTAGGAGGTGGGACCTCTCAGAAGTAATTAGATCTTGATGGTGGAGACCTCTTGATTGAAATTAATAATGTTCTTACAAAGAAGCCTGAGAAATCTCCCTCATCCCCTTCCACATGTAAAGACACAGCAAAAGGGTGCTGTCTATGCAACAGAAAACAGACCTTCATCAGATTCTGAATCATTCAGACCCTTTAGTCTTTGGTACTGAAAAATATATGTTTTTGTTTTGAAGTCACCCAGTCTGTAGTATTTTGTTATAGCAGCCCAAACAGACTAAGACAATTCCCATGGTGGAGACTGGGGTTTAAACCGCACCTTAGTTCAGAACTACTGAGCTAGAATAATTCACTACAGAGGGAAAGTATGATCTAGAAGTACTGTGCCAGGGGTGGCATATAATCCAAAAAAGGAAAGAACCCTAGGGAATCATTCCTGAATGGCTTGAACCACTCTTACAAACAGAACCTAATAGTGGAATCCAAGCAATAGGAGGGTATATCGTCGTCAAAAGTCTGGTGGCTCATGATTACTGACTGTATTCCAATAATTAGGAATAAATCTAAACCATGGGATATATAGCCACAGAAGATAAAAGCTGTAAATTGGGAGAAGCTAAAATAACACTTTAATGGGCAAACACTGACACAGTTACAGAAAATAGATTAAAGAATACATGTAGTTTTCTCATATTTCTTAAAGGAAATTCAACTGTTACTTCTTGTAGTGGACACACCAAGGATAAATGGTATAAACCAATTGGATACATTTGTTGTAACAGAAGAATTAATATATATTAAAGGAAGAGGGCAGAAGTAGTAGAGTTATGTTGATTTTCCCATCTTTCAAAATAGAACATTAACATACTCACCTACAGTGGTTATACAAAAAGGTAAAGGGTTAAGTGTTATAAAGATATCAGCCAGGAGAAGTAAAAATAGACTATGAACCATCAAAATACAGTCACACAGAAACACACACATTCACTCTATTACACATAAAACAGAGCAGAAGAAAGGAAATCCAACCAGCAAATAAAGCAAAGGAAACATTCTAAAGAGAAAATAAGACTACATGGTTAATACTAGTTATATCAGTTTTATCAGGAATTTTAAGTGGAGGGTAAATTTACCTATAGAACATACCTGATTGAATAAACTAAAAGAAGTTATCTTTTTTATACAAGTAACACAACTAAACTAAGCATATCAGATAGTTTGCAAGGATGAAAATATTAAATCAAGCAAGTAATAAAATAATATTGAAATTGAAATAAAAATAGCAACTAAAGTTACATTCAGAGCAGACAGTGTTAATTAAATCCCAGAGGGCCACAAAATTTATAAATTAATGGAGATGGGGATATTTGGCATCTCTACAGTATTGAGTATTTCTCAAAAAAAAAACAAGACTTTATTAGATGTATTTAAATGTTTTTTAGTATTCTTAAAAGAACACTCATCTTCTTTTTATTAATGAAAAGAAAACTAGATTTTGGAGGGGTTTTTTTTGATATGGCAATCTACATCTGGGAGTGTGTCTTGGAAATAAAATCTCCATTATGTAAGGATTTGGATGATAGATTGTTTACCACAATAAAAAATTTCTCAGTTAGAAGAAAGTAAAATGCAGGTGTGTCAAAAGTGAATAGCTGTGTGAAGTATGGTAAACCCTACTACAAGCTACTGTGAACTACTAAAAACAATGAATTTAAAAAATCTGCCAGAGGCTGCCCTCTAGGTTGCAGATTTATGTATAATGTATGGTTCTTAAACACACACAAATACAATACCCATATTGTATACATGCTTGTTTCCATTTGATTAATCAAAGAACAAGTTGTGAAATACATACATCAAACTGTTATCATTGTTTATTTCTGGTTGAGGGATTTTACAGGTTCGGCAACAAGATTTTAACTTTTTTCTAAAAGCATCTCTTAACTCTTTGATTTTTTTAATAAAATCTTAACTTTTGATTGTTATAAAAGGGAAGAAGTACTTTGGCAATTTAAAATATAAAACCCTAAGACCTAAGACCTCAAAAAACCAAAAAAAAAGCTCTTTCAGGAAGGACGTAGGTATCAGTATGAAAATAGGCAAGTAGTGCTTTTCTAGATCAGGAAGTGGGGTTTGGTTATGCAGTACCAGCTGGGTGTTCTACTGCTCTGTAGGTTAAGGTAGGCAAACTGTAAAGGGCCAGATTGTAAATATCTGAGGCTTGGCATTCCATATGGACTGTCACAACTCAGCTCTGCTGTGTGAAAGCAACCATAAGCCACAGGTAAACAATGACTATGTTCTACTACACTATTTATGGACACTGAGTCTAAAGCTATGTGCCTTCCATGTGCCACAAAACATTATTCTTCTTTTGCTATTTTTCTGCTATTGAAAAACGTAAAAGTCATCCTTAGCTTGCAGACTTACCCGAAACAGGAAATTTCCCACCATAGTTTAGACCACAGTTTCCCACCCTTGCACTGGGGCATGCAAGCCTAAGAGGAAATACACCTACTGGAATTGGGTCCTGTTGTCCAAGCCAATGCCTTTGGGGCCCAGGTGAGCTCGCTACAAAACTTGCAAGATTGAAGGTTGTCCCTCCTACATGATATGATATATGGATTCTGAAAAATATCCCCCCCCACCATGTTCTTTTCTGATGAAATGTTACTTTACCAATGCCAATTCTATACTTAGAAGTCTCATTGTTTACCAAAAAAAAAAAAAAAAAAGCCCTGCTAAAATTCTAAGGGAGGGAAATGCATTTTAGGCTATGCTATCTCTCACTGTGTGGAATTGTGAAAATGATTTTCTCCTAATATCTATACCCAGAAAATGGACGTTGTAATAGGGTAGAAGAGAGGATGAAAGCCCCCTTTTAGATAATCAATCATCACTGAGAAAGGTGGCGGCTGTGAGCGTGGGTGCTGAGCAGGAGGAGACAGAAGGTGAGACACAGGGCAAAGGAGGTGGTGTGGGTGCTGGGCTGTGGCTGCCAAAATAAGACACTTATTTAATAGTTTGCCCCAGACTGCATCCTGGCTTCATCACTATGATTAAAATTAAATAATAAGAAAGGGCATTTGAAGGAAGAAAAGGAGAAAGACAAGAAGCATTTCCATTTTTATTCAAATTTATGACAAGGAATTACTCGGATGCCTTCCAGTCAGAGAACAAAGCAGGGCATGTGTGTGGATGAAAAGGCAGGGCTGTAAAGCGTGACCTAGAGGTAAACCTGATTCATAAAGTGAGAATGTTGAGACCTATAGGAAAGAAGGAAAATGGTGGAGCTCAAATAATCAAATAAATTTAAGGAAGAATGGGCTAATGTTAATGAGGATGTCTCATTTCTGCAGGACTGTTTAAAATCCTAAAGAGTCTCTTCCAATTATATAGCTCTCCAAAAGGGGCTGTATAACTTCCCAAATATATGTGAAAACAAGATTGTGTGTGTGTGTGTGTGTGTGTGCACATGCATGTGTGTAAATCTCTTGAGATTAATCCCCATGAAATATATTTTGAAAAACGCCTGCATTTGTTATAACTTTCTATGACAAAACTTGTCCTAAGAGAACAAAAATCACCAGGCACACACGAACTAAGTAATGGAGAGAAACAAAATTTTAAATATGTATTTATGTGCACTTATAAGCATTTAGCAGAATTGCCCTCCTATGATAAAAACTGTGGGAGACATCTATATAAATACTTTCTTAAAAGCAAAGCCTTCAAATTACCAAAGGGATTTCATATTCTTAATGTTTGTGCTACTGTTATTAACGTAGAATGTCCTTTCTATAAGAACATAATAAAAATGGTGGCTACACTCCCAGCCAAGCCTCCTGATTTTTTTTAACGAAGTTGAAATAAAATAACCAAAGAGGAATAAATTTTCTTTTTAAATTGTCAAGCACATAATAGTTAAATACAACAGAAATGCAGAGATACATTTTTAAAATAGTATTTTAAATTTATAGCTTCTGAAAAAGAAGAAGTGAAAGTAGGTATAACAAACAGTTCAAGAAATTTATGAAGGAAATTTTGTGCCCTGCCATAAGATTGAGGTATTTGTTTTTATTTTTAGTAGTTTCATGTTCTTTCAAAACATAAAAAAATTGTGTAAGAAAGTATGTAGAATAAAAAGCACTAATGAAAAGTATAAAATCATCTGCAATTTTTCTCTACAGTATAGTTTGTTTGAAATATATACTGCCAGACTGTTTTGTTTGCCTACACACATATTTACCAATGATTTTGCCTTAATAATATTCCCTGTAACTCTTTTCATTTAAGTATAGCAAACACCCAGAAAAAGTATATAGAGCAAATATTCATCTCAGTGAATTATCATAAAA
This sequence comes from Manis javanica, assembly GCF_040802235.1. Taxonomy (NCBI): domain Eukaryota; kingdom Metazoa; phylum Chordata; class Mammalia; order Pholidota; family Manidae; genus Manis; species Manis javanica. The sequence goes on from NC_133168.1 coordinate 69,217,267, forward strand.
TGAACCCCTGGGTAACTACCACTCAAGAAAAGATAGTAATACTCTAAGCCCCAAAGGCCCCTAGAATCACCTCACAATCATTACCCATCTTCTTCCTACATATAACATGATCCTGATTTCTAACATGATGGCCATTTTGCAAGTCTTTGAAATTTATGAAGAGGAAAAATATAGTGTGTCTTCTTCTAGGTATGACTTTTTTGATCAATATTGTGTTTGCATATTTATCCAACTAAATATGTCTCACTGTAATTTGTTTAGCATTATTGATGAGTACTATACCACTATTTAATTATCTCCTCTACTATTGTTTTCAGTTTTTTGCTCTTTTACATTAATTTCTGTTTGATACTTAGCGGTGGAATAATTGAGTCAGTCATTGGGACTACATACATTTAAATTTAGTAGATAATACCATAGTTTTGCAATGTGTTGTTCAAATTTACATTCCTGCCAGAGGTTCGATTGCTTCATATCCTTGCTGACACTTGGTATTGTCAGTTGGTTGAATTTAGTCATTCTGATATATGTGTGGTATGTCATTATATTTTAATGTACATTTCTCTCTTTTTACATATTTACTGAACATTTTGTATCCTTTTTTATGTTCAAGAAACTTGCCTATAGTTTTACTGGATCATCTATCCTTTATTTTAATAGTTCTTAATAAATTATATATATTATATATTACTATTACTATATATATGTGTGTGTTGTGTATATATATATATAAAGTAGTCTGGATATAAGCCTCATACTACTTTTTTTAACCCTTTTTAATATTTTGGTATAAGTTTTTAAGGATAAGCTGGTTTATGTTGAGGGAACAAATAACCTCCAATGATCAGTAGATTCACATATAAATGTTAAGATTTGCTTCAGGTCATTGGAGTTGGGGACAACTACTTTGGTCCACACAGTTCTTCAAGAGCCCAGAGTGGCCAATGAATCACCATTTGGAATGTTGCTAGTTGCAATGGCAGAGAAAAGAAAGAAAACTGGAAAAGCTCCCAACAGGAGTGATACATGTCATTTTGCTCACATGCTTTATCTAGTACTAATCACTTGCTCATACCTAACCTTAAGAGAGATGAGAAATGCAGTCTCCCAAAAGCCCAGGGAGGAGAGAATGAAATACTGATGAGAACTAGTAATGTCTACCATGTCTATTTCTAATGTTTGCAATACATTCCACTTTTGGCTCATATCATAGTTCAGTTAAGCACTTCCCAAAATTATTCAGACCATGACACACAAGAAAAATAATATTTCTCTGGCAAAATGGGATAAACACTAGGAGACTTGGTCATGCTAGAGATATCTAAATGGTGTTTGATGAAAGAAATCCATCAAATCCTTCCATTATATTTTCCTTATATTACTTATTAGAAAAAACAATGTAGTCAGTCATATACTGCATGATTAATTTCTAGAAAACATTCAAATGATAGCTTTTCAAAAATTTAAATGAGAAATTTGAACTGTTTTTGTAAGCATGTCTTCTTAATGTCACGTCTTGAGCTTGAAATGGTAAGATAAAGTCCCTGGTCACATTTTTTAAATTGATGATATTTTCAAGTTCTTGATGTGGTCATTAATAAAACTTTGTTCCTAATAAGTTTGTAAAAAAAAATAAAAATATCATGGTAGAAATTATATTTGAAGATTGCAACAAATCTTCATTTTTTCATTGACAAATTAATGTTTAAATTGCTTATGAAAGTCGGAATGAATTTGAAATCCAGTCTAATATTTTCAACTCAACTATTTCAAATTACTGATGAAGGCTTAATTTGTGGAACATGCTTGCATTGTTAGAGAAATATTCTATAGCTAGCATGAGTATCATAAAAGATATACATAAGGCAAAAAGGGATAAAAGTATTCTGACATATGTGAAAACAGAAATTCAGAGATTGGGGCAGGTGCAGCCACCAATAGCCCCTGCCTACCTCATTACATCATACCTAGGACTGCACACATTAACCCTTGGGCACCTAAAACACCACTCCTCCTAGCAGTATAAGGACCACTTGATCCTGATGGATAGCAACATATTCTGCAGCTAGCTACTAAAAATGTTGTCTTGGTCATTTATGTCGATCAGTGTGTGGCAGGGAACTCATTAGTGTGAGATATTGTTCATCATCTCCAGAAAACTTGAGTGTATCACAGCTCTGCTCCTAGGAGCTCTTGGGTGAGCTTTGTGTTAAGGCAGAGGCCATTGGTGGTAAGATTGGCTAAGCTCCATGTTGTTGTACTCTGACTGTTTTCACAGTATTCTTGGCGTCAATTAACTAGACCCAAATAGAAGGTCATAATGACATTTGCCCAATTTAACACACGAGGAAACTGGGGCACAGAAAGCTCAAATGTGTTGCGCATAGTGACACAGATTGCTAAATGGGAAGTTAGGATTTGAAATCAGGGTATTTGGCTCCATAGTTGGAACTCCACATTCTACAGACATTTATTGGTTTTCTCAAGGTGAAACAAAAATGGCACATTTGAAAAGAATAGTTATGTCATGTTGATATTAACTATCTCCAGAGTGTAAGCTGTTGATGTACAGATCACAAACATCTACAGATTTGCACTAAAAGAAAATCATGACCTTTTGCAACTCCTCAGGACTGTTTTTTCTTAACAAAATCAACTGAGAACTAGCTTGCTTATGAGTTAATATATTAGAATATTGTGATAAAAATCGTGATGATTGTAGGTGTAGTTCGTACAATACTGTAAACTTTTTCAGTGTTTTAACATTGTGTTAATTATATCAATAATACTGTGTTGGATAGTTTCTTTCAGGGTGAAACAAGTAGAATTTTAGTTGCCAGAATTGGTCATTCTTTAAATTAGAGCGTGAGGAGATACATACATCATTGTAGTATCAATTTCCCTATTGTCTTGTAAGAAAAAAATCACATCTATACTAAAGAAATCACAAATCACTTAAAGTAATGCCATTCTGAGGATTATTACTCAGATATAGTCTCAATTTATTGTCTTATGCAAGATTTGACCAGTTAATATGATTACTTAAATTTCATAAGTAAAGGAGTATTACTGTAGATTTCCATAAAGTATACACTTATATTATAGAAGCTATACTAGCAGACTAAGATTATTAAAAATAAAGCTGGTTAACTTTTCTGATGCCTAGATTTTAGAAATCAGAAAATCCATGTGGCATTATTTTTCAAACTGAAGAATATTTAATGACATTTTAATTGCAATCAAATACCCCTTCAACCAAAGAAAATAGTACATAAGCTAAACATAGATTGACTTTCGGTGAGATCCAGCAACAAAATAAAAATATGTTATTATTATTAAATTATAAGTAATATTATTCTGATATGGTTCTTGCCTTGTCCAATTTATTCATTTTTGACAGCTTTAGCTGCATAAATTGCAATTTAAAAGAAATAGGAAATAGTTTATTTTATTGTGCTTTCTGGGAAGTTATTTTATTCTTTCAGACTTCAAGTGCATTGGATTGGGACAATCAACCATAGTTTATGGCACACTATAATCCTTATTCCAGTTATGTTTATTTTCATCTGCTTTTATTTTCTTCCCTTTTATCCTTTTTATCATCCCTAGTATCAACTTATCTTCATTTCAAGCCATAATGTCACCATAAATTATCTGAATACAATTTACAAAATGGCTTGGGGCTATTCCTCTATGTTACACAACTTTCATCCAAAATACTCTTGTGAGTATGTGAGTATCTATCTTGTCTCCTGTGCTAGAATAGATTCCTTTTTCACTGTGACATAGTATTTCATCATTTGCAATACCGCCTTTTACTTATCTGATTCCTATTGTTGGTCATTTAGATTTTTTCCCATTTTTTGATTTTACTAGCAATGTTGGACAAGTTCTTCATGTACGTGTAGAATGTTTTTTCTTAAGAGTACATCTCAAGAAAAGAGTTGATCAGTCACATATATGTGTACACACATATTCACTACAAAAGTGCCCTGCAGAATAAACATTTATAATTCAGAAACAAAAAGATCAATTTTCCACATTGATATCTGACCTTAATTTTGGTGTCAAAAATTGGCATTTCATTGCTTTTTTTTAACTTGAAATGTTTTCTCATTATTAAAATTGAACAATCTTTATAATTTTTTAGGTATTCAAGTTTCTTCCTGTGAACATAATTGATCTATTATATCTTTTCTTGACGAATTAGTGATTCCTTGTCTTATTTTTTCTGAATTGAAGGAATTTCTTACATACTTCATATTTTAGTCCTTCTTAGTTGCATGTTGTGCCAAATCATCTGCAAGCCTTTGACCTACTAATTTTATCTATGATGGTATTAGTATAACAGAAATCTTTACATGTGTTATATTTAAAAATCCCAAAATATTGCCTTTATGTTTATTACTTTTTGCACATTTTTTTGAGGTGAGACATGCATAAAGGTACAAATTTTGAGTGTACAATTTGATATTTATGAATGTTTATGTGTATAAACTTTTATAATGACCAATCTAATCAAGATTCAAAAATGTCTATCATTTCAGAAAGTTCCTTTGTGTTTTTTCCCCACTCAAGAATTACTCCCCACACCCATCCCCTACACTCTACAATCTTCTACAGACATTAGTTTTGTTTGATATGGTTCTTATGATTTTTTCCTCTTATATTTAACTTAAACTGCATATAAATGGAATCAAACATTATGTACCTTTTGTCAGTTCTATTCACCTATCACTATGATGATGGGTTCATCCATGTTATTGCAAGTAGCTGTGTGGGTTCTCCATTGAAAAAATATACTATAATGTATCTACCCACTTTACTATTTTTGAGCACTTGGGTTTTTTCCCATTTGTGGCTATTATGAGTAAGCTGTTGCATATTATACAAAGAATTTTACAAACATATTTTGTATATATGTCTTTGAGTGGATTTCTCAATATGTATTTATTATATATATATATATATGCATATGTAAGTATATATATAACTTCAGGGTGCAGTTGTGTATATCTTTAGTACTAGTATCAGCAGATATTGCAAAACCAGTCCCAATTTATACTCCAAAAAGCAATATACGAGAGCTCTAATTGCACTAGAGCTTTGCCAAGATGTTGCATTGTTGGTCTGTTTAATTATAGCCATTCTCATGAGTGTGTGGTGGAATCACATTTTGTTTATTATTTTTTCCTCTTAATATTTAACTTAATTTCTATGGTTTATTTATCAGTTGTTTAGAGGAGAACACTGCCTGGAGTACCACTACAGTTATTGCATATAGACCATCTGTGTGGACAAAGCAATTTCCTGTTTCAAGATATTACTTAACAAAAAAAATTTCTAATCACAGATAATATTTATCAACTTTACTTTCAACATTTTTGTGTATGTACAGTTATTATATTTTAATGTATTAGTTTATGGGTTAATTACTAGATTTCCTAGGGCTGAACCTTTGTTATATTACTAGAATAAAATAGTTTGTTATGTTGTTAATGTGTTGCCCAATTCTGCTTGCTTAGAATTCTCTTTACTCAGAATATTTCTATCAGCATCTGTATGTGAGTCAGTTTGTTGACTTACTCTTCTGTGCTGTATTTTGGGGAAATCAATATCAAGGTTACGTTTGTTTCATGAAATAAATTGGAATTCTTTTCTGTTTCTCTTCCCTTGGAAATGGTCAACTAACACTGATAATCTCATTCAGTGCAATCTCTTGGCATGTATCTAGCCTGATGCTTTATTCAGGAAGTAACATTTTGACAACAGTCCCTATTTCTTCCGATATTTCTATATCAAAACTTCACATATGTACAGTCTTTTCATTATTTTTTCGTCCAGATATTTTGCAATTTTGAGTTTTCCTCTTTTACCAAGTAATTCTTTATGAACCGTTTTTATCTATTGATTTTGTTTTTTTGTTGTTCAAATGTTCTTTAAATATTATCTTATTCTCCAATTCTTATAGAAAAATTAATTTTTATTGAGTTTTAATCAGAAAATGGTCAAATGTCATCTCCTATTGTAATTTGTTTTTATTGTTTCCAGTGGTGCCCTTTAATGAAAAATGTTCTTTAATTTAGGAAAATTTCTTAAATGCTTTATTTATTGTGATTTTGTATTATTCTTTAAAAATTTTCATGAGGTCATAAAGGTTCAGCCTACATTTTTTCTGAAGTTTTCAGTTTGTTTTTTACATTTAATGCTTTAGTCTAACCTGAAATCAATTTTTGTATATAATGTGAGGTCCAATTACAATTTTCCCTATTTCCATAATATTTTCACAATACTAATTATTAAATTTATCCTCTTCTACAGTTTCACTTCTCATATCTTTTGTGTCCATATCAATTTTTCAATTTATCTTCTAAGACCAATACAACATGGACCTGACTATCGTAAAGCTTTGATGATAGGACAATTTGCTATCTAGTATCTTTAGAAAAACCTTGCTAAATTCTACAAATTTAAACCCTACTGGAATTTTTATTTTAATTATATTTAACTAATGGATTGATTTGGGGAGAATCAACATATTCATAATCTAATAACAATATATTTCTCCATTTGTTTTCCTGTTTCAATATATGTTAACAATTTTTTCATAACCATTTGCATAATCTTTGTTAGACTTAAAACTAGGTAATGTGAAATCTAGGGATATTAGTTTGAAATGACATTTTAACTAATTTTCCAACTTAATTTCTGGTGTGTAGAAATGCAGTGAATTTATATATTGACATTACGTTCAGGTATTTAAGTTTTTTTCTACTTTTTTCTAGTGATTTTTAAAATTCTTAAAAAATTTCTACCCAAGAACAAACCCCCGGGCCAGGTGGATTTACTTCAGAATTTCATCAGACATACAGAGAAAACATAACACCCATTCTCCTTAAAGTTTTCCAAAAAATAGAAGAGGAGGGAATACTCCCAAACTCATTCTATGAAGCCAACATCACCCTAATACCAAAACCAGGCAAAGAACCCACCAAAAAAGAAAACTAAAGACCAATATCCCTGATGAATGTAGATGCAAAAATACTCAACAAAATATTAGCAAACAGAATTCAAAAATACATCAAGAGGATCATACACCATGACCAAGTGGGATTCATCCCAGGGATGCAAGGATGGTACAACATTTGAAAATCCATCAACATCATCCACCGCATCAATAAAAAGAAGGACAAAAACCACATGATCATCTCCATAGATGCTGAAAAAGCATTCGACAAAATTCAACATCCATTCATGATAAAAACTCTCAACAAAATGGGCATAGAGGGCAAGTACCTCAACATAATAAAGGCCATACATGATCAACCCACAGCTAACATCATACTGAACAGCGAGAGGCTGAAACCTTTTCCTCTGAGATCAGGAACAAGACAGGGATGCCCACTCTCCCCACTGTTATTCAACGTTGCACTGGAGGTCCTAGCCACGGCAATCAGACAAAACAAAGAAATACAAGGAATCCAGATTGGCAAAGAAGAAGTTAAACTGTCACTATTTGCAGATGACATGATATTATAAATAAAAAACCCTAAAGACTCTACTGCAAAACTACTAGAACTAATATCGGAATTCAGCAAAGTTGCAGGATACAAAATTAACACACAGTAATCTGTGGCTTTCCTATACACTAACAATGAACTAATAGAAAGAGAAATCAGGAAAACAATTGCATTCACAATAGCATCAAAAAATAAAATAAAATACCTAGGAATAAACCTAATCAAGGAAGTGAAAGACCTATACCCTGAAAACTACAAGTCACTCTTAAGAGAAATTAAAGAGGTCACTAACAAATGGAAACTCATCCCATGCTGCTGACTAGGAAGAATTAATATCATCAAAATGGTCATCCTGCCCAAAGCAATATACAGATTCGATGCAATCCCTATCAAATTACCAACAGCATTCTTCAATAAACTGGAACAAATAGTTCAAAAATTCATATGGAAATACCAAAGACCCCGAATAGCTAAAGCAATCCTGAGAAGGAAGAATAAAGTGGGGGGTATCTCACTCCCCAACTTCAAGCTCTACTACAAAGCCACAGTAACCAAGACAGTTTGGTACTGGCACAAGAACAGAGCCACAGACCAGTGGAACAGAATAGAGACTCCAGACATTAACCCAAACATATATGGCCAATTAATGTACGATGAAGGAGCCATGAACATACAATGGTGAAATGACAGTCTCTTCAACAGATGGTGCTGGCAAAACTGGACAGCTACATGTAAGAGAATGAAACTGGATCACTGTCTAACCCCATACACAAAAGTAAACTCCAAATGGATCAAAGACCTGAACGTAAGTCATGAAACCATAAAACTCTTAGAAAAAAACATAGGCAAAAACCTCTTAGGCATAATCATGAGTGACTTCTTCATCTCCCCGGGCAAGGGAAACAAAGGCAAAAATGAACAAGTGGGACTATATAAAGCTAAAAAGCTTCTGTACAGCAAAGGACACCATCAATAGAACAAAAAGGTATCCTACAGTATGGGAGAATATATTCATAAATGACAGATCCAATAAAGGATTGACATCCAAAATATATAAAGAGCTCACACACCTCAACAAACAAAAAGCAAATAATTCAATTAAAAACTGGGCAGAGGAGCTGAATAGACAGTTCTCCAAAGAAGAAATTCAGATGGCCAACAGACACATGAAAAGATGCTCCACATTGCTAATCATCAGAGAAATGCAAATTAAAACCACAATGAGATATCACCTCACACCAGTAAGGATCGCCATCATCGAAAAGACAAACAACAACAAATGTTGGTAAGGATGTGGAGACAGGGGAACCCTCCTACACTGCTGGTGGGAAGGTAAATTAGTTCAACCATTGTGGAAAGCAGTATGGAGGTTCCTCAAAAAACTCAAAATAGAAATACCATTTGACCCAGGAAATCCACTCCTAGGAATTTACTGTAAGAACACAGGAGCCCAGTCTCAAAAATGTTTATTGTAGCACTATTCACAATAGCCAAGAAATGGAAGCAACCTAAGTGTCCATCAGTAGATAAACAGATAAAGAAGATGTGGTACATACACACAATGGAATATTATTCAGCCATAAGAGGAAAACAAACCCTGCCATTTGCAACAACATGAATGGAGCTAGAGGGTACTATGCTCAGTGAAATAAGCCAGGCAGAGAATGACAAGTACCAAATGACATCACTCATATGTGGAGTACAAGAACGAAGGAAAACTGAAGGAACAAAACAGCAGCAGAATCACAGAACCCAAGAATGGACTAACAGTTACCAAAGGGAAAGGGACTGGGGAGGATGTGTGGGAAGGGAGGGATAAGGGCAGGGAAAAAGAAAGAGGGCATTACAATTAGCATGTATAGTGTGTGGGGGACACAGGGAGGGCTGTGCAACACAGAGAAGACAAGTAGTGATTTTACAGCATCTTACTACACAGATGGACAGTGACTGTGAAGGGGTATGTGGGGGGGGACTTGGTGAAGGGGGGAGCCTAGTAAACATAATGTTCTTCATGTAATTGTAGGTTAATGATACCAAAATAAAAAATAAAAAATAAAGTTTATCATGAATGGGTGTTGAATTTCATCAAAGGTTTTTCTTATATATGTTAGTATGACCATATATCTTTTCCTTTCAATATGTTAGTGTGGTAGGAGATATTTATAGGTGTTTATGCTTTCCTGGGATAAATTCAACTTGCTCATGTGTTCTTTTTCCATTTATAGACTTTATTCACTAACATTGTACTTAGGAATTCTCTCTTTTTTTGAGTGCGATAGACCTGTAATTTTGTCTGGTGAAGACATCAATTTTCTATTTAACTCAAAGAATGAGCTGGGGGATGTTTTCTCTTTCTCCATTCTTTAAAATAATTTGTAGAAGACCACAATACTCTATTCTTTAAGAATTTATTAGGACCAGCCTGTAAAGCTAACTTGGTCAAGTGTTCACCTTAGGAGAAAAATTTTAACTGTAGAATCCACTTCATTAATTATTAAAGAAGCATTCAAACTTTTTATTTTTAAAAATAAAATGTGATTTATTAATCTGTGCCTTTTATCTTCTTAATCTTATGTAATTTTGCCTAATATTTGCTAAAATTTTACAGAATTTTCTCTTATTTTTTTTAAGAACCAATTTTAGATATTGTTGAAATTCTGTGTCATTGTTTTCAATTCTCTTTTCTACTGTAACATTTTTTTATTCTTCTGCCACTTTAAAACTTTTGTTCATATATATATTTTTAAATTCTACTCTCTTAGCAATATCAATTTTTCAGTTATACAATATAGTATTAGCAACTATAGCACCACATTCTACATTACATCCTCAGACCTTATTCATCTTATAGCTGAACGTTGCTCTGTCCTTTTCCTAACTTCTTAGGTTTGCTTCTTAGTGCATCGATTTTTAACCTTACTTTTCTCCTAATACAAGGTTTCAAAGCTATCATTTTCCCTTGAGATCGCGCTTTTCTTACATTTCACTGTTTTGCTTTGTAGTATTTTAATTCTTCTTAATTTTCTGGTTTATTTTATTTTTGACCTTTGATTATAAAGTTTATATACATAATGTACACATATATATATGCACACATCTGTGTATGAATTTGCTTATTTTTCTTGTTGTTATTGTTCTTATTGTGTTCTAGTACAATTGCACTGCGGTCAAAGAACACAGCATTTTCCCAAGTCATTGGAACATATTAAGGCCTTGAATTGTATCAATTTCTGTAACAATCCCATGTATATTTGAGAAAATTGCACATTTTCCAATTCTTGTGTCTGATTTTATAATTGTGCTTCTCAAAATCTTATATGTTTTCAAAGCTTTTTGTTTGCTTAACTTCTTGATAATTGACAAAATTGTGCTAAAATCCAATATGATAGTAAATTTGTCAGTACCTCCCAACAGGTCTCCAAACTTTTGCTCTAAATATTTTGAGGCTATTTTATTTGACACATACTGTATTAGAATTATTATGCTATTCTGGTGAACTGAACTTTTTATCCTTATATACTAGCAGCTTCTTTATCTTAAAAATGTTTCTCTTTAATTACAAATTACAAAATAAAAAATGTTTTCTTCTAGTTTTTTCTGACAGCCATATAGCCTCCTCAGCTTGGTTTTTGGATATATGCTTGTACATATTTTCTCATTCTTTATTTTAAACCCCATCTATGTCCTAAAGTATCAGATGAATCTCTTGTAAGTCACAAGTAAATTAAGTGTTTTAGTTACTTTGCTGCTTTTTATCTAATTCACACAGTTTAAATTAACAAGTTTAATTAATATTTTGCTAATATGATAACAAATACATTTTAACTTACTACTACCATAATACTGTTAACTATTTTTGTTATTTTTTTCTGTTTTTTCACGTTCCTATTTTGTTTCCATATTTGATTTTATTCCTTCTTATCTAATTGGAATGTACCCACCTATTATCATATCTATTAAAGTGAACAATGTCTATATACTTTCTTAACCCTCTGGAACAATATGGAACTTGAAATACTTAAATATAGATCAACCACCCACAGGGCACATCTTTAGTGTTATTTTTGTTCCACATTCTAGTGCTGTCATATTGGCCCTGATAAATTAGATATCATTGCTATTGCTTTTTTTATGAATTTATTTGCACATCATTCTTCTTTGTACCAGTAATTCCTTCTGAAATAATTTCCTTACTTCCTAAGATTCACCCTTTAGAACTTAGTCCCTATTTCTGGTGCATATTACTAGTGTTCAGCAATGCCCTTTCCTTACCTGACAGTATGTGGTCCTATTAAGCTAGGTAAGGCCCACTGACTACTTACTTGCAAGGGAAGTGAAAAGTTCTTTCTTCACAATTCATGAAAATTCTGTGCCAATATGGAGTCAGAACATGGAAGGATATAAATTCCTAAGTAAAACATTTGGAAAGGACTACCCTGGAGAATCACCAGAATCATAGCAAAATCTGTGCAATTAAGAAATAAATTTTTAATATTTCAACTGCTGAGATTTAAGGTGAATTTATACTTGATCCTAACCTAGAGCTACTCTAATATAATATTTTGTAGTGAACTAACTTTTTTTTTATTTGAAAAAATCTTCATTTCTTCCTTGTTATTTAAAAGTAGTTTTGTTGGGTACATAATTCTAAGTTGTCAAATATCTTTTCTCTGAACTTTGTATATATTTTACTATTGATTTCTGGTTTCAACTATTCTCTTGTTGAGAAATATGTTAACTGTGCAAATTTTATCCCTTGTGGGTGACTTACTTTGTCTCTAAAAAATCTTAAGATTTTTCTATTTACCTTTCATTTTGTACAGTTTCAGCATAATTTGAGCAACCATAAATTTCTTTGCCTTTATCCCAATTGGTGGATGTTTCACTTCCTCAAAAATCCATAGATTTGTTTCTTTAATCTAAAATTCTCAGACATTATCTCTTCAAGTAGTTATTTTCTCCATTTTTTTCTGTCCTCTTTTTCTAGAAATCCACTTAAATGGGTTAAAAATCCTCATTCTCTTCTCCCTGTATCTTAACCTTACTCTATTTTCCATCTCCCTTTCTCTCTGAAACACATTCTGTTTAATTACTGCAGTAATATCTTTGGGCACATTTATTCTGTACTATGTCTAATCTGCATCCTTTGAGTTATTTCAATATTTTTTATTTCTAAAAGATATTGGTCCTTTTCAGATCTGCCTGTTCATTGTTTTTTTTTTCTAGTGTCTTTTGTGTATATATTTTTATGTTATTGTTTCTTTCTTTAAATATTCCATCCAGAGCTATGTTGTCATTTATGTTTTAAGGGTACTTACTCTAAGAAAGCCTATCTGAATTCTTCAGCCCTGGCAGTACAGTAATTTCAGGAGTCAATTTTTTTTTCTCTCTCAGTGGTCAAGTGATGGTTTAAAACTGACTTACAGCATCCTGTGTTGCAAATGAATAGTCAATTACCGGGGACTTTTATTCCTTTGTAACTAACTTATTCTCTCTCTATTGACCTCTGTGAGATTTTTCTGTACCCTTAGAGTTAGTAAATGTTATCAGAATGTTTGGACAAGTTAATATTTTTCATCATTCCTACCAGGAATTTGATAAACCTTTCCAGTCTATAGATTCAACCCTATATCCAGGTCAGGGATGGTTTTCTTCTTTAAGCAATGCATACCCTTTATCTGTTATTTTCTTTCCTTTTTAAATCAGTCATCTATTAGGTTCCTAGACCCATCAACCAAATCTTTCATCTTTTTCCTCATAATTTATCTCCATGTCTTTACTTTGTGTTTTAAGATAATATATGCTCTTTGACCTCAGTCTTTTAATTCAGTTCTTGACATGTGACAATGTTCCCTCAGTTCACCACTAAATGGATTTATTTGGGTAAGTGTGTTTTCTAAATCCAGAAAAACCTTCTGTGTGTTGCACTTGTATTTCCTTAAAACATGGAGTTCCCCCCACCACCACTATTTTTTCTCTGCCTGTAAAGTCAATTCTGTTGTTCCAAACGTCCTATTTGTTTTAATTGATGATCATTTTTCCAGCTGTTGGATTCCCCTTAGATGAGATGCATTACCTCGTTACCCAGTCACCACAGATGGTGAAAAGCAAGTGCCTATAATAAAGAACTATGTACACATCCTGCCATTGTACCTAGAAAAAGCCTCCCTTCTCCTCAGAATCTTTGACTCTACCCACCTCAAGGACAGGCTGACTTAGTTCTGCTCAGCTTCTTCTGACACCCTGAGTGATCTGGAAACCAAGTGCTCTTCTAGCGAGTTCTGCCCAGTCTGCTACTTTTCACAGCTCATTCTGAACTCCAGGCAACACATCAAAAGCTCTTTACAGTTCTCTCTGCATGGACTCCAAGAGACCCCCAAGACTTAATTTGTCCTTAATTTCCTATAGGACCCTCACTGCTGTATTTTTGCTTTGTTTTCCACTACTTATCCCTCATTTAGCTACTTCTGAGAGAGAGAGGAATATTTTGCGAGTCCGGTTTATTCAACCACCTAAAACAAATTGTTTTCTAGAGGCAGGTTTGCTGTGATTGCTGTTGTTTTGTTTTCTCTATTAAAAATTTCCCATGACCTTCAGCCTTAGAATTTTTTAGTGCCTCTGTCTTATAGCTAAGTGCCTCTCCAAGCACTTCAAATGAGGATTATTACAAGGTTATTGCCAGGACCACCATTTAGTATTTTTGGCTTTTATGGTTTTATATAAATTAAATCATTTTAGTTTTTTAAAACAGGTGATTTTGTTATTTCATGTGGCAGACAGAATGAAATTAGAACAAGACTCCCTGTGACTTCTGAGTACAACATACATATAACAAAAGAAAAAATTATTTCCCCTTGTTACAAACGTTGCCTTGTCTCTATACTATTAGTTGTTCATTCTGAGAGTCTTCCTTCTATACCTCCTTCTGAGCTCTAAACATCCTGGAAGAGCTTTCGCTGCACCATGAGAGCTTTACTATTACTGTTACTTAGTGTCTGAGCTCCTCATTCATATCCAGCATCTACAGATCACAAAAATACCCAATACATTAGCTGGGGAAAAGTTGAGACATTCTAAGACAACTGAAATGAAAGTTAATGTCACATGGCTTAGTTTCACAGATAAGGAGATGAAAGCTAAGAATCTTTAACATTGCTTAATTCAGCTCTAGTTATAATTCTAGTTCCCAGTACTTACACTGAAGGCCCAGAATATCCCTCTCCTACTCTATTCCACTTGTACAAAGACAGGAATCCTCAGGCACCTCTAGGTTCTCCCATCTAGTACATAGAAAACACACACTCTCTCAGCTATCTTACCCCAGAGTGTGCACAGTAATTGGTGTGCAGCCATACCCTCTACCACAAATTAGTGCATGCCCAAATAACTACACGCCATGCTTTGGTATGAGTTTAGCCCCAGCCTATGAACAATTTTACAGGTCCCATTTCCAAAGGTAAATTACTTACTTGGGCTAGGTATTTCTCTAGAGACATAGGGCTTGGAGAATTCAGGGTGCTATCACTGCTACTTCAAAAGCTAATTCTCATCCCACAGAATGAATAGTTATCCCCTCGGGGGGCTAAGGAAGCTAAAGAGCATGTTTAAATCATCTGCCCATTATCACTTCTGAATACTTCTACTGCTTGTTCCATTAGACAACTCAGTGACTCAAAGCCAGATGTTTTTATTCCCAAGAGAAAAGTCCTACATTTGGTCTAAAATTACAAATAAACTGCAGTACAGAAAATGACATTCTGAAATTGGCCAAAGGGTTTTATTTAACATCAGAGCACGTAGAGCATTTCTGAACTAGCATCAAAAATTTATCTTTTATAAATATATTCTCTGTATTAGTATGTGCTTTGTGACATATCAATACTTATTGTTCTGACCAGTAAGACTTTGTTTTCACACAGCTGTGGTTTTATCTAAAGATAGGGCTCAAAGGTAGACTGTCAGAGTTTTCTTTTTGGCATAGGGGAAAACAAATCACATTTTTTCCTCTTATTTCTCCACAGATGCCATCACTAGGACATCCCTACTTATTTCCTCTACCATGTTGGATAGTTCTATTTATTTTTTTTAAATACAGTAATTAATTAATTTTTAAAATTTAGGCTTTTCTGCTAGCAGTGTTTTTACTTACCACTTGGTGAATAATTAAATGATTAGCTTTTATAATCAGTGAGATATATGTACATACCTCGTACATACAGGCTTTTCTGGACACCATCACCCCATGGTATGCAGAAGTTTAAGATATTCCTGTAGTTCTTTGTTAATAAATAAGGAATAAGCCAAGAAAAAAAAAACACCTTGTTGATGGATGAAAATGTCTTGGCAAGAAAGCTGGAACAACAAGACAGAACGATAACACACTGATAATGACTTGCGGTTATCCAAAGAACAGGGACCATGCTCGGGACAGTGAATGGCTTCCTCAACCCGGAAGATGCAGAGCAAATACTTTTCTACCTCCAGAATGCCATATCCTTTGAAATTACTCTGCCATATGGTTGTTGCTAAAACTTTCACAATGATAAGCAAAAATACTTCCACAGACTGACTATATAGAGTCTAATAAGGCATCCTGACAGATATTTCATAGTCATGTACCCATCCTGAATCTGCTCCCAACAGGTATGTAATTTGGGGTGATTCATTCAGACTGCATATATAAGCTCTATGTAACACTAATTCAGAACCTTTTCAACCACAACTTTTGGGTAAAACAGCAGACTATGCAGCAATGGGACAGAGGTCAGGACCAGATCATTCTTCTGTGGGGAAGCAGAAACTCTAAACTTCAAGTATGCTTCCAGATGCTTAGTCCATTCACTGTATTCACACGACTATTTCAGAATAGTCTGTATCTCCTGAAAACTCCAACGTCTTCTCCCTAAGACATAATTGGAACTGTAAAAATGAAATTACTCAGAAGATAACTCCCTCATCCTATTCCACCAAATCCACCAAGATGAAGCATTTGTTCTGATGGACACCTCCTCCTTCCTGAACTAGAGGCAGACAGCCTTTCTCCTAGATTATGTCAATCCCTCTGCCTGTGTTCTGGACCCTCCTCACCCCTGAAACTCCCTGTTTATCTCCTCTGCTAGCAAGTTGTCTCCGTTCACTGGATTAGTCTCACGACATAGCAAACATGGAACACCTTCCTATTAGAAAACCTCTTGCAACCCCACATACCTCCGATTTTAAACACATCTCTGCTCCCATTACTAGCAAAAAGAAATAAAACCATTTTTATCCTCATTGCCTCCATTTTGTCATCATCCGCTCTTTGGAACTCACCGTCTCAGACTCTCCTCTTCACCACTCCGCTGAAACTAATTTTGTTCTCAGTCAGTAATGACATCCATAGCAAATGTGTAACATTTCATGGTTGTGATAGTTAATTTTGTGTCAACCAGGATGAGCTATGGTGCCCAGCTATGTAGTCAAACATTATTCTGGGTAGTCTGTGAGGATGTTTGTGGATACGACTAACATTTAAATCAGAGGACTTTGAGTAAAGCAGATTGTCTCCTAAAATGTGGGTGGGCCTCATTCAATCAGCTGAAGGACCTGAATAGTACAAAAGATGGACCTCCCTGAGCAACGGAGAATTCTGCCAGCAGAGGGCCTGCAGACTAGCTCTTCGGGGTCCTTGACCTCCAGACTGCAGCAGCCTTGGCTTTCCTGGGTCTCTAGCCTTTTGGCCAACCCTACAGGTTTTGTACTATGAACCAATCCTTAAAATAAATAAATAAATATATATATGTACGTATATGTAAATCAAATCTTATTTGTTCTGTTTCTCTGGAGAATTTCAACTAATATAACGGTGTATATTTTGCATACTGTGCATTCTTTGACTTTAATAGACTGTCCTATTATTAATGTCTCTTTGATTGATTGTTCTTACTTAGCTTCATTTTAGTTTATCTTGGGGAAAAGAAAAGCCGTCTTTGACAGCCGGTCTGGCACTCCCAGCTAGGCCTTGGTGTTCTTCTATGGAACATAATTTCAGAAAACATCAACATCAGACAAGGCCAATCCATGACTCTGATAGATCAAGACAAAGTCAAGACTACAACCATCTCTAAATACAGGCAAAATATTAACATTGTACAAACCATAGAAATGTCTAAGCATCCCCTCATCCTGGCTACTAGGAACGGCTACAGTTTTAGCCCGAGACTAGTCTTCTCTCTTTCCAAATAATACACTTTAAGATAGAATCACCCCCACCCTCTGATAGCATCCAATCCAGAATAAAACTTGTTTCCTCAGCTCTCTTTAAAAATCAATAAAACCAAGTCCAAATCTTATTTTTAAAAGTTATTTCTAAAATTCTGTGACTGAGATGACTCACAATTCTTGATGGTATGCATTTCCCTTGTTGAAACAAGCAATAAACCCAAATTGTTCAACTACCAGTATATTTATGATGGTCTTTAGCTAGACAGCGTGGGCAATTCCTATTTATTTTATGTATCACCAGCTGACTTTAATGATTTCTGGGTCAAGTCAAGGCAATAGGCAATATTTAAACAACAGCAACATAAAATGTGAAATTTAAAAAGACCAGTAAGAGTTTTATACTCTAAACATATTGGTGATACCACATTGACTGATTTCAATGTTTATTTTGGTATTTTATGATTACAAAGCAATGCTGAATATCAAAAGTACCAGCAGATTGCTGTCTGGGAGCTTCAAATTAATCCCAAGTAGGTATATTGTTCCCTTTTCCTGAAGAAAACTATAGGTTTGTAAGCATTGTAATTCTAGGTCCTGTGAGTATTTTGTAGCAATCAAATACTTTTTAACTGCTGCTTGTAGTGCAGCCACCAAAAGAGAAACATGTAGATTCCAATTCAATATGGGAGATAATAATGGAATGACACAATTGAAAACTGAAACGATCTTAAGAAAGAAACAAGAAGGGAAGAAAAGGCCAAACAAATCGGGGCAAGGAAAGAAGTACAAAAAGCAAACAGAAAATAATACAACAAACATACATCCAAATATATGAAAAAAGAAAACAAATTTAAGGGTCTCCTACTAGTCAAAATGGAGAAATAGAGACTTAATTAATGTTCCCATTGAAACCATCAAACACTGTGTGACATACATGATACAACAGTCTTCAAGACATCGGATTATGACACAAAAGACAGTGATCCTGAGGAATACCAATTGCTCCCGTTTCCTGCCTTGAAAATTTTTCAGGCCACCTGCACAGGAAGGGGGAACCTAGGCAGAGAACCTGAGTTTACCTGCTAAGAATCCAGGTAAAGCAGGGCAGCTAGAGTTCACCAAAAGACTTCTGGAGAGCAGAGGGCTGCACAGAGACAGGACCCTGAAATTAGAAGATTGCTGTGTGCATTCGACATAATACTGAACAGTATATGTGTGTGAGAAAAGTATCAGAGGCTAGGGAAAGACCCACCCAAAAGGATTAGAGGATAATCTTGACACATACAGGGTTGAAAAATATGCCCCTTCCTGCCAGCCAAATGGGAAAGCATCAGATTTTATTGGGAATTGGGCAGAGTATTCATAAGGTCTTATAATGTAACATTCCCACAGAGATACGTGGGGTTGGAAAGGAAATAATGTTCCTGTAATTTTATATACCTTCTCAAAAATCAGCCTTCATTTTCATTAATTTTCTCTATTGTTTTTCTATTTCCTATTCACAGATTTCTTCTCTGACCCATATGTATTATTTCCTTTCTTTTGATTGGGGATTAACTTACTCTTCTTATTTTTAGTACATTAAGGAGGCCATTGACTTGAGACTTTTTTTTCTAATATAGGACTTCAGTTTTACACATTTCCCTCTAAGTACTGCCTTAGCTGCATCACACAAATTTTAATATACTGTTTTCATTTTCATTCACTTTAAAATACTTTATAATTTCATTTTTGAATTCTTTGTCCCATTATTTAAAAGATCTCTAAGATTTCAGAGATATTTCCTTTTACTGTTGCCTTCTGGCTTAATTCCATTGTGCCCAAAGAACATACTTTCTATGACTTGAATCTTTGAAAATTTATTGAGACTTATTTCATGTTCCAGGATTCGGTCTATCTCGTTAAATGTTCCATGAGCATTTTAGAAGATAGCACAATTTAGTCTCATTCAAGGGACTGCTATAATTGTCAATTAGTTCAAATTGGCTGAGAGTATTATTAAAGTTCTCTACATTCTTACTGGTTTTCTATCCACTTGTTCTAGTAATATTGAGAGTACATGTTGAAATATTCAACTATAATTGGATTTTGTCTATTTTCCTTTGCAGTCTTTCAGTTTTTGCTTAATGTATGTTGAGGCTGTAATATTAAATACATAAATAATTGGGATTGTTAAATTCTCCTAATGAAAGTACCCCTTTATCATCGTCCTGAAATCTACTTTGTTTGAAATTCATATAGCCACCTCAGATTTCTTTTGATTATGATTATCATGGTATTTCTTCCTGTTGTTTTACTTTTAATCTATTTCCATCATTTTTAAAACATGTTTCCTCCTTTTATTCCCTTTTCCTTTGGGGGCTCCATTATACATATATTAAGCTCCATGAGGTTTTTCCACAGCTCTCTGATGTTATCTTTGTTTTGTTAATTCTTTTCCTTACTCTATTTCATTTTGAATATTTTCTATTGCTGTATCTGCAAGTTCCCTGATTTCTTTCTTCTACAACGTCTAGTCTATTGTTAATTTCATCCATTGTATCTATCATGTTATTTTACTTTGTAAACATTGCTGTCATCATGTAAACCAGTGTAGTTTTCCTCTTGAGAAGTTTGATATGGGGATATATATATTTTTCCATGTATCTACTTAATATGTTCCATCTTTCCCCAGCTTCTTGAACACAAGGATTTCAATTACAGTAACTAATTTAATATCTTTATCTAATAATTCTATCATTTGAGTCATTCTGGGGTTGCTTTAGTTGATTTTTAGTTTGACTCCTCATTATGGATCATATTTTCCTGCTTCTTTGGCATGGCTGGCAATTTTCTATTGTATGCCAACATTACAAATTTTACCTTGTTGTATGTTGGATATTTTTGTATTTCTATAAGTATTATTTGCCTTTATTCTGGGACAGAGATAAGTTACATGGGCACAATATATTTCTTTCAGGTATTGCTTTAAAATTTTACCATGCAAGGCCAGAGCAGTGTTTGGGCTATGGTGACTTTTCCCACACTACTTTTTGAATACCTTTCTAGATGGCCCCATGAATTAAAAGGTTTTCATTCTGGCTGGTGGGAAAGGGAACTTATCATTTCTAGTTCAAGTACTATTTTCTCTAATCCTTACAAGTACATCTTTTTTTGGTCTCAGATAATTCCCTCACAAACATGTACTTACCAGGATTCACCTAAGGACTTGATGGCGAGCTCTGCAGCTTTCTTGATATGCAAAACTTTCTTCTCTGGTACTCTGCCTTGTCAACTCAAGCCATGTCGGCCTCCATGGACTCCCAGCCCTCTCTTCTCAGTTGAAGGAGGTCACCAGTTTCTGTCTGGGTTTTCTCTTCCTGTATTGCAGCCAAGAACATTCTCCAGGCAGGATGTTGGGACAACGTTCAAGTTTACCTTGTTTGTTTCCCATCTCCCAGGCATCACTGACCTTTGTTGTCTGATGCCCAATATCTTGAAAACTATTTACACATATTTTTAGTTATTTCAGAGATTAATCTAGTTCCTTTTATACATCTCCAATGAAAGCAGAAGTCTCAGAATTGAAGATTGAAATTTGCAAAATACTAATCCCAAATAGGAAAAGAATCCAAGTTTGATACAGTATACCCTGATTCTGCCCAAGTATGCAATTATTGAATGACGGGTGATTTCTAAGAGGGTAAGGATTGATATTTCCTTAATATTTTTTTACTTCATACACAATAAAGGAAGAAGGATGGTTTCTCCCATTAAAGACATCCAATTTTGCCCCTACTTTTATTTTCTTAACTGCTATGGTCTACTAATTCTCTCACCACTTGTGTTAAAAGAAGAACATTTCACTAAATGGAGTGATTGCACAGATCTCATTTGTTATGGGCATCTTTTGTTGCATTGAGAATGATATAGAGAATCACTCTGGGAATCATTTGGGGAAGGAGAGACTATGAACAGTGCTCAGTTGTGCTTCCCTTTTCCTGCTGTTTTATGGATTTCATATTGTACTTGGGTTGAAGTTCATAAAGGTTTTAATAAATGTAAACCCGGGGAGCTCATAAGCCATGTCCCAAATTCCACAATTGTAATTTTTCGTTATTTTGCTCTGCTCTAAGGAATGCTGACACATACCCATATCTCAAAGCAATTTCCACTCTGTTTAGCTTATGTGTTCATTTAGGAAATATTTATTGAGTACCTAGTATGTCAAGGCATCATGTGAGACACTAAGTTCATAATTCATGAAACAAAAAATTGTCTCTGTACTAATGAAGTATATAATTTAGTAAGGAAATGGATAATACAAGTGGACAAATAAGTATTTAAATACAATTATATTTAAATTAAACTTAAATTAAATTGAAGGAAATTAACAAGAGGTTATGCTAGACAATGATAAAACAATCAATGTTGATAATATAAGGAAGTCCTATGTAAGAGGTAACATATAGAGTAACTGCTGAATAAAAAGAACCAGTCACAAGCAAAGAAAGTTGGCAGAGAGATATGTTTTTAATGAGATATTAAGAAATGAGAGACACCCTTAGTGGGTTCAAGGATATAAACAATGCCACTGTGGTTAATATATAGCAGTGAAGGAGTAGAACCAGATGAGACTGGAAGATAAGCAGATGCCATACCACACAGGGTTCTAAGTGCAACAGTCATTAAAGAGTTTAAAACATGGGAAAAAGCAGAATAATCTTTATGTTCTTAAAAGAGTATTCTAACTTCCATATGTATAGTAGATTGGAAGAAGACAAGGGTTGAAGCAAAGATATCAACTAGGAGAATAATACAAGAGCCTGCCTGGAAATGATAGTGAAATATACTGAAATGGTTGGTGGTAGAGATGCAGAAAGTAGATGATCACATGTTTGGGTAGAGAATTTGATTATAAATGGATTAATGTGGATAAGAGAGGAGGAGGAACCGACCTTAAGCCTCAAATTTCTAGTTTAAACAACTATGTTAACAATGATATCACTTACTGAGATGGGAAAAAACTGTAAGAAAATGGTTTGGAGGTGAAATCAGGAGTTTGGTTTTGGACCAAGTAAGTCTAGAATGCCCAAGAGTTAACACAATAGACATGTTAAGTAGCCTGCTGAATGATAACACAGGGGAGGCATTTTAAAATAGAAATGTAATTTTGGTAGTTGTTAAAATTTAGGTATATTTAAAGAAAACATAATCAGGGGAACCTAAAACTTATCCTTAAGCATGATAGTTATTTTTGTGTCAGATTGACTAGATCATGGGATGCCTAGATATCTGGTTAAACATTATTTCTGGGCATGTCTTTGAGTGTGTTTCCAGGAGAGATTAGCATTTCACTTGGTAGACCGAGTAAAGCACGTGGCTCTCCTCAATGTCGGAGGGCATCACACAACCCCCTGAGGACCTGAGTAGCACAGAAAGGAGGGGGAAGAGAGTATTGGCCCCCCTCTCTCTCTCTGTCTCTCAGCTTGGCTGTTGGCTTGGAGCACTGATCTGCTGCCTGCAGCACTTCTGGTTCTCAGGCCTTAGGACGCAGTCTGGAATCTACACCACTGGCTTTCTGGCTCGCAGGCCTTCAAACTATACCACTGGCCCTCCCGGGTCTCCAGCTTGCAGATGGCAGACTGTAGGGCTTCTCAGCATTCATACCACTGGAAACAATTCCTTTTAGATAGATAGATAGATAGATAGATAGATAGATAGATAGATAGATAGATAGATAGATAGATGATAGGCAGATAGATAGATAGATAGATAGATAGATAGATAGATAGATAGAGAATAGTATCTATTTCTTTGGAGAATCCTAAGGAATATACCAAAGAACTCCAACATCAAAAGTTCAGGCAGAGGTAAACCAATCTACAGATTCAATGCAATCCCTATTAAAATACCAACAGCATTCTTCAATGAACTAGAGAAAATCATTCTAAAATTCATATGGAACCATAAAAGACCCTAAATAGCCAAAGCAATCCTGAGAAGGAAGAATAAAGCAGGAGGATTTACACTCCCTGACTTCAAGCTCTATTACAAAGCCACAGTAATATTGACAATTTGGTACTGGCACAAGAACAGACCCATAGACCACTGGGACAGAATAGAGAGTCCAGATATAAACTCAAGCATATATGGTCAATTAATATATGATAAAGTAGCCATGGATATACAATGGGGAAATGACAGCCTCTTCAACAGTTGGCAAAACTGGACAGCTACATATAAGAGAATGAAACTAGATTATTGTCTATACCCATACACAAAAGTAAACTCAAAATGGATCAAAGACCTGAATGTATGTCATGAAACTATAAAACTCTTAGGAAAAAACATAGGCAAAAATATCCTGGACATAAACATGAGCAACTTCTTCATAAACATGTCTCCCTGGGCAAGGGAAACAAAAGCAAAAATGAACAAGTGGGACTATATAAAACTAATAAGCTTTTATACCATCAGCAAAGGACACCATCAGTAAAACAAAAAGACATCCTACAGTATGGGAGAATATATTCATAAATGACATATCCGATAAGGGTTGACATCCAAAATATATAAAGAGCTCACACACCTCAACAAACAAAAAGCAAATAATTCAATTAAAAAATGGGCACAGAATCTGAACAGACACTTCTCCAAAGAAGAAATTCACATTGCCAACAGGTACATGAAAAGGTGCTCCACATCCCTAATCATCAGAGAAATGCAAATTAAAACCACAATGAGATATCACCTCACACCAGTTAGGATGGCCACCATCTAAAAGACAAACAACAACAAATGTTGGTGAGGATGTGGAGAAAGGGGAACTCTCCTATACTGCTGGTGGGAATGTAAATTAGTTCGACCATTGTGGAAAGCAGTATGGAGGTTCCTCAAAAAACTCAAAATGGAAATGCCATTTGACCCAGGAATTCCACTCCTAGGAATTTACCCTAAGAATGCAGGAGCCCAGTTTAAAAAAGACATATGCACTCCTATGTTTATTGCAGGGCTGTTTACAATAGCCGATAAATGGAAGCAACCTAAGTGTCCATCAGTAGATGAATGAATAAAAAAGATGTGGTACATATATATACACAATGGAACATTATTCAGCCATAAAAAGAAAACGAATCTCCCATTTGCAACAACATGGATGGAGCTAGAGGGTATTATGCTCAGTGAAATAAGCCAGGCAGAGAGAGACAAGTACCAATGATTTCACTCATCTGTGAAGTATAAGTACAAAGAAAAAACTGAAGGAACAAAACAGCAGCAGACTCACAGAATCCAAGAATGGACTAACAGTTACCAAAGGGAAAGGGACTAGGGAGGAGGGGTGGGAAGGGAGGGATAAGGGGAGGGGGGGAAAGAAAGGGGGCATTACGATTAGCACACATAATGGGGTGGGGGGACGGCACCCGAAAGGCAGTATATACAGAGAAGACAAGTAGTGACTCTATAGCATCTTACTATGCTGATGGACAGTGACTGTAACGGGGTATGTGGTGGGGACTTGATGGGGGGAGTCTAGTAACCATAACGTTGCTCATGTAATTGTACATTAATGATACCAAAATGAAAAATAATTGTGCACCTATACTTCCAAACATCTGTATCCAAGCAAGGTATGAAAAATACGCTGCCAACTGATGTATGTATAGTCTGTAGGTAAGCTTGACTTTACAGAAAGGTTAAGAGAGAGGGGAAAAAGGCATAAAAAGCAAAAGAAACCAAATAAAATCACATGGAAAAATAATACTATTTTTCAGGTTGTAACAATTTTCTGTGCTAAATCAGAACCTAAAATAAAAAAGATGATTAAGGTAAGAAAAAAAAAAGAGAGTTCGGGCCGAGGAAGAGAAGTGACAGAGAGCAAGGGGAGGGGGCAGAGGACAGTGTGATGTCACAAAATTCAAGAAAGTATTTTAAGAAAGATAATGTGAGCAGGTTGAGAAAATGCATGTGTCAATTAGTTCTAAAAGTCAATAGCAGTCTTGTGAAGAATGGTTTTGTGAAGCTTTGGAAGTGACAGCCAGATTGAATGGGTTAAAAGGAGATAGGAAGTGAGGAAGTAGAGACCGTATGTAGGGCAAATAACTTGGAAAAAAATAATTCTGAAGGAAATCAATGAAGTGGGGCAGCTGACATGGGAACAAGGAAGGGATGTGTAAAGATTGGTGATTCTTCATCATGTATAAATACATATCTTTCCTCAGTTAAATAGACCCTGAATATCTGCCATGGTGCTGGTTAGAAGCATATAAATAAGTTAGGAAAATACTTCAAAGTTGCCTGCCATCATCAAGAAAGGAATTCTTCATGAAAGTTCAGAGTCCTGAAAAATAGGTGGAAAGCCATTCTATCAATATTTGTGTGAAACAACCTATTGCAAAAACTCATTAGCATCAACAGAATTTTTCAAAATAATATAGCCAAAATAACCCTTATAATTAACATGAAGAAATGTTTTTGATGCAGATTCTTGTAAAATTGCAGTAATTCATATGACTTGTGTTGCTATGAAAGCTTTCTTTCTATGACTGTAAAATTAAGAACTATCAGACCAAAGACAGGGCTTAGCCTCAGATTTAACTTCAAGATTTGCTGTCCTTTCAATTTTACTGACAAAAAGAGCTAACCTCACAGGCTATTTTCTGCAAATATGCGATATTTTAGTTCTTCTTCTACACAGGGATGAGATATGGATAGGCGAATAATAAGGAAATAAACAACGGTGTAGGAATGAGCAGAACATCTGGTTGCAGGCAGTAGTCAAGAAACAAGTCTCATTATTTAAAATGGAAACATACAAAGTTTAAGGACTATGCTGAGTATGTTAAGTATGTCAAGCATATTCTATCCTTCTAATTGAACACAACCAGGTTGACCTTGTTATTTTAATTTTACAGTTGAGGAAACTAAGGTTTATGGAAGTTAAGCTTCTTACCCAAGGATAAAGTGCTAGTTTACAGAGCTAGGGTCTAAATCCAGCTTGTCTAACTCCAAAGCCAGTGCTCCCAAAGACAGAAAAAATGATCAGCAGTAGAGGGAACTGGGTAGGAATATAGGCTAGAATCCAGACTGCCCACTCCGTATTAACTCTGTGAACTTGGGCAAGGTATTTCTTCTGCTGTTTCAATTTTCTCATCTATAAAATGGGGATATGATAATTACTTCACAGGATTGTTATGAGAATTAAATGAGTTGAAACAGTACTGTGACCATAGACCTCAGTAAATGACAACCATTAGTGTATTGCCTTCTCTTAAGAACAATTCTTCTCTATTTGTTAAGATTACCCTCTTAATAGTATTCCAGTGAGTTTAATGAACAAAATGTTTCACACTCAAAACACCCCGAACCACTTCTGATCTTATATCTGAATATAGACAGCTAGCATGTCAACTTCAAATCCTGACATAATTGTCTTTGGCCCATCACTGCTTAGGTATTTGTTGTCTAAGCCTCCCTCCCCACACCCCCTGTTCCCCACCAGTAAGTCTTTGTTTGTCTTCCTGTAAAGAGGATAGAGACTAAATCTATCATCAGCAAAACTGGGAAGGCTTCCAGGTTCATTTGGAGAATATTCCACAGAGCTTAGGGGAAGTGTGATCTGTCACAATATTGTAAGCCTGCACTAGTTCTGCGTTCTAAAAACTCACTGGGAAAAGGAAAAGCAAACAAAGAGCAGATGGGTCCGGCAAGCTCTCCATTCAGTGTGCAGTAATGACTTTGGCTGCACTAATTGCCCCTTTCTCCTGCAAACAAGAGAATTCACTCAAGTAGATGTCCCAGAATCGGGTTGCTCTCAGCGGGTAGGAACGAACTTCTGCCTTTCATACAATTGTGGCCCCTTGTTCTTGTGGATGTTACAGGCAATAAATGTCATTCTATGAAAAGGACTAACCTTTGGGAGCCCATCAAAAAAAGTTCCCAGATTTCCCGGAAACCTGGAGCATAGAAGTTTGATATCCTCTAATTTTGTGTCAGGAAGGCAGCAGTGTGAGGCACATTACCAAAATACATGATCCAGGGGAGATAGGGCTGATTTGTTTTGTTACAGAAAAATTTTCCACTGAATTTGCTGGAAAAGTCACGTAAGGAGTACTTAACACTCATCTTTTGACTCTTATGCCTTCTACATTGTCCCCGTGATGAAAGAGCAAATGAGGGACAGCAAACACAAAAGGAGTAATTAACAATTTTATGACCTAAGTGATAAGGCATGTATGCGTGCATGTCTGTGCTCTCCCAGAGTGGCTGTGGAATAAGTGATATTTATGCCAAAAGATGGCTTTATAGGAATCATTTTTTAATTCCTGTGGTTAGTTCTTAATTCTATTATAGATTTAGAAGGTTGGAAAACAGAAGTAAATCTAGAGCTCCTGCCTATGGAAATTAAACATTTAGAACATCAGCTAAAAGCAGAAGAGAAGATAGAAAAGTTTCAAGATATGAAAAATATCACAAAAGTGCTATTTTCAATAGAAATATAAACTACCTCATGACTGTATGCTTACATGTGTGCAT
Source organism: Manis javanica (assembly GCF_040802235.1). NCBI lineage: Eukaryota > Metazoa > Chordata > Mammalia > Pholidota > Manidae > Manis > Manis javanica. The sequence goes on from NC_133168.1 coordinate 69,245,505, forward strand.
TTGTGCATGTATGCACACACAGTCACATACACAAAGAGTTTAAGGCCAAGCAGTTTGAATTGAAATAATACATATACCTCAATTACCTACATACTGCAAGAAAAAATTAAAAATATTCTGGCCACAATAATTTTATAGCTGTCTTTATTTTCCTTTTCAATCATATAGAGAGTGTTTTAGAGCATTTAGAATATTTTTTTTTGTTTGTTTGTTTTTCAAAAAAAAGACTCTGGCAGCTATCAGAGTGGAGAACAAAATAGCCCCATTTATTTATTTATTTCACAGATGGACTACTAAGGAAATAGTGCTATGAAAAACTATGTCACAGCAATGTATTTGCAGAGAAGTGAGATTTAAGTTCAAATACGAAAAAAAAATTGTTCATTCAGAACTGCAAAGATGGATACTTTGAGAGTCAAGATGAAGCACGTTTCCAAATAACATTAGCATCACTTCTACTGTGAACGAAATAATTTAAGTTGTTGGACTCCCTCTTCCAGGTGTAAAAGCTTAAATACCCACCCCCCAAGGTCTTGTCCTTATGCCATGGAGTCCGTACCTCAAAGATGAAGAAGGTGAAGGAGAGAAATATTAGCATCTTTAGCACTTATCTGATGGGACCAACTCAATAAAACCAGTGGATCTGAGTATTGACCATCATTGCTTCAATAAATGGCTTCTTATGGGCTGATTAATAAAAATATAAGAAGTTGTTTCTTTAAGGTAGGTTTGAAGAGTTGACAAAGTTTGAAGCTTTGACAAATCTCAAGCAAGTCAAATTCAACAGAAATAAACATTTGTCTTCTCACTTGCTGTCACAATGGAGATTTTCCATAACTTACAAATTGTTGAATTTACTGCTCAGACAGGAGCCATAGGTGGATCGTCAATATTTGGCCTAGATCATCACTGGATCTATCTCTTTCCTTCTTCTAAGAGCTATTGGGTACAAATTTGAAAATACAAATTTGCCAAGCTCCCACTATTGGCAGAACAGTGACATTATTTTTCACAAGAAAGGCAAAGTTATTTTTTTATTGAGGTAAAATTGATATATAACATTTTTTTAGTTTTAAGTATACAACATAATGATTTGGTATTTGTATGTATTGAAAAATGATCACCACCCAGTAAGTCTAGTTCACATCTGGCACTATACGTAGTTACAAATTATTTTCTTATGATGAAAACTGTTAAGATTTATCCTATTAGCAACATTCAAATATGCAATAAGTATTATCAACTATATTCACCATGCTATATATGATATCCCCATGACACTTTATAGCTGGAAGTTTGTAAGTTTTGACCCCTTTCACCCTTGCACACCCACTAAAAAGAAAAATGCAGTGTATGTACACATAATAGAATATTCATCTGTTAAAAAATAATTTTTCCTCTTTTTTTCTTCTGCCATTTGCAACAACATGGATGGATCTACAGAGTATTATGCTAAGTGAAACAAGCCAGATGGAGAAAGAAAAATGCCGTATGATTTCACTTACTTGCAGAATATAAGCACAAAACAAAAGAGAATGAATAAAATGCAAAAACAGTAGACTCATAGACATTGAGAAATGAACAGTGGTTAGCAAGGGGGAAGGGCTGGGGTGGGTGGAGGAGGTTGAGCGGGATAAGGAGGCACAAAAATTCTCAATCATAATGTAGGTAGGTTACAGGGATGGTATTACAGCATGGAAAATATAGCCAATGATTCTGTAACATCTTATGTTGACAGATAGTAGCTGCACTAGTGGGGGTGAGGATTTAATAACATGTGTATCTGTTAAAGACTGTGTTGTATACTTGAGACTAATATAAGATCATATATCAATGATACTTGAAATTTTTTTTTGGTATCATTAATCTACAATTACATGAAGAACATTATGTTTACTAGGCACCCCCTTCACCAAGTCCCCCCCACATATCCCTTCACAGTCACTGTCCATCAGTGTAGTAAATTTTTAAAAAAGGAAATGTTATGTGTGACAACATGATGGACCGTGAGCGCATTACGTCAGGCAAAATAAGTCAGAGAAAGACAAACAGTATTATGATCTCACTTATATGTGAAATCTCTTTTAAAAAAATAGCTCATAGTTAACAGTGAACAAATTGATGGTTGCCAGAACAGTGATGCTTGTGACATCTGACTTCCAGAGCCTTTCTAAGGTAGCATAACTCTACAGGGTTAAAGCGGCAAATAACGCCATGTTCCAGCACCTGTGAACCTAGCCTGGGGTCTCCCATTCAAAGACAGAAGTTTGCTCAAAATTGCTCTAGGTTCAATTACATTTCAATCAGTTAAACTGTCTTTAAACTTATTCTTCCTAAACAATGTTCAAAAATAAAATTAGTCCCTCTGCAATTTTCTATAAATGAATGAAATAAAAGTGAATTTGTTTAGTAATATTACTTCTTTATAGCCTTGATCATTTAAGTCTGCAAAAGAGAGAAGAGTGTTTAAGTGGGTGTTACCCTTAAGCTACAAATATTTTGACTCCTGCCTTTTCAAGTCAGCCAATAATCCAGAGAAAATAACAATGAAAAAACTTATGTACAGAGTATGAACCAGTTGCAGCCAGGGCACTTCCACAAAATAATGTATGGAGTTCTAAGGAGAGATGGGAGACTGCTATGTGCATTTAATTTAAATCACCAATATAAGTATGTATGAGAAAAGAATGAAACAGTTTGAGAAATTCTATTAGCAAGGTCATTCAGGTGTCTGAAATAATCAATCATGTTGGCAAAACTTATGGAAGTAATTTGTGAACTGATTCATTTAACAAATGTTTACTGAAAATCTACTTCATGACAGAAAAATTCCCTGCCTTTATGGAATTAATATTGAATAATGGAGAACAATAAACATGTAAGTAAAATATGTGACAGCTTGGCTAGTGATATGGAATAAAATTAAGTGGCAATGGTGTGTCTATTAGTTAACTATGACCAACAAAAAGTGACAATCAGGAATAAGTTTACTGTAATTGTGTCAGCTATGCTGATCTCTGCTGGGGTTGCCCAGCCATGGGGTGATCAAGGTTAATCGTGGCTGGGGTGATTAGGGCAACTCAGCTCTAATCCATGTGCTCCTCAACCTTTAGAAGGCCAGTCTGAGCAGGTTCTGAAGGCCTTGGAAAGGTGTAGGAGAACAAACAGAAACAGCCAAGGCTTCTTGCTTGAGACCTAGACTTGGAAGTGGCACACTGCCACTTCTAATTTATTCTACTGACCCAGGAAAGTCATGTTACTGAACCTAGGTTACCTCACCCACTGGGAGACTGGAGTTCATTCTAAAGGGTATAGACACAGGGAAGGGTAAAAAAGTGGAGCCAGGGTTGCATATGCTACAGTGCAGAGGCTCCTGAACAGGTCAGGAAAGGAGTTATTGATCTCTTGGACCCAACTGATCATACCCCTTAAGGAGGTGAAGGGGTGAGCCACTGGGAGCTCTGACAGGAATATTTCAGATGCAATGCCCAGGAGGTGGTATGGAGGAAATGAGGACAAAGAGGTTGAAAATGACATAGTGGTGGAGGGAGATGAATTGGGGTGCAGATCTTACAGAGCCCTATAGACCTTTGAAAGAATTTTTATGTTACTTTAAGATGAGAAGCCATTCAAAGAATATGAGAAAAGACAAAATATAGCTTGATATTTAAGGGGTTTTCTACAACTGACAAAAATGCTTGGCAGGCTAACGATTGTCATGAAAAATGAAAGATTAATTGAGATAGAGAAATACTCACAGACAATAAGAGGAATTAGTGAATTCTACATGTGGAGTCATATATACAAAACTACACACAGCAGCCCCGCTTATCCGTGAGGGATATGTTCCAAGACCCCCAGTGAATGCCTGAAACTGCAGATGTCCTGAACCCTAATAAATACTATGATTTCTCCTATACATACGTACCTATGACAAAGCTTAACTTATAAATTAGGCACAGTAAGAGATTAACAACATTAACCGAAAGTAAGGAAGAATGAATATAACAATAAACTGTAATAAAAGTGATATGACTGTGGTCTCTCTCTCTCTCTCTTTGTCAAAATATTGTACTGTACTCACCCTTCTTGTGATGATGTGAGATGCCTTTTGGTGGGATGAAGTGACGTAATGACATAGGCATTGAGACATAGCACTAGGTTATTATTGACTGTCCAATACTATGTCAGAAGAGGGATCACCTGCTTCTGGACTGCAGTTGATCTGGGGTAACAGAACCTGTGGAAAGTGAAACCACAGATAAGGATCACTGTATTTAATACCTTAAAGGAAATTTAATGGCTTTTCAAGGTAAGATGGTTTACAACTTGTTTATACCGAATTTAGAAAATAGTGCGGCTAAGCAGAGACTTCGTTACAAGCTACGGACTTGGCTACATTACTGCCAGTCTCATTGAGAACAGATGTCTTTTACTTTATGTAGTATATGCATTTCCATAAAGTTTTCTGAGGTTTTTAATTTTAAGGTGAAGTAATTTATCAGTTGCTATAATTCAAAATACGCAACCCTATGCAAAAATGAATTGAAATTTCCTAACATAAAAAAATTGCTGTAAACAATAAGAGAATTTAATAAAGTAACAGGTATAAAATGTTAATAAAAAAGCAATATCCTACATGTATAAAAATATAACCAAATAGAAGATATAACAGGAAAAATGATTGGTAACAGCAAAACATCATAATAGCAATAATAAAAAACACTTAGGCAAAATTTAACAAGAAATATCTATATCTCTGTAAGGAAATCTGTAAAAACACTCTTAATGCAATAGTAAATGCAAACAAATGAAAAATATACCATCTACTTAGAACCAACAATCATAAATAGATTCATTTTCCCTAACAAATATCACTGAAAAATCATCTTGATTTTTTTTCTAGAACTAAAGAAGTTAACTATAAAGTTCATTTGAAAAAACAAGCAAGAAAAAATATTGAAAAATAAGTGGGGGGAGTGGCTAGTTCTATCAGTTATTAAAATATCTCTTAATAGTATGGAATGTTATATAAAAGAGACTAATGGAATAAAAAGAAACATTCAGAAATAAACTCAGTTACGTGTACATATACACATGTAAAATATAGAATAAAATAAGGGTCGCAACTCAAATCTGAGGGGAAAAATATACTTTTTAGTAAGTGGAATTATGATAACTGGATAGCCAAATGGAAAAAGAAGATAAAAATTAGATACATTCTTTACACCATAAATTAGAATAAATTCAAAAAGACTCAAAAGGAGATTGTAAAACAGAGAACATACTAGCATTAAAAGCCAACATTCTTGATTGAGCTAGACTCATAGATACTCCCTTTGGACCTTAAAGGAATCAGGGTCTTTGCGGCCAATCTGTGCTACTAAATATACTATAATATTTCCAATAATTCTTCTTGGAATCTCCAGTCACATACAACCACATACAACAAGACATAAAAATCTCTAGCCACATACAATATATAAAAAGCAAATGGCAAACAATAAATTTTTTTGTATACAAGCAGTTATGCAAAACTCCTTTGAAGTAGCTTCTCATATGTTATTTTACAGAAGAGGAAACCAAGTTTCAGGACACATGAGTAATTTTGCTGAGTCAGAAGGAAGTAACTACAGTAGACTTAATTTTGAGCTGCTTTTGAATTTAAAGTCCAGAGCTTTCCACAATTGGGAAGTAACATAAATGTCCACTAATAGATGAATGAATCAAGGAGATGTGGTTTGTGTGTGTGTGTATGTACACATTTGTGGCAACATGGGTGGGCCTAGAGGGTATTGTACTAAGTGAAAAAAGTCAGGCAAACAGAAAAAGACAAATATAATTTCATTTACATATGGAATCTAAAAAACAAAACAAAATAGAAACAGACATAAATACAGAGAACAAACTGGTGTTTGCTGTTGGGGAGGAAAGTGGGCAGGCATGGCTTGCCGGCAAAATAGCTGAAAGAGATTAAGAAATATAAATTTCAGGTTATAAAATAAATAACTCATGGGGATGTAATGTACAGCATAGGGAATATAGTCAATAATTATTGTAATAGCTTTGTATGGTGACAGATGGTAAGTAGACCTATTTGCTGATCATTTTGTAATATATAATAATGTCAAATCACTATGTGGTACACCTAAAACTAATACAATATTGCACATCAATTATAATTCAATAGAACAAATATATAAAAAATTTTAAGGAAACTCATCCCATGCTCGTGGCTAGGAAGAATTAATATCGTCAAAATGGCCATCCTGCCCAAAGCAATATACAGATTTGATGCAATCCCTCTCAAATTACCAGCAACATTCTTCAACGAACTGGGACAAATAGTTCAAAAATTCATATGGAAACACCAAAGACGCCGAATAGCCAAAGCAATCCTGAGAAAGAAGAATAAAGTAGGGGGGATCTCACTCCCCAACTTCAAGCTCTACTACAAAGCCATAGTAATCAAGACAATTTGGTACTGGCACAAGAACAGAGCCACAGACCAGTGGAACAGATTAGAGACTCCAGAAATTAACCCAAACATATATGGTCAATTAATATTTGATAAAGGAGCCATGGACATACAATGGGGAAATGAAAGTCTCTTCAACAGATGGTGCTGGCAAAACTGGACAGCTACATGTAGGGGAATGAAACTGGACCATTGTCTAACCCCATACACAAAAGTAACTTCAAAATCGATCAAAGACCTGAATGTAAGTCATGAAACCATTAAACTCTTGGAAAAAAACATAGGCAAAAACCTCTTAGACATAAACATGAGTGACCTCTTCTTGAACATATCTCCCCGGGCAAGGAAAACAACAGCAAAAATGAGCAAGTGGGACTACATTAAGCTGAAAAGCTTCTGTACAGCAAAGGACACCATCAATAGAACAGAAAGGAACCCTACAGTTTGGGAGAATATTTTCATAAATGACAGATCTGATAAAGGCTTGACATCCAAAATATATAAAGAGCTCACATGCCTCAACAAACAAAAAACAAATAACCCAATTAAAAAATGGGCAGAGGAACTGAACAGTTTTCTAAAAAAGAAATACAGATGGCCAACAGACACATGAAAAGATGCTCCACATTGCTAATTGTCAGAGAAGTGCAAATTAAAACTACAATGAGGTATCACCTCACACCAGTAAGGATGGCTGCCATCCAAAAGACAAACAACAACAAATGTTAGCGAGGCTGTGGAGAAAGGGGAACCCTCCTACACTGCTGGTGGGAATGTAAATTAGTTCAACCATTGTGGAAAGCAGTATGGAGGTTCATCAAAATGCTCAAAACAGACCTACCATTTGACCCAGGAATTCCACTTCTAGGAATTTACCCTAAGAACACAGCACTCAAGTTTAAAAAAGACAGATGCACCCCTATGTTTATCGCAGCACTATTTACAATAGCCAAGAATTGGAAGCAACCTAAGTGTGTCCATCAGTAGATGAATGGATGAAGAAGATGTGGTACATATACACAATGGAATATTACTCAGCCATAAGAAGAAAATAAATCCTACCATTTGCAACAACATGGATGGAGCTAGAGGGTATTATGCTCAGTGAAATAAGCCAAGCGGAGAAAGAGAAATACCAAATGATTTCACTCATGTGTGGAGTATAAGAACAAAGGAAAAACTGAAGGAAAAAACAGCAGCAGAATCACAGAACCCAAGAATGGACTAACAGGTACCAAAGGGAAAGGGACTGGGGAGGATGGGTGGGTAGGGAGGGATAAGGGGGGGAAGAAGAAAGGGGGCATTATGATTAGCATGCATAATGGGGGGGTGGGAGAAAGGGGAGGGCTGTACAACACAGAGAAGATAAGTAGTGAATCTATAACACTTTGCTATGCTGATGGACAATGACTGTAAAGGGGTTTGTGGGGGGGACCTGGTATAGGGGAGAGCCTAGTAAACATAGTATTCTTCATGTAATTGTAGATTAATGATAACAAAAAAAATATATAAAGAAAAGGCGGATTACTCCCTGATAGGATAAAACTAACTATAAATCAACGATTAATGCATGCTTTAAATATCCTTAATTTTGATCTCTTAAAGGGTGTCAGATGATCAGCTATGGAAATACATTTTTCTGATAATATTCCTTTCTCTTAAAAAAATAAAAATAAAAATAAAGCAGTTCCTGTGTGGTGATCTCCAATAAGTCCTTCACAATGGTATAAAGGGCATATCAAAGTGTGGGCAAAGGGTTTGTTAGTGTTTATACAGAGAATCAAAGCCTAATTGGGCTACCCAGAAAACGAATTAAGATACGATATGAAGAACTTCCAACATCAACATTCTCTGGAAGAGTCATTCCAGAAGATGATCATCAAAAAACTTCAACAAAGATCCTGGCACTGTTGCAGTTGTAGCTGCATTCATCCACCGGTTTCTGGACTTGCTATTGGAATGAAAGAAGGAGATATCTAAGCTGGTCTGTGCATACAGTAAAACAACAAATTTGACTGGATCTATACTGTTGGAACTCAACCAAGAATTAGGAGAAGTGCAAGTTGTAGCGCTCCAAAATCTTGTGGCTACAGACTATCTACTGTTAAAAGAACATATGGGATGTGAACAGTTCCCAGGAATGTGTTGTTTTAATTTGTCTGATTTTTCTCAAACTATTCAAATTCAGTTAGACAATATCTATCATATCATTGATAAGTTTTCACAAATGCCTATGGTGCCTAACTGGTTTTCTTGGTTTCACTGTAGATGGCTGGTAATTGTAGGTCTGCTTTGGTTATGTAGCTGTATTCCTAATGTTAATGTGTGTGCGCAATTTAATTAGTAGTTTAAAACCTATACATGCTTATGTTACTCTACAAGAAGATATGTCAAAGAAATAATCAATCTTCTCATGTTTTCTTCCGTCTGCTACTTCTATAGCTTTCCTTCTTCCTTCCTAATTACAACCCTTAAGTAGAATTCATGCCTCATATCGAAATTACCGAGTATCATAATTCTTCCAAGTGGTAAAGATACCTCAAGACAAATGCTGGGCATAGAAGCCACAGGGCATAAATCTGCAAAGAATTAAAAAGCTAACCTTTTCAAACAATATGGCTTCTCTCTCACTTACCAACTCTACATTTCCCTGTATGGCCCCAGAAGATGACTGGTTAGTCAGAGACGGGTAAGATTCCTCAAGAGAGGAACAACCTAAGACAGGCACAGTCGCAGGGGGGGGCATCAGGTGAGAAATAGGGGATCAACAGAGGTGAGGCTTAGAATCTCACCATCCCTGTTTTGAGAGAAATCTTCTGCATCTGTGGATGTTTTGTTGCCCTTGTCTCGCTTGTATTAATACTTAGTCTATAGGCACAGACCTGATCATCTACATTTGCCCTCTTACAGCACTAAACTATGTTTTCTATCTTTATCTTGCATCTACCTACCACTTCAGCATTTTATCAAAAATAATAATAATAATAATAATAATAATGGAGAAATGTGGGATTCACATATAAATCAAGTATAAAAATCAAATGAATAATCATATTTGACCTGATTGTTTATAGTTCATGATGCGTGATCAAAACCGAAAGTTTCTGTGATGACTGCCCTTGCACTGTTCACCATGTAAGAACTTGTTTGATATGCTTCAAAAGATTGGAGACTGTTGAGAATTAGGCTTGGGGTTGATTAATGATTGTGCATTGAGTCCCCTATACAGAATTTTATTGTTGTTAACAACCATTTGATCAATAAATATGAGAGATGCCCTCTCAAAAAAACAAAAAAAAACTCCCATCTAAAAAAAAAAAAAAATTTTAAGAAATGAAGTTCAGGTCTTTGGCCCACTCTATCCTAGGTATCTCTCTCTAAGGCTTACCAGGTTGAGATAGTTGTGAAATATTTATTTTCTGTTTATTTTTACCATGTAAATAAATGTACAATTTCCATTTCACTGGATGTTTATGCAACAATATAGTGATCAGAAATATTGTATCATAATCCACTTATACTCTCATTAGTTGTATATATTTAGATGGTACATAACAGAATATATCTATAAACAAATACATAAAATGTTCTAATGAAACCTTAGGTGTCCACTTTTCCTGAGTTTAAAACCACTGTCATAGTTTCATACATAGTATTCATGCCTGTATCTTCCATTAATAGCTAATAAGCATGTATTATATTAGCACCTCGTTTCAAAAATATTGGGACTAAACTATTTAAGTACGGGATGATGGCAATTATATGAATAACTAAAGAACAAATATTTTTAAATTAAGGAAAAGGACTGAATTTTAGTATTTGCCTAAAATCCATTCTAGCTATTATTAAATAAATCACTTCAAAACAAAAATTTTTATGAAAAAAGTGCTATAGATATCAACCCCAAAATGGGGTTGATATCAATGTTAAATCTGACTGATAAATATGTTCTTTCTTCAAACACAAAATCTAGCCTAAGCAAGAAATATCAACAAAAAGCAATCTTTCTATTATACAGATAACATACTAAGGTCCAAGGAAATTAAAATGTAGAACCCACATTACATAAAATAATTAGTTTTTAATAAGTTGACTGATGTATTTACTATCCACTTTATTTCATAAAAGACCTGAGATTTCATAGCTGACTTAAGACTACTCTGAAAGGAAATGTACAGTTATGGAGAACAGGGAGAACAACCCCATAGGGTAACAAAATATAACGAAAGCTGGAATTTTATGTCCCTTTATACTGTATATCAAGTGGTATTATTATTTCTCTAATAGCTCTTCTTTGGATTTCTCAAAGCTGTCATAAGATATGTGAGAGAGATTAAATTTGTTCTGCCTTTTTCCAAATAGTATATTGAATAGTTGGAAGACACTGAGACACAGATGTTAACACATTTTAAAGGAAGACTTGCAATGATGTCCAGAAAATGTTGCATTCAAAATAGAGATGATAATTATCCATAATGAAATTTGAGAAAAAGTGCTAGAAAAAAAAACATTAATTTTCAGTTAAAAATATATAGCTGAAGCACAAAGTTCAAATTCCTACTTCATATAATGGTTGTATTTTTCAAAGCAGGATGAAAACAAATGTTTCTGAGGAAATACATTAGGAACTGGATTACTCTTTGACTGTAATTCTAGAAGAAAAGTCACATGGCCAATCCCTACATCTATACATTTAAGTCCTGACTGATTAATAGAATATATTAAGTAAAAAAGGACAAAATGTTTTCAGTAAAGTATTCATAAAAGTTTTTTGTTCTTAAGTGTGTCATTTAAAAATCACCTAGATTATTTTAGATGATGGTATTGTCTTTGTCAGTTTGGGTTGCTATACAAACTGGGTGGCTTATAAGCAATAGAAATTTATGTCTCGGAGCTGGAGGCTGGAAGTCCAAGATTAGGATGCCAACATGGTCAGGATCTGGTAATGTTCCTTTTCCAGGCTGTAGACTACTGTCTTCTCGTTGTACTCTCACATGACAGACAGAGAGCTAGAGAGTTTTGTGGGGTTTCTTTTATAAGGGCAACAATCCAATTCATGAAGGCTGTTTCTTCATGACCTAATTATCCCCCAAAGACCCTGTTTCCTACAAATACATGGGGGTTAGGATTTCCACACATGAATTTGAGGGGGACACAAACATTCAGTCCTATAGCAATTATGAAACATGTGCTAATTACTTTTCAATTAAATTAAAAAATGTATTTATTAATATTAAATTTAATATTAATATATTATATATACATATATTTGATACAGTGAGAAAGGGGGTGCCCACTATGTATTAAGTACTATGCAGTGAGCAGGCCTGCCCTCAGAACTTTATTACAGAGTACATAAATCTGGAGGGTAAATAAAATACATAAAATAGGAATCATGCAAACAAAAAAATGACTGAATCACCATTTCAAAGGAGCTTATTAGATTTAAAACAAGTTGGATCTAACAAGATATAAATAAAATTAAAAAATTTATGGTGTACTCAGATTCCTCTAAAACAACTGTAAATTTATAGAAAAGGTAAAACATGACATATCAGTATAAAAAGCATGTTCCTGCATTCTAGAACAATTGTATTTGTCTTATTTTACTCCAGCACCTGGTCTAGAGTAGATCTTTAATAAATATTGGTTGAACTGACTTGGATCATGTTTATGGAATTTTTTCAACAATAAACCTAAGGAGAGTCAAGAGAGCAATGAGACTTAAAAAACAAAAAAATTGAATGGGACTTGCCAATGCTTGTATTGGTAGAAAGAGGAAATTATAATCTTGCTTGGTTTCTATTGGTCATGCCACACTTAGGGCAGAGTTTTGAGCTCCAGAGCTGTACCTTAAGCAGACAGATAAACTGTAATGTGAAGAGAAATGAGACAAAGCTACCGAAAGAACTCAAAACTATATTTTATTAGAAACAGCTGGAGAAATGAAGAAAGATGGCAAAGAACACAAGGCAGCAATCTCCTTCCCCCCTCCACACACACCAAGGAAGCAACTACAGTAAATACAACTAAACCTGAAAATGACCTGAAGACAGCAGAACAGACACCTGCACCTGGGGAAGAAGAGACCACACAGAGAAGGGCAAAGGGGCAGAGCCATAACCAAGTGGGACCCAAGCCCATCTTCCATCCCAGCCTACCAGGCAGGAGAAAGAGAAAGAGAGCATGAGGGGATAGGTGCTTGGGAACTCTGCACACCTGACCACGGAGATCTGCTCTGGGAGCATGAATCCACATCGCACTGGATTCTGGTGATCAGCAGGGTTGGACACCAGGAAGAATTGGAGCACTTTGGGAAGCTGATACTCCAGTGCTTGTGGAGGACAGCCATGCTCCACCAGTCCCAATGAGACCCAACACAGAGGCAGCAGTTTGAAGGATTTGCCAGAACCAGGTGTGGTATGAGAGGGATGAGGGTTGGACAGAGCTTTCTCTGCAGGAAAAATGGCAGTAGGATGACCATCCCCAGTTCCCCCTTGGCCCAACATGTTGGGCACTCTTGAGAGCCCCAAATGTTCCATCCACCTCGCTGGTAGCTCAACACCAAGTCACTTCCCTGTGCATCCCTGATGCCTGTCCACTGGGCCCAGCAGCATCAGACTTTGATGCCTTGCAGGCAGAGGGAGGCTTCTGCAGCTCTCTCAGCCCTGCCTCAGCCCAACTGGGGAGGTGCCTGCAGGAGCCAGCTCTGAGCACTCCTTTCTTCTCTCTGGCAGCCCAGCCCAGTGCCATGCACCTGGCTGTCACTGCAGCATGCCCATCCTGAATCCTCATGCAACAACCCACCAAGTTCTGCCACTGCTGCAGGGCAGGTAGAGGGCAGCCATACCCACAATCCCAGCAGGAGCACTGCTGCTCTGGTCACAAAGGGCAGGCTGAGGCAAACTGCCAGCTGCGGGGGATTGAGATAGACCACTGTTGGCAGACAGACAGAAAGGCAGTCCCACCCACAGCCCACCAACAGTAACTGGGGCTCCACTGCAAAGGAGAATCAGACACTAGAGAATAATAGTCTTGAGCTTCTGGGCACCACAGGATGCCTTCTGCATAAAGTCATTACTCTCTAGACCAGGAAGCATACAGATCCATCTAATACAAAGGAAGAAACACAGAAACCCTGACAAAATGAGGAGGCAGAGGATTACGTTCCAAAGAAAACTACAGGATAAGACACCAGAAAGAGGGCTAAATGAAATAGATCACTAATCTTCTTGATTAAGATTTCAAAGTAATAGTCATAAATATGCTCACTGATCTGTGGAAAAGCACTGAAGATCACAGGAAATACTTCAACAAAGAGATAGAAGAGCTGAAAAAGAGCCACTTAAAGCTGAAGAATACAGTACCTGAAATGAAATACACAATGGAGGAAATGAATAATAGATTGCTCTAAGTAGAGGGGACAATCAATGAGATGGAAATTAGAGAACAAAAAACAACAAAGGTGAGAAACAGAGAGAAAAAAACCTCTAGGAATGAAAGAATGATAAGAGAGCTGTGTAACCAATCCAAAAGAAACAATATTCACTTAATAGAAGTACCAAGAGGAGAAGAGAGGGACAACAGGATAGAAAATTTCTTTGAGGAAATAATTGATGAAAACTTCCCCAATCTGGGAAAGGAAACAAATACTCAGGTCATGGAAACCCAAGAGTCCCTACCAAAAAGAACCCCAAGATGACAACACCTAGATATATAATAATTAAAATGAAAAAGGTTAAAGATTAGGAGAGTGTATTGATAACAGCCAGAGAGAGTAAAAAGATTACCTATAAGGGAAACCCCATCAGGCTATCAGCAGACTTATGAGCATAAAATTTACAAGCCAGAAGAGAGTGGCATGAAATATTTAATATATTAGAAGGACCTTCAACCAAGAATCCTCTACTTTGCAAGATTATCATTCACATTTGAAGGAGTGATTAAACACGTCACAAATAAATGCAGATTGAAGGAATTTATACAGTAAACTGTCATTACAGGTTATGTTAAAGGGACTTCTATAGATAGAAATGTTCTTAAGCCTAGATATTTTCACAAGTGAAAATAAACCCACAGTAAAGGTAGTAGAGAAATTATTTACCAAAAAAAGTACAAACCTAAAACAAAATAAACAAAAGTAGTAAAACCAACTATATATAAAATCAGTCAAAAGATACACAAAAAAATGCAGATTATGATATCTAATATATAAAGTGTGGAGGAGAAGAAAAAGGAAGTACTTTTAGATTGTGTTTGAAATAGAGTAATCATGAACTTAATATATTGTTATATAGTTAGGAAGATATCCTTGAAACTTATGATAATCACAAACCTAAAGCCTAAAATAAATACAAAAATATTAAAAAGGAGAAATGTAATCATAACACCAAAAAAGCCCCATCAAAGAACAGGAGAAGAGTATAAGAGAGGAAGAAGGAACAGAGAAATAAAAACAACCAGAAAACAATTAATAAAATGACAATGAGTACATAACTACCAATAATTACCTTAAATGTAAGTGGACTGAATGCACCAATGGAAAGACACTGGCAGAATGGATAAAGAAACAAGATCCATATATATGCTGACTACAAGAGACTCATTTCAGATCCAAAGACATATATAGACTGAAAGTGAAGGGATAGAAAAAGATGTTTCATGCAAATAATAGGGAGAAAAAAGCAGGAGTAGCAGTAATTATATCAGACAAAATAGACTTCAAAACAAAATAACAAGAAACAAAGAAGGATATTACATAATGATAAAGGGATCAGTTCAACAAGAGGGTATAACCATTATAAATATTTATGTACCCAACATAGGAGCACCTAAGTATGTAAAGCAAATACTAACAGAATTAAAGAGGGAACTAGATTACAACATCTTTATTTTAGGAGACTTTAACACACCCCTCACATCAATAGACAGATCAACCAGACAGAAAACAAGGAAACAGAGGCATTAAGCAATACATTAGATCATACAGACTTAGCAGATGTCTACAGAACATTCCACCCAAAAGTAGCAGGATACACAATTTTCTCAGCCGTACATGGAACATTCTCCAGAGTAGATCACATACTAGCTCACAAACAAACTCTCAATAAATTAAAAATACTGAAATTGTATCAAGTAACTTCTCAGACCACTAGAAATAAATTACCCAAAGAAAACAAAAAAGCCTACAAACACATGGAGGCTAAACAACATGCTTCTAAATAATCAATAGATTAATGACCCAATTAAAACAGAAGTCAAGCAATACATGGAGAAAAATGAAAACAAAAATACAACAGTCCAATATATGTGGGATGTTGAAAAGGCCATTCTAAGAGGAAAGTACGTAGCAATACATGCCTACCTCAAGAAACAAGAACAATCCCAAACTGTCTAAACTCAAAAAGAAAAGCAAATGAAACTCAAAGTTAATAGAAGGAAGACATAATAAAGATCAGGGCAGAAACAGAGAATAAAACAATAGAAAAAAATCAATGAAACCAAGAGCTGTTTTTTGAGAAAATAAACAAAATAGACATATCCCCAACCAGGCTTATCAAGAAAAAAAGTGAGAACACACAAATAAAATCAAAATCAAAAAAGGAATAGTCAAAATGGATACCACAGAAATACAAAGAATTATTAGAGAATTCCATTAAAAATTATATGTCAATCAACTAGACAATCTAGAAGAAATGGACAAATTCCTAGAATAATGCAACCTACCAATATTAACCCAGGAAGAAAACAGAAAAATCTGAACAGACCATTTGCCAGCAGTGAACTGAATTGGTAATCCAAAAACTCTCAACAAATGAAAGTCCAAACCAGATGGCTTCACAGATGAATTCTACCAAACATTTAAAGGGCTAATACCCATCCTTCTTACAGTATTCCAAAAGGCAGAAGAGGAGGTAATACTTCCAAACTCATTCTATGAAGCCAGTATTATTTTAATACCAAAACTAGACAAAGACATTACAAAAATAAACACAATTTTAGACCAATATTCCTGATGAACATAGATACAAAAATCCCCAACCAAACATTAGTAAATCAAATTCAAAAATACATCAAAAGGATCATCTATCATGACCAAGTACTATTTAATCCAGGGAAGCAAACATAGTACAAAATCATATATCAATAAATGTCATACACCACATTAACAAAAAGAAGGATAAAAGCCACATGGTCCTCTCTATAGATGCTGTAAAGGCATTTGACAAAATTCAACATTCATTCATGATAAAAACTCTCAATAAAATGGTATAGAGAGTACATACCTCAAAATACTAAAGACCATTTATGAAAACCCACAGCTAACATCATACTTAATGGCAAAAAGCTGAAAGTTTTTCCTCTAAGATCAGGAACAAGACAAGGATGTCCACTCTCACCACTTTTATTCAACATAGTACTGGAAGTCCTAGCCATGGCAATCAGACAAGATGAAGAGATAAAAAGCATCCAAATTGGTAAGGAAGAAGTTAAACTGTCACTATTTGCCTATGACATGATATTTTATGTAAAAAACCCTAAAGATTCCACTAAAAAAATCTATTAGAACTAATAACTGGATTCAGCAAAGCTGCAGGATACAAAATTAATACACAGAAATCTGTTGTGTTCCTACTTACTGACAATGAATTAGAAGAAAGAGAAATCAGGAAAACAATTCCATTTACAATTGCATCAAAATAATAGAATACCTAGGAATAAACTTCACCAAGGTTGTGGAAGACCTGTATTCTGAAAACTATAAGACACTCATGAGAGAAATTAAAGAAGTCACCAATAATTGGAATACATCCCATGCTCATGGATAGGAAGAATTAATATTGTCAAAATGGCCATTCTGCACAGAGCAATTTGCAGATTCAATGCAATCCATTTCAAAACACCAACAGAATTCTTCAATTAACTAGAATAGTTCTATAATTCATATGGAACCACAGAAGACCCCAAATAGAAAAAGCACATGAGAAAGAACAAAGCTGGGGGGTTGTGCTCCCTGACTTTCAGCTCTACTACAAAGCCACAGTAGTCAAAACAATTTGACACTGGCACAAGAACATACCCACAGATCAATGGATAAGAATAGAGAGCCCAGATACAAATCCATTCATATAAAGTCAATTCATATATGATAAAGGAGCCATAAATATACAACTGGGAAAAGACAGCCTCTTCAATAACTGATTTTGAGAAAATTGGACATTTACATGCAAGCAAATGAAACTGGATTACTGGCTAACTACATACATAAAAGTAAACTCAAATGGATCAAATACCTAAATGTAAGACACGAAACAATAAAACTATTAGAAGCAAACAGGCAAAAATCTCTTTAACATAAGTATGACCAGTTTTTTCCTGGACACATCTCCTCAGGCAAGGGAAACAAAATAAAAAAAAATGAACAAGTGAGACTACATCAAACTAAAAAGCTTCTGTACAGCAAAGGACACCATTAGCAGAACAAAAAGACAACGTATAGTGTGAGAGAATATTGTACAGCAAAGGACACCATTAGCAGAACAAAAAGACAACGTATAGTGTGAGAGAATATTTCTGTAAATGACTTATCCAGTAAGAGGTTAACATCCAAAATGTATAAAGAACTCATACATGTCAACACTAAAAAATCCCCAAATAACCTGATTAAAAATGGGCAGAGGACATGAACAGACATTTCTCCAATGAACAAAGAAATCCTTCCATTTGCAACAACACAGATGGTACAAGAAGGTATTATGAGTGAATTAAGCTAGGGGTAGAAAGACAAATACCATATGATTTCATGTATTTGTGGAATATAAAAACAAAACAAAACAAAAAGAACAAAACAGCAGTAGACTCATAGACACTGAGAAATGACTAGTGCCTACCATGGGGGATGGGTTGGGGTGGGTGAGTGGAGAATATGAAGGGGAAAAGGGGCACAAAAATTCTCAATCATAATATAAGTTCATCACAGGAATGGTAGTACAGGACCGGAGAACATAGCCAATGGTTTGTAAAATCTTCCTGTGCTGACAGATAGTAACTGCACGAGCAGGGGTGAGGACTTAATAATAAGGGTAACTCTTGCACCACTGTGTTGTAGACTTGAAACCAATGTAAGATTGGATATCAACAATATTTCAATTAAAAAATTTAAAAAAGGAACAGCTGAAGAAAATTAATATTTAACTAATTAACTCAGTTATTTTCAAATACATGAAGTAAAATATTATCATTTATTAAGCCACTAACATTGCATCGTGTATCTCATTTAATCCTACTAACAGACATATGAGGTATTATTAATATATTTTTTTACTGACAAGAAAACTGTTCCTCAGTGAGGTAAAGTAATATCCAAACTCATATAGCTACAAAGTTACAAATGTAAGATTCAAAAAATGACTTGGCTCCAAGACCAGGGCTTATTACACTGTGTCTAATAGTCTTTCACATGAAGTAGTCTTAGACTGCTTCTATATGTCCTCAAGAGACTGAATAATTACAGACAGATTTCAGCTCAGTGGGAGTGAATCAATGTATTAGTTCATAGGGAGATATCTGGTGAGATTTTTACTAGTCTCTAGGAAATCTCTGTGACCTTTGATTGCTGAAATTTTACTCTTTAATGTAAAAGGATAAAAATAATACTGAACATCGGTAAAATAACCTATGACTGAAGAGTTTACCTATTAGTTACCTGTTCTAAAGAAAATGATAAAAATACTGGAATTAAATGTTCCTTCCAAGCTCCCTAACCCATCTCTCTCCCTGCTCCCCAAGAGTGTGACTTTTACAACCAACTGGGGATATTTAATGTTATTGTTAAAAGATACATACATGTACTAAAATAAGGATTACTTCAGAATTAGTGTTAATTCTCCACCACCCCCAAAAAACTACTTACCCCTAGCTAATGTACAAATTTGTTTCTAAAATAGAAGCATTTATGGAAGAAGTAGGGTATCAAGTTTTTAAACATATCCATATTCCTTAACCACTTCAGTTCCAGCTGTCTCTGTTAGTTCCTCCTGGAATCTCTACACTGGAAAACAAGAATACTACAAGTATTTGGCTTTGACAACCTTCTACTGAGAAGCACATGTCCGTGTAGAAGTCTGGAGATAAAACGGATAATTAATAATTCCACATGGATCTGTGAGATTTAAGATACAGATATCACCATTATCTTTCACTGACCCTCCTGCACGCCACACCCCTGGTTTCAGGTAACCGGTTCTTGTAGCTCTTTCCCACCCGCACAGAAATCAGAGGCAATCAAAACTTCTATTTTAGGAGAAATCGGGGGGACATGGAGTGAAGGGAATAGGTTTCTTCCACAGTTTGTTTTTTCATTTCTTTTTCGAAGAAAGGACTACTTTTGTTTCAGCCACGTTTGCAGGGTTGGGAGTTCTCATTTAGCGATATGAAAACCACGGCTACCTTTCTGCAGGTAGGAGGGACAGAGTCAAGGAGGGCTGAAGAGGAGTTTGTGTCCCTTTCCCTAAAAGACTGCGATAGGCAGGAGGGTGGCACCAGGCCAGTGTCTTTCCTGGCGTATTGTACAGAGAAAAGAGTGATGGAAAAGAGTGACGTCCGTCCCCTTCCTTATACTTCACTGTTGCCAAAAACTCTGTCCTTCTCCCCACTCTTTCCCTTTTGCTCCCTTCCCATTCTGCCTCTCCTTAGAGGGGTTTGCACAGACGAATGCAAGCGGGAAGACCAACTCGCTGGCTCGCTTTGCGCAAAATCCACGAGTCCTCTGTGCTCCCTCCCTCCCTCCCTCCCTCCGGCGTCCGGATCCCGCACAGCCCTCCCTGCCCTGCCCCCAGCGGAGCGGGGATGGGGCCTGTCTCTGTACGAGCACGCTGGGAGGGGGCTACAAGCAGAGGGTAATGTCAGATGGGCAGCTCTCCCCTTCTGCCTGACGCTCTCTCTAGCTTGACCAGAGCTGGTCTCTGTAAGAAAGAGCAGGAGCTGTGGCCGCAGGGGGAGGAAGCGGCGGAGGCGCTTGGAACCTGAAAAGTCCGGTCACCTCACCACGGAGTCCCGGCCGGCCGTCAACACCATGGACAGCGGCGCCGTCCCCACGAACGCCGGCAACTGCACCGATGCCTTCACACACTCTTCCGGCTGCTCCCAGGCCCCTAGCCCCGGATCCTGGGTCAACTTCTCCCGCTTCGATGGCAACCTGTCCGACCCATGCGGTCCGAACCGCACCGAGCTGGGCGGCGGCGACAGCCTGTGTCCTTCGACCGGCAGTCCTTCCATGATCACGGCCGTCACCATCATGGCCCTCTACTCCATCGTGTGCGTGGTGGGTCTCTTCGGAAACTTCCTGGTCATGTACGTGATTGTCAGGTAAGGAGCGCGCCTGGGCTCCGAGCGGAGATTTCAGCGACTAATAGGGGCACAAAGGGATACCGGAGCCCACGGGCAGGGATGAGAGAAAGGAGACGAAGAGGGGAGAAAGTGGGGGCGACGGTGGATGCAGTGGTTGCTGTTTGAGCACAAAAACCTATTTTTGTATTTTTCCCTCCGTTGATAAAGAGTCCAAAATCTCAAGAACAGAAAAGTTGCTTTGGTAAAAGCTATGAAGCTCTGGCAAAAAAAATAAAAGAAAGAAAAAGAAAAAGTGCTCTATCTTCAAGCTTGCTTACATACTGAGCTGAGAGGGCTCTTAGACAGAGTCCCACAGTCACTTCAGCAGGAGCTGTGGAAACAGTAATCTGTGAATAATGGAAGAGGAATTCTAGTTAGTTTCCCTAACTGGAGGACTCTGTCTCCTCAGTTCTTTTCAGAGATGAATCTTGGCAACTTACTATTGTTGATGATTTTAGTGTCCTTTGCTGCCCTGCTACCCACCCCTCCTCTTTCCTTTAGCCCACTCTTCCTTCCATTCTGAGACCACATTCAGTGGGGAAGTTTCCCTGGTGTGTCTGCACAGTGTAGTGTTGCTTTTCTTGTAACAAACATTAAAGCTGTGTTGCTTAGATCAGTTTGCAGTGGGCAGCTGCAGATACAGGGGAATCACAAACTGAATCAGGAACGGGTAGGATGGTTCAGAACTGAAAGACTGTTTTCAATGCCTCCAAAAGTGGGAACCAGTTAGAAGCACCAAGAGCAGCATAATTCTGGATTATAAACTATTATGTAGGAAGCTGTTATGGTTGCTCTTAAAAAAAGTGCCTTTACCAAGTGAAATTACTTCAGAAGAATCTGTGGCCCTCTTTCTGTTTACCCAGATGCTCAAGGTTTATTTGGCAAAGAGTGTGCAAGCTTTCAGTATTAACTAAGATTGATGTAGATCAGTTAGTGTTGATGTCTATTCAAATCTTACATATTAATATAGGAATAAAAGTTGCTTTTGTTAAAATAGATAAATATTTTAACACTTTAAAATGGCTCCTGATTTGGAGTTTTCCTCCTCCTAGGGATTGTATGTATGTAGTGAACATAGCATTTTCATATTTAGTTATAATGTTTGCTTCATTTATTTAGCAAGTATATCAGATTTCAATGGAGCTCCTTAATCATTTAACAATCATTTTCATGACCAAGGTACTGCAAATTGCTCATAATTGATTCTTTCTACTTATATGTCTGATTTCTTTAATCAAAGACTTAAAGAGTAAAGCTAATTTCCCCAATATTTTGATGAGGAATAAGGTTAAGTAATGTCTCTGAGAAAAGAGCACCATCTATTGAGAAGAAGTCTAACAACAGAAAGGAAAATGCAGGAAGGGAGTCAATGGAAGAATTTACTTTTATAAACATTTACTTTATATAATCCTATCAAAGATGCCTATCAAAGATGAAAACAAGTCTCATTCTGTAGTTATGATAATAAAAGTCAGAATTAAAGACCTGCCTTGTAAAGGAAAAACATGTTTCTTGTTTTTCCTAAGAAAATATATAAAATCAAAAGGGCTAGAAGGGATAGAGAATCTAGCATAGAGATGATCTGTTCTGAGTAACCTGAAGTACAGAAAATATAAATTTCTCCAAGGATAGGTAGTTCATTAATTCAATACCATCAACTCTCTATTGCCAATGTAATTTTCTGTTTATGAGTATGTCAAATAATGATTTGAGTTAATTCAACTAAAAGACTGACAGAGTAGGTTTAGTGAGCAATAATAAAAGAAATAAATCACCTCAAGTTTATGTCTGGAATCCTGGAGAATAAAGGATGAAGAGAAACCACCAAAATGTCTAGAAATCGTACCATCTGAAACAATCTTTTATTCCCTTTTCTGTTCCTCTTGGTATTTTCCTTTCTCATTTTTCTCCCATCTAGTTTATGCTTTTCTATAAAGAGAACATAGAACAGCAACTGGCTGTGAAATAAGAAGATTGGTCCTACTCCAGTGTTTAGAAGATTGCGGGTTGGGTGTTTGTTTTAAAGGCATTATCTCTGACTTTTTGGTGACTTGGAGGAGGACAGTGATTTTGCATCCTCCTGAGAACATGATATTATGCTTTACTTCTCTGTCCTGAAAGCTCTAACAAGATGCATACGATTTGAAAGGTCACCCCAAACACCCACCTGTGGCAAGATGGGCGTTTAATGCTCTGGGAATATGACTGCAAAACATAAAAAATAGCTTATGATTGATGAAGTGATGAAGAAAACATCTGAGGATCAAAGAAAGTATGTCTATTTAGCTGAGAGTATTTAACTGGATTGTCTCCAGGCTATAGTGTTTTCACTACAAGATGACCAGTTCAGGGATATTATGCCGCTGTTAAAAAGATGAGTATACTACTGTATTTACTGTAGAATTGAGGTGAAATGCTCACTTCCTGCTATTATTTAAAATTCAACAAATGCTTTTGAATGGTCAAGTAGTTACAGTTTTCTAACCAGACTAAGGTAATATTTATTAGAATGTCTTAATACATTGAGTGACTCATAAGATTCAGAGGACTATAAAAACACAAAAACAAAAATACCTGGTAGATCACATTGCCATGATTAATGCTTTTCTGTTCTGTGTCTCAACTCCATCATCATCATACTTTCAGCAACAATGTTATAAATAATATAACTTGAGTAAGACTCTTACACAGTGCTGTCCTAAGGAGCATAAGAAAGGAAGAGTTATGTCATATGATCTAAAGGTTTAAAAGATAGAAATGTTATATCTATACATTACCTGAAAGCATTTTTGGTTTTTGGTTTCAAAGAAAAAAAATGTTTGCAGTATAATAATATTGTGAAAATTACCACAAAGATTTTGCAAAATATGGTGATAAGGAATATTACCAAATGTAGCAGTCATTTAAATTTGGATGACAGTATATTGTTGTCAAGGATGTTTTAAAGAAAAAAATCTAAATAATACACAAAGGTAGAGTCACCAGGAATGTTTCACTTATTGAAAATATTCCACCAAAGTAAAGAATTAATCAGAACTGTGAACACTGAGATAGTCCCAAATGTATTTATTTTTGTGATACATTTTTTCCAGAAAGATTTGCCCTTGTAGTCATGAGCATGGTCTAAGCAGACGGTGTTGGAAAAGTAGTGTTAGAAACTGTCATATCTCTGTGGGTTATATAGACTACCCTTCCCAGTAAAGTTTCCAAGAAGAGTGCCAAATGATATTGCCTTTATTTTTAAGATTATTTCTTAATTTCACTAGATAAATTTTTAATGTGACTGAAAATAATTTCTGATTTTAAAACAAGCCCTATGATTCTGGTTTTTTTGTGGGGGGAAGGTACCAAATTCCTTTATTTGAAAGAATGGTACAAATGAAAGGACTTAAGTAAATGTTTTAGTGCAGAAGTCTTATGATCTTATATTTCCTTGATTTAGGTTTAAATTACAAAATGATCATTTCTGCTTAATTAGAACAGAAGTACAAGCATTTTTACTTAATTCAGATATAACAGTTGAAAAAATAAGGAATGATAATATTTTATGTAATTTAAGGATATGATTGTACATATATGTATATAATATATATACAAATAAATGTTTAAATACATATATGCATGTGAATTAAGTTAAATACATATGTTGCTGAATATGGTCACTAGTAATGTTTGTAGAATGAAAAAGAATTTTTTTGAGAAAGCTCAGATACTAATAAAGCTTAATTTCTTTTTCAAAACTGCAAAATATCCTAATTATAGGATGGATTTAAAGGGAAAAAAATTACTAAATAAAAATCTGTCCTTAACATAATGGTTTATATCAAAACATAAAAACTGTAGCTTTTTGCTGCAATGGAAAACTTCTAGTACCATCTATTACACTAATTCAGTCAGGAATACCTCTTCCCCAGTGTGTCCTGAAAACACTAAGTTGCTTTCTGTTTCCTCTAAGTCTCTGCCACTTGCATATAGTTATCATTGACTTTCTTTTCCTTCTCTCCTTTCTTTCTTGAAAGAATGAGCCATCTTATAGTTTATGAAATATTTCCAATATAAAGACATATATAGCAAATAACATGATTCTTAAAAAAAATATTTTTCACCTTTAAAAATTATATATGTAATTATTATATATATTTCTAGTATGTATATTATATGTAATGATATATATTATTTACATATATAATATAATTGTATAATATAAATATACTTAATGCAGAATGTAACATAATACACTTATATATACATAATAACATATGATATATATATATACATATATATACAAGAAGCCTTCTCTCACCTCCCATTATAGTCCCTCCCCAGAGACTATCAGTATTGTAAATTTGGTACTGATTATTCACATGCATATTTTTAAACTTTTATTTCCCATGTGTTTCCACAAACCAAATATAATCTTTAAAACATGTTGTTCAAACTTTATATACTAAATATTTATATTTTACATTAATGTTAACACATATAATTTAACTGTTCAGAGTTCTAGTTCCAGCAGATCAATAATAGAAACAAGATGTCAAACCAAACAACATAAAACAAAACTTCTAGCCATTAATTCTCCTGAATACTTGAAGCTTATCTCTAAATCTGTTAAAAATTATTGAAAACATTTCTTTGCAAATGGTTTCCAAAACTAATACTTTCATTAATGCTTATCTGCAATATTCAAGAAAAAAATTCAGCAACTGTTGCAACAGACAAATCTGTTCATGACTGTAACCCAGGCATAATTTCTCTGTCTAAGAAGGAAATAAAAATAATTAACTTCTGACTACTTCAAAATGTCATTCAAGTGATAAATGCTGACAATATATGCTTTGAGATTTTGATCATATTTATGCGTTAAGGAGGACCCCTTAACATATAAAGTTCAAAATGTTATTTCTTCTAGTATTCCACTTTGGGTATTAACTGAAATCAAAGTGTTTTGGACAGCAGAAGATAAACTCATTTTAATAATTTAAAACAATTTGACATTTTAAAAATATATTAATGATAAATACCAACACTAAATGTTGTATGAAATTTTAATATATAAGAATTTCCTTTTACCCTCACAAAGTTTAATATGTAACTGAAATAATAATTTATGATAATCTCCAAACTTGTTTTTAGAAGTAGACACTTCAAGAACTTGGGAGCCAACATATAAAACAGATCAAAGAAGAGCTCTTCAGGGTTAATCAAGAACACCGGTCAACTGCTGTCCCCTTTCGCTGCCCCCAAGACCTCCAAAAAGAGACATTTCCAGAGAGTTGAAATGGGAAGGTAGTACTGTTTTGCTTGACCTCAACTGGGAACTTGCCTATCAGAGCAACTCAAATTTTTTGTTGCTCTGCAGAGGTTTACAAATGACCATAAAAGCCTGCAAGTTAGATTTTAGGGTTTAAAATAAATTTTAGTAAATAAGCTTATTTGCAAATACAGAATCCATGAACAATGAGGTTTCACTGCATATATAATGTTCTTCAAGTACATAGTCCAACAACACAACTGCATATCCATATAATTTTCAAATGACTCAAAATATTATTTTTCTTTTGTTTTTTCAACTATTTAAAATGTAAAATCATCCAGGAATTTATTTTTGCTTTGTTTTTATTCTACTAAGATCTCTGTGAAGATGTAAAAGACAGACATGTAAAAACTCAGCTCCTGAAATATTTCTCATTAATTATCATAATCAAATAATCTAAGTAGTATTCTAATGTTCTCAAATCTTTTGGTTGATTTTTATGAAAATCATGCATTTAATTATCAAAAAATAATCATGCCATAGTTTCTTTTGTTAACTTATTCTACAAGAATGAAATGGTTTTTCATTCAGTAAAAAACTTTCAATTTCCATTTGGTTTATGCATTATATAATGCAAATTCTTCCATGAACATACAATCTTCCCAGACTGAATCATGAAGAAATAGAAAATCTGAATAGACCAATTACTACTAAGTACAGAGTGAATCAGTAATCAAAACCTCCCAACAAACAAAAGGCCAGGACCAGGAGCCTTCACTGGTAAATTCTACCAAATAGTCAAAGATTTAATACCTATCCTTCTCAAGCTCTTCCAAAAATTGAAGATCAGAGAATGCTTCCAAACTCATTTTACAAGTCAAGAATTACTCTGATACCATAATCAGACCAGGACACAAGTCAGTGTGACTTAGGTCTGTTAATATTTCCTTTTACATAGAGGCTCTGATGTTGGATGCATAAATATTTACAAATGTTATATCTTCTTGTTGGATTGACCTCTTTATCAATATGTAATGCCCTTGTATGCCTCTTATTACAGTCTTTGTTTTAAAGTCTATTTTGTCTGATATAAGCATGCTGCACCAGCTGTCTTTTCATTTCCATTGCATGGAACATCTTTTTCCATTCCCTCACTTGCAGTCTGTGTGTATCCTTTAATCTGTGAGCCTTTTGCAAAACGTATTTCTTCTAGGTTGTCCAATTTGTTGGCATATTATTATTTGTAGTAGTCTCAGATCTTTCATATCTCTGTGGTATCAGTTGCAACATTTCTTTCATTTCTGATTTTCTTTGTTTGAGTTCTCCGGTGTTTTTTCTTGATGAATCTAGCTAAAAGTCTGCTAATTGTGTTTATCTTTTCAAAGAACCAGTTCTTAGTTTCACTCATCTTTTTAATCTCCATTACATTTACTTACACTCTAATCTTTATTATTTCCTTCTACTAAATTTGGGCTTCATATGTTCTTTTTTTAGTTCCTTAGGTATAGAGTTAGATTGTTTGAGATTATTCTTGTTTCTTGAGGTGGGCCTGTATCACTATGAACTTCCTTCTGAAATATTTTTTCATCCCATAGGTTTTTAACTATTATATTTCCATTTTCATTTGTCTCAAGGTATTTTTTTAATTTCTCCTTTCATCTTTTCATTGACTTATTGGTCATTCTCCCTTTAACATCTGACATTTTAGTATACTGTATTTTGTTGCAGATCTCTTTGGGTTCATCTTATTGAAACTCTCTGTGCTTCTTGGGGCTGGATGTCTGTTTTCTTCCCCAATTTGGGGAAGTTTTCAGCCATTATTTCTTCAAACAAGTTTTGAAATTCTCACTGTATTCATCCATCCTTTTCCTGAGTTTGGTGAGCATCTTATGGCCCTTATTTTGAATTATTTATCAGATAGATTACTTATCTCTGTATCAAGGTCTTTTTCTGAAGTTTTGTCTTCTTCTTTCATTTGGAACATATTCTCCTATTTCTTCATCTTGTCTTACTCTCTGTTTGTTTCTGTGTATTCGGTGAAAAAGGTATCTCTGTGTCTTGAAGGAGTGGCCAAGTGTAGAAGATAAACCTTATTGCTCAAACCTAGATATTGTTTTTTCCTCAGACCTTTGTGATTATCTAGTAGACTGACTTGTTCTTGATAGGTCCAAGTTGTTGAGAGCAGGCTAAGACCTCTCAGTATTCCAAAGGAGGGATCTTAGACAATACCTAATTTCTGGCTAATGGCAAGCCAGATCCTCAGACAGCAGCTTTTAAGATACAAAAAATATATACTGTCTCCTGGATCCACAGTCATAAATCCTGTTGGCTTTCATACCAGATCTGGATGAAAGTTAAAAAAGAACGTGGCTTTAGATGGGTGAATAATCTCCTTTCTGGGAGGTATCAGCGAGCTGTGGTGAGGCCAAGGGAAGGCACTAATATGGTGTCTCCTGCCCAT
This sequence comes from Manis javanica, assembly GCF_040802235.1. Classification (NCBI taxonomy): domain Eukaryota; kingdom Metazoa; phylum Chordata; class Mammalia; order Pholidota; family Manidae; genus Manis; species Manis javanica. Next base: position 69,274,089 of record NC_133168.1, read on the forward strand.
GTTCCCTGCGGGTGAGCCTCTGTAATCTCTGAATATGTGGCATTCTGAAGCCTGCCCTTCAGGCTTAAGCTCCAGGATAAGAGGCCATTTTCACAGAAAGACTGGAAATGTGTTTCCCTCTGCTGTTTGTGCTGTGCTCTGGAGTTTGTGCTGTTTGTGTCATTACGTAATGCCCTTGCATGGCTCTTATTACAGTCTTTGTTTTAAAGTCTATTTTGTCTGATATAAGTATAGCTGCACCAGCTGTCTTTTCATTTCCATTGCAATGGAACGTCTTTTTCCATCCCCTCACCTGCAGTCTGTGTGTATCCTTTAATCTGTGAGCCTTTTGCAGGAAACATGTTTCTTCTAGGTTGTCCAATTTGTTGGCATATAATTATTTGTCTCTTCATTTGTTTCAGGCCCAAGGGGCCAGAAATGCAGGAACCCCTGGCCACTAGAACTTTGCTATAGCAGGGTGGGCCACAGCTGGGGCCCACAGGGCAGGGCAGTGGGACAATTCACATGTGGTGGGGTGCACTGAGAATGGATAACATGGAATTAGGGAGCTACCACTGGACCTAGCAGGTTAGAGGGGAGTGCAAACATGGTGCCCACCAGGGCCAGTACCAAGAGGGCAGAAGGGGAACACAAAAATTGCACTTTCTAACACTTCTGTCCTTTGAGACAGTCCTAACAGGTTCCTAACTTTCCATAGATGCTTTAAGATTGATGAATGAACCTACTTCTCATAAACTCTATGTGCCTCCCAGGGCAAGTGGGTCTGGTAATCCCTTTAAGAGTGGGTTTTCCATTCCCTATGGCCCGGTAGTTCTCCTGGAAGCAAGCCCTGGTAGTTTTCAAGGCTAGTGCTTTGGAGGCTCATCTCTCTGGAGTCGTTTATAAGGGTTGGGGTACCTGATGTGGGGTATAAACCCCTTGCTCCTCAGGGACAAGCTCCATATTATGAGATCCCTCACAGCTGTGGATCACTGTACTTAGGGTGGGGTTTCTTGCAAGACTGTGTGTCTGCCTCTGCTACCGATCCAAATGTGGCCCTTTTACTCTCTGTTGTGGAGGGGCTGTCCCCCTAGCTTCCAGGTCCTTTCTAGAGGGAACTGCTCCATATGTAGCTATAGATTTCTTGTCCTTGTGGGAGAAGGTGAGTTCAGGACCCTTCTATACCATTTTGAACCCTCCTCCCCACAACTTTCATCTGACCCAGACAATCCACAATATTCATTACTACTGTTAGTCAGTGATTAGGGAGTAAGTGCTTAGAAAATAACACTTCTGAAAAATTTCTCTCAATTGGATATGCTTTGTGGTTATCTTAAATCAGTGCAATTTTCTAGGTTTCTCTCAGTATTTTCATCTTCAATCATTTGAAGCTTTCAGGAAAAATTGAAACTGTCACCTGCAAATTCATATTAACTTCCTAACAAGTATAAAATCTGTCCTCAAAGACACCTGTGCCTGCATACCAGCCACTCTGCACCCACCCCCAGGCACCCAGGTGGTGACTGGCAGCTTCATTTCCCTCAACCTCTCATTATCTCTTTCAAGCACAAAAGCTCATTGCTTGAAATTTTTTCTCTTCTTTTTGACTTATGTAACTTGCTCATTTTTAAAACACTTGTCTTCTGCGGTTCTCAAAGGTTGCTTTAAATGTTATTCCTGTGTGTTTTAGAACTCAGGTTGGCTAGCTGTATGAAAAGAAACAGCACAGTCGGCCAGAATGGTCTATGGTGCTTATAATGCCTTGGCTTCTTGTCCATGGTTTTGCTCAATAATTTTTCTAAAGATTCACAGAAATATCCTTCCAGCCTGACTCCATCTTTAATTTAGTTCCCATCTGTTTCCAAATGACTGTTTCTTTGATCAGTTGTTCTCAGAGAAAACTTTCTGGCATGTGAAAGAATTCTCTAAGATTAGTCAGATGGCCACTGGGTACAAATTTGCAAAGAGAGCAAAGTTGAGAATTTTAACTGGATGATATAAAGTCCAGCTGAATAATTCTACAATTCTCGTAATCACTTAAGTGACAACTGAAACTAAATTCTAGCAAGGAACTCACATAATGAATATTAATAATAAAATTGGTTTCCTTCCAATTAACTCATGCAACACCAGAGCTATCACATAAATCCATGCAACATGCTTAAACACACGGAAGAAGTTCTCCCAGATCTTCCATTCCAGCAGCTCTCAATCTTGGTTGCCCATTACAATCACATTTTTTTGAAAATGGAAACCCACCTCCATCTAAGGCAAATTTAATCGAAATTTCTGGAAGTAGCTCTTGGGCATAGATAGAGCTAAAATCCTCCCAGGTGATTCTAATGTGCAGCTAAAATTGGGAAGAATAGATCTGGTCCAACCTATCCATTTTACAGATGAGAAAACTGAGTCTTACTTGTCAAGGAGATTCAAGAAGCTTATCCACATGTATTACTTTCTTGAACTCTAAGAAGCTGTTACTGGAATAAGTAGTTAATTATATTACCTCCCAGACCAAGCTAAGGTTCAGGATATTTTTAAACTTTTCAAAAAAATTGACCAATCATCTGTCTTCACAGTAGTCATAGTGAAACAGGTAAGAGTACTAAGCCCAGAATGAGAAGACTCATATTTGAATCTCAGCCCCTTGCTAGTTATCATAGACACACAACCTCCTTGAATCTCACTGGTTAGTCTTTACTAAAGGAATAATAACCATATTCCATCTCCATATTCCGGATGGCTTTTAGGTCCAAATTAGATTAAAAGTGTGGAAATGTGTGGTAAACGCTAAAAGTGTCATAGAAAGTAAGTTTGGGTATTTGCTCCCTCCCACTGGGACTTCATCTTCCCTCCCACTGGGCTCACACCAACAGCGTGTGGGGTCTCAGTACCCACCCAGGGCCTTTACCTTCCCAGAGATCAAATATATTACCCACCGTAATATTTTGGAATACAGTCTGTCCTTCTGGAATCACAATTTTTGCAAAGGCAAAGCAAGGCATCGTGTGGGTGTCACTGCTGTCATTCCCTTCATTCCAGTCAACTACTTTCTGAGGCCCTGGATCACTCCAAAGTCACCTCGTTGGCAACTCTGAGGACATGAAGAGTATTCTAAGGACAGATACTATAACTTACTTGGCTCCTTAATGATGAGTCTTCTTAATATTGCCCAATAAATTCAGTATGTAGAAAAGATGCACACCAGTTATTTGGGGGGGAAAATAGCTATTTTTGTTACTTAAATGTAATGTTTCCTATTTAAGTTGTTGTTACGGCCAAAATGTGTAAAGCAGAATCTAAATCTAAATGCTAACTGTATGTGATGAAACTCCTTTTCATCCAGCAGAGTTGTTTATTTGAATTAAAAGAAATAACTTATTGCAATGATGTTATCCAAACACTAGCTTTGGAAATTTAGGCATCTAAATTTCCATCTCTGAATAGAAAGTCCTGGCTTCTTTTGTGAGTCTGACTCACTAATCATAGGAAAATTGGTCAAAAGGATGGAATTCTTCATGGAGGATGCATTAATGATGATACAATGAATCTTTGTGTGTGTCCTTTACCAGCACCTTCCTAACGGATTTTTCCAAAACTCGTAAAGCAATGTCTGTCAACTTCCCTAATCAGGGTAGCCAACTCTATAAATAAAACAAGCACAGGGTATAAAATAATATCCATCAGGCTTAAAGCGTCCCTGAGAACTGACAATACAGTGCAGAAGCTGTGTACAATAAGACCAATGAAAGGGAAGACCTTCTTTCCTTCTGAGCATTTTTTCACTGAAACACAGGACTCAATGCCAGTGAGAGGTTTAGCATTTTGTGGGAGAGTATTAAATGGTAATAGAAAAATGCGGCTGGCTGTGTAACCTGAACATCAGGACCTGATTGTGCCTGCCAAGGAGAACAGGGGAAATTATTACTGACATTCTAATTTCATACCTACTCAGCCCCCATCAGCTCTGAAAAGAGAATGGCATGGGTTGAATGAAATTAAATATAAGCATACTTTTTACAATGATGGTGATCCAAGACCAATAAAATAAGCATTAAAATCAGACAGTGTTAAGATCCTTCAAACAAAAGGCTGTTTCTGATGGAAAAAGGAAGCATATCCAACCTCTTTGTAAAATAAACAGAACATATATGGAAGGAATAAATATAGTGCCTTAAAATTTTATGGGATTTTATTTTTCCATTACATTGAGTAATTCACAACTCATAAAATTTTTGTAAATATAGACAGGAAAAAGTTATTAATCAAACTACTATTAAAGAAGATGAAACTAAAGCTCATTTATTTATCTGCTATAAATAGTTGAACACAAACTGTACAAAGCACCCTCCTAGGAGTTCCAGATATACCAGTGAGCAAAATACCTGGTCCAACCTCACCAGAAAAGAACACTCTGGTCAAGGAAAAAAAAATGCCATTTCACCAGATGATAAATGCCAAGGATGAGACCAGAACAACTAACCTGTGTTCTTCAGCCACACTGTGAGACAAACACCATTTCCAAGGTTTATTATAATCATTTACTGTAGTTCATCACTCCCCATTACCAAGCCCAGAAATGGGATAACTTCTTATTTAAGTCTTTATTCAATTGTCCAAATTTTGTTAAACATATTATTTATGTCTCAGAGACAAGACAGAGAAAGGTGAATGCACAGGGTCTGGATTAATTTTCATAAAACAATGAAAGAAAATCCTATCAACCATAATATACAAGTATTTCTCAAAGCAGACATTGTAAACATTTTACAAATAATAAGCATATTGCAGTGGAATGGTAGAGATCTTAATGAATAGGATTGAGAGGAAGAAAACAATCTCAAGAATCATTGCATTTAGGAGATTCATTTGAGTGTCACTGTACTGTAACATTCTCCATTCTCTTTCTGAATATCCTATCACATGAACAAAAGCAACAGAAAGCATAAGCTGGAAGTCAGAACTGAAACTTCTGTTCTTTAAAATTGCTATCTTTTTCATGGAATTGAGGATATAAGTATCAAAGGAGATATTGATGCCATCTTTTGTAAAAGGATTATTGCTCAGAACGAAGGAGATATTTCCTGCACATGAACAAATGTATGCCACATTTCCACAAATGTATGCTACATGAGTCAGTGCCACAAGGCATATATTAAAACACATAAACCATGCCAATGATAAACCACAAGAGTATTATTTTCTCAACAATTTGGAAATACAAAAGAAACCATATGAACAATTGAATTGATCTACGATCTGTTCACCCTTGCTTTAATTACCTTTTAAATATATTTTATATAATTCAGAGATAGAAGTAGAAGAAACACTATCAAAAATTTTACTCTAACTCTAGTACAGTGATAGAGACCATGTTTTGGTATAACTCAGATGTTTTGTTCACACAGTTGTTTGAGGTTAGTTAGTATTCCAAACATATTATATTGGTCAGCATTCTAATTAAAGTAGATGAAGATGTGGAACTATCAAACCAAACATTCTGGGAAGAGATAATTGGTCAAAGAAAATAGTTGTGTTTTCAGAACAATCATAGGTCAGGATGTAGCAATCATCTTTACCTACATATGAGAAACAGGCTAGAAATAATATTAGTGTAGGCAAAACAAAAGGAAAATTTTATAAATATAAACATTTTCCCTGTGCCTCATCTAAGAAGAGTGTCTGACTCATTAAATTTGAAATCTATGAGAAGCACAGCCATCACCAGTTCAGCTAACATTTATTGAAAGTTACTACGTTAGACTACATACTGATAATCTTTAAGTATAGTGTTTTAAAACTTTTCATCCTTATATCAACCTAAGGGAGATACTAATATTTTTAAGCTTTCTAGGAGAGGAAAATACAACTCAGAAAATTTAAGTCATCAGTCTAAGTTTGTCCAGCTAATAAATCATATGACTAGATTTGAATCAGGATCTATGTGATCCTAAAATTTAAGGTCCTTCAAAACTGTTATATTTAATTGCATCAAATCTAGATTTTTCAAGATAGTTACTGAGGCTTCATCAGAATGACTGATTGGCCTATTACCTTAGCTTCTAAATCACATTTCCTGGAATGTTCCCTAACTGACAACTCATTCATGGCTTTTCTGTTCTTAATAGACTGACCTCCCATTGAAATGGACAAGAAAGAAATAAGAAATTTGTCTCTTTACAGGTCTAAACCTGCAGTCTTTCTTCAATATTAGACGGTGACATTTTGAACTGAACTTGTCTCTGGACCTAGATCTTCTAGGTCTCTAATTGGTTCTACCTTTCAGACTGGAAAAATAGAACACATTAATTTTGTGAAACTTCTCATTACAAAATCTCAGTTGTTATCTCAAGTTGCTCTCATACTCCATCTCCAACAGCATAATTTTGTGCTGCAACCAGTGGATGCTAAAAATTCATATCAAAACTTTGGTTAGGAGACTGTCAGTGTGCCAGACTCAGAACTGAGAGCTATAGATCAAACTATGCTTTCTGGATCTCTTATTCAGACCCCCCACCCTGCCATTTTCATATTTCCATCTACATCAATGGTCTCTTTCTTCATTTTTGGAAAAAAGTGTCCCATTTCTGGTTTGTAAAAATAATAGCTTCTAGATCATTGTTCCTGTGAGAGTTAATGGTTGAAAAAAGTTGGCATTCCCAAAGTAGAATTCTTATGAAAGTGGTAGCTATTATTTAATCTGAGAACAAAGATATTTTCCAGGGTTATTTTCCACATTCAAGTTGATAAGAGAACCTGAATCCATGGAGTCTCTGCTTTTTCCTTCTCCCACTTAATCCCTTCCTTCCACCTTCAGAGACAAAATCAGCAGCATGTTCCAGGCATATGACCCTAAAAAGCAAATTTGGTATTTTCATGGGTACTTTTCTATGTGGTAAAACAAAGCTTGAATAATTGCAAATTTCCTGCCACCTAAATGCAGGTTAGGTACACCTCTCAATGTTGCCGTATCAAGTCCCATCTTACCATAATATATTACATAATATTTTGAACTCACTTGGTTTGATCTCTTACCAGACTAAGGGTTTCTCCAAAGCAGGAGGGTCATGTCTCATCACCTGCTGCAGTATTTGGCAAAAACAAAAATAGAAATAGAAATAAAAAAGAAATAAAAATAGAAAGGAGTTAAATGAACATATGCTTGACTCAGCACTGACAGAGGATTTTATGGTGAAAAAAAGTAATATGAAAATATAAATGTATTCTATGAAAATTAAAAACATGCCTAAAATTATTACTCTATTCTATTTCATATATACAGTCAAATATAATTCTTATCTTAAGCTGAGAGAAATGTGAAATGCATAAATTTGATAACACAGAGTATTAAACATAACAAAATGTTATCAGAGTTAAGCTTATAATGATCTGAATTTTACTTTTTATATTCTTCAGATGTTTTTAAATGGATGTGTAATGGTACACTGAAGAAAAGTACAGTTAAAAATATGAAAGTAAAAGGGGAAAAAAATTCAGAAGTGACAGATGATCCTGAAAGGCAATAAAATACTGCATTAAAGGATTTTTTTTCACTAAAATATATAGCAAGATCATATTCGGAGTTTTCCTGTTAAATACAGCTACCTACATTAATTTGTGACTGAAAATATTGTTCATGCCAAATGAATCTATTCCAAGTTTGAAGACAATCTTATATTGATTTAATAACCCTTATTGAACCATAAGACTAAAATTTCACATTTTAAAAACTAATGGGACTTTTTTGCTTTGCCAAATTACTGCTTTATTCATGAATCATATTTTCTCCTAACAAGTGCTATTGAATTCTCCACAGGGGAAGGAAAATACCTTCCAAAAAAGTCTCTCTGCTTGAAAATACTTAAGATAAGAAAATCTTAATAAGCTGTTTTCTGTTTCCTAGAAAAATCCCAGGTCAGCATGATAATTAAGTTATAAAAGATTATATAATTCTTGGATGGAAAATAATCATTATAACTATATGAATTTATATAAGCCAAAATCTACAGGAACCAACTGCATTACCTTTATTTTCTTCAATTGGTCCTAAAATTGTTGGATAGACACTGTTGCAGAAATTAATAGAGTAGCAAAATATTTAAATATCAGCAGGTGTTATGACACATTGAAAGGGACAGACAGGGAATGCTCATCAACTGTTTTGACAAATGGAATTTGAAATTAAGTCTTCATGGATCATAATTAAATCTCTCTGTTGCAAAACTCAGGAGCAATGAGAACATTATTTCACTCCCTACACAGTATCCTGATATGTAATTCTATCCAACGTGCTGTGCTCTTATTAAACAGTGCTACTGGTTATATCTATGGGACACACACACACACACACACACACACACACACACACACACAAACACCACAAGACCACACCAAAAATACATCTAAATTATTCAGGTATTTTCCTTGGATAGCAACAAATACCTAAGTATTTCAACTCTAAAATGTCAAACATGTTTGTCCTTGGCAACTTTTTCTAAAGCTCACTTTAAAATAGGGACAATAACCACAGTTGTTTTAGCTACTAATAGAATTTTTATGAATATCAGTTTATACTGCACTTAATTAAATTTATTATTTACCATATTGATAGCTTATATTACATAGCATGTATTGTAGGAGTGTGATATAATAGTGAGGAGCATAAACTACAGCAAACAGATATTCTTGAGCAAGTTATTTAACCCCCATGAACGTTAGTTTATTTATCTACATAAGTGATAACATGCAACTCCTAAGTCTGTTATGAAGAGTAAGCCAGAACACCCAAGTAAACTGCTCACAACAGTCCTTCCTTACCTGAGGTTTCTCTTCCTGCAGTTTCAGCTACTGGGCCAAAAGCTGAAGATCTTTCTTCTGATGTATTGTCAGAAGGTCGATTATTAGTACCTAATGCTATGTCACCACACCTACATCATTCACCTCACTTCATCTCATCACGTAGGCATTTTATCATCTCACATCATCACGAAAAGTGAGTGTAGTACAATAAGATATTTTGATAGGGTGAAAGAGAGACCACAATAACTTTTTTACAGTCTATTGGTATAATTGTTCTATTTTATTATTAGCTATTGTTGTTAGTCTCTTACTGTACTAATAAATTAAACTTTATCTTAGGTGTGTATGTATAATACATATGTATATAGGGTTTGGTACTACCTATGATTGCAGGCATCTGCTAGACGTCCTGCAACATATTCCCCTCGGATGGGGGTAACTACTATATAGCAGTGCCTGGCATAAAGAAAGCATTCAATAAATGTTGGCCTTGGATATAACACTCAAAAACTAGCACTTATCACCAGCATCATTAAATTTGTTCTAATGGTGATTTTTAGTGGTAATATAATCACCCCTTTAAAGTTGTGAAAATTGAAGCTCAGCCACTTAGCCAGTATTGCAACATACACATTCAGACCTATGTATCCTAAATCCAAACTCAATATGTATCTTACTAGACAATGTGGGAGTGTTTTACTTCTAGTTTAAGAAGCCAAATTGGGAAAAATGACCAAAATCAAAATAGTTTTAGTGACTCACCGCTCTGTGGGTTCATAGCACTCTAATGGGACTGGCCTTGATCTTAAGATTAAGTAAACAGTTGGTATGTATAACTTGAGAATTGCAAGGAATGTTCCTACCTTAAAAGGTAGGATTTCTGTTTCTTAGTCTCATGAACAATTTTAATTAAAGGAATGTCAGATCATTTTCAAATGCAAAGTATCTCTAGAGGATCTTGAAAATCAGTAAAAACAAAACACCGTTGACTACAACTGAGCAAGGAGGTCTTTTTTGCTCTGATGACTTCTAAACCTAAAGACAACATACAACTAGTACGTGAAGGACTTGAATGCATAATAGGTGAAGAGGGTTAATCTAGGGTACAAGGAGGATCCAGCTAATCTGCACGGCAATGCATGGTCATGGGCTCTGAAAGAGGGGAACAGCCCTAAAAAAGGTGAGATGGTATCCATTCTGAGCCTTCATGGCCCCCCAGATGCACCTGGAATGGGTTCTGCCTGCTACAAATAGACACTGAGTGAATGCATTTGCCAAGATTCCAGGGGTGCCCGCAGCTGTTGTAGTTACATATTCTTTGACTGGTCTGTACCCATCTGTGGACATCGATGGAAAATTTCTAGGGCTTCCCTCCAATTGTTGATTGCCGTTGGCCTGCTGGTGCTGGTACAACTTCCTTAGCCAAGTACACTTTACTATCAATGCCCACAAGCCAAAGCCTCCAGGAATACACCTGAAGCCAAACAAAATTAGATTTATTAAGCTGGCTACAGCAAAAGAGACAGAAAACCATGGGGATTTTAGTTTCTGTTTAGGGACCAGGAGAGGATTCAAGAAAGCAGACATTTAAATAGGGTGCTGTCTCAAAAAAAGAGTAATTGGATGCCTGGGAGTGAGTGACTTTTTACCTAGGAGACAGCATAAACAGAGGATGGCGAGAGCTGTCGTTGCGTAAGAAGGAGTGGCCACTTAATGTTAACCAGGTGAGGGAGATGTTTGGCATTCTGGGGCTTGCAGGGGACTTGGGTCTCATCTCTGTCCAGACTGATGGAGTCAACTGTTTTTGTCTTGTGGCATCAAGAGTCATGGAGAGTTCTCATATGATGTTGCCAGTCTACAGCATTATGTTCCGCAAAGGAATACCACAGCCTGGCAGGAAGCAACTAGGCTGGCTCCCTGAAAGCTGTCAGGGGCTTTTTTCTTTCTCACTATGACTCAGCCTCACCGCTACATGCCATTCAAAAATAGGGACCAATGTGAGAGTGGTAAAGTGGCCTGGGATGGGAAGGTATGGTTTATTCCTGTTGGGAGGTGCAGAGAATCCCATAAGAAGTCCCATCATCTCAGGATGAACATGAATGTCATATTTAAAGAATCAAAGAGATCTGCAGATGTGGGCATTAGGGTCCAGACAGTCCATCATGCTGCTCAAGCAAGCAGGCAGTAGAGTACGGATTGAGCATGGTAACTATACTCCAGAAACTTTCATACTAAAAGGCAAAACCAATAATGCTAATACAATTATCACATATGTTACACAGCACTTAGATCTCATGTTCAAGCATGCAAAAGGTTGAAATTTATTCTGAACTTCATTAATAGCACAAGATTTACCTTTATTAAATACTTAAACTAAAAACTTTTTTAAAGTAAATAGGACAGTTTCATTTTCAGATTGAAAGGAAGCGTAACAGTGCACTCCCAGCCCTCAAACTCCCCAACACCTACTGCAAATTATTCTTTAAAGGACAAGATAAAGTAACAAATCAACGAATGGCTATACCTAAATTTTTTGAGGATTCCTAGACCTAAAAATTAACCTCTCTTAGGCTTTTCTGTTACCTTAGGATACATGTTGCTAGTGATGTAAACAATAAATCATGATAAAACACAGATGCTCGCACACACAGGTCAAAGCCAAGGCAGCTTGGTGGTGGGAACCCAAGTGTAGTTACAGGAAAGGAGCTTGGTGGGACCACTCTGCAGCCCAGGGTGGGCACTGCCTCTGCGAGGGCTCACTGCAAAACCAGACTCAATGCTATTTTCGCCTTCCACCATTTTTCAAAAAAGCAAATGTCCTCTTCAGATCTCTTTTGGTTAGCAAAAACAGGTTCTAATGTAGATCTTTTGTAAAAGCAAAGTAACATAACATGAACATCCAATACTTGGGGTAATATCTGTACATCAGATTCTTTCTTGAACTCAGGTTCTTTCTGTTCCTTCCGTAATGCAGTAACTCCAAAGTGTTTTCTACATCATCTCCTCCCTCCTCCCTGCACTGTTATGCTTGTTTTCAATCTGAAAATGAAACACTATGTCCTATTTACTTTTTAACTTTTATCTACTTATCCTCCCACCCTCTCCCCTACTTGATGGCATATGTCAGAACCATTAATGTAATATATAATGAAGACCATGTGTATTTTGCAAAAGCCAATAATCATATCTCTGTCCTCGTTTCACTCAATCTCTCTGTAACATTCGCTGAATTTTGCCACTACCGACTTCATGATAGTCTTTCTTTTCTTGGTATCCTTATCCCCAGCCCTGTGTTTCCTCAATGCTCTGGTTGTTCCTTATCCCTCCACCTTTATCAGGACTTCAACCCAGGCCCTTTTCTCTTCCCAACACAGACTTTCTCCTTAAGTGTTCTTTCCTGCCCATGCTTTATACACTACCCACATATTAACTATTCTCAAATTCATACCTCCAGCCCTGTCTTTTGGACTCCATACTCCAGCTGCCTATTTAATTTCTTTATCATATACCAAATGGGCATTTAGCAAAACAATAAATTAAAATATTATCCAATGCATATATCCCTTTTCAATAAATCCTTTTTATCCTACAGCACTTTCATCTTTAAAACAAGCCTGTAGGACTAAGCTTTATTGTCCTCAGGAAGAGGAGGCTATGAAATAACCTACAGAAGATTTAAAAAAATTAAGTTCTTGATTATAAGTTTCATTATAAGGTTTTGAAAACCTTAGCTATAAGATGCAAGACTAGGTAGATTAAAAAGGAAAATATTTTGAGTGAATTCTAAAAAGTCCAGCCTCAAAGGTTAAGAGATAGCTTTTATTGTAAACCATAGGTTGAAAAAGAAAAACTAATGAAATAGTGATTTTCTTGCCATGCAGAGCAGAGAGAGAACTTTCTGGCAGAAGGAAGGCCCTTTGGAAGAACAGGAAATAGAGCCTCAACAGTCCAACTCTTCATATGGAACCCTCCCCTCACCATCTGCCGATCTTACTCACCCACTCCAGGGGCAAACTCTTTATGAGGGTATAAGTCACAAATTTTATTGTGAATCCAAAACAATAAGAGATTTGACCTCATGCTGGGCTGGAAGTCTAGAATGAGACATCTTACAGGGAATCCCATGGTACCACTGGATGGTCACAGTGGAGTAGAAATGGCAGAGCAAACAGAAAGGAACTGACTTGGTTTCACAATCTGAGGAGACCCAAAATTGGGGTGTAGGAAATTATAGGAGTTGAGAATATCTATGATATCCTGAGGTCCTGCATGAGCTCTTAGTGAACTGTATAGCAGAAAGCCCAAGGGAGAAAACAGAGACACCTCGGGGTTGAACCTCTGGGAGAGCTCTGGAATGGGAGCTGAGATGAAGGCAGGCATGGGTTCAGAGTACATGGGGCAAGGCTCAAAGCTCATACACTTTAGAGTTTTCTTTAAGAAAATGATATAAAATCCAGGTAAAAGTTAGAAATTAAAGCAAGTAATTAGATTGGAAAAATCATTAAAAACACAAATTTTTAAAAGCTGATAAATACCACAAACATCAAAAACTGATAAAAATAGTATTTTTATTAGTTAACTCTCTGCCTCACCTCTGTAATATTTCCTAAATTTAAGACTGTATGCTTTTTTAATACTGCATCATTTGATAGCAATTTTGCATTATCATTTTCTGTGAGAAAGTAAGTGTAATTTTTCCTTTAAAATATTAAGCCAAATTTTGTTTTAATTGATACCTTGGTAAAATTTCTGTTTTATAAATTGATACTGAAATCTAATGTAAAATTTTAAGTTTGTCAAATTTGGGGAACCACCTATCAAATGCTTATATGAGCTGTAAGATTTATCAGGAAAATATATATCCTATAAGTAGGATGTGATCCAGTGTTAGGATCTGTAAAATATGTGATTCCACATAAAAATGTACTAATGGCTACAGTACTGCTATAACCTTATTCTTTCAAAGCAAGAATTCTGACAAATTCTATTTCAACTGCCATCAAAAGAATTACAGTCCACTAATAATTGCATTTTATACTGTTTAATCAAATATAATCATGATAGAAAAAAACTATTTTGATGGAATATTGATAAAAAATATCCCCCACTTACAAAAATGTATGTCTGGTAATTAGAAGACTTTTCTGCAGACTGACTTCTGGCTCTGACATTTCAAACCTCATTTCCCTCCCACACACGTTCTGATATATCCTGAGTGACACATTCATGTCCCCTCTCTCTCCTCTCTTTTCTCCCTCTCTTTTTCCCTGTCCTTTTCTGAAACGCTGTCCTTCTCTGTCTTCAACATTCTTCACAGTCTACGTCATACCCCGAGACAATCTCATCCTCTGGCATCATTAGAATTACCATCCAGAGTCTGATAACGTATAAATGAATTGCTCCAGCTGAAATGCAAACATATATTCCACTGCTTACTGGACATTTCTCCTTTGTCCCACAACATAATACACTCAAAACTGAACTCTCTATCAATGCCAAACCTTTTTTTCCTTCTTCTGTCTCTGATAGATAATGATATTACCAACTGCCCATCCTTCCATGGGCAAATTTGGGACCAATATTATACCTTTCCTCCTTTACTTTCTGTTTCTAAAAGGTAATGAAGTCTTGGTGATCCTTCTCCCTATATCTCAGCTCAGCATTTGTTATGTAGTCATAAATGGTGGTTTTATTATTACTGATTGTGGTGATAGTGGGGATGCAGGTGGTGGTAAAGGGGTGAGAAACAGTAAAGGCATTTGGAGAAGTAGCACGCTGAAAAGGAATAACAAGTGCAGATGTCCAACAGAGAGTTGGAAAAGGTGGTCAGAGCTTGAGAAGTTGGTTGGGAGTCAACAACATAGAACAGATAGGTTTGAACAACAGATTATGAAAGTAAAGCAAAGCATACGAACTACACTTTAAAAAATATGAATCTGTTAGGCCATTCAGTATAATAAGTAAATGTCTCAAAATTTCCAAGATGCTCCCAGCAGGTCCATCTTTGAAAAAATAAATTAAAAAGCTTTGCATGACTTCCTTGTTTTAGCTGGACAGTGAAACTAGTATTGCCAGGACAAATGGCTTTATAATGTTAGTATCAATGATACACTCCCAGAAATAGATATGGCCCACAATACAGTACAGAAGGCGCAATTTAGCTTCAGAAGAAACCAAGAGAAAAGTGGTGGGGGGCAGGGGGAGAATCCCAAACATTTGTACGTCTCCTTTTGCCCCAGGTTCTTTTACCACAAAACAAGGCGACCGGACAATACAGTTTTGAAAACCCCTTTCAGATCCTACTTCTCATCCCATGATCTTCTAGGACCAACATTCTTTTTAATTTGACAATAAATAGGTAAGAAAAAAAGGAATATCCCTTCTTCACTTTTACTTCCAAAGCTGCTGGTTCCCTAAAACAATGTGTGGTTTATCTTACCATAATAAAATTAAATAATCCAAACCCTTCTTCTTATAATCAATTCCATTCAACAAGCACTCACCAATGCCATCTTGTGCTGAGTTCTGTGTTGAATGGATAATTTTCTTCTATTTCTATTTCTTTTCACTTTTCCATTCATGTTATTTTTCACATTTCACTTATATTAACTGATTATATGCACATATGCACAAAAGCCACCACCAAAAGCATAAATGATTCTTATATTTGTTGTAGTATATGCAATGGATAATCATTTTACTGACAAACTATGCCCTTTAAAAATTTACAATCTATACCATATGCTTGAGCTTCTTCAAAAAACATTTCCTTTTAATATTGATGTTGGTAGAAATTTTTTATCATACTTTGAAGTTGTCTTATTTTTTGTTCTTTCAGTATTAATAAATACCTAGGAATATATCATTATTTTAAGTTAGTCATAATGTACATTTCATGATTTTTATGTACAAAATACTAAAATAGAAGAAATTTCCTTTTTTCTTAGAACTCCCATATTTAAGAGCTGAGATATTTTTAAGTTCTAAAAACCAGATCTTTTAGAATAAAAGCAAAACATTGTTAGCTATGAACCCAAAATATCTGGCTGACTGAGGTAGATGGTCTCATGCTGTTTTTGAAGTCATTTGGCCTAAAGAGATGAATTTCCTGCCAACAAAAATCTGAAGTCACAGATAAGACTATTCTATCCAATTATAATGGTTATATACACGAGAGGATTTAGGATGGCAATATTTTTCTATAATACATAAATATAATTTATCACAGAATATAGGATGCAAGAAAGTAATGTGTGATTTTTTTCATATGAACTTCTGATGTGATAAATGCTATTCATGTTCTGAAATGAACATTTCAGAAATCAAATGAAGCAGGGAATAAACAAGCCCAAAAAACATAATCCAAAACAGTTAGGCAAAGTCTCTTGGCCACAGCGAAAAAGTCTCTCCTCTCATTTCTTTTCTCTGCCCTATGGAGTGGAGCATTGACATGTGGCCATCTTCTTCATCTTCCACCTCAGTTTCTAATTCCAAAGAAGATTTGAAGAGCCTTACAAAAATGCATACACTAAAATAAGAGAAATAAAGAAGAAAATGGGCAAATAAAAAACCAAAAGAGAACGAAATGATGAAGTTAGCAGGAAAAGTTAGTGAACTAGGAATGTGTTAGCTCCTAATGTTATTACACAATTAAGAGGAAACACAATTTTTACTCTGAGTTTTCCTAGCCCCAACTGTAAGATAAAATTATGATCAGTTATTCACTTCACATTTTCCATTTGTAAATTTCATCTATTGCTTCAAGAAAGCAGATTTTTCACTTGCTCTGAAAGATAATTTTCTCATGCATTGTCATTAATGGGACATGGAGGAGGATGCCATAAGAATACAGAGAAAAAAAATGAAGTGGGTATGGATAAACAAAGAAAACCACTCAACTGAAAGACTGGTGATCATGAGAGTGATGACACGGAAACAAGGAGTCAATTGATCTCTGGAAGGAGGTGCTTCTTGGCTTAATTCCCTGGGAGCCTCTCTCTGTCTTCTCTTTTGAGGCAGACTAGCAAGCCGCAGTCCCTCTCCTGCCTGCAGGACTCTGAGGTCTGAGGTTACTCTCCCACTTCCTCTTTCTGGTAGCATTAGTTCATTGAGAGTTTGGTCAGACGCCACATAAACCACTTTGAAATAAACGCGAGTGAAATGTTTCAGAATATTTTATAGCAGAGTGAGAAATCCCCTGTTACCTCCTTTACTAAGCTGGTAGAGAAGATTAACAGAAAATAACAAACTAATATATGTCTCCATTAATACCTAATGGTTGTATCACCACTGGCTTTATTTTTTGTTGTTTTAGAACTCTCTCTCTCTCTCTCTCTCTCTCTCTCTCTCTCACACACACACACACACACACACACACACACACACACAAACAGCACACACACAGGCACGCGCTTGCCTGGGATATCATAACAGAATAGATAAAAAGGATAAATCAGGCAGGTACTCATATGACTGCTTTCTTCATCTAAATAATAATCTGAAATGTGGGTCAAAAGCCCTACATTTCACAGGATTTATCCAACTAATCATGAATATTAAGAGATGACACTCAGACCCACTCAGGTAAACTGAACAGCAGAGACGGCCCTTCCTCCAGCTCGCCTCCTTGACATGATTGCTGACTCAGGTGTGTAACTCCGATAACTCGTAGTGTGACTCCGATCGTTGTGTAACTTCTTTGGGGCAACATTCATGCTACCAAGTTGAAACAGAACAGAACGAAAAGCTTGTGTGCACTGGCCTGCAAACCCCCTTTTCTGATCAGACCATCCCTTCAGGTTAAAGCCTTTCGGGATATGCTGAAGCCACTTGGAATTTCTAAATCTTTAGTCTTGTGTAATTCTCTTTAACATATCTCAGAAATTTCTGAACCCGCTTTTATATGTTGCTGTGATTCAAAGTGTGAGTAACTGGGCTAAGAATACTGGCTATCTTTAGAGGGAGGCTCTTTGGATAAATTGAGAAAAATCAAAGAGCATTGTTCCTGCAAAATGCCAATTGAAGTAGCTTTTATAGATAAAGATTCACTTCCTGTTTGGGGTGTTGGACCCTAACCTAATTTTGTTTCACAAACATTCTGGGGGAAGAAATGAATTTCTTTGAACTGAAATAAACATCTGTAAGTACCTAGTGCTGAGAGGAGCCTGAAGAACAGGTTCGAAGTGTGATGAGTCATAAAACTGATAGTAAAGAACCTAATTATCTAACATAAAACACTCTTAAAGAACAGATGTGAAATATAAGGCCTGCTGGGTGGGAAAGTGACTAATGCAGTCCAGCATGCCTTTAGGCCACGCAGGTCTATAATCAGGGGTGTAGCTAGCAAGTTGGGGGTTTTTTTCTGCTTTGGAGGAGAAATTTCTTCTTATAAACAACATGAAAAAATTTTTAATTTCTTGAGCCTGCAGGTCAGTTATTCTAAAATCTTAAAAAATCACTGTCTTGATTTTGTTTTTATTTGTGTTTGTACTCCGGAGGATCTTGTGTAGATGATCATTTTGTGTTTGCCACAGTTAAAATCCTGGCTAAAATCCAACTGATTTTTTCTTCTCAACTTAAATGATTGTCATTACCTTTTTCCCTTTAAAATCTTTTAAGGAAGTGAAATTTTCAGAGCAAGTCAAAAGATGCCAGATCTGAAAATGGGGAACCTTTCTGGCAGTAATACAACTTCTGCAATTACAGTAGACTAGATGGGACATCCGAACTTTAGAGCTCAAGAAGCAATCTGAGTGGACTTGGAATGGTTCACGAAATCCTCCTTTATAACTGAAGTTTCCTTGTGCTTATTGAAACCAGATAATAAGCTGGAATACTGAATGCAGGCCCTAAGTAATAGAGTCTATAATACTCTCTCCAATCCACAGCTATCTTGGGCTGAATGAGTTAGACTCTTAATTTCATGTGACTGAAAAACAATAAACAGAAGCTGAAGTTTAGAGAATTTACTGCACCGTGTAAACAGAAAGTCCAAGTTAGATAGTGCTTCAGGTTATGTATGGGCTTCTTTCTTGCTCTCTCAAATCTACATCCTCTGGATTAGATCCATTTTCAGACATGTTCTTCCAACCAAAGACCTTACATTCTCTCAGATTGAATTATTTTAAAAAACTATACTCTTCCCCAGTAGTGCCCTGAAAAATCTCACTGGCTGTCCTTGAAACATGAGCCCATCCCCAAACACTGACCATGACCCCAGTTATTTTACAAACTTATGCACTGACCTAGGAATAGAGCCCATGCAAAGCACATGGACTGAGAGGGAGAAATGAGTGATTCCTCCAGAATGAAACTAATGTACTGATACTAACATTAAGGTAAATAGAGGTGGAATATCAATTTGACAGTTTGACAATAAATTTGAAGATATTCTTCTACCATCAGATATGATTTATCAGTGTTGTCAATATACCTGCTTGTCTCTTCTACCTGGTAGTCCTAACTTCTGCAGCTTTGAAGACATAGCATTCATAGATATTTATGCAAAAGGAAGAAAAACATATGTCCATGAGAAGACTTAATGTTCATAACAGCTAATCAGCAATATCCAAAAACTTCATGCAATTCTATTTCCATTAATAAATGAATGGATAAACAAGTCATGGCATATCCATACAATGGAATACTACTTGGCAATAAAATAGAATGACCTATTGATATATGCAACAAAAAGTGGATGGATTTCAAAATAATTATGCTGAGTTAAAGAAGTTAGATGAAACAGAGTGAATACTGCCTACTGACTGATTCCATTTACATAAAATTCTAGGAAATGAACATTAATCTGTAATGGCAGAAAGCAGATCAAGATCATTGATTGCCTAGAGAACAGAGTGGGTGGAGATTGAGCAGGAAGGGATAAGGAGCTATACAAGGAAATTTTGAGGGGTGATTGATATGTACATTATCTTGATCAGGAGTTGTCAATTTTGCTAAAAGGACAAGATAGTAAATATTTTAGGCTTTGCAGGCTACACAGTATATATCACATCTACTCAACTCTGCCATTGCATCATCAAAACAACTATAGGTAAGAAGTAACTAAGAGAATGTGAGGGTGTTCTAAAAAAACCATGAAAACAGGGAGCAGCCCAGTTGAGTACACAGGCTAAGGTTTGTCAGTTCCTGATCTTGATTATGGTGATGCTACATAAAAAAACTTATCAACTGTTTATTTTAATTATATGCCATTTATTGTTTGTCAGTTATACCTCAACAAAGCTATTAACAAATTAAAAGAAACAACCAAGCTTAGCTTCATGGATTGGATAATGCCCAGTAGCATGAAAGTCCCTCCATGAACTAGCCTTTATATTCCTTCGCTATCAGATTCATTGCCATTCCCTGGCAGGATTTTATGTTTTAGCAGTGCCAAAACATACACATGCCATTTCTATTTTATACTGTTCTTTGGGTTCTCTCTCTACCTGGAATGACCTACTCTTACCAACTATGAAATTAAAATTGTACATTTACATGGTAAGGATCAAGGACAAGGAAAGAGTTTTAAAGGCAGCTAGAGAGAAAAAGGTCACCTATAAAGGAAAACCCATCAGGCTAACATCAGACTTCTCGACAGAAACCCTACAGGCCAGAAGAGAATGGCATGATATACTTAATGCAATGAAACAGAAGGGCCTTGAACCAAGGATACTGTATCCAGCACGACTATCATTTAAATATGATGGCGGGATTAAACAATTCCCAGAGAAGCAAAAGCTGAGGGAATTTGCTTCCCACAAACCACCTCTACAAGGCATCCTACAGGGACTGCTCTAGATGGGAGCACCCCTAAAAAGAGCACAGAACAAAACACACAACATATGAAGAATGGAGGAGGAGGAATAAGAAGGGAGAGAAGAAAAGAATCTCCAGTGTATATAACAGCTCAATAAGCGAGCTAAGTTAGGCAGTAAGATACTAAAGAAGCTAACCTTGAACCTTTGGTAACCACGAATCTAAAGCCTGCAATGGCAATAAGTACATATCTCTCAATAGTCACCCTAAATGTAAATGGACTTAATGCACCAATCAAAAGACACAGAGTAATAGAATGGATAGAAAACCAAGACCCATCTATATGCTGCTTACAAGAAACTCACCTTAAACCCAAAGATAAGCATAGACTAAAAGTCAAGGGATGGAAATACATATTTCAGGCAAACAACAGTGAGAAGAAAGCAGGGGTTGCAGTACTAATATCAGACAAAATAGACTTCAAAACAAAGAAAGTAACAAGAGATAAAGAAGGATACTACATAATGATAAAGGGCTCAGTCCAACAAGAGGATATAACCATTCTAAATATATATGCACCCAATACAGGAGCACCAGCATATGTGAAGCAAATACTAACAGAACTAAAGAGGGAAATAGACTGCAATGCATTCATTGTAGGAGACTTCAACACACCATTCACCCCAAAGGATAGATCCACCGGGCAGAAAATAAGTAAGTACACACAGGCACTGAACAACACACTAGAACAGATGGACCTAATAGACATCTATAGAACTCTACATCCAAAAGCAACAGGATATACATTCTTCTCAAGTGCACATGGAACATTCTCCAGAATAGACCACATAGTAGCTCACAAAAAGAGCCTCAGTAAATTCCAAAATATTGAAATTCTACCAACCAATTTTTCAGACCACAAAGGTATAAAAGTAGAAATAAATTCTACAAAGAAAACAAAAAGGCTCACAAACACATGGAGGCTTAACAACATGCTACTAAATAATCAATGGATCAATGAACAAATCAAAATAGAGATCAAGGAATATATAGAAACAAATGACAACAACAACACTAAGCCCCAACTTCTGTGGGATGCAGCGAAAGCAGTCTTAAAAGGAAAGTATATAGCAATCTAGGCACACTTGCAGAAGGAAGAACAATCCCAAATGAATAGTCTAACATCACAATTATCAAAACTGGAAAAAGAACAAATGAGGCCTAAAGTCAGCAGAAGGAGGGACATAATAAAGATCAGAGAAGAAATAAACAAAATTGAGAAGAATAAAACAATAGCAAAAATCAATGAAACCCAGAGCTGGTTCTTTGAGAAAATAAACAAAATAGATAAGTCTCTAGCCCAACTTATTAAGAGAAAAAGAGAATCAACACAAATCAACAGAATCAGAAATGAGAATGGAAAAATCACGACAGACTCCACAGAAATACAAAGAATTATTAAAGACTACTATGAAAACCTATATGCCAACAAGCTGGAAAACCTAGAAGAAATGAACAACTTCCTAGAAAAATACAACCTCCCAAGACTGACCAAGGAAGAAACACAAAAGTTAAACAAACCAATTACGAGCAAAGAAATTGAAACGGTAATCAAAAAACTACCCAAGAACAAAACCCCGGGGCCGGATGGATTTACCTCGGAATTTTATCAGACACACAGAGAAGACATAATACCCATTCTCCTTAAAGTGTTCCACAAAATAGAAGAAGAGGGAATACTCCCAAACTCATTCTATGAAGCCAACATCACCCTAATACCAAAACCAGGCAAAGACCCCACCAAAAAAGAAAACTAAAGACCAATATCCCTGATGAATGTAGATGCAAAAATACTCAATAAAATATTAGCAAAGAGAATTCAACAGTATATCAAAAGGATCATATACCATGACCAAGTGGGGTTCATCCCAGGGATGCAAGGATGGTACAACATTCGAAAATCCATCAACATCATCCACCACATCAACAAAAAGAAAGACAAAAACCACATGATCATCTCCATAGATGCTGAAAAAGCATTTGACAAAATTCAACATCCATTCATGATAAAAACTCTCAGCAAAATGGGAATAGAGGGCAAGTACCTCAACATAATAAAGGCCATATATGATAAACCCACAGCCAGCATTATACTGAACAGCGAGAAGCTGAAAGCATTTCCTCTGAGATCGGGAACCAGACAGGGATGCCCACTCTCCCCACTGTTATTTAACATAGTACTGGAGGTCCTAGCCACGGCAATGAGACAAAACAAAGAAATACAAGGAATCCAGATTGGTAAAGAAGAAGTTAAACTGTCACTATTTGCAGATGATATGATACTGTACATAAAAAACCCTAAAGACTCCACTCCAAAACTACTAGAACTGATATCAGAATTCAGCAAAGTTGCAGGATACAAAATTAACACACAGAAATCTGTAGCTTTCCTATACACTAACAATGAATCAATAGAAAGAGAAATCAGGAAAACAATTCCATTCACAATTGCATCAAAAAGAATAAAATACCTAGGAATAAACCTAACCAAAGAAGTGAAAGACTTATACTCTGAAAACTACAAGTCACTCTTAAGAGAAATTAAAGGGGACACTAATAAATGGAAACTCATCCCATGCTCATGGCTAGGAAGAATTAATATCGTCAAAATGGCCATCCTGCCCAAAGCAATATACAGATTTGATGCAATCCCTCTCAAATTACCAGCAACATTCTTCAATGAATTGAAACAAATAATTCAAAAATTCATATGGAAACACCAAAGACCCCGAATAGCCAAAGCAATCCTGAAAAAGAAGAATAAAGTAGGGGGATCTCACTCCCCAACTTCAAGCTCTACTACAAAGCCATAATAATCAAGACAATTTGGTACTGGCACAAGAACAGAGCCACAGACCAGTGGAACAGATTAGAGACTCCAGAAATTAACCCAAACAAATATGGTCAATTAATATTTGATAAAGGAACCATGGACATACAATGGCAAAATGACAGTCTCTTCAACAGATGGTGCTGGCAAAACTGGACAGCTACATGTAGGAGAATGAAACTGGACCATTGTCTAACCCCATATACAAAGGTAAACTCAAAATGGATCAAAGACCTGAATGTAAGCCATGAAACCATTAAACTCTTGGAAAAAAACATAGGCAAAAACCTCTTAGACATAAACATGAATGACCTCTTCTTAAACATATCTCCCCGGGCAAGGAAAACAACAGCAAAAATGAGCAAGTGGGACTACATTAAGCTGAAAAGCTTCTGTACAGCAAAAGACACCATCAATAGAACAAAAAGGAACCCTACAGTATGGGAGAATATATTTGAAAATGACAGATCCGATAAAGGCTTGACGTCCAGAATATATAAAGAGCTCACACGCCTCAACAAACAAAAAACAAATAACCCAATTAAAAAATGGGCAGATGAACTGAACAGACAATTCTCTAAAAAAGAAATACAGATGGCCAACAGACACATGAAAAGATGCTCCACATCGCTAATTATCAGAGAAATGCAAATTAAAACTACAATGAGGTATCACCTCACACCAGTAAGGATAGCTGCCATCCAAAAGACAAACAACAACAAATGTTGGCGAGGCTGTGGAGAAAGGGGAACCCTCCTACACTGCTGGTGGGAATGTAAATTAGTTCAACCATTGTGGAAAGCAGTATGGAGGTGCATCAAAATGCTCAAAACAGACCTACCATTTGACCCAGGAATTCTACTCCTAGGAATTTACCCTAAGAACGCAGCAATCAAGTTTGAGAAAGACAGATGCACCCCTATGTTTATCGCAGCACTATTTACAATAGCCAAGAATTGGAAGCAACCTAAATGTCCATCGGTAGATGAATGGATAAAGAAGATGTGGCACATATACACAATGGAATACTACTCAGCCATAAGAAGTGGAAAAATCCAACCATTTGCAGCAACATGGATGGAGCTGGAGAGTATTATGCTCAGTGAAATAAGCCAAGCGGAGAAAGAGAAATACCAAATGATTTCACTCATCTGAGGAGTATAGGAACAAAGGAAAAAACTGAAGGAACAAAACAGCAGTGGAATTACAGAACCCAAAAATGGACTAACAGGTACCAAAGGGAAAGGAACTGGGGAGGATGGGTGGGCAGGGAGGGATAAGGGGGGGAAGTAGAAGGGGGGTATTAAGATTAGCATGCATGGGGGGAGGGAGAAAGGGGAGGGTGGGCTGCACAACACAGAGAGGACAAGTAGTGACTCTACAACATTTTGCTAAGCTGATGGACAGTAACCGTAATGTGGTTGTTAGGGGGGACCTGATATAGGGGAGAGCATAGTAAACATAGTATTCTTCATGTAAGTGTAGATTAAAGATTAAAAAAAAAAAAGAAAGAAAGAAAGAAAGAAAAGGGGGACTACTCCTTGATAGGATAAAACTCTTGGTAAATAAAAGATCAACGCATGCTTTAAATATCCTTAATGTTAATCACTTAAAGGGTGTCAGATGATCAGCTATGGAGGTACTCTTTTCTGATAATATTCCTTTCTCTTAATAAAAAAATAAAAAAAAAAAGCAGTTCCTGTGTGCTGACCTCCAATGAGTTCTGCACAGTGGTATAGAGGGCATGTCAAAGTGTGGGCAAAGGGTCTGTTTGTTTCTATGCAGAAGATCAAAGCCTAGCTTGGATACCCAGAAAATGAACTAAGATACGATATGAGGAGGAGCTTCCGGCATCAGCACTCTCTGGAGGACTTGTGCCGGGGGATGATCATCAAAAAGCCTCCACAGGGATCCGGATGATGCTGCGGTTGTGGCTGCATCCACCCACCGTTTCCTGGACTTGCCATAGGAATGAGGAGGGAGATGTCTAGGCTGGCATGTGCATACAGTGAGACAACGAATTTGACCGGATCTGTACTGTTGGAACTCAACCAGGAGTTGGGAGGGGTGCAAGTTGTAGCACTGCAAAATCTCATGACTATAGACTATCTACGGTTAAAAGAACATATGGGATGTGAACAGATTCCAGAAATGGGTTGCTTTAATTTGTCTGATTTTTCTCAGACTGTTCAAGTACAATTGGACAATATCCATCATATCATAGATAAATTTTCACAAATGCCTAGGGTGGCTAAATGGTTTTCTTGGCTTCACTGGAGATGGATGGTAATTATAGATTTGCTTTGTTTATGTCACTGTATTCCTATTATGTTAATATGTGTGTGCAAATTAGTAGTTTAAAACCTATACATACTTAAGGTACTCTATAAGAAGATATGTCAAAGAAATAATCAATCCTCCCATGTTTCCTTCCATATGCTACATCTATAGCTTTTCTTCTTCCTTCCTAATTACAACTCTTAAATAGAATTCATGCCTCATATCGAATTTACCGAGTATCATAATTCCTCCAGGTGGTAAAGATACCTTGAGACAAGTGCTGGGCATAGAAGCCACAGGGCATAAATCTGCAAAGAAGTAAAAAGCTAACCTTTTCAAACAATATGGCTTCTCTCTCACTTACCAACTTTACATTTCCCTGTATGGCCCCGGAAGATGACTGGTTAGCCAGAGACAGGTAAGATTCCTCAAGGGAGAAACAACCTAAGACAGGCACAGTCGCAGGGGGGCCATCAGGTGAGAATTTGGGGATCAACAGAGGTGAGGCTCAGAACCTCACCCCCCCTGCTTTGAGAGAAATCTTCTGCATCCGTGGATGTCTTGCTGCCCTTGTCTAGCCTGGATTAATACTTAGTCCATAGGCACACACCTGATCATCTGATCATCTACATTTGCCCTCTAACAGCACTAAACTATGTTTTCTACCTTTATCTTGCATCTACCTACCACTTCAGCATTTTATTAAAAATAAAAATAATAATAATAATAGAGGGAGAAATGTAGGATCAACATATAAATCAAGTACAAAAATCAAACGAATATTCATATTTGACCTGATTGTTTATAGGTCATAATGCGTGATCAAAACCGAAAGTTTCTGTGATGAATGCCCTTGTACTGTTCACCATGTAAGAATTTATTCACTATGTAAGAATTCGTTCACCATGTAAGAACTTGTTCGTTATGCTTCAGAAGATTGGAGACTGATGAGAATTAGGCTTGAGATGGATTAATGATTGTACATTGAGCATTGACCCCCCTGTACAGAATTTTATTGTTGTTAACAACCATTTGATCAATAAATATGAGAGATGCCCTCTCAAAAAAAAAAAATTGTACATTTACAATTCCAGGATGACTCCTTTATTCCCATATCTTACCCCATCTACTCCCTTTGCCCCATCTCTATGCTGCCATAATAAACTGTGTGTGTGTGGTGTGTGTGTGTGTGTGTATGCACATAAGCATGTACAGTCTTACACTATTACACTGATATATATATATATACATGTATACACATTCTTGCACTATTACATTATTACATAATTTTAAATTTATATATCTGAATTTTTTCTCTTATGTATTTAGAATTTAAATTGATTATTATCTCATGCCTGGATACTTGACTGAGAGCTCCCTGTGTCTATTACACCTATCACAGTGACTGGCATGTCGAACAAACAAACAAAACAACTCACAAATTAACATGGCAGCTATTATTTTAACCGTTTTAGAGATAAGAAAACTGACAGGCATAGAAATTATGCATTTAAGCCATAGGCCCTTGGTTATAAATAGCCAGTCTGGTTCTAGAAAAGAGTTCTTTCAATACCTCATCTCAAATGCTTTCCGCCAACAGTTGCAGTGTTTCTAGATGCTCATCTGTATTTCACATTAGTGCCCTTTTGTGACTGTCACTCTCTTTCTTCATTTCCTAGATACACCAAAATGAAGACTGCCACCAACATCTATATTTTCAACCTTGCTCTGGCAGATGCCTTAGCCACCAGCACCCTGCCCTTCCAGAGTGTCAACTACCTAATGGGAACATGGCCGTTTGGAACCATCCTCTGCAAGATCGTGATCTCCATAGATTACTATAATATGTTCACCAGCATATTCACCCTGTGTACCATGAGTGTTGATCGCTACATCGCAGTCTGCCATCCTGTCAAGGCCCTGGATTTCCGTACTCCACGCAATGCCAAAATTATCAATGTCTGCAACTGGATCCTCTCTTCAGCCATTGGTCTGCCTGTAATGTTCATGGCAACCACAAAATACAGGCATGGTGAGTGACGCTGCAGGCCCGAACGATGGGGAGTTTATAGGTCAATATTTTGGTGAAGACATGAGCCAAGTAGAATTTATAGAGTGGCCCAATATCTTAGTCCAACAGTAATTTTAATGATTCTTTCTAGCAAAATGACTTTGAATATTTTGAAATAGGAATTTTTTCCTAAATGTAAAGCCCACTAAACATTTTAAACAGAATATAATCTACTGGTTCCTGATTTCTCTGCCTTTTCTTCATCAAAATGATGAGAAATCTTAATATAGCTCTTCCAAGATTAAATAAAGTTTAAACCCAAAAACCATCAAGTGGATATTTGTCTTAAAATTTCAAGTGGCTGCCTACATGACAAATTTATCTTTCTAGACCTCATGTAAGAATGATGAACTACACATCAAAAAGTGAAAACACCCATTAGTTGGAACCTCCTATATATTTTGGACAGTGATTTTATTTTTTATACCAATAGAGACCCTCATAGATGATCTAGCATATGGTGAGAGGTCCATAATTTGGGGGCTGAATGAAAGCTTAATGTGATCAAAGTAGACCACAAAATGAGATATTCAGAAACAAAAAAAAACTAAAAATAATAGCCCTCAAAAATCAATGGGGATCTGAGTTTCTCCTACAATTTCTTTAAATTTGCCCTTACTAGCTCATGTGGTAATGGCTATAAGTTCACTCTGGTCAAGGTCATACATTAAGCAAGGTGGGAATATTAATACCCAGTGACATAATTAAATGTTGCTCTAATTTCTCTTTATAACACTTTTCTTATAGGCTCCATAGATTGTACACTAACATTCTCTCACCCAGCCTGGTACTGGGAAAACCTGCTGAAAATCTGTGTTTTCATCTTTGCCTTCATCATGCCTATCCTCATCATTACGGTGTGCTACGGCCTGATGATCTTACGCCTCAAGAGTGTCCGAATGCTCTCTGGCTCCAAAGAAAAGGACAGGAACCTGCGAAGAATCACCAGGATGGTGCTCGTGGTTGTGGCTGTGTTCATTGTCTGCTGGACTCCCATTCACATTTACGTCATCATTAAAGCCTTGATTACAATCCCAGAAACTACTTTCCAAACTGTTTCCTGGCACTTCTGCATTGCTCTAGGTTACACAAACAGCTGTCTGAACCCAGTCCTGTATGCATTTTTGGATGAAAACTTCAAGCGGTGCTTCAGAGAGTTCTGTATCCCAACTTCCTCCACCATTGAGCAGCAAAACTCCACTCGAATTCGTCAGAACGCTAAAGACCACCCCTCCACGGCCAATACAGTGGATCGGACTAACCATCAGGTATGCAGCTTCTAGAACTGGGGATACCTACTGGGGGTACCATAAAAATGATAGAAGTTGTAGCGATCCAAGATTTTCCATTAGAAGTGGATCAGTGACCAGGGGATTGAGGTTCACCACGAGGACGGAGGGAGGAGGGCAGCAAATTGTGATCACAGGGACAGAGTGGTACTTCATTTTATAAACTGAGCTCTATGCATTTGTATGTATTTATTTAGATATAGAGATACGCCAAGTAGAAATCCATAAAGTGACTAAGAATCACTATGTTCCAGCCTTTCTGTGACTTCAGCGCATTGTAGAAGTAATCCCGATCTAGAATGCTTCCCAGTTTTCCCAATTCTACATGTTTCATGCGTATCACTCAAACATCCCTGTCAGTTCTCAAAAGTTAGTCCTGCTTTGGTTCTACAGTTAGGAAGAAATTGCAGCCCTTTGCAAAAGGTGATGAGTGCAAGATGTTCCCAGCAAATGAACATTACAGCAGGGAGAAAAGAGGGAAAAATGGATGGCCCTAACTTGTTAAACCATTGGCTTGTAAGTTTTTATACCTGAATTCTGGAGCAAGCATCAAGTAAAGTACTTAATTATTGGAACTAAATTAGTTTTATAAGTCATCAAACCAGCCAGGGTTAATATCATGAGGAGTGACTATATGTTGGAAGATGTATTCCTGTGTGGAGAAGAGTACAGATGGGGGCCTGCAGGGAAGATTCCAGATTTACAAGCAGCATTATCATCACGTGACAAATTAAAAACAGAGGGAACAGAAAATTCTGTTTATATTACCTTGCTAATCCCGTGGTTTGCAAGATTTGGAATCTGATTTATGAAGGAAATCAAACATACCACTTAATTATCAGGATTAATTTAGGCAAGTGAATTTTCAAATAACAGTGCCAGCATCCATACATCACAGTCTGTACAACACAGAACTCTAACTTCCTGGGAAGTAAATCCTTGAGTTGGAGCCTTAAATATAGTTCCCAAGGGCAGGCAGCAGGGCGCTGGGGCCAGATGCCTCCAGCGGCAACGACTAGGTAGCCAAGGAGCAGGAAGAAGAGGCTGGCCCTGGCGGAGGGCCGCAGCTTCGTCTCTGCTTTCTCTTCCCCTCACCCCACCTCGCCACCTCCCCCACTACCACCACCCAGCCCAGACTCACCCCTTCTAACTGCCCGCAGCACTAATGTACTGTGGCCCCGATGAATCAGCCATGGGGGGCATTAATCCTCATCCCCCTGATAGTAAATGATGCTAAAATGAACCTAGGAAGTCACACCCTCTACAGAGTATGAGGTAATGTTGGCAGACTCACTTCCCACCACAAGGAAATTATTAACTGATTATGTCTCACTTCTAATTTCATTTCAGAAATAAAAGCCAGAGACAAATGTGGGTTTTTTTTTTTCTACTCTGCCTCTTTTCTCTACTTTGTTTCCACATCAAGATGGCTAACCCTGTTCCTTGCACTGAGCAGCTCCCCATCTCAGTGGCCATCCAAGGCTTGTGGAGTAACTTAAAGAGGGTAGGGATTTAAATAGATGTCCTTCACTGGGGATGATACCTTAAAGCACACAATTTAAAACTCTCAGTCCTAAACTAAGGTCAAAATATTTTGCCTTGGAGCAAAACCCTTCCATGGGAGCACCGTGAGAGCCGTTATTAAGTGCTGGTTGTCCTTCAGGGCCTCCCCGTCTGCCCTCCCTCCAGTCTTCTGTCTGGGTGTGGCTGCTGCAAGTGTGCCCTGGCCCTGGGAGTGTGCCGTGGCCCGCTGCCAGGGCCCCTTATCACGGCTGATCTCAGGATCCTGCCCTGGCTGTAAAGGCAGCTCCTACCCCATCTGGTGGAGTGCTTCTCCTGAGTTCCTATGACTGTCCTTCAGTTGTCCAGACCCTGCCCTCGACTCCCATCCGAATCCAGCGTTTTCACATTAGTGCGGTTCTTGCAAAACCAGAGAGAGGTGAAAGGAAGTTAATTGGGAAACCTCTAAGTAACTAAAAGGTTTGCTTTAAAAATACATACAATTAAGGCTTATCTTCATTGCTGCCTCTATGAAGCAGCCTCAGTGTCAGGTAACAGCAGAAACACATTAGCCCTGGAATTGGCTGCTTTCCCAAAATGCCCAGCTGGAAGGGCTGGACAGAGAAGAGCAGCTGACAAGAAAAGAGGAAAAGATACTCTGACATGTTTGAAAATTAAGATGAATCAAAGATGCCTTTCACTAATCAGTGATGTGTCATCTTCAGAATAGAGGCAGTCACACAGACATTTGAACAATGCATAAGCCTTGGTGATGATTGTTTCAGTAATATATCAAAATAATAAAATTATTTCAAGAAAAAATCAGAGACTTTATGGCTGGGTCTTTAGAATATAGTTGATTAGTTGTACTGATTCAGAATCTGAAAAACAGGCTTTTCTTTTTTTTTTACATCATGAGCCATCATGTTAAGCAACAAAGCTCATTGGATTTGCATTAACTTATTAACTGTTTATTTGAAGTTTGTACCATTATAGATGTTGGTGTCATGTTTTTGTATTTTCTCCAAGAAATACCTTTTTTGTGTGTGTGTGTGTGTGACATCTCAAGCACATTAGTCAACTTCATATTCTACAGATCAGAAATCCAATATCAAACCTTCCCAGGGTGTCTGTATTCTGACAACTGTACACTGAGACCATGTCCATAAGACACCAAGTGAAGTGAAGAGTTGGCAGTTATCAAGGTAATGTGATAAGGCGTATGAGAAAATTCTGTGCCCAGAATAAACTTTGAATCATACTTACATAGTTAAGGGCTATTCAGTCAGCTTTTGCTGCATAAGAAGTTATCCCAAATGCAGTGACTTACAGCAACCATTTACTTAGTTTGTGGTTCTATAGATCGGTCATCTGGACTGGGTTGGGCTGGACAGTTCTTCTGGTCTTAGCTGAGCTCTCAGGGAATACAGCTGATCTAGGATGACCCCAGCAAGAATGGCTAGTCTACCTGGACGGGTCCTCACCTTCCAGCATTTTAGCCCAGGCTTGTTCCCTTGGTGGTCACAGGTTCTAGATTCAAGGATTGGCAAAACAGACTCCACCTCTTGATGGAAGGATCTGCAGTCACATTGCAAAGGAGTGCGGATGTGGGAGGGCCACTTTTCCTACGCATCTACAGTAGGCATATGCACCCTCAGATAGGCACCCCATAGCTTCCGGAGGACAGGAACCACATCTGCCTTGCTCCTTCCTGGTCCTCCAGTTTTTACCTAGCAAGTGTCTGGTACATTAAACTGTACTCCAAAAACATCTGCTGAATGAATGAATGATCTGAGGGCTCTTGATATTTCAAGAGTCATGAAGGGTGGTGGGAATGACCCCTTTCTTATACAACTGATTGAGGACCCACATGACTATGTAATGCTCTGACATTATTTCAGGCTCACCCTTCTGTAACTAGAAAATATTCAGAGGAAGGTTCTTTATTTTTTTTTCTCCAACTTAGTCCTCTAATGAAAAGTTAAACTTTTTAAAAATGAAGTTACATTTGTGCTTGTTTTCTAATCGTATTTTTAGTAAGTGCTACTGATGAGGAGGCCAAGTGCTACTGATGGCTAGAATGGTGGGGGGGGGGGGAGATGATCTCATGTTCTTTTGTGCATTCCAGGCTCAGCCTGCTGCCCCAGCTGTGGTGCTCCATGTCGATTTATGTGCAGCTTGTTGCCTTCATAGTTGCCAGATCTTTATTAGGTAGACTCAGGCACAGGCATTCATTTTTCATCTGCTCTCAATGCAATTTAATTTCTCTGTACACATACCTCTCTACTGCTGTAGTTACTGGACTCTGCTTTACTCAGAACAACACCACCACCCTCCTGCCCCTCATTTTCTCGGATCAATTCAGGTCCATCTCCAACCTGAGATGTTGGCCTCCACAGCCTGACTGAACAGCTTGGTTTCCACCCCAAATGCATTCTATAATGCATTTTATATTTTGACTCCTAGGTTATTTTTTTAATGTTTAACATGATTTGGGAAAAGAAACAACTATATTAGATCAGTTGGAATATTATTTAAAGAGCTTGTATTAAGTATGACCGTATAATCATACTATCTTACCTTTGTATCCCAGCATCCAGATTAAAAAGCACTTTCCCATGCACCAGCTTCCTGTAACAACCCTGTTGGGTAAACATGAAAAAATAAATGCTTAGGGAGGTTAAGTGATCAAACCACCAGTAAGAGACAGAACCCAAACAAATATCTAGGCTTCTAATATTAATCCAAAGCTTTTCTCTGCTTTCCCACATGATACCACTTTGCACTCAAATATTATTGTATGGTTTCAGCCAGAGGTTCTCAAGCTTTACTATGAGCTCCAGAAAGTGTAAGTTCTGAGGAATTTCTCTGAGAAATAAGAAATTCTGGTTCACTGGGGCAAGATAGGGTCTAAGGATCTGCATTTTGAGTGAAATATTCCAATGAAAACTCTGATTTAAACTGTAACTTCTGAACACTACCAAAGTGACTGGTTTGTCTAACTGTGTAACCATGTCAGGCAAGCTGGTTGAATAATTTTTTTTTCACCAAATGAATGTTGTGTTTAGCAAAATAACGTAGTTACAGTTGGCCAGTCTTAACTTTCTAACCTAGCTATCTGTATCCGACACCTACTTCTGTTATGTTTTACAGGACATATAATATAACAGGGATAAAGCTAATATTATGTGTCTCCTGCTAACTCCTCATTAACATATACAAGTTTACGCCCAAACCCTCTGGTGATCATTCTTAAAGTATTTTCTTGACATTTTATCAAAGTAAAATGTTAAGAAATTAGGAGATATTTTGTATTTGTAATAACTATAAAACTGTTATTTCCAGCAAAAGTAAAAGCAGAAGCCTAATTTTCAAAATCAACCACATGACTCTCCAAAGCTGAATCTTGATTTCTTCAGAAGACATCTGTGCAGCGATAATGTGAAAGGAAAAGCATTTCAATTCCATGACAAAAGCCCCAAATGAGAATAGCTAAAAAAAGTACAGAGCTTGACCACCTTAATGCTTATTTTGAAAATTTAACCAAAATGGCTATTCAATTCTATGGTTTAAAAAGAAAATGGTTCCAGTGATGGGCGCACGTGCATGTGTGTGTGTGTGTGTGTGTGTGTGTGTGTGTGTGTGTGTGTGTATACGCATTATATTAGTGTTTCTCTTTATGGATGGTTGCCACTAGAGTGTATCCAGGTTTAAAAATGAATAATATCGTTCATAAATAGCAGAATAATTTCACATGTTTATATGACTTGGCTATAATCTGGTAGGAGAAATATTATTTTATTGGAAGTATGTTTAATCTGAGAAAATATTAGGCCTTGAGTCTGTTAACAATAACATTTATCAACCAGTTTGTGTTCAGGACACCTTATTAAATCATATGACGTGTGGATTATTATCACTACTCTACAATTAAGGAAACCAGTGTTTAATGAATTAGCCTGGCCAAGTTCATAGTTAAAAAGTAGTGGCTGAGGAATGAATCTAGTTGAATTTGATTGTATAACTCGGGATCTTAATCAAATATGCCCTAGTGTGCCCCCAATCTGGTTTTCACTCTTCTCAGTGGTGGCTCCAGATTTTAGCATTTATACACTGACAGTATGAAAGCTATAGGTCTTTATGTAGGCTTGTTTATATGTACTCATAGTGTATTTGTGTATGTGTGAGTGAAGGTAAACATTCAAATTGATTAGAGGCTAGCCTGGGGAATTAAAAATTAAGTTATGAGGATTTGGGTTAGCATTATATGAGTTCAAATTATTTGAACTAAATTCTTTGCCATCATTAAGGTCATATTGATTTTTCGGAGCAGCAGGAGTTGCTTTTCTGCAAGTTAGAAATTTTCATTCATGTCATAGAGCTTTCATAAATTGACCTTTATGATCATTAGCACACTTACATTTATCCTAGAGAAGGCAGCTTGATGAGGGGGTGGTGCCTGAGGGCACCCAGACAGGGTGTCATGGGAATGTTTCAGTTGTCGTGCTGTGCCTGACCAACATGGGATGGAGCAAAATCCCTTATTTTACAAGAACTTAGTTTTCTCAACCTGCACGTAAGTGGGTTGAACCAGATTATTCTGCATAACAAAAAAACACAGTGAATATTGACACATGAATTTGCTAGAGTTCTTCCTAACTGATTTTTCCGAGATATTGGATCTTAAAGATTGGACTAACTAATATAATTACTGCAGCATTTTCCTGTGCTTGTTGCTTCAATTAAATTAACTAACTGATTAAACATAGTAACATATTTTTTTCTTTAAAAATCTAACAAAATGACATGTCATTTATTTGGCTAATATTATGGTGTGATTGCTGTTTCATAACCATTTATCATTAAAAACTTCTCAGATTGAACCTTCGTGTTATCTTTCAGTAGATTGTAATAAATATTTGCAAATTGCTACACTTTTATGAATTGCAAAATTCTTTTGGGAATGACATTGTGAGAACTATAAGTTTTTAAAGTAACATATATCTTAATGTTTCCTAATTATTTCCATGGAAATCAAGAGCCTAGAATCATGAGTTTTGTTAGCCTTCTGCCTTCACCCTCAGAAATTTGCTTCTGAAATAGTAGAGTTCCTGGCCTTGGAAAGTAAACAGAAACTTTTCATGATGAAAAGAAATATCAGAACCATGTTGTCTATGACTTCTACTCTTTACTGCAATAAGATCACCTACGGTATAGGAAAGGGGAGAGTAGAAACAGGATTCATCTTGAGTGTGAAATAATTTTAATAGTACTTTCTCAAAACATCAATGGTTTTCATAATACATATCCAAAAGATTATCCTGCCAGCTCTCAAGAGCCCACACAAGTTTGATTATCCACATTGCCAGTGATAGATGCTATAGGAATGACTGACTACCCATAGAAATTAACCCACTGACCATACCTGGGGGAGAAATAAGTATGAATTTAATTTAGTGTTTATTGCTTTATTACTTGTGAATCAAAAGAAATAAATCACGTGTTCTTTCTATAACACCTGAATTTATTAGGAACCCATACAAATAGTCTGATAAATTAGCTCCATATGATTACCCAATATCTAATAAATATCAACTGACAGTTAATCACAATGTAAAACAAATGGTCCTCTCAGTCCAAGAATGAATGTGTAGAAAAGTAATTCAAGTCATTTGTCTATAAAACATGGTATTTATTAGGAAGGGAGGGAGGGAGGGAAAGAAGGGAATGAGGGAGGAAGGAAGGGAGGGAAGGAAAAGGGAGGGAGGGCAAAGCAACGAAGCAATGATCTGGAGGCTTTGACAAGCAGATACACCAGTTTGACCCAACAATCAACCTGAAGCCAAACTATTGCTGCAGCAGCTTCTCTGCTTGGGAATTTCCAGGGGAAACCCAACCGCCTCTCATGGGCTCCACCCGCTTCACTCCCTGTCTCTTCCTGACCAGCCTCTCCTCCTTGCCCTTCTCCTTTCCACCACCACCTGCTTGCAGAAAGGAATGTGGCAGAAAGAGCACAAGCTTAGCAAACAGCTAAGAAATAGGCAACTCTTCCTGCCTCAGCTATTAATGGAGAGCATGGACATCAGAATGTCCCCCTATGTCACTTGTTGCTCTAAGACTTTGTGAGAAAGTTAAGGGAAGGCCTGGGGGAAGGCCAGAAGGTCTGCAGTGGATTGTGTCTTGGACCCTCCCAGCCGTCCCTCTGGGGTGGCTTGCCCAGGAGCTTTAGGGACATGCTCCAGTGCACCATGGTAAACTACCCCCGAAGTTACTTAACACCTATTTGTAAAAACTGCGGTGAAATGGGACGGGAGTAAACAGCGTTGTCAGCCTCACCCTGGCTACTCTCGCCCTGTTCGCAGAAGCTTTCTCAAGAACACAGTGGGGTGTGCGTGCAGATCCAGCCCCTGCAGGGCTGACAACCTGCTCCTTCGGGAGGACATTCTAAATCTAGGAATGGTTAAGACGTGAGTTCTCTTGGGAAACAGACTGGCGAGGTGGTTCTCAGACCTTCCTCTCTCTCTCCCTCCCTCTTTCCTGCCCTGATATATGATAGCACATGTACTTTGCCAGGTGACTGGCCAGCATTGCCATTCTAAGCCACCCAGTGAGGCTTTACTCTTCTCATCTCCTCCCTTCTCCTCTCCCCAAGACACTGAATTACAGGTCTTGTAAAGAAAGTTTAAAAGGAATGAGATAATGATGCCAAAAGGAACTATAAGGTTGGTCTAAGCCAAGGCTTCTATACCTTGGAAGTGGTGACATTTGGGGTCAGATTATTGGTAGTTGTGGGGGATGTGCACCACTGTGCATTTAGCAGCACCCTGGCCTCTACTCTATCCCATAAATGTCAGTAGCATCCACTGCAACACTACAGTTGTGACAATCAAAATGTCCCCTGGAGGCAAAAAATCCATTGAAAACCACCAATCTAACCTGACCAACTGTTTAATTAATGAAAAAATGTCAACATCCAAATTAGTCGTGATGTCCTGAAAGGAGTGAGTGCCTGAGAGTTAGAACTAGACCCCAGGTGTCCTGATTTCAGTCTAAATCTCTGAAACATCACACTGATTTCTCCAAAGAAAGCTTTCTTCTGCACTGCTAACCAGTTGCAAAGAATAAGATTCAATATGAATGGAAGACAAGAGGAAAGTTCAACTCTTCAGCCCTTATTTTACTTTAAGCTTCTCTTTCAGCGAAAAGATCTTAGCCTGAAACATCATTCAAAAAGAATTAAAGGCCAGTAAAGGTGAAGATATTGTTAAAGAACAGAGAGGCTCTGAATGAAGTCAAATTTCCTGTAGATCTGGAAACACTAAAAGAATTTGTGAATGAAACACAATTAATGGAATACAAATCATAACCTCAGAAGCCAAGAAGGGGAGGAGTCCTAGAAAACAAGGAGAAAGAAATAGAGACCCAATTTCAGTCACAACTTTGAAGCAACTGAAAACCACCCAGAATATTTAGCTCTTCACTGGTTGCTTCTAGCACCTAGACCAGTTTGTTAAGATGCATTTGGGAACACTTAAAAAAGGAAGCAGTAACCTCTAGGAAGTAAGTTTTCTAAGAATTAATTATGGCAAAATAAATTCTATTTCCTCAGAGGACAGATAAATCAGATAAATACAAAATCAATAGTATTTTTAACAAGAGATTTGACAAGGATTTGTTAATTCTGTAAAGCTATGCTATGTTATGATCTGCACATAATGGGACAATGAGATAAATTTATGAACTTCGACTGTCTCCCTTCTTAAGTGTTCCAATCAATGCAGGAATGCTGAATTACCTAGATGACAGGATAAGGGAACCAAACATACAAGAAAAGTAGACAAAAACTAAAACTACAGTCATTAGTTTTAAACCTTAAATTTACTACTTTAAAGTAGTAGTTAAAAACTTTGGTATAAAAATCCAGCTCTAGAAACATAGAATGTGAATGACAGCAGAAATGAAAAAACATCACAGAAAAAAAAAAGAAATGAAAAACAGATTTTATTTCATGGATCAACAGCATGATACAGGCCATCTCAACTGCTGCAATTATAGATAATCACATCAAACAGAAGTCTAGTGTCTAGAACCAAAAAAATGTTAGTCTCTCTCTTCAAGACAACCCACTTCAGAAACAGAAAAAGCAAATTAGATTGTGTTCAGAGATGAGCAACCAAGAAGGTGAAAAGGGTTAAAACTCTTCAATATGACAAATGGTTCAAGGAACTGTGCATCATTACCCAGGAAACGGACAGATCAGACAGGACGAGATAGTCCTAATTTACTGAAAGGAATTTGAATAGCGAATTGGACTTATCTAATACAGCTCCACTAAGTACAGCCAATGGGTGGAAGCTACGGGGAAAGGGATTTCAATACAACCAAACAAGAATTTTTAAGCTTTGAGATACAAGGATTTCCTTGTCACAGGAAGCCTCAAATGTTCAAGAATCAGCATTTCACCTACACGAAAGAGAAAGATGCATAACTCCAGGTGTTAAGATTTGATGTTTAGGGAATCAGAACAAATGACTCTTCAACAAGGTCTTTTGTTTTTGCAAGTTTTACAGGTTCTTACAGCACACTACTACAGAGAAATGTTAATATGCTGTCCATGAAAAAAACAGCTTTTCAGACAAATGCTCAGAAATACTGCATATCTTATTTTGGTCATGGAACTGATACTGTGTATTAGCATTTTAAAGGCTTTGAAAAGCCCTACTGTGTGTGTGTGTGTGTGTGTGTGTGTGTGTGTGCAGCATTTAGTTTTATATATATTTTTGCAGGTTGTTTTTAAGCTGAAGTTCTGAAACTTATCACAGGCCTGGTTTATGAAGGGGTGCTTTCTAACGTTTCACAGAATGGTTTCTCCAAGTAGCTTCAAAAAGCCCACTGTAGACTATATGCCCTAGTTAGGCACAAATCTATTCAAAATTCAGTGTTTTACTAGAATAAATGGCAACATCCCATACTTCCAGGTATTACCAGGATTCTAAAATTGATCATTGATCTCTTATACTCACTCATTTACAGTACAAGGTCTAAATACAAACACAATACTAAAACTTCTTATCTCTGAGAAAAGAGCAGGCTGTGTTTTGTTTGGACTTTTGCTTTTGTTTTGAAGCTTGCCACTTTCTGGTTACAATCCTACAGGGAGAAACATGTCTATGTAGCTTTGGGATATGTTTTCACTGATTTAAATTACACATTGCTAAGACTAAACCTTAAAATTGACATGTTCTTTTGTTTTGAATAAAACACCTTTCAGAAAAATAGGCTTCTTTCAGAAACCATCTATACCCAACTGTGAGAAGCATACCAAAGGTTGAATAATTACAATCTTTCTTGTGGAAGAACTCAAGATTGGAAGCCAGGGAACCTGGGTTGTGGTGCAAGGCTGCTGATAACCAGCTGTGTGAGCGTGGCAGCCCATGCCAGCAGCTGCTTAGTGTCTTCACAAGTAGAACTTCCTCAGCCTCTTTTGACTGCCAATGAATTGGAGCTTGTTTCTGGGTTTGATTGATGACCTCATTCAGATTCCAGGGGCTCACTTCTCCTAAGGAACAGCAAAAGTAACCACCAAAGACCTCTTTTCATTTCAGAAAGATTTATTATATTGAGCAAAATAAATCCATATTAAAAGCAGGAAGGAAGAGAACCAAGATGGCGGCATGAGTAGAGCAGCAGAAATCTCCTCCCAAAACCAATTATATTTTTGAAAATACAACAAATACAACTAATCCTAAAAGAGAGACCAGAAGACACAGGACAACATCCAGACCACATCCACACCTGGGAGAACCCAGCACCTCGTGAATGGGGTAAGATACAAGCCCCAGCCTGGCGGGACCCGAGCACCCCTCACCCCAGCTCCCGGTGGGAGAAGAGGAGTCAGAGAGGGGAGGAAGAGGGAGCCCAGGACTGCTAAACACCCAGCCCTAGCCATCTGCACCAGGGCACAGACACAGTGCATGCATGGGGTCCTGGATACTAGGGAAACAGGACAGTAAGACCTGTGAGTGGGTCCCCGCAGCTGGCGAACCCAGGACAAAAAAAAGCGAGTGCTTTTTGAAAGTCTTAAAGGGACAGGGACCCCACAGCTGGGTGGAAGTGCCCTGGGACACTTAGCCCAGCAGCTGCGAACCTCAGGGAGCTCTGGGTGCCTGAAACCCTACGGTGCAGCTTGGAGGCCCCTCCACGATAAACAGCCTCCTGCCTGTTCCCCCTCTGACGCAGCTCTGCCATATTGGAGCAGCAGCCTGAGGCCAGCCGCACCCACAGCAACTGCAGAGCTAAATAAACTCCATAGCAGCTGGGCAAGATCAGAAGCCCTTCTGCACGCAGCTGCCCAGCACAAGCCGCTAGAGGCCACTGTTCACCCAGGAAAGGAAGGCCATAAACTGGCAAGAAGGGACTTTTTCTTACCCAACACATGCGCCAGCTCCCCACAAATATATCTATCACCATGAAAAGGCAGAGATGCAGACCAAGATCACAGAGGCAAACCCTGAGAAGGAGATAGACCTAACCAGTCTTCCTGAAAAAGAATTAAAAATAAAGCTCATAACCACGCTGATGGAGATGCAGAGAAATATGCAAGAGCTAAGGGATGAAGTCCAGAGGGAGATTACAGACGTCTGGAGGGAGATTATAGACGTCCGGAGGGAGATTACAGAAATGAAACAATCTCTGGAAGGATTTATAAACAGAATGGATAAGATGCAAGAGGCCATTGATGGAATAGAAACCAGAGAACAGGAACACATAGAAGTTGATGCAGAGAGAGATAAAAGGATCTCCAGGAATGAAACAATATTAAGAGAACTGTATGACCAATCCAAAAGGGACAATATCTGCATTATAGGGGTACCAGAAGAAGGAGAGAAAGAAAAAGGAATAGAAAGAATATTTGAAGAAATAATTGTTGAAAACTTCCCCAAACTGGGGGAGGAAATAATTGATCAGACCATGGAAGTGTACAGAAGTCCCAACAGAAAGGATCCAAGAAGGACAACACCAAGACACATAATAATTAAAATGGCAAAGATCAAGAACAAGGACAGAGTTTTAAAGGCAGCTAGAGAGAGGAAAAAGGTCACCTACAAAGGAAAACCCATCAGGCTATCATCAGACTTCTCAACAGAAACCTTACAGGCCAGAAGAGAATGGCATGATATACTTAATGCAATGAAAGAGAAGGGCCTTGAACCAAGAATACTGTATCCAGCACGACTATCATTTAAATATGAAGGAGGGATTAAACAATTCCCAGACAAGCAAAAGTTGAGGGAATTTGCCTCCCACAAACCACCTCTACAGGGTATTTTAGAGGGACTGCTCTAGATGGGAGCACTTCTTAAACTAAATAGATGTCACAGAGAAAATAAAATCACAGCAAAGAAAGCAGACCAACCAAATTCTAACTAAAGGCAAAAAATAAAATCAACTACCCACAAAAGCAGTTAAAGGAAGCACAAAAGAGCACAGAATAAAACAACCAACATATAAAGAACGGAGGAGGAGGAATAAGAAGGGGGAAAAACAAAGAATGACAAGACAGGGTTTAAAATAGCTCAATAAGTGAGTCAAATTAGACAGTAAGATACTAAAGAAGCTAACCTTGAACCTTTGGCAACCATGAATCTAAAGCCTGCAATGGCAATAAGTACCTATCTTTCAATAATCACCCTAAATGTAAATGGACTGAATGCACCGATCAAAAGACACAGAATAATAGAATGGATAAAAAAGCAAGACCCATCTCTATGCTGCTTACAAATGACTCACCTCAAACCCAAAGACTATAGGGACAAAGAAAGACTGAAGGAACAAAACAGCAGCAGAATCATAGAACCTAAGAATGGACTAACAGTTACCAAAGGCAGAGGGACTGGGGAGAAAGGGAGGGAAGGGAGGGATAAGGGTGGGGTAAAAGAAAGGGGGCATTACGATTAGCATATATAATGTGGTGGGGGTGGTATGGGGAGGGCTGTGCAACACAGAGAAGACAAGTAGTG
Organism: Manis javanica; assembly: GCF_040802235.1. Lineage (NCBI taxonomy): Eukaryota > Metazoa > Chordata > Mammalia > Pholidota > Manidae > Manis > Manis javanica. Next base: position 69,316,674 of record NC_133168.1, read on the forward strand.
ATTCTACAGCATCTTACTACGCTGATGGACAGTACTGTAATGGGGTTTGTGGGGGGATTTGGTGAAGGGGGGACCCTAGTAAACATAATATTCTTCATGTAATTGTCGATTAATGACAACAAAATAAATCAATTAATTTTAAAAAAAGCAGGAAGGAAGCATATGGCAGATTGGGGTCTGGACCTCTGAATTACCTGATTAGTCCACCTCTCCTTGAATTCTCCTTTACTGAAGTTTGACCCCTTGTTACACTCCAGATCCTAATATGTCTGACTCTGGCAATAGAGCTGGAAGAAGGGATTTAGGTAAATGGAGAGCTTTGTCCATGAGCCATCAATTCTCAAAGTTTTCACGTGGCTCTGTTTTTATGGCTTCTGTAATAAATGAGAGTTTGAAGCCTGTTACTGGCTGAAACTCTGATCAGCTTTAAAAGTTCCCAGGTATCTTGTCGGCTTCAACTGCAATCTTGGATAGCATCACAAAAAGAGAAGAGAAAAGTGGAATTGGGAAAGAGTGGCTGCCAAGAGCAAAAACAAAAGCATTAAACCAGCTTTCTTCAACCAATACTCTTGGGCATGTCATTTCACCTCTCAAGTCTGTTACCTTCCAGAGACTGATGAAATTGGGAAAGACAATCTCTTAAATTCTCTCCTGGGGTAGGAAGCACACTCTAATCATTGAATGGACAGAGATTACAAATGCTTTAAATAAGCTTCAATTTGAACTTAAAAGCTTCTCAAAACTCTACTTTCCAAAATAGGCTAAAAAATAGCCCAAGGGGATTTGCTAGTTGACTTCCTGGAAAAAAGTAACAGCTTAAAAGGCTGTTGACAAAATTGGGAAACTGATGGTGGATTAAACCATTGCATCTTTGTCAAACAACAAATTTACTGAAATTTATAGTAGTACTGTGGTTGCTGTCAGGAAAGAAGCCCAGTCTTAGAGAATGGCGGGGAGTTAGCTACAAGTTTCCAAAGGAAGTATCTCAGCAAGTGAGCAGAACAGTTTGTTGCAACTCTATGCATGCCAAAAAACAGACACTGGGACTCACTGGACCTTGCCCCCATGTCCCCTGGTTTAACATGTTCCCAGACTGCTGCTGTGCTACAGTGGATCACACCACAGCTGAGAAGCCCAGAGTTAGGGGCTCAGCACCTTTTGTAGTAAGCAGTAAGCAACCCAGTCCTCCTGTCCTAGGAACAAGCAGTCATAAAGCCATCATGCTGAGGTCTTCATGCAGTCAAGCAGCAAAGGTTCTTAACTGACTGTGTGACTATAAAAATGACTAAGCTGGATGATAATTAGGCCTTCAGTTCAGCTCCATCAGCAAGACTGTTAGGAATACTTCACATATCAGCTCAACACATTGTTGGCTGAACTTAATCTTCATATGATTATGCCATCCCTTTAGCGCTTTGGAATCGACATACTGACAAGCGCTAGGTGCAAATGTGTTCTATTTATTTCAGTCAATACTTAATTAGGACATTATCCACAGAACCCCATCCACAGGCTGAGATCAGTCTGTAGTATTGATCCCCAAGATCTCAGATTCAAGGAATAAATCCAGAGGGGATAATAGGTCTTAGTTCAGATAACTATTTAGCTTCCATTCCTATCGTTTGCATGGATTGTACCACCATAATGCTGGCATTAATTAAAACACAACAAATTAATTTAACTATACCAATCAGAATGTAATCCAAAGTCAATTGATGATCTATTTACAATCAGGGAATTTAGCCTGACCTGTTGCTCTCCTATGGCTTGTTCCATCTCATTGGCTGTGGTAGTTAAAGGAAGGACAGGTTCATGCCATGCCTCTAGAATGAGGACTCTGATGTTAGGGGGCAATACTCATGCTGCTGCATGAAAACAGGAACCCATGCATCTCACAGGCTGGAAAGCCCTCTTTACCCATGAACTAACTAAGGAAAGGGGATCTAAGCAAAGGTGTCATTGCCAATAATTGCTGGGGAACAAAGATGAGCCAAAGAGCAGCTCCTCCCCATGCCCAGTGAAGAGATATCCAGTGGCACATCTGCCACATACAAACATATAACTGAAGGGGACAGGCTACTCTAGGCCAGGATTTGTTGATAAACTTGACCTGGATCACCAAGATGTTGATTTGCGTAACCCACAAGGGCAGAGTCACCAAGGAGTTGTCACCTTGATAGCCGTACATGGCATAACCCAAGATCACTCAGGAGTCAGGAATTAGGATGAGCCTAACTGAGACAAGACTGCACCATGTGTTTCTTCAGGTACAACAGGCTTCACATTTAGGAGCTGCCTTTGCTAATATCAGGCCCAAGAGAATAACTCAGGGCCAACCAAGCCCACAAGTTTTCTGATCCCACAGCACATAGACTGCAGTGATAAACTCAGCAGAGGTTAGCTGGACAGTCATGGTTGCTTCTTATCTCAATGGACCCGTGATGGTTCTGCCAGACTGCAGGGCCAGTATTTGGAGACCGCCTCCTCTTACAGAAATCTGTAGCTCCGAAGTGCCCCAGGGCTAGGGAGCTGGGATAGATGGTTGCACTGCCTCCAGTGCCACCTGCTGCTTAGATCTCCCACCAAATTTGGCAGATTTTATGATTCATTTGCAGACTCAGCACAGTGCCTACAGAGATAAGGTGCATATTGCCTCCAAAACTGAGCGGTACAATTTAGTGTCAGACTACCTTTCTGGAAGTAGGAAGCCGTAGCACAAAGAACATAGTCTTTAGTGTCTCTAAGATCTGCTTTGGAGGTGTAGTCCCCCAAAACTTTGACTTGGGCGGCTGGTCCCTATATCTTATCAGAATTAACAAGCCTTCCTGGGCCTTCATGTGAGTTAGCATCTACTAACTTTATCAGGGTTATCCATGTATCATCAAGGCAGTAGGACCAAGTCACTTGCAAAAAAGAGTAAGACTTGTTCTGTTTCTGACCCACCCACTCGTGGCAAGTAGCAGGAAAATTCAAGTATTGCTGCAGCCACACAGCAATTGAGGCTCAGCCAGGTGAAGGATCTTAATCTTCCAGGACAGCATGCCAGATGCCACCATGGACAAGTGACTTCATTGCAGAACAGCCAGGACTGCAGAAGCAACAGCTGCATTCTGTTGACGATTCTCCTCCGTAAGCCTGCACGCCCTAGTAGCTTTTTGCACTGACCACACAGAGTTTCTGTATTGAGATACTGCATGTTTTATAAGTCCTGCTGCATTTAAATCCTTAATCATGGCTGTGGTTTCCTTTTCTTTTCTCGGCATCCTAAACTGTTTCTTTATAAAACCTGGAAGGGAACCTGAAGCTGGGTTGTGATCTGTGAAGACAAGCCACTGTCACTTCCCACAAGTGGCTCTTCTAGATTGGGACCAACTCCCTCCGACATGATGAGGATTCAGGGAACAAGCATGCAAATTACTGATACTAATTACACATTCAGCCTTACAGAGCAGCAGAAGTGCTGCATAACAAGGGTTCAAACAGCCCCACCCTGGGGTTACCATCACATCCTTTTCTGTTTTACTCTGTTTCAAATCTGACTAATGGAATGTGTGGGTCTCATCTCTCAAGACAACCTAGTGTGTTAGTCATTTGAGCAAAATGAGACATGACAGTTTAAGTTCGCTTCCACCGTTACCTCCCATCCCCACTTGGTGCTTTCCTTAGGGCTAAGGCTTCTGATCCCTCCTGGGAGGGAAGATATCTCCCTCAGCCCAGTGCCCCTTATCCTTAAGAGCTTTCAAATCAGGTTAGGGGAGAACATGGGTCATACAGCAGAGGCTCTGAAGGAGCAGTTTGCTCAAAGGCAGCCACCTGGCTTTCTAGTTTTTGCATTAGAGGGAGATTGGTCTCCACAAAGGAAGCCGGTTCTGCATAGGTGCACAGGGTTTTATGTCTATGAACAACCAACTGCTTCCTTGGGGTACATCATGGCCTGATATCTGGACTGTATTGCTTTGGTGATCATCCCATCAGTCTTTGCTTTATGATCGCCTGTTTCAATCCATATATCCACATTACCTCATGATTTAGAAGGGGTTGGATTTTCCCTCCAGCCTTTGACTTGTATTGCAGAAACTGGCTGGTTTTGGAAGTGCTATCTTTATCCCAGGCATTTCATGGCCCTAGATCAGCACAGCTGCCAGCACAGGGTCCATTGCCTTCTAGATGTTTCTAATTGTGCTTTTCTCTCTGGTGGAGCCCAGATTGCTCTCCTAGGCCCCTAGTCCCCTGGAAAGCAAGCAGCAAACAACCAAGGCACCATTTGGGCAGCTGGTTAGATTTTATCCCTCACCACGCAGCCTCCATACATTGACTCAAGCCACGCTCACCCACAGGTAGGATGGAGAGGGCCACTCACTCCCTGGCTTTCTGTACCACTTGGGCTAGAACATTTGCTCTCAGCTCCCAAGGACTTTATCATATCCTGGAAGCTAGTCCATGAGCCCTTGCCATTTCTCTTCCAAAAAGTCTTGTCTGTCTTGGCACCCTGCTCATTGTTCAGTTTAGGGGAACTTCACCCTCTCAGGAGATTGCAAGAATTAACAAGACTCCAAGGGAGACGGCTGAGCAAGCAGCAGATTGTCTTTCCACAACACTGTAGGTGCCAAAAGTAAACAGAAAACTCAGACAGCTCGGTAATCACAGCACAGCAAAAAGGAAAAGCTGCCGCGTGGCTGAGCCTCCCCTGCCCCTCAATCCCACAGGGCAGTGCAGTAGGGCCAGATGGTGGTGACACACACAATGGGCTGTGTCACAGTTAATGGTGAATTAACTTTTTTGTTTTTTGGGGCAAACAATACACAAACCTCCCCAAACAAGCAGTCACACTCTTATCGATGCTGAGGTTGCCCTGACCTACTTAACTGCCTGTGTGAGTATCTTCAGCAGCTATTACAGTCAGAGGACAGTCAAGCCTCACAGTCTGGCACAGTTAGAAATGCGCAGGAACACCCAGGGCCCATGGCAGACTACCTTTTCCATTGGTGACTACGACCTTTCTATTCCTTATTCTTAGAAATACATACTGAAACATTTAGGGACTAAAGGTCAATTTAATATCGAATGGTTCAATTGGATAACGTGTATATGTGTATGTGTGTTTCTGTGTGTGTTTAGGAGAGGAAGAAAAGACTAATCAAATAGTAAAACAAATGGGCAAAATGTTAATACTGGGTGAATTTTGGGTGAAGGGTACACAGTGTTTTTTGTACCGTTCTTATTCTTGTACTTTTCCTGAAGTCTACAATTTACCAACATAAAGTTAACAGGAAAAAAATCTCTCATCCCTTCGTACTTACTGCACACCTTTTCTTCTTACCAAAAATGATAATAACCATGGCAGCTATGATTATTTGTTAATTACAAAACTTGTTTCATTTCCACAACCCTCTTTCCTTATTTGTAAGTATCAAGCCACATTTTTATAAACAAGTGTATGAACAAATGTCATGCTATTGCTTAACATATTAGCTAGCTTTACAGTGAAGGTGGGGGTGGAAAAATCCCTGTACTTCCAGTCAGTTGTTTCAGGAAAACATCCATTCATTTTGAGAATTGGGTAAAAAATAAAGACTTATTTATCTGAAAATAAATAACATAAAAGGTACTGCAAAGATAAGCATTGATTTCTTTTGAAATTTTGATCAAGTCCTGAATAATTTGAGGATAAAGAGGGAGAAAGACAGTCAAGGACAGAGGGAATCAGGGATTTGGATTAAAATGTATTTTTTTTAAGGAAGCCATCAATGATATCTCTTTGATGACTAGTGCATGGTTCTTATTTATTAGTGCATACAAATGCAATAGCATATTCACAGTGATGCAAGAGATTAATTAATGTCTTGACATTTAGGAAAAACTCTGAGGGAAAGTATACACGAAGGCCTCTCAATATAGTCTGACACACAGAAGATGCCCGCAATAAATGTGAGCTGCACTCCCATCTGCAAGGCTCACTGTCTTTGCTCTTTCTCTTCTTTCAGCTAGAAAATCTGGAAGCAGAAACTGCTCCATTGCCCTAAATGGGTCTCATGCCATTCAGACCCTCACTGAGTTGGGAAACCACCATTTATGTGGAAGCAGGTCACCGCAAGGATGTGCCGGAGGCTCTAGCTTCCTAGGAAAGTACCTGCTTCCAAGTCATCAAAATGCTTTCCTCTCTGGCCACTCCACTCTGCATATCAGAGGGACATCGAAACTAAAGGAAGTGCTGGGAAGGAAAGGACTTGGACACTCATGAATCAGCTTGTGTACGTAACCATGAGGAAGATACCCCACGGGACAAATACACGTGGTATGTGAATTGAGGTCATCGTGGAAGATGACCGTACTGTATATAGTATTTTGTTTTCAAGCAAGTATTTATGACAGCATCAAAGAAAACTCATCAATCATTAAATTCACCATAGTAACACGTAAAGTAAATGCTACCTCTGAACAAAGCACCTTGCGTGGAAAGCCCAAGACTTTCTAGTCCTCTGTAAGGGAATACTTTGCTCTATATTTTACCTTTAATGTTAAAGTATCTTCTAATTAAGACATCATCTCCATCTTTATTTCTTGGTTTTGAACTTTTTAAATGAATGTCTCTTACCTAGTTCCCTAATTGCAAGAGAAGAGATTATCATGAAAGGTAATATGAAGCACAATGATATGTCAGCTGCAGAAAGATTGATTCTCATGCTTTGCAGGTACTTCCTGAGAGTCATAATGGGAAATTTTCCATTCTTAGGCTTTCAGTGCATTCTCCTCTGTTTTAACTGTGCAATTACCTTGCTCCCATCTAAGTACTCACAAAAGATAATAGTAGGTCAATGAGCTCATCCCTTCATCCATGCAGGAAGTCAAGCATTAAATGTACTCTCCGCTTCCCAGTAGTTGTTCCATTCTGCACACTCCCTTTGCATATTATGTTCATTTTTGTAAACTCTGCTCAGAATACTTATGCCTTTTGAATCAGTGTGATAAAGTGACAGATGTTTTGTTGATTTTCAGAACAGTTTAAACTTTTTTAAAAATATGGATCCAATCAGCTTATTCTCAAAACAGAAAGACTCATATGACCGTAGATGAAAATGGCTGGTCTACTTTGCAATCCTGTGTAGTTACCTAGACATGAAATATTAACAATGATCCAAGAATGTTTTCCTGAAGATTATATTTATATAATGTCATCACCAATATGTTGGCCCTTTTTGATCTTTGCTAAATGTCGAAGTTTCCTTTGTAAAATGTCAGTCTTCTAAGTAGTTTCTCTAAGAGAATTCTCCCCTTTGACTGGTTTTCCTTGGTATGAAAGACAGTAGAGATTTGGCAATCACCCATTTTATTTAATCTATGGAGACAGTCAAGTCAGATGGCCCATGCCAAAAAACTTTCCACTTTGAACTTTTGTCTGCATTCCTTAAATGAAGGAAGTCCATTGTCGTTATCAATGAAGCCTCAAGGAGAAAACAGGGTGCTAGTTTCCCTTATGAATGTTCCTCAGTCTACAAATGGCTGGTAGACCAAACTTAAAAAATTTGTATCCATTCTTCAATCTATCAAGGCACAGATATGCATCAGACAGGGAAAGGCAGTGTTTCAGGAAGACAGCTGTCATGGATCGGAGTTTACTGTTTCAGATCCAATTGACTATCGTTATGTGGACCCAACACATGTATCCATTGGATGAGAAAAAACAAAAGCTAAGATTGTTTTAATGTTTCCTTTGATGAAGTCTTATATTTGCCTCTGGTAATCTCCATTTCTCAAGTATTATGTCCCAGAATGGATATGCAATATTTTTATTTTATTCTAATCAAAGTAATTAAAACCAGGGCCTTAGACAGCTTTAGAATGTTAAATAAATGCATTTGTGTATATATTTCATATATATACATATATATATATACTGTTAGAGCTTCCACAAGTAAAAGGGATAATTCCACTGAAATACAGTAAGAAAAAATGAAATATGTGTATATAAGTCACTGGGGAGGAAACTTGTTTTTAATGGGCCATAATAACATGAGTTCTATCAAGAGATATGCCTTTTTGCTTTCTGCTCATAAGGCTGTTTCTCAACAATTATTATTTCTTCTTAATGACTAACTCTTAGTTAAGACATTCTGAGGTAAATAATAAAGAAGTGTGTTTTCAATATTTTTCATTCAACACCATTTTTAATTAAAAAATGGCTATAACCACCCTGCAATCCCATGGCAAATAGACAAGTAACAGCTCTGGCTCAGTCAGATGGGCTAAAGTTTCCTATGAAATCTGAAGATTAAAAAAGTGTAATGCTTTTTCTTTCCTTCTCATTTCATCCTCATTTCTCCTTCCTGCTCTTCTGGGGTGTCTTCCTGGTTTGCACCCAGAAATGCAGGCTGTAGGTGTGAACTAAGAGTAGGACATGGCAGCCTCAGCATCTCAGCTTCTCTACTGGTCACACATATGTCCCTAGTATGGCTGTGCCCAAATGGCCAGAAACACTGTCCTCTTCATAGAAATATCCACCAACAGGAAATGGTGTCTTACTAGGAATCCTTACTGCCGTTGTAGAAGCATCAGGATACTTGCCTAGATTCTCAATATAACTCTTCTCATGGGCCACTTTGCTTGGGCTAGGGTAAGGGATGGGGATAAACATGAGGTTTCATTAGTGTCTTGGCCTAACCACTGTATTTTCCCTTGCGTGAGATGCTTCAGGATTCATAGTCACAGAAAATGGCATCCAGATTATATTTAAGACCATTCTCATTAGGATGTTAGAGCCCAAAGTCAATTAAAGGGTCTAACTTGGTGACATCTAGCCAGGAGATAGTTGAATTTAATTAGAAATAATTTCAACCTCCTGTTATTGTTTTCCCCTGAGGTCAAAATACTAAAACTGCAAGGGAATATGTACATTCTTAACTGTTCAAAGTTAAGCAAAACCAAATTCCAGAAGCTTAGTGTACTATAGTATATAACAAATATTCACACTCTTGTCATGTAATGCCCTAGCATTTCTTAAGGGAGTAAGCAGATGGGTCAAGTTCAATTTAATTAAACCCACTCTATTGTGTACTAGGCACTGAGGCTACAAACATAAGGACTATTGACACTGAGATGGAAAGTGGGTTGAAGGTGCATCCTGTAACATCCAGGTTCTTCAAATAACATGAAGAGCTGCATATGCATTTTAAAGGAATTTTAAAAGCTTAGGAATCATTAAAATTGAATGTATCTGTCTTTGAGAGTATCTCTTGACTCAAACATATTAAAAGATCATTCTAGACCCCAGGAACATATTCAGAAAAAGGTCTGTTTTCTGGGGTTCTTCCCATTACAAATTTAATGCATATTTAATAATATACTTTTGCAACTCCTTTGTATTTCATGTAAACTTGTATTAACTGAAAATTACACTAAAATCTGCACTCGGAATTGAACTTAAACTTTACAAAGTTACAGAAGACATTGGGAGAATTACGGCTTCCTCTGTACTTTGAGAGAACTTCAGGTTTGCATTTAATAGCCAACCCACCTGAAAACTAACACTTAGAGCTCTAATGTTATCATATCTCTGATTCCATACCTAGAAAAAAATATCCCCATGATTTTATGGGGCACAAGTGATGAGCTGATGAGCTCCTTACTTCTCTCCCAAACTCCAGAAACTTAGTTAATTCTCTGATTTGTTCACATCCACAAGAGTTCCCCATGTGCCTTAGGACAAAATAAAACCATGGTGATAGAATAAGATGTTTCTAGAATATACTACTCAGTCTGAGACAATGCAAAAGGTACTTATATGAAAAAAAATTAGTTTACAATAGGTACAACCAATAGGAGGAAAGGAAGAGAAGGAGGAGAAAAAGAAAGGAAGAAGAGAGTGACATGACTCATTTTTATCATTCTACCATTAGAATTAATATTTGGCATCATGCTTCCCTGCCACTCAGAGAAAACAGTTGGCATTACCACCCTTTACACAAAGAGATTATCTTTAAAAAGCACTTGGATGTTTTTGTAGAGTAAGTAGCAATATATTTAAAGTTGTAAAGGTTCTTTATATTCTATCAGATAAGAAACAGGGCCTACCAAATCCACATTTGAGTGTAAAACCCTGGATAGTTTTATAGTTCCACGTCTCAGGAAATCTTCCATCCTTGTAGAAACAATGCATAACAGTCCTAAGTCAGTGTAAAACTTGCCTGATTAATCAACAGCTCCCAATCTTTCAATGCAAGCATAGATATGTTTATATTTTTTGAATGGTGTGTCTTTAGTATTAGCTTTGAGAGAAAGCTATATCAAGTATAGCTCATGGTGCAGAGGGGACTCACAATTTTTGCAGCAACTGATTTTGCCTTTGTATCTCAGTGATTGCATATTTCAGTGGTTTGTTGTCATTCAGAGCTATCTCATGAACCAAAGAAGCTTGCTTCTCACCCCACAGTTGTGTGCATGAAATCTAAACTCGAGCAACTGAAACAACAAAAAAGGTTTACTGCTTAAGTTTCAACTAATAGTGTCACATTCATAGCAATGTATGCATTACCTATAAGGAAAAAAATGTATATTTGTTTTATGACTTCAGAGAGCAACACAGAGGCCCCTTTGAAGACAGTGAGGAAAATTCATTCAGTATTGTCACATGTCTGTGATAGGAATGCTAAGCAAAAAATTTTCCAGGAAAAGTTGGATGTAAATATTGCCTACAGCTTCCTTCTTCTTACACTTGCAATTTGGTTTTTGAAATAGCCTGAATCTTGAGAACGAGCTGTCACATTCACTTTCAAGTCTCTAAAAAGAAGTTTCTGTTGTTTTGCTTTAAATATATAAAAGTTCTATTTAATTAGCATTACCTACTAATGTTAGAAAAATTTCAAAGAATTTGACAGGTTACAAAATATCAAACAGAAATGAGAGGAAATGTGGTTCAAACCAAGGGAGAGAAGAAGAGAAAAGGAGGGAATTGAGGAGACAACAATTTTCCTGAGAGTCTGCATAAAATTGAGGGTAGTCACACTCACTGAACAACATGGGCGAGCTTCATTAACTTAAGAATAATAAACCCTTTAATTAATGAATATCAGAGAAAAAGGAGAGGAGATTACATTTACATGACCTGACCATTGTGATTTCACCATCTAAGGGAGAGGATGAAGCAGATAAAATCACTCAGAAGACAAGCAATTATTTTTCCCCATTTTGAGGAGGGCAGAAGTGCCTCAACCCTGTATGATATCTGCAAAATCCGTAAGACTTTCAGGCTCTCCTCTCTCTGGTTCCCTCAGAGACGGCGTTCTGGGTGCAGAGATACTTTTTACATTTCATATCTGGTTATGGCCATAATCTCACCACCCCACACTGCTTTGACACCAAAATAACCAAGCCTAAAGGTTAGTTGGCACTGCTTCCAGTCTGCAAGTGCCTAGCTAGATCTGGCTTCCAGATATCCCAGTTCTGAGTTGGGAAGGCCTCGTTACGTGCATATGATACATATATAAATTCAGCCCTCAAAGGACTGCCGATCAGAGATAAATCTGTGGACCCCACTCTTTTTTTGAGTGACGTATCAGAGTTCTTACTTTCTCCAAATAAGAAAATGCAACTTGCATGAAGTTTCCACGATACTCATAACATTGAGATGCATTACTAATTTCTATAGTTTCCCTGGCAGAGTGGGACATATGACTGTTCTCTTGCCATAGTCAAGACATCAGACTCTGCAATCAGTGGGCATTATTTTCTAAGGAGTCTAACTAACAGACACTTCCAAAAGAGAATAGTTCCCATTTATAAAAGGAATTTGGGTAAACTGGTCAGTCAGGTATTTGAGAGAGCCAGTTCCTCATCCACTGACTCTGAGGTTTCTTGTTGGTTGGTTGGTTGGTTGGTTGGTTGGTTGGTTGGTTGGTTGGTTGGGGAGTTTTGTTGGCTTATTTGTGTTGCTGTTCAAGATTTTTTACTTCTCCCAAGGACATTGGTCATCACACAGATGCTTGCTCCTCTATTTTCTCTGCTGAATGGGTTTCCCTTTGTAATGACAAGTGTAGAAGGACATCATCACCAGAATAAAGCAGGAAATTGAGGCATATCTTTGCTCATGGCTTGTCATCGTGTTGGGCCACTGACATTCCCCATTTCACCAAATAATGTCCCTTTTCTCTACATCATTTTGGCTTTAGAACCAGTCAGAATTCAATCTCTAATATCCTAACAACACAAGAAACCCATAAGCCGATGCTTGCTCTCCTGCAACCCTGCGGGCGGTGAACCTGATTCCTATTGCCCGCTCCTGCCTCGGCGGGGATCCGTTCAGAAAACAGAAAAATACCATGGCCTTCCTGTTATACTCTCTTTGGCTGTGAGACAATTTGCTCCCATCTGCCCCCAGGCCCACCCAGCGCTGACTCAGTAGGAAGCTGCTCCCCATCACTGTTGCACTAACTCAAAACCCATTTTCTTTATGGAAATTCAGAGCCCTTATTTCTCAAGGAAAGAGAGAAAACCAAAAGGCTTCTACCCAGCTGATTCCTTGATAAATTAGGGTCAAATAATAGCAGGTTATTTTCAGGATTTATAACTCAATATTGCAAATAGTGGAACCTGGCAAGTGTTCTCAGGATCCCCTTGCTGCCTGTGAAGCAATCACATAACTTCTACATGGATTTGGGAAAAACAACCACCATTAGAAAAACTTGTGTTTACAGAGGTGAACAACTGCACCATGATTTTTGTTTGCTTATTTTAACAAACTCCATCCATTTACGTGGGTGGCAGGGGCTGGGGAGAGTTAGTCCTGGATTCTTTTTTCACTTTTATTGTGAAATCCTTCCTTCTCTAAATCTTATAACCAAACTCACAAACCAAGTTGTACGATTCACAGTAACAGTTGGTGATCCATTTATTTTAAGTAATGTTCACTACAATAAAATTCCAGTGAAATCTAAGTACAGAGACAGTGCATTGAAGTTACTTAAACCAGGATGTAGCTTGACTCATAAGCATGGATATGCACATAAAAATATAACTATCTCTTTTAAAGTATCAGTCACTCCTAGCAAGTCTGAAGCTTCCAGCAGGAAACTGAGAATCAATTTGGTCAGTTTTCTTGATCCTGAAGACCATTGAATTGATCATGCTGGCTGTTCTCTGGCTGGCCTGTTTCTTACCTAGAGACAGCTGAAAACTGAGCAATTAAAGACACAGTAAAGAAAAAGGCTACTTTATCTTTCAGGCAGAGCTGGGGAAAAGAGAGAGGAATTTGATAAATCATAATTGCCTGGTAACAGCCATGCTTTTTCTGGCACAAATTTAAAAACTGGAAGTGTTTTCTCTGGCCCTGTGCCTACATAGTGCACAAATATCTTTGTAAATAATAGGAAATTAATGTTAGATTGGATCTATAAAGTCAATCTGACTCTACTATGTTAAAAGAGTTCTGACCTGTATCTGTACTTTATAATATTCTGAAGTCTAAGAAGCTCATGTCAACCTTATATAATATTGGAGACTCCTATATACTATAAATATAATTTGAGTTTGAGTGCCCACTGTCTGAGAAAATCCATAATGGAAAAACTAAAATGTCAATAACACTTTGAGATGTATATTTTATTTCTCATAAGAACATCTACATTCATTTAAAAAGTTCTATACATATTCTCAAACATTCTCATTTAGTTTGTGGCCTAATAAACCTATGGCCTACCAAACTGTCGAAATATCTCTGCAGTCTCTTAAGGACCAGAGGACACTGTGATTTTTTAAATGGCTGGTTTGGCTGAAGCTTCTGTTATCAGTCAGCTACTTTGCATTGTCTACTTTAAAAGAGCTCACATACAGACACACACACAGACACACACACAGACACACACACACAGACACACACACACACACACACACACACACACACACACAGACACACACACACACACACACACACACACACATACATACCATAGCAAAAAAGAGCCTAATACAGTAATTGTAGTGAAAATAGAAAGCAAGCAATAAAATAAAATTTGTCAAGAATTTAGCTCCTTATTTGTGAATCCAAAATAAATAAATTGCTTGCAAAAGCATTTATACTCTGGAAAGAAATTTAAAATGAAAATTACTAAATGCTTTCAACTATACACTATTTAAATCTTAGTTTGAACTTCAGATTATGCTATTGTTTCTACTCAAACCATCAATTTAACTGCAAAGTTTGAATGGTCATAAAACCTGAATCCATAAAATTCAGTTCTACAATTTATAATTTAAAACTCCCACCATAAAAATTTCTGCTCTGTAAATATCAGAATATAAATTTAGTGAGAATTAAATTAGAAACATTGCTCTCTCTCTCTGTATATATATATATATATACAGAGAGAGAGAGAGAGATTGATATAAGCTCACTTATACATCAGATATGAACTCCTATAAATTTAATGGGAAGTAAAGAAGAAATGCCAGTTTCCACTAACCCATCCTTCCCTTGGCAATACATTTTCTAAACTTTTCATCTATACTTAAAATAATAATTCTGGAAACAAAATGACAAGTGATCTTGTTTTCATGTTGTTCTGTTAAATGGAAAAAAAAAACTTTGTAAGCAGAGCTTTAAAAAATAGAAATTGAAAAATCTCCTCCATCAAATGTAGCAAATTGAAAAGGTTTTCTGCATGTGTGAATCTAAACATTAGGTGCTCTGTCACTTATCATTAATTTTTTTGTAGCATTAGTAACACATTTTTGGTTTCCAAAGATAATTTCCATTAGAAAGAAGCTGCTATGAATGTTTTCAGTTACTTTTGAAATTTAGGTAACTAAAAGCACTTAGTTGACAAAGATACCCATAATGTTTCCATGGGAAAAACCAAATACTACAAAGAAAACTTTTCTTTAAATGAGATTCACAGTGGCTAACTGAGTTCAAATAGTTTTAAAGATTCTTGCCTCCAAACTACTTTTTCCCCCAGCAATAGAAATGGCAGCAGAATTGTTGCATCCTTTTTCTACAGCTTGAGGGCAAACCTAACATTAGCCATCAACTCTCTACACATTGATCTCCTTCTAGTGGCTCTCACTGAGGGGTCTGAAAGAACAGTGGAATTGATCACTTTCCTTGAAAGTGTTGGAAGTAAAAGGAGACATATCTCCTTCTCTACACCCTGCCTTATAAGCAGATTCAGCTTCTAAGCAGCAGTCAAGTATCCAAAAAGCATATAGAAATGCCACCAAATAGCACAAAAAGACAGTCTAGAAGAGTTCATGGTTTACAGATTTTGTATCTAAGTAAATGAAAACATAATCACATCTTTGAAACAGTACGAATTTTGTAGATTTCACAATGAGCATAACATGCTTCCTGTGTTTATTTTTAAGACCTTCTCCATATATGCGGTTACCCCAATAAATATAAAATATTTACCTAGTTTTCTTTATTTCACCTATGTGTTCTTGCCAGGAAAGTAGAGACAAGTGAATGTAGCGCTGGTTGTGGTAACAGGGCAAAAAGGAATATTTAAAAATATTCAACATTCTTTCCATTTCGATGGCCTGGTAAGTTTTCTTTAGCTTTTGGTTTATTAATTTCAATTAGAGTATTGGCCCCATCATAATGTCTCTTGATATCATTGAAAAATGAATATTTTCACTTACAGTAAAAATTATCACTTCACACTTTATGCACAATTCCAGGTAGCAATACACATTTCAGGTGGGACAAGATGATCAGCTTTAGCTTTCAAAGAATGAGCTGCCAAACACAAAGGCCTCACGTGCAGACCATAATGTTGACTTGTACATCAAGCAGTGAGCATATCACTAACTTGTTTTTTCATTAATCCTATTTAACTGTTTAAGATGTATGTAAAAATGTAAACTTGTGCGTTGTATTAACTCTTGTTGTGCCAGAATACATAAACATTCTGAGCTGTACTGTGATTTTTTTCATGCATGAAATATATTAATATATATGACTAATAAAGAAAGACTGATAGTGATACAAATCTAGACTTTCCTCTTGTCTTTCTCATTTGCAGATAATAACTGACCTTTTTAAAAAGAATATTCTCCAGGTAAATGTTACAATGTATGTTAGGAGCCTAAGAATTGACTGACCAATGACTTTGGCGCTGAATAAGTACTTCAAAATGAATGAAAGAAGTGGGCTTTGCTCTTTAGGGATAGTTTGTATTTTTAGAATTAAAGTGTCCCTATACCTTGTGACCCATGACTCCTTCAGATAGAATTGCCAAACTCTACAGAGAAAAGTAATCCTCTGCTATAAAGTCCATAGTTGAAAATGAATGTAGCAACATTCACTTTCAGTCTATTTTTTAGAATAAATTGCATATCTTAAGCAGTGACATTCTTTGCAAGAAACCAGAAGTTCAGTATGGTGAAATTTAGAGCGTACTTTAAGTTGTTAGATATGACTTTTTTGAGTGTGGATGGAGTCTTGACAAGAAAGCTTTTTATGGTAAGAGCCTTCCATAAGGCTCTTACCATAAAAACTATTTCAAAACAATACTGGGTAACTCTAGATTACATATTACAAAGAGATATAAACATGAACCTTTGAAAAGGAAAACCTATGTCTAAGTGCCAACACATGCAAATATCTTCTCTGCCTAGAATTAGCAGATACAACTTCATAAAGCTCAGACTTGGTCTGCTCAAAATCTCTGAATGGTGTTCCATTATCTAACAATTAAAGTCCAGGCCCTTCACATGGTATCCAAAAGCCTCCACACTTTGTATGAATATAACACATTTATTCATCCATTCTGCTATTAATAGACAGCTGGGCTGTCTCCAGTCTTCGACTGTCAAAAATAGTGCTAGCATATACATGTCTTCTGGGTCACATTCATATGAATTTCTTTTGCGTACATACCAGGAGATGGAATTGCTTGGTAAGTAATGTCAAATGGTTCTCTAAATTGACTTTGTCAATTTTCTCTTCCCTCCAGCAGTGTATGAGAGAGTTCCAGTGCTACACATCCTTGCCAACATTTCATATTGTGAGTTTTTAATACTTTTAGCCATCTTGGTAGTAGTGATATCTTATTCTGAATTTAGTTTGCATTTCTTTGATTTGATTTGGAGTTATGTTGGCCATTTCATCATCTTTATTGGCATTTGCAAATTCTCTTTTGGGAAACACCTATATAGGCTTTTTGCCTGTTCTTTTTTGGGGTGTAAGTCATTTTCTGTTGACTTATAGATCTTTATACTTCATGGATATAAGTCCTTTATTAGATATATGTATTGAAAGTGTCTTTTCCCACTCTAGGACTCGAAATGTTTTAT
This sequence comes from Manis javanica, assembly GCF_040802235.1. Classification (NCBI taxonomy): domain Eukaryota; kingdom Metazoa; phylum Chordata; class Mammalia; order Pholidota; family Manidae; genus Manis; species Manis javanica. Next base: position 69,333,957 of record NC_133168.1, read on the forward strand.
TTTTGTTTTTCATTTTCAGTATACTTTTTTTTATATTCATATTTGGATGAGTGAAAATTCTAGATTTTAATATGTTCTAATTTATCAATGATAGTGGCTTTTACATCCTGTTTAAGATATCTTTGCCTATTAGCAAGAGAAGAAGATATTTGCCTATGTTTTCTTCCAGAGCTTTTACCTTTCAAAGTATGAAATTCACCTGAATATTATTTATGTGTATGATATGAAGAAGCATCTCCATATGGACATACAACTGACCCACCACCATTTACTGCAAAGACTCTTTCCCCTTTGCACTGAAGTATACCCATTCTATAATTCAGATAATCTTGTATGTGTGGGTCTTTTCTGTTTAATATGTTCCATCGGTTTATTGACACCATTTTAGATACCATAACTAGGCAATGGGTCTTGATTATCTATTGGCTTAAGGCCTCTAACTTTGATTTTGCCCTCAGACTGACTTTGCTGTTTTTGACCCTGTACATTTTTATATAAATTTTAGAATCAGCTTGTTGATTTCTACAGAAAAGCCCATCGAGATGTTGATTAATATCAAGTATTGCCTTCTGGGAATGGGAATTGGCAGTGACTGGGGCATAACATTTGAGAACTGAACATTGGAAGGAGCTTCAAGTCTGGCTGAAGCCAAATCCTAAAGAACCTTGGATGTTATTTAAGGAATGTATACCTGATTCAATGGACAGTGGGGAACCAGCAGAGACCTTTAAGCAGGGAAGTCCAATGATAAGATTTGTATTTTTTGAAAGATCACCAGGAAGCAGTGTCCATGTCCATCTCCATCCAGCTTAATTCCCAGATCCCTACCTTAAAAGTAGAGTTATGTTTATACCCAAGGCTTGGAAATGAGTTATTCCTCCTGGAGCCTTAAAGCAAAGGAGAAGTTGTTTCATGCCCAGGGTTGGAGAGGGGAGAGTCCTCCCCCTGGGGTAAACTCAGCCAGTAGTGTGCTCCTTTCTCATGCACCAACATTCAGTCCAAGCCTTAAGTCTGAGAGGCAGGACACTGCTACCTTCTCCAAACCAGTTTATGTCTGCAGGAAAGACACATATTTCTCTGGGAAGTCGAGATGATGATAACAGATAAAATGGCTCTGGTACTGGAGCTGTGCTCAAAATACGCAACTTCTACCCTATGTCATCCCTCCCCCTTCCTCTAAACCCCAGGCTGAGGCTGGGAACTTACTCAGTACTGAAAGTTCTGGAGACATTGTATATCCAGAAGCTACACTATGTAGGATAAAGCATACACAAAACAGCAACTTGTTCAAAGATATTCATCCGTGACTCAGACTTGTTCCTTTCCAACCTCTGACCCAGATAGCAGGAGCAATCAGGCAGTCCTGCAAAAGCTCAGACAGTTCTCTTCCAGTAGCTTGTTTAAAAATTCATATGCATTTTTAGGACAAGAACAGAAGAAAAACACTGTTGGAGAAGAGGAAATGGGCTTGGTACTAGCACACATCAAAAATAGATGATAGGACCTATCTCTTTAAATTAAATTTCATGTTGAGAAGAGAAGATATCAGAGTCCTTTTGTACTTCCCACCCATCTCCTATGAGTTCATGGGATTTCTAGGGCAACCTGGTGGCCAACTGAGTCTTGGACTATTTCGGTAGGTCAAACCTATAGTCCACAACCTGATACAGCTTTGTTCACTGTCTGTATCATGGACTTAATTGGAGATATCTTTTGTAAGAGCAAGATAGACCAGCTTGAATTAGGTGTATGAAAACAGGTAACTTAACTATCAAGTCTGTGTGCCCATCCTAAGTAATATTGATAGACTTCATCTCTGTCTGGATCCAGGTGAATCTTTTGGAGTTTTTTTGTTGTTGTTTTTTTTAAATTTTGTCTTCTGTCTAGTGACAGGCTCCTTGGCCAGCATATGAAAGACTTGAGCTGGCCACAACACCAACCTCTCTGAGCCACCTGGGCCTCCTATCCAGGCCCGCAGAACCTCTCAGCCTCGGCAGGGGGACATAGAGGCTCCAGAGAAATGAAGGCAGTGAGGCAGCTCCATTCAAAATTTCCCTAGTGTCTGGTACTGCACTCAGCTCGGCTTTCCCACCAAAACGAGACATGCACTTCCTAAGAGGAAAATCAAAGCAGACGTACTAAAAACAAAGACCGAGAGGAGACTGACCTTGATATTAATATTCCCTAAGGAAGCACCAATGCAATCATAACAGGAAAATTCAGAACTTCTCTGGCCTTTCCTTCTTTCCCTTTGACTATTTTCACGATTTCATTTGCATATGGAGAGGAGGGGAACCATTATTTTTTGAGGGTTTACGACTTACAAAGAGGTAATTCAGCTCTGCCCGTCCAGAGAGCCTGACTCATCATATCCAGGAAAGGCCTGGCCAAATGAATTCGCTGGGTCCTGGCTGTCAAAGAAGCCATGTCAAAGGGGTCACATGCACAATCCTACCTGTGTCGCAATCACAACCTGCCACAGTGCTGTTTTTCTGGCTGCTGCCTCTCCATCGCTCTGGTGCTGTTCCTCTGCCCCTCCCATTATTAACTGTACCAAAGGTTAAATATTTCATATGAAGAACACTCTGCCTAAGGTAGAAGGAGAAAAGTAAAACAGGAGGAAGCTTCTAGGGCAATTTATGGTATTTGGTTACCCTTGACTCTGAGAAAAACCATGGCACCAGGTTTCAGCCAGATAAAGCAGAAACTGATGTTACACGTAGTCAGTTGATTCTGCAGGCTGAGCTCATCTAAACCTCCCGTGCTCACCATATTCTCTCTCTCTAGAATGGCTAGAGGACCTCATGTCCTACCTAAATCTTCAGCCCCTCAGCCCTCTTCCTGAGCCCTCTTCCAGCCTCCCAGGAAACAGTAGCCAGGACAGATGCTGAAATGCAGGCACAGCAAAAATTTATGGCTCCTTAAGTTGAAATGCATGGGGAGTGCAATGGAAACCAGCAGCCACTTCCCATGATCCACCCGTATTATACGGACCTTGAAGGGATTCCAACCCGTTCACTGCCACGCAAAGGAAAAACAACGAGGCGAGCGGAGTAGTAAGCAGCTGCCCCACCCACTTGCCAGAAAAAGTGCCCACTACTAGTGGGGGAATATAAAGTGTCTTTGAAGAACCCTTCATTCATAACCCTTTAAATAATAATAAAGATGTTAATAAGGGTATCCTGACATTCATCAAGTGCAAACTATTCACAGTTCTTCCACTAAGTGCTTTATTTACAATGATCTCATTTAATCTTCACAAGTACTACTACTATCCTGCTTTATAGATAAAGAAATTGGAGACTGAGAGATTACATTCCCCACTGTAACCCAGGTAGTAAGTTTATTTCAAAACTATGCTCTTAACTTCCACCTTACACTACTTCTCTCAAAAATTATTCCCTAAGAATAGAGGTAATGCAAATGAAATATAAACCCAAGTCCAATATTGGAAAAGAATAAAGGTAGAGGTTAATTAATGGCAAAGAGAAGATCACAGCTATGTACACTGATGAAAAGAAAGGATAAGATAGGAATATATTTATGATTTAAAAATGTATCTGTTATCTCTGAATATGTTTATTTTCTGTGGCATGACCTGTATAAGATTAACAAATTCCTTATGGCTAAATAAACAGATAAACATTTATATACTCAGTTCTTTATGCCAATACTTTTATTTTCTAATGTTAGAAATATTTTTTCTACAATTAGGACAAAACGAGATAAGCTGAAGTTAATTTGAAAGTGCTCTATAGCTGGATTATTGGGGTTACTGGGAATTCCAAATGGAAGATTCTCGTCTGTTTACAATCTTACTCCAATCATCTTACAGATCCAAATGGAAGCACATGGCCTTTATACATAAGACAGATAATGGTAGAGATTAAGTCCTAAGTCAAATAATACATGTTTTAAGTTCTATGAGAATTCAAAGAAATAAAAACTACTTCAGCCAAGTTAGCCTGGAAAAGTAAGCAAGGGAAAGTGGGTAAGATAAAGGAAGTGAGTATGGGATGGAGATCAGTGGGTAGAGTATTGAAGGACAGGGGAGATAGTGGGATTCACAGGAGCCAGACACGAGAAAAGAAACGACTGGTCAAAAACAAGGCAACAGGCTCAAAATGGAATCTCTTGTGCTAAGCTCATGTCACCAAATGGAGACTTAACTTAATTACAGTTTCGAAAGGGAACGTATACTAGTTAGTCAGGAATTGCCAGATCAGCATTACTAAGTAAACTGCCTGATAAATCTGCTCTCCCCTGTAAGAAGAGTAACCTTGTGATGACCAGCCGGCTCTTCCACTTTAGACAACTGCCTTCCTGCTCCTTTCTGCAGATGAAATCTCCTGTCTGCATAGCTCTTCAGAGTTCCTTTCCGTCTGCTAGACTGGTTGTTGCCTGATTCATGAATCAATGAGTAAAGCCAATAAGATCTGGAAGATCTCCTTAGCTGACTTTTATTTGTAGCACTAGGAAGACCCAGAGGTCAGTGCCAAGATCCATCTCTGCTGAAGCACCCTGAATGCATGAACAACATTTAGTATTCTCACTCTTCCAACTATCATCAGGCATAATGCTAAGCACTAGAAAGAAGAAAAAGACGTAGTCTACTCTTTCAAGTTGCTCAGAGCCCAGTATAAAACAAAAAATTAGAATAGTACCGGTAATAGCTTAGTAATGGAAATTCTAAACTTCAGAGCCACACTGACCAAGTACAACCCCTCACATCTCTGCTCACCAGCACTTCTTAACCTCTCGGAGCCTCTTGCTGCCACTGCAAAGTCACTGATAACTCATAAGAGAATTAAATTAGACAATATGCAGAAAGCTTTCCATTAAAAAAAAAAGACAGTTATGTGGTTCCTGAAAATGTTAGTATTTTAGAATTCCTTCATTATAGAAGTGATTGTCCTTCCAGTTAGTCATTTAAATCATTTGATTATTTTAAAATTAAAAAATGCCAATGCCTGGGCCCTGCTCCAAATGAATTACATTGTTTAAGTGTGTGGAGGTGTGGCCCCACCATCAGGACTCTTTCCATGGTCCTGTGAGTTTCACCTTCTGGGCTAAATACCAGAAAGGACAAGGCGCTCTGCCTGTGCTTGGAGGGAAGGGAGGCAGCCGAGGTAGACATCCTGGAACTGGTGATAGCCAGCGTGTGTGGCAGGTATCAGAATCCAGCAGAAAGGATGGGAAGAGGATCCTGTTCATGCCAGATATTGGAGAGGTCAGGAGCAGGGTTATAGTTCTCCCTTTAGGGGTTTAAAAATGGTTCCCTTTTATGGTACCTTAAACTCATTGAGATCTCCCTTTAGAATCTCTTGCCTTTAAATTTTCTTCAACCTGAAGCGAACTACAAACCAGAAAATACACATAGTTGAACAGTACTGGGAAAGGACAGTAGTCAATAGCTGTGGCCCTTTGAGTGGACTCATGTCTGCGTCCCCTCTGACCATGTTCACTCACTGTGACTGGGTCACCAGCATGTCAGAAAGAACCCCTTATTTGGGGGGCACTGGGGATGCCCATTTTAGTTTAGAATTGTCCTTAAGGAAAGGAAGGGCATTGCTATGCCTGCATCTAGGTCTGACACAGCCCTAAGTCTGTAGTAGGCTAATATATTTTCAGAGAAACAATCACAGTGAAAGACGCTGAAGCCTTGGCAAATGTGGGTAGCCACTTATATCAGCCCCTAATGCCTAGCTTACTAGAAATTTACTCAAACACATTTCATTTTCTCCACTGTATATGAAATGAAAAACATGATCTATAAACCAAAATAGCCAGCAACTAGAAACAATGACCCCACTGCCCACATTTTAGATTTCCCAGTGATGATATCTCTTGGCAAAAGTCACACTTAAATCAGCCTAACCTGCAGGAAAATGTGGAAGCCAGTGTGCAGACTCCAGTAACACATTTCCAGCTCTCAACAGAAAACCAGCACAGGGGGCCTGAAACATTGATATGCAAGTCACTCTCGGGCTATGAGTCAGTTTTCTTCTCAAAGCAATTAGCAATTACCAGGATTTAGTTAGTGAGCAGGGCTCAGGCAGACACTGACAGTCCATCATTATCACAACAAAAGAGCCACAGCTTTTATTCTCCCCAAGGGAAGTAAGATTTTAAGAACTCCAACTTTCAAGCTCACCATATTCCTAGACCTATGATTTATTTCATCATCAACCTTAGAAGTAATATAAAGTTCAACCATTTATTTATGAGAAGCTGCTTACAGATGGCCTTCCCAGGAATGGATCACATGCAGCCCAGAAAGCTCTGAGAGACTATTGAACATAGATTTAATAGGTCAACCCCAGGGGCTGCCACCTCTACACTCCCCATGCTCTTGACTACTTTCTGGAAAAGGGTACCCTTTCTGCAAACTTCCCACAGACTGCTTGCGCTTTGCCACATCCTAACCACTCAGCTGCTGTTTTGATGTGGTCTAATCAATCACAATTTGTCACATTCCAATTGTAGGCCAATATTAGAAGAAACAAGAATGAACAAATGACCCATGTGTGCTCCCAGGTCTTGAGCGCTAGACCTACAGTTTGGTTAAAGCTTCAGTGATGGAGTCAAAGCCAAACTGGAATCAAACCAAATTCACCTCCAGATCTTACTGGATGAACAATCTGGGGCAAAACATTTTACCTGAGCTTTAGTTTAATTTGAAAGGATAAGACATACTTCCCATAAAAGAAATACTATGTATAAAGCATGTTGCCTTACATGCAATATGTGGGGGAAATGTATTAATGTCAGAACTCACCAGTTTGTACCAGTCTTTACCAGCTGCTAAGTATAAATATTCTATGATCAGTCCCACCCCCGAGTCTCACTGTTATATCCCACAGGTCCATCATATCAGAAATTCTGGTCCTTTCCATTAACGCCCTCTCTGGTTATTACCTCTTAGAAGCCTGAATGGAGATGGAGATGGTGGAATTGCTCACAGTCCTAACACATGAACTTCAGATACCAGGGCTGCCAGGAATTCTAGCCCTGATGTCTGAAGTTCCATCCAACAGAGCTGCAGTACCGCAAAGCTTTCAGTCTACAGGCCTCTGTTGCTGCTGTGTCTTGTGTCTCTCATGACCAAGTTTTACACAACAGGTTCAGATGTAGACCTGTGGTACCTGTAGCACCATAGATTCCTCCTTCCCAGGATGCTCAGACACTTGAATAGCAGAGAAGATGCAAACAGCCCAACCCTCATTCACTCTGAAGCTGGAATCTGTCCCCTCTAACCTTGGCCCTCTCTGCCAAACCTCTGGCCTTACAGTTCCATGGCCCCTGTTACTTTTCTTGCTCTCAGTCCAGCCTCATCTGAGGTCTCCGGATCCATCAAATATATGTGTCTCATCTCAAACCTAATTGTGGACCAGTTCTCTCATCATAAGTGTCCTAGTTTCTGTACCAGTCAGGGTGTAGTTCTGAATTCCCTAAACATTCTTTGCCCAGAGTGGAGGACATGGAGCCAGAGTAACAGAATCTCATCTGTACTGTAGCAAAACACCTAGTCACTGATACACACACACATATATGCATATAAATGCACAAGTATAACACTTGTTCAATAAAAGGAGTTCATATTCTTTTGGTTACTTTTCTACAGGAAGCCAACCTGATTATTTTTCATGATACATCTTTTTTCCTGACTTCATGCTGCCCTCTTGTAGTTCAGACTGGCATATCGAGTCCCTCTCTCACTTGCTCCATCTACATCAATAAGTCAAAAATCCATCTCAGACCTCACCTCCTCAATGAACCCTTCCTTGACCACTCTAACATAAAGGCTTCTCTTCTTCATCTACATTTATTATAATTATTGTCCATGATACACATTTGACAATGAATTCATTCTTCTCCAGGACAGGGGGTGAAGATTAACAAGAACACAGAGTGATGTCTGAGAATATAAATTGTCTTGTATATAAATCACTGGGAAGAGAAGTTTGAATAAACTCCGGGGAGCATTTTTTGAAAAGATAAATGAACTGCATTTGAGTCAGAGAAGGTCTGATTACCTGCTAGTAAGCACGCATCAGCTGTCTCCACTTCCAGGAAGATGGAAAAGATGTATTCCTCCCACAAAATACAGCTAAAAACTGAAAACAGAAAAATAAAGAAACTTAGTAAAATAAAAGAGTACTTCTCTGAAAAGATCAATAAAATTAGCAAGCCTCTAGCAAGACTGACAAAATAAGAGAGGAGACATAAAAATTACCAATATCAGCAGTGAAACAGGGTTATCAATACAGACTCTGCAGACATCCAAAAGATAATGAGATACATAAACAACACAACAAGAATAAATTTTGCAACTTACATGAAACGGGCCAGTTACTCAAAAATCACAAACTGGTACAACTCACCCAGTGTGAAACACAATTTGTATACCATGTAAGTATTAAGGAAATAGAATTTGTTATTTAAAAATTACCAAAAAAGATATCTTAAATCCCTGACAGTTTCAATGGACAATTCTACCAAACTTAGAAAGAATTAACACCAATTTTACACAGTCTCCTCCAGAAAATAGAATAGGAGAGAACATTCCCCCATTTGTTTTCTGAAGCTACTATTACACTGATACAAAAAGCAGATAAAGACAGAAAAAGAAATAGACTGATGTTTCTCATAAATATAGATGTGAAAATTCTTACAATATTAGCAAATAAAATTCATCAATATGTAAAAAGTATGCATCATGACCAAGTAGAGTTTATTACAGGGATGCAAGGCTGATTCAATATTTAAAATTCAATTATCAAAAATCTACTGTATCAACAAACTAAAGAAGAAAAATTACATAATTACATCAATTGATACAGAAAATACATTTTATAAAATCCAATACCTGTTCATGATAAATTCTTGGAAAATAAGAATAGACGGGAACTTAATCAACTTGAGAAGGAATGTCTACCAAAACCTGACAGCTAATGTTATACTTAGTGGTACAAGGCTGGATGCCTTCCCCCTAAGACTGAGAGCAAGGCAAAGGTGTCCACTCTCATCACTCTTATTCAACATAATGCTGTAGATTCTGGCCAGTACAATAACACAAGAGAAAGAAATAAAAGGCATACAGATCAGAAAGAAAAAATTTTTTTTTAATTTCCCCTGTTTGCAGATGACATGACTGTCTGTATTGAAAATCCCAAGGAATCTTAAAAAAAAAAACCTAGAAATAATAAGTGAGTTCAGTAAAATCACAGGATTTAAGATAAACATACACACACACACACACAATCTATTTAATATTATATATACTTGCAATAGCCACATGGACACCAAAATTAAAAACACAATAACACCTACAATCACTCAAAAAATTATGAGAATTATGAAAATCATGAAATTGTTATCAAAATCTCAGTAAGAGGAGTGACATCAGCAAGATGGTGGAATAGCAATGGGATGCAGCAAAAGCAGTTCTAAGATGGACATTTATGGCAAAAAATGCCTAGATTAAAAAAATATCTTAAAGAAACAACCTAACTTACACCTCAAGGAACAGGAAAAAAAACAAACTAAGCCCAAAGTGAGCAAAGGGAGAAAATGACAACAATCAAAGAAGAAACAAATGAAGTAGAGACTAGAAAAACAATAGAAAGATTGATGAAATGAAGAGGTAGGTTTTTGAAAAAATAAATTGGCAAACCTCAGCTAGACTATCTATATGAAAAGAGAAAAGACTCAAATAAAATTATAAATGAAAGAGGAAGCATTACAACTCATACCACAGAAATACAAAGGATAAAATAGGCTACTAGGAAAAAGTATATGGCAACAAGATCGATAACCTAGAAGAAACGGATGAATCTTAGAAACACACAACCTACCAAAACCGAATCAAAAAGAAATAGAAAATCTGAAGAGACCAATAAAGAGTAAAGAAATTGAGTCAGTAATCAAACTCTCCCCCTCCAAAAAAGGCCCAGTATGATGTTTTCACTGGTAAATTCTACCAGACTTCTACAGAGGAATTAATGCCAATTCTTCCCAAACTCTCCCAAAACAAGAAGAGGAGGGGACACATCCAAGCTCATTTTACATGGCCAGCATTACCTTAACACCAAAGCCAAACAAAGATGTTACAAATCTTCGGCCAATATCTCTGATTAATGTAGATGCAAATATCCTTAACAAAATACTAGCAAATCAAATTCAACAGCACATTCAAGGAATCATACACAGTGATCAAGTGCGATTTGTCCCCGTGATACAAGGATGGCTCAATAAATGTGCTATATCACAGTAATAATAAAGAATAAAAATCATATGAACATCTCAATAGATGCAGAAAAAGCAAATATATAAACATCTTTTCATGGTAAAAACAAAACCCTCAACAAAATAGATATAGAAGGAATGTACCTCAACATAATAAAGACAATATATGACAAACCCATAGCTAACATCATATTCAATGGTGAAATGCTGACAGCATTTCTCTTTTTTCACTTTTTCCTCTAAGTTCAGAAACAAGATAAGGATGCCTGGTCTTATCACATATACTCAACATAGTACTGGAATTCCTAGACAGAGCAATTAGACAAGAAAAAGAAATAAAAGGCATCCAAATGGGAAAGAAAAAAGTAAAATTGTCTTCAGATGATATAGTTTTACAGACAGAAAATCCTAAAGAAGGAAATTCTGTCATGGTGACAATATGGATGAACTTGGAAATTATGCTAAGCGAAATAAGCCAGACACAGAAAAACAAGTCCTGTATGATCTCCCTTATTTTTGAATCTATAAATGTAAAATTCACAGAGACAGATTAGAATGAATGTTGCCAGGGGATGGGGAATAGGGCAAACTTGTCAAAAGGCACAAAGTTTCAGTTAAGCAGGATGGGTATTTCTGGGGATCTAATGTACAGCATAATGACCATACTTAAAAATACTGTATGGTATACTTGAAATTTGCTGACAGTAGATCTTAAATGTTCTCTCCACAAAAAAAAAATGATGAAAACTGAGATAATAGATATGTTAATAAGCTTAATTGTGGAGATTATTTCATAATGTATACATACATCAAACCATCACATTGTATACCATTAAATGTGTATAATTTTTATTTGTTAATTATACTTCAATAAAACTGGGGGGAAAAGGGGAAAAAATCCCAGCAAGTTTTTTTGTAGATATAGATAAGATTATTTTAAAACTTAGATGGAAGGACAAGGAACTAGAATAGCTAATATAATTTTAAAAAAGAAAAGTGGGAGGAATCAGTCTGCCGGATTTCAATACTTATTTATATAGCTACAGTAATCAAGACTGTGTGGCATTGCCCTAGGGATAAGCACACAGACTGAATGAATAGAATAGAGAACTCACAAATAGACCCATACAAATGCGGTACTGGTTTTTGACAAAGGTGGCAAAACTAATTCGATGGAGTAAAGAGTATGTTCAACAAATGGTTCTGGAATGATAGGACATCCATAGGCAAAAAAAGTGAACCTCAATTCATAAGGTTTATAAGCCTCACAACTTATACAAAAAGTATCATGCTGTCCTTGAAAAAATGTCCTACTGATAAGGCAGTATCAGGATGAGTCATCTTTGCAAGGCAGTGTATTTTAAGAGAAGTATTTCCTTAATTTGGATATTTAGGTAAAGAGCGAAAGGAGAAGGGAAAATCTCACCCAATCTACTGTGATTAATAATTTGTAATGGTGGGTGATTACAAGAGTAAACACTTAAATTCCAAGCAAAGTTGTAGAAATGTGAAATGAAGCATTTTGTGCATAATGTATAAAATCAAGAGGTGTTGTATGATTGGTAATGAATAATTCTGACATTCACTGATAGATTGAATGATACTTACATTAAGATGATGGATTAGGAGTTCAAAGAAAAGAACATTTGCATTCTGGGCTCATTCTCAGGACTGACAAACTATTGAGAAAGGAGAAATAGGCTATCACCCTCAATATGTTATGCCTCCCAGGACACCCTTATGCAGCACAGAACAGAAAGAGCTCCCCACATGCAAGAGACAGGTAGAGAGGGGGATAATTGCCTTAGGTCAGGTTCCATGGAAGCATTGCCAGAGACAGGGATTTTTGTTGACATAATGTAGTGAGTGTGTGGGGACCAGGGCATGGGCAAGCAGGATAGGATAAAGAAACCTAATTAAAGTGGTCTGGATAGAAACTAACTTCGATCTGATCTCAAGAGGTGCTCTGGAGTACACATCGTACCACAGAGTGGTCCATCTTCAGACAAGGGAAATGGACTTTTGTACCCTGTGTAAATCAGTTGTTGGTCATTAGCTGCTGGGCATGGAGTAGAGAAAGGGGGCAGGAGGAAAACTTCTCAGTCGAGGCAGCTTCTCTTCGGCCAAAGGGCAGTCTCTGGAGAAGGAAGCAGGTGCGAGCTGTTAGCAGCTAACACTCATTAGGGGTTGGACCCATCCACCTGGATAAGGATCTGAACGGTGCACCATCAACATCCAAGCCAGTCCACCTCCTGTACTATTCAGAACTCTTGATTTTTATATTAAGTTTATTATATATAAACACAGTCACATTTATGAGCAGACTTCCAAGAGCCAAGTTAGGGTGATGATCTATAGCCCCACCGTGCAATTGGTCCTCAGGCCTTAGATGACACATTATTTTATTCTCCACTACATATTCTAGGTTCTCCTTGTCTCACACTTGTGCTGACATCCCAGACCTCCATGCCTGAACTCTCTGAGGTCCTGGGTACCATACATTTATCAGACAGTTACTGTCCTTGACCTTTTACTAGGCAGGTGGTAACTGTGTGTGAAAGTACCAAGAGACACCCCAGTGGGTTATCTGAGCACAAGACATAATTTTCCCTCTTCGGTTAAGTAGCAGCAGTCCTATCTTTTTACAAGCATCAAGGTCAATAATCCTTGCCAGTGGGTAGGTCCTTTCAGTGCCTGGTGGTGTCATATCATGAGAAACACAAAGGAGTTAGGTGGCCACCATAGTTTAAGGTTACTGGGATTCTTACAGGGTGCCCTGGTAGAAATAGGACATTTAGAACCACAGAGACTGAGTGAAGGGATGAGAATCATAAATTCCCCAACCACTGAGCTGTCCCGTTCTATTTTTGCTTCTTGGCTCCCTGACCTATGAATTCAGCCTGTTGAGGACAGTACCATAGAACGGCCACTGGTTTTAAAGAGTATACTGTATCCTGAAGGCTAGCACTCTGTCCTCACTGAGGGTGTCTTCCACCAGTGGGTACCTCAAAGGCACCCTCAAGTGACTTTCCAAGCTCTTTATTCCAGCAACTTCTGAATGTACAGAATATGATAGAATCATCGGATTCCATGGCACATGCCCACTGCCTCGCTTCCTTGGCCATAACAACAGGCTGCTTGTCCAGGGTGATTATCTTCATCAACTCAGGCTGCTGGAACCAAACACTATAATGTGGGTAGCTTATGAACAACAGAAATTTAGTTCTCACAGTTCTGGAGGCTGAAAGTCTGAGATCAGGGTGCCAACCAGGGTGAGGTCCCTCTTCTGGGTTGCAGACTGACTCCTGATTTCCCATCGTATCGTCACATTGCGGGAAGAAACTGAGCTTCCTGCAAGGTCCCTAGTCGCATCCAGAAGGGCTCCACCAGAAGGCCCCACCCCAGATACCATCACCTTGAGAATCTGACTTCAGTATATGAATTTTGAGGGCAAAGAAACATTCATTCCATAATATTGATGTTATGTGGGATCCCTGGGATCAGACATTCTGTGAGCTCTTAATGGTACTGTCGGCTCAGGTGCTATAGAAAGGAAAGGCAAATCCATATGTGGATCCTTCTCCATCCTACTCAGATGTAAAATTGCCTTTTCCCACATGGAAGGGGTCCAACACATCAACTGCCAGTACAGCTGCAGGGTGTCCTTGACACCTTCTTGGGACCCAAGAGGTGTTGCTACTGGTGGGCAAGATATTCAGCGGCAGCAGAAGCTTTCAGCCTTGGGGAGGGAACACATTTTGGGACCTGTGGTTAAGCCTCCATCTCTCCCACCATGGCTGCTCTGTCCGTGACCCTACTGCGCAAGCCTTGTGGTGGTCAGTGACAGAGGCTGGTGCACATCAGTTGGCCAACTTATCCTGTCCATGTGTTGGCTTAGTGTTTCTTCTGAAACAGATGCTTTCTGGTGGGCATTAACATTCAATTCAAAGAGCAGATCCTCTCATACTGTGCTACTCACACAGGTAGATCCTCAAACCTATTTCCCCAGACCACCTTTTCCTCAATGTTCTTGGGCTACTTCTCTCCCCATGTAAAGTGGATGAGCAAACACGTGCCTGAAGATCTGACTTCTGGGAGGTTTTCACCACTGACATTTACTGTCACCTAACAGAGAAGCAGTTGAGCAATCCATTTTTGGCTTGACTTCACATATTAAATGGACCTATTAATGAACTAAGTTCAGTCATTTTCCTCTTCTGACAATGAGAACTCCCCCACAAGGTCAAATGTATGAACTGAGAAAGGGGTAACTGCATTAGTGCTTAGGGACACGGGTGTCTAAGTCACCTGTTCCTGCAGTTTTTTTTTGTGCTCTTTAGAGCTACTTAAGCCCAGTCTTGGAATTTCCACTTCCATGTCACAATGAATTACTTCTGGACCACCTTGAACTTCTGTCTAAAAGTACACACTTCCTGATGATTAGTTCTGGCTGATAACCCCAGTTAGACACTCTACCAGTTAGTGTCTACCAGGGCTAAATACCATGTCAGGAGCTATTTTTTAATGGTGACTCTTGCCCTGCTGTAGATGGCATGGCCTTGGTCCAGAATCCTAGGGATCCATGCTGTGACTCTCATGTTGGCGATTATCACAGACTCCATACTGTTCTTTCTGTATTATTTATCTCTATTAACCACGGACTCTTCTGAGTCACATGGTCCAAGAAACACAGCCTATTTCTGCTGCAGAGCCATTCTTGTTCTGGGCCCCAATGAAAACTAGGAGCTTCCTATGTGGCTCAATGAATGAAGTCAGAACAATCTTCCCAAGAACAGAATATGTTACCTTGAAAACTTGAATAAGCCCTCCAAACATAATGCTTCTTTCTTACTGGCAGAAGTACAAAGTACAATAACTTATCCTTTGAATGAGATATCCTGGCTTGCCCTAGGTCAACAGGCCCTGAAATATTTCACTTGTTTGGCAGGCCCCTGGATCTTTGTAGGCTTTAACTCTCACTCTGGAGTTCCTGTGTCTAATCACAGCCTCCAGAGCACTTGTCACTTCTTGTTCAAGTTCTTATTGTTTATTACATGATATTATCAATACAGTGCGCCAATGTGAAGTTCTGTGAATGTTCAAGTGGTCCAGACACCTTATGACTACATAGTGACACATAGCAGAAGCATTTACTATATATCTGGAGCAAGGGCATAAATGTGTATTGTCATCCATCTCATATAAATGTGAGTGCCTCTGGTCCTCCTTCATGATGGGTATTATGCATCCACTAAAATAATTCACTTACCTAGCCAAAGTCTCTGTACCTGAGGCTGTAATCTGCTCCAGTAAAGATGCCACTGCCAACAGGGAAGCTACAATTGGGGTTCTAACTTGGTTTCAGTTTGCAAGAACCCATTATAATTTGCCATGATCCATCTTGGTTTTTGAGGAGCCAAATTGCTAAATTGAATAGGTAGGAGTGGGGCTCACTACCCTTGTATCCTTAAAGTCTTTAAGGGTGGCACTAATTTCTGCCATTCCTCTTGGATGCAGTATCGTGTACTTACTCTCTTTCCTGCAAATGGCAGCTTTAGGGACTTCTATCTGGCCCCTTTTATGACAATAGCTATTACTGGTCAGAGAACAGACATGAGTTCTTCCAGCTGCTAAGTATGGCCATTTCAAGTATATATTTACAAACTAGGGATATGGGCCATTTTTCACTTGACCTGTATGTGCCCCTATCCTACCCTAACACAGTGGCCATAATACTTGGGGGCTCCTAGGGATCAGCAACAATTTGGACCCTGTTTCCAATTCCCCTTGAAAAATACATGTATATTGTTGGCTTCCATATAGTGTGTCTCTAGGGAAACCATTTCCTTTCAGCAATCTCCAAAGATCCATATGCTCAGTGCCAGATCCAGGCTGTCATTCCCACCTTGCTGCCCACTATGGTAATTCTGACTACCTTGCTAATGACTTCTAGGTGCTGCCATCTGGCCCAGCCAGTCATTGGACACAACCACCCTCGCTGGGGATGGGGAACATAACCTCACTACCCTTGTATCCTTAAAGTCTTTAAGGGTGGCACTAATTTCTACCATTCCTCTTGGATGCAGTATTGTTTATTTACTCTAAGTGGTTCTCATTTAGCTGAGGATAGTTTTCTGGAATGGGGGGATGCTGTTAGCTGCAGAACCTCAGAGCAACTGGGGTATCTGGGAAGGCACCCATAGCATCCAAACCGATAGCCTTTGGCACTAGGATGATAACCAGCTAAATATCTAGGCATCCTGTTTGCCTGAGGCTTTCGTCCCTTACCTTTCACCGTTGGCCCTGCAGAGAACTGCCAAGACATGCTCAGAAGACTTCAGTGTTGATAGAATATTCATGATTTCCTAAAATATGTGATCTGGAAAAACTAATAGCATCAAGGAATTACCTGTAGATACAGGTTGGTTGGTTTGTTTTTAAAGAGAAAAGATAAACACAATGCTCAGATTGTGATTTACAGGTCACAGGACCCATGGAAACTCTATGCTTAGCTGTACATTTAAACATCATCACACACTCACACGAGTTTCTCTCCTCTTCCCCAAGAGAGGAAGATGTGACTTGGCCAAACCCCGTGGTCAGTCTCTCGTGGCACAGAGTGGCTCATTAACCTAAGATTTCAAGGCCTAAAATACCCTCTGCTTTATGATGCTTGATTCTCGGAAGTGAATTTCTAACTTTGTCTTTAAATACAGGTCTTGTTAAAACCTTGCCTGATTGCTAAAATACTGTACCTGTTAGACCACTGTGCATGTGATTCTGAAAGCTAAGAATTTTCTCTTTTCTCATCATAAAGATGGAATTACCTTTCTATGGTGAACATATTTTGATGATTCAAGTTCAAGTCACACGATATGACAAAGAATTTCCATGCTTGCAGTTAAAACTTGGAAATCCTGGAATATCTGGGAGAAGTTGATGGTTTTGGGGGACCAAGCAGAACATTTGAAATGGAGGTTTGCAGCAGGCAGAACAAGGACCATGTCTTCATCTCTGGAACCTGCGTACGTGTCGCAAAGGGGAAGTAAGGGCTACGGGGAATGGGAGTTGCACATTGAGTTCAAGTTGCTGATCAACTGACCTTCAAACAGTCTATCCACGTGGGCCTGGTGTGATCCCAGGTGTCCTCAGAAGAGCTAGTCTGAGGAAGCTGTGACTAGAGAGGAAAGTGTAGAAACACGAAATATTGCTGACTGTGCAGGTGGAAGAAGGGAGCTAAGAGGCAAAGAACGCAGAACACCTGGAGAGGGAGGGGACTTCTCTGCGGCCTCCAGAAGGAACAGTCAGCTCGATCTTAACCCGAAGAGACCAGTGTCAGGTTTCTGACCTTCAGAACTGTAAGCAAACACATTTTTAAGCTGCTAAATCTGTGGTCATTTGTTACAGAAGCAAAAGAAAACTCATACAAGGTTGTTCTAGAAATCTGGAACACACTGCATCTATGGCCTTTTGATAATCTCTTTGGTCTAGAATAATTTTTCCTGCTCTCATCTGGGAGCCTAGACATGTCTCATGGTGGCCAGATGGAGAAAAAAGAGGGTGGGACTCAGCATGTAAGGCGATAATTGGGAGAGAGGAAAAAAATGACAACACTTTGGGTAGACAGCAATTCAGGAGGTGTGAATCAAGCAGAAATGGAGGCTAACTTCCTCTGATCGATTGATCCAAAATAAAGACACTTACGCTATTTCACTATTTTCTTCATTCATTTTTCACAGAAATATCTTTGTGCTTTAAGCAACTTATATGCCACATGTTGTGTGTTGTCTGCAAGTTGAAAACAATTCTCTTTGCAAAATGTGGGTGCCTAGTAATGCTAACAGGTAACTAATGTGCAAGTCATATTTTGTGGACAATTTTGAAAAATACAAAATATCTTCATATACTAACAAACCTGTAAACTGAGGAACACTGGACAAGATCACATCAGTTATTGTTGAAATAGATTTCCCAACATAATTAAATCTTTAAAAATGAAAACACCGTCTAGAAGCAATTATTCTTGTGACAGCCAGCAGAGAGCACCATAACCTTTGTAGAAGATAAAAGCCCAGCCACCAAGCACTTCCCAGGGAGTTTCTTTGAGGAAGCAATACTGCGGGGCAGAAAATGAACACCAGTAGTATATTTCAAGCTTTTTCCATGTCATTTTATGAGACTTCTTGTCTCTTGTTTTTATTTTTATCTTACAAATCAACTTCAAAAAACAAAACAGGAGAAATGAACCATGCCTCTTTTTCTCAGTTCTGTTGAAGAGAATACGGTGACCAAGATTGAAATTACAATGAAATTGCAGGTAGCATTTCCACATTAATGTCTTGTCCCCCAACACCATGCAGTGCACAAAGTCCCGTCCCCACCATGCAAGGACATTAAATTCTATAGTGATTTAAAATCCTGGTATTTATTATGGGATGCTAAATGTGTCCAGGGGGCATGCTTCCCCTTTGGACTCCTGGTAGAGAAATAGCAACACAGAGCAGTTAAATCTCACAGCAAGGGAGATGAAAGCTTTTTTTTTTTTTTTCATGTAGAATCCATTTTTAATGATTTCTGTGGTCTTTGTGGTATAGGGACAGTATAGATGTACAGAGTGGGTAAAGACATGGCTTCCTGTCTCACACACAGAGAAGCATGTAGCTGTTCAACATCTTGTTCACTGAGATGGATGGCTTTCCATGAGGGGTAGGATTGTTCCTCCTCCCCAGGCCATTTTGTATGGGTTGTTAAAATCTAGTTTCTGGGGCTTTCCTTTTTAATTACATATGATCAAAAACTATACAGAGGCAGGCAGTCACCTTGCGTCTCTAGGAGCTGATGTCTTTCATGCAATAAGTATACAAAAAAACTGGGAGGGAAATTAGAAAATCAATTGAATATTATATTGTTAGACTGAAGAAGAGATGCACCCTAAAACTCCACTGGACGTGACAGCTTCTCGATACATACTGACTTTTGGAAGAGCATACTCTGTACCTAAATTACTCCTTAAATCTGTGGCTACTTCAAAACATTACCTTTCCATGAGAGCATCTTAAAAGAGGCATGTGTCCATGAATTTAGGTATGGCTGGAATCTGTATAGCACCTCTCCTCAAAGACTTAAAAATATATCTTCTTTTTATCTGTTTCATCTCTATGATCTCATTTGTGACTTAAAGGCTATCTGAGGAAATCATAATTACAGGATAAGAAATTGGGAGAGGAAGGTTAAGGGCCTAACCCTGAGTCACTGAGCTCAGTCTCTGACTTCTGACACATTTTAAAAGAAAACAAGACAAACTCCATTTCTTTAAATACCTCTTTCAGCCAGGGATCTCTAGCACCTAATGAGCAGCATAACATAGTGAAAGGAAAGAAGCACAAGTGGTTAGGTCCAATCCAATTCACCTTCAGCCCAGCAGCAGGCTGCTGCCAGGGAAACAGTGGCCTTTGGGGCTGTGAGGAAGAGACAGTGCTCAAGGAAGAGGCCCTCAGTTTCCAACAGGTGATCACAGAAGCTGTGGCCCATTTCCGTGCAGTGGCAGGCACACTCCAAGTCAGACTGCTGGGTCCCCATGGCCCCTGCGCAAGGTGAAGGGAGATGGACCGCAGGGGGAACTTGTTTCCCCCCAGGTCAAAGAGTGATGATGACCCATAATTATCGCAAAGGATCCCTGGGGAGGGGAAAGGGGGGGCCTGAAACATACCAACTGCAAACTGCAAAGTGCTGCATAAATGTAAGGCATTGGTTTCCCATGGAAACCTGACTCCAAACAATCTTTCTTAGGCTTCCTGGAGTCTTTGTGCTAGCTCGCCTGAAGAGTCTTCCTAGGCCTTTGATGCTAGGCTGAGATTGCAGCAGAACTAAGAATTATTAAAGGCAGCAAATGCCCTTCAAGCTCAAGACCATCAATTCAGCATGTGCGGCGATGTACCAACCAGGGAGGGCACCATATCAGGCACTGTGTGGGCCTGCAGGCTAACAATAGAGAGAAGCCATCCTCCCCACAACCCCAAAAAAGGAGGCCAGTCCAGATCCCCCAAAGGTTTGGACCTGGGTCAGTCCACAGCCCTGAGACCCTATGCGTACAGGACTGGGTAGAGTCTCCCCTAGGGCCCCATGAAGCTAACCAAGATCCACTTCAGAAATGACCCGATCCCCAGGAATGAACGAAGTGATCCAGTTTTCCCAGTATCCACTGGATCAGGAAAATGGCAAGGTGGTTCCCAGGTTGAGTGCCACGGACAGCGTCACCCGCTTTTCCTCGCTTCCCACTGTCCCTCAGCCTCCTCGCAGTGACCAGAGCTGAAGCTGGGGGACTCCCAGAGGCAGCCCCTACTTCCCAGCACAACATAATACAGAACAAGAGCTTTTGCAGAGCAATACTCAGGAGCGGTTGAGCTCGGTCTGGAAGAGCAGGGCACCAAGTCGGCAATGTGATTTCATTTGGGAGGTTCCGCACAGTACCTGCTTTAACTCCCAAAGGAAGAGCTTCCAAACCAGCTTGACTTTGGAAAATAACCAAAGGGTTTGATCACAGAATCTCATGGACTATTTTGCCCAATCATGAGTAGTACTCAAGGAATTTACACTAAATGGTCAGTTAAATATATTCACAGAAATCCACAGCCAAGCACTGAAGTCTGTTTGCAAGCCTTCATCAAAAGCTTTCTGAGTACTTCATTTTAGGAAAGACTATCTTGAAATTTATAGGCTGGTATTACAAAGCAAAAAATAAAAAAGATGAGAGAATATGTGGCCAAATTATTATTTCCTCCATTTTTCTCTCCTCTCAAAACTTTGTTTACATTGAGAAGCCTAAACTGACATTCTGCTAGCTGGTTACACAAAGAAACCATGATAATTTCCCAAGTAAAGAAATTAAAGTCCACACCTCTCAAACTAGAAGTTGCAGGTCCAATCTGAAGACCTGAATGCTTATTTCTGTGCAGTCTGCACTGTGCTGCATGTCTGTGGCCTATGCCCAGCATTTTCCACTAGGTAACTTGACCTGAATGGTTATTTCTGCAAAGTCCGCCCTGTGCTGTATGTCTGTGGCCTATGCCCAGCATTTTCCACTAGGTAACTTGATTAACATGATCTCTGATCTTACAGAAACTTCAAGTACTACAGCTTGCTCCCTGGTTTTTTGGTTTTCGTCATGCTAAGGTTATCTTTTCTTTACAAAATATTAAAATTTCTTAGTAAAGGCTGGGGAAATATTCAACAACTATTTCCATTTAGTTTGCAGATAAAATTCAGGGCGTTATTTCCATTCAAATGTCAAGCCACACTTTGACGCTATAAAGCCATGTTATGTTGACAATTTGCTAAGGTAAGGCCAGATGGGTTTTTGGTGGGTTGTGGGTTATTCATGTGGTGAGAAATACTCATGATCGTTTGTAAGTGAAGACTTTCATATTGCTTCTCTAATAAAGTGAGTTCTCTTTAACAACAGACCCTCAAACTGCTATCATTCTTTAGATAAAAGACTGCATTAGTTGTGTTTCCTTTGGTTTAGGATTTGTGGGCATAAATGGCATGAAGCTTCAAGTTCATTTACTGGAAGGGATAACCCTTTTCTGGAATTATCCAGAAGATGAAAGCCCTTTTCTGGTTAAAAGAATGATGTACAACAGATAGAGAACTCTGAGCACTCTGGGTTGAAAAGGAGCGGCAGAGAGAGAGAGAGAGAGAGAGAGGGGCCAGAAAATGGAAGCTGATTAATGCATTCCCCCACACTTATCCCACAAGGTATCCTGAGCATTTCTCATACAAACTGATAGCGCAACAAAACAACTCCCATAGATTAGTAGTATCCCTATTTTTCTCAGCACAAAGGATATACTCTGAGATATATACTGAGCAAAACAAATAATAGTATATCATCTTTTAAAACTCTAGTAATTTGACCTTCTATAAATATACTTAAATAATATATTATAGATAGCTATTCACATAGGACACAAAGTGACACATAAACATACAAAAATAAAACCGTCATGTTTTAACTCTTGTGTTGTTTGTTTCGTTTGGAATAAAGATATTAAGACAACTGAGACACCAGAATCATGTTGTCAATATTGAGCCTGGGGAAACTGGATATAAATCTATGTGTGCATAGGCACCACACCCAAGGACAGAAACAGCAAATACTCTTTGCTGGGCTTATTACTATCTCCTACAGTGGTTTAGAAAAGCTGGGAAGAAGGAGAGGTCTCCAAGTGTAATGAGATAGATTTCTTTAGAGGTGCTATGCTATGGAAAGGAAAAGGTAATCAGATCCCCCCACCTGGGTAAGGTGGGAAAATATCAAGCAGTCCTTTGAGAGAGAGAAACATAGAACTGCCGCCTCCTCCTTGGGCTCTCCCACACCCCACTCATTATGAAGTATTTCTCAACCCATTCTGGACCAAAGGCAAGGGAATTTGATTCCACAGTACCCAATCTGTCCTGCTCCAGTTGCTGGTATAGAAAAGATCCCTCCACTCAAAAACTCATTTGTAGACCTCAACTACCCAACCTGATGGAGTAAGTCCGTTCGTCTTTTGGAAAATAGAACACTTCTTTGACTATCCCTGGTAAAATATATCTTTTGTCCACGGAATGTTGTAATGCTCTAGAGAGCAAGGAACAAAAGATACATTTCTCACAGGCCACCAGAAGTCTAGCACAGCCACGAGCTCCCACAGGAACACAATGCTTGTTCAACCGGACTCAGTCAGCCCAGTCTTGAAGGAAGCTCTATGGCTGGAAGCCGGGGTCCTGATGCTGTCGAAGCTGGTCCTCACCTAAGTTGCATTTCCTAAGAGGGTGCTGCTGCTTGACGAACTGGTTTCAGTTTTCCTTTTAAGGAAAACTCTTACAACATCTTGAAGAGTTGCTTGGGGTAAGGTGTAAGGCGAGAGAATCCTCGCTTGTTCTCAAATAGAATTTTCAAGGCCGGCAGAGGCAGATGGTTTCTCGCGTCCCTGGGGGGTGCCCTCGTGGGCAGACGCAGGGGCCAGCTGCTGCTGGTAGATATCCTGGATCAGAAGGGTGTTCATCACTTTCCATTCTCTGTATTTTCTGGCTGTCAGCTTCGGATCATCCAGTAGCTGGTTAATCATGGCCAGGTCATGTTCTTTGCACTGTCCAAGTAGGATAAAAAAGGGAGGTGGGATGTAGTGAATAACTTAATTTCAATGAACCATCTCCAGCCCTTCTACAAATAGATACATATACATTTGTCATAAAATTGTCAAAGAGTTTTTACACATTAATATTCGAATCCCTACACCAATCCTAAGAGATATGGCAGAATATCCTTGCCACAAAGAAGTCGAGTATCCTACCCAACAATGACTGGAAGTAGCAGACATCCTGTCATGGTCTCCAGTGTTACTTCTTCCTTTCTTCCTAACCAGTCTGTTACTACACATCATAGTAAATATTTCTATCTGGGGATAAGCATTATTCCTCCTGAAACTTACAGTGTATAATCATTTCATTGACCATCCAAACTCCACCTAAGCAAAAGTGTGACCCGGTATTTTCCCTAAGTCATAAGATAATACAAAATATCTTTCTTATGTTTTATTAAAGCACCTTGATTTTTAATAAATCACACATATTAATTTAATAAATATATATAAAATAAACACATTGGCTATCTTTTTATTCAAAGAAAAGACTATAAACCTTCCATCTAACCAGTATGTAATCCAGTGATGCTAACAGAGTAAACAATCTAGTCATATTCTTTCACCTTGGTACCTCTGTAACCAATGACACACATTTCTGAAATGTCTGGCTCAGGTTAGGGGAGTTCTCTGCAGTCAAGAATGGAGCAAAAATAAGATGCAACAGCCTCCAATTCAGAGAGATTATTCAGTCCTGACAATTGTGACTTAAATCCGTTTTTGTATCCTCCATCCCTGTGACCATAAATCCTAATTTTGGATATGAAGTCCAACATATCACACTTGACCTTAAGTGAGTTCCTGCCTCCAATCCCCTCTCACTCCACCCTCTGCAAGGCAGTGCAAGGGATCCACGTAAAATGCTGAGTCCTCAATGTTTCCCATCATGTCCGAGGTTCTGCGGACTGGAGCTCCACGGGTCGATCTTCTGCTTCCTAACTTCCCACTCTAACGGGGCAGATGTCAGTTTCCCCTCCCACGTGATGCCAGATCACATCTCCACGACGTGCTGCACAGAGAAACTTCCTCCATGTTCCGCACCTCATGAACTCTCATTACTACAGCTGCTTTCACGTGGAATGCTTTTCAATCTTTCTTCCCCTGATTTTACTAATTCATAAATCTATGCTCACATCAGGCATCATGTTCTCCAGAAAACCTTCTCTGAACCCCCAAATCGGATTCTCATTTTTTTATGTTCTCACGCTTTCCACTACTTAGAGCCCTCTTGAACTGACCACGTTATACTTAGATGTTTGTGGATCTGTCATGCCACCTAAAGCTTCTTAAAAAGCTTTACAAAGGTGACAAAACCATTTTATTCATCCCTCTATTTCTTGCACCTTCCCCAATGCCAAGTTCTGGGTAGGTATCCAACACATATTGTTGAGCCAATCTCTCTGCCTACCCCAGGATGGCATGTGTGTAGCTGTAAGTTCACAACCACGCTCACTGTTTATAGTTCAAATTCATGACTACTGCCATTAAGCGGACTTTAACTACTATCCAATAATCATAGTTTTTCATATTTTTTCTCTCTCACTCCTCCAAATGACTTTTTCAAGACTTCTCTTGCAATGGCAATAAGACATTTTGTGGCATGATGCCCCACTGCCTCTCTGACCCTCTACTCAAACCTCTCCCACCACTCCCTTACAGCTGATAACCTTGTTCTTTTTTTGAGGAAATGGAAACAATCAGGAGAACGCTTTTCCCAAGTTCCTATTGCCCACTACTTATATCAGCACAAATATCCTGCTGCCTGCCTTCCTGTTCATTTGCATGAAATACCTGCTCTCTTAGAAAAGGCCAGTCTCTCCACTGTGTACTATGGCCCTCTCTCATACTCAGGAAATTTGCTCCAGCAATTCTCCCTTTCCTGTGACACCAATTCCCCATCTCCACTTGATGTTCTCATTGGCATACATGCAGGCTGTTTTAACTTCCATCTTAAAAGTCCTCTTGACCCTACGTCTCTGTTCCAGCCAATGCTCCACTTTTCCCCTTGTCTCCAATGTACCTGTGCCTATTCTTCCACAGATGCACTTCCACCAAGCTTCTGCCACCCCAGTTCTACCAAAACTGTTCTTGTTAAGGCCATCAATGATCTTCACGTTGCTGAATCTAGTAACCACTTACTCATCTCCGACTTACTTATCAACAGCATCCAAAATTGTTGATTACTCCTTGACCACATCACGTCTCTTCCGCGACACATGCTCCTGATTTTCCTCATCCCACAATGGTCATTTAGTCTGTCTCCTCTGCTGGCCTTCCCTCCGGCCCACTCTCTTGACATCACTGTACCTCCAGCACTCCAGTCTTTAGCTCCTCTCTGTTCTATCTGCATTCACGTGCTTGGGGATCTCATGTAATCTCTCCCACTCTCCTTAACACTGAGAGTTGCAAATTTATCTTGCCTCCTTACCCCTCCCCTCCCTTGAACTCCATACTTGTCTAAAATCCTCTTCAGCAACTCCACCTGGACTCCTTATAGGCATCTCAAATGCAAGATGTCCAAAAATAAGTTTCTGTTATTCTCCACACTTCCCCCCTACTCCCAGTACACACTGAAACCTGCCACAGTCTTTTGCAAAGCACCTCATGTCGACTCCACCTTTCCAGTTGCTCAGACACTGGAGTCATCCTTGACTCCTTCTCCCACTCCAGATCTGCTGGAATCCTCAATATATGCCAAATTATGCCACACCTCTGTTCAGAATCTTCCAGAGGCTTCCTATCTCCCTCTGAAGAAAAGTGACAGTATCTGCAATGGCAATAAGACTCTGTGGCATGATGCCCCACTGCCCTCTGACCCACTGCTGCGGTCCCATCCCCCATCACCTATGGATTTGCTGTCTCCTGAATTTTCAGCATCTGCATTTCAAAAAACAATCTTTTCCAAAAAACATAAGCTTTCATCCACTGACATCACCAATGCTCTATTCATATGAAGTTATTTAAGCTCTACTTTCTTCTTAAGACATTTTGACATCTGTTTCAGTGAGAGATCCTAATATTTTATTGACAGAACAAAATAAGATCTTTTCAGATTAATAAAATTTAGACACCTGATTATTAAAGGCAAAAACGAATTAAGTGCGCCCCTGAATCTGACCAAAGGTCTTAGGGAAAGTTATTTTCAACTTTGGGCTCACACTTCTCATACGGTTTTTAGTGCTAACAACTCAAATTCTTACCATTGGACTCATGTCTATGTGAAATTCTTTTATGGATAAAGAAAAAAAACTGTAGACAAGAATAGAGAGGAAGGAAGTTGATGAAACAAAGCCCTGTGTGATGCTTCCTAGACCAGCTCCCCAGGGTCAGCAGCCTCGCTCACGCACCGCCCTGCCTCTCCCCTGTGGTGCATGCGGGGGGCTTTGAACTACTTTTACAACATCCTCCTTGCTTTCTGGGAGGCAGGCAGGGTTTGGCAGGACTTCCAAAAGAATACCATGAGAGAGCAAATGCTGTACTTTTATTTTTCACTCCAAATATTTAATACGTGGTTTGACTCAAGACTTAAGCAGTGGAAGCGTGTTCGGCCAGAACACTTGGGGGAAAGGAGCATTGGTTCCCTCCTTTGACACAGGCCAGAGTAACCCTGAAAGAAAGTTTCAGTCCACCCATTAATCAATCCATTAATCATTCATTTTAAAATAAGTCAGGCTTAGCCAAAAGTCAGTGAATGTTGAGCTCTCCAAAATCCTTAAAGATCTATATGTAGTGTATGACATGAGAGTCTGTTCAGCTCCCTGGAAGAATTTCCATCAAGAGCCTCTGCTCCAATCCAATCCCAGTATGGGGATTTTTCTTTGATTTTTGGAATGTGCCTATTGCTAATATAAACATTAATGTTAAAACTGTTCCCTTGTTCCTGCATGGAGTTCTGTTGTCTTTGCTTGCCCACACTCCAGCTTTGAAGTAGTTTTTAAAGTAAACATTTATATTGTAATGGAACATACACAGAGAAAAGCACACATATAATAAAGTGGGTGTTTGATTAATGAACACAAAATGGACACATCTGTGTAACCAACACTGAGATCAAAAAAGGACCCTTATCCAGCCCATCAGAAGCCCCTCCTAGTCTTGCCCACTTCTCCTCAAAGGCAATCTCTCACCCCTACCACTTCGAATTTTACAGACAGCTCAAATTAAATTAAAGATAGTTAAAATAATTCTTATACCCTTTCAACATGTACAGACATATACATACTACACTATCTTTCTCCAGTGAATAGACAGATGCCCTTTTTTTTTTCCCCAACAAGGCCCATTTCCATATTATCATATCTTCCTGTCTCTGACAAGGCTCTTAAGACCACAGATCATGGACCGCCCATCACGCGCCCCAGCATTGCTCTCTGTGAGGCCTGAGGGTATGTGGATAGGGCCTCTCTCAGGGAATACGCAGAGAGCAGAGCCCTTCGGCTGGATGTGGCAGGCAGTTCTAAGGAGGCCCCCAGGGCTCCCTGCTCCCTGATTTTCACACCCTCACGGGACGCTTCTCCTTGAATGGAGGCTGACCTGGTGACTGGTATCTGATGACTGGAATATTGTAAACGTAACACGGGGTCACTCTCGAGACCAGGGTGTGATCCCTCTTGCTGGCTTACATGCTCTGAGCTTCCATTCGGGGAGCTGCCGATGAGGAGGCTCACAGGGCCAGGAACTGAGACCCTCAGTCCCACATCCCTGAGGAACTGAATCCTGCCAATGACTGGACCGAATCCTCCCCCAGGGGAGGCACGAAGGCAGCCCCAGCTGGCACCAGGATCACAGCCCCGTGAGAGACCTGCAGGCAGACGCACCCAGCCAAGCCATGCCCAAATTCCTGACGACCTGCAGAAACTGTGTTTACTGTTTGTAGTTGTCAATATTATGGTAGTTTGTTACCTAGCAGTATAACTAATGCAGGAGAAGAGAAGAAAGAGCTGTTGAACTCATCAATTTCCTGGCCATAGTACAAGGAGAGCAAGAGGACACGGCAGACCATATGGGCCAGTAAACCTTTGAGTTCTTGGTACAATCCTGATGTCCCAGTGTCAGGTCAGGGCATATAGTCCTGTGATAGTACAAAATCCGGTGGATGCTGTTCAATGGAAAGCTGAGACCACAGTCTTTCTCCTGGGAGAGGCCTGAGTGGTCCTTCACCTCCTTAGCCTGTTTCCTGTTGCTCCCAACATGGACTGCAACAGGTCATCCACTGATATACATTTGTCTAGGCCAGTTCCTTCTCATCCTGATTTTCTTCATCCCTTAACCATGGGCCAGTTGTCAGCACCTCCATGATACTGTCCCAATGGCCTCAGATAGGCAGTCACTTCCCTCCTCTGGGCTAAGCCCAAGTTTGAATCAATACAGTACATATCACGTAGCATTCTAATTGTTTTCCTCTCTGCTTCCATTGTCCAGTGGGGTCCATTCAATGGCCCTGGTGTTTTAGAATAGTCTCTGGTACATAGTAAGATTCAGGAAATATTTGTTCAATAAAAAATTCATATCAGTTATTACAAATAAGACTAAAATCTGAACATACGATGACATATTACATTGAATGACCAAACAAATTTATCCACTCTGTACTATGGACTACAACAGATTTGCCATTTAAATGAGTTTAGTGATGTTTTTCATCATAAAATGTTACAAAATTTGGATTTTCTTTGTACACTTAAAACACCCCTTTGCCTTTTATTTTTCAGCCTCACTTTTGCAGCCTCTTAGGGAGTCTTCTGTTGACTAACCAGGACATCTGACTGAGAGTCACTCAGCCATCTCTTTGAGGCTGTGTCTTTTGACTGTTGATATTTCTTCCTGGGAAGATAATCAAACTCTTGATGCAAAAGTACATATACAAACCAGAATTAAACTGTAGGATATATCAAGGCTGTTCAGAATCTATAAATCTGCTAATTTGGGACTATTTGATAAAGTATCCTGGCCTCTTTCCATTCATACTATAATTTTAATGTAAAAGCAGGATGCTTTTTCTATGAAGACCCATTTTAGTTACAGGAGGCCCTGCGAAGAGCTTTAGTACATCCCGTACAGTCTCTCACTCCCATTGTGAACACACCTGGCCTATTACCCTGAGGTATAGATTTCCCACTGCCTGGCTTTCATGGTGTTTCCTGGCTCCAGAGCCTTCAGCTGAGAGTCACTAAATCTTTGCTGCATCTGAAATCTAGAAATTTTCTTCTGGATATAGTACAGAAGAATGGCATCCTTTAAAGAATCATGTAAGATCCAAAGATCTTATTAATATTACTATTTATTCTCATGTGTTACCTATCTTAAGCTCTCATTAACATTTATTGTGCTAGTTATAAGAACAAAAAAAAAAAACAAAAAATAAATTGCATATGTTCCTTACCTTCTAGGACCTTAACATTTGAAATTTTATACCAGAGTGAATGTAAAAATCAAGGACTATGAAAGGAAACCGCATTGGGTGCTATGGAGTGAATACTGTAGTGCTTTAGGGAAGGTCATCTCACCCTATATAGAGTATATTTGTTTTCGCTGCCCTCCCTGCTACCCACACAAACACACACCAGGGTTAACATGAATCTCCCTAAAGAACCAGCCATTCCTCACCCCACATCCAGAGTTTGTTCACAATCTGACATTTTTTACCTTTAATGTACTATTCAAGGTGCGGATTTTGTGGAGTTTCTCATTGATGGATGGATTTTTGCACCGCTTAACAAAGGACTTTCTCAGCTCCTTTTTGGTTGAAGGGCGTCGGTCCCCAAGAGGAGAGAGACTAGCTTGCTCTAATGATTTGTAGAGCTTCTCCATTTCATCATCTTCGGACACTTTTGTTTCTCCTATTAAAATAGAAAAAGCAATAACAATAAACCCAGTTAAAATCAAGGAGAGAACATTAGACACCAGGGTCCTAAAACAAGGTGCTGCTGACACCTTGAGTTCAAAGTTCTATTCTCCAGACTAGACACTATGAGACAATATATGAGACAATAAATGTTTGTTGTCTAAGCCACTCAGCTAACAGCAGTTTGTCATGACAGGCCACGTTCCCATTGAACGTGCTAGGGAAATACCTGCTCCAGGCCTCTCCCCCAGCTTCTGATAGTTCCTCGGCTCTTGGCAGCACTGTCCAATCTTCACATGTGTTTTCCCTGTGTGCACATCTCCATGTCCAAATTTCACCACTTTTTAAGGACACGGGTCATGTCGGATTAGAGCCTCATCCTGCTGACTGTATCTTAACTAATTACATCTGCAACAACATATGGGGTCACATTCTAGTGTAGGTTACAACTTCAGTGTAGGAACTTTGGAGGGACACAACTGATCTTGTAATGTCCGCTGCCTACCCTCCCAATATTCTTGTCCTTCTCAAATGCTTAATACATTCATACCATCCCAACATCTCCAAAAGTCTTAATTTATCCAATATCAACTCTTAAGTCCAAATCCTAATCCAAATATCATCTAAATCTGCTTTTGGTGAGACCCAGGGAATGATTCATCCTGTGGCAAAATGCCTCTCCATCTGTGAACCTGTGCAGCCAAACAAGTTATCCACTTCTCAAATACAGTGGTGGGACAGGAAAGCCCTAACAAACACAAACCCTAAAGCTTGAGAACCATTGCTCAAGATGACTTTTTAACATCCTTCCTAGAACTGTCCTCTGAAAGAAGGAACCCATCTGTGGTCTAGGGTTTTGAGCAGATAATGATCATTCCTTATGCTGCCAGACATTCCTCTCCCCTGCCTTGCTAGTCTCAGCCCAGATGCTTCCAGTACAGTGACTCCATCAGGACCCAGGGGGATCACATGTGCTAAGCTGAGCCGAGGGCAGGTCCATCATGCTGGCCCCATTCAGTGATTCAGAAATGAGCATTTGTCCTAGGTCATGTCAAATGGGGCCAGAGAGACTCAGTTCTGAGCCTTGGGTTGGGGCACCAGGGAAACAATTTCTCTTTTTTCCTCAACAGAGTGCTGTGATAATGTGAGCTGGAAGCTTCCAGGAATCATCCCAAGAATGATGAAAATGGAGCCAGCCTATAGGAATAGCTGAGACAGATCTTGGTGATACCACTGGAGCCTTCCCAGCATACGGGAGCCAATAGGTTACCTTTGTTAAATTACTCTGGATGCAGTTTTCAGTCATATGCAAATGACACAGAAAGTTAGCCAAAGAAAATCTTCATCTCTGATGTCGCCTTAATTTTTCACTAAGAACTTTTCAGTCCCTCATTCCTTCATTCTCTGAAAATAATCTTGGAAAATTACACAGATTTATTTTTCCACCATGTCCTCCTTAGTGTCTATGAGTTTCACATCCTGTCCTGATAACAAGCTTGATAGAGGTCCATATAAATAGCATGGCATTAGGATGAACTGAAAAAAGAGGACTCTCTAAAGGGTAAAGAAAAAAATATCAAGTGCATCAATATTCAGCAAACTTCACTTACAGTTTACTCTTGAAGATTAGAAATCTTCAAGTAATAATTAAATTTCTTCCATCAACTACTAGAAAGTTCCCACAGATGTTCCCAATACTCTTCCATAAAATGGAGAGAAAAGATGTTGGACTAACTTTGCAACTGACTTAAAATGTTGGTCAGTAAACCTCTCTGTTCTCTACCAAAACAGTCTCAAAAAAAAGGAGGAAATATTCAAAGCTACATTTACACATAATTGGACTTTTTGGCTTAGATTGTGTGCAGACATCAAAAATGGGATTTTTGTCAAAAGCACATGAAAAGATGCTCAACATCATTAGTCATTAGAGAAATGCAGATTGAAACCTGAATGAGATACTACTTCCTTCACATCCACCAGGATGGCTAAAATAAAAAAGACACAGAATGATAAGTGTTATCAAGGATGTAGAGAAATTGAGACCCTTATATACTGCTGGTGAAAATGTACAATGGGGCACCTACTTTAGAAAATAGTTTGGCAATTCTTCAAAATGCTAAGCATAGTTATCATATAATTCAGCAATTCTACTCCTAGATGTATATTCAAGAGATTTATAAATATACATTAATATGAAATTTATACATGAATGTTCATAGCTGCACAATTCATAGTTGACAAAGGTGGGAACAGCCTAAATGTTCATCAGCTGATGACTGAATAAACAAAATGTGGTATATGCATACAATGGAATATTATTCAGTAACCAAAATAAATGAAGTACTGATACATACTACAACATGGGCAAACCTTAAAAACATTCTGCTAAGTAAAACAAAGCAGTCACAGAAGACCACATATTGCATGAGTCTATTTATATAAAATGTCCAGAGAAGGCAAATCCAAAGAGACAGAAGTAGATGTGGTAGTTGGCTGGGGAGGGGACAAGTTAGAACAAGGAACACAGCTAATGAGTATAGGGGTAGAATCTGTGGTGCTGAAAATGATCTCTCATGCTCACTTTGACAGCACATACGCTAAAATTGGAAAATGATCTCAAAATAGATTGTTGCAGAACTATCTTGAGACAGTTGCACAACTCTATGAATACACTAAAAAAATCACTGAACTGTACATTTTTGTGTATGAATTTTATAGTATATGAAATATCTCTCAATAAAGCTATAAAAATAGGTTTTTATGAGATTACCTAATAACTGATGATACTTTCACAGCAGAAATACTAAGCACGGTAACAGTGGCGGAGATAAAGTGGAGGCATTAGGAAGTCCTGCGGAAATTAAATGAAAAGACATTTGACTCTTAGACCCCCTCCAAGAGTTAGGACTGAGGACTCTGGGAGTTTTCAGACACACAAGGACACAATAACTTTACATGTCCTTTTCTTTGCAGCTCAGCATGTGGGACTCTACTTCAAATAAAATCTAAATACATAGCTTTCAACACCACAGTATTTTTGAAGTAATATATATTTAATAAGCTTCCATAACAAAGAAGATAAATTGGATGGTTTCTTTAATTTTCCCCATGTTCACCAAGCAGCTCAATTGTGCTACTAATGATCATGATAGGAAATATAATTACTTTTGACTAATACATTAGTTTGTAACTTTGTCCGGGAAAAATTGTTCTATTAAGACCATGTATCTAATCTGATAGATATTAAATTGGTAAAGATGAAAATAACTTAAGAATCTTGGAATATTGTGGCACAAAGTACACTCAGTAAATGAAAAATAGGACTGGCTGTTTAGAAAATATTATTTAATATATTTATACAGATATGTGTTATATTTATGTTAAAAATTTCAAAGATTATCTCCTCACACATGCATTCCTTTCCCTGACTTAAACTTCGGGGCATTAATTATAAGAATGTGTGTGTGTGTGTGTGTGTGTGTGTGTGTGCGTGTGTGTGTGTGTGTGTGTGTGTGTGTGTTTATCTACAGTATATATAGCATGTGTGTGTGCACACAAGCAATCCTCCAATACACCATGAAATAGTGCAACTTTAAAATTACCACACAGGTAAAGTGTGCCTGTTGGTTGGGATTACTGAAAATCAGTACAGAATTCACCTAAAATATGGCTAAATGATGTGTGAAAAACACTGTCTATTTGGACGTTTAAAAATTGGAGATAGTAGTAAGAAGCAAGTATACTCAGGTAAAGTTAAAGCTGTTGGGGAAAGAGGAGACAAAATGAAAGGCAAGTTACCACTATGTTCTTGTCTACCAGCCACCGTCTCTCCTCAGAGGAAACCTAAAACTGAAGGACTATGTGTCTGACCTCTAATAACCTGATTGCAGAATCTCCTGCAAATGTAAGCACAGTAAAATAATGATGTTAGACATCAAGAAATACACCTATGAGCTTTTTTTGTGTTGTAATCTGAGGGATGTACAACCTATTGCTAAATACTTAAGGGACACCCCTGTGATCCAACCTGCCTGGTGATCCACAGCCTACCCAGGGACCTGCTGTTTTCACTGCTGCTAATGGCTGGTGCTCAGGTCTTCCTGGGGCCATAAAATGGGCATCCAATAATAATGGACAACAAAGGACCTGAAGGGTACAAACACACAGCAAATTACAGCTTGCACTTGACACCTAAGCAGAGGCGATTCCTTCCCAATGGCTTTACGAAAACAAGTGGTGGTATGTTTTACTCCTACAGAGCTATCCCTGCACCTTTAGAGGCTTCTCCATAAAGTAATTTTTTTAAAACCTCTCTTTCATCTTCTTCAGTAAATATTTTTATAAATAATATTTTCATACTAGAAAGCACTAGATTATTTCTATTATTTTACCAGATTATAAAAGGAGCAAGTACATAGATTGACAGAAAAGACCATGGGTCTCTCTCCCTTTGAAAACAGAAGCCAAGTTAATTATTTCCACCTCCTTTGTCTTCTGAAGCAAAATAAATGCATTTTGTCTGACAGTCAAGTGTTTCTGAAACAATTGTTACCCTTCCTCTCGAGGGTATATTTTAGTCTTCTTATGTAAAATAACAGGACTGTAATTCCCTCACCACATAAGGCACTTGATAGTCTATCTCATCTAGACTCACAAATCTTTTGCCAAGGAAAATGAAAGCTATTTTTATTTACGGATGAGAAAAAAAATGGAGAATTTTAAAAAACAGTAAACGATCTTTCCAAAATGTCAATCACTGATGGAATTAAGAATTAAACCTCAATTCCACACTGTATAGGCCCATGTGTATCTAGACCCTTCTTCTCAAACTTCAATAGGCAAGCAATCACCTAGGATCTTCTTCGAAGGCAGGTTCTGATTCAGCCAGCCTGAGATGGCACTGATTCTAAATTGTTAACGGGCTCTTAGATGATGCCAGGACAGCTGGCCCATGGACCGTCCTTGGCATAGCAAGGCTAGACTGCCTATCACCGATTTGTCAGGGAATACCAGCTTCAGCTCACAGGAAGACGAAAGGACTCCTATCACAACTAGAAGGTTGGGACTTGTCCAGAGAGTAGCCCTTATTTTCTCTGTCCCATGTCCTAATTTAAAAACATATCAGGCTTTGTTCAAAGGAGTATGTCCAGGCTCCTGAGCTGCAGCACTAGGATCTCACATGCTGAGTTAGTAGGAATCTCCGGTAAACAGGGGTGACCCTCTGCATCTGTTAGGCTGGCACAGAATGCCTCAAAGGGTCAGACTAGGAAACTTTCTCCAGACTTAGGTCAGTGATCTAATGATGTAGACTCAAGAGAGGAATGGTATTCTAGATCTTCCTTGGTGACATTAGTAAATGAGACAAAACAACATTTTAACTAATGGTTAGAAGTTCATTCCTTTCCAAGATTATGCCAAATGAATGTGCTATTCCCTGCTCATCCTCCTACATATCCCAGCCTTTTGTCTGCTTCTGACAGGACAGACAAGCTCCAGGAAGCCCAGAATTTGGCTGTCTAGAACACTGTTCGCAGATTCTCTCTTTAAACGCTGTACTTTCAACTTTGCCTCCTCCACTGTCTTATTTTTGGTGTTTCCTTGTGCTTTCTAGAATGAGGTTTTTATTTTCTATTTAGTCCATTAATGAAAGCTTCAAGAGACAGGATGGAGAATTCATATGCTACCTTTCTTATCAGAATTTGAAAGGAAACCTTTTTGAGATGGGAAAAGTCTAAATGATGTCCCAAGGAAGATAATGCTGGTTCTCAAACACCTGTCAAGGTTTAGGGAGAAAACAGTATTACCTGTTACATGTGCAATGTTGCAAGTGCTGAAAGAAAAGTAGATGGAAGGCACTTGTTACAAAAAGAGGAAATAACTACATAGCCATTTGAACATTATGTGTAGCTTTTAAGACTTTATGAATGTTATTTAATGTAGCACCTGATGCCAATAAATCAGAAGCATTTTACAGGCTTCCGCTAATTAGTGATTCTGACAAATCTACAACATTGCAAAAGACTTAGAGTCATAGTAACAGACACATTTAAATAATATAACTAAGATAAATCTGGATAACTCATTTTAGCAGTAAGACTACTACTGATTAAGACCATTAGCACAGTATAATTTTGAGAGCAAGATCACCCATTTCTGCCACCATTGTTGGGGCTGGGGACAACTATGATGTTTTGGCTTTTTCCTACATGGCAGGCACTGTGCTAACTGCTATTGTCTCCTTGTCTTTGTAGCGACCCTACCCGGAAAGGATTATTAATCCTGATATAAAGGAGAGACTGTCAAGACATAGAAAGTTTTAAAACCTTAACTAAGTCACAAAGGGACAAATCTAGGTTATGATCCAAAGCTCATAGTCTTAAACACTATGCTATACCATAAATATATCTGATGCATTTTCTTTTGAATAAAGCTCAAAGAAGATTTCAAATCAGATGATATACAATCACGAAGATGGTAGCTGACAGGACTGGACAGGCAAGGCTCAGATCACTTCCCCCATTACTCTGTCTTCCAAGGGGAAAACCCCCACCAGAGCCTCTCTTCTGAGATGCCCACGTTCTGTATCTCACACTCTCTTCTCACAGGACCCCAGGGCACCTGGTCTTAGGAAAGGAAATTCATAAGCCAGTCAGCAAACCCAGGATACAGGCTAGATAAACAGAATCTCTGCTTGGAGTGGTTCATCTGGGTTTCCCTCATATTTCTATGTTAGCTTTGCCTTCTCTGCCAGAGTCAGTCATCTAACTCTTTACTCTTCGATATTTGATGCTTCTATTAAGTAGAGCACCTCAGTACTCTTCTAGTGTGTTATTGATTTTATTGAGAAGAAGAAATCTAGTCTGTTGAGAAGTGTTTAATATTGTTCTTTGGTTTGTTATTATTGTGTCTTCTGAAAGTGATTTTTGGAATACTTAGATTGAGTCCATTGCCCAAGCATCTGATAAGTAGCTGTACATGCTTAAAACAGTATTTGATTTGTTTTTAAAATATGCTCTTCCAGAAATCAGCATAAGACTGTATAGCAATGATACTTCAATGAAAAAAACTCAAGCAAAAAAATATGCTGTTCCAATCATGTGAACACCAGGTGAAATATTTAATGTAGATATAAAATTTCTGTATCTGCTCACATCCTAAGAAACTTAAAAAAAAACATTGCATGCACACAGAAAAAGGCTTGTGGTTTTTTCTTTTTAAAATATATTTGTGAGGAGGAGACTAGATGGGAAATGAATGGGGGAGAAGGTTGGAAGACTACCTGAAACCAATGATACAGACCCAGGGAAGTGTAGACAAATGTGTCATCCTTGGCTCTGTAAACTGCTGGGACCATCAGACATGTGGATCCACAATGGAATAAGCACGAACTATAAAAATGGAAGACTCAGAAGAAGAGAAAGGATGTGTGTGGTGGAAGGAGGCTCCCTCCAGAACAAGGGTAAGGCAAGAAGAAGAGAGAAGTTACCGTCTCTCAATTTCACCAAGAAGAAAATGAAGGTTTGAGCAGGTAGAAGCCCTTCCCTTCAAAGATGGAGGTCTCTCATACTCTAGTGTGATCTATAAATACTTGTAAGTCATCCTTATAGGACATCCTCAGTGTACATGTTTAGAGTTATACATTTAAATATGGCTGTTAAAGCCTTACTAGCAAAACTTTACCCAGGAAATGATAATCCAAAACAGTTACAGTTATACTTCATTATATATTCAGGGGACTGAATGTGCTGGAAAACATGACTCATCCTTGACCCCTCTCTGTCCCATCTGCATTTGATCCATTCATTTACTCAATTTGTCCATCAAATATTCTTTACCCACTGTGTGCTAGGGTGGCATATTTTAGAGACTAGGCTAGACTAAAACAGACAAGAATCCTTACAGCGCAGTGATCTCTTCAAAATGTAACCCACACTCCCCAGTTACAATTCCTCCAAAACATTCCAGCACACTTAGAACAAAATCCAAATGCCTTACAGGACCCACAAGTTTTCACATAAGCCAGTTGCTAAGATTTCGCTAATCTCATCCTAGACTTGCCCTGCTACTTGGTTTCAGCCACACTGAATTTCTTTTTCTTTTCTTGAAACAGAAAATTTGTGCCAGTGCTAGAACACTTGCACTTTGTTTTCTCCCTGTCTAGGGTCCTTTAATGGCTGTTGTTCATATGTGTTGGTTCCTTTGTGCCATTCAGTTCTCAGATTGAATGTCACCTTCTCAGGAAGGTCCTCCATGACATCATCTAAATCAAGCTCCTTCCTCCCACCCCATTATTCCATACCCCTACCTATTTCCTGTATTGAACTTTTTCACTACCAGAAATGATCTTCCATATTCACCTGCTTATTATCTCCTCAACCTGCCAAAATAAACATGTACACCAGATTACAAATTCTATGCAGGAGGGCTGTTACCTCTAATATTATTCACAGAACTATCTCCAAATGCCCACGTGTTGCCAAGAACATAAAAGTTCCTCAATAAACATTTGTTAAACATTCATTATTTGGTCAAAAGTTCTCTTCTTGATCTCATTCTCTCCCCTTTCATCCATATACACATCAAATAAGCATAGTGAGCTAATTTTTTTATTGGATTCTTAAAAACTCAAGTAAGCTATACTTACTAAATTTCAAGTGTCTAGATAGGTCAAAGGTTAAAAAATATGCTTTTCAGCTGACTGAGAGAAAAAAAAGACAGAGGACCCAAATTTCTAATGTCAGAAATAAAACAAGGGTGGGGGAATAGCACCACAGATCCTGTGGGACCCTGAAAGGTTAATAAAGGAACACTATGAACAACTCTATTCCCACAAATTTGATAACCTAAATAAAAAATACCCATTTCCTGAAAACAATCTGTCAAAACTCACATGAGAAGAAACTGATGATGTTAATAGGTCTATATCTGTTAAAGATACTGAAATAATAACTAATAACCTTCTAAGAGAGAAAATGCTGGGCCCAGATGGGTTCACTGGTGAATTCTAACAAACAATGAAGGAAGAAATTATATCAGGTTGCTGTAATCTCTTTCAAAAGATAGAAGCAGAGAGAATACTTCCTGACCCATTCTAGGAGGTCAGCATTACCAACACCAAAGCCAACCAAATACATTACAAGAAAAGAAAACTACAGACTAATATTTCTCATGAACATAGATGTAAAAATCCTCAACAAAATATCAGTAGGTTGAATCCAATAATGTATAAAAAGAATTGTACACCATCACCAAGAGGGATTTATCCCAGTTATCCCAGTTTGGTACAACATCCAAAAATCAATTAATGTAATCCATTACATTAACATAGGCTAGAGAAGAAAAAAAATCACATAATCCTATCAATATATACAGAGAAATCATTTGACAAAATCCAATACCCAGTCATGACAAAAGCTCTCAGTAAATAGGAACAGAGGGGAATGTTCTCAACATGGTACAAAAGATCTACAGAAAACCTACAACTAGCATCATAAATGGTGAGAAACTTGAAGCTTTCCACTAAGATCAGTAACAAGGCAAGGATATTCCCTCTCTCACCTTTCCTTTCCAACACTGTACTAAAAGTGAGGCCCTCACTAATGCAATAAGACAAGAAAATGAAGTAAAAGGTATACAGATTGGGAAGGAAGAAATAAATGTCTTTATTTGCAAATTACATTGTGTAATATTCTGGAAAAGGTAAAACTGGAGCGGATAAAAAGATCAATGGTTGCCAATGAGTTGCAGAGGAGAGAGGGATGAATAGGTGGGGCACACAGAGGAATTGGAGGCAGTGAAAATACTCTGCATGGCACAATAATAATGAATACATGTCATTATACATTTGTCCAAACCCATAGAATGAACAACACCAAGAGCAAGCCCTAATGCAAATTATGAACTTTTGGCAATAATGATGTATCAGTGAAGTTCAGCAGTTGTAATATACTATTCTGGTGGGAGAATGTTGATAAAAGGGGACACTATGCCTGTGTAGGGTAAGAATACATGGGAAATATCTGCACCTTCTGCTCAATTTTGCTTTGAACCTAAAACTGCTCTAAAAATTGTCTACTAAAAAAATTATTTTTCACCAAAATATATAAAGAGCTCATGCACCTCAACAAACAAAAAGCAAATAAGCCAATTAAAATATGGGCACAAGAGCTGAACAGACACTTCTCCAAAGAAGAAATTCAGATAGCCAACAGGCACATGAAAAGATGCTCCACATTGCTAATCATCAGAGAAATGCAAATTGAAACCACAACGAGATATCAGCTCACACCAGTTAGGATGACCAACAACATCCAAAAGACAAACAACAAATGTTGGTGAGGGTGTGGAGAAAGGGGAACCCTCCTACACTGCTGGTGGGAATGTAAATTAGTTCAACCATTGTGGAAAGCAGTATGGAGGTTCCTCAGAAAACTCAAAATAGAAATACCATTTGACCCAGGAATTCCACTCCTAAGAATTTACCATAAGAACACAGGAGCCCAGTCTCAAAAAGACATAAGCACCCCTATGTTTATCGTAGCACTATTTACAGTAGCCAAGAAATGGGAGCAACCTAAGCGTCCATCAGTAGATGAATGGATAAAGAAGATGTGGTACATATACACAATGGAATATTATTCAGCCATAAGAAGAAAACAAATCCTACCATTTGCAACAACATGGATGGAGCTAGAGGGTATTATGCTCAGTGAAATAAGCCAGGCAGAGAAAGACAAGTATTAAATGATTTCACTCATTTGTAGAATATAAGAACAAACAAAAAACTGAATGAACAAAACAGCAGCAGACTCACAGAAACCAAGAATGGACTAACAGTTACCAAAGGGAGAGGGACTGGGGAGGATGGGTGGGAAGGGAGGGATAAGGGGGAAAGAGGGGTATTACAAGTAGCATACATAATGTTGGGGTGAGGGGGACCCGGGGAGGGCAGTACAGCACAGAGAAGAAAAGTGGTGATTCTGTAACATCTTGCTGCACTGATGGACGGTGACTCTGGTGGGGACTTGATAGTGGGGGGAGTCTAGTAACCATAATGCTGCTCATGTAATTGTACATTAATGATACCAAAATTAAAAAAATTATTTTTCAGTCTTACGTTTACTATAGTTCATGTAGTTTGAGGCAAATAGAATCTTATTTGTTTTGGTTTTAATTAGGAAAGTATAACGTTCTAGGGAGATAAATTATAAATTAACAAGAGGACAGTACAGGAATAGGTCTCTAAGACTTAAAATCTTATCCTGCTGTGAAGGGTCTGCCTAGAAAACTGACCTTAGAGATTTTCTCTTTCTAGTTACAATTTCAGACATGTGCTGGTATCATCCTTGTTCTTCACTCTTGATGATTAAGGAGACATGTATTCAGGAGTCTCCAGAATAGTTAGGAAGGGCCAGGAAGATATAGTTAAAGAGAGAAACAAGAGAATCTGAGACCATAAGGTTGGGAGCATCTCAAAGGACTACACAAGATTCTCCCCAGAGCAATTAGTATATGTTCTCAAGATTTGTAGGTCAAGAAAGTCACCTTCAAACCTGGAGCACACAGAGATTTCTCCAGCTTTGCATAACCATATCCCTAAAAGAGACCACCATAGCCATTATCATTAAGAAACATACATTCTTTTTCTGTAAAGACCATGATTCCTTAAATCGTATTATTGACTTCTTGTGACCTCTAAGCAGATAGCCGAATATCTACTCATGTTGGAAGTTAAAAATACTCTGCTAAAAATATGTTTGGTTAAAGAAGAAATTAAAAATTAAGTTACTCTTAAAATTTACTCTTTATAATGGCTATCAAAAAGTACTACATTACAGAAACAGCAAATTCTAGTCAAAGAGGTACTCAGAACCTGCACATGTTTAGTAGGAAAAAAAGATATGAAAAGTAAATCAGTAAGACAATTAACCAAAGGGGGTAAAAAAAGGTCAAACAATATAAGTCTAAATAAAATGAAAGAATTTGTAAAGATAAAGCAGAATTTTAATAACTGGATAACAAAAAATAAAGTGAAATCAATAAAGCTAATTGCTTTTTTTTAAGAGTAATTAATGAAGCAAATAAACTTCAGGCAAATTCTGATCGCACAAGTAAGGAAAAGAAATGATGCACAAATACTAGAACAAAATAAAATGGCTATTACTTAAAAATAGGATTATGTATCTAGAAAATCTAAGACAAAAAATTAAAACAATTTCCAACTACAAAGTAGGGTGACTAGTATAAGACAAAGATGAAAAAAGGCTTCTATCCTTCCTGTCAGGCAATAAAAGGATTCTGTTCACATAAGTAAGAACTACAAATGGCCTTAATCAAACTTAATCAGATATGTGCTAGGCTCATAATAAGCCTATTTTTCTTAAAATCATAAAAAGGCGTGAATGGATAATACACCAGGCTCTCTGAAAGAATGACACAATGCTTTAAAGACTGCAATTCTCACCAAATTAATCTAAACCTTCTAAGGAAATTTTCATCAAAAGGAAATGTGATATTTTAAGTTATATTTGAAAATCAAATTCAAAGGATTACCTGGAAGATAATGCTAAGGAGAATAGTCCTCTACTGAATAACAAGGCATGTTATAAAGGTAGAATCCAGCTACTATAGTGACGAAGTAAACAAAACGTCAGTGCAAGAATATAAAGATTGCAGAAACAATCCCACGTATCCATAGGAATTTTTGATTCTATAAAGGTGGTAACATACGTTAGTGAGAAAAGAATCTGTTCAGTGGTACCAAGCAATGAATGCTCACTTATAAATAAATTAAGACACTTATAAGTGAAGGAGCTATGTTTTTGATCCAATAAGTGTGCTAATAGAAAATATAGGAGAATATTATTATAGATTGAGATAAGAATGGCCTTCCTGAGATGGATACAAAACCCAAAAGCCAGAAAGAAAATGATGACAGGTTTGACAACACAAAAATTTTAATTTCCATATAAAGGCATTGTAAACAGCTCTTTAGAACAAGTAATACACAGAGTAAACATTCATATCATCCTTAATAAAGTGTGACTATTCATAATAAATTAATAACTTCTAAAAGTCAACAACAAAATTTTAAATGCACAAATGAACAGGAAATGTATAGGAGATAAAAACAAATGACAAAACATTGGGAAAGGCATTCAATCTTACTGGTAATCAAGGTACTACAAAATAAAACAGAGACACATAATATGTAGGTGTATGAGTGTTTGTATGTGTCATTGTGTGTATATATGCATGTGTGTGTATATATATACATGTGAACACATGGTATACATGCACACACAGATGCATGTTGTTTTTGTTTATTGGGTTGATAAAAAGGACAGACAATTCTAGTCTGGCACTGAGGGCAAATAGGAGCACTCTAATACAGTCTAGATGAGAGACTGTCAATACGGCTTTTTTTTTTTAAGTTTTCAGTGTATTTTAACATCTTAATGCACTTGCCCTTGGACTTAGCAATTCTACTTTACCATAGGTACCTCAGAAAAAAAAGTTGCATGTACATACAGTGATATATACAGGAACACTTACCGTAGCACTCTTTATAATAATGAAAAATTGGAAATCACCTAAATGTTCAACAGCTGGAATAATTATCATTAATAATGCTGTACAGAGAGTATTATATTCATAGCATAGAAAAATACAGTTATCAAAAATAGATAAATCTCTACATTTATGTTAAAAAAAGAAAAGCTGTCAGAAAACTATGTGTAGGATAATCCTATTTATGTTTGAAAAAAAGACTTTGATGGTATGTGTATGTGCATTCTTGTGCATATATCCATTTCACTACTTAGAAAAAATAAACTCCAAACTGTAAACACCCAGAATGCTCCAAGACCAAAAATTTGTTTTCTTCCCCACTGCATCCCCAGTGCCTAGGAGAGTGGC
Source organism: Manis javanica (assembly GCF_040802235.1). Lineage (NCBI taxonomy): Eukaryota > Metazoa > Chordata > Mammalia > Pholidota > Manidae > Manis > Manis javanica. Next base: position 69,378,150 of record NC_133168.1, read on the forward strand.
AGCGAAACAATAAGAGAACAAATATTTCTGGAGTAAATGAATATTAATTTCAGTGAAGGGGAAATGGTAGAATTGAAAATGTAGTGGTAAAGTAAATCCTTTATTTCTTGATGTCTTTCTAGATTGTTTGAGATGTCATCAAGTATATTACAATACTTTTGCAATTAAAACATAAATAAAATTTTAAAAGATAAATATCTCTTTAAATGGAACCAGGTAATGTCATAATGTGTAATGAGAAACAGAATTATTGATAATAAAACAAAATTATTTTCAAGGTACTATGCCAGCCTATCTGCATATAGCTTTTTTCCCCCCCAAAAAATAAGAAAACCTACTAAATATCGGAGATTTCCAGTGCTGCTATGTGGCATGGTTAGTTAGTTTGGGTTAAAAAAGTATATTCATGGGTGATAAAGGAAAATACTAAATATCACCAGCCCTAAGACTCTTATAATATAGTGAAAGGACTCTGAGAGCATTTTGAGAAAGCAGAGTTTAGAAAGGACGCTCTTACGCTGAACTGTCCTGCCAAAGAAGAGGGTCTTTTGTATTTCCAGTGCAATAGGTGTGGCCCTGGGCTGGATTACTGCACAGGTGTTCAGGATTCCAAGGCACCTAATTTCAAATTGTGTTCAGTGACAAATGAAAAGATATTCACAATCCACCTTCAAATACGTAGAGAATTTTTCAATAGGCACATGGTATTTTCATGCTAAAAAGTCAGGGTTTAGACTGCAGCTAGTCAGAGCATCAGTCCCCTTGACTGCAGACTTTGAAAATCTGTTCATTGCTGCTTAACGTGGTTTAAGTCCTAATTTGCATGGCTGGTATAACACATAATGTCTCAGTAAATATGGTCATAAAGTTGATATAGAGTTGGTTTACATTTTAACACAAACTATGCCAGAAACTTATTATAGACATACTGTGCCAGGTTCCATAGTATGATTACCTTAATTATTCAATGAGCTACATTTAAAACTTACTCTACGTGGCTTTTTCAGGGCACTTGATTTTTTCACACACTTGATTCCTTTCCTCTCCAAGCCCCCAAGAGAACAGGTCTTTGGTTTTCCTTCTTAACAGGCCTCTTGTTCTAAGTCTCCTTTGCAGCCTATAAATATTGGGGCACCCCAGTGCTCTGCTCTCTGACCTCTTCCTTCCCTGTACCCTCTCTTCTAGGTTATGTCAATTAGCCCCATCCTTCAAATTCAGTCTGTATGCCGAAGATGACCCATTGTACACCTCCAAGCCCTGCCCTGAACTCCAGATTCACAACCACTGCTTACTTCACAGCATCTGAGCGTCATCCCCCAGCACCTGAGGAAGAGGCACAGTCTCCGTTCTCACCCGAACCCCTGTGGCAACAGCCACTTGCCGGCTGACCTGCTTTTGTCAGCGCTCCCCAGGAGTCACAGCAAGCCTTTTAAAACACAAGTCAGATAGCGTCGCTCCTCAGCCCAAACCTTCCAGCTGCTTGCCCTCTCCTCACAGTGGGGCCCGGAGTGCTTACTGGGGCTCTGCCTGCTCGGGTTCCGGCCGCCTCTCGCCTCACTGCTTGGCCTCACGCCCTCCATCTTCCTCCGCCTTGCTGCTCGGACTTCAGCGCATCCAGCCTGCCCCCCTGAAGGACCTTGTCCTTTTGCCTAGAAGACCCTTCCCCAGATATCAGTTCGGCTCAGTCTCTTCCCTCCATCATTTTTTTGTTCAAATGTCAACAAATCAGAGAGATTGACCAAAATAACACATCCAAGCCCCATACCTCCCTCAGCCCAGTCTAACCCTTCTAACCCCTTACCCTGCCTCTTGTAAAAACGCTATGGCACCTACACTACTGAGTATATTATGTAATCGTGAGTTATCTCCATCGTTTTTCCATCAGTCTCTCTCCTCTTGGAGTAAGCTTTAGGAGGGTGTTTATTTTTGCTTCTGTTTGCTTGTTTTCCTAGCACATGGCATAGTGCTTGTCAGATAAGAGGCACTTGATAAATACTGTTGAACAAATAATGCTCCCACACCCGGAGATGTCATCATAATATTTAGATGCTTCTATTTCTAGCATTAGGTGACCTCTACAGCTACACCAGTAGTTACAGAAAAGCATTAGGTAATGATTACCTAAGGAAAGAAATTCTTCTGATTATATGTGGTTTGGCTCAGGTTACATTTCACACAACCCTGGGTCTTGCTGATAATTTATTCTTAATTATTCTTAATCAAGTTGTTAAAATTCACACTCTAGAATCAAATAGAACTGCAATACAAGTGAAACTTTCATACTTAAAGCAATTTACTTACCCACATTAAGCCCCAGTTTCTCAATTAATAAAACAGAGGTGATAATAAAGTATCTGCTTCTCAGTTCATGTTAGTGGACACACACTAAAGGCTTGCCCTTTGAGATCAGGCACACCACAAACATGTCCATAACCACCATTTCTATCAGCTTTGTACTGCAGGACCGAGCCAAGGCAAGAAAATTAAATAAGAGACACAATGATTGGAAAAGATAAAGCAAAGGTATCATCATTCACAGAGACATGATTGTGCACATAAGAAAAATTTTGAAGATAAGTTATTAAAATTAAAATGAGAACTTAGTGATTTTGTCAGATTTTAAAAAAGCATTTTAAAAAATCAATTGCATTTACTTACACCAGCAATAGGTAGTTATAAAATGAAAAGAAGAAAAATATACTTTTTGAAAATGTTTAAAAATATACAATATGGTCCCCTCCTCCCTGCCTCTCCTGTCCTCCGTCCGCCCCATTGGCCTTTCCACTCCAACCCCACCGAGAAGGCTCTTCATCAGCGGCTGCCCTGTTGCCAAACTCAGTGACCCGTTCCCCAGCCTCCGCACCCAGCCTCCGTGCGGCTTCCAGCACGGGGGCCCGTCCCGTCCATTTTCGAGAAGCCCAGTCCTCTCTGCTCCTGTCACAATTATTTTATCTCAGCATAAATGAAGATGACATCATTTCATGGGCATTACATTACATCTCATATATCTGGGAGGTGGCATTCAACATGCAGCATGGTCCTTAATGCTGATATAACAACATGTGCTTATGAGAAATGCTGGGAGCAGGAACTAGAAAGAGGTGCCTGCTGTGCAGAAGCATGAAGGAGGTGACCAGCTGCTGCGAGGGGACAGGCATGAAGCCAACAGACCTTTGGTACAAGAAAAGTTGAACGAAGTTCTTCAGACAGAATACATGACCAGATGGAATCCGAACCTACACAAAAAAGTAAACGGCCCTGGAGATAGTAAAGATAAAGGCACAAATAAAAGACATTTTTCTCACTTTCAATCACTCTTAAAGATGACATGACTGTCTAAAGCAAAAATAGGAACAATGTATTGTGAGGTTATCTACAGAAGTAAAATGAATGAAAACAATAGCACAAAGAATGTGAAGGAATAGATGGAATATGTTTTGTAAGATTCTTATACTAAGGTAAAATGGACTAAAATTACTTGAAGGTGGATGGTGATAAGTAAAGATGTATACTGTAAAGCTTAGAACAACCACTAAAAATATTAAAAAGAGGAACTAATTGGCCAATAATAGAGATAAAATAGAATCATAAAAAAATGTAATCCAAAGACAGGAAAAAAGAAACAGTAATAAAGAATACATGGAATCAATAGAAAGCAACTACAAATATGGTAGAGTTAAATCTACTGTAACAATAATAACATTAAATGTAAATAGTCTAAACACATTCATTAAGAGACATGATTGTCAACTTGAATTAAAGTTCCAACTGTGTGATGCATACAAAAAATACTCTAAATACAGAGATATGGGTTCAGAATCACAAGATAAAAAAATACAACACACAAACACTAATCAAAAGAATGCTAGAGTGATTATATTAACATGACAGAGTAGACTTTAGAACAAGAAATATTACTAGGAATGGGAGGGACATTGTGTGATGATAAAGAGGTCAAATCTCAAGAATTTATTAAAACCTGAATGTACCTAACAACATAGCTTCATAATACATGAGGTAAAACTGCTAGAAGTGAAAGGAGAAGTAACATATTTGCAGTTATATTTGGAGATCGCAGCACTCTTCTCTCAGTAATCTACAGAGCTAGATTAAAAATTTAATAGGATATAAACTTGAACCATACCATCAACCAGTTTGACCTAATTGATATTTATACAGCAGTCCTCCATTCACTTTTTTTTCATGTGTACATTGAACATTCACCAAGATAATCATATGCAGGGCCATAAAACTAATGTGAACAAATTTAAAAGATTTGAAAACCTGTAAATCAGGATTTCTCAAACTTGTCACTTTTGACATTTGGGTCCAGATTATTTTTTTGTTGTGGAGAGCTTTCTTGTGCAATGCAGGATGTTTAAAGCATCCCTGGCCTCTGCCCACTAGAGGTCAGCAGCAAATCCTCTCTCCCCTCCCAACTATAGCAACCAAACTTGTCTCCAGGCATTGCCAAATGTTCCTTGGGGCACAAAACTCTCCCTAGTTAAGAATCACTGATATAAAATACGTATTCAAATCACAGCAAAATTTTAGCAAATCAAACCAAACAGTATAGAAAAAAGATAATAAATTATGCCAAAGTGAGTTTATCCCAGAAATGCAAGACTGATTCAGTTTTTAGAAGACTGGAAAAACCTACTTCACTAATAATATAATCATATCAATAGATATGGAAACAGTATTTTACAAAGATCAGGATCCATTCATAATAAAAGTTCTCAGTAAACTAGGAGTAGAAAGGAACCTCTTCAGCTTGATAAAGGGCCCTCACAACAGAGCTACAATTAGCATCACACTTAATGGTGAAAGAATGCTGTCAGATAAGATCTAGCACATGGCAAGACTGCTCTCACAGTTCCTATTCAGCATCATAGTAGAGGTCCCAGCCAATGCAATAAAGTATGAAAAAGCAATACAAGGTATAAAGTTTAGAAAAGAATAAATAAAACTCTCTCCATTTGCCAACCACATGATTTTCTATATAGGAAAGCTCAATGAATCTACACAATTTAAGAACACATTGCTAAGAAAATGAACAGACAAGTATAGACTTGGAGAAATTATTTGCAAAACATATCTAATAAAAAACTTTCCCATTTAGAATTTATAAAGTACTGTTAGAATAAAAAATAAAAACAAAGAACCCAATTTTTAAAAAATGGGCAAAATATTTAAAAAGATACTTCACTTAAAAAGAGAAATTGGTGTCAAGTAACATATGCAAAACATTCATCACCACTATGTATTAGAGAGATGTAAATTAAATCTACAATAAGATAACATTCTGTAAAATTAGAGTGGCTAAAAATTTTAAAAATTGTCACTAGTTATGTGTTTGTCTACATATTGAGTAACTGAAACTCTCATACATTGTTGATTGGAATTAAAAATGATATAATCACTTTGGAAAAATATATATATATAATATAGAGAACTAAATCTAAAAAAGTATTTTCAAGACTTCTATAAAGGAGATAATATATTATAAAGCTTTATGAAGAAATGTAAAAAAGACAAATTAGTGAAAGGTAAAGAGATCATTTTCATAAACTGGAAGATTTTAAAATGCAACAATTTCTATTTTCCCTGGATTAAATCTAAAGATAAAATACAATCCATGCCAAAATTACACAAAATTGTGTGTGTGTATTACTTAATTAGGTGATTCTAAAATGTATATGTAAGTGAAAACGGCCAAGAATGTCCCAAACACTCTTTAAAAAGAACAAGGTATGAAAACTTGACCTATCAGATATTAAGACTCATTTTTTAAAAGAATGGTATGAGCTGGAACAGAGAAAACAGACCAGTGCTGGACAGACAGAAATCTAAGAAGCAGCAGCACTGAATTTACAACCAAGATGGCCTGAGGACTCATGTGACATGTGGAAGAAGGATGGATCTTACATAAACCATACTAGGAAAATTACACATGCATATGGAATAAGATTGATATTGTAGCTTATTCGTGGCACACCTAATAATCATTCCAAATGAATTAAAGTTTATAGAATATGGCAGTTGTCTTCATGATATCAATGTTGGGAAGAATTGCTGAATGAAGACCAAAAAGGAAAGGAAAAGATTGACAAATTTAACCACATTAAAATGGACTTTTATTCATTAAAATATACCATTTAAGAATGAAAAGAGAAGTCAAAAAGTGGGGAAGATTTTGGCAATACATATAATGGACAACAAAAGAGTATCCAGAATGTATCCATTGGAAAATATAAACAAATCCATCGAAAATACAAAAAACCATCAAAGAAGAATGAGTAAAAGAGTGAAAATAAATGTATAAAATAAGCTAATTGATAATCAAGATCAATCAAGACTGCCATGTTTGTAAAAACATAAAAGTCCATCTTGTGAAGATGTGGGGGTTTGAGATGCACCATCCAGGCCAGAGAATCATGATGTGGAGCAATCAGTTTAGGAAACATTGTCATCATCCAAAAAAATTAGGCATAAATCATGGCCAGTTCCATCTCTAGAGAGACACCCCTAGAGAAATGCAGGTATATGCTGACCACGATACTTGCATAAGAATCTCCACTAAATGAAAAGACAAACCACAGACTGAGAGAAAACATTTGCAACAAGTATGTGATAAAGGACTTGTATCCAAGATACATAAAGAACAATGAGAATCAAAGTCCAAATAAAAATGGGCAGAAGATCTCAACAGACACCTCATCAAATAAGACAGATAAATAAGCATACAAAAAGATGCTCAACATTATGTATCATTAGGGAATTCCAAATGAAAACAAAGAGACCCCACTGTGCACCTACTAGCACAGCAAAAATCCAAAACACTGACAAGTGCTGGCAAAGATGTGAAGCAAGAGGAACTCTGATACACTGCAGATGGGAACACAAAACAGGGCAGCCCTCCGCAAGACTGTTTGACACTTTGAAAGACAGTTTGGCTAAACCCATCTAGCCACCATTCAGGCCATTAAAAAGGGATGTCAACAAAAAGACATCCTACAGTATGGGAGAATTTATTCATAATGACATATCCGATAAGGGGTTGACATCCAAATTATATAAAGGGCTCACACACCTCAACAAACAAAAAGCAAATAAGCCAATTAAAAAATGGGCACAGGAGCTGAACAGACACTTCTCCAAAGAAGAAATTCAGATAGCCAACAGGCACATGAAAAGATGCTCCACATCACTAATCATCAGAGAAATGCAAATTAAAACCACAATGAGATATCACCTCACACCAGTTAGGATGGCCAACATCCAAAAGACAAACAACAACAAATGTTGATAAGGATGTGGAGAAAGGGGAACCCTCCTACACTGTTGGTTGGAAGGTAAATTAGTTCAACCATTGTGGAAAGCAGTATGGAGGTTCCTCAAAAATCTAAAATAGAAATACCATTTGACCCAGGAATTCCACTTCTAGCAATTTACCGTAAGAACACAGGAGCCCAGTCTCAAAAAGACATATGCACCCCTATGTTTATCGTAGCACTATTCACAATAGCCAAGAAATGGAAGCAACCCAAGTGTCCATCAGTAGATAAACAGATAAAGAAGATGTGGTGCATATACACAATGGAGTATTATTCAGCCATAAGAAGAAAACAAACCCTGCCATTTGCAACAACATGGATGGAGCTAGAGGGTCTTATGCTCTGTGAAATAAGCCAGGCGGAGAAAGACAAGTATCAAATTATTTCACTCATCTGTGGAATATAAGAACAAAGAAAAAACTGAATGAACAAAACAGCAGCAGACTCACAGAACCCAAGAATAGACTAACAGTTACCAAAGGGAAAGGGACTGGGGGGTGGGAGGGGGAAGGGAGGAATAAGGGGAAAAAGGGGAGTTATGATTAGCACACATAATGTAGTGGGGATGGGGGGGACACTGGAAAGGCAGCATATACAGAGAAGACAAGTAATGATTCTATAGCATCTTACTACGCTGATGGACAGTGACTATAATGGAGTATATGGGGGGGATTTGATAATGGGGGGAGTCTAGTATCCATAATGTTCAAGTAATTATACATTAATGATACCAAAATCAAAAAAAATAAAAAATAAAAAAGGGATGTCAAACATGACTGACTTCAAAGACTTGTGATGACAGATTCAATTTCAGTCCAGAAGGAATTTGGTGTTCTGAGCAGAAATTTTGTGTCCATGAGCGGAGGTATACCTAGCATATTTGACAGAGCAGACCATTAGTAATACTCCTTTCTCCAACTCTTTGAACTGTTTTGTAAAACCTTCACCTGTAAATTTACTTTAAAACTGTTATGTAAAACTTTTACCTGTAAATTTACTTCAGAGTACAAAAATGCCCCTTTGCCTAAGTACATTCTCTCATTAGATGTTAACATTTTTAGACCAGAAATTATATCTTATTTATCATCATATTCCTGTTACAGATTACACATTAAATACTGAAAAAATAATTTAAATAATGCTAAATAGAATGGAATTAAGTATTCAACTTTGTATTATCTTCTTGATTCCTACAAAGACATTCCATGTAATTCCTACTGCAATATTAGAAGTAGCTAGCTAAAATAATATAAATCTGTACTATTTCCACTTAGATTGTATACAAATTTTACAAATATTTGTTTAATCCTAAAATCTGGCTCATTTATATCCCTTTCCTGAAATATCATGCATACTCTAATATGCTTGTCTCTTCATTAAAAATGCATTTTAGTCAACATGATTATGATTCTCAGGTCAGTTCTGGGTGTACTTGTACTTGACAATTTACTTGTACAAATTGATTGTTAATCGTATTAGTGGTTATCCAGCTTTTCAGCATCCAGGGTATGGTCACTCCATTCATGGGGTAAGCATAAGTAACATCAACTCCACATTGTCAGCATAACCCGAGTAGCAACATACAACACAAGTCATCATCACACAGGCATAAGGCGTGGGCCACATAACCTCTCCCAAAACAAAGAACAGTATAATGTAAAATTGAGCTGACATGAGCAGTCCATTAACCCTATCACCTCTCTCTCTGCTATGCATCATGGAAAGATTCAGTGAAGAATCTGGAGCTCTGGAGCACCCAATATAGAAAGCCAATAGGATGCAATGAACACCCTGCATTTTTTTAAACAGCTTACCCTCCAGGGGAAAATTTTCCACAAGGGTAGTTAAATTCAGTATGGAATTCTAGCAACCATGATTTTAATTGCACACGAACTGAAAAATATTTCCCTCATTGTCTAAATAAAAAGAAGCCTATAATATATGCTGTCTGCTTGTTTCAGGACTCAGTTATTAACCTTTAAGATCTTTTGTAAGATAAAAGCCTCTTTCTCCAGCAAGCACATTTTGAGAATGGGATTTAAGCTAAAATCCTAACATCTGTCTTAGACATGTTGAAACTTCAATCCCTGTCATAAAAGCACCCTGAACGATATTTCAGACATAAGAATTTCAGGGCCTGTTTTTTTTTTTTTTGGTTGGCAGCTAAAAAACAACTTTTAGAAGTCACAAAAATGAATAGCTACCTTCTTATCTGACATACAATCACACACACATAAAAAAAAGCATAATATGCAATCTGATTATTCAACACTCATCACAAACGCAAGCAAAGACTGGGTTGCTGTTTCCATAGCAATGACTTTCCGTGGTTTAACTCTTCTGGGAATTTAACCAAATCCCCAGCAGCAGGAGAAAATCATCAGCAAAAATTGTGTAACATATGGCAACTGCCAACAAATCAGTGAGAGCAAAATACTTGTATTTTCTCTTCCTTTCTATGAAGAGGACTACCTTCATGTCACGCTGTTTGAATAAGCATACGGAGTTTGTTGGTTCCTGTGCACATAACTCAAAATTTAAAAATACCATGTTTCTTCCCTGTTAGATTAAAAGAGCTGTTGGTACCCAGCCAGGCTCTACAGCCCATTCATTTCCAGAGTGACATTTAGACATGGGCAAGAACTACAGGCACCTTCCCTTGACTCTCAGGTTATTCGTGCTGGAGAAAACTCAGTCTTCAGGGTTATCTCTTGGGAAAGAATGCAAATGGAATTTTATTCTCTACTTTCCCTTTGAAAACATCCTCACCTTGGAGTTCTATGTGTGTGTGTGTCTGTATGTAGGTGTACATGGCTGTGCATGAATGAAACCTTTTACTTCTACTTATGACCCAATGATTAAAAATAAGGGTTTGTAATGGGAAAAGAATAGATGTGATACTTTTCATTATTTTCTTTAGTTCCACCAGTCCTATATATTGAAGGATCTTTTAAGTATTGAGTGAAAAAGATATTTAGGTCAAGATACTTAAATTCTTTCTTCAATATATCTTCATAAGAACAAAACTTGTGATCAACATGCAATGTACAATTAATACCCAGTGAAAATGGCTGTCTCAGAATAAGTAACCACCTCCGTTTCAAGGAACACATCACTTTCCAAGGAGCCCATTCAATACTGAGCAATTCTCAATGTTAAAAGTCTTTTGCTGAACTTAATACTACCTCCTTATTACTTGCACCTCAAAATTTGTGCCAATTCTGTACTTACAAGGAGATACACATTAAACCCAACACTTCTCCTACATGACGACAGCACCTCACAACTCTGAGGCCAGCTTCCAACCTCGGCCCCTACATTCCTCAATGGTGTTTTTCCCTTTCAGCCCAGCACACCTCATTCACCTCTAGGAGTAGGTTATTTTGCCAATGAATTACTCACTCCACTTTTTTTTAATGTAAAATAGATGATTGGCCTAAATTAGGAGTATCAAATGAAAATACCACCAGAGGGCCAGGCAGGTAACTCAACTGTGTGAGCCATCTTCAGGCAAGGTCACAGGGAGTGGTACAAGAGTGTGACTTGGAGAATGAGTTCCCAGCCTGAGCATTCAAATCAGCATACTTTAAAATACTAAACACACTCACACACCCTAGGTCTTCAGCTGTAATCCTTAGCCTAAATTTCTCTGATACCAAATACTGAATTAATAGGGTGCATCTAAACATAGGAAAACTTAAAGAAAATTCCTGATTAGGGTAGGGGAGAGGGGCACAATCATTTATGCCAACATGCCGTGTAGCTGGTATCTTGGCAATGTAGCCAGTCGACTGTCTCTCATCAGCACACTGAAAACATACAAACCACACTTATCATTCTCTCGTCGTACATCAGGTGAGCTTGTTTCACACCAGAATAAATAAGACACAGACCACCAGAAAAGACACACATGATTGAAAACCAGTAATAAAAAAAATTAGTCTGAATAAAACTCTAATTATCATGGAGTATTCAGAAAGATCACATTATTGAATTCTATACTCCATTAGCTCTTTCCTTTGGTAAGACCTAAATTGTGTTTTCCAAAAGCTTAAGCTGTGCTTTCCTTTGTGTTTAAAAGGTCTAGTGCTGCCCTCCAAAGTGTATGTAAATTGTCTTCCTCTTAACCACACAGGGACCTTAAGGAACCAACCAGCTAAGACCCAGACTTCATTTGTGGTCATAGCTCAGGGAAGGCAGTTGCTCTATAATTATTTGGAACAATGGAGATGATGTTATAAACATCAGTCTATGAAATCCTCATCTAATGACCATAAGCTCCAGAGAATAAGACATGAGACCAAAAAATGAGCCACGCTTTTCCTCAAACTGGTGGATAATTTATGATCACATGTCTCATAGTCATAAGCATTTCATGAGTGACACTTAGACCAAATAATGAATGGCCTTGAAGCTGGAGTATTCCACATGCAAACCCCTCTACAAAAGCACTTCCGGGGCCTTCCCCCACTGGAGTGTTTAGCTACTGAATCACCATTCACGACTTTAAATGTTATTTTTACAAATTAACCTCAGCATTTCACATCCACGCACAAATATTCATCCCCCCATAGAAGAGTAATCAGTTCCTTGGTTTACCTCTGTCCGTCATCTTCGACCCAGCAGACTTGTGTGGGACAGAAAGATGGTCTAGCTTGCTACTTAATGGACAAGTGTCGTCGCTAGAATAAGAGTTCAAGAATCCACTTTCTGAGGCAGCCACGTTGTTTTCCAGGGCCTTGCAACTGTTTGCCTCCGAGGGTGCAGGTGAATGAACCTGCACGGCGAATGTTATAGACTGTCCCTGGTCTTCAGCTGCAGCAGATGAACCGCTAACTATGTCAATCCAGGACTGTCTGTCTTTAGATGAGGAAGACAAACCGCTGGGTATCTTTACTGTATTTTCCAGGGAAGAGAAAGAATGCGATGTTTCTCTTGCTTTGGGTAGAGATGATGATGCCTGCTGTGCAACCTATTTTTCACAAATAAAACCAAACAGGAATAAAATAAATCATGATTAGGCCAGCATTTTCCACTTTCCATTTACAATGAAGGTACCCGGTGTTTCAAAAAGTGGCCAATAGAAAGAGTCTAAAGAAAGATACGTGATACATTTATATCCATATGCCATTTTCCAAAACCAATTACATAACTTTGAATTCACTATTCTAAGGATCTGAAAACTCTCCATATAGTGATTTACACTGCTCTTCAATGCTCTCCATAAACTTAAAAGCCCCTTTGGAGAATTCTTTGGAATACTGACGGATACACTGAGCAAAAAGTAGATTACAACTATCACTGTATTCTCATTGATTGAGCAAAAACTCTTGAAAAAGTGATTAAGAGAAAGAAAGCAAAAGCTAGAGCCAGACAGGAAACAATATTAACTGTGTGGAGACCAGTAAAGTAGGCAAAGTACATATATCTAAATGCTCAAATATCTTTCACATATTCCTTAGCACATGACCCGCATCAGCTCATAACTACATAGTTCAGTGAAATAGTCAACTCATTTGCTCTGATAATTTTAAAACTTCAATGCATTTTCACCAAGGAAGATAAGCATTCACTTGCAGGCTCCTAATTCATTAAAAAGAAACCAAAACTGTGCCACAGACTATGAGCAGTAGGTTCATGATGTAAGATCTGAAAGCATTTCCTCACCTACCATCCAAGGGTGGATGAGAATCCTTGGCAAAATTTTCACCAGTCCATAGAGAAAACATCAGAACAATTGTCCTCTCTTGGAAGAACTTCATTTATTCTGAAATTTTACCATTGTTGCATTTTCATGGTAAAATATGTTTTCCTTTGAAAAATGGTGATGGTAGGTATTAGCTTTTGTTTTTTGGGAGTTTTCTTTTTAATGTCCTACATAGCAAATAAAGATTTGGCAACTATATGTTGGCCCTCTATTTTTTAAATTTTTAGTCAATAAAAATTCAAAAATCTGGAAATCAGTGCTCTATGGGTCACTATATCTTAATGACAGATAAACCAGAGAGGCATTTCATGGTTCAGGTTCTCTGTATTATCCTATGGGATTCTCCTTGTCACTTCTAAGCACTCAGAACTCCCAAGTGGTAAGGAGGACAGTGAGAGAGAAGACAACGAGCTAACTAGGATCCTTTTCCATACACCGCAGAATCATTGCAACTTACTCAGAATAGTTGACTTTGCTCCAAACCATGTTCCCAAGAATTTTACAGGTTCTAAGCTCTAAATTCTGATGGAAAAATTCAGTATTTATCCAAAGCATGCTCTGTTTGTGGCAGACTATACATGGGTTGTCAAAGTCATCAATAAATATGCTATTTCATACCATGATATTAAAATATCTAATTAAGATACTAACTCGCCACATACATCTTCTTAATAATAATTGCACAGATATGAACACTTCCCATTTAGGAACGTGTCAGTGACCTGGGGAACCAGATGCCTTAAACCATTCAGGCCATTTAATGACTAAGAGGTCAAAGAGGTAATTCATTAAATAAAATCCTAGCTATCTGGAGGAGGTAATGCACATCCCCAAACTCCAAATAAATGCTAAGGCTTTTTCTAAAAGGAGAAAAAAAAGTGCAAATGTGAAGGAAGTTGCATTTGAACCAGGCTTGAAAGATATTTCGAAGGTAAAATTGGGGTAAAATTGGACTCATTAACAGGATATAAAAATAAATATTAACAAAAATACCCCTTCAGGCTCAGTTCTGACATGTTCCCCTATTGTGAGCTATTTTAGGGAAACCTGGCCTTAGTGGTTCAGCTTCCTTTCCTGAAAAGAGACCAAGCACAAACTTTTCCTGTTGCTCCTGCTGAAACTACTGTAATTTAATTATAGCAAAAGGGCTATTTGAGTAAAAGACTATGCACACAGTTACTATTGTACTTTCCATACCTCAAAACGCTGCTTGAGGGATTAAAGATGTTAAATGAGCAGCAGAAATTCCCATAAAGTGTATTCCTGTTCAATTCAAGCACTGTGCAAATATCTTCAATCTATTTTCTCTATTCTAGCACCATATAACTTGTATAAATTTGATATTTAAAAGGTGAAAAAAGAGTGCACAAAAAAAAAAGAAAAAAGAAAAAGAAAAGGAAAGAAAAATAAAATGAGAAAAAGGTGATGTGTATCAGGCCAGAGGAGGTTTTCATTAAAAGAGAGACTGACAAAATACAAATTAAGTGAACCTGGAGTGTCATTACAGATAACTCAATATGGCAACATGTTTTATAGATACTGTGGTACCAAATCATGGTTCATTATTTCCACCATTCTGTAGCTACCAATAGCTACAAGTCAACTGGAATATTTAACTCAATGCGTTCTATGAACCATCCACGTAATAGACTCACTACAACTTCCCAATGCAAATCAAATGAAGGAATCACCTCTCCACCCCACTCCTGCTTGGCTAACACAAACCCACCCTTTGAGCATCAGTTCAAGGGCCAGCTCCTCCAGGAAGCCTTCCCAGGGGCCCCAGGATGAGGTAGCTTTACCTGGTTTCCCCGGGGGGTTACTTCTATCATACCAGGTGAGATATTTTATTGGAGAATTAATACTGTAGGGCTGATGGACTTGTTCTTTTTTGAGACTTCCTTGAGAACATCTATGCCTGACACATAGTTGGTGATAAATTAATGCTGAAAAAGAGTGGCCCAGAGAACCAGCCATGTGAAGAAAAAAAATAACAGAGTAGTTAATGCCTTATTGAGGGGCATTCTGAAATTCTCTGTAAAGTTGCTATGGATGATTTATCCTATTTCCATGATCTAGGTGTGACTGTTACTATTTGTAATGCAAATATCCCACAAAATGTTATAATCTCAGATAAAATTATTATTTTATTTATTAGACATATTTTATTTATTAGACATAATTAGAAATAATTATTATTATTATAAATAATTATTTATTATTTTATTTTTATTAATAAAAACATGTTTCATTCATCTTAGAATATTTAGACTTTAAATATTTTGTTTTATACTGATAAAATTCAGGATATTTTAAACATCTTAGTTTTAAATGAAGAAACTGTATAATTAAATTAAAAATCAATATCACTTTTTCCTATTTTCTCTATAAGGTTTTTATTCATTGAAAAGTTTAATTTGAATGCTGATAGCTCTCAAATATTTTTGCTTCTTTCAAAACACAAGTTTGACATTGGGAAAAATAGTTTAAAATGGCCACCAAAAGCCTGTAATTAGGAAGAAGTGAGTCAGCATATAAATCTCAAGCAACATTAGTCAAAGTATATGAAAAAAAGAAAAAGAAAATACAGGAATAACTTAAGACTAAACATGATAGAACCAAATGAGAAAAAAGAAGAGCACACAGCTTTTCTTTCCTTTTATTGGCCATCTTAATAAAAAAAAAAAAAACCAGTCCATTGCTGTTAAGCCCTAGGAGGTGTTGTGTTTGTATTTCTACCACATGCTGATGGAAGCATTACTCTAAAACCCCAAAGTCCTTGTACAGTAAACTCTCCTGTCTGTCAGTGACCTTTTGCATGACCTTGAACAAACTGCTGGCAGAGGACCTATGCCTCACTCCAATGCAAGTGACCTTGAGGAAGCCACTTTACCTCCAAGTCCCAGACTTCTTGCTCCCATCCTTGCCCACCCCTTCCCCACCCTAGTACATCCTCCAAACAGTAGCTAGAGTATTTTTAAAACAGATCACAATATTCTCCTCCTTAAAAACTTCTAGTAACTGCCCATCACAGGGAGAAAAATAGCCACAGTCTTCACTGTAGCTGAGAAGACCTGCATGGACCCTACATCTCCTTCCACTGTCCCTCCAGCTACATCTCCTTCCACATGCCCTTCGCTTTTCCAGCCATACTGGCTTCTTGCCATCCCTTGAACACATTTCTAGTTCCTTCTGCCTGAAAGGCTCTCTCTGTGGATTTTTCATTGGCTGCCTCTTTTCCATCATTTCAGTCTCAATTCAATTATCTCCCTCTACAGGCTTTTCCCAGACAGTCATTAACAGAGCAATATCCTCCCCACCCTCAGCCCTAGCCACTCCCTACCCAAGCCCCATTTTTTCTTTATGGGATTTATCGCTACTTGAGACTATTGGTTTGCATAGCAAATTTACTGTGCCTCTTTGTCAATTTAGAACTTGAGCTGCTCCAGGGAAGAGATGCCACCTATTTCAATTCAGAGTCCCCTTATTTGCAATAGGACCCAGCATACGGTTGATACTCAAAAATATTATTAGCTGCTTGCCCGACTGACCCAAATTTATCAAGAGGAGCAAATGAGATCACATAAAAGAATATTCCTAATAAAAGGTAAACCTAAGCTTACAAAGGTTACTTCTGATAGTTATATGTACTTCTCTAGAGTAAAGCAAGTCCTCATAAAATACAGGATTTTTATGAGAATCAAATGAAATCTACCTTCTCAAAGCCAAGAGAAGGTGTCAAGTAGTAACTCTCTAATTCACATGGGCAAACAAATCTGTGAAGTCACAAACTTCACCCACTTGCTCATTTATAAGTCCATTAAACAAATATTTATTCATTCCAAATATGTGTTAGGCACAGTCATAAATGTTGTGGGTAAAGAAAAAGATATTGGACACTGCATTTGACTTTAAGAATTTAATAATTAGAGAAATAAGCCAGATAACCCAAAATCGACAATGCAAGGCAGATGACAACATGACCAAGGTACCCCCCCTCAAGTGTACTATAGGAATATGGAAAGTTCAGAAGAGGACAGGGTTATCCTGATTTAGAGGACTAGGAAAATTTTAATGAAGGAAGTCACATTTGAACCAGGCTTGAAAGATATTTTGAAGGTAAAATTGGGGTGGGAGCAAGGGTTCCTGCAGGTGGAGAAACTTTATAAATACTTGCGTAAGAGCAGAGAAGTCTGGAAAGCTTTTGGGAAATAGCAGGCCATTTACTGGGCTGATGACTGAGAAGGAATCCACAACTGGCCTATAATGACAGCCTGAAGAAAACCCAAGGGCCTTTAATACCAAGCCAAGGAGTCAAGAATCCATTTAATAAGCAATGAGGATTCACTGAAAGGTCCTGTACAGGTGAAACAGTAATATCAGGACTGCACTTTTGGGAGACTAAATTGGAAGTGGTTTTTAAGAGTAAAGAGAGAGATTGGAAGCAGGAAGAAAAGTAGCCTGCTATTTCAGTAACCTGGGCAGGAGCTAACGCAGGCCCCAGCGAAGGCAGCGGCAATGGGGATGAAAGGTAAGCCATCCCCTGTGGGATGTCACCATACCCTGTGATTGACCACCAGAGGCGTAGGCTGAGAAGCTAAACTACAGAAACTAGAGGCAAAGATGTAAAAAGCTAATTTTAGAAAAGTCTTAAAATCAATGTTCACCCATAGAGTTTATGATAATTTTTGCATCTGATGAGGCGGATTTTTCTTTCTACTTTTTCCTGGTGTATGTAGTAACTGATAATTTTTCGTCCAACCATCTCACTTGCCAGATGTCTATTATTTTATATAGCCACATGTGAAAAGATCAAATGACCTTTAGTAAACAACTACCCAAGATTCATTCTCCTAAGATTAAATTTGCATTTCTAAAATCAATTTTACCCTTTTCTGTGTTTCATGGTTGACGTCCTCCTCTGCTGCAGGCCAATGGGCCACATACAGTTTGCAGCGCATTTTACTTATTGATCTTTTTGGTTTGCCTTAACTGTTTTTTTTTTTTTCCATCCTTTGGATAAAAAGGAACTGCCCTTCTGAAAAGCATCAGCATATGAGGACTATCGTGTTTCAAGAATCTGCATGAGCCATTTGGAGCTGAGATTACACATATCTGTCTCCGCAGTTTCTCTCATAGTTGGCTCACCTATTGGGTGGTCCACCTTCCGACTGCACTCACTACTGGACCATTCCACTTCTCAGCAATGCCCTGGTCTGCATCACCACCATCTTTCACACTAGAGTACTGCCCACCCTTCCCAAGATTTCTTAGCTTCTATGCCACTCTCTACCTCTCTGGGTCTCTCCCACACAGCAGCCTGAGTGGTCATTTTAAGATGGAAATTGATCACATCTCTCCTCTGCTCAAAACTCCCAAAGGCTCCCTAAATAGCTCAAAGCAGGCCCCATATGGTATGGCCACCACCACCCCCAGCCTCATTACCTGCTCCTCTCCTCTCAGTTCTCTCTGCTCCAGCCGCACTGGCCACCTCGTGCTGCCATCCATGCACCAAGGAAATTTAACGCCAGCTGTTGCCTTTGATTGGAAAGCTCCTATCTGCCTGACTCACACCACCTTTCAAGAGTTTTGTTTAGCTCTCAGCTTTCACCCAGGCCTCTCCTGGCTACCCTAGTCGCTACCACAACCTGACCTCCAGCCCTCCTGAAGGAGCCTGACTCGCCCTGCTCTTCTTCTTCTATTGACAGAGCAGATGATGTATTTATTATGTTGATTGTTTATTATCTGTCTCCCTCAGCCAGAAGTTTGGCTGCCTGAAGAAATGAATCATTGTCTTGTTTGTTTACCTCTGTGTCTCAAGTATTTAGAGCAGTTGCTCTCAATATTTGTTAAATGAATGAAAACACATACAAGCATAGATCAAGGTGTCAGACAACGCTTTTTAAAAATTAAACTTGAAGGAAAAAATGTGTGTAACAGATTTGTAATGATCTTTAAGCTCTTAAGGCACTTTGAAACAAAATTCTTGAGTTTGAAATGTGAATGGTTTCCTTTGGTGCTTTTTTTGTGAGTTTCAAGGAATCTTGGATAGTGATTGCTATGAAAGAGCTTCCAACGTGAAACCCAGAGTCGCCCATTTCTAAAAAAAGACCCCCATTTCTTATTTCTCTTGACTAAATGGACATCCTTGCTACTACCCACCCTGTGGAGCCTTCTCAAGAAGAAGAAACAGAGACCTTGTTCACCCAGAAAGGACCCTGAAGTATTCTTTATTCTATTCCAGAATGTGGTCCTGCCCATTAGAAGCAGACTCCAAATTGGTCTGGTACTGATATCTTGCAGCTTATATTTAAAAGCAATCAAAATTATTGGACACCAAATTAAATTTTTAATTCATGACTTAAAAATTTTTGAGATAATTTTCCAGAATTGTAGCATTTTATACTTTTAAGGTCATAATTCCAAAATAAGAGTTCACTACCCAAGATAATTTTCTGGAAAGTAAGAATTTGGGGAGATTCTTTTTTCTCTCCTAGGCTTACAGAGCTCAGTCATAGCTAGCTTATGCCAGATTGAGCCAAAACAGTAAGTTGATTCATGCTCCGGAGAAAAGTTACCATGATTTTTTGAATTTCATCTGTTTAAATAAAAAGCCTAAATGTATTTTAAGCAAATGTCTTGCCTGTCTGTTTTTTAGAAACAAGAGGAAACAAAAACAAAATCTGCCTGGGAAATATGTGAGCAGGAGGAACATACTTTGTTGCTAAGAAAAATAAAATCTAACTGTTCAACATTTATCTATTTCTATTATATTTCTTCAGGGGGAAAAAGTTAGCTTTATTGAGCTCCCAAAAATGTACAACTTGGAATTTTAAGAAATAGCATTTGATTGATAACTCAGAAAATTCTAAAGAAGCCCCCCCAATGCAATGACCTAACTTACAGGTCTCATGTGTAGACCTTCATGGATTTGTCTTGAAACAAGCATCCCCTGAGCTTCTAATGGAGCATCAGGTGATGCACTGCACAGTGCAATTGGGCCATGACCCCCCATCTAAGATGACAATGTGGTTGATTCACTTTCATTAAGCAGAGTTCTAGACTCCTGACAATGGTTTTAGTGATCTGTGAGACTAGTTTGCCATTATAAAATTGAAAATCACAGTATTACAGAACTGAAATAAATAAAGACTTATATGGGTGGGTGGGGGGACAGTGGGAGGGAGAGAGCAGCTCAGGAAGAGGAGGAAGGACCAATCAAATCCTTGTGTTACAGATTAAATGAGGAGAGACGGAGATAGGGAGGCACAGAGACAGAGAGAAACTAAACAAAAATATGTGCTTTCTATGAAACCAACAAGGCACATCTATTTAGCCTTTTCTAAGTTCAGAAACTGATTTTTAAAAAGGAGAAAGACTACATTAAAGCTATGAATATATGAAGACAGGATATGTTGTAAGTCTAGTTCAAAAATCGGTCTACATTTTACCATATTCAAAGTATAATTTTATTTATATCTTGCTTAATTTTGGCTGATCCTATTTAATAGAGATTTTAATAGGCATATTTATTCAACAAATATTTATTTATGGTCTTGGCTGCTGGCCAAGTAAATGAGAAAAGTGACTGTAATTCTCCACTAATGGTGGGTAAAGACAGTAGTGGTCATTATCCAAATGAAATTAAACACCTTAAATCCAGGAACTAGCAAAACGCAAATAAGTATGAAAACTTTATCACACAAAGTATTAAATTCTTCCAGAACAGAAGTGAGGGAGCTGCTTTAACCTATCAGAACCAGTAGTTATTTGGGTCCATAGGTGGATAAGTATCGTGGTTGAGTGGCAAGAGCATATACTCTAAAACTAGATAACCTGGGGTCCCCATCGCAGATGCTCCATTTACTCACTGGTGTATGACCAGGACATTCCACCTTGCTGAACCTTTGTTTCTTATCCATAAAATGAGTATAGTAATATCTATTACTATCCTAGGTAGGAAAAAAATTAAAGCCAGAAGCAAAGGCACTAACCACATGGAAATGATAGATGAATCTGACACACTGAAATCATGAACATCTGCCTACAAAAGAAACTATGAAATAGGGTTCAAAAAGTAAAAGCCATGGAGTCGGATATGAGACTTGCCTCACTCTTAATGACAAATAAAGAAACCTTGTAAGTCCGAAATAGTAGTTGTAAGAGAGCCAAAAACATACAAAGCTCTCAACAGATGCTTAGCAGCCCAATAAACATGAAAAGATGCTTGACCTCATTAGTAATCAGTGAAATGCAGATTTAAAAATACTACAGGCATACCTCGGTTTATTGTACTTTGCAATATGGCGGGCTTTTTTTTTTTTTTTTTTTACAAATTGAAGGTTTGTGGCAACCCTGCAGCAAGCAAGTCTATTGGCCTCATTTTTCCAACAGCATTCTCTCTGTGACACATTTTGGTGATTCTCACAATATTTCAAACTTGTTCTTTATTATTATATTTATTTTGGTGGCCTGTGATCAATGATCTTTGATGTTAGTATTGCAATTGTTTTGGGTGCCAATAACTGCACCCAACATGAGGCAGTGAACTTAATCAATAATGTTGCAGCTGCCCTGACTTCTCCACTGACTGGCCATGCCCCTGTCTCTCTCCTTCTTCCATGAGGTACAACAATATTGAAATTAGGCCAGTTAATGGCCTCTAAGTGTTCAAGTGAAAGCAGGAGTCACACCTGTCACTTTAAATCAAAAGCTAGAAATGATTAAGCCTAGTGAGGGGGGCATGTCCAGAGCTGAGACAGGCCAAAACCTAGGCCTTTTGTACCAGTTAGCCAAGTTGTGACTGAAAAGGAAAAGTTCCTGAAAGAAAGTCAAAGTGCTAGTCCAGTTTAGGCAAGGATGATTTTTAAAAAAAGCAAAACAGTCTTACTGCAGATGTGGAGAGAGTTTTAATGGTCTGGATAGAAAATCAAACCAGCCACAACATTCCCTTAAGCCACAGCCTAATCCAGAGCAAGGCTCTAACTCTCTTCAATTCTATGGAGGCTGAGAGAGATGAGGAGGCTGTGGATGAAAACTGTGATGCTAGCAGAGGTTGGTTCATGTGGTTTAAGGAAAGAAGCCATCTCCATGACATAAATGTACAAGGTGAAGCTGCACGTGCTGATGTAAAAGCTATAGGAAGTTGTCTAGAAGATCCTGCTAATAAGATAACTAATGAAGGTGCCTATACTAAACAACAGAGTTTCAATGTAGACAAAACAGCCTTATATTGGAAGAAGATGCCATGTGGGAACTGCATAGCTAGAGAGAAGTTAATGCCTGGCTTTTCAGAGGATAGGCCGACTCTCTTATTAGGGACTAATGAAGCTGAGGACTTCAAGTTGAAGCCAATCGTTATTTACCATTCTGAAAATCCTAGGACCCTTAAGAATTACACTAAATCTACTCTGCCTGTGCTCTATAAATGCAACAACAAAGCCTGGATAACAGTACATCTGTTTACAGCATGATTTGCTGAATATTTGAAGCCCAGTCTTGAGACCTACTGCTCAGAAAAAAGATTCCTTTCAAAATATTACTGCTCATTGACAATACACCTAGTTACCCAAGAGCTCTGATGGAGATGAACAAGATGAATGTTGTTTTCATGCCAGCTAACACAGTATCCACTCTGCAGCCCATAGGTCAAGGGGGAATTTTGACTTTCAAGTCTTATTATTTAAGAAGTATATTAGTAAGGCTATAGCTGCCATAGATAGTGATTCCTCTGATGTATCTGGGCAAATAAAGTGAAAACATTCTGTAAAGTATTCACCATTGTAGATGCTAATAAAAACATTTATGATACATGGGATGAGGTCAAAATATCAACATTAACAGGCATTTGGAAGAAATCGATTCCAACCCAAAACTAATGCATGACTCTGAGGAGTTCAAGACCTTGGTGGAGGAAGTAACTGCAGGTGTGGTAGAAATAGAAAGAGAACTTAAACTAGAATAGGAGCCTAAAAATGTGACTGAATTGCTATAACCTCATAAAAGTTGAACAGATGAGAAGTTGCTTCTTACAGATGAGCAAAGAAAATGGTTTCTGGAGATGAATTTAACCCTGGTGAAGATGCTGTGAGGACTGTTGAAATGACAGCAAAAGATTTAGAATATGAGATAAACTTAGTTGATAAAGCAGCAGCAAGATTTGAGAGGATTGCCTCCGATTTTGAAAGAATTTCTATTTTAGGTAAAATGCTGTCAAACAGCATCATATGCTGCAGAGACAGTGCTCATGAAAGGGAGAGTCTGTCAAAGCAGCAAACTTCACTGTTGTCTTATTTTAAGCAAAAGTTACGGTCACCCCAACCTTCAGCAACCACTTCCCTGATCCGTGAACAGCCATCAACATCGAGGCAAGAACCTCCACCAGTCACTCCCTGAAAGCTCAGATGATGGTTAGCATTTTTTAGCAGTAAAGGACTTTATAACTGAGGTATGTACATCGTCTTTTTAGGCTTAATGCCATTGCACACTTAATAGACTACAGCACAGTGTAAACATAACTTTTATATGCACTGGGAAACCAAACAATTCATGTGACTTGTCTTATTGCCGTATCGGCTTTATGTGGTGGTCTGGAACCAAACTCACAATATCTCAGGTATGCCTGTACCTTTCATGGTTATTTCAGGGAATGAATGGTTATATAATTAAAGCACCTCAATAAGTCTTCGTATGGTAGATACAAAAACCATAAATCAACTTCCCCAAAGGTCCTTGCTTGGGGCCATCATTATAATGCCAATGAACATCCAAATGTAAAGCAGCTCTCCACAGTCCACATCATTAACAACCCAAACTTACAGGGATGCTTCCAAAACTTAGGATCACACTTGGACTTCTCTCTAGTGAATATATGGAATCATCCCATATGCAGATTTAATGCACTAACCCCACCCCTACCTTCCTGCTATCTTTCTGACTCTTAATTTTCTCTTCATGCTATTGCCTTCATCTCCTTTATATTCCTTTTACATTGTTACAGTACATACACCTGTAAGGCAAGGCAATTTCAATTCTTTCTGAAAACAAGTAGAATATAAACAAACATTATAAGACAAGCCTTTGCAAGCACTGGTCACCTAGATGCCCTTTGCATTACTGTGAAACCTCAGAGTATGATGCACCTGCGGATTACACACAAATTCACTGAGCTTGTCACACCAATGGATTGCTATGGAGAAGGCTCAAAAATCAGCACCCTGAGAATTTCAGTTGTTCTGTGGCAGGTACTTTAAGTTAGCCTGTTCTAAAAAATGTATCAGTCAAGGGAGTTCCTACCCAATCTGATCAATGACCAACAGACTAATTATGTGAGTACATACCACAGGGGACAGAGTCTCTGTAGGGTAGGGAGGGGGTGGTGTCTCCACAGCTATTTCAGGATCTTCCTGTTCACTCTCACTGTAGCACTCTGTAACACAAATGAAAATGCGTAATGTTTCATCGCAGTCACCATGTATTCCGTAATGCATGAGCCGAGGTTTTTCCCCATTTGGCTATTGCAATTCCAATCCAGTTCAGGAAGCACTCACCTGGTGAGCCACCTGGTGCCAGGGGATTACATAAGAGGGAAAAAACCAACGGCCGTGTTAGGGTGTCTGTCCCCAAGCAGTGCCCAACACACAGGAAGAGGACTAGGAAGGGGAAAATTATGTGTGTCCTCAGAAAAGGTGTGATATATACTATATACTAAAGGAACACAAAATCAGTAGTGATTAATTTTGATCACAGGAATCATAAGAAGCTGAAAATAGCAGGATAAGTGAAACATCAGGTACATGGAGTAAGAGAAATATGAACCCGAGAGGCACGCTGAGCCAGGTAATTGGAGTCCCTGAAGGAATTTGGTGGAAAATGAAGCTGAAAGTTTGCCTGAAGCCATGGCATGGAAGGCCTTACATACCAGAAGAGGGTTTTCATGTAGTTACTTTTTCCTCACAATCTATAAATGTACTTCAAATATACAATGGGTATTTATTATATGGAGAAAAGGACCAAAGAGATAGTTAGGACACTGATTTCACAGTATGGAATTATTCTTCTTGTTTTAAGTCAAGTTGCCACTTCTCCATTTCTGAACTGAAGATTTTATGAGTTTGATTATCCAAAGATGTAACTCCCTATTTCTAGTTCTTGAGTTTTATGTGAGCTGAGAATCTCAGAAATAGTATCAGCTCTGTGACCCTGGGAACTGAAGCCTCCTTCTTCTCAATATTAAAGAGTCGTTGCATCATTATGAAGAATCAGGTTCCTGTAGCTTTTGAGCCCTGATACCTAGAGACTGAGCTAAAAATATGGCCTGTGTTCTAACCTGACATTCAAGTTCCCAGTACAAACTTAGGATAGTCTCAGCACACACCTGATGGAAATATTAAAATATCAGAGAGGAAATAGTGGGACGAAAGTTATCTGTCTAGATCATGATGAGATCACATCTATGAGTAAGAATTCAGTAAGTGGGGCGATAAAACATTTGCATTGGCAATTGTTTGAGATGTCAGTGAAGCCTGCAGCTGCCAACGTGTGGGCGAAGTGTGAAAAGCATTCTTCGCTAGCACGGGAAGCTCTATTCCACGTTGGTTGAGTCTGTGGGAATTTGTCTGCCTCTATATATTTTCAGATAATTTTAAATGCCAAAGTATGTTTCATTAGGACAAGACTATACATAGAACTTGACATTGTGTTTCATCCTACTCTAATGTTTTTGCCAAATTTTCATATCTTTAAAATAGAACACACCTTCATCCTTTGTAGTGGATTCTTGATGGATTACAGCTAATCCAAGCTTGTTCAACCACCTAAAATTCAAAAAGAAAGTAAATGTTTGACCAAACAGATTGGTTCCCTACCTATTCACCTTCTCCCTAGACCCTGGAGGAAGGTCTTGTGCCAGACTTTCTAAAGAAATTAGGTCATAATTCTATAGTCAGTCTAAACAGTTCTAGAAACAGCATAAATTTGTGGAATCAAAACCTAAGATCTCTGGTTTCACAATACTTTCCTCACTCAGGGCCTTCTTTGTAAGATAAGATATGAGCTGGGCCACTACCCAGCTGGCTAATGTGGGCAACTATAGTATATATGCCAAATATATGAACAATTCTGTCTTTTCTAATTGTGCATTTGAAATTTTCAGCAACCATCAAAACCTGTATGATTTAATTCAGTAACTTTACTATTAAAGCTTTCTATAATTTTTTTAATGTGACTTTATTTCACAAAAAAAACAAAGATGATACACTTTTAAACCAGGATTTTTATATCAATCAGTAAAAGATCTGGCTATAGCTCAATAGTTATTCTGTGTGTTAGATAAAATTTTAATTCCTTGAAGAATTCTATGTAAGGTAAAAATTGACCTATCTTCTATTGATGTACCATGTTTCAGCAATGAATTTCAACTAAACATCAATAACAAAAATAGAACTGGACAAACTTTAAAGAACTCAAACTTGGCTTCTGACGTCAGGCCATTCAAGCTCCTTCTCGGGTTTAGTAAGAATATATTTTATTACACAAACTTTTAAAAGACACACAACACTTCTATTTCACGTGTTTCTAGCTCTATAACCTGCTATTTATAGGAAAAATATTTTGGGATAGTGATAGTCTAAGTGATTTAGTTCCCACCTCTTTCTAGTTTGCTGTATTTTAAAAACTATATTCAGTAATGTGTATTCACCTTTTGGTTTTTGAGAAACAAGAGCATTCAATAGTGGTATAAGTCAACAAATGCCAACAAAGTAACAGTAACAATGCGAGGCATTCATTGATGCACTTACACCTTTCATGTCTTCAGTCCTGTAATGTCACATGAACTGTTCAGCAGCTATACTTCCACCATAGACACTGCATAAATATTTATCTCACTCCCACCATAAATGTTGCACAATCCCCAAATCTACAATTGTCAACAAACTAGGATTCCTTACTCAACCTTCAACCTACAATGGTCTTGCTATATTTGATATTTTTTTTAACAGGAAATATATAATAAGTTTAATTTTCAAAAAATAAATGAAATAAGAGCAAATCAAATGTTCATAACACCCAAAAGAATAATAAACAAAACAAAGAAACAGGAAATCACAGAAAAAATACAAATGACTAATGAATGTATGGAAAAAAGATCGCAGCCTCAACGGCATTTTGGAAAATGCATATTCAAGCACAATAAAATATTTTCACCACTAAATTGGCAAAAACTTAACTCCTCACTGATATCTAGATTTTAAAGAAATAGTCTCATTGAGTTGAACGTGAAAATTGATACAGCCAAATGTAAGCAGGTATTTTGATGATACTACTTAAAATTTAAATATCTACCATCTTCGCAATTATAAATCTCTATCCTACAAAAAATACACACCTTCATGTACACAAATAAATGTGGAAGAATGCTTTCAATGGCAACAAGGCTTTCAATGGCAAAAAGAAAAAAAACTATGACACAATGTAACTGTCCACTAATAGGAAAATGGATGAAATATGGTACTGATTCCATCAGTACTATATTATTGTATGATGGTGCTAATAAAAAAGACTGAGATGGAGGAGTTCCTTGTAATGACCTGAAGAAATCCTAACATACTGTTATGTGGAAAAAGCAAGTGCAAAGGAGTGTGCTTAGTATGATTCAATATACCTTTAAAACTACATATTTTTATACATGTATGAACTGCAAAAAAAGCATTAGGAATGATACATGTCATTTTGTTACAAGTAGCTAATCCAGGGGAGAGAAATTTAATTGGAAGATGAAGTTGGCATACGGGAAGGTCTTTGCTTTACCTACTTTTGACTGTAATATTGTATGATTTTTCTTACAAGAATACATTTTATTTATTACTTACTAAAAGAAGCATTTAAATTTAATTTTTAAAAATTGATCAGGCAAAGCACAATGAATATAATGGTTCGCTTTTTAAGTACTACAATAAACTAATTCTTAGTGTATAACTGATTTCATAATTATATAAGCTGACTGTCCCCCCAAAAAAAGCATCTAAAAGTGAAATAAATAATTTTTAAACGTCACCGCAGAAAGTATTTTTGAATTGAGAATGTCTAAAACAATAAAAAGCATTTCTAAGCTCCTCTCCAGGACATGAAAATACAAAAATACAGCAAAATGGAGGCGTATTGATAATAAAAAAAAAAATCCTCTCAGCCCTTACCCAAATTCATGTCCTTTTAAATGCCACCATTAGCTAGCAGCTATGACAAACTGGTGATTATTTAGAATCTTGTTCGACTGTTTTCTTTCTAGAACCCACTGGCCTACAATAGCTCCTTTGCTAGGACTTTTTTTTTTAATCAAGGCAGTAGAAAAATTTCTATCTGTGGCTAAATAGATGGATGTACAAAAAGACATATTTACATAAAAGAAAATGACAGACGTTTCTTGGGAGTTTGTTGTATATTAACTTGGTGTGGATGTGTGTTGGAGGAACACAGGTGTTAAGAAAGTGATGTACAAAACAAGAACAGTCTTCCCACAAACACTTTCTGGGAAAAGCAGCAACCACCAGGCTTTATTTAGAAACCAACTCTCATTACCCTTAATTACTTACCCCTATTCTTGCAAATTAAGGGTCCCTGCAGAAAACACAGCATTTCTATTAAACTTAATTACCTTTCCCTTCATCGTCCCTGAGAGAACTGTCACCACCTAAAAACACAGTTTCCCAAGAAGGCGAACTTCTCAAACAGGACCCATCTTTCCAAACACCAGTCTCTCCTTCCCTAGCATCTCTGTCTTTCGCTAAGAAATACCTGTACATGATCTACTGGCTTAAACAGGCCACATCAGTGAGAAAAGATGCTCATTAGGTGCTACTGAAGAACAAATCTCTAAATACCATCTGCATAATGTCATGGGAGAAGGGAGAAGGGAAAAGGGAGAAGCTAATTTAGAGGTCCAAAAGAAATTCTGCATTGTTGGCCATGAGAAAAATCATCCTCAGAATAATAAAACTTAGTAACAATATTATAAATATCAGACTTAGGCCAGTCCAAATGGGCCATTTGCCTGTGAGTGCCCAGATGGACAATTTTCAACCATAAAGGTCACTGAGAGATTCAAAACCATGGGGTCTGGACACCTTACATTCAAATTTCAATTTACTTCTTGTTTGGAAGCTGGAAAGATAAACAAATGTTACAGTAATTTCAAGTGAAATTAACAGTTCTTCACAGAATTCTATAAATAGGTAGTGAGATCTTGGCTTTGTTAACTATGAAAGGCTGTGATTTAACACCACTGGGACTGAGTGCATATATCATGTGTATAGCTAATACTTATGTAATTCTCCGTGGTGTTAGATCTCTGCAAAGAGAGAATATTGAAACTGAAGATAAATGGAGTGGAAATGTAAATGAAAAAGGGAGAAGTGAGTGGGCAGGAAGCTAAATAACTCTGAAGTGTTATTTGGAAAGCAAATCTGCCTGAAATATAACAGATTCTTATAACTTTGTAAGGGTCTCACACTTTTGCTGGTGTAAAAATGTCCTTTATCTCTGTGGGTAGAGAAATCTACTCAGTAACAAAACACGTTGCAATAAATTGTTTCTCTGGTAAACTTGGTCTCACTCTCCTCTTATCCACATGAACAGAACTACTTCTAAAGAACCAGCCACGGGATGGGTAGGAAGGATGTAGACAGGAAGGAAACTGGAGATACAAGACACTATTTAAGAGAAGCCAGGTACAGCGGGTGGCTATTGGGGTAGAGGCTGGGAGTTGGGCAGCACAGTTTCACCACCATAAAAGCCAGAAAGGACTGTTGGAGACCAACTGATAGCTGAGCTCCAGATTGACCTTCTTTATCACAGGGCTCTGGGGACTTCTGGGTGCCTTCCACACACCACTTACACACCTAGGGCTGGCCAATAAATAGGATTTAGAGTTACCAATGCAAATCAAAAGAGAAATGAAGAGCTTAGACTGTAAAATTTTTAACTATCTCCTTTTGTGAATCTGTTCTTATTTTTCTCAGACACTTGAGAAACCCACGGGGGGATAGCAAAAATCAGAAAAAGGATAGAAACAACTTCACTGGTTGCCCAAGTAAATTAAAGACTTGTTTGGAAGACTCAACTGTCAATTCCTTGCCTTGTTATTCTAACACAGGGGTTCCCAGCTTTCTGTGGTGAAGAGCAATCCACCCTCATCTGAAGGGCTGGTGGTGGGTATCACCACAGGGAATAGATGAGAATGATTCCAGCTGCCGACAGGATATCCAGAAGGAGTGAGTGAGTGAGTGAGTGAGTGAGTGAGTGAGTGAGTGAGTGAGTGAGTGAGTGTGTGTGTGTGTGTGTGTGTGTGTGTGTGTGTGCGCGCGCGCGCGCAGTCTGATTCACACATGCTTGGTAAAAAGCAGCTTCCCTTTTTTTTAAGTTTCTAGGACAAGAGGGCAAAGGGAAATTATATAGAGCATACAGATAAATAAGTCATTATGTATAAATAAAAAATAGATTAAACCATAAGCTCTATGAATGGAGGAATTATATCTGTATTTATTCCATAGATGTATTTTTAATTAGCTACATGAAGGTAATAAGAGACACTGAGAATTCTGAGAATGAGGTTTAAATTAAATAGAATGCTCTCTAATATCTCAAACAGCTCAACCTCCTTCAAATAATGGCCATTGTGATCAGACTCTTAAACCAGTAGGGAGACAAATACCATATGATTTCACTTATATATGGAATCTAAAAACAAAACAAAATGAACAAAACAGCAGTAGACTCAAAGACACTCAGAAATGACTGGTGGTTACCATGGGAAGGGGTTGGGGTGGGTGGATGAAATAAGTGAAGGGGATAAAGAGGCACAAAATCTCAATCATAATATAAATTAGTCACAAGGATGAAAGTACAGCATGTCAGAACATAGCCAATAGCTCTGTAACATCTTCCTATGTCTGTCTATGTTGACAAACAATAACTATGCTAGTTGGGGTGACAGTTTAATAATGTATATAATTGTTGAATCAGTATGTTGTATACTTGAAACTAATATAATATTGTATATCAACTATACTTCAATTAAAAAAGTTTTTTTCAATCTAAACCAGTAGGAGATGGTGTGGGGCAGGTAGGTCTCCATGCATATATTCTACTTATTTAAAACAGAGCAAACAGGAACTGCAGTTTGGAATATACAATTTTATGTCAGATGTACTTTGAGCAAAAACATTCTACCAAATGTTCAGGGTAGAACATGACAGGTGATAAACACATGAATCATGTTATTCACACAGCACATATGAAATGCCATAGAGATATTTTTCATGTAGAATTCTCAAAGCTATGAGATCAATTTCAGACTACTTTCAAGCCTCTCTCCCTGTCATACTGATTCTCATTTTGACATTCTCTTACAGTGACTTCTTTCTGTCTATTCCTTTCTCAATTTGATGGTCCTTTCAGAAGAATCTTACTGCTTCTTCCTAAAATAGCCATTTGATACGTGTTCCCCAAAATGCTTCCAAATACTAGAGTCAAAAGCAAGAAACCTTATAAGCAAGAAGCTACAGAGGTCTTTAAAGCAGCAGAAATGAATAAAATAATTGAAATGAACATATGCTTAACAATCAAACACCTGGCCAAAATAATCTATTCCCATGAAGACTGGATTTACCAATTTTCTCTACTTACACATTCATTTCCTGCATATTCTCAGCTGCAAAATAAAAGGCCTTGATCTGTGGATGGCTGATCTTAAAAGCACTTCAGGGGGAGAAAACAGAAACACATAAGAAATTAGATTAGTGTAGTTGCCAATGATTTTGAGAATAAATCAGTCAAATATAAGTATGGTAAGTTCATCTGCTTTCCTTGTAAACTTAGAAAAAATTACTTAGTTACTTTAAATATCTACTGTCTAATTTCTATTTCATGTAGAGAACAGAGGGTTAATTTATCATGTCAAGACACCCAGAACAGGACTGAGTCTTAGCTGATCAATAGTTTCTATTTTAAATACATGGCATATTCTTTTATTTTTATTTGCTAACTGCTTTACTCTAAAGAGAATAAATTAAAATTTAGAGTGATATAGGGGTTACTTCCAAATACACAGATCAATACCCGCAAGCAAAATTTCCATTCCAATTCAAATATATACAAAAATTTGATTTACAGGAAAATAATCAAATATAAAACTTCCAAACTGTGACAGTACATCAAAAACCTTATCTAACCCACCCTTGATTTGTACAGGAAAAATACGCAGTCAATTTTTAGTTTAAAATAAAAGTACGAAACATGGAAGATAACGAACAATAAAGGGTTTTCCCTTTACCATTTAGACCAGAAGTCCTGCAGTACGGCCAGGGTTGTTTTTTTTGTAAATAACCAGTTTGGTCAAAACCGCAAGCAAGCATCAACACAACCTCTTCTATCATTGAACATGAGCAGTGACACTGAGAGTGGCAAAGACTTAAAGCCAACACCACCTTATTCATTTCCTTAGGAAAAACATGTGAATTGCTGCTGCTAGTAACATAGGTCAAGAGGGAAATGGGGAAAGGCCCTTTTTGATAAACAGGAAAGATGTCAAAGGTAGAAGAAAGAATATGAAAAGGGTGAAGAGGACACATAGGCACAATGAAGCCAGATGCTATCCTGGGAAGAGCACCTGACTGGGCACGGGACAGATGGGGCAAAGTGCCCCCAGCTCTCCTGCGGGTTCCAGGCGAGTCCGGACTCTCCGGGCTGTTCCCTTCACAGTAAAATGAGGATCATGGGCTGGTAACTCTTTTGGTTCCTGTTGGTTCTCAAATCTTTTGGATTTAAATTATACCAGGGTGCAATCCCCAAGTCTAAGACGTCTCAGAGATTTCCATCTCAACGGTCCTACTGATAATGCCATGCACCAAGGAAAAGAAACGGATCTTGTCAGATCTGCAGCGCTGGTGAGTCCTATGTAACTAGTCGTCCTCCTCCCGAAGATGAAATTTGACATCTGATCTCCCTGCCAATCCCGGATGGAGCTTGTTTTTCATTCCATCACACACATGCTGGGCCAAGGCTCCATGGGGTTTTAAAATCCATGTGTTTCACAAAATGAAATTGCAGAGCACAAGAGGTTAAAAGCTTCTGTTGGTATTTAGAGCACAACCCATAAAGCTCAAGATCCTAAGACATTTGAATGTCACCTTCACAAATTTCCAAACTGCCACATAATTCAAGAAACATTATAAAGGGATATTATCCTGCCTGAGTTTGGTGGAAAATGACAGACAACTTACTGCTTCTTCTTGCATTCAGATGCTCTCTCCACAGTGAAATCAGGCAGATTGACAAACCCATCAGCTTTCTCTGCCTGAAACAAATATATACCACAAATATGAATAAATGCATCAATCCTAGCAGTTAGTTTATTGAGATCATACACACTGAACAGAGACAGTATAAATGAAATGAAAGAGAATAAAAAAATACTTCCATGAATCAGCATTGGACTTATCCAGATACACACATTATAAGAAAAATTAATATTCTCCTGGTAAGTCATTCAGAATCTTTCCATTAGAAGTGACATGACAGCTCAGGGATAGCCAGCATAAGGCACTCATGTGACCTGCCCTGCCCCTTTCCTGTCTTCCTGGGAAACACCAGAACTAATCCATCAGAGCTCTGCTTCCTGCTGAGTGATTAGGAATCCTCAGCGCCACCAGCATCCTCCTGCTCCAGTAAGCCCCAAGCACACGAGATGGAACCTAGTTCGTGTTCTAATACCTGGTGGACGGAGGCCTGACGTTGGGGTTAGCAAATCAAGGTTCTTATCATAGTTCACCCCCTTAGTGGTTTTTAAAAGATTTAAATGCACCTCAGTAAATAAAACACTTAACAGACATTGTTTCTTCTCCTAAGTCTTCTCCTTTCAACAAAGGAAAAACTACAGAAGAAAATGACAGTTTGAGGACACAGCATGAATGCCACCATTAAAACACCAAAAATCCTATAGGAAATGTAATCACTGTCCCACTTCTCTAATTGCTTGCTAATATTTACTTTGTAGATAAACTTAACTGAACCACAAGGTGGCTAGATTGCTTTGTGACAGACAAAATGTGTCTTCTTCCCTCTACACTGGTGTCCTGAGTGGAGAAATATACCCACAAGATTAAATAGAATGAATAAAAAAATAAATCAGAGGTTTTGGGGAGATGAGAAAAATTGATTTTGAAAATCTTAATTTTGAAAGTCAGCAAGCTATTGAATCAGCACCATGTACACTCTTAGTTCACTTCATCATTCAGTGTCTCTTTCCTTTATCACCAACTGGAGGGCATCTCCACTCTTTTCTTTAGAAAAATTAAACTGCAAAACATTTAACCCTATGCCGGTCCCATCTTGACTCCCGTACATGAGTCAATTTATCTATAATCTTCATGTGAAATATTTTCTTCTTATAAGACTCAAAATTCAATTCCAAAGGGCACTTTTTCTTTAAAAAATTATTTATATATTTTTCCATTCAACTTATCTATTTCTTGATGGGCTCTTTAATGACTCAAGAGCAGTTTCACTGATCTTATCTCAAAGAAAATGTAAAGTACTTAAGGAACATAGACTGTGCAGGTCAACTTTTTCTATAATGCACAAAGTGTCCTGTAAATTCTTGATTAGCATTTTAATGCTAACAAAGGTATAGTTTTGAAAAACTATGTTAGGTTCCAGTAGTTCCACAACTAGATATATATCCAAAAGAAGTAAAAACAGGTACTTAAATGAAGAGATGTACACGCATGTTTACAGAGTATATTCACAATAGCTAAAAGGTGGAAACAGTCCAAATGCCTATCAACAGGGGAACAGATTTTAAAAAGTATGATATATTGATACAATGGGATACATCCATGGATGAACCTTCAGAACATTATGTAAAGTGAAAGAAACCAGACAAAACTCCAAATAGTGGATGATTCCATTTATATGAAATATCCAGAATAGATACATCCATAGAAACAGAACACAGATTAATGATTGTCAGAGGCTTGGGGATAGTGGGGAACAAGGAGCACCTGCTTAATGGGTGTATGTTTTTCTTCTTGTGTGGTGGCTCCGGAACTAGGTAGAGGTGGCGTCGCAAGCATTGTGAGTGTATTTAATGTCACTCAACTCCTTAATTTAAAATAGATCATCTTATGTGAATTTCACCTCAATTAAAAAAAAAACCTATGTTAGGCTAAGGAATTTTAATGTGAGTTTCTGTAATTGTTTAAGAAAGACAATAATAATTTATATTCAGCATTTGTTTCTACTTCATTCACTTCTAGGCTCACTGTTCCAAAGACACTGCCATTACTGTGAGTCACATCCACCTGTTTGTCAAATGCTAGTATTCCCCAGATTTCTGACCACAGACCTACTCTCTTCTCAGTCCAGCACTCTCTGGAGGGGATCATACACACTCTCACAGCTGCGTGTATCACCAGTGTGCACACAAACCCAAACTTTATAGTCCAGACTTGGAATCAGTCTCGGAGCTCCTGCCACAGAGATCCACCTACCTCGTGTACCTATTCACATGGTTAGTCCACAGCCTCTCCATTACGGATTGAATTTTTGTATCCCCCACCCCAAATTCATATGGTGAAGTCCTAAACCCCATGTGATGGTATTTGGAGGAAAGGCCTTTGGAAAGTACTAGATTTAGATAAAGACATGGCGGGGAAGCCCATGATGGAGTTAGTGCCCTTAGAAGAAAAGGAAGACACCAGAGCTCCTACCCCACTCCTTTGTGTAAAGACACAGCCAGAAAGCAGCCATCTGCTAACCAAAAGAAGGCCCTCACCAGACATGAAATGTGCCAGCATCTTGATCTTGGATTTCTCAACCTCTACAACTGTAAGGAATAAACATTTGCTGTTTAAGGTATTTTGTTAGAACAGCACAAACTCCCCAAGACTGAAAAATTCAAAGCCAAACTCATCATCTTACTCCATAAAATGCCTGCTCTTCTGCCCCCCACCATGTTCTCTACTTCAGTGAATAATGCTGCTTTCTCTCCAGTTGTCAAGAAAGGAAATGTGGGAGACATCTTTGACTCCAATCTCCTTCTCAGCAGCCATGTGCTGCCACCAGCTGGCATCATTGCTGCTTCTGTCACCCCTCTTCAATCTACCTATTACCTCCCATTCCTTCAGATCACTGTTAACTTTTCCCTGAATTATGCAGAGGTCTCCTAAACTCTTCTCCCTCCTAAATTCTGTCCTCCAACTTAGTGTCCAAATCCCAGTCACAGCCAATGTTTACTCCATGAACATTCTTTACATCACTTCTTTAAAATCCTGCATGGTTCCCAATTGCCCTTGAATAAAGTCTAAGTGCCTTAGAAGAGTGCAAAGGGCCCTACATGATCAACCCCTGCTTAATCACGCAATCGCATCTCCTCCAATGTCCATGCCCCTCACTCAACCAAAAATGAGCAGAAAGTTAGAACCAAGAGAAAATATAACTTCCATTAAGCTGAGTTGAACTGATACCCAGTTTATAGCATTATAGTTTCTACCCAATTTATTTTCACTGCAAAAAGCCCATCTTAAGTGATAATATAAAAGTCACTCAACAAAAACCGAAATATAAATATGTCTATGAGATAAGCTATAAATCTTCATTTGGGTGGATTTCTTTTCTGCATAGCTGAAATGGCTGAAATTCTTCCAACTAAGAGCCTAAATAAATGTGATTAGAAGACACTTTAATCTTTACCCAGTAAATCTTTCCTTTGTGAGCAAATGCATTTTTTCATTGTACTGAAAACACTCAAGCCATATTCAAAATCACAGAAAACTGTCAAAAATTCCCTTGGCTTATTTGACTTGCAAACATGTCTCAGAAGTGACAATCACATTGGGAAAATCCTAAGGGAAGGGCAGTTTTCTCTTCTTCTTCCTCCTTTTTCTCCTCCTACCCCCCAGATCCCTCGTTCCGTGTTACATTAACTCAAGTTCCTCTTCACGAATCCTTAACTTTCTGGAAAGCCACTTCAAAGTTCTGCTTTGGTATCTGCAATTTCCCTTCTGTATCCTAATGTAATGAAGTCCTCTCTTGCCAGAAATATCACACCATCCTCCTGCCATTATGTAAACTTGTCGTACCAAGTCCAGGCTTAAAATCTGAAGCAAGACAATGCTTTTTTCATTTTGTGGTGTGATGTTTCCAACCTAAAAGGTGTTCCTCCCCACAGGCTGACCCACCTACTTTCCCCAGCAACTGATTTTATTCATCTCCATGAAACCTCTTCTATTGTGACTGTATTAGGCAGCATTAAATATGCATTTTTATCAAAACTGTTAATGCTACGCAATCATTTATTTAACAAACATTTATTCAGGATCTCCTTTGTCTCAGACACGGTGTTCAGATATTTGGCATATATTAGTGGACAAATGAGACAGATATCTCTACATTCAAGGAGAAAGAGATAATAGTTCAACACATAAACACATAAATTACAATAAAGCATCATAGGCAATAATAGCTATGAAAAAAAGGTAAGTTGATCAGGGTAAATGGTTCTGACTGTGAGCAGGGCAGGATGCCCTCTGCTCCTGGGCTTCTCATGCCCTTCCTACCACACACACTCCTCTAGATGCAGCTCCAGGAATCGACCTAGGGATGGCCTTCTCCACAACGGTTCCTTCCACTGCTTCTGCAAGTCAGGAAGAGGTGTCCTCCTCTTTGTGCCCCAGCACCAGGGGTGGGCTGCGCCTACATACCTCTCTTACTATATTTAGTTATCTGGTTACTTCTCTGTTTTTCCAATAGTTTGTGAGCACCTTGAAGGAAATCATTGTGTCACTTACAGTTGCATCTATTGGGACAAGAGGCGCTTAATACACATGAAATAAAGAAATACACGTGAAATAAAGAAATGAGTTTTGAGGGACATTGTCTTTTTCCTCTGACAATAAAAAAAAGTGCTAAAAGAGATGCTGAAGCAGTTTGTCATATAAACATATAATTACTACACAACCTGAGATATCTACCCAAGAGAAATGAAAGCATATGCCCACACAAAGATTTGCAAAAATTTATGTAGCATTATTCATAATAGCTAAAAACTAGAAACGATCTATGTATCCATCAACTGGTAAATAGATACTGTGGTGTAGTCATACCACAAAATACCGTTTAGTGAACTATTGACATATGCTAACACAGGGATGAAGCTTGAAAACATTACGCTAACTGAAAGCTAGATCAAGAAACCACAAATTACTATACAAGTCCTTTTTAGGAAATACAGAGAAAGGGCAAACTGATGGAGATGGAAAGTACAAGACTGTCTAGAACTGGAAGCACAATCGAGATTCATTGTAAATGCATGTGAAGGGTTATATTGATATGATGAAATGATTTAATGATTATGATGGCTTCATCACTCAGTAAATTAATACCAAAGATTATTGAATCATAAATTTAAAGAGGATGAATTTCAATAAGGCTGCTTTAAAACCAGAGACGCAGGAAGTTTGAGAAATAAAAAACAATGAATGAGATTCCTTCTGTTTGGCTCTCAGGAAAACATGCAGGAAGGCAAAATATGAGGACTGATGATAATTCCATCAAGGGCTCAATAGAATTTGTTCAAAGTTTAGACATGAAATTGGTTTAATATTTCTTGTCTACAGTTTAAGCTTAACTGTGGCTGCAATTTTGGACTACAGGATTTAAAGAGGAAAATATTTTATATAGGATTTGCCACACTCCAGACATATTTTTAAAAATTAATTAAAGTAGGGCATCAAATTTTAATATTTAAATGCAAAAATAAGTGTTCTTGTCTGGCTTTTTCATACTACACATTCATTGCAAAATACACAAAATTACTTTTTAATTATCTACATATGTCAGAATGGTAGGAGGGCAGACCTAGAAAAATAGAGTGATATATATATTCCAGAGGTTAAGTAGGTCAAAGAAGACCAAACTAGACACAAATGAAGCATAATGTAGGAAATTATTATGCATTCATGGTTAAGAATAAAAAGTATAATTATCTACTTTCAGTGGAACTGTATTTCCTCAGTTCTAAGAAACATAATTTTTTTACACTTCAATAATTCTGCAATCAAGAGGCACCTGAGAATGTATGATTTTCATTGTATTTCCCCCAAAAAGCTATTATTAAATAAATTATAGGCCTTCAAATGAACAGAATCTTTAATTTGAGGGGAAAAAAAGTTTAAAAAACAAAATATAGGTTTATTTGTAATATGCTTTTGTGTTTATGTGTGAATATGGATTTAACATTCCTGGAATTACTTTAAGTAACTTTAAGTGAGTTTACCCATGGAATATCAGAATCAGGAGAAGCTGAAAAACTCCATTTCTTCAAATAAATCTGTGGTTTGTTCAGTTCTGTTCTGAAACCCCCAGTGTGCTGGGCACAGGCAAAGTCTAAACTCTAAGCAGGGTGCCCATTCTCAGGTCACCTTGGAAAAATTGTTTCTAAATTCTAATGGTACACACAAACTTGTGATCCCTAGAGAAATCTGAATTACATTCTCTAAAAGACAAACTAAAAGTAACCCAATAAGGAAGAAAAGAAAAGATAAATGGTTAAAGTTGTAGTTCTACAGAGAACCAGTCATTTGCATGCACTGCTGGGGATAATGCAAAATGGAACCCAATGGAAGCAAACTGGGCGGTAATTAAAAAAAACGCATTTACCCTTTGACATAGAAATCCCTCTTCCAGGAACTGTCCTAAATCTAAGTATGTATAATGACATGGGCGTTGCAATATTATTTGCAGTAACAAAAGATGTTAAAGAATTAAACTGTCTATTATCAGGGACTATTGTATAACCTGTGCCACCCACATACAAGGAATAACTATCAAAAATGACATATACATGAGTAACCTTTAGCACACAGTAAGAGAAAAAGGAAGGTACAGCCCAATAGATAGAGTATGCTAATTTTGTGTAAGGAAAGATGAGATATGTCTCAATATGCATAACGGCCTGTATCTGTACAAAGAAACAATAGAAAAATAAAACAAAAACAAACATAAAAGAAGGGAGGAAAGAAGATGGAGTAACCAGGATGAAAGCAAGACTTACCTGGTTGTAACTTGTTATAAAGTTTTGACTTTGGAATTAGCTAAGTTATTCATAATAAACAACAACATAATAATAATAAACATAAACATAATAAATTATTCATAATAAACAACAAAAGATGAAGCCATTCCTAACATTAAAAACAAATAGAACAAATGAACCTAACTGAAAATAAAGATGGTGTCGTAATCCCCACACAAATACTAATGACTCCAAGAAATCTTAAAGCACAGAATTTTGACTATTCATAGTTATGGAATATAGTCTAAGGACTTTTAGATATTGTTATTATTATTTTTAGATAGTTTTAGTAGTTTTTCCCCACTCTTCCCAACAAAAAATTACAAGGAATCCAAAAATTCCCTCCTTCTGTCCATATGATAGAGTCCACAATACTGCTTTGTTCTAATAAGCAACTCATCTACTTCTTCATTTCAGCAAAAAAATATAAAGATTAGACACCAGGCGAAATACATTCTACAGGTACTACCTGGGCTTGCAGGCAGAGAGTTGAGCTTATTCACAGTACTGTGACAAACACTGCAAGGGAAGCCAGAAGAAGACCTTTTGTTTTGTTTTTCTTTTTCTACTAGGTATCAGAAGCAGACCTGGCAGTGAGAATGCCTGAAATCTTTTAAGAAATATAACCATTTTGAAATAACCTAGCGAAAGGTAACATTTGCTGAGAGCTAAGCATAGGCCATCAAGGTACTACTGTCTCAGCCTTAAGAGGAAAACTAATCATATCTGAGTGCCAGAACTTACAAAACAGATTGGTTTTTGACCCAGATCCCAAACTAGATTGGCATTATAAAATAGGACATTAGGTAGTATTACTACAGTGACAGATTCAGACAAGAATCCAGACATTAGTTAAATAAGTCTAAACAGGAGACAAAAATCTTCAGTCTCCACCAGGCCACCAGGAGCTAAAATAGGAAAAGGGACTCGGCAGTCCATGGATGGCACAGAACAAAGAAGCCTGAGTTTGGAATCAGAATATCTTGATGGGAGCCACTTCCTGTGTGATCTTAAGCCAGGCACTTAGCCCCCTGGGTCAGCACCCCACAGTGAAACAGCAGGCAAAACCGGTGTCTGCAGGCTAACTAGAATTACCGTGGATGTACATAATACTGCAAAACTGTTAAAACTAAAAACAATTTAAAATTGTATTGTCACTAACTCCTAGGGATTGGTATAAGAACCATGAAAAGAATGACAAGAAAGCAAAAGAGAAAGGATGACCCCAAAAGAAAAAGGTGAAGGAAAAGAAGTGTTTTATCCTGTCCATTGTCAGCTGAGCCCTCAGAATAACTGCTTCTGTTGTCTCAGCCCTCCTTCATTTCTTCTCATCCAATTCATTGTTGTAAAAAAAAATTTTTTTTTTAAATTTGGAGAACACTGCTAGTAAGCTTGCTGTATGTCCATACATTATCAAGGGTATGTTTTAATCAAATAGTGTGCCATTTAGGATTATCTATCATTCCGGTACAGATACAATGAGATTTTAATCCAAGAATTTCTTCTTACAAATACACAGATATAGATACTCTACAGAAAACCTGGTACATGTTTTTAACCTGTAAACAGAAAGCCCCATTTCCTGTAGATTCAAATGTGCCTGGTATTAATTATAAAAATGGACTGAAGGTGTTGATGGAGATAATCATGATGGTTCCAGCAAGAAGGAGAGAATGCAGCTATGCAGGGAGCAGACCCCTTGGAGCAGGAGCTGCTGGTGACCCAGTAACATCCCCTCATCTTTCCCACCCAGGGCACCTTGGCCAGGCTTCCCACCGGTAGCACTGCATCTCTTTGTGGGGGGACTTTTCTAGCACCAGATTCCACTTTCTACTTGTACAGAGGTGCTCAAGAATCAAGGCTCCCAGGATGAGCCCTCAAGTCATGATTGGGGGGACTTGGTGTATAAATATCCCAGCTCCCCTGCCCTTTGAGAGGAAAACTCTGAGGTGCATGTCTTCCACAGGCTTTCAGAGTTTCTCAGCAGAAGTAAGCTTCAGTTACCTACGGTCATAGTTTGTGTGCTAAGGAGAGATTTATTAGCTAACTTTCCACCTGTTCTCACTTCCCCATTCCCTTTCTAAGTATTTCCAGTTCCACTTCACAAATAAACTCCTTGCACCCAAATCCTCTTCTCAGGGTCCGCTTCTGGGAAACCTAAATGAAGATGCCATTCTTCACACAGAAAGTGTCCCTACTCATGGTTCCCACTCATGAATGGCCCAACTGCTCAGGATCATAATTCCTCTTTGTTATTTCCTCCTAAATTTTACTCAAGCATAAGACTAACTCCAGTCACACAGGCAGATCTTGTTTTATTGTGCTTTGCTTTATTGCATTTCACAGGTATTGTAATTTTTTTTTTTTTTTTTTGAAAATTGAAGGTTCAAGACCTCCCTGGAGTAAGTCTCTGCAGATATGGTAGAAATAGCAAAAAGGACGAGAATTAGAAATAGAGCCTGAAGATGTGACCGAACTGCTACAACCCCATGATAAAACTTGAATGTTT
The DNA here is from genome assembly GCF_040802235.1 of Manis javanica. NCBI lineage: Eukaryota > Metazoa > Chordata > Mammalia > Pholidota > Manidae > Manis > Manis javanica. The sequence goes on from NC_133168.1 coordinate 69,420,830, forward strand.
GAGGAACTACTTCTTACAGATGAGCAAAGAGAGTGGTTTCTGGAGATGGAATCTACTCCTGGTGAACCTGCCATGAACACTGGTGAAATGACAACCAAGAATTTAGAATATGACATACATTTAGTTGACAAAGCAACAGCAGGGTTGGAGAGGATTGCCTCCAATTTTGAAAAAAGTTCCACTCTGGGTAATATGCTATTAAACAGCATCACATGCTGCAGAGAAATTATTCACAAAAAGAAGAGTCAATCAGTGTGGCAAACTTCATGGTTGTCGTATTTTAAGAATTTGCCACAGCCATCCCAACCTTCAGCAACCACCACCCTGACCAGTCAGTGACCATCAACATGGAGGCAAGACCCTCCACCAGCAAAAAGATTATGACTAGCTGAAAATTCAGATAATGGTCAGCATTGTTTAGTAACAAAGTACTTTTTAATAAGGTAGGTACATTATTTTTTAGAAGAATCCTATTGCACACATAATAGACAACAGTATAGTGTAAACATAACTATTATATGTACCAGGAAACCAAAAAATTCATTTCGCTCACTTCATTGCAATATTTGTTTTTTTGCAGTGGTCTGGAATTAAACCTGCAATATCTCAAAGGTATGCATGTATCTAAGTGGTGACCAAGAAGTGACTAGCATCCTAATATTCATCTCTCCTAGCTTTACATACATTCTTCCATTCTCTACCTGTGGAATATTTTTAATGAAATTAAGTAACCAGCAAACTTCCTGGTAGTCTCACATACAAAGATAGTATCTTCTGAAATACCATTTTCAAAACAAGATGGAAACCTCAAAATGTGAAAGAATATTGTATTATTGTTCTTTGTAATATAAAATCCTTAGCACCCAAGGCCATTCATGATCTGGTCCCAATTTCATCTCCCTCCTATTCTTTCAGAAACCTTAAAACCCTAGAGATAATTTTCACTTACATAGAGTAGGTCTCTTCAGCAGTATGGTAAAAAAAAAAAAAAAGGAAAAAAGAACAAACTAGGAAGGAAAAGTTTTAAATGAATAGGAAGAAATGTGATGAATCTGACTATTGCAGAATAAATTACATATATTACTATCCAATACATTTCATCTACCATCCCTGGTTAGATTAGAGCAGGAGTGGGAAAGAATAAGTAAAGAGCATTTAAGAAAATGAAAAATCTGGTGTATTCATTCTGGTGCAGTATTAGAAATTAAAGAGAAATTTTAAAGATTAGTTCTTTTTAAATCAGTCGGTATAACACCTTATCTTACCTTCACACAATGCATATTAAATCCTCCAATACTTCAGGAACTTCAAATCTTTTCAAACTGTTTTCATGAGTTTCATGAGGGCCATTAAAATGCTACTCAACCACCATAAAAGAACCTAATTTAAAAATGAGAACAGACATTTCTGCAAAGAAGATATACAAATGGCCAAAACACACATGAAAAGATGCCCCAAATCTGTAATGATTAGGCAAAGGCAAATCAAATCCACAGTGAGATACTGCCTCACACCCGTTAGAATAGCTATAGTAAACAAAACAAAACAAAATGGAAAATAACCTGTGATGGTGAGGATGTGGAAAAATTAAAAGCCTTGTGCACTGTTGGTGAGAATATAAAATGGGGCAGCCACTATGGAAAATTGTATGGCAGTTGACCAAAAAATTAAGAAGATAATTATCATATGACCCAACAATTCCACTTCTGAGTATACCACCAAAAAAAGCTGAAAGCAGAGTCTCAACAAGATATTTGTATAGTCATATTTATAGCAGCATTATTCACAACAGCTAAAAGTTGGACACAGCCTAAGTGTCCATTGACAGATGTGAATGGACAAATATATGTGGCAGACACATACAGTGGAATATTATTCAGCCTTACAAAGAAAGAAAGGAGATTCTGACACAGCTACAACATGGATGAACCTTGAGGACATTATACACGTGAAATATGCCAGTCACAAAAGGATGAATATGATTCCACTTGTATTAGGTGTCTAGAATACTCAAATTCTAAACCACAGATAGAATGGTCGTTGCCAGGATAAAGGAAAGGAGGAATGGAGTTAAAATCATTGTTTAATGACCACAGAGTTTCAGTGCTGTAAGATGAGACGTGTTCTGGTAATCATTGCATGATAATGTGAATGTACTCAGTGCCTCTGAACTGCCTCCTTAAAAATGGCTAACATGTTCCTGTTGTGTGTATTCCACAATTTTTTAAGAGTTAAAAAATAAATTTAAAAACTATTTTTAAAGATACTTATCTGAAAACCATTACTTCTTAGTAAAGGATGGACATCACTTGCCACAGTAAGTTTCAGAAGATTCAAAGTATGAAAATAGTGGTTAACGCACTCTTAATAAAGACCGTCTCTTTCACGCGTAAGAACCATATCTTCATGTTTGTGTTTCACAGATAAGGACGAAGACCCAGAGAGGGTGGGTGGTTTGTCCTAGGCGTTAAGTGACTACAGCATCAGGGTTGAACTTAACTCCTGATTCTCAACCCAGAGATACCTAGACTATAGCATGTCATTTCCTTGTGTCTTTGTTGAAGACATTGTTTCAAACATGTTCTGCTAAATTCTGACTCCTTTAAAAAAACACCGAATATTTTTTTAAGCATCCACTGCATAGCTGCTCCTTGAAACATTCTTGAAACACACTCTACGGGAGACTAAACACAGCAGCATGATGACAGATGAGTTTAACAGTTAGCTTGTTTGTAGAAGCAGTTGGGCCCTTGGCCCTTAAAAGAGCTTGCTCCAGAGGGAAGATAAATCTTCAAATTGACTTCTCAGGAAAAGCCTCAAATCTAACCAACAGTTTGGCACATCCCAAGGGCCACTTCTCATTCTATTGCTTGGGAAACGTGTACACAATCCTCATCACTAAATCAAGTTATTACCTAAACTCTTCCTCCAGGTTAGGCACTCTGTGCTACAGAATCCCCCAGGGCTTCGAGTTCACTCCCCTGTTTTATGGCTTAAAATCATCCTTTACACAAGGTCAGCAGGTATATTTTTAGAATCTCCAGCACAGGATAAGCCATGGTTGCCAACAGAAACCATTTCTGGTGTCTGAAAATCCTTAGTACAATTCTTCTGCATCTTAAAAATCACACCATTATATAAACACGTTTTATCAAATGCACATGTAAAATTGCCTTTCCTTGTATATATTCCTTTGATTATTTTTTGCTTTTTTGAGATGCATTTGATCATCTCAAAGTCAGTCTGAATTATATACAGAGAGTGTTCTTGGTCAAAGTGTGCTAGTAAGAAAATGAATGCTTAGAGAGTTACATCACTGACCTAGGAGTATACAACTTTGTAAAAAAACGCACAAGACTAGAATCCAGGTGATGTTTCTTCCTTATACAAGGCTGGCAAAATCTACTTTCCTACCTACCTACTGAAAAGAATGATTAAGTTATATACATACACATACATACATGTGTGTGTGTGTGTGTGTGTATATATATATATATACACACACACACACATATCAGTGTTTATACACATATTTATACACATATATCAACATTTATACAAACATATTTATACATACACATAAGTTAAATTTGTATCACTTCATTTTTAAGTTGGCATATGTGTGGCTGTATATTCTATATCCTGTGAGCTATTTATTATTATAAATAAAGACATTTATAATTTTTAATTCTATGGACTGATAAACTATAGTGTATCTAGTTGCAATACAGTTATTAGAAACAACATGGACATATATGTACTGACATGGATATATGTTGATAAAATATTGCTTAGTGAGAAACTCAAGTTATAATATTTTGCACAATATCACTTTATTTCTGAAAAACAGAAAAAAATGTTTGGAAACATATACACCAAAATATTTACAGTGATCACATCAAGGTGGTAGAACCGTGATTCATTTAATTAAAAAAGATCTTAATTCATTTATTTCTTTCTGTCTGTCTGCCTCCCTGTTTGCCTTTTTATTTTGCTTAATAATATTTTCTAGTTTTTTATAAATGAACACATATTATTGCATAATATTTTAAAGCATTCAAAAAATTAAATCTCAGTTTCCAAGAAGCAAGAGGATGGATTCTACCAGAAAAGATAAAGAGAAGTGGTAGGAGCCCTCTGCACAGCCCACCAGAGGAGGAGGAGAGTGCTTCATGCCCTGGCTGAGCGGGCCGTCCTCTGATACAGCCCAACATACATCATTAACTCTGGAATCTGCTTCCAAATCAGTAGTGCCCAAGCATGTCACTGCCTCATGAGAACAAGATGAAAGGAACGAGGGATATTATATGGTCTTGGTGTTCCACAGCTGATTTTGAAAAGTTTGGAAAAATGAAAACAATACGGGCAGCAGAAGCAATTGTTCCTACATTATGTGAATTTAGCACCAAGAAGTTATTAATAGCAGCCTTCCTTGACTGCAGACTGACCTGATCATAAACCTATGGTGGGAAACCATTATTTTAGAAATACATTCTGGGACTTGCCATGGAAAATAAAGGCTAGGACCCAGTGATCGCATCATAGACAATAAATCATAAAACTGTACATTCATTTTGAAGATATTTTCCACATACCTGAAGTTATAATGAGGGAAATAGTAGAATTCAAAAAGTCCTCAATGATTCCTATGTTCAAATTTTCAAGTGGTACCTAAACTATTATTTTTACTCCTTTCTGCTATCAGTTGTTGCCTTAAGATAAACTGCTCGCATACAACTACTGAAACATCATATTTTGCACTGTGTAGGTCACTCAATAACTGTACCTTCTCATCCTCCTTTCCAGTACAATTTCTAGGAACCTATGTTGCAAAGATTTCATCAACTTCACACAACTGGTTTGAATTATCTTCTCTGAAGAAACATTTTAAAATATTGGCATTTTGTTTGTGATACACAAGGTTTTTCACTAAAACAATGCAGTTGGAGTTCAAATAAATGAAAAGACCATAATTCATAAAGCATGTCATTTTTGGTAGAACTCTGGAAACATCAGATGCTCAGTAATGCTTTAGTTGATCTATATAACCAAATGATTATTAAGTGATATAATAAATAATTCACTCAAAAACTACTGGCACCTACTCTGATTCTAGTTCTAAGCTTAGGGACACAATTAAAACCAGAGAGGTAAAGAATAGGCCCTCAGATGATTTCATTACAACAGGTAAAAGAAAAAAAAAAGGACTATAATAAGCCCAGACTGAAGTATTCTTAAATTCCTCAGAATTTTTTTTTCCAATTAATCTTCGGTGAGCTCACTGAAACATTTTTTTTCCAAAATCTATGCTAATGGGTGATTACTGATGAAAGGCACAGAAGACTTAAATGTGTCTTTCCAAGGTTAGGATTTCATTCTTAGTTTTCTTATGCTAAAAGAAAGGTACTCTATATTTACTGAAATTTTTAGAACAGTGTCTCATTAAATGAGAAATTCTGGCTTTCTGGGATCATTTAGTACAAAGGTAAATTCTGCGTAATCTAAAAACCTATTAGAGCTTTACTCTAGTGAATCTCACAAAGGTGACTCCAGGAAATATCTCTTCTCAATCTAAGATCCTCTGAAATTCACATGAAGTATACAAACAACTAAGACATAAGACACAGACATGGTTATTTGAGTCCACAGACACATGAAATCACTAAGATAGTAAGGGAGAAACAGTCACATCTGGGCAGGCAGATTGGATTTACAAAGAACTGAGAAGTCTGCATGTTTTGTATTCAACCAGGAATTAACCTACAAACCTCATCAGTTTACCAAAAATTTTTATGAAATAAGGAGTTAATTGATTCCCCTTTTCTATACAAGGTGCAGGGGCCCCTCGGCTCCCTTGACTTTTTAGTGCAACCAGCACAAATAGCATTAATAACAGTAAACTCTGAAACAATGCAAGTTTCTAGTAATTTTATGCAAAGAAGGTACAAAACTAAAATAAACCAAAAAAAGAAATGACAATGAATTTAAATGAAATTCCACATTTCTAGCCACAAATTCTTCCTCCCTCGATTTTCATATCATTTTCTCAGTCTCCCAGGTTCCAAAACTTGGAATCATTCTTATTTTAGCCTCAAATGTTATGTGTCCTATATCCAAGCACTCACATACCTTGCCTTTCTTATTGTGTAGTGTGTCACCAATTTTTACTGTTGCCACTCCCATCCAGAAGTTCATGTCTCAATGCCTGCATGTTGTTCACATCTCCTAACTGACCTACGGGAAGTTCTTTTATGTTGTGATACACCCCATTCATAGCTGTTAGGTTAATATTTTATTGTTATGCAAATAGATGTGAATTTAATTAGATCATCTTCAGGTACAAGAATATGCAGGCATTTTACTAACCCTGGCTCACCTCTAAATGGAGACATCATGCAGCCTAGAGAAAAGAGCCTGGCTTTGGTATTGGTAGGTCTTGTTTTTAATCCCAGCTCTGCCATTTACTCCTGCAACATTGAGCAAGTTACTTAAATTCCCTGAGTAAACTCCCTTGAGAAAAAGGAAGAAAAAAATCTATTTTGCTAGGTTATTATGAGAACTCAATATAATGCCAATAGAGGAGGCTGGTACGGCTCATTTGTGTTTGCATTCCTTTGTTCACTTCGGTTCCAGGACAGAAAAGCCCATCTCCCTCCCATCTATCCCTGAGAAAACCCCCTACCAAAGGCTGATCTTAAGAGAATCATATCCCTAAGCCTTTCTGTATTCACTGCAACCCACAGGAGTGACATTTTTTGATTGGTGAAAACAATGATTATCTAGTAAAGGAGGCTGGCCTTTTTGACCAGGGAAATCATGCAACTTTGGAAAGTGATAAAAAAGGAAAAACACACCTTCCTAGGTAGAAAGGAAAGAGAATCTTCCCAGGATAAAAGTCATTGCGGCACAAATCCCTAACATTTGGCCCAAAATATTTCCCTTACTCCTGGAATTTATAGAATTCACCTGTACTGCTCAATCTAAGAGCCACTTTTTTTTTCACCGATTTTTCATGTCATTTACTTAGGTCTTTTCTCCTCCACCAGTCTGTGAGCTAGCTTGTAACAGAAGCTCTTGGGTTTTTTAATCCTATGATCGCATTTACAAGGATTAGCCCAAATGTTTTTAAGTCCTCAGTAAATACTTGTGAACGGCTATGTACATGGGTAGGTAGGTGGGTAGATGGATGGATGATAAATTTCTCATGTTGGACTCAATGAAAAAGAGATTTTTTTAAATCTGTAAATGTAACTAATATTAGACTGTGCTTTGTAACTAAAGCCTGAATTGTTTAGGTAATTCCTCCAAGTTGTATGCCCACATAAAGTATATGTTCCCTTGATGTATTTTGATAGTCCACATATGCTTCTAGACAATGTAAGAAAATACACCAGGAAAATGAGTAAATATTCTCTGAATAGAAACATTTCAGAACCTTACTAATTTTAAGTGGGTTATATAATATACATTTACTTTATGATGTCTAAGCATAAATAAAATCCACCATATATTTCCCAAGGAATTAAGCAAAGCTTTAATTAAGAATTCTTAGAAAAGAAAGGAAGAAGTTCCAGAAAAAGGGGGAAATCTAAAACATTAAAAACGTAAGATAGTTTTTTCTAGGAATTTACCCTCAGAATACAGGAGCCCAGTTTGAAAAAGACAGATGCGTCCCTATGTTTATCGCAGCACTATTTACAATAGCCAAGAAATGGAAGGAACCTAAGTGTCTATCAGTAGATGAATGGATAAAGAAGATGTGGTACATATACACAATGGAATACTACTCAGCCATAAGAAGAAAACAAATCCTACCATTTGCAACAACATGGATGGAGCTAGAGGGTATTATGCTCAGTGAAATAAGCCAGGCGGAGAAAGACAAGTACCAAATGATTTCACTCATATGTGGAGTATAAGAACAAAGAAAAACTGAAGGAACAAAACAGCAGCAGAATCACAGAACCCAAGAATGGACTAACAGTTACCAAAGGGAAAGGGACTGGGGAGGATGTGTGGGAAGGGAGGGATGGTGGGGTTGGGGGAGTGAAAGGGAGCCTTATGAATGGCATCTACAATGTGTGGGGAGGCAGCATGGGGAGGGCTGTGCAACACAGAGAAGACAAGTAGTGATTCTACAGCCTCTTACTACACTGACGGACAGTGACTGTAATGGGGATTGTAGGGGGGACTTGGTGATGGGGGGAATCTAGTAAACATAATGTTCCTCATGTAATTGTAGATTAATGATACCAAAATAAAAAATTTTTTTTAAATCAAAGCCAAAGGAAAAAAAAAAGTAAGATAGTTTTAACAAATAAATAGTAACATCTTAAGGACTTATCTTGTCGCTACTTCATTGTAACATGCCTGAAGGAAAACAATACCTTGGAACTTTGCTTCTCAGTCACCAGAGAGATGCTCAGTCACTAACGCTGAGTCTCCAGCTGTGCTGGTATCCAGGAAAAGTCCCCCACGGGAGGGAATTTCCCGGGAAACCTTCCATCTCCTTTCAACATCCTGCCCCAGCTTGGTGATCTTGATCAATAGATAACTTTTTTCATCCAGAGGCCATGCTTAGAAAGAATCTAATAAAATACATTCCTAATAAGATGTTAGAAATATGGGAGCACCAGTGTGAGACCTTTTTGGGACTATGGAGCCCTTTAGGCAAATCTCAAATTGCACCTTTTCCTGTATCTATTTTTAAAAATAGAAGTGGAAATCTCTTTACTGGAGAATTATTTTCCATCAAAAGCAATCCTTATTCACCATCCCATTTTTCAAAATTTCTGTGGGTCATATAAATGCTGATGATTCCTAAATCTCATATGAGATCAACTAATATTAACTGAGTGGCTGTAAGTGTCAGACACTGTGCAAGGGGTTAATAACAGACCTGTGGTCCTACCCTACAGAGATTATTATCAACTATGGGAAACTGTAAGTCTAACAAACATGTACAGAAGAGGAAGAGGAGAACAATAATAAGGAAGACACAGGCTGCTATGGAGGCAGACAGAGGCAGCCTAATTGAGGTCAGAGAATAAGGTGAGACCACCCAGAAGAAGTGCTAAACTAAAATTTGACTTATGAAGAAGATTAAGGTCCATGTGATTGGGTGGGAGAAAGGCTTTAGGCATGGAGACAAAGAGTTTTCTGAACAGAGAAACAGCATATGCAAAATCTTAAAAAGAAAGCCAGCATATATGAAGTTAACAAGGAATTTGAAAAAGTCCTGCTGCTGAAGTTTGGGTGGAGGTGGGAAGGTGAGGAGGTAAGAGAAATCCAAGTCTGGAGACTCTCTCCAGCCAGGAAATGAATTTGTACATTATCCTAGGGGCAAAGAAAACAATTTTGTAGATTTTAAATACAGGATTTTAAATAGCCTGGCTTTTTATGGCTGTTCAGCTTGAATATGGTTTTGTAAGACTTGGCAAAGTATGCTGTATCACATTCTGAGCACATAATGTAGGGTGTGAAGTATGACAGATGAGTTTCTGGACTTGATGTTTCTCAAGGAATTCTGGGTACTGCTGTTTGAGACAGCAAAGTGTCATGAAAGAAGTTAAACCATGCGTCGATTACTGGGTAACAGCAATGTAACAAATGCGGTTGAGGGAGGTGATGTGGTCCCCTCAAGTAATGTCAGGGAGCAACAGAGGCAAGCAAGGGGACCCCATTAGATCACAGGTACTTTCACATGAAAAATGCCCTACATTTCATTTCTAGAGTTGCTCTCTCAGAAGCCTATTGAAGGCAGAAAGGAGGATGATCTAATCTTGGCATTTATCCTGGTCCCCAAATGGGGTCAGGCTGGCATATGGCAACAATCTTGGGCTGAGAAGTCAAAGGGTCACAAGGTGATCTGTTTTCCCCTACTTACCACTTGTACCACTTGGGGCAGAGGACACACTCTCAGAGCCTTTGCAACTTTCAAAACATAGTGACAATTCCCACCTCGAGGGTGTTTTGAGGAGTAAATATGGGCATGATGAAAAGTACCTGGAATAGTCCGTGGCATATAGTAGGCGTCCAGTAAGAGGTGGCTCTTGCTCTGATGCAGCTGATTCCATTACCTTCAGCATCAGGCCATATAAGAAAAATAGGGAATTGGGAAGGTAGAATAAGAAGATTTTTGCTCATTAGGCTTAGGTACCTTGGGAGCCACTTTGTTGAATCTGAATTCCTTGAGTGGCAGAAAGCAAATAAATGTTCTTAGCTTGAGGGGATGTGTTTGGCTCTTATTTCACAGTTGACATTCATGCAGATAGCAGGAATATGACTGTTAATTAACTATTCACTCAGTAGCCTCTTTTCCCCATAACAAACGTATAATTAAGATGTCAGGGTATGTGTGTGTGCCTTTGTGTGTGGAGAGAGGGAGAGAATTCCTCTATAACACATAGTCATAGAATAAGGGAGTTGAAAGGGTCCTTTTGTTCTACACCAGTAGTTTAATAGGATAATTCCAAAGCGGCCAGATACCAGTAAACTTACTCGCCATTCACTGATGTTAATCTACCCCTATTCAAGTACGTGATTTGCTCCCTGAATATTGCTTTATATGTTTGCATGAAACCAAGTGAAGACAGGGGTGCTTGAGTGTGTCTGATGCTCTCCTTTTCCTCTTTCCAATCTAGTCTCAGTCAACACCACTGCTCCCTGTGGAAGCATGAGATTCCTAATGCCAAAAATAGGTAATTTGTTGCTCCTCTAAGAGAAACTTAAGCCAAATGAGCTGATGAAGCCAATAAGCCAAATCTGTAGATAAGTGGTTCAGAGGGTCCTCCCTTACATCCTATAAAGACAGAAACAGCACCCAGAACATATTTGCTGAATAATCTGATTAAATGAGAAAATGCATGCCATTCTTATATCTGAGCTTTGTCACTCCCCACAGACATGCCATGCTCCGTCAGCACCCAATCCTGCCAGCAGCCTCTGGGAATTCCAGGACAGCTATTAAAAGTCCTCTCATTTTATAAAAGATGCAGACTGTCACTTGCCACAACTATCCAAAACAAGGGCCTAAAATAATATGAAACAAGAAGGAGAAATTCACATTTACCTTAATTTCTCTTAAGAAGGAAGTTGTATTTGTTTAGGAAAAATCCCTTAGGATGGAAAGGGAGACCCCTGGCCCAGGTTGCCTTAATTTGGGCAAAACTCTTCCATACTAACAAGAAGATGAATGCATCCACAAGAGAAGAAAAGAGAAAAAGGAGACAGTGAAGCCTGCATGCTCTGCAAGGGGATTCTTGTGAACCTTGCAAATCTGTGATAAAGTTATGAAATGCACCACAGACTTGAGGAAATATATTTTTAGGGAACTCAATGAATTTTTTGCCATGTTCTGCATGGGGTGAAACCAAAGCAATAAGCTTTGGGAAGAGGGGGAGCACAGGGGAGAAGGCTTACTCCAGAACACCAGGCATGGCTCCAGCGGGACTCGGGTCCAGTTTAACCAAATCTTTAGAGGGCAGGTGCCTAGGGGCATGTGGGTAACACAAATTTTTGATTAATGGCCAGTGAATATAAGTTTATCACCTAAAATTTTCACCCAAAAATAATTTTCTGCCTTCTGGGCACTTCCTAAGCAATTTCCCATTAACTGATTAAACGACCCCCATTGCTGCTCTTCACTGTATTCCAAAGAGAAACTCAAGCTCTCCTGAGATCAGCATTTGGCTACTCAGGGGTCAGTGAAACGAACTCTTATACCAAAAGTCCCTACTCATTCAGTATCCAACAACATCCTTGTTTTCAAACTGTTTCAAGCCAGGAAAGATCAGCAGACCTTCTAGCAATAACTTGATTTCCAGCCCTCCCCAAGAGAACACTAGCATGTGAAGCAGACCACAAAATGTACTTCCCATTAAAAGATAAATAAAATACTTCCTATTAGAGGATAAATCAATCAACTTTCTTACTGAGCATTCTCCAAGCATCAGTGGTTTAATGCCACCACTGAACGTACCAAGGAACAGGAGACATGACACAGGTACACAGATTAGTGATTCCAAAATCAACACACCTAAAAGGAAGGTCAGAGGAAAAGATAGTAAAGAAGGAGAACCAGAAATAGCTTCCATGGGCTGAATCAATTTGCACACCTAATAGGTCTTCAAGCCGAGGTCCCTTTTACAGAAGAGACCTTAACAATGTACATCCCCATGTCAAATGCTATCCACGTCAATCCTGAAATGATGATGAGACTCCCGCATGGAATAGTAAAGTTAATAGACCCTGAAAGCCTCCTTTGGTAAGGGTGTGAATTTGAATTTGGACGCCCCTCTCCAACCAAAGATTAGTCAAGCAGAATGGTTTCTCCTCCGTAAAATACAGTAGCATACCCTGCATATCTACTGGACCAGAAACGGTTTCTAGATCTTGTTTATTTCCTCTGTTTAATGCCCAGAAATAAAAAATTAACTTTCCCATCAAGATCAACTGCTCCGCAATGATCTTTAAGCCACCCTTTGTTAAAGATGCTGGGGACAAGAAGAAGACAGCGGACTCACCATCTGACTGCTGTACCAGTACAGCGACGATCCCTTCAGCACCACCCAGAACTTTTTCCATTTGTTGCTTAGGAAAGTTCCTTTTTCCTTCTTCTTATAGAGCCATCCTTGGCAGTCAGCATGTCCCAGGTCCTTACAGGATATCCTCCTCCGACTCATCGTGAAAAAGCCTGCACAATTATAGAGAAAGGTAGGTAACGTGTTCCCCTGATCTATGTGATGGGGTGAAAGGTAACTGATTTGTTTGCATCCTGAGAGTTGTATTTTTTATCAAGATTTCTGCAAAATAAGTGCAAAAAAATAGTAGTTTATCTATTTTATTTTTAAACATTCATTTGGTGCTTGGAAGGCACAAAATGTGACCAAAGAGACAGTGAGACTAATATGCAAGTGTTAGTCTAAGAATATAATCAACAAGAATAAGTTGCAAAAATTAAAATCATGAGGCTGCCAGGCAATCAGCACAGGAATGCAGCTCCTTTCAACAATAATAGCAGTTAGTTATGCAATAGATGGACACGGGTTAATGTCCACCTAAAAACACGGCTACTTCCGACTCAGCGCCAGCTTTTCTCAACTCTTTTGACATACCACGAGGGATTGAGCCAAATGAACAGCATGCCGTCATTTCTTAAAATCGATCCAAAAATAACCAAAATTAATCTGCCATCCACCTCCCGATGTTAGTATTGAAACAGACAAAAATCTGATCCTGAAGAAGGCATTCGAGAGAAAAACCACACTCACAGCACACAAATAGGGGATAAAGAAACAACAGAGATCTAATTACCTTGAGTTTTCTTTCTCGGCTTCTGACGCAAGGGAACCTGCTGAAAATGCAGGAAGGAAAGAAAAGAGGAAATTTCTGATTGTGTTGTAACATTTGTAAAGAGAGAAGGAGGGACGAGGTGGCAGTGTTTATGAGCAGGATGGAAGCTAAAAAAAACTCTCCAAGCAGAGCTTAAAGGGGAGCTACTAGCTGAGGCACAAAATGTGCTAATTAGAATCAATATACATTGAGCCGAACCTGAAAAAAAATGCGTAACACGGCATTTTCTCACTAATGTTTCCTGTTTCCACCCACAGGCAGCTTTCTCGCTAGGACTTCAGTTATGACAGGACAGTGTTTGCTGAAGTTCTTAAAAATAATAAAGTATTTCCCCTTTTATTTTTGTCGAGAGAAAAAAAATACATCCTGCTTATCCTGCAAGTTCTAAATAACACCAATTATTTAAATAAACCTGGAAGACAGTCATTGTCCTCTCACAATATGATAGGTTCACATCTGACTATTAAATTCCTGGTCTTGCTACCACAGGGAGTTAACACCTAAACCACATGAGTTAAAAATCCCAGAAAAAGAAATTCTATGACCTCTTTTGGTGAGATGTAAGCTACCATCAATCCTCCTCACCAGGAAATTCTTGTTTACAGCTAGATTTAAATTATTTATTCTGTCTTTAAATATCTCTGAATATTTTTCACATGCTTTATGGAGGATAAATTAATGATCAGTTTCTATTTTATACTAGCTCTTCAAATACTCAGAACGGACATAGACAATATATCTAAAATACACATTTTTCACAATAAATTTTGAACAATGCATCTGAAATCAGACTACAGCCAAAAATATTAAACAAAAAATGAATGCTTTCAAATGTCCCTGTGGGCGTGGTGTGTGTAGAGAGAGACATTTTAGGTTAAGAAATTTCATATTTTCTCCACTGTGTCTGAGCTGAATTTACTCAGGGTTAAATGACCAAGTCTTTTATGTTAGTAGAGAATTTGAAAAAATCTTACATAATTGTAAAGCAGTTCTAAAAGTTGGTTACAATCTTATTTCAACTATTATGTTAATCTACATGCATCTGGCTAGTATTTTATATATCTGACCATTGATCTAATAGCTACTGTATATGGTTCACTACACATTCGAAAAAGGAATATGATATAGGGAAAGTAGGGTGGAATTTTCAAATCCAGAGACCTGAAATCAACTCATGGTTATTAAAATCAGTATCTGTGTTACCCAGAGAAAAGTCTGTTTACCACTTGGAACTCACTTCCTCATTTGTAAAATAATAATTCCCATCCTATAGATCTCGTAAATATTTAACAAGATTGTAAGTGAAAGTACTCTGAAAAATAAAAAATATTACCTTAAATATAATACGTTATATAATATTATGATTATATCATAAATATTTAACAAGATTGTAAGTGAAAGTACTCTGAAAATTAAAAAATATTACCTCAAATATAATGTTATATAATGATTATAGATATAAACAAATACTTCATGTCTAATAAAAAATGCTAACTTTCTAGGATTAGTAGGACTAGTTATTTCATCAACAATGATGAAGTTAAAGTACTTAATTATGTTTCCTTGGAAATCCCATACTGACTTTTTATTTTATGAATAGAATATTTTACCCCTGAAGAAATTAATCATCCTTGTGAATAAAAGGTTACAACAGAGGAGATAATTTCCCTAAATTTAGGTTAGAATAAACATGCTATAATAAATGATGTGTGACTAAAATTTAGACACATTATCACAACAAGGTCCTGGTTGAACTCTACTTCATAAAATATCTCTCACAATGACCTGCATCTTGGATTAAAATTCCCACCAATCCCTCCAGTAGTTTTCTGGTATCTTTTTTATATGCACTTATCTGAGATCATTAAATTGATTAGTACCTATTAACAAAATATTTTAGCCCAATATGTATATTACCTGGATAGCTAAAACACCTGAGATCCAGGACTAAAGGCAAAGAAGAGAGTGGGAAAAATTTGAGAAAATACAGAGTCTAGGAGACTCCAGGGAGCATTGAAGACAAGCTAAGAACCAGGAGAATAGCAAGGAAAGGGTGTTGTAGACAGAGGCATTCCTAGAGGGTTCTGGCCCCAGATGAACTAGGTGAAGTCACATTCGTTCATATAAAAAGAGCAGCTTTAAGAAGAATGAGGGAGAGGAAAGTCACGAGGGGACAGTTGTAGGATCTGTGAAGGGGGGGCACAACTCAACCCATGTCTCCTGACAGGGAACCAGTGAATCCCGTCCACCCATCCCTATGAGCTGTCAGTGGGGCTGATGCTTCTCCAGCTTCACCGTCCAACCTTAGGGCTGGTTCAAGAAAAGCCCCAAATCAAACTGTAGGCTTCATCTCAGTTTTTCCCAAGATCAGTCCTTGGTCTCCACTAGATTCTTTGCCTAGGCTGGATAGAAAGTGAGAGTTCTAAACAGAAGGACAATACCCCAAATAGGGTAAGCACCCAACACCAACACGGAGAGAGGACTTGTCTCAGACCTTCTCTGGCCGGGAGGGGAGTTTAGTCACTGAATCAAGCCTCCCCTGATAGGGCTTCTCCTAAGGCAAATTATTATAAAATCTACATAACAGCTCAAACTGTTTCCTCAGACCAGAAACAGACTGCATATCATAGAGAACAAATTACAGGGAGTTTGTTTCACTTGATATATACGAATTTGAAACCTAAACGGGTTTATATGAGAGAATGAAAACAATCTTGAGAACCTTGGTGAGTTGAAGCTACATCTTACACCCGAAGACAGGAAGTAGAGCCCACAAACTAGTCAGCTTCAGAAACGTCTTAACATGTGGTTTTTCAGTAGGTGAAAATTCTACCTATACCTCCCTGTTTTTCAATTCTAAATCATGTCTTTCTACCCAATGAGATATTATAGAGCGTATTTGTAACTTTCCTAACATATGAGAACTTTTTTTGCAAATTTTTTTTCAAGTTCTAAATGTATTCCTTCTTCAGAAGACATGATCTTCATATGTTTCTTGAATTTTGTTAGACTTACTACACAAATTTTGTAAACATGCTGTGAAAACTTCAAAGCTGCTAATGTTCTTTTCTAAATATTTTATATCTCTAAGTTTTGTTGCTGGAGCTATAACTTTGTAGGTATTTCTATCTTTTTCAGTGTATCTATGTGACTTTCTTGTGCGGTTTTGTTTATATATTTTTGCTGTTCCTTTTATAAGCAACATATAACTAGATTTTTATTTTTTGAGTATAATATGACTGCATGTGCCTTTTTACAGATGAGTGTATCTATTAACATTTATTGTAATTTTTATCTTTTTCATTTTTATTTTATTTTATTTTCATATGTTTATTTCCTATCTGCATTTCTCCTTTGGTGAGGTATCTATTCATATTGTTTGCCTATGTTTAGATTGGGAGATTGGGGCTGTGTTTCTTTTTTTGAGAGGGCATCTCTCATATTTATTGATCAAATGGTTGTTAATAACAATAAAATTCTGTATAGGGGACTCAATGCACAGTCATTAATCAACCCCAAGCCTATTTCTCAACAGTCTCCAATCTTCTGAAGCATAACGAACAAGTTCTTACATGGTGAACAAGTTCTTCATAGTGAATAAGTTCTTATGTGGTGAACAGTGCAAGGGCAGTCATATCACAGAAACTTTCGGTTTTGATCACGCATCATGAACTATAAACAATCAAGCCAGATATGATTATTTGTTTGATTTTTATACTTGATTTATATGTGAATCCCACATTTCTCCCTTATTATTATTATTTTTTTAATAAAATGTTGAAGTGGTAGGTAGGTGCAAGATAAAGGAAGAAAACATAATTTAGTGCTGTAAGAGGGCAAATGTAGATGATCAGGTGTGTGCCTATAGACTAAGTATTAATCCAAGCTAGACAAGGGCAACAAAACATCCATGGATGCAGAAGATTTCTCTCAAAACAGGGGGGGTGAGATTCTAAGCCTCCCCTCTGTTGGTCCCCAATTTCTCACCTGATGGCCCCCCTGCGACTGTGCCTGTCTTAGGTTGTTCCTCCCTTGAGGAATCTTACCCGTCTCTGGCTAACCAGTCATCTTCCGGGGCCATACAGGGAAATGTAAAGTTGGTAAGTGAGAGAGAAGCAATATTGTTTGAAAAGGTTAGCTTTTTACTTCTTTGCAGATTTATGCCCTGTGGCTTCTATGTCCAGCATTTGTCTTGAGGTATCTTTACCACTTGGAAGAATTATGATACTCGGTAATTTTCGATATGAGGCACGAATTCTATTTAACGGTTGTAATTAGGAAGGAAGAAGAAAAGCTATAGAAGTAGCAGATGGAAGAAAACATGGGAAGATTGATTATTTCTTTGACATATCTTCTTGTAGAGTAACATAAGCATGTATAGGTTTTAAACTACTAATTAAATTGCACACACACATTAACATAATAGGAATACAGCTACATAACAAAAGCAGACCTACAATTACCAGCCATTTCCAGTGAAACCAAGAAAACCAGTTAGGCACCATAGGCATTTGTGAAAACTTATCAATGATATGATGGATATTGTCTAACTGAATTTGAATAGTTTGAGAAAAATCAGACAAATTAAAAGAACACATTCAACTGTATACATCCCATATGTTCTTTTTATCTTTTTTATTTTTTATTTTATTTTTCCTTTTCTTCCCTTTCCTTACATTATTCCTCTGATGTTCAGTTTAGTATTTCTAAGTTCCTCATGAATATAGCATGTAATTCAGGATATTTTTTACTCTTTTTTGAAGGCCTTCTCTCTTGTTATTTTAATTAAGGTTTTTATGTTTCCATTAAAAATGGTATTATCATTATTCATCAATAGGCTATTAAATTTAGGGACATATTTTATCAATTTCTGTGATCACCTTTTTTCCCTTTACCATGTATCTCTCAATTGGATTCACTTTGTACTAAGAGTACCTCCTTTAACAGTCCTTCTAATGAGGGTTTGCAGGTAGCAAATTTTCTTAGCCTTTATGTGAATTGTAATGTCTTTATTTTGCACTCGAAATAGAATGATACTTTAACTATTAAACTACTTTCTGCTGGTATTTTGAAGATTTTGATCATTTCCTTCTAGCATTTATTGTATTGATGAGATTGCTGCTACCAATCTGATTATCATTCTTTGTATGTGATCTTTTCACTCTTTTAAGACTTACTTATCCTTCTTGATTTTCTGTGGTTTATTACAATGTATCTACTTATGGACTTATTTTTATTTATACTGCTCAATCATCAGAATGAACTTTTGATTGGATAATTTGTATACTTTTTCAAGCATGGATAACTAGCAGAGATAATCAAATAGTGCCTTCCTGCAATTTTCTTCATTCTCTTCTTTGGATATTAGATACATATTAGTTCCTTTTTCTTAGTTTTTAATCTGTTTATCTCTCTGTGCCGTATGTGTCCCCTGTAATCTTTTCAATTTACTATTACTCTTTTCAAAGTGCCCAGTGTTGAGTTTATGCCATTTAATGAGATTCCTATTTGAAAGAATATATTTTTTCTATTCTAATTCTTTTTTTCAAAATGTACTTATATTTTATACTTTTGTGTGTGTGTGTCTGATTTCCTTTCAAAATTTTTAAGATTCTTTGAGCTTCATGCTTAAGTTTTTCCATGAGACTTTTAAAAATTGTTTTCATATGAAATAAAATTATCTTCAAATTTTTTATTCTATACTGTATTTTTCTTATCATTTTAAAATTTGTTTTGCAATTTAAGTGTGCAGAATTGTTAGTGGAAGGGTGTATGTCCTCTTTCTTCCTTTCTCTCTCTCTCTCTCTCTCTCTCCTGCCCTTTCCCCCACTGTGCCCATGGGATCCCTCTTTGCCAGTTTGTAGGTTGACTCCATCTGGTGTGGAATCAATCCTACTGTCATGTCCTGAAGCAATCATGGGGTCTCTGGCATATCCGGTCACTGATCTAGGTGGGGACTAGGTTCGGCTCCTGATTGAGGCGGTGTTCCTGACCCCTCCCTCCCTACTCCATCAGGTGGCTGATTGTGTGACCCCAGGCAGAGGTTCCACAGCACTGGTTTCTCCTTACATCTTTAGCCCCTTTCACAAGTTGGGGATTCTCCTCTTACCATTGTCATCAAGAAGTGAATGTGCTCTCCTCACAATTAATGGAGCATTTTCTTACCTCTCTAACCTGGGCCAGCAGACAAACTAGGTCCCATTAGACCCACAGCTTCAGTCATGCTTGTTGCTTTCCATTTCTGATCAACAGAGATGATCACTGTGGTTTGAAGCCTACCTTTGATTTTTTGGTTTTTCTATGTCTCTCTTTGTCTATCATTGCTCTCTGTTTGCAGCTGAGTGTCAAAGTGTGAACTTCAGGACCATTACTGAATGGAAGCCATTCATTTCACTTATAATATTCCATCTTGAAATCACAATCCAAATGACAAACTAGTCCGTTCCTGTCATAGCATCAATATACCTCCAAGACATCTGTCCATTTCCTGTCCTAGCGCCTTAGTTTTTTCTCTTCTGCAGAAATGTCAGGCACTTTTATAACTCCACACTTTTGTCTACTTTATCACCTTCTCCCATCATCTAGTCAGTACTCCCCCTTTCAGACCTAAGTCAAGTGTCACACCTCCACCATGAAGCCTTCTCTGTTCCTCCTATAATAATCATATTCAGCCAGGTTATATGTTGTCACTGTAAATTGATTTGTACTATCTCCCAAAGATCTTCATGGTGGATGTTATCTTTACCTGCCTTTTCACAATGAGAAACTGTATCTTGGTGTGGTTAAGTAACCTCCCCCCAGATCATACATAATGAGTAGCAGAGCCAAGTCTGGGGCTCCCGCCAGCACAGCTGGACTCCTGAGCCTATTGTTTAACTCTGTTACTCTGCTTCTTCCATCTTTTATATTCCCACAATGTGTTGCCAGTGCCTCTGTGTATATATCAGTGTGAGACATACATGGTGGTAATACATACTATCCACTCAGTGGTCCAACCCAGAATTTGTGAGTAACCTCAGAAAGGCCCTTTCCCCTCTTCCACACATTTACTCAATCACTACCCTGTTCACATTGCTTCTTAAAGGTTATTAAATCTCTTTTATCAACTCTGTAGTTGAGAGACCACAATTCTATATAGATTCAATGATTGGCCAAAATTTCAAGTTAGAATCGATGTTCTTGCACATGTCATGACTTCAAATTCAAAGCCCCTGGGATTAACTGACATTAAATTTGATATTTCCTTGACAGTACAATGGACTTGTTCTGAACCCTCTATCTAAAATACTATTTCCTCAAAAACCACAGTTGCTTTCTCCAGCATCCTGTTTTAACCATATCCTCCAAATACTAAGAATCTGGAACCCCAGAAACAGGAAGGCAGCAGCAGAGAAGGGTTGAGAGGAGGGACAGTGCTCCTGCAGTAGCTAACAAGCCCTCCCAGGAATCGGTTACCCAACAGCTGTCATGCCCTTCACTTGAAGTCCTCCTTGGGAGAGCAAATATCTTAAACAGCCTCCTGAGTTTGATCTGAGTTTGATTTGACCCAGTTCAACACAGAGCTACATTGATGATGCAGCCTATAAAACAAGCTGTCAAAACTTCAGCTCCTTTTATTTGATCAAAAATGTGAAAAATATATTCCTTACTTCATCCCTGAGACACACACCATAGGCATGAAGGGCAGGGCAGTTTCCCAGGGGGCCTAAATCATGTCTGGGCTGGTCACTGCACACAGTACGTGTAACGACCAGCCAGTACATGTTCTGTGAGTAGTGAATGCAGAGCTTTCTTATGAGGGAATGTCCTCCACATGCAGTGAGCTGATTCTCATCGGCCTGAAAACTGAGCAAAATAACCATGATTTCTATGCACAGACTTGCATTTCAGGAAAAAGTTTTTTCACTTGACATTTTATTTTCAGGCAATATTTAATGAAAGAATTCTTGAGAGAACTGTCACAAAATTTTGATCTAAGATAATTCTGACATTTCTTCCCCACTGGAGCCACTCCTGAAAATAAGAAATCTCAGAAGCTTAGGTAAAAGAATTACGTACAACAGTAAAAGAGACAATGTGTCACACTCCCTCCGAAGCTTGTCATCTTTAAATTCAGGCTGTTTTCCTTTCTTAGCTAAAACATTCTTACTAAAATCTGAGACCAGAGAACTTTCTTAAGCAAGCCCTTAAGATTCAAATATCCTCATCTCTATACACATCTATTTATTTATTTTAGGGAGAAACTAATCATAAAGTAAAACTAACCAATACTGACTCTGCGTACAACACTTCGCAGTCACCATGGTGTGGTGTACAGAAGGCCTAACGAATATCAAGCACTACGTGAATGGATTCTAAGAGATGTTTAAGGATTGTGCCAAATCTAATCATTATGTTGAGGACTTCCTGACAAGCCATGTCCCAGATCCTGGAGGTGATTATGCTAATTCTTTTGTTCAGGCCACAGTTTGGTAAAGGATGGCTGTCTTGACTCAACCATTGGCTATAATATGATTGTTCAGCACCAAGGACCAGAGATTCAATGACACGCAAGCTCTGACACGGCTTCCAGCCAAACACAGGAGACAGAGAACCGAACAAGGATAATGAGGTCTGCACCAAAGTGCTTCAGTGTCCACCATTATAGCATTTACCCAGAAATGGGGAGTCAGGGAAGGAAGGCTCCTCATGAACTGTCAAAAACAAAGACCTTGGAAGATAAAGACCTCAGCATAAGAGGGTTTGATAGAGGGAAGCAGATAGAACCCAATAGGCATCGACCCCAGGCTCTGGGCGGAAAACCATAATCAGTGTAGCAAAGTCACATCACACAGGGCCTTGTAAGTTATGTTTAAAAGTATAAAGTCAATGGGGAGCCACTGACCAGATGCCAACAGGCAAGCAGCAGCGGCAGATTTGCATTTAGAAAAATTCACTCTGGCTGTTGTACAGCAAGTGGATTGGAGAAGGGACAGGTGCAGAGGCAGAGAGCCCAGTGGGCAGAGGGAAGCATAAGGGTTATGTCTGTGTAGATGCAGAAATATTTTAGGAAGTAAAAACCAACAGAACTTGGTGAGCCAATACTTTTGGTTCCGTGTAAAGTTTTCCCTTTAACAATTTTGCTGGATGCTTCAGAGGAAAGAAAAGCAACCTATGAGAGAACAGCTCGGCTTAGCAAAAGAGAAGAATGCTATTCTACCACATATAATAAACATTTCAAATGCTTAGAATCTAGTTTCTTTGGCAGTTTTATTAGCACCATTTACCGTAGCAACCTCAACAGCGATCAGGTCAGGATCACCAAAAGGGCCTTAAAAATATTGCCTGCCCCCCCCCAGCAATCTCATCTTGGTACCCCAGAACCAAGCAGAGTGATCAGCCCAGATAGCTCAGTAAATGTTAGTTTAGTGGAAATGAAGTGTAATTCAGGTTGTGATTAGGTCAAATGTATCAAGCCCTCTGAAACTACCTGGCATAAAAACAGGTCTTCTGTGTGACATTTTATTTAGAGAACAAGTGACAGCAGAAAATTGAACTAATTTTCTGAATGGAAAGATAAAGTAGGGGACCTGCTGAAAAGCAGCTGGAAAAAAATGCATACGAGAGATGTTAAGCAGTACTGCCCAGATACCGATGGCTGTGAGATAAAAACAGCAGGTGAACAGGCACACAAGGAGGGCCGGGCCATCGAGCCTAGGTGTTGGGGGGTGGCTCAGTAAATGAGGAATACCCATAAATAGCCGCAGTTCCCTTCAATGCGCACAGAAGCCACTTGTGCCCAGGTCCGGGGGAAGGCAGGTTACTTAGAGCGGTAATGGCTCTAGACAGGAGTTGTGGCTGATAAGTCAATCTTTTGATAGTCACACCTGCAACCAACCTTTGTTCCAATACCCAGGGTGAAACATTTTGTTTAAGATGTGGTGATTTTAACTTGTTTCAAGTTACAATCAAGTCTCCAGTTCCTACCTAGCAGATGATACTAGGTACAAAGTACTAGAGTTTCCTGACTCAATCTGATACTCTGTGATAGAGTCCAGAGAGGGAATCAGTGAACATTAAATGAATATTTCAATGAATAAACAAATAAATGAACCTGTTGAAGTGCTTAGGTTCTGTCTTATTATCTAAATGTCCATTTCTTCTTAAACATATAAGATAAACTCCTCCCCATTGGAAGACTACATTCTTTCAGAGGAAAAGGTGAAGCAATATAAGAATTAAACACCGCATTACCTTTCTCAAG
This sequence comes from Manis javanica, assembly GCF_040802235.1. Taxonomy (NCBI): domain Eukaryota; kingdom Metazoa; phylum Chordata; class Mammalia; order Pholidota; family Manidae; genus Manis; species Manis javanica. The sequence continues at coordinate 69,444,426 of NC_133168.1, forward strand.
GATCCAAGCATCCTAACTCTTCTTTTTCATTTCTTTGTTCCAAATAACACATACACAAATTACATGCAATTTTTTCTTTTTAAAAGTTTCCATAAACTTTGGATGCATTAACTTTTAGTCTTCCTCACTCTATCCTTACAGATCTGTGATATCCATTTGCTTGTGCCCTTGACCATAAGACTTTCCTTTTAACATCCTATAATATCCCTAATATCTAATCCTAGCAAAAGTCTCCCATTGCAGCCTCACTCATTCTCTTAGTTGTTCCTTCTCTTTATCTTCACTCTGATTATTCATATTTCTGATATCAGAAAACACCCACCCAAGGGATCACACTTCCCTTTTCTGCCTGTTTTAGATGGACAGTTTACTAGGGTACTAAACTATAATTTGTGTCTTCATTCTTAGTTTTCTGCAGTCCTGCCCCCCAAAGTTCCCACCATGTTTCATTACTAGCATGCTTTTCTTTCTCATTTAGAATTAGCACCAGAATTAAAATGCTCTCATTGCCTTCTCTATGTCTGGATATGAAATTGTCAGCAAAGCAAGCAGAGAATCAATCAGCTGGTCTGCTTTTTAGTAAGGTGTCTGTTCCACGAGCTGTCTAGTCCACACAGGGTCTCCATCACTATTTCTACAACCTGCCTTCACAATCCCATTTTCCAATGTGCATCAGGAAACCATTGTTCATGTTTCCTATTTGGTAGGAAGTCTATGCTATATTCTCTCAACACCCCACCATCAATTCTGCTTTTGACTCTACTCCAAAAACTACCCTATGCATCCATCATGAGGTCATTAAATTTGCCAAAAAATGCACACAGTACAATCCCATACTACCCTACGTTCCCTTCTATTATTGTTATCAATCAATTGTGTATACTTATTAGTTATTATATAATTACTTAATTTTCCCTGCATAAGTTTCCTTCTCTAATAGAGATAATATACTTGCTCAACTGACTAATTTAGGAAAACTTCTGTCTATAAAATTATTTTAAAAGGAAACCTGATGTTTCAGCTGAAACCACAGTTTCAGCAAAATAGTTAACAGAATTTTTCCCTGAGAGGTTGCACTGTACCACAGTTAACTTAAACACAGAGATAATTTATGTACAGTACATTAAAATCATTATTAATGTGTCTTAATTTTTAAAAGTAAATAATGGGGAGTCTTAAGCAAATGCCTGGTGATAAGAAACCCTTGAAATCTTGCAAAAGGATCATTTAATTCCATTGTGGTTAATACATGGAGGATAATAAATGGCTAGCCAAAGTTAAAATCAACTTATCTATTTTTTATTCATTCATCAAACTGAAGACTAGTATCTAAAGATTAGGTTGTCCCAAAGGGTACTTACAAGAACATTGCCATCAGTAGCCATGTATGATGTCAAATCGGTAGAAACAAAAACTACAAGAGAATAAAGGCAATTCATTAAATGGTCTTTTAATACAGAACACAATAAGCCAAATGTTTAAAACTGAGGTCATAAAATAAGACAGAATTTCCTTTGCACATTTGTCAGTACACTTCCCAGTCTACAGCAAGACAAGAATATTATTTATGTAATTAATATTATATTATACATAAACATGTATCTTTGAAAAGTGAAAATATTTTCCTCTTCATGGTGAACAATACAATGTAAGATGTGGAAATATTTGATCCATTTCTATTATTCTGATGTAGTAACTAAACTATTTCAAAATGTTCCATCTCCTCAGAAGTTCCAACTTTAATGTGAAGATGAGCCCCTTTTGATGTACTGCACTTTGTACTGGATTATCTGAAAAATAAGACATTCTGGGGTTTCAAGAAAAACAAATGAAAACAAAATGAAAAAAATCTCATTTTTTTAGGGCAACCAAGAAACTTGTTAAACATCCATGAGCCACTGAAACTCTCCCCAAAGCAGAGAGCCTTTTAATTTCTTCCCAGTGACACTACAAATAGAGATGGATACTCCATGTTCCTTTATTTCTTTTATCAATGGTTCCTAAATCTTGAAGAATGGATACCTCTTTTTAACATCAAAAAGACCATATTATATAGATATGAATAAAATATTTATTTATAAACATCAAAGACAAAAACCACAATAAAAGACAATTTACTTACTTAACTTTTTAACTTATTTATTTTAAAAAATACCCTAATACCTAAATTCAAATCACACTGGTGAAAACATCTGCAATATATAGCTAATATATAAGAATGAAAATGTAAAGAGTTCTTACACATCAATGAGACAATAATAAGCAAATGAATGGAAATAAGGGAAGGAAAATTTTTTAAAATACAAATACAAATGATGAATGTTTAACCACATTAGCAACAAGTGCAACATAAAACAACATGATTCCATTTTTGTCAAGATTGGCACACATGAAAATATTAAGTGGAGGTGTGTTGCTAAGAGTAATTTGCTGTTGTTAGAATGCCAGATTATTACAGCCGTGCTACAGGGCAATTTGTCAGGATGACAGTGGTGATGATGAGAACAGCCAAAATGGCCACTTGCTAAGTCTTTACTATGTGCCGTCAGCCATGCTGAAGCCCTACAACCAAACAGGCAGAGTTTTGCAACACAGCCTTAATTACAAAGTAGGGGGAAAATCATGTGCTGTGATATCATTCATTATCATAAAAATACAGGTTTATATACATACATATCCTGCATCATTTATTGCATTAGGGTAAAACATCTGAAGTTACTCACAGCAAAATGTGTATACTAATTATCTCTGAGAGCTGGAGTAACCTATATGTGTTTATTGTCTACAGTATTTATAAAATTAAAATGATCAGATAAAATGCTGAATATTGTACTGATAAATACTCTTTATAAGAATGTATTTTTAATATCCACTGAGTGAACACGTAGCAAGTAAAAGCTAAAAGCTAGTTTGAATTAAGTAGCTCTTTTAGTAAAGAAGCTTGTAGAACTTGTAGAAATTAAGAGCAAAGCTTTGGGTTGGTCTGGGCTGGATTTAAATCCCAGCCTGGAAATTTATAGGGTAATTGTAGCTGAGTAACTGATATTTTGGGGCCTTAGGAATCCCGTCTGTACCATGGGAATAATAATAGTATTTTCTCCTTAGAGTCAGATAAAATTTAAGAGAAAATACCTTTCTAATGCTCATAGCAGGGCCCAACTTACAAGAAATACTCAAAAAGATACTTTGTTGTCATAAAATATATTCACTCCTTAAGCAAGAATTTATTAAAGGTCAACTATGTATACCCTTTAAATGTAATATAAAACATTACTGTTTAACCTTTCCTGACTCTGTTTAACATTTCCAGATAACTAATTGGCACATCCCCTACAATAACATAAAAGCTAAAAAATTGCATTTATTAAGTGGTTACTATGTGCCCAGCTAATTGATGATTTTCATGTATCATGCCATATGATTAGAAGGACCTTATGAATAATCTGCTATTATTAGTCCCATGTCTTAGATGAGGCAATCTAGGTAATTTAGGGGAAGAAGTTAGCAAATGGATATTTCTGAATTCAAACACATATGCCAGAGTCTGCTCTCTTAACCACCACAGCACTATCCCAGCTTGCCCCAGATTTCCCACAGGACATTGCTCCTAGTTAACATCTCAGGGACCACAGTGTTGTATCATGGTGCCGTGGACAATGAGAATAAAGGTCATGGTGGACCCACTCTTCTACATGCCCCAGGGCCTAAGCCAGTGAAGAGTTTAGGCAAGAGTTGTCAAAATAATGTTTTAAATTAATAGATCACACCCTCAGACAACTTTATGATTTCAGTGATATTCTGAATCCCTTCCCTCAGCCAGCTTTCTGAATCTCCTATTTTCAGGACAACCAAGAAACTTTTAAATATCCACAAGCCACTGAAACTCTCCCCAAAGCAGAGAGCCTTTTTATTTCTTAATTGTTTGTGAATCATTAAAAGTAATTTTTGTGATAGTCATCATGTTGTATTTGGCGTATATTTGGAAGGAGTTCAAAAACTGCTCCATTCCCATCTATTTATTTATGTGAAAAATAGTTCTAAGTGCTTACATACATAAAATATAATAGGATTAATATTAAAATCCTATTAAAAATAGGATTAAAATAAAATTAACCTCTCATTCTAGCAATAAATAATACTTATCCATGGATATGTTACATAAGGACAGGGAAAACCTGATCTATCTCATTAAACAATGCATCTTCAATAAAAATATTTCTCTTGTATTAATCATTACTTGTCAAAGTTTATAAACTACTCAATCTGTTTGTTAAATTATATACCAATAAAATTGTAATGATAACTCACTCCAGATGAAATATTTATGGCTTAAAGAATTAAATCACACAAAAATTTTTTAATTAATTTCAATTTATGTTTTTTTGCTGAAATGTATGATAGAATTGTCAAAAAAAAGTTTTCCAGCACAAAAAAATTGGATAAAAATGTATGGAGTAATGGAATGAAAATACGAGTTCCAGGGAGAAAAAAACAGAACAATGTAAAATTTACAACTCCAAAAATTACTTTAAAAAAAAAGGGACATACCAAATATCTGAAGAATTATATTGCACAGATTATATTTAAAGAGAAATATAACCTTTTTGCTATCAAGATTTAGAATATACCAGAAATTACATCTTTTGCAACTATTTAAACATATGATAAAAATTCTAGGTGATGATTTAAGGTGTAAGGGAGTACACCAAATTATTTTATGGTTACACCCAAAAAACGGTGTGCACATACGTAAGTTAGGATCAAACAGATTTCATTTTGCCACTTGTTAAATATGGAAATTTATGAAAATCACTTATTTCCCTGAATAGCAAACACCTCATCTGTTAAATTGAAATAATAGCAAACTCATAGGATTTTTTGTGAAATTTAAATGAAATATCATATGGGAAACAGGGAAGGCGCAGTGCACACTCAGTAAATGATAGCAATTACCTGGAATGGAAGCAATTACCTAGAAATAGCTTTGTTATAGAAAACTATCCCTCCTAATGGAATTAGCATGCAACTAAAGGGCTTGAGCAAGTGTGATAACAGGTTTCATCAAATAAAATAGCTTTTATACTTCAAGGTTGATTAAACTCCCTAACTTACTATTCTTGAGACATCTTGGGTACTTTGCTTCAGAGTTTAAGGGAATAGTTTTCTCAGTCATATCTGAGACAATTATTTTCTTCAAAGTTCCTTGACATATCACAGTGTGCGACTTAGCCGAACGACGAGGTCATTAATAATATTTTAAGTTTGTGAAATGAAATCAAATGCATTCCTGACAAGCTCTGTAACTGAAAAGTGGAAAACATATTGCATTACCAAATGAATAATAAAGTTAATGTCAAAGAAGAGATTTTCCTTTAAAGCGGTTTTTATGGGCTGAGTGTTTGTGTCCCCACCCCCCAAAATTCATGCTGAAATCTAATCTCCAGTGTGACAGTGTTGAAACTGGGGCCTTTGGGTCATGATGGCAGAACCTTCATAAGTGGAATTAGTGCCTAGGTAAGAAGAGGCAGAGAGCTTGCTCACTCTCTTTCCACCGTGTGAAGATACCAGGAGAAAAGTCAGCAGTCTGCAACCCAGAAGAGGGGGCTCTCACCAGAACCCAGCCATGCTGGAGCCATGATTTTGGACTTCCAGCCTCCAGAACTGTGAGAAACACATTGTGAGAAACACATTCTATTGTTGATAAGCTACCCAGTTTACAGTGTTTTGTTACAGCAGCCCACGTGGACTAAGACACCGATGAAGAATCATTCCATTTTGTTTTAGACACAAACAAAATTCAAATTCATTATAGAAATTTATTTTAGAAACTTTGATAAATTAGTTAAGTCAGAAATACAGGCTCTGGTCTTAAATCAACCTAAAGCCAGAAATAAGCCAAGACTATCAATACGCAACAAATGCTCTAGTGATTAAAAGAAGGCAGTTGGTGATAATAACTTTTTTAAAAAGAAAATTTTACTAAAGGTGGTTATAGGTTCAATGAATCCAAAAGTAACTATCTTGATTATTCCACAATAGACATTACAATTTTGGGGATGATGCAGCAAAATAAGCACCATGTCTATTGTTTTAAAGTTTTTAAAAAGAAGAAAACATTGTGATTTAGAGATAACTTTCCAATTGAAAGAAACCGTGGGCTGGGTTTATTCTCTTTTTCACAGAGCATTATGTGAAAACATGTGAACATTTTAAACTTTGAGCTCTAAAATTTCAAAAACCCACAGATTAAATCATAGCACGTTTATTCTCTAAAATTGCAATGCTAGCATTTGACAAGGCACTCTGAGAGCCACAAGTGGACATACAGAAAGCCCATGAACATAGGCAAACAATGCGCATTATTCTTAAATATCCAGAAACTAGAGCTGAAGAGGAAACAGAAAACGCTGCTCATTCTAGAGGCAGAAACCTCAATCATCAAAAAGCATGTAGTAACTGTAGCAATGAAGTGCACACTTAACTACCAATGAGTGCAATCTGTAAGCAATATCTTTTCTTAAATGACAGTCCATCATAACAATGCCATGGGAAGCAGGAGAATTCATCTTTTCCTATCTAGTAAAAGCAAAGACATGAAATAGTCTGCTAGTTTTGCCAAACAGCAGGGGTCTTCTTAAGGCAGAGCCGGAAGGAAAGAAAGCAAAATCCAAGATGCCCTCCCCATGGCACATGCACAGTCATGTTTAGAGTGGGGTGGCCTGTGGTTTTCACTTTGTCCAGAAAATTTGCGAAAGAGAAAAATGCCTTTATCCAATTATTTCAGTTTTCTTTTTCACTTAAGCCCTGTTGTCATTCTGAATCCAATCTGTTTCCTACATGCTTTTAAAAATCCTCATTCTTTCTTTCTCTTTCTTTATTCTCTTTTTTATTGTTCACTTTTCTACTCATTTCACTGCATGTCTTTTCTGCCATCTCTACACTTTGAGGATGAAATGACAGATGGTTTCAAGAGCCGCAGCTTTTTTTAAACAGAAACTCTGATGATTAAAATTACTATTTTCAACACTGCTAAAATACCGTGATACATCATCTGAGATTGGCAGGCTTCTCCTTACTTTTCCTTCATGCATTCCCACAGAAACTGTCAATCCTGACAATTAAGGCTTAGACATAAAAATCCACAAATCTAATGCTGGGGAGAAAACCCTTTCTTCAGCCAATAATGTTAATCCTTGCTCCGAAAGGACCATTTTTACCCCCAACAAGCAGGTGGGAAACTCCCAGAGATCTAGAACAATCTGCCTCTTTTACCTCCTGAAGGAACCTGTGCTAAATGGAAATGGCTATGGGCCAGCCCTGCCTGGGGAGGCATCAAGCTCCCTTGCATCTCTGAACTGCAGGGGGCTCAGGTTCTTCTGCAGCCTCCAGAACCCAAAATTTCAAAGATGAATGTCCACCTCGCAGCATGCCCTCAGGGCTTGGGCAAGCCAGTGGGGCCCTGCTGATATCTCTCTGGTGTCACCAGAGGGGGCACAACCCACACCCACCCTGTGGCAAGTAAGGTCAACAGGATAACAAAGAGCAACAGGACTCATCTCTATGGGGTTGGATCTTAAATCCACGATGGCAGCCCCAGAAGTGAGTGCTCCCACTAGCCTTTCAGAATTGGACTAGCACAGTGACTGTTGGCTATTCAAATTATTTATATGGGTAGGGGTGCTGTAAAGCATATGCACACATACCCCCCCCCACACACACACACACAGAAATGCACCCTAGCAGTAGCCTTATGCACCAATGAAGATTAAACCTGCATGTCGCCTGCCTCCTTTCCTGGGTGTGACAGATCCAAGATCCAAGGAGGTTCTAGGAGCCAGTCGCTCTAAGCTCCAATTTGCCTGTGTGCTTAGATCTAAGATGTTTGTGATTGAAACCCAAGGAAATTCCTTATAGGTTTTTACTAGCCTCAAGATGTTACATCAAGTTGGGAAGTGGCCTTATTATGGGCCACAGGAAGCACTGGTAGCCCCCAGGGAAAGTATCAGTTGTTAGGTCCACTAGAGTCTGTCCCATGAGCACACCCTGGCTCTCTACAACGGCAGCCCTTACATAACAACACGTGATTCCTAAGTTCACTTTACTCCAGCCTGCAGGGGTGGGAGCACAGGCAGTACTCTAAGATGGGCCAGACAAGAATGGCTAATGATGGCCCTTACCTTTCTGTAATTTGCATCCCCAAACTTCTCCACATGAATAATAATCTTATTTTTTCTCTATGGAAGAAGCTACTGAGTATCCTGCTATGAAACCCAGTCCAGTGCAGACTGCTGTGAGGTAGCCAATCATGTTAATGCAGCCAAATGAGCCTCCACTGAACACTCTTCTCACCAAAGTGAGTATTTACACCCTGTGTGGCAGTGGCCTCTGCCATGGGACCATTGCTGGCTGGAAAGGAGCCAGAAAAAGAGCTATTTTAAAAGTCATCTACTTTTTACACCTGTTGCTCTGCAGTTGGAGCCAAAACTAGCTCTTTTGTCTGGTTAGCTCTTTCATGGGAAAATGATGTCACAGAGATGACAGGTCATTCCTGACTTCACTCCCCTCTTGGACAACTAACATCTATCCAAGAACAAGATACACTGAGACAATCTTAGAGCACAGGGGTGGGGCTGAAGCACCCCTCGTACCACAGAGTCTGAGATACAAGTGCATTAGAAGGGTAAGAGAGGTGACTACGCATTAACTGCACTGCCCCCTCCCCCACCAGGATAGCACAGCACCATGCTGAGGGGTCTCCTGGGGCTTCTGGTTCCTCCAATGGGAAAAGAGAGCCAGGGGGACAAACAGCCTCCCCCAGCATTATGGGTCATTTTGTGGGAATCCTTACACTTATCTCACATCATAGGGATTGCAGAGAAACCCATGGGGCTCAGACAATAGGAATCTGGAAGCAACAGAGGGCTTGTAACAACCAGCACATGGGCCTTGGCAGACAGAGCTCATACCTGCAGTACCCACGCAGTAATCCCAGCCAGCATCTTTGCTCATCTGCTCATAAGTCAGGGGTACATCCTGACCTGGGAACTTGATGGGGTACAGATCTGCTCAATATGGATCCTCAAACAAGGAGTTTTGTGGGCTCTAGAGCCCCGTTCGCCCATGCCCAGCAAGATGCTGAGTCACAGACCCACCTGCCATGGAGTGTGCTTTCCAGCCCTGGCTGCCCAGAGGGCTGATGACATCTCTTGGAAGCAGTATGGCTCACCAGCACTAGAACCAAGAGGTAGACAGGCAGATCTGATCACCCACACAGCAAGCCAGTACCAGGCTTGGAGGATTCCCATGCTATCCACAGGAAAGGGGATTCATTCATAGTCAAGGCTGTAGGTAGCTCCCAGCACCTACCAACCAGAGAGCTTGTTTAGGAAATTGAGAAGAGCCTGGAGTGACCCCTCCCTGTCCTGCCCAGGCAAGGGGATTGGGACATTGCCCCATCCGCTGTGGAAAATATCTTCCAGCCCTATATGAACAGCAGGCCCAACAAAGACACTTGAAAGCTGTGCAGCCCAGTGGTGTTCAAGCTGAAAGAAGGGCAGACAGAGCCAATAGATCGCAGAGTGAACAGGTGGCCCTATTTGGCAGGGGAACTTAGGATGTAAGTCAGCTTGAGTTGAGACAATAAATAGCTTTACTAGTTTTAGAGTTGCTTCTCCCACTGCAACCAAGCAGGAAATCTAATTTGTAACCCCACTCATCAAGGAACACAGCCTTCAGCCTGTCTGACCAGGGACCCTAACCAGAGCACACGGGAAGCTGCATAGCCTGTTCAACAGTCCTACATATGACAGCACTTAAACATAGAGCACAGCCAGTGGCTTCCCCCACCTGCAACCTAAAACCAGTGGCCCCACCTGACTAGGGAATTCAATACACACTCAGGCCTGATTCAGGTCCCCAAACAACAAGCTATATAAACCCTGGACCCTGGTCTGCAGCCCTGCTAAGGCAGGGAAGCTAATTCATAGCCTCAACTAACTGAATATAGTACCCAGTCCTAACATCTAGGAAGCCTGACTGATAATTCAGGCAGCTGTGGAGCCCATCCTATAGCCTCGCTTGGGAAAGGAACTAAGATAACAGTCTTATCCAACTTTTCTCAGCCAGTGGCATTACCCCCATCCCTGTTCTCAGAGTCCTAACAGTTGACTTGCATAAAATTGGACCAGAATATTAGGCCCCAACCATGCAGACTTTACTAGCAGACACCCAGAGGCCAAAATTTTGCTGACTGGTTAAGAATTACCTCTTCCAAAGCAAACCAGTAAAGTCTGGAGGAGGAACCTCATTAGTCGAGTGGGCAGATACAACATAAAGAATCAAGGATCATGAAAAAATCAGGTAAATATGACACCACCACATGAAACTAATAAAGCACTAATAATAGACCATAAAGACATGGAGATCCATGAGCTGCTGGGCAAAAATTCAGGGTAATCCTCTTAAGTTTAATGAACTAAAAGAAAACACAGACAACTAAACAAAATTAGGAAAACGATGCATGAACAAAACAAGAAGTTTGACAAAGAAATAGCAACCATTAAAAAAATAAACTAACAATTCTAGAGTTGAAAAATACAAAAACTGAACTGAAGAATTCAATACTGAGTTTCAAAAGTAAACCCAACATGCAGAGCAAAGATTCAGAGACTTGGAGAATAGGACATGGGAAATTAACCAGTTGAAGGAGCAAAAAGGAAAAAAGACTGAAAAAGAGTGATGAAAGTCTATAGGAATTATGGGACACAGTAAAAAGAAATAACATTTGTATTATGGGAATTCCAGAAAGAGAAGAGAAAGAGAAAGGAAAAGTATATTTAAAGTAATAATGGCTGAAAACTTCCCAAACCTGGGCAAAGAAATGGACATACAGATTCATGAGGCCAAAAGAATCCCAAATAGATTGAATCCAAACAAGGCTACACCAAAGTACATGAAAATTAAATTGTCAAAAGTCAAAGACAAAGAAAGAATTTTAAGAGCAGAAAGATAAAAGGTAAGTCACATACAAGGGAACTCCCCATAAGACTATAAGCATATTTCTCAACAGAAACTTTTCAGGCCAGGAGAGAATGGGATGACATCTTCAAAATAATGAAAGAAAATTAAGTATCAATCAATACTTCTATACCCAGAAAGCTTATCTTTGGGAAACAAAGAAGGGATAAAAAATACTTTGAACAAATAAAACCTAAGGGAGATCATTATTACCAGACCAGCCTTACAACAAATGTTAGAGGGAGTCCTTTAAGCAGAAGGAAAAAGCACTAATTAAAATTACAAAAACACAAAAAGGTAGCATAAATCTCACTCGCAATGGTAAATTGTCATAGTTAGATTCTGCAAAATGGTAATAGTGGTGCATGACTCACAACTCTAATTTAAACGTCAAGAAATGAACATACAAAAATAACCATAATAGAATCTGTTGTTAGGCATACAATATAAAAATATGTAACTTGTAACAATGATAACCTAAAATGTGAGGGGGGGAATGTAAAAGTGTCAAGTAAACAAATCTCATTTAAGTTGACTTGTTATCAATTTAAGATAGGGTATTACAAGTTTAAGATATTTTATGTAAGCTTCATGGTAACCACAGGGAAAATCTTGTAGTAATTACACAAAATAAATCAATTCCATTTGCAATAGCATTAAAATTATTAGATATAAATTTAAGTAAGGATGTGATTTCTATTCTGAAAACTACAAAATTTTGGTGAAAGAAATTGAAGAAGACACAAATAAATGGAAATATATCCCATGTTCATGAACTGGAAGAGTATTATTAAACTGTCAATACAACCAAAAGCTATCTATGGGCCCAATGCAATTACTATCAGTATTTCAATAGCCAAAAAGTATCAAAAACACTCCTAAGATGTATGAAGCCACAAAAGATCTCAAATAGCCAAAGAATTTGTGAAAAAGAAGAAGCAGGAGGTATCAAACTTCCTGATTTTGAACTATACTATAAAACTATTCTCATCAAAGCAGTATGGTACTGGCATAAAAACAGACCAAAGGAACAGAATTGATAGCCCAGAATAAACCCATGCATATAAAATCAACCAATATTTGACAAGCGAGCCAAGAACACTCAATGGAGAAAAGACTTGTGTCTTCAATAAATGTTGCTGGGATAATTGGATTGTCACATGTAAAAGAATAAAACAGATCCATATCTTACACTCTGATAAAAATTAACTTGAAATGGATTAAACACTTAAATGTAAGACCTAAAAACATGAAACTCCTAGAAGAAAACATGGGAACAAAGCTCTTTGACATGCGTCCTGGTAATGTTTTTTGGATATGACACAAAATCAAAAACAAGAGGGACTACATCAAACTAAAAAGCTTATACGCAGCAAAACAAAACATCAAAAAAGTGAAAAGACAATCTACAGAGTAGGAAAAAGTACTTAGAAGCCATATATATGATAAAAGGTTATTATATAAAATGTATAAAGAACTCACAAAACTCAGTAGCAAAAAAAACAAATAATCTAATTAAAAAATAGTCAAAGGACCTGAATAGACATTTCTCCAAAGAAGATACAAAAAGCCAACAGATACATGAAAAGATGCTCAACATCACTAGTCATTAGGGAAATGGAGCTTAAAACTGAAATGAAATATCACCTCATGATATTTGTTGATGGCCATCAACAAAAAGAGAGAACAAATGCTTGTGTGGATGTGGAGAAAAGAGAACCCTTGTGCACTGTTAAATCGGTGCAGCCACTATGAAAAACAGCATGGGGGAATCCTTAGAATTTAAAAATAGAACTACCATATGATCCAGGAATTCCACTTCTGGGTATTTATCTGAAGGAAACAAAAACACTAACTTGAAAAGATATCTGTACCCCCTCATGTTTATTGCAGTATTATTTACAATAACCAAAGCATGCAAACAACCTAAATGTCCATCTATGGATGAATGGATAAAGAAGTTGTGGCCTATGCCTTTGTACAATGGAATATTATTCAGCTGTAAAAATATAAGGAAATACCACCATTTGTGACAACATAGATGATGGCCTTGAAGACATTATGCTAAGTGAAATAAGTCACACAGAGAAAGACAAACACTGTATAATTTCACTTATATGTGAAATCTTTAAAAAAAAACCAGAAAGAGAAATCAGACTTGTGCTGATCAGAGGCAGGGGTGTGGTGATGGGAGGAATTGGAGGAAAGTGGTCAAAAGTACAAACTTTCAGTTATAAGTACAGGCATGTAATGTACAATGTGATGATTATGGCTAACACTGCGGTGCGATACATGGTAAAGAGACTAAATCCTAACAATTCTTATAACAAGGAAAAATTTTTTTCCTTTATTTTTTTTTCATTGTATTTATATGAGGAGATGGATATTAGATTAATTTATTTTGGTTATCATTTCATAATATATGTAAATCAAATCATCCTGTTAGGGAATATAACCAATAATATTATAATAACTATGTATGGTGACAGATGGTAACTAGACATCCTGGTGGGCTTTTCATTACGTATATAAATGTTGAATCACTATCTTGTATACCTGAATCTAATACAGTACATCAACTATACTTCAATAAAATGCCATCATGCTGTACACCTTAAACTTATACAGTGATGTATGTCAAACATTTCTCAAAATAACTGAAAAAAAATTTTTTAAGGAATAGGGTAACTTCTCTTAAACTGGTATTTGGCAGAAATATTGCAAACTGTTTTCAGTCTTTGCATCAACTCTGTAATATATTACATATACTCTCACAAATGAAGAAACCGATACAGAAAAAGTAGACTAATTACACAGCTAACAAGTTATAAACTCAGAATTTGAATTCAGGTTGTCAAACTCCAAGCTCAGGAAATTTAGACATTAGCAATAATGTCTCTTATAAAAAATGTTTGCCTTTTCAACCTCCCCTTAGCAGCATGCTTAATTTTCTGCAAATAGTAAATCTTACTACATTCCTACAGTGAATGAGTCCAATAATTCTGGCAAACCCTCTAGGCCAGGCATTCAGGTAGGCACCTCATAAATATCTGGTGAGTCATATTGACCCACCTCTACTTTCGGACAAGTTAGAATGGGTAACTATTTACCAAATTTGGCAGTTCAGAGGGCCCTTTTGTGGCTCACAGTAATTGGAACCTTGTACCCAAAGACCTATATGTAGGACCAGGGACCAGCTACAACTGAGTAAATTTGAAGGATCTGATCAACAAGGAATATTGTTTCTAGAGACACCAAATGCTGCTTGTTTTGGAATTGGGCATCCAGGCCAAGGCTGCAAGTCAGAAATCATGCGGGGCTGACTTCCTAGTTGGAATCCTAAATGGGAAGGCTAATGAATCCTAAGCTTGTATCCATATCAGCTGGCCAACAGCCCTGCTGCAAATACCTAAAATTTTGCATCTGCTGACAATTCTGAGGTTATGTCTTCCAAATTTCCAAACCAAGAATGAGAGATGTAGTGAAGACACATCTATATATGCTTAAGGAAGAACTGTTAAATTAAAGTCATTTTTAAATACCCCAAAATCAATACATTTGTTGACACAATCCATGTAAATTCTTTCCACAGGAAAGATTAGCTTTCTCTAGAATCATAACATGTATTCAAAGAGACACCCAGTGGAGAAACATGTAAGTACATGTTTTAGCTTGAGACTGAAGACTTGAATCATTCTGACTCCCTAACTTAACATTCTTTTGATTTCAATGGAGTATTTTTTTTAACTGCAAGAATTATAACCCACGAAATCTAAAGTTCACAAAAGGATATTCTGTGTTTATTTCTAAAGGAAGTATTTGCTCTTTTATTTTTTATTTAGATCATCTTACTACTTAGAATTAACACAAAAATTACAGAGTAGATTGCAATTGGCCAGCCACTTCAGTTTACCTTTCCCTGAAAGGTGCTCATTTTTGTTTTGTTTTGTTTTCACCCCTTTATATGCATGTCAGATTTTCCATTTGTCTTTGGGTTGTTTTATTCTTATTTTTTAAATAAGGAAAGCCAAGAACTTTTTTTTTCCAGCCAGTTTCCTGTGGCCGACCCAGCTTCCTGTGACCTGCCCATCTTCATTTCATACACTCTTCCTCACTCACACCTTAACTATACACTGTGTTACACACCCACCTCCTCTCATTCAACTTACATGTGCACCGGCCAACACCCTCCCACAGCCCTAGGTAACTTCACCTAACCTCGGAAGTAAAAGTGTCTCATCATAAAGAAAAATAAGGAATCATCTATTTTTTCTTTACTTCAAAATGCTGAAATTTGATTGTGTCCAATGTTTAGATCAGAAATTGTTTTAAAGTAAATATATATGTTTGATAGCAGTTTATATGACCTCATGGACTCAAACTCAGAGAATTTTGATCTGAAAGAGGAACAATTGTTTGAGAGGAAGCCAGAGGACATTTATAAAGTGCAGTTCCTCAGACATGACCATGCTATAAAAAGCCAAGCCATGTGGACAGTCACAGGAGAATGAGGAGCCAGGTGGAGAAAGAAAAGTCCAGGGCCACCCAGGCTCCAGATACGTGGATGCACAAGTGATCAGGGAAGCAAATCCACCTGTCCCAACCTCTGCAGCTGAGACTGTGGGTCAGAGACAAACTGCCAAGCCAAGCCCTCCCCAGATTCCTGTCAAGCTAAAACAAAGAGGTCCTTCCTCCACCATTCTCAATAAGTAAGGTGTTCCTTGTTTCCTCCATCATGTATTTCATCATGAAACGTTGAAACCTTTTCCTTTGATTACTAGGAATAAACCAAAAAGCTTATTATCATTCAACAACACTGTATCAGAAGCACTCATAAAAGTATAAGAATTATAATGATGTAAAAAATAAGAAAATAAGACTGTCAATATTTTCAGATATGATTTTACATGTGGAAAAATACATGTGTATTATTAAAACTAAAAAGTGGACATAGAAGGGTTGCTGGATACAAGGGCCAACATATGAAAATAACATTTCTACCACCAACAACAAATGAAAATACAATTTTTAAGAATATACATATATAGCAATATCATTAAATTCTAAATACATAATGAATCTAACAAAAATGTGTAATACTTCTATGAAGAAATCTATAAAACACAACCAAAAGAAGTTGAAGATCTAAGTAAGTGGAAGTATCTATCATGTTCATTAATCAGAAGACTTGAGATTGTAAAGATGACAATGGTTAGAGCTTTTCTTTGCTGTTAATTTTATTATCTTAGGATCATAAGGATATTATCTTACCTTTTCTTCTAGAATTTTGTTGTTTTGACTTTCATATTAGATCTACAATCTATTTGCAATTGATTTTTTATTATGGTTTAAATTAATGTCATTTCCTTTTTTTTCATTAATAACCACTTGTCTTGATATCATTCATTGAAAATACTTTGTATTAGTTCCCCATTGTCTCTAACCATCAAGGAAAAGCTTGGTAAGTTGGAACACACTAAAATTAATCATTTCTATTCAATATTAACCAAAAGACAACATTAGGGTTTGTAAAAGCAAGCAAATGAATGAGAAAGAATATGTGTAGTATATATAACCTATAAAAGATTACATACCAGAATGTATATAAAGAACTCTTTATAAATCATGTTTATGAAGAATGTGTATAAGGAACTCTTTATAAGTCACTAACAGGCAGGAAACCCAAGAGAAAAATGAGAGAAGACTTAATAGCACATAATAGCCTTAATTTCACAAAGGAGGATATCAATTAGCCAACATACATCTGAAAAGGTACTCAGCCTCATTAACAATGAGGGAAATGCAACGCAAATCCCACCAAAACTGTGAAATTTTAGAAGACTGACAATACGAACAGTCAGCAACATTGCAGAGCCAATGAAAACTCTCAAACACTGCTGTTGGGAGTGTAAATAAGGGCAAATATCTTGGGAATCTGGCAATATCAGCTAAAGCTGATGACATGCATAATCCACAACCCCAAAATTCCTCTTTTCAGTATACAAGCATCAGATATGCATGCACATGTACACTGAAAATGTGTGAGAATGTTTCCAGCTGCCTTGAGGATCATCAAAATGTTGAAAACAACCCAAATGTCCACCAACAGGAAAGTGGACAAATTGTCGTATAGTCATGCAATGGAATACTATTTAGCAATAAGAAGGGAAAAACTACGTATACCCAGTCACATAATATTGAGAGAAAGAAGCCAGGCACAAAAGAATAGAAACTATATGATTTTATTCCTACAAAATAATATAACAGGCAAAACTAGACCTTAGGGTCCAGTGACATACACTTGGGTCATAAAATTATAAAGGAAGCCAAGCCCAGATTTAGAAATTGAAGATATAATACTGAATACAATAGATAAGACCTCCTGCCCTCATGGGATTAATGTTTCTAGCCAAACAATTAACACAATAAATAAGTTAAACAAATGATATCTTTGATGGAGATACATGGGGCAAACAAAATAGGGAAGAGTATTATAGAGGACTGCAAATTCAAATGGGTGGGTAGGAATGGTGTCACTAAATATCTGACAGTGGAATAACGACCTGGGAGAGGTGAGGAAACCCCTGCGGATACCTGTCCTGGTAGAGATGAACGCAAAGACCTGAGCTGGAGCTGAGAGTGTGCACAGCGAGGGGCCAGCACGGCCGAGGCTGGGTGGGTGGTGGGGGGAGAGTGCCAGAAGATGGGGTCACAGGGACTTTGGGACGCCAGATCAGGCAGGTGGTCTTTGGAGCTATCACTGCAGACTTCACTTTTCCTTGTCGTTAAGCAGAGAAGCATTGTAGGATTTGACTGTCAAGCATGACACCCAAGCCGGCTCCAGCACTGAGAAGAGACTGAGAGGAGCGCATACACTGAGAAAGCAGTTGAGAGACGAGCGCAGAAATCCAGAGACTCCAGAACGTCCTGGACCAGGGCGGTAGCAGTGGGGCCCCGGCTAAATGGGCCAAAGCATTCATTGCTCTTGTCTCAGTGGCTGGTTCAGGAAAGAGTAAACGGCTAAGTCAGGCTACTCAGGAAATTTTGCCTGAGTATTGGGAACGCGACTCGTCCTTCCTTCTGGGATCTGAACCAGGAGTGCAGTGCAAACCGGGAGCCAGCAGCGGCCCTCACGCTTACCTGGTGGAGAGAAGGGAGAATGAAACCCAACAGCGGGCAGCAGAGCCCAGACGAGGGAGGAAGGAAGCTGCCTGAGCCACCAGATGCTGAACGGACCTGTTTAAGAGGATGCAAACCTACCTATGTCTTGTGAGATTTCAGAAGGTACACAGAGAATTCTAAACACATACAGACCACAGAAACAGCTTTATCTACAAAGAAGAATAAAAGTGACATCAGATTTCTCATATGCAACATAACATGTGAAAGAAAATTGGAGCAATGCCTTCAAAGTTCTGAATAAAAATAAATTTGTATATAAAATCCTCTATCCAAACACACAATCATGAGAGCAAAATAAAGACATTTTCAGAAATGTTAATTCCCCGTGTACCCTATGTGAAAATATTGCTTGATAAAATACATCAATAAGCTGAAAAAGAAATTTAAGAGAAAAACGTAGGGTATAAGGGGGAAAAAACATGAGATTACGATTCAGGGAAAGATGAATATATAACAAAAAAAAAGGTAATATAAAATGAATGAAAGATAATCTATTAAAACTATTCTAAAGTATAGTTTCATATTCTTAACTTGATATCCCCTTAGTTGATTTTGCAATCAATCCTCACTGTCTTTGGTGTTACACTGAATTTCATGTTATGGTTCTGTAGAAAATAAATAAATAATGAAATGCTATTAATAATACACATAAAGTCTATAGATACATAAACATATGAGGGACAGTTCTTCCACAGACATTTTTCCATTGTCGATTATATCTATACCTTCACTAATTACTTTCCAATCATCTTTGTCTGACCTATCCCTACCTAAAATTAACAAGTAAAATATGTGAAATTTAAAAGGATTAAAATAACTTATCTACATAGTAAAACATAAGGAATCATAAATGTGACTGATTTAGACAGGAAAGTTGTTTTATATGGATGCCTAATGCAAGAATTTTCATTCCTTCATCAAAGAAGGAATAACTGGTGCTCACTAAATCTAGTTTTTGTTTCCTTCTGGGCCCTCAGGAAGATCTCGAGCCCTGGCCATCGGAGAGGCCAGTGACTAGTTCTGGCCAGTGGACACTGAGTGGAGGTGAGGTGCATCACTTCCAGTCTGGAGGAGAACATGAGTGCTCCACATCCACCCTCCTGTCATGGCAAACCCTGAAGCCACCTGCTGTAATGTTGGTGCCACAGGGCAGCACATCTTCCCCCAGCTTGCACCTCTGAGGGACTGTGTGGAGCAGAGGAGCCCCGCCCTTTTTGTCACCAACACTGACTTACAAGGGTGACTAAGAAATAAGTTTGTTGTATTAATCCAAGATTGCAGGGTTAATTTGCTAGCACAGGGTAGGTAGCCTTGCCCAGCCTGATCAGAGGCCTTGCGCCTCACTAACCATTAACAGAAGTCTTTTCTAAATGTCTTTATGTTCAAATTTTTTCTGTGTAAAGTGAACTGATATTACTAAAGGTAGTCCTTTTCTTGAATACTTCATATGGAAGGTGATTTTATTAGGAAAGGCATTGATATTTCTACTGAGTATAATAAATGGAGGGAAAATAAAATGTCTGGCAAGAAGAAACTTTTTGCTCCCTGAGTAAGCTTAGTCCTCCCACTGTCTATAAGCAATAAATGTAGAAATATTTTTGGGAAAGTACCCCACTAATCTGTGGAAATGACCTAAAAAAATTTGGATATTTTCAGCTAATACCTATCAATTTGGGTATTAGATTCTGTCTCTTAAAAAGTTACATCCACATCTTTGAGCCAAAATATAAGTAAGCACAAATATTATTGACCAGAAAAAAATAGCTCAAATGTTATCCTGCCCTTTCCACAATTTGAAAAGCTTGCAGATTCTATTTCAAAGACTAACCACTGTGTATTTCTTCAGTTAGCCAATTCTCTCTTTGTAATCCAGTTGTTCTCATTCCTGTTCACTTTGGTATATTTTGTGCAAAAAAAATTACAAGCCTTTAAGAAGAAAACATATGTGGTCATCCGTTCCTTCGCTGCCAGCACACAGGATTTTAACATAGAGTTTATTTCAAAATAAATCAATAAATCCTTGGAGTCCAAGTTCTTTTTCCATTAGAGGTATGAGACTTGGCCCACATGTTTCTGTTCTGGAAAAAGTCCACTGTCACTCTGAATCACCTGGTAACATAAATTAACATTAGGTAGATCTTAAAATATAACTCTCATAGGCACAGCAAGAAAAAATGAATAGGAAAAATATAACCTGTGTTCAAAATGTATTCACATAAAACTTTACAATATTCACTGCCCAATAGGAATATGTCAAAATAATTAGACAGGAATTCTGAACTTAGGAATTCTGTGATGACTCTTAGGGTGAATATAAAATGGTACAGCTGCTGTGGAAAACAATTAAAAAATTAAAATAGAATTATCATATGATCCATCAATTCTGCCTCTGAGTATAGACCCAAAAGCACTGAAAGCAGGTTTCAAAGAGATACCTGGGCACCTATGCTCACAGCAACAGTATTCACAATAGCTAAAAAGTAGAAGCAACCTGGGTCCATCAGCAGATAAATGGATAAGCAAAATGTGTTACATATACACAAGATGAAAAGATTTATGTGATGGCAGTGATGGTTACACAACAATGTGAATGTATTGAGTATCACTGAACTGTATACTTTAAAATGGCTCAGGTGGTATGTGTACTTTATCACAATTTTCAGAAGTGAAAAAATATTCTGTAAGGACTCAAAATAATCATGGGGTCAGAAATTTAGGCAAATGTGAATGAGAACTAAATATGAACGGTTTGCTCTGATTGCACACACTTGGATGAAGGACTGTGCCTACAATTTATCAGAGTGGCTTTATGAACAAAGGTCCTTTACTATTGCTTAATGAAAGTGGTAAAAATGAAAATTATTAAGGTGCTCTCACATCAGGTCAGAGACATTTTACTGTCCTGGTAGCAGGTCAAGACTTCCTCTAGGTAAATACTTAGCTTTGCTAGAAAAATACAGTAATATATTTTTCCACCATAATAATCTCCTTTGTTTTAAAATCTGAGATCCAGAAATGTTTGGATGTATGCAGAAATGCTTGCACAAGACAATGAGAAGAAGGTGGGAGATGGGGCCAAAAAATGGAGGAAACGTGTGAGAAGGAGCCACACCACAATGTGGGTGTAAGTAGAAAGCAATGAAGAGTTTGAGCTGTTTTCATGTTGGCTTCAAGGGGAACCAAGACAGTAAGCACATCACAATAGCTGAAGAAATAAGTTGGTAAGAATTCAAAGAAATCATTCCCAGATGCATTCATTCCACTCTTAAAGTCCATAAATTTGGGGGATTAGTAGCAAATGTTATAAAAATCTCCAAGAGGCACATATGCTTCAGCTGATGCCAGTATCATTCATTCATCACCATCATACTAACATTTATTGAGTTCCTAACTAAATACGAAATATTATTCTAAGTGCTATCTTCACATGAACTCATTAAATCCTTGCACCAGCTTTACGGGGTACTGTTGCCATCTCCATTCCACAAGGGAGGAAGCTGAGGCACAAAAAGGTTAAGGAGTGTCACCCAATGTCACATAGCTAGTAAGTATCAGAGACAAGATGCAGTCCCAGGCCGTCTGAGTTCAGAGCCTGCCCTCTTCACCACTATGCCGTGGGTCTGATTTTGTTCAGAGCAAGAAATTCTGTAATGCTTCACAAGACTCGATCATCTAATTTGGTTATTGGAGGCATAGCTGAGTATCAGCTTCCTTAAGAAGTATCAAGCTTTTGCATTGCAAGAGATCATAGCTCTCATAATCTAATATTTTAACTAATGCACAGTTCCCTTACAACACATCTTTTTCTGATAACAAGCTCGGCTCTTCCTAGATACCTTGCATGATGGGGAGGCCTCTGACCTGAGGATCAGAGTGTTCTGCTAGAAAAAAATACCTGACAACTTTTGATGGTGATAAAATCCACCAATTTTTGTCAATACCTTAGGGTGATCAGTTTTGTAAACCATCAGTGAAAAGTTTGAGTATGAGAAGCATCACTTAAAATTCTTCAATGAAACATCAAATGTTGTGGCCAATGCAGCATTCTTTACCATAGAAGGCAGTGTGGGTCTTATTGAGTCACATAATTTGCCTCATCAATAACCACATATCTTTAATACACACATATTGAAACGACAGCAAATTATGTACTTGAAGACATCCAAACAGCTAAAATATGCACCAAAACTAATTCTTTTGTCAGTGGGTTGGACAGCCAGAGTAATGGTCAACAAAAAGGATGGTGGTGACTAATGGGTCATAAGGAATAATATTTCAAAGACAGTTGCAATATGATTGGAAGTGGTAGAAAATACATATTAGGGAGGATAGTTATTTGTATTATCATTGTGGTTTGGCTCACGGACAACAGTAACACTTAAACTAATATACCAATATTTTCTGAAAATTTACCAAAATTTCAGTCACAAACATAAGAGTCACAAAAGAATGTGTCCTTGATAGATTGCTATGAAATTCTTGCATTAAAGAAAGTTTAGAATTGTATTTCATCAAAAAAAGATTTAAACGAAACAAGAGACGGAGATCCCAGTCAGGAACTAAGGCATATAATAATTCTTTTATAACATTCTATAAACTGAAAAATCAAAAGAATCATGAGAAGAATTACATACATATTCAAGAACTCCGGTCTTGCCTCAATCATTAATGATGAACCTTAAAGGTAAGGACATCTTAAGATTGGTTTACTTCTATTATTATTAATTACAAATTTTTCATTTTAACCATTAGTAAATTCAGATCATAAATGCCTCATTTCTAGGGCATTCAGTTTACATCTGGGCATCTAAACATGTAGTTGCTTATATAATTGATTCTTCACATAGTTTTATAGTACTTTGACAGTTACAGTATGTTCCTGTCCATGGAGTGGGTCAAAAAAGGTAATTCCATAAATGATATCCTTTACTAAACAACTCTCCCACTGAAAAGTAATCACTCCAAGAATCCATTTTCAACGAAATCCAGAGAACCAAATACTGTAGTCACACAACAGGCTACTACTATTATCTTTCCTTGACATTAATCCTAGCGTAGAGATAAATACACCTAGGCTATTATAATTTGGTTCACAGATTTGGAGAACAGACACTTCAGGTCCTAAAGATCACTAAAAGAAAGAATAAGTTTTGAAGAACTTTCAATTACATACCAAAAAGCTATGAGCTTCCTCGTTCCAGTTCTGTTGTCCCGGATCTGTACAAAAAAAAAAGACATAAAAGGGGGTCATGAGATTTCTTCCTGGACACAACTGCCCAGGAGGAAGTCAGAATCCTACCACATCAACCCCAAGAGAAGGCAACAAAACAGTAAGCTATTCATCATAATAACTACCAAGTGTCTCTCCTGGAAAATGAAACGGGAAGCTCTATCTCATAGGAAAAAAGACCTGGATAACAAACTAGCATCATTAAACTTGCATCACCCAAAACTGAACATTTTCTAAAAGATAAAGTGAAATAATGTTCTGATTCCCTTGAACACTCCAAATAGATTTTTACTGTGCTTTTAATACCTTGAGAGATATACACTTCTGTCTGTTTTCCTGGAATTTTGCTAGTGAGAAAATGTTTTATATTAGTAATAATCATCCTACTTATTGCCATAAGTTAATAAATACAGACTTTTATTAAAGATTTTGGTTTTTTAAATGCTCTGCCTGCACACTTGCATAGTCTCCCCCATTATCAGCATCACTCAACCAGAGTGGTATTTTTTTTTTTTTTTTTACCAAGGATGAACCTACACAGACACATCATAATCATGCAAAATCCATAGTTTACTCTAGTTTCACGTGATGTTGTACACTCTATGTTTATGGACAAATGTATAATGGCATATATCCATCATTATAATGTCATACATAGTATTTTTGTTGTCCTAAAAATCCTCTGAGCTCTGCCTATTCATCTCTGTCCACCCTCCTCCCCACCCCTGACAACCACTGATCTTTTTATCTCCATAGTTTTGCCTTTTCCAGAATGTCACATAGTAGGAATCATACGGTTGCTTTCTTAGATCACCTTCTTCCTCTTAGTAATATGCATTAAACTTTCCTCCATGTCTTTTCATGACTTTATAGCACATTTATTTTTAGCACTAATAATATTCCACTGCCTGAATATACCACAGTTTATCCATTCACCTGCTGAACAGTCTCTTGGTTGTTTCCAAGTTTCAGTAATTGTGAATAAGCTACTATAAACATCTATGTGCAGATTTTTGTGCGGACATAACTTTTCAACTCCTTTGGGCAAATACCAAGAAGAATGATTGCTGACCCTATGGTAAAAGGACATTTCATTTTTTTTGAGAAGCCTTTAAACTGTCTTCCAAAGTAGCTGTGCCTTTTCACATTCCTAGCAGCAGAGTATGAGAGTTGCTGCTGTACATCCTCACTGTCATTTGGCGTTACCAATGTTCTGGATTTGGGCCATTCAAACAGGTGTTTAGTGGTACCACATTTTTATTTTAATTTGCATTTCCCTGATGACATATGACAAGGGAGCATATATCTTCTTTGATGAGGGTCTGTTAAGGTATTTGGCCTTTGTTAAAATCAGGTGGTTTGTTTCCTTACTGTTGAGTTTTAAGACTTCTTTCCACATTTTGAATGACAGTGTTCTGCCAATACTTTCTCCTAGTCTTTGACTTATCTTGTAATGTCTTTACATTGTCTTTGTGGAGCAGTAGTTTTTAATTTTAATGAAGTCCAGCTTTTTATTTTTTTATTATCATGTCTTTGGTGTTACATCTAAAAAAGCACCATACCCAAGGTCACCTAGATTTTCTCCTATGCTATCTTCTAGGAATTTGATAGTTTTGTGTTTTACATTTAGGTCCATGTTCCATTTTGAGTTCTTCTTTGTGAAGGGTAGAAAGTGTACGTCTAGATTTATTTTTTTTGCATGTAGATTTTGCATCCAGCACCATTTGTTGAAGAGACTAACTATGCTCCATTGTACTGTCTTTCTTTCTATATGAAAAATCCATTGACTATAAGTATGGGCGCCTATTTCTGGGCTCTCTTTCTGTTCTATTGACCTATTTGTCTATTCTTTTGTTAATACCATACTGTATTGATTAATGGAGCTTTCCAGTAAAGTCTTGAACTTATGTCTTCCAAGGAATTGGTTCATTTCACCTAGGTCATCCAATTTGTGGGCATAGTTGTTCATTATTTATTATTCTTCTATTATCCTTTTAGTTTCCATAGGAATATAATGATGTTCCCTCTTTCATTTTTGGTATTAGTAATTTGTGTCATCTCTTTTAGCACCCAGCTGAGGCTTTTTTTATTTTATTGCTCTTTTTAAAGAACCATCTTCTGGTTTCATTGATTTTTCCCTATTGATTCCCTGTTTTCAGCTGCATTGATTTCATCTCTAATTCTTATTATTTCTTTTCTTCTGTTCACTTTGGATTTAATTTGCTCTTTTTTTCTTGTTTCATAAGATGAAATCTTCAATTGTTGATTTTAGATCTTTCTTCTTTTCTGATATATACATTCAATGTTATAAATTTTCCTTAAGCACTGTTCTTGTTGCAAGATTATTCTTTTTTAAACCTATAATTTGAAATTCACAGTAAAATGAGATAGTAGAAAAGCACGATTTATAAAGGACATATTTCAAGGTCTGTGTTTTAATGACTCAGCTATTTTGAGTATTTGGTTTTTTTTAACTTTTTAAATTTTCTCTTTTTATTTTGTAGGTGTTAAAACTATAGAAAAGTTACAAGAATAGCTAAAAATGAACACCTGCATAGCCTTCATCTAGATCCCCAAATTATTACCAAATTTTGTCACATTTATCTATCTGCACATTAAATATTTTTCCAAAGCATTTGAGAATCACTTATAGACATACAAATGTTTCACCCCTAAATCTTTAACAGATACCCCCTTAGAACAAATATCCTACCATAACTACATAATAATGATCATACTTGGAAAATTTTAAGTGATATGTTATCTAATATGCAGTTCAAACTTCCCCAATTACCTCAGTAATGTCCTTTTCAGTCTGGGAATTTGTGATATTTTAAATCCAGGATCTAATCAAGGATCACCATTCCATATACTATCATGTGTATACAATTCCTTTTGTCTTTGATGATTGACAGTTTTGTAGAGTCCAGCCTAGGTGCTTTGCATAATGTCCCTCAAATTGGATTTGTCTAATTATTTCTTCACAATTAAGCTCAGGCTAAATATTTTTGGCAGATATACACATGTGAAGCTTTCCTTCTTTTCATATATCAAAAAAAACACAAAATATGTTGGATTAGTCTTTTTTCAATCACATAGAACACTTAGTGATTGCCTCCTATAAAGTAAATTTAGTGTCACAGTTTGCAAGTTACAAACTGCTTTGACATGGATTAATTTATTCAATTTGCACAATAACCCCGTAAGATAGGCATTTTCAATCACCTTTTCTTTTTGAATGCAAATATATCCAAGTTTGCATAACTCATAAGACTACTTTTGTGGCCAAAATTTAAGTGTAGAAATATTGTAAATATCACACTAGCATAAGAAACCCTCAATTTCCATGCCCAATAAATCCACTTTTCCTCTTCTACAACCTGCATTTGCCATTGTCCAAACTTTGTGCCTTACTGTTTTAATTTTGTGTTTTTAATTATAAGTTAATGTGATATTGTGCTTTATCTAATCATTTTCCAACTATAATGATTTGAAATTATAATAATTAACCAGAAACAATGTTAAATAGTTGAGTGTTAGCTACACTGAATGGCAAGTAATTGCCTTTTGTTCATGTTTATGTCTTTGCATTTGGTGCAATTAGTAATATACCAGCTCTTCCTTTCTGCCCAGAACAGATTGCATGTCATTTCCATCTACTTCCCAAAGCAGTGAAAATAGCATTGTTTCATGATACAATAATTGGCATTTGTATAAGAACATCTTAGGATATTAAGTGGATTAATGTTTTTCAATTTTGGGTATCACTGTATGTATGTAATGTGATTCACAAACAGCAGCATAGATCTCTATGTAGACATTCTAGCCAGCAAGAATACTAACAGACTTCCCAGCCTGTAAGTCAAGGGTACTGATTGGGGTCAGAAGCAGACAATTTTTAGAGTAATACTGAAATTTCCAAAGCAATACCACCAGTGTCCAGGTAAGGGTGACTGCAGATGCTTATCTGCATGGTCTTCAGACTCAGATACAGTCTCTAAATCACTGGTTTAGGAAGATCTTAAAGAAATAGGGTGTTATTTTCCACTGTTAAAAAAAAAAAGAAAACACTTTACCCCTCTCCAGAAAGCCTCAAGCTGGGATCACAGATCAAAATCCATTTATTCTTTCATCCATGCACAATTTCCCTAGAGCTCAGTGTTTTGTGTGTCTCACTTCAAAGTAAAAGGGTAATTGCAAATGCCTGAATAATGAGTGAAGCTATTGTTCTTGTCTGATGTTCAATTTCATAAGGAAGTAGAGACAGAATCCTGAAAACACCCAGAGAAAGAACAAAACTCTCCAACTTTCACAGTTTTACAAGCGTAACATCATTTCTTTTTAAACTGGCATATCATACATTCCCCTAAAAGAAATATGTATTTTAATCCTAGGAAAAACATTATTCTCCTTCTTCATTTGAACTAGTTTTCTAGGCCTAATACAGTAAAGGAAGCTACGTTTGAAGATTATGCCTTGAATATATAAATTGTAGCCCGACAGAAGAAGTGATGAAATATTCTTCAGCTCTGAAGTCTTTAATAGAACATGTATCATTCATTTCCCCATCAATCCTCAACAGACTCCTATTATCTTCAAATAACAATCAGAGGCTGCCTGCAGTTAATTTAATCACTGTAATTTCCTAAAAAATAAAGACTGAGATGTCTATTGAAAATTATTCCAATTATGAATAATTTTGAAAATGAGTTCAAAACTGTTAAAATTACTACTTCTAATACTATATTAACTCCACCAAGTATTATTAGTTATTCTCATAATCTTCCAAAGTAAAAAAATGACATTGTTGCCCAAGTTTTTATTCGGTAAAAATTCAACGTTGAGATGTCACAATTATTTTTAAAACTTCACTCAAGTTTAATCTAACCCTTTTCTAATACATCCTGGGAAGAAATTTCTCTGCTTAGAAACAAAATACAGCCAAAATCCATGTTATTGTATCACATAAGATCAAGCTAGATAACCACTTAAAAATAAGTAGAAGATAAGTAGAAAGAAGGGACCTCACAAAAACGATGAGGAAAATAACAGTAGCCCACTATTTATTAAGCTCTGATTATCACTTAATT
The DNA here is from genome assembly GCF_040802235.1 of Manis javanica. NCBI lineage: Eukaryota > Metazoa > Chordata > Mammalia > Pholidota > Manidae > Manis > Manis javanica. Next base: position 69,472,944 of record NC_133168.1, read on the forward strand.
TGTGCAGGCTCGTGTTAAACACTGCACATGCATTAGCCATTTAACTTTCACAGCACCATGAAGTTGGTTCTGTCTTTGTTCCCATTTTAGAGAGGTGAGTGGGGAGTCATCACAGAAGGGGACATAAAGAAGACAGGTGCATACTAAGAACAAAACGCACTTCTCAGTTTTGCCATTCCCCGGGCTGCTGCTCCCAGAGACCAATGTCACGTGTTTTGACCTTATTAGCCCACCTTAAATCTATGCCACACTCCCTAGAAACACCCAGGCATAGAAATTCATTTGTGTCAACTATCTGCACCTAGAAAAACTCCCTTGCTGTACCAAAATGTCCCAATATACTGTTTACGTGAATATCAGCACGAGTGATTTGGAGTAAATGCAGAGTGAAAGAAGCTGACAGGACCCACCCCTGACCAACTGTATTATACAATATAGTTGTACAATAACAACTATATTTTACAATAATATAGTATTATTGTATAATACTAAACCTATATTATACAATAAAGCTTTCCCTTTCTCTTCCCTGTGGGTGTAAAGTCACTACGTTTCTAGTTGTCTGGCCCTTCTTGCATACAGCAGCTCCTGATTCACCAACCCTACCCTACCGTGGGCATATTTTAAACCCAAATTTGATAGGTCATCTGACAATGGTGTCTACCATTCAGTGTTGGATGGGTCAAGGCATATTCAGGACCCATGTTCACCATGCTCTGACCCCAAGGTTGCCTCTACCAATAATTACAGAATCTAGTTTACTTTTTAGAGAAACAAGTTTTTGAGATTAAGGTATATATATATTTGCATTGTTATAAACTTAAAAATGCAAAAGAAAAAACGTTTGGAAAACAAAAATCACCCAAAACTCCCAAATCCAGAGAAACCTACTCTTCACTTGTACATTTCTTGCTAAGCTTTCTTCCACGTGTTTGGAAATGTGTAGTGTAACGTGGGATATTCTATATACACAACTTTGTGTCTACAAGCCCTAATCTTAGAGCTCTGCACAGATGGGGATGATAATTAATATCTGAGCTGCTCAACAAGTTACATTTAGATCCTTTAATCACAGCAGAGGACCTGACATTCCACTGACTTTATCAGGCATGTATGAGGTTTGGGGCAGCACCCTAATGAGCAGTAATGCTCTGAAGAGCATTCTTTTCTTATCTCAGTTATTGAACAGGAGATCCTAAGGCACGGAATAATGGAATTACATTTTCAGTGTTTGAAGACCAACACATAAAAGCACAGAAGTCCTTTTGAGAAAGGACCAGTAAAATACTTCAAGGCTCAATGACTGGGTCAGTCTCAAATATTGTATTATTTAACATCTCTGTGTTCTTTTAGGGAAAGAGCTATATAAACAGGGGAATGTAATGATTGCTTAACTCAAAATTCACTGTTAATAGAAAAATGTAATATTCAGCATCACCTGTCTCAATTGCAGAGAACTATTAAAGAGTTTTCTTAGAAAAATTTGAGGACACATTAGAAAATACATTGTAATTATATTTTTGTACACCACTTTAACAGTTTCTCACACTGTCCCCAAAATGTGTGCTTAGAGTTGATTTGTAGAGAATCTCTTAATTACTTAAACTAAATTTAAGCCAGGAGTTTAACTTCCCAAACATTCCGTGAGTTATTACAGTCAACTATGTAATTTCAAATTAACAGAACACTTTTATTTGCTCAGGCTGTGCAGCTAATTTAAATGAAAAAAATAATAGAAACTGAAAGAAAGTAAAGGAAATAGAGAACAACCTTCCTTTAAAGAATGAAGATGTGTTCAGGGTCTCTTCTCCTTTCAGTAGAAGAAGGAGTAATTCCTATTAGGTTTACCAGCATCAGACATACATACACACACATGAGCAAAAGTAGAAAGCATGCCAGTGTTTCTATTTGTTGCAATACTTCACTCCAGAAGCTCCTGGGAAATACTTCCTTCAGAAAAGCTGTGAATCATTCATGATTTAAAATGCTATAGTCCATGGTTAGCCTCCTAAAACTATCCATTTCTGAGCAGTCTTCCTCAATCAGAAGTCAAGTACCTACCTGCTCTATGCCCAGCAACAAGATAGGCTCCATGCAGGTGCAAGAAGAGCGAGGGGAGGCTGCTGAGAGCTGGGCAGAGATGGACAATTTACTGGCTTCACCTTGGACTGCAGGGCATACATACTTTCATTCAAGGAAAGGGTCCTAAGACTTTTAAAAGATACATTTTAAAATTTTTGACTCTATACTCTTCTAATATATTTATCCAAAATTCAGAAAATCTATACCTGAGTACTTTATAGACTTCATCACTGGTTTACTACATAAAAAGTGAAAACCCTCTCCTAGAATTGTTATAAACCATCAGAAGCTAATGTGCAAAGGTGGATGTATAACCGCTTCTGGTCGACCACCTCACTGCTCACTTTCTAAGCTCCATGCAAGAAGGAGGGCATTTTTCCCACTACTATATACAGTGTTTCATATTCCCTCCCAGAAGGAAAAGACAGTTCTTCTCCATCTCCATTAAACATAAAATGCAGGTTTGGCCACTTTGTGGGTGAAGTCCAAAGCAGAGGAAAGTTTAGGTTAAATATAGAATGTTCCTACTTATTCTGAATCCAAAAACTGAGCCTCTGAAAATATTATTTTTAATTTATTTGAATGCAGGTATTGAGAGAAATTAATTTTTTTCTTCAATGAATAAGTAGATAACCACCCCCACATACAGAAATACAGTTGAACAAATAAACAAATAGTCCCACAGGCTTTGAAGGGGCAGACATTTCACGTGCCTTAGCAACTTATTCTTCTCTTGGGTAAAATCAACAGACACTCCCATTCCATATGTAATAAATAAGAATTCTTGTATTTGAATACAGTAGCTTCTATTTTTGCCAGCTAGGAGTGGATATAATGGAGAAGTTTCCATGATTCCTGAACCCCTGAAACTAAGATCACAAACTATTCTAAATGCAAAGTAAGCATATTTGCTAAACAGCTCCCCATTCAAGTGGCTTGCAATCAATGGACCTATAAAACAAGTTAACTCAGCCACTGACCAAAGCATATATTTTGCAGCCAATTGTCCTGAGGTATTCACAAGAAAGTTATATTAATTGGTTAAAATAGTTGATGTATGCTGTACTAAGAGTGTTTTGCTTGAAAAGAACATATATAAGGCTTAAATTTTCCAGGTTAAAATCATTGTAGCATATTGGGTGGTCTTTGTGTCTATGCTCTTAAACACCCTTTCAACTAAGAAGGGAAATTGATCCCAAACTGTCCAAAGTGACCTTTTCTCATGCTGATCTTAGGCTGGTGTGTTCTGAGATACTTGTCTTATTAAGGCCTATGGTAGGATCACACCCCTGCAAGTGGAAATGCGATCTTCCCAGAAGAGAGCATACCTTCCCATTATCAGCAAACTTGTAAAGATTTGGACTCTCCCCCTCCTACCTTGGCCTTGCTCTGTACCCTTTTAAAGGTGACGGCAGCTGTATGGAGGCAGCCCCTGGAGAAGGCTGGGAGAGAGGAAAGCAAAAAAAGATTGCATGAGGGTGAGCTGTGGCCTATGAGTTCTGAGAACGAGGGTGTCTAGAGGTGGATATACTTGTTTTGTAGTTAATGGGATATATTTATGTAGCTTGCCATCTCTTCCTTACACAGTTAAGTTGTTCCTAGCTGTTCAAGTGTAGTAATAACTTCCAGTGACACTCTACTTCCCACTGGCCAATTCACCAGGCATGGTGATAGGATGGCACAGAGCCAAATGTCATGTTACAATATGAACTGGCCCTATGTCTCCCCATGTCTATGGGTAGTGGAGGGAAATAAGGATTCTAATGAACTGAACCAGAAGCAACTTTATGGGAAATCCTTCCAAATTTTAAAGCTCATGGTTAAAAGAAATATGAGAGAGAAATCCTAAAAATTTGTATTACCCAGGAATAAACTGTCAAGCCAAACATTTTTCTAAATAATCAATAAAAATGAAAAACAGTTCTGGTCAATTTAGGCTAGAGGACAGACTGGATTATCTACAGTCTCTAGAGAAAATGACTGCAAAATCATTATCACGTGAAGAGGCAACCAAAAATTATACAGCTAAAAATGTAGAGGAAAAGAAGTATTTTAGAACTGCTTTAGTGTATTTAAAACTGCTATGTCAGGCAGCTCATTTAAAAATTATCTTATTTTTCTGGATAACATGCAAGTTCTAGTATTTTTTCAGCTTTTTCAAATTTGAAATTTATTGTCATTTATGTCATGTGCTTTAAGTATTAAGGCTCTTACCATCTCTTTGTAATTTTGTATTCTTTTCCCTAAAGAAGACCCTCCAAATTGCAAAAGCTTCAGGCCTTACAAAATCTGGATCGCCCTGTTTATCCCTGCCTACTCACATTATAGGTTGGCCCAGCTGGGCTATGGCAAATGACGGGGCAGGGAAGGAGCTGCCGACTGTGTCCACATTTGGGTGGTCATCTCCTGGGGCCATGTGATGGTGGTAGCCGGAGATTTGCAGTGTTTCCTAGGGGGTGTGGAACATTACACACAAGAGCTGAAGCTCTAGGATCCAGGCACCCCTCCAACTTTGAAGTATTAGTTTATTAAATGTGCCTGCAGGTTTCTTGTTCTCCAAGCTTTTAAACCACTTGTTTAATCTGCAGCATAGAATAGCTGCCTTCCTATGCTTGCCAGGAGCATTAAATCCAACTGGTTGGTTCTCAATCCATGTCAAATCTTCAGTTACAGTAAACAGTATTTATATAATATGTTTAAAGGCATATCTGTTACTCTGTATCCCAGAGTTATGTACTACTTCAGGAGGTCTGTGATTCTCTTAAATTGTATGCAGAATTTAATGTGTCTGCATGTATGGCCATTGTCAGAATCTCAATTGGTCCATGACATATAAAAATAACCACTAATCTACATTCAAGAATTAAGTACCTCCAAGGTGGTACTAAAAATAGAAAAAATAATACTTTACACCTCCAAAAGGTGAAAAACTATTTTTTAATCCATTTCTATATTAAGCTGGGCCAGCAGAAACATGTCATTGATTTTCACTGAGCAATTATAAGAGATAGTCCAATGAAACAAAGGAACTTTGAAAAAGTAGTCAATTTTATTACACATTGTATCATTGCTATGGACTGAATTGTGCCTCCCCCCGGATTCATATGTTGAAGCCATAAACCTCCATGTCAAGGTATTTGGAGATGGACCTTTCAGAGATAATTAGGCCATGAGGGTAGAGACCTCATGATGGGATTAGTGTCCTGAGGGAAGAAGAGACGAGAGCTCACTCTCTCTGGGCCCATGAAGTTACAGCAAGATAGTTATCTGTACGCCGGGAACAGGGCTCGCACCAGAACCAGACCTGGACCATTCTTACCCCTTGATCTGGAACTTCCCAGCCTTCCAGAACTGTGAGAAATCAATGCCCGTTGTTTGAGCTGCCCAGTCTATGGTACTTTGCTAGAGCAGCGTGAACTAAAACAGTCAGTATGAGGCAAGGCCTATTGAAGAAATTTCTAATTTCAGTAGAGAAACAGTTGGGCATCTCATTTTATTTTACAGAACATGGGATTATATAACTACAACTCTATAACTAGTTTTTTCTTACCCTTTGTGTTGACTATCATAAAACTTAGAATCAAATTTGTCACTGTCTTCTAGTGAAGTTCTAGAACCTTCCCATAGACACTTTGTAGATACTGTAACTTCCTTCAAGACACCTTTTCCTTTTCAGACAAGTTTTTTCTTCTGTTCCTTCTTTCTCTTCCATTTACTTGTGGATTTTGTTATTATATCTTATATGCATTTATGCAAGGGGCCCCAAATCCTTTCAAGAACAAGGCATGTTATAAGCAAGAACATAAATGAATAAATGACATTTCTACTTCAGAACTGAAAATATAAATATTCATAGAGGCATTTAGAATTATATACAAATATTTGTTTGAAGAAAATTAATTTATCTCAACCATGCACATAATCCTGAAAATAATTTACGTATTCCAGGAGCCCTTAGCATGGGGCTCATGGACCCTGCAGGTGGTCTGCACACAATTCAGAGTCTGTACACTTAGATCAAGAAAATATATCTTCATTTTCACTGATCTTTAGCTGAAATTTAACATTTCCTTCCACTGTAAATATTGGCAACAAACCACAGAAGTATCAGCAGTGTCTATAAATTTGCTTCTCGTAGAAATCACAGGTATTCTCATCTCCCACTGAGGTTGCCGCAGTTATCTCAAAATAGCGTCATGACATCTAAATGTCACTAGGCTTGCCACCAGATTAATTGAAAGATTAATAAAGAAGCACATATATTAGTATGTGGTTCTAAACTATCACAAGTATTTTAATAATTATATTTTCATATATCTTATTTCTTTGTAATCTTTTGTATTTGGTTTTAGACATTTAAAAATATTTTTCTGTAAAAAGATCCACAAGCTTCCTCAGGCTGCCAAGGGTTTCCAGGGCATAAAAGTAATTAAAACTCAGACAAACACAAACTGTATTTAGGTAGCATCTTTACACAGTGCTTGCAAATATCCTACTGAGATCTTTACTGTAAGAAGGTCTAGTGGTTTCTCTTGATTGCAGAACAGTGGCTTCCTCTTTTAAATAAAGGGGAATATTAGAATCCTCATGAGTCTTCAGTCCCTTTGACAGTATGAGGTCACTATCAGTCCACATGCTATAAATCTACTTAAGTCTGCATCTGAAACTTCTGAAAAGGCATTTAGCAGATTTGTGAAACTTTGGGTCAGCATTTCTCTTACTGAGAGAGAAAACACAGTGATCTAACATTTAAAATATCTAGTCAGAAGCAGTACATTTGATTCACTTATGTAAAGATTCATTATCTATTTTGCAAATTATCCAAGCCCCTTCCTTTGATTTTTTTCTCCTGTGTGAGTCTTCTAGAATTTTTATCAGACACTTTGGTTTAGGACAAGATTAAGGAAGTAAAACAAAGGTTGTCAGTATGATTACTTAATACATGCTCAAAAATTATTTTTAGTTGCTGTTGGGACATTCACAATTAGGAAGGACCTGGTACAAAGGAGTGTATGTGTCGGTGTGGATGCTGTGGGGACAACAGTATACATGCGGTGAGACTACCCCAAGGCCAAGGGCAAAGGCCTTTTTGCCTAGTGCCCAAGATCACTGACCCAAGATCAGGAGAGGGAGTAAGGACCAGGGGGAGATGCTCTCTCTCCACCTCCACCCCATGCTGCAACTAGAGAGGGACACGCAAAGTGCAGAGGCATGGAGGATGCCCAGGGTGGTGGAGTAGCCCAGGAGGATAGTATCACTGGGCCACTGTCCCCATTCCAATGAAAGTTATAGCTGTAAATTGGAGTTCATAGCTAAATGATAAGGCACTGAGATTACCTAAGATCCTTGAGTATACATTGCTTTGCATAACTAATAAGTTTTCCAGATGGCCGAGTTCTTACCCTTTCACGCAAAGACAGTTATTCCATGTTAGCTATTTTAGACAACTGAACATATGGTAAATGTACTGCATGCTTATGTACTTAGAAACGTGTCCTGAAATTAATTTAATTTTATATTGATGACTCTGGGTCAATATTAAAAACACCTACTTTCTTCCAAAGGTGTACTGCAAAGGTAATCCCCATATTCCACACAGGGTCCCTGACCACCATCTGAATTGATGCTGAGATCTTGTACCTGCTTTTTCTAGGGGGTTGTTTTTTTTTTTTTACAATCCTTTCTAGTCAGACATTACCTTTCAGTAATGTTTTCAGTAATCCTAGGGAGAGTTTCTTTCATCCTCCAATAGATGTGGAAGCCAGACATGCAATAATGAATGGACTGAGGGTTTGGGGGAATTTTGAATGGGATAAAAATTATGGTACATGAGATTCTTTATATATTATTTATGACATCTGTTTAAGCATTCACAAAGTGTTATTTATTTGCAGATTCTTTGCTACAGGTTTGATGTGTGAGTTTATAGGATAGATAACTTCCAAATAAATGAGATTCAACTGTCCTTGGTTCTCTTTGGAAATTATCCAGAGAGTCTTCATAGCTCTTACATGTATATCTATACACCAACTCGAGGAAATGCTTACCCCAGATTTCGGCTGATGGCAAGCTTCTGATGTTGAGTCAAAATCTCCTGAATCTAGTTGAAATATTTACAGACTTTGACTACAAACCACCAGGTCCTGCTGTCAGAAATCTGTGAGTCACACACACAGTCATTTTCACAAAGGCAGCTAAACTGAGTTTTCCCACTTCCTCTTCCCCCACATTTTATGTGTCTCATTTATTTGTAACCACACAACGTGGTGCAAGGACTGTGGACACACTGAAATCCTGATACTGCCTCCAATTAGCTTTGGGAATTTGGGGGCAGTGCTGTTCTGCAAGTCTTAGCATTTTCATCTCTTCAGCGAATATAACTTAGGACCCAGGGTGCTGGTAAGGATTAAGTGACACAGTTTTCATGAATTTACCCAGCTAGTGTCAGGCACTAGCAGAGGCTCAGTAGTGATTTGGTTCCTATCTTCTCCCATGTTCTTTTGTTTTCCTGTTTATTGCCTCTGCAACACCCGGATGTACAGTTCACCTTCTGTACACACAGTTATCTTTGGTGGGGTATTGATCAGTGGGTGGCACTGCAGTAACTCTTTCTAGGACCCCATCAGATTTTGAAGGCAGCTGTGTGCTAGTACTTCACACATTGTCCTATGAACACATACACGAACATGTCTATCAGCCCTTGCACCAGGAGTTTCCTGAGGCAAGGGTTGGCATCTCATTCACCTTTGCATTCCCAACTCTTAAGCCCATCACCTAGGACATGAGCAAACATTTAATAAGTGAACAACAGAGCACATCACTATTTAGATACCTCGGATGAAAGTTTGCTTGTATTAGGAGATTCCCAAGCTGGCCTAGTAAGAATTTGGATCAGAAGCCAAGATTGCCCAGGTCTACAGAGAGTTCCCTGCCCATGGCTCTCAGCTGACCTTCCAGCCCTACACACCATTCACAACGCCAATCTGGGAAATGTCCCACCGTATATTCAATTCAGAATAGAAAACACCCTCATCTGCATTTCTAGAGACGGTCTCCTCATGCCTAAAATAGCCTATTTTTAACTCAGAAAACAAAGGAGAAGGCTGGTGGTTCCTGGCTGCCTGCTCAGCCCTCTCCATCTCAGCCTTCACCCAGGCATCCAGAGACACTTCACCTGTGTCTCTCTTAGAAGCAGAAAACAGCCACAGCTAAACTACTACTCACCACACTGGCCTTTCAGTTATTGGATTCCCAGTTCCTCACCCTCTTAGCAAACTCTACCATGTCTCCTTCCTCACCAGCGTCTTCATTTCCCTGGAAACCACCAGGGCCACCTATCTGTACGCTTCCCCCTGTATTTCTGCCTTCTGCCTCTTTCTGCCCTTATTCATCCTACACATCTCATCAAAATAATCTTTCACAAAAACTACTAGTCTTTTTAAAGTCGCTAGCTTTCCCTTTTCGACCAGTGAAACTACCCTGCTTCCTTCCTCTCCCTTCCCACCCTGCTCCCGCTGTCTAAATCAGGCAGCTCTCCGGGGGCAGACAGATTCACCTCATTGGTGCTTGTTTCTCATGATTTCATAATACCTTAGCACACACTAAATCACCTTTTTCCAGAATCTCCTTCCTTGTCTTCACATCCCAACGTGACTCCTTAAATTGCATGAAAACATAATATCTTAGAGTAAAAAAAAAAAAAGAAATGCCTTGGGTTAGAGTCCAACGACACAGTACAGTCCTCCTCATTTATTTTCAGTCAAGAAACTAAGACCCAGAAATAGCTTGTGACATCCTTCTGTCAGAAGGCTCTCAGGATCAACACACCTAACTTTCTCAGCCTCTCTCAGGAAAGTTTCCCTGCACAGCTGAGAAAGAGGCGAGTGGACGGGTGCAACGGAACACCTCCCAGGCTCTATTCCAGAAGCTTTCATATGTGCTCATGTAATCCTCATGGTGAACGCATTTTATCAAGGAACAAATCTGAAAATTCAGAAAAGTCAAATGACTTGTTTGCTCGAAGTTATACGTCTGTCAATATAACCCAGTTCTCCGTCCTAGGTTTGTTTAACTCCTAAACCTCACTTTACTTCTCTATCCCTTTGTTTTCTCCACCTGCAGACACTATATAAAATTCATATTAGTATTTTCTGTTGTCTGTGTATGCTAGTTCATGTGAGGGGTTATATCAGTCTGCAAGAGCAGCTGCAACAAAGTACCAGCGGGTGGTTAAGACCAAGGTATTGCAGGTTAGGTTCAGGGCTCACACTAACATCCCCAGTTTAACTTAACTACCTCTTTAAAGTCCCTATCTCCAAACACAGTCAGATTCTGAGACACTAGGGGTATGTCTTCCAATATACGAATTTGGTGGAGAGGACACAGTTTAGCCTGAAACAAATCTCACCCCCACCCAAGTAATCTCGTTCACCAAATTATAATAGAAATCACACAAATTAGTGTTTAGTAAGTGTGGAATCTTCTGCAGATCTACATTAAATGTGAGAGAAATTCAGATATGCATTCTCCACATCTATTGCTATCTTTGCCCTGCTCTTTGCTTCAAATACTTATCAGAAACAGTGAGTAAAAATTGATGTCTGCTAACAGCGGTAAGCTCCATCCATCTGCATGCTGAGTACTTAAGTGTTAGACTATTAGATATTGAGTAATTCTTCCCAACAGCCACACCCACACTCCCCCACTGAAAATATTACAAGCAACCGAAGAACTTCTCTTAAGGATCTCACCATTGAACAGAAGAAAGGCACAGGGTTCCTTGAAAATCACTTCTTAAGTATAAATACCTTTCCAGAAGCTCCAGTGATCTTTTAGCATGAGAGGGATGACAAGAAAGCAAAGTGAATTGTGGAAGGAAATAAGAACAGAATGAGAAGGGGCCAAAAGGTGTGAATGTGCTTATATTCCTTTCGGAGGTATTTAATGAGGGACCCAAATTAAAAATTTCACCACTTAATTCACCTTTTTAACAAAACTTATCTGGAAGTCAGCCTTCTTTCCCAAAGCAATAGTTTTTAATACACAAAAGAGAATAAAGCATACTTCATCTTGTTTTCAGTCTTCCTGAAAAAAGAAATTAGTAAGAGAATTATAAATATACCAGTCCCTAGCCTCCATTGCAATGCAATGGAAAGGTAACACACACTTGTCATTTATAAAGTGGTGATACTTCAGAATATTTTTCTTGTACCTGCTTTTTCTGGGGTTTTTTTTTTTTTTTTACAATCCTTTCTAGTCAGACATTACCTTTCAGTAATGTTTTCAGTAATCCTAGTGAGATTCTAATTTGTTTTCAGTTGTACAGGATAAGAATATTTTCCAACTTAAGGTTAATTGTGGTATATGCATCTCGGGAACACAGGAATTGCCCATTTAAGAATGGGTTAATCGGTCCCTCATGGTTCTCATTTTAAAAGTATAACCATGTACACATTTTTAAAAAAATAAGGAACTGCCCTACAAGTATGCCAACTCATCTTTGATGAGGAAAGTTTTGTAAAGGGACATTTGAGGAAGAAGTTCAGAGTATGCTAAAACATACTATCTCTTCCAAATATGATTTCCCAAAAAAAAGAAAAATTAACATTTAGTAAAACATGTATCTAGTACTCTCTCCTTCCCATTCTCCAAAAATCTCTCTCAAGTAACTTTCCCTGAATTCTCTAAGTCAAACTACCCAGACCTCCAAAAATCTCTTGTTCACAGCTTTTGTCAGCATTACAAATTTCTGTGACTTGCGTGATATGTATTTATTTGTATGATGAATGGCACCACTCTTCTATGGAAAGCAGCGTGGCAGTTCCTCAAAAAATAAATACATAAAACTACCATATGATTCCAGCAATTCCACTTCTGGGTATTTATCTGAAGAAAACAAGAACGCTAACTCAGAAAGATATCTGCACCCCCTGCCATGTTCACTGCAGCATTATTTACAATAGCCAAGACATGGAAACAAACTGTCAAGCACCCATCAGTGGATGAATGGATAAAGAAACTGTGATGGTCAGCCATTAAAAAGAAAGAAATCTTGACATTTATGACAACATGGATATACTTTGAGGGCCTTTTGTTCAGTGAAATAAGGCAGAGAAAAACAAATGCCATATAATCCCACTTAGATAATCTAAAAATAGAAAACAAAACAAACAACAAATTCACAGATACAGAGAACAGATTGATGGTTGCCAGAGATCGTGGATAAGGAGTGGGTGAAATGGGTGAAGGTGCGCAGAAAGCACAAATTCCATTAGTAAGATAAATAAGTCCTGGGAATATAATGTACAGCACTGTGACTACAGTTAATAATACTGTATTGCATATTTGAAAGTTGCTCAGAGAGTGGATCTAAATATTTCTCATCACAAGGAAACAAACTCGTAACTATGTGGTGACTGATGTTTATTAGACTTGCTGTGATAATTATGCAAAATGTACCTATAACAAATCATTATGCTGTTCACTTGAAACTAAAGTACTGTTGTAAGTCAGCTGCATGTTAATTTTTAAAAATAAAATCCTAAAAATAAAAGAATAGACCATTTTTAGAATTTTGGGGTTTTCATCCTTAGCTACCCAGTTCACGGGTCTTAACTGCCTTTGAGAATATAATGAAGCTAAAGACCCTCTCCTAGAAAAATAAAGAACAAAAATTGTTAATGTCTGTCCCCCACTCTGTGGTGGCAGGGAGCATATCTGTTCTGTTTCACCAGTTAATGCCCATCATGGTGCCTAAAATATAACAGGAGCTCAGGACGTGTGGCTGCCTGATTCGTGGAAAAAACAGTCATTTCCGCTCTCACATCCAGCACATCCTTCGTCCTTCTACATCCTCAAGTACTCACCCAGCACCTCCTAGAGGGGTCAGAGCCCATTCTGACATACTTGCCACCCCTCTCTTCCTATTGAAGGGCAATCGCTCCAGCATGTGTGGGGGCCTCCCCGTCCTCGTCCTGCAGAGAAAGCACATTTGGCATCCCGTCTCCCTCATGAATCTTTAGACAATCCCCTTCGACTGTGTTTCCTCTCGGAACATAACCATTTTAAAAATCCTACCTACCTCTTAAAAAAAAAAAATCCCTTTCACTAAAGCCATGCTTAGTCACTGCTTGTTGTTAATGCTCCTTTCCATTAAGCTTCTTGAAAGAAATTTGCTCTTACTGCTCCAATTCTCACCACTGTCTCTTGGTTCTCAAGACCTGCAGGGTGGACCGCAGGCTAACAACATATCAGGATGCTCGAGTCAAAAACTGATCGGTGTTTTCTTGCTGCTGAATTCAATGGGCACATTTCAGTCCCTTCCTCACTAGCCCCCCACCACTGCATGGGATCCCATCACAATATCCCCTTTCCCAGCTTTCAGGACTCCACGTTTTTCCAGTCTTCTTTCCACCTTCCCATCATCCTCCTCAAACTCTTTGCTCCCCACTTGTGTCCTTTACTCCCTTAAATATTGGTGCTCCCTGGAGGCCCACTCACATTCTTACTTTCTCATACTACATTTTATTTAATATCACCAATGCCAGGGGGCCCCAATTTCGTATTTCAAACCAGGACTACGTCCTGAGCTCCAGATGTATCCAACTAATTGCCCACTGGCCATCCCCCATTTCCTAACATTTAGGGAAATGAATTCATTATTTTTCCTTAAAAATGTGTTCTTCATCCTCATCTTGATTAATGGCACCACCCCTCTAGCCTGTCCCCTGGTCCAGTATCTCCTTATTTTGTCTATTTTCACATTATCAACAAAATTGATGTATTAATTTCTAAATATAAAAATTGTTCAATTAAATGGTAAAACTCTTAAATTATTTTAAGTATATATTTTTATCTCATGAAAACAAATTGTTGCCACACAAATGTCTTAGAGAATCTAAGGAATAGATAGACGGTATTTTAAATTAACACTCTAAATATTTTATCTCCATGATGTCTTAAGGGGCTAGAAAATCTGCTCTGTTGAATACTTGAAGCATTTCCCTTTGTCTATACTGTTGTATCTATTAAGGAAGATATTTGGAGCTAAATCCAGTCCTTGTTAAGCCCAGTATTCCTTGTTCTGGTTAATAAGGTTTTTTCTGTATAATTATGTAAACAAGTAAATTCTAAAATGATGTGTAATTGCATGTATACATTTGCAAAAGAGACAGAAATCCCTAAGGGGCAGAATCTTTCATCTTCTGTTCCTGTTTGTGCCTCTGCTGTACAAGAAGGCCTCCACCATGTCACCTTGATATTTCCTCTGACTCTGATAAGGGAGGTAGCCCTGCCTCTTGGCTGATAATCATATCGCTCACATTTGTATACTCCTTACAAAGTTAGCCCGATTTCATTTCCACCATAAAAACAGATCCTGGCAGTATCAGCCACTTGTTTTAGAGATGGAGAAATGGAGCGGAGTCAGGGGAAATGACAGAAGCACTGAATCAGACACCATGACCCCAAAGAAATGCCCAGCATGTTGAAAAGATGAATGAGATGGTGATGTATATAAAAGTTTGATTCAATCAATAGAAATACAAATGAATATATAAATATACATATATACAGTACCACCGGCCATACTAAAGACAAACTGATCAAAGATCAGATCTATCTATCTATGTACTTGAAAAATATTTCAGCATCTCACTTCCTAAGCCTTCCCTTCTTTCTCCAGACTCAGTATCCTAAGAATTCTTTTGGCTCTCCTACTATTAAAGGAAAGGTGAGAACTGTTTTAACTGCCGTGGCTCTAATTGAATTCTCATACACGTTGGTCTTCTCACCAGTTGATTTCAACTCTTCAAATGAAAAAGACAGTACTCTGAAAAGTTCTGTTTTTAAGATCAAGACCACAAAAAGAAGAACTTGAAAATCCCTTTTGTCTGTATAAACTAAGGGATAAGCTCTCATAGAACTAGGTTCCTTTCCCTTCAGGGCCTTATCTACTTTGAAATGATGTCTTTTATTACTGTGATTATTCAATTAACATCTGTCTCCACACCAGACTGAAATCCTCAGAAGAACAGGGGCAATGAATGTTTTATTTACTCTTGAACCCTAAGCACTTAATAGTACAGTCTTGGTGTTCAGTAAATATTTGTAGGACACCTCTTTGGGGCATGGGACAAAGCATTCTTCTGCATATGACATTTCTATAGGGAAAGAGAGGGTCCGTGAAAAGTACAGAGATATGTACTAAGAAAGCGTTGAATTCCTTAGAAATCTGAATATCTAAATCCTGCAAAGCCAAGGGTTTTCTCTAGTAATAACTGTTTTACTAACATGAATAAACTGAGTTACAACTAGCCCAGATTCCTATTGTGGAGATTAATGGTAAGATCTTTACTTCAAACATAGTTATAATATAAAGCACAAGGCAAAGCAAAGAACAAGGGTGAGAGGCTTAAGTCAATTTCCTTTGTGCCAAGGATCACAGGTGGAAATGGGCCAGTATACATCACTGACGATGTGTCCTAAGTCTCGTATTTTATCTGTCTCAGTCTTACGGAGCTACAGCAAGCTTAGGAGCTGATACTCAAGGCCCAGTATTGTTCCTATTCCCTATCTGTTTTCAGGTACGAAAGACAGTCATTTTAATGTTTTTAAAATACATATTTATTGGGCAATTAATGAAAATCAAAATACAGAAACACAGAATCAAGATTAAAATGTGTAAATTCTTAACCTTTACCACGTAGCACTCAGTAAAATCTGGTTGGGTTGCCCCAGAACTGGCCTTCTCCTGCACTTAAAGGGAGGCATTCCCCATCCACTCTTTAAAGGACCCTCACCTCTCCTCTGGTGCCTCCACCTTGGGACAAGAATTGTGACGATAGTCAGGTGAGAAAACAGATTAACTGATTCACAGGTGTCTCTACATGTAGAAAGAAGTAACTTCTGATTAATAAATGTATACTTGGATTTCAAATGCTTAAGTGCAAATATAATCCTCTCCTCCCCAACCCACCCTCTGTGAAAATCATTTCACAATCTCTAACAAAATAATTTTCATTTTATTGAGATGAGAGTAGATTGTGTGTCAAAACTGATAGGTACATTGGCTTGCAAATAAAGTTCAACTTTAAGCATTGTCTATTTGAAAGAAAAGTATGATCTCAGAATATTTCAGAAGACAGGTATAAAATCAAATATATTTATATTCTAGCCATATAACCACATAACTAGGATGAGCTCTATTTTCCAATAAGATCAAAGGAGGGGAGGAGTATGAAGGAGTATGATAATGTGTTAGTGGATAATTAATATAAATTCCCCATACATGGGCCACCAATTGAAGAATTAGAACACATTTAAATATTAGTACCAAACCAGATTGGAGATATATTTGGTATTTCAGAATGATGTTCAGATTTCATAATATGTCTATTCATAATTATGAAGAACCTCTAAAAAAAGTAGAGCATATCTGATTTTTTTATAACCCTGGAGCTAAATATACTGTCTTTCAATTAAGTATGTCAAATAAATAAATAAATGATGCTGCCACAGCTTAGAAATGTCAGGACATAGAATTGCATTTAATAGAATGTTTATGTGACAACTAATATAATATTAACAGAAATGATAAAAATATTTATTTGTGTATCACACATATATTTTAGAGGTTTTAATATGCATTGTTTCAATTGATTATCAACCCTGTGACACAGGGTTGCTAACTCTATTTTCCAGGAAAGTATAGAGGAAACACTTCTAAACTATTTTTATGAGGATAGCATAGCTCCTTTATTAAAACAGAGAAGGAAATTATGAGAACAGATATTATACACAAATGTCCCCCATGAACACAATTATAAAAGTCTGTTTAAAATACTAAGAAATAAAATCCAGCAACATATAAAAAGCAAAATATATTCTAGGAATGCAAGTTTGTTTTCACTTTTGAAAATTAATCAATATGATTCTTCACATTGACAAAATAAAAAAGAATAATCATAGGGTCACCTTAGTAGATTCAGAAGCATTTGACAAAATTCAACACCTGTTCATGATAGAATAAAAAGAATGTCAGCAAATTATTAATAGATGAATTTTCTTCAATCTGAAAAATGACATGTACCAAAAGCTACAGCTAATATACTTAATGGTGAAAACTGACCACTTAACCAATTAAGATCAGAAAAAACATCAAAATATTCATCCTGACCATTTCTATTCAAAATGGTTCTGGTAGGTTTAGCCAGTGTAAAAATGCCAGAAGTACAAATCTTAAAAAATAAAAAAAGAATACTACCTTTATTCACAGCATGGTTATGTACCAAAAAAATTCAAAGAAAGCTACAAAACAACTACTCAACTAATAAATGAATTTAGCCAGCCTCAGGAAACAAAGTCAATATATGAAAACAATAGTATTTGTGTATAGTAATGAACAATGGAAATTTATATTTAAAAAATAACATCTTTTATAATGGTATCAAAGAGCAAAAAGAAAAATGTATAGATAAATCGAGCAAAAGATAGCTAAAACCTCTACACTAAAAACTACAAAACATAATTTAGGGAAAAAATATCTATGATAAAGCTATAGCAATCAAGACAGCATGATTTTAGTATAAGAATATACAAATTGACAATAGAGCAGAAAAGAGAGTAAAGAAAAAGAAACAAACAAAAAAATTAACTTCATTTCCTTCCTCACAGACCTAAACATAAAGTTAAAACTGTAAAGCTACCAGAAGAAAATACAAGGAAATACTTCCGAAATCTTCAGATTGGCAAAGATTTCTTACCCAGGATACAGAAAACACTAAGTATAAAAGGAAAAATTTAAATTTCTTCTTGTTAAATAAGACATTAACAAAATAAGCAAACCACAAACTAGGAGAAAATATGCACATAACAGGTCAGGCAAAGGACCTATATCCAGAATATATACAGAATTGTTCCAACTCAAGGCAGTACAGCACAGAGAAGACAAGTAATGACTATAGCATCTTACTACGCTGATAGACAGTGACTGCAATAGAGGGGATGAGGACTTGATAATATGGGTGCAGGTCGAAACCACAGTGGTTTATGTGAAACCACTGTAAGATTGTGTGTATCAATGATACCCTAATTAAAAAAAAAACTTTTCCAACTCAATGACAATAGACCAATTAAAAATGGGCAAAAGTGACCTGAAAAGACACTTTATAAAAAGTCTACAAATGGTCAATATGCCCATGAAATCATTCTCAACGTAGAGAATCATTAGGAAAATGCAACAAAACCACAATGAGATACTACTATAAGGACAAAAAATAAGAAGATGTTGGTGAGATGCTGAACATCCTGAGCCTCAGACATTACAGATGGGAGTGTAAAAAGCTACAATCATTTTTTTAAATGTTTGGCAGTTTCTTATAAAGTTAAGCATAGCATACCTTATGACCACACAAAGACTTGTATATGAATATTCATAGTGACTTTATAATAGCCTCAAGCTGGAAACAACTGAAATGTCCAAAAGCAGGAAATAAAAGACAGCAATAAACATAAATGAACTATTACTGATACATGCAATGGCACACATTAAACTCACACACATGTTGAACAAAAGCAGCCAGGTCCAAAGGCTTCATGCCATGTGATGTCATTAATATGAAGTTCTGAAACAGACAAAACTAATCGATGCAGGAAGCAGCCAAGGCAATAGTTGCCTCTGGTAAGAGGAGAGGGGGGCAGGCTTGACCACCATGGGGCACAAAGGGAAACAGTTTGTATCTTGGGAACAGTGCAGGTTATATGATTATATGCATTTGTTAAAATCCATAGACTACGATGTTTACAAGCTGTGCGTTTCACTATGTGGAGACAATACTTCAATAAAATGATTAAAAGCACAGAAGGTAATTAGACAATATTGTTTTGATGAAATGAAAATTCAACTTGAAAGGAAATAAAGCTATAAAATAAGGCAAATTCATTCCACTCTTTCCCTCAAGAAGTATAAGCCCCAGATTGTGAGTGAGATGGAAGACCCATATCTGTTCTGTTTTCCACCTGACTAGAATCACAGTGTATTTCTATTCATAAAGATATGTATTTTCCATACAACATATTCCTGATATCAATAATTACCTACCCCTCCCATTTGACCAATAAATCAAAACCAACGTTATCATCTAAAACCTACAGAAGACATGGGAGCCTGTTCCAGCACAGGCTGTGTTAGTAGAACTATGTGTTTCTTTCTCCACAAGGATGTCTTTCCAGGGACTGTGAAAAATAAATCTGAATACATACGATTTTTGCCTGACATGCTCCTTTTAGAACCTAATTGAGAATAAGCTATGATTCCACAGTAATTTTTCCTATGTAAGTTGATAAGTAATGTACTCTAGATTCAAATGCATAACTGAATTTCTATCATATGATTCTTAGTGCTCTGGTTATAATTAAATGTACTGATTGTACTTGGAGCATATTAAAATTCTCCCTAATCCTTTTTCTTCCCTCCCCCTACCAAAAGACATGAACTATTCATAAGACTTGCAGAGTATCTTCATTTGGTTTTACTTATCTGGACTCCTGAGCCAGGCATGGTAAGTTTCAGACCTGTAATTTGTGGCTTCCTGCTCGCAAGCTCACTCCAGAGTGGTTCTCATGTGACTGTTTTTCTAGTTAAATATTTACACATATACACAGGGAACACAGGCAGCTCATATTTGACATGATTTAATAGCACCTACATCTGTTTCTCATCATAATGTGACTGAAAAATGTGCCGACTAAACATTTTTTTATGTTTGTCCAAAACATTGTTTCTACTCTCTTAAGACATTTCTATGTAAAGAAAACAAGATAAGATGGCCCCCTCTCAGGCCCTGTCTCCTTCTCAATTCCTTTCCTCTGGCTCCATGATCCTTCCTTACTATCAATCACTATTTCTCAGGCCTAACCAAAACAGGGGGTCATGTCTTGTTTTTATCAGTGTGTAAGAAGCATGAAGTTAAATTAAGATATTAAGAAGAAAACATTCTATTTAAATAAAAAAACCTCCAAAAGCAACAATTGGCTTTGGGTGTAGAATTCCAAGGTTAGCAAGATGACATTTGAATAAAGTCACTGCTGATGTAAACATGCCTGAGTTCTGTTTCATGCTCCCAGCTCACAACTTCAAGCGTGGGCTTTCCAAATATAAAAAAAAACGCATAGGTTTCAAGAGATAATCATTCCTAGGTAACCCCAAATTTCAAATCACAAGACATGCATCTGTTCTAATTCTTCCTCTGTCTGTTAACAAAGTCAACTGTATTTTGAGTTCATACATTCTTTCAGAAATATAAAGCACAGTTAAATCATGACAGTATTTTCTTCAGAACACTAATGTAGAATAAATTGATCTGGTCTGAATTTTACTCTGTTTTTGGGGTGGTTTTCACTCACAATTCTGTTTTCTCATTTTTATCAATACATTGTTATTGATAAGCAACAAGAAAGCAAAATGAAAACAATAAAAAAACTCCTGAGTAAATTATAAATCCTAGAAGCTGACCATCATTCACATGTATCAAAGAAGCAAAAATAAAGAATGACGGTTTTCAATTGTTTCGAGGCTTATTTTTCCAATTTGAATCCAATTCAAGACCCTGACTTTTTCTTTTCTCTTCCCTGATTATCTTTTGGTCACTTCACAGCTCACTAAACTCTGGAGAGAAAGTGACTAGATAAAATAAAAGATGACACTAAAATAAGTGTAATTGCTTCAACAGTCCTAAGGAGCTTTATTTTCAAGAAGTTAGAAAAATGGGCTCTAATAAAGCTTTTGGTACATCTGAGAATTTAAATTATCCTTAATATTCCTAATTCTTGTCATATTAAAAATTGTAAGTCAATTTTTAGACATACTATTTTTAGACATTCTATTTTATGAAATAACATGATAAGTTGCTCAAATTCAGCCATTACACAGTATACTCAGAGAAGCACCTCCTAGGTTACTGTATATTTTCTAAAACAAATAAATATATGTATGTGAGTAAGCATTAGCTTTGGTTTGCCGTTCTGATACTTCAAAACTCTATGTTAGTTTTAGAAGTAGGTAATTACAGTATGTGGATAAATAAAACCTACAGATGATCCAAAATTTGTTTACTCATGAGCTTTATTGCATAGTAGATAAACATTTCAGGAAAGGGGAAAATAGATACATTTAAACATTTTTCTCAACTTTTGGAGAAGTAAAATAGGATGAGTATCAAAAAGACCCAAGGAACCTACTAAAATCTTTCAGAAGGTAGAGGTGGGAACAGTCCCTAACTCTTTTTATGAGGACCACAGAACCCTGATATAAAATCTAACAATTATTATAAGAAAATTGTAGAACAGTATTCCTTATGAATATAGATGTAAAAATCCTTTTAAAATATTGGCAAGTTGAATCCAGCAATATATAGAAAGGATATTATATCATGACTATGGAGAGTTTATCCCACACTTAACATTTGAAAATCAGTCTACATAAATCACATACTAACAGAATAAGCAGAGAAAAACCAGTCATCTCAATAAATGCAGAAAGTGTATTTGCTAAAATTCAAAACTCATTCATAATTAAAAAAAACAAAAACCTCCAAGCATGTAATACCAGGGAACTTCACCTAATAAAAGACCATCTAAAAAAAACTTCCACCTAACATCAAATTAAAGGTATAATATTAAACACTCCCCTATGGTTAGGAACAAACCAAAGCATGTCCTATCTCACTGACTACTTATCCTTTTAATTAGTGTAGTAGCCAATGCATTAAGAAAAAAGTAAGACTTACAGACTTGGAAAGTAAAAGATAAAACTCTCCTTAAAAAAATTAAAGATTAATTATAAAACTCAAAACATTATTCAGAAAATCCTAAGCAATCCATGTAGAAAACCCTAACAAATCTTAAAAAACCTCTTAGAAATAATTATTGAATTTACCACAGTCACAGGATAAAAGATTAATATAAAAAAATTGTTGTATTTCTACGTATATATGTTGTATATCAAAATATCATCAAGAGCATACAAGATCTGTACACTGAAAACTACTATTCATTAGTAAGATCTAAGCAAGACCTAAAGAAAGATATACCATGTCCATGGATCAGAAGATGACATCATACAGATGTCAATTCTCTCAAGATTGACTGGTATAATCAATTTGCCAGATTTTTTAAAAAGGCATTTCATAATGACAATGGGGTCAATTCATCAAGAAGAGCTAAAAATCTTAAAAGTTTGTACACATAATATCAGAGCTCCAAAATACATGTAGTAAAAACTGATAAAAAACTACCATAAAAAATAGACAAACTCTTCATCATAATCAGAGATTAAACTCTTCTCTATCAATAATTGTTGGAAAAGTAGGCAGAAAATCTGTAAAGTTATTGAAACTAACAAAAACTTCACCTAATTGACATTTATAAAGTGCTTCACCATACAAAAATAGAATACACATTCTTTTCAAGTGTACATGGAGCTTTTACCAAGACAGACCATATTCTGGGGTATAAAAAAAGTCTCAACAAACTTTAAAAATTTTAAATCATAAAAGTATATTCTCTAATTGATTTGATAGAAATTCATAATTGAATTAAAAATAAATAGAAACATATGTATAAAATCCCCAAATACTTGGAAACTAAATAATCCATGGGTCATCAAAGAATAAAGCAAAAGGGCAATTAGAAAGTATTTCAACCTGAGTGAAAATGAAACTGACATACTAATATTTTTGTGGTGCAGCTAAGCAATATAAAGAGGAAATTTATAGCACAAAAATATCTATATAAGAAAAAAAGAATAATCCCATATCAATTATTTCCATTTCTAACTTAAGAAATTCAAAAAAGATGAAATTAAGCTCAAAGTAAGCAGAAAAGAAATAACCCCAATTAGAGCAGAAAATAATACAATAGAAAATGGAAAAACAATAGAAAAAAATCAGTGAACACTAAAACCGGTTTTTTAAAGAATAGAGGTGGTGTCACTAGAGATTAGATACTGCAGAATGAAAGAGTGTTATGAACAATTACTGCCTACAGATACAAAAAATTAGATGAAATGGACAAATTTCTCGAAAGATACAAGCCACCAAAACTCACTCAAAAAGAAATAGATAACTGGAATAGCCCTATACCTACTAAAGAAACCGAATTTGTAGCTATAAATCTTCCCACAATGAAACCTTAAGCCCAGATGGCTTCACTTGTGAATTTTTATACTTATTAAGAAATACATATTCTATACAAACTCCATAAAAACTAAAAAGAAGGGTGAATTTTTCACTCCTTTCATAAAGCCAGTATTACTCTGATGACAAAACCAGACAAGGATATTACAAGAAAATTAAACTAAGGACTAATATACCTCATAAATATAGATGCAAAAATTACTAGTAAGACTTCAGCCAAATTGAATCCAACAACATATAAGATACTACATGATGACAAAGTGGTTTTTTTTCCAAAGAATGCAAAGTTGGCTTTTAACATTTGAAATAACTAATTCCCTGTATTAACATAGTTAAAAAAGAAAAATTATGTGGCCATCTTGATAGACATAGAAAAAGCATTTGACAAAATCTAACATCTATTCTTGGTTTACAAAATATTCAGCAAACTAGGAAAAGAATTTCCTATAAAGAGACCTATGAAAAACTTTCAGCTAATGTTATGCTTAATTGTTAAATATTGATGCTTTCTGCCAAAGATCAAGGACAAGGTAGGTGTGTCCCCTGTCACTACTTCTATTCAGCACTGTACTCAAAGACATAGCTAGTGCAAGGGCAAGAAAAATGAAATAAAATTAAAATCCTACATAAGGGAATGGGAGAAGAAAAACTCTTCATATGCAGAAGGCATGCTCATTAAAAAAACAGCCAAGTCAGTTAGCAAAGTGTGGGATACAAGATAAATATAAAATCTGAATTTTGTACTTGTATTTTCATAAGAAATGGAAATTGAAGATATAAAATACCATTTACAGAAGAATCAAAAATATAAAATAGGGATAAATGTGACAAAAGATGTGAAAGACCTGTGTAATATAAAGTACAAAACATTGCTGAGGGAATTTAAGAAGGGAATACTTTTTCCATGAGTCACAGCACTCAATATTAAGAAGTCAGTTCTACCCAAATTCAGCTCCTACCAAATTCACTCCCAGCCAAAATCCCACCAGGTATTTTATTTTTTAGAAATTGGCAAACTAATACTAATACTTTTATGAAATGCAAAGGACGCAGAATAAAGAAAACAAAGTTTAAACAACAACAATGCATTTACACACTTGATACAAGACTCATCATAAAGCTACAGTAATCAAGGCAATATGGTGTGACATGAAGATAAATAGAACAGTGAAGCAAAGTTGAGAGTTCAGAAATACCCATATGTATATATGGTCAGTTGATTTTTGACAAAGATGCAAAAGCAGTTCAGTAAACAAAGGATGACCTTTTAAACAAATAATGATGGAATAACTGGGTAGCTATATTCAAAAACAAACTTCAATCTATATTCTGCAAAAACTAACAAAGTTAACACAAAATAGATCATAGACCTAAATGTAAAGTCTGAAAGTATAAAATTTCTAAAATATAATATAAGAGATTTTATCAAAATTAAGAACTTCTGTTGCTTGAAAGACACTTTTAAGAAAATGAAAGGACAAGTTACATTCTAGCAAAAAATGTTTCCAAGGTGTGTGTGTGTGTGTGTGTGTGTGTGTGTGTGTATAAAATGTTGAAGTGCTGACATCCTGAGTATCTAAAAACCTCTTAATACTGAAAAAGAAAACAACTCAATAAATGGGCAAAATATGTGAACAGACACTTCACAAAATAAGACAGATGTCAAAGCAGCACATGAAAAAATTTTCAATGTCATTAGTCATTAAGGAAATTAAAACACAATGTTACCCCTACATAGCTATTAAAATGGTTAAAATTAAAAATATTGATCATACCAAGCACTGATGAAGATATGAAGCAATGGGACTACTGGTGGGAGTGTAGAATGAATGGCTCAATCATTTTGGAAAATAGTTTGTCAGTTTCTTAAAAAGTTAGACACATACCTACTACAACCCAGTCATTTCACTCCTGGATATTTATCCAAGAAAATTAATCTGAAAAAATATACATACACACACATATATTCAAAGATATGCACACAAATACATACAGCAGCTTTTTTGGGAATATCCAAAAGCTGGTAACAATCCAAATATACGTCAATAAGTAAATGGATAAATGGTATACCCATGCAATGGAATACTACTCCATTGCATAAAATAAATAAAATACTGACACATACCACATGGATGAATCTCAAAATAATTATGAAGAGTGAAGCCAGACAAAAAGAGTACATATAATCCTAGAAAATTCATAATTATAGTAACAAAAAAACAGATCAGTAGTTGTCTGGGGATGTGAAAACAGGGAAGAGTTGGAGTGAAGGATTGCAATTTCTTGATCATACTTCCATGGGTAAAGACATGTCAAAACTTATCAAAGTGAACACTTTAAAATATGACATTTATTACACATCAATTATACCTCAGTAAAACTTTTCTAGCATTTTAATATGGGATTAGTTTCTACAAATTTAAGAAACAGAAGGAAGGCCAGTGTGGCTAGAACCGGGTGGGTGAGAGGGAAAGCGTAAAAGATGAAATCAGAGGTTGGGGGGTCACCAGAGCACATGTGACTTGGTAGACTCAGGTCAGGTGTTGGAAAGGGAGTTCCATGGGGATTATAAACAGGACAGTAACATGATCTCACTTAGTGAATCGCTCCTTGAGCAAGATGAAACATCCAAATCAAACCTCGGGTCAGATGGCTATTTCCAGTGATGTTAATAGTGCTTACTAATCCTGGATTTATGTGAATCCCTTGCAGCAATTTATTTCAGAGAATGGGTTCTCCAACTCCATATAGAATTTTGTGAAGAACTGAGTAGATTTCTGATACATCCTATCATGAAATACATTGCACAGCAATTTTTTTTAATCGAAAACCCACTATAGGCCAGATACCAAAAATGTCCTGTTATTTTATAACAATTTTACCAATAATATAACCACAATATCGAGATCATGGCAAATCCCTGTTTTCTATTTTTAATAGACTTCATTTTTTCAGAAGTTTCAGGTTCACAGAAAAATTGAACAGAAAGTATAGAGTTTCTATACTTTAATCCCTTCCCCTCCCTCATACAGCCTCCCCTGCTATCAACATTCCCACCGGAGTGCTACATTTGTTACAATCTATGACCCTGCACTGACATGCTGTTGTCACCCAAAGTGCATAGTTTACATTATGGTTCACTCTTGATCTTGTACATTGTATGGTTTTTGACAAATTTACATTGGCCTGTATCTATCAGTATAGTAACATACAGAATATTTTCATTGCCCTAAAAATTCTGTGCTCTGCTTATTCATCCTTCCCTCCCCTAGCCACCCCCAACTGATCTTCTTACACTCTCTCATTTTGCCTTTTCCAGAATGTTATGTAGTTGGAATAATACAGTATACAGCCTTCCCAGGTTGGCTTTTTTCACTTAGAATATTCATTTAAGGTTCTCCATGGTTTTCACAGCCTTATAGTTCATTTCTTTTGAGCCCTGAATAATATTCCATTGTCTGGATGTGCCACAGGTTGTTTATCCATTCACCTACAAAGGACATCTTTGTTGTTTCCAAGTTTCAGCAACTTAATAAAGTTGCTATAAACATTGTTTCATGGGCTTTTGTGTGGACGTAAGTTTTCAATTTCTTTGAGTAAACACAAAGTAGTGTGATTGAAGGACAGCAGGGTAAGGATATAGTTAGCTCTGTAAGAAACCACCAAACTCTCTTCCAAAAATGACTGTACTATTTCGCATCCCTATCAGCAACATATCGAGGTCCTAGTGCTCCACATCCTCACTAGCATTTGGTGTTGCATTTTGGATGTTAGTCATTATAATATGTGTGTAGTGGTACCTAATTATTTTAATTTGCATTTCTCCAACAACATAAGATGTTAAGCATCTTTCATGTTTATGTATCATCTATATCTTTGCTGAGATATATATTCAGATCATTTGCCTATTTTAAATTGTGCTGTTCATTGTCTTTTCATAGTTTTAAGAGTTCCATGTATGTTTTGGATAGCTATACTTTATCAGATACACCTTTTGTAAACATTTTTCCCAAATCTGTGGCTTCTCTTCTCATTCTCTGACAATGATTATATTTTAATGCAGCATATTTTGACACTGGCTATGCCTTCAGTTCATCAAATCTAACTAGGTATATACTGAAAAATTATTAAAATTAGAACATTTCCAGAAACACAGAATAACAAAATACATGAATGTGTACTGTCATTCAAGCAACAGCTTGTACTCATAAACATAAGAAGAAAAATTAAGAATCCACTTAGGCTCTTAGAAAATTGACTAAATATCTTTAATAAGTCAGATTTTCCATGTGACTGTAGGCATCCCCAAGACCATGGAGAACAGAGTAACAGGAAGGTAACAAAAATGGAAATAAAATTAAGTTGTTTTATATTTCGTTCCCTGTAATCATCTCTGTTTCAGCATTTAAAAATTATAAAAACTTTTAAGTTTTCCTTTGTGAAGATGATTGTCTATTTTATTTTGGGGGAGAAACTTGGAGAATCAGTATTAAATAAAAAATCCTTGCTATTTCCAGCTTATACAGCTGAAGTTATTAGACTGAAAGAAATGAAAATTTCCACTTCTAGATGAGGTCAAAATGTCAAAATCTTGCCTATCAAGTCACTGTCCTTACTATTCACTATCTACTTTTATAAGTTTGAGATTTTCCATAATAGCAAAGTGAAAATTTCTTAAATAAATGCTTAAATACATTGAAATTTAGCAATGTTGCTTATTCAACAGACTAGTTATGTGAAAAACATCTAATAAAGCTAACTTTCATCAAAATAAATCAGGTGAATCTGAATATACAAAATAAAGCAATAAAACTATTGTAAGCAAATATAGGAGAATTTATGTTTTTTGGGAGATGGATGAAGAAGCTTTTCTAAGCAATACACAAAACCCAAATTCCAAAAAGATTAGTGAATGTGATTACATAAAAAATGTTTTTTTCTGCACAGAAAAACCAGAGTCAAAAGACAAATGATCAACTGGGGAAAATATTTCAACACATATGACAATGAGCTCATTTCCTTAATATATAAAGACCTCTTACAAATCAGTTATGAAAGACCATTAAACCAATAGAAAAATTGACAAAGAACTTAGAGGCAGTTCATAGAAAAGAAACACAAATGGTTTATAACATGAAATCATGAAGAAAAGTAAAATGTCAATGTTACATGATTTTTCATTTATTGGAAGCAATTCTTAAAAAGCATCATTAAGATAGACACTTAAGTGGAAAATATCAAAATGTAAAACAATCTATATAGTATGCTTCTACCTATGTAAAAATAACGTGTGTGTGTATATAATATATATGTATATGTATATATATACACATATATGCATATCTACAGATACACATCCTATCTGTATGGGTGCTTAAATATGCATAGAACAGTCAAAAAGAACCCTATACAAACTGGTTACAGCTGTTGCTCCTATGGTGGGAGCCCAGGAGTTTTGAGTAAGGAGTAGACATGACTTTTCATCCTGCATTCTTTTATACTGTTTAAATTTTTAAATGTATTTTTGCATTACCTTTGTAATGAAGAATAACTGATAAAATAAATGAAATTATTTTATTCAACAAATATTTGCTGAGCATCTTCTCTGTTCCATTCCTAAGTAATAGGAATAGAGGCAGTGGACAACCAACATCAATCTCTTTCCTCATCACTGACATTCTGCACGGGGTGCAGAATTGTCAATGTCACGAATGAATCCTGTTCAGTCTAGTAATTTTGACTGCAGCTTCATGAATGTTTTCTTTGAATGTGCATTTTTTAATATAAGAGAATATTGTATAATTTTACATAAAATTGTTGTGATAGAAACACATTCTTTGCAACTGACACAATTATCATCGTAATAGGGACAGGCCTCACTGATTTTAGAAGAAGCAGGAAGAGGTTCATGGTTCATGCCTCCATATGCAGGCATATCATTTAAGAATTCTCTTTGCTTTGCAACAAAACATTTCTAATTGCTCTGCCTTTGTTTTATGCTTTGCCTATTGAGAGTTAAGAAGCTTCTCATTCCCTTACCACTTAAATCATTTTTTATGATTCAAATCTAACTCATGTCCTGAATCTTCAAGACAAAAATAAAGCCAAAGACTTTTACTGTCATCTGTGTACAGTAAGTCCCACCAGTGTCCTAAATTCTCATTTCTATTGCATCTTTATATCTCTTTCTCCAGATACAGAACTATGCCAACAAAATAGAAAATTACAGCTGTTAAAGCCTTTGTTTCATTTATTAAAAATACACATTTTGATTAAAGGATGGGGTAAGCTGAAGAAAAATATTTCTAAGTATGGTTGATGAGCCTAGGCTTGCTTAGAGTTCTACCATAAAGGGGTTTCTTGGCCAATAAGTTAGGGAAAGCTGATTAAATGTCCCCTTGATTAAAAACTTCCCCTACATTGAAGATTTATAATGCATGTTAGCATGTTAGTGGCCCTAAAAAAAATCTATCAAGAAGTTTGCCTAATTTTTGAGCCTTTCTTTCTTTCTCTCTGCCACAAGTTAGCCCTGTGACTTCATTTAAGACTCAGATTCTCTGTCTAAAATTTAGGAGTTGAGACCAGATGATTTAGGTCCCAAATCTACTTTATCATCCTAGATTCTTGGTCTCACTTCAGAAAAATTAAACAATTTTAGCATTCAATGCTACTGAATTATTTGAAACACAGCCAAATAAATAACAACCAGCTATTACTGAATTCTAATGTATGATTGATTAATGGGATATGGAATGATTCTCAGCCTAAAACACTGGCTGGTACATTATAAATAGCAAAATAATATATATTTAAATCCTTTTTCAAAGCTACTAAGCATAAGTCTCAGAAGATAAAAGAAAGAAAGAAATAGTCCTAGATACCAACTGCACAAAAAGGTATTAGTTCAGGTTCTAATTTTTCTAGGAAACAGGAAAAATGTTTTAAAATCGCCTTTTAAAAAACTAAGGGTAACATTTTTAAGTAACTATACACATGAACAACTTTGCCATGACTTTTCTAGATCAGTCATACCAAAGACCGTAGGGTGTTTCTTCAGGGATCCTGTGCTCATTTGATGCCGGTTTTCTTCTAGCCTTGTGTTTGAAAAAGTCCAAATGCCTCCAAAGACTGAGGAAGCAAATGAAAAAAGAAAAGATCTCCTGACAATTCTTCTATGATAATTAAGAGATCTCCTGATATGGGGAGAAATTATAATCTGAGCTCAAATCAGGACAAGTCTCCGTTTTGACTCTTTGTTTTCCTTTCAGCAAGCTCCAGAATACTCCCTGGCCCCACTCTGGAATCTATGCTGTGAAAACTTTTTACTAGTTCATAGCTGACCTGTAAGCTTCCATCTGTAGGAATTATAGCACAACATACCTGTGTCGCAAGGAGCACGCACACTCTTGGTTCCCTGGCAGGAAGAAGTGAAAAGATGAAGTATATGTGGACTGAATAATTGAAATTCAATATTACCTAGCAGATTACTTCCTCACAAGGATAATCTGACAAAACAC
The DNA here is from genome assembly GCF_040802235.1 of Manis javanica. Lineage (NCBI taxonomy): Eukaryota > Metazoa > Chordata > Mammalia > Pholidota > Manidae > Manis > Manis javanica. Next base: position 69,503,734 of record NC_133168.1, read on the forward strand.
AGCAGTAACCAATAACAACAAATGCAGAATCCAATTTCTTTTTTAATTATGGGACAAAAGAGATCCAATTCAAACCACTCCTCCAAAACAAAATGTAATGGAAAACAACCTTTCCTTTAACAGCATTCCAATAGAACTTTTAAAGCTACAGCCTTTTCTTCAACTAATGCTCTGCCCAAGAAAGTTTTATTAGATGCAACTTTAAAAACCACCCAAGAATTTTCTCTTAAGTGTCCCTCACAAATACATCAACCTTGGAACCAGGTTCTCCTAAATTCTGATTATCTCTTGACTTTTCTCACTACACTTTACTTCCCAGGCTACCAGAGGCAAAAGTAGCCTTACTTAGTCCTGAAGTTTAGCACAGCATTTTCTATAGTCTACTTACTACCTAAAGGTAAATCTCTATAAAGGAATCCTCTGTTTTCATACTAAAAGTTGCATTTCCCACCAAGAAAACCCTGCTACAATTTTAGTAATTTATATGTAGGACAAATGCAACTAAAAAATCAGGAACCAGGATATTTTCTTATTTCATGTCCCATAAGACAGTTGACCTATTAGTAACTTACTATGAGACAAATTTATCTTCTGGTGAAGACCCATGAATGACAAATATTTATCTGAGAGTCTAAGCTGAATATATCAAGAAGCTAAAACTGTTCACTTTGTGTGAGTATGTGTTTAAGAACTTCTTGGTTAGAAAATCTTGAACTTTGAAGAGGTTCTCTCCTTCAGTAACTGGAGACAAGCATTTTGTGGAGGTTCTGCTTGAATTCCCACATCTTCTATGCCAAGGAAGGGTGCCCTTTGCCACCTCCACCTTGTGCAGACTTTCAAATCCCTGGAGAAACCACCTGGTAGAAGTCAGCATAAATACCCTGACAACTAAGAGAAGTTGTCATTTAATAAGGGAGGCACAAGCTTGGAGTTGTGGGGTCAGGTAGACCAGGTGGCTTGGCAGTCCTAATTAGCTGCCATTTGGAGGGATCTGATTAGCTAATTCACACATTCATAACCCACCCAAGTGTAAGGCTAAGAAGGCATACGCAGTGGGATGACCCAAGCTGGGAGACAGAGGAATAGAAGATGATTAGACTTGAATTCCAACTTTAATGATAAATCAGAACAACTTACTAATTAAAGATCAGGCAATAGAAAGCTCCAAATGGGAAGATCCTCTTATAAGAGACAGTAAGCTAGAGTTCAAGACTCAGCTCAACTGTTCTCTAGTGGCATGGCCTTGGACAAGCCACTTAACCATTCTGAGCCTTAATTCCCTCAATGGGTATATTACTAATGCCTCACGTACAAACAGCACCAAGTATGTCAATATAAGAAAATGCACACAAATGCACTTGGGAAGTCATAAAGCAGTCACAGCTCGTGTACGATTTGGAAAGAGGAACAAAAACAAAATGAGCAAAAAGGCTACAAAAATATTTTTGAGAAAACAGCTTCCTTACTTGCCCACTCCTAAGATATAGACACTGAAATGTCAATATGCAAAACTTCTGTAGACTCTGTAAGAGAAGAGAGCAGACTTACAGTGGAAATGTCTACAAAATAAAAAGATTGCTGAACGTGAGTCTTTGCTCTACTTACTCGAAGCCCCAGGTAATGCGAGACAGGCAAGTGAGCCAAGAATCTCTCCAGTACACCAGGACCCAGGACACTGCTGAGAAGGCAGGCAATGGATTGGCTCAGCAGAGGGGTTAGCCAAATGTCTGGGTGATCATGAAGAAGAGGTACAGAAACCTGGGGGAGGGGAAGAGAAAAAATATTTGGCCTCGGCCAACCTGGGGGCTGTTGACTGGGGTGAACAGGTAGTGAGAAGAAGAAAGCTTTTCTCACCTGAATGACCAGATTGTGTAGGAAGAGAAAGGCTGCATAGCAAACCTGCCTTGACCCAGGGACAAGGAGATGCAAAGTGTTATTAGATACGCTGGTGTTAACCCCCAAATGAGAGAGGTGGAGAACCTAATGGATTTTTTTATTAAGTTCATTTGTTTTGATCAACTCTCCATGAATTCTCAAAAAATTATAAGAACATCCAGAGAATATTGGGTGATAATTCAATTTTAAACATGTTTGAATTGCAATGATGTCAGTGCCTGTGAGGTAAAAACCCTACTAGCAAGGGGAAACTGTGTGGGGAACTAGAGCCAGATGGAGACTGGAAGGATGGGTGTTCAGATCATATTATGGAATAACAGTGCAAGAGAATTGAGGTCAGGGAACTTCCCAAGAGCACTAGAGACAGCAAGACAGAGCGCCAAGAAGTCAGTCAGATTAGATGCTGTAGTGGAATGGCTCGTAGAGAAATTTGAGAGAGATGAAGTTCAGGCCACTTACAGCAGAAGTGGAAGAAAGCCCTGAGTCTTGCCATCTGCAGATGTGATCGACTGGGTTTGCAATCAGTACTGAAAGGGCAGCTGAATCCAGGAGGCTGAGCACTGAGAAAGGCCCTAGACTTGACCACAATAGAGCCTCTGAGAGCAGCGGTAAGAAATATAAGCCGTGGGAACTCAGTCCAGGATTGAAAGTGGACTCTTGCTAATTTGTTTCCAATGCAGAGCACACAGGAGTAAGTGTTTAAAGCAGAGTGGAAATGACCAGCCACCACGTCTAGGACCACAGTACTAACAGGAACCCAAACATGCGAGCAAAGTTACCTCAGAAGGCATCACCAAGGCTTACTTGCTCGGCTCACTTACTCTGCTTTGATGAATACTCTGGTATCTCTCCCCATGCTGGCTCCTCAGCTCAGTATCTAGAGGTCTGACAGTCCTCACAAGGCAACTGTTCTTCACACAACTTTGGAATTTTATGAGTGTTCACAAAATAAAACTAAATAGTACTCCAGTACCTAGCTCAAACCTTGCTCAACAATCCCCTCTTAAGTCCCGGTTACCTACGCAAAAGCGGCTCTAGTTGATTAATCAAGTTGAAAATCCAGGTACAAGAAATGTTGGTAGCTGTGTCCCAGGGTGAAATCCAGCTCTAGCTGGAAAACCTTGGCCATTTTTGACCAAGAGAGTTCAAGTTCAGATTCTTCTCTTTAACAGAATGGCTCTAACTGAATCTAATCAACAAAAGATAGTCTTAATTCACATGATTATAAGGGAACCGAAGAGGTGATCTTGTCTATTCTCTTACAATGAAGTACAGTACCTGGAAACTATTAGGTATTCAATAGGTTTTTGTTGAACATTAAATATTAAATGTTAAATATTCCAAAACGGGCACTCATCACATTACATGATTATATTACACTGACTATGAAGAACAAATCCTTGCCAGGATGGTAACAGAGGTTGGGAATTATGGTCCAACAGGGAACCAGAAAATTTAGCACAATTTGCTTTTAACAGGTAGAAAGAACAAGGTTGTTATAACTGTCCTGTAGTTTTAAGTCCATTAATAAGATGTTCCTACTGCAACTATTAATTTGTTAGAACAGAATCTTCAAACATGTTCAAGAAATTAAGAAGAGCATATATGGTCATCAGACTATAAAATTTATTGAAAACTTCCCTCAATATTGTGCTATCCAAACAAAATAATCATAAAGAAGGAGCCTAAAATGCATGGTCTTCATGTTTATCACCATTGACTCCATTTTTTAAAAGACTAGAAAGTGACTTAGTATAAGTGCTGCCGAGTATCTTTGGGGTGAGTTATGACACCTTACACTGAATTATATTCTATAGGAGTGAATAATGTTAAATTGTGGCTACTGGGAAGTATTTTCAATCAGCACCATTTCTTCCTTTCTAAGAGGTCTGTATTTTCCTATTTAGATAAGGTTCAGTCTCAATACATACATTTGTCCTATATCCCTCTGACATTAGAGATCAATGTACAAGATGCCTATGAAAGCCTTTTCCTTCATCGTATTGAGCAAAAAAAGAACTTCTACCCTGTTCAAATTTGCAAGAATCTATCCAGTCACAAATTTCTATTGAATATTTTGAAAGAGATTATATAACATGAATAACAGGCCTAAAGAAATTTAAATATGGATCAATTAAAAAGGGGAGCAAAAAGATAATTTTAGGTTTAGGCAGATTAAATGATTAGCCTCGCACAATGATGTTGCCCTGCTAAAAGAATGTTGTTCTGCTAGGGATAATGGTGGTAATAGGGACTAGGGTGGTTTAAACCCTACTGAAATGGAGATTTAACAGATTCTTAAGTTGCAGAGAAATCCAAGAATATGCTTCAAATCCTGGCTATTTATGCTGTCATTAAAATAGCTGTGCAAGTACCAGACTAACTTTATGCATCAATGGGATCAACTATTACAGATGAAACCCCTAAAATGATCTAAGTGCCATCACACTGAATCATTTTCCAAGTCAGAATATTTGAACTTTTCTTTCAATATACAACTTAGAGAAGTAAATAGACATTAATGTTCCATATCTAGCAAATGACCACATTGGTATAAAAATCTGAAATCCCTAGCAAGACAATTTATGAAAGGATGCCCTTTTGTAGATCTCACAATAGCCTGACTTTCATTTTTTAGTGGCTTTATTCACTCCCACTCAGTGATGAAGTGACTCTACTGTTTGAGGCCCAATGTTACAGGTTCAAGTCAGAGAAATGAGTCATGTTGGAAATGGTCCCTAGAAATGCTTGCCAGAAACATAGATGAGTTGGGCACTAGCACTTAAAATGACTTGCTCTCCCCCACCCTGCCCCTTCCCGTATTAGTTTCCTAGGGCTGTAGTAATGAATTACCACAAACGGAATGGCTTAAAACAATGGGAATTTACTCTCTCACATTTCTGGAAACCATAAATATGAAATCAAGGTGTTGGCAGGACCATGCTCCTTCTGAAACTAGGGAAGAGTACTTCCTTGCCTTTTTCTAGGTTTCTGGTGGTTGGCAATTCCCCGGCATTCATGGGCTTTCGGCTATGTGACTCCAACGTGTTTCCATCACCCCATGGCATTCTCCCTGTGTGTCCCTGCCTACCTGGGGCTGTCTTCTTACAAGACATCAGTCATGCTGGATTAAGGGCCCACTCCATCGTGATCTCATCTTAATTTAAATTATAGCCACAACGACTCTATTTGCAAATGAGGTCACATGCTGAAGTACTGGAGGTTAGGGCTTCAACATATCTTTTTGGGGGTAAAGTACAATCCAACCCATAATGCCCACTATTAACTTTAATCCTCTTCTGCCAGTAAAACTCTTGTATGCCAATTGAATCCCTACATGGTAAGAAAATAGAATATGAGCAAAGACAGAAGTCCCCATTGGTTTATAATGTTTTTTAATTTCTTCCAGAGCATTTCTACTTAATGTCACTTGATGAACACAACAAAGCATATTGGTTTGATATTTAATCTCAGGTTCATAGCTGAGAAACTTAAATGTGGAGAAGTTAAATGCCTTCCCTGGTAGCACCCAAGTTATATGACTCAAGCAGCTCAAGTCTCCTGAACGCCAGATCTATGCTGTTCCCCCTAATAAACTGAGCCTAATATAAAGCCTGAACCATTTGGGTCCATCGGCACTCAAAATACAAACTGGATGTTTTCAAATTAGATAAGGGACTGGCATAAAAGGCCAACAAAAGGGATCTTTGTGGTGATAAAACTGTTCTGAACCCCGACTTGGGTTGAGAACTAACCACGAACTGTTCTGATAGCCAGGAAAGCTGCTGCCCCACCAGACCCCTTTTGTTCCTGCTGGTTGAGAGCCTCTCCCTACACAAAACCACAGGCCACCTAAGCAGGCTGCACTGACAACCTCGGAGGGGCCATGAGATCAGGGCACAGGTAATTCCAAAAAAAAGACAGAAAATTTCCTTTCTACCACCTCTTCAATAAAGAAATGGGCATTTCATTGAAGATATCAAAGCAGACAGCACATGTGCCCACTCTCACACTCTGTCCCCATGCTCAGCCTCCAATCACCATCTTACCTAAGATCTAATGTAAAGGAAAATGACGTAGTGCCATGTAGCATGGTAATGAGGCCACAGGCTTGGAGATACACAAAGATCTGTGTTTGAGTCCCTTCTCTGCCCTTGCCTAGCAGGGTGGTTTTAGACAGGCTGCTTGTCCTCTCTAAGCTTCAGCTTCAGCTTCATGCAGACGACAGTGCTATTTCCCAGGATTGTTTTGAGAAGTGACTGAAATTGTTCGTGTAAAACTAAAGATTACAGTTTAGTAAGTGTTCAGTAGAATCGTGGGTCTTCATCCGGTGGTCCACATGTGAAATATGCAGAAAATGTTATGGACTCTATTCAAAAGTCTGTTGTGCTGCTGTTCCTATTTCAATTTCTATTATTTGGTTTCTGCCCCTGGGCATAAGATTTGTTGCCTGTTTGATGCTTTCATTTCTAACCTCAACTAATTTTCACTGAAAGGCCATTTTTCATTCAGACTTTTTTGAAAGAGTTCATCCACATTCCAGTAATTTTGGGGTAAGTTTAAACTGGCTAACTTTTCACCTTTTAACAACTTCTACTTCAACAGCTGTGTTAGTTTGGAGACCCTGTCTTTTGCTCACATTTGCCATCTTTTGCATCTTTCCAACTGTCTCTCACCTGATCATTTCTAAGACAAAGAAAGATTTGTTCCAATACCTGAAAGCCAGAATATTTGATTTCGGTTGAGTCTCTGATAAGGAGCTCCTCTGTAGTTACAGGCTGGCACTTTGAGATGGAATGACCAAGATCCTAACAATAAGAATCATTTCTTGACTTCACAAAAATGTTTTTCTGATCTCTCTCCATATACCCCAAGATGATAAAGGCAAGTCAACATTCCCTAAAAAAAATAATTACTCTTGCTGGCAAATCTAAATCTAGTGTAGAACTATTAACTATTTGAATTGACAATTGAATTTGATAGAAAGTTATCTAAGTTTAGAGGCAGTTGTTAATCATCCAGAGAAAATAAGCTATTTCACATGATTCTAGGAACTACTTAGACCAGTCAGCCCCAGGTGGACCTGGTTGGCTTGTTCTCACTGTGAAACTATCACATGGGCCTGTACCAGTCTAAATCCAAAAGGGGATCCCCATACAAAGATTAAATAGCATATTTAAAGTGTCATTTCTTGGGCTGCAATGAACCACGAACTTTAGCACAGTCTAACTAAAAACTATTTTGTTTTATTTTTGGTGGAGAACTAAAAGAGGGTTAAATATTGGTTCATGCATTTCAATTCAACATTTATTTTGTTTTCAGATTTTTGAGGTAGTCTAGCTATGTTCCACTAATGAAAAATTTGGAAAAAAATAGAAAGGTACAAAGACAAATATAACTATCAGCTATAAACTCACCAATCATATATTAACATCTAAACATTTACCTCACTCTTGCTTCCCTGCAGTATTTTTACACAGTTGGAAAAGTTGTATTCCTGTTTTTTTCAACTTAATGTTAATACATGGCAATATTTCCATCAACACCATTTTATTGATGGCATCCCTGTATATAAATACATTACCATGTGCATAAGCATCTTGATAACTAGGCTTACAACATTTTTTAATGAATGTTTCTTTAGAATTATGTTTTTATGAAATTCAGACAATAACAAAAAGCATAAGGAAGATAAATTGGTGGTTAAAGTTTCGAGTGTGGCTATGGTGATTTGAAAGCTGCAGAAAAATATATTGATATTGATAACTGCCATTTAGTGAAGATCCATGAACTGGCAGGCCCTTTGCAATCATATTTCTAAACTTCACACAACAATCCCCAAATACCAGAGTGTTATAATTACTACTTTACAGGTTCAGAGATCATACAGCTAAAAAGGGGTACAGATATTGAACACCTGTCTGACCCCAAAATTATGTTTTCTCCCGGTGATATCATACTGCCTGCCATCGTCACCTCCATTCCACCACCACATCTATTCTACCCCCACGTCTACCATCTCCACCATCACCTCTGCCATCACCTCCATACCTACCTCACCACTCCATTCCCACCCATAGAGCTTATCATCTCCACCACCACTTCTCATCATCTCATTTCTGCAAACCCTTTCTTCCCTTCCCATCATATTCTCCCCCTCCCCTGCTTCCCTCTGGCCCCCAACTTGCATTTCCTCAAGTGCCTGAGTAGCAAAGAAAGCAAAGGCCACCCTACCACACTCATTTTATAAACAATCCCAATCATGCATTCATTCAACAAACACAGACTGAGAACCCACTTTGTGGCAGGCATTGCTCTGAGCACTGAGAGTGCAGTGATTCCCCCATGTACAGGATTTTCTTCATTCTCACACACACTATTTCCCATATTAAACCTACTTTTGCAAATTATCCACCTGTGCCTGCGTTACCAGCTCACACTGCTGAGCCTCCATACTGGATGAAAAGCAGAAGTGAGCTGTTCAAGAAGGATCCGCCAGTCAAAAGGAAAGTCTCTGGCAATAGTCGTGAAGTAATTTCTTATCTTGTATTGCCACAGCAACCTACCGCAGGAAACAACTTCCTATTTCCATCCTCAGATGATGTGTATTTGCTCGGCACAGCTGGCCCGCAGTAGTTCACACACGGACCCTCTCCAGAAAAGATACTTGATATAATAAAGAGGAAAGGAAGGAAATTAAAAGGTAAAGAATGAACAGAGCAACAAGCACACACACTGAAGTCCTTTTCCCCCTCACTGGCATGAAAGAAACTTGTATTCTTTCTGTTCCTATTTTCTATGTAAAATAATTAGTTGTAGAGCCATCAGACTCCATGTATGACTAGACAACGCGTAGGATAGTACTTGGTACACACAGCCCCTACAGACTAATGAAATTCATTCCTACTGTCAAGGATGTCGTGGCGGTTTATAACTCTGCCTCCCACCGTTATATTTCTTTCACATATACACAAGCAAAGAAAACCAAACACCCCAGGTGTGCTGAAACCCTCGGGACCAACATTACGCGAGTTCTCATTTTCATAGAGAGATAATTGGTCAAGCCTGTGACTTAAAAGTAAAATCCCCTCCAGCTGCCTGCATATTAAAGGAGATTCTGCACAAAGAACACACTTTCTCAAAAGAGGGTGGCCACAGAGTGCTTCCCCAGGTGAACTCCTTGGGACCCAAACAAATGCTCAATTGTGCTTTTCTTAATTGAACAAACCCATGGTACAAAGTCCAAGCAGTGATAATACAACATCCATTTAAGAAACAGAGAAAAGCAGAGTGAGTATACAGTTCTTCTCAAAAGCTGAGAGATTTAGAGGGACATTAGCCCTGGGCTTTCCTGGAACAGATTTATGAAGAGCTGAGCAAACATTATACCCCAAGAGTTACATTTTAGAACTCACCGTTCTAAAGAGAGTGCTAAGTTGACAACTGCTTTACCACCCTGACATGCCAAGCAATGACTTTTCATGCATCAGTTAAGGAGTCATTTTACTTACATACAAGAAAGAGTAAATCCAAGAGCTGGCTCTTTATCCCTGAGTTAAGAAAACTCATAATACTCTGAGGCAAAGGTTAGAATTCTACTGTCAGCCGCCACAGCTCTGCAGGCTCCATCTATGCTCCGTCTACACAGGATAAGCATTAGAAGCTGAGCAGAGAGCAAAGCTCTTTAAAAGAAGAGGAAGTGTCATCTCTACTTCCTCAATTGTATTGTTCTTCCTTCTTATTGTTATTGAGCCCTTCTTTGATTCCAAAATCCAGGACACAATACTTGCGAAGAAGGCACATGGCACCCGTCTGACTTCATCAGTCAACACATGTATGAAGCATTACATGGTTTTCCTTACCTGTTTTGAAGGCAAAGATGCTTGTTTACAGTCACGGGGGATGGATCATTTGCAGAGCTGTTCTCAGCGTGTTCAGCCGGGATGCCACTTTTTAATCATCAACCTCTTTTCCATTCAGTCTTCTTTCAACTTCCCTTCTTTCTTCTAATAGTTCATGAGATGCTACTAAATAGAAAGTATGGATAAGTGTGTAAAAAGCATTTTAGGATAAAAACAAGTCTTAGCCTACATTTTTTTGCAGCATAATAGATTCTCTTACATCAAAACTTTTCTTTCACACACTAGAAAAGGAAAATGACAGGCTGAAGGTTAGAGATACTTGAAAGCATCACCAATAAATTTCTGCCCTCCCACCTCTGCTTTCCAATACAGGCGTCTTGTTTCTCTACACCTTCAAGACAGTAGCCCTGTATTTATTCTCTGCTTTCAAAGAACAGGAAACACATCATTAGAAATGGGCTCATGACTAATGCGTCTTCCAAAATGTAGTGGCTAAATTAGCATGTGTGTGAGTTATCTGCTGCTGTGCGAGAGATTACCTTGACGACACTGGAGGCTTAAAACAGCAAATACCTATTACTGCATAGTTTTTGGGGGCCAAGAATCGGAACCCAGATTGGCTGGGTTCTCCCACTAAGGATCTTCCACAAGGTGACAGGCAAGGGACCAGCAGGACAGCAGTCATCACAAGGCCTAGCTGGAGACCAAAACTCTTCCAAGCTTGCTAACTTCATTGTTGGGAGCTGTCTTGCCAATGGGTTTCAGCCCCAGGCAAGTTCACTATAGATTCAGTGAGACAGAAAAATGACAACAGAACATTCTTGGTGAAAGAGTTTATACCCAACTTTATTCCCACGGTGGCAGGTCAATCACTAGAATCCTGTCCACTCAGAGCGAGTCTGCACGCAGCAAGCCAGTCTCTGCCTCTGGGCCTCTCTGTCCCCACAGCTGTCTCTGTCCTCGGCGCTGCCACCACTCCAGCCTCTGCTCTCCTGCAGCTGTGCAGTGGCCGTGCAGCCATGTGTGTCGCCCAGAGCTCTTTATATAGAATCAGTAACAGTGTATTGTCCACACGTGTGCAGTAAGCAAGCCGACCAGGTGAGAATCCTGGCATAAGAACCTTCACTTTATCTACACAGGCCAAGTGCTAGAATCCCATCGGCCTCAGGGCAAGTCTGCATGCAGCAAGCCGGTCTCTGCCCCTGGGCCTCTCTGCCTGCGCAGCCATCTCAGTCTCTGTCCTCGGCGCTGCCACCACTCCAGCCTCTGCTCTTCTGCAGCCCTGCAGCCCAGAGCACTGGGTGGAGCTCTTTATATTGAGTCATTAATAACTTATTGCCCACATGCATGCAGTTAGCAAGCTGACCAGGGGCAGGTGAAAATCCTGGCCGTAGGAACTTTCATTTTCTCTACAGTAGGATTCAGTTTCTCACGGACTATGGGCCTGAGGGTCTTAGTTCTAGGCTTGCTGTAGACCCAAAGCTGCTCTCTGTTCCTTTCCACATGGGCCTCTCCTTGGGGCAGCTCACAACAGGGCGGCTGGCTTCACCAGAGCTACAGCAAAAGTGAAGGCAAGGGAGAGTGAGGGGCCCAGCTCCTGCCTATAATCCCGCAGGCACTTCCAGGCCTGGCCTCAGGCGATTGTGGAGGCTTCCTGGGCAGGGGGGCTGCCCTCCACACACCAGCCTCGGTACCAGTCAGCACGCTGCATTGTCAGGGCACAGGAGCGTCTCCCGGCAAGGCTCCTTCACCGCACCCCGCCCACCCTCATTCCTCCGTCTCTTTGGATTCTCTCCAGGTGCCTCTGCTGAGGCCTCCTTATGGAGGGAGGAGGGGAAGCCCTGAGGACACTCCCCACCCACCCCACCCCGCTACTCAGCACTTCTCTACTCCACCCTCCCCACCACACACACCTGAGGGCTCCCCCCACTGTGCGCTGATGCACCTGGCCCTGCACCACCTCCATTCCTGGGGAAGACTGGGAGCGGGGTGATTCCGCGTCCTTCAGCTTGTGAGGGTCCTTAGGCCCTCACGGTGAGAAGAGGCTTAACTCTTTCATTTTTGGTTTGTTGCTTTGATCTGCTCCTCAGCACCCAACAGCTCAGCTCTCCCTTGCCCAGCTCAGTTGAGCTCCTGACACAAGCAGATGTGAGCATGACCGAAGTCACAAGTTTGGGAACCTATTCTCAGAAGTGATATCCCATCACTTTGGCTACATTCTGTTTGTTAGAATCAGTCACTTGGTCCAGACTACACTCAACAGGAGGGATTACACATGTGATCTCCATGAGGGGGGATCACAGGAGGCTATATTCCAGGTTTAGATACAGTATATAGTAGATAAATTTGTATCCAAATTCAAATTGCCCCATCCAGCCAATTAATAAAAGGGAAAACCCATCTGTCTTGCCGATGGGGCTTCAGCCCCCAGCAAGTTCACTAGGGATTCAGTGAGACCGAGGAATGACAATGGAACGTTCCTGGGGTACAAGGGTTTATTACCTGGCTTGATCTCCTGGTGACAGGTTGAGCACTAGAATTACGTCTGCACCCAGCAGTCCGCAGGTCCGTAATCCTCCTCCTTCGTCTCTGTCTCCACCCCTAGACCTGGGCAGAGCTCTTTATATAGTGACTCAGTCAAGACTAGCTTATTGCCCACGGGTGTGGAAGCAGTAGCCTAGCAGCAGGCCAGTTACATCATCAAGTAGTTTAGGTTCAGGTGAGGATCCTGCCATCGGAACCCCAACTTACCTCACACCATGTAAAGATAAAATCATAAATATAGCATAATATAAAGGAAAATCTGAGACTTTTATCCAGGCATTGCACTAGCTGCAGCCTACTCTGGTCGTTACCAAGATCACACTGCTCAGACCTGAAAACCCAATGGCCATCATTCCATCCCCAGGAAACAGACACATTAACATATAAGCAAAATCCTACACTGAACTATAAAGTGAGACTAGAATCTGCCATTTCAATAAAGAAGAATAATTTTTCACCTAACCTCAACTATGGGAATGACTCAAAGCAAGCCCAAAGTTGGACTTTTTTCAGTGGGTTTATGTAGACACCTTAAACATTCTTGCAGGAGGATCAAGTTCCCCAACACCTGGCCTTTCTCCTCTTGATGCTCAGTGAATCTGCTCCTTCCTAAGAATGACCAGACACAGCTTCCTTGCCTGTAGCCCCCACCAACCCCATGTGGTACATATGCAGGTCACTCCCTTTTTCTTCCTTTGTAGGTATAAACTGCTCACACAGAAGGGCTGTATCCTGGTCTTCAACACCTGAGGGCAAGGAGATAAGGGCCATTCTGGGTAGAGAAGAAAATAATTCAGTTGACCTTAAGCTTCCTGATTTGAAGATACGTGGATAACAGCTGACGCTCCAGACAGCAAGCAGGGCCATTTGATTTGTAGTTTCACTGGCAAAAGATTAAGGGCAACATTTTCAAAAGCAAAGTGAAAACCTTCTGTATGACATGCTTTGTGTCTCTGTTTTTTCAGACTTCTTTTAATGTATAGATTAAACAGAGCTTACATTCCAACATACCCCATGCCTCACCCAAACCAAATGTCAATAAAAAGTGTGTTAAAAATAAATAATGCTGCTGAGAGGCAGAGAAATGACAAACATATAACAAAATTACTATTTGATGAAAGCAATTACCGTCGAGGAATAACAAATAGTTGGAAAAATGACTTCAGTCTCTGGTCTCAGACTTCCTCTTATTTTCATCATTTCATTTCATTTCACAAGAAGACACAAATTAAATTAAATCTGTGGAGGAGTGAAAGGATTAAAAGTAGATCTGTAGATTTTGACCAGGCATAAAATGGAAGTTCTCTCATTGACTTCTTGTTTGTGCAAACTTTGTCTCTGGGCATCCCTGTCTCATCTTCTCCCTACACTGAGCTGCCCTTTAGTTCTCTGCTTTAGGTAGCATCGGAAAGTACTAGATGATATTAAAAGGATGCAGTGACATCAATAGCAAGGGCTTATTTCTTATCAGGCTTTTAGATGCCATCATCAAAGACACCCTTTAGGGGCAGGTAATTTACAATTAACAAGGCCAGGATTGGAGCCATTTAAATCCTCTGAGCAGAGAGCACCTGATTTATAGAAGTGGGTAATCCCCAAGGGAGCAGGAGCTCCAGCTGAGGGTGAACTGATCACAGGTTCTTTTTGGCCCTTTTCCTGCCTCCCCAGACTCCATTAAAATGATGGGGAAAGTATAAGTATTTTAACCCATAACAACAAAAGTAAAATGGATGGAAGAGCCTTAGAGCTTGAGAAATCTCAACAGATTTCTGGAAGATAGGGTGACAGAGGAGCAGTAAGACATGAAGGATGGGAGGAACCACACATTGCATGGATAAGACTCCCCACTGTGGTAGAGAAATGCCACCCACGCTGCAGAATCCCAGGTGGGATCAGGATTTTGAAAGCCAAGAGAAATTAGAAAGACTAAATAAGTGATGGGGCTGAAAAAAGAGGAAGGTGAATTGAAAGTCTGTAAGAACTTATTCCCCTTCCCATATCTCCATCAGCCCAGCCTTTACACAGCAAACAGGCACAATCCCATGGCCGCCCATTTCACCCCACCCCCAAGCAAAACTGTGCAGGATTCATGTCTTAAAGAATGGAAATTGTGCAGAGAATACAAGAATGTATATGGCTACGGGCACTCTAGAATGAAAACTGCATTCTGGTAATAGGGCACCATTCAGCATGTGTTAGGGCATAATATTATCTCCCTGTTGGGTAACCATGAAAGGCTGTAGAAAGTGGGGAGAAATGGCCTTCCCGTCAGTATCCTTACAGAAATTTACAAAGATATTGTATCCATAAAAAAGAACAGGGTGGGGTGTTAAGAAAAACAAAATCAGAACAAGAAAGAACCTTTGCATATTTTAAATATGATTTGCCAAATAAAAATTTTAATGGGAAGGGTTGGATGACAAATTCAAGTAAACCTTTCAGGAAGTATTATTCAGTGACCTCATGAAAGAAATAACACAGAAGGTTTCCCACAAAAGAAGTCTATGAGTATTTGGATGAAAAGTTCTCACTGGGTGCTCAGGATGAAGAATTTCAAGTTACTGTAAAATTCCCAAGCACTAAAGACAAAGAGAAAATCCTAAAATCTCCTCAAAGTGACTTGTTAGTCACTACCATAGAAACAAGAAAAGGACAGGTTCCAGATTTCTCCTAACTAGCACTGAAAGTTAGAAGGCAAGTGAGCAAAACGTCCAACAGGACCTGAATTTCACCCTAGTTTATATTCATTTAATCAGCAAAAAATATTTGGTGCACCCTTCTGGGCACTGGAGGTACAGCAAGGAATGAACAATAAGCAAAATCCTTCTGTTCTCATGCTCCAATCAGCATGGTGCACACTCTGAGCAAGAAAAGCAATACCTCATGTGCTGAGTAGCAACAAGGGCTGGGGAGGAAAAAAATTAAGCAGGATAGGAAAGAGAGTCAAGGGAGAAAATTAGGTCAAACTTTAGATGAGGCAGCTATGGAAAGACTCTGAGAGAAGGTGACCTCTGAGTAATGACCTAAAGGAAGTGGCATGATCCTACTGATGTCTGAGAGAAGCACAAGCAGAGGGAACAGCAAAGGCAAAAGTCCTAAGGCCTTCAGAGCCTGACATGTACTAGAGGAAGACAGAGGAGGCTGGTCTGGCTGGAACAGAAGAGAAGGGGTCAGAGAGGTAAAGGGAAGCCAGGGCAGCCATAGTTACAGGTAGGTCACATGGGGTCATCATGAGAACTTGAGTGTTTCAGTCCAACCAACTAAACCAGAGTTGGCAAACGTTCTGAACAAGGCCAGATAGTAAACAGTTGCAGGTCAACCATTCAACTACTCACTGGCACGAAAGCAGCATAGACAGCATGAAGTGCATAAACAAGGCTGCGTTCCAATAAAACTTTATTTAAGGTCACTAGACTTCGAGTTGCATAGAGTTTTCCTGTGTCACAAAACCTTCTTCTTTGGACTTTTCACAACCATTTAAAAATGTTAAAAACTATCTTATAAGCTGCAGGGAAAATACAGGCAGCAAGCCAAATTTAGCATGGAGGCAAGAGTAATTTGATTGATTCTGAGCTAAATTATCAACTAAGTGTGAAGGTAGAACATGCCTGTTTTCAGACACAGGAGAGCTTTACTCTAGCAAAAAAGGGAGTAAATAAAAAATGAGGAGATAGAATCCAGGAAAAAGAAGATCCAGCTCATGAGTATAGTGAAGGGATGAGATGAGGGAGCTGTCCTGACAGCAAAGCACTAGAGGAAAAGGCTCCAAAAGCAGAGTTTCTAGGGGGAAAATGGGCTCACAGAGTGTGGTCCTATGCTTGAAAATGTGGAGTCACCTAAGGGGGCAGTAAAGACAAAGGAAACAAAATGGAAAAGCCATCAGTCAACACCAAAGCATGAAGAGAGCAAAAGAAAAGAAAAGCAATTGCTCTATATTATTTGGCTGTAAAATAAATAATAATTATATAGTCATATCAATGCAATAATCACAACTGATACTCAACCTTGACAATCAAGGTATGGAGAACACATGGAAAATTAGGGAAGACCGTAAATAAGCCTTGACAGTATGAGAGTTAAAGTTGACTGGACTGTGCAATATGGTAGCCACTTACTATTAAAACTTAAATTTCAGCTTATTAAACTTGAATGAAATCTTAAAATTCAATTCTTCAGTCATGCTAGCCACATTTTGGGGGCTCAGGACCACTGTGTCTGGGGGCTCTCACTTGGACAGCGCAGACCTGAACATTACCACTCATGCAAGAAGTTCCACTGAAGAATATGGGAGAATTTGGGAATTGAAAAGACAGGTTTGAGTTGTTGACTATGTAAGGAATCAGGAGACGCTGTAAAGGAACGAAAGAAAAGTATAAGCATATTGATTTGAAAAATCACCCAAGTAACTGATGGAAGCAGTAAAAATGGAGATTTAATCACAATGGGAGAATAATAAGGGAGTTCTCTAGTGGTTCCCTGAGCGCAATGAATAGTGTCTGAAATTGACAAAGAGCAGCATGAACACAGTATATGGAGATCACGGGCAGGACTGCAACGAGGAGAGCTCAGTGGAGAGCAGGTGGTCAGGCTGGAGCAGAGAGGGCTGCCACAAGGGTCTGCCTTTCCCTCACACCCCCACCCTCCACCTGCCCGGATCACCCCAGTCCCACATCAGTCCCTCCTTCAAGGTTCAGCCCACAAGTCACTTACCATATTTTATTATAATTATGCTTTTAAGCTCATGCTAATGTGCCTTCAAAAGTGTTTGTCCTTACAAGGGCCCAGTGCTTGGCTTAATGCTCTGATGCCACCCTTTCAAAATTCTTAATAGTCTATGAACAAAGGACCCCATATTTTCCTTTTGAACTGGTCCCTGCAAATTATGCAGCCATCCTGTTTATAAGGTTGGTTCCTAACTGGACTGTCAGCTCTTCAAAAGCAGGGATGGATGGTTTTTGAAATCTGTAGCCCCATGAATGAGTATAGAACCCCCAGTAAATGACCCTTTGCCTAACTGATACTTACATATATTTCACTCATGAGGGCTATAATTTTTTACTCTAAGATGTAAGAATATAATCCTTCTTTCAGAAAAGCTATAATTTGTAGGGTACCAGGAGTCACTCTTAACACCATCCATAAAACATCTTGATATGCTATAATTACTGTTTTATTCCTTTCTTTTTAAGGCATTTCCTTTTCTTGCCCTGTCAATCCCTCTGGGAGAGGTAGCTTTTGAGCATCACTAGTGAACCTTAACTAACAAGCATTTGTCAGGACCCTTCAGCTCAGACAGAACCAACGCTATCCCAGAAGAGAAATCACTGTGAGTTCACAAGTTGAGCACATAACACACAGCTGTGTTACTGATTTGGGACTATGTAAAACACGCACACAAGTAACTCAAATAGCTTTCTGAGCCTCAGCCATTGCAAATCAGAAATGAACATTTTAGTGTTACATGCAAAATACATCAATACTCAAGATGGTTTTGAAAAACATACATTGTCTCCCACACACAAAACGTCATCTCTAATTTACACCTGAAATATTTTTTCACCTTTTCCACTAATCAGATGTAAAAACCCTTACTTCTTGTTTATTATTTAATGTCTTTATGGAATATGTTTCTTGAGTAATGATATGCAAGACATTGTACTCAAGCCTGAGGGCTTCACAGTATAGGACAAATGCCATGGACTCCTGCCAGAGAGAAGGAGCACGAGACTTCAGGGATGGAAGAAGAGAGTCTGGCTGGGTCTTCTTGGACCAGCTTCAGAGAAACAGCATATGTGCTGATCCTGGAAGCACAGGGGAAATACAGACAGCAGAAATGGGGCAGTGGACGGCAATCATATGTAAGAGAAGGTTCAGGAGTTCAGCAATTTGATGATCAGCTCAGTGAGGACCACGGTACAGCCTTGGAAGGGGAATGTTGGAGATGTGTAGGGGCTTTTGTTTGTCACAGGGACTGAGAGTTGCTCCTGCCATTTAGTTGAGCAGTGAAGTGGATTTCATCGTGATGGGAGTTTGAAGTCCCCCGAGTGAAAAGGCAGTTCTCATAACAAAGACTCATAACACGACTTGAGTGTCCTGTCAGATACGCATCAATGTGAAGAGTGGATATGTTTTAGCTACCTGAATCTAGGAACAAAGCAATGTTTAACTTGGCTCTAATATACATTGAAATACTTAGGAATGCTATCATTACTTCCAAATTTATCTTGTAAATTTGTTTTATTTGGAAATTTATAAAGGACCTGTTCACCATTTCAGAAAAGTACACTAGTGCTGGCAGCTCTGCTTATGGGATCAGTCTTGTGTCAGTCGGTACCACTAGCAGCCACATTCACAGTGATTCAACATATGCATATGAGTATGGCAGGTTAGGCATTACTTCAAAAGCCAAATGAGTTTTCATAAAGAATCAGAAATATTTAGCGGAATATTATCTTATTTAGCTTAAGTGAAAACTTACTCCTTATAAATTGGAACAAGAGTCTATTCTGTTTGTTTTTCTGGTGTGATCATGCCTGAGCATTTACATATTACAAAACATATTCTTTTCTTAGAAACTACATTTATTTCTCCTTTATATTTCATTTAGGATATCAAGAGTTCAGAGGGAGCTTATGGCGCATCAGGCATATTCTAAGAGCTTTATATAAAAATCACTTGATGCTCACAATAACATCACAAGGCAGGCATTACTGTACCCATTTCAGGGAGGAGGAAGCTCTAAATAGGCACAGAGAGGTCAAGCAATTTGCCCAGGTCCCATGGCCAGCAAAGGGCACCGCCTGGGTGCAGCCCTGGAGAAGCCGGCTCCAGGCCTCGGGGAGCTGAATTACTCTGCTGCATCACACTGGATTTTCTTTCAGCTTATGGGTAAGTAAGTTATATTATTCCTGAATCTCATTTCACCATAGTAAAGAGGACATTTCACTCTATATTGTATCAAGAACAAGGAAGCACTGAGTCAGATACAGACGGGTCATTGGTACGGCCGAGCGTTGCCAGGAAGGGCCACGTAACAAGACGTGAGCCTCACAGGGGAGCCGAGGGCCAGACTGAGGCTCATGTCACCTGCCAGCCCAAAGATGTGACCTGGGTTGCTGAGGAGCACCCCAGCCTCCTTGGATGACGAGCATTCTGAATATCCTGTACTTTCCTAACGTCCCCCCTTTTCGCTCTGCAGAGACCTCCTTGCTAAAGGAACAAGATTTCCAATGGCAGGGACTTTCTTTTCAACTCTAAACCCCAAAGTACAATGTCTGGCACATTATAGTCAAGTAATGTTGATTCAATTAATCATATTTTCCAATATTAAAGACTAGAATGCAAAAACTTCATTCTTTTTCTCTCTCTTTCACGTGCCACCCCTCAGGCACTTAGGAAAAACAATAGCTCCAATCTGATACCCCAAAGGCATCAAGCAAAGATTCCCATATTAGTCTCATTTAGTGGGTTATTTTATCAGCTTCAGTTAGCCCTATGCCTAAGAATTCCAAAGTTCAAGACAGCCATTCCTTCATCCAGTAAATTAGGTACTAATTGGGGCAATTTGAGCCTGAACTGTTTCTTAATAGCAGCCTGATGATGAAACTCATGAAGTCTGCCCTGAGGTTGGTTAAGAACCTTGTTTTACCACCTCTGAATCAAGCCTTAATCAGTAATAATAGAAAGACCATTATAGCTCAGGTCACAACATCTCAGCTACTTTTTTCTCACTTGGTTTTGAAGACAGGACTGAGCCAAGATTCTGTAGGTGAGGCCAGGGCCCAACCACAGCATATGAGCCTCCAACCAGACTGTAACTTGCTAGGGAAGCAGGCCTTTGGCAAGCACGGGTACCATGTCTCATTCACAAAGGCTGCTCCCGAAGTACCCCCTGCAACCACAGAAGCAGAGTTCTGCTAAGCACTTTTTCCCCATCATCTACATTTTCAGTTATGATTATGTCCACTGACCTGGCCCAGACAGAGGCTCAGTGTCCCCAGACCTCCTCGACACTGAACGCCATAAATGAGCAGACACACAGGAACTCATCAAAATGAATCACGGTAGAGGCCAGATAAGAGACTCTCGCAGAGTGGATATCAAAGCACTGGAAACACAGGTAACAGGGTAGGTGCTGGAAATATTTTTAAATACCTATCTGCAGTAAGGTTCCCATTATAAATTGTTTTATTCTCAAGATACTACCAGCAACTAGGTCAGCACAGTTTAAGTCAGAAGTGTTACTGAACAATCATCTAAAACCTAAGAAGTTATTCAGAGTTCCATTTCTATAGGTCCAGAAATTCGCTGTATTGTAAATTGAAACACTTACATAATTATGATTTCCTCTACACTGTAAATTCCTAGAAGCCAGGGTCAGTGTCAGTAACTTCTTACTCACTGATGCATTTCACAGTGCTTAGCACATAGTAGGCGCTCCATAAATATTTGTTGAAAAAAATGAAGGAAAGATGGAAACAATTGGTGGCTTAAAGAATCACTTAGATCTCTTATCTTACAGTTCTGGAGGTCAGAAGTCCAAAGGGTTGGCAGAGCTGTGTTCCTAACAGAAGCACCAAGAGAGAACCATTTTCTTGCCCTTTTCAGCTTCTAGAAGCTGCCCCAATTCTTTGGCCCTGTGGCCCACATCACTTCAACCCCTGATTCTGTTACCACGTCACCTTCTCTTACCCTGAACTTCCTATTTCCCTCTTAAAAGGACCCTTGTGATTGCACTAGGCCCAGCAGGATAACCCAAAATAATCGCCCAATCTCAAAATGTTTAACTTAATCACATCTGCAAAATCCCTTTATCATGTAAAATAACATATTCACAGGTTCCAGGGATGAGGACATGGAACCTCTGAGGGACTATTATTCAGCCTACCAGCAGTCTCTGTGGGGGTGGACTTTTTTCCCCTCACTTCATTCTAGTAGTTTGTAATACACACTGTCGGTACATTCCACAAGCAGCTAGATCTCATCCAGAATGCGAGATACGATCATGTCGTCCAAATCCTCAGCTCGGGTAAGGACAACAACGGAATCAAAGCAGGGCGACCTTAGATTTTCTCCATATCTCTATCTACCCTCACAAGTAAATCACCGCATTTTATCACCTTAACCACCTAATAATTCTCAGATCTCTGCCCTTCCTCCAGGCCTCCCTGCCCCCTCCCTCCCCCTCAGGCTCCCTCCTCAGGAGAGCTGCAATACCTTTCCAGCCAGCCTCCTCCCTTCTAAATGGACCTCTGCAAGCCGCCCTCCATAATTCTGGGTGATCTGAGCATGCAATCAATCCCTCCCAAGGAGCTACACGTATGTCTCAAAAAAAATCTTTGCTGAGCTATTTATTGAACAGAACTGGTGATAATAGATATTGATTTGAAAAAAAAAAGTATTCAAAAAACAGATTGCAGAATCTAGGATCTGCTCCTTCCTTATGGTAAAGGGTTATTTTGATTGGATATCACCTGTTTCTACTATAGGTTTCAGTTTTCTAAGGAAGCCATGTGTAATTCACATGAGTAGATGTCAGATACTTAAAACATTAGATTTTAAGACTGAGAAGATAGATCACAGGAGTTTGTAATTGACTCCACAGCCTGGACTGAACTGCTCCCTGCCACCCAGTGGCACATGTTGTCGCCAGGAAATGCAAGCACACGACACACCAGCCTCTTCCACGCATTCTTTCCATCACAGCCCTAGATGCGAAAGGAAGGCCATGAAATGTATCTCAGACGTTCGTTGGCCTGGTGAGGAGCTGAGATTTAGAACAGCAATTTACAGGATTTTTATATCACAATAGGAAAAATGAGGTGAAAATGCTTGTGAGCTTCACCATACACAGTTATTTTTTCTTTCTCCATTCCATATTCAACTTGGCAAAACACAATAATAACCTGGCTTACTTGCCATTACAGGAAATAATCTGGAAGGTTATTTTCAAGGTAACTCAAGCTTATGTCTTAAGAATTAAAACTCACTTTCACAACTCAGCCATCTACAATGGGCTTGTGTAGATGCCTCACTGCAATAGAAAAAAAAAGATGTGCCTGTTTCTCCTGGTGTAGCTGTGGAAGGACAGTAGCTGCCAGGAGGACTTCATCACATTGTAAATTCACCTGTTTGTCAAGGGTCAGGCCCAGCATCGCTAACCCAGAAACTCCCATTTCTGTCCCTGTCTTGGGGTTTTCTATCCTAACCAAGTCACATACAAAAACCTGAAAGCAGATGTACATGTTCCTTTGAGATAAGAAACACAACACGTAACATACTGACAGTAACCTGACTAATCTATTCCATACCAGTTGATATCAAGGGCAGGAGGAAAAAGAAGGGGAGACAGAGAGGCCCCCTAACAGAGAGAAGCAGAGCACTAGGTCGGTTAATACAAAACAGAGAATGTAAGCTGTATAACTTATGTTTTATAAAATAGGTTTATATATTCATATTCTTGTTGTCCAAGTACATGATTAATTATTGCATATGTTCAATGAATTTTTAAGGAAGGCAAATTCTCCCTTATAGATAACTGATATCTATTAATTCAACTTTCAAATTATGTCACCATTCTTAACTAAATCCTTATTTACTTTGATCTGTGAAAGACTGAGGGAGGTATGTTAACTTGTGTGACATTTGGATATCTGTTGGCTTCTCCATGTATGTCCAGTAGAAGTTGTTTTATATGTTTTAAGTACATGTAGTTGGGCTTATTTAGGCTTTTGACTACTATCTTGATAGTCAAAATTAATTAATATTAATCCTTTTCAATTGTACCTTTTATCTAAAATGACATTGTCTTATCTATGCTTTTGCCTTGAAATTTATCTTATCTGAAATTAATACTGCCACTTCTTGTTTTGTCTGCATGACTAATCTTTGCCCATCCTTTCTTTATAACAATTCCAAGTAATCTCATTCTTGATTTTTGTTGTTGGCACTATGTAGTTTGGTATTTCATAGAAACATACTTTAAGACTTTGTATCTGCTGGTGTTTGTTAATGGAAATGTTTTATGATTTGCAGAGTCCAGCATGGTAGCCACCAGCCTCTGTGAATACTGAAATGAGACTAGTGCCACTAAGGACCTGACAGAGACCGTGTGTTACTAACAGATGGGGAAATGCAGGCAAAGACTGAGCATCCTGAGTAAACACACAAAATCACTGGGAGAGCCAAAGCCAGTAGCCAGGTCTTCTGGAATCTGCTCCCGTGTTCTGAATATATGAGCTGAGATTTACAGTAATTAATTAACAAAGCAGCAATAAAGAATTAAGAAATAAGGTCTGCATTTGATGTGTGGATTTCTGACCATTTCTTTTCTGTTTTTCATTGCTTATGTCCATCAGCATCAAATATAAATTAAAGTCTTTGGAGCTAAAGTATTTCTAATCATGCCAAGTATAAATAAATTGCATTAATTGTATTCCCATTTATAATACTAATGTGCCAATTGTTTCTTAAGATATACTTAGGGGTCCTGTTTGGAAAACTTTAAATGATTTGTATTCCATATTCTAATTCCTAATTCCGATTCTTATTCTGTATTCTAATTGAATACTTACTCTGACTTCTAAAAGTGTGGGATGGAAAATGTGATTCTTGAAAAAAGTAGTAATAGAATAACCTCTCTAAGCTACTTGGAAGTATCTGATATAAAGAGCTGCTAATACACACCTTGTAAAATACTAATGGGCAGGGTGTCAGTCATAACATGGTACATTTTCCCTTTCCCACAGGCACTAGCCATTATCTTTTGCCTTTCGCCTTTCTCTTGTTTGAGCCTATTTAGAGATTTTTAAATATTTATAATAATATTGTAGCATATTTGGATTATAATTCTTGGTAAGATGCCAGGTCTCAATTTTGTTTGAAACCTAGCTAGTAACTCCGGAAATTTCTAGAAATTTCAGGAAATTTCTGAATCCCAAAATATTCACCTCTGACCTCTCAATGATTACCCTGTTACTGCCTCACATATGTCCTAGATGGGTTGCCAAGCAACCAGGAAATCCACAAAACTGCAAAAATTGAAATGAGCTACAATGTGGCTGAGTCTTTGTTTTTTTTTTCGACATGACATTTCTGATTTAAATTTTTTGCAGACCCTAGTAAAGTAGAGAATCTGTTTACATGTTGATAATAATTAGGAACAAAATGAAAATCAGAACCAAAACTGTCAGATTTAGTACCCCTGCTGCATCAGCTGAAGAGCAGAGGAGCAGGAGAAACACATACGCCAGAGAACCGAGAGGCAGCAAGGACCACATGCCTCAGCAAGTTGAGCAAAAAAATACCCAGGACTTAAAGCCCTACAACTCTCAGGTTAATGTCAGCAATTTCTGAGAACTCTTTCTCAGAAAGTTCTTCATTTTATGATCAATGTCCTTTCTAGGGGGACAATCTAACCATTTCCTACAGAGTTGATTAGTTCTCTAAAAGTTATGCATTTCAAGGAGAAAAAAATACCAGAGTATCATCCTGAAGGCTCGCTGCTCTCTGCCTTTCATGACCCCCAGGCTACTCTGCTCTGACTTCCTTCCAGAGGGCAAGGAGGGAGGGAGAAGGAACCAGATACAGGGATAAACTCGCAGAGCACACCCCAAGCATCACTAACAAGCAAGCGGCCAACCTCTGTTCCCACCAAAGAGTGTGTGAGCTCTCCAGATCTGTGTGGCCAACAGCAGGGTGGTCCAAGCATCTGCCTCTGGAATCTGCGCATCCTGCTCCTGACAGGAGTTTACAGAGAGACCCTCACAGGCGCTGCGAGAAGGAAAACAAAGGCTGAAGGCTCTGGCTCTGTTTGAAAGAATGAGTCCAAACTAAGATTATAACTGAAAGGCCATGACCTACAGCAAAGCATGCTTAGGGATAAATTAACATAAATTTGAATGTGGAATTCAAGAGCACAGCTGTTACGTTTCACCTCAGTTTTTGAAATTAAGAACACAGGAAGAAAAAAGCTATTGGGATAACTTTTGACCCAGAGAAAGAGAAAGCTTTGCAGGGAGAAGCTGTGTCAGTAATGATAGCTTTTTGCAAATAAGCTTAAAAATCTGTTAGGATGATAATATGTAGGTGGTTTTATTGTGTGACTGTTATAATCAAAAATTAAGAAATTAAACTCATTGAGATATTGTTTCTTATAGAGAGGTAACTTTGCCATATCCATTATGCATGAATTTCAGTTACTACAGTTTAGTTAAATGGCATGAGTTATGCAATAATATGGTGCAAATTGCAGTTACCACAGTATATTAATTGTGAGAAATTTCATAAATCACAAACTTTGCTGCTAGCTTTTCAGTGCCCTAATCACTATGTAAAGAGCAGACGTACATCATGATCGGTGACCAGTCACTTCTTCCATAGTCTACCAGCAATCGGTCACTGTACATCTGCTGTTCGGTCCATAGCCAGCAAAGTAAGTGCAAAAATGGACAATCAAAGCATAAAATTAAAGTACAGCAAAGAAACAAAAAGTAGCAAGGCTGGAAGTAAATTTCCAATCAAATGTAAATGGAGTCACAGGAGAGGCAGCTGACCTTGGGAATATGGATACTGCCTCTGTCCTGAAACTCCAGATGTGCTGCCAGAGGATCACTGAAGGTAAAGTTAACCATATAGTGAGGAATGTAGTTGTGACCCAAAACCTGGTGTCCCACAGGAAGTGATGTGGGCAAAAAAACTAAAATCACGTTGAAGAACTCTGAGAGACATTCCTCATTAGAGCACAAAGGATACAGTATTGGATGCTGACTCCAACTTAGAAAGGAGTATGACAATCCTCCAGGACATAGAAAAGACAGGAAGAACACAAGCCTTGCATAAACTCTCCTTGATAAGTTCTTTTAAAAGAGACATAACAATTTGACCCACATTGCTTCTAACATTTTTAATTACATGGTACAGATCTGTTTCACTATTTTTTTCATTTCCCTATACATTTATAACTGACAGAAAGACAGCATTTGATGTTTTGACAAAAAAGTTTTAAGGTTCTCAGAAGAACTGTAACTTTGCCCACTCACTATTAACATTACTTTGCAAAGTGTCAGCTTGTATTGTCATATTTAAGGTCCTGCATTACTGTGGAAACCCAGGACTATCTACTCTATTTGAAATGGGGACATGAATTCCAGGGTTTTGACCTCTTTGCTCAAAGCACTGAAATGTATGCTTTTGATGAAAATTCCCAAGGCAACGTCACCTCCTGCCTACCTGTCATGTGTCCCCTAGAAGAAAAAAAAATGAATGAATGGTCTTAGTATTATTGCCCCTTTGGCCAGATTAACATCCATACTATTAAACTGGAAATGAATGCCTCTTTTTTAGGAATTGTCAGTATTACTTCACATATAAAGAAAACTTCCAGTAACTACGTCAAAACTATTTCATGGTGATTATCTGCAATTCAAAGACAGATTTCTAAAACTTTGGGTGTCCTCAATAGCAAGAGAAATATACTCACACTGTAGCTGCCATTTTCATGCCAGTTTTAGCCTCCAAAACAAGACACATGCAGGAATTTCTCTCCCCATGCACTGTTAGACTCACATGTCACATTTTGCACATATTATCTGTCCATGCTATTCACTGGAGAGCCTTACTCTCTCACGGCCCAGATATTCCCAGAGTTACTGCCCTTCTTGGAATGTAGTCCCCACCACCAAGCTCTGGTTGCCTGACTCAAAGGACTGTCTACCTTTACATCCTTAGTCCCTGCCACAGTGCCTATCAAATAGTGTGTGCCCTGGAAAATGTTCTGAATGAATGAGTGAATGAATCTTCAGGTCTCACCTCCAACAACATCTCTTCTGAGAAGCCTTTCCTCCACCACCGAATGGACCACGGACCAGGCACTCTCCCCTCTGCACTTGGACCTCTGTATCTTTGTTCTGATTAATGCCTAGTTATCTCTCAAAAGTAAATTGAAGTCATTGCCGTTCTTTAAAAAAGAATTTTCTCCTCAGTCAATACCTCAGATAAAATTCAAACCTAGTTGATGTTCTTCATTTATTCATTCCTTCTCTCAACAAGGATTTATGGATCCATCGGGTATGTTATGGACAAATTGTGGCCCTATTCTCAAAGAACTATCTGCAGGGACTAGCTGAGAGATACACAGACAGATAAGTATGGCATAATTCAGGAAGTGTGATGACAAGGAGGAGCACAGTGTGTTTTGATAGCAGAGGGGTGGGGCACCTAATCCATCGTGAGAATGTGTGGAAAGGAAAGGTTTTCCCCAAGAAGGCAATTAATTGCCTGCTGTCTTAAGGAGGAGCAAAATTCTGCCCACCAAAGAAAGGTGAAGAGGAAAGGGGTCAGGCATACTTTGTTTTCATATATTTAATGTTTCAGGAGACTTAATTTATCAGGAGATGACACTCTAGTGGTAAAGAGAGAACGTCATCCCTCCTGCAGCTTTACAGCCCTACATTCTGCTCATGCGCAGGTGTTTCTTTAACCATTGTTGAAAATCATGTTGAGCCATGTCGAATGTCATCACATTTTGATGGACGTTACTATTATTTCTACTATCATTATCTATTATAAATAAGGCTGCAGTGAATGTCATGGTGCATATGTGCTTCATTTTGTATTTTTACCAGTTGTAACTTTGGGATAAATTCTCAGACGTGTGGTTGCTGGATCAAAGGGTAAATGCAGGTATAATTATGCTAAATACTGCCAATTTGTCCTCTATTGGAGTAGTTTCATTTTGCATTCTCATTAGCAAGGTATGAGACTGAAAGGCAATTTACAGAAATCTATTTTCAAAGTGATGTAAAAATTCTGGTCTCAGAACTACATAATCTAGCAGCATTCATGAGAAAGAACAGAGTTAAAAATGCAAAGAACTAGGAAGTCAGAGCTGTAGAGGCTGACTCACAAAATCAGAACATTTCTTTTAATGGACAAGAAGGTGCAGATGAATAAACAAGGCTTCTGACTAGCCTTGGTCAGGCAACAGAACAAAACAGGCAACCTCTCCTGAGAACTGTGGAGAAATGAGAACCTATCTATCAAGCAAAGGGTACTGGAAAGAGTTCATAGGACATTCCCCAGTGTTACCCACTCAAGCTCCCTCTGTTCCCCACCTCCGGTTTCCATTCAAATCCATCTCATTCCTACAAACTTTTTCTTTCCCAGCAGTTTTCCAGATCTTTACTCTCAGTTAGGGAGCCCTATCATATACCCACTCCTGCCCCTCCCCAGACCCTGGGGTCTATTTTCCCCGAAGGGAGGTAGTCAGGACAGCAGGTTGCTTTAGAGCTCAGCAGTTTGAGCCAGGTAACTCAAATCCTACACCTGATCTCACCTGCCTGAGCCCCTAAATATGTTGTCTGGGTTCTTTTTTTGTGGGGACAGGTAAGGAAGGCAGATTATGTTGCTTTATTTATTTATTTTTATGGCTGAAATAAAAGTGCTACACATATGTATGTAAGTACAAACACACTCCATGCCTCACCGAAGAACTAGAACAGTGCAATGCCCTTGGAGCTCCCTGTGTGTTCCTGCTGGATCCCATCTCCTTCCCTTCCCCTGAGCCTCTTGCCAAGAGGATGTGTGTTTGCATCTGCTGAGTTAGCAGACTGCTTGGGAACCTCTTGGCTCCTTTGAGTCCTAATAGGTGAGACTTTGTGTTGGGAGGCCAAGGTTGAGGCCACACATCCCGGGCTGATGGAGGAATTGCCCTCGGGAAGATTTCCTGTCCATCTCCGACTTCTTCTCGACTCACCGTTGGAGGCCTCGTACATTCTTACAAATCCAGCACTGCCTTATGAAGTCTCTTCACTGTCATTTAGTTGTAATATAACAGAAGGGTCCTTTTTAGGACCTACTAGCCCAAATCGCTGTGAGTGGAAGTCTGTGGTTTCATAATTCTTGCCTTCCTCTGGTCTTGCAATAACATCTCCTGTCCTTGCTATATTCTAAGGAAAGATTACAACAAATCCTACTTCAAGCACTATTACCCCTTATGAGTTTTATTATCTATGACAATTTCAAATAATTGGTAGTGCTTAACCTGAAGTTCTGTCTTGAAGAAGTTGAAATTTTTTTCTAAACTATTCTGGAATGTATGCTCAATTTCTATCATGAGTAGGCAGGTGATGAGCGACAGCCTAATAAGAATTTAGCCTTGATAGCCTGAGGTCCAACTTCTGCATTTTTCAGAAAAATGTATATTGCTTGGTATTTTATTCTTTAAGGATTAGTCCTTGATAACCTAGATCTACCTCCTGAGCCCTAGTCACTAATAAGGTTGGAGGAATTTGAAAAACAAACATCTTCTCTCCCTCTCCCATTCCTTATCTCACCCTTCATTCATTCATGCTCTGCTGTAACTCATGCAGTGTTAACAATCAGTCTCCCCAGACCCAAGCTCTTTGTATCACCTTGATTTCCTAAACCCTGGCAAAAATTATGTAGTGAAGAAACTCATTATTATCTGAGTTTTTGCCTCATCCTATTCTGATCATTTTTAATGGCTAATCTGATTACTGGTTAACAATCACCGCTTATTAGTTATTGCTGTATTAGAAATCTCCTAAAATTTAACAGTTCAAAAAAGCCATAAAAATTTATTTTCTCAATCAGGTTCTATTAGTCAGAAATTAGGGGATGGTCAGCTTGTGGCTACGGACCTCATATGAAGGTACTGCCAGGATAATGGCTGGGCTTCGGTCATTTGAAGACCTGACTGGGTGGGGGATCTGCTTCCAAGGTGCTCCCTTACATGGCTAGCAAGCCACTGCTGAGTGATGTAGCAAACCTCCATTTCTCCATAGGACTGCTTGAGTGTCCTCATGACATGGCAGCTGGCTTCCCCTAGCTTGAGTGGTCCAGGAGAGAGCAACGTGGAAGCCTCAACATCTTCTACAACCTACCTCAGAGACATACGTTGTCATTTCTACAAGATCACCACTGGACTCCCAGTGATTACACAGGGAGGTGAACATCACTGGAGGTCTTCCTGTAGGCTGCCTACTATGCCTGGCAAACATTTTTTCCTTTGAAAGGGGTATAAAACCAAAGATCCCCCAAACCTGAAGCTTGATAGTTTGTGAACTACTTCAATGTGTGAGTAAAGAGTAGATAGTAAGCTTTTATGTCTCCTGTGCCAAAGATTTCACATTTTTGCAAGAAATCCCATAGCTATGAGGCCTGCCACCTTTCGTATATTTTGAAAGTCTAAAATTGAAATTGCAGGTAAGGAGCAGCAGAATGCACAGAAACAATGGCATTGTGGCAGAAAAGTTGTTATTCAGATTCAAAGGTTCCTAAGTATTCCTCCTGAGAGTCTTTTGGGTTAGTTATTTTCCATGAAGTAATAAGCTCCACTCAATGAAAAATTTTCTTGGCCCTCAACTTCTGACAGTAACTGTCCTCATAAAATAATGGCAGACTACAGACTACGATTTGTTTTACTTTGCTTTGCTTTTTGGAATGCTTGATATGATAGCACCCACAGAGTTTCTGGAATTTCCTTATAATCTTCTAAGGAGGTAGAAAGCCATAAGTCTAATTATAAAACAATGTTAGCCTTGTCACCGCTAGGTTAGTGAGCCAGAAATCTGGCAAAGTTCAACAAGCAGTGGTTTAAAAATATTTGTATAAATCTTTGTTTAGTTGCCAAACCCCTGAAGAACTAGTGGATTTTTCCACAAGGTGCATCATTGCCAAGTGATATTTTCTAAGCCCTCTCCTCCTCCTGAATAATCAAATTCAAGAGACGTTTATTAAAGAAACTGCCACCAGAATGTGCCAGATATTCTGGACTTCCAGGAGATGTTCAAAAAAGCTAAGATCTTCTCAGAGAGCTAACAGACCTCTAGTCGTTGTAGGAAACCTCTTAGGCCTAGGGATGTGTCCTCAGGATATCCCCTTCCCTCGATAAACTTGCAATAAGAGGTAAAATCCAGTGATACAGGAATTTAGCTAGAAGGTCTCTTCCTTACTGTTGCCCTTCTACCTCGACTGAGTCCCTACTTTTCTGGAAACAGCATACCTTTGGTAGACAAGCATCTGGCCCTAGGAATGTTTCTCCCTCCAAATCTTATGTGTTAGGAGCCTCATTCTGTCCAAATCTTCCCCACGTCCAACCAACACTGTAAGCCTGCTCAGGCATTGCTCTCACATTTTAGGTCCTTCATCCTGCCAGTATTGCAATTTTATGACATAACAGCGACCGCAGCAGATCTCAGCCCTTGGGGATCAGGCATAAGGGGTGTATCCAGGGCCCCACCGCCACCTTTAGAGTAGGAACAACTATCCTGGTGACAGAGAACTTCCTGGAGAAAGGAGAGTAGGAATGACAGAAGAAATAGCTTTTCAAATGATCTTCAAGCAGATAGGTATCCTAGAAACTTTCTTCTTTTCTTGGGGAAGAAAAAAATACTTATATGCCATCAAACTAAAGACTCCCCCAATTTTCTTTACCTGTTTCCATGGGTCAACTTCCCTTCTCCTTCTCTTACTGGTCCCTCCAATCACTCAGAATTCTCAGACAAGGACAAGGCACAGCGCAAAAGCAGCCAGGTTTATACAGCACTTACTCCACTCCATCTTGAAATATCTAAAGTTCCTAAACAAATTTCTTTTTCATTGATATATAACTGATGCATAACATTATGTTAGTTTGACGCATACAACATAATGATTCAATATTTGTATGTATTGTGGAGTGATCACCACACTACGTCTAGTTAACATCCATCACCACACATAGTTAACAACAATTTTTTTCTCATGATGAGACTTTTAAGAGCTGCTCTCTCAGCAACTTTCAGATACACAATATGGTATTAGTAATTATAGTCACTGGGCTTGCATGACACCTCCAGGACTTACTTATTTTATAACTAGAAATTGTACCTTTTGACCCCCTTCACCAATTTTGCCCAACCCGCCCACCTCTGGCAAACACCATTCAGTTCTCAGCATCAATGAACTTGACTTTATGTGTGGGTTTGTTTTCATATTCCACATATAAGTGAGATCATATGGGATTGCTAGAGACATTTTTCTACATTATGGATTAACAACCCTAAAACAGTCCATTTAAAAGCAATTTTAAAGCACTACGGCTTACACAAAGACAAAGACTCATACAAAATTATTAGCATTCCTTTGCATTATTAGCATTCCTTTGCCCCTCCTCCCTGACAAGGAGTCAGGTTTCTTATATCACCCTTCTATCTGTCAGTCCCTAAGATCAAAATAACAACAGACATTCCCCAAACTCCAAAGATAGGTTTCCCCTGTGGAGCTTTTCACTTTTGAATGGGATTCAGTTATCAAAACCTATAGTGTCAAAGGAAAAAGAGAAAAAGGCTCCAAATAAATATGGCAATTATCAAAACAGGGAGAGCAAGGTACTTTATTCCATTTGTGTTTCTTTTCTTAGCATACACCAAAGTATACTCAAAATGGATTAAAGACCTAAATGTAAGACAAGAAACAATAAAACTCTTAGGAGAGAACTTAGGCAAACATCTCTTGAATACAACCATGGGCAATTTTTTTCTGGACTGATCTCCTCGGGCAAAGGAAACAAAATAAAAAATGAACAATAAGTTTAATAAAGTAGAAATATTACAAACAAAATTACCCTGATCACAACAAAATAATACATTAATGACAATGTCATAAAAAAGCCCACATTGAAATTTTTTGTGAAATTTGAAATAAAAACGAAACAAATTTTTTAAATGATAAAACTGCTACATATCAGAATCATTGTGTGATATATATATATATATACACACACATACACACACACATACATACACATTAGAGGGAAATCTACATCCTGCATTTCTCAGCAACAGAATGAAACTGGATTACTGTATAATTCCATACACAAAAGTAAATTTGAAATGGATTAAAGACCTAAATGGTAGACATGAAACCATAAAACTCTTAGAAGAAAACATATGCAAAAATCTTTTGAACTTAAGTACGAGCGATATTTTACTGGACACATCTCCTTGGGCAAGGGAAACAAAATAAAAAA
Source organism: Manis javanica (assembly GCF_040802235.1). Lineage (NCBI taxonomy): Eukaryota > Metazoa > Chordata > Mammalia > Pholidota > Manidae > Manis > Manis javanica. The sequence continues at coordinate 69,537,067 of NC_133168.1, forward strand.
TGAACAAGTGGGACTACATCAAACTAAAAAGCTACTGTACAGCAAAGGACACCATCAGCAGAAAAAACAGCAACCTACAGGATGGGAGAATGTATTCGTAAATGATTTATCTGACAAGGGGTTAACATCCAATGTACATAAAGAACTCATATGAGTCAACAACAAAAAACAAACAACCCAATTAAAACATGGGCAGAGGACCTGAATAGACATTTCTCCAAAGAAGCAATACAGATGGTCACAGGCACATGAAAACATGCTCCACGTCACAAATCATCAGGGAAATGCAAATCAAAACCAGTGAGATATCACCTCATGCCAGTCAAAATGACCACTATCCAAAAGACAAGAAATAACCAGTGTTGGCAAGGATGTGGAAAAAAGGGAACCCTCCTGCACTGTTGGTGGGAATGTAAATTGGTACAGCCACTATAGAAAGCAGTATGGAGGTTCCTCAAAATACTAAAAATAGAAATACCATGCAACCCAGTAATTCTACTTCTAGGAATTTACCTAAAGAAAATAAAATCCCTAATTCAAAAAGATATATGCATCCCTATGTTTATTGCTGCATTATTTATAATAGCCAAGATATGGAAGCAACCTAAGTGCCAAAAATAGATGAATGGATAAAGAAGATGTGGTGCATATACATGATGGAATATCACTCAGCCATGAAAAAGGAAATAAATCCTGCTATTTGTGACAACATGGATGGACCTGGAAGATATTACGTTAAATGAAACAAGCCAGGCAGAGAAAGACAAATACCATATGATTTCACTTACTTGTGGAATATAAAAACAAAACAAAACATAATGAACAAAAGAGCAGTAGACTCAGAGACACAGAGAAGTGACTGGTGGTTACCATGGGGGAAGGAGGGACTGCGGAGTGGGTAGCGTAAGGGATAAAGGGGCACAAAAATTCTCAATCATAATACAACTCGGTCACAGAGATGGTGTACAGCGTCATACAGCTGATGATTCTGTAATATCTGAACATATAGTAACTACACTAGTTGGGGTGAGGATTTAATAAAGTGGGTAACTGTGAACCATCATGTTGTATTCTTGAATCCAATATAAGATTGTATATCGATGATACTTCAATTTAAAAAAAAAAAGAATTATTATAGATGTGTTTCCTGCTGTAGTAGTTGCCCTGGGAGGGTGCTTCAGATCTACTCCTCACTCCCCACAAAGATGCCTGCTTTGGGCTACATGAAGTTGCCCTCCATGGACACCCTGCCAACAGGGCTCTTCCGCCCTCTGGCTTCTGGTTGGGTCGATCAATGGAGCAGGACTGACGAAAGGAGAGAAAGGTCACTACATGTATTCCCTCTCCCTCCCTTCCTCCCTCCCTTTCTCCCTTCTTCCCTCCTCCACATGGCAGTGATCTTCTACCAAAGACCTCTTCATGGGCATCCCCTCCCCTCTCCAAGTGGATTTTCCTAGGGTGCCAGGGACCTCTCCATCCCCTAACCTCAGTCCTCCTTGCTAATCCTGAGATGCTTCACCATCCCTTGTGAAGTCTGCATCTGCTGACACTTTTGTAAATAACCTGTTTATGAGTCTGTCATCCTTGTCCCCTTTTGAAAGTGATGTTTCCTGCAATGACCAGGACCGTACTGTGCGTGACTGACTTTTTTAGCCTTCCTACCAATGCATCAAACATTTCACTCTTTTCCACATGAAAAGTGAATTACAAAGGAAAAGAACAAGCCAACCACAGGGGACATGACTTTATACAATTAATAAAATAATTGAGGCATTGTTGCAAAGATAATTAGAGAAAGATGTTTTCTGTGTACATTATTTAATTGAGGCAATGAGAAAGGAATGTTAAGAAAAGCAGGAATGTTTGTCAAGTTAAGGATACATGATAGCTGCATGCTGTAGCCATGTGCATAATTCACAAGGGATATGAACATGCATATGCAACAGTTCTTTTGAGGAAATGCAAGAAACTGGCAAACCTTGGAAATTAGAAACACATATTTAATTGTTTAATTAGGCCTTATTTAAAGATAAAATTCTCTATCAATGTATTGTACATTATTTTTATTTTAACATCTGAAATAATGGCTTATGATTAAAACTGGTCATCGGAGATATAACAGTTGCATTTTAATGGGAGATTTGATTTTTTTCTCTCCCCCAGATAGGTGTAAATTAGTTTTTCAGAATAGTTAAGTTCTTAGATGTAAGGAAGACTAAGGGATTCACAGAACTGAAAAGTTCTGCATTTCAACTGCTAATCTCTTTTGTACAGAAAAATTCAGGAACACAGAATTGATCATAATTAAATCTTTGGTTCTTTGTACTTCATCATCATCATCATCATCATTATTGGTTAGCTATGCTTGTCCTTCTCTTACTTTTTTAATTTCATTTTAAAAATGATAAAATGAATACCCCATACCCACTACCCTAACGTAGAACTAGAATACTACTGATGCTACACGAATCTCGTGTGCTTCCGCCCGGCCCCTCAGCACGACCCGGGTCTCAGATGCCTCAGCCCCTGCCCAGGCCTGACCCACGCACCTGACCCACTTTGTTCCCATCTCAGGCTGATCAGGGCAGGGTATCACCTTGACTGGCAACCACACAGCCAGGCCAATACCTGCACATCCAGTTTCCCAGCCCTTCCTGCCCTTTACGGACTCAGATGGAAGGCCACACAGCACGGCACGGACTCAGGCATCTTGAGCAGCCTCCAGAGAACAGTGACACACCCTCAAAGTACAGGGACTTTGACTTCCCATGGGCAAAACTGATCAATGGGAGACAGGAAATGAGGGCCCTGAAAGACAAATTCTCTCTTCATCCTCCCTACTTCCAGCTTCCCAGAGAAACCCCACTGAGCAGGACACAACTGCCCGGGACCCACTGTCCCTTCATGGCCCATCGTGAAGCAGTAGCCGATACAGCTGTGCACACTTTGTGTGTTAGCCTGCTCAGGCTGCGTAACAAAGTACCACGCACTGGGGGGCTTACACAGGGAAATTTATTTCTCACAGTTCTGGAGTGCAGAAGTCTGAGCTCAAGGCATCTGCAGGGTGGGTATTGTCTGATGCCTCTCGACCTGGCATGTAGATAGATGGCTGCTTCTCCCCGTGCCTTTACTGGGTACCCCTTCTGGGCACACACATGTCTGTGCCCAAATTTCCTCTTATAAGGACACCAGTCATATTGGATCAGGGCCCATTCTAAAGACCTCATTACTTCTTTAAAGACCTTATCTCCAAATACGGCACTGTTCTGAGGTATGGGGATTAGGACTTTGACATATGAATCTGGGGGATACAATTCAGCCTGTATCACTTTGTGTCATTTCACTTCTTCTTTTTGTCCACTCTCTTGTCTTAGTTTTTACCTACCAAGTAAAGCATCAAGACATTTATCTCTGACTTCAGCAAAAAACAGGCTAATACACCGATCCATTGCATTACACCCACCTGTCGGTTCCTTCCTGGCTACCCCACAGGAGGTCACCAGCGTCCTGAACTTGGTGTTTATTCTTCCCTTTCTTTTCACTCTTCACTTCTATGTTGTGTCTAAAGAATATTTTCTTGAAATTTGCCTGTTTTAGAATGTTACTTAGAGTGTTACACTACATGAATTTTGGAGCTTTTTCCACTCGACATTATGTTAATGAAATTCATCTCTTTGCTGTGAACAGCTATAATTCATTCATTTGCACTTGCTGTAAATTATTGCATTGTAAGAATAAACACAATGTAAACATGATTTTGTTGATGGACATTAAGTTGTGTTATGCAAACAAAGGCAGATGGCCAACCAGCACAAACAGGGCTCCTGGGAACACTCAGAATAAGCAGGAGTTCAGGTCCCCTGTTGTCAATGTCATCTAGGGCAGTAGACAGACATCTGACAGAGCCCTACCCAGATTCTAGGAAAAGTCCCTCAACCTTGCAGGGTTTTGAAGCTGCACCATTAAGGGAACACCAGGCCCTCCCTGGCATCTAACGGGTTGTCTTTGCAGCTGAGTGGCACTGCCAACTAGCAGCAGGATTTCCCTCATTTGCATCCATGGCAGGGAACTAGACCATCCCTCCCCTGGTAACACCCAGGAAATCAGGACCTAAGCCTTGCATTTGCTGAAATTTTATTGCCCTAAGTAATGGTCACAGCCGATTTCCATGGAGCTCTGCAAGATCCCAGCTCCTTTTCTGGGACAGCTTGTAAGGGATCAGTCGTTGACATTGTAGCATTTACCTCTCAGGTAGTTATCATTTTATTCTCCAGAATATATACCCAGGAATGAAATTGCTAGTCACACAGTATATAAATATTTAACTTCACACCAGCAATGCTTACAAGGTCCCACTGATCCTCATAGGACATCGTCCACGTATTTTCTAGTTACTTCTTTTTTACAACCATTTAGGTATAGAGTACTATCTCACTGTGGTTCCAATTTTGATTTCCCTGATGACATTAATAAGTATCTTTTCATGTACACATAAACCATTTGCATTCCCTTTTGTAAAATTCTCTTTTGCTCATTTTCAGACTGATCTGTCTTTCTCTAACCAATTGTTAAGAATTATAACTAATGTATGCTAAACCTTATGATTTGTTATCTTCTCTCAATTTGTACAACTTTCCTTATAGAGTCTTTTGATGTTCTTACAGTTGAATTTAAATCTTCTCTTTTATAGTTGGCCCTTTTATTGTCTTGTATAAGACATCGTGTCATAAAAACATAAAAATTCAAAATGATACATGGACCAAAGAGCAAATAATAATGGAAATTAAAAATTGGTTGGAATTGAATGCTAATTAAAAACTACATAACAAACCTGGTAAAATACAGCACAAGTAATGTTTCAAGGGAAATTTACAGTCTTAAATGTCAATATTAGAAAAGAAAAATTATATTATGAGCTACCTATCCAACTTAGGAAACAGGGCAGAGTCCATCAGTCCTGACCAACTCCCCTTTCCCCATATCCTTTTCAGTTAATGTGCCATGACTGTCATTCATGGGCCAAGTTAACTGTGCAGTCTCACTGTCCCAAGTCCCACATGCAGCCAAGCAGATGGAGAAGGCTGGGGTGAGCTTGGAGCCCCAGCTGCAGAAACCATGAGACAGGAGCGGCCTGGGTCTCTGAGTCCCCAGCTGGAGGAGGACCACCCTGGAGTGCTGTCCAGTGTGGAACACACAGTGCGCTTGGCATGAGGAGTACGTAAACTCTCGGTGTGTCACGTCACAGACATATCGGGGTTGCAGTATGCGCCGGATATAAGAAGTTTGAAAACAAGCAGAAGGACAGGATAAACCCCAAGGAAATAGAAGGAGAAAATAAAAGAGCAGAAGCCAATGCAATGGAAAACAAGCAGCAGAAAGGCTCAACAAAGGCACAGCCATTCTTCCCTGAACTAAGAAGAGCCATCAGATGACCGCCCAGCTCTATTCTTAGTCTCCTTGCCAAAGTTTTTATCTCCCCACGCTGTTCAAAAGAACACATTGAAAGCCTACGTATGTGGAGCTGCATGGGCCGGATTATTTGTTGTTTATTCTTCCAACTGTCAAATAAATGCACTGTATTTTCTCCCATCACAGGAATCACAGGGTGGAAGATGAGCATAGAGAGCGAATCTGGGCAACAGGGGTGAGGGTGGTTTGAGCTGCACCAGGAAAACCTAAAGGCCAAAGAGCAGCATATGAGGCCAAAGTCAGAGAATAAAAGTGAAAAGGGCAGGAGGCAGGCAGGCACCCAGAGCAGGGGAGAAGGACTTCTGGGGCACTCAGGACGAGTGTTGCCCCTACAAGAAGGAAAGACAGAAGCAAAGTATTATCATAGGGGAGCACCAGGTATTTCCCATCGCCCATTTCCCATATACTAAGTCTAGTCCACATTTTCAGATAATTCTACAAGAGTGCTTTTGAAAAGAGTCCCCAGATATATTCACTGGGGAAAAGCAACCCCCCAAAAGCCCAGCAATCTTCATCATCATTAACTGCAATTCACAGAGGGGTTTCTGTATTGAATTAGCTGATAATTCTTCCTTTTAATCTGTTTGTTGTTGAATTGCATCATAGTTGAATGTCTCCTGCTTTTTGTCTTTTTGGAATATAGTTTCCTGAAGGAGAATTTCTGCTTGTTCTCATACATCAATAAAATAGAATCGCACAGGTGAGCCCAGGGCGGCAATGAGCAAAGGGCAACATTATTTTAAGACTCGATGTTCATGTCTCAGATGATATCAGCAGTGCTGTTTGTTGTTTCTAAAACACAGCAACAACGTTCTCAGTAGCTCCATCACTCACACCCTCAAGGTGAAGGTTCTTAGAAATATTTCATTGCTAGTCAACAGCCTTAGTATTTACACACTTCGGTTTTCTCAGGTCCAAGTTACTCTCCTTCCAACAAACTTCATATAAAATACATACATCTTGCCTAAGTTTATAGAAACATTCCTTTGCCCCTATTCCCCACTATTAATTTTTCTATGCCTAATTTGAAACTGCCCATGTGAGTCTTAAATGAGCCCTCTGTAGATTTCTAAGAGTGGAGTGCTTACATTCTCAGCAGTTACTGTAATCCTGTAACCAAAGAAGCTGTTGTTGATGGCCAAGGTTTATTCTTCCTATAAATATGGGTGAGTTCTGACACCTGGTACAATGTTTTCTCAGAATGAGAGCCAATGTAATGAAATTCAGTATGTAGTAGCCTGCAAAAAAAGTAATATAAAATCATTACTTCACAGAAAATTTTAATATCTTTCTCTCATATTTTTCAGACTGCAGAGTCATTAATTTTGCCATCTAGTTACTTCAATAACATTTGCTCTACTACCTACCATGTGAGATAGACAGACCCTGCTTTAGAAAGGTTCAGAGTTCAAGCTGGAGGTCCAAACATCAAACTAACAGGATGAGTCACTGCCATAGAAAACCAGGAGAGACCAAGTAATTCTGTCCTGAGGAAGACCTAGGAGAGTACCAGAGGGTGACCCTGGGACTGGATCTGGAGGAGGAATCCATCCTCATGATTTAAGAACCCAGAACTAAGTATCAAGTAAGGAGTATAAGGGAGAGCATTAACTAAAATTAACTAATTAATACACAAACCAAATCTCACACTCTGGCATTTATATTTTATGCTGTCTAAAGAGTATAATTCAATTAACATCATTGAATACCCTTGTGGATAAAATGAGAGTTCCTGTAGCCAGGATTCTCACCTGGCCCTGGTTGACTGGCTCACTGCACACCTGTGGGCAATACATGGCTGTTGACTCTATAAAAAGAGCTCCACCCAGTGCTCTGGGTGTGACACAGTGGCAGGGCTGCAAGGCTGCAGGAGAGCAGAGCAGAGGCTGGAGTGGTGGCAGCGCCGAGGACAGAGACTGGGACAGCTGTGTGGGCAGAGGGGCCCAGAGGCAGAGACTGGCTTGCTGCACGCAGACTCGCTCTGAGTGAATGAGATTCTAGTGACTGACCTGCCACCTGGAAATAAAGTTGGGTATAACCCTTTCACCCCAAGAACGTTCTGCGGTCATTTTCTTTGGTCACATTGAATCCATAGGGAACTTGCCCGGGGCCGAAACCCATTGGCAAGAAAAACCCCTAAGGGGATTTCAGTGGCATTCCTTCAATGAAGAGAAATCTGGAAAACGCAATACTTCCAAGTAAAATCCAGTATTTGAAACATGATGAGCTTATATGTTCTCCCCTTTAGTTAAATGCCCTAAGAGAAGAAGAGAAGCAAACCTTGAAAGGACCTGGTTTAATTCTTTTCTTCTCCAAAAATCGAGTTCTAGTTTGTTCCTTCGTTTCAATTGCTCATCTGGTCTGAATGCCCATGGCCAACCCTTGTCTATCCTTGACGTTTCCATGAGCACAAATAATATAAAATGCCAGTTTAGTCAGTCCACCATGATTATCTTCCTCTTTCCCAGGAATTAGACAGATTATGTCCTAGGAAATGAACAGATGAGTAAGTTCAAACTTGAGGGTCATTAGGTGTTCAAGCTAATGGGGTGACAGATCCTGGAAGACAAACAATTATGTAACAAAATGCAACTGTGAACCAGGACACAAGCAGAACTGAGCTTTGCTATAAAGAGAAAGGAGAGAAAGATATATATCTGTCCTTTGGGAATTTGCAGTCTGCTACGCTGAATTGTACGGACTGCTTATTATGCCAATTTTTATTTGATTGTGGCTGAATCTCCACACATTTGTATGGCCCCCCCTAGCAGAGGAGGGAGGCAGACACAGCGGCTCACATCGACAGGGGCTGGGAAATTCACCGTAAGAAGTGAAGCCAAAGTCCCACCTCAGTCCACAACTCTCGGGCAATCAGAAATGGACTCTAGTCACGAAAAGTCCTACGTGTCCCTTCACAACTATGTGTCCGTATTAGCTAAGCAACTGTTGGTCTGCATGCACATAGTCCAGATCATACACTGCACGTGCCCAGATGATTGAAAGGTAGGCACAACTCAGCAGACCAAGGGACAGCCAACCCTCTCAACTGTCTGCCAGGTCCCTCTGTCCCTCCCTTTCTCCTTCCCTGTTTCTTCCAAGACCTACCAAACAGATTGTTGGATTTGTATATTTGGAATGTATAATATATATTATATAATAAGACAAGGACAGTCCTATTCAGCTTCTACAAAGGTAACACAATCTATCAATTTTATATTTATTTAAGAGTTCCTTTCGTGAGCATTTTCAAAATAGGTTCCATTCTACATGATTCCTTTTTCTGTAGCCATATGAAACACAAAAACAAATTTGGGGTACCATTGACAGCTGGGAATGGGAGGGTAAAGCAATCTGCCAGTAGGAGATGGAAATGTGCAGATTTTCTTTGTTTTTATCTAAGATTTTGTTGATGGAAAATGGGGAGATTGAAGAAAGAAGATATTCTGATGATAATAACTCAAGCCAATGTAGAGTAAAACTATTTTTCTGAATGTGCCCAATCATAGATTTTTATCTTTTCTTGAGCCAAAACTTCTAAGTAACTGAGATTTCTACTGATAGAAAGCAGATTTGCTGGCCACAGACTAGGGAGCAGCCTTCTGACACTGTGACGATGGCATTGTTTTGCTGATTATGAACAAAAGAATGAGCAATTCTCTGTTGACTGGCTCTGAAAGCCTAGTTCACTGGAGGGTAAGATGGTGTAAACACGACTACTAGAGTTTTCCAGAAAGAGTCAACATCCATTAAGCGTCATGTGTTAGACTATACAAAAGGCCTTACACACATAATCTCCCTTAATCCCCACAAACCTATGCAGGAGATGTTGTTATTATCCTCATTTCAAAGATAACCAGGAAGCAGAGAGATAAGTAACTTTCTTCAAGTCACAGAGCTCATAGCGGTACAGCTGGATTATCTGACTTCAAAGACTGATCGCCCCCCCCCCCCGCCCACCCCCATTGCCGCTAACTACTTGATCCCAATTTCCAACCATCAGAGACTTCTAAATTAGTGCTAATTCCTGAAATCTCTCCACTGTCATCCTGGTCCAGTCTCAGCTGGGATGACAGAGGGGCATGTACCAGTAAGAAAACAACCTGACACCCACAAAATTAAAAGCCAATTTCTGACTTCAGAGACAATCTTACTTTATATTAAACTTCATTTTTAAGGTGCCTTCATGTTTCTTTTAAAATAATCAAAATGGTCAGACCAAAGATATGTCAAAATGGTGAAGGAATATCTTAAACCCCAGTCCTCACATTAACAATACAGGTAAATGGTAGATCCCTTGTAATAGGTCCTGGCAGTAGAAGAACAGAGAAAGAATAGTTTTATTTGTCCTGATATTTGCCCTCCTTGCAATCATTCCTTCACAAACATTTGAATACTCCAGGCAAAGGGAGAGAAAAGAGGCTATCTTTCTCCCAAGATTTCAGGAGTGATGCGTCCCTCCTTTTTAAAATACCTTTGAGGTTTATTGCTTAATTTTCTCTACAACTTCAGTTTCACAACATTTCAGAGAAACCTGATGATTAGTACAGAAGAAAAGCATGTGTAATATTTGGCTGCTAGCACGACACAAATGTTAGACTGTGGAGTGTCTTCTCACGCAGTGACTCGAGAGGTCAGCGGGATCTAAGAGAAAACGTAGGATGAAAACCCCCCTTGTTTAGTGGTAGCCTCATGTTTTAATCCCTGAGGTCTGCTGTAAACTGGCAGCATATGAACAGTCGTTCAACTCAGAAGATGAGCTTCATAAGCAGGGCCACAGCATTTTGGAACATACCCCGAGATTATCAGGTCACAACCAGAATCTTGTCCTTACTAACCCAACACCACAGGCATTTCTATTTGGTGCCCCAGAGGTTCTGAAAGAGTGTGTGACCGCCTCCTGGCTAAGTGACATTTTGTTGATTATAGACAAAATCTTCTCTTTTCTCTTTCCAAATCAGTAAACCATAAGTCATTATTGTAGAAGGACTTTTGCTGTAGGAAAAAATTCGCTTCTATACACATACACAGGGTTTAGGGCAGACCTCACTTCCCTAAAACTAGAAAAACATAGCCCTCTAGGAAATCTGAACTTGATTCTTTTATCCTTTACTTATGTTAAGTCTCACATTAGTCAAATCTTTGTCAAATCAACTTACTTCTAGCAATAGTTCTGGCCAAAAATAAAAATTCCCAAGGCAAAATTTAGCAGTTGAGAAATTTTCAGAAAATTATAAGGTAAATTTTATAATATGAAGATTAATATTTTGTCCAATCCAATATCCTATAGGCTATAAGACCTATTTTTAAAGTCCCTTTAGGTATCCCCAAATACGTCTATGGACCTCAGCTTGATTCATCATACAAGGCCTTCCACATAATTGAAGAAACAACAGAAAGTTCAAATTTGTGTATTCTTTAAGCCAGTTTTTAATCAATAGATTTTTAAATACTCACCTTCCAGATGATTAACATGAATGTATAAAAAAAAATATGCAAGCAGAGTAATTCCAAAAATGAATAAAGTCAAATGTCATTGGCCAAGTCAGAAAGTGGCCATACCAGAAGCAGTTTATTTCATTTCGAGATGTCCACCTGCCAAGTAATCTCCAGGGAAGTAGCTTGGAGTAGTCTCATCCCAAAGAAATTGTGTAGTAATTCATTTACAAGGGTGGGAGCACAAATGTGAGCCACCTGTCTATAGGGATCAGTCACATATACATGGAAACATCCAAATTAGGCCTTTGCGATTATGCCTGTAGTGGCCACAAAGCAACACGATGGGGTTTATTCTTCACTGAGAATATTCAAATGTCAAAGAGATTAACTTACTTGAGCTCCTTAGGGGATGAAAAGTTATATGTAAGTACCTCTTAGGGCTTTCTGAGGACTAACAAACTGAACTTGGGAATATTCATCATCTTTGGGCCAGAGGAGGCAAGAACTGTTTGGCTTTTAGAGGGGAAAAACAAAACTGAAAACAACCTTCATAAAACTGATTCTAAAACTTGAGGTTTGGTGGGGAGAGAACTGAGGACAGAGAAGAAGGGAGAGAACAAACACATGACAGGTAGACAGAAACGCTACTTAATGATGATACAGGGTTTCCTTCAAATTCTTTGTTTGCCAAAGGATGGTACCCCCAATGGAGGCAGCTGGGAAATGTGAGGCACCGCCAGGAAGAGAGGCCACAAGCAGCATTCAACAGGTGAAGCCTGGATGCCATACAAGCCCTGGGGGCTAGACGCCCCCACTACAGAGAACCCCCCTCCCCCCAGCAGCACGACTTTCAATTGCCCACCACATATTCATGTCGATGGAACCCAGTTTAGAATTATGAGTCTATAATCTAATTTATATCTATGCACACAGGAAAGTTTTAGCCCAGTTTTAATACATGTTGGAATTTTCACAAATGCAATTAGAACCCTCTATACACTGAAGGAAACCAGGAGAGCAAAGCTGTTATGAGCAAAGGATGCAGAGCTCACCTGCTTCAGTGTAACTCCAGCTCTTCCGTTGCAAGCTGCAAACCCCTGCATGACTCCCTTGTGTAGAAAATGGGAGTAAGGGTGGCACCCACTTCGTCAAGTTGTTGGTGTTTAGAGCAATGCCAAGCACACAGGAAGCACTATATTTGTAGAGCTATTATAGACTCATTTTATCAACAATTGGCCACACTTTAGATACTGATATTGCTGACATGAATCCCATTTCTGGTATTGAGATGCCAACACGGCAGACCACCTTGATCTGTGATCGTAGCTGCCAGGATCCTGGTGGTTCTATATACAGATACAAAGTATGTGCCTTGTTCCATTATTTTATTACTTCTTGTAATATAATCATGCTAGAGTATTTACAACTAGAAGAACTATTTCAGTATAAAATATTTATATGCTTATATTTGTTTATATTTCACTTAGGACATTAAATTAATGTGTGATTGTGGAGAGGCCAGTTATATTCGCTATTAATTCCATGAAGGAATAGTAAATGGGGATGACGCTTTTATGTGTGAAGGTACATTTTATCAACTACAATTTTCAGTTGATGATTGAAGTTATCTTATTAAATATTTATTATTAAAAGGGGTGGGGGTTGCCCTGGGTATGGTAGTGTCTGTCATTCTGTATCTTCACAGGTTAACACTTGTCCACTATGAATCCTAGATCACTACTGAGGCAAGCAGTTCCATTAACTTCCAAGAAATTAGTATTAACCTGTTGTTTATGTATATCTCAACAGCAGAGATATGTGCAAACTTTTTTTAGCAGCAATCTAATTCTCAAATACAATTCAGGAGAAAACCCCAAATTTCGAAACAATGAAGCTGTGAATGACTAGAACCTCAGAAATTTCTATGACCTTCCTTTCGGCTGCAGGGAGCAGAATCTGAAACACACCAATCTGGTGTAGGAATTTATGCTGGGCACTGCCTGTAGTTAAGACTGACTTCTGAAAATTCATTTTGAGGATGGTCATTTGATCACAAGTGGCAGTTTCACAGAAAATGGGCTCGCCTGCAGCTCAGACCTCTGAAGCTATTTAACTCATTATTTAGCTGGACTGTACGGCATGAAGAGTGCTCTCCTAAATCCAGGCAGTGAGAGGAAGTGCTGCCGCTCTGCTTTCTGGCATAAAGCCAGCTCAAGATATGGAAAAATGGGCCAGGGCTGAGCCCCTGCTTTTCCATTGTTCCCTGCTCATCACCAGCACATAGTCCCAGGCCTCCCTGCCTTTATATTGTCTTGTTGAGCACCCAGTGGTTTATACAGGGCCAGCCTTGTCCACTCTCCATTTGCAAACTCCTTTCCATCCCCCAGGAGACACTCGGTGGGCTACTGCTCCCTTAGGGTGGGTGGACAAAGGCCTGACTGAACTCAGTCCCACTCAGCCACAAAGGTTGCCAGTTCCCTTAAGCCCGCTGGAGGCATTTAAAGGGAAGATGTTTCCTAACTCCCAGGAATCTCCAGTTCACTGAATTATAGGCAGTTCAGCCAAGAAAACAATTCTAGGGGTGGGGGGAGGATATTTTGGAATAGTAGCTACCAGCTCTGCCTAGAAATACACCTCAGAAAATTCCCCAAATGTATGTTACCGGGCACACACGTCCTCAATGCCCCATTTCTAGTCCAAATGTTGGGGAGGATTTGTCTTTCAACAATCACATCCGGCAACAGCCATGGTGATCCCTTAGCAATCTGAAAGCACTTTGGGCGCTCTGTCTCACCAGCATTCACGTACGGCGCAAAACAGAAAGGGCTCGATTACATGTGACTAAGAGTAAGAAAAATATACAACTATATTTAAAACACTTAAATTAACAAGATAGTACTTTTCCAATCCAGCAAAATATCATACATTCAGTTTAAACAAGAGTGACCACCAGAGACACGTTTCCAAAATACCTGATGCTAGGTGAAAATTAATGACCATGAGACTTTCCAAGAGATTTCTAATTAGCAAAATGGGTCCGATTTTGAAGGACTCTCTGTTCTTTTCTGGAAGGTAGGCATTAAACAGGCCAAAACGCAAACTGATGTATCTCTCATAAACCTAAGTATTGTCGTTTCACTTTTCTGAATGACAACTTTGGCTGTTAGCAAATCTTACCGCTTTTCCCTTAAAGACATTAACACATAACAATAACAACGATACCCTTCACAAATAACCATACACTTCTTGTGTGTAATAAGCCCTATCTAAATGTGTTCATGTGTTTCTGTATTAACTGACCTACACTGAGATTGTTACAAAAGGGGGTTAACAAGCCTGCCCTGAAACCTCTGCTTTGTAAGACCGTCAAACACCTGCCACATGAGTCAAAACTGCCACACTTACAAATGCTATGTAGCTTGAAAAATAAAAATAAAAATGTTCTCTCCACTGGCTTTTTCAGGTGAATAAATTGGACCACAAACCAACATATCTGTTTGACCAGAGCCACTGATTTTAGTCCGGCCCCAGAAAGAACAACGGTCCAGTTCCTCATAGTGACCATAAACTGCTGGCCAAGGCTCCGGTGTAGAGTGTGTCTCCGTGTTCGCCTCTAAGGGAGCATGAAAAGCAGACTTCACCCATTTCTCTCCTTCCGCCTCAGTGAGGCGGCATCTGTCCTCTGGATTTGTTCCCATCCAATTACTTCAAATTCCGAGAAAGGCAGTATACGACTTTCCAAAAACAAAAATTGCCTAAGATCACTACATAATACTGTGGGTGAGAATCAGAACAGACTGTCAATGGAGGGGGCAAGGCACTTGGTAGCGGGACATGGGGGAGTCCGGTCCAGGCCAGGCAGGCTCAGTGAGTCAACAGTTTCAGGCGAGTAAGCCAGCTGACCAGCAGGGACGGTTCTGCAGAAGAGGACTTGGCTGAGGACACGGATTTCTTTTTGGCCCCTTCCTCATGGAAGGGAATCGTGGCACTGCTGTGGAGATCCGAACTGATGTAGCACCTGCTCCCTCGGATGTAGTCCGCGCCTCGCACCAGCTGCCTCTCCGCTGTAGGCCTTGAGAACCGGTATGGGGCAGACGAGCTTTCTTCGACGATCGGAGGAATCCGCTCGTTACTGAAATACCGGCAAAGAGCATCCTCACCTGTTTTCAGACAATGCCACAAGTTTGTTAAAACAACCATCCGCACGTAGCATAGCACCGGCTGAATGGTGTGCAGCCTGCTCAAACCTCTGATGCCCTCACAGGGGGCACCACACGCGGCCTTTCTTCGGGAAATGAGCCACAAGACCTTGTAGACAGCCAGGCCTAACCTGCTGGGTGTTTAGGAAGCAGAAGCGCAAGAGGTCTGTCATAGCTTTCCCACCTGAGAGGCAACACAGGGACAGAGCAAAAGCAGAACGCCCACCCTGCTGGCCCAGTGTAAGAATTCTCATGATTTCCCTTGAAATCAAAACACAAAGAGAGAAAGCCTTGCAACTCCACTGCTCCTCCCCTTCTGTCCTGCTCAGTGCCTGTAGCATGCAGCCCACACCTCTGGAAGGGCGCTTCCTACCAGGGAGCACCCCTCAAGGGCATTTAGAACAATGGGGTCACCTTTGGCAGTCACCCTGAATGAGGAGCAGGCCCTATTCATCTTTCATGGATGGGGTTCAAAGAGTTTAATGCTCAGTGATGCTTGGGACATTTCTGAACAAGAAAGAATGCTCCTGCCCTCAATGCCAGCATACGCTCTGGAATGGGGAGGTAGGTAAGAAACTGGACAGAAACCCAAAATTCACAGCACCTTGGCATCATGTAGCATTCTTTAGACCCAGAAATCCCACTAAAAATGTGCAAAGATCTATTTTTCAAGAAGTTTATGGAAGCATTTTTTGCAATTGGGGAGAAAGAAAACAGAACCAGATGTCCAACAATAGCAAATTGAATAAATAGGCGCTATATCCATACAACAGATTACTAATGAAACTAATACAAAAAACACATGTGTTCTAAATAACATTCATCTTACATAGTAGTACTGTATATCTATTTCTTCCATTTTGCACATTTTTTCTAAATGCATAATATGCAACTTTAGGAACAACTATAAGACACCCAAAACATTCTGAATGATTATTTCTAGGTTGAGGAAGCAGAATACAGTTGTTTCATTTCTTGTACCTTCTAGATATTCTTCAATGTACTTATTTTGCTTTTGTAATCAAAAGGGAGAAATTACTTTTAAATGGTACCCCATTGTCAAAAAAGCCACATATTCTAGGAGTCTGTTTATATGAAATCTCTAAAATAGGCAAATCCATACAGACAGAAGTGGATTAGTGGTTTCCAGGAGCTGAAGGAGGGAATGAAGAACGATTGCTCACAGAGTTTTCTTTCTAAGAGGATAAAACGGTCTGGCATTAGAATAGTGGTGATGGCTGCACAACTCTATGAAAATACTGAAGACCACCGAACCATATATTAACAGGGTTAGCTTTATGGTATGTGTGCTATTTCTCAATATACTATTATTTTCTAACGCACCCACTATGCAGATACCCTTCATTCTAAAATGATCAGGCAAGAAAAATGTGGGAGGTGAGACCAGCGGTCAAGTATGTTCCCCTTTTCTGACTTCATACTCCCCACAGCTGTACCCCATCTCTCAATACTAAAAGAAATAAAGAGCAAAATGAAGGCTTAAAAGGCTACAAGAATGGCAATGAGGATGTTGACATTTTCAAATCTAAACACAGGGCAGCCCTGCCACCTGCTGACTGCTCCACAGATTTTCACACGTCAACTAAGGGTATCCTGCACCTTAAACAAGTGTCTTCTCCCTTTTCTGAATTAGTATGATCCAGGTGATTCAGGCTGCCTAGGTGACAATCTTTACCAAATTCTGGGGAGATCAGGGGTTGATCACTTTGAAAGTGTCCTCCATAACTTTATCTTCTTCCTCTTACTATCTAGGGCCTGTGTGCTTTAACTCTGTGCCTGCTCTGTGCTTCACACTGCAAAAGTGACGTTAGGATGTCCTGCCAGCAGCGATAGTCAAATGCCATCTGGCAAAAATATAGGAATATTTATAAACATTTCCCTCTAACCACTAACTTTGGTTACATGCTGAATTAAACACACATTTCTTTTCCAATAGTAATTACTCTCTAATACAAGAAGGATTGGGGAAGGTGGGGGAAATCCATGTCTATTCACCAAAAGTCAAACAGACTCCAATAGTAACAGTCATACAGTTTAGGATGAGACTGTATAATGAACAAATGCATTTCTACTTTAGAAATTGGACCATCAATGTTTACAGACTTTTTAAAGCACACAATGCTAATTAGGAAATTTACAGTCACTAACTAGGATTATATGATTCTGCCATTACAGATGTAAGTGGGATCTTAGAGATTCTTCAGCACTCCCAATTTTATAGATGAGAAGATGGGTCTCAGAAAGCCTAGGTCCTCTCTCTGGTTACTATGGCACATTTAGAAATAGGACTGACACCAGGGCCTGGGTCTTTTGGCTTAACTTACTTTTCCTCCCATGACCTCGAGGTTTGGCAAAAGGGTCCACAATTCCCATCCAGCTCCCATCTGCAGGCATGGACAAAGGCCGGGGCTTGCCTTCCGAGGGAGGGGAAGGAAGGTGACAGGTTGTCAGTGTTGGATGCTAATGAATCCTTCCACTTATAACGTAGACACTACACCCAAGAGCACACTCACTTAAGCATCAGCAATAACACATTTTAAAATAAGAAGAGTCTATGTTTCCTTAGCAAGCACTCAGGACAGAGGCATGCTGAGCTTGAGTCCGTGGGTCTACAGAGCAAAGCAAGTCCATGTTAAAACACGGGCGCTGAAAGTTAAAACTGTAACATGATCTCACCCGCTGGGCTTTGATGCCAGGCAGTACTGACTCAACAAGGCTTCATTTTAGAAAGATGAATAAAGGTCTCATACTTAGAATTTCATTGAGGTTTATGTTTTCCTCAGATTACCCTTAAAGTCTGCCAAGTTCATCCACCCGTTCCAAACAAGGAAGGGGGCGGAGAAGAGAAGCACAAGCAAACGGCAGAATAAAACAAACACTCAAAACGTACCATAAGATGGTGTTTTGTCTCTCATTTTTGTGGGCAGAATATTGGTTTCTACCGAATACCCAGGCAACTGATCGGAATCGGCGATGGTAAACCTCCGTCTTCGGCTTTCCTGGTCCAAGAAGGAATTCGGAGACTCTGAACCCTTAGGCCGAGGCAGTGGTTGTTTACACTTACTGAATCCTCCATAAACAAAACTCCCGCTCTCATCTCTGGAAGACAAAGGGCAATAATTAAGTTACTTACAAAGATCCTTTCATAATGGAGAACTGCAGGAGACAATGTCCAGCACCCATGAAAGAGGTTGAATTCTCCTTTTCTCCTTTCTCAATCCCAGCTGCCTCTCAAATACAGAGGTCCTACTAAGTGAGAATAAATATCATGATCCTACTAGATAAGAGAAAATGATGTTAATTCTTCTTTATGTCCAGGGAAGAAACACAATAGAAGCAAATGCTTAACTTAAAGCAAAAACAAAATGAGAAAATGAATAAAACAAATGGCAGAATAAAACAAACACTCAAAATGTACCATAAGATGGTGTTTTGTCTCTCATTTTTGTGGGCAGAATATTGGTTTCTACCATATGTTTTTCCTGTATGTTTACATGCTACAAATATACCTTTGAAAAGATGGCTCTGGTTCCCCTGTACCTCTGTCCCCTGATGGAATCTCCTATTTACTGCAGAAACTACAAGTTAAGGTATCTATCAAGCCATTCTTCTCTTGCCAAGAGTCGTATCTTTGCCAAGATCCAGCAAAGAAGACACTTGATGTGCAATGGAGTTTTTAGATTTGAAAATTATGTCAAAAAATACAAAGAGGCCTTTATAGCAACCCATAGACAGTGTCTATTTTCTGAACCAAATACAGCAATCAGCAGAAGCTGGATCACCGAGTCCAGCTTAATTCTCTCTAAATGTCAGCTTAGAATAAAATTTAATTTTAGCTGAGTCCAACTTACCAGCTGGTTAAAAGTTTGGCACTTAGTAAATGCACTAGGTGATCATTGCAAAAACTACTAGACAAATACAAAATCAACTGAAACCAAAACACTCTACCAGTCTTGCTGCTGGTGTCCTGAGTACCCCTGCGGCCAGCTGAGCCCTGGCTCCTGTGAATCTCTCTCCTCCGCTTTTAAACCCAGCATATAACTTCCCCACTCGTTCTCTGCAAGCATTTGCATTTTCATTCCTCAGAAAATATCCTTCACTAATGGTGTGTGTGTGCACGTGTGTATATGCTTGTGTGCGTGTGTGTCCCCCAAGTAGATCAAAAGCCCAGTTCCCTTTCTCCCTCCCTAAGTACTTGGCTTCTTCTTGCCGCTGCTCCTGTCAGCCTCATGGGACCCAGACAAAGACACTCAAGGTTAGAGAGTGTGGGGGTAGGAGGCCCTCTCGGTTTCTGATAGAACAGACCACATACTGGTCACCAGTGAAACTGTGTTCTCCATGTGCAAACCAACTATTTGTCACTTTAAACACATTTAAGACCCTATAGCCGCATGACTCTGGTTTGTGAATACAGGGAAAAGTCTTCTCTGTCAACCAAAATGCCTCTGATCACCAAAGGTAACTGTTGTACATGCTGTAATAAGTTCTGCACAAATCAAGAGTGAAGGGTGGGGAAATGATGTTAGTTCTTCTTTATGTCTAGGAAAGAAACACACTAGAAGCAAATGCTTAGCTTAAAACAAAAACAAAAAGGAAAAACTTCAATATCAAGTGAAACATCACTTTAAGTTCATCTCAAACTTTTGTCTTATGAAATATTATAGCATAATTGCATAATTCTCAATTTATTCTTGAACAGTTGACTAAGACACTGGCACCTCTCTGGGGATAAGAACTACATCTGTTTTGTGTCAGATGGTATTTCAGGCCCTATGCTCAGTAAATTTATGTTGAATAAATGAGCCAGATTCTCTTGTTTTACCAGAGTATATAAATACATAAGTTGATGTAAATAAGCCAATCTTCATACCTAAATCATCCCTATGTAACATCTCACAAGACCATTCTCATTATACCATATAACACTTAAGACAGCCATTAAGAGAGCAACAATATATAAGAATTTATAGTGGACAAACACACATAAATATACTCACATGTGCAAATACAACATCCATACCTACATTCACATGGTACTTTTTGTTTGTTAAGTGCTATGAAGAACACATCTCTCTCAGCAAACTAAAGCTATCACTTTAATTAATCTCTCACATATTTATTATCTTCTTCCCCAGAGATGAATTCACCTTGTAGTTCACAAAACTTCAGCTTTGGGGTCCCCGAGAGCCCCTTCAGATGCCCTGGGGGGAGCCAAACAATGTATTCCCACCAGCACGTACTTCTGTAAAGACTCTCCTCCCACCAAACTGTTTGGCTTCAAGACCCATGAAACTTGGATCTATCCCTACACGTCTCCCTAAAGGATCAAACTGCCCCCCCATTTTACTGAGATATAATTGCATTCGTAAGATACAACATTGCATTAGTTTTAGGTGTACAATATAATGGTTTGACATTTGCATCTATCTTGAAATGATACGACAGTCATTGACATCCATCACCACACACAGTTACAAATGGTTTTCTTGTGATGAGACCTTTTAAGATCTACTCTCAAAGACAAAAAAAATAGTCCTAGTGCTGTACTAGACAACCCCAGAACACAGTTATCCCACGCTTGGAAGTGTGTACCTTTTGACCCCCTTCACCCATTCCCCCGACTCCCCACCCAGATCACACTTTCTCTATCAGCAGCTTCAAGACTCGGCCCTGCCACCCTGGAGCTGAGCAACTTCTCTGGAGATCCTCATGGTCGGTATGCCGCTGCTTACAACCGCCACCCACAGGAGGCGTGCACATCATGAGAGCAGACAGTGACGTACCGGGGAGAGTAGGGAACGGCTGGAGGAGGAGGAATGTAAAGATCCAGGATGGCTGGCTTCTCCTTCTTCAGCGAGGTATCCATAGTGCTGTCGGGGGACTGGGTCGTCGTGGGTGGCGGCGAGGCCTGAAACAGGAGCAAGTGCAGAAGGATGAAGTTAACAAGGGGATTATTCTTGGTACCCGTCTCCTCCTCTCAAGTCCAGCTCCAGCCTCTGGGTAAACAGGGGCCCAGTCATTCTTGTGTTTGCAGCTATGAGCAGCATTCAACTTGTATTCTTCTGCAAGGCATTCAGAATTAATTGGAGTTTTGAAAGACCAGCTGCACAGTGAGAAGCAGAGGTTCGGGAGTCAGGTGCCCTGGTTAGAATTCTTGCTCTGAGCAAATCACTTAAAGACCTGTGCCTCAGTTTCCTCTTCTGAAAAACAGCCATGCTCCTAGTACCTCTCACATAGGGCTGCAGTATGGATGAAAGGAGTCAGTTCATACAAATCGCTAACTGTGCTACCACCGACTGAGAGTGTGGGCTCAGAACTCAGACTGGGTGCACTGCTGGCTATACATCTTATTAGCTGTGTATCGCTGGGCAAATCACTCAGCTTCTCTGTGCCCCATCTACAAAATGGGAGTAAGAATAGTACAGCACAGGGTAGCTATGAGAATTAGGACAGGACATTACATGGGCATAGCACACTGCTTGCCACAGAGCAAGTACACACTATCATGCCATTAAATTTGGTATCATATACATATATACACATAGGAGTATTGCCAGTGCTCTATGCTTCAGAAACTGTCCCAATTGATGGCTTGAGACTACGTCTGTTCCTTCCATTTGAGGATATGCAATCAAATCATAGGCAGTTACATATAAATTGCAATCTCAATCTTATAAAAGGGCATTAAAACATCATTGCTTTTCATTCACGGTTTAAGAAATAAACACTAAGGACCAACAGCTTAACAAGGCAGTGGGTCAGTAAGCATGGTCCACCTGGGTGTAAGCAATAAAGCAGGCATTTTTGTAGAGCATTTATATAATAAAACTCACTACAAGCTGGCCTCCTGTCTATTATCACCCAAGAGTGCCCATTCTAAATGTCTCAACAAGGAGTGATACAGCTCTCCACTGTGTGGATTATCCCACAGTCCCTACTCCTGCTGTGTAAACCCCTGCTAAGGACTCAATGCCACGGGGTCTCTCTAATGCTAGTCTTCAAATGAGAAGAGAGAGGGACCCCACCATGGCTACCAAGCCTGGGCAATGTGGCTAGTGAGATGGAGGGGCCAAACTTCTCATTTATGTAATCATTTAAGTAATCACGCATGGCTAGCAGCTGCCATACTGCTCAGTGTGCATCTAGAATGTACATTTTCATAAGAGTAGGATTATAGGATAATGATGCATACACCAACTCCGGAAACCAATCACCTTCAAATTTCAATCTTCCTTTTTGGAGACAAATCTGATATTCAACACTGTTCATGGGCTGATGCCAAATGGAGGTGTCCAACCACTATCAGATACCTGCACGAGAGGCGGCTTCCACCGTAGGTTTTTCAGGGGAGCAGGAGTAAAGTTGAAAGAACCCGTGGGGCGCTTCTTAAGCAGCAACACAACTCCTGTAGGATTCTCTCTCAATTTTCTCACCAAATTTTTTAGCTGCCATCCCACCTTCAGAGAAAGAAAATGAGGGGCCTCACTCATAAATAATGAAAAATCAAATGTATGACTTTATCACAGGGAAATCAGTTGTGAGGAAATAAGTAGACACAAATAGGCAGATACAAATATGTTCACCTTAGCACTACTGAAAAGTATGGACAATTGGATGTAAGTTGCAAATTTTACAAATTCAAGCAAAACAGCTTTGAATTTAGTTAAAAGCTTTCCAGGGGAATAGTAAGACTTAAGTCTCCATGGACAAACTTACCACAGTTTGCTGATTGACCTGAATGACCTCATCACCAGCATGAATCTTCTGAGATTTGTCTGCAGGAGACTATTAGAAACAAACAGAGAGAACTCTTATTTTTTAAACCTTCTATTTCTTTATGCTTCTATTTCTTCTTACTTTTTCATTAGACGATGAGCGATGGAAAAATAATTTTCTCAAGAAATATTACACAATTCCCTTGAGTTCCTGGGACTACATAGTCTGTAGAATCTGGCATATGTGTAATCTAGCTTATTAGTAGACTGTTATAATAGATAAGCTGTCCATTAGAATAAGTGCGTTCATCTAATCTTACCAGGAAGACTGGAACAGACTGTCAACAGGATGAGCTAATAAAAGCCACTGGTTCCTATGAAAAATACTTTACATACATATCCCTATCAAAGTGAATCTTGTAAAAGCAGACCAACTGTTTATCCTGTAAAGATCATCATGGCAACTCTGTCATCCCATTTCCTCCTAAACAATTATTAAAGCTGCATCCTATTTTTACCCAACCTTGTTTTACATGTTATCAAAATGCTATCAAAACAGATGGTGACAACAAAAAATGTATTTCTTTATAGAAAATAAATTTAAATTTATTCCATTTTCAAAGTCAAAATGAGTGCATTTTCAGTCTCAAAACAAAGTCTAGACTTTGTTTCCCTCAAATAATACTTGACTACAAATTTGCAGATAGATGCATATATACAGGTAAGTATATATAATCCACATATGGGTGTGTAAAGATAGATAGATGTAATCAATTTTGTCAAATATTTTGCTCTTGTTCATTTAATCAACCTAAAGCTCTACAGGTTTAATATCTCTTATGTGAGCAGAAGAGTAAAAAGAAAAGACAAACCTTTGATTTCAAATTGTAATCAAACATTACTTAGGCCAGAGTGTTTTACTTGGTAACTTACGTAACCGACACTGAATCTTCAAACAATTTACAACTATCCTTAAAAAACAGCACCTCTGAACACGGTGAAAAGGGGCAGCAACAAAACCCAAGACTCAGTCACTGAATTTTCTCACTCAGCTGTTGTGACAGGCTCAACAAGAAATGAGCAAGCAGCATTCAACTGTAGAAACATTCTCTCTATGATTCTACCTACTCGGGAAATAAAAAAACAAAGCAAAACAGAGGGAACAAAACAGCAGCAGACACACTAGTGGTTACTATGGGGGAGGGGCTGGGACAGGTGGCAGGGGAGAGGGAAGGGGATAAAGGGGCACAATAATTTGCAATCAAAATATAAGATGGTCTTGGGGATGGTAGCACAGCATGGAGAATATAGTCAATGATTCTGTAATATCTTTCTACGTTGATAGGTAGTGACTGCACTAGAGAGGGTGAGTGTGTAATAATATAGGTAACTGTTGGATCACTGGGTTGCACATTTGAAACCAATAGAAGATTGTATATCAACGATACTTCAATAAAAATAAAGAAACATTCGCTTTGATTTATCTAAGTCCAGTGCAAGGTAACTGGGAGTTATTTTCAAAACCATTTAACCTGCTGCCATGACAAGCAGCAGCAGCTAACCTGAGAGAGAGCACCTGAGAGAGGTACCCCAGGGAAACTGCCTATCTGTAAGCAGGGACTTCCTGGCCTCAGAGTCATCTGGCCTCGCAAATCCCTTTCTCTTGAGGCACTTAAAAAAAAAAATGCATACGATTGTTGAGTCACTATGTTGTATGTCAGAAATAAACATAATATTGTATATCAACTTTACTGAAATAAAAATAAATAAAAGACTGCATTATCTAAGCTGCCTTCTGCCTCTGCATGTCAGATGCTTAACCCATAGTTACAGAGGAACTCTGGTGAATCTGAGCATAATCAGGCCAGTCCAGTTAATCTTCCTGGGCTAGGGATTCATTTAAGGTAATTTTCACTGTTTAAAAGATGACCCTGAGGCCAGAAAGTCCCTGCTTACAGATATACAATCTTAAACACAAGCCCCAATGTCCCGAATTGACTTCTCTTCTTAAGGATCCTCATGCATTCATTTCTCAAATGTCCCACCAAGATTAAGAGCTGTGCTTGGCAGAACACTGGTAAAGAGAGAGCTTGGCACCAAAATGCCCCTGAGGGCAGCAGCTCTTGTCTATCTTCCCCAGATGACTAAAAAATGATGCTTGTTCTGACTTGATGCAGAAAGGTGAGGACCTGGAGCAGATGCGTCCTGTCTGCAGAGGCTCACCTCTGGGGTGAGAAAGAAGAGTACAGATGGGATCCTCTCAAGGTTCTGGTCAAGGTCTTGAACAACATCCAAAAAGAAGCCAGATAGAGAGGCACTAGATACTTTTGGTCTGACCTTGGAATGATCCTGGCTGCTCAGGTGACCTCCAAAACACACAGTGGAGGCCTGAGATGGCCTGCTGGCATTGCTTCAGGCTGCAATCCAAGACAGAGGGCTCTGGAGATAATTCCCTTGGGAACACAGTGACTGATTTCCATCTACCACCATCCGCCATACAGCCTCCAGTAAATATTCTGTCTCTAGAGTCATAGGGATCTTAAGCAATAGCAGGAAAGCTGCCTGGAGCTGGCATTTTCTACTGTCATTTAAGTATAAAACATCCAGAGTGAGCCCTTGAGAAGTGGCTTCTACTTAACCTTCCACCCTCATCTATAAGACTTAGCAAGTGTTTAGCACATCCCAGGTACTCAATGAACATAAGCTGAATAACTGGAAGAATGAATGGCACTTCCAAATGGATTACCAGATGGAATAAGACAAGTTTTCCTTTTCTTCATCCTTAACAAGGTGGATGGAAACCACTTCTTTCTTGAAAGATGTATGTACAGTCCTGCATAGGAGCCCCAGGACAGGCCATGCCCAGGTAAACCCTGAATCTCTCACCCAGTTTTCTGAGGCTGGTAGGAATTGTAGGAAATGTATCCATACACTTCATCTGATTCAAAAGCAACTTATTGAGTCTCTCATTCAATCCTCAACTTTAGAACAAAAGGGGTTGGGGCTGAAGAGAGGAAATCATCTGATAGCAATATTACAGTGCTTTACACATTAATCCAAGATTGAAATTGCTTCGAGAAGACCAGAGAGAGTCTGGTCTGGTCGTTAAAATTCAATCACCAACTTGTTACATGCAAAACTTCAACTCTTTAAAAGCTGAAATGACATTCACCATCCTTCTGAATCTATCCAACTCCAGACAACGTGCCAAGAGGTACACAAGCCATGTTCGTCTGGTTCTGCTGACACAGATAAAAGATGATCCATGCAATGTATTACCTTTTTTTTTTTCCTTTACACCATCCCCAGCACAAAAACAGAGCTTCCTATGCTGTTACTGCCTAGCAAGTGATATGATAAAAAATCCCCAGTGGTTCTCCATGTATTCTTATCATAGCTCAAAGGAATGCTTAAAGACAAAACCATCTTCTCTCCTCTTCTGCCAGAAACACACAATTTATTTCTAATTTGTTGACTGCCTTTTTTTCTTACTATAAAAATCACATGTGTGTCACAAACCTCATCAAAGATCATGTCATGTTATTGTATCAAAAGACCTAGCAGCTGAAGCTCAAAATGCAACACATATCTCCACCAGATTTGAAAAGTAGTTAACACATTTCTTCTATTTTTAGGAATTATTTCCTCTTGTCTTAGTTGACTAAATAATAGATTAAAGTGGTAGACATGGGCTGCTTTTACAGAGACCGAGGGAGCTATTCAAACATTTTTTAGGTTAATATCAATGTCATTCAAAAACTGGCCATCTTGCCGGTTGCAGAAAGCATTCAATTAGTTCTACTTTTTACAAATTCACAATTTGAGGGCTAAAGAAAAACCTTTTGTGCAGCAGAATTTTCAAAAGGAAGATAACAGTGTACAGTTCCTTCCAAAAGAAACTGGTCTGCTTTTTCTAGTCAAAGGATTACAGGAAAAAATAAACTTCAATATTATGCCAAATATTATGAAATACAAATCTATAAAAAAGAATCTATGTCATGCAAAAATCCACAAATAGTGGCTTTGGTGACATATAAATTCCATTAAACAAAAATGTGTATATTTTACACAAATGTCTACCAATCCCAGTTCTCAACAACAAAAAGATCATTGTTTTTGTATTTATGGATTAACACTTCCAGGGTACAAAAGGAATAATTAACATAAGGGTGAGGGTAAAAAAAAGGCAAGGTGGGTGAACAAGAGCAATAAGGAAGAATTTAAATAATAAATTGGTAGCAGCTGGTGATAAGTCAAGCACCAGCAACAGAAATAAACAAAACAGGTGCCCATATTCCCTTACTGATAATAAAACAGCACGCACATATTTAAATGAAAAGTATAGAGACTGTGCATCAAATTTATTTAAAAATACAATTGCTTTTACATTTAATGGATATGCACTTACATTTTCTGTGGTTCCAGTGATCACATGCAATCCATCATAGGTTGATTTGATGTACATGCCCTAGAGTGAGTCACAAATATATTAACTCATTACTCCAACATTTAGAAATAGAGCCATAGGCAAAACTTAAACTTATAAAAGATTAAAGGCAGGCCCTTCAGAACAATACTCATTTTTAAGCCTCCTGAAACACCGTGAAACAAGATCCAACGAGCAGTGAAGGGGAACCAAACAAATCAAAATACTAGTGAAAGAAATCAGAAAGGAGATCTCTTTGACACTGTCATTTGTGTGCCGGGCACAGAGAATTTCGCCATAACCCTGGGGACTCAGAAGGCATCTTCTCAGACCTGCAGAATGAATAAGGCATTTCAAACAAGGACTGTTCTCTGTCCTGACCATTCGCTTTATCTAGTGACACAATATATACAGTTAAATGCGGCATCAGCAGTCTTTGTGGGGCAACATATTCAACAACCCAGACAAGTACAAGTGAACACTGCTGAATAACACAACCTAGAAAGTAAATTACACAGAGGCACCTTTCCACTGCAAGGGAAGCATAAATATGCTCCTGCCCAGTAGGCCTCACAGGCAAACTCGGAAGTGGATGCCATACCATCAAGGAAACATCTCTGCAGACTGACCCACTCTGCAGGTTGACCTATCATGTCTGAAAAATTTTTATCGACTTTTTGTAAGATGAGGGGAAAGAGCAAAAAGTAGACTGGGCAAAGAACAGTTGCTACACTGCAGATCCTCCTCAGAAATCATTTTAGCCCTGAACTGGCCCTTCTCAGTAACTTAGAGCACTACAGAACGAGAATCCCATCTGATACCAACACCTTCAAGGCTCCCCCGTTCCACTCCGTTCCCATTACTTTCATCGCAGGACCCGGCTTCTCCCTGCCTGGGACTCCTCTTCCCAGAGCATTTGTCTGTGTGACTCTGCCGTCTGAAATAGCAACTCTGACTCTGCTCACTCCAGGCATTTCTCTGCTTCAGTACGTGACTATAAACTCATCCCCAGGAAGTCTTCCCCGCCTCATCTATTACAATCCATCATTCACTTTGAGGCCAGGCAGTCTCAGTATGCATATGTCTACTTATTAAGAATGCGGGCTTGTCAACATTGGGTTGATTTTTTTTTGTTTTCCGATCTGGAAGCAGAGACGGCCTTGCTATCTCCCAACAGCAACCTAACACGCCCCACTGCTCCTGCTCCTGCTCCTGCTCCTGCTCCTTCTCATCATCACCAACACCAGCACCGGAGCTGCAGCCACCAATCACTGCGCACGCACTGCACGTCCAGCGTCTGGCGCTCAGCATCTATCACCTAACTCAATACCCTCCACAACCCCGTGAGGCAGTTGCTATTATCATTCCCTTGTGACACAGGAAGAGTTTATGTCACTTGAGAGCTGGGATTCCGATCCTGTCTCTGACTCGAAGCCTCTAAACTCTTCAGTCGGCCTCACGGTCTCTTCGCTCAAATCCCATCAGATGCATGCTGGGCACTGGGAGATCTAGGCACTGATCTAGGCAGCCAGCCATCTACCTGTCTGTATTCTCAGGGTCTGTTAGTATAGAGCTCATACACTACTCATGAAACATTTCCGAACTTTTTGTAAGAACCATTTTTTCAGCCAACCTTTTTTTCACTTTCCACCTAAGTGCTAATAGAGACTTTCGGAACAGATGTGTTGTACCCACAGACCATCTTTCCTTGGTGTAAATGTTTTATATCTCCATGCACTGCTAAGCCCTAAAAATAAAACTGTTCAGACAATTCCTTCAAGATAGGAGAATACAGTTTTTAAATTGTATTTATTTTTATACTCTTAAGACACAAAACATATCAACAGTTCAAGATAGCAAATTCCTATCTACATGATGGAAGACAGTCTAATTCTATTCAGAAATATAATGAAAGCAATAAGGGATTCCTTTCTAAAAACTTTAATAAATAATGTTGTGGTTTTATTAGAAAATAAAACACATGTTAGAATTCTTACCAGTCCTTCCCCGGGTTTAATGTTTGGTAAGTGAACTTCTTCCAGACATGCACACTGGCTCATAACAGGGTCTGTAGCAGATCGGATTGTTTTGTCACAGATGCCATTTAAAACCTTGACCTAGAGTTGGAGAGGCAAATAGGAAAGGGTCAATCATTAACCAAGTTTATCGCAATCTGAATTTGAAAGAAATGTGCTTCACCTTCACTCTTAAGCTCTGATCTGAAATCTTTTTGCTAATACTACTCAGTGATTTGGCATGTGGACTCTGTATTTGCAATCTGTTGGAATGGTGCCACAGTGTCAGCTTTGTTTAAAAAGGGCAGCTCTTATACAAACACGATTATGGCCACTGAAGAGGACAGGTAGAAACCCTCCTTTAGCAGTTAGAGAGAATCATCTATTCCCCACCATCTACATCTTTTTTTAGTGATTGCTCACAGTCTGTGCATACCAACTACTGACGACATTTAAAAAAAAATTGCCTGGACCTTTTTTTTAAAATAGATTTTATTTTTTAGAACACTTTTATGTTTTCAGAAAAATTGAGCAGATAGTGCAGAGTTCCTCTATACAACCTTCCCCACCCCAACACAATTTCCAATGCTGTTACAGGATTCCAACCCAGTTACTAATAAGATATTATTAATATCTTGCATTAGTGTGGTACATTGGTTACAGCTGGTGAACCAGTGTTGATACTTTATTATTAACAAAAGGCCACAGTTTACATTAAGGTGCATTCTTTGGGTGTGCAGTTCTATGGGTTTTAACAAATGCATAATGTCATGTATCCACTATTACAGTGTATACACCATCACACAGAAGAGCTGCACTGCTGAAAAATTCCTGGGCCCCACCTAGTCATCTCTCCCCACCCCTACTATAAACCCCTGGCACCCACTTATCTTTTTACTGCCTCCATGGGTTTGCCTTTTCCAGATGTCACAGAGTTGGAATCATACTGTATATAGCCTTTTCAGATTGGCTTCTTTCACTAAGTAATATGTATTTAAGATTCCTCCCTATCTTTTCATGGTTTGATAGCTTATTTCCTTTTATTACTGAATAAAATTCCATTGTCTGGATCGACCAGTTTATTTATCCAGTAACCTAATGTAGGTCATCTTGGTTGCTTCCAAGTTTTGGCAATTATGAATAAAGCTGCTATAACATTCTAGGCAGGTTTTTTGCGGATATAAGTTTTTGATTCACTTGGGTAAGTACTTCAGATTGCAACTGCTGGATCGTAGAGTAGGACAATGGTTAGTTTTGTAAGAAACTGACATTGTCTTCCAAAGCAGCTGTACCATTTTACATTCCTGGCAGCAACAAACAAGAGCTCCTACTGCCCCACATCTTTGCCAGCATTTGTTGTTGTCATGTTTTGGATTTTAGTTATCCTAATAGGTGTGCAGTGGTAGCTCAGTGTTGTTTTAATTTGCATTTCCCTGATGACATATGATGCTGACCATCTTTTCATATACTTATTTGACAGTTGTATATCTTTTTTAGTGAAGTATCTGTTTAGATCTTTGCCTGCTTTTTAAATGAGTTGTTTTCTCATAATTAAGAGTCCTCTGTATATTTTGGATACAAGTTCTTTATCTGATAGGTGTTTTGAAAATATTTTCTCCCTGTCTGTGGCTTATATTTTCCTTCCCCTCAGAGCGCACTCCACGGAGCAGCATATTCATTTTAATGAAGTGTAGCTTATCAGTTGTTCTTTCTTGGGTCACGCTTCTGGTTTTGTATCGAATAAGTAATTGACAAGCCCAAGATCACCTAGATTTTCTCCTGTTTTTTCTAGGAGTTTCATGTTCTGTGTTTTACATTTAGGTCTATGATCCTTTTGGTGATGGCTCACGTTCTCTCAACACCAAACACTGACAAGATAAACTTTTAGAGATGTGAGGATCCCTATTAAGTGGTCTCCTTGTAGAAATCACAGCAAGTATGTCTTGCTATTTTCCCCAATCAAATTCATCTAACCTTTCCAAATTAAACCAAAGAAATCAGGAAATTCCAATGGGTGATTTTTTTTTTCCAAGGGGGAGAATCCCAGAAGTGACACTTTATACATTCCTCCAATTTGTTTAGCCTCCCTATTTATGGAAAACATATTTATAGCAGTTTCATTGCTAAATTCCTCAACATCAGTAGGAGGAAGGCCTTATCAAAAGAGCACAGGCTGGTTTATGTCAAAAGGAGGAAGTGATGATGAATAGTTACAAAATGCTCCTTAAACAGTCACAGAACATCCCCCCTCCATCATAAGCACTTGGCCAAGAATTTTTTTTTTTACCAAAACAGTCCTAAAGTGAAATCCGCAGATGAGTTTAATGCTGATTAACAGACTAGCCAGCAATTGAAGTATAATTATATCCTGATGAAATGTTCAGAGTTAAAAAAAAACAAAAACAAAGCAAAACAATTATCTAATTTAAGCACAGGAATTTTCACAGTAGTCATTTTGTTGATGTCAAATAACTTTTATTCTTCACATTCTACCTAAATGAATGGACTTATGCCCCAAAAGCTAATATTTCACAGTATACCCTGAAGTCATTAGCCACATGAATTTACTTTATTTAAGCAGATTTTCATTCTTTTGGGAAAAGGAATTTCACAATAACTTTTAGGACATATACTTACTATGGTTAAAACTTTGTCCTCCATTTCTGCTACAAGGCAATCCTAAAGAAGGGAAGGAGAAAATGAAAACTGTAAGAGCTAAACACTTTCAAAAATCACTGGCTTCACTCTCCAGATATTTACTGGAGCCCAACATGGTCCCTGACACACCCCGACCTGCAGCCTGCAGTCCTGGAAGGTCGGGAAGAGAAGCCTGGACTGGGGAGGGAGAAGGCAGAGTAGGAAAGCTGTCACTAAACTCCTCCTAAAGCTCAGCTCTCTCCTGACCCAAGGGCTTTATCATCCAAGGAACCCATTTGACCTATTATGTAAGCAAGAAAACCTACACAAATCATTGAACTGAAATCCACCTACCACCCAGACAATGCAGGGAGTAGTGAGCCAGACGTCAAAGTCCAAGAAACCTGCAGTGGCTCCCAAATGTGACCCTGGGCTCAGCTAGCACTGGGCCAGCATGCCAGGAGTCTTGTAGCTCTGGGCCTGCCCAGAAGAATAGCTTTCACACAAGGGCTTGGGTAAACTTAGCCACAAAAGTTTATTTTAAGCACCACTAAGATTAAATAAGATATTTCAGCCCTTAATAGATGAAAAAGGTTCAATAAAACATTCATTAACACACTGCCAAAAAGTGGTCTTGAGGTATGCTATTGGTGACATTAAATAAAGAGCTGGAATGCAAAGCATTACATTTACTCAGCTTAAGAACAAAAGACTTGGAACTGTATGAACCCAGGAAGTTGATTACAGGAATCACTATTATCCTGTCTAAAGAGTGACCACAGTGAAACCACCAGTATGAAAATCTCACAGTTGACCTTCTAGAACTTGTCTACAGCAGAAGATTACAAACTACACGGCAGAATATATGAAGAAAAGGGTGACCAACCAGATGCTTTAGAGTTTATTTAGCACCATTAAGTATAATCCCAAACTGAGATATGCTAAGGAGAATGCTCATTTTTTAATGTACATGAAGGCTACTGATCCATCTCCTTTGGAATTGTCAGACAAAGATTGTCACTCCAATCAAAAGGTCATTTTAGGTCATTTTTTATTGCTACTGGAGGTGGGGGTAGAAACATTCTACCCTATGTGGTTTTATAATCTGTTTTTCAGTGTCTACTTATTAAAATTTTTTTAGTTTCCTCTAGTAAATAAAAATGTAGAAAATAATTTACACCGACTCTCAAGAAAAGAGCAGCCAAATAAGAAAATACTCAAGAAATTTAGAAATGTATTTTTACATGCATGAAACTGATATACATTCAAACTACAGGAGCAACGTTGGTAAAATATGAATAATTACTCTCAAAAGTGTGTTTCTCCTCCTCCCTCCCATGCATGGAACTAAACTATCAACGACCACAGTGGTCCTTCCTTTATTACACCTTCTGAAAGACAGAATTATCAAATAAATGCCAATGTTAGCAAGACACAATATTTATGTGGTCTTGTGCAAGACATAAAACAAATACTTTATGTTTAAAGTTTTTCATTACCATCTCAAAATGTCATGAGTGCTGGCATGTCTGTGAGATCATCACCCACTGGTGGGGCCGGAGATGCAAGGTGGAGGTGTGACCTTATGGTGTCTGATACTTGATTGCTTGACGGATGCAAGAAGCCGTGGAGAAAGTGGACTCCCTGTGGTGGTAGAGCCAATGGACAAGAGGTCGTCTCCTGTCTCCCCGAAGTGTTCACGTCAGCCTGTGAAAGGGCTTTACCTTCCGCTTCCGTGAATGTGGTTCCCACACCCATTCCCCCTGGGAGGAAGCAGCTGCAGGCATGACTTCACATTGTTTAACATGAAGGCAATGGAATGGAAAAAAAGAAGTTCTGGGACCAAGTCACCCTGTCATGAGCCAGACAGTGTTGCTGAGCTGTGTCACGTTCCTTGTCTACCTGAATCAGCGGACTCGGGCCGGCCTACCTGGCCCAGAACCAGCCAGGGCCGGCAGCAGGTGCCCCTTCCCTCGGCCTCTCTTCCTTCTCACTACCCTCCTGCCTTGGGTGATGGGTTTGCCCTCTCCATGCCTTCAGTTTCCATCTCTGTAGAGTGGGGATGATAATCCTATACTAGAGAACTTTAGAGAATTAAATGGGGTGACATATGTCAAGAATGTAGTTCATACCTGACACACAACTATGCTCAATAAATAATCTCATGGCTTTTTCCTCATCTTCTTTCATGTGGAATCCTTCTGTTCAGTTTGCTGGACATCATGTTGCTCATTTCCTTCCACAGTGGAACGCAACACCGGCCACTGTCATTTCTCATGCCCTCCCATTGCGGTTCCAGCCTTCATGTTATCACAATGTTGGGAAGACAGAGTGAAGATAGAGATCATACCCCTTTCCCACCTCAGTTTCCTTCAGCTGAAATTATAAGCCTGAAAGCTAGATGAAAGATCCCTCCAGGGATTTGCTATGGGACCCTGCTGAAGCATGCTTTAAAAAAAAGTGCGCAGTTTCCTTACAGGGGGAAAAAACAGCAACTATTAACCTTTCACATGAGGAGATTATACAGCATGATTTGAGGGAAGGATGCAAAGTGATAAGGAAGGCATGGGGGAAATGGCAATAGGTGGACGAGAGAGAGGAGAAATGGGAGCAGCAAATGTGTCTCCTCACAGACGGACACACACACAATAAAGACTGAAGCAGAACATGCTCCCTGTCACTGGGAAGAAAGATACAACTTTGCTTCCTTCAATTCCCCAGTTCAAGAGCAATGTACGGAAAAGACGGGTTTCCTCTCCAAACGTCAACAGATCTTCTGCCAAGAGGTTTAGAGAAATACAACTTCACTGGGCTGCAAGAGTGTGAAATCTTCTGGCTCATGAGCTCTGCTGCTGCTATTACAGTGCCTATTGAAAAAGACTCAACTCCACTCATTCATCAAGTTTGTTATTTCCAACGTGTGTGCACACAAATATTAGCACTTGCCAAAGCACCTATGTTCTCCAGTTACTAGAGGAAACATACGTTCACAAGAGCTGAACAATTTTTTCAAACTTGATAAAACGATATTCCCATGTATATTTACATATTGCCACTCTTAATACTTAAAAATTGTTCGAATTTAAGTAAAAAATGCCAGAATAGAAGAATAACGTATCTTTAAACTTCCTCTCCATCTTAAACCATCAAGTTTGGTTCCAGAAACCCAGTACAAGGCAGGATTTTTATATTTCCTACTACAGGCCCTAATTTCTTAAGTGGATGCTGAGTTTTACATATGATACATCTCACTTAATATTCCTAAGAATCTTTTGAGATAGGTATATTTTTAATATTTTATATAATATCTCTGTATCCAATTTTACATGAATACATAAATGTGGTCATATACATGCTTTCTGTAAATGAAAAAACATTTTTCTTTGTTTTTGGTTGGAGAAGCTTGGCTCCTATGTTCCCTCCCCACTTCTCCCCCTGCCAAAGTAAACCCAACTTTCCTTCTAAATTGCCCACTATTTATACAATCCTCTGCATATAGGTTTTTGGATATCTGTGTACTACAAACACATACATACATACATCTTTGTACTCACCATTTGTCCCCATATTACTTTTTTCTTTTTTTCTTTCTCAACAATAACTTAAAGAAATGCTTGAAAGTCATCTCATAAGGGAAACTTTAGTGTTCCCATTTTACAGATGAGAAAATAGAGGCTCATGAGTTTTAAGCGACTTGTCCAAGGTCCCAAGGCTAATTAATGGTAGAAGTAGGATTGGAATTTATGGCTAGCTGTCTCCAAAACACATGCTCAAAAAGGACCAGAGGGAACACAGAAACACAGACAAAAACAGCACTCTTGTGTCCCTGAAATTTGGGTTAAATTTCTCCTGATAGAAGACAAATTCCCACAGCTTATTCATCCAGAGCATTATCACTCATTTAAACACATACTTAAAAATTCCCATTAATGATGTGCCAGGAACTGTGAGGCCCAAATCAGGAGGGGCAAGCTTGAAGAGGATGCTCAGCAGGCACCCTTCTCCCGATGGCCAGATCAAGGTTTACCTCCCATGGGGAGACACTTCAATCATCAGTTCACAGCACTCAATACCTCTGTGACTGTAAGGAAAAACCCCACCTGAGAGGATATAAAAAACCCATTCCATGCAGACAAGCACAGAATTCACTGGTCAGATTCCTCAAATGTGACCTTCTCAAGGAGGCTTACTCCAGCCACATGTCTACAACCCGAGGCCACGCTCGATACTTCTGTACCGGCCTTAGCTTCACGTAACTTAGTTACTCCAGAATTACTATTAAAAACAATTAAGTGCTTGAACATTTTAGAGAAAGTCCAGATGCTCACCTATTTTGAAACAAAAGAAGTTCATCTTTGATTTAAAGGCCACTGGTCAATTTTCAGAAAGCATCTGTACATCTAATTTAAAGGCTTTCATCTCTCCCCATTTCTGATGAAAAAAAAAAATGGAGAGAGAGAAAGAGAGAGACTGGTACCTCAGATCTAAGCACAAACCCTTAGAGAAAGGGAGGGAGGGTCGCAGGGGACAGCAGGGAAGCACCGACCTTCCGGACTGTAGTGGTCAGGTCCAGGCAAAGCTGGATGACTTCGTTCTTCGTGACTGAGCAATCAGTGACCCCTGTAAGGGGAGCCCTAGAAAGCAACAAAAATTCTCTTTTAGAAAAAGGGGAGAAGTCCCTGGGATGCCACACTGCCGACACACAGAGCTACAGAGCTACACACAGGCTGTTTTACTATATTGTTATGCAACTCTTTCCTGTCAAGGAACACACAAAATAGGAATCTGAAAAAAAGACAGCAAAGTGCTAGATAAAAACATATCAAAAATGAGCTGAGAGAATTAACGTCCCTTCAGAAATCCACTAACAGCCTGTATAACCAACCAAGTCATTGTTAATGTTTAACCTCAGTGAAACAGCTGCAGCACCGTTTCTCTCTCCCTAAGCAGGGGTTCAGTGGTTCCTGCTGTTCACCTTTTCAGCAACTTTCAAAGGGACCCTAAAATGTACCGCTGAGCCAGAACTCCGGGAGTAGTCGGGTGGGACGAAGGGCATGGAGGGGACAACGGTTCATCTCCTGAGCAGAGAACCGACCTCTCTGCACTGCAGGCCCTCCTGGCCAGGACAGTAAAGCATGCCTGTAACTCACCGGTCCAGCCACGCCAGCAAGGCCTTGGCAGCACCAATGAGCTCCACCACGGAGGTTAGGAACTCGTTGGGCGGCTTGTGGGAGGTGTTCCCGTCATAAGCTGCACTTCTTCTCCGGCTACTTATGTAATTGTGTAAGTTGTGGGAAGATGCTCGCAGTTTCAGAACCAAGTTCTTCATATTATCAGTTTCAAGGCCGTAATTCTGTAGAAGATAAAAACCAAAGGGAAAAATTCTAAATAATCAACAATGCCTAAACTCTCATAGTAATGCAAAAGTCCACTGAATGACCTGAATAACTCCTACAGCAGGCACAAAGCCCTACATGGTTTACCCACGGTACCATAACACTCTTTTCTCTGTTCTCTGTTCCTCTTTCAGCCAACTCTACCCTTGTCTCAAGGACTTTGTTCTTGCTAGTTCCTCTTCCCACAACCCTCCTCCCACAAATTTTCCCATGGACAGTTCTTTCTCCCAAGTGTTCCCTCCTGTTTGAGGCTTCTCTGACCACCTACAGCAGAGTTTCCCAACCTAGGCCCTCCTGACATTTAAAGCCCAATAATCCTCTGCTTTGATTGTCAGGGGATGATTCTTGGGCATAACACAATATTTAGCAGCACCCCTGGCCTCTATTCACTAGCTATCAGTAGCCTCCCTCTCCAGCTGTGACAACTGAAGATGTCTCCAGTCATTGCCAAATGTCCCCTCAGGTCACTCTAGCACATCACCTATCTGCCCCTTCTCTGGAACACCTTGTCTGCAAGTGTCTTATTCCCTAGGCAGCAAGGTCTATGCACACAGGCTCTGTGTATATTGCTCAGGACCATACTTCCAGCACAGCAAGTAAAGAAGCCACTAGATGGATGAATTTCCATCAGACGAGACTGCCTTATGCAGAAACAGAGCAGCACCAACTAAATACCAATTTACCTGACATGTAATTTCCATCTTTGAGTTTCTAACTTGTGTTCCTTCCGGACAATGTTCAAATGAGTTAACTGCTGTAAAAAAAAAATCAATTTCATGTGCCCATATTGCCCTAGACTCCCTTTCAGATAAAGAACAAATCCCAGGAAACAACACCTAAGTCTGAGATGACTTTGGGGACAGAGGAATGAATTTTCATATTCAATTGCATGTACATGTCCCAAGCTGTTTCATTATTTTAACAAAACCCAAAGATATTTCAAAGAATGCAGCACCACTTATGAACTGGTAATAAAAGAATGGTCAACATTACTGAACACTTACTGTGTGCCAGGAATGGGCCAAGTGCTTGGCAAGTATTTTCTCATGGTAACAGCAAAAAAATGAAATTATCTCCATTTTACGTGTGAGGAAACCAAAGCATAGAGACATCATACAAATTCTCCAAGTTCCACAGCTAATCGGTGGTAGGAGGGATTCTAGTCAAGGCAGTCTGCATATGGGGCACAAGCTTTTGATCACGATGCTGTAGATACCTGCTCTGCACACCCCCTGCCCAAGAAAGGGCAGCACAACAGACAGAAAGCAGAATGGCCACTAGGCAAGAAAAAGGGAAGTGGCCCATGATCCTGGATCTACACAAGCTAATAGTCTGCTCAACACCCCCAGCTCTCTCCTGGTCTGTTTCACGCCCTCTGAGGTGGCCAAAGCCCCTTTCAGCTGCCTGCATCCCTCCTAGATATGACTCTTTTGAGAAGCCAGTAGGTCCTCTTGGAATTGAGCCCTGCTTTTGCCCCCATTACATCTCGCCTGGCCCTCCAGCCCCTCCTCTCCTGCAGCCCCCATCTCTAATGCCCCAGGGAGGGGTGAGGCATGGCTCAAACTCTAGATATATACAAAGGACTTTGTAAGAAGCCTTTTTTTTTTTTTTGGCAAAATGAACAATGGTAAATAAGAACAATAACCGCAAATGACTATAGCCTTAATGAAAACAATGCTAACTATAAGGAGATTTTATTTGAAGTTTAAATTTACATTGCTTCCTAGTAAAAAAAATTTTTTAAGTAATTTTTTTAATTTAGAGAGAAATTTTAAGAAGAATTTACATACAACTATAGAGGAAACATCCTAGATCCATTAACTGAAAACTGTTTCTCACAAGCCTTATAAAAATGTAAACTTCATAATAAAATGAGTGTTCTGTATTAACAGTAATGTTCTATCTAACCCTTATAGTCATTCGTTTTCTAAAGATTAAAATATGATACTGTCCTTCAAAAGAGAAGACGAAAATGAAAAGATGGATTTTCACCATGACTTTTTAAATTCAGAGAATCAAAGACTCAAGCAAATACATCAAGAGCCACATGATGAGATTGTTTTGAAAGACTTGTGACTATGGGAACTGTCCCCTCGTTCAATTACTCAGCCTGCTTACATACAGAGAGTTCTGAGCTAACAGCAGGGCAGCCAGCTTTCTATAGTCAATGTCACCATAAATGACTTGGAACTTTTGTTACTATACACATTTAGTTTATGAACTCAAAGAGGATGAAACGCATTTTAGTACTGCAAGAAGTCTTAAACCTCAATCTTTGACAAACCTATCACTTTTAATATTAAAGGGGGAGTACAGCTTATTAGCTAGTTCTTTTCATTTCCATCCAATTTGCTCTAGTTCTCTTTTTTCCCCCACAACTAATCCTAGGACTGGAAGGATGGATAGATGCAGCAAGAGTAGAGTGTGATTTTTAAAAGAAGGAAGGAACAAATGAAATAAGGAAGGAGAATTCCTCCCCTTCTACACCATTCCACAATATGAAGAGAACAAGAAACCAGTTGTATTAGCTCAAAAGAACCTCTAGTGTAGAAACACAATCAGGAAAGGATTATTGACTTAAATGCCCCATAATGAAAGACAGAAAAGAATAATTTCTCAGATCAGATTTGATAATTTTCACTAATCTTTTCCCTGAAACCTGTCTCTTTCAGAAATTGCTTTAAGATAACGTGTCAAGAAGATACAAAGTAAGAAATGAAATGAGTCTTGAAAAATCTATACACACATGAAAAACCTTCTACTGAGATCTGTCTTCATTAGAAGTCAGCCACCCAGAGACATTTCCCCGGTCTGCCTAAAGAAATGACCCATGAGACAGGAGAAAAGGAAACAGGCAGAGTCTCACTTTTCTAGTGCCTTAAATGGTACACATTTTAGCTAAGAACAAAGCTTACATCTCTTCTCTTCAACCTTCTTTTCCCATTCCTACCAGCTGTGTTCATGATCCAGCATATGTGGTTAAGGAGTATCAGAGACACACAGTCCAAACCATCTTATTGACCTGGTCGATTCAGTTACAATCTAAGAAATGTATCTCACAGTTTGCCTAAAGACATTTAATAAGCTCGCAAGCAAGATCCAGTTACGCACAAATTTATCAAGCAAAGCTTCCTCTTCCTTCATGATTTCTCCCCATTAAACAGCATAACACTTTTTAATGATTTGCCTTAGATGGGTAAATGATGAAGAATGAATAAATTCAGGGGCACACAGGTGCACAGAAGCACTCTGGGTAAGTAAACACAGCTCGGTATTTCATTTAATCACCCATTTAGGCGGCATCACTTTACACGTGTATTGTTTCTGACATTTTTCCAACTGTTTTCATTCTCTCAACCTACTCCAACCTTAAACACACATTTATTCCTGCCTCAGTCTTCAGGTGACTAGGGTCTGGCTGATCTGGCAAAGAAAATGGTTTATAATTATTCATTACTACTCTCAATCACATCCTTGGGGCCAGTGCTGTTCAGCAGATGTGCAATGATGAAAATGTTCCCTCTCTGCGCTGTCCAAACACGGTGGCCAGTAGTCCCTAACCAGGAGCAGCAACTGAGGGCTTGAGAGGTGGCCAGTGTGACTGAGAAACTGCCTTGCAGTTCATTTAATTAGCTTTAATTTAAATAGTCACAGGTGGCTAATAGCTGCTCTACTGGAAAAAGCAGTTCTAGAGTCAGTCCCAGCTACCCTCTGCTCCAGGTAGAGGGAGCCAGATGGAGACTCTGAATTCGGTCCTGGGAAGTGGCCCTGATTCTGCCTCATAAAACAAGTCCCTCTCTTCGGCCACCCCAGCCGGGCAAGGTCAATGTTCACAAAAGGTGTTTTCTCTGCTTGCTCTCCACCCACCACTGGCTCTCTGTGGGCCATCTGCTCCCCAGTATTGCAGTCCTAACCAATAGCTGCTCCCTATTTTAGATTCCTATGCATTCTCTCTGCCCTGTTCTTTCCAAAACTTTCTAGTGGTTTGGTTTTCTCCTCCCCTTCCTTACTTCCAATTCTACTTATTTCCTGTCCATCCACTCAACTAAGTTTACATAAAATCCTCTTTGATAACACCAGGGCCAATTGTAAATACATATAACTGCCCAAGGGATGACTGTTCATGGCAAAAAATTATCACCAATGTATATACATGAAGATCCATATGCTGTAAATGGATTACATAGACAGTATAATTAATATATGCACTACAATAGGAATATTTTTTAAGTAGATGAAGACTAAAAGACATTTTAGTAATGCTCTCTAAAACCCTCCCCAACCCTAAAAGGCACATCCCCTTGGGAGCCTTCCCACAACCCTCCAGTCAAATGCACTCACTGGCACCCTACCACATGGAGCATGTCCAGATTGAGTCTGAGGTCAGAACTTTGTCTACAAAGGAAATTCAGAGGAAATTATAGGAGATAAAACACAGCTTTAGGTTCTGGCATTTGTTCAGCTTTGTTCGTTTTTGTCTAATATCTTAAGAGGTAGGGAGGGAGGGGGCAAAAGCAAAGAGAAGCAGCTGTTCTGCTCACCAGCCCCCTTGCCATGCACAGTGAGCTTCCAGCAGACCCTCCTCCTCACCTCTCCTACTGTGGATCTCAACATAATTTACCTATCCTCAGAGTCCAGCCACAGAGCGGAACGAGAGGATTCAAATTAGAAGAAAAGACCAAAAAATGATGTACCCTGAAAGTATTTTTAAAAAACATACAATTTCAATAACAAATGAGACTCTGAGATAGCTTCTGCACAGTGCAAAACACTTCGTGTTGGTGCACAGCCACATCTAGGGGAGTGTGACTATACAGATGGGGAAACAGACACCACCATTTCCCCGGAGGTCACAGAATAAAGAGCTTGTAGCAAAGAGCCAGGCTTAGAATGCAAAAAGCTGCCTCCCAAGCCAATGCTCGCACCACTTGGCCAGAGAGACTCCCCTGTGGCAGCTCATTTATCAACCACAAATAATTTTCCCTTTACTTTCGTAAACAAGAGCAGCACATCTCAGAGCAGAAGACAGGGCTCTGTCCATTTTAAGAAGAAGAATACGCACAATGCAGCAAGTGTTATATAATCAACGGAATGCATACCAGCAATGGCAAAATAATCGGGAGCGCATTCTTTCCCACCATTCTTAGTGATGTGATTGTATATAGCTCCGGCTCAGATTCATGGCATTACTAACCCACCTGAATGCTACTGAGCTGGTCCAAATCCTAGCAGTTAAGGAAACTGCCTTCCTAGCATAGCACCATGACAGACACACATGGATGCCACCCTAGGCAACCAGTTTATAAACACAAGGCCCTTTTACAGGTGTTTTCAACCCACACCTGAAAGAACCACTCACACAGCCACAGGTCTAGTGCAAGAGTCAGAACCTGGCAGTATTTAACCCACTCACATTCAAGCTCAACCATCTGCACATTTTTCCCCATCTAGCTACTATTTCAGCAGTTATTTCCAGCAGAACCATCAGTTCATTGAAATATCACAAATATTTGTGAAACACAAAAATGTTTTTTATAGTAACAAAAACAGACATGAATATCAGAGCCCATTTCTCATTTCAATTTAGAAGATGACATTTTGACTCAGGACTATCTCCATCTTCTTAACTTTTTATAGAAGATAAGAAAATAAAATAAATACAGACTTCTCTGTAAAAGGCAAACTTGCTGTAAAGGGCAAGACAGTATTTTCTGCTTTGGGGGAGCATTAGGTCCCTGTTATGACTCAATTCTACCACTGTAGCATGAAAGCAGCCACAGAAAACACATAACTGAACAGGCATCGCTGCATTCCAATAAAACTTTATTTACAAAAATAGACAGTGGGCCAGAGTTAACTCCCAGGCCACAGTTTGCCAATGTGATCATCTTGGAAATGTTCCCCCTTTTCTTCCCTTCTATATTCTTCTTATATTCTTATCTTCAGCTCCTGCTTCACTTCAATGGATCATTAAGAAAAGGAAGATATGCTACCTCTCAAACACTGAGAATTTAAGAGAATAAGGTTCTAAAGAACATGATCACGGTACAAATCAGCTTTTCCTGAACTAACCAGTGCACAGAGAAGGTCGACAGCCTCCAGTACAAGTTCCTGGTGTCCGATTCGTGTGACCCCCAGCTCCTCAAGTTCCTGATGGGAAATCTGCAGTAGCTGCTCTCCATTTATCTTCTCCCGTTCAAACCTGGGGACATACTGCTGCAGGCAGTCATCTAACCCTACCAAGAAAGCAAAGAAGTCCGTTATTGTCATTTTGTTCCCTTTACTCAAAAAA
This sequence comes from Manis javanica, assembly GCF_040802235.1. Taxonomy (NCBI): domain Eukaryota; kingdom Metazoa; phylum Chordata; class Mammalia; order Pholidota; family Manidae; genus Manis; species Manis javanica. Next base: position 69,580,673 of record NC_133168.1, read on the forward strand.
CTGCCCCACTTTAAATCAACCTCGGGAATCGCCAGTTATGCTGCACTATTTCATTGTCTGTATGATGTGAATCCCACCCGATGGATACCTTTCAAGCATGTCTTCATCTCTAATGGACTGTAAATGTTACAGTTTAAAATTTTCAAATGGATTCAGCACAATTTCATGAGTTACCTTCCTGTCCCCTTTCAACTAAGAGAATGAAAACTAAATCTCTGCTGACCTGAAATGCTATTTATCTGTACTAGGCAGATGTTTGTCTGCTTGTTAAGCAGTCTTTCTTTGGGACATCCTCTTTCTCCCAGCCCATGTGATCCCAGCATACCTGTCAACCAAGGTACTTTGCCACAGTGGTTGGCCACAATATTCTTTACATGTGACTCAAGTAGAGCCAATCAAAATCTTCCCTGATACTTGATACAGGAAGACAGAGGCTCATTTTTCCTTTCCAATAAGAAGTCATAAGGATACAACCTTGGGGATGCTGGTAGTAATTTTCCTGATCAGTTTTTTGGAAAATAAATCAATTTGAGAGAAAGAAAGAAAATGCCCCAATACATCCTACATGTCCTGGACCTAACCCAGTTTAAAGATACTGCTAGTCTTAGGATTTTTCACTTAAATTGAAATAAATTGCCCTTCTGACTTAACCTTTGAACCTTGTAACTGAAAAGGTTCTGATGAATACAGAATCCATAAGAGAAGATACCAGCCATGTTAAATGGGTTAGCTTATGGGGACTTTGACAAGTCAAACACTACTGTCAACAGTGTTAATAACATTTTAATGCTCTTATATAATGATTAAAATTGGTAAGCTTAAGAGAACATGAGCATCTTCATTCCTGTATAGAGAACTCACTAGTCAACTTGTTTTAATGGTTTTACTGGAAGAAAATTTTATACTATTCAGGTACAAATTTATCTATTGAAGCCTAATGATAAAAGCCACCTTAGTGTTTCAAACAACTCGTTTCTATAAATTCAATCCCAACACAAGAGATGAAAACTCATTTAACTACAACAAAGTATGTGGAAGGCATGCTCTGTCCTCTGGCCCCCTCAAACACACACACACACACACACACATTTCATTACCTTTCACAAAAGCTCCTCTGGGTGGGTGCTCTGGACTAGGTCTGGTAGACACAAGGTCCAGCACTTACTTCTGGCAACACTAAAATCATGGATGTTAAAATCTGATGTGCTAAGCTATATAACTCTCTCTGCCCCACAAGCTTCCACCTCTTGCCTTCTGACAAGATATAGAAAGAGGAACAATGTCCTGATAACCATTTGTAACTATTAAATATAGGAAGAGGGGGTAAGAAAAATTAATTGTATGGTAACCAGTTGGAATGCACCTATCCTTCCTGAAGTGACATCTAGCAGAGGGCTCTATCACATAGCGTGCAAGGCTGGGGACACTGCTATAAACCCAGCTCCACTTTGATGGCCTTGAGCCACACGTGGCCTCCATGGTATGAGGCAGACAGCGGAGGCCATGCAAGTCAACAGGTAACCCAGCTGGGCTGCAGGGGCTGGGTCTCAGCATCTGGCCACTTCGGGCCACCTGCAAAGGGACAGCATCTGTCTGAGCAGGCAACAGTGACAAGGGCCAAGAGCTGAGGAGAGCCTTCTAACAACTCCATTCCCATTTTTAGGTGAATAAATTAGGGCTCATGGAGGCTTCCTAACCTATCCACACTCATATAGCAGGTAAGATGCTGTGAGAAGGATTTTTACAGCCATTTTCTTCATTGATATAGAAGAAATGAGAGATTCGAATCCAATTCAATTTGACAAGCGCTGCTCTTGTGCATTCTACACAGCAAACACAGAATTATAAAAATTCCTCTCCCAGCATATCCTAAATAAGCAGTAAGGTCTAATTACAAACAGTTATTAAAATAGAACTATGAAATCTTAGAGGTACTTTGGAAGGTACTTCAAATTTCATTGAATCCAAAAACTTGGGAAAGTACAGACAAAAGACTAATCACTATGAATTTCACTGCAAATCAGCCAGTTTCAGCCAGTTCATGGCTAATATCCTACAATCGCCTCTCCTCTTTCCTTGCCTATTTTTAAGCTTTAAAAAGAATTTTGTCCTAATTTGTCATAACAGTTTAGGACAGCTATGTTACACATTTAAATCCTGTGATGGCTGAATTGGGTCCCCCTAAAACTCGCTATGCTGAGGCCCTAACCCCAAGAAGCTCAGAATATTGAGTGCATGTGCAGATAGTGTCTGTAAAGAGGTGGTTAAGTTAAAATGAGGTCAGGAGGATGGGCCCTCATCCAGGACAACTGGCGTCCTTATAAGAAGAGGAGACACACACAGAGGGAAAGCCCCTGTGAAGTCTCCAGAAGAAAGCTGCCTGCGAGCCAGGGAGAGAGGAGCAGAAGGAGCCGACCCTGCTGACTCCAGGAGCTCAGACATCCGGCCTCCAGAGGCACAAGAAAATTAATTTCTGTTGTTTCAACCCCCCAGGATGTGTTATGCAGCCCTAGCAAACCAACACAAGCCTAAGAACAGTTTATTTCATTTTCATCCACATGTGATAAACTCTTTTCTTACATAAAAAAAGCAAGGACCAGTAGAATTGAAACTCATGTTTACCAGGCCGGACAAGTTCCCTGCTCAAAATACAATCATACAACAGAGAGGGTTGTATTAGTTTTCGGGTGCAGAATAAATTCGTTCATTAAATTATTCTGAAGAAACCATGCACAATGGATGTTCATTAAACTTCACCCATAAACATCAAGCAGAAAGAAACATGAGGCCAGATTTCACTTTTAATTAACTGGGCAAAGTTTTACTGAAGAAACAGGATGTCAGAAGGTGCTATAGAGCTTTAGGAAATGTTGTGACACAATAGGAGGTTGAGATGAAAAGTGTAATGAGGGCTCGGGATAGAACCAAATTTGTAAAGGACCAGAGATTGAGAACTGAAGAACTCAGGACATTTCCCTGAAAGGGGGCCTGAACCTCCCTGGGGAGTCAGGAAATATAAAGGATCTGATTTCAAATAATCAACAGATCTCTGAGATGTAGGAGAATTATCCACTAGAAATATCATGTGGCTACCCACCTAAAAACAGGATCTATAGTGGCTTAAAGACTTCCCCCCAAGGGACACATATATTGAATATGCTAGGTTTTAAATAGTATTGTCCCCAGTCTTACTATTCCAATACATTATGGCCTGTTATTCAGTTATCCTTGATTGGAATACAACGGAACATTTACAAACAGCTAAATTAAATTATTAAGCTGGTCCCACAAAGGAGGAGAAAACCTCCAATTTCAAGTAAATTGCTCTAATCGGTTTAGAATTTACAATAATACAACATATACTTGGACCTATTTGTCCAGTGTACCTATTTGCCTGTTCCTTGCTTCAAAGAACTTTAAAAAAAGGCTAGCGGAACTGAAACACATAACTAAATAACATTAGATTAAACACATTCCATCTACGCAAATTGAATTAGACACATAATTCAATGTGAAAGAATCAAGAAGGAAAAGGAGAGAGAGCTCCCACAGGGTGGAAGTCACAGTGAGAGAGGGCCCAGACTTCTTCCACTGTCTCTAAATCCAGCTGTAATAATCCTCAACTTGCAAAGCAATCCAAAATACAAAATGCAAAAAAGACCGTGCTCATCCCAGGTGTAGGAAGTGACACGGCACCTGGGCCAAGTTACTCCCTTCCCTGATTTGTAAAACAAGGAAAATAAGATCACCTACTGCAAAGATGTGTAATGAAAATAAAATGTTACTACTTATAAAGAACTGCACCACTATGAAGCACATAATAAAACCTCTCTATATATTTTGTTGAATTAAAAAAAAACGTGTTTTATTCAGGTTCTCAATTTCCTAAGTGTTCAGAAGAAAGATTGCTAGAGAGACACAGAAACTCCCCAGTGCTTAGGTAGTCCCTTTGGAAAAGGACACATTGGAAACGAAACAAAATCTCAACAGCCCATGTTATTATCTCCCCCAGAAACTATTTCCCAAATTGGGGAGCCTGCCACCTAAAAGTGATTCCACCTAAAAGTGTCTTATGATTTGTATCAAAATAAAAACACAAAGAAAACAGAGGCTTCTTTTTGTTCCTTGTTTACTCCTCAGCATCTAGAACATTGGTGGTGCTCAGTAATTGTGAAATGAATAAAGGAATGCATGAAGAAAGACAAAGAACGTCACATAAATATTAATGTCACACCTATGTACAAGTCACCTGATTTTATTTTCCCATGCAAGTGAGTCACTAAAGGTAAGGAAACCACTGATATCAGGTACAGGTATTTGCTGCAAGTTTCAGGGTTTCAAAATTAAAAGAGGTCATTTCTATAGTAAGAGAAATATCATAAACAAAAAAAAAAACTCCAATCTTTGACAAGACACTTGCTGTATATTAAGAATATTTATTAATCTCCCAAAATGTGGAAAGAATTGTGTATATGAAAATTAAGAAGTTAGCATAAATGCCCCATTGCAAAAACTGTAGAGCTATTCTTTCCTTATTTTCTGTAAGAAACTAAAATCAGGTCGATGACTAGATCACCTCCTGTTCTCATCAGTGAAACACACGGGAAAGGACCTTCACATAGCCGTGCTTTGGGGCCTATATGCTCAAGTCAGCAAAAGCTATAATTCCAACCATAAAGGGAGCCCAGCATGGTCTTACAGAATTTCACATTGAGTACTTTGGGTCATTAAAGCATGTTTTAACCAGAGGGTTTTTGTTTTGCTTTGTTTTGTTTAAGAAATGTTTTGATTCAGAAATTGATTGAGCTAAGGCTTACAGACTCACACGCATTCATTCAGGACTTTTAAGGGCCACAAGTGACAGGTGATGCAAACAGATAGGGCGCACTGTGTTCTTCCACCAGGAGAGTCGATCACAGACCACACAAATTCATTCTAAGCCAACAAAATTGATGGAGCAACTCCCACGAGCAACACACAGTCCTAGGGCGGCCCTCCCCTAGGAAGGAGATGAGGGCTGAGGAGGCGTTCAGTTCTGGATGATCTGAACCAGAGGAAAGGAAACAGTCCTTGGTGGTAAGTTTATATCTGATCGCCGTCTTCTCAGAATTCCCAACACTTTTAAAAACATTAAGCGGGGAAGACCTGACATCAGAATTTTTCAGGCCTGCCAACCTGCTGACATTCCAGATCTAATACATTACAGTGTCTCCCAAACATGGCACCTCACTGGGAATAAAAAAACCTGGTTTCACCCTGAAGCTCAATTTGGCCTCCATATGGGTAAAGATGATTAATGGAGCAAAACTCTTTCAGAGCGTGCCAAGATGCAGAGGTGTGGCATGCGGTAGGACCTCTGGCACCCTTTAATGAAGTGAGCCATCCAGTTATACCCCTTTGGCATGACTCTCTTTTGTCACTCTTGTTTTGCTGAGGTCTGTTAGGCCTCAATTTTGAAATGAGTTTCAGTATAGCAGTCTGAGTTAAGGCAATAGCATCATGTTTGAAACAGACATGTACTGACTTGTAGCTGTATAATTTTAAAGACTGAGGAATTCTTTTTGCCTGGCCAGACAGGTCCTTGACTTGACTGACCTTTCCTAATGAGTCAGAATGACAACCAGTGTGCCTCAGTAATAGGGGAGAAGGGTAGGCCCAGGGGCAGCCTGAGACAGAAGGGCCTGCACCCTTTGTACCTGCTGAGACCCCTGATTGGGAGCACAGTTTCTCCTCTGGTTTGAAAGGACCCAGTTTCCTCAACTCATCCTCCTCTTCCCCTGTCAGAATATCCTGTATCTTCTGAGAGGGGAGAAGCTGCAGCCACAAGCTCCCTTCTTTCGCTCAAGATCCACCATTTTTCCCCCACAGACTTTAAGAGGTCATCAAGGAGGGGCCTGAAATAAAATACAAGCTGCAACCTGGAGGTGCCACGAGCAAAACTATCCAAAATGGTACACTTGGCATTTCTACACAATCATGATCAGATCCAACATGAATTACTTGGAATGTGGTATCACATCCCCTAATGCTGATGAAGAATCATACCCTAAATAAGTATTTGCCTTGTGATTTTTTTAGTATGTGTTCATCTTTAGATGTAAGTAAATTTTATGGGAACAAAAAAGATAAGGTTATCTTTTGGCAATGTCTATTTCTTGGGTTAGGTTTTACTGCATGCATGCTAGTCTAATAGAATGTGTATATTATGTTCAGGTAAATGTTTACTTATCATCACTGTATGTCCACAAATTATTTACTTATAGGAAAGCACGATCAAGAATTTGGAGACTACAGAGCTATACAACGATGCCTTCCCAATTCTGCTGCCTAATCTAAAACACTATGCAATCCAAGGCTCAACTCTTCTTTATCTTTCTTATCCAGCCTGCCTCTCTCTTACTTGGTCAATGACCCCAACGCTTACATCACTGCCCAAGCCACGTCTTTGAGTTCTCTCCACGTTATCTGCTGGGTATCCCTTCCCTAGGCCCCCTGCCTCCCGTGTTCCCATCACAACTGAATTTCTCTCTTGCCTAGGTTTCTACAATAACCTAAAACTGGTTGCTCAGTCCCCGATTCCTCTACATTTATCCTCCACAATTCTTTCTGTGCAAAACCATCCTATCCTTCACAGAACCCAGACTGTGAGCTTCGCATGGCATTCCACACCCTTTAGGACCCCTCTTCTTCCAAACTATCACGTTCACCTTCTAATGAGAATGTACAAAACACCCATTTGGCTGAGTTTCTCCAAAAAGAACAAAACTGCAACTCACAGGTTGGCCAGTGCAGCCCGTGGATCAAACCTGGCCCACTGCCTGGTTTTATAAGTAAATTTTATGGGAACACAGCCACATTCTTTTGTGTACAGACTGTCTCTGGCTGTTTTCATGCTACAGCGACAGAACTGAGTAATTGTGACAGAGACTGAGAGGCCCTAAAATATTTACTACCCACCCCTCTCCAGAAAAAGTTTGCCGACCCTTGGGATATTAAACTCACAGCAGTGAAGAGTACAACATAATGACTGAAGTGGAAAAACAGACGACACCAGAATTAAGTGAATCTGAGTTTTTATTTTCTTTCTATATTTTTGAAAGAACCCTTTTATATGGTTAGACTGAATAAAAAAGCAGAAAAGATGTTATCCCTTTCTTCTCTTCCCCAGAAAAGTCCTAAACATGTTTCAGGAGACCCTTCAAACTTTTTATCCACTCTCTTATTTTCTTATCAGGTTTTTTGAGGCATAATAAAATTCACCAATTTTCAGTAGATTCGACAAGTTTTAACAAATATGTAGTCTGGTAACCAAGCCATGATCATGATACAAACATTTCTATCACCCCAGAAAGTTCCCTTGTGCCCTTCTGCTGTGTCACCTCCCTCCCCATGGCCTCTGGCAGCCACGAATCTGCTTTCTGATGAGGCACTGGCTTCTTATCCTGGCTCTAGTCAGTGTCCTATCTGTGTCACACTGGCCAAACCACTTACTCCCAGTCCTTTGGCTCCCCATGTGTGGATTACGAGGCTTTGATTAGAACTGACACCCATACACACTACTGCTCCCAGCTCTGATTTGCTTAGTCATCGTGCTAGGCTTCTGGTTACATGTAACGTGAAGAGAGGCTACCACAACTAAACACAACGTCTGAAAACTGGACTAGAGGACCTCTTGGTTCCTACAGGTCTAAAAGTCTGTTCTTTTGCATTGTGTCTGAGCTAGTACAAGTTACCTTCACTTTCAATAGCAGCGTACAAAGAAGGAAAGAACTACCCAGAAACTTAAATCCCCAACATCCTCAGAGCTAAAAACAATTAGCAAATGAATGAACTTGACCTTGGGGAGAACCCTTCTTCAGGTTTTCCACCCTGATAACAGCAGTGAACACATGAAGCTATTGCAGAGGCCACCACTGCCCTAGAACTGGGAGCCGTCGAGAAATCCGAACACATGGAGAAATCCAGCAACAAGAACCCCAGATGCCCAGGTAAAAACCAGCAACACTCTTACACTATTTTATGGAATGGAACAACCGATTTTGAGGGCAAGGGACTGGCTGCTGGCCAATTTTTAGGGTACCAAGCAGACAAAATAAAGGTTGTAACCATTTGGGGAGAGCTGGTCCACACATAACTGAAGAGCTACCAAATTCAGAGCAACAAATTCACAGTTTTGATTTCTTACAAGAAGCCAGAACAAGGAGAGCAGAGGATGATCGGTATTTTGTTTCTAAAGCAAATTCAACTTTTGTAACCAATGTTTTCTAAGACTGATATCACTCGGAAGACATCAGAAGATGGAACCAAGAAACAACCACTCTTTGGATTTCACTGCATCAGTAAACCATCTATTACTGAAACAAAACTTGCAAATAGCAAACATAGCCATAAGAGGGTAATTTAAGGAAGTGAAAATAGAAGTGTTAGGCAGGAAAATAGATATGAGTGGGATGGAAAGAGAATAAGGTCAGTAAAGCCCACTAGAAAGGACTCAGAGTTAACCAGTTTAAACTAGAAAGCCAGGAAAGACTCAGAGTTAATCAGTTAAAGCTCAAAAGGTCAGGAGCAACTTGGCCTTGAATGTTTGAATATTCCCCAGAAAGGAAAAGTATTTGAGCACAGCCCATGTCTTCACTGTGTCGATTAGATCAAGCCATTGTTAAGATTTACTCTAGCCTGCTAAAAGGCCCACCTATAAACAGCATAATAAAGATGGGAAGATTCCATCTTAGAGCTAAAATTGCATTTTACAAAACCTAAGAAGTTAAGAAGTAAGATTCTTAACATACTCTTTAGCAAACACACAATAACTCAGCCCATCTTGGAGACAGGGCAGACATTCTTAATTGATATGCTCCCAAACCAGGAAGCTGCAATCCTGGGAGGGGACGAGAGCAGTAAATATCTTATGTTAATTTTGCAGAACTACCTGGAAGACTGATTAAGAAGAGACTTAATGTCTCATCAAAGATAAACATCTTGAGACCACTTAACAAGTCCACACCACTAGCCCTTTATCACATTCCTGAAAAATCTTTAAAAGGGGGGACTCACAATCTTTCAGTGCGCTCCTCTCTCTGAGGTCGCCCGCACTTTCTGAGTGTGTAACTTTAACTTTTTCCCAATCTTTCAGCGTGCCTCTCTCTCTGAAGTAGCCCACACTCCCCTTTCTCTGAGTGTGCACTTTCTCTTTAAATAGAACTTAAACCTTTCAAGGAGCCTCCGCCCTGAGGTCACCTGCACATTTTCTCTCTTTAAGTAAGCAACTTCAAATAAAACTTTTACTCTGCTTCACTACTGTGTCTCTGCCCTTCAATTCTTTGTTGTGACAGGGACAAGAACCAAGGAAAATACACAACACCCCCCCCACCCCTCCCAACAGAAGGACTATCTTAGTTCAAGGATTCAAGTCACCCAGAAGACAACAGAGGGACCACCCTCATCTGAGGTTCATCCCAGCTGACAATTTTAATCAGAAACTATAGTATCAAAGTTGTAGACCTTGCAATCTGACCCTCTCCCACCCCAAACAGATTCTGCATAACTTCCCAGGCTGTGAGAGGACCCTTCCTGCCATCCTCCCAGGGAAGTGCCCCAAGTGTGGATAGGGAAAAGCACATAGGTTAGTGCTGTCTGAAATCATCCTTTTTAGGAAATAATCATGCTGATCTAAACCATGAATAAAAAACTGACATGCAACTCAGAATCAACCAAAGAACTGCTGGTCTAAAGAGATGATCAGAATTCATAATATAATGACAGCCCTGAACATCCGGCTTTGAGTCCTCACATCCCCCACACACCCTTGTGCCCCCATCCCCCCTACCTCCTTTTCCCAACCAAGAGAAGTATGATGAACAAGTGAATGAGAATACTGAGAACAGGGAAGAAAAGGCAAAACAAAGTTTTCAGATTCTAAAAACAGAAAGAAGGTTGTGGGGATGAACACAAAGCAGGCTGCAAAAACAATATGTACTTTCCAAGGTCAGTAGTAGTTGCCATTCAGCAGTCAAATCATTGTATCCAATTCTGCAATACTTGGACCAAACTAGGGGAGGGGAGGGGAGGAGCAACGCGTAAAGCAGGAAACAATGTACTTCATCAATAAATTGTGCCCTCCCTTACACATACACACAGCAGAGCCTATTTTCACAAAACTGTCCGTTAGATTTGGTCTAAAAACCAAACACTATCTATAACTATTGTTACTGGCATGCTTACCCTGAACTGAGGAAAGAACTAACTGGTTCCCTGCACATACAGCAAGTTTAAGTGTATAGCACTGGGAGAATCAACTCAGCATGTGGACCAGGCAGTGGCCACGGCAGCACACCTGGAAGCTGGGCTTCCCCTTTTCTCATGGCTTGGCTGTCAATACTGCCCAGTGGAAAGTTCCACCATGCGGAGGTAACCCCTCAATATATCAGTGGCCTCCATTCCATCTATGCCCATCAGGATTTCCGTGATTAACTGCTGTTTATCTAATCCTCTACCAACACTACCATAATCATTTCAAAGTGTACAACTGTGGGGTAAATGGAAGTTTGCATCCAGAATTTCCCACCCTATTTTCATATCAGTAGGCCACTGGCAGGGCAGCTGCCAGGGTAAGGGGTAGAGAGAAAACAGCCATTCTCTCCTCCCCTCTGTTCCTGGTATATAATTGGTCTGGTGCTTACCAGTGACCAGGGACCAGCCCATGGAGTTCCTCCAGGAAGCGGCAGGTGGGGGAGGTGAGTGTACACTGAGGCTGGAGGGACCCATGCAGCTGGCTTGCTGGTTGGGGGCTGGAAAGGAAAACTTGGGAGCGCATCAGGGGAAGCGGTGGGAGAGACTGAGCTGTGAGCAATAAAACCCTTTAACCCAACCTGCCGCGAAGCAGCAATTTGCATATTAAATTAAGCCCCTGTGTTAACAAAGGACTGCATGACGTTTACAGAGCACCTGACATACAATGTCTCATTGATCCTTGCAATGACCCTAAAGAGGATGCTGACTGGATTATTATCATCTCCACTTTACTGATGAGGAAACCAAAATGCAGAGAGTGGCTTCTTTAGACATCATATCACCAAAAAGGCAGAGGTAAAGCAGAACCCAGAATCAACTGACACCCAAGTCTTTGTGCCATCTGAGGTGGTCAACGAAGAAATGAATGAATGAAAAGTGACTTCATTTCGTACACTAATTTATAGACTATGTTTCAGGCACCATGCTGAGCACTATAGAAATAGTATATAAGATACAGTCAATCTTCAGATCATTGAAGATTAAAGGACTGTAAACAGAACAAGGAAGGACTATTATCAAGCCCAGTTTACAGGCCAGGAGAGGTAGCTTAGCAAATACTTAGGAGTAGGGACTCTGCAGCCAGATGGCCTAGATTCAGTTCTGCTATTTCCCAGCTGTATGGCCTTGTAAAAGTCATTTAACATCTCTGTGCCTCAGTTTTTTAATCTAAACAATGGAAAGAATAAAATTACAAAGCTTCCTGGGGTTACCTGGATGATTAAGTGTGATCAAATTTGTAAATGGTTAATATTTTCAAAGAATTTATAAATAGCAATGATAGGTACACTGTAAGTGCTACTTAAGTGTGAAAATAAAGTTTAAAAAAAGAAAGACATGAAACAAGCTCAGGGAGCTTTTAAGTAATTGGCCTAATGTCACACAACCAATAAGAAACAGAGTCAGGATTTAAAACCATTTCCTAACACTGTGAAAGGGTGTGAGCACACAGCCTGAATGGGATCAGATCAGGAAGCCTGGAGGTTGAATGGTAAGAAGCTGACATTATCAGCAGCTGCTGCCTTTTATTTTGTGAGACATCAGGACATGGATGCAGAAGGGGATGCTCAGGTACAACGAGGTGGAGAAAGGCCAAACACAGCTGCTAAATTGGGGAGAGCTGCCTAGGGCAACAGAACAGGTTGTGAGACAGCATTTGTCTTTTTTTTTTAATAACAGCTTTATTGAGATATAATGCATATATCATATAATTCACTATTTAGAATATACAACTCAGTGAGTCTGTGTATATTCAGAGGCATGCAACCATAACCCACAATCAATTTTAGAACATTTTTGACCCCCCCAAAAACAAGCCCTGTATTATTAACAGTCACCCACCATTTTACTCACCCCCTACCCCCACCACTAGGCAACCACAAATCTATTTCTATCTATGGATTTCTGGTTTTTCACATAGTGGTTTCCAGACATTCCCCATAAATAGAATCATACAATAAATGGCCTTTCGTGTTTGGCTTCATTCACATTGTATAATGTTTTCAAGGCTCATTAAAGCATCTCAGCACACAGTTTAAATGTCACTCCCTTGCTCCAAGCCTTGCTGGCTTCCCACTGCACTTGGGATAAAATCCACAGCCAGCAAAAAGTCCAGTCTCATCTGTCTGGCTACTGCCTGCCTCTCCAACTCCATTTCAAGCGACCTTCTCCCCGGGCCACTATACTGGACACTGGCATCATCTACTTCTCCCAGACCTCAAGCTCCTTTCTACCTCAAGGCCTGTCTGCATGATGTCCCTCCCACCTAGAATGTTCTTGCCTCCTCATCCCTCCATCTCAGCTCAAATTCACATCTCAGGGAGCCCCGGCTGATCCTGGTATGTAAAATAGCCAACAATCCCATTCTTCCCTGCGGATCCTGCTGGCTTCTTTCATAGCACTTAGCAAATCTATGAGTATTTTGTTCATTATCCTGCATTTGCTCTCTCCCTCTCCAAAACATAGGTCCAGGACCATGCCCATTTTGATTACTCACCATTTCACCACACACGTTGCCTGGCACAGAGGAGCACACAAGAGTTGGTTGGATAAAAGAGAAAAAATAAGAAAATTCCTGGTTGAGCTTGCAGTTTAGAGGTGTGGTCCCCCAACCAGTCCGTGCTCTTCTCAGTGAACCTGTCCAACTCTCCCTGTCCTTTTCTCTCATTAACCCCCTCAACAAGAGCTGTGGGTATTTGCAGGGGGAAAACAGAAAGAAAAGGTCAAGCCCTCACAGCATACAGGGTGACAGGGGAAGATTCTCTTAGGTTCTTCAGGATAAAATTCCCACCGGATTGCCATAATAGTCAGGCACTCATATAGAAAGTCAGCCTGTTTCCTGAGTGGTTACAGTGAAGCTTTCTCCTGGTTCTCCAGAAAACCCAGGTTTTACTACATTCTAGGGCCAACACAAAATGCCCCATGGCCTATACTACTTGAGTGATATTAATCTCATAGGTCCTCGCATCTTATAAAACCACCTTCGTATTGTGCAGGGGGAACAGCAGGTAGGCACATGGCTCTAATTCTTATTGGCCAGGTGAGCACTTACCCTATTCTCCAGAAATAGGCCTAGAAAGTTGACCCTGTGGTGCCACCCATTCTATACTTCTATGATCCTGTAATCTTAGGACAGTGCTTTCTTCTTCCCACCCTCAAATTAACAAGATACCTCCACCATCCAACCCTGTTAACACAAAGGTCAAGGCCTCAAACATCAAAGGCAGACAACTGGCACCATTTGTGTACAGTAGCTGACATGGGAGAAAGTAGTACTTTTGAGGCTATTATAAGATCATACAGGCCCAGAATTGGAGCAGAATTTCAAGACGATATTCCTTATTTTTTATTACACTTAACAAAAATCCAGGTCCTGTGCGGTCTCAGCTACGACTGACTCAGCACATAGCACAATCACCTCCTTGGAAGGGCTTCCTCCTCACGAAACAAGGGCACCCCCGGGGGGTGAGAGCAGGCCAGACGCCGTCTAAAGAGCTTTCTGAGCTACCCAAAGAAAAAAAAAAAAGCTAAATTCTACACATGGAAACATTTACACTGACATACAGTACAAATCATAGATTTTAAGTGCACACTAAGGAAAGTCAAAGGCCTGAATGAGCCATAAAGCCTAAGCCACCAGCATCTTCTCAAGAGGGACCTCCAGGTACAGGAAGGAATGCAAGTGAGAAACCTTAGAGGCCTGTATTTGGTCAATAAACAGACGAGTTGCAGTCTTAAGACCTGCAGAATGGATGGTTTCTAACAAATCCTAAAGTCTTTAGTGAAATACAATATATTTTACCAAACATTATGGATAAGAAGAATTCAAGTTTTCTGTGATATAAAATTAAGAATAAACTAGAATGGGGCAAAATAAACATATAAAATTGTGCAGATAATAGCAAGCACTGAACTGTCGCTTACTACATGGCAGGCACCTTTCCAAAACTTAATACATATAAGCCCTTTAATCCTCCTAATGTCCTCATGAATGTGTATGATAAGCATCCCACTTCAGAGACAAGGGCTGAGGCACAGAGAGGGGAGGTGACTTGCCCAAGGCCACACAGAGCCAGAGCTCACACCCAGAGGGGCTGGTGTGGGGGGGTCTCTGCTTTTCACCACTGTATATTGCCTCTCCATCCTCCAAGGGAGAAGGTTCACAGACATCCCTTCAACCGATCTAAGAAAAGAACAGTTTTATATAACAGGAAATTATACAAGTCATGTAAGGTGACTTGCATAGTTTTCATTGGAATTTGCTATCTATGATTGCCTTCAGAAATTTTAATACCGGAGTAAACATAATGGTTCTCCCATCTAGATGAGAAAAATAAGAAACTGGATAATACCTTGACAACAACCAGTCTGCAGGAGTTGGTGTCCCAGGTTGCTTAATAACACTCTAAAATACAGGTGAGATGGACTCTTATTTTTTTCTAGGAATTCTGGATAGAATTCTTTTCTAGCTCTTCACCTTTAGGCTAGAGGTGAGCATGAGAGGGTAGGAACACACCAGTAAAACTGACTTGGGTTTAAAGGATTAAACGTCTGCAGATGAGACAGGGACCATGGGCTTAGACAGAGTAGGGTAAGGGCCTCTGGAAAAAACAAAGCAAGACTGTGGGATTTTCTCTAGCCCTCTGGGGGACCCAGCTTGTTTTTCGGACTTTACCCAGGTGCTGCTTTTCTTCCTCCAGTCCTAAAACAAATGATTTGCCACCTGGGCAATGTAGCAAGCAAGTCCAAAACAATGTAGTAAAAACAGAAAGGATTCCATCTTGAAAATAAAATTGCATTTTAAAACCCAATTAGTTAAAAAGTAAGTTTCTTAACATACTCTTTAACAAACATATGAGAATTCAGCCCACCTTGGGAGCAAAGCAGGCAGTCTTGGGTGATATGCTCCCAGACCAGGAAGCTGCTATCCTAGGAGGAAATCAGAGCAGTAAATTTCTCGTACATAACCAGGAAGACTAATAAGAAACTTAATGTCTCTTCAAAAATAAACATTTTGGGACCAGTTAGCAGGTGTGCATCCCTAGCCCTTTGTCTCTCAACCACCTATAAAACCCCTGGACAGCGCACCACCCCAGGGCTCTCTTGTGCCCTCCTAGCGTGAGCCGGGAGCTCTGTCCTCTCCGCTTTACCTCTAAATAAAAGCCTCTGCCCCACTCTCCTACTTTGAGTGTTTGCAAAGTTCATTCTTCAACTCCACGAACAAGGACCCCAGCATCATGGACATCACAAAACTCTCTACCTGTATTTCCCAAAGTTATTTTTCAAAAACTTTAATATAAAAAAAAAGGCTCATTATCTCTTTCTGGGACCAAGTAAAAATATGGAGCATTAGGCAGTGCATTTCAAGTTTCCTATATGCCACTAGCATCCCAGAAAAGGACAAAGGCAGAGAGTGACAAGGCTAGAAAGAAGAGATGATAAGTAGCTGTCAGCACATGTATATCCTGAGGGCTACAGGGAAAAAAAATAAAGAAAGAAGAAAAAACCCGCTGTCTGTGGTGGGCTCCCAGAGGGAGCCAGTTCACGGGCTCATGTCTGAACTTGCACCTTGCCACACAAACAAAAACAAAAGAAGCACCTGCCGTGCAGAAGCGCGCACAAACAGGAACCAGCGCTGCGGCTAACGCTGGGAAATGCTGTAAACCTGGAGAGTTCATGCCACCACAGCCTGGACTCAGGCTCTGCCCTGAGGGAAGGGATGGAGACCTTTCTGGAAGACGACGTGTGGGGAGGGAGCGGAGGGCTGGGAACCGGAAGCGGAAGCGGCATTCAGCGGTTCTGCACCTGCGTTTCCTACAGAGGGGAAGGGAGTGCGGGAGTGCGGCCACACGGAAAGGGTTAGGAGCAGGCAGGATGGGGGGGGTGGGCGCAGAGCTGGGAGGGAGGGGAACGCGGATGGATGGCTACTGTTTCCAGTGGGGACCTTGACAGCCCTTACCAAGACCAGTCCTCAAGTGAAACCACGGCAGCTGAGACGGTTCCCCCGGAACCTCCTGGAACCTCCTGCCCTGTCATCCCCACACACCACCCCCACCCCCACCCCCGCTCAGAAACTCACAAATGTAGGCCTATTTCTTTCATTTGCCTGTTTCTTCTTTCCGGGTGGGATGGCCCTACCAACAAAACAAAGGCTTTCTGCTTGGTAGTTCTAAGACATGCTCCCCAGAACAGGGGGTTCATTGCACGTGAGCCAGCTGAGATATACAGTTAGGACTCCTGAACACCACTGAGGATTAGGGGCACTAAACCCCTACCCCCAAAGTCAAAAATCTGAGTTAAACTTAACTTTAAACATAGTTTACAGTTGATTGGAAGAAGCCTTACCAGTAACACAAGCAATTAACACGTTTTGTAAGTTATGTGTATTATATGCTGTATATTTAAAATGAAGTAAGCTAGAAAAGAGATTTTTTTCAAATTGTTGCAAATCTCCAAAAAAAATTTTTTCCAAAATATTTATTGAAAAAAAATCCACATATAAGTGGACCCACACAATACAAACCCATGTTGCTGAAGAGTAGCTGAATTTATGTAGCATCAACTAGACACTGCTTTACAGCACTGGTGTGCAGAGCTTACAAATGCCTTCTGGGGTTCTCATGAAATATGGCCAACAAGTGGTCCTGAGGAAGGCCAACAACTGGAGATACCATCTTCTTCTTAGGGTCGTAACAACTGTTTGATCATCCAAGCAAAAACCGTAGGTCATATGCCTACAAGGTAACTTCTATTGCATGAAGCTTACACCTGATAAGAAAATCACATGACTAAAATATTTTTCTATAGAAAATGACATATTTAATTTGAAATTTATTTACAATATTTATTTTATACATAATAGTGTATATTATATACATATATATGCACACACATGTATATGTATAAACACACCAACACACACATATAAGTACATACATACTGCCAAAACGCAGAAAATGACAAATATGCATGCAGAAGAGGACTGAACTATGTTTTAAACTCAGGTCTCAGAATTCAATCCTATATGGCACATAGGAAATGTCAAGTGTATGAACTACTCTAGATGTTCATCCTCCCAGAAAAGCCTTTTGCCTGGCTGATTCTCTTTCATCCTTCTGGTCTCAACTCAAATGTTACCCTTCAGAGGGACACTCCTTGGCCACCCAATCTAAAAAAAAATCCATCTATGTGTCACAGCACTTCTATTCCACAGCCTTTTTCTTTTCTTTTTAAGACATCACTATTTGAAATTACCTTGCTCCTTGGGCTCATGGCTTCCTGTTTGTCCCCTCCCCTAAACTGTCTGCCCCTTCAAAGTTAGGGTCTTTGTCTATTTTATCACTGCATGACTCTAGCTCTAGGACAGGTTCTTGCTGATAGGAGGCACTCAGTAAGTCACTGTTGACTGAATAAAGCACGTGTGGATCCACACACTCCAAAGCAATGGGAAGGCATGATGAAAAAATGAAAATCCAGTGGACGTGTCATCAGACAAGCTGTGCTTAATAACATCAGCCTGACTTCTTAATTTCCTATGGGTCCAGGGACAGTCAGACTCTAGACCTCAGCTTTCACAGCTTTAAACTGAGATAACAGGAAGTTCTGTGTTTCAGAGTACTTTATGAAGTACTTTATTCTTGCTGTTAAAGACATCTTGAGACATTTATAGCGGCATCAATGAAAGGGTTCATTAGAATAGAACCTTAACTGAGTAAGTCAATCTGGCAAGAGTGAACTTTCTCATCTTCAACTCCATTTTGCAACTCTGGTCTTGACGGGCTACCTCTCAAATGTGTGATAATTTGTTTACATATTGGAGTAAAGTATAGTACAAACATCAGAGAGTTAAGTCCCCACTCTACCATTCAACTTCTAAGTCTCACACAGCCCCATTATATATGAACACTATACATATGAATTAACCCACAGACCTCAGAGTACTAGTGTTAAGATAAATACATGATGTTCCACTTTGCACAGCAGGTTAGAACTTATTTAGAACTTACCCACATCAGTCCATGTTGGGATTCTGGCTCCAAAGGCCACATGGACCCACATGGGCAGCACTGGTAAATACACAGTCCCAATAGGGGACAATGACACAAGTCCTTTTCCACTAGCAGAAGTAGACACCACCACCACACAGAACATCTAGGACCAGTCACCACTTTTATGCTTCCAGATGTGTTTATTAAGATATAATTCACATACTATAAAATTCACCCTTCTAAAGTGTATAATTCAGTGGTTTTTAGCACATTCATAAGGTGTGACCACTAATTTGAGAACATTTCCACTGCCCCAAGAAGAATCCAATACCCTGTTAGTCACTCTCCATTCTCCCTACACCAGCCTCTGCAATCACTAATTTACTTTCGATTGCATGGATCTGCCTATTCTGGACTTACAATAAATGGAATCATACAGTCCGTGCTTTCCGTGTCTGGCTTATTTCCCTTAGTGTAATGTTTTCAAGCTGTCTCCATGCCGTAGCAGCACTGGTACTTCATTTTCACAGCTGATAGCCCATTGCATGGATATCATATTTGCTAATCCATTTACAGTTGATAGACATTTGAGTTATTTTTACGTTTGGACTATGATGAATAATGCTGCTATGAGCCTTCGTGTTCAGGTTTTCATGGGAACGTAATGTTTTCCGTTCTCTTGGGTAAGGCATCCCTGGCTTTTCAAAAGTTCACTTAATGTTACTTCACTTTTACAAAAGACCTAAATTGGTACCTGTTTTCGCTAACTCTAAGAAATCTGCAGCAGGCTTTCACTTTTACCAAAGAAAGGGAAAAGTGAAATAGTGTTTGGTGTTGGTGTTTCAGTGATCCCGTAAAAAGGCAGAGCACACTCCGAGCTGCGAGGGTGGCGCCGCCAAGCTCCTTCTCTGGGAACTGCACTCAGCATCTGATTGACGTCAAGCCCCCTTAAGCTTTGAACCGTGTCTGTGAGCATCTGTGCATTTTCTCAACTTGTTTTGTGCATACACTAGCAAGATGTGTCCTAAGGTATCAGAAAAGCCCAACAGAGGTTATTTTGGGGGTCTGGAAACACTCCATATAAATTAATGGTAATCACTTTTTTGCTTGACACCATTTTGGCTTATGAAAGTCTTCAAGGGTACATACACTACTTTTGATTCATGGGGGAAGTCTGTACCTCCTAGTCTAGGAGCAGAATTATTGAGTCATATAGTAACGCTATGTTTAAACTTTTGAGGAACTACCAAATTATTTCCTAAAGGGACTGTGCCATTTTTCATTCCTACCAGCAGTTCACGAGGGTTCCAAGTTCTCCATATTCTCAGCAACACTTGTTATTATCCATCTTAGCCATACTAGTGGGTGTAAAGGACTACTGTATGGTGTTATCAGACTTTACATCCTAATTTTCCAATAGGTCAGTCCTTAGAGCCAAATGCCAGATAGTGGGGGAAAGAAATCCAGATTATACCAAGGCCATATTCCCAAACTTCAGTCTTTCAAGAAACACCTTCATGATTTTGCTTAAACGTGAGTGCCATTTCTACTATAATGCATTTCATTTTTGCAAAGCAATTCATTTTCGACATCATTTTTTAAAGAGTCTTTAAGGCACTGCCACAAAGTAACACCACTTCCATAAACAGAAAGTACCATAAACACAAATAAAATGAAAACAAAGTTAACTGGATATAACTATCTCCCAGGGCCTGCTTCCTCAAGTAAAAATGGAAATTTCAAGTGACAGATGCTGAAGACATGCTAGCTATACAGTCTTCCCTTAACCTAGTCAGACAAGCAGAAACCCTCTAGACTATCACAGCCCCCTCACTTTGGAAGACTGTGCTGTAACATTTCAGGAAATACTTTCCTGAAAGAAAAGGCCAAAAAATTAGTTCCATAGTGATGATCACCCTAAGAGTTTAAAGGATAATGCCCTTCATAGACAATGTCCAAAATAGTCACTTTGGTAGCCCATTACACTTGGCTAAGGGGTGTCCCTTTTTCATATTAACAAACTTTGTTCAGCAAATTTCCAATACACTGGTCCATATACCAGCTGCAAGCACCTGGCTCTTATTTCAATGAAAACAACTTTCAGAGCAAATATATGTAATACAAAATAAAATAAAGAGCACCTGCCTTTGGGTAGGCAAGCCCAGACAACCCGTAATGCAACAAAGTCCTGGATGAGCTTGACTGACAGCACGGGCCCCCGAGTGTAATAAAAAACACAATGGCTGGTTGTGCTCAAACACATCAGCCTTCCTCACCCAGCCTGACACACATACTATTTATACACAGTTAGATAAAAACAGTCAGCAACAGCATATTTGGGCACCTCCAGATTTGAAGACTAATTATCATCTGTCATCATCCAAGCTTAATAAAATACAAAGTAGCATATTACATTCAAAGAAAAAGAGTATTAAATGTGAAGCTAGTCCATTGCCTCTTCACTTGGGCATTCCTATTCAGCCCCCAGATCTCAGCTCAAATATTCCTCCCGGTGGGAATATTTCCTTGGCCCTCAACCCAAAACCTCCTTATTAGGGTCTCATGACACCTTTGCTTTATAATTTAATATTTGTACGGCTGGTGTCTGTCTCCCAAACACAACAAGCTCCATGAAAACGAGAATCAGGTTGGTTCTGTTCATTATCACACCTTCAACAACTAGGCCATTTTGGCACAAGGTTAGGTATTCAAGAATTATTTGTCAAATTAGTGAATTCAAAGGATATAAAAATCTTATTATATAGCATAGGCATAGATGTGTTTAGTACTACCACCAAGAGTACCTTTCAAGAAGGCAAAAGGGCCCAGGGCAGGGGCTCTTCAACTTCCTAGCGCTTCCTGCTAATAGACAACAATGCAGACCATTCCATACGCTTCCCTTTTCTTCCACACAACTCCCAAACAACTAAGTTAGGTACTTGAGTCTATCACTGAGCATTCATGGGCCTGCTGGTGAATGGAGAAGAAGTTGGTGACAAAGGAAGGGAAAAGTCAAGAAAACTCAAGTGTACTGAGTGCATAAATGTGTCACATATTCCTTATTAAATCCACAAAACTCCTTTGTTATCACCATGATACAACTGAGACGTATAAAATTTGGTAACTTGCTCAAAGTCATACAGCTAATAAATGCTCCAACAGGTACAGCTATCTTGTTCTTTGTGAGGTGAAGTTACATACATGCTGCAGAGGCCATACAAGTTGAAGTAGCCTTAAAAGAGCAGACAAAACTTGGCTGCAAGAGGCAGGGGAGGGCATTATAATACAACTACCTATAAAAGTGAATGTTTATTGACCATTTTCCATGTGGTAGGCACAGGACTAAAGCAGCTGGCACACATCATTTCACTTACTCTCCATATAAACTCTAGAAGTAGGCATTACTATTGTTCTAATTTAGTAAAGCAAAACTGCGGCTCAAGGCATCTGACCAGGGTGAGTGTCCAAGATCTGAACCCCAGGCTGTGAGTTCATATGGAAGCACTGAGCCTGTCCTTCAGGGTTCATAGGAGGAATGAGGAAGTCACACAGGGCATGCATTTAGTGTCTACTGTATGTCAGGACAAGGCATGGAGTATGGTAAGCAGAGCTGAATGATATAGCCTCTGCTCTATAGAAGCCAATGAAGACAGAGCAGGTCTTAAGAGGGTCTGGAGCCAGGGTGCCTGGGTTCAAACATTGATTAGCTATGCAATTTTGATTGCATAGCTAATCAATAGGAAATCACTTGATTTCCTCCGGCCTGTTTTCTTCACTACAAAATGGCAATAATAACAGTACCTACCCTATGGAGTTGCTATAAAATAGTGGACTAATATACAGCCCTCTCATGTAACTGGCATACAGTAAGCACAAGGAATATCAGCTATTATTATGCCCAGAACTAAGGACAAACAAAGTTAGAGGGGAAAGGTATGGTCCAAAAGGACTATCGAAGGAGACAAGAGATAGATGGGGGCTGATTAAAGTCACAGAACCCCTCAGAAAAGCTTCTGAGCAATCCATTTGTGATGTGACGTGAGCCGGTGCACATGGGGTCATGGCATCAAGAGAGGAAGAAATGGACAGGATCAGATGACATACTAGAAATGTCACATGAAAGGCATAAATTAATCACAGACAACACCAAGGGTTCGAACTAGGTTAACTGCAAGAATTCAAACTTCAACCAATTGGAAAATGGCAACACGAAAGGGCAAGCAGATCTGAAAAGGGAGAGGAGGGTAGGAAGATGAGGTAATGCATTCCCTCCTGCTGAGCTGACTGTGACTAAGAGGCCCAAGGAAATTGCCATTTACGCAGTATATACCAGGGTTATATAGTTCATGGTCAAAGGTAAGTCTCAGTTATTCTGAAGAGTCCACAGATCAGTCTTATTATCTCCCTGCTTTTTCTGAGGAAGTTGAAGGTAGAGGAACTAAGAAAATTGCTGAAGATGCACGACTAGAAGTGGTAGAACTGGTCTTGAGCTCTAAGTTCATCCAACTCCAGAACCTGCTGTCTTCCCATCGGGAGGCTCAGACGGAGAAGGTGGGAGAACAAACAAGCTCTCCTGAGAAGAGAGCAGATCCGATTTACAACACACACCTGGCTGTTTTCCACCACCCCCAATCCTGGGTATTATTCTCCCCTTGGTCAGCCCTCCCTCACCATCTCCAGTTCACCAACTGTATTCATCAGTCAAGATCCAACATCAGTCCTTCTGGCTCCATGCAGTTTTCATGAACCACCTCCCAAGTGGGAGTGACCACCCCCCACCTGTTTCCCATGGTCCTTGCTGTCCACCCCACCTGCCTGGCATGTACAGACAAGCTTCAACTTAGGAACGGTGCTGATCTAGCCACCACATGCCACCCACTGACAGCCAAAGCTGGTTCTGCAGCTGTGCCTTCCCTGGGGCCTCTTCCTTACCCTCTGCTCCCCTTGAGTCCTCTGGAAGTCGCACCCCCAGTTAAGGTCAACCTTCTGGGGAGAGGAGGACTCTCCTTCAGCCATGGGCATCCCCAGGGCTGTCCTACCCTGCTGTGGCCCTTGACCGATCCTAAGTACTGTAGTTGTTTCTCCACCATTTCCCTGTCCAAACCAGAATTAAAACTTCTAGGAAGAAGTCCTCTCCCAATGTTCTTCACCCACATATGGTAGGTGCCCAGGAAATAATCATTGTTGTCAAAGATGATAAAAAACAACATTTGGTACAGCAACACCTCTGGCGACCTCACCTCACATACCTCAGAACGCAAAGGTAAGCCAAGAAGCTTCTCCACAAACCATTTAAAAGGCTTGGGGATCATTTTTCACTGTGCAAATCCAGCAGCATTGCCAGTAGAAATAATGAAACTATCATCTTTTTTTCAGAGGTGGATGGTTTAACATGAGGAAGACTTGAAAAACATAAAATAAGTCTTCATTCTTTGAAATGATATAGGATGAGGCCTACACAATGAAGTACACTCCCTTGACATAGGCAGAACTTCTCAAACAGACTCTCACCCAAAGCAGATTAGATTCCATTTTAGAGGGCAACTAAGTTATTTCCCAGCCTCCAAAGAGACAAATGGCATAAACTCAAGAAAGGTATGTGTGGGCATGCTGCTAGAAGCATCCACTACTTAAAAACCAAGAACAGTAACTTTCAAAGCATGGCATTCTGGGGTCATTCTGCAAGATAGCCACAAGTGTCAATGTATCATCATGACGGCAATCACACACTCCAACAGTTATGCAGAATTCATTCTTTCATAAGCAAGGAATGTTGAATGCACTCTGTTTATGAGCACAAGAAAGTAAATAATTTGCTTCAGGAAGATCTTCATCCAAAATCGAAGGGAAAAATAAAAAATATCCAAGTCTTAAATGATGAAGTTCAGTTAGCAGAAGGATTTATTTATGTATATGGAACAGTTTTCCTTCATCAAACCCAGTAAACAAATTCTCCCAGAAGATGGGCAAAATGTCCACTTGATCTTTTTTTAACTTTGTGAACAACCTAACTTCCAGACACAAATGGCTATGAGGTCAGCTGTTTGAAGCCTAGTGAAACCTATTTCTACATAAAGAACCCACTTTCTATCAAAGCATGAATTTCAAAGACAGATAGTTCATTAAGATTTCCCAAATCTCTCATGGAACTAACAGTAAATGAAGAAAATGTCATAACATTATGACATCATAAGTTCTATTGGAATACCTGGGCAGTTATTGGCTTTGTAGAGTGGAAAAATATTCTCAGATCTTCTCTGTAATTTTTAGAATAGTTCCAAGACATCTCTAGTAGAACAAGAGTGATACTAGCTATTGACAATTAACAAGCCAGGTCAGCAAAGCCTGGGCCCATCCCCAGGGAAGCCCGAAGAGCAGGATTGCCTCCCGTGCCCCTTCTCTTGCCCTCCATGTGCCCCAGTGAGCCGCCTCAGGACACAGGCAACAATCACACTGACCTACAGCAGGTGGGGTGCTAAGGGCCGGAAAGAGCTGAAGCAGGGAAGTTAGTAAAGGACACCAGTCACAGGTGTGTCAACTGAAGGGAACAACTTCCTGATGGAAATGGCATGACCGCATGACATGCAGAAGCTCCCCAAAGCTGGCCTGGGGCTTGTGGGCCAAGTCTCCCCTGCCTTTCTCTCTCCTGCCTCCTGCAGCTCCAGCCTTGAGTCAGGATTTGTTCTTCTAACACGTGCTGCTTCACTTTCCTGCCTCTCCATTTGCTCTTCTGCCTACACTGCCTCCCACAGTCCTCTCTGATCTGGCAAACTCTTGCTGATCCCCCAAAATTCACTTGAAGCTTCTCCTCCTTGCTGAGGCCTTCTCAGGACCCCAGCCACACACCACACCCCACCCCAGCAGGGTTCCTCAGCCCTGCTTCCTACCACCTGGGCCACATATTTGTATTCATGACTCTGATCCCTTAGTAAAAGACAGCTACTTAAAAGACCAGAGTGTGACACTCATCCCTGTATCCCCAGCACCTGGTCCTTCAAGACAGCTGCACCTTTAGCGGCTTGTTAATGAATGAATGAAATGTATGTTCTCTTTTTATAATGCCATCTTTGAAAAGATCTGCCCAAGAAAGCATAAGCCCATGAATGCCCTTTTATTTAAAACTCTTTTTGCAAAACTGACTCTTTTTTCCCTGAAAGCTGCACATTTTAGAAGTCTTTCTGGGTTTTTCCCCCATAAAATTATTTTGACGCCTTGCCATGTATCATGGCACATGGAGCCGCTGTAACTCTGCAGTTGGAAAAACATTCTGCTGTGCGGGAAGAAACCCTATCTGCCAAGACACTAAAAGGATTGCTAAAGATACAATGAGAATGTAGTGTTGGACGCAATGAAAGCAGCTTATACTCTTTTACAGCCTGAGATCATTTTCACAAAACTTTTTTTTTAAAGGTGGAAGGAACACACACTCTTTTTGGCTCCTCTTTTTCTGCAGCTAAACTCTGGACCTTTACCAATTCAGCCAACACCTTCCCCATCCTCAAGGTACCCCAGAAGAAGAGCAGCTGAAGAAGGAGGGAAAAAAGGCAGAGCCCAGGACACAAGACAAATGGCTCTCAAAAAAGGAGACAAATTCAGAGTAAGGATTCTTCCTTCAGTGAGGATTCTTCTACCACTGTTTGAGTTGCCATTTTGTTTTCAATGTTGAGCAAAATCGAAGTTTTAGAAAGAGAACAGATCCTAACTCAAGGCCGGAGCTGCAGGAGGCAGGAGGGAGGAAGGCAGGGGAGGCTTGGACAGGAGGCCCAAGGCCTCCCGTTTCATTATAAGCATGCAGGATTCAGGGTCAGGTGTTAGCTGCAGAAATGTTAGCTGGATCTCAGGAGGACCAGCCTGGGCCACCAGCTGTCCCTGCCCAAGCCTGGAGTTCTGAAACCGAAGACCCTTTACAAATAAAAGGAAATTTTCAGCGGCTCTATCAGAACTCAAGCACAAAAGAGGGGGAAAATCGTTTCCATATTTCACATAAACAACCTCTTACTGTGGCAATGAGGAATGTGTGAGTCAAACAAGGGCTGACAATGATTACGGTGCAAACGGAGCCCCTGCTCAAAATTAACAGGAGAATGTGCAACATGAAACACAGTCATGGACTCCCACACCATGAAATGTTTGCACTTATGTACTGCAAAATGTCTTTTAAAAAAAAAATAACATGTCCTTTTCCATGTGATTCTAGCTTTTTTTCTTTGTTCAAGAGGAAGCACCTGGAAGAGACCATCCCACGTGGAACTTGTGCCAAAGTCCTGTGAACTTTGGTACTTGCGGCTTCTGGTAATTGTAGATTGTCAGCTCTCCTGGCCCCAGACTCCTTCACACTGTGCTTAAGATTCGTTGTGCCCTTGAACAGACCCAGGTTTACTGCACTACAGTGGTCACGGTGGGGAGGAGGAGAGGCTCATAAATCACAGGATGACTGCAACACCAGAAGGGTCATTTCTGGAGAAGTATACTTTCTCCTTGCTGACTGTCAGCAGCAGAAAGCTACCCCTGGTGAACAGGGGTGAGAACCAAGCTCCAGAACATTCAAGGCCTGTGGCCGCCTCTTCACCACAAAGGAATAAGAAAGAGAAAGAAAGGAAGCAATCCCAAGTACCATTTCCTGAGCCTCTCTGAATTCTGTAACATGAGCTGGGCCCTCACCACAGGGTCTCATTCATCCTCATAATAACCATATGTATTATTAGCCCCATTTTGCAGATGGGGAAGGAGGCTCTGAAGAGCTAAGTGCTCAAGGCCACACCACCAGTAAGCGCTGGGGTGAGGATTCCACCCAGGTTTTCTATCCTGCCCCAGGCTGGCTCTGCCTTCTCCCTACCGCTGGTGACAGCAGGTGAAGCTCCTGCCCTACAAGGTGACTTTCCCAGGCAAGAGAGGTCTCCAAGCATGGGAGGGTCTCATGAGCAGGAGACGGATACAGGGAAACAGAGTTGTCTCCCTGACTTGTTCTCTGTGACCAGCTCGGCCGATGCTTAATAATGAACACGTGAAGGATGTAAACCTAGTGTCTGAAGAACCTACAGTAACCACTGTGTGAGCATGTCCCCGTTGTCCACTGTCAGAGGTGACCCTACGGAACTACAAATAGCAATTTCACATCCAACAAAAGACACACCATGTTCTCAACCACTTTATGTCCCACAAACCCCACTTCCCTTGAAAGCCAGATTAAAATAGTTAACTAGGTCTGTGGCCTCATATCTAGAGATTACTATTTCTTTATAAAGCCATGACAGGGCCCCACAACTTCAGGAAATCTGAAGGTCCTTCTACTGCTTATTTGATAATGTAAGTCAGTTCCTATAATAAGTGACTGACCATGTCCATCTCTCCTCTAGAATTTCTCTCATTAAGGCAGCAACTGGCAATGTGAAATACCCTTGACCCTTGAACAACTCAGGGCCTGGGGTGACAAGCTCTGTGCAGTCAAAAATCTGTGTATAACTTTTGATCCCCACAATATTTGACTATTAATAGCCTACTGTTCACCAGAAACCCTACTGATAACATCAACTGTCAACACATATTTTGTATGTTATATGTATTATATGCTGTATTCTTAAAATAATGTAAGCTAAACAAAAGAAAATGATTTTTCAAATTGTCACAAATCTCCAAAAAATTTCTAACATATTTATTGAAAAAAAAAAAAAAAAAAAACCTTTGTAAAACTGGGCCCATGCAATCCAAAGCCAAATTATTCAAGGATCAACTGTGTAAGAGACCTAAGGCCTTCAAGAGTATAGAAGATTGGGAATATCAGCACATATTTCCATGTGCCCTTCATAATTGCATCACCTTTTTAGATTTTATGATTTTATGCATGCCTGTGTTTTGTTATTTTTTAAAAATCAAACCTGACTATCAGGTTCTGGTTACTTTCTGAGCACTGAAGAAAAAAAATGACAGCAAGGTGGTGGGCCAGTTGTCCACCAATAAGGCATCTTCCTCCATTGTCTAAACAACACGAACTGAGATCATATGACAGCATTCCAACAGCAATTCCTACTCCTGGGACACCTGGCATGGCACTTCAGGGAAGAGTCACAAATACCCGTGGTCTCTTGGGGTTTGGCAAGCTCCAGGACACGGTACAGTTTTAGCAAGTTGTCATCAAGTGTTTCCCATGATGTCAGCAGCCCATGAATGTATCAAAACAATGACTGTCCCCATTTCCCCCTCCAGAGGTTCCCCAGGTCAGATTCCCACTTCTCAGTGTTGAAATCCAAATAAGTCACCTTGCCCTTTGGGTCAAAAATTGACCCACCTCTCTAAAACAAGCTTTGTAAAATTATGAAGCATTCTTTGGAAACAGCTACAAGTCCCATACTCTCCCTATATTCTCAGAGATCTCAGAAACTATGTATCAGGCCACCTCTCACTTCAATACTGTCCTGGCATAAAAAAGACTAAATGTTGGCTTGAAGCAGGTTGATGCCATGGTAATAAACTCATAACAAGAAATCAGTTCTCGTTTGTCAGGCTGACCCAAGATATTTTGCCAGATGCCAGTCAGTTTGCCATAAAACATCTTGAATCCACTGTTCAGCACCAAAGTGGGTGGGCCGTGACACCCTCCTGTCCTAAGAGGCACCAGATTTTCATATAGCCATTCCTAGATTACTGATTAATTAAGTTTGATTATATAAAAATTACTTCTAAAACACTTATCTAAATATGGTGATGTGGAAAGACCTCTAAAGCAGTATTGAATATAAAAAGAAACCATGGATCAGATTCAAACTGATCTGTGTGCAGCTATTTATACAAAAGAAAATAATTATCCATGAATGTGTATAAACACTCATGCTAATGTCTAGGAAAGTTCTGGAGCTGCTCGCATCCAATTCTGGAAAAAAAGCAAGGCTTAGTAAATTTTCTAAATACCTAGCTTACATTGCTTCAATTTTTTTATAAGAAAGTGTCTCTGTGTTATTGGACAAACAAAAATGAAGTCTGCAGGCAACAGAAGGACAATGGGAGGAGGGGTAAATATATGAAAACAAATGACATTCCATAGTTCCCAAATGTTTCATCAGAGAGGACTTTCCATTGATAGCTTTGTGATTACCACGTTGCTCCATGAGGCTGCATTTCTGCCTGCCACGTTAGCAGCAGCTGTTTCCTACCGTTCCTTATCTGTTTCCTCCAAGGCCATGAAAACTTCAAGGCAGCTCTGTCTGGTTCCAGAAGCTCAACACGTAAACCTGTATCCACACCTTCACCCCAGTGGCACCTTGGAGGAAGGGCACAGAACCTGCTGCCTTTATATTTCTAGCAAAGGCAAAGCTTTATTCCTGAAACTTCCTTCCTGATCACCCCAAAACCATCCTGCCTTCAGGCTCCTAACAGCCATACTAGTCACAACCCCTACATAGTCACACCAGCCATCATATTCAAAGACTATGTAGTGTTCTTTAGCCTAAAGGAAAACAAGAGGAAAACACTAAAGGAAAACACTGATAAACCATTAACACCTCTTTCCATTCCCAAATAGGGTGGAGAAGGTGAATAATGTGAGTTCAACCTATTAATTTCTGCAGCTTGCTACAATCCCATGACCAGCTTCACCCTCTGCACTGCTAGTGGACTGTTTTTAGTTTTCTAGATCGCTTCACCTAGGCAGCCCCAG
Source organism: Manis javanica (assembly GCF_040802235.1). Lineage (NCBI taxonomy): Eukaryota > Metazoa > Chordata > Mammalia > Pholidota > Manidae > Manis > Manis javanica. The sequence continues at coordinate 69,610,598 of NC_133168.1, forward strand.
CCTGAATCATCACCTGGCCTGCAAGCTCTCCTTTATCCTTTAAAACCACCCTCAAGCAACTGTCCCCTAAACTAACACACACGTACTTACACACACACACACAGTGCATTCTGTGCTCCTCCAACCAGCTCCTAGACCTGAAACGTGCCCATTACTGAAGGTACCAGACCATAGTGTAATAATGAGTGTTGACATCTCCCTTGTTGGACCGAAAGCTCCTGATCACTGAATCCCCACTGAGTCTACACATCCCACATGGTGAATACCGGCTAATGGCTGTGGGCCACAGTACAGGCTGCAATCTCCTCACTGCTGCTGCTGGGTGGTACCTACAAGGCCGTCATTTTATAGGATTGGTGGATGGGGTACAAGCAGGTCAAGTTTGGGAAAAGAGTATCATCAGAGATGTTCTGGACTGGGAGTCTAGGGAATTCCATTCTAGTCTAGGTTCTGCCACTACATCTTAGCCAGGTAACTCTCTGGGCCACAGTTTCTTTAACTATGAAGTGAAACAATTTATTCACTCAAAAGAACATGCACTTGGACTGCATAATCTAAAATTATCACCAACCCTCAAAATTACAGGTAGTGATGGGAAAAAACATGGGAATCATAGTGCTTGAACCACAATCCTAGGGGAAAATGCCTACTCTTATATTCCCAGTAGGTCAAGAAATAACTCAATTTTCTCATACCTAAACAGGATTAGGAGGCAGCACTGGGTAACACCTAATACTTCTCTACTCTAACGATCCTCCTGTCACCTGATCTCAAATCTAATGAGACTTTCTCCATTTATCTTCCCTCAGGTAAAAATAAATCAAAATTTGAAAATAAAAATTAATTGCTATTATCTTAGTTGAAGCAAAGGCATCTGTTGCAAATTTAAGCAGCAAACAAATACTGACAGCCAACCCTGGATCCTGAAGGCTTGTAAACAGGCGGTAAGCTAGCCACACAGGCCTCGGGCTGCTCCTGGCCAGATCCAGACCTTTGGAGAGGGGATTTTTAGCTTGACTCATTACCCCTGGTTTCTTAGACAGCAAAATTGCCAGTTCCACTGAAGATAGTACTGCCAATTAGCATGGATTTCAACTCTCTCGATGGGATTTTCTGTGGATTTTTTTCAACTTTTCAATTCAGTGTACAGTTTGAAAACTGACAGGATCTAAAATATGATGTGAGAAGAAGGGAGAAAAAAAAGAACCTTTAAAATATGCCATGCACTAATGCCCTGAACTCCGTGACCCTACACAGGGTTCTAAAGCTGCAATGGGGCAGGGGAGGAGATTACAGATGGTCTACAATGTATTTTTAAGAATAATACATAAATATAAAATAACTGGGCATATACAATAAGTTGAAAACTCATCTGGAAGAAATGACATGCCAATTTCTCCAAGAAAGCAAAAGGCCCCTTTGTCTAATACAGATTTGTCCAGTTTTAAGACAACTTTTTACATTCATCAGTGCTGAAATCCTGTTCCAGATGCAGGTGCCCAGGGACTAAAATACAGAGACACTTTTTCCTTAGGCTCAAGGATGCCTTGTGCAAAGTCTGCTCCATCTACCAATATGCAAATCAGGCAAACTCTTAAGCTTTTCATTTACATGTCTCCTCAAAAAAAAAGATCAGATATGAGTCTTGCTCATCAGCCCAGACCTACTGACAGCTGGTTCCTCCCACTCAGTAGCCTACCTGCACAGGTGCCCCTGGCCCCTGTGGAGATCACATTTTGCACATTGTAACCTCAAAGTCCCTCAAGACGTTTTCGATTGAGGGAATCATTTCCAGTGACTATCTAACAGAAGTAATCACCATTCCGAGAGCTATTCCCACAGTGCTTATGGGAGCAGATCTTACGAAATAAATTCTTGGCTCCCCAGAAGAAACCAGGCTGGTTTCCCTAATTGGGCTCAGTGAGACAGAGCTCCCTCCTTGCGGGCATTTGGGCCAGATGATGACAGAAAACTATTACTCAGTGGAATACCTACTATACCGTGGACACACCCCAGGATCACCGGCACACCCACCATTTATCAAAAACCACAGTAAAGGAAACGTAATAATTTGTGCACATTAATTGTGATAAAACAAGAAATACAAAACTTGAAGGGCCTGCCTTTAGACAGCCTTCCCTATGACTTTTAATGACTATACAGATCACTATTAGCAGCTGTCAAGTCTCAGAACACCATGCAAGTGGAATAACCAGGGAGAGAGATTTAAGAAAAAATGCACATCTTGACATTTAGGAGGTATAATTGGCATCTCCTCTTTTCAATGCCATTTCCGATCAACACATTCCCCAAGGGATATGTGATCCAATCTTCTCACTGAGTTATACTTTACCAATTGTAAAAGACAGGGTATCTTTAATTTGAAACTATTCTGTTGGAAATGTGAAAAATTTTCCCCAGGACATCCCTGTGCTCTGTACAACAACAGCTAGCATTTTATTAAGCACTTACTCTATGTCATGTCATTTTACCATTTATTGTGGTAAATGCTTCACCTGTATGTCTCACCTAACCCTCAACATAAACCTTGAAACTTCAGTAATAGCATGACTCCAAATTCAAAAATAAGCTAGTTGACTAAATAATGTATGTAACTTGGCCAACATCACACATCTGATAAGGGATAGTGAAGGACCCAAACTTAGGCAGCCAGTGCTCTAAACCATTACGTAATACTCTAGCAGTTGCAAATATCTGAGAATGAGGAATAGACCCCACACAAACATGCACATTTACACAACCACGACGGACAGGGAGAGGAAAAAAGCAACCATGAATGAATGCATGAGTCCATTTTCTCTCCAGGCAAAGTCCTTAAGAATGAAACAACTATTCCTCTATTCCGGGCAATTAACTACAGCTATGTGCTCCTACTTCGCCCAAAACAGACTCATTCTACTAAAATCCAGGATTTTTACAAGTTGATTGCAACTTTGCTGGAGAGACTTCCAGGTTTTACCTTCTTTCCTATCAAGTGTTTAGGGCCCTGTAATAAAGGCCCTAAACAGGCTTTTTTTTTTTTTTTTTGAGTAAAACAGATACAGTCCCAGACCATCTCCAATGCAAATGTTACTCTTATCATTTAGCTTTGGGATGAAATTACCTTTTTTTAAAAAGAGAAAAAAAAAGTCAACATTCTTTTATGGAACAAAACTCTACTCCTTACATATTTGTTGCAACACAGTGTCACTTTCTTTTAATTGTGGACCTGTAAAAAGCAAACAAATGCTTTGGTTCATCTACTGCAGTTACCTTCGATCAAATAAATTCTTACTGATATTTATCATTAAAAAAAGCAAATAAAACCAACAATTACAATAACATATGCAGTATACAATCTGCTTTTATAAGAAAAATAGTCTCATAATGTTTTTATAACATCATAGTTATATAGGAATCACCAAAGATGACAATTACCAACTTCAAACCATAAAATTTTTTTCAGATCTTTTGATGACAATTAAATAATTACAAACGACTGAATTCACCTCATCTATCACTTTGAGGAAGTCTACCACAATTGCATTTAATAAGGTAGATGTTTCTTAAATCTTAGATTTCTCCCTGAGTTCCTAACATTGCTCATAGGCATTTAAAGTTTTTTCTTATTGATTCATTAGAACATGATTTTAAGAACGGAGTTTCTATGGTAGAATTGGAATATTACATATTATCTCAAGTTAAAGTTAATTTTAAAATCAGAAAAGAGGAAAAAGTACCCATGCTACCTTCATAAAATATTTTTGCAATATCCATTCTAGGGCATTTTTTAAAAAGAAGAATGAGAAACAGAATACCCTGGGAATGTAAAACAAGCCCACTGATGGAAGAAGTTACAAAACGTAACTTCAAACTGGTAAAAAACATTAAATTGATTAAAGTAATAGCTATAAATGTCCTCCAAGGAATCATATACTCAGAAATCATGGGGAATGGAAAGGACAGAAACAGAAAAACTGGCTGGTTTTTGAAGTGTACTATTAAAAACTAAAATTTTACCTTGCTATATTATTTTTAAAACCACATACCCCTGAATTATAACTGTGGACTGCTGAAGATGGATGCTTTCCCAGAACTGAGTATATGCTTAACCCTGGGAATGACGTGGCAAAGTCAAGCATCCTCAGCGATCGGGAACACAAAGCAAAGCAAAAAAATGGCAGCCGCACAGAGGTGGGCTCTTTGTTTTTGTTTTGTTTTCATCCTACCATAATCAAGCCCCATTAGTTTTAAGTATCATCTGTGGGTTCTCCCTGAGTTCAGGACCTCAGAAATGAGTATACACGTGGCTGTTTCTGGATGTGGTATGGCAAGTATGATTTATGTGGGCCTGGGTCTGAAATGTTCCTAAATGTACTTTCAAGAGTTAGACAGAAACTGCACCAAGCTAAAGAACACACGGGAGGAAGCAGTGTATCTTACTTGGTCCAACATCCTCCTGGGGTAGGGGATTGGGAGTCTTCCTAACCCTCACATGACATTTCTGACCAGTTCTAGAGAATAAATTCCTATAAAAGCTACACTACTTTGGCTCACCCCACTAGAGTGAAGACTGAACATAAAGATCACAGCATATGCTGAGCTAGAAATAGTCATTAATCATTAACTGGCCATGGGCAGCAGATTACAGGTGATAACGCACAGAACACCCACAGCTCCAGGTGGGACCTCAGGCCACACTCCTCAGCAGGAGACTCCCCTGAGTTCAGCCTCCCCGACCCCAGGCTGGGTTCTTCTCTGTCCCCACCTCCTTCCCTTTTCTTTCCCACCGCCTGGCAGCCCAAACTCCTATCTCAAGTCAATGGTTTAGTAGTTTCCTCTTTTTGTAATAAGGTGGTTTTATGTTTCCTAATGCTAAAAGTTCAGGCAGTTTCACATTTCACAGATCAAAGGAAAGAAATACCCAGGAAGTCAAGTTAATTTTTGCACAGAGCCTTTACTGATACTTCTTGAGATTCTGGACTCCCCCTACAGCAGAGAGGCTGGGTCACTCCGGGTCTAAAGCCCACTATAAAGCTATGTTCCACAGAAGAGAGGCAAGTGCCTTCCTAACAGAATCCTGGATCAAATAATATATAAGGGCCTTAAAAAATATATACACATAACTGTACAGCTACATGTATGTGTATGGCTATATATATGTATTCACACACATACTTCATCCACAAAGAAAGACCCCTCAGGTATATAGTCGTTCATTGGTTTTCCCCTGCTCAGAGGTGTGAACTGGAGGGCCCTGGTGAAGTAGCTCCCTCTGCCACAGCACCTCTCCAGCCCTCTCTCTCTCTCCACTCCATCTCTGGAAAGATCCAGCACAATCCAGTGCTTCTGCTAGTACTAAATTCCATGCTCTGTCTTGACACCCAGTTTTTGGCAAATATAAATTCCTTTCCCTACTCTGGACCTGGCTACCTCTTGCTCACCGACAAGGTCCCACTTTGCATGTGGCTTCCTCCAAGAAGCCCTCCATGCAATGTATGCCCATTCAAATCTGAGTCAAATACTTCTCCCCTGCACTCCTAGGATGCTCTATAAAGTTAAATGTCTATGGAGTTGTCTGTGTACTCCACCGAGTGGTAGGTGCCAAAGACAAAGGGCCCTGTCTTGTACATTGCACCTATAAGGGACATTACAAATAATAGCTGCTCAATAAATACCTGATGACTTAAATATTTGAGTCTCTAGTTGCACCAATTTTCCTGCTGACAAATGGTTTCCACCTATGGGCTATAACACATTATTTATATATGATTTCATGGCATTATCAATTATTTCAGGTAAAACTTATGCTGTATGATGGCAAATATCAGCAACAAGGGATTCTTCCAAAGTTTTCTACCTAAATGGGTAGCAAACTTTGGAATAATGCAGAACTCAGGTGGAAAGCTATTTACCATCACTTGCCAAAAAAGTGGAGTAGAAGGAATTTTAACTGAACATTCTTCTCTATAGAAGCCACTAGTGCATAGTCATTCAGTAAATGAATGTCTTTGGTAGCATTGAAATGAGATTGCATAATCTACACTCTTACCCAGCCCAGGGAGGGTGTCACATGTCCCAATTTATCAAATAGCTAGTTACCAGTTAGCTATTCCACAAGTTCATTACATATTTTAAAGAATTAAAATAAAATGCATTAATTCCCTAAGTCATACTGAGAATAAAACAATGCTGAGCCAGTCAGGAAGATGCTGATACTGGGTGGTCTCCTGGGACATCGACTCCTCTTCTGCCATCTGCTCTTGAACTTACTCGGACTTGTGGCCCCCAGCAACCTACTGAAACTACCTTGTCAAGATCACCAGTGTCTCCAGTACACTGGTCAGTTCTTAGTTCCCCACTTCTCAGCCCAGACCACTCCTTCCTCTCTGGCCCCCTGGACACCACCCTCTCCCAGTTTTCCTTCTGCTCATGTCTCAGACTCCTAAAGGTTGGAACACCCAATTTCTCCTCCTCTCTTTTCTGGTCTCCCTAGGTCCACTCACTAGGCGGTATATCTAGTCTCAAGGATTGAATACAATGTATATACCCCAAGGGCCACCAAATTTCTGTCTGCTCCCAACTTCCCCCATTAATCTAGACACATGTATCCAGTCGCCTGCTTCACATAGTGGACTGACTCTGCACACTTAAAAGCCAACAGTTCCTTCTCCATCTCCCCCCATGCTCTTCCACCTCTCAGTGGATGGCAACTCTATCCTTCCAATTTCCCAGTCCAAAATCTTTATGGACATCCTCTCACACCTACATCCAAGCTCCGGTAAATCCTACTGGCCTTTCAGAGCACCCAGAGCACGGCCGGCGCTCACAGTGGCCACAGCTACCACCCATCTCCAGGCGTCCTCATCGGTCCCCAGTCCACACTTGATAACTTCAGTCTTGCCAACACATCAAGCACTGTAATCTGAAAATATAAATCCGGTATCACTCCTTAGCTCAAAACCCTCCCATGACTCCTCAACATACCAAATTAAAGCCAAAATATATACAATGATCCCTAAGGCTCTGCAGCAACCGGATCTCCTCTCCTCTCTGATTTCATCTTCTGCTGCTCTTCCCTCCACCCCCTCTGCTCCAGTCACATGGGCCTTTGCTCCCTCCCCACATAAGGCATTCTCCTGTCTGAGGGCATTCGTACCGGCTGCTCCCTCTGCCAAGAACATCCTTCCACCTGTTAGCTGCATTGCTCACTGAAATCCTTCCCTGGCCACTCCAGTTAAAAGTGCATCCCCAACCCCTTCCTGCTTCTACCTACTGCCCTTCCCCATGGCACATACCACATCTATGTGCTATGACCTTTACTTAATGTCTATCTGCCCGCACAAGAAAGTCAGCTCCAAGAAAATAGGAGCTATTATCTATTCTATTCACTGCTATATCCTCAGTTCTTGGGACAGTGCCTGGGCACGATGTAGACACCTCAATAAATATATGTTGAATGAATGCATGGTGACCATCAATCTTCACCAGACCTGGTAGAAGTGCCAGTTAACAGGGCACTCTAGCTAAAGAGACCAAGAGTTAAAGTGTAAAGAGAGATATTTCTCCTAATATAGCCGAATTCTTCATTGTACTTCATTGTTCAGTACTTCTTTGAAAACTTCATTTCCAGAGCCAGAATTAACCTGAAAGACAAGTGTCATCACTTCAGAATACCAGGTAAATGGAATTAGTATTAATTTAAAAATCAAAGATGAAAAATTAACAAGTTTTGATAGGAATGTCAGCCATGCAGAACACTTGGGGAAAATGCTGTATGTAAAATAATCTTATCATTTTATAGCTGATCCTTTATTAAGCATCCGTTAACTTTACCTGAGAGAAATGACAGAAGAAATCACATCTACTTCTAAGGGTTAGTTGGGCCAATAATGAATAAGAGCACTAGCCATATCACGCTTCGTGAGGAAGGACGTGCCACCCCCTCCCTTTAGTCTCAGGCCCTTAAAAATATGACACATCATTGGCTTGCTCCTGGTTGGTCCTTTGGCTACTCATGTCAGGGAACCAGCGCACCCAGTCACACAGCAACTTCAGCCAGGCACATTCGCCAGAACTGCTATCTCACTAAGCACTGGACAAGACTTCAGGGATTACTCCAAGATGCATTCTGCATTTATCACCACTGATTTCATATCTCCACTTACATCCTGCCCTGTAGGACTCTAATCCTCTCTATTTTGTGTTCTGTGCCTTAGAATGCACTGTACAGAAATAATTCTGGGTGTCATATTCATGTATATTGCATCATTTCACACTCAAGTTCAAGGACCTAAATTTCAGCTAACACTATCTTATTTTAACACATTTCATGTGTCAAGCTGCATGATATTTACACCTCATTAAAATATGAGACAATTATAGTGCTGCAATAAGAGAGGGCACTGTGTTTTCTTAAGTGTTTGAATCACGCAAGATGTTGGTACCACGCAAGATGTCATCTGCTAATTAGAACAGCTTTTGAGGTTGGTATCTGTAAGATACTCTTGAACCCACAAAACAGCTCCTCCTAGAATTCAACACATTTTTATGGGCACTGTCATGCTAAGCCACTGAGGCACAGAACCTGGACATTAAAACCCTCTTCTCAGCAATCTCATATCACAGTCCATCAGGGCTTCCCACCTGCTCCAGGGCTGTGTCTCTCAGCATCCTTCTCTCCTCTGGTTTCTCTGGCCTCTGCAGCTTTCACCAAGGGAACCCCCAAATGCCTCCTGGAGATCTTCTAGGTCTCTCGGCCTCTAATAACTCCTCCCTCAAAGCCCGCCCAACTAGGTAGCATCAGCAATATACCTCCATTCAAACCCCTCTATTATTTATCAAAAGGATTAAGAACAAACTTCCTAAAAGTCAGTGGCTCTCAAACTGGGCTTCACAGACCACCTGAAAAAGACTTAGGGGGCTGACTGCTAAACACACAGCTCTCAGGGCCACACCTTGCACCTAAAAGAGCAGACTCTCTGAGAGTTGGGACCATGACCGTTTGGTCTATACTAGTATCTCTTATGTCCACTAAAACCTGAGCACCAAATACCCTAAATCCTGCATTTAGAGGGCATGGCTGGAGACATGTGACCATGCTGGACTAACATACATCAAACCGACCCAGACAAGACCAAACAAGAAATAAAAAAGAAGGTATAACTGTTTGAAGGTAACAGAGAGCCCCTAAGGCAGCCAGGACTTGAGGGTTCAAGATTCTGTAGAAGAAAAGAGGAAAGTGAGTCAACATTCTTCCCTGAATGGCCTGAGGATGAGAAGCCAAGCAGAAAATAGCCATGGCTCTGAAATCAAGAGGAAAAGAATTTGATTATTTTAGTACATACAAACAAGAGAATAAACCTGCCTCTAAATCTATCATCCATTGATCACCCGTGTTGGCATTGTGATGTATTTCCTCCCAGTCTTTTTTGTAACGTATATTCATACAACCTCAGAATTTTAACTTATGAGAAAACTAGAACCTAAAAACATTAAGTTACTATTCAAAGAGTTACATAATTCCTATTAAATGTATCTTAAAATCTATCATTCTCCATTTATAGTAGCCCAATCAAATAGTTAAAAAAGACAAGGAAGAGATACATTATCCTCTAGGATTTTTTTGAGCTGTAAAATTACAGGTTAAATTCAAGTATGCCAATTCAAGTTATACCATTCATAATGAGTATGCTTTCCCCCTTGCTCCCAAAACTTCTTACCAGGCCAGACTTATGTTAGTACCTACCAAAGAGCACTAGCAGAAAGGTCAGGTTCTGGAATCAAAAGCTTCTCAATTCAAACCCCATTTACTAATTGTGCAGCCTCAGAGAGGTCAGGGTTTGCTTTTCTTAACTGGAAAACGAAGGCCATAAAAGTGCCACTGTAGAACTAGCCATGTGAGGACTAAATGAGATAATTCATGAAAAACCATCACAAGGGCCAAGCGCACAGTACAGAGAATATCAATAAATGTCACCTACTAGCTGCTGCCTCCTTACTAAATCGTGAGCCTCTCTATGACACACTTCATTTATATCTCACTCATAAATTTTTCGTTCCTTGCCTGAAACACACAGAGTAATTGGTATAAAAAAAGAAAATCTATATGTATATTTTTTTTAATTTTAAGCTTTTAAAGGGGAATTAATGGTTGAAATGAAAATCTAATGAAGGTTTAACAAAAGCTCTATAATGAATATGTATGCATATGTGTATATTTATGTGTATATTGTGTATGTATAGTCTATATACTTATGTATTTGTAAATATATATGTGTGTGTGTGTGTGTGTGTGTGTGTGTGTGTAGATATAGGTATACAGAGACTGTTCATGTACAAAGCAAACTGAAAGTTTAAAATATTCCATAATTTTTGTTCATAAGTTTTATAGGCTGCAGTTTGGAGCGAGGACTACTCCAGTTTAAGTATTAAAGCTAGTGTTTTTCTTATTTGTTTTATTTCCCAATCCAGAGCACCATAAAAATAGAAAGACCCTGAGTAAACTGATAATTTACTAAATAAAATAAGACCCCACAAACCAGCACAGAAGTTTGGAACCCTATTTTAGGTTATCCGTGAAATCCTTCTGTACAAACAGAAAGAGTTCCTGTCAAGAGCCAATACCACACAGGAAAGGGCAAAGTCAATTCCACCAGGAAAAGCCAAATCTTAATATATATATCATAAAATATATCTTACAATTTTAGAAATAACATAATTAAATAGCAAAATGAAATTATAGGTAACAAACAGAATTACTATACAGCTTATTGTATTCCCATCTTATAGGTATGTTTCCCACTTAGACAATTAACACCTGGCCATAAGTGTCCATAGAGGGAACTGCAAACTGGTTCACAGATATATTTTGTTTGTCCTATGCCAAAAAAAATCTGTAGATAGTTTTCTAAAAGCCAGTAAATGTGACATCAAAATCAGATTTCCAGCTTCATTTGGAAAAATAAAAACACCAATAAATATCCGAGGACCTGGCAACTGCATGCCTACAGTCAGCAGAAACAGTAATAAATGTGCCTTTGGGTTTGCCAAAGTCTCCACCACTCCCTACTGTTCACATGCTCCCACAGGTCAATTTCTGACTTGCCTACTTGGCCCCTGTAGACATCAGAGTTTGCCACACTTGCAAGTCTCAGTGCCATTTCTTATCCTCGCTGTTCATCTCCGTAGTATCTTAGTATTTTGGACTCTCTTTGACTTTGTCAACTGCACAGGGGCTCTCAAACTCCACCTGCACTGATTCAATGACCATGTACTAAGGCAGAAGAGACTTTCACCTCGTCCTGCAACATATATGTCACTCTGAGTTATTTCTCCTCTCTGCTTTCCCTTTCACTCACTTCTCTTTGCATCTGCATGCATTGCTCCAAGCCAAAAGCAGAGTGTTAAATTAAGTCAGAGAGATCAACCATCCACTCTCTCAACATGAAAGGGAGAGAGGGTGTTATATTCTGTTCCCCTATTACAGCAAGGTCTGGAAATTCCACACAAGAGCTAAGCAGGTCCCTTCAGACTGTGAAACATCCCCCTCCTTCTGCGTGTTCCTCACAGAAGTACACAGCAAAAGGATTCCCTGCGTCTGGAGCACAGCAGCTGGCTAGGAGCCCAAGGGAATAAATAGCTTTGAATCTTCCTCACCCACACTGTGGACAAGGACACTTACAGACCAAGGTGCATTAACTCATCCCCTAAAATATGTAACAACCATCCCTACTGGAAAAGTTCTCCTTCCTAATCAATCATTATATATTAGCTAAAAAACAACCACAGGCAAGAATTACAGGGGGTAGTCTGACCTGCATCATTTATGCTCCATATGAGTGATACAGACCAGTGGTCCTCAAATTTTAGCCAGTACCAGAATCACCTGGAGGACCCACCTGTTAAAACACGGCTTCCAGGGTCTCACCCCAGGGTTTCTGATTCTGTGGGTGGGGGCTGAGAATTTCCATGTCTAGATTCCCAGGTGATGCGGACACTGAAAATGTACATTCAAGGACAATATTCATTCAAGTTCAAGTACTACAAGATGTTGGGAGGTTCCACATGTACATGTCTGGGAAAGGGTCTCTTAAAAATCTCAGCTAACAGAGACGGGTAAGATTCCTTAAGGGAGGAACAACCTAAGACAGGCACAGTCACAGGGGGGCCATCAGGTGAGAATTTGGGGATCAACAGAGGTGAGGCTCAGAACCTCACCCCCCCCTGCTTTGAGAGAAATCTTCTGCATCCGTGGATGTCTTGCTGCCCTTGTCTAGCCTGGATTAATACTTAGTCCATAGGCACACACCTGATCATCTGATCATCTACATTTGCCTTCTTACAGCACTAAACTATGTTTTCTACCTCTATCTTGCATCTACCTACCACTTCAGCATTTTATTAAAAATAAAAATAATAATAATAATAGGAGAAATGTGGGATCAACATATAAATCAAGTACAAAAATCAAATGAATATTCATATTTGACCTGATTGTTTATAGGTCATAATGCGTGATCAAAACCGAAAGTTTCTGTGATGAATGCCCTTGTACGGTTCACCATGTAAGAATTTATTCACTACGTAAGAATTCGTTCACCATGTAAGAACTTGTTTGTTATGCTTCAGAAGATTGGAGACTGACGAGAATTAGGCTTGAGATGGATTAATGATTGTACATTGAGCGTTGTCCCCCCTATACTGAATTTTATTGTTGTTAACAACCATTTGATCAATAAATATGAGAGATGCCCTCTCAAAAAAAAAAAAAAAAATCTCAGCTAAAAAATGTCAGGAGTCAGGTAAAACAGCTGTATATTTATAGGTGCTCATAAGTGTCCTGATGACACGGTATCAAATAAGAATGAAGAATTTTTCTGCTTCCAAAAAGGTTTCATTTACAGATCAGCTTTATGTAAGATTCTTCAACTTGGCCTAGGGGTGCTTACATCCAAACCACTTCTACCACCTGCGTCTATAGACACCTTAGCAGTCTACACCTTAGGAGTATGTGAGTTTTTTTTACATACTCCTAACAACTCTAGGCTTTAGTTCAAGACCCATTGGGGACCCACATGAAGATGGTGCTGACAACTTCAATATGTGTTACTTGAAGTCCGGACTACTCTACACAGTAACCTAGTTTTCTTCTGTTTCAAAGATCACATTCCAGGTAGCCTTTTGACATGATTTGCCTTCTGACACTGTAATATAAATTACTCTGAGAAATGGTTCAGTTAAGAGGTTCAAGTGATGTTGGAAACACAGAAACACATACACACCCCTCCACTAAACCCAAAAGCACTGAATTTTCCTCTGCTGCAAATCTCTGAAAAGAGGAAATAGAATATTTCCTTTCACTAAAAGGTCTTCCTCAGGAAAGCATGGTTTAGATTATCATAATCACTGCCTTTTCTGATAAATAGCAGGTAGGGGTTTTCCTCTAAACTGGCTAATAAATATTCTCAGTGGGGGAGGGGGAGGAGGTGTATGTAGTAAGCTTCCAGGTTATTCTAATATGTGCCAACCTCCTTCAATTCCTTTCCACTCACTCCTAACTTGTTGATGAGTGATACATTAAGTTAAAAAAAATGTTCAACTGTCCTCTAAAAAGTTCTCAAAATACCATCTATTCAACCAAAAGTACGGTGGCTCACTTTTCTAAAGCAAAATTAGTACAGTTTGCCGGTAGAGCAAAATATTTTAAATCATCTCTATCTACCAGTCTTTCAAGCTCAAATATCTTTTCAGGTTTCGTATAGAAATTTTTTACAACCTACCGATCTGCATTCTACAGAACTGTTTTGCACTAATAAACACAACTCCATTTGCCCTTCTGATCCCAGGTTAAAAACTGTTCAATCAGCCATTTGATGTCAAAGAAAACAAACTAGGCTACGGCCACTTTCACAAAAACCCTATTCATAGATGAATAAACAGCTTCAGAAACCGTAGCTCCCAGCAAAATGTGCCAAAAAAGAACAATGACGTAAACAAAGCATGTGAATGCAAAAAGACAGATTGCTCTATTTTAAATAACAAGAGAGTCAGCCAGGATAGGGGGTGGGGGAGGCAGGGCGGTCTCTTAACCCTGGAAGGGAAAGAAAAAAAATGAATACATATCCTGACTTCAAACATAATTTTTAAATTATCAGGACGTGAAGCTATCGGTGAACCAACTGCACCTAGAACCTGGCTTCTCAAATGCTGGAACTGCCAATACCTGAGTGCAAGATACCCTCAGCTCCAGAATACTGCAGGGCCTTCCAGCTGCACTCCTTCAATTCATTTCTGCCCCAAGGATCCCAATCACATCACGTTATTGCCCAGCTTTCCATAACAACTAGCCAAAAAAAAATAATAAATCGCAAAAGCCAGACTTTTAAGGCCGTATGTGATCTGGCCTCTGCATTATCTCTGTCACCCCTCCTCTACCCACCAATACTGCCACCCTGCCCTCCACCCTCTGGCTCTTCAGGGCTCCACACTTCCTTTCTTCAAACACTCAAGCTCAGCTGCACCAGGGCCTTCGCCATAGATGTTCCACCTTCCTACAATGCTCTTCCCCTCATTTTCCAATGGCTGGTTCCTTCTTGTCATTCAGGTTTAAATGTCATCTTCTCAGAGAGGCTTCCCCGGTGACATACACACGAGTCCCCACCCCGTCCCTCTGCTCCACATCGCTGCTTTATCTTTGTACTTACCTTTAGCAAATATTTTCTTGTTTGTTATGTTGCTGTTATTGCTGTCTGTCATCCTCACATCTACCATATTAACAAGGACCCAGCTGGACCCCTGCACCTAGAATGCAGCTCCATTTCCAGCACCTACAACAATAGCTGGAACTTAGCTCCTAAGTAATTATTTGTTGAATGAATGAAACTCTTTCTACTAGAGGAAGAACTTATCATTTATCATTTATGTCAGTGTTCCTCCTAAGCCCCTCCCAAGCAGGCTACTACTAAACCATCTAGGATACCACCTGCTGCTAAGACCTAGAAGGCCCTCAGAGGAAGTGAGGGAAACGTGTGCAAGGGAACAATGAGGAGAAGACAGAAAATGGAGTTGATTTAACTTAAACCACCTAAATACCAATAAAAGGGTGGGTGGAATTGACATAAATTATCGGTAAGTATGTAAAAGGTGACTATCGGCCACAATAGTGTTAAATATTTCAACAAAAATAATCCAATTATAATATATATGAATTTGGGCATTATTATGAATTAATCACTAAAAGTATGTGAACATTTATGTGATGTGCATTATGTAAAATGCTTTCCCTATATTCCTGCTTTGAATTCTAACTAAAACCCTGTGAGTTGGTTATTATCAGTCCTATTTACAGATGAGAAAACTAAGGCAGTCTTGGAGAAGATGAGCTACTTACCTAGGTTTTCAAACCAGTCACTGTCAAACACAGAATTTGAATCGAATTCTATTTTATTCCAAAAGCTGCTGGAGCTTTTCTTCCAAAGCAATCAAAATGAAAACACCGTAAAAAATATTAAAGGCAAGCAGGAAATGGGGCCATAAAAATTGCAGGTGTTGTTTAAGAAAGTTAAATAAATATATGCGTGTGTGTGTGTGCACGCATGTGTGTGTGTGTGATTCTACTAAATAGAAATGTTAATTGTATCACGTCAACAAAAAATTGCAATGACACTCAAAAATTAGACTGAGGGCCAAAGAGAAATGATTCATCCTATAACTGAGTTGCATTCTGAAACAACGAGACCACAATCAACAGCTACAATAACAGAAATAACTGGCAGTAAGTGTTTCAAATGCTGTTAAGTTCAGGTTCAGAATATGTAGGATCCTGCTTAAACTGTGTTATTTTAAAAAGAAAGAAAAAGAAGGAAAAGGATATGTCACATAAGCACTAATCCTAAATGGATTATCAGGAAACACAAAAGCCAGAAGTTCTTTGGGGTTGCACCTTGCTACACTTGGGTCGATTAGGACAGAACTGAGAGCAGCCATTTTGGCAGAGGAGGAACCCACAGGCTCCAGGGGCTGGGCAGAGCCACAGAACAGAAGCTGTGGAGTCTGGTCTCAACCGTTGGCCTTTGACCTTGGACAACTCATTGACCATCCAAAGCCAAAATGTTCTCTGCAACAGAGCCATGGCTTCACTGCGTATCTCTTGGCCTTGTGAAAAGAAATCAGATGAGAACAAATTTGGAAGAGCTCTACAGGGCTCATGTCAACAAAACTTTTGTATGCACTAAAAGCCTTAATAATGGCTAAGCCAGTAATGAAAACTCAAGAAGTAACACAAAATGAGAGTAAAGAAGGAAAGGAAAGTGAGAACATGAATGTCCCAGAGCTAGAACCCAACAGGCAGGAACAGTCAAAATCGAGGCAGTGACAGAGAAGTGGGAGACACAAGAGAGAGGCCCCCACAGTTCTGCCCAGCACTGTGAACGCACGCAGGGAGGCTTGCTCCTGACTCATGACCTGCTCAGTCCCAGTCCCTGTGGAGGAAGAACTGAGACACACGGCCTGGGCAAATCTCGAGAACTGCTCTGGTTATTTGTTCCTGAAATGACATTCAGTGTCATTTCCCACCAACAAAATCTCCCCCCACCAGGATCCTGAGACCAAACCTCAACCACAATGCTCACTGGCCACCCCACAACTCCTTTCTTGCTATTTGTCTTTAAAATAAAAAGGTCATTATGAGAACTCTTCAAGTCCCAAAACAAATGTGAAAAATCTCCAGAGAAATGTCTCATTTAGACTGAGGAGAACAACCTGATGCTGTTGCTAGGTGGTGCTTATAAATATAAGCACACACCGTAAGGTCGCTTTTTTGCTTTAATTAGTGGCCAAGTTAAGCATCCTCAAATTAAGTGTCATCACTTGAAAGCTTAAATAAAATAGAGTGAGTCCAATGTGAGATCAGATAGCAAGACCTACCACTGGAGTGTGAACATGCGTTTGCAGCTATGTGCGGTATCAGTGCCTCTCAAACTGTAATGAGCACACGAATCACCCAGGAATCTTGTTAGCGTGCAGATTCTAATTCATCAGGCCTGACTTTCTGCAGCTCTAACAAACTGCCAGGTGACACAGCTGCTGCTGGTCACAGACCAGGTGCCAGATAGGGTCAACAACCAACAGCAAGAGTCGATCCTAATGCCGTGCTCACTGGAAATCTAGCGACCACAAGAAAAAAAGTTGAGAAAATAGAGTTTGGCATTATTAACCTGAAGACTGCTCATGATATTGGCAAGAGGCATCTATCACTCAGCTAACCGCAAACCTTCCTGATACACTGCAAGTCCTGCCCCAGGTCCTTTGAGTGGCTGGCAAATGGCAGGGCAATCTGTACTGACTGGTACCCTGAACAGTAGGAATCGACTTTAGACAGCCCTGGTGGCTTACATGGAATAATTTATGACCTGGGGCTATAGGATAAAAGAGGATAGGAAGCAATAAAAACAAGGAGTAGTAATTTATTGAGAGTTTACATAAGATCACAGAGTCAGGGGTGGAACTCCAGTTCAAACCCAGAGTCTGATTCCAGAGCCCATACTCTTCCCCAGAGCTTCATTGCCTGGCACAGGCCACGGAGGTGATGAGGTCAGAGTAAGAGAGGAGCATTTATGAGCACCAGCATATGTATAAATATGCAATCCTGAGCACATACTCTCTGTCTCCCTGCTTTATTTAGTTTCTTCGTCTTTAATATGGGCCAATAATGGTTCATACACCTCACTGGATTTTCTAAGGATTGAATGAGGGAGTCTAAATAAAACACTTAGCACTGTGTCTGACCTATAATAAATGCTTCAATGAATGTTTTTCTATTATTATGATTAAGAAAACTCTGGCTACAGTCTAAGAGATAGAAGAGAACTGGGAAGAGAGTGGAATAAAAAAAGCAATTTTTTTACCTATGGCCAAATGGTAGACTTACAAATGCCAAAAGAAAAAGACCCCCCTTTTCCAGTGACCACAAAGGCTAAAGGAAAAAGTACAGCCTAACTGGAATCAGGATTCCAAAAAGAACCATCCTCTGTACGGACAGTAATAGGAGGGACCTAACAGAGCCAGGTGGTACAGTTCAGCGGGCCTACAGTATACCAGGTCTCTATAGATAACATGGAAACTCCAGCCCTTCCAGGACCAGTGAGGCACTTTAGGATGCTAACATGCCACATACTAACAGGCATTACAGGCAAATGGGCAAATGCCCTGAATCTCATAGGGTCAGACCTTGAGAAGAAAACCCCTTTACTCTTGGTTGGTGATGGGGAAGTGGTACCCATGCTAGCAGCCAGAAGCTGGCCAGAGAGACTTCTGTTCTGGGACTAAAGCTGGGCCTTGTAGGTGTGCTTGCTCAACATCACACTCAGTTAAGAGCTTTTCCAGTCCAGACCGATCAATGACCAAGGGCAGGATGGGGCTGCTTAGACAAACCAGTGGCCCTTCCTCACTTAAGACACTCCCCAGCGGCCTGAAAGCAGAAACACAACTTAGGTAGCTGCATTTCACAATGCAACTTCTAATATTTAAAGCAAGCTTAGAGACAAAAACCTCAGATAACTTAAGGTTTGTACCTAAGAAAACCTAAAGGGAATGAAAATAGTATGCTACTTCTAAAACAGGGCTGACCCACGGGCTGGATGTAAGTAGGGAATTAGGACATGTGTCCAACGTTGAGAACTGGTCTATAAGAATCAGTAAATGTAAATTATTGTGTGTAACTTACACTACTGACTGCCTGCTGATAACTATTCTTCCCTTTTTCCTTGCTGAACAAACTCCAATTTTTACAGGGCCACAATGTACCCAACTTAAAAAAAAACACACACAGTAACCAGGCCCCTTGTAACATTAGGTGACTGTATGATAGTGCTGGCAACTAAGATGTAAGCCAAGTCACTTGCTGGAGCTCCTAGGAGAGCTCTTTGAGGGAGAAGCCTTGGCTACCGCCAGTCATTTGGCTTCGCCAAGTCTCCTATCTTCTGCCTGGAACAGCAACATAATCCTGGAAGTGAGGCGACTATCTTGCACTGAGGCATTAAGTACAAAGATGAATGCCACAGGGTAAGAGTGACTGAACAGTATGACCAAGGAGCCTGGGCCCCTGGCAGCACCCCTTAGGGTCCTGAATTCCCTATCTCCGGCCTGCTAATATCTATTCTTCCCTTTTTCCTTGATAAGAGAAAAGTCAGTGCTCCCACTTTGTCAATCCACTGTAAACTGGGTTTTCTGTTATGTACAGCTGACCTGATTCTTGTTGGTACATGCAAAAGATCATTTGCTTTGCAAAAGACTACTGAATTATTGGCAAAGAAAGGTGCCATAACCTTTGAATTAATTTGATTTACAAATAATTTTCCTGACGTACACTGAATACTTAGAATAAGACACATACACCAGATGACTCTCCTCCACTAACACTATGATATTAATACCTCATATTGTGGAAACCTGAGGGTCTATCATCAATGTGGTGAAGATTCAGAGAATCCTCTAGAAGCGACCTGGGAAGAACCTCCTGAGAAGATGGAATGGAGTAAAGCTAAAAGACCTGGAGATAAATATTGGTCTGTCACTTCCCAGCTTTGTGACATTAATCAAGGTACTTAACCTTTCTGTGCCTCAGTTTCCTTAACTGCAAAAGAGAAATAATAGTTCCTACTTTAAAGGGTGCATATTAATTCTGCAATAAAATGAATTAATACTTGAACAACACTTAGACCTGGGCCTGACACATTACAACCCTTACTGAGGAGTTACTAATATGATAAAATTGGTGACAGCATAACTAAAGATTAATACAAATAAAAATTATAATAATAATACAAGCCAGATTAATTAATTCACTCTGTAGACATCATCCTTTTTCCTAATGCATGAATCTGCTTAATAACATCAACGTGACAGCAAGCTGTAGATTGTGGCCAGGTTTAGATAGTTTTAACTCTAAGGATTTCTACAGCGCTCATCATCCCCATACTCACATTCATGCAATACCAAGAGCCGTAAAGTCTCCATGAAGAGCTGCTTATCAGTAGGATGTATTTATAAATCAGGGGTTGGGTAGAGAGGTTAACAAAAACAGCTAAAAATAGTCCTAGAAGTAAGCAAGTTTGCATAAGTCAGTAATTTAAGTCAATACTTTCACATTACTACGAGAAATATTCAAGTAATGTGTCATGTAATTTTGAGAGAATGTAGCCTCTTGTCATCTAAGAGTTCACCATACTTGCTCCTTTTATCTTTTCTAGATTCTGACACAGAAGGTGTCCAGATCATTCTATACGTAAGGGTCCAAAAGGGTGCAAGCATTTCCATTTCAAGTCACCACAGGTATGTGACCTTACCATTTCTCCAGTGACCCTTGATACCAATATATTAAACCACCCATAATTTCTCTTGCAGGTCAGTAGGAAACTTTCCCTAGATGCAAGCAAGCTCAACTAATGTCATAATGTCCAGGCACTTGGACACCAAAAACATTTTCCTCTGCTCTTCCTTCTAAATGCTAACAGACATAACAGGATATGAATTTACACTTCTCCCTATCCCAAGAGAAACCAAAAAAAAAAAAATAGACACAAACTGTGAGGGTGTGAAGATCTCACTCCATAATCTTCCCGTGTGCCTGTTACCATTTTTCTGGTTGTACATTATCAAGTAGGCTGGCAGAGGCTCAGAAAAGCCAGTGCTAAACTGTAACCCCTTCTTTACTGTGGAACAATGATGGACAACAGAAAGATAATGCAAGCTACAAATGTGAGCCACACATGCAATTTTCCAGTTTCCAGAAGCAGGTAAAATTAATCTTAATATTCAGGAACAGCTGAAATTAATTTTAAACAGTAAATCATATTTAACCAATATATCCAGAATACTATTGTTCCAATTTGTAATATGTATAGACAATTACTGAGATAGTGTACATTTTTCTTTTTGTACCAAGTCTTCACACAAGTCTTTTATACTTAAAGCACATCTCAATTCTGACCAGCAGCCTTTCAAGGACTTAAAAGGCACATGTGGCTACCAGCTACCATATTGGACAGACAGCTGTTGAGGTTAAAAAAATTGCTGAAATCATCAGTGTCTTAAGTTGCCTCTGTGATGGACATGGAGGTAATACAGATCAACCAATTCAGTCTTGGCAAGTTGCTAGTTGGGGAAGCTGGTAGTAACTGGAATGGGGGAACATACCCCATTTCAACAGAGTCTGGGTATTTATCACTTTTAAATTAATGTCTGTGCCAAGCACTGACCATGCTATCTCCCCTTTACCCAGGCAAATCTAACTCATATGCAGATACTTGTTTTCATTATCATTTAAATTAACAGCCCAGGAAAGTTTTGTCTGTGAACGAACCACTTCTCAGGGGGGAGAATATACCTTTCCTTCTCCCAGAGGGGAAAGAAATGGTCAGTCGTACCCCACTGACACGTCCCACACATCCCACACATCTAGGACATCCCATCCCAGCGCGGTCTATGTGTAGCACACAGGCATGAGAAATGAGATGCAAGATGACCAACTCCATCATGCCCCAGCCATGGTGACACGTTTTGAATGGTGGCCTGATCTTACCAGTATTACCTACCTCACAGGCTTACTGTGATGACCAAGGGCAATAACAGAGACAGAGTTCTTAGCAAACTGTAAAGCGCTATACAATTCTA
Organism: Manis javanica; assembly: GCF_040802235.1. Classification (NCBI taxonomy): domain Eukaryota; kingdom Metazoa; phylum Chordata; class Mammalia; order Pholidota; family Manidae; genus Manis; species Manis javanica. Next base: position 69,632,270 of record NC_133168.1, read on the forward strand.
ATTATTATTGAGAGAGGACACCATTCCTCACCTGAAAGAGCAGATAGAAGAAAGAAAAAAAAATAGTAACTTGAAATTGATGCTGAGCTGGGAGGGGGGCGAGGAACCTATGAAAATACTGGTCGTTCTTGGTGGACTTCATTCTCTTGGCACTGTACAGAGACTTGAGGAACCTCGATCACCCCTCCCTCAAAACTTTGGGAGGTGCTTAGAAGTAAGTGTGACAGCTCAGAGTGCACGCTTCCACCCCCTGCTCGGTCCCCCGCTACCACCCCACCCCCGCTGCTTTCAACCCAAATACAGCATAACTCAGGAGAGCGGTTCAAAACAGATTTCTTCCCTGAGTTTAAATGGGGCCTAAAAATGCAGGGCCACGGGGGGGGTATTGGAGCCTCCCCAGCAGAAGCCACCGAGTCCCGGGAGTCTGGCTCAAGGTCTCTCGGCGGCGCGGCTGCCTCGGTGTTGGCTCTGGGGTGCCCTCCCGCCTCCTCCAACGAAAACAGAGAAGCTGGGCCCTCTACCTGTCCAACCGCCCCGTCCCGCCTGCAAACTGCTCAGGGCGGGCGGCTTTTACGAGATCCGAGGGGAGCCACCCACACAAAGGCGCCTGTGCCTCTGCGCCCCGGGACGGGCCGCCGGGCATCGCAACCGGGCAGCCAGAGGGGCGCCCGCCGCCCCGCAGATTCCACCCCGACACAGTCCTGAGCTCGGCACCCGAGCCTTCACTCCGTAGAGAGGCCATCCCTGCGCCCCGGTTCAAAGACCGGGGTCCCTGGGCTTGCCACAGGCACCCCCGAAGGCAGGCCCCGAGCTAGGGACGCACAGGCCACCCCGAAGAACTTCGCACGGTCACCGCGATGCGCCCGTAACGCTTCTAGCTGCGGGGGCGGCCGAGCGCCCGGCCCGCCAGCTCCCCGCGGCTGGAGACGCCGGCCCGGCCCGCTCACCTCTCGTCCAGTCCACCACTTGTTTGGGGCTCCACTGGGTCACGGGTTCCATGGTAAGTGGCTTCCCGCCCAGCTGCGCTGGGTACCGTCCTGTTGCCTGCGCCCGCGGCCCCTTCCCGGGAGGTCGCGCCCCGCAGCTCGTCCCCGCGGGCCCCTCAAGGCTGCATGGCCGCGGTCAGCGGGTCATCCCAGCGCGGCTCAGCCGGGGCAGCGCGGCCCCCTCCCCAGCGCCCGGGACAGCGTGCGGCGCCTCCCGCTGCCACCGTCCAGCTGCGGGGCCTCCTCCACCCCCGCCGCCGCGGGGGCCGGGGCGCAGCTGCTGCTCCCGGGCGACAGCAGCTGTGGGACGCGGGGGTGCGACCCGGACCCTGGCCCCGGCTCGGCGCGCGCGGCCGCCGCTCCCCTGAGCCTCCACCCGCACCACTTCCTGCGGGCGCCCGGCCGCGCTGCGCGGCCCCTGCAGCTCCTCCCGGGGCGGCGGGCTCTGCCGGGGTCCCGGCTCCGAGCGCGCCGGCCTCCCGGAGCCCTCCCGCCCGCAGTCCCACCTCCGGCGCCTCCCCGCGGGCCGTGCTGGGCGGGGAGGAGCGCGGAGCAGCGCGCTCGGGTTACAAAGTTTCGGATCGGGTCGTTGCTCCCGGAATAAAAGAGGGGGCGGGGCTGAGGACCCGGTGACACTCGTGGGAGGGGGTGGGTCCGCCCGAAACTGCCGACTCCGGTTACTTTCCCTCTCTAAGCCCTGCCTGCACCCACCCGGAGCGTCTGGGCCCCACTTTCCTTTTCAAGGGGCGGTTTGCAGACCGAGCCTGCATCCTTGATAGCGCGGTGCGGGGGCGAGGCCTGGGTCTTACTGGTAACAGAAGTCTGGTCTCGCTGTGAGCAACAATACACTAAAAAAAAAATTTTTAAGTAGAACCTGCAAGTTTTGTTCATTTTAAATGCTTTGTATCAATATTACTTGGCGATTAAGCCTTCCTCATTTTAAATTTCTTAAGCTAAAAGTACTTCATATTTTGATGACATTGTGACCGTTTAACTCTTCGTTTTTAATGCTACTGCAATGATACTTTAACCTTGCCACTAGAATGAATCATAATAAATTGGTAGATATTAGCGTTATTTATTGCCTTATTCTAACACTCATATTTGCAAAGTGAGCTAAAGCTCATTTGGATTAGTCATCAGTCGTGAAGGGAACGTTGTTAGCCAAAAAAAAAAAAAAAAAGCATGTGCACAATTTCAGCAAGTGACACGGGAGGGCCCTTTCACATCCACGAGACTCAATCTGGGCCAGAGCTAACTCTAAATTGGGGAAAATCCTAAATTCGAATACCTACCTCCCCTCATTCAAGCCCTCCCACACCTGCAACCCCTCCCCAACCCTCTTGAGCTCTACCTCCCACTCATAGTTAAAGATACGCACTTTATGATCCTTACCGTCAATTGTGGCAATTTATTTACATCATCCGCTTGGAGACTGTGAACCCTTGGAGGGCAGAACCTCCCTGATAACTATATAGAGCTTTCTCATCTTGCTCCCTCTTCCTACCACCTAGCTGGTAGCACCCAGCACGGAGACAAAGGTGTGGTTGGTATTTATTCATTCAATAAATAGCTGTGAACACGGTCTATGTGCCAGCCACTGCATTCATTAAATATTTGTTGAACTAAGGTGATATGTACTATTTATACAGGTCTGTTTGGATGCATGCGTGGGAAAGATAGCTAGCAGCAGGCCTAAGCGTCTGTTGTGTTGTGTGATAAGCTGGAATAACTAAGAAAAGAAACATATTTTAAAAAGTGAAAACATTAGATCCACCTTCCACTTCAGCTTATCTATAGGACTCAAGAACGGAACAATGCAGAGATAGCAGTTAATCAAATACAATGGGGTTTTTTGTTTTGTTTGTTTTGAGAAAGAGTTATTAGCAGACAAAGAAACTTGGCAATGACAAAATGCCTGGTAGAGTAGAGTTGTCCTTCAAAAGAAAATGATCTTTTAAACTTAATAACCTCAATTGTTAACCATTTTTAAGGCACTAGGGAGGGAGAAAGACCTTGACATTCGTCACCGGATTCTCTTGCAAATGTAACTGATCTTATCCACACCTTTAGTTACAGCAATCACTGTATATTGTGTCATCTTTGATTATGATGAGGATGACCGTGTAATTTATCTCCCAACCAAGATATTCCTGAGTATAAAAGGGCAGTTATTAGTAATCAGGTTGGAATAACACAAATAAATTGGACCATATGGTCTCTAATTATGAAGAAAAGTCAAGTGTTAATGATTTTTCCGTAGAATTTTACTTGGTGTTTTCACAATGTTTTCTAATCCATTGGCATTTGTCATTACTAGAGAATTAAAAGCTAAAGTTCTGGGAGTCAAGCAAGAGATTGCAAAATTTCATCCCACTGAGTCAGCACACTCTGGGCACTCAGTACCTAAATCCATCATAGCCCCAGAGGAAGGCCATGGTGAAGATCTCTAACCTGGAAGACTAATTAACTATCTAAATGAACTAGTGTGCTATTTACACTTCAAGTCCTGAAGGCTAATTACTATTTAACTAAGGCCTTCTGCCTTAATTACAGCTGTTAGCATGTGAAAGTTTTCAAGAGGCTTGCCTTCTTGTCCAAAGTCACTAATGAATGATATATAATAAAGGCAGCATCTTAGGTTTTGGAAATTAAAGCATGTACAAATGATCATTTATAAATTTGCTAATTTTTCTTCTCTGCTAGCTATAATCAGTAGCTATGCTATAAACTGTATCTATGCCATCTTCACAAACACAACTCCTCATTTGCACCTTGAGGTTTGCCACAATTCCCAAAACATAACAAGGAGCTGAATAACTCCTTTTTTTAACTGTACTGAATTTGTAGAACTGATATTAGAACCCAGGTCTCCTAGATTTCACTTTCCAACTCCTTAATTTTTCTGATTTTGGGTCTCCTTGCATATTTAGGTCATTTATTCAATCAATGAAATATTCATTCAGTACCTGTAAGGCATTAAGCCAGGCCCAAGAGAGAAACAGAAACAAACGCCAGTACTCCTTAGAGATCAAAGGCATCATGTGATTTTCCGAGTGGGGATTTTCTTCTGCAGTCTTTAAGCAGAGGAAAGTACTCTGTAGACCCACATGCAGGAGTTTTAAGGATTGCTTAAGAGCCTGAGCTCTTATTTTATTAATTTCTTTATTTCAGAACCAGGGATGGAGTATTTGAGGTTAGTGGTTACTGCTATAATTTACTTCATAAACAGGAGGAGGAAAACAAGCAAATAATTTTAAACACGTTATCAGTCTGTGAGGACCCAGCCTCCTTCCCCAATCCAAAACAATGTTTTCCAGAATGAAAGAAAAAATAAACAAAGCAAGCTTTATCTTAACTTAATCTCTCAATCAAAGGTCCTTCTCTTAAGTATCCTTTTCTTCCCATCACGTTGCCTTTACTATTTTCAGAACATTCCCGAAATCATTTAATATTTTCTTTGCAAATAATTGTCTCATTTGTGTCTCTTACAGTATCTTTTATCTTGAGAGGTCCCAAACAATTCTGCAAAATGCTGTCTGGGAAATATCCTGCAGTTAGAGCTAAGCATTCTTATCTATGACATTACCTCACTGCAAAGTCGTCAGCTAACTAAACTCTCCAAGCTGCTGCTGATCTGTCCTCCCTCCATTTAATTCCATTTGTATTGAATTCTTCCCACCATAGTAATGTGTTTCTCTCCCTAAATACACAGGTTCTCCATCAGAAAATTCAGGAAATAAAGTCCTCAAACTCTTTTTGTATCAGGTCTTATAGTGCTGCCCTGCTTCTTCAAATTCTTTGGATTGTTCAGTTACATTAACTAAGTCATCCTACAGTAGGAAAGCTGGTGTTCTGTCATTGAGCCCTATCTGTCACTCAGAGATCAATGTCAATTGCATAACCGTTCAAAGCCTTACCTATTTTAAATCAGACCTAGAGATGTTGGTGAAATGTTTCTAACACAAAAGAGAAACATTGGCACTGTTAAATCCTATTTTCCAGGATTTATAGCTACATTTTTGAAGAGTTCTTAAATGAGACAATACCTACAAAAGAGTTGAACTCCCTAAGCCTCAAGAGCTGAAGCAGCTAACGAAGGAGCATGCAATAGACAAAGAAGGGACAATCAATCCTGCCTTTCCCCCCAACGGACTGATGTATCAAGTTGCCCAGTGTCCATAAAGAACAGAATGCCATTGCACCCGTTGTCCTTGTCCTTACAGTTTCAACTTTACTTTGCAGGACTCATAATCTCTGAACAAGTAAGCAGAATACCAAGAGTTCCAGACTCAATGGCTTTCTTTAATTCCATGTTGATAATGACAGATGAAAGTTTTAAAAAAATGTTTAATGTAGGTCATTCTACACCTAAAAATAAAACTACAGTTAAATTAGGCCAAATAAACTTTGAGCATTAGAAATAAAACACAAATTTGAGAATCATAAACACACTAAGCCAAAACTATTCAAAATTCTCTCAAGGGTTAACAAGAAGAACATAAAAATAATTGCTCATGAACTATTTTGTATTTTTCTGATTTGAGTTTGGCATAACAAAAATATTTGACAATGACATTTCAAGTCAAATAGAAAGATATATTCAAATGCTCTAGACTATAACTAAGCAGCTTTAATGAACTCTAAGTTCAGTCTAAAAGATGTTTGCTCTTTCATTACGTGGCTACAATTGCATACTGGAGGAAAATTTCTTCTAGTTTGAACCTATCAAGGGTATTTAGATTCTGCAGCCACTGCTAATCAACATATCCAGATTTTCACTAAAAGCACATTTATGTCTCCCCCTTGGAGTTCTTAGACATTTGCTCCTGTAACAGGACCCTATTCCTTAATTTTCTACAACTAGCGTCTTTTATTTGGAAATACTATAATCACTTGGGATGGGGGAAAGGTAGAAGGGAAAAGGACATTTTTGAAAAGAAGGAAGAAGTGTTTCAGTCTATTTCAACATCAAAAGGGAAAGCATGAAAATTAATACCAATCAGTGTTTTCCTATAAGGAGTCGAATGATTCCATAGGATTTTAAGAACACTCCCAAAGGCCTAACTGAACAGGAAAACTCACACTTGCTGCCAAAAAGTCAGCAAAATGGTTGTTAAAACCCGCAACCAGTTCACCAGTGATAGCAAGGGTAGTCGTTTAATAGTAATTGTTTTACAGAATACATTCCATTCTGGAAAAAGCTCCCAGATCAAATTATTTTTCCGTTTGAATTCCATCTAAGTTTTGCTTGAGTTACAGAGGAATGGGGTTATAGCCATTCCTTTTCCATTTTTTTCTCCGCCTGAGCTTAGTCCCAGAGAAACAGCTGTGCGGTGGGGGTGGGGGAGACACCAGGAACTGGAGGAAACTGCGGTTGGGGGAAACATAAAGCTCTTTGGGAATTAAGCTTGTGCTACCTGAGCCCCAGGAAATCCCTGCTCCTGGGTGGATGAAAACAAAGAGGGTAACTGCATAACACCAGGGAAGGAACTCAGCGGGCGTCGCTTCTGTCCTGCTCTAATTAATGTCCCATGAACGCCACCCTGGGGTCAGCCAGGTGGAGCAGGGAACAAGAAGAGGAGAAATACAATTAGATGCTGGCCTCACCTGTGAGCACCCCGGCTGCACCTCGTCTCCCAGGGCCACCTCCTCTCCCTTTGTGCCTGTGTCCTATGGTTAGATAACTTCATCTCTGCGAATGTGTTGGCTGAAGATGGCCCTTTTCTCAGAAAATGGTTTTAAGGGGAAACTCTTTGAGGTCTCAACTAATTTTATTATCCCAATCTATTAACCAGACTACAACCAGCCCTGTAACTTTGAGTAAGTCAGCCTCTTTTGGCTTCTAGGTTAAGGAAGGTCTAAAGAAACTTTAAGGATCCTTTTAGCTTCGAAATTCTCTTTTCTAATATTGAGATACCCGTTGTTGAGGACAGCCAAGGGGGAGGCAGTTTTGCATGAGGAACCTGACTGATACCTTCCTGTCTGCTGGAAATCTGCAGGGCTTACCCTGGTCACTCATTTGCTGACATGGCTTTGAAAATAGGACATAGAATAGTGATGGGGGGAGGGGGAAGGAGTAGATTCCAGATTCTGCTCATTGTTTATAGATTTTAACATAGAATGAAGATATGCAATTTGTCAGAACCTATCAATAACATAATGATGACAAGCAAACTTTGGTTGTCAAACTGAGGAATTCACTTCTGTAGTAAAATAAAATAAAAATATTAAATGCACGGAGAAGCACTAATTACTATTACTAGTCGTCAGATGCCAACTCTGTACCCTCCCTGAGAAAGAGCAATGTCAGCTGGCGTGAAGTGACACGTCCCAGTCTCACTCAGGACTGAACCTCTCTCTCACTGCCAGCCCATTCCACCTTGCCAGCCCCCCACCCTGGAGGACTCACAGGCAAACGCTGTTTGAATTTGAATTCACCTGATTTTTATTTACAATTTATAGTCTATTTAGTTCTGTGGCTCTTGTTCCTTTTTTTTCCCCCTCCGATGAAAACAAAGTCACAGAATAATCTCTAATTAAATTACTATTTTACAAAGAGTGAAAATCCAAAAGCAATGGTTTTGTTCCAGAGAAAAAAAAATGTACTGGGAGGTTCTAGGACTAGCTCTGCCCACATCCCTTCACCAAGTAGTGATTCACCACATCATTACATGTCTCTGGGGTCAGAACCAAACCATCTATAAAGTCTCTCTCAGATCTGTGTCATCATGAATGTAACCATCGCTACACTGAGTAACACTGTTTTAAAAACCAACATAAATACATCTGAGGTCTGTCTCCTCCCACCCAGAAGAATTCCCGGATACAAGTATGGCTTTAATCAGCACTCGGGTTTCCCCCCCCCACCACCACCTTTGCACTCACTGTGTAATATACTGTGTCTTCCTGAGACAATGGGTTTCCCTCCTCCTCCGTCTGTGTCTGCCACCAAAAATGTCGCCAACACTCATAACACTAAACTCCCCACCCAACACGAGGGGAGGGAAAGTGTCTCTCCTACTCTCCTTTTCTCTTTAACATCTGACTCCATCAACAGCTTCTATTCAGGGTGGAATCTGGGAGTAGAGATGAAATTGCCACATAACTGACAAGGTCTGAAAATTGACTGATTATCTTTTATATGATTTTTTTTTCCTATTCCTTCTGTAGCACTTGCTTTTGCAGTTATTTGTTGCAAAAGTGAAAACAATCCAAAGAATGGTGCTATTTTCAGTTACTAATTAATCCATTAAGAAACTTAAAAGCATTCCCTTCTGGGAAAAGGGGGCCTTATATAGTTGACAAAAGTCCTTTATCTTCAAAGGTCCGGAGGCTGAATCATTGTCAATCTCCAGGAGTGCTGTTGTACTTTTAAAGACTCCCTAAAGGCTTCCCATGGAAGACTGCCCAAAGGGGAATCGAGTCATGGAGAAAAGTTGAGCTTGATGAATTCCAAATTTACCATTTCTGTCATTAAGAGATTAGCCCTGAAACTGTCATCACACACGGACCACAAAGGTGAGTCTCTCATCTGTTCCAATCAAATATGCAAATATTATAGTCAAGTAACCAAAGAATTATTCCTTCACCCACATTTCTGTTATTTAAATCCTCTGACCAATGATATACAATATCTCACCAGGTTTCTGGGCTAAAGTGTAGCTCACCACAGTTTTAAATTTTTGTCCCATTCTGCAGCATGTACGAAGAAGCCTAAGTGGGTTCCACAGAGGAGCTATGTTTCTGTACACTGTAGATACCCCATGAAAAGTAAGTTATTTCAGAGCCAGAGGGGATTTTATTTCACCCCTGGCCATGTAATTCCAGTCTCCCTGTCACTTAGACAAATCATGGCCAATAAAAATGTGAAGGGATAAAAGGTAATCTTAATTCATCAACTAATCCCAGAATTGATTGAAAAAAAAAAGACTCAAGTGTTATTAACAGACCCTAAACAGTGTTGACAGCAGAGTAGCAAAGTAACCAAAATAGTAAGGAAAGAGTGAAGCTCAAAGAACCTACATTTTCAACAATTCTTTGTCCAAAAATAATAACAAATAATAAATATGATAGAACAAAGAGTAATATACTAACAATGTGTACAAAACAAGGCACAATTAATTTTGAAATACCTCTGAAATATACCATTTAATTTGTTCTTAAATGTACCAGAGTAACTATGGTGGTTTTAAAATGTATCTGCAAATTCTTTGATATCTCCCTTTCAAGAGGTAGAGCTTAATTCCCTTCTGCTTGAGTGAGTAACTCCCTTCCAACAGAATATGGCAGAAGCGAAGATCAGTGACTTTGAGGCTATGTCATTCTCTTGGGTCACTCCCAAAGGCCAACATCTTGATGGCAACCTCATGAGAGAACCTGAGCTAAACCATTAGCTAAGCCCATCCTGGATCCCTGACTCATCGAAGTTGGTGAAATAATAAGTGTTTATTGTTTTAAGCTGTTAAATTTTGGGGTAAAGTATACAGCAATAGATAATTAATACAGAATGTTTGACCTACTTCTATATTAAGATTTCTGTTACATAGTATACAATATGTCATTATCTCAAACATTACTAACTTATCCATTGTCAATCCCACCCCATCAGAATGTAACTGCATGAAAGCAGAATTCTTTTTTCTTTAGTGCTGCACACTTAGTGAAAAACAATGTGTAGCACAAAGCAGGTGCTCAAGAAATATTTATTGAATGTGTCATTTGATGAAGTCACAATCTCAATCAGATAGAGATTAAAAAAATTTTTGACTATTTCATCAGTAGCAAACTAAATAAACTCCAGCAAAGGGACTAAATGGTAATAATATTTATAGTAAAGGTGGACTGACCTTTCTAACACAAGATAACTAATTTTGTTATATAGGTAAAACATCTGTGAAACCTATTTGTTGACAGAAGGAAAAGGCTCAACTGGAGATAAAATTCTACAATGTCTCCACATTACAGTAACCAACAAACAAGTATGAGAGTAAAGGGCTCTATAGGAAAACAAAATAAAAACAATAACTGCACACACACATACACTCCACCTCAGAATCTAATGTGGGAGAATGGACTAAAATAAAAGGCCTCTTCTCATGTGATTAATTATATTGATAATTTGAAAATGCTGAGGGACTGTAAATATAACAATGTGATAAGTCTTCTAAGAGCCAAAATAAATGGTACAGTGTTCATTTTCAACACTTACAAAGCTGTTGCTTTCCTGTTTATACTACAAAGCCAGATACGTCCCTTGGTTTTCTTTGTTTCAGCAGCTTTCCTATTTGCATCTAAAGACCAATCTACTCAACCTAATTATTTTCTACCCATGCCCAACTAAATCCTCTACTAAACTGACTCTTCATTTAAGTCATATAATTCCACTATCTCTTCCATGGTCATCATTGTGTCATTTTACTTTCTTTGTATTCCCTGGATGTAAAAGAAATGCTTAGTGACTATGCTGTACTTAACCCTTCAGATCTTAGACAACTTTAAAAAGTCTGTGAGTTGTTATCAATTCAACAAGGAGCTTCTACCACCAGCTCCTACTGTTCTAGGTGATGTAAATTAAATAACATTTCTAAAAATTAGATGATCTTTTCTAAAAGAAAATAAACCCACCCCAAAGATTGTTACTGTAGTAAAGATCATCACACTGGACTTATGTTAGGCAATTGGGGAAATCATGTATTCAGTTTCCTGGCTGAATCACATCACAGAAATGGAAATTACCAAAGTTCAGTGAAATTAGAAATAGGTAAACATTTCAGAAAGAATAAAGTTGAATGCCAGGTCTTGAATGAATTGTTCGAGCTAAAACAAAATTGGCTTGCATGTCCTAACTTAAAAAATCCTAGGAAATAAAAAGAGACAAAGACAATGAATAGAGAAAAAGAATAGTGTACAGATTAACTGTAGGCATAAAACCTGACTTAATAGTGGAGTTCTACCTTTAATAGAAAAATGAAAATTGATTCTTTATAAATTATTGGTGCCTGGGGAAAGGATTAGAATTGTTGGATGATCTTCAAAATAATCTTGAGAAAGAAGAACGTAGCAGGAGGTATCATGTTCCCTGATTTCAAACTATATTACAAAGCTATAGTAATCAAAACAGTATGGTGTTGGCATTAAAAATACACACAGATTAATGGAACAGAATAGACCACAGAAATAAACCCATATATATGATCAATTAACTTATAACACAGGAGTCAAGAATATACAATGAGGAAAAGATAGTCTCTTCAATAAATGATGTTGAGAAAACTGAACAGCCACATGCAAAAGAATGAAACTGGGCCACTATCTTACACCATACACAAAAATCATAATACTGGGGGGAAGGAAAATCATGGTAAAAACAAAATAAGATTATGAAATGCAGCATCGTAAGTAATTTGAATTTTGCCTTCTGATCTCTCTACCCCGTCTCATGAATGCTGCCATTCTCTACTCTCCTACGGTCCGTATCCCCGACAGCATTGCTCCCGTAGTCACGTGCCAGGGCTGTGTTGTCTTGGACATACAGCAATCAACCAAATAGACAAAAATCCCCATCCTCTTGGACCTTCTTTGTTAATGTGGAAGAGACAGACAAAAAATAAAATAACTAAGTTAAAAAAATGCGTACATATATATGACAATTCAATGTTAATATCTTTTAATGACATTTTTAAACAAGGGGGAAAGTCTTTGGTGTTGACCCACATATTTACCCTTTCCTCAGAATTATCTGTCTCAAGGAGCAAGGGAGCTGGGGCATATCCTAAGCCTCCTCAGTCATGGGTTAAGGGCAGCCCCCGGGGGAGTGTTAATTCCCTGGCACATTCAGGCAAAGGGATGTAGTGGGTGGCACTAAGTCGTAGACCCAGCTTGCTCCGAAATGGCAAGACAGAGGGAAAGACTGGGACAAAGTTTGCTACAATTTATAACTCTACATGCCACATAATGGAGCATGTTGCACAGGCCCCTACCACTGGGCCCCTATGGCCCTCTTCTGGCTATGGCCCTTCCTGCAGGGGAACGGGGCTATGGAGCTAAGGGGACATGGCTACTAGGAACGCATGGTACCCCTTCTAGACCATGCTCCACGGAATCCCAAAACTCCTGCCTGATAAGAGTAGAACTGTGTCCCCCAACTAAAAATATGTTGGGGTCCTCACCTCCAGTACTTCAGAATGTGACCTTATTTGGAGATTGGGTCTTCGTATAGTTAATCAAGCTGAAATGATGTCATTAGATTAGGACTTACTCTAGAATGAGTGATGTCCTTATAAAAAGGGGAAATTTAGGCACAGAAGCAGACACAGAAAGAGGGAAGATGATTCTAAGAGACCCAAGGAGAAGATGGCCATCTACAAGCCAGGAGGAGAGGCCTCACATTCCCCAGAAGGAAACAACCCTGCCAACATCTTGGTTTGGATTTGCACCCTTCAGAACTGTGTGGCAATACATTGTGCTGTTTAAGCAACCCAGTTATGGCACTTTGTCATGGCAACCCTTAGTCTAGGAGACTAATACACTGCCCACCTAGCCCCAAGTCTTCAGTCAGTGAGGTCGGGGCTGCCCCTCACGTCTGTCTTGCCAAGTGTGGACAGGCTGCCAGTGTGCCTTCCCCAGTTCTAAGGTGTGGATTTTGTAGGGCTCCGCAGGCCATGCTTGCACAAGCGCCCTTCCCGTATGAGATGGAGTGAGGAGTGAGAGAGTAGTGGGTTAAGTCGTGGGCCAGGGCCAACTCTCCAAGACCACAAGGTGCCAGAGTGGAACTCTGAGAAGTCTAGAACTTCTACCTCCAAACCTGGTCTCCCAGCTTGTTAGAGTGGTATTTCAATATTGGAGAGGTATTTAACCTTTTATTTTAAACTAAAACAGCTATAGGAAAGTACTATGAACAAGTGTGAAGCTTATAAGCAACAACTGTGAATTTTTGTAAGATGACAGCTTTGAAACCACCCAAGAGACAGAACTTAGTCAGCTGCCCCAGAAGTCCCTTGTTTGTGCCCTAACCCTCTCTCTCCAAAATTAAGCACTACCTTGACTTGTTTCCTTCACTGCATCTATCATCCAAGCATTGATTGCTAGTTACTGTAGTTTGGTATTGTCCATTTCTTTAGCCTGATAAATCTTTTAATATACAATCTAATGTCCCCCTTTCTATTCTTTTACGTTACAAATTATCTGTTCAATGTTCCAGCTCATTTGACGTGGAGTTTCCCACCATCTGAATGTTGGTAACTGCATTTTCATGGTTCAGTCCAACACATTCCTCTGTCTTCTGCATAACCTACAAATTGGCAGCTGGATCCAGAAACTTGATTAAACTCAGATTCAGGTATGATCTCTTTGGAAAGTCTCTACATATTCTTATGTTTCTTTCATCAGGAGAAATATCTGGTTTTTACTCTTTTTTAACCTCAGGAGCTACTGATGCTCATTGCCTAGATCTATTCATTAGTTGGAATTAGAAAGTGGTGATGTTGTAGTTCTATTATTGTTCTTTTAGTTATCAAGTAAAATCATTTTATAAGATGATTCTTCCTCTCATGGTATAGTGGTATAATTTGTATGAGAAAGACAGATAAATGCTTGATTTTTGCCCTCCTTATGCAATTTTCCAGATAATAAATTGGTTTTATTGTCATACATGGTGTGTGTGATGCCTGAAATGAGAGGCAGTGTGTTTGTTCATGGAGAGTCACTATTATCACAGTGTGGTGTCCTCAGCATTATAGTGTAGGCGACAGTTCAAGTCCATCCCCAGAGATTCCTCTAGCACTGTTAGGTTTCAGCTGTTGCTTTTCTAAGGGGCCTAAATGCTAAATTGTATTCAGATTATGATTCTGTTCTCAGTATTGATTGTGATACATAGTTTAAGAGTAATGGAAAAAGGAGGAAGCCATCGTAGCAACATTCAGACTAAATGGAATCTGTTATGGGTTGAATTATGTCCCCTAAAAAAGATACGTTTAAGTCCAACGCCTGGTACCTGTGAATGTGGTCTTATTTGAGAAAAGGATCTCTGCAGATGTAATCAAATTAGAGATCATTAGGTCTCATTATCCAATATAAAATAAATCTTTATAAAGTAAGAGACAGAAACACATGGGGAACAAGACACATGAGACAATGGAAGCAGAGATTAGAGTGATACATCTGGAAGCTAAGGAATTCCAAGGATGGCTGGACAACACTGGAGGCTAGAAAAGGCAAGCAAGGATTCTCCCCTACTGGTTTCAGAGGCAGCATAGCCCTGCAGAAGCACTGATTTCACACTTTCAGCCTAAGATCAAAGTAAGACAATGTGTTTCTGTTTTAGGCCACCCAATACTTAGTACTTTATTATAGGAACCCTAGGAAGGTCTTCCCTGGGTCATGGTTTAATCTATGAGGAAACTGAAAGCCAATGAAATAAAAAGATTTGCCAAAGATCCCATAGTGCACCCAAGACTAGAATCCAGACCTTCTGATGCTTTTTCTAGTGCTCCATGAATATACTGCCTCTCACTTAGAAGATAAAGTCATTCAGTCACTTACTCCACAAATATTTATTAAGCACTCACCAACTAACAGCCATTAACATAGACAAGGAAATACATGGGTCCTGAAAAAGATTTTTATCCTCATGGTGCTTAGAGTCTACTAGGAAGAGGAGGTAATGATTAATAATAATAGTGATAATAATAATAATAATGATAAAACACTTTCACAATCATGTGTAGCAAATATAATAATTTGTTATTCTGGTAAGGGGAACAAAGAAAATTAAAAAATGCAAACAAAAAGTTACAATAAAATGTTTGCACAAAAATGAAAAAAAAAAAAGAAGAAAATCAAGTCCAATATTCTTCTAAGCATTTTGCTGCAGTGTTATAAATTTATAAAGATTAGACCAGTGGTTCTCAACAGGAAGTGGTTTTGCCCCACGGAGAACATTAGGCAAAGTCTGGAGACGTGAGTCATTGTCACAACTAAGGGATGCTACTGGCACCAGCGATGCTACAATGCATAGGATAGTTCCAGACAGAATTACCCACTCAAAATGTCAATAGTGTCCAAGTGGAGAATCTGAACTAGATTAAACAGAGGCTATTTTCTTAGTTATACTTCTTAAATGTATTATCAATTCCTTATTGAAAAGGACCTGAAGGTTGATATCTGAACCTACTGTCAATGCATTAGAACTTATTTACAATAGGTCTATAGGAAAAGTATGTATTTCTCATTTCATATTCAATAAATCCTTCTGTCAAAGATGCAGTACATATACACAATAGAATATTATTCAGCCATAAGAAGAAAACAAATCCTACCACTTGCAACAACATGGATAGAGCTAGAGGGTATTATGCGCAGTGAAATAAGCCAGGTGGAGAAAGACAAGTATCAAATGATTTCACTCATCTGTGGAGTATAACAACAAAGCAAAAACTGAAGGAACAAACCAGCAGCAGACACACAGAACCCAAGAATGGACTAGTGGTTACCAAAGGGAAAGAGTCTGGGGAGGGTGGGTTGGAAGGGAGGGAGAAGGGGATTAAGGGGTATTATGATCAGCACACATAATACAGGGGGCACACGGGGAAGGAAGTATAGCACAAAGGCAAGTATGAGACAATAGAGGCAGAGATTAGCATCTCACTATGCTGATGGACAGTGACTGTAATGGGGTATGTCGTGGGGACCCGATAATAGTGGGAATGTAGTAACCACAATGTTGCTCATGTGAAATCTGAGCTAAGATTGTATATCAATGGTACCTTAATAAATAAATAAACAAATAAATCCTTCTGTCTTCCTGATAATTTCATAGCTATTATATTATATGCATATCTGGACAAGGTGAACTCATGACAACTGCTATCAAAATTCTGGCAAACTCTTATAGAATGCTGTCTCAACCAGACCCATTTCTGCTCAAGTACACTATATATTTCACATGAATGATATTTCTATCTTCATTGGTCACCATGTCAAGTAATTTGCTTCTCATATAAACCTATACATTATTTAGATAAGAGTCTTTAGATTTGTTAAGCACCAAGAATAAGCAGTTGAAGTTCAGGCAGACACTTTGAAGTAACCATTAAGGATCAGTAAATAATGGAATGGAGTGCAGTAAATAATCATATGGATGTTAAGTGAAGTAGGAAGTGAGTAATGAATTCAATACAGGAACTTACACAGAATCAAAAGCAGAGGAGTTGGAACTTGCAAATTTTTCCTAGCTGAGCAGAGTAATCAAGAAATCACAAGCTTACTAAAAAATAGATGATTCCAAACCCAATATAGGAATGACAGGATAGAATGAAGGGCGTCGAAGCATAAAAACGACAAAGGGCCAATTCAGACTGTCTTGCCTAGGGCTCAGGATTTGTCTTAGGGTAAGTGGACCATGGACCTATGAGCCAGGCCCAGGTTAAGGTTGACCAAGGACAGGCAAGAGGCATAGAAATGTAATTATGAAAGTCTAGCACAAATGATGGTAAGAAAGATAAGATGCAGTCAAAAATTGATAGAATAACCTAGACTTCCCCACAGGCTTTTAATGAGCAGATCATGATTGTAATTGCATTACCATATTCATTTAATGAAACTTCAGAAATGACCAAATAAAAGGGAAATTTTAAAATGATTATTGATCTTCAAAATAAGTCTTTTATTTTTAAAGTGATAATAATTATGATTAGTAATAATAATAGTAAAACATATGCTTCTATAGGCTAAGAACAAGATACTCTTATTTTCTCATTTAATACTCTCACTAATCTTATAAGATAGGTACTATCAATAACTCCAATTTGTGGGTAAAAATAATAGGTATTACATAGGTCAAGCAATTAGGCCAAGGTTATATAAGTAGTAAGTGGCAACATAGAAAGTTGGGAGATAAAGCAGTGAACTCAGGGCACAAATGGGAGGAAAATTTGGTGCTGGGCTCAATTTACCTCCATCTCTGTGCAGTCAGTTAGGACCCATGCACAGAGAAGAACTGGGCCTTCTGAGAGTCCATTTTTTCATCTCAGCAAGAATTCTGACCACCAGCTGGCTGTGGACTTCTCATCTCCGAGCCTCAATTTACTGGCTTAAAAATGGGTATAATTGAAATATGCTAATTGAGAGTAGAAATTAAAAGTTCTCACCATGGGCAAACAAAATAAATATGTGAGGTGATGGATGTTGTTAATTAACTAGGTAGGGTGGCGGGGTGTGGAATCCTTTCACAAGGTATATTCATATCTAGCTACCATGATGTACACTTTAAGGATCTTACAATTTTATATGCCAGTTGTATCTCAGTAAAGCTGATTTTTTAAAATTATTTTTTAATGGGGATGATAATAATGCCTACCACTGGGGTTATTAGTAGTAGTGAGAACACTCTTTGTATATTCAATAGCTCCGAACAAAGTGGACATGTTATGATTACTGACCCCTTAAAATTCACATCAACATAGAATACTCAGACCAGGCACATCCCATACTAGGTGGGGTGTCAGAGATGTCCCTGATGCCCTGTGTGTCTTGAAGGTAAGCCAGGTTAGAGGTCTGTGGCTTCAGGTCGGTAGGTGGAAGATGCTGAGGGAGACGTTGGTGTATGCTAGTGACAGGCCTTCTCCTTTCTTCCTAACGCCTCTCCTTCAGTATACCTGCTTGAAACTCAAGGATTCAGGGCAACCACGATTTAATCTTGGTGGAGTCTTTGATTTCTACAGGACCATCCCTGAACTTTGGCCTCCCTTCCCTTTTCCAACATTAGACAGTTAGGTTCTTTCCCACCCACCGCTGGGAGCCGCAACCCTCCGACCCCACGTTCACTCCCTTGGTTCTGGGGCCAGGAGCACAGTATGAAAGAACGGAGGGGGCAGGGTGTGCTCTGAATTCATAATCAGAACTTTGGCTTGGGGATATAGGAGGGATGCCATAGAAGGCAAAGGAATCCCCAGTTACAAATACACCAAAGCAAGAAATTAAAACCTGTTGGTTTTGCAAAAATAAAATAATTACAGCATTTCTAAAAAATGCCAAACAGTTATGCTTGATTACCATGCATCTCCATGATGACGATGTGTGAGCTCACCTTTATCGTTTTCCTTGAAAACGACAGCACACAGCTGCATCTGGGTGTTCACAAGTTACCATGTGGCCTGCTCATCATTCCCTGTTCTGAGCAAAACCAACAAAGGCCATAAAACACCAGCTGAGCCTGCAGGACTGTCACAGAGGCAGCCCCTTGTTCACGAGAGGGGGGTGGGGGGCATGCATGTGTATGCACCTTCTCCTTTCTCAGTGTCTTCCATCTCCCACTTTCATTGACCTGCTTCTTAAAGAAGAGCAAAGGTTGGTGAGCCTTGAATACTTGCCCACAATAACTATGTCTGGAGTAGTGACTTAACATTTATTTTAATAGCTTTATTTTAATGGCTTTTTATTTTAATTCAAGTTAAATTTTAAATTAATTTTCATTTTAATTCAAAGTAAAGCATTCGAACAGAAGGGTCTCTGTGGGATTTTTTTAGGTATAAAGGAATCCAGAGACTGTCCTGATTTTATATGTCTTATTTTTCCCCAGTCTTCCATAATACTGAAATAAATGACTCATTGGCACAAGTTAAACTGATTTCTTTTTGGAGGGCATATGTTGACAATGACCTTATTACTTTTTGTAAATCATCTTCCAGGAAAAAAAAAACAAGCAGTGATGAGAAAGATTTTTTCTCCCAATAATTTATGTGACAACACCCAAAAAGCAAATTACCCAATTAAAAAATGGGTGGAGGATATGAAGAGACAGTTCTCCAAAGAAAAAATTCGGATGGCCAACAGACACATGAAAGATGCTCCACATCACTAATCATCAGGGAAAAGCAAATTAAAACCACAATGAGATATCACCTCACACCAGTAAGAATGGCCAGCATTGAAAAGACTAAGAAAAACAAATGCTGGCAAGGATACAGATAAAAGGGAGCCCTCCTACACTGCTGGTGGAAATGAAAGCTAGTTCAACCATTGTGGAAAGCAGTATGGAGGTTCCTCAAAAAACTGAAAATAGAAATACCATTTGACCCGGGAATCCCACTCCTTGGAATTTACCCAAAGCATACAAGTTCTCAGATTCAAAAAGACATATGCACCCCTATGTTTATCGCAGCACTATTTACAATAGCCAAGATATGGAAGCAACCTAAGCATCCATCAGTAGATGAATGGATAAAGAAGAGTTCGTACATATACACAATGGAATACTATTCAGCCATAAGAAAGAAACACATCCCACCATTTGCAACAACATGGATGGAGCTGAAGGATATTATGCTCAGTGACATAAGCCAGGCAGAGAAAGACAAGTGCCAAATATTTCCCTCATTTGTGGAGTGTGACAACGAAGGAAAACTGAAGGAACAAAAGAGCAGCAGATTCACAGTCTCTAAGAAGGGACTAGCAGTTACCAAAGGGGTGGGAAGGGAGGGAGAAGGGGATTGAGGGGTATTATGTTTAGTACACATGGTGTGAGGGGTTACGGGAAAACAGTGTAGCACAGAGAAGGCAAATAGTGGATCTGTGGCATCTTACTGCACTGATGGACAGTGACTGCAATGGGGTATGAGTAGGGACTTGATAATATGGGTAAATGTGGTACATACTCCATGGGTTAGACAGCTGTAAATCCTGTAACTGTGTGGTATAAGATGTAAGGAAATTACAGAATAAAAATTTTGTATTTTCATTAAAGTTTTAGGTTTCAAAACCAGAAGAAAAGGGCAAAAAAATGCTTATGTAACCATATGTTATCAAAATCTATTGACCAGATTTAGCAATAATCTTTGATCATTTTAAAAATAGCAAATCCTGTATTAAGAAGTTAGTCTGTGAAACAAGAGTTTTCCCTTTGCTTTGTTTTGATGTATGCATTTATTTGTTCATTTGCCTTTAACTTTTAAATACTAAATTTCTTCTTCAACCCCAAGGTCCCCGATACTATTTTCTGGTACACCAGATTTACTTTTACATGCCATTGTGAGGACAGCAAAGAATTGGTGCTGTACACATGAACTATAAAACATTCTTTTGGATATAATTCAAAAAGTAGATACTGTGAGTTAAAGATAGAAAACATAGGTTAAGCAGAAGCTGAGATTTTTGTAATACAGCTCAGTTCAGATCACAAAAGTAACATGAGAGTAGATGGGAATGCAAACCTGATATTCAGAACTGTCCTCCTGTATGGTGGGAGGAAAAGAGAGATTCAAGCACATCGGCAAGAAATTACTATGGGCAGAACTAAGACCAAATAAACTTGTGTCCTGGTAGCAGGGAAGACAGGGATTTGGGAAACTCAGAAATGTTTAACTACATTATATAGCTTAAGTAGAGATTTCTCTGATCCTGCACATTCTAAGTATTGAGGTCTGCACCTCCGGGGACCGTGCTGGGACCTAAGAGACTGGCATCAGCAGCTCTGGGTGATAGAGCCAGAGAGCCACTGAGCATGAGGACAGAGGCCAGAACAGGGAAAAAGCCACTCTTAGGGTCTATTACTCACTAATATTAGTTTAACATGATCATCACTCATTAATATTACTTTAATATGGGTAAGACGCCACCAAAACATTTTTATTTCATGTGCTCTTATTTTATTAAATATAAAAATATGCATAAAGGACTTCGTAAAGACTAACTAGATTCTTACCATGCAAGGACTGTTACTTAAGTGGATCTTTGTCTGCTTTGTTCATAACTAGTCTGGCTTTATACAGAAAAGTTGCTTCTGGGCCTCTCCTAAAGAGGAGCAAGCAGCAACATTCCAGTTTTAACAGAAGAATAGTGAAAATGCCTTCATTATTTAAGTTGAAAGCAGAGTGTTGATGCTTGGCTCCTTCACCCAATATTAAAACTATGGAAAGATGCACACCTACCCCCATATATATGATATTTGTTAGGTATCATAGTGACAGTAAACCATTATTTGGACATTCTATGGTTAAAGTGTCTTCTTAACAGCCAACTTTTTTTTTTAGCTTTATTCTAAAACACATTTTTTAAAAAATGCATCAGTAAGAACATAGCCATGATTTCCTTACAAAAGTTCCTAATATTCGTCTTCTAAGAACTGGGATATGCCACTTCCCATGCTGCCATCCTTTCTTTCCAGAGCGTCTCCTGTCTTTTAAGGATGTGGTGATAGACTTCTGTGGTTTAACAGCCAGGTCACGAGCACCTAAACTAGGGAATTTTGAAATGGTTCTACTTGCCACCCTATTCAGAAATACTGTAGAGCACCCTAATCTTCTGAGAAACTTTGCAAAATGTCCTAACTGTAGTTATCTAACAATAAGTGACCTACAGCTCCTGCAGAAAGTTGGGCTGTTTTTGTGTTGATTAATCTTGCAAATCTGTCATTACTAAGTTAGTAAATCTAAGGATGGAACATATGGAATCATGGCCCAGGTCTCCCCTCTCTATTAAGTTTTCCTATTAGACATTAAGTTTATGGACTGTGAATCTGTTACTATAGTATTTTCTGGAACTAAGATCTAGCAAGAACTTTAAGTCAAGAGAGGCACAACCTGCTGCTGTGATCACAGTTGAACACCCACCCTGATCTGAGAGGGAGCCGGGTTCCACGAGGCCTGCCTGAGTTGTGGTCCAGGAACGGGGGAAAAGTACTTCCACTGAATACACGTTCAAAGAAGAGGGGAAGACAAAAAGACCAAAAGTTGTATTTTTGAATATATCATGTGTTCCATATATTAATTTTCATTATTTTTAAACAAAGTAAATTGGCCAAGCATGGAATAAAATTTGCTCATGATGACTATATTTGTGCACTTGGAATATATAGGAATGAATATTTTCACACCTAACAATATTTTAGAGAAATACATTTTTCTCAGAATTACTGTGTCTCCTTAATACCAAACCCTGGGAACAAAGTTCAATTAATCCGCGATGCCTAATGTGTTTGACTAATGTGGTATATTCACCTTGATATATTCTTCACAGGCTCATCCCTCCTGGGACGAAAGTTCCTTATGAGCTTGAGGACCACATCTGATTCATCTGCAGAGATGATACCAACGTGTGATGTAGTCAATTCTTAGTTACAGTTTGTTAAATGAATTTTCTTGATCTTTCATGGGTTTTTTTGTTGTTGCTGAGTGCTTGTCACTCAAAAATCTTCTGTGCTATTATTATCCCTTTTCACAGATAAGGAAACTAAGGTTAAAGGGGCTGAAAGACCGAGTAACTAATGCACAGTTCCACCGTGCGAGCTGGGCCAGAATTCACAGGGAAGGAGGGTAACTCCAGGGTGTATGCTCTTCATGACTTCGCTGTATATCTGTTTCCCTGGTTGTTCAATTAAAAATGTGTTGAGCATCTGCTATGTGTCACAGACTGTTGCAGATGTTGGAGACAGAACAGTGACCAGGCAGAGCAGGAGCCCGGACTCTCATGGGGGTGACATGCTAGAGAGGAGAGTCTGAGAGGATATGGGAAGGAGCGGGCAGGAGACAGGGAGAGAGGGAGAAAGAGGAATCAGTGCCGCTGCCCAGCCTGCTGCTGACTCTAGATGTAACGGTTTAAGGGAGCGCTAGACTCTTTTCCAAAGCAGCTGCACCTTTTGCATTTCACCAACCAAAGTGTGTGGGTTCCATTTTCTCTATATCCTCCCCAACATTTGTTATTATCTGGTGTTTTTAATTATAGCTATGATGAACCTCACTTTTAATTTCTGATAGAATTTTTTCCAAAACAAATGTCTCAAAGCAATCAGATTAAGAAGAAAAGAGAGTCCTAAATTTCGGAGCCCTCCTTAAGCTCAACGCCCGCAGCAGAGCACCCCTGTGTGTCCGTGGGAACAGTGGTTGTCCAGATGCTCAGTGTCCAGGACACTCTCCAGCTATCTGGAGGCAAGTTTCCCAGATGGTCTTTCAAAGATCAGTCAGGCTACTTTTCACTGCAAGACCCTTCCCCACACATCTTGCTCCCTGCTGTGGCCGTGAAAAGCCAGGTAAAACACTAACTCTCTTATACAATAAACAGAATGCCACCCCAGAAGTATGTGGTATGTGGTTATTTTCTTTCTCTGCTGTAACATTTACATTTTACAAGGGTCATATCTCATTAAGACAAATGTAATTCAATCTTTACCAGAAAAAGAAAGCCACCTTTTTGTAAGTGGCTTAAACCAAATTTGGAGTCATTTTTAAATTAAAGACATGTAAAATGATAAGTTATTTTATATTGGAGGTATTTTTTTTACATCTTAAATGCAATTTTTACTTTGCAAAAGACATGTTTCAACTCTTGGGATTATTTAAAACCTGGACAAAAACAAATCAGCACTGTGAAAAGTGAGTGATGAATCCATTTAGCAATTAGGCAACATGTAGTATAAAATATAACTGTAATATCTAAAAACCCAGCATAGCAACCTCAGCCAACATATATTCCCGAAGAAAGATTGCCACTGTGGACCTGTAAAAGAATGAGGAACTGACTATACATTTGGACGGCCCCATTTTTCTTTGTGTGATTAAAGAACTGCATTTACCTCAGTAAAACAACCAAGCATATTTGTATTAAAGGTTAAGAAAGGAGTAAAGTGAAATTAAAACCATGGCTTCATGACACTGTAACTATGAAAGAACATCAATAAAATATAACTGATGCTTACCTGAAAAATTCTTTAGACAGTACTAATATAAAATTCTTGTTGCATGTTTTTTCACTTAGCGCTTTGATCTTACAACTGTTTTTTCTTGTTGGGAACTCCCACTGACTCCAATTTAAATAAATAAGGTTTGTTTTGAGATCGGCTTCCATGGGAAGAACTACCCAGAAGCCTGTAAGCACTCAGTATAGTGGGATCCTTCATATTTACTTTTTGCCGGATGCATAGAATATCCCACATTCCCTTCCCAGCAACATTTGTGACTTTCAACATAACACCAGATTAAAATCATACTTAAAATAACATGTTTTCATGTGAAGATCTCACAAAATTTAGTATCATTAATACAACCCCTCCCTGCCCTATCCCTTCCAAGTGCCATGAAAGTACAAAGTATTAACTTCCGTTTGCTGAGGAGGTTAAGAATTTTAAGATGACTTCTAGACCACTAGTTCTCAAAATGTGGCCCTCAGACCATCTGCTAACCTCTGAGAAATGCAAATTTTCAGGCCTCAGCACGACCTCCTGAACTGGAAACTTGGGGATTGGGCCAAGACAATTAGTTTTTGATAAGCCTTCCAGGTGATTTTTATTCCTGCTCAAGTTTGGAATGTAGGCCCAGCCATTTCTTTTATAAGTGTGGCATCAAAGCCAAAAATTGTTTGTGTCAAAATTGGGATTAGATCCCAAATTTCATAGACTTCAAAGGTGTGAAATGCCTTTCAAGGCTAATCTTAATTCCTTTTCCCCTTGACACTACTTGGTTACCTACATCTCATTCAGAATTGTAGGTTCAAAATAAGGCTGGACTCGGCAAAGAGAATTCAGTGATAACTGTTTTCAAAATCCTGCCCCAATGCCCTTTATTTCCAATTCAACTATCTTCATTAGTTGTATAATAAGCAGAGTATTGAATTTGGACGTAGAGAGTACAGTTCTGGTTATGTCTCTACCACTAGCAGTTAGGTGCCCTCAGACAAATCACCTCCCTTCTCTTTTGCTTACATCTCTAATAAAAATAGAGAATTGGATTAGACTGTATTAGAATTTAAGATTCTCTACAACTCAGAATTTCTTGATTCTCTGACCATGACTTCTAAATAAATTCTCTCATTGTCACCATGCCAAATGGAAAAAATCCATTCCCTGGTGACTAGAAAATCTGAATTCCCAGAGCTTTTATTTCACACCCCCGATCCTAAGTCTATGTTCTTTAAAAGTGCTAATGTGGTACTACTGTTCAAAGGTCAGACTGTGATTTGGTTGTGGTCATTAATGCAGAATTTAAAGAATGAATCATAAAACTTATCAAGAGAAAAGAATTGCCCAACAACATGAGATAGTTCAACTCTCCCAAGAATGGAAATTTAACATGCAGTGATTCAGTCTGAATTAATATTTGCATAGTTTAATTTATAGATTTGACCACAGTCCAAATACAGCAAGAAACATATTTTAAATATTTAAAGCAAATAATGTTATAAGTTAAAGCATTGGCAATTGGCAAGGTCAGTTGAGGAATAGTCCGGAAAGTAGAACCACCTGGAATGCCTAAGTGTCACAGCACCAGACTGGGGGCTCTGTGGTCCCAAACTATAGTCACATTGATGGTTCATCACACTTTCAAACCAAGAAGGAGAATAAGACTCTCTATAGACATCAACCTCTGGAGTGCTGATGTGTTTCTTAAACTTTATATCAAAGAGTTGGCATCATTAATGAACCCCATACAGAGTCTTTCTGTCTCTTCTTGTGATTCTCCTAATAATTGCTATTTAACAGAAAAAGATCACCTCCCAAGAAAAGGTTCAAGACAGCTACATGGGTGGAGATCTTTCTCCTACCAGTGTAGATACTAACTTCTGACTTCAACAGAAGTGTAAAGTCAGAAATTCATTTCAGGTTTTTAATGTCTGGGTAAGGAACCTTTTTTAAGGATAAGAATCTTAACAGTTAGATACAAAAATAGGGATGTTGAGAGCTTATAAACCAAATTTAAAAGTATGTGAGAAAAAGGAAGGGAAGGAAACATAACAGTACTTCGGGAAATTTCACAAGCTGTTTCATTAAAACAAGCTGCAGCAATTTATAGAAAAGCAAAACTGTGAAATCAGTATCACAAAGGATTAAATTAACTTATTTTGTTAATAGCTATATGAAAGAACTTACACATTTTATTTTCTTATACAAAGAAAATAGGAAGTATAGAAGTTTGACTCACTTAGTGACTTCATCCAAAGATAGTGAACAGTAGGAAAAACAATGCACAATATTTTAATGCTTATATTACATATATTAGTGGAGCAAAAAAAACTAGCTAGAAAGAAAATAACAGACATTTTAAGCAATTTTTTTAGGGTAGGAATATTATATGCTTTTGAAAAATGTTATTAGATGAAAAAGAGAGTGGACTGGGTATTTAAATCCATTAAAATATAACCTAATTGGACCTATATATAAATTATATATCATGCCTGTTCTGCACTCTTACTGGATGTAACCAAATCCCATGTCTCCTGTAAAGGCAGCTGCAGGTGGACAGGACCTCGAAGTCTCTCGGTACAGGCACCACCCCTCCCCCACCCCCAATGCCTACCCTGTACAAGGTGAGGTCAGTTCAGAGTCTTCAGGCTGGACCAGACTCAGGCCCTTTGGGGGATGGATGGGGAAGGAGGACATCACTAAAGAAAGGCTCCCCCCAAGCAGATCCCAGGACAGCTCCCTGCCTGCCTTCCTGTCAAGTTGTAATTGTAATGTGACTTCTGTTGTTCTTGGCCTCAGTACAGACAGACTGCAGTTTGGGATGAAACTGTTGACTTAAAAAAATACTTCAGGGGGAAAAAAATATCACTGAACCACAGAGTTAGCGAGGACCTTAGAGGTCACAGTTCCCCACCCCTCCTCAGCCTCCTCAGCAGCAGCTTGCTAAATGTTTTCACTCCCTCCTGCCGGGGACTGCTGCCACCCCCAGGGCCTCACTCCCAGAGAATTTCTTCCCCCACTTCACCAAGAGGAAACCTTCCACAGGGAGATAAGCCCTTCAGCTTCCTCCAGGCCCTTAGCACACAGGAGCCGATGCAATCCCTGAATAATTCTGTTCTAGAAAAAGAGGCTGAGAGGTTCAGGAATTGGCCAGCATCACAGAATGTTCCTCATGTAGGTGTTCCTCCTCCACGTCTAAAAAGAAGCACCCAGAGCTGACAGCACTGGGTGGTTTAGCTGAGGTTTGCTAAGACAGTAGAACTTAAATGTTCTCACCGAAAATAAATAAATAAGAGGGAAACATGTGGGCTGATGTGTGATCTGCAAACTGACTGGGTGGGGAATCCTTTCCCAATGTATACGTAGGTCAAATTGTCACTGTGTACACTTGAAGTATCTGACAATCTTTTTTGTCAGTTACCCTCAATAAAGCTGGAAAAAAATAAAAATAATAAAACAGTGAAATACAAAGAAGCACCCCTATCACATCTGATCCGCACTTACACACCATCCACTCCCAGGGACTCATCCATCACTCAATCCGTCCTTTTATTCTGATTCAGTCTTTCCTTTAGCCCCCCCACCCTGGTGATGGTTAATTTCATGGGCAAACCTGGCAGGACTAGGGGGTGCTCAGATGGCTGGTCAAGCCCTCTTTCTGGGTGTGTCTGCGAGGGTGTTTCTGAACAGATTAGCATTTGCATCAGCAGACTGAGGGAAGAGATCTGCCTTCCCCAGAGTGGGCGACAGCACCCACTCCCCAACAGAACTGGAGAAGGGCATATCCCACTGGCTTTTCGAGCCGGGACACCCATCTTCTGTTCTCAGACATCTGAGCTCCTAGTTCTCCAGCCTGTGGCCTCCAACGAGGACTTAAACCAGCGGCTCCTCGTTCTCAGGCCTTTGGACTGGGGCTAAATGACAACAGCTTTCCTGGTCTGCAGCTTACTGAGAGCGGCCTTTATAATAAATCTCCTCTTACAAAAATCTATCCTGTTGGTTCTGTTTCTCTGAAGAACCCCAATACACCCTCACGTCCAACCCATCAGTACGTCTTGATGGCATTATATCCCCAAAACGTCCCGAATTCTATTGCAGCAATATCCCCACTGCTAAACCCCCAGCGCTGGTCGGCTCCCAGCCGCTCTTGTCTTGCACATGCCCAGGCCTCCTACTGGCCTCACTGTTTCTCCTGTCCCAGGAGGCTGCTCTCCATGCAGAGCTTAAGTGCCTCAAGGAAAAAAATCCATCTTCTGTTTAAGACTTCCAGTTGTTTCCTGCTGTGATGAAAGCAAAAGCCAAACCCTTCGCCTTGACCAGTCAGCCCTGTGTGGGTGCGCACCATCCCCCGTTCGAGCCTCACCTCCAGCCGTGCTCCTGCCGCCAGCCCCTGGCCCTCCCAGCTCTCTCCGCTCTCCTCATGGGCTCCTCCCTCGCAGTGTGGGCTGCTTCCCTGGAGGTCTGCATGGCTGCTCTCTCCTCATCAGTCAGGCCTTGGTGCGGGTGTCCTCACAGAGGGGCCCTGGCCTCTCGATCGGGTAGGCCCCCTCCATATCACTCGGTTTGTATGTTTACAGCATTTGCCAGTGTGCGACTTAATGGCCCCCACCTGCTCAGAGCCTGAGGCCTGCCCATGGGCTCCCCCCATCTCCATCCCCTTCACACAAACACTCTGCCCCCCTTCTCCTTCCCACCTACCTCAGGACCAGAAAATAGTGAACTTTTCTCTGACTTTCCCCACATCTTGTCCTCCCCTTCCGTGACTCCATCTGTAACTGGGGACAGGAGTCGCTCCTCAATACTGTGGGAAAATTCTGTATGCTCTCCTCCTAGCTAAGTTGCTGGTATTCTAAAAAAGGAATTAAAAGAATTTGGAAAATATTTTCTCAAGATAGCCTGGCAAGCCTGATCTAATTTAAAGTTGATGAGGAGAACGTTATCCAGCCAGCTAAAGAATGTCGATTGATCTTAAAGGCATTATAAGAATACCACTGGCAGCTATGAACTGATTAAATCTTTTCTTTCAAAGATCACTTTGGCTGTGGGGTGGAACGTGGACTAGACACTGGCAATTCCTGGGTTTTGAACCCATGGAAATACTATAAGGCACAATGGGGGAACAGAAGGTGGTGGCCCCAGCCCTGCCCAGCTGCCATCAGGACTGAAAGGATGAACTCACTGAGAGTCCATTCATGGCGACCCATTGATAAAGCAGGAAGTTCAAGTCTGGAAGGCAGGACACCAGCTAACAGTCAATTGCAACAATTCATGCACAAGATGACAATTATCTGAACATTAGTTCTTCATGGCCATGGATATGGGAGACATGAATGGATTTGAGGAATACCAGTTAAATAGGAGAAGGATGTTGTGTTTGATTGGACAGCTAGGCAGAAGGTGATGCCATTCATGGAGATCGGAAGGAGTTTCCACGTCAGTGGGGAAGAGGATGTTCTCACAAAGCCCAAAGTATGGGAGCTACCACAGGGCACGGGAGTGGCTGATGACTTAGGATTTCTCTAAGTTGCACAAATAAGACCCTAGAGATCATGTTTCCCAACCTGCCACTTTTACAGATAATAGTAATTCTCATTGTTTACTGAGCACCTCCTATTTTTTAGGCAATGATCTAGTTGCACTACAGATATTAATTCACAACTAACTCTCTGAGGTAGCTATTATTCTTTAAGGGTGAGGACATGAAATTACTAAGAGATAAATAACTTGCCTGGACAATTCAGAAATTCAGTCACAGAGCCAGGATTCAGATCCTGACCTCTCTGCTGCCAAACCACTTATTTTCTTACTGTCCTATACCTTTTTAAAGAGAATACAATTTATTTTCTGAGGTTGCAAATCTATGTATGTTTCATACCTTCCAAAATGCTGCTATTTCATATGTAAAGTCAGTAATAGTTAGCCAGGAATACATCTTGGGTTCTGCCGTCAAGTTTCTCTCTGTGCCCATGTTTTTCCCTTCTTGAACAAAGTGTATATTAGACAAAATGAGACTGGATTTTTTATTTGTGACCCATGGAGGTTCAATGTTTTAACTGTATAGCTACATGTGAACCTAGAGAGCCTTCCTCACTCACCTCGTATTGCCATGCTGTGGGTAAAATTGTAGTATTGCAGTATTCCCAGAATCTCTCACCTGGCCTTACTGCATCTCGGATCAATAGGTGTTTCCAAGGTGTGGAGAAAAGTAGTCCATCTCCATACCAATAGGTGATTACAAGGGTGGGGACACCAGGGTATATCAGATTTGGTGGGGTCCCTTTTTACAGCTGGGTTGTGAGAGACACAGGTGAGCAGAAGTGGACGACTGCTTGTAGGCAATAAACGGGTTTCTCCCACTTTATTTCTCCCTTTGATGGATTTCAGTTTCAAAGGTAATTTGCCCAGGCTGGGAATTTATGTTCCCCCCCAGAGTTACACATGCTGACTGTCTCTGCAGATACTTTGTGTCTCTAGGTTTCAGTAGTCCTCTGTGTCACCGAATGCCCACATATAGCGTTGCCTAGGGTATCAGCAGGAGGTGAAGAGTGGGGAAAGATGGACAACTTCAGATCTTCCCTGTACCCTTTCAGATACAGACAACTATTCGAATCCAGTTCTAGTAGGCATGGTGACAACTTTGAAAATTGTTTGCATTTAATTCCATTGAAACCTGACGTCTTTTCCTTCTCATGGTGAAAGATACAAGGTAACTCTCCCCATTATTAAGGATTCATGTGCATTACACATGTGGTAAATGCCCAAACAAAGCCAGGATGATGTCATTTTTGTGTTCAACTTAACCATGCCCTAGCCCAAGGGAATGACTCCTTTTACTCATTATAAAAAGCCGTAGCTTTGTACCTGGTTTAAAATATGCTTGGTGACATGATTCCATACTTGAACATGACATTTTTAATACACTAGGCTTTTGCTAAGTTAAGCTTCTTAACAATGTACGTTGTTGCTATAAACAAATGCTAACCTTACCGCCAGTGCTTCAGATTCCTTAGATGCCTCAGCATAATTAAGAGAGCAAAGTTGTTGTGGAGTAATCGCCTTGTATGGATTAATGTGTAATCCGAAAGAGCAACAACCCCCATGGCAAGCATGAGCTTGGTTTTGTTACTGCGGGGCAGAGAAGTCAGACGGGTCCAAAGGACATTCCACAGCATAGACTTGGGCCTCCCTGAACAGGCCTCAGTGACGAGCGAGCTCGTGTTTTGGTGACCGAGGGTATCCAGCTACAGTGGGAACACCCTGGGAGATCCATCTGATCCTACACCTGACACCACCCCAAAACTGTTTTTCTGAGAGAAGAGAGGAAATGGTCATCCTGATGAAATTTCTTCTATACACTGGCAACTGTTCCTATAATTACCATTATTTATTTCCTGGGGAAGAGAGAAGCTTTCCTATTTGTCTTTGTTTCACATGGGCAAAATGTGCTCCACAAATATTCTGACCTTGTATATGGTTAGCAAATGAGAGTAAAAATGTTATTATTATTACTCTGATTAAAATGTTTTCTATGTTGTACTACTATGTAATGATTCTATAAAGGACTGGTAAAATAAAAAAACATTCCCCACATTTAATGGCTGGGTTAATGTGAGGGAGAAAAAGATGAGTCTGCTATCTCCTTACTCATTATAGATTCCTTAAGTCATAAATATTGTTAATAAGAAACAAAGATGAACTTTAGAATCATAAAGCTGGATGAAAACAGCAAGTTGCAGAGGTCTTCTTAAATAAGAAATAATTTTTTTGTTGAAGTTCTATCAGCAAACCAAACAATGTTTTGCTTATAGGTACATACTTGTGAAGGAAACTAACATAAAAAACTAAAAATAGCAAGGAAATGCATAGACACTTTCCCTCACCGTGGATGCATAGACACTTTCCCTCGCTGTGGAGTTGGGAGAGAAAAGGATAGAAGCTGAGATACACAAGGTGATTTCAATTTCAATGGTATTCGTAAAGTTTTGGTTCTTACATTGGGAGCAAATTCATGGATGTTCATTTTGTTAAATCAAAATAAAATATCTGGGTGCAGGGTTCATCATTAACACAGTATTAAAAAAAATAATAACCTCCTGTGGCTCTAATGTACAGTCAGGTTTGTAAGCTACTGAGTTAAACTATTCATATGTGGCCTCTGTTGGCCACCAAGTTCATTGCCTGGGAAGTGGAGGCTAAGCGTTTAAGGCTCTGCGCACCGAAAGAGGGCCCTGATCCAGGGCCCCGCTGGGAATGTTCTCGGTTCATCGGAAAGTTTGCAGATACTAAGTAAGCACTTGGGGCAAAAGGATGCAACTGCCTACCTTGCTGTTTTTACCCATCTTGCGGTGAAACATCAGTGGGGGCGGGGGCGGGGATGAGTGGGGATGGGACGGGCTATGAGCCGTATCCTCAGGAACAATGTAGAAAATAGAAAGGTCAGGTCAAGAGGCAGCCAGCAAAGGCAGGACCCCGGGACCAGGACCCTAAGGAGCCGTGTGGGAGCTGCCTTGTCTAGTTCCTCAGGGCGATGAGCAGCGAAATCCTGAAACAAACTGCCTGTGGACCTGTCTTCAGGCTAGCAAAAGTGGAGCAGGAGTATTTATTTTGGGCTTAACAACTTTCATAGAGGAAGAAGAAAGTCAAGTTAGAGAGTGCATTGGGGGCACTTAAAAGAGAGAATAAAAGCGTGCTGCATCCCTGAGGCTTTTTGCTGGGGTCGGAGCAGAGGGGCTGCCAACGGACAACAGGTGGCCAGCAGGGGGTGCTTCGGGGGCTGACCTCGGTTCATGGTGTCACTCTCCTGCTCCTCCAAGGACAGCAGCTGGCCACCTGGGGTGTCCCGGAAAGCTCCTCATCCAGCTTGCTCCACTGGGAATCTGGCAGGAGTTCCCCTTAATTCTCCCAGGCGCCCTCCACCCTCCTGCCTTCAGGGTTTAGCTGCAATTAGGCGAGTTGTCAGACGTGAAGAAAAGGCATTTTGAAATATTGGGACATGTTTAAAACCAAAAGTCATATTCAGTTCACATATTCACCACAACCAAACTGCTGCCAAGTATCAGGAAAACTTGAGAAAAGCAATTTTATCCTCTTCTGATTTCCTTATTTACTAGCTTCACTGCATTGACATTTGTACTTATTTATTCCTTTGTGACCTGCTTACCTCCTCAGGCCAATCTCTTACCACCAGCTCTGGGCACCCCCATAGACCCTCCACCTTCCCCCACTCCTGTCCCCTGGCCGTTGTGCACTTGTTTGGTTAAACTCAGTTAACTTGCCCTGTTAAGCTCCCACATAACATCCTCCAGAAAGCTGACCCTGCCAAACTGGATGCCCCAGCTCTTTCTTTATTAGTCTGTGCTTAATGGATCAACAATACAAAACTGAAATTGCCTGTTTTTCTGCCTTCACCAGTAGGTTTTTTTGACAAAATGCTCCTGAAATGGCAGGGAGTGAGTCTTGTTCATGGTATCTGTGATGCCCAGCACAGCACTTGCAATGTGACGGTGCTCAAGAATATCTGTTCTCATGAATGGTACAATGAAGTTCTTTCTTGTGAACAGCAGTTTGCAGATGAGGAATATAGCATGCGTATGTATGTGCATGTGTGGGTTTCTCCCTGGCTAGAACAATGATGAGCCCCATGAGTCAAAACCACCCATGTCACTTGGGTTTAAAGTGGTGGAAACAAAACTCTCAAAACCTTTTCGGGAATATGATTTATGGGTTCCATGGTCCTAGGGGAGGAATACTAGAGGGTGAGTCTAGCTTTACAAATGACTAAAACAAGAAATTTTAATGCAGGATTCTCATTCTCTCTCTCTCTCTTTTTCCCCACCCTACCATCTCTTATCTCTGTCTTGGATTAAACAGATAGGTGTTCTCCAAATGCTGAGAGCTACAGC
Source organism: Manis javanica (assembly GCF_040802235.1). Taxonomy (NCBI): domain Eukaryota; kingdom Metazoa; phylum Chordata; class Mammalia; order Pholidota; family Manidae; genus Manis; species Manis javanica. Next base: position 69,665,824 of record NC_133168.1, read on the forward strand.
CAGCAGAAATACTGAATTCACATCTCACAACTCTGCAGGAAAAATCCAACTTCTGAGTGCCAGTGGACATCAAGAGAGAGTAACTGAGATGGCTAATTCTGTGTCAACTTGACGGAACCATAGGGTACCCTGATATTTGGCCAAACGTTATTTTGAGTGTTACCATGAGGATGTTCCTGGATGAGATTACCATTTAAATGGGTAGATTGAGCAAAACAGATTACTCTCCCCATATGAGTGTGGGCCTCATCCAATCAGTTGAAGGACTGATTAGAACAAAAAGGCTGATCCTTTTCCACATAAGGGATATTTCTCCACCTAATTGCTTTTTTGAGCAGGGACATTGTTTTGTTTATTTTTCCTGCCTTCAGACTTTAACTGAAACATTACCCAATCCTTTAAAAGTTTTTCAGCCAATTCCTCAATAATCAGAGTCTAGCCTTCAGGCCCATTCAATACCTCTGCTTTCAGGTTGTAGATGCCTCCAATTTCCAAGCCTTTTTAGGGTTCCGCAATGCAAATTAGCTTGCTGCTGATTGGCCACTACTTGCCACCTACCATGCCCCCAGGCACATTGCTTTCAAGGTTCTCTAATCTAAGTCAGTTTCAATTCAACCATTCACAGATCAGTTTCCAAAATCACTTAAAAACACATGTTGTCCTCCCCTCATTTCTTCTTTTCTCTCCTTACATTTTTGTGCTTCTTTTCTTTCCAGAGATAAATATGTGTATTAATCTGCTGAGTTTAAGCAGAATTTCCAGGGTTATAATCAGGGTTATAGTACAAAAGACTGTCTATGGGCTACAAATGGGTGTTGGGCTTCTTTAAGGGCTGATTGCATTTATGGTTGTACGACTCTTTAAACATACTAAACACCACTGGATTTTACACTTTAAATAGGTAAATTATGTGCTATTTAAATTATATATCAATAAAGCTGTTGTATTTTTCTTTAAAAACTGTCCTTGAAGCTGAAGTCCTTAACAATACCAAGGAGTGAAGCTAATACACCAGGTTCAAACCTGGGACATGGATAAGTGGGTAGATTAATTAATTATAATTCAAAATCTCTTCTGAAATCCATCATAATGCCAAAAACAAGCATTTTTATAGAGTTTCGTGATTGTAATACAAAGCAAATATTTATTGGAAAATGTAAACTCAAACAGTAAATGAAATCACATGATGCAATTTCATATAATCCATCATTTTTAAAATATAAAGTTTAGAGTGCTTGAGTAGGTTTGCTTTAGCTGTTTATGTCTTAAACAGCTGTCAAAATAGCATTTTGTGGTGGACACTTTCTCAAATAAGCTTTATTGAATGGTATTTCAGATCTTTCTGTGTATGCCAGCTGTTAGGTTTGAGGGAAAAACACCTTGTGAGTTGAGGATGTATCAAAACCAGAAGGCATGTTCAGGTCATATTTCTGCTTCATTTAAACTGCTGCCAGGAAGTAGAAGAGTGTCCAGGAAAATTTCAATCAGGTACCAAAAATCTACAAGGATAGCTTTGTGTTTCAGTAACCGCTTTGTGGGTACAATGAGGGGAAGTGACCCATGAGAAGAATAACATCTGGAGTTATCCAAATGTATTACTCCAGACCTGGTCCATTAAAATGTCATGAGAGTGACGATACCATCGCTTTAAAATATGTTTCCATTGAAGTGCCAAATGAGGTTGGACACAGTATTATTCTGAGTGGCATGGAACATTTGCTCTTCTAACATCCTGGAAAGTGATACTTATTTTTTTAGTTTGTGTTTTTAGGATTGGCTGATACTGTGTTCTTACACTGTGGGCTAAAACCCCATCCCCCAAGAAACAAAACAAAAACCCCCAAACCCAGCACTAAACACACCAGCTGGCCCTAGGCCCAGTAGAAATTGATTCACATGGTCTGGTGGCCAGCTGGTGGCACATTTGCTACATATGTGAACTTAATGTGGTCACAAGATCTCTGACCTTGAGCTTCCCCACTTATTAAATGAATAACCACACCACCCAACTCAGAGTGAGGTTGAGGAACAGTAAGACAATGTATGTGAATGTGGTCTATCAACTACAAAGTACCAGAGTGTGAATTATCAATTTACAGGGACAGGGATAAGTAAGAGGGGTGGGGTGGGGGGGAAGAGGAGAAAAAAGAATTGGGACCTGCCCAATGAGGGAAAATCTCATCTCTAATTCTAACAATTTTAAGATAAAAGGGGTACTCGGATAGTGCCCGTTAGGAAAACTCTCTGGATGCCTGGTTTCCGTATTAAATGTCTGTTGACACTGACTCTGCCATACTGGTTCAGACACACACCCTAAAAGGATTCCCCAAATGTGGGATGCTTCATAGTCCACAAAAAGTACTTGCTGATCTTTAGAGATGATTCAGCCATGGTCACAACAAGCAAGTCAACTGATAGGAAACACTGCAGAAAGTAATTTTATTTGTCCAGCTCTGAACTGCATGGTACTCCCAGGGGCCTGCTGAGAAACGAAGGTAACTCCCATTTGCAGAGTTTCGGTGTCTTGGCCATGTGAGCAAAGGTTGTATCACCAACTGGCCTGGTGGGCAAGATACCAGGTGGCAGAGCCACCCCAGGGTGCAGCCATGCAGGAGTAGCCCAGAGGCCCTCCCAGAAGAACCCAAAAGCCGAAGGCAGAGCTCACCAATGGAGTCGGGAGAGGGCATCAGAAGAAGGAGACAAACTCAATAGAGTAAAACATTAATAATGAACAGAGTTGTATGAACACCACCTGACATCTCAATCCCAAATTCTTCTCCCTGCTACCTGTCCCTGACTATCACTACCTTAAGTTTGAATAAGCCTTCATGAGGATGAAAATATCAGAAACAAGGACAAGGGATCTCCCACACAGCATTGTGGGGGAGGGGTTCTTACGACCCTCTTAGGAAGACTCTGTGTAGTAGTTATGGAAAAAGAGTGAATGGATTCAAATCCCTTCTTTTTCATTTCCTCCTGTTATCAGATGATCCTGCACAAGTCACCTAACTTCTCCAACCATCATTTTCCTCATCTATAAACAGGAGTCTACAAATAGCAATATCCGGCTAGTGGGGTGTGTGCACATGTGTATACATTAAAAAGATAACAAATAACCTGTAAGGCAGGTACTCAGTGTGTGTTAAGAGTTCTTGTTCTCACATTTATTAATGGGCTTTGTCTTTCAGGAAAATTCCGATCAGGGTGTTGAAGACAGCTGTGGTTTTCACACTTGAAGAAAAATGTTCTATTAAAAGGGGGGACAATCAATGTTAGCTTTGTCAAAGGAGCTCTGTATCTCAAACAATCAGCTTCTTGTTCATTGTCAGATTCAATAAAAGAACACAAAGTCCTAGAGACCTGATAGTAATTAAGAATATTCACAGGCTTCTCCCTAAGGCTCCTTTTAATCATTGACTCAATATTTGGGTGGTCTTTCAATTGGCTGCCTTTGTTGTTTTATATAATCTCTGCTTCTCAATCTGGAATAAGTGGGGAAACTTCGAAGTTAGAACACTCACTCTAACAGTTGTCTATTCATGTTCTGGTTTTAATAATGAGATGCTATTATTCTAGAGAAATCATTCATAACCTGAATAGTGTTTCAGATTCTGCTTATTTATATTCTCATGGAACTTTCTGTGGCACACTGTGTTCAGTAGGAAACATCTGTCTTTGGGATTTTGTCACTGAGAGGCAGTTCACTACAGGGCAGGGCATGCCTGGGTGCACACAGATAACTCCCAACAAGGACTGGCCCGAGCACACGTGTCTGGTGACATCCATAGCCACGTCCCCAGGTGAACACTTGTGCTCACGAGCAGAGAGGACATACAAAGGGATGTAGTCCAAGTGGGAATGTCCGAGTTTCCAACAAAAGTGTGTTAGTAATAACAGACAAGCCTGTTGCTGGGAGAGCCCTTAGTACTTCAGCAATGTTGTAACGCTGGGTACTTTTATTAAAATGAGCTCAGGTTCTTTGAGGGATGTGCACTTTGGGACATTCTGATCAATGAGAGTACTAACTTCAGTGGCAGCTCTCATTTTCATGGAACTCCTATGTGAGAAGTACATTGAGAGTCTCTTCTGTTTTGTTCGCATAGATCAGGCCTTTACATATTGGACAAATAAGTGAAAACCTTTATTTTTTTAAGATCTGGAGTATCTCGGGGAGGCCAAGGATATTAGACAAAAGGAAAACTACAAAGACTACTATTCCTAAAGCCGGAAGACTAAACCTTCCTAAATATAGACCAATACCTATTAGATTTTTTTTCATCTATATATGTTGTTAGTTTTTAATTGAATCGGTTGATTAAAACTTTGTGGTATTATAGCTCAACTCTCAGAAGCTGCACTTGATGAGGAAATATATCTATAGTAGCACTAAATAAATAAAGTGACTGTACTTTTTTTTAATTATTAACATATCATTGATATACACGCTTATGAAGGTTTCACATGAATAACATTGTGGTTACTACATTCACCCATGTTATCAAGTCCGCCCCTCCCCACTGCGGTCACTGTCTTCAGTGTAGTAAGATGCCACAGAGAGTGACTGTACTTTTAAATGATGCTGCTCACAGTGTAGTGCTCTTGGTGGCCCCTGCTGGATGGAGAGCCAAGTGTGGGCTTCTCTTCCCAACTTCACATTCAGTGTTGGCATGTTGGGAGCTTGAATGAGCTATGGTGATTTTGGTATAATGGTAAATATGGACATATTTACACCATAGAAATAGGTGTATGCTACAAATCACAGCTTGGTTTTCCTCTAGATGGCTGGATGTTGAACATCTGTATGCACATTTGTAAAGCTGACACCTTATAAAGTATGTTGGCCACAATGAGGCTGTCTAGACAGCTGCAGCCAAGTGACATCAAGAATCAAGGGTCACTTGGGATGCAGGAATCACCATCTCAGGGTTGGAATATCAAAGGTGCCTACTGAGGAAAAACCACCAGAGTTAAGTATTGGGTTATTTCCTTCCATTCTGTATATGGGTGCTTGTGAGGTTTCTTTAATCCTGAGACTAGTCTTTCATAGCTTTTCCTATTTGATATTATGTCTTGAATTTAAGTCATTTTTCAAGATACTTTCAGTATTTTATTTGGGTCGTGATTCTTCTGTTGGGCAATTTGTTGATCAACCTAAGTAAAAGGACTTGTAACTCTAAAACCCAATATAAAAATAAAATATTACTAGTATTTTCGTGCAAATTTGACCAATATGCCATTAATTCTTGTATCTGTATCATTGACGAGTCTTGAAACAGTGTCTTGGTTTGGGTCTCCCAGATGCAAAGACTCGGAGGCAGATAGTTAAGAGGTGACCCAAGGAAGCTGGAGCGAAGGAGCAGGCAGAGAGAGGGGGCACAAGGGAGAGGTCGGATGACTATGAAGTAAACTGCTTGTCATCACTGTGCACAGGTCCTGCCGGACACTGAGTAAGCATCCGGTGAGGGAGCGCCTCCTGGGCATTTACCCGCCGATTCCCCTTGTCCCCACTGGAGGGCTGCCCATCATTCCCCAGCATTTTCAGCCTGTGAGGCAACTTCCCAGACAATTTATGAGAAAGTCTGATGCAGAAAAGCAGGGAACTCTGCCTGTGCATGGAGTGAACCAGCACCGGCATACACAGAAATTATCCACCCCAGTTATGCTACAGACGTGGGGGGGGTGGGGTGGCGTGCAGGGATGTGGCACAGGACACCAGTGGCATCGGCAATAGAACTGAGGGGCTCGTTTGGCGAATTGTTCATTAACTCAATAAATCTTTACTGAATTCTTTATTAATTGATTATATCATCCAATATTTACTAAGTACCTCCTATTGTTATAAGGGCTGAGAAAACAGCAGTAAATAAAATAAGAACCCTGCCCTTGATCAGCTTATAATCTAGTGAAAGAAGACAGAGATTTTTAATAAGTAAGAATATAATGCTAGCCAGTGATTCATGCTAGGAAAAAAAATTTTAACAAGAAAGGAAAGGGTTGGTTGGCGACAGCCCTAGGGTAGTGGTAGAGGGTGTTACATGCAGAAAGGGTGATCAGGGGAGATTCTAGGATGAGGGACCATCTGAGCAGCATCTTGCATGAAGTGAGAATGGCATGCAGGTGTCCTGGGAGATGGCTTTTCAGAGAGAGGGAAGAGTCAGCACAAAGGTCTGCAATCAGTAACAACCCTGGTGTGCCAAAGGGTCAAGGACAGGGGTCGCACTAGCATGGGATCCAGCACCATGGAAAGAGAGAGGCTCCTGGCCCACACAGAGCTTAGCATGGATGGGAGGAGGTAGCCAGTATCTTAAGAAACAATCACACAAATGAAAGCAAATTGATACGTGGAGGTAAAGCATAATTGGGTTTGTGTTTTCAAATGATTCCCCTGGTTGTAGGAGGAGGAATTGAAGGGGATCCAAGCTTGGCGTCTGTCTACCATCTGACACTGTTCACTGTGTTCCGTTTTTCTTCTGTCAGTAATCTGGCCACAGCTCTGGGTGCGTGGTGGGCTTCGTGACAGTCTGCTGCATAGTATGCATTCTAGAAACATGTTGGTTTGTAACAGCTGGAACTACCTATACCCTATCCTTCCATCCTTGCACAGAAAAGCCAAAGGGAACCTAACCTGAAACTCAGAGAGAGTATTAACTTCCAATGCCATGCCCAGGAGTAATTAAAGGGCTAGTGTGTTAACCAGGAAGAACTTAGACCTGGATTTAAACCTACCTAAGTTCCAAGTCCAGCTCCAGCTACATAGTAATTATTAACTATGTAGCTTTAAACAAAGTATCGTACCCTCTAAGCCTCCTATGTAAAAGAGGGATAATAATGCCTATCCTGGGGCATTCTAGGGATTAAATCAGATCATGTATATAAAACATCTGATTCCTAACAGAGTCTGAAAAATGGATCATTATTATTATCATATTGATCACATGATGGAAGCAGTGTGGTTTGTATCTTTTTTGTCGAAACTACAAAATGTAGTAAGATAGCACACACAGAATTGAAGCCACATAAACAAATAAACTGAAAGGAGCTTGTAAACAGATCTAACAAACCAGATTAGTCCAATTAGCCCAAGACACATGTTTAGTATTCGTGAGAAACTGCTGGGGGTAGTGAGAAAGGGATACACTAAGAAGTAGAAGTCAACAGCCTGTAGATGATTTCATGGAAAAGTGTTTCTTTCCAGGTTTTTTGTTTGCAGAGAGGTCAGACTGATGATGAAACACAGATGCTGAAGCCTCCAACCTAGAAATAAGATTCTACGAGGTCCAGTCCCAAAAAGGGAAATGAATTTTGATGATCCAGCAAGAAATTCTCATTAGCGTGAAGGAACACATGCCTGCCGTCTGTCAAGGGAGGCTATAATCACATCGACTCCCCCACAGCAAGCAGAGCAGTAATCATCTTTTTACTAGGCTGCAGAGATCACAGGGGCAAGCATGTCCTCTTAGCCCCAGGACTGGCACCTCCTGCAAAGTAAGTAATTCACAGGTATGTCTGGTCTTTTCAGATTGGTCAGTTTGAAACAGCTGCAAAGGGATTCCCCCAACCTGGAGAAGGAGGTCAGCCCAGGCAGAAGCTCCCACACTAATGAAGGTGAAAAGAAGCTGGGTATATGTGTGCCTACTTCACTGTCTCTTGGGCACCAGACTTAATCACATTTACACTAGACTGCAAGCAATGGCTACAAATCCAAAAGGAAAGTGAAACTGGGAATACTATTGAGATCAAAAGATCAGGAGAAGTAGCAGAACACACATTATGTACACAGGCCAGTGGTCTACAGACTTTTCAGGCTTCAGAGCCTTTAAACAGGCCACCTCCCCGACTCACCATCATTTGCCACAATAGCAATGTATGTATGACTATGTTGTATATGCGTGCATATGTATATGGTGCTGTACAGTTTGCATTCTGACATACATTGTTTCATTATAATCTCATAGGGACCCCACAAACAAGGCTATTGTTGTCCTCCTTTTAGAGTTGGGGTCATTGACCCTCAGAAAAAAAATCAATTGGTTGTCCCCAGTTATCCATAGGAAATAGATCTTGGGTCAGGGATTTGAACCTGGGGCCCTTGGCAACAAATTTTATTTCTGTGGCTATGTATTCCACAGAGTTGCAGACCCCTAATTTCTCAAAGTACTTCCACAGCAGTGTTGCAGCTGTCTGGAGGGACAAGGTGCTTTGCACCTGTGGTTCTGGTCTGAGGCTGCACCAGAGAATGGGTGGCACAGAGAATCAGTCCAAACAAGCTAAGTGATCATCAACCCCAAACTCAGGTTCCCAGATCTCAAGAAGTGTGTTCTGAAAGTGGGATCTCAGCCAAACCAGTAGTTCCCCAAAAGCCAGCGTGATCCTGGCAACTGAGCTCAGGGAGAGAGCAGCCTCTTTCCTCAGTTTCAGTAAACCATGAGGTGTGGGTTGAGCAGTATCACCTGAAGATCTCTTTGAACCTATTAATAAAATCAAAGTAAATCATCTAAGCTTTACCTGAAGATCAGGTCTTCAACTTAAGTTATACATTTCTTCAGAGTAAAGTCTTTAACTATCAAATCTTGACCAAAAAACTTGGAGGGGAGCTTTTGCTCCCATTTTGTAAACTCTAAATTCTTGTAACCTATTTTACTAGTTAACAGAAATGCATGAGGTGGGAACTATCTTTACCGTCTGAGGGATGTGTGGATATTTCTTTTGGTGGCCACAGTCTCTCTACCATGAAACTTAATGAACATGTAAGCTATGTGAGAGCAGAGATTCTTGTCTGTTTGGATCACTCATATAGCCTCAATACCTGCACATATGAAGCTCAATACGTATTTTTTAAATAAATTAATGAAGAAATTGTGATGATGTGGGTACATTTCTCATTGCTATTTAGAAGGTGAATTATAAATGGACTTCCTGATTATAAAGTCCCATGATTATCTTGGTAGAATGCCATTAAGTATCTCCCTCTTTCCCTGACAATAGAGTTGCAGCTAAGATATAGCTTATTCATTGCTTTTCCTACAGCAGGTAGATTTCAAAATTACTACATGGTTATGTATACAATAGATAAAAGATGAGAAGTGTACTGATTATATAGGTAATTGGTTTCCTAGAAGAGCCACAGATGCCATGCCATAGTCACACACAAGGGATTCTGCCCCACATCCTGACTTTTCTATAAGTGGAAAACCTGTGATATTGTCTGAGCCCAGAACTTAACTCCATTCTACATCTAAACATAAAGTATTTTTCTTCCATCTTAATATGTACAGAAATCTCTAGGAATGAAAATATGTAACTGAAGAAAGGTTGAGACTTATTTTTTCTGGAAGTTCACCAAAAGTAATCAACCATTGAAGAAAATCACCATCAATAGATGCTCCTAGTTTTGGAGGCACCAGAAAAAGAGCACCTATATCAGTTTGTTTTTGTAACTATTGCATTCACAGTGATACTAAATTAACATCCAAATTTTTATTTATTTAGACTTTTACTTCCATTCATGGAGTAGTGATGGCTACAGTGACTGACTTAATGGCAAGCTCAAATTGAAAATTGAACAAACTATCTGAAGCAACTATTTTCAGATATTAGACACTGACGGCACCAGCTGGATTGTGACCCCTGAAAGGAGAGACCAAATGAGATGAGTGCTATGGTGGCCCCAGCTTAGTGCCTGGAGGCAGTTTCCAGGTCACAGCAGGGAGCCCTGCAGTCTCCCTGAGTTATAGACAGAGTTAAGGAGGTCAAGGTGACTAGAATAGTTGAGGCAGAGGACTGGCAAGGAGGGAGCTGCACAGATGGAGAGAGAGAGGTCCTGAGATTGGCAGAAGGGTTTTCTCAAATCTTTGACTAAATACTAATGCTAAATATGATAACTGATAGGAAATAAACACTAGATGGGATTAACAGCAGATTAGACACTGCAGAAGAAAAGATCTATAAACTTGAAGCAATAATCTCTCTCCAAAATGAAGCACAATGAAAGACAAGAAAAAATAAACAGATCATCAGAGACGGCATCGAGGGATCTAAAGCACGTAAAACAGCAGTACCAGGCAGATGGACGGCAGGCACAGAAGAAATACTTAAAGAAATGATGGCTGGAATTATCAAAATTTGATGACAGCTATAAATGCTCAGCTTTAGGATGATCAAGGAGCTCAGAGAAGAATAAACATAAGGAAACCAGTCTAAAGAATATCATAAAATCAGTGATAAAGAGAAAATCTTAAAAGTTATGGAGGAGGTGGGGGGTAGGCACACATTATATAGAGAGGAACAAAGATAAAAATGACAGCAGACCTCTCCTCAGAAACTTTGCAAGCCAGAAGGCAATGGAGTAGCATCTTTAAAGTAAAAGAAAAGTTTTCTATCTAGAATTCTATTCTACCCAGAGAAAATAGCTTTAAAAAAGGAAAGCAAAGAAGTACTGGGGGCAGAGCCAGGATGGCGGTGTGAGTAGAACAGTGGAAATCTCCTCCCAAAAACACATAGAGCTATGAAAATATAACAAAGAAAACTCTTCCTAAAATAGAGACCAGAGGAAACAGGACAACATCCAGACCACATCCACACCTGCAAGAACCCAGAGCCTTGCGAAGGGGGTAAGATACAAGCCCCGGCCCGGCAGGACCCAAGTGCCCCTCCCCCTGGCTCCCGGCGGGTGGAAAGAAACCAGAGCGTTTTTTTTTTTTTTTTGGCGAGTGCTTTTTGGAAGCCTTAAAGGGACAGGGACCCCATTGCTAGGGAGGCAGGGCAGCGGGACCAGTGAGCGGGTGCCTGGGACCAGTGCCTGAGGACAAAGAATATCCCGCATTTTTCCCTGCGGGACCGGAGGGCAGGTGCCTGAGACCGGCACCTAAGGATGGAGGAAATCGCGCGTTTCCCCCCTTTTTTTTTCTCTTTTTGGCGAGTGCTTTTTGGAAGCCTTAAAGGGACAGGGACCCTGGTGCTAGGGAGGCAGAGCAGCAGGACCGGTGAGCGGGTGCCTGGGACCGGTGCCTGAGGACAAAGAATATTGCGCGTTTTTCCCTGCGGGACCGGTGGGCGGGTGCCTGAGACTGGCGCCTGAGGACGGAGGAAATCGTGCGGTTTTCCCCTTTTTTTTTCTCTTTTTGGCGAATGCTTTTTGGAAGCCTTAAAGGGACAGGGACCCCGGTGCTAGGGAGGCAGAGCAGCAGGACCGGTGAGCGGGTGCCTGGGACCGGCACCTGAGGACAAAGAATATCGCGCGTTTTTCCCTGCGGGACCAGTGGGCAGGTGCTTTTTGGAAGCCTTGAAGGGACAGGGACCCCGGCGCTATGGAGGCAGGGCAGTAGGACCAGTGAGCTGATGCCTGGGACCGGTGCCTGAGGACAAAAAAAATTGCGTGTTTTTTCCTTTTTTTTTTTTTCTGTTCCCTCTCTCATTGTTGCTGTTGTTGTTTTGGTTTGGAGAGTGCTTTTTGGAAGTCTTAAAGGGGCAGGACAGGTCACTTAGGCCAGAGGCAGGGACTCTGGGGATCTCTGGGCACTCTAACCCCCTGGGCAACAGGGAGCACAGGGGCCCCTTACAGAGATAAATAGCCTCCCGGCTGCTCCCCCTCCAATGGGGCTTCACCACTTTGGAGGAGCAGCCCAAGCCAGGCCACGCCCACAGCAACAGCGGAGATAAACTCCATAGCAAACGGGCAGGTAGCAGAAGCCCTGTCTGTGCACAGCTGACAAGCATAAGCCACTAGAGGTCACTATTCTCCCAGGAGAGGAAGGTCACAAACCAACAAGAAGGGAAGCTATTCCAGGGGTCACTCGTACCAGCTCTGCAAACTATCTCTATCACCATGAAAAGGCAAAACTACAGGCAGACAAAGATCACAGAGACAACACCTGAGAAGGAGACAGACCTAACCAGTCCTCCTGAAAAAGAATTCAAAATAAAAATCATGAACATGCTGACAGAGATGCAGAGAAAAATACAAGAGCAATGGGATGAGATGCAGAGAAAAATGCAAGAGCAATGGGATGAAGTCCGGAGGGAGATCACAGATGTCAGGAAGGAGATCACAGAAGTGAAACAATCCCTGGAAGGATTTATAAGCAGAATGGATAAGATGCAAGAGGCCATTGAAGGAATAGAAGCCAGAGAACAGGAACGTATAGAAGCTGACATAGAGAGAGATAAAAGGATCTCCAGGAATGAAACAACACTAAGAGAACTATGTGACCAAGCCAAAAGGAATAATATTCATATTATAGGGGTACCAGAAGAAGAAGAAAGAGGAAAAGGGATAGAAAGTCTCTTTGAAGAAATAATTGCTGAAAACTTCCCCAAACTGGGGAAGGAAATAATCGAACAGACCATGGAAATACACAGAACCCCCAACAGAAAGGATCCAAGGAGGACAACACCAAGACACATAGTAATTAAAATGGCAAGGGTCAAGGACAAGGAAAGAGTTTTAAAGGCAGCTAGAGAGGAAAAGGTCACCTATAAAGGAAAACCCATCAGGCTAACATCAGACTTCTCGACAGAAACCCTACAGGCCAGAAGAGAATGGCATGATATACTTAATGCAATGACATAGAAGGGCCTTGAACCAAGGATACTGTATCCAGCACGACTATCATTTAAATATGATGGCGGGATTAAACAATTCCCAGACAAGCAAAAGCTGAGGGAATTTGCTTCCCACAAACCACCTCTACAAGGCATCCTACAGGGACTGCTCTAGATGGGAGCACTCCTAAAAAGAGCACAGAACAAAACACACAACATATGAAGAATGGAGGAGGAGGAATAAGAAGGGAGAAAAGAAAAGAATCTCCAGACAGTGTATATAACAGCTCAATAAGTGAGCTAAGTTAGGCAGTAAGATACTAAAGAAGCTAACCTTGAACCTTTGGTAACCATGAATCTAAAGCCTGCAATGGGAATAAGTACGTATCTCTCAATAGTCACCCTAAATGTAAATGGACTTAATGCACCAATCAAAAGACACAGAGTAATAGAATGGATAAAAAAGCAAGACCCATCTATATGCTGCTTACAAGAAACTCACCTTAAACCCAAAGACAAGAATAGACTAAAAGTCAAGGGATGGAAAAACATATTTCAGGCAAACAACAGTGAGAAGAAAGCAGGGGTTGCAGTACTAATATCAGACAAAATAGACTTCAAAACAAAGAAAGTAACAAGAGATAAAGAAGGATACTACATAATGATAAAGGGCTCAGTCCAACAAGAGGATATAGCCATTCTAAATATATATGTACCCAATACAGGAGCACCAGCATATGTGAAGAAAATACTAACAGAACTAAAGAGGGAAATAGACTGCAATGCATTCATTGTAGGAGACTTCAACACACCACTCATCCCAAAGGATAGATCCACAGGGCAGAAAATAAGTAAGGACACAAAGGCACTGAACAACACACTAGAACAGATGGACCTAATAGACATCTGTAGAACTCTACATCCAAAAGCAACAGGATATACATTCTTCTCAAGTGCACATGGAACATTCTCCAGAATAGACCACATACTAGCTCACAAAAAGAGCCTCAGTAAATTCCAAAATATTGAAATTCTACCAACCAATTTTTCAGACCACAAAGGTATAAAAGTAGAAATAAATTCTACAAAGAAAACAAAAAGGCTCACAAACACATGGAGGCTTAACAACATGCTACTAAATAATCAATGGATCAATGAACAAATCAAAATAGAGATCAAGGAATATATAGAAACAAATGACGATGGCAGCACAGAGCCCCAACTTCTGTGGGACACAGCGAAAGCAGTCTTAAGAGGAAAGTATTTAGCAATCCAGGCCACATGAAGAAGGAAGAACAATCCCAAATGAATAGTCTAACATCACAATTATCAAAACTGGAAAAAGAAGAACAAATGAGGCCTAAGGTCAGCAGAAGGAGGGACATAATAAAGATCAGAGAAGAAATAAACAAAATTGAGAAGAATAAAACAATAGCAAAAATCAACGAAACCAAGAGCTGGTTCTTTGAGAAAATAAACAAAGTAGATAAGCCTCTAGCCAAACTTATTAAGAGAAAAAGAGAATCAACACAAATCAACATAATCAGAAATGAAAATGGAAAAATCATGACAGACTCCACAGAAATACAAAGAATTATTAAAGACTACTATGAAAACCTATATGCCAACAAGCTGGAAAACCTAGAAGAAATGGACAACTTCCTAGAAAAATACAACCTCCCAAGACTGACCAAGGAAGAAACACAAAAGTTAAACAAACCAATTACGAGCAAAGAAATTGAAACGGTAATCAAAAAACTACCCAAGAACAAAACCCCGGGACCGGAGGGATTTACCTCGGAATTTTATCAGACACACAGAGAAGACATAATACCCATTCTCCTTAAAGTGTTCCAAAAAATAGAAGAAGAGGGAATACTCCCAAACTCATTCTATGAAGCCAACATCACCCTAATACCAAAACCAGGCAAAGACCCCACCAAAAAAGAAAATTACAGACCAATATCCCTGATGAATGTAGATGCAAAAATACTCAATAAAATATTAGCAAACAGAATTCAACAGTATATCAAAAGGATCATACACCATGACCAAGTGGGATTCATCCCAGGGATGCAAGGATGGTACAACATTTGAAGATCCATCAACATCATCCACCACATCAACAAAAAGAAAGACAAAAACCACATGATCATCTCCATAGATGTTGAAAAAGCATTTGACAAAATTCAACATCCATTCATGATAAAAACTCTCAGCAAAATGGGAATAGAAGGCAAGTACCTCAACATAATAAAGGCCATATATGATAAACCCACAGCCAGCATTATACTGAACAGCGAGAAGCTGAAAGCATTTCCTCTGAGATCGGGAACCAGACAGGGATGCCCACTCTCCCCACTGTTATTTAGCATAGTACTGGAGGTCCTAGCCACAGCAATCAGACAAAACAAAGAAATACAAGGAATCCAGATTGGTATAGAAGAAGTTAAACTGTCACTATTTGCAGATGATATGATACTGTACATAAAAAACCCTGAAGACTCCACTCCAAAACTACTACAACTGATATTGGAATACAGCAAAGTTGCAGGATACAAAATTAACACACAGAAATCTGTGACTTTCCTCTACACTAACAATGAGCCAATAGAAAGAGAAGTCAGGAAAACAATTCCATTCACAACTGCATCAAAAAGAATAAAATACCTAGGAATAAACCTAACCAAAGAAGTGAAAGACCTATACCCTGAAAACTACAAGTCACTCTTAAGAGAAATTAAAGGGGACACTAACAAATGGAAACTCATCCCATGCTCATGGCTAGGAAGAATTAATATCGTCAAAATGGCCATCCTGCCCAAAGCAATATACAGATTTGATGCAATCCCTCTCAAATTACCAGCAACATTCTTCAATGAATTGGAACAAATAATTCAAAAATTCATATGGAAACACCAAAGACACCAAATAGCCAAAGCAGTCCTGAAAAAGAAGAATAAAGTAGGGGGGATCTCACTCCCCAACTTCAAGCTCTACTACAAAGCCATAGTAATCAAGACAATTCGGTACTGGCACAAGAACAGAGCCACAGACCAGTGGAACAGATTAGAGACTTCAGAAATTAACCCAAACATATATGGTCAATTAATATTTGATAAAGGAGCCACGGACATACAATGGCAAAATGACAGTCTCTTCAACAGATGGTGCTGGCAAAACTGGACAGCTACATGTAGGAGAATGAAACTGGACCATTGTCTAACCCCATATACAAAGGTAAACTCAAAATGGATCAAAGACCTGAATGTAAGTCATGAAACCATTAAACTCTTGGAAAAAAACATAGGCAAAAACCTCTTAGACATAAACATGAGTGACCTCTTCTTGAACATATCTCCCCGGGCAAGGAAAACAACAGCAAAAATGAGCAAGTGGGACTACATTAAGCTGAAAAGCTTCTGCACAGCAAAAGACACCATCAATAGAACAAAAAGGAACCCTACAGTATGGGAGAATATATTTGAAAATGACAGATCCGATAAAGGCTTGACGTCCAGAATATATAAAGAGCTCACACGCCTCAACAAACAAAAAACAAATAACCCAATTAAAAAATGAGCAGAGGAACTGAACAGACAGTTCTCTAAAAAAGAAATACAGATGGCCAAGAGACACATGAAAAGATGCTCCACATCGCTAATTATCAGCGAAATGCAAATTAAAACTACAATGAGGTATCACCTCACACCATCCAAAAGACAAACAACAACAAATGTTGGCAAAGCTGTGGAGAAAGGGGAACCCTCCTACACTGCTGGTGGGAACGTAAATTATTTCAACCATTGTGGAAAGCAGTATGGAGGTTCATCAAAATGCTCAAAACAGACCTACCATTTGACCCAGGAATTCCACTCCTAGGAATTTACCCTAAGAATGCAGCAATCAAGTTTGAGAAAGACAGATGCACCCCTATGTTTATCGCAGCGCTATTTACAATAGCCAAGAATTGGAAGCAACCTAAATGTCCATCGTTAGATGAATGGATAAAGAAGATGTGGTACATATACACAATGGAATACTACTCAGCCATAAGAAGTGGAAAAATCCAACCATTTGCAGCAACATGGATGGAGCTGGAGAGTATTATGCTCAGTGAAATAAGCCAAGCGGAGAAAGAGAAATACCAAATGATTTCACTCATCTGAGAGTATAAGAACAAAGGAAAAACTGAAGGAACAAAACAGCAGTGGAATTACAGAACCCAAAAATGGACTAACAGGTACCAAAGGGAAAGGAACTGGGGAGGATGGGTGGGCAGGGAGGGATAAGGGGGGGAGAAGAAGAAGGGGGGTATTAAGATTAGCATGCATGGGGGATAGGGAGAAAGGGGAGGGTGGGCTGCACAAAACAGAGAGGACAAGTAGTGATTCTACAACATTTTGCTAAGCTGATGGACGTAACCGTAATATGGTTGTTAGGGGGGACCTGATATAGGGGAGAGCATAGTAAACATAGTATTCTTCATGTAAGTGTAGATTAAAGATTAAAAAAAAAAAAGAAAGAAAGAAAGAAAGAAAAGGGGGATTACTCCTTGATAGGATAAAACTATTGGTAAATGAAAGATCAACGCATGCTTTAAATATCCTTAATGTTGATCACTTAAAGGGTGTCAGATGAGATCAGCTATGGAGGTACTCTTTTCTGATAATATTACTTTGTCTTAATAAAAAAAAAAAAAAAAACAGTTCCTGTGTGCTGACCTCCAATGAGTCCTGCACAGTGGTATAGAGGGCATGTCAAAGTGTGGGCAATGGGTCTGTTTGTTTCTATGCAGAAGATCAAGGCCTAGCTTGGATACCCAGAAAATGAACTAAGATACGATATGAGGAGGAGCTCCCGGCATCAGCACTCTCTGGAGGACTTGTGCCAGTGGATGATCATCAAAAAGTCTCCACAGGGATCTGGGCGATGCTGCGGTTGTGGCTGCGTTCACCCCACCGTTTCCTGGACTTGCCATTGGAATGAGGAGGGAGATGTCTAGGCTGGCATGTGCATACAGTGAGACAACGAATTTGACCGGATCTGTACTGTTGGAACTCAACCAGGAGTTGGGAGGGGTGCAAGTTGTAGCACTCCAAAATCTTATGACTATAGACTATCTATGGTTAAAAGAACATATGGGATGTGAACAGATCCCAGAAATGGGATGCTTTAATTTGTCTGATTTCTCTCAGACTGTTCAAGTACAGTTGGACAATATCCATCATATCACAGACAAATTTTCACAAATGCCTAGGGTGCCTAAATGGTTTTCTTGGCTTCACTGGAGATGCATGGTAATTATAGATTTGCTTTGTTTATGTCACCGTATTCCTATTATGTTAATATGTGTGTGCAAATTAGTTAGTAGTTTAAAACCTATACATACTTAAGGTACTCTACAAGAAGATATGTCAAAGAAATAATCAATCTTCCCATGTTTTCTTCCATATGCTACCTCTATAGCTTTTCTTCTTTCTTCCTAATTACAACCCTTAAATAGAATTCGTGCCTCATATCGAATTTACCGAGTATCATAATTCCTCCAGGTGGTAAAGATACCTCGAGACAAGTGCTGGGCATAGAAGCCACAGGGCATAAATCTGCAAAGAAGTAAAAAGCTAACCTTTTCAAACAATATGGCTTCTCTCTCACTTACCAACTTTACATTTCCCTGTATGGCCCCAGAAGATGACTGGTTAGCCAGAGACGGGTAAGATTCCTCAAGGGAGGAACAACCTAAGACAGGCACAGTCACAGGGGGGCCATCAGGTGAGAAATTGGGGATCAACAGAGGTGAGGCTCAGAACCTCACCCCCCCTGCTTTGAGAGAAATCTTCTGCATTCGTGGATGTTTTGCTGCCCTTGTCTAGCCTGGATTAATACTTAGTCCATAGGCACACACCTGATCATCTACATTTGCCCTCTTACAGCACTAAACTATGTTTTCTACCTTTATCTTGCATCTACCTACCACTTCAGCATTTTATTAAAAATAAAAATAATAATAATAATAAAGGGAGAAATGTGGGATCCACATATAAATCAAGTATAAACATCAAATGAATATTCATATTTGACCTGATTGTTTATAGTTCATAATGCGTGATCAAAACCGAAAGTTTCTGTGATGACTGCCCTTGTACTGTTCACCATGTAAGAACTTATTCACTATGTAAGAATTCGTTCACCATGTAAGAACTTGCTCGTTATGCTTCAGAAGATTGGAGGCTGACGAGAATTAGGCTTCAGATGGATTAATGATTGTACATTGAGCATTGACCCCCCTATGCTGAATTTTATTGTTGTTAACAACCATTTGATCAATAAATATGAGAGATGCCCTCTCAAAAAAAAAAAAAGGAAAGCAAAATAAAAACTTTTTCAGGCACACAATGTTGAAATAATTCATCACCAAAAGAATTCACTCCAAACAATATGAAAGGAAGTCTTTTAGACAAAAGGAAAATAATACCAAATGGAAATTTGAATCTACACAAAAGAAGAACATGGAAATGATAAATGTTAGGAACATAGTGATAGACCTTATTTTTTCTCATTTTAAAAGACAACTTTTAAATATATCCTTTAAAAGATAACTGAGTATTTAAAGCCACAATAATGTATTGTGGGCATTTATGACAAAAATAGCACAATGTATGACAAGATGTAAGAAACAATAGTACAAAGGGCAGAAGGATGAAAATGTAGATACACTGTGATAAGGTGCTTATATTATATGTGTAGTAGTATAATAATATTTGAAGGTAGATTGTGATAAGTTAAAAGTGTATATTGTAAGCTTTGGAGCAATCACTGAAAAAATTTAAATGTATACCTGATAAGCCAATAGTGAGAAAAAATGAAATCATAATTTTTTAAAAGAAACCTGACTAATCCAAAAGAAAGCAGGAAGCAAGAAAAAAGAGAAACATAAATTACATGGACAAATAGAAAACAAATAGCAAAGTGGTACATTTAATCTCAACTATATCAATATTTAACATTAAATGCAACTCATCTAAACACTCCAATTAAAAGAGATTATCAGATTAAACAAGTAAGACATAACTACAGTGCTGTCTATGTGGAAAGCACTTTAAATATAAGGAAACAGATAAATTAAAAGCAAACTGGAAATGCAAATTAAAACCACAATGAGATATCACCTCACACCAGTAAGGATGGCTGATATCAAAAAGACAAGGAATATCAAATGCTGGCAAGGATGGAGAGAAAGGGGAACTCTCCTACACTGTCAGTGGGAATGTAAATTAGTTCAACCATTGTGGAAAGCAATATGGAGGTTCCTCAAACAACTAAAAATAATAATACCATTTGACCCAGGAATTCCACTCCTAGGAGTTTACCCAAAGAAAACAAGATCCCAGATTCAAAAAGATATATACACCCCTATGTTTATCATAGTACTATTTACAATAGCCAAGATACAAAAGCAACCTTAGTGTCCATCAGTAGATGAATGGATAAAGAAGATGTGGTACATATACACAATGGAATATTATTCAGCCATAAGAAGAAAACAAATACTACCATTTGCAATACATGGATGGAGCTACAGGGTATTATGCTCAGTGAAATAAGCCAGGTGGAGAAAGACAAGTGCCAAATGATTTCACTCATTTGTGGAGTATAACAACAAAACAAAACTGATGGAACAAAACAGCAGGAGACTCACAGACTCCAAGAAGGGACTAGCAGTTACCAAAGGGGAGGGGGTGGGGGAGAACAGGTGGGGGGAAGGAGGGAGAAGGGGACTGAGGGGGGTTATGATTGGCATACATAGTGTGGCGGTGGGGCTCACGGGGAAGACAGTGTAGCACAGAGAAGACAAGTAGTGACTCTGTGGCATCTTACTACGCTGATGGGCAGTGACTGCAGTGGAGTGGGCAGGTACTCAATAATATGGGTGAATGTAGTAATACAATGTTACTCATATGAAACCTTTGTAAAATTGTATATCAATGATACCTTAATAAAAATAAAAATAAAGCAAAAGGATAGATAAATATATACCATGGTAACATTAAGCAAAAGAAAGGTGAAGGGGTTATGCTAACACCAAAGTAAATTTCAGAGCAAGGACTATTCTCTGAAATAAAAAGGGGACACTTTTTAGTGACAAAAATGTCAATTCCTCAAGAACACATACAGTCTTAAATGTTTGTGCAGCCACTAACAGAGCTTTGTAATACATTAAAACTAAGGTAGAACTAAGAGAAGTAAAATAATTTGATATTTCAATACTATTCTCTCAGTAATTGATAGGACAAGTAGACAGAAAGTCAGAAAGTCAGTAAGAAAACAGAACTTCTGAATAATATTAAACAAAATTGACAGTTACCATTTATAGGGTACTCTACACAACCACAGAACATTCATAAAGGTAAATGATATGATATTCTGGATAAATATATATATAATAACATATATATAAACATTATATATTTTTTATCTATATAACAAATTACTCATTTAGCCTTTGTTTCAGTATGTCAAATGTAACAACAAAGTATGGAAAATGTTTGGTTGAATTTTGTCTTTGCTTATAAATCTGAATTTATTCTTTGTAACAAGAAGCAAGCAACTGATTACTTCATTATGTCTTCTTGTATAGTAACTGGAGTTTCTCTATTGAATTGTTTTTATTTTTCTTTTATATTATATATAAGACATACTGAATTGTATGAAATTATGTATGTAAGTCACCTTATCAATAAATTTCTTTTCATGACAGAGAAATGAGTATTACAAAGTAGTTATAAAAAGGGGCATTGGGCATAATGGTGTATAGAATCACTTGTCTGCAGCAAAAATGAGAAAGTGCTGATGCTTCTCTTTCTTTCCCAATACTCTGGTTTAAAGAAAACCTAGCAATGAAATGCATTTCTCATAAATACAGACTCCCAGTTTCTTTCACCTGCCAAAGTGATATACTGAAGTACATCTCTATACATTTGTATTCTGTATATAGAAAACTCACATTTGAAAATGAATTGTGAGTACCACAAATGAGATCTAAACAAAATAGAGGACAGTGATGTCATTACCATCCTAGACATGGAACCATATTAATGTATCTTAATGCACCTAACATTATAGCTAATTTTTTCTAGAAAGCCTTGTCATATGGTTCATATCACATTTGTAGTTCATAAGTTTTCCCATAACTAAAACAAATGAAAAGACTTGGAGTTTTTTGTTGTTTTTTTTACCCAAATGAAAATTTTGCATTTATTTGTCCTGTTAGATTTTTTTTTTTAATCTTTTTTTTCTTAATTTTTTATTAAGGTATTATTGATACACACTCTTATGAAGGTTTCACATGAAAAAACAATGTGGTAACTACATTTACCCATATTATCAAGTCCCTACCCATACCCCAATGCAGTCACTGTCCATCAGTATAGTAAGATGCCACAGATTCACTATTTGCTTTCTCTGTGCTACACTGTTTTCCCCGTGATCCCCCACACCATGTATACTAAACATAATACCCCTCTATCCCCTTTTCCCTCCCTCCCCACCCACCCTCTCACACCACTCCCCTTTGATAACCACTAGCTCCTTCTTGGAGTCTCTGAGTCTGCTGCTATTTTGTTCCCTCACTTTTGCTTCATTATTATAGTCCACAAAAAATGAGAGAAATCATTTGGCACTTGTCTTTCTCTTCCTGGCTTATGTCACTGAGCATAATATCCTTCAGCTCCATCCATGTTGTTGCAAATGGTAGGATTTGTTTCTTTTTTATGACTAAATAGTATTCCATTGTGTATATGTACCACCTCTTCTTTATCCATTCATCTACTGATGGACACTTAGGTTGCTTCCACATCTTGGCTATTGTAAAAAGTGCTGTGATAAACATAGGGGTGCATATTTCTTTTTGAATCTGAGAACTTGTATGCTTTGGGTAAATTCCAAGGAGTGGGATTCCCGGATCAAATGGTATTTCTATTTTTAGTTTTTGGAGGAACCTCCATAGTGCTTTCCACAATGGTTGAACTAGCTTACATTCCCACCACCAGTATAGTAGGGTTCCCCTTTCTCCGCATCCTCACCAGCATTTGTTGTTCTTAGTCTTTTCGATGTTGGCCATCTTTACTGGTGTAAGGTGATATCTCATTGCAGTTTTAATTTGCATTTCCCTGATGATTAGTGACGTGGAGCATCTTTTCATGTTCTGTTGGCCATCTGAATTCTTTGGAGAACTGTCTCTTCATATCTTCTGCCCATTTTTTAATCAGGTTATTTGCTTTTGGGTGTTGAGGCACATAAGTTCTTTATATATTTTAGATGTTAACCCCTTGTCAGATATGTCATTTATAAATATATTCTCCCATACTGTAGGATGCCTTTTTGTTCTGTTAATGGTGTCCTTTGCCATACAGAAACTTTTTAGTTTGATGTAGTCCCATGAGTTCATTTTTGCCTTTGTTTCCCTTGCTTGATGAGATGCACTCAGGAAGAAGTTGCTCATGTTCATATTCAGAAGATGTTTGCCAATGTTGTCTTCTAAGAGTTTTATGGTTTCATGACTTACATTCAGGTCTTTGATCCATTTTGAGTTTACTTCTGTGTATGGGGTTAAACAATAATCCAGTTTCATTCTCTTGCATGTAGCTGTCCAGTTTTACCAACACCAGCTGTTGAAGAGGCTGTCATTTCCCCATTGTATGTCCATGGCTCCTTTATCATATATTAACTGACCATATATGGTTGGGTTTATATCAGGGTTCCCTAGCCTGTTCCATTGGTCTATGGGTCTGTTCTTGTGCCAGTACCTAATTGTCTTGATTACTATGGCTTTGTAGTCGAGCATGAAGTTGGAAATCCTAATCCCCCTAGCTTTATTCTTCCTTCTCAGGATTGCTTTGGCTATTTGGGGTCTTTTATGGTTCCATATGAATTTTAGAATGATTTTCTCTAGTTCGTGAAAGAATGCTGTTGGTATTTTGATAGGAATTGCATTGAATCTGTAGATTGCTTTAGTCAGGATGGCCATTTTGACAATATTAATTCTTCCTATCCATGAGCACGGGATGTGTTTCCATTTTTAGTATCTTCTTTAATTTCTCTTAAGAGTGTGTTGTAGTTTCCAGAGTATAGATCTTTCACTTCCTTGGTTAGGTTTATTCATAGGTATTTTATTTTTTTGATGCAACTGTGAATGGAATTGTTTTCCTGATTTCTCTCTCTGCTAGTTCATTGTTTGTATAGGAATGCCACAGATTTCTGTGTATTAATTTTGTATCCTGCAACTTCGCTGAATTCAGATATTAGATCTAATAGTTTTGGAGTGGAGTCTTTAGGGTTTTTTATGTACAATATCATGTCATCTGCAAACAGAGACAGCTTAACTTCTTCCTTGCCAATCTGGATGCCTTTTATTTCTTTGTGTTGTCTCATTGCCGTGGCTAGGACCTCCAGTACTATATTGAATAGAAGTGGGGAGAGTGGGCATCCTTGTCTTGTTCCCAATCTTAAAGGAAAAGCTTTCAGCTTCTTGCTGTTCAGTATAATGTTGGATGTGGATTTGTCATATATGGCCTTTATTATGTTGAGGTTCTTGCCCTCTATACCCATTTTCTTGAGAGTTCTTATCATGAATGGATGTTGAATTTTGTCAAATGCTTTTTCAGCATCTATGGAGATGATCATATGGTTTTTGTCCTTCTTTTTGTTGATGTGGTGGATGATGTTGATGGATTTTTTTCGATTGTTGTACCATCCTTGCATCCCTGGAATAAATCCTACTTGATCATGATGGATTATCTTTCTGAAGAATTTTTGAATTTGGTTTGCTAATGTTTTGGTGAGTATTTTTGCATCTATGTTCATCAGGGATATCGGTCTGTAATTTTCTTGTCTTGTGATGTCTTTGCCTGGTTTTGCTATTAGAGTGATGCTGGCCTCATAGAATGAGTTTGGAAGTATTCCCTCTTCTTCTGCTCTTTGGAAAACTTTAAGGAGGATGGGTATTAGGTCTTCACTAAATGTTTGTTAAAATTCAGTGGTGAGGCCATCTGGTTCAGGAGTTTTGTTCTTAGGTAGGTTTTTGATTACCAGTTCAATTTTGTTGCTGGTAATTGGTCTGTTCAGATTTTCTGTTTCTTCCTGGGTCAGCCTTGGAAGGTTGTATTTTTCTAGAAAGTTGTCCACTTCTTCTAGGTTATCCCATTTGTTAGCATATAATTTTCATAGTATTCTCTAATAATTCTTTGTATTTCTGTGGTGTTTGTAGTGATTTTTCCTTTCTCATTTCTGATTCTGTTTATGTGAGTAGACTCCTTTTTTTTTGATAATTCTGGCTAGGGGTTTATCTCTTTTGCTTATTTTCTCAAAGAACCAGCTCTTCCTTTCATTGATTCTTTCTATTGTTTTATTCTTCTCAATTTTATTTATTTATGCTCTAATCTTTATGTCCCTCCTTCTACTGACTTTGGGCCTCGTTTGTTCTTCTTTTTCTAGTTTAGTTAATTGTGAGTTTAGACTGCTCATATGAGATTGTTCTTCTTTCCTGAGGTAGGTCTGTATTGCAATATACTTTCCTCTTAATACAACCTTTGCTGTGTCCCACAGATTTTGTGGTGTTGAATTATTGTTGTCATTTGTCTCCATATATTGCTTGATCTCAGTTTTTATTTGGTCTTTGATCCATTGGTTATTTAGGAACATGTTGTGAAGCCTCCATATGTTTGTGGAATTTTTCATTTTCTTTGCATAATTTATTTCTAGTTTCATACCTTTGTGGTCTGAAAAACTGGTTGGTACAATTTCAATCTGTTTGAATTTACTGAGGCTCTTTTTGTGGCCTAGTATGTGATCTATTCTTGAATATGTTCCATGTGCACTTGAGAAGAATGTGTTTTCTGCTGCTTTTGGGTATAGAGTTCTGTAGATTTCTGTTAGGTCCATCTGTTCTAATGTGTTTTTCAGTGCCTCTGTCTCCTTACTTATTTTCTGTCTGATTGGTCTGTCCTTCAGAGTGAGTGGAGTGTTGAAGTCTCCTAGAATGAATGCATTGCATTATAGTTCCCCTTTTAATTCTGGTAGTATTTGTTTTACACATGTAGGTGCTCTTGTGTTGGGCGCACAGATATTTATAATTGTTATATCTTCTTGTTAGATTGACCCTTTTATCATTATGTGATGTCCTTCTTTCTCTCTTGTGACGTTCTTTCTTTTGAAGTCTATTTTGTCTGATACAAGTACTGCAACTCCTGCTTTTTTCTCCCTATTAGTTGCATGAAATATCTTTTTCCATCCCTTCACGTTTAGTCTGTGTATGTCTTTGGGTTTAAAGTGAGTCTCTTGTAGGCAGCATATAGATGGATCTTGTTTTTTTATCCATTCAGTGACTCTATGTCTTTTGATTGGTGCATTCGGTCCATTTGCATTTAGGGTGATTATCGATACGTATGTACTTATTGCCATTGCAGGCCTTTGATTCATAGTTACCAAAGGTTCAAGTTTAACTTCCTTACTATCTAAGAGTCTAACTTAACTCACTTAATATGCTATTACAAACACAGTCTAAAGGTTCTTTTTTTTTCTCCTTCTTTTTCTTCCTCCTCCATTTTTTATATGCTAGATACCATATTCTGTACTCTTTGTCTATCTCTTGATTGACTTTAGGGATAGTTCATTTAATTTTGTTTTTGCTTTGTAATTAGCTGTTTTACTTTCTTTACTGTGGTTTTATTACTTCTGATGACAGCTATTAAGCCTTAGGAACACTTCCATCTATAACAGTCCCTCCAAAATGCACTGTGGAGGTGGTTTGTAGGAGGTAAATTCTCTCAGCTTTTGCTTATCTGAAAGTTGTTTAATCCCTCCTTCAAATTTAAATGATAATGTTATTGGATAAAGTAATCTTGGTTCAAGGCCCTTGTGCTTCATTTCATTAAATATGTCTTGCTACTCCCTTCTGGCCTGTAAGGTTTCTGCTGAGAAGTCTGATGATAGCTTGATGGGCTTTCCTTTGTATGTGATCTTATTTCTCTCTCTGGCTGCTTTTAATAGTTTGTCCTTATCCTTGATCTTTGCCATTTTAATTACTATATGTCTTGGTGTTGTCTTCCTTGGGTCCCTCATGTTGGGAGATTTGTGTATCTCCATGGCCTGAGAGACTATCTCCTTCCCCAGATTGGGGAAGTTTTCAGCAATTACCTCCTCAAAGACACTTTCTATCCCTTTTTCTCTCTCTTCTTCTTCTGGTGTCCCTATAATGTGAATATTGTTCTGTTTGGATTGGTCACATAGTTCTCTCAATATTCTTTCATTCTTAGATCCTTTTTTCTCTCTGTGCCTCAGCTTCTTTGTATTCCTCTTCTGTAGTTTCTATTTCATTTATCGTATCCTCCACCATATCTAATCTGCTTTTAATAGCCTTCATTGTGCTTTTCAATGATTGGATTTCCCACCGGAATTCATTCCTGAGTTTTTGAAAATCTTTCCGTACCTCCATGAGCATGTTAATGATTTTTATTTTGAACTTCCTTTCAGGAAGATTCATGAAGTCAATATCATTTAAATCTTTCTCAGGAGTTGTATTAATAATTTTTCTCTGAACCAAGTTCCTTTGGCATTTCATGTTTGTGTATGGTGCCCTCTAGTGCCCAGAAGCTCTACTCTTTGGAGCTGCTCAGCCCCTGAGGCAATGTCAGGGGTCGCAGGGGAGCGGTACTGGTTCCTGGTGGGGAGGAAGGAGCTGTTTCCTGCTTCCTGGCTGCTATGCCTGTCTCCACTGCCTGAACCAGTGGGCTGAGCACACAGGTATAAGCCTCTATGCTTTGCATTTGTAGTCGCTGTAGAAAGATCTTCCCTCTGGCTGGCCTAACACCAGGGTAGGGTTTGCCAGTTTGTGAGTCAGGTGGGGCTGGCTGGGAGAAAGGCACAGTAGGCTGTGTATCATGGAGGGGGTCCTTGGAGCTGTGTAGCCAGCCAGGGAGCTAGAGCACCTGAAGATTGTGAAAGCTCCCAACCTGCTGGGCAAAGTACATCCAGACAATTTTGTCTACCTGTCCTTTCTCCTGAGCAGTAAGCTCTGTGCAATCATTGCCCCTTCAGCAGCCCTCTTGCTAAGGGCTTCCTTGTTAGGAGGTCTCTCAGACTGCCCACCTTTATTTTGTCCCAGAGCAGGCGGATATGGATCCCTACTTTCCACAAGTGGCTGGAATCTCAGTCTCTCCAGGAATTCTGCCTGTATTAGTTTTCCAACCCTGTAATCATGCGAGTCTCATGAAAGCACCATAAAATGTAGGTTTGTGCTCCCAGAACAGACCTTCAGAATTAGGTATTCAGCAGTCCCAGGCCTCCACTCCCTCCCTGCTCTGTTTCTCTTCCTCCTGCCAGTGAGCTGGAGTGGGGGAAGGGTTGTGTCCCACTGGACCACAGCTTTGGTACATTACCCTGTTCTGCAAGGTCTGCTCTTTTCTCCAGGTGTATGCAGTCTGGCGCAGCCCTCTTTCCTGTTGCTCTTTCAGGATTAGTTGTATTAATTATCTTTTCATATTATATGCAGTTTTAGGAGGAAGCTTCTGTCTCACCTCTCGTGCCACCATCTTTCTGTGCTGTTAGATTTTATCTCATTGACTTGTGAATCCTAAATATGGTCTACTGAGATAATTTTGAATATAAATTCTGATGAACTCCATAGGGTTGCCTCCTACCCCACATTTCTCTGTCGGGGTAAATTTTATTAGAATATATTTAGACAGGAGATGAAATATCTTTAACATATTCACATTCATGCCTTTTAATCAATGAGTATTCTTTTGCTGTAAAGCTCCAATCTATTTAGCACTCTGGGCTGCAAATCTGGGAGTCCTGGTGACTGCTGTCTCCTAACTCTGCACCTGGCTCTCTGGACCCCTGGCTGGACGTCTGCAAACCACATTCTCCAAACTCTCTTCAGCTCTCTTCTTGTTTGATCTGTCAGAAAGAAGCACCAATCTGAGGCAGAGAGAAGCTCTTTGTTCAGCAGCAGCTGCTGGCAGTTTTTGGCAGTTAAGGAAGCGATAGAGTGGGGAGCTACTTAAGCATCCCAGGAAGTGACCACTTCTTTATTGACAGCAATTTGACAAAGACCTCTTCCAGAAGCAACAGTGCAACAGCAGGCAGAGACTCACGGTCATGGGCTAGATCAGCCCAGGGATATTTTCAGGTTCTGGTCTGTGGTATCACCCCTTATTCCTTGTTCCTCAGACACCCCTTCTCATTCTTTTGCTCCCCTCCAGCTCTGCCAATGCATTTGAAACCAACTCCCTGTATAAAATTTCAAATGTCTGAAGTGGTGTCTGCTTTACTGTTTGGACTCTGACTGGTATGCTGACTTTTGGAGACTACTCTCAAAACCACCCATTTTTCAGAAAAAAAAATTATTTATTGGGCAATGACAGCAGGCTAAGTATTTTGTTAGTCATTGGAAACACAAAGTCAAGAAAGTAAGATCTGATCCTTACCTGAAAAGAGATTCCTGTATAACCAGGGACAAAAAAAACAACAACAAATAAATGGTTACAGTCATTGGATGGATGTTAAATTAGAAATATGCATAAGATTTGGGGCATAGAGGAGGAATATTTAAATAAAAGTTGTTGACATGGGAAGTGATCCTGGAGTAGGTGATGCGTGTGGGACATTCTGAAGGTTAAGTAAGACAAATGTAGATGAGGAGAGTGGGAAAGGAGTCCTAGGCAGGTGCCATGGGTGTACATGAGCACCACCATGATAGTCTCAGGGATGCTGGGTTCTGAGTGACTGGAGTTCATGGACGTACATAGAGTAGCAACAGAACCTTTAGAAGAACCTCTGTCTTTCATAGACTGTAATATGAGTTGTTTTGACTCCGTGGTTTTCTACACTTGTGATGTCAGCTTATAGAAAGTTGTTCTGAAGAAGTTCTTCAGAAAACATACTAAGATACATTCATTTATACTCATGTGCCCACTATTGAAAGAGCTTTCTCTATGTAAGGAAAGATTTTAAATAATACAACCAATAATGTCCCAAATTTGTACAGTAAGGTCAATATTTCTAGTGTTACAGGTGCTACACAAATTAATAAGGAAACTATGAACAATCCTGTAGCCTGTCATTTATCTGATATTCATCTGAATGGGACAATCTTAGTGTGGGCACATTTGAAGATGGAGAGTAGACTTTCTCTTTTGCTGTATACAAAATGCAAAGATTAACAAAGAATTGAAAGTATCATAGCAATAGCATAAAAGAAGAATTATTTTAACTATGGTATTTTCTAAGATGAAGAAGATTTTTCATTTGGTTATAAATCTTTTAAGGGCAGGAATGCTATTATTCATTCAACAGATATTTATTGAGGGCCATTTCATACCAGACCCATTCAGGTGCTGGGAGTGGAATAATTTAATTCCAGAACAAAGTAGTCACCTTAATTTTTATCTAGTCAAGTGGCTCACAAAAAAATTTTTTATTTTTGGTCTTACAGCTCTTTTGACAATGACAGTTCACATGGAAGTCCAAAAATACAGTAGACATAAAAGCTGCTCTATTTGAACAGGTAGAGGGGGACCCCAGACCACCAGGGGCTTGTACCCAAGGCCCTCCCCAACTCCCCCCACCCTGCAGTTCCTAGAGGTACCCACAGTTACACCAAGGCTTCATAGAGGACAATTTGGAAACCACTTATCTACTCAACCCCTCAATTTCCAGAGAAGGAACTGAGAAACAGAGATACAGACCTCTGTCCAAGGCCACATAGCTGGTGCCTGGTGAACCCACCTAGAACAGTCTGTTCATGATCAAGGTGAATGGGATCCCAGATTTAGCAGGTCCCAGGTCTCAAGGGATTCAGACTTCAAACCTAGCCAGAAGGAACTCAGGTTATATAAGGGTAAGAACTTTTCTAAATTAAAAATATAAGCTATTTTGTATGTTGTGTGTCATGTCTGGACACTTACACTTATTTGTATGTTTTTATCATTTCATAAATATGGGAAGAGCTAATAAAAATGTATTGAGCAAAGAGGTTTCTAGGAACTAAGTTAGAAAGGCCAAGATGGTATTTCATTTTGATGCATGACTTACTGCTGATTAAATAGTATGCCACTTTCGGTTGGTTTCAGGGAAAATTTACCAAATTTGTGGATTATAAGGATTGTTGGACATATTTTCTGTTTGCAAGTGGGTGAAGTGGCATCAAAAGGTAAAAGCAATTTAAAATTTTGTATTGTATTATATGATTAAAGATTAACTTTCAAATTACTTCCATGTGCTGAAACTGGCTCCATGCAGTAAAGCTTTGATAAAATTTAAATTAAGCAAGCACATGAGCTAGAATTGCAATTATATGTAATTGACTTTGCTGATGTAATTGAAGTACATGGCCTTACTGTTTAATTTACAATTCTGTACACAATTAGTTTTGTTTGATATTTTTGATCACTTTTTACAAGGCTATACTTCCCTAAGTTATATGAAATCCAAAAGCCCTATTACTAAAAGTTTTTTTAGATTAGTTCACGTCTCTGACACCCTTAATAAAATATCCATCCCCTTGCCATTTTAGATTTGATTTGGCTGATTAGGCAATAGTTCTAGGTAAAAGAACTAAATTGGTTCTCTACCTAAAAGAGAGAAATTGCATCCTTCATAATTATCTGCAATCTCGTGATGCACAACCATCTCCAGCACTGTCATACAAAGTATTGATGATTTCTCTACATTTCATAAAGAAGGGTTTCACAAATGCATATGTAATGCTTTCCAGAAAATAGTACCTTAAATGGAATATATACTCATTGTCTGCCTGCACTTGTCAGTATTAGCCAAATCTTTAATGCCTCTAATGTATACCGAGGTACATGGAATTTTAAGCAGCCGTTCCAGGAAACCAAAAGTTTTTTGACCATATGCATATCATGGGGAAGGGATTTCCTATCTTCTGACCAAATGTTGACTTCCTAATAATGCAACAGGATTAAATAATTACTAGAACTTCTATTTCTTCATCTTAGGCACTCCCTCTTCAATGATTTCAGTTATCTTAGTACTACAATTATCTTAATACAATGACCATGATCTCACTGGGTCAGCAAGGCTTGGCCAAGGAAGAGTCTCTGGCATTTGTTTGGAGTTTTAAGGACTTGGCTCTTTGCAGCTTTTGTTTTTTTTCTCCACTTCTCTTTCTAAGGGTCTCTGATCAGCAACTGCTCTTTTTATTCTTAATTGCAGTATAGTTGATACAGAATTTTGTATTGGTTTCAAGTATACAACACAGTATCTCAATAGTTACCCATATTATCAAATCCTCACCCCCACTGGTGCAGCTACTATCTGTCAACATAGGAAGATATTACAGCATCATTGCCTATATTCTCCATGCTGCATTGCCATCCCCGTGACCAACTTACATTATGCTTCAGAACTTTTGTGCCCTTTTATCACCACTACCCTCCCCATATCCTCCATGGTAACCATCAGTCATTTCTCAATGTCTCTGAATCTACTGCTCTATTGTTCATTTTGTTTTGTTTTAATACTCCACAAATTAGTGAAATTATATGGTATTTGTATTTCTCTGCCTGGTTTATTTCACTTAACATAAAACCCTCTAGTTCCATCCATGTTGTCATAATGGCAGGATTTTTTTCTTTTTATGGCTGAATAATTCCATTGCATGTATGTATCACATCTTCTTTATCCATTCATCTATTGATGGACACTTTGGGTGCTTCCATATCTTACCTATTGTAAATAATGCAGCAATAAACATAGGAAGTGCATATAATCTTTTTGAATCAGGGATTTTGTTTTCTTTGGGTAAATTCCTATAAGTGGGATTACTGGGTTATATGGTATTTCTAATTTTGAGTTTTGGAGTACCCTCCATACCGCTTCCCACAGTGATTGCACCAATTGACATTCTCACCAATAGTGTAGGAGGGTTCCTTTTTTCTCCACATGCTCACCAACACTTGTTATTTCTTGTCTTTTGGATGGTGGCCACTCTGACTAGGGTGAGATGATATCTCACTGGTTTTGATTCGTGCAATTGCTCTGTCTTCACTGGCTGTAGGATTTTATGCATCTTTTATTCCTTGGGTGCTATTATTAGACCCTTGATTATTAGGAAGAGATATTTGTTCAGGCCATGTTAAGAAAAATGGAGACATACAAAGACACATCAGTGCCAGAGCTCAAAAGCTATGAGAATATTAAGTAGGTCTTAAGACAAATCTCCTCCCCACCTCTTTATGGCCCACGCGGTTTCTCTTTCAAAGCGCCATTACTTCCATCCAGGTGTCTGCTCCATCTTTCTGTTAATTTGCTCTGCATTCTCTAGAAATCATTTTGGCAGGAACTCATCTGGTTGGGCTTTCTGATTACCACCCTCCTATAGGACAGAGTCCTTCACAACTGGCCTGAGGTTTGTTCTCAGTGCTGGTCCCATCAGAGACGACCCCTGAACAACTACGATCATATAGTGGTTCACTAAGCAGGGGGCTGTGGTCAGGGTGGTTTCTGCTATTTAAAAACAACAACAACAAAGAAACAAAAAAATCTCGTGGCAGCAGGCACTGTAATTAACCTGCCCAATGTATGTATAATCAGAAGGCACATGTGCATCAACCTTGGGTAGCTAAGAAAGGATCTCAGAAATCTAATGTTTCCCCCTTGCTGCACACTAACCTGGTGGTTCCTAAGCTTTGGGCTTCTGCATTGGAAAGCTCTGGCAAAACTCAACCCTCTTTCACTTTGAATGATATATCCAGAGCCACTTGCCTTTGTGCAGTTTACTCATTTGTATTTTGGATGATTGACCTGGAATTTTGGTCTGAATATTGTAGGCATCTCAAATTATTAGGTTAGAGGTACAATTTAAAATAATCATATTCATGTGCACTTACTAAATACATAAGTCTACTTAACATTATCTCCTGCTTTCAGGAATTCAAAGAGTAGATTACCTTGCTTTTTGCTAACTCTCTAGTGACTTTCATTTTGGGAACAGATCGTACAAACTTCAAGCCCTGATCCCCAGATTTCAGAATAATAATTTTTTTTAATTTATCATCTGAACATATTATACTAAGATTTCAAAAAGATGAAAATCAAATATCTTTAAACTTTTCTAATCATTTTCTCCCCCAGTCTTTGCAGACTCCTGCTAATTAGGGTGACTTACTTTTTCAGGAATAAAGATACTGCCCCAAAGGGTTCAGTGTTTGCTCAGTTAAGAATAACATTGGAAACAATGATCTTACATGCTTATTAATAATAGTTTGGAAGTAAGACCCCCTATTCATTATATTACCACCATTTTCCTTATAAAATGTGCAGTTACATGAGTGGTATTTCTCAGTTCCAAGGAAACCAAAGCTGACATGGAATAAACTGAGACCTAAAACTGGATCCACTATCATGGGGTCAACAAAGCCTGTGTTATTCCGATCTGATGCTAACACCATTACACTTAGATACTATGCATCTGCTTCTATCTAATATGTATACATATTGACTCTGACGAAATGGGAAAGCAAAGCTCTTGGCTCAAGGGCAGTAATGTAAACAGCATCTCACCTACTCTCAGCAGGAATCGTTTGCACACCTGTCGTTCTTGGAAATGTTTCAACTGACTGTTTTCTCAGGTTCATGTACAATTTCATTAGGCCCTGGAAACCCCTACTCTGTGTCAACTGCACTGGCCATTACAGAGAAAGAGAGAGAGGACATTATATACCAAGTTCAGTTTTCTAGATGCTTATTCAGTGCATGTCAGACACAAATATGTAAAAGAATAAAAGAACATAACATGTACTAATAGAGAGTTGAATCATATTATTAAGGAGGCAAGGAAAAGAAATCCTTCCACAGCCTGGGAAGGAGTAACAGGAGTTAGGAGGGCTTCCTGGAAGAAATGACCACTGAGTGTTAAAAGAAGGGCAGGAATGAGGAAGAAGGAGATACATTCTCGACAGGGAACACAGTGGTAAAAAGAACTTGGAGATAAAGAACTCTTCTTAAAGTCTTTAAAGAAGCCTTCTGTATGGGGCAGTACAAAAAATTTAGTATTGCTAGAATATAAAGTGTAAGTTAAGCAAGGATCAAGAGATGAGGCTAGTGAGATAAGCAAGAATAAAATCATACACAGCCTTGCACAACAGTGTTTGAAAGACTGCCATGTTAGGAAAAGCTGTTCAATACAATGTAATAAGACCTAATTATTGTAGACTCATGAAAGCTTATCCAAGAAACGCTCTGTCACTTTAATACCGAGACAGGATATTAAAGATATTTTCATACTGAAAACCTTTCTCTAATCCTCTTCTCTATGACACTGCCATCTACTCTTTCATTTTCAGATTCTAGCTGCTTAGGCCCAATGACAATTCTCTAGGAGTGCAGAAAAAGGGAGTACAAGCTATACAAAATAATGGCAATTTTCTAAAAAAAGAAACAAAAAGCACTTAAACGTTGCTTTCTGAGCCTCAAAGATCATGGCAGATTTAGGAAGCTGAATTGAAGAAAAGTCATTATTTGCCTTAAGCAAGGTTTTCTTCAAATATGAGAGGCTGAATGCAGTGCCATCGTGCAGAAGTTTGCTTATATACTGCTCAGATGCTTCTTGGATCAAAGAAATAAAAAAGGCTGAGGGCTCACCCAAAGGCCACCTAAGGAGCTACCAATTCCTGGCCCCCTGGTCAAACTTGACTCGAGTCATTGCAATCCTTGCGGGGTGAGGAGGGAGGTGAGAGAGTGAGCTCCTGCCCTCCCTGCCCCAGTCTCTCTCCAGCTCCAAGTAAGGCAAGACCAAAGGGCAAGCTCGGATTTGACCCCCTTTGTCCTTGGCAACATTGCTCATGCTCCCTGTGCACACAAGGGGCAGAGAGTCATATAACGGGTGACCAGATGTCCTGCTCTACCAGGCACAGTCCCGATTCACGTCTGCTGTCAACATTGGTGCCAATAGTTATACGCTGTGTTCATTCCCCAGAGTGTTTTTGTTTAGGTAATAAATTATACGGTCACCCTACTGCTAACCAGGAATTCAACATCTGAGCCTCTCTCCCATCTATTCCACACAGCAATCGATCAGATGGGATTCTGGTGAATTCCTCTGAAACATAAGAATGTGAGTAGGGCCTACAAGATGACAGTTAAGAGTTTGATCTGCAATGCATACATTCCAGGAACCTTCAGATAAATTACATTTAATAAACATAAATCCTGGTTGTACTCCTCTGAAAAATAAATAGGTGATTTTTTTTAAATGTAAGGAAGACCTGTCCATCTCCTCAAGCTAAGGTGATCAAAGCACTCAGAAAACCTAGGGCCAGGAGTTGAGTGCAGGCAGAAATGGGAGGAGGCCCTCAGAAGTCCCATTCATAGAGAAATGGCATTCAGTCTGGATGGGCTGCTTTTCTAACGATGCTGCCCTCATCCTACTGACCCCTTGGAAGAGCACGTTCAGAATCTGTGATCCTTTTATCTCCCCTTGCTTAGCTCCAAGTCTATTACAGAGGGATCTGAGCTGTTGTTTCCTTTGTTTTATTTTTTTTAATAACTTTCATGGAACACACTGCACATGCCTAATGTAGACAATTTAATCAGCTCTGAGGTATGTTTGCTCTTATCAAGATAATGAACATACCCCATCACCCCAAAACATTTCCTCTTGCCCTTCAATAGTTCCTCCCAGCGCCCTTCTCGTTCCCCAACTCCCATCCCCAGGCATCTTTCATTTGGCTTAAAACAAAACAATAGGAAAAACAAGAAAAACTTAAAAACTCAAATACTTTTTTAATTGCTTAATGTAAACCTCCTGAAGCACTAAGATTTCTTGCTAATCCATGTGAAACTGCTTAGTTATCTGACATACTTTTCACATTAAAAAAATAAATAAAATACAAGAGAATTCCAAGACAGCAAAGAACGTATTTGGCTTGTTTAACAATCATAAGAAAAAGAAGCATTTGCTTTAGCTTAAAGCCATTAAAAGCATTCTTTCCTATGGAAAAGGGAATGCCAGGAACAGCTAGACACTGAAATGGTCCAAGTTTTTATTAAAAAATGGGAGATGGCGTTGCTAAAGGAAATACCTATTCAGATAATAGAAATAAACCAAATTTCACCAGAGTGGGAGGTCTTCTGTTTCCACCGAGGTGTCAATTCTTGGGCAACCTCTCCATCAACACTTTAACACTAACTGGTAAATTTAACTTTGAAAAACATCACAGAGCTTATTCTTGGTTTGGATTGCATTTGCTCTGGGGGAAAAAAAAGACAAAAATCTTGTCTTTTTAATGATGGGAAACTTTGAGCAAAGCATGGTTCTAAACATCCAGAGATTCCTCCTTTAACTAACTACACGAGTCTACGAGCCATTTCATGTCGGCTTCGTATTGGTGTAATGAGAGGGCTGAGCAAGAAGACGCTTCCGAGTCCCTCAAGCTCTACACTTCACAGTCTGTGACCTTTACAGGAATACCATTGCCCAGCAAAGGGCCCAGCTGGTTCAGATTTACCCTGGAGTGGAAAGAAGAGAGGTGTTCCTTCTAATGACCAGTTTCTCCGCCCCCCACAGCTCCTCTCTGTTGTAGCTGTAGTCATATAGCTATTCCATAACTCTGACTGATTTAAACAGAAAATGAACTTGTTAAAAATTAAGAATATTAACTGTAGGAATGGAGAACTACGTCACAGAAATGGTCCTAGGGGAAAACACCTAGCCCGGGGCAATCTGTGTTACAGCGTCTGACGGAAACCTCCCTGGTTTCTAAGCCTCCATAAGTGTGTCCCCCACTCCCAGTTCTGTTTCCTAGTCCAGTGCTTCGCAGCCTTTTTCATATTAAAAGAATATCATATTTATATATTATATAAAAACATAAAGACTATATTTTTACAGTACACTGGTGTGAATGACAATGCTCATGTTAGAGGTGACATGTCCAAGAGCTTTGACCACCCCAGGTCCTACCAGGCCTTCCCGAGGACTGAGGAATTCCTCATCTCAGCATCCCTATGACTTGCTCATGGTGTGCCACTTGGCCACAGCCACTGGCTGGGAGGTCAGCCCTGGGGGTGGGGGGGTGTCTACTTGGTGGAGACTAGGTCATAGGAGGGGATATGCAAAGGAGGCTGGGAAAGCAAGAATCAAGTGTTACCTTTAACTTCTATAATTAGGGGGCAGGTACACTGGGGAATTCCAAACAGGTACATCAGTGGAGGGGGGAGGGGCAGGGGATGGAGGAAGGCTGGGAAGAATGGCCAAATACTTGTTTGTTTACATGTATTTACTTCAATGGACCTAAGCAAGACCAACTGTGCCCTGACAGGAGGAGCTCTGTCTGGGCTCAGAACCATGATTTCAAGAGGGCCTTATAAGTGATGATCACGAGATAGGTCTTCCTCCCCGGAACTACTCAAAATAAAAACAATGGATTCAGTGAGCCAATTCTTTCAAAATTACAGTTCCATGCAGCAAACTATAGTCAGTATATCCCACAGACCCAGTTACTGGTGTCCCTGGACCTTCTCGGCCACAGCCCTCTTCTTCAGGTGAGGTGGCCAAGAGACCACTATGCACCTCCTCTGATGCCCCCGCTCTGGACACAGACCAGTTACTCCTTCTAGACTATGCTCTGGGCATCCAGAACCCAGAATTTCCTCCCAAATGAGCAGAGCCCACTTCCAGGGCCAATGTGGGCCTCTTCCTGAGGGAACAGACATTGCAGTGTTGGGCAGGATGTCAGGACTGAAGGATGGCCAGCAGATGACTATACGCTGGGAGAGCATATGTAACTGGGACATGAGGGCTGAGGGCATACACGACCACCCCGAGAAAGAAAGGAGTCACTCTCAGTATGGCCCTTTGGGCCCAGCTGCATCACACACCAGAGAGGCATCAGCCCATCCTGAAGAACTGCCTAGAACAACCATTCCTCACACTGCACCCTGTCCTGCTCTCAATCCTCAAACTTTTAACCTTTTGAAATACGCCCTGTCTCCACCAAACGTGTCCTTCTAGATACATCCATGGCTCCTCCAGAGCTAGAGCTGGCACTCACACCAGCTACTCTCCTCTGAAAACCCCGAGCAAATCCCCATCTCAACAGCCACCCTATTCCTGCAATTCTGACCCAGGACCAGACTTCACACTTCTGTAGGCACAAAGCAGGAAATCATTTGGCTAATATAGTAAATTCATCCTTGCAAAATGGTAGAGAATTAAAACCCTGTGAGTCACAGCTGTACTGAACACATTTCAAACCAAACTTAAAAATCCTGTAAGACACACAGTTTACACAAATTCACCTTTTAAGTCATAAGCTGTCACAACAGAGTTCACAGAAGCAACAGTCCAGGGGAAATGTCATTATCTGCAGTTGAAGGTCTTAATCTGACTGGGCGTTGAGTGAAATTATCCACGAAGAGTAATTCTCCAGGGAAGGCCTCTAGTGACCTGAGTAAGGCAACCAAAGAGATTTTTTTTATTCGTGAGAAGCTAAACATAAAAGTCCAATTGCTAATGAAAGGCATACCTCTCTCCAGCAGTCTAAAAAGTGCTTAAAGCTTTGTATAAACAGACTGCCTCCCAAAACCTTTATTTCTCTTTCTGCTTTTCAATTTAGGTCTTCAGAAAGCTGCCTGCCACTCTTATCTGGGAACTCAAGTTTTACTGTAACACAATGACCCCCTGAAAGCGATGCAGGCCTTTGCCAGATCAATATAACTGAAGCTCTTTGATGTCATCCAGACGCAGGCACCTCCTCACCTCTATGCCTTTGTCCACACCATCAGCCCCGCCTGTGGCTTCGCCCCTGCTCTCTTCCTATTGAAACCCCAACTCATCTGCACCACTCGGCTCAGATTCCTTCCCATTCAGCAGCGACCTTTCTCACAGCTTGGAATTCTGATAGGGCTTACTCCTGCCCCGTGTCACTCATTTGGCATCCATCATGTATTGGGTTATGTCGCTGATTTCCTATGAAGTCAACTTTCTCACTCAATTTAATCTCCTTGGGACTCTGATATCTCTTAACACCCAACTCTCGTAGTTCAGTGACATAAATATAAGTAGTGCTTAGTAAATTCATTTTGATTGATTGGATTAGAGTAGTAATATATGAGTGTTTTAATGAAGTATAAGATGGTTTCTAAATATAACAAATTTTTGTATGAATTTATTGCTATGTATAAGCACAAATGTTTAAGCTGATGAACTGCAAAGCAGTACAAGAACCTTAAGTATTAAAGAAAAATTCAGTTCAATATATTGTGTGTACATAATTCAATTCAAGTTTGAAATGGATACATTTGAGAAAAATGTTGAGAAACAAGATTTGAAATAAATTGGGTTTGTTCAAATGCTGCTTTTGGGTTTGGGGTGGTCCCATAAAATAGATGTCAACTGGGACCTCCCCAATCCTCAGCCTGGCTTAACTGGGGCAGGAGTTAAACCAAAAACAATCTGAACAAGTGTGAATGGTGGGAAAGCTCTGACTGCGGTCTGGAAGAATCCAGGGTCTGAACATCAAGTTCAAGATCCAACTGATCTAGAAAATAGAAAACAAAGGGAGGAAAGAATGCAATGTGTGGAATACTTCAAGGCAACTGTTTCAAAATTAAAGTTGTAAACAGTTGCAAATTTCTGTAGAAACTCTTTTATCTAGGTCATAACTTAGGGATAAAAGTGGAGATTTACAGTAACCTTACAAGGCTGGACAGTGATTCTTAAGCATTAACCCTCAAAGAACCAGAAAAGACTCTTCTACAGATACATCCCCCTGCCCGGGTATACGTTCCGACATTCCTGTATTCCCTGTGCAGCCGGGAATCCCTAATTTTTTCTTGGTGCATCTCCAGAGTGTAGAATAATGCTTGGAACCTAGTGAGTTCTCAGCAATAATTTAACTGTAAACTTTGAACTTAGCTGTCTTGTTCAGTACTTAAAATGTGCCTGACACACAGGAGACTCAATAAATATTTGTTAAATTAGTGGCAGTGAATGAATTGGTGAATGGATGCTTGCAAAGATATCAGACACTCCCTGCGTGTTGGGGAATGTGAGCTTTCCCTCTAGTAGATTAAAGGAATTAAATCATTTTCATATGGTTTTCATCATGTTTTTGTTACCAAGCTCTACAGGCAGTGGATATGGGAGGGATGATGTACATCATTAAATAAAGGTGCATGTGAAATAACTGTTGAGTCATTGAGAAGAAATGTCTCTGGATGAATGGGATCTAGTGCTGCGATTAGATAAAAAGACTCCCCGTCATCAACCCACGGCAGGCATGAACAGCCTAAGGTGCTCCTGCTTCATATACAAGGCAAAGTTTGGTCATAGAAAGGCTGGGCTTGTGACCATAGCTCACTCCCCCAATATTTGTAAGACCCAAACTCCTCTCTCAATAACAAACAGGTGCTGTAAGAATCAGGTTGATAACCACCACCCCCAACCACACCCAGCCCAACCATAAAAGCACACAACCTCTCCTTACGTCTGCATCACTGGTGGAAGTTAAAGATCCTACCCAGCTTACTCCTAGACACAGACAACAGCCTTTGACTTCATCTTCCAAGGGTTCAATCTGCAGCACACACATATTCCCAACGTTGCTCTTTAAGGCAAGAGCTTAATACTTCCCTGAAAAACAACAGCTTAAAAACTACTGAACTGGGGACATTGGTTGATGACTCATTAATTAATTAAGTCACTTCTTCTTCATTCATTAAACATATATTGAGTCCCTACTCCTGCCAAGTATTTTTCTAGGTAGTGCAGAAAATTCAAAGATAAAAATAAGACACATTCTTTATCTTCAAGGAGAGTGCAACCAGCTGGGGAAAAGAGACAAGCAAAAATCAGTGTGAAATTGGACCTATTCTGAAAAGAGATATTGGGAAACTACTGTGAGGACAGGGAGGACAGAAATGCACTTTTCCTGAGTGCCTGCTCTGTGCCAGGTGCTTTTCAGAGGGTATCTCACTAGTTCTTATTAAAGTCCTACAAAATAGATATTAGTTCTGTTTTCCAAGTTTCAAAAAAGGAAACTTGTGGGGTTTAAGTATTTGTTCCAAGTTATAGCAGAAGCAGAATTTTGATCTAGTTATATTTGATGCACAAATCCATTACCCGCAGTACTGGCACGTGGCTTCACCGAGGAAAAGAAACTTCCATTAAGCATTGAAAGGCTGCACGTGGCTTACGGAACTAGTGACTGGATGAGAGGACACTGAGCGGCAGGAAGAGCTCCTCAGAGGAGGCGTATCTAAGGAACGGCAAGCATAGCTGAACAAAGGATATGATTAAAGACTGTGTTTCAACTGGATCGTTTCCCTGCACCTCCTGACTTCTTTCGGGAGTTATTATTCTGGACCAAATATGCCATCTCCTCCTCCGTGACCAATCTGAGCTTGCAAACTTGGGGCCCTTGTCAGCCAGAGGAGTTCTGTCACCCTTGCTGTCAGCTTAGATGTGTTTATTTTCCATCATGCCTCTAACTCGTTAACCTCACGGTAAGGAATTCAAGCTCATCAAAGCAGCATTACCAATATTTACGTCAGTTTTCAAACTTAATTTCTCGGTGCGGAGGACGAGCAATGTCATTGTGGAATGTTTTTATTTCGTGAGCATGGAATTTCTGTAATTGCTTTTTAGTTTGGCTGTGGTTGAAGATACCTCCCTGTTTTTCCAGTCAAACAGTAAACACTTCCTTTGACTTTCTGAACCTCCTGAAGAAGATAAATATTAATGACTCTTACAAATTTTGTTATAATGAGTTATATTTTTTAGCTCATTGTAAACACTGTATAATACATCCCAGGTGAAATAAGATGTGATTAAGAGAATGATTCTTTGCCTGACCCTCCAGTCCCATGCAAGTCCCCATACCAGACACTGGCCTATCTCTTGTTCTTTCCCAGGAGCAGGGATTGGGTGTAGGAGGAACCTGGGATACCCCGAGTCACCTGCATCCTTACTCAGCTCTCTCTTCTCATGGACTCTAAGCCCCTGGAGGACAGGTCCGTCCCTTGCTCACCCCTGGATCCCCAGCATCTGTCATGGAGCCTGACACCTAGTAGGATCCTGGTATTTTCTATTAGATCGATGATTCAATCAATTATCCCCAAATGACTCTACTACCGTCTGTGTGTTTGCCAAAAAGCTACCTGGTATTAACATACTGAAGGAATCCAATAGGATAATTAATTCAGGGCAAACTCTGACAGGAAAAAGGCCAGTTTTGATCAAGGGAAGAGGAAAGAGAATAGTGCCTGGACAAAAGTATACCACACAGCTGCCCCCAGTTCTCCCCTGTCTCTCTGTGCATCAAGGCTCGGCCCTCAGGAGAGGGTCTCTGGGCAGCTCCCAGCATGCAGATGGTCATCCCGCCTCCAGAGCGCCTGCCTTCCTGAGCTGCTCTCTTCTCTCTAGTCCCCCAGTCAATGCTCTGCACTGTCCACTGCCCCACTGCCCCACTGACCCAGTCACAAGAATGCTGACAGACACATGACTTGCTAGAAGAGGAAGACGACGGCCCTGTGGATGGGATTTGGGGGTATTAGAAGACTGCAGAGTAGTTAGTAAATGCTCCCAAGGAGGAGGCAAGTGAAGGAGGAAGGGTCCCCCAATATCCCACATGCTAATGAGGCCGCACAGTGAGGAGCTGGGTTGAAGGCTGCCCAAGCGGCCGTTCATTCTCTCTCCTCCCAGCAGAGGAAGAGATGTTATCCTGACGATGGGGCAGCAAACCCATGACTGAAAGGCCATAAAGGCCTCACCATTCTTCACAGAGCTTTGGGTGAATCAAAAAGATTAGAAGTCTGTTTATTCTGAGCCAAAAGCAAGCAGTTGCTCAAGAGCAGAGGCAGATGCACAGCCTTGCCAAAGAGAGCAAAGCTGGCCGGGCTCAGGCACCAGCCTAGGCCACCGCCCAACATGGCCAGCGACAAGGGTGGGGAGCTGGGTGCCATGGGCTGTGGCAGCAGGCACAGGGATGGAGGAAAACAGGGCCATGCGCACAGACACTGGCGCTGGAGCAAGAAGTCATGGGAGAAAAGAAGCCTGCCCACTCTGCCTGCAGGCTGGTGCCCCCCCACAGGGACAGCAGTGGCATGGTCTCCTTGCTGTAGCCCCAGGTCACACACGTTAGACTCTTGTGTCCACATTCCCATAGGGGACAATAGTGCCCTATTTCAACAAAAGGGGTTTGGACAGTCAAGAAGTGAAGTGAAAGCCACTTTGGGAGTGAAGGCGCCTGGGTCCTCTCAATGTATATTGTGGTTTCCACGTCTGAATGTATATGGAGGTGACGGGTCACCTATGGGCATTTCCCTCCATAAGAGTCAGAGGGCCTACCCTATTCAGGGTGTGTGGCATATAGACAGGTGCTGATGGAACATCCCTCTCCCACAGCCACAGCAGACTGCCCCCCTGCCCCTCCCGGGTGGTCCTATAGACTCACCATAGAATCCCTGAAGACAAAAGTAAAAAAATAAAAAACGGAAGGAACAAAACAGCAGCAGACTCACAGACTCCAAGAAGGGACTACGGTTACCAAAGGGAAAGGGGGTGGGGAGGGTGGTTGGGAAGGGAGGGAGAAGGGGATTAAGGGGCATTACGATGGGTACACATAATGTCGGTCGGTCATGGGGAAGGCAATACAGCACAGAGAAGACAAGTAGTGACTCTATAGCATTTTATTCACTGATGGACAGTGAGTGCAATGAGGTGTTGGGGGGGACTTGATAAAATGGTTGAATGTTGTAACCATGTTGCTCATGTGAAATCTTCATAAGATTGTATATCAATGATACCTTAATTTAAAAATACATAGAAAAATATAATTAAATAAAATAAAAAATAAGGAAGCACATATTAACCTCCTATTGACTCTTGTTGAAATTGAACATTTGTGATATTCTCATGAGGTGTTAGGTCAACTCAGACTCATTGACTAACAAGTTGGGAAAAGCCCAACAAGCCTCACTTACTAAGTGGAAATGGCACATTCCAGAACACAGCTGCCCTGGCTTCTGTGGCATCTCAGGTTTGCATTACGGGCAGCTACCCTTTGAGGAAAACTTCATCCTCAACCCTCCCACTTGAAGTAAAGCCACCTACTCAATGAAGCCCTCAATTTACAGAAGTTCATCTAAATACCTACGCCTGGT
The DNA here is from genome assembly GCF_040802235.1 of Manis javanica. NCBI lineage: Eukaryota > Metazoa > Chordata > Mammalia > Pholidota > Manidae > Manis > Manis javanica. Next base: position 69,710,554 of record NC_133168.1, read on the forward strand.
TCACTGATGATTTGGCAAATCTGAAACCCAGCGGTGCCCTCTAGGCAGTTGTGGCTGTTCAAACTTGGTGCTGATGTGCAGGACTGAAAATAGACAAGGTTGCTCCATTCAGTGGGCAGAACTCAAGGCAGTCCTCACAGGTCTGGCCAACAGTCCCCTAAATGAAATGCTGTGCCTTCTTGACTCTTAGCTGTTGCCAAGAGCCTAGTTATGTGGTCCACCACTTGGAAGACGGCAGATTGAAAACACCCTTCTGTGGGTCTGTGAACTGTGGTAATAATTCATGGTTGTCACTCTTGTAGATTCCCATGATAAAGGCCCAACTGGAATGAAGACTGTGCCATTCATATTGCTACAATTGCACTTGGATGATCCAGTCTTGCACCAGACATGGTAATGCTTCCAACATAGGCTAGACACACAGCCGAAAATGATGGTGCAGAAGCTAACACCAAGACTTGTAGCTTCTGCCAAAGGTGGGTCCATTTGTCTTACGGTACAAGAAGCCAGACTGCATTGCATTAACCCCTCTGCTCCTGGGCAGTTGACTGTTGACACTTTTTCAGGGTACAGTGATGCTGTTCCAGTCCAGTCAGTCAACTCTGGCCACGTCTTTGTGGCTCTTCAAACTAAATTGTATCAATCTTTTCTGCTTTCTCAATCATCCATAGTCAGATAATGGTATGCCTTTGGTGGCAATGACCACCCACGAGGACCAACGGTCAAGATACCTGTTGGTCATTTATGCTCCCTGTAATTCACAGGCACTGGGGATTGTTGAACACTGGAGCAGCCTCAAAAATCACTTCAAAAAGATTCTGACTCAAAAAGATTTCCTTTAATACCTTCTGGTCCACACAATGTCATAAGGTAGTTTGACACCAAATGCAACTGTCCCCAAAAAGGGTTCATTCCAGGTAGTGGACAGAATGAAAGGGGTAAGGAGTTATGTCTACATAATTTAAAAATTCAATATTCTGCACTGACAATTTCTGGGCATGTCTCTTTCCAGGTCAGACTATTAGATACACCCTCTAAAGGACAACCTAGCCAAAACTGCCATATCCAAACTTAGATCTGGTTCAGCTGCCTGGATTCTCTTGTTGAATTGCTGTGGTCCTAGGTCATGAAGACAATGACTACTTGTTTGGAGATACTGTTCACTGAGTTCCCATAAAGGCCAAGAAGAGGACATAACTGGTCTCTGTAAATATATAAAAATGGTCTTGTCCCACTTGCACTTGATCCTTCTAGACAAAATGTTTGGGTTCAATTAGGCAATTATTAGGAGGAAAAAGTGCCATTATAGCTACTGTGAAGGAAAACACTGATTTCATGGTCATGGAGGGAAAGCAACAGTCCTAGCACCTGGGTAAGGAACGCCTTAGACTCTTATTGCCAGTGGATGCATATCCGTGGTGTACTCTCTCTCATACAAAGATGCATTTGTCACCCTAGTTTTGGATTTTTTTGCTCAATTTGATTTAGGTCACCATTGCATAGATTCTGTTCAGCCGTAAGGGAAGGTGTGGAGGAGAGGAGTAAGTAATGCTCTCTTAACCCCCTATATCCTACACTGCAATCTGACAGAACAATCAGATGGCCCATCTGAGTCAAGCAGTAGTTGCAGCTAGCAATCTGACATATTGCTGCAACTGTCATTTCCATCCATGGGCTACAAAAACTGAAAGACCTGTGTGGACCTGGCTGTTCCTGAACCATCCTAGTAGGCCTGACATCATAGGATATCCCTCCATTGGGAATAAATGTTACTTTTTGGCCCAGGTATTGCCATCTCTAACTATTGTCAAAGACATTAGTGATCAGGAGGTCAGTGTAAACTCCCTTGTACAAATCATAATCATTAGTAGAGTGACCTTAGACTATATCCTAGCTTTCTGAAGAAAAAAAATCCACTGTCCCCCTAGGACTTATTTACAATTGGTTGAGTCCTGGGAGCATGGTTGAGGTCAACAGTGCAAGTATCAGAGTCCTATGCACCATAACCTTAATTAAACACTGTCTGAGACAAAATGAGTGGATTTGGCTCCAGTATCTGTCAGATTAATCCGAGTGGCCAAAGGAGTGACGTACTTCTGTGAAAATTTGCCAGAAGTCAAGGCAGTACAGGACCAAGGGATTGCTTACTGGAAGAAGCAGTGCTCTGAAGGTCTATCCCAGTCCTGAGAATGCCCAGAATGCAAGACCCTGGCTTCTCTGTACTCAGATAACTTCTCAGGGTTGAATTCACAGTGAGCAACCTTGAAAGATGGGGTCCTGTCTCCCTCTATGTAAATGAGTAGCCTTGTTCCGTGCTTGCTACAAATGGTGGGTTCCTCAAGCTCAGTATTCCTCAGTTGTGGCACAACCCCACTGCCTGGGGAGCATCTGTCTGGACCCTCCATATTCCCCATGTGGAACTCGGGGGAGGAGGAGTTGATGCAACATGCTGATGCTTATGCTGTTTATTGTGCTGTAAGTAACACAATCCTTTGTCTCTGTCCTTGGGGTTTCATGTCTTCTGCCATTATCCACAAAACCATAACAGGCTAACTTACTAACTTAGAGGAAGGGTAAAGCCTCAGATCATCACAGTTCTTGACACTAGTTGGGGCACAGATAGGAAGAAATGGCTGATATTCAATAAAGGGAGTGATCATATTGACCTGTTACTCCTGTGGGGGGGAGTGCACTTTAAAGGAGGGCTCGCTGAAGGGAGATCATTCTTATTAACCTTAAAAAAAGGAAAGTCAAATCATGGAGCTTCTGCTGCACATCAGGTAGATAGACGGGAAAAACTCCCCCACAGCCTTTCCCTTCTGGGAGTGTGAAGACTGTTTAATCTTCCCTCAAATAATAAGGAGCAGCTTATCTGGGGAGCAGATGCTCCCCAGAACACAATGGAGAGCAACCGAAAACCCTACAGTTGTGGGTTTGGACAGGTCTTGCTTTAAATCCTGGCTTTGTCATGAACTCAGGAACTAAAGTAAATTCCTTAAAGCCTCAGAACTTCCTGTTTCTTCATCGATGCACTGGGAGCATTAACACCAATCTCATGAGAACTCAATGAATTAGTTGTCAGATAAATCACCCAACCTTGAACCTGACTCTCCCTCACCTAGAGAGAACAGACGCCCTGCCCAGAGACCTCAGAGGTGACAGTCTGTTTCTCAATCATTCATGACCACCCTGTCCCATCCTAATGCAGGCCTATTTGCTCCTTCTCAGCATAGAAGGAGTTGCGGTGCCAGCCACCGTGGGCTTCGTCTCATGACAAAGACAGACGTGCCAGGGACTTTCCCCAATCTGGTAAGAGCTGCCCCTTATCTTCAGTCCTCCTGCCGTTCTGAGCCCGGAGGCTGCAGGGCAGAAAAACAAAGCCGAACGAGGCCACTGCTGGCGTTCAGAGATCAGGCTCACCCTTCTGGGTTCTCCCTGCCGTTGCCCAACGGGGAAATCTGCATCACTCAGCAGTTCTTCCAACATCTCCCCCTGCCCCTTCCCACGCCCCCACCTCCCGACTCCGGGCCTTCAGGGGAGGGGCAGAGCCCGGGCTCCCTCAGCCCCACCTCGTGCTTGTCCTCACAGGGCTCAGCCCTCACTGGGCTGCTTTGAACTGTAACTGTGTTGCACATATCTGTTTCCCTAACAAAGTTATAAAATCCCGTGGACTCTGCTTACCTCTCCTTAGTAACGCTTAGTACAGCGCTGTGCGTGTCCAAGACACTCTAGGAAAAGGACACTGGCTGTGTCTTCTGGGCCCCGACCTTTACTGCTTTGGTTCTGCTACCCCAGGAAATACAGGCTTTGAAGAGACCTCGAGAGGCCATCTGTGCCATTTGGGAACAGGACATAAGGTGTCCCTCATGTTCCAGCAGAAGGAACTGCCTCTGACCTGCCCGAGGTGGTACATCTGGCAATGGGAAGGCACCACGGGGCTGGCCCTGGCATGGGGTCCTCTGTTCTCTGAATCATATAAACCTACAATTTGCCTTGACCACTACTGAGTTCATAGGAATAAATCTTCCTATGAAAATACTGGAAAGAACATCCTTAATAGTCCTTGCAAGAATTGCATTAAAAGACATTCATCAGTGAAAAGAGAGACTCCAGCTGCCCAGAAAAGCCTGACTCGTTTGCAAAGGGCAGAAGTAGAAAGAAGTTACTTTGCCTTTTCCCTAAAATGAAGCCAAGAGTCAACTGGCACCTCACACTGAGACCTCCTCCAAGAGGCCGTCTTCCTTTAGGCCAAAAATAAGCATTGTTAGAATTGAGTAATGTTTATAGTTGTATTTTTTTTCTCTCTAATCTAAACAATGCTTTTTCCTCAGGTTTCATCAGCTTTTCTCATTTTTGCTTTTATTTCTTTTTCCCAACAGAGATAATGGTAAGGAAGAGTTCCCAGGAGCTGGATTCCTCTTCTTCCCAGTTAGAACAGACGCTGAAGTTCTTTGCTTCATTTTTATTCCATGTTACTTTTTCCATAGGTAGTGGTTTCTATTAAATCCATAAATCAGTCATTTGCAGATGGTCTGGCATTTTTTTCTTTGTCATAAAATATCTTCTACTACTAACAAGGTTAACTACATCCACTTGATATTTTCACTGGGTATATATATTTTAGCTCTGAGTCATAAGAAATAATATAGCAGACAAAAGATACATTCCCTAAGGCAAAGGACAGGAAGATTTTAAACACAGATTTCATTGAGTTGGGCCAGCCCACTACAGACATTAATAATTCCTTTTGTAGACAATTTGAAGCCAATTTCTATGAATATATTACATAATCCTACAATTTTAAACATGAAAAAAAATTTGGAATGATTTCTCCTCCCACCATCTAATTTTCCAGAAGAGGACACTGAGAGTTGGATATGAAATAACTTGCCCAAAGCCTCCTAGCAAGGTAACGTCAGAGGCAGGGCAGGAAATCAGATTTCCCCATTTTTAAGAAAGCTGTTTCTGACGAAAGCAGAATATTGCTCAGTAAGTATGTGTTGTTAATGCCTTGAACATAGAAGGCACTCGATAGGTATCTGTTTACTGAGTACATGATTGATAGTAATTGTAAAAAAAAATCAATGGCAATAAATAAATGGGGAGAAGAGACAAATCTCCTGTGCAGAAGAATTCCAAGTAACTTATATAGATATTCTATATCCTCCTTCAAGGAGGTGGAGCATAATTCAGAGGGATGGGCTGCTCGTGGTGATTTCCCTTCCAGAGACAGCCTAGGAAAGTAGAAGGGGAAGAGAAACTTTCCTGTGGATAAACTGTCAGGCAGCTCAGCTGGGCAGTCAAGGTCAAGCATGAACAGGGGTAAGTCATGGTGGTAACAGGACCCTCAATATGAGGTCACTATTAAGTGCCTTCTATATTCAAGGCATTAATAACATATACTTACTGAACAATAATCTGCTTTTGTCAGATGGGAAATCTCGATGGGCTTCCTCCCAAAAAACCACAACGCCAGCCTAATCAATCATGGGGAAAACATAAGATAAAGCCAGGTGAAGGACATTCTGCAAAATACCCCACTAGTACTCCTTGAAATTCTCCAAAACTAAGAAGTCTGAGAAACTGCCCCAGACAAGAGGGCCCTAAGAGATGTAACAACTAAATGTAATGTGGTCACCTGGGCAGAACCCTAGAACAGACAAAAAGACATCAGGTAAAAATGAATGAGTTTGGAATAAAGAATAATAATAGTATTGATATTGGTTCATTAATTGTAACAAATGCACCAATAATAATGTGAGATAATAGAGGACTGGGTAGGAAGGAGTATATGGGTGCTACCTATACTGTCCTTTCAACTTTTCTGTGTATCTCAAACTGTTCTGAAAAATAAAGACGATTTTTAAAAATCACTGATGTAGGGGTCAGGAGAAAAAGCAAATGTTTTCTGTTGTAGCCCACTGGCCGGCCTACTGGCTCGCCATGCTGTGTCTCTTCCACCCTTCATGTCCCCACCTAAGATCACACCTCTCAGGAAGGAGTTTCCTTAGGGGAAAGGGGCGAGGAGTTGCCATGTTTTAAGCCAGTCTCCTTCCTACCCAAACATCTGTGCAGCTTGTTCATACAACCCCTCAAGAAGGAACTAAGAAGATTAAGAAAACTAGAATACACAATGCATGAGAACAGGGGCCTTTGTTTTGCTCACCGATGCTTCCCAAGTTCACAGAAGAGTTTCTGATACACAGTAAGAGTTCAACAAATATTTGAAAAATAAATGAAAGCCTTAAGAAATTACCCTTTTCAAAAACATCTGTTATATGAAATAACATCTAAAATGCTGCTCTCAAAATAAGTATACCCAAACTTAAATGTTCAAATGAGTGTGGTCCCCCAAAAGTAGAACCCTTAGCAGGGACACATTTAATTCATTCCTGCCCTTATTACTCCAACTAATTTTAGAATTCTTTACTTGGAATCTTTTTGCACTTATAGGATCAAGTCCAAACATGAAAAATGAGACCTTCATGATCTAGGTCCTCAAGACTCATTGCTATTCATCCCCCTCCAATGAATGGTTCCCTCTAAACCACTTTCCTCCAGAAAGATGTTCTCCTGCCTGAAATCTCCCCTCCACACCATCCATTGAAAAAGTTCCAATTCCTCCTTGAATTCCTAGCTTAAGAGACATTCTCTGAAAAGTTTTTCATTTCCTATCAACACCACCACGAGAGACTTTTTTTTTGTCCTTCCTCTGACCCCTATTACTGCCCTTATCATGACGAGCTATGTTTATGTGTTTGTTTTCCGCATTAGCCTGTGAGCTTCTCAAAGACAGAAGCCTTGTATCATTCATCTCCACATCCACAGCTATGCGTAGAACTCATTAAGTGCCTGTTGAATTGAATGGAATGGAACAGAACTGTAATTAAGTCCAGAGTCATATGACATATTTCTTTTAATAATCTCCATGGTGGCAAATCTTAATGCTTTGGACGAATAGATGGAAAAAGAGTGAAGCCATTTAGTTTCTAGTTTGATGAACAAAGTTGGTACAGGCTGAGCAATGCTATTTTATACAAACCTTGAAATGCTTACAAGTGAGATTGATGTCCTTATATATCTCAATGTAAATAAGTACAAAACTCTCTTAATACCTTATAACAAAATCTGCACCTACTAAAAGTGCTTACATATTTAGATAATAGAATCTAGTTATTGCAAGGATTTATTCATTCACTTATTCAACAAAGTCCTTTTTAAAAAACGTAATAAGCATAACACTGTCTAGATCTGAGATCTGCAAGAATGAATAAGGTCTTCCCTAACAAGCTTACATTCCAGGGTGAAAACAGATCTACTCAGTTATCACAGAAGTCAGACTGATCAATGACAAATAAAGGTATTAACGCTATATTTTGGGAACACAGATTCTGGAATAGGTTTTTTTTAATTTGGCAATAAAGATTTATTTTGTTTTATTTTGGTAAGAGCACTTGCCATGAGATCCACCCTTAAGTGCACAATACAGTCTCATTGCCTATAGGTAAAGTGTGGTACAGCAGATTGCTAGAGTTTATTCATCTTGCTTAACTGAAACTTCATGCCTGTTGATTAGTAACTCTCATTTCCCTCCACCATCAACCCCTGGCAATTGCTTTTCCACTTCTGATTTTATAAATTTGACTATTTTAGATAACTCATGTAAGTGGAATCAGGCAGTTTTTTTTAATTGAAGTACCTTTGATATACAATCCTATATTGGTTACAAGTATACAGCACAGTGGTTCAACAGTTACCCATATTACTAAATCCTCACCCCCACTAGCACAGTTACTATCTGTCAACACAGGAAGATGTTACGGAATCACTGACTATATTCTCCATGCTGCACTACCATCCCCCTGACCAACTTGTATTATAATTGAGAATTCTTGTGCCCTTTTATCCCCACCACCCTCACCACCCCAACTCCTTCCCCATGGTAAGCACCAGTCACTTCTTAGTGTCTCTGAGTCTACTGTTCTTTTGTTCATTTTGTTTTGGTTTGTTTTTACATTTCTACAAATATGTGAAATCATATGGTATTTGTCTTTCTCCACCTGGCTTATTTCGCTTAGCATAATACCCTCTAGGTCCATCCATGTTGTTGCAAATGGCAGGATTTCTTTTTATGGCAGAATAATATTTCATTTAGTATATGCACCACATCTTCTTTATCCATTCATCTATTGGGAATCATGCAGTATTTGTATTTCTGTGATTGGCTTATTCTATTTAGCATAATGTTCTCAAGGTTCATCCATGTTTTTCATCCAGAATTTCCTTCCTTTTTTTAGGCTGAGTAATATTATTCCATTGCATTTATTGTGTATTATTGCATTCCATTCCATTGTGTATATGCACCACATGTTCTTTATCCACTCATCTATCAATGGACACTTTCTTTGTTTCCTTATCGTGGCTACTGTGAATAGGGCATGAGCATAGTTCATTTTGATTGGGAAGCTATTAAGAAAGCATACTCGCCTTCAGCCCTCTTTAGCTCCTAGAGAGCTCTAGGTGCCTAGAGTGTTATTCTGTTTAAAAAAATATGTGAAGCCATTGGAAGTTTCTCAGTTCAAGGCAACTACCAGATCTATATTTTAGAAAGATGTCCCTGTTACCTGTACGGAGGACAAACTGAGGGTGGTGAGAGTAAGGGGTGAGACTGTAGAAGCATGAGAAGTAGGAAGACCAGTTAGGCAAAGCATGCAGCTAGGCCAGTGACTCTCTCATTATTGGTCTCAAAAGCCTTTTACCTTCTTAAAAATCATTGGGGACCCCAAAGAGTTTTCATTTATGTGGGTTATATCTATCTTTATTTACTGTGTTATAACTTAAAGTTGAGAAAAGCCTAAAATATGGGATATGTAAGTAGCATTTCATGAGCCATTAAAGATGTGACATCATCATAGTTTCAATAGCTTCTAAAATACCCATTTTTCTACTCCATAAAGAATGAGAGTGAAAGATGAAAATAATGCTACTCTATTACTATGAAGATATTTTGATCTCAAAGATCCCCTGAAAGGGTTTCAGGATCCCAAGGATCTGGCAAACATATTTTGAGAACCATTGATGTAGGCGATAGGCCCAAGGCAAAGACAGCAGAGAGGAAAGAGCACAGGTAGGCTACACTTGAGAGGTTGACTCAGTGGCACTTAGTGACACATCGACTTAGTGGTAGGATTGAGTGGGGTGGTTTGGGAGCAAATGAAGAGGAGAGAAAATAGCTAAGAATGACTTACATTTTTATCTTGGAATACTATGTGGATCACGATTCTTTCTCCAAGCCCTTCCAACACTTTTACGTATGTGGTTACTAAAATAAAATTTGTATATGCTCACACAAACTTTAAAAGTATCTCTTAATTTTTTCTTTTATCATCTTAGTAAGATTCTTAAGCAAACTCATGAAAGTTTACCTATTGAGATTCTATGAATTTCTTCCTACTGGCATAGTACAAGTATAGTATAGACTCAGTATAAACACATGATGAATGAATGGGCATTGACTAAACTAACTTAAGTCTAGTAAATGATTTTCTGAGTCGTCACATGAAAAACATAAAAGTGCAAATGTCCACTCTTAAACAATGAATCATCTTTTATTTATTGAAATTATTTCCATTAGGGGAGAGACTTCAACCCTGCCAGTCCAAAAATAATAGTACGAAGCTAGCCTTACTCTAAGAAACACCCATCACTTAACTGCTGTTCTTTAAGTAGGGCATGTGCATTTAATCAGTTTTAATTTAAGGTCCAGTTAACAAGGTTTCAACATAGAACAACAAGATAAAAGTCAACATTTTATTTCCTGAACTATTGAATCGATCTCTGATGATTCTGATAGAACCAGAACTCACCTTTCAAAACAAGATTTTATTCCAAAGTCTTTATGAAGCCCACACTCAGTTCCTCTTCCCCTACCCTCGTTCCACAGCCTCTGTTTTCAAGCGTATTAACTTCCATAAATGTGTTTGGTTTGTTGTTTGATTTCAATCAACCTCTGCTCTCCATTTCTTCTGTCTTATAACTGTAATGTCCCAAGAAACCTAGGCACACTCCCAGAATCCCACACTAAGTCTCAGGACATGGTATAGTAATTAACATGTTTTGAAAATTCGGAAACATTTTGCTCAGAACATGTAAAGCCATTATAAGACCTTAGCTCACATTCAGTTATGTCTTTCACCCATATTCTCAAATATATCATTATATCTTAAGAATTATAAAATTTCCAAATTTCCATGGACTTCTCCTTCCATGTCTAACGGGCCATGTCATTCTCTGATCAGCTTATGCACATCATTCTGTGCCTTTCCTCATCTGGTTTCTTTTTCCCTCCCTCCTCTTCCTATCTGTCAAGGGATAGTTCAATTGTGCCTTCCTCTAGGAGGCCTTCCCCAGGCCCTCTGGCTTGGTTTAGCCACCCACTTCCCATGGTCCCATGTTCACAGCTCTCTCTAACAGTTCTAGGCCTTCTACCCTGTGACTCATCATGCTGTGGGCTGTTTTGATTCATAATGTCATGTGTATAATAAGCCCTTCATGATTGCTCCTTGAGTGGAATGGAACACCCAACTAGGATAACAGGAGAAAAAAGCTCAAACCTCATAACTCAGTGTTTGTGCGGGAGTTTCCCTGAATTCTTATTCCACACTTGATCTCTTTCCCTGTCAGTAAGGAAAACCTTCTCTGTAACACTTAGCACGTATTCCCAAATACGTCATTATATCTTAAGAATTATTAAATTTCCAATCTACCTTCTCCAAGTGGATAGTAAGGAAGCTTTCCACTGAAGGAAAACTAGGAGAGATGAGATCCAGGACCATCAGTGGGCTGAGCATGGACCTCCACACCCTTTCTGCACGGGTGCAACCCAAGCACTGTGCCTTACCCTCTGAATGAGGTCTGTCGATGCCAGCAAGAATACAGCTTGTCTGAACTCATATCTGAACGTCAGTTACTTCTCTAATCTGAACTTCTTTTCCACCATTCCTTCTAGACCAAGTTCTTATGGTTGTTCCTTCCAAATTTCCTTGACCAAAATCAGAAAATGTTAACACTGGCACTTCTATTGCTCACACTCCTCATTAACACACGGGGAACCAAGGCCAGTTCAGTGAGATGACTTCTGAGACCACACAGCTGCCCCAGAATCCAAGTCTCTTGGGCTCACTACCTGACCTCCCTTTTCCCATTCCCACCTCAGTCTTCACTCACCTTGTTCTTCACTCAGCTGCTATATCTGGTGAGAATTTTTTCCTGTGAGATAGAGACTTGGGACTCCCACTAACTGATAAATCACTGGCACAGGACTGTAGGAGTCTGTGATGCAGTGAGATGCATGGCATTTTGAGCCAAACACACCTAGACTCAAACGCAGGCTCTACCACACTCTGTGTGACTTTGGGAAAGTTATGGAACCCTCTGAGCTTCAACTTCCTCATCAACAAAATCAGACGAAACATGAGTGGAGCCCAGAGGAGTTGCAGGAGTTCGGACGAGCTCTCAGAAGGGTGACACCAACCGCAGGCTGCTGGGCTGGTGAGGGGAAGACCCTAGGCTGGACGGCCTGCTGGGGGCTGGCCGAATCCGTGTGGCACCTTTCTGTTCTAAACATTGCCTTCACTCCACGATCCATGATAATGTCTACTCAACTAAAACACCAGCTTGTTTTCAAGAAGGGAAATGTTTATGCTGCCTCCGCATAGAGTCATAAGGAAAACAACAGACAGCCTTCCAAAGATATAATTCAAAACATAAAAATAAAAAATGTCAGCACTTTGCCAAAGTGACTTGAAAATATTCTTGAAGAGTTTAGAACTCTAAAGCCTGACCTTACGGTCAAGGACATCCACCTCCCAGTGCAGCTATTTTGGTCTTCTTAAAGACCAAGGGCCACGTTTCCTTCTCGACCAGATATGATATCCTGTAACCCTTACCTCTGGGTACTTATGTTTGGAATTCAACTTTTTATCACGTCAAAGCAGCACAGAACCTGCTCACTGAACCCTGGCCCAAGTATGTCAGCATATATCTACTTAGATTAAAAAAAAGAAAAGGAAGCCCTAAGCATGCTGCACATTTTATGTGTTTATAGTCACATGTTAAATGAGTGATTGTAGCTGTTAGGGCATTTAATAACATTTTTTAAAATAATCCCTTTTTTTTTTAAAGCAGCTCCATTTAGTTTTTAATAAAATTGTGTTAATGGTTGTTACTTTTATCCACAACTAGCCTCCACCTCCTTAAAAAGCTGCCCAGAGAGTTAACTAGAATCAGAAAATGTCTGCACTGGAATTTCTACTTGGACTGCTCATACCCTTGACTAACAAATGAGGAAGTCAGTGGACAATTTGACCTCAGGTTTACTAAAAGAGCAAAAAATGTCAAGGTTTCAAAAGTATTTTGAGTATTTGAGCATTTTGATGTTAAGACTATTCAATTCCCCCTTTTCTTTGGATTTATAATCATAACTATGGACAGATTCACTTTCCTTGATCAATAGTTACTTAATAAGTGAACTGAAATATAACTCCAAACCTCAAAAAGCCAAATCAAAGTTTCTCAGTTATTTGAGGTTACTGTTGATGGCTCCCTACCCAGTTTCCCTAGGGCCTATAGTGGGCAATAATGGGACCTGGTCCAGTCCCTTTACGAGGTGGCATCCCTATCCCCAGCTGCGGGGAGGATGTTGGCTGCTGGTGGCCCACACTTGTCCCCTTCTCTGGAAAGCTGATCTCACCAAAGGCTGTCCTCACCCAGGAGACTGTGTGCTGGCCACCCCTGGGGCAGGACACAGTCCCTGGCTAAGCCAAAAAGCACAGTCCCCTTGCTTCAAGGTGAGATAACCCAGGAGTGCCTTTCATGCCAAAGCTACCCTTGGGCTTCATTGAAAGCTGTGTCTTTGCTTATTTTCTTGCTCCACTTCCTTATAAGTTTTCTAATTTCTTACACTGGATAACTAAGTCACCCTTGTTTCTGGCCCAGGACAGTACCTATGGAGATCCTTATACAGAATATTTGTATAATTATAAATATATTTCCAGCTGATACATAAATACATTTAATTCATAAAATATATATGATTTCATGTAAATTTTATATTTATAGCTGATTGAAACCTAATTTTTTTTTAATTTACAGATTATTACAAAGAAACAACCAGCTGACTACCACACACATGTTCAGGTATGATGAAATCCAAAATGTTATTCAGATTAACAGCAAGGTTCAATGCTCTGAAGCAGAGATATCATGATAAAATGTAATTATTATGCATGGAATACAAGGTGGGAGTTTAATACACATTTGACAACTAGAGAACTTTTTGCAGAAATTTACTTGATTAGACATAACGCCAATTCAAGAATGAAGCTGACTGATAACTGCATGTTTATAAAAATGTTTTTGAGACTGTTACATGATTTTTTTGGATCCCAGAATACTCCCTTAAGGTACAGGGGTAACTATACTGTTTGGAGGAATAGAAAGAGCTTGGGTCCACTCCAATGTCAAGCCAGCCATGGCTAATTCGAGGGTGACACCCAACTCCGTTATTCTGTCCTGTAGCCCAGAGGCAAGGGTGGATCCGGTCTGGGTCCCCAAAGAATCCTTTGTATTTCTGTATGTGCTTGGAAGGCAGGGCTAACAGATGTATGAAGATATAATAAAAATATTTTTAAAAATTCACATTTTAACTGAGCTTTTTGAAACTTAGTTGATAGATGAATAGATTGATAAAGCAAAACAAGAAATAAAGAGAAAATACTGGCATATTGGTCAATTATTCAAATAGAATCTAGTTTTTATTCATAGGGTAAATTCATATTTTTCCTTTTCCAGGAGAATATATCTTACAGGGTGATCTTGATCCAGAATAAACTACATAGAAATTTAGGATAGAAAACCCAATGATGTCCTTATCAACTGTGGATTCGGGGTCATAATGCTAAAAACGACAAGGAAAATATATTATTACATCACTTCCCAGGAAGAATGCAAGGAAGGTAGTTCAATCATCTATATAAAAAGGTTAATCCTATTTTAAATACTCTATGACCTCTAACCATAAAATAAATCATATTTTAAAGTAAATAGCCATGACTTGAACATCTCAAGAGTGAAGAGCATGGCCACATTGAAAGGAGTCAGTCCAGGAGACTATATACTTTCTCCAGAGAGGCTGCTGTTGGTCAAACAATTTAGGAGAGCTTCTTTTAGAATTGCTTTCATAGACTACATACAGCATATTCTCTTGAATATTTTCAGTGGTGAAGAATCTTTACCCTTTGAGGTCGGATTTGACTTTCAAAACCAGCCAGCACCTATTTTCAGACAAGCCTAAGGAAAACTGGGTAATAGGTTGGTTAGTTAAGGTGATGAAAGATATGTAGTAATTCACAAGAACACTCAAAGCACAGGAGATGTTAAAATGAAGGTGGTTGCTATGTCCCGGCCTTCCACACCTTGGCCCAGTTATCTGTCTCAGGATGTCACCCTGGAGTTTTTTCATCTGGACACTAAAGACTATTGAGCTTTTCTATAACTCTGAAGTTCAGATCTCAGGACATAAATTGAATCATAATAAGATATTAATGCTCTCAGCAGTAATCTCTCTGTGATGTTAGCTTCAGGTTTGACTCCTGGCAGCCTATACGCTTACCAATTACATTACCACGATCTTTAAATGGAACTGGTGCAGGGCAAGAACATGGACCCTGGAGCCAGCCTGCTTGGGTTCAGACCTCTGGTCCAATACTTCATAGTGAAGCCAGCTACTTAACCTCTGGGCTTCAACTTCATTACCTGCTAACGGAGTTACCTTTCTCATATTGTTTTTGCCCAGAGTAAGTGATTAATATATTTCCAATTCTTAGAACGGATGCCTAGTCAGCTAAGTATTAGCTACAGGTATTCTGTGCAGTAGTTAAGAAAGGCAGAAAATGAGAAGGTAGCCTTCAAAAACAAAAGCAAACCAAAATGAAACAAACAACAACAAAAAAACAGCCCTTTATTTATTCAAACACTATACTCTCCTCATCCAAGTCAGAGGAACTTCAGAAGATCAAAAGCCAGAGAGCGATTCACAGGCCTCTGAATACATAGGACAGAGAGAGCTGTTGAGAGGCACTTTAGATCCTGTAACTGTAGATCCCCAAATTTAATCCTGTAGATCCCTAAAATTTAATTTTAGGACTCCCCAAAGATGGAGTGTTATTGCTGTTACTAGAAAGTTGGCTTTTATTTGTATTTTATTGAATATGAGATGCCACAAATTGAAACAGTATATCTGTGTCAGAGATGCTAATAGGAAAGAATGTGTGCTTCCAAATCAATGAAATATGGTCCCAGGAGTTTCTAGCCATCTAGGCTCAGTGGTTTCTTCCACCTTCTAGATGGAGTCCCACCCTGAAAAGGAAAACCTTCCCAAGGTGCCATAACACAGGTGATGATCCCGCTTTGCGTTCAGCACAGCGTGAAGGAGAGCACCCCCAAGGGAAGACTCTGTTTTATATGAAGTGAAGAAAATGCAGAAGAATGTGGGTAATATTGAGTGAGTGTAAGTAGTTCCTAATGCAGGTGTTAAAACATTACCCAAGTGAATTCGGAAATTCAGAAATAGTTTTCCTTCTATGGAAAGAGTACAGTGTTCCTGTTCAAAGTGAAACAACCTCCCAAGAGGAACTCCCCAATTCGTCTTTTCCTGTTGCCCTTGGGAATCTGGGAGCTCCAGGTTTGTGCAGGGACCATAATTACTGTCACCTGGGCAGGCTGGTCCTCCTCTAACAGGATCAGAGCCAGGATACTCTGCCAATAGCATTAAGGAATGCAAATGGGTCAGCAGGCCCCAAAGGCCCAGATCACTCATTTTTATATCCCAATTCAACAAATATTGACAAAGAATCTGGACTAGGTGCAGCATATTTTTTTTTTAAATGGGACCAGGTGTGGAGTGTTTTGCCCTAAGGGATGGGAAAGATATTCAAATTTGGCATCTACCAGGAGCTCCATTCTCTGCAGGGTTTGAAGGGAATATGAATGGAGAGGGAACAGGGAGAAGGAGGTTTACATCTCTGAACAGCCCAGTTTTCTTAGTGTTTTGGCCTGCTCTAAAAGGATTTTACCCAGCAGTGTAGGGCAGCCTGCCTTCTGGTAATTCTTGTAATCCATTCATCATAAATTTGAAAGAAACTGTCAAAGTGGCCCTAAGTTTCTTTGCATCTCACAATCCCCTGCCAACCACCAGCCTATGAGTCTAATTCATGAATGTGTACTGCACGCACTGTGTATGAAATCACTTTTGGATCCATCTCCTCAGCTGGTCAGGAGGCATTTCTGCATAAAGTTTAATCTTTTGGGCAAGGCCTTGAGCGAACTGAACCTACTGCTGTTCTTGCAGACAAATGCAGCATCATTCAAGACGGATTCATGTCTTAGTATAAAACCAGGAAGACAAGCAGCAGCAGAATTTATCGTTATTTTTTAATTAGGGTAGGAAAAATGTATCTTATTTTGATCTATTAAAAAAGAACTTATTTTATAGCAATTAAAGTTATGTTTCAGTACTTTCATAGTTGTTTAATAATAATATTGCTGTACCCTATTACAAGTAATTCTAAATTGTTTAATGTCTGCCATTTATGATTTGGATCAAATATTACTTGAATGAGATTACTGAACATCTGGGACTCGGAAATCTTATATTTATACAAGGAATTTTAGAAAATAAGATTGGCGTTTATTATAGCAGGACTTGGCAGGAATCTATCAGGAGACTGTCTTCAAACCGCATTTACCTAAATTAAATTTGCTTTGTATTTCCTTCTTATATACTTTTAAAAGACAATGTCCAAAATGTAAAAATGAATATTTGGTAAAAATGTTTCTATAGAGTCTCTTTTATAACTAACCCATCAGTGTCATTGTTAAAGTTGTTGTATTGCATTTTTCTCATTGGCAAACATGTTCACAGCCTGGCAGCTCTAACTTACTATCTTTCAAGCTTGATGAATTTGAAGTCTTCTCTGCCACCCTCAATTTTGGAAAGATTTTCTGGTATTTTTCTGAAATGCCAGAGCTTTGGGGTTTATGCCATTATGTCTAAGGACCTAGAAGATGGTGATGATAGTGCACATGACATCATGTAAACTATGTAACTCTGACTTTTAAGTCTTCCTAAAATGTAAATCCTGGCTAAGGCTGCTAAGAGGTTTGGTAAAGGTCAGCCTTATTTTATTCTCCCTAGATGGGTGAAACGGGAATTCCTTGGCTTCACACATTCTATGGTCTCCATAAACAGCTTCTCTTTTCTAAATCAAGTTCAACCTTCAGTGTTTACCCAAATATGTTTGGCCCACTAATACTTCTTTTAATTAGCATGCAGTTCCCTGCCAGAAGTCCCATTTGGATCATTTACTTTTTCTTTGTTGATCATATCAAGCAAATCATTACAAATAATAATACTGTAATAACATAGTTCTTTCCAAGAAATGTCATCATGCTTGATGGCATCTAAGAACTGGAGAGGGTATTACTAAAATCTGACTTGTTTTTTCATCCTGACTGCATTGCCCTTTAACACCCCCTGAAGAGAGAAACAATGTGGAGAGATGTTCTGAGTCACGGTCAGCTTTTCAGGTCGGTGGTCAGATGAAAGCTCTGACAGAACTCTTTCCAGGGATTGTTGTGTATGCTCAAATTCCTTGTTCTATGTTGACTAGGGCCAGTTTTTTTATAAAACAGCACTGTAGAAACAGGCGACTGAGGCAGTTCAGAATCAAGCAGAAAAAGAGATTTTCATTTTGTGGACATGGGTAATCCAAATCACCTTATCATCCTTAATTAATGCCAAGTATACTAAACTTACTGCAAAACCTTTATAAAAAGCTCCATTCTGAAATAAAAGTGTTTGCTTCCCTCTTGTATTTCATCCATACTCATCCCATCTGTTTTGATGTTCTACCAATCACACAGAGATATTCCTGGACCACAGAAGGAAATGGTGGTTTTGATGAACCATACAAAATCTTTCCAAAGTAATACTGGTTTCCAACAGCACTTTGTAGAACACACTGAGTAAATCATTTCTCTAAAAAATAGCAAGATGTACCTCTTCTGCAGAAGATGAATAACAAGAAAAAAGGTACAGTCTAGAGAAAACATGTTTAATCTTAATGTCAGGGTGTAATTGGCTGAGAAAATAGAATACCCAATCAAAAGTAACAAATAATATAAGAATTTCTGGTTTGTTTAACCAGAAGCCTGTTCAAAGGTTGATAACACAGCTTAACAATGCCAGAGCTTTGAGTCAATAACAACTATTGAATACTCCATTCATTCATTCTTTCATTCAACATGCTGCTTCTATATATTCCCTCGGCCTCCTCTATGCCAGCCTATGTGCTAGGAGAGGGTGATGTGTGCTGGCCCTGGGCCCAGTGCCATGCAAGGCTCTGTCACTGATACAGACAAAAAGCAAGGTAGTGTCTTTGTAGATAAGAAGTTCTCTCTTTATCAGGAAAAGGCTTATATAAATGAAACCAAAGTAAAACAGTCTGACAACAGTCAGGCATTTATTTGATTGCATCCATCTGAGTATGGACTCTGGTACACTTAAAGCAGGAAAAGAATTTTCTGGAGGATTATTGAGTGGCTTATAAATTGACTGGAAGACTGGAGGACTGAGAGTGGAAAACAGGACAAAAATGAAGGAATCTATAACCACGGTCCCCTAAAAGGAGCTGCTTGGTTGTGAAGTCACCACCAGACTCCAAATACAAAACACAGTCACTGCTGGGTGAACTCTGAAGTGTCCTTGTTTCACTGCGCTGCTCTGCCCTTCACAGTAAGAATTCATGTCTCCTGTGAGCTTACAGCCTGTGAAGCCCTGCTCTGAGCAAGTGAGCTATCTCGTTTCATCCTCTAGATGACATCCTGAAGAAAGTAATTGTCCCATTGAGGATACTGAGACTTGCTGAGGATAGCACCATACCCAAGGTCATACATAGAGCCGGTGAGGGAGACTTCAGCACCCGCTGCCTGGCTACCACATCATCTATCTCCCACATTCTAGGTAGGAACTTCTGAATTCCTGAGCCAATGGCTGTATCCCCACTGCCAGGAACCAGCAAACATGCATATGTGATTCTGGCTTCTAAAACTCACACATGGCCAATTCCCCAACATGAGATGCAGACAAGGAAAAATGTACAAATATCACTCTGAAGACAAAGAGGAAAGGAGTAAAATAATGAAAGGTCCAGTTTGGGAAGAAATATCCTAATAATTCTCAAGGCATAATTTCCTATATTCAGCAATATTCTCTATGTTCATTTGAGCCTAGGAAAACTTTGATATTTTGTTACAGTTTATGAGAATACAAATTAAAGTCGGGCATTATATTTTCCCTTTCTGCTCTCTTTAAATTATGCCAACACAACTCTGATATAAGATAGCTGTCTGGTTTCAGTCCACAAATCAGTGGAGATAAAAATGTCTTACTTCATCCAAATCCACAAAATCTAAATGATTTTCAAGAAATCATACACTCAAGCATGAACTCAGAGAGGGTTTCATTAAATACAAAAGAAGGAAAACCAAACAAAATAGAATTTTACTTTTTTCAGTGTATTTTTTATTGTAGTTGATACACAATACTATATTGGTTTCAAGTGTACAACACAGTGATTCAACAGTTATACACATTATTAAATCCTCACCGCAACTAGTGTAGTGTTGACTGCTACTATCTGTTAACACAGAAAGATGTTACATAATCATTGACTATATTCTCCATGCTTCACTTCCATCCCTGTGACAGACTTATATTATGATTGAGATTTTGGGTCTCTTTATCCCTTTCACCTATTTCACTCAATCACCTCAACCCCTCCCCCAGTGGTAACTACCAGTTCCTTCTCAGTGTCTATGAGTCTACTGCTTTTTTGTTCATTTTGTTTTGTTTTGTTTTTAGATTCCACAATTAAATAAAAACATATGGAATTTGTCATTCTCTGCCTGGCTTATTTCTGAGCATAATACCTTCTAGGTCCATCATGTTGTCACAAATGGTGGGATTTCTTTCCTTTTTATGGCTGAGTAATATTCCATTGTGTATATATACTACATCTTCTTTATCCATTTATCTATTGATGGACATTGATGGACACTTTGGTTGCTTCCATATCTTGGCTATTGTAAATAATGCGGAAATAAACATAGGGGTGCATATATCTTTTCAAATCAGGATCCACACCGGGGAGAAGCCATATCAGTGTGGCCAGTGTGGGAAAAGCTTTTGCCAGAGTTCAAACCTTCATCAGCATCAGCGACTCCACCATGGGGACTGAAGGCAGGGCTCCGTCCTTCTGCCCAGAGGGAAGGTGTTTGTGTTTGTCCTACCCCCACTTGCATGTGAATCTCAAAGACTGTCCACATGACTTACAAGGAAAGCTGGAGGTCCCTGAGGAATGTGGCTGGTGAGGGGTCCCAGAAGCTGAGGTCCCAGAAGCCGCAGTGCCCTCCCAAGGGCAGGGGAAAAGCAGCCCTGAGAAGTGGATAGCATGTGGGCTGCTGAGGTCAGAGGGGCCCTGCTACTCTCCTTTCTCACTCAGGCCAGTAGCTTTAGGAACAATAAAATGACTGGGGAAATGAAAAAAAAAATTTTTTTCTTTGGGTAAATTCCTAGAAGTTCAGTTACTGGGTCAAATGGTATTTCCATTTTTAGTTTTTTGAGAAACTCATGTTGCGTTCCATAGTGGCTGTACCAATTTACATTCTCACCAATGGTGCAGGAGGGTTTCCTTTTCTACACCTTCTTGCCAACGCTTGTTATTTTTTGTCTGTGCACAGTGGTCATTCTAACTCCGTGAAGTGATAGCTCATTATGGCTTTGATCTGCATTTCTCTAATGATTAGTGATACAGAGTATCTTTTCATGCTCTCTCCAGTAATAGTACAGAGAAGACCCTATTGCCAGTGTTCACATTGATCAACCCTGGGGAATAATGACTTGAATTTCTTACTTTATTCCCAAATACAGAGAAAAAAAATTGTGTTATTCCTAAATTACTTCTTATATTTATGTATCCAGTATCCAATATCCAATACAATAGATAGAACTTTGATGTATTTTGATAGCAGGGATGGGAACCCAAGAGGGATAAGACAGTTTTTAAGCTCCTTAGGAATGGAGCCCTATTCCATTTACTAGGGATTTCAGTCATAAAGACAAAATTTTGAAGGAAATGCTAATGTCTTCTTTGATAAAAGCATATAAATAGGCATCTAAAGTATATAAATAACTAGTATACTTCCTATAAAAGAAAGTCCTACTTGGTAAAATCCAAAATGTGAATTTAAAAGGATATATACCCATAGGACCAGGCTCAGCTAAGAAAAAAAATAAAAAATAAACTAGGAACGCATCTCAGGGAAGAATTCTGCTCTCATGTTTCCTTTTTCATATTTTGCACACAATCCATCCTCAATTTCCTGAAATGTCATCACTCTCCATTTAATAAACAAATGATAAAGAAGCTCAAAGTCATGAAATCAGTGGTACAATATCTTCATTTGATTTTTTTTTAATTCCACAGTTAGCTCTAAAGCCGGTTTTGATTTAAAGCCTGAGCCAATGACTTTTCAAGAAGTTTCCTGTTTCTTTTTAGAAGAGAAACAAACCAGTATGAATGATAAGAATTTGTAGCAAATTCTAATCATAAAGACTTTCTGCATTTAAACATTTCCACTGGTTTTAGTTCTCATCGTGGGACTCTGGCTCTCCAAACTTCATTTCTGTTACAATTCACAAGTGCAAATTTCCCGGAGTTTGCTTAGCAGCTTTCCAATAGCCAAAATGGGCGATGGACTTTATTGTTTTTCTAATAATATGAGCAGTTAGGGCAAAGGAATCTCATTCATCTCTGACTATTCCTAATATTCCTTTTCATCTGTAAAGATAAATATTCTGGAAGGAAGTTTTTGGTGACTGGGAAAGACATAATGTTATTTCTATTTAAAGTGATTTCATTGAGAAAGCTTCATACTAAGTTAAACCAGTCTATTATCCTATCGAGAGGGATGTATTCTTCACCTTCCATGAAGTCAAACTCAAAAGGTCAAAACAAAAAAAATGCACCCAGGAAAATGTTAGGTTTTCTTAATAATCATAATCATCAACTTAATCTCTTTGCAGTTTAACTGGAAGCACTTTCTGAGGAAATATGTTCCATGTACTTATTCTACTTCTAGTAAAATCATTCTTGTTTGTCCTAAAATTTCAAGGCTGCCTCTGAATTTCTTTCTGATATTTGAAGTCATTTCAAGTACTTTTTTTTATAAGGTGACACTTTTTACCTTCTCTTAGGAAGAATGTAGGATTAAATGTTTTTATTTTCTCCACTTACTTTCTGTATTTTTATGTACTTCTATAAATCCATACTTTGTTTTACAGATATTTGCTAGTAATACTAAGTCAGGAGACATGTTATCTGATCTTACTGATCCTTGATTTCTTAATCAGCAAAGTGAGAAGATTGGATAAAGATGATCTCTAAAGTAACTTTCTAGTGTTAAAGTGAACTTTGGATGAAAACTTAAATGTATTCATAGTATGTCCTCCACTCCATTCCTGCAATTACACCTTAACAAAAACACGGTAAACATCAAGGTCACTCTGAAGTAAACATAAATCCAAACTATTCTACTACTCAGCTCGATGATCACTTTTTACTTCAAACAGAAATCTATATGTGAAATACAAGGCTGTGAAATCTGTATGTTGGACTTCCATGTTTTTTCCTCTGTGGCATCCTTTCTATGCTCCTGTGTGAAGTTAAAAGTTACAGAAAAATTTCTGGGTAGTCTGAACTTAAAAAATGACCTCTTTCATATGGAAAACCATTCTGAAATACATCAGTAGGAATTGCTTTCCCCAGGTTGTTAAAGACTGAATCTTTTGCAAAAAGTATTTATTTTTGAGAGGTGTGATTATGTTCAGTCTCAAATTATGCAAAATAAATTTTTCAACTGGTAATATTAAAATTTCTTTTCATGATATAATGGAGAGCTTGTGCTATGTAAAACAATACTTATAGTTAACAGTCTGCTAGGTAGTGCTTTAAATGTTTCATGACCTTCTTAGGCAAACTGATTTATTTTTGTTGGTAGATTTAAGTTTCATTTCTTCTAAAAGCCATTGTTGTTTCTATACACATCACTTATCTGGTAACTAACTTCATGAAAATTGGCTTATCTATGGCAAAGCGATCATCTAATAGTGTAACAGATCTAAATGAAAGGATCTCACAAATTACACTAAAACAAATGCCATATGGATCAAAGAGTTAAATGTAAATAAAGAGAGAAAGACTTAAAAAACTCATAGTGGAGAAGGCTTTTTAAATATGGCTCAAAATATGGAAACTGTGAATAAAGAATTGCTAAACTCACCACATAAAAGCAATGTTGGACTGGAAAATACTTGCAATCCTTATCACCAACAAAGGGCTCATCTCCCTAATACATGAAGATATCCTAGAAGCAATAAAAAAAAAAAGAACAAAAACCAGTAAAAAAAAAAAAAAAAAAGTAGTGTCAGATGGACAACAGAAAGGGAAATAGAAATAGCTTTTTAATATGTAAAAAAATATTCTACCTCACTTGAAATTCAGGAAATGCTAAATCAGATTTTACTGAGTCAGGAATTCTAATCATGAATGCATTATGTTGGTACATTCTCATACATTACTGAGTGGAATATAATCAATGCCTCCATGGAAGGAATTTGGTAATAACTATTAACATTTAAATATGCACATTAGTCACCCTAGCCAATTACACATACACACACACACTGTATATGTACTCATAACTCTGTAAAATAATATATTTTAAGACTATTCATTAATTATAGTACAATATGAAGTAGCAAAATAAAAAATAACAGGATTATTTTAAAAGTCAATGAGGAATTGATTGATTTAAATAATATGACATGCCACACACTGGAATGGAATGCTGAAGAGCTAGTTAAAGAAAGGATGAGGCAGCTCCTTACGTTTGATGTGCAACAAAAATGAAGAAGATATATTTTCAGGTGCAAAAAAGCAAAATGCAGAATATTAGGTAAAATGGAGTCAGGGAACCATACATGCAATACTTTCAATATGCAGAGATTTTCTCTAGAAGGACATGCAAGAAAAGGGTAACGGTTGCCTCTGACGAAGGGAACTGGATGGATGGGGAACAACACAGATAAGCATAACTTTTCAAAAGTTGTGCATCCACTGAGCACACATTGCTTCCATAGTACCACCAGGCACTGTGACACACAGGGAAGGTTTCTGCCCTTGTGAAGATACAGTCTATTAGAAAGAGAGAGGTACCAGATGTGCTATATTAGAAAACTATTATGTATGAAATTGCTTGGCCCTAATAGTAAATGCAACTGACACAGAGGAGCTATAGATGATGGAAAGACAGGAAAACAACACCTGAGCTGGCTTTGAAGCAGTTCTAGGCAGAGGCAACAGCACAGAGGTGTGGGGCCTAGCCTACCTGCACGGGAAATTTGATTAGTGGGAGCTAGTTACGTTTTCCATTCTTCCTTCCCTCCCCCCTTCCTTCCTCTATCTCCCTGTCTCTCTATCCCTCCATTGCTCCCTCTCTTTCTCTTTCTTTCTTTCCCTTTCCTCCTCCTCCTCTACCTCTTCCTTTTCTGCCTTCTACTTCTTCTTCTTGAACACAGGTTTCTTATCTTTGATATGTCATGACCATGGATTTTTCAAGCACTTCAATGACAGAGA
The DNA here is from genome assembly GCF_040802235.1 of Manis javanica. Classification (NCBI taxonomy): domain Eukaryota; kingdom Metazoa; phylum Chordata; class Mammalia; order Pholidota; family Manidae; genus Manis; species Manis javanica. Next base: position 69,735,369 of record NC_133168.1, read on the forward strand.
AGGACACTCTGACCTCCAGTGACCTTGCCACTACATTCCCTGGTATACAGGGTGCCCTTTTCCTTTGTTTTGTTAAAGTATCATGCCCTATGCAATGGGCATGATATCATTCATATGTACCTAAAGCACTGGATTTGTCCAGCTACTAGATATATGATAACAAATTAATTACATGGTAAATATTAGGAGTTGTCCATATTTAATATCAAAATTACTTGCACAGCATAGCACAATAGAAGCTTTCTGTTTCTCTCTCCTTCTATTGTCTTTCTTTCTCTCTATATATATCCCTCTCTTTCTCCCTCTGATAAGTTAATGTAAATAAGAAATTTAATTTAATTTATTTTATGTATGGAACCCTGAAAGGGACAGAGCTAAAACTTCAGCATCACTGGCCCTGATTCAGAAGATTAGAGTGGCAAACTTCTGGGTTTTACTTGCTTCTTTCATCAAAACATTTCTTCCATCTTCCCACATCAATTCTGAACTGAAAATTTCTCTGACAGATGCACAGTTGGCTTCCTACTCTGGAAGTCTTCCCTTGGCCTTTGGCTGGAAAGAACACAGGAATCAAAGCATTTCCTTAAGTAACAGGAGCCAAAATAAATCCACTTATATTCTAAGAAACAATAGAAATGAAATTTCCACTGGGATCCACTTCAACACAGCTGATTAGCATTTCTTTCATGCTAAGTATTTGACTTAGATGTCAGGCTAGGGGTTAGTAGAGGTGAGTCCATTAGCCATTATATTAAACATGAACATTCACCAAAGAGTAATTAACTTGTGTTTTACTTCTTCAAATGACCTTTCTCATTCTTAATGATCAGTATTAAGAATCCTCTCTTAGACTCACAATTTTTGTTGGGTTTTCACATTTTTCCAGTTTGACTGTAAGAGGCTTATTCTAGAACAATTAACCAGACCACCCACCAACAGCCAACTGGTAATATTCTGTTATGTTTTATGTTGTGTTTTTAATCCATTTTCAGTAGTTTTATATTTTGTTAATGAAAAAACTCAAGTTTCTTGTAGTTGTTCCTACTCAGTATGTAACCTAAATGAACAGAAGGGGAACCTAAGAAAATACCAATATATATTCTTTGGAAGGGATAATTAACCTGGTTTATGCTTCCAGTACCAGGCACTTAAACCTTTTATCTTCTTTTCAACAAATCTGGTACTTAAAACAGAATCAAGTGCAATTTCTTTTAGTCTGTTGTTTTGATGAAGCTAGACATAATCACAGGTTCTCAAAGGCTCCAGATTCATATCATTTATTGTACATACACTTTCTTCATCTTGAATGTCAGTTTTTTCTGTTCTTCCCCGGTCATTTAGCCCAACATACTCTTACCCTTAGTGTCGACCCTGAGATGTGCTGTTTTACCCTCCATTGCTCTTTCGTGACTTTAACTCCCCCATCACCATCTATTCCATATCCACTTCTTTCTTACTCAGCTCGCAAGTTTCTGGCTTCAAACCTGGCTTCATTGTGTTCTACAGCCTGCTTCACCTTTGACCAACCTTCAAATGCGTCCCCAATTTATGAGACCTCTGCTTTCCTTGACTCTTTTTCTAACTCTACACATTTCCTTTATTGTTGGCATCCATCACTGTCCCCAGAGTGATCAATCAGGGCAGGTCGCTCTTGGGCAGTCAAGGAAACAGGAAATATCCATCTTGGGAACTTGTTTCAAAAAGGGCTGTGTTCTACTTTACACGGGATGCTGTTCACTGAGGTCCCGTCTGAACTTTGTGTTCATTTTTGTATCCCCAGCATCCAATACAATGTTGCACATGTTAGATTCCCAATAAACAAATGCCCATGGAATTAATTTCTGAGACAGTAACAAAATTCTTTCTGCCCATTTGCCCACATAACTAAGCCCATGATTTTGATTTGTTGGCAAGGTGCAGGTGGCCTCTCTGAAATTTCTTTTCCTGCTTTGTGGTCGTAGCTACACTGGGCAACACGGGGCACTCACTCACTGAGCTCCACGGACCATCTAGACGTCATTGTGGCCCTTTCTGTGAAAAAACTGTCTGATGTACACTACTCTCTGAGGTTATGATGAAATTTTAAGATCCCCAGAATAATAGTAAGTATGATAAATTACAGAAGGCTTAGAATATTAGCTTAAAGATAACCAAGAAGTGAAAAAGTAAGACATATGATTGGTCTGGAATGCTGAGAGAATGCTTATTATAGTCTTTCCCTAAAACCTCCATTTTCTTTAACTAATATTCATAAGATCCTATACCTGGCTGCCAAACATTCCTTAAGACAAAGATGTGTGAGTGTATGGTTATGGAAAGACTTATAATAATATGATACCTTGAGGAAAGACTCATCAAAATAAGATGGATAATACCACTCCATTTCTGTAAAATTGTATGAGAATCCAGAAGATTTTAAATATATATACATACATATATATATTACATACAGTAAAGTATATAAATCTTATACAGCTTGATGAATTTTTACTTTGTAGACCCCATGTGACTACTGAACACAAAGATATAGGACATTTCCAGGACTCCAAAAGGCTCCTTCATGTCTCCTCTCTGAAGAATTTTCCCCAAAACATTAAATAGGCACCCTACTGGAGGGATTTTAGGTGATTTTTAACTTTATTCTTTATACTATTCTGTTGTTAGACTTTTCTACATTAGTATTACCTGTGTAATCAGAAAAATAGTAACATCATCGTTTTCCATGTTGACTCTGTCAACACTAAAACTACTAATGAACTGACCTCAAGGAAAGGGCCCTGAGGCAGCTGAATTCCTGATCCCAGCATTCACAGAGCTGCCAGTGCTTCACTCTTTTATTGTTTTTGTTTTCCTTTGTATATTTTTCACTTTCTTTTTTTTTTTTCTTTTTTTCTCCTTAAAACTTTCTGGTCTTTCCAACAGTCTGATCCATTCGGCTGTGCAGGGTAATATATCCGTGCTCTCTGAGTCCTCAGGAATGGGATCAGTGCCCTTTTAACAGAGACCCCTAGCAAGTTAACTTTCCCTTTCCACCATGTGAAAAGATGGCCCTTACTAGACACTGAATCTGCCAGGAACTTGACCTTGGTTCTCCCAGCCTCCAGAACTGTAAGAAATAAGATACTGCCATTTATAAGCCATCCAGTCTCTGGTATTTCATTATAGCGGACTGAACAGACTAAGACATGTAGCCATCTGAAATCAAAGTGGAATGAGCTGAGTCAAGAAAGAGAGATAATCAGAGAAAAAAAAGAGATGGAGATAAAAGACTTACCACTGATAAAGGCACATCGAAGAAGGCAGTTTGGATCTGGGGCCATAATCAGCCTCCTGGTACCTATGGCCATGCGTTCAGCTTACACACTCACAAGGCCACCTAATAACAGGGACAAAACCCTCTCCAGAAAGCGCCAGAAGATGAGAGACAAAGGCCCACAGCTTCAGGACCCACTGCTCCGAGAGAGAGAGGGAACCAAGCCACTGGGTGCTCGGTGCTGTCTACCAATCTCACCAAGCAGACAAGTCACCACATGGAGGTAGGTGGGGGAAGGGCAGAAGTTATCCTCCTAATGTTCCCTCTAAGAAAGTAAGAGTGGAGGTTTTCTTCTATGGAAACAGGAGGATTCAGAAACATGCCCACCCCCAACACTCTGGATACAAGGTTGAAGGAATGAGATTCTATGATAACAAAGGAAAGGAATTTAGTCTTCCTTTTCCTTTCTATCTTTCACTACGGGTTTCTTAAAGCAAGTTTCTAAATAAATAAGCAAACAAATTAAGTTCAGTGAGATAAAAAGACACTTTAAAGGACTGTATGGAATCTTAGAGAACATCTTCAACCCTACACAGGATTGAAACCCACTGGGAATGCCTGCGTTATTAAAAAAGATGAAACAGAGAAGTTGGCTTATTAGAACCTGATCTCTATTGTGCCCTAACTTCCCTGTTCCTTTTAATTCCATTGCCACAACCCAAGATGATGAATCACTGGAGTTTCTATGTCAGATACAGTTGGCAGTAGATTAAATGCTGAAGCTGAAATTCCCACCAAGCCTGTTTTTGTAACCTGTGAAACACATTCAGACAATTAAGGACACATTTCCTGAGGATATTCTCAACTTCCCAGCTACTCTAACTTAAAACTGGACCCAGCCTTCAACTGGAGAGTGTGAAGATTCTGAAAAGGAAAGACATTTTTCTGCACATAAAAAACTTCAAGGCGGGGTGGGAAGGGGAAAAGTTTACAGGATAATGATCATCCAAAGATTTCTCAAAAAGACTTCATGCATACTTATTTACTTGATTTTGTAAGTATACTGTAAGTTAACTTCTTTTTACTAAAGTATAGCATGCATATAAGAAAGTGTACACATCATGAGTAAAGAGCACAAAAAATTTTTTTAGAATGAATACCTCTACGTAGCCAGCCCAAAATCAAGACATAATACATCACCAACCCTAGGAAAACTTCCCGCCACTCCTGTTCTTTACCATCCCCAAAGGGATAACTAGTCTGACATCGAACACCATATGCTAAGTTTGCCTATTTTTGAGCTTTCTGGAAGTGGAATCATACAGTATGTACTCTTTTGTGTTTGGATGTCTTTGCCCCATGTTACATTTGGGAGGTTCATCCATGTAGGTACCTGTAGTAATAGTGGAGGTTCCTTAATTCTCATTGCTATTTAGTATTTCACTGCATGAATATACCTCAGTTTACTTATTCATTCTACTGTTTTAGACACTTGGTTAGTTTCCAGTTTGGAGCTATTATGAAAAGTGCTCCTGTGTGGATCATAGTATGTCTCTTGCGAGTATTGGTACACACCTGTTGGGTATATTCCAGGGAGTCAGTCACAGGTCACTAAGTTTGTGGTAACTTGTTATAGTAGCAATAGGAAATTCATATAATCACCTTTTCAGAGTTTATTGGCCATATGATATCCTTTTTTGTGAAGTGCCTGTCTGGTTAAGTCTTTTGTCTGCTTATTAAAATTATGTTGTCTTTTTTTTTTAACTTGTGGAAGTTCCTTATGTATCCTGCATTCAAGTCCTTTGTAGACAATGCTATTTACCATGCCTTCTCTCACTTCATTTCTTTGGTTTATTTCTTTTACTCAGTGCCATCTTTTGATAAAACAAAGTTCCCAGTTTTCGTCTTTTCCGACTTACATGTCTTTTCCTTATGGTCAGTGCTTTTTGTGAACTTTTAAGAACACCTTGCCTAAAGGTCTGAAGGACATTCTCCATGTTATTTTCTATAAGCTTTATCATTTTGACCCATCTGAAATTGATATGTGCACACTCTGTAAAGTAGGTGCCAAGGTCTACTATTTTTTTATTTAGATAACCAAGTGATCCAGCATCATTTGTTAAAAGTGTCCTCTTTTCCTCATGGTATTGCAATGACACCTTTGTCATATATCAGGTAACTATATTTGTAGATTTACTTCTGGAATTTTTTTCTGTTCTATAGCTCTATTCATTCTTGCACCCATTCAGAAAACACAGCTTGCCTGTGAATTCTATCCTTTAATAGGCCTGCACATAAGGTTTGCCCTTGGCTGGAGGGTGGGAACTTAGATTTAGGGAGGGTTCCTACCAGTCCCAGAGCTGCAAGAGTGTCACACTGTGACTAAACTGTTTGTACAAACAGTATGGTTTTACTGACACTTGCTTTCCTTCTAGAAATTTGGAACTTGGGTGTGTACTAGGCAAAATATATGTACATAACAAGCTCGCAGTAAAAATCGTGGGCACTGTCTCTGAAGAGCTGCTCTGGTAGAAAACATTACTCATGTGTTGTCATAACTTGTTACTGGGGATTAATCGTGACTCCAGTGGGAGCAGACTTCCAGAAGCTTGAACCTGGTTTCCTCCAGACTTCACCTCATGTGCCTTTTCCCTTAGCTGATTTTGTTTTTATCCTTTAACTATAATAAATCATATTCACAAGTATAACTATATGCTGAGTCCTGGGAGTCCTCCTAAAGAATCATCAAGCCTGAGGATAGTCTTGAGGGCCTTTGGTACAACACCAATACCATATGCTCTTAATTACTGTAATTTTACAGTCATGATATCTGCTAATATAAGTTTGCCAAATTTGTCCTGGTAATTTTTTACCACTTGAATTTTCATATAAATTTTAAATTAACTCAGTGTCCATAAAATTCAACCTGCAGTTATTTTTATTGGGATTTTATTTGACCTATAGATCTATTTGGGACAATTGGTAATTCTATAATATTGAGTCTTCCAATCCATTCACATGGTATAGTTAGGTCTTCTTTCATTTCTTTCAATTTTCCAAAAATATTTTGTAGGTTTTTTTTTTCTCTTTGTTGTGAAGGTACTTCATTTATTAGATTTACTATTAGGCATTTGGTGGCAGTGTTAGGCCACTAGCAGTGGCAGGATTTGTGGGGGCAGAGATGAGTTCATGTTTCCCACGTGCCAGATGTGTGTCTTGCAGGAGGGGGCTCTTTTAAGTCCTAAGCAAAAGGGCACGCTACCAGGGCAAAAAGACCTCAGCAAAGAAAAGTAGAAGTGGTCCTCCCATTCCACATGCTGAGGGAATAAGCAACCAGCTGGACTGAAAAATGGGTTCTCTGCAGGGTATGAGAGTTGGGAGTTCCCACCCAAAAAGCCAGTGCAAGAGTCAGTCTTAAACATCTGCAGACCCAGGAAATGCTGGGCCACCTCTTGACAGGACCAGAAAAGAAAGAACTTTCCTGCTCCTTACCTCTCCCCTATCTCTCTTCCATGGCAGCAAAACAGGGTTAAAAACTCAAAGGTAGAAGTGGGAAGGAAAGCTAGCCACATCTCTAAGCCAACTATTGGCTCCCATGACCCTCAGGCCTTAGCTGGGGGCAGGCAGTAGGTGCCTCTATCAACTTTATATCACTTTGGTCATTTTGACTAAATCAGGATCCTTTGTCATCTAGGGCAGAGGAAGAATTAATCTCATTCAACAAATTTAACAGATTTAAAGATAATTATAATGAGATACCACTAAGCACCCATTATAATGGCTGCCATAAATAAGACAGGTAGGACCAACTGTTAACCAGGAAATAGAGGAACCCTCATATTCTTTGAGGGAATATAAAATGATACAGCCATTTGGAGAACAGCTTGGCAGTTTCTTAAAAAGATAAACATAAACTTAAACACCCACTCCTCAACTCTATATCTACCCAAGAGAGATGGAAACACATTCACACAAAGACTGTTACGTGCATGTTCATAGCAGCATTAGACATAATAGTCCAAAACTGGAAACAATTCTAATATGGATCAACTGATGAATGGATAATGAAAATGTAACCTAGCCATACAATGATATACAATTCCACAATAAAAAGGAATGAATTATTGTTACATGCTACAGCATGGATGAACTATTATATCAGAAACATTATGCTAAATAAAAAGAGTGAGATGTAAAAGACTATGTATTACATGATTCCATTTATACAAAATGTCCAGAAAGAAGAAATCAACAGATTTGCAAACATGGTTGCCTGGGCTGAATATGGGAGTGGGGATGGATGCCATTAGGCACAAGGAAATTGGTGGGGTGTTGGACATGTTCTAACACTACGTATGTGGTGATGTTTTCACAACTTGATAAATTGACTTATAATCATTGACAATAATTCAGTGGAAGTATACAGTCACATACAATGGTTGACTTTTATGGTCTGTAAAATTATACCTTATTTTTGCAATAAAATTGAAAGAAAATCAGTCAGAGGTCGGTATGCATATATAAAACAAGTTTGATAATCTAAAATAAAAACAAGTTTGGCAATATATTGATAATTATTGGAGCCAGACAATGGGTAATGAGGTTTCATTATACTTTCCTCCTACTTTTATCTGTTTGAAATTTTTTACAGTAAAAGTTTTTAAAAAGTAATGATAAATTAAAATTGCTTTATAAAGACACATTCTGTTGTGTACATATTTTTACAGTAAAACAAAGTTTTTACAGTAAAAACCTTTTAAAAAGTAATGATAGATTAAATTAAAATCACTTTATAAAAACACATTCTCAACAACTGTTATACCTACATTTAATTTTCAAGCCATTCCACTAAATGGGACAATACAGAACAGAAAATTGGCCAAGGAAATGCAAATTAGTGTGTTAATGGATCTGGGTTTATATGTTGCATGTAATGATGTCAATAGGCCTCATACAACTCAAAAATATGGTCAAGAAATCATAAATCTAAAAGAAACTTAGGTCACCAGATGACCTCTGCTTCTGAGAGAGTCTCACACAATAAGACTACCTTTCCTTTTTAAATATTTAGAGATGTACATAGCAGAGTTATTCAAATATCCCTCTGGTATTTTAGGTTAATAGAATCTGGCTGGGTTAATGAACACCTTCCTTGACCCTGGGGACAGTCAGGTCAAACAAAGAATATCAGGAAGCTAGAGGTAAGTTATGCATCTATTATATGTCTGGTTTTTATTGAAGAAAAGAAGCTAATAATGGAAAATTAATGAGGAATTACACATATGTATTACTACAGCATTTTAAAGAGACTTTGTTTTTAAGATTATGACACCAGTTGTCTCATGGGACAGATGTACATGAGCCAATAGTTGATCAAAGGGATTTTCTGGAGGGTTTGCCAAGAAATAGTTGTCAATAAGACAGCATCATCTGTTGGTAAGAAGAGATGTCCACCACCAGTTAAAGCATTTTAGATATACGAAAAAATGTTTAAGTTCTTCAGAGCAGTTAAGAATCCTGTTGATAAATAATTTTACTATTAAATTTTATATTTATTTAACATTTTTATTATTTTATTATTTTAAAAATCCACTTGATAAAGAATTTACTCTGTTACTTCCAGGTCAAAAAAGAAGGTTTCCTTCCTCCTTGCTTCCCTTTGACCAATAAAATAATGATGATATTAAAATTCTGTTTTTCTCTCAATCTTGAGCCATAGTCCTCATTTAGTGACTAGAGCTATGAACCAGCATCTTGGAATACTTCACTCGTTAGATAATTAAATTGTCAACATCATGAGGAGAGAAGATTAGATATAGGGGTTTATTTAACAGAATCTCACCTATTCACATATGAGTGGTGACTGCCTTTAGTGCCATTCACTAAATATTTCCAGTTCTCTGCCTTCACGGCCCAGTGGGGCCACACAACTAATACGGCCAGTGGATTATGAGCACTGTTGTTTCTATTCTGGAGTATTCAATTGCCAGTGTGCGATCTTCTAGGTTCTTCCTTTTGGGCTTTTAGTGTGGTGACCAGGTTCTTGGTGAGTCTGAATATCTGCATGGCCACTATGAGCAAAGCCCCCTGCCAACCTGCTAGGCTAGGTAGCAGGGCTGAGCAATAACGTCCATTGTTTGAAGCCTCAATTTGGAGGTTAGTTTTTGCCAAAGCATGACCTGGTCTGCCCCAAATGATATCTTGAGGGATGACTGAAATTCCACTGAAAACCCAAGTCACCGCTCAAAGATCGTGTTGATTGCAAGAGTTCAGCCTTAATAGGAAAACTACAGGAGGTCTCTATTAATAAATTCTCCAGAGATGCATTGGCCCTACCTATTCCTAAAGTTTGAAAGGGGAATTTTTGTCCTTTGAAATTGCAAAGGGGAGTCTTTGGTATCAGGTGCCAGGTTGATCTGCTCAGAGGGCAAAAACAGCAGGAAACTGTCCTGTCAACTCCGACTTGGAACTTCCTTGAGACCTTGCCTCTCCAGATGGGAGCTGGTGAGATTTTCAGAACCAATTCTTTTTCCAGTTTTTCCTTAATCTCACTTCCAAGTGAAAGAATGAATCTGGTGTAATTACCCTCCCCCAAAAATCTGTATTTCACAGGACATTAGTATCCAAATACATTCTCATGCTATTTTATTTTCCTCCTAAGTGGCTATGCTATTTTCACCCTGTAGAATATGTAAGAAGAGATCTGTGCTGGACAATCCCAAAAGCCTCCCTCAAGCAGAGGAGTCAGCACCATGCAGGGTGTGAGAAGCGAACTCAGAATGGGTGGGTTCCAGTCACATGTCTGTCATCGACCAGCCGTGTGAATGCACACGTCACTTAACCTCTGTCAGCCTCTGGTTCCTCAGCTGTAGAATGCAAATCACAGTGGCCTGGCCTCGCCTCGTTCTGAGGCTTGTCGGTTTCTAAAGAGACACTCTACCTAAGAATGATTCAACAGTTGAGTTACATTATTGAAAGAGAAATCTGCTCATGGACATTTCTGAATCAACATGGATTTATTATCTTCTCATAACATTTTTAGTCAAATTGTTTTTGACACTGCTCTATGGTTCCTAATTTTCTATTTCCCGTACCAAAATTTTCTCATCTGCATGTACAGAACCAGAAACTTGAGCTCATGCCCCCAAATAGGAGAGGCCGAGCCATAGTAATGCTGTAAGCTTCCTCCTCTCAGCCGCAGACAGCTCCCTCTCCTCTGCACGCCCTCCTCTCTGATTCAGTTTGCCTGCAGTCACCTGAACTTTGTTTTTTTTTCCTGCTTCTTCCCATTTTCTTTATATCTCAGGATATTTACCTTCTGTATTTACCAACTTGCCAGTCAAGTGACATGACAAAGTAATGTGTGTGAATGAAGCGTACACTGTCTCCACCTACATCACTAACCAGAAGAGAAATTACATGGTTTGGGTTTTGGAACAGATAAAAATGGAGAACATTTGGGAAAAGGGAACTTGAATTACATTCTGCAAATAACTCCTTCAGAAGATATGTCAAAGAAATAATCAATCTTCCCATGTTTTCTTCTGTCTGCTACCTCTATAGCTTTTCTTCTTCCTTCCTAATTACAACCCTTTAGTAGAATTCGTGCCTCATATCGAAAATTACTGAGTATCATAATTCTTCCAAGTGGTAAAGACACCTCAAGACAAATGCTGGGCATAGAAACCACAGGGCATAAATCTGCAAAGAAGTAAAAAGCTTACCTTTTCAAACAATATTGCTTCTCTCTCACTTACCAACTTTACATTTCCCTGTATGGCCCTGGAAGATGACTGGTTAGCCAGAGACGGGTAAGATTCCTCAAGGGAGGAACAACCTAAGACAGGCACAGTTGCATGGGGGGCCATCAGGTGAGAAATTGGGGATCAACAGAGGTGAGGCTCAGAACCTCAGCCCCCCTGTTTTGTTTTGTTTTTTTTTTGAGAGAGCATCTCTCATATTTATTGATCAAATGGTTGTTAACAACAATAAAATTCTGTATAGGGGAGTCAATGCTCAATGCACAATCATTAATCCACCCCCAGCCTAATTCTCATCAGTCTCCAATCTTCTGAAGCATAACAAACAAGTTCTTACATAGTGAACGAATTCTTACATAGTGAATAACTTCTTACATGGTGAACAGTACAAGGGCATTCATCACAGAAACTTTCGGTTTTAATCACGCACGATGAACTATAAACAATCAGGTCAAATATGAATATTCGTTTGATTTTTATACTTGATTTATATGTGGATCCCACATTTCTCCCTTTATTATTATTATTTTTTTTATTTTTAATAAACTGCTGAAGTGGTAGGTAGATGCAAGATAAAGGTAGAAAACATAGTTTAGTGTTGTAAGAGAGCAATTGTAGATGATCAGGTGTGTGCCTGTAGACAATGTGCTAATCCGAGCTAGACAAGGGCAATAAGACATCCATGGATGCAGAAGCTTTCTCTCAACACAGGGGGTGGTGAGGTTCTAAGCTTCACCACTGTTGTTCCCCAATTTCTCACCTGATGGCCCCCCTGCAACTGTGCCTGTCTTAGGTTGTTCCTCCCTTGAGGAATCTTACCCGTCTCTGGCTAACCAGTCATCTTCCGGTCACCCCTCCCTCCCCCCCCCCCCCCATTTTGAGAGAAATCTGCATCCGTGGATGTTTTGTTGCCCTTGTCTGGCTTGGATTAATACTTAGTCTATAGGCACACACCTGATCATCTACATTAGCTCTCTTACAGTACTAGATTATGTTTTCTACCTTTATCTTGCATCTACCTACCACTTCAGCATTTTATTTTAAAATAATAATAATAATAATAATAATAATAATAAGGGGAAAAAAATAATAACTCCTTCAGAGCCCATAAACAGGGGACAGTGTGGTGGAAGCCTAACACCCTGGCAGGGAACTGAGACAGGGCTTGAGTTCTGTACCAATGACTCACGAAAATGCAAAGGATCATCCTAGGAACTCTGAGCAAAAAAAAGAAAAATAATGTTTCTTATTTTTCTCTTTAAAGGCTGGAAATATATGTTTAGAGTCTTCCTACCAAAGGAGACTTTTGGGATTTATACTGGTAGCCTGCAGCTTCAGAGTGTGGAAGGAGATGAAGGGAGAGCTGTGGGGTGGGGGTTGGGGTGCATGTGTGCTTGATTTTTAAGTGATAGCTGCAGGCTGGTTAAGAAATTCTGGTTACATGCTGGGTTGTCCTGTTGTCATTTTCAGGTTTTGTTTTGTTTTTAACCACATGCAGGACGTGACATTAATAGGGAGGAGATCCTAGATAGGAGGGAGATTCAGGGAAGGGAATCAAAACAAGACTGGAAACTCCCCTAATGTTCAAGCATCTCAAAACACACGAACACAGAGGCAACAGCAGCTGAAGGATGAAGGCAGGCTTTCCCCTGAATCATATTATTTCCGTGTGATCACAGCACCACTTCCGGTCAGAGTTAACAGTGCATTCAAGGTGGAGTTCATGAGAAAATCTTAGTCATGAAATAACAGTTTTCAACTCTTTACTACATTTAAGCAACATTCTGGAAAAATGTCATGTCCAGGGTTACCAAAGGATTTTTGAAAAAGTTTTAAACTTTGATATTCCAAGGAGTTCTACCTTTTGTCAAAACAAAGCCACTTATTTATCTCTTGTAGACCTATTACACAAATGCAATCATGTTAGGTACAAAAGGGGATACAAAATTAACACAAGGCATGGCCATTGCCCTGAAAGAGCTTTTGGAAGCCCTACAGGTACGTGTGGGATCTAAGATCTGCAGGGTGAGGTTTGGGCCGAGAACCCCAGTGAAAGGCACTGGATTCCTTGCTTTCTGCAGCCCCCATTGAATGACAAGTCTATCAGAAGCCCAACCCTCTGAGCCTCCCCACCCTGCCTGCTGGTCCTCTGGTTTGCTTTCTTAGCAAAGAGGGACATGACAGTGCAGCTGTCAATACCCAGGGCCAGTCTCACATGCATTGACCTAACTGGATAACAAAATGGATATTGGCTGGGCTGTCTATCCAAAAACACTGGCTCCTCACCTGTCACAGGATCCCAGGTCCTGTAACTAGAGAATTTTTCCTGTGTAGGCAGTGTGCTTCTCTTGTCAATGGGTCTCAACCCCGGGCAAGTTCACTATGGATTCAGTGTGACCAAAGAAATGACAGTAGAACATTCTTGGGATGAAAGGGTTGTACCCAACTTTACCTCCACGGTGGCAGGTCAATCACTAAAATCCCATTCACTCAGAGCAAGTCTGCAGGCAGCAAGCCAGTCTCTGCCTCTGGGCCTCTGTCCTCTGCCACCAAGCCAGCCTCTGCTCTGCTCTCCTGCAGCCTTGCAGCCCTGCTACCGTGTTGCCCAGAGCACTGGGCAGGGCTCTTCATAAAAAGTCAATAAACATATTGCCCACATGTGTGTAGTGAGCTAGCCGACCAGGGCCAGGTGAGAATACTGGCCACAGGAACCTTCATTTTATCAATAGTGGTAAAGTAGAAAGAGTTTGAACTTACACATCAGACAGACCTGAGTTCAAATCTCAACTCTTCTGCATACTGTGGACCTTAAGCTAATCACTTGTTTTATGAACTCCCATTTCCACATATGTTAAATGGGGATAACATATATGAAAGTGGTGAGATAATAGGAACTCGGTACATATTATTTACTTCCCTTCTTTTCAATGTCTAGTATTCCCCAGTTGAATATCATCCTAAACTCTTCTGATCTAACAAAGTGAATGTGTCTGGGGGAAACTAATGCCCACCTTCATCTGTAGGGATAATGGAAGTTCCCATGGCCAGGATGCTCACCTGACCCTAACCTACTTGCCCATTATGCACATGCAATGGTATAATACTGACTTACTGTGCAGTCTCATGCTTGCATCCATGTTGGCAATGAGCCATTGTTATCTGTGTTGCTATATAAAGACCTCTGCCCAGTGCTCTGCCGAGGCAGATTGCCAACTGTGAACTTGCCCACGTGGACATGGTTCTAGCACTCGACCTGCCACGGGGAGAATAAAACTTGGGGTAAGACTTTTTACCCCCAATGTTCTGTTGTCGTTATTCGGTCTCACTAAATCCAGAGTGAACTTGCCCCAGAGCGGAAACCCTCTGGTGCTATAGCTCCTATCCAGATAAATGGTGTTCTAACCACTCAAGGATGCAATGCCTTTGGCAAAGATTTCTCTTGTGATTTTTTTCACTTACACTTGTGCTCTTCTCACTTCAGTAGACCATCCTGGAGAGCAAGGACTATGTATCATTCATTTGTGTATTCCTGATGCATGACACGGAAAGTGCAAAGAGAAGGGCAAAGAGCCCCAGGACTAAGAACAAGGCCTCAAAGCAAAATAAATCATTTTCTTGCCTAATTTATAATTGTGTCCAGAATGAGAATGGCTGCTGCTTTAGAGAATAAATTAAATTACTCCTCCAACCCATGGCTCACTCCCCATGGCCACATGCACAGTTACAGCTGCTGCTGACAATGATGATGAGGGTCCAACAGAACAGGATCAAAATACCACCTTTCTTACAACAGTTTTGGCAAATTTTGCAGATATTCTGCTGCCATGTTAGGAAGGTAGCTACACCTGTCTTCTTAGCTACACCTGTTTTCAGTATCTTGACTACAGTACATATGTGACAGGTGTGACTTACTTTAATACAAATACAGCCTCACAGGCCTGGATGAATGCCCAAAGGCAGTAAGTGCTCAGGTTTCCGAGTTCACCCACTGCCCCCTGGAGACCTGTGCTGCTCCAGACACCCATGCAGGCTGAGTTGTGCCTAACACTGAACACCGGCACCTCATTTTATTTTTGACAGTAGCTCCTGCACTCCAACGTTATACCCCAAATCAGCATCGCTATGCCAAAATAGGTGAATGGAGGACTCCAAGTGTTAACCATGCTCTGTGCTAAACACAGCACACTCGCTCTCTGCACCCCTAGATCCTGGATTGAGAATGGATCACCAGCACATATCACCACTTTCCCCAGGTAGTTTCATTTCAGTCGTCTTCTCGCCCTTCCCTGACATTTGTTCACCTACAATCTCCTCTTAGTTTTAAATTTTAGGAGAGAAGTTTGGTGGGTGGGGAGTCTCTGAACTCTTTGTGCAAACAAGCCCAACCCCCTCTGGAGACCTGCACACCAAGAGGAGAGGCAGGTTTTGCCAAGGTCCTGAAGGGTGGGTATCTAAAGGTACCTTGTCACACACTTCAGTGTAACTACGGTGTTAAGCAACAATGATAAGATTGTTCCAAGACTAAAGGACAAAAATGTTCTGCTCATAGCGGCCTGTTTCTCCTGAACGGACAGAGAATAGTTGGCAGATGCTCTAGGCTAGCCCTAGCCAATGTATGTGTTATTGCATAGCACATGAAATACAATGCAAGCCACAAATGAAGCCCCACAGGCAATTTTAGATTTTCTAGTAGCCATTTGAAAAGTACTCCATGACAAAGGACAGATCCAAATTTCTGTTCAAAGTGATCTGATGAGTCCATGTACTAACAGGTGCCATCTGACACACACACAATGATAATAAAGCAGAAAATAAATGTGATAATATGGATGCTTCCTCAACATGACACTATTCCTAGCTCAACATCAAAGCCAAGATTACCCTTAATAGGTAAAGGACAAGTACGTCCTCTACCATCATTATTATTTAACACACCTCCTGGAGGCACTAGACAGTACAATTAGACAAGAGGAAAGCAAAATAGTTATAAAAATGTGAAAGGCAAATATAACAAACATACCATTATTATTTGAAGACTATTGATTCTTGAGCCACAAAACCCAAGTGAATCAACAACAAATCTATTTAGAACTCGAGTATGCAATCTGTTGACTAGATACAAAAATTAATATTCACAAATCAAGTCTTTATTTATATAGTCATTTAGAAGCTATAATTAAAATAAAAAATGGAAACAAAACACATAAGAATTAAAAATGAAATGCGCAAGACCTGCATGAAGATTAAAAGAAAGATTGAAAATAGAAAGGCAGACAATATTCATGACTGGAAGATTCAATACCACAAAATAGTCCTGATTCTTATTGCATTGAAGAGATGCAAGGGAAATGACATGATTTTGCAGTGTTTGGGGACACTGAGGTTCTAGAATCTGTACGTACCTGATGTGAATATCAAAGGCAGATGAATCACCTGTTTCTTGCTACCCCATGCCAAGACGGCCTAATTCTGATGGAAAAACTGAGGAGTATATGCCTTAACAAGCCTCTTTATATTATAACAAAAGAATATTTGACATTTCCCAAGTTCTCTCACTGCCCTAGCAGTGAATCCATTTAAGGTGAAATGAATGTAGAGGGGAAAGATGGAATTGTAGAAGCCAAACCGGTGAACTCTTGCCAACATTTTCACTTAGAAACCGTTGACTTTATGTAACTCCACATTACCTCTCTGAGCCTGTTTCCTCATCGGTAAAACAAAGATTAAAAAGAGCCTGAAGAAAGTATACCTCTCAGGGTTGTGAGGATAAAAATTGAAATTTGAAGATGCTTTGGAACATGAAAACCTTTACTATGTAGTTTATCATCCAACAAGATACAATTCATGTTTCACTGATTTTGTTAACAGCTCTAAGCCTGAGATGAATAAAACAATCATCAGCTTATTCCTCAGGTTGGTTTGTTTATTTCTAAGGAGCTTCAAGGAGTGGACCTTCTCTGGAGCAGACTGTTTCCAACCTCTTGAAAGACTGTCAGCTGTGGTTTCAAATAATCCCTCAGGAGCACCTGACTTCTACCTGCTTCTTCACCCTCCTGGAAGATGCAGAATTGTTCATAGAAGGATGGCTGTCAAACACCTTGAAACCATTCCTTTATGTAGATGTCCTTGAATCCCCACTTGAAAGAGAGCTGTGTGACCGGCCTCATATTCCGTGAGTGAGAAATAAACTTCGTTGCATTCAAGTCCCCAGATTTCTGAGTTTATTTGATTCCACAGCATAGTCTCTCCCGTCCTGCCTCTGAGCACCTGTGTTTTGTGAGTGAAATGGTGGTCATCGTTTCCGATCTCACACGGAGCAGATCTGTGAGATGCCTGGGTCTGCAGCCTGGCCACATCTCCGGGTGCTGATGTGGAGCCAGGATGAAGATCATTCTGATGATGGGTGGGAAGTTTTGGGTTTTTTTTAATTTTATAAGTGAACCTTTTATTAAAGGTCTATCTTTAAATATTCTGTATAAATGGCTGTTATAACATAAGGGATAGAATTAGCTTTGGTAACTCAGGAGAAGGCAGACTAACAATGGGTGAGTGAATATTTGTGACTCAGCGTATAAACTCTCTTCTCTGAAAGATTGTCTATTGATGATGCCTTACATCTTGTTCATGGCAAAACAAATGAATGCAAAGTTCAGCCCACATTTTCCATAATCAAATTTGAGTGAGCCCATCACTCCAAACAGTGAATAAGACTTGATAGAGGTCTACCCTCCCACCCACCACGTGGCTCAGGGGCCCCGAGCTATAAATGCTTTTATGTATAATGAGAAAGAGTTGAAATACGGAAGGAAATGAGAGCATAACAGGATTTCCTGTAAAGTCCATGAACAAAGCAATAATACACACAAGGTGCCTTTTTAAATAATGCTAGTAAATTTTACATAAATGTCTGACATGACCTTTTGTACTTTTGAGCTGCTTCAGTTACAGTAACATCAGAGACAGTGGCCAAAAACTTTAACTATAAATTCAAGTGTTTTTCTATTAATGTGAATCAATGCATGAAAATCAATGCACAGCTCATGTTCAGATACACTCAGAAATGCTATGCACAGGCACACACACAGGGACAAAGAATATATATGTCCTTATCTCATTTTCTTTAAAAATGTTACATTAAGAGCACCAGCAAATACAGAGTTTAAGGAAAGAAATAACAAGCTTTGTTATCCAATTATGAAATACAAGTCACCAAATTAGCATTCCTAAGTCACATGAGTCAAGATGACTTCACCAAGACTTGTCCTGAATAATTAACAAGTCAAACACTTTTTCCTTGAGAGCTGAGAACTTTGCAATCTTAAAGATGTATTTCATTGCTTGGCCATTACAGCTCATGGACCCCTCAATTATATATATATATATATATATATATATATATATATATATATATATATATATATATATATATTCACCTTTTTAAGTTTAAATTATTTAACTCTTAGAAATAGGGGGATATAATATTATTCTATCCTATATTTCCCAACTTTTTTTCCTTTCTATTACTTTAGTCACCTGATTGCTATCAAAGAAAGCAATTTCCTGTAACATTTTCTTCTACTGTGAAATGCTTTTCCTGTACTTTTATCTAGAATATATACACATGATGCTGCCTCTACACCAACATGGGAATGATTGGTAGGCATGACAACGATGAGATAGAGGACAGAGTAAGAGAAAGCATAAGCCTTTAAGAACTTGGGTCTTAATGAGGAACGCACATCAGAATAACAAAGAGCTACTTTGAAATATACATCTGGGGATTAAGGGCATTATGATTAGCACACATAATGCAGAGGGGTCTTGGGGAAGGCAGTATAGCACAGAGAAGTAATGACTCTATAGCATCTTACTACGCTGATGGACAGTGACTGCAATGGGGTGTGTGGGGCAGACTTGATAATATGGGTGAATGTTGTAACCACAATGTTGCTCATGTGAAACTTTCATAAGATTGTATATCGATGATACTTTAATATAAATAAATAAACAAATAAGCATCTGGGGCCATCCTCTGAGAGTCTGGTTTATGATGAATCTTATTAGTAGGCATATGTGCTTTTTTACAGTGGCTGTCAGAACACTTGTGCCAGGGGTGGGACCCCTCTCTATCCAGTCAATAGAAGCAAGCAGCGTAGCATGCGCACTGTATGCCAGCATCACTCCTGGCCCCACCTGATTTTCTTTCGCATGGTTTCTCTATTTGCCTCATTTTTCTTGCTTATGTTTAGCAGATCTTGTTAATTGATCTTTGTAAGTCGATTTGAATTCCTTTCACAATGTGGGAAATTTTGAGTCAATAATCATGGGGCAGGGCAAATTTTCAATAGGAAAATTTTGTATTTCATGTTATAATTCTATCCTTTTCATGTTATAATTCTATCCTTTTCTCTCATTTCAGAATTCCAGGGCTGTGGTATCTGCCCCTCATTCCCAAGCCCTTTAATGGGAGAGTATCTCATATCCATCATTTGCACTCAGAATAAACTCAAAGCAATGTGCTTCTCCTCTCAGGGGTATTTGCCTTTTCTCTAATTGCAAAATCAGATATATCACCTCTCAAATCAATTTCAGATATCAAAGAAATGGGAGAAAGTGGATGAAGTAATCAGGGACAGAAATGTGACATCTTAATACTGTAAAGATTATACTACCCACCTAGGATTATTCCTGCTCAGGACATTTTAAAGGAAAATGTTAGGATTCAAGTAATAATTTTAATGCATTGCATTATTGATAGTCTTCTGTGAGTCAAGTGAAGAGACAACTTGGTGAAGATGCTGAGGACAGAGGAAAGGAAATTGCTCTATGGAAATTAAAAGGCAATCCACAGGGAGCTATATAGCTACTGACTCTCCCTTTCGGTAGAAGGAAGGCAGAGAGATGCAAAATATTAAAAATGAAAAGGTTAAACAAAAACAATTTGATTGTCATTAGTCCAGGATGAGAATTTGAAGGTGGACTTTAAATCACAGGGCCATTCATGTAAGAGAGGCTGGGAGGGCAGTTACTGCTTGCTCTATAGTTTGGAGAGAATCTTGCCCTATTTGTTTGGACCCCTCCGTGTGAACTCAGAATATCAATGTCCCTGTTATGAATTGAACTGTTTCAAAAAAAGACACGTTGAAGTCCTAACCCCCAGTACCTATAAACATGACCTTATTTCGCAATAGGGTCTTTGCAAATGTAATCAAGTTAGAATGAGGTCATACTAGATGACGGGTGCCAGTATGAGCGGGTCTTAGAAGAGGAAAATATGGGGACTGAGACACAAAGGAGATGTAGGCAGGCGAAGAGGGTGGCAGAGACTGGAGTGACGCAGCTCTATGCCAAGGACACCTGGGGCTGCTGCCAGCCAGCAGAAACCAGGAGGAGACCTGGGAGGATTCTTCCTTACAGATTTCAGACTTTCAGCCTCCAGGTCTGAGAGGAGATAGATTTCTGTTGTTTTGTATCTTGCAGTTCAGGCTACTTTGTTACAGTAGCCGGGGGAAACCAACACAGTGCCTGTGACTTTGCAGAAACAGATCTTGAGGACATTATGAGAGCTGACTCAGAACAGAAAGAGGCCTCCTTCTAGCCCAGACCCTACCAGAACTCAGGTGCCCCTGACAAGACCACCTGGCATACCAGCTCTCTGCCCAACCTCCTTTTCGGGTGGGGTCTGCCTCAGCAGCCTCGGGATCGGATTCCAATTAGCTCAGGTCTTTCCCACCACCCCTCAGCCCAACCTCCAACATTAAGTAAACAGCACACAAATGTTCAACTAGTCATGGTTTTTGTGAGTTACTCTACTTCTTAAATATTTAATGGGAAATATTGTTTAATTTTGTAACTCACCAAAATTATTGCCTAAAAAATATTGTAAGAAGGCTCTTTTCAGAGTATTGAAATTTTTTTGCAACCACCATGTGGCCTACGTCCTAAAGTCTCCAGTCTCGCCTGAGAAAATTTTAAATTAAAGTGACATTTCTCAGCTGTCAAGTATAGCTTCTTGGAAGAACATAGGGTTGTTAATAACGCCCCTCAGCTCCCCAGTGAGCCTATGCTTTCTTTGTTGGGGGGGGGGGGGTCAAATGTAGGGGCAATCTTTTTTTTGAGTTCCTTTTAACTCTGTTGAACATTTGAGGGGGACCAAGTGAAGATACATCCAGTATCATTTCTCAGTAGTGGCATGACTTACCGCCCCGACGCCCAGACACCACCCTGCGGCACAGGAGGAGCTCCGGACAACTGCATGCCTCCCAGCTCCTGAACACGCCCTGCTGTGGGGCTTGGAACTCCCGCCTAGTGCTTTCTTCTGTGCATCCTTGAGGAAATGGCCCCAGATATGATCTGGTCCCTGAGGTTCCCTGAGGAACTCTTTTGCCTTGGAGAGCTGCAGAAATGAAACCCTGGAGATCTTGATGACTGGTATGTATAGGGTACTGGAGTCCAGAAAAAATCGCACTATGAAGGACTCTTTCTCCTCACGTCTTTGCACCTCCATTCCCGCCTGGTTTGGTAGAGATGAAGCCAGGTTAAAATAAACACCAGGAGAGCCTTGAAGTCAATAGAAAACAACTCAATCTCACCTGCTTAGCTCATCTTAATAGGTGATGGGTTAGAAGGAAATAAGGTGGGGAGAAATAAGGGTATGCATATAGCCTTAGTTTCTTTATCTGTCTTATTTGTATACCAGATAGCTTATTATGCATAACCATGGCATTCCATACACATCCCAATATTTCCATCTGGTAAGTGGTAAACTGCCGTTTATTGAGAAATTTCTGTAAGTTACTATTCTAAACATTACTTCATTTACTCTTCAACGGAGCATGAGGTAGGTACTAGTATTATCCCTATTTTTTCAGAGAGAAAGATTAACTAACTTGCTGAAGTCCCTCCCGCTTCCCGATTCCTGAGCCCATTCTGCCCTTAAGCTGTCCTGCAGCATCCTTACTGCTCTGGCTGTAGCTACCGTCTCTTAAGTGTCCCATGCCAGACCCTGATGGAGAGGTTATAGGAATCCATTGATTCAGGAGCCTGGAGAAATTAAATGGAATTCTAAATAAACATGGGAGAAAGGTTCTAGACTCTGGAAGACAACTAAATGAACAGAGAATAGAGGCAGTGCATTTTAGGAAAGAGGGAGTGGGGAACAGAAACATAGGATCCCTACACACATTTGTGCAGACTGTACCTGCTCAACTGTAGAAGGGGACCATTCACATTATATTTTACATAAAAGGGCTTTTCTAGGGTTGTTCAGTGCAAATGTGTACAGCAGCATGAGGTGGCCCTGGGAGCGATGCTGTGAATGCTGGCGTGAATGCTGGAGATCTTATTGACATTATTTAAAGGAAATGACCTAGGGTTCTCATTTAAAAGGAAAGGATGACCTTCACAGAGATAGTGTAATATATGAACAATTTTCTTTGTAGCACTCTGGCTTCTGACCTATGACTAATGTTAATAATTATTTATGGAGCATACATATTTACATACATAAAATGTATGGACTGAATACCTGATTATAATGAATTTGTTGTTTTATGGCTTGAATTTTCATAAAATTCATTTTTCCCCTTTGCAGATACATTCAGATTAGATTTAAATGAACTTTGTTCCTACTATGAAGTAGGAATGGAAGTATAGATTTGGCAAAGTTTGATAGAGAAAAGGAGAGAGAGGAGAGGAGAGAAAGAGACTTAATAATAAAACTGCCAAAAAAGAAAATGAAGTTTGGGGAATATGTAGTATGTGGTATAAGATCTGAGATTTTTTAAATGAGGGCATTGTTCATAGGAATATTAAAGTAGTCATTTTCTTATACTTTAAAGGGATTTCAGGTTCAAAGAAACAGTGGGCCTTTAATTCCATCTGTAAAAAAAATACAAAATAAGAGAAACAGGAAACCTAAATTTCTAAAATAATATATTTGTGTGGCCTAAACTTGCTCCCAAACTCCTACACCTTCAGTTATTTCCTGCATGGGTTGGGGATGGAGGGGTGGGAGATGGAGCTTGGTGGCAGCATAAATCTACCAGCTATTTCCCAAAAGATTTGACAGTTCACAGGTTAAATGATTTATAATCCCAAAAGTTTAAGATTAAAACACCATTGTCATTAAAACATTTGAGTTGATTTAACGTCAGCCCTCTCCACTTGCCAGCCCCACCATGGCTGAGTGTGACCGGGGAGTGTGGCCTTCCCCGGGCTGCTCTTCATGCCCACGCAGAGCTTCCTGCCTCCCCAGGTTGGAGCACCAGAAGAAGGGAAAAGGGGGCAGGGCGATTGCTTAGTTGAACTGATGACTTTGTAAGTTAGCTCCCCACTCTGACCTGGAGGATGTCTAGAGCTGTCTTTCTTTCATGGGCATTTCCAGAGGCTTACCTGCTGGGTCACCTGGGCTGGGTCACTGGGTAGTTATCCATGGCCTTTCCCTTCTCAACCCTTGATTCTCCAGCAACCCACTTCAGAAGGATGCTGACTATTTGCATCCCATCATCTCTCTCAGTTTGTCCTCTTAGGCAGGGCTTCAGGCGGCCCCCATCTGGTCCTTTGGAAATAGGCATACCCCTTTTGACTGGTCACTGGGCAGGAGTCCAGTTCATCTCCTATAGTAACATCAGCTCCCTTGCATTCCATCATCTAAGCTGCTCACTGGCCAACAGTCTAACCTCTTTTGTCCTTCAAATTTCCTAGAATGGGAATTAGACCCCAGTCCACTCTGTATCCCAAACCTCCAGGATACATACTGGGCCTCCCATTTGGTCCAGGTAAAGCCCCCTCATACTCATTTGGGGACAATAAGACAGGCAATCCCTGCCCCCAAGCCCTTGTGAAATATGTGGATGAGGCTCATGGCAGAATCTTCCCCAAAGAAATCTTCCTCACAAAATGCTCTCTCCTTCTCCACTTCAGCATCTTTATGTCCTTGAAGAAGAGATGGGTAAAGAGGAGCTGAAGAGTTAAAACACTGGTTCTTAATCATTTCTGCTGTAAGTGTGCCCGTGGGGGTTGGTTTCATATACATTATGGGATGTGTCCTATTAGCACTTCAGTCAAATGGAGACAAGAAGCATCCTGTTTTCACATACTGTTCCCAGAATATGACTTAAAGTATGAGGATAGCAAACAGAGCCGTCTGATCACAAATCCGAATGCATAGATGGCAGATGGCTAAAGGAAACAAGTAAAACAGGCCTGAGGTAAGACAGATTCTTTGGCCTGCTTTGTCAGTGTTTAAATTTCCCACCTGGGATGGAGAAATGTTTTCCTGCTAAAGGAAAAAAAGAGACAGATGATGATAAATGGCAATATATAATCAGCCTCACAGCTAAGAAGCAATAAGGAGTGGTAGAATCTGGGGAAAACTGGAAATCTGATTGACTGACAGTCCCCAGCTCAGGCCAACTGTTGCCATAAAGGAATGCAAGTCCCAGTTTTGAATATTTGATGATTTTTCAAGTCAAGTGGGGGAAAAATCTGTATTTTAATGTCTATTGTAGATCCTTCACATTTTGCCTTAAACTTTTTTTTCAAAACAGTGTGTAGGACACATAACTTGGCTAGTCTCTACCCACTACAAAAAAGACCCTAAAATAGTGAACCAAAACCTTGCGTATCAGAGCAGAAAGTCGGTATATATTACCTGAGGTTGATACACTATCACCAATAGTGTTTTTAGTTCATTATTTTGATCTGTGAAGTTAACTAAGGGAATAAAAAAGCTAAAAGGATTGAAGGTGCTTGTCTTCAAGGATGGCATAAGAAGGACTATAATTTTATTAGTTCATACTATTTGAGTTTTTTAATTTTTGCCTATATGACTTTGATACCAAATTAAAAATAAAAAAGAATTTTTAAAATGCCTCCATAAAATCCCAACTCTAATTTGACTTCCCTGGCCAGAACCTGCATTTCTGTTAGGTAGAATGATAGACACAAGCAGCCATGGAAGGGGAAGATAAGGTTTAAGGAAAAAAACTGCTCAAATAGGGCGTCCCACGTGGAGAAAACAAAGGCTTTGCAGAGAGATAACTTCCTCGCTTATCAGGACCAGGCCAAACCGGTCCCAGCCAGGTCCCAACCAGGCACAATCCAACAAAACTAAAAACCACCCAAACTGCACCTCATCATAATCTCATTAAAATAAAATTATAGTTTTGCATCCCCCATGGACTTTTCTGAGTGCATCCTGGGAAAGGACATGTGCACTAGAGGGATAGCTAAATGGACCTGTCAATCAAATGTTCTCATCTAGTAAGTCAAAGAGGTGACTCCCAGCCAGAATGCAATAAAAAGGCCTCCTGCCTAGGGGATGGGGGCCTTTGTCTACCTTGACTCTGGTGTATTCAAATAAAACTTTCACTCTGCTTCCCTATTGTGTCTCTCCCTTTCAATTCTTTGTTTCCGCAGAGATGAGGACCCAGTGAAACAAACAGGAGCGACAACATTTCCATCAGAGAACAGAAACAATTGACTCTTTGCTATATAAGGGCTGTAACAGCAGCTCTACTAGCTTCGCAGAAATTACTGTGTGAGGGTTCATTGAGCTGTGCCCAGCTTCTGTATCCATGCCCTGCTTTCCCACACAGGCTGACCAAGCGCTTGTTCTTAGCACACACCCTATGCATAATCACTGCTGGCTGCTCAGGGAGGATAATGACATTATCTGAGGACCTTGTGGGTAAAATTGTAATATTTACAGAATATCTTGCCTGACTTCAGTACATCTGCACATCAACAGGCATATCTCAGGGGTGGAGAGCGGTTTATCTCCATATCTATGGGTAATTGCCTGGGCAACTGGAGGGCTTATCTGAACCTAAGAAGTTAGGGGAAGGTCCTGGCTTCCTTTGGCTGTAGCAAGAAAGAGAGACGGCCCCGGACTACAGTTTGTAAGCAATAAACAGGCTTTAAACTTTATTTTTCTCTAACTGATTTCAGTTTTAGAGGTGTTTTGCCCCGGGATTTCCTTTCTCTGGAATTCCATCTGGCACAGTCGGCAGGGTCTCTGAACCCAAAATCTGTCATAACAGATGCGACCTTTGGGAGTGTCACCCCTAGAAATGATGGGGAGAAGTGGCATTTGCGCCGAGGGGTACATGTCTGCACTTGTGTGGTCGTGGAGGCGCCACCACCGCTGCTGGCCACACCAACCCGGCCTGTGGCCAGAGCCGAAGGCTGCTGGTGCTGCCGCTGCTGCTGCTCCTGCTGCAGTAACTACATGGCACGTTATCATGAGTTTCCTACCTCCCCCACCACCCCATGTCATTAATCCATGCCGTCCTCTTGACTACGTGTCTGCTCATAAAAACTGCACTTCCTGTGTTAGCCACAACCACCCCCATTCACATCACTAGAACATCTTTGTCTCCATGGATTCTCTATCCAGACTGAGTGAGGCCATGAGCATGGATTTGGAGCCTCCCTTTTGTAGAATCTCTCCCCCATCTGTGGCATGAGTCATTTGTCCTCAGTCTAATCTTGTCCCAGAATCAGAGAAACTACAGGAATTGTGCTTATTTTCTTAAATAAAAATAGCTAACAATCACTGAGGGCTTTACACTGGGTCAGGCACTATTCTCATCTCTGTGATTTGGTACAATTACCCCCATTTTAAGCTGAGGAAACTGAGGCACAGGAAAGTTAAGGAACCTGTTTAGGGCAAAAATTAGTTCAGTCGAAAAATATATATTTTAATCCCAGCTCTGACTTCAGAGGCTACACTCTAAAGTGCTAAATTAAACAGCCTTTCAGTATAAAACAACATGTGAATGCAAAATAATAAATCCACAACAGGCTACAATCATCAAAATATAATTCCATTACATTGAAGGTATATCTCTCCACAGGGAAAAGAACTGAGCGTCTGATGAGTTTGACTATGCTCAATATTTACCTTCTAACCTTTCTCACCCAGTGAGAAATTGTCTACATGGCATTCTGAGCCTGCATAAATTCATTAAAAAGAAATTTTCTAAGGCTGTTCGCTAGAGGTCACTCTCCTAACTGAGATCTGCTTTGTCTTTTATTACGTCTTAAGGAGGCAGTTAACCAGCAAATGACGGCTCCCTTTTGATGTGCCCAGCAGATGTCACTAGATTCCCATGGATCCTGAGGCTGATTCCTTAGCTGAACAACTGCACTTCATAGAAAGTGTCTCATTTCAGTCAAGGCAGGTTATGCTAAGTTTATCATTTTAATAAAATTTATAACACTTAGGGTTATCAAGATAGTCAGCCCAAAACTCACGCACAACTCACTTATCTTCTGGGAAAACAAACTGAGATCTCTTGCTTGAGGTAGCAAAGTGACCAAGGAAATAGGAGGCTTAATTGACAGACTGACAACTCAGACTGGGTTTGAGATTGTTTTGTCAACGGTTTTCACCCAAAACTGTGCTACACCTAAGATCAGGGATACAACACGTGCATACAGCTTCTGATGTTTCCATAGTCCCTCATCAAGGTGCTGCCCAGTGTCTTAGCTTGCTCAGGCTGCTTTAACTAAATACCACACTCTGCGGGGGCTTAAACAACAGGACTTCGTTTCTCACAGTGCTGGAAGCTGGGAAGTCCAAGATCAAGGTGCTGGCCAGTCAGGCAGCCTGATGAGGACTCTCTTCCTGGCCTGTAGACAGTTGCCTCCCTGATGGGTTCTCACCTGGTGAAGGGAGAGGAAGTATGCCCTCTGGTGTCTCTTCTTATAAGGGCGCTAAGCCCATCAGGAGGGTCCCACCCTCATGACCTCATCTAAACCAAATTACCTCCCAAAGGCCCATCTCCAAATACTGTCACATTGCGGGTTAGGGCTTCATCATATGAATCTGGTAGGGGTAGGGGGATCACAACTCAGTCCATAGCTCCAAGTTCAGTGTCATTAGAGGTCAGTGCTGCCCAGGTTAGGGGATGATTTGCCTGTATCAGAGGAGCCCAGAACATAGTTCCTGGCCTTTAATACCCTGTTAGGCTATGGAACCCCCAAGGACCCATGCTATTACCTTACAAGGAATTTATTGCTTCACCAATTACTTACTTCAAAGTTCTAGTTCCTATGCCATCAACATACCTACAGGAGCCCTACCCACACCTTACCGCTGGGACTTTGCTTGATTTATCTGCAAAGCTATCTCAGTGTAGTGCTTCGTGCAGATATGGCTGTAAGACATGCATGTACGTATCTGGTCAACAAACCTTCAGAGTCTGGCATATATCATCCAATCTATTTACTTCCTATTTCATAAATACAATATTCCAAGAGCAAAAGGCTATCTACTAAGTATGTGTATGGAGACAAACATTAAGATCTTTTTTATTATTATGACTTACCTGGAATAATTAAAACTTACAGTTCCAGTTATGAAGACTCGACTTTGTTTTACCTGAGGCAAAACCTGTCCCACTTTACCAACACTGTAGTGTTAAAGTGACATTTGTTCAGAAAAACCAAGTGTGGGAAACAGCTGTCATTTGCGTGCATGACCTGACCAAGGCAACCAACAAGGGCTTCTACTTGTACTTTTGCCCATTTGAGTTTAAAATGTTCAGTGACATATTTTAAAATATATCTTTATATCTTGAAATATAAAACAAGAGTTGAAGGCACTGAGGAAAAATGTCCTTCATAGGCAGTCTGGGATACTGAAAATAGATTCTTCATAGACAAAGTTTAAAGGGAAGGGAAAGAGCAGTCCAGAAGAGAGAACCCATCTGGAATATTCTGGACAGTCCGAATTGTCCTCTGCACCTATAAATCCTATTTATCATATAAGGTTAAGTTCGAATAGTTCTTCCACTGTAAAATACTTTCTAACCTCTTTAACCACAGTCAGAATCACCAGCTCTGAACTCTCTTCCCTCAGGACATTATACAAACTGCCTTCGGGAAGGAGCTTATCAAATTAAATCACAGTCAGGGAGGGAAGTGGAGGCAGGTGTGTAGTAGGGAGGAGCACAAGCTCCAGAGCCGGCGAGAGTGTCGATTCTTGCCTCTCCCACAGACTGTGGCCTGGGAGGTGCCATTATACTTCACCCTGACTTGTCTCCTCATCCAGAAAATGGAGGGAACATTACATTTATCTTATTGGGTTATTGGAAGAATTAGGTAAAACGAAATATGAGCAAAGAAGAGTGTCTGGCATAAAGCAGTCTCAATAAATATTCACTTAATTTAACTACCTATTAGACCAGTTGTTCTTTACTATGTATTCGACTCATTTGGGGAGTTTTTAAGAAAATAGTGATGCCAAGGCCCCAGCCAAGATTTATTTTAAACAATTCTGGATGTGGCTGCCCAGGTATTGATATGTTTTAAGGCTGCCCAAATGAGCCGTATGCTCCAGAATTGGGGGCCATTGCATTAGACTGTTCCCCTTTGACAGCAGGAGTGACTCATCTTTGTATGCCAGTACTTGGGTCGGTGCTCACTTATCGGGGAATTGAGGAATGTTTGTTGAACTGAGCTGGTGTCAAAAGATCCAGAAGGGCATGAAATCAAATTGTATCCTCAAAGCACCTCCTAAGATCTAGAGATGGTTGTAAGTGTAACTGTTTCCCAAGGTCATGCCCATGTGCCTGGGAGCAGGAAGCTCACCAGAGGACGTTAAGGATATTTGGGGAGTAAGGACTGGGAGAAGAGCATTGCTCAGCACCGAAGTTTTTCATGAAGACCCAGAAATCATGTTGATAGAATGTCAATGACTTAAGATTACAGTAAACCCTCATTTGGAGAGAGTGAGAAAATATTTCATCATATTAAAGACTACTGTCCAGACTCAAAAACCATCTACTAGTCATTTCCTGATTCTTACAACAGGGTTGGCAGTGCTCAGAAGCACAATGTGCTACACCAGGATGCACTGTGGTTAATAGAACTTAACTAGCTTGACAGGAAAATGCTGAACCACTAAAGATTATAGAAAGATAAAAAGGCATGGATTTTGAGAGTTGAAAACAAAATAACCAGGAGTTATCTCTCAGGAATATACAGGTTGTTGAAATTATGAGGACTTTTAGGGGAATTATTACATTACTTGAAGGAAATTGTGCAAACTGAAAAGATAAAGATTTGGATTGCTGAAATTAGAAGCTGTTCTTAGTCTTCTTGTATGTCAGCTTTGTAATGATTATTGTAATCACAGAGGAGACAATGTTTTGAAATATTTTGTTATTTCTGAGAATTTTTACCTGACTATGCTTAATTCACTATTCCTCACTCTCAGAGCGTACAATAAAATTTTGCTGAAGACTTTACCTACAATTAAAAAACATTTATTATTCAATACCCATAAACTCAGAGCACTGCACTAGATTCTTCAGAGATTGGATTGCATAGTGATACAAACTCTCAGGTGGTTCATGATTCCAATAATTCAACTATAAAGTGGCTCAACTATTAACTCAGAGCTTGAACAGACTGAGACAGTCTAGTGATTTGTGCTTACACTACAATTTCTTTGGCTTAAGATCGAGGGTATTTCAGAATGTCTCAAGTCAAATATCATTTATTATTGAAACACATTTTAAGTAGGAACCACAAAGGCCATAAAGTTTTTTTTCCCCCAATCACCTTAAAGCTCTATTAATTACCAGCTATATATTTGCCCACCAAGTGATGTTTGTGAGTGAATCAGATGATTATAAAGGACCTGTGTACAAGATTATTCCTAATAAACTAAAGCAGAACTGTCCCATGATTCCAGCTATTGCCTACAATGAAATAAAGGCAAGAGCTCTTCTGCCTCAGCCCGAATTTCTTGCAAATTTCTTCATTTTCTCTGCATGATTACCAGCCAGAGGCAGAAACTGAAACTTCCCTCTTTGAAAGTGAAAAGTATCAAGTGAAACTCCTGATACTCTCCCTCTTCAATATCTTTCTGCTTTTCTCCTAAGTGTAAATCTCTGACAGGCATGGTTTCTCTTTAGTTATTATGTGGGAGAATTTCAGATTAAGGAGTAAATTGTACATGATAGATTTACTCAGCAAGGAGTCATTTTAGTCCAACCTAAACCATATTCATCGGACATTGTTGTCTTCACTTCCTTTATAACTTACAACTTGGGGAAGCCCCTGTCTAGTCTCAACTGGTGGCCTGTGGCTACTTCCTTCAGTCTCAGGTCTAAATTGTCCTTCAATTACTGCTACAGACCTCACCAATCTTGAGATCTGGGAGCATTCAAACTTGATAAATCTTCCCTGTGCTATGACGCAGGTTTCCATGCAGATCATATATTCTCTTTTTTAATTTTCAGAGAACCAATCCATGGGGGCTCTCTCTCACCATCTCATTACTAGAATCCCTTACATATGTGTTTCCCAACTTCTCCTCCCATTTCTAATTTCCTTAACCCTATCTGCCTCTTCTTTTTTTTTTTTTAGCTTTTCTTATGAGATATGACTTAATTGATATCATAATGCTGGAAAACTGACATTTCTTAAAAGTTAAACATAAACATAAAAAATAGCTCGCTTCTGGTATGTGCTACAATATGGACCAACCTCAATCACATTAAGTTAAGCAGAAGAAGCTAGATGCAAAAGACTACACATTGTATGATTTCATCTGTATAAAATGTATAGAAAAGGCAAATCTATGGAGTGAAAGGTTGATTCATAGTTGCCTGGAGCTGGGATGGTACAGAACTGACTTAAAGTTACTAGGGATATTTTGGGAATTGTGGTAAAAGTTTCACAACCTTGTAAATTTACAAAAAATTGTTGACTTTTTCACTGAAAATGGGTGTTTTATAGTATATAAATTATTCTTCAATAAAGTTTTTAAAAGTATATAGCTTCAGAATTTTTAATATATCACCCATATTTTCTGGTATTCAACGTTGCTGTGAGAAGCCTATGCCATTCTGATTCACGTGCTTTCTGCACAGCCTGGATTATTTCTTTGCTTTTTTAATCCCCAGAATTTTTTTTCTACTTTCATTACTAAATTTTCAGTATACATAAATGGTTTATTTTGAATGTATCACTTTGCACCCTGCCTTTTTCCCCCTGAACATTGTTTCTGAGAGTTATCCATGTTGATACATAGTAATTTTAGTGGTTAAGCAACAACTTTTGATTCCCACTATAAATAATGTTGCAAAGAATATTCTTGTTTATATTTTCTTAAGGAAGGGTAGCAGTTTCTCTAGGAAATCTATCTGTAAGTGGAATTACTGAGTCATTGTGCAACTTCAGTTCTAGGAAGTATTGACAAAATACTCTTCAAAATAATCGGTCCAGTTTACACTTTCAGCTACAGTGTATGATGGTTCCCATTTCCTCACACCTTGTTTGTATCTTTAGACTTTAATATTTGGGAGGCAAAATACATTAGCTGAATGATAGAAATAAAAATCATCTCTTGAGCCTCAAGGTTCTGAAGTTCACAATGATCTGTTTTGGTGTTGGCTTTAACATTCATTTTGGGGGGCCTCCAATGACCTGTTCAAATCTGAAGACACCTATCTTTCAACTGGGAGTTTCTCATTTCCACTTCTCTGTTGTTTCTAATCTTTCCCTCCAGGTCCATCTTGCAGGGCTGTACAGGCCGTGAGCTGTACAATCTGCACAATGATGAACAACTCACCTGTTGTTGGACCCACTGAAATGGTCCATCTCTTTTTGCTCAACTTCCTTGTATCTTTCTTCACCTTTCCCCCCGCCATGTAGTTCACAGCATTTTTGGTCCAGAAAATCTTTTTCTTATCTAATTGCCCCTTTCTCAGGGCGTCCTTCTCTTGTGTTACAAACCTAGAACTCTTAAGAGGCTACTATTTAGAGAAAACCAAAATGATATTCTCCTGTGTTCTCAGCGTATCTGTTCCCTCTCTCTCAGGTCAGTTTTCCTGCCTGTTATTTTGTTCTTCTTCAGTCATTTCTATGATTTTTTTCATCGTATTTAAGACTGGAGAATTGGGAAAGCAGACTGGAAGCTCTGTATCTGTGGGTGAGTTTGTCAACTGGCAGGCATTGTTTCAGGATATGTGTACAGGGAGCAGCCCCTACATGCTAGAAATCCAAAACTGCCCTGGTTTTGCACATAATTAAGGTAACAGACCGGAATTTAACTAAATTGTAATCCATCATGTAACAGGCACAAAAAAATAGTATCTAAGCTTTTTCTGATTTTATGAAAGAAAACATCCATAAATAAAAGGGGAGCAATGCCTTAAGGAGGGGAACCCATAAAGACACTGGGGAACTGCTCAGAAAATCAGGGTTAAGAAGAAGACAAACCAATTGTCAAAACAACTTTCCCTAGAATTGGTCCCACTGGTTTTCAATCCTATAATAAGGCCACACCTAGGAAAAATTTGTTTTCATGATTCTGGGAGGTTTATTTTTTAATATGGAAAATATTTTACAGGCTCTCAGTTACTAGAGAATTTATTAATCCCTGTTGATTGTCTAGTTTACACTCACTCACAGTATATTTATTGATGACTTTTTATTGTATGGCAGATACAATGGTCTAGGCACTGAAAAGAGTGAGATTAAAAAAAAAACTCACATTCTGGATCTGAAATTGTTTACAGTCACATGGTGAAATGAAATAATAAATAGACACATGTATCCCATGAGACACCATGGGAACATGGAGAAGAGAACTCTTAAGTTTATCTTGAGACAGAAAGATTATTTTAGGAGTGATGATGTGTTAGTCTAGACTTAGAAGAGTAGGAACCTGCAATGTGTAAGCTGGAAAGGACTTGCAGACACCACTGGAGAAACACAAAATATTCAGAGAGCATAGTACACTTGGAGACTCACAAACACTTTGATATTTCTGGAGCACGAAGTGAAATAAGAGAAGAATTCTAGTTGGAACCACATACGGAAAATGCAAATCAGTGTGATATGAGCCATTACTGTCACAAAAAGTATTTATAAAGAAGGTTGTTAGCAAGTGTGCAAATACTTTTAAAATAGTACTGAAACTTTGGCACTTCCTTCTAAGCCAAATTCATATTTCAGCTTCTTTAAAATCTCATTAAATGATCTCTCAATGTCTTTCAACAAATTATAGTTTTCTCTTTGCCTTAGATTATATGTTAAAGCTAAAACTAACTTCTCATACAACCATCCTTTAACAGACAGTGATAGATGTCTTCCCATAAAACTACACAGCCATTTATTTATCATTTTAATCAGACCAATGGAATGTAAAGTAGCAGAGCAGAAAACTTCACTTATTCTATTTCAAGTTGGAAAATAGGAATTATTCTCTCCTTTCACTTTTAAAAAATGAAGTAGCTTTCCTCATTATTTTATACAAGAAACATGGATTCTGAAGATTTACGAATTCATTAACAGACACCCAATAGCAAAGACTTTAAAAATAAAATGGATTACTCATTTTAGAACTCAAATGAAGAAGACACTTTAGTATTAAATCAATTTCCAACCATTAAATATCTTTTAAAAAATCAAAATTGATAATAGGATTTAAAATGTTTGGCTCCAGTTTCATAGGCCCTATTTTTTCATTTCACATTCTGGATTACTTAAATATTCATGAAAGATTTGTTATTCTTGAATTTATGCCAATATCAGTGCTTAAATATAGAATATCTGATGAGTAAGCACTTAACTAGAGTTTACTCCTAAACAATACCCCATGTCCCTTTTCACTTTTAACATTGAAGCTGTATAATAATACATTTATCTATTTCTTGCCTAACTGAATAAAAAGGAACATTTTAAGCTGCATGTGTTTGTTCTTCACAAATATCTCTATTAGGGATCAATGTTGCAAATCACATTTTTTTTTGGTATCATTAATCTACAATTACATGAGGAACATTATGTTTACTAGACTCCCCCCATCACCAAGTCCACCCCCACAAACCCCATCAGTGTAGTAAGATGCTGTAGAATCACTACTTGTCTTCTCTGTGTTGCACAGCCCTCCCCGTGCCCCCCCACATTATACATGCTAATTGTAATGCCCCCTTTCTTTTTCCCTGCCCTTATCCCTCCCTTCTCGCCCATCCTCCCCAGTCCCTTTCCCTTTGGTAACTGTTAGTCCATTTTTGAGTTCTGTGATTCTGCTCCTGTTTTGTTCCTTCAGTTTTTTCTATGTTCTTATACTCCACAAATGAGTGAAATCATTTCGTACTTGTCTTTCTCTGTCTGGCTTATTTCACTGAGCATAATACCCTCTAGCTCCATCCATATTGTTGCAAATGGTAGGATTTGTTTTCTTCTTATGGCTGAATAATATTCCATTGTGTATATGTACTACATCTTCTTTATCCATTCATCTACTGATGGACACTTACATTGCTTCCATTTCTTGGCTACTGTAAATAGTGCTGTGATAAACATAGGGGTGCATATGTCTTTTTCAAACTGGGCTGCTGCATTCTTAGGGTAAATTCCTAGGAATGGAATTTCTGGGTCAAACAGTATTCTATTTTGAGTTTTTTGAGGAACCTCCATACTGCTTTCCACAGTGGTTGAACTAGTTTACATTCCCAGCAAATCACATATTTAAAAAAGGTTTGCCTGAGCAAAATGTTTTACCAGATGATCCATGTACATAGCAGAAATTCATAAGCATCTACCAGCAGCATAACATTAGGCTTGGAGTGGCAAACAGAATAAATATAAGTATAGTCCCCATATACCACAAGCACATTATCTTACTATAGGGAAAATGTAAATTCCATAGCCAGGATTTTCACCCGATCCTAATCATCCCATTGTATGTGTGCAATGATGTAATACTTAGCCTACTGCTCAGTCACATGCTTGTATAGCTGTTGGCAATAAGGCATTACTGATGGTATTGTTATGAGAAGAGCTCCCCTGGCACTTAGAGAAGATCCTAGAGAAGTGAGCAAAAGAGCAGGAGAAAGGAGAGCAGAGGCCAGGAGCAGAGACAGAGCACCTGGGGCAGAAGCGGAGATAGAGGCAGACAGGATTCTAGTGCTTGGCCTACCACTGTGAGAATAAAACCCCCTTTTTCCTCCATAGGTTCTGTTGTCATTTTTCAGTCTCACTGAATCCAGAATGAACTTTCCCAGGGCTGACAACTCTCAAGAGAGACATTTGGCATAGTCAACAGGATTCACTGCAGATGGGAAAATGGAACGAGCTGCCCTTATGGGAGAGGTGCTTCAGTGGACTGCCCTTATGGCAGGGGAAATACTGCAGGAATCCTTTATGGATGAGGAGGAATTTAGGTGTCCCCCAATGGACATGTGAACTGAGGTGGCTTTCTTCCTGAAGAAGTGGGCCCCTCCCTGTAACTCAGGGAAGATGGAGGGGATGCCTGAGGCAGTGACAGAGGCCCTCCACAAGATTGGGAGGTCCTTAGAGAAACACAGTGCCCACAAGGCAGCGGGAACCATGGGTTGCTATTCCTCACTGTTTTAAAAAGGCCATGGAGGAGAACAGCAAACTCCTGCAAGGAGCACAAGAAGAGGCAGCACAAGAATGCAAGCTACAAGGTGCTATGGAGGAGGAAAAAGATTTATTGGAAAATGAGAAGGCATCACTGCAATGAGCTAAGGAAAAGGTAAAGGCCATGAAGGAGGAGGATGTGCTCCTATGAGAAGCATGAGAAGAGGCAGCACAAAAATGCTGACTGTGAGGTATTGAGGAGAAGGTAAGAGAGCTGTTGAAGACTGAGATAGAGTAGTTGTGGGGCACCGTGGAAAGGTAAAGGATGTACCATAGTAGGTGCTCTGTGGAACGAGAAAGCTGCCATCAGCCCCGGAAATGGTAGAAGAGCTGGGGAAGAACAAGAAGGCACAGGTGGTACCAGAGGCGCCAACCCCTCCTCTATGGAAAGCCTGCCCGGTTGTAGTCAAGAAAGTAAAGATTCAACAACCTCGGATTTTTCCTGGAGAGGCACAGCCACCTCCCCAGGTAGTGGAGCGCTCCATACCCTGCCCCTGTACAATCTGAGCTGGTAGGTTTGTGTTCCTGGTTTTGGCAGAAGCCTTCAGAGTCCATATCAGCCTGGCTTCTATACCATTGGGATGTAGGATGGATGGGATCATTCTGTCTGGATCGGAGATGGGAAAGTTGGCGGCCCTGACAGCTCATCCTGCCCTGCAGAAGTGATTATAGACCCCAGAGAATCAGATCCTCCTTGATTGGCTGATGGCCATACTTCACACTGTACCACCCAATCAGGGAGATTTACTATCTTTCCCTGCAGATGGTAGATGTATGCTGAGCTCCAACAGGTGTTATGGGAGATGGGCATGAAAAATGCCATTTATAACCCAGGAAATCACGGCCTAGAGCAGGAGCTGTTTGCCTCAGGGATGAGGGGGTACCATGCTTCAGATGGCTCCCCCATCCCTTTTTAGGCCCTTAATGGCCATTCTTGCCCCTCACTTAGGGCAGCCCATAAATGAGGTTACCCATACTGTGGCAGATTTGGGAGAGGCTGAAGCAGTAAAAACCTGGAAGGGAGTGTAGTCTGCTATTCAGAGGAAAAGCTGGGAGGGCCCAATGAAGGTCACAAGGACCCAGATGTGGGTTGATTTGACAGAGGCAGGAGCAGACAGAAAGAAATTAGATGAAAAGTTGAATGAAATCTTACTGGAGCTGTGGCAGCAACTGAAGCCAGTGTAGCAGTTTCAGCAGTTGACTAAGGCAAGGACCAAGAAATGGAAGCTGGAGACAAAGCCATAAGTCTCGCCTGTGTGTCTGCGGGACTTCCTACTAGAGACTAAGCCGACCCCACCTGGACCCTCACAGGAAGATTACTGGGTGATATGGTTTGACTGAGGGGAGAGTTAAGGCACCTGCCTTGGTGGACCAGGTGGAGACCAGAGGCCACATATTGAAATATCAATTCAGTGGTTCCCCAGTGAATGTGCAACATGTCCTGGCTCTGGCAGACACAGGAGCTGAATGCTCACTGATTTATGGCAACCCTGAGCTGTTTCCAGGATCCCTGCTGTTACAAATGGATACATGGTTAAGGCTATTAGAGTGAAACAAGCCTGAAACCCATTGGGAATAGGGGATCTAATACTGTGTATGATGTTATTCTTACTTCTGATTCTCTTACAAACAAATGTGGCATTATTACAAGAGTTTTTGGATATTTTAGGCTATTGGAGAGTGTTGACCCTGGACTTGGAACAAATTCTGAAGCCCTATACCCTTTGGTATGAAAGGCTGTCAGGTAGGACTGGGTGCAACATGTGCATTTGCCTTTACTGCTGCTAAACAAGCAGTCAAAGCTGTGCAGGTCTTGAGTGTGATAGACCCATCAAGGCCCTGTGAGCTGGATGTTCATGTGACTGAAGATGGTTATGGCTGGAGTCTCTGGCAGTGGCTTGAAAGAACTTTCTGACCTATTGGATTCTGATCACAACTCTGGGAAGGAGCACAGGCTATTTGCCAGTGGCATCCCCAGGAAATGATGAAGCGGATGAATTGGCCCAGGTACATTGATGAGAAGGAAAGCCTGCTTTGGGGACAATGTGAGCTGTAACCCATCAGTAGGGCCTGCTTTTAACCTTTGAAGAAGTAAGAAGAGCCTGGAAAGAGTGCATTGTGTGGTCTAGAAGGGACTTACACCAAGTCCCACACCAACCTTGGAAGATAGCTAAGGGACCAATACCCCTTGTCAGGTGGCAGATAGACTATATTAGGCCTCTGCCCATGTCAGAGGGGTATTGATATGTCATGACAGGTGTAGACACAGCTACTGGACTTCTGGTTTCTTTTTTTATGCATTGTGCAGACCAACAGATAACCAAAAGAGGCCTGGAGTGTCTCTTTGCAGCCTTAGGCCAATGTAATTGAGAGTTTTCAAGGCACCCACTTTATTGAACATGCACTACAAGAATAGGTACAAAAATTAGGGGTAAAGTGGAAGTTTCATGTACCATATAATCCTACTGGGACAAGCATGATCTAGAGCTATAATGGTTTGTTAAAATCTGGCCTGAAGTCAGACAACAATAGTCTATGGGGATGGTCAGTCCACTTATGGACAGTGCTACAGCATTTGTATGAAAAGTACCGGAAAAGGGCATTGAGCCCCATATACATGCTAACACACATTGCTGCCTCCCCCAAACAAACCAAGGAGGAATCATTGAAGCTGGGGTTTGGCCATCAGAATAATAACTTTCTGCCAGCACCAACTGCAATAAACCTTGGAGACTCCATTCAATGGACGTGTCCTTGGACATTTTGACACATGGACCAGTGATGGCTGGCCCTCCTGGCACCTTGGGGACAAGGCCTGGAGGCTGGCCTCCTATGTATTCCTAGAGTAACAGCAGAGTGGCCCCCATGGATCACTGTAGTGTACCCTAAACAGCCAGAAGGTAAAAGCATTTTACAGGGGAGTTTTGTTTTATCATCATGGCCTGTGCATGCACCTCTAGCAACACTATACATAGATCCCTCAGTAACCCCCACAAGGAGAGAAGTAAAGGTATGGCATACTAGAC
Source organism: Manis javanica (assembly GCF_040802235.1). Taxonomy (NCBI): domain Eukaryota; kingdom Metazoa; phylum Chordata; class Mammalia; order Pholidota; family Manidae; genus Manis; species Manis javanica. The sequence continues at coordinate 69,774,821 of NC_133168.1, forward strand.
CTGGACGGGACCCCCTTCCCCTTCCTGTCATAGTCCTATCACAGGACCACTCTCTTGAATGCATCCTACCTGATTTGCCTATGTTGGTGTCACTAAAACATGTGTCTTATTGCCCTTACGGTTAATCTCCTCTAATGTCTGTGTGGATTGGGCGCACCCTGGCAGAAACTGCTTCTTCCTGGGTGTACATGGTAAGTGTGAGTCATTAACCCATCTGAGTAGCACTAGTTTGAGTACAGCTGGAATGACCACTTGGTGGCAATTGATTTTCTCAGGCTTGAGGACAACTATTATTACCATAATTTTGTTGTTATTTGTATTATAATATCTGTTGTTACGTGTATGTTGTATATAACCTCTGTCACCGTGGATCTGTTACAATGCTCCAGCTTTCTCAAATAGGGACCATCATGGAAGATTGAGGGCAAATAGATTGTGTGGTAAGAATCCTAGAGGAGTGGAGTGTGGGGAAAATGGAAGTTCCATGGCCAGGATCCTTGCCTGACCCTAGTCTACTTGCCAACTGAGCATGTGCAACACAGGCACATGGTTGCACACGTGTGGGCAATGAGCTATTACTGACTCTATATAAAGAGCTCCATCCAGTCGTGCTCTGGGGCTGCGAGGCAGCAGAGAGGCCAGAGGCAGAGATGGACTTGCTGCATGCAGGCTTGTGCTGAGGCAGGTGGGATTCTAAGGCTGGACCTGCCATCAGGAGAATAAAGCTTGGTGTAAGCCCTTTTAACCCCCAAAATGTTCCGTTGTCCTTATTCGGTCTCAAATGAATCCAGAGTGAACTTGCCTGGGCTGAAACCCTCAGATGAGACACTTCCTAAGGAGGAATACAGAGAAAACAGATAAAAGGCTCTCAGTGATTACATGGCAAAAGAGGGTGTGATGTGTCAGTTTTCCTAGCTTTCTTAACAAATATATCCCTGGGAGGAAAGTCCCAGACTCCTTTTCTAAAGAATTGATTAATTAGGTCTGGGGAGGAGCTAAGGAATATGAATCTAGTAAGAGCCAAGTGTTGGTTATTATTAGGAAAACAGTAAAAACAAAGTAAACTGGTATGCCCAAGGAGTATTCATTTAAGGAAGTGAGCAACCAGCTGAACATAACAGCTGGAGAGGATTTAATTAGGTTTGGGAGGTGAAAGAAGGTTGTGCATCTGTGTGTATATTAAGAAGTATGCTAAAAGGTGTGTTTGGCTGGGGCAAGGAGACTCATTTAAGAAGTAGTAATAATTAAAACAAGATACTACTCAGGCCAAGAAAATTTTTACTTTGTAGACAATGTAAAGGTATTTGGGCTGAGGAATGACATGATGAAATCAGCTTTCCAACAATATTAATCCAGCAGAGGCATTTAAGGTAAAAGCACAGTGAGAGCCAGGAGACCTAGCCTGCTCATTCATTCACTCACTTAGCAAATATATTCTGAACTCACAAATTATGAGGAATGCCCTGTGCTAGGTAGGAAGAATGCATGGCTGTGAGCACCAACAGACAGAAGAACTCTAACACCAATTCTGTGAGCTATGTTTAACCTTTTTTCATTCACTAAAATTTCTTCTTGTAGCCTGACTTAATTTAGGACTATCCTGACAGCTTTCAGTTCTGTATTTATGCTAATTTACCTAGCTATTTGGAGTCACTGCATTTGCAATTAAAATATTCTATGTAGTTGTTAGAAAACTACTCTGTGAGATGAAAAACAGTTTTGTTCTACCCAAAATGTACTTAAAAGACTGAGAGGAAAGAAAGAGATTAAAGTCATAGTATTTATGAGTAGCCAGACCTTGAAATATATAGAATAGTTAAGGAAACCAATTTAATATTAATGCATTCATCAGAACAGAGGAATCAATCAGTAGTAATGATTCCTGAAAAACACGTAAATTTAGAAGTATGCTTAATCATACCCTTATTGAGGGCGTGGTCTCTGCTGTGGTGATTAGTATATGTCAAATATTTCACTGCAGAACTTCTGAACTCTTACTAAGAAGAGGCACAGTCAGATTCCAAACTATTATTTGTGTTATGACTCATTGTATCTTACATTCCAACCTGTAAGAAATAACAAATTCCTCCATTTTCTTTAAGTCAACTGAAATCTCTAAGAACGTCTTTCCACTAAATAATGGGAAATATAATCTGAACTGTTTTTCCCGCTAAGAGTCAGAAGATACTAAATCCACGAATATAGCAGAGATCACAAACTGGTACCCATCAGCCTGGATTTAGCTTGTTGTGCTTCCTTGGCCCCAGATTACATACAGATAAAATGTTGTGGATAAAGTGAAGGTTCCTATGGCCAGGATTCTCACCGGGCCCTGGTCGGCTAGCTCACTACACACCTGTGGGCAATAAAGTTGTTATTGACTCTGTATAAAGAGCTCCGCCCAGTGCTCTGGGCAACCCGGTGGCAGGGCCACAGGAGAGCAGAGGCTAGAGTGGTGGCAGCGCCAAGGACAGAGACTGAGACAGCTGTGCGGGCAGAGAGGCCCAGAGGAAGAGACCGACTTGCTGCGTGCAGACTCCCTCTGAGTGGACCGGATTCTAGTGATTGACCTGCCACCATAGGAATAAAGTTGGGTATAAACCCTTTCACCCCAGGAATGTTCCATTGTCATTTTTTGGTCTCAATGAATCCATAGTGAACTTGTCTGGGGCTAAACACATTGTCAAGACAAATGTAACCACTGAAAGTGTCTAAGTAGTTACCAGAATTAACATGGGAAGAATTCATGGCAAATCAGAAGATCTGGCAATATTTGACCTACATTTATTCTTGGCAACAATTGACTGGAGCCCTACAGCCCCTGTCCCTTTTAGGAGGGGTATTTTCCCACAGTTGCCACAGTCCTCAGCCTTGTTGTGATCTTACACATAATGGCTTTGGTCATTTTGTTTACCTTCTAGGCCCTAGAGGCATTTGCTTTTTGCCACCCTAGCCCACTGGATATTGAGGGGGAAATGTGATCTGTGCTAAATAACCCAATAAGACAACTAAATATATGTTTAAGGTGCTCTCAACACAAGGCCACCAAAACATGAGACTTGGTTTTGAAATATTTATATTCTCAAAACATCAAGTAACTATGAGAAATGCCAGAATTGTGCTGGATTTTCCAATATCTCTTTTATAGCTTTGGCAGGTGGGGGGCACATTTTTAAGTGGGTAGTGGGTATACATGGTACATCAATACTTTTTCAGGGCTAGGACCATAAAGGTCATTACATGGACCCTAAGCTGGGGCTCAGGAGCTTTTTCCTCCCAAGATTTTCAGCTATTTTCAATCAGAAGCTATGGTGTCTATAGTTGAAATTCTTGGAGTCCTTTGCCAGAGATCACCAATAAAATAAGCACTGTAGCCAGTGGTCTCGCATCTTCTATGGTAAGGGCATAAAAATACCCTAGGGTAGGTAAGGGGAAGCTCCTCATTTTGTTCATTAATTGTGATCAAAGAGGAATTCATATGAAATACACAGAGCTATACCAAACCTGTATGATCTCAGCCCATAGTCACACCTTCCCCTATATATTCATAAAGGTTAAAACTGTTTTTTGCTTCATGCCCAGGCAAGACAGACTTATGGGCTCAACATTGAGTGGTGAGAACTGAAACATGTTAAAATATACACTTAAAGAAACTTTAGGTTTATCATAAAGCAAAGCAAATATTAGAGATTATCCTCAAAATAAGATTAGATAATATTAAAAATTAATTTAAAATTGATCTGAATTAATTTAAGATTATATTAGAACAGGAAAAAAAGGAGGAAGGAGGGAGGGGAGAGAAGATTGAATAGCTTGTAGTAAAACTGCTTTCCAAAAATGAAAGGAGTTGAAAAGATTTTGTGTCCCTCCCTCTGATGCTGACCATTATAGAAGTATAAAGACTGCTTTTGAAAAAAATTAATGGTCAACACCAGTACGTTTCAAAACATAATGCAGTAATATATTTAAGAATAAAAACAGCTAAAAAAATTGATTAGAAGCACTTGCCTAGGGCTATACAAAGTTTTTGGCTTTTCTCCTTTTAGTTTCCAGAATTGCTTTATGAGGTAGGAACTATTATTATCCCATTTTTACTGATGAGGAAACTACAATTTAAAAAGTATGTATCACGTATACAGATTGATTGAGCAAACTTGCCTGATTTCAGAACATGAGCTCATTTTTATTCAAATTATATCATACTCCCTCCCAAAACATTAGATAAGATACAGCAAAGGAAATATAGCTCATTTGCAAAAATTACAGGAAAACGCAATGTGACATTTTAGTGGGGGCCATTTGCGGGAAAAAGATCAAAAGCAGTGTTGGCCAACCTGTGACCCCTGAGCTTCTCTCCTCTTTCCTCCGTCCTGTGAGCTGGTGTTCTCTCACATGTTCAATGCATTGGGTTATGATCCAGGGGAGAAATACTCCTGAAAAAAGAAGAGATTTCTGGACAAAGATCAAAGGAAAGTTCTTCAGGACACTCTTGCCCTAGGGAAGAGGAGGAAGAGGGGCAGGAGGTAATGAGTCATCCGGCATAGTCTATGGCACCAGGTGCTCTCCAACCTGAGATACATTCACACGCACACATGTGCCTGCATGAGCACACACGCGCACACACACACACACACACCTGCATCCGGCATAGTCTATGGCACCAGGTGCTCTCCAACCTGAGATACATTCACACGCACACATGTGCCTGCATGAGCACACACGCGCGCGCGTACACACACACACACACACACACACACACACACACCTGCATCCTAAACTAACCAGGAAGGGCAAGAAGCAGTTTGGGCTTCTGCTGATTACTCTGGACCCCATTCTCAATCAAGTAGCTGATATCCTCAGACTGCACCAAACATATGGGTAGGAAGACACCACAGCAATTTAGAAAGACGGCACCACCACTCAAAGCAGAATTCATGGAATATATAGATTACTATTTCAAAATAAGTCTCTCTCAAAGGGGGAAAAAAGGATTTTAGCAACATGAAGCAGTCATAAAGAAGAACCAAATAGAAATATAGCACGTGAAATATAACAGTTGAAATCAGGAGCTCAACTGATTTATGAGTCACTCAGCCACAAAAATGGATTTGGTCTATCTTACCAGGAAGTAGGGTGACCAACCATCCTGGTTTGCCAAAGGTGGGGCTTACTGGGGTGCAGGACATCAATGCTAAATTCAGAAAGGCCTGGGTCCACTAGAGCTGGTCACCCCAGCGAGACTTCAAGTAGAATAAAAGAAAATTTTCTAAATATTATGATGTGAAACTATCAACATTCATATAGTAGGAGATCCAGAAAGAGGAAGCAATTAAAGAAATAATAACTGAGAAATTTCTCAGAACGAAAGCAAGCTGAAAGATCTGTGGGAAGGGTTCTCAACTGTCCAACAGGATGACGTATTTATTTTAAATATCAAAGAGAGAAAACTATAAAAGCACCCAGAAAGAGCAAAGTACCTATGAGAAAACAATCATCATATTAATATCAAACTTCTCAAAAGAACATTGCATATAGAAAAGGCAATGACCAATTATTTTCAAAATATTAGAAGAAATGAACTCAAATCTAGAACTTTGTATTCAGCTGAAGTATCATGGATACACAAGTTTGAGATAAAGATACTCTCATGTATAGAAGACCTTGAGAACTTTATCACACAAACATCTTTCTAATATCACTCTTGGAGGAAATATTTAAGTAAGGAAAGAAATAAATAAGGAGAATACCATAAGATATTATGGCATTACAGAAGTAACTTGGTAACATTCTATGGTCTCACAGAGGAAGGGACACAAAAGTACATTCATAATAATCCAGAACATAAATTCTAAATATCAGTGAGGGCAAAGGAGTGGGGTGAGGTAGGAGGAACTGAGGTTATGAAAGAGAGATGAAAGTATGCTAGAAGATAGGCATTTTGATATGTTTAAGAAACTGATAGAAAAAAATAAGCAAGTATTAGTCTTAATAATTTAGTGGCAATCACCTTTAAAAAATAGGATATCGTAAGTATCTTTCAATCTGACACTGCCCCAAATCTGGATCCATTCAATGAAAAGCAGAAAAGGGAAATAAATAGAAAATATGAAATAAGATGCTTTAAAGTTCTAATATGTTATTACATTTAATTAAATGTGATGTTATTACAGTTAAATTAATCAAAAGATACCTAAAATTGGGATAAAAAAGCAAAATAGAAAAAATTGTCCATAGGAAAAAAAATATGCAAAAAGTCTGAAAATAAAGGGACAGATACACATACATATTAGACAATAATGAAGCAAAATAAAGCCAGGAGAATAATTTTAATATGACAAAATAACATTTTTCATCTTCATCTGTAAGGGAAAATAGAGCACTAAGACTAACAAAATAATCAAGATGTAATTTCTTATTCCTTAAGAGAAAGAAAGCAATAACTGGTAGAATTACAGAATGAGATAGATTGACAAATGTAGCTGGAGTTTTTAACAGATGGTCTCAGAAATTTATTGATAAAGCATACTAAAAATAAGTGAGGATACAGACACTGTAAGTAAAGTGATTAATAAATTCACATAGATAGTTGCATAACCAACAAACACAAATTTTTCTGCAGCAAACATGGAACCTGGACAAAAATTACCCCAAACACCCTCTGCAGACTTTTGCCTATATCCCATTGACCAGACCTATGTTTAATTGGCCACTCCTAGCTGCCAAAGTTTATAAGCCAGGGTTGAGTTTACCGGCCTCAGAGAGAGAGGCAGGCATGGGAGAAGGATATAGGGAATGGAAATGGGTCAGCCAGCCCTCAGTGTCTACCACATCTTGGTTTTATCATTGTTCTGCCCTAACTTGAATGATCCACAGCAACTGGATCTAAAATATCAAGTCCCAAGTTTTTATACTCAGAATATCAAAGGCATTGTCTGCCAGCATTCAATATACCTAAGAGAAGTTTAATACCTGTTTCTTCCAAGTTCCTTTGTAGTTGTCCTAATTTTTACTCTCTCAAAGGTTTTAGGATCTTTATATTTATTTATATTATGTTCTGAAATTAAATGTGAATATGTTGAGGAGTGGATCCTTCAAAAATTCATTCCACTCAGCTCTCAATGGGCCCTTCAGATCTGAAGATCTGAATCCCTGTCCAATTCTAGAAGTTTTCTTCTATTGTGTTACTGAGACTCAGTTAGTTGTGCATGTTGGCTCTCCTGGATTATATTTCTCTTCTTTATTCTATTTTGTAATTCTGGACTCTCTTTTGTACCTTCTCTATCTATAGCCTTTCTGCTCAAAGTGTATCCGTGGTCCTGTAGCCCTTGCCTCACCTGGGAGCTTGTTAGAAATGTTGAACTTCAGACCTAATCTCAAAACTACTGAATTAGATCCTTCATTTTAATGAGCTCCTTAGGTGATCATTAGGCACATTCAAGTTTGGGAGGTATTGTGGGATTTTTTTCTACTTTATCTTCTATTTCTACTGAAATATTTTTGTTGTGGCATTCATATTATTAGTTTCTTGTAGGTCTTTCCTGTATTGTTTCTTTTTCAAAGTGTTTTATTTTATAGTATATATATACTATTTTTTGAGGCTAATTCATGTATTTTAAGCTGTCTTCTGTTTCTTGATTTATCTGTTTCCTTTAGGATTTTTTTTCTTATGTATTTTGATCTGGCTCTTTTGTGTTGCTCTTTTTTCCTTATACATCTTTTGATTCTTGATATTTCCTTTATATTTAAAAATAAAAGATGTGATGGATTATTTCATGTAGTTGCTATGTATTTCACATAGTTTCTCCTTCCACTACTTAAGAACGCCTGCCTCCTAATAAGCCTATTTCCCTAAGTGGGAAGTCATTATGTACTGGACGGACACGTTAGTAGGTGTGCCACACCTCATCACCAGCAACCAGGGAATCTAAACCAATACTCACCTTGGAAAACTTCCATCTTCAAACTGTTTGATTTCCTTAGAAATCAGATTTTTCTCTTTTCCTGAAACATGATTTTTTAATTTTCCTCTCTCATGAGTTAAGTAGAAAAGTTGGGAGGAGACTAGCACAGTTCTATATTTTCAGCCCTACTTTTCACTGCTATTCTCTTTGATTTGTCGGTTCTGGCCAGACTCTCAACTGTGCTGCTACCCCACTGAGCTTGAACTCCATCTCATCCACCAAAACGCTCATGTCCCACTTTGTCTTCCGAAATTTGTAGAAGATTTTTTTACCTGCTCATAAATTCCCTTACTCACTTCCCTCTTACAGTGTTTATACAACTTTTGTATTTCCATAGTGTCCCATCAGTGGAGTCTCAAAGGGGGTGTGAAGCAAACGCTTGTGCTTGGTTCATTACTTGACCCAGAGGCCTCAAAGGCATTTTTGTGGTGCTTTATTTAAATCATAAAGGAGTGACCTTTATAAGCTTAAAGCTATGACACCCACCATGGAGTCAAACGGAAAGATGACTTAGGAAAGGAGGACTATAGCATTTAGAAGGACTGTATCAGTATTGCATGATGCTGTTGTAGATAAGATTACGTGATGTGGATGGGTGTGTATTCAGTGGAATAATAGGAAAAAAACTGAAACAGTGCTCTTTGATTTGAGCTGGGATGGGGCTTTACTGGATTCCTTAGTCTACAGACTTTTTTTCTTAACAGCAATTGATACAATGACATTGAAAGTGTGCCGATTAAATCTTCAGGCGAGGTAAAACTAGAAGGGTAATAGATTTGATGGAATCAGAATTTTTAAAAGAAGGTAGTACTTTGGAATGGTGGACTTACTCTAAGAGCAAATTTTAATATAGTCCAGCGTGAAAGCCAGGACCTGGTCTACAGACCAGCCACATAGGAGTGCAGCTTAAAGCTACAGACTGCAATATAGATACTAAAAATAACCAGTGGAATTTTCAGTTAGCCACATGGAACTGTAATAGAACCCTCAATAAACAGGTCGGGTGTTCTCCGATCGGGCGGTCCTCATTTGTGGCATCATATTTGGTTTTGAAAGCCACTATTGAAGAGGAAAATTACTCTATGAAGCAGATCTGAAGACCATGGTTTGGCTAGTGAGATGAAGAACAACTTAGCAAAGTGGAAAAACGTAAAGTGTTTATGTTGACCAGAAAACAGGACCATTAAAAAAAAAATGTTTTTCAAAAGATTATACTGTGGAAGAGGTGTCAGACATACACAGTGCAGCTCTGCGATACAGGACGGGGTGAGCAGTGGGTGAAAGTTAGTGGAATTTTGGCTCCGTTTGAGAACTTAGTAACAAACAGAGCTGAAATAGATGGGGTAATAAATCGAACTTCCTCATCACTGTGGTACCCCAAAAGCAGAAACTGAACCACCACTTGGCAAAAACTCACACATTGGCATGTGCTTACATCTTTTACAACTCCGAATTTTATGACATGTGAGTGGGGAGCAAGCAAATACAGGTGTGATACTTTATGAAGTTAGAAATGAAAGAAGTCAACTCAGCTATTTCTGGGCAATTAATCAGCGCTCTCCAAATCGCGGCCTGTTTTCAGCAAGGCAAGGGTGTGTCCTTCTGCCTGCCATTTGACTTCTTATAACCTTTGCAAGGAAAGTAAGAGAATACGAAATGGGGATTAATCAGATTTGCTATTCTGGTTTTTTAACGAAAATGGAGGAGGCTTGAGCTTCTGATAAAACAATTATCTTAACTGTTAGCTAAACTTCCCCATTTTCTATGAATTTCAATTATTTATTCCATGCCTGTCTTTAATATAGATGATCAAGAATCATTTGACTGCTACAAGAGCCAAACTTCTTTTATGATTAATGTTGAAGTGTAATAAGAGAGTCTTACACTATTGCTCCAGCATATTCTTGGCTATATGATGACATCTGAGTATATAAAAACATTTAGGTGTGAAAAGTACTAATTAATTTCTTTTAGATAAAATAATTAAGTGGTCTCTTTGCAGATTTATAGTTTGAAGATCATTTCTAAAGAGCTAGTTTTACAGTAAATTTTATGTAATAATTCTGATATTGTAGTTTAAAAGTCCCAGGGAAGCATTTAACAAGAAATGCTTAACTTTTTTTTTAGTTGGTTTTCTTAAATGTGAATTTGTTTTTCATGAATGCTTTCACCTTTATTTATCTTGATATACTCAAAATATAGACACTTCATCCTTAATAGAGTTAATTGACTTGCAAATGTTTCATGTAAGCCAGAGGCACAGCCAGCCCCCTCCTGTCCTCACTTCTCTGCGTCCAGCTGTGATTCCATGGTCATTATTGTCATCCCCAAATGTATCAAGGTATCAATCCCCTCATCCTTCTGTGGCCTTATGGTCTCTGGTTGGTTATATCATCCCCACCCCCCAGCCCCCAGCAAGTAAGTCCAACTCTCACCTCCTCTGTGCCTCTACCCACATGGCTGAATGTGGTTAGAGACAGATGTACAACCAGATTGCTGGTTCTCACTTTGAATTCACAATCACTACGCTTCAATAAGCTCTTAATGCTGCCTGCCACTAGCACCATAGTCCCTTTTCCTCTTAACACTACCTTTCAAATCCTCATTCTGCACAGCTTCCTATATCACTCAGAAAACAGGAGACTGTGCACACCCGCCAACCACATCTGCCCCTCAAACTACATCTCCGCTGCAGACGCTGCCTAATCTCCTGTTTGTGTTGCTAACAAAGGATGACCCTTGAGGGCCTTTGAACTTGCCACTCCCTCTGTGTCAAACACAACTCTGTCCTCCATCTCTCAGGTCTATACTAAAATCAGTGAGTCTCTCCTACTTAAAATAGCAATCTCCACCTCCACTTGCGTCTTTTTCCCCGCTTTGTTTTGCACTTATCATCAAATATACATCATATATTTAAATTGTTTATTTTGATTTTTGTCTGACTCTCCACAGAAGACTCAACTTCAAAAAAAAGTCAGTTCTCCCTAATTTATTTGTAAATTTTGTAGGATCCCAATAAAAATATCTACAGGTATGTATGGAAGTAGGCAAATAGATTCTAAGTTTTCATATGGAAAAAGAATCAAGAAACAATAGACAGGAAATCTCTGAAATAAAAGAGTGATATGGTAGAACCAAGAATATCATGTAATAAAATACATTACAAAAGTGTATAATATTAAACCAGACATGTTAATGGACAAAAGACTAGAACAGACTAGAACAGCATATGGGAATTTAACATATGAGAAAAAAGCTGTATCTCAAATCATTGGGGAAAATATAAACTTTTCAATAAATTATCTGAGACAATTCACTAGTCATCTGGGGAAAAGAAAAGAGGCAAATGCAAAGCAATATGTAAATTTAATGAGAATCCCAAAAGATAGTTTTGTTGGTTTTTTCACTATGTAGTATGTTTCTAAATACCAAATAGGAAATTAAATGAGTTAGAATTCTCAGGAAATTTGGAAAAAAATAAGACTATTAATCAGGGAAACTGACATTATTAGATATTAAAATTTAATATAAACCCACGGTAACCAAAAACTATGGACTTTACACATGAACACACAAATTTATCTACATTTATGTTAATCTCTTCCTCAAACATAATGGATTCTCTCTACATGTTTTTTGAAGATAGAATATAATCCTCATTTCAGTAAAGCATTATCTTTACGTTATGTTCTGCTTTATGATTCACTTATCCACTGCTTTAATGATGGAATTTGAGTTATTTCCACTAATATGAACAATACATCAAAGTAAATTTAAAGATAATGCTTTATTGAGTTGAAGATTATATTCTATCTTCATCAAATCTGTGTATATATATATATACACATATATGCACACAGAGAGAAAGAAAACATAAATACATATAATAAAGTTTAAACAATAAAGTCTGTGTGTATATACACACACATACACATACACTAGAATATAGAGGTATCAATATGAATGAATTTCACAAGCATTATATTAATGAAAACTTAAAAAATAAAATCTTCCACTTACATGAAGTTCAAAACATTTTTAAACCAGAGATAAATTGTATAGGCATACTTTACATATGTGATAAATCTGTAGGAAAAAAGCAAGGGAATAATAAATATATATTTGATTTGGTGGTTACTTGGTGAATGGTAGGGGGAGTGTTTCAAATGGAGGATGACAGGGTTTGGGATGGACATAAACAGGAAGTGGGTGACAGAACAGATTAACAGCAGCCTTGAGACTACTATCCTTAGAAAAGACCTGCTTGCAAGTTTAGACCTTGGCTGGTGCCTGGGTGCTCAGATTTCATCTTGGGAGAGTTCCCACCATTGCCTGATAAGAATGACTCAGTGAGCCTGTTTGTACAAACAATATGATTTATGCCAAACACCTGCTTTTCTTCCAGAAGTCTTCAATTTTGCTATGTGCCAGGCAGAGGCAGCCTATATGTCCAGCCCCAAGTAAAAACCCTGGGCATTGCATCTGCAATGAGCTTCTCTGATAGGCAAATTTTGTGATAGACAACAACATGTGTTGTCCCAACTCACTGCTGGAAGAATTAAACACATCTAATGTGACTCCCCTGCAAGAGGACTCTTGGAATCTTGCACCTAGTTTGCTTGTATATTTACTCTTGGCTGATTTTGCTCTGTATCATTTCACTGTAATAAATCATTCTGTGAGCATGACTGTGGATATGACTATATTCTGAGTCTGTGAGTTCCCTAGCTCATATCAAACTGGTGTTGTTCGGTCTTAGGAATCTCTTTCAGAATGGGTTATACATGTATTCATTTTTAACTGTATATATCTTTTATATATTATAAATATTGTATGCATTTTCCAGTAAGTCAAAAGGAAAAAGAAAAATTAACAGGAGTTACCCAAATAAAGATGAGATGTAGGTGTATGGAAAGCATTCTAGTAAAATGAAATAGCATGGCAATGTCTGGAATCAAACCATAGATGACTCACTCAAGGAACTGAAATTACAGATGGTGGAAGTAAACTGAAAAAGCTGTTTGTGATCTCCATGACCCCCAGCCCCATCCTCCCTTCATGCTCTGCTCCTCCTCTTGAGTTTCATCTATGGTGTGCTGCAAGGGTCTTTTTTTCTCTGTACGGATTGCCTGTTTTCTATTACCTTTTACTGAAAAGACTATGAATTACCCTGTTGAACATGAATGAACTATATCTGTGTGGGAATACACCCACACGTACACATTTATTAATGGATGGTTGGGTGGATTTATGGATTTATGGATTTTCTTGTCTCCTCTATTGATATATAGGTTTTTTTATCCTCCTCTACTGCACTGTCTTGAAGTTCTATTTCTATAATAATTTCTTAGGTCAAGTAGTATAATTCCTTCCTATTTTGTTTAAAATTGTTTTAGGTATTCTCAGTTCTTTTCATTTTCATACAATATGTGGAGTCAGCCTGTTGATTTCTAGAGGGGAAAAAACCTGTTTTTTTTTTTTATTTCCTTGAAACTTTAAGTCATTTTGAGAGGAATTGACATCTTAACAGCATTGAGTCTTTACTCCATGATTGTGTTTATCATTCTTATTTGGATTATAATTCAATAGTACTTTATTTTGTTCAAATTGTTTCTGCTTAGGCCCCTGGGAGCTCTTTCAGTTGGTTCTTGCACTGCTTTGACATACACATCATTTTGTGTGTGTGTGTGTGTGTGTGTGTGTGTGTGTGTGTGTGTGTGTGTATAGTACTTCCCAGTCAATCAATAAGGCTTCTTCACTCTGGCTGATGAGAACTGAATTACCTCTTAGTTCTGGGAGTTTTTCAGCTTTCAGCTCCCAAGTGCTTTTCTTTGCCTGACCTTGTATTTTGCCCTATGCATGTGCTGCTCCGTATTTAGCCAAAACTCAAGGTGACATTTATGCCAATTTCTGGAGCCCTTTCTCCATGTAGCTTATTCTTGTCCTGCAAACTCCAGCCACCTTCCAAAACCTGATCTCTATCTCTTCAACACAGCAAGACTTCCATGTTCTGTTTAGGTCTCCCCTCCTTGCAGTGTGGTCCAGAAAGAGCCACTAGGCAGACAGTAGAGGTATTGTTGGGAAAACTATTTTATTATCCTTCTTGGTCTATTCAGTGTCTGAAAGCATATATTTTGTTGTTGCACATATTTTTCACATTTTCTAGTTGTTAATAAAAAAGGTCAAGTCTGGTGTCAGTATTTCATCATAACAGGAAGCATGACCCCCTCTATTCTTTTGGTTGTAATTTTGCATGGTATGTTTTTGTAATTCATTACATTTTCTCATATAATTTCCATATGTGGGCATAACAAATGTAATTATCTTGGCCTCTTATGAATTCCATAAGTTATCTGTAGATGTTTTAAAAGTTTTCTATATAGATAATTATCTCGATTACAGTAATTATTTTGTTTTCATTTTCAATTCTTAGAATTTGAATTTCTCTTATCACATTGGTTTGAGCTTCTAACATAATGTAGAATAGAAGTGACAATAATGGGTGTTCTTTCTTATTCCTGGCTTGAAAAGAATTGTTTGATATTTGCTGTAGCTGTTTTTTATTTTTAATTTATTTTTGTTGAGTTGTAATTACATATAATGTTATATTAGTTTCAGGAATATGATATAATGATTTGGTGTTTGTTTAACGTATATTGATTAATGATCACCACAATAGGTCTAGTAACATCTTTTTTTTTAGATCCTGATTAAAATACAAGTTGATGTTGTCTTTTATAATTAGTTTGTGGATTGTTTTTGTGATAAGCTAAAAGAAAAAAATGCTCCCCCACCAAAGATATATTTACCCCCCTGATCCCTGGAATCTGCAAATATTACCTTAGACAGCAAAAGAGTGAAAATTAATCTATATGACAAAAGATGTGATTCAATTAAGAATCTGGAGAGGAGTTTATTCTGAGTTCTCAGAGTGGGTCCTAAATGCAATCACATGTATCCTTATAATAGAAAGGCCGAGGGAGATTTTGCACAGGTAGACAGAGAAGAGAGAGCCACGTGAAGACAGCGGCAGAGATGGGGTAATGTTGTTACCATTCCTGAACACCGGCAAGAGCCGGGAAAGGCAAGGAGCAGAGTCCCCTCTAGGGCCTCTGAAAGGACACTTGCCCTGACAACAGATTTTTTGACTTCTACCCTTCAGAACCAAGAAAGAATAAATTTCTGTTGTTTTAAGCCACCAACTTTGTGGTCAATTATTACACCAGCCATTGGATATTAATATTGTTTTTATTTAATAAGTGATACTGAACCATGTCAAATGTATTTTTGGCACCTACTGAAATAATCATATAGTTTTTCTCTTTTAACCTCTTATCTGGATCACATTAATAAATTTTTCTCATGTTAAGACAACCTACATTCCTGTGATAAACCCTATGTTCATGATGACTATGTATCTGTCTTTTCTGTTGATTCTCATTCATGGTGCATTATTTCCTTGTGCTTGATTATTTTTGACTATGTGATACTCATTTGGGGAGCCCCTCCCAAAGACAGCCACATCCTGATGTGCATGGATATATTACCTCACATGGCAAAAGGAACTCTGAAGGTATAATTAAGTTATGGGTCCCTAGATAGGGATAGTATTCTGTATTATCCAGGTGGGCCCCGTGTAATCACTGAAGTCCTTAGAAGTGAACAAAGAAGCAGGAGAAAGGAGGAAAGGAGGTGTGACAAAGGAAGCTTTCACATGGGAAGGGCTAGACTTGCCCTTGCCAGCTTTGGAGATAGAGGAAGGGGCCCCTAGCCAGAGAGTGTGGGCAGCCTCTAGAAACTGTAAAAGGGCAAGTAGAGGGATAGTGTTCCTAGAGCCTCCAGCTAAAGTAAATACAGCCTGCTGACACCTTGATTTTAGCCCAGTGAGACCCAATGTGGACTCCTGACCTCCATAACTGCAAGATAGCAAATGTGTGCTGTTTTAAGCCACTAAGTTTTTGGAAAATTGTCACAGCAACAAGAGGAAACTAATATGTTCATTATCTTGAGAATTTATCTGCAGGGGTTCCTTAAGGCCTTAAATGAAGGAATAACCTTCCCGAGAGGACTTGTATTTACCTCTCCTAGTTACCTAGGGGCACTGCTACCCAGGGAACACTAACTACATTGAGTGCTTTAGGTAATATACTTCATGGCCACAAATGCATATAAATATGAGGACATATTATACTTTTTATTATATCCCCCTCTTCTTGTTCTGTTAGACAAGGACAATTGTCTCATAGTCTCCTGGGCTGGGGAAGAGAAATGACTTCCCCCTGACCCTGGGTTGTAACCCTTTGAGGGTCCAAGTTAATGTGAAGGGACCTTTCTGTAGGACGTCCCAACTTGGATGGCTTCAGGCTTTGACTTCTGCCCCCCTGTACCCCAGGTGGCTGTCAAAACCCAAAGTTCAAGTTTGCTTGGAAGGGAAAGTGGCCTCATGGCAAAAGCAGTTTAAGGTTTCTCTCTGGTTCTCACTTTCTTTAGGTTTTGCCCTGTTTCCTGTGCTTTCCAAACTTCTCTTTTTTTCTTCTTCTTCTTTTAAGCCAGCATCTTTTGTGGTTTCAGTAATAGGACCAGTTTGAACAACCTAGCCCATCTATTCCAGGGAACCTGTTAAAATGTTTATATTCTGCATCTTTCAACCCCACTATCTAAACTCTTGGCTGGTATGATTCTGCTGTCTTGTGTTTTCTTTAGGCTCCCACTCATGATGCTCTGTCATCCTGTTCATTTGTTTGTTTCATTAAAACTGTATTTTTAATAGATGTCCATTTGTCAAACTTCTTTGGAGGTTAGGTGGAAGCTGCTTTCTTCTGGAGAGAATCTGTAGTTACTTTCTCAGTTACCTGGAGGCACTCCACCCAGGTAGCAGTTTCAAATAATTTCTTTGCTTGAGGTTTTGCATACCACCCAGTTATTATGAATTGGACCATAAACATGCATGAGGTCTGACATGTGGCTATAAATTCTCAGGGGGAATTTTCCTATCCTCACTCAGCTCCAATGTTGAAACGGGCACATTTCCTTGCTGTTCCCACCTCCCACACCCCTAATTGATTTTCACACAGTACTTCCTTTTTATCCCAACAACTGTCAGAAACCTAGCTTCACAAAGGCATGACCTCACTGACAGGAATGGAGTCCTGTCTGATACAGAAATTGTGAATTCCCTTGGGCTAGTAGTTCCTCTGGTGTTTGAAGTATTGATACGTTTCCCTGGACATTTTCTATGTCCATTATGTGACATCCCTCCGTGTTTATTGGTGTGCTGCAGGACACCTTCAGGCATAGTTCTGGAAGCATGGCTGTAACCTCTTAGCTCCTGTAACTCCTGTTTTATCTCTCTCCTCTTTTCACAGTAGACTTTTGAAAGAAATTGTTTATAAATCATTCCTCATACTATGGCAATCTGATTATTGCCCCATCACTCTACTAAAACAGTTCTCACCAAAGTCACCAATGAAGCCTATTTATTAAATCTACTGAAAACTCTTAGACCTTAACTATTTAATTTTAGGGCAACAGTTGATACTTTGACTACCCTTTCCTTAACATGCTTTTCTCATTAAAAAAATCACTCCTCTTAGCCTTTCATCTTTGTTGTTACTTTCCTTTTTAAGTCATGATCATTATGTGTTATTTATCTTTGCATGCCCAGTAGAATAGTCAAAATGCAAAAGAAAGAAGGCAGGGATAGGTTGGCATTTTGCAGGACACAAAAGAAAATCCTGGAAGTATAGTCCTAGAAACAAAAAAAGATGTATCCAGGAGTAGTGGACTGTATCACTGATGGGCACAAAAGGTTAATTCAGAAACTGAGCAATGAATAAATGGCAGTGCAATCAAGATGACCAAATCTGCGGGGAGCATTATTTTGGGCAGAAATACCACTACTCTAAGCCTCTCTTTCCTGCCCTCCAAAACTGTCTTTCACTGTGCCAAACTAACTGAATTGCAAGAAAATTCTAAAGATTCCCCAGTCTACTACTATATTTCAGCATTCAGGTTATTGTTGGGCAAGGGAAAACCCTGGGGCATATTTTCTCTATGTGAAGTCAAGGCACCACAAACCCCTCTAGGCTCAGTAAGAGATGAAAACCCATTTCTCCTTATGAGAAAACTTGGTTGCTACTCCAAGTTGGCTTACTAGCTTTGCCAAAGGTTAAAACAAATTTCTACATGATCATGCTGAGCAGTAGAACATTCCTTCATTTTCCTGAGCTGCATTTCAGAATAAAATTGTGCATTTGACTTTGTAAACAAAACAGTGCATTCCCTTGGTCTCCCAAAATGGAAGAGTGGTTTACTGTTAGAAGTGGATCCAAATCACTTTGCAGAAAATGGAGACTGCTGGCAGTTTCCCCTACTGATTTGAGCCTGCAAGCTTTAAAAAATATTGGGGTCCCAGTCTCAGAGCTTTGTCTACCACATGCACTCATTTGCTAGGGCTGACATAACAAAGTACCACAGACTGGGTGGCTCCAACAACAGAAACTTATTTCCTCACTGTCTAGAGGCTAGAAATCTGAGACCAAGGTGTGAGCAGAGTTGGTTTCTTCTGAAGTCTCTCTTCTTGGCCTGCAGACAGCAGCCTTTGCCCTTTGTCTACACATGGTCTTCCTTTTGTGTGTGTCTGCCTTCATCTCTCCCTATAAGGACATCAGTTATATTGGAGTAGGGACCATGCTAATGACCTCCTTTTAACTTAATTACCTTTTGAAAGACCCTGTCTCCAAAAAGGAACCCTTGTACACTGTTGGTGCGAATCTAATTTGGTATAGCCATTACGGAAAACAGTATGTAAGTTTCTCAAACAATTAAAACTAGAACTCTCATATGATCCAGGAATCCTACTTCTGAGTATCCATCCAAAGGAAATAAAATCAGTCTCTCCAATATACATATTATGACTGAAAAAAAAATCAGTCTTGAAGAGATAGCTATACTCCCATGTTCACTGCAGCATTATTCACATAGCTAAGATAGGGAAACAACCAAAGTGTCCACTGGCAGATAAATGGATAAAGATGTGGGACATATATATATATATATACACACACACACACACACACACATAATACATATACATGTAAAATACATATATACGTGTATGTATACATACATGTGTATATATACACATATAAATATACATATTTAAAATGAAATTTTATTCAACCATGATGAAGAAGGAAATTTTGACATTTTTGTTAGTCTGGGGAGTAGGGGAAAAAGGGAAAGGGGAGATATTGATCACAGGGTACACACTTTCAGTTAAAAGATGAATACATTCTAGAGATCTAATGTATAGTGTGATGACTATAGTTTATAATAATGTGGAGTATACTTGAAACACTCATGTGTTCTCCCAAACACATGCACAAAAGTGGTAATTATATGAGGTGATGACTATGTGGGTTAGCTTGCCTTTGGTAATCATTTTACAATGTCTACATATATCTATACATCACATTGCACTTCTTAAATATACAGTTTTTATTTGTCAGTCTGCCTCAATAAAGCTGAGGGCGTGGTGGAAATACTCCATCTCTAAATGCAGTCACAGGCTGAAGTACTGGGCATCAGGAATTCAACATATGAATTTGGGGAGGCACAATTCAGCCTATAACGCCAACCAGAACTGCTTAAAAATAACACACAAACCCTTGAGAACCTTCAGGTTTAGATTAAAATCTATAAAAATTAAGGTATAATGGATATAACCTAGTTTTCAGGGTACCATAATTTTACTAGTCTCATTGTAGGCATTAAATTTAGTGTAAAGATATCAGCTTAAAACCAAAATAGATACCAGAGAGATGTCTGCAGTGTTTATTCAGTACTGTCTAGGAAGAAGGAGAACTTAAGCTTAGGTATATGTTGTATGTTGTGGGAAAGGTTGTAGAAGTCTTAGTTATTAAAGTTCCTTTTTACCATTTAATAATTTCAGGCAACTGTCAGATTTCTAGTTTCCCAGACAACTTGATGTGGAAAACTTTGATGTGAATAATAGACAGAGAGATTCCAATCACTTGAAGGAGATATAGATAGCAAATTTTCGCACTTGCTTTCTGGGGGTATACATCAGTCTCTTGTATGTTTGGCTATCATTAGTTTGTCTATGAGGTTCTTTTCTACTCTGGGTATCTTGAATTGAGTTATTAATTTGCCAACTTCTGAGGGGACCCAATGATCACAAGGTATTGTAACTCTGTGAGGCTTTATTTGGATGGCCATCTTGATGTCACCTATTATTGTGCCCTCGTATAACAGATATTTGTAGCAGAAAGTTAGGCTGAGTCTGGGGATATGAGGAAATTCTGATTTAGACAATGCTCTAGGTTTTTGCTCCAGTTTAAAAGTAACTGATAATACATATGTCATTACTACTAATAGCCGGTAATTGTTTTTCTTAGAGCACCTCACAATCTCCCATGTCTAAGAAGTGCCCTATCCAGAGGAATATGTCCTCTCTAGCTAGACATGTTTTCTGCTGTGGTAGCTACTAGCATATTTAAACTAGAGAGGGTGTTAGTGAAATAAAATTAAATTCATTCCCTTAGTTGCATTAGCCATATTTCAAGTGTATAACAGCCCTATGGAGCTACTACTCCTGAACTGGGCAGCACAAATTTAGAACGTTTCCAATATCCCAGAAAGTTCTATGGTTAAGTGCTGCTCTGGACTGTTTTTGACTCTGACCTCTTGACCGTGGCTGACTTAGAGCCTGTGTATTACTCCCAGAAATGATTAAGTCCTACGGGGTGGGCCAATGATAACTACATTCAGAAAAGAATGCCGTAAACTCTAGAATGTGAACGTCATAATTTATAATCGGGTATCTCTTTTCTAGGGGCAGGAATCTCCTGCCCACTCTTTCCCATGTCAATCATCTTCAGAATACGAGTTAGTGGTCTTAAATTTCTTGATCAAATTCCTTCCCCTTCTTAGGAATTTGGAACTGAGAAGGAGAGGTTTTCAGTCAGGTCCTCTAGGTGTCTAGAACTGTAAGACGAGGAGCAATAGTTATATCCCACCATATAAAACAGGCAATTGGATAAAGCAACAGAAAGAGAATTTAGGCAGGTAGGCAGAGTAGGCTGCCTATTTTATTTTATCTTATTTTCTATATTCTGGTTCAGGTTCCTTCCTTGGGCCGTTTGCATTCCTGACTTTGGAGTCAAGAAAATCTGCATTCAAATAGTGGATTCTTTTGTGCTTAAACTAGCTGGAACTGGTTTGTTATACAGGGAACCTCAATCCTAATATGCACACATGCATATACCATAGATGTGGATACTGACCCTTTCATATTGTGTAGCTATGTGTAGTTGTGCACAAACTTTGTATTTACTCATTGCACTGGGCCACCAGACTCCGTAGTCTTCTCTAACATTTCTGTATTTTTTCTCTTCTCTTCTCAAGAGTACTTAGGCTATCCTCTACTTTTTTTTTTTTTTTTTGGTCTCTTTTCCTTCCTTTCATCGAAGTATGCTGTCTGCTCTTTCCAGGTGTGGAAGCTTTATGAAATCATGTAACATACTAACAACTGATTTTATTAGTTAGCTTGTATTGCATTTTAATCTCTTCTCAGGCTTGAATAATTCAGTTAACATTCACTAATAAATGATTGAATAAGTAATTCCTCATAGGCCAAAGTGGTGAATGTTAAGCATTAGAATCTGGCATGCATAGAACTGAAGGGGGTACTTAGTAAAGTCATAGTATTCTACTTCAAATGGATGGATTAGGAGAGACCTCTTGCAGGAGGCAGAAAGGATGAGTCAGCTATGAAAAGAATACGAGCAACAGCACTCCACTGAGGGAGGAAGCACATACCAGGGTCCTAGGCAGGAAAACGCTTAACGTTGTCAAGTAACAGAGAGGAGGCTAGTGTGGCCGGAGTGAAGAAAGCAAGGGAGAAGCAATGTGAGCCGAGGTGGAGGAGGGCTTCAAGCCAGGGCAGGAGGTTATAATTATCTGAAATATAACGGGAACATTTTAAGGGGATTTAAGCAAGGGAGTGACTTGATCTGACTTGCACCTGAAAAGAAAAAATCCCTCTGGATTAAGTCTGGAGAATGACTTGTAGAAGGCAAGCAGGGGACCAGTTAGGAGGCTACTGCAATTGCTGGCAAGAGATAGATGGCTTGGCCCATGAGGATTGGACTCAAAAGAGAGAACTTTATGACAGCATTTGAGATTTTGAAGGTAAAAATATAATTTCTTACTGATGAAATTACTCCTTTTACGTTCTCAATAGCCAGTGCCCATACTGAAACTGTCAATGAAGGTGTCTCGGACACGCTAAACAATGTGCAAACCCTGAAAAGTCAAGAGGACCTTTCCTCAGTATTAATGACTCTGGGCTCAGCTCTACGTAAGTACCTAGATTCCAACAGCCCCCCAGAGTACAATTCTGCCATTTTTCTCCCTTCCCTTTGAGCGAACTTGGGAGAGGTGATTTACCGAAATACGATTGTAAGCGGAGTTTGGGCTTCAGTGGTACACCCCTAACTTAATTCTAATAAGTATTCGCTTTTAATTTGGTATTAGTTATTTTACATCGCACGAGGTGAGAAGGAATTTTGCTGACAGCATCTCATTTGATCTAGGTATACTGTATTCGCCCTTTTACCCCAAACAACCTAGGGCACATGCCTTCACAATAATTTATTTTCCATTATAAATGGGTTCCCTTTCTCCCATACAAGTCTTGTGCGCATGGGGACCCGCTTCCCGCCACACAAATGCACTTATTGTCTGTACCACACTAGCCCCTTTGGATTTCATGCAGCGTGCATTTCCTGCACTCAAGCTGTTTGCAGGCTGCAAGCGTGCTTGCTCGTTCCCCTGCCCCCACCCGATCCGAAGCTTTTGTTTCAGATGTTCATTCCGGGCGCTATTAAAATGCTTGGGCATATCGTTAATAAGTAAATGAATGACTAGAAACTTTTCTTTTGGCTGTTAACCTTTAGGTTACTGTCCAGTGAAGTTCAAAAGGCAACTGAAACCAGCAGCTCGTGTAAAGGGGCCAATCCACACGGAAACAACGGAAACGTGGACATTATTTCCTGAACTTGTTGCACTGAGGATATTTACGCTTTTCTTAGCGCAACGCTTTGCAGTGGCATCCGAGGGCGGGCCGAGGGGCTCCACCGGCCACCCGAGCGGCCTTGCACGGGGAGGGGGCGAGGCGCAGGCCCCGCGGCCGAGTGGACCGCGACCTCCGGGTGGCGACGCTCTGGCCCGCGTTTGCTCGATGGTCGCGCGCTGCCACCCGGGCCCGCACGGTCCAGTCGCCAGGGGGCGCGCTGACCGGCGGAGCCGATCTCCGAGCTGCGCGGCCCGACTCGCGTCCGCCATATTGGATGCCGCAGCCGCTGCTGCCAGCGCTTCCTCCTCCGTCTTCGCCGCGCGCGGGTGGTTCCTGCGGCCCAAGCGGCGGGGAGGTGAAAGAGGAGTCTGACGGAGGAAGCGGGTGGAGAGTCGGGGGGACGGGGACAGAAGGGGGACGAACGAGACCGAGTGGGGCGGAGAGAAGGCGCCGCGGCCCGGCCCCTCCCCCGTCGGCCCGCCCCGGCAGCGCCTGTGTTCCCCAGACCGGCGCTCCGCCCGCCCTAGCGGCCATGCCCGGGCCTCGCTGCCCCTGAGGGAGCCCTTCCCCGCCGGCGCCTGCCTTCGCGGCGCCCCCTCCTCGTGGCCGCGCCGCCACCCCCGGCCCGCGCTCTCCGCCTAGCGCAGTGGCCGCCTCCTCTTCCGCCGCCGGGCTCGGGGCCTCCGCGCCGTCAACATGGAGGCCGTGAAAACCTTCAACAGCGAGGTTGGTATCGCAGTCCAGCCGCCCCTCCCGCGCACACTCCCCCGGCCGGGGCGAGGCCCGCGCGAGCAAGGTGGGCGCGGGCCCGGGGGTTTTTCCAGGGAGGGGCGAGAGGCGGCCTAGCCGAGCCCGTGGGGGAGGGGTGTTTTTCTACCCCGGCGCCCCTCCCCCGAGTCGGAGGGGAGGGCCGCCCGGGGCGGAGGGCGGTTCCTGTGGATTCCGCGCCCCGTGGAATGGCTGCGGGCTGGAGGGATGGCCCCGTTGGGCCCTCCCCCGGAGGCTCGGGCTGGGCCCGGGGGTCAGCTCCGCGCGGCCTGGCCCGCCCGCCTCTTTCCTGGGCCTGCGGGATTTGAAGTGCACCCTGGCCTGCGCTGCCCAGATCTCTCCCGGGGCCTGAGGAGGCGGGCGCGGACGGGGCTAGTGCGGCTGCAGAGCCTACAGGGGTGACGATCTGTGGTCACATTGCGCATAGTGTTTACATTGGAGGTATTGTTGGCTAGGTAACCTGCCAGCTAGGGACTTGTGCTGAGAGGATGGTTGGTCGCGAGGCGAGATTATTTCTGCGATTTCTTTTATTCTTACTCTCCTCTCCTCTAAGCATCACGACTTACAGACTCAAATGGTAGGAGGAAGAGAAGCATGGAAAGAGGAAAGATGCTGGGGAAGCATTTCCTCGGGCTCATTCATATGTCAAATCTAACACTGGATTTTTAGCAAGCAGGTGTTCGCTATTTAGCTGAAGTTTACTAGTCCGAATATCAAAGATATACTTCTATAGCATGTATTTAAAATTTTTTTTAAACTCCGACTTAAATAGACCTTAATGCAAAACATTAGACATAGCAAATGCATATCTATGCAACCATAATTGTCCTTATCTGTATGCCTTAGAAAAAAATATTTTAATGTGATATTAACAAATTTCGCATACATTTTATGAACGTTTGATGTGGAAGTGCAAACACTCTATTCAAGAGTATGATCAACAAAATCTTGTGTTCCCCTCTTAAAGTACCAGTATTCTTTTCTGTGGTAGTTCGAACAGGACAGTGCTTTTAAAAGCTGTTTTAAAATTTTCTTTTTTTTCTTTACTTTTCTTCCTTTCTTTCCTTCATTCTTTGAATAATTGGCATTTGGGAAGTTTAGCAAAGAGGCTAAAAGTTAGGATATGGACTCTCCATGTTAGAGTAGATAGCGACACAGTTATGTGAAAGTAAGCACTTTTTTGTAAAGGATTTTCTTTTACTTTTTTCTTTTGTTTCACCACTTCTTAATGAGAGCGATAGTCTTGGGGTAATCTTTGCAACTTTTTTAATGAATTTATAGCTGATAATTTGGGGGCAAATTATAAAATCTGCTTCTTCCCCACAGTAAAGTGCTTAAGATCTGGAATAAAAAAATAGTTAATGATACTGTATATCCTAGTTTATGATAATTTCACAGATGCACAGAAAAAAAAAACCCCCAGCTGTGTAGCCTTTTTATTTGCTACATACAATGGTATAGAGTAATAGAATGTTAACATTTTAAAAATTATATTTAAAAAGGTTCTTATTTGAGCTGCTAATTACTTGATTCACCCCAATCCTTTTTGTCTAGGCTCGAGGGGGGGTTCCTAATACGGATCCTCCCATCACTCCCAGTCCCCCCTCCCACCCCTGTCCCCAGGTTTTAAATAGGACCTCTCCTAGTAGTTAGAAACAAGGGATTAGCCCCTTGGTCACTAGATAGCACAATGGAGTAAAATGTTAGCTGTTTTTTCATTTTAATAGTGACATTAAGGATAGGGGCCTAACTTTACATAGCTGACTGTTCTACCTCTTTTCCACATCTAATCTTTATAGGGACTTGAAATTTGGAGTAGTAGTCCCATTTTAGTGTATGTGGCACTCTCTCCTTGCTCCCTGTGGATTTCGAAGAACTTAAACTACCTTATTTACTAATAATATGCTAAAACTTCACCATGTTTGAAAGTAGGATTAACTTAAAAGCAATACAGAGTCAAAGAGTTGAGGAAGGAAAATACATTTGAAGAAGATTCTGAACAGAAGAAACTACAGGTTCAAACACAAAATAGATAATGTTTTTTCTGAATTGTGAATGTTTATAATGCTTGACACAGTAAAAATCTTGTTACATGGAAAATAGTAAAATAATATTTTTCATTAAATCTTGTGCTGCAAAGTGCCAAAATAAAAAAGAAGTCTGAATTACAAGATTAGGAGAACAGAATGTTTCAGAATGTTTACCTAACAGTGAATTTGGCTTTTAAAAGTATTTGTCCTTGGGCTGAGCCCACCAGAACTTTGTCTGCTAAATTTAAATACACCTTTGAAGCATTGAATTGTCAAGAAATTGTTTGCTTTATAAGGCATTAAAATTTAGCTCTAACCATAATCATTAATGTTAAAAATATGAAATACTTAGCTTTTATGGCTTGCTAATTCTCAGATTTTTCAAGACTGCTTCTCTCTCCCCCTTAGAACATTGGATTGAAAACAGGAACGTGCTGACATTTTAAAGTTTAGAGGTTTTTTTAATCTGCAAACCATGGATGAGTTTCAGTCTGAAATCTGTGACTTTATGTAGGATGTGTACGAGTCACGGTTGGTGTGTACCCTCCTGCCCTTCCGCCACAATTTCTCAAAGGGGTTCTGTGGCCTCCCCACTCCCTTATTCAAAACCACAAATACAAGATCCTTTCTGCGGTAAATTCCTCTTAGTAATCATGAGTTCAGTGAAATTAAGGCTTGAGAGTTGATCTCAGTATCTGCTGTGTTAATTTTGTGGGACAACCATCATTTCCGTTGACTGGAGTGCAGCAGTGTCGTGGGAGCTGCATGCCTGCACTCTGTCCTTAAGAATCATTGTGTGGAGGCCATTATGGTAGGGTCTTGTTTTTGAAAAGAGGGAAAGGAGAACAACAGTGCCTGACCCTTTGCTTAGAAAATTATAACTTAATTAGAGAGGGCACTTTCATAAAATAGGAACTCTTAATACATGGAAAGTATGATTCTGTTATGCATTGGTTATACTTAGACAAGAAAGTAACGAGGTAGATTTTTACTTGTGTATTGGATTCATTTTTAATTTTTAAGTACTATAAAACAAAATAGCCCCAATATCATTATCACACTTAAAGAAGTTAACAACAGATCTCTACCGTAATCAAATATCAGCCAGTGGTCGGTTTTTTTTTAAAACATTCTTTGTATAGGTAGTTGCATTACTATAGTTTTTTTCCCCCATGTCCATTTCTTTTGCTGCTCTGAATAGCCTGAGTAGGAGGATGTAGGAACACATACGGAGGTATGGAATGTGTCAGGAAAATTGTTGCAATTTTTTTCAGTTTGCAAAGATAAATGCGGAATTATTTAATTTTTTGAATTTACCGTGATTCATAAACCCTGTAAGGATACTAGTGTCTTTTACCATCTTAAGGATTCTTAAGTTCTTAATGTTGTTTGTCCTTAGGGTCTTTTGGTTAGTTAGACGGCTTACTGTTTAAACTGTTCTGGATACAGACTTTCCAGAGTCACTTTAACACCCAGTACATTTTCCTCTTGTATGACTTGTCTTTCACATCAAAAGTGAAATCCCATTTCTGTTTTACTCCCAGTTTTGTATCCAGTATTCATTTGCCTATACAGGATTTTTTATAATCTTTCTACCAATATAGAGTGGCAGACATGGCTTGGTAGAGAACAGTGGGAAAGGTAGAGCGAATAAAAGCATGTGAAATTTGTTCTTTGTACATTTCCCCCTTGTGTTCAGGAAAAGGAATTTATGTGAAGCAGGTATAAAACATGACATTTTTCTTCCATTTTCATCCATTAGAGAATCTGGTGAATTGTATCATACATACGGCCATCTTTTTTGTTTCTACCTTATGAAAATCCCTTAAAGATATGGTATACTTAGTGTCATAAAAGAAGGAAGCCCCTGCTAACCCCCCGACCTCAGTGATTTAAATTGGAGTTTCTCAAGAAAGCCTTGGCACTAGTGTATTTTGGGCTGGATAATTATGTGCTGTGAGGAGCTGTTCTGAGAGTTGAAGGGCATTTAGCAGCAGAACTCCGGTCTCTGTCCATTAGGTGACACTAATGTGACAACTGGAAACATCTCCAGCTACTAACCAGATGTGCCTTTGGGGGCAAAATCAACCTTGGTTGGAAATCACTGATTTAGGTCCCCTCTTAGACTGGCTTAAAACACTGTACTTCCTCTTCGAGTGATTATTAGTTTTAAGCAATTAGTAACAGTCTTTCCAACCAGACCATAAGCTCCATGAGGACAGTGACCATATAACTTCATATCCTTGGTATATATAGCACAATGTGTAATACATAGTATATGCTAAATAAAGGTTTCTTGAATGGATGAATGATGGATACACTGGGTAGTAAATGTCCTGGACCAACTGTAGTTAACATTTCTGGACATTTGATTTTCTTCTCTGTTAAATAAAGGACTGATTTGAGATTATATTTAGGTTTCCTGTTAGTTGGAAGATTCTTTGACTAAATATAAAATTACTTTTTGGAGGACTTTGTATAAGCATTATTTTGAAGGACATTTTATGGTGCTGTAGCAATATAGGAACTTAGATGGCAATTTTAAAATGAAAACTTCTGATTCATTTATAATTTTTGCTTAGTGGGGAGAGTTGGGAGGAGAGTATTCCATTGAAGGTCCCAGTTAGATTAAATCTAAGTTTTATGTTGTAATTACGCTATTTTTAAATTTTTTTTCTTATTTTTCAGTTTAGAACAACATGATGTAAAAGGTTTTTTTCCTTCCCAATATTTAAAAATTTAGAATGTAAGAGTAATTGAGATTGATAATGATTTTGAGACTGGATGATTTGCAAGTGTTGTAGTCTTAAACACCCAAGATTAAATATAAAAAATTTTTGGCAAGATTGAAATCGATGTCATTGGTACAGCTTGACCATTTTATTCGAGGCTAGCGTTAAGTTACAGTACTTTCGATTGACATTTGGGGGACATGTGCATTCCTCAGTCTCCTAAATAATCAAATTTTATGATCACTTCTTTTTTTGAAGTGTATTTGGCTTGGAATTAGTGATATTACTGCTTGTGCATGTAATTTCAGGTATCTCTTCCTAGGGCCAGTTTTGCTGTTAACTGGACAACTTCTAACTCAAAATGATATGAGAGAATTGTAAACAACCTTGATGTTGAACACTGGCTGAGCTCCTGAACTCTTAAGTGAGCTCATTTTATCTGGTTTTGTTTTCTCAACATTTTTCTCTACTCCTCTCTCTCAGGATTGTGCCTCTACTCCTGCTTGTACAGACTGCTTTTCCAGCAGCATGGACACAAGAAGCATAGTAAGATGATTATAACCCACATAAGGCAGGCCCTTTGGAAAATACTAGGCTTAAATTGGTAGTGAAATGATGTCTTGATTATATGGGCAGTATTTGGGAAGCAGCATAAAGGTTTTCAGTTAGAATATATTAGTGATCTTTAAGATAACATAGGGAGTATGTTGCATTTCTTCACAAAAAAATAGGTTAAGAACTATTGTGCTTAATACATAAGTTATGTATAAACTCTTGTTGCATTTATTTGTATTCTGCTTTACATAATTTCATGTTTTTTTTTGTAAAAGGAATGTAACATTACCTAATTAACTGAGTAAATTGCAAACCTTAATTTGATGGTTGGAAATAAAATACATCTTTAATTTTGAGGAAGTTCTTCAATGTGTAACATGACAAGTCATTGACAGTTATGCTATAGGAATGGAGAAACAAAAAAAGGCTAAATCAAATTTTTTATTTTCAAATTATAGATGAGCAGATTTTGGTAAAGGTACTATTATAAGGGGAAAAAAATGATGAGAAATGTTTTATACCTGTGATTTCTTATCTGAGTTAATTCTGTCTCAAGTTTGATAGTAAGTGAAGCATTTACTTTTTATGATTTTGGTTTTATGCATTCATTTCATCTTTCTGCTTCATAAGTTTCTACTACACCATATTTTAAACTCAGAGAAGGGTATGTAATTGTGTTATGGTATCTACTGTAGGTCAGGAAATATCTTAGAAATTTTGACATTACTGTATGTAGTCAGAATGGCAATATAGATTATTTGTTGCTTTTTAAAGACATGTAGTGGCTATTAAATGAGTGTGTATGCCAAGTTTGTTTTTAAAATAATTCTGCAATTTAATATAATTCACGTAGGTTGATTTGACACCCAGGATTTCATTCTTTCATTTATTTTTTCATTCATATAACCAATACTTAATGTTTAACATATACAGGTACTTTTTATTTATTGGGATAATTGGTAACAAGACAAGCAAAAAGCATAACCTCTTGGAGTTTATGTTCTTGTTCTTGTAATCTGTTGTCTTTCACCGCACCCGCTTTGCTGTGCCATCTTTCTGCAGAGCTGGTGAGGTAGGTAGGCATTATCCACTCGGCTTGCTGCTTTGCTAGGGTCTATGTTAGTACAGCATTTCTCCCTTCAGGCTCTGTTCTGTCTGGTTTGTTCTCAGCTTTTCACTTTACAGAGTCTAAATTACTTAACTATCAAAATAGAGATCGATCAAGTAGACTTATTTAAACAAGAATATGATCTAATGTTTTTAATGATGGGAAATTACAGTGAGCTCTACATTAACTTTTATTTTATACCAGATTGTCTATCATGTATGAAAAAAAACCCTCCATTTGGTATTTTGGTATCATAACTATTTCTTATAAAGTAGTACAGCTTTAAGGATGTTTTGTTTTGTTAGTGACATATTAGTCTCCACATGTAAATGATTAAAAAACTTCATTGGTGACCAAATCTTTATGAATTTGGAGGAGTAATTATTTTTATTTTTAAAACAAACTTTTCTTTAAGTACATGATTTATGTCTCATAAACATTTGTTTTCTGAATTTGATTAGATTCCTCAGGCTTATATGAGTAGATTATGAGTAAAAGATGAATTATATTTTAGTGTGTAGAACTTGGGAAATGATCTAAAGATCCTTTTATGCTGGTTCACAGTATCTAAAGGTTAACGAGTACATCTTAAACTAATACAATGGTATATCTCAACTATATCTTAATTTCCACACCCCCCAAAAAAATACTAGGTTGACCAAGTCCTAGCAATAGCTTTCTTTAATTTAGTAAACTTTTGATACTATAAAGTTTTATGGTAAAAAAAAAAAAAATACAGGAATTTGAATTGATTGAAATATTTGAGTATATAGGTGAGAAGATTGTTGAATAAATTATAATTTTTATAAACCAAAATATGTAGCAAATGTGTTGTTTCTGTAATAGCTGTTTGCTATGATGAAAAAATATCTGGCTTGTGATTTTTGAAGTACTTTTTATTTACCAATTGTTAGAAGTTAGCTACTTTATAAAATTGGTGTTTTATGCTCTGCCTCTGTTTTCCCCAACCATCATCACATTTCAGTGGATCTTTCAGGATAACCTTGTAAGAAAAGTGGAATAGGTGCTATCCTCGTTTTAGAAATGAGGAAACTGAGGCCTACCATTCTGATTACCAAGGAATTGCAGCTTTTTAAGTATTAGAGCTGAGCCCAGAAGGACCCAGGTCTCAACCTCTAAGATGTTTTTCTTACTCTTTTGTATAAGATGAACCCATAACAAGATTTTTCATAGTTCCTTTTTACTGGCTTAATGTACAAATATAAGTTAACTTAATTTTTTCCCAGTTTTTAAACTTTATTTTTACAACTTCAAATTTACAAAAAAAGTTGCAAGAATGATAGAATTTTTGTATACTTATCCTGGTTCCTGTACCTAGTATGTTAACTGTGTTTGCATTCTCATTCTCTGCATAGGAGACTTTTTTTCTGAACAGATTGAGAGTAAATTGCAATTGGTAGCGCTTTTTACTGTTGAATATCTCTATTTTCTAAAAATAAAACAAAGCAGGACATTCTTTTATATGACCATAATACAATTACCAAAATCAGAAAATTAACATTAGTGGTACCATTGTCTGCAGACCTTTTTCAGATTTCATCGATTGTACCAGTTATGTCCGTAGCAGAGTACATCCCACATCACACTCTGCATTCACTTGTCTTGTTTCATTAGCATCCTTAAAGCTGTGGCAGTTGGTTATTACTCTTTGTTTTTTTTGAAATTTGATGATATTTGATGGAAATAGACCAGTTATTTTTAGAATTCTCTTAATATGGATTTGTCTGCTGTTGCTTCATAATCAGGTTCAGGCTATGCATTTTTTGGCAGGAGTACTCCATAAGCATTAGTGTCCTTAGGAAGCAAATGATGTCCATGTATCCCATTAATAGGGATGTTAACTTTTTTTCTGCTAGGCTTCTCTACTGGAGTATTACTATTTTTCCCTTTGTTACAAGTATCTTATGGGGAGATAACTTTGAGACTATGCAAATTCCTTGTTACTCATCAAACTTTAACCCATTTGTTTTAGCACCCATTTAATTCTTGCCTGATTCAGTACTAAGATGGTTGCCAAATAGTGATTTTTCTAAGTCCTTTGTTTTTTTATTATTTGTCATTCTGTAAGAGCTTTTCCTTCTCCCCATTTTTGTATTTGTATGTGTAACCGGATCAGTATGAATCTGTGGATTATTTTTTATTCATTGAGGTTTTGTAATGCTTAGATTGTCTCAGTTTTGACCAGTCAGAGCTCCTTCAGGTTGGCTCCTCTGTCCATTTGAGAAAGAGATGATATCTACAGCTGCATCTTTAAATTCTCTTCTAAAGAAAACTTACCATGAATTTCATTTGAGAATTTGTCAGTCCCTGATACTCTCCCCTTTGGGATTTAGCTTTTCTTTTCTACATATAAATATTAACCAAAATTGAAGGTGTTTGTGTTTCCACCACAAAGTGCACTTCTAAACTGTATATAAAACAATAGAATGTAATATAATAAAAAGACATAAAGAACTGCCAATTTGGATATGCTATTACTAACGTGTTAAATGGTTTCTAGAGAAGTAGCCTGGACTGTGATGTAGTTCTGCAGTTTTGGCTATAACATATTTTTAGAGGAACTGTCTACAAAAAAACTAAGAGAATAAAGATACTTAAAGTTATCAGGACAACTGAGAATTATGTCCAATCTCAGCTTATACACTTTTTTTTCAATTTTATTTTCCTTCTTTAAGTTTCTCAATGTAGTAACATAGCTTTAATGCTGGCCCGAGCTTCAGCCCCATATACTTCATCACCTCACTTTTGAGTAGTAGCAGAACCTTCCCATCAATTTCCTTCACTTTTCCTCTGCATTTGAAATTTAACTTGTGCTCATCATTTTTAAAAGCATTTCCTTACATTCTTGTTACAAGATAATTCCCACCCCAACCCTGGAAAGCCATTTCTCCAAGGAGCTCTAGTTTCTTCTAGTGCATATGTATTAACAGGTTGAGCTAGAAATTTTATATATGTATGAATATGCCAATATGCATACACAGATGTTTGTTTTATTAGCTATTTGGCTATGTAAAACAGCCATGTGTTCATTCAGATAGCTACAATTCCAGTCCAATAATGTGGGGTTCATTCTAGCCTTTCCTCTTTACAAATCTAATTCCTTTCTCTGACAGTGAGAAAACTAGTTTCTGTTACCCACAATATACTTACTATTTGAGCATCTTGGTATACAGAGTTGTTTCAGAATTGCTAAACCCTTTGTCTGTGAGAGCAAACCTATTAACTAGAAATTACTATTTGTTTATAGTTCACTTTGTTTAGCCTGAGGATGGGTATATATTCAGAATACTGTGTTCAAACATTTCTTGGTTAGTTTTTTTCCCTTAAAGTACTATTCATTTGAAATATAATTGAGTTTTTTCTCTTCATAGTCTGTTCTGTTTTTTTCTACGTCAGTTTTGCTATTTTGCTACTATGTAAAACATTAAACATAAATTAACTTCAATTCTCCTTTTACTTTTTTTAGCATCTATATCTATCATAATCAGTTATGTTCTGGTCACAAAAGACAAGAAAAACATTTCTATAACATTCTTCAAATCAAATAACAAGCCAAAATTCAGAGACTTAGATATGGAGAAGGTTAGGTGAAAGATCTCTTTTCAATAGTACAGATACAATTCACAGGTTAAAGTGTGTATTCAAAAAGCTTTCACTCTCTTGTGAATGGAATCTCCATTCACACGGATTGGTAGACTTGCAATAAAGGACCAGATAGTAAGTATTTTAGATTTTGTGGGGCAGTTAAGTTCTCTTTCATATACTCTTGTTAGCCTTTCATTGTTATTTTTAAATGCCCATTCTTGGCCTGAAGCTCTACAAAAATAGGTCATTGGCCATACTTTGCTGGCCCCTAACTTTGAAACCTGAGAACTTGATTAATAGCATGCTACTAATAAATCTGAATTAAACTTGAGCAGGAAGATTATTCCTTACAGACTTTATGAGGCTTATTTCAATATCAAAAACCGAAACAAAACAATTTAGAGCCGTGTTAAAGAAAATATTCAACAAATTTTCCAAGCGCTTACCTCTATGTGAAGACACTTCTTAGGCTCTAGAGATTTAGCTCTCTGCAATAAACAGGCCACAAAAAAAAACCCATGTTAAAAAAAATCTCAGTCATGGAATTTGTGTACTGGAAATGTTTTTTGCTTTCCCTTACTTAGTGCCATTTTATTTACAAAAAATGTTTTCATATTAATTGCAGATCAAGCATTCTTGTAAACTTGATTAAAAAATGCAGCAAAGGGAGCAAACTTTAAGAAGTTTGGCTCATTGCTTTCTGGCTCTCCTTTTTTGTGGAGTGGGATTTTTATTTGAAAATGACTTAGTTAGGATGCTTTCAGTGTGTAGTAGCTACATTAACTCTCTACAGGAAGACAAGTTAAAAACCTCATTAATTGGGACAAAGAACCCATACCTAAGTACATGGATGTTGTAGACTATTTAAAAAATATTACTCAGGTACATAATAGTAATTCAGCTAATTCTTTAAGGCTTGTTAACTTTGGGGAGAGGAAACCCTGGGACAAAATACCTATAAAACCAAAATCAGTCAAAGGGAGTAAAGTTTAAAACCCATTTATTGCTTACAAACTGCAGTCCAGGGCCATCTCTTTCCTGCTCAGGCAGAAGCAAGCAAGACTTCCCCCTAATCTCTCAGGTT
The DNA here is from genome assembly GCF_040802235.1 of Manis javanica. NCBI lineage: Eukaryota > Metazoa > Chordata > Mammalia > Pholidota > Manidae > Manis > Manis javanica. The sequence goes on from NC_133168.1 coordinate 69,809,765, forward strand.
CAGATAAACCCTTGGTAGCCTAGGTAATTACCCATTGATATGGAGATGAACTACTCTCTTCACTCCTGAGGAACGCTTGTTGATACGAAGATGCACTAAAGCCAGGCGAGATACTCTGGAAATACTACAATTTTATCCACAGGCTTTAACAAGTAAATAAGAATGATTATTAAAATACTATCCAAAGTTAAGGACCGCAGTGAAAAATAGTTGCTTATGTAGTTGTCTCAAAATAGGGAGAAAGTCTCCTGATAATACTAATATTAATATTGATTTACCTAATAAAACCCAAGAACTATGTGCAGGTTATTGTGCTTGTCCCTGGCTAAATATCAACACCTTTAATTATAAGTCATCAAAATGAGTTTTTACCATGTTATATGTTTGTTGCTCAAATGACTTCTGTCTCTGAGTTTTTGTGTTTAATAAACCAGTAAGTGCCCCCCCCCCCACCTTTTTTTTTAAGTATCTTATGAAGGTCTTACATGAACAATATTGTGGTTTCAACATTCACCCATGTTAAGCCCACTCATTGCAGTCACTGGGTATCAGAATAGTAAGATGCTATAGAGTCATGACTTGGCTTTTCCATGCTATACTGCCTTCCCCATGATCTGCCTATATTGTGATCGTGAATTATAGCACCCCTTAATCTGCTCCCTCCTCACCCCGACTCCCCAACTCCACACCTTTGGTAATTACTAGTCCCTTCTTGGAGTCTGGTGGGTCTGCTGCTATTTTGTTCCTTCAGTTTTGTTTTTATACAGCACAAATGAGTGACATCATTCGAAGTACGCTTTTTTAAAAAAAGCTTTATTGAAATATAAGTAAATGCTTTTATAAGGATTATTAACATCTTTGAATATTTTTACATCCAGAAAAGTGGTTGTTATTTTTACGGCAGTTATTGACCAGAGTTTTCCAAATGCTTGTTGCTATCTTGTCTCTTTTAGGAGGCTTATTTGCTTTTTTGGCAATTAGATTGTGACCAATTTAGCTGAAGACTATTGAAGTTCTAAAGTTGTTGGCCAGAGGCTGCCACACCATTCCATGTGCAAAGTTTCCCAATCAGTACTTTGATTCACTTGCAGAATCAAAAGATTAGATGTTTCAGGGCTAGAGCTGTAGCAGTTAATGATTCCGAATAATTCTGTGAAGGCTTCCTTTATTTTGCTAGTACATGTCAGACAATTTTTTCATTCTATTTTAATAGTAAAACAATTTCAAATTGCTAGATTACAGTCATAGGCCATGAAGGTTTTAATGTCAGCTAGTGGTTGGAAAGAGTTAGAATATAATATGATGAATAGTATGATATAAAGAGTAGTGGTGTATCCTGTGTATACTGTGTGTCCACTCCTCTGTATATCATGATATATACAGTATGAGGGAAGAGAGACTGTGAGGCAAAAGATAAAGATCATTTTCAAGGAAATGGCATCTTTGGATTGGCATGGTAGAGGATGGGATTGGGAGGAGCAATGGAAAATTAGACAAGGATCTTCTGATGAAAGGCCTTTGTATATATTATGCACAACACCGAATTTTTAGTCAGAAGGGAATGGAGATCTGAACGGTTTTAAATAAAAGCACAAATTTAAAATTTGTGTTTTAGAAAGATTAGTATTTCTGAGGAACAAGGCAGGGCAATGGAGGGAAGAGAGTGGGGAAAGGAAGGTTATAAATTAGTATAAAGATGATGAGGGGCTCATCTTGAGTAATAATGGGGGGAAGAAGAAGGGATGAATTTAAGAGAAATTTAGTAGCAATAGGGAACTGGATATCAGGAACTGGATATGGTGCCAGGGCTTTTGGTTATAGTAGATAAAATGCTGTGGTACCTGTAAAATGATGCGGTATCAGTCACTCAGATGGGCAAATCAGGAGGAGCAAAATACTTGAAGGGAAAGATAATTTGGTGGGTTGGATTCATTTTTTCCACCTAGAATAGAAAAAAGATCTTTAGTATTGAAGGAGGATTGAAATCACCCATATCTCACCCAAAGACTCTTACTGTTGTTTTTTTGAGTTCTGTAGTAGTTCTTTACATCTTGAAGCTTTGGTGTCTGGAACATCAAGGTGAAATATACAGCTAGATGTATAGGTCAAGCACTTGGAGAGAATAGCCTAGAGATGAAGACTTGGGAGAGGGTACAATAAGGGAGATGATGTAGGGGAAGAAGAGAAGCAGGATTAAGGCAGAATCTCCTAGAATCTTTTATCTTCTTCAGGTGTTGTGTTTTTTTTAGGATATGGGATAACTTTGACTCTATCAAAACTGTTTATGAATATAAAGACATTTAAAAAAAACTCTGCATAGAATACACTTGATTTTAAATTCTTATATAACCAATGTTCTTGTATGCAAAGTAGTAAATTGATATGTGAAAAATATTAAAGATTAAAATTTTATTTAATAGTATTTTATTGGAGTTTCTTAACATTAGGTCTACTCATATCATTGTGTATAATAAACAACTTACTGGGAAAATGAAACTGGTGAATTTAGAGACTATATCATTAAAAATGGAACCCATATTTATTTGAGAAATTCCAGCTGTTAAGGTTTGTGGGGTTTGTTATGAACAAAATTTAAAAGTGAATTATTCTTTATCTTGTTCTCATTTTGGCTATTTCACTGTTACTTCTAAAATTTAAGAGGAGGTAAAATACCTTTTTATTTTGATGTTTACCAAAGGTGTACGAAAGAACTGAAATTAAAGGAAGATGGATGGATTGTTTGGATCCCAGGGAAAATTTAAACTGAAGAGTTCTTTTTATAATACTGTATGTGTGTATTTGTTTATATTTATGTATTTCATTTTGTTCCTTGGAGAGTCATTTCTCTTCTCTTTGGTTTTAGAATAGAGTAGCTAAAGACCATTATAGTCATGCTTTTGTACCTACAGGCATAACTAAAGTTTGTGGTTCTATGATTGGGTTTCCTGTTGACTTCCATGCTTAAATTTGATTTCTAAAAATTACAAAGTTTAGATCTGAAAGACTTTGTGATAGTGTATCATTTAAAAGACTCATTTTACAGATGAAGAATCAAGACCCAGAGATGATGAAACTTGTTCAAAATTACAACTTATCAGAGGCACATAGTTAAGGGCCAAATTAGACAAAATTTGTGCTCTTTGTGTCTCAGTTCATTGTTGTTTTCATTTTTTCAGTATGGATTCTTTTAGAGTGTTTTTGTGAATTGGAGATGGAAGAAGAGTGGCAATTGGTGATTTTTAGTATAGTATCATTTCATGCTGACCCTAGGCAAGGATAAGGACCAAACAGTACTGCCATACCCCAGCTCATAAAATAGGATGCCATAGGAAAATATGCGTTTCTTGGCATGGAAATACTGTACAGTAATCTCTACTCAGCCAGCAGTTTTCTAGCAAGTCAGCCCTCCTCAGAAAAGTGAAAAAAAACCTTTGAGTATAAAGCTCACATACATTGTACCTTCTTTGTAGGAGAGGAGTTACTCTGTAAGCCAATATTTTTGGCATGTTTCTTATTTTCATATTTTAATAACGATGGCTACTTTGTAACTACTTTCTTTAGATTTTCCAAGACTGTTAAGAAGGCTCCTGGTAGAGTTATTTTAAACCATGACAAGGCCGCAAAATTAATGTTTGCTGTCAAAGTAAGATGCAGTAGATTACAGTTGGCAAGGGAGGAGATAGTTCATCATTTAAAAGATGGGATTAAGCAGGATAACCCTTAGGATCTCTTAAATAATAACCCTAATGAACAAGTTATAATTAATTTCTCTAAGCTTCAGTTTATTTGCTTTAAAAATAGGGACAATCCCTTCCCTGATGACCTCTCAGAATTGGTTTAAATATTTAAAATGTTGACTGGTTTTGAAATACTCAAGAAGGTTGGTTTAAATATATAAAGTTACAAAATAACTTCATGAAGTATTAGGAAAACTAAAGAATACTATTGCTAATATTCTTATTTTTCTAAAATAAGTTTATTTTTAAGACTACTAAGGAAAAGTAATTTGAAAAAAAAGCTGCGACTGGGAACAGTGTCATCAGAGATAATCACTGTTGCCCTAGAAAGCATCTTCATATTATAACATTCTTTAATAATAGGTAAAAGTTGTGGAGATTTAAGTTATAAAGAAATACTAGGTTATATTTTTCAAGTTGGAGAAATAGTTGAACAAAATTTCTGAACAGCATACAGTAACAATACAGGCCATGATGTATTTTGGACCAATAATATTGGGCCAGTATTACTGATTCTCATTTGTAAGAATTTCAATGTTTTACTAACTCTAGCAAGGCTTATAATAAGCACATTTTAAACACTTACTGGTATAATTTCACATCAGGATGTATAGTTTAAAATACTGATTTCACATAGATGCTGAAAGGCAGCCTTACAGACTTTTAGTAGTGGTTATATCTTGAGGGCAGTGGGTGAATGGGTGGGTGTGGTGAAAGAGGTTTCAATATTTGGAATTTTTCACAGCATTTATTGCTGAATTACTTTCATAATATTTCCCTCAAATCCCAAGTACTATGTTTCTTAGCTTTTGAGAGAAGGGTAGAGTTGGTCTATTTTAATATTATTTGAATTAATCCTTTAGGGAAGGTGATTTCCTTGTTAAGGTTTGGAAGATTCTTAAACCTTATTGAGGATGGCTTGAAATTCATGTTTAAATGGAATTTATTTAGATGTTATTTGAATAATAGACGTATAAGCTTCATAATATATTGACTTTTGATTAAAGTCTTCTTGGCTATTAGGTTGGTGTTATTAAATGACATGTCTCCACAGTCATCTAGCACCTCATTCAGTAATTCAGTTGTATGTGTTTAGTTGGCTGCTAGCAGGTGGACTTTTTTGTTTTGTTGTTGGAAACGGAGTGGATAGATAGTTAGAGGAACTGGGTTTGAGACATTGTTCTGTTGCTTAGTATCCGTTTGAATTTAGTTAGGTCACTTACCCTAAGTTTATCTGTCTGTCTATTAGATGAGAATAATGAATATTAGTGTTATTGGGCCATTCTGAAAATAAAAAGTGATAGAGCATTTTATGTTAGTGCTTAATACTTGACAGTGCCATGGAGATGAAAACTAATATTTATTACTATCTTCCTCTCTTGTCATTGCTACTGCCTATTTCGTTTCTTTTTTTTTCTTTTTTTTTTTTAGTCTTTTATTTGTTGCTCTTATATCTGAAATAATTTTACCCTAAGGCCTACTATGCTCTTGTTCTATGTATTTTCTCTCTGATACTTAGTCTTCAGTATTTATTTTTTATTTCTTCTATTATCTTTTCAGGAATAACTTGTATTTTTACTTTTCTGGGATCCAGTATCATATCTTTTACATATTTAGTGTACGTATGTACATGAAATAGTATTGTTATCACCTCAAACTAAACTTTCTTCTATAGCCTTCTTACTTTTAAACTTCCTCTTTATGTCAGTAGTAAAATCATGTTCCCAAGCACTCAGACTTGAAAACTGGATTTTCCTACATGACACTCTTTTGTATTTTTTCAGTCATGAAATCCAATGAATTATTTTTAAAAACGTTTTGCATCCTTCCCTTCCTTTTGTATCTCAGTATTAATAAAGCATTAATGTCCTCCTCATTTCTCCTGGGTTTATTAAAGTCAGTTTTTCACTGGCTTTTAGTTTACTATTTTCTGTTCTCTCTAGTTCATACAGTAGAAAACTTTTTTTTTAGATTACTAGATGAATTTTTACTATATTAATCTCTTCAAACAGCTGTTTTGCTTGAATCACTTTGAACTTGTAAAAAAACCTTTGAGGTTACCTTTGCCTTCAGCTGTGCACTTTTCTTAGCTATGGATTTAAAGCTTTTTATAAGACCGTATTTTATAAGTAAGTTATTTATAAATGTGTAGATATGTTTATCAGATACATTGCTTATACATGATGCTATGAAATGGGAAGATTGATTATATGCAAAGCTATGCACTATATATTCTCATTTGTGTGTCTTGTTTTTGGTACTCAGTGATTCCCCAGTAGGAAAGCACAGCTTTCTGTTGAGATGCTGATGCATTTGGATTTGAAAATAGCCACTTCTCTAATCCTTTCTGAAAACTACTGTTTATAAAGATATTTATTGATGAGTGTGTTGTAAATAGTGTGGAAGCAGAATCACAGCTTAAATAGAAATGCTCTCTTTTTCTAGTCAGCCTATTTCCCTTTCATTTTCTTTATTAACCTTTTCTCTGTTTCCAACTGGATGTGTATTTCATTTGTCTGAATATGTCCTCCAGTAGCATTTTTATTTTGACACTAGATAATGCCATTTTTTTCTTGTTTTTAATGAGACAAAGTTGTAAAGTCCTCATGGATCCCCAAATTTTTAAATAACCACTTTAGGATAGTATCCCTCTGTTAATTGCATATGGGAATGTGAGGGAAGAAAATGGAACATGCTTAGCCACTAATAGGTAAACCGTTTCTCCATACACCAACTTTTTAATATACACTCACTTCACATTGTCTTGACAAAATAAACCGTGCATACATTTTAGAGACCTTTAGAGTCGTTAGTGAATTGTCAGAGTTGACAGTGGTAAGTCTTAGAATGCTAAGAATCTACTGTGTTTTGACAATGGTATTTCTATGATACTCTCCTTCCATCTCAGTAGATTGTTAGATATTTGATAGGAAGTTCTTCATGTTTTTTGTTTTCTTAAGGGCTTAATATTGTGCATATTTATAGTAACTAGTCAGTGAATGTTGGTTGGATTTGATTAATCACTGTTTAGCTTTGATTTATTAATCTGTTGACTTTGGCTTTGTATTTCCCAATTTTTTATTTGTTTTTAGTTGATTTGACTTAGGTAATAAAACTTTATTGATCTGGTTAAGAATACTGTGAGTGCTTATGATTACCTCTCAAAGTGAATTTAAAAATCATATACAAGGATGTTTATTATACAAGGGTATAAATAATATTGGGGATTATTTGAGGGTGAGGCATTCTGCTGCTTTGGAGTAGTTCTTTATTTCTATGATATTGGCATAAGATTATAGATTGTAAAGATTATTAAATGTAAAGTTGAGGGAGAAAAAAATAAGAGAAATGTGTATCATCACCTGTGGCTTTGACTTTCCATTTCTTTGAGCAAAATAGATGTATTGCATTCAAGTGAATTTAGAAAAAGCTGGATGAATTTATTTTGCTAGGTTGTGTTTGGTTACCTGATTACCTTCAAAATCTAATAAGCTACTTTATCAAAGTTAAGTCGACATATATTTTCATACCTGATTTGTGCAGGGAACTGTTTTAGTCATTTTAGAGGATATTTAAAAAAAAGATACCGGTTAACTACTTATTGAAGATTTACAATATGTTAAGTCAGTGTTATCCAGTTGGATGGATGGATGGATGGAGAGATGGATAGAGAGGGAAATGGACTAAATGGAAAACAAATGATGAGCAAAACAATTTTGCATTGTGGTTGGATTGCCATGAAGGTAATAAGCAGGATGTATAACCGTTATAGGAGGAAAAGAGGCTCTATAACTGTTTAACTTGTCTACACATACGTATATATGTGTGTGTGTGCATGCCAGCCATTGGTGGCAGGATATAATTTCAAGTGTGAAAGTTTTTCCCTTTTCCTATGGTTTTGACTAGGAAAAAAATCTGAGTTTTGTACCACTGTGTCTTTTGCATCTCTAGAAATTTGCTAGTCTTCCTTTTAAAAAAAAGAAGACAAAGATTGCTTTTCAGACTCATCCTTTGGCAAGCAGTATTAGAATTTATGTTTTATACTTACTGTAGTTTTAGCATTACCTTCTTATGACTGTGGGCTTATGACTGTGGGCTAAAACAGTGTCTCTAGAAATTTTACCACAACCCACAATAAGAAATATAGTTTGTGTCATGAGCCAATAATTAACATATGTAAATATAATAGGAACAGAAGTTACACCCAAGATTAGTCAGTGTACTTCATTACTTTCTGTTTTGTTTATTTTTTACTGGACTAGAATTATCTTGAGAAGGTTTTCATCTCATGGATTTGTTAGATTATGTTTTGAAGAAAACTGAAAGACCATTCCAGGTGGGAAAAAAATGGCATGGAAAAGAAATGTGTGGTAGAACTTTATAATTTTAAGAAAATTGTCCTTAATAAATTATATTCATTTGTTATATTTTTCTGAACAGTTTTCCTGGTCTTGTTTTTGTATTTAATTCTTATATTCATAAAGTTGTAATTGCACATGTTTTATAGTTGTCATGTATCATATAAGATATTTCCATATTTCTACATTGATAATGTATCAGGTTAACTTTCCATCTCTTAGTATTTTGTTTTGTTTTCTTAACTGTCATATAAAAGGTTGATGTAAAAATAATCATGATTATGGCCTTTTGCTTCTTTAAAATATGTAGAGTCAGTAGTAGAAATTCTATATAGCTCTTGTATTTAGTGCCATACTGCCCCTTTCTTCCATATACTGTATTTTTCATTTCTAAAATTCTCATTTGGTTCCTTTTTGTAGTTTCTTTCTCTGATGAAAATTTCTATCTTTGCATTTATTTAAAGAGTTTTCTGCTTTACCTTATTAAGGATGATTATTAACTTCTTTAAAGTTTTGATAATTCCAGTATCAGCGTCATTTTGGGGTTGGCATCTGTTGCTTATCTTTTCCCTTGAGCAGTGTGGACAGATTTTCTTGGTTTGTGTGTGTGTGTTGATACATCAAGTAAGCTTGGATTGTATACTGGACATGTTCAATATTATATGTAAGACTTCATTAAAATGATCTGAAGAATGTTGATTAGTAGACTTTCAGCTTGGTTATGTTAAGGATGCAGGTTCTGTCTTGCCTTTTTGTAGTGGTTCCAATGTCAGTTTAATTTTAAAGCATTTATTTTGCTGTGTAGGTGTGCCCAGCACATGTGCCACTCAGGAGTTAGTCTAGGCATTGGGTACTGGTTTACTTAAGATTTTAGTTCTCAAAATCGTTGCTAGGCTTCTTTTGGTTAGTTTCAGGCAGGCACAAGTCCACGATGAGCTGAGGACTTAAGTTAATTCATGCACAGAATTAGGGGGATCCTCCTCCAGCTCTCTCTAGGATTCCCATTCTTTCTCCAGATGTCAGGGTATCCTTATCTGTGTCTTGGCCAAAAAGTCAGCTTTCTCTCCAGGTTTAACCTTCACAGTGAAGTGCCCAGAGAGAAGAGAGGAAAAAAACGGGGACTCCCCACCATGTTTTTTGGATAATAGGGGACCTTTTTCCTGATTCTCTGTCTGATGATGGCTCTTCTCTCTTGGGATTTTAGGTACTGATGTGTCAATGATGGCTGCCCTCCAACCCTTATCAGGGTCAGGGGAGAAAAGGGAGAGGGAGATAAAAGGAGACCCCTTCCCCCCATCAGTGGTATGAAGGCATCCATTTACCTAATCTTCTGGCTAGACTAAGAGGGTTTCCCTGAGCACTTTTGCTTCTAGTATTGACTGCAGCCTTTGACTCTGCAGGCTCTGGAATCAAAGCCTGCAGATAATAGAGATACTCAGAAGAGTAGGGAATTTACCTCAGTAACCACTCCCCCCTCTCTGCTATTTCTGGTCATTATTCAAGTTTGACTGCAGCCTCTAGTTGGCTTGCTGTTTTACTTTTCAGTGTCCTCAGGTAGCTGCTTTTTTGTCTGGTGTTTTTAGTTGTAATCAGTGGGAGAGAGCAGCTGTGGTTGGCTTTACTCCATTTTGGCTCACTGTAACTCCTGTGTGCCTTTTTAAAGAGTATTTTTTAACCTCCTTTATTCCAAGGATTTGAACAGAATATGTAACTTTGAGTGTTGAATGGAAGGACCATGCAAGTAGGTTTTTGTGACTTTAATGTTTTTGTTTAAATGGTGGCTTTTGGGGGGAAAGTTGATTACAGTTTTTCTTTGTTACTAATACAGTTTTGTAGTATAATTTAGATTCTAAAATAGTTTCCTTTTTACCAGTACTCAATACTGTGATATTAACCTTAGACAGCTGCCAAGCCTGAGAAATGGGATATTCCACTTATTAATATAAAAGGTTGACTATGTGCAAATGCTTGTCACTCATAGGAAAGGGATAATTAGTTATAAAGCATATAAACATTTGTGTTTGTCATCATCTTGTTAACACTTTTATATATCTAATTCTGGCATTATTTTCATTTTTCTTTTTTAACTAGAGGATTTCTTCAACCACCCACCCCCACCTCAAATCTTGGTATATAGGGTTGAGTTTACTAGATAGATGTTTGTGTATTTCAGATTTACAATTTTAAGAGAATGGGTAACATTTCCCCTTATATTTTACACTTAAAAAAAAAAAAGGCAATCTGGATTTGGAATTCTGAGAAAGATGTACAATTTTGCATACTCCTCACCAAATAATATTGTTTATTACCATCATTGTCTACTTAACTACACTGTGTCTAGTTGTTTATTAGAATATTTTGTCTCCAAAACCCCCATGGGTTCCATGAGGACAGATACCTTGTCAGCCTGTTCCATTGGCTCTATAGTGCTAGCACTAGTGAAAATATGTGGAATGAGTGATGAATTGTTGGATTATAGATTATTTATATTTTCTGTCCACAGTCCTCATGCTTTTTGTATTTTTTAATTTTTCTGTACTAAAATGTTTTTATATCAGAAAAAAGTTTGTAAGATTTTTTTATAAAGAAAAGATGATTATTATGTTTGCTCACTGGTTTTAGGTACTTTAACATTTCATATTTCATTTGCTTTGATGTTTGCAACGACATACGGTCTTTTATTTTCAGAGATGCATTTGAAACTTTGTTCTGAAGTTTTCTTATTGGCACATTACTTAGTATAAAATTGGGAGCTGTGCCTTTGTTAAAAGCCTGTTCTAGGGGCCCTCATGGAATATCTGTAATACATACTTTTGGGCGTTGCTCTTCAAAAAGTTCTAATTGCTCAAGAGTGTTGCTATTATAGTAGAAGTTAATCAAGCTTATGTATTTACAATTTTATTTCAAACATTTTTTATGAAGAAATTTACTTTAAAAATCTTAGGGAAAAGTTACTATTGGCCACATTACTGTTTTAATGTTAAATCTGCTGCTGTTAATCCTAATGTTATTTACTGTTCTCTGGTCACATTTTGTTATGCACATGCATCTGAATTTTTTAAGTTTGTTATATGGTTATAGTATCTTAATACTACTTATTATATCTGAAGCCAAAAATAATATGGAAGATCTTGCTATAAATAGGAAAGGAGAACTCATATGTTAGGAGTGAGAACTTTGATATGAGGATACATACTTTTTGTTTATTGAAGTAAAATTTGTAATAAAGTATCAATTTTCAGGTATTAGTGAATAATAGCTTTTGAAAATGACTTTATCAGTGAAACAAGTCTTTTGTTTACATTTTTATTCCTGTATGCAAAATTCTGAATTTGTTATTTTTAAAGTTATTTAGGAAAAAAGAAAAATGTTTGTAAATTTTAATTTCCCCTTTGAATTATAAAAATTTCACAAAGACATGAAAAATTAAAAAACCTATGCAGTCAATAATGAAATTATTATTCACAACTTTGTTTTACTATATTAGTTTTCTGTTCCTGTGTAACCATTGCTACAAACTGAGCTTGTGGATTAAGCACCATAGATTTATTTTACAATTTCCTTAGGTCAAGATCCAGACACTTCGTAGCTGAGTTCTTTGCTGATTCTGTCAGCCAGGCTGTGCTCTCATTTGAGACATGAGTTTCTCTTACAAGCTCATTCAGGTTGTTGGCTGAATACAATTCCTTGCTGTTCTAATGTGGAGGTCTGTGTTTTGTTTGCTAACTGTGGGCTGGAAGTCACTCTTAGTTCCCAGCAGCCACCCTTAAGTCCCAGGAGCTGTGTGGCCCTCTCACATGTGTCCTCACATGGCAGTTAACTCTGATGTCTCTTCTTAAAAGGACACTAATCTTACTGGATCAGAGATCTGCTCTTACAACCTCATTTAACCTTAATTACCTCTACAAAAGCCATATTTCCAAATATAATGACATTGAGATTTCGACATGTGAATTTCGTGGTGGGAGAGAACACTGTAGAGGGCCAATATTGGCATGCAGATTGAGAGAAAACAAGATTGTACTGAAACACGATTTTCGAAGTAACATATGCATGAAATTTTTTTTAAGGACCAAAGAGATTTTATAGGAAGCTCTTCCTTCTGGATCCATCAAAGAGAACAGTGTTTTTGTTCTTAATACTCTAGCTCCTCTCATCATTACCTTCATATCACTAAGTAATATTTTTATGCCACTGTTTCTTGAATGGTCAGTTTTAGATCTTGCTTGTTGAATTTTTGCAAGAATAAATGAGACATTAGTTTACTTGTGCTACTCCTGTCCTCTGTAATGCCACAGTTATGAGTGATGGGACTCTGGAATTCTGCAGGATCAGTTGTTTGCCTATTTGACTCTATCTTCTTATGTGTATACTGTGGCTTGTGGGTTCTCTTTGTTTCATCAGTTACCAATCCTCTTACCACTTCCCATTTTCTGAAAATTGTGACATGTTTGCTAATTCTATTCCCTTTTTCCATTCTGTTTGTCATTGTGAATTTTTACACATTTAAAAAATCTTACTCTTAATGTCCTCCTCATAGGAGGAAGAAAGGAAAAAAATATCTGCAGTCAGAATGCTATCCTAAATTGAAAGTAACAAGGTTGTTTTGGTTCCAAGAACTTTTGTGATTCTGACTTTCTGATTTTTGTTTTTGAGATTTGAGGGATCTTACCCAGTACTCTCAAGGTCCTAAAGGACCACTGTTGGGAAGGAAGGATTGGGTTGATTACTGTGTTCATTATTTGAGGTTCACATTTTTAAGGTTAATTCCGTTGGTCATAGAACCAACACCCTTGAAAAAGAATATTAACCTTAAATTAGTAAGATGTTACCCAAATTTGATGGTCCTCTAGGCTATAAAAATCATTTAATATTGCTCAAATTGGCAAAGACACTAAAAATTTTGAAGTGAAGAGTTTGCTTGAAATAAGCGTCAAGTACATACAACATTAAGTTAACTTCTGCGTTCGTTTCCCTCATGCATAGATGAGGGGAGGGCACTGATATTCTTTCTGGGGACATGAGATCACAGGTGTGTGTCCAAAAAAAAAAAGCGCCCATTTGTAGGAATGAGAAATATTGCCCAAATTCAGGGGTCAGCCTGCTTTTGTAAATGAGCTCTGTTGGAACACACCCTGTCCATTCATACATGAATTGTCTGTGGCTGCTACAGAAGTAGAACTAATAGTGTGATAATAGCCTTCAAATCTTAAAATATTTACTGTGCTTACCCCTGGACTAGTTAGTAATCAACAACTTTAAAAATATTTATTAGAAATAAGTTTTAGTGAAGTAGCCAGCAGCACCTAAGATCAAAGTCCTCAAACCTGATTAAAGTCTTTAGAAATTATTTCAAAGGAATTGTTTTCAGATCTAAAAATATGCATTTGATATGGTGCTTTACTGCCTTACAGTACAGAAAGTATAGAAATTTCTATACAGATAGCAAAGACATTTATTATGTTACTAGTTCAAAGAGCATTCTTCAGTGTACCTGAGGGGAGTTGAAACATAAAGAATGAATGAATTTAGACTGAAAACCCAGGCTATTTAGTATTTTTCCTTTGAATTGGTAAGTCTTGAATAGCCAAAGGAAGTGGCAGGTCAAGACTGGGACTTTGTTTCAGTCATTGAGATATAGTGGGTGGACATAGCTTATAACAAGTAAAGGGTTGTCATACAGGATTAGATAACGTTAGGACATAGCATATGAGGGGAAGAAGCTTAGGTTTGGGAAGCAGAGTTCAGAACAGCAGGTCTTAGACAAGATAAAGTTGTCTTAACTGAGGGAATAATTTAATGAAACAAACTGACAGGGATCAGCAGCGACTTTAGAGTGTGGAAAACATGGTAGCAGGAGCTAGAATGTGGGATAAGATAGATAGAATGGTGGGATTAAAATCTGTACATGAGAAAACTGGATATCTGGAGAGTCCAAGCCTAGAGGAGATTATGCAGCCATGGTCTTCTGACCCAAGACAGAGATCGAAATTGTCAGACAAAGGAAAATAAAGGTCCCAGAATCAACTTTTAGTCTTCAGCATTTTCCAGTATAAATCTGTGATGTGTTTTTTCTGTGTTGGATCAAATTTTGAGAATAACTGAGAGAGTAACTTTCCCATTTTTTGTTGGCAGGCTCATACAGATGACTAGAATGAGTGTTGGAATCAAGCTTAGAATTTCCTAATGGCAACATTAGAGCAGTGTCAACAAATTATCAGTTGGCTAATAAAGGTTTTTCATTAAATGCTTGTCATGTATCAGGCATTGCTTCGCTTCATAGCCTGTAGATCTAAAGATTAAATAAAGTCTTAAGGTATGTTGAGTCATTTACAGGTTTTAAAAAGCATCAAATGGGCTGGTGGCATATTTCATCACTATTTTGTTTTTCATAAATACTGAATGACATTCATAAAATTCTCAATAATAACCTTTGATGGAGCTCCTAGACCACTGAGTTTGGTGTAGAGGATTGAGCAACAGAGGATTGAGCAACAACAGAGAAGGATGACAAGCCTTCTCTGAAGTCATGTGTTAGGTTCACATTAGTTCATTAAATATATACATTTATACTCCATTTCTGAAAGAACTTTGAAGTAGCTTACTTAACAAAATTAAACACAGTTGAAAATATATTTTATTTTTGCATACAGCAATTGTAGTTAAACATAGCAGAGAAAAGGATATCATCAGCAGACATTTGAGATGGATGTTTAGACTGGTGAAATAAACATCAGCAAGATCACCAGAAGCCAAGGCTCAAGAAGGGAAAAACATGTTAAGCCATCCTTTTTGATAAAGAACACACAGGAACTAGCTAAATTGTTCTCCTGTTTCTTAATTCAAGGAGAATGTACTTTGTGAATTCTGGCATAAGGAACTTTTTGGGTACAGATAATTATTTCTTTAACACATCAGTAAAAGACAGTGTTCTAGGTGAAATTTTTATCCATCTTCATAGGTTGAAGACTTAAATTTTAGTAAAGGTTTTCAGTGAGGAATTAGTTGAAAGTGTCTGTTTTCTGATGATCAGATTTAGTAAAGATATAAGACTAGAGAATCTAGAGAAATGATTAGTTGAAAGCATATGTATTAAGTGAGCCTTTGAAAAGTACTTAATTAGTATTTCTCTGAGCAATACCTTAAGTTTCTGCAGGTGGTGCATTTTTAAAAGGGGTGTCTCAGATGAGAGCTGACTTTTTGGACTGTTGAAAATATCTTACACAAACCCACAGCCAACATTATACTTAACAGTGAGAAGCTGAAAGCTTTTCCTTTAAGATCGGGAACAAGAGAAGGATGCCCACTCTCCCCACTTCTATTCAATATAGTACTGGAGGTCCTTGCCACGGCAGTCAGAAAACACAAAGAAATAAAAGGCATCCAGGTTGGCAAGGAAGAAATTAAGCCTCCCCTGTTTGCAGATGACATGATATTGTACATAAAAAACCCAAAAGAATCCACTCCAAAACTACTAGATCTAATACATGAATTCAGCAAAGTTGCAGGATACAAAATTAATATGCAGAAATCTGGCATTCCTATACACTAACAATGAACTAGCAGAGAGAAATCAGAAAAAAATTCCATTCACAGTTGCATCAAAAAGAATAAAATACCTAACCAAGGAAGTGAAAGACCTATATACTCTGACAATTAATTACAAGACACTCATGAGAGAAATTAAAGAAGATACCAATTAATGGAAACACATCCTTGCTCATGGAAAGGAAGAATTAATATTGTCAAAATGGCCGTCCGCCTAAAGCAATCTACAGATTCAATGCAATTTCTATCAAAATACCAACAGCATTCAACGAACTAGAGAAAATCGTTCTAAAATTAATATGGAACCACAAAAGACTCCAAACAGCCAAAGCAATCCTGAGAAGGAAGAATAAAGCTGTGGGGATTATGCTCCCCAACTTCAAACTCTACTACAAAGCCGCAGTAATCAAGACAATTTGGTACTGGCACAAGAACAGACCCGTAGACCAATGGAACAGACTAGAGAGCCCGGATATAAACCTAACCATATATGGTCAATTAATATATGATAAAGGAGCCATGGACATACAATAGGGAAATGACAGCCTCTTCAACAGCTGGGGTTAGCAAAACTGGACAGCTACATGCAGGAGAATGAAACTGGATTATTGTTTAACCCCATACACAAAAGTAAACTCGAAATGGATCAATGACCTGAATATAAGTCATGAAACCATAAAACTCTTAGAAAACAACATAGGCAAACATCTCCTGAATATGAAAATGAGCAACTTCTTCCTGAGTGCATCTCATTGAGCAAGGGAAACAAAAGCAAATATGAACTCATGGGACTACATCAAACTAAGAAGTTTCTATATGGCAAAGGACACCATCAACAGAACAAAAAGGCATCCTACAGTATGGGAGAATATATTTTAAATGACATATCCGACAAGGGGTTAACGTCCAAAATATATAAAGAACTTAAACGCCTCCACACCCAAAAAGCAAATAACCCTATTAACAAATAGGGAGAGGATATGAAGAGACAGTTCTCCAAAGAAGAAATACAGATGGCCAACCGACACATGAAAAGATGCTCCACATCACTAATCATCAGGGAAATCCAAATTAAAACTACAATGAGGTATCACCTCACACCAGTAAGGATGGCTAGCATCGAAAAGACTAAGAACAACAAATGCTGGTGAGGATGCGGAGAAAGGGGAACCCTCCTACGCTGCTGGCGGGAATGTAAGCTAGTTCAACCACTGTGGAAAGCAATATGGAGGTTCCTCAAAAAACTAAAAATAGAAATACCATTTGATCCGGGAATCCCACTCCTTGGAATTTACCCAAAGAACACAACTTCTCAGATTAAAAAAGACATATGCATCCCTATGTTTATCGCAGCACTTTTTACAGTAGGCAAGATATGGAATCAACCTAAGTGTCCATCAGTAGATGAATGGATAAAGAAGCGGTGGTACATATACACAATGGAATATTATTCAGCCATAAGAAAGAAACAAATCCTACCACAACATGGATGGAGCTGGAGGACATTATGCTCAGTGAAATAAGCCAGGCGGAGAAAAACAAATGCCACATGATTTCCCTCATTTGTGGAGTGTAACAACAAAGCAAAACTGAAGGAACAAAATAGCAGCAGACTCAGAGACTCCAAGAAGGAACTAGTGGTTACCAAAGGGGAGGGGTGTGGGAGGGTGGGGAGGGAGAGAGAAGGGGATTGAGAGGTATTATGTTTAGTACACATGGTGTGGGGGGTCACGGGGAAAACAGTGTAGCACAGAGAAGGCAAATAGTGAATATGTGCCATCTTACTACACTGATAGACAGTGACTGCATTGGGGTATGGGTGGGAACTTGATAATATGGGTAAATGTAGTAACCACATTGTTTTTTCATATGAAATCTTCATAAGTGTTTATCAATAATACCTTAATACAAAATTTTAAAAAATCTTAACAATTCTACATTTCCTCTTTCTCATTCCGCCTTCTCCCCCATTTTTTACTCTCTCCACCAAAAAGAGAGGAAAGCTTTGGTCTGTTAGAACTTGAGGGATTTACCACTTAAGAAGAAGAAATAATGTATTGTCAACTATGGGAGGACCTTGATGCATCTTCATTGCGCTAGTTATATAAATTTATGTAGAATGGATCTTCAGATAGCCAGGAGCATACATGTTTGATGGGTTCTTTAATTATTTATTTAAATAGAGAACGCCTACCAAAAAGAAGGATTTTCATTTTAATAATGGCTAATCCTGTAGAGTGACATAAATGTGTTCTAAAGCTTTATATGTGATGTTTCCTATTCTGTAAATGAGGAAACTAAAATTCAGAGGATTGGTTAGCAGCTTGGAATAAGGTGACACAGTTAGAATTCAAATCCAGGTCTATGCAAAGCTTGTGCAGTGCTCTGTCTTGTATGGATTTGTTTATTTTAATTTTTTCTTAATTTATAACTGTTCTTTGCCAGACACTAGGAATACAGTTTGAGAAAAGGAAAAAAATCTAAACAAAAAAGACAGAGTTCCTGTTCTTAGAGTTTATCTCTTGTAGGAGAGAGCAAGGTGGATCTCAGATGGGCAGGAGTCTGGGCCTGTTAAGAAATTCTAGGAAATTGATCTGTGATTTACACAGGTTGCTATAAGTACTATAAAATGTGTGGACATTATAATGCATCTGGTGAATAGGCATACAGTAGGAATTGAGGCCTGAGAATATTAAAATTCCCTGTGAGTTTGACAGAGATAGCTTCTTCAAGGATCTGATGGAACCCTAACCATGGGTCGGCAGTATCAATAGGTGAGCACCTATTAGGGGAACTGACAGGGAACTTCTCCCAGAATCAATTTCAGTTTAGACAGCTCTTGATGTATCATTAACCCCTATTAGCTTAAATTGAGTTGAAGGAACTTATATCCTTTTTCTTTTGTCACCCTTTGTGACAGGCCTTTTAAAAATTATTAGATAATTATAGAAGTGAATGTCAGATTACTGTGATCAACGTTTCAAAGGTAATCGACAGTACAATGAGAGCATAAAGGGAGATACTGATCTGGTTGGGGAGGTGTGGAAGGCTTTCCTCATTAGGTGATGCTTTAACTAAGATGGAAGTGTATGCATAAACTAGCAGAGGCCCTAGTGAAGTTTATTCCACGTAGAAGAAACAAGCCCATTTTAAAGGCACTGTGTCAGGGAATGGAAAAAGACCATTGGTGCCTGGAGCAGGGAACTGCGGAGGGGAGCATGGGACAAAATGAGACTGGAGAGGTATATGGGAGTTAGACCAGGCAGAGCCTTGGATATATAGCTTTTTGTGTTTAACCTGAGTGGGAAGTCCTTGACCTTTTTAAGGGGGTAAAGGGAGAAGGTGGGTATTAGTCACCTTATCAGATTAGTTTTTGAAAAGACAGACATGCCATATCCTGTTAGATACTTGCTCTATGAGAGATGAAGGTAATTTAGGCTGTGGTGGTGTTGAAGGAGGAGACAAATATGGAGAAAATGGGGGTAAAAATCAATAGAATCCAGTGATGGATAGGTTTAAGGGGTACTGGAGCAAAAGCTATAGAGGCCTCTTGACATTCCTAGTTGATTAACCAGCTAATTCTGTTTAGGTTGCTTTTAAGGGTTAAGTTGTTTCTGCAATGTCCTAATGGCCAAAGCTTAGTTTCCAGACTTGTAGTTGCTACCTTATAGTGTTACAGTTAAAATCATAGCGTTGCTGAATACAGTGCAAGTTTTAATCAGTGTTCATTTAAACTTAGTTGTAATTGAGCCTTATTCTCCCACCTTGTTAACTTTTTTTTTTCCTAAGCAGCATTACTGTCCTTTGCTTATATGAGAAATTTGAAAACAAAACATTTTTTGGGAGAGGGTGGATTATTGCTAAACATTAGTGCCCTTATTTTCTAAAAAGTTTTGAGATTTAATTAACATGTCATACAATTAACCAATTTAAAATGTTTAATTCAATTGTATTTAGTCTGGTTGTACAGCCATTACAAAAGGCAAGTTTAAGTTATTTTCATTACCCCAGAAAGAAATGCTGTACTCATTATGGGTCACTCCTCATTTCTCCCCAACTTCTCCAGTTGTAGACAGTTAACTAATAAATTTACCCTTTCTGGACATTTCATGTAAATGGGATGCTGTAATACATGATGTTTTTAATATGCCTTTTTTTAACTGAGCATAATGTTCTCAAAGTTCGTCTATTTTGTAGCATGTGTCAGTACTTTGTTCCTTTTTCATGGCTAATATTTCACTGAATGGCTAGAACTCATTTTGTTTGTTATCAGTTGATGGACACTGGGTTGTTTCCACTTTCATAACAAGTTTTTTATGGAAATGTTGCATTGACCACCTATGTACAAGTTTTTATATGGACATTGATTTTCAACTCTCAAGTATATACCTCAAGTGGAATTGATGTGTAGTATTTCATATTATTATGGTTCATTTTTTGAGAAACTGTCAACTATTTTCCAAAGATGCTGCACCATTTTACATTCCCACTAGCAGTGTACAAGGATTCCAGTTTCTCTGTATCCTTGCTAACACTTGTTATTTTCTCATAATAAAGTAACTAAGTAAGTGTAAGGTGATACCTCACTTTTGATTTGCATTTCTCTGAAGGCTAATGAGTTGAACTTGGTTTTTAGAAGAAAAGCAGCACTGAGATTTCATTGAGAATATAAAAATGGAAATGTTTGGTAATTTCATGTAATTGCTTAGTGGTAATTAGGTTAGGTGTATTTAAAATTTGTTGTTCTTTTTCATCAGTTGTATTCCCTGAATGACTACAAACCACCTATTTCTAAAGCAAAAATGACCCAAATTACTAAGGCAGCCATCAAAGCTATTAAGGTGAGTAATAAATTTTACTCTTGTGTTTTCAAAAGGAAATACTGCACTAAGATTTTAGAGGAGGTATAATCTTTAAAGATTGTATATTTTCTTCCTCTTTACAGAGTAAATGTTCATGGAGAAAAACACAAAAATGAAAATCTATCATCTGTAAACTCTTCTATCTTCTACCTAGAGATAAACACTTAACATTTTGATAAGTATTCTTCCGTAAACTTTGAAACAATCATTTTACCTTAATTTTCTTAGGCAGGTAAGATTTTAGACAGCTACATTGTGAAGAATGTGTTTAACACTGTCACTTGTCATGCTCTCTTCACAGAATCTTGAAATACGATTTGGTAAAATATTTCTAAATAAAAATTAGTCTATTTTTTTTTTTAACTAATTCTATTGTAGATTTGAAAAGGGGCCATTATGGAAAATAATTGAGCCTCATTGTACATAGGACATTTGAACTATGGGGAAGAGGTATGGGCATTTAGCCCCTGCTCTGATAATAGCGCTTCTGAACACATGTTGACTCATGGACACTTCTGAAAATCTCAGAATAGGTTGGCCTTTCTCTAAAGAAATACCCATATGCATAAAGTTTTGCATAAAATTTCTTGGCTTTAAGGACCTTTTGAAGTTTAATCACAGACATCTGTTCAAGAGGTGTTTATCCCTAAAGCTAAGACTCCCTCGTTAGTAGGATATTAAAACTAACTGCTTATTTTTAACTACATAGGTATTAGTCTATGGATATATGGTGAAACATTTTTCTATTCTGAATAAGAACATCAGCCATAACCAGAAACACCAATTATTCAAATAAATAGTCTTTGAATAACCGCATTATGCATTATATTTAACAAATTGCTCTTGGGAGCTAATTGCCACTAGGAGAGAATGCAGGTTGCTAGTTGATTTTTCAGTGTTCTCATAGCCAAAGCCTAGTTTTCAGATTTGTATTTGTATCTTACAGCATTGTAGTTATAACCCCTGTATTTATATGCAGAAAATCTAAGAGGGGATAAAGACAGTGGCCTGTACACATGTTTAAGCGAGAAAATTTCTTTGAAGAAGTGATTTTTCAGGATATCTGATCGGCTTAGTATGGAATGTTAAGTCTCTTGTGCTTGCTTTTTTTTTTTTTTTAGATAAAATTTTATTGAAGGGTAGTTGACACACAGTATTACATTAGTTTCAGGTGTACAACACAGTGATTGAACATTTATATACATGATAATCTTGTGCTTGCTTTATACTGTTCTACATCATGATCAGATTTTTATCATGATCCTAAGAGAGTGCAAACATATATTTTTACCATTTTTATTCTGTGAAAATTAGCAATTGATGCATGGAGAAGATTCCATAAGGTACAAGTGTTAACATTATTTCCACTTTTCAGATGTTGAAGGGCCTAAGAGAAATTGAGTAATTTGAAATAAACAGAATAAATACAAGTAGAATGAATATTCTACTGTTTTGAGTTATTGTTTTAAATTTTTTAATTTTGAAAAAATTCGTATTGCAGAATATTATAATGAGCAACACATAGTCTATCCTTAGATTTGCCAGTTAACATTTTGCTACTTTTGGCTAGCTTCTGCATACGCACACAGGTGCTTTTTCATTTGAGAGTTAGTTTCACATTTCAGTCATAATAGTATTTAATCCTTCAGTACTTGAATTTGAATCTCCTAAGAACAAAGATGTTTCCTAAGTAACCACAGTACAGTGATCACATGCAAGAAATTTCACTGTGATATAGTACCATTATCTAATATACCTACTTAAATTTACCAGTTGTCTCAGTATTGACGTTAGTACTTGTCCCCTGTATCCCTGCTTTTCAAGATTCAGGCAAGATCACACATTACATTTATTTGCCTTGTTAATTATTTTATTTTGTTTTTCATGTCATTGACATTTTTGAAGAGTTCAGACCAAATGTTTTGCAGTACTGTATTATTTTAAATACATTTAGTACATATGTAGAGAATTTGAACTGCCTTTTAAATCAGATTTGAATGATACTCTGTTATTGAGATAAGTTAGTATTTTTTTAATAAGTGTTTAGAGAAATGGTTATTTTAATGGTTGCTTGTTCACATTGTACAATGTCAACAAAAGCTCACAGATAATATATTGTGGAAGAATGTATATGAAACTTTGAATTAAATTTTAGCAAGTGGCATTATTCTGAATTACATATGGTATCTAAAATAACTTAAAAATAGGAAGCACTGCCAAATTGTTTATCAGCAGAATAGTTTAATAAAAACCACTCTAAGTATTTAATATTTTGTATATTGATTTTAAATATTTAAGTACCTGTAAAGTACTTAATAACTAAAAAAATTTTTTTTTAACCTTAAGTAACTTAAACTGTTGAATGAAGTTACTTTATAATAAGGAAATTCTAGACAGACTTAATTGCAGATTTGATTTGGCAAATACGAATAATGAGATTTCCTTTCATTTTTTGTTTACATAAATATTGGATTTCATGGTGCTGTTCACTTGAATGTTCTTGTGTCTTTTCAAAGGGAATGTCCATTAAAAGTATATAATTCATGAGATCAGAAGTATAAATACAAGCACAGTTCACCTTACTTCTTTAAACAGAAATATGTTAATAGGCAGTTGCCATCAAGGTTTTAAATTTTTTAAGCCCAAATTGTAGATACTTTTTGTGCAAGCTATAATTTCCATTTTACCCATTTTCAGGTTTATTCATAGTGTTTATAAAACAAATCTGTTTTCTCATAGTTGATAATAGCCCATTACTAATCCTGAATCTGTGCTCATCTCACTTACGATTCATTTTGTCTGATCCATGAGGACGTTTGTATCTCTATCTTATGTGCAGTTCTCTTTTCCAGGAGGAGCAGAGGAGACAATGACAGTGAAAACAACTTCCTTGCCTACCTTTATTGATGCTATTTGTTGACAGTTACTGGTTTTTCTAGTACTGCTGTAATTTAGCTGATAAAATGATACTACAATAAATCTTTCCCTTCTATGAAAGGAAGAATATACATCTGCCAGTGTGATTATTACAAGTATTTTGCTCTCACCATAACTGTTTGTGGAAGTATGCCTTCATAAAGACTGACAGAATTCTTTTGTATCTGTGTTAATACATTTTGGATATACTGACTCTATACCTAATTCAATATAATCCCTTTTATTATTTAGATAACTAGTTGCTTATGAAGGTGACTGACATGAATGTTTGTTTGCTTCACAATTCATCATTAAAATTAATTGTTTTTATAGAGCTTTGAAGCTATTGTAAATCCAGTAGCAGGAAAATTATAATCAGATTTTAAAACCATGCTTCATTTTTCTTTTCTTTTAGTTCTATAAACATGTGGTACAGAGTGTTGAGAAATTCATTCAGAAAGTAAGTATATAATTTTCCATATATTTGCTAAATGTACTTTAGTTTATATTGTCTTGTTTTTTTTAAAATCAAATATGCAAGTTAAATTATTTTGATGGACTATTCAAAAGTGATTCCATTTATTTTCTGTTGAAGAAATGAGAAGTTCCTATGCATAACTCTAAAAATGGTAGCTTTCAGGTAGATGTTTTTGTTAATTTGTATTGCTATAGTGAGCATCTGTCTCTTGAAAAAATTGGTGTCAATATGATTGCTCTTTAATGAAATTACAAATTCATTGCTTTTTATGGCCTTTACAGAAATTCTCGCTTATCATTTCAAGGTGAATGCCTAGAGAGCAGCTCTCCTTTTAGATAAGGTGTGGATAAATATTGCCTACCAGCCACTTCTTGTGCTGATTCATTTTGTCTCACCTGTTAGGACATTATGCAACTCAACATCTTATTATGTAGACCTGAAGTTCCATTTTCCAGGGTAAGCAGAGGAAGGTGAAGTTGAAAACAGTTGTCTTGCGCACACTTAGTAATAATGCTTTTTATAACCAAGATCTGAGGTGACTAGATAATAGTTCTTCTGCCCTCTTTGTGATCAGTGTATTATTTGTGGCACAGTTTTCAGCAAGACCACATAAAATGTATGAAATGATACTATAGGAAATCTGTACCTTACTGTAATTAACTTTAGGTTTTGTACTCTGTCCATGTTCAAATGCCTAGATGTAGTGGAACTAGTTTGAGAGTTAGAGGTATATGGCATCAAGATTAAGCAAGTTTGCAGTGTGTTTTCTTGAGCAAAGTACTTGACTGGGTGAGGGATGCTTGGATCAATGTGAGATTACTGTGTCATTAAACTAGCTAGGTAACCTTGAACAAATAAGGACACCTTTATGTGATTCAGCTTTTTTCTCAGTCTTGTTTTTTCAGTACCAAAAGTATAAATAAAACATTTTGAGATGAAAGGCTAATAAATTGAGGCTAAGACATGGGGTAAAATAACAAGTAAGTCAAAGTGTAAAATAAAAATGTGGTAAGCCTTTTTTGTGCATAGGAATTACCTAGGGATTGTGATAGAATGCAAATTCTGATGCACTAAGTGTGGCGTTGAGATTTTACATTTCTAACTATTGTTACTTGATACCTTTGCTGTTAGTTCAGAAACCACAATTTGAATAGTAGGGGTTTAAGGAATAAAGAAGAATTGAAAAACAGTTTTTTTGACTGATTTGATTTGGGGCGGGGGCACTTTTAATAAGGTATTTCAGAATCTCAGGAAGACCTTGGGTGAGCAAAATTATATCCGTTGTGAGGTAATTGTAAAATCAGTCTGAAGAAGCAAGTCAATATCTGGCTGAAAATTATTTTGACGTAAAGAAAAGGGTGGAATTTAATCTTTATTGCACTTTAAGATATGAAATTCCACATAGAAATAAAACTACTAAGAGGAGAAGCTTCATAGTGTATGCACAGTTTGTAACTGTTTGCGTATACTATAAAGTGATGCATTAACAAACCCCATTTAAAAAATATTCTTAGTAGAGAAACAGTAAGACAAACTTAGAACACCGAACTACTTTATGCCCCATTTGTACAATCTGAGAGTTCAAGGTCCCAGGAGGGCCTCCTTGAGCTTGGAATATATAGCCTCCAGAGGGAGGCAGAATCTGGCACATTTTGATCTTCCTCTTCCTTTACAGAGAAATACTTCTCAATCAAATTTAATAAAACTTTGTACACAGACTCATTTTCATGGTTTTGTAGACCTTCAGTTTTGTCCATAACTCCGTGTTCTTCCATCATTAAGTGTCTCAGCAGCCTGAAAGACGTATGATACGGCATCCAGAATAACAGAATAATTTTTGATCTTTTGCATTTAGGAGGTTCATCAGTAGTTCTGTTATACCTCATTGAAGCAGGTATACAATCTGTTCAACCCTTCTGTCACTTGTATAATTGCTCACAGCCCATACAGCTTCCTTTTGGGTCTTAAAGTCTGCATTAGAATGCCAAAGAAGAATGACATTCCTCAATGTCTGGGGAAAAATTTAAAAGCTTTGCACCATCCCCCATTTAAAACAGATTCATCAATGGATTAGTGTAATGGTAGATTAAAGTGTGTAGTTTTAATTAGGCTTTCTATTTTGAGATAATTATAGATTCACATATAATTTATTTGGTAGTAGATTATAATAATACAGAGAGATTGCATATACTCTTCATTTAGTTGCCCCAAATAGTAACATCTTTTATAACTGTGGTGAAGTATCAATACCAGGACATTGACACAATCTACCAACTTACTCAGATTTTACCAATTTTACATGCCCTCATTTGTGTATCTATATATTTAGTTCTTTGCAGTTTAATCACATGTATTGGTTCCTATAACTACCACTGCAGTTAGGATATAGAACAGTTACATCACTATAGGGATCCATTGTATGTCATTTTTTATATAGCCACACTCAGCTCTCTTCTCCTCCCTTCCATCCCAGGGCCTGGCATTTACTAACCTGTCCCCTGTCAGGTTTTTGTAATTTTGTAATTTTGCCATTTCAAGAATGTTATTTAAAGGTGGCCTTTTGATACTGGCTTGTTTTACCCGTATAATTTCCTTGAGATCCATTGAAATTGTGCATGTATCTAATAGTCACTTCCTTTCTATTTCTAAGTAGTGTTTCATGGTATGGATGTACCATGGTTTGTTTAAACCGATTACTCCTTGACGGTCATCTGAATTTCCATTTTTTGGGCTCTTGTGAATAAAGCCGCTGGGAAATTCATGTATAGATTTTCATGTGAACATAAGTTTTCATTTCTCTAGGTTTGTGTGTGTTTCATTTTATAGGAATCGGCCAAACTGTTTACCAGAGTAGCTGTGTTATGTTACATTCCCACCAGCAATGTATGATTCATTCATTTTCCACATTCTTGCATCATTTTGGTGTTAACCACTATTTTTTATTTTAGCTATTCTGATAGATGTGTAGTGGTATCTCTGTAGTTTTGATTTGATTTTCCCTAATGGCTGATGATGTTGAACATATTTTCATATGCTTATTTCCCATTATCAGTGAAATGTCTTTTCATGTCTTTCGTCCATTTTCTGGTTGGATGGGTTTTTTTACTGTTGAGTTTTGAGGGTTCTAGATATATTCTAGATATAAGTCCTTTGTTGGTTATATGGTTTGCAAATATTCTTTTCCCCATTAATAGTGTCTCTTTTCATTCTGTTAACACAAGGGGTTTTGCAGAACAAAGATTTTAGTTTTGATGAGGTTCCAGATTATATATATTTTGAATACTAGAGGAACCCTACTTTTCCTTCATCCTATTCTTATTGGAACTTTAATATTTGTGGGCTGGGGAATAGATAAAATACAAGTAAACATGGAGCCAGCAGGGTTGTGATAGGAAACCTGAACCACATGCCACTTGCTTTGTTTTCTGCCCCACAGCTCTTGAGGTATTTGCACAGGTGCATTGCTTCAGTGAAACCCAGTTTGTAAAAACCACAGGATTAGAATATTACTTATAGTAGTAAATACTATTGATAATATTTAGAATAGTAGAATATTGTGGCCTTTAATCTCTGGTGTAGGTACACAAAGGTTTGGGTGCTTGGGCACAGATGTTTGAAAGGGGTAAATTTGCTTTTGTACTTTTTACTAATATTCCTCTGCCTTGGGATATTTTAGATCCATTCTTTGTTCCATATGTCTAAAATTGACATTTGAAATATCTTGAGCTTTTTAGTCATTGTTAATCATTAAGATAAATTTTTACCTGTTTTTCATTTAAGAAGGATATTAACATACATTTTTCCTGTTAATATGAAATATGTATATACACATGTAGAAAAGTGCAGTAAACATAATGCATGTAGTTGAATTTTTATAGAGAAGACCACTCACTTCATAAAAGAACTTTCTAAAATCTGCAGTAGCCTCTTCCTGATCATATCCTTCCTCAAGTAAACACAGTCTGACTTCTAAGTTAGTCACATCCTTGCTTGGCATTATCATATTGTTCTACAAGTTGGAATTCTTGAAGTAGTTTTAACCTGCTTTTTAATTTTATATAAGTGGAATCCTATAAGTATTTCGTGTACAGTTATTTTACTCAGTATCATCTGTTTTGAATTCATCCCTATTGTGTGTAATAGTATTTGTTTTAGTTGCTGTATATATTCCATTATGTAAAGAAACTGCAGCTATCCACTCTGTTGACATGCATTGCATGTTGTATGATTATATGTTTTTTAAGTTTTTAGAGTTATGAACACTACTGCTAGGAATACATTAATAAATCCTGATGCACCTTGCATTTCTGTGGATATACATATCTTGATCTTGGCTAGATGATACCAAATTAATTTCATAAAGGTTATACTAATTCACAGTTCCACTACCTATGTGTGAGTTTGCATTGCTCCCATCTTTACCAACACTTACTAGACTTGATTGCTTCTAATCTGGTGTGTCCTAGTTAAAGGTTATTTTAAAAAGATACTACCCTAATAATTACCTTCACTCAAGGAGTTAAGTTACAACCAGCATTAAGACTTATTTATCAAGATGTTCTTTAGACTGTTAGTGACTCATTGAATAGGATGAATTTCTATAGTCAAAGAGCAAAATATCCCCTATTACCAGAAAGCTAAAAAATGACCAGGTTGCTTTATGATTATTATTTTCTTCAGATTTAGTATTATCATATCTAATTCAACTTCAGATATTTTACTAAGCTGTGTATTAAATTTTGATTTGTTACCGTGCTTTATCAAAACTGGGATAATATTTTTTTTTCTTGCCATTTCTCTTCTCCCTTAGTTGTGCAATGACACTCCATGTTAGTGAAAGGCTAAGTCATCTTCCATCTCTTGCTTCCTTACTCGTGTGACCAAGGCCCTCTGAATGAAAGGAGGAGAGGAGTTAGTGATTTCCCATCATCCTTTTCTGGCTCAGGTGTTGTCGAAACAATTGCTATTGTGAAATTTCTGAGATTCCACAATTTTTGGAAAACTTAAATCATGAGTCTTGGAAATGACAAAAGAGTTCTTGTTGAATCTTCCTTCCCGATCATTATACCTTTTACTTCCTTTTCTTTATTGCATTAGCTAGGATTTCCAGTATAATGTTGAAAAGCAGTAGTGGGGGAAGGGGAGTGCATACATACTTATATGTCTTGTTACCCATACCTGATCTTAGTGGGAAAACTTCTAGGTTGTTAGTACAAGGTACATTTTTTAAAGAGCTTGTACTTCTGGACTGTGAGCTTCCCATGTGCTTCTCAGATATTTTAATCCGCCTTTGGTGGGACAAGATTGCCTTCTCCCAGGTCAGTTAGTCTCTGCTAAAATCCCCCCAAGGTATGCTCTGGTTAAATAGTCTCTATTGAGGGCATAATGTGTTAAGAAGAGACCATTGCTGGCGATCTCAGAATGATTCGTTTTCCCCTTCCCTGCTAAAAGCATGAGAGGATTTTTTTCCAGTATTTTCTCCAGTATTCACTGTGAGAACTCATGTGTTACCAGGTATGACTATGCTGGGACAACCCTCTTTTTTTAACTGCTGCTGTTGTCGGCATTGTTCAGTGCTTTGCAAGTGCAGACACACACTCCTTTTTTTTTTTTAACCACTGTACCTTGGATTTTTTAATACCACTTTTAGCAGCTGAAAGTGGAAGCACAAATTCTAATCATAGAATCATTAAAGTGTGTTCATATATTGCAAGGTATGTATGTGGTCCTGCTTCCAGATGGCTTCACAACTGAATTTTACCAAACATTCAAAGAAGAGCTAATTTCCATGCTCTTACAGTATTTCAAAAAATAGAAGAGGAGGGTATACTTCCAAACTCATTCCATGAGGACAGCATTGCTCTAATTCCAAGACCAGACAAAGGCACCACAAAAAAAGAAAATTATAGACCAATATCCTTGATGAACATAGATGCAAAAATACTCAACAAAATATTAGCAAACTGAATTCAGAAATACGTCAAAAAGATTATCACAACCAAGTAGGATTTATTCCAGGGATGCATGGATGGTATAATATTTGTAAATCAATCAATATAATATACCACATTAACAAATAGAAGGATAAAAACCACTTGATCCTCTCAGTAGATGGTGAAAAAGCATTTGACAGAATTCAGCATCCATTCATGATAAAAACTCTCAACAAAATAGGTATAGAGGGTATGTATACCTCAACATAATAAAGGCCATATATGAAACCCACAGCCAACATTACTTAATGATGAAAAGCTGGAAATGTTTCCTTTTAAAATCAGGACCAAAACAAGGATGTCCACTCTCACCACTTTATTCAACATAGTACTGGAGGTCCTAGCCACCATGACAGTCAGACAAAACAGAGAGATAAAAGCATCCAGATCAGTGAGGAAGAAGTTAAACTGTCCTTATTTACAGATGACATGATATTATACATAGAAAATTCTAAGGACTCCACCAAAAAACTGTTAGAACTAATAATTAGATTCAGCAAAGTTGCAGGATACAAAATTACTAAACAAATCTGTTGCATTCCTATGTACTAACAAAGAAGTAGCAGAAAGAAATGAGGAAAACAACTCCATTTATAATTGCATCAAAAAGAGTATAATACTTAGGAATAAGCCTAACCAAGGAGGCGAAGGACCTGTACTCTGAAAACTGTAAGACACTCATGAGAGAAATTAATGATGCCAATAAATGGAAATCTATCCTGTGCTCATGGATAGGAAGAAATAATATTGTGAAAATGGCCATCCCGCTTAAAGCAATCTACAGATTGAATGCAATCCCTATTGAACTACCAACAGCATTTTTCGGTGAACTAGAACAAATAGTTCTAAAATTCATGTGGAGCCACAAAAGCAATTCTGAGGAAGAGCAACAAAGCTGGGGTGGGGGGAGATTACGGCCTGACTTCAAGCTACAATAATCAAAACCGGATGGTGCTGACACAAGAGCAGACCCATAGATCAGTGAAAAAATAGAGAGCCCAGTTACAAACCCATGCATATATGGTCAGTTAATATATGATAAGGAGCCATGAATATACAATGCAGAAAAGACAGCCTCTTCAATAACTGGTGTTCGGAAAACTGGACAGCTACATGCAAGAGAATGAACCTGGATTAACGTCTAACTCCATATGCTAAACTAGAAATGAATCAAAGACCTTAATGTAAGAAATGAAACCATAAAGCTCAGAAGAAAATATAGGCAAAAGTCTCTTGAATATAAGTATCAGCAATTTTTTCCTGGACACATCTCCTCAGGCAAGGGAAACAAAATAAAAAACAAGTGAGGCTATGTCATACTAAAAAGCATCTGTATAGCAAAGGACACAGAACAAAAAGGCAACCTACAGTATGGGAGAATATATTCTTAAATGATGATATAGCCCCATCTGATAAGGGGTTAATGTCCAAAATATATAAAGAACTCCTGTGCCTCAACACTTGAAAAAAAAATGGGCAGAGGACCTGAACAGACACTTCTCCAAAGAAGAAATCCAGGCACATGAAAAGATGCTCCTCATTGTTAATCATCAGGGAAATGCAAATCAAAAGCACAATGAGATATCACCTCACACCAGTTAGGGTGGCCACTACCCAGAAGACAAACAACAGCAAATGTTGACGAGGATGTGGAGAATGGGGAGCTCTCCTACACTGCTGGTGGGAATGTAAATTAGTTCAACCATTGTGGAAAGTAGTAAGGAGAGTCCTCAGAAAACTAAAAATAGAAATACCACTCGACACAGTTGATCTTTTAGAAATTTACCTGAAGAAAACAATCCCTGGTTCAAAAAAGATATATGCAACCCAGTGTCTATCACTGCACTATTTACAATAGCCAAGATATGGAAGCAACCAAAGTGTCCATTAATAGATAAGTGGATAAAGAAGATATGGTACATATACGCAGTGGAATATTATTCAGCCATAAAAATACTGCCATTTGTAACAACATGGATGGACATAGAGGGTATTAATGCTAAGTGAAATATATCAGGTGGAGAAAGACAAATACCATATGATTTCAACTTATTTGTGGAATATTAGAACAAAACAAAATAAATATCAGTAGACTCATAGACACTAAAAAGTGACTAGTGGTTAACATGGGGGAGGGGTTGGGGTGGCTGATGGTGGGGGGATAAAGGGGCACAAAAATTCTCTAGCATAATATAAGTTGTTCACAGGGATAGTAGTACAGCATAGAAAATGTAGCAGTGATTCTGTAACATCTTTCTATGATGACAGATAGGAGCCACACTAGTTGGGGTAAGGATTTAGTAATAAGGGTAACTGTTGACCTACTGTGTTAACATTTGAAACCAATGTAAGATTGTATATCAATGATACTTAAATAAAAAATAAAGGAATGTGGTCCCACTTACCTAGAAGGTCCTTTGTCAAAAAACTCTGACTCGTGGTGCTATAATAATTTGAAT
This sequence comes from Manis javanica, assembly GCF_040802235.1. Classification (NCBI taxonomy): domain Eukaryota; kingdom Metazoa; phylum Chordata; class Mammalia; order Pholidota; family Manidae; genus Manis; species Manis javanica. The sequence goes on from NC_133168.1 coordinate 69,842,116, forward strand.
AACATTAGAATGAAAATACATAAAGGTGTATTCTCTCAGTCACTGTCTTCCACTCCCAAAAAGGGCTGTTTCTCTGCAGCACAAGACATTGGAAATTACTGGTATGTAGTTTGAGGATGGTGTAACTGAAAATTTGGTATGATGTAGCCTTTTTGTGATGACGGCACTAATCTCAGCTGAAAATCTCATTAGAAACATTGTATGTATCTGTTGTGGGGTGGTTGGAGGATTCTTTTCACACTGGAACTCAGATTTCCAAGAAGAGTTTTTCAAGAATATAATTGTGATCTAGGACCATATTATGATTTCCAGGAAATTATTTTGGGTGGAATACTTAACCTAATTACACCCAAAAGTTCAGCTTTTTACAGCTACAGTTCCATTTTAACTAACATATGTTTGGGAAGTAGCTTTTCGTATGCTTTTGGATATTAGACCAATGAAAACAGTGCACTTGATAAAAGGATTCTTCATTGTGTTTATCTAATTAGATAGACTAGAAAAGCTTGTGGCAAAAAAATAGGAGACTTATACATTCCTCATTTTTGGTAATGGATAAGAAAGTTGAGAAACGTGTATCAGTGGAGTAGGATGTTTTCGTAGGACAGTTCCTAGAATCATAATGGTAGTGTCTTATCTTTCTAATTGGTATGGTATTTGAGAAAAATTTTGACACTTTGGGCTCAGTGTATTTAGAGTTAAAATTCTCAATTTGTTATTTGTTCCTTACTGGTACAGAAACCCTTTTGTTAGGTGTTTTAGATAAAGTCTAATGTGCATTAGCAATGCTTTTTCTAGAGCTCTTCTTTCCTGAATTTGCTATGTCCTTCTATGTGACTTTTCAAAATCATTAAAAAAATTTATTATTATAGTACCTTCTATATCCTTTTGTTGTTTGTTCAAGCCAGTTACACAGTACTTTTTTAGAACTTTATGCCAAAATAAATTCTTTAAAGTTCCATTCCAGAGAAAGATGGTGTGGAATAGTCAGCGCTTGAGTATTTATTACCTCAACAGTGTTTTTGTATATTTGTATAGGATTTATGATGATCTTTGTTAGGAATTTTACCTTCTCATTTCCTTCCCTTTCCACTTTTCTTTCTTCATCAGTGTAAACCAGAATATAAGGTACCTGGACTTTATGTTATCGACTCCATTGTACGACAATCTCGACATCAGTTTGGTCAAGAAAAGGATGTATTTGCACCCAGATTTAGTAATAACATCATTAGCACTTTTCAGAATTTATATCGTTGCCCTGGGGATGACAAGGTATGATGCTGTTTTTTTTTTTAAGTCAATACATTACTCTTTTGGTCTTAATGATATTCTTTAGATTATCTTAATTTATGATTTTGCATTATGCTTTACTCTTAGTTATTTTGGATTTGAATATTTAGTTATTACACTATCCATATTCCTTTTGTTCTCAAAATTATCTTCAACAGAGTGGAAAGATATAGTTCAGGTCACTACTTTTCAATTTATTCAAGCAGTTGGTGTTAAAGAATCTGCTGTAATCAGCCGTTGGTAATTATACTAGTAGCTTATTTATTCACATACGCAACCAATTCATCATTTTAATTAATTGATCCGTGCTGATATTTACCAGTTTAGTGTCTGCAAAATGGATTTGTGAAGCAATAATTAAGAAAATAACTGCATATCAAAGCACTTCTGTTATGGTAGAGTTTTACTAGTGCTAGAAACCATATTACTAGGTCTGCTAGATCTGATTGAGTATTTTATACAATATAAAAACAAGGCTTTGTACCTTGAGGGAGAATAAAAAAAGAGATGTTTATCTTGATACGTGCTCAAAGATTACTTGAAGGTTACTTATTTTGAATGCTGATTTAGAAATGCAGTGTGCTCTGCAGTATTGATCATGTAGGAAAAGTTAGGAATAGATGAAGACTAATGGTTGCTGTAAGGAAAAATCATAAAACTTAAAAGCTTACCACAAATCTTTAACTCAAGTACAAGATAAGGTAGTTGATTTATCCTTATAACTATAATCTTTAATCAGAAAAAGATTTTAATGGGTAGATATAGAGACAAATTTATTAATGTAGTCCTTGTAAACTATTCTTGGATATGTTTTTTGAGACAAATTTTTAAACATTGCTTTGGTACTTTGATTTCTATGCAGGCAAAAAGAATGTTTCTAATTTTAAGTGACCTATCATTGATTCTTAAAATAGATAACTTAGAATTCTACCTAAAATAACTCATTTAAAACTTCTATGTAAATATTTTCTGAAATAACTTAATCATTTTGATATAGAAATTCACTAATTTGGACTTGGATTTCTATCAATTAAAATGAACAAATAGCCTTGAATTTGTAGACTTCATAATAGTAAATGTTTCTCAGTTATAATAGAGTTTAGGATATAGGGATTTTTTTTTCACCCTAGTAGGAAAGAGCATATTGATACTGTAATAACTAGCAGCATTATTTGTTTGATGTAGTTAGATACATAAAATATACTTGTCAGATACTGGCTAATTTTGAAGTACATGATGAGTATCCTCGGGAACTAGACGATTTTTCTATAAAGCAAAAAAATGTAAAGTACTTTCTAATCTTACAAAGGAGAATTAGTCAAATCAGAAATATGAAGTATTCTTTGTATAATTTTCTTATGCTTCATTTGAAGAAAAATTTTGTGTTTTAATGCAGTTTGGATACAGTTTGAAATTTGTCAGTATAAGGGATTTAAAGATGAATGAGATCTTTACTCTTAAAATTACTTATTTTTAACTATTACAAAATTTATAAACTTAACAAGTCCCTTTTTAATACTTAATATCTCTGTCATTTCAGTTATTTTGTTAATGGAGTAAGTGCATTACTTTAGTCAGTAGTTAATTCTTAGGGCTCTTTACAGGACTTCTATATGCTGAACAGTTGGGAAAGAAAGTGAATTTGGTTAAATTCTTAGATAAGGAAATAACCTCCCCTGTCCTTAGTTTTTAGAATGAAATATTTAAAAAGTCACATAAGGGCTTTGTCTTGAAGTTACTTATTTGTTTAAAAGATAAACAAAATCAACTGTAAATGTAACTTTAGTGCTGAGCTGAATGGTGATTGCCTCAACAGCCAGCGATAACCATTAATCTCATTAGACGTCACATAGCAGAAGTTGCCATTCTTGTAAGTGTAGCTTTCATTTACCTTGAATGTCAGAATAAACATGATTTTCAAGTGTATTAAGATTAGAAAATGCAAAATTACAGAAACATAATTTCAGGGGGTAGAAAGAATTACAGAAGTTGTTACTGTATTCTCATCCACTCCAGAATAGTCTCTGTGAAATGACTGTGCTATTTTGAAGCAAAACATCAAAATTCCACTTTTCTTTCTCCTCTAGAGTAAAATAGTGAGAGTATTGAATTTATGGCAGAAGAATAATGTATTTAAGAGTGAGATTATTCAACCTCTTTTGGATATGGCAGCAGGAATTCCCCCTCCAGTCGTTACACCTGTTCTGGCCAGTACTACCGCTGCCATGAGCAATACCCCAGGTATGTTGCTCTGATAGAGATTTGTTTTCTAAATACTGTACTCACAGGATATAATAATAATTTGATGGTGCAGGGGAATTTGTCTAGCATTAGGTAATAGAAGGGAAATGAATTTTGAAGGAAAAATAAAATCAGGAATTATATTTGTATTTCTTAAATATTAGAAAGCTGAATTTTTTAATCTCTAGAAACATGATGAACTTTGGGAAATTGTATCAATTAGGTTTTTCCTGATTCAAATTGTCTATATTAATCTTTTAAACTTGCATGTAAATCAACTTGTTATTTATAGTATATACTGGGGGAACTTAATATTTATAAGGAACCCTAAAAAATTGTTTATTAGAGCCTAGAATGCTTTAGTAATAACCTCAAAATCATGTATTTTCAGGTATTTGTGACATTTAAAATTTGTTATCATAATCCAAGTATTAGTATTTTGGTATATATTTAGTTTTTCTTGTGTTTTTGATTAAAGATCATTTTTATATGCTATTTTATAATTTTATTATATATACTATTTTATAGTTTTTCATAAAAGATTATATTTTTAATATTTATGTCTTTGTAAGATTTTTAATGACTGGGAAGTATTGTAGACATTTTTAAAGTAGTAGTTTAGTTAATTGAGGATAAATATCACAAATTGTTTTGGTATTTTTATTTTTTAGCCTAATTATTCTGTAATGGTTTTCAAAATGAAGACAATAAAAACATTTATATAAATATGTATATATTAAAATGACAGAGCAAATCTCTCTACATTTTCAAGTCTTACATATTTATTGAGGTGGGTGCAATGTCTTTTTTTAAAAGGAACTCCTGTGACGCCTGTTACTCCAGCCAATGTGGTACAGGGTTTACCCGATCCATGGGTATCTCAGATAACAAGTACAGATACACTTGCAGCTGTAGCTCAGATCTTACAAAGTCCTCAAGGCCAGCAGGTGAGCAGCTTTTTTATGTTGAGAATGACTTAGAACTCTATTTTCCTAATGTACTTTTTCATAATGTACCACCTAAAAATTTTGTAAACATTGGATCACATTATAGTAAGTACTCTGTATGTAACTTGTTTTTTTTCATTCAGTAATTTAGCATGAAAAGCTTTATGTCATTAAGGATTGTTTTATAAAAATAATTTGTTTTACACCAAAATACTGATTTAGCACATAGTTTGTGCCAAACATTGTTAGGCACTGTTGTTACTCTAGTAATGAGACAGAAGAGGTCTTTTGTCTTGGAGAAGATGTCTTTGTATCTTAGGGAAGAGAGAAAAAAAAAAGCATGAAACATTATGCGGATGGTGATACGTGATTTAAAAGAGGGTAAATCTTTAGAGAGATGAGGTTTGGGGAAGGGGTCAGAATTAGGGTAGCCAAGAGAAGGTGTCTTTGAGGAAGTGACATATAAATTGAAACTTGAAACTAGTCATGGCAGGATATGAAGATAGCCCATTCTTAGTATCTGTCTCTCTTTGTGTTTCCTTAACCTGTCCTTTAGAAATCAAATTAATGGTACATAAAACTCCCTGAACTCTCTTTTCCACATACTCCTATGGTTTCAATCACCTTTAAGTTTTTGTTGAAATGTCACCTCAGTATGGCCTTCAGACCGTGATTTAAAACTGCTAACTTTGCCTTTTATCCCATGCTCCTTTTCTCTGTCACCTGCCTCCCTTAGCACTTACTTCAGTCTCTTATGTAGTATAATTTATTTACTTCGTTTATTCTGTCTTTTCCTAATGGAGTGTATGCCGTACAAGGGCAAAGATTTTTATTTTGTTCACTTCTTTATCTCCAGCATCTCAGTTATGGTAGTGGTCGGTACATTTTGTGGCATGAGTGAGTAATGTGCAGAGCTAAAAGTGTTGGGTACACAAGAGGTTTTACAGTTGAGCTGTGTGGAGGGTAAGATGACCTGTGAAGGTAAGGTATTAGTGACAGAGTTGAAATGGTAAACCTAAGTGTGTGTGTAGGTTTCAAAAGATATAAATGGTGGGCTGAGAAATAAAGGATTCATATACTAAGCAGTGAGGAATTGCCAAGATTTTTACACTGAAGTCACATGGTCTGAACAGTAATCAATGGGAGAGGAGAGAGGTCAAAAGAGAGGGAGGTAATTGGTAATAGTGATAATGGAAGAGAAGTAATGAAAATATGCAAAATAGTTGGGTAGCAGACTCTCTAGAAGGACAGTCTCAAAAAGACCATTCTAGAGTTGTAAAAATATAAACACCAGTTCATTTATAGGCTGAGATTGGGTCCAGTTTCTACAGTTTTGCAAGGGTTGGGAAACCAATTTGGATGTAGATAAAATTGCCAAAATACTAACTTTATTTTTGTGATAATGATATTTAAAGATAATTCATAAAGCAAATGTTCTCATTTTAGAAGGTACCTATTAAAATAAATACTTGTGGCAGAAAGAATTTCCAGGAGAAACAGTACGAAGAGAGTTAACACGTAATAATAGAATATGAAGTCAGAGTAGAGGGAATGCTGCAGTGGTTTGGTCCTGGGTGATGGAAAGAGTAACAGTGCTACTGGGGAAAAATGGGATGTCAAAGGAGCAGTTAAAATGTGTAAGGGAGAAATAATAGGTCATTTCCCTTTTCCCTTTCCCCTTCCCATACTCCCTCCATCCTGTCTATTCTGGAACTTCCTCAGTACAGTAACTCAACTGTCATATCATTTTTTTTTTCCTTTAAAAAAAAGCTTTATTAAGATATAATTCACATACCATAGAGTTCAGCCACAATATTTAGTGTACAATTTTTAAAAATTTAATCTTATTTTTTTAATTTGCTATCATTAATATACAGTTACATGAGCAACATTGTGGTTACTAGATTCCCCCCATTATCAAGTCCCCACCACATACCCCATTACAGTCTCTGTCCATCAGCGTAGTAAGATGCTATAAAATCACTACTTGTCTTCTCTGTACTGTACTGCCTTCCCCCATGCTGCCCCACTACATTATGTGTGCTATTCGTAATGCCCCTCAATCCCCTTCTCCCTCCCTTCCCACCCCTCCGCCACCTCCAGTCCCTTTCCCTTTGGTAACTGTTAGTCCATTCTTGGGTTCTGTGAGTCTGCTGCTGTTTTGTTCCTTCAGTTTTTGCTTTGTTCTTAGGCTTCACAGAGCTGTCATATGTTCTTGTATTATTTTCATTGCTAATAAGTTTGTAGTAAATATTTAGTTGATCACTAAATGGCTCTAGTTTCTTAATGTTGCTATTTTAGATGAAAGGATCTTACTTGGTGTCATCTTGCAGGGTGTTTGTACCTTCTTCCACTGTAAGTTGAACAGAAGAGTACAAATGTCTTGTTTTAGGAGTAACTGCTTTATTTTTTTCTCTTCAAAAAAAATAATTTCAGATGTAACTCAGGCTTAGATCTTGATTAGTAAAGTATTAATTCTAGAATGTACAAAGGGTTTACTTATGAAATATCTTCAGGATCTTAACTGTTGTTGCTGTTTTTTGAGAGAGTGGGTGAATAGTGGGAACAAGGGTTCCCTTCTTGTTTCAGCTTTTGTTGACACTGTTCACCTTAATTTCCTTAGTTGTAGATGCACCCAGGGACTGATTTCTTACTCACTTTCCTGCTTTCAGGAAATGTGCTATCAGATGTGACAACAGATGCAAAAGCAGTTGCTGTCAGTGCTTGTACTTTTACAGAGATTAAGGAGGTGCTTGAAGAGATGAAAGCCTAGTGGAGAAAAAATCAGTCTGCTTACGATGAGTTCTCTGTTTGTCATGATCTGACCAAATTATTTTGTCTAAAGTTCACTGACTTCCCAGCAACAATACAAACTGACAAGGATTGTGTTAAATATGGCCTTTTCTTAAAAAAAATTAACTGTTGTTTTGAGTTTATATATATTTTTTCTTGATTTCTAAAGACAGTAGAAAAATAAATTTTATTGACTAAAAATTTTAGATGGGCATTCTTACAGATAAAACCCAGCATGTTTGTAATAATTTTCCTTTTTTCCTCCTCCAGCTTCAGCAGTTAATACAGACGTTGCAGATACAGCAGCAGAAGCCTCAGCCTTCCATCCTGCAGGCCCTGGATGCTGGTCTTGTTGTGCAGCTGCAGGCTCTCACGGCACAGCTCACAGCTGCTGCAGCCGCTGCCAACACCCTCACTCCCTTAGAACAGGGAGTGTCCTTTAACAAGGTAGAAATTGAGATACCACATCTGTGAAGTATTAAATTTTAGGTATTATCATGTGCACTCTAATTCTGTCAGTTATATTTTACCACAGAACTATTTTAATACCACTGTACAAACATAAATTTTGCTAAAGATTCAAACTTCTGAAAGAAACTAACTTTAAAATTCCACTTGGAGCAATTAGAGGATTTTCTTTTTACTAAAGAAAACTGGACAATAAAATTATGTATTCACTATTGAGGCAAATGATTATTTTCTGAATTTTATCATTTCTTTTCAGTTGTCAGAAACATTAATTATTGTATTCTGTGTTCTAAAAGTTTAATGTGCTAAAATTAAAATTGTCCAATATATGGAGATTTCAAAGGAAAACTTCTCCCTGAGTTGTCACTATAATATTATGATAAATTGAGGCCTAACTATGAAGGGTAGTGTTTTTAAAATTGAAAATCTTGTATATCATTTATTATATGATATTCTTAGTATTCTTGTTATTTATGGGAATATTAAAATATCTTGGAAGTGTTAACTGTATTTTACTTCTGCTACTGTTATATTTACAAGAAAATAAATAGTTACTGCTGAAGCTTTTTTTAGCCATCAGCTGCTAGTTTAGTTGACTCTAGCTAGACCACATAAAAAACCTTTAAATTGATAATTCAGAAGGTAGTGCGCATTCTAAGAAAAGAACTTTACTAGGCACAGATCTGTTGATTATAGTCCTAGATGTTTCTTACCAAGCTTTTTTTCCTTTGGCAGATTATTTTAATCCCAATTCTCTGTAAAATTGCATTAGTATATATCCTTTGTGTATTATGCTTTGTCTTGTTACATAAGGCAATATACTTTAAAGAAAAGATCCACTCATAAAATATTAAAGTATAACACAAAATGATATAAAACATTTATATTAAGTGACACATAAATGAGACATAATTGGCCTTCACAATAGCATTTGTAAAATTTAATATTTATGTGAAGAACTTTTTAATTTTGTCTCTTTTTCTCACTCTTCTTTTTTTCCACTTAGAAGTTGATGGATAGATTTGACTTTGGGGAAGATTCTGAGCATAATGAAGAAACCAAAAAGGAAATCACAACTTCTCAACTGTAAGAATTGTTATGTTTTTCTTTATAATTTTTTTCTGCTATTTTATAAATATCGGATGGGATGCTGGCATCTGCACTACTAAGTATACTTGGAGTAAGTTGATTTATCACTTCAGGCTGTGGAGCTCTAACATTGCAGAAGGATGGTAGAGTTGCTGCTTTCTTACCTATGTTATTTTGATTTTCTCTCAGATTTTTGCAAATAGTTGAAGTTCTTTATAGGAGAATTGCAAATAAAGTTCTTTATAGGAGAATTGATAAATATTGATAAGCCTAGTTATAGTATTTTCAATATCTAAACTAGGTTTTAAGTTACTTAACTCAATAGTAAGAATTTTTGAAATAATAAGGAAACTTGCTTCTATTGCCAATGATGACTTGTAGGAAGTATTCCATATTTGAGGAGTCTATCAGAGTGATCAGAAGTAAAGATTAGGGTTGTAAGGATTTTGTTTTTTAAAGAAATGGGTTGTGTATTTTTGCTTAGGTCAATGATTCTTTCCCTCCAAACAATTCCCCAGGTTCTTTGAGGGTTTGTGAAAGCACCAGTGGGGTGGAGGATATTAGAGGGTGGGGGCATGAAGGTGAGAGATGGAAGGATGATGAATGGCGAAAGTCTCTGGGAATCTTATTTTTAAACAGACATTACTAGTTTTACAGGTGTTAGGGTAATATATTTTAAAATATGTTTTATTGTTTAATGTAAAGATGCACACGTGTCCTTTTGATAAAGTCTACTTGAAAAATGAAAAACTAATGTTTTAGATTGTGAATAGTAAAACTAGAAGCAACATTTGAGATCGTGTAGATCAGTGTCCTGAGCCATGTGAGAATCTTCTTTAGAAGTCCTGTTAGGGTATTTTCCACTATTTTAGTACCTTCTATGATGAGAAGTTAAGTAGTTGTTATTGTATGTTCTTTTTTTTTACTGAATCCTGTTTTATTTAATTTCTACACACTGATCAGTTTTGCTCTCTGAAGCAAGGAAACTAACTTGCTGCATTATGTTGAGACATAGTCTTTGAATGTTTGAAGTTAGGTATCATTCTTCCTGCTAGGTTTATTTGCTCCAGACGAAGTACACTTATTTTCCAACTGTTTCAAGACTTCTCACCATCCTGATAGCTCCCTTTTTGGGATGCCCTCTTTTTTTGTTCATGTCTTAACCTTGTGTGGCACCCAGAATTCCAGGTGTATTCCAGGTGTGAGTTTCCCAGAGGATAGTTAATTATTATTTCCTTTTACCTAAACATACTTAATAGTATGATGCTTTTCTAAAGAAAGCAGATTAGTTTAATAAGTTTATGGTCAGTTATACCTGTAGATTTCACATGTACTGATTGATAGACTATTTCACCCACTCTCTCATAGAGAAGTTTAAGTGACAATTTTTAAATAGTTTTAACTGTTTTTAGGTTTTATTAAGGTTTTCTTAGAATGCTCTAAATATAAAAAATAATTTATATGTATTTAAAGTGTGAGACAGTAATTCCACATTTTCATTAGATTATCTCTAACACGTTACTCATTTACTGAAACACTATTAAAGAGTATATTTCTCTTTGAACATTTAAAAATTTTTCTGAGGTATTCCATTTTCTGTGTTAATAGTTAAAAAGTAAACATTACATTAGAGTCATTTAACTGATGTTTGAGGAGGTTGACTATTATTTTCATATTATCTTTACTGGATTTTAAAATTATTTCCACTTGTTTTTCCTTTTAGTTCTCATGTTTCAGACTCTGTGAACAATTCCATTTTTCATCAGATAGCAGAACAGCTACAGCAGCAGAACCTTGAACATCTTAGACAACAACTCCTGGAACAACAGCCTCAAAAGGTTTATAACTCCACCTTGTGGTCTTTAGAGTTATTGCAATCTATAGTATATAAATTGGTGTATTCCCAAGTTTGGTGATTTTTCTTCAACTGTTTATTATTAGGAAGATCATTCTTTTCAGAACCTTTATGGGTATTTTTTTTCCTATAATCAAAATGTTCTGGGCAACTTATAAGTCTGTTGAGCACTACAGAAATTAATTTCAGTATACTGAAAATAGAGAACAGAAGGCAGATGGTGTTTCAGTATTACAGCTTGATTCAGTATTCAGTATTAAGTCTTGTGCTTTTCTCTCCACTCAGTTTCCTATCAAGCAAGATAATGATGATTTTGCTATTGTTGATGGTGGCGGTGACAAAACATTGCTACATTTAGTCTTACCATGTGGCAAGAACTTTAATTACATTTAATGCTTATAAGAGGCATTTTGACTCCTATTTGATACCATAGGAAATTGAAGCTTAGAATTAAGCATCTAATGCAGAAGTATACAGTTAATAACATGTCATTAGTCTGAAGACACACCATTATTTTGCATATGGCTAAGAATTTTTAATTACTTCTGAAATATAACATCCCATGGAGTTGTAAGAATCTTATAAATTTCAGGGATGATAAAATGTGAAGAAAAATCACCTTACAATTGAAAGTGTGTCAGTTGTAAACCAGGATTGAATCCATGATAAGGCCTATTTTTGCTTTGTGTGAGAAATACTTCCTTATGCAAACTGTTTGGAATATGGGTGTTTGAAAACTGCCTCACACTTCTTCCTACTATCCAAAACTTTTTGGTGCTAATGAATTTAATGCAATATAGCAAATATTTTTAAAGTCTGAGCAGTGTATTGTTAGACAAATGTTGTATGTGGAAATGAATGGAAAAGCATCGGCCTCAAGTAACTTCTTTAATGGAATGCATGCATCTGTATGAACACAGGGCAGGATTCTCGTTTAGGTAATTGAGGTACAACTGTAGGACTATGGGAATAGGGAAGAGAAGAAAAGTTGCTTTAGATTGAAGGGATAGCAAGCTTTAGACAGTGAACCTGTCCTTTGAATGCATGTAATAAATATAAAATAGGTATTAATGATATATATTAGAGTGGAATTTGTACCTGGAATTATGAGAATGGAGTACCATACCTTGTTTTGAAGAAACAATTCAGATAGAAGTGGTTAGATATTTTATGTCAGGCAAACATAATTCAGGAACTTGAAGAGAGCACAGTAAAAAACATTTTGATGCTGCCTAAAGAAAAATACAAGCTGTAACTCAAGGAAAAGAAACAGGTTGTCAGTGATATCACAGAGCTGTTGCAGAGGCAATAGGTAGTAGTGATGAAAGAGTTTATCCAAAAGAGATTTGTTCAACTATAAATGTGACACTTTTGAATTGCCTTAGTTTCAGTTTCATTTCACAATGTTTAGCAGAAGCAGTAAAATCAAGGTAGCACTCTTGACAAGTACTTATGACACCAAATTATTAAGGTAAAAATTACTAGAAACTTGAGAAAGTGATTCTGTCTTAAGAACCTCACCAACCAAAAAAAAAAAACAAAACACTGGGCTTAGGTAATTGTTATATACATTATTTTCAGAATTTTAGAGGGTACTGTAATAACCCTTTGAAAGGAATAAATGTTTTTTTAAAACTGCATTGTTCAGAAAGAGTGGTGAAGAAAAAAAAATTTCTAATGTACAAAGTGGATAGTGTTTAAATATGACAAGTTTGCAATCAGAAAGTATATCAACAGAATAACAGTTAAATTCAATAACTTGCGTAACTGGCTCTACCAAATCAGTTACTTTAGAGTATTTAAGATTGGGTGAAGTATGCAGAAAAATTAAGCATTTTTGTTTACCATAGCTCAGGATGGCTACCTAAGGGTTGTTAAAGTATCTTAGAGAGAATAGAATTGCTAGTGCCATCCACTTTTGCAGCCAGATCACCCTTGGATCTGTTCATTCCTAACTCTAGACAAACGATGAAAAATAGGGGCATTTTTCAGAGAATGGCTGAATTGTGAAGGAACTAGTAATTATGTTTTAAGAGGAATGATTTCTATTGTCTTGAATAAGTTTGAGTTCATGATTTTGATAATTGTTTTATTAGGATATTCACAAGATGTCAGTAGAACTATAGCTCAAAATGAAATGTTAATGATGAAAATGGTAAGACTATTTTAAAGCTTTTAAAAGAATGTTAGGAATAAAAAGATTATAGAAGATTCAGGCCACTTAATGAAGAGCTGTCAGGGTATATCAGAAATAAGTGACTTGTTTTGATGATTCAGTATTTTTTTTTGTTACATAGGAGAATATAATAGAAGTAGAATTGAACATGAAAAAACCTAAAATGGGTTCAGTATTAAGAGCCTTGAGTTGCTTTAAATGAATTAATGTTTAAATGAGGCCCAAATAAATTGCATTTCAGGTGTACTGAGGTTGTATTATTAGACTCATAAATGAAGGAAATGCTGTAGGCATAACATAACATGTATGGATTGCAGTAAGGCCTTTGACAAAGTCTTTCCTATCACTTATACAGAAAAAAATAGAGGAACGTGGGTTTATAATCAAATGTGACACTTAATGAGTTAATCTAACTTTGAGAGAAGACTCTGCTAACTGCTGTTATCCTTGTCTTCTGTTTAGTTTTCAGTGTTTTTATTGATGTTTTACATGAAGACATCATTGGTAAAACTAGAGATATATACCAGGAGATAGACTAAGGATGTATACTTGTATCAGAAAAAACAGTTATTTGCCAAAAGGGTCCAATGGGTCCTTTGTGTTAAATATATATTTTAAAGCCATCTTACAGATAACATACTGATGTAAGACTAAAGGGGTAGAAATTAAAAAAATAAAAGAAATGTAGCAGACCTTTTTGTGGCAAATTCAAATGTCACATGTTCTTTTAGCAAAACAGAAAAATCCAGGTTCTTATTACAAAGCACTGCAAGATAAAGTCCTTCCTGTTGAGTGGCTAATTGGATGAAAATACCCCATTTTTGTTCTCAGAAATGTCTTTTTCTTTCATTGAGAAATATATTTATGATATGGTCATCTAAAAACTGATAGTCTGATATTTCTCTTATATATTAAATTTTCACCATCATCATTAGAGTCTAGAATGCTATTTGTATTCAACAACTTTGTCTAGTAATTGTGAAATGTGTTTTGTTAGTTTTCTTCTCTTTGCCATTATGGACAGAAGATGAAAAATCTGAATACTCAACAGTGGTCCAAAAAGCTAAAAGCAGACCACAAAGATGTTGTCCCAATTTTATTTATACCTTCTTGAAATATAATGCAGTATTTTTAGTAATACAGTAAAACTGAGTGATGATTTATTTTACTGTTAATTTCCCTTTTCAACAATTCCATTGCTTTTTCTTCTATTATTTTAGTTTTTTTATATAATTGGGAAAAATTGATGAATAATGAATGATTCTTAGGATGATAAAATAGCAAAATATTTCAATATGTAGGAAAATAAAACCTTAAAGATCTTGTAATTACCTTATGTATAGTAAAGGGTCCAATGGACGTAGTGGTAATTGCAAGATAATAGGGTAAATTCTGGTTGAATTTTTATAGAAAACTTTCTCTTTGTTTTTCAAAAGACCTCTAAAAAAAGAGTAAGACACTCAGTATTTTTAAATAGGTAAACTAACTGCTCCAAAAAGAATTTCAAAAACTAAAAATGGTTGCCATGGATCCTGGTGGTTGTACCAATGGTTAATTATTAAATAGAAAATTAAGGGTTGAGAAACGAGGGGGATTAGGTAGAGACAATACTTAAGGTGTCTGATTAAGTAAGAAATAAATGATGTAAGGAATAAATATATGTATTCATATGAATATATATATGGTATTATAAATACATATATATATATAGTAGGGCTAGGATAAAGTTGAAAAATTATCTTCTATTATTAAACATTTTTTTGTTACTGTACTGTTTTAAAGGCATATGTCGACATCAGGACTATGCTTAAAATACATTGATTTGTTCTAGAAGAGTATGCTTATTTAATAAGATATTGGTCAATATTGTGGTGTGGAACAGGTATTTAACTAACAGAAGTCTCTTCTAATGCTGGCTTTAGTTTTAATTTATTTCTAAACCCTGAAAATGTTATTTGTCCTTGGGAGACCTGTTCCTTCATGAATAGACTTGGAACAGCTCTCTAATGCTCTTTTTGGCTCTTAATTTTTATGCTGCTTTCTCTTTCAGTTTAAATCATTAGAGTAAGTAATTTTAAAAAAATTTTTGAGATAAAACTGACATATACATTGTGTAACTAACTTTAAGCTGTACAACATGTTGATTTGGTACATTTCTTCATTGCAGTTGGGTACCACTGTAGTGTTAGTTCACACATCTTATTATGTCCCACAGTCATTTTTTTTGTGGTGGTAACAATTAAGATCTAATCTCTTAGCAACTTTGAAGTTAGAATACAATAATGTTGTCTGTAGTCACTATGCTAGTATTCCTTTTATAGATAGGGAGACTGAAATTCAGAGTTCAGGTAACTTGTTCACAATCACAGAGTTTGTAGGAACGGAATAGTAGTTTTGAGTTGCTCTTTTCTGTTAATTACTACCATAGTTTCCAGCTTGTGTACCACCAGGCTTTATTAACCTTCCACACCTGTGAGATATGTTTTAGGAGAGTTTATGTAGGGAGACATGTTTTTCATATAAACAGTTTTCTCATTTTTAGCTAACATCAGAGTATATGTAAAACTGCTAAATCAGGTTCATACTCATTAGCATCCTGTAAGCTGTGTCACTATATTAAGTTGCTCTAATTCTCGTCCCAGGAAAAAAAAGGGTTCAAGTTTTAAATGTTCCTTTAATTAGCTTTCATTGCCTATCTTTAATTAGATGCTGAAATGTTTTGCATATCTCAGAGTACTTCCTACTTTTATTTTGTGAATTCCTAGAGATGGAAATTGAGTAAGGCCCGAGTTGAGAACTGTCTTGCTATATCAGTGATTTTGATATTGGCATTTTGAGCTTCATTTTGCTTCTGTACATGTAATATGTGATTTAGTTCTTTAATATAAAATACTTTTTTGGACTTCCATTTATATCATTTTGTAAACATACTAACTGCCAATGAAATTCTAGACTTACTTAACTTAGTATCCTTATATATCATTCATTACATAATCCCTTTATTTAAATTCTTGATAGTTTATATTTTCCACAGTTAACATCTTACTTGAAGACCTACTTGATCTTAACATTCTATTCTAATATTTTAGTCTCTTCTCTCTTATGGAGCTGTTCTATTCTTTTAAACTTGGATTTGTATAAGTATAATTTTAGCTTGATTATAAAAGATTTAAAATGGGATTTCTTTTTCTCTGGGCTCCTTTTTAAAAACTTAACTGTGGTGTTTGAGTGATTAAATTTTCATTTGTAATAATATTTATTATTTCTCAATGTTGTGTGTTTGTACATATATTCCTAATAGGCAACCCCTCAGGACAGCCAAGAAGGAACATTTGGATCAGAGCATTCTGCATCCCCATCACAAGGGAGCAGTCAACAGCATTTCCTTGAACCTGAAGCAAATTTGGATGATTCCATAGATATTCAGCAACAGGTAAAAACTAAATGTTTTTTGGGTTATAAATTCCTAAAATTAATTAGAGAAAAATATAAAATATGATTATTTTATGTAAAATTATAGTAATGTCCTGAGTTTTTCTCTGACACAGAAGCACCACACTCTAACCATTTTGTTATTAGATATTAATGTTACTATGGTGAACACTTTGTAAGGTAGAATTGTCAATATATACTGAATCTCAACCAAGCATTTTGTTTGTTTGCTGTTCTTTGGACTTGCAAGGATATGGATATAGATGAAGGACAAGATGGAGTAGAAGAGGAGATCTTTGAACAAGAAGCAAAGAAAGTGGCTGTTCGCTCAAGATCAAGAACACATTCACGATCTCGTTCAAGGTTCTACAATAATATTTAAAAATAGCTCTTTGTAAATTTTTTAAATGTGGGCTTTCTTTGTTTCCATCAATATTAAAGGAAATATTTTTCTTAGAATGACATCTTATATTCTCTCAGAAAGAAGTAATTCAGAATTTCAAAAACAGAAAATACTTGGTTCTGTTTTTAATTGGATGTATCTGTTGAACAATTTACGTGAATTGCAGCCATATCAGGAGACTTGGATTTTGGATTATACCTGATTTTAGTTAATAATATGACACCCACCTTAAGAATATTATTGCCTCTGAACAACAGTTAAATTAAGCTATAGAGGAAGTGTTTAGGGATTCCATTGTATTTCTTTCATTCCATTTCATCTCATAATAATATAAGAAATCATAAAAATTAAATTAAAAAAATTATTTTTTTAAACATTAAGCATAATATTAAACTATTATAAAACATATTCTGTAAGTGGTTTTATTTGTGGACTTTACAGCATGGCTAAATCTCACTAATGTATATGTACATTTAAATATGAATTGAAGGTTCCTTATTCTTAATCTGGTAAATTTTCGCTTAGCACATATGCATTGTTTTTACCACAAACTGTCTTAAAACTTAAATTCATTAGCATTTGTATACCTTATTTTCTGTATATTAATACCCCTGAAAATATCTTTGCTGACTTTTTCAGTTGTTCATTTTAAGAAGTTGTTTGTATTTACCTCTTGCAAATGAGAGCCTGTAAGTTTAATTCGAACCCATCTGATGTCAGTGAACTCTCTTGCTGAAACAGCTAGTGTTAGTTCTGGAAACTTTTTTGTCTTAGCAATACCTCCTTAGCATTTTGAAGAGAGGTGAGTGCCATATGGTTGTTAGGGGGAAAAAAAGTTTTTCAGAATCACCTCATATTGTAAAGTCAAGCACCATGAAATTTTTTTTTTTTTTCATATTTACTAGGCTTTCCCATACCCCAAGTCCCCCCCACAAACCCCATTACAGTCACTGTCCATCAGCGTAGTAAGATGTTTTAGAATCACTGCTTGTCTTCTCTGTGTTGCAAAGCCCTCCCCTTTCCCCCACACCCCACATTATACATGCTAATCATAATTCCCCCTTTCTTCTTCCCCACCCTTATCCCTCCCTACCCTCCCATTCTCCCCAGTCTCTTTCCCTTTGGTAACTGTTAGTCCATTCTTGGGTTCTGTGATTCTGCTGCTGTTTGTTCCTTCAGTTTTTCTTTTGTTCTTATACTCCACAGATGAGTGAAATCATTTGGTATTTGTTTTTCTCCGCTTGGCTTATTTCACTGAGCATAATACCCTCTACCTCCATCCATGTTGTTGCAAATGGTAGGATTTGTTTTCTTCTTATGGCTGCATAATATTCCATTATGTATATGTACCACATCTTCTTTATCCATTCATCTACTGATGGACACTTAGGTTGCTTCCATTTCTTGGCTATTGTAAATAGTGCTGCAATAATCATAGGGGTGCATCTGTCTTTTTCAAACTGGAGTGCTGCATCCTTAGGGTAAATTCCTAGAAGTGGAATTCCTGGGTCAAATGGTAAGTCTATTTTGAGCATTTTGAGGAACCTCCATACTGCTTTCCACAATGGTTGAACTAATTTACATTCCCACCAGCAGTGTAGGAGGGTTCCCCTTTCTCTGCAACCTCGCCAACATTTGTTGTTGTTTGTCTTTTGGATGGTGGCCATCCTTACTAGTGTGAGGTGATATCTCATAATGGTTTTAATTTGCATTTCTCTGATAACTAGCGATGTGGAGCATCTTTTCATGTGTCTGTTGGCCATCTGAATTTCTTCTTTGGAGAACTGTCTGTTCAGCTCCTCTGCTCATTTTTTAATTGGATTATTTGCTTTTTGTTTGTTGAAGAGCATGAGCTCTTTATATATTTTGGATGTCAAGCCTTTATCCGATCTGTCATTTACGAAAATATTCTCCCATACTATAGGACACCTTTTTGTTCTATTGATGGTGTCCTTTGCTGTACAGAAGCTTTTCAGCTTGACATAGTCCCACTTGTTCATTTTTGCTTTTGTTTTCCTTGCCCAGGGAGATATGTTCATGAAGAAGTAACTAATGTTCACATCCAAGAGATTTTTGCCTATGTTTTTTTCTGAGAGTTTTATGGTTTCATGACTTACATTCAGGTCTTTGATCCATTTTGAATTTACTTTTGTGTATGGGGTTAGACAGTGATCCAATTTCATTCTCTTACATGTAGCTGTCCAGTTCTGCCAGCACCATCTGTTGAAGAGACTGTCATTTCCTCATTGTATGTCCATGGCTCCTTTATCGAATATTAATTGACCATATATGTTTGGGTTAATGTCTGGAGTCTCTAATTTGTTCCACTGGTCTGTGGCTCTGTTCTTGTGCCAGTACCAAATTGTCTTGATTACTATGGCTTTGTAGTAGAGCTTGAAGTTGGGGAGTGAGATCCCCGCCACTTTATTCTTCTTTCTCAGGATTGCTTTGACTATTCGGGGTCTTTGGTGTTTCCATATGAATTTTTGAACAAGCACCATGAAATTTTTAAGTTGAAAACTTGTAAGCAGAATTGTATAATGGCCTAATGCTCTGGTAGAAACATTTTCTGTTCCCTAATTTTAAAAATGTAACACCATTGTCACCTAAAGGATCTTGTTATTTTCCTTTATCATCAGTGTTCTTTGACTCTTGATTGAAAAATGAGTGGCAAGACACTGAGAGAAAGTGAGACCTTTACTAGAATCTCACTCTCCCCTTTTTCCTCCTGGTTGTGAATAATCACCCAAACTCAGTAAATCTTTATAGACAAAAATCTAGGACTAGTGTGGACCTAAGCAGTACATAGATTTGAGAAAATGTATGTTTGATACTTGATCATACTTAAACTTTTTAAGAAATAGCTAAATGTAACTTTTCTTAGTTTTTTTTCCCTCATCTAAAAGTAAGAAATTTAATGGAAAAAAATATTGTCATTTGAAGTAAATTAAGATTATTTCTATAGATCACCAAGAAAACGAAGGTCTAGGTCACGATCTGGTTCTCGAAAGCGTAAACACAGAAAACGATCACGCTCACGCTCAAGAGAAAGAAAGAGGAAGTCATCACGTTCATACTCAAGTGAAAGAAGAGCTAGAGAAAGGGAGAAAGAACGGCAGAAAAAGGGATTACCTCCAGTTAGATCTAAAACATTAAGTGGTAAGTGACATTTTTATTGATCTTTGATTTCAACAAATACCTGCTACAAAGTCTCTCAACCTTATTTTCAGACCAAGAAGTTGAGAAGTGGTTTGGTAAATGAATAATTTATCCTTGGTTTTTGTAAGATGATAGAGAAGAAAAGAAAAAGGAGGAGCAGGTTCTACTCAATTAATAGAGCTGTTGAAAGGTTTTTTTTAATGCAGATTATAAGGTATAGGACTTGATTGATGATCTGTAAGGGTAAGCCTAATGTCTATTACATGGACATAGTAACTTCCATGCAGTGTCCTAACCAATTATGACCACCAGGTCTACAGGAGTAATTATTTTAGGACGCATGTAAATATTAGAAGCTAAAATTCATACTGAAGGAGATTCCTATTGAAGAAACTGTCCCTCCTTCTCTAGTGTTTGTTTTAGAACAAATTTGGTACTAGTGGGAGTTTGTTTTAGGAGCAGGCTAGGGGAGTATTGACTTGATAGGAATGTGAGGCATAGGAGCGTAAGCTGTAATTAGTACCAAATAAAGGATTCTCAGTGGGTTGTGACTTTATCTAAGTGGAACCAATGGACTGCAGATGGGCAAAGTCAATAAAATGGAGCAAATTGTCATTCTTTGATAATTGATATTACTTACACTGTTGAAGGATTATGGAAATCCAGTATTACAATTAAAGGCAATAGTTGTCCTCTTACTAAGTCCTGGCAATTTGAACAAGTGTTGACTATCTTGCCAGACTCTCACCTGATTGAGAGTCAGTTTTAATTTAGTAATGTTGATGTTCCTAACTCTGAAAGTTTCTGGTTATTTCTTAGGGTAAAGGGCCAAATTAGAACATTTTAGTGCTGTCTGGATAAAGAAATAATGTCAGTGATCTGGCTGTAAAATTTCTACTATAATGGTCATAAAATGATCTCCCATGATGGCCGTTAGGAATCCAGAATCTCTGAAGGTAGGACAGGGATTTCACGCTGTGTCTCTCATTCAGCTCTTCACCTGGCTTGTCATGTTGCTACCATGTGATTTATTTTATGTTGCTGTTTTATTTTCATGGGTAAGACACACAATAAAACGAAAATTGAGAAAGTACATAAGAAAATACAGTGCAAAGCAGGTCTCTCATTTTTTGCCTCCAAACTCTTACTCAGAAACAATATCAGTTTCATGTGACCCCAACACATTTTAACCCTACATAGTAGTGCTTCCCTCCCCTTGGTCCTGAGAACACGAGTTTTCATGAGCAGTCTAGGGATATGAAGCATCAACAAAGAGTGACATCCTAGAAATTAATTTCCCCTTCTCGTGGGATAGGAAAGACTCATTATTGCTTTCTGGGGGGAAAAAAATGAAGTCCATGTATAGAGAAACAACATGGACAGAGAGGGGAGATAAGGGACAGATTCAGGGTATATCAAGGCAGCTGAGATACACAGGGAAGAGTAATAAAGAGATGGGAACTATTCAGTGGAAGAGACTGAGAAATTTGCTGAGGTTTTGTGGTAGATTGAATAATGATTCCCCAAATGTGTTCACATAGAAATCACTGGAGCTTGTAAACATACTTACTTAGATAGTAAAGGGAACTTTCCAGGTCTGATTAATAAGGATCTGAGGTGGGGAGATTAACTAGGGTTATCTAGAAGAGCTCAGTATAATCCACCAGTCTTTATGAGAGGGAAACAGAGGGTCAGAGAGAAAGGTGATGTGAATATGGAAGGAGAAAGATTGATAAATGCTACACTGTTGGCTTTGAAGATGGAGGTTGGGAATGAGTCAAGGAATGCAGACAGCTTGCAGAAGCTAGCAAGAGCAAGGAAACCAGTTCTGCCCTAGAGCCTCCTGCAGGAATGCTGCCTTGTTAACCCATCTGAGACCTCCAGAACCCCAAGAGAACACATTTTTGTGTTCTAAGCTACTAAGTTTATGTTATTTTGTAACAGCAGCTGAAGAAAACTAATACAATGCTGCTTGAGACTTTGGCTAAATATTGTTATGTGTCCATAGAGTAAGACTACATGAGGCAAGAACAAATAGTAGGGAAAGAACAGTACCAGGGATTTGTTAGCTGAGTGATTCCTAAAGCTCATACAAGTCTGGAAGGACAGTCAGTTCTGACCAGCCAGAGTAGAGAGACCTGCATATAGTAGAGATCCTGTAATGATCACATCTTAATGTGGAGCTAAATTAGCTCTAGAGTAAAACCTGTTCTAGACTTGCCCTATTACAGATAGAGGGTAATCAAAAGGCTGAAAACTTATTTTTGAAAAATGACAGTGACACAAATCTAAATATATTAAAACTGCAAACATACTTTTAATAATTTTAATGTAAATGTCTTCAGGAGAAGTAAATGATCATGAAGGTATGAACAGTACAGTTAAAAGTAAGCAGTATGTCTCATAGTGTTTGTTTATTAAAGGGAAGTGGCTTCCAGCAGTTAAGTATCTTTACATCTTTTGTGATTGCAAGGAGCTCTAGTCAGCCCTTTCTTTGTATTTCCTCGCAAGATGTTATTTCCTTAAGGATAAGATACTATTCTCAGATTCAGTCATAGATAAGGAAGAAACGGCCACTCAATCATTCCAGCACAGAAAGATCCTTAAAAGGTGCACAGATAAGGTTGCAGTGAAGAGAGGTTTTTAAAACTTTGATAAGCATTAGAATTAACTACAGAATGTTAAAACTCCCCGTTCCCAGCCTGACATACCCCTTACCATTCATCATCTTTTAAAGTGAGACCCAGGTATCCATAGATGATTGAAGTGTGCTTGAGAACAGTTGACATGAAAGATGTTGACTTGGTATACATGTGAATGGATACCTGGGATTTAGTGTATTTTAAATACAACAGATAAAATTGTCAACAGGTATATTAAATATACTATCTTGAATTTTAACCTATTAATGATTTTTCTCAGCTTTTCCTCCTTGAAAGAAATAACTAGGTGATTTAAGACATTTGTCTCTTTATGTCTTGACAGTGTGTAGTACTACTCTGTGGGTTGGTCAGGTAGACAAGAAGGCCACACAGCAAGATTTAACCAACCTGTTTGAAGAGTTTGGACAAATTGAATCCATTAATGTAAGTATTAGTTCTTAAAGAATAGTTAGGGTTAAAAGGGGTGGGAGGATTTTTCACTTAGACAAAGAGTCACTTTGGCTCCTGCTTGGCCTAGTAGTGGTATTTGTCTTTAATACAGATCTCTACAAGGACTGTTGACGTTATCATTTCTGTGTTTATTCTGCTGCTGTTTATCTTCTTCCTTAATTAATTTTTCTTTTTTAGTGGAATTCTGACTCTGAAATTCTAATCCCAAAGTATTCTTAGGTGTTTTATAGCAGTGTAGCATTTGTTCTTTAAATCATCCAGTGTTTGAGTTCATGAAGTTAATGTGTGATCTAATTTAATTCCTTTTTTAAAAAATGAAAATGAAGAAACTGAGTCCCACAGAGTTGTAATCAGGGATTGGTGGTGGAAATACAGCTGGCGTTGGGGTTGCGGGCTCCTGCCAGGCTCTTCCCTCCCACTCCTGTCTCTCCCTCTCACGCAGACCTTGGGCAGGAAACTCCGTGTGGCCAGGGCATCTCCAGCAACTTGAGCAAAACTCCTCCACTCCTCAACTTGATTCTTTCAGTGGTTGTGCCACACCCAGTCTCCTTTTTTGAGTATTTTCTTCTCCATGAAGAGCTATTGTTTTTCCCTGGGGCTAAAACTAAGTAATGAAATATTCTGTGGTCATTTATTTGTTTGAGGAGACCTAAAGTCATTAACCCTAAGTTTTTATTCACTGTTACTACACTTTTATATCGACTGGACCAATGATTACTATTTATTGGGGAATTAGTTGGTCCTTTCTTGTCTTAGATGCCAACATTCCTTTCATCTAAGTTTGACTTTTCTTTATTAATAAAAGCACTCTTCATTTGAATTGAGTTTGGCCATTTTGTGTTTTACTTTCAACTATGTAAGATTTTATTGGAATCACAAGAAGCTGGTTAAGTAATTCAGATACCGTTATTTTACAGTGAAGAAACTAAGTCACTTATGTGAGTTATGCAGATGAAGAAATAGGTGATTGTTTAATAAATAGGTAATTAATTGTTTCATCTTTGGTATTTCAAATGCCTCTTTCTACATCATGAGAGAGCTGAAGGCTTCTCTTAACTTTTCTGTCAGTTTAAATTTCAACTGTCAGAACGTAACTACATTTCATAGTCCATGATCATGTAACCTCTGAAATTGTTTCTGGTTTTTCCCTGTCCTTTAAAGTAGTGGTTCTCTGCCTTATCTGAGAATACCAGAAATGGGCTGACATTTGAAAAAGTAGAGATGCCTGTGATCAGTATCTTTAAATTTTATCAGAGTAACCAAAAACTACATAGAGGTGAACCTGATGCAAACCCCAGGACTCACTGCTCTGAACAGATCCTAAGTCCAAGTAGCATTTTGGATTTTCGTGTTGCTTAGGCCATTTATAGTCTCTTTTGTTCCAGTCTTTGGGACTCAAGTTTGCCTTGTCTCCTTCCTCTTCTGTATTACCTTTTAAGAGTGTAATACTTATAAATAATAGGTGCTAAGTTATTTTGTGAACTGAAGTGTACTGAATGGCTAGTGATAAAAATGTAGGATATGAAAAATTGATGGAAGGAAGATTTATAAACCTTTTGCTTGGTTTGGGGGGAATTTGAAGACTGAGAAAGTCTGTTAGATTTAGCATTAGGAAAATTGGTGAGGTTGAAGAAAATACTTTCAGTGGTTGGTCGACTTAGACCTACATTGCAAGAGATGAAAAAGTATGTAAGGGGTTAGATAGGCTTTTCTTGAGAAGTTTGGTATTAAAGTGAGAGCAGCTTGAAGTGCTAGCAAGACTGAGGAAAAGGTTTTTTATTTTGATGAATAGTGCTTTTTAGGTATCAAGTAGTAATAAGTGATAGGATACCTTTTGAATTCTTCAAAAAGGAACTGAAATGCTCTATGGGTTCTGAATTAATACACTAAGGATATTTTTGTGATCTGGAGGTGTGTAGAATAGTTAAATGCTTTGTAAATAAAACTCACAGAGCCTTACAATAAGGCAGTTTTCCTAGTCATGTTAAATAAAACCTTTGTCCAGAAACACTTGGACAAATTAAGTTTTATAAAATTGAAAAGCTTTAGTTTTATCATATGTATAGATTATAGATTTTATATTAAGGATAAAATACTTCCCCAAAACAAAAATCCATCTCATAATACTCAGTATTTCATTTGGAAAAATTGAGATACTATTGTGAATAAATTGTGTGCTTTCAAATATGTTGGCCATAAAATATTTTCCTTTTATCTGGTGGTATAATATGCATGTCTCCATATTTATTTATTATTTTAATAGTACTTTATTGGGTATTAGAAAAACTTTGACGTGATACTCAGTATTTCATATATAATCGTGGTTTAGAATGAGACCCAATTAGGTTTTGAACCTTGGGATTTTTAGACTAAAACAGTTAATTATATGTGAATTATACCAATAAACAGATAGCTGTAAGAAGAAAAGGAGAAACAATTCAGTGTTAGTAGTCAGTATTTTGTTTCATTAAAACCATAAAATGCCAGAATGAATTGCCATACTTATACCCTTTCTAAAGAAAACTTTTCTTAATAGATGATTCCTCCCAGGGGCTGTGCTTATGTCTGCATGGTTCATCGACAAGATGCCTTTCGTGCTCTTCAGAAACTTAGTTCTGGATCATATAAAATTGGGTCCAAGGTCATTAAGGTGAGATTGGCGGTGATCATGTTATATTAGATTAGTAGAATTCAATTTGTTTAATTCATATTTTTTAATATTGTGGGTAAGCCTCAATAGAAATTTATTGTTTCAGTATTGTTAGTTATAGAATTAGATTATAGGTAAAATAACCAGAACTTCAGTCAAATGGTCCTTTGAAATCACACAGGCAGTTCTCTTAGTCAACTAGGGTACCATTTGTGAGCAGGACTTCTTCATTTTTACATGTTTGTCTTACATTTTAAACATTTAAAAAAATGTTCATATTTTAAAGTTTTGTCAGTTCTTCCAATGCTTCCTAGTCATACCTCTTAATTATATTATTAATTTCCCCTTTTTAACATCTGTAACTCCAGGGAAAGGAAATCCTGGGACAAAATTCCTCTAAAACTGAAATCAGTCAAAGGGAAAAAAAAAGTTTAAAACGCATTTATTGCTTAAAAACTGCAGTCCAGGGCTGGCTCTCTTTCCTGCTCTGGCAGAAGCAGAACCAGCACCCCCCTTAACCTCTCAGGTTCTGATAAGCCCTTGGTTGCCCAGGTAATTATCCACTGATATTTCAAATGCCTCTTTCTACATCATGAGAGAGCAGTAAGGCTTCTCTTAACTTCCTGATATGGAGATGAATATTTCTCTACCCCTGAGGAACGCCTGTTGATATGCAGGTGAACAAAAGACAGGTGAGATACTCTGTAAATACTAGTTTTACTCACAACATCCTATACAACCTGGCCTTTGTGAAGGATTTATCTATAAGTATATTTTATTTCCCTCTTAGTCCTTAAACTGAGTATTAATTGTGTATTTTTCCTTTTTTTTTTTTTTACTTCTTGTGAATACTTAACATTTCTTCTTTTGGGAGATAACTTTATTCCATCAATTTCTGAAACTGTTAAAAACTTTAAAATAACTTCTTTTAGGGGAGTTATATGCCCATGCTTTATCATTTCATGGCAGAGAGTTTATGTAAATTTAATATTTCACTGGTCTCCTCTTTCTTGGAGTACCAAGATTTTGTTTAAATTACAGTAACTGTTCTAATTATTGCTAGCATAGGTTGAATGATGAAAAGTAGATTTGGATTGTTTCTGGAAATGTGTTGTTTTAAAGTTAGTTACAGTAAGAAGTAGAAACAGTCCCCATACTATAAATGCCATTGCTGTCTAATGCAGGTTTTATTTTAAAAACAAATAAAAACAGAAAATACCTGGAAAAATTTTCCTTCACTACTGTTATTATTCCAGCAATGATACTTTGCATTGTTTACATATAATTTTGAACATTTTACCTTTTCTTTTCTCATTTCTGATAGATTGCTTGGGCTTTAAACAAAGGTGTAAAAACAGAATATAAACAATTCTGGGATGTGGATCTTGGAGTTACATATATACCTTGGGAAAAAGTTAAAGTAGATGACTTGGAAGGTTTTGCAGAAGGAGGCATGATTGATCAGGAAACTGTAAATACTGGTAAGAACCCTAGGGATAGCTTTATTGTTTAAAAAGTATGCTTAAAAGGTTTAATTGATAAGAGTTTTGCATGGTGCAGTGAATTGTATTTATTTTGTTTCCTGGCTTCTATTCTCCCCACAAAATGAAAACAAAAACATTTGATTTTCAATGTATGTGCTTAATGGTCCCCTTGTAAATGTGAATATAGATAGTATTTTAGAGTCTGTCAATGTAGCATTTTTCATGTATATCTTTTGCAGTTTAGCTCTTTAAGAGAGAGAGTTATATATATGGAGACTTTCTAAAGGTAAATAATTTTTTAATATTTAACTTAATGCTTTGAATGTAAATGAAAACTGAGGACTTAGAAGGCTTCTTTTAGAAACTTGATTATTTTGATTAGAATCCATGTTGAGATGGCAGAAACAAAGTCTTAGTTTAGAGAGGCTGTAGTTCAGATTCATGCAATTCTAGATTGCTTATATCCAAATGATAGTCCTTCCTGCTATTCTTGAAAATTTGTTTTATTTTTAAAATTCCAGTTATAAATTCAGAAAATGAATAGCAGTTGTAAGTTTAAGAAATCTTAAAATAGTTGGAAAAGAAATGTGATATATACCTTATTTCTTCATATCTTTGCTCTTTTGCCAAACTTTACTAGTTTTCAGAATACTTTTGTTTCGGGCCAGTGCACATATTTTCAAATAACTTCTCAGTCCCTCTTTTTTTCCTTGATGGATTTTTCTCTAGAACATTAATTTGTTCAATAAATATTTTCATTCCTACTGTGTGCCAGGCATAGTTTTAAGAATTGGGATTATAGCAGTGAAACAGACAAAGTCCTTCCTCTCATGAAGTGCACACTGCAATACAGGGGTTGACAACCTAGAGCCCATGGGCCAAATCCTTTTGGCAGCCTGTTCTGTAAATAAAATTTTAGTGAAACACAACCATACTCACTTGTGTTTACCTATTTTACATAATTTTTTTCAACGGTAATTGAGAGTAGTTGCAATGGAGAACAGAGAGAAAGGAAATTTGCCAACTCATGTTTTCATGGAAAGAAATACAAAATAGATAAACTACATAGTATTTCAATGTTGGTAAGTTCTAAGAAGAAAACACAGGGAAAGTAGGGACAGGCAGTATGGGTGTGGAGCTATTGCAGTTTTAAGTGGCTGAAGAAGGGCTAATAGGTTGATGTTTGAAGGGGTGAGATGTGCAAGTGTTTGGGGCAAGAGCATTCCATGCAGAGGGAACAGCAAGTTGAAGAAACTATTCAGAAATGAGACAGTGTAGTTTGAGCAAAGATAGTAAGGAGTAAATAGATCAAGTCGGAGAGCTACAGAGGTGATGTTAAGTAAAGTCCTACTAGTCTTTGTAATGACTTTGATCTTTACCCTGAAGGAGGTGGAGAACCATTGGAAGAACCATTAGAGCTCTTTTGTTCTATTTTTGTAGCTGTATTTTCAGGAAGACTTTCTGTTTTGGATCAATACTTGTTGGTGTCTCCTTGTACCTTGTGACAAAATACAGGATATGGTCGGTTCCTCATTTATCAGGCAACCTTTGGGATATATATCAGTTGTATCTCTTCTGAAGTCTTTTCTCTAAATATTTTAGTGTCTTTCATTTGTGTCATATGTCATGCTGCTTTGGACTGCTTAACATCCTAATCAGATTTATATGGGAAAAACCTAGTTTTGGACACAAAGATATGCCAAGGTAGATGAAGGACTTAGATGTGAAATATATGTACACATAGAAATAAATGTACACTTACAAATAAAATGAAAAGTTGCACCTATCCAGAGGAAATCAATTTCAAATATCTTGTTTAGAGTGGGAAACTGTGAAAAGCTCAGAACCTGTTAAAGAGACGGTCCAGACAACTCAGAGCCCAACTCCAGTTGAAAAGGAGACAGTGGTCACAACCCAGGCAGAGGTTTTCCCTCCACCTGTTGCTATGTTACAGGTTAGTGCTGGGTGTTTTTGGTATTGTTCAATGTGTTGTTTTACATTTCTGTTTTTACTTGTATATTTAGTTTATAAAGCTTAGAGGAAATTGTCCAAAATAGAACACATGAGTTGTCATTTTTTTGAGAAAAAAAAAAAATTTTTTTTTTAAGAAGTGGTATCATTCATATTTAAATGTTTGCTTAACAAATATTTTTTGATTGCCTGCTCTTTGGCATTCACTGCTTTTACGCAACTGGGATACATCAGTGAAAAAAAACCAACAACAAATCTATGTCCTTCTGGAGCTTTTGTTTTCAATAGGAGACAGAAATTATAAAATGAGTAGGTTTTTGAGATACTATGGAAGGAGAAAAGGCAAATGAGGATCAGGAGTGCCTGGGTAGGTGCTGACAATTTTAAATAACATGCTCAGGGAAGACTTAATTGAGAATGCAACATTTGAGCAACAGTGGAAAGTTGCTGAGGGAAATAACCACGTAGCTCTTGCAGGAAGAGCATTCCAGGCAGAGGGAACAACCACTGCAGAGGCCTTGGGCCAGCAGCTAGCAAGGTGTGTTCCCAGAAGAGCAAGTGGGCTGGAGCAAGTGAGTGACAGGCAGCTTAGTGGAGGGGATACTCTAGAAGGCTTTTGGTTTTTCCTGAGAGATGGGGAGCCACGGGGGGATTTTGAAGAGAGGAGTGACTTAATCTGGCTTAGGGTGTTAGAGGATTGCATTGGTTACTGTTTTGAGAATAGACTAGTGGGCACTGATAAAAACAGACCCGTTAAGACACAGTTGCAGCCATCCATGTGAGAGATGATGGTGGCTCACACTAGACTGATAGCAGTGGAAGGAACGAGAAGTGGTCAGATAGGTGTGTTTTGATGGTACATACATTTGGACTTTCTGGCATGACGAGATGTGGCTTGTGAGAAACTAGAGGCAAGATTTTTTGGTCTGAATAATAGGGAACTTGGAGTTAACATCTGTGAATGACAAACTGTGGGAAGAGTTGTTGGAAAGGACATTTGGGAGTTCAGTTTGAAGTTTGGAGTGTCTTTCAGAGAGTGAGGTTGAGATGTTGAATAGATCATTGATACATAGTGAAATTTAGGAGAGAGGCACAGCCATAGTGTAGATAAATATTTGGGAATTGTTATACCTACGATGAGTAAAAGATATTTGTGCTAGGAGTATAAAACAAATTTATGAGAAATTCAAGCCATTGTAAAACTGTATTGACATGCTTCTTAATGAAGGGTTGGTTGCATGATGTAGCTAGGTAAGATGAACATTGGGATGGCAGTTTAAAACTGAGTATGATTCTCACTGTTCAAGTAGGCATCCATTACTGTACATTACTTGAATGTAAGCTAGATTTCACAATTTCCATGTATACTGTGTGTTTGAGTAATACTGCCTTGCTTTTACCCCAAATAGTTTCACTTAAAAGTATAC
This sequence comes from Manis javanica, assembly GCF_040802235.1. Lineage (NCBI taxonomy): Eukaryota > Metazoa > Chordata > Mammalia > Pholidota > Manidae > Manis > Manis javanica. Next base: position 69,872,614 of record NC_133168.1, read on the forward strand.
AAAAAGGAAAATGACTAAAAACTTAATATAATGGTATTTGATATCTTACTAAAAAAGGAAATAGAAACAGTTTACCTTTAGATATTCCAAGATGTAATTAATGCGCGATACAATGATTCATGGACTTTTTATTTCTATCCACCAAAGATACCAGTAGCACCAGCTGTGCCTACAGTTAGTTTAGTACCACCAGCATTTCCTGTGTCAATGCCGGTTCCTCCTCCTGGATTCAGTCCAATCCCTCCACCTCCTTTTCTGCGAGCAAGTTTTAACCCATCACAGCCACCTCCTGGTAAGGAGTTTTCATCTTATTATTTGAACTCTCTTTAGAATATAAATTTTACTTTTTCAGGTTAAAGTGCTATAGAGCAGTGAGTTTGAAACTTTAGCCTATGTCAGGAACTTTTGGAGGGTGTGTTAAAGCAGAGTGCTGGTTCTAGCTTCCTTTTCCTTCAGTAAGACTGAGGTGAGGCAAGACGATTGTATTTCTAACAAGTTCCCAGGTGAGGCAGATTGTTGATGGAACTTATTTTAAGAAGCACTGACAGAAAGGAAATGGAATCCTTTTAAAATCATTGAAATACTCTTAAAATAATTTAAAATTCATGTTGAAGTTTTTATATCAAAGTTCTCTATAGTTCTTTACTCATTCATCAGAAAGTATGCATTCAGTTATATGGATTGTCACTCCTAAAAATCATTACATTTCATTTTGATAATAGAAATTATGATGTTATCTTAAAATACCAGTTGAATTTGTAATACTTTTTTTGACCTAATTGTTGTTAAACAAAACTTCTTTGAATCAGTGTTACAGGTAAAAGCTTAAACAACACACATCAATTAAATATAAATAATAGCTTATATAGCTTAGGGATAGAGCTTTGAACATTAGGCCATGGGAGGTTAGAAGAATGAGGGAGCTACAAGGGTCAAGTGGTATATATTGTTTTTCAAAACTATTTTTCTTTTTCTTTGAACTTCATGAGTTATTTGCATGTTATAAGAAAATTATTTGCATGTTATAAGAAAAGGAGTACTGTAATATCAGTTCTTAGCCATTGAATAGAGTTCCTAAAAACTGTTAACAAGACCAAAATAATTCATTGTCTGAGAATGGTTGTAATTTATTTGTTATGTAACACAAAATTTTAAAACTACAACTTAATATATAATTTGAAATTGATGCAGATTTTAGTAAGATTTTATATTTCATATTTTAGTAAGATTTTATATTTTAAATATTAGAAAATTACTCTTGTCAATGATTTCTATACTGATAAGAAATCACAAATGTTTTTCAGAAAATATTTTTAAATGATTATTTTAGAAAACCATACTGTGTAGGCTTTATAGACAGTCATTGTCTAGCATTTGTTGAAAATCACATATCCTTATTTTCCCTTTTTTTTTTTCAGTTGGTGTTTTCGGATTGAATTAAATTGTAGCTCTGTATTTTAAAAATGTCAGGAGCAGGTTTATAGTTTGATTATTTGATAATTAAAATAATAAAATAGCCAATGTAAAATTGAAGAGTTATTTCAGTGCTCAAAATGTAATGTAGTAACATCCAAGGTTAATGAAAATATGCTGAACTAGTTGGTAAACAACATATATATCAAAGAAATACAACAGTACGCTTTACAGAGGATGTTATTGCATATGGTGTTACCAGCAGCTGGAAATACAATGTTAGACTCCCTATGCAGTAATTGTGCTAACTTATAAATCAGGTTGCCTGGCTTGTATTAGCCTTTAATTTTATAACTTCATAGAGCTACAGGACTTAAACACATGCATCCATAAATAATATGTGCTCATAAGGGACTGAATGCTTATTAAATAAAAACAAGTATAAGGTAGTGTATATAAAAGTAATTTTTTAAATGGAAAATATATTTACAGATAGGAAGTTGTAGTAATGAAAGACTGTTTTAAGAATGTAGGATTTCATTTACAGCTGTTGAAATCTATGATTTAAAAGAAGTAATGTTTCTGATGCCATTGTATTTTTTATCTTTTTTCTGTGTAGGTTTCATGCCACCTCCAGTTCCACCTCCTGTTGTACCACCACCTACTATTCCACCAGTAGTACCAACATGTGAGTTTTCTGCTTTTAGAATTTTCTTTATTCATGGTAGTTTTAATGTGTTGGTTTTCAGTCTTGTGAATTACTGTTAATTTTTTTTATTATGAAAGATCCAAACACATGAATTTTTTTGTTAAATGATTCCTAAAAAATTTACACTATCACATGAGACTCAGTCCATCTTCAGATTTGCTGTCTCAAAAATGCCTTTTCATAATTGGTTTATTTAAGTCAGAATTCAAAGAGATTCCAAATCATATATGTGTTTTTTGTGTTGTATATTAAATGACTTAATGTAGAGCAGTCCTATCCAGTCCCTCCTTTTTTAATCCTTCATGTCTTTGTTTTTGAAGAACCATTTCACTTCTATATGCGAGATCCCAAATAATGGATTTGGATTTTTGGTTCTTTGTGGTATCACATATGTTCCTCCAACTTCTTGATTTTCCTGTATGTAGGAAGTTTTTCAGCACCAAAGGCTTTGCTTAGAATCTAATAGAACTTTTTTGGCAAGAATACTGCACTTAACAGGGTTTCCTATAGACTTGATATTACCTCACATCAAGAGTCATGCAATGCCCTCTTGTCCCACTTTTAATGATGTTAAGATGGAGTATTCAGGTAGTATAACACGGTCTTTATAAAAAAGTTTTCCTTCAGATTTTCATGATTGTTTCATCCATTTACCATTAATGCTTGTATCTACTTTTCATTAGTTGCAAAGTGGTTATCTTTCTAATTTTATAATGGCTTCCACATTTCTTAACTGGTATTTTTCTACAAAGAAAATTTTCTTATATTAACTAATAGTATTTAGTTTCCTGGAAGTACCTTTATACAGGAGAGCCAGGGTAGATGCTAAATTCCTTCCAGTAGGTACCAGTTTTCAGAGTATTGAATTAGTTTTATGGGTATTTCCAGTGATATTCAGTGACTGAAGGAGGAGAGGATTTCTTTTCCTTTCTTTGCACTTCTTTCTCCTTCATTTTCTGTAGTGTTTATGGGTTAATGGATTTTTACTTCTAAGCAGTTGCATTTACTTTTTGAAATTCAGTTTGTTTCATCTTTAAACAGGGAGAGACCTTTTGTGTTGTTTTCTCTATACTTTTGAGATGATGCATCAGTTTTGTAGACCTTTTTAGCTTTTTGACCAATATTGGCCCAAAGACTTTTATTGTAAAGGGAATGCATATGACAGAGAGCTTATCTTTTGGTAATTAATCCATTTTCCTTACACTTTTAAAGTTTTCTCCCCTTCAGTGATTTGACAGCATTAGAATCCTTCTTTTCTGTTATGTTGGTTAAATAGGAAAATAGTTTCTCTGAAAATTAGAAGTGTGCAGAAGCCATTTCTGAATTCATTTAGAGATTCATCTTTGAGTCTACCTCCCAATGATTTCTTCTTAGTTGATTTGTTTTGGAAAATCTGGGATCAATTTAGTGGAGAAAGAAAATACCCTTTTTGTTGGGTGCTCTCCTAATTGCTCACACTGTCTCCTTTAATTCCTCTAATTCCCATATGTGATTCCAGGTGGTTTCATCCCTATTTTACAGCTGTTTTATGTGCAAAGAGTTTGTCTAGGGTTACATGTGAGGGTAAAACAGTTCCTGAAATGCCCAAGTAAATGATTTAACAGTGTTGTGACATAAATTCGACTGAAAATTCTTTGATTTAGTTGTGATTTTATATTTCTTTAGTTCTGTTATTTAACATATAAAAACATATATACTTAGGGGTTTTTCTCCCCATTCTTTAAAATGTTTATATTGTGGTTTATCTACCTAATCTCCTATCTAATGAGTTTCTAACCTTGTTTGACAAATCGTAGTGAATGTAAGGACTTTAGTACATTATAATTTCAAGGGGATTAGGCACATTTTCTTTCTCATGCATATTTGTCAGTCTGCACTAATCATTTCGGTATATTTTGATATTTCATGCATTTACATCCTTGGAAAATTATGACTTTTTTTGTATTGGGATTTTCTTAAATACTAGTCCTTATTTTACTAAACTTTCTAGTGAAAGTATCTCTAAATTGTCTTTTCCTATTAATAAAAAATAAAGCTTTCTAAATGTAAGTTAACCTCTTTGTGCATGACTCATTTGTCATTTTGAGCATCAGCTGTTATATATTGTGCTAGGTAATACAGAGATGCCATTAAATGAAGCACTCCAAGTACCAGAAGTTAGTTTGCATTACAAATGAAGTAGAGGCGCCAGACGGGAATTCCTAGGTTGTGTTAAGTGAGTGGTCTTACCAAACACTTAGGAAGAGAGGATGGTCATTTAAAACTTTGGCAAGGCCAGTGGGTCATAGTTAATATTTTAACTTAGCACACGAATTGATTAGCTAATTAAATTGGAAAAACCTTTTGTACCTTTTTTAAACAGCTTTAGTGCAGCCACCATTATCCATGACTCCAGAAACCGTGAAGGACGTTGGATTTGGTAGTCTCGTTTTACCGGGTGGTTCTGTTGCCAGCAGTCTTGCTGCTTCCACCCTGCCAGCTGGAAATGTTTTTAATCCTCCAGCTAAACAAGCAGAGCCTGAAGAAAAAGTACCTCATCTTATAGAACACCAGATTTCTGGTGAAAACACCAGATCAGGTAAAAAAAAAAAAAAAAAAAAACCCAGAAATATATAGTTAAATCATAAGCACTACTCTATTTGCTGTTTGAATCGGACATGCCACACATTTCCAACTAGTTTGGTGCACAAATCTTGAAATGTTGCAGTTTTTAAAAAGAGGTTGCTATCTCCTAAAATTTCTATTAAGAGTAAATTTGGCATTCTGTTTAGGATAGTATAGCTTTTGACACTTTCCCATTAAGTATCCTTCTTCCCCTTCTTTTTTAGGCAGTTGGGACTGTTTTTAATATGTTGTTACCAAATATGTATACTTAACAGAAAGATAGAAAGTAGGTCCTAGGTATAAAAAGTTACTTCTACCAGGTATTATCCAGCTTGGTTTAAAAGATAAAAACAGTGTTTGAAAGCAGCAAGTCCCTTTTTTGGGTGTGGGGGAGTGGGGGCAGCACTGTTAATACATTAAGAATTATTGTTGTTAGAAAAGACTTTTGTTAAAGGTGGAGAATCAGTATAAAACCTGATATTTTTGTTTAACTTAAAAGCTTTTGTTTAAATATTTTAGATAATAGCCTCACTTATTGTATTAATATTTAAATTTCACTGTGCATGGTATTAATAATTTTTAGCTTTAATTTTTATTTAGTGGCTAGTGTACCTCAATTCTTGGGGGATACAAGTAGCTTCTTAACTGTAACATTAAAAACTATAAATATAGTTCCCTTTTCCTACCAGAATTATTGTTTTTAATGTTATTTCTCTTCTTTCCATTTTAGTGATTCCAAATGACATTTCAAGTACTGCAATTTTAGGAGGACAACCGCCAAATGTGACAAGCAATTCTGGAATTCTGGGTGTCCCAAGACCAAATGTATCAAGTAATTCTGAAATTCTTGGAGTCCGGCCTTCTAATGTTTCCAGTAGTTCTGGAATTATTGGAGCCCAGCCACCAAATATTCTAAATAACTCTGGTATTTTGGGAATACAGCCACCAAGTGTTTCGAGTAGTTCTGGACTTCTGGGAGTGCTACCCCCAAATATCCCTAACAATTCTGGACTTATTGGAGTACAGCCACCAAGTATTCCAAATACTTCTGGACTTTTGGGAACACAGCCACCAGCTGGGCCTCAAAACTTACCCCCTTTAAATCTCTCTAGTCAGAGGATGCCTCCAATCCCAATGCTGGATATTCGTCCAGGACTGATACCACAGACACCTGGACCAAGATTCCCTTTAATACAGCCTGGAATTCCACCCCAACGGGGAATCCCTCCCCCATCAGTACTTGATGCAGCTCTTCATCCACCACCTCGTGGTCCTTTTCCTCCAGGAGATATTTTTTGTCAACCAGAAAGACCTTTTCTAGTTCCTGGAAGACAAAGTGTAGACAATGTTACTAATCCAGAAAAAAGGATACCGCTTGGGAATGATAGCATTCAACAGGAAGGAGATAGAGATTACCGGTTTCCTCCCATAGAAACCAGGGAAAGCATTGGTAGACCTCCCCCAGTGGATGTCAGGGATGTGGTTGGACGACCTGTAGATCCAAGAGAAGGTCCTGGAAGGCCTCCGTTAGATGGTAGGGATCATTTTGGAAGACCACCTATAGATATTAGAGAGAATCTTGTGAGGCCAGGTATAGATCATCTTGGTCGGAGAGACCACTTTGGCTTTAATCCAGAGAAGCCCTGGGGACATAGAGATTTTGATGAGAGAGAGCATCGGGTTCTACCTGTTTATGGTGGTCCAAAAGGCTTACATGAAGAAAGAGGTAGATTCCGGTCTGGAAACTATCGATTTGATCCTAGAAGTGGTCCTTGGAACAGAGGATTTGGACAAGAAGTTCACAGAGATTTTGATGACCGCAGAAGACCCTGGGAGAGGCAAAGGGACAGGGATGACAGAGATTTTGATTTCTGCAGAGAAATGAATGGAAATCGTCTTGGACGAGATAGAATGCAAAACACCTGGGTCGCCCCCCCTCATGCTCGGGTTTTTGATTTTTTTGAAGGGACCACTTCTCAGCGAAAAGGTGATAATGTGCCTCAGGTTAATGGTGAAAATACTGAGAGACATGCTCAGCCACCACCCTTACCAGTACAGAATGATCCTGAACTTTATGAAAAACTGACATCTTCAAGTGAAACAAACAAGGAGAAGAGTGACACAGTTGCTGATGTAGAAAGTGAACCAGTGGTAAAAAGCACAGAAACTGAGGGGACATAATCATCACTCAGTAGGTAAAAGATACCTTTTGTAAAGTTGTCATCTCTCTGTAATAGGTTAATGGCTGACTGGACCATAGTTGTTCACTTTGTCTGCCAGAATTAAGTTAATCTGATGTTCATGTTCACCTTTCTCTTAAAATAATTGTACAACTGACTTGTATAGACATTGTTCTTAATATGAACATGGTAGGTAAACATTTTTTTATTTTTCTGATAAAATAGAAATGTTGCCCCCAAATTCTTTTAACTTCAAGGAAATGAATAACAGCTTGTCAGAGACTTCCTATGGAAGAAAGAATTTTTTAGATACTACCATTAGGTTGGATATGGTGATAGATATATTTCAAAATAGCAAGTGGTGGTATATCTTATCCATATCTTTAGGCTGCTGCAGAATTTTAAGGTAATAGACAAAGCTGTGATATTTTATGCAAAGACTGGCTCTAGATATTTGAGGAGCACAATACAGAGATTTTAAAAAGTGATTTTGTAAAATCTACACTATGGTCTCTGTTTCTCCAAAGTAAGTGTTTGTGATTTGTTCCTCATACTGCAGTGAGTAAAAAAAACAAAAAACAAAAAAGAAAACAACATAAATATTAAAGTACGTTTCAATGTTGGGTGAATTTTGTTTTTAGATGCCAATAAAACTTACTTGTTTGATAACAGTGTTCTAGGAATTGTATTTTTTTAACCTACAAATTCTTAAAACCCTGGATCGTTAGCAGCATGTGCTTAGTTGTTGCAAAAGTTCTCTATACTCTTAATAACAATGAAGAACTGTGGTGGAAAAAACATGTACTTTGATATAAAAACTGTGCAGTCTCTAGTATGTATGTAATATCTTTGTATATTGATTGTGTAAGTCATGCATAGATTTTTCTGTTTATTTCCTGCACATACAGAGAAAAATAGGAACTTGATAAGTGAGATAATATTCTTTAAAATCAGATAGAAAATTAGAGAAATTCAGCTAATCTACATTGCTCATAGTTACAGCTCTTAGCATTTATGAAGGTAACATAAGAAATATCATATAAAGAAATACACTGGTAGTTTGGCAATTCTTTTTTATATAGCTAAGCATGATGCCAGATTGAGCATGGACCCAAATGTCATGTAAATAATTGCATTGCTTTGTTTCACACTATACTTGCTATTCTACCTAGATAGGGCTAGTACTAAAGTACTTGCTGGTCACTTGCCTGAAGTGAATTTCTTAATTGCACAAAATATATAGTGTTGTTGGTGGATTTTAAAACATTAATTTGTATACCAGGAACAAAGTGTCCATTGTGTGTTCTGTAGGCAGGCTCTGGGTAACACTGTTCAGATTAGCCTCCAAAGTAAACTGAGTAGCAGGAAAATTTGGGATTGGCTTCCTGTTTATTTATTATTTTGCTTTTAATTTTCATTTATTTGCTGTTTATTTCTCCTTTGGGTTTTACATATGTACACATACATATAAAACCATTGGTGCTTTTCATTTGCAATGAAGGCTTTCACTTGGTTCTTTGGATAGTCATTCTGTTTCCTGTGCATTTCCAACTTGCATCGTTTGCTCTTTTTACCTAAAATTCTTAAGCTACTTTTGTCAAGCCTGCCCAAAACTGATAGAGCACACCAGCCATTTAAAATTGGATTGTTTTTGCTTACTTCTATTATCTAGAGACCTCTTTGCCAAAAATATTTTCTTCTATAGATTCTGAGTAGAAATAGTACATTATGTATTTTGTTACTTGCAAAAGTGGATGAGAGTGGAAATTTGGTGTTTATTTGTAAGAATTCAGTTCAGTCTAGTAATTTGAGTTGGTTTCAGATCTTTTCCTTGGGGTAATGGGAAAACCTGTGACATGGGTACAAAGTTTTTTAATGTTCAGGAAAGGTTGTCCTTGTGTTTAAGGAAATTGTACTGACTGGGGTTTCTCTCAAACTACTTTAGTTGCATTTACCATTATTAAAATTAAGTGGCATTCACTTGGAGTAAGTAGAGATAAAAAGTGTGAGACTTTTCAGTGAGTTTTGATTCCATACTTTGTATTACTGTTAGGCCTTCATGTGCAAACTTGAAAACTAAAAACATGTACAAGTACTGCCCTAGTTTGAAGATTCTAGTGGTGAAAATTAACTGGTCTTTGTCGGTACCGTATCTAAAAACTCATCTGGGAATATGTGACACTTAACAGTAGCTGAAAAAAAATTATGTGTACTTGTTCTCACTTTCCTTATTTGAAGCAGAATACTTTAGTGAAAGAATGTTACTCATCCTCGGGCTGAATATTCAAAAACTAATATTTACATTCACCATTATTTAATGATGAAGAGGAAAAGTTAGTTTGTCTTACTTTGATAACTTTGATATAGGACCTATCACATTTTTTATGCTTTTGATCACAATGCTGTCACTAGAATGTAGCACTTAGGAATATGCAAGGAGTAACCTAACCACTTTAATAAAATAGTTGAAGTGCTGCAGGCAGTAACTACATTAGACACCAAATCACAGTGTTTTGATTTGTGATATGTTAGAAGAAGAGTAATAGGACCTTCTGTGGTATTAGTAGATTGCAATATTATACATTATTTTTAAATGTTTTTTTATGTCTAAATTTTTCATTAAACATTGGCTTCTGTTTTTATACTGTACTTTAATCATTTATATTGTAAATAGAAACATTTTACAGCAAAGTAGTTTTTATAAGTAGCATATTAAGGGTAGATGCTCCTTTGTTCTAATTTTATTTCATTGTATAGCATGGACAAATACTTAGCATTGGAAGATGAAATAGTATATATAAAATTGTTTAAACTCTGGAAATGACTTCATAAAATATTTAATTGATAAATTTGCTCATGATTTAAACTGTTACATTCCTAACAGAGAGGTTTCTTTTATCCTGATAATTTAGTTGCTTCATGAAATTTATTGGCCATTTGTCACTCATATATAAATATTATAGTTTCTGGGCTACACATTTAGGGTTATTTTGAAGGTGGGGCCAGTTTTGTTAACATTTATAAAGAAAAAGTTATTTCTTCTAATTTTAAAAGTATTGTTTATGAACAGTGAAGTTCATCAGCTCTTAAGATGTCATTGATTTTAAAAGGCACCAATCAGAAATAAAAAGTGCTTCCAATATGACATGCTGCAGTTACAAGATCCATCCCTAATTCAGGAATGTCAAAATGTAAGGTGTTTAAGGATCAAATACAGTATTCATTATTGAGCTTGATATAGATACATTCCCTTACTCATTAAGTGATTTAAAGAATATTTTGATCTTTTTCATCGTTGTATATATCTTGCCTTAGATGGGCACAACTTTAATATAAAAGAAAGTTTTAATATTCAATTAAAAATAATTTTTGTTATACCTTATGTGCCTTCAATATTACTTTTCTGGGTGCTATATTAATAAAATGTCTGAAGGCCTTCTAACTCAAAGAAAGAAAACATTAATTTTCTCTTTAACTATTTTACACAATATAAAAGAAGTCTATTTGTATTTAAAATAGGCAAAATAAGTAAATTATTATAAGTAATAATAAATACTGTAGTGAGGCAGAGAATTATAAATGTTTCCTTTAAACTGTAACTTAAGGTATAAGGTGTAGGCTCTAAAAACTTTATTTTCCACCTCTGAAGAAAAGATCACTGCACTTTTTAATGGGAGATTTAAAAACAAGGTGGTCCAGCAAAACTTTCTGGAACTAGAATTTAAAATTAATGGCCCAGTTTATTTTCTTTTGGGTGGCGTATTTTAAACAGAGGCATGCATATTGAAAGCAATTTGAAATACATTGTCTCTGTGGTTCTCAGCTAAAGAATTAATAACAATCACCTGAAGAGATACATGTTTACATACACACACCCGTACCCCTTCTAGATAGGTGTATATATATATGTATACTTTTTAAAACTCACCAACCTCCACTTTAGATGTATTAAGATATGTATTTAGTATACCATACACTTGGGATTTTTGTTTTTTAAGAAGTAAAATACTTTAGTGATTCAGAATTATTTTTAGTGTTTCAACAAATATGTACTTAATTGTAACAATTGGAGGATAAAGTCGATTATCACAGATGTTTTATACTCAAGGATTAATCCAAAAATGAATTATTCTAGCGATAAAGGGATGGAAGGAAGCATATGAGATGGTTTATAGGAAATATTTTTGATTCAAGTGAAAACTATTAAATGATAACCAAGGAATAATCTACTTGGTATCATGAAATTAAATGTTTTCAGTTATAGAAAGCCCCTTTGGGACAAAATTTCAAGCATTAAATCTATCAGGGACTAGAAATTATGTTCTTAGGACTACTTAGATGTGGATTGTACATCAAAAACTAATACAACCCAGTGGTTTATTTGGGCATGAATTTTGCTCAAACGCTGTTCTTCCCTCTACTTAATTCTCTCCTCTTTCCAGAGGCTCTTTTTGTCCTCTGTGTGCACTTAAGAGTTACGCTACCTTGTTCTAGTCAAGATACAAAGCCAATATTCTAAGTAAAATATATAGTATATCAAGGGGTAGAATTGTGTTAATGGGCTATCTTTATATGAGAAATGTTAGATGGTTTGGATAGGATGACCTGTAGTGAAGGGAAGCTAAGACAGTGCTTATGCATAGAGCTCAGTAGATAGTAGAGAGTGAACTTGGAGCTTGTGAGTTGGAGCCCTTCGTTGAACGAGCATTAGATGAGTTGGATGAGCATGTCACACTCATGTGACAGTGGCAGATGTGTGGCGTTTGGTTGATCTGTGTTGTTCGGCATTCCTACCACTGCCACCACCACCACCGCCTGCCATGGACAGCTATCTCACTGTTCTGTGGTGTTCTCTTGTTCTGCCTTTCCCATGTTTTTCTAATCTTTCTAATCATAACACTCATGCTTCCTTTTTTACCCATTATTTCAGGCAAGGACTAGGAATTCGATTTGTCTGTGTTGAAAGCAGTTTGCTGCCCTTTGGCTTAGTGATTTCTAAGGTCATTTTCAGCATTTAAGTACCTTGAGTTTATGAAATAAGTTTTCCGTAAGAGACCAGTTGAGGAAGGAACTGAGGGAAACACTAACAGTATTAGAATGCTGTGTAAGAGAGCACAGATTTCATTGCCTTTGGGTTTTCAGAACTAACATTTGGTAGATGTATGTCTTGGGACGAATTAATGCACCTGTAAGCATCATTTCTTAATAGTTAATCTGCAGGGTCACTTTTTAAAGTTATTATTGAATATAATCTTGGCTAATATTTAATGGACACGTACTATATGACAAGAACTGGGGTAATTTTATTACCTGCATATTATCCTCATGACACTCCTGAGGTAGTTACTATTTTAATATTTATTTTGCTAAAGAGAAACCTAAGTCACAGATTTAAGTAATTTCCCAGGGTCTTGCAACTTGTAAATATTTGAGCAAAGATCGAAACCCAGATCTATCAGATTCAGAAATTTGTACCACATAATAGAATGCCAGACAAACATGGCAGAGGCTCTCCAGTTATTAGTTCCTCTTGTCTTCAGAAAAGACAGATTTGTGCAGAAAAATGTAAATTTGAGCAGCTTGACCTGGCTTACCGGGTAAGGCTGCAATTAAACACTCAACTTGGGTTTTTATTGTGTTTTATTTTATGGGGCTATCTTATTTTCCTATTGCTAAATAAGCACTTCAGCTTCATTTTCTTGGATTCTATTTTCTGGATTTTGTTTATTCTTAAGATTATGCCTTGGCATAGTACTGTTAACTTTTATTTATAACTTTGTATTTTGGAGGCAGGATTGTGTTGCATTGATATTAAATAATATCTTTTTGAAAACATGTCTCTCCACAGAAAATTGCAAATCTTTTTTATTCTTTAAGGTGTTTTAATATATGTAAGACAGAGTGAGCAATTGCTTGCAGTTTGTATTTTAGGCTAATGGCTTTGGCAGCTCCTTTCTAAAATTTGACATTCACACCCTGTATGTATAGCCAAAATTTAGAATTTTCCATTGTGTATAAAATTCCTATGAGGATTAGTCTGTCCTTTAATGAAATAGGTAAAATTATTCAAGTGGTCAATGAAAACTAACACTGATGTAGTCTTCACTTGAATTCAAGCAGTTTGAAAGCTAGTTATTGTCATAGCAGTGGATAATTTGCAGTTACTTTACTTTATTAGAGTATATAACCTGATTCTAGGTTTTCTTTCAAGTCTTCTAACTTTAGATTCATATAAGGCTTATTAATCCACAGCATGTCATAGTGCTGGCATTGATCACCCTTCCTGGAGACTTCAGACAGATGACTCTAAACATTGTGGCCATTTTACTAATCCACATATCAGGCACATGCATATTATATTTGGGAGTTGTACTACTATTTCTACTAATTTTGCCAAAGGTAATTATTTTGCTTATGTTGTGATTATTACGTGAAATAAAAAAGTTTTGCATTTGAACAATCACTTTTTAATAATGGGAGTTTTGTGTTTATTACTGAACTTGGGTCAGTTTATACATTAGTAAGAATATTAATAAAATCAGACTTGTATTAAAATAACCTTTGAAAGTATAAAGGATAACCGTTCTTTAAGAATTAATCTTTCCTTCTGTGGTAATTGAAGTTACTTTGAGCCTTATGTATAGGAGAGGGTAGCATTTGCCATTTCAGAAGATTCTGAAAACATCACAATCTTATATCCCTGTGGTCATACCCAGGGTAAGGATTTAGACATTTCTAAGTATTAAAATTACCAGCCCTTCATTTAGGACAGTGTTCTGTTTTGTTTTTTTTTTAAGATAAATTGTATTTTTTTTCCCTTTTTAAAAATTTTTTATTAAGCTATCATTGATATACATACACTCTTATGAAGGTTTCATAAGAAAAACAATGTGGTTATTACATTCACCCTTATTATCAAGTCCCTCCCCATACCCCATTGCAGTCATTGTCCATCAGTATAGTAAGATGCCGTAGAGTCCCTATTTGTCTTCTCTGAGCTACACTAGGACAGTGTTTTTTATAAAATTTATTTAATATTTTAACTGCTGCCCTCCATTTTCATCACAGTAATTTCTTATTGTTAGCCAAATAGTCTGTGACCATAGGTTAAAATGCATTCTCATTATAGAGAAAGAAGGATTTGGGAATGGAGAGACTTAACATTTTTAACCTCTGTGTTGTGGACATTTTACATAATTTATCTTCAGAGATACACTGATAGGATTTGTTACCTCTTTACAAATAAAGTATCAAACTCAAGTCCATGATCATGCTGATTTTGATTTGCATATGTGTTTGAACCTAGGCTTTGCTGATTTCAAAGCTATGCTTTACTTTAAAAGATGCTCTTTTGGGAAGGTATATTTTAATATATGGTCTGGATAATTAGTTTCCTAGAGCTGCTGTAACAGACCAAAAATTGGGTGGCTTAGAACAACAGGAATTTATTCTCACAGTTCCAGAACTGCAAGTCTGAAATCAAGGGCCACAGTCCCTGAAGGCTGTAGAAGAGAATCCTTTCTTGCCTTGTCCATGCTCCTGGCAGCTCTCAGCAGTCCTTGGTGTCCTTGGCTTGTAGATGCCTCACTCCAGTCTCTGCCTCTCCTGTCATTTGATCATGTGTCTTCACACCATCTTCCTTCGCTGTCTGTGTCTAAGTAATATGACTATCATTTTCCCATTTCAGAGGTTTATTAGAAATAGATGTTTTATATACCAAGTAAATTACCAGTTTATCAGTATTTTTATTTAGTATTATAACCTTAATATATTTATCCATTTTTTTTCATTGAATTAGCCCCCCAAGTTTTTATATGATCGAATAAAAAAATAGCTTGTGTACCTGACTGGGATCCTAGTTAAATGAGTATAGATCTTTACTATGTATCTTAGCAAGGGCTCTTACAATTTTTTTAATTTTTAATTTGAAGAGCACTAATTGTAAATAATGGCTAACAGAGACTTTTGAGACTTGCAAATCAGCATTGTATATTATTTGCAAATAATTAAGGGAGTATTTATGCAGATTTGAATATTCAACCCCAAATTGGAGGGTTGGGGAGGGAATGGAGTTGTGTGTGGTTCTTGGAGCTTTGTTGGTCTTCTAAAAGCTTTCTACATCCAAAGCTTCAACTCTTCAAGCTGTGTGTGTGTTTCTAGTTCTCAGTACCATTCTTTAAAGCCAGCTGTCTGCTTCATTAGTCCAGCGCAAGCATCCTGCTCGCCCAAGTGGCTTTCCTGTCACTGAGACATGTCTGTGATCTAATTTCAGGAAGAACAATTACAAAGCTTCCTTCCTTTTGTTAATTGTCTAAATATGTCCAGTCAATAACAATTTAGTGGTTGAAAAAAGTAATAACTGATTTTATTCAATGAAGTAGGAACTTGAGTTTTAAGAGTACGTTTTTTTCCATGAACTCGAAAAAGACTGACTCATCTTAAATGAAGGAAAAATAAGATACACTTTTTCCATGAATATATTCATGCTAAAAAAATGTTAATCACTGAAATAAACTTAACTACTTCCTTAAATTGTGTCTGACTCAATCCAGTGTATGGGAAACTACATTTAGGAAAATTACTAAAAATTTTTATTACATCTCCATATATGATACAGAATTTGAAAAGCATCTAGTTAGAGCCATTTTATCCCAAAATAAGTCTGTCAAAATTTGAGGTCTCAAGAAGAGAGAATTTGTTGGGGAGAAAAGTAAAATTACTTAATTTAACTACTACTGAGTCTGGAATCTAGTCACAGCAAACAGCTGACGAAATCATAGTAGGGAACTTGGTTCCATTGGAAATCACAAAATGCCATACAAAATACAGTTATTTGTACTTTCAAATATAAAGCAATAATTTAATTTCTTACCAGAGTTTTAAAAAAATTGAGACACTTCAGGGGATAATGTAAATTTGTTACCTCAAAAGAAAGCTAAATTTGGATTGGGGCAATCCTTTAAACTGATAGCTCCAGTCTTTGTTGGCCACATTGGTTATTTAAGATTTATTTGTTGAACTAAAATTATAGATGTTTGACTTTAAGTGGAGAGAACTAAGCAAACATTGTACCTGCCCTCAAGTTCACAATACCAAGCCTTTGTTTTAAGTTAAGCTGCATGTTTAAAGTTTTCTTCATAGTATGACTTTTATACTCTAGGTACTCTAGGCAAGTAAGAGGAGTAGTCCACACATCAGAGCAGACTAAGGTTGATACCCAAATTAGTATTAGTTTTCAAAGCACCAAAAAAGGGCCCCTCTTCCTACCTCTCAAAGCAGTTCCATTTAACTTACAGTAAATGTAGGGAATATGGAAATGTTCATGGATGAAGTAAAAATTTGATGTGAAGATTCATTTGGGAAATGGGGAGAAACAAGCCTCTCTGGCTATGTGTTCTTTCTAGCCAGCCAAGGGTTGTATACAAGGGTAAGGCCTCGATTATTTTCTAAACTACTAAGCATCAAATGGAAATGATTTTAGGCAGATACAGGAATAGCAAACTGGATCTTGAAAAGAGTCATGTATTTGAGGTTGGGAGAACTGAGTGAGGCTGACACTTTGTGATTAGTCAGTAAGCCCTTCCAGATGTGATTGCCTCAGTTTTTCCAAAAGGATACTTTGTTACTTTTCCCTTTGTTCATAGCCATTCAGACAACTCCCCATTTCTTCTTGTAGCTGGTGGCTGGTGGTCTGGTGGGAAGAGAAAGTGATTACAGAGCACAAAAAGTGATTACACCTTTTGTTGGGTTTGTAGTCTGATATATACTCAGGAACCTTAAACAGCACATTTTCTGGCTGGGAGTAGGTGAGCCAGGTTTGAGTTTTCACGGTAAATATTTTTTGCTACTCACTGAGTAGTCAGGCTTCACTTTTGTTTCTTTACTGAATGTTTACATTTTTAGTTTTGACATTTCAAATAGTTTCTAATAATCTAATGTCATTTGTAATTAAAAATACAGATGTGTATGTATATGTGCTCACATATATACATACAAGTGTACCTGCGTGTTGTATCAGATACCTTCTTAGTGAACTTTCAAAAGCATCGTGCAATTTGATCTCTTTATGATGGTACTTGACTATTCTCCCAGGAATCAGGACAAAACAAGCATCTTTCCTTGCTCTGTGTTGAGTCTCATATCTGCTTAACAAACTAACTTCTTAGGAATTAGATCTTAAAAACCTGATATTTTCTCATCAGGGTTAACCCATTCTTTATTAGAAAAAGACTCCTTTAAATGCTCCAATAATCAGAAGTTAATACTAAATGTATACTCAGTATTCTTAGAGGATAAGAGTAAGCCATAGAGCCACGTGTAATTTTTAAAGTAGTAATATTTCTGATAGCTGCCTAAAAAGAAAAATACCTGCTTTAAATCCTTTTTGAGTCATTGATTCATCTTCTGATTTATTGTAGCCAAGCAGTATTCCTTAAAATGACTGTCCAGTGCTCTTAATAGCATCAGTACTATGGTTCACTTTGTGGATTTGCTTTGGCTTCTTTCTTTGGACCAGCTGGGTCCAAAGCTGCCAAGTCAGTTGAGGCTGAACCAGATTTAAGACAGAAGGAGATGTGAGATGGGTGACAGTGAAGTGATGTAGTCGTGGGGATGCCCCTTGATAGCCTTTTTTATATATTCAGTATTCAAGAAGAAGAAACCTGTTTTTCCTGTCAGTGACTTTTTTTCTTTTAAAAGCTATTGTATAGGTGTACTCTTGGATGTTGTAATTCTGAACTCCCTTTTACTAAACCGATAAATTCAAAGTGAAGTACTTTATTTCATTACTAATGTGCATAGGATTGATTCATAGGAATCGAAAGTATGTTTGACTCATCGGATATCAGGAGTACATATTTGAAATGCCAACCAGTAGACTTCTTGGGATGATGATAAAAAACAAACAACCCAGACATTTATCTGGTTTTGGAATTTAGCCCAGGAAAGAAAACCTCTTGGATTCTGTTCAGACAGCCTGATGTACACATCTTTGGGGCCCTCTTTCATATTACAACTTAGCCCAGTAAATGAGAATAAATTATATTCTCATTGCCTCTGTGCCACCATGATTGCTCCTCCACCCTTCTGCTCTCTAAGCATAATAGAATCTGAAATTTACTGAAACAACAAAATGCTACAGAACCAGGCCTTGCTTCCGGCTTTTCCATAGCCTTCTGATCTTACAGCTTTCATCTGTAATTAAAAAGCTTTGAAGCCCCAGGAGAGGGACCGTCATGTTTCAGGGTGCCCTTTTAACTGTAACTCTCTTAATAGACCCCTGAGACTGGGGAGAGTTAGATTGTAATAGCCTCAGTAATGGGATTTGTTACCTTCTTGTGCTGTAGTACTGTAGCTTGTATCTAGAGCAAGGTTAAAGATGTGGAAGATGATCAACATTTCCCTCCCCGATGAGATGCATACACTTTTCCCCCACAACTGTGACAGATGCCATTAATCTAGTCCAGACTCTTTCCTGCTGAGCTTCAGATTTTCCACAGATGTTCCGGGCAGCCACCGCTAGTCCTAGTTGTTAGCATTAGATCTGAAACTTTTTCACTCTGGTCCTGAAGCATCTTTTTACCACTCAAAATTGTATGCCTTCTATTTAATAGTTTTTAACAATTTTTAATAGTTCCAGTGTTCTCTCAGTTTGCAGTGTACAGTTTTTTAGTGCACAGGGTGATGTTGCATAATTTATAACTATGGGTAAGTTTCTGTCATTGCCTTCACTTCTTGAGGTGCAGTCACATCTTGTATAAATTAATGAGTTAAGTGTTCTGAATTCTTTCATATATTTTTAAACAAAAATAGCAATGTAGATAAAATTATTAGTTCTTAGTTTTATAGATGTCAAAATGCCCTAATTATATTTTGGCCCTATTTTCAGCTTTTTATAGGGAAAGGAATCCTTAATGAGGATGTTAAGTGGAGTAATTGTATCTTGCCATTTGTTTTAGATTGACTTTAACCTTGTCAATAAAATTGTTTTAAGTCAGTATTAGAAACATGCTAAGACATGACCTTTGAACCCAGTTAATTTTTGTTTCAGCTATTAAAATAAAGCTTTGTTTTTAAAAAATGTTGAGGAAAAATTACACTGCAGGACAAAGTTTTACAAAGAAACAAAAAGAACTCAGAGGATTAGTATACTTGCATTATTTCCCAAAGAAAAATAAAGCTAGTGAAAGGCCAATACATAAGACTGTTTAAGAAAAGAGCAAGCATTGTTTATCATGTAAATATACCCAGATTTCTTTGTGAAATCAAAAAATTACATCAAGCTTTCATGTTTATATAATTTTAAGATTATGGGTGATACAGAAATCAATGCATATGCTCTTACTGACTTTTTAATATTGAGTACCCTCAAAGATTGGATCCATTTTGTTTATAATAAGAAAAATAAAAGCAGTCTCAGAAATTTTTTCACTTTGGAACTTGACTGAACTTGGTTCTTTGAACTGATCAAAGTATCTGGTAAAATCTGAGTTGCTTAATGTTGTATTTGAAGTAATTTGATTTAGTAACATGCAACAATAAATAGTTGTTTTTCTATCAGTAGCTTAAGAACTGAGCCAGGTTTTGAAGTCCTTATATTTGCTCACTATAATTGAATTATTTATGTCTAGACTGGTTTTTAACTATACTTACATTCCATTTCTTGATCCTTATACCGTTTAGCATGTTTCCAAGTAAGATGCCATTTTCATTTCCTTTGGGAGGAATAGACAGTAACATCTTTGGAGATAACCCTGATTTCTGTGTCTATGTGTTTGTCTTAAGTAAATTTTTTTACTCACTTGGACATGGGCCTTGATACTATTTTGTAGTCAGGTTTTGGTGTAGTGCCCATGGGCTTTTCCTGATACGCCCATTGTCAGGTATCATCATCTTCGGAGGCCTCAAGTGTACCAGTCAGCCTGCAGTTAGGGATACATTTGAATGATGGTGTTCACATTGGTCTATAGAATTTCAGCTTAATATTTTTTCCTTTGATCAGTATATATATATATAGCAGATGTGGAAGTGAAGCCAATTTGAATTTTCTTTCTTTGGAAGAGAATGGGTGACATACCCAAAGCGCTTATAATTCGGTATCTAGATCAACTTCAGATGGTTGTAGAACCTAAAGGAGTTCTGTTTAACCAGTGAGGCTAAATGTAGTGAGATTATAACCAACACTGGCTTCTCTCTAGTGGAAAGAAAGTCATACTGTTGAACATATGCTTATTCTGAAGTTTATTTAGCAAAGATGAGAGTCTTCCGGCAAGCAAAAGGTGGTTATTCTGAGGTTATTGTTTTAGCGTATTTTAGTGTGTTAGATATTTGTGTTGATATTCCTTTGATCTCTTGAGGATATATTGCTTAGTGGAGATCCAGTTCTGTTGCTGCTCATGAAAGTGCTTCAATAAATTTATGGATCCAGGAAAAAGAGAAGAGATAAATTTCTGGGGCAAAGTTCCCTAATTTTTTAATAGATATTTTTAGGAGATTTTTAAGTGACATGAATTTTTTGCAGTCCATTTCCCTTGGTAATGATATTGATAAACACTGGGATATTGAACACCTGGTCTCTCTTCACTTGCATGGAGGCAACTGTGCCTAAACTATACTGTGAGCAAGTACAATTTCAACACTTTAAGGAAATGATAGGATTGTTAAAACATAAAATAACCAGGTTTTATGCTGTAAAGACTGTATTTAGAAGATAAAGTTTAAGTGAGGTGTCTAGCTACATCTTCTGACCAGTCATTTCTGACTGCAGTTTTAAGCTTTCAGGACCCAGGTATAAATGTTAGGTTTTCTCTACAGTGAGCACAAATATTAATGTGGACTAGTACCCAGCCACAAATGAAAGTAAATATCACAGTTTCTCAAGAGTAATGCCTAATTTAAAATAATCAGATTATTTTGCTTTTGTGTCTTAAAAAAGTGTTGATTTTAATGGGTAGAATTTGGGACAAAATATAGAAACCTTAACAAAATTATGATAAAACTATATATTCAGAAAAAAAAGACCAATTCCAATTTACCCATTAAATTTCTGTTCTAGCAAACAGGAAGATGGTTATTCTGAGCATCAGAACACCTGTCAGGATGATTTAATTCCTTAAATCATTCCAAAACTTTTCCACTCACCACAAAAAATACACTTTCTCTCCTTTCTCAGTGGTGGACTTTCCTCTTTTCTCATGGTTCGGCTGCTAGATGGAAACCACTTTGTCTCCGCAGCCTCTCTAAACTTACTTAAAATTATATGGTTTCTGCCTCCTACACCCGTTGTTCTCAACCAGGGAGATTTTGTCCCCTTTCCCCATGGGGCATTTAGCAATGTCTGGAGACATTCTTGGTTGTTACAGTGGAATGGGATTGGGAGTGCTACTGGTGTCAAGTGAGTGTGAGGGGCAAGGATGCTGCTGATAATCCTGCGGTTGCAGAGGGTATCCCTCCACACCATGACTCTCTGAATGTCAGAAGTGCTCGGACTGATAAACCTCACTCTGTAGTCTTGGGAAGAAATGTCATTCCTTATCCTTTTGCTGTATTTTTAATCTTTCTCTTTTCACTGACCCCAGGGTGTCCTGTTAATGTGCGTAAGTCTCTCACACTTAGAAAAAACAAAAACTTGCCCTTGACCTTTTGTCCTTTTCTAGGTCTTGGTCTCTTTTTTTCCTGTATAGGAAGATCTTTGGAGAGTTTTTCATTTGTCTCAGTTTCTTGTTCCTTTTATTCCTCAGTCACTGTAATCTGCTTTTGACATCACCATTCCACTGTGGCTGCTCTTTCTGAAGTCCCCAGTGACTCTGGGGCCCAGCTCTGTTCACCTTTCCCATCTCCTATCTAATCCCATAAACATCACGTTTCAGGGACTGGATAGGATCTGCAGCTCCATGTGCCTTACTGCTTGTCCTGCTGTTTGTTCTGCCTGAGAGGAGGCCTCACCTTCTCCGCTTTGCAGACTCCTGTGATCTTCAAGACTCAGAGCAAGAGCCGCACCTTGAGCCTTCCCTGCACCACAACCTTTGTTGTGGTGCGCTCTGACCCGCTGTAGAGCCACTACTTGTTGACGTGTTTACTCCTTGATCGCCATGATCAGATTTTATTTATGCTTCTAGTGAATTGTGTGGCTTATGATACACATTTAGTATAAATTTGTTGAAAGATTAAATGTACATTAAAAAGAAATTGAAAGTGTCAAAAAAAAAATCACTGAGATCTGGAAAATTTGTTCTTGACTACGCAAAGCCTTGGGACCAGCTCCTTCAGCATTCCACTTGGGAGCTTGTTAGAAACTAAGAATCTCAGGCTCCATTCCAGACCTATGGAAGCAGCATACATATTTTTAAAATACCCCCAGGTGATTTATAGGGATGATAAAACTTGAGAAACAGAGCTCTAGTTATTTTTTTCCCCAACAACTCTGGGTTTTCATGTAAATACACCCAGTATTTTTGACACTGGTAAACAGTAGGTATTTTTATAAATAAGCTAAATGGCAAAAAGTAAAATGAAAATTTCAAGGCAAGGGTTAATTTAATAATGTGTTACATATTCTTTAAAATTATACTTCTTGTAGGACAACAGCAGAAGCTCTATGTGTTACTTGTTTCTGACAAAAGGGAAATCAATTTTTAAATACAAATGCTTCATAGTGTAACTTAGAGTTATTTGACCACTTCTGATAATGTGTGTAACAAGAGCCTTGAGGGCATTTCTTTTGTGAATATTCTTATTTTGTCTATAGACTGAATTTCATTAAATCTTGGGACAGAGGGGCTTTAGATTTGGATTGAGGGGATAAATTCCTAGACTTCTTTGGGCCTGTTCTTTTTTTGGGGTGGGGTGGCAAAGTTTATGTTGGCCTCACATGGTAAAGTGAGGCCAACATAAACCTCGGGCACTTTGGTGATAGCAGTGTGCCCATAAGGACTGAATATTGTGTGTGTTGCTATAGCAGAAAAGCACACAGTGGAGGGAGTCAAACATGGAGGAAGGGCACCAGTTGCCAGATTTCAGTTAGAAGTTGCATTTTATTTCAGCAAATTAACTCCCCAAGTCCCAATTCCTTATCTATGAAATCAAGATTAATAAAGTATCTGGAAGGCTTGTTTTGAGGATTAAATGAAAATACATATACAATGTGTAGGACAGTCCCTGAAACCGATGGATTGCTTAATGAATGCTAGCTGCTACTGCTAAAGGACAGTTACTGTGGAACTATAGAGAATCTTTCCTTCTGGCTTCTTTTCCCTCTGTGGTTTCCACCTTTTTTCTTCCTTTCCCCCCTTTTAAAAAATTTTTTTATTCATAACCCCCTTGCATGGATCTGAAGGAGGGTCTCACATCTTGGAGGTCAAATACAGATTTCTTTGGGAGTTCATTTTCCCTTATTGCCATCCACCTCAATACAAATAAACCCAACTCTCTCTCATTTTTTAAAGTTTCCAGAACATTAGTGGTGTGACCCTTTTACAGTATGTTGCTTCTCATCATTCAACATCATCATTGTCTGGTAAGGAACTCCTTAGTCACATGTGGCTATTATAATTTACTAAAAATTAAAATACAGTTCCTTAGTCACATCATTGCACTTAAATACTCAGTAGTCACTTGTAGGTTGTAGCTACCAAATTGGACAGCACACTAGAGAACATTTTCAAAAAGGTCCATTTTATAGCACTATTCTAGGAAAGTGATTGCTGATAACAGGACCCAGAAAGGGTCTGTTTACCTTAGCAATCATGATTCAAAATCCTCTCTCCCCCATTGTATTAAACTTAAAAAAGCTTACCATTTTTGGTTATTTTTCCATTAAAGAGTTAAAGTGCTTGAACAATTTTGATTCTTATTTTTAGGAGTATAAACTTTGGACTGGTAATTTAATTTTCATTTTAAGACATTAAAATATTTTGAGTGTTCTTTTCAAATAAAATTCAGTAAAACTTTAAAACACTTTTAGACATCTTTAAAATGTTATTTCTGATTAAAAGATAACCATGTTTGGTTAGATTAAACATACTTCTTCAGTCTTTTTTATCTTATATTTGCCTTTTTTTTTTCCTGAGCAGCTCAGTATGTATTTTCCAAATACAGACAGTTTTCATTTAGGGTGTTTCATACTACAGTTTACATCTACGTTATTACTTACTTGCAGACACACAAATTGCTGACAGATAGTTTTGAATAAATCAGCAAAAATAAAAAGACCAAAAATGTTCTCTACTGACTGCTGCTGGCAAATTAACAGTGAGTAGAACCATTCAGTTACACAGTCTCAGTCAGTCAGCCAAGAAGCTATTTCATCCGAGAATCTCTTCATGCATGGCTTGAGTGTCAGAATCTTCCTAGACAGACCTTTTTTAAAAATAATTCTATAGCCCTAAAAATGATGTTCCTCATTATCTGATTTGTTGGAAAAAAAACAAATTGGATTTAGATTTGTAAGTAAATACCGAGTTGATTTTCATAATATGAAATAGCTTTACCATGTTGCTCTGTTTAATTTACTGATTGCTTTGTGAGAGCAAGCCATATTCTCTGTGATTTATAGAGGTAACCACTATAGTTAGCAATTGCAATTACTCTGAAGGATTGGGAATCAGATCAGAGTTGAAGTGAAAAGGAAATAACCCCTTAATATTTTTAAAAAGCAACTTGAATTTCAAGTTTGGAAGTACCATACAGATTGTTAGCTATATATTTATATAAGACAAAACAGATGACTTTTGCTCATGGAGGCAGACCAAGGGAGCAGTTTCTTTAAAATACATACTTTATTGCATGTAATAAGCTTGTATAGGATTCATGTAGTATTTATAGTTTATATATCTCCATAGAAATGCAGTGAATATTTGAGTTCAAACAGACTTAAAGAGGGCAAGTTACTTTATCTCTCAAACCCAGTTTTTTTTTTATTAAAGCATCATTGATATACAATCTTATGAAGGTTTCACATGAACAATGTTGTGGTTCCAACATTCATCTGCAGTCACTGTCCATCAGCATAATAAGATGCTAGAGAGTCCTTCCTTGTCTTCTCCGTGCTGCACTGCCTTGCTGTGACCTATATGATTGTGGATTATAATGCCCCTTAATCCCCTTCTCCCTCCCTCCCTCCTATACCCACCCACCATCCCCAACCCCTTCCCTTTGATAACTGCTAGTCCCTTCTCCAGTATGTGAGTCTGCTATTTTGTTCCTTCAGTCAAACTCAGTTTTTAAATGTAAAACCAGCCAAAAAGGTGTAGCTCACATGTTTGCTCTGAGGTCTTAAAAAGTAATGCATGGTAGAAATACATGCTGCAGTATGGTTGAACCTGGAAAATACTATGCTAAGTCAAATAAGCCGCCAGACACAAAAGACCACATATTGTGTGATTTATTTATATGAAATGTCCAGAGCAGGCAAATCAATAGAGACAGAAAGTAGATTAGTGGTTGCCAGGGGCTGAGAGGAAGGAAGAAATGGAGGGAGGGTGACTGCTAATGGGTGCAGTTTCTTTTTGGGGTGATAAAATTAGATAGTGGTGGTGGTTGTGCAACTTTGTGAAAATGTTTGAATTGTACACTTGAAAACTGAATTTTATAAAATGTGAATTATAAACCTTAATAAGAATACAAATACCACTAATGCATGTAAAGCACTTGGCAGGTACTGATATATAATAAGCTCTCCATAAGGATTAGTTGCTACTGTTCTACTGAATTTTAAGAAATTGGAACAGTACTGCAAAGAAAATGAAGGAAGTATAACATTTAGTATTTTATTTTGCTACATGAAGTACTTACAAGTGATTTGACCACTAATAGCATATTTTAATTATTTTTGTCAGCAGTAGCAGTTGATAATATGAAATAGCTCTTTGCTAACACTAGTTTCCAAATTCAGATGTTAGAATTACAACAATTTTTTTGCAGGAAAGATTCTCTGTTTTGGTCAGTATTCCAATATTATTTCAACAGTTTTCTTAATATAAAAATTAAGAAAAATTTTATTTCTTAAAATGAAAAATGTTAGCAAAATGGTACAATTTTATGTTATGTATATTTTACCCAACTTAAAAAGTATAAATAAATGCCAAGTCTAATAGAGTTGTTCATCCATAGGTAATCCTTGCTTGCCATGTTTATAGTCCTATTTTTTTTATTAATTCAGAAAAAGATAATCATACAGATAGAAGTCTTTAATGATGGCAAATTATGTGTATTTTTAAATCATATAGCTTTTTAAATTAGATTATTAACAGCTAACATTTCACATTCATATATACCAGGTATTGAATAGGGTACCCAGGAAATAAATGTTTAAAACTTATTTCAAAATGTTAATATGATAAAAGATTTAGTGTTTTTGTTCTTGCGTCAGTCGGGGGAATGCGTTACCTTCTTAGCTGTAATATCAGTGTCAGTAACTTAGGTAAGTAGAAAACCCTCTAGCTTTCAGAATCTGAAATAAGAGAGGTACGATAGAGCTTCATGTAATGCTGGTAGCAGAAAAAAAAATGGACACTTTTTGTTTTAAGGGCTTATGTGAGAGAGAGTTGAGGACAAAGGCAATTTACTAAGCATAGCCCTAGTGTTCGGGAATAGTGCTTGTTGTGTAATGATTACTTGGATATTTGTTTAATAATTTACAGCTATTCATTAGGGTACAATTTGATAATAAATACATGAAGTATGGCAGCTGTTAGTCAAGCCTATTCGATATGACTAGCATTTTGTTCTAGTGGGAGTCCAGATTGGGATGAAAATATCAAATTCTTTAGATGTTACTGTCTTCAAGGACCTTGGACAGTTATTAGAGGAACGGAGGGTGAATACAGACCAGTGTAATGAAACACAAGGTTGAATATAGTCAAGTGCTTCAGTTGTGGTAAAGATGTGAAATGCTACAGGTAATCAGAATGGGAACGCAGTGCTGGCTGCAGCTACAGTGGACGTGACACTTAGGATAGGCCCCGAAGATGCAGAAAGGGCGCAGGTATTCCAGGCAGGAACAGCGATCAGCTAGAGCAAAGGGACAAGCCCAAGGTCAGCCCTTCAGACGTGAGATGCAGGACCCATCTGGCTAGAGCTAGCAAGGTCCCTTTCTTGATTGGCGAGTTTGAGATTGGGTTACACTGACTGTGACTTTTCAGCCTCAGGAGCTGAGAACTAAGTGTTTCATCAGGCAGTGGGGAACTGCTTTGTGCAGGTTTCAAGCTGAAAAATGATTTGATGGTGTTTAATGAGAGATCAGTTTAGTAGGATAGGGTGGAGAGACCAAAGTGTGTGCTCCCTAGTGCCCTTGTGCCGGAAGCTTGCACTTCTATGTGACGTAAGTCTGAGCCTAGGCACAGTTCTTCCAAGGAGGGTGTTACCTTCCTTTTGACTTTTTTTTAAAACTTTCCTCTCATGTCTCTTTTCATTGCCCCCTCTTCATAATAGATGGCAGACAACTGTTACTCCTTGAGTTTGTTACTTTAGAGATATTCTCTTCTTTAAAAACTCACCTAAATAAGTGATCCTTGTAAACAGAGCTATTCTTGTTCAATTTCATTAGAGGAATGATGAAATGGCAGGAATTCTCCCTTCTGGACAGAGCACACTGCCCAACGGAACCACAATGGAAGCGACCACTTGTAAGGATGTCTCACTTTTTAAGATCCTTGTTTCTCAAAGTGCGGACCACGTGTAGCCTGAATTAGAATACCCAAAGGTGTGGTTTGCTTAAAATGCAGACTGAGCCCAAGACCTAGTGGAGCTCCAGCTTTGGGGGTAGGTGGCCTGATGTTTACCCAGCAATCCAGGTCATCTAGAGGCACACTCAATTTTGAGAACGACTCCTTAAGGAATTGTAGTTTTCTATGGAATTATTCTAGCAAGTAGTGTTCTTAGAGTTCTTTTCCTATATAATAGGTTCTGTATTAGTGGAACATCTCTCAGTAGACTATATTGTATGTTGGATCTCAGGTGGAAGCTAAAAGAACATTACATAATCTATGGGTGTTTTCGGCCCAGTTTTGCACTTTTCTTATAGTGCAATTTCTTGTTGCATTAAAGCAAACAGGCTCCTTTTGTAAGGCTGCATAGTATCAGCAGAAGGAGTCCATCATGTGTTGTTTGTGTTTAATCTGTCACACTACATTAAATCAAATTCTTTTTCTGTAATAATGTTAGTCTAAAGTGAAATGATTCTTACTCTGCTTGTGGGACAGCTTATTTCAAATCCACTGTAGTCATTAGGCTTCTCCGTAGAGGACATAGTGACCATTGGACCTGTGTTTTTAAATTCTAGTAACTTCACTAGCCAGCCTTTTTTCTTTTTTTTTAAGTTAAAACAGGAATTCTAAACCACTGTCTCAGAAATTAGATGAGTAAGTGAAAATTAGCCTCTATTTTGGGGGTGCTGAGGAAAATTTCCTAAGTATAAATAATTACTTCTTACTGGGTAGAAATGCAAACACTTAACCTTATAGCTGCCCTTTGTATGGCACCTGGCACCCCTTTCGCTTTACTGATCTTTGGGTAATATTATTGTATTATTACTTCCTTGACTGAGCAGCAGATTAAATACTTAACAGATAAATGGATTTCTTTATATTCATTTAGGTGGAGTTAGGAATGGAGCTCAGAAATACTTGCTCCTCTTGATTATAATATACAGCATGCTACTTTTCATTCTAGCTTTGAGGTTAACATTGAAACTAAAATATTTCTAATGTGTCCACACTGATAATCATACTTAATCTAGAACCTCTTATTTGTAATGAGAGAAAATCTACAGTAAGAAGGAAGCACTTTATTCATCCATATTCTAATTAACCTGTCAAACCCAAGAGCTGTGTTTAAGAAGATATATATATCTAACTAAGATGCAAATGTACATTTATCCTCTATTTCCTAAGAAAATCATCTTCACAGGCAGATTTGTCTCTGACCCTTCCTCTTTTTCTCTGTATGTCCTGGATTAATTTTTAATTGGGTTGTTTTCTATTCTCCTAAAAATGTATGTTGTTTTTCTTATAAGACAGGAAAACCAATTTTGTAGTTAACAGTGTTTCACAACTCCATCGTAATACAAAGATATTATGCATCCAACTATATAGTACAGTTTGTAGATTGTACAGCTTTATAGTTTGCAACCTAGTTATGTGTTTAAATTAGGCATAAGTAGCTACCTAGCCATCAAGGTGGTTATATAGCCTTTCCATAAAGTCCTAATCACTAGTTTTCAAGTTGAAAGTAGGATTTTGAAGTTTCAATTAAGTGTCAAAATATAAAATGCTCCACATTACTACAAAGTAAAAAGTGTTAGTAGCCTGGAAAAATTAGTATTCAGGTTTTCGATTTAACAGTTTTTCCAAGATCATTTCAAATCTATTGTAAGGTTGTGTTGTGCTGTTAGTTATTAAAATAGAAGATCTGGAGTCTCTGCTGTGAAACTCAGAAAAGATGTCTCCATTTCAATTTGGGTTAGTAGCATGAAAACTTAGCTGAATATAAAATACTGCGAACTCTCTTAAAAGATAAACCCCCATGTCTTCAGAATTGTCAATTCGTTTTACTATTTATGGTGCTAGATGCATTCCTTTTGGAGTATACTGTAATTTTTATTGTAAAGGTTTAAAAATTTTTTAATTTTAAAAGCCTTAGTTTGGAGAGTTACTGACATTCATCTGTCTCATTTTGTGATCCTCAGAATTTTGCCACTGTCAGATGATTTAACTAGTGCAGGATCTTGACTCTGATGAATACTCATGAGCAACAAATTCTTTACTAATCATTTGATGATCAGCTTCACTAATAACTTGGTGAAGATAAGGTATATTATTGTTTTAACCTCAAAGACATAAAATATGGTATGTCTTTGACAGCAGACAGGTGAACCGACTCCATAATAAGTATAGCCACACAAATGTCTGTATAGTGAAATTATTCTCATTTGCTGATAAAATTGTCTTTTTTAAAGTCAGTATGGACTCAGTGAAAGGTTGGTTGGTTTTTGCTTTCTTGGCACACGTAGATTTCATATTATTTGTAAGGTGCAGGCACACACACAGATACTTTGGGAATCTAGTCTGTGAAATTCATTGTCAGTCTCAGGCAATATTTAAAGTAATCGGAGTTTACCTTCTCCTAGCTTTTTTTTTACTTCTTTACCCATTTTTAAAATGCATCTATCCCTGACAGTTTAAGAATTTTAAAAAAAGTTATTCTCCAGTTCCCCACGCCCTGATGTACCATCACTGTCACACACACATTTTCGTGCAGGGCAAAAGCTACCCTAAATGGAAGTGAATGACTAATAAATGATTGGCAGTCGCGAGTCCAAACTGAATTCTTGCTCTTCCATCCCAGACCCCCTTCATGCCGTCCTTCTCTGGCCTCTATCTGTACCACTTACTAAATGGAAAATTTATACTGTGGAATTTCATACTAGGTCACATGGTTGCTTTTGCTGATGTTTTGGTTTTTTCCTACAATACTTTCAAAAGTACTGTGAAAGAGAAAAGGATCTGTCAGTTAAAAGCGTTGTGCAGCCTTAAAATTTGGTCTGCATTTCAGTGTTGTTACCTGTTTCTCCATTGTGGTGGTTTTCAAAACTGTTTTCACTGCATAGTCCCCTTAGGGAATTCCATCCCAAGTACAGAATTTGTCATCAGAGTGTCTTGAGGACTTTACACATCATCCCATGTTATCACATTGTTTATACTTTTGAGACATGAGCAACAAAAACTTCCAGGGGGTGAAGGAGACTATAGTGTTGCTTAAGTCTCATTCTTGGAGTATTAACATGTAGAGCAAGGCATTTAGTAAAACAAGCAAATAAGGGCACTTGTGAGAATAACTGAGGAAATAGAGAATATTTTATAAAATTTTTAACACTCCCATGCATGAGTAACCCTCATGTAAAAATTTATTTCCTTTCAGGAATACTGCCACGTTATTCAGTCGTTTACTTTTTCTCAAATTGTCAGATTAGTTTATTTTGACAAATGAATTCATCAAAATATTCATTTGAAAAAAAAAATACACTACCCCGTCTATTTTTTTATTGTGACAATCTCTCACACTAACCTCAGAATACCCCTGCTTTCTGCTCTCCACAGACCAATTGTTGCTTTTTGTTGTTGTTATTCAAAATTCATAAGAGTACTTCTTTCACGATTACTTTTATTTTAAAAATAACTGATCATCATGAAAAATTCAAAAAATACCAAATGGTATGAAGTAAAAAGTCCAAGATTAGCCAGTAGCCCCTTCTTCTGCAGAGCCAACCGCGTGACAGTCCCCATGTATCCTTCTAGACGCTCCAGTGTGTCGAAGTGTATCGTTCTTTCTAATGTTCTCATGGTATTCCCCTGTTAACCATAACCTCATCACCTAATCTTCAATCTTCTACCAGGGAATATTTCAGTTGTTCCCTGTTTTTCTCTCTTATACCCAGACTTGGCAGAGTTTTAAATGATAGTGTTTTTTTTTTCAGACATGTTATTTAGGGCACTTCCAAAGCTTCATATTTACATAGAATTTCTTAATGTTTATTATTTCTAAAGCTATTAGTTCTTTAAGGGAATTAGAGTCAACTTTTAGACAATCGCTTTTGTAAAGCCACATTATCCTAATGTGAGTAGAGCATTTTTTCGTTGGCTGAGAGGAGAGAATACAAAACATGGAAAGCAGCCGACCCACCAGGGTTTTCACCTCTCCCTTGGGCTTCCCTTGCTAAAAGCTTTGTGTCCTTCCCGTTTGTGATTCTAGGGATATTTTATTGATACGGTTGGTTGGGTAGGAGGAGATTAATGAGGTGGTAATTGCTTTAGTAACTGTTAACATGCTTAGGCCTTGAGCATGAAGCATAATTTTTCCCACCCCACCCCAAAGTGGGAAAAGAAGATGTTCACAGGTCTGCAAAAGCAGGGTCCTTCAGGTGGTGACAGATACTGTTGTACGGAGTGGAGGTGGGGAGTTGTGCAAAAATCTTAGGTCACTTTTTAGAGAAAACTGAATTTCAAGGGTACATCTTTCAAAATACGTCCTTATAATTATTTGTATAGCAGACCTGTTTTCCCTCCCAGCTGCTTCAGTTCCTCAGGAACAAGGACAGTGCTGTAGTAACCCTTTTCCTCCTGACCACGCCTTAACCTGTAGTACAACAAATACTGACTGGTAAATGAATAAATAGAAATACTGAAAAGGAAATACAGAAATATTTAAATGCTAGTCATCAAGATTGCATGGAAGTGCCTTCATTTTTCCTAATCCATTACTCTAATTTAGGCAATAAATAACATTTCTTGAAAATGAACTCTCCATTTAACCTGGGAATATATTCTGTAGTAAAACCAATTTACTCACCAATCCTTGACTTTTTATTATGCTTGGTTAAAAAGAAAGAACATGAACAAGACTAGAGAGGCTGTATCTTCCCATAGTTGGAATGAAGTTTGGTTTGAGCACTTATTGCTGAGAAGTGTCATTTCTAATTCTTTTGTACTTCATTTTCTGCAAGGGAGAGTTTTTATTCTTGTAGGCTGATATAATTTCTTTGAAACTCCTTTTCCATATCAGCCTACAAGAATAAAAAACCTTCTTAGTTTTTTTAAAACTCATACTTTCCTTTGAATTCATGTACAGTATTTCCATCATAGTTTCATGTGCATGACTGTTACATAATGAAGCACATGAGGGCTGTTGGATGTCAAGTACTGACATTTTTTTACATGTAGGTATGATTTACCTTTTGAAAGTTTTTATAAACTTAAGCCTATCTGCAGCTAATTTTATTTCAAATAACCTTTGAGATTTAAAAGAAAAAAGAAAGTTTTAAGTAGTATTTTGAAAACAGGAAAGCAAAATATTCCTGAGAAAGTGGGCCGCTTAATATTTGATGATTGAAAGTTTCAAAGTATTTGAGAATTTTAAATGTATAATTCTCATTTTATAGTTGGTGCCTTGGGTATCTTTTTGGGTATATTAGAGATATTTCCAAAAAGGTTGTTTTTTAGTAACAGCTTTGATATCATGACATGCTATTCTTGCTATCACCAGCAGGATTAACTTTTTAATTAAAATGTTGTTTAGCTCTTTCCGTTCTGTGATATTAGATTTGTGGTTTCTTTAACTTGGAATGTTTCATAGTAGTAGAGAAGGGAATTTTTTTAAATTAAAAATTGTAAAAGGTTTCAAAAGAATATTATAGTTGTGCCTCGGAATTCATTTATGGAGGAAATTTCAGGATACTTTATTCATACCAGTAGAGGTCACTGTACACCTACAACAGAAACCCCCAATGTTGTCTTCTGGTGGTGAGCTGGTTACCCTAGAACTAGCATTCATTTTTGGTATTTCAGGGGACTTAACCACATTTCTTTTCCCCTTACGCAAGTCACTTGCCTGTCATCATCTAAGAGATAGTCACTTGTTTGTCCATGTAATAGGAGCATTATCGATGAGGTTTAGTGGACTAATCCTAATCATTACATCATTAATGATGTTCATATTACATGGTGTTTCATTATCTGACTATACCAACAAAGTAATTCATAGGGAAAGTGATTTATGAAGTTGCCTATGCAGATGTGTCTGCTAATGATAATAGGAATATTCAAGAACTAAGCAAAGGCTGGTTTATTATGAAACTGATGGCAGCCTTAGCAGATAATCAGAGCAAATGTCTAAGTCTCCAGCTAGCATTGTATGATGATCCAAGTCACTTTTAAAGTGGTTGCTCAAGGTGATAAGGAAGGTTGTGACAGGAATAAGCAGTTGGGAATCAAGGACTACTTCTATAGACCAGTGGGACTGGGCCTAATTTGCAGAATGAGAATATTGTGTCAGATGTTTTTTGCAGCTTATTTCAGCGCTAACATTCTAGTCCTCAGTGGTCAGGGTGTACTACAGTGGTTAACACCATGGATCCTGGAGGGAGTTGCCTGGATTGGAATCCTGGCCCTGCCACCTACTAGTTTGGAGGTTATCTTGTAGTTACCCTCTCGGCATCTCAGTTTCCTCTTCTGTAAAGTGAGGTTGGTAACAGCACCTGCAGTATGCAGTCATTAAGTTAACCGATGTATAGTACTTAGAATAGTACCTAGAACATAGCAAAAACTCAATCTTCTATTATTACACACCCTTATTTTTTCTTAGTGAAACTTATACTGGGATATGGTAGCTGAATTCTTAGACCATCTTCCATTCTTGACTACCCCTAAAGGATCAAATATAGTTTATTCTGTGTTTTCCTAATTAACCAATTCAGCTGATGATAACCATGTTAAGGAACCAGATGTGTGTATCATTTTTAATGTTTATGCTTTCCCCATATTTTTATTTAAAGTTGTTCTCTTATGAGCTCAAAGAGTTTCCTCCTTTTGATCTAATGTTTTCCTCTACAATTTTTCCTGTGGAGTATATAATCATTTCAGTTGCTGTTAATGACTCATATTGACACTTAAGAAAAAACTTTAGATGTCCTAGTTTCAGTGAAAATCACAAAACACAAGTGTTTTTTTCTTTTAAATAGGACTTCTGTATAACATTCAAACTTATAGCATTTCATATCAGAAAACTATGATGTTATTTATAAGGCATTTGTGTTCTGTCCACCCAATTAAATTAATCTGGCCATTTATATAAAAGGTCTCTATTAACTTTCAAATTCTGTATAATAAAAATTTTTTACCCACATACCAGTTCTGTGGAAACCAATATCTGGCACATAAATATGTAGACACATTTTTATAGGAATGGATTTGGTCTTGAAAGGTGAGACCAAGAAATACTTAAAATTTTTGTTTTCACTATATATTTTAAACTCCATACCCCTAATCCACATAGTCATTGCCTCTGTATATGGGGTAAACCAATTCAAATTATAATGAGACATTTTGGTTCCAATTTTACAGTCTGTTGTAGGTGTATACTGGTGGAGGGGGTGTTAGTATCCAAATATGTTGTCCAATAAACATCTGACATTTCTGAGGGGAGGGGTGGAAGGGATTCCCTAGGATAGTAAGACGGCCATAAACTCGAATGTCTTCCCCATTAACTCAGAGACCCGTGTATTTCTTAGACAAAGCTATTAAATATAATGTCAGCTAAGATATTCCCTGGAAGGGCATACCTTCTCTCACACACACACACACACACACACACACACCATCCCAGTAGAGAACATCACAGGGTACAGTATGATACTGGCTATTCACACACACACACACACACCATCCCAGTAGAGAACATCACAGGGTACAGTATGATACTGGCTATTCACACACACACACACACACACACCATCCCAGTAGACTGGCTATTCACACACACACACACACACACACACACACACACCCCATCCCAGTAGAGAACATCACAGGGTACAGTATGATACTGGCTATTCCCCCAACTGTGTTTTAACTGTTCTATAAGTCAGGCCTTACAAGCCTTCTTTCTGGATGTTTCTATCGGTTATATTAGCATCTGTTAGTGTGACGGATTCAGAAGGTTGAATTAATTCAATTTATCCAGATGGTCTAATGGCTAGGAGACAGGGAACTTTTGCTGGAATATATATTATGATCTGTTTCATAAGGCAAAGTTACAGAGTTTTTTTAAGATAAAAATAATCATTAATTTTTTATATTTTCCATGCATTTTATGTTTAATAAGACTATTAGAGTTAAAAGATCAGTTTCTTAACTCATTTTAGTGTTCCAGATTGACATTGTATCAAGACATGCTTTGTCAATAATTCTTTTGGAGGCTCAAGAAATAGCCAAGAATACTGCTGTGAAGAGCATTCTTTTTGGAGCCAAACTTGTCTGTGACACTGGGCATGTTCCTCAGTTGCTCTGTTTCTTCATCTGTTTAGAAGGGTTTTAACAGAAGGTTTTTTAATAGCGCAACATGACATTTAGAGCAGGACTGGCATACAGTAAGCACTTAATCCATGGTAGCTGTTATTATTTTCATTGTTATTTAGACTCTAGGGAAAAAGACTAAGACTGCAGGCTCTTGTAATACCAGGATACCGTTAATATTCATTCCCAAAAGGAAGTGGCCTAGAAAATGTATGGAAATAGAATTGAGTTGGGGATATCTTTAGATTTAGTCTTCCTCTCCCTTTTAGCAGTACTTGACTTTCAGAAAAGCGTGCATTTTATAAGGTATGTGTATGATAATCTGCTGGATATGGTATAAAGCCAATAAAAGCTACAGCCTCTGCCATCTGCCTTATTAAAAAATAGATGGCATTATTGTGCATTAAATAACCCAGCAAAAGGGACTGGATGGACATAGAGTAAGAATATTCTCTGAGTATTATGGCTCATAGTTCACGCACCCTTCTCATCCTGCCTGAAAAAGGCAGAGGTGCAGACCAGTGTGTGTGGAATAAACAGAGGGTGCTTTGTGCAGAGGGAAGCCACAGTGGCCTTTAAAGAACTCCAGTGAGGAAGGGGGGCTGGGAAGTAAGTGAGCTGGGCCAGCTCTCCCCCAGCCCCACAAGACCTGGACTGATGTTGAGTGTGCTGAGGTTCTGCAGGTGACAGGCAATGTGGTCATAGTAACAGGCTCTGACAAGCTGCCTGGGACTCCACATCCCTCTAGTGTGGTAGTTGGTCTTGTGTGATGAAATACAAGGAATAGCAGGCAATGAGGCTGAGTTAGAAGGCACACATTGTGTTTGAGATTCTTGAACAAACTGGCCTTGGGATTTAGCAACTTTATAGGTCATAGATCAAAGACAGTTAGAGCTGGAAGGCCCTTGAGTGATTCTCTGGTCCATGAATAAGAACTCCGGTGTGTCAAAATGAGAAGAGGAGGGAATTTGAAAAGCATGTTTAGTGCGCTTTGTTTCATAATGCAAAATTAAATGTTTTCAAATCCTCTTGGTTGAGGGAGGATGTGTGGAATCTGATCACGTGCAAAGGATTGAGGTGGGCTTTGATCAGCAGCAGTTGTGAGGTGATGGCCTTGCCCTCTGCCGTGGCTTCTCATCTATAAAGCAGGAGTACAGATACGACACTTAGAGTGAGCATCAAAAGACATGACGGGGTAAAAATTCCTTGGAAGCTTGGGGAATGTTAGAAAAACTTGTGAATGAGGGTGCTGTTTGTTGCATTGCTAGAAACCACATTCTCAGTCCCCAGGAAGTGAAGATAAAACAGAAACCCACGGGCTCCCTTTAAGTGGACTAAGTGAAAAGAGTCCGTAGAAATAGAGCTGGCAGGTTTCACAAATAAAAATATGGGACACCAGTTGAGTTGGAATTTCAGATGAACAGTGAATGATTTTTTTAGTTCAAACTAAACTGGGCATCCTGTATTTTGTCTTGTATTCCTAATTAATTAGAAACCTGGGTCACAGTAGAACCAAGACATCAGCTGATGGTCTGATGTCCTAGAATATGTAGGAATTTCACCAGCGGCCTGAGTCTCCTTGGACTTTTCTAGATACCTAGAAATGATGCCTCTTTGTCCTTTCTCCTTATTTATCCCCAGAATTGTGCAGGGTTGAAATAAGCACTTCGATGGCATCATCAAGCATTGGGTAGTTGTCAGTGTTATTACAGAATAATAGTAATGATCACACTTAACCCCTGAACAATGAGAGGGTTGGGGGCACTGACCCCGTGCAGCTAACAATCCACATAAGATTTTTGGCTCCTCAAAAATTTAAGTACTAATAATCTACTACTGACTAGAAGCCTTACATTAACATAAACAGTCAGTT
This sequence comes from Manis javanica, assembly GCF_040802235.1. Classification (NCBI taxonomy): domain Eukaryota; kingdom Metazoa; phylum Chordata; class Mammalia; order Pholidota; family Manidae; genus Manis; species Manis javanica. Next base: position 69,910,234 of record NC_133168.1, read on the forward strand.
AATATATATTTCAAATGTTATTTGTATTACATGCTATATTCTTATAATAAAGTAGGAGAAAGAAATTTTTTTCAAATTGTCACAAATCTCCAAAAACCTTCCCAGTATATTTATTAGAAAAATCCACATATAAGTTTGTGGACCATGCAGTTCAAACCCTTTGTTCAGGGGTCACCTACCGGTATTCCGTATTGAGTACCTGATACAATAGACCCTTTATATAGATTATTTGTCGTGTGAGAATAGGTACTATTATTTCACCTCACAAATGAAACAAGCAATTAAGCTCAAGTTATATACCTAATTTGGGCAAAAGGTGGGTTCTAACCCAGGGGTGTTTGATGATAAAGTCTGTGTTCTTAACATTCACACTACATGTTTTGGATCAAGATTAGTAGCTGGCTCCACAACAGAGAACTACTGAGAGCTTGCCATCTTTTCTTTCATTGTCTGTGATGTGAATTTCTCTTCAGAACCGTGGGCTGTGTGTTCAGGCTCCATGCTCTGTCATTTTTCATTTTGGATTGAAAGTTTGTTCACTTTGTTTGCCTAAAACAATATTTGTTCTTGCTAATTACAACAGTGCACTTTGATTTGTTTGGAAATATATAGGTTCCCTCCTCACATTTGTAGATAAGAATTCATGTCAGACACTACATATAACAACGTGGAGAAGAGGCATTCAGGGGGCTACAGAATCATGTTGGTGGGTGCTCAGCATTTATTCACTATACACGGCTTTTAAAGTGAGTTATATCAAGTTAAAGAATGGAAATCTATTGTTGAAAAATATTTTATCAACCAAATTATGTTTAAAGTTATTTTTATTTTCTTTCAGCTCTCTGACACACATCTTCTGCATCTGATTTCACTTCTCCTGTGTTCTGAGCCACAAAGATTTTGATTTCCCTTCTGTCATGTTCTTAGATACAAAGATTATAGTGGGTTGACTATGAAATGTAGAATCTATTTTAAATCAAAATCATCAATTTAAGTTTGAGAACTAAAGGAATGTCATGTTCTATTCACTTATATGATCAGTACCTACCCAGTGAGATCTTTTAGTCTAGAGTATGTTCACCTTTCCTAGTGGTTAAGGTTAAGCTTCGGCTTTATTGAATTCAGAGGGAGATTTTAGTTATAGGAATTTAAAACTCATATGCACCCTGATCAGCTTTCCCTGAGTGGGTCTACTTCTCCTCCCTGGATAATCTTGTCTTCTTGACCCAGTTAAAAGCTCCTAGAACTTAAATGTGTGCTGCAGCCCGCAAAGCCTTGTCTTTCTCATTCTTTTAAGCTGTATTTGACAGCTGCATGTGACATTTGGGAGTTGCTTTCAAAATTGCATTTGGGTTTTAGTGGCCAATTTAAATATATAAGAAAATTACATCTTTTGAAAATTTAAGTTGAAGGCATTTGCATTCAATACCTTTTACATAAGGAATAAAGTAAATGAACAATAACAAAATGGTCGTCCATTTTTGTTAAGTATCTTTTGATAAGGTTTTGGCCTAAAGGCATGGGAAAGTCTCCCATGCAATTCAGTACAACACTCCAATATACTCAAACTGTAACCACTAATAGCTTTAAGTTTGAGTTTGATAGATTTTGAAATCTACTTAAGAGATGAAAGTTGATATACACTTGATATCATTGCAGAACCCATTTATATGTGGGCTCTTAAGTAGAATTACGTTAGGTAGTAATGATTATTCATGACAAATGATCAGCAGAGAGATTTTGCATATTAATAATAGTAGAGAGCAAGTATAGGAATTCCACCATATGCAAATGTCAACAACTTTTAGTCAGAGTGTTTGTAATAGAGGAATTTGCTCTTAGTTACTTTGCTAGTTCATTTTTGGCCACCGATGTATAGACTTTTTTATCAATTTGGGAAACTATGCAGCCAACTTTTTCCAGCTTGGTTATTAATATTCATGAGCTAATTTCTAGATAGTACTGGTGTACAACTTTTTATCTCTGGTGCTTAGCAAATGCCAGGCCAGGCCTAGCTCTCAGTGAATATTTGTCGAATTGAAATTTCATGACCCAGTTGGGGTGTTTCAGATTTATTATCTTTAACAGAGATAAAAAGATCTTTTCTTATTTTCACTTTACATGTCCCCTTATTGTTAAGGAATGTGGGAAGAGAATTTTCAGGTTCTAAAGTATTTCAGTGAACAACCAAGATAGATACCATTTTTAGAAATGTTAATGAAATCATTTGTAAGTAAAGAGGGTTTTTTTTCCTCAAAAAAGTATATACATATTCTCATCTCTTCATGCATAGATACCTATTAAAATGACAAAATGATGTAAGAGACACTGATAAATGTATATGTACATATATGTATTTGCAAAAATACATATATGTATTTTTTATCAGCATCTTTTACACCATTTACCCATTTTTCCCCCAAAGCTCTGGATTTCTGAAATAAGTATGGTAGAATTGTCTAGTTTTATACAGTATAATGATACATATTCTCCTTGGAAACCAGAACTTCCTGTCATTAGAAATTTGGACTTAAAAGCTAGAATCATAGAGTAACAGCATTGACTTTGTATTCAAACTTTCCTTTAGGCATCATTACAGGATACCATAACAGTTAACATCTCTACTCTGGGACACACGCAAGTTGCATCCTATGTCCAGGGACATAACAATAAAACTTTTCATCCAAGTAAATATTAGAGATAAAAATCATGTGGAAAAGTAGATGATATATTCCACTTTTTCCACTGCATTTTTCCAGTAGGAGAAATTCCAGTTTTATAATTAAAATCAGTGAGGAAAATAAAATTTGATGTGCCATGGGTTTTGCTAGAATATTCCCCTAAGAAGAGTTATGCCTATGGCACAAAGTTTCTGAAAGAATAGGCCCACTAAGTATAAAAAGAAAAGCATCTGGAAAATGTGTTTCTACTCATAAGTTTTGTAAAGTACCTCACAACATTGAGTCCAGTTCTCCGGACTTTTAATCTCCCTGTTAATTTAACTTGCACGAGGCTACTGTACAAGGAAATTTTTGCCTGAAAGGTTCTGGCACAGGCATCTTGCCTGGTTACTGAGAATAGCATAGTTATATATGGGGGGAATATCTTGTAATTCAGTTCTCTAATAAGTGTTTGATATTTCCAATCAATGCAAATGGTGGTATTTTTCAGCAATCTTGTAATAGTACCCTTAGAATCCCTAGTCTTCCTACTTTCGGCCTCCAGTGATATAACCTGAAACAGAACAGGTCCACTGCTGTGCTTGTCACATTTCACTTTCTCTCAAAATTGTTCCATCTTGTTTTAGGTCCAGGATATATAGTTGGAATTCATTTTGGCTAAATGAGATTCTTCATCACCCTGCTTAAAGTGATCATGACTTTTAAGTCCCATTTTTCCCCAGAGAGCCCAGCTTATGGCTGCTGTCCTAGTGTAATTATTAATAGTGCTTCTTTTCACTCTTGAGATATTCTGCCATGTACAGTAAATTATATGATCACCCTACTTTTTGACTGTGACGTCAGATGAATACAGTACAGCCATCACAAATCATGCAATTTGAATGATCTAGAAAGGAGAAGGGTTGCTGGCCGAAGTTGGCAGGTTAATCTGTGAACTCTCTAGGGGAAGGCAGGAATGGCCACCTCTGGGTGTGTTTGACGAGGATTGTTGCCAGATAGTTCATGCCCCAGAATGGCTTCCAAACTTGACTTGGCCATTTATCTCAACACATCTGTTGAGTGCCTGCCATGTGCCATGGGGAACGATGGGGATACGCAGTGAGCAAGGGTTGGCTGGCCCTGTCCTCAGGGAGCTCCCAGGAAGGACCCAACCAGGCACTCTATCCAGCCTCCATAAATGCATCCTGTAAAACTTCCCTTTTACTTTGTCAACTGTAGAGGTTGGCTCTACGTTTCTAGTCTGCAGACTAAGTTATATTCTCTCTAACCTCAAAGTCTCATGCTTCTTTATCGGATAGTAAGTTGGGTGTGGTGTTTCTATGTGAGGAAACCCCAGTAAGAATCCATGATTCGCTTACACTCCGTTAGTGCCTGAGGCCTGGTGTGCAGGCACCAGAGCAGCCCTTCGGAGGGGCTGCTGGAAGGCCCATGGGAGAACACTTGAGGCCGCTGCTGATGATTTACTTCCAAAACCATTCAAATGGCCAAGTACTTAGAAGAATTCTGACTTATTTAAAGTTACTTAACCCGGACCTTTCATTTAAACACAGCAGTTGGAACTCAGTGAGTGCCAGAGGCTCCTGAGCAGAGCCCAGGCCGCTGTGAAGGGGCTACTTGGGCAGGAGGAGCACCAGGTACTGGCAGGGCCAGGCTGACTGCGTCTGCTTTGGGCAGGCCAGGCGGTCACAGTCAGGGCAGTCGGTCAAGGCGGCTGTGGTCAAGCAGGCAGGCCGAGGGTGGTGTTAGAGGACATTGGGCCACCTGGGGGTCGGTGGAGTGTGTGTGTATGTTCATGGGTAGATTGAAGGACAGGGCACACAGGGCCAGGTGACTGCTGGCCTGTGTGAGTGCAAGAGGTTACTTACGAAGCTCACATATGCATCAGAGAATGAATTCAGGTTCATTACCTCTGACGTTGCTCTAAGAGTCATGGTCATCTGGTATTCTAGCCCGCAATAATTACAGAGATGAGGCTGACAAGTTGTCCTGGTAGAGCAGGAAACCTACCTCTCGTCCAGCCACTAGATTTCACATCTAACGTAGAGCTCACAGCTGCCAGAGGAACAGTGGGCAGCTTTATGTCGTGAGATAAGGCAGAGAAGGCTAATAAGGAGCAAAGCCAGCCAAAGGTTTTGTATCTTTGTTCAAAAATGCCACTGCGGACTGAGCTGTCTTTATGTTCCATGTGCAATTACAGTTCTGAAAAACAACCTTACATGGAATGTCTCATTTCTCAACATTGTAGATAACTGAGACTTAATGTGTATTGTAGACAAGTCATCTGTTTTCTTTCCAAATTAGTTCTTATATCTGAACACACAGAAATTTACATGTAACTTTGAGGCCTGTGTTTTTTGTTTTTGGGGTTTATTTCTCATTGATTTTCAAGGGACCAACTTTCCTTCTTTAATTTCAGGCTGGGCTTTTCCTCCCAAATGCAGAACATCGAGTCCCATTCTTTTTTCCTTTCCACACCAAATGGCTTTCTGAACGTGCACGCTTGATTGTATTTTCATTTGGAAACACTTTGAAGTTCTTGCAGTTAATTAAGAAAGTTTATTTTTGTTGAATAAAAACAGTAGCAGATCTGTTTTACTTCAAACTAAGTGCAAAGTTTAGGCACTATTAGACTATCCAATAACAGGCGGTATTCGGTCATGTTAAAAGCTTGGCCTTTGAGGTTGGTCTGATTCGAATCCAGTGTCCCCCATGAACAGCCTTGAGAGGGCAGGGAGGACAGTTTGAAGTGTCTGAGGCTAAATTCCTTCATGCGGAACAGGACTTCTAGTAACATGCCTTCCTCCGAGGGCTGCTTGGGGCTCGCATGATGTAATGTAGGTCATGTCTTAGCCCAGGGTCTGGCATGTGCTTTGAGTACTCATGACCCTTATTATCTTATTTAGATGGATTTTTTTGAAACCGATTTAGAGATCTCTTTAAGTAATGTCTTAGGAGGCACTGTTCCTCTTTGCCCGCCCCTGCTCACGGTGTGTGCCTGCGGAGCCCTCCGCTGTCCCCAGGCTGCCTCTGGCTCTGTCATGAGGGGGGCCCGGGAAGTGTCCCTGCAAGACCTTGGGCCTGAGGGAGCTGCCCACCGGGAATCTAACTGGGAAAGGGTGTGTGTTGCATCCTGACTGTTTCCATGGTCCAAATACCTATGATCTCGCAGGCAGGCAGTTAGCGGTCACCCTTACTCTTCAGTGCTGCTGAGAGGCATTTCCTTAGCAGGGAAAACACTTGGCAGCAAGCAGTTTATAAGACTTTTTTTGGAAAGCCCTGAACATGTTTTGTATTTTCCTCAAGAAAATTCTATTTAAAATTACCACTGTTCATTATACTTAGCTGAAAATATTCAGCACGTATCACCACAAATGCTCAATCAGGTTGAATATTTATGTGCTTTAAGATTTAGCCTTGGCTGTGTTTGTGAAGTGTAAGAACTAAATGTCCTCCTCCCTTTGCAGGAAAAACTCCTTGGCTGGGAAAAGGCAACGCCGGTAGATTGTGCATGTTTGTGATTGAGGTGGGAAATTTCCTCTCTTTCTAAATAGTGTTGCACCTTCCTTGTGGGATGCGGAAACAGGGCCCAGTGGAGCAGGGAGCAAGGTGCAGCAACAGAACCAGGGGCAGGTGATGGCAGGCGGGCGAGGAGAGAGTCACAGGGAAGGATGCGTTGGGAGATGTGGCCCAGTGACTCCTAGTGCCCTCAAGGGAGAGGCGAGGGCTGAGGAGCGTGTGTGCAGGGGGTGAGGTGTTGGGAGGACTGCTGCAGGGTCAGCACAGTCCGTAAAGCCTTGACAGGAAGGGCCGGTAGAAGGAGTGCGTGCAGGCCGTGGATTTGTTTAGTGGCAACTGGCGAACTTGTTATCTTTACGTTCTGCTGGAGGGAAAGTACCACTTGGGAAGGGGGGAGGTGGTGAAATGACCGTGGAATTCTTACTACTCTGCCTGCTCCCCAAATAATAGTATTTTAGCCATGATCCCTCTAGTTTGGGGCAAGGCAGTGGTGTATAATTTTAATTAGTAGCTTCCTAACAATGGGGAAGCGGCATTCTTCTATAACAGGTCACACCCTGGTCCTGGGCTTTCACAGGCAGCAGAGAGAGGAGAAAGAACAAGGGAAGAGTAGGGCTCCCATGCCAGCTCCGACACCTGCCGTCCGCCATCATCTCATGCCTGAGCCGGATTCTCCCACAGGAGTCTGCCTTAACTCCCCCTTGCAGAACTGTAGGGTAACAGGAGCCCTCATTCTGGGCACAGTCCCAGCCTGTACTCTGTAAGTGTCCCATAGGGATGTCCCCTGTGGTGAGACCACATCACCAAGTTGTTGAAACGTAGCCAGGCGTCAGCATGAAGCCTGTGCTCTGTATGCTCAGTGTTACAAGGACGGCATCTTTGGTAGCAGAATGTAAGAAAACTTCCGTCATCACAACCTGAAGTGATCCTAGCATATGCTGACTGTTAAGGACTTAGTTAGAAACCACGCATTCAGCAAGCCGATACTGAGTACCCACCACACATTTCAGGCATCTCAGTAGACAGTAGTTTCTCCTGTAGTAGTAAAAATACACATCAGGCCTGGAGTGCAAACAAAGTGAAATTGGCCTCCTGCCCATTCTGTACTAGTGTGGATGTAGTTAGACAGCGACTTCAATAACAGCAAAAATGGCCAAAGTAATTACAGGTTTTAACTGCCTCTATATATTTGGCTTCACACAGTAGCTGTTTAGCACTCTGAAGCTATAAAATCTGACCAGACTGTTCCGGAGGCCAAATGACCAGTTACCTACAGTGTCTCCCCCCTCAGTCCTCCCTGAAGCTGCTGTGCTGTCCATGGTGGCCCGTGGGGAGGCTGCCTGGATTGGAATGTCAGAGAGAGACTTGCCTGTTGCACATCAAGTGTGCCGGTTTTTTTTCTTTCCAAGAGGTCAATGCTCTCCTCTGTTTTTCACTGCTTATGGTAATTCGTATGGTAATTCACTACTTGGTATAATTCTAGTAGCAATAGTCTTGTGTACACACATATCCTTTATCTGCTTCTCTTTCCCATACAAGGGAAGTAATGAATGTCCTGCCCAACCTTCGATGCTTCCCCCAAGGAATTATTAAGCACCTGTGTCTAAAACACATAAAATCAATGTATGTTGTTAGAATATATTTAGGAAAACTCTCCAAGTATTCACAGTTCTTTAGTCAATGAAACTACTAAGTGGACCAGGTCCACTCTATACCCATATGCATCAATCAGTCCAAAGACACCAGCCTGGTTTTATAGTTGATAGAAGGTTGAATAAGACATTAGTCCCATATCCATAAAGGTTATAGACTCAAGAGCCGACAGCTTATAAATCAAAAGCTATAGGATAGGATAGAAAGTAAGTGCCAGCATATGAAGCTTTTTCTACCATTTTATCAGTTTTCAGATGAAAAAAATACATTAGTACAGGTGTTCAGATTTCCTACATTATTATTTGAAATAGTACAGAAAAAAAGGCAAAGTTGTAACTGTAAGAATGAGCTCCTTTTGGTCTTTAGTTTGCTTTAGGCTTTGTTTATTTATTTGTTCACCCAACAGATAATTGAGTGTCCAGGCACTGTGTTGGGTGCTAGAGAAATTAAGTGCTGTCATCCACTTAGAAGCTCCGAGTGTAATAGTGACAGAAGGCAGGAGACCCAGTACGCACTCCGTGTGTTGCATGCGACTCCATGGGACCCAGGTCGGCGGCTGAGAGGCTTCATAAGGAGGTTAGTCTCTTGATTTTTGAAGACAGTAGGGGATGTGATTTTTACAGAAAATGGCTGAGGCTTGCGGGGGCTGGCGGGGAAGCCAGCCTAAGGAAGCCAACTGAATCTTTTGGGGAGCGTGAACATTTGTAAAGTCTGATTTCAGGTCTGCTAAGGGCTGAATGCAAGGAAAATTGCATAATTTTGAGAAAGGGAATGCTGTATGTATATGTGATGGTTTTAAATGTGGTGGCTTTATCCATTAGGTTAGGAAAGATTAGAGGTAGGACACTATTAAAGAGTCTCGGTTCAGGTTTTTAGAAAGTCAAACAAAACATTTTTTAAGACATACTGCTTATTAACCCTAAATATGAAAAATTATTTATAAATGGCAAAAACTGCCTTGATGTTTCACATAACTGAATCCCAGAAAATGTTGGCTCTCATTCTAAAGATCTTGAAATAAAATGTTTTCTGGAACATTAATTGGAAGACAGCTTGCTATCATCAAATTGTTAGTCTGCTGTAGAAACTCCAAACTGCTAACAGATGCACTCTACAGATTTATGGAATTACTTCAGCCAACTGCCAAACCATTGATCTATATAACTTTTTTTAAACTATGAAATATATATATATATATCTACATAACTGTTCAACTGGAAAAAAGTGTTCCTCTTGCACTATATACCATAAGCATCTTGATTTACCAACTGAGATTGGCCTTGACCAGAATTAAACTATTTAACTCAGAAGTTTGTCTAACAACAATTTAAATTCAGTCTTCAAAAAGTAGAGTTTAGGTTTTAGTCCTTGACTCTGTCAAATTTCTTAGCATGCCTAAGAAATGTCCAGGTTCATTTAAGACCAGGATTCCAGCTTGTGCACTTTGGATTTGTACAATGTACATAAAATCAATATATGTTGTTAGAATACATTTAGAAAAACTCCCCAAGTATTCACAGTTCATTAGCTAATGAATTCTACTAAATGGACCAGGTCCCCTCTACACCTATCAATCATATTTTCTCCCATGTAGAAATTGAATAGGGTGGGGAGGTAAACAGAAGGCCTTTAGGAGCTAGACTCCACCTCTGGAGGCATCTGCCAGGCAACAGAAAAATGGGAGCACTGAGGGGGGCCATCAGCGTAGATTCCCTGGCCCTATGATGGCGATAATGGAGACCTAAGTTTATGCAGGCCTGCCACACCCCCATCCCAATCCAGCTGACTAGATGCTTCTTTGAAAAATAAATGTATCTCTCTCCTATTTTTATAATAAAATTCCAATCATAAAGCCTCTCGATTTTGCAAAACTTCCTTTCGTTAATTTTTTTAAACTTATGCTATATGTTCAAGAAGAGTATCTGTGCCATTGTATAGATAAAATTGGGTCTCAGAATATGCAGATTCTATTTTGGTTATCCTTTCTATTTAAAAAAATCATACTAAGTAATGCATACTGTAGAAAAAACTACAAGATAGAAGTTAGTATGGAAAAGATAAAGTCATCTATTTATCCTAAATCTGGGCTTTTTTTCTTCCTAAGAATATAGAAAAGAACTCTGTTAGCCATATAGACTAAAACACTGCAAAAAAGAAAAACTTTTTCACCTGAAAGTAATGTAACATTATGTCAATCTTTCCTAAAAATATATATATATATTATATATACATATATAAATGTATGTATATATAATATATATATGCATGGAGATAAAAATAAATGCAGTGAGAAAAAAAGAATGAAATAATATGTAGAAGAAGCATTGGAAAAGAAGTAGTTAAATCATCCTCTTAAAAAAATAAGAACTTTTTAGAGCGTTTAAGACTGTAAGACAGTGTAGGGTAGAGGACGCACCTGGGTCCTGGGATCACCCGGCGCTGTGTTCTTCCTGGCTTTGCCGCTCACTCACTGGGCCCCTTCGGGCCCGCGGCTTCACCTGTGCCTCTGTGGGAATGTGTGTGGTGATGCATATGTCCTGGGTGCTGGCGGGAACTCGCGTAGAGGCTTGGTGTGAAGGCAGTGGGAAGCTGCCATCACTACCAAGGGTGTAGACATGCATAATACAGGTAGCGACTGCCTATGGCTAACCTCCTGCTCGGACTGTAACATTTTCTGGAGGACAGATTTCAAAGGGTTCATAGATAAAGCCAGTGGACAGGGTTTCAAGCAAGGAAGGTGACAGAGGAGGACTAATAAACTCAACAATCTAATCCTGCTAGTATACGTAAAGCAACACCGAATCCTGAGGAAAAGAAGGAACGCAGGTCCTTGTGTAAACCCTGTTCTCCAAGGGGCCTAATCGGAAATGACGCTCACAGGAAAGAAGGACATGACCCGGGATGAGGCGGCAGAGGTCACACTGCAGAGGGCGGATCGTGAGGGGAGAGGTTGGTTTGAGACGAGGCATACGCAAAATACTGAAGGCAACCAAAGTGTCCTGTTAGTATCGCTCAGGGCAGAGGAACAAGGCGGAGGCTGCCTCGGGCCGTGGCTTTGTCCGAACAGATAGAGTGAAGCTGGCCTGGAGAGGCTGGAAGGCCTCACGAACGTGAGGGGCCCTCCGAGTTCTCTGTATCGCCCTGGCCTTGACAAAGTACATCCCTGGGAACTAGAAGAATGTACAGCTGGGCCTCCGCGTTGCTGCAGTCCAGGAATTGTGGAAGGCAGGGGAGGATGCCTATGTTTGGAGTGAGGCAGATATTTTGATTTTCAAGCAAAGAGAAAGGTAATTTCCTAGAATTCCAGGCAGTGAACTTGTCATGGGCCCCTGTGTGCAGCTGAAAAGAATGGATTAAAAGACTTGTTGGCTGTTGAAAAGGGATTCTCTGCTCCAGTGGAACTGGCACAGGTCCACTAAGGACAATTCCGGCCATAAACATGATGGCAGCTTCTGAAGAGGTTGGTGTTGGAGGTGGTGGGTATCAGGATTTCAGTAAGGTATTTGAGAAAGTTGTTTAATTTCTTTATGAGAAGGATGGAGAAATAGGGCGTGGATGGCGGTGCAGCCTGACCAGCTTGAAGCACCCTTCTTGAAGTACCTGTGGTGGCCCAGTGTCACCCACCCCAGGGACTGCCAGGGAGGGCCCAGGCCCCAGTCTGTCCAGGAGTCCTGGGCGGGACCCTGCCCAGCCCGAGAGTGCGGCAGACAGGAGGGGCTGAGGCCTGGGTCAGAGGGAGGAACGCGAGCCCAGCTGGGTGGGAAGGGGGCACTGAGGCCAAACAAGGGGAGCGGGAGACCAGGGCAGCTGGAAACAGGAGGGGCAGGACTGCCACCGGGGAGGCAGTGCGGCTGGGCAGCTGCTGTCGCTCCTCCACTGTGTGCGCTTGCCCACCGCCACAGGCCCAGTCACAGGACCGAAGTAGGAGAGATTTCTGCCCTCGGCCTTGGCCTCCCCAGCTTGTTTGTTATTGATTTGAATGAGGAAATGGGTCTCATGCAGCCTTATTCAACCTGTAGGTGACGTGAGGGTGGAAGCACTCAAGGTTGGGTGAGTTCTGTACTTGGGTCCAGAGCACTCGGATGCTGCAAGAGTCGGGTGCAGAATAACCCCTGAGGGAGAGGCCGGTGCGGCCCGTCCTGGAGGCAAGGAGCCCTCGGGCCTCTGCCACAGAACGCTGTCCACGCCGAGATGGGAAATGAGCCCCGACAGTATCACCCTTCTCCCCACAAATCGGGCCTCCTCTGAAGTTTTAAATTCAGTTCCAGTTTCCGTACATTAAAGCACACATTTTGAATGTGTCCACGGGAAAATGACTGAGATTTGAGGGAGACTGTGTATGTCAGATGAGCACACTGAAGGGATTTTATGGCCCCTGGCTTAAAATAAGTGGAGTGCAGCTGAAGGATTGGATATATCATTTGTGACAGCAGAAGGAAGCACAAATCCAGAGCTGTCTCGGATTTGGCGCTGTCCCAGAAGAAATGGGAGCCTCAAAACAGAGGCCCAGCCACTGGGAAGGCTGCCTGGACAAAGACCACTTTCAGAGAAGTTAGAGGCAACTCCAATAGGGATCCAAGCAGTCATCCGTCTTACGACATGTAAGTCCCCTTGGACTTGAGATTCTGTGGGTCTGTCTTTTATACTGTGATGTAGCTGCGGTTCCCCAAAGCATCATGTGTCAATTCTGAATTGTTGGTGTGAAAGATGTGCTGTTTGGGGCTGTCTCCTTGTTAGGAGTGTGGTTCACACCTGTGAAGTCTGGGTTCTCTTGTATGAACAGACATTAGTTTCGACCTGTTCATCCCATGAGACCCATTACTATCCCTCAGGGAGGAACTTGATTGAAATGAAAGGTAAATTTGCATGTCTGCACTTCTGGGTGCCAAAGGGCAGAGCACATTCTTACAGGCTAAAGTGAGCTGTAGTTTTTTCTTGATTAGTAAAAAACAATTTTTTTCAGATAGGCATGTTGTTAAGGATGGACATTTTGATCTATTTAAAAAATTTTTTTAATTCATGTATTTATTGTAGCTATAAAAGGAAGTCCTTCCTTAGAACTTTGGGTGTGAGCCAAAGGCGCACTGTCATCGACTAACTGATAAATGGTGGCAGGCTTCCTGGTTCTGGTCATTGCTGCCGTGACTGTGGCCTAAGATCAGATATTGTCCTTGTCCTTTTGGACAGGGAAGAGATTCAAGAGCCATGGGAACTTGACTTCCAACATGTTCCCAGGTGGACACAATCCACCAGGTGCTCGGAGGGGGGCGCGTGGTCCTGGCCGCGTTCTCGCATCTGCCCTGGCCACGCGTTCCTCCTGAGTCTGCCTGGACCTGCTGCTAGGAGATGGGGGAGTGTCCTGGTCACAGACGTACCTTCCTAACACACTTTGTGAACAGTGTTAACTATTGACTTCCCAAAAGGCACTGTAGATGGCCAGAGGCCCAGCATTCTTAAAGGGAGGCCCGGCTTCCTTACTCACGATGCTGGTTTCCTGTGCTAATGGGTTGGCCTGCAGGCTCTTTGTTTTCCCTCTAAATGATTCCAGAGAGCTTTGCTCTGAGCTCAGGTGACTCCTCTTACCGCCCCCGCCGCCCCACTCTCTGCCTCTCCCACTTTTCCACACTGTCATGTACTCTGACACATATGCTCTGTCTTTATTTAGGGAAAGGCTTGAAGAGCCCTTTGTCTAAAACAGCACCCATCCTAAGCCTGACTGTCTTTTTCCCTCGCTGTTCTCTTTTACAGCATGCTGCTGATCACTTGTTTATTTAGTTGTCTCTCTGCCAGCAATGTGAGCTCCCTGAGCAGAGACCCAGAGCTTTATTCACCTCTCTGCCTCCAGCTTCTTTCTGCAATAGTCCCAGGCATATGGTATGCTCACAGTAGTTACCTGATGGAGAAAAAGGAGAGAACTTGTAAGGGATAAGTAGGGAAGCATAAACATCCTGAAAAGCACCTTCAATCCTTGTGCCCATCTTGCTTTGGAAATGCACACGACCTGCTACGTTAGCTCAATATCCCCAGGGCACCCATCCAGTTGACTCCCTAATAGGGTGTGAGTAAAATATAGAATGGCCAATGAAGTGGAATAGCAGATGCTCAACATATAATTTTTAGTGTAAGTATGTCCTGTACTAAAAATTATTTCTTGTGTATTTTCATTTGCTGAATCTGGCAACCCTAGTTCCCTGATATGGACTGATTTGTCATTTGTTAGGATGTTTCAGTGCTCTGTGCAGTTCTAAAAGAGATCAGCTCTCATGTCAGCCTTGAGTCCTGCTATCTTAGCACCCCTGCTGGGAGCCATGGTTCCCTCAGAGCCTTTCTTCAGCTGAAATACACGTGATGAATGATAATGCGTGTATGAACATCCTGGGTGACCATCCCCTGAGTGTCCCCTCATTTTCCCCCCACTCGAGAAAACATATTGAATATAAATGATAGTGACAGTTATAGGGATGACCTTGACTCCTTTCTGATTTATTATTTAAAACAAATAATGTACAGATTTGGACTTTATTATTTTAACTAAACCTAAGAAATGACTCTCAGATAACTGCAGATGGACTTTGAGGCTGAGGATAGGTGGGCTAGAAACTTTGAGGCTGAGGATAGGTGGGCTAGAATTTAGCACTTTAAAATGAGGATTGTGGTTTTTATTTCACTTCAGAGATATTTGGTTTTTTTTTTTGAGAGAGAGACAGAAAAAATATCTTGGACCCAAAGAGAGAGAGATGGCTGAGTGAAAGCTAATCTCACTATTAGAAAAACACTCCAAGCATGGGTACCATTAGTAGTGAGCTGACCATTTCACTTTTACATGTAACAAAACAAAATCAGAGTTCACCTAACGCCACTGACATGGCCATTTAAATCATAGTGAAAAGCTCTCTGAAAATACAAAGGACTCTGTGAGAAATGAGGATACCCTTTTTTACTTTATATTTGTCACCAAGTGTAACTTAACTGTAAAAACTTTCTGGCCAGTTTAAGGAACATCAGAGATATCAGAGGCCTAAAGCACAGATGGAATAAGCCAAAAAGAAAGATTATGCCATAGTATCCACTGAAACAAATTTTTAAATCATTAATTGGAAACATAATTGAGGATTGATGTAAATTTAAAAAGGACAAACCCTAACATACTACCACATCTAAACTGTAGCTTGAATTTCACTTCTTCTTAAATAGAAATAAATGAAGAGATAAACTATTTATTTGGGTCCTTTGACTGCAATCAAGTATCTGTTGTCAACACTTTTGAGACTCCTGAAGCGTGGTTATTTATGAGTTGAATATAGTGCACCCAAGAGTGGATGTGAATCCTGTGTTCCCGTGGCCTGGGAGCCCCTGGGGTTATGTATTACAGCTGCTGGTAGTGCCTGGCTTCTCCCTGTGTCGTGACCCTGTGCCCTGCTCCCTGGTTGCCTGTGTGTAGGTCTAGCTGGCCTCACTTACTCTACTAGGTACCCCTGGGAACCTCAGGCAGGTCCTCCAGAGTGACACTCTATTAATACTCCCAGGAGATGTTCCAAAGAGTGAGTTACAGAAAGTGAAAAAACTGTGGCTTGTCATGATTCCAGAGAGAAAGAAAACCAGAAATGGAACGCTGCTGAGATGATTTGCTTGCCTGTGCTTCGCTGGCAGCTCCATCCCAGCGGCGGGTTCCTGATGTGAGGGGTGCTTTGCGGAGTTCATTGTGCAGCCTCACAAATGGTTCCTCTCGCTCAGCCCGCGCGACGACATCAACAAGCATGCTGAGCTTGAGGTGGATGGAGTGCAGTCCTCTGTTGGGGAACCATCACAGAAAAGAGGAGAGACTTTGGGTCAAATGTTGGCTCCACCTTGCAGTAGTTGTGCAAGCTGAGGAGGTGACCAGGGCCTCTAGGAGCCGGTATCCCCGTTTGTGAGTTGAGGTTAATGGTCGCTGCTTGTGCTTTGGGGAAAGGACCGAGGTGCCCGTTTCCCTCCCTCTGCACTGTGCTGATGAATTTGTATCCCCCGTGTCCCTGCCAGGATTTACACAGATGTGCTAGTTAACTTCCAGTGGTCATTTAAGGAAAAGAAGAAATAGTCAAGGGCAAGGTTGTCCAAAGATGCAGGAGTGTTTTCTTTGAAATTGCCAGAGAGGATACAGGCTTTTGGGTGTGTTCAGTGGCAGTGGTTGGAAAAGTAAGTAGCTGATACTTTTGAAGATATAAAAAGACAACTGATTTGCAAACTTTTATAAACTAGCTGTGTCTCAAAATGGACATCATTTTCCTGTTGCATAATAATTTTGTATGAGTAGAGTAACATAGAGGGCTATGCTCAAGTAGTCCTGGGACCTGTTGGAACTGTGTTTTTTCAGTTCTCCCATCTCCCAGCCAAGCCACTTGTGCCAAGCACAGCTAGCTCTGTCCCCACTTTTCACCCAGATTTTCCCTGCTTCGTAGCCCTTGGTGCAGACGGTGCTGCTTAAGGGCCGTCCATCCTTGCTGCATCACAGGGAGTTCGTTTACTTGAACAGTTAATTTAACTGTCCTACACCAATGATGAGTGTACTTACACCTTAGAGGGTTTTGTGGCTTTTCCTCAGTGTACATATGATTGGGGGAAAGAGTAAGAGATGTAAAGAGAAGAAGAGCTTACTTAGAATCTGCTTGCGTGCCTGAGGTTTTTGCACCTAGCCCTAAATGGAAGAGGTTATTTCCTCTTGAATTACTATTTGTAAAGTGGATTGAGCTTTCCTTTGATACATGTTATAATTGCAGAGAGGAATTCATTCCCTGGGAAACATTTCAACTTCCCAAAATGTGATACTTGATGTTGACAAGGATCTAGACCCTACACGGCCATGAGAAATCCTAAAGGGCATTAGACGTCGATCAAGGGAGTCACATCCTAGGGAGTCTGCAGGATTCTCTTGGGGATCCACGGGCATGCTGCATTTGCAGTGGCCCCTGCTTTGACCTGTCTCATTGATTCTGCTTAAAATCATTTTAGAACAAGCCTTTCCAACAAAATTTGTATATGTTAGATCAGTGGCTTTCAAACTATATCTCAGAGACTGGGGGGCAGGAGCAGGCAGGGTCCCATGAAGGACTAGACAGGCTGGCTTCTGCCCAGGCTGCCTGGTTTCCATGTGCCCTGCACAATGGACTCTCACAGCTTGGAAATAGCAAATTAATTACAAATGAACACTTGAGTCCCTTGGCATTCCTGGCTCTAACATACACAGTTTCATCCATTCCAAGCTGACTCACAGCATGTCCTAATCTACAGTTTTGCTAGGAATGGCACAGATGTGAATAGCCCTGATGGCAAAGTAAGTGGGTGGTGATGTGATACTTAGCTGGTGAGTCAGCCCAGTTGACTGCTGTCATCCACGTCCGCACTCGGCCTTTTCCTACTTATCAGGGTGTACCTGTGTTAAGGGAAAGTGACATACTATCATGGAGTTTGTAATTTGGGGGTTTGCTAACATCTGAGATGGGTCCCTCACAAATGTCTAAGGCTTTCTGTGAAAAGGCATGCAGCTCTGGGCAGCTGGATGGCACCCAAGGTGCCATGGCCCAGGGCGTTAGGAGACATGCCCTGGGATGGTCCATGCCACATCACCTCATGAGCACGAGGGAGCTCCGTGTGGGGCACAGGTGTGGTACGCATCAGCTCGCAGACACTGCGAATGAGATTTTCTTATCCCAAATCCTGGCCCAGGCTTCTGAGAACATGATTATAGAAAGCAACCCATTAAAAAAAAAAAAATCACGTCCTATTCTGTTCTGTGCTTTCAGATTTGCTCAAGACAAATGTTCCTGAGACTTGCTGTGTTTGTAGAAAAAAAAGAGAATCTATTAGTGGTTCATTAACTTGGATCATGTTTGGAGTTCTCTGTGAGCTTATTACAATAGGACAGTGCCTTCCTGAACAGTATTATTCTGTAAAAAAAAAGAAAAAAAAAAAGACATGCAAGTCAAGCATAGTGTTTCTCCCTGACATCAGTTACCCGGTGTGAGAGGTGAAATCATGCTGACTTTAAAGCACTTGACTGCAGGTGTGAATAGCGGGCAGGACAGGACTTGGCCTGAGTCCCCTCTGCTCTGTCGTCTTGAGTGTAAATATGACCCCAGTTATTTCCTTTGCTAACACTACTCCCTCTATGAATATGGAGCCCTAGTTCCCATCTTTGTCATTTTATGAGCACATGAGAGAAAACCTGTGTGAAATGAAGGCAAATGAGCGCAAATCAGAAACCATCAAATCAGGCATGAAGGCATTTACTAGTCAGGCCTCTCCAAACGCACAGGGGGAAGAATAGTCTCTCTTTTTTTCTTCTTCTTTTAATTTCACTCACTCACCATCCTAGGTTCTTTCAAACAGCCAATTTCTGATTTTAAATACTTATTCTGGGCAAGGAGATAAAGCCCAATCCTGCATCCAAAGGAAAGATCAGAAGGAGGCATAACTGGGTCCCCCGTGAGAGGCAGCCTGTGCGGGAGGCTGGGCTGTGTCCCCGGAAGTGCTTTTCCTGGCTCCCTGTCCTCATCAGCTGTCCCACAAGGCTGTGGGTGGGTGTTCCTGTCCCGAGAATGCCAGTGGTCACCTTCATGGGCTTGTATTTCCTGGCCTTCAAGAAAAGTGAGTGGCTTGTCATTTACTCACCTAAGCCTTATCAGTTCTCTTCTGCTGATTCAGTGTGCAAATGAGTTTCTGCAGCTATTAAAAAACAAACTGCTTCTGCTCAACTGGATGGCCAGTCAGTTGTGAAGACAGCCGAGGACACCAGATTGAATTTGCTTTAAGCAAACTGGATATATGAAAATTGAAATTTTTTTAAATGGGTGATTGTTCATTTTTCAAAAGGTTACTTTGCCTTACAGAAAAGACTAATGATGGGATTTCATTTAAATACCAACTTCTTTCAATACTCTAAAAATAAGATTTAATTGATGTCCTGTGTCTCTAAAGTGTGCTTTATGCGTAAAGCTTTATACCTAGTAAAAATATTGAAAGTCTTTCAAAGTTAGCTGTCAGTGCTGCTAAATGACTGTTAATATGTTTTGCTCCATCCTGGGGAGAGAAAGAATCTACCCCACTACTAATAGTTAGAACATGACCAATTCTAAAGTGAGGGCAGCCTGTCGTGTGACCAGCCACTCATTAATGATACAGTATGTTCTTGGAAGCTCCAAGCCAAACCTATCCAGCTCTAACCAGGAGAGCTGTGTGAAACAAGCCCTCCGGTAAATCTGTCGGCCCTCCACATCGGCCCCAGCCTGAAGGCCTCCAGCCGAGGGGTCTCACTGCAGCAGCATGAGTGGCTCAGGGCTGTTTCCTATATGGATGGTCGAAATGACTCAGGGTGTCACAGGTAGAGGCTTATACCTCTGGGATGAGTACCCGGTGCTTCTTGACTCTCCACTCTTTCCCTGAATGTCCGGTGAGAAGCCCTGGACCAAGGACTGGGGCACAGACCCTGGCCTTGCCTCGTGGAGCCTGCAGCCTGGCCGGCCCTTCCTATAGTCGGGGCAGTGCCCCTGAAGGGTACAGAATGGCACCTTTGGTGACCTGCTCTTCTCTTCTTCCTCCTCCTGCTTCTAGTCTTCTCTCTGACCCCCACCCCTGAGCTCAGGGGGTCAATGCGCAGACTTGACATCATATGTGACTTGTAGCAGAGATTCTTTTTCTCTTGTATTTCCACAAGGGCCTATGCTGTGACTTTTTAAAAACCACAAATGTGCAGATTCCTAGTTCCTGTGGAGATTCTCCCCTGCAAATAGGAATGGCTGACAGAGGGAGAATGTTGGGAGGGGAAGGAGAAGGGTGAGGCTGGTTTGGTTTGGGGGCTGGGGGCAGAGCGGGCAGGGGAAGGGCACTGCACTGCAGAATCACTGGCACCCCGTTCCGTGAGGAAGGTGAGGAGCCGTGGGCCTCTTCCCTCTACTTTCCAGCCCACCACAGGGGAGCTCACAGTCACAGGAGGGAGCAGGGCTCTCCCCAGGGGACAGACTGAGGGACACTGGTGCCCGGGCCTCAACCTCCTGTGAAGGCTGACAGAGGGGCAGCCATCAGGTAGCGTCTTCAGTGGCTGACTAAGCACGTTCGAAGTAGAGAAGAGAGGGACGGCATGCCAGGCAGACGGGTGGCAGGCTTCAGCCCTGCTCCTGTAACCTGAGTGGCAGTGAGCACCTCTGCACCCCTTCTGTCACCAGGGCTGCCTGAGAGCATGGCAGAAGGAAGACTCCATTATAGGACACACACCCTACTGGAGGGTAAGATACCAGTGTGCCATCTAGATTCCCAGTCTGTGTGTGCCCACCAGCAAGTGTGAGACCTCTCAGCTTCAGTTTTCTAATGCTTAAAATGAGAATTTTGTGCCCTAAAATTCCTAATTCCAATGGAATCCCTCTCTCTATTACATTGGTTGATTACAATGGAATTAAATAGCTTCTTTGGGGAATCTCCAAGATTATACAGTGTATGCACAGCAAATAAAACCATGATCTCAGTTTAATAGAGAAGCCCTTGGGTATCCCCTGTCATGGAAATGAACTTCTCTAATAGGGAATAATTGCCTTTAATTATTATTACATTTGGTGTTTGGAAAGACCTGCCTTCTTCATACTATCCTAATCTGATGGGGTGTCACGCCACACATTCTACGTAGGTTTTTAACTACAGAACAATAAAACATTTAGCAAATGATAGAATATGTCGACACACTGATACTTTCAGATCTGGGCCAACCATCCTGGTCCCATATGGGCTGACCAAATGGATTGTCTGCACAAGGCAGATTGGGGTCTGGCATTCTTGAACACCTCTGGCATTTTCCTTTAGACATGGCGGGGCGCCAGGCCGGCCTGAGGCTTGGATCTGAAAGTGAGTTGGAGAGGACCTAGCTTTCTTGGTAGTGCCCCTCGCCTTGATCAATCCAGTAGCAGGAGTGCAGTACAGGGACACATCACACCCTGGGGAGGTTTTCTGTCCACGTCCACTGGCTTCATGACCACAAGCTGCCTCCTCTGTTGAGAACAGGAGAGTGGAGGATGGCAGATCGCAGTCAGCCTTCCTGGCTGACCGCTGGCAGCTCTGACGAGGGCCCTCTGGGGGAAGATATAAGGGATGTGAATTAGAAAGGGGGCAGAGCCTCTCTGTAGACCCTGTCTCTTTCTCAACTGTAATTTAGAAATGATTCTTCAGGCTGTAGGTGTTTCCATCCTGCTAATGGGTCATTTGGAAATCAGAACACATTTACTTTAGGAGGAAAAATGGGAGATGATAGACTACAGAGGCCTCTGCGTCATAACTGAAGTCGACTTAAACCCTGTTCCATGGTGCAGCTGGCCTGCCTGTCATCAGGTCCCTGAGGAGGCACACTACTTGGTGCTCACGCCTCCCACCTCTGTCACCCGTGTAACGGACCTGGAAACCTGCCCACAGTTTCTAGAGCTGGGTTTCTGCAAGTACGAAAGGTTATGACTGTTTGGGAGCAGTTGGGCCTGCTCTGCTGTCCTGCTCACCTCTGGCTGACCATCAGTGCTGTTGCAGGTCAGGGGATAGGAAGCCATTCACCTCTCAGGTATCTCCGGGAAGCAGCCTGTGAGAGGAAAGGCACAGTTTTGGCATTAGGCACACTTAGCTTGAAATCCAATCTCTCCCTCTTTGTAGCTGTGTCTTCTTGGCTACGTTATTTAACTTCTTTGAACCTCGTTTTTCTCATGTGCAACATAGGATTAAAGAATCTATCTGCTTTGCAGGGCTGTTTGCATAGATTCAGACATGTATGTAAGTAACCCGGATCCAGTAGACCACCCAGTGAGTTACAGTTGGATAAGAGTGTCTCCACATAGATTTACCTTTATTGTACCCTTTTTAAAAAAGAATAGTTTTATTTCAAAATGAAGGACAGTTGCAAGAAATCCATCAATTATGGCAACTCAAGCTGCAGGAAACCGGGTCTAGAACTTCTACAATTGTTTCCATTAGTTTCACCTCCAGGCACTACTTCTCAGTTTATTTTTTTTAATGTCTTAGCTTTTGCACCATGTTCTCTTGGAAAAGTGGGGTTTGTGGCTTCCTACTCTTCATTTACTATGAAATTACAGCCAGTATTAGGGGGTCATGAGGCACCCTGGTAACTGCTAACAAAGAGTGATCTAGCTATTGAGGGAGCTCAGAATAAGCCAGGTGTCTGGAATGTCCACTCAGTGGCAGATCTCTGGATTTGCTGGGTGTCTTTTTTTGTGACTAGGCTTTAGATGCAGTAGCGTATTGTTGGATTCAGTGCTAAAGGTAGAGTGCCATAGCATATATAGAATCTTCTGCTTGGTGATTCATGACACACAACACACAGTGAATAGAAAGAACAGGAGTCATAGGAGTGAAGCTAATGCAGCTTTGTGTTCAAGCTCTGCCACTTGCCCTGTGACAGTGGGCAAGCCACTGCTCCGAGCCTCAGTTCCTTGGTAGAGGCAGTTGTATCAGTCTTGCAGGGCATTCTTCATAAGGCTTCTGATACAAGGGATAGTAGTAGTAACAAAACTGTGCAGAAGAGCTGAGTAATAATAATGAATTCAATGTTCAATGTTACCAGCCAGAGACATACAGCATAACGTGATATAAATAATAGAGAAAGAGCTCTGGCTGGGGAACAGGAGACCTGGTTCTCATTCCCATTCCAATGGCTCAGTGACTTGCAAGTCACTGAAGCCTTCAAATCTTGGCTGCCTTGGTCCCGCATTATAAGGGCCAGAGAGTTCATAAACACAAAAGGGCTGGGAAAACTAGAGCATTTGCCAAATACAGGCTGTGTGACCATGATCCCATCTCTGAATGGTTACTTGCATGAGTAACTTGGTGTTCACTTTTTGGCATCCACCTTCTCCAGGGATGGATCATTTTACCTCCTCTCACAGTGGTTCCATCGGGCGCTTACAACATAGCCAACGCATCCCAGAAACCCACGGTCGTAAAAATACTTGCCGGACCTCCGTAATCAATTTACTTTTTGTTTAATTCAAGTTCATTTGTCATGAGACAATACTTAATTCTCTTACTTGGCACCAAAACACAGAGATTTAGTCTGTGTCGGTATACATATGCACGTCTCAGGAGATCACTCTTGCATGTTCCCAGCCCACAGTTTGAGTACCTTTGCGTCTTTTTCCTTTGTCCCCATTGTGATCTCGAGGCCTCTTGCCACACCAGTGTTGATTTTCTCTGGACAGTCGCGATCACCTGTTACCGCCTGGGAAATGTTACCCAAATTTGAGGAAACAGCTCTGTAGCTTTGCTATAACAGCTACTCAGAGTCAAAGTGGCTGTGCTGGTTTTCAGTGCTGTTCCTTCTTGAGTAGCTTCTAAGTCAGTGTTTCACGGGTTAGCTCATTAGCAGAACAGAATCATCCGAAGCAATAGACATTGTCTCGGTGCCAGTTTTGTTTTGTGTGATTCATTCACACATTTCACAAAATTATGACTCGCCTTATGCCTAAACCATGGTAGAAAGATGAAAAAGTAATTCAGCCGTTTTTCTTGTCAATATGACAGCCAGGATGCCTTCAAAAATGTATAATGGAATGATAGAATGTAATGGTCTGATAAGATACAGCATAACGTAATATAAATAATAGGTGGTTGTTTCCACATCATTTGTTTTACCAGCCACAGAGGTGTAAAGAGCAAATCAAAATTTGTAAATACAGGTTTTCAATTACTGAAGCTTATCATGTTGTTACTAATGGGAATTAATTGTCCCACATACCCAGGTATTTAACCTAATTTTTGATTCACCTATGGCAGCTGTGAAAGTCACATTAAACTTTCCAGCCCAATGTGTTACAATATTAACCATATCACAATATTGGTGAGGTATTTGGGCACAGCAGTTGAAAGCATCAGTTTTGGAGTCAGACTTCCCATGTCTAGACCCACCCCTGCTTACCAGATGTGTGCCTTGGTAAAGTTACTGGTTATAATTACCCAACCTAGTCCAACTGGTTGAATTTTATGGCTTTGTAATGTGCTCTAGCTTTTACATAATTATTTCTTAATTTAAGAAAACCATCAGGTACCCCCCAAAAAGACACATTTTAGATATTAAGACAGCAAAAGATGTGGCATGTAGATTTGCAGAGTTTTGTACCCATATAGCTTAATCACATCATCATTTAAGAAGATTTTAACCAACTTCTGAAGATAATAAGTATCTTTGGATTTCTCAGAAGTTTGGCTGGTTCTAATTCTGAATTGTACTGGGACCCTAGGACCCCCAGATGAAGGTGTTTTGCAAACCTAACCATGACCACCGACTGAAGTGATTAGACCTGACTGTCAAGGCAGGACCATGTGAAGCCATTAACGTGGCTGGATTAACTGCCTTTTTGGAGTTCATCCATTGAAATCCTCTTAGTCCATATTTGAAGGAACCAATTCCCAGCAAGGTCAGGGGACGTTGTTAGTTACTAGTGGAGCCACACCTAGAGCTGAGGCATGCTGACTTCCGGGGCGGGGTCTCTCCTGAACCATTCCAGCACTAGGAGAGAGATGAACACTGTGTACGCTGGTTCTTCCAGCTCTCTTGGAAGAAGACCTGGCATTTTAGAGCACAGAAATTCATCAAACATTGAAACATTCGCTGTTGTATTGACACCATCTCTTCTTTAGGAATTACTTTGGGGAAAAAAAAAAAAACTAGGAAAAGTTACTCCATTGACTAGTGATGACCAGTTATTGTTCCTTTTGTCAACAGGCAAGATGATGAATGAAGTCCTGGCAGCTTCCTGTGTCCCAGGCCTTGTAGAAATAAATGAGACGTGCTTCAAAGTTCTAATGTGCATCACATCGGATCTTGTTTAAGGAAGCATTAAAAGGAACCCGCCGTTACCTATTGAGAAGGCTCTGTGCTCTCAGGCGTTGTTTCTGATTGAATCCAGAGGTTGCAAGCATGCCTCCCTGTATTACCTGTTGGAGCAGGTTTAAGTTTATAAATTTTAAACACGAACTCTATGAGTTTCCGGTCCATAATTGTTCTTTTTGAGGATCCACTCAGATGAACAGTATTGCATCTGTAAGCGATACGCACTTCCACAGGATAACTGATTGGAATATAAATGGCAACAGACTCCATCTGTAGCATCATATAGTACCAGTGACAGAAAGGACAGACTGCAAGGAAACCTGTCAGGGGAGAAAAGTCATATTGTGTTGGCACTACAGTTTACTAGAACCAGAGCTTTAGTAAACCAGGCTTTTTTCTTGAACACAACATGCAGAGACTGTGGACTGGTGTTCTTGACTGGTGGCTTTATCCATCATTCTTAGTCATCTCCTTGGACACTCTCAAACGTTTAAAGTCTTAAGACTTCATTGAAAAAAAAAAAAGCAGCTTTGAGAAAATACAGAGTTCAATATAGTCTTCTGTATTACAAACAGCAGGCACCCCAGACAGATGAGAAGCCTAGTGGAAGAGGAAAGAAATGAATGAACGGGCATATTCCATTGTATTGTAAACATACTTTATAAGTACATTTCTTATTAGCTTCTTATTCAGGCAGAGATCATAAAAATTTGCTGCAAGTATCCATACCAGGATTTGTGTTTTGGAAATATTCAGTGTTCACCATACCAGCAGGGAAAGAAAAAATGTAAAAACTCAAATACAAGCACTCTTTACACCCCAAAGAATATTTTTATCATTCTTTGTTTTGACTCTGTCACAAATTAAAGAGCTTGGAATGCAGTCGTCTGTGGTCTCTTGAAATTTAATCAATGAGAACCTAACAATTTCACAGTATGCTGTCACTTTGGACATTCATAATAAAATTTGGAACTAATTTTGGTTGTTAGTCATTTACTTTGCTTTGTAGCTTAGCGCATCCTGTGTGGCTCATTTTTGCCTGGCAGATAAACAGTTTGAATTACCATTTATGTAGACACAGAGATGCATATGTAGTTCAGGCCTTTCACTGTGTTGAATCGCTGTTTAGTTCTATATTAACAGCCACTCTTGGTTATTTGATGAAAGGCTGAGATCATTTTGAATGCCAAGGTCTTTTTGATTATGCGTTGTGCATACAGAGAATTCCTGAGGATTGTACCCCAGCTTTCTTTGGTTCCTGATTACACTATATTTTATGTTAAATTGATTGTAATATAATCATAACATCAATTGTATTTTCTATAAAATAGAAAACTGGAGCAGGCTGTGGGTAATATAGCCACAGCTATAGGCTTTTCAATTTTATCTTTTATGCTTGACTTTCTGCCCAACATGTAGGAGTATATTTTTATGTATTCCACAATATTGTAGTAAGAAAAACAAAAACTCCAAAGAAATCCAAACATGTTAGCCTCTGTAGAAAGCTTAGACCTTGCTTGGCACTTTGACTAAATTTGATAAGGAAATAAGAAACAATCCCTTTCCTTCTATTCTTCTGTAATGAAACCTGCAATTGGCAGATAAACTACTCCTCTAGAGCTCCCACCTTCCAGAAAAAGGCACAGCATGGATTTGGGGATGAATAATGGACATTCTAGTGTCTTCAAAATATGATTTCAAACTCTTAAATTGGGGGAAAAAAACAAGTTGGAGTTCCTGGCATCCTTTTCAGTGGGTGGAGTGGGAGGAGAAAGAGTAGAACAGCAAACAAATTAAAAAATATGATCATTCCTTCAGAACTGAATTCTTATGCAGTCCTTGCACTTAGCTGGAAGTGACTTTCCAACCATCAGGTGTACAACCAGGCCTCATATACTAGAAGAATCATCTTTTTTAAAATCCCAAGGCACCATAATCAGGGCAGAGGTTGATGCGTTTGTTCCCTGGATGAACTTCCTTTTTCTGAAGCCTCTGCCACCCTCCGCCTAAGCATCTGGACATGCCTACTTTGTCAATCAGCATGAATATTTAACAGTCCACACTCCATCCCTGCCTTCAGCCGGTGGCAAAGGAAAGCTTTCAAAACAAACATCTTGAGCTGGTTTTAAAAACAGTGTTAGGTGACTTTGACAAAACTGAAGCTATTTGGCATTTACACAATCAGAAAGAATCCTTGATGTGGATTGTGTGGTTCTCTAAGTAAATGCTGGCCTCTCACTCGAAGTCTAATACCGAGATCTCACAAATGAATTGGTGGTCTAAAGCAATTTCTTTGTGGTTAAAAATTCTTCAGAGAGGAAAAAAAAAAGCCCCAAACATCTGCTGCAGAATGATCTCCACCTAGGAATTGCATACAGACCATCACTTTTATCCAAAGCAGTTTGTGTTATAAATGATTTAAGAGTATAAGCAGTTAAGAAAGTGGTTGAGTTTGATGCTTTAGAAGAAAGTTTTTTTCCATTCATTATTAGTAATTTTCCTGGATCTATTATTTCTTCATCCATTTGCCAAAATTGGGGGGTATTTCACACTGTTGTGGCTGGCATTCAGCTCCTATCACTTCTATGGCTGGGCTTTCCCCCAGAGGACTGGTTAGATGTTACTGGCAGCTGCAGGAGGGAGCCTGGCACAGTGTTAAGGCTGGGTCATGTTTATTGTTTTATCAATGTTTACTGCACCTTTTAGTATCTGTGAAATATGTTTACCTCTCATTTCTTCTGAGGCACGCATCTCTTTCAAGACGTTTTAAAAATATCATTGAAAAAGACTTTACCAGTAGGCTGGCTATAGGAATATAATGAAGGTCATTTTCACATAGTCTTGTGTTTTTGCAAAAACAAGTAATTTTTTAATCCAAAAACATGCAAAGAGATCAAATGGCTATTATTATAGATCGTTCAGGAAGGAAGATCATAAACTAGAAAAGAACATATATATATATACACACAAACACATTTTTCTGAACTTTATTGTATAAGCTTAAGTACTCATGTATTTTCTTTTAATAAATCATTCATTATATGAATTCAAATTTAAAATTCCACCAAAGGGTCCGTAGTTCTAGAAATAAATGTGTCTTTCAGATGCCTAAGACTATCAGCTTGCACAGTGGGAAAAAACCTGAATATACCTTTTATAATTTTGCCTGGGTGATCGTGGGTGAGGAGAAGACTAGTACTGAGTAGAAGCAACTGCTATTCAAAAGATTTTTTAAAGATCATTATGACAACTGAGCCAAACTCCTAATTTATAGCATCTTAAAGGACCCCTCATGAAGAGTTGCCCTAATATTTAAAAGTTTCCCCACATGTCAAGCAAACTGAGGTAGGAACCACAGCAGATAATCCACTGAGCAGCTCCCTCCTCGTCATTACACCATTCCCTTCCTTTCATTCATCACAGAAAAAAGTAAAAAAGCTATTGAGGAAAAGCAAGTCATTTTTGCCAGAAATATCCATGTCCCCGTTTTATTTTGCCTGTGTAGATAAAGCGCATGTATGGGCACACATTTCAGGGGTCTGGAGGCCATAGCAGCAGAATCTATGCAGGTCACAGACAAGCAAAGTTCCCCCACATGAGGCCTGGCTGGGGAGCTCCAGGAGACCGCAGGGCAGGAGAGCCAGCCTGGGGTTTTGCAGCAAGAGCTGGAGAGCTGTCCCTTGCCCCCCACCCCCTGCCACCAGCCACAGAGGTGGAGGCCTTCACCTGTGTGCCAGGGGCCTGGCCACACCGAAGCCCCATCTTCACATTCTCTATTCTAGCCCACAAGTTTGGCTTTTCATTAGAAAGTTGGACATTTGTCTCCAAATACCAATATCCACTCATCTAACACGTATTTATTTAGGGCTTACTAAATGTCTGGTACTGTGTTGAGATCAGAGGTGGAGCAATGAATTAAAACTGGGCCAGTGCACATTATTAGGATCTGCATATTAAAGAGGAACACAGGTGTGTATTGTATATTAAACAGAAGATGGACTCAAAACAGTCTCATGCAGCCAGATCTAACCAATCGTTTCCCTAAAGATGCCTAGTTGTTTTTTCTAGCTCAACTTTATCCTGTAGAAAAAAGGAAACAGTTCTTAATAGTTTATCTTTTTGCTGTTTTCTAGCCAGTAGCAAGTTTATTATTTATTTGTTTTGGAAATCTTGAGATTATATTTACTTATCTTATTACTGAACCATTCCTACTCAAAAGCATAATATTTCCAAGGACTTGTCTGATTTCAGTGGCCTATCAGCAAAGTTCCCTGGAGCAAGATGTAACAAATAAGTACTCCAATTGGATATACCTCAAATCAGATCCTAGTCAGGACCCCTCTGTTTCTAATCCCCCAAACTTTAGGAAGAAAACAAGGACTGCCATCCATAATAGCTACCATTAAATTTAACATGAGATGTAACAGGTTTCAGCTGTGATTAGATGGAAGGAAAACTCAACTACATTCAAGCACAACTTTGGTTTTACAACTTTTGGAAAAGTATAAACGGAACATGAGGAGCGATTCCTACTATCAAACCAGCAGAATTCAGAGTTTCTTGAGACATTGCTCCTATTTAAAAAAAAGAAACATATATTTAATGGAAGAGGGGTAGACAGAGAGACAGAGAGTGGGACAGAATATATATAAAGTTATTCTTAGCCTATATTTTCTCAGAAGTAAGTTTGATTGTCCTGAGGCCATCTTAGCAGTTCACAGACAAGGCTGGTTTCCCAAGATCCCTGTCACAGTGAATGAATGCATAGAGGTAGGGTCTAGTCAGTGATTTTGGACTAGTTATGTTGTGCTTAGAAATATTTAACTATCAAATACAGAAGAGGAAAATAAAACCAGTAGAAAACTAGTGAATTGTGGATTTCATTCATCATAAGTTTGCAACAGATCTAAGTACAGGAATTTACCTAACAAATATAAGACTTGTGATATATAGGTGTGTTTTAGGAAGTCAAGCATTTCCATTTAGCAGTGAATGCTGGCAAGTAATGTATGTTACTTAAAATAAAACAAAGTATTAACTTGAATAAATATAAGCATGACCACCACCAAATCATTTGCTAATTATCCTTTCTTGGACTTCAGCCAAGACATAAACAGCAATGTTCCATTCCACTAAACTTCTACTTACAGTCCAACTAAAAGCAGTAATTTGTCAGTATGCTTAACTGGACCATCACATTTTTCAAACTGAGGTTCCACAAGATAGTATCACAATAAACTCTTATTTCCCAGCATGGTAGGAAGATTGCTTTTCCAATGAATCTCCAGTTTTTAAGGGATTTAAATATATTTCTTAAATGCACTAATAAAAATGCTCTACTAGATGTAACCCTACCAGTAGTTGCTGTTGCAAAAGGCCATCAGAGGGCTCGCCATGCCAGTCTGGAGGCAGTGAGTAGCGCCAACCACAGGGCCTGGTGCATAAAGAACCAGGTTCTAAATTAAAGAGACATGAACTAAACAGTCACTCTCCTCCCAAAAGCAGAGCAAAAAGGAACCCCGCATAACATAAGAGCTGTGTTTAGCCTATTTGAGTACATCTCTTAAACAACAAGTCACGAAAAACCAGCAACCATTGGGGTCATCCATGCTTGCATCATGGAAGTTTCTTTTACCAAAGTTCTTCCATTGCCCAGAGAGAAACATTCCCTTATCCAGGTGTGACTCTCCAGCTACTCTTAGCTTAGCCTTCAGCTTGCTTCTTTTTTATTCTTAGCTCTTGATTTGCACTTGGGTTGTTCGGTGAATGCTTGTGGCTAAAGATGCTTCCGGGCGCTAACACAGTGATTCCCAAACTGGCCTGCACCTAGAATCCCTTGGGAAGCTTCAGGAATATACCTATGACTGTCCCTTCCCCGAGGATTGTGATTTCTAGGGTGCACCCTGGGTGTTGGGAGTTTTAAAAGATCCCCAGGGGATCCTAATATGCAGAGAAGTCTGGGAGGTGGTGGGCCAGAGGGAAAAAAGGAAAGCTTTGGTAAGCTTGGGCCTGCATCTAACTCTGCCTCCTGTCACTTGTGTGATTTGGGGCAGGTTATTTAACCTCTCTGAGCCCTGGTTTCCTCGTCTGTAGAGTGGAGATAATCGTGCTGGCAATTTACTCATCTGTATATGAAAATAAACGGATTATATGACATGAATAGTGACAGTGCTTGTAATGCATTGGGTGCAGAAAAGGGTGGCTGCCATTATTTATCCCTAGGCTAAAATAAAGTGTAATCCGTTCCAAAGACAAGGAGACAGAGTGCGGATTATTAAGCCATGTCAGTTTAGTGAAAACAAGTAGGGCGACAACCAGGCTCACGGCCACATGGGATGCTTTTCCTTCCCCCCATGACTGAATTGCTCCTGTTGCCAGCTTGTTGGAAAGAACTATCCAGCCTCACACTCAGAGATAAGGCTGTTGTGTTCATCTGCTTTCCCAGGGTGGGGCGAGTCTGCCCAGGGCTTTGTGAACAGGATCTGCTTGGCAAATCAATCCCAGTGAGAAGAACGGGGCAGCAGGTGGTTTTGAAAAGGCCGGCTTGACTCCGTGAGGTTACTGGGCACCTTTGCTGATGGCCCCTCACCACAGCACCAGGCCTGTCCCTGAGGGCTCATGTGAAAGGGAGTGCTTT
The DNA here is from genome assembly GCF_040802235.1 of Manis javanica. Lineage (NCBI taxonomy): Eukaryota > Metazoa > Chordata > Mammalia > Pholidota > Manidae > Manis > Manis javanica. Next base: position 69,941,567 of record NC_133168.1, read on the forward strand.
CATGGGCTCCCCACACCACGCCCGTCTCCTCCTGGTCCTCGTCACCTTGGAGTCTGACCCCTGATTGCATTTTTTAATCTAATAAGTCTCTCTTCCACTCCTCAAATAAACAATAGCTAATCTCATTTTAAAAAAGAAAGAAAGAACCACAAACACAATGCCTGTTGGGATGATTCCTGCATGCGGACTTGGGGGAGGGCAGAAAATCTCTCTTTTGCCTCGTGTGGCCCTGGGGGAGTAGGCTTTTGTAGAGGTGGAGAAGGGGAGGCTGGTCCTGCTTTCCCCTGTGGTAGAATCAAGGAAGGATAGAATGTCAGAGCTGAAAGGAATCCGAACAATCGCCTGAACCCGGGGGATCTTAACTGTGAACATGCTGAAATGACATGCAGCATCTTAGGCACAGGGAACTGTTTCTTTGATGAAGTCATGGCTTTTCATAAGATTTGCAAAGAGATTGGTAACCCTCCAATACTTAAGGGCTCATTTTATTAATGAGGAAACTACTCAAGGCCTAATAGGCAGGTAGGAGCTCAAAGGGACTGGAACTAAGGTGGCCACACCGTTCTCCACCCCCGCCCCACCAGTTCAGAGCGAGTCTTAAGCACCAATGGTGGGTCAGGACTGTGTAAGCCACAGGATCAGCTAATTGCCCATTATCACAGCCCAAGTCAGATAGCGCTGATGTGCTGCAGAACGTGGTGTCCATTTGCCTCTAAGGATGCAAGTCTCCTGAAGGCACGAGGGAGAAGGCAGAGCTGTTGTAGCTGCTGAAAATTTTCCTGATTTCACCCTGCAGTGAGGAATCAGCTCAGAGTCCCTACAGGAGTCCAGGCAGGCCTAAAGGAACTCGGGCCTCTGGTGTGTAGGGGTCTCAGGCCCACTGTAACAACACCGCAGACCCGTGTGTCTTGCGGTTCTGGAGGCTGGCAAGTCCGAGGTCAAGGCACCAGGAGGTGGGGTGTCTGGAGAGGGCCTCTTCTCGTGTGGCCCCATGTTGTGGGAGGGAGGTGGCAGCTCTCCCCATAGGGCTGTACCCAAACCACCTCCCAAAGGCCTCTGAATACCAGCACAGCGGCGCCTGGGTTTCCAGTTTGTGAATATGGGAGGACACTTGTCTGTAGTAGTAGACAAAGGCCTAAAGGAAGAAGGATGGTTTGTGTTTTCTTCCACGTAATTGAATTTTCATGTGGGCTCACTGGCCACACAGAGGTTGGGCAGGATGAAGGCATCCAACTTTCTGTGGGACTGTATTAAACCTTGACAGCAAGAGGACCACTTTAATAATTAGAAAACGTAAGCACGCAGGGCTCAGCTGGGGTCTGAGGTGTCGGCGGGAGGCGTCTGTGGCACCCGCCAAGAGCATCTCATGGGGAAGGCTTTGGAGGGACCCCAGCCTTCAGGTGAGGGCACAGTCTGGGGTTAGCAGTTCAGGAATCAACTGTGCTTTGATTTAAAATCTTAGCTCCGCCACATGCAAGCATTTAACCTTACCTTCTTCTAAGCCTACATTTCCTACCTGAGGGATGGGGACAACTTTGCCCACGTCCTGGGATTGTTTTGAGGTGTAAATGAGAAAATGATTGAAAGTAGATTCTGCATCTAATAGATCCCTCCTGTTCATTGTGTTGGATGTCATCTACATTGTGAAAATGTATTGTCACTTTATAGTTAACATTATTAACTGTGCTAAGAAGGAATCAGGCCTGATCATTCAAGTTATAAATCTCTGATGAAAATTAAAGATCGTGAAGGATCGCTTTTCATTTGCCTTTTACCTTAGCTACTAGGTTAGGAGACTAACCGCAAACTTTTCTTGACTTGTGTTTTAATTACCTAAGTAAGGGTAGAATACGTTTTTGCTATAAATGATTCCAAGCACAAGCACAGACATTTACTGAGTAAAAGGGGACTAATCTGTATTTTTCCAAAACAGCTATTAGCAAGCTTTCTAGGTAAACTGCTCTGGCCAATCCCTTCATGTGGCAAAGCCTAGACAGTGTCTTTGACATGCATTTATTTTTTATTTTGAGGAAGTTTGCACTCCAGGAAGTAGTATTTCCACAGGAGTGGAAAGTTTCATAGCTGCTCTAGCAATGTTGGCACAAGAGGCTGACTGTGACAGGAAATGGGGTCACGTGTCATGTGGGGACATGGAAGGGAGGAGAAGGGAGAGACAGACTGATTCAGGGCACGGTTTCCCTGTAGAGGCAGAGAATTTCCCACTGCTGGAGACCATGGGGGTGTGGTGCTGGGGACCATGACCAGGCCGAGCCCAGAGACAGCAGGACTGCTGCCAGTACAGCCTGCGTGCGCCTCTGTGTGAATTACCAAAGGGGCACCTGTGCCCTGGGGTGCCCCGCTTAGTGAGAGGAGCACAGCTGGGTAGCAGTACCCACTCACCCCCTCACAGGTGCTCTTGGGCAGTATGCAACTTGCACAAGTGTGCTCAGCGGTCCCAGGAGAGACCAGGAGTCCAGCCATTTCCACACTCCCCCCAGCCTGGAAGGACAAGGAAACTGAGGAGCAGGGACCCCACTCACCTATGCCCAGGGTTTGAAGGGGTGGTGAGATGGAGGAGGAGGTATTGGGAAGATGAGGAGGTTAAGGGCATTCGTTTTCAGGCTTGTCCAGGAGATGCCCTTCAAGCTTACCCAGGGCTTTGCCGGTGTCCTCAGCCTCCCCGCATCCTCTCCGCTCCCTGCCGCTGCCCACTCAGGTTCTCCCTCCAGATAGGCTCTATTCACCTCCTTCTAAGTCCTCGCACTTCCTACCACGCTCCCTAGTAGCATGAACTGGGCTTCAGAGGGCCACAGAGTGTCTTCTCCAAGGCAGGGCTGGGAATCTCAGGGCCCCAGTGCCCAGGCTTACATTAGGGGGGCCTCTGGTGTGCGAGGACTAAGCAAAGATAAGGGGCCCTCTGGGAGCACCCCTTTCCATGTCCTGCTCTGCCTGTGCCGTGTGTTAGCTGCAGGGCTTCCTCTGTCTGCACAGGCCGCCTCCTGTCCTCCCCTTCCCTCTCTTATGAGGACACTTGTCATTAGAATTAGGATCTCCCAGGTATTCCAGGATAATCCTCTCTACATATACTTAAGTATACCTGCAAAGACCCTTTTTCCAAATAAGATCACATTCACAGGTTTCAGAGGTTAGGAAGTGGACATCTCTCTTTGGGCCACATTCAACCCCCTACACACCATGAACTCAAACCTGAACTATGTCCTAATGTATTTTTCTGTATCTTCCTTGGGTTCTGCCAGTGCTGCATGCCAGCTCTGGGTAGAATATGAAATACTCTAAAATGTCACTTGAATGCTCAGACACTCTTGGCTATGGAACAGAATTCCATGTAAGGGTCCAAGCTCAGGACCAAGAAGTTAACCTGTGAAAGACCAAGAGATCCTAAATCTGTGTTTTCCTCCTGGTCTCCATCATGTTTCATGATCCAAACACCATTGTCTCTTACCTGAATTATTTCATCTCTTGCCTGAATTATGATGGTACCTTCCTAATGGACCTCCTGCCTCCATGCTCACCTCCTTCAACTTCCTTTCCACACCACAGAGTGATCATTCCAAGATGTAAATCAATTGTGCAAACACAGAAACATCACACACGGAGAAACCTCCCCCACCTCACACCCCACACATACCTGTTCCCATTACTTTTAAGAATAAAACCCAGACCCTTAACGTGACTGCACAGACCTGCAACGATCTGGCCCCGCCCACCCCTCCAGCCTTCCCTTCCCCACAGCTCTTGGCTCGGAACCCAGGCCGCACTGCTCTTCTCTCGGTCCTGTGAAGGTGCCAGGCCAAGAGTGCTTTGTGAGGTGTTAGGGGCCCATCTTTTTATTTTCAAGGCTCCCAGTTCGTGCCATACAAACATATTAAAATGCACTCACCTGCCTCAGTCAATATCTTTTGGTGCAAAAATATTTTAAAGGTTTTCGTATTTCAGCATTTGATATTCTTTGACCACAAGTGACTCCTTTGAGTGCGCATGACTTTTCAGCAAACTTCTGTGTGCTTGAGAAGTCTTACAAACCAAGGTCTTCCGAACTTTTATAGAGTACTCTAATAGTATTAAAAAAATACAGTAAAATATTTATGACTTCTAAATCCCAACAATAAAGTTGACATTGGGTTTTGTTTTATTTGCATTTTGTTAAACAGTGATTTCACCTTTGCAGTTTTCCTTCCATATCTTGGGGACAGTATATTTTTTTCATGTCTCACGCCTTTCTCTAAGGTCCCCACCCCCGCCCCCCTCTGCTGGGCCAACTCCTACTCATTCTTCAGATCTCAGCTCCAGTGTAACTCCCTCCTGGGGCGCTGCCTGCGCTCCTCCTTCTGGGTCGGCTCCTCCCTGCACATCATCTCAGCGCACTGAGCTGCTTTCCTGCAGAGCACATCTCACACTTTGGTTTCAGGGGTATCTTTGTGGCCTGCTCTTCAAAATTTCTCTCTAGCACCTGCCAGACCTCTTGTGTGCTTAAGCCATTTGAAAACAATCTGAGCATCTCTTTGACACCCTACATTACAACGGAATCTAGCATTATTCATTATTGTCTTTAGTTGCTTCAAATGATCCTACTAGCGCTCAGTTTGAAAGTCCAAATCAGAGAAATAAATTGTGTGAGTGACTTACAGACTTAGTTTCAGCTGCATGGATGTGGCACTTCCTCAGTGAACCACATGTGTCCCTAGTCATAGTAAATTTGTCACCACCAACATCATCATCCCTTACACCAATGGAAGAGTGCCAGTTTACAGAGCTCTCCCTATTCATAGGAGTGTCTCTTTTACCACTTGGACAGTCCTACGAGGCAGTGATGGAAGGAACACACCCTCCACATGGTTCCTGGAGAGCCATAAGCGCTGAGCTGTCTGGCAAGCGCACAGCGCAAAGCATGCATTCAATCCTTTGCAGCTACTGTTGTGTCAGGCGGTTAGTGCCGACATCAAGGGAATTTTGGTTTAATCAGAGAGTATTTGATATTTAGTCTTAAATATACTCCCATCATTTGGTATCTTAGCTTAAATAAATGCCAGGAGTCTTAGAATGTCAGTTCAGCTTTTGATTTGTAATCTGGACTCTTAATCACATAAAAAATACTGTTTTCCCCCTTAGGCCACATTGACTGATCATTTTGAAAGTTTCTAGAAAAAAAGATAAGATTTAAAAATGGTTGGTTAAGTAACTATTTCTTCAGACTGTGAATGTTCCACTAGGAGCATTCTGCCTGTTTCTCAAAGCTTGGCTCACTGACCTGTCCCCCATGGAAGCTGGTACCACGTGCTCTCTCTGTATCTCATTCTGTCTAGGAACATGTGTTAAGTTCCCTCTAAGCAAAGAACTCTGCTTGCTGTGTAAGAGAATAAAAAGTTGAATTAGGCACAGAGATCTTGTGCTGCGGATAGCTGGGAGGACTGACAAAACTCCAGGGCACAGTGGAATCAGCGATTTGATAGAGGATCAAGAAAGTGATGTGTCACAGAGAGAAGACAGAGGCGGAATGGAGACAGATGTGTGGCAGAGCTGGCATTTGAGCTGAGCTTTGACTATGGACAGGAGTGGATGGGATTACAGAGCAATAGCAGGGAATAGTAACTCACTCAAGGGGAGAGGGCAGAGGCCCTGCACAGATGTTATAGGAACTGATGGTCTGAGCACCAAGGGACAGGAAGGTCATACTTGTCACTATGTCTTCTGAGCCTGTAGGGTAGCATTTGTTTCATTTTAAGATTTCAACAAATATATCCATTCATTTAATAGGTCGCATCTAATATGGACAAAGCAAAGTGGTGTCTAGTACCAGAAATACAATGTACGGAACAAAGTCCCTGATTTCAGGGAGCTTTTAGTCTAGTGGGAAGGATGGACAGTGACATTAATATGATGTCTCAGGTGGTTATAGGTGCTACCAGGTGAATGAAGCAGCGGAAGGAGGGTAGAATGGAAAAGGGGTTGGGGAGGCCATGGTCAGTACTTCATGGGTCAAAGTCATTGATGAAGTGACACTTGTCTGAGTAGAGATCAGAAGGATTTAGGAAGTAAGCCATGGCTGATTAATTGAAAAAATTAATGGAAAAATGAGTGAAGTCTGCCATTTGACATGATCGAGTCAGTTTCCATGATTTTGGTATGTCGGTTTTCTTTCCATTGTCCCCAGAACATCTTAAATGCATCATTTAGAGGTGCAGCTGCTGAGCTGAGCTGGAGGCAGTGATACCATATGAGTCACATGCATTTCTGAGACGGCTGTTGGCACCTTGCATGTTTCTGAGTGGGTTAGTAAGGGTTCTCCTGGCTTTGGAGTCATCCAGATGTGTTCTCATTCCCATCGCTACCACTGACTAGCTCTGTGGCCATGATCAGGTGATTTAACCTCTGCAAGCCTGTTTTCACATCTCTGAAATGGAGATAAATAAGTTTGATCCACGTGAAGCTCTCGGCCTACAACAAAAGATGTTGGTCAGTGATTGCGGTGGTGAGAATGCAGTGAGGGGGTGCCTGAAGGGTGGCTGCTCCTGGCTGTGTCTGTGGCCAGAAGGTCCTCATTTCCCCAGTCCCTCTATGGCTTCTCCCCTTGAACAGACTGTGGAACTCGTAAGGACAAAATACGAGTCTCATCTTTGTTTTCCACACAGTGCTCTTTACACCCGGTAGGGACTAGATAAGTATTTGATGAAGAAGTGAATTATTGACGGTAATTGAACTAGAAAAGGGCTGCAGTGGAGAAAGCTTTCCAGTGGAGGAAAATGTCTTATCAGAGTCTCAGGAAATGAATTTCTTTTTATCAAATCTATTTCCCTGAATTTTCTCATCGTTGCTTTCAAATTCCATTTTTACAATAATGAGAGTAACATTAGAAAGAAGTAAGAATCAAGGATAATCTTTTTTTTTTTTTAAATAGCAGGTCTGGATTTCAGTGGTGCAAGGTGTCTAACATGTAGCTCGAATATTTAAGCAACATACACTGTGTGACAAAAGTGGGAAGGCAAGTGACAAACTGCCTCTTTCTAACTGACAGCCTCCGGTACCCTGTCCCTGCCCCACTTGACTGGGAATCTTTGGGGCAGAACCAACAACATTAATCTCCCCTTTGAAGGTTTTTAAATTTGCACTTACATGTAGGAGCTTTGAGGGGCTGGGATGAAGGCTGGCATGGGAGCTTAAGGTACCTTACTGTTATGACTTTGGAAGCCTCTGGGTCCATCGCAGGGGCATTGGACAGAAGGGACAGGTGCTGCCTAGCTTACGAGGGCCCCCAGCTTCAGCAGGGTGGGAAGGGGGACCCGATTGCACAGGCACACCAGGCCCCATCAGGGCCTCTCGAGGACAAGCCTTTAGGGAATCAGGAGGGACTGTTTCAAGCCATTGTCTGAATATCTTAGGAACATGCCAGCCAAGAGGTAGTCACGATCTTTTCTTTCAAGCCAGACTGATCCCAGCCATATGTTTCCAAGACTGTGACAAGACTGACTGATGGTGGGAGAAATAACTGCTCGCTTTTGAAGCAACCATCAGAATGTTTACATGCAATGTCGAGCAAAGGCAATGTCTCTATGTCGCTGCCATTTCTGCAGAGAGCTGTGAGGAAGTGAGTGGGCATTTGGTGCATGTACCTGAGCAGCAGATACACTGTCTCCCCTGGAATTTCGGGGTCATGCCTCCATTTTCACCCAACAAAGCCTGTTAGCCTGTCAGGCACTGAGGAAGAGGATGTATTTCTGATCCTCGGAGAAGGTTGAATGAAAACCCTGCTTTTAGTCACATAAAAAAAGAGTTACAGATTTAAATTCCCTATTTTCTTCTTGTATCTATTTATCCTTGTATGCAGAGAACTGTGTAGAAATCGAGTAGTGAGAGCGAGGGGGATGTAAACGGCCTCTGTCACAGTCCTGGGTTAATGGGAGTTGGCAGTAGAGGCAGCTGCCAGCCTGGGACGTTTTCCTGTCCCGCTCACTGGGCCATCCTGCAGTTGCCTCCTGCCAACTTTGATTTAAGAAGTTCCACCATCTTTAGAGAAACAATGTGCTGGTGTGGGGAAGACTGGTGCAGTTTCTAGTAACAACTCAGTGTTATTAAAGTGATCGAGAGCCCACCTCCCAAGCCAGACCTGGCCCCTCCTTGTCCATACGTTTATTGTGGCCTGGGGACCATGTGCAGGGCAGGCTCCTCAAATTTGCAGGACGTGACTCAGTGAGAGTGCCAGTCCCCCAGACGACTTCAGTAAAAATCTAAATGAACTCACCAGCTTATAAATGTTCCCACAAAATCAGAATGAAATTCCTTGGGTTAAATGCCAGATGGTTTCTCACTAAAACGAGGCCCCTAAAGAAAGAAAGAGGGTGAGTGGGGGGACTGACCTCCGCAGAGGGCAGCCTCTTGCAGCAGTGGGCTCACAGACAGAGGTCACCGGGATCGTGGCTCTCCTATGAAATGATGGATTTTTATTCAACCTTCAGTGAATATTTATTGGAGCCCTGCAATAGTCATGAACAAACACGTATCTTGTCCACATAGGACATACGTTTGGATGCACAAGCAACACGCATGTTTGTATGTTCTAAGAAGCTCACAAAAAATAGCTAAAATGATTTCAGTTGTATTAAGTGCAATGATGAAAGCAAGAGTCTGAAGAGAAAATTTGGGTGACAGAGAATAAAAAGTGCTGCCAAGGTAAAACTCTCCTAAATAGGTGACGTGGCGGCTGAGACCAGTCACACTCATCTGTGCCAAGTGGGAGGATGTCGTAATCACATGCCATCTGCTGCCGTGCAGGGGGCCGAGCATAAAGTGGGGACTCCAGGCCTGGGGCCTCCCTCCTGGGGTCCTAGTCAGGGGACAGTGCCAAAATCGGAGAGGTGGAGAGGACAGCCGAGGGCACTGGTTTGGCAGAGAACCGCAGTCGCCCTTCCAGTGGGTCAGGTGTGGGGCTGTCGGGAGGGAAGAGTCAAAGTCAGCTCCCGGGTTTCCGACGGGAGAGATGAGGCGCCATATTCCTCGTGGAGCAAGTAGTCAGAGGAGGGGCCTGGCAGTGGCCTGATGGGTCTTGAAGAGCCAGGGGCATGAGAGGGAGGGGTCTCAGGGTGACATAGGTGGGAGGTGAAGATTGGAGCCCTTGTCAGGGCTCGTCCAAGGAGGCGTGGAGAGAGAGCCATGCACAGCGCAGGAGCTCTGAGATGGAAGGCAACGGGAGCCGCTGTTTCCCTAGGAAGCGGCCAGATCCCCGTAGGACCCAGGACAGACAGACAGACAGGAAAGGGCAGGATAAGGCAGGCTGAGCATGGCTGGGGAGACCCTACAGATGCTGTATGTCCTGTGAGGATCACCAAGGGAAAACTGCAAAGCAGTGTGAGGAGAGGGTGGGTTTCTACCCTGAAAACCTGCAGGTGGGACATGTCAGCCATTGGGTGGCCCCAGGAGGCTCATGCGTCCTGCGGGCTCAAGGCACGGGCTGGGAGCTTCTAGATTTGACTGTTGGCTGCAGCAGCTCCGGCAGCATTGGGGGATGGTGCCCAGCCCACCCCCGAGACCCTCAGGCACCAGATGCTCCACGTTGTGTTCAGCCTCCATGGGGCAGTCGCGGCCCTGCTGCTGTTCTGCAGCCCGCCTGGTGCCCTCGGCTTCTGCGTGTCGTCCGTTTGGCCAGGCCACCAGATCACCGCATGATAGGAACAGATGAGAACTGGGGACCAAATATTTTCTGTGACCCCAGATTCTTTCTGCACCAACATATGCCCTCATTATAAAACATGCTTTTCACAGCTTATAAATTGACTGGGGAACTTGATCTGAGATCTTTACTCAAACTAGATTTCCCCGGACTTTAAACAGGTGTCTGACCGGAATAAGCCAGACAGCATCAGGAATGACACGAGCAGTAATCAGCAGAGGCTGTCTTCTTATCAGAAAATGGGGATAATTATATTTCCTATTTCATAGGATGTGAGATGTAATTATTGAAAGCTAGTGTTTTTAAAAACAAAACTTGAGATTTCTCTGTAGGTACTTTTGAACTGTAGACTATTTACCCCTTTTAACACGCACACACATACACACAATACCATCCCTTCTCATGAGACCACAAACGTTTCCTCAAGTCTCAGAAGCAGCCCTAATGGAACAGCTTACAGTGGACACAATGTTGCAGAAACAAAGGCCAACATTGAGAGCTTTTAAGTAGCATGTGCCTGATTTTAAAAGCTTTCCACTTACCACCTTCCCTTTTAAGTTATCCATCCAGGGCATATCAAGATTTGAAATGATGTCATGGTGAAGCCATTAGGAAATGCGATACATGGCTTCTGTTTTCACTTTTGGGACCTTCCCAGGCCTTTCTAAGTCCCAAGAGGAAGGTGGGAAAGTACACAGACTGTCCCCTGTGGAAGCTCACCCTTTAATAGGAAAGAAAGGCCACCTGTCCCTGGGTGGGCTGCTCCCCTCCACCCTGCCCACCCTGGCATGCCTTGCAGTCTTTCAGCGTTAAAGCCTGGGGAACCAGGCTAGGCAGGAGGGACAGTGGCCTGCCCAGAAACATCCGGAGCTCTGCTCACTGACTTGGGGCAACATCTGGAGCCTTCTGGAAAGTTCTGCATGTCCTCCAGGCACACCCATTCCCCAAGGAAAGACTTGCATGTCAGAGACACTGAATTGTTAACAAGGTGAGCCTGAAAGAGGTTTCACAGAGCCATTCCTGGGATGAGTGCATTTTCCTAAAGCCTCTTTTTCCCCCCCATTCACCTACACTTGATGGCAAAGGAGGAAAAGGAAATCCCCAACCTCTGGGGGCCAAAGGCACAGCAGCGGTCAGTTAAAATACCTTGTTTTATCAAAATCGCGTGATCATAAAAATGTGTGCAAACTTTGTTCTCTATTTTGAAATAGAGGCTTGTGTTCATGCACAAGTCATGGTTTGTACTATATCAAACTATATGGCTTTTGCCTAACAGCTCCACTCAGTCTTTAAATAAAATGGAGGCTCTGGGATAACGTTTGGTGTTTGTCCTAAGGCTCGGCGTGCCCTGCTGTCCCCGGCTGGCACCTCTCTGGTTGTGGAGCCTGGCCTGAGGATGTGCCCAGGCTGTGTGCAGAGCTCCCCCGTTCCCTGGGGCCTTGCAGACCACTCCTGACTCTGCGTCTTGTCTTGTGCACGGTCTTTCTCCACTCTTACCCTTACCTCAGTTCTCCTACGTGGCTGTTTCCTCTACACCCACCTTTAATCTGTTGGAAACTGCTCATTATCCCTCCACCTCCCTTTTGTTCTTGTTTCTCCAAGACTGTTCAGATCTTACGGAATTCCCTGCGTGTTTCCCAGCTTTGGTAGCGCTTTGACTATGTGGACAGAGGTGGAGACTTAAAACAAGTAAACAAACAAACAAAAGCAAACAGGAGACCTAGAGCTGAAGTTCTCAACAGTGTGCCATTGATGGCGATGCTTACCAAGAGTATATGTCACCTCTCTCCAATGCCAGGCTGGGAGTTAGAGGGAATTTGGAACAACATCCCAAACCCCAAAGAGATATGCTCCTTCCACTCTTCTAGCATCATGTCAGCAGGCAGCCTCACCCCAGTTTAAGGAGGAGACCCAGCACAATGCCAGTTTGTTTAGCTGAACCATGAAAATCAGGCAAGGGGTTTAACTGACTCTTCCACCAAACTGACGTGTTTGTTCAATTTTCAAGGGCAGACTGTCTTAAAGAGGTTTGTTGTTAATGTTTTAATTTAGCACATCATGTCTCAAATGATGGTGAAAGACCTAGAGCAAGTTTTTTCTTAGCTAAAGTAAGAAGTGTGCAATAATCAGAATGCAAGAAGCATCCTGGAAAGTTTTAAAAAATGGAGTCCTGCCCTCACCGAAGAGTCTTACAGATGAGATACAAGGGCCCTGTGCTGAGGGCCTGGCTGTGTCCTATATTATACTTAGTTCTCTTCATACCACCCTTATTTTGCAGGTGGCTTAAGGGGAAGTTAGAAACTTCCCCAAAGCCACATTGCTGCAAAGTAGCAGAGTCAATGTCCAGACCCTGGTCTCTCTGACTCGTCTCCTGCCGCACAGTGTGACATACCCAGACCCACGCCTACCATCTCTTTTCTCTGGAGAGCTTGCCTTTCTTCAAGATAAGGAACAATATCTAAAACTGACAAGAGCACCAAAACTATGAAATCACATCTATCTTTGTGGTGGTTGGTGTATTTCTAGCTTTTTATTATTTTATATTTAGGGAAAGCATTTACTGAGGCACGGTGTGTATTTTTCTGCTACAGGCTATCTTGTCTTTAGGAGTTAGAATTATTTCTAGTAAGAAGATATTTGCGTCCGTAATTTAGCCAGCATCTCCTCTGGATTAATTTTATTAGCTCCTGCTGCTGGAACAGCTACCATCAATTTCACACATGCAGTTTTCAACATCTTTATAAAAGCTGCCTCAAGAGGGAGCTCCTTGCAAATCTGAGATTTATTCAGGTCTCTCAGGCCTGGCACTGTTTCAGCACATTGTCTACAGAGACATGGAGAATAAAGTGGTGGTTGCCAGAGGGGAGGGGGACTGGGGAGTGAAATGAGTTAAAGGGATCAAAAGGTACAAACTTCCAGTTATACAATAAATAAGTCATGGGGATACAGCGTACAGCATGGCAGATAATAGTCAATAATGCAGTATTAACCCTGTGTGGTGACAGAAACTAGACTTACTGTGCTGATCAGGTCACAGTGTGTACAAATGTCAAATCACTGTGTTGTGTTGTACGCATGAAAACACATAGAATATCATCTGTCAATTACACTTCAGTAAAAATTACGTGTATTTTTTCAGAGAATGAAAGTTCAGGAAGAGGCATGAGGCCAGAAAAATAGAAATGTAGGAATTTGAATTCTTAGGGTGGAGACCATGAAGATCCAGGGATTTAGATTCTATAAATGTTGATAAAAAATAACTTAAAGAAAAACTTCTATGATTCTTTTAATATGTGGAATCATAGTTCCAGACAGGCTCCTAAGTGGGCAAGGAGAATTGCCTTTCCCTGCTGTTAAGGACTTCGGTGGGGAGATGGTGGGAAGGTGAGGGGTGGGATCCTCAGTGTAATGTATTGACGGGGCATCATGAGGCAGAGAGTACAAGGGCATTTGTTTCTGTTCTTTCTAAAATCATATTAGCTCTTCTGAAAAAAAATACTGAGAGGTACAGCTAAAAAGGCAGAAGTGAAATGAGAATTAAGTTCTAAAAAGAATGTGATTATTCCAGGAAAAGGTAAGAAAAGAGAAGCAGAGACTTAAAAAGCCCAGATGGGACAAATGGAAAACAAATTAGAGTAGCAGATTTAAGTCCAACCACATCAATAATTAGCATTAAATGTAAGTGGACTAAACACTCCAAGTTAAAGGCAGAAATTGTTCAACTGGAGAAAAAGACCCAAATGATACATTGCCTTCAAATATACATTCAGGTAGGTCGAAGGTAAAAAATGGGGTATGTCCTATGAGCAATATGCTTTAGAAAACTGGCATGATCATATTAATAAAAGATAAAATAGACTTCAGAATGATAAATACCACAAGAGATAAAAGAGGCTATTCTCCAGGAACACATAACTATCATAAATCTCTATATGCCTAGTAATAGAGCTTAAAATGCATGAAGAAAATATTGACAGAATTAAAGGGCGTAATAGACGAGCCTACAGAATCATAGTTGGAGATTTTACCATCCTTCTGTCAGTGAGTGATAGAACAACTTGATAGAAAGCCATTTCCATTCATCTAGATTGGCCGTCCTCGAGGGGATGAGCTGGTGTCAGCCAATGGATGCTCTCTGCTCATGATAAGTTTCTATTTAATTTTCTTGGCTAATGAAGAAGCAGCTGTCTCAGCATCCTTTGTTGCCCAAAGGACCTCTTGAGGTTGATTATAATTACTGTGAGAGTGAACCTGAGGTCTCTACCTTGGCAGATGAACTGCAGAGGATCTCCTCTTCCCTTGCATACTTGAGATGAACCCTGTGGTCTAGACAGACTGAGTTGCTTGCGAACAGAGTAAATTGCTTCTGTTCAAATAAAGCAAGGCCCCCTTCTCCAAGGAGCATTTTGTCACTACTGGAACACGAGGCTGTCAGGGTGCTGGAGGGCTCTCCATGTCCAGTGTTTGATTATGCTGATGAGCCCTTGAGTTTGAGATTGGAGGTTTACCTGTACAGCTAAGGGACACTTCAAATCAAAGACCCATTATCTTAAAGTCACCCACTTCAAAACCAGATGGTGGTGTGCTTAGAGCTGCTTAAATAGGATTATCATAGCAAGGAGCGGCCTCACTCTCCTGGCACCAGGCCAATTGCCCTTCACCCTGCCACTTACCAATTCCCCTGAGAAGGGGATTTTTCAATTTTCTGCAGTGATCAGGCAAACAGTTTTCCCAGTCTGCAGAAAAAAATGGATTTGAAAATTGTGGATACTCTATCAAGATAATACAGAGTGGTTATTTAGGTTAAAGCATCTTATGATTCTATATCAATTAAGGGACATATGTTTGTGGAGACTGGGTCCTCTGTCTGGACTGGTCTGGAAGTAATTCTTGTTTCTAAGTTAATATTTTCTTCATTCAATCTAAGCCTTATTCTTTTTTCTACTTAAGAGGATCTAGAAAATAGAATATCTGCTATCCAACTCTATGCAATATGTCAAAATAAGGGTATATGAGCTTAAGTTGCCCCCAAAAATCAAATTAAAGAAACTGTACATATTTAGTGGTTGGGAGGAAATATCCAAGATCAAAATGTATTTTGTTAGGCAAGGAGAAGTCCTCAAATGTACTGAATAAATAGGGAGCTGGTTTCCAATAGACTTTTATATGTACATCAGTAACACACATGACATAAAATCCCACCCAGGGAAGGAGAAAGTCAGATAAACATTAAAGACTAATCCATGGAGAGGAGATAAGAGTGAGTACTCAGATAGTCTATAGAATCTTCAACCCACCTGCCCTGAGACACAAGGGTTTCCCAGTCAATTCTTTTATTTTTAGAATCAGGGTTGTGATAAATGCAATATTTGTTTATTTTGTGCAATATGTTTCACACCTATTGTACTTTCTATCTGGCTTCCTCAGATATATTTGTAACTACCTGATGCCAAAGAAAGCCTTCATGTGCCCCTTAAATTCTTGCTGGTCCCAGTGGCAGGTCCCCAAATGGAATATGGCATTTTTCCATTGTGTCTTTACTGAAAGAAATAGAACATGAAGGAAGGACTTTTCATGCCAGTCTCTCAAAAGACCCTGCCTTTTCCCCCTGACTTTCATTACTGCTGAGAGGATGAACAGGAGGAAGGGGGAATGTATGGTATCATTTCAGAAATAATAAGATAAATCCTGCTAAGGTAATTCTCTTCCCATGATTTAATTACATCTTCCAAGGGGAAAACAGTATTTGGAGCCTACTTATTTTGCTGCAGTAGATGTAGGAAAGGGGGGAACATGGTGAAAATTTTTTTCACCTTTTTCCTTCAAAATGTTTAATGTGTCTAGAATCATGGCATTTTAATGGAAAAAGAGCATAAGACTCAAGTCATAGAGGCCATTAGTTATTAATTTTGTGACCTTGGGTCTCTTTGGACCTCAGTTTCCTTGTCTGCAGGCTGGGGAGTGGAGTCCTGCCTCCTGACGTTGCGGCAGGGAGCACATTGCAGGTGAGAGGCTAACCAGGTGATGGGCTGATACAGGTGAGAGGTTTGGAGGATGGCAGAGAGGTTGGCAGACAATCCTTAGTTACCAGCCTTATCTGCAATCTGGAAGTCTTCTTTCCACTTAATTAAGGCTTCTTATCACCTGTTTTTCTCTTCCCAAATTTTGGACCATTATTCCTACGATAGCATCTTCCTGCTTTCATTTTTTTCTATTTGCTCTTTCACTTGATTGGCCAGCTCCCATGTTTTCCATTATTTACCATGCACCCAAGCTGTAAATACAGCTTATTCGTATTTATTATATTTGTATTTATTGTTATATTTCATCTCCAAAACTATCTTTAAACACTTCACCATACCTTCCTGTTCTGCAGGATGGGTTTTTCAGGTTCGCTGGGCAGTTACCTAGTCTGAGCGTTCTGTAGCTTCGTATTTGGTGCTGAGACCCAGGATTGGAGTTCTGGTTTGGGAGCTGGAGTCGAGGATGTTTCTGGGGCTTGTTGGGACCTCTGCCTTCCCTCCCTCCTCAGAGCAGCTGAGCAGAACTCCTGCCTTCTGCAACAAACCTCCTCCTGCTGGAATCCAAAGCTCCGACTGTTTTAAAGCTCCAAATGACAGTCCGTTCTCAAAGAATTTTAACAATTGATTTGTTGTAAGACGTTCAACCGGAAAGTAGTCTCAACTTTCATTGCTTTCACTATTCTCATGGTTGAGGGTTGATGGCCTGATTCCTCTTTTGAGGATATGTCTCATTGATGTAATTCTAAAACAATCTTAAACCCACAGATTAAGAACATGTGTTTCTTCCTGTCACATGTTAAGAGAGACTTCATTTCATTCTGAAATCTCTATTGAAGAATGTCTTAAAGCAAATTGCAGCTTCACAGCTATATTAAGTATGAATTATATCAAGTCTGAGTAGAGCAACCCAGAGTCAGACCAGGGGCCCATCCAAACTAGAATTCTTCCTCTGACAAAGGCCAGAGGGTGGGTGGAGTAGGGAGTGTGATAACGTGGAAAGATATCTTTCCTCTCTCCTATATCAGTCTCAGAATGTCAGGAATGTTCTTCAAAGCTGATCTGTCAGCATGACCTATGCCAACTCCTTGAATCTGCTTACATTGTATCTGCTGCCTCTTGGGACATAAGTTTCATATTTTTATTATCTACAGTAGTACAGTGCTTCCTCTTTTTGTCCTAAAATTACTTCTTTCAAGCTTCACGGAATGCCTCTGCCTTCAGGATTTGGAAGCGATGATTCTATCTGTGTTTGTATTTTCTCTGTTCGGCTCCACTTGATCCTGGGGGCTTTGATAGTATCTGTTCAGCCTTTGTCTGTTAAGACAGAAAAAGCTAGTTTTGGTTCCAAAAATGGGAATTTCAAAGGAGCCTTCCTCCATGCACCAAATAGCTTTTGAGCTAGCATGCAGTGATCCTGGTTATGGAAATGCAGGAGCCCATCGCGGTGTCCGTCAACAAAGGGTTAAGCGTCATGGACAGCATTAGGAGAAGTAAAAAACAGAACTGATCCAAAACATATAACGTATACTCCAAAATAAGCCAGGCTCGCCCCTCTTAATGGGAGCACTGCAGACATGCCAAAACCTACAGCTAGTCAATTGTATACATATGGTAAGACTTTTCATACCATTCTAGGTTTGCTACCATATGATTTTAATTACATACAGACTGTAGCTGGAAGAAAGCATTGGAATTAAATAGAATAAAGTCAAACACAAGCCCTTTTATAAGCAGCCCAGGTTTAGGTTAGGATGTATGCAAACGTTTGGAGGACAGTGAGAGGCATGTGTGGCTTGGGGGACACTGGGGAGGAGACACGACTCATCTTCAATCTGGGGACCCAGTGGTTTATCCGGGAGGGGGGAGTTTACAGAAACGGCGATTAGATGCCTTTTGCAGTGGAAATTTATGCTGATACTTGCACCTTGTTACCCCCATTCTTCCTGCCCCGTGCAGGGTTGCCGCTCCCAGGCCAAATTGCCATCTTGAGTTCAGTTTGAAAGGCTGAGGGGTTTGGCTGTGTCAGATTGGTAGTTTACAAACATTTTTTTCCCTCCTAACCAGACCTTATTAGTCTGTGCTGCTTGTTTCTCTGAAGTTAACTTTACATAATGAATTCAAATGCAATGCTGTTTACTTCATTCAAGAGAAAAACAGGAAGCAAGTTTTGCTTGAGGTGGGCCTTGGCTGGGCAGAGAGGAAACCGCCTCTCTGGAATGTGCTTTTCTTGAGCTTTAACAGCATATCTTTGGTTTTCTTCATAGCTTCCCAGAATGGCTTTTCCATCCTGAGGGGCTTTGGGTAAGCTGCTCTGAATTCCAGCTTTCTCTTCTGTGAGATGGAGGTACACCCCAGAGCTGACTTACTGAGGTTGGCCTAAAGGCTTCAGAATGCACAGCCTGGCCCAACTGCAGACCCCACACCGAGAGCCTGCTCTTATGCCGGAGGACACCAGGTGGAGTTAGAGCAACAAGGAGGGCAAGTGACACTCCGGTTTCTGGGGCCCATCTTACAGTCACATCAGGCCATTTCAAGGAAGTCCAGGCATGTGAAGCTCTTCTACCCCCAGAATCCATGGAACAGGAGGCAGAGTACCCTGGGTACCCCAGAGCCACAGCGAGGACCCCAGTTGTTGGGGAAGATACCATGCTCTCCACCGCTGCCGCCTTTGGCTGGGGGAGGAGCAACAATTTCCACATTCTGGCCCCCAGCTCACTGGGATGGCGTGTGTCCATGTCCATGTGCACCTGCCTCTTTGTGTGATTATTTAGGAGCATTTAGGTGCAGATGCCACTCTGCAGACATAAACACTGTGGTCTATTTTCCTATTGTTTGGGCCTTGGCCCAGTAATTTTTTGTGGGAAAGTCACCAATTTTAGCCTAGAGGGAGGAGTTGTGGCCTAATTGATTAATTATTTAATGTTCCTATGAAATAAATATCTAAGTACTGAAATGTCTCCATTTGGGGGAAATGGCAGTACTATCAGGGAGCTAAACATAGCCACTGGATTATTAATTTATCGAGGAAGTTTCCACTTCTTACCCTCTTTTGCGGGATAAAGACTAAATGAATAACTCTAAAGTTAATTTCACTTAAGTCAAAATGGCCTTTTTAAAAAAACGGGCTGTTTAATAATATGTTCAGATATATAAAAATTATATCTACCAGTCAAACAAATTAGTTTTCCCATATTTAAGAGAAAAGGAAGGAAAGAAGAGAATCATTGGTGCTTGATTTCAAATATGGATTCCCGTTTCTTCTTTCATACTTCTTCCGGTAGCCTTAACATATTGGCCCCAGGCAAAGTTAACCACTTTTAGAAGCCACTTCCGTGAAACCCAGATTCTTGTTACCAAACTCGAGTGAAGCACGAGACATGGCAGTTGGCTGCAGGGGCTCTTTTGCTGTGCAGGGCAGCCTGAAGAATCAGCTTTGTACCTAGAGAGCTGCACCCCTTCCCTATTGCTCCTCCTCCACCCTCCCCTGTTGAGACCTCACATTGGTACATAACATTGTGTACATTTAAGGTACATAACATACTGATTTGATATATTAATATATTGCAAAATGATTACCACCACAGCATTAGATAACACCTCCAACTCACTGTGTTTTTAAGTGGGCACAATGGATTTTCACTGAACGATGTATGAATGGATTTTGGTTAGTACTAGTCGTCATTTTAGCCCACACTGAGGAGCTGATTGGACCATAAACTGCTCATATACCACAGTGTTTTGCTTGGATTTTATTTCTTGGGGAACATAGAACCATTAGATGTTCCTAAACAGAGGAGTTTACCCGTGTTTCAGAATTTCATTCTAGCTATAATGTGACAGACAGACTGGTTTGGGAGAAACTGGAAGTTGGAGGACCAATTAGAAAACTACTGTAATGGTCCAGAGGAGATATTTGAAGGCTTGGGAGGGTGGAGACTTGAGAGAAATTTATAGGGTATAATTAGAATCCAGCCTGTACTTTTGGTGACCCATGGATAGTGAGGAGGGAAAATCAGAGATCACCATTGACTAAAGTGAAACTCAGTCTGCCTTTAAGGAGATCTACACTCAAAGATTAAAAGGAAAAGAGATTATAACACTTAGACACTAAACATAATTCACTTATTGATGTTGGTTTAGAATAACCAAACTTGGTGAATAAGATTGATTACCCAATAAGATTTACATGGCCATGCAATAGAAGGAACTAATTTATATAGAATATGTAATACACATATTACTTTTATAATACATACAATATACAATACACAAGTAAAGAGTATATTCTGACATAAATATAATCAGGGCTGCCACAGGCAGCCTCACAGGTTGCACACTGCACAACTCTAGGGGGCAGCACAGTAGGTCACCCCATAAAGTTACCATATGCCCCTCTTATCCTTAAGTACAACCTATTCATAAATGGTTGCTCTTAGCAACACATAAACAACATGTTTAGGATGGAAATTTGATAGACTTACAAGGTTTAATCATCTAATGGAAGCCTTTCTATGGCCAGGCCATTAGTATTAGAAGTGTGATGGGTGTGGGTGGGGGGTGTCTTTCATGTAGAAATGAGAGAAGTGTTTCTTTTTTTAAAGGATTTGGGAGAGATTATTCTCTTCAACCCTCTTGTGACAGCAGTGGGGTAACCTGGCTTTTTGTTGGTGGTTATGTTTTCAAGCCTTGCCGCGTGTAATGTGCCCCATGCCCTGGCACTCAGTTTCTGTGTCTTGTTCCAAGTGAGTAATGCAGAATGATGCTCAGCAGTTGGGAGAGATGGAGTCATAGCAGCAGATGAAGAAAATACAATCCCTGCTATTCTTTTACAACAACCGCAGGTTGCTTCAAAATTTGTGTGGATTTTGCTCATTTGCTTCGGGGTGAAACAGCTTCAGACCGTGACAGATGAGAATGTAGGCTTGGTTTACTCTCCGCTGCAGGCTGCTGTGGCTGGGGTTTCTAAACCGTCACAGCATTTCTTCATGGCCCAACACTCAGCATGGAGGGTGTGGGAGGCTCTGCAGAGAGGAGAGGAGAGGCACATCTTCCTGGAGGTCAAACAGCCAAGGCCAAGGCTAATGGAAGGGCAGGAGCCTTGGTGGTATCCGAGTGGCCTGGACAGCTTGGAGCAGCAGACAGTCCCCAGATACTCAGGCACTTGGGACCCTATAGTCAGCTGCGGTCTGCATGGCGCCCGGGCAGAGTGCAGGCAGTGTGCAGGGCCAGCGCTTCTCAGCACTTAGTCATCTGGTGGAAATGTGGGGCTGCCCACTCCAAGGCTCTGCATTTATTTTAAAGAATGTTAGAAAGGAAATATATTGCTTACCATCTTCCTCCCTTTTTGGGTGCATTTGTTGTGATTGGAAGCTTTTCTAGTCCACATGGCTGTGGCTGTCCCCCCGCCTCTTTGTGCTCCTATGTTAAACAGCCCTCTGTGCAAATAAACAGAAAAGCGTGAAGTATTTTACTCGGCTAGAGAAAAGGGAGCCAAGTTAGGCTCTGAAGTCGAGTAACTGCAGATCATGTGCTCGCAGTGCGCTTGCCTTTCTCACTGGCGGAGCGGGGCCAGGAGGTACAGCAGGGGCCGAGGCCAGCCCCAGATATTCTGCCCTGAGTGGGACAGCTGACCCTGGTTTGTTATTCAGTGGACTTTACCTGCAGTTTATGTTGACCATTCCTTTGCGGGGAGGAAATTTTGAGCTGCTCTGAGCTTGATTTAAACCTAAAAGCAAGAAGTAAACCGAGCATTTGGGGTATCATACATTTTACAATTTAGTTCCAAAGTTAATAAAACTGCCATCAGCTGGCACAGTAGATTAGACCTATGTGCCATCAAAAGTATTCTGAACATATTCCCAGACAGGAGGAGACAGATAACTACCTGAGGCCCCCCAGTGACGACAGAGCATCCCTCGTGGTCTGACCTCCCTGTGGGACAAATGCAAGGAGGGTGGGCTTTCATCTTTGTTGTTCTTTTTGTTTAACTAGACCTGAAAATAACAAATAATTGGTCATCGAATTATTAGTTCCCTACTTCAAACAAATGATTTCTTCATTTAAATCCCTTTAGTTTAAAAGATACAGAAAGCCATGCTAATCAAGTGTATGACTGAAAGACTTACTGCAAGGGGTGTAACACCCAAACCAAGTAGTAGGATTTTGCTACTGTCCCAGGATCCTCTCTTCATATCTGCCCCAGGCACAGGCCGCCTTCGATCCCATAGGTAACAGCTCTTCTGAACTTCTATGGTAGTCACTGATATTTTAATCTTGCCCATTTGAAAATATTCAGTAGATCTTTTAATAGTTTTTAAAACTGTAGATATCTGTTCTACCCCCTTATGATTTATCTGTTGAACAATCTGTAAGAAGAATACAGTATTTAAATTCTACTAGCAACCCACTTACTTTAGTTACCTCTTCTTGTGTCAAATATCATCTTGAGACTTTTTCTTCTGGAAACAAGGTGGTAACACCTAATTTTAACGGCAGCATAGCAAAACCTAAAAATAATTTAAAAGGCGAAGAAGTGAGAAAACATCTTTTGAATGTAGACTAGCAATAGAAAGGATGAGGATGTCTCCCTGAGGTCCAGGGAGAGCTTTTCACCCTATGATCTGTTGATTATGTGATATATGTGATGATCATACATATAATCCTTTTTTTATGTATGATCATCTATATTCTGGACAAAGAACAGAAAACAGCTTATGGCTCTGTAGGATCAAGCAAACTAACAACCCAAATCAAGAGCAGGACTAAGAGTTAAAATATAAGGGCTCTGGGATCATGGGGGTCTGATTTTTACACTGGCTCTGCCACTACATGATGCTGGGCCAGTCACCTCTGCTCCTGCCTCTTCAATCTGTACAGTGAAGATAACAGGACTTATTTACTGATCAAAGTCCACCTGCACTTCTTTTATGAAGAACAGTTATTTCTTAAATTCTCCACCTTATTATTAATGTTGACCTTTTAAATGTCAGTTAAACCTTAGTCCTTGGTTTAAAAATAAAGATGCATGTAAAACCACATACTCAGGAGACATCAAATACAATTTCATCTACTTGTGGGCACCACTTCAAATTTTTTATATAATGATAATTTATCAGCACTGATAATAATAACTAAAATGGTGAATACTTGCAGAATACCTCTTAGTTCAGTGAAGCTCTTTCACATGAACTAATTTGTTTATCAATAGAATAAATCATACCCTAATTAGTTTTCCTCCTTTGAACATATGCTGGTATAGTTTCCTTAGTCATAACCTACAGGGAAAGGGAACTTATCAGAGGCTATTTTTTTGTACAGTTCTGTCACACATGATGAGTGAGGAAACACAAACATCGATGTCTAGTCATTTTTCTCTGCATTTCTGGGGCTGTTTATTTTCTAGAGTACATAATTCTTGTTATCATAAGTCTGTACAGGGAAAAAATATGGATTAAATAGCAGATAGGATAATTAATCTTGACATCATTGCTTTTTAAAAGACAAGTATACACTAACCAAATCACCAAAATAGCAATGAATTTGCCCCGAGCTACTTTTATGTGTGTAGTTGCTGTGTAGTTGCTTAAATCCCAGGTCAGAGAGGCTTATGACAGGAACAACTAGAGTTACTCTACAGGAAGATTTTTTTTTCTCTTGCCTTGAATCCTTTGCCAGAAAGCCAAGAAAATCTCTCCACAGGGCAGCCTATTGGATTCCCACAAATCCTCGCCAATAAACACGGTATCTAGAAAATGTCTGAAGGAAGTTCTATTGAAACAGAAAATATGGTAACTATGAAATCCTGATAAGGAGATCACAGTGATTTGACATCTCAAAGGGGACACTGCTCTTGAGATTAAGATCATCAAAGGACCTCCCCCCTTGGCTTCCCGTCTCCAGCCTTCCAGGCTCCGGGTGCTCTCCTGTGCTCTCTGGGCCACAGCTCTGTGGGAATTCAGTCCGGACCAGCTGGTGCTGGTGGACCTTCCAGCAGCTCCCACAGTTGTAGTAATTAGGTCCTGATTTGAGTTCATCTTTGTAAGATTTTAATTCTCCTCGAGCCTGGCTTCAAGTGCAAACACAACCAGTGTCATTGCGCCTTTCCATGGCTTCGTAGGTCCCCACTCTCTTCCCCAGGCTACTTCATACCAATCTTTTTCCAATCTTTCTACCTCTGAACAATAGATTTGGGCATCCCATCTTTAAAAGACTTCTCCCTGGTGAGAGGCCAAATTGTCCCAAGCTCACTCTGGAGCCAGGCGCTAACCAGTTCTCGGGCAGACACTTCCTCTTTGCTCCTACCATTCTGTATGAACTTCTAATAGAGCCCTTGCCACCCTGTTCTCTAACTCAACAGCTTCCACACTTTTTTTTCACTATGATGTACAAGAGGAAATATATTTTGCACTGCAAACCAATACGCACATATATATGACTGATACAGATATATAAGCATATATCCATATACACTTCCTTACCTTTACTGCATGCACACAATTTTCCACTCTGTGCTTTCTTGTTCTGTTTTATTTATTTGTTCATCCGTTTATTTTTAATTCTGATCAAGGCCCACTAAATTAATTTCATGGCCTTCTGATGAGTCACAAGCTGCTGTCTGAACGACGCAATGCCAGTGAATGTGCCTGGTTCCTCCTCCCCCATTCCGGCTAGACTGTGACCTCACTGTGTGTCACGGTGTGTCTGTTTCTCCTTTGTATACTCAGCACCTACTCTGGCGCCTCGCATGTTGCAGATGCTCAGATAAATACTCGTTGAATGGAAGAACTCAGCCGGAGTCCATGCCTATGCTTACCTTGTGGGGCAGTTGTGAGAACTGAATGAGATCATGTATTTAAATCAGAGAACGCAGGACGGAGCACCAACAGATGCCCCATTAACATGTTTCTTTCAGGTTTTCTAGATCTACCTCTCCCTTTAATTGACCATCTGACTGAGCTGCAGTTTCTTCAAGTGTAATGAGAGGTTTGAACTCATTAGCCTAAGGCTCCCACCAGCTCAAGGACTTTAAGACTTTCCGAGATGCCAGGGAACCAAGGACAAATTGCCCTTCAGAGACAGACTGAAACGGTGGGAAGGTCACGGGCGCAAGTCTTTTTTGTCATAGCCTGGTCAGACTCATTTCTCCATGTGAAGTAGAAGGGTAGTAAATTATTATTAGCATTTTCTTTGAGAAAAATGAAAATTGCTTCCACATTTTAAAAGATTTTAAAATAAGTTTAAAGCCAACATGGAATTTAGAGCATTTTGTGAATCAAAAGTCTTCTAAGAGCTATTATTTCACAACCACCTAAATTAAGTCTGGTGCAGCAGACAGAGCTCTGAGGTGCTTCTGATTCCACCAGGGAGTGGCTGCTTGCTGGGTGCTGAGGCTCCCTCACCACATCTCACTCCATCTATGAAAAGGAAAATCCCACTCATCTCCCAAGTTCTGTGATCCCAGACAGGAACTATGACATCTTAGTTTTGTGTTTGCTAGAATGTATTATTAGCTAAAGAGGTAATAACATTCTGATACAACATGCCTGAGTCAGGTACGGTGCCTGAAACCTCTTCTCTCTGTAGCTGTTTCTTGCTACCACCTCGTGGAAACTCTAAATGATGCTTTTAGCTGGCCGGAGAGCCAAAGGAAGGAGATAGATTATCTGTTAGCTGTGTGAATTAAGACTCAAAAGTCAAGCTTTCTGCATGAATCATTTCAGTAGTTTGTTCAGAATGATACTTCATCTTGTCCCTGAAATGTAAGCTTTTCCCTTAATGTGGTGTGAATTGATAATTCACAGTATGAGTGATTTAATGAGCCTACTTGTTTTCTTCTAGGACAGAATGACTCAGAAGATAAAGGAACTTCTAAGGTTAGCAGAATATGAAGTCTTTCCTCTTCATCGATCCGGATTACATTAAAGAAGGTGAGTAGTGACTTCCACCTGCCACCAGCTGGTGCCTGCATGTCTT
The DNA here is from genome assembly GCF_040802235.1 of Manis javanica. Taxonomy (NCBI): domain Eukaryota; kingdom Metazoa; phylum Chordata; class Mammalia; order Pholidota; family Manidae; genus Manis; species Manis javanica. The sequence continues at coordinate 69,967,244 of NC_133168.1, forward strand.
CACAAGTTCCTAATGTGCAGGCTGTCCTGAACTTAGCCAGGGTGATTAGGAACACCTCACCTGCATGGGACCCCTGTAAATGCCTTGGTATTAAATTCAGGACTTTTTCAGATGTCCAGGAGAAGTAAATGCTTGGTGCTGTGAGGTTATTAGGGGAGTTCTTTGCCACCAGCTCAGTAACCAGGAGGCTTCTCATTTCCTGCCTCTCAGCACTGTCTCCTGCAGATAGTCTGAGGGAAAAGAAAAATCAGATAATAAGTTCTTAAGTTGAAAAGCTGTAAGTTCTTAACTTGAAGAACTGTCTCCTGCAGATATTCTGATGGAAAAGAAAAATAAGTTAACTTGAAAAGCTAAGTTGCTCCCAGAAATGTCAAAAAGGACTCCCTTACCTTTGTTGTTTTCAAAATAAACATATATTGAGCTTCCATACAATTCAGGGGCTGTCACATGGTGCTTGTATACAGACAGACAGAAACAAGTTTGTGTCAGAAAGGGTCTTCTAACTCATTTGTTCTTCTTGCTCACCATCCACCCACTGCATTTACCTCCATGCCTTACTCTAGGGTCACTACCTTCCATGTAAAAATAAGATGCATGCCCAACCATATCCTTCCCCTGGGAATGCCCCTAAGGGCTCCTGAAGGATTAAATCCAGCCCAATCCGCACCCCACTCCTCAGCCTCCTCTCTTTACACCCCTTCCTCACCCCTTGGACCCATCATCTGTTAGGTCCTCCTTTGCCTTTGCTCTTGCCCTTTTGTCTGGTGTGATCTCCAACCCCTTCCCCTGTCTATCTTCAAGACTTACTCATGTGTTATCCCCTCTGGGCAGCCTTTCTGAGACCCACCATACCAGGATGCATGCCCTCCCCCATGCCCTGCCCCTGCCCCGTGTGCCCTGCACAACCCCTGTCCCTACACCCACTACATCATGTCCATATTCCATGTTTACTGTTCCCTCCCTCCAGCTGAACTAGGCGCCCTTATAGGTCAGGGACTTCCTCATTCTTGAGGCAGTTATAGCACAGTAGTCAAGGGCACAGACCCTGGAACCTTAGTACCAGGTTCAAATTCCAGTCTATTCATCTACTGATTGTGTTACCAAAGGCTCCATCTCTTATCTTGCTTCCCTCCTCTATAAAATGGGGGTAATAAAAATACCTTCAGAGAAGGGTTTGTGTGTGAGTTAATATGTGTGAAGCACTAAAGATAGTGACATGCAGGTGGCTAGAGCTATACAAGTGTTGTCTACTATTAATGCTCATCACACTGAAGATGAAGCTCAATGAAACTGTGCATTTTTCCTGAAGATAAGAGCCATGCAAACTGCAACCATGATTTGTAGGTAATAGATATTTTCTGGAAATTGTAGAATGTTTTGCTAAAGGAAGTTGAGTGCAAATATAGCATTTTGTGAAATCTTAGGGGTTTCTTTGGTTATTTGTCATTAAATAGTAGAATCTCCAGGCTAGGCAGGCATCACCACCACTTTGGTTCCAGATGCTTCTAAGCTTATAGGTCTTTTGGAGGTTTCCTTAGCTCTTGCTACATTGTCAGTTTCTTTAAAGCCTGTCTTTGTCCATTAGGCTGCTATAACAAAATACCATAAACCGGGTGGTTTATAAGCAACAAACATTTCTCAGAGTTCTAAAGGTGCGAAGTATAAGATCATGGTACTGGTAGACTCAGTGTGTGGTGACAGCCAGATTCCTCAGAGGCAGCGCCTTCCTGCTGTGTTCTCACATGGCAGGGGGCAAGGGGGCTCTCTGGGGTCTCTTATTAGGGCACTAATTCCAGTCACGAGGGTGCCACTCTCATGGCCTAACCCCCTCCCAAAGGCTTCACTTCCTAATACCATCACCTGGGGGGATGAGGATTCAACCTATGAATTTGGGGGGGACGTGAACATTCAGACTGTCACACACCCCCTTCTGTACCCTAACAATATCCGTGCCATGTAAAGACATGTGCAGTGGCAGGGGGGTGGTCCCCACAGTGCTCTCCAGGGTGTGAGCGATGTGCTGCGGAAGGAGCCTCTGAGCCAGAATCTCCTCTACTCAGAAGACGTCAGAGTCTGTCCCTTGGCCAACTCCCCACTCTTCTCAGCAGAAGTGCTCAGATGCCACTGGACTCAGCTGTGACAACCTCAGTCTGTGGTCTGCTTGTGGGGAGGGGGGAGGAAGTCGCTGCTGCCCATCTCTTTGACGTGACCACCATGAGCCCTCACCCAGGAGCCGAGGGCCACCTGCTCTCTGTGCACAGTCCCCCCCTGCAGCACGAGTAGCCATCCCGGCCCCGGACCTGCCTGCAGAGAGGGAGCCATGGCCTTGACACCGGCAGCAGCCCGTGGAATTCCAAGGAAGGCAGTGCTTGGCCTGGTGCCCTGCAGCTTCCCTCTGCGCTCACAGGGGCTTCGGACACAGAGGAACCGAGTGTGGAAATGTGCCTGTTAAAGTGTATGATGCACGCCTCCCGGAGAAGAGTTGGAGTGTGCATTTCACATGTGGCATGTCAGTGACACGTGCAGGGTTGACGGTTGACCTCACCTTCCTTGACCCTGCTGTTTCCTGTGCTCCCAGACGGCGGGGTCCGCAGCCTCTGCAGCTGGGACTGCGCGCCTTCCCTCCTCAAGCCTGTGCTCTGCCGTGTGCCTCCTCAGGCCCTTCCCTTCCTTCCCAGGCTGCCACTGTCCCCACGCCCTCTTCTTCAGGAAGCCTTCTTAGCTCCTGGCAGGGCCCTTGCCTGGACCCTCTCCCCGAGCCCAACACATGGATTTGCGGTGTGCTCAGGAGCTCTCCCTTGTTCCTTTAGTGACACATTTTCTCTTTTCAGAAATGTCGCAGCAGGGGTGACCTCCAGATTTGAATGTTTAGCCCTGACCCCCTCTGCCTTAAAATAGCCATCTGGACATTTCAGCTTAGGGATCTCTTCAAATTCAGCGTGACCAACGGTGTCTTTATTTCCCCCACATCCTCATCCCAGTGTCTGTTTGGAGGGCATCTTTTTCCGTCATCTGATCTCTTAAACTACAGCCAATTTTGACATTTTCTCATGTCTTCCATCCCCTTGAAAGTGTCACCAAGTTTTGTGACGAGGTTTTCTCCCAGAACCGTTTAGATTTGTCTCCAGTCTCTAGGCTTCTTGCCTCCAGCAATAGCTTCTGTCAGGGGTCTCACTCTGCTGCCTGCTGGCCAGACTGAAGTATAATTTTTCATATAACTTTCTGCTCAGAAACCTTAAGCAGCTCCTTCGGGCCCATGATGGGTCAAGTCCCGGTTCTTCTGCCCAGATTCCAAAGCCCCATGTCACCTGATCCCAACCTACCACCTCTAACCAGACATTTGGAGCACCTGCTGTCTTCAAGACGCTGGCCTGGGGCCCCAGGGCGTCAATGGATGAGGAAGGTAGGCCCCCTCTTCCAAGACCTCCCAGTGAGGTGAAAGATCAGAGGTCAAACGTGCAAAACTCTAATCCTAACATAGGTGCATTGTATGCGGCAGCGTGAGCACCGTGGTGCCCGGAGAAGAGAGCCTCGGCTCTGGCTTGGTGAGTCACTCTCTGTCAGTTTGAAGCAGAACAGGGTTTCTTGAGCCATTTTGTTAACCGCAGATCTAAACAATTCCTATAAAACCGGATTATTCAAAATAACTTTTCAGTTAGAAAAATGTAACTACTTTCCCCCAGCAGGTTGATTTTTGAGGTAGATTGATAAGGGTGTATCTCCTTTTCACTAATTTTGGGGGGGTAATACTTTGCCCAGCTTTCTATTTTTGAAAGAGCTCTTAAAACTTCTTGCTTTGGGTAACTATTCCATTGAATTTTTTTTTAATGAACATCAAGATGGTCTTCTTGGAGAGTTAGCTGTTTTTGTCAAATGCGTAAGAAAGGTTTCAGGTGAGGTGAGATTCAGAGTGAGTGTTCCACTCCTTCTGTGAAATGCTCTAATTTCAAGAGCGCCCGTGGGCTGCTTCCTGTGTGACCCTCCACCCATGAATTCCAGGCAAGAACCTCTGTGAGCGGAGACTCCCATGTGAAGATCTCATGCCGAGAGAATTCCATTCCGGTGGCATTTCACAACCTGTGCTCGTGGTCTGGCATTCAGGAGACCCTGTTGTTTTTGGATAAGAAGAAAATGTCTCTGTGACCTTGAAACTTTTGGTCGGGTGGTTCCTCCTTCTATTCACGGCTGCCCGTGAATCCAAGATAAACCATTTTCCCACACCTGCTGAGACACTGCAGCTCAAATATTTGATGTTTTATTACCATGTTGTTAAGACTAGTCTCCTTATTTGCACTGAAAAATTCTAGAGGGAAAGCATTTGGGCATATATTTGCATGGGTGCCGAACTCACACTGTGGGCACACACCCCTTTTGTTACCTTTGAACTCTGAGTGAGATTTCAACAGTGTGCAGCTGGGGCAGATCCCTGCCTTTGCACTGGGTCTATACACTACTCCAGCCACCTGTAGTTTCCCCTTACTGATCATCTGAGCCAAGAGAGAATAAGCAAGTGGCACCCCCACCCTGCCCTATAGGCAACCCCACCTTATGAACAAGTGCATGCTTACACGCACACACACATGCCTGCACACACTTGCTCCAGTCCCCCACTCCTGAACATGCGCACACATACTTAGGGTTTGCAAAAGGCTGTCTTCAAACATGCACTGGATGCCCACACGTAGAGCCCAAGTGAGGGAAGACAGTGCACGCTGAGCGATTCTGAATGTGGCTCTCGTTCCTCTTTGTACTGCTCTTTTCCTTCCCTCCCTCCCTCAGCCAAGACGTCCTTCCATGAGGCCTTGCTTCTCATGGCTCCTGCCTTCCTTTCTGTCATTGTCTTTTCTCCCTGGCAGCATTCCAGCCTGAGGGATCCCTTATAGGGATGCTACTGTGATCTGTTTGTCCAGAGGCCTGGGCAGTGATTATTCTGAGCCACCCACACCCTGCCTGCCTCTCCCTCTCATGACGAGTGGCACCCACAAGTCCATGGAACCATTTGACAGGAGAGAGCTAAGGCCTGGATAGGGAGCCCCATCATGCCTGTAGTCTGACCAACTGTGCTTTTGGTACTAGGAGTTTGCTTTTGGCTGGAGCCAGCAACTGATGTGGTACCATCAGATTCCACTGAGCTACAGAGGGCCCCTTCGGCCTAAGACTCAGTGACCAGTTGAACCACTGAGAATATGTAAGAACCATATGATCCTACAATCATGTCTGGTTTTCTTTTTCAAGTTTTAGGCAAGTCATTGTGCACAAAAACCACTGGGTGAGTGTGTCCACATTTGCACAAAAAGTGTTAAGTCATTATTGCAGAAAATGTGGGACCTGGCCAACAGGATCAGATTTTAATAGGACGTGGATGTGCACAGATATTGTGTGCATAAATGGATGTGCACGAAAAGGAGGAGAAGAGTTAATAGCCAAGGCCGAACGTGGGGAGACACTGAGGACAGCAGGAGCCTAAAGAGTGTTGGTTTGCAAAGATGCAAACAATGGTAAGAGGGATCTTTAAAACTATGCTTAGAAAGAAGAAAGTGGGACTGCAGGGTAATGAGTACCTTCTGCTGGAGGAATCAAGCATGGATTGGGTGGGTGGCCCTGGTGTAAATATCATGGAAGGAATTTAGTGGGCAAGGAAGGGTCTGCACAAGTGACCCCTTCAGCCCTGGGAGTCAGTGATTCTATGAGATGTTCTGTAAGAGGTCCACAAATGGGCAAGAATGTGAACTAGTAAGATAATTCTAGACACAGAAAGACTGACTACCAAAGGGTTATCAGTAACTGTTGCTTTTCACTGAAAATGTTTAATGTGGCTTCCAAAATTATAGAATTTATTCCAGAGTTTATTCTCTGGGAGAATCTAATTTGTTCAGTGTGCCCCATTGTTAGCTGGTAACACTCTGCCCTTAAATAGCCCCTTTCATCTGTGAATCTCAAAGAATTTCATAAACATTAATTAGTTCTCACATTGACCTTGAACTTACTCGCACACTTTTGAAGTGGACAGTGAAAGATTTTTTTATTCCTAGTCAAAGCCAAAATACTGAGATGGTGTCTCCTGGGTGTCCAGCTGCTGGTGGGTAAGACTCTGTTTCTGATGCTGAGATGAATTCCAACTGCCTCTCACCATTTATATCAGGGAAATTTCTAGACTTCTAATAAGTGTGTGAATTTGAGAACTGTGTATCCCTCTGGCTTTACAAATTTAGAGTTACCTTATATACTGGGACATGCACAAAACCAGAGCTGTCTGGAAAGTTCATCGCCTGTTGTGCAGCCCAAGTCCCTCCTCCCCAGCCCCAGTCACCACTTAACCCTGTTTACCCAGTGACAGAATTCCTCTGGGGTCTGAGGTGCAAGGAAAAGAGCACCCATTTATTACACCCTTCTACTGCCTGCAGTTCTGACTACAACACTGACATTTTAATACTGGAAATGCACGTTCACCCCTCCCCCCTGGAAGCTGCATCCCATCCTCTGGTCACCTGTGCTCGGCACTGCTCCTTACACTTCCTCGGGCACCACCTTCCCTCCTCAACTGGATTATGATCTCCAAGAGCTCATGTCCAGGTTTCTTCTTCATTTCTCATCCTCTGAGCACAGACTCTGAATCTGTCCTCTGTCACTGCTTCTCAGTCCCCCTTCAGGGCGGCACATGACGGGGCTGCCCGAGTCCTCTCAGTGTTTGTGGTTGCAGCTGCCCAGAGACAGCTGTGGAGGCCTTGTCAGCAGTGATGCCGTCTGGCTTGCTGATCACATGGATGAGGGGCCGGCAGATTTACACCACTGAGTTCCTCAACCTACTCCAGCTCGGCTTCTTGCAAATGGCATTTCCCAGAATCCTAAAGATTTGAAGAAAAGTTGGCTGCTTGTTGAAAAGTATGCTTTTCAATACTTGGATTACCTAAAATTAATGCTGAAGAATGCAAGATTTATTAGCAAAGCACCATGTCTTCTGTGCCTGATGGGGCTCAGAATGTGCGCTTTAATCATTCATATGACAATTTTCTGGGATGAGCGCTTGGCACTTACTTGCTACAAATCAGCGTCCCTGTTCACAGACGGCAGAGCTAGGACACTCAGGAGGCTTTGAAATGATGGGTGCTCAGGACCAGAATGACTCCGAAATACTGAAAAGACACCAAGCCTGGAGCCATTTCCAGATTTCTTGAATTCCTCTTTAAAACCCATTAGCAAACCTGACCTGGGAATTTCAAAACAGTGGAGTGAAAGGAAGATATCAACCTATTTCCTGGACTTTAACTTCATGGCCCTGTGACTGCAGTGGAGAATCCACTTCTCAGCCGTGGCCTTGGGGACCATGAATGATGACCTTTGAGACTTATTAGCTCAAATCCACTCTTCTTGGTAAAATGAATGTGTGCAGAGTACATATAGGTTTCTTCATCCACTTCATTCAGGTTGTCCAAAAAATTGAATTGCTTAATATTTCACCTACATATTTTTTCCTTATTTACATGAAACTTGGCAGACTCGGTGAATTTTATTACAACTGTGTTCAGAGTCCAAAAGTCATTTCATAGTATATATTTCAAGTATAATATGGTTCAGGGTCTGAATTAGGATTATCTTGCCAACTTCTTTAGGTGTTAGGCAATGACTGGGTATGGTGGGTGATGCCACATAATTTGCAAAGATCATGTAGGTTACCACCAGGTGGTGTTTTTTAGATAAGTGTAATTGCAGCTATCCTATAGGGGTTAGTTATTGAGTTTTCTGTTTGTTTCTTCATATTTTTTCATAATAGCCACCTGTGTTTCTTAGGGTGAAAACAAAGGGCTGAGTCGAGGGAGCAGCAGACTTGGGAAAGGGCCAGTGCCGTCCACAGGAGCCTGTGCTAGTTGGTTATTTCTTTGAGGTTTTTTGATCCTTTTATTTTCACAAGAGACCATCAGAGAAAGAAGGAAGGAAGGAAGGACGGAAGGAGGGAAGGAGGGAGAGAGAAGAAGAGAAAAAGAAAGAGAGAAAGAAGAGACAGAGTCTCTCAGTCAGTCCGTCCAGTCCTGTAAGCCGCCTCTCTGAGCAGAGTTGAGCTCAGGACATAGCTTTCCCTTCCAGCCCCACCTTCCCCTGTGGCTGCTGGCAAGGCCACCAGGCCCATTACAGATGGCACCAGGGGAGGGATGCAAGTGTGGACCTTCTCATTTCTCATGGACTTGTGTGGAGGCCTGTGTGGGGAATACCCACACTGGTTGCCAAGTTAAGCATTTTCATAGTCTGAGTCACACAGACAGAGCTTTGCTTTGTGAATACAAAACAGACAAGGAAAGAGCAAAATGCCAATCCTGGAAGGCAAGGAAGCCATCATCGTTATGAGCCATTACATGTACTCAGGATATTCCTCAACACCACTCTTCTGTGACTCTGTTTTGTGTAAGGATAATGCAAAGCTCCAATGATTAGGGAATATTATCATCCCCTCACTGTTTTCCTTAAACCTTACTGTGAAGCTTAATGGCACAAACCAGTATGAAGTTTGGAAAGTCTGTGTGTTTGTCATTGGGGTTTAATTAAAATACACTAAGCCTTGCAGAAACTTGTGGTTTAGAGTAATGGAAATTTTAGGGAATCATAAACATAGCCTGATCCCAGGAAGAAAGGTCAGATTTCCTCTGAATTTCTTGCCTTATTTCCTCCCAGACTTGTAGTTGACTCCTTAAACATATGAATTATCTAAAAAGGTATTAATCAAGTTTATAATTACAGATATCTGGTATTTACTTATACAGGGGCATTATCCAAATGTTCACACTATTTCATATTCCTTTGTATTGGGTTAATTTATAAATACTACCTACTATGCGCAAAGCAAATGGGAGGTGCTAGGGATACAGAGACTAGAATGGCCTGGCTCCTTCCCTCATGGAGCTTCTTAGTCTGTGGTATCCCTTGGTCTTCCCATCATGTCAGGAGCATGACAATTGGTTTGGTCTTAAGAAGTGAACTTGACTTTCACCAAGTATCAAATACTCAAGAAAAATAAATGATTTTGCACACAGCACTTGCCACCGGCATACCAGTACATATAGTTGCATATGCATCTCTCCTAATGATGATATCACAGTGTCTTCAAAGCCTGATGTACACGTTCCTCCCACTTGCCAAGCTGCCTTCCAGCAGTCAGTGGAACTTTCCGGGCATGTTGTTGGGAGGTGGGTCTTGGCTGAACTAAGACACTTTAGAACAGGGTTTCGCAGTGTGCAATTTCTGTATCCAGATCATCTGGATGTGTCTGTAAAAATTCACATTCATTAGATTCACTCTAGGCCCTCAGAATTAGAATCTCAGGAGTTGGGGTCAGAAACGTGCATTTCTAACAGGTACTCCCCATTCATTTTTGTGCAAAGTAAAATTTAAGAACATTTTTTCTGAGGTGTTGTTGTCAAAATCAATGCAAAAGTAGTCAACCGATTGGTCAAACCAAACAAATTCAATGTCTGAAGTAGGTCTGTGATACGTTTTACTTGGCATCTTATGGTTCCTTCCCACCAAAGCAATATATAATGATATGATATAATTTATGTTCAACTGACTGTGCCAAGGGCCCTTTTTAAGTTGTTTTGATTCCCCATCTACAAATGGAGGGTTGGACTTAATGATCCCTAAGGACCTTTTTAGTTACCATCAACACTTTAAGCAGGTACCTGCAGCGGTGGCCAGGATTTCTATCCTTTCCTGTCACACACCCTCTCACATACTTCATGAACATTGGCCACCAGGAGATTAAAGGCAGAGAGAAAGAAGAAATAGGATTAGCACACAGAAACACTGAATTATGCCTTCAGACTCTAATTATGTTCCTCTTCCTATGAGTAACATTCTCTCTTCTGTTAAATAGTAATTGAGTTCATCAGCTTCAAGTCATTCATTCATTCATTAACTCATTTGTTGAACACTTAGGAGTGCCCAGTATATTCCAGGACATGGCTACATGTTGAGGATGTAGACATGCACAGTTTCATATCACATGGTTTTCCATCTAGTAAAATCAGTACACTTTTCTCCAAATAGACTATTGACACCATTTTCAATTCTAGGCTCCTCCCCCTTCTGAAAGAATGATGTGGAAAGTATTTTTAAAACATAAAAAAAAAAAGACTAAGGGTATTTTTTTTGCAACATATCTAATTGTTCAAATTTCAAACCTGCATTTTTCAAAGACAAGTCTTTCACAGTCATATATGACTTTCGCCTACATGAGTAAACAAACTTACAGCTGTGTCCCATGTTTTAGCCTTTCCCATTGTCCATAATTCCCAAGAACACATGGAATTTTTTAAAGTTTTGAACTGCTAGCAACAGAGGCACGCATGCTCATTTACAGCATCTTCTATCTACCATCTAAGTGTATACTGATTCATTTCCTATTTTTGTAAAGAACTTTCAGAGGATGACAGTAAATCTTCAGAGGGTGGTAGGTGAAGACCCTTCCTTTCAAAAGAATGTTTCAAATTACTTTTCCCCTAATTACGTTGGAACATTTTTAAAGACAATGTTCATGAAAGGATTACTGTATTTCAAAAATTCTTGCTCTGTTGATGCGATTTGAATGTTGTGAACAAAGAGGTTGCCTGGATTTAAGAGCTTCCACCAAAGGGAATGAAAGAGGTATTTGGATTTTCTTCATGATCAATTTTGCATGTAGGAGAGAACTCCGTCCTGAGGTTGCTTTGCTCAACTATTGCTCATCTCACACGATTTGAACAGATTTTTATTAAGGTTTACAGGTGAATCACCATAAAGAGTATGCAAACTTTTTTTTTCCCCAGGAAGACATCAAAAGACCCTGCTTCTTTTGTATGAAGAGGCCATGAGTGCGTGTTGGAAGGGGAGACTCCCTCCTCTGTTCCAGATGTGAGCTGGCATTGTGTGCCCAGCCTCCTGCTTAGCTTCAAAAGATCCCTCTGGGCTTCCCGTGTTTCCATCAGAGAAACCTCATCTGGCTTGATCACTAAGTTAAAGTGACGCCGAAGATTGTTCTTACTTCATCGTTTGCATAAAGTAATACCCAACCTTTTTGCACTGTGGGTTTAAGGGCAGGCTGACCCACCACGTGACTGTGAGGGGCAGGAGCACCTCCCATCCAACGAGGCAGCCAGAAGCATTTATTCCTATACGCTGGGCAGAAATGTGAACTGACAATTACGTCCTAAAACAAACTGTCGTGTCTGTGAGGAAGAAATACCACGGCTGCAGCAAGACGCAGCTCTCAGAGCCCGGGTGTGGAGGCTCTGTGCAGGCCGCGCGAGAGAGCCTGCCTGCTTGTGGCACTCCTTGGAGCACGTTATTACACGTTTCCTGTTTCTGATTCAGGCCTTGCAGAGAATTTCCTATGAAACGGAAATCCTGACTGCCCTTTGCTGGTGCATTCTCACTATGGGGTAATGGCTGATTTCATGTAATGGAGGCAGCTTTCCCAAAAAGACTAAAACTAGACCTCTGGACAAAGTCGGCGAGCATGTGTTGGGGGGATGCTTTGGTACAGAAGGCACAGTTGCATCTTATTTTTATGAATGCCTCACACTTTCCTAGAGAAATGCAACAACCTCCATCTGCTGTGCAGCATGATTTTTAAAAGGTGGCCCAGGCCAGTTTATTTTTATATTGAAAACTCGCATCCCTCAAACCTTTGAGAATTCTCAGAATTCCATTTATAGAATACATTACATGATTATTACATGTAACACCAATGATACTTTTGGAAATTTTGATATTGAAACACTGATAATGTTAACATTTAAAAAATCGTGTGCCTGTCACAGGCAGGGCACTGGTCTACACACCATGAGTAACTTCCCGTGACAGCCCAGTAAGGTAGGACGGCCCCCACTCAACACGTGCGGAGACTGAGGCTGCAGGGAGAGGAAGAAATTTCTCCAAAGTCCAGCAGCTAGAAAGTAAAGGAAGCAGAATTCCTGTCAGCTCCATTCGACTCCAAGGCTCAAGGTCTTAATGAGTTTCTGCCATGTTAATTCACTGTAAAAGGTACAAATATCTACTTTGGTTAATGGTTGATTAGGCAAGTGAGGACAGCTTTTGCACACAGAGCCCATGTTTTTGTTTTGATTGGCACTTTTCTGGTCACATATCCAATGCTCCCCATTTCCTTAGCAAGGACGTGAGAGGAGATGCTAAACACAGGCTGTTTACTTGTCCTCTTATTTGAAATGTTCTCTACTCCTAGTGTCTGGTGTCCTTGTCACCTTCTTTCCGTAACTGCTGAGTCAAGAGCTACATTTATCCCTCTCATTTAAATAACGTCTATATATTTTTGGAGTAATTGGAAAACAAAGCTGCACAAAGACAATATTAGGAATGTATTATGAGTGAGATTGTATTGCAGAATTAAGCTTCGCAAAATACAGCCTAGTTTCCTGTTTTCCCTTTGATTGAAGTTCTGGGTTAGGCTTTGATATTTTACAAAGTATTCTCGTGCCTTTTCTAATGGCGACTGAAACACGTTCAGATAGAGGCATGCCAGTCGGGCATCAAGCTAAGGCTGTAGCTGTTTGGAGGCTTCATGGCAAAGCCTGATGGGGAGTGGATGACTATGAACCCCTGGGCTGGGCTTGTTTGCTTCCCTCTTGGCTGATAGGATGCTGAGTATTAGGTTTAGCTGCTCCCTCTTCTTGCCCTGGCCCCCAAAATGGCCTGGAGTTGGATCAGCCTTATACTTATCATCCTCTGGAGTGGAATTTCCTCTAAGGTGGGAACCAAGTTTTATGTTTCAGGCACTTGTGCTGTCCTCGGCTCAGAGCACACACGTGTGAGTTGGTGAATGAATAAGCATGCGCTAACTGAGCAAATGGGAGATAAAATGCCTCTGGTTCTCAGTATCCTACTATTTTTGTGAACATGTTGCAGTAGAGGAATGTTTCAGCTCACAGTTGGGAACCCAGACTTTCAAAAAAGCTTCAGTAAAAGAATTGGAAACTTAGAAGTTTTCCAAGAAAAGGATTTCTTCACAAATAACTCAAAAATGTTGCTTGAACCGGAGTCCTTCTGGTGTTTTCCCCATTACCAAATTCTTGGTGCTTTAAGCTGGTGCTGAATCTGTCACCCTTGCTTGGAAAGTTGGAGCCCCGAGCAAGAGCCATGCTGGCATGGGTGCCAAACTCAGGAGAGCCCGATGCCTAAATGTAAATATCGAGACACAAATATCAAAGTTAATTGGGGTGGAAAGTTCAACAAATCATTTATGAGAGTAAACATATGGTAATGACATTGAAGTTATTTTTTTGGTGGCTTAAAAAGAAAATTACTAATTTTGTAGATAATAACATATCCCATAATGATCTGTGAAACTAGACCTTCCCATTTTGTTTTTCTTTCAAACGGGAAAGTGGTGTGATGGGTCTCTGCATGCTGGACATGGTCTACATGGCAACAAAGATTCATGGAAGCACCAGGGCCCAGAAGGGACTGTAAGACCCCCCGCGGTCTTTTCCAGATCTTGCACGTGGTGCCTGGGGACACCAGGCTGAGGTGTGGCCCATCAGGGGACATCCTAGAGCCAGCTGTAACTTTCAGATTATATTAATTGATATCTAGATCCAAGATCTTTCCTCCCCATCCAAGCAGAATTCTGGAAAGTGTCGGCTCTCAGCCCAGCTCTGCTGCGTCATTATAGAAGAGGTCACCAATTTGAAAATTCAGTCTGACTTTTGGAACATTGTAACATGGATGTGAAGTTTCCCCTCTGCCCTTCCGGCTACTGTGATCTCTCCTGCAGCCAGACAGGATCATTACGCTCTGCGTGTCCTCTTCCTGTGACATGAATCACTGCCTGTCTGTGAGGTGCACATCTCATCATGTCTTTGACAGCTTTGACTGGTTCTGTTTGTACAGGTTTCCCTTAGCCCTTGCTTTGGGGGACAGGAGACTTGGAGTTGAATCCTGGGTTCACTACTTCTACAAGCCATGACCACAGGACAAGCTAATTCTCTCCCTTAGATTTAGTTTTCTCATCTGCAAAACAGGGAGAATAACCTCCATGGGTTTCTACCTCCATGGGTTGATCTGACAATTAAATGAGATAGGACACACGAGAGGCTTGGCATGATGCCTGGTACCCTGCACCAACCTGATAAATGCCATCTGTCACCATTAGTAATGATACCCTTGCATAGGCCCAAGAGCTGATGCTGGGTCTTTCCTCATCAGGGGGAACTTCTGAGTACTCAGTCTGGCTTTGCTGGTGCAGCTGAGGCCTGAGGTCCTTTTTGCAGGGTCCCAGCCTGGGACCACAGTCTTGCTGTGGTGTCACCACTTTCTGCCACTTGTCCATATCACAGAGCCGGTGTGATGTGCCAGTAGGTTCATGTAATGAAGCCTCCAGTCACTTGCATGTGACAAGTTCTTACATTAAAGAGATCTAACTAACCTCAAGCTGCTCTTGTCCTTCTTTCCCCATCCGCATGCCCTCTGGAGGTCAGGAAGGAAAAACGTGCTGTGATCCATCCGAAAGTGAATACATCCAAGCAATGACTTTGCACAAGAGAGCAGGCCCAGCTGTGGCATTTAGAAAGTAGCTTGCGGCACCTGCCTTTCAGGACTTAGTCCCTGCCACCAAGATGGGGCATGGTATCAAATGCAGCTGGCAGTACCAGTGAGGTTCTCAGTGGCAGGGAGTGGTACAAAGGGAAATAAGGTGAAGGGAGAGGAAAGGTCAGGGTGGCTGGAGGGCTCAGGTCTGGAAGTGGCGGCCCTCAGTCTCAAGGATTCTCTGCAAACTGCTATCTTTGTGTTCTTCGTGTTGAAGAAAAGGACACTGTCAGTGCAAATCTGTTTTCCAGTGTAGAATAATTCCTTTGTTGGTTGACTTTGGTGGAAATTAAGGAACATTCATGCCAAATTAAAACAAGCAAAAATGGAAGCAAGTTCCAGAAGGTGGGGTGTTTATGAATCTCATGTTGAGATGTTCAATTTAAAACTGATCACCATGAGCAGGCCTTGCTGGCAGGCAAACATTTTCTAGTCTAATTAGACCCTGAATGCAATTCCAGGCTTAGTAATGTTTATATCCTGTTTTACACAGAGTTGATGCACTAAAAGTACAATTCTAACTTTCAGTGTCAAGAGTTTACATGAGAAATGTTTATGTTAATAATATTTTTACTAAAGTTGCATGAATACAGGGGTCCCAAGGGCTATGGGATGGGGACTTCCAAAGGCTCCAAAGTAGAGGGACTGTTCTCCAAGGTAAGGCACAGAGCCAGGCTGAAAATGGCCCAGCAGACTGGAAGAGGCCTCCGGGCTGAGACAAGGTGGACACAGCCTATGGAGTCCTCTTGATGGGAACCACAGTGGGGCTGGTATTAGCCACATTTACTGCAGAGACCAAGGGTGATGCCCAGGTCCAGGCAAGATGGACCCAGGGAAGACTATGGAGACTGTGCCAGTCAGATGTCCTTCACATCAGGCTGGCTCTGCCCTTGCTGTTAAGTCACCTTACCTCCAGCCTCCTCCTTATTTCACATCCAAAGAGAAGAAAAGGAACAGGGAACCATGGGGGACCTCTGAATTAACAAAATAATGTCCAAATAGGACCAGTTTTAAGTTGGAAGGGACTGAGTTTCTTTGGTGGTGAGATCTGGTGTCCCACCACTGCTATGTGTTGAGCTGTGTCTCCTCAAAAGACAGGTTGAGGTCCTAACTCCTGGTACCTGTGAATGTGACCTTATTTGGAAATGGGTCTTTGCTGATGTAACCAAGTTCAGGTCATTAGGGAGGGTCCTAATACAATATGACAGGTGTCCCTGTGAGAAGAGGAGAAAAGACACAGGCAGAGAGACCCGCAGGGAGGACGCCCTGCGATGGCAGAGGCAGAAGCTGGAGGAATGCGGCTCCAAGACACAGAACACCAAGGATCACAGGCAACCGCCAGGAGCTGAGAAAGACACGGAACAGACTCTCCCCTGGAACCTTGATAATACCGTGCCTCTGCTGACACTAAGTTGCGACTTCTAGCCTCCAGAACTATGAGAGAATACCTTTCTGTTGTTTAAAGTCTGTGGCCATTTGTTAAAGGAGCCCTGGCAAACTAATACAGCTCCTAACAGGAAATGGGGGCTGGTCATCTAAGTCAAATTCAGCTATGGAAAGAGATATGGTTCTATTTCTGTACCTGTCCTCATGTTTTACATTAAGCTCAGGCTTTTAGCCTGTGCTTACCTCACAAAGATAACCTTTCCTACCACATCCGGATCCAGGTGAGCCTGTGTCCTCGGTCTGCAGATCTGCCCCTCTCCACAGGGCTCCCCGAGTTCACATCCAGCATCCCTGCCTCACGTCCATCAATATTGCAAGTGCTGGGAGACTTTTGCTTTTCTAGTTCTTGTTGTGTTAAGCGAGCCTAACTGGGCTTGAGTCAGAGTTTACACCGACTGGGGAAACAGATGCAGTTTACAACTGTGTGTACTTTGCAGTAAAAAATAACTGGGATCAGGAAGGGAGTTACTGAAATTACTCAGTGCAGTTACAGTATTTTCTCCTATCAATGTGAAGCAGTAGAGTCAATCTGTTGGGATGATTGAAGGGCTCTGGGGTGGCCTCCTCAATGAAAGTGCCCTCATTACTTATATGAATGTCTGAGACTCCACCATGTATTCTCGTCCTTGGGCTCTCAAAGGCATCGTCAAATTTTCAATTAAACCATAAATATCCCTTGAGGGAGTTCACAGTTTAAGCTCTAAGCAACAGCCAATTGTTGTTTATTGTGTGATTTCTGTGCTGATACCTATAGGAGATACTGAGGGTAGAACAAGAAAGGTCACGGCCAGCTTCCCACTTTGGCCAGTGGTGAGGTCATCACAATAACTGACAGCCACAGTCAGTGAACATCCACGTGGTGACAAGGACAATTAACTTGGAAGTCTTGAACTATATTTTCAAAATAGGAGTTCATTAATAAATCTAAGAGTCCTGTTTTCCCCATGTAACTGGTGGTCAGGCCCATCCACTTTGGGTCAGCTGGTCACTAGCTCTGTGATCATGGGCAGGCTGCGTATCCTTTTAAAGCCCCAGGTTACCCCCATCTGTGAAATGGGACAATAGTGTTACCTACCTCAAAAGGTGGCTACAAGATACAATTGAAGCAAATTATCAAAGGCACTGAGTCCCTGGCTTGGCATAGAATAAACACTCAACATGAATCTGTGAATTTTCTCTCCCTAAGTTAGTATATAGTTGAGGTTCTTTATGCAGGTCTTAGGTTTGGGCTAAAATCATTTGTGTTGTTTCACAGAGTGATCCGGGGCTGTGTTGTTAATAGGAATCCAGCTCTCAAGTCTGTTAAAGAACAGTAAAGCCCTACGTTGGGCAGAGCCCACTCTGGGCCACATGTTATGTATTTTTAATGTTTGTAAATATGGCAAAGTAAATGAAGCATTTGGGTAAAAGAAATCCTGCAGTTGTTTTTACTTGTGTAACGGTACTAACTGCATGCTATACAAACACCAACTCATTTAGTTCCCATAGGATTACAGCAGTAAGTTCCATTATGATCCTTTATACATGAAGGAACTGAGGCACTGAGGGGAAGTCCTTTCCTGAGGTCACTAAGCAAGGATGAGGAGTGGGGCCAGGATGTAAGCCAGACATTCTGACTCCAGTGGGGCTGTTAATTGTTAATGCTGTGTTGTGAGTGTGCATGAATACGTGTGCATATGCACGTGGACACACACACACACACACACACACACACACACACACAGAAGCTTCTTTTCCTAGTCTGTTTACATCACTTCCCTTGCAAATGTCTGAGGGTCAGAGCTGCAGGGACATCTCCTAGTGTAAGCACCTCTGGGATGGTGGAGAGTGCTATGGCCAGGGAAGGAAGGGGGCTGGATTGTTGGGAGAGAGGAGCCCCTGCTAACCGTGCTGTACTTTCTGGGGGGCAGAGATGGTTAGGAAGAGTTGCCATGGCTGAAGAATTCTGACCACATCCCTTATCTCCGCCCTCAGATGAAGAAGCCGACCGACCTGAGACAGTGAGGAAGAGTTATCAGCGGCCAGCTCTCAGATGAAAGGGGAAATGAGGAAAAAGGAGATTTCCAGAACCCAGATACATCAAACGTGGTAACAGAGGAGCCTACTGTGACAGAGGGAAAGAAGGATGAGATTCCTGCCTGTGGAAGCCAAGCGTTCAGTTGCCACATCCCCGAGCAGGGCTTTGCAAAATGTGCGTGCACAGCATGAGGCAAACGCAGCTCCCCAGGGAGCAGATAGCCCCTCGGCCTGGGGGCAGCCCTGGAGTGCCACTGACGGTCCAGGTCCTGGGTCAGCACAGTCACAGTGACGCCCCGCCTGCGGTCCACTGTCTAGTTAGGGAGTGGACGACAGGAGAGGACGGTCGTGACGTTACAGAAGCACAGAGCTGGTCCCACCCCGACAGCCCCTGGATGATGTTGGCATTGTGCCAGGTTCCCAAAGTGAGGGGCCACCAGGAGTTTGGGGCAATTATTTGGGCAGAATTGATGGGCTTGGTCGTGGAACAAGAGAGGTTTGCAAACTCTTTTGGGAAGTGACACAGAGAAGCCTGGAGACCAGCTGGTGGTGGAGCCCAAGTGGTTTGGGCCCTGGGGCTGCTGGCCAAGGCAGGGAGCAGGGCCGAGGGGGGCAGAGTCTCGGGAGGCACCAGAATGGAGGGGTAGGTTGCATCAAGGCCTGGGCCCTGGGGAATCATTCTCTCTTGGATTTTTTTTGGTCTTCCTACTAGTATTTTTGTAGTGATGAAACTGTTGGATTGGACATGAAATAGGAACAAAATGTAACTTTCTGTGGGGGTAGCAGGTGGGGAAGAGCTGGAGGGGTGGTGGGCTGTGAGGCTGTGGACCACGTGGGTGACTTGCAGACTTACTGCTTGTTCATTTACTTATTTTTAGCAGGCCCTGGTAGACGTTCAGGCTGATGGTTGTCTCCCGGCCCCCTCAGTCTGCTCACCTGGCCCTTGGGACAATGCTGGGAGACACAGAAGTCCCACTAGTGCCTCCTCCGGATGGCTTGCTTCTCATGACCTCATCGCAGCCAAAAGGAGATGCAGTTCTTAACCACTTCCTTCTGCAGTAGGTCAGCTTGGAATGCCCTTGCGTCTCAGGGTGAGCAGGTAGCAGGAGGGGCACTGCTGGTTGATAAGAATGTGCATCAGGGGTGGGTGCACTTCTCAGCTGCCTTTCAGGTTGAGGTAGGACTCTGCACCAGTTAATCATATCCTCTTATGGAAAATTGTACTTTCACAAATAAATTTTCTCGAACATGTGACAAATTGGATCAACTTATTTAAAAGGATTCTAAATTGCTGTATACATTTTCTTACGGCATTGCTGGCCAGGAGTCTGTATTTGCAGATGACAGACAGAGAAGGACGGTCTGTGGGGTGAGAGGTAAAAAGTACAGCAGCCCCTGCCCTGGGCTTCCGTTTAGTCTCCTGTTCTCAGGGCTGCTTGTTTAAAACAAGCTATCTGTTTTTATTAGGGAATTCCACAAGGGGAAGTGTGTGTGCTGAGACTCCCATTCCAATGACATGGAATAATAAAGTATGCAAACACAGTGCCTCAACCCTTCTTGGGAGACGGGGATGGAAGGTGGGGATGAGGAAGGCAGCAGATTATTCCAGAGGCTTAAAGAGTAGACGGCTCTGTTTTCTTTCTTCTTTTCCCTTTCACAAAAATGGTAAAATATAAATATTTTTAAAGTTCTTCACACAATAGCTGGGAAAAATTGTGGACAGAAAAATTTCATTAATCCTGTAATTTTGGGCAACCACTCAGGTGTTGATAGTAGTTCTATAATAATCCAGAAGAGGAAATATTAATGTCAAAAATGATTTTTGATTTTTTTAAATGGAAACCTGTTTTTTATAGTGTAATGATACAAATCTAACTTCTTATAGAAAGGTTATATATAGTCCTCTAGAAAAGTAGCTCTAATTTAAAAGCCTGAAGTTTGGATTTTAAAGCTTATGGCTTATAGCTTCTAATTAGAAGGTTTGGATAAAAAAACAAACAGCCCAAAAGTTCAGGGTATTATTGCTCCAACTTAAGACAATAGAGATTCATTAATTCACCTGTTAATTCAGTAAGTACTTATGTACTAGACACAAATCTTGAAAACAAGATTTTTTTTTCCTGTATGACACCATTTCTCCATTCTATCATTAAAGGTTATAAATTCTTTTTTTTAAAAATGCAATAGTAAAAGGCTGTTTAAAGGATCATAAGTCTGACATGCAAATATATCTATTGCATATACACATAAATAGCTGATATATGTGACTCCTTTGATAAATACTTACTGTAATTGTTATGTGATACCCTAAGACTTTCTTTTTTCTGTTGAGATACATTGGACTAAGAAGAAATTGGCAAGCACAAAATCTGAGCTCAGGGTCAGGTTTTAGCTCACTTAATGCCTAGCTTTGAAACCAAAACCTCAAAATTATGTATCATCCCCAAATTATAACTATTGAGGGGGTATAAAACAGTGAATATGTACCTATTCAACTGCACACCAGTATACCTCACCAGACTTCACAGCTCTGCTCAGGTGGGGAAAGCTGCTAGTTCTAACATGCAGGTGGAAGTCCACTCTCTAGGTAAGTTAATTTAAAAAATCACTTCCTTCTACAGGACCCGTCCATCACCAGATGGCTCCACACCAACAATCCTCAACCTCAAATGTGGCTTAAGCTATCTTTGTCAGCAAGCAGAAATACAGCGGGTTTTTCTTTCTTCCAACCCACTTAGAACTGTGACCTCCAAACCCCAGAGTCCAATACTTCCCATAAGAAGCAGCAATGGCACTTAAGTAACAGAAAATTAGGGAGGCTGGGATGTTGGGTGTGACTGATTGTCCGTAATGAATAGTGTTGGGAGGAAGCCAAAGGAATTCAGGGAGAGTCCGACCAGAGAGGGTGCCGTGAAGTCCAGGAGCAAGTTCGGTGGGATGAGGGGATTGAGAAAGGGGAACATAGGGCCGTAAAGAGAAGCGTGAGAGGAAATGTGCACTCATGTTCTGTATGTTTTGCATTTCATTTAAAGCTTTGTGTTGACTGGACATCTTTAAGGTGTATAACAGTATAATAGGTACTTTATTTTGAATCAAAAAATATTAACATACATTTTCAGATACACTTATCAGACTAACTGTATCAATTACCAGAAATGAAATAGACTTAAAATAACATCAGCTTTATCATCTTACAACAATGTCATAGGCAATTTTTTTCAAGGATGTATCTTTTGAGGGTGAGGTCCGTTGTTCAGTCTTTCACTGCGTCTTGGAGGACGTTCGCATATGAGTTACACAGGAGCCAGACTCAAAACTCACTCACCAATGTCAGCGTGCTCGCTGCCCAGGGGGCCGGGGACCTCTGTCTCCCCTTTGGAGATGCCAGAAATGGTCCAGCTCAGGGACGGAGTCAGGACAGCATTCCCCCTGGCCAAAGGGATTCTCCATGCGGTTAAACACGGTTTCAGATCTGGCATCTTGAGCAATCTTCTGCACAAGCATAGACGTCTTCTCTGCTCGTGATCCTACCAGGAAGCCTTCCATTTTGCAGTATTCCTTCAAAGATATAGAAGTTACCTCAAGTGACTTGTCATTGGGAAGGTAAACTGATCTAATGAACCGAAGAACACGTGCTCCACGACTACCTCTCAGCTGCACGCCGTTCCCACATGCAAGTGTGTGTACAGAGCAACGGAGCGGGACTCCGGAGCTTCGGGTCAAGCGCGGCTTTTTGGAGGAGTGATTCCAAGCCCTCCACCTTTCGTTTTCCAGAAGTATGAAAAAAATGCAGTGGGATGAATCACGCAGGCTTCCAAGCAGCTCGCTGAAAGATCCGCTTGTATTTGGCCGAGCGACCTTCGGAAGAGAGAGACGCGGCCTCCCTCTAGAAGCCTCGACCTCTCTGCCGTTAGCCTGACCCACTGGTAGAGGTGTCCGCCTGTGCGGGAGCGACAGCGGGACCTGACTCAGCGCGGCCTCTGCCTGTTCACCAGCTCCCGGGGCACTGGGAGGGGGGCTGCATGTAGCCTGCAAAGTTCTGGGCGTGAAGTAATAGAAAAGCACTTAGGGGAAGTAGCCATTGCTGGAATCCTCATTTTCGCCCACAAACAGGCTGTTAAAACTGCATTTGAGCTCCGTGGAGATAGGTATTTAAGTGCAGTCATTGCCGACTGGTATTGCCACGGCGTGCATGTGTTTTACATCATTTCTGTAGCTGGTGGAGCTCTGGCTGAGGCAGAGTTAACCGCACAGGAAGACTGTCTTCCTTCAGGTGCCCGGAAAGAGGAGAGGGCAAAAACTACAACTTAAAAAAAAAAAAAATCTACCACAAGGGGGAAAGATGTTCTAAGAAAACTCTTCTGATGTAGGACTCAGGGGCAGGATGACTTGTTTGTTGAAGCCATTGGCTCAGTGTCCTGCTTCCAGAAAGTCCAGCAAAGGACTGGAAAGACTTTGGAAACAAAATTCAATCCCTCAAACACATTCAATGTGTCAGCAAATATACTCGGTTTCCAGGATAAAGAGATGAATCGGGCATGATTCTTTTCTTCAAGGAAATTAGATTTCGGTCATTTAAGTATGAAGATTCTGTAAGAGAATATGACAAAGGAGTCATTCCTAGGGGTTACAGATCTTATTATGTCTAACTTTCCAGAAAATCATAGGATACTGTAGCCGAAGAGTGTTGATGGCTATGAAGGGAGTGGGTGGTGAGGAAAGTGGTGCTGCCTTTTTTAAGCCTTTGGGCTGTTCCTGGCTCTGTCAGGCTGGAAACTAGTGTTTATCTTTGGGAGTGGATTTGCTTTAACTGGGCCTTTGGTTGTTCTACTGGGAAGCTGATCCTGGTTTATAATGAAGAAACCAGCATAACTGGCAGGTTGTCCCCACCTCCCTGGCTCCCCTTCTTGGTTCTCTTTGCTGATCCAACCCCACCTTGGGAGAGCTCTCTCTTCATCCACTGTCTTACCCCGGGCATGCCAGCCATGCTGAGGGTTGTGTACTTTATTTCTGTATGCCAGGTGTTTCTCAGCGTACATCTCCAGGTCCGACCTCTGCTCTGAACACTAGTCTCGAATACTCTCCCCATATCCCTCCCAAATGTCCCCTTCAGTCTGTTCTCGACCTGCAGCTAGACTGCTGTTCAAAACCCTTCAGAGGATTTTCATTGTTCAAAGGATAAAATCCAAAATTCTTAACATGCCTACAAGAGCATGCATGACTGACTCTTATTTGCTTCTTTGGCCTCATCCCTGTCTTTCTGTCCTTTCTCCCTTTCTTCAGAGGGGCCTAGCTCTTTCCCACCTCACAGCCTCAAATTAAATCCCCTTTATTTGGAATGTTCCAATTCAGTCATCCTTCAGAGTTCAGCTAACATGTTGTCTTCTCAGGGGGCCCTCTCTAGTCCCTTAGAGCCATATTAACTCTCCTTATTGTATGCTCTGCATCTTTAGCAGTGACGTAAAAAAACTGTTTGTAAAATTATTTGCTTACTATCTATCTCCTGCAGACTAACAATTACACAGATTACATCCCCACTGCCTGGTAAGGAGCCAGGTGCTGAGTAGATGCTATATAAATGGACAAATAAATGAGTAAGTTTAGGTACTGGGAGGCTAAGTTTCTCTTCCTGACATAATGTGATTGTTTATCTTTACTGTAGACAGAGCTGCATCAGCAGATTTACTTATTTTACTAAGGTATCATTGATATACAATCTTATGAAGGTTTCACATGAGCAACATTGTGGTTACAACATTCACCCATGTTATCAAGTCCGCCCATACCCCATTGCAGTCACTGTCCATCAGCCTAGTAAGATGCTATAGAGTCTTGTCTTCTCTGTGCTATACTTCCTTTCCCGTGACCCCCCTACATTATGTGTGCCAATCATAATGCCCCTTAATCCCCTTCTCCCTTCCTCCCCACTCACCCTCACCACCCCCTTCCTTTGGTAACCGTTAGTCTCTTCTTGGAGTCTGTGAATCTGCTGCTGTTTTGTTTCTTCAGTTTTGCTTTGTTGTTATACACCACAGATGAGGGAAGTCATTTGGTACTTGTCTTTCTCCGCCTGGCTTGTTTCACTGAGCGTAATACCCTCTAGCTCCATCCATGTTGTTTAGCAGATTATTTTTAATTTAATGGAGTGGAACTAAGAGTGAGAATGCAGAAAAGCTTCGCTCTCGCTAGACCCTGATGGCACTGCAGCCCAGACTCTGGTGTGGCTAAGGAGAGAGATGCCCTGTAGGGAGCTCTGTGGACTGTTTCTCATTTTTGGGACAATTATTTGGTTTTAACTGTTTTCTTTTCCCTTCTGTAATTCCCTTCTATTTCCCCAAGCCTTCTGTTAAAATTTCTGACACTCACAACTTGGAGTCTATGCCTTCACTTGGGGCAAAGCTGTAGGAGAAACTGCCAAGAGACAACTTGCAGCCCAGAGAGTGGCACCAGGAACCAAACGGCCAGCAGGGAGAGGCTTGCAGAAATGACAGTGTTCGTCTGCATTGTGCAGGCATGTTGTAGGAGGGGAAACTGGACAGTGCCTGGACTTTCTGAGGTTACAAAGTGTGCCAGTTATGGACTTATTGCCTGGCAGCTCCGAACTCATACTTCTTTGCCTGCTCTGCAAAAATGAATCTGGGCCCTTTATATGATGTCCTTTGCCAGCTAGCTGGTTAAGCTTTTCAGTAGAGGGTGTGGGAGAGACACTGTGGCAGCAGGAGTTCTACCTGCCGGTTGCCATGCTCTTGCTCAGCTGGCTCCTTTATTTTGTGTGGTTTCTCCTGTGCCAGGATACTGCAGCGCAGGGCAGCCAGCAGCACCCAGTGGCCACCAGCAATTTGGGTGGTTTTGAGGTGATCAGCTTTACTCAGTCTCTGGAGGGTAGATTATTAGCAAGCTTCAGAGGGTGGATCTCCAGCAAATCCACTGCCGTGGTATCCCTGTGATTTGTCACCATTAGTGAGCCGTGGCTGAGCCCTCCTGCCAGAGTCTGGGGCTCAGCCTGGGGTAGGGGATGCTCACCCTTGGGTGCTCTGCCTCAGCCCTAGGGGTAGTGGCTGTTCCTTAAATCCTTACATCTGCTCTTCCTATTTTAAGTTCTCTTTACTTCTTACTAGTTAATTTCTTGTTGCCCCAAGTCCTGTAGTGGTTAACAATTCTTTATATTAAACTTTCACTGTTTAATTGCTGTGTGATTTCTTCACCCTGATTGGACCTGGACTAATAATACACATGGGATGGGGGCTCAGATTCTGATTACTTGGCTTTTAAGGGAAGGGGTCCCTAAAAGACTGGGGGAGTTGGAGACATTTGGGTTATGAGTTTTCCAAATTCATGTAATGAACATATTCCTTGCATAACCAGGAAAAATAAATAAACATTTGAAAACAGTGTAGAAAAATGCCATACAAAAAGCAAGGGGGTAAAACATACAAAAAAGACCCCAGTGTGGTTAGGTCTGTGGCAGAAATAAGCAATTTGCTAAGGGGGGGAAGCTCCTTAGAGGAAGTGATGCTTGAATTGAGTGCTGAAGGGTGTGTGGGTGTGTGTGTTGGGGGATGCATTTTCCCAGGCAGAGTCCAGGGTGCACCTGCAGAGAGGGCCAGGGAGAGCCTCCCTAGTGGCAAGGGGTCAGTCACCAGCTCAGCGTGTGCAGGGCCTGTGGTGGCAGAAGGGGAGAGCCAGGTCTGTCTGATCAGAGCAGACCCTAGGGCTCCATTGAAAAACTGTGGGTGTGTGTGGGAGATGACGCTGTTTCTTTTAGGCTGTGGGCAGCTGTGAGAATCTTCCTCACTCATCCCCACCATCGCCAGTCATCTGGGAGCTTAACAGACTTGGGGCCCTGGCCGTCCTGCTGTGAAATTCATATGTGGCCTGTGCACAAGACCGCATTTCCCACCTGGCTGCTCCCAGCCAATGGCGGGGATAGACAATGGAAACTAGGCACGTGGGTTCCCAGGAGAAGTGGGGCTCCTAGAATGGGTAACTAACGGAGTGGACTTACTGATGAACTTGCCTAGTCTGCAGGGAAGTTAGGGCTGCTTCCCTATCTCCTTAACTGGGGTCAAATGTGCGTCAAGCCTGGCCCCCTCGCACCTCTTGCCATGTCGTCCCAGAGCCCTTCCCCTAAGGAAATGCTTCCACATCTAGTCCTGTCTGGGCGCCTGCTCCTCGTAGGAGCCACGGACCACAGTACAGCATGCGTGTAGTACGCACGGACCACGGCACAGGCCCTCCTCCCCTCCCCTCTCCGGGGGTGGCCCCGGAAGGGCAGGGGCAGAGACTGCAGGCACACGGCCTCATTCCTGCCCCTGAGCGCCCCCTGCTCGGCCTCCGGCCCGCTGGCTCCCCAGGGTCTGAGAAGCCCCGCAGCTTCTCCGTCGGGAAGTCCGAGCCCTCCGGGACTCTCGGGGCTCCACTCCAGCGCTCTCCTCTCTCCTCGGGAAGGGAAGGGAGTAGCAGCGTCTCCTGCCCGTTCCTGGCCCGGGGCGCACCCCGGACCCGCCTCCCAGCAGCGGCCCCGCGGAGGGCATTGGGCCTCCCTGAAGCCGCCTCCGCGCTGGCGGGCGGCGCGCCGACCCCCGGGGGGGTTCCCTCGGCGTGTGCTGGGCTCGGTTTCCGTGCGCTGGGCCGTCCCACCGACGGCGCCGGGGGCGCGGGCGGGGCGGGGCGGCGGGGCGGCGGGGCGGGGCCGGGGCCAGGGGAAGGGGCCGCGCTCTCGGCGCCGCGGGCGCGACGCGCAGGACGAGGGGCAGCGCGACCGCCCAGGCTCCCCGCCCGCAGCGACCCAGCCACTCCCCGGCCCGGCGCCGCCTGGCGTCCCGCGGGGCCCCGCGCGGGGGGACGGCCGTGTCGCCGGGCGGAGGCTCGTGCCCCGTGCCCGACGCGCCCGCCAAGGTAAGGGAGCAGCGGGGCGGCGGGGGGCGGGCGCCGGGCCCCTTCCCCGGGCGCCGCTTCCCCCGTTGCCCCGGCCCGCCGGCTCGCCGCTTTGTCTCCCGCATCCTGGTCCCCATCCCGGGCGGTGAGCCGGGAGTCGCGGCAGCGGCGCACAGGGCGCCCCGGCCCCACGGGGGTGCAGCGCCCCGGGCGCGTCGGTCTGTGCAGCCGGGCCGGGCGGAGGAGGCACTTCCCAGCGCTCTGCCGCGAGGGGCCGGTGCCTGCGCGGCGCCCAGCCCAGGCCTCCCGCGCCCCGGTCCCCCCTGAGCCGCGAGAGGTTCGGGCAGCCGAGCCCGCGGCGGCCGCTCCGCCTGCAGAGGCGCGCGGTGCGGGCGAAGTCCGGGGGCCGGCCGGTGGGCGCCGGGAGCAGGGAGCGGGGCCCCGCCCGGCCTGTTCCGGGGTGCCGAGGGGCCAGGTTTCTGGGACAGCCGACACGTTGTGTCCCCAAAGGATCATATTGACCAAAAGCAGTTTAGGAAGAAAAGAGCCCATTCTTGCCACAACGGCCTGCTGACCGCGCCGTAAAGGGGCGGGAGGAAGATTGCACGGCGTTAGTTTATCTTGAAGAAACGGTGAAACTTGATATTGGTGCGCTTCCATGCCCCGTCTTACCTTTTTAAATAGCGAAGTAGAGTAACTTTCTTTAACTGGGGAGAGGGGAAGGCTACTGGGTCCTGAAGATAGTTCCATTCTCGGGAAGGCTTTCCTGCCTTTCCTCTGGAGTGGCCTGTGAAAGGTGGCCTGGTGACACTTGAAATCTTCTAGGCAGCCTTGGGTCGTGGTAAGACCTTTATTTACTATGTGGCGAAGTTCTTGGGGTTCTCTTTTTAGGCTTGTTCCCCCCTTTTGCCCCCTGTTCCTCAAAAGCTGCTGACATAATTATTTTAACGGATAGCACCTGGCTATCTCCAATTGCCTCTCCAGTAGTTTAAGCCGGAGTGTCTCCACATTTTTAATAAGTCTTCCAAGTTTCTTACAGGTGCAGACCATATGCTATGTATTTTTCAGGCCTAGGCTCTGAATGAAAAGTGGGCTTAGAATTTGAGCGTGACCAACAGAACTTGTGTATATACACACTTGAAAATATTTCCTGATATTCTGTATGGTTTTTATGTTCCAGAAATGAAGTGTCAAGATTGGTGTAGTTTTAAAGGCAATTTTCTTTTCCATTGTGGAATTTGCCTGCTCAGTTTATAGGATAAGACTTGTTTTAAGGTATTGGAGATTTTTGTGATTGGTAAATGTAGAAAATATGACAAAGTATAATGGAAGAAAAGTTTATTATTTACAGTGGCAAAACAAGCCCCTTATTAATGATCTTACATTCAGGTTTCAACACCTTCACATGCCATATAAGATGCTTCATAAGCTTGCCCCTGACTGTCTTTTCAGTCTCTTCTGACTATTCCCAGGTCTCCCTCCCACTCCCCACTCAGACACAGGCACATACTCACTGCCAGACACATCAGACTACTTCCAAGTTGTCATTTCCAGACCTCTCTCTGGAATGAATGAACATTGGCTTATGCTGTTCTTACTCCACTTTCCATCTGTTGATTACCCACAATTCATTCATGCGTCAGTCAAATACCATCTCTAGGAGTCTTTCCTTTCCCATTATCTCTAGGCAGTTCAGCTCTTTCTCCTTTAGTAGTCAGTGCCACTACTAGAACATGATTTCTGTTTTTACACCTCTGGCCATGCCACCTGGTATAGTTGGGCAAGTTGTCACTGTACAAGGTCATTCTGTCCAATGGACAAGTGGAGGCTGAAATCCAGTTTGCCTCCATTTGTCCATCTCCCTGGTGCACTTCTTTCCACTGGACAGGGGTACCTTTTGTAATTCACCCAAAGGAACAGTAACAGGCTACACCCTGCTTCAGTCTCTCTCCCTGCTAGTGTACTCAGCACCCATCACAGAGACTGATGGAGCAGGACCTCAATTAATGTTCCTTGAATGAGTGAGAAAAGAAAGGAGTATTTCTCCTGAACTCTAGAAAGAAACCAGAGTTTGGGAACAGATTTCTCCTTTAAGTCAGTATAGAGCAGCGTGCTTTACTTGCTCTATCTCATGTCTAGCTGTTCAGGTGATTCTTAGATGTCTTCTGTTTGATTGCAGGGAAGAATCTGGGAATGTGAATTCATGAGTGGGTATCAGAGATATGTGCCAACATGTGTTTGGCCTCCACAGCTAACTACCTTTCAAGGCACTATGGTTTACAGGTCCAGTCATGATTTGCTGAGAGAGATAAGTGTGTCAGAATCTTGAAAGTAAGGCCATTAAGAACTTTGCTAGCATTAACATGTGTTAATAAATTGGATGAAGAGCCATTTCATGTACAAGAGCTTAAGTCATCCTTAAGTGACATATTGCAGAATTAAACTAAGAAAAGAAGGCTTTGAATGTGATTTATTTAGGTTCTCCAATGAGATCAGCATTTAAGATCACAATTTATACATGAAAATGTTGGGGCAATTTGCAAGCTTAATTGGCTAGAAGATTCTCTAAAAATGCTCCAAATTTGTATTAATTTAAAAAGTCTAAGAGTTTGTGGGGGCAATCTGGAGGCATTTCCCCAAGTACAGTCAATACATGAATCATCTCATAAAAATATATAAAATTGTGGTGTAAAATCATATACTTGTAAATGTTGAAAGAATTTGCCAGTTGTATGGAATCCTGGAATCTCGAGAATTCATAGCCTAGAATAACTTTCAAGATATTATGGACCAATTTTCCCATTTTATGGGCAAGCAAACTTAGCACCAGGGACTTGTCCAAGGGCTACAGAGCTTATGTAGGAGTGTAATATGCTGTCAGATTTTCTGGCTTTTTTCATTGCTTTATTTATTGAGGGGCCTTTAAAAACAGCCTTCTGTATCTTCCATCATTGGCTTCAGTTGGGAAATCTTGAAGGTGTAGACTAATTATAATTTTTCAGAGACAGGGAAGATCCCAGCAGCAAACATGATCCCCTGTGCAAAATAGGCACGTGATAAATGTTTGCTGACTAAAGGAATAAATGAATGAGCAAGTTGATAGCTTACTTAAAATCACTATTGGATACAGCACAAACCAAAGTCCTTTGGAGTCCATGATAGTGGAATTTGGCCTTCATATTCCTTAAATGCAATAAAAGTGTTGGACAAAACTTAAGGAAGAGATCGGAAGGAATTGTTTTCCATAAAAGAAGCCAGAACTTCTGGCAGAAAGGCATCCTAGAAAAACTCAGGATTTGGGATTAGTAGGTCTGTCCAAAAACTAGCCTTGATTCTGCAAGCCTTAAATGTCACAAGCCTCAGTTTCTTCCTGTGAGGAGAAACTTAAGTCTTTCTCAGAGTTGTTAGAAGGGTTGAAAGAGCTCACATGCTTTGTGAAGGTGCTTTGCAAGCTTTGGAACACCAAATGGTAACAAGGTGAATGAGAATCTGTGGCTGGAAGTGCCTACCAGGCACTGTGCGGGGCTCCCCGTGTGCATCGTCCTCTTTATTCCTCTGAAGAGAGTAGCAGGGCTTTGGCACAATGAGGAGGAAACTGAAGCCTAACAATGGCCCCTCCACACTAAACAGATATTTAGGGAGTCCCTATAATGTATCACATAATCAAATGTGAACTTCAGAAAGAGAGAACTTCAAGCAGAGAAGAAAGGCAAGTGGTGTTCAGTGACATAAAAGGAAATCATTTTACTTTTAGGCAGAGGAATGATTTGCATTTTAGACTGGTCCCTCTTTAGACTGGGTGACTGGATTTAGGAAGCAAGGCTGGCAAGAAGAGGGCCAGGTGTAATGGTGCAGTGGTGATAGAGTCGTGGAGACAGACAAGGGGAAAGAGTCCTGAGCTATAAAGAACGTGGAATAGACTTGGTGAGCCGAAGAATGTGGAGGGCACTGGGTAGTATGTCCAATAAGGATGTTCACTGATCTCAGCAATGCAGAAGGAGAAGGCTGGGGACCTGTGAGGGCCCCTTACCCCAAGTTCACAGTTAACAAACTTAAAAAACTGAAATTTGACTCAGGTCTGTCTGATTCTATGTTCCTTCCTCTCTTCCATCCTGTCTCCACTGTTAGCATATCTGTGATTGTAAATGAATCAGCATTTTAATACAAAGCTAGAATTTAATACAAGCTAGAATTCAAAAGCTTTTGTTTTTGAGTTAGCTGTTCAGAATTTTAAGAAAGAACGAAAGTGCCCAGTCTGAGGCCCTTCTATAGACTAAGGCCAGGAGATATGGGCTGGTGCCCCGAGGAGGTCCCCTGCCAGGAGCGTGTGATGTATTTCCTATCTTGGATTCCGTCTGGCTGGAGATCCAGCCCACTGCTCTCCAGGCATTCTGTCAAGCTGGAAATCGGTCGGCTTTGTTTCCATTTATGAGGTTTGTAGATTGAGTAACAGAATCTGGACTTCAGCTTTCACTGTGTTTTCATGGTGTTGAGTTACAAGGTTTCTTTTAAATTCAGGGTTAGATTTTGAATGTGTCTTGGACGTGGTTTTTCAAGAGTTCCCATAACTAAGTGATTCCTTTGCATTGGGAGCAGGATATAAAACTAGAATTTTGAAAATTCTCTTGTCCCCAAAATTCTCATGTTTGGGAAATGCAGAAAGTAAATAAGCTTGCAAATCTTCCCTTAAACTGGTAAAAGTTGAGGATTCCTATTACCTTTAAAATATAATAATGGGTTTTAGTGCAATATGTTATTTTTAAAATAAATAGATTTTTTTTGTGTGTGTGTTCAGTAAAGAGCATTCTGTGCCTCAGAATTTTCATCTCTCACAGGAGGGTGACAGCACTGCCTTCTTCAAAGAAGGTTGTTTTGAGAATTGAAAAATTAATGAACAAATGAACAGATTATGCTTTGAACTCCGCCTGCCACCGGGAAAGAGCTCAGGAAGTGTTACCGGTTCCTGACCCTGTGTTGTGATGTGGCCATCTTGGGCTCTGCTAAGTAAGAATGTTCCACAGGCCGGAGCTTGGGTTGGTGTGGCAAAGTGCAGGCCAAGCTCCTTCCTTTTTCCATTCCTTTGCACACTGTTCTGTCTTTGCACCCTCTGTTGTTCCCCTTGATGGTTCTTCCCTGTTTGTCCAACTCCCTGTCGTCATCTGTTGAGACTCAGCGAGACCCTCCCTCTGAGTGTGCAGTGCTCTTGTGCGCATCCAGGCACCATATTAGCCATTATGTCTGTAGGATGACATGTAGCTGTTGGTGACGTCTCTGTCACACAGCAGCACTTTGCTTATGTCCCTTTGTACCCCTCCCAGGCTCAGAGTGTTACTGTAGTGGACACTCTTAAGTGGTGGTTGATAGAATGTGTAAAGTGTTCATTGAAGTTGTTTTTGAAGGTAGTATGATTACGAAGTGAGTGACCCTTTGCCAAATATTTGACTCTTCAAATGGACTTCATCAGTAATGAAGTGCTAAAAAATTTTCCTCCACCTTTCCTAAGCGGAAGAGTAGCAGTCATTCGACTGGGTATTAAAAGACTCAGGTTCTGGCCAGGAATACACTTTTTACTCATTTGGCAACTCAATTGAACATTTGAGGGCCTTAGCTTCCTCAGGGGGAAAATAAAATTGTTCTCCGATGGTCCTCAGTGTCTTCTGGCAGCTGAGGCATCACATTCTCATCACATTAACTTTCCTCTTCAGACCTCACACTTGGGTTGTGACTTATAAAATAATCAGATTGACCCTTAGCACTCTGGTTGGCCATGAGCTGGTTTAAGGTGGATTTTACTGTACTTTCAAAAGAGGGCATTTATACATATGAACAGGAATGGAGGAAGAACATGTCTGGAATACATTAAAATGAATTAAGTTATCATTTGTGTTGGTGCATTTGAAACTCCTGGGATCAATACCTACCTGAAACTTTGATGCACATTGGCCATATTAGAAACTAAAATACTTTCCCATTTAACTGATGCATTTTGAACTTTCCCTCTGGAAAACCCTTATCATCCTATGACACTAGTTATCTGTAATGACTTTATCTTTAAAAATGTCTATTGAACTTCTTTTTGGGAAGCACCCTGCATATCATGTGGGCAAATGAGTTCATTTTATGTAAGACTTAGAAAAAAATATCAGAAATACCACTGACTGGTGCCATTCATTATACAGTTGACCCTTGATCAATGTGGGGGTTGGGGTGTTGACCCCCATGCAGTCAAAAATTCACGTATACTTTTTGACTCCCCAGTAATCTAAGTGCCAAGAGCCTACTGTCAGAAGCTTTCCCAATAACATAAACAGTCAACTCACACATATTTTGTATATGTAGTATATGCTGTATTCTTGCAATAAAGTAAGCTAGAGAAAATATATTTTTTCAAATTGTCTCAAAGTTCCAAAAATCTTCCCTATATAGTTATTGAAAAAAAGAAATCTGCATGTAAGTGGAGAGGTGCAGTTCAAACCTGTGTTGTTCAAGGGTTGAGTGTATATGCATCCAGCCCCTATAAGCAGGACACTTCTTAAAGATTTTCTTCTGTATCAGAATTTGTTGTTGAATCTGGAGGGCACTGGTTTTCTCAGTCCTCTGGGTTCATATCAGAAGTAATCCTTCTGAAGCTTCCTTGATCCTTTTCTAACCCTCATTTTTCCTTGGAAGGCACCACTCTGCCCTCACCACTCTAAGGTCCATCTTCTAAATGGCTGTGCTGCCCACACAGTGGTGGTCTACGTGTCTGCATCCTTTCCCTCTCTCAGTCGGATTCCTTATCAACTACACAAAGATGATCAGTCCATAAACTTTGCTATTTGTGATGTTTTGGGACACATATGACTTCTGTCAATGTCTTCACTTTTTTCCATTCTAATAGACAACAAAGGATGAACTGTTTGAAAGGTTCTTGTACGTGCTTGATTGAATTGTTCTTGGTATTTGTCCAGTCAGAGGTAATAATCTAGGCAGCCAGCATGCCATACTGGGAAAAGACTGGAGCTCTGGGCTGGGCATAGATTTAAGAGGCCTGGGTTTTGGGAAGTTTACCAAAAATAGCTGTGTGATCTTGAACAAACCATGGTATTCTCTCTGAACAACAGAAAAATAGCATCTTGAAGAAGCCATGGCATTTCTTAATTTGTGGTTTAGGTGGCCAGGGGAGTCACATTGGATTATATGACCTTTAGGACTGGTCCTTTCAGCTATAAAACTCAGTGATTCTATGCAGTGATAGAATGTGAGAACACAGAAGAAAAAAATTATTAAGACTTTAAAAGTAGTATATTTGTAATGTGCTATTATGCACATTGGCATTGGGGCATTACTAGATGATGGGTAACTACCACCCAACACTAGCAAGGAGGGCAGGGCTGGTGAACGTGTTGGGTCTTGGTGCATCCAGAAGGAGTTAGTAAACATTGCCTGTAGTCTTGGGAGCTGTGGTAACATGAATTTCAAGGCCTCTGGAACTGGGTGTAGGGGAATTCAGTGTTGGAGAATTCAGGTGGAGATATGGAGAGCCAGTTAGGTTTGAAATATCTGTAAACAAAGGAGCCACATAAAAAGTGTGTAGAACAAAGTACCACATAGAGAACAGGATAGATCAAAGTAACTACGCAGAACACATGTAGAACAAAGTAGCCACATTGGGCCCAAGGTAGAGCTACTGGGAGAATGTTGGTAAAATGATAACACTGCTGAGTCTTAAAATGTCAGACTGTAAAGATGAGTCAGAAGATCAAAAGAGAATTGAGAGATAATGATCAAGTCTTGTTGCCTTCTCTTACTGGTAGAGAACCTGAAGCCAGCGAAGGGCGTTCTCAAAGCTGAGTTTGCCTAAACATCATTTTGGGAGCCTGTTAAAATGCAGATTCCTGGAACAACTCACTCTGAGATGATTCTGGATGTCTAGGATGCCTTTTATTTTATTTTTGTTTTTTCACCCCTAGTCTTTATTTTTTTTCACAAGTTATTAAACATTGGTTATATTGTTTTTTTTTTTTTGCTACCCAGAAATCTCGAATTTTTAAATATTGCAGAATGATCACCACTGTAAGTCCAGTCAACAACCATCACCATACATAGTTACAAAATCTTTTTCTCGTGAGAACTTTCAAGACGTGTTCTCCTGGCTACATTCAAATATGCGATACAGTATTATTAACTGTAGTCACCATGCTGTGTATTACATCCTCATTAACTGGAAATATGTCCCATTTACCCAGAAAGTTCAATTTTGATGCAGTGCGGTATGTCCCTCTTTTCCTTTGTGGCTTTTGCTGGGCGTGCCTTCTTGACAAAAGTCTTTACTGCTGCAAGAACATGAGTATATGCTTAGATATATTTTATCAAATACAGTAGGTGTTGCTGGTGGCTCTTTGATTGTATTTTGAGAAACTGCCCTTTGGGTGAGATTTGCCCCTTAGGACACTCAACTTGGAGAGGGATCTTCCAGAACCAGACCTGGGTCTCTTTCCCATGTTTCCCCCTCATGATGCCCATCTGAAACAGCTCTTATAGGATTGTGAGGACCTAGCCATGTTAGTTAATTTGCCAGAGATGGGCAAGAGATTTGGAAGTTATCCACATGTAAATGCAGTACAGCCTTCCTTAATTCAGATTGACCCCTAATGTGTGGCCTGACAAGCACTATTTTGAAAAAGAAATGTCTGGTTGCCAAAGAAAAGATTTGTTAAATGTATTAATTTTAAGCATATTAATAGTGAAAACTAGTAGGGAACCTTTCAATCTACTTAGAAATATCTATTTTGTTGTAACTATAATGAAGAAGCATTTCCATTTCTACAATAAAGACTGTTTCCTAAGAAATGCTAATAGTGTTTTGCTTAGATATTTTTTTTCAGATTTCCATGTAATTGGGATTTTAAAGTTACCTATCTTAAAAAATTTAGGGATGTCACTAAATCCAACTGTAATAAGTCCCATCTTGGCCATTAGTCTAAATGTCTGAGGACACTGAATCCAGAAGGATGGGTGACATTGCTGGAGTCATGGATTGTGTTGAGAGGATAAAGTGATTATTGTATGGCATTTTCTGAAAATCTGTCCCTGAAGCTAAATTTTGATGGCCTGATAAGTCTCATCAGTTAGGAAATTGATTAAAACTTGAATGGCTTATACAGAGTTGGCAGCCAGTACTTGGAATTTTCGACAAATGAATAAATGGGTAGTTCTGAAAATGGCTGGGCATATACATATTTTATTGTCAACATTAAACAACATAATTTTCCATTGTCTAAAGGAAAACCTTTGAACATTTATGGATTGCATTAAAAATTCTTAAATAATTTTAAGTGTGAAAGTACATTTATATTCTGTGCAGAAGATATGACAAAAAAGTATGTAATAGCGATACAGACATGAGGATTTGTGTTCACATATGTGTATTCAGAATGTTGTGGTCCCAGAGCACACACCAGGTTATATTACTTTAACAGTTGTCATCTATCAGTAAGCATTTTACAACAGAATAACCTTTAAAAATCATCCAGTTCAATCCGTTTTTCAGAAGAGAACATTGATGTTTAGGGGAAGTTAAAGGATCTGCTCTTATTCTCTGTTGTAAGGGGTGAGTGGCCAGAAGAGCTTGGCCTGGAGCTCAGAGTTCCTTACTCTAGATTTTTTTCCCCCTATGCTTAAAAATCGTATGAAGACTGCATCAGAAACTCAGGAAATGGCCTAAATTTTCTTTGGGAATGGAAACAAAATGTGTGGATTTTTGGAATTAGCAAAGGCACCAACAGCTTCTTAGCCTGTGTACTTTAGAACCTGCCTAGAAAAATGTACAACTTCACATAGAGGGAATGGCTACAACTGGAGCTTGTTATGTGTCATCTACACAAAGACAAAGAGGCCTTTTCCTAATTAAGTGTGAGTCGGGGATTTGAGGATGCCACATACGTTATTTGAGCCAAAAGAAATCTTAGAAGCAATCAGTTTCCCCTTTATTTTGTATTAGAAGAAACATAGCTTTGTTCTGCCTTTATGTTACAAATAACTGTGGTGTTTTCATTAATTGTTTTAAAAAGAAACAACCGACATCTTCAAAGTCTATCAACCTATACTAATTATTAGCTAAGTAATTATAAAGCAGATGTCCGTGAAATTCAAAATACATTTTGGATTTGATTATATCCGAATCCTAAGGTTAGTGATGTATCCGTAGAGGTGGTGGTTTGGGGGCTATGACTGGCTTCTGCTGTGAGGCAGTGCACCTCACTACCCAGCCCCCCCACCCCCTGCTCCCCAAATATCAGGGCAGATACTGCAGCCTTGCAATGGCAGTTGGGAGTCCCAGGAAAGGAAGCTTACTGTCCGGTTGAGTAGAAATCACTCTCAAATTGTGGTCTAAAGTCTGGATTTCAAGTTTTGTGTCTCTGTTATGGAATTAATATGTAGGCATTTGCAGGTATATGCAAATAGCAAGAGCTTACGTGGGGTGGGGGGACGTTGCTAAGCGATGAGGAAGGCTTTACCTTTCAAAACATCACTAATGCAGTGTTTCCCTGTATACTAATAAATCTTAAGTGAATAAATGAGTAGCAGCTATGGCAGCATTTATGTTCTTTGTGAGTCAGTTAC
Organism: Manis javanica; assembly: GCF_040802235.1. Lineage (NCBI taxonomy): Eukaryota > Metazoa > Chordata > Mammalia > Pholidota > Manidae > Manis > Manis javanica. The sequence goes on from NC_133168.1 coordinate 70,004,756, forward strand.
AATTCATATTATTCAAGTCAGGAAATTAGCTCAGCCTCCCCCTCATGTCCACACCCCACCACCCCCCAGCAAAACTCTCCAGTTTAGTCTATTTTTACTTTCCAAGATGCAAGTTCATCTAGTGAGTGCATACTAGGGACTAGTTTTAAAGGAAACCGTGAGTAGTAGGTTCAAATACTTTGATTCTCACAACAGTGTCTCATGGTTTTAGTTGTTCAAGCTTCATGTTGTGATTTCTCATTCGGCATTCTTGAAATTTGTTAAACTAGCATGAAATGTAGATATGGCTTACAACTAACAGCTGGTCTGCACGGTGCCACTACTCATGTCGATTTTGCAGGCCAGCAAACTCTTGTGTAGATGACTGACTTATACCTCCAACCTCACAAAATGTGAGGTAAGGTGGAATTAATCTCCTCAGACTGGGCATCTGAAACAGCTGTTTTCCTACTTATTTTCAAGTATCTGAACTAGGGTTTCCTGGAAGGAGCTGTCTCATAGTTTAATATCTTCCCCTATTCTCTTTATCTGTGTGGTGCTCTTTTTAGACATCACTGGTCATGGACAGTGTAAGGTACCATGATCTGGTTTTCTGGAAATAAGTTTCTTAGCATGCTCAGCCCTTTTGAAGTTGAATCTCTGAAATATTGGTAAATTTTGCCATCTTGAACTATTCTTTAAGAACTTTGAAACTTATTTGACTCTTGGAAGTAGATGTTCTTGTGAGAATTATTGGCTGCATTACAGCAGTGTTTGAATACCTTGGAAAAAATGACATCTTTGCTTCTTCAGTGGGTGACTCTCTAATTAGGCTGAATGTTTTGGGCAGTTGCTTCATGTCTACTGCACTAGAGATGTGGGATTAGAGGAGGAAGAGAATAATGGGGAGAACATGAAGGATTGTTCCAGAATAGAGGCTCTCAAGTTTTAGAGCATCAGAATCATTTGGAGGGCTTCTTAAAATACAGGTTGCTGGGCCCCACCTTCTCAGTTTCTGACTGGGATCTGGGATTGGGCTGAGAATTTTTATTTCTAAGACATTCACAGGGGATGCTGCTTCTGTTGATACTGGACCACATTTGGCAGACGGCTGCCCTGGAGGGTCACTGCTGGTCTGCATGGGGTGGGGATGGAGATCCAGGGACTCCATGCAGCTTCTCAGGGCCTCTGCTTTCCGATATATGAAGTATACAGTATGAGTAGTTTTGAAACTTTCAAAATCACAGGACCCTTTTATTCCAAACTACATCTTGTGTGAAACTTCAAGATATACAAGAGATAAATAGGACTTAATGTTAATTGCAGCAGGCGCAGAGAGCACCGATTCATTTGTGTCCTATTTCTTACTCACCTGGGATGGAGGTAGGGCAAGTCCCTGGGGGCTTCTCTGAACCGCCTAACATAGTAACAAACCCGGAAGAGAGGAGTTCTAAGGTCTCTAGCTTTTGTAGCTTTCTTTTTGATTATGTATCCCGGAAACTGTAGACTGTTACATACAGAGTAGAAAGTATCCGACCAAGTGACTTAACTTTAAGGTTGTGCTTTTTAATCTAAGAAACTGTGTTTTATATATATATATATATAAAGGTAGGAAGTAAATGAGTTTTAGACTTTCATAGTAACATAAAGATTAAGGCTTATTTCAGGTAGGAATGGGGAAATTCTAATAAGAAAGAAGATTGGGGGAGGGTGAATTGGGTAACAGGGATGGGCCTTCCAGCCTTTGTATTCAGCAGTTTTGTGCAGTTGAATTAATTTTACTTGTTCTTGTAAGTCTGATGGTCAAGCTTGAAATTGAATTTGATAATCTTTATTGTAATCTTTGCTGGAAAATAGATAAGCAGAGAGCAGCAGTACCAACATTTCAGTGAAAGGAAGGGAAGATCTCCTAAGTCCCAGAACGTCCAAAGATGTCTGCCCAGTGCTCTTGGCTCCTTCTGTCACCCACTTTACGGAACCCCTAAAATTGGTCTTATAAGAAATTGTGAATTAGTTTAAACTTGACTTTGGTGCTCAATGATTCTCTGTTCTGGGCTTTTGGAAACCCTTATTTTCACTGTTCTTCCTTTTCTGACCCTCCTTATAAGAAAAGATCTAAATGGAAATAAGCTAAATATCCATACATTTGGAATAATCCCTGTGGCATAGTAAGTGAAGAAATTCAGGTGCAGAACATGGTATATAGTATGCAACCTTTTGAATTAAAACAGTTTTTCAAACTTTGAGTCATGTATGAGTAGTACATCAGTTGAGTGGGCCAGGCTTTTTTTTTTTTTTTAATCAAAAAACTTAAAAAAAAATTCTAGGGGTAGACTTTTTAAAAATTCTAGTTGTTTCTACCTTTTTTTTTGTGACTAAGACCCATACTAAGACATACATGAGATGGAATAATGAACATAATACAGAATGGAAAGTAAATATATTGCATTTAGTCAGGGTAACTATTGTTTTCTTGAAATTTTAGTTTAATATGTATTAATATTTATATAAATAGCTGTAGGTGTGTATGTGTGTGTTACATATGGTGTATTAGGGTTCTCCAGAGAAACAGAACCAATAGGATGTGTATATATACAGAAAGTTTTATTTATAAGGAACTGGCTCATGTGATTATGGAGGCTGGCAAATCCAAAATCTGCAGTTTGGGCAGATAGCCTGGAGAGCCAGGATTGCTGAAGGCCCAGGTGAAATCTGAAGGCCACCTGCTGGAGAATTCCCTTTGTGTTTGGCATGTTTTTTCCTTCTATTCAGGCCTTCGACTGATTGGATGAGGCCCATCCCATTATGGAGGGTAATCCACTGTGCTAGAGTTCACTGATTTAAATGCAAATCTCATCCTAATACACATCTCCAAGGTGACAAATCAGATTAACCATCCCATAAGGGTCTATTAAGTCACAAGGCAAAATGTCTTACATATATATTTATATGTTTACATAGCTCTATATTTGTGGAGCTATGTATAGGAATATATCTGTATATATGGGGATAGATAGAGAGATATCCTGAACTGTCTCTGAAGGATGCATAAAATAGGCCAGAGCCTTAGCTGAAGCAGAAGCTCTCAGTCTGGGGAGAAGGTTTTTTTTTAATTGAAGTATCATTGATATACAATCTTACATAGGTTTCATATATACACCAAGCGGTATAACAGTTACTCATATTATTAAGTCCTCACCCCCACTAGTGCGGCTGCTGTCTGTCAACATAGGAAGATGTTACAGAGTCACTGAGTGTATGGGAGAGGGTTTGTAATTACCTGGGGAACTTTTCTAAAATGTATCTGCGCTGCAGTCCTTCCTCATTCTTCCCTGCCTTTCCTTCAAGAATGCATTTTTAGAATGGGGTTTGGGGGTAGAGACCTGAAACATTGTTTTTGAAAAAGTTTGGACTGAAGCAAAGCAAAGACTGAAGCTCTGAGAGTGGAATTGTAGGCATCAGCCAGCAGATGGGAGGTGGTGAGCTCCTCGGGGCAGTGGCCCTGCGGAGGTCCCTGTCATTGCGGTGAGCTCATATGGCCGCCAGTAGTACCTGATGTGCCTGAAAGTGGACAGATGCTCTGAGGTTTGCTTGTGCTTCACCATATGGAAACCAGGGCTGCTTTTCCTCCCGTCCACACTTAACCCAGACTAATGTTCATGCTAAGTAACTGAAAATATATATGTTGGCATGGCCTATGGTTTGTATGACCTGTGCCATATACTCATGGGGTTTCCCATGACCATCTTTTAAGTTTTACAAGCGTGTTATAATAAATCTTTTAAAGCATTACAGACATCCCCTTTGAATCACAGGTGGCCAGCTTTGGTCTGAGTGAAATTTCCCCAGAGATGAGGGCAGAGGCATTGGGAGACATTGGTGTGTATATAAATCAATAGGTTGTTCATTTTCTTAAGCCTAGGGAGGGAGCAAAAAAAAAATTAACTTTAGGAGTTCTTTTGAGGTCATGTCCATGTTGAGTGAGCACTCCATGACATGGAGGGGCATAAACATGATTCCTTAGGTATTTGAGGTAGCCTCTCAATATGTAAGATGTAATTGACACTACGGGGTGGGGGCTTTGTTCTGGAATTGACATTGCTTAGGAAACTTGGACAGGTGATAATTTGTCTGTACTTTCCTTTTAAAGTAGAAGCTCTCTCCCTTGGACCTGACCGTATGTGGCTACTATCCCAGTGTCTCAATTTATAACTCAAATGAACTGAATTGAGATTGTGTGGCTTCTCAGATTTTTCTTATCATATGAAAAAACTGTGTGTGAAATACTTATTTTGAACAATATAGACAGTTGCTTCAGTCACTCAGCACTGAGCTGTGAAATGGTTTGTTTCTGCTCACTCCTTCGGGCATATTGATTTATTTTTCTCTGAAAAATAGAGGTGTGTCTGACAATGGTTTTTTGACTAATATGTAAATTCAACATGTGCTAAGCATAATTTGAGTTCCTTTGGGTAATCCTCAGTTTTTTATACCCTATCTGGCTCTCAGAAATCTATATAATTACAGCTATTTTGATATTTGGCCAAGTCACTAAAACCAGTGGACTCTCCCTTGGGAGACAGTAAACTTTTGATGGCCATACCAGTAAAAATGGAATTCTTCTGCAGACAGACACTTTTTCAGGATCATTTTTGTAAGTGCATGGAGAAGCTGGCAGCCTTTTGATAATTTTGGAGGGATTCTGAGGGGTACCAAATGGTGCATAGCTACTGTATGCTTGGAAAATGTTAACAAGAGGCTCAGCTTTTCTGAATGTGTGTTTTGGCTTTTTGAGATAGCTTCCATGCAGGAAGAACCTTCTTTTAAAACCAAATGTAGACTCTGGACTTTCTCCAAGAGGAGTACTGTAAATATATCAAAGTTGATACTGTACTGAATTTCTTTATAGAAAGAAAAAAAGGAGTGGCTAATAAATAACACAGCATGTTTGAATAGAGCCAACAGATTCAAAGAGATCATCTTTCTTCAGCCTTTCTTCAGGCCAGTTTATCACAAACATCGTACATCCAGGTCCTGATTCTCCACCCCCCGTCCCCCGCACTGTTCTGTTCCATTTTATACTGTATAGCTTTTCACTTTGGGGCCACATTCCTCAGCGTGTTCTTTGCTGTGAGAGTTCACCAAGAAAAAGGAAGTTCACAGAGGAAGAGAAAGATAATCCTTATATATTTTGATTTTGCCCCCCACCTTTTGACTGAATGTGGTTTTACCAGGAGAACATTTTTTTCTACCTTTGTGCCGAGTGGTTGGGGATGTTAAAAACAAGATCAAACCCACCAAACAAACCCCTGTAAGCCATGATTCTATAACGTGCAGAATGGTCTTTTACAGAATGAACCACAGGATGACTGGTGATGCTGTTGTAGAAATACCTCACATACACACTCCACCCTAACATCTAACACTGTAGCATTTGTAGCCCCTGATCTATTGGAATCAATAAGTACCAGGAGGGACCTTAGAGAGAGTCCCGACTCACTGTAGAGGATGGAGGTGAGTAGACAACACACACATCTCATGGCTTCTGAGTTCCTCTCACTTCTTTGCTTGTTCCTCCTGCTTGGCTGCTGCCCCGCCTGGGCTGGAGGCCCCAGGCTTTCTCTGTGCACGCAGCCCTCCCGGCAGCGGCCGTGCAGCTGGGCTTGGGGTCAGCACTGCTTTAGATCATGTGTGCTGCTGAACATGTGTGTGCTATAGGTGATCCAGAAAACAAGGGGTAGGTGTCCCTCTGCCTATTTGCGTGTTTGATATTCTATAAATTCCCCATATTCAGAGTTTGACATGGAATTTTGTCTCCTTTGCTTCTAAATTTTGCTGTAGAGAGCTCTGTAGTTTTGAAGTGGCACCCTATGAAGGGTTGAGGAGCTCAAGGGAGGAGGAGAAAGGCATGGTTCCTAATAATATTTATGAATCTCTTTTATGGGTCACGCACTGTGCTGGGTACTTCCACATAGCTTTTAAAATTAATGCTCCCCTCTGCTAATGTGAAAAGGGTATTGGAAATCCATATTGTAGACGAGGACATTGCGGCATACAGCTGGGATTGGATCCCTGCTTGTCTGACTTCGTATCCTTCCTCCCGGTTCTTTCTTGAAGGTGGGGAGGGTGAAGAGCACATGTGCGTTTTACAAGCCGTATGGAATTCCGAAGAGCTGCGCAGCTCTGACAGCTGTTTAAATCATCTGTGACACCGCATCCCGCCATTAGCATGAGTGATGGAGCGCTGACAGTTCCATCAGAAGGGCTGGAGTCCCGGTTGGTGGGAGCAGCGCACAGTCTTTCCAAAGTGCTAAGTAGGTATGATTGAAACCTGGATCCTAACCATTATTGCTAGGCTAGAAAACATTTAACATACTGTTTCCTTTTTTTTTTTTAACAACTTAGGTGGGGCAGATCATTATTTTGGTTTTTTTTTTTTGACAGATATTCTTTGACAAAAGAATGTGGCAACCTTTTCCATAGACCAGAGTTCAGAAAAATCTATTTTCACTAATCTCATACTACTCAAATTCATATTCCATTTGTATTGACTTTTTGCTCTTGAAAATATATCTCTTTCTCCCTTCTCTCGTTTCATAGGTATGCTTCATCTCTCTGGCCAGTATTTGTACTCTTTGAGGTCATTGGGCTTATCTCGTATTTCTCTATTATCCTTCCTTAATTAGTCAGGACAAAGTTTAACTCATAGGCATCAACTAAATGTTCATGAAGAAGTCGCTTTCATTGTTTCCTTTTCAAATGACTAATTTAAGGAATTACTATGACAAATAGTTTTTTTTTTTTTTAGTTTGTCCCTTCAAGTTTATGTAGTTTCATTTAGTTCACCCAAGTGATTTTTTTCTATTATAATAGGGCTTTTCTGCTGAATTTTAATGCCAGCCATTTATGAATATCTGATTTATGAAATACTATCAGGAGGCAGATGCTATTGTAAAACAGTTCTCTGCTATCTAAGTGTAGGCTGCTTTTGACATATGGTGGATGGTTTTTCGGTCTTTAGTTTTTGGACCTTTTGGAGCAAACACATCTACCCTATTGTTTCTTGTCAGTTTATATTATGATTCATTTGCTTATCCAATTTCATTTACATAATTTTTTTCATCTTTAAAACTAAGAGAAAAACATTTCCTTGGCTGGGCCAGAGTGGCAGAGGGAATTCCAGTACGCATCTGCTTACCTTTTCTGTTCTTTCTCCACAAATTCTTCTCATTTCAGAAAACAGTCTCTTTGAGGCTACAGCAACCAGCTGTGCTTCTGTAGAGTTTGGAGTATGAGGGAGTTGGTCGGAAGGCTGGAAAGGCAGACTGGAAGAAAGCCTGACAGGCCTTAAAAGTGTGGTTCTGATGTTTGGGCGCACTTGGTCTGTAACAGGGAAGGTGATGGAAGGTAGGACTGGCAGGGCCAGGTGTGTGTGGGAGTTGGGTGGGGCAGCTGGGGTGTTGGGTGGGGGGGATCTGTACCCAATGGATAAGAGAGAGGATGGAGAACTGCCCAGACTGGGCAACTGGTTGGATATGGGGGCAAAATGTAGGGAAGAGTAAAATACAGCACTGGCCATTCCAAGCTTGGGTACCTGATATGAAGATGGTGCTACTGGGGGCACTGGGGAGGAATGGGTTTGAGGCAAGTCGAGGACAGTTTGGATTTGATCCTACTGATTTTTTAGATATCAGCAAGCTCTGAGAAAGGTCCCAGGGACAGGTAGAAATTTGGAGCTCAAGAGAGTGGTCCTGGCTGGATATGTAGATTTGAATTCAGCTCCTAGAAATGAGGAGTATAACCCTGTGAAAGAATGGCATTGCCAAAGGGCATCCCAAGAGAGAGGAGCAGAGGACAAGGACATGACCTTGTTTTCTGCTTAATTTTTGGACGTAAAATAAGACTTAGGAGATAGAGAAGGTGGCTCAGGAAGGGCTGCCAGAGAAGGGACTTAATTTCCTGAATGCCATGGAGCAGGGTGGGAAGTGAGGGACACTTGTAAAACTTTATGTGTATCAGATTGTCAGATTGGCAACAATTTAAAAAGTGACAATACCTCCTGCTGGCAGGACTGCTAGGAAAAGGCAGACTTCCAGCACGGCTGGTGGGAATAGCCACTGTGGAAAGAGTTCTGCTAGAGTCTATTAAAATCTAAAATGCACATAGCCTTTGACCTAGCAATTCCTCCCCTGGGACTTCCATCCCATAGAAATAAAAGCAGCTGTATGTGATTTGTTTGTACAAGAATATTTATTGCAGCATTGTTTGTAGTGGCAAAGAACTGCAAGCTATACTAAGTGGCTGCTTTCAACAGGAGAATGCTTGGGTAAGATGTGGCATGTCCATGTCTTGGATTTCTGTGCCGCTTGATTTGGAAAGATTTCCCACAAGGAGAGAAGAGGCAAAGAACCACGCATAATATGATCCTGTTTTTGTAGATGACACAATGACAAAAAGCAATCTTGTGTATTTCTTAATGCTGCTTGGGAAGAGAGAGCTTAGTACTTGGGCAGAAGGTGGGTGGGAGGTAAACAGCAACCACAAAAAAAACCAAGACTGTGTGCAAAATGTCCAGGACAAAAGGCCGTGAAAAATTACTCGGTATGTATGTTTGCATAGACAGATGGACCAGCAGTTATGGATGAGCACCTCAGGGTGTGGAGATGTAGCTGATTTTTTAAAACTTTTTTCCTTATAACTTATCTGTGTCGGTTGCAAATCACTGAGAAGAGGCCATTGGATTTAGAGTTTGGGATCATTGGAAACCTTTCTGAGGCCAGTTGGGAGGAGAAGCCACCATTTCTCATTGTTAGGAATAGTGACGAACTAGACAGAGCGAGGGCGTGCTTTTTTAAAAAGAGATTTGGAGGCAAAAAGAGCGTAGAGGGCGCCAGGACTGAGGAGAGGCTGGTTCCGGGCAGGAGATATGCGGGCACGTTTGGAAGCGCAGGGAGGAAATAGACCCATTGGAAATGGAAGGGCTGAAGTAAAGGGATCCCCCGGGGTGGACATGTGATTCCCCCAGGTCAGGAGCGGGTGGATGGCCTGGGCAGGGAGAACCTGCCTTCTGAGGCAGGCAGGCAGGCAGGCCAGGTGGAGGTGCAGGAGGATTTTGAGGTTTGGAGGAAGGACATTGAAGGCAAGGGTTTTTGAAATAACATGGGTGGCAGGATCATCAGTTGAGCATTAGGGGCTTTGGTAGGTGCACAGTCTGGAACAGGCTCTCTGGTGGGATGACAGAGGATCGATACCATGCCAGTAAAAATAGAGGTGAGCTGAGGCGGAGAAAGACAAATGCCAAATGATTTCCCTCATTTGTGGAGTATAACAATGAAGGAAAACTGAAGGAACAAAATGGCAGCAGACTCAAGAGACTCCAAGAAGGAACTAGTGGTTACCAAAGGGGAGGGGTGGGGAGGGCGGGTGGGGAGGAAGGGAGGAGGGGACTGAGGGGTTTAGTACACATGGTGTGGGGGGTCACGGGGAGAACAGTGTAGCACAGAGAAGGCACATAGTGGATCTGTGGCACCTTACTACACTGATGGACAGTGACTGCATTGGGGTATGGGAGGGACTTGATAATGTGGGTAAATGTAGTAACCACACTGTTTTTTCATGTGAAACCTTCATAAGAGTGTATATCAATCATACCTTAATAAAAAATTAAAAAAAAAAAAGAATGGCGAGCTGTAGAGAGGGCTGTGGTAAAGTTCGCTAGAATCCCACGCTCCCCGCCTCCAAATGAGTAATACTTAGGGGCAACCTGCAGGGGGTCTGGCCAGTCCAGGAGTAGGGGTGGAGCGATGGGACGTTGGAATCCACTTCCAGTGGGGACAAATAATGCTTATTCAAGAAAACTAAGGGGGAAAGGGCCTTCAGGTTGGTGATGATGTCACAGTGCAAGTGACCAGGAATAAGTAAATAGTATCAAGTGATAGAGGGGGCCAGCACAGGTCAGAGGCCCCTCAGAAAGGAACTGAGGGAGGTCGCCCGGCAGAGGGACAGAATCCAGCAGAGGGACAGAATCCAGGGAGCTGCCGTCCCCACGAGTCTTGAAAGCCTGGGCCTGGAGCAGTAGCTTCAGTGCTGGACCCAAGACCTGACTTCCTGTCTGTTACCTGTTCTAGAACATCTCTTTGTCCCTGCATAGAGAAAGTCCCAACTCAGCCTGACTTTAAACCCTCTTGTTAGAATCTCTCATGAAGTCGTTGCTTTGGCCTGCTTGGTTTAGTCACTGCCCCTCAAAAAACAAACCAGCCTCCACCAAACCCCCCTCAGCAGGCTTGCCCCTAGACCTGTGTGTCTACATTGGTAACCACTTGCCAAATGTGGCTGTTGAACATTTGAAATGTGGGTAGTGCAACTAAGGTGTACTGAGTTCAAAATACACATTGGTGCCATTAAACAAGGGTGAACTACCTCGTTGGTAGGGTTTTGTTGTTTACATGCTAAAATGATAATTTGGATATGTTTGCTTAAAAATATATTATTAAAATTAACCTCAATTGTTTCTTTTTACTTTCTGCAGCATAGTTACTAGAAAATTTGAAGTACATTTATGGTTCCCATTTTATTTCTATTGGGCAACACTGCTGTAGACCTTTGATGGGTGCAGTGTCTATACCTTCTGAGTTTCTACTCTCTTATCCATATTTCAGGAGCAACACTAGCCTCTCTTTTCCTGTCTGTGGCACTTCTTGTCTTGTTATGGCTTATTCCTAGCTTATGTTGAGATTATAACAGGTTTTGTGTTTTGTATCTTTATTTGAAATCTGCTTGCAAGCATTTCTTATCTCCCTTACTAGAATCTAAGATTGGCATTCCCCTTACTGGATTGTAATCCCTTGAAAGCAGGACTGATAAAATATGTTAAGCTCCTGGCAACATCTCTAGTACTGGGTTCTGACCCCGCGGAGCTCAAATGTTTGTTGACTGAATAAATAATGTATTCACATTTTCCACAGATTTTAAGAAAATGAACTTTACAATCCAAATTAGCAACATTATAGTACCTGTATGTTTTCTATTTCTTAGATACCACTGGGTTTTAGGTAGTATTTGAAATTGGACGGACCTGAGAGGCAATCTAGATTCAATCTAGATTGCAGTTTTTGCTCTGCAACCTTGAGCAGGTTGTGTGCTCTTAAAAGGCACGTTAGTGTCCTTGTTCATAATTGTGATCCTGAGGCTTACCTCACAGGTTGTTGCGAAGAAAAGCCATGGAGCTGTGACCAGTAAGTGTTCCACAAATGCCAGGTCCCATTTAGAACTGGAAGGTTGTCTGGAATGTTGAGACTGGGAATGAAAGCTGATGGCAAATTTATATGGATCTCTTTCTCCTCTGACCACTGGAAAACTTACTGATGGTATCATGCACTTAGGCCCTTGCTTATGTTCTGATGGTGTTTATGTTTGATTGCTTGGTGGTAATTCCAAACTGTGGCAGTGTTGAAGATCCCTCCCTGTCTCTGCTAGAAGAGCTCTTGAAGAAGCACGTGTTAATAGCGTCCACCTTAGTGGGGGATTGATAAGTATCTGCTGATTGAATAGTGAATGGGTAGCCAGCCATAAGGGAGAACTTGTGTCCAGAGGATATTTTTTAAAGAAAATGTAAGTTCTTCTAAATGATTCGTTGAATGAATGATAAAATGAAATTAAAAATGAAGGAAATGTAATTAAAAGAAGAAATGAATGATTAAATAAAAGATGTTCATGGGGAGAAGGTTGAAAATAGTTGGGGGTGGATGACCTGAGACATTTCACTGGGACCCCAGGGGTACCTTTTCTCCCCAAACATGGTTTTCTGTGAGTAAGAACACTGGACTGCTAGCTGGATGACCTGACTTCTGGCCAGTTGTGTGATCTTGTGGAGGTCACTTAACCTTTCTGAGCCCTTATTTCTTTGAAGATCAAGGGAGCAGATAGGAAAAGAGCAGGGTGGTTGGACATGGGTTGTCCAGGCTGGCTTTCCCACCTCCCAGCTGTGCAGCCTTGCCCAAGATCCTCAACTTCTCTGGCTCCTCTTAAAGAGTGGGAGTGGAGGGGTGTTCCCTGTGCCCCCGAGAGGGGCCCCTGAAGAAGCCCAGGAAGTCCAATGCAGATCAGTACGTGATCAATACATACTTGTTGAAGACTGGAAAGGAGCTGTCATGGAAACTTCTGAAAATATTTTTATTTTAACAGTCATATAGAGGTCTAATATATGTGCCATAAACATTATCCCTTTTTAAAAAATTAAAGTTCAATTCTGGTCAAATACACATAACACAAAATTTCCCATTTTAACCATTATTAAGAGTTCAGAGGCGTTCAGGACATTTTCATTGTTGTGTCCACAGCCACCATCCATCTCTCGAACTCATTTCCTCTCATAAAACTGAACCTCTGAACCCATTAGATACTAGCTGTTCTTTCTCCCTTTCTCCAGCCCCTGGGAACCACTTTCTACTTTCTATGAATTTGGTTGCTCAAGGTCCCTCAAATATGTGGAATCATACAATATTTGTCCTTTTTTGACAGGCTTATTTCATATAGCATAACACCTTCACAGAGTTCATCCGTGCTGTGGTGTCGCGACCCTTCAGGGACCGAAGCAACACGCCCAAGGTCTTGATTCTTCTCTAGGCTTTATTGTCTAATCTCTCACGGTGGTTACAGGGTTACAGCAGTTGTCGGGAAGCTCCTCCCCCTCCCGGCGGGCTCCCTTATATTCAGTCACCCAACCAATCCGGGACAGTATTATGCATGACCTTTAAGCGGATAGGTGTCACACGCCACTCTAGGCGGGCAGCACGAGCTGTGCACGGGTACGGAAGTCTGCTGGGCCAATCCCCAACAGGGAAGAGGGGAAAGGGTGGTGAGCGGGAAGCAGGCGCCATCTTTAGGGCGTTGTCCAGCTAGAGTGGGGTTCAGCCTCGGCCGTAGGCCGGGCCCCCACATCTCCCCCTTTATTGTTTTATAACCAAAGGTCTGTCGGGATCATGCCTGTCTTAGGTCGTCCGGAGTCTGTGGCATTCTTACCCGTCCTCAGGCAACAGACAGCTTAGGTCTGCGCCCTGTCTTAGGTTGATATGCGCAGCTCCCGATCTTACCCGTCCTTGACTACTGATCCAGCATATTAAGCCATACTCTAGGGGAGATGCCTTCCTCTAGCGCTGCCATGGCCTGCAACAGGACCTTCCGTTCTCCCCGTTGCTGTTTATGTAACAGACTTTCCTCCCAAGCAGGAGAGGCCCACAATTAGCAATATTCCTATGACACCTACACCTGACCAGGCTTTGGTGGCGTTTAACATCTTGCCTAACTGTCTGGACAAGTTTGGCAGCTTTAGAATAATTATGAAAAGGAATACCAGTAATACACCCTCATATACGCAGCCCACAGACAAAACCTCCCCCAAGAGGTCCAATTGTTCTTGAAGAAGGTTCAGTGGCCTGGGACAGACCATTCAGCGTCTCTGCCATAGGAATGGTGATAGTCAGCGCGGCGGTGGCTGCAGCTGCAGCTCGGCTCCGCCTTCGCCTGCTGTAGGATCCACGGCAGGAGCAGAAGCAGTGTGATCATCTTGTACCTCTGCTCCGGGGTTTTCCACTCTGCGTATCAGACGTTCAGGCACCCAAACGGGGTTCTGCTGGTCCTGTGGAAAAACACAAACCGAGCCTCGGGTCCAGATTATCACTGGGTCCGGGCCTTTCCATGTTCCTTCCAACACATCCTTCCACAAAACTTTAGGCATGTGTTTTGGATTGGATTGTTGGCCGTGCCACTCTGCTGCACTGCGGCCATTTTTGTCCAATGTTCTAAAATCTTCTCCTATTCCCCCTTTTTGTTTATATAAGGCATTCTTGAGGGTGAGGTGGGTGCATTCCACCATACCCTGACCCTGAGGGTTGTCTCTAGCTCCCTGCTGCTCTCATGACACAAAAGGATGTCATCCATATAATGATAGATGATTATCAGGGGAAACTGTTTCCTGACAGTTTGTAAGGCCTTCTTTACATACACATGGTGGGGCTATTAGCCATGCCCTGTGGCAGTAAACCTTTGACAGTCTCTGGGGTGAAGCGGGATGGAGAAGAAACAGTCTTTGATACTTTTTCCTAATTACAAAAATAGGTGTGTTCCATGGCGAGGTAGAGGGCTGGAGGTGACCAGCTGCTATCTGTTCTTGTACTAAAGTGTGGGCTGCTTCCTTCTTTTCTTTGGTGAGGGGCCACTGAGGTACCCACACGGGCCTTTTTAGGCTGTTTTCCCTCAGTGGCCCCGAAGAAAAACCCAATCCTGGTCCTCCATCCCCATCCTCTCTCTAAAGGGGGAAGTATCCTAGTTATGATTTAGATGGACTACGTCACTAATTCCGCGAACCTTTTGATTTCGTCGCCACTCTGCGAACCTTTTGATTTCGTCGCCGCTCTGCGAACCTTCACTGGCGCCTCCTCATTCCATATATTATAATAAACAATGTCACAAACACTAACAGGACACACACACTACACATAAACACCCACCGCAACTGCCTGCTGTCTGCCCTGCCACGTATACTTTCAGTTTGCTCGCCGATCCACTCACCCTCCTCGGTTCCCTCTCCCGGTCTGGCCAGCCGACCGAACGGTATCCAGCGACGTTCCTGAAGAGTTACAAGCTCTACTTCATCGGCAGGCGCCAGGGTCAGTGGATCAGGTCGCGATGAGGTTTAGCGATTCCCGGGTTTCGGCACCACTTGTCGCGACCCTTCAGGGACCGAAGCAACGTGCCCAAGGTCTTGATTCTTCTCTAGGCTTTATTGTCTAATCTCTCACGGCGGTTACAGCAGTTGTCGGGAAGCTCCTCCCCCTCCCGGCGGGCTCCCTTATATTCAGTCACCCAACCAATCCGGGACAGTATCATGCGTGACCTTTAAGCGGATAGGTGTCACACGCCACTCTAAGCGGGCAGCACGAGCTGTGCACGGGTACGGAAGTCTGCTGGGCCAATCCCCAACAGGGAAGAGGGGAAAGGGTGGTGATCAGGAAGCAGGCGCCATCTTTAGGGCGTTTTCCAGTTACAGTGGGGCTCAGCCTTGGCTGTAGGCCGGGCCCCCACACTGTGGCATGTATCAGGCAGTCTTACCTTTTTTAAGGCTGAATAATATTCCACCAAATGGTATAGCACATCTTATTTATCAATTCATCCAGACATGGATACTTAGAAATTTCTACCTTTTGGCTATTATGAATAATGCTATGAACATGAGTGTGCAGATCTCTGTAAGTAAGACCCTGCTTTCAGTTCCTTCAGGGGTATACCCAGAATTGGAATTACTGAGTCATGTCTAATTCTATTTTTTATTTTTTTCTGGAGTTGCCATATTGTTTTCTACAATGGCTGCACCATTTTACATTCACACCAACAGTGCACAAGGGTTCCAGTTTCTTTACAACCTCACCAACGCTTATTTTCTTCTTTTTTTAAAAATCACTTTCCTTGTAGGTGTGAGGTGGTTGTGTAACAAGACTTTAAACAATAATTAATGAGATCTGAGAACTGTAAGAATCCTTTGATATCATCCTCAGTTGCCTCATTTAAACAGATAAGTAAATTAATTCCTGGTAGGTTAAGTGACTTGACCATTGGTCTTATCATATAACTTGTTCTGGTCAAACACAGAATTAAAATTCAAGTCGCCCCACTCTCATTGTTGCATGTGTAAGATGGTCTGGTCATTCATGCATTCTCTGATTCAGCACATAGCACACACTTCAGTGCTGTGAAGTGCAAGAGTTGACAAAGATGGTTCGAATAAAGACCAGCCCCTGACCTCCCATCCCTTCACCCAGAGCTGCTCAGGATGGTTCAGCTGTCAGTTTAAGGACCAGCTAGTAGGATATGCAGAATCATGTTTGATGACTTACTCTTCCTTTCTTCCCTTATTGTATTATTGGTCCAAAGGAGCTTCTTAAATGGAACTCACTGGTCTTGATGTAGCTCTCAAAACTCTGATTTTCCACAAAGTCATTGAGAAGAAAATATAAATGAGATTAAAAGAAAAGGAGGGAAGGTACAGGTCTGCTGAGCTCTCCGCCACCAGCGGGAGAAAGCATGATTAAACCACGCTGCGCGTGTGTGTGCACATGTGTACCCATCCAGTTCTCAAAGAGTTCATTTACATCATCTCTAATATATTTAACACTAAGGAGAGACTCATAAACAACCAGGATGCCTGAGTTGTGTTGCTACAGCTCTTGCCTTGCAGGGGGACTGCCTGGGGCTTTCTTGCAGAAACAGTACAATGTCTATTGTTAAATCCCTTGAGTTAAGAGAAGTTAAAGCTTACTGAAATTTTTGAGTATGTTTACTACTTAAATACAGTCTCCCATTAGGGAATGTTAGAACTGATATTGTTTTTTGGTGAAGCATGGCTTACTCGTGTCATGTTCTGGATCTGGCTGTATGGCTGTGGATGTGTATAAAGTGAATCATTTTCATATCCATTGTAGGTTTCCTCATTTCCGGCTTCTGTTTTGAAGATGTGGTTTTCCAAACTCAGGCATTGAGCGAGAAGGAAGAATCCGGTTCTCATTCTGTTTTTTTCCTGGTAAATGAATTTACTTTATTCTGAAATCTGCCATCCTTTTGTTCAAGATGTCTGAATTTGACTTGGATTTACTGACAGCCACTGCAGGAAATGGGCTTTGGAGGAAATTCTGAGCCAGGGTGTCTCAGCTGTAGGTGCCACCTGTGCACCTGGCAATCTCTAAGCCAAGTCTCAACCAGAAGTGGAAGCTGAGCTACCACACTGCCAAGCTGTGGCTTGTCAAGGGGTCAGTGTGTGAGGGGCCTTTATGATTAGAAGCAAAAGAGGTCTTAAGAAAATTTGCAGTTTAACAGCTAAGAATATGAATCTCTGTCCTTTTCAGCTACGTCTGTCCAAACCTCCATGTTCTGTAAATGGGATCTAGTGTGGGTTAGAATTGGGCCATGTCTCTCTGTTCTCTGCTGCTTCTACAGCATGATGTGTTCGGTGGCATTCTGGCCTGAAACCAGCTGTGAGTGAATGGTCTTAAGTGGCCAAGCAAAGATGAAACTGGACAAAGGCAGATGTTACCCATCATCCTTTGGAGGCCTTCTGTTTGGGGGCATGTTCTTATTTCTCTGCATACTCAGCAATCATGGGATTAAGCCAACAACCTTCCTTGGAGGTGGAGCCCCTTGTGGCCCTGAATATTTTTGGTCTCTTGTTCATCATATTTACAAGGCCTACCCGAAGGCTTAGATTGCCTACTCCCTAAACCACTCACTGAGCAGCAGATGGTTGGTTTGTAGGATGATTTCTCTGGTTCTCACATTCTTCCATCTGAGAAATGAAGAGGCTGGAGTGAATGTTTCCAAGACCCTGCTTCATCAACAGCGACATCATCACCGTGTTGATGTGGAAGTAGCCGGCCAATGCCAGTGGCTCTACCAGGCACGTTAGCACCATCTCATTTAACTCGGCAGCTCTCCAGAGCAGATTCCCACCCAGTCTGCAGAGAAGGGCATGGGCTCAGAGAGGGCGAGGAATTAAGCAGTAGAACTGGGTTTCAGCCCAGGCTGATTCCAAAGCGCTTGCTCTTTGGACTGTGCCGTCATGTTACCTGCAGCCTCCTGATTCTAGGAGAAGTACTTATGGCCACTTTGCTTGTGTCAGAGATGAGTAGTGATGAACAAAAGTGAAGTTTGTATCTGCTTTCTGAGAATTGTAAGCAGCCTAGAATAACTGCTTTTTTAACTGTAAGGTTTAAGTATCAGTATTTGAACCAGAGATTTTAAGAGCTCACAGAAATGAAACAGTGATACAGTTTTTTTAATCCCATAGAATTTCCAGGCCACAAATTTCCTGCAAGAAATTGTGCTTTTTTTTTTTTTTCTGAGAGTGTCATAAAAGCTGGGTTTAGGAATTGTCTTTTGGTGTCAGATGGTAGAATTATTTTTGGATTATTTTACTAATTTTGCTTTATAGGAAAAGAAGATTCTATCTGTAAATTGCTGTTATATTTAGGTCTTCAGGGGTGGGATCTTGTGAATTTGTTATTATAGTAGACTGAAAGCTATATATAGAGACACTCAAATTAAATGTGGTGTAAATCCATGTCTTTAAAAAAAGAGAGCAATTACTATGTTTGAAAGCCAAGCTATAAAAAGTCAGTGAAATCATAGGAGAGCCAGGGTAGGATTTCATTTTACTAAGCAAATGGCCCTGACTTTCTTTCCCTTTTTGTGCCCTGCAGTGGCAGAATGGGGAATGTGAATGTTCCAAAATCAGGACCACAGACATTTATAAGTGGCCAAACTTTGGAGGTCTTGCTAGTCAGCAGATTAAGAGACAGATGTGGGAGAGAAGTGTGTTCACTCAGTGGGCTCTTTGTTAATGTCACCTTAGTTATCTAGCATCCCTTAGAACTTTTTTTTTTTTGAAGAAGGAGGTTTTTAAATTTAATGTGTGCCCATACACACTGTAATTTTTTTCCACCAAAGTTAAAATTCATTTACTTGAAAATATATGTGTTTTGCCCACTGAATCTAAACTAATACCTGCTCATATGCCAGGCACATTAAAAATCTGTTTTCAGAACACAGGCACACAGGCATGTGAGCACCCTCCAGCCCTTCCTGCCAACCCCCTGCCACTCCCCTCATTTCCAAAGGAAGGAAGAAAGGGAAGAAAACCTTGTGGAGTCTTCAGAAAAGTACTTGGAACTTTAGCAATTGAGTGGCTAAGGTGGACCCCTCTTCTGGCAATTCTGAGAATTAAGTACGTCGAGCATCAACAGGTCTGCACATTGCTCAGTAATCCCATCTCAGAAATAGTGGGCTTCCTTAACATCTTTCTTGCTCAGGGGTGCCTGGTAGCTCTGCTGGAACTCTGAAAGGGATAGGTTGGATTTCTGGGCGGAAACACAAAACAGCTTCTATTTGGGCATCTTGCTTTGTGTTTTGAGTGTGCCACGTGGCTTTGGCTAGGTACTAGGTAAGAAAGATTTCTGATGAGAGGAATGTTTAAGACCTGGGCAAGCCTTCACTTCATAAAATGCTAAATGGTATTTCCCTTAAGGACATGTTCAGAATTTCCAATGATGAAAACTCTTTACTTATTCCTCAGTAGATACAGATGATCTTGGCATTACGTCTGACACACACTTCCTAAGTTCCTCCAAGGTTCCCATTAAGAATCATCCATTTACAGTAAGAATTGACATTCTCGCTTTTTTTTTTTTTCTCACTGTGAGGGTAGAATGTTTGAATGCTAAGCAGTTACTTTTCTTTGCAAAAATTGCCACAGCTAATCATCATGTTCTGACGGGACCAGACCACTGCAGAACACTAGGGAGGGTTGGAAATGTTCCTGTAACAAAGAGGCTGCACACTAGAGGTGGGTGTGACTTAGCAGGGGCTGGCAGGCTTGGAGGGACTGACTCATTCCTGACTCAGATGGCAGCCTGTGTGGCCCCTTTGCCCTGGTGCCAGCCTCTGAAAGTATAGGGGCGGTGCCTCAGCTCTCCCGTGAGAACTTGAGAGTTAAAATATACAGCCATGATTCTGGCTTGGTTCAAGTGTGGACTCACTCTTGGTTAGGGATTTTGTGAGAAGCTGTAATCGCACACACATGTTTTGGCTTTGGAACTGTATGTGATTTAGGAGAGAATTGTTATATTGCTCGCTTTACACACTTGGTGAGGCTGTGCAACGAGCAGTGGACTAGAAGAAAAAAGTGATGTGACGTCAGTTGTTGCAGTCCCTAGCTTCTCTCTGCTTACTTGAAATGCCACCTTTATCATATGCTAAATCTCCATATAACTTGTTGCTATTCCTGGACTTTGAATATTTCTGTGTAGTAGTAAACTATTAAAATTATTGCAGTTTTATAGAATATTTTGCTATCTGATCAGGCAAATACTTCCATCCTTCTGTGAACAGGAATTAAAGTTGGTAAAGATTGCATGGTGATCCTTTCCCCCCACCCCGCCTACCCACTCACCATGTGGTCAGCAGGTTTACAATTGAAAAATACACATGCTGATAGTAATGTATGCCATGCATGGCACTAACCACTAAATCCCTGCCCATACACAAGCAAAATTAAATGGAGAACTGAAGCATCTGCCAGAATAATTTAGGGAGAATCCATAGAGGAGGATTAGGATTCATTTTCTTCTTTTCTACACTCTGTTTCGCTTTAGGGCTCAGGACATTTTAAAAAGATTTTTGCTGTGTATAAACTAAAGGAATTGTTGCCTAATATTTTCTGTCTTTACACTGAAGACAGCTAGGTGTTAAGTTATCAGGGTTTGAAATTCCAGGGCTATAAACTCCTTTGCATTTCCTCTCTGTGTTGGCCAGGTTGGTGCTTTTGCATGTGTGACTTATGTCGTATCTTAAACACACATTTGGTCAAAACCAGTTTTACTGTTCCTTGTTCCCCTATCTTATGGTTCTCTTTCTGGACATGAGGAATAAGCTAATATGGCTGGGTCCATCTTAAAAGTGAGATTTTATTTTTGCCCCTGTCTTCAATTACCATTAATACACAACCATTACTGCCCAGTTAATACACTTCTATTTGGGACCTGTCTTCTGGGTCCAGTGTTTCTAGCGCCTAATTGGTATCTTCATTTGGATGTTTTCTATGCTCCTGCATAGAAAAACAGGATTAAAAAAAATGAAAGAATCTTTTTTTGCCTCACAGTTGCTTCTCTTCATGGAGCTTCTGCTCCAGTGCATATGGAAGTCCAAGAGTCCCATGTTTAAATCCTGGCTAGGTTAGTTAACCATTTTTTCCTGCCTTATCACATTGGCTAGCACCCTAACTCAGTGTTGCTTTGCTCCTGGTCTTAGATAGAAAGCATTCAGTTTTCATGATTAAGTATGATGTTAGCTGTAAATATGTAAATATTTTTTTAGGTGTTCTTTTTATGAAGATTTAAAAAATAAAATTTACAACATATTTTTATTAGCTAATATAAGTTGATCTTTTTATGTTTAGAGGATCCCTACTGAAAACAAAACCAAAAACCCACCCATAGTAAATTTAAGGGAATTTAAAGTTGTATTTCAGTGAAACAGGGGTCAAAGAGGCTTTTATAGCTGAAGAGGAAAAGGTAGAAATGTGGCTTAGAGGAAATGAGCCTATGGTCATGTTTTGTTTAATCATGGATAGGCACTGATTCTGTATTTGCTGGATGGATGTGCAAGTGATGTAAATTTAATTTTGCTAATTTTTTATTCTTGACATTAAATCAGTCTTCCTGTTATTTAAATAGATTAGGAGACTTGGGATAATTTTGGAGTTTTGCAAATACCATGTTATTCCTGTGTGTATGTATACTGACCCTTATCACTGTAACTGTAAGGTTTAAGCAATTTGGAGTTTAATTTAGCCCCCTTTTTCCATAATTAGAGAAATTAAACCTGAAGTAGTCCCAAAAGAGGCCTCAGGAAAAGCCTGAAAGTTCTTGTCCTCATCAGAATCATAGGTTAGAGCATTATGAATCTTGTTCATACAAATGACAGTTCAACTGACCATGACTAATTCTGGGACCAGGTCGTAACACAGTCTTTGCTTGATTGTAAATGACCCTTGGAAAGCTATGTTGATAACAAGATTGTATCATTAAACAAACCCCAATATTTCTTTAATTAAAATTTTTAATTTTCCTCAGACTTGGAGCTGATGTTCAATGCTTCATTAATAATTGTTGATTCATGTTTTTGTAAGTCCTGGCAGGTTAAAAACATAACTGTTTACAGAGTGTGCATTATTTAGGTCTTTCAGGTGGAAAGTTAAGGGAAGTGATTCACTGGAATTTTAAAGTTACCTCCGTACGTAGTAAGCACTCAGCAAACATTTGTTGGCTGGATGTGAAATGAGAAAAGTGGAAAGAGATGTTTTGTGTTAAAATGTTATTCAGTTCATGTTTGTTGGTTGTTTTTTTCCATAAAAAATGAGTTACTCTTAAGGTCCCTGTTAGCTCTACAATTAGAGTTCACAAATCTAAAATTATTAGTTGTTAGATTCAGGTCTTTATTCTGAGAGATTTGCCTTCATTTTTGGTCATGATGCTCCATAACTCTTTATCAAATTTTTAATTCATGATTTTCTTATCATTTTGTTCAAGAGGCTTCTTCCAAGCAGCCCTGGAAATCCCATGTAGTGGTCTGGGAGGGGCATCATCTTTATAATTAGATCTCGCTAAAATCTTTTCTCCATTAACTGTTTATTATATGCATGTCCTTTAGCAAATTTTCTGAGCCTCAATTTTCTCATCTGTAAAATGGAGGCAATAAAACACCTAAAGTTTACTTGTGAGCCTTAAATGATATGAAGAGCTTGGCATCATACATAACATATATTAGGTCCTAAGTACACTGGGTATTACCACCTCTCCTTTCCCCTTGGTCAGATAGCTCTGTGATTATCTTTCCAAATGATTAGGACTTTAAAATTTCTATCTATTATATTATCCTGAAAAAAATCACAGCTCACTCTCATTACCCACAACTATATGTTCTTCTCCCCTAATATTATAGGTCAGCATGAATAGTTTTCACTGTTCTTCAGGGTGTATTTTTCTGTATTTAGATTAAGATGCTGTGCTGCATTTTTACCTGAAGCTGTGGCCTGCTCAGTCTGTGTCCTCTGTCCTGTTTTTGCAGTCCCTAGCAGATGCTTAGGAATTCTTTGTTTCTCCATTTTCTTCTTTCAGGAACTAAAGAGATAGTCTTTTTCTTCGGTCATAGGCTAAAAGAGAGCTTGATATGGAGAATTTTCTCCATTGCTGAATTGCTAAGTAAGGAGCATTTGTAAAATCTTTTTAAGTATAAATGCCACAAATTATAGCCAGGAGCTTGGTGGATTTTCCCAAAGCAAACATACCTGTGTAATAAGGATCCTAGTAAATTTAAGGAAAGTCTCTAACTGCTCCAAGCTTTTAAGCCTCTTGTCCTCATCATCCTTCGGATTACCCACCTATTGTGAGCAGCATTTGAGACCCCTGGTACTCTCTGACCCTCCATGTACCTACGGGTTGAAGGTGGAGTGGATTTTTACCTGCCTTGCCCTCCCTCCCTCTCTCATCCCTGGAAAGCCTGGGGTTAGAGACTAGTTTTCTGTTCTTAATTCTGCCTGCATTTGAGTAGATGGCCAAAAGGAGGGACAGAATGCCATGTTACCTTAAACAGCCTTCCCTGGTGGCTCTCTGGAGATGGGGTACAGAATCAGAGCAAATGCTGAGTGAGACACTGACTATTTGCATGTGTCATTTGCTTTTGTCTCTCTTGGACATGTTGGGTAAGACAGAGCTAATACAGGAAGCTGGTGTGGAAAAACCCATCATGTTTAGATAAAGATTAAAAACTAAACTCAGATTTTTAAAATAAAGAGAAAATGAGAGAGTTATGAATCACAGGGGGAAGGTTATATGGTCTATAGAGCAGAGGTCAGAAGACGGTGAGTTAAATCAAGGCAGAGAGATCTAGGTTACAGGACGAATCTCCTGTTGGAGAGGCTCTGATACACTGGAATGTGCACCTTGCTGAGGTTTCTTAGTTTTCTCCTGGACAGATGGCGTAATGTGTTTAGAGTAGCTGTAGTCAAAGGTTGGACTCGACCTTCTTTAATTCTGATTCTTTCATTATATATGTAATTTCCTAAATATGATGAAGGACACCAGTACTTCTCACTGTTATTCATTGAATGAGAAAAGATGGATATATAAGCATTCTGATATGAATTAGAGACTTTTCAGAAGTAATAGGCTAAATATTTTCAAACAAATTCACATCCTAGCTTCACAAATTAGTTGTGGTGGGACCCTGAATAGAGGGTTGTTGGGACGATGCAGGAGATAATACATATGAAGGGCATTATAAATCGCAGAGCATTGTACACCAAAGCAAGCTGTTACACCTCTAGCACCTGTGTGTTGACCCTACGTTTTCTCCACCTTCTCTTCTCTTGCTTCCCGACCTCTTTCCTCCCAGTGCCCTGGGCACAGGAGTAGAATGATCTTCCTAGTAGTCTGTTGTTTGTTCTAGTTTTCAGTGCTGTCACCCTCAGTGGGTAATACTGGTGAGATGCAGGGGGATCTCTGAGAGGTGGGGAGGTTTTGCATTACTTGAGAAGCTTTTTGAGAAACCATAGATTGAAAAGGGGAGGCTAAAGACAAAACTGGGAACCATAAACAACTGTGAGAGTCATGCCAGATGTGGTGTGGGGCATGGCCAGGGCCAGGGCTGTGGGTGGTGCTGAGCACCTTGCCATTCTGGCACCAAACAGTGCCCTGGCCTCCTTGGGAAAGGTGAGGAAGGCCACCAGCCCCTCACTCTCTGCATGTGACTATTTCACATAAGTTACATATTTTCACATAAAAGAATATTTCAAAGTCTAAAATGGAAATTTATAAACTGAAAGAAATAGAAGCATTGTATCTTTATCATTGTTCATAATTGTCTGTTGCTATGTTACAAATTACCCCAAGATAATTCAGCAGAACAAGGAACAGTTATTCTCACACTTTCTGTAGCTCAGGAATCTGGGCCCAGCACAGCTGGAAGCCTCTGACTCAAGGTGTGTCACGAGGTTGCAGTCAGCCTGTTGACCAGGACTGCTGTCACCTCCCCTGCTGGGGGACTCATTTGCAAGCTCACTCACGTGGCTGCTGGCAATTGGAATAATATTTCAAGTGATGGAGGAAATCTGTCTGTATTTAAAAATCCTAATCTAAAGTGGGTATTACAATTTTATAAGTTTACAGCTCTATATAAGTCTGCAGTTTTATACCTGGAATTGCCCAATGATGGACATACTTTTAAAAATCTTCATTGAGGTATATCAGTATACTTAAAAATTTTCTTTTTTCAACTCTGATCTTATTGAAACCAATGAGAAGGAAAAACTGTGTTCCCAACCACTTAGTCTCATATGGGTATAGTCTTCAGTTGTACCATAGCATTTTGTTAACAGAATAGCCTGAGACATTTTAACTTGATTCCTATGCATTTTATATTTGTTATGTTAGATAATGGAAAAAATTGACCAACTTTGATAGAATTTAGAGCAGGGATTCTCAAAGTATGCTTTTCTGGGAAGCTGATCCTGCCAGAACAGGTGGTACCTCCCCTTTTTCAAATGTACTCACTACACATGACCCACGGCTCCATATACTGCTATATTACATGTTAATAGACTTAATTTATAAACATATAAACCCAGTCTCCTCTTATACATGTGATGGATAAAAAAATCTATTCTATATAATATGTATAATTTTTACATTTAATACAAATTCTCTATTATATGTAATCTCACATATATATCCTCCTATATGTATAATCTTATGTTCTGATATTACTAAATATATTAATCTACTTACATATTTATATAGTCTGTGTTATATAAGTGTGTGTATGTTTGTGTGTATAATCTTCTAATCTGAAATATAAGCTCATTAGAAACAGATATCATAAATCACTTCCATACCCTGTAGATTTTTCCAGCTCTAAGTTCCGCTTCCTTTTTGCTTAGCAATTCCATATTTAAGTCATTTCATTATGAGCAGTCAGAGGAGCCAAGCTGAGTCTTAGTACTTTGCTCAGAAATCGCTTCAGCTGAATATCCAGTTTCATGGCTTACAAGCTCAGCCTCCCACAAAACACTAGACCCTGAACACGATTCAGCCAAGTTCTTTTCCACTTTATAAAAACAATTGCCTTTCCTCTATTTTTCCAACAAAAGATCCCCATTTCCATCTGAGACGTCATCAGAATGACTTTTACCATCCATTTCTGTCAACATTGTGTTCCTGACGACTGAAGTGTTCTAAGAAGATGGATGCTTTCTGCCTTGGTCCTTTCAGGCTTCTAGAACAAAATACCACAGACCGGATGGCTTATACACAACAGACAGTTATTTTTCACAGCTCTGGAGGCTGGAAGCCCAGGAGTAAGATGGCCAACATGGTTGGGTAAAGCCCTCTTCTAGGTAACAGGTTGCTTGTGTCCTCACATGGCAGAAGGACATTAATAAGGGCATGAATTCCATGCTTGAGGACTCCACCCTCATGACCTAATCACCTCCCAAAGGCCCCTCTCCTCATCCATCACCTTTGTGGAACAGGATTTCAACATACAAATTTTAGGGCAACACAGACATTCAGACCAGAGCACTTTCTGTACAGCTCTTCTTTTTTCTCGGTCCTCATCTGAATGGTCTATACTTAGCAATGTAGGATTTTTCTAGCAGGCACCTCTCCAAACTCTTCCAGCCTCTACCATTTGCCCAGTTCCAAAGCCATATCTACATTTTTAGGTATTTGTTATAGTAGTACCTCCCCTTCTCGGTACAATTTCTGTCTTAGTCCATTCAGGCTCTGACAACAAAAATACCATAAGTTCTTTGTTACAATTGTTAAATTGTATAATTCACAATTTTGTTAAATGGTTTATTGTTTAAGCATGGCATGAACATTTATTTCTCACAGTTTCTGGAGGCTGGGAAGTCCAAGAAGAAAGCACCAGCAAATTTGGTGTCTGGGGGGACCTGCTTCCTGGCTCATGGACAGCTGTCTTGTCTCTGTGTCCTCACATAGTAGAAGGACTAGCGAGTTCTCTGGGGTCCTTTTAATAAGGGCAATTAATCCTGTTCACGAGGGCTCCACCCTCATAACCTATTCACCTGCCCAAAACACCACGTACTATTAAAATTGCACTGTACGGTAAGATTTCAACATATGAATTTGGGAGGGGCACAAATATTCAGTTCCTAACACATGTGCGTATAGGGCCTTTGAGTTATACTTCTTACTCTAAAGTGTTGCTGTCTGCTTAGCATGCCACGTTCCTGGGCGTTCTAGTCATGTATTGGATGCACTAGGGGAGCAGAGCAGAGTCTCATCATTTACAGCCTGGGCTTCCTAAATTCGGCAGCGCTGGTTTGAATTCCAGTTATTCTTTTCCCTATCTCTGTGATAAACCATTTCAGGTATTTCAAATCTCAGTTTTTCTCATTCTTAAAAAGGGGTTAATAATTGTGTCCTTAGCATTTAGTGTGACACTTCAATGAGGCAATGTATGTAAAGCATTGAGTACAGTGCTTGGAGCACAGTAAAATCCCAGCATGTGTTAGCTTTTGTCACAGAGAACCAAATACCTCTTCTTTAAGAATGAAATCAAACCCAGTTATTGTTTATAAACAAGGTTAGTTCCTACTTCTCCATTCCTAGATGTTTTTCCCTAATTTGTGGCATATTTACTGCAAGTGGATTCAGCAAGCTGGAATAGGCAAGCAGTCAGGGGGAATCCATAATACCAAGCAAGAAACTATGTCCTTTAAGGCAAAAGACTTGGAGATGTACAAATTGCCAATAAGCACATAAAAAGATGTTCAGTATCACTAATTATTAGGGAAATGCAAATCAAAGCCATAATGAGACACTACTTCATACCCATCAAAATGGCTATTATAAAAAAAACCCAAAAACCACAAACTAGAAAACCAGAAAATAACAAGTGTTGACAAAGGTGTGGAGAAATTGGTTGGAGTATAGAGTGGAGCAGCCAAACTGGGAAACATTAGTGTGGTTCTTCAAAAAATCAGAAATAGAATTTCTGTATGAGCCAGCAACTCTGCTTCTGGGTGTATACACAGAAGACTTGAAAGCAGGGGTTCAAACACATGTTTGTACATCTCTATTCACAGTGGTGGTGTTCACATAGCCAAACATGGAAGCAACCCAACTGTCCATGGACAGATGAATGGATAAACAGAATGTGGTATAGACAGAAAACGGAATATTATCCAGCCTTGAAAAGGAAGGGAATTTGGATACATGCTGCAACATGGGTGAACCTTGAAGAGGTTTTGCTAAGCGAAATACACCAGTTACAAAATGACAAATACTGTGTGATTCCATTTATATGAGGTACTTTGAGCAAATTCAGAGACAGAAAGTAGAAGAGTGCTTGCCAGGGGTAAGAGGGAAGGAGGCATAGGGAGTTATTGTTTAGTGGGTGAAGAGTTTTCAGTTTTGTAGGATGAAATGAGTTCTGTAGACGGATGATGGCGATGATTGTGTAACAGTGTGAATGTGCTGTTGTCACTGAACTGTACATTTAATAATGATTAAAACAGCAAATTTGCTATGTGCGATTTTTACCATAATTAAAAACAAAAATAAAAAAAAATGCCATGTCTGTATTGTTTTTCTAAGGGGAATTAAAGGAACATATACTGAGTTTTAAACCTAAGAAGAATGTTTTGGTCAGTCCCGTGAGAAAGTTTTGATTGCCAGAGTTATGTTTTCATCCTCTTTGGCAATAATTGAGCCCCACTCCCTCTGTTCTCTGCCATCTCCCCAACCTGAGAAGTAAGAGATGACTCGAAGTCTTACCTGGGCAATGACTTGAAAACCAGTTACTGATGGTCATGGTGGCATCCTGAGAAGTAAGTTTTCTTTGCCTCCTCATTTCCAGAAGCTGTTGGGTAACCAGGTAAGGACCTTGAAAAGTGGTAGTGGTCCAGGGGCATCCAGATCTTGTTGGACCTCAAGCTCATACAATTTGGGGTTCTCTTACAGAAAAGACTACAGAAAGATTTTTTGCAACTTCCACAGAACACTTGTGAACACTTTCGGAGGCCCTTCCCAGCGCCTTCAAGGAGCCTGGAAGCGTAAACCCTGTTAGTTTAAGGTGCCTTATCTCTATTCCAAAATGAAAGGCAGAATAAAGTGAGGATCATCTGTAGCAAACTGCTTACTTTTTTCTGAGCTTTGCTCAGAAGCAAAAAGATTTGGAAAAATGTGTTACATTCAGGAGACTGATACAAAGCAAGGATGGAAAATGGTTTATGCAGCTTAAATGCACTCTAGTCCATGTTTAACTTAACCATTTTTCCAAACTTCAATTTGGCAGTAATTTGTACTGTAATTTAGTGTGATGAAGTGACCTTCAGCCAAAACCAATTAACTTTGAATTTCTTGCCTAGACTTGCATTATAAAATTTTAGAGGCATTTTCTGAGAAATTGTATAAAATTTCCGTCCTAATGATGACCTTGAGGTATTCTTGTGTCAAAGGAGATACATAATCTTCTCTTCTTTGGTCTGGTAATTAACTTTCTCATCCTTCCCCTCCTCTCTGGTCAGTCTTCATATCTATTTCGTTCCTTAGAAAAAATACTTCATCAATCAGAGATTAGAATAATCTCATTACCCCTGGGAATTCCTTGGTGTCACCCAGGCCTTTAATGGAGTTGTTAGGGAGTCTTTGTCTTTGAAAGCATCGCTTAGTGACCAGATGGACGCATTGGAAGCAACTTGCAGAACGTCAGGAAAGATGTTTAATGAATTAATGAAGCGTAACACACGCCCAGTGAGCAATAGTAGGTTTCCGGACTTCTTGTTGTAGCATTGTTTTGCCTTCAGTAATAGCATAATTTCTTCTTTTCTTTGTGTGAGGAACGGAGCTTTCAGAAGTAAAATAATACATATTTAATTCACATCATGAAAATGAAGGCACACCATGAGAATGTGCCGAGGTCTTTGTTGTGGCAGAATTATGAGAGGGGCAGGCTTTGTGATGCCCAGCAGGGTAAAAGGGCAGCTGCCACCAGACTTGTACTCAGCCAAATTCCCTTATTGTCAGATGTAGATTTCGGCATCCAGATTGCCCATTGTTCAAACGCCAATCGAGCACTGGGATGTGTTTGTCAGACTCGTTTTCACTTCTTGGGCAAAGCCAGAATTTGAATCCTAAATTAAAGATGGAAAGCAAGGTCTGTAAACCAATTAGATCCCATTAGCATTCAAGTTGGGATTTTATACTGTTTTGCGTTACTTGAAAAATAGAAAATGAATGAAAAAAATTTTAGGTCCCCTCCTCCCTGAGGTTTGGGGGAAACTGTATAAAACTTGTTCATGTTTGTGGAGAACTGAAGGTTCCTGCTTATTTTAGACTCTGGAAAGATGAGATTTACAGGACCTCAAATTCTGTTCTTTTAAGTGTGGCAGTCATTTCCACCGGCCCGAATTCAGCCAAATTATTTTTGGCTTGATTCCTACTCCAAGGAGAAAGGTGTGATGGAAAAAGTGATAATGAAAATGAATAAAACAAGGAGGAATTTTGCATTCTGAGTTTCTGAGGGTGATCAGTGGAAGAGGGAACAATTTTTGTAAAGATTAATGCCTGATAAAAAAGTTTGCCTTTTCATTTCGTAGCTTTGATTTGGTCAGCTGCTTTCAAATGAGTGCCGAAGATTTCTAAACCTCATTACCAGTGAATGCTTGGTACATGGACACACTTCCATGTAAATTCTTCAAACACTTCAGTCAAAATATGAACAGGAAGGTCTGTTGTAAAATCAGCTTCTCCATACATTTTTGTCCTTCATCGGAGGTCTTCCTGTTGCCAGTGTGATGTTAATCCTAATTAGGTCCGTTTGGAAATTTTAATTTTTAGCAGGAGAGGAATGACTATAAGTGATGGGCTGGCACCAACCTGCTGCCCACTAGATGAACAAATAGCCTCGGCAGAAACAGTTTTGTATTGGAATTTGTTCCTTCACCCTGACAGATTGGCCAAAAGCCAGTGTGACAGCTTTATTCATCTTTTGTCTGCAGTGTTTGTTCCTCTGGGGAGAGGAGAGCCTTCTCTGGCCTCTCGGTAGGAGTGGGCTGCAGCCCTGCTATCGGCCACGCGGGCTCCTGTTTCAGGCTGCCCTCCCCCTACCCACCCTTCCAGGACTTGGCACGCTGTGCATGTGACTCCTGGACATATCCCTCGGCAGCTGCCTCCTTGGTAGGCTGAAGATGTGAGCAGGGTCCCATTGGTTAACCTGTTTTAGCAGGGAACTTAAGGATGTCACTGACCTTATTAGCTCACTTATCTCTTAGTTACTTTCATTACATTTTGTGTTCACCTACTAGGCACCAGCTGCTATATCCAGGCTCTTTATGGGTGTGATTTTATGTCTGCCCTATAACGCAATGGGGGAGAGTGTGATTGTTGCCATTATACATGTGAGGAAGGCCAGACTCCAGCAGGATAAGAGACCCTCTGAGGCACATGGATGGCAAGAGGCCAAAAGTGGATTCCCGACCAGGTTCTGCTGACTGCTGTGCCCCACAGAGCCAGAGGGGCTCTTAGAGACCCCCTCTTTCAATGGTCCCAGCACCAGCTCTATGTCAGAATCAACTGGTGAGTTTAAAACCCAGATTCCCTTGGTCTCATCAGAGTCAGCTAGTCAAAAAACCTAGAGGTGCAGCCTGGGCCTGCTTTGTCTCAGGAGCTCCTGGGGTGATCCTGCTGTGTAGCCTGGGACACTCCCACTGGTCTAGTCCCATTCCCTCCTCTTTTACGAGGACCTGAAGCCCAGCAATTTCTTCTAGGGCAGTTGGCTGGTTAGTTACAAGCTGGAATTTGACCCTAGGTCTTCTGAGAGCCCCTTGGTTTCCATATTGTTCTCGTTCCAAAAACTGACAATGGAGTTTGGATTCCAGAAACATAGTAAGACAGGCTCCTTAGCCTAGGGGCTGATGCCATTGTGCACTCGAGGGGGATGGCTTATGTGCCGTTTTAAAGGATTACCAACAATTGGATGGTGTAATATGGTCTTGTATCAGCTATAATACTAATACATAACAGCAGATGTGGAGCATACTTTGAGTTGTTCCCCAGTGGCAGTCCGGGTGCCGTAGTGAGCCCTGTGGACTGGTGGCCTAACTACACACGTTTACTTCAAACCTGAGGTCAGGTGCCAGACATCCAGTGTCTGGGGATGGCCCACTTCCTTCCTGCTGTGTCCTCACTTGGTGGAGAGAGGAGAGAAATCTCTTTTTCTCTTCTTATAAGGTCACTAATACCATGGGGGCCCTACCCTCACAACCTCACCTAAAGCTAATCTCCCAAAGGCCCCACCTCCTAATACCATCACATCAGAGGGTTTCAACATAGGAATTTGGTGGGGAGGGCACAAAATAAGCCAATAACAATCCCTACTTATATGTACACAAGTGTAAGGCTTCCAGTAACAGGTTTGTAGGATACTTTCTGCTTGCCGGGTTATTTTTATATCTATTTTTGTCAGCATAGCCAGGAAAAGTTGTGATAAAGAGGGCCTGTGACTGTCTGTTTCCCACAAGAGAGAGACAGGAGAGGACACGGGGCCTGCACAATCACACAAGTGATTCCTAGAGCCAAGACCAGAAGCAAGGTGTTCTCGTTCATGGTGTGGTTCTCCTGCCACTGAAGCATACAACCATTTCCAGATTCTATAGTGGGTGGTAGAGACCATATTGCAGTCCTGGTGAGTGTGCAGAAAAGCAGGGTGATGCTTTCCTGTAACGGGACTCTTCTCACCCACCTGAGTCCTGGGTGGGCCTGATCAGTTTGGTGGCTCCTGTCTTTGCTCAGCTGGGGAACACTTCATGCTCTGATTTTTTCCCTTGCCCCTTACTGTCTTGCTTAGCTGCTTCTGAAATGCATCTTGAATGGGTGTGAGGCCTTTGAATATATTATCCCCGTCTCTTAACTTTTTGTTTTGCCCTGTGATGTTTTTCAGTCTTCCAGCTCGCAGCCTTGGTATTCAGCATGTTTCATTTTGGTTCTCAAATCCATTGATGTTTCTTTTTGGCAATCCCTTTAAATTTACTTTTTCTCTGCTTGCTTCTTTTTCACAGCAGCCTGGTCTTGCTTGATGGACACAGTATTATTTCAAATCTGTCTTAAGATAGTAGAAATTTTAGAAAGGTTTTCTTCTGTCCCACAAATTATGTTTCCTCTGGGGCCAGTTGTTCTGTCTGTTCTTTACAGTCCTTTTCTTTCACATCCTGAGTTTCTTCAAATAACTTGTGATCCTTGCTTGTTGGTTGGTTTTAGTGAATGAAGAACTCCATTGATAAGCTGGGAGGGTTGCCTTTGATCTTTTCAGTTGCAGTTGTAGAGACAGCTTTCAGAATAGGCCTTTCTATGCAGTAGGCAGGCCTTCTTTCCCTCCATAATTGACACAGAAAGGAGGGTGGTGCCTTTAAGGTCATTTTACCCCTTTGGGGAGCTGTCACCTCTGATGGCAGATGTTCCAGGCTACCCTTCCTCTGCTCTAGGGTGCATATGGCACTTTCCCCCAGCATAATGTACGTTTTCTTGGTGTTGGCCAGTGAGTCCACCTTTCTGCTGCAGCTCCCAGCCTTAAAGGTTCTCTGTTTATGGGAAAGAAGAGGGGAGGGTGAGGGGTAGGGAAGGCTCCGCCCTTCTGCATTTAGTTCCTAATTCTAGTGCTCCCGTCGCCCCCCACTCCTGACTTGGGTAAGGATAGCTCTCACCTCCAAAAGCATCGCTGGCTGCTTTACCTGTTCCCAGCATTGCTGTTTGTTTTGTTTTCTTTCTTTAAAATAATGTGTTTCCTTGTCATTCTAGCATAAGCCTGGGAGGGAGGCACCCTCTTTGCTCTGTCCGTAGTCTGGATCTGGAAGGTAGACAGACTTGGGGGGGTGGAGTGCAAGGACTCTGCTCACGTAGGTTCCCGTGTGATTCTGCTCCTCTGGAAGCTCTCCCTTGCTGCAGGGTGGGGCTGTGTGGATTATTACTGAGCTGCCAGACTGTTATGGCCGGACTGTTACTGCCTGTACGGCCCACGGGAAAGTCCCCCCTTGGTGTGGCAGCCATGCCCCCACTAGCCATGCCACTGGGATTTTGATTTGTTACCTTGGCTCATTCTTGGTGGAAACTTGGTGTAAGATGCACAGTGGCTGTAGGAGCCGTAGGGGTCTGTGAGATGCACCCGTGCAGACGTGTTTGGGGTAAGGGAGAAGGAGAGAGGGGGGCTCAAGGTTCAGATTTGGCCTGCGGTCAGGACATACAACATCCCTGCCTCTCCTTTTGTGCCCGTCCACCCCTTCCATGAGCTGCTTGTTCCTCT
Organism: Manis javanica; assembly: GCF_040802235.1. Taxonomy (NCBI): domain Eukaryota; kingdom Metazoa; phylum Chordata; class Mammalia; order Pholidota; family Manidae; genus Manis; species Manis javanica. The sequence continues at coordinate 70,038,656 of NC_133168.1, forward strand.
TATTACTTTCTTGTCCCAGATTCTAACAGGAGGCAGCAGCCACTGGCTGTCTAGCACCCAAAAGTCTCTGTGCCCCAGACCTGAGCTTAGCAAGGAAAAAACTCCTACTGCCACACCATCTTGCCCTTGTTCTTACTTTTATCTTTTTATAAAGCTCAGAAGCCCATGGAAATGGGAAATATACAGTTTAAAGAGGGCGTTGAAAGAAAGTGCTTTCCCTTCCAAGGAAAAGAGTAGAAGACACATATTCTCCTGAGATGCTTTCTCTCCATTTACTTACGGCAAGGAAAACAAAAGTGACCCCCAGGTGAACGTTGCCAGTAAATACAAACTCAAATTTAGGCTCTGGCAGTGCTGATGATTGAGTCCTGTAGAGCCGAATGACAGCACTGGTGTTAGGGTGCCTGAGCTGGGGTAGTTTAAAAGTTTTGACTTCATGCTCTGTAGGGAGAGAGATTGTTTGGAGCAGACCACACCAGAGAAGAAACCAGCAAATGAGTCAACAGGCTGCAGGCAGAAGCGTGGCCATGGAAGGAAGAGGAAAGAGTAAGAGAAGGGGAGCGCGAGGGCAGGTGTGTTCTGGGGTAAGGATGGCCAGCTCCAGCTCACTGGCCCCCAGCCCCCAACCCTGCCAGGCAGAGCCATGCTCTGAAGGGAGGACCAGATAGGCCCTGCTGTCATTGGGAGAAAGGTAGCGTAGGGACTGACTGAGGTGGAGTGTTGTGAAATGCTGCAGAGTATTTACAGCATGGTGTATAGCGCAGCAAACAAACTCCGAGCATGCTTGAACAGAAAGAGATCTCCAAACCTCCCCATCATTGAAAGGGAACATGGGTCCTTGTTTGAGCTCAAAAGCAGAGGTTGCATTATTACTCTGACGTGGCTGCCAAACACCCCTGCGAGCTCAGGAGGGCCGTCCACCACTCTGATCTCGGCAGGGCTTGGCTGGCAGTGTGGCGGGTACCTTTCTGCTGTTCTCCTGGGCAGAGAACTCAGTGGTAGGGCTCCTGTGGGGCAGTGTGCCCTTATGCAGTTAGTTCCTCTCATACCTGGACTTTGTTGAAATTTTTTTTAGCAAAGTTAGATAATGGAATATGGTTTTGTTTAGTCTCCACGCTTCCCTAGTTTTTGCCTACCTCATCGCCAGGCCAACTCTTCAGCGATGTTGGGTCATCGCTGCTGTACTGGTCGTCAGGTTTGACTGTGGCTGGGAAGTTTGTCTGACTTGCAGCTGAGTCCGGGCACGTTGGTTACATTAGCAGCAGCGAGCCTTGTTCTGAGTGTGCATGTTAACAGGCTCTTTAGCCTCCAGCTTTATAATTGGTTCATTTACCAGAATAGTTCTCATTTGAAGTAAGAGTCCTTAAAAAAGAGCATGAATTAAAAAGTTTGGTCTTCGTGTTTGGATGGAAAGGATATTTGAGTCATTGACTTTGGGGCAAGCAAGATACTTTCCTTTAAAATTTTCTTTTTAAATTACAAAAACAAATCTGGTTTGTCGGAAAAAAAACGTGATAGTTCTAGGGATACGTGTGTTTTAAAGATATATTGTGATAAGAGAAATAACACTATGATGAGTGTTTTCTTTGGGTGAAAACTGAGTAGTTGTTGATAGTTTAGGCAATAACACTTTCTCAACTCACCGCTTACCCTTTCCTCTGTAACTGAAGCAAATGGTCTCCCGTAGAGCATAAGGGGACTGCAGATTCTGGATGCCAAGGACACAGTCTGGACAGAAGACCCCAACAGAAGCACAGGTTCATTTTGTACCAGCAGAAAGGGGGTGCTTTATAAGGGACCTGCACTCCAGGAAGTAGGTCCCACTAGAGCTCTCTGAGGATGCCTGTGATGAGGTGCATTCGTGCTGGTTTGTTATTTTTAATCTTTTTAACAGTTTAAGCTAGGCTTTATTCTCCACATTTATTTTACTTAGAGAAGAAAAGAATCTTAATAAGTTGCCCAAGGACAAAAAAGCACTGTTAATAATGAGTAAGCCAGAAGGGAGATGCAAGTCCACCTGGTTCCACAGCATGCATTCTTTCTACTAAACCATTGTGTTTCCTGTAAGTCTACTGGCAAGGTATTTTGGGCCTAAAATACCCTCTTTTCAGCTATGGTTTTTTTCCTAGCAAATGATTTCTAAAATCTCACCTCTTGCAAACTGATTTAAAATGAGGTGGCACTTTCCCCCCATACTGTTCTATTTAAAATTGTAGCTCCCATAGCTCATTTAGCAGTTGCCACCATGGAAAGTAGATTTACTTTTTAACTTGTTAGCCTCTGCTTTGTGTGGGGAGGAAGGAAGGGTGGGAAGAAGGGAGGAGGGGCATGGGCGGAGGAGGTGGTTAACCGTTTAGTGCTCCTGTATGTAATAAAGTGAGATGCAAACAAGATAAATGCAGAATATAATCTAAATCCGTCTATTATGGTGACTTGACTTGTACCATTAAAATAAAAATATCCGTGATTGGTTTACATTTGAGATGGCAAGACAGTATTTCATACTAACATGCCATTTGATATGCAAGTTACTATCGATTCGTCATATAGAACTGTTAAATATTCTGGTTATCTTCTGATTAGGCTCAATAAACACTGACTTTTTGAAGGTTTGTGAAATTGATAATGTGATATGAAACATAGGAAAAATCTGTATTTTCCATGATTTGATTAGCCATAAATTCTATGATAGAAGGAAATCTTAGGAAAATATTCTGTAGGTTCCATAAGTGCCAGGAACATGTTTGTTTTGTTCACTGCTCAAAGTTTAGCATCTAGTAGAATCGTATTCTTAATGTTTGTTGACTGAATATGGTGAGTAAATGCACATATAAATGAATTTTAGAAATTTATTTCTATAAGTAAAATCTGGAGTATCTCCTAATATTACTGAAATCCATTTCAATCTTCTGTACCTTTTGTGCTGCCTAGAATAGAAGTGGATTTTTATGATCCATTTGACTGAAACATTAAGGAAATATTATTTACATTTAGAAAGTTCAGGTGATAAGACGACAATATATTTAGCAAGATAACTTCTCTAAAGCATGTATATAAAGAGAGGTAGGGGAGGGACAGGAAGTGGGAGAAAGAAAGAGAGAGAGAGAGAGAGAAAGCAAATATGGTAAAGGTGATATGGGGAGAAATGGGATATCTGGGTGAGGGGGAGGTGGGAGTTCTTTATAACTGACTGACTTTTGTTGTAGGCTTGAAGTTATTTCAAAATAATAATTATAAAAACATATTACTATCTATTTTGTTATTAGTGGAACACTAACAAGTTTGACAGAACTTACAGATTAAAAATGATAATCTTTTTCAATGACTTAGAAACAAAGGGAATTCATTTCTCTTTGAAAGTTAAACTATAAAGCAATAATGTTGGATCATAGCAGAGATGTGCAGAGCCACCTGATGGGGACGAAAGGGCCTGTAGGATCTGAGTATATAACCTAACGCGGTTAATGCATCGCATGGACTGCGTATTCCACTGGCTGGAATTGTTGGGGATGTTGGATATATCAGGACTTTTAACTTAATAGCATTGAAATTCATTTTATCCAGCTAACACCCCTTCTTTTGCACCCAAGTTCAGCAAACACTGTCCTGACTATAACTTGTCATCCTGTGTTTCTCTGCTGTGCCATTCATGCTGGTGCAAGTACCCTGGTGTTTTCTGGTCACTAGTTAAAAGGCTGTTGGTCCCTTGAGCTTGGTTATGTGCTTCCTCCTCTGGGATATCCTCCTGCTTTCGGCGTACTAATGGGATTTGTTCTCTGATCCTTCGTACCTTCTAAGCTACAACCATCCTCCAGTCTGTGGGGGTCCAAGGAGGCCTCTTGGGTGAAAGCCACTTGGCTTTCCTGATGATATTCGGATTTTATTGTGCCTATTCCTTTTGACTTAATACAATCAAGACTTACTCAAGGGGGGAAAAAAGAATTAGAAGCTGAATTAGAATGAATGTAGATAGTATTCAAATCCATCAATTTCTCTCTTTTCATCAGCAACAGTACTGTCTGTGAATAATAGGAGGCTAATGAGTTCAATTAAAAGCTGGCCTTGGGCAGGTGAAATCAGGACAGACAGCAGAAACAACATGAGATTCATGCAGAAAAAAACAATTTTTCTGAAGATGAGCTCATGGTCCTCAATTACCAATCATGAAGAAAGAATTAGAAGCTTTCTAACTGAAGCTGAAGAGACAGAAAAAACAAGAGTCAGGACTGTTTGTATTCTAAGAACTTAAGATATTAAGAAGGTCTTAAAGGAATTATGAAATAAGTATGTTGGAACTAATAAAGGCTAAGAATAAAAATAATAGTACAGTATGAAATGAGAATAGATACTTGCAAAGGAGCAAATAGAACTTGTAGAAATACAGTGTACTTACTGCAGTTAAAAACTCTGTAAACTGTTAAAAGCAGATCAGGCAAAGCCAAAGACAGAACTAATGATGTAAAGAAAGAACTGAGACAATTGCCCAAAATGTAGTGCCCGGTGATAAAGAGACTGAAAACATGCAAGAGATTCACAGACATGCAGGAGAGAAAGGGTCCAGTATGTCCAAGAGAAGCTAAAAGACTAAAATTGGAAAGGGCCAATATTTGAAATGATAATAGCAAATCATCCTCTTCTTGGGAGAATCACACTGAGCCATGGGCATGATACGCAGCAGCAAATCTACATACGCATCATAGGAAACTGAAATCCCTGAGATGAAGAGAGACGTCTTTAGAGAATCAACTAGGAAAGAAATTATCTACAAAGACCCAGCAGTCCTACTGACAACAGGCTTCTCATCGCAATAAGAAAAGGAAGAAAACAATGGAATAACACGTCCAACTTCCACGTAGATATCTGTACCCATTTAAACTGTCACTCAAGAATGAGGGTAAGACATTTCAGATTCAGAGGAAGGGAGGGATTGACATCTACAAATCTAAAGTAAAGAACTGAAGTCAGAGGGAAGAGATGAAATGTAAGAAGCCATGCTAAGCAAAAACTTTGGGAAACCTGAATGCAGTGGATTTGCTATGTGTGGTCTCAAGATAGTATTTGTCAATCAATATTAAAATCAAGTATCCTTTAAAATATATCGCTCAATGAAACATCATTTTAAAGTTCTAAATAAATCCAGCTGTAACACAAATAATCACCCTAATTTAGCATATGCTTAGATGTGGCTTTTTCTGTACTTTGGCAATTAGAATACTATGAAGTGGGGAAGAACCTTGGTTATTAATGTCTCCCTGGGCATGATGTGGGACATGCCGTATACCTGCCATCCCTGGTCTAGAAGGTCTCCAGAGCCCCTTTTGGCTCTGAGAGTCTACAAATTAAAATATGTTCTTCCTATGCTTTGTATTTTTTTTTCTTTTAAAGCTATTACTGTCGCTTGGTGCTAACTAATGCTTAGAGACATCTTGGAAGTAGAAGTTAGGTGAGAGGAAGAATGGAGACAGGGGAAATGATTCGGTAGTGGCAGGACCGTAGCATTCATAGGTATAAAAGGGATTTCTGTTCACGATAAGAGCAAAGTTTTTAAAATATAATGTTGGAATTGTGATATAAAGGATCTGCGGTGGTATTAGTCAATAGGGTACTTAAGTCTGTGTATTTGTTTTAAAGGGCCATTCCAGGGAGTTTCAGGAGATGGCAGAACATTTGTGTTAGCTTGCATGACTTTTGTGAAAAAGAAGGCAGGTATGTACGTCTTAAAGCCTATAATTTAATTAAAGACAATTGGTTTAATTGATGCAGTCTTTGTATATATTGAGGAAATAATTTTGGTGTTATGTTTTGTAGTTTTGTGTGCAAAGTGAATGGGAACATTCTGCAGTTGCAGGAAACCCTGGAACAGGATTATTGGCTGTGAACTGCCAAGGGGGGGCCTTTGGTTTCATCAAGGGAGTCATTGTTTGGGTGTGTTTTGTATTAGATTTGTCTGGATCACTCACCATCCCAGAACTTATTTCATTACAATAAGAAAGAAATGTGTCTTTCTGGACTGTGTACATTTTCTAAGCCTTGGTTTATTTCTTTTGTGACACATGCTAACATCAACAGAAATATTTAATATTTCTGTGAAAAAGTTTTCCAAAGAACACTCACAAGGACATGTTGATTACCTGTGAAGTCCCTGAGGGATCAGTTTTAGGAAGCAAGGATATATAAGATTGAATAAATATATTTTAGTGTCATGTTATATCTTCAGAGATGGAAACAGGGAAATGTTGACTTCTTGACTTAAGTTTGTGAGTCTGTCTTCTGAAATCTCAAACAAGCTTTTGCTTTTGTACATAAAACTTTCTTGCCTACCTTCCCTTAATATACATATTTAATTTGAAAAGATCTTCTGTATAAGGAGAGAGAAAATGTTGGGGTATTAATGAATGAACACATTAGAGAATTGTTTAGTAAAAAATTGGGCAGCTATGCCCAGAAAAACCAACAAAAATTAACTAGTTCCTTCCAGCGTGTTATTTCACAAATTGTTCAAACTACCTGTAATATAATGAGTCGTAAGAAATGCGTATGTGGTCATTCATAACCCCATATTTATTTCCCAAGTATTTTTTGGTCTTTATCCACAGTTCCTGAAAACACTGCAGAGTCTTAAAGGTGAAATGGGTGCTTTGTCATGTTAATGAGAGACTTTTGGACCCCACCCAAGGGCAGGGGCTGGGGGTTGAATCAGCCAGTGGCCAATAATTTTAGTCAAATCATGAATATGCGATGAAGTCCTCACAAAAACCCTTGAGAAGAGCTTCTTGCTCCGTTGGGTCCTGCTTCTCAGTCCGTTAGAGTTTCTAAGCTTGGGGAACCAGACTGCCTCCACGTGCCGCCAACCCAGGCCCCAAGCTCCACGAGGATAGAAGCTTCTTTATTTGGGACCTTGCCCTGTGTCTCTCTTCATCTGGCTGTTAACTTGTATCCTTTACAGTATCCTTTATTAAACTGGTAAACTTAAGTGTTTTCCTGCGTTCTGTGAGCAGCTCTAGAAAATTAATCAAAACTGAAGGGGAGGTCGTGGGAACCTCCAGCCTGTAGCCAGTAGGTCAGAAGCACAGGTTACTGCCTGGGGCTTGTGAACGGCATCTGAGTTGGGGGTGGAGGGCAGTCTTGTAGGAAGGAGCCCTTAACCTGGGGAATCTCGTGCTGTCTCTGGGCAGATAGCATCAGAATCTTGAGTTGTGTTCTCCAGCACCCTGCAGTTGTTCAGGGATTGCTTGGTGTTGTGCAGTCCTTGAGGGAAGGCCCCCTCCCACATACTTACACACACTGGAATCGGGTCTGGGAACCCGAATAGAGTTCCACTGTTACTGTTGTGTATAATATTGTTGTTACATATATATGTAGGAAAACATGCCTGCACACTACCATTATTATTTCTTTTCTGTATATGCTCCTGTCTACTGGGTTCTAATGGGCTTCCTTGTTCTTTTCTTAAGTCCTGCAAATTAAGAGGTTTTGCTCATACCTACCATTTCCCATATCTGAGTCCTGCTGTTTTTGGAAACTTTTCATGACTCTGATGCAATTTCTTTGCGTTCTAACCAATGGCAGTATAATAATAACAATGATAACATCCACTTATGTCTTAGTGAACTTTCTTTTTCTTTTAATAAACTTTGTTATAGAACAGTTTTATATTTACAGAATTGCAAAGACAGTATGCAGAGTTCCTGTTAACCCCACCCTCCATTTTCCATATCAATGATATTTTACTTATTATGTACATTTGTTACAACTAATGAGCCTACAGTATTATTAACTAAAGCCCTTTCTCTATTCAGATTTCCCCTTTTCCCTTAATGTCCCTTTTCTGGTCCAGGATCCCACCGGATACCATACTACATTTAGTCATCATGTTTCATTAGCCTCTTAGCTGTGGCAGTTTTTCAGACTTTTTTTTTTAACAACCTTAATGGTTTTGAGGAGTCCTGATCAAATATTTTGTAGAAAATCACTCAATTTTCTGATGAGCCTGGGCTGATGTGTTTTTGGCAGGAGGACCATAGGGGTGAAGTGCCATCGTTACCACACGATATCAGGGCTGTGCACCATCAGGACGATATTGCTGTTGGGGTTAACCTGGGTCCCCTGGCTTGAGGTGTTCTTTGTCAGTTTTCTCTACTATAGAGTCAACTCATTCTTTGCATACTGTACTCTGTGGGAGAAAGTCACCTGTGTACAGCATTCAGAGAATGGGAGTTATGTTCCCCTTCCTTCAGGTCAAAGGCTCTACATGAATTATTTATAATTCTGCATGGAGATTTGTCTATTCCCCCATACTTATTTATTCAGTCATTTATTTATATTAGTATGGATTGATAGAAATTTATTTTATACTTTATAATCCCATCCTACTTCATTTTGTTGCTCAAATTGTTCCATCTCTGGCCATTTCAGCTCTTATCAGTTGGCGCTTGTATCTCTTTGACATACCCCCATTTTGGTAGATTTTTCTTGCTTCAGTCCTAGAATCAGCCATTTCTCTAAGGAGTGTGATCTGGGTGCTAAGTGTGCATATTGCTACTGGGCTGTTGCTACTCCTATAAATATATTATTTACTATATGTATCTATATATATATATAGTAAAACAGATAGACCAGTATATGCCTCGTGTATAAGGCTAGCTACCTTATAGCTTTGAAAATGGATACTTTTCTCTTGCTAACTATGAATAAGTAGTCCAGCACCTTGGTTGTAGGGTTTTCTTAATGATCTACAACTTTGGCTGTAAACTCCTTTTAAGCTTCTTTCATTTTGTCCTGATTTGGTGATTATCCAAAAGTTTTCCTTTGCAGTGTAGGGATGAGGATAATGTTGGTGGGTGTTAGAATAAAATAATGTAAAATACCTTTCCTTTTGAGAACCAATACTGAAACGTGTTGTCTACTTTTTACAGCACTAGGACAGGAAAACTGTGTAACTCATAGAAAAGCATAGTGTCTCATAAACATTGCTAAAAACATAAAACCCCGATAAGTTTATGTATGTGGCTTGCCTGTGCCTTAACTGTGAATTGTGACTATATTTTGGGCTGGAATTTAAATATTTGACCTCCTCAGAACTTTGGGTTTGGCCCGGAACCAAATGTAGTATGAGAGCTGGCAGGCGCTGCAGGGAAGCGTCTCCAGAATTTTATTACTGTGGAGGAGACTTTACTTCTTTGTTTCTCAATGGGGGCAAAATGCTTTTGAGTAATTCCAGGTGGAGGCTTGACAGGGTTGGAACATTAAGACTGGGTTACATAATTATACTCCACAGCCGGTGTGATTAATAACCTGTGTGCAAGCATATTCGACATAAACAAGGCATCGTTCTTTGAGGTTACATACTGATCCCAGCTCTCCTTACTGCTGTGGTGAAGATAAACATCTCATTTCAAAGTCCCTGCCCTCCCCCCTTCATCTCCTTCCCTTCACTCCCCCCTTTTATTCTTCCTCCTCTCTCCTCTGCCTTCCCTCCCCTTTCCTCTCCAGAGTAGGATATTGGCAAAATTAATTTTGTTCACATGTACACACTACTAAACTATTTCTTTCTAGTTTTTGCTTACATTCAAGCAGTGCAAAATCTACTACAAGTAAGGTTGTGGAAATAATTTTGCATTTCCTTTCTTTTTGCATCTATGTGACCTTCTTAGTTTTAAATTAAAATCAACTTTAATTCTTATTACAAAGATGTAACTTCCTTGGTAGGCTTTTAAGAGTGAATTTATATTTGAATAAAAATAATGACATAGTACAAAGGAGGAACAGCTTCTCTTTTTGGCATGGTGAGTCTGGTTTGCCATCTGGGTGGGTATGCATGGGCACTGCGGCTGGTTTGGCAGCCCTGCTGCTGACCGTGTAATGACCCCGAGTCGGAGGCCCACCCAGAATTGGTTGTTCGGAGACACGGTATTGGGTACAGATCTGAAAAGTCCTATTGCTGTTCTGCAGACTGGGTAACATTTAACTTGTGAATCCCAAGGCGCACTCACAAGCCATCCCAGAGCCCCGGGCTCCTGTCGTGGCATCCAGTGTGGTGGTCCTGGGCTCGTCCCTACTGCACGGTCCCCTTCACTCCAACCCCCGCTGCCCTTTCCTGGCCTCCATCCCGAACCGTGAAGGCTCCTCACTGCTTCTCAGTTTGAGCCTCTTTGTCAGATTGTTCACATCATGATTTATTAAGATGTATTTATTGTTTGCTTAACGTTGCACATGAGGCCCTGAGGGCCTGAGCACAGGGCAGTGGCCAGAGCTGTGCAATCTGGTCTGCTGGTGTGGGGCCGGGCCTGGTGAGGAGGCTGTGTGTGTGCAAACGTTCTGAGGGTACCAGCCAGGGAGGCCTCCAGAGGGTGGCATCAGTGTTTCATGGGACTTCCGCATCATCTTTCTGGTGTGTCTTTCTTGTTTGGCCCAGGTTTTCTTTCATTTTTTATCCTTTTAATAGATGATTTCAGAAATGGGAAGCAAGCCTAGATTTTTAACAATAAACTTAAAAAAAAATTGATGAAATTCTTATTTGATGCCTTCCTCATGCCCAACTGTTAGATTGAAATAAAGATTTTTTGGATTCGTTCTTTACAAGTGTTTCTATTTATGATCTTCCCAACCTGCTGGATTTGTAGGGTTATCAGAAAAACCTGCATGGTGTCTCGTGGTGCAGCCAGAGCTCTGTAGGACCCCTGTTAGCAGGACCCAAAAGACCGCATTGGGCTGTGGGGAACTCTCTAGACTTGGCACAGAGGGTGCTGGTTTCTTCCTTGTTTAGGCACCAGCATATCATCCTGCTATTGATGGTTGTACCCTCAGTTCTCTGGCCGTCACCCTGCTGGGATTTCACTGCCACAACTGCGTGTAGTTTCCAGTCTCCTGATGTATTGCTTGGTCTCTGTCTTTGTTAGGACTGGGCATGGGTTTTCTGGATTTCTGCATTTCTGGAGCCACACACTGTCCTTGAGATGGGAGAGGTGCTGCCCCTCAGCGCGGCCTGGGGCCGGAGGGGACAGACGCTTCTGCCTCCTTCCTCCGGGGGACTTCTCTGGGTACATTTCTAGAGCTCCTCTCCATTAACTGTCTGCGTGCATGGAAGACCTGGGAAAGGCTTTGCAATTTCTGTGTTTCCTTTCTCCAACCCTCCAGATGAAAAAAGAGAAGTATGGAGACTAATCTCTCTGCAGCTGTGAATTCTGTTTCCTCCTCAGGAGGCACAAGTGATGGCAGTTTGTTAGGTTTTAAATATTCTTTTCACGCTGCCACTTTCATTTGCATCTGGTCCTGCTCCCTGTCCTAGGTTGTGTTAGATCATCCTCGTGTGACAGGAACTGAATCTGTTCTCCTTTTTTCTCCACATAACTTCAGTGATGTCCTTGTGCATAATACTCACCAAATCTTTGTTTAATCCATGAATCTTAAGCAAGTAAAGTCGTTAAGCTTAAGGGATTTGGCTGAACTGAGCTGTATACGTAAGTGCCCCATTTTGCAAGGGCAGTTTCTAGTAGTCACCCTAATGGCCTTAAGGTATTTCCAGAAGCTTTAGGGTTAGGAGGAGGATTATACTGCTGCATTACCTAGTCAATGACTTGAGGCTATTTGTAACCTCAGGGACTCCAATTATTTTGGACATAATTGTAACATTTGCCTTCCAGTGTCCGGACGTAACTTATCAGTACCCAACGGGCAAAAATAACATTTGGGGATGCATCCCAAGTTGATAAGCATGTCTGCATATACTGGATGGTCCTGATCACTCCTTAGCACAACAGTGCAAACATTCACGCTCTTTGCTGTTACAGGAATCCTTTCCCAGTCCTGAGGCCAAGTCTTCTTGTGAGGAGACCTTCCAGGACATCACAGCAGAATTAACTTTCACTCCTTTCCCAAACTTCTTTGTACTCTACCAGTGCTGTTGGAAGTTTCATTTTTGTGAGAAAGGTAATGACATTGAGAACCACCACCAGCAGTAACATTTATGAGGGTCTGTGGTGTGGCTGGCCCCGTGCTGGGCACAGGGACACACAGTTAGTGTAGCAGACACCCACTGTCTGAGCCATGTCCTCATACATAGCTTTGAGGGGGGCACTTTGTGGCAACAGCCTTGTATGCACTCTCTGCCCAATCCGATGCTGTGTGGGGGGCCTAGTTGGGAGATGGGAGAGGTGCCACCCCTAGGTGCGGCCTGAGACCGGGAGGGGGCAGGTGCTCCCTCCAGAGGATTTCTCCAGGTGCATCATTCCCAGGAAATCCTGGCGGCACGGCTGCCCTGTTGACCACAGTGTGGGCTTTGGGAACACACCCTACATTGACTTTCCTTCCTCCTGGGATGACCTCCCAGATGAACTATCTTTACCCAAGTCCTTATCTCAGGCTCTGTTTCAGGAACACCCAGACCCTCCTTTGCATATGGAGTGCAGTAGAGGAGCCATACACTGATAATCACATTAAGTAAAATTATACTATCTCTGCTCTGAAAAGTGCTTTAAAGGAAGAGGCACTTGTTTCAGTGAGAGGCGGATCTAGCGCTGAGGATCCAGAGGGTAATCATTAGGCTCCAGTGGGTCAGGGTAGGGAAGTGCTGTGTGCAAAGGCCCTCGGGCAGGAGGGAAAGTGTGGCTGCAGCCTGAGGGAGGGAGGCTTGAGAGACAGGTGAGGGCTGACCACGTGAGACTTGGTAGATCATGCTAAGGATCTTGGTCTTTATCCAAGAATGGTGGGAAGACTTCAAAGGGGTTTTAAACATGGCTGTGGAGAGGCTTGTTGCGAAACTGTTGAATTAGTCTGTTAGAGATGGTGGTGTGGACTGGAGAGGAGATAGAGAGAGTTGGGTGTGCAGGGAAGATACTGGGGAGGAGCAGTCAGCAGCCTGGGAGGTGGGCTGGGAGTTAGAAGTGTTAGTTTTCATTGCCCTCAGGCTGTAGAAGTTGGGGGTAGACAGCCTGGAGCCTGGAGGCTCTACAGGTCTGTGCTGGCTGCTGCCCACCTAACCATCTGATACCTGCCACCCCCTGAGGTAGGTCATGTCCCTGTGACTGAGAAAGTGGTGGAAGCAAGGTTTAAATCTAGGACTTCTCATGGAGGCACTGTCTCTCTTCTGTTGACTTCTAAATGGCAAGCTATTCTATTTCGGTTCCATTTCCCTCTTCAAGGAATTCTGTGGATAAGAAACCATCTGGTACCTTATAATCATTCTTAGACAAGGGTAGCCCTTAGTAGCAGTGGTAAACATTGCAACCTGATTTTACATTGTTTGATTCAAGTTCAATCTGAATGGCTAGAGCTCCCCTCACGGGAGATACATGACGCACCTTTTGGGAAGCAGTTGTCAAAGATGCTTTGCAGTGTAAAGTTGCATAGAATCTTGGTAAAGTGTAATCATCTGCACCTGTTTGAAGTTAGACACCAAAAGAAAATAAAAAATGGACAATGGACATACACAAGGGATTATATTGTGAAAGCATAGAAAAAATGGTTGGTGGCCTATGTAGAGAAATTTTAGTATACAGGAAATTTTAGTATAGAAAAGCCATGCTATATTATACTATTAACCTGTATAGCAACTAAAATACATAAGAAAAATAAAAGCAAGTTCAGATGATTCGCCTTGTCTTCAGTTTTGAGTTACTGTGTAGCTTCCCACTATTATTTAAGTGAAGAAAATGAACCAGTAGAGATATTGAAGAAACCAATCGTCTGACTGTTTTTAAGTATACTGTGAATTTTGCCATCTTATGTGTAACCTGCAGTGTGCTATCTTTTTTTTAAAGTTGAAACTTGGTTTACTTTGGCTAGTTTTAAACCCCTCTACCAGGTAGGGAGTATTCATTATACAATGTGTTCTCCTAAGGCAGTTCCTCAGAAGTTTCTTTATGAAGAGTTAAACAGGGAAATGTAAATAACCAAGGGCCTTAAAAACCTGAGGGCAAATTGATTGTCTTAGTCTTTTAAAGGGAATTTTATGTTAGAGTGATGGTGCCCTGAGACGGGGGTGGGACTCAGTTTCTGAGAAAAGCCTTTCTTTATGTGTGTCTTCACTACTGACCCTGTGGTTCATCTGGGGTTTTGAGCATACAAAAAATACTTTTCGAAAGTGTTTTCCTAGAAATGAGCGGGTGTGCAATGCTTTCTGGACAGCTTTGGACCATGTCTCTATGGACTCTTGAACCTGAAATAACATTGGATTTATGGATGACAGGAAGAAAGTGGAAGCAGCATTTCAGAATGGATTTAGCAAATTAGATTCCATTCCAGAACTTGTTTGTTTACTATGTCATTCATTCAACAAACACTCATTGCCCGTGCAGTCTTCACTGCGCCCTGTGATAGGAATGCTGAAGAAAGCCTTGTAGAACAGAGCCTGTGCCCTAGCGGAACAGGTGGGCATATGAGCAGAGAATTTCTGTGTCCTGTGGTAGGTGCTCTAACAGATTTATATGAGGTGCAGTGATATACCTGATACAAAGATTTAGGATCCCTCTGATGTGATATTAGGAAAGAACCATGTAAGTTGGTCTTGCCAATGAAGAGAAATTTGCCAAGCCATTAAAGCAGAGGGGAGCATTTTAGCCAGGATGGAAGGCATGGAGGTGTCGGTGTACGTGGCATGCCATGGGCTGCCAGGAGCTGTGTTGGTGGCTGGTGGGAAAGGAGCTGCAAGGGTCAGTGGAGTTTTGTGTGCCAGGAGAAGAGGTTTGGGACTTTTAATTGGAAGAGATGGAGGTGATACTGAAACGTTTCAAACCAGAGCATAACAGGGTCAAATTTGGGCTTTAGAGTTTTTCTCTGTGGAGGAGAGATTTGTGGATGGATAAAAGACTGGGAAGACCATAGTTGGAAACAGTAGAGTCAGAGGTCGGGTCAGCTCCTGTGTCTGAATGAACACAGCGCAGAGAAGGAGAGGGGGGCATGTGTGATGGAGACACGGAGGGGGTAGGAGGCGGAGGACTGACTGACAGACACCCAGACGTGTCAGCTGAGGGAAAGGCAGAAAGCCCAGGATAACTGATGAGTTTCTGTGTTTTGTGAGGAGCCGAATGGAGGGGCCTTTGTCCTAATGTGGGTACACAAAACTGGGGCATTTGGGGCAGGGCAGTTGGAGATAAAATTAGTTTGTGTCATCTTGATTTTGAGGTGGTACGTCTGGTAGGTCAAAAGTGGGTCTGGGGCTGAGAGGAACTATTTAAGCTGGGGATGGAGACTGGGTCGCCACCAAGGGTAGTGAAGCCATGAGGTCCTGGAAAGAAATTCTGAAGCGGAGGAGGTGAGGACCAAGCCTGCGGCTGAGGAACGTCCCAGGAAGTGGATGAGGCTGAGCAGTGAGAGGGTGGCGGGGTGGGGGAAGGAATTAGACAGAGGAAAGAGCTCAAGAAGTTGCATAGAGAACATTTCTTATTTTAGATTTTGTGGCAAATGAAAAATGTTCCTGAAGACATGATAGTCTATGGTATGTGGAATTAAAATCCACATTTCCTATTAGGAACAAAACCAGTTTTCTTTTAGATATCACTTATAAGTTGGTATTTATCATGCCTTAAATCTGCTGTTAAAGTTTAGAAAGTAAAGGACTTTATATAAAGACTCTGTACTAGATGCATTGTTATCCATCTTTGGTTGTCCCTGGTCCTTTTCCTGTTTCAGATGGACTAAGTCCTTTTATAGAAGGTCTGAGACTGTAGCCAAGTCCTGCTTTATAAAATTACAACACACACAAATATTTCTTTCCACTTCAGTTTTATTTCCTCTGATTATAAGCCCCGTTTCTCCCAGGGGCTGTGTTTTTACCAGGATTCACAGAGCCAGAGAGTGAGGCTTGACTGCACACCTACTACATCACTGAGGGAGAATTAGAATGGAAGGGACTCTGGTCTCCACTTAGCGGTGAGCTACCCCACCTCCCCATAATTAAAAGCCTGTCATAATTTCCGCTTCAATGTAATGTTTTCCTACCTGCAGGAGACACCCTTAGAAGAGAAATCTAAACCTTCCTGTAAGGTAGAGTGGAAGTGCCTCCCAACAGATACTCGTTAGCATCTTTCATACTCAAGATGGAAGATCTTCCAGACATCAGCCTTCCCACAACATCCCTTTGAGGCTAGTAGCTGGAAAGTGCAGAGTGAGTCTGGATAGGGAAGAAGACCTAAGGCGGCTGTTTTCCAAAGCAACTTGTTATAGTTCAACACTAGAACCAAGGTACAGATTTCAAGATCAGAAAGAAGACTCATGGCAGCACAGTCCCGTATTGATGACGCCATTATACCAGGTCCTACACAAATCATATTCATTCATGCTTGATCAATAACTGATACTGTTCTTGATTTCCTGACGTGGGTACAAGGATTCTAGCCAAAGACAGTCTCTACCAGCAAACCTGGGTCATGAGCTACTGCCCACATCAGAGTTAATTCATTTCTAAAGTTAGTCTTTGTAAAATAGCATACTGTGACTTTAAAAGATCTGGATAAGGTTTAAGTATATTAATCTTCTCTAATAAGTTGAATATAATGATAAGTTTATTTGACATGTTTTTCGAATTATTATTATCAGTAAGCCTTTTCCTTATATGTTCATTAAGGTCTTTCTAAGGGACTAAGAGACTATTAGTTCCTAAACTGTGATGGGTGATGGATGGACTTTCTGTCTTGAGAATGAATCCCAGTGCTATTTAAAACAGTAATAGAATCTCAGAGAGTTGTTAGACAGTTGTTCTCTGTGGAGGAGAGATTTGTGGATGGACAAAAGACTGGAAAGACCATAGTCGGAAACAGTAGAGGCAGAGGTCGGGTCAGCTCCTGTGTCTGAATGAACACAGTGCAGAGAAGGAGAGGGGGACATGTGTGATGGAGACATGGAGGGGGTAGGAGGCCGAGGGTAGGAGGCGGTAGAGAGCTAGTGATGGGGCCACCAACGATCGTCTCATGACCAGCGCCTGGGGGGTTAGAGGACAGAAGTTGGGTAACTGATACAATGGCGAGAGATGGATTGGGCCCCAGAGCAGCTCTGGATGAGGATTTGGGGAGCAGGTGCACCTCTGGACAATGATGGGGAGTGCAGGGCAGGATGTGGTTGGATGGTGACCCCGGCCCCTCCAGTGACTCTCTGTTCTTACTGTGGGAAAGGAATAGTGTGAGCTGGGAAAGGGAGACCGAGCTAGATTA
The DNA here is from genome assembly GCF_040802235.1 of Manis javanica. Classification (NCBI taxonomy): domain Eukaryota; kingdom Metazoa; phylum Chordata; class Mammalia; order Pholidota; family Manidae; genus Manis; species Manis javanica. The sequence continues at coordinate 70,055,800 of NC_133168.1, forward strand.
AATATTCATGTTTGATAAAGTTTAAAAGTCCTCTCGCTAATTAGTATGGAAAATGTTTAAAAACATGCTTCATGCCATTGGAATAATTTTAACAAAGGCAAGTTTTGTTATAACAGAAAGATTAAAGAGAAGCTAAAATAACACATTGGCCTTTTTTGCACCATTATTTTGGAAGTTTAAAAAATCCAACAGCTGATTGTTGAAGAAAACCTTTACCTTTGTCTTTTTATTTTAGTTTTCTTGGGGGTTGAAGATACGATGACTCCACCTCTTCTTTCCTTGCCTAAAGTCACATGGGGATCCCTAGGATTTTGAGTAAGTGAGAACAAGACTTGACAAAGGGACTCATATAAAATAATGGTGAAGGAGAGAATGTGTGCAGTATTGTTACTGGGACAGGAGCCAGGTGACCCCTAGGGCAGGAGGAGGGTGGTGGTCAGCAAGGCTGGGGGCCAACCTGCAATGCAGGGTAGAGCCTGAAAGAGTTATTAATAGGAATTGGGCTGGACTCTCAGACATGTTGGGTGGGTTACCAGTAAGAGGCTTAAGAGGTAGGAAGGGATGGAGCTTTTTTCTGGGCCTGGAAATTTTGGTTCTAGGGAAGTTATGTTCCTAGACTATGTCCCTGTAAATGTATTCTATGGGCGAAAAATCAATACATGTCTATGTTACTATCCTCTCCCCACCTCCTTCCCACTTTCAGCTGTTTTCTAATTGAGGTTTCAGTTATTCATCCTCATGAAGTGATAGGTCGGTCATAAGATACCTGTGGGAAATCGGTTGCTAATTCCGTGCTGAAGTCATTAGAATTAAAGGTCTGAAATACTTTCAATCCAAAAGAATCCTGGGACTATAGTTGTTAAGGGACAGACAAATAGTTTAGCTGCAGTACCTGCAATTTGATAACTAACTGCTAATTGGTGGGATGCTCTGACTTTGTCCCTGGTGAAGGGGAAGATTGATGCCCGCATGAAGCGCAAAATCCAGGAAAGGTAACATAGCAACACTGTCAGCCACATCCAGCTACTGAGGACTTGAAATTCACACAGCCTTTCCCCCGAGATTCCTTTTATACTGAATAGACAGACTCCATGTTTAATAAAGCGGCCGTAATTTATGCTAATTTCTCAACAACTCCCATAGCTTGTTGTACATTGGGTCCAGAGGACAGGAGCCTGTTTATTCTGCAAACTCCTAAAGCATGCTGAGTGCCTTTCTTAGCGACAGCTAATTTCTTTTTAAAGAACAGCAGTCCTATAGGCTTAGCCTTGTGCTAAACTCAGGAACAGATTTAACAATAACCTGCCTGTTCAGAAAGCTCCCTTGCTTGTTGAAGGAGATTTCAGTGCTCTCTACTGGATTGAATTACTCTTGATTGTAGAATACTGTGAAAAGTTTTAGAATATTGCTATAGATACTGACATATGACCGTCTCCAAGTCTAATTGTGTAGGTTTCTCAATTTACATTTTCCTTTGAACTGCAATTAACCCACCTACTCAGTTCCTAGAGAAATATTTTTAAAGAATTGTTTTATAGTTTGTTAGTAACGTTTAGGCCTGGTCTTGCTGTGACTGAGTCATCTTGCTAACCTTGCGCTTGTTAAAAATAATTCAGAGTTTTTATTTGTGTTGCTCACTCTGGAAGAAAGCCTGCATTTCTTTCTGCAGGCTGGAAACCAGGACAAGAAGGGAGAACTAACATTTATTAATTCACATTTATTAATGTGGATGAGGCCCTATCTCAGGTAATTTTTAAAGAAGTTTCTCACTTTGTTTTCACAGAAGTCCCAGGAGGTGGGCGTAATCATTTCCATTTTGTATGGAGGGAATTTGACAGATGGCCTAACGTCAGGGATGACGGAGGGGCAGTGTCTGGGGTTTGTCCCTAACTCCTCACCATGTGCTTTGCTGTTCTTATGAATGGGCTCTTTTTTTTATTTTGCAAACACACTTTGGGATTTCTCAGTTCATTTTCATCAGTACGAACTGCCTTACAGTTGATGTCCATTCAGTTTTGGATGGCGATGGGCCAGTGCTAGCGGCAGGGACTACCGGTTGCTGGCTTGTGACTTTTGCTTTTCTAGGTTATCTTCTAATGACAAAAGCTCAGGTGACAGCTTGGACTTGAGGACGCCCATTGTGGGGCGTCCTGATCTGCTTCCCTCTCTGCGTTCGCTCCACCCTTTTTGCTCCTTCACACTCGCTGCTTCTCTGTGTCTGTCTGGGACTCAGAATTCCAGGTCTCTCTGCTCTGCATGTGTGCTGCCCACTGTACGAGAACGCAGGGCCTGCCTGGTCCTCTTGTCCAGGTCCTCAAGGCTGGGCCCAGCAGCAAGCCCGGCGTCCTGACGTCCTTGTCTGAACTCCTCCAGGGCTGCTTCCTGGCTCAGTGGTGCTCCCGTGGGTGTCATCCCTGGGCGGTCTTTCTTGATCCCAGTCTGCTCTTGTCCCTGGATGTAGCATCTGCCTGTATCTCTGGACATAGTTCCTCTGCATCCTCCAAACGTCTTTTTAAAAAGTCCTGTAGTTTATGATAGAGGTTGATGGTTTCTTTTAGGTTTGTTTTGTTTTCTTCTACTTTTTAACTGGATCCAAATTGTATCTTCCTCTAGTTTGGCTTGATGATCTTAGTGGTGTTGTTACTGAGAATGTCCATCTGGGATAGACTGAATGGATTCCGTTTTGTTTGGTCGTGGTCCGTCTGCTCTCTTTCCTCTCCCCTGCCCCTTCCCTTTGATACCAAGGGAAGTTTCTGGCATTCTTCACAGTGCCATCTTACTCCCATCCCAGATGATCAGTTTGTCTTGCTTCTTCCTATAATTTTTAATGTCTTTGCTCTCTTTTCTCCCCTTCTAACCCTTTGATAGGTGTGCTGTGCCTGATTCATCCATATGCGTTCACAACGCCTAGCACAGCACCTTGCTTATATAATTGGGGCTTTAAATTGGTGTCTAAATGTAGAATGAGTTGTCATCTAGCGTCAGTGCAGCTGGAGGTTCAGGTGTACATAGTGTGAAACTATAGGCTGAATTTCCATGGGTCCTGGTATTGGCTTTGTTCAAAAAGTTCCTAATGTCAGTGTGCTTCTTGGGTCATTTCGATTAGCCCCTAAGGATAGAATAGAACAGCAACAGCTGCTGGCCACTGGGAACTCTAATGTGCCCTTTCCTGCAAAATTAATCGATGAATCATGATGCAAAGTAGCCTTCTGTTAGGGTTTCTCTCACCCTCCAGTAAGGCATAGTTATCTGTACTGTGGCTATCAGTTTTGTATTTCTTAGCATTGTTCAAAACCTTATCTCCCATTTCCATACCATTGACACAAGAATCACAAGGGCCTTCTCTGTGAGCTGGTACCCCTTTATCTCACTCATACTGTTTGTTGATGCGAGGACACCAAAACATTATGAAGGGTGTTGAAAAGCGAACTTTCTACAAACTCTACAAATTATTTATTTTCAGAAGTGAAAGTATACATTTTGTGGGTGAGGTGTATAGCCACAGGTTTTCTTTTTCCTAAATATTTTATTTTGAACAGAAGTTTAGGTAATACTAACAGGACATCTTCAAGTGTCAAATCACATATGGCATCTTTTAAGTTATAGAGATATTAAAGTGCTGTGTGTTATTTTGTTATAAAAAGAGCATCTGAAATAATGTTTCATGTCCTAATCAACATTGCCAGCCTTGGGATGAATCAATGAGAGGACTGGATAACACTTAGAGCACTCTGGGAAAGAGCCTTGCTTGGGATAAAGTGCTTTTCTGGTGCGTTCTACTACAGCATGAACTTTCTCAGCTAAGCTGACTCTTAAGTCTTTGTTTCCTGGAGGCCCACAGGAAGGGGGCCAGTCAGAAAATATTTCTTTGTCCATTGAAGCATTAGCTTATGCTCTGTCTCCAAGAAAGAAAAGTGTAGCAGCTCTCAAAAGGAGGCTGGTATATTGTAATCATCTACAGTATCATTTTGTAGATGTTCATTTTGTAGTCTGTAGTATTAGAGCATGCAAGAATAAGTCTTAACATATTCCACTTAAATCCAGGGATTCTTGAATCACCTGCTACTGTAAATGTAGAAATGACTAGCACCACCATTTGCTCCTTCCTTCCTTCCTTCCTTCCTTCCTTCTTCCTTTCCTCGCCCTTATAGTCATTCAATAATTATTTTCTATAAGGCATTGTGAAAGGGATCAGTGATTACACTGTCTTTATAATTCCTCTGAAGCCCCCTCTCCCCCAACACATTTCTTTTCCTTAATGTGCCATTTTTCAGCAGTTATGTCTAGCCTTGGAGTGAGGTGAAGTTATTCTTTTGGAAATGCATCTGACGCAGTCAGCTGAGCTCTGTAGCAGAGGTAGGAGTCCCCTAATTGATTATTTCCTGGGAAGAACTCACCCAGCCCAGGCAGGCAGGTATGTGCCTTATCTGTAACTTTGCCTTATCAGGCTTATCTGTAGCTTTAGGTTCCTTGAGAGCCATTCATTCCACAGGTATTTCTTGAGGGCTGTTTAATATGTGATTCCCTATAGATGGCTCAGAATCTGTAACAGATTTGAACACACATTCTGATATAAAAGTGGTTGATGAATTAGTTTTTTATTTGCATTGTCAGATGCTTGCCCTTTCAAGTGATGTGTGCACATTTATTTCCTGTTTCGGGTCAGCAAATTCTTTCTTTTTTCCCTCCCTTTCACTGAAGGACCATTTGAATCCTTGTTGTAGGGTAGCATCTACTTGTGTCTTGCTCTGTCGCTCACACCATCTTTTATCAGCTGTTGTGTTGTGTTAATTTAATAGTTATTCAGTGGTCCTCATTCAGTTTCATGTACTTCTTTCATCCCTGTGCTGCTTCCGTTGCTGGAAAGAAATATGTTGCTCAATCTAAGGACGGAATAAAAGAAATGATAATATTGTACAAATGCAAGCTGTTCTTGTAATGAGTAAGTGGATATAATGTCCACCTGTAGTTCCTTTAGCTATTAAAGTGGGGCGTTTTGCCTTATAAAGGTTATGAAGATTGGGCCCTATTCTGCTGAAAGCTTGTGTTGGTGAAACTAAATAGGTGGGACAATATAATGGATGGAGAGGGATAAAAAAGGCAACCGTACTGGGCAACCATACAGTTGTCTTTTGTCAAAGGCAGCATCTGATTCCATTAGTTCTTTGTGCAAGAACAGTGGCTTAGTATCAGCGTGAGAGGCTGATGAAATGGTGATTTGATGAAGTCTTACAGCTCGTCATGAGGCAGTTTTAACTAATCCTTGAAACAAGTCACAGACTGGTTTGTTAGCTGAGAGGCCCTGCTACTTTGTAGACACCCCACCGCCAGCATCCCGTTATGTTTGCTTATGAGTTTTATTTTTCCTGTCTTCTCTCTCCTCTTCTGTCTTTGGACAGATGCTGTGTATGATGATGGGATGGTTCTGAGTGTTGACAGGGCTGGAGGAAGATTAGATGTGGGCTGGACAAGCAACAAAAAAAGAGGAAAACAGGTGTTTCCTGCCATGATCATCTAGGTGGACTCCTGGCCCCACATACTTTTAAGTTTCTTACATATGAGGTGATTGCCTGACTCATCTCTATTTTCTGTAGGTCTAGCACTGTGTTGAATGTGGGGTGTGAGCTGCCCTTAATGCTGAGTGTGTGTATTTGGTGCATGGATGCTATGGCTTTGGAGGTGATAATTCTTTTATTGCTGTTCTCTAATGAACAAAGTCACTCTAATGAACACAGTTCTGTCAGAGCAACTGGATGAAGGTCATCCCTCCGTCTGGGAGCCAAAAATTCAGTGATGGCTTTGAGACACTAATGCTGAATCCATTTCTTTTGTCTTGGTGAGCAATGGGATAGGGTTCTTAGTAGTGTCTTCACACGGGCTGGGTAGATACAGTGGTAGATAGAGCGATCAAGGAAACCAGACAGGCTGCCTAAAGACCTCTGGTCAGGTGCCCCAAAACCAGACATAAATCCACAGCTGTTCCTGGTGTGGTCGTGGAAAGCCTGCAGTGTCGTGTCGGCTGTGCTCTTACAGGTTGAAGCTAATTCAAAGTGGGGAGCATCAGCTGGCCCACCCTCCTCTATAGGAGTTCAAACAACATGTAGACAGGTTTTGCCACATTCCTAGGATCCTGGTGGAAAAAGATCCATTTTGCTCTACCTGGGATACTGAATATAGGTGATTTTTGTGATATGGGTGTTATTATTACTGTATTTGGGTCTTACCTGAAGAAGGGTCTCTGGGCCTCTCCTGCATGCCTCCCAGGTCTCACCCCTGTAGCCCGTGTCTCCACCCTGCACTGTGATTGACGGCTTACCTGTTTACTGACTGACATTTAGCATAGTGTCGTGAATATAACAGATGTTTAACTGATACTCCTTGAATGGAATTTAATTAGCTTAATAAATGCTCTGCACATTAGGCTCCCAGGCTGTAGTGTGCCTGCTTCTCCACCCTTGACTTTTGTCTCTGGACATGTGGACTCTGTGGAAACCCTAGGGAAGACTTAGTCTAAACAGAAGCCACCCTAGGGAATACAGTGGTCCAAGTGGATATGTCCTATTCTGTTTCCAGCTGTTCATTGATTCCTTTTTTTGGTGTTTCACGTGAGCTGTTTTATAAATAACAAGGGCCTTGTTGTACCTCAGTCCGTAGTAAGCAGTACACACTGTGCTCCACGTGTATAGAAGTCTGCCCTTTGGGAAGGATGAGCTGAAACTTACTCTTCTCATTGTAATTAGTCATCCCTTTGTCATGAATCATGGATTCTGTAACAATCTGAGGTCTGCCAGGCAACTGTACAGTCGTCTTTTGTTAAGGGCGGCATCTGATTCCAGGAACAGTGGTTTAGTGTCAGCATGAGGGGCTGGTGAAATAGTGATGTGATGAAGGCACACAGCTCATCATGATGCAGTTTTAACTAATCCTTAGAATAAGTCACAGACTGGCTTGTTCATTATTTCTTTACATACCTGAGAGACTGAGATAATAACTAATCCACCTGTGGAGGGAGAATCTGGAGTGGGGGCTCGGTCAGATGGCCCAGACCTGGGTCTTACGAGGGGTTAATGAGGAAGGGAGTTGCCCCTCCAGCTCCTGGAAAACTTCCCACTGTATTGTTTTACTACAAACATTGAGCAGTATCTGAATTGATACACTGCCTAGCTGATAGCAAGGCTCAAGTAAACCCAGGAACTTTATTCAGAGAGGTGGTGATTACAAAAGGGATTTAATTCTAAGAAAGTGTGAATATTAGAAATTTCTCAATGAGAACAGCATTCCTTTTACCTAGTTGGGGTAGGGGGAACATATTTGAAGAGGACAATTAAGTAGAGAAACTTTAGCTTTCTTTTCCCCAGCGATTTCTCACTGATAATTGTGTGGAGCGCTGCAGGCTCTCACACTCTGCAGGGAAAGTTTGATGAACACTGGGCTCTGTGAACTTAGTCCAGGGCTTGACAATAGGCTTCCAGACTGATGAATGTTGTAGCCGATCTGAAGGTGTGGCCTGCCTTTATCTTTAACTGTGATGTCACTGCGGTCTAATTGCATTCAGCATTTAGGGAAGACTCTTTAGCATTGCTAAATCAAACAGCTTTTCATCACAAAACCCAAGGGAGAAAAATGTAAGAGATACTTGTGCTAAATTAAAATGATGTCATGGTGGCAAGCAGGTGCCTCAGGGACTCCAAAACTGGCTGGTCTTCATTCTGAAAAAGAGTGCGAGTGAGATCTGTTGGTTGATAACTCCGTCCGCACACCTACGTGCTGTTAGAGATATAAGTACACTCTTTGTGTAATTAAATACATAGACTCACTGGACCTTCAGAGCAGTTCACCAAGCACTGCCTTAAATCTCATAAACTTAAATCCACAAAGGGCTCTGTTGGTTCTTTCTGGAGTCACAGGATTTTACAGTTCCTTTGTTAACTCACCTTAAGACATGGCATTAACTGGGGGTAACCGCTGGGTACACTGGGAGAATAGCCACTTGGTGAAGACGGTTTGTAATCCCCCCAACTAGATGAAAGCTAATAGCTCACACGGTCCTGGGATGCACAGGGGAAGTGGACGGGTCATGAGGAGGACACTGGAGTCCAAGGAAGAGCCCTTGAGGGACTGCTCGCTTGTCACAAAGTGACAAAACCACTGCTGTCTGTTCTGGGAACAGAGCTGATGTTGGGCAATCTGAGTTCTAGTTCTAGTTCTCTCACTATGTGACAGTTCCAATCTATTTCTATGCCTCTCTTTACCTGCAGAATGAACAGCGTTGAGATCAAGGCACTCTAAACTTAAGCATTCTGTAATCTTGCCTAAAATAATTTCAGTCCCAAATGATTAGTGGCTATATTAATCAGGATTCTCCAGAGAAACAGAACCAATAGGAACCACCTATCTATCCATCCATCCATCCATCTACCAAGAGATTTTAAGGAATTGTTTTGCGTGGCTATGGGGGCCAGCAAATCCGAAATCCACATGGCAGGCCAACGGCCTGGAAATTATGGCAAAAGCTGGTGGTGCTGTCCTTAGTTTGAATTTTGCATAGCAGGAGGCTAGAAACTCAGGCAGAGTTTCTATGTTGCAGTTTCAGGGGCAGAATTCCTTCTGCAGGAAACCTGTCTTTGCTCTTAAGGCTGTCAACTGATTGGATGCGGCCCATACACATGGAGGGTAATCTGCTTTACTCCAAGTCTTGATTTAAATGTCAATCACATCTTCATATATTTTGGAAGGGGAGCAGTGGTGGGTGGTTGCCGAGCTCAGAGAAGGCTTCGTGGGAGAGGAGATACTTAAGGTCTTGAAAGGTGATGAGGAGTTTCCCAGGGAGGCGTTCCCAGCAGGGAACAATATGTGCAAAGGCATGGAGAATAAAAAACTGACACTCATGAAATGGCAAGGTATTCAGAATGAATGGATGGAAAGCTTCTGTCCATAGGTGTCTGTTAATGTGTGTGTGTATTATATATATATATATATCTGTTGTTAGCACTGGAAAATTAAAATGTGGCACATTTTATAGTTTCTTGGTAAATAACCATCTATCAGGCCATCAGTAAAAATGACAATTCATGGTTTTTAAAAAATTGTCAGTATAATGTATTTAGATAGAGTCTACTTAAGCTTGTTCAATTTTTTCATTCTTGACAGTTAAAAAAATATATATGTATATTTGCCCATACTGGATAATTAAAAAGTGAATTAAGAAATTTATGTCTATATAGGATTTAGCATATAAAGGCAGGCATTCTTGACCAAATTTCAGGGTTCTGAAAGTTTTCTCTGAATCAGTTATGTCACATTGGGCAAATCAGTTTACATCTTTTTGCTTTAAATTCTTACCTGTAAAGAGACAGAGTAGGGGCTGCTTTTTATAGGCTAATCTGTGATCCTATAAATGAAAATTGTTATCCCTATTGTGCCTAGTTATATAGGTGTATTTCTCTAGCATCAGTCATTGTGATAATCACACCTTTCCCAGTAGTGTCTATTTGTGGTGAGAGTACTTTATTGCTGCTTTGTTCGAGCATTTCACGTTTCATCTACTTTATGGAGTATCTGATGTGTATTAATCCATTAAATACTTAGAATAGCCCTGCAAAGTAGATAATAGCATTTCCATTTTATAGATGAAGAAACCACAGGTTCAGACAATTTAAATAACCAGACTGGGCTCGCTCAGGTGGTAATGGGGAAGCTGGGGTTGAACCCCAATCTTTTGGGGTTCTGTATTCTTTATCAAGGACTGTAACCCACAGTACACAATCATTACCATACGATAGTATCTTGTGTACCTAGCAGAGGTGAAATGCCTTATAAAAAGACAAGTCTCACTGTCTGAAAGCAATCTGTTTGACATTTTGAAAAATGAAAGAAAAGAGAGGTCTTTCTGGTTTGCTGACTAACTGGCCCGTGAATTTTGATATAGCAGAAGGCAGGAATTTTAATATGTCCCTGGGCAGCGTATCAAACATAGGAACAAGGGATTATCCTCCGTTGAGGACATCCTCCTGAGAGGACCCAGAAACCACCTGCTTCATAAGTTATGAAACGCTGATCCTTTGACTCAACCCACTTGCTTTTGGTGTCTGCCGGGCACCTGTGGTGACTCTCCTTGGCATGCCGCTTCCAATTAGGGTCTCAGCTGGCCCCTCTACTTGAGGGGATCAGTTCCCTGCCTCCGAAATAGCTTTTGGTTTTCAGCCTAGGTACCATCAGAGAGCCACGTCCTCATCTTCCAATCTAAATTAGCTGCTTGTCACTCAACGATCTCCTGTTTTAGGTCTCTGCATTCCACGCATCACTCTAGGATATTTTTCCGATTTGTTTATTTACCTATTTGTTTTGACGGAAACTCAGTGAGAGCAGAGACCTTCTCTCTTACTCACTGCTCCACCCCAGCTCTGGATAGTCGTGTGGTCACAGTAGGCTCTGTCTGTCTGTCTGTCTAATCCTCTATCTGTCCCTCTCCCTCTTCCTCTTTCCCTCCTTTTTTCCTTCCTCCCGTCCTCCCTCCTTCCCTCCGTGTAGGTATCTATAAAATGGCTTTGCCGTATGAAGTTATAGGCTGAAGCAGTAAATTTGTTTCTCCGATTAGGATGTGGGAAGACCCTCAGCTTCCTTTAATCCCTTAACCTTGATTTTTCTTTCAGTTGCTCCCTTTTTGTATCAAGTCCAAAGTACAGCAGAGTGCTGAGAAATTGAGCTTTAATTACTAAATTATGATTTTGAAAAAATTATTTCTTACCACCCCTGTGTCTTTGTTTTTCTCTTGCCAGGGCTCTGTGATTAAATTATAAAGAGACCTCTTCCGCGGTTCATTCTGGATGAATGAATGGTTTCCTCGAGCGCCATCCACACTTCCCCTAGGGGTAAGTTCGGGGCACTTGTCCATCTCAAGCGTTAATGTACGTCAGTCTGTACCTCTTATGTTTCCCATGTTGCTCTGTTAACTGCTTTCTAAGGACCTGGGTGGGAAAAGCCAAGGTGACCTGTCAGGTACTGATAACTGAGGTTCCTGCAGGCAGTGGGGAGTCAAATCTGAGTGGCTTATTACAAACATGCTTTAATTTGATGTGTTGGACGATCCTCTTTATGTGGGAAACCATTTGCCCATCTTCTCTAGGAACTTGGGTGGAGAAGTTGCAGTCTGGAAAGCATTCATTTCCACCTGTTTACATGGCAGATACTGATAGAGCGCACACCTGAACTCCAAACCAAATAGGACCTCCTGTTGAAGAATACACCTGGAGTGGGTAAGTTCTAGCTGGCTCTGTACGACAGGTAAGCTCAGGAGACTTGGGCATTAAGAAACCACCAAGGAGAGGGAAGGTTCCAACTACGTTAAGGCTGTTTTAGACGGACTGGGGGCCTTTTACTTGTAGATGTATTAGAGTCACAGGTTAAGTACTAAAGCGGGAGAGCCGAACAGTCCCAAAGCAGTGTTTGGAAGGGTTGTAAGTAATTCCCTGGGTCAGTTTGTGTTTCTGCAGCTCCTGCTTGAGTTGCTGAAATGCACAGACATAAGCCTCCACTTTCCTGGCAGCCACCCGCCCCGTCTTTCCAGCTGAGATGGGCCCTTTGCATCTCAGCTCAAGGTGCTGCCTCTGAGAAACCCTCTCCAACCACCCAGGCTGAAGTTTTGGCCACCCTGTCACCTGCTACCACATCACCCTATGTTGATTCTCTGTAGAACACTGGTCTGACAGTTCCCTCCCTTGTGTATGTATTGATCAGCTTGCCACCCAGCTCTGCTGTCACTGGTAGTTCCATGGGGACACGACACTTGTCTGTCTTGGCCCTCACATAACTGTGTAGACCAGGATAGCGTCTGGTGCACGGTGGATATTTTTTGATGGTCTATATAATGAGTTGAACAGTTAAATAAAGCTCACTGTGTAAGTTGCTCAGTGTCGTATGGTGAGAAATTTGCACCAGAGATTTGGGAGATTCCATTTTGTCTGTTTCGTAGTTGTTTCTAAATGTGAACTGTTCCCTTGTAGAATTATCAAGTTTAATATGATCTTCCATGTAAAAGTTAAGTTTCCTAGCAAATATAGTACATAACAAATTTAGAAGTTATGATAATAATTGATAATATTTGCACTGACTGACCTTTATATCATCTACATTAGAATATTCAAAAGGAATATCTAATTAGCCTTGGAGAGGTATTTCATTTATGCTTAAAGAAGTTCAGAAACCATGACTGAAATACACCTTTTGGAAACCCTACAGTCTAGATATTTTGGAGTCAGATTGCCTGTTCTTTGATTCCTGTCTCTGGCATTTCCTGGTTCACTGATCCTGGGCAGATCGTTTAACCTTTGGTGCCTCAGTTTCTTCTTCTGTGAAATGGGCATATGAAACAAAAGCCTTTTCCTCATAGAGGGATTTTGAGTAATTATAATAGCACATATATGCTCATATATATGCAATAGAAATTTCTGCTGTTTTCTTTCATACATGCTTGGCTTTTTATATATTAAATACATCAAGTAGATTTAAATAATTATGTATTTGGGTGCTATTCATAAAGTGGCAACATACTTTGAGGATTTGGTTTTGCATTGTGTGGATGAAAACAGCAGTCCATGCCTGAGGTCACTGGAAAGAATAAACTGACTTATAATCATTTATAATTTTCATAAGTAACAGTAACGATAAAACATTGTTAATATGTCACATCCCATATGTGTAGCGATACTGTGGTCTCTTTGGTGTCAGTCTGAGTTTTTGAGTTGTACTTGTTTTATGGCCTTTAGCAAATTACTGACTTTGCTTAGCCTCTGTTTCTTCATTTGCAAATAGTGATGATAATATGAATAGGATTGCAATAAGAATTAAAGATGAAAATACACGTAACACTCCTGGCACATGGCTTCAGAATCCTTAGTTTCTGTCTTTTCCTTCCAGATCTTTGAGTTAAGAATATTAATATCCAGAGGAAAGTGGCCATGGCTAGGAGTGTTTGGAATAGTGTTCTATTTATAATGATGAAGGGAGCCGAATATTTAGCATAGAAAGGAGTAAGCTTAGGGGGGAGCCTAGTGCCTGCCCTGAAGTATCGGGGAGTATGTCCCCTATCAGGGGGACAGGGGCAATGAGGCACCTTGCTCGGAGGCCCCTTTGGGTTCCATGTTAGGAAGGGTTGTGTTAGGAGCTTTGGGAAAAGGGGGCTGGCTGACGGGTGAGCCTGTGCAGCGATGAGCATCACAGGGTGGGTGTGGCGTCCGCAGGCCGGTTGGCTGCAGATCAGGAGTTCCTTCGAAAGGATTCCTCCGCTCATCAGGAAGGCAGATGCCATGGCAGGTGTAGTCTTAACAATGCCTCTCCTGTATGAAGGGCCTTGTGTCCAAAATCATGCCTGCCTAGCTGGCTGTGTAGAGATCTGTGTCTCTAGAAACCAGGGGTTTAAGCCTTCTGAAGTCAGGGAGTTAGGACTGCTGATTGTTTTCTTTTAAAATAGGATTTAAAATTAGCCTGTTTGTCTTTTATCATTTGCACCAGAGGTCTCAAACTGGTAGGCTTCTGGCTGGTTCTAGGTTGTGGATAAGCTCTGTTGGGCCTGCAAAATGTATCCCCGACAAGTGTTTTAAGGATATTTAAATTAGTTTCTTACCTTTACAAACTGCAAATTTTACATAAAAGCCACATGTTCAGTTTCTTGAAAATGCAGTTCACAGGGTAACACAGGGCTCTGCATTCCCAGCAGCACTGCATAGCTGGAGCCGGGGGCTCCTGGCCCTTTGGAGCCGATCCCTCAGAACCAGTTTGCTGCAGTCCCCACCACTTCATGCAGCTTCCCCAACATGGGGTGTCAATGACCATTTTTCATTTACTCAAGTTGTTTTTCCTTATAGCAGAATTAGGAGAAAACTGGAAAAGTTTCATCTACTTCTTACTGGGAGTGGAGACACTAAAGATATTTCTATAGAGTTTCATATTTCAGGAAAATAGAGCATTTTTGTGTGTGTGTTGAAGTACACTTGCACAAAGTTTCTGCTTCTGAAGAATACAGCAGTCAGACCTGCTTCGTTTGTACACCTTAAACAACCCTGGAGGTGTGTGTGATTCCTAATCAGTGCAGTAAACACTTTTCCTGCCGTTCAGACACAACTCTTTTGCTTTTATTTGAGGCTATTTCCTGTCTGCCAGCAGCAAGCTCCCCTGCCTTCTTTCAGATCCATTGTTCGTTCTGGTTCAGTGCAACGGGAACAGTGTGGGGACTCTGGAACTAGGTACCACTCTGCCTTCTCCAGGGGACCCCCAGGCTCCCTAGACTTCATGGCACCAAATGAGGGCTGGTAACCTCATGTACTCTGAGCATGGTTTCCCCCAGAACTGTGCTCTTTGCCCACCAAGGTACAGACTGAAGTCTTAGGACTGTTTTCTATGTGCATTTGAATTTTAGCAAAACACATAGTCTGGTGTTGTTTGTTTATTCTGCTTTACAAGGGTGGTCTGGCATGAAGATAAACTAGAAGGGAGGGAGAAATGAGGGAAGAACCACGAAAACTGATTTCTGTTGTTTGTAAGTTGCTTGGGAAGAAGTGAGAGGTAGGTGGTGTGCATGGATAACGATGGAAAGACTAGACTTAATTAGCAGAATTTTTCGGATGATTGATTGAAAGTCCCTGGAAGGAGTTCTCATCTATCAATTAGTTATTTAAGAATGGAATGTGCTCCCTAAAAGAGCTGTGGACTTTCCATCACTCAGTATATTAGGAAGAAGAGAGCGGCCCATCTGTCAGGATACTGTAGGAGGTTCTCAAAAACAAGCAAGATTGGGTGAGATAGATGACCTCTATGGCCTCTTCCAAAACTCAGATTCAATTATTCTCTGCATTAAATGGATTAGGGACCTTTCAGCTTAAATAGTTTCACTTCAGTCCACAGGAAGAAAATATAGTGACTGGCGTGAGAGGCTGAATACAACACATTTAAATTACATTGAGTTCTGGGCAATTGAGTTCTGGGCAAATTACTGGTACTTTTTAAAATGTTCCAGTATAACCCTTTGAAAATGTTGTAAACAGATGTGTCTAGTGGCAAATCTTTATAAGCCAGGATTTTAGAAGCACATTTCCTAAATGATTTCTTTTTCTACTGACAAATTTCATTTTGCTTTGGCTAAAACTTGTTTTATAGTTTCATTTGTGGCAGCATGATTTTTAAGACAGATTTGTATCACTTATATAAAAATATTATCTGTTACTTACTATAAAGCATTCTATTTCATATTTTAGGATTTTATCCATTGTCAGTAATTCTCAATTGCCAAAGTGCATTAACACTTTGGATATGAAGATCTACAGAAAAAAGTCCCTTTAAAGAAAACCTTTTATTAAAAATTTGTTTTAAATCTTAATTTTTATGTCATGTAATTCTTGCAAAAGTAATTAACTGGTCATTTGGTTAAATTATTGGAGCTTACTTGTTATGGAATGTAAGGTACCACTTAGACTTTATGCCTTAAAGTCTCTCATTTTCATGATAATTAACTTCCATTAATAATTGAATTCCATTGAAATTTTTTTTCATGTTTGATGCCTTTGACTCACTGAGAAAAAAATGTGTGCCAGGAACATTTAAAAATATTAGATTTAATAGCAAACACTTCACCCTGTTTTGTAGAGTTTCCATTCTCAGGCAGGCCTTGTGTTGAATACTCTACATGTATTATTTAATCCTTACAACATCGCACTGAGGCAGATGATATCATCCCCATTTTACAGATTAAGAAAGTGAGAACTTACATGGCATGTCCAATGTTACCCAGCAGGGTCTGTAGTCAGGATAGAGGGACTCTAACACTTGCGTCCTGAACTGTTCGACTGGCCCCCTTCAAACAATGACAGAGCAATAAATGGACTGCATATGTCAGCTGTACGTTTGTGTGGGTTTTCAGTGTCACACGTGGGAGGTCAAACCTTCAAATCATGGCAGTCTTAGATACGAAGGCCAGTCATGCATGCTTTCAGTGTATTCTTGGGCTAATTTGGAAGCATCTGGTTTTAGAAACAGACTTGCTAGATTTGTGCCTTTTGATGAAATGGGGAGAAAATGGAGCTCCCCCAGTAATATTTCTATGAATTTTAGGATTTTCACATGACTATTTCACATGCTTCATTTTCTTCCAGGGTTGCTTTAATCTAGGACATTTTTACAAAGGCATTACTCAAGTTCTGTGCTTTTTTAATGCTCATGATTTAACATACTGCCTTTTCCATCAGAAGTAGCAGACTGAATCTCTCTTCAAGTGTGTGAGAGTATTGTGGAGTCTTTTGCTCATCTGTGAAATTTCATCAAAGGTGGATGTTTATATTTGTGAGAGATTACTTCATTTTATGGAATCCTATCTGGAATTCTACATTTTAACCTTTATTTATTCTTTTTTTTCTTTTTTTTTTTTTGCCCATGCTAGAGACTTTATTATCTGAAAGAGAGAGTGGCTGCCCCAGAGGGGTGTGGAGGAGAGAGAGGAGAGGGGTTGTGGGGAGAGAGAGAGAGAGGGAGAGAGGGAGAAAGACAGGGAGAGAGAGAGACGGAGAGAGAGCAGGGAGAGCAGGGGAACAGAGAGACAGAGACAGAGAGAGGGCAGCCCCTTTATTTACTCTTATTACTATTTTATATCAGTTTTATAAAAGGTGAAGCCCTTACAATTGACTGAAAATTATCAATAAAGAATGATGCTTGGAGGGATATTCTTTGTGTACCATTGTGTGTTTGTCCTCAAAAGTGAAGATTATAGAATGAGTTGAGTTCATTGAGTTTTAAGCAGATAGATTATTTCTGTCATATTAATTTGAAGATCATATTTTTAGTGTCAGTTTTTCTTATAGCTAAGTTAATCCTTATTTATTTATTTATAAAATTTTTTATTAAGGTATGATTGATACACACTCTTATGAAGGTTTCACATGAAAAAGCACTGTGGTTACTACATTTACCCATATTATCAAGTCCCCCCCATACCCCAATGCAGTCACTGTCCATCAGTGTAGTAAGATGCCACAGATCCACTATGTCCCTTCTCTGTGCTACACTGTTCTCCCCGTAATCCCCCACACCATGTGTACTAAACATAATACCCCTCCATCCCCTTCACCCTCCCATACCCCTCCCCTTTGGTAACCACTAGTTCCTTCTTGGAGTCTCTTGAGTCGGCTACTATTTTGTTCCTTCAGTTTTGCTTCATTGTTATACTCCACAAATGAGGGAAATCATTTGGCATTTGCCTTTCTCTGCCTGGCTTATTTCACTGAGCATAATGTCCTCCAGCTCCATCCATGTTGTTGCAAATGGTAGGATCTGTTTTTTTCTTACGGCTGAGTAATATTCCATTGTGTATATGTACCACATCTTCTTTATCCATTCATCTACTGATGGACATTTAGGTTGCTTCCATATCTTGGCTATTGTAAATAGTGCAGCGATAAACATAGAGGTGCATCTGTCTTTTTCAAACTGGAGTGCTGCATTCTTAGGGTAAATTCCTTATTTATTTTTTGATAGGCATTATCATGATCAAACCCATTTTATAATGAGGGTAATAGATTACCAATGAAATATGAATGGTTTTACTGGTGTACAATTGATATATAAAATTGTAAGATATTTCAAGTGTGCATCATGGAGATTTATGGATGGATGTAGAGATGGAGTCCCCCATCTAGATAATTAACCCATCTGTCACCTCACATATTTACCTTTTGTTTTGGGAGAACACTTAAATTCTACTCTCTCAGCAAATGTCAATTATACAGTACAGTGTTATCAACTAGAGTCATCATGTTTTCATTAGATCTTCAGACCTTTTAATCTTATAACTGAAAGTCTGTGCCCTTTAACCAACCTCTCCCTTTTTTTTCCTACCTCTGCACCCCCTGGCAACCACTTTTCTGTTCTCTGTTTCTATCAGTTTGACTCTGTGTGTGTACATGTTATTTGACCCCAAGCTTTTATTAAGAAAATTTGTAAAAAAAAAAATAGAGAAGTTTCAAGAATTATACAGTGAATAATAAACCTATGGCTTGAATTCTGTAATTGTTAACATTTTGCTATATTTGCTTTTACATGTGTCATTTTGCATTGTTATGTTTGAGGACAGAAGACTTCTTAAGTAGTAATTTATGTAAGTCTTGGAGATCTTTGCCAGGGAATATAATTTTAGATGCCTGTTAATATATATGTCCTGTTATATTATTACCTCAAAATGAAGCATCAGGAAATTAAAGTCTAGTTTTATGATTTGGAAATATGCTGGTTTTTATAATTTTAGGGTGGAGTACTAAATTGAGAGAATTTTAGAGTAGTTGGGCAAAGTCTTAAGAACTTGAAAAAAATCCTACATAGTTTGAAACCCCAAATGACTTTATAAATTGATAAAACCAAAGTTATTTGGGTGACCTCAGTGATAAAAAATAGAACCAGACAATGCAAATCCATTGGAAGTATCCGAGGAATGTTGGAGATAATTCAATTTTATAAGCATTTCTGGCATAGAGAATTCTACATATGAATGTATCAAAAGGTCAGGACTGTTTCAAGAAAATCTAGAAGGAGGCTATCCTTCTATGGGATATATGGGATGGGGCATGCAGATATTTCCATGCAGTTCATTGTTCTTCTGCTACGTTTTTACCCTCAGAAGCACATCTTCTTAAATTTCCTTCTTCCTTCTGACATAATTTGTATCCTCCCCATCATATCAAGGAGGAATTCTTTTATCTCAAAGTTATATGGAATCAAGAAATGCTTCTTTGATTCTGGCTATTCCATTTTACTGTTTTTTTTTTGGTAACAGAACCGATGATGTTCAGTGACTTAACAACCTTCTTTCTTCTTCTGTGTATACCCAGGGTACATTTTAACACACACACAGGTTAAATTAACATTTTGGGAATTCCCATGTTTTCTGTTACACGATTTGGCTTCCATGGCAACCTTCTGACTTCAGTCCTGGGGCTTGTGGTTTCTTGGGTAGCATGTCCCGGCTCTGTTGCCCTGCTGCTCACTGGCTCTGTGACCTTCAGCAAGTCACTGAAGGCCTCTGTTTTTTTTTTAATATGTGTAGTCAAGCAATTGGAATAGGGAATTTTTCAGGTCTACTCCACTGGCACTAAAAGTTCCTTGGTTCTGTGGTCACTAAATTTTTGTAGAGGTTAAATTAGCTTTCATAATTATAGGACTGATGAGTTTATGTTATTGCTCTTATCATTTGCCAATTAAGGTTAAAAAGTGTACCTTTAAGTGTGTATTAACTGTGGAAACCATATGGCAAAAAATTCTGTACACACATGTGTGTGCACATGTATAGATGTATGTATGTATACGTAATGTTTCATTTTTCATGCAAGATAAGGAGTTAAAAACATGTCTATATTAGTACCTGGCCTTTCATATTAAATTAGAATCTTGTTGGTTGTATATATAGATCCATTCACATTTCTAAAATAATAAAAACTATTACCATAAAAAGCTATTGGCACATTTGTCCAGGATAACTTGACAACTTCTGCTTTCCTGAAAACTGTTTTCTTCTATAGAATATAACTTAAAAAATTTAAGCACAACACAGATGTGAACTTGTTCTCCCATTCAGCACTCCCTTCCTAATAATTGTAATAAAATGATCAGAAATTGTTGCTTTATAGTTTGCGTATAAATTGAAAGTCTTTCATTAAAAGAGACAGGGAAACGTAAAAACACTTGAACCTCTGGTCTATCACTTTTTTTTAAGGCAACTTAAGCATATTTTTTGGTAAAATAGTGACCTGTTGGGGTAAGCACTTCTGGTGTAAGGCACTGTAGCTCAGCTAACTTAAAATGAAATAACTCCAGCAGGGAACAGACAGTAAGTGTACACCCGATATTTTGCAAATCACAAAATTATTTTGAAGGGTTGCTCTTGAGGCAGGGTTTTTATGACTGTGACATTCCAGCTGTGGTTTTGGAGAGAGAATGTTTACTACCGCTCTAAACACAAGGATGGTAGGTGTATATTCTTGCTGCTCAAAGCCTTCAAAAAGCAGCCGAGGCTCCCTTCAAGTGAGTAAACCTTTTTTCAGTAAACTTAGGAGCGGCGTTCCTCTGGAACTCTGGTGGTAATTCTGGAATGCCGGTCCAACAGCCCCACAGTCATGGGTGAGCCTGGCGGCTCTAAGGCATGATGGCAGGCTGTCCTGGCTAATCGCTTCAGGCAGCCCATGGAAAACCACTTTCTGGTTAAGTCTGCATCATAGTCTTCCACCAATGGAAAAAATTGAACATGATGAGGGTGTGTAGCTAGCAGACAAAAATATATCCAGCATTGCACAGGATCTGTTTTTAGCTCTTAACGGCTGAGCATTTGAAGTGTTAGACACCGTTTCCTGCCTTACGATGGGCAGAAAGGAGACGGAGCTTGGGGATGTGGATATAGACCCTGACTTTGTGAAACTCTGTGTGCTGATTAAAATAGCCTTAGAAAAACTGGCTACATCTAAAGTTTTGGCAAAGGTAAGGTTATACATGTTTATTTTCCCCCTTCTGGAACTGAGACTTAATTTTGTATGTAAGATATAAATGTTTCTTGAAATATTCCTTTTGGCAGTATTTCATGGTGTGCTGACTTCTTTGTTTTACATTATTTTGTACTTAGGCTGCACACATTGCTGTGCATAGGGAATATTGCCTTTACATTTGGGTGTCTACATGCTTTCAAACACCTAGTGGTGATTTACTGTAGTATAAAATTGTAGTGTAAAAGATTTATTGATGTATAAAAGGTATTCCATTTTCCTAATTTTCCAAAAGCTGATTGTATGTGGTATATGGATTCATTTTTCCTGGTATCTCAGGAAAGCACTAGTCTGACCATGTTTTAGTATTAATAACTATCACCTTGCCTTTTACTGGTTAATTCTTTGAGGGCACAAAGGGAAATTAAGATGTGGCAACACTATAGTATTTTGTGGTTTCCTGGTTATTATATAACTTCATCAGGCCTTAGTTTTGAGCAGAGTGAACTACTTGGTTTAAGAGTTTTTTTTCAAACTTGTAATTTGATGTTCACCGTTGATTAATGTTTGTCCATAACTTGTTGTCTTGAACTTTCTGAAAAAGAAATGGAATCCTCAGTAATCTGTCTGTGGAGGGTACCTTGTCTAAATAGAATGATCGATTCATGTCATAATCCCTCAGAAACTGCTCATTCATCAGGCATTTGACAGAACAGTGAGTTTATCAGCAGGGATTGAAGAAGCCTGGTTTTGCATAGCACTTCTTCAGCTTTACATTAATTTGGCCAAGCATGTAATTCTCAGCAAATTGGTAGGTGGAGAGACAGAAATAGGAAGCTTTATTGAAGTCATTGTAACTTGGAAGATTATTTATAGAATTTCTGGAAAGTAAGAGTACTGCTAAACAGCTGCTAGAGTTTTTCCAACATGTTTAAGCATTTCATGGAGCTCTCTGTCACTTTAAAGGATTCTGAAGTTTTAAAGTGTGTTAAAGCTGTGAGATACTTTTAGGTGGTCAGTGTGTCTTCCTTTTGAGTATGCTGGCCCTGTGGGTGTATCAGGCATGCTCAGTTCCTTCACTTCCTTTACAGAAATGTCTTTTAGGAATGGAGGAGTGGTGGGTGCTGTTCCAGTTAGAATTAATAGAAACATTGGGGATGTTTAGTTCATTACTTTTCCTTCGAATCTGGAAAGCGCTGCTCTGACAGAGCAGGGACAGGTTAAGCACTGCCTTTCTCTTGAGTCAGATTAACACTTGTCAGCTACTTTGATTTTTACCAGAGCTCACAGACAGAAACTGAAGCCTGTTGAAGAACCGTATGACTCCAGTTCATACCACATAACTGTAAATAGTGTTGTGAATGCAAATAGATAACACCTTTCTTTCAATATTTTAGTTCAGAGGGAGGGGCTTGCAAAGCCCTCTCCTCAGACCAGGCCTGCTCTGGGATGCCTGGGGGTGCAAGATAAGCTTGGGCTCCTTGCCAAGAGATTATCCTTCCAAAGTGGTCCCTCACTTAACCACTAAGTGAAACAGATGATTCTGTCCTGGTGGTCTAAGATTGTGTTTGAGAAGAGACATATTCCCTTTTTCAGAGATTGGAAGTTAGTGTAGGGACTCTACAAACTTCTCCTGCCCTAGGTATTGAATGGATGTGGGAAGAACATAGAGGAACCCCTCCAGGGACAGCCCGTGCCTCTCAAGTATTGGACAGGACAGTTTTCTATGTATGCCTGCAGGTTTGGCCCACTTTGTAAGATTCACTTGCATGGAGATAATAAAGCAGGTTAGTGAGCCCCTTTAACTGTGAGATAAAAAATTTTTTTTTTCCTTTTTTATGAAACATTCAGAACAAGGTCTTTTTGGACATTTTTAATTTTTAAATGATAAGTGTTTTTCTTTCAAAATTAAGTGTACCTTAGATAAAGAGCAAGGTAAAAATGGCTTGACTAAAAGGACTTAAAAAAATAAGGGGAGTATTGAATTGAAAGAAATAGCAACAATATTAAGACAGAGGTAGTAATAACAGCAGTAAATAAATCTGAATTCTGACAGTTGACACACAAAAGTGCTAGACATTGTGTTTATAACAGTTGGAAATTCTAATAATGGTGGGTTTGGGGCTCTTTTTATTCCTCAGTGCCATGTGAAATGGGCTTACAAATGTTTGAAGGCTTTGATGTCATGTCCTGGGAATATATGATATGCTGGATTGGCAGTCCTTTATAGCCCCCATTACCATAGAGCAGAAGAGGGACCTTATGTAATTTTCTCTAAGTGAAAACCCACAGAGATGATGTGGCTCATTGAAGTCAGTGAGCTGATTAGGTGTCAAGCTGGGATGAGATACCAGGTATCCTGTTAGTTAGTCCTTTCCTTGTACTGCCTGTTTCTTTTATTGGAAATACTTTGGTCTCCTGATATATCTTTGTAAATTGATAGATGAAGGCATGTATGTATACATATGTGTGTACACGTATGCATATACACACACACACATCTGTTTCCCCTTGGACACCTCCCTCTCCCCCACCTTAATTTACTTACCTCCTACTTACCAAACCAGACATTTGAAGTTCTAGTCAGGGACAAGACAAAGACTTGTGTTAAGCTCAAAGCTGACCATCGTTCCCATTGACTATTACCCGAGAGAATTTTAGGTGCATATGTGTATTCTAATCTATGGGGATAAGAGCCCTGATTAGATTTCATCTGCCAATCTGTTATGTTTCAGCCTTAGATTTTTTTTCACAATCCCATTTTAATAGAAGACTATTTTAGGTTTTGTTAGTTCTGTGCCTTACAAGAGAGTGGCTATGAAGGGGAACAGAAAAACAGTAGATGGGTGTTAGCTTAAATGCCAAGGTGATGGAAGGCAGTTGCGGAAAAATAAACTTTACATATTAAAGTGATAGACCAACTTATCATTTCACTCTAGGAAAGGGATGTAGTAGGTGCTACAGATAGTGTCAGGAAGAATTTGATCCAGGGCGTGCCTATGACTTAAATAAAGGCTTAAACATCCTGGCTATCTTTAGGACTAGGCTGGAAAGCCAAAGCAATCCTTATCCTGTCTTTGTGCTTGACCACTTCACATCTCTATCGTTTCAGAATTGTTAGAGTAGAATTTCTAAAATGGAGATGTGAAGAAGGGCTTAAGAGATGCTGAGTTAGGGCTAGGAAAGGCAAAAGCTAAAAATCCATATGATTACAGTCAGTTAAAAGAAACTATGAGTGGAAAGAATGAAAACAGACTTGTGTTCAAGTTGTTAGTAGCCACTCCTGAAGGGTGGAGTGACAAATGAAAGGAAGCATCACATGTAGTCATAAACCAGGAAAACCCCTGAGTTCTAGAGGTTCTAGGGGTTAGAGAACTTCATGAAAAGTCTACATAAATTCATGGAAGACACATGCATACAATACATATGTATATGGCCTTCCATTGAGAATTGATAGGATGATCACAAAGCAATCAAAACAGCCAGGCAACTTAAATCCAAAACAACACTCTGGAAATAACTGGAACCTAGCAAAAACCTTTACTTACCTTCCCTCCCCTGCCCCCACACCCATGTGGTTACAGAGAAAAACAAGGAAATTATAAGAAGACACAGTGATAAGCAGTTTACCAGAGTTCCTCATTGGAGTTAATGCCCATTTGTCTTCACACCCCTCTATGTCTTCCTTTTGTTAGTTATTCTCAAATGTTCTTTCTCAAGTTTCTCTAACAGTAAAGGACAGTTGCTGTAGAGCTATTTGTCCTTGTGCATGAAAGTCTTTCCCCATTGGTTTTCAAGGACAACATTTTAGCAGGTGCTTTCTCTCCCCACATCAGATTTTCTCTCCACTCATTTCCATTTGCACGCTGAGATTTCTCTTGAAGATACGCACACAGCCACCACCACCCTTTTATGGATTCCTCTACCCTCCTAGCTACTGTCTGATTCCTCTGTTCTCCTTTATAGTAAAATTCCTTGAGTAGGTTGTGCCTGTTCACCATCTAAAGTTTCATTGACCTCATTCTCAAATGCTCTCCAGCCCAGCCTTCTCCACGCTTACTCTGCTCTGAGCAAGTTCACGATACTCTGCATGTTGCAAGGTTTAGTGCCCCATTCTTAGTCCTTGTGATTTGAACTGTCAGAAGTATTTGACACTTGTTGACAGTCTCCTCCCTGAAAGAACTTTTTTGATTGGCTTTAAGGGTCACACAGTCTCTTGGTTTCCTTTAAATTTGATTTGCTGACTGCTGCTTCCATTTCCTTTGTGTTTCCCCTTATTGCCTTGACCTCTTCATGCTAGAGGGCTCTTCTCTTCCCTTTGCTTACTTATTTCCTTGGAGAGCTCACCCAGTTTATGTTTTAAATATCACCTACGTATTCACTGATGATTGGATGAAGATGTGGTCCATACATATGATGGAATATTACTCAGCCATAAAAAGGAAGGAGATCTTGCCATTTGTGACAACATAGAATGCATTATGCTAAGTGAAATAGAGTAAGGCAAATACTATATGATTTCACTTATATGTACAATCTTAAAAAACAAAACAAATGAGCAAACAGTAGACTCAAACACAAGGACTAAACTGGTGGTCATCATAGGGAGGGGGTGAGGAGATGGGTAAAGTAGGTGAAGGGGGTAAAGAGGTATACTTCCAAGTATAAAATAGTCCTGGGGATGAAAGTACAGTGGAATATAGTCAATAATATTGTAATACCTTTGTATGATGACAGATGATAACTATACTTACTGGAGGTGACATTTAGTAATATATATAATTGTTGAATCATTCTGTTGTATACCTGAAACCAATGTAATATTGTGTATCAACTATATTTCAATTTAAAAGAAAAAGAAAAAAAATACCATCTTCATATGGATGAGTAGCAAATTTGTACCTCAAGCCCATTTTTTCCCCTGAACTCCAGACTCCTACATCCAACTAGCAACTCAGTATTGCCACTTTAATGTCCACCAGACATCTCAAACCTAGCATATGCAAAAACCACCCCCTTGTCTTTCTCCTAAGCCTTCCCGTCTCTGCCTTCTGCCTCCCCCATTTTTTCAGAACAGAACTGGTGGCATCTTCCTTGACTGTCGCCACTCACTCCCATCCGCTTGGGAACCCAACGCTCCTGCCGAGCCCCACCCACCTCATCTCTCACCTGAGTCCCCTCGACACTGTAGCAGGGACCTCTCCCCACCAACGCCCCACCCCTCGGCTTCCACTTGGCTGCCAACGGTCACCATAGTGGTCCTTTTGAAATATGCCCCACTGTGAGCTTTCTCCAGGCACAACCCTCTAATCATGCCTTTCTATCTCCAAGTGAAAGCCAACGTCCTCAAAATGTCCCTTCAGGCTGCACTCTCTGGCTCATCATCCCCTCTCTGACCCCTTCTCTTCCAGCCACGCTGGCCTGCCTGTTTCCCCTCTCTGGGCATTTGCACTTTCTGTCCTGCTCCAAATGCTCTTTCCCCAGAATCCACAAGGTCCCCCTCCTGCAAGCCTTTGTTTAAGTGTCACTCTTCAGTGAGGCCTTACTCTTCTTCCTAAAGCCATAGCACCGCCTCCCCCACATTGCTGGTTTCCCTTTGTTTCTTTCTTGGCTAAAGTACTTATCACCTTCCAATACATTATTTATTTATTTAAACTCCATGACAGTAGGAATTTTTTTTTTTTTTGGTCTATTTATTTCTGTATCCCCAAGGCTTGGGACAGTGTCAAGCACAGAGTTGTTACTCAGTAAACATTGCATTAGTAAGTGACAGTGGATCCAGGTTGATGCCAGGTGATGTAGTGGAAGCAACCAATATACAGGCGAAATATTATAAGACTCTTCTATCTTATGTTAAAAGTGTAAATTTCATATTTTAATTCATGATATATGCTACTTTTCTAGGGAAGCGATCTCTAAATTACTTAGCCTTAGATGAAATTGAAGTTTCAGGAAGATGTGCCCTTGCGTATCCCTCTGCCTTCCTCCCCACCCCACCACACCTCGTGCCCTCACATGCTTGGTTTTGATTCCAGTGTTCCATCCCCAAAGGCTTTGGGAGGCATATTCTAATTTATAGTTAATGTTTAGGATAATGACCGTGAGGCTTAAACTATCAAGGAAACAAAATTTTCCTTTGTGCAATATTGTTTGTAAAGCAGCGGAATAGAATAACTACATTAAAAAAATTTTTTTATTAAGGTATGATTGATATACACTGTTATGAAGGTTTCACATGAAAAAATAATGTGGTTACTACATTTACCCACATTATCGAGTCCCCACCCATACCCCAGTGCAGTCACTGTCCATCAGTGTAGTAAGATGCCACAGATCCACTGTGTGCCTTCTCTGTGCTACACTGTTCTCCCTGTGATCCCCCACACCATGTGTACTAAACATAATACGCCTCAGTCCCCTTCTCCCTCCCTCCCCACCTGCCCTCCCACACCCCTCCCCTTTGGTAACCACTAGTTCATTCTTGGAGTCTCTGAGTCTGCTGCCATTTTGTTCCTTCAGTTTTGCTTCATTGTCATACTCCACAAATGAGGGAAATCATTTGGCATTTGTCTTTCTCTGCCTGGCTTATTTCACTGAGCATAATGTCCTCCAGCTCCATCCATGTTGTTGCAAATGGTAGGATTTGTTTCTTTCTTATGGCTGCATAGTATTCCATTGTGTATATGTACCACCTCTTCTTTATCCATTCATCTACTGATGGACACTTAGGTTGCTTCCATATCTTGGCTATTGTAAAAAGTGCTGCAATAAACATAGGGGTGCATATGTCTTTCTGAATCTGAGAAGTTGTATTCTTTGGGTAAATTCCAAGGAATGGGATTCCAGGGTCAAATGGTATTTCTATTTTTAGTTGTTTGAGGAACCTCCATACTGCTTTCCACAATGGTTGAACTAGCTTACATTCCCACCAGCAGTGTAGGAGAGCTCCCCTTTCTCTGCATCCTCACCAGCATTTGTTGTTCTTAGTCTTTTTGATGCTGGCCATCCTTACTGGTGTGAGGTGATATTTCATTGTGGTTTTAATTTGCATTTCCCTGATGATTAGTGATGTGGAGCATCTTTTCATGTGTCTGTTGGCCATCTGAATTTCTTCTTTGGAGAACTGTCTCTTCATATCCTCTGCCCATTTGTTAATCGGGTTATTTGCTTTTTGGGTGTTAACGTGTGTAAGGTCTTTATATATTTTGGATGTTAACCCCTTAGAATAACTACATTTTAACCCTCAAACTCCTTCATTAACTTAAAAAGTTCAGTTTTTCATTTCATTTCTCATGTCCCCATCCCCAGCTGTGGATTACAGTTTTGATGTAAATGATTTTAAAAATCCATGTTGGATTCCTACCTTTGCACCTTAGTGACCTTGGTCAAATTATTTAATCCCTGGAGACTATAAAACAGGGTGATTATGTAAGCTATATAGTAGCCCTGGCACACAGCAGCTCAGGGCATACTTAACCCTTTCCCTTCCTCTGTATGTCCACCTCCTTTGGGTATCAAAAAATTTTAGATTCCTGTAAATTATGGAATTTATACCTACTGATACTATTCACTTTTTTTCCCCTGGAAGTTTCTATAAAGTTACTAGCTAAAATCTTATCAGATTTGTTGTAAATCATCATGACTAAGGGAAAAATTCAGCTGTGATTGGTTTAGTTTTACCTGCAGGCCCAAGAACAACTTACATAAGACATAAAGGAATGAACTCTCCAGTTGGGTAAAAGCCAAGTTGAAGTAGAATAAGTTATGTATTTAAAAGGGTGAGAAAAGTACCTACTTAAATGAGGGGAAAAAATGTGTGGCTTAAACATGTTCATTTTTTAACTGAAATGGAACAGTATATAATGAATATTTTGCCAAGAATAACTTGGTACCATTATCATGGTATATTTTCATCATAGAATGCAGTTGAGGTTCAGAGGTACCATGCCTGCTTCTGATTTGCTAAAGCGTGTGCCTTACATGCAGGTCTCTGAGTCTGTGGGAAGCCATGTGGTCACAAGCCTGGCCTTCCAGGGCCTGAGCTTCTGTTTTGGTTTGGGGATTAAGCTTCAGAAGTGCCCATGCCTGCACTGGCCTTTTGTGGAATGACCCTGTTCATGAAAGTAAAAAAAGGGAGGCTGTTTAAAAGTCATGCTAACTGTTTCTAATCTTGTGAATCCTTGACAGTCAACCAAAGTACAGCACAAGGTCTGTGGAGACCAAAATGTTGGCCAAATATTGGATGAGACTTGAAATAGTTTTGGGAGAAAAGCCAGAGTGGGACCGAACATTTGATATATTAAAAAAAAAAAATCCATGATGGCAAAAATGTGGGTGGAAATGTATGAAAGGCATTTTGATAACTTTTAAAAGAAAAATAAAAAAACTGATCTTTACCAGGATTATTTTAAACTACATCAGTTCTATAATTTTGCTTGAAAAGGTGATTTTTAAAAAAACAACAACCCTGAAATATTTGCAGCTTCTACTATGGCTCAGATGTAGCCAGGCCTCTCAACTTTCTGACATTCCAACAACATACCAGTAATATTTGTGGGATCGTTGGTCTCCCCATCGCTTTCATAAACTTGGTGCTGTTAAAGCTGTCCTTAGCTCACTCACTGATTCTACAAATGGGTCGTGATTATCATCACCCCCTCCCTGCACAGCTTGCAAGCCTCTGGGGGGAAGGGAGCAGGTCATGCATCCCTTTAGTCTCTCTCCCATTGCCAGACCAGAGGTGGACGCACAGGACGGTCTTCAGAACTTCCCCGTGAGTCCGTGAATGGAACTCTTCATTTCAAGTCAGTTCCTTGGGTTTCTCTGGGCACCAAGAACGTTTTAGTCCTCTGCCAGCTGCCTCCCACGCTGATCTTTGAGCTGCTGAACACTATGGACTCCTTCCCCAGACAGTATCCCAAAGTGTCCCTTGAAGACAGTTCACACTGTGGTGCTTCTGGGATGTTGGGGTGGGGAGGCAGTACCTGTCCGAGTCTCCCCCAGCCTCCACTCCCTTGCCCTGCCTTCCCCTCACCCTGAACAAGCTGGAGTGTTTCTCCATTTAGTTCACTTACCGATTCAGTCATTTCTGGATTCAGCAAATGCTGTGACGGCCCGTGTCTTAGGGCATGCCGTTTTCTGGTCCTTGAATACCATTCTCTCCTTTATCTACCAGAATCCCGCTCATCTTTCACAGCTCAGTCCTTCCAGTTAAATTCTTTTTGGGGTCATTTTTAACTTTATCCAGTGAAAGTCTCTCTGAGGTTGTTGAATGCAAAAGTCTGAGCACAATGGGCCGAACTTGGGGGTGCCAGAATTTCACATTGTTGGGGATAGTCCTCTTATCTCACTCTTCCCATCTCCAGCTGATGTGTTTGCCTTGGGCAATGAGTTTGCATATGTTTTGAGACTCTGGATTTTGATTGTCCTTGAGTGGTATTAGAAGGGGTGAGCCATTCAGAAGAAACTGCCACTTGTATTTTCATGTCCTTGCTGTTCAAACTTTTTTCTGGATCATTAATCAAGAAGATAAAATTTTACTTCACAACCCAGTGTGCAGGCATATGTGTAAGCGCACACAAGAATTCAGCTTCATAAAGCCGTTTTACTCTTCCTGGGAGGCACTCTATTTTGTGTTCTATTTTATTGTATGCTCTACTCTGTTCTTCAAAATACTGATATCAATTCATTAAATGAATTCATGACCCAGCAATAGGTCATGACTGAGAGTTTGACGAAACACTTGTAAAGTGATGCTGCAGATGTTAGAAGTTTTTATAGAACAGGTGTGAGTGCTGAGATCGTCCTTGTGATAAATTGGCTTACTAAGGTGATGCATTGTGCAAAAAGCTGGGCTATTGTCCCTGTGGGATTTATTACTTCTCCCTTGTTGGATATCAGCCATGCCGGTCCACTGAGATCCTGCTCCTTGGGCATTCCTTGCAGCAGATTGGCTTATCCGTTCATCTGTTAATATGCGTTGGGCAGAAGTCCTGCTGAATTGCAGTAGAATGAATGGGGCTTCACAAAGGATGCTGAGCTGCTGAGGCCATTTGTAGCAGCTCGCTTTCTGCCCACTTTATTTGTAAGAACTGCTCTTTCTAACACTATTCCTATGGAGACCAGATGTTCCTTACACCTGCTTCCTTATACACATTGGGCTCAAGTCTTAAGAAATAAGGTCTTTGAAGTCTTGGCATTCAATTCACACATTCTGAGTGTAGTTCACTGACTTAAGATGAGAGAAGCAGGTGTGGGCAATATTTATAGAGTTCATGAGTAAGTTTGATTCTTAGAATTGAATGCTTTTATTTTAGATTTTTAGGCATATTTGTTCTTATAGTTAAGCATTTTTAATGAGACAGGCAATAAAACTTTTAAGACAGTGTGTCTCCGGCTTCATGCTACTGACATTATCAGGCCAAGTAATTATTTGTTGGGTTGGAGGTGTGGTGTCCTGTGCATTCAGTATGTTTAGAAACATCCCTGCACTCGACTTGCTAGATGCCAGTAGTAGGACCCCAGTTATGACAGCTGAATTTAATTCCAAATATTGCCGAATCTCTCTGGGGGCCAAAGTCAGTGTGGTTGAAATGACTGCTTTAATGTAATACCAGTTGTTCAATGAGCCATGTAGGTTTTTTTCTTACGTTT
This sequence comes from Manis javanica, assembly GCF_040802235.1. Lineage (NCBI taxonomy): Eukaryota > Metazoa > Chordata > Mammalia > Pholidota > Manidae > Manis > Manis javanica. Next base: position 70,086,957 of record NC_133168.1, read on the forward strand.
TCTAACATGAAAGTCTAGTCAGTACACGTTTTTTGTGTCATTGTTTTTTGCTGACATTTGCCAGACCTGTGACAAATTAGGTAGTTTTATGTACTGTTATGATTTGAGGAATTGATCAAAATCAGAAAAGTGCTAACAGAGCTTGGGTGATTCCAAATTTATATATGTAAATACAATAATTGATCTAATAATCAGTTAATAAAATATGTGAAATAACAGATTGTTTAATAAGATCTGATATATTATGCAAAATTGGATTTATAACTAAAAAGTAATAGTGATTTGTATATTTGTGTTGTATTTATGTTTCATTTCACAGCTTTTTGGTTAATTTTACATATATTTTCACACTCAATTCTTGATCTGTGAGGTAGGTAGGGCAGATATTTTTATCTTCAAGTTGGAATTGGGGAAAAGGAGATTCAGGAAGCATAAGCAATTTGTCCAAAGACTAATGCTATTTAAGAGATGCAAACAGGTCTTAAACCCAATTTCTCTGACACAAACCAGACAAGGATTCTGTGAGTTGTCTCCTTAATGAATGAAGCCCCCCCACACACCCCCAATCTCCTACCCCCAAATAAAGGGAACCAAATAGATATTGTTATGGTTGATGATGGTTAGTCCTATTATCATTTTCTTAGCCCTTATCACTCTCTGAAATATTTGCCTTGGGCAGTGATGAGGCTCCTATTTCAGTATAAAAATCTCTCTGGAATTACGTGAGAAGCCTAGCTGGTATCTCACGGTGGTAGAACTTGAGCTTCCCCAACTGCCTTGCCCAGCTATAAATCTGTTTTCATGCAGTGGCCCCACGCTTCTGCTCGCTGTCACCAGTCAGCCCCAGTTCTCCTCACAGCACCATCTGGCCCCCCGGGAGTTGCTCTTGTTCCCCTTTAGTTGCTGCATCTGGGCAGCCAGCTCAGGCCGGAGACAAAGCAGCGCCGGAGGTTCTAGTTTCCTCTGCCGTAAACTGCTCTGTGTGGAAGTGGAGACTGTGGGAATCGGCACAGCAGGTCAAGCCCAGGCACAGGGCAGACGAAGAAAAGGTAAATCTTAAATATCCTCTTAAAAGATATTTTGCTGTGGGATTCCTTGGGTCACAGTGGCTGTTTGGATTGTGATGACTTATTTGTGAAATTCCTCCACGTGGCTGGATATGTCTGGGGTGGTGATTGATCACAATTTTTAATGATTAAACTTCTTATTTGTGATTTTAGCTTAAAAAGCTACCTAGCCCAATCACATGAATGGGGATTGGAGAAGAGTACAGAAAATGAAAGGGATTTTTTTTTTTTAGGTTCATGAGATTGTGGTCCATTGTTAAAAATTCTAATATTCTAATTATGCAGTAAATAAAAAATTACTATAAAGCAGTGTGCATGCATACAGTATTTGCTAAGTACACACAGTCTTAGCACCACGTTATATATTTATTTATTCCACAGTGACTTCACTTAAATGCTTTCTTGGTCAGCTAAGGATCTCATTCCCGTTAGCATACCTAATACATATTATTCCAGGTTAAGATACCTAATTTGTATTATCACACATTAGTATTCCTAATAGGTGTTATTGCAGAATACCTAATATGTATTTTTTTTCTATTTAAAGACACTGGGAGCTTTTACCTGTTTCTTCACTTTTTAAAATAGTTCACAAGGAATCTGTCATTTCAATATTTTCAGCCCCATTTCTAGCAACACACACATACAATTTTTAACTTTAATACCATAAAATTCCCTTAGTAAAGGAGCCAGGGGTGGCGAAATATGAACTACTTATCCTTTTGCTTCCAGAGAAAAATCACAGCTAAAGCACGAAAGGTGAGTATCTGTTCAGTTTGCCGAACTCCTTAGGGACAATTCCATAGTTTCCCTCAGAGATTACCCTTCCTGTCAATAGGTTCCTCAAAAATACTGGTGGAGTTCTTCTCCGTATGGGTTAAGGCTCTTTTCCATTGGCTGGGGTTGAGTAAAGATGCTGAGCAGCTGGCGTGCATTACCCATACATAACAATGCATACCGTCATCCACCACTATCATCTCTGCTTTACTTTTCTCTAGGTGATACCATGTGCATTATCAAAACATTTCTCCCTGGGTTTATATGTCAGTCTTTCAGCCAGACCCATTTGGAAATGATTCCCGCACTTTGTCTGTGTCCAAGTCAACCTTCTCACATGTGATATTGCTTCCATTCAGTTCAACAGGTGTTTATTGAGTACTTACGTAAGCCCAAAGTTGCAGGCCTTGAGTGGACAGCGCCTCATGGAGGACAGGGTCCAGGGCTATGTTTTTTGGAATATAACATGAAATAAAAAATTAAGCTATTAACTTCAAAAGCAGTAGGCTGAGCTCAGGTTGTAACCTGCTGCTGGGGCGTAAGCTTCCAGCCCCACAGCCATTCTACAGCTTTGAATCCCAGTCTTTGTGTGTCCGTGAGCAGCTGACACGGGGGGCTCTCAATAGCAGCTCTGTGCACTGGTGCTGAGAGCTTGACAGCCATGCTGTGTTCACCGGCTTTGGGCATGTGACCTTTAGTCCAGACAAAGCAGGGTGGCTGCTGGGCGAGCAGCCCTGGAGCCTTTCACCTTTGGGGTCATCAATGGGCCTTGGTTTTGACAAAAGTAAACAAGCTCCCTGCTTCCCCCATCTAATGGTAAGATGTCTCTGCGGCAGGGGATGGGAGTTTCTCTGGCTGCTTTTATTCCTTACTTTAAAAGAAAAGTGTAGCAGAGTAAAGACTGACAACTCAGGTTTTGAACTTTTAAAAGTTGGGGTTCTTGTGTTTCAGCTCTGGGGTTGGAGAGGTCTGTGGGCCCCTTTTGAGTGGCAGTCATTCGGTGGCTATTCATCATTTAGATGTGAGTGTTGCCCACCAGCAGGAAAGTGGTTGGTACCAGGGCGGGCCCCACTGCGGGCCTCAGTGATTACAGGTAGGCCTCAGTCTAGTAGACTTAAGTGAGCTATTAGATCTCCTGTTGATACCTAAGTGGAAACTCTTTTTGACTTTATTTTTTCTTTCAATTGTGTGTGGCTAATCTTGGGCAGACTCGTGTCTTTGGTCTTATTGGAGAAACTTTGGTCCAGTGCAGTGCTTTATTAACTTTTAAAGTCACTATTGAACCCTCCAAAGAAGCTATCCATATGGCCAATATGCCCATAAAAAAATGTTTAACATCACTAATCATTAGAGTAATACCAAGTAAAACCACAACAAGATATTATCTCCTACTCATAGGATGGCCACTATTAACAAAACAGAGAATATGTGTTGGGCAAGATGTAGAGAAATTGGTTCCCCCATGCGCTGTTGGTGGGAATGTAAAATGGCACAGCCACTATGGAAAACAGTATGGTGGTTTCTCAAAAAAATGAAAATAGAATTAACATGATCCAGCAATTCTACTTCTAGTTATATACCCAAAATAATTGAAAACAGGGTCTTGAAGAGGTATTTGTACACCCATGTTCATAGTAGCATTATTCACAATAGCCAAGAAGTGGGAAGCTAAGTTGTCCTTTGATGGATGAAATGGATATACAAAATATGGTGTATACATACAATGGGATATTATTCAGCCTTAAAAAGGAAGGAGATTCTGACACATGGTATAACATGGATGAACCTTGGAGACATGCTCAGTGAAGTGAGTTAGGCACAAAAAGACAAATGCCATATGATTCCACTTGCATGAGGTGCCTGGAGTAGTCACATTCATAGAGACAGAAAGCGGAACGATGGTCATCAGGAGCTGGGGAGATGGGGGAGAGAGAGGGGGAGAGTTGTTTAATGGGTGTAGAGGTTTAGTTTTGCAAGATGAAGCATTTTGGAGATTGATTGCCTAACAATGTGCATGTACTTAACACTACAAACTGGATACTTTAAAATGGTTAAGATGATAAAGTTTCCATTATGTGTATTTTACCACAATTACAAATAAACTTTTTTAAAAAAAGGGAAAAGTCACCACTGAACCCTCACTGCCCTGCTCTGTCTGTCTGCAGAGAAAATAAAGGCTTTGTGTCCCGGCAGCGAGCCCTGCCAGATGGCAGCCCCCCAGCCTGCCCCCTTTCCCTCAAAGGCAGGCGGCCTGCTTCTGCTCTTCTTGCGGCAAGGCCCAAACGTGGGCTTGAGAAAAACTTTCAGTCTCATTTAGAGGGTCAACCTCTATCTCACAAGTTAGTTTAGCCAAGAACTCTTTCACTGTGACTCTCCTTTCTGAGTTTTGTACTGCACAGTCAGTAGAGAACAAAGGAATGTTCTCATCGTGTCAGGATGGTGCTCCTGAATCTGTCTGGTGCGGTGAGCCTGAGAGTGGTTTCCTGGTACGGTGACAGATGAGCCACAACCCATTCCGGAGCTTCACCTGCCCACTCCTGAAACAAAGACATGCATTTGACCACAGACTGTGTGCTGAGTTAATGACTTTTACAAGACTGGACAGGCAGCTCAGGCTTCCTTTATATCTTCCAAACAACAGATGAATCAGGCAGTTCTCAGGCCTTTCATTTATTATTTGGACAGTGATTCTGGACACCAGTCGTTTCTTCAGCAGATTTACATTAAACCTTTGTTTTTACCTTTTGGGAGGTTGATGTAAAACGCCTAACAGGGTTTTCTCATATTTCTGTTTTCCAGGGTCATTCATGGACTCACTTCCTGTACTTGTTAACCACGCTGCCTTGTTCCCAGGACCACGTACAGCCTACTAGCCAGTAGTCTCCCTCAGAGCACAAACTAGACCAGGTAAATCCAGCTCATGTGAGCTGTGGTTCGTCACGTTGCATGCCTGTGAGTGTGGTAGTAAGTAAAGATGTGATTATTTGAGCTAGTTATTTTCGTTTTAAAATTGTTGATAATTGCTGCCAAAGAAAAGTCAATCCATTTGACTTTTGTGGCTGTATATTTTTTATATATAGAGGAATTAAAATTAAAAATCAATTACATATATTTGGAAATGGAACTGGAAATACCACCTCCAGCTTGCCTCAAATTATAATATATGAAAAACCAAGGGGGGAAGGTTCAGATCGATTTTCACTTCGAGTTTGGCTTAACTAACAGACTCATTGAGCAAACTGGGGTTTTAAAGGGAAGTAAAGGAATCTAAGTTTTTTCAGATGCCTGCATTAAAGATGAATGAGTCCCTTCATTTCTTTTGTCCCTCCTGTTCTAAAATGAGAACCCTTAAAATCTTTAGAAAAGTTTTAGAGACTGGTTTTATTAAAATGTTTTTCTCCTTGAAATGAGAGCCTTTATGTTTCCCCCCCCCCCATTTCAGACTAGTTTTTGAGGGCTTCTGGGCTTCTTTTGGGGGTATTCCTACTCTGTATGATATAGGAGAGCAGCTCCAACAGAGTGCAGTACCTGGAGTCATTACAAACGTGGAGTTTTGAGCAGTAATCTCTAACGTTAGGGACCTGGGTTAGCTCTTCCAGTAGTTTATGTATAATGAACATACATCTCCTCTCTGAGTATTGAAAAATCAATGAATCAGAGTGACAGAGTAAAGATACTTTCCCCTCACTTCCCCTCTTCAAGAATCATTGATTCAAAATCTCCCAAAACTATGCCTCAGGGAGGTCTCTGCCTTAAGCTGACGTTTACGCCTGTTGAATTTCTGAATTAACATCATACAGCAAATCATCTGTTGAAAGTAACTGGTACTTGAACACGTGATACTGCGCATCTGGTTGATGACCTGCATTGCAGGAGGACCAGTTCAGTAAGTAACCCTTGTCCTTCTTGGGAACAGAAAGAAGTGTCTTGGTTCCTTTGTGATGTGTAAAACAATTTTTTGAAAGTCCTGTCATAGTGAAATGTAATTTAGGTCGTGACTGCTGCTGTTACTCTCCTTAATTTAGGTTAAAATGGGCAACTCCGAGAGTCAGTACACCCTTCAAGGATCTAAAAACCATAGCAATACTATTACTGGTGCTAAGCCAAAGCCTTGCTCCCTGAAAATACGCAGCATTCATGCAAAAGATGACAAGTCACTGCATGGCTGGGGTCACGGAAGCAGCGGAGCAGGTTACAAGTCCAGGTCTCTGGCCCGAAGATGCCTCTCCCACTTGAAGGGTCATCAGCCCTATGCATCAAGACCTGGTGGACCCACGTGCAAAGTGTCCAAAGGCAGTGCCTACCCCAAGCACAGGACGAGTGCCTCAGGAAATGATTTCCAGGGCAGCAACGCTGCTTTCTCTGCCGAGAATGGCTTCCCCTGCGCTGGGCACCAGCGGGCGGACAACCGCGCTGCCTCCAGGGACTGCAACGGGCACCTTCTCAGCTGCTATGGGAGAAACGAGAGCACGGCCTGCGCGCCGCCAGGCGAGGACCGGAGGAGCCCCCGCGTGCTCATCAAGACGCTGGGGAAGCTGGACGGGTGTCTCAGGGTCGAATTCCACAGCGGCGGCACCGACAGCCCCGAGGCGCCGGGGGCCGCGGGCGGGCCGGTGCAGCTGCTGCGCTTCTCGCCCGCCCCGGGCCCCGCCGCCGCCGCCTCGCCGCCCAGCCCGCGCCTCTGCCCCGGCGCCGCGCACGCGCGCTCCAGCCAGGGCAGCTCGCTGAGCTCCGAGTCGTCCTGGTACGACGCGCCCTGGGGCCACGCGGCCGGCGAGGCGGGCGAGGCCGAGGGCCCCATGCCGCCCAGGGGTGCGCAGAAGCCCTTCACCCAGAGCTCGTCCCTCGCCTCCCTCCGCGAGCTCTGCCCGGACGCTGGCCCGCGCGGCCTCTCGCCGTCGGGGCGCCGGCTCTCCGAGGGCCGCCTCGGGCCGCGCGCCAGCCTTGGCAGCCACGTGGCCTTCGCCTCGGCCCTCGACGCGCCGCTGCGGGCGGCGCCCGGGGACCCCGGCCGGTACGCGTCCTTCACACTGCCCTGCCGGAAGCCCCGGGCCTGGGCCGAGGACGCCGCCAGGAAGGACTCCCTGAAGGCCCGGATACGCCGGATCAGCGACTGGACGGGGAGCCTGTCCAGGAAGAAGCGGAAGCTGCAGGTGAGTCAGCCCTGCTCTCCCCCTGCCGCAGAGTGGGCGCGAGCGGAGGCTGCCCCGGAGCCTTGCCCCTGAGAGGGGGTTAGCCTGAGACCTGGCACGGCTTGTTTGCCGGTGTGGGCTTTTTCCTGTGGTGTCCCGTGTACACTGTCCCCCTCAGTCCCGGTCTGCGGGTCCTCCAGTTCCGTGCATCTTGCTGCCTGCGCTCTTGCATGAACTCGACAGGTCTCATTCCAAAACTTGGCTGACCCATGCTTAGGACATCCGGTGCTGGAGAGACTTCCCAGTGTACTGGTCGTCTGGGCTTGAGCTGGGGCAGTTCTTACAGCCTAAACACAAAGCGCCAGGCGTAGACTGTGGTCATTTTGGGGATGAGTAGCCTTCCTCAACTCTGTGTTACTATGGGAACATTAACATTACTGTACTTGAGTCGTACATCAGACAACAGTGGATGATCAGTCTATACGTGTGATCTTACCACTTCCTCGTGGGAACAGTTAACAGTTTTATGCCTTGTACCTAAGAGCATGTAATAGCACAAATATGATAATACTGATAAAATAAGAATCGTGGTGATACTAATACTTTTAATGGTGCATAAAGTTTTAATGGGGGAAGCACGGGCTTTATTCACCAGGAAGGAAAAAAATAGTTTGCTTTTTTCAGCTAACTAATGGCAATTACCATTAGTTTTCAGTTTCTTTGATCTTATTTTTTGTTCTGTTTTGTTTGTTTTTACTTTTAGTTATCTATAGATAACACAACAGAAGTCATTTTGTGGAAGGGAATTTGAATGGGCAGTTTGTCTCTAGTAGAATTGCATTTTAACCATCCTATATGGATATATAATTATACAATTTTAGAGAGCTTTAGGGGTAGAAAATAATATAACTCCCCTAAGCAGATTGTTTCAGCTCTATAAAGTGTACCCTTAGCTGTTTCCTTATATGTAAAAGGTACACCCCCATCCTACCTGTCCTATTCTGTGCTTCATTGCCATTTGCTCCCTTACACAGAAATAAATAAGAGATGATTGCCACCCTGTACAAACTCTTCAGATCCCTGAACATAGTAATTTGCTTACTTCTTACATGTCACCTCTTTAGGCTAAACCACTAAGTAGTAGAGATTTCTGTGACCTTTTCTCTCAGCTCCCACTTTCCAAACAAACTGACAGCAGTTGAGGATCATAGGAGAAATAACTGCTCTTTTCTCCTGGGCTGCCACCCCATGCAGATAACTCTTTTGTCTTTTTTATTCAAATGTTGTAATGCCCACTTATGTCATATACTATGAGCACTAATTGATACTGGCATTGAGCCACTTCTTCTGCATCTCCTATTTGCATAGAGTGTGTTTCTCACCTACGTTTGTGGCCTGACTTACTTATGGCTCTGTGGAGTCTCATTCAGCTTCAGTTTCAGTTCAGCTCAAAAGCAGACCAGTTGCCATGTGTACTGACCACGTTCTGTCCCAGGCCGACCCTCACTGCCCAGCTCACCCACAGGCAAGGAACTTCCTGCAAGTCTGTACCTTCCAAAGACTTAGATTGGAATGATTGGTGAGTCTGGAGTTAAGAACATACTGGTTATACCACCAAAGATCTGAATTTGAAAGCTAGAAAGGACTATCTCATTTTAAAAATGAGAAGCTAAGGGTTCAAGGAGTGTGGAGGTCATTCCTGAAGTCATGTAGCTAGTTAGTGGAGAAGCCACGGCCAAAGCCATTTCTGCTAAGCATCAGACATGGACCTTTTCCACTCAGCCATATGGCCAAGGTATTGTTGAAAGCTCCTGGGCATTACTTTCAGGTCATTGAATATGAAGATGATAAACTGTTTAGAATTTTAAAAAGTGGCCTATAAAGGCAGCTTTTTAGTTTTGCCTGTGTTCCCATGATTAATAATCTATAAAGGTGAACAAGATGAACTTTTTTGGCAAGTATGCCACTTCCGTTTGCCATACTTTTGTTTTTCTTTTACAATCTGTGGTGAAGAACAGGTTTAGATCCTTAAAAATATAGTCAGTGCATAGGAGCAAACTTTGTGATAATATACTATATAATAAGGCACCAAACAAATGCATATTCTTTTACATACACACAGACTTCCGTATGCCAGCAGAGATAAGGTTCAGAAAGGGTTACTATGATGGGCATACTTGTTTTGTTTTTTAAAAAATGATGTAAAAAGAGCCACCCTTTCTTTATATGGCTTTCAAACCCTTGGGTGAGTTAGAGCCCAGAAGCACATTAATCAGTGAAAAAATATACACAACCAAAAAATAGCATCATGCTAATCACAGAGGGAAGAGGGAGACAGACAGACAGATGGACAACCAACACATGCTAGAGAGGAGTATGCGTTTGGTTTGATGTCTGTAAACTCTTCGTGTTAGTGTAGCTGTCCGGAGACCTGTGAGTCCTTGTTCTTGTCCTGGGTATAGTTTCAGTTCTATCCATTAGGGTAGGCTAGGTTATGCTGAGGTAATAAGCCCTCAAATCTTTGAGGTTGAGCACAAGTACATTTTCTCACTTGTGCTGAAATACTGGTTTACATTTTTCCTCTCTGAGATCCCAGGTCCTCAGAGCAGCTACCAGCTGGAACAGTGTAAGCCACTGTGGCAGAGGAGAGAGAAATCATGTGTTGGCTTTTAAAGCTTCCACTTGGAAATGACAGGTTCCACTTGTGTTTGCATTTATGGCCAAAGCAAATCATGTGCCATGCCTAACTTAAGGGGAGAGAGGGATAGGAAATGACCCTGCCATGTGCTCTAGGGAAGGACCAGAAATATTTGGGGGGCAGCGCAGATGACTACTGCAGAGTTCATAGAGTAGATTTAGGAGATCCTGACTCTCGGGCCCCCTTAATTTTAGACTCTCCTGGCTCTTTGAGAGCTGCATAGTCACAGGGAATTCCTGCAGAGGACAGGGGTCCTTACACTGTAACAGAGGAAATTGGCCCAGGATGAATGACAGGTACGAACTTGGTGCTTTCCCTAGAAAGTGAAGAATGATGACCAGAGTTTTACTTTAGCTCCTGAAGAGTTGAGTAACACCTCTTAGTCCCTCTCTACTCTTTGCTATAGTGTCCTGGTCATGAAGTTATGTTATCCATCACTTATGATTATCTGACTGGGGGGGAAATGGAAATCAGACTGCTTGTGTACATGTATAACATGACATCTTAGTTCCACACCCATAACAGCAGTGATTGGGAAATCCAGCTGAGACTATTTAGGGACATTCATTCATTCACTCACACATTCATTTCCATTAGCCTGAAAATTCATCCCTGGCTATTAGGATTCTAGAGAGCAAGCTTTAGAAATTTATTAGAGACTGGTAAAGTTCATGTCTGAGTACAGCAGTCAGTTATAAATGCTAAAATGCAATCTCTTTCCCATTCTCAAGAAGGAAATTTGTTCTACATTGCTATGGTCCAATATTTAAAAGTTAATACTGAAACTTGAAGCCTCTCTCTTAAGGAAACACTGTCTAGAGTGTTTAAGTTTAGCACTTAAGTGTCTTTCTCTGGCAGGGTTTTTCTTGTTTTAAAATACTCCATTATAGCTTGCTGGATATCAGAGGTAATCCTAGTGTTCTGGGAGTATGAGTTAGAGAGTCATATTCATAGCTGAAATAATGTTAATATTAGTTAAATGAGAAGTATTCATTCACCTCCTGGGAGTTTTTGAAGAGCAACAAAGTGACAATTAAAAACAGAATCTTAAACTATTTTGAAAGTTTCCTGTCAGAGTGAGTCACTGTAGCTGGCTTATTTGCTCAATGCTTGCATAAGCATCAGTGCATAAATAAATATGACTATGGGACATAGTGTAAACATGAGCGGAAAATAATATTTTCATTAGTAATAGCTGTGTTTGGGGCTCAGTTGTTTATAACCCTTAGGTATTTGAAAGCAAACTAATGATTTTCCTATGAAAGATGGCAAATAATTACAACTTGATTTCTGAATGAAATGCCTACAAAGAAAACCCCTCCACACGGCTGTACATTCAAAATAAGTCCTTTGGTCCATAGTCCTCAACTCAGTTTCCTTTCATTTTTATTTTAATGGATAAGGAAATGTAATTGAGAGCCAGGTAGCCTCTGAGTGAATGAGTGTGTGTAACATCTCTCTGCAGATACCTTAATCTAAGCTCTGAATTTGGAATTTCAGTGTCTTTTGAGTCACAAATTAAGCTCACTGCTGGAAAATTTACTTCCCGCTATTTACCAGTGAATGACCCATGTAAAAGTTATTTCTCTTGAGTGACTAGACTTGTAATCTAGACATCAGGGGAAACCTTCATGCTTTCAGCTCTGTGCATGGCCAGTTCAGTGTTGAGTGCATGTGGTTCTAATAGGGGGCAGCAGTTATTATATTAGTATTAATTTTCTTTAGAGCTGCCTAGGTCTGATTTTGTGTTGGAATAAATATTAAAGTTAAGAATCATGTCTTTGGTATTCACAGTGCCTAGAATAAAGTAGGTATTCAAATAAAAGGATGTGAGTGTGTGAATGACAATATTCTTTCCATGGAAGAAATTCCCAAATTAAATAAAAAATATTAGTTATGAAAAAAAAAAGGCTGAGTTGCTAGCCACTACTCTTTGTGGATAAGGAATCCCTGGTGCATGGTTTTTACTATCTGAAGTGGGAAAATGAGATGCTAGAGGTCTCCAAGTCTAGGCACCTCTAGTGTCAAGGCCTGCAGGTGGTGAGACTGTTGGCTCTAGGGAAAGGAAGAGAAGTTTGTGTATAATGACGCCCATTCCCTATATCCCCTCCCCACTTGACCTGGGAATGAGTGATTCTCTTAGTTAGCTTTGAAAGGATCCAAGAGGAAAACAGACTTCAAGATTTCAAGAACACAAATTCTTTCCCTGAAGACACTGATTCACAATTAGCAAAGAAATATCAGTCTAGAAATCTTCACTAGTGTGTTTTAAATACACTAATATCTTGATGCTAATTAAGCATAGGTTAGATTTAGGATACTCAGTAGTGTTTTGTTTACATCTGTAAGCATTGGCTCCACTGGCTAAAAATTGGGTTGGGCAACAGTGTACAGTTCTTTCTGGTTTAGGGCTTGATGATTAAAGATGCATTTCTGTGAAACAAATCTTGCTTTGCAGTGGAGGTATTAGCATCCAACAGTATTACACGTATGCGCTGTTGGAGAAGGGACGCTGCGTGTATGTAATCTCTGATGGGTGGTCATCTGCATTGCTCACAGGAGCCGAGGTCCAAGGAGGGCAGTGACTACTTTGACAGCCTCTCAGATGGACTGAATGTGGAGATGCAGGGGCCCTCTCCAGTGCTGGCTTCACTGTGGTCAGGGGGCTCGGCTCAGATCCTGTCCCAGAGAAGCGAATCTACTCATGTGATCGGCAGCGATCCCCTCCAACAGAACATTTACGAGAATTTCATGCGAGAGTTGGAGATGAGCAGGACCAACACGGAGAACGTAGAAACGTCCACGGAAACCGCAGAGTCCAGCAGTGAGTCACTCAGCTCTTTGGAGCAACTGGATCTGCTCTTTGAGAAGGAACAAGGGGTGGTCCGGAAAGCCGGGTGGCTCTTTTTCAAACCACTTGTCACTCTGCAGAAGGAAAGGAAGCTGGAGCTGGTGGCTCGGAGGAAGTGGAAACAGTTCTGGGTAACACTTAAAGGTAAGTGCGTTACTTACTCAGGGGCCACAGGCATTGCTTCCTCCAGCTGCCCTCTTCCCAGGAGATGTCAGGGGGCCCATTTAAGTTAATGGGAAGAGATTTGATACAGAATCTGCCAGCAGGTTTTACTATAAATACTTCTCAATACTATATAATATAAGTTACTTAGTGTTCATATATATTATTCATGCTAATAAATATTGATTGAATTGAATAGTTATTGCCTATTATAGGTATTTCTGCATGTGGGGGGAAAGTAAGTAACCAAATGTAGTTTAGTTATTTGGAACGTAGATCCTGAAATTCATATTCTGCACATGTTCAGAACTCCAGAGAGGTATCCTTCTCAAAGTGTACAACTAAGAATTTCATCCGGATTATTTGATTTGTGTTACCCCACCCTTATGAACTAAGAGTCTAATTGTTATTATCATAAACAAATGTGTTTTTTTTAATGTAAAGGAAATGGGAATAGAATTTGTTAAGATGGTAAAAATTTCTCCCATGCATTGCCATTTAAAAATTATAACTGCCTAGCTCACTGTGGGTGTATAGATTTGAAGCTTTCTAAATGTCCTGAGGAGGAGCAAGGTTCTAAGTCAATACAGTGCTGATTTATACAATGTCAACAGGAAGAACAGGCTCCTGGCCTCTGGCATTTCTGCACAGCCATTCTGTGACTATCAGGAACTGAGTGTGGTGTTCAAAATCAAGCTTCATTATCAGCCGACACCCTTTCTTATCACGGGAGAAAGCAGACACAGGAATCAGGAATCTCATCTGCAGACAGCATGTGTGAAAGGCCCGAAGCCCTCTGCCTGCTCCTTTCTAGCTTATTCCTGCCTCCTGTTTAGAAAATGCAAGCCCCCCACCTGCTCTGCCTGCCTTGGGAGCAGGCACTGGTGCATAATTACCCTTAAGCCCCTCTGGGAAAGGTGCCCTCGTCAAAGCATTTCTTCTTTAAGTAACACCTTTTCCTGGCAAACCAGAGGGTTTTGTAAACCCCAAGACCCAGCATTCTACACAGACTGCCTTTTTTCCAATTCTGGATTTGGATCCTGTGATATATTGTGGCTGAGGGAGGCAAAGTGCTTATTGATAGAAGAGGTTTGGGAAGACATATCGACTCTAGCAAGATAAAATTTTGAAGGGAGAAGTTATGCTTTAAGATTTAATAACCAAATAAGTATTCAAGTACAGAATAGGGAGATGTGGCTGCAAAGTATTATATGTGCAGAAGATTTAGAGGTTTGATCTACAGGCCATTCGTGGAATGAGTTTCCACTGTGATGAAGCTGAAATAAAAGTGAATCTGATGTGGTCTGTAACTGCATGAGTCCTTCCTCTGCCTGGTAAGACTTGGCCGTTTCCTTGGGGCCATGCTATTGCAGGAGACATGTTAGTAAACAAGACAATGGTTCTAGAAAAGGTCCTACCTGAAGTGTCTCTAACTGAAGAGGAAAGTGAACTTGTCTGCTTCAGGCAGCAGGTGTCTGGAACTGTTTGTGATCACGGTCTGAAGCTGCTTCCCATTTGCATGGTATTTATAATAGACTCTATCATATGTGTTCTTTTTTTTTTTTTCTTTTTTAAGTGTAAAGTCCATTTGTTAAAACTGATTTCTTGGGAAGTTGTTCCCTGCTTGTCTTATGAAAACCCCTGGTGTACCCCCCGTGGGGGTTGGGGGGCCAGTGATGATGTGTCTGTATATGTTTGTGCATCCACATGCTACTTTGAGAAGCAGGGCCATGAATGACACTGGAGGGATTTAGGGTCATGCCATGTGCAGGATGGCGTAAGGATCTAGGAAGATTTAGCCTGGAGGAAGTAAGGACTGGGTTGGGCATGAAGCACAGCCTTACAGAAGAGATACCAATTTTACTCTGGGAACCAGAGACTAGCATTGGACTCACAGATAGAAGATGAGCTGATTCTGGATTAATGTAAGAAACAAGAGCAACTAGAGCCACGGGCAAGAGGCAAGTCACCCCCTTCCTGAATTCCCTGCTCCTGAAGATATTTGTGTGGAACCAGATTTAGAGGCTTCCCAGGGAGATTCGGGCAGGTGTCACTGAGGGTTGGAAGAGCTCATCTCCAGGTTCCTGCATCCATTGCATCCCATGCCTGACACACGCACACTATATCAGGGACTTTCAGCTCTGACTTCTCCTGCAGTGATGGCCCTGAGTTGTCTTTGACGGTGGTAAGATCTGCAGTCCTCTCTGGGCCCTGCTGCCTCAGTGCTTGCTTATAAAATGCTTCAAGCCCCATGGAGAAAGGGTGCATTGTAGTGTAAATGTTATCAAGCACACATTCCTTTGTTTCCTTTGCAACCAAGGAAAGGCATACGATAAAGATGTTTTTTCCCAGCATAACCTTTTCCATGTGGCTTTCTGCACCTCTTTCCTCTGGGAATTCCATAGTTTGAGTGCAGCTTTCTTGGCTTAGAATCCAAATTGTAATGTTTGGACTCAACTATTTGGTTTGATCTTAAAAATATATATATATGTGTATATACACACAAGTACATTTTTTTGCAGAATTTAAAAATTATCCTTGAAGTGTCTATGTAAATAAATTGGAAACAGTGTTCTGGAGAGAGCAGCTATTAGCAAGCCATCTGGTTATATACCTACAATGAATGTATAGATACGCTAAGGGCATAAATGTTTTGTAGGGCTTTGTGGAGGGGAGGTAATAAATTTTTAAGAAGGGTCATTTTGCTTTCCATCTGTCATTTCCAATGATTGGATTTTCAGACAGTTCAGAGGGGACTTCCTGGGCTGAAGAGTTGGCAAGGCCATTAAAGTTGGCAGGGTCGTTAAAGATAGCCCTTAGAATGCACAGCATACCCCCGATGTCAGTGAGGGGTCCATGAAGTAATTTTAGGATGCTGGTGGCTCTGCCCTGCGGCAGGCCAAGCCAGGGGATGGGGTGATGAGTGTGGATCGAGAGGATGTCAAAGGAAAGGTAGATCTGAGGCAAGACACACCTAATTGCTCTCCTTCCACTGGTGATATTGTTAATGATACTTCTGTTCTTGTACTTCCACTGCTGTCCAGTCTGCTTCCACTTTCTGCTGCTGTAGACCTAATAGCTTCTATGGTCAACCCTTCAGGCCAGTGGCAGGTCCTGGTGGGGACTGGGCAGGGCCAGTGGCCACAACCCTGGGGGGATGGGGCAGAGGCTTTCCTGACTTGGGTGCAGCCCCTTCCATCTGCCTCCATGCTCAGTGTTAGAGACGCAGATGAAGTTAACCTAATATAATAGATTTACAATTGATTCCCTGTTCTTTAAACTCGACAGTAACACATTCTGCATATTGTTTTACATCCTGGCCTTGCTCTAAAACAAAATGTCCTGTTTTGGTTTCACACGTCCATGTTAGAGCTGCAGTCGGTTGTAGACAGGGTGTTAGGTTTGACAGCATCTTGGCATCTGCCCCAAGTTGGGTTCATTTCCTCTAGATGTGATGATTCAAACCACAGCCACCAGGCGTACAGTGTTAGGGAAAATGAGAGTCACTGTTAAACTACTGGAAAGAATTTGGACTTGGGCAGAGCAGGCCTTGCCCTGTCACCTTTCCTCTGGTCTCTGGGCCCCCAGGTCATGGCATGACAAACAGGGCATAGCGTCAGACAGCAAAGACTGGGGCATTGTTTCTAAGTGCCTCTGTGACTGGAGAAAGGGACTGGCTCAGTGGAAGTCGCTCTAGCCGTAAAACTCCTGCTGCTTCCCCTTGTTCTAAGAACCTCTCGTAGCCCGAGTTTGGATGAGTTCTGTTCTGAGGAAGAAATATTACTAGTGCTTCTTGATATCAAAAGGACCCCACAGAGGGAGAAAGTGTTGTCCTGGTAATGTTCAGGTTGCAGAGCCAGATGCAGGCATCTTTTCTTCTGGCTACTGTACTTTACTGAGTTCCATTGTATAAACCTTTTGTCCATGTGAAGATGTGTTTTTAAAGGAAGAAGTGAAACTGGCAAGAATGAAATCATTTTTTAAACACTGAAGCTTTTATGAATAAGGATTCAGCAGAGCAAGGTAAAACAGTCAAGCAGTGGAGTACATTCATTTACAGTGCAGGTGAAAGCAGCCTGTGGGGCTTTACTGTCAATGTAAAGGGTGTCTGCAGAGCACAGGGATGGTGACTTATCAGTCATATCGTCTGTATGCCAGAGCTTAGCACATGAGAAGCGCTCAAAGATGTTTACTGGATGAAGGTTTTAAAGGATACTCAACAGGAGAACATGCTTGTCAGCATTGTAGAATTTGCTTTAAAAATTGTATCTGATAACAAGAAGGCATTCCTATCTAACTCTCAAAGCAGACCCTTAATAACTTACCTACAATATTTTATTAGCTTATTACTTGCAAGCTATGGACTTACAAGTGTATGTAGTAACATTTCGAGAGTAGTATTTTAAAATTCAGTGACATTTAATTCCATTTTTCTTTCAAGGTAAATTAATAAGATTGTAGTAATACTTCCTTTCATTGATATAAAAAATTCTAAAATTCTAAAATTAAATTATTTTATACATGGTATTAGGAGAATAAACTGAGTCCTTTCCACAAATGGCAAAGGTCCCCAGGTAACTCAGTTTCTTGTTAGTGCAAATGGTAAGTGTAAAAGCTCTCTTATTAATGAATATGGGATTTTCTTCTGCCTCCTGCATTCCGGATCTTAAATAATGTGGTGTGGTGGTTAAGAATTCAGGTTCTGGAGCCTGAATGCCTGGATTCAGACCCCTGTCCCACCGCCATACAGCTGTGGCACCAGCCCAGCTTTCTCACCTGCACAAAGGAGTCAATACCCATGCCTTCCCCTGGGGCTGGCAGGGTGGCAGAATGAGCCAGTGCCTGTGAAGCACAGAGTTCCTGGCACAGAGTATGCAACTATGCTTGGTATTGTTATTGCCGAAATTACATTTATAAAAACACCTCCTTTCCACTTGAGTTATGCTAACACACACAAAGAGGCATATTTGGGATACCAGGATTTGCTTTTGTATTAAATAGTTTTCATTCATTTTTTTCTTTTCCTTTTTTAGATGAATCCCTTATTTCTCCTTCCTGTCCTAGATCCTCAGAATATGTAACAGGGGAGTTACTTTGTCTTTCTCCCAGGCTGCACCCTGCTGTTTTATGAGACCTATGGGAAGAATTCCTCAGACCAGAGGAGCTCCCCGCGGTGTGCCCTGTTTGCAGAGGACAGCATAGTGCAGTCTGTACCCGAGCACCCAAAGAAGGAGAGCGTGTTCTGCCTCAGCAACTCCCTCGGGGATGTCTACCTTTTCCAGGTACTCCTGGGCTTTCTAAATGTGGGGTTGAGGCGTGGCTTGCATACTATTAGGATGAGAAGGAACAGAATTAAGAGGTGCAACTTGGCAATGAAATAGAGCGAAAGCTTCCTTGGGCTTTGGATTGGGGCTTAAGCAGGGAATTCCTACAGCAAGCATTCCCTGCTCGTGAAGTGCCAAGTGGGCCATGGGATGCTCTTCAAGATGCGAAGAGAGAAAAATCATGCTCCCTGTCCTGGAGCAGCTTGTGAGCTCATGAGTGCAAAGCCTGGCATCCCAGAGTAGAGGCTTTTCAAGTGAAGCCTAGAAAATATGGACAGGAGAGGATTAGGTTCTTCCCAAGAATCCCAGTGGGAGTGAGAGAAGCAGCTTTTCAGGAAAACCCTTGTAGGCCAGAGCTATAGGGTCTTGTTGCCCAGTGGAAGTGGCTTAGCATGTTAAGATTAGGTTGTCTACTGTTAGGAACCATAACAGCTTTCTAGTGAGTGAGAAGACATGGAGCAGACTGGTGCTGAGCACCGGTCCTGGAGCCAGGCTTAGGCGCGGATCCTGCTGCCGTTGTGGGTGCATTGTTGTCATCTTGGAGCACTTACTGAGCTGCTCTGAGGTCCGGATCCTTCTCCCAGTAGGATAACAGTAGCTGATAGGATTGTTGTAAGGGTAAATAATATGGTGGTGATGGCCGGGCAGTGAAATGGCTTCTGAAATGCTTCCCCAACCACTCCCAGTACTGCACATAGACACAATTTGGGCTATAGATTCTATCTGGCCAAAAGGGTCATGGAAAATCTCATACATCCTGGGTTCAGGTCTCTGATAAAGTTGGTCCTGGACACTCCCAGGGGCTCTGCAGAACAACAGTGTTCTCTCGGCTGACTTTGGGAATCTGGACTTCTCTGAAGTGTTCCCTGCAACATAATTTCTAGGCACCAGTACCAGGTATGCCCACTGACCTCTAGCCGTACAGTTCCCAAGCCTGACTCTACTTACAAGAGGCAAGGCTGGATTTTCCTTTTCTTAGTTGTAGAGTTGCTTAAACCTTCTGTGGTGCTTTAAAGCAAAGTAATGAATTGATATTGATCTGAATTATAGAGAAGGTAGATATATTAGATTGAATCTGCATGACCTCTTAAGGGCAAGTGTGAAATTAATATTTTGTGTTCCAGACAAAATATTCTTAGTTTAAAGACATTTTCCCAGTAAGTCCTATTATATGATCCCAGAGATTCAACCCTGTGGCTTGAATATATGTGGTTACTTCTGAACATCAAGGGAATGGTAAGTGTCTCTCAGTCTGCTTAGAATCATACCTACCCTTTCCACCTTATTCAGACTTCATTTTTTTTTAAATAAATTATTTTTCTTAAGTGAAAATAGTATATAGTCATTGTGTCTGAAGGTCCTGAAGAGAAAGAAGAGCCATTACCTCTATTCCCAAGATTCAGAGGCTATCATAATGTTATTGTGCACTTCCTAAGTATTCTTTAATCAGTATTTTTCATTATTGAATCCATACCATCGATGAAATTTCATATTCAGTTTTCTAAGTTTAACATTTTAGTCCTCATGTTTTCTCAGTCTATTACAATAATGAAGATAAGCCACCTTCCTGAGAGCAGTGTAACGTAGCCCTGAGTGGATGTGCCCTGGTTTTTCTATCCCTCTCCTGTCTTTGGCTTACAGCTTGTTTTTAATTTATCTTCCAGTCATATTTGGGGTTGCATGATTATTTTGCTCTGCTCTCAATGCTCGCTTAGACCCTCTGGAGTCAAGGAAGCCTGTGAACCTCACTTGAGTGGTTGGGTGTGTTTTTGAAATTAAACAGGTTTATGAGGTGAAGGTACCTCTTGGGTTTGACACATCAAAGCCCAGCCTCCCCGTTTGGAGAACACATTGTGGTACAACAATTTCAAATAGGTTTTTTTCCTCCTCTATGTTTAGGCCACCAGCCAGACAGATCTGGAAAACTGGGTCACTGCCATCCATTCAGCCTGTGCATCCCTGTTTGCAAAGAAGCATGGGAAAGAGGACACAGTTCGGTTACTGAAGAACCAGACCAAAAACCTTGTGCAGAAGATAGATATGGACAGCAAGATGAAAAAGATGGCCGAGTTACAGCTGTCAGTGGTGAGCGACCCAAAGAACAGAAAAGCCATAGAAAACCAGGTACGATTAATTCATGTGAGTACTTTCTTCCATTGCTCAAGTTACAGCAAAAATCTGAGTTTGAATGCAAACTCAGATGGTGGTGATATTTCTTTCTGGGGGAAATGGTTTCTGTGGCTTCTATTTCAAGTGCTTTTATTACTTATTAAATAAAAGCACTTACTTCAAGTACTTCTCAGTGTCACTTTTGTGACACTGGTGATGTGATATGCTTTAAAAATTTCGGTTGCTTGTATATATATCATGGAACATTTTGGTGACCAAATCTTTTTTCCTAATATTGAGTGGTTTCTTCATGCCTAGCTGGTTCTGTTATATATTGTAACTTACAGAAAAAAAATCTGTAAGTAAAACTACTAGAAGATTAGACAAGTAGGATTCTAATACAAAGGATGGCTTTGGAAAGAGTGGTTTGGTGTAATACAGCTATTCCTGGGTCTGTGGATTCCAAAAAAACCAGTTTTATTTTCTTCTCTATTTTTAACAGATAAGGTGCTAAGGAAAGTGCTTTCTCTGGTCTAGTTCCATATTCATATATTAATTAAACAGCCACTGTATATGCTATTTGCATTTTAGAGGAGGAGATGCAGCTTTTTAATATTTATTTTCCTTTCTTCAGACAACCTAAACACTTAGACAACTGTCAGGGAAATTTCTAGCACCCCTCTCTTCATAAATGTCTTTGGAAGATTAATCAGCCATGGCTTGGAGGACAGATTGAAGTGGGGAAGGGTATTGAGTAGTGGGATGGCACAGGTCTGGTTGTGCATTTTCAAAGGCTGCCCCAGAATGATATGACAGAGGTTTACCAGTTTATGAGGAGAATATATTTCAGAGTGCACAAATAGAATCTCGAAGATAGTTTGCCACATGTCTGAATTGACTTGTCCCTCAAACAGCATATGCTATTTGTTTAGAGTACCTTCTAGCAAACTACAAACTACCAGATAGGTTAGCAAGGAACTAAAGAGGAAGTTGAAACCACCAAGCAGAGCTCAGGGAGGTGGAGGGTGGAGGCATGGGGCTTTCACAGGAGCACAGCTGCTGGAAGAAGTGCCACCCCCAGGGACTCAGCTTGTGTTACCTCTGCCTCTGCCCGCCCGTGGGAAAGCCTCACCCTGCTCCAGGTGGGAAGGCTTCAGGTCCAGACACGGGTCCTGGCCACCCCCACCCCACTGCTGTGTGGTAGGCAAGGATGTGATACTGTGTCAAGGTTGCATGACAGACGGTTGGGTGAAGGAGAAGTGGTAATGCCAGCATTTTCTCACCCGTGGCCCTGAATTTCCAGGATCCAATAGCCACAGTGGTCTGTCTGTCATCAGAGGTACAACTTGTGGATTTGAGTATCTGAGAATCCAGGGTGCACCCAGCAAAAATCTCATACTGATTGTAATGGAAAGAAGTATGGTTTTTAACTTTTAGTATCTAAATTTTAACTTCAAAGCTATACTTTAGTTCTCTGAAGGGATGCCCACCTTGGAGTTTGCAGGTACTTACATATTGTCAGTGCTTAGTCCAGGGAAAGGAAAAGGAAATCTGGTGACATTGAGAGGCCCCTGGTCATATTTTTGTTGTTGTTCTCTTTTCCCTCTTTATGGTCTTAAGAAGTCCAAGTAAATTTTTAAAGAACAAACTTTCCTTAAATGCAATTTTATTCCATTAGATACAATTTCATTAAGTTAAGTTATAGTTTTGGTGTATGCTTATTTTATGATGTCTCTGGGAGGTGGGAATATTTTCTCCTTAACCCCTACACAAATCCAGGGTCCACATAGTCTGCTGGCCTGAAGAGAAGCTCTTATATCACTCTTATGAAGGTTTCACAAGAAAAAAAATGTGGTTATTACATTCACCCTTATTATCAAGTCCCCACCCATACCCCATTGCAGTCACTGTCCATCAGTGTATTAAGATGCAACAGAGTCTCTGTTTGTCTTCTCTGAACTACACTGTCTTCCCTGTGACCCCACACACACCATGTGCACCAATCATGATATCCAACAATCGCCTTCTCCCTTCCCCACCCCTCCCCTTACATAACCACTAGTCCCTTCTTGGAGTCTGTGAATCTGCTGCTATTTTGTTCCTTCAGTTTTGCCTCATTGTTATCCTCCACAAATGAGGGAAATCATTTGGTATTTGTCTTTCTCTGCCTGACTTATCGCTGAGCATAATACCCTCTAGCTCCATTCATGTTGTTGCAAATGGTAGGATTTGTTTTCTTCTTATGGCTGAATAATATTCCATTGTGTATATGTACTACCTCTTCTTTACCCATTCATCTACTGATGGACACTTAGGTTGCTTCCATATCTTGGTTATTGTAAAAAGTGCTGCAGTAAACATAGGGGTGCATATGTCTGTTTGAATCTGAGAAGTTGTTTTCTTTGGGTAAATTCCTAGGAGTGTTGTTCCTGGGTCAAATGGTATTTCTATTTTTAGTTTTTTGAGGAAACTCCATATTGCTTTCCACAATGGTTGGACTAGTTTATATTCCCACCAGCAGTGTAGGAGGGTTCCCCTTTCTCCACATCCTCTCCAGCACTTGTTGTTCCTATTCTTTTCTATGTTGGCCATCCTAACTGTCATGAGGTGATATCTCATTGTGGTTTTCATTTGCATTTCTCTGACAATTAGTGATGCAGAGCATCTCTTCACGTGCCTGTTGGCCATCTGAATTTCTTCTTTGGAGAATTGTGTGTTCATATCCTCTGCCCATTTTTTAAAAGGGTTATTTGCTTTTTGGGTGTTGTGGCTTGTGAGTTTTTTATATATTTTGGATGTTAACCCCTTGTCAGATATGTCATTTACAAATATATTCTCCCATACTGTAGGATGCCTTTTTGTTCTGCTTATAATGTCCTTTGCTGTACAGAAGCTTTAGCATAATGTAGTCCCATTTGTTCATTTTTGGTTTTGTTTCCCTTGCCCGAGAAGATGCATTCAGGAAGAGGTTGCTCATGTTTATATTCAGGAGATTTTTGCATATGTTTTCTTGTAAGACTTTTATGGGTTTATGACCTACTTACAAGTCTTTGATCCATTTTGAGTTTTCTTTTGTGTATGGGGTTAGACAATAATCCAGTTCCATTCTCTTGCATGTAGCTGTCCAGTTTTGCCAACACCAGCTGTTGAAGAGGCTGTCATTTCCCCATTGTATATCCATGGCTCCTTTATCATATATTAATTAACCATATATGCTTGGATTTATATCTGGGCTCTCTAGTTTGTTCCATTGGTTTATGTGTCTGTTCCTGTGCCAGTACCAAATTGTCTTAATTACTGTGGCTTTGCAGTAGAGCTTGAAGTCGGGGAGCATAATCCCCCCCACTTTATTCTTCCTTCTCAGGATTGCTTTGGCTATTCAGGGTCTTTTGTGGTTCCATATGAATTTTAGAAGTATTTGTTCTAGTCCGTTGAAGAATGCTGTTGGTATTTTGATAGGAATTGCATTGAATCTATAGATTGCTTTAGGCAGGATAGCCATTTTGACAATATTAATTATTTCTATCCATGAGCATGGAATGTGTTTCTATTTGTTGGTATCTTCTTTAATTTCTCTCATGAGTGTCTTGTAGTTTTCAGAGTATATAGGTCTTTCACTTCCTTGGTTACGTTTATTCCTGGGTATTTTATTTATTTTGATGCAATTGTGAATGGAATTGTTTTCCTGATTTCTCTTTCTGCTAGTTCATCATTAGTATATAGGAATGCAACAGATTTCTGTGTATTAATTTTGTATCCCACAACTTTTCTGAATTCAGATATTAGATCTGG
Source organism: Manis javanica (assembly GCF_040802235.1). Lineage (NCBI taxonomy): Eukaryota > Metazoa > Chordata > Mammalia > Pholidota > Manidae > Manis > Manis javanica. The sequence continues at coordinate 70,110,869 of NC_133168.1, forward strand.
TAGTTTTGGAGTGGATTCTTTAGGGTTTTTTATGTACAATATCATGTCATCTGCAAACAGGGACAGTTTAACTTCTTTCTTGCCAGTCTGAATGCCTTTTATTTCTTTGTGTTGTCTGATTGCCATGGCTAGGACCTCCAGAACCATGTTGAATGAATGTGGGGAGAGTGGGCATCCTTGTCTTGTTCCCTTTCTTAAAGGAAAAGCTTTCAGCTTCTTGCTGTTAAGTATGATCTTTGCTGTGGGTTTGTCATATATGGCCTTGATTATGTTGAGGTACCTGCCCTCTATACTCATTTTGTTGAGAGTTTTTATCATGAATAGATGTTGAATTTTTTTGAATGCTTTTTCAGCATCTATGGAGATGATCATGTGGTTTTTGTCCTTTTTGTTGATGTGGTAGATGATGTTCATGGATTTTTGAATGTTGTACCATTCTGCGTCCCTGGAATAAATCCTACTTGATCGTGATGGATGATCTTTTTGATGTATTTTTGAATTCAGTTTGCTAATATTTCGTTGAGTATTTTTGCATCTATGTTCATCAGGGATATTGGTTTGTAATTTTTTTTTGTGTGTGTGGTATCTTTGCCTGGTTTTGGTATTAGAGTGATGTTGGCCTCATAGAATGAGTCTGGGAGTATTCCCTCCTCTTCTACTTTTTGGAAAACTTTAAGGAGGATGGGTATTAGGTCTTCACTAAATGTTTGATAAAATTCAGCAGTGAAACCGTCTGGTATGGAATTTAGTTTTTTGATTACCAATTCAGTATCATTGCTGGTAATTCATCTGTTCAGACTTTCTGTTTCTTCCTGGGTCAGCCTTGAAGGTTGTATTTTTCTAGAAAGTTGTCCATTTCTTCCAGGTTATCCAGTTTGTTAGCATATAATTTTTCGTAGTATTCTCTCATAATTCTTTGTATTTCTATGGTGTTTTTAGTGATTTTTCCTTTCTCATTTCTGATTCTGTTTATGTGTGTAGACTCTCTTTTTTTCTTGGTAAGTCTGACTAGGAGTTAATCTATTTTGTTTATTTTCTCAAAGAACCAGCTCTTGATTTTATTGATTCTTTCTATTGTTTTATTCTTCTCGATTTCATTTATTTCTGCTCTTATCTTTATTATGTCCCTCCGACTGACTTTGGGCTTCATTTGTTCTTCTTTTTCTAGTTTCGTTAATTGTGAGTTTAGACTGTTTATTTGGGATTGCTCTTCTTTCCTGAGGTGGGCCTGTTTTGCAATATACTTCCCTCTTTGCACGGCCTTTGCTGTGTCCCACAGATTTAGCGTTGTTGAATTATTGTTGTCATTTGTCTCCATATATTGCTTGATCTCTGTTTTTATTTGGTCATTGATCCATTGATTATTTAGGAGCATGTTATTAAGCCTCCATGTGTTTGTGGGCTTTTTCGTTTTCTTGTATAATTTATTTCTAGTTTCAGTTTTGTGATCTGAGAAGCTGGTTGGTACAATTTCAATCTTTTTGAATTTTCTGAGGCTCTTTTTGTGGCCTAGTATGTGATCTATTTTGGAAAATGTTCCATGTGCACTTGAGAACAATGTGAATCCTGTTGCTTTTGGATGGAGTGTTCTGTAGATGTCTGTTAAGTCCATCTGTTCTAATACATTGTTCAGTGCCTCTGTCTCCTTATTTATTTTCTATCTGGTTGATCTGTCCTTTGGTGTGAGTGGTGTGTGTTGAAGTCTCCTAAAATGAATGCTTGCATTCTATTTCCCCCTTTAATTCTGTTATTTGTTTCACATATGTAGGTGATTCTGTTTTGGGTGCATAGATATTTATAATAGTTATATCCTCTTGTTGGACTGACCCCTTTATCATTATGTAATGTCCTTCTTTGTCTCTTGTTACTTTATTTGTTTTGAATTCTATTTTGTCTGATACAAGTACTGCAACTCCTGCTTTTTTTCTCCCTATTAGTTGCATGAAATATCTTTTTCCATCCCTTTACTTTCAGTCTGTGTATGTCTTTGGGTTTGAAGTGAATCTCTTGTATGCAGCATATAGACGGATCTTACTTTTTTATCCATTCAGTGACTTTATGTATTTTGATTGGTGCATTCAGACCATTTACATTTAGGGTGATTTTTGATAGGTATGTACTTATTGCCATCACAGGCTTTAGATTCATGGTTACCAAAGGTTCAAGGGTAATTCCCTTACTATCTAACAGGCTAATTTAACTCACTTAGTATGCTATTACAAACACAACCTAAAGGTTCCTTTTTTTTCCCTCCTTTTACATTCTTTATATATTAGGTATCATATTCTGTACTCTTTGTCTATCCCTTGATTGACTTTGGGGGTAGTTGATTTGATTTTGCATCTGCTTAGTAATTAATTGTTCTACTTTCTTTACTGTGGTTTTATTTCCTCTGCTGAGAACTATTTAGCCTTAAGAACACTTCCATCTATAGCAGTCCCTCCAAAATGCACTGTAGAGGTGGTTTGTGGGAGGTAAATTCTCTCAACTTTTGCTTATCTGAATATTGCTTAATCCCTCCTTCAAATTTAAATAATAATCTTGTCCAGTAGAGTATTCTTGGTTCAAGGCCCTTCTGTTTCATTGCATTAAATCTATCATACCACTCTCTTCTGGCCTGTAAGGTTTCTGTTGAGAAGTCTGATGATAGCCTGATGGGTTTTCCTTTGTATGTGATCTTTTTCTCTCTCTAGTTGCTTTTAAAAGTCTGTCTTTATCCTTGATCTTTGCCATTTTAATAATTGTATGTCTTGGTGTTGTCTTTCTTGGGTCCCTTGTGTTGGGAGATCTGTGCAACTCCATGACCTCAGAGACTATCTCCTTCCCCAGATTGGGGAAGTTTTCAGCAATCACCTCCTCAAAGACACTTCTCTCCCTTTTCTTCACTCTTCTTCTTCTGGTACCACTGTCATGCGAATATTGTTCCATTTGGATTAGTCACACAGTTCTCTCAATATTCTTTCATATCTAGAGATCCGTTTTTCTCTCTGTGCCTCAGCTTCTTTGTATTTCTCTTCTCTAATTTCTATTCCATTATGGTCTCTTCTACTAAATCTCTCCATTGTATGTTTCATTTCAGATATGGAATTTCTTAATGATTGAATCTCCATCTTAAATTCTTCCCTGAGTTCTTGAATATTTTTCTGTACCTCCATGAGCCTGTTTATGATTTTTATTTTGAACTCTCTTTCAGGAAGGTTGGTGAGTTAAATTTCATTTGGCTTTTTTTCTGGTGTTCATGAGATTTTTGTTTGAACTAGAACTGGGTTCCTTTTACATTTCATATTTGTATGTGGCACCCTGTATTGCCCAGAAGCTCTAGTCTCTGGAGCTTCTCAGCCCCTGGAGTGATGTCGGGGGTCACAGGGGAGTGGCGCTGGTGCCTGGGGGAGGAAAGAGCTGTTTCCTGCTTCTGGCTATAGTGCCTGTCTCCACTGTTAGAACCAATGGGCCGAGCACACAGGTGTAAGCCTCTGTGCTTTGTGTCTGTAGCAGGCATAGGCAGGGCTTCCCCTGGTTGGCCTGATGCCAGGGCATGGACTGCTGGTTTGCGAGCCAGTGCTGGCTGCAGGGTGCATATCACAGTGGGGGGCTTTGGAGCTGAGTAGCCAGCTAGGGGATTGGAGTGCTTGAAGCTCCTGAAAGTTCCCAATGTGCTGGGCAGAGTGCACCCAGACAGCCTTGTCCACCTATCCCTTCTCACGCGCAGCAAGCTCTGTGCAAACCCTGCCCTTTCTGCAGTCCTGTCAGTGCTAGGGAGCCTCTCAGACCTTCTGCCTTCCCTTTGTCCCAGAGCCGCCGGATGTGGATCCCTGTACTCCACAAATGGCTAGAATCTCTATCTCTCCAAGTATTCCACCTGTCTTAGCTTTCCAGCTCCACTAATCTCCAGAGCACCATGCAATGTAGGTCTGTGCTCCCAAAGCAGATCTCCAGGGCTGTGTGTTCAGCAGTCCTAGGCTTCCATCCCCTCCCCATTCTGTTTCTTTTCCTCCCACCATTGAGCTGGGGTGGGGAAGGGCTTGGGTCCTGCTGATCAAGGTTTTGGTAGGTTACCCTGTTTCGTAAGGTCTGCTCTGTTCTCCAGGTGTATGCAGGCTGGTGCAGCCTTCTTTCCTGTTGCTCTTTTAGGACTAGTTGTATTAACTATATTTTCATATTATATGTGGTTTTGGGAGGAGTTCGGTGTCTCAGCTCTCACACTGCCATCTTGAATCCCTGAAGAGAAGCTCTTTTAAAGAGTTAGGATAATTATTACTTGTGATCCATTATTCTTCAACAGAATCATTACATTAGTTATGTTAAGCTCACTGTCTTAATACTCCTAATTGTTCAGTTCTGTTCTCCCCTTCCTGACCCTGCTGCCCTACCCCTGCCCCACTGCCTTGACTCCCACCACCTCTTCTGTGCACACGCTTAACTTTCTCCTGTTACGTTTATGAATTTCTGGTAAGAAACAGTTTGGACTGATCTTTAGAAATTCCACCTAAAAATATTCTCCTTCCTCTATCCGCTATTTTTAAGGTTGTAGTTTAATCATATGTTCCCAGAGGGCTTTGCAGTGGGTAACATAAAGTGCATTCGCTGTGCCCATTCTCCATAAGCCAGGTGGTTATAGAGAGCTACGAGCTCTTTGCTTGCAGACCCAGAGAGCATGAAATGTCAAGGGGAGAAAAAGCACATGCTTAGAATTACATTTATGAGATGGTCTTTGATGAGAGAATGTTACGTGATGCTACAAAGGCAAAAGTATTTACAGACCAAGACCAATAAGAACCCCATCTCCCAAATATCTCATAGCTGTATAGTTCTCTTAAAGTACCTTTTTGAAAGTTCCTTCAAAGAGCCGTGCTTTATCCAGTTCCCATTTAAAAATCTCAACTTCACTATAATTTATTTTACATAAAAGTAAGTATTCATTTTATTTATGTAGCTCTTTTCTGCAGTGATTCCAAGAACCTCAGATGTCGTCATTTATAGCTGGTAACAGCTGAGCTGACAGTGCACATTACATCATGAGAGATAAAGTCTCTGAAACAGGTTTTCTTTGAAGTGCTCGGGTGGAGAAGATCCTTGTCAGTGCCCCTCCCAAATGAAAAAACACTGTGTTGGCAGTGATGGCCAAGCCTCAGACTGCTGTGTGCCGATGTGTGTTGCTTCATGGAGACCTTCATGTTTTCTTGTCCCAGGGCTTGCGGGGGATTCTGTCAGGCAGAATGACACAACCTGCGTTGAACATATCCAATGCGGAGCAGACCATGCCACCAGCCACATGTTGGATTTCTTTTCAAGTTCTGAGGGAGGAAACGCTGCCAATTAACCAATTAAGTCCAGTTAGGACTTGATTTTCCTTTCTTCTTCTTATCTTAAACAAGTAAACAAGGACAAAAGCTCACACCCTCGGGCAGTCTTGGCCTCCTGCAGGCTGGTTTCCCCCCATCCTCACTCTGCTGTGTGCTTCTCACTTCCGGTGGGTAATTGGGCCATAGAGGGAGAAGCAGTTAGCACAGGAGAGATGACAGGGCAGGGAGCAGGCGCTCAGCTGGTGGGCGTGGGGCTGCTCTGGGTTTCATGAAATGTGGGCTTTATTTGAAATATTTACTCAAAGTTGTAAACTCAGAAAGAGGATGGGTTGAATTTAGACAATTGGGAACTGGTGACAGGAACCAGTAGGCAGAGCTTTGAGGATCATACGATCAGGGTGTTGTGGGGGGAGCAGCTTGGGGGGTAGAGTGTGGAGAGGTGAGCGTTAGTGATGGGGTTTAAGGGAGGCAAGGCCAGGTTATGGAGGTGCTGGGCCGCGAATGGGCTTTTGCTCACAGGCAGTGGGAAGACAGTGGAAGTTTTGGGGGCAGGAAGTTAGCATTCAGGTTCGTTCAGTGAGCATATTTTAAGTGCGTGCTCTGGGCCAGCCAAGTACACAGACTGTGGGTTCAAGAAGATGCTGTCTTTGTCCTCAGGGTGCTTGCTCTTAGTGCAGGGTGACAACAGTTGAGTATATCATTTCAACTTAATATAATGAATTCAGAGCAAATGATATTCCAGAGTGTGTGGAAGGCAAGAAGTTTAATCTCCTGTGTAGTGGGAGATTTCCTGGAGGGGGGATGCCTGAATTGCTTCTGGAAGAGTGGAAGGAGTTAATCCATAAAGGGATGGAGAAGGGAATTCCTGGCCAGGGGTTAGCAAGAGCAAAGGCAGAGGTGCTCTGAAATGATGCTGTGCACCTGACAGTTTGATTCTTCATTCACAGGATGTACAGGTGGTGAGAGGTGGAGAGCAGTGGGCCTGTCTTCTCTCCTCCCTGGACCACTGTGCAGGCTGCCCCTTTTGCCCTTCCTCAGCATCTTCCACACAAGGCCAAAGGAGTTGGTTTCTAAAAAGCAAATCTGATTATGGGATTACCTGGTTTAAAAGTCCAGGCATCTGCCCTTGACTCCCCACTGCCCACTCCACCAGAAACCCCTTTTATACACCCATGATTCCTGGGGTCTCCGTCACTGCTTCCATCACCTTGTTTTATGATTAGCCCCTTCTCTGTAAGGTTGCTTCCAGGCTGAGCTAAGAGCTCCTGGAGGCCAGGTCACCTCCGTCTCTGTAGCCCTGGTGCTCCGCTCAAGGTGGCAAGTGAGTGCTCTGGTCTCTTTCCTCTTTCCTGCTGTGTTTTGGGCTCCTCTCTGCACCCCATCGCCTCACCAGCTCTGGGCTCTTGCCCTCAGGCCTTCCCTCTTTCATTCCCCAGCTAACAGAGCCTCTCCTTCCTCACTCCCCATCCTCATGGCCCCTGAGCTTATTTTTCAGGGTTCCTGTCTCAGGCCATGGTCACGTATGATTCCACAGCAATGCCATGTGGTCAGGTTGTACGTATCACCCATTTGATGGATGAATGAATAGACCCTGAGAGTGGTTACGTCCATTTTCTAATGCCACACAGTCAGGAAGGGGCAGAGCTGGGATTTGAACACAAATCTGCACTCTTAACCAATGTGCTCTCCTGCCTGTCACCAAGACTTTGGTGAATCAAATAGTGCTTCACCTGCTGATTAACCAGGTGATGAATGGTTTTGTATAAAACAAATTAATCCTTACTTTGTTTTCACATCTTGGGTTTTTCAGCTTGATTTGATAGGAAGTGTATTTACTATACAACTGAGTGAATTTTATGGCATGTGAATTGTATCTCAAAGAAAAAGAAACCCGATTCTCTAAACCTTAACTGGTTGTTCGAACTACCAATTAGCTTCACTGTAATCCTGTCACTAGATGGGTTCTTCTGTGAAGGTAGATTTCAATGTTTGGAAAATATTGCATGGGAGTTTTTCAACTTACTGTGCCAAAAAGGAAACATGAGTTCTCTTTTAGGACAAGTCTAGTAATGGGCAAATGACTACTGTGATCAAATGACTAACTGGTAGAAAATATTTTTCTAGGAGTGTTGGGTGTGGCAGGAATGTGCTTGTCATTTTTTTTATGTGTCATTTATTCATTTGCTATTTTTAGCATTTCGCTTCACCTCCTCCCCTCCCACTTTCTGCAGCACACCACAGCCTTGCTGGACTCATTAGCCGAACAGAACTTTATTAGTAATAAAGAGGAAACTCTTGCATTGCATTTGTGTCAATCCTTAAAGATGGAAGTTTTCTCCCTGCATTTTGTGATTAATCATTTTTTCTCTTACAATGAAAGAAAACAGAAACCTCCCTAGGGTGTTTTCTTACTCCATATCAGTTTTGTATGTTGTGTGTAGACATTAAAAGAAATGAAAGCTTGTTCTACATAGGAGATGAGTTTTTATTTTCACATTCCAATATTCATCTTAAAAAATAAAAATATGTCTAGGGACAATTACCAGTAGTTAAGGAATTTAGAAAAAAGTAGGAAAACCATTCTCGGTTTAAGGTAATTGGTTTGAGGTATTTTAGTTTTTGATGATGTTAGGAAAAATATCTCCAGAAATTCCCTGATAAATGTGTTGTCAAATAATATTGCTACGTTAGTAGTGGCGGTGGTGGAGGCATTGATGATGAATGAAATTTGCTGAGGTAGCATATACAATAGCTACAAAACTATCTTCTATTTCTTCCTTTACATTAAAAAATACATGTATCTGTATATATCCTTTATCTCATCTTTTGAGGAATAAGTGTAAAATATAGTATTCTTTTTAATTAACATATAGTTGGGCTGAACTGGCACATCAAGACTGGTTGGGAATTGAAATGCAAAGTGCTGAGTATGAATAGGGCACTGAAATGAGGGAGTGTAGATCACCCTACATCGTTCTACGTAGAACAAACACCTGGGCATCTATGGGGAGCAGTAAAGTCCCCATGCAATTTAAATGCCTGTTGCTGAAGAAGGGCTTGGATAGGGCTCAGATGTCCACCTTCTGAGAGAGAGGACCTGGGGTGCAGAGGCTGCATTGTGACTGCTTGGTAGAAGCCTGTTCCCACACATTGTTCACAGCAGGATAGCTTTGGACCTTGGCAGTCTGGAAGGGCTAGCTTGTTATGTGATCCTGGTCAGTCACTTCCCTTCTGGGCCTTGGTGTCCTCTGCAGAGAAATAAAGGTGTGGCAACCCTCATTCCCTTACAAGTCCATTGCACATGGTGACAGACTTTTCAGTATTAAAGGTCTGTGTTGAACTTGCGGATCTGGCTTCTCTGCTTCCCTCTCCCCTCCAAGTAACCTCAGCCTCTGGAAACGTATCTTCTCCATTCTTTTACCTGCATGTTCTCCCACGTCATTCTCTACAACTTTGGTGAGTCTGTGGAAAGAAAATCAAATGTTCATTATTTCTTATTTAACCACAAATCTTCATTTAACCCATAAAGAGCCACAACCTTAAAAACAAGGTAAATACTGTCCTTAAATATGGAACAGATGTGTGACTAATGATGGCCACAGAGATCAATGGGGTTGAAGGCTGTACTATTTAGAGCTCTCCAAAGAAACAGAACCAATAGGATGTATGAACAAAATAGATAAAAAGAGATTTATTATAAGCAACTGGCTCATGTGATTCTGGAAGCAAGCAGCTCTCAGGATCTGCACAGTGAGTCTGTGAACTGGAGACAGGAGGGCAGGATGAGCCAATATTCAGTTCAAGTCCAAAGGCAGGGAAAAAGCTTATATCCCAGTTTTGAGGCCCTTAGGCAGGACACCCTTACCTGGGGGATGGTCAGCCTTTTTGTTCAATTCCGACTTTCAGCTGACAGGACGAGGCCCACTCACATTGGGGGTGAAGACAACCTGCTTTACTCATTCTACCCATTCTACCCATTTAAATGTCAATTTCATCTGAAAAGCCCTCATAGAAACACCAGGATAATGTTTGACCATATATCTGGGCACCCTGGGGCCCAGTCAAGTTGACACACAGAATTACAAAGGCTCAGCAGGATAAGGACAGGAGGCATTGTAAACACAGAGAAGTCATAAAGTCCCTTCTCATCCGCATTTTCTACTAAATTCAGTTTTAGAAGTACCTATACAATAAAGAGCATTGATGGAGATACTAGTTCTCCTGAGACATAATCACACACATCAACAAACTTCTTGATCTCCGAAGGCCTGTTTTAGGCTGTCAGAGTCTTCCATCCCCTTCTCCCTGCAACAGACCCAAACACCTGAATCTATCTTCTTGCCATGAATTCACCTGCATTTTGTCCCAAGTTTTGGATGGAGAGGTCTGTGTATGCTTGAAGGTTATCAAAGTGTTTCTGAAAAAAAATTTAGATTCTCTATGTATCAGTTAAGATGGAACTATGTGCCTTGCAGTGCTCCTTTGATGTATAGCTACATAAATACATTTTAAATGTTTTGCCTTTTAAAATACATACTTTGTAAACTGCAGAACTCAGTGAAAAGATTGTCAGCTTCCTTGATCTACAGTGATTGGCACAGCCTGGATCTTTATTTTTGTCGTTCTAATCTATTGTGATGGCCTGGGATTACCTTCTAGTGTCCAGTGACTCATTGGCTTTCTGTCCTCTCATGCCTCCATCCCCAACAGAACCCCTAGAAAGGATCTCACACACTATTTCACATGGAGGTGTAAATGAGGGTAAGCTTTCATGCATTACCCAGTCTAGAAGTATCTACATGTCATTAGAAGACAGAAGATTATATCTGTAATTGTGGATTTCCAGAAATCAGCTAGAGAAGGTATTTGTGAGACAAAACTGGAAGCATAGGTTTTTCTGTGCCTTAGAGCTCCTGGTAGGTGTCAGTTTATGGTTACATAATGCCCATCCTTATCTTTCTAGAATCTAGCAGTCTCTAATATGGCAAGACCGAGAGGAGATTTGCAGTTTCAGTTTGAACTGTTTTGTTAGTCAAGAGCAGCGGTCCTCACTGAGACTGTGCAGCAGAATTGCTGAATATGCTTTTGAAATGTAGACTTTTCTAGGCTCACCCCTCATGAATAGAATCTTCAGGCACTGGGCCTGAGCATCTTCATTTTTAAAAGCCAACAGGCCATTCTGGTATTCATTCAAAGCTGATGCCGGTAGGCTGTTACATTGCTAATAAGGGTGTCCAGAATCTTAAGGTTAAATTCACTATGGAGACTGAGAATTTTCAGTGCCCTTGGGGACTTTGTTGGTTTGCTGACAAACAATGACGAGTCACCGTATTATATTAGATCTCATAGCCATTGTATTTCTTTCATACCTTCCTAAGATATAGATATAGAGAACTTGAAGTTGGTCTGGAGAATACCCAGAATTCATATTGTTTTACTCTAGGGGCAGACTAAAGGGGATATACTGTTAAGTATTGGAGATCCTTCAAAATGTCATTTATCCAGGATTAAAGATTGATCTGAAAAGTTGACTGTGAAAGGTTAGGATCTGTTAAGGTGCTAAACACAGCAAAATGAGAGATGCAATTGTTACAAATGGGACAGCACCACTCTTGCACTGAATCTTTGCTGCAGTCTTTCACTACAGACCCTCTCTTGGATTCTGAGGTTGCTGTGAACATTTGAAGCCCAGCATTTGGTTGTCTGACTGAATGATCATGTCAGCGGGTTACTAGTGCCTTCCTTCACCTATTAATTTATCTTTAAATGATGATAACAGTTATATATAACATATTTTGACACCGTTGGAGGAAGAGAGAGCGTTTGACTATTACTTTACCAACTCATGGTTTCACTTTGGAAGAAGTACAGATTTCTGTTGTTTGAATAATTGTATGTGCTTTGGTTTTATTCCGATGTGTAGCTGGTGATTATGCTCTGATATACCTAAAATAGAAGTAAAAGGTCTATTTGTTCTTATCCCTGAAGTCCATTTGCTGCTTATTTTGAATCATTTACTTAGAATGTACAGAATTGTAAAGCCACTGCCTCTATTAATCCAGCATCTGTTTGTGTGCAATTCAGTTAATCTGGTTTAAGATCAGAGGCTGTAAACATGAAGGGAAATGAAACAGTGGAAGAACTGACTAACAGTTGTGCATCCTGCCGTAAGCATGGTTTAGAGTGTTGTGCTGTTTTGCCGTGGCTCTGAATTGGGACCGCCGGCTTGCTTTCTTTATGGCCGTCATGATGAAGTGCAGGCCTGACCCAGTGTGTTCTGGCAGATGGGCTTGAGATGGGATGAGCAGGGGAGGCTAATTTCAATCAGGCAACACCCACTGAAACAAATTTTCCCTTGAAGTGTGTGAAAGGGATCACATTTTCAATCTGACCCATGAAAACTTCTCATTTGTATTGAAATCCCCCCTGTCCTTGCTTAAACAGATCCAGCAGTGGGAGCAGAACCTGGAGAAATTTCACATGGACCTGTTCAGGATGCGCTGCTATCTGGCCAGCCTGCAAGGCGGGGAGTTGCCTAACCCTAAGAGTCTCCTGGCGGCTGCCAGCCGCCCCTCCAAGCTGGCCCTTGGCAGGCTGGGCATCTTGTCAGTCTCCTCTTTCCACGCTCTGGTACGTTCCCGAGGATGGCCGTTTCCGTGGGGCTCAGGGAGGACTGCGGAGGCTCACCTTCCTCCGGCTGGTTGTCATTCACCTCTGCTGAGACTTACCCCAGCGCTGTCCAGGAGCCAGGCATGGGGGGTCCACTCTGGGGTCTCAGCTTCTCTGCTGCTTATTTGAGGAACCCAACTGCTGGTGGACAGTTACTAAATATTCAGGTCTGCATCTGCCTTTCTGTCTGATCCACCTCATGTACTCAGGAAGGTGGAATCCCCGAGGAGTAGCGATAGTAGTGTGAAGAAGTAAAGGGCCGATTGAAGGGTTTTTTTTTTTATCTGTACTGCAGAGGGCCCTGCTGGGTTTTCTGAATTTGGCACTCTGTGGACAGTACTATAGCTCAGTCTGGGGTTTTGCGGGTTGTTTTGCTGACCTCGTTACCCACCCTGGAGAGATCCGAAGGTTGTGACTAGGCTTGTGTTATCCAGATAAAGAGAAATCTATATGGTGGATGCATTTCTGGTATGTTAGACATGCAGTAGCTTTTGGTGCTGGTCGCAGGGCACATACAGCAATCAGGGCTTACTGACGTTAAGGCAACAGTTAATTCTGTCCCCCAAGTTGTAAGCTTTACTATTTTTTTAAACTGTGTTTTTAATTAGGTATGTTCTAGAGATGACTCTGCTTTCCGGAAAAGAACGCTCTCACTGACCCAGCGAGGAAGAAATAAGAAGGGCATATTTTCTTCATTAAAAGGGCTGGACACACTGGGAAGAAAAGGGAAGGAGAAAAGACCTTCTATAACTCAGGTGAGTTCCCAGCACAGGAAGACAGCAGACCCAGTGGGAAATCCTTGATGTGTACCAGGTTGTGAATGTTCACTGTCCATTCAGAATGAGATCTAAGTTGGTTCAAAGCGGGGCAGTCTTTGCATGGACATTTTCCCCAAATGAAAACACACCCATGGCTCAGCCTCTTTTTGTCACTTCCAAAGAGATATTCCTACCTTGCTCACGTGTGCAATACTCAGGAACACAAAGATAAGAGTAATCAGAAAGAATCTGCATTTTGCATTGCCTTCAAAACTCATATTGATTTTCCCCATAGGTTGTATGTTAAAATAAACATGTGAAATTAGTAATAATCAGAGTAACAGCAACTAAATGCTATTGAAAGTGCCAGACACTTTGCTCACTTAATCTCTGTGACACCAAGTAGACGTTTTATCAGCACATTTTGGAGATGAGGAGCCTGAGGCCTGGAGAGGTTAAGTCAGTTCCTTGACCCTGTTCGCACAGTGCCCAAGGGGCAGGGCTGGGACGCGCTCTACCTGGACCCAAAGCTTTGCAGCACTGGACTGTTGCTGCTGGTGTTTTCCCAAAGGAAGGGTGGCTCTTTTAACATTTTATCAAGTAAAAATAGCCTGAGCACTTATTGTTGAAATGTGGCCCATGTACAGTGAATTTTTTTCAGAACAGTTCAAATACTCATATCTGAAGTATTTCCTGATGCCGTTAATACAGTATATGATAATTAATGTTGCTGATTGATATGTTTTGGGATTATTATTTTTTTCAAAGACTGTTGAAAAGATGAGTTATAACATGATGATCTGATCATTTAAGTGAATAGGGAAAATGCAGTTAAGTCTGAAAAGAAATTTCTTATTTTCACTCTTAGCAGGTTGCTGTTATTCTGAATATGCTTTCACTATCACCTGAAAAATAGGGTCACATTCTATGGAACTTTATTTTCTAATTTTACATGGATATTTTTTAGAATGTGTATAATAGTTCAGTGGATTGGATGAATAACAGGGATGGAATCAATTTCTTTGATCTCTTTACAACTCTGGGACAATTAAAATAGATGTGGTAGGGAAGGGGTTGGTTGGGAAAGACAAAAATACATGGAGCTTCTGTTGTGCAGTGCTGTTTTTGTGTACTCATACACAATTGGAAGGAGTAACACATTCTGAAATTGTGGTTGTTCTTGTACTGTAATTGTAAGAAGTAATCATTTATTGATTATAAATGGAAGCATATTTCTTCATTACAGATTATAGTCAGCCCTGAACCATTGGCTAATTCTGGGCTTATATTTTTTAATCGAACTTCTATGAAGTTTAAATTATGCCTTAAGGAAAGGTCTGATTTTAATCAAGATAGTCAGTGCTATATGATTAAATGATAATACTAAGTAACTTGATAACTTGCTTACTTTTCTTTAATGTTGACATTTAGTTGATTAGACATGAATCTGATACGGTCTTTACCCCATGATATTTGGTAGATGTTGCTAATGTGAGATTTCCTGAGGAAAAAAAGCCTTTGGTTGAGCATTTTTGCATTAAAAAGTTATGAAACTAATTGTAATGTTGGTATTTGTATAGCTGAATGAAGTTGATGTCATAGGTATCCATAAATGTTTCAGTGACTTATTCTTTAATGTTTATTATTTTACTACAAAATATAGAAAATAAGCATTAGAAAAAGTAAAGGAATGTCTCACCCCTCTACCGAAACACAACCACTTTTAATATTTAGCTATATTTCTCACTGGTATTTATTCTATGCTCTTTTTACAAATGGTTATATGCTTGATTTTGGTGACTTTGCCAACTCAACTTGGAGTTCTGTTCCACATCTTCCAGAAATGTGTACTGCTTGGTGAAGGGCAACATCAAGAAGATCCAGGATAATTTAAATAATATATGACATCAAAGAAAGTAAAATGCAGAACCATATAGGAAGAAAGAAGGAAAACTTTTCCTTTAAAGTCAAAACTTCAAATGTGGTACAGTAGTAAATTGTACAAATTGTGATGTGAAGATGTTATAAAACGTTACAGAACTTAAAATTTTAAATACTGAAAAGGGTAGCTGCCAGTTGCAGAGGCGTCCCAGTGTCCTCCCTTGCCCTCCTGTCCATCAGGTATTTGATTCAAGTGGCAGCCATGGCTTTTCTGGAACTCAGCTACCTCAGAATTCCAGTCACTCTCAGGAGGGGGCCATTGCTGTAGGTAGATGCCAGCCATCTCCTTTTCCTTGGATGACACGAATGTCAGGGAATCCAGAACTGCCCTTTCCGCTCAGGATTGTCTGGTCAGGCATCTTCACACAGCACCTGATGCTGTGGCTCAGCAGTTTGGACCACCATGGCCCCTCAGTGGCGCTGAGTACAGGGTTCCCTTACAGTGTGCAGAATGGCTTCTGATTCAGCAAATCCTCAGAACTGCCTGAATGGCATTCTGGAGTAGGTGAAGATGATGAGATCAAGCTTCTCCGTTGTGTCTCTTTCAGATCCACACCTTCCCCTTAAAACTATTTCTCAGTCTTCACCAGATTGTTTTATCTTATGGTTTACGTCCTCTGAACCTCTTCTCTACTTGTTGAGATTCAAACCTGATTTTAGTAGGCTTGGACAACTTCACTTGGTTTTGCGGAAGTAGGCAGTATTGTTTAATAAGGTAATTGGGATAATTCCATGAATTGGCAATTTAGTATGAAAAAACAGGAATAGTGGAATGTTAGACACTGTGGAGGAGGTGAATGAGGAACTTTCTGGTGATCCTAAAAATAGGCAACCACCTATTCTGCCTTCCCGCGAAGCTGGCTCCGGCTATGGACCCTGAGCTGCCCAGGGTGCCATAGGTATTGTTGACACCACTCCCCGGAAAAGCGCTGGCTGTCGTGTCCTGAATGGCACAGAAAAGCTCCGTCTAAACCCTGTTCCCTTTCCCCTCCCATTCTCAGCATCAGGGCTGTGAGAGGGCAGGCTGTCATGGCCTGTGCCAGGAGGCCAAGTCTCTGGTGTTGCCCCTGTCCGTGGTGCTCCTTTGTTAGATTTGACCGACTGTGGGGCCATGAGAAGCCAAATCCAAGCCATCCTTTTTATAAATCATACTATCACCATGGCAGACTTTTAGTAATAAAGAATTTCTGTTCCCTGTCCCTCTATTTCTGTACACATGCAGAACTTAGTTCAAATCAGGATCAAATCACACCACCTTCTGGGAATTTTGCCTGTGTTACTAGCACAGGTTTCCCCATTAACTGAAAGTAGCACGTTCCTGTGAAACTTTCATAAGCCAAAATGGCTTAAAGCGAAGAAGCAATTACCATTAATTGATACGGAAATTTTTTTAAGTGTTCCCAGACAAAAAAATCACCCCTCTTAAGTTTTTCTGATACCTTAGGACACATCTTGCCAATGGATGCACAAAATGAATTGAGAAAATACACAGATGCTCATAGACACAGTTCGAAGCCAAGGTGGCTCGCTGTCAATCAGGATGTGGAGCGCAGTTCTGGGGGAGGAGCTTGGTGGCACCACCCTCACTGCTCAGGGTGTGCTGCCTGTAGAACAAACACGGTTTTTGCTTTTTGCCTTTTCGGTAATAGTGAAAACCCTCTTTCTGTTTTGGTTAGTGAAAACAGGGGCAAATGTAGGTCTTTTATGAAAGTGAAATGGCATAAGGCAAACTTTGAAAAATGAGGGAACTTATTAAGAGTAACTTTTAGTTACCTTTAGAGTAAATCCTTCATGTCTCCCAGGCAAACTTGTAATTAGGACCCTTGCTCTTTATAGTTTATGTATAGATTATGATTATGTATACTCCGTCCATAACACACTGTTGAGGGTGTAGTATTGCTTAATACATTTGTTTATTAATTGTCTATATCAGATGTAGTCCTTTAATGGTTGAGAACAGTTTGATCTGCAATAAAAACCCATAATTTAAGGTCTTGTCTCTTCCAGTATTAAATGACAATGTAAAATTCTTCCTTTGAAAGTTAAGAAATTCACTCACAAAGCACTTTCTATTAACAGAACTTATGTTGGACTTTGAAAATAAATCTTGTTAACAGCCATTAATGGTCAGAATTAAGCTTAGTGCATATTTAAATTGGCTCAAATTACTAGATGATCATTTTGTGATTTAATAGACAAGTCTCATTACCTTTATAACGAGTGAGAAAAAGCATTATTGCACCTGTTTTTTAAAGCATACATATTTAAACATTTATACCTATTTATTTTAACTGAGCATTGTTTCTGGTATAGGGACATTGAAGAAATTCTTTTGGCATATAGGATTAGTTTAATGGCATATTTATTATCTTTGTACTGAAGTACTGAGATAACTAGGCTTAAATTGAGTTGCAGATAAAATTAAGGGTATTTGTTTTTTATATCTCTGGGACTTAAAATTCTGCCTGTAGCTGACTGAATAATTAATATTTCATCTCACTAGCTTTCCTCTGCTAATCATTCTTGGAGAATATTTATAACTTTCACAAACCATCTATCTGTATATATAGTCACTCTGTTGTGTCCATTAGCGTAACAGAGAAAGGCAGTCATTCCCACACGTTGGGAGGGAGGGCGTCATGGGTATTTTTAAATATTCCGCTCTAATTGGTACATCATGTAAAGTCCAACAGTGAGTCACCCTAATTTGAAATCTGTTAAGGTTGGAACAGAGCCTGTCTTATTTGAGCATTTTTTAAAGGACACTTTACCTAGCCAAGAATGAAGGCTTTTCATGGTGTGCGTCTTGAGGAGTAATAATGAGTCCCAATCAGCATTTGAAGGGAGGTGTTTGTTATGGAGATTATGACAGCAAATCCCCACCGAGGCTCTGCCAGCAGCCACCACAGAAGCTTCGTTGTAGAAATTAGGGCGCGCCAGGCCTTGGTGCTCTCTCCTGGAAACTGGGTGCGGGGTGTCCCAGCCCTCTGGGAGAGAGTGAGTGCGGTCTCATGAGTCGTCAGCTCCGAACTGGAAAGAAGAGAGGCTAATGTTGGTTGTTTTAAAATGGAAAATGTGAATGAAACCACTGCTTCATGATCCTAACATCGTAGTCTGTTTAAATGGAATGTTACTGTGGAACCCTACTTAGCACACATCCGTGTGCAGTAAGACAGAGGGGACTGTGGGCAGGTATTTGTTTTCCCTTCCTATCAACTGATGCTTGGGCCGCAGCCCAAGGAGGTAATAAACACGTTCCCCTCTGTGACATCTCACTGTTGTTCAGAACACCCAGAGCATGTAGCTCCTTTTGTGTTCTCTCCTCATCTCACTTGCTAAATAGGCTTTCCTTTTATCAGCAACTGTGGTGTAGGGCCCATTTGTGACAGCCAGATTGTGAGTTTGCTCCTCACTTCCCTTCAGGGATCCAAGTCGTAATTACAAGCCATTCGATCCAGAAGCATCTGCTGTGAGAACACGCGGAGTTTCCATCTCCTGTCCTTGAGGCACGCGGAGCATAAGTAATTTGACATGTGCTTTCAGGACCATTAATGTAATGGTGGTAAGAAATGCTTCTGTAGCCGGGGCCCTAAAGGAGGACTGAAGGGATCTGCAAAGCTTTGCTTGTCAGTCGTTAGTGGCCATGGCCACAGTTCCCATCGTATGCGTGGCCCACTGGAGCCGGACCCCAGGGTGACCTGGGCATCAGTGGCCACCGTGATTCCCTGGGGTTTTGAAACAAGGGGTGACTCTCCTGCAGTTCTTTACAGTGGCCACGATGGAGTCATGATGGTTAATAAGCCTACGTATGATTCCACAAACCGGGCTGAGCTTCAGAAAAGGTCTTTGACAGTATGAAGGCCCTTTACGATTTACATACCTTCTAATGCCATTCCTACCCTGTGAAGCTGTCATTTTTCAGCACTGGTGAAAGGTAAAGAAACTGAGCCCAGAGACATTACATGAGCAGTTCTGCCAAGGCCGGGGTTTGGCCCAGATGGTTGTATTTTTGTGTTCTCTCTCTTTCTTCTCCAGGAACTGGAAACATGAACAGGCTAATTGGAAACTAATTTTTATGTGGGGGGGAGAAGTAGAGTGGGAGTAGGATGGGTGTGCAAACCTGAGGAGGGTAGCTGACCTTGGACTTCAGGGTGAGTAGTTAAAAGATTAATTTAGTAGCCCTTGGAAAGGGTGAGCTGGGCAGAGAGTTTTCCAGATGGCTCAATTTGTTGTGCTTATTTCCAAGAGTCTGTTCCTTTATGAAAAAGAACGTAGGAGAATATTTTATGACTTTTTGAGTAATTTCTTGCGTAATTTCACTGTGAATAGCATTGACCCTTGAGGGAATCAATCCAGTTTTCTCTGCACGTGGGCTAAAGTTATGACTACTTTGGAGCTCTCCAAGCATCAAATAGCCTGTTCTTTTGAGTTCTAATTAAATAATCAATTTCACAATTAATAAATAACTAGGTTTTACCTTTCTTTAACTGCATACATTTGAGATGGCATGTGTGTGTGTCTTACGCACAGGAAAAAGTTAACCTGTACATTTGCATTGCTGGATCCTTTGAGAGGATCTGAATCCTCCACAGCCTTAGCTATCTGATAGGCATCTTCTGTTCTATCATTCCCACCGTCTTAGGTCAACAGTGTGGGCTCAAGAAATGATCCCTCAGGGCAGGTATAGGCACAAAGCCTGGTTTAACTGAATATAATATGAATATTTCTTTTATCCTTCCTTCAATCTCTGCATTCAACTACACACTTTTGTCTGGGACTTATTCCCCTTTAATAATCTTCTGTTAGTTTCTCTTCCTGAAACTTTAGGGGAGGGTAAAGAGCCTGACACTGTAGAAACAGATTTGAATAAGAAGATAGACAGCTTTTACCTTTGAAGCCCATGTATGACTGAGTTTCTAGTTGCATCCAATTCAACACCCGTGTGTTGGGTGTGTTCTGGGTGCAGGATGCATGATATTAAAGGCTGAAAATGAGAAATAACCTCTGTTTTCACTCATCTTGGCATCCAGGGGTGTGAGGGCAGCCTAAAATGACCACCAAGTGAGTGGGGCTTAGCCAAGTGCTATTCCAGGGACACAGGGGAGAAGACTTATCTAACTGAGAGGAATTTGGGGTTAGGAGGGGAGAGAGCAGGAGAGACTTCCTAAGAGAGGGTAATATTTGAAGTAAGGTTGAAGGATATATATATAGTTTCAGCACCGAAGCTGGGAGGAAGGTGGATCAGGCAAAGGAAATTGAAAATGAAGGGTCTGGAGGCAGAACAGGACCCCTCCTTTGTGGGGAGCAGCAGGCGGGCCGTTCTGTTCAACCAGAACATGGTGTATGTTGTAGAATAACAGGAATTGAGAAGGTTAGGTTGTGTCCGTTTTGTGTGAAGGTCACTGCCAGGCTGCTACTTCTGCAGTGTAGTGTGGTGAGCACAGGCACACACCACGTTTCCAGGGTTCGGATCCCACAGTGCCACAGTCACAGCTCACTGTGTGAGCTTGGGCAGATTTCTAGAATTTTCTGAGCCTAATTTTTCTCACCTGTTACATAGAGGAGGATAGTGCCTGCCTCAGAAGGTTATGCATAGTGAACCGACTACTCCGTTTGGCCCCGGGTAATGCAGCCTCTCTGTGGTAATGCAGCCTCTCTGTGATGGATGGTAAGGGATGGATCAGGAGGGCAGGTAAGGGTAGGTGTGGGTTTGTTTCTCATATCTCCCTCCCACCTGTCCGTTCCTGTTCTGCCCTGAGAGGGAAGGATGAAATTGCTTTGCAGCGGTGATGGGGACTGTTGGACTCTCTTGCCCTGGAGCTTCGTGTGTGTTTCTTACTCCACAGTGACCTCTGCTGGGGTTTTAGTTTGAGTCTGAGCAAGCCTGGTTTGAGAGGTAGGTCTCTGCCTTTAAGACTTGTTGCTCACACACCTGGTTGAAGTCACTGCTCAGGTGAGGAGTAACCTGGAGGTGGGACTGGGGAAGAAAATGTGACCCGTGTGAGATAGGAGCCTTCAGGAAAAAGTATATTCATGCCGATTCCCTGCATCCCTGGCTCCAGGCATCTGCTTCTGCTTATTTTTTTCTTTGGCTTTAGTACATGAGAGTCATATTCATTCTGCATTGTGATCACCTTGCTAGGAGAATGTACAGCAGCAAAGCCCTGACAGATCCAGAAATGTCACTTCAGAGATGAGCACCACATTTTTAAAAAGATAACACAGAAAGATTGTTTTCTTCCCTTGCTTTGCCTAAACCTGTTATTTTGAATTCCTTTAATGTTATCTATTCTAGCCTTTTAATCCTATATAGAAGGATCTTTTGCTTTGTTAAAAAGTTTTAAAAGTTCATGGGGTTCAAAATAAAATCACCAATCAATGATAATTTTAGTGTATGGTGAATAGGATATAATAATGTGATGGTATTGAATCTATATGTAACATTTGCTGGTGTGTAAGATGTTTTCACATATATGACTTTGCTCACAAAAATTTGTATTATGAGTTAACAAATTTAATTATATTAATTGTATCCCCTTTTACAGAATAGAAGACAGTGCTTAGCAAGGTAAATGTCCTGTCTTACTGCTGGTTAAGCGGTAGGGTTTGTGATTTGTACATCCAATCTTTTGATTGCAAATCCCCAAGTCTTTTCTTTGCCACCATGCTAATACAAGAACCTAACCACCTAACCAGAGGAAAAAATTTCTGAGTTGCTTAGGAAGTGTTAACAGTTTTTTTTTTTTTTATAAATTATGGAAGTTCATATTAGCATGACATCATTGAATTCTTGTGATGATGAGGTCTAGGAAACTAAACTTCCTTGGGAAAAGCTTCCTAAAACATAGTATGTTTGAGGATAATTCCTAAGAGAATATCTAGATATGAAATAGCTGAAGGATAGAAAAAAAATTTCCCAGCAGTAGGGGTTGATTTAGAAATAAAGAGAAACACACTGGGATTAAGTGCAGCTCAGGTTTAGGATGTAGGCAGGCATCAGTGGCCTTGGACAAGAGTGGATTAGGATTCACTGGATCATGGCTTCAGTGCAGCTTGCACAGTCCCAACATGACATAGTGTCTGGAACATGGGATGGGGGCAGCTGACTTGAACTCAGCCTCCACAGGTATCAGTTTCCTGTAGGTTTACTGACGAAGCAGCACTGGGCTTGTCTGTCCCCAGGGTTGTGAGAAGCCAGAGGTGTGTGGAGGGTGAAAGGCCTTACTATAAAGTACGCTATAATTGAGAGTATGTTGTTTCAGTAGTTTCCCTCATTTGTTTATCAAATCTGTCCATATTTTCTTTTGTTATCTAAAACCAGGTTGATGAACTTATACATATATACGGTTCAACAGTGGATGGTGCTTCCCGAGACAACACATGGGAAATCCAGACTTACATTCATTTTCAGGATAATCAGGGAGTTACTGTAATGATCAAGCCAGAACACAGAGTGGAAGATGTTTTGACTTTAGCATGCAAGGTAATAGACTTTGCTGCAGAAATATATTTCTTAACAGAAATAATCATGAATGTTGCACTTTTATGCCTTTTAAATATATGTGGTATTTAAGGTCTCTCTTTCTGTACAGGGGAACATATTAACATATTTATTAATTAATGTAGTTCTTAATTAGTATTCTCCTCCATCTCTTAGAAGAATGAGTTGTTAGGTCATACCTCTTGCCTTTATGAAGAACCCGAGCTGTTTTGCTGAAATCCTATAAATACATCTTTTCATCTAGGATAGCTATGAAGGCTGCTGTCACTTAAGTAACTTAAGAGATGGTGCTCTATAGGAGAAGTGTCACAAACTTTGAAGTAGTCTGATTTAATGCTGAATAGTTCTGTCAAGTTTCTCTAGATTATATGAATAACTTGGTACCCTCATAGTAGCTTCATAGAGATTGCTATGAGATGATGATTTATTCATTATTCAAACTGGGTTTTATTTCTTAAAAGGGCGTTTTAAGTCTTAAAGCCTACTGAGGTAGATGAAGTAGACGCAGCAACATCAGAGCAGATGTTTTTAGACCACCAGGTGGCATAGGAGAGCTTAAATGTTTTTTAGTTTTCAGACAAAATGCAATCAGGTATATGAAATGGTTAAAAAGAAAGACAAAGAGTTTGGTAACCTTTATCATGTACTTTTAATACATGTATATAATCTTTAGTTTTAGTCCTCCTTTGTCACTTTGACTTAAACTTTAGGATACTAGACATTTATCCACGTAGCTTATATTCTTACGAATTTAATTTCCTTTTACTCCATTATGTAAAGTTTTTATCCAGACAGGCAACAATATTGTTATATTCCAATGATACCAGTTATTTAATTGATAGTTTTCTAAGAGATAGAGGATGTCAGAAGAAGTGGGTGCATTAGAATAAACCTGAGGTAATTTCTCACTTTTGTAAATGTGTGTGTTTTTATGAGAGAGAGAATATTAGAGTGTGTGTATGTATGTGTATACATTTTCCTTTTGACCACTTCTTGGAGTAGGAAATTCCTAACTCTGTAGTCTGTAAAATATGAGATTGTTCACATTTCACAAATTTCTCTACTTTAGTAATAGGAAACAGCTTAAAGTCAGGTACAACAATATTTGACATTTGCTGAGATGTGAAGATATATTCTGCTATCAGATATAAACTACCCTGACCTCTTAAAAATACATCTGCTTTTAGTGACAAGCAGTATATTTACAGAAAACCTTAAAAATAATTATTTGTTCTTCTTTCTTTTTTTGCACAAATTTCAGCTAATACAGAGTTAAGCTCCGCAAATCAAACACGTATTCCTTTTAGAAGTTTTCAGTTTTTAATGAAACATGATGAATTGAGAGAGAACATTTAAAATCTGAATAACTGTCCTTTTCCTTATAGATGAGGCAGTTGGAACCCAGCCACTATGGCCTACAACTTCAGAGATTAGTAGATGAAAACATCAAGCGCTGGATTCCTGCACCTTATGAATATGTGCAAGAACTGGCAAGTGTGCAGGAGCTTTCGGAGGGAATTTGAATCACACCTGTGGCCTCTCGGTTTAAAAATACGCTTTTACATAAATTAAATTTTGTATTAATGAAATGATGCATTTAAAATGATGTGATTTTGGGGGAAAATTCTGTTGGAATCTGGCATCTGGTTTGGGAACAGTAAAAATAAATTTCCAAGATAACCATGACATCCAATCCTCTGATTTTGTTGTTTTTACCTTTTGCAGGTTTACGATGAAATAGAAGTTGTCCCGCTAAACATTTACGACGTGCAGCTCACAAAGACTGGGCCCGTGTCTGACTTTGGTGAGCACGAGGAACACCCTGTCAGGGAGCTGTGGCATCCGCCTGTGCCTCGTCAACCCTTGTATCTTCGCACCTAATGTTTTTTTCTTTACCTTTACATTTCAGAAACTATGAATTAATTTCTGAACTTCTTTTTCTTCCTTCCTTTCTATGTGTTTATATTAGTAGGCTGCAGAGATATGTATTCATATTAGGGAAATGCCAAATAATTAAAAAGACTTGAGTATACAAGTGATGAGAAATTTGAAATGTTGGTGATGATGAGAGCGTTTACTGTGTGCTGGGTGCTGTTCTAGGCTGAGTAACTCATGACCCATGTGGCACTTCTTTTCATTCAGTATCTTTGCTCTTAGTTTTCACCTGTCTAGAAGGCCGCCATTCACTACTTCCCCCACCCCCAGTCGGTCTTTCCCAGTGTGTAAATCCCACAAGCTCTGCAAGAACTAATTAAAGGTCTAACTTACTTAAGGAATCCTTACCTGACTGCTTTAGCTTCACTTCAACAATTAAGAGTATTACCCAAATCACTTTAGGGTATTTAATGCTTGCATTTCTGTTTGTACATATTTAACCTTGGCTTTGAGCTCTTTGTAGACTGTGTCCATGTCTTAAAGTTCCTTTCTCTCTTTTATTCTGTCTTTTACCCTAGGGACTCACTAATTAGATAATGGTCAATACATATCTCCATTGAAAGATTATTTCTTATCTTGTTAAATATATTGAT
The DNA here is from genome assembly GCF_040802235.1 of Manis javanica. NCBI lineage: Eukaryota > Metazoa > Chordata > Mammalia > Pholidota > Manidae > Manis > Manis javanica. The sequence goes on from NC_133168.1 coordinate 70,135,569, forward strand.
GTTATCATTTCCCTTAAAAGGGCTCTGGCTGATCAGATTCTAGTCATTGTTTATGTGAAAATTAGCCTTTTATGATTTTTTTTCTTTTTATTGATATAATTGACATATTCTTTGTTGCTTAATCTACATAATTTGTTTTGACCCAAATGTTATGTTGGTCTTTCCTCTGGAAACCTCAGCATTCTATGTTTCTACCTGCCTTATTCTACTTTCCACCATCACTGTTTGTGGAATTTGTATGACTTTGAATTTGGATGACAAAGGGACTGAATCAAGACATTTACAAAGATACTTTTTGGTGACCACAATCTGCCAGGCTGTGCCCGAGGCACAGAGGAAATGGGGAATGCGACATCCCTTCTGTTGCCAAAGAACTCCCAGTGTTATGGGACCAACACCCAGAGCCATGCTCCCAGTAGTGGGATCAGAGGGGGCTGCTCTCCGAGTCAGGGAGATGCTTTAGAGCAGGGAAATCTTCCCCTGTTTCACACAGTCATATTTAGGGTGTGGTCCATATCCAAGCATTTTTCTACCTACTTAAGCTGCCTAACTCGATGTAGAGTTTTTTTTTAAACAAATATTATGTATTGAACTGAATTAACTTCAGTAAGAGTGTGTTTTGGTTTCAACTTTTAAGAAATTTCAAAAAAAATGAAATTGGGTAAAATATACATAAGGTTTACCATTATGACCATTATTAAGACTGGTTATAAATGCCAGCACAGTGACATTACATGCATTCACGTAACTGTGCCACAGTGAACACCATCTGCAGCTGTTTTTATCTTGCAAAACTGGAGCTCTGTACCTACTACAACAGCAATTCACCATTCCTCCCCTCCAGCCCCTGTAACTGCCCTTCTTGTTTCTGTGTCTATGAATTGGACTGCTTTAAATACCTCTTATAAGTGAAGTCATACAGTATTTGTCATTTTGTGACTGGCTTATTTCACACAGGTCTATGTGCTCAAGGTCTGTGCTGCAGCAGGGGTCAGAATTTCCTTTTTATGTGTGGAATAATATTCCGTTGTATGTTTTTACCACACTTTGTTTATCCATTTGTCAATGGACAGTCAGGTTGCTCCCACCTTTTGGTGATTGTGAATAATGCTGCTCTAAGCGTGGGTATAACATGTCAATTTTTAAATAAGGCTGTGTACTCATAGGTCTTAACTTTTAGGTCTGACAGGTTCATCTTTTTCTGCCGCTGCTAGATAGCTATGCTTTCAGAACAGTTGTGATCGAGACTTCCTCAGAATACATACTTAGGAGCATAGGTATTCAAGGTTATACTGCTGATTGAGTTGGAGAAATGAGCTCATGCTGAACTTGTTTTTCCTTTTATTTTAATTCGCAGGGTTTGCAGTGACAGCACAGGTGGACGAGCATCAGCATCTCAGCCGCATGTTTATAAGTGATGTTCTCCCTGATGGCTTGGCATATGGGGAAGGTCCGTGTGGAACAGGGAGTCTCTGTTCTCTCTTAATTCAAAACTACGGTATCAAGTCTGGCTAGTGAAATTTTCTTCTTACAGTTTTATCAGAAAATGGTTTCTCCCATGATTTTAAAGAAAGTAAACTTACTAGTTTAATTGAAAGTGCATATGCATATATAGAGAGGGAGGGAAGGAGAATGATTTCTTGTGTATTTTGAAACAGAGGATGTGTATACACAGAGAAAGAATACATGCATAAGTACAGATGGATGGAGAAGGAGAATGTGAGAATCAGACAGGCAGGCAGACACAGATAAACAAATGTTATTTCCTGGGGCATTTAGCATCAGATAAATAGAGGAACAATTAATTGGAGTGACACAGGTGGTTTCCCTTTCCAACTATCCTTTCTAATACTAGCCTTGGCAGAGCTGACATTTGTTGCAGTCTGGCTGCCATACCTTTGGGCGCTTTCTTGGAGGTGTCCGACAGAAGAGCCCTTAGGAGTACAGGGCTTGAGTTTGCAACTTACTTTCATCTTCACATTAGAACATTACCCTCAGTAATCTCTCTTTCTTTTTCCTTCCTCTATTTACCCTTAATTATTCTCAGGGCTGAGAAAGGGCAATGAAATCATGACCTTAAATGGGGAAGCCGTGTCTGATCTTGACCTTAAGCAGATGGAGGCCCTGTTTTCTGAGAAGAGTGTTGGACTCACTCTGATTGCCCGGCCACCGGACACCAAAGGAACCCTGTGTTCTTCCTGGTCAGACAGCGACCTGTTCTCCAGGGACCGGAAGACTCTGCTGCCCCCTCCTAACCAGTCTGAGCTTCTGGAGGAATTCCTGGATAACTTTAAAAAGAATACAGCAAATGGTAAGGCTTTGCTCTTTCTTCCCTCTAATGACTGGTACCGACAGCTAATATTTTTAGGCTGTAATTTTGCTTGCAAACTTAGATTATTTAAGCTGTTCAAAGAATGTTTTCTCATGTATTAGGAGAAGAACACAGATGCCAACCAAGTAGATTTGATCAAAATTCTGTGCATTTTCATAATTACAGCATTTTCATGCAAATAGAAAATAATTATTTTGTACAAAATAACCTTCTTTAAATTTGTAGGATCTTTAAAAATCACCCATGATATTTAGTATTGTAATTGCTTTGTGATTGAATGTGGATGAAAGGCAACATAAATGCCAAAGTTGATTTTCTATTCAGGTCAGTCCAATGCAAAAACATTTTGCAGACATCTATTGTGTTCTTGTAATAGTTGATACAGTTCAGTTCTTCACCTCTTTTGTTTAGTACTGCTTTCTCAGTAAACTGCAAAATTTTGTGTAGGTCCTGAATTTAAAAATTTTGTAAAGACCTAAAGATGAAAGATTGTATGCCAGTTTATTTTTTCAAAAGGTAAAATTTCTGTATGAGGAAGTCACTTGAAACTTTGCATTACTGAGCTTAACATTTATGTATATTTCATAAATTTTAGTCAAGTAAATTAGAGGATCCAGCTAATACTTTTGTAATCCTGGAGGAAATTGGTCAAGCCATCATAGGGGACTAAGCATAGGGTCTTATGTTCTAAGCACATAAAGTAGTTTTTATGCTTAATTACAATGATAACCCATTTCCAATAGAAATCACTGCATGATTACCAAAAATTAATGAAAAACACAAAAAGAGAAGTTGTTGAGATAGATTTAATTACAAAGCAAGTTTATTAGGTCATTTTTAGAATTAAAAATCAGGCTGTAAGATTTATGGTTCAATAAGGTACATAGTGCTTTCTCCCCCTCTCTTGGGGCTTCACTCCAATTTAAAATTAAATTGACTATTGGCATATAAAAGTGAGTGTCATAAAACCAAAATTATGATGGAACTAATTAATTACTTGGTTATAGTGGGGCCATCATTCAGCTACTCTGGGCTGCTGCAGGCGGCTTGAGTATTCATTCACACATGCCTGCATCCGTTTGCTGGATTCATTATACTTGAGGGATTCAGGTAGTGCCTGTTATCTCTATGTGTTTCATCATAATCAGAAGTCATTGCTGAGTCTATAACACCTTTAGTACTTGCAGGAATTAATTTCTATAGAAAGCAGCAGAAGTGGAAAATTTACCTTTTCTAATAGTAGGGATCAAGAGGTCAGTTAAGCTTGTTGACCACTTTTGTTTTGAGGTGGGGGAAGAAGACAGAAGACAAAATCCTGGGTATGTTTGGTAGCTATTACATTATTCATCCTAGGGAACCATTCTAATGGTCTCACCCTTTGTGACTTACCCGAGGAATACCGATGTTTGAGTACAGAGCTAGTCAGCCTGGGAAGTGCTTCTCCAAACTGGTCTTCCCAGAGGTACCCCCCAGGTGCAGTGTCCTTCGCAGATGGAGCTTTACCACCAGGCAGGAGAGCCGCTGGCCGCTCCCTGGTTTTCTGGTGAGATGGCGCGCCCTGCAGTGTGGATCGTCCCCCCAGGGAGGGCACCGCCACCTGCGTGTCCTGGTTGTCCTGCCTGTCCCCTTTGCCGTTCTGTGGTATTGTGCTTATGCTGGAAACAAAACTACAACTAAGGACTGCTTCCCCAAACACCTGGCAAAGTAGAATGTGTATATTCATATAGCTTATGAAGGAAGGTAAATGCCTGGGAGTGGCCATCTCAGAAGGAAGTCTGTCCATTTGTAAAGTTGGGGGAAAAAAAAAGTAAAAGATGGGTAGGTGAGAAATTGAAAGAGAAAAGAGAAAAAAGAGTGAGCTCTCATTTGGGCATAATATCAGGATTCCATGAGAAGCCTGCGTCTGTGGAAATGGGGCAGGGTGGCGACAAGCATGGAGGTTTTGAGTCACACCTGGGTTGGAGTCCTGTCCTGCCCTTCACAGACCTTGCACCCAGCCCTCAATTGGTGGTGGGGGAGGCGGGGGGCAGGGGGCAGCAGGACATTGGCAGGTAACACTTTAGTGTGCTCATCCCCTGCAGAGAGAAATCAGAGGTGTGCACCCAGCTCTTCAGGTGGCCCCTGGAGATTGGGCTCCGTGGCAACCTCGTTTTCACACCTTTTCTGGGCTTTGTACCCTCCTCTTCTCACCTTCCATATTGCCTCCCTTGGGCTTCTTGGGATCATCTTCCAGCAAACTTCTGTCCTCCTGTCCTGGGCCTAGACACTGCCCCTGGGGGAGCCCAGCAGAAGAATTCTGATGTGGAGGGTAAGCCTTCCACCTCCTGCCCTAGGACCTTCCTGTGAGGTTGAGGCAGTCAGCATCTTCAATAGCCAGTGAGGCGCGCCTTACATGGACTTCTGAAAATGTGATTCTCCACTTCTCTTACCTGAGCAGCTTAATGTTAAAAATTACCTTGATTTGCTTGGGGATTGAATTAGAAAATGGTAGTCTCATTTTCTTGCTCCCCCCAAATAAAATTATGCAAAGAAGATAATTTAAATAGCTTTGAAAAACAGTGTTTTCCTACAACTTTGAGTCACACTCAGGAGTAGCCATTGCAGGGTCTCCTTTCCCTCGAGGTCACGGTGCCTCGGCATTGCCAGAGGGCGACCTGGTGCTTGGGAGGAAGGAGGGCCTCGGTCTGCTCTCCGGAGGAGCCCTCCCTCTGCCTGGAGATAAAAGCCCAACCGCTGGCTCTCCGGGAAGGAAGACCTGCTTCTTTAATCGAAATGCTAAGAACATCAGAAGGTGGAAGAAGAAGCCGCCAGCCGTTGTTTGGGGCATGTCCTAACTATCCCAGTTGAATATTTACTGACCCCCTATGGTGTGCTTAAAATGTACAAGACCCTGGGAATAAGTGAGGCCAGAGGTCAGGGCTTTTTGTCATCTTTTGGCTTTGGTCAGGTATCCAGAAATTTCTGTTAGTTAGCCTTATTGTCTTTATCAGGTTTGGGGAAACAACACACCTCTTATTATTTATGTATCTGACTGAAAGAAGTGTTGGTAACAGTGACAGATCCCAAGGAGCCAGGGGGAATGATTGTGGCTTGCCTTTCTAGAAAGGACGCATCCTACTGGCATACATCCTCATTGGTATGCGTAGTGTTTGGGGAAATAGTTCTCAAATGTCATAGTGCTTAAGACTCCACCTGATGAGCTTGTGAAAATTCAAATCCCCGGGTCCTGCCGTCAGAGGGCCCCCTTCAGGAGAGTGGAAGTAATGCGGCTCCATTGTTGACCTGGGCTCCCTCATGCTGCCCAGGGCCACTAATCTAAAGGAGGTGGGTCTAAACCTGAGAGGCAGGACCTACCCTTTCCTGTACCCTCTGTGCCAAGGTTTGAGGAGTAAATGAGATACTATGTGTAAAGCCCTCAGCAAATGACAGCTGTTGTGCTTGTGTGTTGCATTCCCAGCCAGGAATCACATGCCCAAGCCTCCACCACTGTCCCATGTGCTCAGAGTGCTGCAGGTGGGCTTGTTAGCTCACCTCACCTGTCCTCAGCCCGCCCTCAGGAAACGCTGTCCCATTCAGCAGACTGAGTGCACTGAAAAGCAAAACATTCCAACAGCCACCGACTTTGCAAACAGTCAGGAATGCATGGAGAATTGATGAATGTTCAATATTAAGTTTTTTTGGTTCCTTAGGAATAAATGAACATTTGGTTCTTGCCTCTAACTATTTCAATTCATGTTCTAGTTATCTGCACTAGAAAGAGATGAAATATCTATCAGCTGTATTTGATTTGAGCAGAAATATTATCTGTAAAGACTCTCCATAGAGAGAATTAATTTTACTGCTGGAATCCCCCAAAGAGGCTGTGGTTATTTTTGGCCAACAAGGCTGCCATTGAAGGGATTGGACACACCAGCCCTGTTTATACTGGATTCTTGTTAATGCTGTTTTGTGATTTATGTTGTAACTCCCTTTTCTGGTGTATGCCATCTTTTGAAAACTTTCAACAGCTTTTAAGAGTGTCTCATTGGTTCCTGAACAAAGTCTTTATGTAAACACTGAAATTGTTGTGACATTAATATATTCTCTAGCTATAAACAGCTATTAATACTGCATGTTGGGGTGGGGGTATATTTAACAGGAGCCAAAATAGAAAAGATTTATGTTCCCGCTCCCGTTTAGACAGCATCAGCCCAGCAAATGCTTACAGACGATAAAGGTAATTGCAGCCTGGAGTTATTTTTTTAATTCCCCACCCCACTTTGAATCACCCCCTTTTAAAACTAATGTATGAGGAGTGTAGAGCCTCAGGCTACCATAAGCCACTTAGGTGCAAATTTACTTTTTGGAATGAATTGTTCCTGGGAATGTGTATGTCCCTTATACAGCTTTTCACCAGGGGAAGAATCGCAGAGCCAGCTCCGATGTGGGGAACCCATTCATTTCCTGTTCATGAGAGCAAGAGCATCCCAGCCCCCACGGCCCCCTTTAGGGTGACTGACAGCATTTAGCTCAGAGAATGCTGTTTGTATGCGAAGCTGCTCTGACAGAGTTTCTCTGATTGCCACTCCAGGTCCCCACATGTAAAAACTTATTAGAGTTCCTAAAGATGGTTGAGGCATTTAAAACTTAAGAAAAAAAAAGTCTGAGTGGGAAATACTGGTTTTACCAAGACACAGAGAACTTTGGTCTCAGAATTGTTAGTTTCTTATAACAGTACTGAAGGCAGATTTCAGTTTCATCCATGAGTGTGTGGTTTTTTGTTAGCAGTTTGCAGTTGGGGTGGGGAGAATGAAGGTCCTTGGGTACTAATTCCCTTAGAAAAGTGTTGTTGGGGAATTTGGTTCTCTTTTTCTCATTCATTCATTTATTTACTTGTTTATTTAACAAATAAAAATAACGACTAAATGTTACGAGACCATAAAGGTGAATTAGACATTATTTTCCACCCTTAAGTTGAATAGAAAAAGTAAAAGCACATGTAAGAGATAATTCTCAGTTAAAAACCTTTCCGTAAAGAGAATTAGAGGTCTAGCTCAGAGTAGAATTCCGATGGATTGTTCTGTTTATTTTGAGCAAGGGGTCCACAATGGAGGCACGGAAATCAGAGGAAGCTTAGCATTTGATCTTAGCATTGCAGACGGACAGGTAATGGGTGGGGAGGTGTGTGATGGGGGGCAGGAGGGCATGTCACATGGAGCATGCAATTTGGGACACATGCAGAAAACGGAAGTCACCTGGGTAGTACGTGAACAGAAAATAAAATCAGAAAATCTTTTGGGGCCAGACTCTAGAGAACCCTGAATCCAGGAATTTATAACCCATTATGGCATAAACTAGTGAGTACTGAATTATTTTCCCCTGTCTTATATAAAATACAGAGGATTTGCCTGGTCATTTAATGACCACTGGAGTGTGGCTGGAAATGCTTCCAGGTAGATACTTTTCCCCCTACGTATCAGTTTTCGTATTCCAGTACTCAAACTTCATTCCATTGGGTCTTAAAGTATCGTTGTTTTTGATGACCATAAGTCCCTTGTAAAATAAATACTCAAATGTTTTTGGGGAAAGAATAAATAAATGAATCATGTAGGTGCCCCTCAGTGAGCTTCAGAACTGTGCAGATGTATCCACTAATAGTGTGGTCCTTACAGGTCGCCTTTAGGTGGTTTAGGCCACCTGACATTAAATGCAACTTGGTGCAAATCTACAGAATTTCTCTGAAGAATACTGTGAAATGTCTGTTGGATGTGTCACTTTTAATAGCCACTTGAGAGTTTGGGATGACTGGTCCAGATATAGTCTCCTGTGCGTGCAAAAGGAGCCAGATCACTGTAAGGAAATAGGCCAGGGAAACTATCAGCCATTGTTGGAAAGAGGAAACTTTTTAGCCTGTCACATAAAAAAAAAAAAAAAAGATCTGTCTGTTCCTGTGGATGTTACAGGTACCGGCTGCCAAATGATGCTTGTTTGCTTCTTCATTTTTGCTCCCCTTCTTTTGTAATGGGTTTAAAAACGAATGATCTTCCTGACTTTATTCCTCCCTATGAAGGGATTGAGACCATCAGGAAGGGCCAAGGCTGGGCATCTCCTTATTAGCTCTCACTTCTATGGACAGCTATATTGTGACTGTCTTTAATATTTTGGATGGGTAATACATGTGCACGATGACAGTCTAGCAGTGTAGAGGGTTAAACAGTGATGGGTAAGTCCCCCTAAGCTATATAGTGAAGTGTTTAAGCCATGGACACAAGCCAGGCAACCTGGGTTCAAGTCCCGGCTCCCAGCTTGCCCACTTACCAGCTGTGTGACCTTGGCTGGGCAAGTTGCTTAGCCTCTCTTAGTTTTTGCAACTGTAAAATAGTCTAGGGTTTTCATGGGGTTAATGAGCTAATATTTGGAAAAATAGATCATGACTGGTACAGTAAAAGTGATATAAGTGTTTGTTAACAAAATAGATAAATTTCTCCTCTGCTGGCCTTGGCCACCCAGTTTCTTTCCCAGAGGTAATCATTATTCTTCTTTTCTTTCTCTTCCTGGTCTGGAGACTCTTAAATGTTGGGGAAAATGGTGGGGTATTTTTCTGCTTTGTTTTTACAGCATCATCGCCTAACACAGACACCTGTGGTACAGGCAGACTATGGCCCCCATGGATGCCTCATCCTTGGAACCTGTGAATATGGCAGAAAGGAGGGAATGGAGCTAGAACAGAATATAGCAGAAGGGAGTGTAAAGATGCGATTAGGTTAAGGATCTTGAGATAGTGATGATATTTGGGATTATCTGGGTGGACCCAGTGTAATCACCAGGTCTTTATAGGACAAAGGCGAGAAATTCAGAACCTGAGCAGATGTGACAAGGTCAGCAGAGATGGGAGCAATGTGGGCCTGTGAGCCAAGGTATATGGGCAGCTCCCAGAAGTTGGAAAAATATGGAAATAGGTTCTCTCCTAGGTCCTCCAGACGGCGTTCAGTCCTGCTGACCTTTGTTAGTCTTCTGACCCCCAGAACTTCCAGACAATACATTTGTGCTTATGTGCCAAGCACTGTTTGTTGGCAAAGGTGCAAAAATAAAGAGCCACAGCTCCTCACCTCCCTTCAGGGTGCTGCTAGTGGCTGGGTTGCAGGTGGTGACAGATGTGTGCACGGGCAAGGATCACAATCCACCATCATGGTTGGCCTAGTTCCACAGCTGCTAAACTTATTGGACTCCAGATCCTGTAACGTAAGAAGTGATCAGGGACCCCAAAGAGCTTTAGTTATGTGAGTTGCAGCTATCAATATTTACTATACTAGAAATTTAAACTGAGAAGTTAAAAAGAAATTAACTATTAAAACTTATTGTAATGCAACTGTAATGGATCCACTTTAACACAATGAGCATATTTTTAACAAACCAGTTCTTTAAACACCTCCCCCCCAAAAAAACAATCAGAATAGCATTGTTTTGCATTTTTGCAAATCTTTTTAATATGTGTCTTAATAGAAGACACCTAGATTTTCATATCAGCTCTGCATTCAGTCTGTTGCAATGTATTGTTTTGGCGGAAGTGATGTGAAGAAAATCCAACCTCATGTAGATACATAGTTGCAAAAGGGGACTATTTTAATAACCTTTTTAGATAATTGTGGATATTCTTTAATATTACACCAAAACTCAACAGTGGGAGTGCCTTTACGGTTTGTTGCAATGTGGAATCTGAAACATTTATTGGTGGACTTTTCGTACTTGGTCACATTAAAATCCACTGGCCTATCTAGCACTTTGGATCTTTTATGTATATATTATTTTGTAACATGCAATGGTTGGTTGGAAAATATTAGGTCACTAGATTATGCAGATCTTTCAAATATGGGCATTTCATTATACGACATTAAAGTCACATTTCTTAGTATCACCACTAATCTCATAAGAAAAGTTTTGAACTCTTGGGAAGCTGCCAAGCTCAAGTTTTCCAAGATTTGACTTTTTTGCTGGACAGTTTGAGTTATATCTACAAACACTGTCAGTGTTTTTTTTGTTTGTTTGTTTACTTTTAGTGCAGCTTGAGAGGCTCCCTTTGTGCATTTTCAAGAAAATGTTTCTGTCAGTTGTTATGCAGGTAAAAGTTGTGTTTTGTGAATAAAGCAGCTAATTCAGCTTGCAACACAATCATGTAAGTGCATTTTCTTGAAACAGCTGTTGTAGGAGAGCTGTATGGGTACTTCCTGAATGTGTTCCCCAGGATTGAAATTTTAAAAAATCTCTCATTTTGCTGCCTCATTGAAGACATTCCCAAGTGGACCTGTGTATTTCTTGATTAAAGCATATGGTGATGCAGAATTGATGACGAGTGACAGCTAGCACTGCGCCTCCAGGTGGGCTACGATGCCGGCAGACCTGCCCACCATTGTCTTGCACCATCAGTGCAGATGTCCTGAGAGAAAGAAAGGTAAATGACATGTAGTGTTATTATGAAAATAATTTTGAACTTGCAGACCCCTTGAGAGGGTCTCAGTGGCCCCAGGAGTCTACAGACCACACTTGGGGAAGCGCTATGATAGTTCCTAAGGAGCAGGAAACTCACATTCCAGGTTATCAGAGCCACTTTCAAGGGGAGGTTTCCCTTCAGACGTAAACCTTGAAGAAAGCAGAAGTTGGGGGTGGCACCGTCTTGCTGTGGGGAGATGTGTGAGTACCTCGGGGTAAGGCACAGGCAGGGAAGATAGAGAGGGTAAGACTGGACGGATGAGTGAGGGCCAGGGCACAGAGGGTCTCGTGGGCCGGGCCGAGGAGTTTGGGTGATGAGGACCCGCGCGGGAGGGAGCAGGGGCACTGAAGCTGCTGATGGCCTTGTGGAGAGGTGGTGAGGCATGGACGCGGCTGGACTGGGCGGGGAGGTGGGTGGCAGTGCGCTGGCAGGACGGGGCCTCTGCATCCCTCCGTCAGAGCAGTGCGGATCCTCGCTCAGTGCAGCATCTCCGTCTTACTTGTATTTTATCACCAGTAAATCACCGGACACATAAGTAGAGCCAGTCAATAAATATTTGTGTGAATGTATAAATAAATGAATAAAGGATACAGGAATGATAGGACTTAAGCTTTAAAAAAAATACCCCCAAGTCTTCCATTTCCAGGATTAACTTTATTTTTCAACAAGTTGCTAATGCTTACAGTGTATCTAAAATGTAGTTTGTTTAAAATGTGGAAAATAAAACTTGTAGCCAAGATGGGAATCATGGCTTTGTTTAGGAGATTGAAATTGAGGTCAAAAATTGATCTTGAGAAATTTTTTTCTCCTTGAAGTGGGGAAGTGAACTGGTGTACTTCATTTTAATCTTAATCCTGAAGTCAGACACTTAAATTAGTCCATGAAATGAGACCTGCAGTTTTCTACCCCCTCCCTCCCTGGCCATGGTGTACTCATTACTCATGAAGAGTGCCCTCACATCTTGCTGAGAAGCTAGTGGTCTCCAGATAAAGAATTATTTTTTCCTTCTATTTACTCACTGATATTTAGTGATTGCCTCTGTGTGTCAGGCCCTGTTTTAGGAGTGCTAGAGATACAGCAGTGTAAACAACAGGTTAAACATGCCTAGTCCCCGTGGAACTTGTATTTTAGTGCAGGAAAATAGCTCATAAACAAGACTAAGTAAATTATATTGTATCTTAACAAGTGATAAGTGCAATAGAAAATAAAAAGATTTGAGTAGAAGTGGTTAGGGTGCAGTTGTAAATAGGGCACTGACAGTTGTCAGTAAGATGGGGGCACCAGAGCAAAGGCTTGAAGACAGGGCTGGAGCCCTGGGGGCATCCGGAAGGAAAGCTTTCCAGGCTCAGGAAACAGGCTCAGTGCCCTGAGCTGGAGATGTACGTGGCATGTTTCCGTGTCAGCAAATAGTCCAGTGTGCCTGGAGAGGGGTAAGGAAGTGGGGAGCTGTGGGAAGGGAGGTTCCAGAGGACATACGAGGTCAGTTCAGGAAGGACTTTACTCAACAGTTCAAGGTCTGGTGTTTACTCGGAAGGAAATGAGGGCTCATCCCATATTTTTGACAGAAAAGTGACATGATCTGACCAGTGTTTTGAAATATCCCACTTTGAAACTAGATTGCAGAGACTGAGGGGCAGGTGGGGGCTTTTGCAGTGTCTGGGAGATGGAGAAGGTGGCTTTGCTCTCAGGAGTATAGTAGGGGTCGCGGCAACCGAACTTGCTCAGAGGTGCGGAGTGGGGAGTGAGGAGAGGACGCAAGGATGGTTTGACGTTTGGCCCGAGTGACTGGGAGGATGGAGGTGCCATTAGCCGAGAAGGGGAAGCTGTCCACGGAGCAGTCCAGGGAAGACCAGGAGTCCATTTCAGAACACCTTGTGCTAGGTCTCTGTATTCTAGCCCAAATGGCTTTAAATTCTATTTCAAAATGGTTTTAAAGGGGCTTTTATGAAAGCCATCCATAAAATCCCACAGAAGTCATCAAAATTAACAACAAAAAGGAAAAGGGACCATATTTAAATGACAACTTGTCTACTTTAAAGATCTTCCACCAGAAGTCAAGGCAAAACGATTGTTTATAGAAGACAGTCGGTAAAGTTTGAAATGCAGGAGTGGCAAATTAGTTCCTTTCATTTCAAACAATTTAGTTGTGATTTACGGCATCTTATACATTCATTTCTGATTCTACACTATTCAACTCTGATTTATGAATTGTCCATTCCCATGTAAACCCTTTCCCTTTTATCCTTTCGGGCCACTGACACCTTTAACATGTTTGGGGAAGTGTGACAAAGTACAAACTATCCAATTTTGTTACTTGTTAGTAGCTCTGGGAAAACTTATTCGAAAAAAGTCATATGAAATTGTTAGCAAAATTAGTCTGTGTCTTCCGTAAGGAGTCCTGACCAGTTGCCCCTGGAGGGTGAGCAGATGCTCTGTACCACCTGCGACAGTTTACAGGCTGCCCCTTCCTCCCAGAGTCTCCTGACAGGCTCTTCTTGGGGCCTGGGGTTTCCAGGGAAGCCTCACAGTGCCCGGGGAGCTGGGAGCCCCTGTGGGAGGCCTTGGAGCTGCATCAGGCGGATGTGTGTCCCCTGGGGGAGGAGGAGGAGACTGAGATATGAAGGGGGAGGAGTAAATATTTTATAATTTGTTGAGATCCCTGGGAATAGAAGTCTTCACAGAATGTGCAAACTTGTGGGATTGTGTTCTGTAGGAAGCAGGGGCTGCCTGCATGTCATCTTGGGGGGATTGTGGGCTCTTCCTCTTTTGAACAATGGAAGCCTTTTGTCTGTGTGCCTGATAGGGAAGTTGAGATGTCTTGTTCTGCAGTATCACTCTGTGTGCTTGCTATAATTAACCCACTTGATTGAAAACACAGGGACTTTGAGGAATACCGAGATGTTTGAGACCCAGCAGCACAATGCTTGGCAGTAGCGGGTGTTTCACAAAAATATCTATTAAGTGAAAGAAGTTTCCGTTGAGTCTCTGAACATGAAGTGGAGGCAGCATCCCCAAAGAGTGGGTTTGGGGGAATAAACAGAGTCCTTGGCACATACACTGAAGCTTCCCAGCTTTCCTACCTATAAACCTGATTCTAAGGGGGCTCTGCTGAGACCTTCTCAGAGGTAAATTCTACATGCATGTGTACATAAGGAACTGTGGGGTGGTCCAGGGCCTGGCTCTTGCTGAGAACCACACACCCAGGCTCCCAAGAGTCTAACTTCATATCCTGGGATATGCAGAGCCCAGCTGTAACTCTGAGGAAAGGAAATCCTGGGGCAAAATACCTTTAAAACCAAAATCAGTCAAAGGGAGAAATAAAGTTTAAAACCCATTTATTGCTTAAAAACTGCAGGCCCCAGCCATCTTTCTCCCCTGCTCCAGCAGAAGCAAAACCAGCACTTGCCCTCACCTCTCAGGTTCAGATAAGCCTTCCTGTTGCCCAGATAACTATCCATTGATGTGGAGATTAACTGTTCTCCACCCCTGAGGAATGTCTATTGATATGCAGATGAACTAAAGTCATACTTCTCTCCACCCCTGAGGACTAAAGCCAGGTGAGATATTCTGGAAATATTACAATTTTACCCACACCAGCTTATATTGTAAGTCTGTACCACTCTGCCATGTTAGCGGGTTATTGTGGAAGATAAACCAAAACCACAGCTGGAAAGGAACAGTAACTTCTGTATCTCCAGCATAGGTCAGTGCTGACGGTGAGGTGTGTTTTCAGTTTAATTTGAGCATAATTCCGTGTACAAAATACTGGGGATCTAGAGTAAGGGTGATACAGGGGTTCTTGTTTGTGGAGTCTAAAAATGAACTTAGCAAATGCCCAAGGTAGGAGAGCCAGGACAGAGGCTTTTATTTAGAATTAAAGTGAGAGGAAAGAGCTTCTGGCTCACGCCAGGAGGGGACAAGAGAGCCCGGGGTGGTGTGCTGTCTAGGGGATTTATAGGCAGTTGAGGATTTTTGGGAATTAAGGGTTTGGGTGTGGACTTGTGCCACCTGCCCTGCCCTCCAGGTGGGCTGGGTTATTGTCTGTCTGCTAGGGCTGTTTACGGTGAAGTCATGGGTTCTGCTGAGACACCCTTGCGGAACACTCAAACACTCCAGGCCAAGTTGCTCCTGGCCTTTTGACCTTTAACTGATCTCACTGAAGATGTCTGTATTCCTAGTCTGGTATCTTTACCCTAGAGAATTAGTGTGGCCTTGACTTTGCCTAATGCTGAACACAGAGTTTGGATAGGGACTTTACATTGTTACATGGCTCTGACTGTAAATACCTTGCCTTGCTTTTTTCCCGGAGAGGCCCTCACCCTACTCTGTCTAAGCCCATGGTCCCTGTCTCAAGGGGATCTGCACTCTGGCCTCAGGTTTCATGCTTGACTTGGGGGCAGGTTACACTAACTCTTATTTTTTTACCTCTTACCGGACTGGACAAAATGGTTTAGCATTTTTTCTCTCCCTAAAATTCAGTTATTTACTATGAGTAAAGCCCCAGTTTAAATGACAATAGCAATGTGCATTTCTGATAGAAGTTTGTGAAGTGAGAGCACCGAAGTAATGGACCAAGCGTTCCAATTTGGTTTTTCAACAAACCTCATCACTTCTTTAAATGAGGTCAGGTCTTGACTGCTGTAGAGAAGGTGTTCGTTAAGGCTTCGTAATAGTAGCAGGCTGTCTCCAGGCTGTCTCAGATGTAAAGATCGTGAAGAATCTTGAAAGCATTAATTATCTCTTGTGTCACCCTGAGGGAGCAGAGAGGTGTTATTATCATTTTACTTTCGCAGCTAGGTAAATCAAGGCTCAGAGACACATTTAAGTTGCTTGTGACTTGGACAGGCAATGGTCCATGGCAGACAGGGAGAGAACCTTTTTTCCTTCCACACAGGAAAATGTCTGGAATTGAACCACTTTTGTTGCTTTTAAATATCCCTATTAACATAGAGTAAAGCCCATAGTAATGTGCAGTAAAACAAATGTAGATGTAGCTGGGCTGACAATGGCCCTTTTCTTCTTATCTGGGCTCTTCTCTGGGCACCACAAGGAGGAATTGACTGCCTTTTGATCATTTTGGGAATTATCAGTTCAGGGAAAGGTCAGTTGTTAAGTAATAGTTTCATTGTCTTTCTTCTGTTGCCCCTTCTGATAATTCACACTGAACTTCATTCATCTGTAGCAATATGACCATATATTTTCTGTGACTTGGTTCTTTGGAACCCATGTATGGTAGTTTTACTGTAACTCTCATTTCACTCCTGTAAGATCTGCACTGACCTTCTTACTTTCTTTTAAAAAATGTAAGTATAATTCACATACCGTAAAATTCACCTTTAAAGTGCACAAATCCATGGTTTTGTTACCAGTGGAACATGTTGTGTTTCCCTGATTCTTGTCTTCTTGAAGGAAACAATTCAATCAAGAGAAAGACTTAGGGCAGTTTTAAACAGTGGGAGTTTGTTAAGCAAAGTAAAAGTACACTTGCAAGAAGGGTGGAGAGCAGGCTGTCTGGGAGCCAGAGGCAGCCCCGCTATTAGAGTCAGGCTGATTTTTATTTTCCTTAAGATGGGAGAAACCCTGCCCTCTGATTGACATGTTAATTGACAGCTCTAGGTTACAGAACCTTTTTCTCACTGCGTAGGCACCTTACCAGTAAGAACCTGAACGAAGTCCACAATGGGGCCCAAACCGCAGTGCTACTTAGATGTAGGTGTTATTTTAATGAGGCGGGTTACTCTTGGACAAGGTCTTTGGGCCTTGTGCATGCCCTGTAATCAGGGAAGCCCCTGTGGTCCTGGGCCTCTTGGCAATCTAGGTGTCCTTGACTGGGCCTCCTGGTAAGCTGCGCATCCTGGACTGTGGAGCTGGGAACTAAGGGGGATTTAGGCATTGGCCAGGGAGGAGTCTGCCTTGGTGATGGGCTGGCCCCTTTCTCCTGCTTATGTCTAACTAACTGCCTACTCTAACATTTTAAAGTGTATTCATGCAGTTGTGCAAACATCACCACTAATTTCAGAAGGTTTTCATCACCCCAGAGGGAGACCCCACACTCGCCAGCAGTCATCCTCATCCCCCGCATGTTTCGTGCATGTGGGGTTGTATAATAGGCAGCCTGTTGTGTCTGCTCTTTCCTTTAGCATCATGTTTTCTAGGTTCCGCCACGATGCAGCATGAAACAGTGCTTCCCTCCTCCTTATGGTGAAGGAATCCTCCACTAACCCCACAGAACGGCTGTGCTTCCAGAGAGGAGGTGTGATCCAGGGTGACCTCTGTTCCCAAACCACATCCCCTAGTGTGACCTCATGTGCTCTTTTTTTCAGGTTTCGGCCCAGGGTCTTTCAATAGAAGTCCAACTCAGTATAGTTCATAGGTTCTGAACTTAATTTCTACTTTATTAAAGTTCAGGCACGTCAGTGTCTGAAATGCAGGGGCCTCTGTCATATGCCCCAGAGTATAGTTAAGTGTGGTACCTGGGTCCACCTGACTCAGGCGGGGTTAGTTTCTGTTAGAGCTGAAACCTTCGCTGAAGTTCCCTTTTGCCATGGACTTTGTATTTTTCCTCTAGGGATCCTGATAAGGTTCAGTGGGAGGCCCTTTGCCTTCACTGTTTGCTCTAGGCACACACCTCGGGTCACAGCCGCAGCCCCGGCCTGCCTGGGGCATGAAGATGTGGGTCTACCTAATTCTCTTCCGCCTCTTCTAAGAAGGTCTTTTTCTCTATTGTGCCGTAATCAGCATGGAGGTGGCTGCAGCCCATTCCTGCCCTGCAGACACCTGCCATATTCCTGTTCTCTAAATATTCTTTCAGATGCTGAGGATATTTATTGCAAGGTATGTCAATCAAATCACAGCCAGTGCTATTAAGAAAAATTTACTACCAGTATTTACTTCTCTTTATCACCAGAGATCTTTCATTGTCAAAAACATCACCAGTTGGACTGTGACTTCAGGTTAAGTGGACTTGGAAGAGTTAAGGAATTTACTTTTTTGTGGCATTGTATTTATGCTGTGGTAGAATTCATTTCTCAGCAAGCTTAACAATGGCATTCAAACTGCTGTCCTGAATTTTGTTGACTCGAGAATAATAGCAGTAAAGAAATGTAGAGTCCTAGATATCTTCAGAGTAGCTTAATTTTTATCTACAGCAGAAGTATATGATATTAGTGGTGATCCCTTTGTTAATGGTGCAGTGTAGGACTTGACTGGCCTTTGAATGTGGTCAACTCAAAGTTACTCTTTTCCACTGAATAGTCCATCTGTTATTTCATTCAAATGTTTTTATTTTCATTCCGTTTCACTGACTAATGATGGGTAATATGTGCCTGGATGACAGAGCACAGCAAAGGTCATTAATGGAAGATATCACAGACCACTGCATTTTTTTAAGTAAAAGCATAAGTAAAACTTAGGGAAATCTGAGATAAGAGTTAACTAAAAATAATCAATGCTATTCAAAGTTTGCAAATTTAAATGTAAAAGTTGAGAGATTTTAAGCTTTTTCGTGCAAATGAACCCAATGCTCAGGGTGTTTTGGCACCATGATAAACTGTCGTGAGCATTAATGCAGAATTTTATAGTAGCAGGCAGGCTTGGAGAACTGGAAAAGAAATCACAGTGTTGTATTTATAAAATGCTGCATCCTGCCACTGGCAGCTTTGATTTACCAAAATCTCTACCTTATCTTAAAACTGCATTCATACATTTTTCAAAAAACAAAAGATACATAAGAGGAAGGAACTGAATTGGATAATTTCTAAGATTCTTTGCAGGTCTAAAATTCATTGATTCTCAACAAGCTGTTCACTTATGGAATTACATATCGGGAATTCTGAGAAATTGAATAGAGAAATTGAATAAATCAGTAGATTGAGAACATAATTCACACAAACTATGTTGTCTGATGTCAGTAGGTCTTTAAAGTTGTAATACAACTCTATTGCCACAGGGAATTATTGAAAACTTAATTAAATCATTTGTTGTTATTTACTTGTATCTTCTTGGATATTATTCTCTTTTTTTAGATTTTTTTTCCAGTGGTCTTCACAGATGATCACCTTTCTCTAGTTTTCACCTCAGCGGGGGTCTTAGGGTTAATGATTAATCAACTAAAACATTGTGAACCTGAGGTGAGAGTCACGATGAAATAATGCTACATTATTTATCTGAATGCGATCTTTTCAGTTGCTCTAGTGAACATATTTCATCTTTCTTTAGGAAGAGAGGGAGCTAATAGTCGCTTTGCACCTGATCTGAGCTGGGTGCTTGTGGGTGCATTTTGCATCCTTCGATGTCACTGACCCTTGCAGAGGTGAAGTTAATGTCCTGGCCATGGAGAGAGGCAGAGGTGTCTCTCAGCAAAGGGGGCACTGCCTGTCAGCTTTAGAAGTTCAAGAGTCTTTTTTTTTTGAATTTCTTAATGAATTGGGGGAAAGTGGCATTTCTTGGTTTGGGACATGGTTTTACTGGACATTTTTATAGGTGAAAAATGTGTGTCATTGAGCTAAGAACAAGGTCCGGCACAATGAACACAAATTATTTTTTCCCCATAGCTGTTGGGGTACTTTGAATTTTCTCGGATTGAATCCAGGAAATCAAGAGAAGTTTTTCCTTTTTCTTTTTTTGTTCAGAAATTTTTCAAGAGTTTTTGCCCATTAGAAAAATGGTGTGACTGACGGCAACAGCCAGTATGTATTGACTTTCCACCAGGACACACTGGCATGGGTCCGACATTCGCCGTGGTTGATTCTCTCTGTAGTCCTTGTGATGGGCAGCTGCATAATGCCTCCTAGACTGGTTGCACCCAAGCATTTCCATATGGAAACACATTTTTTAAACACTAAAAATTACCTTCCATTTGTTTTTCTCCCCATGTTTCTGTTAGAGCATTAGATTGCTTTTTGTGAAATTATACATGGAGGGAGATTACATTAAGAATGACTTTTATTTCAGAATAGTAGAAGTATATATATATCAAAATATATCCAAAAGCTTTTTGAGAATCAGTATACTCCGAGGTATGCTTTCAAGCATGAAAAGCCTAATTTAAAAGTAATTTTCGTTCTCATTGCATATCTTTTGTCTACTTCAAATGAATCCTCAATCCACAAACCGAGGCAGAGCTTTTCCTGATGCTATGAGTACCTTCACTGGTTTCGTTAGGAAAGTCTTTACTGAATGGGAAAACGAATGTTCTCTCATGTAGTTGCTTGTGTTGGGCCTCAGGGACTGAGATCATCCTGAGATCATCCTAACTCCCCTTGTAGTTGCTGTTTCTGAGTTTGCAGGCTGCATTCCGAGACCCCGGGAGGGGGTCCGGTCCGCTCCTCTCTAGGAGCAGCTCTGTCTCCAGGAGGAGGCTCCGGCAGGCAGGCAGGCAGAGCGCCTCAGCTGCCCCCTTACAACCAGAAGCTGCCTGGTCTCTCTAGCTTCTGCTGGCTGCTACCTGGGTGGGTATCCTGGGACTGGGAAGAACTGGTCGCCTGTTCCCTTGCTACCTGGTTGAGTGAGGAGGCAGCCAGCAAGACGGAGATTATGAGATGGCACCAGCTAGAGGAGCCAAACCCCGGGGCTGCCTGCTGGGCAGAGTGGGGGCCCCTCAGGAGTCAGTAGCAGGTGGCAGGCCAGCAGGGACATCACCGAGCTCCCCAGCCCCCGCCTGGGCTTCCCAGGGCCAGCCATTCCCAAAGAGTTCCCCTATGGGCATGTCAGTGGATACAGCTTGCTTCTTATTGCCTGGAGAAAATAAATGGCCAAGCCTACACTCCTGCATGTTAACTGTGCTAAATTGGATTTGGAGATAATGTAAATGTAAACTTTGAATTCACGTTACAAGCTGTGTGGGCAAAGCAACCTTAACTTTGGCATTTCCTGATGCTTCTATTTTTAAGTGATACCCAGGATGTTTCTGGAACACAGGTTTTGCCCTGTAATTGCAAAGGATTTGGGGTTGCCAGCTGCTTGGCTGACAGTGATACTGGTGGAGTCTATACCGATGCACACCCAGGGAGATGCTGTTACGGGTCGGCTCCCGCGTGGGGCTCCGTGTTTCCCTCCCTGTCTGTGAGGACCCAGAGGGCCGGAAGACAGGTGTCTTCCAGGTTAGCCTACCAAGTATGTCGTCACCCTCCAGAAATGTTTGTTTTTGGAGAAAGATGTCTAAGCCTGCTCCCAAGGTGCAGCATCTGACGTGGCACCTGGTACCCAGTGGGCGTGCAATGCTCAGCCCCCAAATGATAAAGGAATAAATCAACTGAACGAGTAGCTCCAAATGGGGGGGCCTGTGACAGTGGCTCAGCATGGAGAGGCGCTGTCACTCAGTTGCTGTGTAGGAACTCTTGCGGGCCAGACTAGATGTGAGATATTTCACATTGCTAGACCCCACCCCAGGGTGTGAATTTCCACAAGGAATAAGATGAGAAAGACGGAAGGGTATATTTACGAGATGTAAATAGATGTCTTGACTTGAATTCGTACTTTTGTTATATATTTTTCATTATTGGCAGTCATTAGCTGAAGACATTTCTGGAGCAAGTCTGCACGTCTGTCCCGAAGTGTGCTGAGATTGGGGCAGTGGGGGGGTGACAGGAAGCACGTGCCTGTTACCTGACGGGGATAAAGCACCCTAACAGTGCGTATGTCACTAGGGAGGAAGCTCCCCAAGGTGGGAAGCCAATTTTTTGGTTGGGAGGGGAAGGATATATTTACTCCCTTCAGCAGCTGGTGCTCAAGTCGTGGGCAGAGTGTAAGTGGGGCTATACGTAGGAATTTGGCACCAAGGACAGGATGTCAGCACAGTGCCTGCTTAAAGCAGCTTTGTAAATAAGCATTCAAATTTTACTGGCCTGCACTTTTTTTTTCTAAAGCAAGTCTGCTGTTCTCCCAAGACCAATGTTGTTCTCATTTCTCCTCTAGATAGGAAGCAAAAGGCACACTACTTTGGATGGGGATACAGGTCCTGGTGACATGGGAGGGTCCTGGCATCCCCCGTGCTTCGTTCTCTCTGGGATGGCTTCGGCGGTGGGGTTAGAAAAGGAGTCAGTCTCTGCGGAGACTCTGTTTATGCCCAGACACCACTGTGCCACTGTGAAATCTGGGTGGTGAAACAGCTCCGAGATTTCCTACCTCGGCGGGGCTTGGGAACCGTCCAGGGCTGCCTCCTCCTCTCGGATCGCTGGGCCCGCCTCAGCGGGAGTTGGTTCTCGTGATCTGTCTTGTCCAAGCTCATGACTCAGAGAGGATCCAAGCTGCACCTAAAGGTTCCCTGAGGTTAAGGGGTGCTGGAGGTGATAGAGGAGCCCCCCTGAGCCAGGGCAAAGCTTTTCATCTGGTGGCAGGCGGGGCTTGGACAGGAATGGCATCAAATGTTCTGTTACCAGGTAAACATACTGTCTTCGTAAGAGGTAAAAAGTGGTTGTGAGAATTCTCAGTGTTTAAGTTCCAAAGTTTTGTGCATATATTGAATAGATGACTCAGAATTCATTTGGCACCTGCTCTCGAAAGCAGCCATCTTATTTTCACCAGCATCCATCTGGCTGCTTCAGCTCCAGAGCACCCCATGCCTGTGCCATCTCTGAGCCCGTCGGGGGACTCGAGGTCCCCATTACCTCTGTACCCCTGGAACTTAGTACATACCTGACATATAGCAGGTGGCATAGAAATATTCATCATGAATAAATACATCGATTGTGTGTCTTATTTCCTGTCCTTGATGCAACTCTTTGGAAATACTGAAGCTCTTTATTTACAAGGTAAAAGGCAACGATAACACGCGTGTGATTGATTCTGTTCCCAGGTAATGTGCTTTTCCACTGTTTGGCTTCTGTGACACTCTCTCTTGATTTCCCTATATACTTCTTTGTTATTTCTTGATGAAAAGAGGTGCCTCCTCTGAGGGCCTCTGTGACTGGCATTTCCAGGGTTCTCTCCTGGGCCCCCTTCATGGCTCACTGTGCACAGGCTCCCTGGGGCGGGCGGGGGCGCTGCCACCCAGCCCCATGGCCTCACTCTGCGGCTCCATCGCGTCATTCGGTTCCTTATACTTAGTACTCGCAGTGCTGCAGCTTTCCAACCCATTTCTCCCGAGGTCTTGCCTTCTGCCAATTCCTGCATCTTAGGGCACCCTTCCCTCCCTGCTCCGCTTTCTCATCTGCAGCCACACCCCACAAGCCCCCAGATCATTATGGGCTCTTCCTGTGACTGCCTTTACTCAGCTGCATCCCATTCGTGGAATCCCCTCTCCCCACTGCCCATCCTGCTTGGCCACCATCAGCTTTAAAGGCAAATAATCATATTTAAAGACTCTTCTCAAGTGTCTCCTTTGTATTACGTCTTTTAGGGCCCCAGGGAGAGCTGACTGCCTTCCTGAGTGTCCCCATTCAGCCCTCCGTGGGCTTCCTTCACATCATCTGTGACGCTTTGTTGTCACTGTCTCTGTCTCTCCCTCCCTCACCGATCAGTCCCCCCCGTGGACTAGAAGCTCATCTTGAGGTGATGACTGTGCCTCATCTGTCATTGTTTCCCCAGCACCCGGCAGAGCACCTGGAAAACAGCCAGTGCTCAAAAGTGCACAATGGATGGATGGAAAGGTGTGTTTATGCTGATACAGCAGGACTGGGGGCCGTGGCCTTTTGCGGTTTCTGTTGGTTGGTCTCCCTTGCACAGGTGCACACAGCGGCCTAAGGAGGCAGGGAGGCAGGAATAGTGATGGGTCACTTTTGGGTCAGGGACTAACCTCGCTTCCGAGGCCGTCAGCCTGCTGGCGAGTGGATTGCCTCTGTGGTATGTTAGGTGGGAGAGGTGAGCTCAGGATTCCCACCTGTCATTGCTACCCCAAAATTCCCCAGGGATGGCTTATGCTTTTATGACCAGTACTGTGCCTCACGTTCTCTTACTCTACAGCCACCAGCAGTGGAATCTGACCTGGACTGTCTGGTCCTTTTCTGGGTGGGGCTAGAGTGTTGGGAGAGTCAAAAGGAAGAAGAAATTGAAGCTCTAGAATTCTCTAGACCATTCAGATGTTTTCTTTGGGTCTCCTCTTGTCTTAGGAGCAGCTGCCTCTAATGATAAGTGATACCAGCATGATCATGGACCAGCACTCCTGTCCATGAGGTTTGTCAACTTTCTAAGGTTCCCATAGCTTCCAAAGGTCCCCTGGAGACTATTGTCCTTGCCTCCATTGTGCTGAACAGTTTCTTTGTCAACATCTGTCCATCCTGCCTCAGCCTGTGTCAACTCAGATGGGTCTGACATCGATGACTTCTTGTAGCTGACTGAGATTGGAAACCATCTGCTTTTACCTAGTTGAGGGGACAGTTTACCAATGACAAGAATTAGAATGAAACCTATGTCATATTTTGATAGGGGCTCGTCTTTCCATCTTTTTTGCATCTGTGAACTTGAGAACCACTGGAGAGCATTATTGAGGATGGCTTGTGTGTATAGTTGTAGGCTGGAAAACTTCATGCTCTGCTTTTCATTTTATTTCTTAACCCTTACTCTAGCAAAGATTTGCTGTTCCTCTTGGGACTTTCAGTTGAAGATAAACCGATCGATGTCAGCAAAAGAAGAATTATGCTCGCAAATGAGGAAGCTGTAGGTTGCAGTCATCTATGATATTACATCATTGATTTCCAAGATGACTGCGGTGGTTTTTCCTTCAGCCCAAAATAGGGAAGTGCCACCAGTGGCCACCGCTGTTTGATTCTTGGTCCAATAAATTATTCAAGATCAGAGCTTAGTGAAGTACAGTTCACACCACAACAGGAGTGAGAAGGCATTTGAGTCGTTTTTGTGATTGGCCATTGGTCTCCTTTGACAAAAACAGTCAGAAGATGTTACTTTCGCAGTTAGTGAAATCCCATACCTATTTCAGAAGACCGGCTATGTGCGTTTTGTGATGTCACTGTCATTAAGGATGGCTTTGTACAGCCTTCTAGGTTCCTTTTCTCTCTCACTTTATCTATAAACCAGTTGTTACTATTTTCTTCAGATGGCCAAACTCACTTTTCTGTATTTTTTTATCACTTTCCACGCAGATTTCAGTAATGTCCCTGACATCACAACTGGCCTGAGAAGGAGTCAGACTGATGGCACGCTGGACCAGCTCTCCCCCAGGGAGAAAACGGAGCAAGTGTTCCGGGTAAGGTGCTGCCCGAGTCTCTACTGCGGGCCCTGCAGACGATCCCCACCTTCGCCTGAGGTGGGAGAAAAGAAGATGGAGGTGTCCTATCCCGGGGTCCAGCAGTCGAAGCATTGTTTTTTTTCCTTAAAGAAAATAGTATGTATTTGCCGTACTAATAGGAACCGCTGACCCCAGCCCGGCCCCCTCCCCAACTTCGGGTGTGCCACCAAAGAGCAGTGCAGACATGGCCATTCGTATGTTAGGAAGGTTTTGACCAGGAAAATCTAAGCCTAGTTGTTCTGAAAGTTATGTTAATATTCCATTCCTTTTCTTTTGCCCAAAGACAAGTTGTTTTTGGACTGTTGTCATTTTCTTATGATAAAATATACAAAACATAAAATATGCCATTTTCACTATTTTTAAGTGAACACTGCAATGTTGCTAAGTGCATTCACAGTATTGTGCAAGCATTAGCATTATCCATTTCTGGAACTTCATTCATGCCAAACAGCAACTCTGTACCCATTAAACAATGACTCCCCATTCACCCTCCACTCCAGCCCCCACCTGGTAACCTCTGTTATACTTCGTTTCTTTTGTCTAGTCTAGGTACTTCCTATAAATGTAATTATATAGTATTTACCCTTTAGTTCCTGGCTTATTTCATTTAGCACAATGTTTTTAAGGCTCATCCACGTATAACATGCATCACAACTTTACTCCTTTTTAAGGCTGAGTAATATTCCACTGCATGTACCCCACTTTGTTTATCCATTTATCTGTTGATGGATATTTGGATTGTTTCCGCCATTTAACTACCATGAATGAGGCTGCAGTGGATATTGACATACATATATCTGTTTGAGTCCTTGTGTTCAGTTCTAGCAGGCATCTACGAGTGGAATGGCTGGGTCGTGTGGTAACTCTGTGTTTTGCTTTCTGAGGAGCAGTGCAGCGAACCACAGGGCTGCACTGTCTTCCATCCTTCCCTGCAGTGCACGAGGTTCTCATTTCTCCATGTCCTTGTCCAGTAAGGACACCTTATGTTGTTCCTTCCCTATGTTTTTAACTGTTTACAGTCCATAAACAGCTGTCCTTTTAGAACTGGTCTGATTGACATGATCTATTTTAATACAGGGTACAGTTTTAATTGATTTTAAAGTTATAACTGTTTTACATTTATTTCTTTTGTCTTAAATACAAAGTAATAATGGAGGAAATACAAGCTATGGCAGGTATTTAAATTAAGTTTTAAATAAAACTTATAGCAGGACCCTTTGGGTTTAGAGTGTTACCAGCAGCCAGTCCCTTGGTGAGTGGCCGGGTGGCGCACCCTTTCGTGACTGGTGACGATCACTGTGGGAAGGAGGGGCCAGGTTAGAGCCTGCCAGCTTCAGAGAGAATTCTAGTGGCCCCTGACTTCTCCAGTCCCTCTCTCTTCCCGCCCCTCTGTCCTCTGCTCCATCCCTGCTCACTTCCTCTAAAATCTCCTCCTTTTCCAAGTCCTCCTACAGAGCAGACACTCAGTCGCCTTCGCTGGTCTGGTTATGCCCCCATGATGCAATTTGTTAAACTAAACTAAAACCATCAGCATTGTTGTTCTTACTCTTCTGTGCTATCTCTGGTGGGTTATTTACTTTTGGGAACCCAGTATTGTAGCTTCGTTTTTCATAATGGATCGTAGAGCATCAGATAAATGTATTTTGGTTGTCTTAAAATTTTTAAAAAAGCAAATATTTCTGAAACAGTCAAGAAGCTAGGGGGTCTATTTAAGGTAAGTGTGCCTGTGGGGCACTGGCGCAGTGTGGCAGTTTAGGGGAAGCCACTGACCACCTCAGGGATAATGATTTCCTCTCTGGTATAATCTGTTTGAGCTCCACATTAAAGTTCTGAAGAAGGAAATTAAGTGCTTTTCCAAATTTTACTTTAAGATTCAAGAAAATAGATATGCAAAAAGTTACCATGTTAAGGCCATTTCCAGCTTTATTACTTAACAATGCCTGTCATAATTAATGCCTATACATGATGAACATGGGAGCATCAGTTAGAAACTTAGAAAAGGAGTGGAAGACACAGCTCAGCTTAAAATTGGAGCTCTGAGCTTTAATTTCATGCTAAAATAGTTAAAGGAGAAAGCCAAGAAATAAATGCCAAATACAGAAGAGAAGAATTATTGAAAGAATATTAGCGTATTAAGCATTTGCTGCCAAATTCCTCCCAAGTCTAAAGTGATAATCATCTCACCTTTTTCAAATTTGAAGATTATCTATCATAATGGATTTCGGTACATTAAAAAAAAAAATCCTAATGAGATGCCTAGCAGTTCACACAGCCTTGCTCCTTAGAAAAGTAGAATGAGTGACCACCAAAAGTTATAATTTTGTGGATATTAGTTAAAGTTTTGAGTTTAAACATTACAAAAAATCTGTTCTGTATGATGATTACTATTATTATTATTTTAGCTTCCTAGATACATAAGGGTATACCTAAAAGTGGTCCTTTTTTGTTTTCCAAATGGTGATTTTGGAGTTTTATGATTTGTCCAGAATGTGCTGGACGTGGATCTTTCAGGATCCACCTGGTGCCGTCTGCTGGTGTCCACAGGAGGTGGTCACCCTCCAGAGAGAAGACCTGCCTCTGATTCCCCTGCCTCCCCTCTTTGGACCATCTAACCTTCTCAGGGGTCATTAACTTCTTTTCAGATTAGACTGGTTGAACCTGAGTTGTTTGGGATATTTTACTAACACTATTCTAGACTTTAGAGTAAGGAATAATTTCCTTTGCAAATCAAATGCAGCCTGGCTTGATGAAGCACAGCTGTAAGTCAGGCCTTTGACAGCCCCACAATTTCTGCAAATGGCTCATAATTGATTGCCTTCCTTCTCTTCAAGGGTGCCTATTACTGTCACAGCTCTTTGTGTGCCCCTGTCAACCTCTGCTGTCAGGGGGATTTTTTTTTTTCAGTATTGTTAGCAATTAGCTTGCACTATTGTAATAGTTTAGAGTTTAAAGGAATAAACAATTTCTCTTTGAGTGAGGGGGTTGGAAGAGTTTCTGGTATGTTCTAGGAACTCGAGGTGTGTTAAGCAGTCCCCGCAGACACGCTGCGTGTTCCATCGTCAGCTCCCTGAGCTGGCTCTGAAGATGTGGCACCTTAGTTCTGCCGTCTCCCTGTGCGCCCTGACCTGGGGTCCTCCCAGCCACGCGGGCTCCCAGCATGGGGTGGAAATCCAGAGAAAGAGGGTGAGCCCTCCCCAGCCTCCAGTGCTGCCCTGGAGGAAGAGCTTGGTGGCGCTAGGAGGTCCTTGTGATTGTGATTTGGAACAGCAGTTGGGGATTTTTTTCATCGCCCGGGGATGAGAGTGAGAGAGAGCCTGCATCCTCTTCATTTCCCAACAGCCGGCTGTAGATGCAATCATTTCTCCCAGAGGGAGCCTGTTTCTTTGAACTTTTCCTTTTTATGTACAGCATGTAAGTAAATGAGGACTTTGATTCTCAGGGATGTAGATTCTGATCCAAATGTAGGCATGCTTGCATGGTTTTCTTTTCTCTGTCTTGAAAGTTGATTTTACTCTAAAATGTCTAAAGACGGTTACGCAGATGAGACGCTATGCCTTTCTTTCCAGAAGGGATCCTGGCAGTAATCGTCAAGCACTCTTTGCAGCTCAGGATCAGAGAATGTGTTTTGGGTACCAGTTGTTCTGTGGCTCTGTCAACGTCTCCTTTCTCATTCCAAGGGTGCATATGGGTCTTTAACTTGATCTCTGAAATAGTTCTGTCCCTTTGAAATAGGGAGCTATCAGAAAGTCCTAGGGAAATTTCAAATATTTACTCTGTAAAATACGTTTGAAAAGAGAGACAAGTCATTTGAAGATGGTAAATAATTCTGTGCTTTGTAAAATTTCCTTGGGGTGTAGCACACACTTATATTGGACTTAATGCTGTAAGAGACAATCCACAAAAGTGAACCATTTTCTACAAGGTAAGCAGAGTTTTCACTTTAGGTACTCCTGGTTAAATCTTTTTTTCAGGTTTTTAGGAGGATTTTATGTAATCACCTAGTATAGCTTTGGCAATGATTATTTTTGCAGTTTGTAGGCGTTGTGTTGATAGAACAGAGCATTGGGAATCTGGAGATATACAGCATGACAACTGTGTGTTGTGCTCTTTGCAATTTAATCGTGTTTAAAATATAGTTTGTTCTGTTTATTTTTTCAGGGTAGAAAAAAGGGGCATGCACTAATGGTTAGGTTTTAGTGCACAGAATGAACATAACTTGCATTTAGTTTTTAATGCCTGCTCACCCACTTAGCTTAACCTTTTGAGTTTTTCACATGAATTGCTTTTAAGAGTTTGCATATCTAAGAAGCTGAAGGAAAAGCAAAAGATTATTGAACTACACAATTTGTTTTCCAGCATTCTCAAATTATACCTCTTTCTTACCTTTCTCTGAGTCCCCTGCATTATCTCAAGATGTTTGGTTTTAAGATGTTTTTGTTAAAAAGTCAAATTAAGATGTAATTTATTTATAAATACTGGTCTTTCTGCATGGCTGCTATTCAAGAGACTAATACAATCATGATTTTTTTTTTAAGCCAAACATACCTATTTCTAACTGCATGTCCTCTGACATAATCTCTATGTGAATGCACAGAGAGAGAGCATCCTCAGAGCAAACGCATCGTTCCTGAAAAGTGATTTGGGGTCTAATGGTCTCTGGTAGCAAGACGATAATCTTTCACGATGATTTAATTCCAGGGGGCCTTTTTTTTGTTAGCATTGGTTTATAGAAAGAACCCTTGGCCTGATGGTCAGAAGCCTGAATCTGGCCCCTGGTCCACCAGCTTTCCCAGTGTGTGACCTGGGGCAAGGTGTCCAGGCTTTCTAAGCCCGTGTCCTCACCTGTAAGTAAAGAAATCAATACCACCAACCCTGTGTTGTCAAGAGCATCACAAACAACTAGAAGCACCACTATGAGAGTGTCAGGCCAAAATGTGCTCCGTCCACGTGCATGGTTTTGAGTGCTTTCCTCCTTTCCCCCCTGATGCTTGACAGCCATCTCAGCTGCCTACCCAGACTTCTAGAAGTTAGTGTCAGAGGTCAGATCCTGCTGGGCTGTCCCATGAGATAAAAAAGGATTGGAAACCAGGGGCCTTGGCAGTGGAGCCCTCCTAGCTCTTTGTTATCTGAATGAAGTCAAAGCCTGCCCACCTTTTAGCTCATTTTTCCTAATGTAGAGTGTTGTGGATTGATGACCTTTTCGGTTGCTTCAAATGACTAAATAAGAATAGTATGTGTTAGACCTGGTTTATCTTTAGCGGGAGTGGGCTGTGAATATCGAGATGCTCGGTGAAGCCGGTCGAGGACGTCTTGCAGACTTTTTGCCTTTTGGGGAGAAGTGTCGGTTCCAGGCACAGATGGTCTCCAAGCACACAGGCTGAGAAGGCCCAGGTCAGGCTGCGTCTCCCACCTGCTCTCACCCATCGTTCTACCTTTTGGACACCACATGTCCTGCAGGCAGGGACTTGGTGGCAAGTTTGTGGACTTTTTGCTGGGGCTGTGCTTAATTTTTGCTGGAATCTAGGGGCCATTTGATCACTTTGTAGTTAATTGGATGTTTTTCCCCCATTTTCCTAGCTCTAGTGCCCAGCTTCTTGGTCAACCCCTTGATCATTAGGGCTAATGTGTCAGGAAGATGCCAGACATGTGCTGGGTGTGGCAGGAAGGGATATTCCCCTGGCACAGGGCACAGACTTACCCAGAGGGCCAGTAGTGTCCCCCACAATGTCAAGTGAGGAAAAGAAGGAAAGAGAACCCGATCCCTGCTTAGCGTATGGGGAGGGCCAACAGTGAGTGGAAGCAGTGAGCCTGAAGTGGGGGTGACACTGAAAACTGGGGAGTGAATGCACTGAGCCAGTGGCTGCACGGCAAGCAGTTTGGAAAGAAGGGGCTTGTCCAGCAGACAGAGGTGGAACAGAGCAGTCGACAAGAAGGTGTCAAGGAGTCTGGCTGGTGGGCAACTCTCTCTCCACCTCCACTCAGCAGCCCCCGGCACCCCAAAGTGGCTGTGGGATGGGGACCTGAAGTGATTTGTGCTGGGCCAGGTGTGTCCCTGGACAGCAGCAGACTGAACAGTGGGAAGGAGGCTGTTGCTCTCGGCTGAGCTGCGGGCTCCCTCGGGAAACTGCCCGCAACAGGAGATGCCCGAGAGGTGCTCGGCCACGTGCCTCTGCAGAGAGGTTTGGTGTTCAGCCCCTGGGCAGTCATGGGGCACGTGGCTGGGCTGAGGCCACAGGAAGCTGTGTGTCCACAAACGTGGTCTGAGGCTGGTGTGTTCTGTGTTAATGTGGACTAGAAGTATGTGTAGGCAGCAGGGCTGGTCTGGGAGCCAGCTGCTCGGTATTAGTGCCCAAAACCTGGGGCCAGCCACCCTTTTGCTCTCTGTCCCCTAATATGTGGCATGGGGATGACACCACCTGACTTTCACTGAAGCTGGGAGGCTTCCAGAGGCCAGTTCGGTCCCCCTGTCTTGAGTGGTGGTGGCCGGGGTGGCATGCTGGCTCGCATGTGGGCCCTCTCCGGCCTCCTGTCCTGCCCCCACACCCTCCTTCCTGCCATCCTATGTCTCCTAGTTTTCCCTGCTTCTCAGACTTCCCCTTTCATTCTGTGTTTCTGAAAAAAAGAAAAAATTCTTTTTGAGAGTCATCTTCAAAGTCACAAAATGAAGGAGAAAAAGGAGGAAGTCAGGAAGAGGTGGCGCCACCTGGGCTGTGCGTGAGTCACTAGCGGGGCGGCTTGTCAGAGAGATGCGGGGCCCCGAATTAACTTGCCGTGGAAGCAGCCGAGAGCTGAAGGGATAATTACACCCCCTTTCCACACCGTGGGGCCATGACTAAGAGACTCCCTAGGGCCAAGGCCGCACAAAGGTTTCACCCTGACAGAGCAGAGATGCCTGTGGACGTGCCTGCCCTTAGCCTGACGACTGACTTCCCACATTTCTTTCTGGTGCAGGCCTGTCCTCCCTCTCCTGTCCTCTGAAACAGCAGGGACTGTGGTTTTGCTCCCATCCTCAGAGGCGAGGCGCTGAGGGATGTGTGTGTCCTCTCCCAGACAAGCCCAGGGCCATGGCCCTGCAGCGTGGGGTGGGGGGCTCTCTGACCGGGCTCCTGGCGGTCTCACCTCTGCCCCGGGAGAGTCCCGTGTCCCGGGAGGTGCGGAGCGGGCCGCCTGCTTTTCCCTCTGGGTGTGGGGAGAAGTTGCGGGGTTGGACCCTCTGTTTCTCCCTGGATTGGAGGTAGAGGGTTATGGAGACCTCAGCATCATCTGCTTTTTGGAGAAGAAAGCAGGGAGCCAGTTTCTCAGGCCAAACCCTAACCTCAGTAAACCC
This sequence comes from Manis javanica, assembly GCF_040802235.1. Taxonomy (NCBI): domain Eukaryota; kingdom Metazoa; phylum Chordata; class Mammalia; order Pholidota; family Manidae; genus Manis; species Manis javanica. The sequence continues at coordinate 70,167,877 of NC_133168.1, forward strand.
TTTAAGGTTCTTGCATTTTCTCAAGGTGAGCCTTCTGGACATAGGGAGGTCTCAGAGGAAGGACACATGGGATTTTGCCCCAAATCTTACGTTGAACATTGAAGTCACTTTCTCCTTGGATTAGTTACCAGATTTCTCTAGATGCAGCTGAGGGGTGGGTCTGTCCATTGTGGAGGCCCATCCTGGCTCTGCTGTCTACTGCGCCGACACCTGTCCTGCCGGACCTCCTGCCTAAATCTCTAATCTCAAGCAATCTTCTGGTTGACATAGGCTTTTCTCTTCATCAATTCAAGGGGCTATTTACAAGAAAAATAAATTTTAGAAGAACCCAAAACATTGGCTATTTATTGTCCTTCATACAGTTATCAAAGTTAAAACTTCTAAGGTTTATAGAAGTTCTAAGGTAATGGTAAGTGAAGGTAAGGATGCTTGTGTTCCCGTATCTGTTTTGGTCTTTTACTTTCTTACCTAGTTTGGGAAATTACATAGAGCAGATGGACTCTCAGGAAGTTCCCCATATATATTATATATAAAGCTACTTACAATTCCAGGAATTTGACTAATCTTACCCTTATCCTGGAGACAGGATTTCCCCCTTACGAATCCAAGAACTCTACATTTGTAATTCTGATTTTGAGTAAATATCTGTCTTTGACTTTGTCTTGACTTAATATTATTGGCATTATAGAAACAAGTACCTACAATGTGAAAAGCACTGTTTATTTAGTCAAGTGGCATTTTGAATGTTGTTTTTATCTTCAAATCTGATTGACCGGATGGGATTGGCTATTAATGCCTTTTTTTTTTAAATTAATGTGCTAAGAGACATTGAGGAACATTAAATAACCTCTTCCTAGATGGTAAAAGACCATTAAGGTTGACATCAGAAGAGACAATATTGATGGTGGTAGTTAGACATCCCTAGATTGTTGAGTACCAACTACAACTTTGTGTGATGGTGTTTGAGCATTTCAGAAAGTTTTGTTTTCTGTAATTAGTGGAAAAAAGTGATTTTGGGGAAACACAAATTTAAATTTTGTTCCCCAAATTTTATAGAACTTGATTTTAGGAAAATGAGTGGCCATCTGAGGGACCAGCAGGAGGTGGTTTAGATGCACAGCTCAGGGGATAAGGAGGCAGCACTTGCTCCTGGGTTTGTCTTCTGAGGCCACTGAGAGAAGAACTCGGCCCAGGCCACTGTCACATCAGCAAGTTGAACTAAGTCATCGGTACTCTTCACTCCTTTGCTTTCCTTTGGAAGAAGTAGCAGCCACCATTACAGTCTAATTTGGGCTGCCCACTGTCGGGCACCATGAATCTTCTCTCTCTCCCCTTTAGTATTTGCCAAGAATGGGGGTTGGTAGTGTAGTGCCCCACTGTTCATTCATTCATTAAAATTGCCTTTGCAAGAGCATTCTTTGGGGGTAGCCATGGTTAACAGGTCTGAAATAGTCATGGTGATAATCCTTAAATATTTTGTGCACCTTGCAATCAGTTGCGTGAAAACTTGGATTGCATGGAATAAATGCAAACGCGTTTGAGTTTCATGCTGCTTTTTTTTTTTATGCCTTTTATCACAGATTCTCACTTTTTAACAGTGTCCCAGCCCCACAGTGCAGCTGCTTTCACTTTTTAAAGAGAAAGAAGTTCTGATAAATCATCCTGAGTCATCTTGCAATTTCCCTCATAGTCTTAGCCTTGAGTGACGTGCGTGTTACTCTGGGGCAAGGCTGTACCCGTGCACCCTCCCCCCAGACACCAGTTCTAACTGCTGAGAGTAAGGTGGGACTGGTAGTTCTGGGAATCAGTTCCCTGCTGTTCTTTCTGACAGCACGAAGAACAGAGCCACAAAAAACATATTTGTCACTGAGATGGGAGACAGGAGAAAACTGAAGGCATGTTTTTAAAGGTGCCCCCAGTTCTATCTTTTCTCCTTTTGATTGTTTGGCTTGCTGGGCCGCCCCCTGCTCCCCTGTTTCTCCCTGGTTGTGTTTGTTCAGCTTGCATGGCATCCCTCCTCCTCCTCCCTCGGCCACCTTCCTTCATCCTCTGCTGCCACCTTAGTTCTTTTGTGTTTTCCGAAAGCAGATGTCAGATGAGGAAGCTCCTAGGTGTGCAATTGCTTAGAAAGGTCTGGCCCGGCATTTGTATGGATGGGGGGTTTCACTGCCATCGCTGAGAAATCGCAGATGCAAACGCTGAAGTCCTGGCTTCATCCTGTCTCCCAAGCTGCCCTGAGCTGGCCTTGGGCTGCCTGCAGTCCGCTGCCTCCACGGTCAGTCAACCACAGGATAAGGGAGAGTCCAATGGGCAGCAGCCTGGCCAGGTGCCAGTGGGTGTTGGAGCAGCAGGGTGGGGTGGGGTGTGCCCTGCTCTCCGTGAAGCCGCCTAGTGAGGTCTCGAGTACAATGGTTTTAGAGAAGAGTTTCCAAGATAGAAAGACGGATAATCAAACTAGTGATCTTGGGTGATTTGAAAACAGTTTTCTGTGTCTGAAGCTTTAAAACAGTTATGAACTGACATTCTGCCAGTTGCATGGCCTCTGATGGCTTTGGTTTTGGGTAAGCCTCTGCTGCCTCTGTGCCCCTTTCCTAGGTCACCCGCTGTTCTCCTCAACCCTGGGGAGGCATGCCTTTGGTTACTTTGTATTTGATTGTATTTTCTAGGAGTTTGATTGGACCACTTATTTAAAATAATTGTCTTAGTTTAAATTTTATTACTTCACTTCTATTATTTAGTCACTGTTGGGTTTTAGAGATCGGTTGGTGGCTAAGTCTCAGATACATGCGTATGAGGTAGGCATTGCTCCCCATGAGATGGTGACTTTGAGACCTTGTCAGTAAGAATCCAGAGTAATGTGAGAGACACTGGATTACTACATTGTTGCTTAAATCTAGCTAAATTACTTAAAACTATAGTAATTTTTTATAGTAGAATTTATAGTAGAAGAACATGCAGCTCAGTCAAGGCAAATAACATTTGGCAGTACCCTTAATGAACTAGGCTGTCAGGAGATCAAATAATTTGGTGTTTTACCTTTTTGTGATTTTACTTCCCAAAACTATGGCTTTGTTGAAACCCAATTTCAAGCATTTTCAGCTGAATATTAGAATTGAAAATCCAGGCCTTTTTAATCACAAAGGGGATGTGATGGGTTTCAGCTGATCATACTGCCTGGCCCCTCTTTACCTTCAAGCCATGCTTTGTGCATGACTAGGGAGCATCCCTGAGCCATGGAACCTAATGGAACAGCACTTAACAGGGGTTGGTGTAATTGTTGCAGATGTTGCCGAGGTACCAGCCTCCAGGAGGGGTGCGGAGAGCCGCGGCCCTCTGCCTGAAGCTGCTGTGGGGGTCATGCCATGGTGGGGGTCATGCCATGCTGTTCCGTCTGGGCAGCCCCCTCGGTTTGTTGTGCATCCGTGACAAGTCTGCCACTATGTGGCAGCAGGAGATTGTATGTGGTAAAGCTTAAATGCCCAGAGTTCTTTGAAGGGTCAGTAGTTTGTCTGCCTGTGTTCAGGTAGGGAAAGCGCTCCCTTCATTCCTCCAGATCAGAGGGCCTGCTCCCACTTGAACCAGAAGGAGAGACCGTGGCTCAGTGCCTCAGGGAGAATGTTGCAGGCAGAGGCAGGCTTGTGCTTGCTTCCTCGGGAGCCGCTGTCGCTGTCACCTGGGGATTCTGGGTGGATACGTAAGGGAATAAGAGGATTCACTGGGAGGATTTTATCCCCTGCTGTCCGAGTTGGAAGGGATGGTATGTGTCTGCCTCTCTGCTCTTGCTGGAATGGGCAGGGAGTGGAAGGAGAGCAGGACCCCAGTGCTGCCGCCCTTGCTCACTGGCTCATGGGCCTCAGGAGAGCCGCCGCAGCCCACAGTGCTTACGCCCTGAGTCATTAACAAGCAGGAGGTTGTGTTCCCACGCCAGTGTCAGGGAGGTGAAGTGACAGAAGAGCTACCACATGTGTGAAATGGCTCCCTAAACTGAAGGGGCACTGAGCAAGGATGCTGACCATGGCCCTAAGTGTGTACTGTGGGATTTCTGTGCATCAGCTCACTTAAACCCATTTTTTTCCACAACAGCCCTACAGAGTAGATATCACTAACACCTTTTAGCAGGAGAAACCTGAGACAGGAGAAGTTAAGTGACAGGCCATGTCTTTCCACTACACCGTACTGCCCAGTAAGGATGCTGTGGCCCTGATCCTTGAAGAAAGGGGGAAAAACCAGCCAAACAACTATGTTTAAATAGCAGAGGTGTGGGATATGTGTGGGTTTCCTCTTGAAATTGATTTAAAGGCAGAGTAGTTCCATTTGTTAAATTGAAGGTATGATAAAAATCTGGACACAACCTTTTGGTTCTTTAGCTTGATTTACAAACTTGTTAAGCTACAAACCTGTTTTTTGTTTAGGGTTTTTTTTTTCATTTGGTTTTAAAGAATCTTTCACAGAGCTATAATGAAATTTCAGTAGTTGTTATTATTGAATAATTCACAGTCTCTGGAAGAAAAATTCCTAAGGCCTGTAATACCAAGCATTGGCATCTGATATTTGCATTTGGTAATCAGTTTGATCACGTGAAGTATGATTTCTGTACTACACACGGGTCATACTCATACATAAATATTTTTACTTCTGACTTGTTTTTTAATTAGTAAAATTTGTGTTTTAAAGTCTGCCATTATATAATAACCTTAACATTAAAATGGATGTTGTACAGTACAAAAGCAGATACTAGTCTTTGGAAAAAAATAACCATTTAAAACTGTATTTTGGGGCACATGTAAGTGCAGTGCTGTAGGAGAACACCACTTACATCTGAGCAGAGATGCTCTTCTCTTCCCAGGACGGCTGGGTGACTTCCTAGAGGATCTTCAGGGCAGCAGTAGCTGAGATTTTTGGCACGGGCATTACCTGCACATAGTTGAGGATCTGTTAATATGGGATCTTTCATTTTTGTTGGTGATCTTAGAGAACATTTCCTCAACAATTTATAACCACTAACTGTTCTAATCTGAATGCACCTTTTTAATGTTCTGTTTCCGATCAAAGTGCTCCACTGTGGAATAAGCCCAAAATAATAAAAAAAAAATTTCATCCGCAAAGGCAAAAAACATCTTTGTAAATGAACCTTCCGGTACTCTTGCTTGCTTGTGTGTTTTCTGCTGCCTTTCCTGCTTTCTTTCTGCGGTGGTGGGAGAAGCATTGCAGGGAAACAATGTACCTTTTGCCAACAGTAAAAGGTAATGTTAAGCAACCGCAGGGGCAGGTGTCCTAATAATGTCTGCTTTGTGAGTTCCTACAAAACTACTTCCTGAGGTGAAGTTATGTGGCAACAATATGTCGATGATGATCTAGTAAAAAGAGTATTTGGGCAGTATCAGGGTCACATGGGTTAAGAGCCGTGATGAGCAGAAAATAAGTAGACTGCATTAGTCTGTGTTCCTGTGAAGCCCCCCGGGACCTCCATACTCCCATGGACAAGAGGAGTCTGGGAAAGCTCCAGAAGGTGGACCAAGCCAACTAGCTAGAGCCAGTAGGGGATGCACCTCTCAGAGATTCTGGAAGCTGATCTAAGATGCCCAAGGAATATCAAAGAAAACCAGAATTGGTGCAACTGTGTGACAGTTTCCTGCGTGTCTTAGAAGTTCTCAGAGCTCGGCCTGCAGCTGGGAACCAGGTATTTCCCTGGGTTTTGTTTTTCTAGGCCAGGCAACCAGGAACTCATATGGATTACAAGTAGGGAGAAAGTAAACCTCTAAGGGAGCCAGAAAGGGCTCAGCTGGGGCCTAGTCGGGGCCCAGGCGGCTGGGCTGAGCTGCCCTGAGCTGTTAAACCTGAGTGTGAGGGATCCTCCCTCGCAAGATCCAGCTCACTTGTGCTCAGTCTTTTATTTACAGTATAGACTTTATGTCCAGAAAACTGGTGGCTGACCAAGATTTATCAGAGCTCTAGTTGGTCAAGAATTTGATTACTTTGGTATTATTATTGATACATTTTCTCTTCAAATTAAGTGGCAAAAACAGAAAGAGAATCTCAGTCAATTCTCAGGTTATGTAACACTTAAAGACCATCCCTGCAAACACTGCTCAATAATATATTATCAGTTGCCAAGAATAAAGGCAGACATGTAACTCTTGATTAGAAATGTCGCATTTGAGAAAACTGGTAGGCAACTTGGAAACCAATGAGAATGACAGTGTTAAATGAAAACATTAACCACTAAAAATTAGTGTAAATGCACAAAGGTCAGCGAATTTATTTGATTATCAGAACAAAAGTTGGCTGTGAGAGAAACTGAAGGAAGAAAATAAAAACAGAGCAAAGACCTGAGTAAATTCCTATGGGAAAGTGGGTGGAGGGTAGTACTTACAGACAAGAGAAGTCATAGTTAAGTATATGGTATCAAAGAAGCAAAAAGACTTGAAAACCATTAGTTTGGAGATAAACCTATTTAGAATGAATGTTAAATGATGTAAGGCGATCACAGAAAGAATTTAAATGCAGGTCTCAATGCCCCAAGTCACAGAAAAAGCAAGCTATCATCCCATCCATCAAAAAGCACCTGGAAGCACAAACCCAGTAGGGGAGCGGGAGTCCTGTTCCTGAGCCCTGTGGCACTGAGCCGGGTGAGCGCGCTGGGGTTTGTGTAGTTTTGGCACAGTTGAAAGCATACTGCATAAAAGGGTTTATGTCATACGTGAGTGAAAATGTCCTCTAGAAAATAATACATAAAAGTTATTTTTTAAATTTACTCTTCACTCACTAAAAATTTTCAGAAAAAGTTTTATAAATTTGTTTGAGTTTTAATTCAGATTTAATTTCAAAAGAGTCTTTTTCCGTCTGGGTTTATCTCCTTATATCCGTGCCTGGCAAAGTTTTCCTGTAAAGGGCCGGACGGTAAATACTTTAAGCTCTGGCAGCTCCTGAGCGATTCGTTTCAGGGCGGGAGCGGCCACAGAGCCCAGCGGAGGAAGGCGCCTGGCTAGTTCCAGTGGAGCTTCACGTGCAGTAGATGGTTGGCAGGGTTTGGCCCAAAGGCCTGGTCTACTGACCCCTGTTCTGATGATCAACCCTCACCTCACCTGTCTGCTTCAGGGTGGGGTCATTAAAGTCTCTTTTCTACCCTGGGTCACATATTTTGCATTCAGAAGTCAAGGAAAAATTCTGGCCCACATGCATCTCCCTTGGTGAGCAGGTTTAACTATACTTCAGAAGCCAGACCTTTCTTTCTGGGTAACAAATGGGAAAAAGAAAACAGTACCTAGCACAGGATATATTAGATAGGATGAGCTGTTTTATGTAAACTGCAGAAGGGTGATGTTGAGACACTGGCGTTTTATGTGACAGAGGTGCCAGGTTGTGCAGAAATGCCCCGGAAACATCCTTGGCAGAGAGCGTGTCACATCTGCTCCTGAATTCTGAGCAAGTGCTGGTTAAATATGGAAGTGAGCAGAGGGCAGGCAGCAGGCTGTCAGCTGCACCCCCACGAGGTGACTGGTCTGGGAGCCCAGATTCAGAGGTGGCGCATCTGCTCTCTGAGCACACAGCCCTGCCCTGCCTTGTGGGGGTGTGTCTGAGCACTGACGTTACTGCTTGGCACACACAGGTGCCCCTCAGTGCCTGCTGCCTGCCCTCGGCCATGTCAGTGACCACCCCCTTCCTTAAATCTTGGCACAGTTCCAGGTGGTTCTCCCATGCCTGTCAAAGCTGCAGCCCTGCCCCCTCCTCTAGCCCTCCCTGTTCCTTCCCCCGCTGTTTTGTTTGTCCCCACAGCCTTGACATCTCTGTCTGAGATGCTGTGTGGCCTCTTTTTGTTGCTGGGGTCCGTATCCCCATGCTCTGACGGTTTACTATACTCATGCATGAAGGTCAAGGTTTTCAGCTTGTGTGTTCAGCTTCATCCCCAGCACCAAGAATAGAGCCTGGCATAAAGGAGGTGCTTGATAAATATTGTTGAAAAAATGAAATTTGATTTCTCTGGCCCTTCCTTTAGGGAATCCAGAGGAAATGTATTCTTCCATGCTTCTAAAAATAGCAGAACTTAGAAAATTAAGCTCTCTTTGCAAATTACAACTTTTATTGAGCCCTGGCTTTAATTGATCCCACATACCATGCTAAGTATTTTTACTTATTTCACCTCATTGAATCCTCAGTGACCCTATAATACATCCCCACTCTACAGAAGAGCAAACAGAGTCAGTGGGGAGCTAGTGAGGCCACACAGCAGGTGACTGCCGTGGTCTGGGCTGTAATTCCAGAGCCCATGGGCTTAACTCTTCTGCCCTGGAAGAAAGTAATTGTCCAAGAAATTTCAGGCCAAAGCATGCCCCAGGCCCGTGTCATGCTTACACGGGGGGGTAATGAAAAGGGGCAGAGCCCGGCTGGCGGCCAGACCACTAGGAGGGCACACTCACCCTCTTTACTGCCATCACGACAGTTCCTTGCCACCTGCTATAAGGTATGTACCTAAAAGGTGGCAGGGATTTCCACAGTGCCATGTAGGACACTGCACTCAACTCCAAATGTATCTCCCCCACTCCCCACCCCAAAAGCAAGCTCCTGCTTCTGTCTCCTGCCCTGTCTCCCTGCACGACCCTCCCACTATGGCTGTACAGGCCTTGGGTTCCTGGCACACTGCACACTTCCCCCAGTCCCACACTTCTCAGTCTAGCTACCTCTACTTACCCTGGAGGTCATGGCCTCCATCCCTGTTAGCTTCTCAGACCAGAGTAAGTCTCTGTCCTGTTTCCCCCACACCCTCAATTCTTTGGGTACCAACCGTACTTAAATTACTTGCTCAAAGCTTATCTTGCCAGCCAGGCTCTGGGCAGCCTGTGTGGCTGTCAGTCTTGTTCCTTGCTGTGTCCTCATCGAAGCAGAAAGCTTACCAAGCCTTTTCTGCCTCAAACCATTTTTTTTTAAGTGACAGGCAAGGATTCCATTTATAAAAAGTATTTAAAAATTAAACCACTGTAGAAGTGAGAAAATTTGGATAAGGCAAAGATTAAAAAATCTTGGTTAACACTGCATTTGTGATATATGGCATTCCATTTTTAGAAAATCTAGGCATGTATGTTTATATGTAGTAGATAATACATAAAAAGTTACTTTAAAAACTCAGGTCTACTTCCTGCCCTCTCTAATAAATCATGACTTCCTTTTTTGTCAATACATGTCCATCCCTCCTGTCAGTGGTAATTGCTGGTGATGTCCATATTTTGTACTGTACTTAGGTTAATCTTTACATTTCAGTATAAAATAAGGACTCTTGTCAGACAAAAGGTCATGGTATGTTGAGAGTGCACATTCCCACTCTGCCCTTGGTCTAGAAAACAAAGAATAGGAGTGTGCCTGCATTTTTTTGGTACCATTTTGATAAATATAAAAATCTCATGCCATTTCTTTATATAGTTTTCAATCCAGGGATTATATCACTATAAAACTGTCCTCCAAATGTAAATTTCAATAATCTCGAGTTTGTTTTTTAACTACCACTCTGCCCAGGTGCTGTGCACTGTCCTCTTCCTCCCCTTCCTTCCTCCGCCTCTGCAGGATCTAAGCGGACCCGGTGGTGCCCTGTCTGCCCGGTCTGCCAGCCATGCCAGCGGTCTCCAAGCATGGAACTGAGAGTAGCTGTGGAATTCTGGCCCGGCAGACGGTGTGAGGCAGGGGATCTGCAGTTGGACATGCAGGACGGGGGGCCCCTTTGTTCCCTGGGGGGAGCCGCCTCCCCTGGAATGAAGTCCCTCTTCTTCCTCTCTGCCCATTAGCCTTCCTGGGCAGGTCATTTAACCCTCGAGGCTCATGGATTCCCTCTGCTGGCACCACTTGGGGATATTAGATAGTTCTGTACTTTAATAACTTTAATGAAGTGCAGAGGGAGTAGAGGAAAAAGTCCTTTGAACAGTTTTTAGATACTCTTTTTTTATTTTTACTAAGGGGAACTTTTCTCACAAGCGACTTGCTAGGATATGACAGCTGATGCAGTAATTGCACTCTGAGATTATTTAGTAATGCAGACTCCTCATATGAATCAGAACTTGGTACCTGAATGAGTGCATACACTGGGCCAACTACGCTGTCCCAGGGCTATACTAGCCTGGAGGTTAACTTGCCTTTTGCCAGGGGCCTAAAGCTTATGTTTTATTTTTCCAACATTCTTTTGAGGGACAGTAGAAGTAGGAGAAACCTAGCTCTTCTGCTTAGTGTCCTGATATGACGGAACTCTTGGACATTACCCAGACTTGGATTCGGCTTGCCTCAGTGGCTTAGCATAAGCTGGTCTGTGTGGGGAGGGCTAAGCAGACACAGGCAGTAGCCGGAATCTGCCAGACTGACCCCATTTTGTGATATGACCAGTTAGCCAAACAGAATGAGGGTATCTTTCTTTTTAGGTCTACGTGTTGGCTAAGTTCCTTATGCCCCTGAAGTTAGTTAGCATCCTTTTCCTCTAAATGCAGGACTAAAATTAGTGCACTCTGAAAATGCTGTCATTTATGGATCTCCCTGGGGAATATTAGCCCCACGAGTGCAGAACATTTTAGCCTTTTTTCTCAGGCTGGAAGTGTTTTGGGGCCTGCAGAGTACAGATGCCTTTGATAGGAGAGTGTGCAGTGCCGGAGTCCCTCCATGGGGACTCAATGGCTGCAGACCGAGCCAGGGCAGCCTGGGTGGGCCCAGCTGCTGACAAGGCACAAGGCTCCTGGCGCTGATTTTCATGAAGGAACCGTGAAATCAAAATCATCTTCCCCAGATTGTTCTGGATAATGTGGTGTATTTATCCCCACAGTGGTGTTTATTTTTTCAGGCCCCAAATCCTATGAAAGTTGAAATTGAAAAGCCTCAGGTAGCAAGGTCTCCAAATAAGAGCAAAGTAAACATCAAAGCTGTTACACTCAGGGGAACAGACTTCACTCATCCAAGCCAGGAGGAAGCTGGCATGACACTTTGCTGATGAAAAATTTTGTGCCATGTCAAGGTCAGTAATTTATAGGACTCAGAACTTGAGAACGAGGCCGTGCCCCTACTTTCCTCCTAAGAGGATCCGGGCAAGGTGCCTGATCATTGTTAGCTGCCCCGAGAAAATGAGCTCCTGGAAAACATTGCAACCCTCATACAAGGATGCAGATGGTGTTCTCAGCCATACATTTGAAACAACAAAACCCAGAATAACTGTTTAGATGTCTTTCTCCCCCAGTTTTATTGAGGTATTTGTACATATTTAAGGCATACAACTTGATTTGATATATGTTCAAAAACGATTACCAGAAGTTGATTAGCACATCCACCACCTCACAGTTACCTTTTTTGTGCTGAAACCCTTGAGAACCACTTAACCCAGAGGTCCTCAGGGAGATAGATGCTCTTGGTCTATAAAGAGCTTAGATTAATTTCAAGTAGGGATCAGCCTTAATGTCATCTTAAGAACCTGAGAAACATTTTTTTGGTCAATATCACTGCTTTTTTTCAAACAGCATAGCTTTAGGGAAAACGGTTTTCATTTGACTTGTTAAAGGAATTTGTAAAGAATGCACTTGTTTTGTGCCGTCTTATAAAAGGCGATGCCTACAGTGAACCCAAGGTTCTTACCATTGATCACTATGAACTAGAAAATACCCATCTGAGGCACACATTTCAAGCGCCAGTAATTTTTGTTCAGCACAGCACCTGCTGTGGGGCTACCGACTGCTCCTGCCCGCCCAACCCTGCCTTGGCAACCTGTGTTTGGCTTTTAAAGTGGCGTTCCCAGGCAGAGGGGCGGTAATCAGCCTGCCGGGTGGCGCACCGGGTCTGTGGCTGTGAGCAGCTGCGTTTGCCTCTAAGCAGTGCAGGCTGCTTCTCTAGCTCACCTGGAGTGTTTGGATGCCCCTGGGGCCAGGAGAGCTGGGCGGTGCCATGGGCAAGGTGGCAGGAGGAGCAAGCCGCTGGGCCCTGGGCTCTGCCAGCCCCCTCCCGGAGGGATCAGCCTGCAGAGAGCTGGTGGGTGGGGGCAGGTCCTGTGCCTCCAAAGCCTGCCACTGCTCCTGACCCCATATCTGGAAAGTGTCAGTCACAGTAGGAATTCAATGCTGACAGGTTTTGTGAGGATGCCTCTCAACTGTGTGTGTCTAGCACACAGCAAAACTCAACAAATTCAAGTTCCCCTTTCTCCTTGACCCAAATGACAAATTTGCGGGGTGTCTTGATGGGAGAGGTAATACTGCTTCTCTTTCATTACCTCAGTTGGAAACTGAAGACTCAGAAATGAGTGCTCCCAGGATCGCATGGAGGACTGGGGGCAGGGCGGGCGCTAGAACTCCGGCCCTCCCAATCTGGTCTGTGCTTCCCACCCCCATCACCATATAGATGGTGAAAATACCCCAACCCAAATGTGACAGTGCTTATCAGCTACATCCAGAATCCCACCTTGCACAACCCATGGTTTATAACCATCACTAAGAGTCGAGAAACTGAATCATAACCACCCAGGGGACTCCTTCAGATGCAGCCTGAGACCACAGGTACACTTACTCCTCTCCTTCTCGGGTTCCTGCCTCCTTTCCGTCCTAAGTAATCTTCCCATCCTTCCCTAGACAACAGCTAAGCTGGGCAGTGTGAGAAGGGCGGCTCTGTAGCTTGGAAGCGCTCCATGGTGGTGTATTAAGAAGTACATTTGCTACAGAGATCTCAGCTAGCGTTCACTTTTCCAAGTTAATCTTACCAGAAGTGTTCTTAAAACGCATCTGATTTTCCAAAATGGCAAGATACTTTATTTTTAAAATCCCGTTATTTTAACACTGCATTGTTAGGTGTGACACCCCAGCAAGGCAAAGCTGTAATCTCACCAGCTGCCATTTAACTTATGGCGCATTTTGTCAGCTCTTATTTTATGCAGTATATATGAGCTTGATATAGCCCTGGAAGCTGTTATTTTTCAAGATTGCAAAATTATATTGTCTGAGCTTGTGGTGCAAATACCAGTATAGAGATTTCAGGTAAGTGAGGTTTGGAATCCGAGTGCGACTATGTCAATCTGTTTAGCTCGGTTAGTGGAGATCCAACCCCGGAAGACCAGGGTCCCGGGTGTGATTCCGCGGTCTGCTTCCTCCCAGCCTGGAGCTCGGTGCGCACACCTTGTATATGACTGTCCTTCAGTGCAGACCCTGAGGACAGTGTGATCTGGCAGCACTCCTGGCAAGTCCAGCAGTGCTCGTGCAGCTGAGAGGTGGGTAACTGGTAGTTTTCACAGAGCCACAGGTTTGCATCACCCGGGCAGCTTTTAAAAAAGGCCCACGCCTGGGGCCCCAGAGATCTGATTCTATTGTTCCATGCATGAGTATTTTTTAAAACTCCCCACACAAAGCTAACATGTAGCCGGCGTTGAGGTGCATGGAAAGGAGGGGGGTGGACAGGATTTGGAGCGGTTCGGCTATACTCCCTGCCGCTCCTGTTCTCATCCTGGAAGAGAGGAAAGCCACCTTTTGGCTGCACTGTTCTGTGGGTCTTTTCCTATGTGTCATGAGGTTTCAGATGATGACAGTGTTGGGGCTTCTTCACTAATGAATCATAAAATTTGGTTGTTTTAAAAAAGACACGAGGCATTTTGATAAATCAGGTTGCATTCCATTTGGCACCGTACAATCCACATCTGTTTTAACTGTCCTTTGAGAGTTTACTGAGAATGAAGGCCTTCTGACAGGCATCACTGGAAGTACACTTGTGTTCACAGTTATGAGCAAGAACAGGCAGAAAACATGCATATCCAAGGAGAATCCTTAGTACCTGCACATGCTTCAAACTGTTTTAGAAGCAGGTTATTTTGTATGCGTGTGTGTCTAGTTGGAGGCTTAGTACCTGTTACATGGTTAATGTAACTTTTGCACCAAGATCAATGTGAAAATAAGACATACCATTATGTTTAAGGAGCCCAGCAGTCTGGGAGTTCTCATCCCAACCTGTGGGGGCCTCCCACCACACACTCCCCGCTCCCGTGGCCCCCCAACCCCAGCTGGCCTCTTTTCCCCTGCACTTGTGGCTCGTTCTGTGGTTCTCCCTTGGAACATGCTCCTTCCAGGACCCTCTCTTCCCTGAAGCCTCCCCAAGGAGGCCCCCACCTGTTTAACGTGCCCCCATTGTCATCCATCCGTGCCAGCTGGCTTCCAGCCCCCGCAGGCTGTGCTGTCCTCACCTTGGCACACGCCCTCTGCTCCTGCAGGAGTGTTTGGGCAGGGAGAGGCCCTTGTGGGTACCATGACTGAAAGACTGGCCAGCGGCTCAGTGTTGAGGGTGGGATGGAGAGGCAAAGGAGGAAGGACAAGGGTGTCCTGTGTTACTCTGAGGCACTCTGTCAGGTGACAGCTTTTGTAACAAGTATGCACCAGGCCAACATGCCGGTGTAAGTTGTAAGTGTCCTAAAATATCTGAGCAGAGAAAGTGGATTGAGTATTAAGAGATGCTAGGGCTCCCCTCCTCCGTGAAGGCCCCCAGGGCCTGCTGACCCTTTCCCTCCAGCGCGTGCCAGGCTCTGCTGCGTCACCTGCTCCCATTTGCCATCCGCTGAGCTCCACCCCCCACAGGGCAGGGACCTGCCTCTCCTGTACATCTTTCTCTCTCTCTCCCCCCACTCCTGGCACATGGAGCATCTCACACTTTCTCACTCATAACTTTGCTGCTTGGTGTGAGACTGCAGAGTGAAAATGCTTGGATTTGAGGGCAGAACTCCAAGCCCATTGTGGCTAAGCCATCCTGAAACTGCTATGGTGCCCTGCCATTCTGTCTCCCGGGGCCGTTTGTGTGGGATATGCAGCTGCCTTGGGCCAGCTGTGGAGGGGACAAGGTGGACCAGATGTGACTGTTTCCTCTTCGTGCTCTCAGGAAGCCACAGCCTTGATTTCAGAGCAGAGGGTTGTCCGTATGCCTTATTCTGTAGTTGCGGGATTAAAGAACTATCTGTCAAACAGCTATGATAACAATGATGAAGTGTCTCGTGTAAATACTCGTATCCTTACTGCCGGGGTCTCAGGTGACAGCCAGAGTGGTCTGAGGTGACTGGGCCTGTTTACCTGGGACAGGCGCCCCCGTGAGAGCCCGAGACCCTGTGTCCTCCCCGGGCAGCTGGGGTGATGGTGAGTGTCCTGTACGTGACTTCCCACCCCTCTTCCCCCAGAGTGCTGAACAGATCACGGTGCTGTGTGGTTTTAATGACACCCAGGCCACGGGCATGGAAGGACCACGGGAGAGCCCAGACCCACCCCTGAGGCCGCTGGCCCGCCACCTCTCCGACGCGGATCGCCTCCGCAAAGTCATCCAGGAGCTGCTGGACACGGAGAAGTCCTACGTGAAGGTAATGAAGGAGGCCGCTCCTCCTCCCTGTGCTCCCTGCCTGCTGCGGCCGGCGCTGTATTGGCCAGGGCCCCCGCCCACACCTTCCCAGGACCCACCGCCAGGAGGCCCATGCCCGCCCCATGACGGGGCGAACTGCCGCTGGGGAGGGCGAGCGGGTGGGAGAGCTGTGAGGGCAGGGAAAAATTAGATTCTCGGCTCACTGTTACCAAGGTAGCTTTCACTATGGAAACATATTCCAGTTTGTCACTTGCCGTCTGTGGGAAGGGCATCTGTGCTGGTGCAGCGGGAGGGGGCGCAGATCAGGGCAGGTGACGAGGAACTGGGGACCAGTCGTTCGCAGGCCCCTCCCGGGGAGCCGTCGCGGTGCTGGGCACACGGCGTCCCCGTGCCCGGGGTGGGGCCTTGCCGAGAAGCCTCGGTGCCCGGAGGTGCGGCTGTCTCAGAAGCCCCCGGCGCAGTTCGGGAAGTTTCCCTCCGCGCCCTGGAAACTGAGAAGACAGGGTTCTTGTGCTCCGGAACCATCTCCGGCTTGGGAAGCATTCTCAGTCCCCTTCTGCGGCCGACTGCCAGAGGTGGCGGGGGACCCAGGCCGGCCGTGGGCCTCGGGGGTGGGGAGCCCTGTGGCCCCCTCGCCTAGGCCCGGACGGGCGGGTCCCTGCTTCCACCCGACACGCTGAGTGTGTGAATCAGGCCAGGTGGGCACACGCCACACACACGCAGCTGTCACCATTCTCCACCGGACAAACCCGAGCCTCCACCTTCATTGATGTTGCTGTCATTTGATCTGGACTTTACCAAAGGCCTTATTCACAGGCAGCTGAGGAGGCCCCTTCTTTTGCTCCCCTGGGGAGACAGAAAAGCTAGAGAGCAGACAGGGTAGTTTCAGGCCCCATTAGCTTGGTCCTGCATTCATGTGGAGGGGGTGGGGGACGGGGTGGGGGCGGTAAAGCGATCAGCCGGGGAGGTTGGACCAGGTTCCTGTAGGCCGATGGGGTCCGGGGCCTCAGAGCCCTCCCGGTGGGTGGGGGTGCCCAGGGGGCTTCCACCGCGGCCAGGGTGGAATCACGCCCCTCTGCTGCCTGCCCTGTGCTTCACCCCAGGGCCGTGCTGCCCGGGCGGGGTTCCCCGGTGCGAGGCCAGCAGCCCCGAGAAGGACGCTGTCGGTTGGGTGCACAGCAGAGGCCCCTCTCCCCCGGCGGGAAACCCGCACCGTGGCTCCCTAGGGCCCCGGGCGCCGCGGCCCCTCCCTCGGCTTGCGTGCTCCCAGGTGTGTGCGCGCAACGGAGTGTGTGCCCGCTCCCAGGCGGCACCCGCGCCAGCCCGTTGCCACCTCCAACAAAATAATCAGCCCCCGGCGCCCGCTGTGATTCACACGCACATCATTTTTATTTCTTAATTCCTTTTGCTGCTGACCTTTAACCCGAATTACTTGTTCTCTCATCGAACCTTGGTGCCGGCATGCGGCTTGGAGCCCACGGCATCCGCGTGCCCCTGAGATCCGAGGCAGGGACGTGCCCCATCCTGCTCGAAAGCAGTGGCTGTGGGGCGGGAGGGCTGTGTCGTCCCTTGGCCCCCAGGGTGACGCCGTAAGGTTCTGGGGGCTCCGGGCTCTCACAGGCTCCCCAGATCCGGGCTCCTCTGTTGTAAGTGAGGGAGGCAGTGTAGGTGACCATGCAGCCAATTACCTTTCCAGTTTTAGGACTCATGATTCTTCAGAGTAAATGAAACAGGAAAAGAAATATTTTCTGTCACTAAATGATATACTGCTCTTGGCTTCAAATTGTTAAAAAAAAAAATCCTTCATTTAAAGAGTTTTGTAAATAGTGCCCACCATTCTGTACTGCTGGAGCCCAATACTGGTGACTCAAATATGGCCTAAATGACAAACATTATGACTGCTAGTCTTTGGAATCTGGGAGTTGGAAATTCTGCTAATGCTCCAACCCAGGGTTGCAGCGCTCCCCACACCTTGTCCTGCACCTCTCAGTTCTACACTGGAGCTGGCGCCATGCCCCCCCACCCCCCCACCCCGAGGAAGAAGCCGGATCAGCCAGCAGGTGTGGTCACAGCCAACAGAAGTGTTCAATCTGAAGTCGACTTCTCTGCCGGGAGATGAGTGTGCCCCCAGTCACTGTAGTGGTTGAGAGGATGATCCTGGCTCTGCCAGCAAGATACTTAAGCAAGCAGAGTAGGTGATCCAGCTATAAAGAAAAAGGTGGAATCCAACTGCTGAGCGTATTGTGCTATTAACCTCTTTGAATTCAGTGAGCGTGTAATTACCACTTTGAGGACCAAGAGTTTCAGTAAGACATAGGAGCCTGGAGCTGGGGTTGCTGGAAACTCTTGGCTATTTTGGAAATTCAAATACCCTCCTCTTTTGTATTTCAGGATCTGAGCTGCCTCTTTGAATTATACTTGGAGCCGCTTCAAAATGAGACCTTTCTTACCCAAGATGAGGTAAATAGTCACCTTCCCTCTGCCCACTGCCCATCCGTTAGTCTCTGCGTGCCCTTCAGCAGGCTCCTAGATCGTCTCTGCTGATTCCTAATGAACATCCAAGACTCAGGATCTTCAGCGAGACCCGAGCATGGCCTGCCCCCTCCTCCAAAGCCATTTCTGCCGTCTCTGCCACACAGAGCGCAGTGGCAAGTCTGCAAATACAGAGCGGTGGACATGCCATGACCTTGTACAAGGTGTGACTGAAAATTACTTTTTAATACGTGATGTTTTAACATTACATCACAATAATTCTTTCCTGCTGACTTCCATTTTTTCCCTGATTTGAATTCTGAACATTTTACATCCATTGAAAAAGTTATTTTAGAATTATTGGGACAGAGCTATCAAACTCTGTGTATAAACTGTATCCCCTAATGAATATGCTGTCTTTGAAGGATTCACTTTTGCCTGCTTCTTGGTGAATGACTGTGATTTCTTTGGGTGTCGGAGAGTTAGAGGGGTGCCTAGATGGTCATTGCTAAGGCCCTCTTTTCAAATCCTGCTTTTCACACAGATGGAGTCACTTTTTGGAAGTTTGCCAGAGATGCTTGAATTTCAAAAGGTGTTTCTGGAGACTCTGGAAGATGGGATTTCAGCATCATCTGACTTCAACATACTTGAAACCCCCTCACAGTTTAGAGTAAGTTAAAGCAAAAATAGATGGGTACAATGCAAACTTCTCCCTTGAAGAAGAATTCATTGTTCCTTGACTATCGACAGGATAAAAGGAGTGCGTTCACTGCGCTTGTTTCCTCTGGCTGGCGCTAAGAGAAGGCTGCATATTTCCCTAAATGCTTCTGGTAATCAGAAGCTGGCCAGCACGACTTTTGTGGAGTTAGTCTGGTTGGCAATGTCCACCATCTGTACTCAACTCTACCTAAGGGTGTATAGGGTGATTGCTTCTGAAGCAAGGGCTTCCGAGCCTGCATCCGACCCTTCATCTCTGGTCATGTGACACTGGGATGGCAAGCACAGGTTAATTACTCTGAGTACTCTGAGAGCGCCTTCTCTGGGGTGGACCTGTCTCCAGTGTAAGCATGGGTGACGGGTAGGCAGCCCCTTCAGGGAAGGAGAGGCGGAAGGCAGTAGGAAGGGGACAGGGAAGTAGCATCATTTGCCCCAAGTAGTGCAGAGTTGGCTTGACAAATTAGCCTCGCAGATCATTTATATCCCACTTTGTCAGATGTATTTTTTTATAGAACTTCCTTTCTTGTCCTTGCATGCCATGTCAATAGGCTCTGCCACCAGGAAGTTTTTCATCAGACTAAGATCTGTTAGGGGAATGTCCAGGCTGTTCTCTGACTACTGTTCTCTGACTACTGTGTCAGTGGGGCAGTCCTGGGCTTCTTTCAGCTGGACGCTTCTCGGGGGCATCAGTGCTCTCTGGTATCTGAAAGACAGACACCACGGATCCGCCAGGGCAGTCAGAGGCCACGCCAGGGCCAGCAGATATTAAAGCATGTCTGATATGACTTTCCCCTCCCCTTCTAGAAATTACTCTTCTCCCTTGGCGGCTCTTTCCTTTATTATGCGGACCACTTTAAACTGTACAGTGGATTTTGTGCTAATCACATTAAAGTACAGAAGGTTCTAGAGCGAGGTAAGTTGCTCATACCTTTGTGCTTTTTTGTATTTTAGTAAACAAAGAGCATGTTTGTATTTACAAGTAGGAATAAGTGCAATTTTAATAGATCATGATTCTTGACTTTGAAATTACAGACATTAAAGGGAAAGTTTTCAGTTTCAGTTTTATTGGTGGTGGCGAACCTGTGTCCGAAGAGCTGTGATGCTGCTCTGGCATGCGTCACTTTGCTGTTAAATTACATCTGGGCCCTTTTCTTGCCAAATTCCTTGATCTGAAAACTTGGAACCACAAGCCCCTAGATGGGGCTTAGAAGAGAATGAATGTATGCTGTTCTGTTTGTGGGCCTTCTTCTTATGTCTGAGGAACCACTGCAAACCACCACCATGGAACAACCACTGCAGACTCACAAGAAGTGTGTCAACCAAAATTAAAGCTTCTTTGCTGGAACTGGGAGAAATCTGTTATCACAGCTCACCTGCTGTCACTCCAGTCCCGGTCCCCTCTCCATATTTTGATCATCTTATTTTATTTTATTGGCTTTAACTAAAGGCTTTTTTTATGGAAGTCCAAGAGGACCTGGGTGATCGACCCTCCTCACTCTTCCCCTTTGTGCCATCAGCAAACAGGACCCTAGAGCTGAGACAGGGCCTTGTCAGCTGACGTGCAGTGGGCCAGCTTGTAGGCAGCCCGCTGTGCACCGATCCGTGCGGGCTTTCACTGATGGGCAGCCAGCAGCCCAGCTGGGAGGTGTGTCCAAAGATCTGACGACGGCAACGACCTTCTTCAGGACAGGGAGCCGGGGGGCAGCTCTGGTGCATCACTGTATCACCAGCCTGAAGTTTAACACCTGTTCGTGTGACACTGTAAGCCAGGAATGAGGCTCTTCTATTACTGAAGGCTGCTTTCAGTTACCATGCATCTGCCTCTTCAGGTGTGAGATGAGAATTCTCAAATTCGTCTCTCTCAGGAGATTTTTTCTATCCCATTCTTTGGAATTCTCATTTCTGATGGCAGAGAAAAGAGGAGGAAAACTCAGTGGTGCAGACACAGGATTTAAACTCGAGGAAGTGAGCAGCAGTAATCCAGCCCACACCCGGGTCCTCAGGAGACTCCCCCCTTCTGCGAGGCCCCTGCAGTGGAATGTGTCTTATGAAAATACATGTAATCCTACTTAAGTTCATCTGAACCGCCTCCAGAAAAGGTCCCTGGCTGACCTGCATTCTCTCAAGGGTACTGGGAAATAATACATGAATCTAAAGCTTGAACTTTTACAGTATCATACATTTCCAAGACAGCAATGATGTTCTGCCAAGACTTGAATGACTCCTGTAGAACTGAGGATGGCCTCATACAGGTCACCCCTGCTGTGGTCTGCCGCCTCTCTGGAAGCCAGTGGATCGGGATTCTCTTCCATGACAGTGGAAGTGGGGAGGGTTCTCTGTTTGACCTTTTTTAGCTGCATCAACAAAGTAGTAGCAGCCAACTAAATCCCAAGCCCTTTCTGTTTGTCATCAAATGCTTTTTAGTGCCATTGTCAAGAGGGATCTGAAGGTTGCTCTTTATAGTGTTTCTTTTTCGAAACCAGGGAATAGTGCCCCTGCACTATCCCAGAGGGCATGGAGAGGTTTCTACCAACGCTGACCCAGCTCTGCCACCTCATTTAAGTCCAGACCTTCACAGTATCCTAGAAGAACAGGCTCAAGTTTAAGAAATGGAAGTGCTGCAAGTTAACAAGCTGTAGCCAAAATCTCTTCTCTAGTTCCTTGAACAGAAATCCAACTACGGGGCATTTCCTCCCAGGAATGCCACCTTATGACAGTGTACATTAAAATAAAAGCACACCAATGGTTTGCTCAGTTCTTCCTCTGTCATAAAGATGAAGGATCTTCTTACCTTCCACTTTGTCTGGTAGTCACATTCAAAATGGCACCGCATCTCCTGGAAGTTGCAGATTTTACCTTTGTAACAAACTCCAAGTCAGGGTAATGTCTCCATTCACAATGGCTAAGTTGCAAACAGCTGGTCAACTAGTGCCAGCAGGTGGAATCCAAAGCAGCAACTGGCATACCCACTGGCACTCAAACTAAATGCACTCGGGTTCCTGTGTGGGCCCTGCATGACACTCCAACACTGAACAGAGCTGAGCCTCGCCTCAGGTGTGTGGCTAGATGACTGAGAGTGGTGGAGGTGAAGGCTGCAGTGCCTATCTATTTTGAAGAAAAAAAGAGATATAGTATTGCTTTGCAAGTAGTCCTTAGGTATATAGAGTAAGTGACGATTTGTGCTAGGACAGTGGGAAAAATACTGGTTTATTTTGCTATGTAAATCTGGTGGGGTAGGGCACAGAGTCTGGGTAACATGGTTTTGTGGCTTTATAAATTGTTTTGAAACTCACTTTTGAGGCACCTATAATAATCTCTCCTATGGGTCTGCATGTGAAACATGCCTTTAAAGTCAGACTTGATACATTTTGGCGTCGTGTTCCTCACGGATGTGTGGACTGTGCTGTCCCAGCAGCCTAGTGAGTTCCCTTTGCTCAGGGCACTTGTCCCAGAGCTGTGACGCTGACTCCACACTGACAGCTGGGTGCCCGGGCCACTGATGGGTTTGGGTTTTTATTAAAAGATGCATTAGGAAGACTACAGGAGTAGATGATCTCTAACGCCATTAAAAGCTAAATGAAGGAGAATTTAATCTATCCTGCTGTGCCCTTCTAAGGATCTTTTATCCACCTGGTTGTAGCTAAAACTGATAAAGCCTTCAAGGCTTTTCTGGACGCCCGGAACCCCACCAAGCAACATTCCTCCACCCTGGAGTCTTACCTCATCAAGCCGGTGCAGCGCGTGCTCAAGTACCCGCTGCTGCTGAAGGAGCTCGTGTCGCTGACGGACCATGAGAGTGAGGAGCACTACCACCTGACCGGTGAGAGCAGGAGGCACACGCCAGCGTGTCCCCTCCCCACTCAGGGTCACCCTCCGGATCTTCTCTCAGTACTACACTGCTAATCTTAGCCAGAATCTTAGCACGTGAAAACAGCTCGCTACAAGGCCATCCCTTTAGATGGCATTTTGGCACAACTTATCTCATTGAAGTAGCCCCAAGCATCTAGGAGTGGTGATCCCATTTTCACTTTCAAAAGAAGATAATTCAAGCTCAGTGAATTGAAGTAAATCGCTTCAGGTTACTTGGTTAGCAAACAGTACTGCCAGAAATGAAAATCAGGCCTATTTTCCTGCCACTTTTTGAAGCTGTGTTTGCTGACCAAGCACTGCTGATCGAACATGTTGGATAAGCTCCACCTTGTGGAGCTCTCCAAGCAGAGCCTGACTCCAGAAGGCTCCCAGGGACCGATGATGCTTTAAAGTTGATGCTGATGTATCTTCTTTACTGACCTTTGAAATTATTAGCCTTAGGTATAATTTGTCAGATGCACAAAGCCCTTCAGTTTGATAGTAAACAGAGCATCCCTTAAAGAGATGCTGTGTTTGCATTAGAAAGAAATAGTGGTTTGTTCTCCACATGTCAAAACTAAGAGGCCCAGTGACATGTTAATAAAATACCTGGGGAGAGAAACATACTTACATTAATAACTATTAGTATTACTGAATAATAAACACTAAGAGTATAAATAAAACTGGCTATTTTACTATGGCAAACATACTTCTGTATCGTGACAAGGACAAAATTTTCATATGGAAATTCTATGAGTAAATGATAGAGATTATGATTAGTATTCAAAAACCGTGTGGAAAGTTCATTTTGCATTAAGATGATCTTTTAAAGGGTTGTGGTAAAAAACTGTCTTCTAAACCTCCCTCTTGACTGAATTAAAATACCCAGTCAGGAGAACAAAGTATAAAAAAATACTGAATTTAAAAATGACCTGAAGTTGTGCTTTTTGACTTTGACAAAAATCATTTTCTCTCTCACATGCCCCTGTAGAAAGTCATGCATAAACACCGTGCATATGTCAGCAACTGCTCTAGCGATTAGGTCTTCACAGAGACATCTGTTCAGTTTTCATTAAAAAATTGTTGCAGATCACAAGTCTAGTAACCTGCCCAGGAGGAGAGGCAAAATTTGAGAGCTGGTATCCTGTGGCCAGTCAGTCTTGGGTTTCAGTTCTGGCTCTACCCTTATCTCTCTTTTTGGAAGTCTGCTAAATTTGTGACCCTTCTGCACCTCATTTTCCTCATCTGTGAGATGGGACTGATTTGTTCTTGGAGTCACTGAGTTACTACAGAGATTTAATGAGTCACACAAATCACCTGTTATAGCACATGTCAAACAGGTCTCAATAAATGTTAGCTGTTTTTATTAGTGATGCTTTTTACTTGTACTCTGACTCATTTCAGGGAGAATTTGAGGTGTAAGATCATTCTACTGTTCTTTATTATAATGACTAGATTATAATGGGCTATTGGAGCCACACCTGAATAATGCTACTGTTAATAACAACCAGGCTCAAATCGTGGCTTAAATCCTGAGCTTTTCAATACAGCTGTTGGAAAGGACTTAAAGCAAACAAAAATCATAAAATAAATATGATTTCATATTTTGCAGAAGCATTAAAGGCCATGGAAAAAGTGGCAAGCCACATCAACGAGATGCAGAAGATCTACGAGGATTACGGGACCGTGTTTGACCAGCTGGTAGCAGAGCAGAGCGGAACGGAGAAGGAGGTCAGTGGGCCTTCTGGGCTTCGAGAGGCTTAGTGCGCACGCTCACTGCCTGTGTAGGGCACCTCCAGGCTAGGCCGCCCTGGTAGGCCTTTCCTGGAGGAGAAATTGCTTAAAATTTTCTTTTTGATCATATTGCTTACAATAAACCACAGTTTAGGTATAAATGTAACATAAAATTCATTACACTGGTTTAAAAATGTAATCTTATGTCATGTTAACATTGTACAAAAGAAAACAAGAAATCCAGCTGAGCTCATAGCCCTACCACCTCCTCCCTTCCTGTGGGGCGTGAGGTAGGACAAGCCCCAGAGGCTAGAGCACGCATGGAGGGCAGGGGTTGGCAGGAGGACAGATAAGGCAAGTGGGAGCCAGTGTGTGGACAGAACTAGGGCTTTTTCTTTTTTATTTCTTTTTTAACATCAAATACTGGTGGCTTTCTCTTCACTTACAAAACTAGTTTAAGTGGAATTTGATCATCTCTATATTTTTCTTTTCTGGCTGATGACTAAATTTAAATTCCTGAGCTTTTAAAGTCTACACATAAGAAGCAACACAGTTGAAGTAGAAAAAGACAAGAACAGAAAATACCTGGTTAGTTTATTTCAGTTTCAATGTTGCCACTTCTTTTTATTAGCATGTCCACTGTAGTTTATGGATTAGAGTAAATGTAACAAACCCTGGGGTAAATATTTGGATGAAATTTGGGTGAAAACTTGGGATGAACCTTGATGCTGTGGTAGAATTAATGTTTACAGGGTCCGTCAGGGGACATGTCTCACACCCACCATGTATGTATTTAAGGAGAACGCCTCCAACATTTGTGTTATTTTTCAAAGTTTGACACTCGGATCATATTTTCAAAACCTCAGCTATTTAAGTCCCCCCATGTTTACAGTAGCTATAAAAATCAAACTGAATTTGCTTGCATTTTAGCAATGACCATATATATGATTCACTCTCCATGAAGGCAGCCTACCCCTGGGTCTCCACATCTTCATCTCCTGTTTTTATGATTATAGGTAACAGAACTTTCAATGGGGGAACTTCTGATGCACTCTACAGTGTCCTGGTTGAATCCATTCCTGTCTCTAGGGAAAACCAGAAAGGACCTTGAGCTCACAGTATTTGGTTAGTATTCCATTTGAAAGAACGTAAACTTAAAAGAGGTTGGAGCTAATGAAGAACTTACTAAACCCACCGGTCCTGCTAAGTCCCGATTTCCAGGAGTCAGAACCATTGCTATGGCTTCTGACTTAACAGAGCCAGCCTCCAACTATTTAAAACTCTTGTCGCTCTCTGCATGCTCATTATCATGTTCTCCCTTCTGCTGCCTGGCTCAGTGGTTCTGGCCAAGTGTTACAGGAACAGATCTACTGAGGCTATTTTAAAATCTGCTATCTTAATACTTTGATGCACTTCAAAATGTCTTAATTCTAAGACTGGGTATAGACAGTGTATTCTCAGTGCGATGAACACCATGTCCTCAGATTTCAATAAAACAGAACCAGAATTCTGAAAAATTGCCAGGAGCTACTTTAGACAATAGCTTTTAAATAAGCAGGTACCTCTGTAGAGTGCAACTACGAATGGAAGGAAGTCCCATCCATTCCCTCCTGTGCTGGCATAGTGGTCCCTTGCAGCTGGTCAAATATGAAGAGCTTTGTTCTGTTAAAACATTCAGCGCTAGTTCAATGTTGGAAGAAAGTTTGTATAAAATAATGAAATACTTTTCTTTCTCTTTTTACTTTCTTCAGTTTTCAAGAGAGCTGTCATATTGGTCTATAAAGAAAACTGCAAACTGAAAAAGAAATTGGTAAGACAAGAATTACTTTTAATTAAGCTACCTTTTCATGGCTGTCTCTTCCTGTTAATGTTGAACTGAGAAGCCTGCTGAGCGCCAAGGCCTCACTGACCGATATGACTTAATAGGGTGACTAACCAAATCACATTCTCAAGTTATTTCATATTCTCCTGACAAAAGATGTCAGTTTTAAAAGAGGATGTAGACAAATACCTATGCTTGGGCCTATGTAGAGTATCAGCTTTTATATCCCCGAAAATGGCCCATGTTTGCTCCATGCACATAAAAGGCTGTATAACTTTGGTTATGTTTTCAAATGACTTTTACCTTGACTCAAAAACAAAACAAAAAAATGTTTAGCTGTGGACACTATAAGCCATCAGCTTGCATGCAGAAGTAATGTGAGGACACAAGAAAGCTCGGTTGCTCCTCTTGCTTGGAAATCTAGAGCTCTGCTCCCCAAACCGGCAGACCCTTGCTCTGCCCGCCCCGTCTGGAAGTTCCCTGAGCACCAGGAGCGAAGCGGACCTGGTTCGTTTCTGCTCCCGGCGGCCACACAGCCGTAAGCAGCCTGCACGCCGGGAGGCCTGGGAGCTCCCGCGCTGTCTCGTGCCCTCCCTGGTGAGCCTGCCTTCATTTCTCTCTGTGGGCTTTCACATTACAGCCCTCGAATTCCCGGCCCGCACACAGCTCTGCTGACCTGGACCCGTTTAAATTTCGCTGGTTGATCCCCATATCCGCGCTTCAAGTCAGACTGGGGAATACAGCAGGTAATTGTTTTGCATGGTACAATGCTGGAAAAAACATTTTAATAGATTTCTTTCAATTGTGGAATGAAAAGTAGGAAAGAACCTTGGGGATGATTTTGGTGTTCTATAGGGAAGGAAAATGAGGGCACAAGAGGTTTTTTGGATGTTTCTTTACAGACTTCTGGAGAAAGCGAATACCCACAGATGACTTTTATTTGCCAAAATGTCTCTCTTCGTTATCTGCTTCTTTTCCCTACTAATAGTTTTCCACGTTTTTCTTCCTCCTTAATATCCTTGGTATCCCCAAATCTAAAAAAGTTTCACAAATTTACATTTCTTAAATTTAATATACCAGAAAATCCCTTAGGATTGAGCACTATTATATGTGATATTAAAAAGAAGAAAAAATACTCGAACTTGGAAAATGTTGAGAGATCCTTCTAGAAAAACCATGTTCTGGTGGGCAATGCCTCTGGTGATGGAAAGGACCAACAGGGGAAGGCATGCAGTGACATTCTGGGTCCCTGTTTGATTTTTGTCACAGTGCCTGTATTTCCTGGAACACTACTGAATGTGGGGTTGGCCTCTAACTCAAGGGTCTGAGCACACCCTACTGTTCCTTCTAAGGAATGGGGTTGAAAAAACAGGATCTCTTTAACCTCTTTAATTCAGGGATAGAAAGCACTTTAGATAGAAAACTTCACCATGAAATCTAAAAAGTAACTAGAAAGTGTTGTTTTGTAACTATTTGTAAAAGTCATATACAGAATGAGTCAGAAGAAAATGATAAGTCAAGATGGGAATATTCAACTTTATTTAAAGTCACTGAATTGTGAGTTTTTAACTTTCACGGATGTTCTTAACCAGTGTCTTTGGCAAAGCTGTCGACCCTTGTTTTCTTTGACCCAGGGACAGAGAGTAACTCCATATGGGAGCTGATCCACACAAAGTCAGAAATAGAAGGACGGCCGGAGACCATCTTTCAGTTGTGCTGCAGGTAATACTGACTTCAAAATTCAAGCCATTGGGAATAAGGATTACGTTCTCTTAAAAAAGGGAGCTTAGTTTTAGTGCCCTCCTGCACTTTGATTACTCCAGGATTGCCCCCACCCTCCCGGAATGGCAAGTGTGGCTCTAGAGCACCCTGACTATATATTCAAGTTTCAGTGCTCGCAGGTACTTCAAGAACCACAATCCTCGCTCCTTTTGTGAGGAGACAGGGCACACACAGGCTGGGTAACCTCCGTCAGTCCGTCCTGAGGGCAGTCGGGGAGCAGGGGAGGACCAGGGGACGTGGCCTAGCCTGACGGCGTGCTGGGCACGATGCGGCTCTCTCCCTGCAGTGACGGTGAGAGCAAAACCAGCATCGTCAAGGTGATCCGCTCTATCCTGAGGGAGAACTTCAGGCGCCACATAAAGTGTGAAGTGCCCCTGGAGAAAGCCTGCAAGGATCGCCTGGTGCCCCTGAAGAACCGTGTTCCTGTTTCAGCCAAGTTAGGTGAGAACTTTGCTAGTCTTGCGTTCATTCAGGAAAACTTGATCTTCTCTACCAGGGTGTATGTTCTGTGGTGCAGCACTAAGTCATCATTTTGTAAAGGATCAGGGGTAGTTCTGTGAACTCTGAACGAGGCCCCCAAACACACAGGTGGTGTGAGACGGCAGTGGCAACTTAATTTCCTCTTAAGAAACCTAAACATGCCTCTTGTTCCCAGGCCTTCTTTTATAAATTACAACCTTCCTCCAGCCAAATCCCTCATCTTGCCCCCAGCTGACATAGTCTGCACTTACTGCCTGTCTCTCCCCCCGAGACGACAGAAGTCCAGGACTTGGTGCCACTCAGTGCAGTGTCCCCAGTGCTCACAGCACCACAGAGCATTCAGAAAGCCCGTACTTGTTGAATTATGATCAAGCAGCTTAACATAGTCATTCTCACCCAGTCGATAAATTCACAGGTAAACATTCCAGGTCATGCTGTTCTTAAACTTTGTTTTTATAATTTCAACTTACAGTTCTAAACTATATTTCTGTATTGATTACTTTGTTAATATTTTGATCTTGTTTTTAGTCATATAAAATGCATCTCTTTTTGGTCACAGTTTGACTTCCAATTTACTGTGTATTTTCTCCATCACCACAATAAGCTCTGGCTATCAAAACTACACGGCTGTTTTGTCTGTAGAAACACAACTGAGAGTGCCCCCTTTTCCCTTCAACCCAAGAGAAAGGAGTTAAACACACACAGATGTTTAAATATTCACATTACATCTCTGAAAGCTGGTAGAAATTCTAGCAGAGACCGTTCCCATGAGGGCTAAAGAGCATTTTTCTACTTTTAACTGGGCAGAAAGGGAAATAAACAAGGTGACAAGGTAGGCAGGGAAGTATGGTGTGATCTCGGTCATCGAATTACAAAGCACTTCACGTGAAAGAAAGGAACCTAGTTTTACTAGTAACTAACTTCAAAACTTATCCATTGGCAAAATAATAATCCCAGCCCTTATAATAGTTTATCTATTGTTCTATATAAATAATTGAGCTCTGATAACTGGTCATCTAAAAATGCCAAAATCCCAACTTAAAATTTCAAATAAACACAAGTTAAAACATTTCATCGTAAGGGGAAATGTGCTCTTCTCACTGCAGCTTCATCCAGGTCCCTAAAAGTCCTCAAGAACTCCTCCAGCAGTGAGTGGCCCGGCGAGCCTAGCAAGGGTAGCTCACTGGACTCCGACGAGGGCAGTCTAAGCAGCGGCACCCAGAGCAGCGGCTGCCGCGCGGCTGGGAGCAGGCAGGACTCTGGCCGGTACCCACCCACGGGCCTGGCCGACCTCGCAGACAGTCTCATCAAAGAGAGTGACATTCTGAGTGATGAAGATGAGGACGGCCGTCAGACCCTGGGACAGGGCAGCCCTACCAAAGACATCGCCATTCAGTTCCAGAGGCTGAGAATCTCCGAGGACCCTGATCCTCATCCGGCCGATCAGAAGCCTGGTACGGAAGGCCAGCCGGGAGGGGAGCAGCCCAAACTGGTCCGGGGGCACTTCTGTGCCATTAAACGAAAAGCAAACAGCACCAAAAGGGACAGGGGAACTCTGCTAAAGGCACAGATTCGTCATCAATCCCTTGACAGTCAATCTGAAAATGTCAACTTTGATCTCAATTCTGTTCTTGAGCGAGAATTCAGTGTCCAGAGTTTAACGTCAGTTGTAAATGAGGAGTGTTTTTATGAAACAGAGAGCCATGGGAAGTCATAGTACGATGTCAATCCCAATATGAATTCAATTGCTCATTTCTCTTTTAAACTGGTGGTAAAGTGGAAATAGCAGAAAAACTTCATTATTGGGTTTTGTACAGTACACATTTTCCTACAAAATAGCTGTAAAGATTTAAGTTATTTTAATTTATTGTGGATCAGAAAACTAGATTAAACTGGTTAGAATCTGTAAATTACTTCACTTATATCCCTTTTGAGCAGTTATCAAAATGACTCAGAATTCTTAAAATCTCACTCTTATTATAATTTATGTGGAAAAAATAAGATGGATTATTAATTGCAATTCATAGCTTTAAAAAAATTTTCATTCCTTGGGGCATTTTCTTTAAGCAGTTAGTTTTTGCTTTGTTTAAAGCATATTTAAGTTATTATACTGTGGGTTACGGGCACACTGTGCAGATACTTCATTTTTGTAAGGTTGTAATAGATGCTGTTTGTACTAAACATGTCATATCTATGCAGTATGTATATTAAAAGAAAGCTTGTACTGTATCTTATTTGATTTATTTATTTTCTCTAAAGCTGTGCAGTAAAAGGGAAATTAAGTCACATTTAGTAGTTGGTATTTTTTACTGTCATTCTGCAGAAGGCAAAGTACACGTATCAGGAGCTCAGCATTCAATAAGCTCTTAATAGTCTCTGTGGCAGCTACAGGGTGAAACTCTCCTTGTTACCCTTCTTTTGCTTATTGCGTTTATTTCGCTGGAGTTCATCTCTAAAATTATAAGCAAAGAGGTGTGGGTCTGCATCACACATTGTTCGGTATACATCACAGAGGCTCTTAAAATGTGAGACAGAGAGCTGGCAGGGTCGAAGTGTAGGGTCCACATCTGCCAACTTTAACAGTTTTCCAGTGTTTTCTAAGCGCTGAACTTCAGGGAATAACATTCTGAGAAGAGAGAGAAATCAGAATTTTACTTAAGTTCTGCAAATCATGATGCTTCCTTCTGCCGCCACTTGAAAACAACACGGTTCGGATGGTCTGAGGGAGTGGGAAAGGGGGCTGGGCCGTGGCGGTGGCCTGTGGGACTCCAAGCCAGTGGAGGAGGACCTCGCTTACACAACCTGACAGGATGGATGACGGCTGAAGGCACAGCTAATCTGACCTGCAAGCTGTGTCCACACGGGAAAGTACTTTCCAAAGCTAAATCAATGCATGTATCTTTAAGGTAAGTGTAAAGTAACCTCTCAGTTGCATTCTTAAGAAGTATGTTCGATTTGCCTCAGATTTCAATCCGGAAGTTGTCTATTATTGTGCAGCATGTCATCAGTTTTGATTCTCTGTAATTTGAATCTGGCCTTTGGAGCTCTTTACCACAAAAGAATGACCTTTCTTTTGCGAAGTAAGAAAACAGACAGTACAAAAATGCAGATAGTTATTTCCCTCTTTGATTTATCTTGAGGCATCCTTAAAATTGATTCAAAGTATATATTTTAAATTTCATGTAACCAAATCTGATCACTGTTTTAACATGAATAATGAAAACTACTGACTGAAATATTGCAAAGCTTCACCTGGATTTTATTTCTTCTCTTAACAGTCAAGAGAGACTCTACAGAGCTCAGGAGATGTCATGGTGAGTGGAGATTAAGGTTTTCTACAAGCTGATGGTCCCCTCAATAAAGAACTGCATGGTCCCCACAGTTTCTGGGTGAGTTGACTGAGATCTCTGAGTTCAGTTTCATGGCAGGCAGGGGGGTTCTGATCATAGTTTCTAACTTTTGGGACCCATCTGTGATGTGATGGACACCAGTAGGTCAAAGTGGGTCACACCATCTGCCCAGAGAACTGCGTATATGAAACGAATGGTGCCCATCACTTAGCTGGGGATTGTCTTAGAAACACTAGGGCCAACTATGGGCTCAGGCCAACTGCAGGAGTTCCAAAAGTAGGATTTACTTTTTGTGATTCCCCTCCTACCCCCAATTAATCAGGGCCCCCATATACAGTCAGGCTGGGCCCACCCTGCGTGGGGGTAAGTGTGAGATGAAACCCAGCCTGTGTTCTGCTCACCAATCAGTGCCTTCCGGTGGGGGCTGCAGCCTGCCACAGGGCGCCTTCAGCCTCATGAGGACTGAGACAGCCAGTGGCACCCTTGGTGTCAGCTGTGCACCTGAAGCCTCAGCCAGGACAGCAGTAACTCTCTGGGGAAGGATGAATACTGGCCTAATTGGAGTCTGCAGTAGCAGCCTGAGAGCTTACCTCAAATCCTCAGGAATGAGTTTCGTGGGCTGCAGTAGTGTCGGGATGCAGCTGCCCAGCTATCCCTAAGATAATTTCCAGTGCTAAGGGGACACTTCACAAAACCAGAGAGAGAGAGGATAAGATGGGAGCACCTAAGGGGCTTTCAGAAAGTGAGAAATGCATGCTTATAAAACTGAGCCCATTTAAAAGGCTAAATGTTTTTTAAGTATTAGAATGTTGGATTATCTTGATCTGGGTATAGGTTAACATGTCAAAAAAAGGAAAGTGTTGACTATATTACATGAAAAGCTTTAAAAAATATACACTTTCCTGCCTTCTTAAATAGGTGTAATTGGGCCCAATTACTTGGCCTTTCCTGAATAAGAATATAAACTCTCACTTGGGTCGCCCAGGGCCTCTGGGACAGGCGGACTCTAAGCGCCGCACTCTGCCTGGGCTTCCCAATAGCACCTGTGTGTCTGTGCGGAGCAGCGGGCACAGGAAAGGGGCTTGCCATTGACCTGTGCTGGTGAGTACTTTCTGACACCAAGGTGGCAGCTCAGAAGTTAAATTTGCTTCCTAGTTCTAAGTGTGTCCTTAAAGAGATACAGCACTTCTGTGGAAAGAAAGCATTTAAAAAACCCACTTAGTGTACTAATATGTATTTGGCCTTTGTGTCAGGTTCCTGACACAGAGCTTTTAAAACCTTTGAAATTTCCCAAGTGATAGGGGTCATGTGTTGTTATCGTAACAGCCCCTTTCCACCACACCTGATTGTGTACTGATGGGGTGACTTCCGGTGCCCTGGACAGCTCCAGTGGTGGGATGGTTGCCAGAAGAAGCAACCACATGGTGAGAGGGCTGGAACCTTCAGCTCTACTCCCAGACCTCCAGGGAGGGAAGCAGGGCTGGAGAGCAAGCTCAGTGGCCAATAGCCAATGACTTAATCGATTGTGACCTACGTAATGGAAATAAGAACCCCTAAATGATGGGGTTTGGAGAGCTTCCAGGATGGTGAACCCAGAGAGAGTGTGGAAGCTCTGCACCACTTGACTCCATACCTTGCCTTCTGCATCTCTTCCACGTGGCTGTTCCTGAGTCATATCCTTTATAATAAACTGACAAATGAAAGTGACATGTTCTCCTGAGTTCTGTGAGCCATTCTAGTAAGTTAGAGAAGCTAAAGAGGGGGTCATGGGAATCCCCAGTTTATAGCTCACTGGACAGAAGTACAGGTGGCAGTCTGGGATTTGTGCTGACATCTGAACTGGGAGCGGACTTGTGGCACTGAGCCATTAATCTGAGGGGGTTCTGTGCTAATTACAGGTAGTTAGTGTCAGGCTTTAATTGTAGGACACCAACTGGCGTCCGGAGACTGCAGAATTTGTCAGTGTCAGAAAAAACACCATACATCCAGCATCAGAAGTGTTGAGGGTAAAAAGTTTGGATGGTCAGAGTCCAGACTTAGAGAGCAGGCTCTCCTGAGCATAGCGTCATCATAGACTATGTTTGTCAATCTGACTTTGTACTTAATGCAAAACAAAACAAATCCTCTTAAGTGGCACCAGAGGTTAAATCAAGGTTTTGCTTTTTCCTCAGTGGTAGTCAAGGTCTGTTCACTGCAGGATTTGAGCTAAGAGTAATAGGACAGATAGCTTTGGAAGAAACATAGAAACAAAGTTCTTAATATTTAAAAGTGATTGTCGATTTATAAAGATTACTACTGAAAGGAGGAGAAAGCATTCTTACCCAAGCCCTCGATGGCAGTATTTCCTTCGGAACTGAAACACATTCTGGACAACTTTCTCCACCAGCTTGAATGGTTGGTCTATCCTGGGCTGTGTCAGCGGAGTGAAGTGTACCACGCCCACGTCCACCTTCATTGAAGCAAATATGCATCGTTTTGTGGCATGGTGTACCATATCACACATTTTAGCTTCATAAAGCACAGGGTCTGGGTTGTTCACAGCATGGCTGTCATAAACCTTTGCATGGACTCCAGTTTCGCCTTCTCTTGATGCGTGAATGGCTTTGGATTTGAGCTGACTCCGAAATCTCACTTAGCTGCATCTGTTCTGTAACGACACCCACTAGCTCGGTGCTTGATGATCACTTAATTTTAAAAAACAGTGTTACAATGGCCTTTTAAGATCAACCCAAATAATCATCAAAGTCAGCAGGCAGATGACAGATAGCATTAGAATATTTATTTAGTTTTGGAATGAGTAAGAAATTAGCTGCAAAGCAGTTCTGACGATAAGGCTGGGCTCCGAAACAGAGTGAGAAGGCACACAGCTCCCCAGGGACCCCTTAGCGCCACACTCCACAGAAAGGGAATCAATTAGGATACCACTTATTTTGGGCACAGACACTGATTAATCAGCTGGACTGAATTCATGATTCATCTGAAAAGGCCACACAACTGCCTGGTAGCCACTTTAAGTGCCCCAGGAGGCACAGGCAGGCTCCAAGTAGAAAATGGAAACCACCAAAAATGTCACTGACGGTTAAGCTACCACCAGCTGTTGTGATGCTTTAATTATCAGAAAATAGAACTTTTCAAGAATATCTGATAAGAGATGTATACCCTGCCTTCTTGAGAAATAGAGTCAGAGCAGCTATCACACACATGCATGGCACACAGCATGGCCTAGGGAATGGAGTCTGTTCCTACTTGATAAAAGCATTAGTCTTTAAGGAATTGTTAAACTTGCTACTTAGAACATCATATGGACTCTATGAGGGCTAAGAAAGTATAGCAATTTATGAAGTGTAGGTTGTAACACTGCTTTTCAAAAGGAATTCTGTGTTTTATATCCCAGAGAGGTTACCATGTTCTCCTGCTTCTAAAGATCCTTGGAGCTACAAAACTCCTTAAAATTGGCCTGTTAATATACAAGGAAGGGAGAGTGTTTTTGTTTTCAGGGTGGAGGAAATATACATATGTATGATGTGAGACTATGTGCTCAAGACAGGAAACCGACCGAAGGTCGCACAGCCTCTCCGAGGGCCTGCGGCATTTCCCCTGCGGGGGCTGAGCTGCCCGGCCCCACTTCTTTGCACAACTACTGAACCTGTTCCAAGGGTTTCAGATTAGCTACAGCTGCACCTCTGGGCTGTAACTAGAAGAGGGTAGGGACGGTGTAGCTGGCAAATGCTGAGAAGGTTCTAAACAGTAGAGTGAAAACTGCCAGTGGAGAGGCCTTTCTCCACCGAAAATGCTCCCCTCAGTGTCCGTCGGCCTCCAGACTACCTTCTACTTTAGTGAAGACTATGCTCCTTGGGTGGGATAGAGTCGCTGTGCTTCAGAGAGTGACTGTCTGCAGATGTTAACTGCTCTTACTAAATTTTAACAGTTTTTCAAATTGTGTTCTATGTGTTGCTTAAGCAGCTTCCCTGGATTAGTAACAAGTGCTTCCTGTAGGAAACTAAGCGATTTGGTTAAAAGGCCAGGACATTGCATGACTTTCAAAAAACCATCACAGAATGGGGTTGCAGGGGTCCTGGAGAGGTCTGTGCTCAGCACAGAGAAGAGAGGAGAGAACGAGGACAAAGCGTCATGGAGGGGGTCAGGATAGCAGGGGACAGGAACACTGCTGGAGGGAGGGAGGGAGGGAAGCAACGATGGCCCTGTGTGACAGCCCAGCTGTGGCAGGAAAACAAAGCGGTGATCTAGGAGTTGGGGAGAGCGGGAGAAGCTGCCTGAGATATACTGCAATGACTTTACACGCCAGACTCCTGCTTGTAAAATCTGAAATGCCCATCCCAGCTTCCCTCCTGGTGGTCTGGGGCAGAGAAGTGAACTCAACTGTCCAGGAAGGGTTCAGACATGGCGCCCCCTGTCACTCTCCATGCCTTGCCCACCATCTGAGCCCCTGCCACTCTTTCTGCCACCCTCTGTCACCCTCTCTACCCTTCTCAAGCCAGTTCTTCCTACTTACAGAGTTAATGCTGATATGCATTCTTCCAGGGTCTCCAACAGCCAGCCTTTTTCCAGAGAAAATCTTTTAGCAAAATGATAAAATTTAAGCCTTAGCCAACCTTAGCCTATGAAATATTATCAAAACCCTATATAATGTTCAAATACTATTAAGACCAAAGCACAAATACAGGGATAGAAGCATTCTTCTTCCAGTACAGAAACTGCCACTTCCAGCTTCCTTAGATTTTTTAAATTTGGCCTCATCTTACCTTCCTGACTTCATTCTTTTGAGATATAGTTGGTGTTTGCAAATATAGGCAATGTCTAGCATTTGCTTTAAATAAAGTTTAAAACCCTGTATAAATATAGCAGCACCTCCTGTAGACTGTCTAAAAGCAGACTTCTAAAGCTTGAATATAATTTTGATACCCAACTAAGTGGGCTAATAGTATATTGCAGCTAAAAGAATATACGCACTCCCAATCGAATACAGTTCTACTTAATGGAGGGGCCTGTAAAACTCAGTGTAAAAAGGTTCTAATAATGTGTCCTGCTTCCCTGGGAAACCTCCTGTACCACCCTCTTCTCTACCTTGGCCCCCAAAAGCACTTCTCAGAATTACATTGAATGATGGATTCCATTTTCTCTACAACCACAGGAAAGCTGCTTGGTAACTATAGTAACAGTAGAAAAGTGTTTTTCTTTTACTTATAATTGAAAGCTTATTTAAAATTGCAACCATTATTTATCCTTGCTTGAGTTTTAAGTCTATTAAAGGGTCTGATTATAAAAAAGAAATCAGGCCTCACTGGATGCAATTAAAAATTCTAGGTTAATGTTGCCAGCCCCTTTCCAAGCTCAGTATACCAAAATGACACTAATTTTAAATTTCAAATAAAGGCTTTTTTGCCCCTCAAATCCACTATAAAGTCAAAGCTATCCCATGCAGAGATTGTTTCTCAACATTACCAGCCTTGGCTACAACAGGCTGGAGGCAAATGTTGCATTTTCCAGGCCATTGTAACTAGGACAGGGCTGGTTATGAGCTCAGGGCAGCACTTTGGACTCATAAGAGACCTGGGGTAACAAACTGAAATCTCACACCTTACGTGTTACCACCTCAGACCTTGAATCAACATGACGCAGAGAACACTGAAGAATGTACAGCCCAGTTCCCGACTGTGACGACCATAATATGCCAAAGAGCTAAATTACTACCACACAATAAGGCCCTGAAACAATACTGGCCATTATCCAATAAAAGGTCTTCAGTGCCTCCTGTGGCACTCAAGACCCTTAAAGGACAATTCAGTGGAGAGGAAAAATGATTAGGAAGTTATTAAGTGGTCAGCCAAGACAGAACCCTGACTGGGGGAGAGAAGCAAGTGTGCGGGAAAAGGGTGACTGCAGAGACCAGTCAGGAAGACTTCCAGAACTGAACAGGAAGGCCAAGGCGCTGCTGCCTCAGGCTGACTCTGTGGGCAGGAAGGAGAGGGTGTGCTCAGTGACACCTGATGCAGCGGGGCAGAGGTTTCAGGGACTCACGTTCAGGGCCAGGTGAGCGACAGAGTAAGGTGAGTGCATGCACTTGTGCCCACTCACTGTGCAGACGCCTACAACAAGCTATGAAGCTAAGACAGCCTCCAGCTGATGTCCCAGGTGTCCCAGGGAGGTACCAGAGAGGGAAGTCATTGATGCCTATAGCATTACAGCTGTGCACTGTGTAGAAAAGCAAAAACATTTACAAATATGAATGTAGATCACATTTCCTATAATTGGTTTATTCTGCCTGTAATCCTTGTCCCAAGACCAACCTAAGGACAGAATTTCCTTAAACTGGTAAAACCTTAAAACTCAAACACTTTACAGAATTCCAGATATTCCACAAAGATCAACACACTGTTAGTACCTACATATCTTTAAAGTTTACAATGTGTGTTACTGTAATAATATTTCTCTGGAAGTCCACCATTTTTTCCACTAACATATTTTTTAATGCTTTTCCTCTTTTCCTTCTTGGGATTATAAAGAGAAGATTTTAACCAGTCACACAGTGTTCCCCCTCAGAACATAAGCATGTAAGAGAATGACAGGGAGCTGACAGCAGGATGAGAAATAAGCCTAAGAGGTACCCAGGGCAAGAGGAAATGGGGAGAAAGCTTTTTACTGGGTAAGTTATGTAGGTATGTAAATCGTGTGTATGTGAATTAGTCATGACAACAACAAAATGAGTCAGGGTCTCTTGGTCCCAAGAAAGGAAACAATTTCAGGGAGGTAAACCTTTCCTTCTGGACGAAGCAGAAGAGAGACAAGAACTGACAAACCTGGATTAGGATTCATGTCACATTTGACCTGGAGTCCCTGGGGATCAAGGGGAAGAAACCTTTCTAAAACCATCACCCTTCCCATGAGACCTGACGGTGGTGTTTGAGAGCCAGCAGCCCTGGGAGGTTCCCAGGGGCCCATGGGTGTGGCAGTTGCCTGGGGCGGCCTCGGGGCTGCCAGGCCAGAGGCCACAGAGTGCCAGCACAACTCACCAGAAAACTGCAGCACCACCAAAACAATCAGATCCAGAGATGGTTCAATCTATGCAAACTCACTGGGCATTCTATAAATGCTGCTGCTACAAAAAAATACCATTATGAAAAGACTGATAAAAAACATAAATGTAAATATATTAGTTCATTAGGAGCCATACTTGCTGAAGAGACTAGATGCTATACTTAAGTTGCCTAGTCAGTCTCTCCCGTTTATATAAAAACTGAAAGTGCAAGCTCTGTTAACACGAGAAGATTGTGCGGCACGTGGACCGGGAACGCATGTACAGGCTGTCAGCGTGCCGGTTGCGGACACCAGGCCTGCGCGCCTGAGCACCCATGGGCCTGGGCTCTGTGTACTGGATTCCCCCAGTCCGTGTGCCATCAGCACCCAGGCCAGCTCTCCTCTTGCTGAGCATCTTTAAATATGTTCATGCTGCCCTGTTCTTCCTGTTCATTTAAAAAAGATACTGTGTCCTGTTAAAGTTGAATCCTGTAGCTCCTGGATCTCATTCTTTATGTGCCAGTTTTACTAATTTGACTCACAGAGGGTTGGGGGCGGGGGGCGGCTTCAGAGTCTTCCCAGTGTATCACCAAAAATATAAAAATAAATAAGAGAAATGATTTAAACTGACGAAGCTCTTTAATTTGGCAAGATCACCAAGTCGATGTGAACCCCCCCAGGACCCTTGAGTGCAGGCTGAGGCTGAGGTGCTGGAGACCGAGCTGGATAGGACAGTCACAGGGGAGGGGGGCAGAGAGGAGGAGCGGGGAGCTGAGGGCCAGGCCTGCACCGGCACACTCAGCCCACAGTCTCAGATGCTGCCACTAGACGAGGATGTTTAAAAAAATATCCTGCTCTTCGAAACAGTGTGCAAACAGAATGCAACGGGAAGGCTGTACGTAGCAGGTACTTATTTGTACTATTTATGAGACTGAGAAAACCTGTCAGTGCAAATGTCACCACAAAAACCAAAGACAGTCTTAATCTTCTAAAATAATGTGAGGAAGACTCAGAAACATATCCTCAAGATCCTTCCACATAAAGACATAAAGAGCAATGAAGTGTAAAAACAAGGTAACAGAGCACCTGCTGTGCAGTCTATGCAGCAGCCCCCCTCACGCGCGGTTTCGCGTTCCTTGGTTTCAGTTACCGAGGCTAGGTGCAGTCTGGAAGCAGACGATCACCCTCCTGCCATGTCGTCGGGTGAGTGGTAGCCCGGCAAGGGCCACGGTGCCTATGCCACCCACTTCACTTCCTCTCGTCACGGAGGCAGTTTATCATCTCACATCATCACAGGAAGGGTGAGTACTGCACAGTAAGATATTTGAAGAGTCCACATTCACATAACTTCTATTGTTGTAACTTCTATTTTATTACTGGTTATTGCTAATCTCTTACTGCACCTTATAACTTAAACTGTATCATAGGTATGTATGTATAGGAAAAAAATTAGCATATATAGGGTCAGTCCTGTCCTCGGTTTCAGGTACCCACTGGGGGTCCCGGAATGTG
The DNA here is from genome assembly GCF_040802235.1 of Manis javanica. Taxonomy (NCBI): domain Eukaryota; kingdom Metazoa; phylum Chordata; class Mammalia; order Pholidota; family Manidae; genus Manis; species Manis javanica. The sequence continues at coordinate 70,207,954 of NC_133168.1, forward strand.
TGCCCCATGAATAGAGGGACTGCTGTAAGCAGGAGTGTACACCTGACTGCTGTAAGTCAACAGAAGCAGGATGGTATTGTGGACATTTGGGAACACACAGACACCAAAAATATTCACCTTCATTTCTGACACAGTCCTCACTACAGTCAACTAATATACAAACTACCAGTTTTGAAAGTTAAAGTCTTCAGGCTAGCCGAAAGCATTACTTTAAAACTAAAATGACCATAGAGATGGGTAATAAAGATGGATAATAAAGAACTGATCATGCTCATAGCTGACACTACTAATTTCCTAAGATTGGGTCATAAGAAAAACATTATTTTAAGATGAAGTCAATTATTTTAAATTTGTGGGACTGGAACAGGTACATGCGTTATCTTATTCTGAACTTTCATTATTTTCAAGGTTGAACAGAAAGCAAGTTAGAAAAGACACTGCTTTTTAAAAAATCAGAACACCAACTTTTCACTGGAATTAACTGGGCAGTATTTTAAACATACAGGGACTGGGCATCATCGCAGACCAATGAAATGAGAGCCACTGGGCCGGGCCTTCTAAACTCAGGGCTCATCTAAAACTAGGTGATGCCCACATGTAGACAGGGTGAGAAACAAAAGAGAACAACCTCATACAAAGGTGTGGTATTGTGATTGTTTCTATAATATTCCGTTAAATTACTGAGTCTTTCAGAAAGAACAGAAAAGCTTGTCCAAATGTTCAGATTATCATTATCAAGAAACACAAATATGTTAAAGAAATCACATGTAATTTTTTCCTAAAGGTTGATAAATGAAAAAAATTTCAAAGAAGAAAACGGATGGACTACTGAGTCTCTGACCAGCTACTGTCTGGTCAGTCATGGTCTTTGCATGAGTGAGAAGTCAGTATTCCTATGTAAAGCTACAGAGGTGTCAGGGTTCATCAGCTTCCACAGCTTATCCAGACTACCACAGGAAAATGCTACTCATCCCAATGAGACTTAGAAATACATCCTTTCCTAAGTGGAGGCAGGGCAGTGCTATGAGTATACAAAGGCTTCAAAATCACAATATTCTGGGCCTGAGTTCCTTTCCTGCTACTTACTCATTTTACGACCTCAGTCTAGTTACTTAACTTCTCTGCAGCTTAGTTTTTCTCACCTGTAAAATGAGAATTCCTGTATCTCCAGGGGTTGGTCTTGAGATTTAAATACCACAGCACCTCAAACAGTACCTAGCATACTGGAAGTAGTTTATACACAGTAGGCATTACTGTAATTAGGCCAAGGTGACAAAACTAAAGAGTAGCAAATTTATTTAAAATTACAGTCTCATTTAGAATGGATAAACTGTATTTTTAATCATGCAAAAGTAATATACAATTTAATTGATGTTATTTATGTACACACAACCAGTTTGTGAATTAATTTATTCAACACTTATTTAACCCCTACTAAGTTATGTGCCAGGCACCATGCCTGGCATGGGAGATCAGCAATGGACAAGACAGACAGAAATCCTTGCCCTCAGGAGGTTTACATTCTAGAGGTCTTTAGCCTCTAAAAATGGGCAGTTAATATTTTATAGGGTAAGTGATCTCATCAAGGCAGAAGAATAATCAAAAATGTTCCGAAAATAGACATGTACATTAAAGCATGCTTAACCTGTTTATCCTGGAGGTCAGAGTTGGGAGCAGGTGGGCCTCCCACCTGCCATCGATCTGCCTCAGCACAGGTGAGTCTGCATGGACAGCACGGCAGGGAGCAAAACACCCCAGTACTAAAGGGATCTGGTAGTTCCTTCTGCTGTGGCAGTAAAAACAGTGCTGTTACTGTTGGTAACAGCCTGAAATTCACCTCTCCTTCATCCAGTCTTTATACAGAGAACTGTTTATATATTTCCATGAAATAGAAGAATATAAATTATATATCAAAGTTACAACACTGACTAAAAGACAATCCCACAGGCATTATATTTCTAAGAGAAGAAAACAGTATCTAAATGCCACTTAGAAAAGATAAAAACAAATCAACACAAATGAAAAATAAATCTAGAAAAATCCAGATAATTGAAATGTGCATTTTGTTATTCACTGCTTTTAGGGAAATGGCTAACATTTAACTGGGCTATTAACAGTTGTAATATTTTAAAAATCGAATCACAAAATTATCTTCTTTCTCTATAGAGTTAAGGAAGAAAAAATTTGAGACCCTGAGGTAGATGGATGTGAAATATGTGCAATCATTCATGGTCTAGAGCTTCATATTTTATTTCACTATTGCTCCTAATATGCCCCATCATATCATTACAGTGTACTTTCTTCACAACATTTTCTACAAGTTCTAACTTATTGAGTTACACTCCAGAAATCATTCTCAGTGGGAGGAGTAACAGAAGAAAATTCAGGACACTCCAAAAAAATACTTGTAGGTTTAATGATCAGATTCTAGTCAACTGTTGTTGTTGAGTTTTCTTTCACTTAAGAAATACATGTTAAAAAAACGACTGTCTTTTGAATGTTTTTTCTGTAAGTTACCAATTTTGTAAATCTTGATTTCAGGTAAGTCACTAGCACTAGAATAAAAAGAGAGGCTCAGCTATTATTTGCAAAGCACACTCTAGTTAAAAATATTCCAGACCATATTCCTTAACTGGGGACAGGAAATAAAAAAAACTGTCTTCCAACACAGATAAAAATTCAAAAATAAATTATAACTATGGACTAAAACATAATATTAAAGGCAAAGAAAGCTTTTTTGTGAACACCCAAGTAATTCCTCCTCTGTGCATAGGACACAAAAGCATTTTCAGCTTTCAGGTTTTGACAAATCCTGTATTAACAACTCCCTCCCTTCCCCGCCTCTCCTTTCTTAATTCTCCCACAGCTCAAAAAATGAGATGGAGAACCTGGTATTTATCTTCTAGCACCATCAGCAGTTTTCACCTCTCAGATTTCTATGTTGCTCTTTATCTGCTATTTGCAAGTCAGCTTGCTAGAGCCTCATCACTAATACAGAAGCTGTGAAGTGTGCCTCGTGTATGTGCTCTCTCTTCCTACAGGCGTTCATCTGAAGACAACTGACAGAAGGGAGTTAAGGCATTGAAGGCTACTGACAAAAGGTATGGAAAACGAGAAGCTTCTATGATGCTCAGACACCTAAATATGGATCTTGCATATCCTTTAATTTGAATTTTAAGTTGTAAATGTGTTTTTAAATATTAGTTTTTCTATAAATACATCTTGTCTGGAAGACTGACTTTATATTTTAATGAAAACCACTCCAGACTTCCTGTTGGCAAGTAGTTCATAAATGTAACATTTAGAGCTTCTATTCTGAATGCACTGTTTTGGAACCATGAGACAGTTTCCAATTTAGGACTGTTTTTATATGTGACCCCTTTGCTTTTACTTACTTTCACAGTATTTCACCACCACCACCACCCTTAAGACAAAGTGTGCCTTTATTCTCTATGAGATAGAAATTTGAGAGAACAGCCCACTAACTGTAACAAGCTTGTGGCTGCAGAGGGAAAAAAAAAGATTCCACAGCAATGTAGCTAACATCCCAGTATATTTTACAAAAGGAACAGAATACTGACCTTCATTTTGGAGAATAAATTCTTTCTGCATAAGCTCTTTACGCAGAAGAAAGCATTTAAAGTCCAGTATTCAACAGTAAGCAAGTGTCGTGCTAACTGAATGCAATGTCATATTGTTTACGCTGATTTTTGGCTGTCTGTAATTTATCACTGCCAGTACTTGTTAAGTAAGATGAACAAGGGGTCCACAAGTCTGAATTACACTGAAATTTCTAAAATGTATTGGTTAATGGGAAGAAAAGGATTATAATTGGGAAGCTGAACATAGATTGATCAACACATAAAGGGCTCTCAACCAAGTAAAAATAAAGAAACGAGATGTTCTTAGGAAAAGTTAACAGCAATGTTGCTCTTGAAGAAACCCTAAGCTGGAAATGGTCTGGGAAGGCAGTAATTTAGTAAGCAAGCTGGAGTCTGAAATGTTAAAACTCAAACCTGAAAACAGCTATTAAGAAACTATATACATGTGCTTCAGTTTTTTCTAGAAACTTTAACTTTTGTTCCATTTGGTCCCAGAGAGTAAAAGAAATTTGGAAAACAGAAAAGACATGAACTGTGTGGATGTGGGCAAAGCCTAAGCACTCTGACGCTTGTAGTAAGTTTGATGCTTAAAGTTAAATCTCAGGGAAATTCTCTCCTAAAATTATAAAATTCAGTTTTCAGGCTATGAATAAAAATAGAGCAATGGAGTTCCGATAGTCCAGGATTTAATTTCTTAGCGCACCCATGTTGTAAAAATGTACAGTCTGTACTTGTCATAGATGTGGATTAGTATTACTTTGGATATCTTACAAAAGCCAGGCATCAGTCCTCTTGGTGCACCTCTGAAGTCACACCATTTGCCCTATGACTACCCTCTCGAGTCTTTTTTTTCTTGGTGAGAAAGGGAGGGAGTGAGGTTGAGAGTTAATGGTACTTTTTACCTCCAAATGGGGCATCTTCCTCGCTTCCCACGGGAGGTACATGGGAGGATTTAACAGGGAGTCCTGGGTGAAAGGGCAAAAGGCACCGGCCAGGCTGGGGTGGGGAGGAGAGAAGGGAAGGTCTGGCCACTGGCAATCTGCTGCTGAGACCCGTGTGGCATGAGGTGATTACTACCTAATATCCTGATCTGAAAAAATGATGTACAGGACTATATCCATGGAAACCAAAGGTTCTATGAAAATAAACTAAATCAGCCTAAGAAAGGAAGAGAAAAAGAACAATGATGCAATGTCATGAAATATCAGTTATCACTGATATAAAAATACTAATAACAATGTCAATTATAATTTATTGAGTATTTGCAATGGGTTAAACCCTGAAAATGCATTAATGCATTTAACTCCATAATACCAGTACTATAATCCTCCCCATTTTCCAGAAGAGGATACCAAGGCACAGAGAGCTTCTGGAAAGCCAAGATTTGACCCAGGTGTTTTGGATTTAGAGCTTTTTGTGAAATAGATTTGAATCATGACAGAGCTACTTAATACATCATTCAAAACTTAACCCCAAAACATAAAAGAGCCAGAATTGCTGTATTTCGGGAACCATTATATTTCTATCAAAGAAGGAAAGTACTGCCAGATGAGAACACAGCCTAGCCACTAAGCAAGCATTATATTTTCCTCTCTTCCTAAAAACAAAAATTAATAAGAAAGCAAAGAAAGTGTTAAATTATTTGGGTATCTTTACATATACAACAAGTGATGTGTTTGTTTCCAGTATGTACATTCAAGATTCAATGTCTCTGCTTCTGATCACTCAGAACAACTGGTTTTGCAGCCGCTACGGGTCAGAGAATGATTCTGGCCCTGACCAGGAAGGATCTCACATTCTCCCAAGCTCTGAATACTCTTGTACCTGACGTGAAACAAGTGCTAACCTGGGTAAGGATTTTGCAAATGTTTATTTACTAGAAATTAGGGGTAATATGCTAGTTAATCTGACTTCTTTCCACTACTTTCCTCCTTAAACTATTCACCTGGGTCATGTGCTAGGTGCATGATGAGTGCTTAAGAAATATCTTTAAATAAAATTATTTTTTGAATGCTTAAAACTTTTCTCATAGGTATTTATAAATCATTTTTAAGAGGTGGGTTTCAACTATTCTTTATTTCCTTAGTACCTGTACAGTATTTTCATTAGAAACAGTATTTTGAAAACCTGAAATGCTATTAAAACTCTTTGGCAGGTGTTACAGCTGGAATCTGGTATGTCTACGTCTCCTAAGGCACATGCCCACTTTACAATTTCAGCACAGTTTAAGATTTAAAAAGAACAGAGCAGACAGCTCTTTCCTTTATACTCTGTCAGGCACCACCCACCCGCAGTCACGTAGGAGGAAGGCAGCCTTTGAGGGCCTGGTGTGAGCTTTTTCTCCTGGGCTAGCCTTGTTCTCACCCACTGAGGGGGGCCTATTCAGATGTGTTCTTGGCTACCACCATGCCTAAGCCTTTTTGTTTATTCTTTCTTTCCTTCAACCCTGATTTTGTCTTCTTTCCCCAGCCTTTGTTAATTTGTACTCTACTGCACAGAAAGCGCTACAATCAAAATTAAGTGCCAGGGGACAAGGATAACAGCAACGTCATGGTGTCAGTGCGTCTCCAGCTCCTTGCTTTTATCCTGGCCTTATCTGGGGTCTCCGGCATGCTCACCGCCACGCTGCTGCCCAGCTGGAAGGTGAACGTGGACACAGGCTCCAACATCATAACGGCCATCGTACAGCTGCAAGGGCTGTGGATGGACTGCACGTGGTACAGTACTGGAATGTTCAGCTGCACACTGAAGTACTCCATTCTGTCGCTCCCCACCCATGTGCAGGCTGCACGGGCCACCATGGTCCTGGCCTGTGTTCTGTCTGCTTTGGGGATCTGCACTTCCACAGTAGGGATGAAATGCACTCGCCTGGGAGGGGACAGAGGAACCAAGAGGCATGCTGCTTTTGCTGGAGGAGTCTGTTTCATGTCTGCGGGGATCTCTGGTTTAATACCAACGGTGTGGTACACAAAGGAGATCATAGCAAACTTTCTAGATCTGACAGTTCCAGAAAGCAACAAACACGAGCCTGGAGGAGCCGTCTATATTGCATTTATTTCAGCCATGCTGCTATTTATCTCTGGCATGATTTTCTGTACTTCCTATATAAAAAAGGATCCAGAAGCTTGGCTCTACCCACCCAACCAGCAGCATATCTCCACCTCTGAGCTAGAGGACAATTTAGCATGCAACCTAAAGGATTATGTGTAAACAGCTGTGTAATATATATGGAATTTTTAGGTGCCTGCTATGACTTTTGTCTTTTAGACTTAAAAAAAATACATCAGAATAATGCTTAACTCTACAAAGAACATAAAATACTTTTAAAATTATGAGGTTGTTTAAAATGCCAACAAACTATTGTGTACAGTTTTATCTGTTTTAAGATTATACTTCCATTACTGTTTTCATGTTTTACCTTAAGATTTATAATTGAAGGAGGTTCTGATTATATTAATAAGACAATTAATTAATGGCTTTTCCCCCCCTTTTTAAGATAAAACTGTTGGTACATCTTCTGCATTTGTATTTAATTGGATTTTATAAAAGAACTAAATTGCCAAGTAGGAAAAAGCACCTTGCCCAGGCCATGATCCAGGGCACCGTCTGCTTTCATTAGCAGCTTGGCAGCAGCACAATGAGCTGCCACGCCCTGCGCTGTGAGCGTGAGGGACAGACGGGCTGTCCACCTTTCAGATGCTGTCCAAGGGCCCCTCTAGTATGACCTCCCTTTCTCTTTTTTCCTTTTAGAAAAATATCTACACACATTTGTGAGACCTCACAATATGACATTCAAAGATGTGGCAGAACTAAGAAAAGAAACTGGCAAACTACCACAGCAAAGCAAACCCCAGCCAGATCCCAGCTGTGACCTCTAGGGCTTTTCAAGCAGTAAATACAAGATCAGTGATCCCAATAAAGTCTGTTATTTTAAAGTGCTCAAGAATTGCCATCTGCTGCTGTGAGCAAGACGATACTCCAGATTAAGTTTATTTATCCTGTAACAACTTAGATTATCTCTCCCCCATCATATTTAAACTGATGAGCACTTGGATGATAAAGGTTATTTTTAAGTTGTCATTTTTTTCTCCTTTGATTCATGTTAACAAAATTGTTCTCTTATAAGAAGACTGCTTCAATTAGCTAATGGGTATAAAAATTTTTAAGTATAATGAATGCTTTAAAAAATAAAGTTAAATCATCTTATGGTCTGTAATTCAAATATTTTAACAAGAAAAAAAAATGGATTTTCAAAATGTACGAAGGAAACAATGAACACTGTTGTTTCTAATTTATTTGTTAATTTAAGCTTAGTCACTGCCCATGATGTAATGGCAAAGGGGGGAAGGGCCATTTCTTTGTACATCAATAACTTAGGGAGTGGGAAGAATATTTTTTTATGTGAATAAGTAATTTTCAATGTCATTAGCTATTAAGGGAATAGCTAAAATGAAAAGGTACTACTTCATATGAGAATTAGAAAGTGACTCGTTTAAAAGGAAATAGAAGGGCAAAAAGAGATGGTGGCATGAGAGGTGAGACACAGGCCTCCTCCTAAAACTGCATATAATACAAAAATATAATTAATACAACTAATCCTGAAAAAGCAACAGGAAAGAGGGCTTCCCAGACTGCATACACCTGGAGAAAAGAATAGACCTGATGGAACAGGGTAACGTACCAAAGCTGTGGCCCAGCGGGACCCAAGCCCTTCTCCCACCCCAGCTCACCACCAGGAGGAAGAGAAATGGAGTGGGGAGGGAGTGGAGGCCTGCGACTGCTGAACACCTAGCTCTGGAGATTGCTCTGGGAGCACAAACCTACACTGCATGGTGCTCTGGTGATCAGGGGCATTGGAAAGCTAAGACAGGCAGAATACCTGGAGAGACTGAGATTACAGCCACTTGTGGAAAACAGGGATCCATACTCGGCTGCTCTTGGACAAAAGAAAGGCAGTGTGAGAGACTTCCAAACAGCGAGAGGGCTGCTAAAGGGGCAATGACTGCACAGAGCTTACTGCTCAGGAGAAAGGACAGGCAGACAAAATTGTCTGGGTGCACTCTGCCCAGCAGGTTGGCAACTTTCACGATCTTCAGGCGCTCCAGCCACTTGGCTGGCTACGCAGCTCCAAAGCCCCGCTCCGTGATACCCTGTGCACCTTCCTTCTGGCCAGCCTGCACCTGGCTTGCAAACCGGCAAACCATGCCCTAGCGTTAGGCCAGCCAGAGGGAAGCCCCACCTACAGCAGCTACAAACACAAAGCACAGAGGCTTAAACCTGTGTGCTTGGCCCACTGGTTCTGGCAGTGGAGACAGGCATAGCAACCGGGAAGCAGGAAACAGCTCTTTCCTCTCCCCAGGCACCAACACTGCTCCCCTGGGACCTCCGACACTGCTCCAGGGGCTGAACAGCTCCAGAGAGTAGAGCTTCTGGGCACTAGATGGCGCCACACACAAATATGAAACATCAGAGGAACCTGGTTCAAAGCAAAATCATAAATACACCAGAGAAAGAGTCAAATGAAACTGATCTCATGAATCTTCCTGAAAGAGATTTCAAAATAAAACTTATTAACATGCTCATGGAGGTACAGAAAAATATTCAAGAACTCAGGAATGAATTCTGGTCGGAGATCCAATCATTACAGAACACAGTATCAGAAATGAAACATACATTGGAAGGTTTTAAAAGCAGATTAGATACAGTGGAAGAGATGATAAAAGGAACATTAAATAATTGTTTAAGAATATATTCCCTTTGAGAGATCAAAATATTATTTTCTAAATAAATGTCATTTTAAAAATAACTGACAAGAATATTTGATGCAAATTAATGTGGTAGGATTGACACCTACCTGGTTCTCTCATTTTGCTTAATGTGACTGACTTTCTATCAGCCTATGTATCCTATACTAAAATCTACTTTATATATTCTGTGTATCAGTATTAGTACTGTACTAACTAGTATTAGTACTCTATGTATTAGTCTATATATAATTCAAAAGGTAATTTTTACTTAGCCGTGGAACATTTTCTTCCTAAATAGGTATAGGAGTGTTTTGAACTCTTAGGAAAGTAGCAGTTTCATACAAATAAGGGCCCCATTCTATCAAGACTGGAAATGGCGATGACAAAGTGTGCGAGGTTCCTGCATCCCTCCAGGACTCACCCTACTGTATTCCTCCACCAGCTCCTCCCACACCCCTCCTGACTGCCCCAGCTCCCAATCACCTTTTGGGGTTCTCATGGAACCTCCTTTGTGAACTCAATCCTGACTCCTTGGAGAAGTTCACTGCTTCCATCTCTGTACTCTCAGAGAATGCTCTGCTCAAACAAATTATTAGCTTACATGACTGCATCTCTTACTAGACTGGGAGATAAGGCACCTTTGTTACCTTTGTATTATCAGGGATTTCCCACTGCAAGTGACTACTATGACATGCCAGTCCTATCTCAATCCTTTGGATACACTGACTGGTTTAAACCACACAAGCTGTCTAGGAGGAGGTACTAGTCTTAGTACCTTAAAGGAAACTGAGGCAGAGAAGAGTTAAGTAAATTACCTAATTTGTCCAAAGTCACAAGCTAATAAGTGGGGAGATGTGATTCAACCAGAGGAAACCTGGCTCCAGAGTCAAACCACCTGGGTACAAGGTTACACAGTACACATTCCTTAACCTAAATCTTGGTTTGCTCCTAAGAAAATAAGGATGAAAATGGGACCCATTTACAGAGTTGTGAGGGTTCAGTGAGACAATACACATAACCACACACCAGGCATGGGGGGCATGCAGCCAGTGCTGCCAACAGGTCTAAGTCCACCCCAGGGCTTCCAAACAGGGGTCAGGTTAGCCTGCGGAGGACATATGCCAATACCTGGGGGACATTTCTGGTTTTCACAACTGGAGTAGTGGAGGCCAGAATGCTGTTAAGATCTTACAATGTGCAGGACAGCCCAGGCAACAAAGAATTATCTGGTCCAAAATGTCAAGAGTGGTGAGTTGAGAAACCCTGGGCTAATCTATTTGAATACATTTAAACTCATGTTCCTTTGAGTAAAAAGCTACCAAAACAAAAATCAAAAGACAATGCCCAACCCCCTCCTGAAATATCATGCTTACTCTATCCATGGAGCAGGTGTGTGTGTGTGTGTGTGTGTGTGTAAGGATGTGCAGGTATACATTCAGGACTGAAGAAATCTCAGTAATTCTGGCAAAAATGATGAAAACTTAGATTAAGTCAGGAGAACTGGGTATAATTGATAGATTGAAGAGAAAAAGAAATGTCAGCAGTTGGTAACTAGTGGCTAGTTGTGAGGGTGAGGATAAAGGGGGCACTTACGGTGACCGCCAGGTTAGGCCTGCACGATCTGGGCAGCTGAAGATGCCGTCAGTCAACATCCTGAATATATGGGGAGGAGCAGGCCCGGGGCAGGCACGCACAAGTTCAGTTTTAGGCAAGGATTCAATGTCTTTTCAGCACACTTCTTTTATCACTGTATTTTTAGCTATATGATCTTAGCATATATTAACTTCATTGATTTTTGAGGATTTATATCGTAGCCTATAATCTTGTAGAACCCTGTTGCATATCTCTTCATTACCTCCAGTAATTTTTTTGCTCATTTCATTGCACATCATACAGATACAAAAACCTCTCTACAAAAATACAATTTTGTTTTTTCCTTCTTTGGATTTATAATACTTTTTGAACATTTTATTCTTGAGTAGTTAGTAAAGCTTAACTAGTATTAAGTTCTAATTGTAATAGTAAATACCTTATTTCTATTCAACACATCTGATTTTTAAGGAGGATGATCTGGTAATTCTCTAATTATAAAACTGGCTTTTAATTCACATATTTATTTTTATTTTAGACTCATTCACTTTCAAAGAGAATTTGAGGCAACTTATAACAAAATTATTATCACAGTAGGTACAAAAACTAAAGGTGAGAGACTGGGGTTACAAAGCAAAGGAAGAGACAAAGAATGCTATTAATAATCCTGGTTGAATCTGCTGAAGCAATTAAATATGAAACTTAGTTTAGAACTTCCAAGCAGCCCAGGCAGAGAAGGCCACATCAGGAGTCTGGCAGCCCTGTGCACTGGTGGGAACTGACAGAGGAGGACTTTTGCCCAAGCTCCTGCCTCTGAGCTGTGCACCCACCCCCCAGATCTGGAGCTGCCTCAACTGGAAGGTCAGGGCAGCGTGGCTCCTCAGAGGCAGCCAGGAGCCAAAGCCTGACGATCCAGGGGCACAAGAAGCTGCTCCCCTGCCTTATGGGATGACTGACACTGGGGGGTCTCTGAAACACTGTCCTCAAAGGTCAGGTGCGGATGCCTCAAGTCCCGACCTTACTTTGTAAAATCCCATGGATATACACCATTAATTCATCTAAAATTGTATTGACAATGCTTTAAATCTGTACCACGTTTGGGGATAACTTGTTCCCTGTGCCATACTTCTAAAAAGGCAAAATTAGATGTCAATTATATGTATGTCTTAACAATTATAATCCATACTGCTGTATCAGGATATTACAACTTAGTCTACAAATATTTGTTTATAATCATAACAATAACAACTACCTCTTACTGACTGCCTCCATGTGCCAGACACTCACAGTAGGCACTTTACACTGATCATCTTTATTTCTCAGAAGCATCCTTCAAGGGTAATATTACTGTCCTGATGTGGGATGGGCAAGACTCAGTCTATTAACCTGACCATATTATCATAACTAGAAGCACTGGAATTCTAGCAGGCCGAGCTTCCTTTAAAGTACTTCCAGTTCTCCCACCAGATACGCTGCTTCTATCACAATAATCCAAAGAGCCTGCTGCAGTTCTCGTATTGTATCTTAGTGACTTTTCTACTAGGTCAGAGTACAAGACTGTGGTTGGACCTAAAGCTTTCTACTCTCTGGGAAGGATATTAGTGTATCAGACACATAACCACAATTTATAAAAGAAAATAGATGACAGATGTTTGAAGGGACTAGTTAATAGCTCAGTAGTTCTCAAACCTTAATAATGTGCAGATTAGCTGAGAAAAAAACTGCTGTGAAACCCCAGAAATACAATAATTCTCAGGAGTCTAAACATGACAGCTTGAGAAACAGAAACAAGCTTTATTAGTTGTGAATTTGCACTGCAAAAGAGGTATTTTGTCTTGTAATTAGTAAAATAACTTTGTTAACAGTGGAATGAAAATTTAAAAAAATTTATTTCTAACTTAAAATCTATATACTACAAACTCTAGAAGTTTAAGGAACACTAGAGTAAACCAATTAGTCTAATTGTAAGGACTTAAGAGGTTGTGTTTTCTATAGACAGAACAGAATTTTGGGTTCAAGTTTTGGGGACTGCACTGGAGAAGGTAATGAGAGGAAGGAGTTTGGCAAGAATTTAGGTCAGCTAGTCAGAACAGTATTGCGGAGTCCGCGGTAGTGGAAGTTCTACCAGTAGAGCATGATTATGTTGGTTAATCTAAAAACCAAAAACAGACAAATGGATTCTCATAGGAAAAATCCTAAAGTGGTTTATAAATAAGCCCTTCTTCTCATATCACAAAAGAAATTCTCCATATTTAATTCTTAGAGCTTTGGTAGAGAGTAAGTTCTGAAACTTAGTAAGTTTCACCTGAGCATCTAGAGAGAATTAACCTCCTTCTCTCAGCTCGGCCACAAATCTACCTGGACCTCTCTCTTAGCACTTAGCACCTTTTACCTTGTGTTGTACTTATTTATGTTTATAACTTGCTCTTATGTTCAGAAGGCTTTAGCCAGAGGGGCATCCTTGTAGTTATTTTATCACCTTTCAAAACTCTTTCCCTTTCTTACTTAAGAAAATGTATTTTTTTAAAAGTCACTCAATGCAACTATCAGTCAAATCATTCATTGTTTTCCTTTATCACAATACACTCTCTCTTCCTTGTAAGTGCTTTCCTAGATTAAAAATAAAGTTCTTGCGTGTAATATTTAAAACATGATGAAAAGGATATAAAGAAAACTGCTATATGTTTCACTTGCCAAAAAGCAAACATCCCTCAGGAGAATGAAAACCAAAGACAGAAAGCTAATTTTTTTCCCAAATAATATTTTCATTAGGCCTTAATCCTAAAGGAAAGAACTTCTAATTAACTAGCTATGCATGTACCTTCCCGTCAAATCAAAGGTAAAGTTGATAACAATGTCTAAACACCCATTAAATATTCTCAACTAGGAAACTAAAACAAAGAGAAACTTCCCACTAAAAGTATTCTAAAATCCACCTTAAGAAACCCTTGATAAAATTTAAATAGCCTAAAGATCCTGGATTATTGTAATAATCACTATAAAAGCCTGTAAGTAAAGATCTTGGTTTCTGATATAATAGGGTCTTAACTTAACATTCAAAAATGTTATAAACACAGTTTTTGAGTTAAAACTAAAAAATAAAGTTATATGAATTACAAGAAGAAAGCTATATGGTGTCTTGATTTTTTCATTCTACTGGCCACCTGTTCTAGTATACAAAATGCCTCAAAGCACAAATGTGTTGAATCTGATGATGACCTAGAAGATGTCTCCAGCCATAAAACTCTGTCTTGGATCTAATAGCATCTATTATTTTGGAAGAAGTCATGTCTGAAACCTTGAGATGCTAAAGTGAGAATGAGTTTCCTGAGCTTGATTTAGAAAACTGAAAAGTAAGTCTGTTATAAAAGTGGAAGATGGACTGAATTCCTATAGTCATTTGAACACTCCGCTAATTGTGGTGGGAACATGGCAGAGGAAGTGGAAGCTGGGAGCAAAGAACATGGAGACTTCCCAAACCAGGTTTCAAGATGTTTAAGTAGGTCAAACACTATTTGGTTGGGAGCCACTTTCTAAATCAATAATCAATATCTAAATCTAAAAACCACATAATACACTTTTTCATGCTATCTGCTTTTATTAATGAATGTCAAATGATGTAAGGGAAACTATGCAAGATTTTCCTGCTCGTGAGTTCCAGGAAGCAAGAAGTCTGTTCCCAGCCGTGAACCCTGAAGGCAGATTCCTACCCGTCTCTCCCCATCTCGGCCTCGCTCCGAGCTCCTCGTGCAGTAGGCGCTCGCTCAATACACATTCAAGGATGAAACAGACGAATCTTATAATACATGTCCTCACTCATCCTGCAGTGGTTTGGCTAAAGTAGACACCAGCTTAATGATTTTTATTTTTGGCAGAGAAATTCTATTTCTGTAATTAGCACATAATAGTCAAAACTTAGTTTACATCCAACTTTTTCACAGATGATTGATCACAACACTGCCAAACTAAAATCTGAAAAAGGTGGAAAAACTTTCACAATAGATAAGTAATGTTTGATGTAACTTTAGTTAGAAGTCCCTATCAGAAATCACACACAAAAAACTTTTTTTTGAGGATTGGGTGAACATGCCACTTACCTTCCACACTGGGTGTTTAAAGGAATTTTGAAAATAAAAAGGGAGTGATGATGATAATAATACTACCACCAGAGCAACATGGATAAACCTAGACATTTGGCCATTCTATCTATGGGGGAGAAACATTAGAATGAGAACTATTCATCTTATGATTTTTATGGCTCTTGTTCAGGAGAGGTAAAGAAAAAGTTATAGTACAGTTTGCATATAGGTAAAGATCAGACCTTAGGGAGAATTTCCTATGACACATCCTCAAAGGAACAAAGATTACAATTAAAATCCTAGTTCTGGCATACTCAAATAAACAGAAACTCACCTCTGGTTTGGGGACAAAAGCCCGACCTGGAATTGTCAAGATATGCTGAACATTGCAGAGGTACTGGGCCATGATGGAAAGGCGACTACGCTGTTTACCTCCTGTATTGGCTGTAAGTCTCTATGGAAAGACAAAAATGAATATTAGCAAATTATTAATCCAGTCTGATCAGATGGAATGAAGCCCACATTCCCTTATCTATGAACACTAGGTAGATTTTTTTGAGACAAATTTTAGAAGCGTAAATTCTTTGCTTTTTTTTTTAAGCATAAACTACATACAATATGTAGCCAGAATGGGGAACATTTTCCTCCAGTATGAACTGAGGTACATATGCCTAAGAAGTGAATTATATCATATATAATGCACCAAAAAATTCAAATGAAACTTTGCTACTACTGACTGTTGGGGATTTTCAAACTGCTGCTATATTCTGTAGAAAGCCGTGTATGAAATAAGTAATCAATATAAATTTGATGAATGAAGAGATCAGCAAGTGTAATGAATTAAAGATGTTTAAATATTTAATTTTAGGAATTACCCAATATATGAATGAACATTTTCAACGGTATATTTTTCTTTGTTTAAATGTAATAAGACCTTGAATATTCAGAACTCTTGGAGAATTGATTCTTTTAGACAACCAATTTTTTTCAAAAAAACTAGGAATTTACTCCTTTAAATACCCAAACATTTTTATTTTTAAATTAGATATACTCACATTAATTTATAAATGCAATGCAATTTCAACCAAAGTCTCAAAAGGATTTTTTTTAAAGGAACTTTAAATTCCATGTAAATTTTATATAGAAAACCAAAGGGTCATGAATAGCCAGGACACTCCTGAAGAACATCAACCGCATAGGGAGGCAGGGGAACCTCACTCTAGCAGATACCAAATGAAGGCAGCTGGTATTGCTGCTGGCTCAGACCAAAGACAGCAGAACAAGACATTAGTAAGTGATATCTGTATAAACGGGGTATCTACTGGAGGAAAAAGTTAGCTCCCTATCTTGTTACATAACCAAATATAAATTACAAGTGAGTTAACAATAAGTGAAAAGCAAAACTTTAAAAGTTTCTTAAGTAATACCTATGGCCTCCATGGTAGAAGAAAGCAGCACACACATCTGTCCCTACCTCATTAGGGAAAAACTCAAGCCACAGACCAGACAGCTCTGCAAAAGTCCTCATTAAAAGCTAGTGTAAGAGTCAAGTGGTCAATAAATGATTCAAATATATTTCTGTGATAAATATATTATAGGTAAAGCTAGGAAAATTCAAACTGCATTACAAGATAGATGATTTTTAATAGCAAAAGCCCAGGAAACCAAAGCAGTTAATTTTTCAGTAAAAGGAAACCTCTAACCCTTGAGCTTTTAAAAGCATTCTGACTGAGTAGAAGAAAACAGGGGTCAAAGAAGTCACTAGGGTGGTGTTACTTTTTTTCCTATTCTGTCTAAAACAATTTTAAGTAGAAAAATTAGGCTTATACTTGAGAAGCTACACAGCCAAACATTAGGGACAATGAGAACTACATAATTAATGGAGAGGTGACTCCCTCCCTGCTAGGAATGTGACCATTACACAGCCTAGTCCCTAGAGATGACAGGAGATAAAGAGGCTAAGGCTAGACCCAGAAAGAAAAGATCATAGGTCCAGCCAAATGGAGAACTTGAACATCATGACATCAGCAGAAAACATATGACCTGTGTTCAAGTTCAGCTTTCCCTGTAACTAGCTCCATGACCTTTTGGAAGACATTAAACTACTTTGAGTCTCAGTTTCATCATCTATAAAATGAGGTTGGATGAGATTTGTTAAAGTCTAATTTATTGCTACACACTCTGATTCTATTTTATGAGCTGTAACTTTATACTGTCTCTATGTCCCTTAATGTGTGTGAGCTGAATTCTTACATTTAGACCCTGTCGTCCTACTTAGAAAAAAATAAGAGGGCCATGCTCATTTATTTCTGTTCTGTAACTCACGAAGCCAAGCAAAGTAAATGTTTAAAAGTGCTCTCGTGGCTAAAATACAAAATTACAAATATAACAGTGTTAAGAGCAAACAGGGTATATAAGAAAATGCAGCTATATATTCTCGTATTGAAACTTTCACTTGCAAAATGTGAAACTCAGAGGACTAGTGCTAACCATACTTCTAAAGCATTCCATAAATTATAGACTCAATATAAATTCTTCTCAATATTCATATTAAAATGTAAGTAAAATCAACTTTTTTTGTTTAAGAAAAATAATTGCATATGGTAAAGTTAAAGCAACATTATTATTAATAACCATAACTGACAGTCTGAGTCACTGAAAATATTACTCCACCTCTTGAGTCTCTGTTCCTTTGCTCTTTCCCAAAAATAATTAGAGAACATAGTGTTTTTCATCTCTATTATGTTATTCAAGAACAAATATACCATAATACTCATGTCATCTGAGAAAAAAAAATCCAAGGACAAATCCAAAGGCTGAGGAAACAAGAAAACCATTAGCATGGGCTCAATTCAACAGAGGAAAATGAACAGATTCATGGGCAGGAAAGGACAAGGATCTTAGGAAAGTGGTTATGTCATCTTAGCATTCCTGACAAACACAAAGGATCTTATGTTTTTGTGAAGGAAAATCTAAAATTACTGAGAAGAAGATTTTATGGCTAAATACTCTAAAGCAAGGTTTCTCAGCCTTAGCATTTTGGGCTGGTAAATGCTGAGTAATTGTTGTGGGATGCTGCCCTGTGCCTTGAAGGATGTTTACCAGCATCCCTCACCTCTATCCACTAGACACCAGAAGCATCCTAGCTGTGACAACCAAAAACACTTCTAGATGGGTAGAAGGTTAGAACAGAGCAGAAAACCCAATCTCACCAGCTCTGACAGACACACCAAAACCCAGCACAGAGGCAGCAATTTGAAAAGCACCTGGGCCAGATGTGAAAGAGATTTCTAAGTGCAGGTGTGTGCTGAAGGGGCAGGGATCTATAGGAGCTTTCTCCAGGGAAAAAAAGTGCTGGTCACCATTTTTCTTTCCCTCTTTCAACCAAGCTGGCCCAATGCTCCCAGAAAACTATGCTGGGGGCCATCCCTGCTTACCAGTGGACCCCCACTGGTCAGGCCTCTTAGCCAGCTGGGCCAGGGTATAGCCCTGCCTGCAAGACACCCAAAGCAGCTTCAGCGCAGTCACAAAAGGAGGGGATACACCTCTGGAACACCTGGTTCTGATAGCCAGGGAGATTATACTTCTTGGCCCCACAGGACACCTTCTATTTAAAGCTACTACCTTCAAGACAGGAGATGTAGGTGACAAGACAAAAACCTCAGAAAAAGAATTAAGCAAATAGAGAAAAGCAACATGCTAATAAAGAACCAATCAGAGCTGAAGGAATCAATAATTGAAATGTAAAATACACTGGAGCGAATCAACAGCAGATGAGAAAATGCAGAAGAATGGATCAATGATCTGGATGACAGGGTAGTGGACATCGAAGCTAAACAGCAAAAGGAAAAAAGAATTTAAAAAATAGGGATAGGTTAAGGGACCCTGGACAACATCGAGTATACTAACATTTGCATTATAGGGGTTCCAGAAGAAGAGAGAGAAAAAGGGGCAGAAAACTTATCTGAAACAATAATAGCTGAAAACTTAGACATGGGGAAGGAAATAGACATCCAAGTCCAAGAAGCACAGAGAACCCCAAACAAGATAAACCCAAAAAGGTCCACACTAAGACACATTAATATTTAAAATGTCAAGAATTAAGGATAAAGAGAGACTCTTAAAAGCAGCAAGAGGAAAGCAAATAGTTATAAATAAGGGAATACACACAAGACTATCAGATGATTTTTTAGCCAAAACTTTGCAGGCCAGAGGAGTGGCACAACATATTCAAAGTGCTGAAAGGAATAAAATCTACAACCAGAATATATGCCATGCAGGGTTATCATTCAGAATTAAAGGAGAGAGAAAGTTTCCCAGATAAGCAAAACTTAGAGTTCATCACTACCCAACCAGCCCTACAAGAATGTTAAAGGGACTTCTTAAAGCAGAAAAGGCCATAATAGAAGAAAATTATGAAGGAAAAAACTTCACTGGTATAAACAAACATATAGTACAGGTAGTAATCAATAACTTATAAAGTGAGTGTGAAGGCTAAAAGAAAATAGTAGTAAAATTAACTTTATCTAAAATAATTAAGGGATATACAAAATAAAGAAATGTAAACCAGGATGTTAAATACAAAAAATGTGGGGGTGGGGAATAAAAATATAGTGCTTTTAGAACTGTTTGAACTTAAGTGACCATGACTTAAAGTAGAATGCTATAAACATAAGATGTTATCATAACCATAAACCAAAAACTTGTAATAGATACAAAAACTTAAACAGAAAGGAATCCAAGCATAACACTAAAGGTATCAAATCACAAGGGAAGAGAGAAGAGAAGCAGAAAGGAACAGAGAACTACAAAAACAACCATAAAACATTTAACAGAATGGCAATAAACACATATCTATAAATAATAACTTTAAATGTAAATAGACTAAATGCTCCAATCAAAAGATAGGGTAAATGAACAGATAAGAGAACAAGACTCATCTGTATGCTGTCCACAAGAAACTCACTTCAAACCTAAAGACACATGCAGACTGAAAGTGAAGGTTTGGAAAAAGATATTCCATGCAAATGAAAACAAAAAAAGCTAGAGTAGTTATACTTACATAAAATACACTTTATTTTATACTTAACATAGGACCACCTAAATGTATATACCAATATTAACAGACATAAGGGGAGAAACAGTAATACAGTAATGCTAGTGGATGTTAACACCACACATCAATGTACATTCTTTTCAGGTGCACATGGAACATTCTCCAGGACAGAGAACATGTAAGGCCACAAAACATGTCTAAATAAATTAAAAAAGAATGAAATCATATCAAGCATCTTTTCCAGCCACAATAATATGAAACTAGAAATCAATTACAAGAAAAAAACTAGAAAAAACACAAATGCATGGAGGCTGAACAATATGCTACTAAACAATCAATGGGTCAAAAAAAGAAACAGAAGAGGCAACAAGAGAGTACCTTGAGACAAATGAAAATGGAAATAAAATGTTCCAAAATCTTTGAGACGCAGCAATAGTAGTTTTAAGGGGGAAATTTGTAGCAATACAGGCTTACCTTAAGAAACAAGAAAAATTTCGAACAATCTAATCTTACACCTAAAGAAACTAGAAAAAGAACAAAGCCCAAAGTTAGCAGAAGGAAGGAAATAATGAAGATTAGAGCAGAAATAAGTGAAATAGTAAAAAACAATACAAAAGATCAAAGAAAGACTTCTATCTTTTAAAAGATGAGCAAAACTCATAAACCTTTAGCCAGACTTAATAAGAGAAGACTCAAAGAAAATAAGAACTGAAAGAGAAGTTACAACCCACACCAAAGAAACATAAAGGATTACATGTAAGAGACTACAACAAAAAATAATACACCAACAAACTGGACAACCTAAAAGAAATGAATAAGCTCCCAGACACATACAATCTGCCAAGAGTGAATCAGGAAAAAATAGAAAACGTGAATAGACTAATTACTAGTAACAAAACTGAATTAGAAATAAAAAAACTAAATTTCAGGAACAGATGGTTTCACCAATGATTTCTACTAAACATTTAAAGAAGTGCTAATACCTATCCTTGTTAAACTATTACAAAAAACAGAAGAAGAAGGAATGCTTCCAAATTCATACTCCAAGGCCAGAATTATACTGATGCCAAAACCAGACAGACAGTACAAAAAAATATAATGGATGAATATCCTTGATGAACGTAGGTACAAAATCCGCAACAAAATATTAGCAAACTGAATTAAAAAATACATTGAATGATCATTTACCATAATCAAGTGGGATTTATTCCAGGGCTGGTTCAATTCCTGCAAATCAATCAACTGCATATATCACATTAACAAAAGAAAGGATGAAAACCATATGACCATTTCAATGTATGTATAAAAAGCATTTGGCAAAATCCATCATCTATTCATGATAAAAACTTTCAATAAAGTAGGTACTGAGGGAATATGCCTCAGCATTATAAAGGCCATGTTGACAAACCCACAGTTAACATTATACTTAATGGAGAAAAGCTATAAGCTTTTCCTCTAAGATTAGGAACAAGACAAGGATGTCCACTCTTCCACCCTCATTCAACATAGTACTAAAAGGCCTAGCCACAGCAATCAGACAAGAAAAAGAAATAAAAGGCATCCAAATTGATAAAGAGGAAGTAAAATTGTCACCATGTGCAGATGACATATTATATTGCAGGATACCCTGAAGACACTACCAAATACTACAAAACTAATGAATGAATTCAGTAAGGTTGTAGGACACAGTATTAAAATAACAGCAATCTGTTGCATTTCCATATACTAAAAACAAACTATCAGAAAGAGAAATTAAGAAAACATTCCCATTTATAAGTGCATCAAAAAGAATAAAACTCCTAGGAATATATTTAGGCAAGGAAGTAAAAGACCTGTACTCTGAAAACTATAAGACACTGATAAAGAAATCAAAGATTACACAAATAAATGGTAAAATATATTGTGCTCATGGATTGGAAGAATTAATATTGTTAAAAATGGCCATACTACCCAAAGCAATCTACAGATTCAATGCAATCCCTATCAAAATACCAATGGCATTTTTCACAGAACTAGAAGAAATAATCTTAAATTTGTATGGAACCACAAAAGAGCCTATAGCCAAAGCAATCTTGAGAAAGAAATAAGCCAGAGGTATCATGTTCCTTGATTTCAAAATATTCTACAAAGCTAAAGTAATCAAAACAGTGTGGTACTCAGACAAAAATATACACATAGATTAAATAACAGAATAGAAAGCCCAGAAATAAATCCATGGTCAATTTATTTACAACAAAGGAGAAAGTATTTGGGGAAAAGACTCTTCAGTATACGATGTTAGGAAAATGGACAGCTACATGCAAAAGAATGACACTGGACTACTGTATTACAGCATACACAAAAATAAACTAAAAATTGATTAAGGGCCTAAATGTAAGACCTGCATAAAACTCCTAAAAGAAAACATAGGCAGTAAACTCTGGACACTGGCCTTAGCAATTTTTTCTGGATATATCTCCTCAGGCAAAGGAAACAAAACCAAAAATAAACAAGTGGGTCTCCATCAAGCTAAAAAGCTTCTGCACAGTGAAGGAAATCATCTACAAAACAAAGGGCAAATACTAAATATATATGCAAATGATACATCAATAAAGGGTTAATATCCAAAAATATAAAGAACTCATACAACTCAACACCAGAAAAGAAAAAAAGAAAAAAATCCAATTAAGAAATGGACAGAGGAACCAAACAGACATTTTTTCCAAAGAAGATATACTTGATGGCCAACAGAAACATGAAAGATGTTCAACATCACTGATCAACAGGGAAATGCAAATCCAACAATGAGGTAGCACCTCACACCAGTCAGAATGGCTAATATCAAAAAGACAAGAAATGACAAAGGTTGGCAGGGAAGTGAAGAAAAGGGCACCCTTATGCACTATTGGTGGGAATATAAACTGGTGCAACCATTATGGAAAACAGTATGAAGATTTCTCAAAAAATTAAAAATAGAACTACCATATGACTAGAAGTAATTCTACTTCTGGGTATTTGCCTTAAGAAGAAGTAAAGACACTGACTCAAAAAGATATATGTACCCCTATGTTTACTACAGCATTATTTACAATAGCCAAGGTATGAAGCAACCTCAGTGTCTGTCAATAGATGAATAGATAATGAATGTTATATAAACATAATGAAATATTAGTCATAAAAAAGAATGAAATCTTGCCATTTATGATAACATAGAGTATTATGCTAAGTGAAATACATCACAGAAAAAGTTAAATACAATGATTTCACTTATATGTGGAATCTGAAAAACAAAACAAAAACCAAACAAAAAGCCTAGGAAGAGATTCATTAATTCAGAGAACAAAGTGGTGGTTGCCAGTGGGGAGAGAGGTGGGAAGATAGGTGAAATAGGGGAAGGGGTCAAGAAGTACAAACTTCCAATTGTAAATCAAGTAAGTCACAGGGAAGAAAAGTGCAAGATAGGGAATATACTGTAATACTGAAATAACTGCATGGTGGCAGACTGTAACTACATTTATTGTATTTTGTAATGTATATAAATGTCAAATCACTATGTTGTACATTTAAAACTAACACTATATCAACTATACTTCAACAAAAATAAATTTTTTGGCTTCATCTCTTGTACACTAGACTACTTTAGGCACAGGGGATACAGTCACTATATAGTCTATGCCCGCTTGGAGCTTATGTTTTAAGTGGGGAAGATAACAAACAAACAAGCAAAGATATTTTAGATGATGGTTAGGACTGTGGAGAAAACAAAAAGAGCCACTGCATTATGACTGGTGCACACTATGGTAGCTAGTTGAGAATGGATGGACTCCTCTAAGAAGGTGCTATTGGACTGACATAGATGATCTAATAAATTCAGATACATAAAGATCTAGAAGAGAATTTCAGGCTGAAGAAACAGCCAAGAAAGAAGGGGGTTGCCATATTTGGGAACCAGGAAGAAAGCTGTTGTGGTTAGTGCTTACGGAGAAAGAGGGGTACTTAAATGAAGTGAAAGAGCAGTATATGTAGGAGCTTGGAAGCTGCAGTAGAGGTTTTATTTTATTTGAGATGAGAGCCAAAAGACACTTTGAAGCAGGTGAGTAGCCTGACCTGATATGGTCTGGTAGCTGTTGTCAGAATAAATTACAGGAAGCCATAAGAGAAAGCAGAGAAACTAGCTTAAAGGCTATTGCAGTAATGAGGTATGATGATGGCTTGGATACAGTGGCTATAGGGCAGGTGGAGACAGAAGTGAACTGATTTGGGATATAATGTAAAGGCAGAGTTAAGCCAACTTGTCACAAATTAGGGGTGTTGCTCTTATTTTTAATTTGAGCAACTGGATAAATTGTGATGCCATTTATGAAATGGAGAACTCTGTGGGAAGAGCAAGTTTAGGAGCAGAAACCAAAAGCAGTTTTAGCCATGTTCAGTCTGGGATGCTTACTAAACCTCTAAGAAGAGAGATAACAAGGTGGTAGGTGGAACTATTGAGTCTGAAGTTTGGAGGAGAGTTTGAGCAGAAGATATGCTTTGATTATCATTAGCATACAGGAGGCGCTTAAAAGCCATGGGACTGGATGAGATCACCTGCAGAATACATGCAGACAGTGAATTGTGCAGATGGTGAAATAAGCCCAAGAACCAGAAGTGGAGAATCAAGAAACAAGAACCAGGAAAGGAGAATGAGAAGGAAGAGCCTGTGTAACTGGAAGAGAACCAAGAGAGCATGGTGACACAGAGGCGTAAGATCATTTTCAGGGAGGGTGCCACTAAATTGTACACTTAAAGAAAAAATGTCTCCAGACCTTGCCAAATGTCCCAGGGTGGGGGTGAGTGGGAGGGGGGACAAAACTGTCCCAGATGAGAACCACTGCTCTAAAAGGGAACATGGGTAAAGAGAGAGGGATGGATTTAAGAAATAAAATTATGATAATATACTCATAAACTGAGTATCAATCTATTTGTATGAAGTTCAAAAATGGACAAAACTAAAGTATATTAATTATATAGATAAGAATGTATGTGATAAACCATGAAGGGAATAGTAAGTTCCAAATTCATGGTACTGATCACCTTAGTAATAGGTGGGGGACAGGAGATACAGACAAAATAAGACATACAAGAGGGTGCCAAAGACGTTGATAATTTAATATCTAACTTGGGTGGTGGGATTCAGGTGTTCTTTCCTTTAAGCCATACATATATGTTATATACTCTCTTATATTTATATGTCATAATGAAAAAATATTTTAAATACTCACAGTCTTCAGACATTCTCCTTAAGCCTCTGTGGCTCAAAGACTACCCTCACTCCCCTGCAAGTTTGCTTTCTAGGGAACCTCCTTTCTTGGCACACTCCTGCCATGGGGTGCAGGCACAGCAGGCAGAGTGGAGATGGGGGATCAGGTGAGGTCTACAGACTGAATAAGAGACACCAACCTCCTCCCCCTTTGCAGTTCTAAACTGATTATCACATTCTTTAACTGTCACCCTATGAAGTTCAATACACCAATGTTAACCTATCACACACCAATCCCTGTTTCATGTATCACCAACATCCACAGGTTTCCTCCTTCTCTAATTGTTTTATGGCCTTTGTGTCTCTGTAGTTACCACACCACCTTCTTGGCTGACAGCACATCATTCAAGTTCTCTAGCTGAATGTTTCCATCATCATCAATGTTTAACTTTTGGTTGAGCTATTTGGTCTGTCTGTGTGCAATGGAGTATTAGAAAATAACTAAAAATGCACTATTATTTTGTTTTGGAATTTGATCTGTGTTAAAATAGCCAGAAAAAGATCTTACCTCTGCCACTTCTTTTTGAAAAGTCAGTGTCATCTGGGTTCTGCCATAAGCAAAAGGTCCATTGCGACAAGATACATTTTCCAGCCACTTGATAATCAGAGGGGTTGATACACTAAAAGGCAGATTTCCAATAATATGTATATTTGGAGGATCTGGTTGGCAGGAGAAAAAACAACTTGAAATGACTTCACAACATATTCTGAATACGATTTTAGTTTAAGAGTAAAAGCAAACTGGATATTAATAGTATCAAACAAAAATATATAAAAAGATATGGCTGAGTGTTTTTCAGTCCATTTATTCTTCAAAAGCAATGTTTTCTCACAATGAGTTTTAAATCTTAAGGAAAAAATTCTACCTATTTAGTGTTTGGTCAGAATCCACAGGTTTTTGGCTTAGGAAAAATACGAAAAAGACTTAGTTTGAGGAAAAAGATAATTTTCTTTGGATATAGAAGGTTAAAGTGCCTCTGGAGCACCCAGATGAAGCTGGAAGAGGGTCAGATGCCAGGAAGCACTTAGAAGCTGGATATAAATATGTAAGTGCTCACAATATACTGATGATAGGAGAAATCACAGGAGTGGAGCAATCCAGGCGAATTTTTAGCATAAGAGAAGATGCACAAAAAGGAAAATCTCAGAACCAGCAAGCAAAGCCAGCACTAAAGAACAGGTAGGGAAAGCTCACAGCAATGTAAAAGAAAATACAGGAGGGCCTAGTACAGGGAAGACAGGAACAGAGAATCTTCCAGAAGAGAGTAGGTGACAGTCAAATGAGTGTCAGAAAACTCAGTCAGATACAGTCTGAAGCAGACAATTAGGGGGTCCCTGTGACTCCAGGGTGGCTGGGGCAGGGGCATAGGCCTGAAGGCAGTGTGCTGAGAAGAAAATGACAAGTTGGAAGATGGAGATGAACAACACCTGCCTCTGTGAAGGAGTGTGGCTGTGGAGAGGCCAGAGGCATGGTAACAGCTGGATGGGGTACACCAAAGTCATGCCACCTTTGTTTTGAGGGGTTTTATAGAAAGTAACACACCCTACTCATCAATGTATTCCAAAGAGCTGGCCCATCCCTAGTCAACACTGCCATGAATGGAGAGTGCCCAGGTGGGTCATTGAATGTGGAAGACAATGGGAATAAGGTTTAAAAAAAAGGCTTGCATGTGGCTTGGTTTAATAAAACACCTCTTTTATCACCATGTGGAAAAGTAACACCTCGTACTTCACCCCATTGTTATATGGTGTCATAAAAACAACAAGTTTATTTGAACAGAACCCAAAATATTTAAAAAATATGTCACAAATAAATTGGAATTAAGAAAAAGATTTTAGATTGGATTTTAAGTTTAATTACATTTCAGATTTTGGAAAAAAGTAGAAAAGCAGAAAAAAAATACAGTGCACTTTACATATTTAATTCTATTCAGATAATTTTTAATATGAATATATAATAAGGCATTTATAATCCATAATAAATAATATATTTATAATCTAACTAATTACAAAAGAAAAACCACCCCAAAGTCACTTACCATCCTCCCACTTTTTTTTAAGACTTTGTGGAAAAGCTCTTTCCATCTTATATGTCAACACATCTCCATGAACAATTCTCAGTTTTCCGGGGGCGGCATCAGAAAGCATCTAGTTTACAAAAAGAGCAATAAAATGAGCTCATATGCTTTGGGAATAATGAAACTAACTTTTTCTTACTTCATATCTGTGTATTATTAAATCAATCTGAAAAGCTAGAGACTAAGAGTGTCATTAACAAACTAACAGTCACCATGTCCACTGTAGTAGACAATGGTGGTGTTTCACTTTTAACACAGGAATGACTGGTGACAGTAACAGGTAACAGTGTAACAGCAGCATATATTTTAATTTTGACCCACAGAATGACTTGTATTTCTCTATCAATTTAGCACAAACTCATCTCTGTAAGATTTTAAATTAAAGACTAAAGACATTATAATGAAATACTGAGAATTACTGGGAGTATGTCATACAAAAGATGAGCTTAATTCAACTAAATCTTTATAGCCTAAATATACACAGAATACTACCTATTACCAAGATCTTTGACTTCATCTGCAGGTAGAGTCAAACCAAGTACAAAGCCATTTGTCATTGACAAGCTGTTACGGCACTCTGAGACACTCCCCTGACCAGAGCATCCCTTATTTTAATATTTCTTGATCCACCTAATGAATTATCCTGCATGTTTTAACAATAGCTACCTCCCAGATTCTTTCTACCTTCCAATCATTTACCTTCCTTCCTCTTCCTTCAGTCTTTCTGAATATAAAGAAAGAAAATAGAAAAAAGCACCTTTTTCTTTATTTTTCCACATTTCGTTCCCCTTAGCACCAGCCTTCAGAAATGCTCTCACAGTACTACAGCATTGGCGCCTAGCTACAAAGAGCGTTATAGCTAAGCCATCTATAAATCTACTGTGTTAAGTGCCCCTGTACCCAACACAAAACTTGATTGTGAAGTCCTTGGTAAAAGAACAAACAGATGCAGTCCCTGAGCTTATAAGGCTTACAATGCCAGAGTGAATAAAATCAGTGAGAACAAACATCACCACTAAAGTAGATTACAAAGGGAAAGGCCGACCCTCTCTCCCATCTCCAGTCTCAGCTCAGGAGCTTAGGCACCCTGGGCTCCCAGGGAACTCTGCCCTGAGCACGCCTCGGTCTTGCCTCTCTGGCTCAGTCAAAGCTGCGTTTCTCTCCTAACTTTCCCGGTGCCCAATGCAGGCAGCTGACAGGAAGGATGAAAAAAGCATCAGAGAGGCCAGCGAGGAGACTTGGGCCAAGGTTCCCGTTGATCATTCCTGCCCTTGGACTTGGGCCAAGGTCCCCGGAGATCACTCCTGCCCTGGGTCAGCACTGCCTCGCACATGCTTCTTCCCAGCACTGGACACACTGCACCGTGAGTGATCACAAGACATAGCTTCTCCTTCTCTGTAACAACATACGCTCCTTAAGGACAGTACCTGTTTTCTTTGTTTTCTTATCTACCTTAATGCCCCCTGCAGCTCCAACAATACACAGTAGGTGCTTCTTACATATGCGAGAAGTGAATGAGTAAGTGAATGACCAAACCACATTCAGTTTTTGTGAAGTGGGAGACCTCCTCTCCTAGCCTGTGAGATTTTGTGCTCTCAAAATCTGTAAGATCAAGAAACTTGCAAAGATTTATTCACTGATAAATCAGGCAGGAGAAACGCTTCAGAAATACATAGCTGAAATGCCTATATTAAAAGAAGCTAAACTTTTTAAGTTTGGGAATCATCTAGTTGGGCATTTTTAGCCATGATATTTTAATAAAAATAATTGTATACCTCTGACATTCATGTACTTATGAGTTACTTTAAATTACCATGATTTGCTAAAATTTAATCTGATGTATTTCAGACAATAAATCTTAGAAAATAATAATAACCTTACTTTAACATAAATAAAAAATGAGATTGCTCCCTATGGGACAAGCTCCTACCGTATAAAAACACTATATTTAACAATATCATTTACTGTCAGTGAAGAACATTAGAATAGTTTTCTATAATTATGCTTCATATAATTAAAACAAAACAAATTAACATGCCAAAAACAAAGAGGCAGAGCTTTAAGCTTGTGTTTCCTGATGTCAATATATAGAAAGTAATTAATCAATTAGTAATTAAGACTAAAATGAAACATAGCAATGTAAACTTGGCTCTTTGGCATCAGCTTACATGCTCTGATAACCATGTTTGAAATATTAATTTTTTCCACACTGACACAGAGCTGTATACCAGAAAACTGATACAATACACATTAACCTTCCTTTTCTAGGTTTAAAATTGCATTTCTATTCTATTTCTTTAGAATTCCCCTTTAGGCTTAAGTCTCAGTCAATGACAAACCAAATCCTTCCATCCTTTAAAAGGTCTATCTCCAAGAAGACTTACTTCATCTTCCCCTCTCTGACTCCCCACTGCAGGAGGAATGAATGCTGGTGTTCACAGTTGCACATGGAGGCCCTGAGGTACTCATGGGGGAAGAAATGCTATACAAACTAACATGACAGTATGATTACAGACAAGAGCCACTTAAACATGTAACGATATTTAGCAATCACACACAGACCTTATAGCCAACCACTCACAAAGGTGTTTTTATTAACATAATATTTGGGGAATGGTGGAGGAGTGGGAAAGATCACTATTATAGCCCTTCAAGAATAACACTGGTGCATTACACTTCAAAACCCTGGAGATGTTACCTCATGATGTGCTCTAAGGCACAGCCGACTATGAATGTAAACATTTGATTACAGACAAATGAGTATTTTTACAGACATTCTTAAATGATTCTATCAATTTTATTTTAGTTTTCAATCCTATAGTCTTCCAAAATGAGATGTAAGTCAATTTAGAGTAAAAGGCATTCATCAGATAAGGCTGTAAAAGAAGAAATAGAAAGCCAAACATGGAAAGGAGAAGCATAGTTGTAAATTCTGAGAGCTAACAATCCAAGAGATATTAGCTCTCATGATTTATATACTGAGCTATGTAATTCTTACTCTCTGTTGCAAGTAACCATACGAAGTCTTCAAGAAAGAAAATGTTTTTATCCTTATACTAAGTTTTGTAAAGGGTACATGAGACAAAATAATGGAGAATGCCTTTAATAAAAATGAGAGCACAAATGCCGAAGTATTCTTCATATGGTCACCTAAAAGTATCTCCCTAGTAACAAGTCAAGGTCTTAGTGAACACTTTTCTGTGGGGGCGGGGCAAGTAACCATGGTCTACTGAAGTCATTTGTTCATGATCTAATTTGATGAGGAAAGAATTTCTGCATTCTTGGGACTCAGGTATAATTATAAATTCCTTGAGAACACAGAACTATATCTAACAGCCAGTTTGTATGTTTTATGCCATCTTCTCATGGTGAGGGGAATCACAGAAGCCAGCAGCCAGCAGTGAACCAGAGCATTCATTACACAGCCTGGTGGTACTACCTTCTCCCTGACCTGCCACTTAGTAGGAATCCACTTAGTTGAAATAAGTGCTGTTTTGCTGAAATTTGCAAAACTGTTAGGCAAATTATATGAGGATTAAAGAATTCTAATATGGAATATGACAGGTGAAAATAAAAATTTTATTCTTAGAACACATAGAAATGACTAATGCTAAATTCAGAAGAAATTTTAAGATAATGTTACAATAGACATTTTTTTTAGGGTTAAAATTATATATAGCATGATTTCAAAAAGTCACCTTGCTTTGTTTTCTAAACAGGTCCAGAACATGTAGAGTAGAAATTTGTTTACTCAGCCTCATCAAGAAATTAATGTTCAATTTAGTAATTTTCCATTTAAACAATATTTACTCCTTTTAGTGTTAACATTTTTTAAAAAGAAAACTTAAAAATGGAAATCTTTCTAAACCATCTTGCACAATTCTCTCCCTTAAGCCAGAACAATGAACCCAATTTTACCCTTTCCTTGATGACTTGGGTTGCCTACAGAGTAATGGCCTCAATGGTTATGATCCCTTACAAGTGCTTATTTCAGTTTTTATGTTTGCTTTTTATAGCTTTTCTACCAAACTAGTAACTGTTACTTCTTGCTGCTGTCAGTGGACCTGCTTCTAGTACTGATCTCCATAGTTCTGATTTGTAATGGACTAGAAAATAACTTTGGCTGTAAGCCATTTTTTGCTTATTTGTCTATGTTATGATTAACTATCAAGTGAGTTATGTGTGTAAAATATGTATCATGTCACAACAGAAAGTCACGCAATCTACCTTCTTAAAAAATTTGTTAGAGAGAAAAGAATTTAAAATTTGTATCATCTCTCATTTAAAACAGGTTCTTTTGCTGAGATAACTAAATTGCTTTATATGTCCCTTTACAGGATGACGGGGAGTGGGAATTATAATAGCAACCATTTATTGGCTAGTGGCAATATGCCAGGCTCTTAACATATACTTCTATCTATCCTTCCAATAACCACAAAAGATAACTATTATTCCCATGCCACAGATGAGAAAGCTGAAGCTAAAAAGGTTCAACAGCAAACTCAAGGTCACAAAATTAGTGAGGGCCATATCTTTGATGTGAACACTGGCTTATTTACTCAGTTTCATGAACTTTCTGCTTTGCCTATCAAGTAGAAATAATTACTCTGTTTATCTATTATAAAACCCAGAGGCAATGCTAACAATAATCACAACATACTATCTCTAAAATTTCATCAATAAGCACACAATGGTTAAGACTCCTAGGGCTGCTTACTCTGGCCAAGATGGAGTACGCTGTATGAGATATAGTCTCCTGCCTTAAACTAATAAAATATGGAAAAAAAAATGGAACAATAATTTTAGACATTAAACAACAGGAAATGCAAGAAAATCTGCTGATCTAAGAAGCTCAGTGGGCCCCATGCACAATAAACATGAAGAAACCAACATCAAGGCACATCATTATGAAACTGTTCAAAAGCAGTGATAAGGAGAAAATCTTAAACACAGCCAGAGAAAAAAGAGGAGCAAAGGTAAGGATGACAGCAGATATCTTGTCAGAAGCAATGCAAGTGAGAAGACAGTAAAGTAACATTTTTAAAGTAAATAAAAAAAGCTGCCAGAATGTATTTCAAAAATGAAGGCAAAATAAAATACTTTTTCAGAAATACAAATGCTGAAATATTCATCTCCAGCAGCTCCACACTACAAGAAATGTTACAGGAGGTCTTTTAGGTAGAAAGAAAATCATACTAAATGAAAAAATGATGAGGAGCATGCTCAGTAGTAACCATGTAAGTAAATAAGTAAGAATTGTTTCTTATTATTTGAATTTCTTAAACATAGAATTGACTTTTAAGACAAAAATAACATTTTATTGTATTTATGGAGAAGTAAAATGTATGAGGACAGCAGTACAAAGGCCTGGCAGCGGGGGATGTAAGTATACTACTGTAAGATTTGTATGCTAGCCATGAAGTGGTATAATACTACTTGAAGATAGACTGGGATGTTAAAGATATATACTATGTATCTTCAATAAACCACTAAAATAACAAAACAAAGATGTGTAGATAATAAACTGCAGTAGGCTGAACACTGGCCCTACAAAGATGTCCATGTTGTAATCAATAGAACCTTACATGATAAAAGACTTTGCAGATGTGATAAAGATCTTGAAATGTAGGAGCTATCTAGATTACCTGGGTGGGCTCAATGTAATCACAAAGGTCCTTCTAAGAGAGAGGCAGGAAGATTAGAGCCAATAATAGGAGATGTAGAAGCAAGAGGTCCACAAGCTAATGAATCCAGCTGACCTCTAGAAGCTGAAAAAGGCAAGGGAACAGATTCTTCCCTGAAGCCCACAGAAGGAATGCAGTCCTATTGACCTTGCTTTAGACTTCTGATGCCCAGAACAGTAAGAGAGTAAGTTTGTGTCATCTTAAGTTACTAAATTTGTGGTTGTTATAGCAGCAATAGAAAACTAATACACAAGACAGAAATGGCCAGATTAGTGGGGAAAAAAGCAAGAGTCAACTATATACTGTCTATGAGAAACCCGCTTTAAATATAAAGACAAAAATAGATAAAAAAGATAGAAAAAGATATACCATTCTAACACTAATTAAAAGGAAGCTGAAACGGCTATATTAATTATAAAAGTAGATTTCAGCAGATAGAATATCACCAATGATCATGAACATCATTTCATAATGACGAAGGAGCCAACTCATCACAAAGACGTAAAAATCACAAATGTCTGTGCATTTAATAAGAGTGTTTCAAAGTAAAGGAAACAAAAATTGACAGAATTGGAAGGAAAGACAGAAAAATCTGCAATGGGAGTTGGAGATTCCAATCTCCTTCTCTCAAAAAATGACAGATAGATAGAAAACAACTATAGATAATAGAAGACTTGAAGACTACCAACTTGACCTAAATGAAATTTATGCTCCATCCAACAATAGCAGAATACATATTCTTTCCACCAGAATGCTTATTTTTACAGGATAATATACACTTTTCAGCAGAATGCATATAATGTAAATGTAAAGAACATTTACCAACATAGATCATATTCCATGCCATAAAACAAGTCTGAATTTAAAATGATAAAAGTCATGCAAGGTATGTTCTCTGATCACATGGAATTAAGTTAAAAGTTAGTATCAGAAAGGTATGTGAAAAACCCCAAAATATGAAAACTAAATAATATACTTCTAAATAACCCACAAGTCAAATAAGAAATTAAAAGGAATATTGGAGCTAAAAGTTTTTGTGGAACTTCTGAACTTCTTTGAAGTCTTTATTTAAATATAATATCTCAAAAAACATTTTTAAGAAAAGGAAATTGAATGGAGTAAAAATGAAAACACAACATACCAAAATTTGTGAGATTCTGCTAAAGCTGTATGAGAGAGAAATTTATAGCATTAAACACCTGTGAGAAAATAAGAAAGGCCTCAAAGAAAAGACCTCGGTTTCCACTTAAAAAAAACTATAGGAAGAAGAATAAATTAAACCTAAAGTAAGCAGAAGGAAGAACAGTAACAGATTTCAGAGCAGAAATCAATGAAAAAAATCAATATCAAGAGCTTTTGTTTTGTTTTTGAGCATATCAATAAAGTTAAACAATCTGTAGCTAGATTGAAAAGGAAAAAAAGAGACAAACAAATGCCCAATATCAGGAGTGAGAGAGATGACATCACTATAGATTCTATAGATGGTCTGTTTACCATCAGAAAAAAATTCACCATATTAATAACCTAAACAAAAAAAGCCATATGATTATCTCAATAAACAGAGAAAAAGCATTTCTGCAAATCCAACATCCATTATTTTAAAAAATAACAATACTGTTTACCATCTGTTATTTTTTAAACTAGAAACATACTAGTTTCTATACTAGTTATTTTTTAAACTAGAAACAAAAGTGTCCTTCTCAACCTGAAAAAGGAGATCTAGGAAAAACCTACAACTAACATCATACTCAGTGGTGAAAGTCTGAAGGCTTTCCTCCTGAGATCAGGGACAGGTAAGATGTTTACTCCTATTACCTCTATTCAACATTGTACTGGAGGTCCTAGCCAGTGCAATAAGACAAGAATAAATAGAGGCAAATAAATGGGAATGAAGGAGGTAAAATTGTCTTTATTTGCACATGAAATGATAGTATATTCAGAAAATCCCAAGGAATCTAACAAAATAGCCACTAATTACATGAGCACAGCAAGGCTGCAGGATACAAGTCAATGTAAAAAATAAATGGCATTTCTGCATAGCAGCAACAATTGGAAACTGAAATTAAAACCAGTACTATGTACAACAGCATCAAAAAATATAAAATAGGGGTAAATGTGCAAGACTTGCATACTTAGAACTATAAAACACTGCCAAGAGCAATTAGAAAAAACCTAAACAAATTAGAGGAAACCATGTTAGATCAGAATACTACATCTTAAAGATGCTAATTCTCCTCAATGCAATCTATAGTTTTAATCCAATCTCAATCAAAATCCTATCAGGCTTTTAGAAAAAAATACTAACTGATAATCTGATTATATGGAAATGCAAAGGACCTAGAATAGCTAGAACAATTTTGCAAAGAAGAACAAGTTTGTAAGACTTAACGTTACCTGTTCTCAAGTCTTGCTATAATGCCATGGTAATCAATATAGCATTATATTGATTACTGTATTGGTGAAGACAGACCTATAGATCAATGGAACGGAACTGAAAGTCTTAGAAATAGACCAACACATATAAGATTAATTGACTTTTGACAACAGTACTAAGACAATTCAATGAAGAAGCAATATTTTCAATAAATGGTGCAAAAAAACGAATCTCTACCCTTATCTCACACTATATACAAAAGTTAACTCAAAACGTATCATAGACCTACATGAAAAAGCTAAAACTGTAACATCTAGGAGAAATTCTTAAGTTTAGTTTTGTCAGTGATTTTTAAAATAAGATGCAAAATGCATCAAATTTAAAAGGAAAAAATTATAAATTGCACTTCATAAAAACTGAGTTCTTGCTTGTCAAAGGATACTGCTAAATGTCTCAGGATATATAAAGATTACTTCACAGGTGAAGAGAAAGCATTGCAAAACATGTGTCTAACAATACTTGTATCTTACAATTCAATAAGACAAAGAAACAACTAAAAAATGCTCAAATCATTTGTACAAGCCACTCCCCAAAGATATACAGATGGCAGGTAAGCACATGAAAAATGTCCAATATGCATCATTCATTAGGGAAATGCAAACTAAAACCACAACAATATATTACTACATACTTACTTGGATGACTAAAATTAGAAAGATTGACCATATCAAGTGTGAGCAAGCATGTGAGCAACTGAAACTCTCATGCAGAACTGGTGGGAATGTTAAATGGGACAGCCACCTTGTACAGGACAGTTTGGTAGTTGTGCAAAAATTTAACACACAGCTATCTTAAAACCCAGACATTACACATATAGTTCTTTAATCAAGAGAAATAAAAGTACACATGCACACAAAGACTTGCATATGAATGTTCTAATAGCTTTATGTGTAACAGCCAAAAGGTAGACACAACCCAATGTCTACCAACTGGTGAATAATTTCACATATTTGGTATAATCCCTACAATGAAATACTAGTCAGCAATAAACAGGAGCAATCTACTGGTAAACAACTCAGCATTGATGAGTCTCAAAATAATTATGCTTAGTAAAAGACATTGGACAAAAAGAGTACATACTGTATGATTCGATTTATGTAAAATTCTAAAAATAATTTAT
Organism: Manis javanica; assembly: GCF_040802235.1. Taxonomy (NCBI): domain Eukaryota; kingdom Metazoa; phylum Chordata; class Mammalia; order Pholidota; family Manidae; genus Manis; species Manis javanica. The sequence continues at coordinate 70,244,622 of NC_133168.1, forward strand.
AGTGACATAAAGCAAATTAGTGGTTGCCTGAGGATAGGAAAGGGGAGGAGGGATGGATGGATTACAAAGGAACATAAGAAATCTTGAATTGATGGATATTCATTATCTTGAATGTGGTGGTGGTTTCATGAGACTAAGTATTTGTCAAAATTCAGTAATTTGTACACTTACAATATGTGTACAGTATGTGTACACTTTCAATTATGTTTGGCTTACTGAACATCAATTCTCTCTCAGTAAAGCTGTAAGGCAAAGTAGTTCAGTAAACTTCATAAATATTATGGTTATTAATATATGAAATCATTAAAATAAACAAGAAAAAAAACAAACACTCCAGACTACTCATCTGAGGAGTATATATTTATGATGTTATCTCCAATTCAGAACTTATCAAGACCTCAGGCTCCCTGAGGGCTATCGAGAAATCCCACAGCCCTCCAAAGCACAGAGACCCTACCCAGCCATAAAAATGTGAAAACAATAAACAACCAAAACATAATGAACAATAAAGGTCTAGAAATGTACACTCAGAAGAGAATGCTACAACTTTAAGAAAAAGTAACTCTTGATGTCTGATGCTAGTTTGATGAATTGGAGAAAACCCCAATGTTTCCACAGCATAGATTTTCTAGTGCTACAAAGGACAAAATTACTTTTCTCCTAACCTCTTTCTAGATCAACAGTCTCCTGATCAATCTTTAATTAAAATAAGTGTCCATGGCATGGGGAAAATAATATAATTGATTATTTATATCAAAATTGTATTGAGCACTTACTAAGTATGAGGCATTCATTTAATCCTCACAAGAATCCTAGGAGCAAACTGAGGCACAGAGAGATACAGTTACCTGCCCAGGGGCATATAACTAGCAAATGGTAGAGCCAGGCAGTCTGATGCTGAAGTCCATGTTCTTTACCACAGAACTACACTATAATGCTTTCATATATTAGCCATGTTTTCTTACTTTACAACATGCTGATAGCAAAACCTGTGTGATATCACTATGTTCATTCCCTTAGGATGCCTCATAGCAATATTACAAGAACTGAATTTAGAAACAAGTGATATACTTCCAGGTAGAAGACATTTTATAAGTTATTACAATTTCCTTAAAAGGTAATTCTATTAGCTTAGGAATCACTAAAATGGAATCCTTAAATAGATCACTCTCCTCTGCCTTTACTGTTTTATGATTAATTTAGTACCTCTGAAAGAAAGTGGTTTTACATATTGAAACACTCTTTACAGTAAAAAGAAGTCTATTTGATATTTTAGTACTCAACATTTCTTTTTAAGGCAACCTCTTTTCCTGCATATAAGACATTAAGAATTAATTTTGCTTCTTTTACAGAAACAGGTAAGAAGTATACCTTTCCTGCAGAGTAATTTACCTTGAAATTAACCTTCATATTTAGAAAGAAGAACACAAAACTTTTTGATCATCAATGCTACAGTTATTCACTTTCACTATTAAATGACACAGTCTGTTTATTAGACAGATACACACATTGATAGGTATCAACCTTTTTATTTCCCACGTGAGATATTACTGAACACCTGCTATGTTCCAGGCACTCTTTAATATGTAGAAATACAGTGAGAACAGACATCTCTACCCTCGTGGCATTTACATTCCAGAGGGGTAATATTGACAACAAATAAAAAGAACCATATAGATACCATGTCAGACAATGAGAAATCTAATGAGACAAATAAAACAAGGCAAGGGTTAGGAGTGCAGGTACTTCGGGGGGAGGATAATTAAGGAGAGAGGGTGCAGTCCTCTTTAAAACTGTCTGTCTTCAAAGATCTTTAATTGAGATCAGAGAGGAGAATATGCAAATGAAGATGGATAAACCTCCTTGCTTAATGCAAAAAAATTACACGTAACAGATGGCAAGATTGACGGTTAAGAAGTCCCTTCAAAGGCAAAAATGTCAGATGAGTATCCCCTTTGTCCAGAAAGGGCTAGGTGAATAAACCTGAATGAAATTATGTAGTATTATTCAGTTTCTTTTTAATACCCCACGATTCCAGCAAAAATAATATTCCCACTCCACCTCCAACTGAGGTGCAGTTCTTAGAAGAAGTGGCTGAATGCAAAAATCACTACTGAGTTCCACATTTGATCAAGGACCGTGTACCATATAATAATCCCAACTAAAGTTATAAATCTGAAACCAATTCTGTCAACAAAGTGTGGCAAACTTATATATAATTATTATATAATTTCTTGAGACATAAAAACTGGATAGAGAAAAATAATATGAAAAATTAGTAGGTCTCTAAAAAAATAAAAAATCAGATGCATGTACACAAAGCCCTAGATTTCCAAACAAATTTTCTCAAACTGTTCTTGTAGAAATTAAACATTTTTCCACTAATACATACATAAAAATTAAGAAAAAAGTACTAAATTTTTAACTGATTTGTCCTCTTGCATGAAAGTAATAATGTGGATAATTTTATTATTCTATTGGACTCACCTAATAAATTGCTACTTATCTGAGCCAAAGGCTAAGGCTTTCTTAAAGTTGTAGAATTATGGAAGACTCAAAAGCCCGTAAGCTAATAAGTGTCCCCTGTGAAGAAGTCTCTTTACAATATAATATTCTGATAAATCTGTTTCACTGTTTGCCATCATCCAAAAAATCTAAGTTCATCCTATTTTAAATCCATACTATCTCCCTCAATTCCTACCTATTTGTTTTAGTTGTTTTCTAGAGAAAAATCCTGCTCTCCTCTACCAGCCTTGGACAGGCAGCAATGAATCCCCCAACTCAAGATTTCTCTTCTCCAGGTGCAACATGCCCAGTTCCATCAAATATTTCTCATATAATGACAGGACCTACTGGTTCAAAGATTCATGTATTTCATTCAAATGTCATCTCAAGTCTACGTGTATAGTGGTACAACTTTACTTCTTCACTTAAAAAATCCTTTTATACGAATGCCTAAGCTTAATAATTAGTCTCTCAATGAAGCATGTCTTCTCCACCTTTTGCTTGTAAGAATGATTTTCTAAATCTAAATGAAGTTCTCAGAAGTCATGCTAATATTGGCATTATTTATTTTTATTGACTTTTGAAAAAGATGGGCCATGACATGTACAGCTATTTGATTTAAAAAAGGTCACACAAAATAGTTCAGCATCAATGCATAAAGCAGGTTTATTCAAGCTGTGGTTGACAGACCATGTGGGGATGCCTGTTAGAGATACAGATTCCTAGACCTCTTCTATGGCAACAGAGTCTCTGGAAAGGGACTTGATGATCTGCAGTTTGAGCTGTTTATAAAATCTTTAGATCCCCTGGGGTTTAAGAATCATGGCCTAAAGACTTCAGTTAGGATTTTGCCTCCTAAAAAAGACACTTAAGTATCTCACCTGTAATCCAGGAATAAATCGACTATCCTTTTCAACCACGAGAAGTTCAGCGACATTGGCATTGAGAATGGATCTTGTAATGCCCCCTGGCCCAGGACCCACTTCATAAACATAGGCATTTGTCAGATTGCCAGCTTTCCTCACAATTTTATCTAGAGAAAAGAAATGTTTTAGTTGATTATCTGGGCAAATTTCAATGTACAGAACTTAAAATAATGTATATGAGTTATTATCAGCCATTACTCAATTAACTAATCCTTTATACACAACAGTTATCCAATTATTTAACTCTCAACCTAAACCAACATAGGTAACCATTCGATATTCTACTACTTTACTATTGAATTGTACTGGTCCCTTAACAAAAATAGGATTGTCATGACAAATCTCCTTAACTAAGTTTATCCAATACTGAATTTTCTATCTGTTCTTCTGCCAAACCAATTAATTCCTAAAGAGAACTGGCTGAATAAGCTGCACTATTTCTCTACAGTTGTTGAATATCGAATGTCTGAATAGGCAAGGCTAGTTTCACAGTCAGAGTTCCCAATGTTGCTAATTAACAATCCAGAAGCATAAAGCACTGGAAGTCTCCATTTTGACCTCGTAACATCTAGTTGGTGGCCATCATGGCAACAGTAACAAGTTCCTAGACACAGGACCACAGAAATTTGGTTTCTTGGTCATTTCCCTGAAAAAGTTCAATTTACCAGTGGAGGTTTTTTAAGCTCTGCAAACATGCAAATTGATATGGGAAAATTTAACTTTTAATTAATCAAATTCTCCAAGTTAGCAGAACCTCTAGAAATCATGGAAAAGATTATTGTGGATTCATTGCAACCAATCATCACTTCTGCAAAAATGTACAATGAGCTGGTCTTATGGACAGATATTAAAATCCAAGCACTGGAATAGTGGAAACATAGCCACTGAAAACATACCAGCAATTCTATGCAATGATCGCTGATATTGTACACTCCATTTTGGCTTCTGGTATTATAACCTAATTTTATAGGCTTAAAGGCAAAAGCTGTTTCTTAACCAACCCGAACAGTTTGTCTTTTAGTGGGTTCAGGGAAGAAATCAGCATCCACTCACCATTAATTATTTGTTGTGCTTTTTATGATTTCTCATAAAAAATTCCTACGACATGTTAACTAAGAACTACTCTCCCAATTTAACTTCTCTGAACTTTTCAGTTTCCTTGTCTACGGTTTCATTTGTGCAAGGGCATATGGAAAGGCAAATGGAAGGGAAGGCACTCCAGCTCAGGAGTAAATTCTAAAGCCCAATCCTCCCTACACTACAGACCAATAGCCCTCAGAGGGTACCGAGATGATAACTTAAGCACAAGCATTGTGCAGTAAATTTCATACACACTTTTAAAAGTGGAGCGCTATGACAGCAGGAAGGTCAGTGGCTCCGCCCTCAAACTTTTCAGGCATTCAAAAACAAATGAGTATCAAAGAGACACTGTCAATTCATTAAGCTTGGGTTTCAATCTTGTTTGGTTCCACTTGAGCCAACTCAAGACAAGTATCTTAATCTTTCATTTTGGTTCCCATAGAAGAGGTAATTACTGTGGAATTTGCTCCTGAGGGTGAATAAACCTCACACAAGAAAATGTGTATGAAGGAATTTTTAAAATATAGACCTATTTTCAGTCCCGAGAATGGCGCTTTTTTTTACCTATTATATGACTACTGACAAATACCTGGTAGGAAAGGCTAGTTTTGGTTACCATTAGAACCAAAGAATTTTCAAGGTGGCTAACCTTTTAAAAACCTCTTGTAGTAGGGCCTTCCTCCAATTAACAGATGAGAATACTGAAGCTCAGTTACGCTATTTTACCCAGTCACCTTGCAACTGGCAGAGTAAAGGCCCCACGTCCAAGAAATAAAACATTATATTCATGCTTTGTGCGCTGTATTTCTGTTGACTGAAGATGAACTTCCTGGGTGTGACTGATCGCTTCAGCTTCAGAATAGGGGCTGAACATAACGAAGTATCAAAACCTCAAAGACGGTGAGTACTCCAACAGCAAACTAAGGGCCACATTTATAATGCATCTTAATTGCAATCTCATCGTTTAGGAGACATCACTAAGAAATGGGGTGGTGGTTAAATGCATGTATATAACTGCCCAAACTTACCAAACGGTGCACTTCAAACTTGCTTCCAATTTTACTGTACATAAATTTTACCTCACAAAAAGTGACTTAATAAAATAAGGAGCGGGACTGTAAGTCCACTAACGTGTAAACTCCTTCAGGACAGCTATGCCTACTTCACACCCCTAGTGCATTTCCAGCACTAGTAACATAGTAGCTTATTTGGTATTTATTTACTAATGAATATTTGCGCCCTCGAGGATTTCTTAAACTGAGCAAGTAAACATTTAAATGACGAATAATACTTTTTCGACATGTTATTGATAAAAGTTTAAGTTCTAATTAAATGCTGGTAACTAAACTGCATGATGAAAAGCAAACCTAGTCTGCACATGCAGTGTCCATTTCATGGCGGTAACGCCAAGGTTAGAATTCCCACAACCGCCGTTCCTCGACAGGCGGACCCTTCTCCCTGGAGTGTGCGCGGTGGCCGCACCACCTGCTTGCGCGGCCCACAGTACACCCGCCGGGCGCGGAGTTCCGTCCCACGCGTCTCCTGGGCGGGGTGCCTCCGGAGATCTGGTACAAGGCGGTAAAAGGACCTCGGAGGCCCGCCGCACACCTGAGCCTGACCCCGGACCCCCGCCCCACGCCTGCAGGGACGCCGGAGAGACGTCCCGGGAGCACTGAGAAGCCATCCACCTGTCAGCCTCAAGTCCAGGAGGAAATTCTGGGATAGCTGCTTCAATGCTCGCAGTTTGAACAACTTAATGATTTCTCGAATCGTGGGCAACGGCGGGAGGCGGAAAGTGCTGAGCGCCGGAGACGAAGCCATGACACGACCAGGAGCCGTGCAGGGCTCAGGGGTCGTCGCTATGCTGCGCCCTAAGCACCCGACGGGGAGGAGCCTGAGAGCAGTAGGGTCCGCCCCCGGGCCCACCTCATTGGTCGGATTTACCCCGCCGGAAGCGAAGAGCACGGCCTGGAAATCAGGAAGCATCGAGAACGCATGCGCCACGTTCTTCAAGGCCCGGTGCAGGCTGGGTGCACACTGGTTCCGTACACCGGGGTGACGGAGAAGTCTTGCGGGCGTGGCCTCCTTTTGGTGGGCGGGGACTCAGGGGAGGGGCGAGGCGGGGCCTGGACAGGAACCCGGTGAGGCGGGGCGAGGCGAGGCGGGGCGGGGCGGGGCGAGGCGGGGCGGGGCGGGGCGAGGCGGGGCGGGGCGGGGGATGGGTAGAGGGGTGCAGTTCTCCTGACAGCTAGTCGTTCCTAATACCTTAGACGTTTTTAGAACTTCGTCACTGCGGGTGCCGAGTGGCAGGTATCTAATTTCTTTCAGCCTTAGTTTTTTTCATCTGTTAAATGGACATAATGTCTGCCTTAAAATTGTAGGCACTAAATGAGAGAGGTGGCCTGGTGTGCATATTCAGAGCATAGCACACAATGCATGGCATGTGGGAAGCCCGCAATCAGTGGTGGCCTTTCCTATTATAATTATCTAGCAGATGAATGCAGTCCAGAGGGTTATGAGCACAGCTTGTTAGTGAGAGCTAGAAGTGGAAGCCAACTGTTCTCCTTCAAAATGTATCCAGTCAATGAGAAAACCGCCTCATTTAGTACTTTAAGAAGTGTTTTCATTTACATCAAATATTTGTTTTTGAACCTTCAGTAAAGGTCTTGTAAAATAAGTATGACAAGTATTACTAGTCTCAGTTTAGAGCAGAGGAAACAAAAACTTAGATGATATAACTTAATGAAATTCACAAAGCTAGAAAATTGTGGAACCCAGATCCAGTCTGTTTCCTGACATGCATGGCGGCGCTCTTTCTACTAATCTGCCTATGCATTGAATATTGGTTGCCACGATTTGTTTACCTTCCCACAGTTATTGCCCCTTGATGCTCTGAGGTACTTCAGTCTTATTACAGTAACTGGAAAACTAAGATGGAAAAGAATGGAAATAAACATGGTTATACTAATGATAGCTAACATTCATTGAGCTTTTTCCAGAGTTCCAGGTTTCACTGCCAAGTGTGTCACAACAATTACCTCATTGTCACAAAAGATAAAGTCTTAGAGAGGTTAAGCAATTTGCTGTAGGCTGCACAGCAAATAAGTGGTGGAATCACAACTTGAATCCTCAAGTCTGTGTCCAGAGCCTGCTTTTTTAATCTGTGAAATCAATGTAGAAAGATTATTTGACTTACCTAAGGTGGTGATATCCAAGCACAAAGAGATAACTCAAAAATGTGAGCTGTGGCCTTTCCATTATAAGGGAGGGAACAGAAAAGTAAAGAAAGCAAAGATAAAACCTCTGGTAGATGGGAGAATTTAGCTTTTCTTACCCTGTTTTTGCAGATTTCTGCATTGATCACAAGTAAATAGTAAAACTATTTTTATTTTTCACAATAGTAAGTTTAAAATAAAGCTAGTGGAAGACCAAAGAATTGTGGGTATGATGAGGAAATGAGGGGGTCCATTGAAATTCCACTGGAAAACCCAACTGCCTTCTTCTGTTATAGTTACATTAAAAGGAACTGTGGGATAATATGACATACATCTTGCCTTTGAAAATTTGGAAGTGATTCCCACAGAGGTCAGGCTATTTGCCTAAGATGGCACAGAAATCTAGGTTAAAAGCTTAAATTCTTGATTTAAAGCCCTTATTTTCCAAAATATACTATACATTGGAAGACATTCATTTAGTAAAATTCATTGTCTGATTTACTTCAGGCAACCATCCTATGTGGATGAGTTTGTTATTTTTATTTTCCTGTGAAGAAATAGAGGGATATGAGGTCATTTGACTTGCCCAGGGTCACATAGCAAAGTACAGAGAGAAGACTTAACCTGAATTCTTTCTTTTCTGAGTTCTGATTTTATGGGTTAATTATTTAAAGTATGTTAATTTTATAATATTATTTAAATATATAGAATATGAATCTGGGTATAAACTTGAGTTTACAGTTTTCATAAGACTATCTAAAATACAATTACAATAAATGTACACAAAACTACAAAACCAATACAATGATACATCATGTTCAACACTGCTCTTAATGTAGACTGGCAGGATTCTTTTTTTAAAGGTCGGCTCACCAATGCTATGGTGTGCCATATAATGACTGAAATGTCTCATCCGCTTTCTGGATCCACATTATCACCAAATCTTGGTTCGGAATTTTTGCCATTGTTGTTTGCCTTTCTTTTGGAGGAACATGGAAGCTACACACTAAGTCGGCTTGTGTCTCTTGTCATTAGCTTGGTTACAAATGAAGTTGAATTATTTGGCACTAATGCCATGAATTGCATAGCATTTATAAGGAGGATTTTCAGATAATCCAGAATGTGTTGGCGTGAGAGTGTTGAAAGAGTAACACCAACATAAAAACAAAACAAAATTTAAAAGAATAAAATATATTTACATGGAGAATTTGTGGGATCTTGAAATTTTGCCCCCAGATCTAAGTACGAGAATCATTGTCTTATACCATGCCATCTTCAATAAATAATATTTGTGAGGTGATGCCCTATTATTTGTACAGCAGTTTCCCATGTTACATCACTTAATTCTCATTTCAATTCTGTGATGTAGGTTTACAAAGATACTCAGTGAGCACCATTACAGTGCTGGTAAGTGTGCAGCTGAATCTCAAATACCCATCTTCTGACTCTACTATGCTTTTACCTCTGATATATGTTAAATAATTGTTGAAATGAATTTCAAAAATCCATCTTAAGAGAATCTTCCAACTTTTTAATAGTTCTTGAGATTTAATTCCTATCATCATAAATATCTGATCCTCAGTCTTTTAATTTTCAGAAAATTATGCATAACTCCCTGCAAAGCATATGAAATCAGCAGGGGGTGTTTTAGTAGTTTAGTTCATATTAATGAAAACAGTTTTATCCCTTAAAAGAGAAGTACGCGGTTTCATCAGTTTTGAAGCTTTGGAATATCTGCTTCATCTGGATATAGATTTTAATATGCTAAAATATTATAATTAATACAGAAATTACTAGCCCCACCTGTCAGTGAAAATGAAGAACTACAAATGACTCATATTAAACTAGAATGCAGAATTCCAATTTTCACAAATCCCAGAATGGTTATATAGGAAAACTACTTGTTATTTTAATGTTTATTTTAATGTAAATGCATATGTGACTTTATTTGGTACAAGTAATTTAATGTCTATTTAAGAAAAAACACTAGTTCTAAAAGGTTGTCATTTTATAGTTCCCTGGAAGAGACTTGAAAGCCACAAAAAGCAATATCTTTCTGCCGTGTGGGAATTTTCAGAGAAAATTAAATGTGGTTTGGAATTGCCATATTGAACTTTATCAAATGACTATTATGGTATGTAAAGTGCCCTTTTCTGATAGTATAATTCTGTATAATATGACTCAATATGACTCAATTCTCTAGAGAAATATTAACAGCTGCATTTTGCACATATTTAGTTTTTTTTTAATGGTTATTTGATGCCCACTGTTCACAAAGGAATCTACTGACCTACCTAGAGGGAAGAAGGAAATACATGATAATTCTGAGCAGATAGACCAAATGCTTATTCTATGGGGATAGAAGCAGGGCAACATATGGCAAGCAACACAGGCTAATTACCTGAGGGAACTATGTAACATTTATTCTATTTTTTTAAATATAATGTTTATCACTATTCCAGACAGTATTTGAAAGCCTGCTGATTATCCCCAAAGATCTGTCGATTGCTGTCAGGTATCCTGATGAGGTAATGAGGATAGGCAACGCCTTCAACTCAGGATGAGTCAGAGAACTGTGGGTAGGGTTTATCCTACACCAGAAAGCAAATCCTTGTGTGAATGAAGAAAAAAATCAGCACATGCTAAAGGCACTGTAAAAATAATTAGCCTTCATTATATTAATAGTTTATTAGTTTAAGCTTCAATGTTTAACTGGAAAAAAGGTTAAGAATAACACTGTGAATATGGATATATTTGTATTTAAGTATTTTCCATGCAGTTAAAACTGATGTGTGAACAAACTGCCCTGTGAATGGGGAAGCTCTGGATTCAACAAGTCAATAGGTCTCCTTGGGCATCTTGGTGATGGCCCCCTGTCCCTTCGTAGCAAAGTGTGGGCTACTAAATAAGGCCACATCTATTCCTTTCTCTGTTCCCTATCCTTTCCCATCTCTACTTCAAGCCTCAGAGACCAAAGAGTGTAGACCAAGGCCATCAGAAGCAGACACTGCCCCCGGGCACACCCCTGGTTTGTGGTCCACAATCTTCTAGTTGTGAGTTAGAATTCATTCACAGCAACGGGCTGCCTATTCTTCCACCTGAGAAGGGGTAGGTGAAGACAACAGGTAGAAGACTAGGGAGACTTGCTCAGCCTGGAGGCAGCCTCTTGTTTCCCTTTCAGCTCACCTGCAGCCCAGTGCCTTCAGATTGCTGTTGGATTTATCATAGTCCCCTAGCCTACTAGACTTCCCCCCCGTCTGAGTCACCCACAACAAATACTCCCCTCACCATTTTCCACAGTCCAGTATAAACCATCACGCCCCTAGTGAATTTCAGCTATGGGATTAAATGACTGATAGCAAGTATTATTTCCCAGTGATAGTTCTGTTTCTCCAGTTTGGGAACTAGGACCAGGCAGACATAATAGGCAGCTTCCCTGTTTCACCTAAGGTGAGAATCTAGACTTAGGCAATTCCAGCTTCTGGTATCAGAGTAGATACTTAAAAGGCAGGGAAAGGCAAAGCTACTGTTAACCCTCCCACTTTTCCCTTTTGAATGGGATGAGAAAAAAGGAGAATTTGTAGCTCCTAATATGGCCTGCATGTGTTTCCTCACTTAAAGAAGAAAGAAAAGAAATCACATATCCATTGAGCCAACAATCCTACTCCTGCCCCATTTCCAGCCCCTCTTCACAGCCAAACTTGTGCAGAGCCAGACAGGCCTGTTGTTCTGACTTTCTTGTTTCCTTTCCACTTTGTAGGCCACTTCATCCTTGCTTCTAAAATGCCTGCCATCAAGATTCTCAAGGATTCCTATGCTCCCTAATCTGAAGGACATTTACCCATTCTAGCTTTACTTAGTATATCACAATAGGTAGATTTAATAACACTTACTACATAGCATGCTGAATTCTAGGTATCTTACCCTTAAATAGCTTTTTAAATGTGTATAACATATTATCCCATTTTACTGATGAAGAAACTGTAGCACACAGAAGTTGAGTGTCCAAGTTCACACAACTCTTTATTAAAAGAGGAGTGTGAACTTGGGTGGTCTGACTGCAACTTCTTCTGACTGCACACGTCAGCTCTGGGCTATGTTGACTGACGCTGAGGGCTCACAGTTACCCTCTCTTGGAAGTACTCTGTTCCCTCAACTTCTGCTACAGCCTGCGTCTTTCTGTTTCTCATAAGCTGACTTCACTTCCTCTACCCAAACTTTTAAGTATATGATTTCTCAGACTCAGCCCAAGATCCTCTTTGCTCTCTCCTGCTTCTTCCTAGATGATCTCATTAATTTTCATGGATTTAATGCCATTTTTATACTGATGCATCTCAACTTTGTATTTCCAACTTCAAACTTGTATATGTACATCTGCCTGCTTTATGCATCACTGGGATGTCTCTCAGGTATTTCAAGCTTGATATGTCCAAACAGAATGCTTTTTCTTCTCCATGAAACTATCTCTCCACAAACTTTCCCATACAGTGACTCTAGAAACCTGAGTCTCTCTCTCTCCCCTCCATATCCATATCCCACTACCTTCATCAACTTCTGAAATCCCATCTTGACAACAGATCTCCCAAATGACTTCTACTTCCCATTTGTGCTGCCAGCATCTTTCACACACAGTCCTGCAACAGCCTACAATCTTCTTGCTCTACAGTCTGTTTATATTCATCAACAAAAGGATTTTAAAAATGTAAATTGGGTCACTTCACCTATCTGCATTAAACCATTCATGGGCCTCCCACTGCATTTAAAAGAAACATCCAATTGCTTGCTATGACCTTAAAAAGCTGAATCTAGCCCCTGCTTATCCCCAACCTCATTTAGATCCACCTACCCAATAAACTGCAGCCATGAGATTTTTGCTCCTCAAACACGTCAAGTTCTTGCTTCCTCCCGTTTCTTGCATGTGCAGTTTTCTCTCCCACTTTCACCTGCCTTCTCTTTTTCCATGTCTCACCAACAAGGTGACCTCCTCAATTAGAACCTCTCTTGACAAATTCTGGAAGTTAGAACACCAGTTTGGCCTTTGCCTACCTTTCTTTAAGGTTTTGCTTGTATATTGCTTCCTTTAACACTTTTTCTTTTTAGCATAGTCTTAGTAACTGTCATAACAACACATTTCCTCTAGTTTGCATTTTGGAAAAAAATGACTCAGAGCAAGGAACTGCTCCCCTTCCTCGCTCCCTGGGTGTCTGCTGATCAGCCTCCCCAGAGGTGACAGTCTGTGTGTAGCAGAGAGAAAGGATGCCAAAGGTCTGGAAACTGGAGCAGGACCCTGGAGGCCCTCCTCAGGCTATCTAGAATAGTTCATTTATATTATATTATGTTCATTATATTATATCATGTCATTATATTAATCATATATCTTATTATACTGTTCCCTATATCATATCATACTATAATTTATTTATATCCTATGTTAGGAGTTAAATAAAGTTTTGTGGTTTCACCCAGGGATCCAATCATGACTATTATTTCAAAGTGAAAATACCTCCTAAATTTCAATGAATTTACAAATAACCTGCTAAAAAATTTGGCAAACTGAATTTTTAAACTGTCCCTGTCATTCTTATTCTCTGTACTTTAATTTGAAGCCATTCCATATACTTCATACGAACTTTTTCAACTTTTTAGACAGTGACCCACAATAAAAAATGCTGTTTACATGGTAACCCTGTACACATACCCACACATACACATACACAAGTTACATAAAAAACTTAACCTAACTACGTGTGATGCACTCTGTTTCCTAAACTATTTTTATCATTCCTTTCTTTTCTAAAAAATGATTGTTACAATATATTACATCAATGTTTGCTGCTCAATAATGGATTGTGACTTGAAGTTTGTAAAACACTGTTTTATTTCTTACTGGCCCTAAGCCGAAAAGCAGAATATGATATACTCCTCTAAGACCTTTGCTAGTTTCCCTTCATTCACTTGTGACAACTATCTCTGTAACTCATATGACATATTTTTTGTTTGTTTTTTAGGTTTTAGAAGTGCTAGCAAGGCTGGTCACTAGCAAATATAGTTGATAGGTAATTTTTTTTCTTGAATAAATACATATACTCTCAATTTATTGTTAAGTATAATGATTCATGTTATATCAGAAAGATCATACATACTTTTATCATTTTCCTATAAACATTGATTTTTTGGGGGTCTCATGGTATATATCCATTTCTGGAACATAAAGCAAAACAAAGAGCATTTTGCTTCTTTTCTGGTACAGGAGTGAGGCCTGATGCATCACATTCACTGTTAGGAAGCCCTGGGAAGAGATGGGCCCAGAAGCTTATATAATTTGGGAGACTTACTTTAAAAAGAAGAATACAAAATTACAAATATAAATTAGGTATGAAAGTCAATATTTGTTTGGAATAAGGAAAGAAATCACAAGACATGACAAATAATGACAACCAGCCCAATCATCACAACACCCAGAAAAGTAACCTAATATATTGTTTTTATTAATTAACTACTTTCAGACTTCTTTAGTAATTTCCCCCATAGATTTTTTAGAAATGCTTTAATTGCCTCTTCATATGATAATGTTTGGGAATATTTTCCATAGAGAGAAAAGGAAAATAAGTTTGTTTTTCCTCACTATGATAGATTAAAATTTGGTTTCTGTTTTTGATAGCTTAGAAACATTTCTTGCAGCTTTGAACTTATCACTGGGGATGTTATGCAAATTGTTAAGAGTGGTCAGATTTGGAAATCCTCTATGAAATTTTTTGTATTTATGATCTGTATGTTTCTAGGGCATTTCAAGTTTTTTTTATTACTTGGTATCTAATTTAAAACTTTGAATTGATGACACTCATTAACCAATTTGTCATAGATACCCTCATTATAGTGATGCATTATAAGTTTATGTTATATTAATTGATGTCAGTTTTTAGTATCAAATAATCAAGATATTTAATTTTTTCCAGAGTATTGATATGAGTCACTCCTTTTTATTAATTGGGTTAGCAAATAACCCATGAGCCAATTCATTACTTCTATTCAATTTATTTATTCCTCTTAAATTACTACATTTGATATGATGAAATTTTTTATTGCAATTCACTTCTTGATATAGAAATCATTTCTATTGATTTTACTGCTCTATTTATCACTCTGTTGCCTTTGTTTCTTACCCAATTGCCTTTTTTAATCTAAATTTTCTCTCAGTTCTTTAAGAACATAAATTTAGATAGCAGAAAGCACACTCCAAATTCATGCAAATCAGGTATCTATAATTTTGCATTTGTTTGACTGAAATGTGCTGAAATGTCTTTCCAAATCTCAGTTCAACTGTGTATTCTTAATTCATTTTCCCCTTTCACCAGATTCCCAAGTTACCTCTTACCACCACAGTACTACCTGGAAAGAGACAATGGTCTTAAATTGTTTAAAATGTCTTCCTTTTGCAAATTTTACAGAAACACACACCACATGAATGTATTTTTCCAGGGCCCATCCTAGGTCCTTGAAAGAGACTTGTTCATATGAGACTCCTGATGCTTCAATTTCATGAGCTGCATGGTCAGTCAGCCTGTGTGCAGGAATGAGGGCCAGACTGGATGACTTCCAGGGACACCATTACTGGAGGACCAGTCATCTCACCCAGGCAAAACAAGGGCTTCTTCACAATGTGTGCATCGTAGACAGTGTGGACGCAGGTAGTTTATTTGGCAAGTGATCTCAACACAAATGAGGAAATGGAAAGTCTGTGATGGGAAAGGAAGAAAAGCCAATATAATGTGGTTAAAAAAATACAGTTGACCCTTGAACACGGGGAGCAGGGACACCAACTCCTGCACAATTGAAAAACCACATCTAACTTCTGAGCCCCCCAAAACCTTAACTACTAGTAGCCTCCAGTTGACTGGAAACCTTACCGATAACATAAACAATTAATTAACACATATTTTGTATGCTACATGAATTATATATTGTATTCTTACAATAAAGTAAGATAGAGAAAAGACAATTTCATTAAGAACATCATAAAGAAGAGAAAACATGTTTATGGCATGGCACTGTGTTTATCAATACTGTAAGTTTACATTGTCTGTTTACAAGATGAACTGTCTCCACCCCTGAGCTCACTGCAGTGAGGAGAGGAGGTGGGTAGGAAGTTATTACAGTAGTACCGTGTATAGTACAGTTAGGTGTTATGTGGTTATAGTTTAATACTGCATTAATTAAAAAATATATTTTGATACTGTTTACATTTCCCTCAACTGCAAATGGCGCCACATTTGTATCTGTGTGTGTAAGTTCTCATAAATTTTAACTTTTTATAATAGATTTGTGAGTATTTTATGGTAACAAATGATCAAATAGACTAGTATCTACATATATTTTGTGTATTTATGACATACCTTTTTCTTAATTTTTTGTTATTTCTAGCCTGCATGGTTTGTCTGCAAGTTTTTTCAAACTGTTGCCTATCTGTGAAAAATTTTCTGATATATATATTGAAAAATGTCTGCATATCAGTGACCCAGCAAAGTTCAAACCCATGTTGTTCAAGGTGAACTATAGCTTATAATTAATGCTCAATCCCACTGGAGACCCTTTGATAAACTCTGTGAAACCTAACTCAGAATGTTGCCACTGGAAGCTGGGGAAGCTCCCAAGTACTCAGGACTGAGGAAGGCAGAGCGGGTGGGGAGCTGTCAGTCTGCCCACCTGCGGTTCAGCTGTAGGTGAGCTTGGGAGGCCATGGGGTGTGCAGTGGGGCAAGAATGTGGGCCACCTGCTTGTACTGTGTGGCCCCGATTTCCCCTGAAGATTTGGGAATTCAGTTATTTAGAGTGATCAGGAATCTTCAGTGCTGTGGACCTTTCTTACTTCATTATGATGACTTTGAAGTTAGAAGAGAGGGGATTGAAAGACAATGTGAATTACCCTCACTTGCTATGGAAAATTCTCTAATCCCTGTAATTAAATTCTAGAATCAAGATATTCTGAGCAACATACAAGCATTTTCTTCAAGCCAAAATAGAGCATAGTTAGAATTTCTAATTCCCTTTACTTGAAATGCATCACTTCCTTAGTAAAAGTGGTGAAGTATTTTTGTATATGCCAACAAGGAACGGTTCATTCATGAGAATGAAGTTTGACTTTCTAAGGGCTCCTGTGGTATTGTCTTTTTCATTTGGAGGAAGGAAAATCTTGACCACTTTATTCTGAGATACTGTTAAAGATGGAAATTATGGTACTTCAAGGGAGGAAAAAATTTATGGGATTGGTTTAGTAAGAGAATGAACACCAGGCTAAGTGTTAATAAAGCTGGGTTCTTGTCCACATTTAATCACTGTATGAAACTTAGGAAGGCATTTTTCTTCTCTATGCCTCAGTTTCCTCATCTATATGATAGAAAACTTGGATTAGTTCACCCTTGCCTTGAGCTCTGAGGAACTGTCATGGAAAAAATTAAGTGTATAGCCTTTGATAAGGTGTTACTGTAGCCTTGTGGGCTTGACAAGAGAGGCTAACCTTTTTGACCTTCAGTTTTCTTATCTGAAAAATGAAGGGACTGGGTTAGATATTTCCTAAGGACACCACTGCTATATACCGTCCAATGAAATAAAAATGTGGGGAGAAAATCTGGAAGGATGCATAAAAGGAAGGCCTGCCTGGCCACTGGGTGGTGATCTTGTTCCATGCTAAGAAAGATTTTATAGCTTTTACCAATAGTGCCAAAGTTGGAATTAACTAAGCACAGTGAAGAAAGATTTTCGAAAAGGATACTGAAATAAAATCAGGTCAGCAAAAACCCAGAATTATAGAGGAATGACAATAAACAGCAATGCCAAATAGGAGAAATAAAATCCCTATAGTCAAGACAGTAAAACATAGAGGGGTCTATGACAGTTGTGTTTTGGGTATTATTTAAAGGAACACAGGGAGAGGAGTACATTGTAAATTTATATAGTTTTAGAAAAACACGGTTTAAAAGTTGACTCCAACATTTAAAGATTTAACTCGTAGAAGAATCGAACACTTTAAAACTATCCTAGAATATAGAAGTTTAAACCTGCACAAACTAAACACTAGAATCAACAAACATACATGTCCTTTTTTTGTCTAGATCTAAAGGAAGCATGTAAAAGGTTTGTAATCCTTTTTCAATACTGTAGTATTAAATGAACCAATCAACAAGTCTTGAGCTTTTTCACATTTTAGAGGAGAATGAGGTCCCTGGCAGACTATCTAAGCTAAACTTTAAAATTTTAGAACGGTCGCTCCTGGAGCTAATGATCTGCCTGGGTATCTGCAGGGCTTTGAGTCGAGGTCTGCTTCTGTGGAGATAAATAAGCATCAGTAGGAATGCAGGGAAGGATAAAGGCTTGCTGAGCACAGTGTTGGCCCACCTTTAGCTCTTGAAAAGGTTATATTCAAAAGAGAAACATAATCTTCCCAATAAAGCACAGTGAACGTGAAGAGGAAAACCTAGTGGCTTAAGGAAGAGGAAATGATGGACAGACTTGACTCTTGCATGCAACCTTCACCCTCCCATATACTGCAAATGCTGTTGGTACAATACGCTGAGAGATGATGGCAGGGGGATGCCTACGCCCCTGCCTGCCATGTGCTTGGCTGACTCTGCCCATCACCTTCCCTCCAGTTTTTCTTGGTTACTACTTTTCCTTCCTGACGGTGGACACAGGTTTCTTCGGAAGGCCAAAGTGTGGGCCTGGTGGCTCCAGTTACCATGGCTGCTTCTTTCCTCTGCTTGCCTTTGATACATTAGCTATTAGCTTACATAATCCTCTCACAGGAGGATGTCCCCCATTCAAAAGAAAAAAAGTTATATTGCTAAGTAACCTTTAACAATGAATAACATTCATTATGCACTTGCTTAATGATACAAAGGCATTGTTTGTTCTACTTCAGGTGATAACAGCAGATCAAAGGCATCGAGACCAGAATGTACTCTAGAAGAGCCAGCAGAGACTGTATGGAAATAATGCTTAGCATTTATGTCGCACTTTATACTCTCAAAGGATTCTGCAATTATTAATTAGCCCACACAATAGCTCTATGAGGAAGGTCAGTGTTATTAGCTCTATTTTACAGATGAAGAACCAGATAGCAGTTAAGTGATTCCCCACCCCCACCTCTACCTTTTAAAGATCTCCTTTCAAAGCAGACCCAGAGGTGGGAACTGCAGTAGATTACAAAGTGGCTGAAGGGTAAACACACAAGAGCTGCCCCTTGCAGAAATTCTATTCCCTTTGATCGGTCTTTTGAAAACCCTCTGAATAGAACTACCTTCTGAACTTGTGTACCACCTCTCTCAGCAGCGTGATTCCTCTGGCTAAAATTATCTTCTGTGTACATCTGCTGCTTTGTATGTAATTTCTTTCATTCATTCATTCATTCATTCATTCATTCATTCATTCATTCATTCAATGAACCTTAATTGGGTACTTCCTATTGTTGATTTGGGCAGTAATATAGAAATGGAAAACAACTGGCTCTTGCCTTCAGGAACTCTTATTTCCTGGCACGTGTGCATGTGCACACACACACACACCCCTCTCCTAGCCGACACTGGAGGAAGGAATAGAGTCTCTCTGGTGAAGCACTACCCTGAGCACCTCCTGATGCCTGTGGTATAGGCAGTGGGGCTCCCAGGGAGAGAAGCTCTGAATAAGGTATCCTGAATGTTGGCCACTTCACATTTTTGCCTTAAACCAGGCCTTCTCTTGTCTAATCTGATAAACTAATATTCTGTAGTGTTGTGATTATTTGTGTGACTGTCTTCCTTTGTCAAAGGACTGTAAGCAGTTTGAAAATTGGGGCTAGTTCTCGTAGCCCGCAGTGGCTGTAGGAGGTAATAGCATGAATGGCCGCCCTGTGCTGAGCTCCCACCCTTTTTAGTGCTTTACAGTGCTGATCTTAGTTCAGCCTCACAGCCACTCTTGAGGCAAGGGCTGGTATTTGCTCTTATCCTTTATGTTCAGTTGAGGAAAGACTGAGAACGGTTAAGTAATTTGCTCAAAGCCACATAGTTGTTGCAATCATTTAGAAGGAATTTAGTAACGCTTGGTGCTGAGTATGGAGATCCATCCAAATGATTTGCCAAATAGAAATGGTCACTCCCTATTTTTAGGTTACTGTCCACTGGGGAAGATAAACATTAATCAAATATTAACTATATTATCAGTGTATAATTACAACCTGTTGGAAAGTCTGTGAAGGAAAAATAAAAGGTGCGTCATAGAAAAGCCAGCACAGGGTGACCTGCTCTAATCACAAGCCAAGGGACGTAGGGACAGACAGTGGGTAAAGGTCAAGGTCAGGGAAGGTGTACCTGAAGGTTCTGACATTTAAGCTGAGTTTTGAAAGATAATGGGTGTTAAGTAAGCCAAAGGGAACAGCACCAAAGGTGTTAATGTAGGAGGGATCTGGGAGTATCTGAGAAGCAGGGCTTCTGTGCAGAAGAAGGCAGGGAAGCATGTCAAGTGGGAGGGTGACTGGAGAAGGAAGTGGGTCTGATCTGGTAGGACCTTGAAGGCAGGGTCGAATCTCAGGTTGAGGAACAATAGATGTTTAAGGATTTTAAGTAAATGCATGTCTTGATCAGCTGGCATGTCAATCTGGATGCCGTGGGGAAAATAATTAGAGAAGAGGCTAAGTGTAAAAAAGGAAAACTGAATGAGAAGATATTCTAGTAATTCTGGTATAGGAAGATGGTGAAGCCAGGGTGGCCACAGTAGAGATGGAGAGAAACATACCGGTTTGTGAATTATTTAGAAAGTCATGTGTCCACTTCTTGGTGATGGGTGGGAAGAGACAGAGAGCTGAGGGAAAGGGAGGTGTCCAGGCTGATTCTTGGGTCCTGACTTGGGCAGTGAATGATTAGAGATGTGTACTGGAAGGGACCATGGGTTTGGGGAGAGTTCTTGAGGTCGTGGCAGAGGCACAGTTTAAATCTAGATTTGCTTCTCATCAAAATGCTCTCTATCCTCACGACATGCACATGAGTTTGGAAATCTAGAGCTGAGGTGCACTTCCAGCTTGCTATTCATGGTCAGCCTCCATTGCGATCACTGAGATCTTCTGGAAGAGATACATTTCACCTTTGTCTATGCATTTAATGATATCAGCAGTAGAAATGTCCACCCAGGCAGACATGCAACAGAGGTCCTTTTGCTCAGGGGAGACCTATAATTCCACAAACTTGCTGCTCAGCAGTTAGGCAGGAAGGCTTAAAGTGTTAGGGTTGGACTCTTGCCCCCACAACTTGCGATCTCTGTGACAATGGGCGAATTATGCAACACATCCAAGCCTCCTTTTCCTCACCTGTAAGGCAGGAATTTCCCCCATCACGGGGTTGGTGGAAGCATCAGGGCTGCTGTGTGCTCACCTTGGCAAGAATTAGAGAAACGTTCCCATTCTTAAGTAAAAATATCTTTATGAAGTTAGTATATTACGTATTTCTTACTAATTACAATTATACAAGCATAAAATCATTCTGAATAAATAACATAAATCAAATTATTAAACATAATATAATATCCAATTTGAATTTTTAATCACAATAATTAGAAAATCAAATTTAAAAATAATAGATACATAACCAGCCAAAAATTTTAATAGCAGTTAATCATGAAATTTCCATAGCAACAAATAAACAAGTGTTCTAATATAATTAGCAGACTGTTACGTAGTAATCTCTAATTTATGTCAATTTAATACTTACTTTGTATATTGTTAACGCTAAATTAACATTAGTTATTACCTAGTTATTTGTATCATAATGAAAGTGTCTGTGTATGTAAAAATAGGAACTGTGCAATCCCACTCAGTATTGAAAACATGTGGCAGAGTTTATGAACTGCAGTGTATTGATGCTGATAGAGATTTTAAAAAAATGTAATATACTAATCCATCAGTACTTTAGTGAGAAAAGCATCTTCTTATTTCAAAACACAGGTTATTTTGGTTTTAAACCATCAAGGTCTTTTAATAATCAAACATATTTCTTCCTCTGTAGGTCTTAAGCAGAAAGTGGTATATATCAACCCTGGTGAAAAAAAGATGTTTTACAGTCACCTGCCAAAAATCTGCCTCAGTAACTCTACATCTTTCTCATCTTTGAGGTTAACAAAATTATGATAAAAATACAAAAAAAATCTCAGAATCACAAGACAGCTATGATGTGATCCTCCAATGTGCTATTTTTGTGCAGTGTACAACCTAAACCACTCTATGCAGTGGTTCCACACAGGATTACAAGAGACGATTCTATAAAGTGCTTAGCATACATAGGAAATGCCATACACTGAGTGCTCACTAATGTTAGCTTTTTATTTGTAGTTTTTAAATCTACACAACAATTGAGGTGGTGTAGGATTAAATGCTCTTGCCCACGTCCTCATGCCCTTTGTGGTTAGTATGAATGTACATCATCAGTGTGGATAGCATAATATAAAGAGTGATGCTCTATTAGATGTTTGCACAAAATCTTTCTTGGTTAACTCCACCTCCTCTCTTCACCAGCGCCACTACAGCAAGTATGATGACAATTATGAAATGTACAGTGCCTTGTTATCAATCGAGTTGATTGCTCATTCTTAGATTTACTACAGAGAAAGATCCACATTATGGTTTGTTTCAATATTTTACTTCAATCCTCTTAATGGCAGCAAGCCCAGAAAAGGAACCCCAACACTGACTGCTAAAATATAACTAACTAGTTGCCAAGTGGGTATATAGATTGGGATAGTCAAGAGAAAGAGGTAGGAATCATTTAATGCTCAAAGGTAAGTACATTTAAAGAATAGGTAACCAATATAGCCAAGTGATGTGCTTTAAAATGCATTAGGAGAAAAAGAGTGAAAGGTATGAGAGAGATTTTCAGAAAAGATGATGATGGTTAGCCAAAATGCTTCCATTATGATCAGAAGACCAAAAAGGTGAACCAAAGAATGCAGCAGGAGATGCTGTGGTGAAGGTCCCTGGCACTGGTTTGGCAAAGTAGATAAAGGTGAATACTTAAACAGTTGAAATTTAAGGTTGAAGGCATTAGAACGAAATGAAAGCAGAGACACGGCTGAGCTGTGGAAGCCATGCCTCACATTTCCACCCACCGATGCGGCTGGAGCACGGCTTCAGGAGCTCCATAGTCATTTTCTGCAGGAAGGGAAAAGGGAAAATAACTAGTTAAAGGGAGATAGAGTTCCTCAAGCTTTTTGTTTGTTTCTTCATTTTATTTATTTTTTATTATTTTGTTTCTAAGACCATGTCACATTATTCTGAAAGGCCTTCTTCTTTTTAAAGAAAATACCATATCAAGTCAAAGCATCAGTTATTATAAAGGGTTAATTAGGGACAAATGTTTCTAAGAAAGATGGATATTCAAATGCGAGGGAAAGAGTTGTAGAAACAAAATGAAGCCATAGGAAAAACCTTTAAAGGGAAATAAAAGGTGACTGCTCTGGTGAGTAAGAAACTTCTAGAGAGAAGCAGAGAGAGCAAAAAAAATGAGAAGTCTAAGCTCTGAGGAAGTGAAATCACTAATAGTAGGAATTATATTTATATTTATATTTATGTTTCCATACTTGTATATCTGTCCATCTCTACTTACAAAATAAAAAAATAAGTCAGGTTAGCACAAACATCTTCTCCAAAGTAATAAATATTCTGCCACATAATAAATATTTTTGGCTTTGTGGGCCATATGGTCTCTACTTGTATGGCAACTACTCAACCCCACGATTGTACATGGAAAGCTGTCATGTATGTAAATGGTGAGGGTGTTTGTATGCAAATAAAACTTTATTTATAAAAACGGATGTTGGGTTGATTTGGCCTGTGGGTTTTAGTGTGCTGACCCCTGATTTTAGGAATCTAATCCTCTCATTTCCAGATGAGAATAGGAGATCCAGAGCATTTCAGTAAGCTAGCACAGGCCTTAAAACTCAGTAGTGGGGAGCACAAACTGGAGAATAAGCAGTGTTTAGGTATATGCTAATCATGGAGGAATCCCCATCTTTTAAGCAAAATAATAGAGACACTGAAATGTGGGCTGTCAGCATTTTCTGAATGCTTCACTCTGGATAATTGAGGCCTCTGAGTAGCTCAGAGGGCTTACTCTTGAAATGACCAAGTCTTCCCATGTTAATTATTTTGGATGGGTCATCTATTTACAAATGGCCACACCTTTTTAAACAGCATATAATTTAACCTCTGTGAAAAAGAAGGTTCAATCTTGTTGTTTAAAATGAATTTTAGAGCTAAGAAGTGCACTAGATATAATCTAATCAAAGGCCCTAGGACCTTCTGGGACTCAGCAATCTGCTAAGCCTATGCAGGTCCTCTCTGCTCATTCAGGGGTGGCTGCCTCTCCCCTGACATATGCCAGTCATCAGTTTTCTGACTGTGAGAGTGGCTGGGTCCCTCAGCATCCCCTTCCTCAGCCTCAGTCCCTCACCAAGACGATCAGATGATGAACTTCGTCTAACTGAAGCTCCCATGAGACTCTGTGCTGTTCCCATTTCCTGACTAGTTCCAACCCCTGAGGGTCTCCCTTAGTGCTAGCCCAGCAGAAATTAGAAGCCTCATTCCTGCACTTCTAATTTAATATTGTTGTCCTAAATCTGATATCTGGTCCTCAGGTTTCTAGCCACGCGAACACCCCAGGAGCTGCTGCTTCCTTGTAAGCTCCCACCACACGTGCCTCGTCTACACCCCTCATCACTGGCTCCATTGCTTTCTCCTGGGATTGGGCACTGTTTTAACTTTAGCTCTATTTTCCCAGATTTATCTTCATGACTTTTGTTCTCCTTTTCCTTATCATTTCTTACCCCTTCTGACCAATCCATGTAGCCCGATTACTCTCTTGAAATATGAGGGAACAAAACCCTGACACCAGGACTCTTACACTACCTGACTCAGAGTCTGAGCTCTGTGTGTGCCCTTTGGGCTGATCTGACATTTAAATCAGTCATTAGCTACAAGTTCATGAAATACCCTAGTTACTGTGATTTGGACCATTGGACTACTTCATCTGTGTTAGACTCCCAGGTCCAATCAACCTTGTCCTTTCGGGCTGACTCTGTGACCCTCACCTGTCAGGTACAGGTAGCATCTTGCCTCACACTGGAGACACATCAGTAATTACAAGGAGCAAATAAGCTCTGGGGGAAGCCCTGAGGGGGCTTGGCTGTATAAAGGCGTGGCTTTGAGCCATCATAAATCTACATGTTCTAATGATGAGATGTCTGGTATGCCTGGAATCATTCCAGTTTACGTTTGTTCCAATGACATTATTAATAGTGCCCCAATCATTGTCTTCTTTGGATGAATCTTGTATAGTAACCCTATAACCCTATACAATCTATTTCTCATCTGATAACATTGCCAACCCTTCCTTTCTTACAATGTTGCTTAAGAGGACCAAAGGAGATTATGTTTATGAAAGTGTTTTAAAATAATTAAAAGAAAACCTGCTCTGGCAACATGACTGAACTGTTGGTATTATTTTTTGTTGTTATTATCTATTTTAGGTCTTACAGACTTATTGGTTCAATTCCTTTTTCTTGGGCACATTTTAGATCATTGAGGTCATGAAACAAGTTATATCCAGATTAGAGAGGTGTTATATATAGTCCCATTAGCAGTAAAAAAATCTCATTTTTTTCAAGATAACACTTCCATTTAAAAATACAATTGATTTTTACAAAAAAGAAGCATGCTACCACTATAATTTTACCCCCATATTTGTGCTAGACTTCTAAATGGTAAAAAAGGAAAAAGATATACAAATAGAATTTTAAGCAAAGGATAAGCAATAAGGCACCCATTATAGCAATAACAAATAAAAAAAAAAAACACAGGATACCTAACTGTGTGTGTATGGGGTGTGAGTTTGTGTGTGTGTGTGTGTGTGTGTGTGTGTGTGTGTGTGTGTGTATGTGTGGTTTTGATTCAGTTTAAGAAATGTAAACTTGATAAGTGTATATTTTGCTGTACCTGTTGGTATTGAAGTGGACAAATATTCTAAGCAAGGAAGGAAAAAAGTGGGGTTGAGTAACCAATAAGAGGATGAATCAGAACCTAAAAAACTGAGAGTTGACTACCTTTTAAGCAGTGACATTTCTTCTGTTCAGCAAAACAATCACATCTGTAATTAAACTCTGCTCTGATTGTGTTGCTGTAGCTAAGCGTTGCCTCTGGTGTAATAATGTGCTTTCTTAAATGGGATTGCTTTTCTATTGCTCTTTATTCCTGAATGACCTGATCTTCCCTGAATAGGGGGAAAATGTGCTTATCTACATGAAATAATTATTTCTTTCAAGGTCTGACAGTGTTATTTGGTAAGTTATCTGTTTTCAGGCCTTTGATGATGCCTCCCATCAGCAAAGGAGTTCATTTTCCTCAAATGGATAGTGTGAATTCCTTAAAAGGGAAGAAAGCTTTTATGGATTTCGCAGGAGGATTCTTGGTTGCTCCATTAGAGCAACCTGCCCAGGCTGTTCCTTGTAATTTTGTTTTACTGTGGCAAAATGTAATCTGTATTAGAATGCTTCTGAAGTTGAAATGAGTAGCCTATTTAGTTCTATTTGGCCTGCGGCATTAAAAAATTATGAAATTTCATACAGAAATACAGATTTCTGGCTTCTCAAAAAGCAATTGAAATATTTCATGTCAACAGGTTGGCTGGAAGCTGAGTAGTGAGTGGCTGGCTGTCTTTCTGAGGATGCCCCCATTAGAGGCCTAGGGTATATGCCAACCCTCTCTTATCTAAGAGACTTGGTGTTAGAATTTGCAGTTTGTAACTATATCTTAATTTACTTAACAAATTATAAAGACTTGTATGCAAAAGCCCATTCAAGGAGCTAAGCTGTGTATAGGACTCTCTTACCTGAAGGATCTTATGGAATATGGGACCCTTGCAATGCTCAGTGGAGAGCGTTCTATGGACACATGAGTTGGGATGTGCTCCATAATTCTCTCTTGGAAATTCATAGTGCATATTAGCCTATTAAAGGCTCTGAAAAGTCTTCCAGTAAGGAAACTTGTTAAATATTGCTTAGCCATTGTTTCTTTATTAAAAAAATATATATTTTAAGGAACATCTATTACCTCCACAAAGGCTAGTTCTGGGGAACACACTTTATGAAATAGTAATCTGTGGCTTGGCTCTAAATGAAGACCATTAACATTCATGTATTAATACATGTAGGGAATAAATTAGAAACCCAAAAGATTCTCCTGCAAAAATGTTCAAGGGGGAAAAAAGAAAACTGAATCAAAGACTGCTCATCTATAACCTAAAATAAGGCCCATAAAATGTAAGGGCTCATATGATTTTTTTAAATAAAACAGTAATATTGGATGGAAGTTTCTATTTTCTCTTTTTTTTAATTGCAGTTTGTATAGAGAATTGTTCTAAAATTTTGTCAGTATGATAAGTGGGGAGAATAAATAAACATGAACTGTTTTGAGGATTGATTCACTAATACATTCATGTATTCATTTAACAAAGCCAAAGTCTGTGGGTTTTACCTCCTAAACGTCCCTAGAGTGCATATACTCCTCTCCAACACATGGTACCATGGATAGCAGACACTGTCATCTCTCTCAGGTTGACTGAAAGTTTTCCTCACTCTAATACATTTCCTACATTGTACCCAGGATGAACTTTAAAACATGTGAACCTGGAAGCCTTTGAATGGCTTGTGATTGCTCTGGAAGATCAAACTTCTTACGAGGTCTGCAAAGCTTCACAGGCTGTGGGCCCAGCTCCCTCCAGCCTTACCTCATTCAACCCTCCCATTCTTTTTCTGCACTGCCTTCTCTTAAGTCTTTCAGCTCTTCAATAAGCTGTTTTTCCCTCCAGCCCCAGGGCCTTTGCACATGTTGTCTTTTCTTGTTTGCACCCATCTTCTCCCCCTTTTGATCCCTCCCTTCCAACTTCTGCTGGATTAATGTCTATTAATTCAAATCTCAGCTTAAATAATTGCTCCTTTCTTGACCCACCACTGCTCTAGTCCTACAAGTCTATCAGGTTCCCTTGTTTTATTCTTTCATGTGGCACCCTCTAAGTAATCATGATTTAAAATTACATACTTTTTATGATTACTTAATCAACATGGTCTCCTTTTGTTTACTTATTCCCTAGCACCTGGCATGTGAGAAACACTAATACATATAAATGAAGAGGTGTGTGACAGAAGATAAGATTTTTATGCCTATCTGCAGGAGACATAATCTGCTTTTTTGGTGGTTTAAAAATAAGCCAAGAACGTTTATAAACTAGGACACTGATCCATATATTTTGGCATAAACTTTATTTGCTGGTGGAAGGAGATGAGTAGGAGATGGAATGCAACTAATCTAGCAGCAAAGAAAAACAATTTTTTTTTTCTGGTGAAATAAGTAATGGTTTTCTGGTTGGATAATTCTACACACAGAAAATGATTGATTAAAGCTTCCTGCAAGCTTGGGCTATGCAAATAGAGCAGGTGTCTATCAATATGCAAGGCTTGAACATAGTCTTCAATTATTTTTTGGAAAAGTTGCCCCAGTTGAGTTTGAATCATGCTTCCACATCTGTCAGTGTCTTCCAATCACTACTCAAACAGGAATCAGACGTAGTCACCTAGGCCAAACAAATAAAATAAATAAAAATAGCCTGGCTGCCCATCATGGAATGACTGTTCCAACTTAACTTATTTCTGTTTCAACAAAAAAAACAAATGATAGGATGCTTATGAAGACACAAATATTGCCTAACACATTCACTGGAGCTTTCATAAATGTGTTACATTAGCTGAATGAATTGAATGTACAAATGAATGAATGGGTAAAATTTATCAGGGAAAGCATTCTTCACTTGATCCACATAACCAAAATCTAACATAACCCAAACCTCTTCTGAGAATTAGCTATTCACTTGCAACCTCCTAGTATGCCAGTGTTCCTTCGGCAAATGCTTTTTATGCGACATTAAATGGTGCTCCAAGGAGCTCTTTAAAAGTTGATGAGAAAAGGCCCACTTTGTTCCAGGGAATGTTTTACCTCTCAGGTAGGTCAGTGGATCAATGTTTCTGGTCCATTTCAGCCTAACTACCTTCCATCCACAGTATCATTTTTACTGTCATCTTCTGATCATTTTCTTCCTAGGTTTCACTAAAAGGTTCCCCGAGGAGACCATGGCCACTAAAATGTGATTTCTGGCAATGAATTCAATAGCTGAAATTTTTCTTATTCATGCTTATGTTATTGCTCAGTTCTTCTTTGTCTTGTGCTGGAAAAAAAAATACAGTAAAAGCTTGATCATTTCAATAGAAATTGCTGAAAATAGCCAGTGATTTTCAAAAAACTGGTACTATTTTTCAAGATTGATTTTTTTCTCATTATTGATGAAATTTTCAAATTGACAAGTATTTATTAGAGACTACAGTGATTGCCAGGTTCCTTCTAATTCTAAGAAAATTATATTATTCTCTTTTTGTATAAACCATTTTAATTTCTGATTGTGTGACCCTGACTTATATGTGAGTTTGTGTTTATAGTCTGCTCAATTGAGGAGAATAATATCCATTTCTAGCAGCACAAGCTAAGAAATGAGTCATATTACATAAATCATTTTATCCACTTGATAAACTGATATCAATATTTTAATTTTTTGAAGTTAAGGGTAGTAATAGTATCCCACTAGTTCTCTTCACACCTGGATTAGTTCAGATCTGGAGAAAGCAGATATGAAAGAAAATCCAGTTATTCTCAATAAAGAAGAAACTTGACGGTATACATGGCAAACTTTGATAATTCCATTAATGTGAGTGACTCTTTAAAATCCCATTTAAAATAAGTTTCTTAAACATTATATATTTTAAAAGGACAAATTTATGCTACTTACCTAATGGGTTTCTTGACAATTTAAAATTAAACATGGCCTTCTATGCCATGAGTTTAAGTGCATTTATTATTAAATGTGCCATACTTAATGTGCAACTTGAAAATCTGGGCAGACATGAAAACATATTTTTTTAACTCTGATTTGCTCTTCTGAAGCTTGGCCATGCTTCTTAGCCTTGTTTCTCTGGCTGTCAAGGAACTGATTCCCCATCTTAGGGCACTTTCTATAATGCAAACTCTACTTTGAAACTATCCTTTGTAGTTGTATGCTTTCAAGCTTGAGATTGATATACATTTGTTTATTTTAGATTATTGCCTAGTGTCTCCTTAGGTTTATCACAATATTTGCCTTAAAAAGGGGTATCGCTTAAAGGAAAAATGCCTTAAGTTTTGTAATAGACTTCGATAAATAGGATGGAGATTTTATTATAAAAACAGTTGAAGTATCTGTAGAGAGTTTCCAGGTCCTTGTTCAGGGCCATTTAAATAACACTCGAATTCTCTATGGTGATTTTGACTGCTTTAAGTGTAGTGTAATGTGCGTGTGCGTGATTCTATGCATTCATGAGTATGTTCCTTTCTACTTTAAGATCTTTAAGCCCTACAGGGGAATGTGGTAACAGGTGCCTGCCACAAAAAAAAAAAAAAAAAAAAAAAAAAAGATCTTTAAGCCCTGTGTTTTTCAAGTTTTAAAACCCAGCTAACATCCCACTTCTTCAAAGATATTCTGAAGTTGTCTCCATCCACTGTAGTTATAAAATCTCTCTTAATCAGGTTTAAGGGGCCTTATGATTTAGCCATTCTTACCCTATGACCTCTATTGTTTTCCTTTTCTGGGGTCATTAAAATGACTACTAGTCTCAATGTTGATTTTAATTAAAGATAATTATGTTGCCTGACTCAACTT
Organism: Manis javanica; assembly: GCF_040802235.1. Taxonomy (NCBI): domain Eukaryota; kingdom Metazoa; phylum Chordata; class Mammalia; order Pholidota; family Manidae; genus Manis; species Manis javanica. The sequence goes on from NC_133168.1 coordinate 70,275,152, forward strand.
GCCAGGCATGAAATGAGGTATTTTATAAATGCTTGGAAAAGCTGGATCCTTTCACCATTCCCTTCTCCCCTGCTAGTAGGAAATGGGGCTGGGATGACCATGGATCCCAGGGATTTTGTTTTGCTGGCAGAACACGAGGAGGAAGAGCTTCTGCCTGAGGTGGGGGCAGGTGCTGGGGAACAGAGACTGTTTCTCTGTCACTAGGAGCCCTAGGTCTCGAGGAGGCTCCTGAAGCTCCTTAGATGTATTTGTTCATTCATTCATTCGATATTTTTAGAATGCCTTCTCCGGTGTCAGGCAGCAGGATCAGAGACCGATCGTGTGCCCTGGAGCTGTTACTCCAGGTTAACTGGTTCTGTTTTCTGACTGGGCTTGGTTCCTCTTTAAAGGGCGCTCTGTGTTCTCCCTAACCTGTGTTTGCCAGGTTCAAAGCGAGTTCAATAAACTCTTTTTATGGGCGATGGTGTTCACAACAAGGCTTTTAACCTCATTTAGCTGCTGAAAAGTTCTTATGTAAGAGTTTTTCCTTTGCCAAAATCATTTGTCTCCTTTCTTGTTCTTTTCTTCAGCATCACTGAAGGTCTTATGTGACTGTTTGTCATTTCTTTTCTTATCTCCCTTCTCCTCTTCAATTTATATTCTTCCTTGGCTAACTAAATAAAAATGCTGCGAGGATCTTTTCACTTCTTTTTTAAAAATCTCTTTTATCTCTCCATGACAGTTTTTTCCTTTTCTGAAAGCTCTTTCATTTTAGCCCTTTTTTCTTTTGCCTTTTATTCGGCATTGCTTTTTATTCCTGTGCTCAGTGAAGTTAGTTTTTTTTTTTACACATTCTACCATTTCTTTTCAAGTTGGCCTGTATCCGCTCTCAGTTTCTTTTTTCTTCTTCTCAGCAAATCTTTTTTTTCTCTGTGATTTTTTTCTCTCTCTTGACTTCTTATTCTCTTTCCTCATTTTTCAGATTTTCCTTTGTACCCTCCTATTTTTTTTTTCTTTTGTGATTCCTTCTTCCTATTTTTCGGTTCTTTTTTCACTCACTTAGTTCTTTCAGGGAAGAAAAATGTGGAAACTTTTTTTTAGCTACTGCCAGGAAAAGGTACATCGAGGCCTGCCTCTGAAGCACAGCAACACAGGAGGCGTGGATTTGAGCCGCTGCCCTCTGCAGCCCTGGAACCAGCCAGAGCATCGGAGGGTGGAAGAGGCCGCGGGAGCCCGTCTCAGCCTTTATGCAACAGCGCCCTTTCATCCCAGGTATACCCAGCTGCTTATCCTTTCCTTCAAGGCACTCAAAATGACTCAAGAGTTTATTAACTTTTTCAACCTTTTAAAGTACCCATAGTTCATTTTTCCCCCGGCAAGCTGAATAATGGAAGTCGATCATCTCCATTGAATGCAGGAGGCATGTGTGGTTGGGCGAGGAGGACACGTGTGTTTCCTTAGCTCTGACCTGCAGCAGCGGCGCTGGGCCTGCGAGCCCCGGGTGTCTGGGGGAGCCAGCTCCTTCCCGCCAGGTTCAGAGGGCATTTTCACGAATTCCCCGTCTTTCTTCCAGCCAGGCAGTGCTGCTGGACTTCTCTGCCCTTCTGATGCTCCTCTTCCCCCTCACTCTTCATTCTCTGAGAATGTGGTTAATAAATGACATAATTTTCAATCTGCACATCCTCTGGTTTGGGAGGCTTACACTAAGTCTCACATTATTAATTCCAGGCGGGTGTCCTCCGGTCAGGATGATACAATGGATTCCTGACTGGCTGTTGAGAGAAGACCCTTTTTTGTGTTTTTCGAGTCCCTTCTAGAGGATGACGTGATTTACCAATGTCTCTGGTGGTTCTGTGTTATGTATGGAAATGCTTGTTACTTTAAAAAAAGAAATGTGTGTTCCTCTTGCTTCTTTTTAAATAGGTGATTCCTTTCATGTTTTCTTTCCTTGTTTTCACTTTTCCTGTACTTCACAAATAATCATCTATTATCATATATGTTTGAATGCAGGCTGTTATCAGTACCAGCCTCTTCTTCTTTAGGTTCGAAACTGAAATGCACAGATTTCAAGGTTGTTAGAACAAGAAGGCCCCATAACAGGATCAAGACTTCGCTTGCTTTCAACTTGGGGGCTAGACCCTGACAGTAGCAAGGGAAGGGTAGTAATGATCTCTTTTTAATTTTAAAAAGAATGTTTACCAGTGTTACACTGTATAGGCTTTCAAAATGTAATTTGTCAATTTTTGTCAATAATCTTATCAACTTAAAGTGTTAACACTGGTTTGTCTCAAGGGAAAATTAAAAAAAAAAATTACCTAATGAAGGGGATTTGGCAGTCCAAAATTTCCCCGGCCTGAGCCCAACATGTGGGAGTGGTAATAAATGTAGTCCTTTGTGTTCAAAAGATAAGGGGCTCTTCATCAGAACTTACTCCAGATCCACAGGCAGTGAGTGGTTGAGGCAGGATTAAAATTCAGGACTTTGGACTCCACCCAAGTGCTTCTCATTGCAAAACAGAACGTTAATTTGTTCTTTCATTCAACAAACATTTATGTACTGATTACCTATAATGTCAGATAGGTAGAAATGGAAAGACAGAAGGAACATGCAAGGAATACAGAGCTGAGCAGGAAACGGCCATGCCTCTAGTAGAGAGTGACTCCCAGGTGAGGACACCATGGGTGCTATGTGCCATGCTAGAGGAGGCAGAACGGATGGGGGAGTCGTATACACCTTATTGCTTCTACTCTTGTTAAATTTATTTCATATCTATCTTTATTCTTATAAAAAGTGCCTACTTTATGTCTATTTAGGTCTATCTTGATTGGTTTTCACCTGGGATACTAACTTCCTCTACAATGATCAGAGCTTTTCTGCTTTTAAACCTCTTACACCACAGTTATATCTCCCCCAGGTTGGCCAGCATTCAGGAAATGTTTCCTTGATAATAATGATATGGGAATAATATGGGGTTTCTTCCTCTTCCATTTAGATGACATCTCATCATAAATCCCTATTGAATTTCATTCTGTTCAGGTCTGTCCACTTTTCTAACTTGTGAACCTTAATTTAACCAAGATCTCCAAATTTGATTAGCATGTTCTCAGCTACCATAGCTAGGTGATAATGAAAGTGTATGGTAAGAACGCCATCAGGGCTGATCCTTGTTTTCTGCTGTGGTCTCTGCTCACCAGTGGGCTTTGTAAGAAGGCTCAACTCACCCAAAACCTACCTAGGTTTTCCTAAAGTCAAGGACAGCAAATAATGGTATTATTCTTAAACGTTGAATATTCATTATAGATAATTTATTTTCATCAAATTATGACAAGGTGCAGTTGTATTTTTATGCAATCAATGTATTTAATAGTAGGTTAGGGCTCTTTCATAATCATTGTGGGTGTTCTATTTTTGCTCAATTTGTAAGACCTAGGGCCTAATTTTACTATTTCAAATGACTATAAAATTTTATAATTGTCTTTTCCTTTATGACATATTCTTGGTCATACCTGTGATTTATTGGATTTGAGTCCTTAATCAAGAACACAACCTTCAATTACACACTGTTTTCTACGGGAAAATACAATCTGGCTTACAATAACATGCTTTATGATGAAGTTTTTCATTGCGGTGACAATCATGCACAGCTTACACTTAAAACTGCTTCACATTCAAATTCTTAGTGAGGTTCCCAAAGAGAGAGAGAAAATAAAATTTACTGTTACTTTAAATAAACCAACCTAATTTCATTCTTGGTTTTGTTTTGTTGTGAGAGAGAAAAATTTCTAAATTATCTTAGTTTATATGCTTTAAGAGAGAATCTAAAACCTTATTTATTTCATGGAGGTGATATTGAAATGTTATGATTTAATACTATGGCCATTTGAAGGGAAGGGACAGTAATGTATGAAAGGGAAAGATAAGGAGCGAAGTACAAAGGAAGGAAGAGAGCTTGTGAAGGGAGAAACGTGGAAAAGCACCAGAGCAAGAAAAGAGGTTTAAAAAAATTAAAAAAGTTGCCAGACTGAAGTAAAACTAAGTAAACGTAAAACCCTGTTGGCCACTGTTTCCATTTCTATTGTCTAAAGTCCTTTGAAATAGTGATGATCCAAGAACCACTGTGCACAGGTCTTCCCGGGTGGCTGAGCTCACATCCTGGGGTGGCGCCACTCAAGCAGTCGTTCCCTGGGCTGTAGCTTCACCCAGCAGTGCCACCCAGCGGCCAGTGCAGGCCAGGCTGAGGGTGGGGGCTGGCATGTGATCAGTGAGATGCTCACCCCTTCTTCTCCAGCAATGAGCCACCCATAAGGTACATACCAAACCTGTAGCACTGTGACTTCTGGAAGGCCAGTGGAAACCAGGGTCAGACAGCCTCTGCCGAGAAGATCCCCTTTGTGGCAGCTTCCTGCAGTCAAATCGCTACCTTCCACTCACTGGGACAAACTCTTCCCAAATCACCCTCACAACTGCCTGAGTGTCCTCAGAATGTATTCATCCCTAAGTGACCTGAGCTCATTCTCATCATGATAAGGAGATAAATACATGGCATTGGTCTTAGAGAATTGCTAATAACTGGCATTTGAATAGCACTACAATTGTACAGAACTCTTTTTCAGCCACATTATCTTATTAATCCCTACAACTTTGCAAGGGCTACATTATAATTAGCATACCCATTTTATTGATAGAAAAATACAGGCTCAGGGAAGTTAAAATACTTGCTTAATGCCACACAGCTAGGAAGTAGCATAGTAGTAGCAATTTTCCTCTTATATCTTCAGAACTCTCTGCTTACATTCAAAATAGATGTAAAACTCCAGAACTATCTACATGCCTCTGAGAAGTAACAAAGTTGGGTATTATTATAGGGAAGGGAATGATGGGGGTTCCATAGTTGAATACAGGGTCTGTGCAATTAATTGCCTTTGATAAATAAATGGTGAGGAAAGAGACCTTACCGTATGACTAACTTGCACAGGGTTTCTGGAGATGATCGACAGTAAACACAGTACAAAAGATGACTCTTAGGAGCATGAGAACTTTGAAGGGACAGGGAAGGTTTGGGGAAACGCAAACAAATGCAGTTGGATGAGACACCGAGGCCACCTAAATAGTTCAGGGAATCCCATTTTGCCAGGAGTCAATACACGTTCAGAAAAGGAAATGCAACCAAGTGGGTCCATCCAACACAAAAAGACAAGGGATGCTAGGAAAACGCAATGCAGCCAACTGGCTCAGATGTGCACGGGTGAGACTCAGCGTCTGTCTCTCCGCTCCTCCTCCCCAACAGGAATTCTCTGTCAGAACTCTTTTTTTTCCCTCCCCACCCCTGCCACACCAACTCTTGAATGGGAATAGAAATAATGGGAAGAGCAAATATTAAAACTATTTAATGGCAGAAACAAATGCTTGTTACTGAGTAACTTGGTTTGAGCTATTTTGGGCTGTCTGGTCCTGCTGTCTTAAGACTCAGCCCTCAGCCCTCCCCTCCCCCTGCACTCCCTGCTGCGAGTCCCCATCTGCTCCTTTACTGACCTGCTAGTGACTTCAGAGCTTTCCTCTCATCCTGCTTGCCCAGCTCACGCCAGAGCAGAAACTGAGGTATTTCACGTGGATGGTGTCCGGCCGCTGCAAACTCCACAGGACAAACTCCACAATTTGCCCTCCTCAGCCTTGTCCTCACTTCCTCTCCTAGAGCCATTTTTCCTGTTTCCATTGATGCCGATATCGTGCTCCCAGCCACGAAGGCACAAAGTCATCTTGCTCATTCTCAGTAATAGACAGTTCCCAAGTTCTGTCAAGTTTTCCTTAATAAGCTTTTTCCCCTTCCTTTCTACTTCTACTGTCAATCCCTCTGTACCTGGGTCCCATGTTAGTCCCTACATGGTCCCCTCTACAGCCTCACCTGCTCTAATTTGCCTGACATTTTTTAAATACTTAAAAATACCATGTTGAAAGATTTTTAAATAGTTAAAACAATTTTTTAAATACTTAAAAATATCATGTTGAAAGATTTCCAGAAACTTTGTTTTGTCATTGGAATAAAGATTGCACAAGACCGTGTTCATTAGAGACAGAGTTATGGCTAGAGCCCAGGATTTTTAAACTTCAGTTCCAGTACTTTTTCTACTTAAGTATAATGTGTCTTATGAATTCCAGCATGGGGATGCATTATCTGTCCTACTTTATCCCTAAATGCTTTTGTTTTTTGCACTTTGTTTTAATCTAGAAGCTGCTTCAATTCCTTTTGAAAGTGGGAGGGATCTTAAAACTTAAGTAAATCAAAACAAATGTTGGTCAAAATAAAAACGCTATACAAATAGATGGGTAAACCTACAGCAAACACGGTAGAAACCAGTTTTTTTTTTTCTAGAGACAAGTCATACTGAAGGAATTTGGTTTCACATGCTATTAGCTATGCTGTCCAGATGATTTCTGGTTTAGTATTCTTCCTCCACTGACTCCCACTCCCAGGGAGAGTCTCTGTTCTGACTGTACAGACTGGAGCAGCTCTTGGTACTGGGTTCTGGTTCTTGGCATGCTGTGTTTCAAGGATATCTGGATAGCTCAATATTTCAATACTGTTGAAGGATTGAATACCATCTATCCAGGGAATGTTGACTAAATCCCATTTTAACAAAATCTAAATTTGGGTTGGAAGCATCTGATAAGACTATTTATAAAGTCTTCACTTGACCCTAAGAGGCTTCCTGCATGGGGCCTGTAGAGAGCCAGGGGAATTGGCAGACAAACCCAGAGAACTACAGGGCACGGGGCTCCCAAGCTGTGACTCTACAGATACTCGGGAAATACGTTTTACTCAAAATCCTAAAGAAGGGAAATGCTGGGCTCAGCCTCCCAGTGGCCAAAGACCCTCTGTGGCCCATCTTCAGCAGATATTGTCTCACCTATTAGTGGCCTTATTTCTTAAAACAAATAAGAAATTGGTTCAATATACAAAGCATTTACTTGGCAATTTTCATCTTCAATGCCCTTTTCAAATGTCAACTAATTAATCTGCTTGGCAGTGTTCCATTTAACAGTTGTACCCTTTTATGTTCATAACATATACTCCTTAATGCTTTGATACTTCATTTCTAATTTTTAATCTGTGATCTTCTAAGGCCAAATCAATAAGTTAGTATAGTTCTTTGCTGCCATGCTGACATGTTCTCCTCCACAATCTAGATGCCTTCAGAGTGGTAGATGCTCAAGCAAGAAATTGAGATGAAGATGTGGGAAGAAGAGAAAGAGGGAAAGGCCTCACCCTCGTGAACATCAGAAATTCCACCCAGAGGCAGACTTGCCTTTGTGCAGCCACTGCCTCTAATAGCACCACTAAGATTCGTCCAGCCCTTGAGTCATCAATAAGTGTTTATTGAGTGTCTGCTCTGTGCTGGGTCCTATTCCAAACACTAGGGACAGAACAGTGAACAAAGCAGTGCATGGAGCCACAAGAGCAGAAGCTTAGAGATCTCCCTCAAACTTTATGTCTTCGTATTCTGTAGCATTTCTCAGGGAAATGAGTTCCACGTGTTTATTTTTCATGGGGTAAATACAACCTAGTTTGTTCTAAAGCTTTCTCTTTCAAGCCTCAAAATCTGCTCCCAGGAATTAGTGGTCAAATACACACCCTTGCTGTGAGATTTTTGGGTTATGAACCTTGTTAAGAATCTGATGTTAACTATGCATCCATTCAACAGAAGAAATATATATACTAAAAATATAAATTTTTATTTATATATATGTATCTACATACCTGTAGATACATATATATAAATATGTGTAAAAACATAGATATGTAAATGTGCTTACCATTTTAAAGAGTTTATAGATCTTCTAAAATCCATGAACCCCAGGTTAGGAAGCATAACCTAATCTTGAAGTGTCGCTATTCTATAAACTTTATCTCATTTAGATTCCAGCTATCACATTAGATTGTATAGATTTGAGAATGCCAATTATTGACACTGATTCTCATAGGCAAGTGTCTTCACTTCTTTGACCGCTTTGATTGTTTCTTTGAATTACTAAGCCCTTTTTAAATCAGGGCTAGAAATGCACAGAGCATCCTAGCTGTGGATATATGATTATTTTAGAGAGAAGAATTTTGGTCTCTGCATCATTTTTCATCTTTTACTTGAATCAGTACATTGTCTTCAAGATATAGTCCATAATGATGGCATGGTCCATGTCCTAGAAGGTGACTGAAACTTCAGAATCGATCATTTTTCCAGGATAATTGGTCTTATAGTTCCCTGAATGTATTCCCTGAATCTTATTCTTGCCTATAAGGAATTTCATCTGCCAGTTTTCTGCTCCCATATGCAGTCTTGTGAAATTTTCACAGTTTCCTCTGCATAAATGGCATAATATTTCATTATTAAAAAGAACTTAGTGTCATGTGCAAACCTGCGGATTTTATTGTAAACAGTCTCTTGTTACATTGTAGCATCCATTTGTGAGTTGGAACAATTTTTTAAATATTTATCCTTGCCCTTCTCTCCTCTTTTTGGAGCCAGTGGAAGTTCTCTTTCAAGATAAAGCAGCTAATTAAATTCCATGTTTGGTCCCAAATAATATATGGCAAAATATTAACACTGGGCATTTCTGGCTAGCTGGATTGTGAATGTTTTTAATTTTACTCAATTTGCTTCTCTGTATTTCTGCATTTTCTATAAAGAACATATATTGCTTTTACAATAAGAAATATTATAAAATATGCAAAATTTTTCATGGAATCTTAGTCCAGTCTTACTGAGCATTTAAATAGAAGACATCTACTGTATTCTCTTTCACATCCTTCCTTAAAAATATTAGGATGGTCTAATCTCCCTTTCAGATGCTCTTTTGCCTTTCTTATAAGATTAAAATGATCTTATTCTTAAATGTACAGGGAATCATATTCTTTGGTCCTTATTCATGAATGCCTGTTACATTAGCAGTTTTCCAGTCCTCCATTAAATTGACCTGTCTACATAAGTTTCAATGGACCCAAAATTTCACCCTTGAGTTTCTCTAAACTCTTGAATAGAGGCCATTTACTTCCAGTGATTACTCAAGTTTGGGAAAGAAAATTGTGACAAAATGCATTATTGATTCAGCCAAGAACATCGAGTTCATTTATTGCTATTTGATTTTGTACCTATGACTGATACGCTTCAAAAGTTAATTTAGGAGTGAAAATGTCACTAATGCCTTCCTTTATAAACTGATTCATTCTACTAACTCCTTTTCAGACCTGCATGGACTTTTTATATTGTGATCATCAATCAATTGGTCTCATTGATTCTCTTGCTGTCTTTCTGCCTCCCATATTTCTAACAGAGATCTTGATACTGTGGTTGGTCGCTCAGAAATGCCCCTGAATTCTTTTTTAATTTGCATCTTTTCTATTATATATAATGTTCCTTATATTTTTCTGTAGGCCTAAAGCCTCCGATATTAAGCTTTGACATGTGGCAAGCACACCAGATAATGTGTTCTGTACAAGCTGGGGCTGACCTGTCTGTGCCTAGTGCTTGCACCCAAGTTTGCCACATTTATTTTGAAAATGATGTCTTTTAAAACAGTTTCTTCTTACATCTCACTTAACTTGCAAGCTATGCAGAAATAGGCTGTGGGCTGGATTTGGCCTGTAGGCTGTAATCTGCCAATGCCTGATATAGATATTTAATAATATCTAGATATTTATATAAGAATAATAGATATTTCTACCCTCAGTGATTCTATTTCCTTTTCCCATAAAGTTCTGAAACTTGTTTTTGTTTAAGGTGTCCTAAAATACAAAACCACATCCCCTCTTGTGTGCCTATACCATATTCTTCCTGTACAGTTTTTGTTTGGCAGCAAGAGGCTATCTAGTTCCTTATGTGCTAATTATATCATAGTTCTCATTTGTTGCCAAGTAGTCCCATCTGGCCATTTGGTCTAGGGAGTCTGTAATGTTTATTTGAAGCAGTTACGCAGACTGGGTCTCTCTTTCACCACTTCTGCCACCCATTCGTTCTTAGATTAGGACATCCTTTATTTTATTATTCTTATTTTCTCAAATATGTTCTCCATTCCTCTCTGATTGCTTTATTTGAATGTTGGACAACTTGGATGTTATGTTTTTATTCATTTTCCTCCCCATGTCTTAATTTTAAACTTTCTGAAACTTGAAAAATATCCTTAAACTTGAAAAAATATGCCATTTAACCTTAGATTGTAGCCTACTTTTTTTCTATATAGAATCTACTTATCCAAAAGATATCCTCATTCATGGTGAATTTATTAATCTCTTCCTGTAACATGATCTTATCTACATATTCAGAGTCTGGGAATCTGCTTATCTTTGAAAATCTTCAGAGTCTACATTACTTGGAAGCCTGGACTGTAGTTGCTTGCCTAGTCACTTAAATTTGACCCAGGCATGATTCAAACTGAGTCCCTATAATTGTTAACCATTTATCCTCCCCAACATTCACAGCCTGTTTTATGAAGGTCACTATAGATGTAACTATAGGCAGTTCAGTACATGGGTCGTGGCCAACACAATCTTATGAGCCAGTTATCTAATTTACTAAAGAAGCTCGCTTCCCTTTATTCAGCACCATTGCTTATCTTGGAGAAGTTTAGTCAGGACAGGATGACTAGGAATCTCTTAGGAGTTGGATTCCAAAGAAAGATCAATTGTTTTTCTCACTACTTAGATATTTTTATTTGGTGTGATGAAAACAGCACTGACATCAAATCAAGAGATGAGTTTTTATTCTAGCTGCATGACCTTAACTAAATGAGCTAAACCAGTCCGGACCTCCCTTTGCTTAACTGAAAAACAAAGCATTTATGTAGTTGGTGGCAAACCTCTTTCTATCTTCAACATTCTGAGGCTCTATAGCAGACTGTGTTTTATGAACCATGATGTGCCCAAGCAATATGGTAACTGGCATATGGATATGCGATTTCCAGGACCATGACACATTCATGTGAAGTGAAGTCATCAATTTTAATTGCTTAATCCTTTAATTTTTTTTTTTCAGTGATGATGAAAATGGCTATGTGTGTCAGGACCTCACAGAACCTTTAAAATGATGACTGCCTTGGCTATGCACATGGAGAACCCGAGGCACAGAAAGGCAGATGCTTCCCACATGAGAAAAAGGGGCCAGAATTCATTACCAAGTTTTACTGATAGTAGCTTCAGTTTGAGAAATGCATTTATAACTGGTTCCTGAACATGATTTCTAATGATGGTTTCATGATGTCCAGTGTGTGCTGCTTCAGGTTCAAAGTTCACACTAGTCTTGACTTTTATTCCCAACATCATTTTCAGAAGAGTGACAAGTATGCAGAGCAAAAGATTTTTCTTTCCTCTGGGTCTTCAGACCAAAGTCGTTGTTATTGCTTTTAAAATAAAGTAAGATGTTTCCATAGAAGAAAAAATATAACATGTAAGCAAGACTACATTTGAATTTTGGATTTAGAATCTCTCTGTTGGTGGGAATGAGTTAAGAAATCTGATTTTAATAGTGTATTAATATTAAACAATAAAAATGGAGAATATAGAGTATTTTCCTATTATGTCTCATACACCAGATACTTTTGGAAATGTACAGTGGGCCTTGCTTCAGCTTTGACTTCTTCATCTGTGATGGTGCCTGTTGACATTCATCTTTTTTGGATGGCCTTGCCTTGAGACTCCTGAAAGCTTACTTTGGCTCTCTGAGCCTGGCTTTGGCTCCTCTTTTGGTGTCCATTGCCTGCAGTGCAGGCTGATTTCATGTTTGGGAGGCTTCCAGAGATTGGTACAGAGGGAAAGCTTTGCACCAGGCCAATCTCAGAGTATTTTGACCTTATGAATTTAACTTAGGCAAAGAAAAAAGGCTATGGCATGGAGGATTTATTGGATGTGTTGACCACTAGATACAAAAGTCAAGTGGAAAGATGAGGTTTTCTGAATATAAAATAGCCTTGCTTATGTGTGAGAGCAATTGCTGTGTGGGTTATCAGGCAGACAAGCCCGGGGCAAGGCAAACATGAGTGACAGGTAGAGGATATAAAAGAAGCCATTTAAAGGAATTATCTTTAGCCACCAAAAGATGAACACCATATGATGCCACCTATATGAGGTACCTAGAATAATCAAATTCATAAAAATAAAATGTGAAATGGTGGTGGACAGGCATTCACCTTTGGGGGGAATTGGTTGGGGGAAATGGGGAGTTGTTGTTTAAGAGGTACAGAGTTGCAGCTTTGCAAGATGGAATAGTTCTAGGGTGGATGGTGGCGATGGTGGCACAACAACGTCAATGTACTCAGTGCCACTGAATGTCACTGTTAAAAATGGTTAAGATGGTGAATCTTATGCGCATTTTACCACAGTTAATTTAAAAAATAAATGCCTTTATTTGGCTTACATGTAGGTGTTTTGTGCTCTCATCAAAATCCACTGTCTCAATTGTTTTACCTTGCCAATTTAGTGATGTGGCCCCCTAGGAAATAAATCTCCTGATTGTTGAAATTGTTACACAAGAATGAGGTCAAGATGGTTATGGGCAGGGCTTCCAGCAGGCCACAGACACTACACCTGCAAAACTGACTTGAGCGTTTTCCCAAACATGGGAAATAATTAATTATTAAAGGAGATACTAATTCCATCCTTGTAATGTATGGAGCTTTGTTCTGTTTCTTTTCAATCTGAAAAATTAGAATACCTAGAAGAGCTGGGGGCAAGTTTACATTTCACTCAGCATCACTCAGAACGTTCTCCAACTTGAAAGTCTTACATATGAGACTCATAAATAACTCATTGGCCCAGGTAAGTTACACTTATGGCCAATATGTTCAATCTCATCTAATGAGCTTATTGAAGCAGATGGAACAGAAATCACAAATCAGTTGTATTTTCCTAAACCTCTGGCATTTGGGGGTCTTTCTGCATGACTCATAGGGCAGAATGCAAATCTGCTTATAGGAAAGATTTGGGAAATAAGTGATCTCAATAGAAAAACTAGAGGCTCATATGTTTGGTCCAGGAAATTGGGATTCTAGGAGAGGGACACAGATATTCCCTTTTTCTTGCATCTGAATTTGAAAACAGAGAAGAGGGAATGAAAGAGATGGAGAGGAAAATGCCAATTTTATTATGATGCTAGAGAGCATGGCTTAGGAGTGGTGATGTGGGCTTCCATCTTGAATCTCAGAATCGTATAAACTTATCCCCCAGACCACAGTAGGCTGCCTAGAAGGCATCGAGCCTTCACCATCAAGCTGTGGCATGTGGAGAGCCCAGCTCATCACGTGTGCTGTACAGGCAGAGGCTGAGGAATACCGGCAGCGGCCCTGTGCTTGCTCCCAAACTGGCCAATAAGATGGAGCGGTGCCCCCTTAGGGAAGAGCTAGTGAGGAGGCCAAGCACTTCCAAGGGCGCCCTCTCACTGCCACCCCTTCATGGGGAAGAAGCCTTCCTCCTTCATCCCTCACTCCACCACAGCACAGCTTGCCTGCCAGTGTCTTCATAGCTGTGTTTCTGAGTCGAGCACCGCACCTGTCATGCAGACTCTTCTCTGGTCCAGAGCCTGCATTGTGATCAAAAGAAAAAAAGCCAAAATGAAGCAAAAATCTTGGTTATTGAGACTCAGGTTCTAGCAGCAACAGCTTTAGCAGCTTAGGCAGGGACCTGAGACTGAGACCCGCACTCACACTGGAGCCTCTGGGCGGCTGTGCCCTCATGGCAAGAAAAAGAGTGGCTAAATTCCTAGAATATTTTTCATAGAATTTGGATCATTTCAGCAGCTCATACAAAATTCCCTTCCCTCCCCACCTGCCTTTCAAATGATCTATGTGTATTTGCTTTGCCTGCCCAGTTCAACTGTAAGCTCCTTGCAGACAACACCATTTGTCTTAAGAAATATTTTGCTCAACCCAGTGGCTGTGGGCATGATTCATGCTCAGGGACCGCTTACGCCAGAATCACAATCCAGGCCCCAACATGAACTATTCTGAGGATGCCAGGGTCTGGTCAGATGTTTCAGATGAATCTATGACTTCCACATAAGCCTGCAAAGTTCTTTGATACTCTGTATTTTGGCCACTGTTACTGTTCTACTCCTCCAAGCATTTTCTACTAAAGAAGCTGAGTGAGCAGACCTATGAAGATATTTTTCATTTCCTTGGATGGAGCATAATGCTTTCATATATAAACACAATAACACAGTCATCACATATGCACTTACATTATCGTAGCGGCTGTGTACTCAGCAGCACTCCCAGCCAGGCAAGGAGCCCAGTGGCTCTATTTTCCATTCTGATCTAAATTATGTTCATAATAAAAGAGTTTTCAATCAAGGTAAATACAATTTCATCCCAGCATAACATCTACATTCCTGCTCCCTCTCTCTCCTTTTTTCTTTCTTTCCTTTTATTCTAGGTCACTCACCCTGAGACGTGTGAGATTTTCCTCTGGTGGGGATAACAGCCTCGCTCCTCAATGAATATAACAACAGCTCTAAATGCATCTCCTGTAACATACCTCTGTGATTTGCAAAAGTGGAAATAAATCAGAGCAGGGAAGAGATGCCACGTTGAGCCAGAAGCTAAATGTTACATCATGTAATGCGAGGCTAGGCGAAGAGAGAGCCTGCTTTTTCCTGGCAGCACGATATCTTTGTGCTCGTTACCTCCGCCACAGCCCCATTAAAACAATCATTCTGAATCTGCGGGAAATTGTCACCTCTTTCTTGCCTGCCATGGCAGCTGGTATTGGAGGCTGCAGACATTGCTCATTGCCTTCAAGGTTCCTAACACACACGCGAAGAAGAAAATGAAGCTTAATTTGTTAAAAAAGAAAAAAAAAAGTGTCAGCTTACCCTCAGGCTCAGCAGAGACAGGAGGGAAAAAAGCAAAGATAAATGCCTCTAGGTGAAGTGGCACCGACTGATTCTCCACTCACTCGGCTGCTCCACAGTATGTATCACATTAATCATGCCGGATGGGGAGACATTTCAAAAACTTAGGCAATTTTCAAACAAAGATGCACCATTTAAAAAATACAATAACATAACTTGATTTTGTGACGCTTTCTTTGTACCAGCCATGAATCTGAAAAGTGTGCCACAGATGTTAGTACAAATAATTAATTAATGCTGTGAGCCGGGGGCGGGGGGAGTTGGGGGGACAGGAGGGAGGGGCAGGAGGAAATAGATACATATAAGCATCAGAGGAGCAGCAATGCCGTCTCCTTTTATTTCCTGTGACCTTCCCCAGATCACAGGAGCTGGGCCAGGTCTTCCCGTTCATCGCAAGCCTGAGCTCTACCCGGGTTCCTGCACTGATTCACACAACAGACAGGCAGTATTCAAACAGCACCATCGCTTCATCGCATGGAATTTCATATGTCAGCTTTCAGACCCCGGAGCCCTGTGATATCCCTGGGCTCCTGTGTGCTCTGCTTTTAAGAACTGAGCTCTGTTGTACTTCCTGCTACCTAACTGTCCTCAGGCGAGTCCAGGGATCTCTGCCTCTGATATCCTACCCTGTAGCTAACACCCTGATTATTGGGTGTGAAGTTTCCTATTAATAAAACTTGCCATTCTGAATCCAATATGCTGCCCACCCAGGATTTCTGCTACCCCAGGATTTCATTCCTGGGACGTGTCTGTCTCTTCTTGGGAGTCTTAATGTTCACTGCTGCCTGACCCCCAGTTCTTCTTCAGGCACTACCCTTTGTCTTGCCTGCCTAGTTGCTTTTGAACCTGGGATGGGCCTGCCTCGCTGTCCCCAGTAAGCTGTAGTTTGGGAAGTTCATGCCAGACACTTCCTCATATTTCCTTCCTATACTGTGTTACTACCATACTCTGGCACTTAATTCCAAAGTCTGAAAAAAATAAATGAACAGAAGCAGAGTGGAAGTTCCTAGAACTCAATATAGTGACTGTGGCCAAAGACACTGAGCATCAGAAAAGACATCTTTGTGGACTAGAGCGTCTTGCTGCATCGTCCTAAACTTCTGAATCCCAAAGTGATTGGGACACGTGAGCATGTGCGCATGTTAGCAGGGGAGAGGCTGAGCACCTGGGTCTCTGTGGCCTTCCCCAGCTGCTGTAGGCTGCCTGCCTTCTTGACTTGGGGCACCTTCCCTCTTCAAAACCATCAGCTGCCCTGTTCCTACCTCTGCTTTGGGTGTTATGTCTTCTCTGACTCTTCCTGGCTCTTCTGCCTGCCTCTTCCACTTCTAAAGACGCTTGTGATAACATTGGTGCCAGCCGGACAATCTAGGATAATCTCATTTCATCTGGAACGTTAATTCCCTTTTGCCAAATCACTTCACGTATTCACAGGTTCCAGGAATTAGGATGTGAACATCTTTGGGGCAACATGCTACCTACCACAAGCCTATCTAGTGAGTTTTTTCTTTCAGTTAATGTATTTTTAAGTTTTAAAACTTGCATTTGGTTCTTTTTATATCTTCCATTTCTTTGCTAAGACCGTCTATTTTTCCATTTATTTCACAAGTGATTGCAGTTGCTTGTTGGAACGTTTTTATGGTAGCTGCTTTAAATTCTTGTTAGATAATTCCAACATTTTATCATCTTGGTGTTGGCATCTGTTGATTTTCTCTTCTCATTTGAGTTGAGATTTTCCTAGCTCTTTGTATGACAAAAATTTTGGATTGAGTCCTGTACATTTTAAGTATAATGTTATAACACTCTGGTTCTTATTTAG
This sequence comes from Manis javanica, assembly GCF_040802235.1. Lineage (NCBI taxonomy): Eukaryota > Metazoa > Chordata > Mammalia > Pholidota > Manidae > Manis > Manis javanica. The sequence continues at coordinate 70,291,835 of NC_133168.1, forward strand.
AGCTTTTATTTTAGCTGGCAGTTAACAGGCTTAGGTTCAGAACACACATCCTGGCCCACTTTTATGGTCTGTGGTTCCAATATCACTTTAATTTTCAAAGTCTTTGTAACTATACATGTGTGACCCAGCGGCCACTCTGAACTCTGAGTTGTATTCCTCTCCAGAGTTCAATTTTCAAATCATTTGCTACATTGATTCCAGTTGATTTCATATACTGACCTCTTGGGAATTTTCCCAGGACTCCATGCACAGATTTCTCTTCTGTCTGAAATATGACCCCTCCCCCCTCTCCCCCTATTCCTCCCCACTTTCCTCTAGGTATTTGTTTAACTTGGGGCTGGAATGGTTGGCAGGTTTGCACCCCATGGTCTCTGGGTGCAGTGATAGAGTAACACCTCTGTGTGTGTTAGCGCAGGGTAGATATGGTGACAGGTTTTTAAAAAATGATTTGTAAAGGTTTCATATATTTTGTTTGAATTATTTCTTCACACCTTACATTGTTTGATGTGTTCTTACACTTCTAAACTTTAAAAAAAATAAATTTGAGTTCTGAGGTAAGTTGGCTGGAAATTTGTAGGGTGTGGCATAAGATCACCATATAAAAAATGTAATAGTGATGGTCCTTTCCTTAGGGGATTCTTAATTAAACCAGTAAATCGAGACTGGATCGTTATTGAGTTATCTTTCAGACCAATCAGGAATTTTTATAATAATCTGGCAGTGGTTGGAACTGATAAATACTTCTTTAAGCAACTTTTCTTCTGTTCAGTCTGAGGGGGTAACTGGGAAAGAGTAATGTAGAGGCCGAAGATACTCTGGTGAAAACTGATTGAACAATTAAAGAATTGAAGGAAAGTAAAAAAAGACAGAAAAAATTCCCAGCATGATAATGGCTGGTAGATGTCTAAGAAGAGAAATTATTTGGTAATGAAGCAACCTATATAGATAAAAACATGCACACCTAGATGCCATCAACTTGTAGAGAAGGGAAACCAGCTAACCCAATGAGTAGGGCTGTACCTGTGCCAGAAGTGTGGGCCAGCTTTGCCTCTAAGTATGGACAGGTCACCTGAAGCTGGAATATACATAAGCAATGGTGTCAACTTGGAAACGACCTTCCATAGTGGAGGACATGAAACAACTTGTGCTTTCCTGAAATGAGTGAGAAATAAGATGATGAGACAGCAGTTTGGGAAAGGGGTTGAGGCATGCTGGGGAGAGAAGACAAGTTAAAGGTGACTCACAGGTCTTTTGTGTTTTGAGCTTAGGCATTTTTTGTACATGACGATGTCATTAAGTGAAATAACAAAAATTGGAGGAAAAGTCGCCTTATGAGGAAAAAAAATAAAGAGTTTGGATGTGGAATACATCAAATTTGACAAGCCGATTCTACTTCCAGTGGTGGGCTGGGTAGCTGGATGCACTAGATTGGAACCTGGAGGAGAAGTCTGTGCTGGAGTTTCGACTCTGGTACTCATCAGGAAGCAGGTGGTGTTTGAAGCCATGGAATCATTGCTGGAGAATGTCGTGGACATTTGCCTATGGAGAGCTGATTGATATTGCAATGAACACACTCATTCACCAGTAGACATGATAAAGGACAAATCTAATAAAATTTAAAAACTTGTATACAAAAAAAGAGCAGACGATTATGGAGCAAAATGGAGGCCAGCAGAATGACTTCTACCTCACCCTACCCCTCTGAAGCCCCATTCATAAGTCAAAGAAGTCCTGAGAAATTTCACTAATACTGTGGCTTTTGGAAAGAAGTGAAGAGAGAGAGAGTATTTTTATCATTTTCCTCTTCTACTGGGAAGCTATGAATGAATAGGGAAAGAAACCCATACAGATGACTTTCCTTGTTGGAAGACAAAGATCTAAGTTCACATTTAATTGAGGGAAAAGAGTCAAAATCTGGGAGTATCTCCTCATGAAAATGCATTATATTGTCCCTTGCACATCCAGTTAGTTAGAGTCAACCACAATACAGGATAGTCAATATTATCTCAGAGGGTAAAATGGAGCTCAGGATATCTAACAGTCTGCACACCACCCAAGCTGACCTCCTCTCTCTCTGGTATACCACTCCACCCCAGCTGCAGTTCTTTCAGACCATGGAAAAGTAGATGAAACATGAAATGCCCAGGCTAAACATCAGCTTTAGAAGAGAAAACATGGTCCACAGAAAAACTTGTAGGTAAATGTTCATAGCAGCATTGTTTGTAATAGTCCCCAAAGGTAGAAACAATCCAATATTGTATGTAATCAAATATTGTCTGGTAAAAATAAAGAAATGAGGTGCTGATCAATGCTACAACATGCGTGAATCTTGGAAAACGTGCTAAATAAAGAGCCAGTCACAAAAGACCACATATTATATGACTTCATTTATATGAAATGTTCAGAATAGGCAAATCTACAGAAAGCACGTTAATGGTTGCATAGGGCTGGGGCAGGTTGGGGAAATGGGAAGTGACTGTTAATTGGTATGGGTTTTCTTTTTTAATGATAAAAATGCTCTAAAATGGTGATAATGTACAACTGTAACTATACAAAGAACTTTTGAATAGTATACTTTAAATGGGTTAGTTTTATAGTATGTGAAATATATCTACATTAAGCATAATGTTATAGTTAAAAAAAAAGAGATTGAGAGAGCGAGAGAACCAATAACATGTTTGAGCACAGTCAGCCGACATGAGCAAGGTGAAAAAAAAAAAGAACCTAGCAACTGTGCAGAGGTACTATGGGAGAAAGGGAAAATACCATGTAGAATAAGAAAAAAATAATCCAATCAGCAGAAATTATAACTCAGGTAATTCTTCAATATTGCTTCATGTAATGGAGAACTAAATGAGGACATTAATTTAATAAAGTAGAGAGAAAAAGACAAAATTATAAAACAACAGAATGAGATCAAAAGGGCTCTAAGCAACATATTTATAGAACTAATTTAAAAATTGTAAACAGTAAGGAATAAAGTAGACATTACTGAAAGCTGAATTCCAAGTCCATAATCTCTCCCTGAACTGAAACTCCAAAATCCAAGAAAATTTAGAGGGTTCTTTTTGATAACCCATTTGGTAGCATAACTTGTTCAGGACAGATGTGAGGTTATTTATAATCTTTGCTTATCCTACTTAATTTGAATATTCGTATTTATACTTTATATTTAAAAAGTATAAAAAGGTAATTTATTTATAAAGGGGAAAGAATGAAATTGGTCTTGTATTTCACCACAGTGATATTCAATGATGAGAAATACTGGAGGAATAGCTACAAAATTCTAAGGGGAAGAGAATATGCTTCAAGAACACTATACTCAGCCAACTATCAGTTGGGTGAAAAAGCATCAGACTGACATTCTCAAACACAAATTCAATCAGGCAATATAATATGCATGAGTTCATCTTAAAACATATTGCTTCACAATTAATCCAACAAATTAATAGTTAGGCTCAATTAAAAATTCAAGAAGAGAGAAGTTGGGTTACAGGAATGGTGATGAGCAGAGAAACTACATAAAGTTTTCCCTTTTGAGTTATCTATAAAGATGATCAATATTTCTTTAATCCTCCTGAACAATATACGGACCTTGGAAAGCCTTAATTCCAGGGTTGTCTTCCCATCTTCCATATTGTTATTGTCCAGGATTTTAATTTTACTTTACAAAACATTCCTTCTGAAATAATTATTCATTTTCTTTTATCCTTAGTGTTTTGAGATTTTGACAAAATGTTTTTCAAATTCTCTGCTCATCACTTCTTCTTGCATACCATTAATTGAATTCCTTCCTTAAATATATGCTTTTGTAATTGTTCCAGTGAGGGAAACAAGTATCAGTTTTCTTTTGTTTGAAAGTATCTGTATTTTGCCTTTACTTTTCAATAATATTTCATTGAGCACAAAATTCTCAACTGATAGATTCCTTCAGCATTTTGAAATATTATTTCATTATCATATGGTTTCTACTGCTGCTGTTAGGAAAGCAGTTGTCAGATTTAATTTTTCTTCATTTATAGATAATTTAACTTTTTCTCTCTGGTTACATTAGTGTTTTCTTTTTCATGATGATGATGCATCTCGATGCTGAATTTTCTTTTCCTTTTTCTTCCCTTCCTTTCTGTTCTTTTCTTTCCTTTTTCTCTTCTTTCTTTCCTCTCCTCTCTTCTTCCTTTTTCTTCATCTTTCTCTTTTAGATTTATGAGGGCATAAATGCTTCTCTCTTCCTCATGTATGTTTGCTTCTCTCTTCCTCATAGATTCTCTCAGGTGAACTTTAGAATATTTACCATTTCAAAAATTTTAAAGAGAATTTAAATTTTGTTTGGAATTTTGCATAGGCTATGAATTAGTTTGGAACAAAGTGGTATTTTTAGTGTTCGATATTCCTATTTAGGAGCATGTTATTTCTACCCTAAAACTGTTTGTTCTTCTATCAAATCATCTTACATAATTCTGCTAAAAGAACTTTACCAATTTTCTATATTTTTGTTTCTATTTTGAATAGATTATTTATTTAAAAAAATCCACATTTTCTATTTGATTAATGCTGCATTAAAGAAATCTACTGACTTTTGTATTCTTTTTCTACTTAGATATGTCAGATTCTCCATGGTACATAGGGAAATGGCCTAAGGTCAGAACTAAGAATGGGATACAAGCAGAAGTTTAAAAAATGCAGCAAAATTTATTATTTTAAAAAAGACTTTTTTTAAAGAAAAGTTTCAGGTTTACAATAAAGTTGAGAGAAACATACAGAGATTGAAATCTGTTTTTAAGGAGAAGTATACCCTTATATTGGTAGAATTGAGTACACATATACATTGAATTTATTAGACAGAATTCAATGACTAAAGGGTGCATTTTATTTTCAATGGTCAGGAAAAGAAAAGTAATAATTGAATACAACCAAGGAAAATATTTTAATACATTTAATTTTCCTGCCACAGATTAGATATATATATTGCAGATACTTCTAGTTGTAAAGGCTGGGTCAAACTTAAATGGGGAAATACACAGAGTGGGTGCATTAAAATTAGTAGAGTTTGAGTGATATGCATCAAGCAAAACTTAAAGACAATGAGAAATACCAATGCAGAATTACTAGAAATAAGTTTTTGATATCAGGGAACATACCCAACATTTTTCCTAGAGTGTTTTTTAAACTATATCTTAGAAATCACAGAAGCCATGTCAGTATTTGAATATAAAGTTAATAACATGATCAATTTATAATTTAGAAATACCTGAAAAAGCTTTAAGTGGCTGCTTGACTTCATGAAAACAATCATGTCAGACCAATTTAATTCTATTTTATGACAGAATGACAGTCTACAAAGATAAGCAGCATTTGCAAAACAGTCTATTTTGAGTTCAATAAATGTTTTTGTTCTGTTGTACATAGCATGTTGCTTATAAGCTAAGAAAGTATGGTGTGGCATGGAATTCTCGATGGCTAGTTATCATTAGTCCATTCCCACTGGAAGCTCATATTAACAGGCAGTTCTAAGAATTTGCTGTGGAGTTCTTTGGATTGAATAACTTAATAAAAAACCTAAAAAAAGATTGAGATGTCATTAATTAAAACTGTAGATGTTACTAAGCTAAATACTAGTATTAGTCTCTGGGACCAAACTTCAAGACCATCTTGAAATATTAGAAAAGATAATTCTATAAGCTTAATCAATACTAGTAGAGAAGACTGTAAGACATGAAGAATACTTTGGGAATATTTCTGAGTTAAAGCAGCTGCATGGTATGAGAAGACTGGTTCATAGGAATATACAATAAAAAAATTCGATTATGTTTGTGTGGCAGAAATTGAGGTGGGTATATCAAGATGATCACAAATCAAAATGTCAGAGTAAAAAAGTATTTGTTAAAAAGGCTGAGGAAGAAATATGAGAAGGAAGTAGGAAGGGATGAAAGGAAGAGAGTCAAGCATGGAATTTAGTTGTATTGAAAACAGGTCATACAAGATCTAAAAATACACTCTCCTGTCCAGTGCTGGTTATGCTTCTCTAAGACATTATGTCTCATTTAGTAGTCAACACATTTTAGAAGGATGTGAAGAAATGGAAACTGATTTGAGGAAGAGCAATAAGAATAATTGAATATATATCCTAGGCTGAAAGGTTAAGTATTTAACATTGTTTGGATTAGAAAAAGGATAGGTAAGGGATGACTTATCATTTTTAAATTTATAAAGAATTTTTGTCAAAGGTAACTCCCTTTGGTGATTTATCAAGTCTATAGAGGATGAAAAAAAGCACAAAGGAGCTTAAGTTGAAGCAGAAAAGATCAGGTTTGGATATAGGGAAGATGTCTGTGCCATGGGATGATAGAAATTTGACATGTTACTTCTAAAAGGGACTGTGAGCCCAGCAGCCATACCAGTCTCCTTGTTGCATGGACCATTAAGCATGACAAGAAGTTCGGGAAAGATGACCTATGTCAGGAGTCAGCAGACTACGTCCAGCTGGCCAAATCTGGCCCACCATCTGATTCTTGGGCACCCCATGAACTAAGAATGACTTTTACATTTTTGAATCATTGAAAACAAATCAAAAGAAGAATATTTTGTGATACAAGAAAATTATATGAAATTCAATTTCAGTGTCCATAAATAAAGTTTTATTGACACACAGCTGTGACCATTCATTGAAGGATTATTTGTGGCTCCTTTGGTGCATTACAATGGCAGAGCTCAGTACTCGTTACTGAGACCTTATGGTCCAGTCCGTAGAACCTGAAATAATTACTGTTTGGCCCTTTCCAGAAAGAGTTTCCTGACTCCTGGCCACACGCTTGTAGCCACTTACACAACACATGGATTTGTTTTTCCTCCGAAGTCTAGAAGCTTTCTTTGTGGTAATAAAAATGGACACCCCTGGGATCAGCTGATGAATATAAGCGGCACATCCTTTGAAGCATCTTTGAGAGAGCTTTGGGTCCACAGGAGAACACACCAATGTTGCAGCTACAGGAAGGTAAGAACAGGAAAGACCGTGTTATACAGGGGCAAGGTAGCCAAAGCTAAGACAGAATTACAAAAGTAGTGATGTGCTTGTGGCTGTGACTATTTTTCTCCACCCACTTTCTTTTTTGGTCGAGTCTCTTCCTTACTTTCAGCATTATGCTCTCCCACAGGTTCCCAGAGTCCCATTATGGCTCTGAATTATACAAGTAGTTGGAGCCAAGAAGACTGAGGCTGTCAGGACCATAATGACTGGGGAGGGAGTTTCTGTAAAGGCGTGACATCACCTGGATTTTTGGTCAGGTGACCTTGACGAGCATTCTCTTGGATTGGTGACTCTAACGTAAGCTCCCTGAGAGTAGAACCTTGTCTGCTTTATTCATCACTTAGCCCAGCACCTGCAATAGTGTCTAGCATACAGTAGAAAATATACATTTGTTGAGTGAATGAATAAATGGTTCTGTTGATTATCATCTGCATGGTCTTGGGCAAGACTCAGGATGTCAGTCTCCACATGCATAATTCAAAGAGAATAATGACTACATTGTTTTATTTTACTAAAAACAAAATGACATAATGCATTCAAAAAGGTTTTAAGAGCATCAGTTATTAGTAATATCTCATTCAGCTCTGCCTTTTTAAAGACAATAAATTTTATACTAAAGTAATAGCAACTTTGTTTATTTCTCCCAGTGGAATTTCTTTAATTCTCAAAGAGGGCCAAAAAGAAGAGTTGGAAAAGAAAAATACATTGGTGAAAATGAAGTCACCCCAAAGTTGTCATCTTTAGTCATGGCATTTCAGAAAACTGTGTTGAAGAGGCATTTTTGCATATAGTGACTCCTCCAGGGCTGCTTGAATCCTCTGTGACCACAAGTGCAAGTTCTGCTTACATATAAATACTGTATTGCTGCAAGGCTTCAGGTTGTCTCTGCATGTCGGGAAGAGTTAGTCTCTGTAGGGACTTGTAGAGACTGTTGCCCTTTGCCTTGTGTGGTACTGCTCCTTGCAGCATTTCCCCAATCTCTGGCACAAGCTGAAATTAGGTTCTCTAGATCATAAGTTCTCATACTTCGCCATGCATAAAATCATCTAGGCATATTCCCAGACTTGAATCCAGGGAATATATTTGTACCAAGGCCCCCAGAATAATACTGAAGCACATGGGCCGGTGAGTCACACTTTGAGAAACACTGTCTTTGAGTAATTCCTTGGATCCCAGGACCAGCCCACTACACTACCTCAACTTCTAGGTTTTTGTTGGAAGGTGCCTGATCATTCTTAGCTTATACGTTAACATGGTTCTCTGCCATGTATTGATTCCACATTTTAATTATGTGTCGCAGACCATAATACCCATGGTAGAAATTGATGGTTCAATTACATTTCAAACTATAGCTTCAAAGGAATTTAGCAGGTGGGTTCATTTGTAAATAACAATGTGTTTAAAATATATTAGTACTTTTTAAAAGATCTCATTCTCCTAGTGAAATTGGAGAAAGTACTTTTTCAGAACACATTTCTCATGGAAAAATACTAGTTTATGACTTATGCAATTTTAAGGTGTTTATGCCAATGGTTAAGAGGGGTGCTGGTTCTACCCCATTCTTTGCTAGGCAGCTGTGGGCATGTCAATTATCTCCTCAAAGCCCCCGTTATTTATTCTATAAAATGGGAAGCATTATTGTAACTAGCTCCTAGAACCTTTACGAGGATTAGACAAGACAATGCTTTCTCTTCGGTGCTTGGCACACCATAAGCTTCAGGAACCACTTACAATACATCACGCCCCACATGACGTGTGCCGACTCCACGAAGCTGAACAGAAGATGTGATGTGGGCCGTTAACCCAGCAATGATCACAGACTTCCTGGATCAGCACTCGAGCACTAGGCTTTCTGAGTTCTGGACTGGAACATTTTGAATGATAAGATGGGTCCGGCAAAACGCTTTGCAGAGTGGAGTCATAGCGTGGCTTTGCGTATGATGCCCAGAGTTACCTATGCGTCTGTGTTCAAAGACACTGCTATGGTTGGTGATATTTTCCCATTGGTGCAGGTGTCACCAAACAGATTGCCGCTGGCCCACTCCCAACAGGCTGAGATCGCCCTTTCGTCTGCAGCCGCAGCATCTGTTTGCAGGTCCTGAGGACGCTCTTTGATGCCCTGCCTGTAAGACCCCATTTCAAAGGGCTCTCATTCCCGACTGCTGGGTGTGCCTCTGGTGTGCCCAGTGGTTCACAGCTATCCTGCCTCCTTTGAAGCCATGGCTACTACACCGCACAGCTAAGTACACACTTTTCTGTATTCGTGGGACAGTAATGGTTATGCAATCACTAAAAAGTCTCACAGAGGCTACTCATTATCTACCTGCCGCCGAGGCGGAAAAGCTAGTCCTTCACTCGCTTTCTGTGCATTACTGTCCCCGACTATGGCATTCTGTCGCTTGCCTTGCTCGCCCTGCTAGGCATGTGTGATTCCAAGTGTGGAGATTTCTCATCAGGAATGTGTCCGTGAATCTCAGAGCCCACAATCTGCACAAAGGTGTGAAGGCACAGATGCGGCAGCGTTTGTTCCCTTTTATGAGGCAACGGGAAAGCGCAACGGAACCCTAATGGTGTGGCGAAGAAAAAATTTTTCTATAAAGTTTAATTACCCATGGTTGCTTAGAATTTCAAAAGAAGAATTCTCTGTGAAAGAGGTATAAAACGCAAGGCATTATTGCTCAGTTTACAGCCTGCAAGCAGCAGAGCTTGCACACACGAGGAGTGGGATAACATCCCTGACATTGCCCAGTCTGCACTCCTGACTTTGATGAGAAAAGGACAACTTTTACACAAACTGCAAAGATGGTTAGCATTAACAGCATTCGTCTTAGCTCTGATAAACAATAAAGAAAATCCTCCTGTCCCCTTCTTATTTGCTAAATAGCTGTTGGACTCTCCTCTGTGGTGCTGATGCATTTTTCAAAACAGTTCAGCAAGCTGTGCATGAAAGTCATCCAAAATGTCACCCACTGGGAGATTTCTGTCCAGCAGATATATGGAGAGTGGGTGCCCCTGGGAGTAATCTCCTCCCCCATCTTGCTGGATTCCCAGGTTCTACTGCCTTGAGCCTTTCTCTCTTTAAACTGCATGTTTGTATTTATGTGTTAGCCTTTATGCCTGGTAAGTTATAACCCTGTAGGGGCAAACCCTAAACCCCATTAAAAAAAATCAAATTACTTTATACCCTGAGTGCATTCTGCAAATAAAATCGATAAACAGAAGCTTCCCTTGGATTTATGGAGGCTTAGAAAGAAGACAGAGAGAGAGCTACACACTCAGCATCAAATGACGGACACAACTTCTGGTTAATCTTTCCCAATGACTGTATTTCATTAATAACCTCCCAAATAATTCACTGCATAATTATGTTTTGCACAACACCTTCTTTTTCATAACCACAGATGATAATTGTGTTGGCCCGTTTTCTTAAACTCATTTTCCAATTGATTTGTAGCTGCCTGCTCTGTTACTTTTCTCTGCATCCTAGTTAACTCGAATGTTCACAGGTGCTACAGTGTCCCTAACAGTTCCTGCTCACCACTGTGACAGCTCTCTTGCCCACCTCCCGCCAACTTCATCTTCCTTGGCAAGAGGTAAGACTCCTGTCCCAGTGTCCTCATCCTTCCCTCTGTCCCTTCTCTTGCTGATGCTAGTCACCGTGCTCGGCTCTGTGTTGTTGCTTTTGAGGATGTTATGGTCAAATAGGGAAAGAAGTGAAAGTAGTTCACTGGATCCCAGGGAATGGTAGAGCCATTTTTCTACCAATCCTGTTTCCTCCACTCTTCTGATAAAACACCTTCATATAGAAATATCCTAATATTGTTGCCATATCTAATTTTTTGATGGATAATATCCAAGAAACTTTACAGAGTAATGATAAATCCACTTTGTGCTCACCTACCTCTCTATCCCCTCCTACCACAAATGGAGTAATGCCCATAGTTTTCATTGAATCTTCACTTGATTGTAACCAGAGAGCTGGATGCCCTCTATTGGAAAGGTACTGTTGATCTATGATAACAATATCCTAGTCATTATTTTAAGGTGGCTTTATTTTTCTCACAAAGCTATAATTTATCATGTGCAAGATTTCCACTTAAGTGTATTTCTTTGAGTTTTCTGAACATTTTAGTCATGTAATGAATGTTTAGAATATGCTGTTAGATAGAGGGTCCTGAATGTTATAATCAGGATGTGAATTTCTTAAAAATATCATTTAAAAACATTTTGCACATATGCATGTACAAATGAGAATTAGAGAGTGTGCACACAAGCAAATGTGGTTCCAGATGGACACATTTACTCAATTTAGTATAAAGGTATTTTTACATTTCTGAAAACAATGGGTGGTCTAAAATACATCCCTGCAATATGGATCAGAAGCTGCTAATTTTATGGTAAATCAGTGCCTTTCTTTCTTGTTGGATTGGGTTGAGGTGTTCTAACAAATGGTAGCACTGTTCTAGTCTTTATTTCTTCCTTCAAGATAAAAGAAACACTGCTCTCGAAGTTATGAATAAATGGCTGAATTGTCAAAGTTTTTATGGTAATTAATTCCATAAAGTTTTATGTCTACAGGACATGGTGATGTTATTAGTAGGTAGGTCAAAAGTGGCAAACTATCAATACTATGTGACATATAAGATCAAAGATTGAAGTCCTTTGGAAAATAATTGTATTCATTTAATCAAAAACAACTGATCTAAAAATCCAGGAGGTTGAGAATGCATACAATATGTGTTTATCAATAAAGTAGCTAGATGTGACAAAGATATGTTTTTTTTTCCCATTCTGTCTACCTTCTTGGAAACGATCCCCTTATTTTCTGAATATTTGTCTAAAGCTTGGGAACATATTGAGAACATTTACAGAAAACAAAATACAGCTTCCATTTGTGCATAAGATACACACTTTCATAGAGTAGTAAGATATGGATATCAATGCATGCATTTAATGAACCTACTGTATTTTAATTGTGAGAATGATTTTCATTGTTTTTTGAGTTTAGAAACACCATTTTCTGTGCTCGTCTAACCTCCAATATCTACACTTGTTACAAGCATGTGAATCTGTACATGACTAGCAATCCAAGACTTACTTTTTACGTTTCTACTTGCTATCTGTTGATCTTCTTTTAAAAATATGCCTGTTTCAGTAACACAGCTGATATAATTGAAACTTAATTGCAAGTAAAAACAATAAAATATACTTTACCATTTTCTACTTTGTCTTTGATCTCTTTTTAATTTTTTCTTCCCTTTTCCCTATTTGTATTCATTTTGATGCCCATCAATTTGTTTCTCTATTCCTGTTATTTTTGCAATTTTCTGGTTCCTTTATAAGGCTTGCACTATTCTCTTTGATCTGCTTCCCTTCAAGCTTTACTTTTGGTGCTGTTTTTCATGTCCTATAAAAAAATATTTTTTGCCCCTCTTTCCTTTATTCTTTTGATTTAATTCCTTCTTCTTAGAACAAGAACAAACTCCAGCTTTGAGCGAACAGGTAAATGTTTTTAAAAGAGTAAGCCCTAAGAATCCTTGGTTTCGCACTGATGAATGGAAATGGTTGAGTGCCTACTTCAAAGGCCCTTAAGAACAAAGAACCTTTCTGAGGCCACTAAATTCACTAGTTCTTTCTGACCCATCTCTGCTGAAAGATGTGAGCTAATGACAGGGTGGCCCTGTCTTCTAAGAGAAGCCAAGTAGGCTTGGGAACAAACGTATCCTTGACATAATCGGGGGAAAAACATACTGTTTATCTCTTTAATAACCATCTTGAGGAAAATTAATGTTACTTTGTCCTTTGTGCAGAACAGTAATTGGATTGTGTGTTTCATTTATATCTGGACAAAGGCCAGGATATTGAAATACTTCTCAATATTAGATTTTCTTGTTTAAAAATTAGATTTTATTGGCATTCTCTTTCTGAGATTTCTTCATTAAAAGCTTCATTAAACATAAATCTTTTACACGGCACAAAACAAAATTATTTTAAGGAGGTCATTTAAAAAGTCTTTCAGAAAGGCTAAATTCTTTACTGCCAACTTGGCTCTTCCCAGGGATCTGGCATTCCAGGGATAAAATGATCACCGATCTTTGCCTGCATGCATCTAATACTAATGACATTGAGAGTTGGAACTATGCAACAGGTTCGAGGGTTCTGGAGTCTGAGGTTATTACAAATACACTGTTTTTAAAATTTGGGGCTCAGAAGTATGCTGTAGAGGCTTGATTCAGTGACATCGAGGCCTTGGTGTTGAGGGGAATGCTGTACTGCTCTGGAGGAGATGAAGTCATCCATCAGGAAGACAAGAGTTTACATAGCCACTGTGCTGAGCAACTCAAGTGGGCTTTGAGTATTTATATATTAAACTTTGATAATGGCTTCTGGAAAGAAATGGACACACTCCTCACAAGGGCAGCAAGGAAAGTGAGGGCTATGTAGTTTCCCACCTTCAAACTGTTCTCTATTCCTTAATCCCTGCAAAATCAGGGAGGCATTTTGCTGCTCACTGCTCAGCACACTGTGCAACAGCATTTAGGGGGCAGAGTTTGTGCAAAATTGAGTCCCACTCTCGGTCTCCTGAAGCAGCGTGTCTGGCTCCTGGCTTTCTGAGAGAAGGGAGATAATGAAGAGATTTGGTTTGAAAGGCCTTCCCCACTGTGCTGCAAACTTCATGCGTAACAGAAATAAACAAATACAATGTGAGGTGCAGGGAGGGTCAGTTGTAATGAAGAGTGGTTCTATCTATAAGAACTTAAAACCAAGATATATGCATCGGTGTCAAAAGCCTGCGAAGTGGGAACATTCATCCTGTGACAATAATATTCATTCCATGCAAACTGACTAAAACATCTCTCAGGTGAGTAGATTTGTTTTTTCAAAAAGGAGGAAATAGCAACAAAAAAAGCTTTGTTGTGGTTAAAACATATGAATTTGTACATTTTGTTAGTTTTCTACCTATAATCTTTTTATACCTATAATCTATAGTTTTCTACCTATAATCTTTTTAAGTGCCTGAAGGGTGTGAGATGAGGGGTGGTGACTTTCAGGGCTCTGACGAGGCTGGGCGTCTAGCAGCCGGGACTGGGTGCCAAGTAGGGGGCGCAGAGGGCCGGAGTCAGAGGCTCCAGTGGCTGCAATGGGTTCAAAGCACCTGATTTGGCCAGAGGAACTGGATTCTTGGCCACGTATTAGAAAGAGTCAAGGCAAGAGGCAAAACGGAGCCAGTGGGTGTCAGGAGCGGTGACTGCTGAGTCCCCAGACTACGTGGCGTGGGGCTTGGCCAGCTCTTCAAGGGCACCTGAGGCTGAGCTCGGGACAGGGAAACAGTTGGAAACTGGCCCCCTCTCTCCCTCCCTCCCTTAATGCTGCAGACAAAGGTTAAACTCTCCTTGGCCTTTCTTGTTGGAAATAATTTACTCTCGGGATGAGTCAAGGTCAGAAGTAAGTTCCCAAGAGCCTGCTTCCAACCCTCTGCCCGGGGCTGATGCAGGCATGATGCGCCCAGAAGTCCAGAGCCACCACTGGGAACACTCTTGTTCTGGGCCTGGAGTTTCTCAGGCAGGTGCCAGGCCCAGAGCAGAAAGAAGGTTGATTGGGCATCTCCCAGAGAGTGGGGCAGTGTGAGTCGGAGTGACACACACTCACTTGGAGTGAGCCCTGGGAACTGGACGGATCATCGATCTTGGGTGGCTAACTGGTTGCCCCTTCCACACCTCCCTCCTCACCTAACTTCCTGCATATAGCTGGTCTGGGGATGTCTAACAAATTCAGTGACAGTAAAAGAGAAAATGTAGTAGTATGGCATAAAGAGAGTATATAAGAAAAACATAAGAAAAAAGCGGCCAACAGGCCCAAATATGACTGATATTCACAGAGAAGTATTCCGTGCAGCAGAAAAAATACAGGCAAACCACAAAAGGGTTAGTGAAGCCACAACCTCAGTGAAGGAGGGCACAAACAGAGCATCAGAGCTGGAAGGGAAGGGGCGAGGCGAGACCCCGGGGCTGGCGCCACCCAGGGAACTCATCAGAAATAGCCTAGTGGATTTACTTTATGTGTACTGGTTCACTACTGATAAACCAGATAGGAGAAAGGTCAGCGTACAGAAGACCTAAGTGACTTGATTAATAAGCTAAGAGGAATATCTCTTACACTCTATAACCAGCAAAGAAACAATATAGTTCCCTATCCTCTAAATACTGTGGTTCTTGGAACCCCTATCAGCCTAGGCTGCTCCTTCGGTGATCTCATCACCCAGTTTCAGGGCTCCAGACACACTTTACATGCTGACACCTCCCAAGTGTGCACCTCCAGGCTGAACTTCTCCCCGGAACTCCTGACTCGTATTCATCAACCTACTTGACATGTCCACATGGATGTGTAACTGGCATCCTGAGCTAGACATGTAAAAAACCCTGAACTTCCGGTAGCCCATGCTGCCCGTCTGGTAGTGATAATGCCACTCAACTTGGGCCATGCCTGCCTCTCACTCAATCTACCAGCTCTACCTTTAAAAAATATCCAGAATCCAAGTGTTTTTCAGTGCTGCTCCTGATCCAAGCTACCACCACTGCTTACCTTCTCACTGGCCTCTCCACTTCTGCCCTAGGCCCTTTATAATTTAATATTAATAAAGCCAGACATGATCCCATTAAGCATAATGCAGATCGTGTCACTCTTCTGCTAAAACTTTAAGTGGCTTTTACTCTCAGAATAAAATCTAGCTTCTTGTAATGATCTATAACTGCCCCCACTTACCTTTTCCTAAATGCTTTCTCCTGCTACTCTTATTACCTGCTCTGTTTCAACCTCACTGGCTTCCTGGATGATGCCAGGGACAGTGTCTCCTGCCTCAGGGCCTTGGCACATGCTGCCCTTACGCTCTTTCCCAGTTGTCCAAATGGTACACTTCCTTGCTTCCTTCATATCTTTCCTCACTATGGAAACTATTCTTTAAACAAGCACAATATTAACATATACTGACTTTCAAGAGTCATAGATGACAGGGGTTCAAAACAAAGACTAGTTCAGGGGGCATATAATAACAATGATATGTGTTTGCATAAGTGCTTTGTAATTTACGTTCTTCAACATACTATGTATTTTTTAAATAATGAAAACCATACTGTGACTTCACAGTATCGACCATGTTTTACAATTGTCCCCCAAAGCTCAAACAAACTGCCTTGTCCAAGGTCACATGCCAAAAACCTCTAGATAGCCTTTACTCCTGTCTTGGGCCCCAGAGCAAATGCTCCTCCTCCTCTATATTAAAGTTTATTATGTAATGATACTAATTATAGTAAAAATTAAAACAACAATAATAATGCTAGAAGTTTATGTTTATTGAATTTAAAGCACTCTTTTAGGCACATTACATGTATTCATGCATTTAATCCTCGCAGGAGCAGAGGAGGTAAGCACTATGACTATTTGGAGATAGCAGAGCAGGAGACTGTCAGTGGCAGGAAAAAGACCCTGTCTCTGATCAGCTTGCGGTAATGGCACCGACAGTGTTTACACCCAGGCACTTAGACTCCAGATCCTGCATCTTTAACCACGATACTAAATCCTTGCTTGGTCTTAAGACACTTTTTTCTACTGTGCTAGACACAGTAGGTACAGTTTCTATTTAGACACAGTGCATTCTCCATTTGGGTAATTAGAACTGTGTTTACCAAAGATTTCTTAAAGACATAGGTAGTTTAAGAAATACATCTTTGAGTTTAAGTGTGAAAAATTTCAACACAATTGCTAATTGTCAGATATCGTAAGCCAGAGTAGAGGTCTGTGATTCCTACAGTATCCCATGACCACCTTTTTGATGTTTTTTAACCTCTAAACAAGATGCTCACCACTGCAGATTAACCAACGCGTGCCCAAGTGCTTTCTGTTTCAGCAGCAACTTGTATTTCTCTGGGAAGGCTCCCAGCATGCAGAGGGAAAAAGAGCACCTTACCTGGGGTGACGATAGGCTATCTCCCGGAACTCGTGATCCCAGTTAGGTCTTCCATAGAACGTTTTCTGCTTTAACCCCGTAATCACATCAGTATCATCATTCCAGTGTAAAGCTATGTGAATGGCCTAGGATAAAAATTGGAGTATCAGATGACACTTAGAAAAAACATAGCAACCTGTTACTAAATAAAGAATGAAGTAAAGTATGCTTATTTGTTGATATACTACTCAAAAAATTTCTTTATAGGGTTGGAATTATTATATATTATTATTAGCAGATATCACTGATTTGCATTTCTAGGTAAGCATCATGTTTCATTTATCTTTATATTCCACCTTGGGCATTACTGAAACAAAATGTAGTAGATACACAATAAAAGGAGGCTGGGAAGGTTTTTCTCCAAAAGGATGAGGGTGGTCTAGTAAATGTGGTTAAGGGAAAGAAAGCACTAAGGTACTTCCTTTTTTTCTGCCAAAATTCTCAAAACTAATCTCTACCTCTACCTCCATTCACTTTAACTAAACCTTGGGCATTTGAGAAGGTCACAGCAGACTAAAGTGAGAGATGTCCAGGAAGCAGCTGGATGTTACAGTCAGATCTGCCTACTGGGTTGAGGCAGTTTGAAGTGAATTGTCAGGTTCAAGTGTTGGGAAGATGCTAGTCTGGCAGACAGGACATGGTGGTCAAACATAGCAAGGGGCACGGTTGGAGTTCTGTGCCAACCATTTGCCTTCAAACTTCACAAATGCGCCCAGGCATCAGGAAACCAGGGGTTGACAAATGAGAGGCTGGGCATAGCAATGCCCAATGGTGATTTTTAAATTTGGTGAATCCTGGTAGCTACTTTGCTTCTTCCCTTCTGGGATTTGTGTCCCCTGTTGTCATCGTTGATGCCCCTCCACAGCTCCTGGGTGCCCATGGTTTATACTTTGGTGCTCTGACTCTTTCCGCTCCTGAATCCTGTCAGGCCCAGGTCTGACCCCAGGTTCCTTCCGCATGCCTGACGTCCCCAGGCCTTCTTAGCAGTCTAGCAAAGAGCCAGGGATAGTGAGGTTGAATAGAAAATAATGGAAGCACCCCTGTATGCCAGTAGACGATGGCAGGCAGTGGAGGAATGGTGAGAATCTAGGGGATTGAGCTTGGCAGAAGCCCTGTTATCAGAACTGGGGCTCAAGGTCAGAGTTGTAGCATTGTATCCCCACCACCCTTCTGATCAGCAGGACTGACTGGTGCCCTATAGTGACTGGTTTTAGCTGTGGGCAAAGAAGATGGCAGAGACAATTTACTTTTGACTAAGTGCCCAATCTAATGACCAGTTCAGCTGCTCCGCCACATGGCTGGACATTGCTTCTCCTTGATTCTGGCTTTTCTTTTGATTCTTTTGATTCTAATGAAGAAACATTAGATTTTGTTTTCCTATCATATTCCCCTGTCTCAAAGTACAGCTGCTTTCCCAGCCTCCAGTCGGTCTCCACTCTCGACACCTCTCTTGGCCACAACTTCCCGAAAAGCTTCCATTCTTATGGTCCCAATTAGCATAATCTAAAGGGTGAATCCACTCTCCCCAAAACCCTCACCTTCCTGCCTGAGGAGAGTCCTATATCTCCAACTCCCCAGACAGAATTCTATCTGTTTTTATAAACTGATCATCATCGCTAAAACTGAAATTTCCCAAATAATCTGTGACTCCAGTTCACTTCCACACACAATAGTCGAGTGATCCCTACTGGCGGGCAGTGTCCTACACATGGAGTGGTGCAAAGAAGGAAGATAGATGGTCTCTGTTGTGAGGAACAGGCCAGGGAAGGGAGGGGCAGCCCATGCGTACAGCTGCTATGATACAAGCCTGACCACAGTTCTTCACTAGAGACAGAAACCAAGTGCTCTTCAGAAGCAAACAAATGGCTCTGGGGAAGCCCCATGTAATTTGACTGAGAGGCTGGGGAAGGCCTTAGGAGCACTGGGCTTTAAAGGATGAACCACGCAGTAGGCAGTAGGAAGGGGCAGAGGTCTCTGAGTGTCAGGGAAAGGGAACAGTGTGAGGGAGGGCATGGAAGCATGAAAATGCCAAGCACAAAAGGACAACACACATTCATTTGGTGGCCCCAGTGCCAGAGGAAAATCATGAGAGGTTAGAAAGGTGGGCGGCCATCAGGTCACGAAGGGCTTCAAAATACCTGTTAAGATGTTTGGGCATTTTTAACAGAAAAAAGGGCCTTTCCTGCTTGTGTTAATGGTGCCATCAAGCTACCAATCACTGATGTTCAAACATTTGGAAGTATGTGGAAATATGTTTGTTCCATATTTCTTAGGCTAGTGTTCAACTAATCTCTAAACCCAGTTGATTTGCCCTTTGTAATACCTTTCCCATCTGTCCCTTCTGTTCTTGTCATTCTGCCACTTTGAGGTTGTTGAATTCAGTTTAATGACTGACTATTTCTAAAAGAGCCTCTTGATTCCTTACTGACAGAATGCACCAATTATTTTTTCGAGTTTGAGCATCTAAAGAATTTCCAACATGTCATGGCAAAGATTTAAGAACATGTCTATTTTCATTTACTTGTATTCAGAAAAAAAGTATGCTTCATACTTTTGGAAGTGGCAGAGACAGGATGGGACAGGGTTGTGTTATAAAATTAAACAGAGCCTTAGTCTAAAACTCCCAAGAGACTGGGAATTCCTAGGTGGATACTCAGGATCAATTTGGTTTAGAAGCAGAAAAGCAAGCACAGTACAAAAAACAAAAGACAAAAGCTGTGTCTGTACTTCATCAAATGGATCATTACTCAAAAATCCCATTTGAATAGGGAAAATGCTTGTTTGGAAAATATAATTAATGCTATTTAATTCATTAAGATGTTTCAAGCCCCATTCCCAAGAAATGTATATTTTAAATTATCCCAGAGGAATAAATATTTAAGGTCGACTGCAAATAAGAACCTAAAAATTCATTTAGCTATCGAATTTCAAGATATTCTTACTCATTTGTACGGGCACAGAGTCAAATCTCAGTGATGTCCTATGGGCCAATATCGTGTGTTAATTTAGTGATAAATGCAAATCCCTTTTGATTCAAACACACTTTCCTTAAAGTAAATATCAATAGGAACTGCTACAGAAATGTTGATTAGAACATATACTTAACCTAGTCATCACCTCATTATTAGCATCCAAATATGAGGAACTAAAAAAGATTTAAAATTTAATACTTGTCATTCAATACTATCAGTACCAATACACTAACAAAATGAAGTATTTTAATATACATTAATTTTGGCAAACTCAACCTTAGTATTTCATTAATACAGTGCACTGCAGAAAACCTGCCACAACATATCATCTTGATCTTAGGTAAATAAACATACATGTATACACATTCTAAGAATGCCTTAAGAAAAGGAAATCTCTAGCTAAATCATATATTCATAATGATTATTTTCTGTAGGAACTCATATACTTAGCAATACAACTTGTTGAATGCAAACATGAGAATTTTTTTCTGTTTAACTCTGAACATCTCAAAGCATAGAATTAGAACCAATTAGGAGCTAACAGACAATCAATAATATTTGTTTGATGTTGCTGAAATGTCAAATGCAACTTTTCGTGACATAACTTGGGACTGTCTTCTGTTAACCAACCTCTTTTCCAATCTTAGTTTCTATTCCTCAGCAAGTTAACTGTAGGTTCTTCTATTGCTACAATTTGAGTATCTCTTTCTAAACTGGTTTTATTTTATTCTCCTTTCCTTTTAAGAACATAAAAATAATTCATGCTACCAGAGGACTATATAGCTCATTATTGAAATTGTTCTCTTCTCTTTGCTCTATTATTAAACGACTTAGATAATATTTATCATCCTCAGAGTCTTATCAATACCTGGTTCTCATCCCAGCCAGTAAGA
Source organism: Manis javanica (assembly GCF_040802235.1). Lineage (NCBI taxonomy): Eukaryota > Metazoa > Chordata > Mammalia > Pholidota > Manidae > Manis > Manis javanica. Next base: position 70,312,727 of record NC_133168.1, read on the forward strand.
AATATATGATAACTCAGAAAGTGAGTTCTCCCTCGCTCACTCAGGCGTGTTTCCAATGAGAGTAAGAGATCAGCAAACCACTCAAAGGCCCTCGGATCCCGGCAAATCCAGTAGAAATACACCTGTCAAGAGAGAAGACTAGAGAACAGATCTGTCCCTCTTTCCATAATGTGCTGATAATCACAGTCTACTTTATCTCCATTAAATTATTTGAGCCCAAATGGGCACTTCTACAAAATGACATGCTTCTCTCTGCCAGTGAACAAACAGTCGCTCTGTGATTTCTTTTGAAAAAAAATTCACATTGTGTTTGAAAAAAGCCCAGAGTAATATCAGAGTCAGGAGCCTGTGGGCTGCTGCCAGTTTCTCTGGATGAGGATCAATTCACCACCTTCCTGGCTGTGCTTCCTCTGAATGAGGTTAATAATCATAACTAGCTGTGCTTTTCTTTGCTTCCAAAGGGGGATAAACTGTTAGACCAACCCCCTTCATCTTTACTTATGACCTAAGCTTGGGATTTGAACTCTCTTCTCCAGAGACCTCAAAGGCTTGTGTGCTAATCCACTTCACCAGCAGGACCTCTGGAGGGTGGAGATTATGGTAATTGCAGAATCAAACCTCATTGTCTTGCCAGAAGTTTCCCCTCAACCTGACAGCAGTGTCCAAGAAAGCCAGTGGCTGGTGGTTGTGTGTGTCAGCGGCCACAGTGAAATTATTTCTACGAATGTTTTTCTTTTTAAAGTCTTTGTGTTTAGCAAAAGGCATGTGACAAAAATTAGTTTGGGTTTGTTGAAATAAAGGCTGAATTTTTGTGCTTGAGTTTCAGATAATTGTATCTAGAAGAAACCACAAGAGACAGATCTATTAATTCTCCCTATTTTTCTCACACTCCTACCTGCTTCTGCCCTGCACAGGTTCCTGCATCCTTCTCCAGAGAGACATCTCTACTGCTTAACAAGACCTCGCAGGGGCTGGGCTTGATCGATACCAGGAAAGATCTCCTCCATGTCAGTGTTCTCTTTCCTCCCCTCTCCCCAAGCAGCTTGCAAGCTCACAATCATATAATGAGAGTTATAGATGAGATTTAATTAGCAGATCAAATTCATGAGGAGAAAAAAAATCACAGAATGTATTTAAAGGCTAAACATCTTGCCTATTCTCTCCACGTTTGCACAGGAATTTATAATATTAACAACCAGGAAGAGCAAAAGCTAGTGAGGATAAAACCTTTGTTGATAAGAATTAGAGCCTATATATTTGTTGGACAGCTGTTGCTCCCGGGGCACTTTGACTATTTATGAATCCCAGGCAAACGATAATCCCTGGGTGTTAACCGTCCAAAAGGAATGCTTGTCTCTTCTCTCTGTCGTGAAAGGAGCCAGTGGTTGCTTCTGATGAGTGCCCCGTGAACCCCCAGAAGCTTGGTGATCATGTTCATCTGCTTGTTTGTTGACCTGAGAAATATGTATTAAATGTTTACTCTGCGTCAAGACAGTTCTCAGCTCTGGAACTCTCACAGCAAACACAGAGACAGAAATTCAAGGTCCTTATAAGTTTGCATTTTAGAGAGAGATGAAAGATTATATGTTAAGTAAAATATAGAATATGTCAGAGGGTGGTAAGTACCACAGAGAAACAGGAGGCAGGCTGGGAAGTGCTGCAATGCCAAGTCACATGGTCAAGGAAAGGGGACATGTGAGCGAAGACATGGAGGAGGCGAGGGGGGTGGAATGAGCCAGGAGGAGCCCTCCAGGTGGAGGGGACCAGGAGGGAAGAGGCTCTGATGGGAAGTCCCAGGGAAGAGTCAGGGCACGGTGTGGCTGGAGCTCGGTCAAGGAGGGGACAACAGCAGGAGGGGAGGTCCCAGGGGAAGGCTTGGGGTGGTGGCAGAAAAGGGCTTCAGGGCCATGGCTGACCTTTGCTTTGAGTGAGCTGGAGTCACTGCAGGTGTGGAGCAGGGGAGCGGCAAGATCTGAAGAAGGATCACTGGGAAGGAAGGCTACTCCCTGCAAGGGCAGAGAGCGGAGGACAGGACTTTGTGCTTGTATGCCCTATTGGTGGTGAATGCTGCCACTTCTTCCCTTCCACTTTGTGTAGCACCCAGTCTAAATGATTCTTTGAAAACCCTGGTCCTCCCTTTACCTTGCTTTGCCTCCCCTGGAAATAGAAAACTTACCTGCAGAATTCAACTACTCTCCCCTAGGCTCCTCCCCTCCTTCCTGCCCTCGGGAGGTTATCTTACCTAAGAACATTAATAGTGGCATTTGCTATAGAACAAACATCCCTGGTTTATTTTCCATTATTTCCACTCTTTAAGGAACATGCTTAAAACCCAGTTATATAGGAACAATAAAGGAAAACATTTGCTTTTCTGAGATCTTGTCAATTTCAAAACCAGTCCCAATCATCCTTACTTGAAAAATGCCCACACCTTAGCTTCCTGCACACACTGACCCTTATCCTTTCAAATAGAAATCATTCCCGTCCTCACTTTCTTGTGGCTTAGCTGTGTGCCAGTGTTCTTAGGGTTCACCAAGCCTTTTATACATTTTGCTTCCCTTTTATAGCTCTGTGAGTTTTTCCCTCTGTAATTGACTCATAGGTGACACGGGACAGCTTTGGTGCGAGAGGCAATGGAGGGAAACTGAATAGGCTCAGAAGCGCTTCAGTCAGAAAAAGAAAAAAAGAGACTTTGAACAGAGGAAAAGGCTATTTACTTTGACACTCTTTCATCTTTCTAATGGTAAGGGACACTCACTGTGAAGGGACAGAAGAGTTCCACTTCAGCATTTCGTCCAGGAGAGGACCTGGTCAATGGCAGAACAAATATCCCTGACAATAGCTACACCTGTGTGATCTGGGCTTCCCCACACTCACTGCTCCGTAGGCTCCAAAAATAAAACAACCCTAAGATCAGTTACCTGTATAAAGTATGGCTTTCAAAATTCTGTAGCTGAAATACTTAAGGTATTTCAGGCCCAAATACTTAAGGTTACTTTAAAAAGTTCTGTCAAACAAAAAGTCAGCATCAGTAAAATGATGAGAGTTCTGGACTTTCATCTTATTAGTTACTTCTTTTCCTGGAGTCATCTACCCATTCTTGCAGATGTAGTAGATTCCCAGATGTTTAAGGAGACCACTCCAGGTCTGCAGAATGGGGTTAGGGAATTCTGGGCCCATGTGTGGCCTGTGCATCATTTTATCTGAACCATTTGTTTTTGCTGTTGCATCATTTTATCTGAACCACCAGACCAAACAGGCATATCTGGTCTTGGAGGGCAGGATCTGGGCCACGCTCAGGGTGCTGTGTTCTTTGTAAGTTCCCTCACATCCCCAAGGACAACCCCTTGCCCCTGCCACCCCCCACGTGGCCTGGACTTCTTTTTAGGAATTCTGCAGTATTGCATGTGGACCAGGTCAAGGTGATCTGGAGCCAGGGGAAAATGGACCTGTGCTACTTTTCTAATTCCAGAAAATGAAATAAGAAAAGCTACTCATCTATTTGACTCTTGTAAGAGGCCCTTATCTCATAGCCTGGTCAGGCACCCAGGGTTCTAGGGCTAATGTGCCCTGGACCGACCCTCTACCCAGGAGGCCGGTGGGGCTGCACTGTGACCTTGCCTCCTCCTGTGCAACACTCCATGTTCCCCACTGTTACGGATGCAATGTTTGCATCTCCCCAAATTCATATGTTAAAACCCAATGTGATGGTATTAGGAGGTGTGGCCTTGAGCGGTGGTTAGATTTAGATGAGGTCCTGAGGTGGGGCCCCCATGATGGGATTAGTGCCCTTATAAGAAGAGAAAGAGACCAGCGCTCTCTCTGCCATGTGAGGACACAGCAAGAAGGGGCCATCTGCACACCAGGAAGAGCTACCATGCTGGCACCCTGACCTCAGACTTCCAGCCTCCAGAACTGTGAAACACAAATGTTATTGTTTAAGCCCCCTAACCTTGGGTGCTTCTGTTACCTGACGAAGTCACCCATGGTGTATGAAATAATAACAGAATGAACAGAAGCTCCAAACTGGCAGAGCAATGGAGACTTTCCATTGAGGGAATCATGACGGTTTTCCAAAAAGAAGACTTTTTTCTCAGAAAAGATAAAGACTGTGAAAGATACATTTTTATGAGTTATTGCTGTCAAGGTCGTCCCGGATGAATATAACAGCACACAAAATCTCAATCAACAATATTCATATTGATAAGCTACCTTATTGTGGCTTCTACAATCCAGGGTTTAAGAAATATAATTATAAAATTGTTTTTCTGGTTAACCATTATAAGATTGAGACCAGGTTGTGTCAATCATCTTTAGTCCTTAAGACATTCTTAAAACCATTATTTTTCATGTCATTTCATGGATCTACTGCTGTTTTGTCCTGGGACTGAGGTTTGACCTCATTTGTGCCTCTGTGTGTCATACTATAGTTAATAATACTTGTTGGACAACCAAAATGTCCATTAGTACTAGGTGATTACATACATTGTAAGGTATGCATACTACTCTGAATACTCTGAAGGCAGAAATGAAATGAAATCCATCAGGAGGAATTGACATGGAAGGTGCTCCAAGCCATGTTATCATGGAAAACAAAAACAAAACAAAGTACGTGTCCCCTGCTATCCCTATTTACGTAAAAATGCAGTAACACCCTGCATGTATGTGTAGGTGAGTATGAATAGGCAAATGTATGGAAAAGAAATGGAATAAATGCACATAGCAGATTACTGGAGAGCCAAGATAGCAAATTGGTGGTGGTAGTTTGGAGAGGGAGGCTCCTGAAGGGAGATTTTTGGACGGTTTGAGTCTTTTTGACTCTTACGAGAACACTATAGTCTTGTATGCCTTGTGTGGTTAATAAACCAAGATATTAAAAATACTAATACTGGCCACCTTCCCACTGGCAATAGGGAGGCCTGGTGAGGGGCCAGAGCCTTTTGAGGCTGTCTGGTGTACCAAGAGAAGCACACGTGTCTTCTGGACAGGCAAACGTGACCTTGTGCTTCCCAGTTCAATTTATTACAACCCTCTCAGTGGGTAGTAGAGATGGTCAATCAATTCCAGGAGTAGTCAGGGCTCCAGTGTGAGGGAAAGTGAAAGTAAATAATTTCTCAAACTAAACAGATTAAATTAAATGCATTTTTCATTCATTAGAAAAGAGAACAGATCCTCCTTTGTTTTATTAATATATTTAAGTAGAGTATGGATTTCTGCCTTTCTTGGCCTCTTTGCCTTGTTTCCACTGGCCCGTGCTGTCATTTTATTTGAATTATCTGTTTATTACATTAGGTTAAGAACCCAAAGGCCATTTTGTGTGGGGCACACTGTAAATACCCATTATCACAGTTATATATTATTGAGCTGATGAAGGAAGACAATTTATGAAGAAATTAGATTGTCTCAGTTTTTCTATCATCTATATTGTTATAGTCTGAAGATTACACATGCAGTTAAGACCACAAACCAAATCTTCCAGTTGGCATTTCTCTCAGTTTCATCTACATGGCTGTACGTATTGGGAATATTAGGGCGAACTACAATGTATAGGCCAGTATCTTTATGTCAGCAAGGTTCCTCCTCCCTCCCCATTTGTACGTACCTCTTTCATTCATCATTTTGACAGTTCACAACCAGCCAACTGTCCTAATTTTTTTCAGGAGCTCTTTTCACATATTGAGTGTGATGTAGAGTCAGACAGGACTCTCAGAGTGCTTGTCAACGTGGAGCATCGACCCCTCTCAGCTCTCAGCCCCCCGACGCCCCCTCACAGAGGCTTCTCGAAGCTCACACCCCTTTCCTCATCCCAAAGGAGAACTGTGTTCTGTCTGCCTCCAACCCCATGGAGTTTGGCTTTTACTCCTGTGCTGAAAAACATACCTTTAATATATTTCAAGTTTTTGCCATTTTCTTCCCAGCAAGCCATCATTAAACTTGTTATTTTGCCTTCTTGGGAAGTCTCCTCCCAATCACTTCTCTCCCTACTTCTGCCCCTCCTCCCCACTATCTCTAAAAATACCAGATCGTTAGAAAGAAATTTTAAAACACCAGCCTCAAATAGAAAGTGCTACACATGATCCCACAGAAGTGGCAGACATTCTATTGGCTATTCTCCTGCATACTTAGACATGTTCTAGAATAGAACACTTAGACGTGTTCTAGAAGTGTTCGAAGAGATAGTTTGAATTGGTAGCAATTGAGAAACTTGGCAAATTTTTTATCATAGACTCACAACATGAGGTTTGCATGTAAAAATATATGCCTTTATGCTAACCGGTCCTTTACATTGAGAGCAGAAAATCCAACCTAATTGCAGTTAACCACTTAGGCTTAAAATGCCTGTCCTGAACCCCTATGCTGTTTATTTTCCTTTCCTTGTACAGAAGAGAACAATCTGAAAACTGTAGCCCAGATCTATAATTGTGAAGACTCTGTTAGATAAATGTGTACTGCTTTGCTCTGCTGCACTTTAGAAATTATATACATGCTGACAGTTTAGTGGAAGGAGTAGTATTTATATCTCAAAAACCCGTGGGTGGCCCTGACATATATTAGTTACATAAGCCTAATGATAGCTGTATTCAAACAAACATGGAGTTGCTTTAAAACAGAGAAGCTTCTTAAGTTTTTTCTCATGCATGTAGACTCCAAGGAAGTAGAACCTAAGAGTAATTTTTGGCTTAAACTTCCAGCAGCATGAAACTTCACTTCTTTCATAAAAGAGCTTTGACATGGAAATCTGAAACACACACTTCCACCCTGACTCAGGGGCTAACGAGCTGGGTGACCTTGGGCAAATCACTTCCTACTCTACAGTTACTGACTGCAATTGTCATATACAAAGCTGGGAGGTGAAGGCCTCTCAATATATTTTGTGATTCTATGGTTTTAGCTCTCTTTCTCCTATATACCATCACTTGGACGTTCATAATCAGCAGAATGCTGTCCCAATATTACCTCCAATCTTTATAAGTTATAAAAACATTGTTTTTTATTTCCAATTCTGCAGTTTCTGCTTTTTTGGAATAGAGATCAATATCCCTGTTTTATAGTTTTTGGTAATTGCTTCTCCCTCCCACTGAAACAGTCTTGAGATACCCCATAAACAGAGTCCAGCAATCACAATGCAGAGAAGAGGCATTACTAAGGTTTTGTGGGTTCCTATATGGACTTTAAGATTTTGTGGGCTTTTATGTGAATTTTTCCTATTTGTAGTAAACTCATTGGGATGTATTATTTTAATTATAAAATTACTGGACAAATAGTCTTTTTGGTTAAATCAAAAATGAATTAATCTCAGTAACCTAGTATTTTATGGAAAATTGTGTAGAAGCCATTTGTTCATTCTTTTGGCAACACTGACATTGATTCGTTTGTTGATTTATTCAAAATTTACAAAGAATATGTGTGTATGTGAAGATATCCAAAGAAGCTACCCTCCAGAAACTCAGTCTGTCAGGGGAAATACAGTATTTTGTAAACATGCTATAAAAGGAGTACAGCATAGAGGAAGTGGATATTGAGAGAAGAGTAAGATACTGTAAGCATGGTCTGAGGAGACTGACAGGCTTTTCATGCCAGTACAAGAGGGCCTGGCAATGTAGTAGGTGCTGAATAAATATACGTTGAGTGAATGAGTGAACAGAAGTGGGACACACAAGCCATCACCATCTCCACGTGAAACATAAGGTGACCTTTACTATAAAGGAAACCATGAAGGGGTGAGCTGTCTCTAGGGGGCTTTTACTTGGTAGACAGCAAGAGAAAAGAAAAAGCTTAGAAGGGCTGAGATGTCATCATAAACCATAACAAAGCATTGTGGGAGGTCCAAGTATATAAAAGAGTTAACTGTTCTGCTTGCTTTATGCCACAGATTGAGTGTTTGTGTTACTCCAGGATTCACATGTTGAAATCTAATCCCCGAGGTGATGGTATTCAGAGGTGGGGCCTTTGGGAAGTGAGTAGAGCACGCAGGTAGAGCCCTTATGAATGGGATTACAGCCTTTATAAAAAAAGACATCAGATTTGTAGGCCTCTATATCTACGTTTTTCCTCTTTGTGTTGCAAACTGCAAGCCAATAGACTTGACTCTTGAAGATTAGAAAAGACAGGACTCCAAAGAGCTACCTCGGCCCTTTCTGCAATGAGAAGTTATAGGTAGCAGGCGGCTGCCATAAACCAGGAAGAGCTCCCATCAGACACAGTCAGCCAGTACACTGACCTTGGACTTCCAGCATCCAGAACTGTGCAAAATAAATATCTGCTGTCTATAAGCCCCCTGGTCTATGATATTTTGTTACAGCAGCCAAAACAGACTAAGACCCTTTGTTAACTTTATTGTGATTTAGAGGAAATAAAATGGGCTTTAGTGCAAGAAGGGTCTGGATTCTCTGCACTTGGGGTCCCTCACTGGTAAACTGAGGATATATCTTATCTGAAGGTAGTATTATGAGAGATCCATATATGACTCTATCATTTCTATTAGCTCTGATGCAGCTTCAGTTTTCTCCTCTGTCAAATGGGAATAAAAATATTAAGTACGTTAAAAAGATGATGTGAGATAGGGTGTATAAAAGGCTTAACTCCCTGTCTGGTAGGTAGTCAGTGCTTGATAAGTCTAAACTAGTAGCAGTTGTGTAGTAGTCCTAGTTATCTATTTACATCTTTGGCAGACATAATGAACATGTACATTATTTTATACAAATTTATACAGTAATATTTCCACGATATTTGTCTTATTTGGGGTTCATATTCCCTGTTGGATGGATGCCTATGTCTCCCTGCGTGGATCTGGAAACGCAGCTCAGTGAGGTGAGCTGAGTCCTTCAAGGTGATGCTTGTGGTGAGGGTGGAATCAGGCTGAGGGCACATCTCTGACAGCCATCCCACCGTCTCCCCACAATGCAGTGGTGGGAGTCATGACCCCTCATCCCCTGGGCTGGTTATGGCATGGAAAGAGTCAGATTAGCCTAGGTCGGAATCCTGATTCTGCCTTTTATCACCCATGTATTTTCAGGAAAGTCACTTCAGTCTCTCTAAGCTTCAGGTTCTTTACCTGAAAAACAGACTTTGTACTATCTTTATAAGGTTGTTGGAAGGTTATATCAATCAAGTGAGAAACATGTATGTCAAGCACCTGTCACTTGGGAACTCATGAAATGATAGCTAATTTTACTCTTATTTCTTAGTTAGGAAAGCCCCAACTTTAGAGATCTTCTAGTCTGGCACTGACCCAGTGCTTCACAGAATGCTCTTCCTTAATAAATGTTAGATGAAGAAAGTTTCCATGGCCAAACAAACTTGAGAAGGGTAGGTATGGCAAAACTGAGTGCCGTTGTCTTCTACAGAACTTATTTAATAGGCTAATAGATTACATGAATCTTCTAGAGGGGGAGTTGTAGTAACATTTCTTAAGTGCATCTGACCACTGAGTTCTCCTTAGGGGATCGTATCACATGACTCATGTTCCACAGGACACACGCTGAGACACACCGATCTAATCAAGCCCCTTCCTTTGATAGATAAAGAAATTTCAGCCAAGAGTCAAACAGAGAAGAAGTGGCAGAATCAGGACCAGAACCAGGCTTGCCCAGTGTCCTGGGTCCTCTTGAGTTGACACCACTCGGTGTTAGCATGGCTCCCTTTCTCTGCTGCCCTAGTCTGCTGCTGGTCCTAAGAGGGGCTCAGCACAGGATGGAGTCTTTGGATAGGACAAAAGAAGGAGGGCAACCATGGAGGCACGGAGGTCAGAGAACATACCAGAAATGGTGAAAGGGAGGTTTGGAGGTGGAGGGCAGTGCCAAGTAAGTGGGCCAGGGAATTCCAGCTGTGGCGTTTTCACTTCTGGTTCAGACCCTGAACCCCTGGGAGAGGAAGATACTAAACCTACCTGTGCAGCCACGGTACGGAGCTAAAGAGGCTGAGGAAAGGCTGCCTGTTAACCTACCGAGCGCGGCCCAGTCGCATAACATTTTGCTGCCTGTCCGTATTTTACTGACATGAGCAATTACGTGTCCTGTAATGGCAATGAAGCAATAAAATTTGTCTTGTCATCTTTAACAAGATTAGACATAACCCTTCTCATAAATGTAATACTGAATGGAGATTTTTTAAGAACATAAGTATACTTAAGGATCCTTGAGTTTATCCCTCATAGTTAATTAAAATCCTCCCCAAGAATCATCAGATGATAGATTCAAGGACATTGAACCTTTTAGTCCATGGAAGGGTGAACTGACGGTTTTTTTCCATACCTTGCTCATCTTCAGCTGGGTTTGTGATTCACAGCATCGGTACCAAATAGACTTCAGAAGGGCGGCGAAGGGAGTGACTCCTATGCCTGCAGCAATGCACACGCTCACCGGGTAGTGAGACACGTCCGTCAGCGCGGCTCCAAACGGCCCGTCCACCGCCAGTCTGCAATCACACGTATGACATACAGCCGTATGACATGCATGGCACTCTTCCTGACACCGAAGCCATCTTAAACCAGTGCTTTCTAGAGCATGAGTTTGCAGAAATCTGCAGGGGCTTGGCACTGAGCTCGAGAATGCCCTGTTTGGAGAACCTTGGATGCAGCATGAAGAAATGGGAGCCTGCCTCCCGGACGGGTGGAAGGGGGAGTCCAGCCCAGGTGCCAGTCCTAGAAGCACAAAGCCTGGCTTCCTGACCTCCTGGCTCGAGCTCACACTTCTTCCATATGGACCTCTCTTCTGACAGTCCTTCGAAGCTTGTTTCAGCTCCAAGCTTCAGGAAGCCTTGTAGAGGCTTTTTGTTTTCTGTCTTCCTCTTTTTGTTTTTCCCCAGCTGCCCTCAGAGGACCAAAAGAGAAGCATCAAGGCGCTTTAGAAAGCTTATCTGTCCTTTTGCTAGTGTACTTCTCCCCTGTTTTTATCTGTTTGGCCCCGTAGCTTAGTATGTTTATATAATTTTAGTCTATTAAAAGTCATTCACTTGGAATAAATATAATTTTGAGATAATTTATCAGTTCTGTGGAATTTCTAAAACTTGTTATTTCCAATTATGCAAACTCAAAATATGTGAGTTAGGCCAGGAGCGGCACTGATGTGTTCTTTGCTTAGCAAATTTTTCTTTATAGGGATAAAGGATATTCATTGAATAAATTTAATCATCTTGGTCCTGAGTGGACTGGCTCTTGGATTCTACACCATCACAACCTGTTTTCTACACTGGCTTTTCTTTCATTCCTAAAATGCACAATATTTTACACAGTACACTCACTTCTGCTACAGGGCCCCTGCATGTGTAAATCCAAGTAATCACTTGTAATATTCTGCCCCAATTTCTCCCCTCTCCTCTTACTTGGTTAAAAGTTCCCTTTTCATGAGGTCTTATCCCAATCATCATTTCCCTGGGACAGCCTTCATGGATGACCTGGACTAGGTTAAATTCCCTCTTATAGCACCATATTCTTCCTCTAGAGTCTCATCACAGTTTGTAATTTTAGTTTTTTTGGGTGTAAGTGTGAGCATGATTTGGTTTGTGTCTGTCTTGATCACTAAGACCACAAGTTCTGTGGAGGGAGGAGCCGGTCTGTCTTTGTTCACCATTGCATCCTAGTGTCTGCCATGCTCTCTGGCCTGGGCTTGTTCAATGACACTTTGTTGAATTCATTGTAAAGGGAATGTTTGAAATATTTCACTGAGCAGAATGAATTTAATAACCTCAGCTATTCCAAAAGCATACATTTACATATGAACAAAGATATGCTAATTAGAAGGCTTCTCAGTTATTCATAACCATTCCCCGAGGGGTGTCTGTCGAAGGCACCCGAGGCTGGCCCATTTGGGCTTACTACGTGTTCACGAAAGTTCAGTTGGGTTTATTTTAAAATATTTCATATGCCAGACCTCCTAATAATTCAAATGAACTCTTCTCAAGTTAATCTTAATTAATAAGGTTTTATTACATATTGATATATGGAAATGGAAGAATAAAAATAAAAGGTCATTAACCAGAAAGAGTTAGTATCTCAGCCCACTGTAGATTATTTTATAAGTAATTAGATAAGGGGAACTGAAAGAGAAAAAATGACACTGTCCAAGGATTAAAATGTCTTATTGTTAATTGTTTTTATAATTAGTTGCATTTGGGATTTGACACTGATTTGAAAAGATAACAATTAAACTCAAAGAAGAATTGTTTCATGTAATCCACAGAAATATATAATAAATAAACTGCTACATAATTAGAATCGAGAATCTAAATTGTAAGCTGTAAGAGGAGATATGTAGTCCAACTTGCCTGCTAATATAGTATCCTTCCTTCCACAGCCCTGATAGCTGTTCATATTCTGATATTGAATTTCAGGGCCCCTTGTTTCATTTAGGGGGAGTTCTAAGTAGTAGACAGTTTTTTCTCATGTCTCATGGAAATTTCTCTTCTGACAACTCATGACTTTTGCCTTCCTGAGAAACATATACCAGGACTTTTCCCTTTCTTGCGCCAGAGGCTTCTCAATGGTTGATCATAGCTATCAGGACACCCCATTGTTCTTTCTGGACCAAAATGACTCCATTGCCCACCACCTCTTGCAATTCTGAATTGGCTTCCTTTGCACAAATTTTTATTTATCAGTTTTACTCAGCCACCTTCCTCTTTGATTTGGATACAGAGTCAAACAATGCAGCCTAGAAAATGATTCGTCTCCCCAGTGTCCACATCACACTGTCCCTGTTGCTTATAGTCAGCAGCATCCTCATCAGCTTCCAGTCCCATCTCTCCGGTCCCAGGACCTTTATTCACCTACATTGTTCTCCCTGTCTAATCATTGCTGTCATTGCCAGCCCTGTGGCAGGTGGCCTTTTTTTATTTCACTAATAATAATAGCTATTTTTTTCCCTATGCATTATGCTAAGGGCTTTACATGGATTGTCACATTTCATCCCAGAGTCTTAGGTACTATTATTGTGATTGTCATTTTACAGATGAGGAAACTGAAGAATGGTGTCATGTACATTCTCAAAGATCACATGCAAAACTGGGCTTTGAACTCAGGCGGTCAGATGCTGAAGCCCCTGGCTCTGGGCAGCAGGTTAAACTGCTGAAAACTCCAGTGTCAATTCTGAGAAATTCCTCCATTTTACTTCACAAGGCAAAGTCTTGTGAAGGATTCACATTCTCTCCCTTTTTCTTGGGTTCAGAGAATAATCAAGTAGGTCTTGGGCATAAGCAGACACAGGGCATGCTGACTACAAATTGTCATGTGAGGCAGGAAGAAGAGGTCTCAGGAGGAGACATGTGAGCTGAGACCTGTGGAAGCGGGAGGCAGCCAAGCAGAGACTGAGGAAGGGTGTTCCAGGTGGAGGGAACAGCAGGAGAGTGTGCTCTCAGTGTGGGGGTACAACACGCCGGCTGGAAGAATGGCTGAGTGTGAAGGGGCAGCAGGAAATGGAGCAGTGTAGCCTGGGGAGGCCAAGTTGGTGTGGAGGGCACAGATCATGTCAGACCTCAAGCTGGGGATGCACTCCACAGATGAAGGGCACACTGACTATTGAGAAACATCTGCAATTCTTAGGGGATTAGCTGAAATGCTAGCAGATGGGTTTGTGAAAGGGGAGGTGGGTTGATAGACCAGCTTACTATATGCACCCAAACCAGAGACCAGGCTAGCAACATGGTGAAGGTATTGATCTTGGCAGTGCCAAGGGGAGAGTGAGAACTGGTGTGTGCATGTGTGTGTGTGTGTGTGTGTGTGTGTACTTTCATTCCTGGTTTTAAGCATTTGCACTGCATTCTGAACCTTAGGTTTCTGTTTCATTGCTTCCTTTCTCTGATTAAAAAGAAAAGGTCTTAATGGAATAGTCAAGTGTTGGCATTTGACTTGGGGCTCTGGTCTGAGCAGGTGACACTCACACTTGGTTTGTTATCATGCAATCTTTAGTTCCAAAGTTTGAAATGAAGGCGTGTGACTGAACACCACCAAGCCCAGTGCTACAAAGTTGCAACTCAGTGTCCCATGGGAAGGGAGAAAGAGAGAAAATAAGCAGATTAGATTTTGTGTCTTAAATTTATTCCAGTGCCTAGTTTGTTAGCCATAAATATTTGTTAAAATAAATGAGCTAAAGATCCATGTTGGGTATTCACTCATTTCCTCATTAAATATATTTACTCTGTACCCACTATGTGTCAGACACTGTTCTAGGCCTGGACATATAGAGGAGGACAGACAACAGCATGCCCTTAGGAAGTTCCAGTCTAAGTGTGTCCTCACAGCATCCACCACCCAATTTCTTATGTTAGTGCCACTGGGCGGTAGCTCCTGACACCCTCCGGGGATGACAGAAAGAATCTCTTGATGCTTCTTTTGAAATACCACATTCTTTTCAAAAGTTTTTCCTCAACATTTTTTGTGTGTGTCCCTGTTTTTCTGGGACTCTAAACATGAGCTTTGCCCTCTTTTGGTGACTAATCGTACAGTAAGAGTGGGAACTGACTGTAAGCTATTATTTGCTTAAAGGAGTCAAGGAGTGGTAATTTACCCTGAGACTTCAGCCATGCGCCCAGGCTTTTCTGAATAGGGTGGTGTGTTGAGTTGAATTATGTGCCCAGCTGGTAGGTTGAAGTCCTAACTCTGACACCTGAGAATATGACCTTATTGTTGTAGATGTAACTCATCAAGTTACGATGTCATCATAGAAGAGGAGGGTAGGCTGCCCATCTGGTAGGACTAACGTCTCTAATAAGATGCCATGGGAACAGAGAGACACAGACCCAAGAAGAGAAAACACCCTGTGACTACGGAGGCAGAGCCTGAATCTCTGCGGCTGTAAGCCAAGGGTTGCCAAGGGTCGCTGGCAAATCGCCGGGAGAGAGGAAGAGGCAAGGAAGTGTACTTACCTCTAAGTTCCAGCAGAAACATGGCCCACAGACACCCAGATTTTGGACCTCTGGTCCCCAGAAATGTCAGAGAATAAATTGCTAATGCCTTCAGCCACCCTGTTTGTGCCACTTGTTACAGCCACCCAAGGAAACCAACACAGATGGCCTCAGTACTTTCCCACCCTCCTCCAATTCACCCTTTGCACAGTTCCCTTGTAGCCACATTAAATCATCGACTTAGGTGTCGATGTTGATGCCATGAGACCCCTGGATGTCCTGGAGAATGGAGGCAATGCTTTGCCATCTCTGTATTTCTGGCATACAGTGGAGGTTAATTAATACTTGTGGCATACACACATGTAGGACGGACTGAATGACACCACTGACTTTCTTGACTTTCAGATTACTTTGTCATTTTACAAGCTTCAATCTGGAATTGTTTAGCTCTTTTTCCAGTACATGGGTCCTGCCAGATTAATTCTGGCTGTAAAATATCCTTCTTATGAAGATCAAAATTACAAATACAATTTAAAGACCTCGGACTGTGACAGCAAAACGTTCACGGGGCTGTCTTCCTCACTGCAGTCTGCGTGTAATTAGCGAAGTGTTGCTTTTGAGTTGGGAAAGCAAAATGCCCCTTTTTCCTGGATCATTGCCTGCCTTTGTTGAATAGTTGGTTTTTTTTTTAAAGAAATCCCCTTGCTTCTACTGGAAATTTACTAAGTTACGCTTTTTCTATGGAATCTCGAATTCGAAAAATGGGTTCAAACTTACCACCTAGAATAAAGCGACTGCCGAATTTGATAGCATGTTGATGTATAAAAATACCTCACTTTTTATAATATTCCAAATTATATGTAAAAAAAGAAATGGGCTCCAACCTTGGCAGGCTCCGGAGCTCCCTCGGCACCAGTTCCTCTGCCCCAAAGGCCTTACATAAAGCTTCTGTCCAGTCTCCTGCTGTCCGGATGTGCACGCTAAAGAAGTCCTCCTGGGGGGCAGAGGTGAGGGTGAAGGGGTGCCATTCCAGCGAGGAGATGGAAGGGCACTGTATCAGGACATACTGCCCTGGTGCCATTTTAAAGTCACGTTTTTTCATGTGAAGTTCTAGGACTCCAGACGGGTGGCTCACCACCTAAATCAGAGCAAGAGAGATGTTTGTCTTTTCACTCAGGTTAAATAATCAGACAATGGCTTTCATTCCATCAAAGGTTTTTACATTTTTAAGTCAGCTTTTTTGAGACAGAATTTGCATATACCCTTTGCTATTAGCTTTCAAGGATCTTTCCAATCACTTTTATGTCGGGTTGGCAACTCCAGCAAG
This sequence comes from Manis javanica, assembly GCF_040802235.1. Lineage (NCBI taxonomy): Eukaryota > Metazoa > Chordata > Mammalia > Pholidota > Manidae > Manis > Manis javanica. Next base: position 70,328,892 of record NC_133168.1, read on the forward strand.
AATACGTTTCTCTCCTTCAGAGTCCTATTCAGAAATTTGGGTAGCTGCCCCCAGGTGCAGTTTGGTGTCTAGCATGGGACTTTGTGTGTCAAATGGTCAAGCTTTTGGTAACAGAGTTAACCAGACCCAAGAGAATAAGACTAGTGTATCATACATAGCACTTAATTATGCTTAAAAATTTTTAAATAATCACAGAATTATCACCATGTTTTAAAATGTAGGTCCAGTTTGTTACTGGTTTCAATGATCTGCATCTTTTCTAATCCCTTGTGAATTGACCCTGGTAGTTTTTCCTTCTACGTGGAAAACAATCTTCAAGCTCACTCGGAATATGTTTTGTTTTGTTTTGTTTTAGTCAAATTTTCTCCAATCTTCTGCATATGCTTGGGGTTTTAGATGCAAGAAAGCATCATGCAAAAGCTCATATCACTTTTTAAAGAGCTCAATCACTTGCTGCTTATCAGAGGGAAAGAACTAATTTCCCTTATTAGATTTCTACCTTGTTTTCTGAAAAGCTCCCCAGGCCCCCATGTCTTCTTTTGTGGCAGGTGGTATAAGGGAGCAAAATCAAGTGTCTAGATTCTGTGACAGTATTTTTCCATTCAGAGGAGAATTTCACAGCATTTTAATCATTAGTTCTGTTTCCCATCTCCCTACTGATATTTGTTCTGATTCTGCTGTTAAATTGTCTCCCTAGTAACAGTTCTAGTAGATTTCCAGGAGTTTTACTGTCTGGCTTTGAGATACAGCCTGATATCCTTTGGTGCTTCATTTAAAAACAGCAATGCAGAAACAACTTAAAACAGAACTATGAAGCAATTTCTATGCATCTGCTTTCATGAAAACACTTAAGGAGAAAGAATATGCTGGTAATGTTGTATTAGCCAAGAGGTATAGGTTTGATTAGCAGAGAATTTCTCCTTGGACATTTAAAACACTGAGTGTACTATTGCTGTCTCCTGGACATGCATTCTCTGTCTATCTGTTCGTATCTTCATCCAGCACTAGGAAGCTGTGTGGAGGACAGCAAATTTGCAAAGCCCTATCACCAGCCTCGTTCACTAGGGTAGAGTTCTGCACTCATGGTTCCTTCCCAGTGTGAGCGCCCTCCTCTCCAAACCCGAGTGTTCTGCCGTTTCCCTGTCTTCTGCTCAGTAGTTCCAAGTGGGAGGGTGTGTGTTAAACTGTATGTATATTATTTGTGTGTTTGCAAAATTCCTCTGTTTAGGTGGTAAAGGAAGCAATTATTCTATAAGTCACTATGATCAACATTAAGTGTACTCAGTGTCCCAGCCCTTTTCCTCCTACAGAGAAGTTGAAATAAAGAGAAAGACAGATGATTCCATTGCTGTCCCATAACCTTTAATAGATTTCTGGGTACCAGTCTGGAGCTCTGATCCCTGTCTTTGGTGAAATTAGTCACACTCAAAGATATGCAGGATACAAGCAATTATTAAAGCAGAAGATGAGCGTCTAAATTACTGACAGGCCTGCAGTAAAAATGGCAAATTAAAAACTTGGGCTAATAAAAAATTTTCATCTACACTCAGGCTTTTATTTAGACATAAAGCTACATGCATACCTTGGTAATGACAACTTCTTGTTGAAATCGCCAGAACCTAATTATTCTTTCACACACATACAAGACCACAGGGCCTAAAACCCATTTCCAGGCCTGCAGAAGGAAGCAGAGAGAGAGAGTGAGAGGAGAAGGAAATGAAAGTAGATTCCAAATATTTTCAATTTGAATCAAATCAATATATACCATGATGGGGTTTAGACATTTTCCTTTCACTTTGGGCCAGTTATTTACAACAAAGATGTTTCCTTATATAAAGACTATAACACTCAATTATTCCTTGAAGTCTATGAGGTTATTTAAGAGATTAAACTCTTCTGTATTGGTTTTTATGCTTACTTGATCAATGATGACTTTATGTAATTAGAAATAATTGAATTTGCAAAGAAATAAGAAAGCGGATTGATGTTTATGTTACATATAATAGGGTTATAAATGCTTCTCTACTCAGCCAAAGTCAAAGCTACATTACTGAGCCAACATAAGACAAGGGAAATTAAATTAAAACATTTCAAATAGTAATTTTGGGGGCTAACAATGCATTACTCCTTGGTGGTCTGCCTAAAGAAACACATACGTGGGCTCCACTCACACACGTGTGGCTAATGTGATCTGGCATAAAACATAAAGTTTGTTTCTCAGCACTTTAAATCTGGGTTTACAGAATCAGAACAAAAGCCTCAACAATTGTCTGAGGAACTGTGACAGTGAACATTTCCATTCTTCATAAATCCCATCCTATGTTAACCTTTTATGAGTATAATCTGCATTATCAATGATCCATGTACCAGCGGGCTGTTCTTGTACCAGGGCTTGTTTACAATGTAAAGTGTCTTCTTCCTCAAAAAGAGAAGGCATGGAAACTTCAAGTTTTTGAAGACTTATACTAGGCCTGCTACTACAAAACCCTATAAGGCATATGGCAATCTCTTTGTCTTACAGAAGAGGAAACAGGCTCACCAAGATCCCATTGTCCAGGGTCCCAGAGGCACTAAGGTCACAGTCAAGATGAGAACCCACTTGGATCTGACCACCCAGTCTGGGCTCTTCCCAGGGATTCGGTGCCCCCCTTGAGCATTTACCATGTACTCTTGCTTCTTTCTGTCCAGTGCTGACTTCGGTACTGACACTTGTTTTATAAAACATTAGAGACTCATTCGTTCATTGAATTTTAAGATATTAAGGGTTCTTGAAAATTTAGTCTAATTCTTGATTTAAAGATGAAAAACCTTGACATTCTGGAAATGGGTATGAGTTGCCTAGGCAGACAGAGCAGGATCCCAGGCAGGCAGGTGTAGAACTCAAGTCTTTTCATAATTTCCCTGAATCCCCTCCTTGGTTGTCTAAATCCTCTGCCTCCTAGTATCCTACCCGGGGTGGAGGAGGGGTGCCCTGCTCAAGTGAACTCCGGCTGACTCACCATGTTCCCCGCTCACCACCACTCCCTCGCCTGTATCCTGCTCCCTCTTCCACTGACAGGTGGCAAGCCCTTTGGCATTACTTTTACTTCTGTAATCTTTCTTATTTTTTCTATTCCTCTTTTGTTTATTTCTGGGTCTCTGCCTGGTGCCTCTTCTCACTCAAATCAGCCCTCTTTGCTTTTTCCCTGGGAGCCTCTTGTTTGCCTGATAGAGGCTCAATTTATGCAGGCAACACAAAGAAATCTGACCCGTTTATTCTTTTCTGCCTCAGTGGGGTTCAGCAACGTAATAGTGGAGAGAATAAACTCTGTTGCCCACTTTTTCTGCAGGCAAGGCAGTAATGATGAGCAGAGAAAGGGGAAAGACTGGAAGGAGTGGGCATGAAGGGTGGGGTTGGACCAAGAGAAGGAAAGAGCCAGGAAGGGTTTTGAGAGTTGGTCTGGGTACTTACAGAAATGATAACAAGAATGCAATGCCTTCTATGCAAGCTGAGAGACACATTTGCACAATACGTGTCTCTGTGTGTTCTTGGTCTGGGTACTTACAGAAATGATAACAAGAATGCAACGCCTTCTATGCAAGCTGAGAGACACATTTGCACAATACGTGTCTCTGTGTGTTCTTACAAATAATCTTCCATGCCTGTTTTAGACATCACATACTTCATTCTGGTGGTGTCAAGCCAGTCATGGACTCCGATTTTGTCATGTTGATGAAATGGAATGGATTATTATTTTTTGTATGGTTAGTCAGGGAGGAGAATGTAAGCTATTAATCCTTGGCTCTATCTCTACTCTAGTATATAAATTGCCCCAGGAGGAGAAAGCCTGGTTTAGTTACACTGTGATACTCCTCGAGTCCCTAGGATTTAGGGAGTGAGGGACAGATATGGTCAGGGGTGAATATTAGAATATTTTCCTTGCAGGAAAGACCAGGAAGAGTGAGTAAAGAAGAGGAGGAAGCAATGCCACAGAGCAGGAGGGATATGTGTCCAGACAGAACCTGGACCGAGTCTAAGAAGACCTGACTTCTGGTCTTGGGGTCACCATCTGTCACTCTGTCTTTAGCAAATCATGGGCCTTTTTATTTTCAAATTTTGTTTTATAAAATGGGAGACCTGGAGGAAATTATCATTTAAGTTCCCTCCAAGCTCTTAAATGTTATAGCATTTTATTCACAGAGATAAACATAATATTGGGAATATGTACTCATAGACAGCAGCCAAGAGCTGAGAAAGTGAGGGGTAGGAGATATCGGAGGTTCAGAAGAAGGGTTGAAGAGTGTAGAGTTGAAAGGTCGTGGCCACAGTCAGCTGCTCTGGTTTCTTGACGTGGCTTTGCTGGGAATGCCCTCTGTGACGATAGGTAAGAAATTAAAACTCCTTGGGCCTCGGCTTCTCCATCTACTACATAAAAGGGGCGGAGCTTTTTAGTGTCCAAGTTTCTTTAATGCTAAAATACTCTGTGGCTTCTTAGATTTATTTGTTCTTCTCCCAAAATACTCAAAAAAGTCACAGTACAGTGAGTATCTTATGATAGAAATAAAACCAGGTTGATTTAAAAGCTGCAATAATGAAATTTGTTTCTTTCACTTTCATTCCTGCTTTTTCATTTCTACCATAAAATAAGAACATGTTGGCTTTGATTTTATTTTATGTGTATGTTTATGAATGGCCTCTTTTTCTAGACAATAAGATTTCCAGGGGCAGGAACCACATCTCTGAATCCTGTGTCTAGTGCAAATCCAAACATATAATAGACTTTTGGAAAGAGTTTGCTGAAGTGCCTCTACCTCAGTTAAAGCTTTCCCCTATGCTGTTGACTTTATACCCTAATAATTCAAACAGTATCAGTCTTACTATTATTATTACTATTACTTGTTGATGCTGTAGTTAAATGAAACACGGTGCTTTTCAGATAAGGAAGACGATCCATCTTTTGAAAATGGATTGCATGAACAATTCTAGAGTCTGTAGTCTTGTATGTGTCTGTGAATTTAAGGTAGAACGGAGGAGTGAGACAAGTTGGGGAGAAAGGGGACTGCAAGATCTAATTGGCTGCTTTGATCAGTTCAGTTTCTAGGAGGTGATGTAAGGAGCATCCTCCATCTTAACTTGGGGAATAATGCATCACTGAAACAGACTGATAAGTATTTCTATTGATGAAAGCACCATGAAAATGCACTGAGTTAGGAGAGGCAAAGAGGAAGAGATGGAGTCTTGCACAGATGGGGTAGGTGTAGAGTGGTGAAGTGCAGGAGCCCTTCCTTGTCCTTGGGATGCATTTTGGATTCAGCGTCTATAAGACTTCAGAGGGAATATTGTACAGTCAGCCAAGCGGTAATTGCACAGCCCACACATGCTTTGAATCAGGATCCATTAAAAATAATGGGAAAGAGTGACAACATGAGTTTGGGTGTGCAAGGAGGTGTAGCAGGGTAGAGTTAACAGAGAAATGGGTAAAATCCCCCCTCTTAATGATAATTAATGTCAGCATATGTGGCTACGAACAGGCTCTGGTCTGTATTCATGAGGTGTGGGAGAGTATTGATTTTTTTATGGAGACGCTGTAGTTGAAAATTTTAGAGAGGCATCTGTGGTCCTCATTAATATGCAGGCTGGGTAGTGGCTGCCCACAGTTGAGTTTAAGACAGAGGCAATCTATACTGGCCATTAAAAGAACCACAGTCTAATGGGCATATCTATTCCAGTTCTCTCCGTTTTAAACATTTCTCCTAGCAGTTTTCATCCTTAAAATCCAGCAGTTCCTTTAATGTGAGGATTTTAGAAAAAAGTCAATCATTTATATTCTTCATAAATTGATAACTTATTTTCCCGAATCCCCACCATTTATATACTATCATTCCATTTTCTGTAGTACAGGTATTTTGGCACTTGTTTCTTCTAGTTTTAATCTGCTGGCTTCATTTATTTTCTTCCACACATCACCTAGCTGTCCCAGGGTTTGCGTTGTTCTAAGATACCTGAGATGACCAATAAGTTATTATTTCTATGTACCTATGCCACACTGTAGTGGTCATAGCACGCTCAGGAAATCTTAACTTCTGTGATCTGGTGGCCATTATCATCTATTCTAATTACATCTCTTCTTGGCTAACATTGTCATTATTTCAGTTATGGGAGCTTAATTAGAACAGGAAGTAAATGCATTTAACACCCCCCATTTTTTTTATCCCAAAAGTTGTAGAAAGGAAGAAGGCTAGTTTATAAAGAGGAACGGGATTTTCATTTAGCTGTTGCTTAACGTTTGTTTGAGAAGTGATGCTATTAATTCTCAGAATGGAGAAGGCAGTTACACAGGGAGACAGAGAACCAAGCTTGCTGAGAGCAGAGGGTGGTGAGCCAAACGGCTTCTTAACTCCTTCAGAAAGATTATTGTACTTGAGCACTATGAATTCCCACAATGTCAGACGTCCATATTTAAATGATAGTGGAAGAACACATTTCAAAACAGACAGAGTGCTTTTGGCAGTAGACCTATTTTAACATTATCCATAACTCGATTTCTCCATTAGCACACTTAATAAAGAGTTGGCTTCACCTAGTGGTGACACAGGCTGTTCTTCTTTTAAGCATATAAAAGCTCTAGTTATTTTAACTATGGTGACAGCTATTTTTTCAAAGTTCCTGGGTTCATTCTTACCGAAGGCTCCTTGCCAGAAAATTGAGGCACAGGGCACTGTACGGCTGTCTGCCATTCCGCATACTGGTCTCTACAGAAGGTGACATTGTGCAGCAAGAGACTCTCAGGAGTCTGGCCTCGAACAATCCGACTGCCAGGAAAAGAAAAAACAAAATCCAAAAATTTAAAATTGATTTTGTGCAGTCTTGTGATACCACAGTTATATCTGCAACAGTGGGCTCTGGAATAGGACTTCCACTGTTTTGAAATTTGGGCTGTCACTCATTTCCCCTGGCATCTTTAAAAATAGGAATTTAAGAAGCTTTGAGTAACTTTGAAGATCCCAGGAAAGAAGTGCCCCTCTGTTGTATCCTGTGTTAAATTGAAAGTGTCTGTATTAGAGAATTCATAATGAAGGGAAATTGTTTGAACACATCCTTTCGTAGACTGTTGAGTTTAATTAGGTTATATCTCATCCTGATTGCTGATTTGGGCTAATTGGCTAACTTTGTACTATTTGGGTCTTTTGCAGATTTATTTAACTTCTACCCTTCTTGGTTTGTTTCTGAGCACCTAGTTTTCAAGTGAAGAAGTCAGACAAAGTGTCCTGAATAATGGTATTTTTTCCCCCCAGTGACCACTAGCACACTTAGTGTTTGATAGGGTCAAAATAGGTCAGCATGAAGTGTGTCTTCAGGTCTGTGCTGATGAATTTGAGAGTGAATAAGGAGCCCGGCCTTCCTGAATGGAGCACTGGGTCAAGAGTCCTTAATCCTGCTATATGATATTTGCCACAAAGACAGTACCGGCTGACTTTTGACAGCCTGCTTTGGTATGAGTTCCTTGGTTTACTGTGGGTGGACAGGCTGCAGAGCATAAGGCACTGAGGTCATGTAACTTGGCAGTTGATCAATTCCTAGGTGTTTATGAATGAAATATGTTGATTTAGTTTTGAAGAATATGGTACTCAGACAAAAACTGGAGCACGACACAGGCTCCCGTCCTGTGGAGCAACATAGCTCCTTTTGCATCACAGGGCACAGTGGGGGGCAGTGATGTCCTTGGAAACAGCCCAGTGAGCTGACACCTTGAACTCTGTCCCTGTCTGTTTTATGGCAGTCATCCAAACTTGATCACAACCCTTTGAGCTAGACGAGCAAGACTATCTGTGAATCTCCCATGAGCAAATCATGTACAGACACAGGAAGGTTGAATAATAAACAGGAGCCAGAGGAATAGAATCTGTAAATTTTGACTCCTTCATTCTCAGGCTCTAGGCAACATTCCTTACATTATCTGAAGAAACCTCAGAACACTTCACAACTGCAGTTATCTTTTTAAAAATTAAAAATTTTTGTGTCTTCATCTATGCCATCCCATAATAGGAAGATTAGTGGGCTTTAACACATTCCAGTAATCCTGCTTTATGTGGCATTTTGTACAGAATTTGCAAATTACTTTATGCTGTAAACAGTAGCTGTAGAATACTTCAAGCTGAGAAGATTAAATGAGGCCCTTATCCCAAAATAAGCCTTTCAACTAAGTTAAAATGACTAAAATATTTCATCTTATGAAATGTTATTTGGATATTAAAAAAATATCTCCAGCAAAACACTGCCCATGGAAATCCTCTTGTGTGAATGCTGTTCACATTGGGGTACGCATGTGCAATTTTTGGGAAGAGGGTTTTTAGGCATGTGTGGATTATGAAGAGCCTCCCCAGTGTTCCTCAGGGGTGAGCACCCTGCTGTCAGGAGCAGAATCTGCAGAGACAGGGAGGACTGACAGCCTGTGCGGCAGAGCACTTTGGGGCTATATACCATCAACCCGTCCCACTCCCCCAAATGCCAAAGTCCAGGTGAAGGATCACACAGTCAGAAGGGCCAGTTGCCAGTATTTTAAAGCTAAGAGGCTAGGAAATCTTTCACCAGGCAGCAGTAGAAGTATGAAACATTGACAGACTAGGTGTCTAAGGATTGGCAGAGGGGTAGGCAGACTTTTAGGGTAAAACTAGCCCCCAGAGGCATTTCCTCCTTCCACAGTGTCTGTGTCACACTGCTGGAGGGTGGGAAGCTCTTTATGTGATACAGGCAGGGCCAGTGGCACAAGTGGCCACCTTCAAGAGTAGAGTGTTCTCTTCAACACGGAAGGAGCATATGGCGTGGGGTGGGAAATCGGGGGGTGAGGTGCCGAGGGCCCCACGTGGGCCCCACAGTGGTCATGTCCCGTGTGACTTGATGGACCCTGCAGTCTCTGTGGCCACGCATTTGCTCTTTCAGGGCAGACAGAACCCACCCCCAGCAGCAGGCTTCTGCCCTCTACAGCTGCAGAGCAGGGAGACAAGGGTGTGGACGGGTGTCTGCTGGTGTGCGAGGCCAAAGAAGAGCTGCTGGTAAGCCATGCAGGGTGCAGACAGCATGTGTAACGTCGAATACTAAATTTGAGAAAGTGAAGACCTGTTCTTTGGACATTGTTACGAATCAAGGTCTGGTTGTCTGAAGATGGGTGACCCAGGTCTGACTCGGCACTTATTTGTCCTCGGATGCTGAGTCACTCACTCCACCTTCTGGATACCTGTTTCATCCTTATGAAATGGGGTAACAGCACCTTTCTGTTGGATAGGACAATTATTGGGGTCAAATTGATTAAGCAAACGACTGTGCTTTGAAAATTATAAAATGGAAAAAGAAGGCACCCATTTGTGAAATAGTGAATATAGGAAAAAGCAGTTTATAGATCAATTGGTTAATAAGTCCAGAAGCATTTGGATAATATTTAAATTATTGAAAACATTGTATTTGAGAGCGTTGTGTCTCAGGCACTACTCTAGCTTCCTGATGAGAAGATTAACGGTCTCAGGCCAGAACAGAATTTGACAGAATCCTAGAGGTAAAATGGACAAACTAGAGAATTTACTAACTCTCATTCAATGAGGTCCAGAGAATTTAACAGGTGTGCATGCTGTCACTCTGATGACTCATGGCAGAGCCCAGGCCCGACAGGGAGTGGTTTTGCTCAAGCAGAAGCAAAATCTGGGTCTCAGAAATATATATCTTAACTAATCCCATAGAAATGGATTTTGGAAATAGGTTCTGAATGAAACAAATCTATTGTCATCCAGTATTCATTAAAATTCCTGCATCTTATACACAGGTCAAGACTCCCCAACAGAGTTAGCTAGGAAAAATAGATACAATACTTCACCACTTATGTCCCTTTTCAATGTTACTAAAAAGAGGTGTTTACCACAGTGAGTGTGTTTTTTCATACATTTTAGGTGTCCTTTCATCCCTGCATGTCTTGCTCCTCCAGCCAAAGGACTTTTTGTAAGATGATTTTGAGGTTCACAGAGATAAAATCTTCCACACTGAGCACAGTATGGACTTACCCTGCCCCGTGGATAGCCAGACTGATAAAGAAGATGATGAAAACGTGGTGTGTGTACCAGAACAACTCATAGGAGACTTGTCTGATGAACTCGGTGGAAGACGTCAGGATCAAGATTAAAGCCAGAAAAATCATCAGACCAGTGACGCCCGCAATTGTTGTTAGCAACTCAGTGATTGTGTTCTAAAAGAAACAAACACTGTGACATTAATATTTTAGCTCTATTTTTCCACTTTAGAATCAACCCCTGAGAGTTTAAGCAGGGAAGAGTTCAAACCGTAATCAGAAGCTTATTAGCCTCCAAAAGGGTCCCCACACGATTCAGGAAGGGAGCGCCCTTGCCCTTTTCTCTGCCTCAGTTGATGGCGGACATGCTCCTTGCTCAAATTTCATCAGTGACATGTCATCAGTGACATGTTTTTATATGTAAAGTTGTTAGGCTGAATTGAAATTAGGGCAATAGATGAAAATGCATTTTAAGATACTGCAAAATAAATCCGAGTTTCAAGGTTTTGATTTTTAAAATAAAAATGTGGATTGCCCTGCTTAATCTCATTTTAACATTAATAAACACTTTTTTTGAGAAGTCTCTTAGAGCCATTCCTAATAAAGCAGCTGCACACTTCGTTCCCCTGGTAGTTATTCCTTACTCCTGCTTTTTTAATTGGAGGGACCACGACTTGCATTTCTTTCATGCCACCTCAGGAGGCTTGGAGTAAGGCTTTGTAAATCCTAGGTGATCCATAAAGATACAGAAATTCTTCTCTGGTAGACACTGCCAAAAAGCCAGAATTCTGACCTGTGAGGGCAGTGGACAGTTTAATAGCCTTTTAGAATATGAATCAGAAAGCACTTTGTATTTATGGGGAGTTTTCCATATTCTTGCCAAGTCATTAGTATTCATATATTGTGTTACTATGGTTGAGACGACTATGAGCTCAATAAATGCACAGTGTATCTTTTGTCAGCAAAATCTCATTAATTTGGGCTGCTTTGAGATCTCAAGGTAATTCGGACAGGACTTCTCCATTGTTCATTTTTTCTTCACAGAGCAAGCAGTGGAAATAAAACTGGGAAGGCTATGTCTAAAACATGTTAGAAGATTTTTTTCAAGTGTATATCTGCATTTTAGAATCCATTTACATCAGATCATGTGCTAATTTCAAATCATTCTTTGCCCACATCTCTTATCTTGCAACTACTTTTATAGGTAGCTTGAGTTGCAATGTATCCTTTAAAATTATTCCACTGCATCTCTTTAAAAATACTCTATAATGGACACTTTGTCTATTGCTACTTTCTCCAAATGTATCAATTTGTGTTACTGAACTTTCTCCAAATACCCCAAACTAGAGGGTTTCCCTGAACTTAAAACTTATATAATATATTGCCTCTCTTAAAGTTTGAAATGACTATATTGGGAAGAGCTTAATCATCTTGTTAAATTGCTTTAAAGGTGTTTATATTGCATACTATTACTATATCATTTTTTTTTTTCAAAATGATGAGGTTTATTCTTGGGTGTTTGTAGCAATGAACTTTCCAGAGCCTTAGTGGGGAAAAGAGTTAATCCCAGTAGGTGTGCAGTTTAATGGGGGAGAAGAATGTCAGATGAGGGGCCTCAGATGCCTTCCCACAGGCTTCGGGCATCTGTAGTTTTGATTTATAATTGTGAAGCTTGCACTTCTAATTGTTGTCAGCTAAGAAAATGTACCTTTTGCTTGATCAATGACCAGATATTGGAAATCATCTTAGGATCGTTAGGGGACATAACATGGAAGAATTTCCCCAAGAATTTTGTTTACTCAAATAAGCCTAAGTGGGCAAAACAGTCACTTAACGAGATGGCTGAAAGGGTCATGGAGAGAGTTCCATTGCTGCAGTGCATCTGTTTAGCGTTCTTCTTGGTCAGCTCAGATTTTTTTAGCCTGGACGACATGCTGGATGCATATTCCAACATGGCTGAGCATAGTCAAAGGGTTAGATCCAACAGGAAGAAAGAGGTAGGCGGAAGGTTAAGGAAGGAGAACATCTTAATGTCTGCAGGTGGATTTCTGGGCTACATTTCCAGTTTTCTTTTTGTTTCCCACATGTGCTGTCACTCTGTGCACACAGGTAATCAGCATTAATGATGTCACTAGCCATGTAGGTCTCATTATGAAATGAGCTACTTTGCCCAATATCTGATTTGGCAAACCAGCTCGTCACACAGGTGCCAAAATCTGACACAGGAGATGAGATCCAGAAAACAATTTGCAAATTGAAAAATGAAGACAACCCATTTATAATCCCTGCATTTAGGTGACACTTCATATTCTTTATGGTTCTAACATCAGCAAAAAAATCTAATCATGAGCTATATGTAAATTTTAGAGAATCAGGGTTTTAACAGGTTACTTCATTCCATTTTAGCAGTATTTATTATTTTTTGTCAACGTGGCATCAGTTTCTTTTCTTGCTCATCACCTCTTAGCAACATTTATGGCAGAAAAAAATATCTTTTTTTAAAAAAAGGTGAAATTGATGTTAATATTTGAGAGAAATTTCTCTCTTTTACTAAAAGCTTTTGAAATATAGTGTTTCTAATAAAGGGTTTGGAAAAGGAAGGATTTTTCAGATGAGGATCTAGATAGCAAGGAGAACTCACGGTGTGGAAGGTCCGGATGGGGTTGAGGTAGCTCTCATTTGGGTGGTCGCCAAGTTTGGAAAGTGCGGCCTGAAGTCCCTCTGCTTCCTCTGACTGGCTTGAGTGGTAGGCCTCCAGGTTGCACACATGTGCCACGATATGGATGGCTATGGTTGAGGAGGTAATGTTGTACATGAGCCGTATGGATTTCTTCCTTTGCAACTCCTCAAAACCACAATGCCTCTAAGGACAGGTTCCTCTGTTTTGCTTTCTGTAATCTCCAAAAGGTGATTTATTTGTGCATCTTTCCCAGTACCTTGAATGGAGTGGATTGAACACTTCCAAGGATGTTGTATGATTCACCACATCCATTTTAATGATATGAAGAAATAATGTATAATCTCAATTCACCATGATTTAGTTAGAAACATATGATCATTCTGGAAGTGGAATAGGTATTATGATATCACATGATTTTATATACATTCCATTATTATATATAAATATATTTATTGCATAATTATGATATATATAATAATGGAACATATGTAATACAAGATGTATTGCCAAATAAATCAGAGAACATTATTCCAGAATACTGTATATCATACACACAGATATATGTACATATAATGTATATGCTAGATACCAGGGGAGATAGTGTTTTTGTTTTCTTTCAGACATTATATTTTCTCTTCCTCCCTTATTCATTTTAGCATGTATGTATATATACACCCCTACACATACACACAATATATTTGCAGGTATTATTCCTAGTGGACTGAAATAAATCATTATTTATGGAACTAAATCTCTGTATACTCAAGAAGAAAAAAACTCAGCTTTCTATTTCTGTGAATTGGTGATACCTAAATTCTAAATGAAGAGAGCAATCTTGGGAACACAGCAGGATCCAGTTAAGGGGTCTCTGCCCCATGTTACTCTTTTCAGTCTTGTGAAATCCAAGCAACATCTTGCTGCTTTTCCTGCGAATAGAAACCCTGTTGGGTAGCTAGTTGATACTCACCATTGGGATTAGATTCAATTGTGAAATGAGAAGTCATTGCCCAGGATATAGAGAATTTCCCAGTTAATATCCTTTTATTTTTTCTGCACCCACATCAAAAAGTAGCAGATCCTACTACTATAACACAGTCTGTACAAGCTGTAGGCCATTTCTGGGATCTTCTGTGGCTGTGCATTGAGGGTCAAAGGGTCATGAGTGAAAAAGGAACCTGAAACTTCTGAGAATACCCATTGGCATTTTGATTCCTGTGGTCCTAGTAGCAAATTTACTTAGACTTGCCATCTTCTACTCAGCCTTTTCTCTCTTCACCAGAGTTCCTTCTCTCAGAGCCATTCCCTTTTCTGACTTGCGAAGTTGTGCTTGTGCTTTAAGACCAACTCAAAAGTTTCTTTCTATCAGGCATTCTTCAGTTCCACAGGCACAAACGACACTTTGGTTATAACATTTCCCAGTCATTATTGTTATGAATATTTATTTGTATCTATGTTTCTCAGTGGACTTTGAGGTCTTGAAACTTGTTCATCTTGATGCTGTAATACCTGGCACATTGCTGAGAACTAGAATGTGTTTAAAAGTGATTTGTGGAGTGACAATGACGTTATAGAAAGGGAGAAAGGAGTAGGAAATTTATCTGTGGAGGCAACATTGTTGGGGTAGTGTTTTCTCTGCTAAAGCATATTTTTTGCACATTTTTCTGTAGACTTTAAGTTAGAAATCAACTCAAATATGTTTTTGGTTGAAGCTCACCCAAGAGGGCAAAGTACGTGATAGTGTTTCTGAGTCTATGACGGTAACTGTTTCCTCCTGGGTTTGGTGGGGTAGCAACCAACAGGCAGTATTTTTCCTCCTTATGTACCATTTGCCAATAAATACTGCTATGTCTATGAAAGGCTAGCTTGTTTAGTCTCAGTGTCCACAAAATTGGAAAAGCTTAGCTAGTAGATGTATCTTCCAATATGCTTATACATAACCATTTGCTAAATTGAACACAAATGTTGTCTGGTATTACTAATGCTATTTTCTGATAATTATCTTAAGGTTTGTAAAAAACATGTAATTTCTCATAGCTAACATGTATTGAATGCTTAATATACTTTGGACACTGTTATAAATGCTCTAAGCAGATTATTTCATTTAATCCTCAAGTATTAGCCTTATTTTTATTTTAAAGACCAATACTCAGAAAGTTAAGGAACTTGTAGTTTATTAATTGCGAAGATGGGCTAAAACTCCATTTGCTTGACTCCAGGGCCCCATCTTCAGATGGTTAAATTATATTGCTTCTTTTCACTAATCAATAATTGCTGTACCTTAGTATTTACTGAAAACTAATTTCTCCTATGGGATTAAGGATTAACTAAACCTTTTTGAATGGTCACTTGATGTCTTTAATCTAGAGTCAAACAGCTCTAAGACCTCTGACTGATCACAGCCTTCATCCTCATGTAAGTGGTGTAAATATCCCCTTTGTATTCCACCCCTTTACCATCACTACTATTTTCTTACCTTTCATTCATTCTCCCTCCATGGACTAAAGCACATCAGACAGCAAGTGGAGCTGTTCCTGTTTTACTGGAATGGATACTGAGCTTCACCAAATTAAGTGACGTATTTATCATTACCTATCACATGTGACAGAAAGGGAATACAGGATAAATTCTGTCTTTTATACCTACATTCAGCACCATTTTTCTCCTGTGTAATGAGTTGTTGATCACAATCTATTTTCTATCAAGTTGATTTCCACATGAGAATTTGACACTGTTAAGCTAAACTTAAGTACATTTATTGAATGAGCAAAGGTATTGAGCTATTTATTTCTTCTTATTGCCAGGTTGCCCATAACAGAGCTGAAGAAATGAATGAAGTCCTAAAATGCTTTTCTAGAGGTGACTTCCAAGGGAATAAATTGAGAGCTATGCTAATTTTTTCCCATGAAATCTAAAATTCATGTCTGAAATGTTTTGTTCCAGGTGCCTCCATTTTCTTTTCTTTTCATAGGTAGAAGATAAAAAGTGGAATATCTTATTTTGCTTATCTCAGGAATTCTCAGAGAGAAAACTGCTTGTGCCCATTTTATTCATCTAAATTTTTGTGTCCTTTTAAATCTGATCCCAATTTTGTTGTTATCTTGGTTTGGAACTAAAGTCATCACAGCTCTCAAATCCATGATAGATGTTAGGAGAAATACTGATTTGATTCTTTTCCAGGCATTATATTTTCTATTCTTCTCTTCATACATTTTCATTTCAAAAATACTGGCCATGCTGTCTATGTTTTTACAGTGAAAGTTACTCCCGTACGTGATAAAATAATGATATGGTTTTTATCTTTCTCTCTTGGTCATCAGAATTAATTCTTGTTATTGGATTTGATATTAGTATGTAATAGAAAGAATATTGAAGAGGATACATCTCACTTAACTTCTTTCAGTCCATTTTCTCATCTGTAAAATGGGTGTATTGGAGCAAATTATATTATGTAAGCTTCTGTCTAGCTGTCTGGCTCCAGTGTCTCCAACTAAGGTTAACTGGGAACACTTACCACCTAAAAAGGATCCGTAGTCCCATATGAAAGTAATGCAAACACAAAACTCATATTGTAATGTTTTCAAAATCAACACTGGCTTTAAAGGGGCTTTTTAATTCTCGTAGGGAATCCAGTGCCATCAACCATCCAGCTGGGCTCTGCCTGGCCGCTAAGGACTATCTGTGGGGCCCCGAGAAGAATCCAACATACACATTTCCAGAAGCCACCCAAATATCAGGCAGAAAGAGACTGTAGCTGGGTCTTGCCACAATTTAATTTTCTCATCAAGGTACTTTTACAGTTAAAAGAGAGTAGCAATCTTGGGCACACTACAAATGCACATTTAATTGGTCTGTGAACTTCTGAGTTCAAATAAGGAGCTTTTATTGAAGAGTGAACAAAAAAATTTATAAAGGCTACAATTAGAGCCAGTTGCCCTGAGAAAGTTTCTTTTCCTTCTTTCTTTCCTTCTTTTTATTTTTCAAGAGCTCAAAGGGAGCATAAATGAGGGAGAATTTGGAAGTGTGGTCAGTGTTTGCTATCTTTCTGCCTGCGTGTCAGTGATAACAGCCATTTCGGAGCCAGTCACCTCCTAATTAAGCAGCCTTTAGAAATAAGGACCCAGGGACAAATCCTGGCTGCACTTCTGCCGCCAGAATCTAGCCCCAGAGTTTAAAATTTGTGGTCTGATTTCTGCAGGAATACACCCTGTGCACATCACTCATTTGTATGCCATGTTAAATCATGTCAGAAGGACTGGGAAGAGGCCTCCCTACAGCCCCGTACCTCAAGCAGAACTGGATTAATAGCATTTCCTTAGGGATCAGGTCCTGAAGAGTTTGGTCTCTGGGGCTGTTCTCTACCTTGGGATCTTCAAGTCTTTTCTTCTAAATCCCATTACTCTTGAGTCCAGCCCTCTAAGCCCATCCCTGTTATATTTATTGAGGTTTGTAAACTAATTTTAGCAATTCATCAGGAGCTGCATGTGGGCTAACTGTACATCCCAGGAGTTTAGCAGATTCAAGCTGTGGAATTTGCTGGAGACAGCTGCCTGGGCCACTACTTCCAGCCCCTTTTGAAGGCAACTCACCCTCAAAGTACTACTCTTCCCTTTATAGGGTCTTCAAGGTCTATTGTGGGCCAGAGAGTCCAAAAAGATCTGCATTAAAGAACGGAGAGGCTGGGAAACCAGAATTTCTCTCCTGGTGGGGTTACCGGTCCCTGGAAATGATTTCCTAGTGCTTGAGGAATGCCCCAGCAGCTCTTATCATAGGCAGGCAAGCAAGAAGGCAGGGAGCCAAGAAAAGAAGAGCTCCCCTTCACTGCATTTTCGGCGATGCCCTTGATTACAGATACCATTGTTTCCCTCTTCCCTCCTCCTCCTTAGCCTACTTCTACCAGGCTCTAATTAAATCCTTTAATGATCTGACCAATTAAAGCCTGCAGTTCAAACGTATAGGGGAACGGATGAGAAATTAGAGGCTGGCACGCAAACTTCGATGTGGATGCACTTCTTCCAAGGTTACACACCTCTATTAAGCCAGTCGGCTATTTGAAGAGCAGCGTAATGGGCGATGCTAATAAAAT
Organism: Manis javanica; assembly: GCF_040802235.1. Classification (NCBI taxonomy): domain Eukaryota; kingdom Metazoa; phylum Chordata; class Mammalia; order Pholidota; family Manidae; genus Manis; species Manis javanica. The sequence goes on from NC_133168.1 coordinate 70,346,689, forward strand.
AAGCACGGGGACATTTTCCGTTGCTCCCAAGCGAATACACCAGAAGGACAAAATGTGAAAAGCAAAGGGGTGTTTATGAAACTAGACCTTAGCGGGTTTTTTTTGTTTTTTTTATTTTTTCCCTAAAAGCGCAGTTGCCAGCCACATTTCTTAGTTAATGTGAAATGTAATAATTGCTTTGTCAGGGTTTGGGAGAAGCTGAGCGTTCTGCCCACCCTCCTGCCTTTGCCTGGAGTGGAAACAACGGCGGCGGCTGCTGGTTGCCATGGCGGTGGGAGATGAGGGGCACTTTGCTCTCAGAAGCAGCGTGACTCTGCTGGCGGCGCCCCGGGAGGTGTTCAGGAGTCCAGTAAGGCAATGGGGGTTCAAGCAGAAGAGGGCTGGGGAGACTACTTGATGCTCTCCAGGGACGTGGGCGAGGAAGAGGGCGGGTCATCTGCTTCCTCTTGTGGCAGCAGAATGTGAATTTATCACCTTGGACGGCTGGCATCCTCTCGAATCTCTTCACTGCCCACAATCCGTTTCACCCACCCCAAACTGCTCCAGGCTCCCGGCAAACTCAGGCGCCGCCCCGTCTTGTACCATTGCCCAGTAATTCCCTCCATCTCTTTTGCCTGCTGTTCAACCCCTCCTACTCAGCAGGTTTGACCAGATTTGTTGAGGACCTATCATGTGCCAGGGGCCAGGAAAGCCAAGATGCCTAAGGCTCCGTCCCAGTCCTGGAGGTGGTCTGAGCAGGTTTGCTATGCAGGAGGAGGGGCGGCTGCGGCCGGCAGGACAGGTCGGGGGACAGCCCCACCTGCTGGGCAGGGGCAGACGCCAGGCAAGGAGTGGGATAGGGCGGCACCTTCCCCGATGGGCAAGGAGAGGAAGAGCATTTCAGACAAAGGGAATAACCAGAGTAAAAGTGCAGACTATTCAGGGACCCCGTAGCTGGGGAAAAGCAAGTGAGTGACAGGAGCTGAGGTTGGAGGGCAGGCCTCCCTGAGGGAGCCTGCGGGCCATGCTAAGCCGGGGTTTGGTCCCATGCCAGCCCAGCGAGTGAAAGACCTCCCAGGCGTGAGGCTTCCAGGGGGCCCTTCCTGACCACTCATAGAACGGGTTAGATTGTATTATTGCTCTTTTAATTCCGCACAGAAGAATTCTGAGGTCACACAGCCAATCCAAATAACTTGGTCATCTGATTCTAGTCAGCTGTTGCCCCTACGGAATTACACTCCATTCTGAAAACAGTGCTGACCCCGCTAGTTTCGTAAGGTGATAGCTCCTGTCAGGGTGTCTTGCAAATGGGAGACATCCCATAGACATCACGGATGCATTCATGTTACTGATATATGATCCCATCAAAAGAAATACACATATGCAAAGGTTCACAGTGACAACCATTATGTATTTTCCATCCTTTTCTGATGTATTTTAATGCTGTGGGTTTCTCATTCCTCTTCTCTGTAATATCTTTATAACTTTCTCTTAGAGTCTGATTCTGCCTTGAAGGAACTACATGGTGATCATTTTCTTCCTGCCAGTTTACTGTGTTTTATCTCCTCTTTTAGTGCAGGAATTAAAGATTCTCAAGACTTTAAAGAGGCCTAGAGATCCCTTGTATTCCTTCCCTGAAGAACGTTCCCAGGCACAATCTCCTTTTGGTCCCAGGAACTCAGTACTGTCAGGGGCCCCTCATTCGAATTTTAGATAATTTTCAAGGTCTGGAAAAGACGAGCATTTCCAAGCTGAAAACTGCTCCCCGAGTCTTCATTCCTTCATGCAGTCACTCATTCATCGAGCATTATTGGCACCCGTGTGCACTCAACGAGGTTGTAGGCCCCATAACACAAAGATGAATGAGCCTCCTTCTTTGCCCTCCATCCCTTAGCTAGTTTCCGCTAGGACAGAATGTCTTTCCCCCTTATTTCTTAACAGACTATACAGACCTTTTGCAAACATTTCCTGGGCTGGTTTAATCTGGTGTTGAAGGCAATTGATGGGGAACTCACCCCACTTGTCTCACGGCGCATCTCAAGTTGTGTTAATTGGCACTTGGCCACTGTCTGTCATGTCTTGTTGCTTAATTAAATCCACATTTGTTTTGAGTGTTCTTTTTATTCTGCTATCTTTTATGCATGAAAGGATACAAACAAATGAGGAAAACATTTTATAGTTAAATTAGTTTGAGGGAAGCTGTCCTGAATCATAACTTTTTATCGTTCAGATAGCCTTTTATTTCCCTATATTTGTTGTCCAACAAAACCACAAGCTGTTTGGTTATTGCCCCCCTTTTCTTCCTCACCAGAGTTTAACCTTGGCCTTGGATGCTAATTTCTAGTGTTTTTCTCTTGAATTCTCTTGTTTTCTATCCAAAGAAATAACAATAGCCCTTTATATGCTATAATGCTTCATATCTCTTCAAGATCTTTCCATACACACTAGCTGAATAACTATTCAGAACATTGTTCACACAAACTTCCTTTTCTTTTCTCTTTTTACTGCCCATGTTACCATTTGATAGTCACTTTTCTACCACTGTGATTGAGCTTTTGAGCATAGGTCGATTTCATTTCTGATGTGAATTACATTAAATAACGTAGTGCTTATTTTTCAAGTAGGTATTTATCATTGAATTATCAACAAGCTTAATTATTCACAAATGAAAATGAAATTTCATAAACTTTTCCTTGACCAATTGAAGGCTGGGTAGGAAAAATTATGTGAGTATAAGTGAGGAATTTAAAACTCTGTCTAGATTAAGCTTATGTAGTCAGAAGGAAGGCAAAGATTTCTTTTACCTAAGGGTGAACCTTTGGCAGAGAGGGACATAAAACTATGAACTTAGATATAAGGTATTATAAAATCCATCAGGCAATAACAAAATAATAATTATTAATTAATAATAAGCCCTTACTTGTATTAATGGCTATCCCATAGGCGACAAGTTTGTGGAATTTGAGGTTTTTGTCTAATTGCCTCATCCATGGTCCTCTGCAGCACTAGAATAACAAAAAATGATAGTCTTATTTGGGGAAAAATCATAGCAATGACAGTGCCATGAGGGCAAAGGAGCAGGACTCAGGCCCTGCCTCTAAATAAAAAGTGAAGGCGAATCCACATGACACGACAATTAGTGGAACAGGCAAAAGCACATGGTTATTACTGGATCTGCTGAAATTTCAACTCAGTAAAAGTGAATGAGCTAGTAGTGCCCTGGCTATTAAGTCAAAGCTCTTGAATAAACCTGTTAATACCCATTCCTCAGGTAGTTTAGAAAATGATAGTAACCATCATTCTCATTGATGTGGTTTCAGTCATCTATCAATTATTCCTTATTACACAAAGAAAGGCACTACGTTGATCCACATCTAAATATTCATAAAATGATGAAGATGATTATGTGAAAGATGATTTTAGTAAGTAAAGATTACTTAACATTTCATTTTGGGGTTCAGTTTAGCAGGAAACACAGGTAAGTACTCAATACAGTGAGCTCAGTGTATTTAGGAAATGCCCATTATGTCTGGTAGGGGTTAACAGTTACATACTAAAATGGGTGACTGTCATTGTGCTTTTCTGGGCTGAGAACTCAGAGATGCTTCCTTAGTGGCATTTGGCTCAACTGTTTATCTCCTTTCGGTCAGAAATGGTAGTAGCTCAAACTGTTATAATGTGTCTATCTTTGTGAGTCAGGTCAATTTTATTAGCCTTACTTTTCAGATGGAGCAAATGCATCAGGAATAGGCTGAGCCGAATCTCATGGCATGTAGGGAATCGATGGCAAAAGCAAAAGTCAAATCAGATGTACCAATTTCTGATTTCCAGTTTTAGTCATCGTGTCCTTTTGCAAAGCTACAAACCTGATTTTACACAGGATTATTAGGAATTTCTTAGTAAAGGACATCTTTGTTTTCCATGGCACTTGTATTAGTAAGATAGAACAACTGGAATTATTATTAAGTGTTTTAGTACTTACCATACTTGTCCCTCTCAAGAATGAAATAAGGTTTCGGCTGATTGGTAATAAAATTAGCATGCAGTTAAAATTCAGGCACACTGCGGATGCTCGTGCCCAAGCCAGAGTTGACTGTGCAAATATAAAGACACAAGAAAGAGATGCAGTGAAGCCAAGGAAGCCAAGGAAGATAGACTGCATTTTGTTTTCTGAAATGGTAATGTGTAATCACTAACTCTACTTACACCCAGAATAACTCGTGTGTAAAGGAAAGACTTTTCCTCTTCATACCAGTAGAAGGTGTCGACAAACAGATATAAATTTACTCCCAGCCATGAGAGCTAGAGTAGAATGAAAAGAGAATCAATCAATTCTATCTTCAACTTTCTCTTCTATTCAAAATTAGGGATCTTCTTTTAAAGTGAAATGAAGAGCTTCTCAATAATAATCAGAATTACTCCATATGCTTATTTCTTATAGTTTTTACACAGTGATTACAATGGTAAGAAATTGTTGACTTTATAAAAAAGATTTTAAGTACATATGGGGTGCACTTTAAGAAATTTAATGAAAAGTACAAAACCTTCCTAGTCAACATTGCTATAATGTTTGTAAGTCAATGATGTCAAGAAGGAAGAGCTATTTAAAAACAACTCAGAAAGTACTTTAGAAATATGCCAATTTCAGAGTCTAATTCAAAGACTTCATTTGGTTTAGAGAAACGTTTCTACATTATGCAAAAACAAGCTAACTTGACTTCAAAAAATAATTGAGAGTGAACTCAATTGAGAAACAACTTTACAAGATTCTGTAAGGGTAAATTAAATATATCTACTGAATGTTTTCTAACAAGTTTTAATTGGAGTAATACTTCAAGCTCCTTAGCATTCCTATACAAGTTTTCTAAAACATCAAAGACTATTCAACATATATATATATATATTCAAATTTTAATAACAAAAATGATACTTACTACTAATAGAAAGGAGAGACTCTCATTCAAAATCCAGCACCCCATCATGACAGCTTTGCTCATTTGCTGTCATCAAATTATTTCTTTCATTCACCTGAGCCTGGATGTTGTATCCTTAGTAAGGGCTTCCCTGCTAAATTATTTTGTCTTTTTGTCTTAGGAAACATCTACTGGGAGCAGCTCTCGAGGAATTTCTAATTAAGGACTTCTTGCCAAAAGCACGTCACCAACCTGACATGCCTCATGACCTGGGTGAATACAAGTCTCTGTCTAATGATTCTCTTCTTCAAAGATTTCATAAAAAAAGAAAGCTCGTTTTATTAAATTATCCTCATGTACTTCATACCCCATTCATTTTCTACATGATTGCAGTCAAGATGATAATAAGTCTTTATGTAAATTTGAGAAATAATCTAACTGCTGAAGGTTGGGTACAGCAAAAACACTTTACTGGAGTTTTCTCTACTTTGTCTATTTTCCCCTCTTTAGTTCCTTTGCCCCCTCTTTTAAAAAAGCTCTTTATAGAAGATACAGAATGGCTAGTAAATAAATAGGAATGAAACAGTCTTTCAGAAGATGGTGAAGAGAAAAGGGAAGGATCTTTAAAACTATCACATGCTGGAGAACTCTCATAAATCTAAAAATGGGGCTACAAAGAATGAAGTAGACTATTTGTGGGGGATTGATGAAATAAATTTGTGTTTTTCCTAATCCCACTTGGTGCACCCATGAGGTAAATGAGAATATCACACACATGAGCTTATGTGAGGTGCTGCCCTTTGCCGAGAAGTCTTAGATTTACTAGTAAAAAGCTAGCAAATTGCTTGTCTTTAGAAAGAAATCATTTTAAAGGAATTTTCCCCTGTAGAAATATATAAAAGTACAGGTATTTTGGCAGCATTAACCTAAGGTTAGGGTGCAGTGAATGAGTTATGTTTTTAGTAGCTTCTTCAACAGTGAGCAATATGCAGATGTAATGTTTTCAAATTCATTTCTTTAAGCCAATAATCTTTCATGATGAAATGATTTGTTATTTCTGAAGTGTTTAGGATTTACATATATTAAAGGATTTATTCAGCTGGGTTATAAAAATTAATTCAGAGAGGAAACATCTAGAATTTTATACTATCCTGTCTATTTTAAATTCAATGAGTGTGAGGAAAATCTGGACTTTCTAGCCTTCTGTACTCTTCATCCAGTGTTACAAATGAGAGGCATGTATTGCTGAATAGTAATGTGTAGTCAGATTGTTTCTATTAATTACTTAGAATATTTCTAGTGCTACAGTAAAAAGAAAATGTAAAGATTTAGGCTTAAAATGCATCTTTGCCTGCTCCATTCTTATTTCTAACATGTGATGTATTTACTCCTCATTTTAAATATGAAAAGATACATTGTGTTGAAGTGTAGCTATTATTGATTTATAGCATATAAAAATGTTTCACCATTGTATTATCAAAGTATAACTTCAGCATTTTCCTACATGGATTTTATTTTTGTAGAACTTGCCATGATATTTAGTTTACTCAGATAGAAAAATACATGAACTTCAAATTATATTCAAATTAATTCAGAACTCAACACTTTTGTGCAACTTATGGACATATTGTTTCTTCTCAACTTTTTTACTCTGATGAAACCACTGCTTGGTTTACAAACAATATTGGAATAAGACTTCATAAGACTCAAGATATATCTTATGTCAAACACCCAAGTCCAACTCAGTTCAGCCTCTGGGTTCCTTTCCAGAAGTTTTTCATTTCGATAAATAAGACATTGTGGTAGCTCTCATTATTTTTCTTACCTGGTGGGTGTTTGGGGATGCTTGTAATTCCCCAGATGTCTGTCTTAGATTTTACTCCAATCATGGAATCTGTACAGATCACAATTTAAGTCAAGACTACTGGAATCATTTCCCAAGAGATGGGGCCAAGGAGATTGAATCTAAGGAGAGAGGAAATAGTATAAAATCTTCTTGAAATGATACACATGCTCAGAATTGAACCTGGTCTCACCTGATTGTTTTCACTGCTAGTCAGTAGTACTCATTTCATTTCTCAGAATTTTCTCAGGACAAAGTGAAATTTGCATTGCTAGTTTCCAAGACAGATGCAGTTTTTCTAACTACATGGATATACTCATTGGCTCTTCCAGCCCACCACAAAAGATGATGTGGGTTTTTTCCATTGTAAATATCACCAATAACAAACCTTCTCTAATGCAAAAAGGAGGAGCAAAACAGAACTAAAGCTTATGAAGGCAGGTGAATTGCTTGCATATACGAACACAAATTCCACAGTCTACACTACATTCCTGCACTGGATTTATTCTATTATATTTTTAGCTCTTTTTAGTTTTTTAGTTGAACAGTTAATCTAACCAAAAGACGCTTTGATCTTCAAGGCCAAGATCAATTGTCTGGTAACTTTTGCTTCTGCATCAAAGTTCCCTGTAGATACGGCAAAGTTCACAGAGTATAAAAATAGCATCACCGAATTGTCCTCTTCTGAGCATTAAACATGTTTTTGCTTTTTCCTAAAAGCATTTATAAATATCTAAGTATTAAAGTGAAAAGAGATGAAAAATAAAGAAAAATATACTAACACATATAATCTCAAATCCATATTTGGTTATATTAAGGGTCATTTGTTGTGATAATTATATACTTATATTAGATAAATCAAATGTTGGATAAATTCCATTTTTAAAGAAATAATAGAATAAGAGAAAAAAGTTAAGCAAGTTCATACATTAAAATTTATATAATTTTACAATAAAATCTAAGTGTATCAATTAACATTTTACCTTTTGCTGAATTAAGTATATTGTATTTTTATTTCAGGAAACATTGTGCTGTCTTAACATAATTTTTAAATGGCTTGCATCACAAACTTAGTTAACATTATCCAGTTCAATCTTCTTTTCCCACCTATAGCAAAATTCTTTCATCTACCTAACTTTCATAAATTCACATCAGAGTGCTACTGAGGCTCCCCTGTGCATTACACAATGCTATGCACAGTGGGTTTCAGTGGGTATTTGGAAGCTTATAATGTAATAGGGAGGTGGCAGGAACATGTGCAGCAATTACAGAACCATTTAAGGGTAAGTGCATCCTGGAGAGGTAGAGAGTGTACCCCTTGGGGCTGTGGAAGCACAAAGAGATCTAGGTGAGGGATTTACTCAAGGGAAAATTCTCTCCAGAGGTGAGTTAAGCTGGGTCTTGTAAAAAATTATAGTATTAAGAAGAGAAGGATGGAGCTAGAGGGTATTATGCTCAGTGAAATAAGCCAGGCGGAGAAAGACAAGTATCAAATGATTTCACTCATCTGTGGAATATAAGAACAAAGAAAAAAACTGAAGGAACAAAACAGCAGCAGACTCACAGAACCCAAGAATGGACTAACAGTTAACAAAAGGAAAGGGACTGGGGAGGTTGGGTGGGAAGGGAGGGAGAAGGGGAAAAGGGGGCATTACGATTAGAACACATAATGTATTGGGGGGCACAGGAAAGGCAGTATAGCACAGAGAAGACAAGTAGTGATTCTACAGCATCTTACTATGCTGATGGACAGTGACTTGTAATGGGGTATGTGTTGGGGACTTGATAATGGGGAGAGTCTAGTAACCATAATGTTACTTATGTAATTGTACATTAATGATACCAAAATAAAAAATAAGAAAAATTTAAAAAAAGGAAGAGAAGGAGGAAAATAAGTTTGAACTTCTGTGTCTGTCAAAATGTCATTTTAATAAGCTCTTAAAACATCAAATAGCAAACAAAAACACTCCTGCCTCCAATCCTCTTCCTGTGGTGCCCTCTGGGTCTATTCTGCTAAACCCAGAGCATTCTGCTTTGTTCTGCCTTCTTCCTTATGGCTCACAGATGTTTGCAATGCATTTCTTCTTTACATTTACCAAGTCATCTAAAGACCTTCTCAGAGTCATTTGGAGAAGCTACTTACAGGTCTCTGATGTTGCATCACTTGAGGGTCATTGTTCACATGGGAGCACAGTCATTATATAATCATTTCTTACCAAAGGGACATAGTTCAGTCTCCTGCTTTGCCCATTTATCTTTTTGACTTAGGAATCTGTTGAAAGCCAGAATTTGCATGCTTTTTGCATGTTTTATATTGTGTCTAGCATACACTGGAACTTAGCAAATGTTAGACAATGAACAAGCAACCCACATCCCGGTCTCTGCTTTTTAACACATATAACAATTGTGTACAAATCCCTGCATAGATACAGTTGCAGGATTTTTAAGACATCAGTGTTCTTCCTTAAAGCTTAAAAGTGAGAAGGAAGTTTTCCCCTCTAGGCAGTGAATCACTGAACTTCTGAGTTCAGGAAAATATAAAGTTTAAGAAGGCTAGTCTAGAAATCCCTTCTTTGCATATCCAAGCTGTTCATCTCTCAGAAGTCAAAGTGGATGCCAGAATTCCATAGATTTCATTTTTCAAGATGAACATTCATATTTGAACATATTTCAAGCCAGATGGTTTACAGTTCATGTATTTGTTGCCGTTTTCCTGCCACAACAACTAAATATTGAAGATACATATTTGTGATGAGGAGAGCACTTCCAAACCATCTTTTCCTGCTGCTCTTTCACGCTGCATGCTCACTAATCCCGCGTGTGCTGCACAGTGAAGGTTCTGAGAAATCAAAACAATGAATGGACTCCATTTGATTTAATAGACGGAGGGCTGAAACAGGCTTCCTATACATAAATGTGTCTTGCAACAGCTATGAATTTTCTGATAGCAAATAAGAAAGCAAATGAATATCTATTAAAATATTCTATTTTCATGATCCATTTAGACAAGCTGGAAAGTGTACTTTTAACCATTCTGGTACCTTGTACGTTAGTCTGCAAAACTGTGGGATGGTTTGATTAGAGTTCAGAAGAGAGAAGGAAGAGCAAACAAAGGTTTGGTTATTTTTAAAAATAAAGCCATCAGATATGAAAATACCAGCTGGAGGAAGCCTTGGACATTTGTGCTGAAGGATGCCAACATCCCTCAACAGGTTTGTTCAGTAATCTCTCTCTTCTAGGATGAAATAAGTTGTTGTTCATTTGTTATCCCATGTGAGATTTATTATTATGCTGCTCAACCATCAATAATTGCATTATCAGAACTTTGAAGATTGATTTTGTTGACAAAGAGCTATTAGGAAGCTGAACCAGAATTATGTAAAATTTAAAAAAAGAAAATAAAATAGAAGAAAGACTTGTAAGCACAGAAAAGAAGTATGTTTGCTTGGTACACTAGTAAGATTTCTCTAAATATTTAGTAGGCACTAAACAAAGAAACCGGCAAATGAGACAAACCTGTCTACAGTCATTACCACAGCCATTATTCAACAACACAGGACATGCACACACACAAAGGCTCAGTAATATTCTTTTAAAGATGGTTTGCAAGGCTTCATATTTGGAATAAAAATCATCTAGAATCATAATACTCAAGAACTTAGAGGAGAGGGATCTCCTTTAAAGGAATATTCTCATTTTACAAAGGAGGAAATAGAGACAAAAGGTGGGGTCTAGTGTAAAGTCCTATTGCTGGTTAGTGGAAAAATAGGTGAAAGGAAAGGAGCGACACATAGCAGCAATTCACCGGAGAGTTCTGCTTTATTAGGGAAAGGTGCTGGGTTATATAGGAAGGGGCATGAATTGATTGAGGTGTCACTTCTACGGGGCTGGTGGCTGTTGGCTAGGTGCTGGGATTGGGAGGGGGGCGAGAGGTGATTGGGCTTCAGGTGGCGCCGGCGGGAACTGAGGACCCCGAAGAGAAGCTGAAAGTTTGCCATCTTACTGGTGGGGACCCTTCAATAGGACTAGAACCCAGATATTCAAGTGCATGAGCAATTCCATTACATCACTCCCTTTGCCTCTGTTTTTGGTGTCTTTGCAGTCTACGATGGAAAAAGACGAAATAATTAGCAAAAAGCATTTCCTAAGAGCCCACTCCAGGAGCCTGGATCCTAGATGATAGGGCCTGGAAGTGCTAGTAGGGAAGGTGTAATCACTCTCCAGAAGCCTGGAGAATAGACATTTCCAGGGGTCCTTCCAGGTGTCAGGCACTTCATAAGTTGTGATATTTAATGTTCACAGACCTTTGAGGAAGCATGATAAGATCTGTTTTACAATGAGGAGATAGATGAAGAGGCAGATGTTGACCGACCATCCTAAGATATCCTGGTTAGTAAATATCTTCACAGACCTGCAAACTCCGTGTGCCTGACCCTCAATCCCGCAGTCTGTCTGTCTGACCATGTTGCTTTTAAGATCGATGCACAGATGCGTTTCCCAAACTACCAACGACAGCTTCCTCTGTCTGCATCGGTGCTTCTCTTTTGATTGGTGTCTAGAGCTGGAGGCATTTTATTATGGCCTGGCTGATTAAGTTGAACCAATAAAGAAAAGATGTATTCAGGATGACTGGAGCCATTGAGCTCTTTCTGCCACAAGTAAAGAGAGGATCAGTCATCTAGTGCTACTCTGTCCTACCTCACTGATGATGTAGCTCTTGAGAAAGTGTAGATTTTAGATTTTATGTCAAAGTTCAAAAGTTTATACTTAAACATCATTTTTTCCAGTGGGAAGGACCAGGAAGAAATGCCTTGTTACTGGTAGGTAATTTAAAAGTAAAAGTTTATATTTTCCATTGCTTTCTTTTTACCAATTCTTTTGGCCAAGAGGAGAATACAAAATAATTGCTTAGAATCCACCTTAGAATGCTTTTTAGGAGATGGAGCTTTAAAAAGAACAATGAACTCCCAAAAGTATGTTGAAAATCAGTAAAGTGGTCTATTGTTGATTTTAATGCCTGATTCTCGCCTGCCTCCCTCTCCACGTGACCTCAAGCCTCCCAGCCAAGTTAAATGTCATTTGGAGCTTCAGTACTGACTCCTGTAATAGTAATATGTAGAAATGCAACCTGTAAGTCTTCCGATTTTCCTTCCAGGAGGTGTTGTAGGTCAAGGTACAATACTGCCCCTAGGGGGCAGCGATCTGCTCGGCCTGGGGCACGAGGATGAGGGGTTCCCCAAAGTTTGTGCTATGGAAAGAACCTCAAACAATGAATTGGAATTCAACCAGGAAGAAAGAGATCTGAGAATTGTCCAGGCAGGGTGGGGCAGCAGGTGCAAAAACAGTCACAAAACCTCATGAATATGAGGGAACCACTGGCACGTGCACAGAAGTAAGGGCGAAAGCAAGTCTGGCAAGGGAGGAGGAGGCTGGAGAGGGGGCCGGAGCTGCTCACCGAGGGCCCTGAGCGCCCGAGGGCCGCGGTAACAAATCACCACAGACTTGGCAGCCTCAAGCAGCGGAATTTATTGTTTCATGATTCTGAATATCAGAAGTCCCAAATCAAGATGTCTGCAGAATTGGCTCCCTCTGGGCCTCTGAGGGAGAATCCTTTCCTCGCATCTTTTGTGGCTTCTGGTGTCTGAGCGTTCGCTTGGACCTTCCTTAGCTTGGGGTCACATGGTTCTGATCTCTGCCTCCATCTTCATGCGGTCTTCTCTCTCTCTCTCTCTCTCTCTCTCTCTCTCTCTCTCTCTCTCTCTCTCTCTCTCTCTCTCTCTCTCTCCCCTCTCTCTGTGTCTGTGTCTTCTCATCTGTTTCTCATAAGCACACTGGTCACTATATTTAAGGCCCATCCTAATGGTCTGAGATGGCCTCATCTTGAGAAACTTCCTTTATTATATCTGCAGAGACCCTCGTGCAAAGCAAGGGCACATTCTGACATTCCCATGGAACATGTATTTTGGGAGCTACAATTCAACCCACTACAGCCTTGGAGGGAAATAAGGTTCGGATCTGAGCCCGCCTGCAGGGTTCCCGGACCCAGACTCCAGGGAGGCAATGCCAGTGAGTCCGGGGCTGAGGTGCCTGCTGTCCAGAAGGAATGTGGGACAACATTATCATATCTTTTTAACTTTGGGAGAAAAGCTATAGATTTCTAGAATCTTATATGAGGTCTCCTTAATTTAAAATTTGGAAACAAACTTAAATTAAAATAAAAAAGAAAACTTACATCACAGTATGAGCCCAGGAAACACAGTGGCTGGAAATGGCTCATGGGCTCTTAGTTTAGAGTTACCATGGGAGGGGCTGAAAAGCCACGTGATAGCGTGAAGCAGGTGTGCAGGCCCCAGATGGCTGTATCAGAAGATGACCCTGGTGTCCGGATGGAAGACATACTGGAGGGAGTGAGCCTGGGAGCCAAATCATGTGATTTCAAAATCGGCCAAGTTTGAAAAATTATTGTCTCCAACATTCCCTATGATCAAAGCAACCACAATTATAATATTATATTAAGCAGGATAAAAAATAGTATTATAATGCCTAACCTTTCTGAACTGTGATTAGTCATCTACGTATCCAAATTTACTTGAAACATTTACATAGTTAATTAAGATTTATTTAAAAGTATTCCATTTGTGAAACTTTGCTCTTCTTAGCCTACAAATCAAATTGCCAAGGGATAAATTTAATTTTCAGATATCATCTTAAAATTGTATTAAGGTATGTTTAAGATGCAGAATAATGTGCTGAAAACATGATTCTCTCTCTTTTAAGAAATTAAACTTTTAAGAAGAGATGGGGGGCTAAGTTTGAGGAAACTAATAATGTAAATACAAACAGACTTGAGGAGCTGTGAAGTCTCTTTCAGAACAACTGACTCAGTAATGATCAGAAAGGGTAGTGTCCCTAAAAAGTGCTTGATGCGCACCCAGAGTAAGAGCTTTCAGCCTTGTAGGATCCATTAGGCTTTCTTTAGTGTGTTTGCACATCTGTGAAAGTCACATGATCAAGAATGCAATAAAGCATCCCCACTTAGTCAGTGAAAGCTTACATATCATGTTCAAGGTCAAAATAGTGTAAGAAAACGTCTGCAAACCTTTTGAAACAAGTACCAGAAATTAAGCTGGCATGGCAGGTATATTTGCATGAACTCAAATGTGCAGGTGAAAAATTCAGTCCATTATTCAGATGTTTACTAATATCAAAATGCCTGGATGAAGAAAGCTTCCAATTTTCACCTGGATTTTCTGGACAGTGTGAGTTTAATTTCTGAGACTTCTCATAGAGGCTGTGGCTTTCTTGGATGTGAGGGCTCTACTGCACCTATGAGACTCAACTACTGCTACTAGTATTTAAAATGCATAGACAAGCCAGCTAAATTACTTTTAAACATTAAGAAATGCATAACCAAGTTTATGACAAAAACAGAAAACTCCAGGTAGCCAAATGATGAGGGTCAGAAAAGCAGTGGTGGGTGGGGGATGCCAGGGTGGAAACTCACCTTTGGGCTTTCAGGTTAGAGAAGATGCCTCAGGCATACCCGAGGGCTGGTACCAGGCACCCTGCCCATAGGAAGAAGCTGTGCAATCACTACCCTAATTGTCAATAGGAACTGAAAAATCTTTGCTTGTAATCCTGGAAAACAAGAGTCCCTGCCTTATGTGGTAAGAAACAGAACTGCCTTTGGAGTTAGAACCTTAAGGTACTGAGAGGTGATGAAACATGGAACCACAGGCAAATGTAAAAGTGGTCCATAACCAGTGAGCCTTCTAGGGTCTTGGAAGAGGCATTGGAAAATATCCCATGGCAGGTAAGACTCAACTATTGGATTTTTCTTAAGATGAGAGAAGATCTTACATATAGAAATTTAAATGCATACAAGCTCAGTACAAAGCAAGACAGTCCACAGATGATACATTGGACAATTACCATCTAAATTATTAGGATTAAAATAGCAATAACTACACAGAGAGGAATGATTCCAAGTTATTTTTCAAAAAATGGACTACATTTTGAGGTATATACTGTAAGGACAAAAAGACCTAAAATATACTTTTAGTGGTCATATTATTCTATTCTGAGACTTGTGTGTACTGAATGAAAAACAAAATCAATTTTTATATTAGTGTCATTGAGAACAGAAGTTTCCATGTAGGAGAGAATGATACAGATGTGAGGACAATGAGGCTAAGTAGAAACTCTGCAATTATGAATTTGAACTAGAAACATCAACATAGCCATGATACCTATTTATCTAAAATACTATGTTCTTATTATGTTAATTTAAAATGCGTAGGGAAGAGAAAAAAACAATCCACTCAAATGGCAATGGACAATGAGCATCTCTTGGCTCATGTTGTGGCTCTGAAACACCATTTACCAGCAAAAGAAACCGCAAGTCCATGAGAAGTGCTGAGTTCAGGTCTGCAGCAGGAAATTTATGACAGCCTGGGGTATCTTGTCAGCTGGAAAGCAGGGAATACTCCCAGGACAGGTCAGGAAGGCTTCAGAGCCAAATTGAGAATATTTCTGCTGTCAGAAATGGGGCGATTTGAGGGCCAGTAAAGATAACAACACATGAGGTATGTTTAACTGCATGAGTTTCACAAATCCTATCATTAAGTTTTTGGGATTTGAGGAACAGATTTAAAAATTAAAATGGAAGGATAAAAATCCCAAAATAACTAAGATAATCTGAAGAACAAAATTAAACAAAATGAATAGATATAAAGGACAAGTATTCTATCATGTTCCATGATAATATACAGCTTAATTTAAGCAAAGATCAAATATAGAACAATATAAAATGATGTGATTTTGGCCTAAGAACAAATTACTAAGTGGCACAGAATATAATGTCTAGAAGCAGATTCACCTCATGTATGTTATATGAGCAGTGCCATTGCAACTCAGTGGGTAGAAGACTGTTTAATACATGATGAGATAAATGACTTTCAATACAGGAGAAATATACTTCTCATATCACAGATGAATTCTGTGTGGATTAAATGCTAGATGTTGAAAAACAAAAATTTCAAATGATTAAAAGATAATACAGTAGATATATTTATCATCTGGGAATAGAAAAGGATGTCTTAAGTAAAATACAACTCTAAAACAGAAGATTATAAATTTGACCACATCGAAATTAAAATTCTAATTATACAATAACAGACAAGACATGTAGTTAAGGCAATGTGAAAACAAGAAAATAGAAAAACATATTTAACATATGTAACCGATAAGAATTAGTATCTAAGTGAGATATAAGGAAATTCTAGAAATCCATAAGAAAGAGACAGAGAACTCTCTCAAAAACTAGGCAACTGAAACTGGACAGCAGTGAGAATGGTATTGACCAATACACATAGGAAAAGGAAATTTAACTTTATTAATAATCAGAGGAATACAAACAGAAGAAACAAAGTACCTGTTCTTACTCATTTGACTGGCAAAAATGAAAATTCCATACTATTCTCTATTGAGTTGGCAAGGATAAGGGAGAAGGAACTTTCCCAGCCTGTGGGAGGAAGCGTTAATTGTTGAACCACTTTGGAAAAACATTTAGTAAGTCCTATGTAACTGTCTTGAATATTTGTACCCCCTACCACCTAGCAACTCTCCCAGACACCTGCCTTAAAGGAACCTTCAGGAGATTACTACCAGAAGTTCACTGCAGCTTTAAAAAACAGTAATAAATTTTAAATCATCTTGTGCCCACAAACAGAGAAGAATGTACAAAAGGCATTTGATTCCGAGCTATGTTTGCAATTATAATTCTGAGTATTACCTTTATGATACTTAGTTTCAGCTCTTGATTTGGTGTGAAAACCTATGTGGCTTCCCTTCCCTTAGTGATTTGCTACCATTGGATTTCTATATGTGCTTACGGATCCTTAAATTGGAAAAAAAATTTTGATCAGTTAAAAAATAACAAATCCTTGGTTTGGGAGGATAGCCCTAAATAGTAACCCAAGGCTCTAGAGAAAGAACAAATGTATGGGGTGGATGGAGCAGGATGGGACTGCAGGTGTATGTGGAACAGAGGTGACTGGGAGCTCTGGGTGCTTTGGGTCTTTGGGGTGGGCTGCGAACTGACTTGAAATTCAGAGGCAGGATCTTTTCAGTACTAAGTTCTAGGTCAAGTGTTTTATTTTGTCTGAAATAAAAGAATGATTGGGTAACTATTTCATAAAAAGCTATCTCCATGAAAAACATTTTTCATTTTTGAAATCATATACAGCCTATTAAATACAGTCCTGTTGTTGACTTTGGGGCACAAATGCTATGAGACTATTTTCTCCTTTTATGATTACATGTTAATTAAATATTCTGATTACATTACATAGTGATTACATATTCCCTCACTTCAGTCTTTCCAAAGCCGGCATTTTAGACGATCTTGAAGTAGTCTTTCATAAATTATCACTTAATAAAAGAAAAGAAGCGTAGCCAATTATAATTAAGTGTTCCAGAGCTAACAGGTTTTTTTTTTTTCCTTTCAAAAATAAGTTCTGGGAAATTTGTGCAGCCTTGTATTCTGAGAGGCTAAAAAACCATATAGCAACTGAAAAACAACGTTGTTAAATAAATGAGGTGCAAAATTTGATTTACCTTAATATTGTTACAGTCTGGTGGGGAAACTCCACAATATTCTTCATCCTGTCACTTACAAATTAAAAAAGTATCCATTGTTTATTTAAATCCTGTTATGCTGTGGCTGTCAGTACAAATGCAGATCCTGTGATTGATCTGAGCTCTTCCATGTTAAGGAACATGTGAATATTGTATTCATGCACACACATGCCAACATATTTATGTCTACTCCTTGAGGACAGGCATGATTTGTGTGTGTGTGTGCAATGAAATGAATTTTAGTTACAATGAGTTACAATCTAGGCAGCTGGTGATATTCTGTGGCTCACCTGTCTTGAATAATTTACAAACTTTGACTTACATGCAAATTTAGGACTCCTTATCCTGCAGGTAATTTAGGAAAAAATGTTAAACTTTTGGTAATTGCTCTACTAAATCATTATTTAGGTTTATGCCATGATATCTGTTCATGTTTGGGTCACTTGGGAAGGTAGAATAGAAATACCATTCAGGTTCGGGGTTGGTGTAAGCAATATTAATGATCTGTCTAGTGGTTTATCTGGATCGTGCTGAATCTACTGACTAAATTTCTGCAGTATATCATGAGCTAAGTAAATGACGTAAATATGTAAAGATAACGTTGACAATTGACAGCATGGTACTCCTGAATACCTAGTGGAACCTATAATACAGTTTGTTTTGTGTTGTTAGTCTGACCTTTTCACTTAGGGCTTTTTTTCTTTTGCCCATGTTGCCATGAGAATTAATTATTTGGTTATTCTGTATTGCCAAACACACTGCTTTTGTAGCGTGATTGATGATTTGAATGTGGGAGGCAGCAGGGTGAGGCACATAGCTTGGGTCCCTGTGAATCCTGTTCTGCTCCTACCAGCTAGCTAACCTTGGCTAAAGTACTACCCTTTCCAGGCCTCAGTTTCCACAGCCATTATGATACTTTGATACTTTCTTATAAGGTGATTGTAAAGATACAGTAAGATGGTAACATATATTGGACACGGTGCAGCATAAATGCACAAAACATGATAGTTATTACAAAAAGCCCCTATCATGCAACGAGAATCTACAAGTTTCTTGCAAGAGATAGTCAGGAGGCCTGTGCTTGGTTTCTTCCCTGTAGCCTGTGATAACGGACTTTAAACCTGGCTGCAAATTCAAATCACTTTTGAAGCTTTAAAATGATATAGATTCAGATCTATTTCAAAATCAGCTGGATACGAATTTTGGCATTTGGCCAGGGGGTCTCTATTTCTTAACGTGTCTTGAAGTGATTCTAATAAGCAGCCAGGCTTGAAAACTACTGGCAAATGAAATCTTGCCATTCGAGAGAATCCAGCCCTTGGCTGCTTGGAGATACAAGGTTGGAGTGGAGGCTCATTTCACCAAAAGGCACTAAAACTACAGCCTATAATCCTGCTTTCATTTTCTCACTTTCTGCCATTCTCTTTTCAAGCTGCTGAAATTAGGTTTCCACCCTTTCATGGCACACGTGACCAATGGCTCTCTGCCTGCAGGATCTGTTTACCCACGTGGTTAGCCACCCCCACCTCCTTTGCTTCCTCTTTCCTTGACTCTAAGGGCAGCATGTATGGTTCCCATTCTATTTCTCCCAATTGTTCCTTTTCAGTTTCCTTCATGGATCCTTCTTCCTTTGTCCATCTCTTAACTGTGGTGGTCTCAAACATAAAAGCTTCTTGATCCTTTTCTTCTCACACTTCATGTTCTCCAACAGCATTCTCAGGCAGGCCCATGGTTTCACTCTACTGATGATGAACCCAAATCTCTATTTCTAGACCAGAACTTCAACTTGAGCTTTAGACTTTGAATTTCCGAGTGTATTGTTGTGATTGCACATCTAGAATGGTTCCTGCCAAGTAGGAGGGGCTTACTTACTTTTAAAAGTAAATCAATCTACCAATGAATGAATGGCCTACAACGCTAATACCAGACTAAGCAATTTGGATTTCATGCTGGACTCAAGGAGAAATCACTGGACAATTTTAAAGCAACAGACTGAAATGATCAAAAGTGCATTTTTGGAAATATTAACTCCAGCCAAAGTTTAGGATACAGATAATAGAGGAGACACCATAAAAAGATGAGAAAAGAATATGGCAAAGCTATTATTTATTGATTTTCTACTGTTTACCAGGTAAATAGTACTGAGCTATGTACTTTGCACATATTATCTTATTTAATGAAAACACTTGCCTAAGAGACAGGTTTTATTATTCTGTTCACTTCTCTTGTTAGGAAAACTGAGTACTGGAGAGAGATTGAGTAACTTGCATAGGGGTAACACAGCAAGTTAGTGCTGAGCACAAATCCCAGGAAGAATTGTGAGGCCCTGAACTAAGGTATTGTTGATGGAGGTAGAAAGGAGAAAACTGATAGAAAATTTAGAATAAAACTTGGTATCTTCAAACAAGTGGTGATGACAAGGGCATAAGTTACCATGCCCGGCATATTCTCTGGTCTTGGTAGACCAATGGGCCAAAAACTTCCATCCCTTTAAATTACCTGCTTCTCAACAGATTTCATCCTTTTGCATAAGTTTGCACTGACATTTTTGAACTTCTATCCCCTTGCCTTCACCTTGATATTACTGATTTTTTCTTCTGTTTGTTCAAATAGCAGAAATCATATTGAAACTTCAGCACTTATATGTCAAGTTTTATCTCCTCCATAAAAGTTTTAAAGAAATGCTGCTAGTCAAAACAGGGTCTCTATTCCCTAGAATATATTAACAACATCCAAAACTTTAGACAGCTGGTCAGAGGTTGTGGAGCATAATGGTTCAGTGCAGGAACTTTGGGGCCAGAAAGACCATTGGTTCAAATTATTAGCTGATGATTTCAGCACATGATTTAACTGCTTTGGGCTGAGTTTTGCAGCCATAAAATGGGGATTGCAATGTCAATGAGTATAAATTACAGTTGACATTAAATAAAATAATACATGTATAATGCTTAGCACCTTGACTAACACATAGGAGGTATATACTAAATGTTGGCTCATGCTATCTTTATTATTCAATGTTTATATGTATCTCACTGTTCTATTTTACACTTACATGCTTTGGCTTCCCAGGAACAATATAATTATCTCAAGGGCAGGGAAAGTATTCAGGACATCTGGCAAATTACTAAATACTCAATAAATGCTGAGTGAATGGATGATTATACAACTTCTTTTGCTTTTCTTTTAGTGGCTGGCATAATATCGGACCCATATCGGACACTTAATAAACACTACTTGAATGTTTTAAAATTATTATTAAAAAACAGTGATCAGTATGATCTCATGCTTGATTAATCTAATTGAATGAACTCCAAGAGCATTGTAACCAGCTGAATTTTCTCTGAATTACAGAGCAGCAGAACACTGTGTGGATGCTTTTTCTTAGTATCATTAGCATCTGCATGAATATCTCCATTTGGAAATTCGTATTTCCTTCAATTGTATGCTATGGCCGAGACAAGGATAGAGTCTCTTAGTTTATAAAGAGGATGCAACAGATTTACTTCCTCTCTTCTCTCTGACTCCTTTTCTTCCTTCTTTCTTTTGTTTCTCTCTTCCTCCTTCCTGTCCCTCCTTCCCTCACTCCCTCTTCGTTCCTTTCTCAATCCCACAAAATGTATTTCCCATGTCTATTGCATGCAGGGCACTGAGCCAATGGGTAAATAGACAGTTACAGAGCAGTAAAATAGAACAACATGCATGGTGTTAGGCACAAGCATGAGAATTGCTAACTTAAAATTCATTACACTGTCTTCTGTCATCCTGGAGGTATCCAAGAGGTAGTTCTCTGAGCACACTAAGTTAACGTGAAAACGCATCACTGTGACCTTCCATCGAGGAGACGTAGGGTAGAATTAAGCTAGAGCATCTTTTTCTCCTCTGACATTATACATCTTCTTTCACTGATATATAGTACACAATTACTTGAATCAAGTGCCTATAAAAGTCCATAAAACCAAGCGACCTTTCAAGATATAGCAAAGGTAAAATGTTACTGTCATCACTCTCTAGGAATCATCTCATTATCAATATTTTAGACCTTGAAGTAGAATAATAGAAAGTTTACTTAAAGCAATGACATCAGATAATTAAACCATTCTTTGGTATTTAAGACCAATATTTCAGAAATAGCACTCTAAAATATCTCCAGATATGCTTATGTAAGCTGATTGATTTCAAGTTTATCATTCTTCCTTTCATAGCTACATTGACACATGGATACAAGTGGTTCTCTGCATATGGAGTGTGATTGTGATGGCATTTGGCATCTGACATTAATGAAAACATGGCACAAATGGATAGATATAAGGATAGCAAGGCAAAGTTACAAAATGCCTAAGACTATTTTGGTTATTTGTATTCTGCATTTCACTGCCCACCATATTTACTTCTTATTTAATGTTTTAATATGTGCTATTAAGATAATGTCCCCTGACATTCATAAATATATTCCATAATGTTATTGCTAGAGAACACCCATCAGTGTATTTGACTTATTAAAACAAATAGATATATATGTACTTGTGCTGTCACCCATGTGACAAAGTACAAACTTTGTATTACTGCAGTAGCCGTTTACGGGAAATAGAATAATTATGCTACTGCTGTAAATTACAAGATTTCTCATTGGAACCATAGACTGTTAATAAGGTTTGCATTCATTACAGATTTATCAGGTTTGCGTTTCTGCTGTGAGTTGGCATTTACATATCTGTAAATTCATTTGCATAAGAAATTGAAAGCAATTGATTGAGGTTATTGGAAAAAAAGCTTTCAAATCTTGAGAAGTTGTTATTAGCATAGTTGAAGATAGGAAGGTCCTTCATCTACTCTAAGTGAAGCTCTTCATGAGTTGCTTTGGACCTCTTCAAATGAAACCATGTTGTTTTCCGATTGTTATTTTCTGAGTCATATTTGTTAAACATACTATTTTGAACAAGCTTCAGCTGGCAATTCCAGGCAGCAGAATCTAGGACAGGAAGTAAGCCGTAGCAGTTAGGGCAAGGTGGTAGATAGCGAAGCCTCTGGAATCAGATTACTGGGATCAGAATCGCAATCTATCCATGGCTAGCAATAAGATCTTGACCAAGTTCCTTCTGAACTTCTCTTTCTTCAACTGCACGCTGGATCCGTTATGCTGTCCACCTTACAGTTTCGTGCTCAGGATCAAATGGAAAAAAATATAGAAGGCCCTTCCTAAGGGTCTGGCACACCAACAGTGTTCAGTGAATTTTAGCTATTGCAAGACAAATATTTAGATTTTTAAAAATTGAGGTATAATTGACATATAACACTGTAGTAGTTTTAAGTGTACAGCTTAATTATTTGATATGCACATATATTGTGAAATGATCCCCACAATAAGGTAACATCCATCACCTCACATATTTATAATTATTTTTCTTGTGATAAGAACTTTTAAGTTCTTGTTTTAGCAACTTTCAAATATACAATACAGCATTAACTCTAGTTTCCATGCTTGTATTACATCCCCAAGACTTATTTATCTTACATACACCCAGAAATTTGTACCTTTTGACCTCCTTCACCCACTCATTTCACCCACCTCCCACCCCCTGTGTCTGGCAACCACCAATCTGTTCTTTGTATCTATGAGTTCAGTATTCTTTTAGGTTCCACATGTGAGATTATACAATGATTAGCCTTTCTCTGTCTGATTTATTTCACTTAGTATAATGCCTTCAAGGTCCTTCCAGGTTGTCATAAATGCCACAATTTCCTTCTTTTTTATGGCTGAATAACATCTTCCTTATATATTCATCTATTGAGGGACACTTAGGTTGTTCCTACATCTTGCCTATTGTTAAAAATGCTGCTCTGAACATGGAGGTGCAGATATATTTTGGACAGAAGGATTCCTTTGGATAAATACTCAGTAGTGGAATTACTGGATCATATGGTAGTTCTATTTTTATTTTTTTGAGGACACTCCATACTGTTTTCCATAGTGGCTGCACCAATTTCCAGTCCTACTGACAATGCAACATTTAAATTTTTAATATTGATATAAGCATATTGATTAGATTGGTCTTCTCAGATCCTTATTCTGCTGATCCCAATCATATTCCTAGGCTTTGTATGAAAATGTGTACATCTAATAGAGTAACTGATGGTAGAGGTGTAGCAGCTCTTCATAGTTTTATCGAAATGATGCAAATATTCCCTCTCAATTGTTAGCAAAATATTCACAGTCACTATGACATAAGTGAAAACAACAAAGATCAGAAAACACCTTTTAAAAGGTAGCCTCAAGGATGGAAAAATAGTAAAAATGAATTCCTTGAACAATCAATAATAATTAAAGAACAGAAATAGAAAAAGAAGGCATTCTATATAACACACAAAAATAATTGGGTTTTTACCTAATTTTGTTTTTTTAAAAAAATTAACATCAGATTCCCTTATTGTGATCATGGAACTCTTCAAAGTGTGATCAAGAATGGCAAACATTTTACACATCAATTACTGCCTTAGTTTTTATGGTCATATGGACATGATAGGGTCCAGAGGAAAGAACATCGTAGCCAAAGACAGAACCTTGCATTCTTATCTAATGTCTGCCTCTAAACAGCTGTTTACAACAGTTTACTCACTCAGATATGTCTGGTGTAAAATAAAGGTTTAGCACCTTTTAAGGTCCCTTCTATCTCTGCTATTCTATAAGCTAGGAAATTTGCTAGAATGGCAATATAGATCGTTAGTTGCAAAAAAAACCCCCACATCTGCCTTGTGTTTGTTTTCTGTGGTGCTGTTGTGTGTCTCCACTGTCTGATGTCTGTTCTCACAATTGCAACACTGCTTATTTCAGAGAGTTTGGGGAAATCTGTCATACTAGAAATACTCCAAATTACAGACTATTTAAAACAATTAAATAACAGTTCTCTATTTTTCCATTGTGTCTGCATTTAGAATAAAATAGTTATTTAATCTGTATAACAATTTTAATCTAATGATGGTTAAATCACCTAATCCTGCTTAATATCGGTGCAAATTAATCTGAAATTTAACTCCATTTGTTGGAAACTTAGAGTCTCTAGGCACTGTATTAGATCTCCTCTAGGAAATGATTTAAAAATATTCTGACATCAAATCCTTCTTGACTTTGGGACTGCATTTCAAAGTACAAGGATTTTTCATATTGGATCATAAATCTACTCCATAGGAATTCTGTCTCTTTAGATTCCAGCTTTTGGCTTCTGCTTCCAAAACAATTATACCAATAAAAATGTCTAAATAGGGGATAAATTGAAGTAACAAGTATATTAGAAACCAGAACAGGATTGTTTTCTTTCAACAGACAGAGAGGGAAAGATACCTCTTTGGCATTCACCATTATAAATGCAAGATTAATGCAGTTCTCAATAAGAAGGCTAAGTACATAAAATAAAAGAGCACAACCATTATCCATCTCAATGGATATGCCTCCAACTTACAAATCCAAACAATCCATAAAAAATACATGATGTTATTAGGTGGTGGAAGGTGGCAATATGTCATCCATAACTTATTCATGTAAGGCTGTCCTGAGAAGTGGTGTTTGGCTCTGCTGGCTAGGCAGATAGGAGGTGGGACCTCAGTTGTTTACCGAGGGGCAGAGGGTAACTGACACTTTGAAAACAGATGAAATGTGGGACATCTTAACGCTTCTGTCATTAGCTTCTGGATCATTTCTTAGTTTTCCTCCAAGACTCTACTGATGCCTCAAAACAAGGGTGATCTCACTTTTCTAATCCTGTACTTGGGTGTTTAACTCATTGGTGGATGTATTAAACTAACACATGTCATGAAAATTAGGAACTGGTGGTTGCAAGTCAACCATGCACTTATTTGGAAGGACTGACTGCTCTAGCTGAAATTGGAGCCTGGCTCAGTCTTCCGTAGGAATAGAGCTGCTTGGGATCAGGGATCTCAGAGGAAGATTCCCAATAATAGGTTCCATGTCATTTAGGGAGGTCCATTGGTATCAATAAGAAATATAATGGTTCAGCCAAAGGAAAGGAACTCCTGAATCAGGGCTCCTGGACCCCTGACAGGGAGAGCACTTGGTCAGGCCAAGGTGACCCAGGAAAGGTACAGTCATTGGCTAGTTAAGACAGTTCACAGTGATAGCTCCTATTTTCTCTATCACGACCCTGAAAATTTCATTTCCATGACGACCTTAGAAGCTTATCTATATACAAAATACTTTCACCTATTTTTTTTCAAAAAGAGAAAATGTATTGTTTCTCAAAGATTTTAATGAAAAAGTGACTTTAATTTTTATTCAACTAGTCAAAACAATGAGTGGGTAAGTCCAAAGCAGCAATTATTAAAATAGCTCCACGTTTCTGCTGAGCCCCAAAGTCAGAGTCAGTTCTCGGAGTCCACCCATCACTCCTTTTCCTGGAGACCAAATGTTTCTGATTAGGACATAACGGGCCATCAAACTTTAGACAAAAAAGTATCATCCTGAAACATTTTGTAGGGATAGCCCATGTCTTTTAAGGTCATCAGTTTATAGGAAAGTTAGATCATCTTTCTTTCCTGGGATACTACACAATTGATTTCTCAAAGGTCATCAATGAACTCCTTCAAGTGAATTCAATTTAAAATTTGGGTTAACCTTAAAGGGCATTGCAGTTCAATGGTCTAAATCAGGGATTAACAATTAAAATTCTGAACCCTGTTTTTCTGGCATATTGTTGACAGGAGAGATTTCATGATGCTCAATGTTAGCAAAGGCTGAGAGCTCTTGCTCCTACGCACGTGTGTTTTCCCAGCACAAGATGTGGGATGTAATTGCTCCTTTATAAAAATGTAAATTCTCGAGGATTTTAAGATTATTGGGTTTCATAATTTATATAACTTATTCTAGTCAGTTAATTAGAATACCACTTTCCTGCTCAGCGCAGCTTTGCATTAGGCAGGCTATCTTAAACTAGAATGCTCATCTGAGTCACCTATTTATGAATCTGCAGTAGAGACTCCATCCAGAGATATTCTGTTTTCATGATGTAAGGTTAGGACCCTGGAAAGTATATTTTGACAAAGTTCCATGGCTATTAAAGCAACACAAAGAGTGGCAACACACACATATATGTGCAGATGTATGTTTATATATGTTTACACACACATATGAATGTGTTCATTTAACAATATATTACGAAGTCTTACAGCTTCCCTACACATTGTGAGCTCATTCATTTTAATGGCTGCACTGACTCATTAACTGGTTGAACATTTTATTTAAGAGCAACTTTCTCCTCTGTGCCTCGTTTTTTTTCATTTTAATAACAGTACCTGCCTCAAAGTGTTGTGAGGATTAAATGTGTTAATATAAGTAGAAGGCTTAGCATTATGTCTGGAAGCTAATAAACATCCTCAAGAGTCTATTATTATTTTCACCACCATTATTATTTTTAAC
The DNA here is from genome assembly GCF_040802235.1 of Manis javanica. Classification (NCBI taxonomy): domain Eukaryota; kingdom Metazoa; phylum Chordata; class Mammalia; order Pholidota; family Manidae; genus Manis; species Manis javanica. Next base: position 70,373,486 of record NC_133168.1, read on the forward strand.
CACAATCTGACAGTATTCCTAAGAGATATTAAGATGTGCACGTGGAGTTTGTTGTGTTTTCAGAGAGTGGCAACGGCATGAGAATTAGATAACTTTCTTCAACCTTTTGTAGGAGATGCCATTTGGTAACTTAATTTTAAGTGGGTGCAAGAATGAATTAGGTGGTGTACAGCTGGTTCCCAGGAGGCAGGGGAACCTGGGTCTCACTTTACTACATTGCTGAAAGTGTACAACTTTGGACCCCTATGGAGAAATTCTGGGACTATAGTTCTTCATGTACAGATGAGGAGGGTGTTGAAAGAAATGGGCTCTAAGGTTTCAGCAGCTTTAACTGTGGCTTGGTATTGTGGAAATACAGAGAAGGTAAACATATAGTTTTCCCCATAGAATAGGCTTTATGGGGAAGGCACCCCAATGCCTTAGCCAGAGCTAAGTTATGGTGTCTACAGTGTGTCTTTTGTTCATAGTAGGCACTCAATAAAATTCTACTAAAACAATGTTTAACAATGTTCAAAATGCAAAGGGAATACCAGGCACAGAATGGGAGTTGATACTCATTTTTTGAAATTGATTATCTGAGTTTTTTTTTGTAGGAACTGTCCTAAAAGTTGGACAAAAATGCTCATCTTTCGATGTCAGAAAAAAATCTGAAAAGTTTTAGTTTTATTCTAATAGATATAATTTTATCAATATGTATCTATATCTCTTTTCATATCAAAATATTCTAATTGAACCGGTTTAGCAGTTGCAAAATACACTGTCTAGAGTTTTTTTGTTAAAGAAATGGAATACTTTGCTAAAGGAATAGAAGATGCATGAAAATATTCCATCTGTGCTTGGTGTATACAAAGCGAACATCATTTGAAAAGACTACCTTCTCTGAGGGGAACTTCTAATGCAATAGTTTTGTTAGGAGGATCTATTGGACTATTAATTTGAGCGATCCTTTTCAGGTTGATGAATGGATGACTATTTATAGAGCAGCACAATTAGATGCAGTTACGTTATGCTTTGATAACATTAGCATTTGTTATGTGATTGGAGAAGAGCCTGGAGATGCTGGAAGGTGCAAGGTGGGCCCCTCGAATCTGCTCATCTTACTTTCTGTTTGATGATGTGAAGTCACTACTTCCAGAGGGTCTGAGACATGTATGCTTCCTTGTGTTCTGAACCTCTGAAATAGCATTAATTTTTTCATGCCAGAGTACAGATTTTTAAAATGCCAAGTTTCATTTAATTAAACAATGAAACCAAACCACATTGCTTCTTAATCAGAAATATTGTGGGGAAGAAGTTTGGAAAGCCAATGCATTGTAATAAATAATGGTGAGTTTTAATATAAAACTCACTGAAAGATGCAACAGGTTAACCAATCTATGAACCTCTGGAGGGTAACAAGACAGTAAACTTGACATTGCACAGTATTTGACATACTGTGGTATTTGACATACAGTGAATCATTATTTACATTTTATCCAAAAACATTTACCTGAGAAAAGGTCATGACGTTAAATTTGGAGACATTTACAGCAATTGCCAAATGTTTACTATCTACATGAATGTCATGCTTCTCAGTCAAAAACAGGTTGATGTGCTAAATGTCAATTATTTCAACTTGTTTGATGGTAGCACAGATTGCCAAGCAACATAAAAAGAGGTTTAATAAATATTATATACACTGCTCACCATTAATCTTGCCTAGAGGAGGCTCGAGTTTTACATATAGAGGATTTATGACAAGCAACAGCTCAGGACATTAAAACTCAATTATTGTGGTCTTGGATGAAGGCACTATCATTAGCTTCTGGAAGCTGTACCTTGCTTCTTTTGCTGTCACTTCTGAGAATGCACCAGGGAGAATAGAATTATTTCAGGAAATAGCACTTTGATGTTTTCTTTGTGTTTTCTGGTCCTTTGCAGAATTAGCAGCAAAGGAGAATTATGCAGAGTTATGTTAGGAAGAAATTGAATTATTCCATTTTTCTCAGTGATTACAAAACAATGATATTCTGCAACAACTCCAAAGACTTCAAGAGCACAACACAGAAGCATTAAGAGGAATGCAAGAGTTAAGAGGAACGCAAGAGCACCAACAGAATAGAAAGTTGTTGGAAGCCAACAATGAATGAGATGCAAAATAGTTTCCCAGATGGTTAAATAGGGCTCAACCTTGATGAAAGCAAGGTTCTGAGCTTTTTTGATTTTCTTCTAATAGCAAAATATGTAATAACAATGGACTCATGGTATAACTACAAAAACGCTTTGAATTAAGTGCTGTGTGCCTAAAATGAACATGCATATATGCCATTTATATATGTATTCCTTATTGATTTCCTTTTCATTGGAATTTGAGTTTATGAATAAAGTCAAGCTACTGGCTTAGGTTTGACACTGCCTGATAAGCTCTTACTGAGTCCTGCTGGATTCAGACATGGTACTAGGTCCTGGTGTAGGAGATGATTGTAGTCAGGTAGGAAGATGATACAATACTGCGAGTTAGACTGTAAATACTTTGAAAAAAGGATAAAACCACCTCCCTGAGATTTTAGAGGAAGAATTATGAGTATTGTCCAACGACACTTCATGGAAGCATTAGTGTCAGACTCTGAAAGGCAGGCAGAACATATTTATTAATTTGGAAACCAGTAGCAAAGGGCAGTCTAGGGAGAAAGGAAGGACTGGTGTGAGAACATTCTCTGTACACGGGAGGTGGGTGCAAAGGTCAGCTTTGCCTCAATCAGAGGGTTTATGGAGGGAATGTGGGAGGTCAGCCCAGAAAGGTAGGTAGGAGTGGAGCAGCTGGCAGAGAGTCTGGATTGCCTGGTTAGGGTTTGGCTTTTACTCTGGAAGCAATGGAACAAGTGGAGTTCCTTGAGCAGGTTAGAGCCAGGCAACACTGCAGGGCCAGGAGAGTGCAAATTCATTTCCCTCTGTAGGGCCAGAAGACGAGAGGGTTTGGAGTCAGGGTGAGAAGAACAGGGAGACATACAGTCTTGTTCAAATGCCACGTTGGTAGAGGGAACCAGCAGAGGCGGTGGCGTTTCCTTCCTAGGAGACCTTGAACTACTCATCACTCAGAGAATGTTTAGGAGTCCTGCTTTGACAGACAGCTGAGCTAACACGTCTCTTCATCCACAGAATGAAGGGATGTCTATAAATGAGGGTAAAGACTTTTCTTCCCTTGAATATATGAGAAATCATGGGAGAATGTTCATGGTAAGCTTCTTACTTCCCAGATGCAAATGCAATTCAGTTGAGCTGATTTGCCAGTTATGCGAGAAGGGTTGAATCATCTCCCCCAAACAAATAATATAAGCATTTCTTTAAACATTTAGAAGTAGGTTTATTCTAGGATCTGAGACACAGTACTGTTATTCTTCCCAAATGGGCCCTAGGCTAGACAAAGCTTACTTTTAAAAGTGTTAAACACACTTTATAGATCTCAAGGTCTCACTCCTTTAAAACCACTAGGTCATCAAAAGTTTGCAACATCGTGTGCTTATTCATGTGAAATATTAATGATCTCTGAAAGATAGAATGATGTCATTAGAATACGCTAAGTCATTCTGTCATATTCACATTGAGTCTACATTTGCATGATAGATTTCTTACAAATCAGCCAGTAGGAACTTGAGGAAAATATTATAGGTAAATAATGGGGAAAAACATAAAGTAAGAGCTCTTCTTGAAGAACAAGCAGAGCAGTAACTGAAAGAAGGCAGGAGAATGGAAATTCAGAAAGTAGCACTTTGATGCTTTCTTTGTGCTTTCTGGGCAAGCTGATGGGTGGGTAGGTAAACAAATTGCTTAATTCTCAGTTAAGCCTAATGTTTGCCCTTATTACCAGCCCTTAACGAGAGTTTGGGGGATTTCAATGACCTCGAGAGTTGCTTTCAATATTTGATAGGTTGCATGTATGAAAGTAGATTTCTGTTTGGCTTTCAGAGCACAGAACAATGTTGGGCTATAGATTCTTTTCCCCACCAGAACAAAAACCACAAGAATGTACATCTCCACTGTCCAAATAAAGAAAAGGTTGACTCATACAGTATTGAGTTACCTGAAGGCAGGGTAACCTTTTGGGATTCTTTTTATGGGTCTGCTGGGTGAATGGATCTAGATATCAATTGGCTAGACTAAAGTGATCTTTACAATTCATCTTAACTTTGAGATCTTTTGCTGGGGACAATAAAGAGATCATGTGAAGGGCTTATGCCTGAAAAACGAGGCTGAAATAACTCGGTGTGCTTCATATGTCTTAGCTAAGTGATGAATTGGAGAGATGCAATAACTCTTAAGTGCCATCTGAAGGGTAAAAAAAAGGGTAGGATTATATATAGTACCAAGAGGATGTATAATGAGAAATAATACCATGAAATTTACTAAAGGAAACTATAAGATCTGAATTAGAAACATTTTTTCAAATTAGAGCTTCAAAATCTAATGGGTTTTGGCAGTGTCTCCCAAGGGCAGCCACAGAAACCCCTTTGAATAGTTCTGCAGAGCCCTGGTTGGAATGATTTAAGTAGCATGCTCTTTAGAAAGTAAAAGACATTTTCTGGAGGACAGGGAGGGAAGGATTGTACAATATCTTTCAACACAAAATATTCTGTTGCGAGGATTTCTCCTTAGGCTGATTCCTCACAGGCCATTTCTTCTGTAAACAGGCTGCAGGCAGACTCAGGCTTCCCTGGGCTTGACATACGTGGGCTGCATATTAAGAAACACCAGCTGAGAATTGATGTTGGAGATTGCTCCCCAAGCCTGCTGTCCCAGGGTCACAGGAGCGGCTACTTCTCAGGATCGACTTCTGCCATCTTTCCTCTTGCAGAATGGTTTTGGGGAAGTGGAGGCTCGGTATATCTTCTCTCTCACCTTTTCCCCTGAATTAGTCATTTAAACTTTCATCCGGTAACCATCGGCCTATCTCACCTAGGCATGAGGGGAAGCATGCTTCTCTGCCTCATCTTGGGGTCTGGTAGTTTCTAAGTATTGCACCCTACTTGACCTTACCTCCTCCCTTTTCTGCTAGGACTGAATCCACTTGTTATTCATCTGGCAAGTTCACCAGCCATCCTTACCTCCTTTCGTCATTCAGAAATGCCACATCTTCACTTTCATTTAAAATAAAAAGGAAGCAGCTTAAGACAATGTGAGGAACATCAGGAGCCAATAAGCCCGAGTCTGAGCCCTGGACCTTCCTGATTGTGTAAACCTACTTAGGCAAATCACTGAGATTCCTGAAAGCTCAGATTTTCCATTTGCACATTAAAGATGTTCTATTTTCCTCACAGGCTTCCATGAGGATCAAAAGCAGCAATATATGTATAGGTATTTTTGGCAGTTAAGTTTTATGTTAATAGGTATTACTGTTATTAACAGTAAAATAGACAAATTTTTCATTGGTCCATTGTATAATGTGACTCTGGTTCTTCTAACAAGATCTAAGTTCTGAAAGAGGGAAAGGATGTTTATTATATGATATTTTAAACCTATAAAACTCTTAGATGACTATGAATGTACTTTATGGGCTAGAGAAATCAGGGAGAATCTAGGAGATAGTATCTGTTCTTCAGTAGAGTAGGGCAGGAAGAAACCTAGACCTCATAGCCCTGGTGGGGGCCATGGGAAGGGAAGTGGGCAGTGCAGGTCCAGGGACAGAAACTCAAGGAAAATGGGGACTAGGGGCTGGTTTTAGGCTTAAGTATTTCTGGGTTTTTTTTCTGAGAGGAAGTATTACGGGCCAAATTGTGTCTGCTCCAAATTTATATTTTGGAATTCTAACCCTCAGCACCTCAAAAGGTGACTGTATTTGGAGATGGGGTGTCTTTTAAAACACGAGTAAGTTAAAAGGCGGTCATTAGAGTGTGCCTTCACGTAATATGACCGTGTTCTTATAAGAAGAGGAAATTTGCACACAGACATGCACAGGGAGAAAGCCAAGTGAAGAGACAGGGAGAAGACAGCCATCTAAGAGCCAAGGAGAGGGGCCTCAGAAGAAACCAACCCTGCTGAGACCTTGATCGTAGACTTCTAGTCACCAGAACTGTGAGAAAATAATTGTTGTTTGAGTACCCTCATCAGTGGAACTTTTTTTATGGCAGCCATAGCAGAGGAATCAAGGTCCTTGGGCTGTCACAGCTCCTCATTCTCCAGCTGCATGAGCCCCGCCCCCTCCTCAGGAGACAGTCATCACCAAAAGCATAGAGTTGGCAGTGCCTGTCCCCCCACTTCATCAGCTGAACGCCTGGTGAAGATGTGCTTCTAATACTGTGGGTTGAAATAATGAAAATGATTTCTTTCTGAAACACCACCCTTTGCCCGTGGTGTTTAGCTCTACAGGTCTGCGAGGACAGTATTGTGTTCTAGATACATCATGATAGGTCAGGGGGTAGCTAAGTACTGCTTGCTGCCCAAATTTGCTCTGCTGCCTGTTTTTGCAAAGTGTTATTGGAACACAGCCATGCTTCTAGATTGTGTATTGTCTGTGATTGATCTTGTGCTACAACAGCAGAATTGAATAGCTATAACAATGAAGAGATAGCTCACAACACCTGAACTGTTTGGTATCTGATCCTTTACAGAAAAAAATGCTAGCTGCTATTGTTAACTGAAAGGGCTTCTTGTGCCTAAGCTCCCTACTCTCATGGATGTCTGGTTTTCTGAAGGGGAAAAAGAAATGTATACAAACTACAGAATTTTCTATACAGCCAAAGGTCATTTATAAGTCAGGGACTGCATATTTATGCTCCAGCAACCACTGCTGGAGTGATATTTCCCACTGTCTCTTGGCATATTGTCTGAATTTCCATGTTCACAATCATTCAGTTCCCACAATCTATAATAAATTAACCTTCAGTTAAAATATTCATTAAGTGCTTACAAATTAACTTCCTGCAGAGTACTGATACATTAACTGGGTAATGTGAGAAATTCAGTCAACAGAAAAGAGAATTCATGTCTTTAAAGAGCTTTTAAACATAACAATTCAAACTACTTGGTCAGTCAGCACAGTGGCAATTAACTCATGGGACTGATCATTTAAAAGGTTATTACATTAAATAATAAATAACTTTTAAATGATTAGGGAAATTAAAGTAAGATAAACTCAAAAAAGTAGTGCTAAACTCATGTACTGAAAGCCACAAAACATAGTTGACAGAAATTAAAGAAAATCAAAATGAATGAAAAAAGACATCCCATGTTCATGGATTGGAAGACTAACTACTGGTAAAATGGAAATACTCCCCAAACTGATCTATGAATTCAACATAATCTCTATCACAAACTTAGTCGACTTTTTATTTTTTTGCAAAAAAATTGGCAAGGTAATTCTAAAATCCATATAGAATCTAAAAGGACTCAAAATAGCAAAGACTATCCTGAAAAACTAAAAGTTAAAGAATCCACATTCCCAATTTTGAAACATTACAAAGTTACAATAATCAAGACAATGTAGTACTGGCAAAAAAGATAAACATACAGTTCTTTGAAATATAATTGAGAGTTGAGAAATAAACTCATACATTACCAAAACACCCTGGTGCACTGATTTTTGAAAACGATTTCAAGGCAATTCAATGAGGAAAGAATAAGTATTTTCAATAAACAATACCACCAAGAAAGGGAAAAGACAACTCACAGAATGGGAGAAATATTTGGAAATTGTGTATCTGATACTATGTTTTTAGCCAGATGATATAAAGAACTGTTAAGACTCAATATTAGAAAAGATAAATAAACCAAGTAACAAATGGACAAAGTATTTGAATAGCTAGTTCTCCAAGGAAGATAGATAAATGGCTAATTAGCACATGAAGAGATGATAAACATATTATTAGCTATAAAACAGCAAATAAGAACCATAATGAGATACCATTTTATTTTCACTAGGATGGCCATAATAAAAAATAATAAAAAAAGAGAGAGAGTGGTAAGTATGATGAGGACATGTGGGACATTGCCGGGGGGACTGTTGCATAGCAGTTACTTTGGAAAACAGTTCAGCTGTCCCTCAAAATGTTAGGCGGACCATATGATCCCCATGTATAAACATCTAAGAGAAATGAAAACATATATCCATACAAACACTTGTACATGAGTGATCATAGCAGCATTATTCATAATGAAAATAACCCAAATCTCCATCATTTGGTGAAAGTAGAAATAAGATGCGGCATAAACATACAATGGAATATTAGTCAGCTGTAAAAATGAATGATGTACTAGTACATACCACAACATGGATGAACCTTGAAACATTATACAAAGTGAAAAAAAAAAGTTCTGAAAGACCACGTCTTGTATGATTGCATGTATTTATCAAAAACCCAAACCTACAGATAACAAAAGCAGAGTAATTGTTGCCAGGGGCTGGGGGAGAGAAGGATGCTAATGGTTTCTTTTTGAAATGATGAAAACATTTAACAGACTTTGGTTGATAGTTGTACAATTCTGAACATATGAAAACTACCTGGAAAACACTTTAAGTGGGTAGATTTTTGGTATGTGCATTATAGCACAAGAAAGAAAGAGTGAGACCATGTAGGTAATAAATGTTTATTGACTGATTTTTCAAGAAGAAGCAGACAACAACAGATGACTTATATAGAAATAAGTATTCTGAAAATGTCATATTGATAAGACTTGCTGTAGGACACTGTGAAATTCCTCTCTCTGGAGGACTTTTTCAAATAGGAATAGTTTTTATCCACTTGAGATGGTTTTGGTGTTGTCCTTCTTGAAAAGAGGAGGAAGGACTGCATGACATTCAGTCCTAAAGCTCTATTTTGAGTTTGCCCTTTACCAATGTCTGGGTGCAATTTAAAAAATAAATGTTGACTCAATAAGACAATTCCCCTTAAATTTCTCTGGTATCCCTGTATTGGAGTCCATATGTTATAAGTGAGATAATATGTCCTGTCATTATCAGAGCAGAGGTTCTCCTGGCACGGGTGTAATGCTCTCTACTTCATAGGTGGTACCACACAATCTTTTATTCTAGTTATGTTGTTGATGTCAAAAGACTGGAAATAAGCAGAATCTCCTGCCTCTGAAATATTTACCTTGAGAAGAAAGTGACTGGTATTTTGTTATTCTTATTCACTGTACCTTAATATTAAATGAAAGCTGGGGAGAAGCCATGTGAAGAGTACATTTCTTAATGACCCTGAGATACATTCCTTCCTCTGGAGTATTGACTCAGTTACCAAGTAAATAAATGTGATCTTTCCAAATCACTCACCGTGCCCTAGAGAGACCCCTCTTCTCTTTGTAGTGATTCAGTACTATTCCTGTGGTTTGTGAATATAGATGATCATGCTGTGAGTTAACTGAGGATCAGTTATATTATTATCTCCCCAAAGCACAGATTACAATACTCCCATCCCACTGTTGAGATTGTCAAAGCATTTTATTCTTAAAGAAGAGTTAGCTTCCTTACTTCAAAGTAACAAGAAAGATCCTTTTAAATGGATTAGGTCATTTGCTGGGCAGGATGCAAATGCTAACCTATGGGCTTTACTAACCTACAGTGACCTTGTGTTCAATGCCTAAAGAGTAATTCAAAGGAAGTTTTCCAATCTTTACTGGCAGTATGGTAGCCTTGACATTGTGGTCACAGTGTAAGAGTTAAATAAATTCAGGAAAGAAATATTTATTTAAACTCTCTGGCAATGATACTGTTATTCTCTTTTGTTATTGAATAATTGAAAAGGCATCAGAGAGCAAAGTTTCAATTATTCATCAGGTTATTTCATTTACTCTACAAATGTCTGTAGGCAAATAAATGACACTGGAATTGAAAACCAGCAACATCTCTGAAGGTTTGCTTATCAGGTTATCATTGCTTGAATTTGCAAATGTGAAAGCTTTATACAAATTATCCATTAGAGGTTTTAGAGGGAGTTTCTAGTTCTGCCATAAACAGATTACCACAACTTTCACACTTAAAACAACACCCATTTATTATCTCACAGTTCTATAGGTCGGAAGTTGGGTACAGTGTAGTTAGCTGGGTCCTCTGCATAGAGTATCATAAAGCAGAAATCAATGTAATGGCAGGGTTGCACTTCTCTCTGGAGGCCCTGGGAATGAATCTGCTTGTAAGCAGTTTTTGGATGTTGGCTGAATTCAGTGCCGTGTGGTTGTAGGACTGAAATCTCCATTTCCTTGCTGACTATCAGCAAGGTCTTTGCTTCTAGAGGCTGCCCACGCTGCTTCTCATGCATTCCATGTGGTGACCTTACAGCAAAAACAAACAGTCCCTCTCAGGCTTCAAATCTCCATGACTTCCCTCTGCTGCATTTTTTCTTCCTCTGGCTGGGAAAAGCTATCTGCTGTTAGGGGCTCATGCAATTAGACGGGTCAACCCAAATAATCCATAGTAATCTCCCCATTTGAAAGTTTGTAATCCTGATTATATTTGCAAGGTCTCTTCTGCCATGAACTGCAGTTTATTTACAGGCACTGAATAACAAGACAGAGTTCCATAATCCAAAATCTTGGGATTTTGGCTTTTTTCCTAAAAGAATAAATTTAACCAAATGACTTGGGAATACCCTGTTAGGCGCTACCCATAAGAATAGAAAGTGCAGTCTTATTTCTCTCATTCCAGAGCATTCATTTTTCTGGAATGATGTGTGCTTTGCAGTTTGTCCCTACAAGATATACCTTTCTAATCCTTCCTTACATTCTAGAATTGCAAGCATGCAGTTTATATTCTGATCATGCCAGGGTAATCAAAATAAAGCTCTATTATAGTTTACATATAGAACTGTTTTACCTTTCTAGATTTTTCTTTCTGTAAACCTTATAGAACATCCTTGTCTTGACTCTCGCAAATTCTGACTTCTAACCACTCTCTTCTGTTTGTCAGCCCCATACTCTTGATCATGAAACAAAAACCAGTGTATTATGAAATTCTGCCTCTATTATTTTCTTTCTGACTTTATCATTGCGCCTCACATTGGAGGTCCCTGACAACCAATGCTGTGAATATAGTTCTTTCGAAAAGACTAAGCCTTCTTATTCCTCCCCCATCTGTGTCATCCAGTCCTCCACTGACATCTTCAAACCTTTCCTGCCATTACATGGGAGGATATTCATCTGGGTATGTCATCGCAATGTAAATGTTACAGCTGCCAAGAACTATAAAAAGTCTGAGATTTTATACTATTTGCAAGCAAGTAAGTTAGCCTGTTACAATTTCATGGATGCTTGCAGAAGACACGAGACTCCTGGGTCAGAGACAAAGGAAGGAACAGCAGAAGCATGGACTTCATGTGCACAATGTTTCTCTTGCATCCTGAGACCCAAGGCATGATGTGGAGTAGTGCCTGACTCAAAGCTGAGAAGTCTTGAGTTTTAAATGAAACTCAAGAACCAATATTTTAAATGGACCTTTCTTTTTAAGGGGCCTGCTAACAAACCTGTCCAGGTTTTATTTGGAGCCCTGTGTCCCAAAGGGAGACAATCTTCCAAGGCTGTTTACTATGCAAATATCATTCAAAAGAAAGTGCTGAAAGCTGCACATGCCTCTGATCACAAGACCTGCAAAAATGCAAGAGACCCATGGAGAACTGTCTTCTAACAACTGGTTGTTCTTTACAAAGTGTCCCTTTGCAGATAAGTGGGTAGGCCTGCTGATATAAAGCAGACTAGCTTTGCCTAGGTTTAGAACAAGATAGAGCTATTCATAATTATCTAAATTATACAGTTTGTAATTATTATTGAAAATGAATTGCATAAATATACATATGTATACGAATAAACACTTTCCAATAGATTATTCAAAACAAGCAACAAAATTATTTCTGACATTTACTAAGTAGAACAAATGAAACAACATACCTGTTAAAAGATAGTGAGATGTGGTTCAGAGAACTGTGCTCACGTAGGGAAGGATTTCTCTGGGAAAATAAACACCTCTGTAAGACAACCTTGGTAAAGTTTGTTTTTCAAATACAAATTCCAGTAGCTGATTCTTAATACAATTGATGGTCAAATGATTTAGGGGACATGTACTTTCTTCTAACCAATAAGAATTGCAATGTAGATTAGCATATCAAAAGTTCTGAGAAGTCCTCTTAAGAGGAAACTGGTTTTATTTTGTTTAATTCAGTAGTACTCTAATTGACTTGATAATGAACTCATGATGTGTGTGTGTGTGTGTGTGTGTGTGTGTGTGTGTGTGTGTATGTAACATATTTCCTGCAGAGCACACTTACGGTGTTGCCCATTTATGATCAAGATTTACCAGGTTACTGTTTTCTCTTTCAGCCCAGGCTATTTAAAGTCTTGGAATGTACCTTTGAATTTGATTTATTCTGCATATTGCACATTCAAACACTACATTTTTATTGGGCTTGATTATCTGGAAATGTCGTTAACTTATTCTCAACGTCCCTCTGCTTTCTCTGATCTATTTATAAGGTCAGTCCCTGAAGTTTAATTTTCATATTGATGAGGAAATGTGCTTAATGTTACAGGATTGATTATAATGAATTTGAAAGCCAAATAGCGAAATTCTATTTCCATCAGGGAATTTGTTTTTCAATTTTGATGAAATAGTTTAGAAGTGAAACTACAAAAGGGTGAACACGATATTAGATTATAATGTATAATTATACATTATAATTGTATGTAAAATGCAATGACTTATTGATTATAAAAATTAGAATGCTCTAAATTCAACTATAATCAAATGAAGTACTGAAAGTAGTAAATATTGACATTTATGTAGACATATCAAACTACTTAATAAATCACAATGAAAATAAGCATTCATGTGCACTCTTTGCACTCTAAAATATATCTTAAAAATGGTTATTTACTACAAAGTCCTCTAATTTTAATATAAATCTATTTATACCATTTAAAGATCTTTCCACATAGTTAAATTCAGTTTTAAATAGCTTAATACATTCCTCTGTTCGAAAAAAGATAAAACACACATCAGCACAAAGAATAATAGGAAACAAGCAATTTTTTTAAAGTGTAGAATTTCTAATGAATGACGATCATTTCATTTTGTCATAATTCCTTCCAAACTGTTAAAAAATGGACTTCATTGATGTATAATTGTAGAATACAATTAATCAATTGTATGCATAGTTTTGACAAATATACGCATCTCGGTAAGGGTCACCACAGTGAGAGTATAAACTATTTTTATCAGCCCCCACATTTCCCCTGTGATCCTCTGAGTTCAGTCTCTCCTCTGCCCTGGCCCCTGGCGGCTGTGGGTCACTCCAGCAGGATGGTTTGTCTCTGTTACACAGCATGTAGTTCTTGGATTTGGCTTCTTCCACTTGTATAATTCATTTGAAATCATCTGTTTTGCAAGTCTATCAACTGCATTTCTGGTTTTTTTGTTTTTTGTTTTTGTTTATTTTGAGAGGGCATCTCTTATATTTATTGATCAAATGGTTGTTAACAACAATAAAATTCTGTATAGGGGAGTCAATACTCAATGCACAATCATTAATCCACCCCAAGCCTAATTCTCGTCAGTCTCCAATCTTCTGAAGCATAACGAACAAGTTCTTACATGGTGAACAGCACAAGGGCAGTCATCACAGAAACTTTTGGTTTTGATCACGCATTATGAACTATAAACAATCAGGTCAAATATGAATATTCGTTTGATTTTTATACTTGATTTATATGTGAATCCCACATTTCTCCCTTTATTATTATTATTATTTTTTTAAAATAAAATGCTGAAGTGGTAGGTAGATGCAAGATAAAGGTAGAAAACATAGTTTAGTGTTGTAAGAGAGCAAATGTACATGATCAGGTGTGTGCCTGTAGACTATGTATTAATCCAAGCTAGACAAGGGCAGTAATACATCCACAGATGCTGAAGATTTCTCTCAAAACAGGGGGGGTTGAGGTTCTAAGCCTCATCTCTGTTGATCCCCAATTTCTCACCTGATGGCCCCCCTGCGACTGTGCCTGTCTTAGGTTGTTCCTCCTTTGAGGAAACTTACCCATCTCTGGCTAACCAGTCATCTTCCGGGGCCATACAGGGAAATGTAAAGTTGGTAAGTGAGAGAGAAGCCATATTGTTTGAAAAGGTTAGCTTTTTACTTCTTTGCAGATTTATGCCCTGTGGCTTCTATGTCCAGCATTTGTCTTGAGGTATCTTTACCACTTGGAGGAGTTATGATACTCGGTGAATTTGATATGAGGCACGAATTCTATTTAAGGGCTGTAATTAGGAAGGAAGAAGAAAAGCTATAGAGGTAGCAGACGGAAGAAAACATGGGAAGATTGATTATTTCTTTGACATATCTTCTTGTAGAGTAACTTAAGCATGTATAGGTCTTAAACTACTAATTAAATTGCACACACACATTAACATAATAGGAATACAGTTACATAACCAAAGCAGATCTATAATTACCAGCCATCTCCAGTGAAACCAAGAAAACCAGTTAGGCATCTTAGGCATTTGTGAAAACTTATCTATGATATGGTGGGTATTGTCCAACTGAACTTGAACAGTCTGAGAGAAATCAGACAAATTAAAACAACCCATTCCTGGGGACTGTTCACATCCCATATATTCTTTTAACAGTAGATAGTCTGTAGTTGTAAGATTTTGGAGCGCTACACCTTGCACTTCTCCTAATTCTTGGTTGAGTTCCAACAGTATAGATTCAGTCAAATTTGTTGTTTTACTGTATGCACAGGCCAGCTTAGATATCTCCTTCTTCATTCCAATGGCAAGTCCAGGAACCCGTGGGATGAATGCAGCTACAACTGCAGCATCGCCTGGATCTTTGTTGAGGTTTTCTAATGATCATCTTCTGGTATGTCTCTTCCAGAGAGTACTGATGTTGGAAGTTCTTCTTCATATCGTATCTTAGTTCATTTTCTGGGTAGCCAAATTAGGCTTTGATCCTCTGTATAAACACAAATAGACCCTTTGTCCACACTTTGATATGCCCTTTATACCATTGTGTAGAACTCATTGGAGGTCACCACACAGGAACTGCTTTATTTTATTTATTTATTTTTTTTAAGAGAAAGGAATATTATCAGAAAAGTGTACATCCATAGCCGATCATCTGACACCCTTTAAGTGATCAAAATTAAGGATATTTAAAGCATGCATTAATCTTTGATTTACAGTTAGTTTTATCCTATCGGGGAGTAATCCCCCTTCTCTGAAGAATATTATGTTTACTAGGCTCTCCCCTATACCAGGTCTCCCCTATAAACCCCTTTACAGTCACTGTCCATCAGCATAGCAAAATGTTGTAGAATCACTACTTGTCTTCTCTGTCTTGTACAGCCCTCCCCTTTATCCCCCCACCCATGCATGCTAATCTTAATACCCCTCTTCTTCTTCCCACCCCCTTATCCCTCCCTACCCACCCATCCTCCCCAGTCCCTTTCCCTTTGGTACCTGTTAGTCCATTCTTGGGTTCTGTGATTCCGCTGCTGTTTTGTTCCTTCAGTTTTTCCTTTGTTCTTATACTCCACAGATGAGTGAAATCATTTGGTATTTCTCTTTCTCCGCTTGGCTTATTTCACTGAGCATAATACCCTCCAGGTCCATCCATGTTGCTGCAAATGGTAGGATTTGCCCTCTTCTTATGGCTGAGTAGTATTCCACTGTGTATATGTACCACATTTTCTTTAGCCATTCATCTACCGATGGACATTTAAGTTGCTTCTATTTCTTGGCTATTGTAAATAGTGCTGCGATAAACATAGGGGTGCATCTGTCTTTCTCAAACTTGATTGCTGCGTTCTTAGGGTAAATTCCTAGGAGTGGAATTCCTGGGTCAAATGGTAAGTCTGTTTTGAGCATTCTGATGAACCTCCATACTGCTTTCCACAATGGTTGAACTAATTTACATTCCCACCAGCAGTGTAGGAGGGTTCCCCTTTCTCCACAGCCTCACCAACATTTGTTGTTGTTTGTCTTTTGGATGGCAGCCATCCTTACTGGTGTGAGGTGATACCTCATTGTAGTTTTAATTTGCATTTCTCTGATAATTAGTGATGTGGAGCATCTTTTCATGTGTCTGTTGGCCATCTGTATTTCTTTTTGGAGAACCGTCTGTTCAGTTCCTCTGCCCATTTTTTAATTGGATTATTTGATTTTTGTTTGTTGAGGCATGTGAGCTCTTTATATATTTTGGATGTCAAGCCTTTATCGGATCTGTCATTTACAAATATATTCTCCCATACTGTAGGGTTCCTTTTTGTTCTATTGATGGTGTCTTTTGCTGTACAGAAGCTTTTCAGCTTAATATAGTCCCACTTGTTCATTTTTGCTGTTGTTTTCCTTGCCCGGGGAGATATGTTCAAGAAGAGGTCACTCATGTTCATGTCTAGGAGGTTTTTGCCTATGTTTTTTTCCACGAGTTTAATGGTTTCATGACTTACATTCAAGTCTTTGATCCATTTTGAATTTACTTTTGTATATGGGGTTAGACAATGGTCCAGTTTCATTCTCCTACATGTAGCTGTCCAGTTTTGTCAGCACCATCTGTTGAAGAGACTGTCATTTCACCATTGTATGTCCATGGCTCCTTTATCAAATATTAATTGACCATATATGTTTGGCTTAATGTCTGGAGTCTCTAATCTGTTCCACTGGTCTGTGGCTCTGTTCTTGTGCCAGTACCAAATTGTCTTGATTACTATGGCTTTGTAGTAGAGCTTGAAGTTGGGGAGTGAGATCCTCCCTACTTTATTCTTCTTTCTCAGGATTGCTTTGGCTATATGGGGCCTTTGTTGTTTCCATATGAAGTTTTGAATTATTTGTTCCAGTTCATTGAAGAATGTTGCTGGTAATTTGATAGGGATTGCATCAAATCTGTATATTGCTTTGGTCAGGATGGCCATTTTGACGATATTGAATCTTCCTAGCCACGAGCATGGGATGAGTTTCCATTTGTTCCCACTTGTTCATTTAGTTAGTGTCTCCTTTAATTTCTCTTAAGAGTGACTTGTAGTTTTCAGAGTATAGGTCTTTCACTTCTTTGGTTAGATTTATTCCTAGGTATTTTATTCTTTTTGATGCAATTGTGAATGGAATTGTTTTCCTGATTTCTCTTTCTATTGGTTCATTGTTAGTATATAGGAAAGCTACAGATTTCTGTGTGTTAATTTTGTATCCTGCAACTTTGCTGTATTCTGATATCAGTTCTAGTAGTTTTGGGGTGGAGTCTTTAGGGTGTTTTATGTATAATATCATGTCATCTACAAATAGTGACAGTTTAACTTCTTCTTTACCAATCTGGATTCCTTGTATTTCTTTGTTTTGTCTGATTGCCATGGCTAGGACCTCCAGTACTATGTTAAATAGCAGTGGAGAGAGTGGGCATCCCTGTCTAGTTCCCGATCTCAGAGGAAAAGCTTTCAGCTTCTCGCTGTTCAGTATAATGTTGGCTGTGGGTTTATGATATATGGCCTTTATTATGTTGAGGTACTTGCCCTCTATTCCCATTTTGCTGAGAGTTTTTATCATGAATGGATGTTGAATTTTGTCAAATGCTTTTTCAGCATCTATGGAGATGATCATGTGGTTTTTGTCTTTCTTTTTGTTGATGTGGTGGGTTATGTTGATGGCTTTTCGAATGTTGTACCATCCTTGAATCCTTGGGATAAATTCCACTTGGTCATGGTGTATGATCCTTTTGATATACTTTTGTATTTGGTTTGTTAATATTTTATTAAGTACTTTTGCATCTACATTCATCAGGGATATTGGTCTGTAACTTTCTTTTTTGGTGGGGTCTTTGCCTGGTTTTGGTATTAGGGTGATGTTGGCTTCATGAGTTTGGGAATATTCCCTCCTCTTCTATTTTTTGGAAAACTTTAAGGATAATGGGTATTATGTCTTCTCTGTGTGTCTGATAATATTCTGAGGTAAATCCATCCGGCCCCGGGATTTGGTTCTTGGGTAGTTTTTTGATTACCGTTTCAATTTCTTTGTTCGTAATTGGTTTGTTTAACTTTTGTGTTTCTTCCTTGGTCAGTCTTGGAAGGTTGTATTTTTCTAGGAAGTTGTCCATTTCTTCTAGGTTTTCCAGCTTGTTGGCATATAGGTTTTCATAGTAGTCTTTAATAATTCTTTGTATTTCTGTGGAATCTGTCGTGATTTTTCCATTCTCATTTCTGATTCTGTTGATTTATGTTGATTCTCTTTTTCTCTTAATAAGTTTGGCTAGAGGCTTATCTATTTTGTTTATTTTGTCAAAGAATCAGCTCTTGGTTTCATTGATTTTTGCTATTGTTTTATTCTTCTCGATTTTGTTTATTTCTTCTCTGATCTTTATTATGTTCCTCCTTCTGCTGACTTTAGGCCTCATTTGTTCTTCTTTTTCCAATTTCGATAATTGTGATGTTAGGCTATTCATTTGGGATTTTTCTTCCTTCTTCAAGTGTGCCTGGATCACTATATACTTTCCTCTTAGTACTGCTTTTGCTGCGTCCCACAGAAGTTGGGGCTTTGTGTTGTTGTTGTCATTTGTTTCTATATATTCCTTGATCTCTACTTTAATTGATCCATTGATTATTTAGGAGCATGTTGTTAAGCCTCCATGTGTTTGTGAGCCTTTTTGTTTTCTTTGTAGAATTTATTTCTACTTTTATACTTTTGTGGTCTGAAAAATTGGTTGGTAGAATTTCAATATTTTGGATTTTGCTGAGGCTCTTTTTGTGGGCTAGTATGTGGTCTATTCTGGAGAATGTTCCATGTGCACTTGAGAAGAATGTATATCTTATTGCTTTTGGATGTAGAGTTCTATAGATGTCTATTAGGTCCATCTGCTCAACTGTGTTGTTCAGTGCTTCCGTGTCCTTACTTATTTTCTGCCCGGTGGATCTATCCTTCGGTGTGAGTGGTGTGTTGAAGTCTCCTAAAATGAATGCATTGCAGTCTATTTCCCCCTTTAATTCTGTTAGTATTTGTTTCACATATGCTGGTGCTCCAGTGTTGGGTGCATATATATTTAGAATGGTTATATCCTCTTGTTGGACTGAGCCCTTTATCATTATGTAGTGTCTTTCTTTATCTCTTGTTACTTTCTTTGTTTTGAAGTCTATTTTGTCTGGTAATAGTACCGCAACCCCTGCTTTCTTCTCGCTGTTGTTTGCCTGAAATATGTTTTTCCATCCCTTGACTTTTAGTCTGTACATGTCTTTAGGTTTGAGGTGAGTTTCTTGTAAGCAGCATATAGATGGGTCTTGCTTTTTTATCCATTCTATTACTCTGTGTCTTTTGATTGGTGCATTCAGTCCATTTACATTTAGGGTGACTATTGAAAGATATGTACTTACTGCTTTAAATTTGTGGTTACCAAAGGTTCAATGTTAGCCCCTTTAGTATCTTACCGCCTAACTTAGCTCGTTTATTGAGCTGTTATATACACTGTCTGGAGATTCTTTTCTTCTCTCCCTTCTTATTCCTCCTCCTCCATTCTTCATATGTTCTATGTTTTGTTCTGTGCTCTTTTTAGGAGTGCTCCCATCTAGAACAGTCCCTGTAAGATGCCCTGTAGAGGTGGTTTGTGGGAAGCAAATTCCCTCAGCTTTTGCTTGTCTGGGAATTGTTTAATCCTGCCATCATATTTAAATGATAGTCATGCTGGATACAGTATCCTTGGTTCAAGGCCCTTCTATTTCATTGCATTAAGTATATCATGCCATTCTCTTCTGGCCTGTAGGGTTTCTGTCGAGAAGTCTGATGTTAGCCTGATGGGTTTTCCTTTATAGGTGACCTTTTTCTCTCTAGCTGCCTTTAAAACTCTTTCCTTGTCCTTGATCTTTGCCATTTTAATTATTATGTGTCTTGGTGTTGTCCTCCTTGGATCCTTTCTGTTGGCGGTTCTGTGTATTTCCATGGTCTGTTCGATTATAACCTCCCCCAGTTTGGGGAAGTTTTCAGCAATTATTTCTTCCAAGATATTTCCATCCCTTTTCCTCTCTCTTCTTCTGGTACCCCTATAATATGGATATTGTTCCTTTTGGATTGGTCACACAGTTCTCTTAATATTGTTTCATTCCTGGAGATCCTTTTATCTCTCTCTTTGTCAGCTTCTATGCGTTCCTCTTCTCTGGTTTCAATTCCATCAATGGCCTCTTGCATCTTATCCATTCTGCTTAGAAATCCTTCCAGAGTTTGTTTCATTTCTGTAATCTCTTTTCTGGCATCTGTGATCTCCCTCCGGACTTCATCCCATTTCTCTGCATTTCTGTCAGCATGTTTATGATTTTTATTTTGAATTCTTTGTCAGGAAGACTGGTTAGGTCTGTCTCCTTCTCTGGTGTCTCTGTGATCTTGGGTTGCCTGTAATTCATCTTTTCATGGTGATAGGAATAGTTTGCAGAGCTGGGACTAGTGACGACTGGAAGAACTTCCCTTCTTGTTGGTTTGTGGCCTTCCTCTCCTGGGAGAATAGTGACCTCTAGTGGCTTGTGCTGGGTAGCTGCACGCAGACAGGGCTTCTGCTTCCTGCCTGGCTGCTATGGAGTTTATCTCTGCTGTTGTTTTGCGAGTGACCTGGCTGGGGCTGCTGCTCCTTCTCCCTCCCGCTCAGACCTCTCTCCTCCTGCTGGGAGCTGGGGGGAGGGGCGCTCGGGACCCGCCTGGCCGGGGTTTGTATCTTACCCCCTTTGTGAGGTGCTGGGTTCTCGCAGGTGTTGATGTGGTCTGGATGTTGTCCTGTGTCCTCTGGTCTTTATTCTAGGAAGACTTATCTTTGTTGTATTTTCATAGATATATGTGGTTTTGGGAGGAGATTTCCACTGCTCTACTCACGCTGCCATCCAGGCTCTGCCTCTGCATTTCTGTTTTTAACTGAGTAGTGTTCCCTTGCATGGTGATACAATTTTTTTATCCATTCACCACCTGAGGCACTTTGGTTTGTTTCTAGTTTGGGGCTATTATGAATAAGGCTGCTACAATCCTACAGACATTAAATTTTTGTATGATACCTATTTTCATTTGTCTTAACAAGGTAGGTATGAGTGGAATTTCTGGAAGTATAGTAAAAGTACTTTTAGAATTATAAGAAACTGCCAAACAGTTTTTCAAAGTGGCTATAGGAATATTTTTTATCTATACATTGAGACAATGTATGAAAGTTCAGTTAATCCACATCTTCATCCACACTTGGTATAATGTTTTTAAGTTTTAGCCAATTTGGTAAGCATGTAGTAGTATTTGTACCTGCTAAATATCTAACGATATTGAGTTCCTAGCTACATAGTGCCCTTTGCATGTCTTCTTTTAGGTAGTGCCCACATGGTTTTCCCAGTCTTTTTTAGGTTGTTTGACTTATTATTACAAGTCATTGAATATTTTGGATGTGAGCATTTTATCATGTGTATGTTTTGAAAATATTTCCTCCAAGCCTGTGGCTTACCTTTTTATTTCTCTCAACAGTGCCTTTTGAAGAGCTAAAATCTTTTCAATGTTATGAAGTCCAGTTTATTATTTCTTTTCTTATGGTTTGTGTTTTTTTGTGTCCTAAGAAACTTTTGCCTAGCCCAAAGATACAAAGATTTTCTTCTGGTTCTCTCCCAGGGGTAGATATAGGATTATGATTCATTTTGTGTTTATTTTTGTATATGGTGAAATACACATACTTGCTATATGGATATCCATTTGTTGAAAAGTGCATCAATTCCCTATTGAATTGCCTTGGCATTTATGTTGAAAGCAACTGACTGTATATAAGCTCTCTTTCTGAAGTCCTGTCTTATTTCATGGTTCTATATGTCTGTCCTTACACCTATATCACCCTGTCTTGACTACTGTAGATTTATAACAAGTTTTGAAATCAGTATGTTTTCTAAGTTTGTTACTCTTTTTGAAAATTGTCTAGACTATTCTAAGGGTTTTCCAATTCCATATACATTTTAAAATCAGCTTGTCAATTTCTACCTAAAAGACATTTGGTATTTTGTTTTTAATTGTATTGAATCCATGGATCCATCTCAATAATACTGAGTCTTTTAATCCACTAATATGATATACATCATAATCTAAGTTTTCTTTAATTTATCTCAGCAGTGTTTTATAGTTTTTAGTGTACAGGCCTCATGTTAAATTTATCCTTACATATTTCAGTTTTAATGCTAGTATATGCATGTTATTTCTTTTAAAAATCAATATCCAATTGTTTGTTTTTCATACATAGAAATACAATTGATGTTTTTATCCTCACCTTTTGTCTTACAACCTTGCTGAAACCATTTCTTAATTTTAGTGACTTTCCTAGATTCCTCAGAATTTTCTACATTGATGATCATGAACATTCTGATGTCAGAAAATAAATACAATTCTACTTTTTCTTTTCCTATCTGTATGTATTTTTTTTTCTTTTTCTTGCCTTATTGTACCAACTAGAGTCTAGTACAATGTTGGGTAGGAGTGGTAAGAGAAGACATCATTGTCTTATTTCCAATCTTAGGAGGGATCATTTCATTTTTCACCACTAATTATGATAGTAATTATACATGTTTTGGTGGATGTCCTCTATTAAGTTGAGAAATTTTCCTTATATTTGTAGTTCACTGAGAATTTTTATTATGAATATATGTCAAAAATTTTCAAATGCTGTGTAGAAAATGGATATTTCTGATCAGGATTCTTGCCTGGCCTTAATAGCACCCATTGTCCATATATATGAGCCTGTTTGCACATCTATGGAATCTTTGGGGGGTGCAGAGCTGCTGATCAGTCATAGGATTGCCAGCCCAGGGTAGGGTTGGAGAGGAAACACCCATTTTCTCCTCTCCTTCATCCCTGGTACATAATTGGTCAGGCATCCATCAGTCACCAGGGCCCCTCCCACCGAGTTCCTCCCAGTGCAAGGGACAAGGGGAGGAGACAGTGCCCTATGAAAGGGAGTTCCCTGCAGTGCAGGAAAGACAGCTGGGCAGCTGGAGTTCAGAGACGTGAGAATGGGGATTGGAGCCAAGAGAGCTGCCAGTGTGAGAGGAGAGACTGAGCTATAAGAACAAACCCCTTTAATTCCCAACTTCTTGTCCTTGCCTTTATTTGTTCTCTTCACATTCATAGAAAATTTTTCCCAGGTGGGGAACCCCTCCTCCCAGAGGTACAAATGCTTTTTCTGTATTTCTTGCCACGATCATGCAGTTTTTCTATTTTAACCTCTTAATATGGTGAATTACATTGATTTTTGAATGCCATTGTTGATAGCTTTTGGATTACATTTGCCATCTTGCTAGCTGCTATCTATTTCTCCCATTTGTTTTTTTTTCTTTTCTCCCTCCTGCTTTTCCTGCCTTCTCTTAGATTAAATTTTCATCCTCCTGCTTTCTGGTTCTTTCCCCAGCATTATGGAGTTTTACCTTATGCACGTGCACATCAGCATTCAAGCAATGATCTGACAGGGCACATGTGCAGGTTTGGGAGCATCTTTATATAGCTCCTTTTCCACTATTCTGTCCAGCAAATTTGTGACACTGGCTTCTTTGAACTCCAAACAGTATCTCTTCAACTCAGTGAGAACTTCTGCCTCTCCCCTTTTTTTCCTGCCTCACTCCTTTTGACCGTAGAAACTGCCTCCAGGCAGTAAACTAGGGTAATTGTCAAACTTACTTCATTTTTCTCCTCTCTTAGGAACCATTGACATACATCACCTATTGTCCACTGTCTGAAAAAATTTGTTTAATATATTTTGTGTGGTGTTCCAGTTGTGTATACCAAGAGGCAATTCCTGCAGCAGTTAATTCTTTAAGAGTGGAGGCTTTGATGATGTTTTCTTTATTCTGCAGATATACAAGTGGTCCATATAAACTTTTAGTACATATTGTATGTGAATTAATAATGTCCACCTCAGAAATTAGTCCCCACAGTGGAAGAATGCCTCCCTCTTCCCTTCTAAACTTCACTCTCCAAACCTTAATTGTTTCTCATGACAGAATTTTTAGACTATAGAGTTGAATTTATATTGTTCTTACCTGGAGCTATTTAAGGAAATAGGAAAACGTTTTCTAAAATCTCATTAATTTATTCTTCATTAGGTTGACTTTAGTGTCTTAAAGGGATTTTAAATTCATATGCCTGCCAGCTTTAGAGGAGACATTAAAATCATTTTTTTTCCATTTATAAAATGTGGTTAAAAAATAAAAATGCTCACTTGGTCTTTTATCTGGATTGGAAAATACATAAAATGGAGTGGAAAATGGAGAAAATTATCTAATGATCAAAGTCATCCTTTAATGTAAACAGATTATTCTTTTCCTTGGTCTTGAAAATGAACTTCTGATACGTTTTGTGAAGAAGCAATACAAATAGGAAGAGGAACGGGAAAAGAACTGCTAGGCAAGTCTTGGACCGACACAGAGGGTCTGTCCTCATTCCCGGTAGAGGGCAGAAACCATGGATAAACAGCTGGGCTGTGACGCCCTGTGCCGCAGAGGCCAAAAGCCAATGCCACCAAGACCACGGGGAGGAGTGGAGATCAGCCTGTCTTCTCATGTTGCACCTTGACCCCCAGCAGACCAGCTTTGTGCAGCCTTCTACGTGTTCTCTGATGGGGGCAGAAGGCAGGCTGAAGAGAACAGGATTCTCTTGTCGTTTCAGTGGGAGCCAAGGGTCTTTCCGTGTGATCATATAAGCCCGACAGGGTAAGGGTTGCATTTTCCCTAGAAAAATAACGAGTTGGTATTATCAGATTCCTACCTTAAAGAGTATAAGCAGACTTTTCAAAGGTGCTTCCACAAAGACCTGCACTTTATAAATCAGAGTTTGTAGTTTTGCTTGAGGAAACGAGCTGCTTAAACAGGCCCATTTTAGAAAATCTTTTCTGAGACTCTCTCTTTTCATTCAATCATTTCAAGTAGGAAACCTAGTGATTTTGGCATCAAGGTCCTTTATTCAATTTCTTTTCATATTGCACTATAAGAAATGAGAGTAATCATGCTCATTTTTCTGTTTACCCTAGGTGATAAACAATTCACATTTCAGTGTTTCGCAGAGATGCACTTCGATTGCCCTTAAGCATTACTGTAGTGCTATCTGAGTTTCCCTGCTGAAGACTTCTCTGGCTTTCTCCTCTGTCACTGGAGAACCAGGGGCTTATTACCTGCTGCCACTTGGACTGGTTATGCTTTCTAAGGCCTCAGATGAGAAAAAATGTGGAAGAGCCTCGGTCATAAGAAAAAGGAAGTTAATGTACTCAGATGCCTGTCACTAGTCAGTATAACCAGTAAACATATGTTGTATGAACTTCTGTGTGACATGCACCATTGCTTGAGGTTGGGGGCACAAAGATGAATAACAGAAAGCTCCTGCCCTTGAGGAACTAATTGTCTGTTCATGTGACAGTCAGATGGTATCCATACAGTGGGTCAGAGCTGGGGTAGAGGCAGAGGGGCCCCTAGAGCAGGAGAAACACAATTTCACAGGCACAGAAATGCCCCAGATAGCTTATCTGGATAAGATAGCTTATCTTAGGGATACAAGATTCCTAAGAGTAATTCTCGAATTCTTTGAAATCTCTGCAACCAAGTGAAAGCTGTAAACTTCAGGGGTAGGTTGTGTCGCCCCTTTTTGCAGTTCTCTAGTATAGGAATTGTGGTGTGTAAGGAAGGCAGGCAGTGATGGCATGCTGGAGGGTGTTACTGCAGAGGGAAAGGTAGACAAGTATCAGTTTCACAAGACAGTCTTTGAAGGATATTGGACCAGATACTTGCAAACCAAGCCTTTATGTGTCTCTTTTCTTCATAATAAATGTGTACTCCCTTCACAGCCCACCCTCACCTTTGGCAACCACCACACTGTTTCCATATCTACGAGCTTGAGCTTGTTTTCTTTAGGATTCCACACATAAGAGAGATGATATGGTATTTAATTTTCTCTATCTGCCTAATTCACCTAGCATGATGCCCTTGAGGTCCATCTGTGTTGTTACAAATGGCAAGATTTCATTCTTTTTTGTGGATGAATAATATTCCATTGCATATATGCCACATCCTTTTTATCCACTCCATATCCACTTTGTCCACTCACTCTTAGATGGGTACTTTGGTTATTTCCATATCCTGACTATTATAAATAATGTTGCAATAAACATGAGGATGCATATGTCTTTTTGAGTTAGTGTTTTCATTTTCTTTAGATAAATGTCCAAAGATGGAATTGCTAAATGATATGATAGTTCTATTTCTAATTTTTTGAAGAATCTTCGTACTGTTTTCCATAGTGGCTGCACCAATTTACATTCCCACCAACAGTGTGCACAAGTGTTCCCTTTTCTCTACATCCTCACCACAACCCTTGTTATCTCATGTCTTTTTGATGATAGCCATTCTAACAGGTGTGAGGTGATACCTCATGTGGTTTTGATTTGCATATTCTGATGATTAGTAATGTTGAGCATCTTTCATGTGTCTGTTGGCCATCTGTATGTCTTCTTTGGAAAAATGTCTATTCAGGTCCTCTGCCCAGTTTTTAATTGGATCCTTTTTATTATTGTGTTGTGTGAGTTCATTATATATTTTTTGTGTAATAGCCCAGTATCACAAATATGATTTGCAAATGTGTTCTCCCACTCAGTAGGTTGCCTTTTTAGTTTACTGATGGTTTCCTTTGCTGTGCAGAAGATATTTAGTTTGATGTAGTTCCACTTATTTATTTTTGCTTTTGTTTGCTTTTGCTTTTTGGTATCAGATTCAAAAGAATCATAGCTCTAAAACCTATGTCAAGGAGCTTGTAAGAGTTTTATGGTTTCAGATATTCAAGTCTTTAAGCCATTTTGAGTTATTTTTTGTTTATGATATAAGATAGTGGTTAAACTTCATTCTTTTGCATTTAGCTCTCCAGTTTTCTCAACACTATTTATTGAAGAGACTGTCCCTTTCCCTTTGTATATTCTTGGCTTCTTTGTCACATATTAATTCACCATATATGCATGGGTTTATTTATGTTCCATTGACATATGTATCTGCTTTTATGCCAATATCACACTGTTTCAATTACTATAGTCTAATAATTTGAAATCAAGAAGCATATCCTTCAGCTTTGTTCTTCTTTCTCAAGATTACTTTAGTTATTCAGGGCATTTTGTGGTTCCATACGAGTTTTAGAATTTTTGTTCTATTTCTTTGAAAAATGCCATTGGAATTTTGATAGGGATTGTATTGAATCTGCAGATTGCTTTGGGGAACATGGACATTTAAACACTATTGATTCTTGCAATCCATGAGCCTTTAGAAAGAATTATAATCATATTCTCCTTTTAAAGTTATCAAACTAGTACTATTTATTTGATTGTAATACAAATATATTTAAATACTTTTCCTTGATTTTATTATCAAATATACCTAACTGTTCTACTTCTGAATCATGTTACCACTGATGAATCAAGTCATATGTTAGAATAGACAACTTTATTCTGATAAAAATGCCTATAAGGTTTTACACAGTAATAAAATAACTCCGAGCAGTCACATTTACAAATGACTCTCCTTAAGGCTTGGGATGTGCAGTGATTTTAGTCACTTCTGAAATGTAGTTGGAATCTCAGAATTGCATATATTCTTTACCTCTGCAGAGCAGCTACTTTGGCTATGGATTGAGTCTGGCTGACCACCCTAACTCTGAATACTGCTTTATTTTTTGCTCTACTGGCTATAATATTCAGAGTAGTTCTCTTTGGAGGGATTGAAGAAGTCATGTGAGTTTATGTTTTTAGATACAACTCACTTCATTATGTAGAAGAATTTACAAGCTATAGTCCTGCTATTGTGCTGGGTATTCATTTGTAGCTCCACAAATCTTGTGATTTAGTTTCCCTGAATGCCAGGATCTACTACCTTCCTTAGGACAATCTGGTTTCTCAACATCAAGTAACCAGTTGTTGGCATATTTAATTGCCTCTTATTAAAGTTTACTCTCCCCACATTTTAGGCTCCCTGAGGAGTGTCTGCATCAGCTCTGTATATGTGGGAGAGGGGGCTTTGAGTATGAGGGGTACATTGAAGTTGCAGGTGCCAGAGATGGGTAGACTTTCAAATGCCAATGAGTGAGGCACTGGCTAGAAGCTGGTACAGGAAGTTATGAATAAATCCCAGAGAAACGCCAACTAGAAAATGTGGGTGACCTGGATCATCTTGGAGATTAGTCTAGAACTTCAGGAGGTTGGTAATTATTTTCCCCAGTTTTTCTTAGGCTTGGCATTGTTTTTAAAGTATTGTTGATCACCCAACAAAACAAGCACCATTTTCTACCAGGGCAGACATATTATCTTAAAGAATATTTACTACTCTTTTAATCCTTTGTGTTCTTTTAGTCTGTTAGGTCTCTGACTTTGTGTCAGAGCTTATTTGTATTATTCCCATTTGTGAAATGATGATCGCAACAATGAAGAGAGTCACTGATCGGAAAAGAGGTTTTTCTGGAGGAGGCTTTGTTATTTTGTGTACATGACAATGTCTGACCTTTCAAAATGGACTGTGCATTTGAAATTTAGTACCTTTATGTAAGGCATTCTTCTTCTTTAAAATGGCTACAAGGTCGATAGAAAACAACTTGCTTTTACTCGTGAATTTTGACATTCCCACAGATGCTCAGCTACCCTGTGGGGTAGCATTATGGAAATCTAATGTGCCAGCCAGCAGTCACTTCCATCTTCCAAAAGTTAATGACTTTATTAGGAACTGTTTTGCTATTAGAGATGGCTTTAAGTTATGGGACCAGACTCTACACACCAGTGTCTAATCTATCTTGCAGTTAAGTTTATAGCAACAAGATGGTACTGCCTAGCTATATATGCTAAATTCCTGGCATAGGTGGTGTTACAGTTCTACTCTAAATAAAGCAATCAATCAATATTTCTTCTCTGCTTACGCTCCAATCTTCAGAACTGCTTGTTACGCTAGCTAGATGGATTTACTTAGAGCAGTGAAAGACATTCAGCAAGTCCATCCAATTTCTTGATTTATTTGCTATTGATGCATAAAATAAGCTTGTCTGTGAAATAGCCAGGTTGAAATTGCTGTTCTCATGCATTTTCATTGTTATTATTTGGCGAGACTGACTCTTGAGGGTCAAATTAAAACTCATTCATCCAGAGCTACATGAGTGACAATAGACAGCTTCTTCAGTTAAAATCAGTACTAGTACTGTATTTAAATGGACTTGAAAAATCAGTGTCTGGATTTACCAAATATCCTAAAAACTAAGGAGAAAGAACATTCACGTGAGTTGCTCATTTTAAAAACTTGCTTAGAATTCAACAACTAGATTTTATTGTCCCTAGAAATGAAAAGGAATAAGCCATAAACCTAAGAACTTAATGGCAACATATGTGGAATTTTCTACCACTAATAAGAATAATAGTGATATTTATACTTTGCATTGCCTTGAAGTTGATGAAAGATTTTCACAGATGTTATGTCTTCTGATATCACATCTCTAGATATTTCTGAAATGAACTATTATCAGTTTGAAGACTGAATAATTAAAAAAAGATTCTGAGAGATAGCTATTATTCAGAGACAGTTAACAGCTTGCCTTTCTAACCTTTACTAATGCAAAATCCTTTAGAAAAAAAGTCATATAAAATCAATACTTTATAGAAATTATTTTTGCAAAATACAAACTGTAAAAAAATGTTTCAAAGGAGAACAATATTTAATGTATTACTTCTTCCCATATATATATTTAAACTTTTTTGACTTTAATACTTAAAAAATGTATTTCCTATTGTGTAGAGCTTAGAAATAATTCTAGTTCAAGCCCTTCATTGTATAATTGAGAAATTTAGACATATAATGTGAAGTGACTTGCCCAAAGTCACACATTTAGTGTCCACTGACGTTAGAAGCTTCATATTATTACTCTTAGTTCATCATATGTTTTCATAACCCTGTATGTCCTTAATGTAGTGCCATTTCTAAACAGGATTTTATTTTGCATAGCCAGTCTTATAAGGTAAAACATTCCCATGCCAACTATTCCGTGTAACCCACTGCCTCCTTTTGCAATGGTGATTCTAGCTTCCTGTTTTTCTTTTCCTATGTTCTTTTCTTTGTAATCTTTTGCATCACTGAACAATTTTTTATGCTGGTTATACTATTCAGTTACAAACTCTTTGAAAACAGGGAAAATATTTAGGAGAGTCAGTTGAATTAGGCTTTGAATATATAAAAATGCTGGTACAGGACTTTCAGCCTTCCTAATAACTCTGTTGAAGTCAAGGTGATTTTACGTGTTGTTCTCTTGAAACCTTTCAGTCCCCCAGGTTTGCCCATGTCCTTCACAAATGGCACGTAGGATTTATAGCACAAGTGAAAGAGAATAATACAATGACTAAAAAACAAGAAATTTGGATCTTCAAAACAGTTACATATGTTTTGCATGCACTAGTTTAGGGTCTTTAATTCTTCTAGGTTTAAACAACATGATCGACAAGAGTAGAAATAGTCCCGACTGTCCTTTGTATCAACTTCGGTATGAGAATTTAATATGAGCTAAGAAGAAAGCTGTCCCTCAAAATAAACTGCAGGGTTAGGCAGCGAGTTTTAGCTTTTCTGGTTGAGAGCCAAATGGAAGATTGTCTTCTTGGCTTCTGAAAACAGAGTGGATCCTAAGCAGCTTAAGGCTTCTGGTGAATGACCGTGCAAGGTCTGGTCTGCTTTATCTTATTGCTGGACATGTATAGGCTACTTTGTCCAGGGTGAAATAATGATTTGGCAATTAAACAGGTCATTGATTGTGTAGAAAACAAGTTTTTCTATGCAATTATTTCTTTTGGCAATAAAATTAAGTCTGGAGTGAAAGAACGCCATCTCAATGTGCTGACTACTGCACCTTAGTTATCCACAGGAATCAAATGAATTCGCTTAATACTGAGGGAAGTAGAACTCAAATATATCAGCCATTACAGTAATTTCTTCACAATCGTGCCACTTCTAAGGCTACTAGACAGATGACACCAGGTGACGAGGAAAGCCAAGGGAGTCATAAGACTGCTTCCTCTCTCGGGGTTTTTCTTGCCATTCCTTCCATTTAACCCAATATTCCTCCTCTATCTCCAAACTCCACTCCTTTGCTAGGTCTGAATCACCCTTACTAATGTATTTTCTTGTACTGTTGTCCTACTCATGGCGAAAAGAAATTTCCTAAGGATTTTGGACATTATTATCTATTTTTACCTAGAAAATAATCTTTTTAAACTTAAGAGTTTTGATCTGGAACTTGAGTCATTCTACACTTTCTGTTTCCATTGGCAATAAAATTAAGTCTGGAGTGAAAGAACTGGGTAACCTACAGCATGTCCATTTGTCAATGTAACAACATCCTGAGCAGCACACTTTAAACTTTTAAGCATATACATTTTTAAAAGATTTCCCTATAAATAGCTAATGGGGAAAATCTTAATGTACGAAAGCTCTGAGTCATCCGTCTCACCCACTGCTCTTGTCATGAGAGAGAGAATAGAATTTTTCATCGAGGCTTCATCTCGTGAGGCAATCTCTTTACAGATGTGCTGCGAAAGTGTATACGTGCTTTACATGATGTGCATCTAAGAAACAGGATTCTTTTATTATCATTCGAAAATAAAACTTTAAATTTAAAAACAAATCTTGTCACTGGACATTCTCATTGAAAAATTTTTAAGAAGTCTGACATGTAAATTTTGGTCAAACCATTTAACCTTATTTCTACAGGTGGACCCAAGTGTAGACCAGGATATAGGTCATGCTGTGTGACCTCATGATCAACTAAGAAACTCTGTTCTTTGAGACACAGATGAAATGAGCTTCCACAACCTCATAGGGCTGCATCAGGGTCCAGCGGCTTCATCAAGATTTCTCTGATTCCCTGGGAACAGGACGACTTGGAGGATTCAGAGTTTTACAGTGAACTTTGGCTCTAATTTTGGTTTTCCTTCTCCTCTAGAGCAACAAAACGCAGATGGAGCACATGGAATGAGACTTGTACTAATGGTCTGTAGTTTGCCTTGGGGAGAAGGTCTATCATCATACTACGATTGTAAATAACATAAAATTGTGTGTTAGAGTCCTGACCTTCTACTAACCAAAATTACTTTCTTCACTTTATTTTTATATAAACTTGACAAACTAATCAGTGCATGTATTAAATTTTTTAAGTAGCATGGAAGGGTATACAGTGAAAAATATCCTTATAGCAGACCCCCAGTTATCCTTATCAGAAGTAACTACTGTTAACAAGTTAGAAGTAACTACTAATAACATTTCTACGCATATACACACTTAGGTATGTATCTCCATTTCTTTTTATAAACAAAATGATGTACCTTTCTTTTTTCATCCTTTTTTCTTTCAGTCTCCCTATGCCATTGAATTTGAAGTAAATATCTTTTAAACAGCAGGGAGCTGGATCAATTAAAAAAAAAATCCCTTCTGCCAATGGCTGCCTTACAGTTGGCTTATTTAAACCATTTACCTTTAAAGTAATTACTGATGTG
The DNA here is from genome assembly GCF_040802235.1 of Manis javanica. Lineage (NCBI taxonomy): Eukaryota > Metazoa > Chordata > Mammalia > Pholidota > Manidae > Manis > Manis javanica. Next base: position 70,405,942 of record NC_133168.1, read on the forward strand.
TTTGAGCTTAAATCACATTTTATTATTATGTACTGTTTGTTTGCTCTCTTTCTTGTTCTGTTTTTCTTTTCTTGCCTTCTTGGCTTCTTAAAGATTTTTACAAGGACTCTCCCTTGATGTATTTATATTGTGTTTGAGTATGTCAGTGCATTACTCTATTACTCTTAGTGGTTGCTCCGGGTATTACAACATACATATAGGCTTTATTACAGACTGCTATCAACATTCTACCACCTCAAGTTAAATGTAGTTAAACCTCACTTCTATTTACCTTTACCTTCTCTGCTTTTAAATTCATTCTTAACTACCTGATGGTGTTACGACTTTTATCTCCACCACGGCCTGTATTTTAGAGAACTACACGAGGAGAAGACTGGTGTACTGTCCTGCTTTCCTCACTACTTTTTCTTCCTTCTTCTTAGCATAGATGCCCTCTTATTCATTTCATTTCTGTGTGAAAAGCTTCTTTTGGCGATTCTTTGAGGTAGGCCACTGGGATCCCACTGGTGCTGCTGGAAGGGATAGAAGGAATATCACCAGGTATGTCAGCTCCCGTGATCCTCTGGGTGATGGAGCAGAGTCTCTGCTTTGTGGGGAAGAGAGAGCTTCCTGGGCGGAGTTTGTTGTGGTAGGAGTTTCTTTGCAGGTGTCCAGTGTGTGCACCAGGTGGTGTCTCTGTGTGCAACTAAAGAGTCCCAGGGAGCACAGGGAAAGTGGGTGTTGTCTCTGGTGGCCTATTCTCCCCAGAGCTTCAAATTCATCCCCTGTGCTGGGTCCATGGGCAGGACTCTTGTTAGATCCTATTAGGACTATCTGGTCCTTAGTTAGTTTGGGGGCTGGGAAATGCCAGGCCTAGGCCACCTTCCTCTATTGGGAAGGAGGTTGTAAGGGGCCCTGACATCATGTTATTCTTTAGTTCTAGCTCCCTAATCACCGTGCCTTTCTCTTACCACCCCTCAGAGTTCTCCTTTGATTTTCTCCTGCATTATTCCCAGGGTTTACCATCATATTTAGCAGGGAAAGATGAATCTACGTCAGTTACATTCTTTGGCCAGACATCTCTTCTGTTAGATTTTTTAAAGTTAGATTGTTAGATGATTAGAGATCCTTTAGCCACCACAGAAGGAGGGCTTTTCCACTGGCCATGTGATGTCTGGACCCTTGTCTTCCCTACTCCATCTCTATTCCAACGCCATTCCTACCTAGGTTTTCTAAAGAGTCACAAATTCTCACTTAATTATGTAGAGAACTCTGCTCTCTCTGGCCCCTAACCTGTAACTCTGCTCTAAGGCCCTTTGTCTATCTCAAGCCCATCAATGAGCTCAGTTGAACAAAAGAGACTTCTGCTCTCTTGGCATCTCAAAAACAAGGCAGAGACCCAGGGCAAGGGGTCTTCTCTTTCACAGTAGCCTTTGTTCTTTGAAGACAGTCACTGTTTTAAATAGCATTGTCTATCACCCCTGTGGGTTAACACTTAGGTAGATGGAGCATTTTCCCTCCACCTTTTGACCAAAGCCTGTGATCTTTTTAAAGGTTGGGATTACATCCCTAGCACCAAGCAGAGAGGCAAGCACAGAAAGGGTCTGTAATAAACATGTGTTAAGTGCAGGAATTAAAGACAGGCTGTTACAGTCTTTCTTCCACAGTGTGAATGGTTCAGCATGACAATAGTAGGTCTGGAGGGACTCTGAAAGGTCAATTAGTTCATCTTTCCACTTCTGTCCAAGAACACATACCAGATAACTAGGTAGTTAGTGTGACTTTAAGTATATAAAAGAAAAGAAAAATACTGTTTCCTCGGTAATCCATTCCAGTGTTTAACAACTCTCATTGTCAGCAAGATTTTCTTTATATCTTAGCCTCAATCTCCCACATTGCATTCTTAAACCTTAGCAGGTAGAAATGTGCAGCCAGGATTTGAATGGGCTTTTATGCTTTAATTATTTTTGAGCAGGTATTTACAAGCTGAATGTTTCCTTTCTCTGTATCAGTTCCTAGGCTGTTCTTTATCAGAAGGTGTGTGCCCTTACCTATTCTTGCCCTTGTTGGCTCCTTACTGTCATGCATTGATGGCCGTAATGGTTCCAGTTTGAACCATCTTCTTTGGTTACACCCTACCGCACTGCGTCTGGGTGTAACCATGTGACTTGCTTTGGACAATGGGATGATAACAAATTAGGTGTCCGCAAAGCCTTGGTAAAGTGCTTACCTATCCTCTTTTCTGGTATCTCACCATCAGGACGTGAGCAGGCTAACTTGTTGGAGACGTAAGACAGCCACCTGGAGAAGAGCTGAATCTCCTTAAGTGAGGCCATCCAAGACCAGTGAGTCCCAAGGCAGCACACCAGCTGCCTACAGACACATGCGGGAGCTCGGCCAACATCAACTGAGCCTGGCCCAGATTATTGGGAGCAGTGCCCAGTAAAGCCATATACTCATGCTACATTAATGATTGGATATTGTTTTAAACCATTGATTTCTAAGGTCATTTGTTTGCAAGAAAAACTGACACTATCCCAATGAGGAACTTCCTGGTTCTAATGAAACTTGACCTCAGTGATGGGATCCCCTTAGTGAAGCAGGTGAGCTTCTGTAACTCGTCCTGTCTTATCTTCCGCCACGCATTTTCCTCATTGCTTTTCTTTGAGTGGTGAACCATCACAAGTAACCTTGGACTACACACCTGGCTTTGACCCTCAGCTCTTTGTTGACCAGGATTCTGGCTATTTACCTCTGTTACACCTTTGTTATATATTAGCATCTTCCCCTGTTTGTAAGCTCTGATCATATCTCCTTGCTTTATCTTTGAAATCTTGCTAGATTTCTAGTAACAGTGGACATGCTCCAATAGCATTGATATATTATCATGAGGTTGTATTCTAATTTATAACTATATGCATATAGTATATATAACATATATTATATATAATAATTATTTTATATAAATATATAATACTACATATGTATTTTATATAAATATAAATATAAAAAATATAATATAATATATTATAGAAAAATGTTTATATTTTACATAAATATAAAATATTTCAGGGTAAATAATGACTTCTGGAAGTTACCTAAGACAGTTTGAATATAATGTTAATGGATTCAAATTTGTAGCTCCCACATAGGTCACTAGCTTTACACAAAAGAAATAATGATTTTTCTGTGTAGGCTATCCTCTTAAGCAGATCAAAAATTACATGAATGCATGCTTCATCATGAAGGATTCTAGGCAAAAGAGTATGGGTTGCCTAAGGCCAATGATAGCTAATGTTGGCACTCCCATATAAATCCACATTTTGGTGACTAAGGGGCAGGGAAAAAACTTTGCGTGAAAATAATATAAGCACATACAAGCTATTTGTGAAGAAAAACCCAGAATTGGTTCCTGTAGAATGGTAATCAGAGATAACTGTGCTGTATGAAGTAACAGAGTCATTTTTTTTGGAATTATTTTGTGTAGGACTGTTTTTGAATGCAGTAAATACTCTTGATGCCACATTGTTTTGGTGAATTCTCTTTTGTTTCACCATTAGTTGGACTGATTACCACATAGATCAAATGTTGAGTGAACTCAGGTCTCAGTTAAGAGTTCTAGCTGAATAGGGAAATATGCTTGAGGTATAGACAGAGGATTGTATCTTAAAACAAGAGATTTGGGAACTTTTATCCATCACTAATTGGCTGCATAATGCCAGGAAGATTACAGGATCTTCATCCTCAGAAGGAAGGAGAGCAGGGAAGCTAGTGGAACAACCATGAATAATCATTCTAGGGCTGTGCATTCAATGCAGCAAGGAATGGGCTCCTTGGCCCAAGAAGAGCACCCCAAGACCTCACTCCTGCCACGCTTATTTCCATGTTTACTGCTCCACCTGAGTAGAGATATGCACAGAAAAGTGAATCTGATGCATTTGTTTAGAAAGGGTTTTCTGTAAAATCTGTTTTCTGAGTATATACCCAAGGGCTGAAACTAGTAACTTAAAAGAATAAAAGAAATGGGCAATGATCCTTATAAAATCAGTAGTAAGACTATTTTCTACAGACTTATGCCCACTTTAAATGCACCTATGTTTTTGCTCAGCAGTCTTGGATTTCTCTGTCAATTTCCCAACTGTTCAGAACACCACTGTCCTATAACTCTGATCCTACTTATCCTTATGGGAAATGACTGCCACCCCCTACGATGAGAAGACTTAAGGCAACTAGCCCCAAACCCCTCACTGTGATGCTGACGCAGGCGTGTTCTCTCCATCCCACTCTCAAACTCTCCATTTTGTTATTCCTTCTTAACCTTCTTTCAGACGAGGTTAAACTTCTCCATTTCCTTGCCAACACATCATCCTTTAAGCTTAACCTTTTCTAATCTCATTTTCATTGACTCTGATTAAGTCACATACTCAAGGTAAAATAATGACCAGCTACTTACAAAATCCAATAACCTTTTATCAGTGCTCACACTTCTTGAGCTTTCTTGAGTGTTTTATGTCTCTGGACACCTTTATCCCTTTCCTGAGCCATCTTCTTGTCTTTGGCTTTTGTGCCAATACATTCGATTCTGATGACTCCTTTTATAGATCTTGCCTGGCTCTACTCTCTCCACACATCCCTAAGTGCAAAATTCCCCTAAAGTTAAGCCTTGGCTCTCTCATACTTTCTTCCATCACTACTACATTCCTTAGGCTCTCAATCTCACACCCATTTCACTCCAATACCCACAGGGCTTAACCTCCTGCAATGTGCCTACCCTGCCCGCAGAACATGTGCTTCAGTAGTCTGGCAAATCATTCAACAGTTGAATAAAGAATAAGTTGTTTTTTCTCCTTAGTATTCAGTCTGATGTGTTATAGCCAAGATCATTTTGTCCAGAACTATTATATTATGAGCCATTTTGTTGTGTGTGTGTGTGTGTGTGTGTGTGTGTGTGTTTACTTTATTTAAACAAGTAAGTCAAACCTTGAAACTGCCACGTTCAAAGGTCTGTGAGTCTTCTCTTTACTGAAGGTGGATGAATCCACTGTTGCTGTGTATCGTCATATGTGCTCCAGTTTATATTCCTGTTCAGTCACTTAGGAAAATGACTTTCTGACTTTGCTTTGTTTCTTGATGCCGCACAACAGGGCATGCCAGAGAGCTCTGTAGGGAGGGTTCAAAAGCAAATGAATTTTATTCAAGTACTGAATGGTCTTATTTGTTATTTCTATCGCTGCTCTTTCACATAATATCTCTAGTCCTTTTTTCTGTGTTCGTAAATGCATAGCCTCCGATGAGCGTGCCTTTGGGAGGGACGAGGATGCTCACAATGGCCCAGCATGCTTCCTGGCACTGATGCTTGGAGGAGGAAGGGGATCACAGAGCCCAGGGAGGCAAGTCAGCAGCAAGCTGCAGGCCTCTAGGCGGTGCAGACCCCAGACCTTCCTGCATACCTCACACTTCAGGGCTTTTCCTAAAGTTCAAGGCCAAGTGGACAAAGTACATCCACAGATGAACTTCTAACAGAGTTTTATTCTGTCATTGAGTCTCAGCTTTATGAGACCCAATTTATATCAATCATGCTGATCACTGAGTTTTATTTAGTGTTGCTGCATATGATTCTCTTTCCTTTTCCTATGAATGTGGAATGTGCTTAAAACAAGACTCATCCTGCAGCTCTTGAATTCAAGCAATAAAGACGCATGGCAAGAAATGCAGACTATGAGTCAATGATTCACACATTTCACATGTGAAATGAAGGGAGCTTGGATTACAGCACATCTGTAAAATAATGATTCCTTCGCATAATGTGATCATGGTTCCATCCATGATCTAACAGTGATTCCTGGGCCTTCTAAGATCACTTCTGACATTTACCTGCACTGTGTGGATGGCTTCTTTCTCATTTTGGGAAAATAGGCCATCAGCCAGTGCCTTGGAAAGTGCTGTTACTCAAAGTTCAGCATCATCTTAGTCCCAGTCCAGGCCTACTGAATGAAAATTTCCATTTTTAACAAGATTCTCAGATGATAATGTACGTACTCTGTATTTTGAAAACAAAATACATTAAGTCCATTTTTCTAAATTTTACTCATTGATATTTTGATCTAGTAATCTTTCTTCTTTCCTTATATGTCATTTTCCTTCTGAGTCTTTGAGAGAATATCACCCAAACATGTACATTTAGTTGGATTTAGTACTTCTTGGTCATACTGATTAAAATTAACATCAGTCAGATCATGTTTAAATTACCCGAATTCAAGTCAGTGAGAATCTGTTTCTAATTCTGTACTTGACTATTTGGTAAATCAGTTCTGAGCACTTTCTGTGTCTCTGTCTCTATCTTTTTCTCTCTCACAATGCACACACACACAGACACACACAGACACACACACACACACACACACACACACTGCTAGCAGGCATGTGAAAGTCCAGTTTTCTAGTTCCAAGTAGAAAGCCAGGTAAACATATGTTTGAGGCACGCTTTTGTTGACATGCTCATCTTAGGAGCCTGAATGCCAAGAATATAAATGATTTCAATGAAATTCTATTGCTAGATTACCTAATTTAGGAAAAATTGTTTCTCAATAGGCCATTTTTCCTGCAATGATATCTTATTGAAAGAGTGATATGTTTGATCAAATGTAACTACATACAGTTAAATGAAACTCCCAAGACAAGTCTAGGGGTAACCTTATTTACACAGAAAGAGTAAAATGCTATTGAAAACAGACTAATGTATCCTTGTTTGTTTCCATCTATGAGATGCATGGTTTAGATGGAATTGGAAGTACTAATTGTGTCCTAGACTTGTCCATCCCCTAATGCTAATGCTCTGAGTTTTTATATTGACTTGGAGGCTGAGCTGGAGTGAGTCTCTTCTCTAGGGGAGGAATTAAAAAGCTTACAGTGTTCAGGCCCAGCAGCCTTTTGGGAAAGAACTCTGAACTGATTGTAGATCCAAGAATCGAGAGAAAGTGACAACTTCCATCTCCAGATGTTGACTTGTCTCTTGACTCCATTACAGAGACCTTGGCTAGAAGTCAAGGCAGATTCTAGAAAAATAAGTGAAATGTTTAAGCAGAACCCAGAGAGACCGTATGGGAATTCTTTCAATTTGACCACTTCATTTACTCTTTTACTCATTTATGTATTTATTCAATGAATTGTTATGAAGGGCCTGTTATCTGTTAGGCAGTATTCTATGTATTTAGCTTACAACAGTAATAAAATGGACAAAGGTACCTGCCATCTGTGACTTAACAACTTTCTAGTACAAAGCCATTGAGAGGTTTTGAGTGGAGCTTATGGTTTTGGAAGATCTCTCTGGATGCTCTATCGAAAATAGATAGCATTTATTAAATAGGATGAACTGGTAGACTACCAAAGACATCAATGTGAGGTCCACTCTGTGTCATCTGGGCTTATGAGTATAGATTCTCAGACCTGTTCCAGAACAATTTACTCATGAGAGCACTTTTGATTTAATATCTTATATTAAAGACAAGGAAACTCTTACTTGAAGTAAGGCTTGCATTTTATTTTGAGAAGTAGACTCCTCTTCAGGTAGAATAGCTTTAGATTGAATATCTGGTGTGAACTACCATAAAAAAAATCTTCCTAAAAATTGCAGTAGCAGCTGCATGTTTTCTGAAGCTTCCTATCAGGCTTTTATTAAAAATTCAGGTCTTGATTTCTCAATATACTAACTTGCATGAGAACTGCATTTGGAGATTAAGGGAAAAGAAGCTAACATTTGTTGATAGCATATTATGTGCCAGATACTGTATGTACATCATTTAATCCTCATGCCAACAATGTGCAGTGCAGTGGATATTATTATGCCTAATTCACAAATGGGGAAGGACTGGTTATGTATTTTCTCATATCTCACAACTTGATCGTGGCAGGACCAGGGTTGGAAAATTCAGGCTCTTTTCTGATAACTCTATACTACATCAGTAAAGATAACTACTATATACTGTGGGCATAGCTATTTGACTACTCACCATTATTACCAACTTAATTAAATGTATACTTCTAAGACTCTTGTATACTTCTAAGACAATTTTGTAATTCAGGTCCAAGCAACATTTATTTTGAATTGTTTGCTATAGAGTACTCCTGTAAAAAGTCTGGCTGGCACAGTTGATACAGGATAGGGCAACATATACATGATCATTGCCCATTAGTATAGCCACTATCAAAAGACAATGTCAAGTGTTGACAAGAATGTAGAGAAATTGAAACTCTTGTGCACTGTTGGTGAGAATGTAAAATGGTGCAGCCATTATGGAAAACATTTTGGAGATTCCTCAAAAAATAAAAAATAGAATTACTATATGATTCAGCAATCCCATTTCTGAGTATATATTCAAAAAAACTCAAAACAAGATTTTAAAGAGATATTTGTATACTCATGTTTTTACGGTATTATTCATGGTAAGCAGGAGGTAGAAGCAACTCAAATGTCCATCCATGAATGAATGGGTAAAGAAAGCGAGGTGTATATGTATACAATGCAATATAATTCAGTCTTAATGAGGAAGGAAATCTTGTCATATGCTACAGCATGGATGAACATTGAGCACATTATGCTAAGTGAAACAAGCCAGTCTCAAGATGAAAAATATTGTATGATTCTACTTAGATGAAGTGTCTAAAGCAATCAAAATCATAGAAACAGAAAGTTAGAGGTGGTTGCCAAGGGCTGGAGGGAGGTGAGGGACAGGATTAGGGTTTAATGGGTATAGCAGTTCACTTTTGCAAGATAAAAAGTTCTAGGGATTTGTTGCACAATAGAGTGAATATATTTAACACTACTGATCTGTACACTTAAAATGGTTGTTGAAGAATTTAATGTTATGTGTTTTCTAACCACAATAATAAAAGTCAAGAAAAAAGTTATCTATTGATCAGTACATAATCACCATTACCATTTGAAAACATAAGACAGGAATTAATAATGTGTTTCCAGTCTCAGTCCACAAAATATCTCTATAAATGCTTCTCTTGTGTGGCTGTTTAAGGATATGTCTGAACTCATTCCTTTTAGCATAATACAGCTTTCTTATGGAATTGGTATTTTAATGTACAAAATAAAAAGAGATAAACACCATTAAAAAAGAGCAGTGATTAGTGAAGTCATTTATTTCTCCATATTCTCTATAATCCATGCTAGTATCAAGTTGGGTCACTGAAATGCTACATACCTGAAACACGTTATTGGATAACTTTCTGTAGAAGTGGTTTGATGAATTTCTGATACAATGTTTTTCATCCTTATCCAGAGTCAAATAAGAATAACTTTATAAAGAGCATGTCTCCATCATTTGTAGAATTGTTATTAAACACAATGATTGTTATATAATCCTTATGTTCCTCATAAAAACATGCCTACATTTGATCCCTCTGATTTTCTGGTATTTGGATATATTTGTTTACTTTCCTTATACAATATTATCCTTCATTCTAAAGTGAGAATCTCATTCTATGTTTTACTCAGCTTCCAGGAAGCTCAGAGTACAAGTTTTTAAAAAAATTCAGTAATTACTTAGTCCAGGTTTCTGACATAATTGCCACCATCCTCATTATCAAACATTACACATTTTTATTTTGAATTTTATTGTGAATGAACTTTAACCCTACAGACTTAATAAAAATGAAGTTCCTGGAATCATGGACCTCATCAAACTATGGCTGAGTCTCCAAACTTGTAAGTGGAAGGCTTCCACTCATGTGTGGTTGCCTAATATAGCATTTCTAAAATGTGTAGAAACTGTTCTTAAAGGCAGAAAAAATGAATGAGAACTGAAGGGATTTGGGAGTGTATATCAGATGGCCCACTGCAGGCATAATATCTCTTTGCAGCTTCATGTTTTATCTCCTCCATAACACGTCTGCATTGTTTAAAGACAAGAAGGGAATTTCTGAAACACTTACCAGTCAAAGTACTTAACTTTTCCTCCTCAAATCTTTGAATAAAATTAATACCCAAGGTAGATGTATGGTCTTTTATCCTGTGACTTTGAAATCCCTTTAATTCTTAACCCTAAATGTGATATAAGAGAGAAATTTAGAACTGAAAGCAAACTTGCCTGTAACTTTTCCTGATCCTTTGTTTTTCATGTAGCCAGTCAGGTAAAGAAAAATTCAGTCAAGATCCCCCAGAACAGAATTTGTTTCTGATCTCCTGCACTGCAGGACTGTCTGTTTTGTTACTTGCCTTATTCTGTGGGCCTGTCTCATAATGAAACATACAAGGAATCACATGGGTTCCGGTTTACTTTCCAGCTCAACTATTTTGTTGTTTTGGTGTTTCTGAAAGCCATGATTATGCTGGGCTTTGATAATGTAAGGAGAGTTAAAAAAATAATGGATGCCAGTGGTTACTCTGAAGATGTCTAAAATTATGTGCTCTAATCACATGGCCCACATGTGAATATTTTAAAGGATGTAGCACTGTTCCTAGAGCACATTATACATATATAAAGGTGTGCAAAAGTTTACATTTTAATTTCAGCTTTCTACTCACTTCTATTTCCCATCTCAGAATGTAAGTGGAACAGGAGAATACAATTTGTATGAACCAGTCCCTGGAAATGTATTCGGGTCCTTGAGCCATTAACCATCAGGTTCTTTTGTCCCATAGACTCTCCTGTGGCTATAACGCTCTGTACCTGCTCCGTGCAATACAGCAGCCCCTAGGCTCATGTGGCTCTTGAGCACATGGAATATGGTTTGTGCAACTGAAGAACTGAAGCTGAAGTTTTATTTAACTTCAATTGATTTAAATTTAAATTACACATGTGGTTACTGGTGACAGTATCGGATCTCACATAGAATCTTGTGGTAAAGGAGAGACATGTAGAAGTTTGAGGCATGAAACAATCAACTTTCAAAATGTAGATGCAAAGAATAAGGCACTGGCAAGTGATTTTCTTTTATTTGTAGAACTCAGAAATATCAGATTAATCATGATTATAACAAATATTATCTATTTCTACATGTTATAAGAAATACCTTAGAAGAGGAAAAACCTTTGTCTTTTTCTTTAAAAAAAGACAATTAAGTGAGAGTCACAAAAGTAACTTCCTTAAAAAGAAAAAAAAAAGTGAACACTCATGCCATCTTGTGGATTCTGGATGCCGGGACACGTTCAGGTCCCGAGCCTGGGCTCCCTGACGAGCTCTGAAGTTGAGGCTCGGTTCACAGGAGCCTGTCAGTTACAACTTTTGCATGTGGTAGCATGCATTATAGTCACAGGGCTTCAAAGGATACCCACATGACAAAAATCAATTTAAAAAATCATCTTTTAGCTTTAAATGATTGATGTAATGTGGGCAACAACCTGAATTCAGTAACAACAAGCTTTTGAACCAAATGATAGCTCCTGTTTTGCTTCATATCCACAATAAACAATTTAATAAATTGACCCCGTGTTCTCCTTTACCTTTTGAATATCATGGAAAAGGAAAAGGAAAAGGAGATACAATAAAGTATTTAGAAAATTTCAGGATTTTTGAATCAAAGTAAAATGATTTTTCAACGTGCATTCTTGTTTTAAATTTCTTAAAATGTTTCCAATTGTCATTCATGGTTCTATTTGCTTAAATACACAAACACACACAAAAACAGACACATCTTGAAATACTTCATTTTCTTTTCTCTCATCTTAATTTCCTTTCATTAAAAGAATTGCAGGCCCCTTTAGGACAGAAATTCTGCCCTTGGTAGCATGGTACTAGTCAGATAATAATTATAATTTACCCTTATTAATTGATGTGTCTTCTAGATCTCCTCTTATTAAGGCTACCACAGATGCTCCCCTTGTGCAACTAAGGATATGGAAATTGCTTTTATCCTAGATAGTGCTTACCTGATAAAGTAAAAAAGATAATAAAAATGATTTTGTATGTAGGATGGGGATGAGGAGGCATAACTGCATTATAATTATGATAAGGTATGGGGAAGAAGAGATGATTATATATATTTTATCTCTTCACATTTGGGTCTGGAATGATGCTGATGTTTGGTATTGGAGACATTTCTCAGTATAGTGCCAATAACTAGCCTTAAAATTTTTTATTTGGCAATATGAAACTAACCATTATGTTAGAGTATTCTATTAACTTGAATTTGATGGGAAGGGAAAAAAAGGGAAAGGAAGAAGTTGTAAGTGATGGTAAACTTTGAATTCAGAGTTCTGGAAATTTAATCTAGAAAGTCACAGTCATGTACATTGGTACATGCGTCAGGCAGAGACTGCAGAGAAGTGAGCAGGGACATTGGGACCTCAAGGATTAGAAGATTCTTTGTCTTCATAAAAGAATTTATTGGTAGCACAAAGTGAAATAAGGAGACACATATATTATTCTATAGAAAGAAAGGACAAGATTTTGAATCTATCATGATGAAGAAAAGGTGCAGTGTATGCTGTAAAAGATAAAAATACTAAGTCTGAGGCTGCAAGTCCAATAGAAATGGATTAGGAAGAGTAATTACATCTCTTAATAAGAGACCTGGCTATTCAGATACACTAGTGGACTCAACAGAGGAAAAGAACTTCCTGGATCACTGACTCAAAAAGACAATAAGCCTAAGCTTCAGTGAGATAAGTAAGAATAGGAGAACATATAGGTACAGAAGAAGCTGTCTGAGAAATGAGACAAATTAAGTAAGGTTCCAAGAAATAGAAAAGACAGCAATATCAAAGATATTAAAGCTGACAGTAATAGAGATTAACATTTGAAAACCAGAAGCTCCTCAAATGAAAGACAGCACTTCCTTTGCCTAATTTCTCTTTTGAGAAATACATTTATTGGCTAAATGTAGGTCAGTGAAGTAACAGTAGAAGATTTTGGAGATTTGTACACAGGGAACTTCAGAGGAACATAACTTATCCTGGGAGACATTCATGAAAGAAAACTCAGATGTTAGTGTTCATAAATTTATTTTTTCTTCCACTGGAATGTAAGTCAAAATGTTGAAAGGAAATGAGGAAATTTATAGTCACACTAAGTTTAAAAGAAAAAATAAAATTAGAACTTCCTTTCTGACAATGTGGCAGAGTAGATAATCTGAAAACTTACCTGCAACTAACATCTAGAAATGCAGGATGAAATATAATAAAAGTTCTTTGAAATGTAGACCCGAACTACAAAGAAGCATGACATGGAAGCTAAACTGGAAAAGGGGAATGAAAACCACTTTTGTAAGAGCATGAGCTGAAACTCTACAACCCTGGGTGTTTGCGTGTCCCAGAAATAAGAGAAATTGGGACTTGGCAAGGAAGAGAAGTGGAACTGATACAGCTCACAGCTTCATGGAGCCAGGATTCTCAAAGGGTTACGTGCTCAGTGAAAGGGAATCTTAGAAAATTTCTGCATACCAGCTGAGGAAGATGACAAAAATGATTGTGTCTCATCCTGGGTTCTTGGAGTTGATTAAGTATAGACATAATCTCACCTTAATTTAGGGACTTATTTGTTTGTCTAAATTGTCTGGAAATTCTTAAACTGAGAGATTAACATAACATGGTCCTAGACTAGTGACAGCTCTGGGCCTCCTAGCAAAGGAAAAATCTCCTTTTCCTAGGGATAATTTTGTAATCCAGATCCTAAGACATTTTGTCGATAAAGGCCTGATCTGCCAGATAATGAGCTCACAATACAATATTTCAGAACTCAAGATGAATAAAGGCTCAGCATATAAAATAAAAAAACACATACACATAAACATTTGAGACAATAGAATTATAATATGAAATATAAAATAATATGTTTAGTATGTGTAAAGACTGATCCTGTTAGAAAAGGGAACTATTATATTTTCATGATATTAAAAATATCATCTTTGAAAAAAAAGTCTAGTAAACAGATTAAATAGCTGAACATAAAATTAGTAAACTATAGGATACATTTGAAAAAATTGTGCAATGTTTAGCACAAAGAAATAAAAAGATAGAAAATACAAAGAGAGTTTAAGAGACATGGAGATTAGAATGACAAGTTTCAACATAGTAAATAACAGATGCAGAAAGAGAAACAAGTGAGAAGGGGTGATATTCAAAGGTACCAGGTGAAAGATTTTCCAGAATTTCTGAAAGACATGTATTTTCAGATCCAAGGAACACAATGATTAATGACACACTAAAGAATATTTCAAATCTAGAAACGATTAGTGAAAAAAGAAGACACCAAAAAAATAATAGCTATAAATTAATAACAAGTTAACTGCATTCTTTCCAGTTGCAACAAAAGTAAGGAGGAAACAAGTCAGTTTTCAAAGAGCTTTAAGAAATAATGTTCAACTAGGTTTCTATACCCAGCTCAACTATGATTCAAGCATGTGGGTTACCTAAGACATTTTTGCCAATTTACCACTGCTGGAACAATATTGAAAGAACAATCAAAAGATGAAGTATAGAGAGAATTGTGAACTCACTTTTGTGTGGGATTACAAGAAGCAACAATAAACCAGCAAAATGTACACACGTGAGGAATCTAAATATGACGATGATGATCATGTTCATGACGGCAACTACAACTGATTTAGTGGATATTAACACAGTTTAACTAAAATACAGAGCAACAACGACATGTGAGATCAAACAGGTAGGATTAGTGTTAAAGCTTTCCCTAGGGTCTTGCATTGTTTGTAAAGAGCATAGATAAATTGATTAACATTAGACTTTATTATTTTTATTTAACACACTGTATATGTTAAAACCTTAAGGGCTAACAATGAGAGAAAAGAAATTTGTGTGTGTGTGTGTGTGTGTGTGTGTGTGTGTGTGTGTGTGTGTGTGTGTATTTGCTGGAAATAACCATTTTTTTCCCGAAAGAATTGAGAGCTACTCCTATAAAAGAAAAAATGAGCATCACAGAAATATAAAGACATCACAGTTATACTGCATTTTGTTTATATAGCCATTATTTTATTATTTTTTTCTATCTCATATTGCTTCTAAAAAATGGGAACATTTCCCTATAGATAGAAAATAGCATTACCACATATAGCAATAATATTCCTGAACACCTCAATACTCATTTTGTTTACTTGTTATAAGAAAATGACCTTTCAAGCTGATTTGTTTCCCTAGGTAGAATCCGATGTTCATTTTTTCTCAACACTGAGTAGTGTTCCTTTCATATCAAAAAGAAGACATGTTCCCCACCCACCATTTCCTTAATATTAGTAACAATGGATAGGCTTTCCTGAATCAATTAAGGTTGTAAAGTGACAATTTCCTAATTCCATCATTTCTTCTAAATATATTATCTGACATTCTATAAAGTAGTGTTTTTTGTTTTATCAGTTGAAATTACTTAGTTACCCTAAAATAAAGTTCTTTGAAAGGCAGAGTAAACTCTTAGTCTTTCCCCTTTATTTAACATTTATCAAAGTAAGGTACTTTAAGAGTGGCTTCAGTTGATGACAAATGATTATTTTAGTGTCATTATAGATACATGGGTTTTCATTGATGCCGAGTGGTTCAATCCACGACAATCATTCTTTTTGATGCTCCAATTGACATAAGTCTGGCCACTGAAGAGCCACTTCAGGTTGGCTCCTGTGTCCTTTTGACAGACCTCATTAATCTTGAAAATGTTCTTGCTTTTTGGCCGAACAAGATATTCCAGGCTCACATTGTACCTTTTGTACTCTTACCTGCACTCAGCCATTTCCTCAAGGGCTCTTGCTTCCTTTAGTCATGAATTATATTAAAGATGAGAATCTGAGCAATAAGGAAACTCATCACTGCTGTGGCAACCACCCTTCCAGGCCACATGAGTGGCAATAGGGGGCAGTCAGCAAACTTATTTGCCCTTTCTCCCTTCCTCCTCTCTTTTCTTCTATTTTTTCCCTTTTATTGTGCTACTTGTACATTGCCATATAAATGTATGTTCTTTAGCCACCTGTATCCCTGACTGTATCACTAATTGTCAGTAAATGTCAATAGACAAAACTTGCCAGTTAGAGCACACAGAGATTCTCTCAAAAAAGCCACAGATGCTGTTTATAAACAGCACATCTCAAATGTTATTATAAAGAATGAGAGTAAAGGAAATCAGAAAACACATACAGGGAAAACATTAACCTAAAGAAAGGTAGAATGGCTATGTTAATATCAGAACAAAAGAGACTTTAAGGCAAAAACTTTATCAGGAACAATGATGACTGTTACATAATGATAAGAGGAATAATTTTTGTATAAAGTATAATGTTTCTGCAATTGTACATAGCTAACTGCCTAGCCTCAAATTTTATGATGTAAAATTGTCAGAATTTCAAGGGGAAATTTACAAATCCATAATCATATGGAATACATGTGTCTGGTATGTTTAACATGTAAGGCACAAACTTAATAAAGCCATAGAAGTTAAAAAAAATAATGGGCAAACTTCAGATATCTAGTGAAGTATATGGAACCTTGTAGCTTACAATCACAGAATGTACTTTCAAACACTCAGAGAGTATGTACAGAAACATTACTCAGTGGGCCACAAAACAATATCATTAAATAACAAAGAATCAGTATCATATGGACCATATTCTCTGACCAAGAAAGTGGGACTCAAAATCAAAATGACTAGATAATAAGACATGACCTTCGAAATAACTCAAAAAAATTAATGAAAATGTTACATATCAAATCATGTACAATGCAAGTCAATTAGCTCTTAAAAGGAAATGTACAACCTTGAAATGTATTTATTGGGAAGATTGAAAATGAAAGAACAAAGCAGGCAGGAGTTAGGAAAATGAACAGCAGGGTGTAGGCAAAGAAAGTAAAGGAGGAAAATAATGCAGTTCAAAAATAAAATAGAAAAAGAGATAAATGGATAGCACTGATGGAGGCAAAATGGTTCCTTTTAGAAGAGTAACAGCATAGAAAAACCCCTGGCAAGGAAGATCAAGAGGAAATAAGGAAAAGCAAGAAACAAAGCCAAAAACATACCATGAATGACAAAGGGCATGTGACTATGACGTCGGTAGAATAAACGCTGGGTATCTGGCTCAGGGCTGTGTATTTCATGAGTAACAAAATGTCTGGCAGAGTGGGCACTGCAATTACATTTGTGGAAAAGCAGCACAGGCCAGGCAAATATCCTGGACAGTTGTGACGTATCAGTCACTATAAATTAATTATTAGAACAAATTAATTTATTAGGTCTTTTTTTTCCAGGGCAAGAGATAGCTGCTGGAGAAAGGAATTTTCTAAAGAGTCAGGTGGTAGCTTTGGAGTAAAGAGTAAAAAAATCCCCAAAACATATTGTACAATTTAGCATCTGCATGAGAATGCACATGATTTTTGGGGGATTTTTTTATAACTGCAAAATGCAATGTTATACTTTTCAAAGATTTAATCATGCTTTTTAGGCAGTGGGTACATGGTTTTCTTTTAAAAAAATTAACTGAATTCACAGCAAAGAGGGATATTTTAAATGATATAGTAGTGCATGAACATGAGATACATCCCTCTGCAGCTCTGAGCACTGTGCCCTACAAAGGTTTTAAGAAAGGAAAACATATCACCACATGGCATGCACCTTACAAAGTGTTATGGAAAGATATTCTCTAAAGATATTTTCTTCTTTCCCTAATTGCTTCAAGTATTGCTGAATTCTGGAAAAAAAGAACATGAAAGGGACATGCTGAATAACATTAGTATACGTATGTAGACATATTTTATACATATTTATAACACTTCCAGATACATATATATATATAGAGAGATAGATAGATAGATAGATAGATAGATAGATAGATAGATAGATAGATAGATATACACACACACACTTATTTTGGACTGTGACATGTTAATACTCATGCTTCCTTTTAATGTATATTGCTGGGAACAAATGTGATATTTAATGAGTAATGCTTTGGATATGACCTTACTGTCCACTGTGAATTTTATATGAGAAAACCAAACCATCTTTGATTGTTCTGAGGTGGCTGTTCTTTACCTGGGTTTGATTAAGACAAATCTGGTACATGGCTTTTGACAAATGGTTCTTTAGGTAAATCTTAATATGGAAAATACCCTGCTTTACTTCTTAGGCTGAAGAGAACAGGATAGGAATTCCTATGGTGTAGGATAATGTATATACATCACAAACTAGTAAAAAGAAAAAAAAAGAAGGCTTCATTAAAAACATTTATTCTGTTGATCTTCTGACATCAGTTGTCAAGTGATTAGCTCCTGGAGTTATAGACATAAAAATTGAGAAATGTACATCAAAACTCATTGTTGCACTGAACTCTCTCAAAAGATGTATCTGCAGGTGGAATTCCATGGTGGGAAGGCCAAAGCAAAGACTGACAAGACTGACAATTAAAATTTCACAGGCTTTCTTTCAGTTAAACAAAATTTGCATCTTGCCCAAAATTAATTGGAATTTTAAAACAGTTGGAGCCAGATCTAGGGTCAACAGAAAGAAAGTTTTCAATTGATTGATAAGACTTGATGAAAATTTCCTACCTCCTTTATATAATAAAAGAAGTTCACAAGGGTAAGTTGGATATGTCCATGCAGCTTGGGCCTTCACAAGGGGCACAGGCAATGAAGTAAAAATATACCAGACCCCTTCAACGTGTTTTCTGAACCAGCATATCTGATGTTTTTTTCCTAGGAAGGTGTCTCTCTTTTTCTCTCAATTGTGTTAGGTGAGCGACAATACAATAGGGGTGCATCTCTCAGTGTCTCACTCATAAGCATAGCTGATGCATTCTGACATTTAAGGACACTGATATCAGCTTTGGGATGTAAGAATCTCAGAGTGGTATCTGTGAGTAGACTTTCTTGATGTGTATAAAAAAACAGCATCTCCAACCAACCACTACCTTGGGTAGTATAGAAATCTTGTCCTGTCATCCCGATGAGTTAAATTTGTATACAGTTTTACTAGAAATGTCTTACGCAATTGAGATATTTCTTCTTAAAAGACACAGCTTTTTAAATTTTTTAATAATGCCTAAAAAATAACCTTACATGATTCTCAAAGATGGAGAAGATTGGAGGCAGAGGCAATTGAAGACACCTATGGAGATATTTTTCTGAACATTTTTCCGACATCCCTACTCAGTCTGTTGTCCTTTGGTGACCTGCATTGCGGGCTGCTGCTCACAGCAGTGGTTGAATGTACATTTGTCATTGAAGGGGACTAAAATCCCCAAAGTGTTACTGGCCTGAGTGTAATAAAACAGACAGCTGAACTCGAACTGATTGAAATGCAGTCTAGCCTACAGCTACAGGCCAAGTTAAAGATGCAGGCATGGCGATGCTTATAAATTGACTTAGCTTTTAACACTGGCTCCATGCAGTGTCTCCCATCCTTGTGTGTCTGTGGCTTGCTAAACTTGAGGTTATACTGAGAATGGTCATCACCAGGCAGTGCTTAACAACCAAAAGGATCGCCAACATAGACTGCATTTTAGCACATTCTGAGCATGAGTTTGTGTGTGTGTGTACACACGCACAAACACACAGACAAAATGGCTAAGGAAAATGGACATCCAAGGGCAAAAGATGAATAATAAGATTAGTCCCTTTTATTGTCTCATTTAACACAGGATCTGCATCACGTTTTAGTGTGTGAGAAGCATATGTACTGCAAGAGAAGGGTTAGATTTCTGTGTTTGCCTATGATTCTGGAAATTAGGCTTTAGCAAGAATAATCCGACGCCCGACACCTTCAGTTTCTCATCTGTAGAAGTGCTTGGGTATGTGAGCAGTGTGTTACTGACTCCCCTACGGCAGGGCGTTGCCCTGAAAAACAGGCCAGGGAGTTACTCTTATTATAGCAGGAGATTTCCAAGGTTTGACCACAGTGCGTGGGGCTTGTTTCCCAGTGCCATTTATACATGTGGCCATGAAGTATCCTAATTAGATGCCAGTTTTTTCAGAAAGGATCATCTCATCATAGATCTGCCTCCAACACTATAACGACAATGGTCCATCATTCCAAGTCCCTTGTATTTATATTCATGTAAAAGATGCACTAACAATTAAATAAGGAATGCACATGGGTATGCAGGCCCAGAGAGGGTACCCGTCCTACCTGTGCTGGGTTGGACCAAGGGGAAGGGTCTGTTGAAAGCAGATGGCACAGCAAAGATAAATTAGCAAATAACCAGCCGGAGAGCTCAGCTGGTTATTAATTTAAGACACTTTTCATGGTACCGTACCAGCTAGCTAGCAAGCTGTCCGTGCCCTTGTCGAAGAGAATTACGTGAGGACTGAACCCATGACTGACATCCAAGGAAGGACACAGGACTAACAGCTAAGGCAGAGGGAGAGGGGGAATCTCAGCCTCATTAGATGAAGCGTACGTGCCTGTGGTCAGACATTCACAGAGTAAATGGTTCATGTCTAAAATAACATTTCTAGCACATAGCATAAACCTGAATGATAATTGATGCCAAGAATTAGAAACTGGGTCAGTTCATACATAAGTATTTCTTGAAATATGGTTCCTGAAGGTGATTTCAAAGAAGAATTTGTTTTTTCCTTGTGCAATTGGCTCTTTTTTTCTTACCTTTTCCTTAAATCAGAAGGGAGGGAGTGGGGATTTTTTTTTTACAACATTAAGCATTGTTTACTTGTATAGTTACCTTTCTAATTAGACATTAGCACAGTTTACATGCAAATAAAGCAACTATACAGGTTTATGTGTGAATCTGTTTGTACTTGTCCCTGTAAGTGATTACAGCTAATTTTGGTAAATAATTTATATTGTACTCGGAGGCATAAAATGAATTTACAAATGAGGAAAAATGAAAACAATTGTTTCACACCCTCTGACATCTCTACACATCTTGAATCTGAAGATTTTTATCTCCCTGGTTGGCCTTAATTATCCCTGAGTTGTAACAGTTCTTGTAGAAGTGATTATCAGAAAATCATCTTAATTTTCTCCATCATATTGATGACACCAAAAATATTTTACTAAAATTTGCTTACATAAGCTACATTATAAAAGTTGCTTTTGAAAAAAATCCAATTATTGCATATGCACTTCGGTAATTGAGTATAACATTAGCAAGTAAAAGTATAATTTAGCTGTTTTCTTTGATTTTGGAGATGTTAAATGACCAAATACCATGTTCTTCTCAATTACTGTGTGTGAAATGCGCCTCATTTAGAATACGTAGGGTGTCTTTTCTTGGATTCTTAACATAGACATCCAAAGACAGGCTTTATTTATGATAACTGATGAATATCCAACAAATATTTAGAGAATGCCTGTTAGGTACTAAGTTCAAGCAAGTGCTTGGAGATTTACATATGGGAAGGGCCCCACTTTTAGGAACCTCAAAATCTAGAAGTTTTTGAGGTGAAAACCTCCAGTAGACAAACACTTAAAATGTGATTAGATGCCTGCTGTAAGAGAGATAATCATAAGAGGCACTGGCAGCAGAGTGGAAATGAATGCTAGCTCTCCCATTCACTATCTACCTGCCAGGTCTTTTGCCTATAAACGAGGCATGCATAATAACACACAATATGGAGATCTGTTGTTGCAAAGAAAAATTGAGACAATATTTGAAAAACACTTTGAATAGATACCATAGAGCAATGGTGATAGTACTTGATTTTAAAGGATGTGTTTCATTAATTCTGCTAGAGCTGGGGGTTAGATGGGAAAACCTTACAGAGGTGATGTGTTTGTTCTTTGAATCTTGAAGGATGGGTGGGGATTTGTCATCACAAATAAGGGGGTTGATCAGATGGGCAGCTTTCAAGGGTGCCATTCTATCTGGGGTGCTAAACCATCACTTGGCAATTCAAAGATGGTGCAATTGTTTTATTAGAGCTCCTCCCAGGGAGAATGCTGATTGTTGGGGTAAGGAACGCTATGAAAAGCTGGTTGGAGTAGAGGAGTGGGGCTCCTAAGGGCAGTGCTCATGTAACAGATGGCCACCACGTGGTCTCCTGGGAGATGGTTCTGCTGAGATGCCAGATAGTTATTTGGATGAACTGTGACCCCACAAAGCTTTCAGTCTTTTCTCTAGATAATATTAATTTGACATGGTGCCAATAGGTAGCTTGCCTTGAAGTGAGATTATATGGTTAACACAGGCAGGGAAGAGCCTGTATGCCGGGGATGCCCATTCAGTGTGGGAAATAGGACGCTTCTGGAAGAGTAGCAGCAGGTAATAATGGGAAGGCAGATGAGGTGAAGGGCCTCAGACACATGTTAAAGAGTTTGGGCTTAATCCTGTAGACAGTGGGCAGCCATTGGTGGAATATAAACTGGGGATGATGTAAATGGATTTAAATTTTAGTAAGACTGGCTCTGGCTCTGAGGAGATTAGGAGGTATGGAAATACCATAGGAGGCGTTTGAAGCAGTTCGCCACCTGGGGGATGAGAATCTGAAATATGTCAGTGATGGTGAAGGAAGGGGGACTGGACCCAAGGATGGACAGACGGCAGCTGTTACAGAACTTAGTGACCAAATAGATGCAGGAGGTGGTTATTTTATCATTGTTATTACTATTTATTCATTTATTGTGAGAAAGTGAAAACTCGTAAGAATGCTACAAACTTCTGCCAAATCAAACCCAAATATGTAAATTGTGAATTAGAACCAGGAGCAGCTTTACTCCTGGCAGAACAGTCTTGGCACTTGGGGGGTCTGAGGAATGTGGGTTTCCTGAATGTATTTATATCAATTATAAACTGTTGTCATTCAGAAATGTTAGTATCCATAACTTCTCAAGCACAAACATAATTATTCATAAATGATATCTGCACCCTTTTAAAGAATACTCAATGCAGCCTCTTTCAGCACAAAAGGTAAGCCAATGTGCAAACCCAAAAGAATATTCCATAAAATCCTCTTCTTTTTTTTTTTTTTTTGCTTCACTTATGTGAGAGTTCCCTTCAGAATTTTATTTATGTCTGTCACCATGACTACTAGTCAGTTCTCCTGTCGCCTTCTCTGAAAGGAATCTGATAGAAGTCTACATATCCTTTGAACTTTAAAACCCGTGGCTTTCCAGTAGCTTAATTAAAGATTCTTTAGCTTAACTAGGTTCTATATATCTTTGTTGCGTACTAATTGGGTCCTGAGCCAGATCTGTGAGCATTACTTGACTGACTTTCTGACATATTTTTCATTGCCACTTTATTTTAACTTCTTCCCGCCTTCCCTTCTCCCCTAAAAAAAGAATGAGCTCCACCTTAAACAGATTTCCTGTAAGAAAGACTGGAACTTCTTTACTGACAACATACATTATGTAATCATATGCACCAGAAATTTTATTAAACTCAAAACAGTTAAAGAAAGCATTCATGTGAATGCCAGCAAAGAACAAGCAATCAATGTAAATAATTTTTACTAATTGTGAATGGCTGATGACATATCATCATCCCCCAAATGCCTGTTTTTTCCCAAAAATGCCTGTTTTGTTTTTTTTTTTGTTCCTATATTGCCACTTATTAGCACAGCACCTGGCAGGTAGTAGGTTTTGGTCAATATTTGTTAAATGAATGAATTCCAGAGATACTTCCATGGATAACATTTACATTTATATGCATAATTATATTGATAAATTTACAGTGATATAAAAAAAGAGGTATTAGCTAATTCTGATCATCTGTAAGTGGTAGAATTTTAGATAGTGAAAATCAGTGAAATGCAAAATGGAGCAGAGGAAAGAAGAGCGACTTCTGAACAAGTAAATAAATCATTGTTTCATTAATGGGTAGAGGATGCATGTTGTTACTTGAATCAATTCCCTATGTTGCCTCTGCTTTCATCGTTTCTTCTCATCTTTTCTTTTGAAATTACGGATTCACTAGGCCCTCCAGATGGTTTCACTAAGTGTTTCTGAGTAGCAAGAGGAGATGGATGGGTCTTCTGAGTTGGGGTTATAAGCAGGTACAGTAGGGACTATTTTCTTGATTAGGATTAATTCTGATTGGTGAATTGCCCTCATTAGCAGAAATGAACCAGTGTTTTATTGAAAATGTGTGAAATTATCTACATTTTTTGCTTTCTTTCTTTGTCACCAAAACCTGATTTAAATTTTGTTATTACCAGGGGAATCAGTAATCCTTAGATTTATAATCTACTTATGTGTCTATTTATTAATCTATTTATGATAGCCCACCTTTTACAAAAAAGTTCTTTCAAGCAAACATAATTATACCACATGAAAGATTAATAAAAAGGGCAGGATGAAGGAGTAGAAACACATGAAAGAAAAGGGGAAAAACATGTGCACCTGAAATTAGAATAATATGGTTACTGTGGAGAATGAAATCATGGGGTGTCTAAAATATTTGTTTAGTTAGAAAAGAAATTTGAGTCCTAAATTTATCTGGAATCAGATTCTCATTCTGCCATAGGTGAGCTGTGTGGCTTTGGCAACCACTTTTCTAGAGCCTCAATTTTCTCATCTGTAAAATAGAGGTAGTATTAATATATTACTGGGAGGATTAAAAGAGCTTTTGCATGTGTCATGTTTTGTAAAGACACTACACACATCTGAGAGATTACTAGGAGGGAAACTTTACTCAAATGCTTGTCATATTGAATGTGGAGTAATAAAACTGGCAGTTAATTATGAAGAGGTTAACTCATATTTCCCCTCAACAATATTAATAATCCAATTGCTCCCAAGTAGAGTGTGGGGGTACCTATACTTCCAGTTCAAATGTTCTCAAAAGGAAAATTCCTGGTTAAATACTTGACTCAGACTCCACAGCTCAGTGCCATAGGGTGTGAAAAAGCAGCAGTGGCCTAGACATTTTTACGATAAAATTTTACCAGTCAGTTCCCGCAGCCACAAGGAATCCTACACAGGATGGTTAATTTTAAAAACTGCTTCCTGATAAATTAACTACAACCTATACCTTGAAGTACATTGCAAACTTATGCCCACGATGGAGAAGCCTTATTACTCAGAATGACCTTCCGAACTTTCAGTCTGGGATTGACTGTGTGAGTAACTTAGACCTTCATAAAATGGATCCTGAGGGTAACACTCCAGAGGTTTCTCTTCAGTTTAGGGGTTCCGAGCATGTTGCTTAGGGTCTTGTATGGAGACTGGAGCAAAATAAGTATTGAATGAATGCATTAACTAAATCCAGCTTCGTTTACTGAGCATCCCAGGAACAGTCACCTGAGGAAGCCAGTACTCCTGCTCTGAGGTGTTTTCTATTCTGCTGAGTGACGTTACCTATCTTGTTGTTTGTCCAGGATGGAGCTGGCATATGTAAGAACTAGTTGGGGATTCGGTCTCGGCTCTCATGTCTGGCTCGCCTCGGTCTCCCTGCGTGATTGCACCCCCTTCTTTGGCTTCAGCCATAGTCTCCAAGCTCAAGACCCTGGGCCTCTCTCTGGAATTCCCACTCCAGATAGCCAACTGCCCACCCTCTGTTCAATTAAGACAGTTCCACATGCGTGGCCCACAGGCAACTCAAATTCCACTTCTTATTCTTGTATCCCACAAACTTCCTCTCCAATAAAACTCACTTTGGTCAGAAAATTGAGAAACCTGAGACTCAATCTAGGTAGTTCCCTCTTCCTCACTTGTCCCCCATTTCTGGCCAACCGTTAAATTCTGCTTATTTGATTCTCTTCTCTGAACATCTCTCAACTCAATCCCCTCTCTCCATTCTCACTGCCGCTACCATAGTTCACATCACCAACACTCTTTTTCTTGATTAGATGTAATAGGTCATCCAGCTACCAGTCTAGGATTCCTCGTTTCCGTCCACTATTCCACTTGGGGGATTATCCTAAAACCCAGATCTGTTGACATCATTCCTCCAAGAGGTGGTAACTCCTACCCATCCTTCAGTCTCAGTTTAGCAGTAACTTACTTTGAGAAGACTTATCTGATTCCTTGTGGATTAGTTAGAAAGAAAAGTGAATTATACATGGGAAGCATTCTTTTTTTAACATGAAAATGTGAATTGTATATAGAAGAACACAGTGCTGAAGTCCTTTATATGTTAGACCTGTTGAGGAAGCAGATGGGACTTAATTCAGAGTTAGTAAAAGTTACTGAACATCTTACAGAATAAACATCCCTGAAACCACAGGGGAATCACAGTATTCTTCTTGCACTGCATTCTAATTCCATTTCCACCTTCCTAAGTCCATCTGCTTTCACTGTTTCCACTTAGAGCCATCAAATCATTTGCCACCATCACCACAGCAGAATCCCTTGACCACTGGTAAATTGTTACTAGATTATTCTATCATCCTCCTTACTTGCTTTCGGAGTCCAGTTTTTTGAAGTTATTTTGCACTGTGCGATAAATCTCTATTTCAGGCCTGCTGCCTTGATTATATCTCTGGTTTTCTCAGCTCTGTCAGAGAGTCCCACTGTCTTCCAAATCAGCTACAATCTTCTAATATTAACCTTGAAAATTTTCCATCACACAGGCTTCTTTTCTCATCCAGCTTTTCCAGAGTTGTGAATCAGCTGTGGCTGTCTACCTCCCCAGGGCTCTCCTATTCCTCGATGAGCCTTCAACATACAAAATACAGCCTTAGATTAGCAGTTCTGGAATTCATCTATTCAAAAGCACTTGTGGACTACTCAAAGAAACTCCTTTTTATTGGATATTTTTATTTTGCAACCTGTAGTAACATTCTCTAACACCCTAACACCCTTGTTTACTCATTTCAAAATCATGATATTTGTTTTGACACACTCTTTTTATTGATCATACATTTTCTTACCTTCTAAAATTCTTCAGGGCAGGAACAACTTCTCTTAATTCTATATATTGTGTAATCCTAAGTACTTAGAAGTGGTACTGTTTGTTCCATGGGTCTTCAATAAATATTTGCTGATTTAGTGATCAATCTGTTTGTTTGTAACTATATTGTGTATTTCATATCAGAAAAATGAGGATCTGCCCAATGTGCTAATTGTTTAGGGATGGAATCCAAATATAATTGAATTTGTGTTACCAAAATATGAACATACTCAAATCCTTGGGAACTACGTCTCATAAAACCTAACAGAAAGGGAATTTAGAGATAAGCTAGTGTTTAAGAAATAGGCATGAGTTATGACTAAATATGTTCACTGGATATCTTGAAGAAACATCTTATGTATTAGAAATATAAAGGCATATTTGGAGCTTTTTCATCACTGGACTTAGCAGTTTTTGACACAGTTAGGAACTTTATGATATTGGTTTTATGATGACCTTTGAAAATTATAAACAGGTTTGGCCAATTGTGATAATTCATGAAACAATCTCCTGACTTACTCATTTGTGAGGCTTTGTAGAAATGTTATGGCTTGTATGATTCCAATTTTTAAAAATTTTCTGATTACTCCTTAAAGACCTATTGTGGTGGATAGAATTCTAAAGACGGTCACCCAAGATTCCCTTCTCTGTTACTCAATCAAACACCAAGCAGGTGCTGTTGTGAAGGCACTTTGTAGATAGAATTAATGTTACTAATTAGCTGACCTTGAGAGAGAGAGGATCCTGGAGCCACATGAACCTTTAAAAGTAGAAAGGAAGACAGAGAAGAGAGTGAGCCTGAGAGATAAGGCAGAAGAGAAAACCAGATTGATTGCAAGCATGAGAAGGATTCTACTTGCTGTTTTTCTGCTTCAGAGATGAAGGGGGCTACGTGCAAGGGCTGGAGGAAGCCTCTAGATGCTAAGAGTGATCCCAGAGGAGAGCCAGCCAGCAAACAGGCACTTCAGTCCTACAGCCCCAAAGAACTAGATTCTGCCTACTGTCTAAATCAGCATAGAAGTGGATTATTTCCAGAGTACCCCAGTAAGAGCCTGGCCAACTGATTTTGGCCTCGTGAAACCTGATGTAGAGGGACCTGTCACACACCAACCTGGATGTCTGGCTACAGAACTGTGAGATAATAAATGGGTGTTATTTTAAGCTCCTACATTCGTGGTAATTTGTTGCAGTGGCAATAGAATACTAATGCATATGCCAAAAACAAATAAGGGTTGTTTTATTCTTTCCTTTCCATGGGGAATTTTAAGTCATTTTGTCTCGGGCCCTTCCAGTTGCCATCCTGAAATTTATGGTGCTCTTTGGATGACTAATAGAGGCTTTGCTTTAAATATGCTTTGTAATAGAGCAAAATTTGACCTATAATTCAGTCAACTTTCAATGCTATTTAGGAAGATTTCTTTAAATTAAAACTGATAAGCCCTTATTGTGAGGGAAGTCTCACCTGTAGAACATTATTTGTAAGGCACCACTGGGGGGTGGCGTTCAGAGCCTGCTTCAGCGGTAAGATGACTGTGTGTTAACATGTGGTATGATCTGAGGAGTCAAATGGAATTTTCCTCTTCGTGGAAAATATTCTCTCATTAGCTGCCTGAAAACTTCATCTTTAGAGACAAGTATTAAATGGAGTTGTTAAAATGTTACCTTGAAGAAATAACACTTCATCAAATGGCCTTTATAGAGCCCCTCACAGTTTACAAAGCATTTCTACATGCATTGCCTAATTCCCTCATCGCAGTGATCCGTGATGGGGTGAGTGGGGTGATTTTTCTTTTCTTTGCTTTTTATGCCTCATAGCACTTTGTAATTTCCATCTCGTTAGTAGCGTTTTTATTTCCTTATGGGGAAGTGCCCTCTTCACTCTTGGTTCCTGGGGTTGGGACCCTGAATCAGCGCACAGCCCTCTGCCAGCCCAGTAGCCCGGATGCCTCCAGGTCAGCTGTGCTCCACCTGATGCTGGCACCCCTGTTCCAAGTCAGAGACCTGCCACCCCGTCGGTGGCTCAGCTGGAGCCACCCTGGGTAACCACCTCCAGCACCACGGGCTCCTTCACCTGGGTTTCAAGCTTGGATCCTCAACCTCCCTGTCAAGTCTCTGAGCTCTTAGTGTCGTTTTAATAATTCCCTTTTGCTCAACGTATCCAGAAGCGGTCAAACTCATTGCCCTTTTCTACTGTATCACACTTTTTCCCTCCCAGTTAAAATGATATTGGAGGCAATTTGGTATTACAGGAAAAACACCAGGCTGGGAGTTAGGAGATCCAGATCCTAGAACTTACCATTTAATTAGCTATAGATGAGGCTGTTTCTGGGGGAAAAACACACCAACCTCCCTCTACCCCAAACGTTAAGAATCAAACTAAATACACCTTCTCGGTTTCTTACAGGCTGGGTTAATCGGGCTGCGGGGAGCACTAAAAGCAAGAAAAAGAAATTCCGCTAAATTAAACCCAGGAAACATTTATTTAAGACCAATTTAAAAGACATTTAGAAAGAGGAGATAGAAAAAGGGAAAGACTTTGGAAGAAAACTGTAAATGTTGCTTGATCAAAGAGGTTCAGCTCTGGGAACAAAAGCGGGTGTCTCACTCTGGGGCTTGCCAAGTGGCTGCAGGAAGCTACAGGAGCAATGTGATGATTTTCTCAGTGGTCCTTGATATCACCATTTTTGGGGGGAAATGTTATATTAAATTGGGGGGGAAATGTTATATTAAAATATAATAACTTTTGTAATACAAAATCTGAATCAATTTTAGCATAAAAGATTAAAGATACTTTATCACTGCAGCAAAATCTTAGGATCTTACTCTTAGTCTCTGGGGGTGCCTGGTTACTGGACACTTTGGTGGGAGAGTTTGAAAATTACTATATATAGAGAACAGAGGAAAGCTAATTATCAAGTATCTATGGGCACAGCTTAGGCAACATCCGCTATTCACCAAGTTTGAGGTAGAGGGAGAATGGGTAAGAGGAGAGGAAAAGACGACACGGCTAAGTAAAGCTCTGATTTTCCAAAAGACAAAGAAGTATAGGCCACAAATATATATAGTGATCTTGTCATCAACATCACCTACATTTTTTTTTCTTTTCCTTTGCTGCTTTGGGCTCTCAGTTTTCATTTTTTATATTACCAAATGATATTTTCTTAAATAAAAATATTCAGTTTTTTTGTGTTAGTAAGAGACACATACTCAGTAAAACAATCAATGTGAAGGGTTGATAGTAGTCATTTCTCCACCACTTCTCCAATTTTCCCCCTCAGTGAGAAAGATATTTATTTGATTATGCAGGCTTTTAGCTGTCTATATTTCTGAGCTCTTTATTCTAATTGTTTGACAGTTGGCTTTATAAGGTTTTCATATCATTGTCAAATCATGACACTTGTTCTTCCTTGCTAATATTTATGCCTTAGGTTTTATTTTATTTTATTTATAGAAACTTCAATATACTGCTGAAATTAGCAATGATTGGGCACTTTAGTTTTGTCTTTGATTCATTGGAATCCTAATGTTTCATGAGGTAGAATATTTAGGGTAGGAAAGTTACTGAGTTGGGAAGTTGTCCATATTTTTCTTTGAATTAGAAAAGATTGTATAAGGTAGGAAACTTCTGTTCCTTGAAAATTTGTTAGAATTCCACCATAAGCCTCTCTATGCCCAGTAGTTGCTAAATTTATATCTTTATAATTTTGACTCCTTCAATAGAGATTTCTACTCAAGATCTTATGATTGAGCCATTTATGACTGAGCCAGTTTAATTTAACAATTTAAACTGTTTATAAATTTATTAATACACATTTGTTCTTATAGTTAAAAAAGTCTTCCTTATAGTTTGCCTTTTCATTCCTAATTTGTTTTCTTGGTGCTTTGGGGGGACAAATGTCTTTATTGTGCTTACTAGTTTTTCCAAAAAGCAGTTTTAAGTAACTTTTCACTGGGAAACATTTCAACACATATAAATGTAGAGAGAATGGTTAATGAATACAGTGTATCCATCATTCATCTTCAACAATTATCAACATGGGCTGTCTTATTTCATTCATACCTCTACCCATGTCCCCTTATCATAGTCCCCCCATCAAATATCAATATCTAATGTAGATATTTCAGTTTATGTCTCTAAACAATAGTCATATTAAAAAATGAATAGCAATAATACTATCATACCTAGACACTGGTAATAAGAAACTATTAGCATCAAATATTAAGTGTGATGTGGTGTGATCTGAGGTTGATTAATTATCAGATCATCTCAAATACATGGACACTCAATTTGAATTAGAATCTAAATAAACCCATCGTTGCAATTGCTTGACATGTATTTAAATAAAATCTCCCTTGATCTACATAGTCTTGCTCCCCTTCTCTTTTTTCTGCAGTTTGTCCATTAAACAACCTATGTGATTTGTCCTATAGAGTTTGTCACATTGTGGATTTTGCTGATTACATTCCCAGGTTGACATTTTTCTCTGTCCCTTTTATGGCCTGTAAATTGTAGTAAGAGCTAAGAACTTGATCAGACTCAGTTTTAAAGTTTTTAAAAAATATTTTGGCAAGTTTACTTCAAAGTGTAGTGTTCTTCCATTAGTACTGACTCTGTTTCCTCTATGTGATGTTACCTGATCCTGAAAATGATGGGTGATCCCACATAACTTTCCTGAGGTTAGATTTTATAAGAAAGGCAGCATAAATATTTGATACTTTCTCTTTATTTACCAAATTTCAAAATAATGAGCTTACAAATGTGAACTATGCATTAAAAAATCATTATAAGCTTATAGGTTTAACATATTTGTGTTTCAATTAATTGTAGTTATTGCATTATTGATGCTCTAATTGTCCCACCTCTAGCCAGAGGGAGCTTATCCAGGCTGGATTCTAAATTCTCTTGACATGACCCTGTGGCCTTCGATAACTTCCTTCTTTCTAGTATGACAAGATCACTCATCTTGTACATTTCCTGCCCCTGACCTGGAATCAGCCATTTGTCGAGGGAAACATGGTTCTTTTTCATGGGTAGTACTTGTAGGGATCACAGTCTTGATGTTAGGTATGTTCATTGTTACTGAGTAAGTGATTATTTCTAGGCCTTTTCAGTGGAAAGAGCTAGAAAATTTTTTAAAATTCATTTTGAGTTTGTAATGATGCTTTCAAGTTAAAATTTAAATATCTGGTTTCAAAATCAGAACAAAAAAAATACATATTAAAAGGAATAAAACCAGTCTGTATTAAACTCTATCCTTTACAACCATCATTTAGCCTTAGTTCTACAGATAGATACTGTTAAAAGTGTTCTCATATAAGTGATTTGGTCTTTTTGCCTAGATGTCCAAAAGGCTTTTTTTTGTTGTTTAAGTCTAATAGTTTTACCAGAACATGTCTTGAAGTTGGCCATTCTGAGTAAGTCTTCAAAGACATATGGTGGCTCTTTCATATACAGTTTTAAGTCTTCTTTTAATTCAGAAAACTTTTCTTGAATTAATTTTAGTGTTAGTTGTAGTCTTTGAGGACTCATTAAATGTATGTCAGCTTTTCCTTACCCACAGTCCAAATCACTTCATTTCTTTCAACTCCTATTTATCTTTCTCATCATATCTTTTAGATTTAAAGAATTTCCTTCTTTCCATCTATTTCTCTTAAGGCACTGTCTTTTATGTTCACTAGCTCTTATGCTCTTTCTAGTTTATTCTTCATTTTTGATATGATTTAAAGAAAATTTTAAAAATCTTTTATGAATTATATCACCTCTGCAGTACTATTTTCTTAAAAATCTTCATTGCTGAGTTTTTTTTTCTAATTCGGATTTATATTGTTTTCATAGTTTCTGACACAGCTTGTGTTTAAACGTGAAGTTACAGTTTTCTCTGCAGGGCTCCTCTTTCTGACACGGGTACATTGCCTGTAAAGATATTTTCCTGTTCCCTTTCCTCTTTTGCCTATAGTAACCTTATATGTCATTTGACTGAGTCTTTTCTGTTCTTCATTTATTATATCACCTAAGTGTTCTCTTCCTTTAAAGTCAAAAAGTCCCAACACAATCAGGGCTTCTGCAGTAAGGACCTTTGCACACACCTGGGAATTGGATCCCTCAGATCACCTTCTGGGATCCGCTGCTGTGCTCAGGCCACCATGTGGAGCTTCACAGTGAGGGTCACTTGGTTTTGGAGGCCCATCCTATTCCCTCTGCTCTTCCTGCACAGATGCATTTGTGGTCTTGTAGCCCTCAGGGTTCTGTCCCCATCACTTGCATTTGGGGATTTGTGGGATAACTTGTCACCTACCTTTATGCATCTTGGGTTTTGCTCTGTTTTCATGGTGGTTTTGGAAGATCAAAAAACATGCTACCAGTGTTCATCATATCTCAATATCTCCCATCCAAATTTAGGTATATTGATCAATATGAGTTTTTTTTCTATGTCGTATATTTCTTTTTTAAAATTAGATCCTTCTTTTACACATGACTGAAACTTGTCTGGTGTAGATTCCTAGGTTCTAAGTCATGTCTCCTACTTTGAAAATAATGTTACGTTTAAAGATAATGAATAAATTGAATTTGAATAAGTTATGTTTGAAGATAGTATTCTATTGTTTTCTTACATTGCTGATTAGAAGGCATTGTCCATCTGATTAAAAAATTTATCTTTCTTAAAGCATTTAGTATTTTCCCATTCATTCATAATAACCTGAAATTCAGTGATGGTATGTCGAGGGTATGGGCATGTGTATGTGCTTAAATTCTACTCAAGACTCGATGAGCTACTTTAATCTAAGGATTTATTTTTTCCTTCAGTAATGGGAAAGTTTTCTTTGCTGTTTCTTGGAATATTTATCCTCCATTCTTTCTATTCTTCCCTTTCAGAAATCTTGTGAGCTATATATTGGAGCTTCTAGCTCTATTTTCCATGTCTCTTGTCCCTTACGTTATAATTTTAATCTCTTAATCCTTTTATTTGGTATTCTGAAATAATTTGTCCAGTCTTAGAACTCAGTATTTTTCTTTTCAACTGACCACATAAATACTGATTCCAATTGAATTTTACCTTTCCACAGTCAGATTTTAAACTTAATTTACTTTACTTGATTTTTAAAAAATATAAATATGAGTTTCTCCAGTATATTTCTTCTAAAGGCCTGTTCCATCTGCCTTATAAAATGTTTTCTTGGGTGTACTTTTTCATTTTCTTTTAATTTTTACATAATTTCTTTTACAATAATTTGGTTTACATACATTGTTTGATGATTTTTGCTATTTGCCCATCTTTAAACTGGAATCATGTAGTATATAATCTGTATTTGGCTTATGCTTAACATTATGTTTCTGAACTCCATCTGTGTTATAGGTAGCAGTAACTCAATTTTTCATTTGCTGGATTTAATACTGTATTTGGTTGACATGGACATTTGGACTATGTCTAGTTTCTTTGCTTCTATGGACAAAGATGTTATGAACACTCTGTGAACATATTTTTTTATTCTTGGTTGATTGTGTTTCTTTGGTTTTTCTCTCTCTGGGAATTTTTAGATACTTGCTTTTTCCTTCACTGTTATACAATTTTGTTAAGTGCCTTTAGTGAGGTGTTTTTATTTATCTTTATTTTGGGCCATCATTTGTTGCAATTGTACTGTCCTGTGAAACTTTCTGGTATTGTTTCATTAAAAATTTCTCTGCTACTTATTTTTAGAACTTCTGTCAGTCAAATTTTGAACTCCTAGATCTGATACTCTAATTTTCAGCTCTATTGTCCACACGATTTCTTTGTTTTCCTTTGTGGAAGATTTTTAAAGCTTTACTTTTTATCCTACTCTTGAAAATTTACTTCCAGTATATTTCCAATTTTCAAGTTCTCTTCCTTGTCTTATTTTTTGGAGTGTTGGAGAAAGGGATTACATATCTACTGTCTGACATTCAGAATTTGACCCAGAATTTCACTGTTTCGCTTTCTACTCCTCCCTTCTGTTCTTTGCTGGGCTTGGCATACAGGTGTCTGTTTCCCTCAGATTTTTTCTCCATTGGATTGCATTTCAATTTCCTCTGTTCCTACGTGCATGTAGGGAGAAAGGGGTGCACTTGGTTTTACAGGATGACAGGACACTTGGAGGTCTAAGTGTACACTTCTAACTAATGCCCCTGCTTTAAGAGGCAGGTATCATCTTTACCTGTACAGTTTCTGGTTATTCCACACCCTGAGCTTTGTCAGTCTCCCATGGGGTGGATTGGACACTTCTCATTGATATTCTGTACTGTAGGCTTTTAGATTATAGATTCCTCGGTTTTACTAAGTCATCTGCATTTCATCTTCCAAATATAGTTTTCTCTTGTTCTCCTGTTTCTTACAGTTTCATAGGTTTTTATGCCTTTCACTGTCATTTTATTGAGTTTCTGTGAGGGAAAAGAGATGGAATATGTGAAGTATGTGAACAGAAGATGAAATCAAACATATGAAGTATATGAAGAGAAGAAGTATGTGGTCCCAGACATATTTCAAATATGTGTGTGTTTTCTAGTCTCTGATCAATTGCTTTGATATCAGCTGTTTTTATCTCTAGGTTTCTATTTTCAAATGTATTTTTGTGAATTCATATAATTTATTAACTTATAGTTTCTTAAATCTTTTTGGTTGGTGGTTATATATGGGAAAGATTTTACATTCTAAGTAAGTGAAGGGATTAATTGTGAAATCCTAAGCAAGGCAATAGTGAGCTCTAAAAACTAGCATAATAACTCAATACAACTCGTACCAAACCAATTTAATTGCTTTTTTATTGACAGGTCTATAAATATGTCAATCTTTTCTTTTCTACTAAAATTGCACTGCTTCTTTTATTAAATGTTGAACCCCAAAATTGGGAATGCTTTAATTTTAACTTTGAATTCTATGTCTTTAGCATAAACATTATTTTGAGTTAGATGAACAGAATAGGTCTTCTGTTGCAGAAAGAAGAGCCCATTCTTGCAAATAGAATATTTATACTTCATCAACACAAATAGTTCAGGACCCAACTACGTAAGAGCTTCAGACTTTGCAACAAATACATTCCCACAAAGTTCAGTTTTGTTATAATCAATTTGATAATTAGAGAAAAATCTCAGTGGAAGACAATAGGTTTGGCATTCATTAAAGCAGCTCATGGTAATGTGCCTTCTTAAGAATTCACACAATGGCTGAGAGGTTTTTTTCTTTTTTTGTATTCTTTCCATGTAAGTGTCCTCTTATTGTTTGAGAATTACAATTGAGTCTCCAGAGAGTTCAAAGAAAATGTTGAAGAACTATTCAGAATAAACAGTTTGGACCAAACACCTAGGTGAAGTTCTGTAGACCAACAGCAGATCTGAACATCCTAGAAGCTAGATAGTGTTTCATAACTAGAAATATAAAAGCTTACCTCTTAATTCAATATGTTTTTCTATCTTTATTATATGAAATAAACCTTTGAAATATATTTGTTCTACATTTAAAACAAGTCAATGTTAGTAAAAAATGTTTACAAAGAGGCCAGAGTGTACATTTAAAAAAATTCTTTGTTTCTAAAATAAGTGAAAAAAATACAATTCTCTTACAAAACAATTGGGGATTCTAATCTAGTTGCATTGGTTTTATAAAGCTTTTAAAAATAAATTTATTAACAGTTTTAATAACTCATGATTTTTTCACACAGATAGATATGAATTCTATTTTCAGGATGTAGTTATTCTAAATCTAAACTTTGGGTTCTCATCTGAAAAATTTGAAGGTATAAGGACGCAATGAAATAGTATAAACATTATTTATCTCAGTACTTAGAACAGAACGATGGTATTATTTTTCTAATTACAACTTCATAAGACCTAGTAAAATTTGGGAAGTATACATTGCTAATAGAATGTGAATAATACTGTCTTTCTAATAAAAAGAATGAAAAATGATGCTTAGAAATATAGAATGATTGAGTCAGAATATTTGGGAATTCTGGGAAGTCTTATGAGCAAAATGGGTTAAGACAAGTTTCATGTCCTTATACAGATTTTATTAGCAATATATAGAATTTTATAAAGTTGCCAATGTACAATGATTTTTATACCATTCATTATTTACTTTTCAGGGACATTAAAAAACACACATATAAGTATCTTGCAGTTTTATTATCAAATGGATATTTAAATAGATTAAGAAATGGTAGCCTGAAAAATTGTTTTATGAATCATAAATTTTCAGTCTAGCCTATTTCCATCAGTTGGTATACATTTCTTTCATCAGGTTACTGATAAGTCATTCTCTTTCAGTTGTCTTCGGCTACAAATAACAGGAGACCTGAATGAAAGATAAACAGAGAAATTCTTTTCTCATACGAGAAATTCTGCGACAGAGTAGTTTGAGGATTGGTGACTTTTTTGTTAGGTCTGTCGAAGACCAGCCTATGTTTAGGCAAGAAGGGGTGAATTGTGTGTTAAGTATTTCTTTAAGGTCGCTGGCTGCTCTTTCAGGAGCCATGGTCTGGCATGCGCATGCGCCCAAACTGGTCAGAAACAAAGAAATGTAATTACAATGAGTGGCTTGGACTGATCCGGGTTTCCTGCCTGGTCTTGGGAGTGGCCCAGGAAATGCGAGCTACTACATACGGGAACAAATGGGGGTCTGTTAGGTAAAGGAGGGAATATTGGAGTTGGCCATGGAATTATGCAAATAGTAATGAAGTTTGGGTATCTGATTCTTAAAATGTTTCCAACTGCCAGACCAGTCTTCTCCTAGTCCCTTCATTTCTGGTAGTGCCCACCCTTCTTCCTTCATCATTAACTCCTCTCTCCTCCTCCTTTCTCTGCTCCTTCCCTACCATTCCCTCCAGGAAGCAAAAATAGTCTTTTTTTACCTGTAAACCAGTTTACCCACAATGGCTTGTTGCCTTGTTATTTTCCTACGGGATTTCGCTTTCTACCTTTAGACATTCATCAAGGTGCTCTCCCAAACAAAAACAGAATGCCGCCTAATAATGTACTGTGTGAGCTGGTGCAGTCATTCACTTTTCTTATTCTTTACACAATGGGTTAACATCAAAACAGAATGAGAAATCACATTAGAAAATGTCACTGGAAATCTTGTTAACTGCATTAGGGCTCTCCATAGAAACAGAACTACATGGACATATATGTGAAATTGGCTCCTGTAATGCGTT
This sequence comes from Manis javanica, assembly GCF_040802235.1. NCBI lineage: Eukaryota > Metazoa > Chordata > Mammalia > Pholidota > Manidae > Manis > Manis javanica. The sequence continues at coordinate 70,443,817 of NC_133168.1, forward strand.
CTAAGGACTTGGCCCAAATGGTCATGGAGGCTGGCAAGTTCGGGATGCGCAGGATGAGTCGGCCAGTTGGGAGCCCAGGAAAGCTGATGATGGAGTTCCAGTCCAAAGGCCAGCAGGCCTGAGATGCAACAAGAGTGCATATTCCTGTTAGAGTCTGAAGGTAGGGAAAGTCTGACGTCCCAGTTTGAAGGCTGTCAGAAAGAATTCTCTTAGCTGCGGAGGGTCAGCCCTTAAACTAATCGGTGAGGCCCATCCACATTAGGGAGAGCAATCTGCTTTACTAATTTTACTGATGTAATCTCACCCAAAAACACCTTTATGGAAACACTCAGGATAATGTTTGACCAAGTATCTGGGCACTCTATGGCCCAGTCAAGTTGACACATGACAGTAACCATCACAGTAACCTATTGGTCGTCAGCATTCAGAGAACTGAAAGAGAAAACGGAGGCGGTTCTGATCGTCTTACATTAAGTGTTACTGTCAGAGGAATGATTATTCCCTGGGTCATGGCTGAGGTTTCTGGGGGTGTGTGAAGCCAGCCACACTACTGGGACTCTACCCGATGATCTACTTTTCATTCACTCACCTTGTCTCAGGGACACCTTTCCTGACTTTCCAGATTAGGTCAATCTCCTAATTACTCACTGTAACACACATGTCCTTTATTGTATATATCACAGTTATAAGCTGTTACTTATTTTTAAACTCCTTCCAAATTTAATTAAATCTTTGTAAAGCAATGTTGGAAAGGACCTTGTCTAGTAAGTTTAATATTGTAACTTCAACTCCTGGAATACCTAATGCATGACAAACACTGCATAGATATCTGCTAAATAAATGAATAAATAAAGCAAGGGATTTTCTAAAATAGCTAAGCCTGAAAAAGTAGTGTCTATTGAGGAAAACAGTGGTGAGCTGAAACTGGCATCCACTAAATTGGGGAAAAAAAGTCATCCATGGAAAGTATAGGATTAAACAGAAGTACTGGCCAGGCAAAAGATCAATGAGGTATGGCTACTTTCATATCAAGTTTGAGGGTTAGCAGGATATTTAGATGGAGATTGGTGTGTGGCCAGCAGTCAGAATGAAGAATTTGAGTGATAGAAGACAGACATAGAGATCTGGGGAAGCTTGTGGCCATCTAGGAGAGAAGATATGCCCAAAAGAAAGAAATGTCTATATTAAAAGAATGAGGAGATGCAGCTATATCCCTGGAAGAGGGTGAGAATGTATAATCAGGGACTTCTTGGGAGAACCAGGAATTTTAAAGCCAGGAAAGGAAAGTAGAAAGAAGGTATGAATTAAGAGGAGTAGAGCCATAGCATAAAATGCTGCAAAGAAGTCAAGGACAGGGTGTCCTGAGAAAGTCTGTTTTGGGAATAGCAGCTAGCTCTGAGGCTACTGAAGGTAGAGTTAAAGCAAAGGTTTGCTTGCAGAGGATTAAAGAAGAGTTAGATGAGGAGAAAGTGAAAAATAGCAGTGTGGCCATCTCATTTAAAAATGCTGGCAATTAACGGAAAGTTAAAGGCTGGATGAAAACTAAGGGAATCTCATTGAAGAGGGAAACAGTTTTTAGAATAGAAAAGGTGAACATGACTATGCAGTAAGGAAGGAGGCAGTAGCGAGAGAAAAACTAAAGATAGCTTTTATAAATAGAAGCAGTTTTATGTACAAAGAGTTTTGATTTTCCAGTCATTATTTGTATAGAGTGGGAAATACAGCGAATCCTTGAACAGTTCTCATTTTTATCTCAGCTGCCTTAGTTGTAAATATAACAAATCAACTTATATAGGTTCAGCTTGCATCGTACTTTCCCACCTTGCCCAGAATTGATGACCTTGAAATAATTTCAGTGGGTATTTTCTTGAACCTCATGTACCTGGATTAGGATATCCTATGTTCATTTGCAAAAACAATGTGTCTTTCATAAATTCTAGGAACAAAACTATACTGTAGAAAAGATGACATAATGAGGCACTAGACTCAGAAAGGGAGGTTTCCTGCAGCTTTCCCCATTTCCCATATTTGTCTCATTCCGTTTGGTCCCCTCTTTGCTCTGACACAGGTGAGGTTCTCCTGCATACTGTTCTTTAGTCTTCTAATCCAAGGAAGAGTGACCTTCATGGTAACCAGGCCAGACCTTTGATCAATGGGGACACCAATTAGTAGTTGCTTTTATATATTAAAAGTTAATTTACTCTAAAGAAATTTGTGGAACCAGGAGAGAATTTTAGAAGCTGTTCAGCCTTTATCTCCTCCAGATCTAAACTCAGCAAATTCTAATCTGTCTGGTGCTCTGGGTTTTCTGGCTTCTTGGCTGGAAGCATGAAAGGTGATCGCTTTGTCCTTTTTCTCTTTCTTCTTACAGTGTTTCTCATTGTAAATAAAATTCTTGTCTGCCCCTCTTTTTTGAACCACTGATTTAAGCCATTCTCTTCTCAAAATTTCAGCTTAAAACCATCCTTGGGGTACCAGTGAATAGCCTTTGAAGTAGTTTGGTAATTCCATGTTTTGTGGAAGTAGATTTTATTCAGATAAAATGGTTTGCTATTCTTTCATCATGCTTTTGAAAAAGTTATTAGGCTTAAAATGCGATGGGTCCATGCAATAGCTTGCCTAAGGCCTGAATTTCCTTTCCTTGGTCTTTTCTAAAGTGAATTATAGGAATATGTTGTCTCTCAGCCTCTTTTATTTTGGTTTGTGGTGGCTAAAGCAGTAATTTGACCTACTTTGATTTCCATTCAATGTTAAGCTAAAGACAATATAAAGCTTTTTAGGGAGTATTAAATGTTTCAAATATGAACATTTATAATAATGAACTTTCATGAAACTATGAATAGACTGCAAGAAAGACAGTCTCTTGGAGAAGAAAGTTGGCTCTAAAGTTACCAGTGGAAGCAAGAGAGAGTAAGTAAACAGACATGAGCCTATTTGCCAGAAATTTTTTCTCCGTATGCTGTATATTGGATGTGACACATAGAATGGATACAGGTTATCAAATGCCATTTTAAACTGTGAACTCTTTTATTTTGAATGATAATATCGGTCATATTTTATCTGTTCTAATATTTTTGTTCTTATGACAGTAAATGATTTTATTAGATTTTTTATATTTTTATATGGAACTTGTTACTATTTTTATATGGAGCTTGTCAGTTCTCTGACTTTTTCTGTAACAGAAATAAAAGGTAAGCCTAATTAAATTGTAAGAATATTTCCTGAGTTACTTTTCAGAGGCTAATTCATAATTCTTTGGGATTGAAGTGGTAAATGCCAGGTCCACATCAACAAAGGCTTATGGGATTACGTATATATGTATAGTGAAGAGAAAACTATAGATGCGCATTAACAATCAGATGAATAATGATTTGGTAGGAGAGCAGCTAATTGAGAAAATATTTTCTCTAGTTTAACCATAGCCAGGGAAGAATGTGAAAGGTTTCTTTCCCCACATCTCACATTCTGCTGCTTTGCAGAATTAGGGGCAGGTGGGAATGAAAAGTTAGCTGCTTATATTAGTGTTATAGGTGGAATTGTGTCCCCCAGAAAAGAAAGTTGGAGTCCTTATCCCCAGGACCTCAGAATGTGACCCTATTTGGAGATAGAATCTTTACAGAAGTGTTCAAGTTAAAATTAGATCATTTTTGGTGTCCTTATAAAAAGGGAAACTTTGGCCACAAACACACAATCTTCACACAATTTTGTGAAGCTAGGAGTTTGTGTGATACACACATGGAACTGACGTGTCACTAGCCTGTTCAGAGGAGCATGGCCCTGCCAGCACTTTGATCTTGGACTTCTAGCCTCCAGAACTGTAAGAAAATCTTTCTTTTGTTAAGCCACTCAGTTTGGTACTTTGTTACAGGGGCTCTAGAAACCTGACACAATTAATTAGGGTGGGTAAGGTTAGGTGGTGCAGTAGGCCTCCCAATGTCAGTGCATAAACACAACTCAGTCGTGGCTCATGCACATTCCAGTGACTCTGATGGGTGGACAGCCTTCCACGGAGGCATTCAGAGGCCCAGATTCCTTCTATCCTGTGGACTCACCAGACCCTCGGGCCTCGAGTCTTTTTACTAGGTCCTTTTTATTCATTCACACATCTGTGGCAGGGATGGAGGGATAAGTTATATTTGATCAAAGACAGAAAAATTGGATTCTGTGAGTTTAATTCTTCTCTTGGAGCTCAGAAATGTGCTTGGAAATTCAGTATCATTATCATCAAATAATATTGAGACACTTTTAAGCACTTTATACCAGATATTTCCAAAGCACTTTATATATAACATTTTATTTATCTTATTTTGTTAATAGTTGGCATTATTATTAACCTCATTTACGATGAAGACACCAAGGATCAGAAAGGCTAAGTAACTTGCTCAAGATCACAGAGAAGTACATGGAAGAGCCATGAATCCGAACTTGCCTGCCTGAGAATCTCTATTTTCAACTCCTATACCATGTTGCCTCCATACATACATAAGCATATTTATTAGCATTTACAATAGCCCAGAGTCCTTTATGCCTAGGTCATCATTTGTACTAAACAGAATGAGTGCAATCTCATGAATATACAGCCTGAATGCAGCCATTGGAGAAGGGAGATCTTTAAAGCATCCTCAGCGGAGAAGGAAGCGACCCAGGAAAGGACATGTGATCATAGTTACTGCTGGTCAGCATACTTCAAGAGCCCAGACATTTGTCTTCAGAATTACCTTTCCTTTTACATTCTCCTCTTACTGGTCTCTATTCTGTTAGTCCCACAGCCTTTCTTTCTTCTTATATTCTCTCCCATTCCAGTAAAAATATCTACTGCATTAGTTATTTTCTGAATCTTATTCCTAGCTATCTATTAGCCCATTTGAGTGATTGTACTTCTGGGCTTTTTATGATTTAGAATTAGATTTGGCTGCAAGGAAGAGTAATCCCTTAAATAAAAGAAGCTTGAATAAGATATGAGTTGATTTCTCTTTTGCTCTTAAGACTAGATGTAGGGCTGCTTCCCTGGCTCTGCTGCATGAAAGCCTCAGACAGTCAGGGTTCTTTTCTCCCTTTGAGCTACTGTGCATGACCATTTCCAAGGACATGCCCTGTGTCAGAATCTGTTCCATGTCCTGCTGTCAAATATGCATTCCAACCAGCAGGAAAGAAGAAAGGAGAGGAGAAGACCACACCTCTCCCTTCTAGAACCTTCCTGTAAGTTACGCACACCACTGCACATGTGTCCCATTGTTCAAAACTTAGTCAATGGACATTCATAACTGCAAACTAGATCTAGAGGCTCCCATCTAAAACCCAGGGTGCTATTATAGAAGAAGATGAAAATCAGATATGAGGGGATAATTAGGATTCTCTGCCACATGCATTATAATTCTAACTGGGAAATAAAATCTTGCTCCTGCTAAAAAGAATTCCAGTTACCAAGCACTTCAGAAGAATGTATTTTCTGTAAGTTGGCTTATTCTTGTCTCTGAATTACTACTATGCTTAAAGCTGGGGTTTACAATTAATGTTAGGCTGTTTAGGGCGGGGGCTTAGGCTCAATTAATAGGGCCATTTTTGTTTTCTTTGTTCTATTTACTTTTGTGATGCTCTTACATCTGTGCAAAGATGCCTAGATTTAGAGGATGTAAGGTTTTTCATATTTTGTCTTCTCTATATCTGCCACCATCTCAGGCTCTCATAATGGCAACAGCCCTCTCTGGCTGTCACGTCTGTTGCTTAGATTCCACTCCCATTATTCTTGTAATGCAGTGTATACTTAAATTACAAAGTCAGATTAAGACGTCTCTAAACTGTATCTGGGAGGTCCATGATGATTATTAGTAGATGACATTAGAGGTAGGAAAGCAGCTAAAAGCCTTAGGTCCACAATGATATATTCTACTAGGTCATGTTTGCTGTCACAATATTTTTGCTACTTTATTCTCAGTCTTTAAGCTCTTTCTGTCCTCTTCATTAATAAGATTTATAGATCACCCTAGGTGTGAGTAATATGCACTAAGGACTTAATTAGCATATGAATATAAAGTAATTTGTTTGTCTGACCAGTGAATACTGAATCTTAACTGGTATGGAAATGAGAAAATCTTTTTCTCTGCCTTTTCCAGAAGAATACAAATTAAAATAAATTTCAAGTTGCTCAAACCTTGGCCACTATTTTCTCAGGAGACCCATTGCCTTCATTAATATGAGTTATATCATTTTGGGTAACTGTGTCTCATTTATTTAAACAATTCTGGATGTCTGTGAGGCAAGAAGAAAACATCTTAAAATTCTTTAAAAAAAAACCCAAAGGGAGCTGACATTCACCATTATAAGTTTTATTTTATTGCGAATTTTTGATACATTTAGTTGTCTGGTTCCAAGTATAAGATAGGTCATTTATTAGAGTGGAAGTATTGCCCACAAAATGTGAAGAGGGAAGAAAATGTCCGTTTAATAAAGTTAACATCTGTACACTAAATAGAAGGGCTATTTTTGTCAGAGATTTTTTTTTCCTGTGGGAAAATGAGGCCAAGTCCTTTAGCTTTACTACACTCACACTGAGGATTCTCATTGCAGGATGAGTCATGGTCGTAGGGTTCCTACTGGAAATATTAACAGAATGGACCTTTCGAGTAAAAACCGAGCCAAACAGTAAATCGCTGATGTGAATGTTTTAGCCACGTAGCTTTATTTTGTTTGCATAGCTGAACAAAGTTAGGCTACCTCTTATTTATAATAGTTAGACTACCTCCTATTTTCAGTCTTTAAGATATATTTTTATAATGTTGGTTATACCGGATTTTTTTTGTCCAGGGCAAGGTAGATTACAGGTATTTTACAACTTAATCAAAGGATAATTTGCATGCAGTAAACTGCACATATTTTAATTGCGTGCATTTCAGTTGCTCCTCAGGCCTGCCTTCACTTTTCATTGTCGATCTTTTTAGTTTTAGATGGCATCATATTTGATTTTAATTTAAATTTCCCTGATGACTAGCGATATCGAATATCTTTTCATGTGTTTCTAGGCCATTCCTGTTTTGCCTTTAGGAAACTGTTTTCTTTTTCAAATATTTTGCTCATTGTTTTAACAGGGTTGTTTGACTTACTGAATGTAAGTGTTCTTTTGTAACTCCGGGGGGGCAAAATATTTTCCCAGCTCAGGGCAAAATACCTTTGAAACCAAAATCAGTCAAATGGAGAAATAAAGTGGGAGGAACTTGTTTATTGCTTATAAGCAGTCGTCCACTTCTCTCGCAACCCAGCTGCAAAAAAAGGCACCCCACACAACCTCTCTGGTCCAGATATGCCCTTCCTTCCCCTTGTAATTACCTACTGATAGGAGATAACTACTCTCCACCCCTTGGACACACCTATTGATATGGAGATGCACTGAAGCCAGGTGAGAGATTCTGCAATTTTACCCACACTTTATACTCACTGTTCTAAATGCAATTCCTTTATTTTATGTATGTTTTCTAAGTATTTCTCTAAGACAGTGGCCTGCTTTTTTGTTTCCCTGTAGTTCCATTCATTTGAAGATCAAAAAACTTTTAATTTTGATGAGGTCCAGTTTTTCAAAATTTTTTTATGGGCTGTGGATTTTGTGACCTAAGAAACTTTTACCTATCCCATGGTCACAAAGATCTCCCATGTGTCTTGTAGAAGTTTCATACTATGAGATTTTACATTTAGGTATACAGTCTATTTTGATTGATTTTTTTTTGCATTTGTGGAAAGCAAAGTTCAATGTTCATGATTAAAATATGGGTTACCCAGTTGTTTCAACACCATTTAACAGAAAGTCTACTTTGTCCATTGAATTGACATAGCACTCAACCAAAAATTAATTGACAATATATATGTGGTTATCGGTCTACTAATATGAAGCTATCTTGATTATCATAGCTTTATAAAAAGCTTTTTTAAATCATATCAGGTAAATTCTCCAAATTTGTTCTTTTAAATAATTTCCTAGGCTATTCTAGGCCCTTCTATTTCCACACATATATTCAAATTAGCTTGACAATTTCTGCAAAAAAATACACTGATTGAAATTGTGCTAAATTTACAAATCAGTTTAGTTATAACTAACATCATAGTGCTACTGGGTTTTCTAATCCAGGAATGCATTATATCTCTCTTTTTAGGTCTGTACATGTTTGTAGATATATTGGGATTTTGTACAAACCATTTTTCTTCTTCCTTTCTGATCAGTATGCCCTATATTTCTGTTTCTTACTTAACTACAGTGGCTACAACTTCAATTGTAACATTGAATAGAAGTGATGAATATGATCATTCTTGTCTTGTATGATTTTGAGGTAAGTGTTAAATGTTTTTGTCATTAAGTATATTAGCTATGTCTGTTTTAAAAAAAATCACATTGACAAAGTAGCTTTATTTTCCCAGTTTGCTAAATATTTAATTATGTATGTTTGTTGAATTCAGCTGCTCTTTGGCATCTACTGGTATGAATTTTTCTCTTTATTTTAATAAAGTAAATTACATGTTAAAAATGTTCAACCAATCCTGAATTTCTGGGATAAACCCTACTTGGTAATAATGTATTCTATTTTTTATATTTTGTTGGATCTTATTTGCTAATATTTTCCAAAGGATTTTTGTGACCATGTCCATGAGGGATATTGGTCTGTAATATTTTAGGCTTATAATCCCAGAAAATGAGTTTCTCAGTGTTTCTTCCTTCTGTTTTTTGAAAATGTATGATTGGTATTATTTTTCCTCAATGTTTGATAGGATTCACCAGTAAAACTATTTTTGCCAGGTTTTTTTTTTTTGATTGTTGAAATGCTTTTTTATAACAAATTCAATTTATTTAATTGATATAGGGACATTCAGAGCTTCTGTTTCACTTTTTGTCATTTTTAAAAATGGTATTTTTAAAGCATTTGTCCATTTCATCTCAGTTGTCAAATTTATTCACATTAAAAATTTCTTTATCTTTTTAATATCTGTAAGATCTGATAGGTAATCCTTTTTTATTCATGAGACTAGTATTTTGTATTCTTTCTCTTCTTGATCAGTCCAAGGGTTTGTTAATTTTGTTACTCTTTTCAAAAACTAATTTTTTCCTCTTTTCCTCTATTGCCCATTTTCTATTGTAGTGCTCTTAATCTTATCTTATTATTTTATTATTTTTACCTAATTTGTCTTTTGTTCCTCTTACTGTTTTCTAAACTTTTTACTGGAATTGTAGGTCACTGATTTAGGCATTTTTTCTTTCCTAATATAAACATTTAAAACAATGACTTTCCCTCTAAATATTGCTTTAGTTGCATCCCACATAACTTGGTATGGTATATTCTTATTATTCAGTTAAACATATATTCAAATTTCATTTATAATTTTTCCTTCCACCTGCAGATTATACTGGAGCATGATTTTTGTACTCCAAATATTTGATATTTTTCCAGAAATATTATTATTATTTATTTCTAATTTAATTTCATTCTGTCTAGAGAACATCCGCTATATCATTTCAATCCTTTAAAACTTATTGAGAATTGTTTTATGGTTAGTCATGGTGAATGTGTACATTTGAAAAGGCACTCTGCAATTATTAGGCATAGTGTTATGTAAATGTCAATTAGGTGAATGTGGTTGTTTTGGTTGTTTAAATCTTCTATGCCTTTCCAGTATTATTCTGGCCTAAATGTTCCATCAATTTCTGACAGAGGGGTGTTAAAAATCTCTTAATGTAATTGTGGAATTGAGTAATTTTCCCTTTAATTCTGTCATGTTTTTTCTTACCTGTATTCTTTTGGTTCTTTGTTGTTAGGTGCATACATATTTATGATTGTTATGTCATTTTGATGAACTGGCCCACTTATTGTTATGAAATGTCTGGCTTTATATCTGATAATACTCTTGGTCCTTAAGTCTGTTATATAATATGAGCAATGTCCCTCCAATCTTCATTTGCTTTTTAATCCACTGTGACAGTCTCTGACTTTTAATTAGAGAGTTTATATCTTTAACATTTAATGTAATTATTTATATACTTGGATTTATGTCATCCATTTTATTTTATTTTTCTGTGTATCCTCTCCTCTTTCCATTGCTCATATATTCCCTCCTACTTTTCCTACAATTTTTTAGGTTATTAGAAATTTTTTTAGCATTCTATTTTCATTTCTATGTTGCTATATCTCATTGACAATCTAGCTATATTTTGTTGTAGTTTTTAAAATGATTGTTCTAGGGACAACAATATATATATATCCCTAATCTTATTCAGCTTATTTGAAGTTAATATACAAAAATGGTACTATAGAATATCTAAATACGAAAACTTACATATATATATATATACCTATTTAATATTTATTTTACCAAATATACATTGTCATATATATTACAACTGCATACCATTGAAAACCTCACCAAACAGTGCTCTAATTTTTATTTTAAATAATGATAAGCATTTTATGGAACTAGAGAAAAAACAAGTTACTCAGATATTTACCATTTCTAGTGCTTTTCATTTGTTCTTAAAGATCCAGATTTTTCTCTGGAAACACTTCCCTTTAGCATATAATAAAGAAATGTATTAAGCATTTCTTACACTTAAGGTCTGATGGTGACATATTTTGTTGGGTTTTCTCTATTTTAAAATATTTTAATTTCACCTTCATTCCTAAGGATTTTTTTTTCACTTGGCATAGAATTTTGTATTGACAACTATTTTTCAGTATTTTAGGTATATTGTTTCACAGTATTTGGCCTCCATGGTTTCTAAAGAGAAATCTCTGATTATTTGCATTGTGATTGTGCAGCAGGCACTGCATTTTCTTCTGACTACTTTAAAGTTTTTCTCCTTACCTCTAGTGTTTTGCAATTTGAGTTATGATGTGAATAGTTATGAATTTTCCTTTTTGGGGAATTTTCTGACTTTCTTAAAAATGCAAACTTGGTACACTCACGTAACTTGGAAAATGTTTGGTCATTTTTAATTTAAATGTTGTTTTCTGCCCCGTTTTCTCTTTCCTTTTGAAATGGAACTAGACTGGAGAGTTTCCTAGCTCTGCTGTTCATGGTGGGCAGAATAAGGATTAAAGCAAATTTCTTTTGATGTATAATTTGGTTGGATTTTGTCAGAAGTTATTCTTCCATTTTGTACTTGTCTTTTACATTTTCCAAGTACATGTTACAGAAATAAAGGAAAATATGGAAAATGTTAAGAGAATTTTAACCAGTGGCAACTGAAAAATTAGGAAAAGAAAGTGCTCCTTGTAAGTTAGTGGCAGTGGGTATATTTAGCCTAGAAAAGGAACAGTTCCTGAGGGAAATGAAATGATGCTGGCTGACTTAGAGGATAAGCTCCAGTCTTGTTCTCAGGCAACTCTGAAAATGGCAACTAAAGGGTGTATTGGAAGGATTTTCTCATCCAAAGTGCATTCATCCCCATGCTAGACCATGAAAGGAGGCAGTAGATTCAAGCTCTTTGCTAAGATTTGAAAAATAAGATAGTTTTCCATGTGTCTAGAATAAATGGTTTGTATGTGGTCCCTACAGAGGATATAGGTGCTGACTCTGTTGATCTCTCAAGGTCCCTTTCAACCCTGTAATTCTATAATTCTGTAATTAATTAGTGAATGAGAGGATCATTTAATTAATATTACAATTAAATCTGCCGGAGGTATACTTATAACCCTGGCATTTTTGAAAAAGCCATAGATGTGACTTCCTTGAAAAGACCCTTTTGGGAAATAGTTAGAGGTAGTCCTGCTGAGTTATCAAAGAACTGTCTGCCTTTTGGCATCATTGAAGGACCATTTTGTTTATCATACGACAATGCTTGACAGAAAATTAGTTAGTAATCATATACAATAGCATGGCAAGAGATCAACTGCTTTGCTTTTGGCAAAAACTAATGATTTTCTTTTTTTTGCAAGTGCAGCATAATGCATGATTTTGCTTTCCATTTTCCACACACACAAAAACATTTGGGTACACTTCTGCAAGAGTGAGCCATAGTATCGAGGAAAAACTAAGCATGATCCAAAACAATAGCTGAGCATAAATAAAAACAATCGAATATAACACAGCACAAGAAAAAAAAGACCTGCCTCATTGCACTGAATTTCTGCAGAGCATTAAAGTTACCTCAGAAAACAAAGCAGAGGAAATAATAAATGGATACTACAAATGAACACTGATGCTTTACAAGGGGACATCTCCAAAATTATTTTTCTATGTAGTTGTCTTGGAAGCTCTCCTTTTTTGTTTTGCAGGACAATTTTCAGTCTCTAAATTAAGGAAAATATTTTTGATGTGCATGATTATAACAGGCTGTTGAATTAAGACTCTAAGGCTTTTGAAAAATAGAGAATCTGAGTATTCCTAATATGACACAATCTAATACAATAAAGCTGAATTTCTCTTTTATACAAAGCTCTTTCTCTACATTCAAATGGTTTCCCAGTGATGCACTTAAACCCAGACTCATTGTAACATTTATATTTCTCCTATTCTTGTGGTTAGAAAGTAGAGTTGTATTTCATGGAAAGGAAGGATGTAAAAGTCATTGTTAAAAAAGAAGTCAGAAGCTCATGAAACATCTGTTTTAATTATCCACAGGAAAAAAATATCAGTTCATTTAATCTAAATACATTTGGATGACTCTTGACCATTAATTTTAACCCACCTTTACGTTAATTTTCAAGGGTGACAAATATAGACACATAATCCCCTAATGGTGAAAACTTATCTTTTCTGAGTTTTTCTGCTAAATTATTCACCCACAGGGGAATTTGCTTAAGGAATGTTAGAATCTCTGTCTTGGGAAGCAGAATCAAAGTTGTATGATCACTCTTCTTTTTTAGAGAGAAATAAGTATATTGATATTTCTTACTATCAATTTCTTCTTTCCAGTCCAAATTTGTTATTGTCTCTGCTGAAATGTGATTATATAAATATGTCCCTTCTACTTATATAGAAATTATTTGGGATGTGTGGTGGGTTATTAAGTGGTGACTTCAGTCTTTCATCTGTAGTCAGAGTGTTGACTCTCCATGGAGTCTTTGTTTTATTTGGGTCAGGATGTTACACGACTCCCAGATGAGTCTGGGGTCCTGGGCCAGCAGTCTTGACACACACACATTTTCTGGATCCTAAGCTATCATTGCAGTTACCTCCCTCTCAGTCACCTGTATTGGCTTGAAATTGTGAGGATTGTCACTGGCTCAAAAAGAGAGGCCAGGAAGAAAATAGGAATACAGAGGAGAATAGTTTAAGCATGAGTCTTTGTTTTGGTTAAATAATTCTCTCAAACTTAACCTTCACCATTGACTTTCTCCTGGCGGTATTTTTCTTGGTAATATTTTATACTTGAAAGAACTAGTTAAAATAATTCTGATTTGTGTTAATATTTGGAACAATAACTCAGCTCCTTGGAAACTCAACATACACATATCTGTGATATATAGTGATTTTTTTTTTTTAGAAAAAAGGGTGAGTGAGAAAAGCAAGTAGATGTCTTTAAAAACATTCTATCAGGCATATTATGGGGAAAATAGAAATTCAGGCTGACTTTGTCTACTTAGCTTTTCCACAGATTTTGTTACTGCAGAAGATCTGGACTTCTATTGCTTTGCTTTCCAGGGAATGTTTACTACCTGGTCAAGTCCTAGCATACAGCAGGTAGTTGTAACTAATAATCCCACACCTGGAAGATGGCGTGTGCCTATCAATACCTTCATTGCTTGTACCTCTAGGGTCAGAGGAAAGGGAAATATGTAGGCTATAAGCCTTGGAACAAATAGAAATTAGCTTTTCTTTGGAAAATGTTGGGCATTTTGTCTTACATTTTCTATAAGGATCTATAATAAAATGACAACAGAGGGCACAGGGAAACCTCTGGATAAATACAGCGGTATATTGGAACTGGCTTGAACTAGCTCACATGAGCTCATTGTGGGCAACTTTCCCAACTTCCAGTTCAGTGATACCAACACTGATTACTTGAAAACAGCCATGGTGAAAGCATTTACACTACAGACCTTAGCAGACACCCCAGATCAGGGCTTCCTCCTCCCTTTATTCCCTGCCAGCTGGAGAGCTGATTGTTCAACCTTCCAGTACACCCCTGGGGGATTAGGTAGGTTTGAGTGACCTAGTTGTTCTTTTCTTTCATATTCTGGGGAGATCTTCCTGTGCAGAAAGTACTGAATAGTGCTTTATGAATGCATGCTTCAGTCTAGGACTTTTTAGTGCACTATAATTTACATATAACATTAATAGAGTTTCAGGTGTGCAACATAATGTTTGATATTTGTATACATCATGAAGTGATTATCACTTTAAGTCTAGGTACCACCCATCCTCATACAAAGCTACAAGAAAAATTATTTGCTTGCGTTGAGAACTTTGAAGGTCTCTGCTCACAATTTTCAAATATGCAGTACAATAGTATTGACCATAGTCATTCTGCCGTACTTTACAACCGCATGATTATTTTATAAGTGTAAGCTTGTACCTCTCGATCCCCTTCACCCATTTTGCTTACTCCCCAACACTCCTCCCCTCTGGCAAACTACCAAACTGTTCCTTGTAAGTCCATGACTTTTTTTTTCTTTTTAACCATTTCTAAGTCCCTTCCTAAGATTTGAGCTCAGGCAGCCTGCAGACATTTGTTTAGTGCTAATATTCACTCCTCATTTACTGCACATCCATGGCGCATCAGGTGCTGTGCTAAATGCCATGGATGCCATATGGACAACGTGGCTATTGTCTTTGTAGGGTTTGCATCTCCCAAGGTTCTCAGCCTTGGTATTATTGTCATTTTGGACTGATGGTTCTTTGTTCTGGGATTTTTGCAGCATGCGTGGCCTCTATCCACTAGGTGTCAGTAGCAACTCCCCCTAATCGTGGAAATCAACCGTGTCTCCAGACAGCACCAGAGGACCCCTGGGGACCGGAACTGCCCCAGCTGAGAACCCCTGTGAGAAACAACTGTTATGCAAGGGAAGCAGCTGTTTGAAAAAAAACCGATGCTTTAACAGGTACTATTGTTATCTCTGCCTTACAGATGGAGAAACTGAGGCATTCAGAGTGAGAAATTACTCCAGTAAAACACCTTCTAAGCAGTCAAAATAAAATTATAACTCATGTCTTCTTAACTTTATAAACAAGTCTTTGCAAATTAACTTTACAAATTAGACACACAGGAGAAAACTGGATAGGTAGCTAGACATGGTATAAATGCTGGGAGAAAAAGTAGTGATTAGCCAGAAACAACAACATTGGTCATAGATTTCAGGAAAGTAATTTAAAAAATGTGGCTGTTTTATGACCAAAGACTATCTATAAGAAAGTAAAGCTCAAGTTCCCTATAGATAAAATTTTTACACTGCAATTGCAAAGGACCCTGATATAAAAGGAAAGGGTCCACAACTTCAGGGTACAATGCGACTGCCTAGGAGGTACCTGATAATCTCATGTTGGAGAAGGACATGGACAAGATGCGAAGGAGCTGAACTCAAATAATGATGAATGGTGAAAACTGATAAAAAGGACTTCTGGTGGGTGAGGCTCAGAATGAGCTGAGGCTTGCAGAAAATGCCAAAGACAACAAAGAGACCTTTTAAAGCTCCGTTTGGAGTAAGAAAGAAACAGAGAGGCCCTCTGCTTGGAGCAGATGGTGCAGTGCTAACAGATGAAAGCTGATTCTTCAGCTTCAATTCCGCTCAGCCTACTCCACCAAGGAAAATCGTGTTCCAAAGGGAAAGATATTTTAGAGCAAATATTTTGAAAGAAATCAAAGCCCAAGAAATTGAAGAAGTCATGAAGCACCTGTTCTAAATGTATTAAAATGGTTTCATTTACTCATTCATCCAGTGTTAACTGAGTTTCTGTCACATGCTATATACACTGGCTGAGCAATGGGGCAATGGTCATCCTCAGATCCTGCATACAAGAGCTTCATCTATTAGTGGAAATAAGTTCCATGTACTATATTAGGGCCACATACATGACTCAATGGGGCCCTGACGTGATGTGAAGGGAGGATGTTAAGTTACAGACTTGTCATTCTTGAGAAATTGGAAGGATTTAGCAAGTTGGAAAGGTGAAGGGTGAGGATGGAGAAGTCTGCTGCTGGTTGGGGAAATGCTAAAGGGCCAAAAATCATGTTATGGGAATCTGCCTCTGTGACCATCCACTTACTATCCACTGTTGGCAATCTTTGAGAATCCATGGTGGACACAAGTGGCTCCGGAAGACTGGAGATGGATAAACACTCAATTTTCAAAATTCAACTCATGTGGAGTAACTGCTCCCACTTTTCCAAATCTTAACTGTTTCACTCACTGATAAAGATCCAATTTATTGCTTTTTGTACTAGACATTTACCAAGTAAAAAGGAGAGGCCTATTTAACATGTGGGTGTTCATAATGAAGAAGAAAGAGGCCCCAATTATGCGTCTCCTTATTCGCCCACATTTGGACCTGGATAAGCTGTCCCCAGGTTCAGACATTTTTTTCTCTCTGAATGAAATATCCTTATGGCACTTACTGATTCTGGTGGGGTATGTTTAGAGGATTGTTGCTGGATAATTAGGGCTACCACCTATGGCCTCCTAAAGTGTGCCCACCTCCAGAGGGCACTGTCACAGGGAGGTCGGGCCCCACAGGTGATATGGTCATGTGAAGGGACGACAACATTTTGGAATGTTTCTGAATGTATTGCCACTGCTGGGCAGGAGGTTTTTAGTGAAGCGATAACCCAGGGCTCCTACCTTCTTGGGCAGCATTATTTTAGTGTTGAAATGTGTGACCAAAGTGGCAGATGACAAATAACTGGGAGAAATTGCTTGTAAGTTGGATGAAAGACTCAAAATTACACAGTTGCCAGTTTGCAATGAAAGATCAAAAACAAAGAACATGAAATTTATCACAGATTAAATATAAGATTCTGAATTTTGTTTGAAAAATCAATATTATGAGTACAGGTTGGGGAAGACCGAACGATTTATGTAAAAGAAGACTTGTAGAGATTAATTAATCATGAGCTCAATATAAACCAGTAATGTGATGTGGCTGCTAAGAAGACAAAGGTGATCTTTCTTTTCTCTTGAAAATTTCCTTCCTCATGCTCTTCATATTACAAAACTAATAAATGCTTGTTTCAGAAAGGGAAACCACAATACAAATTTAAACGGATGGGAAAAGGAAATGGGAACCCTGTCCTCCTTTCTAGTTCTAGGCCCCTCCCAACAAAGAATTGTCCACCCAAAATGTCAACAGTGATGAGGTTAAGAACACCCGCCCCACACCATATTTACATACTCAGCATATTTCCCTGCACACCACGCATCCTAGAAATTACAGCCAAGTAATATTTTCATGCCAGAGTTTCCCCCTTAATAAAATGGGGATAGTTACAGCACCCACCTCGAGAGTGGTTATGAAAATTAGATTAAATAAAACATGCAAAGCATTTGGACGTGGAAGAAAATTGAGCAGAGTACTGTGGAGAATGAGCCTTTATGCAAAATGCTGCCGCAGGAGGAGGTGAGGAAGGAAGGTTCTGCCTTGGGGACGAGGGTGGAATTTTTACAGAGTTTTAGTAAAGAGAGGTCAGCTGAAGTTCAGCTAGTTTTGGTAGTAGTTGCTCAAAAAGGTCTCCTCAGAGGAGGGAAATGTTGCTCTTTTGGACTAGCAGCCTTTGGCTGGGCAATTCCTGTTTTAGGAAAGACAAGGGAGGCGAAGCTGGGGGGCTAAGGTCCCCTGAAGGCAGAGGGCCAGGAGGGAAATAGTTTAGTCTCACAGGTCCTCTTACACTGGCCTGTAGAATGTGCTCAATAAATGCTTCCTGTGTTGTTATGCTGTTCTTCTCCCCTCCTGGGCAGATTTTCTGCAAAGACTCTGGGAGCCATTGTAAGAAAAGGTGGTGGTCGTCCAGGCTCTTGGATCCATACCCTGGCATCGAGGTTCCACTGCACCCCTCCTAGGAGCGGGTGGGCACCCCCTTGGGCATCCCGGCTCTCCTCTGGGGAAATAAATGAAGACCAATTAAATGAGAAAAGCAAAGGTTATTTATTCAGAGGTTGCTTATCCGAGGGAGTCAGCCACCACTGTCGCTTCGTTTGGCAGAACCTCAAAGGCAGGCAGAGGAGTGGGAGGGCTTCCGGGTGCCCTGACGGAGGCTGTGGGCATCGGAAGCTGGAGGTGGTTAACTAGAAGGGGGCGTATTTGGCTTTCTCTAGTTGGTCCTACATTGGAAGAGGGCACAAAAACTAGGGAGGCTGTCAGTTATTAATCAAGTCCTAGCCATGTGAGGCCAGTATTACAGGCATGTTTTTTCTTTACCTTCCTGGAATGTTACTAAAGAGAGCTATATGCTTCCTGAGAATGTGACTTAAAGCAGCTGGCTTCTTGGGTGGTTTTTTTGTACATAAAGGCTTGGTTTCCCGAGCAGGTAGCAGCAGGCTGTGGGGCAAAATTCTATTTTGATTTCTGGTCTGGCCTTTTGTGCATCTGTGTCTTCAGATTCGGTCACTTTGCTTTTCCTCTGGTTGGCTTCTCCTTTCTAAGCACTGGTTATTTTATATGGTCTGGGGGCAGAAAAACTGGCTTTAATTGATCATGTATTCATTCAAGCTTATTATGTTTAACACATTTTATGATGTAAAGGGCCAAAGATGTTGATGCTCAGGACCCTGAGACTTAAAATTCAAAAGGTAAGAATTGAATACTGCCCCCCACCTCCCCACATTATGTCTTTCCAGAGGCAACAAGAAGGAATCAGGAGAGGGCGATATATGCAAGGATATTGGGAAAAGCTAAACAGCCCATAATACGCAGAAGACTGTCGATATTTGTGTCATGTGATATATTTAATTGCTCTCCCTGGAACATCCAATGAAACACAAAATAATTGTTTGCAAAGATTATTGAAGAGCACGCTTTTAGGGACAGGACTAGGGTCACAGTCTAACACAAGGACTGGTGAAAATTAGGGTTAGGAGGAGACGGGCTTTTATCTTTTTTTTAATGCTATATATAAGTTGCAGAATTAAGTCTTCAAAACTTTGTTTTTTTAAATCTCTTTCTTTGAGGCATACTTATTAGCATGTACAGGCCAGTTTTCCAATAGCTTGTGGTATTTGTTATAGATGTCTGAGTGCATACATTAGTTAAGGCTGTATACTAAAACTGAATGATAGTTAAATGAATTTACTTGAATATTGGCACATCAGCCTAAATCTTTAATTTCTGGTCAGGGTGATTAGTCTAAAGTTAATTTCTACTTGCAGTGCTCGGAGGGCACTGACATTTTCATTTTAACATCAGGTTCAGTATTTGTAGTGAAAGTGCCTGAGCATGGTTGTAGCATATTTCCTTGTTTTTCCTATTTTAAGATCGTTACTAAATAAAATACAGATTACTGGATAAAATATAGTTCCAATAAGTTGAAAGTTTAGTCATATTTATTCCATTTGACTTTGAATTAAGCCATATTTCCTAAAATATTTATAAACTAACTTTTGGATGATGCAAATGAAAACATTTCAAGGTAAGGATATTAATATTATACAACTACATGATAAAAATAAGCCACAGGGAGTAGCTTTTAAAATATCCGTATCATGCCAGCGCTAATGAGATATTTTTGCAATAAATACATTTTGCATATGACATTTAAAGCAGTTGATTAAAGGCAAGGAAAGATTGAAAGTTAGCAGGAGTAGAGATAAGAGTTTTATTTGGCATTTTCTCTCTTTTTTCTCTATGATTGCATTAGTGTGCTACCAATCCAGAGCAGTTCATGAAGCCTTGGCTGTAACCTGCTGGGATGTTCACAGTGAAAAGATTGCTGAGCTCTGTTTCCTTGATCCTAATGTCTCTTCCTTGCAAAGCCTGGGGTATATGAGAGGTATTTATATTGGTTTGTACGAGTGCAGTTGCTTTCAGAAGACTTATAATTTGACTGAAGGAGGTATCTGTAAAAAAGACATAGTCAGGTACGTCCTGCTGCACTGAATACTAATATACCATCAGTAGAGGCACATTATGCTTTTATTTCTGACTGTACATTGAATTATTTACACCTTCAAGGCAGCTGATTGAACTGCAGCATCAGTCAATTAGCAAATCAAAAATTTATATGATTCCAATTTAGCATGGAGTCCTTCTCTCTTTTTTTCTTTTTAGATTTTCACCCTGACAGTGACAAATTACTCCTCTGCTGGCTGAGATTGGAAATTAAAAGCATTTAGAGTTGCTCATGCATTTATGCTAATGAGAACTTCTGATATGATTTGCATGCAAAAGAGGACAATCTGAAAGCTCATCAGTTTTTCATGCTTCCGCATTTTGATGTAGCAGAATGTTTTTTTTTTCTTTCTGTTTTTCTGTGGAGCAAAATTTTTTCTCCAGGAAACAATGCTGAATGTGAACAAAAAGAGTTCTTTTAAGTCAGAAAGTTCTCCGTTTTTTTTTTTACCCTCCAGATTCTTGTCAAATCGGTGCTCTTTCAAAACTGCAGCCCGTATTCATTAGCATTTTAGATGTTTATCAAAGGAGGAATCCAGGATCTGCCACCCAAGATTACAGCTCAGCTTCATTTTTAATTCAGCAAGGAAAAAAAGGGTCCTGGGGACAGGAAAGAAGAGGGACATGCACCCTGACAATCTTTTTCATACGTACACCCGAATTAATCCCTTTTAGAACAAATTTGATTAATCACCTAAGGTGGCAGTTCTAGCTTTCATGGATGGCATTGACGTATTTCAGGCAGAATCTTAGTACAAAAGTCCTCCACTGATATTTGCGTGAAAGTGAGGCAACATTAAAAATGAATACAGAAAACTTGAGGGAAAAAAACGAATGAGGAAGAAATGTACTAGCCACAATTTCGAAAGGGATTGAATTATTTCCATAAATATGCATTTATTAAGCCATTAAGGATGGCCAGGGGGAATTGAAAGGATGGGAAATGCTTCACTTTTTTTTTCAACATTTATTTTTCTTAGAAGTTAGTCCCTCTCTTGGGATTCTTCTAATTTGGTGAAAGTTGAATGTTACATTATCAAAATGTAGTGGATGCTGTGGAAGTCTTATTTTGCCAAAATAGCTGTTTTGTTACTGCTTTCAACTGTTATCCTTGGGGTCTTAGTGACCTTGAACAAGGTTCAGAACTATTTTGCACCAACTATGTAAAGGACAATGTGCTTCAGTCCATACATAAACTACCCTCTAAAACAAAGAAGTCAAGAGGTTTCTTCTGCTTTAAATGTTCCTAATCTTATTCACCTACACCTGAAATGTTTTAAGGATGATTTTGGTACTGGAGTTTACTTTAACAATAAAAACAATAGCAGTCTATTTGCCTGCTTGCATCTGCTGCCCTCAAGCTGCTCTAACACAGAGAAATGTGCAATTGAAGTTGAGGCTCTTGGCTGGTCTTTGGAACCCATGTAGGTCACCTTCTACACTCTTAGGCCTCCATCATTCCTTGCTCCCAAGTGCCATACTCCTTTCAGGAGCTTTGCTTTCCATTCTGTACTGTAACCTGCCTGAACATGTGCATTTCCGGCATCCCTGGATTTCCCCCAGTGTGTAAGACACCCTAAGCCAGGAAGTTCGTCTTGTTGCCGTCTAATACTGGCTGGCTGGCCCTTGCATGGCAGATGAGAGACTCCTAGCTCTGGATCCTGTAACCTTCCCTTACTTCAGCTGACTGGCCAGCTGGGGCAGCTCAGAGTTCAGCTGGCCTACTTAGCTACCACTGAAGGGGGCCAGACCCAGTGGGGTTGTTTTCTACTTGGGGTTGGAGGGAGTACTATGGACAGAATTGTGTCTCCCCTCAAATTCATATGTTGATACCTTAACTCCCTGTGTGACTGTTTTTGGAGATGGGGCTACCAGAAGTTAATCAGGACTGAGTGATTTTGTGTGTGGGGGTGGGGTGGTGGGGGTGGGGCGGTAGTTCTGACCCAATAGGATTAGAGTATTTATAGGAAGAGACACCAGAGCACATTCTCCTTCTCCCTCTCTCTTTGTGAGGACACAGTGAGAATGCTGCCTGCCAGCCAGGAAGAGGGCCTCCCCAGGATCTGAATTGGCAGGCACCTTGATGTTAGGCTTCCCAGCCTCCAAAACTGTGAGGAAATACATTTCTGTTGTTTAAGACACCCATTCTATGATATATTGTATGACAGTTTGAACTAATACAGGGAGAGATAAGATATATATATTATTTCTATACTTAGAGTTTTACCATCTTATGATACAACCTGTTGTAGGCTTCCCGAGCATGGTCTGACATGACTGTCTTATGAAATAAACTTTTGATTTGTTTTTGGCCATTTAATTTAACCTATTGTCTTTGTATGGAGTTATATAAGAGAATGTTCAATGACAGAAAATTCTGTTCGCTGTGGATAGAGGCAATTGCAATAGAGAAAATAATCACTTAGCAGAATTTGGGCAGTTGGCTTACTTCTAGAATCTATCAGGCATCTATGACCTCCTCCCACCTATTCATCATCTACAGAAAGAAGTCTACAGATAAGGTTGACTTATTTGTTGTCTTAGAGGAGAGTTACATAATCTTAAACTCAGTCATTGTAGGTTTTCATTTAATGGCTAAAAGGGAAGAACAAGCCCAAAACAGAGCTGTAGACTCTAAAGCTTGAATTTGGAGAAGTTGCATCCAAAGAGACCGAGAATTCTCCGTAGTTAGAATGTTGGCATTGATTATGAAAGTCACAGTGAAATTGTCTGGAAAGGATTCCTGTTTTCGTTTGTTTAGGCTATGTATCCAGAGGAAAACATTAACATTTCCTTATTTACTCAGAGGTGTATTATTTTTGTTTCAAACTTTCTAAGAAAAACAAAATAACATTTTGGTGCTACCCTGTGGAGCCTGGGTTATTAATTAACCTTTTGACATCTGGAGAAGTGTTAGTGAGAAGCCACTGTGAAGCAGCAATAGCCTCTGGAATGGGAGTGGCAGTGGCCTGGAGGGGACAGGGGCAGGGTTGTCAGTGCGTCCGGCGGCTGGGACAAAGATCCAGCATGCCATCAAGTCACCGAAGACTGAATTATTTTTCCCACTTTGCTTTGTCCTTGCTGGCCGAAACCATCTTTCCACTCTGTATCTGGTATAATAATTTTTTCCTCCTTTCCCTTACAAGATCTTTATTCTTTAACTTTTATTGTATATTGGTTTTTCATGACAACTGGCCCCCAATTCTTTCAAGACATATCGATAAATCTAACAACTGCTAACATTTATTAAAAGCCTACTAAGTGTCAAGTGCCGATGTATGTTACAGTCCTCAGAGACAGAGGGCATTTTACAGATTAGGGGGTGTTGACTTAGAGAGGATACAGAGCTTGCCCAAAGCCCAGAGTTCCTGTCAGCGGCAGAGCTGAGACTAACGTCTGGGCTCATCCGTCCCCTAAGTTGACAGCACAGGGACATTAGAGGGAGAGGGATGCTACCTGGAACTTTCTCCAATATTATTTCCTGAGATAGTCATTGAAAATGCTTAACTCCAAAAAGGAGATCAACAACCTATCTCTTTGGAGACAGGTCAGCTTGCTGGATTCTATCAACTGCACAGAAATGCTGAGAGCAGTGTTTACTTCGGTATATTGAGTTACTGTTATGTGGCTGCTCCTCTGTGGTGTTAATACAAAGAAAAGGTTCAAATTCATGATGCAGGTCCTTGACCCTTACTCTAACAGCACAGATTCCCTTCCTCTAGTTAAGGCAATCCTCTAGCGTTTACACTAGCATTACTTCAGTGAACATGTCTCTTGCACAGCAAAAACCTCATCCGTTTTCCATTCTAATGGGCCTTCTTACAGTATAACAGCAGAAGCTCATATTTACCCCCAACCCCAAATCTGTAAATGATCATTCATTTACTGAAGGCTTTTGAATATGCTTTTGCTAGAGAAGGCAGGCAGACAGTACTCTCTTTTTCTTTAGAACACATGCTTTTGTGGCACAATTCTTACCTTGACAAATTACAATGGTGGTTTTGCCAGATGGAATATGGACTCCCCAAGGATATATGAGGGCTGCTACGGACTCTGCAAAGGCAGCAAAACTTGTTCCACTTGGAACTGGAAGTGTAGTCAGAAGTCAAATAGAGGTTGTACCAACAACCATTTACACTTATAAAGCCCCCTTTACAAAGGAGTCCCAAGGCACAGTGCATTTAGACTTTTTAAAATGTCAGTGGTTAAGGACAACAGAGAGCAGCGGCAAACATAACCTTTAGTGGAGCCCTGAATACTGACAAAGTAAGAGGTTGTGTGCTTTTTATAGGAAGTACATTATACTCGTCACATTGCATTGAACCCACCATTGTTCCAAATGTGAGACTTCTCTCTGGTGCCAATGGAGTTTTGTGTTGCTGGGTGATGGCAGGATCTGATTCTAACTCACACTTCTAAGCTTTTCACTATGTGAAATAAAAATGCTACAAGGCAGCTGTACTTTGTAAAGACTAACAATTATGCAGATACCTATTCTTTTAAAAATAACATACAGCATAGGAATTCTATATGCACACTGTGGTACTCCTTCTAAAATCTGAGCATCCTTTTCTATTTCTAAGAACAACAAACAGATTGTTGTTTTTTATTCCAAGCTGGTGATACTGATAATTAACAATGCCCATATGGGTGTCATAGGGCTTTCCTGTACTGTGTATATATAAAACTGTCAATTTTTTATAGACATATAGCATAGTGCACTGGAGATCAGAGCTGTTTATTGTTACAGCTCTAGAATTTCAGTTTCACAATCTACTTTACGATTTCCTTAAGAAAAGCTGCCATTTTTTAAACAAGGCAACACACAGAATTTGGCAGTTGTTTAATTAAAATCTATACTTTTATATTAAATTTTTATTTGCTTAACCAGTTCCCCTAAGTCACTGTAAGGTACAAATGTCTTCTCGGTATACTTTCCTAAATCTCCTGAAGGTTGAGATACGGAAAGAGTTGATGAGTCAAGCTGTTGTCAGCAAGCAGTTCTAGGTAAGTTGTTCATTGCTTCATATTATCAATTTCTTTGCAAATGTTACTGTTCTCCCCCTTTGTTTTTGTGATGACGGAACGAATGAAAAATTCAGAGATACTTTTGGGGTGATTTCACCCTCAGCTTTCACATTTGTATCTTAGAGAATTTCCTTTGATTTATCATTGTGATTCATTTTTTAGTCTCCAGAATTATGAAAGTGTATTAATCTTATCTCTAAATATAAATCAGAACTAATTGACAATAGTTTCTAAATTACTCCAAATCCATCATGAATCTGACTCTTGAAACATGAACATTCTTTTAATGGATTATAGATCTTCAAATTTCATCATAAAATGCATAAAATTTAGGAATGGGAGAGGTATGTTAAATTATCTGTCTCAAGTCCTGATCTGCCACATGTGATCTTTGTGGCTAAGGAGCTAAAAGAGTGTAATTCATATTTTCCATCTTTTTTCAGTGGGCTAGGGGACCCTGCTTCTGATTGCAGTTCTGCCGTTCTGCAAGTTGCCTAGGGAAGTGTCATGCTACAAGTCTGGTTTGGGTAAGCTTCACCTTGAAGCTCTGGTAGAAAGAATAGTGAATACCTGGTATATGTTCTCGTAGAATGGCAGAAGTCAAATAAGGAAAGCCCATATGTATAACCCCATTGTAAGCTTCTGTTTCTGTCATGCCACTAATATTTCATTTGCCAAAGGAATTCAAATGGCTAAGTCTGAAGTCACAGGGTATGAAAGTCACATATATGAAAGTATATGCTGCCCTCCAAGAGACCATATGGCAAAGGTGTGGATGTATGACACTGGTACAGGGGAATGATAATTATGACCAGCTGATCCATTTTTGCTTAAACTAGTTATGATGGACTATGTTATCTACAAGTGGTAATATTGAAGTCTTAATGAGGTATATATTATTATTATCATCATTTTACAAAGAAAGATGCTAGGGCAGGGAGAGAATAGTAACTTGCTGAAGATCACATAGCTAATAATGGCAGAGCTTGGCTTCAAGCTCTGTAATCTGGCTCCAGAGGCCTGACTAACTTCCTGTTATGGGTGTGGTAGTTTGACACACCAATTTCTATCATGAGTACTGTACAAAAACAAAAGAATAGTTATAGTATAATAAAAAAATTAATAATACTTCAGTAAATTCCACCTTCATCAAAACTGGGAGCTAGAATACATATTACATCATTGTGTACTATTTTATGTCATGCCATAATGTTTTATATTAAAATGCACAAAGTTTACCAAAAGTAAGCCAATTTAGTACAGAAATCATGGGAGTGAAGGGCTTCTGAAATCATGATGGAGGAGTAAAATGTGGGATGATCCAGTGGTGGCAGACCTCAAAAAAAATCCCCAGCCAATTGGGAAGAATGTATTTCCTGTGGGAGGAGCACCTCTCTAAAATAATGAGCTAATACCTTATACCAATACCTGCATAAGAGAGGAGCCATGGAGATGGAGTCGAAGGTACAGAGGGGAGAAAGCTCAGAGTACAATGTGATGGCAGGTCTAAGAAAATACTAGCATAAAACTGGACCAAGATCTGTTAAAAAGAGTTGTTACAACATGGGTTCACAGAAATCTTAGTGAGCAGGTTGGAAAGGACAGTGCAACTCGTGGCTGAGGAACACTCATTAGAAAATACTGCCATGCTCTGGATTAAAATACTGAGACTTTACCAAATAAAAAACCCCCACAAAACAGAAGCATAGTAGCTCAAAGAAGAGATGGTAAGGAAACAGGGAGAGTGACCTGGCTGAACTTAGGGAAAATAAATAGTAGAATAAAAATAACCAGTAGAGATACAGATAGGAAATAGTAAGAAGCCGAAAGGGGGAGCATATGCTGTAGTAAACAGACAGAGATCTACCCACTGGACCAAGAATAATGGTCAAAATAAAGTGGAAAATAATTTAAAATTGGGGAAAAATTCTAAATAAGGCAAAGGAGTAAAAACATACATAATTGGAGTCTGAAAAAGTAAAGAAAAGCAAGAATAATGGAGGGGAATAAATATTTACACATATAATTCAAACAGATATAAAAGAAAAAGGTACTTTGTTTTTAAAGAAGAGGAAAGAAACCTCTGCACAATCAGATTATAAGGGGAACACGTCACCCTGGCCTCAGATTTTTCCGCAGTAACATTCTAGGCCTGAGTAGCAGTATGATACATGAAAATGCCTCAGTAATTAAATAACATACGAAGTAAATAATATAGGAAGAGGATTAAACTAGTCTATAAATAGTCACCAAACACATGGGAAACGTAGGAAATAAGATAAAACAGCATCACAACAAGTGGGTACTGACAGGGTCTCCAGCATAAAGTGTTGTGACCACTGGGTGGTCATCTGGGGCAGACGAAAAAGAAATTGAACCCATACTTCATATTTTCACTAGGATAAATTTTAAATAAATTTATTAAATGTGAAAACTAAAACTAGGAAAGTTCTAGAAGAAAGCATAAAACAATTCTTTGAAAATCAAGTGAAAAAATCCTTCTAACCATACCTCAAAATTCAGAAGTTATAACAGAAAAGATTGATATTGATGAAAATACAAAGATTGATAAAACCAAAAAATGTTGTGTCTGGTTAAAAAAGAATAGAAGCAAAGTCAAAAGACAAATGATCAACAGGGAAAAATATGTTTTCAACTTATATAACAGACAAAAGAACATATATAAAAACTCTCATGAATTGATAGAAAAAAGAGGAAAATACATAGGTGCAGTTTTCAAAAAAGCCTTGTCAGTGTAAGACAGGATGTCAGTTACAACCATAATAAGGAAATACAAGTCAAACTACACTACTGTGTTTTTTTCCCCTAGTAGAGTAATCCAAATATCTAAGTTTGATCATATACTGTACCACTGAGACTGTAAGGAATAGGACAGACATCTCATTCATTGCTCATGAGAGCGTAAATTTGTGTTGTTGCAGAAGACACTCATATCATCTTAAAAATATTTAGTTTTATCCTTCTTTTCCTTTCATTTCCAAATGTGGGTTTTATTTTTATTTTGTCATGAGCACATTTTAAGTTTCGCAAAATATTTTTTCAGCCTCTATTAAGAGCATCATGACTTATGTCTATCGTCAGTTATCAAATACATTAAATTAATAGAGATCAACTGATTAGATGATTTTTTTTTGCTATCAGGGTAGAATTAGGAAAATAGATACCATTCCTACTAGTTCAAAAATGAGAATTTAAATGAGGAGCTAGTTACAAGTGTTGAGATTGCTGAAAGGGATGACTGGGGATACAAAGCAGAACAGAAAAAGGTAGGAATATATCTGAGAGCTCATAGGTAAATGATCTGTACACTTGTGCCCTGAGATGATATATTTTCTTTCCGTATGTTGCTGGATATATTTTGTTTATATTTTATTTGAGATTGTGATTTCTGTAACATATAAAGCCAAATGAGATTGGCTTTGGACTTGTGTGGGTATATGTGTGATGGCCAACTGCTGAGTTTGGTACAGGTTTATGCTCTATAGGTTTTGCAGAATAAGTGAAAGACGTTGCATGTGTTTCTATGTTCAGGAATGTAGAAATTAACCTTCTCTTGATCCAGGTTCATTAATATACTATTTATCTGTATAAAATTGTTTACTGAATTTGAAATCTGAAAATTACCTCTCCCACCTCACTCCCATTGTGGGTTTTTTCCCTTCCTTTTTTAAATTCAGATCTTTATCCTTTTCTTTCCTGATTAGATTTGCCAGGGTTTGGTTTATTGTATTCTTTTAAGTTTAAAAAAAACTTCCAGTTTTGTTGGTAGAATCTGCTGTTCTTGCCTTTCCATGTGTTTCTTTTCTGTTTTTGTTGTTATTTAATTCCTTTGAATCTAAGTTACTGTTCATTTTCTACCATCCTGAATTGAATGTGTATTTCATTTGTTATCAATTCTTTTTCCTTTTTTTAAATTAAGGTATCACTGATCCATTTATTATGCATTCAGACTTCATTTTTCTCTCATGGGTTCTGAAATGTAAGGCTTTCATTTCCATTTATTTCTAAATAAATAATTTTACTATCCACTTTTTATTATGTAAATGTTTAAAATTTTGAAATGTTTACACATATAGGAAAATGCTGAAAATGATACGATTTTCTTACAGCAAAGATTAAGGACTAAGAGCTACTAGAACTATGTTATCTTTTCTTCATTTTTAATCTTTTAAAGAAATGAAATAGTAGATAAAGCCAAACACTCCTACTATTATCACTTTTCTCTTGCTCGAGGGTAGATGTGTACCATATAATAATGTTAGATAACTGCAATCAATATGTATTATTGGTTTATATTCGCAGCTTCTGAAATTTTGTTATATAGTAAACATCATTATGTATAGCATTTTTACTTAATATAAACATTTTAGATTTATCATGTATGTTGATATTCATGGAACTAGTTTATTCATTTAAACTGTTTCATAGTGCTAAATTGTATGAGAAAATAATTGACTATTTTACTACAAGCAGGTTGTATCTGGAGATCTGTTGTTACAAATTTATGACAATAAATATCCTTTTGTATGTTTTCTTTTGCAGATATACAGATGTTCTTTAAGATGGTTATTAGAAATTAACTTGCTTGATGCTAAGACATTTCTACATTAAGCTTACCCAATATTGCTAAATTTTCTTCAAAAAAGTTTTATCATACACTTCCACCAGCAACTGCTGTTGTCTTCTACTCTTACCAGCATTTAGTGCTGTTACTTTTAAATTTTGCTAATATATTTTAATTCTTGCTCTGTGGATTGCTTATTTATATCCTTGTTAATTTTCTATAGGCCCTTTTCATTTTTCTTATTGATTTGTAGGTATTCTTTTACCTTCTTTATTCAAATGCTGTACTAGTCATATTGGTTACCAATATCTTTTCTCATAAGTGACTTTCCTTTCCATTGGTTATCTTTTATAAATCCAAGGTTTTAATTTCAACATGGTTTCACTTAATGAATTTTCTTCATTACACATGTTTTGTCTTATTTAAGAAATGATTTCATGCTGTAATGCTATAAAGTTATGTTAAGTGTTTTACAGTTCTACTTTTTATTAAAAGTGCTTATTATTAGACTGCATACTTATTAAAAACACAATGCATTCTTAGGTCTTGATCCCTTTCAGATAAATTTCAGTATATGGTGTGAGGTAGAAATCAACTTTTGTCCTTTCTGTATAATTGACATTTATTGAATAATCAATGCTTTCTCCACTGATTTTATAATGCCATCTCTACCACACAGAAAAGATCTCATTTATATGTGTATTGGTTTCTACACTGTATCTTGTGTACAATGGAATATTTCTCTAACGTTGCAGTAATTTCTCCTTATTTCAAGTACTAGAGCTTTATAGTAGGTCTTTATATATGGTATAAAAAGTTCTCAAGTTTTGTTCTGGAAGATTGCCCTGGATATTCTTTGACTTTTATTCCTTCATATGAATTTTAGGATTAGCGTGTCAATTTTCATGAAAAATATTTTTTAGAGTTTTGATTGGGATTCATTTAGTTTATAGATTAATCTTGGGAGAATTTTATAGTATTGATTCTTCACACATTTCTCTTTTCATGTGTTTTCTCTTGTGGCGTTCATACTTTCTCCATGAAAGTCTTCTTCCTCTCTTGTTATATTTATTCCTAAATGTTTTGTTGTTATTGTCATTACTGTACATGCTATCTGTTAGGAAATTACAGTGTTTATCAACTGTGGGAAAGAGCAAAGCACCCCAACACAGGAGGAGATGCAGAATGACAGGAGATGAAACCTTTCAAGCAAAATAGCTACAGAGCTGTTGGGTGTCTAAATCAGGAAAGGTAGGGCTAGACGTGCTTACCAGCATATATTTGACTCCAGACTACCAGCCCATAATTTGAGAGCTAGCATAGCTCCCAGGTACCCAGAAGGCCAATTAGTGTTTGTCAGCTCATCTGAAACTCATTGGCTTGAGTGTTCAGAGCATGAGCAGAAGCTCAAGTGAGGAGGACAGTGACCCCTCCACAAAAGGGGAGTGACACTGACATGTATAATGCAAGAGCGATGCTCTCACTTCCTGAGGTGGCTAAAGACTGATTTTTACATGGACCACACAAATGGCACTGGATGTCAAATCTCAACGCCAAGCTCTATACTAAAGTAATAAACTCCTACACAAAGTAAAGTGACTTAGTGGGAGGATTTGGGGATGAGGGGACAGAATTTTGGCTTTGTTGATGTATTTCATTGCCTCTCAGTTGCATGGGAAGGACTTGAGCTTTCGTGGTTCACAGGAGTTTTGCAAATTTGCTTTCATGCTTCTTTTTTCCAGTTTAAAGTAGAATCCCTGTATGTTGCATTGTTGACTCAGGCTTTGTTGATATCTTTTTGATACAAAGTTATTTCAGTATAGCATAGCCACAAAATTATGAAACTGAAAGTGTGCTCAAGTAACTGCAGTACAGTTGACTATGAAATGAAGGAAATTCTGACAACCAGGATCCTAAACTCATTCACATGCTCACAGCTTCTCGCATACACATTCATATCAGCTTTTGTCTTAAAAATACTCATATAGAGATTTTAATGTTCCACTGTAGTCCTTTAGCAAGCCATCTTATAAATATTTAAGGAAAATACTTGCCAGTTCATCTAGTATTCCCTTTAGATTACCAATTTCCAGAGGTCCCAAAATCCATCTTCCTATGGTACGTAAACCCACATGCTACCTTATGTAGAATAATTTGTGAAATAGATTCTCAAAGCCACTTGATGCTCAGAGTCCATACTCAGGACAGAAAGTTCCAGTGTTTATAAAAGCTTCAGATTTCAATCCTTTTATGTTGCATTCTGACCCCCTGCTGGTTCTACATCAGGCTACAGACAGACTGAAATATAGAACTGGAACAAACTCATTGCTGATCTTGGGAAAATTCAAACACAGATGTTAAACAAAGAGCAACATTTCACAGAACTTCAGTTTCTTCATCACAGAAAGGTTGATATGATTTTCAATTTCTCACCTTCAGCAAGTGCCTTAGTAATGTTGTGGCACAGGTTTTCCTTTTATCCAAGGAAGTGTTTTGGGACCTGCACAGTGCAAGCAAGACCCAGTGAGTGAGAAGCTGACCATCAAAGTCCAAAGCAGGTGCTGGGCTGAGGATGTGTTCTCATAAAAAACAAAGAGTATAAGGGGTTACAGATTGAAGAGACAAAGAGAATGGAGGAAACAGTGATCAGCTATAAAAGCCCAATTAACAGATACTGATGGAGAGAAGCTGGGAGAATAAAAGCTACATCAAAAAATGACTTTGGAAAGTGCTTTGAAAGGAGGTGACTTTTTATTCAAATGTCAAATAAGTTCTCCTGATTTTTAAATTCAACTTATTTTAGCAGCAAAATTTATTCTTTGTGGCATTCTTCTCCTAAGTTTCAATGTATGTCAATAGCATCTCCGATCATTGCAGTTACTTGTCTAAACAAAGTCAGCAGGGAATGAACACACACACACACACACACACACACACACACACACACACACACACACACACACACACACACACACACACAGCAACCTTCATGAAATGTCATGGGATTTCTGGCCCCTACACACAAAAGATGAGAACATGCATTGAAAAGAGGACAATAGTGATCTTGTTAACATTCTAGAGATCTCCAAGAACGTAGTAAGATTGTCCTGCCCCAGAGAGCTTTCCTATTGTCCCAGTGATGGCAGTTTATATGCCAGCAGTGTGAAACTGCATCCAGCTTCATTTGAAACATTGTTTTGATGACTTACACTTTAAGGTTTGCTGGGACTACTTGCACTAAGATTTGTACCACTGAAATAAATGTTATTGAGTTAAAATTCCCTACCTCTTTGATTGACTCTCTTATCACAAAATAATAGCCTACTAATCCAGAAAAGAATTATCTCCAAAAGCCCCTGGAGGGGTTTTTTGCAATGACATTGGGTGGAAAACTTGCATCATGTCATTATTTTTTAATATAACCTTGCACAGTCATCAGCAAATACATTGTGATGTTCTCATCAGAAATTCCACAGGTATTTCCAGACAAATAATGTAAAGAGTGGCAAACTCCCTTTTTGTCCATGAGAATATGATCTTAGAGTCAGAATTAAAAGACTGGAAGGTATGGAGCAAAATTCTGACCATTTATACTCAGAATAAGGCTCTTAGGCATCATATAATGCACCAGTGAGAAAGAGAAAAAGATGTTCCATTGGTATTTATCTATTTTGTTCTGGATAAAATGAGAATTTTGTAAGATTTGGTATATATATTGGTGTTTTCCCTTTCTAATGGCAAAGCACAATAATACGAAGTGGGCGTGATACTTCCTGTGGCAATTATTACATAAATTGACTTTTTAATTGAAGATTGGTAAGGATGCCACACTTTTACCCACACAGCACTGAAAACACTGTCAGTATATGTTAAATAATTTCAACAACATCACTATTTGACTTTGAGGTATGGTGTCATTTTACTAAGTGCTGTCTTAGAGATTTTTTTTTTGAAAAGATGTGTGATCTGTTTTTGTTTCCTAAATAATGTTTTGTTGTGCTTTGGCTTATTACTGTATAGAATAATATTTTCTACACTGCCCTGCTGACGACCACATCTTCTGAAACTCAACTGGGATCACCCAGGGTGATGAGTTCTGTCCTCCAACTGCCTAGATCTCCAAGGGAACCAAAGTCACTTACAGCAACATCTTCAGGAATGTTTTTGTCACGTGAAACTGAAATTTCCTAGTGAAGGGCCTTGTCTATATCTCTTTTTAATACTACCAACAACTTAACATTTGCATGGCAAGAGGCTGATTTTCCCTCTATTGGGAAAAAGAGGCTCAAGCAGTCTGGATTCACCAGCTGTTAAACATATAGATTAGTATTAGACCTGAATGGAGATTCTTGTGCAAGCCAACATTTTTCATACAATGCTAATGAGCACCGATTGCATTGGTAAGCCTTGACCTCTAAAATTTGCAAGTTTGCCCTAGTGTAGGAGAAATCCAGGAAATTGTGAATTCAGGTTAACTCTCCTGTAAACGCAAGTGAACTATAGGAGCAGCCCAGCTAAATCTAGTTAAGCAACTAGGGAATTCTGTGGTTGAAGTATTGTCCTGTGTCAGAGGGTATCTCATAGATGGCTTCTGGAAATGCATTTAATTAATCTTTTATCCCCTCTTCTATGAATGGAGCCTATGCTGTATGTTTTAAAGAGGTTTTGATTGCAAACTCCTTTTGGTGGCAGGGGGTGGTGGTGCAATACAGTAATGTTGTTCTTTCTATGCAGCAAAGCATGGTAAATATTATACTAAAATAATTGGATGCATGATTAAAAGCTCATGAATGTCCATTTAGTATAGGGTGATAGTTTCGAGGGAGAGTCCACTGTTCGTTGAGAACTGAGTTCTGATCAGACATCACTGAACACAGCCAGGAAATTATATTTTTTTGTAGCAAAGACAAAGTGTAATGCAGTCACAAACTATTGGTGAATTCTGGACAACAAACCTATTCCAAATTTCCCCTGCTGCTTTAGAAATTTCATCTTCATCTACCTGAAAATGTCTGTTAGTGATAGGGTGCCTTACATTTTAACTTCCAACTGGAACATTATATCTCTCAGACAAAATGTAATTGACATCTTCAGATAGATCATTAGCTCCATGAGGTTAGCTTTTGTTCACTGCACATAGACTGCCTGGCATCATCTCCAAAAGTGTAAGGGAAGAAATGAATAAATGAATGCTACTTAAATTCCTTAGAAATATTATCAGATTTCCAACTGATTCTGTGTATGCTGTTAGATGAGCATTTGATGAAAGGTAGGGGGAGAAAGTCCAGTGCCACTTGTTCATAGTCAGTGAGAGTGAACCAAGCCAAGTGACTCCCAGGCCACAGGGGGCTTACTTGGCTTGTGCAATGTTCTCATTTCTGAATTGCACATTTGAAATTATAACATGGATTTGGCAAATAAGCATGAGGTCCTGGTTCTAGGCAAGAATCACTATTTCTCTTTTCTATTCCCTGTCAACGAAAGGTATCACTGATGAATTAAATTATTTTAAAACCCAGTTTTGACTTATGAGTCATTTTCAGGGTCTATAAATCTGGACTCCAGTTGGATATAGGAACCTCAGACCCAGGGCAGTAAGTAGGCAGGAAGGTGAAGCTACCTCTGATTTGGTTTAGTGTAGAAAGTTAGAGAAGAGAGCCATCTTACTAAGGGGGTGTGACTATTAACATTGGGAAAACCCTAACTGTCCTGGAACCTGTTGCAGAGAACTACTTTACAACTTGAAGAAGGCTTTTAAATTTTTTTCTCTCATTCAATTTAATTAGCAGGTTAGCTAGTGAGGTCTACTGCCTGAAAATATAAAAATCAATGGACTTTTATAAAGATTCCACAAGAAATGTATATTGAAGAGCATAACCAGGCTGTAGCTCCTTCCCAAAGCATCCCTAAAAATATCTAAGAAAAAAGTTTAAATTCCACCTACATTTCTTTTAAGGGTGGCATGCACTATTCAGTAAAAATACCCCAGCAGGGCATATATGCCTAAAGTTGAGATTAGTTTTCATGTTCAAATCGAAAGCCAAAATGCTGGTGACAGCACGACCCCAAACTGCAAATTAATAATAAAACCACTGTGAATTTAGGGCTAAGAATTAACGATACGATGAACAACAAAAATTATATGGCTGGAGATAACTGATTAACAAGAAAATCATTACGAGAGCACCAGACCGAGTCCAGAGGCACAGATTATACACAGGTTTGAAGGAAGCCACTCCTGTCTGCTTCAGCCACAAGTGGGCTCTTGTTCTAAATTCATAATTTGCTGAAGCAGCTGAGAGAAAAATAAACTGATTTAGACATTTTTAGTGGAAATGGTAGATGGCCACAGTGGGATACTGAGGGTGGCAATCAGAGTTCTCTAGAAAATAGAATCAATTTTTGTATCTATATCTATATCTATTTATCCATACCCAATATATATAATATAAAAACGCTATGTGTGTGTATTATATGTATCATGTGTATATGTATTATATATGTATATATTGTATGTATAATACATGCACATATATTTTTCATTTTATGTATAATGTAATTATGAATACAGACAGAGAGTGTTGATTTAAAAAATTGACACAAGCAATTATGAGGCTGGTATGTCTAAATACATTGGACAGTAGGCAGCCTGGAAATTCAAGTAAGACTTGATGTTGTAGTTCTGAAGCCAACTTCCTCCTTTTCAGGAAACTTTGTCTTTTAAGGCCTGCAACTGATTGGATGAGGCTTACTCAGATTATCAAGGGTAGTCTGATTTACTCAAAGTTTACTGATTTAAATATAAGTCACATCTAAAAAATACCTTCTTAGCAACATCTAGACTGGTGTTTGGCCAAACATCTGGGCATCACAGCCTAGTTAATTTGATAGATAAGATGAACCACTATTGTAGTCTTCTGGAGATTCGCTGGAAGACTATTTCAAGATAATCTTGGTGAATTCATTCCCACACTATGTTCTCATCTTCATCCCGTGAGTGTTTAGAAACCTGATTTTGTCAACATCTTGAGCGGCATCTGCTTTTGGAGATAAGACATGGAGTAACAAAGCTCACAAGACTGTTAGTTAAATGGGAACACCATTTGTGAACTTGATGTACACCTGTCATTGGAATTAAATACTTGCATCCCAAGACCAGCACATTATCTTTGTGTAGATACGTCTACTTCAGGAGCCAGATTGTAATCAAAAGTTTTTGTAGTGAACAAGCAATCAGGTCAAGGGATTAGATAACTCAAAGGTTTAATAGTACAAGGTTAAGACAGGTTAACATATTCTTTTCCATAATAGGATGTTATTGCCAGTGGGGATGGAATGATGCTAGATGTTTGTTTTGGCCGAGCACCCCTTTTCCTCAATAGGACTCAGATGCACTGAAAGTGCCTTTGTTTTCTAGACTTACACTGCAGATACCTCCCTTTTTGATTGTCACATTTTTATGTTAATATATTTAATCATGCTAAGTTTTACAGGTGTAGTATCCATTCTATTTATTTAAGAGGATTCAACCATTTTTCTTGATACATTTTTTAATATTCAGAGGTTAATATTTTTAATCATTATGATTTTGGTGCTGGCTTTATTTACTAATGATACTGAATATTTACCAAATAATAGAGGAAGGGACCAATGAACAATATTTCAACTCTGAACTTAAAGTCAAGACAAGATTCTAGAAAAGAGATGATTAACATTGACATTGGACAGGTCTAGGTTCAGATCTTTGTTACAAACTCCTTCATGTATAAAATGAAGATAACAGTCTGAATGCATGGGATTATTATGATTAGAATGAGGTAATGTAGGTAAAACAACCAGTAAGTATTTACCTACCTAGAGGAGGTGATTAATAACCAATAATTGTTTGAATTTGCTCCTTCATCCCTCCCTTGCTCTTGGATTTGTACATATTTGAAGATGCAGAATGAGGGAGATATTTATCTTTTATTTAGTCAGATACAAATACTTGGCAGAGTTAGAGCCATCATGCATAACAACAAGAGTTAGGAGACCACCTTAGTTCTTGTAAATTATAGACAAATGGGCAATGAGGAAATGACCATCTTTAAGTCAT
Source organism: Manis javanica (assembly GCF_040802235.1). Taxonomy (NCBI): domain Eukaryota; kingdom Metazoa; phylum Chordata; class Mammalia; order Pholidota; family Manidae; genus Manis; species Manis javanica. Next base: position 70,481,535 of record NC_133168.1, read on the forward strand.
GCTATGATGTGAGGCATATCTAAGCAGTTGGAGACAGAAGCTGAGCAAGCCTGCATCCGAAATAGATGACTGGTCTAATAAGGAATGTTGACGCAGATGGCTGCAGATGAAGGGCGTCATAAAGTATTTGCAATCCCAACAGAGTAGGAGACAAGGAGAATTACTGCTTCCCATATTTTGCTCTGATCTCTGCCTTCCATGTTTTAGGTTTATAAACTATTATAAAAGCTGCTAGGAAATGAATATATATGTTTAAAAGTAATTTCTTTAAGCGGCATAGTAGGACGTGATCTAAGAAGCCCAGGTTGGTGGTCTGATGATTTTGGTTTATGTTCTGATTTAGGTCTGTATTAGCTGTCCAAACTTGGGCACTTTACATGAATGCTCCAAACTTCAGCTTCCTCATGTTAATAACTACCTTTAGGGCTGTATTAAAGATTAAGTAATAAGGAAGACCTTTCGTGAGGTGCCATTCAAATGTTCATCATTCAGATATTCAAGTATCAGTTAATACCATAGTTAAATAACTTTGTAATTGAAAAATTTTATGTACAATATCTTTTATGTTTCTGTCATTATAATACCTGTCATTTGGGATCATAAACTCCTCATGAACCTCAATAGTGTATATGTTATATATACAATATATTTAAAAATTAATTTAAAAATATATCTGGTCACACTAAATGCAAGTTACCTTACTTTGAGAGTCATTGCATATTTATGGGTACAATCATGCCAAGGGACATTGTGCATTTAGTTTTAGACCACCATAATAAAAGCAATATTGCAATAAGGCAAGTCAAATGAATTTTTATATTTTCTGGTGCATGTAAATTATATTTATACTATATTATAATCTAAAATGAAAAAATGTACATACCTTAATTAAAAAATGCTTTATTGCTAAAACTGCTAATCATCATCTGAGCTTTCTCTTTGCTGGTGGAGGGTCTTAACTCATTGATTGCTGCTAACTGACCAGGGTGGTGGTTTGCTGAAGGTTGGGGTGGCTGATGATTTCCTAAAAAAAGATCTTTTTGCTGCATCGATTGATTCTTCCTTTTACAAATGCACTCTCTGTAGCATGTGATGCTATTTGATAGCATTTTACCCAGAAGAGAATTTTCAAAATTGGAATCAGTCCTCTCAAACCCTATCACTTCTTTGTCAACTAAGCATGGATCTAGGCAAAGCAAATTACAAACCTTCTGAAAAGGATTCAACATTTTAGATGCCATTAAGAAGACTTATGATTCATGGAATGAGGTCAAAATATCAACATGAATGGAGTTTAGAAGAAGTTGATTCCAACCCTCATGGGTGACTTTGGGGGTTCATGTGATATTCTGAATCATTTGTTGCCATTTCAACAATCTTCACCAGAAATGGATTCCATCTCAGGAAACCACTGTCTTTACTCATCCATAAGAAGCAACTCCTCACACATTTAAGTTTTATCATGAGATGTAGCAATTCAGTCCCATCTCCAGGCTCCACTTCTAATTCTAGTTCTCATGCCATTTCCACCACATCTGCAGCTACTTCCTCCACTGAAGTCTTGAACTCCTAAAAGTCACCCATAAGAGTTGGAATCAACTTCTTCTAAACTCCTGTTCATGTTGATATTTTGACCTCTTTCCGTGAATCATAAGTGTTCTTAATGGCATCTAAAATGGTGAATCCTTTCCAGAAGATTTTCAATTTTCTTTGCCCAGATCCATCAGAGTAATCACTATGTCTGGCAGCTATAGCTTTACAAAATATATTTCTTCAATAATGAGACCTAAAAGTTGAAATTAGACTTTGACCCATGGGCTTCATAATGGATGCTGTGTTAGCAGGCATGAAAGCCACATGGATCTCATTGTACATCTCCATCAGAGGTCTTGGATGAACAGGTACATTGTCAAAGAGCAGTAATATTTTGAAAGGAATCTTTCTTCTGAGCAATATTGGACTTAAAATATTCAGTAAACCATGTTTTAAACAGGTGTGTTGTGTTCCGGGATGTATTGTTCCATTTAAAAAGCACAGGCATGGTGGACTTAGTGTAATTCTTAAGGACCGTAGGACTTTCAGAATGGTCAAGAAGCACTGGCTTCAAGTTTAAGCCACTGGCTGCCTTAGCCACTAAGAAAAACGTCAGCCTGTCCTTTGAAGCTTTAAACCCAGCCATTGACTTCTCCTCTCTGGCTACAAAAGTTCTAGACGGCATCTTCTTCCAACAGGAGGCTGTTTCATCTACAGTGAAGAGCTGTTGTTTAGTGTAGCCACCTTCATTAATGATCTTAGCTAGATCTTCTGGGTAACCTGCTGTAGCTTCTACATCAGCACTTGCTTCTTCACCTTGCACTTGGATGTTATGGAGATGGCTTTATCCCTTCATCCTCATGAACCAACTCTGCTAACTTTCCTTCTGTAGCTTCCTCACCCCTCTCGGCCTTCACAAAATTGAAGATTTGGGGCCTTGCTCTGGGCTAGGCTTTGGCTTGGGGGAAATTGTGGATGGTTTGGAGTCTATCCAAAGCTTTCTCCATCTCAGCAATAAGTCTCTTTCATTTTCTTATCATTTAAGTGTTCACTGGAGTAGGACTTTTGGTTTCCTTTAACAAGTTGGCCAACTGGTACAAGAGTCCCAGTTTTTAGCCTGTCTCAGCTTTCAACGTGCCTTCCTCACTGAGCTTAATCATTTCTAGCTTTTCCTTTCAAGTGAGAGACATGTGACTCTGCCTTTCACTTGAACACTTAAGAGACCACTGAAGCATTATTAATTGGCCTAATTGCAGTATTGCTGTATCTCAGGGATTATGGAGGCCCAAGGAGCCAGGGAGGGGAGGGGAATGGCTGGTCGGTGGAGCAATCAGAACACACACATTTATTAATTTCATCATCTTTTATGGATGTGGTTCATGGCTCCCCAAAACAATTATAGTAGTAAAATCAAAGATCACTGATCAGAGATCACTATAACAAATACAATAAAAACGTTTGAAATTACTACAAGAATCATCAAAATATGACATAGAGACATGAAGTAAGCAAACGTTGTTGGAAAAATTGCACTGATAGACTTGTTCAACACAGGGTTGCTACAAACCTCAAGTTGTACAAAATACAATATCCATGAAGCTCAATAAAGTGCAATAAAATGAGGTATGCCTGAAGAAATGTTTTTATGTAAGTTTAATAGTGATACATTCAGTATGTTTAGATGCTTTTAGATCCAAAATCACAAACAACTTTTTTTAACTGTAAATAAAAGGGCAATGAAAAGATAGCATGATAGAGCTAATTTCTTAATTAACCTGGAAACTGGTCTAAATTTTCAGCTCAGCCAGAAGGGAAATGTGGGTAGACCATAAGAGAAAATATATTTGTTGTATCCATGAAAAATTCTCAATTTCAGGTCTCACCCAGTCTTTAGTGGCTGGATTTTAGATTCAGTTTTGCTCCGTGGCTGGAGAGACCCCTCAGTGGAATAGTGTTTGAAGAAAGACCCAAAAGAAATAAAGGAATGACTCAGGCCCAGATCTAGGAGGAGAGTTTTCAAGGCAGAGGGAAGAACAAAGGCAGCAGACCTGTGGCTGGACTGAGTTCAGCATGTTTGAAAATAACTACAAAACACAAAGCGTGAGAGCAGAGAGATGATGAAGCCGAGGGGTGTGATGGAAGAACAGCCACAGTGACGGGCTTCGTCCGTGCGCTCTTGGCTTGGATTTCTCTCTTCTACCTCCAGTTTGCTCCCAACATGTGTTTCGTTCTCGAAGAACCAGCTCATATTCTGCTCCTACTGTTCGTTCTCTGGGTTCTCAGAACATGTGTTGTGTACCTATAGTCAGCACATGATTCTTATTCCATCTTGTATTGCAATTAATGTTACTTGTTTATAAAGAATCGTACAGTTTACCAAGTATTTACATGTACATTATCTTCGCTGATGGTCAAAGCTAAAATGTAAGGCAGGTATCCTTACAGTCCTTGTGCAGAAGAGGAAAACGGTTTCCAGGAGCAGTGCAGTTGGAACCGAGGGGCCAGAGGCGACCGTGGTTTCCTGCCCGAGCTGGGGCCATGTCATCTGAGCTGCTGTCTTCTCTCTTCTCACCGCCACCGCTGCTGTCATCCATATGAAGATGCAGGGTGGGGTTAAGTCTGCCTCCCCCCTTCCTCTTCCCTGTGCTGTCTCCTCACCCCTGCTGACCCCCACCTCGATTCTCAAACCGGGTCCTCTGCAACAGCTTTGCCCCACAGAGACGAGGCAGGAAATGCCAGCAAGGTTAGGGGATCGACTGACAGTCTCTCTTGCCTCACATGGGACAAGTCTTTATACACTCCAGAGACCCCCAGGCGTCAGGCTGCACTTGCCCTGCTCACAGACTGCCTGGGATGCCCACCTACACCTCTCCCTGTTGTTTTCTTTCCTGGAGTATTTGCTTAATACATCATTTGCACGAGTCCTACTCTGCAAAACGGACCTCCGCCACTGCCAGATCTGAAACGTCAGACCCAAACTCCTCCCCCATGCCAAGTCTAGCACAGTGTGTTCAACAAGGCAGCAGATGGGTAAGTGCTCAGGTTGGCCGTGGACCAGACTTACATCAGATAACCAGTACGCTGATGTACATTACCATTTCTTTGTGTAACATTCAATGGGATTGTCCTCACTTTATTTACTACTTCATTGCATTCATAATAATAAGCATGACTCCCTTTCATCAGTTACCAGAGGGTGAGTCTATTTTTAGCCTAAGGGCATTTGTCGCCCTGGAGTTGCTTTTTCACTGTAATATCAATTGTGAAAATATGTTTGATTTCTCAGGACCTCCAAGACTGATTAGCACATTTAATTAATATATGATTTTTATAGTTAACATGCAAAAATATTGCATATAATATTTTTAACTCTAAGTAGCAATCACTTATTCCTGTTGAGGTGGGATACTGAGTTTTCTCAAGGAGAAAACATTTCATATAGTTATCAATTTAAAAAATACAGACTTCTGATTGAAAGATAGTTTAAAATTAAGCAATCTAGATGTATGAAATGAGACCCATAATAATGGAACTCTTTTGTGTAATTATTTACTTTTTCCAAAATCTTCATTCCATGTGTGAATAAACACAGACACACATGCACACAGGCAGGCAAGCACATACACAATGCAGAATGTGCTAAAGCTTATGTTTTTCTGGTTATAGATGCTGCATGTTTAAATGTGTACAAAGCAGGATCTCCCATTCCTCCTTCAGCCTCTTCAACCAGATGTGAGACCCTTCCCTCTTCCCAAGATTTCCACAGGCACCTCTTTTGTGGCATTTAGTATGTTTAGCCTGGAACTTTGCATGTTCTCAACTAGTGTTATCCTTCAGCCTAGCCTATGGGCTTCTTAAGACAGTCTGAAAGATATTTGTATCCCTTACCACATTTTATAAAGCACTTTGAAGAGTGGAATCACTCATAAACCTTTAAAAATCGGTAAATTATTTCTTTCAGATGATAAAAATAATACCTACTCTTGTAGAAAAAGAGCAATTATAGCAATTTTTAGTGGATAGTAATAAAATATCCAAGATCTAATCACCTAGAGATAACTACTATTAGTATTTTATGATAGGTATTTCCTTTCAACATTTTTTCTGTATATATGTAATATGTTTGTATAAACACATTTAACTTTAGGAGAATTATTTTTTTAAACTGCATATTGTTGTAAAAATAGTTTGGTATCTGACTTTTCTAATTTAATATATATTTTTTAATTTCAAAAAGTCTTGACTTTTATGTTATTTATTATTCCATCACATTGCTGAATCATATGAAGGATTTATTTAATCTGCTCCATGTATTTGGATTTTACATTGTTTCCAATATTTTACTCTTATAGATGTTATAAATAATGTAGGATTAATGATAAACATTCTTGTTCATAAAAATACAATTCTAGAAGTGAATGAATAAAACCACCGAAATATATTATTTTGGGAAAGTTTGTATCAATTTATTTTTCCATGCATAGTGAAACTATTACACAATTCTCTCAACCACCATAGGCAGTTATTTAAAATAAAAACCATACAAAAATTTTAATTCTTATATGAAAAAATGTGACATGGTTGTTTTAGTTTACATTTTAGAAGACCAGTACAGATTGATTATTTTCACCTATTTTTAATGGCATTGTAGAAGTTTTCTTAATGATTTGTATGGTTCAATATGGTGGGGATATTAATTTGTTATATATGCATTAAAAATGTTTTTATGATGTATATTATACTTAATATACATAATATCTCCCTGGTCAGATTTGTTGGGCTTTTCTTCCTTAACTGTACTGCCAAGTCCCTCACATTTTTTAAACATGTAAATGTACTCATGTTCTGTCTCAGATAATTCCAATACCTTCTGTCAGGTGGATCTGATTTTGTAGGATGTTTTCTGTTGATCTTCAATCATGGTGATTTGTTTCCTCATGTATCTTTTTGGTTGTGAGATTATGGTCCTTGGAACTTTTTCTGTACAATTTTTTGAAAACCAAGTTTATCAAGTGTTGCGCTAGACATCACTTACATTTGCTCTTTCCTGTGTCTGGAGACCACTCTAAAAAAAATTTTTGATTTGAAATTCTCAGGTCACAAAGGTAGTGTGAATTCTAGCCCTAAACACAAGCCTTACATTCAGAAATTCTTAGGGTCCATGTATTCTTTTCTTAGCCTATATATTGAGCTGAGAGTGAAATTGTCAATCCTAATTTCAAGGTTGATTTTTTTTCCCTACTTCATCCTTTGAAGGTATCTCTTTGCTAAGTGCTAGATCTATGTGGTCTCTGATCGAGAATCTTACATCCCACTCTGACCCTAGGCTTTGTCTCTTGTGCCCTGTGCTAATATGACCTTTTAAAATCCAAGCTCTAGGCCACCAGGGATTGGCAGAATCTCCAGAGCATTTACAAGACTGGTAGAATTCTTACTCATCATTTCTAGTTTCTAATTATTTACTTCATTAGAGCTTAATCTTGATTTCAAAAAGTCATTTTTAAAGTTTACTTCTGTATCTTTTTATTGAAGGGTAACATGCATAGAGAAAAACGCCCAGTTGTAAGTGTATGAGATTTTCCAAATTGAACACATCCCTGTCAGCACTGGATGGAAATACTGTCCATTACCCGCTTTGCAGAGGCTCCCCTTCTACCTGCTTCCCATCCCACAGGCCATGACAGAGAATGAGTGTGGCCGCAGCATCCACACACCATGTGTGATCTCAGAGGTGTCATGTTGAGTGACAGAGGCCTCATGTAGGAGAATGTACATTGCATCATCCCATTTACACAAAGCTCAGAAGCAGACAAGCCACAAGAGTTACTTCTGAAAGTAGACTCTTAGTGTTACAATTTGTAAAACAGAAGTTTAAAATTTTTCACAGCAAAATGTACTGCCTTTTCTCCCTGTTATTTTTCCCATTTTCTTTTGAGCAAGATCAGATAGCTGTGTCTCTGTAATGTCTTCTAGGATTTTTATTATAGATAAACTTTCTGAGGTTTATTTTGGTTTAGTTCATGTACTGTGATTTTCAGTTAATCGATTATTCTAGGATAATTTATTGATATGCTTTTTCTGGGTTATATTATCATCTTCATTTTATTGTTTGTTCAGCATTGATGCATTCCTCTCTATTCTTGTCCTATTTTGATCATCGCAGTTCTGTATTATGTTCTTGTTAGTATATATTAAGGTATGTTCCACCTTAATATTCCTTATTTTCTTTCTTTCTTCAGTTATTCCTAACATACAAAATTTTTAGGTGAATGTTAGAACTACAGACCCTCTCACCAAATTCCTTAAGGATATTCATTAGAAGTGCATAAAATCTATAAATATATTTGAATGGATTTAAAACATTCAGCTATCCAATAAAAAAATAGGAATAATTTTTCCATTCATCAAATATTTTATGTCCATCAGTAATGTTGACACACTTCATTGGAGTATGCATGTACTGTGTATTTACTATTATAAATGGGCTTTTTTAACATTACATTTTCTAACATGTTAACATGCTAGTATACAGGACAGTTATTGTTTTAATTAATCAATTAATGCATAATTGAGTTAGTTTATGTTGGTTTTAGTAGTTTTTTATTTGATTATAAATACCCATTATTTACTAGTTATAGTATACATTACTTATATTATTATAATATAATAATATAATAACAGAATCATATGTATATGATCATATAGAGATTAGTATATATATCTATAATATATATTATAGATATATATAATAAATATAGATATTTCTCTCTATAAAATATGTACAGAGATTTGAAAATACAACAGAATAATATATATACACACACACATATATATATATGAATGTATAAATAATAACTCTACTCTTTTACTAGTAGGGTATTTCCTATTGCTATGCTATACCAATTGCATTAGCTATTTTCTGGATTCCGTTTTATAGCTTAATCTGAGTCTTTGCTGTTTAGTAGGAAAATATTGGATTCTGTTTTATAGCTTAATCTGAGTCTTTGCTGTTTAGTAGGGAGCTTAAATCATTTATTGTATCAAAACTTAGACCTTAAGTCATCTGTCATTTTGTAAAACCTTCTGTAAAGCCTTCTGAAAAACATTCTGTAAAACCTTCTCATTTTACTGTGAATGTATCTTGTTTTCTTGTTTTTCCACCATTAGGTACAATGTTGGCTGTTGATTTAGATAGTTATTTTTTTACCATGTCAAGAAAGACTTTCTAAGTAGTCTATTTTCTTTTGTTTTAAATTAGGAATGAGTTTTTCACTCTAAAGATATAAAAATATAATCATTTTTTATCATTTCATTCATTGGATGTAGTTCATTATACTAAATTTCATCCTGGAAATAAGTCATGAATTTGTGGACATCCTCAGATTTGTGATTTTTAAAAAATCTCTATCTATCTATCATCTATCTATCTGTCCATCTAGCCAACTTTATCCATGTCTATAGACATATAAAGGAAATATGTATCTATAGATTTATAGAGGAGATATGTACTATACATCCTCTAGATACTCTCTAAAGAGTCTGTAACTGCAATTTTGTTTGTTTATCCTCTTCTACAAGGTTTTTTTGGAGACAAAAAAATTCCAAATTTTTATTGCTGATTGTTTGATTCATTCTATTGCATCAGAGGTTTGTGTGGCTTCTCCCTTTTTCTCTATTGTGCCTTATATAATATATTTATTTTTGAATGGACTTTTGAAAAGATATGTACTCTATAAGGTATAGATTTTAATATGCATCTATTAATTCAGCTTTATTAACAAAATTATTTAGCTTTATATTCCTATTTTATGTATTTAGTTTTGTTTCTATCAGTTTCTCTGTAAGTTTTGCTTCAAATAGCTTAATGAAATGGTACACAGTACATATGTTCAAATGTTATAATATTCACTATTATATCTTGATTGTATATTTCATATTTTATCAATATGAAATTATCTTTAACACTCTTGTTATTTTTTAAACCTTGAATTCATCTTGTCTGAAATTAATATTGTCAACCCTTATTACTGCATATTTATAGCTCTTACAAGTATTTCTATAACCATAGTTTTAATCTGATAGGTTCTCCTGCTTTTAGAATTACTCTCATATGGAAAATATTGGATTCTGTTTTATAGCTTAATCTGAGTCTTTGCTGTTTAGTAGGGAGCTTAAATCATTTATTGTATCAAAACTTATTAAGTCATCTGTCATTTTGTTTCCTACTTTGTTTTTTATGCTTCCTTAATGTAAGCTTTGTCTACTGTATTCTGATGTATGAACTTTCATTTTTTTGCTTATTCTCTTCAGATATTAATTCCACTAAGAATTATCTATTAATTTTCCTTATATTATTTTTCTCTATAAAATTTAAGACTAAATTGGTATCTTTGGAGTCCCTTCTCTACAGGAATTTTGCACATGTATAAAAACTATAAGCTTTCTCCCAAATTTTTGCTTTTTTCTTTATTGTAAACTTAGTTTTACAAGTGTATTATTTTTTACTAAATTATTTCTCCTCAAGTATAATTGTTGCCATGTGAATTCAGTTTTATAAAATATGCTTCAGTTTCCTTGATGTAAATCTATATTTAACTGGTTATCAACTTCTTTCTGACAGTCTTTATATGTAACAGCTTTCCCATTTTTGTATGTTGAATCTTGATCAGATGGAAAATATTTTTAAGTATTTTTTAGAGGAATAAATGAGTGACATATTTCATGAGCCATAGATATCTGACATGTATTTCTATTGTTTCACATATGAACACACACACAAAATTAAAACCTGAAATGGACATAACATTCTTGAACCTTCACATTTGTCTTTCAAAATTCCATTGTTATTCTTCTATTAGTTCCAAAATCGATGCAGAAATGATTGACACATACCTAATTTTAGATAATCTGTGAATAATGTATAGCCTTCCTAAATTTTATTCATTGGCTGTATACTGGTAGAATATTTCTCCATCTTTTCCTTTTAATTAAAATTTTCTTCCACTTTTCCTTTAAGAACAGGATTCTTTGATTTTATCTTGCATACAATGAATTATTTCAATCTGTGCTAATGTGTTAACTGGGTTGATGAAAAATTATTTTAATTATATCTGAATTTCACTTCTGTTCTGATCTGTATTCTTCAGAAACTATAATTTTAAGATTTAGTTTTGATTCTGTGCAATTTTTTCTACCAATTTTTTTATCACCTTGGCCCTCCTGTGTCTTGCTTCTTTGCCATTTTCCTCTGTTTTCAAATCTGGGAGTTTGGGAACTTATTCAGTATCACTGATTCAATTTCCTACAGATTGATCTTTCTATTTACTGCCTCTAATTTGAGTATAACACTATAATCCCACAACAATTGCTCCCTAGTAATGCTTATGTTCATGTAACAATCGAGTTTTCCTCTGTGCAGCCAAATTTTCAAGCAGTGGTAGTTAAAGTTCTTACCTTCCTGGGATTACAGGAAGGCAAGGCCAAAAGTAAATGGTAGGCTACTTGAGAAGCGTGGAGGAAGAGGGATGGTTCCTGTTCTCAGGATGTTCTCAGTTCAGTTTTGCTGACTTGGGCAGACAAAACAAGTATCATGCGCCTAGGGGACTCCTGGCATTGCTGCCACTGTCTTGGAAATCAGCCAGCTACAGGATCCAGGACTGTCCCTACTGATGTCTAAGTAGAGTGGGTAGCCTTCACCAGGTGGTGCCAAATAGCAGCCAAGAGCAGTGTTGATTTGTATTGTGCATTTTGATCCCCTTATAATAACATAACTGAATTTTATGCAATTGGATTTTTGAGTTTTTACTGTATTATTATTTATCATTGATTTCCCTGAAGTCCCTCCTCTGCTCACACCTCTTCGTTTCAACATGATCTCCCTCTCATGTTGTTCTGCTCCAGGGCCTCAAAGCCATGTCCTTTGGCAGCACAGCATTTCTCTAAAAACTTCTAAACTGAATGAATCCATGCAAAACTACACCATCCTGTGTGTTCTTACAGGATCCAATCTAGCTCTATATTGTCCTCCAACCCATATAGTTGGGGTTTAAATATCCCAAGAAATAATAACTCATCCTTCACTTCTACTCACTGAGTTGTTTCTGGGAGTAGCAGAAGGATATAGAAAGATGATTGTGGTTGGGTAGGAAGGATGCCTCAGTAAAAGTACAGAAGCCTATCAGGTGGCCCTGTATAGCTGATACACAGGTACCCTTTTATTGATACTTGTTGATCATGATTAGTGTATTTGGCCAGTAATAATAATCATTTCCTGAAGATAACTGCATAAATACTCAGTATCTTAATTTCTGGTTATAGCTTTATCCACAAGCCCATAGGTAGTCAGCAGTGTAGGACAATGGTATTTTTTTAATGGAAATTTGACCTCAAAAAGATCAACTGTTTTTACAATCTGAAGGACACTGAAATTTCCCTCTTTGCCTGGATTCTGGTCCAATTCCATCCATGCCATTTCTCCAGGATCTCTGGAATGTGCCTGGCCTTCCTGTGAAGTCCAATTTCTCTCTTTTCACTTAAGCTTTACTCTGTGGGGATGGCACAGCAGATATGACTACCCTTTGACATGAGGTTTGTGAATGAGTCCCCATCATAAATGCTCCAGAGAGGAGCCACTGTGTCACAGTCAACACTTCCCAAGAGCCTGCTATGTGCACTCATATAGGCTAAGCACTCGTTTTCTATTTAATTCTCATACTTTTAGGACTAGAAAGGCACTACTATTAGCTTCATTTGACACATCAGGAGGGGTAGACACTTTAGAGGATTAGGGAAGGTATTTTACTTCTCTAATGTTACACAACTTGTAAGTGGCACAACCAAGCCTCAAACCCAGCTCTGCCTGACATTTATGTCCATGGTCTTTAAATTGTTCTGTATTCTCCCAAGACCATCTCCAGCCTTGCTTGAATCTTTGGTGTGGGTCTAATCTGTAGGAGAAGATGTGTACCACACCATCAGAATACATTTCTTAAAATTATGCAGTTGGATTGAAATTTCTGAACCTCATTGGTAATTATATTGGTTGAGGACATAGTCAATAATATACTGATGAACTTCATGTTCAAATGGAATAAAATAACTTCTTTTATGAGCATGTTACATCTGCTTGTATAATAAAAGGTTGTATTTTCTACAGATAGTTATCTCAAAGTTGTACAACTTCCTCCCCCTTCTCTAGAATCTGATAAACTCATTTTTTTAATTGGACAGACTATAGGAGAGAGGGTCATGAAGAATTTGATGGTGCATTCTAAATTGTTATGCTACTTTGCTAAACGGTAGCTCAACCATACTATAGCCTTACATTTTCCTGGGTTTGGGGCTATAGAGACATATATACTCTGATCCATTCTACACACCCCTTTTTACTAATGCCAAACAATGTACTTGTCAGACTTTGATATCAGAAAAGAGAGAACAAGAGAGTTAAGGTGTAGAGTTTGCTATGATACTCTTTTTCAATGAGAAAACATACCTATATCCTAAAAATTAGCTTATTTGTTTTTATAATCTTATGAACATACATAGTCTTTCATTTAAAAGTTACTAGTCTATTTGCTTTTAAAATTAATCATCAAATTTCTACTATATTACATGTGAGTAATTAAACCTAACAGGAATTAAGAAGAATCATGGAGAGGCTGTGTGGGAAGTTGGGAAAGAATTCTACAAGCTTTAGAAATAAAAAATACAAGGTGGAGATATACAGAGAGAGGCCTCACGCATTCTGCTTTTGTAGGAAATTGCTACGAAAAAGCACATCTAGTTGCTGTATTCCGTGTCTTCTCTGTCTTGAACTCCACCCAGGTTGTCACTGATCTTTTAGAAAGCTCCTTAACATGTGAGCGTGAGAGAGAAGAGAGAAAATAGCATGAAGAACTTAACAGAAAGAGAAGGAACCCAAAGATATGTTTACAAAAACAGTTTCAACCTCTACACTCCTTCCATTAAAAGCCCTGAGTCCTTGAAATCCTAGTGACACACAGGAGGACTCCTTAGAAGTGGTCAGTTGTAGAACCCGGGTGTGGAAAGGGTGAGAAGTGAGACCACTTAGAGCTCCCCCTAGAGGTCAGAATGGGGCTAACACACAAACCCAGACCCTGGATATCTGAGTAGTAAACAGGACAGAGGGGCAAAACAGATTTTGTCCATCTCTGTGGGTTGCTACATTTTATGCGGTAAAATTGATCGATTTTCTTAATCCAGCCCTAATGGCCTTACTGTCACCAGGGATTCGTCCCAAAATATGACAACAGATTTTCCTCCCAGCCCCAGGTTCGATGGTGGTGTGTGACCATCAACACATCACTATATTTGTAGCTATTTTAGGATGACATTAGAGAGGGTTGCTAGGCAGATGCCTTTTTTACCTCAAAGAATAAACATTTTAGATGACTAAATAAGTGAGTAAAGAGATTCTTAAGAAAACACTTGTAACTTCTTTACCTAAGACCCATCTTTAATAGTATCCAATTCATTGGTATCCAATATGAATAGCACGTGACTGCTTTTAAGTCATATTAGATTATGTGTGTTTCTCAAAGGAAATACAGTTTTCTAGGTACTGTATGTACAAGTAAAAATGTCAAGGTAGTGTGTGTGTGTGTGTGTGTGTGTGTGTGTGTGTGTCTAGGTGAGTCTGAGTGTGACTGCCCTTGGAGCCTCTATTCTAATACTCATAATTCATGATTCCACTCTTCTTCCATAATTTGGTCAGTTCAGTAGTTTTGGCCTCCCCCTACAATATATTTTGCTGATAATTTTCTTTTCTTTTTTTTTTCCAGTTTCTTATTACTCTACAGATTTCAACTCCTGAAATTTTATACCTGAAACCTTGCCATGAAATATTCAAAAGATGCTGTATTTCATTCTGCTGAATAAGCAGTTTGTTTATTCTCCCTTGGCAAGTACTCTGCATAACATTGTTTCTAGGAAAGGGGTTTATGTGGGATGATTAAAAATTCCATTTTCATAACATACCTCTGATAGACTGCCCACATGGCCCCCAATATTTGTAGAAAACTATTAAATTGTAGATTATAACAGAACACTTCAGTGAGTGTTTCTTCATTCCCGTTTGGCTCAGATGAAGACTTTTAGGCATAAATGTCCTCATTGTCCTTCAAAATGACTTTCTAAAATATATATATATATATATCTACTCTTTTCCCTTTACTATTTTTTCAGGGAGAAAGAACAAATATTTTTCCTTTGCAAAGCCAGCCACTTGGTGACTCTGCTGCCAGGGTCCATTCTCTCGTCTGAGCCCTCACTCTCTTTCTTATTGATCCTCCTTACTAATATTTTTAATCTCTCCTTTTTCGCTGTCTGTTTCTTGTCTTCCTTCAAATACGCACTGTCTTCCATATAGGAAAAATTATTTTTTTCTTTGCTTGCCTTTTCTGCTTACACCGGCTGATCTACATAAACTCTCTTAGCTTTTTTGGAACCATCAAATTCGGACCTTAATCCCATGCAATTCAGCCTAAACTTTCTGGCTACATTGACTAGGTAGTCAAGTTGACCGACCACCTCCTAATTGCCAATTCTGATATTTTTCTCATTCCTCTTTTTCTTCAGTGTTGGCAATTACTGACATTCATTCCTTCTGAAGCTCTCTGCCTCTGAATTCCACATTACCTTGATTTCCTTCCCAATTTCCAGTCTTATTTTCCTGTCCCTTTTCCTTTTCTGGCCCCTTATTGTTTGGCCCTTTACACCTTTAATTTATTAACACTACTACCTCTGCCTTTTTTTCTTCTTTAAATTCTTTCCCTTAGAGATTTCACCCATTTCCAGGGCTTCATTTTTAGAATTCACCCACCATGATGAGTATGGATTATAAATCAACATATATCTGCATTTACAGTATCTCCTGATCTTCAATCCAAATTTGCTGCTTCTTGCTGAATTATTTTACACGAAGGGCCTGTTTTTAGTACAAAAAAACAGAAAACAAAACAAAAACAAACCAAACAAAACAAAACAGGCAAAATAAACAAGCAAACAAAAATGCAAATGGAGCAAAATAAAAATAAACAAAACAACCTCCCAGAACTCCTCAAGACTTACTGCCCCGTCCTTCAAAATGAGTACGTCTACTTCTGGTTAGTGTATTTTTGGCATTGTTGATGATTCCTTCAGTCTGCTTAGCTTAGTGTGGTAGTTATTTTTAGCTCCTCCTTCAGGCCAGGCAGCCCTGGAGGTCACATGGGAAGGCAGAATAAGCGTGCCCTGGGATTCAGTGCAAAATGGAAACACTGTGCCCCTTGTTCAAAGGTTATTAGGAATTGTAATGTGACAACAGCAGAGCATTAACCAAATGTGGGGTACGTCTGAGCATGGGGCTCTGTGTGGTTCATGTCACAAGCCTGTGGTGCCAGCCCTGCTCTTTATCTTCAGGGTCTGTGGATTCCCTACCAGTTAAATGAAGAGGCTGATATAAGTGATTTCTAAGGTCACCCCATTTTGCTTGAAAATTCAAGAATTCTTAACCCTCTTTCTCTGCCACATGAAAGAAGACTTTACTTCAGTCCTTTCCTCCTTTCCCACCTTGCTGATACACTAATGCCCACATACTCGATGGTATGTTTTTCTTACCTATTTCCAAACTTTCTTTGGTCCATCCTGCTTAGATTATTATCTCCAAATATTATTCATGAACAAATGGCCTTTGCTCAAACTTTATTTATGCATAAACATTGCTTTCCAGCCTTGTGGATCACTGTATGAATTTGCGAGGGCTGCCAGAACAAAATACCACAGACTGGGTGGCTTAAACAACATAAATTAATTTCTCCAGCTCTAGAGGCTGGAAGTCCAAGATCAAGGCAGAGTTGGTTTCTACTGATGCCTCTGTCTTTGGCTTGGGGACAGCTGCCTTCTCCCTGTGCCCTCACATGGACTTGCCTCAGAGTTTCAGGCTTGCCTGGTGTGTCTACCTCTTCCTATAAGAACACTGGTCATACTGGATTAGGGATTATACCCACATTTGACCTGAATTCCCTTCTTAAAGGCACTATGGCTAAATATAATCACACTGGGGGTCAGGGTATCAGTGTATGAGGGGTTTTATTTGGGTGAGGGAAAATTCCTTTTTTAACAGTCACTATGCCTTTACATGGTTCTAAGTGTATTGCGAGAAAGCTCTCTGCAAGCTCAGCACATTAAAAGCATTGCAGGCACCCTGAAATATTAATGGGTGAGTGAATGTCCTCTTTCTGCCTGACTCACAGCTCCCAAACACATCTCACCTGTTCTCTTCTGGGTCTTTACCGCCATTATGCACCATGTATAAAGACATAAAGACAGCCAAATTCTCTCTGGTTTGCCTGGGGGGCTGGTTTGCCTGCACGCCTCCACATTAGGGCTCACTTCCACAGGCATCTGCAAAGTCTTGCCCTTGACGGTGACCGCTCTTTCTTCTGAATCTCAGAACATGTAAGGTGTTCCCTGCCCAGCTGAGGTCACCTCGGGCCTGGTGTCATACTCTGAATCCTCATGTATTTGCCATCCCAATAAGTCTGTGAGCTCTTCTAGGGAAGACACTGAATCCTAAAACAGTTCCTCTCAAATTTAATATGTATAAATTCTCCTGGTGCTTTTGTTAAATCCAGATTCTGATTCAGTAGCTCTGACTTAGACGTGGCACCTGAGATTCTGCATTTCTAACAGGGTCCTGGTGCTGCTGACCAAGGCTTCCTCTCAGTAGTAAGGGGCTAGACTTCAGGTCAAAAGCATGGCCTTTCTCACTCACCTTTCTCTCACAAACAAGAAGCACACAGATATTTTCATAATGGATTATACTCTATTGATTAACCTCCACTTAACCTACAGGTATTCATTCAGCCTAGGCCCAGGATGCTGGGCAGGGCAGAACACGATGTTCTCTGGAGCTAAACTCTGGGAAAGGTAACATTTTCTTAGACATTTATGTAGCCATGTGTTCTTTGTTAGGGGACCACAGGTAAAGTGTATAATAAAGCAGCAATTCCAATCAGTTAGAGTTCAATTTTCCTTCACAACATAAAACTGTGTAGGACTACATTTCTAAGAGGAGGCTAAACATACATTGCTGTCGGTTGCACAGAGCAAGAAAGAAACATATTGTGTTTATTCTTTGAACACGCAGTGCATTTACTTCATGTGAAATTATTTATCTCTTAGAATTTATATTATTCTGGAAGAAAAATATAAACGTCTTCAGGGGATTTTGTTTTGTGAAGCATATTCTTTTACTTTTGTCCTTCTCACTTTTGACATAAAATAACTTTTGAGGCGTTAAATTCTAATGAATAAGAACACATTTTAAAGCCCTTTCTTTGTATTTTATTCAGTAGCTGACTTTAGGTTCCTACAAAATGCTTTCTAAATTCAGTCTCTTATCATGAGTTCCATCCAGAATAAAATATACACTGCCCTTGGAGCACGCAAGCTGTTTATGTACCAGGCCAATATATCTCAGGGAGAGGTCTGCATGAAGCATAGGCTGGAATTTAAAAAAATAAAAATAAAAACCCAGCTCCACATTAAGTATTTAGAGCTGCTCAGTGGGAAGAAAAGGCAGGAAAGGAGAAAAAAAGGCAGCTTATTAATTAGCTCCTTTGACTTGGAACTGTGTGTTTTTATGCCATTTTCAAGCTGCCTATTTTTATGAATAGTGAATACTTCAGAACACATTCTGGCATGTTTTAAAGTTGGATGGAAGAAAGAGAAGGTCTGAAAGATGGAGTGATTTTATTTTTTTGGTAATAAATTCCCTATAATGCTTTTCAGTCACAGGTTCTAAGAGTTGAAGAAGAACATGTTTCTAAGTTACCATCTTTTCAAAGAGTACACAGAGGGTGGAGCTGTGCAGAATAATCCACAAGCCTTTGTTGGAAAGGATACCTGTTCCCAGGGGCGCTGCCATCAGGGGATTGTCATAGATGAAATTTTCAGCCTGCCTTTAGCAAAGCACTAATATTGTTATAGGCAGTGACCTCATAGGCAGCTCAAGATTGCTGCCTGCCATCCTGACATCCATTCAATCAAGCATTCCGCAAAAGCCCCATCCCGAATCTGCTGGGTGGTGTGAATCTAAGGACAAAGGGCTCATGACCAAGGGCTTCATGTTGAGCAGCTTAAAGACACTGATGGAGACAAGCGTGACATGCCTGATAGAGCCATGTGTCAAAGCCATAATGAAGACCAGACAACACCACCAAACTGACACTTGAGCTGGAAGTTTTCAGTCACATTCTCTCTGCCAGACTCCTGAAGGACACAGTGGCCTTCCTTATCCAGTTCTCAACCTTGCCGGTTGCTGGAAAGTCAGCTCTGCTAATTACTGGCAGGAATGGAGTCTAGTGACAGCTTTCCCATTCTTATTGCCAATGAAGAGAGTTAGCTCAGTATAGTTTCCCTGGGGCACGATGTTACATGATGATACACGTCTCTTTCAAGTTTATAATTGGTCTCTTGTACTATATTTGGTCTCTTGTACTATATTTCGACTCATTTCAAAATTAGTCTTGAAGGCTCAGTTCTCAACATATGAAAGTGCCTATTGAAAATTCTCATAATTAGCTAATTGCTTCAGCCACTCATCTATCCATTCATTCATCCATCCACCCATCAAATGTTTATGGAATCCTTACCATATAATAGAACCATACTCAAGAGACTCACAGGTGAGAGAGGGAGATGGACCAGTAAGAAAAAGACTACAATACAGTGTGTGGGTGAGAAAGAATAACTAACAAGGAGCTGAAGAACTCTTGAGGACAGACCCCTGCATGAGACTGCAAGAGCAGCCCAGGGCCATGCTACCCACCTGCAGGTTAAGTGAACACCCTTCCTGAAGATGTTTAATGTACCATCTGCTCAGCCTGCAGAGGGATAAGGGAAACTGAGTTAGTAGGAGAAGCTGATGTTAGCCATGCCTCCGCTGGGTTTTTTGTAATGTCAGGAAGTTGTGTCTGTGAGCTGTAGATGGGTGCATGGGAGGTAGTGATGGGAGGAAAAAAATGATTAATAAGGTTAGTAGGGACCAATTCCTATGGGATTTTGCCTGCCAGGCCAAAGGAATTTAGACTTCATTGCAATGGAAAAATACCCAAAGGACTTTCAGCAGGGGAGATAAAGTGACAAGAAGTTGTGACCCCAGTGTCATTTGAAGGAGATTACAAAGCAACCCAAGAGTTATGCTGCCCATTCCTGGCCCCATGAGAACACAGGAGAGGGTTGGTATAAATCCTTAGAGGGAAATGCTGACCCCTCCTCACACTTCACAGTTTTACTTGTGGTTGGCCCCTGTCCGTAGCCTGATTGGCTTTTAATGATGTTCATAGCCTGTGAAGCTGGAAGTTTCTCTTAGAAGTCCAAGAGTTTTCTTGCCAGATGTCAGGTCTCTTGCTGTGTCCTTATGCAGAGCTGCAGCTGCATAACCTAACTAGCCTCACCATCACAGGGTAGCTTTATTCAGTTTCTCAGGGAAGCTAACCTTGCTTAATAGCTTCAAGAGCCCAAGCTACTGAAGATAGGAAATGATACTGAAGGACTGATGAATACAAAAATGAGGTCTTTATGTTTTTCCTGGGCTCTACTCTATGTGAAATGTAGCAGAGCTCTAGCCAGCATCTCATAGCACTGGAAGAGGAGCTTGCTTTATCAGCTGTCCTAACTCAAGCAATCCCAGTATCGCCATAGTCAGAGTGCTTGTAACCCTGATGATCATCTCCAGTGAATGGGAACTGATCTCACCTAGAATCAGTACTGACTTCATTGGTGATTTTCAAGTCATGGTCAGACCAACTGCATCAGAGTTACCAGGGGGGCATCTTTTAAAATGCAGATTCATGGATGTGGACCCTAATCTGGTGACCAAAATATCTTTTAGGAAGCCTGGGAATCTGTATTTTAACAAGCTTTGTTGCCTAGGTGGTTTTTATGGTCATTAAGTTTTGAGAACCACTATACAGCCTTTCCTACTGATGCTAATATGTAGTCTAGCTTCAACATATCTTGCTGATGTATTTTGTGAAGCTCTTTGTTCACTAGGTTTACAGGTTGAGTAATGGTCATTAAATTTACTATATGATGTCAAATGATACTACAGGTAGAAATGATTGTCTACTAATTGCCTATTAATTAATTGTTAGAACCTACTCCTAGAAATCATCCTGCGTGTTTTGTTGACAACTCATTATAATATCAGGTATATGTGGTTATGTACTTGTCTTAATGCAAACTTGATAACCACTAAGCATGTATAGAACAAGAAACTGAAGGATCTTTTAAGCTGAAATATCAGATCATATTCTGTGAAGCCCCACTGATCAAAGACCTAGTCTGATGGTGTAGCCATAATCTAGCTGCCAAAGAAGCTGAAATAGGCAAGAATGGATTCTTCCTTAAAGAGTCCAGAGAAAGCTCGGCCCTGAAAACACCTTGATTTCAGCCTGGTGAAACTCCTACTCTCAACAGTGAGAACAATAAGATAATACATTTCTATTGTTTATAAGCCACCAGGTGTGTGGTAATTTGTTACAGCAGCCACAGGAAACTAATACTAAAATAATAATCATTTCTTGACCAGTAATTTTCTAGGAAAGGTATGTTCATTAAAGGAGGAAAGATATACCTAAATATATTCTTTCTTCTGATATTTCAAATCTGCTGTTAACACCCCTAGTGCATTTTTTCAGTTACTATAATTTTCAACCCCAGAATGTTTACTTGGCTACTTTTATACTTTCCATCTGTTTAGTCATGTCCTCTATTTGGTGAGACAGAATTTTTATACTTTCACTAACTTTTTTACACATGGATTCTTTTCATTCTTTAACCATATTTTATTAGTGGGTTTAAAGTCTTTGTTTAGTAAGTCCAACATCTAGATGTTCTCAGGGACAGTTTACTGGCTGCCCTTTTTTTTCTGTTTATATATCAAATTTTCCTGTTTCTTTGCATATAATTTTTTGTTAAATATTAACTATTTTAAATAATATAACAAGTCTGGAAATCCAATCTCTATCCCTCATTCCAAGAAGTATTTTTGTTTGTTTAGTGACTGTTTCTTTGTTTAGTGACTTCCCTTGACTAATCATGTATACCTGAATTCTTTGTTATTTGCAAATTCTTATTGAATTTTTGGTTAGCCTAGTGGTCAGCTAATAAGCAGAACCAGCAAGTCTCCCAGACTTTTCAGAAGGGCTCTTTGTGTGTGTTGAGGCACACCTTCAGTTTTCTGGCAGGCAGTTGACAACTCTGCCTTAGCTTTCACTTCCTGCTTGCACAGAGCCTTATAGGCAGTCAGAGATGAGTGATCATGACCTTCTCAGGTATATTTTCCTGGTATATACACAGTCTTTTTCATATGCTTGGCTTTCTGGATTTTTTGGAATATGTTGGAGGTTTTAAAAGTCCTCTATGATGAACATCCCATGTCCCATCATTTTTATTTTTCCTTTAAATGTTTTGGTCAGCCTCTAGTAAGCTACAACTAGAGTCACTGCCCCAGGCAGCTCTGATATTAAACAATTGCTGTTATTTTCTACAAGTACATTCATAGAGTGAACTGCAAACCCATTCTGCCCCACCCAGTGGTTAGTAGGCTATCACAGCTACAGTGGCTGTGAGGCTGGTTTTCAAGGCTGCCTCAGAGCTAGGGAGAGATAAGGGAGAGGCCAAAGGGATGACCAAGTTAAAATGCTACAACTGTTGTTCTTTTCAAGATTCAGCTATTTTTCTTGAATAATGCTTCTCAGGTTGTTGCAGGCCTTTGGTTAATTTCCAGAGTTCTGAAAAATTAAGTTTAAACCTTTTTTGCAAGTATTCTTGTTTCTTTAATGGCGGGGTGGATTTTCAGGGTCTTTAGCCACAATTCCAGAAGTGCTTCTCATTCTTACTAAGTATATTAACCACTTAGGCCAAAGGTTAGATGTCAGTTCTATTAGGAAATCTCTCTGCTCTTGATTTTGTGTCTCTTGTATACCTCCCAGAATACCTGGGCTTTTCACATGCCATTTCTCAATTGCTTATTTCTTTTGTGTCTCTTCCATAAACATCTAGATGCAAAGATGATGTCCTTCATGCTCTTTTATCCCCAGTGCCTAGGAAAGTGCCTGACACATTCGGCCCCACTAACTATTGTTGCTTGAATGAATCTCTCTGACCTACTTTAAAATTGTGCTAGCCAAAATGACCAATTAAATATCTAACAAACATAATTTTGCTTGTCTTGTCTCTTTTAAGGCTTTATGGTGATTTGTTTTGAACATATTTTGTGTTTATTCATATTGGAAATATTCCTGACAATAAGGAATATTCCATTTTTTTCTTTCTATCCTCTCCCTTTTGTCCATCCTGACACAAGAATTACCATGATCAATCATCAAAGGGGAAAATAACAAAAGGACAGCCTTAGTAGTGCATGTAGAAGGGGAAAGGGTACTTGTATTTCTCCCCTTGGTGAGGAAGGGGTGGTGTTCATAGGCTGACTACATGCATATGAATTTCATGATATATATATTTTTAAATTCTAGCGCCAACAGCAGGGTTCCTTCAGCAGAAATCCTTGATTGAAGAGCTAAAGGCAATGAGAAGTAAGTGTGGCTGCTAATTAGACACTTGCAATGAGCGGAGTGGGAAAATGAGCCATATAGAACAGCTGGGACTGCCTATATTCTTTTGATATCTGATAATCCAAATTTTGAGATTGGAGAGGCACTAGACATCCTGTTATTCCCCCTGGACAGTTTTGATTTGGGAGTCTTTCAAGCCAATGAAAATATTGGATAAATCAAGTAAAAAATGAACCACCAAAACAATACATTATTCTTCAGTGTGCTTTCCAAAACATATTGACAAAATATTTGGTTGTTGTGTCTGATATGTCTAGTATATTCTACTATGTCATATGTAACAAATTCATAAAGACAATGGTATTGATGTTTTAATTAGCTGCTTTCTTTTTCTTTCATGCTTTCCTTTGTCACTGAAATGGTAGCCAACTATTAATAGCCTAAAAGCACAATAACATTCTCGCACAAAATAATGCAATCCCTTGGAGTGCAGCCTGGAACCCAGCTGGTGATCTGTGCTCTGCATTACTCTGCTGCAGCCTCTGCAAACCTGCATTTGTACCTGATGCACTTAAACTTCCTTGGTCTGTAACACTGTGTCAGCGCAAGAACATGAGTAATAAAGTCCAACATTAAAAAGTAAAAGTACATGCCTATTCTCTTCTGCAAGTCACCCATCCAGAAAATGACTTGTACAACTTGAAGAGGAGCTGTGCAGCACACTCAGTAAGCCAGAAACAAAGGTTTCTAATACAGGGTGTCAGGCATTTCATAAGATTCAAATGTGTAGTCATTTATTCAGAATTTTTTTTTCCTTTTAAATCTGCCTGGTGAACCCTCAGATGGTTTTACTGTTTTCTTGCCTCTGTCTGCTTTTGGAGTGTTGTCAAAAGGTTTAAGATATTAGTTACATTTGGCAGAATCTTCAATAAAGATTGATTTCTTTTAATTTGCCATGCAAATTAAAAAACATAATAATTAGAACTTCACTTTCTCTTATAACATTTCTCAAATTTATAGGGTTTCACTTTCAGGTTAATTTATACCATCATGTTAGGATACTTATTTTCTAAATCATCTTTTTTGTCCCCTTAATATTGATTGACAAGTTTGCTCTAAGGAATTTATTTGCTCCTTTAGGGACATGTGTATTTTTGGACTAGTAATATTATTGTTCAGACTTGCCCTAGATTTTGTGTTGGGTCCAGACATATTTCCTGACAAAACTGAAAAATGCAAATTTAGTTGTAAACCTTCCCACATCTTGAATATGAGGGAAAACAATTTATCATTTCAAATACACTTGTAGTTCAGTTTTCAATCTAGTGGAACAATGTTCCATTGTGTTCCAACAGTGGCTTAGCTTGCGTGTTAGCTGAACAAGAGCAACAGGAAAATCTAGGGAGGAAAACTCTTCTGATCTGTTCACAAGGACAAGTGAAGAAGGCTTTGTCTGCACCTTCTATTTCAGCTGTCATGTTTAGAACATGTATGTTGGCAAACCATTTCCAAAAGTATGTAAGCCTCGGTCAAATCAATGCAGGATAAGAGGCTTCCAGTTTCATATCATCTACCCCCTGTGTGAATGTGCCTGTCTCTAGAGTCCTGCATGACCACCCCAGTTGTCTTGCTCCCTGGTAGCAGGGACTGCTGTATGGCATAGGAAACGGCGTTGATAAATGGTGATGTGGAATTCACAGAATGCTGACCCAAGCAGTGAACTGGTAGCCACTGAGGTGACTTTCAAAAACCCATCCCATGAAACCATGAAGGCTAATCAAACTTTTCTTGAGCTCTCTAGTCGAGATATTGATTCCAATCAGAAGTCAACTACTTCTTATTTAAAGGTGATCCAGAAACTGAGGAAATTTTCCTTCTCTTCTGTTCTACAAGGTAATGGCAGCTGAAAAGCCTTCCAAGCTGTGGAAGATGACTGCTTGGAAGGCATTCAGAAAGATGACTCTTAAACTTGATGTCATGACAAAGCATACTTATTCCAAAGTCATTCTGAAATGTCAGCATCCATGTGCTCTGGTATCCTAAAACAAAAACCTTTCCAGAAAAAGAATTCATCATGCAGAATTTAATTCACTTTCTATACTACAGATTATAATTTTCAGAGAAAGTTATCTATTTAATAAAAACTGGAGCATGTGTGTTCCTTCCCTTCATTAAATTGTTTAAGAATTAAAATGAGGTTTCAGTGTTTTATTTATTGTGATCTTTAAAAGTTGTAAGCATTAATATTGTATAATTTCTAATTTTAGCCTTGGATTTATTAACTAAACAGCTTATAGAAGTAAATTACTAAATTTTTATGACCATCAATTACTTTATGTGATCCTAGTTTCCGATCTTGGCTGTGACTATCATAACTTTTTAATAATTGATTATTTCTTTTGAACACATTGGAATTTAGACTATGAGGCTGTTTAATTTCAAAAGAGGAATATGGATCCTTAAAGGCCTTAAAGAGTTTATATGTCTCCTTGAGCACCTTCATCCCAGGACAGGGCTTAAACTCCAGAGGATAAAAGAACTCAGTGTGTGAATAGATAGAGAAGATGTAAAATAGGAGACTCATCCAATCCTCAGATAGTTGTAGACAAAGAACAACTTTAGACAAAGAATGCTTTATCTAAGAATTCTGAAGTCATAGGCATGGGGTAGAATTTTTCAAGGAGGAAATAAACATGAAATTCAGTAGAGTAAGAAATACTATAGAATTGGAGGGGCCATAGGTGTTCGGAGGGTAGGCGATACTGAGGAGAAACGCATTTCCTGCCCTTGCTCGGTTTGTTGATCTTTCTCAATGTCATGTTCTTCTATCTTTCCCAGGGTGTGTTCTCTCCCCTTCTCTCTTTTTGTCTTTTGCCCATTGTACAGCCTGGCTATAGCTTTGTTGCTGGGAGAGTGGAGTGCTAGATATGTAATGAGTAAATGTTGACCACTTGGTGTAACGGAATAAAAATTGGACTTGAAACAAGAAGGACAGTATTTAGTTCCAGCTTTGCAGATTCCAAACTGTGTGACCTCAGAAAGGCTGCTCCACCTCTTTGAGCTTCAGTTTTCCCTAATGACAAATCTGTGCAGGAATGTTGTGAAGCACAACGATATTTGTTGGAGTGTTTCACTAACCATTAATAAGCACTATCCCAATGCAGCTATGACTACATATTATGTTTGAGTTTTGCTTTAAATTATCATTGCTTCTGTAGCTTTCATATCCTTCCTATCAGAATATTTAGATTTCTTGGGGGTGATTACCATTTCTTATTCACCACAAAAAAGTACTTAGCACTACGGCTTGTGCAGAGTGGAGCATTGATTTTTTTAAATTGAAATGACTATATTAAATAATAATAAAACAAATTCAGGTCACATAGGCTCTTGTATAATCAAACTGTAAGTTCAGAGAGGAGGCCAAAGCATTCCAAGGATCGGTTCCAGGAGCTCCAGCCATACAAGTGGCTCATATCCCCAGCTTCACCCTCCCTTAGGATTCCTGTGCACACAGTCAGCCAATTGCAGCTCCTCCTTCCCTTGTAGAACATCCCACATTGTCCTAAGTGCTGACATTCCTGAAGTATCCATATCTCGGTCCTCTTCTAGTAAATTATGCCTTGTTAGAATTATGCAATACTGTGCATATGATAGTGTCAAATTTTGTTCCTTTTTAAAAAGTTCCAAACAGTATACTCTCATGCCATTTTTAAGAAGAAATATGCCACTATTTCTGACATCCCTGACTTCTTTAGAAATGTATCCGTTTTAATTTTCTTTCATGAAACAAAATACACTTCATTTCTTATTACTTCTTTACTGAGTTA
This sequence comes from Manis javanica, assembly GCF_040802235.1. Taxonomy (NCBI): domain Eukaryota; kingdom Metazoa; phylum Chordata; class Mammalia; order Pholidota; family Manidae; genus Manis; species Manis javanica. Next base: position 70,508,482 of record NC_133168.1, read on the forward strand.
TTATCTGTTTGCAGGCATTTTGATTTTCAAAATTGGATTTTCCATGAACAGTTTCAAAGACAAAGGAAATAGTGTGAAGAAAATCTGCCGCTGCTTTTGACCTGGGTTACCATAACGGAATGAATATGTGTTACTGAGTCTTAAAATGCCATAGCTTTCAACTCTTATAAAATTCCAATCTCACAGGGTGCTGGAACTGACATGCACTGAGCAGTCAAGGGGTTAAGCAAGCTTTCTATTTTATGGGCCCTTAAATCCTAAGTGATGTTCTGTGTTGCACATTATGAGGGCAGCCATGAAAGGATATATATAACTTAAAAAAAAATCCTTCACATCACCTGAGTAAGATTTTGAAAGCTTGGTAACATCCCAGGAGCCAGAAAAGCATAAAAGCATTCACCAGACACAGAAGGCAGAGTAGATGCATTAAGATTAGTCACCACTTTGGAAAATACATGTGCATGCACACACACACACACACACACACACATGCTCACACAAAGGAAACAATCTCAGAAAGGTTTCAGGTTTGCTTTTATTTTTTTTTTAAATGAGCTCTAGAACACCAGAAAGAATTTTTTTTTAATGTCAAGTTTTCTCTATAAGATAGAAACTTTATCAAATATGGAGCTACTTATTTAAGTTGTATTTCTAAAAATTAAGTGTAGTCATTTTTTCTTGGTTCATACTGCTTTTAATGCATCAGAAACATCCTAAAGATTTTGTTTTAAAATAACATCTTTCATTTCAAACCTTGATAAATTCCCAAAGATCTTATATTCTCTAAGCTATGTGGATATTAGTTTTATTACTTGTCCTTTGTAACTCATATAAAAATATCATTGTTGAAATAATAATCTATGTAAAATACTTTTATTTTCTATGTTTGAAAGCACTCACTTTATGGACTGAAAGACTGTAATAGGATATACGTGTGGGGAGGTGAAATTCTTGTGTTTATTTGTGCATAATTCAAAGTGTCTCCTTTATTTGTTTTGCAAAAGGAAAACAACAACTTGCTGTGCAGAAATAAAGTATAACAAGAATGGCAGAAAACTTCCATCTTTTAAATCTAAAACAGTATACACACAAGTGACAAATATACATGTTCAGTTTTTCTTCATAATTAGGAACAGTTTTAAAATGGACCTAGAGTGAACAATAACAAAAAATCTTAGTGTTACTTGCGCTGGTATTAGATGTAACCAAAGGAAATTATTTTAATTCAGTGGTTGGAATTATCCTTCATCATTGAGCAGGGAAGGTATACAAACAGTGTTGTTTCAAACTCAAGCTTGTGAAAATTGAGTAAAACATACTGGGCCTGTAAAATACAGATCATAATAGTGTATAGCTTTTAGGATTGTTATGAGGAGTAGGACTTGAAAATTACTTAGCACAAAACAAGCACTTAGTATAGTTGGCTATTTTTATTAGTTATATTGATTTATTGATAAAATAAGGATAATATCTTTCATTGGTTGTAGTAGAATTGGTGATAAAAATGATATGCGTTTCCTGCATTTATTTAAATGAGTATATGGTTTTTCTCACCTTTAATCTGTGATGTATTACATTAATCGATAGATTTGCTAGTAGTAACTTATTTTTCATTCCTGTACAAATTCAGTTTGGGAATGTTGAATTATCTTTTTATAGACTGGTAGATTTAGTTAGGTTATATTTTGTTTAGAATCTTTTCAGCTGTATTTATTAATGAATCTGGCTTTTAGTCTTTCTCATATGTTTGTTTTGGTATTTAACAACTTAAAATATATTGGAGAGTTTTCTATTTTTGTCTATTATATGGAAGAAAGAGTTAATTTAAAAATGGAATGATGTGTTTCTTGATTATATGGCAAATGAATTACAACCATTTATTCAACCTACATATCATATAACATTTAAGGCTTTTTAATTTCTTCTTGAGACAGTTTTGCTAAATTATGTTTTTCTAGGAATTTACTGATTTCATCTTGATTTTTAAAATAATTGACATAAATCTATTAAAATATATATGCTTAATAAAATATCCACCTCAAGAAGCTGCCACAAGGATTAGGTGAAGTAATAAATATATAAAGCACTTAGAGCAAGCCCAATACACATCAGATATTCAATAAATGTTAGCTAATAATCATTACTATTATTATTACCATTTAAATATCTGCTCTACATGTAGTTATAGCCTATTCTTCATTCCTAATATTAATTTGTCCCATCTTTTTTCTTCTTGTTCAGATTTACCAGAGCTTTGATGATTTAAAAGTCTTTTAAAAGAACAATCTCTTTTTTTTGTTTATTTTCTCTATTATGTTCTCCTTTTTGTGTTCATTAATTATTGCTTTGATTATTTGTTCTTTCTTTCTACCTTGCTTTTCTCCCATTTTTTTTCTGTCTTTGTATGTAGTATGCTTAGCTCAATAATTTTAGCTTTTGTCTTTTTAAAATATAATGCTTTTGAGGATATATATATATGTGTATATATATACACATATATATATATACAATATTTACCCCCATTGTGTGTTTCAGGGATTCATTATTTTTTACTGGTATGAATGAATACACCATACTTTACCCATTCTAATGTTAATGTGCATTTGGTTCTTTCCTAGATTTCTCTATTTAATAAAACTGGTAAGAAATTCTTGTACATGTCATTTGATGGAAATATGCATCTTATAACTTTGCTATTATGCTATATAGTATTTGCATTATAATTCAGATATCAGTGTTTTAAATGCTCATTAGGATTTCTTTTTCATATATATATATATATATATATATATATATATATATATATATATATATACACACACACACACATATATATACTTGTTGTTTTTAGTTATGTCTTGTTCATTTCAAACCTGAACCTAATTGTAGACAGAACACATAATCTGAATAATACCAGTTCCTTAGAATTTGTAATTTGATGTAAGATCAATTTATATTTTAAATGGCTGAAGTAACCTTGAAAAGACTGTGTTTTTCCAACTGGTTTAAATATGTCATTTGACATACATCCTTTATATCAAACTTGGTTTTTATATCATTCAAGTCTGTTTTTATTTACTTCAGCTTAGTGAGAATGAGAGATGTATATTAAAATCTCATGATGATGGTGTCTTTTTCACTTTCTCCTAATTTTGTTAATTTTTGTTTTCTGTAATTTGAAACTCTGCCGATAAGTTTCTACAAGCTCCAAATTATTAAATTTCAATGATGAATTGAACTTTCATTGAACATTCTTTGTATTCCAGTTTCTTCATCTGTGAAATGGTGATAATAATGTACTTAAAGTTCTTATGAAGATTGAAGTAGTTAATGTTGGTTAACATTTAGAATTATGTCTGATGCTCTCTGTGTGTTTGGTGAATAAGTAATTGCTCTTTTTCCATCTTGAGTAATATTTTCTGCTTTGAAATGTATTATGTTTGATATTAACATTGTAAATATGATTTTGCTTTATTAGTATTTTGCCTGTTATAAGTTTTCCCTCCTTTTTCTTTCTTTTCTCTCCTTCCTCATTTCTGTGTGATTGATTTTCTTGTAACCAGTTATATTATTATCTTTACTTCTTTCATTTTCTATTAATTTATGTTTACACTTAAAATTTTATACCTAAGCTAAAACAATCTAAAGGTGATCAGAATTGTTTTACCAGCCTCTAGAATAATATATGAAATTCAGAATGCTTTAATGCTCCACTTCACTGTGTTTAGTTTCACATTGATAGATGTATATTATTTTTATATCTCTAAAAATTAGACATATTTTATAAAATTAATGTATATTTGAATTGACACACATGCTTGCTAATCTATTTTTTCACTATCCTTTTGTACATCAGACATTCCTTCTGGAATCACTTTCCTACTTCCTTTAGAAGTTTCTGTGGTGAGTGTTTTTATTTTTTTTAAACTTGTTTTTATTGCAACCTTGCTTTTTAAGGGAAGTTTTACCATCTAAGTTGCCAGTTATTTTTCTCTCACACTTTAGGGATATTGTTCTATTATCTCATGGCTTTCCATTGCTTTTGCTTAGAAACAGCATATTTGTCACTATTTTGTATGCAACCTATTCTTTCTTTCTACTCTTAAGACCTTCCCTTTGTCTTTTGTCTTCTTTCATTTTATTATAACTAGGCTGAATTTTTTTTTATTCTGCTTGGTATTGTGCTTAATGAATAATATATTTATATATTTTATCAATTATATAAAGTTCTCAGCTATTTTTCTTTGAATATGGCCTTCTCTTCATCTTTCGTGACCATGTTTTAGACCTTACCTTCTTCATGACTCTTAATATTTTTTCCCTATTTTTCATCTTGGTTCATTGGGTCACAATCCTTGAGTAATTCCTTCAGATCTACCACCCACTTCACTATCTCATCAGCCATAGCTAGCATACTTTGACAGTTAGTGGATGTTTTAATTTCAATTTTTATGTTCATATTACATAAATTATACATTTCATTGTATTTTATTGTTATGTCCTATTTTCATTTAGTATTTCTACTAGATTATACTATTTTCATTTATATTTTACTTTTCCATTTCTAAAATATCTTATCTAGTTATTTTCAAATCTTGCTGGTTAGATTTACAGTCTCGTTATATTTTAAATCCTGTCTTATATTTCTTAAAACATATTATATATTTGTTTTATGTTCTGTGTCCGATAATTCAAATATCTGATGTCTACTCAGGTTTAATTCTGTTGATGAGTTGTTTCTCCTGATGCTTGGCTATGTTTCTTTGTCTTTCATGTGTGCTGTTATTTTAAAATAATAATAAACTGTTTTCCTTAAAACTTCATTCACAGGAATTATTTAGGGCTTGTTTGGAGGGAGCATTCCTCCTAACAGGCTTTGTGCTTGTTTTGTGGGGGCATCATTATCCCTGGATCATCGTAAACTACTTCTAAGTTCCAGATGTTTTTTTATCTCATTAAGCAGTTCAGGTTGACTAAAATCTTGTGGAGGTCATGGACCAACTTGGAGATGAAGTGGATTGGGGGAGAAGACTGTTGTTTTGCCATATTTTAATAGTTTGCAAAAAGCATTGGGATTTCAAATATTCTTTTTTACTGCAACAGTTGATGTAATGCAATTCATAAATTTTCCATCTCTATCTTCTTTTATTTCTCTTCTTTCTTTCCACTACCAACATTCATCTATACCCTAAAAGAACATATTCCCAGAATAATGTAGAAAAACATTAGCAAGATATTTAGGGCTACTTTCCTCAGGCAAACAGTTTTGGAAAATCTCATCATCCCAGATTATAGCACACTCTCTCATCTTGATGCAAATACTACTTATTGCTCATACCACTAATAGGGTATTTCTTCCAGCTCTACTGGACTGCTATTTCTATTTTATACATGTACGTATTATTTCTTTATAACCAAACTGTAAGGTTGTAGAGTTGGGGCCCATGTCTTTATACTGTATGTTCTTCATCATCTTCACAATATTCTGGGTACACTAAATATTCCGGGAACATTTTATGATTGATTGGTGATCTGTCTCTGTCCAGCCTGTGATTACACTGTGCACATCCGCATTAATCCTGACCTTACATCATCCAGTTGTTACGTTTGTGGCTTGCTGACTTGACCTTTCTTTCCGTTAGCTGCCTCTGCTTCTTCCCTGATCACAGTTCCTATTTATATAAACCTCATTTACTTCATCCCTTTCAAGACAAGGTCTTTCGGACAGCAAGTATCTTAGTCACAAATATCCATGAAATTCAACCTAAAAGCAGACTGAATGTCTTTTACTCCAAATGTCTGGCTTTCATTATTCTTGACTTTGTTCATTGGAATCAGGCAAACCAATGCTTTTCTTTTCATAGAAAATCACTAAAGGAAAAGAGGAAGAGCCTTCATAAAATCAGGACCAGCCTGGTACGCCAGCAGCCTACAGTAACTGGAGACAGATCACTCTCCTTCTGAAGCTTCTATGCTGACAAAGTCAGTATCCCTAGGCTTTGGACAACAGATATGAATGTATCTGGAGATGAGTTCTATGAGTCATTACAGATATGAGTATAATTCATAACATCAATTTTTAGGGAACATGTATTTTGGACACATAATAGTGTCCTTAAAAAAGATAAAAACAACACTGAACATCTCCATAAACCTAATATATCTCTTCTGTGTTAAATCACTTTGTTTGCCTAAGATGTTTGTGGGATACAATAAACTGTACAATGTAAGAGAAGTCATAACGGTGCCACTAAACTTTGTTTTAACATAGTGTCATTTTGGCCAATAAGTCATCAAAATCCTATTTTAATCCTCAGATCTCTGAAGAGAACCATACAACCCAGTTTTCACCTCATCTCAGACTTGGGGGATTCCTGGAAATACCATCTCTGAATCCTTATTGCTTAATAGGATGAGGTCAGTGCAGAGGGAACAAAAATTGATAGAAATATTTCTACAGATAGTATTGGGCAGGAGTGGAGCACAATCAATATGAAACTTCTAGTTTAATACTTACTTTTACACATAAAAACAATCTCAAAGTTTTTAGCAGCAATGAAACATATTAAAATCAATATTAAGCACAACTATGTATTGGTCCAAAGTAAATGTCAGATGAAAAACCTGGGGAAATCAATATTAGGGACCAAAATTTCACATATTTTCTTGTGAGATCGCTACTAAAAGAAGCAATTCATATTAGTGATACCGACAATGTGCAAGATTGTCTCATTAAAGAAAATCCAGCTTAATAAGTACATGTTATAGTGCCGGATTTGTTCCAAACTCTCCCCCTCTCCAGCCCCCATTTTGACACTTGTTCATGTAGGAGATTCTGTTGTCCCTGGTGAGTATGACTTGTGTTACTTTCAAGCCTGAGGATCAGGAAAGAGTAAGATCTGGTAGGGGTAGCAGCCTTGAGAGAGAGGAGAAGGAGGGTGTCAGGCTTAGGTGTGCATATGTACTGGTGACATGTCTAGTGGGTCACCAAGGGAAACAAAGTTGAGAAATAATTTTATCATCCTCTGAATCATAGAATTAATGTATATTTCCCTAAATATCTTTTAGAAGTGTCACCTAGTCTCCCCATTTCCTATCTGGAAGTAGCCTTGTATATCTGAACACAAACATTAGACAATAAATTCACTTTAGGTACATTTATTTTAGGTTGAGTCTCCATCAGAGAACGATTTTGCATTGAGACGTTTTCTCAAATTTCAGCAAAGTTTTGTCTATCACTGCACAGCACCTCTCTCTCAACACTTCTTTACTCAATGATAATTAGGCTCCTGAAGCAAGCACACCAAAAGATCATGAACCTCTTCTTTTTGGCAAAGCGTCTGCCTTGATTGTTCATGTCACGTTGGTAACTGCTTTATGTAATTACCCATCTGCCTAGAAGGTTCAGAGAGACATTTTTACCATTTATTTGCCACAAGGTCAAGACAGACAACTCAACCTCATTGATGGTGCTTCCAAATTGGTAAGATGTATATGATATTTGAACGTCATGCTTCACAGGCTGTGACAGTCAAAGAAAATGATAGGTATGAAAGTGCTTTTGCAAACTGAAGGGCTATACAAATGTGAGGTGTCAGTCAATGTGCAACCTGCAGACATGAACCCACATGAGTATAACTGGGATGTTAATAGTAGAGGTAACAAGGAGAATTCTACATCAAGATCCAGCTCCTATTTATGGGCTAGAAAGCAACAGTGACATTTCAGCCCCAGTGTGGACAGCCAGCCAGAATGAGCTTTATCAGTGCTAGATCTCTCTGTTTTTCAGTGTGTTTTGTGAGATATTGGCCTCATGTACCTGAAACTGCCCTTCCTGGGGAGTGGTTAAAAAGATGCTGTCGCCCTTTTGGCTGCCAGAAGTGTTTGTGAGTGAATCCAGAATAGCCACTTTAATATATCAAGAGATAAGTGTAATATTACTTAAACATGCAAAATTAGAAAAAGAATTGTTAAACTCATTTTCAGATCATGTTGAAAGAGATTCATAATTTGACAAAGATGTGTGAATCTAAGTTCTGATGTTCAGAAGTATAAATAAAGCAATTTGCAGCCCACATTGTAAAAACTAGAGCTTTGCATCCCCCCATTAGAAAACTGTCCTTTGTCTTTCCCATCATAATTAACTAGTTCCTATTCATTAAACAATGAAACAGGCAATTAAATAGTAATAATAGTACTTTAATTATGAAGGTATTGTTATCTGCATAGATTGTAGAAAAGGAGATCACTTAAGCAGCATTTAAAACGTTTGCTTGTCTGCTTTTTAATACTGAAGAAGTAAGTGTTCACATTTTCAAAACATCTCACAGGAAAAAGGGTAGACTTTATACCCTCTAAGGCCATCTCTGATAAATAGGAGTCTCATTTATTAATTGAGTAAGCATTGATTAAGACATGTGAATCCTTAATAAGCATCCTTAGTATTTTGTCAAGAGGCATCTCTAACAGTCCTAAGAATCATCAGCAAGTATTTTTAGACACGAGGATTCATGATTAAGACGAAAGTCCTGGGCATGCTGACTTTCAGAGTTTGTTAAGCACCACAACACTGAGGTTGAATCCAATTTAGACTCCTTAACTTGCCTTCTGTTTTTTTCTTAGAGTTGACTGTGATTTTGAGAGTATTAGGATTTTATGTTTTGATACAACTGAATAAATTATGATATTCCAGTTATACAAAAACAAGCTGAATCTCCAGAACATGCTATGTCCCTAAAATCAGCAACAATTCCCCACATCTGGGATTTTATTTCTCAGGAAAGAGTCCCGGATGTAAACAACTTTCTCATTTATCGTAGTCACCTTTCACCTAGCGAAATCTTAGGACTTGGACAACTTTGGTCATTAGAAAGGAATACTTTCTATTTCATAATTAAATATAAACTTAGTGTTTTGTGAATGTTACACCTTCACTTTCAAGTGAGGTAACATTGTTTGGCCATTACATCAAGATTTGAAGCTATGTTTTGCCACTTAGAAGCTCTGTGACCTTCAGCAAAAATATTCTTCTGAGCCTCAGTTACTTCATCTGTAAAACGGGACTGTGTGATAGGCTGAGGATTAAGTGGTCATTATATATACAGACACTTAGCATGGAGGCAGGCTTAGTGAGTGCTTAATAACCTTATTTTTATTCTCATAGCACATTTATCTTTGCTTTTGTTTTCTTTAATATTGGCATGATCTTTGGCACAGTGAACCACTGGAACAACCTAGAAGATAAAGAATCAGTTATTCTTGGTCAGGTACTCTTGGCTTTTGAAACTTCCTGAAAATTCATGACATTTTCTCTCAGACAGCTGAAGACGTCTCCGTAAGACGAAGGGACTCAGCTGCAGTCGTCTGCTTCAGCTTCCGAGAGTCGGCTCTGGGACCCATGCATCCCGACTCACGGCCTTGCTACTCCCAGAATATAGTACCCTTCTTCTCCATTCCTAAACTGAGACATTTACTTTTAGCAGTTAAGACATTAAAAGATCAGTTAAGGCTAAAATCTTAAAGGTATAAGCCACTAGAGATGCCTTTGGAAGTTCATGCTCGTTTCAGACTTTCCTACTGGTAATAATGCCATTCTCGCCAGGTTTCTGAGCCTTACTGAGCAGCAGTGAATTGATGGCAGGATGCCAGCTGGCAAATAGTTAAAAACATGAGCTATGGAATATTCAATGTAAACCCAAATATCAGGAAATTCTAACTTGGATGTGTGAAATTTTAATTTACAAGGTCACTGATAAGAAAAGTACATTCATGAAACAGCCTGTGTATCCAGGACTCTGCATTATCTATTTTGCTTTCTATCCAGCACCTCAGTCTTAGGTGGCCCCTTAGGCTAATACTGGGAGTGAGGCTCTTATGTAACCTTAAGTAAATAAATCATTCTCTGGCTTTTTAATTAGAAAACAATGCTTCTTCATAAGTCTGTGCCAAGTTCTCCAATCAGTCTTACTTTTTCTGGCAAGGAGGGGGATAAACTCAAAAAAACATACCAACTATGATCCCCGTATTTTATGAGGGAAACTTTTAGGTTGAGGAATGGAGTGCTTTGTGCCTGACCATATCTGTCAAGATTCCCCATTGACCCAAGGTTTATATTGATCTTTAAAGTGCCCATGACTGTTTGAAGCTCAACCATCTACCGGTGGCTCTTCTCTGAGTGCTATCAAACTAGAACTATTTTGATCAATTTAATAGTCAATTCTTTGCCAAGGTCATGTTGTATTTCATTAATTTACTTTCTATAATCCTCCTTTGTTAATTGGTGAGCTCATGAAATCAAAAAGCATTAATATCTTTATCTTTGGTCACACAATATTCCTGAGTGATTTTCAATAGTATAATCCACAGCTATTCAATTTTATTTTCCACCTGTATTTCAGAGTTCATATAAGCACTACTTTGTATTTGATTATAATCTTATTATTTCAGTTCATTAGAACAAATGTTTTTGGAGTATCTACTTTAAGGCCATTTTCAGGGAAGATCCCACTATGAATAAAGCATGGACCTGCCTCAGTTGAGTGAAGTAAAAACATATTAAAAAGAAAAGTAGAATAAACATAGAACTTAAAAGGTAGAATGTAAAAATAGCCATATGGTGATTCTATGCCAAATGCCTTGTATACATGACTTAATTTAATCTCCCCAATATCTTATGTGTTAGGTATGACTATCCTCATTTTACAGGCAAGGAAACTGAGGTAAGGGATGTTAAATAACTTGCCCACAGTCCTACGGCTGAGGAGGGGCAAGAATGGATTCGAAGTCACTCTGACTTACTGTAATAGATTGCCCTGTCTATGCATAAAACATGCAGATACAGGGTTATAATCCAAGAAATAAGATATTAATGTCCTAGAGAGGAGCAAATCCATTATCATGGAATTTCAGAGGCAGGAAAGATTGCTTGTGACTCCAAATAATCAGGGAAACTTCCCTGAAGTGGCAGCATTTAAGAATTTTGAAGGACAGGTAGGTTTGAGCCACACTGGAAAAAAGGGCATTCTAAGTGGACACAATAGCTTAAGAGAGAAACATGCATTGGAAGAAAGTGAAAAATACTTTCTAAAATAGCAAATTATTAAGTTTGGCTGAAGTATGGTGCATATGAAGGAGAGTGGAAGGAGATGGGTTTGAAAAAGCAGGGAGGGTAAAATTGTTGGTGGCCTTTGGTACTTGGTCAGTGGATTTGTACTTAATTTGAGACCCAACAGAAAGCTCTTGAAAGCTTTCAAGTTGGAGAATGGCATGATCTCAGCAGTGCTTTCTTCAGGTTAGCCTAGGAATGATGTAATGAACAGAGGAGCCACTTGCGCGTGAGCCTGCCGGGGAATTCACAGAAGCAGAGATGGAGGGGGTAGGGCAGATGTGCAAGAGAACAAGGGAGAAAGGGGGATGAAATGTGTCTCCAAGACTCTTGAGTCTGAATGACTAAGAATTTGGTGGCCTATAGATGATGACATCAGTAGGACAAGATCTTGACTTTTATGTTTGTTGGACCTTGAAGGATACGTTTATTTGCTTTTGGTAGAAGTTGAAGTTGAGGTGCTTATAGGGCATTGTCATAGTCTGTTTGGGCTGCTGTACAGGACACCATAGCCTGGGTGGTTTATAAACAACACAGATGTGTTTCCCACAGTTCTGGAGGCTGGGAAATCTAAGATCAAGGCACCAGGAGATTTGGTGTCTGGTGACGGCCAGCTTCCTGGTTCACAGAGAGTCACCTTCTCATTTTGTCTGCATGTGGAGGAAGGGCCCGTGCAGCTCTCTGGGGTCTCTTGACCTAATCCCCTCCCAAAGGCCCCAGATACCTGCAAGCACCACCATATTGGGCATGGGCATTTCACTTAAGAATCTGGAGAGGACACAAACATTCAGTCTTCAGCAGACATCCAAGTGGGGTTATCCTGGGGGCAGTGGGAAAATTCCATGCAGAACTTAGAGAAGTGGGACTAGAAAAGCAGATATGGAAATTATCTGCCTCGGATGAGAAACCCAAGGGAGCCATTCTAGAGCGGAGTATCACAACAGGAGTTCAAAGAATACTTAATTTTAGGAGTGGAAAGAAGAAAATTACCTGGAGAAAGAGGGAGAAAGGCCAAAACACTGAATGCCGTTTATGAGAACCATCATAGACCAGAGCCAGGAGTTATCCATCTTATAAACACAGCAAACCTATAAATCAGGTATTATTGTGCTCGGTTTACAGATTAGGAAACTGAGGCTCAGAGAGGTTAATTTGCTGAAGATTTGACAAAGTATGGATGGTGAGGAAGCTGAAAACAGAATCTGACATTCTGATTCTAAATCTTGTGCTTTTTTTCTAGGTCAGGGGTTGCCACAGTTTCTGCAAAGGGCCAGAAAGTAGTTTAGACTTTGTGGGCCAAATGGTCTCTGTCATTACTGCATAATTCTGATGCTGTCATGCAAAAGCAGTCATAGACAAGAGTAATGGGTGTGGCTATATTCCAAGAAACCTAAATTTGTGACGCTGAAATTTGAATTTTCATGAGTCACAAAATATTCTTGTTTTGAGTTTTCCCAAACATTAAAAAATGCAGATAGCATTCTTCATTTGGTGGTGGATGCAAAAATAGATGGCAGGCTGGATTTGACCTGTAAGCTGTAGACCTTCAGAAGAGATGGGTGGGGAGAGATCAGAAACATATCAAACCACAGGGCTTTATAGGACTGTACCATGAATACTGACGCAAATCTTTATCTGATCATTTGTACTGACACAGATTTTTCCTGATACCTTCTCCTTGAGCTTATAACAGAACATGAGCTTAATTGCAAACTTACTTCTCAGTTTAACAAGACCTGGGACTCCCCTTGGGCTTATCTTGATCAGCTCTATTTTCTCATTTTACTCATATTTTCCTCTCCTTTTTTTTAATTCCATGCTAAAGTCTGACCCTACACTTTAAGCCCTTTCTGGAGGTAGATGAGCTCTATTATAACTCTGATTCTTTTATCAGAATAATTCTACTTGTTGAGGATGATACAGTCTACCTTCTTCCATAGTAATGAACTTCCAACATGAGAAGCAAAACAAAGATCATTGTTATTTTCTTATCCTTCATTCAAAATCACTAATTCAGGCTTTGTTCTTCTTGTTTGAAAACCAACTTTTTATTTCTGAAAGTTTGCCTTTGCTTATTTTTTTCTTGGTTCTATTTTATCCTTTTCCTCTCTATTTCTGGCAGTGCAATTGTACTTAATTTGATAAATTTGGGAAGTATTATATTTACTAGAGAAGGCATGACTGAGAAAGGAGTCAGGTTTCTTGGTTAACTGGAAGAATATTTGGCAGGAGTAGAAGCACATTATGTCATCTCATGATTTATCTAGCTCTTCAATATTGCTTAAAGTGAGCCATGCATTTTGAAAAGTTCAGAAGATTTCAAGGGCAGGTGTGGTCAAAAACCATGCAAGAAATTCATCAAGCGTATGTTGGAAGACCGACTCATTTCAGACATACTCTCTTCTCTTGAGTCATCTTGTGGGAGATATCTTTTCTTTATTCCATTCCTTACTGACTTCAGGGCATTGATACCCCAGCTGTAGAGGCAAACAAACACTGACTAGATGGTAGGTGGCAATGGAAATGAGAATCTCCTTTGTTTGCAACTAATTCATGGATAGAATGGCTCAGGATCCTCACTGGCCATCAAGCTTACACCTGGTCCTGAATTACCTCTTTCTCTTGCTGGCTTAAAAAATAGGGGCCATTTTAATTTCATTTTTTGTTGATAAATGGCATCAAGTAATGCTGTGATGCTGATAGGGCCATTTGGAACTCAAGGAACCCAAAAGGGCCTTCTGATTGAGCTTAGTCTCAAATCGTTGCTTTGAAAAGAGAATCATGTGAATAATTGCATGTGTAATAAGCAGTCATGTACCAGGTCCTGTACTGTTTCTTCATAGACATTGTTTCATTTAATCTCCACTCTTTACATGAATTATTAGTGTCCTTTTCTTGTAGATGAACTGAAACCCAAGGAGGTTATTTACCCTGTCAGGACTTGAACCCAGGTGTGATGGGCTCCCAAATATCACATTAGACTACGAGGACCATTTCTACTGATAACCTTTACTTCATATCAAATTTTTTTTGAGGCCTATGACCTCTGTAAACTTTCTGGCAATTTTAACTAGTAAAGAAAAGCAGCTTTCTCTTTTGGCATATAAAATGAAGCCAAAGGGATAGCCTGACCGAGTCCAGTTTGAGTGGTTTCATTTGGGAGTGGGTCCTGGGCCAGGGCTGCAGGGTAGACCCAGAGGTGTCATGGCCCCTGTACCTGAACAGGATTTTCCCTGGATGAAATGGATTTGCATCTGTGGAAGTACATTAAAGGGCACTCTGGCCACCGAGGAAAGAGTTAACTCTTACCACCAGGAGACATTTAGAAACGAGAGGAAGAGACTTTAATGCTTAATGGGGTCTTAGATGACATGTTGTATAAAATCTTCAAAATGGAATTCTGACATACATAATTTATCTCTGTAATTAAAAAAGCCTACTTAAAAAAGTAATACAGATGCAAAACATAATGGTGTGATTTCTTGTCACAAAAAAATTATTATCTTGATAATGCAATATGATAATTTACATGGCTGCAAAAAATGGTACTTTCATGAATTGCATGATAAATGTCTGATTATTTTCCTCCTGATCTCTCCTTTTTCATTTGTTTCCCTATTAGATGATAAAAGTCCAGTTGTCAGTGGTGATGAGACCTCTTAGTGAGCATCTGAATTTTCAGGACAAAATTGGGGAAGGTACCTTGGCTTTATTTCATTGGATAAGCAAAAGCATATGGCATCTTGTGCTTTAGTATTGTTAAGAAAGAGACAGAAGCCCCAAATGGAGTCACTTATGTTAAACACACATCACCAAATGGAGACTTAACACCTAACCTAATTTTAGTTCCAGCCTCTCCCAGGCATGTGATCTCAACCAGTCACTCTGGAATTTCCTTGTCACCACTAGTAAGGTGATCTGCCTTTTGGACACCTGTCATTCTCCAGATGAGAGTCACCTTGCCTTAAACAGTCTGCTTTTTGCATCTTCCTGCCTCCCTTCTGCTTAGAAAAAAGTGTTTTCTACAGCTTCTGGGAGTTCTTTTCTTCTTCTAGATGCGATGCTGCCTCAGTCATTAATTGTTGAATAAGAGCAATAAGATCTTTAAAATTTACTCATGTGAATTTTGTTTTTTAACAGATTTGGTGGCAGTGGAGGAATGGATGGATACTTCTGATGGCCTTGGTGAAAAGAAGAAACACAAATGTGGTACCCATGAACTCTGAGTTCTCTGTCTGTCTATTGGAAAACCATGGATAAGTCCCTCTTGGTTCTGAGCTCTGCTCTTTTTTGTGGAGCTACTGATCTATTTGGCTTTCCATGGTTCCCCATTTTACTGGAATCCCCAGCCTTAGGTTCAGTCCCCAGATTCCATGTTAGAAACTGTTGGTGGTTACTGGCTAGAGCTGGACTGGGTCCAACTTAAAAACCAGACTGGGTCCTGAGTCAGACTGGATTTAACGTAAGCTGGACTACATCCAGTATGTTTTGTGTAGGTAAAGGATTGCCAATGGAAATATTGGAAGCCAAAATGCTGGAAAAATCTGTATGCATGGTCAAGCATGGGTTAAAATGTTTGTCTAAGTCTAACAAGGGAATTGTTAAAATAATTCGGTCATGAAAGAGGTTAGATTGACAGTAGGTCACCTTCCATCCTTATGAAAATTTCCATGCACAGCTATAAAGCACTACAGAATCTCTAACCCAGGGACACATCCCACTTAGGTATTTGTTTGGCTCTGGGACCCAAAGACTTAGCTAAAAATGAGTGGGATTCTCAAGCCCCAAACAGTCAAGCATGCTATCTTCCAGTACACCAGCCTATTTTATGTCTAAGAACTATGGTTTTAGAAGTTATAAATATCTACAGAAATAACAAAATCTTTGGAAAAACAACCTAGGCTTAAAATGGTCATTATGTGGAATGTTCAAATTAGACAAGATTGTTTATTTAAGAAGTACATTTGAAAATGAGTGTTCCCAAATTAAACAAACACAATGGTATGCCTATTTTAATTGGTTTACAGAAGCTTCCAAAAAGCTTCAAGATTCCAAAAACAGCCCTTGCTGAAAAATCTGTTGCAGAAGACTAATGAAAAATTAAAGGCAAAAGATAATAAGACTGATGTGACTCCCACTGTTCACCTCTATTTTTCCTTTTCCTGAGTACTAATCCTCTATCTGAATAGCCTTTCACTCAGAAGACACTATTAAACAGTTGCCTTTTAAAATAAAGTCACCCAGAGTTGTAGGATATCCTGTTCAGTTATCACTCCATGGTCAAAGACTGAAATAAATGCTGTAGTTAAAGAATTTCCTAAACCCAGGAGGGATCTTCAAAAATTGTTTAAAGAATTTAGAGTTGTTATCAGTGCCTGTGAGCCAGGCCTGCCAGACTTTTATCAGCTGGTAGGACCTGGTGAAGCCCAAAAATAGATGTGGGAAACCGAATGCCCTAACTCCAAGGAGGATATTTAAGATCTCGATTTTCAACGTGGTCATCTCATGGACCAGAGAAAGCTTTCGAAATAGCAACTGATGTTTTAAAAGACATTTCTGAAGTCTTCCCTGATTGGTCTATTATTCAAACAAGCGCACAAAAAAGAGATAAGACGTGATAGACTTTAAAGCCTGGCTGGAAATTCTCTTTCTGTAGCAGACTGGGTTCCATATAGTAAATGAGGCAGCCCAACCTGCTCTAGCTGCCCTATTCGTAAATGGATTATATCCTGAGATTAGTGGATTGATATAAAGACAGAATATAGGCTGGGAGGCCACTGGTCTGACTGAGCTTGTGACCATAGCTGAGCACTTTGAGAGGGCTTTGGGACAAGACAGTACCCAGAAGGCTGCCCAGCTACTGGCCTTACTGCTGCAACAGCTCCAAGGCCAAAGACCTAAAAAAATGCACACATCCAGCACTGCACCCTCTGTGGGGTCCACCATTAAAGTACTGGGCCAGGGATGGATGTCTCACTTGTAATCCACTGGGACACTGAGAAAGAGGCTGTCCTCAGAGGCCCTATGCAAACCCTCAACATTAACTCAGATAGCCCCATATCCACCTTAAAGGAGGGTTCCTCCATGGACCCCTCCAGAGTTGTTGGGGCTCCAAGGGGACCCTTCAGGGAACTGCTACCAGTGATTTATTCAAATGGCCAAGGGGAAACTAAAATTAAAATTACTGCGAAACCTGCCAAATTCTGGTAGGTCCTGGAGCCACACTACTTTAAACCCCCCTCATAGTGTTAACGGGTTGAGTCTGTTCTCCTTGACTCTTGTCCCCACAGCAACAAAGAAGTGACGGGCCGAGACACAGCAATGAAACAGAGTGAGAGTTTTATCTGAATATGCTTCAAGGGAGGAGCAGGCCAGAGTTAAGGTGGACAAGGGCCTCGATCCGCTTGGCAGGAGGTTCATATGGTACATTCTGGTTAGGAGGTGCCTCTTTGACCGACAAGGTGGGGTCACTTGATTGACAGGTCCTTCTATATAGCCGCGCCTCTCAGTGCGCATGTTCTTTCCACGTGCTGAGGTGTGATCTGGGCAGCTCTCAGTTCTGTTCCATTGGGCCCCTGTTGGGATCTGATTGGGGAGGAAGGTATCTCCCTAAAAAGCCTTTGTTGTCATCACATGGACCCTCTACCTGGGCAGAGTTTGGGGGGCTTTTTCTTTGAACCTTACCTGGGGGGCTTCTTCTTTGAACTTTATCTTCTGTTTTACTGCTGTTCCTGTCTGTCTTCCTACCTAACGTTCCTAACCGTAGGACAGTAGACGCCTTGGAGGCTTCCATAGCAGAGTGTCTAATAAAGTTCGACTTGCATGTAACCAGTACCAATGACTCTTGGGACGTTTCACTGAAAACCATTCCTTTTTGCTGTGTGACACAGCTCCCAGAAATCTATTAGGGAGAAACCTCCTTTCTAAATTAACAAGGCTAATAATATGTTTTATGTGAAATCAAGGCCTTACCTTAAAAGTTCCTGACCAACCTGAACCTAATCTTTAATATTCCTTACAATCTGTCCTTGATATAGAAGACAAAGAATTCCAACAAAAGTCTCCTAATTTAACTGAACTACCCAAAAATCTGCATGCTATTTATAATACTGACATTGGGAGAATAAAAAGTACAGAACCTACAAGAATTTGGATAGATATCTTCCTAAATTGCCTCAATATCCATTAATTATATATTAGGTATATATAATTGAGGCCACACAAGGCCTCATTTCCATCACTGAGGCACCTTGATTACCCAGGGGCCAACCATTCCTTGTATCAGCCCCTGCAACATACCCATCTTGCCAGTCTGGAAACCTACCGGGTGAGGATGTTGATTTGTCCAGGACTTGAGAGCTACTAACAAACTAGTTATTTCCTGTTTCTCAATTGTTCCAAACTCCAATAGCCTTTTGTTGCAAGTTCTACCTGACTCAAAATGGTTCACTGTTGTAGACCTTTGTGCAGCTGTTTCCAGCATCCCTGCAGACTCCAACTGACAATATCGATTTGCATTTATGGACAATCATGACTCAAAGATTCACCGAGGCTCTTTCCATCTCCCAAGTACTCCACCAAGATTTAACCGCCCTCAATTTCCTTGGGAAATTGACCCTTTTACAATTTGCAGGCAATCTCCTGCTATGCTCAGCTACCAAAGAGGCTTCTATAAAGGATTCCATATATTTGCCACAACTGTGAGGTGAAAAGGGACATAAAGGCTCTAAAGAGAAATTGCAATTACCTCTAGACACCGTTCATTACCTAGGTGATAATCTAAATGCTGAAGGAATTCATCTATCTCCAAAAAGAATTAAGCTAATCCAAGAAAGTCCTAGGCCTATAACTAAGCAAAAGCTTCATAGATTTCTAGGCCTGGCTGGCTATTGTAGACTACAAAATTAAGAAAAAGTTCTTAATTTTTCTCTATTGGTTTGCCTCTGCTCACTAGAATTTCAGTTCTTGAACCCCTTTGGAAAGATAAACAGAGTAGACCTTTCAAAGAGTAAACCAGTTGGTGCCATACCTACCTGCCCTCGGGCTAACTAATGATTCCAAACCTTTAACCTTGTTTCTGAATGGAAGAGATCACCAGGCCCTGGGAATGCCCACACCAGAACATGGTAATAAATAGAGGCCTGTTGCCTATTATATCAGACAATCTGCCTTAGCTGCTTATGCCTATCCCAAGCATAAGGCTATGGCTCTAGCTGCAAAGTTAGTAGAGGATTAAGCCCTAGGAAATGACATTTGCAAACTCCACAGGCCGTCCAAAGTCTCCCTAAGTCTGAACTGACTCAACATTTCTCTGCAAGCAGAATAACCTCCTATGAGATACTTCTGCTTTCACCACATAATCTACATTTTAAACACTGCAACATTCTTAATCCTGCTACGTTACTATGCATGTCTGGCAAAGGTGAGCACCATGGCTGCGAGGTAGTAACTTCCCATTTTGTGACACCACTTCCTGATTTATGAGCCACCCCTTGGACTAATCCTGATTTAATTTTGTTTGTTGATGGATCACAGTGTAAAAATGAAAAAGGGAATTTCCAAGCTGGTTATTTTCTTACTGCCCAATATGAACCACTTGGAGGGGGAAATCTCCCACAAACGAAATCAGCCCAACAAGCAGAGCACCATGCCTTTCCTTACCAGGGCATGCCAGTTATTAGAAGGACAAACAGTTAATGTTTATCCTAATAGTCAGCATGCCTTTGGCATGTCCATGATTTGGGGATGCTATGGAAACAAAGGAGTTTTCTTACGTCCACTGGGACCCCAATGAAAAATGGACAAGTAAATGACCTTCCTACTGCTATTCTCTTATCTTCTGAAATTGCTGTCATCAAAATTGTGGCTTCCACTAAAAAGACAACCTGAGAGTCAGGGAAATGCCCCAGATGACTTTTATGCAAGGGCAGCAGTGACAGAGACTATAATGCCCCATGGCATATGTAGATGGAGCCCATTCTGTGTCTGCAGAAATGACCCTTGTTACTGTCCTTTGCCATACTTAAGTCTTTGCAACATGACAACAGTCTGCCTCTAAATCAGAGACATTAAGATGGGAAAACAATGGTTGTAAGTTAAATGAACAGTCAGAGCAATAGGAAACCCAAAAGAGCTGTTTGGGTCTTCCTGGCTTCCTGGAAAACCTCATTTTTGACGTTTGCATTCCTTCACCCGCCATGATACACTTAAGATGCCTCAAATTGTAAATAAACATTGATGGGGAGATGTCTACAAAACCAGTTTACCACCATGTCTCATCTGCCAGGTCCACAACTTGGAAAAGCTATTTTTGTCCCCGGAAACCCCAAACCTCCATCCTCTAGATCCTTTGAACACCTGCAGCTGACTTCATTCAACTGTCACTGAGTATGAGTTATCAGTACATTCTTGTATGCATGTTTTCTGGGTGGGTTGAAGTCTTTCCTTGCTGTAGATTTATGCCCTCACAATGCCAAAAAAAAATAATTGTTGGAAAACATGTTTCCCGCTTGGGATCTCACCTTCCACAATCTCCAGTGATTGAGGAACCCACTTCACTGGACAAATTATACAAGTCTGAACAAAAACCTTGTAAATTTCAAGTTTGAGAGAAATAATGAGATCATCAAACTCAAAATCCTAAACCTCTCCTAACACTACTAGAATCCCTTGGCCTCTGTTCTTGCAGACTGTTCACAATACCCCCTTTGGGAAACATAAACTTGGTCCACATGAGATAGTCACTAGCAGACAAATGTCTGTTGGCATGCAACATTCAGCTATTGTTTTGGTATTATCTCCCACTAGTATGACCAGCTGCTGTAAGTCATTAATATCTTATGCTAAAGCCTGTTATCAACAGGTTCAAGGAGCTGGATCCTAAGTCAGAGGATCCTGTTGGTCACACTAGAGCTTGGTGACTGTGTATTCTGGAAACATCATTAGAGAAAGACAGTCTTCAAACCCCATTGGAAGTAACCTTACCAAGTGCTCTTGACCACTGACACTGTGGCAACACTAGAATGTCTTGAGTCTTAGGCACACATCTCACTGCTAAAGAAGACTCCACCTGACATCTGGAGCCCTTTGAATCAAATGACAAAGAAAAGAAGGAGCTGACATCTGTATAGACTGCTTCCACCCACCATGTCAGATCAAGATTCCATACTTTAACTAAAAATGAAACCCTTTGTTCTTTTTCTTTCTTTTACTCAGTCATTGCCCAGAAAGATAACACTATCATAAGCATCTCCCAGGCCATTGCTAAGAGGGCTAACCTTTCTGACTGCTGGGTTTGTCATCAAAGGCTCTGGTTTATCCATGACGCTAGAGACTCTCCTGGGACCAATTTCTCTTTTGTTCCCAATGTCACTACAAACTACAGTTGGCCCCTCGACCCCCACCCTTAGAGGTCTCTTACTGAGCTCACCTTGGCTAGAATAGCCAGAGCTTTGTTTTTACCTTTCTTCAGTTATAACTGTACTTGCCCAATTAGACACAAATGCCTACATAAATCTTAATCATTTGCACTCCTACATTCTCATGATTATCTAATCAGATTTGCCCCCAATCACAAAAAGGTTTTACCAACAGCACCCATCTTTGCATGGAATTCAGAACAACTCTTTATTTCAGCCTAGGAGAAAACCTAACTGACCCCTGACTTAAACAGGCACCTGCAACAATTCCCTTGAATTAATCTATTAACAGATCCACCTTAGTGGGATGGCCTGTGTTCGACACGATTTATATTTGTGGTGGTGATATTCTTCCTGGCCTCTGAATGCCTAGATGACTGGCACATATCTGAGTTATGCCTCTTAAGTTACTTAACTGTGCCCACAACTTCACACACAATCCCTGGAGAGACCTCCCTGGTCAATTTACATCCCCTGAATTTACATCATTGAGTTAGAAAGGACCTACCAGGAGGTGTTCATGATTCAGGATTCACTTCCTTTGGCATGTCTGTACTTCCCAGCTTAGACATGAGTACAAATCAGGCTAGGATCAGGGACTTCTGCTTAACTCTTGAAAATACTGCAGCATCTGCTGTTAAAGCAATAGCTGCCCAACAAAAATTCTTACATCTCCGCCCAAGGCTGTTCTAGATAATAGGATAGCTCTTGGCTATCGTTTAGCTTAACAAGATGTTTGTGTGCTGTGGCCGGCATCACTTGCTGCACCTGGTTAGTGCTTCTGGGGAAGTTGAAACGCAGCTATGGAAGATTACGGAACAAGCCATGTGGCCTAAGAGTGACACATTCAGTGGGGTCTTTATTTGACTTACTTGATTTTGATCGGTTTGGGTCTTGGGGATTATGGCTTTGAAGTGCACTTCAGATGTTGGAATTATCCTGCTTATAATAATCATAGTAATCTCCCTGGTGCAACATATTCTTGCAAAAGCTTTAAATGCATATTCACAGCCACTAACCACTAAGCAAGTGATCTCCCTAAGACTGGGAATCAAAAAAGGAACAAAGAATATGATCACTTTAAAAAATATGAACCTGAAGTCATGGCGTATGAACACTGCCAAGATTCACAGAAGAAAAAAAAAAGAAAGTTGTAACCTGTGAATACCACACAGATCAACAAAAACTGTGATAACTTCAGAGTGGTTGCTGGGAGTGGCCCTAATGTCTCTCTTAAAGAGAGTCTGATCAAAGTGGAACAACTGTTAAAAAGGAGACAATAGACCCTAAATGGAGTCACCTGTTCTAACCCCACATCACCAAATGGAGACTTAACACCTAACCTGAGTTTAGTTCCAGCCTCTCCGAGGCATGTGACCTCAGCCAGTCAGTCTGGGATTTCCTGGTCAACACTAGTGAGGTTGTCTGCCTGATGGACACCTGCCATCCTCCAACTTAAGGTGACCTTCCCTGAAACAATCTGCTCTTTGCTTATTCCTGCTTTCCTCTCCCTAGAAGTCAGCCATTCTGTACAGCTCCTGGGAGCTCTTTTCTATCTGCTGGATAGGTTGCTGCCTGATTCATGAGTTGTTGAATAAAGCCAATAAGATCTTTAAAATTTACTCAGTTGAAATTTGTTTTTTAACAATATGAAGGTCTCCGGGGGGCTGTGTTCTGTGTGTGTATGTGTTTCATTGCAAATTCTTCAAGTATGCCACAGATGCGAGCTAGGGGCCCACTGTTACAGAATACTTGAGCCATAAATGACCATGATATTTTCCGAGCAGGCCCTTCAATTCCCCTCGCTTTCCTCCTGGTTGCAGAACCATAATTCTCAGCCGGGAAGGGAGTGTAAATAGCTCTCCCACTGCTGATGCCACTTAGCTGGCTGCAAATTGATGTGGATGGCTCTTTAGCTTCAGAGACTGTGTGTTTCACCTTCACAGAGCACAAGGCTTTCATTGGCCTGGGGCCTTGGAGCCTGAGATAAATCCTTAACTAGAGCTTGGCTCTGCATTGCAACACATCAAAACAGGTAGTCGGAAATTTCAAACATTTTGGAAATTTACACCTTGTCACTCTCCAAGGGCAATGATTTTAAGAAATTATGCCATCTCCACCTACCTTTGCATACTAAATCTAAAAACCCAGAGCCATTTCTAACTCCAGCTGAAGGTCAGAGAGGTCAACACAAGCTAAAGCTTTGTGCATGTTTTCCATTATTATGCTAATCATATGCATGGTCTTTCTGCACTTACACATCCATTTTCATGGCCCAAAAAAAAAAAAAAAAAGAAATATGTCTGTGTTTTAAATAATGCTAATATTTAAAACAGTGACAAATGACTGGAAATATCAAGTAAAGACTCACATTTTACTCTTGGCTTATGACGTTGGGAGAAGGGAGTACAGATGTGACCAAAAATGTGGTTTTCAAATTCAGTTAATTTTTGTTTTGTTTTGTTTTGTTTTTGTTTCCTGACAGATGTTCATATCATAACATCTTTTCCTGTTGTGAGCTTCCTCATGATTTAAGTGAGTGGTTGAAAATAAATTTTGGGATTATGTATTAACATATGTACTATGAGACTATTTTGGTTGGACCTTTGAGAGTGGCATTGTTTAGGATGAGTTTACTGGTTTTGAGAGGGATTCCATACCCACCACAGTTTTCCATTCAACATTCTGAAAACCATTATTAGTCAACTGGTTAGCCTTCTCTCCTTTGGATGAAGACATTCCAACTGATTTAACCCCTTATCACCCTTTTAATTGTGCACCTCATCAATCATCTTTAATTTTTTTTTTTGCCTGTAAGAATAGAAATAGGTTAGCATAAGCATAGCCATCTTAAAGGCCTAGAAGCCATTTTCTGAGTATGTGACTTAGAAAGAAAAACTGGAACTGGGTAAGGCTTTGAAAAACAAGTTAATCATGAGCACCGGGTGGTGGGCAGCTGTGACCCTTGGTCAGCTAACCTTGGTCAGTAAATCTTACATACCAAGCTTATCGTGCAGAACCTCCCTAACCATTGAGGAGTAGTCTTACCCTGCCCTTGCTTAACCCCAGGATATATGTCTTGCAAGAATAATGTATAGTTATAGAAAATTGCTATGAGTTAAGTGCTTTGAAATTGCTATATAAACCCTTGGCTCTGAGTGCTCAGGGTCCTTGTTGAGACCCACTGCATCGGGCTGACTTGGACCCCAACTAGTTGGCTGAATAAAGACTTTGCTTGAATTTACATCTCTATGCCTGTGTATTTTGTTCTCTGGGGAAGCCTCGGAAGCCTGCACCCTAACATTTGGGGGCTCGTCCGGGATACGAGCAGCTTCCCTGAGAACAAAGGACAGCTGGAGGCAAGGTCTAATTGTCCGGACGGGGCAGTGTAATTCGAGGGTCGCCCCCTCGTGTCTGCATAAATCCATTATAAAGCGGGAGTCGCCATCCCGTGTATGGTCTCGGGTTAGTGGTCCCGAGTGAGGAAGTCCGGGCTGGTAGTCCCGGCCCCCAGGTTAGCAACCCTGGGTGAAGCCCAGGTAACCAATCCTGGCCCTAGGGTCCGAGTGACTCGGCCTTAGGAAGGCAAATCCGATCGGCAGAAAACTGGCGCCCGAGGAGGAAAAGATCGAGCTCGTCACCCTGCGGCAGTCCGAGTGGACGCCCTTCAGGAGAATTACGAGAGTTTTTGAAGACCCTGAAAGTGGTGAGTGTGGTGCGCACCAGAGTGAGAGAAGGACCGGTCCGAACGAGTGCGATCAGATGTGGTGTGTGTGTGCTTGGTGTTATCATTGACTGTTTTACTGTGTTTTGGTTTCAGTTTATATTTTTTTTGCGCTTCTCATTTTAAGTTTCCTTGTTCTAAGGTTCTCCTGCTCTCTCCGTTCCTCCTTTCTGCCACTACATCATTCCCCGCGGGCACGGGTCGGGCAATTAAGAGCCATTAGGGCGCCCGCCGCTAGAAGACTCCCGTGACAGGATAAGGGGGTCACAGCCGCGAATCCCAGATAAATTCGCGTCCCCCGTGGAAGAAAAACTGTGCAACGACAGGCACTCGTTCACAAGCACATACAACAGTCATTTTGTTTGAAGTGGCATCTTCATCCTTCGCCTTTGTCTCCCTCATATTCTTTTTCCTTCTTTCTCACCATGAGACAGACTCAGACGACCCCCTAAGTGTGTAAATGAATATATCTTTCTACCTCCGGATGGTATTAATGAAATTGATTTAAAGACAAGCGCTTGTGAAAATTGGGTATTCTAAAACTTCCAGAAAACCTGATAAAAAGTGTTAAGCATTAATGCTAATTTGAGTTTGCCTGAGGCGGGCATGTCCTTGTAGTTATCAGCTGCCTAAATTTACCTGAGGTCATTTAAGTCATGTTATCTGCTAAATCTTTTAAAAATAAAATGCTTAAAGGCTTGGCTTTGTCTAATATTCAGTAAAGGTCTTGTAAGTAATCTAAAATAGTTGTTACGAATGAGTGAACTAAATGACTGAAGCAAGTGAACCTCTTTTTAATTGTGTGTTACAGTGTGTATACCTACCTACTGCCTGAGAATCTTTGTAGAAACCTAAAACCTTAAAGTTTTGCTAAGTTAAGAAGATATACTCTATGAGAGATTGTGCTGTAAAGCTCATGGTTACAGAAATTATAAAATGTGTTCATAAATTTGTCAATCTAAAGAATGTTAGTTTAACAGTTTACAATGGCCTGCTTCTCGGTGTTCACTGGAAATTAAAGTTTCTAATGGTTTTAAGTTTTAATTAAAACTATTTAAAGTAATAAAACATTTCTCTATCTAAAAAATGTATGTTTTAATAAGAAAAAGTATAAAGAATGAAAAGTCTTCTGCATGCTAAAGAATGTGTTTTGTGATAAAGAAAGTAACTTTGTTCTAAAGTACAGCTATTTGTTTAAAGAGAGAAAACAGCGTGGTGCCTTTTGTTGTAGAAGACCCGCTCAGCATGTTGCTTTGGGGGGGAGGGTCAAGATGTTTAGAGATTAAGTGAGATAAACCCAGTCAAGCCGCAGGCAAGCCCAGGCTAATTCTCACCGGCTTATGTGCTTGGGACCATAGAGCAAATGAAGAATAAATTACTATATTCTTACAGATATAGTCGTGCCTAGTGAAATTAAAGCAAGTGAGTCTTGATATCAAGTGCACAGCAAAATTAGAATCTTGTTTCTAGTTAAACAGTTTTCTTTAACTGTTAGTCTGCTCTTAATGTTGAAAGATCAAAGCAGTTTCTCATGCTTAAAGTCTCAGTGAGTTGCCAGAATATTAAAAAAAAAAAAAAAAAAAATGAAATCGTAATATTAAAAAGACGAAAAGCTAAAGTTTGTTAACAACTGTATAAGCTTTATTTGCCTTTGAAATATTTTGTTATTGAAAACGATTGCATAGCCTGAGAAATTGAATTATTTATTCCATATATTTTTATAAGTGGAAAAATCTCTAACCCACAAATGATTAAAGTTGTTACTGATTATTTGTTTTCTTAATTTATCCACCTAAGCAGAATGGTAACAAAGCTTTTTTCAGCTGATTAAATGCACTTAGTTAACAAACCAAAATTTATTCTTAAAAAATTAAACTAGAATCTAGACAAGATTATGTTTCTCCCAGAAAAACAAGTTTCACTGTAAAAGTTTAAATGGACAAACGTGTGACCACTTTTGAGAAAGGTTGTAATAGATTTTTTTGACAACCACCAGGTCTTCTTGTTTAATTTATATGCTGTATGTTTTAAAAGAAAAAAAACATGGGGGATGAAAGGAAAGGAGCGACACATAGCAGCAATTAACCGGAGAGTTCCGCTTTATTAGGGAAAAGTGCTAGGTTATATAGGAAGGGGCATGAATTGATTGAAGTGTCACTTCTACGGAGCTAGTGGCTGTTGGCTAGGTGCTGGGATTGGGAGGGGAGCGAGAGGTGATTGGGCTTCAGGTGGCGCCGGCGGAAACCAAGGACCCCGAAGAGAAGCCAGAAGTTTGCCATCTTACTAGTAGTAGTCCTTCAGAGGACTCTTCATATTTTTTTAATGCAAATGATCTTAAAGCTTTTAATAGAATTTGCATAGCAGCTTATATCTACTATTAAAGAGTAAAACATTCTTGAAGCTTTCAGAGAAGACCTGTAGACTTAAGCACTTTCTCTGCTTTTTTTGTATCTGGTCTTGGACACTTATGCTAAGTTCAAAAAAAAGTGCTTTTACCTCTAGTTAACTCTGATATTTTCCAGAGGGCCCCTGGAACATGTCAGAAGAATTTTTTTCTCATTAGAGAAAGTATTTGACTAATTTGGCTTATTTATCTGATATATATTTATTTATTTACCAGGAAAGCACTGTCAAAGAGAATGATGCTAAACTTTGTTACTAAATGTTTTGTATTACAGAAATAACAGAATTTCCTTATGTCAACTGTCTTACAGTAAGCTCTCATCAGATCTTTAACCATTGTCATTTGTAAGTCTTTTGTCATTTATAGTATTATCCCTAAACTGGTAAAGAACTAGATTTCAGCAGAACGGGTATTAGTTACATAAGATTACATAAACTAAAGAAAATGATTTTGTGTCTTTTTGTTTCAAATGTTGCTGATAAAGTGTTTTAACCTTGTTCTCTTAAACTGACAACAGTTTAGTAAATGACTATCTTTATGAGCAGAATTGAAACTTCCTTCTCTCTACCTGATCCCTCCAGAGTTTAAAAACTTTCAGTGACTGTTTTTGTATTCCATGGCAGTATGTTTATTTGCATGAGTTCAATAAGAATCTGCTTTCCTTGTGAGAAGACTACTTAAGAACACTGGTTATACTGCCAGGGCTTTGACTGGAATGTCATACCTGAGAGACATGTGCATAGACTCAGATGTGAACAACTTTAAGGAACTAAGATTGACTTTATAAAGCCAACAAAGCCCCTTAGAAGAACTGGCCTGGTACCTTGCTTACAGAGTTCCCAGCAGCCTTACCAGGTGAGTAAAGAAGGTCACTTCCTGGCAGGTTCAGAGACCTCGAGAAGAGAAGAATTCATCCAAATCTACAGGTACTGCAGGCAAAGCCTGATGGCAAGTCTAGCTTGGCTGTCTGGCCTCAAGAGGCCTTTAAAAGTTCAATCTGAAATTCCTTATAAAAAGTTCCAGCAAAGCATATTTAAAAGAGCCTGTGTAATCAATTGCTCTTCTTGCTGCACTTGTGCAAATGATCAAGCCAGCTGTTAATTATTTTCTTAACCTGGTTATTTCTAATAAAAATGAGGGTGATTTTAGAGAAAAGTATTGTTTCAATAACTGCAGCCTCCAGAATAGAAAATCCAACTCCAGATGTTGCTACATAACCTAATAACACAATTTGTTTTATCTTGCCTAGAAGCCACAAAACTGCAAATAGTAATAGAAGCGCCAGCCTTCTGAAGCCCTCTCAACTGACCAGTAATAGAGACCTAGCTGCACCCTTTACTGCACCCCCTTCTCAGCACGAAGCAGCCAGAGCGGTCATCGCCCCTTTTCCCTAGCAGCAGCTAGAGTCCCTATCTGTAGAAGACAAAGACCGAGACTCACTTTATCCTCTGCAAGTAGGCAAAGAACCTGCATTGAGAGAGTTCCTAAAACTTACACCTCCCTCTACAACAAGACAGAAGTAATCAGCACCACCCCAGCTTATTCTAACAAGTAGTAGGCCCGCCAAACCAGAGTCACTCCATGTGTTACCTTTATCAAAGAACGCATTAGCACCGTGCAAATCATAGTGTTGAGACAGAACTATCAGAGTGTTAACCAAACAGATGACCCCTAATTTCATGATTGAAATAGATACAAGAAGAAGAGGGGAATGTAAGAATAGAAATAGGTTAGCATAAGCATAGCCATCTTAAAGGCCTAGAAGCCATTTTCTGAGTATGTGACTTAGAAAGAAAAACTGGAACTGGGTAAGGCCTTGAAAAACAAGTTAATCATGAGCACCGGGTGGTGGGCAGCTGTGACCCTTGGTCAGCTAACCTTGGTCAGTAAATCTTACATACCAAGCTTATCGTGCAGAACCTCCCTAACCATTGAGGAGTAGTCTTACCCTGCCCTTGCTTAACCCCAGGATATATGTCTTGCAAGAATAATGTATAGTTATAGAAAATTGCTATGAGTTAAGTGCTTTGAAATTGCTATATAAACCCTTGGCTCTGAGTGCTCAGGGTCCTTGTTGAGACCCACTGCATCGGGCTGACTTGGACCCCAACTAGTTGGCTGAATAAAGACTTTGCTTGAATTTACATCTCTATGCCTGTGTATTTTGTTCTCTGGGGAAGCCTCGGAAGCCTGCACCCTAACATTGCCAAACTCAATTTTTAACCATACAACTTGTATTGAGTCCAGTGCTCTCAGACATTCAGAAAGTGAAAAGCCTAAGAAATCAGGGCATCGCTCAGACAACAAATGCTAGTAACATGCAAGGAGTGCTACATTCCTGATATGAAAAATAATGCAAAAATACTGCTCTTGAACATAGCATGAGTCGATGGCCATATTAGAGGTGAGGTGACTGGAAAAATTCCCAGAGGAGGGCCGACGACAGTAGACATGTTGGATAAGTGAAACTCCTCTGTTGAAGAACAGAGATGGGCTTCCAAGCAAGGAGGAGCATGAAGCCATATCACGGGTGATCCAGGCAGGGAAGGATGAGGGCTGAGGAGCCAGAAGAGCTAATGCAAGGCTACCCTGTAGGGTATTTTAAGAAATGGAGCAAATAAAGCTGGGTGGGGTCCACCTGAGAAAGGCTTTGAATGATTGCTCTGACTTTTAGAAATATGAATTATTTTTCATCACTGATTTTTTTTGAATTATCTTAAAATACTATGTTATCCGTATCAGTAATACTGTCATTTACACTGTCTCACACCATTAGTGTCTAGTATCTCCCCCAAAGGGAAATTTCCCTAGTTTCTTTTCTATTCTCCTCTTGAACTTGGCACTACGCTCAGTATAGTCCTCATTCAACAGAGGGTGATTAAAAGAATTAACCCTGTAAAGTCCATTGTCTCTAAAGCCCTGGATAAAGCCACAGACCCTTTGAACAAGCTGTCTGGATAATGTCTTGTGGTAGATACACTGAGTCCCCACTTGTCTTCAGGTTTGCTACCTTAAACACATTTCTTACTTCTGGAATCACAATTCTGGAGTAAATCATTGTTTTTAGTAAAACAATGGGAAAATATGCTCTTTGGTGGAAAGGAAGATCATGTAGCTGACCCAAACACGGGAGTCGTTTGCGTGGAACCCTTGTATGGTGAACGGCCTGTCTCTGAATGTGAACCACAGAGCCTGTTGAGTTACTGCCTGGTGTCCTGCGGGTGAACAATTAAGCCACTAAAGGGCAGTGAGAGGTAGTGGCGCCATGAGACAAGGAGGAGGATGGCCTAAGTGTCTCAGTATAGCAAACTAGGCATCCAGGAGCGGGCCTTGCTTTGCCTCCAGCCCTGTCCATCCCTGCTCCCCTGCTGCACAAACTCCCCCTGGAGACACCTGTGCTGCCCTGGGCTCGCCATGATGTCCCACCCCCTCTCTTTGGTTTTGCCTTCCCTTCCGCCTACCATGCTGTCCTCTGATAGACACACTGGGCCAAGTCCTGCTCACTCTCTACAGTCCCCAGAGTCACTGTCTGCAGGAGCGCCAGCGGACCAGGCCCTCTGAGCACCTGCAGCGTCTTCAGCACCCCTCCATAGAACATGCAATTCTAGAAAACTCCATTTACTTCTAGCATTTGTTTTGCTCCCATCTTCAGTGTGCGAATCTCACGTGCTGGGCCAGGCCGAGGGTGAGGCAAGTGAGGCAATATCCTTGGGACAGCATTGAAGGGGCATAATCGAAAGAAATGCCCCATAATCAAAATAAATACATTTTTAATGAAATATCTTTAAGAATGTAAAATGAATGCCAAAAAATTCACGAGGAGCAAAATCAGCATTTAAAAATAAACACAGGGTCTGGATTACTCATTTTTCTTTTTGCCGCAGGCTCCAATATGGATTGGCACAACCCTGTCACTGATCTTGTCTTTATTTAAAAAGGTGATATTTCGTTCTTCATGGATTTTTGCATTAATTTTGGTATTCTAAGTTATCACACTAAACTCTTACTTATCATGGTTAGAGAGGGTTTTTTGTGCCCCCTTAAATTTTGTGCCAAGGAGAGTGCCTAACTAACTTGCCCCATCATACTGCCTGTGTGGTGCAGGAACAAGGTCTCATTCTTCTTTGGCACCTCGTGCTTGGCATAAGGCTTACCTGGGATAGGTGCTTATTAAATGCTGCTTTGCTTACTTCCAGATTCAGTTTCAATGAACTCTAGATTATGGGCATGTAACTTTTACTGTAAACTTCAGATTTGTTATTAACACTCCTAATTCAATGTCTTTCCCCAATATAATCTTGGTGTTGAGACAACTGTTTATTATCTAACATAAAGTTAACCCCCTAGGCCTGCTGTTCAGGTTGATCCTGAGTAACTGACACTCACTTAAGTGCCCACGATCCATCAGTTCCCTTTCAGGTATGTGTTAAATACCTACTATGTGCCAGGGACTTCCCTGAGCGTCATCTCTTTTCCATGGAGCTTATTATAATCTGGAAGGGGAGAAGATGAGTGAATTGATGATGTGTGAAACCATAGAAATACACACACGATAAAGAAGTAATCCAGACGAACCACTGATCACAACTAAATAAAACTGTTTCCCCAGCTTGCTTTCTACTCCAGTGGCCAAAGATCATAAAATAAAGATAAGTTTTCTTTCCTACTTGCCCATCGAAAATTGTTACTTACTTTGGGTGAAAGGATATTTGCAAGGCTTCTTTTATGATATACAGCTACTTTCACCTGGAGTCAAAGCTTTTCAGAGATCAATTTTCACAGCACCAGTAGAAGACAAGGGATATATATCTGTTAGTTGCCCTGAATTTCATTTCTGACAGTGATTGAAATGGCTAAGACCACCTCTGCCCCAGCACTTTCTCACTCAACATCAGTTACCTGAAAAATGACTGTAGATTATCAAAGCAAAATGCAATTTCTAGGAATACCAAAGGCTAGTCAATTTGGCACCTGCCTCACTGGGATGAGGTTTGGACCATATTTTGTTAACATATGTATGAGACCTTCATAAAGGAGAAAAGGAAAGATTGTACTGAGAATTAGGCACATCATTTTTCCATCTTTCATAAATGTATATCTTGCTCTTTGCCTGAGTCTAGAGATTTTGTTTTCTATTTAGTCAAGAAATGTTTATTAAGCACATACTATGACTTTATGGTTCCACAGGTTCTAGAATACAAAGGTGTGTTCGACATGTTCTCTGCCTTAAAGGAGTTGACAGTGATGTTCAGGGAGGGAGGAGTCAGAGAGCCACACCCTCATAGACACTCAGTATGCATATATCCATGTGTTTTGTGTGGCCTGGACATTAACAGGGTGGATTTGGGGTCAGGCTGCCTATGTGGAGAAGAGTGCAGACAGCTGGGTGGGGCCAGATCACACAAAGCATTGGCAGTGAGGGGCTGAGAAGGATGTAGAATTGTTGAGAAGCCACTGGTGGGTTTCAAGCAAGAAAGTGACATGGTCTGATTTATGCTTTTAAAAGAGAACCTTAGTTACTCATGGAGAATGGAGGAGGAGGTTTAGGCTATTTTATTAACATAATAAGTCGGGTGACTTTGGGGTGATGGCAGTGGTGGAACTTGGTAACTCACTGGATGTGAGGGAAGTGATAAGGGAGAGACTGGAATCAAGGGTGAGTCGAGGTTTTCTTGCTCCTGCAGCCTGGGTTGGTATTGATGTCCTCCACCAGTGATGTCATCCATCCAAAGAAAAACACTGGAGAAATAGGATAGGGAACTTAACAAATCAGGGTTCAGTTTGGCTGGGGATAACCCACCTAAGAGTAGTTTAAATAGAAGTTTGTTTATTCTTCACATTCAAAATGCAGGCTGATGGAGGCTAGTGAGGACCGTCATGGTGTAAGGGACCTAAACTCTGTCTCTCTTGTTACATTGCATGTGTGGCTTTTGTTTCCAAGATGCCCTTGTGGACTACGTGGCTGCTGGTCCTCTGACATTACATCCATTCTCCAGCCAGCAGGAAAAGGGAAGTGAGGGGAGAAAAAGGGCACCCCTCCCTTAAAGGACACTTCCTAGAAGTTACACATACAACTTCTACTTATATCCTCAAGATGGCTGATTTTATGTATCAATTTGGCTAGGTCATAATGCCCAGATACTTCATCAAACACTAGTCCAGATATTACTATGAAGGTGTTTTTTAGATAGTTTAAGGTTTCAGTCAGTAGATATTAAGCCAAACAGATTACCCCCTCCACAATGGGGGTGAGCTTCATCCAATCTGCTGAAGGCCTTAAGAGAGAAAAAGACTAAAATCCCCTGAGAAGAGGAAATTCTGCCTATAGACTGCCTTTGAACTTGAGCTGAAAGACGGACTTTTGCTTGGTTTCTAACCTGCCGGCTTGCTCTGCAGAGTTTGGACTTAGCTGTTTGCACAACCCCATGAGCCAATTCCTTAAAATCTCTCTCTCTCGCGTGCTTTTCCTGCCTCATTTATCTACCTACCTAATCATTTATCTGTATCTATCTCCATATGCACGCACACACGCACATGCACATACACACACACACATACACCTTGTTGGTTCTCTTTCCCTGGGGAACCCTAATAGAATCCCACTGGCCCTGAGTTAGTCACATGACTGTGCATGGCCGTGAGAATGGCTGGGAAATGTGGTGTTAATTCTGTTGGTCAAATAGCCATCTACAGTTCAAGGGAGTTATTGTGGAACAGTAGAAGGGATAGTGTAATAGGGGACAACTATCCGTCTCAGCCACATTAGCTTGAACAGATTTGTTGGAAATGCTCATAAGACTTTTGCATGTAGGGTCAGGTAGTTAGTTCAGACATATGGACCTAAAGCACTGAAGAGAAGACTGGGCTAAGGAAATAAATCAGGCGGTCTTCAAACTATATATGAAGCCGTGGACCTGGAGAAGCTCACCAGGAGAAGGGTACTGCGGGTAAAACCTAACTCTGAGCTGTGCAGCTTCACGATTTAAAGCTTGTCTGCAGTAGGAAAGGCTGGCAAATGAGCCCGAGCAGGTGGGGTCACAGAGGTAGGAGGGAATCACATTACAATTTGAGATATGTTTAAAAAGTAAAATCAGTTTTGAACATAGTTGTGGTTTCTGGGGAGACAGTGTTATTGGCAAATAGTGAATAGGGGAAAAGGAAGAAGAGAACGGATTTAGACCTCAGGACCGCCCAGTGTAAGTGTGCAAGCGGCAGTTGGATGTGGGGTCGGAAGCTCCGAGAGTCATGGTGGCTGGGGAGAGAGATGGAGGGGTTATCAGCTTCACGGCTAAAAATTGAAGTCAGAAGACTGTGGAACATGAGAAAGGAGGAGAGCAGTGGATGAAAGACAAAATTCTCAAATGTGAAAATATGAAGAGGAATCGTTAAAGGAAGCCAGCACCGAGCAGTCAGACGGATGTCTCAGAAGCAAAAGGAGCAGCTGAAGTGCATTGCCGAGGTTCAGCTCATCAGCACTATGTCGGTTGCTGTTGTGAAGGACAGTCAGGGGATCTGCCATGTCGCTGCAGCGCGGTGGGGAGAGCGGAGGTCAGACTCGCCCGGGAACAAGGTGGTGAAGAAGAAGGAGGGAGCACCTGCTGGGGGCTGCACGGGCCCTGCGTGGGGGCGGGGGACGGCTGGTTGGCTGGCTTTTGTCCTCAGAGGAGCTACTGCATCGCTGTGACAGGCAGAGGGCAAGAGAACCAGAGTGAGCGAATGGTAACCGGGAGCGCCGTGGGGCTGGCTGACGGAGACCAAGGCAGCGGCGCTAGGAAGTCCGAGAGACTCCAGCCTACCGTGGTGAGGCACCCATGTGCCTCCAGATGTCACCTACGAAGGCAGGAGGACTTGTAGATGCAAAAAGTCATTTCTGTGCTCACAGCCTTTAAAACAGTGCTTTGCACTTAATAAACACTGCATTAGTTGATCTGGCAATCCATGGATTATTGTTTTTGTGTTACTTATCAGGTCTGTCACTTTAATACAGAAAAATGGTGGCGTTGTTGAAGTTTTAAAGCAGTTGTTCATTTGAGACAAGTTTGCCTATGATTCCCCTGTTTAATTCCTAATTTGTTCCCATTCCATTACTCCAGTCTTTGTTATTGAAATGATTATCTTGGGACACAGCCAATTCAGGTCCTCCAAAAAAAAAAAAATTTCTAGAAATTCATTAGTAGGTTTAGAGCAAAAATAAACATTAATGTAATTTCCTCTCTAAAGGAAGGATAAAGCTTGGGAAGTAGAGGACTGTTTGGTGGGTGAGTTCAGAGCCATATCACTACATTCATTTACTTTCCAGATCAAATGCACCTTTGGTGTCTTCCTATTGCATTCATCAAACACATTTAGGACACCCTTTCTACAAATTGCTACCTTAGTCTTAAAATAGGTAGTTTCAGTCAGCTTTCTCTTTTTGTCCCTAATGTCTAAGCAATACCAAATTTGGGGCTGGCGTTTTAATTATGCCATCATTATTAAGGCAGCAGGTGGCTTTTAATGAGATCTTCTTGGAACAGAGCTGTTTCCTCTATGTCCAATCAAAATCCACACTTTGCTGCCTTAACAAAATCACCAAACTGTTTTCTTAGTCCTGGGGAGATGAATCACTGAAGATCATTATTAATCTAAAAATCGAAGTTTCTAACTGACCTTGTTTTTGTGTTTGACATGATGCAGAAATATTATTTTTTGGAAATGAGCAATAACTGCACTGGCCCCATAATAAAAAGAAATTCATGCAAATTAGTCCAAACCTAGTGTGAACAATAAATTCTGGACTACAACTAAGAGCTCTCTGTTTTGAATTCTCAAACAGTTTGATTCAGAGAAACCTAAAAATGTGTGAAAATGCAGGTACATATTCAGCATGAAAGTGAGTTGTAGCAATAAGAATTTATAACAGTTTAGCTGAGCAGAGAGCTGCTATTACCTCTTTAAACCCAAATAGATCTGTCAGATATTTTTGTTTTTATTTTTGCATATAGCTCAGAAATTTCAGAAAAAATACTCAGAAATTACATTCTGCTTTTGAAAAGCTTGTTGATTTAGACATTAGCAGAAACCAGCTCTTCCACCAGAGAAGTAAATGCTAAGATATTATTGTTTTCTTAAAGTTCACCATCAAGATCTCTACACATGAGTGTGGAGTAAACAGATGACCATTTATCACAAACACAGAAATGCCAAAATATTAAGAATGTTTGCTTGGGGGATTCAGATATTTACTTCTTTTAGTTCCTATATACCTATTTGCTGAGAAAGAGAATAAAAAAATTATAGAATAAAATAATCGAGACTTCTATGCTTCCAAGATGGTGCCATAAAGTTTAAGCTCTCTGACATAAGGGGTCTGACGTTGCCCATCCCTTTACCTGCCATTGCATCTAGCACCACTGCTCGATTGCAGATTTAACTTTCTATCCAAAGAAAATGCCCTAAGTTAGTGGTTTGTTGGCTCCACTAAAAGCTCACATTGATTTAGGATCTAGGATTGAGGAGAATCAGTGGTGCCTTGTTGAGTATCCAGTATTGGGCTCTGCAGTCCTTAAATCAGTTCAATGTGCGTACCACCAAATGAATGAATGGCTGCAGGCAGTCAGCTCAAAGTGTCCTGTGCATGAATTCCCCAAGTCCAAGGAGTTCAGCTAATCGCCATTTCCTGTCTTGGCAAAGCATCTATTTGAGTCAATCCCACTAAAATCAATGAGGAAAGCGCTCCCAGGCACCAGTGTCTGGGGTGAGCGCTGGGGGCTCTGTGACGCACTCCAGGGCCCTGCACATGGAGTGGGCCCTGGAGGTGAGGATGGTGGAGAGGAGCCATGCCTAAAGCATCTGGCCAACTTGGGCTTGAATCTAGGGGCCCTGGAGCCCCACTGATGTATTTACAACAGGAGATACTTGAAGGTAAACTTGGGGGGAACAAGACTGACAGCAAGGAGATAGTGTAGTGGTGCAGGGAGAGATGCAGGGGGCACGACCTCAGGAAGAATGATAAAGAAAAATGAAACTTTCAAGAAATAGAGAAATAAGCCAATTGGTGATGGAGTGCCCAGTAGCAAGGACAGACTGGAATCAAGGAGGACTTCAGCAGCCACATGGACGGTGACATCCAAAACCTCTATCTGGGAGCAGAACTAAAATTTTACAGCACAAATAAAATTTTCATCACATTGAAAAAGCAGCAAAATAAATAAATAAATAAATAAACAAACACGTTCTTAAAGGATAGGGGGCCTCACATGCCTCCTGTGGTGTTCCTTGTACAGATGTGGTGCGTGGTTAGTACCATCTGATATTCTATTTTCGTTCCTTTCCCATGGGCTATGTTCAGCTTTCCTTTAATTTTTTAAATTTCTCTCTCTTCTTTCTTTTTCTTGTGTATTTTAACTTACATCTTTTCCTGAACAAGTATTGAGCACATAGTAGAAATTCTATTAAAATAAATCGGTGCACAAGTGTCTCACATGTTAAGATGCAAATTTCCTGTCTGATACTGTGCCTTCTAAGTACTCGCATCACACCTCACTTGTTGGGCAGCGATTTGAGAATTACCAGAGGCTTTATGATGCAGACACCATTTCTTCTTCTAAAACTCATACCCAGGGATCACAGTCAGGGTGACACTGTGACTTAAGGCACTTCAGCAGTGAGGAAATATAAAGATTTTAAACCATATGGTTCGACATAAGCATGATTTTAGTAACAGCTTCCCAATAAATGCCAAGTCTCATTTCACTATCATTATTAAAAATAAAAGAAAACCTATGAGCTCACTGTATTTGAATGTGATGGAAAAACATGATTCCTAATATTATGAGTGATATCATTAACATTTTCAACAAAATTCATCATCTTCCTTCTAAATATATTATTATAAATCTGTTTAATTTTATCATATCCAGGAGTCAGTATTATAAGCTGTCCATTTTCTCTGATTTAATAAAGAAGATAAATTAGATGGAAGGGTTTGCCTGGCATAAATTTGCTTTACTGAAAACTCTTGGAATACCCTCGCACCATTGGCAAGACGTATTTGAATGGCTACCAATGACTATGATTGCCATTATCTGATTTAAAAAGAAACAGAAGGAAATAAGGTTTTCCATGTCTCCTTCACAATGGTTCATTAATTCATTCTTTCATCTGTTCATCATTCTTTCACTCATTTGGGAAGTATTTAGTGAGTATCTACTATGTGTGGACATTTCTAGCCACTTACTATCCATTTGGCCTTCTACGAGCCCCCCGTTTTCCTTCTGGGACATTAACTTCCCTCCACTGTTTGAAGCCTTGGTTGGGTGGGAAATCGAAGAATCTCTGTCTCGCTACAGATGCCTGAGGACCTCACGGAGGCCTCTTTCTCCAGTATGTCCTTTCACCACCCTGAAATACTCGAAGTGCCAACATCCGACCTAAACTTGGGCAGCTGGACACTGTCTTCTGGAGTGATCAGGTTTGAGGAGAGTAACACATGCACAGAAAACTGGGTCAGAGCCAGTGCCTTCCTTCAAAGGAGGCGCTAGGGAGGCAAGGGGACAGTCTATTTGCTGTCCTTGGAACCCTCTAGTGTTTCTTGATTTTCACCTATTGCAAATCTGCTCTTTCTGCCTTCTTTGTTGTCCTGTCCCCAAGTACTTTTTTATGCTTCCAGTAACTTCTCTTTCTCCCTTCATTTAGCTACAATTCATTTCTGACACTTGCAGTCAAGGAATCCAGGATCATGAAGACATAAACCCTGAATCTGAGGGGCTTCCAGTCTAGTAAGTGCATAATAGATCTTAGGTCAGAATGCTTTTGAGTACAGTAGATGTCATGCCCCCTTCAGCACTCTTTGTTTCAAGCCACCAGCCCTCCTTGTGACATACCGGGGGCACATAGTCCCCATTTCCTCACTGCACAGCAAGAACCTGGAGGAGGTGTATTTCTGAGCTGTTCTGTTACTTCCGGGGAGTGATGTATCACAGGTAAAACATAAAGTATGATTTTAGCCACATAGCAATGGTCAGGGCTGATCTTAACAATAACATTAGAGCTCCTCTAGCTCTAAGTACTTGCTGGCAGATGGATTCTGCTACCACAAAGGCCACATACAACCACGTAACAAGTTAATGTGCAAGTCAATTTAATTTTCTTACCAGAAAAAATCCTGCTCTACATTACTTTTGGCATTTGATTACATCGAAAAAGATTGAAATCAAAGGAACCAAAGCTCCAGTATAATTTAATGAGAAATAAATCTCTGACAGTATATAGTTTCATTGCTTTGAGGAGATAAGGCAGAGTAAGTTTAACTTTTTTCTAAATGGATATTACTGGGCCACTTTCTCATGCAGCCTCTGCACTGAAGTTGAAAGAGTTGTTAGCACAGTTGCCAATAATGGTTTTAAACAATATAAATACTTGCATGAAGATGGATCCTAATGCCCTCTTTGGAACTATTGTGGTCTGTCAGGTCAATAATACTCATTTAAAAAACTTTCTAAAAGTGTTTTCATACAATAACCCCTGAAGATAATGAAAGAGCTATTATGGTCTCTTGAATCAATAATTTAGGTTTTTAATACATACTTCAAAATTCATTTCCTTTCCTATGTCAATGTCTACTTAAAGTATTTCGATTAATTATTGTTAAGAGGAAGAGTTATAATCGGTTTGAACTTTATCAACTGTTATTTATCATATAGTTCTCATAACAGATTCCTTCTCTTAATATGTTGGGCTATATCACTACTTGCAGCTTACCACACTGCAAGATGGCAAAAAACGATATGCTAAAAAGAAGCAAGAATAAGCATTTGTGGGAAAAAAAGGATCTTCCATACCAACAACTTAAAAATTGGGCAAAAGCAAGTTAGTTTGCTCAACTGGGAAGGTTGTGGCAGATAATTTCAAAGTTTTCTGGATATTTTTGAAATGCTTAGTTTTATAAAATGATAAATATCAGAGATGTCAAATCTGGCCAAACAACAGAGGCATGATCAGTGGACTCAAAAGAGCCTTTATCAAGCTCTAATTTCACATTTATTTGATTTGTGAATGTAAGAAAGACTGTAGGCATACAGGCTATGCCTGACTTACAATGGTTTGATTTAGGGTTTTTCAACTTGACAATGGTGTGAAAGTGATACACATTCAGTAGAAACCATACCTGGAATTTTGAATTTGGATCTTTGCCCAGGTGCTCATATAAAGTGCCCTGACGTGAGACAGAGGCAGCGTGCAGTTCCCACAGCCACGCGGTCAGGAGGCTTAACAGCCCTGCTCTGATAATCCTCTTGTGCCCACACACCATTCTGGTTTTCACTTTCACTGCAGGATTCAATACAATTACATGTGATAGTCAACACTTCGGTATAAAATAAGCTTTGTGTTCCATGATTTTGCCCAACTGTAGGCTAATGTCAGTGTTCTGAGCACATATAAGGGAGGCCAGGCTAAGCTGAGATGTCCGGTAGATTAGGGGTATTAAATGCATTTTCACCCTACGATATTTTCAATTTATGATGGGTTTATCAGGACATAATCCCATCATAAGTGGAAGAAGAATTTTAAGTATAGTTTACATATTTAGTATCTGACAATTGAGACTAAAAGTGCTTGGACTTCCACAGAAATTCTACCAATGTTTTAAGGACTAACTGGTTAAATTTATTCTGCAGGGAAGCACTAACAATTCAAAATAAGGCTATATTTACTTTTTAAACATCTTGTTTGTATGTATATATGCATGATTTAAAGTGTTGTCATTCTGTAATTTAACCATATGATTTTATGCCTCCTGCACGTAGGACGCTCATGAAAATGAGATGCCTGCTCTCCTTGCCTTTCTGCCCAACAGTATTTCAATAAATATTTCCTTCCACTTCCTCTTTATTGTGGTTTTATTAAAAAAACACCCTTTAGCTTAATTATTTAACCTTGGTTTATTTTGCTGGGTGGAAAGAAGCTAGCATTCTGCCCACTCGTTATTTGAATCTGACAAGATTCACAATTTCAATGAAGCTGGGTTTTCTAAGCTGCTGGTCTGCCCCTGCGGGCTGCAGTGTGATCCTAAGCTCAGGGCAGCCAGGCTGGAGATGTGAGAGGTCACACAGCTGGGTAGAGAGAAAGGGTAGATGGAATGTGGAGTGACCTGAATCTGCAGCACGACAGGAAATGATGTGGGTTCTGGGATTGCAGTCAGAGGAACCTGAGTGGAAATGAAGCAGGATCATGAACAGAGGCTGTGTGGACTTTGAAAGGGAGGTAAGCGCTGCCTTAAAGACTCACGTTCTTTGAACTGGGCACAGAAGGCAGTAAATCATGGCTAATTCAGGGCCCGTAGCATAGAGAGACACCATGGTAGGAAAATGAAGACCAGTGCAACTGCCAATTGAGGGCAAATTCTGCCCCCATTCCTTGGTTGTTACCACCCCATTTACCTTATAAGATCTGTACTCCAGTTAGCAAGATTAGTCAATGAAATTAGAGCCTTTGACCTGATTCATTCATTGAGATTTATTGAGGGCTAACTATATTCCACGCCACAAGGGTTTGGGGAAATATGGCGAGCAAAGGCCAGCTGTAGCCCTCTGCCTTCATGAAGCTTCGAGAAAGAGACATTTATCAAAGTATCATAGACAGAAATGTAAAATTAGAACCATGAGAAG
Organism: Manis javanica; assembly: GCF_040802235.1. NCBI lineage: Eukaryota > Metazoa > Chordata > Mammalia > Pholidota > Manidae > Manis > Manis javanica. Next base: position 70,550,780 of record NC_133168.1, read on the forward strand.
GAGAGGTAGAAATGAGGAAGAGCTAATCTGGTTGGTGAAGGCTGTCCTGGAAAATAAGAGTTTCTGGTGAAAGATGGAGAATTTTTATAAGTTAAAAATAAAGATAGTGTTAATGTTAATATTTCTGGTCATAACAGATAACACCATTAAACTTTTATTATACATTTGGGTGCTGTTTAGATGTAATGAGTCACTGAATCCTCATAGCAACTCTGTAAGGTAGGTGTTGTCATTAGTGTAATTGAGAGGCACAGAGAGGTTAAGCAACTTCCCCAAGGTCATACACTCATAGGGAGGAGGTGGAATTTGAATCAACACACTCTAGCTCCAGAGTCCTTGCTCTTAACCCTTACATGTGAACCTTCTAAGCAAATACAATCTGCAATTGTAGGTCCTCTGCCATTAGAACGTAATTGTAACAGTGAATAAAGTATTAAAAGTATTTAATACTTTTAATAAAAGTGAATAAAATTATTAAGTATTTTCTATGTGCCAGACACTGTTTAAAGCTTCTGATTATCTCAAAACAATACTTTGAGATAGGTTCTATTATTGCCCCTATTGTGCCAGTGAGGAAATTATAAACTGTCTCCAGAATTCTTGCTCTGAATCACTTTGTTATTCAGCTCTTCACTAAGTAGGTAATAGGTAGAGGTTCAGGACCCTTCTAATCACGCCTAGGGAGGGTGTCTGCTGTTTGCTTGAGGGTAAAGGATGTCCTAGAGCACTGTTTATAAATGGTTGGAGAGCCTGCTAGAGATGGTTCAGGTTGTACTGAAAAATTTTGCTTCAATATTATAAATAATTATATAATATTATAATGAATAATAGTAATTCATAATAAAGAAGAGGGTCTGGGAGATAGCCATAGATTAAAAGTGTCACTCTATAGACCAGCCTGTTGAGTAGATATGGAAGGAGTAAGCTTACATACCAATTAAACCAAAAGGGACCCATTGACTCTAAGAACCTGATCTCTCTCAATTACAGTAGCCTTTTGAAATAATTCTCTGAACAATCAACGGATTTTTAAAATATTTGACTGTTTTGAATATCTTGAGACATTTACAGACAAATTTAGCTCACAGGCATTATAGTACCACAGCGATCAAAAGCATCAGTTTGAGTTTCAAACTTTAAGTGAGAGATGTGTGCAATTTTTGAATCTGAAACAGAAATATTTTATTAGTTAATATTTGTGTTTATAATTTCATATTGCTATACATAATTCCAAAACAAGTCATCAGAGACAACACACATATATAACACCATACTTTTTCTAACATTAGATTCATATGCTTCTTTAAAAAGTTTAATAGAAAAAAGAAAATACTCCTGTCATGTTAAAACTTGACTCATTATTTTTGAGCTGCTATTCATAGAGTACATGATGGTCTTGAACACTGATTATATGACATCAGGGGGTCAGTATAAGTGAAAAGGATTGGATATTGTCGAGAGTATAATGAACCTCATTGGTCACAATTAGTCTATATTAGTTTTCACACACCTAAAAATGAGAAGTTCTAGCTCTAGTGATTTAAGGTTAATTATTCATAATCCATTAGGTTAAATCTTTTAGCAAGAGCTGGCTCTTACTTACCATCAGGCCAAATGGAGCCATGAAATAGAAAACTCTTTTCTGGGAGTCCAAACCTTGGTTTGTTACAAATAGACTTATAGGTGTTCTCATCAGGTGAGAGGGAAATTTACATCTCTCTCACATAATCGGCGACCAGGGCTGGGACTGGTGAGCCCACAGGAATGGAGCCACGGACCTATCTGGCTTGGGGTGATCCTAGACGCCCGAGCCCTTCGGTAGGGTGGAGAGAAGTCAGTTTCTGCTAACTGAAAAAGATTCAGCTCCGTGTTAATTCAAGTCTATATTTTTAGTGGTGAAATTTCTTACTAGGGTGATTATTAACTTCTTAAACTTTCAATATTCAGTTTCTAAAGGGCCCAGATTCCAAATCAAGAAATTAGGAAAATCTGAGTTACAGAGACACATGCTAGTGCATATATGGGGTCCCGTGAAATGCACAATTACATTCTCTTTAAGACTTAAATCTGGAGATGTGTTACTACACAGTTGACAGGCATGTTCTTAAAAGACTTCTAATACCTTTCTGAGATCTTTGGAAGTCGGGGTGGGGAGGATTTCAGGCTCTGTTATAACAAAGTCGTAATCCCAGATCCTAACTCCTGTGCTTGTGGCCCCTCCTGGTCTCTCACAGATGACAGGTAGCTCTTGGTACACATTTGAGGAATAAATGTAAATATATTTGCACTTGACAACTGTTAGTCTTCCCCTAGAGAAATGAAGATGTACAGACATTAGAAAGATTTGTGGAAAAAGGTAACTTTTTAACATGTATATTAATAGAGATCCTCACTAATATTTTCTCTGTGAATAGCATGTGAATTGATTTTCCCTATAATTATTAGATTATTTCTAGCTTTTGAAAAAGCCATTTAAAAATCATTTTTAAATCAATTGCAAAAAAGTGGTAAAGACCTGTCTTTTTTTCTTCTTATCAGCTAGAATTTCTGAAGGAATCTTCCTCTAAGTGACTGATCTCAGAAATTCACAGACCTTTATTTAATCTATGTGAAAATAAAAGCCAGGTGCAGTATTTCTATCATGAGAGACATATTTCTTTCTCCTTCTTTCACTGCATTTGATCATGGACAATAAGATATATACATGTATAGAGACATGTTCACTTGCCTTTCCACAGATCAAATTCTAATATTTTGTCCATCATTCATCTTGACTATTTTGATTTTCACCTGGTTGATTTTCCCCATCTCATTTCTTTCTCTCATATCCACTTCAAAAGTTCTGCCCAGACTACCAATTTTTTTCTTTCTTCTTCTTTTAAATCAGTTATGACAAAAGGCTGTGAATTTCTACAGAGCTGTCCTTTTTTGAGGGAGTATTTCTTTTTTCAAAACACTGAGGGCATCCCATTTGTATTTGGGTTATGAAGGGATAATTTTTCTTCAGTAGAATCGCCTCTTCCATCAAGAGAAAAAACAGATAGCTCCTTCCCTTCCCACTCAAATTTTAATACAGAAAAGCTTCAACATAGATCTATTGATAGACAGTTGGATCCTTAGTAAGTCACATATTTGCTAAAAGAATTCATAGGATTTACTGAATCAGTAATTCCTACTTTACTCAATATTCTTAAAAGTAAGGATGGAAGCAGAGCATTGAACTGTGTTTTAATATGATGATACTGGAGATGTTTATGAGGGTCATGTTTGAATTACATATTCTTTCATGCTCAGAAATCAGAGGGGAATAGTAATTACAGTCGACACATCAACTTTTTTAATTCTGTGAAGCAAATCTCTCTGGAAAAATGAATATTAATAATTAGACAATATCCAATTAGGGGCTAAAGTCTAGAGCTAATCCCTCAACTCAAAAAATCCACAAAGCACATTTAATAGTAGAAACTTAAGTTAACAAACCCTGTGAACATAAAATTAACGGTAATAGTAAAGGATGAGGGATTTCAGCCCCCTCCAACTAAGAACCTATCGGCATCATTTTTTTCTATTTCTCAGGAATTCATTTTCGGCACAAAACTTTAATATTGCTCTTGGAAACAAACATAATCTTTTCACATCAGTTTAGGAACACATTTTGATCAATTCTTAAATAGGAGCATTTCTTTCTCTAAAATTAAATGAGTTGCACCAGGTCACCAATAGATCTCAGCGGAATGAACTTTGAGTGGTGGAATGAATCTGGAGCTGACATGTCTGTGCCCTGCTCATTGCCTCCATCACTTCATCTTCTGCCAGTTACCCAGGGATCTGATGAGACTCTTTCTGTCTTTGGTCCCTCATTGACCCTTGACTCAGCCAAATGGAAGGGAAATATAAGAGGCAGGAGAAGTCCTGGAAATAGAGTCACTTCCCTTCAATCCATGCCAATGGATTTATTTCTCTTTGGATCTAGTCCAGAGATTTTCTTGACTCTTACAACGAAATAACATATTTTCATATCACTCTCCTTCATCTTGCTGGAAACTGCAGAATATCAGGGACAGATTTGAAAACTACTTATGTGTCCTTGTAGACCCAAAACTGGGAGCAACCCTCCATGTTTCAGTGTGTACATATAAATAAAATTGACCAAATGTTACTGGGGAGGAAGGTATTCATTCAGTTTCTGAACAATAAAAGAGAAAAAGGTTTCAATATATAAAGGCTTAAATTATACAGTGCAAATAATTAAACACAGGCAAGAATAATTTACAAACGCTTCCCCTTATGTAGAATTCAGTATACTGATGGTTTTGTCTCACCAAATCAGAATTCATTAAGAAGTGCTAAAGCTTCATTATTAACCAAATCCCATCCTCCCCCAATTAAATACTAAAGTTACTTTTCAGTTTCAGAATTTAGAAATTATTTTCATGGATAATTTTAAGTATGCTTGATTGTTTTCTTGAAAGTGTCTTGGAAACAAATTTCTAAGGGATACTAGGATCAGACTTTAAGTTGGGCCCTTTCTTTTCAAAATGAGAATATCTGTTCATTTGATTACCGAAGGTCTTCCGCTCTTCCAAACTGGTGATAAAGAGAGGGGGAAATAGTTTTATCTTCTATCCCTTCTGTCTGTATGCCTGTGACATTTCACAAAATGTCTATTTTAACCAATACAAAAATTTTACCTCAATAGTTTTTAAAATGCAGATTTAAAACAACAAAGAAACACCAGTTTTAGCCTGATGATTAGCAAAGCTTAAGAATGATAATTCTCTATGTTGGCTACAGTGGTGGAGAAATGGGCATAATTATACACAATGGGCAGGATTTTGGAATTAGTACAGCATATGTCTGTGGAGCAATTTAGCAACATCTGCCAAAATATATTAAAATGCACCTAGCTTTTGACCCAGAAAGTCCACTTTGAGGAATTTCTAAGGAAGGTATCAGAGGTTTGTATAAAGATATTTATCCAGAGATTTTTCTTGTGCATTTATTTATGGTAAGAAACTTTACAAAGGTATCCAATAATAGTGGATGAGTTAACCAAGCTGTGTACATCTGTCATGTAAAAATCATATTGCATGAGAGTTCTGAGATGAGAAAATGTTCACTATTTTATGCAGTGGAGAATGGGTCTCTAAGACAGTTCACAGAGTAATGCTGTATACCTCTAGTGAGATCTGGAGAAATAATACACCAAAATGTTATCAGTAGTTTCATCTGTGTAGATTTCAGATAGATTCTTTCTTTTTTTATTTCTTTAGTTCTCTTTTTTCTTTATCTCTTCTTCCCATACTTCCTTCCTTCCCTTCTTTTTCTTCTTTCTTCTAATCATCTTTATTATTGGGAAATTCAAAATATGCCAAAAAGATTACTGGGTATCTCCAAAGGAAACTATGCATTGTTTAGAGCACACTTTTCTGTGTTATCTTATTTTAGTCTTTTGTCACCTTTGAGTTATTTCACAGCTCTGTAGATTGTAGATAACTGAGAGCAAGGCAAAAAAATATTGTCTTTAGACATACCAATTAATTCTGTCCAGTGGAATTTCAGCAGTCAGCCCTGCTTTCTGTTAGCAAAACCAGTTTGGTGACCATTTGTAAATTCCCTTCAACATTCCTTTCCTTCATATAAACCTGTGCTTCTTTAACTTCCCCTTTGAACTGGTTGTGGTATCTTTCCTGATTCTCTCGTTTAATTAACAAGGTAAATAAAACATGTGACAAGTTTCATCTTATATCTGTGTAGGAGTCAGGATCTTACTTTTCCAGGCTTTAACACAGGCTTCCTACTTTGATATATGGAGCATGTATTACTTTGTTATCAGAAAAACAAAATAACAGCAAGTATGATTTAAAAGAGTAGTTTGTGCTACAGTCTAGGATTACAATGTCGACCTTATATTTTCATAGAACATTTCACATCATATTTCCTTTATATCTCTAAAAATAGATTTAATAGGCACTTATTGAATGCATAGTATTTCCGGATGAATATGCTAAATTGGAAAGTGTATAAAGATAAATAACACTGTGGCCATCATGTTCAACATCTTGTAATATATCTACTATTTTTATAATGAATATCAAAATATCTACTATTTGCTTTTTAAATTTTTTAAAAATCAGCTATTTCAACATCTGCCTATTCAAAATGGCTTTGGCCATTTGGGGCTTAATCTCTATACGACAGAAATAATGTGATGCTGAGAATCACAGAGGCTGCTCAGGTGCAGCTGTTGTTGATTTACAGAGTAGCCACCAGCAGGTTCCTATGGTTTTACATATTTACAAAGTGCTATTTGCCTTCAGAATACAGCCATTAACATATAGTCTATAATAGAGTGACGAGCTCGATATGGTGGTAATAAAACAGAGTAAGATACATGACTTCGGGTAGGGGAAGCAATTCAACTGTGGAGTGTGCATAATATATAATGCACACTGGGTCGGAGAAAATACTGACGCTGGTCATCCCAGAATTTGTTTCTATAATAAATCTTTCATGTGTACAGAGTGAATTTTTTTTTTTCATGGTCAAAGTCCCCAACATTGAAAGACGCATGGAAGAACATTTGCTAGGGGTTTGGGAAACCTGCGTCTTCCCATAACGCTGGTTTTCGTGAGGAGGAGTTTGCCCTGATTGCCTCTTGCTTCCTGATGCTCCCTTATTCCCTCCCCTGGAGATGGAGAGAGGGCGGGCGTGGGTCAGCCGGGGGCAGTAAGCTGCACAGGAAAGATGGCTTTTCTTTGTCAGGATGAATGGCTGGACCCGCAGCAGCAGTTCTGGGAAGCTCTTGGGTCTGCAGGCTTTACTGCGTGGAAAATGTGCTGCTTCTCTTCCTCACTTGTAGCTGATTGGCTCTGGATGCTGCCATCTGACTTTCGGGTGCCGTGCGTGCCATCTTCTAAGGGCAAAGGCAAGCACCCAAAGCAAGCATCACCGTATATCCATAGTTAACAGAACACAAACTCTGGGAACTCAGGTGCCCTCCTCAGGAGGGAGCCAGCCAAGCAAACGTGGGGTCATAACATTCGTAGGTCATTAGATTACTTAGTATCAACGGCCTCACTCTTTTTAGAGCCCCTAGTTAAGCATCTCTAACTTAGTCCACAAGTCCTAGAAATAAATACTTGACACTCCAGTATTCACAACACTGTCTTTGGTTTCAGATGTACTTGTTGATGCTGCTCTGTTGAAGCATAAACTCTATGAACAAGTGGCCCCGCTGTTGGAATCCCTTGGTTTTGACAGTCTTACAGATCTCACTCTTTTGTAACATCAAGTAGACACAAATTTCTTTTCAATTGCCTTAGCTTAGGCAGCGAGCATTTTAACTACAAAGGTCTCCCAAACAAATATAAAATGTATTCCTCAGCAGTCAGAAAGCCATCATGGAGATTTCCAGAAAGCCATCTCAGAGCTCTTTGAACATCTTCCAGTCCTTCACCACGAGATGGGAACACATTTGTGAACCTTTGATTAAAACTTTCAGCCGGCACCTTCTACTTCATCTTTCGCCTGTTGACCATTTGACTTCTTTATTTAGCATTTCCTATCAAATCTGAATTGAGGCATCTTGGGCACTTCTTTTCATTATGTTTCTGTATATGCTTTCAAAATGGTTTTCTAGAATTTTAAAATTACTAACCCATTTCAGAACTATACTACTTAATTTTTCAGTGTTTATAGCTTTTCCTTTGAAAAAAGTAGTATTTTTTAATTATAGAAAATGTGGAAAATACTGAAAAGTATTGGGAAAGGGGAGAAAGGGAGAAGTCAGCTGTATATCTTCCCTGCTATGAACATTTTTTTGTGTTCTAAATGAGGTTCCCCCTGAACTGTAATATTTAAAATATTCTCTCTGATAGTGTTGTGAATAGATTGTGGCATAAAAATACAATTAGGTCAAATTTCCTGCTTTTTAACTGGTTGTCCGGCTCTGTGATATTCCACTTTCTGAATTAATTCCACAATCCATCCATCAGACTAAAAAGACGCTGAAAAAATAGCAAATACCATTTAATGTTTATATACAGCTAGAGGTTTTTGTTGGGTAGGGAGTGTTGCTAGTTGACTATTACTTTAATTTCATCACAAAGGTGAAATCAGGGCTGAATAATATCCAGAATTCTAAATGGTCTTAATTTTTAATTTGAAATAATTGTTTTTTCTTATTTTAAAAAGAAATATATGCACATTACTGAAGAATCAGAGACACAAATTCACACAAAGACTTTTTTTTTTTAAAAAGCAAGAAAACAAACAGGCAAATGCCAAAGATGACATCATCTATCAACAATTTACTCAGAAACAATCAACATCACTCTTTGAATACTTGTTTCAATCTGAAAATATTTATTAAAATGTGCATTTTATGGCAGACTATCTTCTAGCCATGGCAGTAAATAAGAGAAAAATTTCTTGCCTACAAGGAACTTAAATTCTGATAGACAGAAACAGACATTAAACAGAAAACAAATTATAAGCAAAATAATTTTACCATGTAATAAGATTGCTATGAGGATAATAAGAGGGTGTATGTAACAGGAAGATTATCGATTCATCTATCTGTCTTATCATCTATCCATCACGATTCATATATCTATCTATACCTGGGATCATATATTTTCTTATTTGTAACAACTTTGAAATTCCTATTCTTCCAAGGAGGGAAGTGGAACTATATCCCTTGTAAGGGGACACGTAAGACCAATTTCAGATATACTTTAAAATGGGTGGGTGGTGTAAATCAAATCAGTTTTCATCTTAGTTTCTATCTGTTCAGAGTGATACAAGGCCAGTTTCTCTTAACCTCTACTCCACAGAATTATTTGAGGGGTCTGTGTACCTTCTAAAACAGTACACAAACTTTTATATTTGCAGTCCCTAGAGGAATGGTCTAGACGTCCTTTGACTCCAACATTCTATGACATCTTTGCCTCAGGAACATCCTGACAGTATCAGGATGCATCAATATTTATGCTAACATCACATCTGGTACATTTGGATCTGTTGAGGTTTGGAGCAGTATTTAGAGTTTCAAGTAAATTTGGCTTCTAGTCTTCCCTTGAAAATTGGCATCATGTCTGTTTTGGAGATCTCTAATCTCTGCAGATTGTCATTTCTGCTCTTGCAGATTGGCCTTACTTACAGAGCTGCTGTGCATATGCATCAAGAATCCCATCCACACATATTCCATCTAAATTCTGATGAATTAAAAAAACAGAACTAAAAATGACTGCACAATCGTATGCTATGGTCTTGAATATAATAATTTTAATTACTGAGCACAAAACAAATAAAGTATGTGTATGTTGAATGCTATGAAAATGAGAAGCAGCTGTCTTAAATCCTTACTATAACAGAGTATGTGTAAACAAACAACAAACAAACAGGGATGAAAGGAACCTTGTCTTTGAGATAGGGCAGCAGATCCATTTTGCTTCCATTATCCACACATTTTTCATTCTGAAAAAGACATGAAACCATCTTGCAATTTGTTCTTCCCAATGGAAAATGTAATCAATGGTAACTATATTTATTTATGCAGAATTTTATACCTCATTGACATTCTCAAAATGAGATCGCCAACATCCAGAAGGAAAACTCTCCAATACATGTTAAGGAATTTAAAGCACCTTACTAGTGACATGTACTATATACTGAAATCAATGCTGTGTCCAAGAAAAATGTTTGTGTTCTTTCATTGACATGTCATGCATGCCCATTCATTTGTTTCTTAATACTGAGTGTTGGCATCAATTCCCCTTTCCTCAAATTAAAAAGAAGACAGCTCCAGTTTTTAGATTAAGGAAAGAAAACTTATATTTAAGCTTAAGAGCTCAAGTTGGAAGCCTGCTGACTAGTTTTATGCTTTGCCCCATTACGTTAGTAACTATTATCCCTTGCATGGAAAAGTACAACTCCCCCTACAATCTATGTGCATATCAAGTTTCTGTATGTTGATTCATATTTAAAACTCTCTTTAAATGCTCTCTTGCTCAAACTCTGTGAGGGTAGGTATCTGGTCTACCTTGTTCATTGTTGAGTTCCAAGTATTAGCAGAGTACCTGGCATCTATGGAGACTTTATTAAGAGTATAATTTGAATGAATAAGTAAATGGTAAATAAATGCGTTAATAAATGAAGATACTAGGAGATATTTCCTGTTAATACTGCCAATGACTTCTCTAATTTCTGTTACTCAAATATATATTTTCATGATACCAAGTTCTCAAAATGAACCTATATACTCAAGTGATTCTTTTATTAAAGACCCCTTTTTCTCTCCTCAGTTCTATCAATAGTTACAGTCAACTGAGGCTTTGGGGCAATATTTCAGTAAGAATTAATTTTTTTATTTGGACATGGAATGACTGGGAAATTAAAAGCTTCTAGCTGCTGAACATGCCTGGCATTACAGGATGGTGTTGGTAAGAAGTGTGCAGTCTGTATGATTGTTCTGGATGTTCTTAAATTATTAGTTAAGAGTGGCTGAGGAAGTCAGAACCAAGAAGAGACAAAGATCTGAGGACAGATCCAAATTACCTGGTTCTGGAGCTGGCCATCAGAAGTCAATAGATTTGTCCAAAGGCATTTAGGAAGCTCAGGCTTGATGTGGACAGGAATGGAAAGCAATGATATAAACTGGTGGTTACAGCAGGAATGCTGGCAGCCCAAGATGCTCAGAACTAAACAGGTGATGGGTATATGATTTCAGGGCTAGAGCCGAGGTAGGATGCTACAAGATGAAGGCTGATCTCATACCAAGACATTGATCTGGAGCCTGTAGTTTGATCTGGATCAAAATGACATGGTCTAGGTGCAGGCCATGATTTAGAGGTGCCTTTGCTGCAACGGCTCCTTTCCTCCCAGGTCTGTGTCATTCTAGTTGGCCAAGAAACAGGGTAAAAGAATGATGTCACCAAAGTCACTTATTAATTCCTGCCCTGGGTACCAACCTGGCCAAATCTCTAGCCATCCTAATCATTGTAAGAAAACTTCTGAACTTACATGAATGTATGAAATTTCTTCTCTGCTGCTTACATTTGCCAATAGTGACCACCTATTAGACTAACTACATTGAGGGAATTCAGAATTTTGATACCATGAATATTAAATTCCTAGATGGCTAACTGAATTTTTTTTCCTCCTCATCATGATAGTATGAGGGATTAAGTATGAGGGACTTAACCAAGGTCATAAAAATTATCCTTAAAGTGATCTAATGATGGATAAGAGAAAGGATGCATAATGGGTAAGAGAAAGGATGTGATATCTGTGTGCAAATTTAACCATCAAGAAAGGCAGCAGTAGTTTTTTCTTGAACATATTTAAAAAATAAGCATCCACATGATGCCAGACCATTGGCCTGGGAGGCGAGAGAGGTGAGCTCAGATATAAATATAGCATTTCTGATTAGGAAAACACTGTTTTATTCATATAAAGTATTTATTAGGTATTGGATTTTATAAACTGTTTGGTCCTGGAGTCTTTACTTTAAAAAGGTTATTCTGAATGCATTACCAAGTATCCTGTGGAATATTTCACATAAAAGGAATGAGAAAATGTATAAATGTAAACAGGCTAATTGTATGCAGATATAAATTATGGATGTTGGTCTTATGAAAAAGCATTGCTGATTTGCAGGGGGCTTACTCAGCAGCGCTGTGTCTTGTCTAAGGGGATATTTAGTATGGCTGCGATGTGCAGAATTTAAAACAAAACTTTAAATTCTGGAGAATAAAATATAGCCCAATTGTGCTAAGACCACACTGTTGGGAGAAGGAGGTTTTTAGTTTATTTTATTGCTGTTGACGCTGACACTCATTAGCTCTGATATCTTCCATGTGCTCTTGTCTCCAGATGCTGTGCAAAGCAAAGCAAAGGTTTGGTGAGAGCTGCTTATGGTTATGGGGTGCTTCTCGATTGTCCCTGCAGGTGACACTGTCTCCAGTACTCATGTGGCTTTTACTGCTCAAGTGGGCATGTCATATTCACAAGTGAAGGTGGAAGGGGGCACACCTGAAGTCTCAGGGTCCATAGGTTACTAAAGCTTCCTTTAAACTATTCACAAAACAAATACAAACATGAAAACTTATAAAGCATGCCATAAAATGAAAGAAAGTCAAGTTGAATGGTGCAAATGGACAGAACTATGATGTAATTCCCCCTTATGGTGGATAGTTTGCCAGGCCACAGCAATTTTTATCTAAGTTATGCCAACAAGTTAAGCCTTAAGTTAAAGATACAGCTCCATCCCACCCCGAATTGCTGAAGAAATTTGGAAAATGAATAACTTCATACATGTAAAATAAGGGGCCTAATATTTTATGATACATGACACAAATGACTGGAAAGATTTATGTGGACAGCATAAACCTTTAGCTGACATGTGATCCAAATGCTTCATAGTAAATAATTGACTAGCATGGGCTTTCTTTCCATCTACTCGCTAGTCCAGTGAAAAAGTATGGACCTGAAACATGGACGAAGACATTTTTTCTGATTCTAAATCACAAGTAGTAAACTTAGTATTTAAAAACAGCAAAGGAAATTCAAAAGTTTAGTATATACAATAAAATATTTTTTTAATAAGTTTTTTAATAAGTTTTAATGCAGTTTAAAGATGGCAGCCTAGATATTAACTCTCTGAAAGGAATGAAATATATTGAATAGCAGAGTTTTCCTACATAGTAGAACAAAAAAACACAAGATTCACAGGTGGACACAGGATCTGCTCTTTCGCTTGGGTTTGTAATCAAGGCACAAAAGGATGTTTTGGATGGATCAGACTATGCCCAGCTTTTCTGGAGGAAGTTTGGGCTCAGTCTTTGAATTCTTTTTAAACTTGATCTCTCTCCATATTGCCTCTTTGTACCTACCCCAGTTGAAGGGCTCTTCAATGCGGATTTGTCTTCTCAGCAAGGCCAAAATTTCTTAGCCAGGATGATACCATCCAGGACATGCCCAGCCAACTTAATGGATTACCTAATGTGGATAAACTAGTTTGTGCCAATATGTTAATGTATTGGCTTCCCTGAGCCCAAATACTCAGGTTTCCACTGGGACCTCAAAAATGTACTCAGAGCTAGCACTGTGGAGTCATCTATTTGAAAAGTATTCAATGAGTGCTTACTGCAAGCCAAAATGATAAAAAAATATTCCCCCTTAGCTCTCCCTGCATGATAGGGATTAGCCCAATTTTAGGAAATTAGGGTCTAAGTAAGGATTTTATGTGGTGCCACATTTTGCTGCCCTTTATCATGATTATTGGATGTTGCATTTACAAAACCCTCAGTCAAGTAGAGGCTAGCAAATGATTTGGTTACTTTAAGATGCATGGACAGCCACATCTCATTGCAATCAGGTTTGATAATCTGTTGCTACTTCGATTGTCCAGATAATAATCAAAGAGACCCTTCATGTGCTGTACAGACTCATCTTTGTTATTTAGGAAACTGGATGTATCCACGCTTTTCATAGTGAACAATGATTCCTCAAAAATTTGTCATACATTAGGTCCCTATATTTAAAATCGTGTTTCATATGTATTGATTCAGTACTCATGAGCTCAGGTCTGAGATTCTTGAAAGTGTTTGAGGATGGTATGACCTTTTCTTTGGCTGCACTGGGCTTATTTTCTCTCCCCGACTCCATCTAAGCAGGCTCAGTAAGAGCCCCCCAGGGATAAGCATTTACTCTGTGGGATAATAAGGCTGATGAGTAAATGATGAATTATATGACACAGCTACATACCTATTTGCTTGGACAAGTTATCTCAGCCCTGGAAAGCAGACTCATTTACTGAAATCTAAAGTTTAAAATAAATTTTATTACTACCAAGATAGCTCTGTAAATATAACAAAAAAAACTGTTAATAAAGATTATTGTCTCTGAAAATTATTGCTGTAATAACTAGAACTCTCAATAAAATTTCCAAGAAACTTGATGGCTTTTTCTCCCTTGACAGAAATTATACTTGTAAATAAAAACTTTTGATGCTGTAAAAATGTTATAATAAGATTCTGGAAGGTACTTCTTGTGGGGCACATAAGAGCTGAATTATCAAAGGGAACCCCAGAAAAGTGGGGGGGAATTCACCTGAACTTGGAAAGAATTAATGAGCTTATCTCTGACCTTTCAACTACCTATAGTCTGGAAATGAGCTGGAGATACAATCACTTCAGCAGAAACCTGGACTTTGGTGGACAGCAATAAGAGGATGTGACCTTTGATTCAGTAAAAGTTGAAGGGCCGTTTGTGGCTATTGGAGATGCCAAATTAATACAGACATTCCCTGAGCTCATGGTTTCCTAGGTGCCTGTGAGATTAGGCCTAGATGTTAGACTAGTTCATGGCAAAGAAAGTTTTATCAAAGCATTACAAGAACAGTGTTCTTATTTGTCACGTGACTTAATTCTCAAGTTCAATTTGGACCATGAATTTAGACTCTGCTTTACCATCAAATAAATTAAATATGGTAATCTGGGAAGTCCATTCCATTTTTTTCCCCAAGTTTACTGCCCTTCTTGGTTCCATTGTGAAATAGGAAGGGTTGATTGTCCAAATTTAAATGTCAAAACCACCTGATTTCACCATCCTTAGTTTTAGAGTCAGATCAACTTGTTATTTCAGGTTCTAAAAATGAATTATGAGCACTAGACACGTACACACACACATGTATATAATATGCAGTAGCATTTTACATTGAAATGATTCATACATTTAACAGTAAAGTAAATTAAAAAAGGACATTTTGTTGGAAAAAGTCCAGTCCTCCTGTGCTTGTCCAATAACCCAAAAGAGACAGCCATAAAGTGAAGATCAGAAGCCAACTGACTCAAAAATGCAAAATATGTTTGTGCATGAAAATGATGTGAAAAGTAGGCCTTGTTTGTCTTGTGAAGAATGTCTGCTTGTGCCTTATGGCTGAGAGAAACTATTTAAGATTAGTTATTCCACTGCATGAACAATGAAGCTTACAGAGTGTGTGTAAACTCATGATTTCTTTTGATTTATGTGATTTGAGTCTAATTTATTCATCAGTGGAGTAGTGCATCAATACATATGAAACAAGATTTGAAAATATGTGGACCTAATATACAAAAAAAAAATGATTACTCATCCTAACATCCATAACCTCAAAGCT
This sequence comes from Manis javanica, assembly GCF_040802235.1. Classification (NCBI taxonomy): domain Eukaryota; kingdom Metazoa; phylum Chordata; class Mammalia; order Pholidota; family Manidae; genus Manis; species Manis javanica. Next base: position 70,565,943 of record NC_133168.1, read on the forward strand.
TAGCATGTGCCATTCAGAATTCAGGAAGATTTCAACCCTCTGTTCCCATGCTGCTGTGCTGAAGATAGAATAACTACAAACGAGTCCTTATGAATTGTTCAGCCCTTTTCAGCAGGCGAGCTCAGATTAATCTTAGCAACTAAACATACTCTATTATAAACAGTATCTTCTGATATGTTTTTCTCACCTATTTATTGGCACAATCCTTCTTTTTTTTTTAATGGAAAAGTGTTCCCCACTTTTTTTTTAACTGGACATGTCCCTAAAAATACAAGGAAAAACTCAGTTGCTGTAACAGCAAATTGCACCAGCCCACTTGGTTTCCAACCCAGCTCTGATCAATTCCATCTTTAGAGACCAGTGCTTACAGATCATGGCTTCAACCTCCAGCACACCTTCTGGGGAAGAAAAATAAAGCCCAAGCTAGATGGGATATTCATCCTTCTGCATTGTAGTCATTTGTAGGTAATGTTAACTTATAATTTTATTGTTAATAAACATGTAAGAAGGAGTCTTGATTTAGTAGTGATTAGACCAAATATATATTTCCACATAGAAAATTACCTGCTGCAACTCACTGTTGATGCACCACTATTTTCTCATCCCTTTATCTCTTTACTCACAGTGTTATTATGTAATTTTGTTTAATTGATTCGGCCCAAAGCAAAGCCAAAGAAAACTGAACTGCAATAATGCTTCCTATTTATAGATTCATTTTCTGTTTTATAAAGCATTTGGAGAATGTTTACACATTGTTTTGTCATAATAACTTTGCAAACTCAGTAAAACACATGGTATCATGCCTGTTTTACAGACTAGAGATGAGTGCCTTACCCAAGGTCACATGGCTAGTAACTGGTAGACCAAGTAGTCAGGTCTAAGGCTCCAAACTGTGGGCGGAGTGTGCACGGGGGTACCTCACAGGGCTGGGGGAATAGGAAACCGCCGAATACAAATGCGTCTCCGGGAGCACTGAATTTACTCAATGAGAACTTGTTTCTTTTCCTTCCCCTCCCCCCTTCCCCCTTCCCTTCTCCCTCCCCCCTTCCCTTCTCCCTCCCTCCCTCCCTCCCTCCCTCCTTCCTTCCTTCCTTCCTTCCTTCCTTCCTTCCTTCCTTCCTTCCTTCCTTCCTTCCTTCCTTCCTCTTTCCTCTCTCCCTCCTCCATTGTTTCATTCTGTCCATCCTCCCTTTAGACAAATATTAATGATAATTTGCAATGTCTTAAACCCTCCTTCAAATACTGAAGCTACAATGATGAAGAAAAGAAAAATAAATCAGGCTAGGCTACAGTACACTGCAGAATCAGCCGAGCTATCGATCATACAACCAATGTTCATTTCTTGCTCATGGAAATCTGATGAGGTTGGAGACCCGCCTTCGGCTCGTGGCTATGCAATCTGGGAAAGGCAGCATTCACACAGTCATAATGGCAGGGGAAGACCGAGACAGAGAAGGTGCCCTGGTTCTTAATTGTTTCCTCCAGAAATGCCACAAGTCACTTCTGCTCACCGATCGCTGGCCAGAACCAGTGTCCCCCACCTCCCTGAAAGGGATGCTGGTGAGCCCAACTTTCTGCGTCCCAGTCCCGTCTACCTAGAGCTCCTAGTCTGTGGGGAGGGGAGACACAGATAATTAACAAGAGAACAAATAACAAATTGCAAAAAGTGATAGGCAGAAATGAAGAAAATAAGCAGTAACAGGTAATAACAGTAACTATGGGGAGGTCAAGACGGTCCTCTCTTTGTCTGCAGCCTTGTGAGAGGCCCAGCTGGGACTTGCTGGTAAGCTTGTGGTGAGTTGTTACACAGCCACATGAAACTAATACAGCGTCACCACATGCTCTGCACGCCCCTGTACTTTATACCAATGAATCGTGCTGAAGGTGCTCTGCAGATTGCATTCCTTGTTCAGTATCGTGTTTTGAACAACACTTTAGTTTATTATTTTTTTCCATCACTGCACATTTTTTCATCTTGTGAGGGGTCCACAATGTATTTATCCATTCTTTAGCCAATCGACATTTGAGCTGTTTTTTTCCAGGTTTTTTGTTTTCATTTTTTTAAACATGTACATTCTTGTCTATGCCCACAGAATAGCAAGATCATAAGTTTTGCACATTTCCAACTTTCCTAGGAAATGTCAAATTATTTTTGTGGTGGTTAAATCAAATTATACACCCACCATTAACTGACGAGTTCCCACTATTCTACATTCTTGCCAAAACTTGTTACTACTGTGTTAATTTTTGCTGATCTAGTGGGCATGAAATGATTTCCTTTTTGGTTTATTTGGCATTTCCATGATTAATAGTGCCATTAAACACCTTTTCATGCATTAATCTACCTTTTGGATGTTCCTTAAGGTGGGAGGCCTCTTGAGGTCATTGACTGGATCACTCAGGGTTCCAGAAGGAAATGGATGGCAAACCTATTTTAGGCAATTTGAGGCGATTTTGATAAAAGGGTGATTTATAAATACGTGGGAAGAACCTCAAGGTAGGTTATAGTGCCTTTACCCTGTACACTCATAGGCCTGAAGGTACAAAGGCAGGGGTCAATCAAAGATAGAAATGTGAGATTTGTGGAGGAGCAGCAGGCCACAGGGGGTCCAGAGGGAAAGAGTTCCTGTGGGGACACAGGAGATAAACTCTAGCTTCAGTCTCTTCTCTCCCTCTCATTTCCTGTCCCTGCTTCTGCTTCTAGCATTTGAACAACGCTCCCCACTCCAAGCCACAGGAGAGCCGGGAACCAGCTGCCGTGGTCTCACAGGCCCTGGGCAGGTGGAGGATGGGTCTAGAGGAGCAGGTGGGAAGTCTGCAGTGCGTATGTGCCATTTCTCTGCTAGACTGGTTGAGCTTGTTGCAGTGGCTTAGTGGTGTTTCACATATACAGGCGTTTCTTTAGTCTCTGCCTCACCTATTTCTGTGTGAGAATCGCACTGCCTTTTAAAAATACCCATTTCATATTTGCTAGAAGTTTCTTTTTATATTGAGTAAAAATTTGCCTTCCTGAAACATCCAGTTCTTGACTACATTCCAAATCCCCTTAAAGGACAGGTCTTCAAAATTCAGAAGGCACTCTCATGCCCTCTTTCTGTCTTCAATGCCTCTCCCCTTTTCTTTCACTGTTTCTTTTCTTTTTTGGCATCCACATCAGATTGGATAATCCATATGGAATTTGTAGCCCACTAACCCTCATTTCCCATGAATTGCTGTCAGTCCTGGTCTCCATCCTGATCGTAAACACATTACTGTTAAACCTAAATTCTCACTGTGCATTTATACAGCCTATCTTTTGTCTTACTTGATTATAATCTTGGACATATATTTCTGTTGGAAACTGTATAAATTTTATTAAATGTATCAGTCCCTTTTCCTGGCCTTGAGTCACATACAATCTTTATTAAGGTGAACTTTGATTTGAATAAACTTAAATTCAGACTTGGCTCTGCTGCTTACAATGTGACTACAAATTTTTTATCTTTTCTGAGATTCATCTTCTCATTAACAGAAAAGCAACCATATTTGTCTTGTAGAACTGCTGTTCATTCTTTTCAAAAAACTGTAAGCATAGAGAGAATTAATTAAGATCACATATGTGACAACACCTTAGCAATAGAAACTCTGCAGTGTAGAGGAAACAGTTTTAAACATAGAAGGGGTTTCCTTTTGTGCCTTACCAAGGGTGAGAACTTTGCCCTCCTTCACCTCAGCCTCCATCTGCCTAAAATGATACTGGGATGTGTTACAGCTGAAAGGCAGAGAGCAAAGCCCACCAAAGTAAGATATGCAGCAGAATAGTCATTTCCCAGGGAGGAAACTGATTCATTTTCCCACATGCCTTTTACTCCTCCTTCAGCCCATTGGAAAACTTAGCACACAGCATCTTCCTGAAGTGGAGGGGAGCTCTTGTCACCACTGGGGCTTACAAGGAATTAGAAGGAAAATATGGCACAGGTAAGGTGTAAACAAACAAACAGCCTGCCTCCTTTCCAGCCCTAGGGTTTATGGGAAGAGGTAAAAGCAGTGCAACAGGCAGGTATATGTTTTGATTTCCCTTCTTCGAGCTTTGGTTCAGAGGAGAGGAGATGGTTTAAATATGAGGGCGGCTCACACGGCAGCGGACCTTTCTGTCCACTCGTTTGGGATGCTCGGAGGAGGCAATTGCATGGACTGTCCCACACCAATGAGGAACAGGGTCACAATGCAGCTTTGGGTCAGGCAAATGAAAGCCCTTGTACTTGGTGTCCCCACGTTGTCCTTGTTTCTGGATGGGCACGGACATGACTCAGAAGTCACGCTGAAAGTTGAGCTGGGCAGCTTGTCCATTTGGGTTGCCATAGCGAAAGCACGTGTAGTGACTGTCACTTAGATTGGGCTCCAGAATAGGCTACTCCAGCTGGGAGCAAATGGGTGGCCCAAGCTGGCTCCAGGATCTCTCAGAGAAACAAAGAAGCCCAGATGGCTCTGAGCCAGCAGGGGCACCACTGAGCACCCATCAGGCCAAGAGTCGCCAATTCAAAATTCACTTTAGCTTCCTATTTCAACTCCCAATATCAGTCCAGAAAGGACAGAGGTCACACTATTCTGCCATGAGTGTGCTTAAGCCCTCCACACTCTCAATACCCAGAGTAAACTCAGAGAGACAAGGGTGAGGGACTGTTTCAAAATGGACGAGTATTTGAGGATTTCTTTAAAAAGAGACTGCTTATATTAACATAATGGACTGAGTTCAAGCAAAATTGAACTTATGGTTAAAATTCCCCCCACTAATCAGTAGTTGAAGGCTCATAAAGAGAACAGCTACAAATAGGATAAACTTTTTATCTTTGCACAGCTGCGTTGCTGTGTTTTTGCTTAATCCCTATTCAGTATACATTCAGTTCATTTCCCATATTTCCTTCTTTCTCCATAAACAAACAAGAAAAAATGTCTAACAGCCTTGGCCTCAGTATAGAATGCTAGGTTTTTATTAAGTATAGATGGCAAGCTCACCCTTGAGAGTCTCTGCTTTTGCCCCTATTTTAAATTTACTTCCCTTTCTTTTGCTGCTTTACTTAAGGTAGAAACACAACTCCAACTGGCTTACCACAGAAACAAAAATGTAATTTTTTTTTGGTTTGTGTAACTGCGCATTCTAAGGAATTATTTCAGACATGGTTGAATCTAGATATATGGTGTGTAAGTACTTGTTATTTATTCATTTTATCTTTCAGCATTGGTCTCCAGCCCAGACTGGCTGTCTCTACAGGGTGCCCTCCAGCAAGTTCTAGGTCAATATTCTACCAGCTTCAAGGCCAGGGCAGAAAGGATGTTTTTAAGCCAACAACTCACAAAACGTCCCAGGATTGAGTGTTGTGGGCGTGTCTGGGATCACGTGCCTACCCCGAGCCCGTAGGAAGGGATGTCCCGCTTGGGCACCTGAGGCAGGTGTCCACTCTGAGAGGCAAGAAGTCCAGGCAGCTTCCTCTGAATGATGCGGATTAAAGGTGGAAGGGGTCCAAGGCAGCTCAGAGTGCTGTGATCAGCAAAGGGGACTGGATGCCGAGCGGTGGATGCCGAGCGGGTAAGCCTCACGGATGTCCACCACTCCGTTTCATCACCAGTCTTGCCCTGGTGTTTGTATTTCACACTCTCTGACTCTGAAAGGTTTCCCACAGAAGGTGAACCTCAGAGGCTGCCTGAGTCTAGCTGGTACTTCCTTTCAGTAGCATGTAGTGTAACTTATCAGGCCTTCAGCTTCCCATATTCTTGATTGGAGAATGGTCTACTCCTCTCTAGAAAACACCCCCTCTGTGACTGAACAGCCCACCATGGGAGTGGTAAAATAAAGCAGTGAGGTGCAAGGGAGCACCCCTCAGCCGCCCAGTTCAGCAGAACCACACACAGGCGGCCAGCAGGTGGAAGAAGCCTCAGTCAGATGCTGCTCACCCCGGGCTTTTGGTGTCCTTATCTAGAGCTCAGCTCCTTGATACATATATATTTATGTTACCTTTTCTGGATGAAGAGCATTCTTGATGAAATAGAAAGCCAACCAGTGTTACATGAATGAAGAAATACTGACATGGAAGAAGCAAATTATGTTGAATAAATCTGCTTTCTCTATCTACTAAAATTATCATGTCTGCCTCAGCTGTGGAGACCGTCGTTGGCTTGCGGGCTAGAAGCAGCTCTAAAAGGCATCTCTGTGACCTGCTTTTTACCCCACAAAAAGCTCAGTTTCACTTCGAGCTAAGGCTTCCTGCATCCATTATGGGCTTGAATGTAGGACTGTGGAATGAGCTCTGATACGCCAGAAACGATGAGGCCTAAGGACAGAAGAGTGCATCGTGACCTCCGTCGCCACATCCCTCCAACTCATTTACCAAGCACACTGATTGAACTAGATCTTGAAGGTCCCTCAGCAATGAAATTCCATGTTTCTGAGACTATGGCCCTCTTGTGAGCATTCCAGAGAAAGCCCTGTGAATATGCCCTGGTGTCTGGAATGTCTCTCGGTGCTCTCCTCAGGCTGTCTCACTGAAATCTCACCTTTTAAGAGGTGAGAAAGATAATTGGCAGCTGTCAGCTTTCAGCTGACTTGGGCTGCCAAGCCGTGGCATTCCCTTCTTAAACAATTTCATGACCACCACAATCAGATGAGTACTCTCAGGTACCCCATGGACCGCGACTAAAGCAAGACCCTCTGTGACCACTGCTGAGCACAGGTTAAGAATAAGAACATTGTGCAAGCCACAAAAATGGCCAAGGACCCCCCTCTTCCAGCTAACATGGATGTCTGCTGCTTCTTCATCAACTAGCTTCAGTGCTGTTCCATTCTTCCTACTAGATGAAAATTATTGTAATTCCAAATCATTAACCCTTCTTCCTGGCAGTACCCATTCCAGAGCAAAGCCCTGCTTCCTTAAGCCCTAACATCACCCAATACAAGCCCATATCCTATAGGGAACCCCTCTAAGTACAACCCATGGGGTTGGTATATAATCCCAGTTTTGATTGACTATAGTTGCATTCCTGGTGGTTTTTGGTGGCGGGATTGCCAGGTTGCTAGCTCTCTTAGATCATCTTCGTTTTGTCTTGAGTATGGTATCATTGCTCCTTACATTGGAATCATGTTTTCAGGCCAGAGAAGGTGTTTGACAAGGTTCAATTTTCTTTTCCTTGGACTTTTCCAGAGTGACTTGTCACTTTGCCACCGTGCCTTATGTACCTTCCACAGAGTCAGCTGGCTTTTCTTTCTGGACAGAATCAATCAAGAATGGTTTCTCTCCTTAATTTTTCTATCTTCCAGCTCTAGCTTCAATATATGAATATATGATGTGTTTTAATAAATCTCAGTGCCCAGATTTCACCCTCAGAGTTCCTGACTTAAGTGGCCCTGGTGGAAGCCAGTCATCACTATTTTTTTATAGCTTGCCAAATGGTTCTATCTGTTGCACATCATTGTTCTAAGAAATGAAATTGTTAGGAAGTCAGATCTCTGCTTTAAGTCAACAATGTCAGGGATAACTTCCCATCTCCCTCTTTGACATTCCCAGCCTCCCACCCCTGAGCCAAGATCTTCTGCGTCCAAGCCCCAGGCCTATGATCCCTAAGGCTGCTTGTCTTTCTGCTTCCCCACTGGCTCCCCTGGTGCCGGGCGCCTTTCCAGCATACGCTTGAGTTGGAGTTTTGATTCTAGTTCAAAGTTCCTCTTCTCAGCAATATGTGTGTATACATACATACGTATCCCATCCCACTGGTGGGACTGGAGCTCTGTCTTTTTTTGATGTATTCACTTCTTGAATTTTAAGCCAGTGCCAGGATCTCTGACCTCAAGGTTAATCTCTATTTTAATGCTAATACCTCCTTGGCAAATTTCAGATTCATGATTGTTTGGTTCCCTACACCAAAGGCTTGCCTGAAGAGCAACTCAAGAGTGCTAAGATGCTTGGAGTCCACACCCTGGTTGTTCAGCTGAGCTCCAGGCCTTGGACTTCCTGCAGCGCTGGCTCCTAACAGGGGTTCACACGGTAGTGGCGAGCCAAGGAAGGGGACCTTATGTTTCAGTTTGCTGGGGACAGCCTGGTCAATGCCTGCTTTGCCAGCATAATTATTAAGTACCCCCTTCATGCCTCAGAGAGTGTCTTAATTTGGATGATAAGTTACACAACCCCACTGCCTACGGAGCCAGTTATGTTCTGCTGTGAACTGCTGTCTTGATTAAACAAGTCCTGAGATGCATGTGTTTCCACCAGTCATCCCCAAACCCAGTTCTCTCACACCAGGATATTTTGTCTCTTACATGTTTTCTAAAAAGGAAAAAAGGGCTTTGTCTCTATTTTACATGTGCACATGCATACCCAAGATACTATTTCTCTATCTTTCCCCTTTTTGAAATAAGTAATCTATTAAAGAAAAGGAGGGATTTGTCATTGAAAAGGGCCTTCCATAAACATAAATTTATTTTTCTCAGTTCTTCATACTCTTTTTTCACATAGGTCCATCTTTCATTCCATTTTTCTGGTCACATTATGCTTCTCTTTAATCTCATTGTTCTTATTTATTTATATAGTTTTAAATGAAAATTGAGTATATTGGAGGTATACACCATGATGACTTGATACACTTGGTGAGATGACAACGACAGTCGAGCTAACTAACAAACCACCTCCTCACGGGCAGACCTTTTTTTGTGATGAGAGTGTATGCAATCAGCCCTCCGCACATTTCCAGGACTCAGTGAAGTGTTGACTGTTGTCCTCCTGCCTGTACATTAGATCTCTAGACTTACTCAGCCTACCTACCTAGCTACAACTTTGTACCCTTTGACTAATATCCCCACATTCTCCCCCCATGCTCTCCACCCCATCCCCAGCCCATGGTAACCACCCTTCTAATATTTGCTTCCGTGAGTTTGATTTTTCTGTGTCTGGATTATTTCCCTCAACATAATGTCCTTGAGGGTCATCCATGTTGTCACAAAAGGCAGAATTTCCTTATTCTCATGGCTGACCTGTGTGTGGGTGTGTGTTGCAGATAATCTCTTTAAGAAACTGATTTCATTTTCTTTGCATTTATACCCAGAAGTGGTATTATTGGATCATAATAGCTGTTTTGTTTTTAATTTTTGAGGAACTTAAGACTCCTTTTCCTTATGGCTGTTCCAGTTCACATTCTTACCAACAATGTACAAGGATTCCCTCTTCTCCACATCCTAGTCCATACTTGTTAGTTTTGTTAATAACCATCCCAACAGGCATGAGATGATATTTCATTATAGCTTTGTTGGCATTTCCCTGATGATTAATGGTGTTGAGCACCTTTTCATATATTTTTTGGCCATTTGTATGTTTTCTTTTGAGAAATGTCTATTCAGGGGCTTTGACCAAATTTTTAATTGTGATTTTTTTTCATGCTATTGAGTTACTTGAGTTTCTTTTAAGTGTTTTATATTGACCCTTTATCAGATGGTTGGTTTGCAAATATTTTCTCCCATTCTGTAGATTGTCTCTTCACCCTATTCATGGTTTCCTGTGCTGGGCAGAAGCTTTTTAGTTTGATGGAACCCCATTTGCCTACTTTCTTTTTTGTTGCCTGTGCTTTTGTGGTCATATCCAAAAGAAATTATTGGCCACACCAATGTCAAGAAGCTGTGTTTTCTTCTAATAGTTTTCAGGTCTTCTATTAAAGTGTTTAATCCATTTTTAATTGATTTTTTATGTGGAGTGAGAAAAGTTCTAAGTCCATTCTCTTGCATGTGGAAAACAAGTATTCCCACATCATTTATTGAAAAGACTATCTTTTCCTCATTATGTGTTCTTGGCACCTTTGTCAAAGATCGGTTGACCACATATGTGTAGATTTATTTCTGAGCTCCTTATTCTGTTTCACTGGTCTATGTCTGTTTTTATGCAGAACCCCGATGTTTTAGTTACTATAGGTTTGTAGTATATTTTGAAATCAGAAACTATGATGCCTTCAACTTTGTTATTCTTTAGGTTGCTTTGGCTATTCAGGGTCTTTTGTGGCTGCAAATGTATTTTAGTATTGTTTGTTCTATTTCTGTGAAAAATGTCATTGACTTTTGATAGGGATTGCATTGAATGTATGGATTGCTTTGGGTAGTACAGACATTTTAACAATAATAATTCTTCCAGTTCATGAATACGGGACATTTTTCCATTTATTGTATTCTTCAGTTTCTTTCACCGTGTTTTCTTTCACCAAAGTTTTCAGTGTACAGATCTTTCACATTTTTGGTTAAATATTTGCTAGTATTTTTTTTTTTTTGATGCTATTGTAACTGGGATTTTTTAAAAATTCTTTTTTGGATAGTTTGTTGTTAGTGTACAGAAATGTAACTGATCTTTGTGTGTTGATTTTGCAACCTAGTCTGATCATTTTTATTTTGCAGACCATGTTTCATAAAACACAGATTCCATTTATTCTTGTTTTATTGCTTACCTAAGGATTCAAGCATTTTTTGATTACCTTAAAGCAGTATTCATTCTTCTAGAGGGGTGCCACCATGAGGCCGAGTGTCACTCACCTAACTGCCCCCGTCCGCATGCTCTCCGGCCCACATCCGACTCTAGTTCCTCCCAAAGGCATGGATTCCGTTTCTGAACTACCTTTGAATGACAATGCTCCTATTTCACTCTCTGCTTTCCACTGTATTTTACAGCATTTGTTGTTTGCAGCACAATTTAATCCTTGTTCACTGCCAAGTTTCTTTCTCTTTGCATTTTCAGTTCATTATTCTTTCTCCCTGTAGATTTCAGCATGTTTAGGGCAGGGTTAGGTTTTCTGCTCGTGTATGTGTGTCCTCTTTGGTCAGCTCTTCGGTGCTAGATACACAACCAATGGTCAAAAAGTATGTAGTTTCTCTAAATTCAGTAACCACAGCATTAAAATAGTTTTCTGTTAGGTGAAACATCTCCAGATGTTTACTCCCCATCTCCACTCCCTGCTTACTTGTTCATTGTTATTTTACTTTCTGCAGTACAATACCATCTTCATTAAATCTCACTTCTTCTAATATCTCATGTTGGTTGGTATTTACTTCAGCTTTCTAAAAACTTTTATCCGATTTTCTTTCACAAAGGCCCTTTCAGGACTTTTTTTTTTTTTTTTTACATAATCTAATTAACTAGTTAACTAAATCTAGTTAAGGTGGGATATTTAGTGATCAGTTATTAGCCACTTTTAAAATAAATATTGTTATAATTTTGGGGGGATTTTTTTTTTTACTTCAAATGAGTAGCATGTCATATGTCATATGTGTTCTCCTTTTTACTGCCTGATACATTTTTTGTGCCACCCTGCTATTATGATTGGCTTATACCAATAGTTTGATTGTACTTCTGTGGCTTCTGTGTGAATTGCTGGGATGATTCACTGTTGAATAATAGTGCTGCACTGGCTGACTTTCATTTCATTTTATGGAGTGCCCTCCTTCCACGTTTGCTTCAGCTGGCCTGCACCATATTCATAGGATATGTAGAGCCCTGAATATTTGGCTACATTACTTCCTGCCTCACAAATTGCTGCCTAACATGACAGAAAGACAGAGCTTCCTTGGGATAGTAAAAGTAGAGAAGCAATATTTGCATCAAGAAGTAATATTATCATTTACTCAGTGTCATCATTTGCAGGTGGGTGAGGTTGACACAGTAATCTCATAAGCTTGAAAAGCATAGCGACAGACTGTAATGTTTATTAACAGACAAAGATAAATGATAATTTAGTAGTTGAAATGCTGAAGTAGTAGAAAACAATCAATTTGGATTAGATTACCAAATTGAAAACCTTTTATTTCTGCATAATGTTGGATCATGAATCAGATTTTTATTTATAGCACTTAACTACAGAAGCAATCAAAATTCTTAGTTCACTCTAAATTACTATTGACAGAAAAAAATACAGAAAAGGTTTTCATATTTCAAAAAGATCTAGGTTACTTAAGGCTACTATTTAATCACAGTTTTAAGATATGTGGGCAATGATTCTATTTTCATCTGGGGATAATGTTTTACGATGTCAGAGAGAGAATTGCCCTGTATCATACTGGGACTCACTTTTTACAGAATGATAAAGAAAGGTAGAAAGGACAGTACATTGCCTCCAAAAAGGAAAGCATAATCAGAATGCACATCATTGTAGAAGACAGTTGGCATTACGGTCTAACTCGGAAAGAGAAGGTTTTGAAATATTCAGTGATAATGATATCTGGCATAATCCAGAAAGCAATAAAACTTTCCTCAGGCCTCCCAGAAGGGAAGTTGCCAGTGGGGACTTGGGGGATTGAGAGATATTCATGAATGTGTTTAGCGAGTAAGTGTTACATCAGGTGTGAACTGTCAGTTCAGAAAGCAGATCGGCCTATGGAGCTGATGTGTCTGATCTGGAACTGAGTGCCTCGAATTAAGTATATTTTCTGCTAAACCAAATATTTTAAGATTTTTCTATTGAAAGTAATTTTTAAGTCATTATGACGTATTTTTTTACTATTTCTACTTGATATATCCAATCATACTAGTATCTGAGATTTCTATTAATACTGAATACTATTTAAAGGAAATGAATATGGCACATCAAACAATTACTTACTACTACTATATCCCCCCTCCATTACAATTATTGTGAGTATTTGCACATAATGAATTTCAAAGCACAGCTCAAAAGGAATGAAATGACTTCTAGGGATACATTTTTAAAGGAATATCTATGGAGACTAAAAAGTTTAAGCATACCATTAAGAGAAACTCCATCCGTCCACAAATAGAGAGATTTATAACATTGTAAAGGCATCTTCTTATTTTTTTCTTTAAAATTCTTTGTTATTAAAAAGAAATTTATGAACCATAAAATAGGCTAGAGCATTGTAAAATATTTAAATTCATATTATAATTGATTTTTCTCATTATTTTGACTACTCACCATTTTTATTTTAGAACACATTTAGTTAATTTTTATAATATGAAATTTCAGTAAGGTAAGTAGTAGTTATAATAACAAATACTTTTAGCTTCTTCTATATTTTCTATCAACTTTCCTTTATTGAAGTTTTTCCTGTTTGGCTAATTTCTTATTTCATGAACTCAAAATTGACTATTTTAACATTTTAGCAATTCTTCGGTGTCCAGGAAGTTGTTTCTCTATTTACTCAGTTTCTATCAGCTCTTATGTCCAGCTTCCCTGTATTAGTGCAATTTCTTAAAGTTTCTGTTATGGTGTGACCAGCATTTGGATCGGTCATTTCATTTCTTCCACCAAACTTGGCACATGATCGATCATTTATTCTTCCTTCCAGTGCCCCACTTCTTAGCCCAAATAATTTTTCTTTGTCCTGAACTTTCTTTTGTTAAGTGAATACTATATGACTCAGCTATTCCCCAGATTTAAATATGCTGTAGAAATAGCCAGTGTTTCTTTGTATTCTCCTATCTCTCAAACTTCATACATTACGATTTGAGGCATTCAACCACTCCCATCCATTTTATACTATAATCATGCATCTCCATCATTACTATCTTTTCAATTGTAACATGTTTTCTTTATGAGATACTATATCTAAACACTATGGGGAAAGAGCATAAAATGTTTTGCCAAATATGAAAAAGACGTGAACAGAATGGTGAAATTGGAGGAAGGGAAAGGATTTTAGAGGCTTTTTGTTTGTTTGTTTGTTTGTTGTTTTAAAACACCTACACACACTCACTTGGACACAAATGATTATTCTTATGTTACAGATATATTTTAAAAGGGCCAGAAAGTTAAAAGAGTTAGATAAAGTCATACAACTAATAAAAGACAGCATAGGGATATGACATAAAAATTTCCAAATTATGATTCCCATTGTCTTCTCCCTAGACTGCATGACCTTCTTCTGTGGAAAAATAGATTCCATATCTTTAGGTTGCTCATTCTTTATAATATACAGTAGCTCGGAAAAATAGTTCCATATCTTAAGGTTGCTCGTTCTTTATAATATACAATAGCTCAATTGCACTTAGTTTCAAAGGTTGTATATCAAACTGAAGCTTGACTGCCTTTGAGGTAAGATTGATACCATTTGAAGGACAAGCTGTGGAGTGGCAGTGTATCTGACAATTACCATGTTTTGAGCTGCTCTACATGTTCTCCCGAGTTCTGAGATCATTCTAACAGAGCCCTTGTGTTCCACTGGAGAATAAAGTTGGAACAAAGTCTTAACAGAAGTCCCTCCATTTGTCTGATTTTAAGTGCGATGACTTCAGAAGTCCCAGGGGTTCATAAACTTAGATGACTGGTAAGGAATTTAGGGTGTTTTAATCTTTAAGAGACTACCAAAAAATATCTGCGGCTCCTCTGAGCCTGCCTTAACACAAATCACTGTCAGAAATTCCATAATTGCCTTTTAATATATGAATCAAAATTCCAAAATATTAACAAATTTTACAACATTAAACGAAAAACTGCATAGTTAAAAAGTCATGTCAAACTAGAAAAAATATTTCATTTCCTATAGAAAACAAAGGACTAAGCACTTATACAAATAGCTTTCACAAAAATGGACAAGAAAAGTTTACAGCAAAATAAATATAAATAGTGCTTAAACATATAGAAGGAGGTTCAACTTAAGTGATAAGAAAACAAATAAAAATGAAAACTACACTCATCTACTGGTAGGGGTGATTTAAGAATTTCCAATGTGAAAGTCAGTAAAATAGGCTATCAGAAATCTGCTGGGTTTGGCGGTCGGGTGGTCACTGCTGACTTCAGGTACAGCAGTTTCAAGTTATGATGGATGGAAGAGCCCAAAGGGCTAAAGGAGAAATGAAAATTCAAGGCTGAAAAATACAATAATCACAGCTGAGATCTCAGTGAATCATTTGGCAGCATTTTAGACACAGCTGAAAAGAGAATAAGTGAATCAGAGGAGAGGTATTAACAAAAATCCAAAATGAAGCACAGAGAGACAAAGGATCAAAAATAGAGAAGAGGCAAGAAACATTTGAAATACAAATAAGATAGCCTAATAGAAATACCACTGGAGTCCGGAAAGAAAAAAAAAGAATGAGTTAGAACAAATATTTGAGAATTTCCCAAAAACTCAAGCCACATAGTCAAGAGTTCTTACAGACCCCAAGCAAGATATACAAAAATACCACATCTAAACACGTCAGAATAAAACTAAAGGCAAAATAAATTTCTTAAAAAGCAGCTAGGGGGGGAAAAATCATATCATCTTGAAAGGAACAATTATTTAACTGAGAGGTGACTCCTCAATAGAAAAAATGAAAGCCAAAAGACCGAGGCAAAATATTTTCAGGGTACCTTGAATTCTACCAGTGAAATATGTGACTAAGTAAAAAAATTATAGTTCATATACATAACAATAACAACATATAAGTTAGGGAAATATGAACAATTTGTCTAGAAAGATGTTATAATACAAATAACATTAGATTTTTGTATGTCAAGGATGTTTTTGTTTCTAGTTTAACTCCCTAAAAGATAGTTAAAGAATATAAAATGACTAAATACCTAGAGGGTAAAAACAGAATAAGAAAAAAATCCAAAGAAGACAGGAAAAAAGTACATAACTGAGGATGCAAATAGAAATAATAAGATAGATTTCAATAAAAATATCAATATTCACATTTAATATAAGTGAAGACTTAAATGATCCAATTAAAATACAAAGACTAAGTTACAAAACACAAGTATATGCTGTTTACAAAAGACATATCCAACATATTAGGATAAAAAGGCACTGAAAGTTAAAAACATAGAAAAATATACTCTATGCAAACACTGACCAAAATAGAGCTGATTTAACATTAACATCAGAGTCGACTTTAAAGAAAAAATCACTAGCAGAGATAAAGAGGGATATTTAATAATAATAAAGATTTAATTCACCAAGAAGATATAACAATCCTAGTTCTGGATGTACATGTAATACTTGTACAGAGCCACAAAATATATAAGACAAAAATTACTGATGTAAAGGAGAAACAGACAAATTCCCAATCACAGTGGGAGATTTTTAACATGTATCTTTCAGTAAATGATAGATTAAGCACATAAAAAAGTGCTGTACGGACAACTGTATTCCTTTCAAAAGCCAGAGAAAGGCTGAATATACAGAAAAGCAGGGAAAGCCTTTCCATGACCACCCCTGCCTTAACCACACAGAGCTCCTTGGGTCTGCAGTCGGTCACATTTCTACATTTTTCACTTTTTGTTCTCTATCACTTTAATGTCCTACTCTTCTTCGATTGGTGTATTCTTACTCAGTTTTTAAAAAGTCTCAGTTCAAATAGAACTTGTGATTTCCTTCTTCTAGGCTTTTAGAGAACCTGGATTATACTGTGGCACATGTTGCCTTGCGACATACAATTTATTTAGATCTTGTACTGTGCATTCTTGAAAGGAAGGCACCGGGGTTTACAGCTAAACACATACAGCACAGTTCTTGTTATTTAGATGTTCTCTGTTTATTGATTTGCTAGATCACAATCCTCATCCTTTCTCCCTTTTTATCTCTATTTTAAAGGTAAACATATCTCCCCCCAAAATGCTTTATACATAGCTGTGTGTGAAGTATTTTAGACTAGTGAAAGTGTACCAACAGCTAAGGTTATAGAATTTTTAGAAATATTTAGAAACATGGAGACAGTATTAGTAGCTGGAGTGTTTAGGAAATCCCTGGCTGCATTATGAATATCAAGGTTACTGTCCTGACCCCAGTCAATATGGAAAGTGAATGATGAGTAATAAGAAAATCAGTTAACTGTAGCATTTGAACATTTCTATTACCAAAACTTAATATTAAGTAAGGCCTCTTACTTTAGGCAGAAAACAATTAATTAGGATTAATGGAGGCTCAGGATGTATTTTCAAGGTCTGAAAGGATGATATAAAATGTGGCATTTGTCAGCTGCCCTGTATGCAACCTGATCTTATGATTTTAGCCCACAGAGAAAAGAATATTCCTTTTTGCTTACCTTACTCAGGAGCATTTCACGCAGAAAATTAGTTATTTTGTTCTGAGAAAATGATGGCAGTCCTGTTTTCTTTGGAAATAGTCAAGGGAAACAATAAAAAGAAAATAAGTTATAAAATGGCACCTTAATTTTTTTAACTTACCCCCTTTGTAGTTATTAAAATTTTTTGTGCAATTTTTAAAAACTGTTTTCTTTTTATTCTATCTTCTCATTGTATTCCCAGGTTAGTTCATTATCCAGTTTGTAGTTTATGCTCAAAAATGTTTGACTGAATGCATAAATGAGTAAATGAATGTCTCATTCTGTGTTATCAAAAAGATCTTGATTTAAAATCATAAAAATGGAAAGATAGTTTTTCAAAAAACAAAATATATAAAAATAGTTCTAATATCATTAAATGGGACACAAATTTGTTCCCAATTTCATAGTGCTTTATATTTTCTCTAGTCTAAATGTTGAATATGCCAAATCTTAACTACTCACCCCCAAAGTATCTGGCCTTATTGGTCTGATGATTTGTTACAGCTTTTCTTCATTCAGACTTCCCTAAGTCTTTCCTTAGCCTCTCTTTCTCTAGACTGTTTCTCAACAGGATTCCTCAATGGCTTGTGTATGCCCCTCACAGTCATCTCCATTAGAATGTTACTTGTCTTTGTGAAAAACTTTCCTTTCCCTCCTTATCTATCAGTAGAGTTTTAAGTATCCAAAGGAAAACTAGCTAATTATTTCTTGGAACTAAGAAATTCTGAAAAAAGGAAAAAAATAGACTGCAACTTGTTTCACTGTCCAGACATCAAGGCATAATCTTTTAGTGAAATAAATAAATAAATAAATAAATAAATAAATAAATAAATAAATAAATAAATAAATAAATCTCCCGATTGGTGTGTAAACATTAGGCTACTTTTCTTTTTGTGCTGCAGGAGTTTTCAAGCTCTTTTGTATTTTTAAGCTTTGCAAATGTAAAATACATTAAGTTTACCTTTGTCTATTTCAAATTCACCTCACTGTGTATTAACATATCTCAACTCTGACTCAATGGCACTTCTACCTGTATTATTCATTTTTCATTTTCTCATAATCCAGGGCTCTCTGCTAAGACTCTACAAAACACAGATATTAGGTTCAAACTCAGGGACATGTATTATATCAAGTTATTTCAACAGGCTAAATTACCTGCCACTCAATTGGGGTCTGACTCTCCCCCAAGTGCTTATTCTAGCCACAATCCATGATTAAAATTTCTATATTCATTTCAGATTGCCTCTAGCACCAGTTTGAACTAACTCACCAAGATACTGTGCATCTTTAGTTTCTTAGCCAAAAAACTGGCAACCTAGGTCTCCCGCTATATATTCTCTCCTAAGTGAGACTTTTCAAACCTCAATTTCCCAAAAGAGAGTTTACTCTGACCTGAATACAAAAATTTCATGATTTATCAGTCTCAGGTCATAACATCATTTGCCAGAATCAGTTGACTTTCTTCTCACCTTTCTCCCCATTAAAGGTTCTAGCAAAATATGTATGAGGTAAAACCACAGACAAATATGGTTACCTAGAGAAATTGATGGTTAAAGTCATCTCATTGTCAGGGCAAAGACAATGGACTATAGGCTTGAGTTACTGGTGTTTATCAGAGCACATTTCATAATGTCAGTAAATTGGAAAAACCTAACTGTCCAGCAATTGGGGATGAGTTAAATAAATCATAACATAATATTGTATATAAACTATATTTCAATTAAAAAGTTTACAAAAATCAAAAGGTATCCATTCACTGGAATGCCATGTGATCATTAAACTGCGAATAAAAACCTGTTTTTATTGATTTGAAAGGCAAGTTATAGAATATGTCATTTTCTGCTTGTATATAAAAAATTAAGGGTAGTTGTGTATGGTGATTATTTCTAGGTTAGAAAACTTCAAATAACTATTTTTCTGTACTATTAACTTCTATTTTTTATTAAAAAGTAATACATAGACTCTTACTTCTAGCCATGATGAAGAAACAGGACTTGATATACAATCCCAACTTACATAACTCAAAAACTAAACAAAATGTATGAAACAGTGGTTTTCAGACCTTGGACAACAGGTAATGCAGGACAGTACTCCTTGAGAAAAGGAAAACAAATGAGGTGAGCTTGACAAGTCTTAGCTGACTGCCTAGAGTAAGTTTCTTGGCTGTAGCACAGGGAAGAGGAACCCAGACTGAGCCTGGCAGTACTCCTCAGCTGAAGAGACAGAGTTGATAATGGGGACAGTACAAGCTGCCCAGAACTAGCAGGACAGGCTACCAGAGAGGGAAGCTACCAGAGAGAAGAGAATGGCACAGAGACTGAGCTCCAAAGACCTGCAGGGAATTCCTGTGGAGCATGCAGTTTGGTTATCAGGAGGCACATGATACAGAAAAACTACTCAATGTCAGGAAAAGAATCTCAAGAGTCACACCAAGGTGGGAATTGTCCTTGTTCTCAACAATTAGAGTGGAAATCCCTTATAATGGACAGGTATTAAGTTCAGTACTTAAAAGGATACTATCTCAGAGGTGGGGTCAAATTAAACCTAGATTAAAGACTACTCTCATCCTGTTCGTCAAAGCTTAAAAGCAAGATTCAGAAGGGTCAATCTGTTTCTAGGTACCTGAGCTATATCCCAAAACAAAGCTCAAAAAATATTTTAAAGAATCAAAAAGAATTCAGTTCTAACAGAGTACATTCAGAATCTTTATTCAGAAATTACAAATCAAGCAAAAAAAAAAAAGATCTGTAATGAGGATAAAAATCATTAAAAAAGACACAGACATGGACAACATGGTAGGATTAGTAGACAAGGACATTTTTAAAAAATGTAAATATACTTCATATGTTGACACAGATAGAGAAAATTTCTCACAGGTGTGTTAAGGAGAAAAAAAAGAGATCCAAATTAAACTTCCAGAGTTGCAAATACAGTATCTGAGATGAAAAATGCATTGGATGGCATTAACAGCTAATAAAGGAGATAAAATGAAATGGTTAAAGACAATCAATTTATTTTAAAAAAGGCAGAAAAAAAGAAAACAAAGAATAAATAAAATAAATAGAAACTATAGCATGATGGTAGATTAATACTCATACAAATTAATATTCACATCCAAGGTATATGTTTTAAACACCCCAACTAAAAGATAGGGATGGATAGATTGGATTTTTTTTAAATTCCCGAAAAATACCCATTTTAATTATAAAGAAATAAATAGGCTAAAAGCAAAATTGAGATACCATAGTGATAGTAACCAAAACAAAGCTGAAGTACCTATTTTAATATAAGGCAAAGTAAATTTCAGAATAATGCTGTCAAAGATAAAGAAGTGATAAAAGCAATAAATGGTGATAAAGGGGTTGATTCATTAAGAGGTACATATTTATGCACCTATAACATAGCTTCAAAACTCCTAAAGCAAAACTGATGGTACTGAAAGGAGAAATAGACCAATCTGCAATTATAGCTAAAGATGTTAGCATGTTTTTCTCAATAACTGAATGGTCAAATAGACAGGGCAAAAAAAAGAATGCAGAAGACTTAAACAATATTAGCAAACAACTTGACCTAGTTGATATTTATAGAACCCTAAGCCACCAACAGCAGACTACACATAATTATTTCATGCACACAGAACATTTACCAACATTTACCAAGGTTTTTTTTAATGATTAAAATTTTAAAAAGTGTATTTTCTGACCAAAATGGAATTAAGTTAGACATCAGTAACAGGAAGAAATCTGGAAATTTTTCAGCAATTTGGGAAATAACATATGCCTAAATAACCTGTGAGTCAAAAGAAATTAGAAAGTGCTTTGACTTGAATTAACTTGAATATTACACATGGGGGATGCAATTATTCAGTGTTTAAAGGAATTTTATAGCATTAAATGCTCATATTAGAAATAAAGAAAATTAAAATAAATGATTTCTATGTCCCCTATTAACACAGACATGTATTTTCTTAAGATTTTAATGAATAATTTGCAACAATTATATAAAAAGGATAGTATAGCTATCATAACCAAGTAGAGGTTATCTCAGAAATGTAAGTTTAGTTTAACATGTAATTCATCACATCAACAAGCTAACACAATACAATTCACTATATTAAGAGTTGAAGGAAGAAAAATCATATGATCACAATGGGTGTAGAAAAAGCCCTAGATAGAATCTAACACTGATTTATGATTAAATCCAAAAAACTTTCAGTACACAAGAAAGAGAAGGGTGTTTACTTGATCTGATAAAGGGTATGAAGGAAAAATGTACAGTAATGGTATACCCAGTGGTGAAAACCTACTCCCCAAGTTTGGGAATTACTTGATGATATATGTTTTTACCATTTCTATTCTTTGGTGTACTGCTGGTCCTAGCCAGTGGAATAAGGCAAGAAAATGAAATACAAGGTATCCATATTGGAAATTAAGAAATAAATGTATTTCCATTTACTATGCACAAACAGAAATTGAAATTAAAGAAACAGTGCCATCAAAAATAGAAAATACATAGGGATAAAATGACAAGATTTGAAACACAGGTATATGCAAAACCTCAAAATTTCACAGTGAAAAACAAAAGGTAAAAATAAACAGAAATATACAACATATTCATTGTTCTGAAGATTCAATTGTCTTAGGTATCAATTTTACCTGAATTGATCCATAGGTTTAATACATCTTCAATCAAGATCCAAGCGTGCTTCTGCAGAAATTCACATGCTGAATCTAAAATTTACATGATAATGCAAAATATTTAGAAAAGCCAAAATACTTTTGAAAAGAAGAGAAAAGTAAAGAACTAACCTGATTATAAGACTTACTATAAAGCCATCCAAAATCAAGACAATACTGTATTGGCATGAAGATATTCACATGGATCAGTGGCATAGAAAATAGTCAGATATGGACATACCCATAACTTGATAACTGATTTTCAAAATATTTGCCAAGGCAATTCAATAGGGAAAGGAGTATCTTTTCAATAAATGGTGTTAGAACAATTAGATATCCATATGCGAAATATGAAACTTGATCTTTTCCTTACTTAACATACAAAAATTAACTCACGATAGATCATAGACCTAAAACTATAATACTGTATAAGGAAAAAGCAGGAAATTAATGATGTTAGTTTCAGCAGATACATCTTAAATACAACATAAAAACCACACAAACTCTAAAAGGACAAACATTAATAAATTAGGGTTTATCAGAATTAAAACATTTTGCTCTTTAAAGACACAGTTATTGAAATGAAAAAGCAAGCCAAAGACTGGGAGAAAATGTGTGCAAACATATATATTAAAAAAGACTTATATCTGTAATATATAAAGAACTTTAAAAATCAATAATAAGACAAATAACTCAATTTAAAAAAGGGTAAAGCTTTGAATAGACACTTTGCTAAAAGTGATAATCAGATAGCAAATGAAAAAATGAAGACATGTTTAATCTCATTGGTCATTAGGGGAGTACAAACTAAAATCACCATGAGATACCAGTACATTAAAATTAAAATTACTATGGTAGGGGAATTCTATGATGACTTCTAGTGGTTCTTGTCTTTGTATAACTCCTTCCCTTCAGTGTGGGTGGAACTTGTGAATATGATGGAAATTTTTTTTTTTTTTTTTGTGTGTGTGTGTGTAGCAAAAGAACTTAATTAAATTCCCAAGTCAGTTGACCTCATGATAGTGAGATTATTTGGATTGGTCTGACCTAATCACATGAGCTCTTTAAATTGGGATCTAGAGGTCAGTGTGGGGAAAGTCAGAGAGATCAGAAACAAAGAGACGGATTCTATGCAGCAGTTCTAGCTTTGAAGATAGAGTACTGGCACATGTCAAGGAATATAGGGTGCTTGCAGCCGTTAAGAGCAACGCATGGCTGACAGCCAGAAAGAAGATGGGGACCTCACTTCTACAACAAGAAACTGAATTCTGCCACACTATTTAAGCACAGAAAAGGAGCCTGAGTTCCAGGCCAGAATGCAGCTGGAACATGTCTTAATTTTAGCTTTGTGAGAATTTGAGAAGAGAATTCAGTCATATTGGGCCTGCACTTCTGACCTACAGGACTGTGAGCTAATAAATGTATATTATTTTAAGCCACTAAGTTTGTGGAAATTAGTTACACTACAATAGGAAATTAATACATAGACTATTACACAGGTCTGTGGAGATGTGAAATGACTGGAATTCTTATGCACTGCCAGTAGGGATATAGAATGCATGACCATGTAGTAAAACAGTTATGCAATTTCTTAAAAAGCTAAATATCCTCCTATTATAAGATGTAGCCAATCTACTTCTTGTGTTTGCCCAAGAGAAATGAAACATATGCCCCTCAAAGACTTGTACACAAATGTTCACAACAGATTTATTTACAATACTCAAAAACTGGGAACAATTGAAATGTCTATCAACAGGTTAATGGATGAACAGTGATATGGACACTATTCAGGAATAAAATTGAATGAGATATTGATAAATGCAATAACATGGATGTATCTCAAATAAGTTTTCTGACAAAAAAAGATAATGTAGTATAGATGTTGCACTATTGGGTACAATTTATGTAAAATTCTAGATAATAAAAAGTAATCTGTAATGACAGAAGATGGAGCAATTGTCCATTGGCAGTTAAGGAAGATATAAATGGATTACAAAGAAGGAGAGACTCTTGGGAGTAAAGGATGGGTTTATTATCTTGATTGTGGTGATTGTTTAATGCACATGTACAGATGCCAGAGATCATCAAGTTTTAGATTATAATAATTGTGGCTTATTGTGTGACAAATATACTTCAATAAAGCTGTAATAAAAAAGAAGTCAGAGCCACTGTGGAACAGTATGGAGGTTCCTCGAAAAACTAAAAACAGAAATACCATTTGAATCAGTAATTCCACTTCTAGGTATTTATCTGAAGAAAACAAGATCCCTGATTTGAAAAGATAAATGCACCCCTGTGTTTATTGCTGTACTATTTGCAATAGCCAAGATATGGAAGCAACCTAAGTGTCCATCAGTAGATGAATGGATAAAGAAGATGTGGTACATATACACAAAGGAATATTATTCAGCCATAAAAAGAAAAAATCCTACCATTTGCAGCAACATGGATGGATCTAAAGAGAGTGTTATGCTCAGTTAAATAAGTGGAGAAAGACAAATACCACATGATTTCACTTACTTGTGGAGTATAAAATCAAAGCAAACAGAAGGAGCAAAACAGCAGTAGACTCATAGACACTGAGAAGGGACTAGTGGTTACCAAGGGGGAGGGGTTGGGACAGATAGGGAGGAGGTTGAGGGGGATAAAGGGCCACAATAATTCACAACGTAAGTTGGTTGCAGGATGGTAGTACAGCATTGAGAATATATTCAATGATTCTGTAATATCTTCCTAGATTGATAGTAACTGCACTAGAGAGGGTGAGGATTTACTAACATGGGTAACTGTTGAACTACTGTGTTGTACATCTGAAACCAACCCAACAATATTTCAATTAAAAAAAGAAGACATATATTATCTATAAAATAATACACAAAGGAGGATGAAGCTCATAGTTTTCTATTTCATTCCTTGTTGTTTCTAATTAGTTGTACATTTAGTGTACATTTAGGCAAATAACATCAAACCTCTAATCTCAGTATGCATACTCTTCTGTAAAATGGGTTGGTAGGATGAGATGATCTTATTAATCTGTAATAACATCAGCTACCTTTTATTGTACGTTTATTAGGTACCAAGCACTGAATGTACTCACTCTCTGTCATGAGGTGTGACTTAGAGAAATCAATGACTTTTCCAAGTTTGCAAACTAAGTAAGTGCAGGATCCAGAGTCAGACAGACCTGCCTGGGTCTATACAGCCTGTGCTTTCAGCCAGTCTGCTCTGCACCTATAAGTGCAATGTTTGATCAGTACTCACCCCCTAGTAACCTTAGTTTAATTTTGATACGTCCTATTGCTTATCATTTGGCCTATCTAGTTCCCTCCTGTTTGTTATCTTTCCCCAGGGCTTACCACCCAAGGAAATGTGTCATGTGATTTGTGGAATTTACCAGCACACTCTTAATAACATTAATGGGAGTCACGCAGAACTGTATCCATTGTGCTGAGAATTTATACTAGATACGATTTCATCGCTAACATAACTGCGTACAAGGGTTAATATAATTCTGAATCTTCCTTTTGATTATCTACCATTGCCTTTTTACGCAAGAGGAAAAAATCCATTGTATGTAAGATAAAGCATAATATATTCTCTTAGGGAATTTAACCTCACTTGAGAGAAGAGATGATAAATCTGTGAAGATACCTCTCATAGGAAAGATGAGTTATAAGCTTTCTCTGTCTTCTGTTTGCCTATATTTCTCAAGAGAGCATATATGTAGTATATATAATCAAATGAACACTTATATCCTAATTAATTAATTAAGCTTATGAAACAGAGGAAAATAGGCTCATCAGAAGATTGCACTGTCACAAATCAGTGCTGGACCCTCTTTTTTTCTGAAATGGGTATAGCACTGCTGAATTTGTAATAGCCTAGAGAGTGAGCTGATTAACAATAATCTCCTCGGCGTTAGAGAAAAACTCATTCTTTATTCACATCCTGGCTTACCCTTTCTATGATGGGTCCAAAATAAAGATTTTGTGAGTTATGCAGAAGAACCTAATGCCAAACAAATTCCATAGAAACAGAACAGAATGTGGAAACCAGTCAGATCTGACAGTACTTTTTCCTTGCGTCTACCTTCCATATTCTCCATACATCGTACAGTCCTATTTTGTATGGTTCTCTAGAAACTCAGAGACCGAGGGCCAGGCCCTCATTCCTTCCACTGCGTGTTGCTCTGGGAAAGAGCAGTCTCAGGTGTCTGCTGGCAGAAGACTTTAATCTGTGGCCTGGTGGCCGTGCCCTGAGCCGTCTTGAGTCAGGTACACAAGGTGAGTGGTGCTGGGTAGGTTTTGTAATTAGGAAACACATTCATTTTAATTTTATTGTTTTTTGATGATTTTTGATATTTGTTTTAACTTTTAAAAAGAGCTTTATCAAGATACATTTGACAAACAGTAAGGTACACACATTTGAAGTATACAGTAGGTTCTGACATACATGTAGGTAGCAAAATATCCAGCAAAATATCAGGATAGCATCTTCATCACCTACTAAAGCAAAACACATTTATGACTTCATTTTTCCCCTTTCACAGCCTATCCCTGACCCACCTCCTCAGCCTTGTCTTCTGTGAAATAGGATTCTTATCCTGGCCCACCTGCAGGCCCCACTTAACCCACAGTGTGTTTTATTTGACTATGACATAGCATACAAATTTGTAAGTCAGTTTTTAAACTTAAAAATGTGTAGATTTCATATAAGAATTCAGATTTCTGTTCTTTTTTATTTATTTTTTTCAGTCCCCAGCTCTGGTGGATTGGGCTGGCACGTCAGTGGGCTCTGTGCTCTGGTTGAAGCTGTGAAGCTGCCAGCCTCTCCAGCCAGGACACATACTCCTCATTGGCTTCAGTCCCCACAGCCTTGCTTTCCTTATTGATGTTGTCTGGCTTTTGGAATGACCCCGTCTGTCACTCAGTTTTCCCTCTGTCCCAACAGAAGCATCCCCACACCTTAAACTTTGTCTTTTGTGATCTTATTCTTGCAGAGAGCTCTGCTGTTCTCTGCTTAGCTGGCACATCAGTGAGCTCTTAAGCACTACTTGCAGTTTGTAAAAATCTCTGCAGGCAGGATACAGTGTTCTCTGCTCTGTACTTCGGCAGCATTTTTTCTAACCAGGATGGAGCACGTCACGCTGTTAGCTGTAAGCAAATCTGGCCCTCTTGCTAGACTGTGAGCTCCTCAAATCCAGGGCAGACATTTTTCGTCTTTGGACCCTCAATATCCAGCCGGGCGCCCTGCACAAGGTAGAGACCTGCGATACATTTTTGTTTTAACTATCAAATTAAGTTGATTCTTAGAAACCCAATGCATTTATTCGTATTTATTTTGTTGAGGAGAAAAAAAAATTCCATAAATTTAATTGCAAATTAAAAAACTTGAACAATGTAGCTGCAATTCTAATGAAAATGTATTTACATATTTGGTTAGGTATATTAAAAATATATATTTTCCATATCAGCTACAGTTTTGCTGCCTGTTGGCTGAGTTAGGTGCAATAACATGTGACCCACATGTGGAATCACTGAAACAGAGAGATCATCTGGCTCATAGATGGAGAGTTCTACCATCTAATTTCCTACAGTTTGGAAGGTGCAAGTCCCTATTCACTTGTAAATGATTGATACTTTTATCTATGAGCACAAAAAGCATAACAAACACATACATTATAGACATAGAACACAGATATAGAATAGAACTTTTCTAGTTGGGAGCTTCTTGTCTGGGGTTTCCTAAACACAGGCAATTTTTCATTAAAAAAAATCTATCTCTAATACCAAAACCAGGCAAAGACCCCACCAAAAAAGAAAATTACAGACCAATATCCCTGATGAATGTAGATGCAAAAATACTCAATAAAATATTAGCAAACCGAATTCAAAAGTACATCAAAAGGATCATACACCATGACCAAGTGGGAGTCATCCCAGGGATGCAAGGATGGTACAACATTCTAAAATCCATCAACATCATCTACCACATCAACAAAAAGAAAGACAAAAACCACATGATCATCTCCATAGATGCTGAAAAAGCATTTGACAAAATTCAACATCCATTCATGATAAACACTCTCAGCAAAATGGGAATAGAGGGCAAGTACCTCAACATAATAAAAGCCATATATGATAAACCCATAGCCAACATTATACTGAACAGCGAGAAGCTGAAAGCTTTTCCTCTGAGATCAGGAACTAGACAGGGATGCCCACTCTCCCCACTGTTATTTAACATAGTACTGGAGGTCTGGCCATGGCAATCAGACAAAACAAAGAAATACAAGGAATCCAGATTGGTAAAGAAGAACTTAAACTGTCACTGTTTGCAGATGACATGATATTGTACATAAAAAACCCTAAAGACTCCACTCCAAAACCACTAGAACTGATATCGGAATACAGCAAAGTTGCAGGATACAAAATTAACACACAGAAATCTGTAGCTTTCCTATACACTAACAATGAACCAATAGAAAGAGAAATCAGGAAAACAATTCTATTCACCATTGCATCAAAAAGAATAAAATACCTAGAATAAACCTAACCAAAGAAGTGAAAGACCTATACCCCGAAAACTACAAGTCACTCTTAAGAGAAATGAAAGGGGACACTAACAAATGGAAACTCATTCCATGCTCATGGCTAGGAAGAATTAATATCATCAAAATGGCCATCCTGTCCAAAGCAATATACAGATTTGATGCAATCCCTATCAAATTACCAGCAACATTCTTCAATGAACTGGAACAAATAATTCAAAAATTCATATGGGAACACCAAAGATCCCGAATAGCCAAAGCAATCCTGAGAAAGAAGAATAAAGTAGGAGGGATATCACTCCCCAACTTCAAGCTCTACTATAAAGCTGTAGTAATCAAGACAATTTGGTACTGGCACAAGAACAGAGCCACAGACCAGTGGAACAGATTAGAGACTCCAGACATTAACCCAAACATATATGGTCAATTAATATTAGATAAAGGAGTCATGGACATACAATGGGGAAATGACAGTCTCTTCAACAGATGGTGCTGGCAAAACTGGACAGCTACATGTAGGAGAATGAAACTGGACCATTGTCTAACCCCATACACAAAAGTAAATTCAAAATGGATCAAAGACCTGAATGTAAGTCATGAAACCATAAAACTCTTTGAAAAAAACATAGGCAAAAACCTTTTAGACATAAACATGAGTGACCTCTTCTTGAACATATCTCCCTGGGCAAGGAAAACAATAGCAAAAATGAACAAGTGCGACTATATTAAGCTGATAAGCTTCTGTATAGCAAAAGACACCATCAATAGAACAAAAAGGTACCCTACAGTATGGGAGAATATATTTGAAAATGATAGATCCGATAAAGGCTTGACGTCCAAAAAATATTAAGAGCTCACCCACCTCAACAAACAAAAAACAAACAATCCACTTAAAAAATGGGCAGAGGAACTGAACAGACAGTTCTCCAAAAAAAAGAAATACAGATGGCCAACAGACACATGAAAAGATGTTCCACATCGCTAATTGTCAGAGAAGTGCAAATTAAAACTACAATGAGATATCACCTCACACCAGTAAGGATGGCTACCATCCAAAAGACAAGCAACAACAAATGTTGGTGAGGCTGTGGAGAAAGGGGAACCCTCCTACACTGCAGGTGGGTTCCTCAAAATGCTCAAAACAGACTTACCATTTGACCCAGGAATTCCACTCCTAGGAATTTACCCTAAGAATGCAGCACTCAAGTTTGAAAAAGACAGATGCACCCCTATGTTTATCACAGCACTATTTACAATAGCCAAGAATTGGAAGCAACCTAAGTGTCCATCAGTAGATGATTGGATAAAGAAGATGTGGTACATATACACAATGGAATATTACTCAGCCATAAGAAGAAAACAAATCCTACCATTTGCAACAACATGGATGGAGCTAGAGGGTATTATGCTCAGTGAAATAAGCCAAGCGGAGAAAGAGAAATACCAAATGATTTTACTCATCTGTGGAGTATAAGAACAAAGGAAAAACTGAAGGAACAAAACAGCAACACAATCACAGAACCCAAGAATGGACTAACAGGTACCAAAGGGAAAGGGACTGGGGAGGATGGGTGGGTAGGGATGGATAAGGGGGGGGAGATGAAGGGGGGTATTAAGATTAGCATGCATAAAGGGGGTGGGAGAAAGGGGAGGGCTGTACAACATAGAGAAGACAAGTAGTGATTCTACAGCATTTTGCTATGCTGATGGACAGTGACTGTAAAGGGTTTATAGGGGGGATCTGGTATAGGGGAGAGCCTAGTAAACATAATATTCTTCATGCAATTGTAGATTAATGATAACAAAAAAAAGAGAAAGATATGGGGATTACTCCTTGATAGGATAAAACTAATTGTAAATCAACAATTAATGTATGCTTTAAATGTCTTTAATTTTGATCATTTAAAGGGTATCAGATGATCAGCTATAGAAGTACATTTTTCTGATAATATTCCTTTCTCTTAATAAAAAAAAAAAAGCAGTTTCTGTATGGTGACCTCCAATAAGTTCTTCACAATGGTATAAAGGGCATATCAAAGTGTGGGCAAAGGGTCTGTTTGTGTTTATACAGAGGATCAAAGCCTAATTTGGCTACCCAGAAAACGAACTAAGATACGCTTTGAAGAGGTTTCAACATCAACATACTCTGGAAGAGTCATTCCAGAAGATGATCATCAAAAAACGTCAACAAAGATCCTGGCACTGTTGCAGTTGTAGCTTCATTCATCCTACTGGTTCCTGGACTTGCCATGGGAATGAAGAAGGAGATATCTAAGCTGGCCTGTACATACAGTAAAATAACAAATTTGACTAGATCTATACTGTTGGAACTCAACCAAGAATTAGAAGAAGTGCAAGTTGCAGCGCTCCAAAGTCTTGAGACTACAGACTATCTACTGTTAAAAGAACATATGGGATGTGAATAGTTCCCAGGAATGTGTTGTTTTAATTTGTCTGATTTTTCTCAAACTATTCAAATTCAGTTAGACAATATCTATCATATCATAGATAAGTTTTCACAAATACTTAGGGTGCCTAACTGGTTTTCTTGGTTTCACTGGAGATGGCTGGTAATTGTAGGTCTGCTTTGGTTATATAACTGTATTCCTATTATGTTAATGTGTGTGTGCAATTTAATTAGTAGTTTAAAACCTATACATGCTTAAGTTACTCTACAAGAAGATATGTCAAAGAAATAACCAATCTTCCCATATTTTCTTCCGTCTGCTACTTCTATAGCTTTTTTTCTTCCTTCCTAATTACAACCCTTAAATAGAATTTGTGCCTCATATCAAATTTACCGAGTATCATAATTGTTCCAAGTGGTAAAGATACCTCAAGACAAATGCTGGGCATAAAACCCACAGGGCATAAATCTGCAAAGAAGTAAAAAGCTAACCTTTTCAAACAATATTGCTTCTCTCTCACTTACCAACTTTACATTTCCCTGTATGGCCCCGGAAGATGACTGGTTAGCCAGAGACGGGTAAGATTCCTCAAGGGAGGAACAACCTAAGACAGGCACAGTCGCAGGGGGGCCATCAGGTGAGAAATTGGGGATCAACAGAGGTGAGGCTTAGAACCTCACCCCCCACCCCTGTTTTGAGAGAAATCTTCTGCATCCGTGGATGTTTTGTTGCCCTTGTCTAGCTTGGATTAATACTTAGCCTATAGGCACACACCTGATCATCTACATTTGTTTTCTTACAACACTAAACTATGTTTTCTACCTTTATCTTGCATCTCCCTAGCACTTCAGTATTTTATTAAAAAATAAAATAAAATAAAATAATAATAATAATAATAAGGGAGAAATGTGGGATTCACATATAAATCAAGTATAAAAATCAAACAAATATTCATATTTGACCTGATTGTTTATAGTTCATAATGCGTGATCAAAACCGAAAGTTTCTGTGATGACTGCCCTTGTACTGTTCACCATGTAAGAACTTATTCACTATGTAAGAATTTGTTCACCATGTAAGAACTTGTTCGCTATGCTTCAGAAGATCCAAGACTGATGAGAATTAGGCTTGGGGTGGACTAATGATTGTGCATTGAGTCCCCTGTACAAAATTTTATTGTTGTTAACTGTTAACAACCATTTGATCAATAAATATGAGAGATGCCCTCTCAAAAAAAAAAAAATCTACCTAGTTTTCCTGTATTTAGTGATTCTCTGACCAGCATCCATCCTGTTTCTGACCAGAAGGCATTGTATTTCTGCTGGGCTGCATTTAAAAAAATCTTGAAAAAAAATTAATGCTTCAAATCATTCCTTTAGTAAAATGTGTTGGAGTTCAATGCCATTCTTCAGTAGGGGGCATGAAAAACAGACAAACAGAAGTCTGATTTACTTTTTGCAATCCAATTCTTTAAAAAGCATTTTGTGAATGCCTACCACGTTCACAAAGCTCTATAAGCAATGTGGAGAATAAAGAAATCCATCTCTAAGGATCTCACAATGTAGCGGGAGCAGCTGAAATATATGAAAATTGTGGTTAATGGAAACAAATAAAAGCTCAAGATTGGGATGTCTGCCAGTGTATTCATAGAATGGTCAAACATTCTACTCTTGAAACACAGTTGGTATGCTGGGGTTGGGCAGTCAAATATGTCATTGTAGGAATTGTAAATATCAGATACAAGGAGTTTGGAGTTGTATTGTGTTATAGGTAATAGGGAGCCAGTGAATATTATACAGTAAGGGTTTAGATTAGAAATCAGTATTTGGACATGTGTGTGTGTGTCAGAGTGTGAGCTCAGAACTTACACGTAGAATTTTAAGGTCAAGGTAAGTTTTGCCCCTGCCTCTTCTCTCTCAAGCAGATATTGAAGATCCTAAGGTTAGGTTTAAATTAGTAACAGGGTGCTGAAGAAAATGAGCCATCTCTACAATCTCTACAACCCAGGAAATTCAGTCCCCATGGATAATTTTGTACCATGTCTGGGATTTATGTGGCCATATAACGCTGAGTACATTTTATTGTTTAAACAAATTTTTGTTGCATTTGTTTTGATCCAATGTAAAAAGCAACTCCAACCCTCTGTCCTCTGGACCACTGAAGATACAGATCATTATCCTGAGTATTCCAACAAATCAGGTTGTGCTGATAAAACTACGCTGTGAATCCAGTAGACAGTAAGAGAAGGCGGGAGTAGACCTGCAGAGTGGCTGCTTGGAGACTCATTTCCTGTCTTCTTTGCTTCTCTGATGGATGTTAATAATTTCCTTTTTCCTTGCTTATGATAAACTTACGCTTTCTTCTACTAAGGTGTGACTGTTTCCAGAGTTTTCCTCAGCTCAGTCTTGATAAAATTCAGAGGACTTCCTTCCTTCCTTCAGAGGAAGCAGACAGCACTCTCTGCTATGGCCCCTCAGGAATGGCCCCTCAGGGACTGGCTTCTGGCCTACCCACAATACAAGACAAAGAACTAGCCTTGAGACCCTCCTAGCATAAGGCAAAGAGCCCAGGGCCACAGCCAAGGACCAAGAGGATAAGTAGATGACAGCGTCCACTGCCAGGAGGTGCTGGAGCGGGTTGGGAAGCCACACACTCAGCAGCCTGATTTGCTCTTCTGCTTCCAGCACAAAGACCAGGGAATACCCCTGGGCTCACCAAGTGTCACCAAGAGCAGCCAGGCCACCCATTAAGTCTGTGCTGCTAACACCTATCCAGATGGATCTGTGCATACTCATTGTGAGGAGGTCAGACTAAAATGTCACTGTGTTCTATGTTTGGGGGGGATGGTGTGAAGCTGGGGGCTGGGAAAGAGCAGGAAGAGGAATATGAGAATATTGCAGAAGGCTTAAACATCAGCTCTGAATTGCAATTCTTATTGCATATAGGTAATAGGGAACCACTAATTATTGCCCAGTGGGTACCCTCTACTCCCCCCAGATATGGATGTTTTCTGTTTCAAACTATTTCATTTTAAATCTAAGGGTATGTTTGAGACCTAGTCTTAGATGATAAACATATTAAGTCCAGGGTCTGTTTTAAGCCCTTGGCTGGGTCATGTGTAATGATGCAAAAGAGGAGACTTGGAGCAAAAGAGGAGAGTAGGAATTAAAACATGTCAAGGAGATTTAAGGAGAGTTCTGCTCTCCTGCCAGTGTCCATCTATGGTCCTCACAGCTAACAAGTGAGTATCACTGACAGGTTGTAACTGAGACATTCCTGCCCGGATACACTAGTGATCTCACTCTGCACCAAAGAATTTCCAAGAAAATAGTGTTAGTGAAAACTCCTGGCTAGAAAAGTTAGAGTTCTTATGAATACAATTTTATGACTGAAGAATCCATAACTTCATAAATTTATAATTGTGAACCTGCTCACAATGATAATTTGAGGTTTAATTAATTAATGACTGAAGTACCTTGGAAACACAAAGGACTATATAAATGCTAAATATTATTAAATGTTAATAGCCATGTTCCTGAGTAACACTGATATTAATTTAAATTCCTAAACCTTATTATCAGAATGAAATGCATGCTAATGAGGCTTTCCTAATAAATATTTTGTTTATGATGTATTTGGAGTAGTATTACTTATCTTGCTAGAGCAAGTATAAATTACAGCACAAGGCAAAAGGGTTGCTACCTTTTTTTCATAATAATTAAAATGGAAATGTAGAAAAATATAATGAATATATTAGGCAAAAATTTGTGTTGGAGCCACTGAGGTTTACTATTATCCAGCCAGTGGTTCCATTTCTTCTTCAAGCAGTGGTTCCAGGACTTTGTCTGTCTACTTTTGCCTTTTGAGATCACTTAACAGTACTTAAGAAGCCATATTTAAACATATTTTTAAAAAACTGGATTAAAATCTAAATTTTCAGAGAAGTTCCTAATATCTCTTGTCATCCCTGAGATCATTGGAAGTATCCTGGGGTGCTTTCCATCAGGCCTGGGAATTCCTTTTTCTGCTGCTTCTTGCTGGAGCGAACTGACAAGTCAGTCTCATTGCTACACAGATGGGAGGTGGGCTGGCTTTGCTTTTTTCCATTTCATGCATTGACTGAATGATAATACTAGAGCTTCCTTCTTGGGGCACTGAATCATTTGTGCTTCACTTAGTGAAGATCTCAGTGAAATCCACAGGTAGAACGTATTCATATATTTATTTCTGTATGGCTATTTCAAACTACTGTGGCTGCTTCAGGTAGGATACAGTTGGCTTAGTCTTGTCTCCCTTGAAGTTTAGAAGTCTGACATTATATGTACTCTGGAATCACAGGAAACAGACAACTCTTATTTTAATCCTCTTCTTATTAGTAGGGTACTCTACATCACATCATTATTCAACTCACTCTGCACAAAAACTCTGTAAAGCAGATAATAATATAACCCACCTAAAAAAGCCCACTGCACACATTTATTTAGTTTGATGGTTCTCTGAGGAGTTTTGTCAGCTTGATTTTTAAAGTAAGTATTTACATTCTTTTGCTTTGGTTTCGAACAATCCATTTATAATTTAAGATAATATAACTTATTATTGGTTTATAAATTAAGGATAGTAAACCCTCTCTGTTATTTCTGGGTAGATATTTTTTTGACTTAAAATTTTTTTTTAACTTTTAAAAGTACTGAAGTTTAAGAAAAGCATATTACAGTCGTATTTAACTGTATTTTCCTGTGGGCTCTCTTCCATTGCTTCTGAGTTTAGAGAGTCCTTCCCCAGCCAAAGATCAAAAAACTATTTGCAAGTGTTTTTTTCCCTTGAAATTGTTTAAAGATATTTTTCTCCTCTTTTGACATTTAACTCATTTATCCAAGTGAACTTTATGATAATATATAGTGTGTGGCCAAGCTCCAAATAGAGGTTTTTCTTTCAAAGGATTAACCATTATTTCTAGAATGTATATCAAGCATGATTAGAGCTTGGAAAAGAAACCCAGCTTCTCTGTGTACCAATAATTGTGTAGAGTATCTCTATGCTGCATTTGACCAATAAATTTTTGAGCAGAGAAAATGTCATACTGAAACAAAGTAATGCTCTCATGGCTGCCCGGGCTTGGAGGGTTTTGGCTGAATCCTCAGGAGGGGCAGAACTGTGTTCTCAAGTCATTAGCTTGAATGTTTGGATCCCCTGGGTGTGAACAGCAGAAACGGCTGCCCTGAAAGACCAAGAGCTTTGGCTTTGTAGCTGCTCCTATCATTTTTTTCAGAGGCTGAGACTTAAAGTCTCATACGGCTGTAGACAGCTGATGCAAGCCTCCAGATAATATGCCAGCAGTACATCAACCCAGGATGGGGCTGCGAGATAGATGATCTTCAGGTCAAATGCCACTTAATGCACCAGAATACCGGCTACAATCTAGTCATATATGAAATGGACCTGTGTTGCCTAACTGCTTTTTTTCCAAATGATGGCAATTTTAGGGCCTCTAGGGAATAACTTTGCTGTTGAACTTAAACAGAAAGAAATGCTTATTTCTGGAATTATTACCCAGAAGAGATGAAAAAAAGTTAATGTGCACCTAGCAATGTGGATAACAGCTTACGAACTCTGAAGTTCACTCTGTGTGTGACTGCACACTTCACATCCATTTTCCCATTCAACCTTCACAATAATCCTATGAAGTAGTAACTATTATCTTGGATTAATTTATCCTCATTTTACAGACACCTACCTAGGAAGGGGAGAAATGAGGCCTTGAACTTAATTCCAGAGTCTAGGCACTTAACCATTATATTGCCTATTTGAATGAGAGACAATAAGTACTTAATATAACTTTGAATAAATGAATGAATACAAGTTAATTATGGAGGAAATGTATAAAACAATATCAGTTATAAACTTTTAAGAGCCACAAATTATTATCAGGATCATGGAAGGATGGACTCATCCAATACAACCTATAAAATCTATTTCAGCAATTAAAAAGTAAAAATTAAATGACAAATCCGACAAGGGGTTAACATCCAAAATATATAAAGAACTCACAAGCCTCAACACCCAAAAAGCAAATAACCCTATTAAAAAATGGGCAGAGGATATGAACAGACACTTCTCCAAAGAAGAAATTCAGATGCCCAACAGGCACATGAAAAGATGCTCCACATCACTACTTATCAGGGAAATGTAAATTAAAACCACAATGAGATATCACCTCACACCAGTTAGATTGGCCAACATAGAAAAGACTAGGGACAACAAATGCTGGCCAGGATGCAGAGAAAGGGGGACCCTCCTACCCTGCTGGTGGGAATGTAAGCTAGTTCAATCATTATGGAAAGCAATATGGAGGTTCCTCAAAAAACTAAAAATAGAAATACCATTTGACCCGGGAATTCCTCTCCTAGGAATTTACCCTAAGAAAACAACTTCTCAGATTGAAAAAGATATATGCACCCCTATGTTTATCACAGCACTATTTACAATAGCCAAGATATGGAAGCAACCTAAGTGTCCATCAGTAGATGAATGGATAAAGAAGATGAGGTACATATACATAATGGAATATTATTCATCCATAAAAAGAAAAGAAATCCTACCATTTGCAACAACATGGATGGAGCTAGAGAGTATTAAACTCAGTAAAATAAGTCAGGCAGAGAAAGACAAACACTAAATGATTTCCCTCATTTGTGGATTATTACAACGAAGCAAAACTGAAGTAACAAAATAGCAGCAGACTCAGAGACTCCAAAAAGGAACTAGTGGTTACCAAAGGGGAGGGGTGGGGGAGAGCAGGTGGGGAGGGAGGGAGAAGGGGATTGTGGGATATCATGACTGGTGCACATGGTGTGTATGGGGTCACGGGAAGACAGTGTAGCTCAGAGAAGACAAAAAGGGACTTGGTGGCATCTTATCACACTGATGGACAGTGACTGCAATGGGCTATGGGGAGGACTCAATAATAAGGGAGAATGTAATAACCACATTGTTTTTCTTGTGAAACCTTCAAAAGAGTGAACATCGATGAATACCTTAAATAAATAAGTAAGTAAATAAATAAATAAATAAAGCTGGAAAAAAAAAAGTAAAAATACATCTTTGGCTGTTAACACAAAGTAACAACTCCAAGAAAAGACTATATACTATCCTCATAGCTTAGTCATATCAAGTTTGAAAATAATTTCATTTAATCTGCCCATTTATAGGTTAATTAATATAGATTACTAACAGCTACATGGCAATGAAAACCTGCAAATATTAGTCCTGTGAAATTTAGCTCCTCAGAGTTAATTTTTGCTGGCTTTTCTCATATTATATTTATGTACACATTAAAAGAATTTAATAACAGTGAAGAATGCTTAAGAGAAATACAAACCAAAAAGTATTCATGGAAATGGATGATCTTTAACCATTCAAATGCAAATGGAAACTAATGAAAAAATGGAAGACTGAAAATCTTAAATATGTATAATTCTATATAGTATATATATTTTCATGTATAATTTGTAAAAATATGATATATAAACATAATTAGATAAACAAATAATTAATGAATTCCACAGGTAAATATCAGAGAAGAGTTAACCTCTAATCATATGGTCTTGTAAAAAACTACTTTCAAAGGGAAGTATCTAAAATAATGATATATAATGTCACCACAATCTTATAAACTCAAATATTTAGAAAGCATTTCGATTTCATATGGTAAACATTATTTAGAAAACCAGAACATTAAAAGGAAATGAAGAGCCATTATCCTACTGCTTATGGTTTGTCTAAGATTATAAACATCAGGCATTTGCGGCCTTATGGATAAGGAAATAAAGATCATAAGTAAATCTGAAGAAATATTTAACTGCCTGGTATGGTAGGTGACATTGGACAAAGAGATACAGATAGTGGTAAAGTATTTAAGATTAAAAGCGTCATGAAAATAATGACATGATCCCTACAAAATGGTGATCAGTTAGTGATACTACCATCAGATTATCAAGACACTGAAGATAAAGTTCCCAGCTTCCTGCTGAGGTCTTTAAGCAGCACAAAAGCAAAGTGCTTTTTCATATTAGCATAGTGGTTTTTTCAACATATAGCACTTTAAAGTCACAAAGCTTTAAAGATGATATATGGAATGGAAGATGAATAATGTGTCTAAGGCAATTGTCATGTTATTTAAATCTTGGTCAGATTCTTCTTTGTGCTTTTTTATGTCTCTTAAAATTTGTGTAATAAAAATGCTTTGGGAATTATTTGAAAGAATAAGTATGTCTTCCCATATAAATTAGTAGTCTTTTACCTCTTTATAACAAAAATTATATAGATGACCCCTAAAACTGAGATTTAAAAATATTCCAACCCCAAGTTAAAAATATTTACAGCCCTTTTCAGAAAGCTTGCTGGCTTCTAGTTTAGACCTACAGAGGCATGACATTGTCACTATTTTTCTTAAATGTCAGCTATAGAAAGGCTTTAAGATCTCATATATCTCTGTCGATCTTTGCAACCATTAGAATGAAACTCTGATGGGTATAAAATCAGTTCATCAGCTCCAGTGTAGACTAGAAACACAAACTGGAAGAAAACACAGGTATTTTATCATGATGATGGTGTCCTCATAATCAATGTCCCATTACAAGGAGAATTAAACAGGATCTCATGATTGATTGGGAGGCATTCACTCAATTTTGGGCAACTATACTTAGAGATGCTGAAACATGGAGGGCGGTTTCAGAAAACACTGAATATCTGGGAGAAATATCAGAACAAGAGACTAAAAGTATTGAAAACATTCCTGTATAAAGAAATCCTGGAACTGAAGAAAGCTAGCTGTGAACTTGACATATATGTATTAAAAGGCAGAGATTGCCTCTCTAAGTCAGCACAAGGCAAGAACTGAGCAGAAGATTAAAGACAGTTTCTGTAGATAAGGACCGGAGCCAGGTTACCAGGTTAAATGCTGCAGGAAACTCTCACGGCCATCTCGCCATCGCCCTGGGCTTCCCGGTGATGCATTTGACAGGTAGGTGCCCATGAATATCCTGGGTACTCTTAGGAGAAATTCAGATTTTTGCACATTTCTGCTGAAATATCTAAAATTTCTTATTTAAAATTTCAATGTCTAAAAGCATTTGGAGTAACATGTGTATTTAAGAGGAACAATCTTCTGAGAACAAGGCTCAAGAACATGAAAGGGAACTC
This sequence comes from Manis javanica, assembly GCF_040802235.1. Lineage (NCBI taxonomy): Eukaryota > Metazoa > Chordata > Mammalia > Pholidota > Manidae > Manis > Manis javanica. The sequence goes on from NC_133168.1 coordinate 70,605,775, forward strand.
AGTGAGCTGCCCTTGAATTTTAGTTCTCTTTTTCCCACATCTGCTGTGAATATCTATTATTAGAAGTTGGTGCTTATTGGTTGAAAAGAAAGAATACTAATGAATTCTTTTTATTGAGAACTTTAATATAATCACATCAGACCTCAAGGGAATAAGTAATGGTTTCTTACCACCTCTTCTGGACAAGGCCAGCTACAGAATTTTCAAGACTCACTGCAAAATGAAAATGTGGGGACCCTTGTTCAAACAGCAGGGAAAAAATTACCCATAAAGGTACTAAAATATACGGCTTTTCCATTTCTCCCATGATCTTTCTTGCAACTTGTCATGGTGTTTTCTTATTTGTTATCGGATGTTTTCCTAAGTATAAAAAAATTATAATTTCAATCTTTACCATGCACTGTTTATATTGTGCATTATCCCTCTTAAATGCAAATAAACAAGTATTTAACTAGTATGTGGAATCACTGAAATTACAAAAATTGTACATGCATATGTATTTTGTCCTTATTAGAACAGTAGAAATTCTGCATAAAATGAAATCAACTGTTTTTATTTTGACATGTGCACATTCTAACAACACTGCCCTCAGCTCACTGATGAGTAAGGAAGGGCTAAGAGAGAAGGAAGCCAGGGTTTGCCCTGCCTTTCCTTGTCCTTCCATGTCATCACATGTATGTGTCTGAAACTGGGAGTTATGCAAAAGAATATTATATAGACCCATGGTTGTTCATGTTCCTTAGGGACCACTGTCACCTGTTTGATGCAAGAGCTGTTCAAATGGAAAGAGTGGCCTCTGACCACTGTCAGCAACCCCACTTCGTCATGGACATAACAGAGTGACCTTGTACTCACACTGAGTCACATCCACTGCACCCCATCATGGGTCAATGGAAATCTGTGCTCATAGGACATTGTGAATTCTCTGTGTCAGGTGCAGACACGCATATTGCAGTGTGTCTCCCCTGTTCGTGCATATGCTGTGTGGCACCATTGGACTTCACTTACAGAACACAAATTCAAAGAAAAAATTGCGGAGAATTTTAGAACAGTGACAGCAGAGCATTAAACCACATGGGACCTTCTACGCAGAGACCCAGTGCAACTGTACATGTCACATGTCTCATGCAGCCAGTTGTGCTTCCAGTTCCAAAGAGAAGTCTGCTCACACCAGCCGGTGTTCTGTTGGTAGCCAGCAGCACAAGGAACTGAAGATACATTCACTTCAGATCAATTCCAGGCCCCAGGCTCAATTTCTTTCTTCTCCACATCCTGCTGCAGCCACGAGGGTGTGCAGCCCCCTGCAGGCTCTCAGCTGGCCCCCTCTGTGCAGTCCTTGTTCAGACACACCTAACCCACATTGTCCAGGAGGCTCTGAGGAGGGTGAGACTGAGCATTAGGAACATCCAGCTGTCAAGAATCAATTAGGTTTTTCTGTCCTTAAGCATTTAGTTCCTTCAAAGAGCCGCCGCCCCAGCCTGCTCCTGCCACCAAGCAGAACAGGGCCACACTGGCACTGTGTTCCCCCTTCTCAGCTGGCCCTCATTCTAGCAGACATAGTGCTGCTTTTGTAAGCATACACATGCTCAGGCCCACGACAAAGCCTGTGAAGGTGGTTCGTCCAGTCAGGCCCAGTGTCCCAACACCCTGCACCGGAAGAGGGACAATGTGGGGCCTTGCCCCTGAATCCCCCACAAACAGCCACATTTGGTTCATTGTGTCTGAGATACATCACAGGCCTCAAACCCCACCTAAACTTCTCATCACATTGCTCTACCTAATCCAGAAGTGTCACTTCTGTCTTATAGGGGACCAGAAGGTGCCATCTGCAAATGTACCAATTTGGTATAAGGATCATTTTGAGCTGAAAGCAAATGAGAACCAAAAGATGGAGAAATGCCTTCCCCAAGCCTCCCTTATTTGACTAAAAGCAGAAACTTCTGAAAAACGGGGACGCCATACATTTCCTCTCCTAGGGAAGGTTTATGGCTGTGGGGGAAAAAAATGGAGAGGAAAGCTGGCTCTGAGATGGATCTGTATGAACAAACCTTGCTTCATTGGTTCCCCTGATATGTTGGCCTTTCTACAATTTGCCACTCTTGGAAGCCTAAACCCTTTTCTTTTGTCTTGTCACTTCTCTACACATTGATTGTTTTTTGCTAAAATGTTGATAATCTAAATGCTAACCATGTCTTTGAGTTAGTCTCTGTAAGATTTCTCCCACGTGATATGTGCCCCCTGTGTTAATAAACTTCTGTTTTCCTCTTACTAATCTGCCTTTTGTCAGTCTAGTTTTATGGGGTCCCAGCTGGAGAACCTAGGACGGTAGAAGGAGAAAGAATCTTCTTCCTCCCCTATGTGAGCTACCAAATCTAGTGTTTTGTGATACCCCCGTGTGCAAGTATGTACAAATGCCAAGGAGCAGAATGAGGAAGACAGGCTTTGTCCTCTGAAATGCTCGTTGGCTGATCAAAAGCCTGTCCTGATGATTATAACTCCGTCTCCTTTGAGTCTCATACCTTAGGTTTATGGACTTATCTCCTCTGAGATTCACAGATATTCCCCCTGAAGATCTTCTCACAGTGAGGGAGAGACCTGAGGACAATGCTGGTGAAACTACATTACGTCTCCAGTTTTAATCTTACCAATTCATGTGAATTTGGCATTCTAGCTATAAATAACACAGATGTTTTAACATACATCTACTTTAATTGATCTGCTTAAGTTACTGAACCTTCCTTCCTAACTTTTCAGGGAAGTTGACCCTTAAGGAGGAGGATTCTTCTGTGGCTTTACATAGCATGCCCATCCAAGCTGTGAAGTATTGATGCATGTTCTGCATTCAACTTCTGATTTTTTTCAACAAATATTAACTGATCCCTAACTACATAGACGCAACAGGCTAGGATACAAGGGCAAGCAAACACAGACCCTGCTCCTAGACTCCCAAAGCTCACAGTCTAGCATTGCCCAGGGTAAGGGATGAAGTGCCTCATATTATTACATTGGAATCACAAAATACAATACCATTTTGTGTTTTATATCACTGAGGCTCATAAAAGGCAAAAACTCAGATGTTTAGAAACCACTTGTTCAGTGGTCTTTCTAATCCTTAATACCAGGTGTGGTTGGGAGGGTGTGGAATAGGAAGGAAATAAAAAATTAGAAAGTTTATTGCTCTAGCCAGAGTTTCCATGTGGATTCATTAGTACAAATGAACTCCCTCCCTGGTCAACTGAACTGCATTTAATTGCTCTGAAATAATTCAGCGCTGACGGACAGGATGAGCCAAATGACCTTGTTCCTTGTATTCCATTTCTGGATTTTTATGGGACTTTTCCACTTCACTGGAAAGTCGTCTTAGTCAATCAATTTTCGTATTTGGTTTGGATCACTTTCCTTCAGTAGATTGAAATCCAAGTGAGCTTTTGTGTGTTTAACTATATTAATTGCTTGATCAACTTCCATTTCAGAGATGTTCAACAAAATGCTTCACATTTGCATCTCAGCTTCTCTGAAAGTTGATTCTGTTTTTTTTTTTTTTTACCTTTTCATTAATTAACCCTGCATTTTCCATACAAATAATACACATTTTGCATTTCTGGCACTAGTAAATTACATTTATATTTGGATTCCATTAGATACTTTCATGTGCAATTGAGCTTATGTTCTTCTTTTCTGATCCAACTATTTAGATCTAAAAATAATCCCTGACTCAGTGGTATGGCAATTATTATCCTTGCAAAATAATTTCTAAGTAACGCAAAATAGGAAAGGAGGTGAAAAGTGGTAAAAAAAATAGCAGACATTTTTCATTTTAGGAACAAATAAATTCCTAGAATTGATAAAGGTTTATTTAAGCATTCTGAAATAATGACCAATAGTACAATAAGAAGTAATATACACAAAACCATTTGTATATGTCCAATTCTTGTACTAAGCATAACAATGTTGATGCTTTAAGAAATATATTTTGTGAGGGCAAAAGAAAACAGTCAAATAATTCCAAATGACTTTGGATATTCAAGAGGTCCATGCAATCAGTAAGAATTGAACTCAATCTGCCATGAAAAAAAATATTTTCCCTGGTATTTATGTAGACCTTTGTAAGCTATTAACAAAGCATGGTATTAAGTGAAAGTGGGAAAATTCTTTCTGGAGAATTATAAATAATGAAATTATCTGAATAAATAATCCATCTTTCATTTTGGTATAATATTTCTAGGTATGTTAAATATATATTTTAATATTCTAAAATAGCACACAATTAAGAATTAATTGATTTACTAAAGCACTTAGAATTTTTATATGCTCTTACCAAAGAAATACAAATTACTTTGGAGATCTTTCCTTATAGTAATAGCTAGTCACTTGAAAAGAAAAACAAAAAACATTAAAAACGTAATTGGCCTCAAATGACACTTTATGATTTCTCTAAACTCCATTTATGTGGGGCTAAATTTTTATTATTTCTCATGTCCTATCTCTGATTTCTCAAATTCCTAATAAATGAACCCACATTATCTATTAAAAACTGCCCATTGTCTTTCCTTCTGTTCCATCCAGCTTTTCCAATCCACTACATTCTAGCTAAAGTGGACTAGTGTTTTGTCCCCACACATTACTATCTTCCCAAGTTCATGCTTTAGTTCATATGTTTCCAGCTGATTAAAATAAATTCCTCAGGATCTGTGCTTAATGTCATTCAGCATGCCCTTCATTTCTCAACACTTATACTGGCTTCTCTGTGAAGTTGTCCCTGAAAATTTCTCTCATCTTTGAAGCACTATACGTAATGGTATTCATAAAAGAAGAAGAAAGGGGGAGAGAGAGAGAGAGAGAGAGAGAGAGAGAGAGAGAGAGAGAGAGAGAGAGAGAGAGAGAGAGAGAGAGAGAGAGAAAGGGAGATGCATGGCTCTTGAGAGAGAGAGAGAGAGAGAGAGAGAGAGAGAGAGAGAAAGGGAGAGGGAGGGAGGAAGGAAGGAAGGAAGGAAGGAAAGAAGGAAAGAAGAAAAAAGAAAAGCAGCCATTCAACTTTCTTCCCCAAATGTGTGTGGGTGTGTGTGTATGGGTGTTGTGTCTGGCAACTTCTGGAATGGAGACTCAGCTAAGTTTGTATTTCTATAGCAAAAATATGAGTGTTTCTAAAAGCTGGACATTCTCACCAATAAACAAATATAATTAAAGATGTCAGTATTTTCAGAGCATTGTCACCCAGAAAAATAACTCAAAACAAGTTTTCCTAATAAATAATTTTCTAACGATTTAATCTAGTCAATGATATTTAGCTCACTATTGCATTTTCAAGCTTTTTTTAGCTTTAGAAAATTATAATTTCTGAGTAACTAAAACTTGAGAAATAAAAGACATCTTGCTAGCATAATTTGTAAAGCATTCAGTGGTTAAAATAAGAAAAATTAGCCTTTGAGTGAAACTTAAAACACATTTGTCAAAAGCTAGCAGCCAAAACACAGGAAAGCAATTTATCCAAAATTAGATTGCTTTGAAATCCTAAGGTTAATGGAATCCAGGAAGGGAAAAGGTGGTGAGATAATTTGGTATCGTTAAAACCTTCAACGTAGATGGGAGATAATGTAAGTTAACTGTGTGAGCATTAACTCGTGTCTTAAAATGCTCCAAACAATATGGGACCTGATAGGAAAAATATTCCAAGAAAAAGAACAGAGAGTGATTTCTCTATCTATCTTTTAGAAGGATAATGTGAAATCCATCGAAATCCTTTTCTGGTGAAGCTGCTTCTAACTTACAAATAACTTGACTGAAAATCCAGGTCTACAAGGAGAAAGGGAGTTAATACTAATGTGCATACAAGTCCAATTTGTAGAATAACTTCAGAAAAAGTGAGTTTTTATTTGCATCACTGAACTATACCTCTGGGTATTGTTTGGGCCTTTTAGAGTGACAGAGGGTAACAATATAGAAATGAAACTCTAAGGTTTGGCCATAAGCCTCCCTCATAGAACCTGCATCATTTACTTGACATTAATTTCATTCATCATTTTATTTGAATTCATTCATTCATATTCAAGTGTTTAAAAGTGTCATAGGAAGTATGAGCACTGCAAAAGCAACAATACAATGGAATCATGAACTTTGCTTTCCTTAAATGGAAATGAATAATAACCATGTTTGTTACAACAGGTCACCTTGGGTGATACTTAGTTTTTAAGATTTTTTGAAGTCAAAAAATTGTGTTAGAGTGCCTTTTTCTCTTTGGACCCCTAAGAAACCAGAAAAGTATAAATTAAGTGTACCAGTATCCAAAGATACGGCATTTATATTTTTTGAAAGGAGTAACATTACTTGTTAGAGATCTTGTTCAGTCATTTATAAATAGTCCCCTTTGTAAAGCAAGAAATAACCTTGTTTAAAAAAAAAAACCACTGACATTGTTGTTCTATTGTCACCTGCTGGTAATTGAAAATGTGTTTCTGTCAGTTCTCCCTACGATGGAATGTAATTCCTTCTAAGATCTTGATCTTAAATTGGTAGCAGAAAGCCAAAGAGGAAAAGCACAAAGTCTTTACTTGTTCTTTGCACGAGTAATTTTGTGCTGCCCTTCCTCATAATGTGAGTTATTATTCTTTGTGACTCTTGGAAGGCAGCAATAGGCTTCTATTTTTTTACAGCTCTCGGCTCTGTTTTACTCAATTGATATGGAAGTGGGTCTCTGCCTAGCTTTGGAACACACATTTGTAATGTTTATTTTAAAATGAAATCCAGATTGCTTTGTTAGAACAAGCATCTACACACAATAAAAAGCTAAATCCTTGCCACAGGCCCCTCACTTTTGTTTTTTCTTCGAGACCACGGACTTGTTCTAGAACATGTGTAACCTTACAGCCTAAAGTATAACAGTGATTACAGGGAATTAGCCTTAGTCTCAAAATTATGGTTCAAGAATAACTCAGACCGTTACCAGCCTCGATTGGATAACTAGATGCATCTGATGTTTCAAAAAGATCACACTCTGCAATGTTTATCTATATTCCAAGGAATGCAAACAGAATTTTAATTACACGTGTAGCACTGCCTGAGGCAATCGTGTCACAGAAAATACTGAAGAGCTCTTCTGAAATTCTTTTTTCTTTTAACTCTATTTGAGGGAATACAGAGGAGTGTTGGAAGAGTAAAATTCTTCCTTAGCCATCAGAGAATTTGAAAAATAAACAAGCTGATTTGGGAGAGATTATACATTCTCATTTAAACTTGGCATTGAAATGATTTATGAGGTCACAAAAGCAAAACAGCAATTCCAACCATGTTATTCTGGACAGAGGTCACTCTGACACTGTTTCAACATTTCTCAAAACTGGGAGTTTCCAACTTAGCAAAGTCCAGCCTCCTCCACTTCCAATGAGTGCTCAATGTTCACAAGTTCCCTGTTTCAAGGCAAAAAATGAGCTTCCCATAGAACTTCCTTTTATTGTTCTTTGTGCTGGCCTGTGGAGTTAACAGAGTAAATCTAATTAACCCGTTTCACATGACAGTCTTTCAAATAGTTGAAGATACCTACCATGACCCGTGTTTGTGGTGCTGTGGCGCTGGTGTTCACTTTATTTCTTGTGATTTCCTGCGCACGGCAGGGCTCCTGGGATACAGTAAGGGCCCTCCCTCTTTTTCATTTAAACCTAATAAAGGTGTCTTTTAAAAGAGCTACTCTTCCTTTGCCTTTGGCCCTTTGCTAAATTAAGTATCATGCCTACTTGAGCCCTACAATATATATATTTTACATCTAAGTATTCATGCACTTTGATGTTTGAATTTTGTAGTCATTGGGCATATAAAGCATTTGGACATTTAGGTGAAGACCATCTTGATCATACTCTGCATGACGTAAGTACACTACAGTGCAGGTTAAAAACTAGAATCTTAAATGCCATAGTTTGTTGACATTAAAAACTGGTTTGTGGCATACAGGTGTTAAAAATGCAAATCTGAAGCTGAACCATCATATGTTCAACTACTTCAAGGTGGTATGATAAATAAGAAACAGTATTTATCTGCAAACTCATTTATCTAGCTGTTAGGATAAGGAAGTCAGGTAGAAGATATACGTGTAGGTGGATGTTGGACCTGTAGTATGGCATTCTCTAAAATGCAAATAAACTTACAGAGCATGTTTGGGAAGTTTTCTCAGCAAATAAATTTGTTTGCTGATGCATTCAGACACCAACATGCTATTGGAGATGAATATATGAACTATGTGGGCCTGCAGATACTCTTCTGAAACCTGGAAGCCCTTTGTGCTCTGTACCGAGGAGTCGCGGAGTGGGAGGGGGCGTTATGCAGTAGCATGACCTGGGAAACATCAAAAGGAAACTTTCTCATTTCTAGATTGTGGGCATTCACTGAACAAACTGATCAATGCATTTCATTGTATATAAATCAGACTTCAACTGCAACATAAAGGAAGGAATCAAATGAACTTTAAAGGAAACTTTCTGAAACCACATTACAACATTGAGACATGGCTTTGTTTCTTTGAGAGTGATCGACACTGTGGTTTCCCAAATCTTACTATCTGAAGACTGAAATCCTCAAGACTCTAGGAATAGGGGAAGGAGGAATTAATTTATTAGGGACCTTCCTCACATTCAGAGAATGAGACTTGATTTTTGTGGCTGCAGTGGTGCATAAATCCCATAAAGCTAGTCAGCCATTGGCTAATGGTCTAAAATCCCTAAAGCATTAGTTAGAGCTGGAGAAAGAAGTCCCATTTAACTGGGCATCTAAGATGCTTTACTGATAAAGCAGGACCGACAGCTCAGTCTGAGGTGTTGCTGCACAGAGTTCCCCTGAAACTAATGAGATCACCATACTTTTATTAGCCTTTCTTACAAAGCAACCGTTTAACAAAACTTTGGGTAGGAATTAACTTTCTTTTTTCCCCTTTGGTGCCCAAAGAACTTCTATCTAGTTAAGGTCACTCCACTTAAAAGCATTTTCCTCACTGCTCTTCAAATGCATCAACAGAACAGAGGTCTCAATTTCTTGCCTCAATAGAACGGTGCAATCCCAAATGGGCGATCTGAATTGATAAGAATGTGTGAAGAGCACAGGAAATATGCAGAACCCAGAGTTTTCTGGACCAACTGTAAATACAGGCTCATAAAGATTAATGATTATAAAATGTTCCATCAGAAAAGAAAGGAAGGACAGGAACGATTCTCTTCTTTATAAATTCTCCAAAAAAAAAATCCTGGTAAGTAAATATAGCTATAATTTTCTCTTTCTTGAGTGTCATTTAAAAAATGGAGTCAAAATACACTAACATTGAGTTCTTTTCAAAGGGCTACCTTAATCAAAATTTGGGGGAGCAGAATGCTAATATTAATTTAGAATCTTATTAGAACACAGGTTGCAGTTCAATGTTTTGCTCCTCTATGGTCCCCACCTATATTTTGGAGACAAAAAGTTTAGAAAATTAAGAAATACCAATGATCAATCATCAAAGTATGTATTTAAAAGTGCAAAATAGAAAAGAAATATAGGACAAGATCTTTACTTCAAAGATATTATGACCTCCTTAGAGAATAAAAGTAACACACAGAGCCAATATTTAGATGATAAGTAGTTGGGTATCGGTGCCCCAGAGGCTCGTAGAAAATGGAAATGCTAAAGGGACACCAGTTCTAAGACAGGAGGTATCAATATGTCCTACGGTTGTCAGGATGTTGTCCCAGAGGGCCTGTAAGGATAGCAGGACTGGGGTTGGCAAAGACAAGGGAAAAGAAGATTAATCTGGATAGCTTTTTGAGTGGTGGGCCTGACCCCCCACCCTAAGGGGTGGTGCTGCTTACCAATGCTGAGGAACAATGGGCGACGAAAGTATTTTTGAGAAGAAATGTTAGGAGAGCCTTCAATGCCAAGGATCTGATATTACGTGAGAGCTGATAAACAACCTGGGAAGATTTTTGAGTAGGTTAGAAATAGGATGGCAGTGGGTGCAGCAGGCAAAGCAGAATAGTGGAACAAGCCCTAGACTTATATCCCCACTTCTGGGTGGAACCCAGTGTTTGTGTCTCATGATCAGCATTCTACCGATGATATCTAATGCCTCAGCCCTGGGCAATGTGAATAAGGGACATGGCAGTCCCTTTTGATGAAGTATAAATTATTTGATGAACTATAAATTATTACCAACAGATAAGGTAGTCGTGTTTTAATATTATCTGGGACTAGGGTTGGTGAGAAAAAAGAGGGTCAAGAGCTGTTGTTCAGAGCGTTCATGTGTGAGGGGATGAGGACATGGGGACGTTTATTAATGATTCAAGGTGGAACGGAGGACTTAAAGAGAGCAACTGAAATTATTCAGTCCTGCGTATTCTAGCTTCTGGTTTCCAGCTAATGAGGTAAATATCTTTTCTGCTTTATTAGTCTTAAAATATACTCCAGGTCATAAACTTGTGACTCTGCCTTAGCTGGTATTTTATGTAAAAATAGCATTTGTAATAATTTGTTCAATTATTGCCTGGCAAAACACCGCACAGTACAGCCAGCAGTCAAAAAATGTTAATTGATGACAACTATGATTATGTCTAACAAAAATGCATATCCTAAAAAGGTTCTTAAAATTAAAATTACCTAAAATGCCCACCAAATAGCAGTAAGTTAATAATGCGCTGGTTTTGTTATTTTTCACTTGGGGGAGGAAAGAGAGAGATTTCCAAATCTTGGCTGCTCATCAGACATGGCACAGGAAGAGATGAAGCACATTTTAAGGTTCTTCTGCCTGATCAGCCAGGAGAATGGAGATTATTATGATAAGACCTTATAAAAAGAAAGTGCACATTTTATCCCTTAAAGAAAACCAGCCAAGACTACTTTAAGAAAAACTTCCATTAGGAAAGGGAGATAAGCAGAGTTTGTCTCAAATCCATATCAATTGCAGTCCAGTTGATAGTTGGGAGTATAATTTGATGGTCTCTATATTTGCACACATACTGTTACTGGTAAAAAAAAAAAATCAGATGTGTGTATTTTCTCTTTATTTCAGAGAACCCTATGAATTTAAGGCTGGCAAAGTCGATCACACAAGCTTGTGATAGCGATAAGAGATAAGAACACAAGGAAGGCCTTCCTATAAAAAGTGCCTTAGAAATTTCTCATCCCACAAAACTGATAAAAACTCAACATGCAGAGCACATAGAGAATGCCAAGGGCTGAAGTGAGATTGCTCCCCAAACAGAATGCTCTCCGGCAGAGTCCATTTGAAACAAAGGATGAGGGAGGTGAGCCAGCGGGATCACAGGGAGGGCCTTGGTGAAAAACAAGACACACAGAAACACCTGTCTCAGGGTCAGCAATGTGCAGGACCTTAACGCAGCACTGAGATGCTAACCAGCTTAGAGGCTCCTCCCAAGGCCCGTGCTCTCTCTACAAGAACCTTTCCAACTGTCTGTTCTGCACTTCTTGGTACTTATTTGTGTGCCAACTGTGAGTGTTGGGTTGCTTCCTTTAAAAAGATACGTTGAAGTCCTAACCCCCAGCACCTGTGAAAGTGACCTTATTTGGAAATAGCCTTAGCAGATGTAATTAATATGTGCTAAGATGAAGTCATACTGGAGTAGGGAGAGCCCTTGGATCTACGACAGGTGTCCTCAAAAGAGAAGGGACACTGAGGCACACAGAAACACAGGACAAGCTCCATGTAATGATGGGGCCAGAGATTGGAGGACTGCGTCCGTAGACCACAGAACACCAACACCTGCTAAGAGAAAGACATAGGACATATTCTTCTCTGGAAACTTCAGACAGAACATGGTTCTCTGGTTTTTGGACTTTCTGCCCCCAGAACTGTAAGAAAATACATTTCTACGTGTGAAGCCACTTAGTTTGTGGTGCTTTGTAACTGCAGTCCTAGGAAACTAATATACCAACCACGATTCATCTCTATTCATTTTTGTAAATGTCCTATTTTCCTCAGTGAGATGGCAGCCTCCATGAAGGTAGGCCCTTATACTAAACTCTTTTCATCTGTCCCCTACCCCCAAGTGTCTAGTTCACTGTTAAAACAGAAGCCAAGCCATTCTTTGTAACCACCACCAGGCAGTGTTCTAAAGCACAAAGTTAAGACTACTGAACAGGTGGCAAATGGGTGTTAAAACCTGCTGGATGCTAATTGCCAAATGAATGAAATCTCTGGAGTGTATTTTTCCTAAAGCAAATCGCTGTATATTTTACTTCATAATTGTTTTCTAATGATTTCTATGTTGCTGCTTCCATAACATATTTTACTTGAGTGACACAACTAACAAGCATAAAACAGGACAATTAAAACAAAAAGGAAAATGTTGGAGAAAAAAGAAGAATAAGGAAACATCTAGCTCAGCAATGAGTTAATTATTACACTTGAATGCTAAACATACCTCTGAGCTTACTGGCAGCCAAGGAAAAAAGTGTTATAGTGGGTGTTAGAGAAAAGGGAAAGCATTTAACTTCAGCTGAAGAGTAGAATTTTCTCCTAAAATAAATTCTATAAGAAATTTTATGTGAATTCTTAATGTGAACATTTATGTGATGTTGTAAACTTAATATATATTCAAGAAACTAACTTGTTAATTTCTTGAATAACTATTTTACAAAGGACATTAACATGTTTGCAAATGGACATTTCTTAAGTAACCCCCAAAACAGCACCAAGGATATTTATGGATTTCATCATTCATTTATCCCAAATAATTTTTTAAGTGCCTAAAATATTTTGGGGCTGTACATGGTGCTGAGCTCCAGAAGTAGTCCATGTCCTTAAAGAACACTCTGACTAGTGGGACAACTCATTATAATAAAATATGGTATGTACAAAAAACATTAATAGCAAAAACATTTACAGCACTGAGAAACGAGGAACCTTAGGATGTGATTTAAGATAAGATTCAATGCGAGTGAAAATGACACAGGCCAGTTGCAGTTCCTCCTGGTAAGCTGCAGGGTAGATCAAGAGAATAAAGCCAAGACTGAAAATAAGTGGTTGATGGGCCTAATCTGATCAGTAGATATGTTTTGCTTACACAATCATTTAACATTTTTTGATACACTTGAGCATTTTAAGATTATGCAAAAGTTGGGTTTCTGGCTTCTTTGAAAATGGGAAGACCTGGGCACACAGCAGCAATTGATTGCATGTATTGGTTGTTCAGGCTTGAAAACCACTGCCTTGGACAGCTTTCCACAATAATCAACAATGTCCAGTCAACTTGTGGTGCTCATGCAACAGACTCATACAATGGGCAAATTCTCTAAAGAGCTCCAAGTATGAACACTCTTGTTTTTCCAAAGTAACTTGCTTACAGATCAGAGATATTCAAGCTTCAAGGCTGTCATTCTGTTGTAAAAATGTAAGACTTGCCTTTATTGTTACCTGAGTGGAATGTCAAGCTGCTGTCAACCAAATGAACTGCAGGAGTCCCTGCAAAATACTCTTGCATTAATTTTCCTTCAAAAAGGCAGGTTCAGTCCGTCCTGGCAACTGCAAGAGCAAGTGCCCCATATCTAGAGGCTGGCAGCTCCTGCCATGGCAAATGGATCCGAGACCGCAAAGAAGAGTAGTGACCCAAAGTACCGTTCACTGGGCACCAATAATGTGCCAGTCATTGGGTTTCAGGCTTTGTCTCCATATTCTCATGGAATCTTTACAACAAGCATATGTGGACTAAGATATTATCTTTATCCTACCAGCAAGGAGCCGGAGACAGAGGTTCAGTAACCTGCCCAAAGTCACAGAGCTGGTCAATGGCAAAGCCGGAGTTCAAATCCAGGATTGTCTGATACCAAACCCTGAGCTCTCAGGACCTTCCATCTCTAAAATCAAAGGTCACCACAACACTACAGTGTACACAAACTATGTATGTATATACACATACATACACAATTCACAGACCCACGTGCTAGATACAATGTGTGCCCAATGTTTTAACAATTATGACAGATACATCCAGCCTGAAATCTTTTTTCAGAATTATGTGTGATGAGATATCAGTGAAGTACATGGATTTACTAGGTTCCAGTTGCAAAGAGCTTGACAATCTATACAGGACCAGAAATCAACAGGGAAGGGTCAAATTGTTTAGAAGACAATATTGGGAAAACTGATTCATTATAATGAAAATAATAAAAATACCTACAGATAAAAAGCAGGTTAAAATTATAATGATACTGCCCTTAACATCTTTTATATCAGCAAAATTAGAACAATGAAAAAAGCTGAGTGTTGGTGAGGGTTAGGAACTAGAGCAGAGGTTCCCAAAGTTATTTGCATATTGGAATCACCTATGAAGCTTTAAGCATTATTACTGTCTCAGTTTCACCCCCAGTAATTCTGATTTAGTTAATCCAGGTTAGAGTTTAGGTGGCTGGAGTTTAAAAATCCCCACACATGCTCAGCCTAAGTGACTGAGCACCCCTGGGATAGAAAAACTATCAAGGGGTACTGGTGCCTTTGTGGCTGTTTGGCAGGACCATCCACATGACATAACCTGTATGTACACAGACCACATGACCCAGCCGCCCTGCTCCTGAATATGCATCCCAGAGCAGTTCTTACAACAGCCCAGAGGGCGCATGCACAACGACGTTCAGCCCAGGGTGGCAGTAATAGTAACAGGTGACAATCTGCTTGTCCATTGCAGGGGTGAGCAAATACCCAAGTGGACACATTAAGCAGGAGGCTGAACACAAGTGTCTGGCATACAAGGGAGATGTCTGAATATAATATAGAGAGACATCAATATATAAACAGCATATAAACCTACAGGGCTTACTAAGGTGACGTAGGGATAGAATGTAGATATATAAGAGAGGCAAAGGCCAGACTGTGGATGACCCTACATAGGGAGATGGTACCAAAGGGGTCAACAAAGGAGAACAAAACGGAGTGACCGCTGAAGGGGAGGGAAAGGGAGCAGTGGGCCGGATGCCTGGAGCGAGAAACCAGAAACGATCAACCACACACGCCCCCTGCTGCGGAGAAAGTCCAGCAGGTGGACTCAGGTAAGGTGCCTGTTATCCATGATCTTGATAAGAGCTGTTTCCATTTTGTGGTGGAGAAAAAGGGTCAGTTAAAATGGGCTGAGAAGAAGACAATGGAAGGTAAGGAGGAGAAGGTGATGAGTTAGTTATCCTTTTGTGGAATTTTGCTAGGAAAGTAATAGAAAACAAGATGGTATCTGTCTAGCAGGAGACGTAG
Source organism: Manis javanica (assembly GCF_040802235.1). Taxonomy (NCBI): domain Eukaryota; kingdom Metazoa; phylum Chordata; class Mammalia; order Pholidota; family Manidae; genus Manis; species Manis javanica. The sequence continues at coordinate 70,620,983 of NC_133168.1, forward strand.
AACAGAGTGGGTCTTGTTTTAGAAGATGGTTATCAGAAAGGCCTGATTGACAGTCCTGAGCAAGGACCTAGAAAAGATGATCTGATGGATGCTTCAGGAAAGGAAGGGAGCACTGTCCCGTGAGGGGCGGATTCCTGGGCATGCGTGTGGCTGCTGACACGGGTCAGTGGTGGGAATGGGCATGACCAGGAATAACTGTGTTTCTCTTTTCTCTGTGAATATGAAATACAGCCATCGGCCAAACAGAGAGGTGCAGGGAATGTTGGAGATTTGATAAGAGACAATTTGTGAAATTGTCTCTTCATTTACAAGAGAACTATTGCTTTGCACTGGATTATTCCGGCTGTGAGAGAGGCCACAGTTTAGATGCTTTTTTCCTAAAAGAAAACTTTTCTTAGCTGCTTTAATACTCAGAACTTCCATAGTCTGTGTAAGACTGTAACGTTGTCATTATTTGCCTCTATGTTCCTTCTCATCGCTTCCTATGCCAGTGTGCCAGTGTCTGAATGCAGAGTCAGAACCCAGTGCCTGTCTCAGTATTCTCACAGATATTTGTTAAATGAGTTTTTGTGTGTGTTTAGAAAGGCTCTGTGTCAACAGAGTTCAGGACTACTTTAAGTAGATTCTAGGGCATAAATGAGTTTCAACCAAGTCTGAAAGTGCCTTCTCGAGGATAGAAGTAAATAAAAGCTAATTATAAAAAAATCAATAATACTATCACCCTGATTAGAGATTTAAGTATAATTCCTCCTACAATAATCCCACAAATTCTTTTTTAAATAATTAGAGCAATAATTGTATATAAACAGATACTTGCCTTTAAAGATCAGAGATCTAATAACAGAGAAATGACTCCCAGGGATGCCATCAGTCCAGATTCAGTAGGAGCAGGAATAAAATCTTAGCAAAACCAATGCCTCTCAGTGTTTAAGTCAGAGATAATATTTAGAGTGAAATCAGTTCAGAAATATATTACCTATTCTAGAGCTCTCTGGTTTCCATATACCCTTGAGAATTGCATTTATTTCCCCCAAGAAGCTATATCCAGATTTGAAGGGTAAATTCTTATTATATTTCCAGCTAATCCTTTAATAACTGAAATCAGTGTGGGTGGCTGACACTTAGAGGCCCTTAAAATACTTGGTTCGAGCATTGTCTTTGAAACCTTCAAGCTATATGCATGAGACATGCATGCAGAAATGTATTTTTAACAAACTGGACCTATTATGAAGATTCTCCTTTGGTCCTACTTTTTTCACACCAGGGACAATTTTTTTTTTGAGAGGGCATCTCTCATATTTATTGATCAAATGGTTGTTAACAATAAAATTCTGTATAGGGGACTCAATGCACAATCATTAATCAACCCCAAGCCTAATTCTCAACAGTCTCCAATCTTCTGAAGCATAACGAACAAGTTCTTACATGGTGAACAAGTTCTTCCATAGTGAATAAGTTCTTACATGGTGAACAGTGCAAGGGCAGTCATATCACAGAAACTTTTCACATATAAATCAAGTATAAAAATCAAACAAATAATCATATCTGACTTGGTTGTTTATAGTTCATGATGCATGATCAAAACAGGGACAATTTTTTTAGCCATTGAAAAATATGTCCCAAATCCCTTTCTAGATTAGGAAGAAAAAATAAATAAAACATTTGTCATTTGTGGCTTAGAATCATGATTATAGTTACAAATGCCCTGACTTCTTCCAGTTAAAACGTAGGCTTCTTTCCTCTTCTTTCTTTCCTTCCTTCCCTCCTCCCTTCTTTCCTTCCTTATTATCTTTCTCTCAAACAAACATTCATCAAGGGCCTACTGTGCACCAGGTACTAGGGGTATAAAAACAAACCAAAGACAGGGAAGTCACACTCCACTGGAGCAGAAAAATACACCAATGAATAAAACAGAGAGAAATCTGTGCCATAAAGGAGATAAGGTTATCTAAGAGGATAGCAGGTGAAGGAATTGACATTTTTTTAAAAAAAGGTCAAGGGCTGGAGGTATCAAAAGTCTCCAGGGAGAGGTGACATTTGAATTGGACAAGTTGGTAGATAAATGGAAGTCTAGATTAAGATAATTGATAAATCAGTTTAAAAAATCTCAAGGAAGCCTTTAGTGGTATACAATTGATTATTGAAAGTATGTTAATTTCCAAATATTGATGTTTAAAAAAATAGTTTATTGATATTAATTTCTAATAAACTCCATTGTAGTTAGAGATTTTGAAATTATAGCTTGCTTAAAGGCCCAGAATATGTTCCATCTTGGTGAAAGTACATGTTCACTTATAAATGAAGTATAGTATGAAGTTGTTTGATGTGTATTTTTACATGAAATCTAAAAAATGTGAATACATAGAAGCGGAGAATGCAATAGCAGTTACCAGGGGCAGGAAGGGGAGGGAAATGGGAAGATGTCGGCCGAAGGGCACAAAACTGCAGACCATAGGATGAGCAAGACTAGAGATCTCATGTCGAGCAAAATGACTAGTTAATACTGCTGATTTGAATACTGGGAATTTGCTAAGTAGATTTCAGGTGCTCTCATCACACACACACACACACAAATGGTACCTATGTAAGGAGATATGTTAATGAGCTTGACTGTAATAATAATTTCTCAATGGATATATATCTGTATCAAATAATATATTGTACACCTTAAATATATACAATTTTTATTTAAAACTAAAATTAAGTAAAATTTAAAAAAAGGTCAGTGAAATTTTTGTGGCTGAATGACCTTCAGATCTTCCGTGTCATTCCTAATATTTTTTGTTCAGATGTCAATTGCCTAGACAGATGGTGTTTAAAATCCTCATTCATGATTGCTGATGTATCCATTTCTTCCTTTAATTCTGTCAATTTTGCTTCATGGATTTTAAGCTCTGCTATTACACTCACTTAGAATAGGTATATCTTCTTCATGAATTGACCCCTTTATCATTTTAGAATATCTCTCATGCCTCTCATAATATTCTGTTTTGAAGTTTACCTAATTTTATATTAATATGTCCATGGTATACTCCTCACACTCAATGTGTGTGTAGTGTGTTTCTCACCCTTATACTATCTATCACTCTCTTGGTGTCTTTATATTTAAGTGTTTCTGCTGTAGACAGCACACAGTGAGGTATAGCATATCCATTCTGTTAATCTCTGCCATTAGTTGGGGTGCTTAGTCAATTAATGTTTAACATAATGGCTCATATGTTTAGATTTATAGCTACCATTTTACTGTTGTTTTTGGTTTCCCATCTGCTTTTTGTTCTTCTTTCCTTCCTTTTTTTGATATCTTTGGTGTTAAATGATTTTTTAAGAACTTTTTGTCTATTAGCTGTTTAAAAAGCAATACCACTTTGCATTATTTTTAATTATTGTGGTAAAGATTACAATAAATATTTTTAACTTTCCAGTTTTATACAGTTAATATTGTACTATTTCATTTCAAATTAAGAAACTTGAAATGGAATAAGTCCATTTATGTCCTCACCACCCTTTCTGCTATGTCTGTCTTATTTGTAACATTTCTGTATATTATAAATACCACATGTAAATGTTATGATTTTTCTTGTTATATATTTTAAAGGTATTAAGAGGAAAAATTATCTTTAACTTTCACTCATGTGTTTATCATTTCTAGTGCTCTATTTTCCCTGAAAAAAAAATGTATCTTCATTTCACTGCAGCTTCAACAACTTCCTTTTACAATGATATGTACTGAGATCTGTTGTGGTGAATTCTCTTAGCCTTAGTTTATCTGTAAATATCGTTATTTTTCATTCATTAATGAAGGATATTTTTGCTGTGGACAGAACTTTGGGTTTTGATTTTTCCTCCAGCACCTTGAAAAGATCATTTCACAGTATTCTGGCTGTCTTTATTCTATTGAGAAGACTATGGTATTCCACTTGTTTTTCTTTCCATTTCTCTTTCCTTTTTTTAATTAAAGTATCATTAACATACAATCTTATGAAGGTTTCACATAAACAACATTATGGTTTCAACATTCACTCAGATTATCAAGTCCTCACCCTCCCACTGCAGTCACTCTCCATCAGAGCAGTAAGATGCTACAGTCATTACTTGTCTTCTCCGTGATGTACTGCCTTCCCCGTGACCTATCTATATTGTGATTGCTAATTATACTGCCTCCTACTCCCCCTCTCCCTCCCACCCTCCTCAGCCCCTCCCCTTTGGTAACCACTAGTCCCTTCTCAGAGTTTATGAGTTTGCTGCAGTTTTGTTCTTCAGTTTTGCTTTGTTTTTATACTTCACAAATGAGTGAAGTCACTTGGTACTTGTCTTTCTCTGCCTGGCTTATTTCACTGAGCATAATACCCTCTATCTCCATCCATGTTGTTGCAGATGGTAGGATTTCTTTTATTTTTATGGATGAATAATATTCCATTATCTATACGTACCACATCTTCTTTATCCATTCATCTATTGATAGACACTTAAAGTGCTTCCATATCTTGCCTATTGTAAATAGTGTGGCAATAAACATAGGGGTGCATATGTCTTTTTTAATCTGGGATCTTATTTTTCTTTGGGTAAATTCCTAGGGGTGGATTTACTGGGTCAAATAGCATTTCTATTTTTAGTTTTTTGAGGAACCTCTATATTGCTTTCCACAACGGTTGAACCAATTTACATTCCCACCAACAGCGTAGGAGAGTTCCCCTTTCTCTACATTCTCATTAGCACTTGTTTTTCCCTGTCTTTTGGATATTGGCCACCCTAACTGGTGTGAGGTGATATCTCATTGTGGTTTTAATTTTTATTTCCCTAATGATTTGCGATGTGGAGCATTTTTTTCATATGCCTGTTAACCATCCGAAATTCTTCTTTGGAGAAGTGTCTGTTCAGATCCTCCACCCATTTTTTAGTTGGGTTGTTTATTGGGTGTTGAGGTGTGTGAGTTCTTTATATATTTTGGATTTTAACATCATTCAGATAAGTCATTTATGAATATATTCTCCCATACTGTAGAATGTCTTTTGTTGTTTTTCTATATGTAATTTGTCCTTTATTTCTGGCTGTTTTCAAGTTTTTTTCTTTATTTTTCAGCAGTTTGACTATGGTGTGTCTAGGATGTGATATGGCTTTCTTTGTATTTATGCATCTCATCTGTTTGATACTCATTCAACTTCTTGAATCTGTAAATTATGTTTAGAAATTAGAATCTTTCATCATGTTTAGAAAACGATGGCTTTTTCTCTTCAAATATTTTACACAATTCTTCTCTCCTCTATTTCTGGGACAACAAGTATACTTTTTCACATTATCCCATAGTTTACTGAGCTCTCTTCATTTTTTAAAAATAACTTTTCCCTTTTCTATGTTTAGTTAGATAATACCTATTGATGTATATTCAAGCATACTGATTCTTTGGCTATCACCAATAAATCAATTTTTTATTGTATATTCAGTTCTAGAACTTAAATTTAGTTTTTTTTTTTTTAGAGGACATCTCTCATATTTATTGATCAGATGGTTGTTAACAACAATAAAATTCTGTATAGGGGACTCAATGCACAATCATTAATCAACCCCACGCCTAATCCTCAACAGTCTACAATCTTCTAAAGCATAACAAACAAGTTCTTACATAGTGAATAAGTTCTTACATGGTGAACAGTGCAAGGGCAGTCATCACAGTAACTTCCGGTTTTGATCACGCATCACAAACTATAAACAATCAGGTCAAACATGATTATTTGTTTGATTTTTATACTTGATTTATATGTGAATCCCACATTTCTCCCTTATTATTATTATTATTTTTAATAAAATGCTGAAGTGGTAGGTAGATGCAAGATAATGGTAGAAAACATAGTTTAGTGCTGTAAGAAAGCAAATGTACATGATCAGGTGTGTGTCTATAGGCTAAGTATTAATCCAAGCTAGAAAAGGACAACAAAACATTCACAGATGCAGAAGATTTCTCTCAAAACAGGGGGGTGAGGTTCTAAGCCTCACCTCTGTTGATCCCCAATTTCTCACCTGATGGTCCCCCTGCGACTGTGCCTGTCTTAGGTTGTTCCTCCCTTGAGGAATCTTACCCGTCTCTGGCTAACCAGTCATCTTCCAGGGCCATACAGGGAAATGTAAAGTTAGTAAGTGAGAGAGAAGCAATATTCTTTGAAAAGGTTAGCTTTTTACTTCTTTGCAGATTTATGCCCTGTGGGTTTTATGCCCAGCATTTGTCTTGAGGTATCTTCACCACTTGGAAGAATTATGATACTCGGTAATTTCAATATGAGGCACAAATTCTACTTAAGGGTTGTAATTAGGAAGGAAGAAGAAAAGCTATAGAAGTAGCAGATGGAAGAAAACATGGGAGGATTGATTATTTCTTTGACATCTTCCTGTAGTGTAACATAAGCATGTATAGGTTTTAAACTGCTAATTAAATTGCGTGCACACATCAACATAATAGGAATACAGCTACATAACCAAAGCAGACCTATAATTACCAGCCATGTCCAGTGAAACCAAGAAAACCAGTTAGGCACCCTAGGCATTTGTGAAAACTTATCAATGATATGATGGATATTGTCTAACTGAGTTTGAATAGTTTGAGAAAAATCAAATTTAAAAAACATATTCCTGGGAACTGTTCACATCCCATATGTTCTTTTAACAGTAGACAGTCTATAGTCGCAAGATTTTGGAGCGCTGCAACTTGCACTTCTAATTCTTGGTTGAGTTCGACAGTATAGATCCAGTCAAATTTGTTGTTTTACTGTATACACAGGCCAGCTTAGATATCTCCTTCTTCATTCCAATGGCAAATCCAGGAACCGGTGGGATGAATGCAGCTACAACTGCAACAGCGCCAGGATCTTTGTTGAAGTTTTTTGATGATCATCTTCTGGAATGACTCTTCCAGAGAATGTTGAGGTTGGAAGTTCTTCTTCATATTGTATCTTAATTTGTTTTCTGGGTAGCCAAATTAGGCTTTGATCCTCTGTATAAACACAAACAAACCCTTTGCCCACACTGTGATATGCCCTTTATACCATTGTGAAGAACTTACTGGAGATCACCACACAGGAACTAATTTTTTTTTAAAGAGATAGGAGTATTATCAGAAAAATGTACATCCATAGCTGATCATCTGACACCCTTTAAATGATCAAAATTATGGATATTTAAAGCATGCATTAATCAGTGATTTTCAGTTAGCTTTATCCTATCAGGGAGTAATCCCCCTTTTCTTTCTTTTTTTTTTTTGTTATCATTAACCTACAATTACATGAAGAATATTATGTTTACTAGGCTTTCCCCTATATCAGGTCCCACCCACAAACTCCTTTACAGTCACTGTCTGTCAGCATAGCAAAATGTTGTAGAGTCACTACTTGTCTTCTCTGTGTTGTACAGCCCTCCCCTTTCTCCCATCCCCCCATTATGCATGCTAATCATAATACCCCCTTTCTTCTTCCCCCCCCTTATCCCTCCCTACCCACTCATCGTCCCCAATCCCTATCCCTTTGGTACCTGTTAGTCCATTCTTGGGTTCTGTGATTCTGCTGCTGTTTTGTTCCTTCAGTTTTTCCTTTGTTCTTATACTCCACAGATGAGTGAAATCATTTGGTATCTCTCTTTCTCCGCTTGGCTTATTTCACTGAGCATAATACCCTGTAGCTCCATCCATGTTGTTGCAAATGGTAGGATTTGTTTTCTTCTTATGGCTGAATAAAATATTCCATTGTGTATATGTCCCACATCTTCTTTATCCATTCATCTACTGATGGACACTTAGGTTGCTTCCAATTCTTGGCTACTGTAAATAGTGCTGCGATAAACATAGGGGTGCATCTGTCTTTTTCAAACTTGAGTGCTGCGTTCTTAGGGTAAATTCCTAGGAATGGAATTCCTGGGTCAAATGGTAAGTCTATTTTGAGCATTTAGAGGAACCTCCATACTGCTTTCCACAATGGTTGAACTAATTTACATTCCCACCAGCAGTGTAGGAGGGTGCCCCTTTCTCCACAACCTCACCAACATTTGTTGTTCTTTGTCTTTTGGATGGCAGCCATCCTTACTGGTGTGAGGTGATACCTCATTGTGGTTTTAATTTGCATTTCTCTGATAATTAGCGATGTGGAGCATCTTTTCATGTGTCTGTTGGCCATCTGTATTTCTTTTTTGGAGAACTGTCTGTTCAGTTCCTCTGCCAATTTTTTAATTGGATTATTTGTTTTTTGTTTCTTGAGGTGGGTGAGCTCTTTATATATTTTGGACATCAAGCCTTTATCGGTTCTGTCATTTACAAATATATTCTCCCATACTGTAGGGTACCTTTTTGTTCTATTGATGGTGTCTTTTGCTGTACAGAAGCTTTTCAGCTTAATATAGTCCCACTTGTTCATTTTTGCTGTTGTTTTCCTTGCTCGGGGAGATATGTTCAAGAAGAGGTCACTCATGTTTATGTCTAAGAGATTTTTGCCTATGTTTATTTCTAAGAGTTTTATGGTTTCATGACTTACATTCAGGTCTTTGATCCATTTTGAATTTACTTTTGTGTATGGGGTTAGACAATGGTCCAGTTTCATTCTCCTACATGTAGCTGTCCAGTTTTGCCAGCACCATCTGTTGAAGAGACTGTCATTTCCCCATTGTATGTCCATGGCTCCTTTATCAAATACTAATTGACCATATATGTTTGGGTTAATGTCTGGAGTCTCTAATCTGTTCTACCGGTCTGTGGCTCTGTTCTTGTGCCAGTACCAAATTGTCTTGATTACTATGGCTTTATAGTAGAGCTTGAAGTTGGGGAGTGATATCCCTCCTACTTTATTCTTCTTTCTCAGGATTGCTTTGGCTATTCAGGGTCTTTGGTGTTTCCATATGAATTTTTGAATTATTTGTTCCAGTTCATTGAAGAATGTTGCTGGTAATTTGATAGGGATTGCATCAAATCTGTATATTGCTTTGGGCAGGATGGCCATTTTGATGATATTAATTCTTTCTAGCCACGAGCATGGGATGAGTTTCCATTTGTTAGTGTCCCCTTTAATTTCTCCTAAGAGTGACTTGTAGTTTTCAGGGTATATGTCTTTCACTTCTTTGGTTAGGTTTATTCTAGGTATTTTATTCTTTTTGATGCAATGGTGAATGGAGTTGTTTTCCTGATTTCTCTTTCTATTGGTTCATTGTTAGTGTATAGGAAAGCTACAGATTTCTGTGTGTTAATTTTGTATCCTGCAACTTTGCTGTATTCTGATATCAGTTCTAGTAGTTTTGGAGTGGAGTCTTTAGGGTTTTTTTATGTACAATATCATGTCATCTGCAAATAGTGACAGTTTAACTTCTTCTTTACCAATCTGGATTCCTTGTATTTCTTTGTTTTGTCTGATTGCCATGGCTAGGACCTCCAGTACTATGTTAAATAACAGTGGGGAGAGTGGGCATCCCTGTCTTGTTCCCGATCTCAGAGGAAAAGCTTTCAGCTTCTTGCTGTTCAGTATGATGTTGGCTGTGGGTTTATCATATATGGCCTTTATTATGTTGAGGTACTTGCCCTATATACCCATTTTGCTGAGAGTGTTTATCATGAATGGATGTTAATTTTGTCAAATGCTTTTTCAGCATCTATGGAGATGATCATGTGGTTTTTGTCTTTCTTTTTGTTGATGTGGTGGATAATGTTGATGGACTTTCGAATGTTGTACCATCCTTGCATCCCGGGGATGAATCCCACTTGGTCATGGTGTATGATCCTTTTGATATATTTTTGAATTAAGTTTGCTAATATTTTATTGAGTATTTTTGCATCTACATTCATCAGGGATATTGGTATGTAATTTTCTTTTTTGGTGGGGTCTTTGCCTGGTTTCAGTATTAGGGTGATGTTGGCTTCATAGAATGAGTTTGGGAGTATTCTCTCCTCTTCTAGTTTTTGGAAAACTTTAAGGAGAATGGGTATTATGTCTTCTCTGCGTGTCTGATAAAATTCCGAGGCAAATCCGTCTGATCCGGGGGTTTTGTTCTTGGGTAGTTTTTTAAATTACCATTTCAATTTCTTTGCTTGTAATTGTTTTGTTTAACTTTTGTGTTTCTTCCTTGGTCAGTCTTGGAAGGTTGTATTTTTCTAGGAAGTTGTCCATTTCTTCTAGGTTTCCAGCTTGCTGGCATATAGGTTTTCATAGTAGTCTTTAATAATTCTTTGTATTTCTGTCGAGTCTTTTGTTATTTTTACATTCTCATTTCTGATTCTGTTGATTTGTGTTGATTCTCTTTTTCTCTTAATAAGCTTGGCTAGAGGCTTATCTATTTGTTTATTTTCTCAAAGAACCAGCTCTTGGTTTCGTTGATTTTTGCTATTGTTTTATTCTTCTCAATTTTGTTTATTTCTTCTCTGATCTTTATTATGTCCTTCCTTCTGCTGACTTTAGGCCTCATTTGTTCTTCTTTTTCCAGTTTCGATAATTGTGATGTTAGACTCTTCATTTGGGATTGTTCTTCCTTCTTCAAGTGTGCCTGGATCACTATATACTTTCCTCTTAAGACTGCTTTTGCTGTGTCCCACAGAAGTTGGGGCTATGTGTTGTTGTTGTCATTTGTTTCTATATATTCCTTGATCTCTATTTTAATTTGTTTGTTGTTCCATTGATTATTTAGGAGCATGTTATTAAGCCTTCATGTGTTTGTGAGCCTTTTGGTTTTCTTTGTCGAATTTATTTCTAGTTTTATACCTTTGTGGTCTGAAAAGTTGGTTGGTAGAATTTCAATATTTTGGAATTTACTGAGGCTCTTTTTGTGTGCTAGTATGTGGTCTATTGGAGAATGTTCCATGTGCATTTGAGAAGAATGTATATCCTGTTGCTTTTGGATGTAGAGTTCTATAGATGTCTATTAGGTCCATCTGTTCTACTGTGTTGTTCAGTGCCTCCGTGTCCTTACTTATTTTCTGCCCAGAGGATCTATCCTTTGGGGTGAGTGGCATGCTGAAGTCTCCTAAAATGAATGCATTGCATTCTATTTCCCTCTTTAGTTCCATTAGTATTTGTTTCACATATGCTGGTGCTCCTGTGTTGGGTGCATATATATTTAGAATGGTTATACCCTCTTGTTGGACCAGGCCCTTTATCATTACGTAATGTCCTTCTTTATCTCTTGTTATTTTCTTTGTTTTGAAGTCTATTTTGTCTGATATTAGTACTGCAACCCCTACTTTCTTCTCTCTGTTGTTTGTCTGAAATATGTTTTTCCATCCCTTGACTTTTAGTCTGTGCATGTCTTTTGGTTTGAGGTGGCGTTCTTGTAAGCAGCATGTAGATGGGTCTTGCTTTTTTATCCATTCTATTACTCTGTGTCTTTTGATTGGTGCTTTCAGTCCATTTACATTTAGGGTGACTATTGAAAGATATGTACTTATTGCCATTGCAGGCTTTAGATTCGTGGTTACCAAAGGTTCAAGGTTAGCCTCTTTAGTATCTTACTGCCTAACTTATCTCGCTCATTGAGCTGTTATATACACTGTCTGGAAATTCTTTTCTTCTCTCCCTTCTTATTCCTCCTCCTCCATTCTTTATGTGTTGGTTGTTTTATTCTGTGCTCTTTCGTGTTTCCTTTAATTGCTTTTAGTGGGTAGTTGATTTTATTTTTTTGCCTTTAGTTTGTATTTGGTTGGCCTGCTTTATTTGCTGTGATTTTATTTTCTCTGGTGACATCTGTTTAATTTTAGGAGTGCTCCCGTCTAGAACAGTCCCTCTAAAATTCCCTGTAGAGGTGGTTTGTGGGAGGCAAATTCCCTCAACTTTTGCTTGTCTGGGAATTGTTTAATCCCTCCATCATATTTAAATGATGATTGTGCTGGATACAGTATCCTTGGTTCAAGGCCCTTCTGTTTCATTGCATTAAGTATATCATGCCATTCTCTTCTGGCCTGTAGGGTTTATGTTGAGAAGTCTGATGTTAGCCTGATGGGTTTTCCTTTATAGGTGACCTTTTTCTCTCTATCTGCCTTTAAAACTCTTTCCTTGTCCTTGATCTTTGTCATTTTAATTATTATGTGTCTTGGTGTTGTCCTCCTTGGGTCCTTTCTGTTGGGGGTTCTGTGTATTTCCGTGGTCTGTTCGATTATTTCCTCCCCCAGTTTAGGGAAGTTTTCAGCAATTATTTCTTCAAAGACACTTTCTATTCCTTTTTCTCTCTCTTCTTCTTCTGGTACCCCTATAATACGATATTGTTCCTTTTGGATTGGTCACACAGTTCTCTTAACATTGTTTCATTCCTGGAGATCCTTTTATCTCTCTCTGTGTCAGCTTTTATGTGTTCCTGTTCTCTGGTTTCTATTCCATCAATGGCCTCTTGCATTTTATCCATTCTGCTCATAAATCCTTCCAGAGTTTGTTTCACTTCTGTAATCTTCTTCTGGGTATCTGTAATCTCCCTCCAGACTTCATCCCTTAGCTCTTGTATATTTCTCTGCATCTCCGTCAGCATGTTTATGATTTTTATTTTGAATTCTTTTTCAGGAAGACTGGTTAGGTCTGTCTCCTTCTCAGGTGTTGATTCTGTGATCTTTTTCTGCCTGTAATTTTGCCTTTTCATGGTGATAAAGATAGTTTGCAGAGCTGGATCAAATGACAGCTGGAAGAACTTTCCTTCTTGTTGGTTTGTGGCCTTCCTCTCCTGGGAGAACAGCAACCTCTAGTGGCTTGTGCTGGGCAGCTGCGTGCAGACAGGGCTTCTGATTCCTGCCTGGCTGCTATGGAGTTTATCTCTGCTTTTGCTGTGGGTGTGGCCTGCCTAGGGCAGCTGCTCCGATATGGTGGAGCCACGTTGGAAAGGGAGCAGCCAGGAGGCTATTTATCTCCATAAGGGGCCTCCGTGCTCCCTGCAGCCCAGGGGATTAGAGTGCCCAGAGTGTCCCAGGACACTTCTGTCTGGTTTTGGGGTCCCTGTCCCTTTAAGACTTCCAAAAAACACTCGCAAAAAAAAAAAAAAAAAAGCCGCTCGCTTTCCTTTGTCCCTGGGCTCTGGCCTCAGGGTCCCACTCACAGGTCTTGCTGTCCTGTTTCCCTAGTATCCATGATCCCACGCATGCACTGTGTCTACGCTCTGGTCCAGATGGCTGGGGCTGGGTGTTCAGCAGTCCTGGGCTCCTTCTCCCTCCCGGCTCTGACTCCTCTCCTCCCGCCAGGAGCTGGGGGGAGGGGCGCTTGGGTCCCGCCGGGCTGGGGCTTGTATCTTACCCCCTTCACGAGGCGCTGGGTTCTTGCAGGTGTGGATGTGGTCTGGATGTTGTACTGTGTCCTCTGGTCTCTATTCTAGGAAGGGTTGTCTTTGTTATATTTTCATAAATATATGTGGTTTTGGGAGGAGATTTCCGCTGCTCTACTCATGCCACCATCTTGGCTCCACCTCCTAAATTTAGTTATTTTTCAAATAACTTTATTAAGGTATAGTTTACATGCATTTAAATTCATTCACCTTAACTATACAAGGTAATGATTTTTAATAAGTTTATGGAGTTGTACAACTATCACCACATACTAATTTTAGACATTTCCATAATTCCCAAGGAAACCTGGTGTTCATTTGCAATCACTCCCTCTTCCCACCCCATCTCCAGATAAATACTAATCTTCCTGTCTTTATATACTTGCCTTTCTGGATATTTCTTTTAAGTAGGATCATACAATGTGTAGTCTTCTGTGTCTGGCTTTTTGGCTTAGCATAATGTTTTTGAGGTTCATTCATGTTATGTATGTATCTGTACTTCATTTCTTTTGATTGCTGAATAGAATCTAATCATATGAATATCCCATTTTTATTTATCCATTCTCAAGTTGGTGGACATTTGGGTTGTTTCCCCATTTTAACTATTATGAATAATATTACTATAATCATTAATATGCAACTCTTATTGTAGGCCCATGCTTTTATTTCTCTTGAATAGATACTTAGGAGTGGAATTGCTAAGGCAAATGGTAAATTTATCTTTAACATTTTAAGAAACTGTCAAACCATTTTCCAAAGAGATTATACCATTTTATGTTCCCAGTCACAAAGTATATGGGTTATCATTTCTCTGCAACTTCTCATGCACTTGTTATTATGTTTTTTTTAAATTACAACTGTTCTTACAGCTGTAAAGTGGTATTTCATTGTTTTAATTTGAATTTCCCTAATAACACATCATTTCTTGTGCTTATTGACTATTCATATACCTTTTTTTAGTTAACTATTCAATCTTTTGCCCATATTTAAATTGGGCTGTTTCTTCTTATTGAGGTATAAGAGTTATTAATGTAGTCTGGATACAAGTTCCTTACCAGATACACAATTTGCAAATATCTCCCTCACCCGAAGTCTGTAGCTTCTTTTCTTTCTTAATAGTATATTTTAAAGTGCAAAAGTTTTCACTTTGATTATATCTAACTTATTGTGTTTTTTTTATTACTTGGGATAGTGGTGTCATATTTAAGAAATTTTGTGTAACTCCAGGTCATGAAGATTTACTGTTTTTCTATGAGGAGTTTTGGCTCTTACATTTAGTTCTATGATCCATTTTGAATTAATTTGTGTGTGTTCTGTGAGGTCAGGTTCTAATTTTTTTTTTTAATGTGGATATCCCACTGTCTCCTCATCATTTGTTGAAAAGAATGCCCTTTCTGCATGGAATTGCTGTGGTATGTTTGTTGAAAGTCAATTGACTACAAAAGCAATGGTTTAAATCTGGACTCTCAATTTTGTTCTGTTTACCCAGATGTCTATTCATATGCCAGTACCCAACTCTACTGATTACAATAAGTTCTGAAATTGGGAACTGTTAGTTCCTAACATTTTTTTGTTCTTTTTAATAGTTTTTTTAAGTGTTTGTTCCTCTGCTGAGATTTTTCCATGTACTTATCATGAGTGTATTTTTCTATATATTCTTGAGCATAATCTAATCAAAACTTTAGCCAGTCAAAAGGAAATATAATATAAAGAAACAAGTTAAAACATAAGGAAGAAACAGTAAGACAAATCCAAAATGGGGCACATTCCACCAGATCAATGGTCAGGATTTATCAGAAAGTTAATTAAGTTAAAAAACATGCAGGAGCCTTTTCTAGGTCAAAATAGACTAAAGACAAATAACCAAATGCAGGTTTAAACTTTGATTCTACGAGTATGTTTTTAAGAGATATTTTTAAAGCAAAACTACTGATGAAATTTGTACATGGAATAAGACTATATGATATTAGAGTTTTTCAGTTAATTTTATCAAGTATGATAATAGTCATTTGTTTATATAGAAAGGTGCTCTTGTGCAGGGGATGCATTACTGAGGAATTTAGAGGTGAGATATCGTGGTGCCTGTAACCCATTCTCAAGTGGTTCAGAAAAATATAGGGAGATTAGATATCTATCTAAATAAATCATATATGGCAACATATAAACAACTGAATCTAGATAATGGGCATATGAGTGTTTATTGTATTATTCTCTCAACTTTGCTATGTGTTTGAAATTTTTCATAATAAAATATCAAAGAAAAAGAGTCCTTTTAGCACTTGCCCACCCAAAAGTTATCAGGCTTTTGTGTTAATAACTGATCCGAACACCCTTCTGCTGATCTGCTTCCTACCAAGGCTTTCTCATTTTCTTTTCCTTTCAAAAAAATATAAGACAATTTCCAATCCAATATATGCTTATATTTCTCATGCACAGGAATTCTTTCTTATACAGATACAACATCAGACAAAGAAAACAAAAAGTTGAGACCAGGGGACAGAAACTTCCATTATCACTGGGTTTTCCATTATGGTGGATGAAGAACTGACCTTATCTCCTAGGTCTGTATGTGAGCATCCAGTCTTACTGCCTGCTGTGTCCTTGATCTGTTAATGCACAGCACAGGCCTATGCTGACCCCAGAATGTGATGGCATTATTCCAACTCAGCAGTTTGAAGAAAACCCCTTTTGAGGGTATTCAGTGATTCCATCTTTCCACTGCCCAAGAAGACCCTTCCCACCTCACTCCCACCCCTTCATTCCTGAAATAAAAGCCATTGAATAGTTCATTCAGCTTCATTAGGTAACTGGTGTCAAGTGCTATTATAATCTCTGCTGTGATTTGATGATATTCCATCACTTTGTTATTTTTCAGTTCCTAATTGCATCCTGTACTTTTGACATCTCTATTGGACTGATGTTAATGTCAAGTTGTCCTGATTCATGTGCTCTATTGAAATCTGGTACTGAGGCAGCTGAAATATGAATCGTTTGAGGATGTTTTGAAGTTCTCTGCCTACAAGCCTTTCTTTTTGACTTCTGTAGCACCTAGAAGTAGTTTTATTTTTGAGAAAAGAGTGAAGGCTTATGAGTTTGAGATTTTATATGATGTTAAAAGTGCATCAACTTATGTTCAGATTAGAAAAAGAAAAGGCATGAAAGGTAGTACAATAATATTTAATAATGTGTATGTTTTGGGATAAGTTAAAATAACTTAAAAAAAATTTTAATAAAAGAAATACATGTTCATGACCAGAAAATATAAACACACACAAATACACATACACCCACACACACACACACACACACACACACACAGTTAAAATGAAAAGAGGCTCAAAGAAGAAATTAAAAATGAACAATAAACCCCTCACTTGTTGTCTTTTAGTGATACAACTTTAGAGATTTTTTTGCATACAAATATCTACATTTTTACTATTTATAAAAAAATGCAATGAGACAATATGCATTTCTTTTATAACCTGCTTTGTACACATCATATGCCATTGACTTCTTTTCATGCCAGTAAACACAGATGTTTATAATTCTTATGGTTTTGTTGTATTCCAATCTCTAATAAATGAAGTTATTCCCTACTTATCAACATTTATATTGTTTGACAAATTTTCCTTAATGGCATGTGTCCAAATGTACACTGTTGCCACCTAAGCTAAGCACCCCAACTGTCATCTCTCTCGTCCTACTTTCTAAAATTCCAGTCTATTGCCTCCCAAGATAAATTCTATGACAAATGAGTCCTTTGAGATGTAAATTGGAGGAAAATGAATAACAATGGAAAAAAGTGCTTATTACTCAAGGACTCTCAGGATTCTTAATATGGCAATAATTCCTGGGAATCTACAAGAAAAGGATTGATAATCATCATTTCTCAACTTCATTTCCTCATAGAGCATTACAAGGACCTAGTGTTCCATGGAAAAGACTTTAAGAATGAGTGTTCTGATCCCATGCAATCACCATCTTTCAGTCAATTCTATTTGGGTATTCTGCTACCAATTTAAGTTCAAATTTTCTCCCCAGTAGTTTTGTCATTTTTATAATTATTCATTAATGAAAAAATTGAAATTCACTTTCATTAAAAAGATATTTATTGTATATCTACTATGTGCCTGAGTAAATACCCATAGGAATCAAGCCTATTAAGTCCTCTATCACCAGGAGCAATGGATAATTAAAAATTTTAGTGGACACTTAACGTTTTATTGTCCAAAATCTGGCCAATCAGAAAGTCATAATCTCCTAGGTCAGAGATTCAATTAAACCAATCAAATGTAATCTAGGGCTGTTGTGACCACCAGAAAAGAAGTACCCATCCTTCCTTTGGTTTTGGACCTGGAAGAAGCTGGTTATGAAGCTGCTGGCAGCTATTTCAGTCACAATTTAGAGTCTGAGGATGTCAAATGGAGAAGAGCTGAGCCTAAAGATAGAGAATAGGTCCTGATGAGCTGGACCCAACTGAATCCAAATCGTTGTGGGATTTAGTTTCATGAGCCAATTTGGGTTGGGTTTTCTGTAACTTTCATTCTAAAGAGTCCTTGTAATATGGCATTGTGTTTCTTCTCTTGTGGAAAATCATTCAAAATATATTAGGAAACTCTGTTGGCTAAGGATGAATATAATTTGGCACAAAATGAGATCTTTTTTTATTTGAAAAAATGTAACACGAATTCTAAAAGTTGTTTATTAACTACGTCTTTGATCTCAGCTTGTTTTCTTATGACTGACCTATTTTTCCTAAAAGTAGAAGCACAATGAATTATGATTAATTGAAGGTTTTGTTGAGGTTTGGTTTTAGTTGATAAAGGCTTTACTATAAATAAAATTCCCAGCAAATGACCAAATAACCTAGAAAAGTTGAAGTAATGCTTACTTGTCTCTATGACCTTGAGGGAATTATTGTAACATGATCCTACATGAGCTGTTTCACTGAAGCCCAAAAGGGTCTTCCTGAAATATGAGTTACACCAGAGAAGTCTCTGACCCTGAGCCTCTTCTATGTTGTAGATTAAACTAGAGCCCCCAATAACACTATTTTAGCAACATTTTTATTGTTTACTTATTCTACTCATCCCATCCTGAGGATCCTTCTGAGTGAGCCAACTTTCCAGCTCAGTAATTGACTCTATTTTTAACCTCATCTATGCAGTGAGTTTTTGTAAATCTCCTGCTCAAAACTTGGATCTATGCGCTGTTTTTCCCCAAAGTTCAAACATAGTATCTCTAGCAATAGCATGTCATTTGTCCACTGAGGCTTAGATAGGTCTAGAAATTTTACAATAATAAAAAATGAAAAAATGATCATTTGTATTATTTATCAGCTTAACTGAAATAGGCCTGCAAGTTTTAATGGTATTATTCAAACTTCTATAATAAATATATATAATTATATGCATAAGTTTGTAATACTAGCTCAATAGATCAAATTATGGCATCTTTCTAGAAATGACAAGCTGGAACATGCCTCTCAATGGCCAAGAGTCCTCTCCTGGAATATGCCAAAGAAGATACAAAGTATCTTTTCCATTAATTTCACATGAACTATAAGATTTGCCCTCAAGGGATATAGATTTAAAATAAAAGAAAATTATTCCCACTCCATGTCCCTTTATCCTTTTCCTTCCCTGACTAATTAGGAAAACATGCTGAACTTCTTTGCAAGGATAAACTATCTCTGAGCCTTTAGGTTCATAGGCCATCTTGATCTGATTTCCCACAAGGGAAATCATGCTTCAATCTTTTATCCTCTTCAACAAGTTGCAGAAAAAAAAAATGTGTAGGTTTCTGGTCTAACTTAATTGTTTTTATAATTATCCATACTTCATGTGCTCAGTGGTTCTGTGAGATCTGCACACCAGAATTGGTACTGATGTAGCCAATGGCCTCTCTGGAATTGTATAGAAAGAAAAATGATGGTATGAATTCAAAAGCTTTTCTTAGAAACCTTCATTAGAAATCTTTTGGAACAGTCCTCATCAACATTGGGAGGTAATTTTTTCCAACAATGTTGTCACTATTTCAATTTTACTAACATACAAAGTTATATAAGCAGGCTGAAATTCTTTGAAAAAAAAGAAATAGAAGTAAGTTTGTCAATGTGGTATTGTCTGTTTGTTTAAAGCAGATATTAAAGTAATATCACATATTTCTATCATTACCAATTAACACTTTAATTTTCTCATTTGCATGTCTGAGACACTATTCACTGAAATTAACAAGCAAAGAGCAGAACTAATACTACATAAAGCCCAGACACTGATAAATCTGAATTGATATTGATCAATTTGATCAATATGTGAGAACCTGAAATTAAATTGAATTAGAGATACCTACTTGGAATGGTTTATACAAGTGTGGTAGGTATATTTGGAATTCATCAATACCCTGTTTTGTGTGCAAATCATCAGCTTATTTCAGTGTCTATTCTTAGACCACCTATGAGATGGAGGCGGCCATACACTCACGAAGCAGTCGTGGAGTGCATGCGTGGGCAAGCAATGAGAGGAAACTGCTTCCTCATTCAGAAGAGAAACCTTCAAGGGCTCATCATGCTTCATAAGCCATTGCTCCTGGAATGGTGGAAGATGCTAGTACTGGAGTTCTACTGGAATAATGTCAGGCATATGCTTAGTTGGCTCTAATTCCATGAGCCTGCCCAGTTATTTAGTTACCTGACCCCAGAAAGATGACTTACAGTGTTTTAGTGTGGATATGACTGTGCTTCCAAATGTAAATAACTGCACAGAAGCTTTTCCAGAAATTTGATTTTATATGACTTCCCTTCTAAGCATTAACCAGGTCTCTTTTACCCTTGTGCTTAAAACTTCCTTTTTCTGGGTATGGATAAGACATATTCCCAGTAAGGAGGCTGCTAGCTTCTGACAACTTACTGAGAAAATCAGTGTTTTCATACAAAAAAAAGGGATTTGTTGTTATAAGAACTGAACACACAAACTTTTCAACTTGAGCAAGTCACCTGAGTTTCAGGTTTCTTATGGGGAATTTTATGCTAATAATAACATCCTTCTAGGTTTTGAGCACACCAAATTAAGTCATACCTTGAAATTTCTTTGTAAACTGAGAGGTAAGTCATGAATTTTGTTATTGTTCATTAAAGCACTTTAACTTGCTTATCACTTATAAGCATTTACATATGCATATTTCAAGGTAATATAAGTTGTTGAAAGTCAACTAATGCAATACTAAAATTATATGTAAATTTAGTCCTCAGGGTCTCAAATATCAGAAATACATTTTTTAATTATATGCTGTAAAAGTGTTAGACAGAAAGACAGATATGAGAAGGGTAAAGAGAGAATCAAGTCAGTAAAGCCTGCTAAGAGGGACTTGAAGAGTTAACCAGATAAAACCAAAGAGCCAGAAAGCACTCAGAGTTAATGAGTTAATTAGTTGAAGTTTCAAAGTCTAGGAGTGACTTGGAATGTCCAGATATTTTCCGGGTGAAAAACAATTCCCCAGATAAAGAAAAGTCAATCAAGGACTTCTTTGCCCTACCTCCAAAAGGCAGGCAGGGAGGAGAATGCTGGCCTCCTGAGGGAGGGCAGGGAAATAGGACAAGGGTTGTGTACTGTAAAATCTACTTAGCATGAGAAAAAGGCCCAGTTTATTCTTTAATTTAATCTATCTGCTGTTCTTCCTCTTCTTCCAGCCCCTTAATCAAGTAACTTCGTAACCAGGACAGGAGATAGACATCCAAAGTGTAAATAAACCTATGTGGATAAAGAATGCCAAGATCTGGACCAACACAGTCATGTAAATAACCATATTCTTAAGACAAAACTTCAAAGGAATTATAAATCACCTGTATACATCATGCTTTATGCTGACCCTTACCCAAAAGGTCCTATAAAACCCCAAACTCTAAACCCTTAAGCACGTCTTTTGTCTGAGGTTGCCCACACTCCCCTTTCTTCAAGTGTGTCACTCTCTCTGTTCTACTCCAGGTAAGTAAGAAAGGGCTACTGCAAGCTCTGATTTGGGCTTGCAAGTTCCCATTGCTTGGGTGACCCAGACAGGACTGCAGCTGTGTGATCATGCTCTTTGGTAAGCTGTCTGAAAATATCCTTTCTTTGCCTTTGGGAAGTTCCCAGAACATATTCTCACTCCATCCAGTGCTTCATGGCTCCCCCAAATCCTGGGGTGGTAGGGACTTAATTCCCATGCTGTGCAGTTTCAAACAGACACTGGATGCCAGGTGACCCTGGTTTTAGGAGTTAGCAAGGGATTTTCCCTATGCTGAGCAGGAGTTCAATGAGCTCCTCTTCCCTCCCTCTGTTCTTCCTTACTCTCTGCTGCCTGCAAGACAGCTGTCATTCCCTGCTATTCTCACTTTAATGAATCCCTTCCTTATCTTTCTCTCTGACTCCCTGTGTCTCTGAACTGAATTTCTTCCCAGCAGAAGCAAGAGAATGAATGGGTATTTCGGTGACATGTGAGATGCAAGGCTAGAGTCCCTTCCTACAACTCAGTCACAAAATTGTTGCAAAGTCCAGGAAGGCCAAGTAAGAGGCGTTTTCTGAGTGTGAAGCCATTTTTGAAATAGGCATGAAGTGCTCAGTGTTTACAGTTTTATAAAAGTATAATTATTTAAAACTTTGCCATAGTTGAAACTGCCATATGTATAGACTAATCCTCTGACATTAAACCTGTTTCCTTTTTCCTCCCCCTGCAAAAGAAGATATTTAGTGGTATTTTAAGAGGTTCCCCTGGTTGAAATCTTCTGTACAATACTTGCTTAATGAGCTGATTAACAACTGTTACTGAGAATTAATGAATCAAATCACAGTGGTAATCACCATATTGCAAATCACTGTGTTGTATTAGGTTATGATGGAGCCATACATTTTACAGTGATGACTCTTTTGTATAATGAAGGTGTCTGAACAGATTGTATCCCAGGTCTCATTGAAGGAACTCCAATAATGTTTTGGATACAGTAAAGCCTTTTGGAATTCCCTAAACAGTAAGCAACAAAAGACTCTATTAGTAGAGTATTATTCCATTAAGCACAAAAAGCATTTTTATTTTAAATAATTATTCAGAGTGCTTTTGAAACCTATTTTAGTCTTTATGTACTTATCATAATCCAAACACATAGAAATCTTGCCATCTGATTAGGCATCTGCTTTAATATGATTTGCAGTAGAATGGCAAACAAAATGGAAATGGCTACTGCAAGGGAATTTTAGATCTGACAATTTGCTGCATTGCCAGATAGTTTTCTGCTCAGAATATTTAATAAAATCATTTTTTTTGCATTTAAGGTTGTATTCAAAATCGCCTAGCCTTGAGTTTCTTATTCCATTACAGAATGCCTTAATAATGAATAGTTATCTCAACAAAACTGTTTTAAAAATAATGAGTAGATAACTATTATTCTGTTATCTAAGCAGCAAATAATATGTTGTCATGTGCTAATATTGAAATTAGAGGTATAACTGATTGATTTTGTGTAGATGGGTTTCTAAATATTTAGTTAAAAACCAGAATTAAGCATTAACCTTACATAAATTACATTTCCCCTTTGCAGTATATAGCCTCATGGATCAAGTATGTAAGAAACTAATTCAAAATGATGTATTGTTATCATATCAGGAAAAATGGCTGATTGAATTAAAATATCTTTCCTTAATTAATGTCCGCAAACCAGGTATGCAAGTTAAACAGTTACATAAAGGAAGTTTATGAAATTCAGAATATTTTAAACAAATTCAAATCTTATAAATTATTCTTATAAACACATAAGATTTCATAATAAGAATTACCCAGAAGTCTGAATCCCAACTTGAATTTACTGGGAAAGACCCAAGTACAAAATAAGTTTCAGTTGAAGGTCAATTCATTTTAGTTGGCCAGAAGTCCCACACACAGATTTTTAAACAACTGTACTTTTTAATTTTATACAGACAATACTTCTAAAACTATATCTTGTACTATGCATATATGCTAGTTTTTCTCCAGTTTACCCAGCACAACCCACTTATCAACAAAATTAACCTACTCTCTGCCTTCTAAACCCACACAATGGAAATCCCTTTCAGAGTATAGAGGGTGTACATAGGCCCTGGGGCCACATGACCTGGACTCAAATGCCAACTCCACCTGTTACTAGCTATGAAGTTACTCAGTTTCTCTATGCCTCAGTTTCTTCATTTATAAGAATTAGTATCTGCCTCAATAGGCTTTATGTAGATGACATGAACCAAGAGAAATGTACTGGTTGACCCCACCCAGGGTTGAATATGGGGTAGCTGTGACAAAAGGAAAGAGAAGCTAGTACATGGCTTACCACCTTATTTCTAAATCTCACAAGAAGCCTGTAATCCAGAAAGTATCACATTTTATAGGTATAGAAACTGAGTTTCACTAAAAAAAATTTTTAAAGTATAATTATTATGCTTAGGAGGACATAAAATGGAATGTAAGATGCTAGTTAAAACCAGAGAAGGCAGAAGAAGAGAGTGAACAAAGAGACATAGAACCAATGAATGGAAAGTCACAGGCATGGTAGACATTGGTCCAACTTCAGCAAAGATCACCTGAAATATGAATGGTGTAAATATACTAACTGAAAGAGAGAGATTATCAGAGTGGATAAAAATCAAGATCCAGCTATATGGTGACACCTAGAAAACAGTTTCTCAGGCTTTCCTTTCTTTGGGTGACCCGGCCAGTTGTGAGAAGTACTGTCAGGTATTTTGTTGAATGTCCCTCAACTTGGACTTGTCATATTTTTCTCATGATTAGCCTGGGGTTATGGGTCTGGGGAGGAAGACCAAATAAGGGAAGTGGCATTTTCAGCACAGCTTTCCAGAAGCACAGCCTATCAGCACGACTTATCATGACTAATGTCCACCTTTATCATCAGCTGATCATGATGATTCCAAAAGGCAGGCAGGGAGAAGAATGCTGGCCTACAGTGTGCTGTCTATCATATTTCCCAAGTCATACTGACCTTTCCCCCCTCACTCTTTCTGTTAGTTCAATCCTTCTTTCAAAGACCCATTCACAGTCTTCAAATTGTCAAAGGTTTTGTCACCTTCAGCCAGCGCCAGCTTTGTGGGGGTGTGACCTGTGCAGTCACACGGGGCTCCCCCCTTAGAAGGGCCCCATGCTTGTTTATATGCACCACTGCCTCCACTTTGGAATTCTTAATGATTTTTTATTCTGTCATCATTCAGCCCAGAACTTGAATATAATAGGTGCTCAATAAATGTTGACTGTTGTGCTAACATCTAATTCAATGGGAATGTTGCTGTGATGTCATTTGGAATAAAAGACCCTGCAAGTTACAATGTAAAAGGTAGACAATTCTGTGGAAACATTAAAAAGCTGGAGATTCTACAGGGAACGATGAACACAGAAAGATGATCATCATGAAATTCAATCAGGGGACACACAAAAGAAGTGAATTAACACATAACTTGCATAGAAGGACTTAAAAATGGTTCACTGCATGAATCATTAGGTCAGTGGTCCCTCCTCTCTGCCACTTTCCACTCGTCACTACAGAGGAAGAATAGAGCCTGTCACATCCCCATCTGTGCCTACTCCCTGACCCCTTGTTAGGGTCTGCTCTGCTGTTCTGAAAGTCTTATGTGGGAATCGGGGAAGACAGACCCAATCTTTACTTTACGTGATGCAGGCCAGGCATCAGCATTTCAGGGAACACCTGTATGCTGATCAATGGCTCTCATAATTATGAGACTATGATTCAGTAGGCTTCTGGGGAAGACCTGGGGATCTGCATTTTAGCAAGTGATTCAAATAATTTTCATAATGAAGAATAATTGGAAAACACCACATTAGTAACGGGCTTTAGTGAGAGCACATTTCGTACAAGATGAGAATGCACTTGCTTACTTTCTGAGGGGTCATCAGGGAGGGATGGGCTTCACTGATCACATCCTTTCTATATCCTACTGCCCTTCCTGCTGCCATAGTCACTGGCCACAGGATTTTTCAGTTGTTAGCCAGCATGTAGTTGGTCTTATGTCATCCACATTGCTGCCCTGTATTCATCTGCCGGCATGTTCACAGGAATTCAGGTTGGACCCTGGTGCTGATTCATTTTCTTCAGATATGATCAAACACTACATTCCCTCCATATCACTAGGCTTTCTCTCAGAGCCTCCGTGGGCTACGGGCCTGCGGCTTAGAAGGTTTTCCCTGGCCCCTCCTTGTCTCTCTCATCATCTGTGGTTGTCATCAATGCGGTTCCATATCTGTGGCTCAAAATTTATCACCCATAGCTTGAAATACATTTTGTATTAATGTCAGTATGCTTTTTTAACTGAAGATCTACATTTTTTCAGTTGTACCACAGGGCCTTTTTATAGGCTGACTAGTGTACTTAACTGACATTTCTTACTTTGGTTCTAAAAGAAAATTTTGTCGAAGTCTCAACACTTACAAATGAACCAAGAAACCCCTTCATAAGCTGGAGACACTATATTTGCTAGTCCACATTTACTATACTGAGAGGGAAGAACCCGAAGAACATACATGGGCCAACAGTCAATAAGTAAGAAAGCGTAACATTGGCTAACTGGTGCCCCCCGGAAGTCCACCCACATGAGCACTATGGCTGGAAACTGAGCAGGAAACAGAATCCCTCAAGGTCGCATGGAGGCCGTCTGGACAAGTGTGACATGGCTGTCGTTGCCTGGGAGGCACCAGCATTCATGCCAGGCTCCCAGCAATCAGCTACAGGGTGGCTTGGTTTCCATACAAACCTCACGCTGCCCGTGCCACAAGAACCAGGAGCCATGAGTTGCTGGGAGTGGCTAGAGCCCTTCACCAAAGAGCTAGTAATGCCCAAATCAGTGTGAGAGGTGTCACGTCGCAAAACAATCTTTTCAGAAACAATTTCTTTCATGGGAAGAAATAACATCAGCCACTCACTGGTTTCTCAGTGTAAGAGATGACTTTGTGCACTGTGATTCTTTTTTAAAAAAAGGATAATTTAGGATCCACTGCCCTTTTGTTGCTATGCAAGTTATAAATTACAGTGTTACAAAATGTAGCTGTTTTAGTTCCCAGTGGGTCTGGTTCCTTGTTGTGTATATTTATCCAATTGTCTGATTCACTTAAGTTTGTAACTACAGGGTCTTGCTCTGAGTTTTAGAAATGACTAGCTCTAAAAAGTCAAAGCAACAATCAATTCTTTAAAACCCAGATTTGCCCTGCTAGACGTCACAGAAGGATAGCTATGTGATTATCTAAAACAGCACTGACCTAGAGACAAAGGATGTTGGTACCTCCCTACGGCAACAGGAATTGTGGTTTTTCTCATTGCTCTGTATGGGGCTCAGTCAGTAAAGACCTACTCCAGGTGACATTGATCTGCTGAGCCTTCATTCAACAGTGAGGTGGCTGGGGTCTATTTGGGATGATAAGTAGATAAGGACAATGAATTCACCTTGAGAAGAAATAAAAATAGCTCATCTGACCTTTTATTTATTTCTTTTTTACAATAAGAGGAAGTTAACCTACTTAATGTGAAAGAATCATCTTTCCTGCTCAAGCATTATGATTGCTTACAAACCTCAAAACCTGCTGTTTATCGGATTTTAATAATTTTTAAGCCACTAAAAGTATCACAGGTCCTATTTTTCTCTCTGTATCTGCTTTATACAATGCCAAGAATAATTACTGCAAACTTCTGAAAGAAGAGATCATACCAAGTGTAACTAGGACCCAAACTGGTAGTCACAATAAAGGCCCCTCTTCCATCCAAGTTCCTAAATACCTGTTACCCCTTTTAATGTGTGAATCTCAAACAACTAACATAAATCCAGTCTATACAGACTGCATATAAAGAATGCTGCCAATCTGGACTGCAATAAAACAAGAATATTAAAAAAACAGTATGATTTTGACCATTCCCTCACCTCTCAGAATAGCCAGTTAGCTGGGTTACTTGCTTCCTTGTAGCTGCACACGTTTATTGAGACTCTTTTATGCAGTAGGCATTTGCCAGGGTGTTGGAATTGTCTGAGAAAAGAACAGACATGCCCACTTCCCTCACACAGGCAATCTACCGGTGACAAAGGGAAGCAGGCTGGCAGTTTCAGTGCCATCTGTCATATGCTTTGAAAAGGTGAATTCAGGATGTTCTAGAAGCACAAAGAAAGGGCACCACTGTGCACTGGTCAGGGAAGGCCTCCAGAGCCTGATGCATTGTGGGAACTAGAATGAGTTCCTTAGGTTTCAGGTGCCCTAAACTTGACAGCAAGGATAACCATTCCCTTAGCTATCACCTTTTTAAAAATTCTACTAAAAACAAGTATGGTAAAGATTACAGAGAGACCTCTCCATCCTACTGTTCAAGTTCTTTCAAAATTAAAGGTTGTTAAAAAGCAAATAGCACAAAAAAACATAATTCTTAATGACTCTTCTTGAAGCAGCCTGCATCCAGGTCTCACTTTGTAGGGATGTGACCTCTGGAGTCAGGTGGGGCTCCTGGTCAGAAGGGCTGTGCAGTAAAGAAAGAACGAGAAAGGCTGTGACTAGGCACCTAAAGGCACACATTTATTTCTGCTTCAGTTCTGTCTAGGCCTGGCTTTTCAGCACAGAACTATTTTTTAAAGAAACCAGGAGAAACTGTATAATATTTTTCATAATGATAGCTGTGGTTTATTTTTGTTTTTATATTATGTCTCATTGTAAGTGCATGAACTGTATATGACAACTGGATCATTAATTAGCCCATAGGACCTATATTCTATGGTGCTGGCCATGGCCACGTAACTTCTTGTGCATTGCATATGTTGTGAAATGTATACTGCACACTGAGAAGCTTCCTTTTAGAGATGAAGGGGATTTTGTATGACAAGGAGACACGTGGGGGAAAAAGGTGGAAAAAGAAGGGATAAGAGAGGAGAAAAGGAGAGAGAAGAGGAGGAAGGAGAAGCAGGGAGGGAGATGAGGTAGTTAGAGGCAGCTTCTCACTGGGGTTGATGTTTGAGCAGAGACCTGAATGAAATGAGGAAGCGAGTGCTGAGTCCGGGAGAAGAGAATTTCAGGGAGTCCACTGCAGCACGGAGGGTCAGCAGGAGGAGGGCGGAGCATGAGGTCAAACAAGTGACCTGGCAGACTGTGGCTTTCGTCTAACCTGAGTATTGACATGGGGTTATGGATACGTGCTTTTGAACTATTGGCTGTTGTAAGCTGAAAAAATGCCTCCCAAAGATTTCAGGTTCCAATCCTTGAAATGAGTAAATGTTATCTTCTCAGGAAAAAGGGTCTTTGCGGATGGTAGTAAGGATCTTAAAATGGCTAGATTATCTTGGATTACCTAGGCGGGCCCTAAATGCCATCACAGATGTTCTTGGAAGAGCAGCAGAAGGAGGTATCCCACACACCGAACAGAGTCCGTGTGACCAGGGAGGCACAGACTGGAGTGTGGTGGCCGCAAGCCAAGGAATGCTGGCAGCCCCACACGCTGGAAGATGCAAGGGATGGGGTGTCCCTCAGAGCTTCTCGAGGGAGCACCGCCAACCAAGTCCTTGATTTCAGTCTAGTGAGACAGAATTTGAACTTCTGGCCTGCAGAACTATGAGAGAATGCCTTTTTATTGTTTTAAGCCATTGAATTTGTGGTAATTTCTTACAGCAGTCATAGGACACTAATATTTCAGCATATGGATGATATTTAGGGACATGTACTCAATGACATCACAAGGAATGAGTGTAGCTAGAGAAGATGTCAGAGGGTTGAACTCTGAGGCCTCCAACATTTAGAAATAAGAACAGTGATGAACTGCCAAATGACTTCCATATGTGTCTGACACCATATGTGTGGAATGGGAAACTGGTCAAACAGAACTAAATCACCAAAACAAAAGTGATCATAAAACCCTAACTTTTCTGGGAATTTGCAGAGTTCTTAGGAAGTGCACAGATTTCCCAAATCATGTAAGATAAAGTAAATCTCATGTATATCCTAAAGGACATATCATTTTAGTTAACATTGGAGTGGCACAAGGGTGATGATTATTTCATTTCTTTTTGGAACCTATATGTGTGTGTATAAATGTATTTAACACAAAACATGTATATCAAGTTTGAAAAAAGCTTAAGTTAAATGATTCATTATGGTTTGATTTATTTCAAAAATTAATGGGAGCCTATAGAATGTGTTATAAGATACTGGGTTTAAGTCATAGCTTGAAATGGAAATTAGCATGATGTTATCAACTTGAAAGCCTCATGCATGTCACCATCTGACTTAGACTGAACAGACAGTAATCTCCAACAAGTTTGATCTTCATCACAAAAATATGGGTCTTTTAGTGTGAGTCAATGGTGACTTCCTTAAACTTGGCTGATACATCATGTCATAGTCAGTAATTTGGGTTGATCTTGTATTTGTGCAAAACAAAACTAAATGATGAACTATGCAGTCTTTAAATGAAAGAAATGTGATTAGGAACAAAATACCAGGAATAAAAAGTGAATGAGTAAAAACTTCCTAAGAGTCAAATTACTTTAGCTGATGTAAACTGGAAAAGGGCTGGAATGACAGGGGTTTGGGGTGTGTTCATATGAACAAAACTGAATGCATTCTCTAAGGTAATCATATAATTTGGATATGGTGCAGGAAACACATACAGATTGATGGGATCAAACAGTCTAATCAAAACAGAGACACCACAGAAAGAAATTGGCCTACTGGATGTATGGAACCATTTCAAATTATTATTTGTTCCTTTTGCTTCCTTTCCTCCATGCCCCATCCTCCCCTCTGTTTCTTTCTCCAAAAAGATCCTGTTAACACAGACAAACGAGGCAAGTCATAACATCCACCAGACAGACAGAATATATTGAGCCAATTCAAGGCTGGGTGAAGAGCAGCTGTGTTCTTGCCTGTGAAATTAGTTTAGGGGTGGCTTTTGCACAACGAAGCATCAGTGCTCTTTCATTTACACTTTCCTCTAAACACTGCAAAATGTGGGCTTAGGTAAAAACCCATTTGCTGAGATTTTCACATCTAAGTCTGTGTGCACATGTGTGCAAGAGAGGCAGAGAAGAGAGAGAGAAGACACTTCAGTCTTTTCTAAAGGTTGTCCAAGCAGGCAGCAATGAAACAGATTGACCTTTTATTACTTCTGAATTGAGGACAGCTTCTTCCCTTTAAAGCTTCAATTATATTGCTGGTTTTGATGATTTTGGAAGATACCATGGCAACTTAGGCAATGAACCCAAACCACGCTGTTTAATGTATTGAACTGTGTACCATAAACCTCTGCAGTTTTACCAATCTGGAGCCAGAAATTACCCGATTACATTTTTAGGTGAATTTTTCAAATGCAATTAGAATATATAGCCTATAGGAAACACTAGATATGATGAGAAAAAAAAATGAAACAGGTCTATGTAAATTGTAGATTCACTTGAAATTATGTCTTATAATCTGAAGGAAAACTTCAGAGTTCTTTCAGGTATTGAACCATTTATAATGCCGTTGGTGACACTGGCATTTCAGGAAGGAGTTAGTTGTCTAAAATCATGCCATGATGTCAGTCATTGAAAATTATTATATGACATGAAAAAATACTCATAATCAAGTTGGAGTGGAAAAACAAGCTGTAAAAACAGTATTAATACACGCTTGCATGTATATACATACATACATACAGATATACTGAAAAGACAGAAATATTAAAAGGGCTTACAGTAGTTATCTCTGAAGTTTGAAATTACCAATGACTCTTTTTCCTCCCTTTGTTTTCTCAACTTTTATAATCTGAAAATGTTATCTGGCAATAAAAAATCTAAAACACACACACACACACAAACTCATTTTAAAAGAA
Source organism: Manis javanica (assembly GCF_040802235.1). Lineage (NCBI taxonomy): Eukaryota > Metazoa > Chordata > Mammalia > Pholidota > Manidae > Manis > Manis javanica. The sequence continues at coordinate 70,652,085 of NC_133168.1, forward strand.
ATTAACTTTGAGTTCCAGTTATATTAGAAAAGGGGGCATAGGACTTACCTGCCATTTAAAAAATCTTTAAAACAGGACAACACATATGAAACAATTGTTCTCAGGCAAAGCAGAGTTGTGATCTTTGAAAGAGTGGAAACGCGTAGGGTATGATCAACATAAGGTTTATCTTTCCGTCTCAGGCCTCTGTGAAAACCCAGCACTGGGAATTAAAGCCCAGAAAGCAGGGTTCTTTCTGGGCACAGGGAAGAGTGACTGAGGCAGATAAGGTATCTGTTGAGGGACAGGTTCACAGAGGGAAGCTAGACAAAGAAGGAACCCCAGAAAACTGCATTGGATCCCTTCGATCTTTGGCCAAATACTAAACTGAACATTCATGGAATGATGAGATCTTGTAGCGAATAGCTACTTGGAGGCTATGAATTGAGAAAAAAAAAAAAAAGAGAGAGAGAGAGATACAGCATTTGGATAGTGCTGGGAGATATAAGCTTCCAAGCAGCCAGAGAGGAGACAGAGGTCTCAAAAAGGCTATCCCTTGTTTTAATGCCCTTGTCTAGCTTGGATTAGCACATAGTCTACAGGCACACACCTGATCATCTACAGTTGCTCTCTTACAACACTAAACTATGTTTTCTACCTTTATCTTGCGTCTACCTACCACTTCAGCATTTTATTAAAAATAAAAATAATAATAGTAATAAAGGGAGATATGTGGGATCCACATATAAATCAAGTATAAAAATCAAACGAATATTCATATTTGACCTGATTGTTTATAGTTCATAATGTATGATCAAAACCGAAAGTTTCTGTGATGACTGCCCTTGTACTGTTCACCATGTAAGAACTTATTCACTATGTAAGAATTCGTTCACCATGTAAGAACTTGTTCGTTATGCTTCAGAAGATTGGAGACTGACGAGAGCTAGGCTAGAGATGGATTAATGATTGTGCATTGAGCATTGACTCCCCTATACAGAATTTCATTGTTGTTAACAAGCATTTGATCAATAAATATGAGAGATGCCCTCTCAAAAAAAAATAACTAGGATACTAAATTTTGCTGTATATTTTAGAATAAAAATTCATTGAAAAAAATTAATAAAAAAAAAAGGCTATCCTTTATGAGTAGGGCTATGGTAGCCCTGGATACAATATATTAAAGCCCAAACCAAATCTAAACAGGATAAAGCAGGCCGAGACAAAGGCAACACTCCTTAAAGAAAGATAGCATAACGTAATATCCAACAACAGTATTCAGCACAGAACTTAAAATTTCTAGACATATAAACAAGGAAAAAGACACATGCATAAACAAATAGGAAATATCAACCAAAAAATAAAAACCACAACAACTGAAGTTTTAGCATTTCAAAATACAATGCATGAAATGAAAATTACACTGGATGGATTTAACAGCAAACTGAACACCAGTGAAAGGTCAGTGAATTTGAGTACAGGGATGTCAATCTGGGTCTAGTAAAGAGACAGAAATCACCCAGTGATGTAAACAGTGGAAGATAAAAAATTAAGCTATGATAGAAGACTAACTATAAGATGTGAAATAATTCTAATGGGTAACCTGGCTGAGAGCAGGTAGATAGGGAAGAGCAATTTTGGAAGGCAGTCCCCTCTGGAGGGCTGAGGTTCAGACCTTGTTGTAGAAGGTCTGGTTGCGGCCCACCGGAAGGCAGAGGTGTTGAATTTTTCAGGCCAAAGCTGATTCACAGCCATCAAACAAGGAGGAGGCAACAGTCTGTGGTCATGTGAGCCACAGCAGGTGATTGGGTGCTCGGAGCAAAGCAGGCGCCTGCCCTGAGAAGGTTATGGGAGAGACACCTGCGGGGGTAAGTGAGCAGCAGCCAGTGAGCTGGTGCACAGAGCTGGGACGCTGCTGCAGGGGGGTGGCTCTGAGCGTGCAGTGTCCGCACAGAGGTGCACAGAAGATAAACCTCCAGGGTGGTGGGGCAGAGGCCAGGCACACAGATGGAGCCAGGTTGCTGCTGCATTGGAAGTTTTAGAACATGCTGAGGCCGGGGGGTGGGGCACTGTGAGGAGGTAATTGCTAAGCTGGGCCAGGGTTGCAAGGTCAGTGAGAGATTGCACACTTGAAGCAAATGACTAGGGCATCACTAAATGTCCACATATCTGCACCAAGGACCAACTATGCATCAGTCAGACCAGCAAGAGAAGGCCCCTTCCTTTGGAGTGTCCCTTCAGTGCTTTTTACTGAGAAGGTTAATATCATCCTCAGTGTAGAGAAGAAATGCTACAGGAATTTCAACCATTATTGTAAAGCACTCACAGGAAGGTAAATTTGGAATTGGGAAGCAATAAACTGATAACTGTCACAATAGGGCAATAGAGATAATACAAACTGAAGTGCAGAGAGGAAAAAGAGACTTTGAATAATCATAGAGACTCAGTGACCTGATGGATATTAAAATGGTCTAACTTGTGTCAAACTGGAGATCTAGAAAGAACAATTAGAATGGAAAAATATGCGAAGAAATGATGGACAAACTTTTCCTAACTCAAGAAAAACCAAAAACTCTATGATCCCAGAAGCTCAATGAACCCTACAGAGGAAATACACACAAAGAAAAATCACATCAAATTTTTGAAACCATGTATAAAGAGAAAAACTTAAAACCAGTCAGGGAAAAAGACATTGTACATACCAGAAAACAAAAATAAGAATAGTGGCTCACTTCACATTAGGAGCAATGGAGGCCAGTAGACAATATTTAAATAGCAAGAAAAAAACATGGTCCACAAGAATTCCGTATGTAGCAAAAGTATTTTCAAAAACTAAAAATGAAATGAAATTATTTTTAGATATATAAAAGTTGACAAAATCAATCACAAATAGACTTCCACTATGAGAAATGTAAAGGAAAATTTTCACACTGAAAGATATGAAGCCTAGAACTACAGAAATAATAATAAGGGTACATATCAAGATAAATATAAAAGTTTTAATTATTTTCATTTTTGTCATAGTTGTGAAGGATTACTGACTGCCAAAATAGAAACAATAACAAAGTATTATAGGGTTTGTAACATGTAGAAGTAAAACATTAATACATGAGATAACAAGAGCACATCAGAGGGCAGGGGAAGTCAATAAAATTACACATTCCTTACATAGGAATGAGGGAACCATTTTCCATAATTAATGAAGGAATATATTATTTGAGATCAAAACTTGTAAGTTACAGATGCATATAGTAATTTCTAGAGGAGAGATTAAAATAATATAAAGGAAACAAAGAAAAAGGTATAGTTAAAAAGCCTACAGAAGAGATTAAATGTACTAATAAATACATATGAATTATACCAAAGAAGATAAGAAAGGAGAAATAAACAAAGAATAGATGGGATAAGTGAAAAACAAATAGCAACATGGAATACTTAAACACAAATTATGTCAATAATTACATCAAATGTAAATGTGATAAACATAACAATATGAAGGCACAGATAATAAGCAAAACTTAAATGCACATTGCTTATAAGAGGGACATTTTAATATTAAGATGAGTTAAAGTAAATGATAGAAATATAACAAATATCATAAAAATATTGGAGTGCCTATATGTATATCAGACAAATTAAACATGAAAATATAAGAAATATTGCAGAGATGACAGGGATAATAAAATAGAAAAATACTATTTAAACATCAGAAACAAGGAAGAATTGTTTATAATAATAGGGTTAATTCATTATGAAGACATAACAGCATTAAAATGTGTATATACTTAACAACAGAGCTTCAAAACACAAAGAAAAAACTGAGTTAAGAAAGGTAGGGAAAGACAATTATAGCTAAATGATTTAATGTTCCCCTTTCAGTTAGTGATTAAACAAATAGACAAAATTTTGAAGCAACACAAAAGATTTGAACAACATTATAAACAATGAACATAATTGACATATTTAGTACACTATACCAAACAATAAAATTCACATTCTTCCCAAGTACGTATTCACTAAATTAAACCAAGTCATAATCCATATAATGCCTCAATAAATTTCAAAGGATTGCAATGTTACTATGTTTTCTGATCATAACAGAATTAAATCAGAAATCAATAATAAAAAAGAATATACCAGGAAAATTACAAATATTTGGAAATTAAGAAACACATTTTTAAATAACCCATGGGATTAAGAATAAATCATAACAGAATTTAGAAAATATTTTGACCTGAATTGAAATGAAATTATATTGAATTATAATGAAAATACAGCATATTAAATTTTATTGGATGCAGCTAAAGCAATGATTAGGCAGGCCTTAATAGCTTTATAAACTTATATTCCAAAAGAATAAAAGTTTAAAGTCAATGATGTAAGCTATTAACTCCATAAAATAGAAAAAAGAAGAACAAATTAAAACCAAAGTAAGCAGAGAAAGGATATGATTAAGGTAAGAGTAAAAATCAGTGAAATAGAAAACAACAATAGAGAACATCAACAAAAAAAAAAGTGGTTCTTGGAAAAGATATTTTCAATCTTTTAAAGAGAAAAACAGATTGAGGGGAAAGGTAGAGAAAGGGGCAGTGAACAGAGAGAGAACCATAATTTACAACATCAGGAATGAATGAGGGTATCTCTGCAGATTCTGTGGATAGTAAAGGGATAGTAAGGAGAATATGAACAAGTTTATACCAATAAATTAGACAAATTAATTAAAATTAGACAAATTAATTAAAATTGGCAAATGCTTTGACAGTTGAAAATCACCAAAACTGACACAAAAAGAAAGAAAATTTGAACAAATATATATTTGTTAAAATATTGAATTCACAATTAAAAACCTTCCCATATAGAATATTCCAGCTCAAACATTTAAGGTAGAAATAGTGATAGTCTTACACAAACTCTTTCAAAAGAAAGGAGATCAAGAATGAGACAAAATTAACCTAATAATAAAAAAATGTATATTGCAAGACAAGAAAAAGCCAATATCCATCATAAACATAGATACAAAATCCTTTAAAACTATGAGCAAGTCATATCCAGTATATGAAAAGGACAATATATCATGATTGGTAGGTGTTTATCCCAGGAAAACAAGATTAGTTTAACTCTCAAAAATCAATTAATGGAATCCATCACATCAACAGAATCAAAAAGAAAAGCCAAATTATCATTTCAAATGACAAAGAAGCCTTTGACAATAATTAACACTTATTTGTGATTTTAAGAGAAAGGTCTTAGAAAACTACAATGAAAGGGAACTTAAGCTAATTTTTTAAAAGTCTATGAAAAACCTACAGCTGACATCATATATAATGTTAAACATTGAATGCTTTTCCCAAGATCAGAAACAATGCCATATGTACTTTTTCCCCAGTTATGTTCAACATGGAACTGGTGGCTCTAAAAAGAGCAATGAAGGAGAAAAAAGAATTAAAAGGGCTCTATAGTGGAAAGGGAGAAGCAACCCTCTCTTTGTTCACATCTAATTGGCAAAGAAAAAAACCCTAAGAAATGTGCAAAACATTCACTAGAACGAGCAAATGAATTTAACAAAGCCATGGAATATAAGCCTAAATGTAAATTCTAATGTATTTCTATAGAACAGTTAATGAGCAATTGCTAAATGAAATAAAGAATAGCATTAATAATAGCATGAAAAGCTTAAATAGAGATATATTTAAATGTGAAGTGTGCAGTACCTCTATACTAAAATTTGCAGAATAATAATGAAATTTTAAGAAATATCAATATGTGAAAAGCTATTCCATGTTCATGGATAAGAGAACTCAACATGAGTAAGGTGTCAACTCTTTGCAAATTGATTTATAGATTCAACACAATCCCAACTATAATGTCACAAGATTTTTTTGTAAAAACTGAAAAACTGATTGTAAAGTTAATCTGGAAATACAACCAAGAATGGTCAAAATTATGCTGCAAAGAATAGCAACATTGTATAATTTATACTACTTAATTTCAAAACTTGCTATAAAGTCATAGTTTTCTAGATAGTGTGATTGCAGTGTATGGGTAGACAGACTGATTACCCGGTCAGAATAGGGTTCAAAAGGGGACATAGAAGAACATTTAATTCTTGCTCACATGGAAGAACAATAAATTTTTTACCAAGGTGCAAGAGTAATTTGATAGTCTTTTCAACAAATGATATTGGGCAAGCTAGATACTGGTGTGCAAATAAACTTAAATTGCTACCTCATTCCATATATAATTAATTCTAAATGAAATTCAAGAATGTGGATGTTTCTAAAGCAAAAGTATCTGTTTGCAAACTGGGAGCAGGCAATAAATTCATAGAAAACAATAAAACCCATAAAAGAAAAAAATGATAAGAGTTCATCACAATTAAAAACTTTCCTTCTTATAAGACATCATTAAGGAAAATGAACAGGCAAGATAGCAAGTAAATCTTTGATTGTGATTAAATTTGCAAAGCATATATCTTTGAAAGGACCTATGTTCAGAAAATATAAAACATTTTATAGCTCAACATTAAAGAAAAAAACATTGAGAATAGGCAAAAGCTTTAAACAGGTGTTTCAAGGAGAAAGATAAATGAATGGTCAGTAAGCACATAAAAATGTGATCAAAATTATTAGTTTTCAGAGAGATACAAATTAAAACCACAGCCAGATACCACTACAAACTCACTAGAATAGCTCAAATCAAAATAGAGCATATGGGTAAGGATGTAGAATTGGAGCTCTTCTACACTCAGAGTAGGAAAATACAATAGTACAGCCATTTGGGAAAACATTCCAATAGTTTCTCACAAAGAGGAAAGTATACGTGCACTATGACCCAGCAATTCTGCTCTTAGCTATTTTCTCAAAATAAATATGCTTTTATAAAAATTTCTTGTACAAGAATGTTAGATGCTTTCTTGATATTAGTTAAGAAGTCCCAAATCCTATTGATAGAAGGATGAAAAAAAAAATGAATGGTGTATTCACAGAAAGCACTGATAACTATTAATAAAAAAGAACAAACTACTGATAAACACAATAAATAGATGATTCTCAAAAATACCATGCTGAACTGAAAAAAAGAAGCCAGACACAAAGCAGCACATATTGTGTTTCCATTATATCACTCTAAACCAGCACAAGTAATACATACTGAAAAAAAAAGCAGGAAAGTGTTTACTTTTGAGTGGGAGGGATGGACTGGGAAGGGACATGAGTTAATTTTATGAAGAGATGAATATTTTCTGTGTTGTTTACACAGGTACACACATATAGGAAAACCAATTGAATCATACGCCTTTGGTCTATGCATTTCACTGTATGTATGTCTGTATGTTATCTTTAAAAAGAACTATAAAAAGAATTGAATTCCTGTTAGTAGGGATTTTTGTTGTTGTATTATGGATTAGCAATTCCAAAACTACTTTTTATATTTTCTATACTTGAACAAATGAGTGCATATATTAAAAATAATGAGATAGGTTTTTTTTACTGTTGCAGTTGCAGTATGGAGTTGTAAATATGAAAATGTAGACTGTGCTCAATGGTGTTGAATTGAAATTGGAGGTATCAGTATGAACCCATGATCTTTAAGAGATAAATATAGGTAGGGCTGTGTGTGTGTGTGTGTGTGTGTGTGTGTGTGTGTGTGTGTGTGTGTGTGTAAATTTCCTTAGTTGCATAAATTCTTAAGTCTTTCTAATGAGAGAACCTGGGTACAATGAACCCACAGCAATGAACATACCTAATGCTGGGATCTTGATTTCTAAATACCATTGTCTTCTGAAAGGTACCAGGGCTCCCTGAAGGAAAGACTGATTCCAAAGATGGAGCAGGACAAACACATAAAGTTTCTGGAAATTATTTTATGTCACACAGTTAAGAAAAGACTAAACAACTGATAATCTGGGACTAATTATAGTAATGGATTATAATCAACTGAGTAAAAGAAATTCATCAACCCATTCTGATACAAATAATAAATGAACAACAAACAATGAAACACATAGGGCACTAGAACCCTCTTCTGTGCAGCAGAATGCCAATCACCAAAGGAAAGACAGGTTTAGAGAATCCCCAATTCATGCTAAGACTATTAAATGAAGGTTGTATGAGGAACAGGATATTTACGTAGTCTCAAGGTATCTCTCTACAAGCTGTTTACTATTTAATAGAGGAAAACAGTACTTTTACAGGGTAGAAATCTGTCAGTTACTACTTTAACCAAGCCATCTAAGTTACTGCCAACAATATTGGGACAAGTTGGCATCATACGACTTAGACCCTTCACAAAGCCAGGCATAACAACATGAAGGTTTGTTTCTTGGAGGACTGCTGTGGTGTTTGAAAGGGCTTCTCGCAGTGCAGCAGGCAGGGTTCCCCAAGCAGCTCTCTGGTGAACTCCAGGGTTGCAGAGGGCTGTGGACTGCCTCAGAGTTGTGCTTGGCCCTTCATGGAGAAGTTATACAAGGTTGTGGCTGCATGTCCTGAAATCAGGAGTCCCAGTCCTCATATTTGTGAATTTTTTGGGGCAATAATGGCAAAAAACTTGCTATACAACTTAGACTAATTGGATGGAAAATGTTCTATTCTTTAAAAGTTTAACCATGTTAAAAGAGATATGATATTCTAGAATCATCTTTAGAAGAGGCCAGATTTTATAAAGAATCAGCAAGGCTGGAGACCACCAATGAAAATCTAAATAGGCCCACTGTGTTCTTCATGGGGAATGGACTTTAGAGAAAAAAAAAATTGAAAGGAGAAATCTAAATATCAGAACTAGGTGAACTAATTTCTCACATTATAAGAAGGATAAAGTCTCAAGAACAAAAATGAATATTCATCAAATTCCCAGTGGCTTTTCTGATAGACCACTGGGTAGAGTCATAGCAGTTGTGTAAGATGCTGCTTCTAAGGGTCGGGCTTTTTCTGAAAGGAGAACTTTCATTCCTCCCTACTCAGATGGCCTCACTTCCTCCCCCACTTCAAGGCCCTTTCTGCCAGCAGAATCATGGGGACATGTGTTGAGATGAAGACTTATTTTTCCTCCCATTCCTATAGAAAATACATATGGATCATCTTGAGAATATTTTCTGCCAAGGGATAGTTCTGGCCTAGTACAGAACTCAGTATTAATAGAACATCCCTGTACCCGAAGAGTTACTCCTTTCCCCCATGTACTGGCTGGACCCCCAAACCAGGCAAAATGCAAATAATGGTGAGTGACACACAGGTTGATCCACTTCCACACAAACCTGCTACTAAGCAAGAAGCTTGAGATTTTTGTCTCTCTTCAAAAGTAATTATTAAATTCTCTCATTTTTTAGCCAAAGGACATGCCATTACTTGAAAGCTTATATTTTTTGCCCAGTAGAAACTTTACAGAAATATAACTCTTAGGATAGTGTTTTATAAATAAAATATATACAAATATTTTTTGAAAGAAGCTAATGACATCATGTGGAAGAGCTGTTAAGATCTGGTATGATTTTACTTGCATAGGGTGTTTATAGGAATTTTTAAAGCTGATGGGTGAACATTACACAGACCCAGTATTTTGATGGGAATGGAGAACTGACTATAGCTCTACAGGGGTACATGTGAGTACACAGTATCTTGTATAGGCAAGAAACATTCCTCTTGTATGTAATTGCTGTAGTGGAACTGGGGATCCTGCTTGTTTGGTGCTCTGATTCTACATATATGCTGCATTTGTAATTCATTTACAAAGACTTGCCAACAGAGATTTGAATCCTGTGGTGCTGGATCTGAGGAACAAAACAGAACAAACTAGCAGAACTGACTCACTCGTGTGAAGAAGGAGCCTATTAGCCTATTTGTCAGACAGAAGACAGTTGTCTTTCAAATTACATCACCGCAAATTATGTGTGTGGGGTGTGTGTGTATCTGTGTGAATCATATTATGATTTGGTTTTCCTTCCCAAATTATCTTATCTTTGTTTTCCCCAAAAAGGTTATAATAAGTTCAAATGGACTACCAACCCACAAATAAAATTTGGGGGGCAGATTACATGAATTATATAAATTGCTCATTTAACTAATTTCATTTAAATGAGTAAATTATATTTAGAGAATAAGAAGATCTAGAACTTAATAAATATAAAGTTTTATGATTATTATGACAAAAAAGGGGATAATTTAAGTAATTTAGAGCCTCTCCGAGAAAAAGAAATGCTCCCCCTGGCTCTGGGTGAGAGTGGGAAGAGCAACTTTTTGAAGAAAGGGCCTAGAAAAGATGTTAAAATATGTACATACAAAGAACCCTTGGAGCCAGAAGAAGCAGATGGTGAGCAAGACAATGGCTAAGTCATTTTCCGTGTCAGTGTTCAGGTGGCGCTGTAATCCCTTCAGAACTGAATTCCTGTCCAGCTGGTAGTGACTGTGAGCCAGAGGCTAGTGTGAGAAAGAATTAAGTGTGGTGGGAGGAGGGAAAGGTGGGAAGCACTCATCTAGTGGGAGATAGTAACACATTGTATGTCTGAAACTTGAGGGGGTGTCTGTGTAAACAGAAAGAGAAAATGTGTGCGTCCATGGAGACAGAAAGGTTCTATAAATTGCATTACCAAAGTAGTCTTTTTCTGATTAAAGCAAAGTGGGTTGAGTTTTTGGAAAGAAAATTCTAGTGGTGTTTCTCTGATGGTTTATGAGTTCGATTTAGCAGGAAGAGCTCTGTGAGCAAAATCAGTGCTATTGAATTTATACTCTTGATACGTCTAAGTAACACTGGCCAACACCTCTCACTTTCTGGCCTTCTATGTGCAAGCCAATATTACAAACAAATTAATATAGAACTGCCTGAACAGACCCTTATTTTTTTTTGTTGTCCTCATGCCCATCTGCCCATCCTGACAGGAGGGATGGGTCAGCCATTTTTTTAAATCCATTTCAAGAGAGATTATAGCAGTTACCTACCCAGTCGGTTTGTGTCATAGTACAAATGAGTCTGCGATGAGAAAAGTCAAAGCTCCATATTATTAGCGTTAATTTTAGTTTTCATTTATAGATATCTAATTTGCTTCACATTTCATACCTTAGACAAAAGCAAAGTCAACTGCTGATCTCCTGGTTTTCCCTGCAGTGAGCGTGACTGGACACTCTTAGTGGTGGTATAACTGTTCACAAAAATACCACAAAGCAATGAAAACTGCTAGATTAAAAAGAAATCTTTTAATATATTTGTGATTAACTGGCAACTATAGTAAGAAATTTCAGGGAAATAGAAATAAACAGAAAAGGTTAACAAGGCAGGACATAGGGATGACTGCATGGAAGCAAGAAAGGCAGAATAACACCCAAGCTTTCTGACATCAACCTGTCTGATAAATAAGTAATGGGAAGAAAGAATTTCTGCCATCAGATTTACACGTTTTGTACTCTTTTAGCTCTGACCTTTGTGAGTGGCCACAAATCTGAGGCTAAACAGCAAGTCTATGAATTATGGAAAATGAGAGATGATCGGGATGATTGAGTTTGAAATAGGCAGCTCCTCTTTTCTTTCCCTCTGTTGAGGGTACACAGCTCTTTGTGTCTTTTTTCCCATAGTTTTGAGGATATATATTTTAATTTTTTTTTGACAAATGGTTTACTCACTCATCATCCCAAAGATTGCCCAAAAGATTGTTCAAAAGAAAATCATTCTGCTTGAAGGATAGCAGAGCTATTTGTTAAAATGAAACATTACTGTCACTGGTATCTACCATGCTTAACATCCCCTACTAACTTTCAGGTTTGTATCTTTGAAAAAAATGCTGGATAAATGATAGTCTAAAAGAACAAGATGTGGTCTCATTTCCAAAGGCACCTGTCAGGAAAGTGGGTGGCTGCGAAATGCCGTTCTTGCTCCGGTGTTTACGTATCAGAAAGTGACAAGCAATTGACCAGAATGTAGGTGATGGCTACCAGGTGATTTCTGCCAGCTGATTTCAATTATGTTAAGAAAAGGGAAAGTGAGATGTAGTCATATTTGCTAAAGAGGGAATAAAAGACATTTAAAATAACAAAATCAGTAAAGATTAACAAAATTGTTATTAATCCTGTGTATATGAGCCTCAAAGCAACCCACAACCATCTAACAGAAGTAAAGTACCCCTACTTTTTTATTTATTTATTTTTTATTTTGGTATCATTAATCTACAATTACAGAAAGAACATTATGTTTACTAGGTTTCCCCCTTCACCAAGTCCCCCCCACATACCCCTTCACAGTCACTGTCCATCTGCGTAGTAAGATGCTGTAAAATCACTACTTGTCTTCTCTGTGTTGCACAGCCCTCCCCGTGCCCCCCATGCACTATACATGCTAATCGTAATGCCTTCTTTCTTTTTCCCCACCCTTATCCCTCCCTTCCCACCCATCATCCCCAGTCCCTTTCCCTTTGGTAACTATTAGTCCATTCTTGGGTTCTGTGATTCTGCTACTGTTTTGTTCCTTTAGTTTTCCTTTGTTCTTATACTCCACATATGAGTGAAATCATTTGGTACTTGTCCTTCTCCGCTTGGCTTATTTCACTGAGCATAATACCCTCTAGCTCCATTCATGTTGTTGCGAATGGTAGGATCTGTTCTTTTCTTATGGCTGTGTAATATTCCATTGTGTATATGTACCACATCTTTATCCATGGACATTTAGGTTGCTTCCATGTCTTAAAGTACCCCTACGTTTGAGGAGGGTAAATACGTTAAGAGAATTTTCTTAAGCTTCACCCTGTTTCTTCAGTTATAACAATGTTGCCCTTTTTTTTGAGCATGTAATGGGGCACATTCTATATTTTATACAACAATATTTTTTTAAAATTATTTCTTTCCACTTTACCGAGTTATAGTTGCAAATAAAATTGTGAAATATGTATAGTACACAATGTGATGATGATTTGACATTTGTATTCATTATTAAAAGGATTCCCCTATCAGATCCCTTAACATCCCTTAACATACTTCTCGCCTCACATATTTACCTAGTTTGACTTTTTTTTTGAACTTCTGCATATGTGATACTATGCTCTATTTGTATGTCTTTCCATCTATTTCACTCAACATAATGCCTTGCAATTTCATCTTTGTAGTCACAAATGACAGCTTTCCTTTTAAAGGCTGAATAATATTCCATCGACATGACTACCACATTTTCTTTATCCATTACATAAGCCTTGGTATTGTAAATAATGCCACTGTAAACTTGGGAGTACAGAAATCTCCTGGAGATAATGATTTTGTTTCTTTGGGATAAAAACCCAGAATCAAAATTGCTGGATCACGTGGTCATTTTATTTTTAATCTCCAGAAGAACCTCGGTACTGTTTTCCATGGTAGCTACACAAATTTACATTCCTACCAACAAAGCACAAGAGTTTCCCTTTTCTCCATGTTCCTGGCCAGCAATTATTGTCTCTTGTCTTTTTTATAATAGCCACCCTAACAGGTGCGAAATAGTATCACATTGTGGTCTACATATGATAGCATATCACCTTTCTGATAATGCCATGAGGTACTTACAGATAAGGAAACTGAACCACAAGGAGTTGAAGTAAGTTCCTCAGAGTTGATCAGGTGTAATCAGAATTCACACTGAGGTCAAAACCAGAGCTTATTACCACATGCCCCTATGGCGTCCGTGCCTCATGTTCCCAGACAGCTGGTGTGCACAGCGTGGTTCGAACATGTGCTTTTTTGTCACAGTATCAGCCATGTTGCCATTTAGGCAGACCAGCTTTTTTGGAGTCCCAGGACTACTTTACTCTTTTACTCTCAGAATAATACTAACAGCTGTTTTCTTTTATCACTGCCCAGGTGGTTACTGTCCCCTCTCTTTCTTCCGTTTCTTTCCCTGAGACCCTGTTATCAACATATTTGCCCTAGACAAGCTGGCATTCAAACCCTCTCTGCATCAGATTTTTATTATGTCTGTGACACCTCACTGCCTCAGGCCCTCACCAGGAGAAAAGTACCCCCTTGTCTACAATGATGCATGGGTTTACACTCATTAATTCCATGGCACTTTAAATGACCTGCCCATTTCTGTGGACTTTGAAACATGGCTCCATTAGATTTGTGTAGAGGCCAAGCTTTGATTAGTACCTTGAAAAAGTCAAAATCTATAATTAGACAAAAATAAAACCTTGGGTTTCTAAGTCTCCATGGAGAAAACCACAAATCTATTCAGTTGTTCCACTTAGTTTTGACTCAGCAGTAATATTTATAGAGAGGTCATTATGCTCACAAAACTGTCTACCAGGAGCCTGAATCATGATTCCTAATAAAAATGGGTTTCAAATGAGAACAATCAAGTGATTTCAAAACATTAATCATCATTTATTAGAACAACAAAATGGGAGATATTGAGACTTTCTTTCCTGCATATTAACACCAAGCTTTTATAGCAGAGACAAAAAATTTAGTATGAATTATACTATATTGAACTCTCTCCTTTATTTGTTTAATTATGACTTATTATCTAGCAATACACCAAGCATGAATACTTCCCATTTGGACACCCACTGTGAAACTGAAGGACTGATGGATGCAGCAAGGGTGCCCCAGCCTTGGTTCCAAAATTGTGATCCAGTGGGCTTTTGGTCCATGTGGACTTCAGTGTTTCTACTTTAATCCTGAATAGAGTTCTAGGGGCCTTTTAAAGAAAAATTTCAGAACTATGATAATGCTCCAGGCAAAACAGTTTGGAGAACTTTCACCCCTCATGTCTATCATTATCTTCTGTATATTCAGTTGTGATTTAGTCTGGTTGCTGTAACCACTGCATCAAACAACTGGTAAGGGTGCATAATCATGATGTCCAGAAGCAAGTTCTCAGTTCTGTTCCCAGGCTTCTTAATCCTGTCCTTGGATGGCATGATGCAACTGATCATCTTCTGTGTTATAAGAACAATTCCAAAATGAACAACATAACCTATTAGTAAGCTTTAACTATTACATTGGGTTAGCATGTACCATTGAAACTGTTGAGCCATGTTATGTTATTATGTTATGTTATGACAAACTTATTATGTTCAGTGGAGATAAAGGTCTTACTCACAGCAACAAAGTTTTACATATTTATATTATTTCAAGCTTACACTGTATCTCTCTGAAGCCTATGGTGGTTCTTCGACTCAATCAAGAGTTTCAGGAGAGTCCTGTGCTCTTTTTGAAAAAAATTATTTTATATGCCCATTGCTGGTTTTTGAGCTTTTAAAGAAGAGTTCCAGAAAGCATGGAAATTTAAGCACCTTGGTTTATTTCACTCAAAACTGTTTCCAAGACTTGTCCAGGTTGTTACATTTAGTTATCATTCTTTCAGTTTCCACTCCTGTTTAATATTCCATTGCATGTTTATTCTACAATTTTATATTCTCATTTGCTGGCTGATGTTTTTCCTCTGATATTTGTTATGAAGAATGCTTCTAGAACATTCTTATAATTGTCTGTTTTGAGTCACATTTGCAAGTGGTTTTCTGGGTTATTCATGCAGGAATGAAATTACCAAGTCAAAGGGTATGCATCTATATAACTTTACAAGGATAATAGTATATTGCTCTCTAAAATGGGTATACCAGTTCAGACTCATACCAGCTGTGTCTGAGTCTCAAACACTCCAACTGCTTCACATCTTGCCTGCAACAGGTATTTTGAAGGCTTTTTAATTTTATTTTTCATAGTAAAAGATGATTTCTTTTGTGAAATACCTACTCATATCATTTGCCTATTTTTCTATTGGGTTGTCTTTTTTGTTAGTGTTTTTGAAAAGACTTCTTTGTATGTTTAGATCACAAAGTCTTAAAAATTTGTCCTAGGGAATATTTTCTCCAAGGGTGTGGCCTGCCCCACATGCTTGTTCTCACAGTTGCATGGTGTTTGGTGTTGGTTCCCTATGTTCATTACAACTTCTTCTTATTTTCCTTCTTGGTTTTATATCTCAAGGCCATATTTCTCATTAGCTACGTGGCCAGCAGGGATCATTCTCAGCCTGCCTACATTCTGGGAATTCTACCACTGCCTCCTTATCAGTTCATTTGATGGGCTCCTCTCTGGTCACATCCTTGTTTGGTCCTCTCAGTCCCATGAGCTACACTAACCATTATGGCTGTGGACAGTCAATTTCTCTGGTTTGCTCTGGGTGTCCAGCCCCATTGAGAAGGTTGTCCAGCACTGTGAGAGAACGGTGGACAGCACTTAGAGATTTTCTAGTAGGGAAAATCATTTCTATGATAATTATCCCCCTGGAACACTATCCTCCGAGAACAGACAAGCATTTTCTATAATTTTTTTTTTTTTTTTTTTTTTTTTGCTGATGACTTAAAAAATATAAAACTGTCCTTCTTTTTCCAAGGAACAAAATGGTTGAGCTCAATAAGCAAAAGTTGCCTCCAACATAAAACTGCTGGCTTCCTAGGCAAAATGTGCTTTTCAGCACTTTTACATCATTTAGCTCCTTCGTGCCTCATTGCATGTGAGTTACATTTGTGCTTGAGATCGTTTGCCCTTGCTTCTGTACGTTCTTCCTCTGCTGCTTGGGCGTCCTTTGGGTTAGCTCATTTGGAAGTGCTCTCTTCTGGAGCACTGGCCTGGGTGGTCTCGGCTTGACTCGCCTCACACACAGGACCCAGGAGGGCAGCACAGGTAGTCAAGCACTTAACAAATGTTTCTCCATAGTGATAAAAATACATGAACATATTTTTCAGCATTAGATTTTCATAGGTTCCAAAAGTGCTTTTATGCACCAGGAACAAAATAAAATCAGTATTTAGATCTAAAGAAATACTAGCCTTTTAAAAGACTCTGGTAGAACTAACAAAACTGTGTACTGTCCACTGTGTAATTTCTGCAACCCAGCAGCAGGTTTCTCCTTTGTCCCTGTGGCTACCGGGAGTCGATGTTAGATGCAGGTCCCACACGCCCAGGCTGAGGGCTCTGCAGTTCCTTTGTCTCCCAGGGGCACCGTTCTGACCTCAGACTTGGCTGGTGCTTGGCACGCGGTGATGCTGGGCCGCTCTTCCTGACATCACAATCTCCCACTTGCTTTGGGCTCCACCATTTGAGGGCCACCTGCACAGGTGAAAGGGCTGGGGGGCTGAGAGTGGAGGAACTCCTCTCTCTGGTCCTGGCATTAGAGGAGACCCAGAGGAAAGGCCTGGGGCGGGGCTTCTCCATGTCTTGAGAAATGAACAGATGAGACCCTAATGGCCCAGGTCTGTCCCACTCTCCTGCTCTTATTCATGCTAAAATTTGGACACATCCTTCGAAGCGATGTTGACATTCTGGCCAAAGGACTAATCCTAAAAGTAGGCCTGCTGAGTGACAGGATAACCGGGTCTCAATTTTATGCTTCACTCCCAAAGGAGATGGGGAGGAGGGACAAAGGAGGGGGAGGCAGGGAGGGGGGTGGGAAGAAGGGAAACGGGGGGGGGGGGGGGGGGGAGGAGAAAGGGGGAAGGAAGAAGGGGCGCAGAGAAGGAGGAAGGAGGACAGAAAGAACCAAGGAAAGTGCCAGACTGTCGTGGTCAGAGTGCATGGATGCCTAGCATTGCAGTCTGGCTAAATATAGTCCAAGGTTCTGCTCAAAGATGAAAATGTCACATGCTGGTTGGTTGAATGACTCTTTACTTTGTTGTCATGTCACATTTCACTATGACAGAGGAATCAGGAGGATGGTTCAGGTAGAGGATGGAGAAAAGAGTTGGGGGGCTGGGGAGCCAGAAGGTGAGTGGGAGAAGAAGGGGGTGAAATGGGGGGCAGAGGGCACCAGAGGCTCGACGCTCCTCTCACTCGCTGGCCATGTTCTGCTCCCCTGGCATTATCTCAGCCTGAATGCCACCTCCTCCTTTACCAGGACTGCCCTTGTGACAGCAGCCTTGTGCATGTGCCTGCCTTGCTGTCCCTTGTCCTAAAACCTCCCCGTTCCCCACTCTTCTCACACCAGCATGTGTGCCCAGAGCCAGTCAGGGAGGAGAGGGTAAGTGGTGGCCTTGGAGACTCAGGGACCAGATGTGAGTCAAAATTTTGCTAAGCACTAGTTGTTATGACCCTGGATTATTAAGGGTTCGAAGCCCCTACTTAACCATCTGGTAAAGATGATGCTTGGGACACCTCACAGAGAGGGGGTAGTTAAGGGACTTACACATACAAAGTGTCTAGCACAATGCTTGGCACATAGGAAGTCCCCAGTAAATGTTACTTGTTATTTGTATAATGTAGAATCAAAAAATGAAATCCAGAGAGTAAATTAAAGAGGATTTTGTTTTCAGTTATCTAAGCTGGATATTGCTGGATCTCTGTTAGTCACTGGTCTGTTGTGAACCTGGATGTTTCTTTGTGTGCCTGCTCTGTGTCCTCAAATATGAAATGAAAGGATTTTATTATAAAGGTTGAGTCTGTCTCTGATATTCTGTCAGACTCTAACCCCACTTACTCCTTCCTCCTAGATATGCACATCTACTTGCAGACGACAAACAGGATGAGAAGCAGTTGCACAATATGATAAAATAGCCAATACCCCTTCCATGTCCATCTCTCAGAATAGAGACTCATGCTAGTATGGGAGCTTCAGGAGGGCAAGGATTTTGTTTGTTTTGTTCTTTAAAATATCCCCAGCACCTAGAACGGCTTGTGGCACAGGTAGGTGCTCAGAAAATACTTGTTGAATGAAAAATAATACCCCAGATGAAGATAGGCACAAAAAAGAAAGTGACTGACAACCCTTTTCTAAGACCTTTCACATTTTGGTGGTCAAAGAAATCCAGTTAAAACAAGGGCATATGAGCTGTCACCTTTAAATGGGCAGATGTTTAAAAAGTAACAAGCTCACATCATTGGTAAGTGATCAAGAAATTATCACTATTACTCCATTGTAGTATAATATTTCTGGAATTCAGTATAGCATATCAAAAGGCTTAAAAAGGTACATATGTTTGACCCAGCAATTCCACATCCAGAAATGTATCTTAAGGAAGTAACTAAGGATGTGCAAAGATTTAGCTATGAGATGTCAAATTATAGGCAATTTGTTAAATAAAAGGTGATATAGTCTTTTAGTGAAATACTAATTAGCCATTAAACACATTGCAAATGAATATTTATGAATAAAAATACTTGTAATAACCTTAGTGAAAAGGACGTTTATGAGATTGTGTGTAGTATAACTCTATATAAGAAATCTACATAGATCCATAGGAAAAAGTTCCTTTGGCTTACATCTACAAAATTAACCTTGGTTATCCATCTGGGTAGTGAAGTTAAACATTTTTGTAGTTTTCTATTTTTTGTTAATTTTTTCAATTCTTTTTTACTATGGCCACAAATTGCTTTGATAATGAAATAATAAATCATGTTAATTTAAAATTATACTTTCAGCTTTAGTGAATGTGGACTTTCAGGGAGTGTGTGTTTGTGTGTGTTTGTGTGTGTTTGTATGTGTCTGGACTGTGCTTCTTTCTCATCCAGACTTCCCAACACTATCGTTAGCATGGATAAATTAATCAGATTTTAAGCTCCTTAAGGGCAGGGTTTACATTTTTTCTTTATTCTGTAAAGTATCTTGCACCCATTCTGGCTGCCTAATAAAAATTCACTGCTCTGAATTGAGTCAAGTGCAATTTCAAATCCTGTTTTCATTAAATGTTCCCTATAAATCAATGTAAACAGTTCTAGTAATAAGAGCATCCCCCAAGGTCTCCTTTATATTGTCAGCCAGTTCCTCACAATCACTTACACACAGGGACAGAGCCTTGCACACTCAGGCACATGTGTAGAAGCAGGAAGATGTTTATTTTGCGTTGCTCCAGGGTGGCCGCACTAAGTAACAGGAAGGTAGATTCAGCTTATCTAAAGAAGAACTTTCTAATAATCACAGATGGACATCAAGAGGAGAAGGTACGTAATAAGTTTGTAAACTCCCTCTCCCTATACACACCCAAGCTGAGGAGAGAAAACAGCCCTTGCACGTGGGGCCAACACTGAGTTTGAAAATGGACGAGGCGACCTTGGACAGTTTTTCCAAATCTGGATGTGCCTTATTCCTCAGGCTTCATCTTCTGTGAATAAATCAGGATCCTGGGGCAGATAAGTGTACAGATAAATGTTTTCCTTGGCCCGATGCTCCACATGCCGCCTTACCTTGGACTGCAGACCCAGGGCCCCTTCCCAAAGCAGCTCCCCCAGCACAGTGCCTTCTCTCCATCCCTTTCATGGATTTCTATGCATCTCACTGGGCACCTGTGAGGGGTACTTCCCTTCATTCCTCTAGCACCTGAGATGAACACGAGCTAAATTTGAATTAATTTTATAATCATTATTTTTGGCTCAACATTATGGTAAGCAGGTAAACACTCGAAGTGCATTTTTTCATTTTATACTTCGGAAACTACCCAAGGAGGTAGGGTTGTACAGGTCAGAAACAGGCTTATAATGGTTAAATAACGTGAAGAAGGTCACAGCACTAGTCAAAGCAGACAGAATGTAAACCCGGTTTGGTCTGACTTCACAATAATTTACCTAATACCATCCTCTAGTGACTAGGGAATTGCTGTCCGGGTTTCAGGAGCCACTCTGAGCTCACCTCTGCCCATCCAAGCCCCTCCTGGGCTCCTCTCTGTTCCCAGACCACCTCCACCCAGAACTAACCTTTGTCCACAGACCCTCCCTGTTGGACTGGGAGTCCTCTCAGGGCTTCTTGAGGCGGGAGACTCTCACCACTAAGACACTCTGGGATTCACTTCCTTTTGAGGAGAAAGGCAGCTGTGAACAGAATTCAGTTTCCATCCCCCTAGTTCTCCTGCGTCTGTTCTCAGCTGAACACATCCTGGCCATTCCGACGTCCTCTCGCTTTCACAGAGCACGGGCCCTGCTGTCTGGAGACTGCTTCTGCCGCGTGCGTGCTATGCAGTCATCCAATCCTATTTTCTTCAAAGGGACCACTATCCACTGGGAACCCCTGTCTTCCTTTCACTCTGTATGCCGTCCCAGAATGCCAGGCCACAGCACAGAGAGAGAGACTTGGTTTATCTATGACAGCCAGCGGAGCCTGGGGACACTCATTTCATAGCTAATGCTGGATAGATAAACTTGTTCATAAATATGGATAGATGCTGATGTTTTCTTTCTGGGTGCTCTAAAGGAGACAGCACAGTTTTCCTCCAGGGCTTTTTTTTTTTTATATAGTGATATAAAATTAGTACAACGAATTTTCTTGAATACTGCTTATATCCATACTGTGAATAAAGAAAACTGTCCAAAGAACACCTGTGAGAAGCATGATGCCAAAAAGCAACGTAAGGAATTCTGAGTTTGGCCACCACTTTATGGGATTTGCCGTGCAACTTCCTGAGCTGATGCACGTTCACGTGTTGTTTCTCTAATTCTTTATGCCTGTCCACATTTGCATCCATCCCTGAGATCAGGCATGTCACAGGCAATGATTTCTAGCACTATTGCATGTTCAGATACATGTGCAAGACTTTCTTTTTGTAATCTCAGTTGATGAACAGACATCTTTTTGGTTTAATGGCAGCGTAGTTAATATATGTTAATAAGTTCATAAGAAAGAATACCTTTCCTGAATACCAGTACCCAATATTACATAATACATCCAGATGTTCATTTGTTTATCATTTCTCCCTTGTCTTCCCACACCGGAATGTAACTCCATAGGAGCAAAGATGTTACTGCCAAAAACTTATTGCCCAGAAAAGTAAAATATCATGAATAAGCCATGTTTATCACAGTAGCATAAGGATTGTTTCCACAATGGAAAATCTATTAATGTAACTTACTACATTAATGAATAAAGGAAAAAGCTTGCATACTTATCACGTCAAATGCACAAAGAACATCACTTAAAACTTACCCTTCATGGAAAAGGACTTCCAGAAAATGAGGATAAAAAGGAAACTTCTTAACCTGACATAGGGTATCTAGAAGAAAAAGAAAACAATCAACGTTGTAAAACTTTATTTAATGACGATAAGATTGTTCTTTGTTCAAACACAGGGGCTCAGTATCATTAAGATTTTAGTTGCCCTCAATTGTATATATATTCAGTGTAATTGCAGTCAAAATCCCAAAAGTTTTATGCTTCAAAAGCATATCCCAAAGTTGTAGAGAGTTTGTAGTATAGTTTCTAGATCCTAAAGTTTATAACAGCAAAAACATTCTTGAAGAAGAAAAAATATAAGGGAGTTTTGCTTTATACATGCAAAAACTATATACAAACTTATGGTGATTAAAGCAATGAGGTATTTAGGGAAAGAAAACAGAACCACATACATAGGGCAACCGCATAACACAGAAACGGCATTGCAGATGAGTCAGAAAAGAGAGGTCATTCCATAAACAGCACTGGGGAAATTGATTATTCATATAAAAACCCACAAAATTTTATGTTCTTTATAACATGCATAGAGTTAAATTCCAGAAAGTTTCAATATTCATATATGAAAAACACAATACTTAAAGTTTAAAATATTATATAGGAGCATATCTTTATATTCTTGAAGTCAAAGGGTTTTCTTCAACAAAATGCAAAAGCAGTCCCCATAATAGAAAAGTTTTGTAAATTAAAATCTTTGTTAAAATTAAGAGTTGTCAGCTTAGTAGCTAGTAAAAGAAATTCTAAAAAAATTAAAACATATATACATTTATATACTTATAAATATATCATGAAATGATATTTCATTGTCTGTAAAAATGTATGTAAATTATAAAATATATATTAGACAACTCTTTAATATGGGTGAAATCCCTAAATAGATAAAGAAGCCTATTTGAGGAAAGAAAATACAAGTATTTAATTAGTGTATATAAAGATGCTCTACCTCATTCTCAAAGAAATACAATAATTGTTTTTTTTTTAATATCTTGTAACACCCACTAGATTGCAAAGTTGAAAACTGGTAATACAGTGGGATGTTGAGCAAGGGAACTGCCAGTCTTCTGCTGGTGGGAATGTATCCTGCTACAACAGCTTTAGGAGGCATTTTATCATTGCCTCGCAATGTTAAACTTGTTTGTACCTTGTGTAGTCAAGGCTGTCAGTGCCCTCCTGCTGTCCCCATGGCCAACCTGGAGGTGACCTGCAGCTCAGATGAATAGGCTCATATATGCTAATGGCTTAAGCATGTGCCAGGCCCTGGCTCAGCCTGTATGTGGCTCAAGCTGGAATTGCCAAGGTATTCATACCTGCAGAGCAACCCTGAGCAATGAGAACAGGAAGTGGTGAAGAAATGGCCCAGCTCTCTTGCCTCTTGAAGGGACTTTTCCAAGGTAGATTTGACAGTCTCTTGAGGGACCCCAGTGGGAGTGTGTTCTAGTTGCCCACAGCAGCGACTGCTCATTTTTCTACCACTTATTGGCCTTCCATCTTTCCCTGCCTTATGTCTCCTGTCCTTCACTGTGCTTCCTGGAATAACCACCCAAATAATCTCATGCACCCAAATCCTCATCTCAGGATCTGGATTTGATGGGTTTAAACTAAAGCACCATATAATAGATCAGATCCACTCCTAGATAAATACCCTAGAATAATGGTTACAAGTCCACACCAAAATATAACTACAACACTGCTTAAAGCAGTGTGGTTTGTGATAAGAAAAAAATCTAGTGACAACTAAATGACCATTACTGAAAGAATGGATAAAAATTATCATGTCATGAAATACAACACACAAGTAAACTCTAGTGAACTCTAGTCATATTAATTAACCCCCATAAATTTTAGAAACATAATTGAGAGGAAAAAGATACTAGGAGTATATACAGTAAATTATGTAAATTCAAAACCATGTAAACAAAACAATACACTGGCAAAGGTATATAAAGATGCATGGCGAACTTTTAAAGAAAAGCAGAAGAATGATCATAAACCAAAATTCAGGTCAGCAATCAGTTCCGAGGACGAGGTGGGCAAGGGTTTGAGGTAGGAGTCCACGGACACACTGAGTCCTGGGTTCCTCTCATGTGTCAGGTTCATGACTGCTTCCCTTAAGCACACTTCACGGCTCAGACGTTTAACAATAAAAAATGGAAAAAAAAAACTGACAGAGATCCCAGATACAATAAAAACATTTATTAGATCTCATGTTTTATTTTGTGGAAAGCATGTGATTCAGTATACTAAAATTAATTAAGAGATATAGTTTAATTCATTAAATGAATTGAGAGATATAATTATTATCCCCAAAGGCTTTATATATATTCATGGGTTTTCCAGTTCATGTTTTATATTCTACAAAATCTGTAAGATTTATGAAGACTCTTTCATCAGAAAAGAATCTATTCCCCTAGGTTTTTTGGAGTAGAATTTCAGTATGGCAACTTAGATTCCCCAAATTGGTAGCTGCATACCCCATAGATGTTCTAATAAGCAATAATATGTCCTTTGCGACAATACATTTTTATTTCTTCTATTTCTTAGTCCTATATGATCCCAATTTACCTTTGCTAGCCTTGCAATTTGTGTGACATTGCACACTGTTACTACAGTCATGCAGAGCAAAATAACTCACATATGAAAGGTGCACCTTGACACTCAATTTTCTTTTCTTTCTTTTTTTACTTAGAAGTCTATGGTATTAGAATAAGTATTTGTATACCTCACATAGATAAAAGATCTCTATCCATTTGTCATGGTTATAAATTTAAGTCAGTTTTTACAATCTGCAATTCTGTATGAGAATGAAGCCTGACCCCACATCCAAAAGCAAGTGGCTGAAATTACCAGGCAATTATGTGCAAAGGATAGAAATGATGTAAAGGAAAGACTATATGTGTTATCGTCTTACAAAATACTATCACCATTTATAAAATGTCATTTGTCAAGGCAATGAAATAATTAAAGTATGTTCTGAAATTATGTATCTTATGATAAGATAAAAAGTGCATTAGGTAAAAAGAGATATAGCTCCCTTGAAATTCTACCTAGATACTTCCTTGTTTCCCCAACTACAGGTACAAATAGTTAATTTAGAATGATTCAGTGAAGGATTAATATGGATTGTAAATCCTGGATTTGTGATTTTATAGTGATTCTAGAGCCAAGACAGTTGCTTAGAAAGCACAAATACCCTACATTGATTCTATACAAGGTAATCACAGCAAAAGTATCCTGTCTAATTCCTATAAGGATGAAAAATGAAAACATGATTGATATTTGCAAATAAAGGGATGCATGTCCACTTTGAGAAGGGCACACTTAGGGTGAAAGATTCCACTGGATCCATCAGAAAACATTTTCAAATCTTTGTATTTTGGATGCATACATCTTACTGTTTGTCTAAGAAAGGAAAGCAGAGCTTTAGATTTGGTATTTCTTTTCTACCATATTTATGACCCTTCAAAAGGATATTTTTGATGTTAGAAAAGCAAGACAAAACAAAGAAAGAAAAATCACTTTGATGTAGGAAAATCCTTTGTTAGACATGCCATTTCTGCATTAGTAACTGCCAGGAAGTTTGGAAAAGGTAATAAAGATGACTTTTCTTGTGTATTACATTATACCAGGAATTGTAAGACAGTACTAAATTTCTCTTTCCTTTCTGAAACTTTTTTGTAAGAATCTAAATCAGAAACAACACAATATTAATAAAAATGTCCTGTATTCACATAAAACTTTTACAATTTATAAAGTAGTCCTTATCTAGGGAGAAAGAAATTAACATTGATCGTATGCTGACTACATGCAGTTCAGGAGCATGGGGGTTGTATGCATAAAAAATTTACTCCTCATGATATATTTAAGAGATGGGTATTGTTTCTCCTATGTTTCAGATGAGAAAACAGAGATATTAGATAATGTGGATTTTTTAGAAAAAAATACATTCCACTTTGGAGTGGATTGTCCAAAGTCACATTCAGAAATTGTTGAAGCTGTGTCTCCAGTGCAGAACCCACTCCGGCGGAGATGGCCTCTGCTCTGTGTGGGCTGTCTCTAAGTCATGAGGTAGCTATTAAGATACCCAACATCTGAAACCTATAAAAAGGCAACACTGTAAGGTTTTGTTGTCCAAGTGTCTGTGTTTGGCATTCAAAACACCCAAGAACCTTGATTCCTTCCATTCGATGCGTGCCTACAGCAAAGGAGTTCATTAAAATTACAGTTGTGATTTTTAAGAAAGAAATACCCCTTATTTTGCAGATGAGATTCCTGCCTCTTCGGGTAATTCCACTGACTCATAATAAAGTTATTTCCAACTGGTTAGAAACCCACAGGGGTGGAAACAATCAGAAACTTGGCCCAAAAGAGAAAAACCCGTAACAAGGCGAAATAAACGGCCTGAGTCTATTGCTGAAAATATCAAAGAATTTAAGACAAAAGGAATTCACAGAGTTCTTTTAACATAACAACTGAAGAGGTGGAGTAGGAAGATTCTGAACTCACCTCCTCCAGTGAATACACCAAATTTACAGCTACGTATGGGTCATTTTCCTCTGAAAAAGATCTGAAAACTAGATGAACTGCTCTCTACAGCAAAGGATAAAAGGGTCACATCCAGATGGGAAGAGAGGAAGGGACACCGTCTCATAAAAAGACTCACTCCCAGTGTGGTAAAGGGTCTCACCAGACAGTCCGTGTTCCCTACGGAGCAAGGGGCTGGCGCTCCACACTCGGACCCCGGCCGTGGGGAAATGCACTGGAGAGACGAGGCCCCAGAATGGCTTGGAAAAAACAATGAAGCTGACATCCTGGGGGTCCTAAAGTGTTACAGGAAACTCAAACTCCTCTCTCGGAGGGCTCGTGTGTGGTCTTGCTTGCCCTGAGGCCCAGTGAAAACACAGCAGTTTGAAAAGCACGTAGGCTACATGTGAAGGAGATTCATTTGCTAACCACTAATCACTGAGGAAAGGCAAATCGAAACTGCAATGAGAACCTTACTCCTGACAGAGTGGCTATCGTCAAAAAGACAAGGAATAGCAAATATTGGTGGGGATGTGGAGAAAAGGAGACCCTCCTACAGTGTTGGTGGGAATGAAAATTGGTGCATCCACTATGGACAACAGTATGGAGGTTTCTCAAAAAAATTAAAAATTGAACTACCATAGGATCCAGCAATTCCACTTCTGGGCATTTATCCAAAAAAATGAAAACACTTATCAGAAAGATATATGCACCCCTATGTTCATTGAGGCATTGTTCACAGTAGCCAAGATACAGAAACAACCTAAGTGTCCACTGATGGATAAACTGATAAAGAAGTGTGGTATATATACACCATGGAATACTACACAGCCATAAAGAGGAAGGAAATCTTGCCATTTGGGACCACATGGACTGACCTTGGGGGTATTATGCTAAGTGAAATAAGTCAGAGAAAGACAATACTTCATGATTTCACTTATATGTGGAATCCAAAAAGCATAACAAATGAGCAAACAAAACAAAACTCACACTCATAGATACAGAGACTAGTTTGGTGGATGTCAGAGGGGAAATGGGTGAAAATGGGTCAAGGGAATTAAGAAGTATAAACTTCCAATTGTAAAATAAATAAGTTGTGGTGATGTAACATACATCATGGGAAATAGAGTGAATATTGTATTAACTCTGTAAGGTGAGAGATGGTAACTAGACTTATTGTGTTGACCATTTCACAATGTATACAAATATCAAATCACTATGTTGTACACCTAAAAGTAACATAATATTATATGTCAATTATTCCTTAATAAATTTTATAAAATGTTTATGGAATTAATTAAATGATAAAGGAAAGTTACTATTTTAAAATAACAACTGGAGACTAATAAATCTAGAAAAATAAAGAAAAAGGCTTTGATATTTCAGGAATTATGCTCCCATCTTGGTGGTGAATTCTTTTATAAACTCACACTGCAACTCCTAGACCCTCAAATATTAATTACAATAAGTTTTGAGAAGACCCTACTCCCTTATTCAACCACTATTCATCTGGCACAATTCAAAGATTATTTTCTGTACATAACTAGAAAACAGGAAAAATATCCCTTTTCATAAAACCATACCACTCAGATGCCATTGAGAAATCCTGTCCCAAACAATCTGTTTGTTCATGGAATGCACTAGTTTTTCCAGTTAGTAATATTGATTCCTTTCCCTTTATATATTTGATTTTTCCTAATGTAGACGTTTCAAGGAAGTAAACTGATTCTAAAAGTAGTCCCTTTCACATTTTCCTGAGTTTAACCTCAGGGTATACAGGACTGAACCATAAAACTCTAGTTCATGTAAGTACTTAAATGCTATTTGTTCAGCCAAGTACACAACACATTTTGAAAGAAACAACTGGTACAGTTTTTCATTGCTCTTATGTTTGATGAACCATACTTCATACCGAAGAAGATGGAGTGGGATGAAATGATGAAAGACAGGAATCACAGAGGCTGAGAAGTGACCTAGAAATCTTAATTTCAGCAATCATGGCTGTGGCTGAATTTAAGTTTACAGCAGCAGGGGTGAAATTGTAGTACAAATTACCATGCTGGCCAGAGAAATTATTCTCTGTTGCATGGTTATTAAATGATAGATAAATAAATAATACTGTAGGACTGATTGACAAAATATAAGTGACCTAAAAGCTAAAAGGGGCACCATGCAAATAGTACTGTGCAATCACCAGGCATTTGAAAACTGAAATGAGATTTGTCACAGTAGAGGAATCTTAAGTGGTATCTGCTTGAGCCATTGCTGAAGTCATTCACAGGAGTCCTTAATCCCAAGGAATCTGCACCTCGAATCATCTTGTAGGGTGTTTATTTTTATTTTTGAAGAAGACTGTTAACCATCCATGATGAGTAAAGCCATGTGCCGGAACTGCTTTTCAAATACTGTACTTCAGCCGTGTTCAAAGGCTTTCTCCCCACATCTTAACATCGATGATATCTGCAATATGTAAGTGTAGCAAATCAAAACATTGTACACTTTAAATTTACACAATGTTCTAAGTCCAGTGATTTCTTAGACTTGATGAAATACAGTAGTTGGGACAGTGTTAGGTCTTCCCTCTCTTCTCTCTTGTTGGTTGTAAGTATGGGCAAACTAGTTTGGATTAAAGGTAAAATTCCCTGGCACCGAAGATGGCATATCCACGTGTTGCACCCGTCATTCAACCCCCCCAGGCTTTGTTGGCTGCAGGGCTCCCTGGCCCCAGACAACAATGCAATGACATGACAAACAGAAAAAGGAACTGGTGTTCACTTTTTAAAATGCCACTCTGCTGGCTTGTGAGGATAACCACTTGAAAAAGCTCCCAGTTGATGCTGTTGAACAATTTATGTTTCCTTTTTAAATTTGCCGAATCTCATTACTGTCCAATAATACTAAATCTCCATAGACGATATAGCTTCTGAATTTAACCAGTGTATCTTTGATTTAGTTTATTGATAAACATGTGTTCGGGTACTCGGAAGATATAATGCCTCCTGCTATCTCTGCTCTCCTAAAGCTAAAGCTGGGAAGGGACACAAGACAGACCATATATATTCAAAATTGTACAGCATTTACAAAAGTACAGTTAAGAAGTAATGGATCAAAGACTAGTCCTCTGGGCTAGGGAATGGGTGCAGTTAATCAAGCAAAGCTTCCGGAATAGCTTTTCTGGAAGCCGAAACCAAAACGTCTGGTGAAAGTGTGGAGGTTTCTATCTTTTGGCTTTGCCACTCCAAAATTAGGGGAAGTAGAAATATTTTGTCAATTTGTCAAAATGTGTAAGTTCCAAAGATCAAAATTGGCAAATGTACCGACTATCATCAAATATTACTTTGGATTTAAAAAATAAAGAATAACTGAGGTACAAGGCATGGGATAAATTCGTTTGTTGACTCCTCTCCATTCACTGTAGAATGCAGATTATCTTCCCTAGTCTAGTCTGACTTTCCTCTCTGCCCCCCAAAGGCAAGCACACTTTACAGGTGAGGATACATAGTTCTGGACTGCACAACATGTCTAAGGTCACGCAGAGGGAGGACTGTGGTGCGCATGGCAGGACGACGGCAGCACTCCTGACTCCCAGCCCAGTTCTTCTGATTAGAGTCTTGAAATGTGGGATCTGGCAATGCACATCACTCTTGTCCACAGGCAAAAATGTAGAATATTTGAGCAACTTGTACATTTGCTTTATTCTGCTTCTTGCAGAATCAAGAATAGATTTTAATCATTCATAACTTTCGGCCTCATTTTAAATGCCTTTTATTATTTTCTGTTGTGTACCAACAAGTTGTCTTAACAAAATGTTGAAATGCACTTCCTTGAGAAATTTAGCTCATAGTCAGTGTCAACTTCTTCCCTTCCTCAGGAATATATTCAAGTTGCAGTGTTCATGCTTCAAGTCTGATATTTGACACACAGGCTGGGCTGAGCACATTTTGGGGTTTGGATTATTATATTTAACTGGCTTATTTAATGTGAAAATCAAGACTTATAAATAGTTTTGGATCAGCTGTAGAGGGCATGTCTTAGTAGAAATTGGAAACTAATTGAAGATTGTCTTGGGTTCTACCTGCTTCCCCTTCACGTTTTGAGTGCCCTTTCTCTTGCTTTTCAGTAATCTCATTCCTCTCAAATGCCCAAGGCCCTCACTCTTCCTGTGATTAATCCAGTCTCCTAATGAATTGACCAGGATCCTGACCACCTGACCACCACCACCTCAATGTTTAGAAATCCGTTGCCTTATTCTGTCAGAGTTGTGATGTCCTACTAGCTAGTAGGACGAGATCATCAATTACAGTCGTATAACATCTACTAACACATACTCTTTTACAATATAGTGAACCAGAGTCTACCTAGTCACATTTTATGTTTGAGTCCACAAAGCCAATACCTAGAGTTGAATGCTAGTTCTTGTCAAGTGGAAACTGCTTCCCTGCAGGTGACACACTAGGACCAAGGCATTTGCTTTGAGATGTCGCTTTAATGCGGCATCTTCATAGTATATTATAAGTCTGTAAGCACAATGACTGAGGACCATGGAACATTTTGGGATATTCCTTCCCACTGTGCAAGCAGCTGTATGACCACCAGACTGGCAAGTAAAATAAAGGAAGGATATTGTTACAGAGGAATCATGAAGATTCTAATGGTACTAGATTCAGTTAATAGGTTTCAGTGACTATTTTCTATATTTCTCAAATATTCTCTTTCTAAGTATTTTGTTTCACAATTTGTACAAATACATTTAAGTCCCAGAAAACAGAACACTTTTAGTATGCCAATCGCAGACTGGCTCTCACATTTGAAAGTTTGTTTGTGTGCATTAAAGCAGTGTCTGCATGTAGTTGAAAAAGGAAGGCACAGGAACCCAAAAACACTAAAATCTTGTAACAAATGTTGAGTAAGCTCTGCCTCATCCCTCCTCAATCTTAAATTCTACACCCTAGAAGCATGTTTCTAACATTTTTTCAATGGTATAATGATCTATTTTAGACATTACTGTTGACTTCTTGTTTTATAAGACACGGTGAAAAAACCCTTTCTCTCAAGTTGGTTGAAACTTTATTAAAGACTTAGTTTACTTTGACCTTGAATCATTGTTTCTTACTGAACCAATAGCTGTACTACTTTTGTTCTTATAACTTTCAGTACTTAAACTCCTTCTCCTGCTCTTTTTGGTTCTCTCTCTCTCTACCTACATTTCTTTCCCTTCTTTCTTTTCCTTTTCCTCCTACTTTTTGTTATCCTGCTGGAGTTAGAAATTACTTTTTTAAAAATTTTCCTAGTTTTTTATATACCTATAGGAATAATTTCCCAATGTGTCTGTTAGGTATTAATGATTTTTCTCTGAATATTTCTTTTATCAGCTTTTTTTCTCATTTAGTAAATTCATATTCTCTTTTTTCTACTCCAATATTAATGAGGGTATTTGAAGTTTTCTTCTACTCCCTGGTTTTCTTGAGTCTCTGTTTTTTGAGTCCCTTTATAGTGCTTCTAATTTTTTGTTCTCTTTCATGTCAGAGGCTTCCCTGTAATCCATGATGATCCTGGCTGTCATTCATATTAAGAATAGGCCTTAAAAAGACAACTGGAGAAGCCTGTTTACATGGACAGAGCTTGTTATCAGTGAGCTGTGCTCTAGAGTGATAAAATGCAAGTTGGCATTTCCATAAATACATGCAAATGTCAGTTTCTGTGGATCTCCCCTGAGACAACTGTTTCTCCAAAGAAGAATTTTTGCTTCCCATTATGAAAACCCCAGTCAACACAGGACTGGATGTCCCCACATCCAAGATTTCACTAGATCCATTTTTCCAGAACATAAGCTATGGTCTGCTGCAGTGCCTTGGGCATGTTTGTTACTGGCTGGGTGGAGGGGTGAGGGCATCTGGGTATGTAGCCATTCCTTACACAGACATCCAGTCAGTCCCTGTAGACTCAGCCATAAGTCCCCATCACTTTCTAGTCCACCTGGTTCTTCCTACACAGAGCCTCTCTGTGACTCTGCGGTGTGGATTCCCCTGACTTTTTTTCTCTGCAGAAATGTAGGGTTTTGTGTGTTTTGTTCTGTTACGTCAGTACTGATCTCAGAATTCGGTGATATCTCTTAATGGCTCTTGTCTCCTCACCCATATTCTTTATCTTTGAGTTGAGAGTTTGTTGTTTTTTTAAAAAAATTCTCTAGTTATTATTTTAATGAAATTCCATGAAAAACTAATATGAAGACATGTGATCAACTGGCCATTTTTTTACTAGAAGTCTCAGCATGTATCTTTAATTGAAACAGCCTTGAGTGATATATATTTATTGCATGATCTTATAGTAGCTTGCAGAGTAACTTGATCATGAGAGTAATGTGTGATAGTAAGCAACTGATAACTTGCTGTTTTATGATAATATCATATTATGCATGATTATAAACTATACTATAACTTTGGGATGTTTTCTGTCTGGTTTTATATTTGTAATAAGGACTAAAGTAGCAGTTAGAGACTTTTTAGTGATTCAATTTTGAATTAAGTTTTTTAATTACTCATATTTAGAATTTTGGAATCATTCTTATTTAAGGATACTCTGAAATCACAAGGCAGTCTTTTTAAAAGGGAAGAAGTGTTATTAGCTACTAGTACTAGTTAATATGAATGACAGTTATTTCCAGTGCTGTGCAACTAGAAAAGAAAATGCAGAAATAAGTAGGAAACAGGAAATAAATAAAATTTACTCATAAATAAAGGAACTGAAGGAGGGTTTTATAGAAAATATTATGTGGCTGCTGACATTAATAACCAAGTTCAAATTTTGGATTTGTCAAAGCCGTCTCATTGTTCTTATTTTTTTTTATTTATTTTATCTCATTTTTGAGATAAAATAAATAAAATTCTTATATTTTATAAATAGAAAATGTTATATAATAGACCTTAAAAATAAATAAAATAGCATGTTATTCTGTTTTATAAGATGAATTTCTACATGAATATTGTGGCTAAAAAAAGGGAAAAAGGAAAAAGAACATTATTTGAGAACTAGCTGATGATCTCTAAATCCCACACTAGCCCTACAATTTAATCACTGCAAGTCCCTTAAATTATTCTGCTCGTCTTGTCCATATAATTGCAATAATAATACCTGCTCTTACAGAATTATGGATTTCAAATTAGGTACTGTATGAGGAACTATAAATTCCTTTAGATATGCAATTTATTATTACTGATCAAATATGTGGAAATGATAAGAAAAGTAAAAAGTCCATGACATTATCAGACAACTTGCAATTTTCTCCTTTCACTACTAACGTTTATGTACAGAGTTGTCCCTATATGTCTCCTATCGTGTTTAATCCAAGCCAACTAGTAGTGTAGCTCTAACTACATGGTCAAATCACATTTGCTGTCAAAAGCTGCCGCTCATAGAAGATCATGAGATATAATTATGTAATTGTTAAATATCTAACAGGAATGTCATTCCTTTGCCAGAAGATTTCAGAGAAAACTGAACCAGAAGCTGGAAGTCTTCTGTTGTTTCAACTGAGCTTTCTCATATCATATACATAGAAGTATGCTAAAAATACAGTCATGCAATTCTGCTCAAAATGTCTATGAAATACAGTTTCTAATTTCACTCTAACACAGTTTTTCAGCTAATGTCTATAACCTCAAAACATCTCTTACAAGAGCATGGGGATCTGAAGTGGTGTTTACTCAGTGAGGTGGAATTTTTTTATGGTCTTTAACGACTCTGCCAGTATTTCTGAGCATATATGAGCTCATGCCATATTTTCTGATAGTTTCTTATGCAAAGAAAAGTGGTGAATTCCTTTTGGTCCATAAAGTCTAGAGATGATTTGCTAGAGGAAGAAAAATCTGTAGAGACAATCTTACCTTTATTTCTTGAAATCTATTAAAATCTCATACAAATGTATATTATTGTCTTTCTCCTATAAGTGCCTGCACTGTATAACAACAACAAATATAAGCCCAATGTCAGAAGAGCCCACACTTTGCTCCCCAGTTTCGAGAAAGTGTCCCCTGTGATTTCTGTGTTATTGGTAGTGGATGCTCAGATTAAGGAGCAGCTCTGTCATGGTAACATTTCATCTGGATCTGATTCTAGCCACACACCATTTTGTTCTTCTTTCCTGCCCTGGATTTTGAGGTGCATTTATTTTTGTTATGTTTAATGACAAGCAGGTTAGATCTTTACTTAATTGCTGGTGACCCGTCAAGTATGAGAAATGAGTATGCAATCTTCATCAAACTGTAACCCTTAGGAGCCCAGGAAATTGTTTACAAAGGAAATATATTATATGAACATAGTAACTGGGTTGGCAATTTTTAAAAAGACAATGCAATTTCTGACCATTGTGAGTGGCCCTCCTTTCAGGAAACCATACAAATCCCAGCACAAGTGAACACGTGTCAGTGAACAAGAGTACTATACTCTGGGAACAGTACTTTAATGTCTGTTCTACCCACCAAGTATGCATTGACTTCAGAAGCCCCATGTTTAACTTTAAAGACACTCATGAAAAGCTTTTCATTATTGAGGCCAGAATAGAAAAGAGATGATTCTGATAAACAGTTTAATACTTATAAAAAAATCTGATCTTAATCCACAAAACCAAATAATCACAATCACAAGAGATCTTGACTCTGACATGTAATTTTATAAACCCTATTTTACCTAATACAGTAGTTGAACTAGCACACTCCAGTTAATATCAATTTACCTTATCACCAATTTTTAATCAAATGGATTATTAAAAGGTACTTGGAACGACACTAGACATGTTATTTGGGAATTGTTTTTTTGGTCTTGTGATTGGAAAGATGTGGGTTCTCTCAGTGTAACTTAGATAAGGCATCTAAATTATCATATATAGAACTAAGTGAAGGCACCCATAACTAACATCAGATAAATTTAATTCTAGAAAAATGAATAGCACTTATGTATTGTACTTCTCACCATAGGAAATCATTAGAAAAAGTGGAGTTCACCTAATAAACTTTTAGGCTCCTTGAAACTGAGTCTCAGCCTTAATTGATGGACAAATGGACACAGATTCTCTACCTGAAGTTTGAACCTCATTTAAAACTCATCTGAATATTGGCCACATGTGTTCCATTATAATGATGGTTGTTCCATTAACTCACAACACACTGCTTTCCAGTTTGGATAACTTTAATTATTTACAACATATTCTTACTATTAAGAGACTTTCTTACAAGGCTTATGAATATATTCTATCCTTTTCTTCTTCCCTTCTTTCTATTCTAACTTTCTTTATCCAAGTATAATATAAAGTGTTTTTTTAAAAAATAGAGGAAGCCTGTGGCCAAGGTACTAAGAAAAAAGCAGGACATGAATTCTTTTACACTTAGTACAAGGAGGTTGCAAATGGGCTCTGAGCTTCTGTGCTTCAGATGCTAACAGGAAAACGTGATCAAAAACTTGATTCATAGAATGGGTTATATAAATAAAATATTTGCTCAGAAAAAGTGTAATTATTTAGGTACTAAGAACTGAGAAATTTTACCAGAAACATCACTCTAAAGCATCAATATAGCAAGCTTAAATTAAATGGGGGAAAATTGATTGCCAAAGCAAATGTCACCAACTGTTACCCTGAATTTTAACGACTTTCTCTGCTTTTTATCTGTGGCTCCAGGAGAATGGACTGATTTCAATAAATGCCACTGAGAGACTGGTCAGTTGCCAGGTCCCAATTCTACACTGAGCTCCAACTCAAATATAATTAGTGATTAAGAGGTTCAGACAAGCACACTTGGTTGGTATGCTTACTAGAAAAGCTATGGCTAAGCAGCTAGCTCATAGACCCCAAACTTTATTAGAACACCGAAACAGGAAATATTGGTGACTTCCAGACAAATGAATCTGTGAGCCTTACTGGTAGATTTTGAGAAATAAAATGGCATCATTGTTAGAAGGGGCAGATCAGGTGACTATTTGCTCTGGGTTTTTACAGTCATGAACATCTTCATATGTAGATTTGTCAGGGTATCTTCAAAGTAGGTGATAAATAGAATCATTATATTTGTGTGTGTTTGTTGAAAACAATTAATTAAACACAGAAATTTTAAAGGATACCACAATTTTGTGAATCTCCTAGCTTTTTTCACTACTTTTTAAGTTTCAAGGAAATAGCTTGGAGTTTTCTCAACTACATATAGACCTTAGGTAACTGTAAAGATTTAAAACTACTCTATGTGATTTTTTCTAGTAGCATGAGTACAGAATTATAACTATAAGTAATAAGCTCATCAAAAACTGACTTGACCTGAAATGGGCATGTTCTTATCAGTCTAAGGAATGTGGTATGGACTAGCAGTGATGTGGTAGTCAGCTTCAAAACAGCCCTTAATGATCTTGGTAGTCGCCCTCAAACATTACCAGGGTCGACTGATGTAACAAATATATGGATAAAGTAATGAAGTAAGGGTATGTCACCTTGGCGAATAGGCTATTGAAAGATTTCAGCTTCCCCTTTAATGTCTCTTTCTCTTTTTCTCTATCTTTTTCTCTATCTCTTTCATCACTCACTCTGGAAGAAGCCGGCTAACATATTGTGAGCAACCCTATAGAAAGTCCCATATGATGAGAGACTGAGGACCTCCCTCCAAGAGCCCGTGATGCCAGCAACCACATGAATGAGTTTCAAAGTTCTTTTGACTTCACTCAAGTAATAGGATGACTGCAATCTCATGAGAAACCTGAGTCAAGACCCTAGACAGGCTAGAACAACAACTACAGCATCTGTGCAAAGAGATGGCAAAACATGGAACAGATAAACACAAAAACATAAACAGATAAAACAGTATAAATATAGTCAAAATAGTCAAATATACAAAACAGTATAAATATACTACAAAATAGTCAAAATAAACAGAAAGATATTTGGAAAGGGAAAAAAGACCATAAAGAACAAACATAAAATAAGAAATAATATGCTACAATTACATATAAACACATATTTATATTAAATATAAATAGTCTAAAAACACTAATTAAGAAGCAGAATAGATAAAAATAGATAAAATAGATAAAAACAGTGACCCAACTATGTATGACCCACATGTAAAATAATTTGAAATGTAAGAATAAAGGTAGGTAAAAAGTAAAAGGATAGGGAAACATATAATCAACAATCAGAAGGAAGGTTGAAATGTTTACATTTTGTCTACTATCAGACAAAGTAGACTTCGGGGCAAAGAAAATTACCAAAGACAGAAAAGGACATTACATAATAATAAATTATTAATTTACCAGGAAGACATAATAATCCTCCATGTATTTACATCTAACAATAGAGTTCAGAACATAGGAAGCAAAAACTGACTAAATTAAAAAGAGAAACAAATCCACAATTATAGTTGGAGACTTGAACACTCCTCTCACAATAATCTAAGTTGGTGACAGAAAAATCATCAAGCATAGGGCGGACATGAACATCACCATTGATGGACCAATGAGACCTAACTAACATTCCAATTATAGAACATTCCATCCAAAAACAGCAGAATATACATTTTCCTCAAGTGCAGTTGGAATGTTCACCAAGATAGACATATCCTAGGAAGGAAAAACATTTTAACACAGGAAATAATTAAAATCAGAAAAGTAAGTTCTCAGATTTCAATGAAAGTAAAGTAGAAATCAATAACAAAAAGATAACAATGCTAAGTGAAGTAAGAAAGATAGAAAAGAACAAATACCATATGATTTCACTTATGTGCAGAATCTAAAATACAAAACAAATAAGCAAATAAAAAAAAGAAATACACTTGTAAATAGAGAGGAAAGGTGAAGGGGATAGAGAGATAGAAACTTCCAATTAGAAAGTAAGTAAATCATGGGGATGGAAAGTACAGCATAGGGAATATTATCAATAATACTGTAATAACTTTGTATGGTGACAAATAGAAACTGTATTTGGGGTATTTCACAATGTACATTGTTGCATCACTGTGTTATAAACCTGAAAAGAAAAAAACTAATATAATATTGTATGTCAACTCTACTACAGTTAAAGAAAGATAACAGGAAAATTCCTAAATACCTGTAAATTAATAATCCACAATTCTAAATAATTCATAGTTCAAATAGGAAGTCTTAGTGGAAATCAGAAAATATTTTGAATTGAAAGAAAATGAGAAGGCAATTTATCAAAATGTGTGTGATCACACTAAAGCAGTGCTTAGAAGAAGATTCTTAACATTAAATGCTGGTATTAGAAAAGAAAAACGTCTTAAATCAATAATCTAAATTTCCACTTTAAGCAAATAGAAAAGTAAGGGCAAATAAACCCAAAGCAAGTGACAGGAAATAAATAATAAAGAGTAGAACAGAAATTAATGAAATGGAAACACAAAACCAATAAGGAAAATCAATGAAAAATAAAAGGTGGTTCTTTGAAAAGATCAATAAAATTGATAAAATCTAGCAATACTGACAAAGGATAAAGAAGTAAATTACCAAAATCAGGAAGGAAAGAAAGGAAACCACTGCACTCTGAATCCATAAAATGATAATCAGAGAAAGCACAAATAAATCTGTGCACATAAAGTCACAAATTTAGATGAAATAGACCAATTATTTGAAAACTACCAACTACCAAAACTCACCTCAGTTGAAACAGATAACCTGAATGGTATTATAACTATTAAAGAAATTGAGTTCATAGTTGAAAAAACTTCCAAA
Source organism: Manis javanica (assembly GCF_040802235.1). Classification (NCBI taxonomy): domain Eukaryota; kingdom Metazoa; phylum Chordata; class Mammalia; order Pholidota; family Manidae; genus Manis; species Manis javanica. The sequence continues at coordinate 70,691,178 of NC_133168.1, forward strand.
AGAGGAATTTCCAGCAGTTTTACTGTTTAAATCTATCAAACATTTAACAAAGATATAAAACCATTTCTGCATAATCTTTTCAAGAAACTGAAGGAGGAAGAAATACTTAATAATTCACTTCATGAAGACAGCAGTAGCCAAATAACAAATCAGGCAAAGATATTACAAGAAAAAATATACATAACAGACCAATATACTTACAGACATGGATGCAAACATTATTAACAAAATTTTAGTTGAGTGCATTATATAAAAATGGATATTAATTGGAATTCATCACAGGAATGTAGGACTGATTCAATATTTGAAAAATTGATCAACGGTATCTACCATGTTAACAGCCTAAAGAAACAAAACTCATAAGCATATCAACTGATGTGGAAGAAACAACTGATAAATCAACATCAATTCATGATTAAAAGACAGAAAAATCAGCAAACCAGGGTCAAAAGGGAACTTCCTCAACCTGATAATGGGCATTTACTGAAACCCACAGCTAAATCTTGTTATGATACTTGTTATGATGTTAACATGCTTGTTATGATATTAACATCAAACAGTCTTATTTGTGAAAGACTGAATATTTTCCTCCTGAGGTCAGGAGTAAGGCAAGGATGTACAGCCTCACAAACATTATAATTAAAGTCCATGCCAATGTAGTAAGTCAAAAACATCCAAAAGTAATAGGCATCCAGACTGAAGAGCAATACATAAAACTGTCACTATTCATAGGCAGCATCATTTTCTATACAGAAATTCCCAAAGGAATTACTGCACAGCAACTCCTAGAATTAGTTAATTTAGTAAAGATACCGGCTATAAGGTCAACACACAAAAGTAAATGATATCTCTATATAGTAGCAATAAACAATTGGAAATTAATATTTTAAAACGCATTTACCATAATTCCCAAACACATAAAAGACTTCAGTATATAACTCTAAGAAACCTTGTACAGGATCTGTATGCTGAAAACATAATGCTTATGAAAACAAGCAGAACTAGCCTAAATAGATGAGTGGATAAAGAAGAGGTGGTACATATATACAATGGAATTTCACTCATCCATAAAAAGAATGAAGTCTTGCTCATTGCAACTACATGCATGGACCTAAAGGGTGTTATGCTAAGTGAAATAAGCCAGACAGAAAAAGACAAGGGTGGCATGATTTCACATAGTCATGGAATGTAAAACACAAAACAAATGAACAAACAAAACAGAAATAGACTCATAAACACAGAAAACAGGCTAGTGGTTGCCATGGGGAAAGGAAGTGGGAGGGTAGACAAAATAGGTGAAGGGGATAAAGTTGCATGAACTTCCAATTAGAAAATAAATTAGTCACAGAGATGAAAAGTACAGCAAAGGGAATATAGTCAATGATATTGTAATATCTTTGTATGATGACAGATGGTAGCTACACTTGTGGTCAGCATTTCACGATGTATAAAATTGTTGAATCACTATGTTATAAACCTGAAATCAATATATTATTGTATATCAACTATATTTCAATGAAAAAAAGACTTAATAAATACATACCTTTTTCATGGATTAGAAGACTCAACATACTAAAGATGTTCATTCTTCTCAAATTAATCTATCTACAGATTTGATGTAATTCCCCATGGATTTTTTTTGTCATGTACAAAAATTGATTCTAAAATTTATGCATAAAATGAAAAGAGTAGAATAGCTAAAGCAATTTGGTAAAAGAGAATAAAGTTGGAGGAATCAGATGATTCTTCTAGGGCTTACAATAAAGCTAAGCATATAAGACTGGATTATTGGCACAAGGATAGACCCACAGATCAACGGCACAGAATGGATAGTCTAGATATAGACTCACACCAGTGTGATCAATTGATTTTTGATTAGAGTACAAAAGTTATTCAATTGAGGACAGTCTTTTCAACTATGAAGTTGGAAAAATGGACATCAAATTTGGTATGCAAATTGATAAGATAACAATGAACCTCCATTTAAACCTCATACCTTATGCAAAAATAAAATAAGTCATAGATCAACATGTAAAGCCCAATGCTATAAAATGTTTGGAAGAAAACATAAGAGCATCTATGTTGTGATATAGAGTTAAGCAACAAGTTCTTAGATATGAAACAGAAACCATAATATAGATGATAAATTGGGCTTCATCAAAAGCAAACATGTTTGGTATGTGGAAGCAACTACTGAGAAAATGAAAACCAATCTACAAATTTGGAGGAAATATTTGCAAATCACATAGCTGATAAAGAGCTTGTATTCTGAATATGTAAAGGACTCTCAAAATTCAATAGGAAGCAAGCAAACAACCCAATTTTAAAATGGGCAGAAGACTTGAACACATCACACTAAGATATAAGGAAGATACAAGCTCTGGGTGTCAGCAAATGCCCATTATGAGGCCTATAGAAATTGGTCAGCATCTTTGACTTTCAGAGAACTGCGAAGTTAAATTACGATAAAATACCACTACATATCTTTGAAAAGATCTAAAATAATGGCCATACCGAGTGCCAACAATGAAGCCACGCAACAGGAATTCTTATACATTGCTGTTGGGAATGCAAAATGGCACACTGAAATGGGGAAAACAGCTTAGCAATTTCTCATAAAGTTAAACGTGTATTTACTCTATGACTTGGCAGTCTCTTCCCCTAGGATTTACCCTAATGCAATGCAAATCATGTTCTCATGCAAAAAACCTCTTTATGAATATTTATGGTAGCCCCCCTTATCACTTCCCAAACTGAAAAAACAAAAACAGAAATAGATGTCCTTCAATAGATGAGTGGATAAACAAACTGGCAGACTGATACAATGGAATATTACTAAATAATAAAAAGGAACAACTTATTGACACCAGAAACACCTTGAAGTAATATCAAAGGCCTTTGTTGAGTGAAAGAAGCCAGACTCAAAATGTTACATGCCGCATGCCTCTATCATTTGGGGTACTAGAGAAGACAGAACTGTAGAAGAGATCAGCAGTTGCCCAGGGTTAGGGTCTGGAAGAGGATGTGATGATAAAAAGTCCTTTTTTTGAGGGTAACAGCCACTGTTCTGTATCCTGACTGTGGATGGAATCTATGCCTGTGTTGAAACCACACAGAACTCATACACTCAAAAATTTTTACAGAACTCATACACTCAAAAATTTTTATTTTAAATTTCACTGTAACTTAATTTTTAAAATAAGACTAAAATAAAGAAAAAGCTATTATGAAGAGGAAAATTACAAGTATCTTAAAAAGAACTAAGCATTAGCCATAGGTGTCAAATAAAGTATAATGATATTCAGAAACATTTAAAATAAATCCCTGAGGAAAAGTGGAGAACTTGAGACCTTTGAGGCTGTTTGGTGAGTAAACACTGTTAAATTCCAATCCTTTGTTTCTAGACTTAGCTGCAGCTGTGGGCATTCCCAGTGTCTCTCCTCCTGGGAGGAGGGCAGCCACAGGCTGGGTTGTACATCCAACAGACTGGAGTCAAGGCCAAACCTTCCAAGGCTTACAGATATATTAGAGATCTGCTCCAAACTTATAAACATGATAAAAATGTCCTAACATTGAAAAAAATCACTTTTTAGATAATTCATAAAGTCTACCGTCCTCTCCAACATTCTACTTATCTGTGGTTGACAGTGATGTGGTCACATAGTCAGGACATGCTGATCTAGGGTTTTATGATGAGCAGCTCCCAATCTCAGGAGCTTAAAAGAACTAGTGTATTCCTTGCTCATGCTACATGGTTTTGCTGCTTGCCTATCAGTGGTTTCCGGGAATTCTGCTCTAACTTGTGTTCACTCAGGAACCCAGGCTGAGGAGTGCTCCATCTCTGTACTCGACATTTGCTGGAAAAAGGAGTGGTGAAGTGATGAATCACCGTATTGGGTCTTAAGTACTCCTCCAGAAGTGGCCTGAGTCACTTCCTCTCACATTTTATGAGTCAAAGGAAGTCAAATGACCATGCCTAACCACAAAAGGGTGGAAAAGAAATCCTACCATTTGCTCCAAAGGGGCCAAAAGTATTTGATGAACAGAATGAGTGTCAATCAACCTTAGTCACAATCATAAGATAAATGCCTGACATCAGTAAGAATCCAATGGGTTTAGCCCATTAGAGTTCCCATATTTTGCAAAACAGATTTGTTTTAAATTCCGTGGTAAAAATCTTTACATTTTTCCTAGTTCCCCAAAACAGTTGTTCTTAAAAAAAGCAACTTGACATGTCTTATTTCATTTTTCTCTAAGGCAAAAACAAAACCAGACCTTAAGCTGATAAGCCATTTTCAGATGTGAGACCCTACCAAGTTAGGGTAGAAATATGTTAGAAAGAAAAAGATTTCATTAGGCTTAACAAGAGTCCTTCCATTTGCAAGACTTTTTCCTGAGTACTTTTATTTATCTGGTTTATTCATCTAGCCATATTTTTTCACTTTACTAAAGTATTTTTGATTGCCAACTAGTGCTGTAGATTTTGCTGATCATAGACTACTCAATGCCAACCCTTTGAACTCTTGTAATAATTGCTAATATTTAAGCATCACCAGTAAATAATATAAAATATAAAATCCGCCTGGAAATGTGCATAAACCAACTTATGGGTTACTTCAACATAGATTCCATGCTTGGAGAATATGGTTTGTGCCTGCAGCATAGCTCACTGAGGTTATCATTTGCATTTGCCTCAGAAACTTAAAATTCAGAACCAATATTATGAAAATGCATGTGCTCACAGAAGTTTAGAAGCTATGGTTTTTGACCTTGAGGATAAGTTCTATCTTTTCATAAAATATTGATGGTAAGTCATTATGCATTCCTTCCTTCCATCCCACCCCACTGCTTACCATCACTTTAGAATTTCCATTTCTATACATCGTCCTCGTGGTCATATCTGATAGTCTCTGGAGAAAAGATCTCTGGTTTCAGATGTGAGGAAACTGTGTTTTCTAATCCCCAAGGACTTATCAAAGATCAGAGCTTTTCACTTACATCTAAGAATCAGATATTCCATGTATTCACACACCTCAGAACAACCATTGCTCAAGAGGTTCAAATTTTCACTGGCTGACACTTCACTGTTTATAGTCAGTGTATTTTAGGTTTAACTAAACCACTTCTGAAAATGCTCCATGGTCCAGTTTTGAAACTGATCATTAATACAATAGTTAAATCCTGGCATCTGGGGAATAATCCTTCTTTAAAAAAGATCATCCATTTAACTTAAAAAAGATATAATGGGGAATAATGTGTATCTAATTATTAATGTACTATAGAAATTAGCTTTTATATTACAATTTATATTGCAATTACCTTCTTTGTGTCATAAAGCAGAACAATACAGAATAAGAACTTCTTTATTAATGCCTAATAGCATGGTAATTTGAAATATTCAAGTTTCTTTAATAAGGTAGTGTATGAAATGTTACTTAATTTGACAAGATTAATTATACAATTAATTTAAGACTGCTCTCAATTAAATTAGTAAAAATTCTTAGGCTTGCTGCTTTTGAAAAGAGTGCTGGAACCTAGCATGAAGTGAGATAACTATTAAACCTGATATTAATTAGACTGAGATGGAATAATGCATGTCTTGTTAATAAAAAGGGCATTGTAAGAGAGCTGGTAAAGACACATTATGTCATTACTTTAATAACAATAATACCCCAGCCCTCTAAACAATTTAGGTCCTCCATCAATACTGGAAAATACGGTGGCTCGGGATGGTGCTTACAAGTAGGAAGGGCCATGATGACAATGACACTCCTGTCTGGCAGTCCTGATTCCATGTATTTTGGGGTTCTGTTCCCATAGAATAATACCATGGGGAACTGACTGACTGTCAAAATACCTCCAAGGTGACATAATCTTGGTGAATTCACTACGGTCCAGTTTCTGATCTTCTTTTCTAATCCAAGAGCTTTTCAGGTCCAAAGACTTAAGCTTGTCAGAGTCCCAGGGTTTCTTAGATTCAAGTCATCTGAGAGATACTAATTAAATTCATAACCCACTGAAGTATAATCACAAAATCCTCATTTATGTATTTACAACAGAGACAGCTGTCTTTTGGGGGACCAGCAGGCACACTTGCTATACTATGGCAAGTACTTTCATGATATCAGAGTACCTGCAATATTATTTGTTTTCTTGTTTAGTCTACAAAGAAGTATTGAGTGTGTATCATCCAGGCAACAGTAGAGCCAAAGCATCATTCCTATTCCACTGTACAAAACCTTTCTCTAATAACTAGAATGTTCCTGTTGCTCAGAGTTTCTGTATATCTCTCTGCATCTCCAAGCCCCCTGCCCTCTACATGGCACTGGAATCTGTGATAATTCTATGGCTGAAGCACAAAAGGATGGGGGTTAAAGTGAAGGTTTAGTGTTTTGTTGGCCTTACAATGCAAGTCAAGCAGGAAAGGGGACTAAGAAGCTGGGAGAAACCCATTGATTTTGGTGCAATTAAGTCTTGTTCTGGGCTAAGAATCATTCTGAATATTCTACAGATTATGAGACTGACGCGCTGCCCACTGCGCCAAGAGGGCCCCTTGAATATTCTATATAATTTTGCATGCTTTGCATGCCAAGTGTGAAATTTCCTAATTTGTCTCATACTTCTGTGGAACCAGAAGCACTTAGTACATTGAACCCAGTGGTTTCCTGAATTGGGGTTAGTTTGGGTGAGAAACAGGGACTCTACTAATGTCTGTGGAAGGAGGAGAAATTTTCCTTTGGGGTAATTCAGGGCCACATTAGATCTATGTCCTGGGAGCAGAGGACACACTGCATGGAGCCCCTCCTCTTCCTGAGTGCCAGCTTTCCTTTCGCCCAGGCAGGGGAGCCATGGACCCTGCACAGAATGCAGGAGGATACATGGAGGCTCATCAGAGAGAAGTTGTGGAGGTAGATTACACATCATAGTGCTAGAAAGGCATCTCCCAAGATCATTTATAAGAACAAAGGTAAAATCCATAGTTAAAACCAAAGGTGAGAGAGAGAGACAAAAAAAAAAAATAGTCCCTGAATGTTTTGAATGAATCATGTGGTAGCCTTGGCTTCCAAATGCAGATTAACTCCAATTTATAAATAGAATGTCAAGTGTAAACAACTATAGAGATACCTTTTCCTAAACTCATAATTTTCAAATGAGAAAAGAAAGAGCCATACAAGTCAAGTTCACACAATTAGTAGTAGAGCTGGAGCTCAAAACCTAGGTTTCTTGGGACTCAGTCCAATATATTTTATATTTTACCTTGACATTAGGTAACTCCTATAAACTTGCATACAAATAATTAAGTAGAAAAATCTCTTAAATTGCAAAACCACTGAAATATGCTATTAAAAGATATTCACATAGTGCATACTCAATGGGTAGTCATCCCAGGGTGATCGTCATTATGGAAACAATAGCTTGCATTTATTGAATGCTAACTGTATGCCCATCAGCATTCTAAAGACAGATTACTTTCCTGTTGACTTCCACTATAAATTGGGGGCTCTGTTTTCTATCAAAACAAACAATGACTCTAAGACACTTAAAATTAAGTTTCTGAACATATAGTAGAAAAAGCATCATATTAGTATTCACAGTCTACATACACTAAACTCTTCTATTCAGCCACTTCACAGGTATTTAAATTTGAACTAATTGAAATACACTACATATGTATTAAAATTTACATCTTATAGGGAGTTCTTTGTGACTCCACTGTAGGGGAATACTTAAGTAATGTAATAGGAAATAACAAAGGTCCTTTAAGTGTAGTTTCTCTGCTATCTATTGAACTTAATATTTTATATGCATACACACACACACACATACACACACACACACATGTTCACACACACACTCACTCCTGATCAAACTAGTCATGATCTCCTCAAGTCTCCAGTGGATAGTCCTTTCTGAAAATAATTGGTTACCTACAGGGATATTAAGTATTTAGCAGTAACCCACCAAGCTATTGCTGTCTTAGGATGTTTAATGGGGTTAAAAAGGAAGTGCCATAGTGTTACACAAGTGCAGAATTTGGTTTCAGGAAAGATTCTAAGCAGGAAATTATTCTTTTTACTGAAAGCCATGCAGAGCCTTCCCTTTGACACAAAGTAAAGATCACTGCTTACTCAGGACAATGCTGCCCAAAAGGGAAAGAGAAATTGGTGTCTAATATCAGACTCAGTGTATAACTTCCATAATTAAATGTATATATTTACTGTGAGCATAATTGGACTCTTACATTTATAATGCATGCCTCTTCACAAGCTTAGAAAATACCTTCAATTTCAAAAATCACTGAAAAATGTTCTTTTAATTCATATAATAGATAATCAATGGGTAGTAGTCCCAAAGTGATGGTCACTGTGGAAATAATAGCATGCATTTGCTCATGGTGTGCCTGGCATCATTCATTCTAAGTACTTTTTGCATATTTCATTTAATTCTCACAACAATCCTGTAGAAAGTATTTATGAATACCCCCATTTTATAAGTGGAAATTCTACAGAAGTAACATGCCTAAGGTCATACAGCTAGAAAGTGATGGAGCCAGTTTCCAATTCAGATAACCTACCTCACATCTGAAACTTTTGACCACTACACAAAGCTAACAGGAAGCTACACAGAAATCCATACAGAGGACACAAATTCCTGTAATATAGTAAAAGGAGATGAAAATCCATTTGGGAACAAACAGCTACAAAGAGCAAGGCACCCAGAGGCATAATCCCAGGCTCAGGAGCAAACTCCTCTCCCCTTCAGTTTCCTACAAGGGTTCCACAATGGTAGTGATCCTGTTTGGTCCTTTGTGAAGCTCCAGTCTACCCACTATCTCTAGGCTCTCCAAACCCTGCTGTGCTGCCAAATGGCAATTCTTTAGGAGATCCTTGCTAAAAGCTTGCCTGTTCATGAGACTCAGTTAGCTGCTAACAGCTCCAGAATATTCTTGAGATTGATCAAAGCTTAATTTCACAGGTGAAGTACTTCTTAGAAGGTCTACGATTCAGGAAACTTGAGGTCTATATCTAGATCATACAACAAATAAACTGAAACTGTGTTGATATGTGTCTTAAAGATAGTTGGCTAGACTAATTTATTTGCCCAGGAACTTATTTCCACACATAAACCTAAACATTTACATTGTTCAAAATTGAGTGGCATCAATATAGCAAATGATCACATCCCACTCATTCAATGTTGCCCCAAAATAGTTAAAATCAAGAGCATTAGGTTTGGGAATACCAATGTTTAGAAAATATATCTAAGTATTTACTCTTAACCTATCATCAATATTTCTTTTAGGAATCTATCTCAAAGATAAACTCCAGGAATACAAAATGACTTATGGATAAGGTCATTCACTGTGGTATTATTTGTAATAGCAAAAGAAAGGAAATGTCCAAATGCCCCACATTAAAATATTAGTTCAATAAGCGCTGGTACAACCATGCAAAGAAATTCTATGCACATGTAAAAATGAGTGATGAAAATCGCTGTACACCAATGTGGCACAATCTCTAGAAATATTGTCAAAGGAAGAAATAGAAACACACAAAAGTATATATAATTTGGCACTTGGAAGGTAAGATGGGGGAACCACACACTTATCTTGTGCAAAGGAGCACTGAAGTCTCCCCTATGCTGACCTTTCCCAGCCCACTACCCCCAGTTTCCAATCATCAGTCTGTTTTCATTACTATAGCTCAGTTTTCATTTTTTAGAATTGCACGTAAATGTAATTCTACAATATGTAATCCTTTTGGGGGGCTTCTTTCACTCAGCATAATTATTTTGAGATTCATTCATACTGTTGAATGTATTAAGAGTTCATTCCTTTTTGTTGCTGAGTAGTATTCCATTATATGGATATACCACATTTGTTTATCTTTTCTTTGGCTGCTGGGCATTTGTTTTTGTTTTTGTTTTTCCCCCCCAGGTTTTAGCTCTTGAAAATAAAGCTGCTATGAATATTCAAGTTTATGTTTGATATGGATGTGTTTATTTCACTTAGATAAATACCAAGGTATAGAATCACTAAATCATATAATAGGTATAGTGACATTTTTAAGAAACTGCCAAATGTTTTACACAATGATTGTCCCATTTTACATTGACAACAGCATGTAAGGGTTTAACTCCTCTATATCCTGCCAATACTTGGATGATCACCCTTCTTAATTTTCGATGTTCTAATCAGCATTCAGTGGTTATCTCATGTGGTTCTAATTTGCATTTCCCAAATGACAAATGATGTTGATAATGTCTTCTTGTGCTTATTTGACAAATATTTCTTCTTTGGTAAAGTATTCCGATCTTTTATTTATTTTTTAATTGGTTGGTTTGGTTTCTTATTATTGAATTTTTAAGAGTTCTTTAGATACTCTGAATACAGTCGCTTACTAGATATATGTTATGCAAATATTTTCTCCCTGCCTTTATGCTATTGTTGCCACATTTCAATTTCACATGTACTTTAAACCTACATCACATATTATTTTTGTTTAAACAGTGAATTATACTTTAAAGAGCTAGTATTTATTTTTTAAAAATTTAAAAGACATTAATTAAGCATAGAGTTACCATTTCTAGCATTCTTTATTCCTTTTTTATAGATCCACAGTTTTGTCTGCTATCATTTTCCTTCTGTTCGAAAGACTTCTTCAGTATTCCTTGCTGTTTGTTCATCATCTGCTGACGATGAATTCTGGAAGTCGTCTGACTAAAAAAACCTTTATTTCTCTTTGGTTTTTGAAAAACATTTCAGCTGGATATAAAATTTTGGCTTTTCCCAAAATCATTTTTAAGATATTGTCTCACTGTCCTCTTGCTTGCATTGTGTTTAATAAGAAATCTTCTCTCATCCTTTTCTTTGTTCATCTATAAATAATGTGCCTTTTTTTTTTTTGGCTGCTTTTAAGAGTTTTTCTTTGTCTTTGTTTTTTGCAATATGGTTGTAAGGTACTTTAATGCTTGATATCCAATATCTTAAAAGTACTGCTTTATGCGTTTTGTCCAGTTTTTCAGTTGTTTTGGGAGTCTAGTCCCTATTTCTTTAAATTGGCCAGAATTCTTCTTTTTCATAGTTAACATATTAAAAAAAATTAAATCCACAAGAAAAAAACAATCTCTGAAAATGGATTCAAAAACTGAAATAAAGAAGCACGATTATACATCAAGTTAATGTCATAGCCACAGAAAAAATTATTCCAAATGACTTTAAAGCACACAATTTTTCTATGTATCCTTATGGGTGTATATTTTAAGGACTCATATAGATGCAAACAATTTTAGTTTTTATTTAGAAGTGTAATTGCTAAGATGATAGTGGTAATATTATATATATATATATATATATGTGTGTGTGTGTGTAATAGGATAATGCAAATAAGAAATTAAGTTAATATGGTCAGCTTAATTGCTAAGCTGATAGTAGTAATATTATTTATATATGTGTAATAGGATAATGTAAATAAGAAATTAAATTAATATGGTTAGGAATCAAAATTTTCAACATGAAAGATATAAAAGAAGTATTTGCTTATAATAATTTCTTAGAGATGGAAATATAATTATAAATTCATGGTTTATGTGCTTTTAAAATATTTAGCTCCTAGTTCTGTCCACTGAGAGATCTAGAAAAAATCACAACTTAGTAATAATCAACATGCCAATGACCCAAATTTTAGACTCTAAACACCAGTTCTCACCACAAGAACCAGGGCTTCCTGGAGGAAGGGCTGATTCCACCAGGTCCGGTCAGGCAAAATACAAGATGAGCCTGGACCTCTTCTTGGTGTCTAAAAGCAAGGAAGCTTTCAAATCATAATAGGAATGTGAAAAAGAAATTTGGGGTCTGCCATTGGCCAGGATGGGACGGTTTGAGCATCAGTAAAAATAATGAATACAATGGCTTGAAATACAACAACTACACAAAAACTTTCAAGTTCATATGAAAAAGAGAAAAAGCAAAAATTTGTTTAAAAACATACATATAACTTGATTATACACCAATGAGAAGAAAATGGAAGTACCAACTCTTTACTATGAAAACCAGCACTTGAAAACTAAAAGGAAAGAATTAAGCATTTATCCTACTTTTTCCTATATAAGCTATAATTCTAAATAAGTATTAGAGAGTAAGGTCTTCTTCACAGAAACCTGCCAATTTTAAATCCTATACTGGTTTAAACCAGATACCATCTATGAAAATTAGGATTATGCTACCCTTTATCAAGGGCATAAATGTAAATGTGGATTGAATAAAACTAAATGGGGTTTTAACCTGACTTTTCTTATATAAATGCCATATACCATTTATCAAGAGGAAAATATGACTACAGGCAAGGCATTTTAAATCTATGAATCTGATTTCTCTTTTTATGCTGTCATAGCCATTTATAGATAATTATGATAGCTGTGTTTTATCAGCACATCAGTAGAGAAGAAAGATAGTGGTGTACTTCATCACATTAAAGGTACTGAGAAGATCTATTCTTTTCGTTATGGGTTTTTGCTAATGGTGGCACCAGCTAGGGGAGGTAACCAAAATACATGATTATTGTGTGTGCATTTGGCATAAGCAGGATGAAAATGAGAGAATAAAAAGTAGAAATATTTTTGAACATAATTCAAACCTATTTTGAGAAAGTTCTATAGGAAATAAAAATCAGACATGAAAAAAATTGAGATAAAAATTTTAAAAGAGTGGGAGGAGTAAAACAGCAAACACAAAACATTTTTCCAGAAACTTTTTTAAGATAAGGCAATATATTATTGTTTTGAGCAAAGGACTTTTTGGAGGCCAACTGGAACTAGGTATGTGACTAATTAGGGCAAGTTACTTAACTTCCTGGGCCTCAGTTCTCCTATCTATAGTTTAAAGCCATTAATTGCACCAAAAACATAGGGGTTGAAAGGATTAAATAAAGTGTTGTATGTAAGTACTTATGATAAAGACTGTCCCACCTTAACTTCAGAAAATGTTAGCTAGGATTATTCTTTTGATTTAAGGTTTTGCATAATCCTAACAATTTGCACATATATCTGGGTGAAATCATACATTACCCATTTGTAGCTTAAGAGCTGGAGTATTAGAAAAATTGAGTGCCCAAGGGTCAGAAGAACAGTCATTAGGGAGAAAAAAAGATGAAAGATGGAGAAATGATAGATAGGGAAGTGTGAGTATTGGAGGTGCTGTAAATATGGTGTTTTAGTGTTAAAGACAAAATGACCTTTGTAATTTTGCTCATAGCCAACCTAGTTTTCCATCTTCTAACACACTATATTCAGTAGTGAAATCAATGATGAACAGGAGAAGCAATTCCTGGTTATAGTTAGATTATTGCTCAGACAATATAAATAAAGAGCTCCTTCTGTCTTAGTTGGTGTTACGGTCCTCTGTGTCCCAAAATTATTGCCTCATATGCCTCTTCTTTTCTGAGAAGAAGGTCAGGCCACTTTTAGTGCTGCATTTCCTATTTAATTTGCTGCTCGCTCTCCTCCGCCCTTACTTGTTCCCTAGGGACTAACTGAATAGATTTCAGTCTTTGATGTTTTCATGTTAGCCAATTGGAATCACAGAATGTCCTTAAGAAACAGCTTGCTGATGCATAATGGTTATCACTGATCTTAATGATGATCTTAATAGAGAGATTTGGTAGTTCTGCACAAAACATAGTTGAAGAGAAATGATGGCTTGTAGATTGATGGGTCAGGTAACCATGTCAGTGTAGATAAGATCAGATGGTGGATTACTTAAGTAAGAACTATCAGTTCTATCTACAGTCCCTGATGACTGGCCATCAAGGAACTCTAAGGATTGGCGGAAGGCATCCTAAGCCTAAAAGCTGCCATTTTTAAGAATTCTTAGTGGGATGTCTTATGCCAAGAAGGAGATACTATCATCTATAGTGTTTCTTTTCTTTTTTAAGGCAAAAGAAAGGGAACCCAAAGAATTATTGGCTAATAATTTCTAGACTGAAAAGACTGTATAATTAATCATCCAAAAAGCAATTTGATAACATTGACAGAAGAACAGGTCACTGGCATTGTTATGAGCAGGTCTAGACCAATCTCATCTCCTATGACAGAATGGCAGGGCCACTAGGTTGAGGAGAAAAAGTGGATATAAGCTATCTCAACTTCAGCAAGGTGCAGATTCTGGTGCATAGGACAAATATTCTCCATCAGGGTCTCATGGTGCTTAACACAGGTTTCCACTGGTCCCTGTTGCTCCTCTAGGTGGTTTATTCCTATGCTCATGAGGAGAGACTTTAGGTCTTAAAAATGTCTTACATTTGATCAAGCTGTGCCTATGCAGGGAAGTCCTGCTCTACCTCACCCCTTCAGACAACCATATTCTGCTTACATTTCCCAAGCTTCAACACAAAAGTCACTAAGTTTCCTTGTTCTGAATCTTCCACTATTTTCCACAAGCTCATCCAACTTTGCTCATAGACTTCTCTACTCAAAGAAAGCCAAATGCTCTTTGACTGTGTCAACTATTTAAAAAAACATCCCATCTGTAGATAGATAATTAATGTGGCAGTTTAGGCTACTGGCTCTGCAATGGTGAACAAATTCTGTAGATATGGTTTAGTTAGAAGACTCCAAAATGGTTTTAAATGGTGTGAAAGCAAATTAGCAACAGATCAAAACATAACAGCACATTGTTATGTCAAGTAGAGTCAGTGGAAAATTCATAATGGTTGAGAACATAGATTCTGAAACCTACTTGTTTGGGTTCGAATTCTTATACTATCTTACCAGCTGTGTGTCCTTGGACAACTTACTTAACTTCTCTGTGCCAGTTTCCTTATCCACACCCTGTTTTCAGTGGCACGCTTTTTCTCTTTGTTTACTCCACAAGGTCCTTGAATGAGGACTATGTCAGTTTCAACCAATAAAAACTGAATGATCAATAGATGGATAGATAAACAAAAGGACACTTTAAGTGTCAGTCTCCACTGGGTCACTCCATTATAAAATGTTCAAATTGGTTGGGTTTGTTAGTCCTTCTACTACAGTATGAAATAATCAGATCTATACATTAATATTAGAAATTAACAGCTTTATATAATTATTTTAATACAGTTTTACTTGAAGAAGCATTTAATACCCTATTCCTAAGTGTGAGGTTGCCATTATAATGTACAGCCAATTCCTAATGAGGTTATAGGGGCCACATTAAAGCAGAGACAAACATATCCCTGCAGGAACTCTGGCTTGGCTTTTTCTTTTCACTTATAATTGAAAGCAGTTTTCACTGAATAACCTGTTGCAGTTACGCCTACTTCTAAGTCTACTTTTTTTTCTCTCTGGTAGACAGGAGACTCTGCTTCAAAAAGTGTGAACCAAGGTGCACTCTTATGGATATGAAATTAAGAAGCCTGGGGCAGATTAAAGAATCTTCATGGTTCTTGGGGTCCCTGCTGGTTACAACCTTGGTAAAAGGTTTTGCCTTTGGACATCCCACTGCCCTGCCCTGATGGGAAGGACCAACTCTGCGTAGGATAACTTCCTCTTAGCATAGTAGAGTATGGCTCCATCTAGTTTGCATGAGGGCCTTTACCTGCAGGAATGGGGACACCCTGATGTTACAAAGGTCTAAAGAGCACAGTCAGAGGTTTCTACACTCTGGTTTGACCCCTCTTCTCCTCCTTCCCCTTCCTCTGCCACATTGTTATTTAGGCATGTTTGCTTTTCCACAAATTTGCATGGAACTGGAAACAGACATTAGCAAATACATTTCCAGGAAAACTCAACTATTTCTGGTACTCAAGTCCTTCTAGAGCAGCAGCTGCCAAGAGTACTGGAAGGGTCATAGAAAAGTGAGTCCTGGCTTTTTCTTACTTGATTCTCAAGCAAATGTTTTAAGAACCAGAACAAAGATGTATTGCAATCAGCACCTGGAAACTTGTTTGTTTTTTGCCTTTATCTAACTTAAACCTCATATGCAGCATTCTCTTGGGCATGGAGGAGGGACTGTAGGCCTCTCTCCAGTGTCATTCTGGTTGGGGTGAGCACTACAAGTAGTTGAGGGTCAAAGCAGCTGTGGTTGGAAGCTAGTGGGTTACCTAGATTGATCAGAAGGCTGGTGGTGAGGGCTGAGCCCGAAGCAGAGGCAATAGCAGGAAGCTGTGGGTTTGGGTGGAATTACCTAGCTGGGGTCAGGCGGTCAGAGGAAGGAAGTGAGGGATTCTGGGATGCACTTCAGGGGCTGGAGGGTGAGGGTGCAGCCTTCCAGCGGGATGCTATGCCCAAAGATCTTACATGTGTATGTTCCCACCTCACCCACCTCTGTACAGACCACAGGGCTTTCTAATACTCCTGAGCACATTCATTTTTAATTTCGAGAACTAATAAATAAGATTAAAAGAAACTAATGTTTTCCAAATATCTTAGCAGGAAGTGGTATACATGAAATCCTAATAAACCTGATCTTTCAACTACAGCTTCACACAGAATGAGATGCCAAGCACACAAATGCACCCTCTGGTATCTTTTATTACTCATCTTAGAATTCAGCTACAATCTCCACACTTTGGCAGTCAACCCTCAACCAGAGCAGATCTGCTGGTGTTTAACATGGGTGATGCACACATAGGGTTTGGAGTCCCACAGAAGAGGTGTGGGAGGATTTCAGACTAAGCCCACTGTTTTCTCCCATCCAAGTACTAACCAGGCCCAACCCTGCTTAGCTACCAAGATTAGACAAGATCAGGTGTGTTCAGGGTGGTGTGGCTGCAGACAAGCCCTCTGTATTCTTTAAGCACCTTCTTCAGGTTCCCATGAGGCCAGGGAGACTCACTAGAAGACCAGGGAGGAAATAATGTAATGATAACTTTTTAAAACTTATAATAACCTTTAAAACAATCACCAGAGGTAGGACGCAGAGGACAATGGTTACATGGGAAAGGTTGCATTACTGACTGGCCACATGGCTTTGAGAAGATCCTTCACTTGTTAATGCCTTGGGAACAGCAAAGGCACAAGTGGGGATAAGACAGGAAGTCCTGCCCTCAGAGAGCGCCTATAGGGTTAGGTGAGATCAGCCTTGTCAAGTGGTTAACCCTTTGCTGGCCCTTAACAAGTTCTCAATAAACATGATTGGGATTAAGAGTTGAGAATCACTTGAGAGTTGAATATGTTATGCATGAATAAAATATAATAATATATAATAATATATAATTATGCATTAATTATGTATATAATACACATAATAATATAATAAAATAAAATATTTACATACATAAAATAAAGCAATTTTATACCTTATGATGTTTTCAAAATAGCATATAATATAATAGAGGAAGAAGGAGGGGGAGAAATGTTTCTCATGAGAACTTCTAATACCTCTGCCTTCAAAAAAGGAGAAATTGAGGACTGCGGCTTTTAGTTCTATTCAGAAATAAAAAGTCCTGAGGTCTATGGAAATAAAAAAATAAATCTTTTTTAAACAAATGAACTGATACTAACCTTCAAGGGACTTTTGTGGGACATGCTGAAGCAGAGAGAAAAGTAGCAAATTTTCTGTCACCTAGCTAATGAAGTTTACCTAAGTTCTTCAAATTCTGAAAAAGAAAAATGATGTAGCATTAAAATTTTCCATCTAGATCAAGAACTATTTTTTCACAATAAAAAAGAGACAAGCCATTTTTACATTAGTCAATTAAAAATTATAATAATAGTTGAAAATGCCTAACCCTTCTCTTTGGAGTGTTTTATTTTTGTTGCATAGACGACTAGAATGTAGGGATGTATTTCTTCTGCTGCGCTGGGACGGTCTCACAGAAGAAGGTCACTGCAAACCAATCTTCCTCTTTTGAGAGTACTTGCATTTCTTCCCTTGATGCTTGTAATGATCCATTATTTAGTCATGGATTAAATAAAAGACTTAAATGAAGGAAAGAAGTTGAATGTGAGCATGTTTAAAAAGGTTTTCTGTATGTATTTATTTTTAACTTTTTATTTTGAAATAATTATAGATTCACATGAAATTGCAAAGATAGTAGAGAAAAGTAGTTTCCCACTCCCCCAATGGTTACATTTGAGGTAACTGTAATACAATAGCTAAATAACAGTTTCATTTTTAACACACACACACACACACACACACACACACACACGAAAAGCTATTTCGTCTAAGAGCTTAAGAGCTTCAGCCTAGAGGCAACTTTGATCGATAGCAGCCTACTCATGGGAAAGGAGGGAAGCTGGGAAGCCCCTAATAGTGACAGTGGCCCTGCCTGAAATCAGGTCAAGCCCAGGAGGCTTGAAACAAATGGAAGAATAATGCAAGCCCCAAACAACAGCCCTGCATCAAAGCCTCTGCTATCAATGACCAAACAAAACAACCTGACAGATTGGAAAAACATTCATATGAAACATAGACTTTTATCCATTATCCCTTTCCATTGTCACAGAGAAAATACTAAGCACTATAGATACTATAGATCTTAAGAGGTTTTGGTCCTTAAATTCCATCAGAAAATAAAGTATGAACTCAGTACTTTTCAGTCAGCTGTATTATTGTCTGCATTATCCTTAATAAGGGCGTTCTATGAGTAGGACATATTTTTAGGACATGCTTTTAAAAGTGTAATGCATTAATAAAAGTAATCTGGAGCTACAGTTGGCTCCAGGCAAAGATGACATACACACATAATACCCTTGCTGACCCTTCTCCTACCAGAGGCCTTGTCAGGCATCACTAATTAAGGGTAGCATCATTTCCATGGAGCCAAGATATCATTTTCACATGGAGTTTCAAACAGCCATTACCAGCTGATTATATTTAACATTAGAAATGGAACCTGATGTGGGGTGACTGGTGATAAGGGAAGGTTTCCCCAAGAAGTCACATTTGAAGGCAGCTAGCTGGAATGGGGGGAAGGAGACAGGCCAAAAGAGAAGAGTCAGGCATTTCGTGGGTCAGAGTATCTGTTTATGGCTATACCCCTAGGACATAAGAGTCAACATTTTTTGCTGAGTTAATCAATGTCCAGATTGCTTTTTCCATTTTTAGCCATCAAATAGTAAGAGAGAAGAGCTCAGCTGGTTCTTTGAAGCAGATTTTCATGGAAAGTAGCCTGTTAAGGCGTAAAGAATAGTCTGGGTTTGGTTCTCAGCTCTATATATATCCAGATATACAATTATATAGTTTTCAGGTTCTAGTATCATTGTTCTCCCAGTCACAAAAGTTTGGAATCCTTTGGTACTAGGTCTTCCTCCACAATAAATCTTACTTTCATTGTTTCAAATTGAGTACCTCAGTCTGCACTGAACTAGTACCACATAATATCTTAATTGTGACATTAGCTTCTTAAATTTTCAAAAGGGCTTGATTTTCTCTTTGCTTAAAACTATTCTGTGTCCTACCAAAAGTTGAATACTATAAAAATAGACTTATTTTATTTTATCATTACTGAAGAATTTTAGGTATTACAGAAATTTTTGAATAAATAATTATGTTAAAAAAAGATGATATATGTTACTACACTGATGGACAGTGACTGCAATGGGGTTTGATGGGGACTCAATAATAAGGGTGAATGTAGTAACCACATTGCTTTTCTTGTGAAACCTTCATAAGATTGTATATCAATGATACCTTAATAAAAATAAATAGGAAGAGGATATAAAAATCATTTTATATGCCAGAGAAATCTTGAGAAAGTAGAACAAAGCTGGAAGAATTACACTCCCTAATCTCAAACTATACTACAAAGCTACAGTCATCAAAACTGTGTGGCACTGGCACAAAAATAGATACATAGATTAATTGAACAGATTAGAGAGCCTAGAAATAAACCCATACTTATATTCAGTAAATATAGGACAAAGGAGTCAAGAATATGAAATGGGGAAAAGACAGTCACTTTTTGGTGTTGTGAAAACAGGACTGCTACTGGCAAAAGAATGTAAACAGACCACTGTCTTGCACCATACGCAAAACTAAACTCAAAATGGATTAAAGACTTCAGTATGAGACCCTAAACCATAAAACTCCTAGAAGAAAACATAGGCAGTACATTCTTGAACATCAACATTAGCAATTTTTTTCTGGACATATCTCCCCAGGCAAGGGAAACAAAAGCAAAAATAAACAAGTGGGACTATATCAAACTAAAAAGCTTCTGCACAGAAAAGGAAACCAGAAACAAAACCAAAAGGCAACCTATTGAATGGGAGAAGATATTTGCAAATGGGATATTCAATAATGAGATAATTTAAAGAACTCATACAGTTCAACACCAGAAAAAAACAATAATCCAATAAAAAATGGGCAGAGAATCTGAATTGCCATTTTTCCAAAGAAGACATAGAGATGGCCAACAGATACATGAAAAGATGCTCAACATCACTAGTCATCAGGGAAATGCAAATCAAAACCACAATAAGATATCACCTCACACCACACAGAGTGGCTAATATCAAGACAAGAAATAACAAATGTTGTCAAGGAGTTGGAGAAAAGGAAACCCTCCTACACTGTTGGTGGAAATGAAAATTGCTGCAGCTATTGTAAAAAACAGTATGGAGGTTTCTCAAAAAACTAAAAATAAAAATACCATATAACCTAGTAATTCCACTTCTGGGAATTTACCTGAAGAAAATAAAATCACTAGTTTGAAAAGACACGTGCACTCCTGTGTTTATTGCAGCATTATTTACAATAGCCAAGACACAGAAACAACTTAAATGTCCAACTATAAATGAGTGGATAAAGAAGATGTGGTATATATATACAATGGGAGAATATTCAATCATAAAAAAGAAAGAAAGCTTGCCATTTGTAACACGGATGGCCTACAGGGTATTATGCAAGTCAGACAAACAAAGACAAATAACATATGATTTCAGTTATGTGTGGAATCTAAAAACAAAACAAAAACAAATGGACTTACAAACACAGAGAACAGAACATGGGAAGTAGGGTAGAAGGATGGGTGAAAAAGAATTATTCTTAATACCATCAACCAGAAATGACCAGTGTTAGCATATTGCTTTGTATCCTAATAGCATTTTTTCTCCAATACTATGTATTATTTTTCTCCACAAAAATTTGTTCATATTATACATATTCATCTGTAGCATTCTTTACCCTATTTAAAATACATTAAATATTCTTTCATAATGTTTTGTTTCATAATTTTATTGACTGAATGGTATTTCATACCATGGGTATATTACAAATATAAAACATATTGAAGAGGTGTTAAAAGATGTGGAAGATGGAATTAAAAATTTATAATATAATAACAATTTATAAGGACATATACATTTATATAAGGATATATAAATTTCTAAGAATATGTGAGGATATATAAATACACACAATAATGAAAACTTGGGAGGGATAGATAATATTCAAAGACACAGTGTTGAAAAACTTTCCAGAATCAGTGAAAGATGTGAATCATCCGGTTAAAAAAATCACAATGAGTCTGAACAGGGTAAATAAAAATAAACTCAAAACAGTGAAAGAAAAAATATTAAAAATAACCAGAGATAAGGCAATTCACCTTCAATGAAATAGAAATTAGAATAATGGTAACTGGTTAACAGACACGACATAGATAAAAAGTAATGGAATCATATCAAAGCCTGAAGGAAACTGGATTCTGTACTTAGCAAACCATTATTCAAATGTGAGGCTATATTTTTTTCAGACAAAAGGTGAGAGATTTTATTGCCTAAAGTTGTCCTCAAGAAGTAAAGAAATGAGGAATAAAAAAGTGTTCCAGGAAAAAATATTGAGATTAGAAAATAGGTATGTATGTGGTAACTATAAATAAACATAGAGTGACTAAAATAGCAATAATGATAATGATAACCTTTGGAAACTGAAAATGAGAGTAAAACTAAAATACCTGATAATAACATTTAAAAAGGGAGAAGAGTATTCGGAATTAAAACTTTCTCAAATCTTTTTATTGTTCAGAGGAATGGTAGACATATTGTTTAAACGACACTTTAATTCAAGTTGCTAGATTAAAAATTGTGGCATAACTCCTAAAGTAAATGAAATAGAAGTTCACTTACAAAGTAGGTACAGAAAACGAATACAAATAAAACAAGATGAATCCTGTAAAGTGGAATATATGCACATTTTAGGACCTTGCAATTCTACCCCAGAAGAGTTGGATATTGACATAAATAAATAAAAAAGAATGAGTGAATAAAAATATTAAGTAAATAAAATAAGCAAGCTACAAGCACGACTTTCATTACAACATTGTAGTAGTGAAAATGTTGAAAATTAAGTGGACCAATAAACTTTGGTTTATTCATGAAATGAAATACTTTGTACAATAAAAATAAATTAATTATATCTGTACATGTTAAGATGGGTAAATACCCAGAATATTGAATGAAAAAGTAAGTTGTAAAGAACATACAGAGTATAACAACTGTTTTATAACATTTTCAGACAGAATAGTCCTATATCCTATTTATGGTGTGTCAAAATAAAGTACAAAAAATGAAGGAGAATATATTTTCCAGCTTCAGAATACCAGCTCCCTCTGAGATTGGAGCAAAAGAATTGGAGGGAGCTTTAGAAACATAAAATAATTATTTCTTTAAAAAACACTTGTCTGAAGGAAATATTGTAATATCTGTTAAATCTGGTTTGGTAGATACTTGCTGTGTTATATATTATTTTCTGCAATTTGCTGTATATTTGAATCAATTCAGAATTAAAAATAACATGTAGAAGAAAGCCTCTTTCATATCTGAATTACATAAATTAGATAAATGTTTTTAAGCAGGTTGCTTCAAACAGTTTGCTACTCAAAAACTACTTAGCCCAAACTTACACATCTGAAGCAAATAACATCCTTTTTAAAGCAGTTTGGCTAAAGACCGAACACTTCTTCCAATGGTACTCTGATTGTTCAAAAATAATTTTAGAATCTATCTTTTGTCATTTCCTAAAGCATTTTGTTGTGATGAGTTACCAGGGAACAATGTTATATTATATGCAAGTCTTATGTATTACTTCACGAACCCTTATTGACCCAGTCACATTTTCTGGGTGTGAATTGTGGTCAAGCATTCAGCACTCAAAGCTGAGCATAACCTACTCCCTGACCTCATGGGGTTTACAGTCTAGGAGTCTCCAAATAACTTCAAATTATTCTGAACATAAAATTCATCCTAAGAAAGGGAACCCCAAGCTAACTGGGGCATAGTGTACTTTCATGTAGAGGAAAGTGCAACCATGGAAAAAAAGGCATAAAATATGAAATAGCCCAAAATTCCAAAGAATAATGAGAAAGACATTTTAAGGCATATGAAAATTATAAGAGTAGAATGAGACAAAACACAAATGAAAACTGTGATGTGAAAGGCTTAGGATTCAGAAAGAGACCTGGAGAATGACAAAGAAAAAGACATACAGAGACACTAAGTGGTAGAAGTAACTGGGCTTAGTGTAGAAAGAAGCAAATGTGGAATGATTTTAAAGGCCTACACTAAGAAACAAAACAGTACAAATAAGAAAGACCAAAGAAGAAAGATCATCTGCCATGGTAGCTTTCAAATTCCACCTCAATGAAATGGCAGATATATAACCCAGCAATTGCAAATGCCATTTACTTCATACTATATCCAGCCTTCTAATTCCACTTAAGCATGCTGAATTTTTGGATATATGCAGAGCTCAAAAGGACAAATTTCCAACATTCTCTTAAAAGAATTCATTAGAACTTTATCTTTCTGATGGCTACAGGAAACCTCCGATGCCTAGCACAGGATGGAGGGTCCTTCATAAGGAAAACCACCATTTTTAACTTGGTGTCGGAATCTGGTCCAAGACAAGTTGGAAATTTCCCCCTGAAAGTTTCAGTTAAAACAGTATAATGAATGTTACAGCTGATCTCAAATATTATACTTTGCCACATGTTTATCCCCCAAAGAAATCTGGGATAAAATCTCAGGTGTGCAAGATAAATGCAGGGGAGTGCTCAGGTTGGGTGATTAAAACTGAGGGCTCCCAGTTTAGGCAAGAGGTGGACTTAAATCCTGTCTGTCAGCTTAGCATGGGCGCATCCCTGCGTTCACGCTCTACTGTAGCCTGAGTATCCCCATCTGTTAATATGGCAAACAATGCCTACTTGTACAGATTAGTTTTGGGGAAATAGATTGGGTAGGTAAAATATTTGGCACTGTCCAGCTAGAATCAGCACTTAATCATTACCTGCAGGGGTCTCCCCAGCAGAGGGCGTGGTGGTATAGAGGTGAGATGGCAGAAGTAACGATCACAGTTACCGTCATCTTACACACCTAACATCGCTGTGACACTCCAACTCCGTGCTGAGCACTGCCACAGGGTAGTCTTCCCTGACCTTCAGAGTCCATGCAGTCCTGCTGCAAGCTCCCTTTTAAGCTTTATTTTATATTTATGTTTGGCTCATGTTGCCTTTTTACTGTAGCTGAGTGCCCCTGCGCTTAGCACATAGAGCTTAAACTGAAAAATTATCATGTGGCCTGAGCAGCTTTCAGGAAAATACAGACTCACAGATGACTGAATGATAAATGAACAATAATTATTAATAATGATTGAACTTGTCTTTGGCCCCCAAAAAACCTTGTGCATCTGTTTCTGCAACAAGGACATGCCCAGCAGCAGGAACAAGGGCGCACTCCCCCCAGAAAGTATTTGAATGAACTTACAGCTGTCATTCATTCTTCTCTGCAAGGCAAATGTCTGTTTTTATTCATTATGTGTTTATCTCACAGAAAGCAGTCTTATTTCCCTAATAAAATAAGAATTTTGGGGAAAAATCATTGGAGCCTGTAACATGTATACAGTTTGTGAACAGAAAGAGAAGCAGAACTTCTTGTTTACCCAGAAATACCCAGATGTCAGCCATCTGCACACCTACAGCTGAACTTTGTTTTTTATGTCATAATCATAGTCCTTCAAGTAAGGTAACAAATTACTGTTTCTACAGTAACTGTGAGAAAGAACAGGGTGTAGGATATACTGTAAAGGCAAACATATCAGCCTCTGACCATAGATTACACAGAGGAACCCAGATCACACAGAACAGTGATGAATCATTTTGCAGAATAAATACATACCCTCTGTGCCACCTGCCCTCTACACTCCAGCATCCGGAGGTTAATACATGGGAGTGAAAATGTGAATACTAAAGATGGCATTTTATAATAAAAAGAAATCACTCAATACTAAATGAAAATGTAGATAGCCCTCCCTATTGGCTGGGGATCTCAACCCCGGTCATAAGTAGAACTAACCTAGAATGTGAAAAGACATCCTATGTCTGAAGTCGCCCCAAAAGTTTCTGACCCCAAGTAACCCTAAGGGGTGGTGGAAGCAGAGAACTATAGTCTTATTCTTCTTGTGATAAATGATTATTTAGTATCAATGGATGGATTCAGGAGGAAATCTATACTTTTCTCAGTAGATTATAAAAAGAGATTTTCCTGTTTTAATGTATTAATATTCTAAACAACATTAAATGTTCTAAGTAACATTCTAAGGGGAAAAAAAGATTACATACTCTTCAGTCAAGAGAAAGAATGGGCTTTAAAGGATGAATTTCACCTTAAAAAAAATCTTTCTGTTGTGGACTAACACATAAATAACACAAGTGCAAAGGTAGAGGAGATGGCTGGAGTTGTCCTATTAGAACCTCCTGGTGAGAGTTTTTCAAAGTGAAATTTATGGCACTGTCCTCTCTTACAAATGCCCCATCAGAACTTCCTGGCAGCCCCTCAGGTGTATGACTGTGAACCTGCCACCCCACTAGCTCTAGATCCACTGTGTTCCTGGCAACTGCCTGGGGTCTTGTGTAGATCTTCCCTAGGATTCAAAAGTCCTAGTGTAAGATGATGCTATTGCTGCCACTTGCAAACAGCTGGTGTCCTATCCCATTTGCTCTCAGGTTCAACTCATTTCACATCTTGCTAGGACTCTGCAGAAGCTGGACGTGCACCCCCCCTGCCACCCTTGGACTCTTAACTGGACAGCAAGAGGGCTGAAGGCTCCTGACGTTTCACAAGTGCAGGGTCTAAGCAGAGGAAATGCTGGTAGATAGGAATTCATCTTTGACCAATATTACCCGGGCTTCAGGGAAAGGTCTGTCTGCACTCGAAAATGCTTTATTAATTTCTTAAATGGATTATGAGGCAATCCGATTGTTTACAAACTGAACTTTGCCCTCTCCACTGACTGGATTTTAAGGGAACTCTAAGTCATTCTTGTGGTATCTGCTAGAGGAGATAAAGCCTGTTCTTTCCACACTCATTGCTTATCTCCTAAGATCTTATTTCCTAAATTTTATGAGGCCCTTCAACCTCTCATGAAGTGTGTATATCTTTCCTGTGCTCAAAATAACTATTTACTGATGGGCCATTTGCCTATGAAGATGACTCTGTTTTCTTCATCATTAATAATGTCACCCATGTTTTTCTAATTCCTAATTGAGGGTTCACAGAGATGAGGTGAGTAAGTGCAAGATTTTTAACAACATGTCTCACAAATGCTCCTTAGGTAATCAACTAGAGAAATATGGTTCCACGTTAGGGTTTTAATCTGTCAACATGCTATTGCTTTATTTAATGAAAACCTGTTCCATGCTGGGTTACCAATAAAATATGAATTATAGGTAATCATCTCATCAGAGTTAAGTTCTTTATGTTTTAAAAATACGAATCCTGCCTTAAGGAAACCTTCTATTTTCAAAAAGGAGTCTTTTCTGATTACTCTTGAAACTGCAGTTATTTTCAAATACCCTAGAGAAAGCAAACAGCTGTTGAATCCTACACAGAACTATGGGTTCAAAAATCAGTACTTAGACTTTCCATTTTAGCCCAGCAGGGCCACCCAAGTGACATTTCCGGGGAATAGAATCAACTTCCAGTAAATTAGGAAACTTACACTACAAATGCAAATATTCAATTGAATATTTATAACAAATAAAAAATTGAAGGTATATGGAAAAGGGAATAGATTTTTATTGTTGAAATGCCTCATACTTCAAGCTATTAGTTTAAACTAAAAATCAGGATGCTGTTGGGAGGGGAGAGTAATTAACATTTTATGAGTAACTGTGCAATAGTGTTCGTTATTAAAGGAACAAAGGAAAGGAAATACACTTTGCATTTTGTTCTTTTCAATTTCCACTGATAGAGGTTTTTGTGTGGTTGGGGGTATAATGGAAAGCGCACAGAACTAGGAGTCAGGAAGCCTGAGTTTGGCCAGCGGCCTCTTGGCCTTGATTTCCTTCTGTGTGAAATGAGAAAGAGGGCTGGGCTAGACATTTCTCACATGTGTCTGTTCACAGGCCAAGCCACAAAGATTCTGATTCCCTAGGCCAGGGAGATCCATTTGAGCATTTTGGGATTAGGGCTTACAGGTGCAGCATTGAGCTCCAGTAAAACTCATGTGTGGGTCAAAACGTTAAAGCTAGAGTGCTTACTGTAAGAAAGGAAGGGGAGTTGCTGGGAATCGTGAGAGCTGAGATGTCATATGCAAAACACAGGGATCCTCAGCCACACAAACACCAATGACTGCAGTGCACATTGATGAAAAAGAGATACACCACAATTTGAAGGCTTCTGACATGATTCAGGGATGTGTACAAGCAGTTTGGGCTCTGACATCCCTCTTCAACCAAGCCATTTCCACTCAGTCAGTTTTAAATGTCACAGCTCACTGGCTAAACCATACTTGAAAATATATTTTTATTATATATTCTAACAGTTAGAACTTGGTGAATCTGTATTTTTCCCCCCAATTTTTATGTCTGTTCATGCTGCGGCTATCTTCCCAGGCACTGAGTTCAAAAGCCCATGTCCAGTCATGACCTGGCTTGTCAATTCCTTTATATTTCATCTCACATTTATCCCAGCCATTCATTCCCTGCATCCACTTCCCGATCCCAATCATCGGAACCATCATGATGCCTTTTCTCTAGTCTCCTAGTTGCTTTCTCCTTCAGCTCAGTCTGTGGCACTGGTCAAGCTAACCTTTGGGGTTCACATTTCTCATCCTGTTATAAACTTTCACAAATATCGTACTTTTCATTAATTTTTTCTATGTAATGACATCAAAATCCCTTTGCCAGAGTTAGAAATAATTTGAACTCAACATGGATTACAAATCATCTTATTCTATTTGTCTGGTCACATCTTATGATTGAGCCAAACTAGGGTTGTTCCTCGATCACGTATGTGAGCCACGCTCGCTGATCTGCTCCGGCTCATTCATTCACATATGCTACCAAATATCTATCCATTTTCATTTATTTAAAAAATTATGGAGGGGATAAAACTACCTAGTCTTATTTTCTTTACACAGTTATTTCAATTTTTATTTGGCCCTTTCCCTTTTAGCTTTGCTTATGAATATGTATTTTCATAAAGAGTCAATTTTACATAGATTTTGGCATTCTAGTTAAAATCCCTTTCCATTTGGCTACAAATCTTCATAGTTTTCATTCTAATAGTTGCATAATTTCCCATCCAGCAGATGTCCCATAATTCAGTTAACCATTCTTCTATCTATAGTTAGACACTTTGGTTGTTTCTAATTTTTAGCTATTATAAATAATGTTGTAATCTTTGGCTATTATAAATAATGATGCAATTAATAGCTCCATGTATAACATTCTCCCTTGGGTTTATTACCTTTGGATAACTTTCCAGGAGTGAATTAGGCCAAAAATATAAATTTTTATGGATTTTTAATGTACATTGACAAATTGTTTTCCAAAAAGGTTATACAAATCTATACTGCCACCAATAATACATTACTATATTATTTTTACTACAAACTTTGCCTCAAAAAAATATACCTGATTAATATATTAATTTTCATGTTTAGTACTAGGAATTTTTGTTTGTTTAATTATTGCAATTTCTTCTTATGTAAAAGGTCTGTTTATGTTATTGTCTGGCTAAATTTATAAATTAAAAAAAAAAGTCATGGGCCATGTCTTGTTTTCTACTGTATTACAGAGCTCAAACACTGTTCCTCATGCATAGATAGTGCTCAGTATATATTTGTGCTGTAAACAAACACATTTATTTTTTACTTTTTTATATACTATGGATATTAACCTTTTGCCACAGCTGAAGTATTTTAGCTTGGCATTGTCTCAGAAGACAAAAATTATAGTAGAAACAATTGCTATTTTCTTTATGCATCCTTATGTTGCCTTAAAACCGAAAAGTCATACTCTATAGAGATGAGAATATAGAAATTGAAGTTTTTGCTTAGTTTTCCATTTTTTTCTTAAAGTTTCCTTTTGGCGATAAATGCTTGCTATTTTTCAAGGCTTACATAACCCCCCTTTCCCAGTTCTGCCTGGAGGTCAGGCTGTTCACCCACAACCACAACCACCATGAGCTTCAGCTTTGCTCCTATAGAACTGTTTTCACTCAGGCAGAAAGGGCTTAAATTCAGCCAGCTAACCCTTGGAGATTCCAGATTAAGTCAGTGTTGCTGCTGTTTTAGACATAAACCTTTATTCTAGCTGTAATAGCAGAGCTTCTTCCATGATCCCATACTGGGGTACCTGAGATTTTAATGCTCATTTTGCTAGAGGGACATTTTGATGTGGCCTAGAAAAACAAACTGTTAAATTTTAGGTGCATTTCAATTACCAAGAAAGAGTGTGCTCCAGATACTCTCGAAATCAAAATGATGATTAGATTCAAAATCCAACTTTGTCATTGTCTATCCTTGTCTAAGTAATTGAATTTCTGTTTTGTGTTTCCATCCTTGAAGTCTTTTCAGTGTCATAACCCACCTCAACCTAGAAAGGCTCTTCCGATTCTTGTCAGTGTCCCCCCATCCCCCATCAGGTGTCACTGGGGTGGAAGGCCCACTTCCAACTTCAAACAGCCCCCACCCCGTGTTCCTGCCACAGGAATCTGATCAGTGCAGTACTCTGTTGCCCTGTGTTGGATATTTCACCTGACATTACCAGCCTCCCTGCTGGCCCCTCCCCGGCTACCTCGCCCATTGCATAAGTCCAGGGTCAAGTTTCATTTTTGCTGATCTCCGGGATCGCTGTGTTCTATCAGCTCCATCCTGAGATACAGCTGTCTCCTCCACAAAGCTTTCCTCGTAGCTGCTCCATTGCATGATTTCACCCCATCCTTCCCTCCACAGAGCCCCGAATCATCATTTAATTCTCATTCTTCTCAACCTCTATGGCACTGACCCAACTCCGTATATTAAAATTTTTATGATGGCTTAGCTCATCTCCAATAGATTGCAAAGTCCTAGACAGCAAGAACCATGCTCTTCCATATTTCTATTTTCCTAAGTCCCATTGACTTACACATGGTTTTTGAAATAGTCCATTAATTTTTCCCTATCATCCTTCTCTGACTTTTCTCTTTGTACCTCAAATGGAGCTGTTAAGAACTACTGAATCTTAGTTTATATTGCTTCTCCAACAGAGAAAGAAACACCAAAAAAATAAATAAAAAGAGACTCCTTTCTGTTTCTGCCAATCTTATGGTTCTTCCCAGGCATCGACATCTCTTTCCCCATGAGGCATTCCTCCACCTAACCTTAGAGTTGCTTCCCTGTTTGATATTTCCACTTCTACTCACACTTATCTACCAGCCCAGTTCTCCTACCCCATTGTTCTACGTAGGTGGGAATGTATGCAACAGTAGGTGTAGGTAGATGTAAGGAAAAAACTTCAGGGAGGTAGTATGAATCACCTAGGTGTTTGGTTATTTTTGCTTTTTGAATTTTTTGTTTAGTTTTGCATTGTTTTTAGTGATGGTGATAAATTTCCATAGATTTATTTGTCCTACCTTGTACTGTTACTCTAGTTAGTGAATTTGCGAAATAGCCGGGTAGAGATAGGGTTACATTTTTTTCATAGGATAGGGAAAAGCAATTGACCCATGGGAAAACAAAAAATAAATAATTTTGCTTCATTATTCCAAACTTTGCCAAACCATCATGTCTACCAAGAAAAATTCTCATCCATTAGCATAATATCTGTCTTATGTATTTTAGAGAAGCCTCATTTGCAAACAGTGGACAACCCAATTAGTTTTATTTCTGTGCGTGTACTTTTCAAGGGTCCAGATATATAATAATATTTTATTTATTGTGCTCACATGATGTGCACATAAGCATTAGATATATTATTATTTACCCTTCAATATTTTAGTGCTGTTGATTTGGTTATTATCAGGGATATTACCAAGGCTGTATAGCTCAAAACCAATATTGGGATTTTTTTTTCATGCTATGTGCACAGTGCACACAGTCAAGGAAATGGAGAGAACCTACAGATGTAGGCACATTGTTCTGTGTCCTCTACCCACATTGGACAAATGGCCATTGAAATCCTTTAAAAGTGACAGGATTGCATTCCTAGTGTTATTAAAATAAACTAATGTCTTCATAGTGAAACAAAAATACAGATAATAGGAAAAACAAAAAAATGAGCTGCAAAGTTGAAATAGAGATTTATTGAGACCAAAATATTCACACTTGGTCTCAACATGTGTTAAGGGAAACAGGAGTTCTGTACCATCCTCCTACTTAAGTGTCTTGAACTGTTTATTGGGTCCTGCTGAGAAGGAAGGTTTAATGCCAATAGGAAGGCAAGCACTAACCCCAGGGAGGACATGCCAATTGCCAAGGCCAACCTGACCAAAGAACTCAGTGCCAATTCATTAGATATTCATCCATTTGATATTGTGTTTTTAAATTCTCTTAAATAGTTTCCTATTTAAAAGACCCACTGTGTACCTGCTAAGCAACTCATAGTTTATTATAAAGATTTTGAAAGTAGTTTTGTCTCAGCTGATTTTCCAAATATACTATTAAAGTGGTGGCATCATCAGCCTTACTTGGAGAAAGGAAACTCAGAATATGAGTGTAAGAGCAACAAGTACAAGAACAGATCTGTGGAAGCCGGCAGAGCTGGCGTGCAAATCCACACGTCTGACTCCCTGACTCTTGCTCTTTCAGGTTATACTGCACTGCTTTTGCTGGATAAATGCATAAACACTTTGACCCAGTCTGCCTCAAAAAACTAAATTCAACATTTTGATGTATTCCCCATCTTAGAGCAATGGTGTCTTCTTTTGCTGAATGAGTTTTCTTAGGCATTAATATTTATATCCTCCCGATAAGACACTCCAGGGTGCATGTTATGGACGAGCAATGATATGCCTTTGCAGTTAATAGCACTCAGTCAAAACTATCAGGGCATATCATGATTAGGTCATAATACCCACCCTAGAGTGTCTTACAGCTTAATTGTTCCCTCTTCCATTCTGGAAACCAGCAAAAGAAATATTTTACTAATGTTTCTGCTTTGTTAATGAGTTCAGAATGGATGAACACATGTGCTCTGCCTGTTCTGCCTATCAAACATGTATCCAGAAATAAATACAGGTCACATCATCCCCAATTCCAGCTTTTGCATGTTTTCTACAAAAAGTTTGGCATGGCTCTGATCCTTCAAGTGAAGATTTAGTAGGCAACGCCTGTCTAAATATTCAGACACTGAAAACTCACGAGCCTTCCCCTTCGGCCAATGTCCTTAGCATTTATGTCCCAATCATCATCTGTTTTTCAGCTGAAAAGTTCCATCAAGAGAGTCATATTTTAATCTGGACTAGAATCCACAAGAGACTCTTCCCGGTCTTTTGAATATATAGCTAGTTGTATCCTAATGAGTACTTAAGCTTAGTTTTTTTTCTTATCCATATTCACCAAAACTCTTCAACTCCAATAGAAAATTCATTATGCATCTTTAGGTTCATTTTCTTTTTTCCATGAAGTAATACTACCGTCACCACAAGATCTTAAGTAACAAGCAAAAGGCTGAGAAGTTACTGAAAGAAACTGATGACCCAGGTATGATATGTGTGGTTCTAAAATATGACTGCCTAGCAACAGAGGGTGTTGGCTGTTCAAATAAGCATGACATCAGGACCCACTGTGAGGCGCTGCTCTTCAGTTCCCCCCACGGAGTTGAATCCCTCCAACTGCTGGGAAGTGCATGGTGCAGGGAGTATACATTTGAGGCTCCAGATCAATGAAAGAAATGTAGCTGAGGAGCTGTCTAAGAGAAACATCTCTTGGAAAGTTTGTGGTAGCAAGAAATTTATTTTGAATAGAGTTGTATGACCTTGGTCCTTACTTCCAAAATAATAAGTAACATATAGCAAGGAAGTGATTAATTTAGTAATTTTAAACCTCCCACAAAGCTCAGATCCCAGATGGCTTCATGAGGAACTCTATCAAACATTTAAAGA
The DNA here is from genome assembly GCF_040802235.1 of Manis javanica. Lineage (NCBI taxonomy): Eukaryota > Metazoa > Chordata > Mammalia > Pholidota > Manidae > Manis > Manis javanica. The sequence goes on from NC_133168.1 coordinate 70,724,460, forward strand.
AAAAGTAATACCAATTTTTCACATGCTCTTCCAAAATATAGAAACAGAAGGAATATCTCTCAACTCATTCTATGAGGCTGATGCTAAAACATCACAAAGAAAAGATATCATAAGGAAAGAAAATTACAGACCAATATCCCTTATGAAAATAGAAACAAAAATCTTCACCAAAATACCACCAAAATGATATCCAGCAACATTAAGAAAGACTATACAACTTTTCCAAAACAAGTTACAATGTTGGATTACCATCTGCAAAACAATTATGTAGTATTTTGTATTAATAAAGGACGATAATCCACATGACCATCTTGATAGACATAGAACATTTGTGTAACCAAATTTGATTCCCTTTCATGATAAAACTACTTAAGAAACTAGGAATTGAAGGTAATTTATTCAAGCTGATAAAGGCCATCCACAAAAGATCACAGCTAATAGCATATTTAATGACAAAAAATGGGATAATTTTCCCATAAGATGAAGAATAAGAAAAAGATATCTGCTCTTACCATTTCTAGATGTTGAACTTCTATTATAACTTGTACTAGAAATTCTAGCCAGGGCAATTCAGCAAGAAGAAGAAATAAAAGACACCTGTATTGGAAAGGAAGATATGTAAAACATCTCCATACACAAATGACATGATTCTGTATATAGAATATCCTAAGGAATACAACAAAACCTTCTAGAAGTAAAAAGTTCAGCAAGGTTGCAGATGATCAACATCTAAAAATTAATTGTATACTTTTATAAATAGCAATGAACAACTCAAAAATGAAATTAAGGAAACAATATGATTCACAATAGTGTCAAAAATAGAATAAATTTAACAAAAGAGTGCAATACTTGTACTTTGAAAACTATAAAACACTATTGAAAAAATCTGAAGATCTAAATAAAAGACATCTCATATTTATGGACTAGAAAACAGTATCAAATTTATCTATAGTTTTAACACAATTTATATCAAAATATAAACTGGCTTTTTTTCAGAAATTAATCTAATTCTATAATGTATATGGAAATGCTAGGATATCATAATATACAAAACAATCTTGAAAAGGAGGAAAAAGTGAAAGAGCTCATATTTTCCAATCTCAAAACTTACTAAAAACATGCAGAAATCAAGGAACTGTAGCATTGGCATAAAAGTAGACCTACAAATAATGAAATATAATTGGGAATTCAGATAGAAACAGTTATATTTATGGTTAATTGATTTTTCAGCAAGTGTGCTAAGATAAATCAACAGAGGCAAACTTATCTTTTCCAACAGATTACACTGGGACCACTGGGTATACACATGCAAAAGGATGAAGCTGACCCTCTATCTCACACCATCCACAAAAATCACCCTTAAACTGGTTGCAGGCCAAGCTATAAAACTCTTAGAAGAAAGTGGACAGATCAATCTTTGTGATCTTGGTTAAGCTTTTCCACCAAAATCATAAGTAACAAAAGAAAAAACAGATACTTCGGACTTCATCAAAATTAAAACTTTTGTGCTTCAAAGGACTCTATTGGTAAAGTGAAAAGACAACTCAGAGTGGGGGGAAATGCTTGAAAATCATACAGCTGACAAGAGACTTGTATCCAGACTGCATGAAGAATTCTTAAAAGTCAGGAATAAAAAAAAATCTTAAAGTATGGGCAAATGATCTGAATAGACATTTTTTCAAAGAAAATATACAAATGATCACTGATCACATGAAAAGATGATCAACATCATTAGTCATTAGGGAAATACAAACCAAAATCACAAGAAACACCAGTTCACAATTACTGGAATGGCCAAAATCAAACGACAGACAACAGCAAGTGTTAGTGAGGTTGTGGAGAAATTGGAACCATATATTAGTGATGGGAATGTACAATGATGCAGCTACTTTGGGAAGTATTTTGTCAGTTCTTCAAAATGTTAAACATAATGCTACCATTTGACCCAGAAACTCATAGGTACATACCCCAAAAAGTAAGAAGAGATGTCCATATAAAAACTTGTATATGAATATTCAAAACAGCATTATGCATAAGAGACAAAAAGTAGAAAAACCCCAAATGTCCATCAACTGATGAATGGTACCAAACAGTAAGTGAAGATCCATACAATGGGGTATTATTCAATAATAAACAGAAGTGAAGTACTGATACTGACTATAGCACGGAAGAACCTTGAAAACAAATGCTAAGTGAAGGAAGCCTGTCACCAAAGGTCACATAGTATAGAACTGTATTTATATTGAAACTCCAGAATGGGCAGACCTATAGAGATGAAATAGAATAGCATTTGCCTAGGGATACAGAAGGTAGCCTATGGGAGTGTCTGCTAAGGGTACAGAGTCTCTTTTTCGGAATGGTAAAAATATTCTAAAATCAGATTTTGATGGTAGTGTTGGTGATGGTATATGTAGAGAGATATAGAAATATATCTGTGCATATACTAAAATCTACCGAATTGTACACTTTAAATGGGTGAATATTATGGCATATGAATTATATCTCAGTAATGTTGTTAGAAAAAAACACAAAAAACAGAATGGAATGAAATTAAATCACAGACCATCAGCATTATAGAAGTCTAGAAATGTTAAACATGATGCTTTTGTATTGTGAGGCCAGAAAGTAAGAATTTATATTAAAGAACAATAAGAAGAATTTTTTACTACAGAATCAAATCTGAATTACCTTTATGGTTTGGCCAAGGGTATATCATTTTTTTGTAATCCAGGAAAAAATGGAAGATAATTAAAAACCCTAGGCAAACAAATAGGGGTAAGTAAAAGATGATGATCAAAATATGTAGAAAACTAAAATGTGTCATAATTTTAAGTAATTAGCGAACATAAGAAAAGATAATCCATTTAACTTTGAAGGTTGGAATATTCAAATGGCTAAGCCTAGTGACCTAAGATTTTAGTTGTTTCCTATAAGTGACCTAACTATACAACAAATTGTATAATTATGCTATTAAAACCTCATAAATTGTATTGCTTTCCAGTTGATAGAGTTCATCTATAGACAAGGCACAGAGGACTTATAGGTACAGATTAAATGTCAAAGTATAAATCTGACATTGTATTTCTCTTTGTCTTACAGAGTAGAGAATGATGGGACTCAGGGCACATATCCCCAAATATGTCATTTTGGCATGAGGATTATTTTGAACTAAAGGCAATCAAAATGCAAAAGCTTCAGGAAGAGTTCTTCACATCCCCCTCAAATGCCATTATTTACACTGGAAAGGGGACTTGTACCATGAAGAGAACTATTGTAAGAGATACTTTTTTACCTTAGGAACTAGTATGCAGAACAGGACAACCTTTGTTTTCTAAACATCTTTCTGCAGATGGTTTTTCTCCCCTTTGTATCCTGAGACCTCCTGCCCATTTCCTCAGCTGGGGATGTTACACAAGCCTCAGTTACATGGACACCTTACACGTCTCATATTTCCATGGGGCTCCCTTCTGTATGTAAGTAAATTTGTTTTTCTCCTGTTACTTTGTCCTGTGTCATTGTGATTGACCAGCCAAAGAACCTAGAACGGGAGCAGGGAGAAGTGTTTTTTTCATAAAAGAATCAGGAGATACTGTATTAAGTTTACAGATAAGGACTCAGAAGACCCATTTTATTATTTTAAAATTTCAAAGAAAGCAAAGGAAAAAGTGAAACTGAATTTTAAAAATTTATGCAATTTAAGAAGGGGACTTGAAGAGAGAGATTTCTTTGCTGCCTAAATTTTCTAGAACAAGGAATATAGAATAAAACATATTATTTAGGATTATAAAGGATGGTGAAAGGAATATAAACAGAAACTTCAAGATGATTGCCTCTGAAAAATATGACTGGGTGAGAGATAATAATATTTTTTTATTGAATTGATGTAACATTAGAGTTTTGAAGGATCATGAACAAGGGTTAATTTTAGGCAAGTAAAAGTAGTAGCAACAATTTGAAGTGAAGTCTTCCAAAAAAGCTAAACAAACCAAAATCTAGAAAACTTTGAGGAATGATTTAAAAACATACAAAAGCTAAACATGTTGAGCTTCTTAGCCAGTCTTTCACACTTTGCTTTTATCATTTGAGCATTAAAGATTTCAATCTCTCAGGAAAAACTCCAGGAGAAAGTATAACCTTGGGTGGCCAAGAGTCTCCCCAGAGCATTTGCTCAGGACAGCCACACAGTAATGAGGATCTAACACCCCGGGCTTTGGGAAGAATCCTGGCTATGTGCACAGTGACAAGAAATAGTAGGAAGCTGGCTGGAGAGCCCAGCTCTCTCTGTATTCCACCCACAGAGAATTTCCTTTTCGTTGAGATTCCTCTCCCGTCAAGGTTATCAGTCCAGCAGTCAATAGCACTGAACCCTTTTATCAGCCTCACTTGGTAATTATAAAATATTTGCAATTATACAATATGCTAATTCTCAGACATCTACAAACAGCTTAATCAATTGAGTGCATTTTATTATTTCTAGTCTAAACATTATGGACTCATATGAAGTCTCTGAGATCAGTAAATTATTCTAGATTGTTAAACTGCCGCCAAACCAATCAGAACTTTTATTTGAATTTATTAGGCTTGCTACATTATTTAGCCAGCAAGATTGAGAAAAACAATACAATCGAAGGAGGCATCCTCGAATCACACTGTGAAGCTTGATCGGTTCCCATGAGTTACAGCAGGGAGGCCATCTACATGCAGGAGGAATTGGATTCACCTGAAACCTTCACTGTCAACTTGAAATTAATGTTAAGCCAGGTTCTGGAGGCATCTGGACTTCTTAGAAGCATTATTTCCCCTGTCATGATGGCTTGGTTATGTATGTCCATGTGTGCGTATGTGAGCAGGTGACTAGACACCTATGCTGTACAGGTATGTATATGCATGTGTGGTGTATATGTCTCCCGCTGCTCAACTGAGAAAGAAAGGTGTTTCCATGCCCATGAGGAGCTCCAGGGATATACCACATTTGGTAACCCCCAAGAGGGACAAGTGCTCTGCCAGTATTTATATTTAAATGTGCTCAGCAAGAACCATATATTCTCAAACATAAAGCAAGGCTCTTCTTACCTGCCCCTAAATGAACCCTCCTCAATTCAACCTTCTACAGAGTCTTTTATACCATTAGATATAGCACACTGTGACTTTGTTTCTTTTTAATAACTGGGTAATCTTAAGAGAAAATACATTCCCTCAATACCTCCTCAAACAATGCTAGTTTTGGATGCTTATGAAGATCATCTGATTAAATAGGTTTAAAACATTTAAAAAAGAAGTTTAACATGGATTTGACCATTATTCTTGGAATCATGCTTTCCTAGCTGTTGGGGCTTGATTTTATTTTCCTAAATCATTTAAACTGCATTTTAAAAAGTATTATACTCGGTGGTTGCATTATAGGGGTCATGAAAAAGTTCTTATAGGAAAATGTTTTCTATTGGGCAAGTGGAAATATTTGTAACCTGAGAGAAAACTTGTCCAAATATACCCAGATAAAGGGAATGCTCTATTTTAAAAACTGTAGTTGGAAGTAAAGATGATGTGCCTGATAGCAATGCTTCTCAAACCTTAATGTGCATGCTCATCATTCGGGGATCTTGTTAAAAAATGTAGATCCTGATTCAGGGCCTGGGATGTCTCATGCCAATTCGGGGCCTGCAATGGGGTCTCAGGTCCCCACTTTGAGTAGAAAGCCTCCAGAACACTCTGTTAGGTGACCCCAAAATCAGTGTTCATGAAGAAGACACTGATTACTGATGTCAGCATGAAGGTGAAGGGCTAGGTAATTGTTTCCAATAAATTTATAGAAGGTAGAGAAGAGCAATGTACACACACACATAAACATAAACATAACATGTGTGTTTGAAACATGTAAATATGATTAACTATAAATTAAATAATTTAAGAAGTCTTTTGCCCACTTGATTTACATTTCTAAATGTTTACATATATTTAAGTTGTTTGGAATATTTTTGTGTGGGATACAGGAAGGTTGCTTTCTATTCATGGTCATATGTATGGCATTTCTCCCCAAAATTTCCTGCTCTGCTTAACAGATCTGAGAGATAGAGCCAAGTGAGAATTGTTTTGGAGATCAGTCATTTGAACTGGAATACAATGGGCATGTTTAGATTTCTTCTGGTCAATGATTAAACAGGATATTATGAAAAACTAATTCTTTTCTGCCACATAATGAAAATAGTTTAAATTTTAAAAAATAAGATGCTTGAGTGATGAATAGTAGACCAACCTTTCAAAAGAATTGCAGATTATAGGAGAAGAGGAGAAAGGAACAACTCCTACTGCCAAGCCATATAAAACATAAGAAGAGGGGATCTCGCTCCCCAACTTCAAGTTCTACTACAGAGCCACAGTGATCAAGACAATTTAGTACTGGCATAAGAACAGACCCACAGACCAGTGGAACAGAATAGAGACTCCAGACATTAACCCAAACATATATGGTAAACTAATTTATGATAAAGGAGCCATGGACATACAATGGGGAAATGACAGTCTCTTCAACACTGGTGCTGGCAAAACTGGACACCTACAAGTAAGAGAATGAAACTGGATCACTGTCTAACCCCATACACAAAAGTAAATTTGAAATGGATCAAATACCTGAATGTAAGTCATGAAACCATAAAACTCTTAGAAAAAAACACAGGCAAAAATCTCTTGGACATAAACATGAACAACTTCTTCATGAACATATCTCCCCGGGCAAGGGAAACAAAAGCAAAAATGAACAAGTGGGACTATATCAAGCTGAAAAGCTTCTGTACAGCAAAGGACACCATCAATAGAACAAAAAGGTACCCTACAGTATGGGAGAATATATTCATAAATGACAGATACAATAAAGGGTTGACATCCAAAATATATAAAGAGCTCATGCACCTCAATAAACAAAAAGCAAATAATCCAATTAAAAAATGGGCAGAGGAGCTGAACAGATAGACCTCCAAAGAAGAAATTCAGATGGCCAACAGACACATGAAAAGATGCTCCACATCACTTGTCATGAGAGAAATGCAAATTAAAACCACAATGAGATATCACCTCACACCAGTAAGGATCGCCACCATCCAAAAGACAAACAACAACAAATGTTGGTGAGGTTGTGGAGAAAGGGGAACCCTCCTACACTGCTGGTGGGAATGTAAATTAGTTCAACCATTGTGGAAAGCAGTATGGAGGTTCCTCAAAAAGCTCAAAATAGAAATACCATTTGACCCAGGAATTCCACTTCTAGGAATTTACCCTAAGAATGCAGCAGCCCAGTTTGAAAAAGACAGATGCACCCCTATGTTTATCACAGCACTATTTACAATAGCCAAGAAATGGATGCAGCCTAAGTGTCCATCAGTAGATGAATGGATAAAGAAGATGTGGTACATACATACAATGGAATATTCTTCAGCCACAAGAAGAAAACAAATCCTACCATTTGCAACAACATGGATGGAGCTAAAGGGTACTATACTCAGTGAAATAAGCCAGGTGGAGAAAGACAAGTACCAAATGATTTCACTCATATGTAAAGTATAAGAACAAAGAAAAAAACTGAAGGAACAAAACAGCAGCAGAATCACAGAATCCAAGAATGGACTAACAGTTACCAAAGGGAAAGGGACTGGGGAGGATGGATGGGAAGGGGAGGATAAGGGGGGTGGGGGGAAGGGGCCTTACAATTAACATGTATAATGTGGGGGGGCACTGGGAGGGCTGTGTAACACAGAGAAGACAAGTAGTGATTCTACAGTATTTTACTATGCTGATGGACAGTGACTGTAATGGGGTTTCTGGGGGAGACTTGGTGATGGGAGGAGTCTAGTAAACATAATGTTCCTCATGTAATTGTAGATTAATGACACCAAAATTAAAAAAAATAAAAAAATAAATGAGCAAAAACAAACAAAAAAACTTAGTACCAGAACTCAAATAGGAGATGGCATATGCCCCAGCAGACAAAGCTACCATAACAAAAGCATTTTTTAAAGGAAGAAAAATAAATATGAAAATAACAGGCTAATCAAAGCTAAAAAAAAATAAGGCCTCCCAAGTATATTTTCTATATACTATTTAGAAATAGTATATATATATCTATTTCTAAATATTTCTATTTAGAAAAACATTCTAAAAAGAAATGTTTTTAGGAAATAATTTCAACTCTATATTCTATAACTATGAATGCAAAGTTAGACTTCCCCCAGAAGTTTCTTTCCATATGGAGTCTCTACTTTGGTGGAGGGAGGTGCTTCCAACAGCAAATTCTTGCCACATTTTCTGAAAGCTTTCACATGGTGAAATAGAATAAACTATTGCTGTAGTAAATATCCTAACATATAGTCTACATTTACATACAAAAAGTAAGAAAGATGTGTAAATGTTTTTAGTTAAAATTATTTTTGCCTCAATGGTTAATCAGCCTAGTCATAGAAAAGAAAATATGAATGCAGATTTATAATAATGTATTTTGTTTTAGTAATGAAGCCATTCCTCTGCTGCAGAAAGGATCAAAAGCCACATAATTTGGGCTTTGTATTTTTGTTAACCTCAAAAAATATTTCTATACAAATTTTAACTGTCTAAAATGCTGGGAAAGAAAAGACCTGCCTAAAAAACAAATATCATTGTACTGCTTGGAAAAAAAAGCAAAATGACAGCAAACCAATTAGGTGTGGGCAAGCGGGAGAAGAAATGGATAAATGGATGGTAATGTCATAAAAATTGTTTTTAAAGACAGGGATATCACAAGAGGTATTAAAAGAGATTCTTAGTTATAATCACTCCATTTTCTTAATATGATTTCAGAAAATGTGCTAATTGTAAAGATGTAATCAGTTGACCTTAAATAACTGTGTTAATGGCCCACAAGTAAGTGAGCCTGAAATGGTTAAACAGCAAAACTATAGATGGAGTTGTTCAGATTTTCAGTGAATCCTGTCACATTCTATTATATTATTTGTGGTTAATTGTTTGTAGAATCATATTTAAATACATATATTTCATTCTATAGTGTAGGATGAGATTTCAATTTTTCTATTATAATAAACTCCTAAATTTAAATGCTTATTAATGCACATGGACTTAATTGAATCTAAGAGATAATTACTTTTAATATACTGGTGTCCAAAAGGATATGTACACATCATTAATAGATGAGTAAACCTGAAAACATTCATCTTCACTATTAATAAGGAATATTAAAAACAAAAATGAAATAGTTTGCAAGTTGGACCCCCTAATACACAGCTGGTAGGAGTATAAATTGGTTCAAACTTTTTAGAACCACGTGGCAACATATATAAAGAGTCTTAAGGTTGAATGTACCATTTGTCTTAGTAGATGCTTCCAGGAATCTATTTTAATAACTGGAGATGTAAATAGAATTTATGAGTAAATATATTTGATACAAGGTTATTTTCAGTAGTAAAGAAATGGAAAAACTAAAATGTCCATCAATAAATTATAGGTAAAATATATTATAGTATATCTATAAGTTAGGCTACTTTATATTGACTATGCTTTTGAAAAGTTTAGTGACCTATGAAACTGACAGGAAGAAAATGAGACATTTAAACTAAATATTGCAGTTACAAATATATATGTTAATAACTGTATAGAAAAGAAAGGATCATACATAGAAAAAAGATGGAATGGAAGTTCATCAATTTTTTTCTTTTTTTTGTCCTTCATCTGATTTTGCAATTTGTCCCACCCCCACTTCTGACACTGATGAAAGGATCAGCAGAGTCATAAGAAAACCTAACAACAAAATTTAAGTGTACATTACAGTTTCCAGAGAAGCAAAAGAATTAAGAAACACCCCATTACAGGATGGATCCTAAAATATGTATGTTTGGATGAGTCCCACAATTAAGCTACTGCACCGACAGTTTTCAATAACAAGGCTTTTTACTGAGCCTTCTTTTTCAGTAGCTTCCAGAACCTAGTTCTCAAAATTCCTTCAGCTAGTCAGGAGCAGATACTGAATTCATAGATGAAGCATTTATACTTTATCAACAATATTAAAATCACTGGTCAGTCATGGGGAAAAGCCCTATAAGAAGACATTTGGTTTGTGTATTTCTCCTTATATTTTGTATCCTGATTTCACAGAGCTGCTGTAATGCTGCCCATGAGTCACCATTACTTTCAGGTCTGGCTCTATTGCTGATTGCTTTCCAAAGTCCTGCAGCTAAGAAGAGACCCTAGAGAAACATTCCAGTCATGTAGGCACCATAACTTAAAGCCACTTTTAAGGACTTGGCTTCCAGTCTAACTTCCTTGTTTGGCTTATAACAAGATGCTTGCCGTGTAATGCCATTGCTTGCATGAAAGATGGCAAGAGCACTATTAGTGACACTAATTAAGATGTGTGAATATCACTTAAATACTCCTCCTTGTTGCCTTCCAAGTACAGGCTATGTTACCCAACACATTAATTGGTAATGATACAAGTACGTATCTTTCAACTACAAGGTCAGTTTTTAAAGCAGGGCTTTTATTATTAATGCATTTTAAGTTCCTACACAATCCACATAGAGATTCAAATAACAAACCTTGCTGTGCTTTTCTTTAACCCCATTACAGCCATATCCCCTCTCAACCACCCCAGATATTATGGTATTGTGGGTTGGAGCATTTCAAACCTTTATCCCACCTTAAATATAATTTCTAAAGCATTGTATATACACTCAGAACATATCTACTTGCTTGCATTTTTAACAATCCCATTGGTCTTTGACAAGACTTACAAAATCAAAATACTATTTATTTGAAACCCACTACTTATTCAGCTTGTCTGCCTAATGTAAGTCTGTGTCTCTAAAGTAAAACCTAGCACAGAAAACAAAAGATTACTAGAGAAGAGCCCCTACTGAAAAAAGCCCTGCTTATTTCCTTAGAATGCCTAATGGTACAGACTAGTAGAGCTAGGGAAAGTTTTAGCCCCAATAACTCATGTTACAGAAGGAAAAGTGGAGGCTCAAAAAGTTGGTTTCAGCAGCAGTAAACAAACGTTGCATTCTACGTACTGTCCAGGAAAAGTTAATAGGAGGATAATAGCACACTTCCAGGGAGGTTAATAGAATCCTTCTTGTCTCAGATCTAAACCCAGAAGACAGAGTAATAAGGTTGGTGCTTGGCCCAGTCGTCAGAGGCTAGCTGTTTTATATTCATACAATGAGGTTGGGGGTCAAGTGCATATTGTGTTTAGGAGGGGCTGTGTGCTGAAAAGAGGCATATTTCATATGGTCGTTTTTAGTACTCAAAATTAAATTCTGTAACATTTGATAAAATCATGGTTTGGAGGAGATAAACAGAAATTGAGTCAGAATTACATTTAAAGTGGTATAGGCTAATCATGTTTAAAAACACTGGGATAGCAGTTGAGCTAAAGAACACAGACAAATTGAGTGACTTTTCAGGTTTCTGTCCACCTGCTCTGCTTTATTAATAGTGACTGGGTTTCCCTGGATCCAGAGACTGCTGCCCATCTTCTTCATCTTCCATTTTTTCCCCCGAATCTAATAAACGGCCTAACAGGGTATCTCTAATGGAGGGTGGCTGCAGATAGTATTCAGGTCATCTTCAAAAAGTGGCATGGTGCCGCTCAGAGAGACAGCTAATCCTCAAGTTGGTACTTTCGATTCAGAACGCAGGCAAGAAGCAGGCAGTGGGGAAGGAATGAAGCTGCAGCCTGTGTTCCCGTGGAGACACATTTGCTCCTCCAAGCAGCAAATCTGGGAGAGCTCCTGGTTATATTTCTGTATTCCTCCATAGGTTTGGTGTTTTGTTTTGCTTTTTTCCCGGGGAGTGGGGGCGGGGCAGTGGGGGAGGGAGAATTTTATTCCAAACTCTGGGCCATTAGTGCAATGTGAGTCTTAGTATTCCATTTTCATCCTTTCTGATTCTTCAAAAGTATTTTGGAAGGAGTGAGAAGAAGATGCCTCAGGAACTGCGAGCCACATGCCACGTTGGTTCTAATTTTAGTCTCGCATCACTTAATTCAGTTGTGCAGATAAATGAATTGTCACAAACTATTTACAGAACCAAAACGGGAACAATCCGCTCTTATCCTCACCTTAGTATTCTGAACCCAATCTGCTTGGGAACAAATCTGGTATTAGTTGTGTCTTCTTTAGCATAAAATCATGTCAATATGTTAACTTGCCACATATATTAATCTAAAGCTTACTTCTAATTAAGTCATAGCTACAAATTAAAGGAATTCAAAGCATCACTGAACAGAGTTTTCTTCTAAGCTGGGGACCCTGTGGGAATCACAGCCCAGACTACAGAACAGGCAGCCTAGCTTTCCTATGGGAACCTGGCTCTGCCACTTGAACGGATTTGATCACCTCATCCCCACGTATGCATTTTAAAGTCTTCCATTCTGACCACAGATAGCAAAATAAATACAAAACAAATCCATAAAGCATATTGGTAAAAAATTATGCATGTTTCTTGATTTCAATAAGCACTTGGCCAGGTCTCACAAGTTATTCCAGGGACAGTTCAATGACTTTGTGCTGAGGCCCTGAGCCCAAAGCAAGTTAGCAGTCAGCCTGGTCCAGAACCCCAGCCGCAGCTGGGGAATCCCCAGGATAATGGCAGAGGAGGGAGGCATGATCTTCCAAAATGATGGCTGTCATGCCATTGAGAGGAGCAAGAAACAATGAGAGTCACAATCCTCACATCTTCACAGATGAAATCCAAACAGAGAAATGTCAGCTACATGCACAGATATGGTAGAGAAGGGATGTGACTGCACAATGTCATGTGGTCAAGTAGTTGAGGGGTTACCTGGCTGCCATCTCCCTGGGTGCTGATACCCTTATGTGGTTGCAACACAAGTGGACTAATAGACTTCCATGTGTCTAGTATAAAGAAGGAGACAGAAATGTTCTGCTCTTCACAGCTCAAATCTCAGCAGGAACAATAGATTCTACCCTGCATGCTGTTCAGAAGAAAAGTGAATAATTAGAATGTGTCCAGGCATTAGTCATCAGAAAATAAGACCCTAGAAAGTGGTGTGGTAAGGAATGGGGACAGTCTGGCTAGCCATTTATAGAGGATGGTACTGAGCAGATGCATGTTTCTTAGATGGTTGAACCAGATGACCTGCAGGATTCCTTTAAAATCTAAAATTCCAAGACTTTAAAATTATCTTATTGATTCAGTAGATGTTCTTCACTCTGCTTTCTACTAAGTAGGTTTTTTTTGAAGAGAAAACAGCAGTAAAAACAACCAAATGGTATTTCTCAAAGTATAATCATTCTCACAAAGTTGTCAAACTAGAGAGTAGGATAAGAAAACATAACGAATGTTTCAGAATTTCCTGGTTACACAATTGCTAACCATGGAGGACTGTATTTATTTGTTTATTTCCTAGACAGAAAGCTTTTATGTGTTCAGGCCATTTCATAAGTAAAGGGCAATACACGATGCAGCTTCTCTCCTCCTCTCTTCCTGTCACAGCAATAAAGAATTCGCCCCAAATCAAAAGAATATTTTGTGGGTAATGCACATTTTCAACATCCCACAGCCCAAAGTGCTGTTGTTATCAACATTTTAAATGCAAAAAAGCTGAGAACTGCCAAAAAGAAATCAGTTTGTGGTTTCTTTCTCTTTACTTGGAAATAGTTCGTATATCTAATATAAAAGAATTGATTCTGACACTGCAGTACCTGAAATTCTGGTTGTGTTCAATTTCTTTTTTCACGGAGATAACAGTCATGCAAGATTTTTAGGTCTATAATAATCTCAAAAGATCATCTACACTGTCTTTTACACATCTCAAACCAATGAGAAGCTGTTGTTATGGGTCTTCAGTGATGCTTCCATTCGAACTCATTTTCTACTCTATTTTTTATTGACGATGGTGAACTAAAAACAATGAAGCCCTAGGCAAGCCCTATCCTCACTTGATGGAGAAGAGCGCTCCACCTAGGGAAGGTGTGGGGCAGTAGCAGCTCCCCTGCCGCAGATGCTCAGATCTGAAGTTTCTTTAAAATGGCCTAAAACAATGCCAGTTTAGCCACGTGGTGGGCAGAATGATTCCCCTTCCAAAGACGTCTGCCCTAAGCCCCAGAACCTGTGACTATGTCATCTTACATGGCCAAAGAGACTTTGCAGATTGTGATGAAGAAATTATCCAGCATTATTCAGATAGGCACCATCTAATCCCATTAATCTTTTAATCTAGAGAACTTTATGGTTGTGGTCAGAGAAAGATAGGGCAAAGGAAGCAAGATTAGGGGAGGACTGGGTTGCTGGTTTTGAAGACAAAGGAAGGAGTCTCAAGCCAAGGAACATGAGCAGCCTCTAGAAGCTGGACGGGCCTCTGGAAGGAATGCAGCCTGACTGATATCTTGATTTTAGCCCAGTGAGACCCGTATCAGACTTCTGATTTACGTAACTGTTAGATACATTAGCATTGGTTTAAACCACTAAGTTTTTGGTAGTTTATTACAGCAGTGATACAACCCATCGAATAAAGACATTAACAATACCCACCTTCTCCAGCCTCTTCAGCAGAAAGTCTTGTAGACACACAGCCTGCATCTCTGCTTCTGCTTCGTCCTCAGCAGCTGGAACCTCTGCTCCGGTCCCCATCGCTGCCACAGCTCCAGGCATCCAGTTTCTTTACGTCCGCTCCTGCCTTTTCAGACCAGCCCACATCTGGGTCCTCGTGACCTTCACGGGGCCTTTTAAATTCTTCCTTCGAGAAGCAGGAGAAGCAGACCGTGTTTCCTTCTGTGCTGGATCCTGAGGGTAGAAGCAGAGCATGGCGTGCTCCACCCTGGAGGAACCCGCAGTTGCCGAGTTCTTCTGGATCCACCAGCTTTCCACCAGGTGGGGTCTCCACCGCGAAGGGGCCGATGCCTCCGGCACAGGCAGGACCTCCACCCGCACCTGCTCGTCAGACCTCCGCTCCTCCATTTCTGGGGCTGACGGCTCCACTGCACCCTCCACCTGCCCCACGGCACCTGGCAGCCTGCGCTCTCGTGCTGCTGCTTCTCGGGCTGCTTCCTCTCGGGCCTTTACCATTTCCACAGCTCTTCATGGTGATGCCGTTTCAGTCAGGAACAAATTCTCTTTCTTTGGGGTGGACCCCAGTCCTCCACCCTTCCCAGTACTACATGTCCACAGGGGACAACTTGAGTGTCTCCCCGTCCATAGGTGCAGCTGCTGAAACACTCCTTCCATGAGGGCTGCCTGTTCTTTCTCCTGAGTCACCAATGGACCCTGCTGATGTCACCAGTTGTCTTGCCAATAGGTTTCAGCCCCAGGCAAATTCACTATGGATTCAATGTGACCAAAGAAATGACAGTAGAACATTGTTGGGGGGTGAAAGGGTTATACCTAACTTGTTCTCCCAGCAGTAAGTCGAGCACCAACATCTCTACCTCCCCCCAGAGCACCGGGCAGGGCTCTTTATATATATAGAGTAAATAATCATGCATTGCCCACATGTGTGTGGTGAGCTAGCCAACCAGGGCCAGGTGAGAATCCTGGCCACAGGAACTTTCACTTTATCCACAGGTGATAGAGACCAGAGGTGCTGCCAAACACCCTACCGTCCACAGGACAATGCCAACAACAAGGGATCATCCACCCAAAATATCAACAGCACTTAGACCAAGAAACCTTTTCATAAGGTTTACTCACTACTATAGTAATAAATTAATATGAGCATATTTATTAACATGCATACTTATTAAATGACACTTATTTACAACATTGACATCATTATTTCAAGGAAATTGACTTTCAGTTTAATCTGGGATTTTCAACTAATCACCAAAGTATTGGAACGGCATGTGTGTTATGTTAGTCCAATACTACTCAGTGTGGGAGACTTTACTAGTAACTTGAACTTTCAAGGTGCTAAAGACCCAAGTACAGGGCAATTTATTGAATGCGTTCTACAAAGTGCTTATAGAAGCCCCGTGGGCAAGAGACTTATTGGCACTAAACCTTAACTCGTCTTCACAGTATTCAACTAGTGACATTTTGCCAACTTCTGGAGCTCCTGGAAAAACATTCTGTTAAAGCAAAATCTGAATGACTAGCTCAGAATTGAAGACTCAGATAATGAGAGGGGAGGGCGAGGCTCTAAGGGTCTTTTTTTTATGACCCACACTTAGTAACAAGAGAGCTTCATTCCAGAATAAAATGTCAAACCCAAAGTGAAATACTATCTATAATAAATGAAGCTACTCATGATTATTATGTAGCACATTTTCTCAGGTAATAAAGTCATTGTGTTTTGCGTGACTTTATTCTTCCAGGCAGGGCAAAGGGGAGGGGGAAGTTGTTGGCATTTTGTGTGTTGCTTTTTTTTTTTTTTTATGTTTTTTTTCCCATTCTTCTTGTGCCAATTGTAATGTTTTATGATTATTCATGACTTAGACAATGGTGCTTTAGGCAGTCAATAGCAATTATGCTTGTTGAGAAGAACATATAATTCAAATTAGACTGATATAGATTTTTCCCCTTTAATGTTTAGTTACCCAGTTAGATTTAAACTGAGTATACAACATTTAATAAGTGATTTCCATTAAAACCTAACTGACATTTAAAAGTAGTGTGGTTTTTTGTTGTTGCTAATACAGAGGAATAAGACAATCACTTAAAAGATGCATCATATCAGTTAAATTTAAATACTTCCATTCTATTCATTATAGCATGTGTTTCTACCTGGGGCCTGAAAGTGATAACTTTGTACACTAGCCTGTAAGTGCAAAAATCAGTAAGTGGTGGGCATCTAATGAACACTAAACTCATGTATGGTTTCGGTTTGTTTCTCTAAAGTTTAGCAACAGAGGGCAATTTTGAATATGTATTACATAGTAATCAGAAATTAAAACTTGGAATAAGTAACAACACAAATGTCAAATGAAAGACTATGGCTAACTGTTAGGACCGAATTACACCCGTGTCTCATTCATATGTTGAAGTCCAACTCCCCAGTATTACTGTACATGGAGATGGGGCTCTTCAGGCAGTAATTCAGGTCAAATGAAGTCATGGAGTGAAGCCCAATTCTCAGATGACTGGTGACCTAACAAGGAAAAGACAGAGACTCCAGAGACTTTACACGCAGAGCAAAGGCCACACAACGACACTGAGACGGTGGTTGTCTGCAGGCCAGGAAGGCAGGTCGTACCAGGAACTAATGCTGTGAGAAAAGACACTGTATTGTTTCAGCCACCTGGTCTGTGGAATTCTGTTATGGCAGCTTGAGCAGAGTAATATAGCAGGGCTTCAAAATATATGAATATGTCTTATCAATGGCCCATCACTAGGATCAACCAGTTGATCTTTTCACTGACCCTCAGACTTTTTAAAATCCAGATGTGACCAGAACTTTCAGAAAACCAACACATCTCTTTTTCCCGTAATGAGGACAACAGGGACCCACTGAAGTCCGAGGCTCTTCCCAGTGGTGCTCATTATGAAAAACTGTCTCTATTTTCACCAAATGCACATGAAACATTTAACCAAGAAGCACTGGGAACTATCCAAACTCATGTAACTTTAAAATTCACAAGGATCCCAAATTATCCATCTCAGCAACCTTTCCAGTGCCTGAAAGTGGCATAACCCAGTGGAAAGATCACGGGCTTCCACGCCGACAGACTGGTGTGGGAGCCCTGGCTTCCCCGAGCAGGAGCTGGGTGGCATGGGGCTGGCAACTTAGCTCCTTGAATCCTAGTGTCTTCACTGATAAAAGGGAATACTAACAATAATAATAATGTTTACCATAATAGCAACATTATGTTGATCGTTGGGATCTTGTGACAGTTAGAGATAAGGACTCTAAGTACCCGGCACAGTGCCTAGAAACACAACCATCATTCAAGATGACAATGTGGAAGATGCATGACACCTCCGTATTGAAGAAAGCCAGAGGCTAGAAAACCTCAAGGTCTGCTCAGAAGTATCCTCCCAAAGATATTTATACTAAATTTAGGAGGTTGGGATTAAAAAAAAACTTGGATAATTTAGAAAAATGTGAAGAGCAGAGAGGCTTGATTATACCATAACAGATACACTTTAGTACTTTACATTCCCCTGATCTGAATGTATCCAGAGCGAATGTGTGCTTTGGGGTGTTTTGGGAGGGAGGGAAAGGTGGTTTGTTTACTTGTTTTTTTGTTTTTAGCCTCAGAATAAATTTCTCCCTCAGACATGTGGCTCGGACTCAGATGGTCAAGGTAATGACTAATGGTTAGATCATGGATTTATTGGAAAGCAATTCAATTGCATTTGCAGACAGACTAGATTTGGGATGCAGAAACTAAAGTGGTCAAGGATGGCTCCAGAGAGCAACTGGAAGAGTGATATAATCATAAACTGAGATGGGGAGAGTAGATCTTAACATTTTCTCACCACACACACAAATAAGGTAGCTATCTAAGGGGGTGGATGTGTTAATTAATTTGATCATGGGAATCATTTCACAATGTACATGAATAGTAAATCATCACATTGTACACCTTTAAAAAGCATATTGTATAACCTAAATATATACTTTTTTTGTTGTTGTTAACTGTACCTCAGTAAGACTTAAAAAAATGAGTTGATATGGGGAAGATTGTGGCAGGAAGTTCTGAGTTTCAGTTTTCGATGTAGTTAGTTAAAGTCATGTTTAAAAACTACAAATGATTTGGCATTGTTGCAACAGGATGTACACAGAGGGAGGAAGACACACTGAAGGGACAAGCAGGAGGTAAATCTGCCTAGCCTACAGGTCATTCTAAGGAAATTAGACATGACCCTATGAGCACTGGTAAGGAAATGAAGGCTTGTAATAAAGCAGAACAAGATGCTTAGGGAATCAATTTACACTGGTATTTTCTTTGACACTAGACCATTAGCCTCTCGATGGCTTGTATGTTTTTTATTGTGATGGTGGTGTTTTATTTTGCTTGATAATCCCTAAAAAAAGCTTTGCCATGTTGTCACTTAGCAATTTCTATGAGAAAACACATTTATTGATATACTGTATTTCTGGTTTACTCAAACTACATGACTCTATATTTGCTCACTCAGAGGACATCACATATCTCAGAAAGCAATGGCAAGAATTAAATTTTTCAATTGTATAATTTCATCTAATGTTCTGCATTCTTAGAAACTGAATGATAATAGTTTGACCAAGATACCTGACCTAGTAATAGACTGGGATCATGTGAAACTGTTTGAGAGCTTGAGGAGTTATCAAGGTAGGCAACAGAGTAGAGATAAAGAGAATTAAATTCATCAGAATAGACACAGGGTACAGACACAACCTCTTTTAAGCTTGTATTCCAGATACATTTGATGGATTCTCACTCCTCTTGGGATCCCGGTGGGAATGCCTAAGAAATTCTGGTATTTTCTCATGTAGTTGGAGTGATGCTAATGAATTTGGAAGAAATTAAGTAGTAATACCTTATTAGTTCAATAGAAGCCATGCTCTTGTGGTTCACATGCTTGGACCTTCATCATGGATGATACCTCTTTCCCACCTGGTGAGAAAATACAAATTTCAGAACCATTAGAGAAATTGAGCAGCAATATATTTATGAAGAGAAATACCTACATTTACATCTTGTAACATACAGGCATATAGGCACATTGTAATGAGAAATAAACAAATTGGGGTCATGCAAAATGTAATATCACATCATAAAAATAAGAATAGAGCATTGAATAAGTTTGAAAACATAATAAAATTAGTAGTGTTTAGCTTACAAAATAAAAGATGCCAAGGGTTCAACTTTACCACTTCTAATTCTGACACTTGAGCAGTTAGCAAATTCTTTCCATTCTAATTTTCAGAATCTCTTCTGTCTATAAAAAATGAATCGTATAAGAGTAAGGATTCTCCAGAGAAACAGAATAGGTTGTATATCTATCTATATAGTTCTATATCTGAAAGGGATTTATTTTAAGAAATTGGCTCGTGCAATTGTGGAGACTGGAAAGTCCAAAACTTATAAGGGAGACCAGCCAGCTGGAAACTCAGACAGGATTTCTTGAGACAGAATTTCTTCTTCAGAAAATCCTCTCAATTTTCACTTTTACGGCCTTCAATTGATTGGATAAGGCCCACCCACATGGCCTAAGATATCTTCTTAAGTCAACTGATTGTACATGCTAACCACATCTATAAAACATCTTCACAGCAAAGTCTACACTACTGTTTAATTAAATAACTAGGTACTAAAGCCTAGCCAATTGTTTATTAAGGTATCATTGATATACAGTCTTATGAAGGTTTCACATGAGCAACATTGTCACCCATATTATCAAGTCCCCCCACACCCCATTGCAGTCACTGTCCATCAGCATAGTAAGATACTATAGTGTCACTACTTGTCTTCTCTGTGCTATACTGCCTTCCCCATGACCCCCCTACATTATATGTGTTAATCATAATGCCTTCTCCCTCCCTCCTTACCCACCCTCTCCCATACCTTCCCTTTGGTAACTGCTAGTCCCTTCTTGGAGTCTGTGAATCGGCTGTTGTTTTGTTTCTTCAGTTTTGCTTTGTTGTTATACTCCACAAATGAGGGAAATCATGTGATACTTGTCTTTCTCTGTCTGGCTTATTTCATTGAGCATGATACCTCCTAGCTCCATCCATGTTGTTGTGAATGGTAGGACTTATTTTCTTCTTATAAAGCCTAGCCAATTTGACACAATAAACTAACCATCAAGCTTTACTTCAGATAATTTAGTCACTTTCCATTGACTTAACACTAAATTCAATCTTGAAAACATATAATTCAAGGCCTTTCTTGACTTGACCCCATATGTTCTTTCTACTGCATCTCCCCAGATTATTTGCCTTTTTTTCTGCCCTTAGCAGGTACTCCAGCACCTGAACACTTTTACTCATACTGAAGTGTAAATTCCCTGAGGGTAGTTATTCTAGCTCAAGCTAACTTCTCAAAATTTAGGAGTAGCATAGATTATATTGTTTGCTTGTAATTTTAGCTTTCCTCCTCTTCCAAGGCCCTCCTGGTCATCACATTTGGCCAACAACTTGTTTTGGCAAATGAGATGCAAGCAGAAGTGATGTAGGCCGGAAGCTACAAGACCCATTGTATGGTTCCTGGGTCTGCAAGTGCTCTCTCCCCACTGCCATGAGATTTGATAAATCCCAGGGAGAGGCTTCCCTATCAGCTTGCATCCTGGAGTGAAGAATAAGTCTGTAGCAAAGCAAAAAAATAAGAGCTAGAGAATGAGACATGTACTATGAGTAAAAAGTCCATCTATTTTCTTATAAGCCACTACGGTTTTGGTATTATTTGTTACTTCAAATATCTAGTGAAAGCTGATTGATGCAGGCAGGCATTCACATATTTGATGAATGAAAATATAAATGCATGGATGAAGTTGAAGTTCACTTCTCCTGAAATCTCCTTTCTTTCCCTTTTCTGCCTATTGAAATTCCATTCATCTTTCAAGGAATAGCTCAACAGCCATCTCCTGTTATTTCCAGCTATAATGGATATCTCTCTGTTCAAAATCTTTGCTGCATTTGGGCTTCTTTCCTTCCAGTAGATATTCCGACACAAAATTGCTGGTCCACAAGAGACATTAAAATTTGTGTCCCAAATGCTATTTAATTCAACTTTGATTTCCAGTGACTTGTTTGTTTCCAAGTGAGTTGTTAACTCCTCAGCCATATCATTGTATCTTCCACACAATCACAGGTGTTCAGGAAATGTAAGCTGCTGGTGGAGTCAATATTTTCAGGAAATAATATGACCTTATACAGATGATGGCATCCAGGTATCCTTTAGTGAACAGCTCAAGAGGTTTGGTGACTTGCAAAGGAAACATATGAGAATGATACTGCAGTGGATTACAGAAAAAACTCTGAAGGCAAACCTAAGGGTCATTCTGTGGGTGTATTTTCCTTGATGAGAAAGCTTAGATACAGCCATGAGTCAAGTTTCTATTGAATACATACTGTCAGGCACTTTACCTCATGCTGTATTTTTCTATGCCGTATTCCATTACCTCATGCCTTATTCCAAAATTCTATTTTCACATATGAGGCAACTGACACTTACAGAAATTAAATTATTTGTCTATGATCACTCTTCTAGAAAGAAGTAGAGTCAAGAATTAAACTCAGGTGTGCCTCAGTCCAGAGCTCAAATTTTCCCACGATAGTTTCCTAAAGAGAAGATCTAGAAAGAACTTTTGGATCCCTAAGCTATGCACACAGTGATGCCTTTCAGTAGAAAGCCTGCCCTGACCAAGATATTCCCTAAAAGTACCAAAAGCTGTTCCCCCTGCCCTAACCATTTTATTAGGAGAGTAGGAGGTGGAAGAAATAGTCACCAGTATAATGTCCAGAAAAGGTGACCCTTCTGAGACAGACAGTAGATTAGTAGTTGTCTGGGGCCAGGTGTAGAAATGGAGGGGAGCTGGGTAACTAACAGCAGTCTTTTTGGTGTTGTGAAAATGTTATTAAGTCGGACTGTAACGATGTTGCAAAACTCGGAATTTACTAATAGTCATTGAATTGTACATTTAAGAAGGGTAGATTTTATGATATGAAATTTTGTATCATCGTAAAGATGGTAGAAAAAAATTATACACCATCTAACACTTATTAGGTGTTCCCAAAATTAGAATAAACACATCAATGAGCCAAGATTACATACTTGTTAAAAATACCATCTGATTAGCTACCTTTTTAACAATATATATGATAATCACAAATTATCTGCATTCAGTTCAAGTTGCACAATGAAATGTCTCCCTTGTCCTCCTACATACTTAATAAGGCTGATTTTTTCTAAATGTTGTCCCTCAGACTTTTTGCCAGGTCAAATTGCATGTCTGTAATTTAAGACAATGAATATGTTTATTTTTCTGCATTACTGAATCACAGATGCTGTTTCAATTATCTATGCTTATGAAAGGTGCAAGCAAACTGAGCATTTTATACCCATGCCTAATTTCCAATTTCCATTTTAGATACTAAAATTGCTGCCCTATAGAGAGTGTTCATATAGACAATCCATTCTGCTTTTTCTCTGTACTCAGCTGTCTGCTATACACAGTTTTGTTCAAATCTCATGGTCAGAAAAATGCTATGTTCGCATTCCACTTTAATTTTCCAGTGATGATATTTTTTAACATGTTAGGAAAGAACTAAAGATATATAGATATAGATATAGATGATATAGATATAGATACAGATAGAGATATAGATATAGATAGATATAGATGTAGATGATATAGATATAGATATAGATACAGTTATAGATATAGATATAGATATAGATATAGCCAGAGCCAGTAGAAGCCATGTGACAGTCATAGGCAAGCAATCGAGTGCTTTTTAAGTGATATTCTTTAAATATTTTTTCAACAGTTATTTAGAAGAAAGAGTGAGAAAGGAAGTGAAAAGAACAAAGAACTCTACCTCATCACTATTTTCTTGAATCTTGAATCACACTTACATACCCCATTCAGCATAATATTTTTAAAGTCTCTGCAGCTAATCTAACCAGATCTACATCTCTGTAAATGAAATTAAGTTACCAACTACTGGCATGGAGCCTGTTCATGGCAAGTCTCACTCAACCACAAGTGGCTCAATAACATCTCCTTCCTACTACTAGTTGTGGGGGTGGGAATTTCAGCTAAATAAGTTTTCTCACAGTGCTACATTTCACAGTATAGCACCTTTTGTAGATGGGCAACACTGTTAACTGTCCCACAGATCGGGCTTTTATCTCACCTCCACTTATTTTTATTTCCAGTTTTGTTGAGATATAATTGATACATAGCATTGTATTAGCTTAAGGTGTACAGTATAATGATTCAGTTCATGTGTATATTACAAAATTATCACAATAAGTTTAGTCAGCATCACCTTACACAATCATAATTTTTTTTCCTTTGATGAGAACTTTTCAGATTCACTCTCTTAGCAACTTTCAAACATACAAGATAATACTGTTAACTATAGTTATGCCGAACATTACATCCCCAGAATTTATCTTATAACTGGAAGTTTGTACCTTTTGACCACCTTAGCCCATTTCCACCACCTCCCACCACTGCTAACCACTAATCTGTTTTCTGTTTCTGTGTGCTTGGTTTTTATAGATTCTACATATAAGTGAAATCATACAGTATTTGTCTTTTTCTGACTTATTTAACTTAGCATAATGTCCTCAAGTTCCATCCCTGTCAACACAAATGACAGAGTTTTCTCTTTTTTTTTTGTGGCTGGATTATATTCCATTATGTATTTTATTTATCCTTTTATCCATCAATGGACACTTAGGGTGCATCCATGCCTTAACAATTGTAAATAATGCTTCAGTGGCCATGGGTGGGCAACTATCCCCTCAAGTTAATGATTTCTTCTCCTTCAGATATAGATCCAGAAATGGAATTGCTGGGTCTTATGCTAGTTCTACTTTGAATTTTTTGAGAAACTTCCATACTGTTTTCCATTGTGGCTGCCCAGTTTACAATCCCACCAACAGTGTATGAGGGTTCACTTTCCTCCAGCACCCCTTCTAGATCTCTCTTAGCCATCCCATGTATCTGGCCTTTATCTCAGCTCCAATTCTATTATACCTGAGTTTCCTTTCAAACAAAATTCCATGTAAATCAAGTCTAAAGAAAATAGGAAGGTGATATGAAATGTAACAACCATTGTCAAATCCTAATAAATCCTGTCTTGATTTCTTATTTCCATGATTTTGCTGAGTAGTGAAATCACCAAAAGGCAACTAAAAGAAAGAGAAACATAGCAGAGGATCCGGGAGCATAATCTGTCCTCTAATGATTAAATGTTCCTTTGGAGCTAATATAATGTTTTCTGGCTGCAAGTATTTTGTGTTTATACATCCCCTGGTATTATGTCATTTTCTATAGTAGCCCAAGCATATCTGTGTCCCTGACATTTATGAATGAATATGACTTTTGAAGCAAACTGCCAAATTAAGCTACTGGTCAGATTATCTGTCACATTCTGACATTTTTCCTTTATGCACGAATATGGCATCAACTGGCTTATTTTAAATAGTACCCATTTGTGACAAAATCCAAAAGGATTCATTCTGCAGCATTTTTCTTTCCTTGTATCATTTCCTGTTCTTTGTGGCATTTCACATTTAATAATATGTTGTAGCAGATGTCAATATGATCCAGAACCGAAATGATACTTGGTTCCCCATCATTGAGTTGGCTTCTTACAGTTTCAGGTTGACCTAATGGAACAGATTCTGCAGATCAGCTTGACTGCCTTGTAGCCCCTGAAGAGCTGACCCAACTTATTTCTGTAAGAGAAAATTTAAACTCTGAGAACATGTAATGTTCTGCTCAGTGAAATTAGAAAGAGCTACTTCTCTAGAATAGTGGATGCATCTGAGGTCATTCCACTGGTTTAATGTTTCAGGTTGTAATTATGAGTTTCTACACATTATTATGCAACCAGTTTCTGTTAGCTCTCTATCCACCATTTAGCTATGTGGAAAAGCTATATAAATGATAAAATTTGAGTCATTAGAGCTATTTTACCCCCCTTTTTTATTGTAAGGAAGGATACAAGGACCCAAAAATTCTGGAAATAATTTGTATTTGTTTTGCTTTGGGGGTAACATGTTCTTTTATTTGAAAAGTGTTCTTTGCTCATTAATATAATGTTCTTCATTCTCTACTTCAAAAGACTATACAAGGGTGAGAATCAATTTGCAAAATCTACTCTATGGGTCAATGAAAATTTTAAAGAATGTGGTTTTATAATAAAATTCACATTAGTTTCCATATAAATTAGAAATGCCATCTTTAAGGAAAAAAAACATGATTTAAAAAAATCCAGTAATCCATATATTTAGAAAAAGGCAATTAATAGCATGGAGGAGGAACTCAGTGCCAGAGCTATAAGAGCTATCCACTCAAACATTCAGTAAACAAATCTGTTTTGTATTTCCCAACTTATAAAACTCTGAGCTTTTAAAGCAATGTGATGGGAGAAAAGCACGAGGTATACATTAGGATTCCCAGGCCTCTTACGCATGCAATTTAAAGTATTTCTTTCTAGCAATCATTTTCTTTAATTGTCTGTTGGATGAACTGGCATAAGCCTCACTTTGCTTAAGTACTGTTTTTATGTCTTTAGTGAACAAAGATCTCTTTTCTCATCATATTTTAGAATGCCCAAAGTCAAGTGGTATAATTTTAAGTACTTCTTATGTATCAGACTCAAAGACAGTGATTGGATGTTGATATTTTTGAAATGCAGGTCAATTCAGTATTGAAAAATAAATACTTTCCAAAAAGATAAAAGAAATGTCTGTGGCATTGATAAATGATATAGTGAGATTAGAGAATTCAGCTGACTCAGTTCTTCTCTATTATTTAGTGCTAATATAAAATGATAAATAGATTTCCTTTTAAAAATTGAATGTCACATCTGAAGATTCTCCAAAGAGCTGATGATTACATTACAGACTCCAAAAGCAGCATAAGGAAACTAAAATTCACCAAACACAAAATAGGGCTATCATTACACCAAAACTAAAGTAAATTTTAAAAGAAATTATAAATAAACTCAAAATCAGAAGGAAAACACTTGTAACATATATCATTTCTCACTAATTGAATAGTCCTTTCACTTTTGTATTTCTTTGGAAGTTTCTATAGTAAAAACATTTAATTATGGAGAAAAATCAATAATCCACAAATATCTCACATAAACTGATAAAAACCAAATATTCCAAGAGAAAGATGACAAAATTAAAAGACGTGAAAAGATAATTGCAGAAAATATAGAGATTGAAATAGTCAATAAGCCCATAAAAATATTATGTCTCATTAGTAATCAAAAAAACAACAGATAGCTTTTTTCTCTTAATGGGCAAAAAAAGGAAAGGAAATTTTACATAATATGTTTTGTTATGCATATGGGGAAATACAAATACTCATGCATTATCAGAGAAATATAAACTGTAAAATTTGTCCTAAAAGAATTTTGCAAAATTTATCAGAAAGACTTATTGTTATTTATTCTTTCCTACCAAGCTGGCTTTTAGGTGTTTATTCTAAGGATGCAGTTGCTCAAGTGTGCAAATATATATGAAGTGTGTTCATGACAAGTTTGTTTAGATTAGAGGTAAATCAAGACAACCAAAATACCATGCAAAAAGTTATGTAATGATAAAAATATTTGTTTCTTGATTGGGAAATTATGATATAATAAGGGAGAATAATAGCTTTAGCACTGTATATAGAGTATTATTACATTTTCTAAAATAAGCACATGTGTGCTGATATACATTGTACACATATGTAAATGTGCATAAATGTGTCTCTGTTTGGAGAGAGAGAAATGGTATGCCCAAATGGTAGAATGGTAGAGTGTGAACATCTTTGGCTAGTTGGTTTGTAGCCTTATTTATACTTTCAAATAATACCACAATAGCCCAAGTTACATATGTAACAAATTACAATCATAAACAAAATCAAAAGTTTCGTACATGTCAAATTTGATTGTTTATGCTAACAATACTGATAATAAACAGTGAGATCTTTAACGTACCTGAGTGTTTGGTAGTATGGCAGACACAAGACCTAGCACCAACTACTTACTGCAAAGAAGAGGGATACAAAAATGGTACTACTTACTCTCTGATTTTAGAACAAATAAACCCTTTGAGATTCCTTTTTCCCCTAAGGAGACTGATAGCTTTCTTCACATCATCCACACATTATTCCCAATCCTACTTGTGGCCCATGCAGTCAGAATAGATTAAGAAGTTGACACTAGATTTTTCTCCATTTTATTTAGGTTACTAGAAATAAATCATGTTGAAGGTGTCACTTGTATGTACTGAGCTAAATGACACACACTCATAGGAAATAATTTCCTTGAATTGCTGAGAAAAAAACTTTTCACTGATTCTTCTGTTAGGAGGCCATTAGGGAATGAATGTCTATGTTCTTCCCAAATTACAGTGTTGAATCCTTACTCTGAAATGTGATAGTTTGGAGATGGGGCTTGTGGGAGGTAATTAGGGTCAGGTGATGTCATGGGGTGGGGGTGTTCCAGTGGGATTAGTGCCCTTATAAGAAGAGACACTGGAGACCTTCCTCTCTCACAAAAAAGAGATTATGTAGTTCATTTTCTGAACTGAAGCAGCAACAGCAAAGAAACTTTGCTTATCATTCTGCTCTTTGAGCCCAAATTTGACTTCTTGTAACGTTTCACAAGAGTCACAGAGAAAATACTGATAGAGCAAGAAATTAAGAATTAAGCCAATATATTTCAAACATTATAACAGACTTGGCCTGGCCATCTAACATATCTGTCAGATATGCCACATTCTGTTATATTTAACTTGTAGAAATAGACCCATTAATGGTTTCTTGTGGTTTGGAGGACAAAACCACACATAAATATTATGGATACTCATTCACAAAGTTCTTCAGGCTATAATCCAAAACAATGAACTCCTTTGAAAATGTGATATTTAAAAATAGAAGACAAAAAAAGTTAATGAAAAGACTGATTACTGCTAAAATTTTAAGGATTATAGCAGAGCTATAGGAACCAACCTATAAACCCATATTGGTGTTTAGCCTGAAGGCTTGCGTCTTACTACGAAGTGCTAATGCTGTCATCACAGTTCTGCTCATTACTCTAAAGAAAGTTTCTGTCTGGGCTTCACGTCTAGGAGAACTCCTTGTATTCGGGTGCCTTGCCTGACTGCTTCACAGCATTTCTCCAGTATCCAGTATTTAACTGACTGCTACAAACTATATGACCTTAACTTCTATCTTGGCATCTGTCTTATCCATCAGTAAATAAAAGGCTGATGGGTTAGAACATGCTAAAGAGTCAAAGAACATACTATGCTGCAGTATTTAAAACAGCTTGTTGAAATGACACAGGGGAGGGGAAACTAGTGCGCTGGTGTCTGAGGCACAGCCCTGTGCCAGCATCTCTCTGCTTCTTGGCTTCCTTCTTATCAAGGTTCCATCTGAGAGCCCTTTGTCCTTCACAGGCTGTCCTGTGGGAATTTGCTCGTATCTGTTTTGTTTCCTTCCTCCCTTTCTGGTCAGATTGCTGCAGGGAACCCAAGTTCTCCACCTCCATTTGCTGCCCGTGGTGATCCACCTCGGTTGGAAGGCCAACAACTTGCTTCTCCCTGTGGCACGGACTAGTTTTTGTTTACTCATAACGTAATTATTTTTTGCCTCCCATAACTGTAGAGGGGATTAAACGCACGAAACTCTATGGGCTTTAAATAATATTTAATCAAATGTTTGTACACATTGGCAACATAGTTCCATTGGATCTAAGCAATTTTTGAACACACTTTTTTATTAAATGATAATGAGCCTTTTTTTAAGCCAAGAAATGCTTGCCTGATGTTAGTGAAGACTAGGATGAATATTCTATCCCTCTTCAGAAGTGGCAGTGGGAAGAAGCCACAAAAAAACTGATGGCCTCATGGTTCTGATGTCTAGATAATGCGTCTGTTTTAAATGTGCTTTGTTTTTTAAAAAATATTGCTGTGATGCTGAACAGACATAGATAATTCCGTTGCATGTTGTTTCTTATATACTTACTGGAAATATACAGAATTTGGGTTGATCAGGATTTAAATAATTTATAAACTGACTTGAATATCAAGATGATACCTTTAATTATATTTCTGCAACAGTTTCAAATACCAAATTTGTCAAAAGGTGGTTAGATTATACTCTAGCAATTCAAAAATTGATCATAAATCTGTTTCATTCAAGTATAATCATTTTACTTATGTATATATGTAAAGTAACATTAAAATTATATATATTTGTTATTTTCATGTATTGTATACTTTATATATTTATCTTTTATATATTTGTATTTACATGTAGAAGTGTATATATATAATACATGTATACATACATATAGATACACACATATATATATATGTATTAAAGCAGGAATCTTATGCTACAATTCTACATATCACCAACAATGACTAACTCAGAGCTACAACGTGTAAGTGTTGAAAATATTCACCACAATATATCAATTACTTTTCTCCTTTTTTGCATTCTTCAATTACTTTTTGCACCCTTCCTCAAAATCAGTCCTAACCCTACCCTAGCCCTGGCTCCTGAACCTGACCCCTCACCATCACCCACACCTCACTGTAACCCTGAACCTCAATCTTGCCCTCACCCTCATGTTAGAGCCAGACCGTGACTCCAACCGTAACTCTATCCCCCCATACACCTTACTGAACACCTAACCCTAACCCTAGCCCTGACCCCTGAACCTGACCCCTCACCATCACTACCAATGTCACCCACCCATCCAATAATAAAAAAAAAAAATCTTTCACTTTTAGCCAAGTTTCTATATAAACTTACAGCAATTGACTCAAAAGTAAATATTCATGATAGTGACAAAAGACTGAGGAGGTAAATGCTACTTTCTTCTCTATAATAATAATAATGCTTATTTTTTACATTTCAACTTAAATTCTTTTCTTCCCTGAATTTTTCTAATTCAATCATCTGATCTGCTTTTATGATCAGCTGAATCTGTAGCCATGAGCTATTTTTCCTAAGCTTTTTCAGAGCTGCCCCACATGCCTTCAATCCACAAAGGAAGCACTTTCTGCCTAGACAGGTGTATGTGCCCACCTGAGACTTCACTGCAGCAGAGAGTGGGCCACATGGGGTGGGCTTAGCCCACCCTTCAGCTGAACTACCTCCTGCAGAAAAATGTGTGCAACTCCTCCAATTTGGAAATGACTCAAGTGATCCACAGAGAAGAAGGTGGGGGTGAGGGAAGTTTTCTCAAAGGGAATTAGGGCATAAACAATGTAATGATAATGATGACTTTCCCTGCCTTTTTGCACAAATTACCCTAAAGGGAGAAATGTAGAAGCAGATGCAAAGGAGTATGGCTTTAAAGTTGAATGTCCATTGTCTATATCTGAGTTGCATCATAATTGCTGGCTTCCTCCCAGAGTAACTGGGTTAACTCCCAGGCCTTCAAGCCTCACTACATAATCTATGCATTCAAAGGTCTGAAAATGTTAAGAATATAGGTGTGTTCCTTTTAAAACATATGTCTTTTTCCTTAAGAAAAGGGAGGGGGAGGAAGCAATATACAAAATTATAAAAATGACTCTAAAACAAAACAGTGATTTAAAGCAAGAGACTGGAAAATGTTGAAATTCTATTTCTGCTTGACTTAATAATGCTACATTCGGCAATTTCCCTAAATTCTCTGCCTCAGTTTTATCATTTAATACACAGGGATAATGATCTTTGTCAGAAGCTAATAGATGATTTATTCAGTCTTAACTAATAATAGTCAAGCACTTTATGGTAAAAAAAAGCCATTATTATATAACAGTAAAAGTATGTTCAGACTGCTTAAGTCTATTGGAAATATTCTACTGGAATCTATAGGCATTTAACTAAATATCATTTAACACCCATAGAGCAGGTGCACTTAACTTTTAGCTCTTAATTCCCCTGGAGACAGCAAGAAATAATGACCTTAAAACTGAACTAAAACCTGATACACACTGGAAACTTCAGATCCAATTGGGAGCCAGGTAGGAAAGCCATTAATTTCTGTAGCTAAGTTTTATATGTAAAATTAAAATGACTTAAAAATATTGGGAAACTGGAGTATTTTGGTCCTTGGGCCATTTACTGGTTTTAATTTGGATGTATTTTAACCTGCTACTCTTCAAAAAGAGAAAGCAAAAAATAAAGGGAAGAATCTATGAAGGGAATGCAAGCCAAGGCATTTCCTTTAAAGTCTCAAATCTACCTTTCAAAAAATGGTACTGAAATGACCTGAATGTTTGTTCCCCCCCCCCGCCAAAAAAATTCATGTGATGGTATCAAGAGGTGGGGCCTGTGAGAGGGTCTTAGGTCATCAGGCATCAGGGTGGAGCCCCTATGAATGGCACTAGCACCTTTATGAAAGAGACCCAGAACATTCTAGGCCCTTCCACCATGTGGAAACAAGAAGTCGGCAGTGTGCAATCCAGAAAAGGGTCCTCACCTGACCCTGCTGGCACCCTGATCTCAGACTCCCAGTCTCCATAACTATGAGAATTAAGTTTCTGGGTTTAGAAGCTACTCTGTGGTATTTTGTTACAGCAGGCTGAATGGACTAACTCAGGGATTTATCATGGAATAGGACATTTCATAAACAAATCAATTGCTGATAATCTCTCCTAGTCTGTAGAATAGCAACTCTGACAATATCTGTAACCACATAGTTTGGCTAAATAAGAACGAGTGATCAATCTTTACTCTTAAGTTTCTCTTGGAGCTGTAATCCTTTCTTAGAAGGGCTATTTTATAGTTTTAGGCAGCCATGAAGGCATTTCCCATATATGATCATAAGAGTGCAGTGTTTTTATTGATACAATTTCTGGAGCATGAAGCAGCTACCACACAGCTCAGAGATATACCAGCAACAAATACTGAAGCATCTACCAGCCTACAGAGTGTCATTTTTTATAAAGTTTCAAGCCATGAAAAACAATCATATTTAATAATTCCTTTGAGAAATCTGTTGAAGAGGTGGTGGATAGCTAGAAAGTACATTTTGTGTGGGATTCCAAATATGCTTGTAGCTGCATAACTACAGGGATTTTTCTACAGTCGTGTCTTTGAAATCTCAATGGAGAAAATTAATTCCTGTTATCAATTAAAACTTTAAAAAGCTTATGGCATTTAAATTTTTTTCAAATTTTTTGTAGGTTTGGTAATACATGTTATTATTTTTAGAGCTCTGGACTCCAAGGTAGAGGGTGCAAAATAATAGATTGATATGTAGGAAGAAAAATGAGAATTTCTGTGTATCTGTTTTTATATCATTCTTTGTAAACTCAGTTTTTTGTATGTTTATGATGTCTAGAATGTACTAACATATTTAAAATTCTTTAATATATAGAATATACTGTTTGAGAATTCTAGGTATATGATTGAAATATAAACATTCAAATGCCATAAATTTTCTTTAATGGGACTGTTTCTATCTCCATGATGACTGACATTTTGAAAGATTTTCTAAAAGGAAATAAAGAAATTCAAACAACAAAATACAGAGAGAAAGTACTTCCGCATTCACCTTTGCAGAATCTGCCAACTGGTTATGCAATCTTTGGGCTCAAGGTTAATAAAGAGTAAAAATAAGGTGAAAGGAGAAAATTGATGGATGGCTGTGTTATTTTTCTCCCTACCTCCATAAGGAAGAAGTAGGACTTGCTTCCCTCGCACTTGAAGCTAAATGAGAGGGATTTCGAGGAGATCACTGCTTGCTGGATTTTTATCTCCTGTTATTTGGAAGACACAGTAGATCGGTGTCTGAATCATGCATACAAGAAATGTTTAAGACTTTGATATTTGACAAATATGATAGATCAAGTATTCTAAAACTCTATCAAAAAATGCTCAGTAAAATATTATGAAAGGATGTATCCCATAGGTGAATGAAGGTAGGATTGATCCTGGAGAATCTTCTGATTCTTATTTCTCAGGCACCTCCACCTATGAGGCCACATAAGGTTTGGTATGAGGGATCCTGTTAAACCACCCTGCTGTGTTTCTGCTTCCCCAGCTTCCCACAAGGGTGATAGATGGATCTTTCCAGCCCAACACAGGATTTATCTGTCTATCAGACTAAACCAACAGTCCCTCCGTGTGCCTGCTTGTGTGTTTGCTAGTTCACACTTTCCCAGAGGACTCTCCAAGTCCTGGAGCTTTGTCTCTAAATTAGATTGTCCTCATCTTATGGCCTCTTTGTCCAAGTCTGGATGTTTCCAGGGATTGCCTTTCTTCAGGCAGCTCAGCCAGGAATTACACGAAGGCCAGAGATATTGAGACACAGGATAAGGGACTGTGAGTTTCAGTTGGAACGTGTACTCCATTGATTACAGAATTACGCTGATACTAGGGGAAAAAATTACTAATGAGTATTAACAATGACAATAATAGAATTACAAAATAGATGCTCTTCAAACTGATAGGGACATCAAGAAAAGAAGCTATTAGAATTCTAAAATGTGTAATCATTTAAAAAATAAAACACAGAGCAGATTGCATACAGCTGAAGAGAGAATGAGTGAATTATATCATATGCATGAAGAAATTATCCAGAATGCAACAGAGAGACAAAGAGATATAAAGTATGAAAATGGAGTTTAAAAGACCTGGAGGATAGAATTTTCCAGCAGTCACTGAGCAAGCATCCAAAGTAAAAGGGAACTTGAAAGAATAGGAGAGGAGAGACAACATTAAAATGTATAATAGCCGATAATTTTCAAGAATTGGTCAAAGGTAAATCCTCAATTTTAGAAACTCAATGAATTTCAAGCAGGATAAATAAAAATAAATTGGCCTCTATATATCACTTATGCACTCTATATGTAGACTACCAAAGACAAAGAGATGACATTGAAAGCAGCTAGATATTTTTTTTTTAATTACACTCAAAAGCAGAACAAACTGAAAAGCAGTTGACTTCTCAACAGTAACGCTGAAAGCCACTGGGCTAAGTCAACATCTTCAGAGTGCACACAGTGACTATCAATCTAGGATTTTATGTTCAGAAAAACTTTTAAGAATAATGATGAAGTATATTTTCAGATCAACAAGGACAGAAAGTTCACAACCAAGACAGTTTTAACTAAGAAACTTTTAAAGGACTTATTTCAAGAAGAGGCAAAATGAAAGCAGAGAGCAGATCTGAGATGCAAAATGGCACTATGAATAAATGAATGAAAATATGCATGTAAATCTAAACATTGATGACATGAAACAAAAATAGTAACATTGAATATGTAAGGTTAAAAATAATCAGATAGAAGATAGAATTAAAATGCCAAACAATTTCATACACACCTCAAGAATAAGACTAATGATAAATATTCTAAGAACTGTTCATTTCTAGAGACAGAGGATATTGTGTGTTTTTACTTTAGCATTTACTTTACTAAGCAAGTTCAATTTAAATAAAAAGCAATTTCTCTTATTTGGGAGAGGAAAAAACAAGGAAAAACCTCAGTTGAGAATTAAAGGAGAGCAGGAAAAGCAAGAAGAAACACTAAAGAAATAGGGTAATAAGATAGAAATAAGTACAAATAAATCATATTTATCTTAGTAAAAGATACAGACTATCAGAATGGATGGAAGGGAGAAAGGATTAAAAAATTTTTCAGAAAATAGAGAAAGTAGAACACTTCCTAAAATTCCATGAGGCTAGTTTATTCTTTTTTTATTTTTAAAGAGCATTGTTGAAATATAATTAATTCATGTACCATACAATTTACTCATTTAAGGTATACCATTCAATGGTTTTTAGCATATTTACAGATATGTTCACCCATTGCCACAGTTCATTTTAAAATATTTTCTCATTATCTCAAAAACAAGTACCCACAGATACAGAGAACTGATTGGTGGTTGCCAGAGGTAAGGTCTAGGGGGTGAGCAAAATGGGTCATGGGGGTCAAAAGGTACAAATTTCCAGTTATAAAATAAATAAGTTTGGAAATGTAACATATAGCATGGTGACTATAGTTAATAATCCTGTATTTCATGTTTGAAAGTTGCTAAGAGAGTAGATCTTTAAAAGTTCTCATCACAAGAAAAAAAAATGTGTAACTGTGGTGATAGATGTTAACTAGACTTATTATGGTGATCATTTTGATATATATTCCTCAATTAATATAATGTCAATCATATGAATTATATCTCAATTTACATATGTAATATATAATATATAAAATTATAAATATATATTATATATATGATACACATATATAATTTAAAACAAGCCCTATACTCTTTAGCTATCATTTCTTTATTCCCTACCCAACCCCCCACTAGACAAAGCAAGTACTAATGTACTTTCTCTTCCCTATTCTGGATTTTCTTATGCGTGGAAGTATATAATATGTGGGCTTTCATAACTGGCTTCTTTCATTCTCTCATGTTTTCAGAGTTCATCCATGTTGAAACATTTATCAGTACTTCATTCTGTTTAATGGCCAATATTTCATTGTTTAAATATACCACATTTTATTTATCCATTCATCTGTTGACAGGCATTTGCATTGTTTCCTGTTTTAATTTCTCTCGGGCTTATGACTAGAGTGAAAGTTCTGAGTCATATGGTGACTCCGTGTTTAATCTTTGAGGAGCTACCACAGTTTTCTGAAGCAGCTGCACGATTTTATGTTTTTACCTGCTATGTATGAAAATTCCAGTTTCTTCACATCTTTACCAACAGTTATGATCTGATTGATACTATCCATCCTAGTGAGCATGAAGTGTTATTTCATTCTGGTTTTGATTTGCATTTCCCTAATGATCAATGATGTTAGTCTTTCCATGTACCTATTGGCCATTTGTATATCTTCCTCAGAGAAACATTTATTTGGAAATGTCTTTTCATCTGCTAAATTTTTAATTGGGTCATTTGCCTTTTTATTATTGAGTTATAAGAGTTGTTTGTATGTTCTAAATGCAACTCCCTTATTAGATAAATTATTTGCAAATATTTTCTCCAATATTATAGGTTTGTTCACTTTGTTGATGATGTCCTTTGAAGCACAAAAGTCTTTAGTTATGAAATGTAATTTATCTACTTTTTAATTTGTTGCTCATGTTTTGGTGACATCTAAAAATTTTTTTTTTCAAATTCAAGGTCATAAATATCATCCCTATTTTTTTCCTAGGAGTTTAATACTTTAGTTCTTACATTTAGGTTTTCGATTTATTTTGAATTAATTTTTGTTCATGGTATGAGGTATGGGCTGAACTTCATTCTTTTTCATGCAGTTATCCAATTGTCCCATTACCATTTACCAAAAAAAAGAAAAAAAATTATTTCCCCATTAAATGGTCTTGCCACCCTTGTTGAGAATCAATTGGTTATGGATGTACAGGTTTATTTCTGGGTTCAATTATATTTCATTGATTTATATGTCTATGCTTATGCCACTAGCATGCTTTCATGCTCTGTCTTCCTTTTTGCAGCAAATTTTAAATTTGGGAAGTCTGAGTCCTCCTACTTTGTCCCTTTTCAGAATTATTTTGGCTATTATAGGTCTCTTTAATTCCATATGAATTTTAGAATTTAATTTCTATATCAGAATTCATCCATTTCATTTAAGGTATTTACTTTGTGGGGGCATAGTTGTTCATAGTATTCCCAAACTTCCTTTATGAAGTTTTTAATTTTCTGCAAGTTTGCTAGTAATGCACTTTCTTGTCTAGCAATTTGAATTTTCTCTCATTTTTGATAGATTTGTTTAGATAAATGTTTGTCAATTTTATAATACTTTCAAAAAACCAGTTTTTTGTTTTATTGATTTCCTATGTTTCTATATTCTCTATTTCACTAATTTCCACTTTAATCTTTCCTTCCTACTGCTTATTATAAATTTGTGTTGGTATTGGCAAATATATCACACACCTATCACATTTCTGTATGACATAGGCCAAACAATGAATTACATGCATATTATCTTTTGCAACTGCATCTTAAATAGATATAAAAAAGAAAATAGAGAAGTTATTTATACTGTCTTTTATACTTACCCTGTTACCTTTACTGGAGCTTTTAATTTTTTCTGTGGATTTGAATTACCATCTTAGGATCAATCACTTTAACCTTAGAAAATATATTTTAGTATTTCTTGCTAGGCTGATAAGCTAGCGACAAATTCTTTTTTTGTTTATGTTCATTTTTGAAAGATAGCTTTGCTGGATATAGGTAGGATTCTTGGTTGACTTTTCTTTTTCTTTGAGCATTTGAATATGTTATCCCACAGTCTTCTTGCCTCCATTGTTTATTCTGAAAAGTTAGATGTTAATCTTATGCAGTTCTTTTAATTTTTTGTTTATCTGAAAGTATCTTTGTTGTTCCTTGAGTTTTGAAGGATAGTTTAACTAGATACAGAATTCCATGTTAGTGTTGTTTTTTCTTTCAACACTACTACACTTTCTTCTTACTTAAATAGTTTCTGAAAATAATCCAATATAATTCTTATCCTTGCTCCTCTGTAGGTAAGGTATTCTTTTTTCCTAGTGTGGCTTCTTTCTGCCTGTGATTTTCTACATTTTGAATGAGATGTACCAAAATATAGATTATTTTGTATTGAAATTTTTAGTATTACCTGAGTTTTCTGGATAAGTGATTTGGTGTCTGTCATTAATTTTGCAAAATTATCTGTCATTATTACTTTAAGTATTTTTTATTCTGTTCATTTTTATCTTTCTTCGCCTTCCATTTACATTATATGTATACCTTTTGTAACTTACCCACAGTTCTTGGATATTTTGTTCTTTTTCATTTTTTTCTCTTTACATTTCAGTTGTTTGGGGGTTCTTATTGACATATCTTCAAGTTTACTGATTCTTTTATTATCCTATATCCAGTCTACTCATAAGCTCATGAGGCATTCTTCATTATGACACAGTGTTTTTGGTTTCTAACATTTCCCTCTGATTCTTCCTTAGAGTTTCCTTTGCTCTGTCTACATTAGCAACCTATTACTGCATGTTCTTTGGACTTTTCCCATTGGAGCTCTTAGTTATATTAATCATGGTTATTTTAAACTCCAGGTCTAAGAATTCCAAAGTCTCTGCATATCTGATTCTGGTTCTGATGCTTGCTCTGTCTCCTCAAGCTGTATTTTTGTCTTTTAATATGCTTTGTAATTTTTTACTGAAAGCTACACACAATGTATGGTACTGGCTTCAGCTATAGTTTTGCTTCCAGTAAGCTGTGATTCTCCATATTTGCCTAATGTGCCAGTTTGGGGGTACATCAATTTTACCTGTGATCTCAGTTCTCTGATGTATTTAAAAATCAAAATAGGGAATAGAAAAATAAAGAATATCAATGAAACCAAAAGCTGATTCTTCAAAAGGATTAACAAAATTGACAAACCTTTAGCTAGATGAACCAAGAAAAGAAAAAGCCTAAAAATCACTAAAATCAGAAATGAAAAGGAGGCACAACTAACAACTATACAGAAATTTAAAGGTTTATAAAGAAATATTATGAATAACATTAAGTCTTGAAGACAGTGAGTATGAGTTATTCAATATTCTTCCTTTACAAGAATGTTTTGGTTATTTTAGATCCTTTGATTTTTCCATATAAATATTAGAAATAGCTTGTTAGTTCTTTGAAAACTCCTGACTAGGATTGTGTTAAATCTATAGAATAATTTGTGGAGAATAGTTATCTTAAGAACACTGAGTCTTCAATCAGTGATGTGCTGGTAAATGTTTAACAATGGACTCTCTGGGAGGATGTAGGGATTGATTCACAGCATTTGCTAATTTCTATAGAGTAAATACTTCCATCATAGTTGATTTCAAGCTACAAATATGATGTCATTGAATATGTTGTCAGGAATAAATGTTGACAATTATGTGTTTTGAGTCACTGTGAACCTTCTCTAGGTCAACATTACTTTTAATCTATGAACTACACATTTTTCTGTATTTATTTAGGACTATAATCTCTCTAAAAAAATACTTCGTAGTTTTTATTGTAGTAGTTTTGCAGATCTTTCATTGGATTTATTCCTAAATAGTTGATATTTTATACTACCAAAAATGGTATTACTATTAATTTTATTTTCTTTTTTTTGCTGGTATAAAGAAATAAAATTAACTTTTGTAGATGTTGAGAACATGGAACAACCAGAACTTTGATGTATTGCTCATGGTTTTATACAGTGATAGAACCACTTTGGAGAACAATGGGCAGCTTCTTATAAAGTTAAATATATGTTTACCTTAGAAAAGAATTCCACTATAAACATTATACAAGATGAATGAAACCATATATTCACAAGAAATATTTCCAAAAGAATCTTTACAGAAGATTTTTCCATAGTTGCAAACTGAGTATAACCTAAATATCCATCAATAAGAAAATAAACAATAAAGAAAATAAAGACATGTTTATCCTTACAATGGAATCATTCTATACAATGAAAACAATGAACTACTAATACACTAAACAATGTGACTCAATCTCAAAAATTCAGAGACAAAAAGTTACTCGGATTTTATTTACCTTTCAATCCAACTACAGGCAAAATTAATCCATGGTGATAGTAATCAGAACTGTTTGCTTTGGGATAGTGGATTGAATTTGAGTGAAAAAACATAAATGGGGACTTTCTCTCTTAGAAATATTCTATATCTTGTTTTGTGTGAAGGTTACATGGGTATACGTATTTGTCAAAACTAACCAAAAGGAGGCTTTTAATTTTGTCTTTTATTGTATGTACATGGTACCTTATCAGAACAATGTTACATGATTTAAAAAAAAAAGTTTCTTAATGTATTGAGAAACTGGTAAGCAAATGATAGGTATACCAAAAAAATGGGATAAATCTGAAAAGCAGTGTGATGGTTAATTTTATGAGTCAAATTGGCAGGGCCATGGTACCCAGATATTTGGTGATGAAACACTATTCTAGATGCTTCTGTGAAGGTATTTTTAGATGAGGTTAACATTTAAATCAGAAGACTTTACTTAAAGTAAAGCAGATTACTCTCTGTTACACAGGCAGGACTCATCTGATCCGTTGAAGGCTTTAACAGAAAAAGACTGACCTCCCCAGAAGAGGCAATTCCACCAGCAGAAACTATTGGCCTTGAACTGCAGCTCCTCCCTGGGACTCCAGCCTGCTGTTCTACGCTGCAGATTTTAGACCTGACAAGACTTCATATTCATGTGAGCCAATTCCTTAAATTAATCTCACTCTCACTATTTTTTTTTTTTTTGGAGAGCCCTGACTGATTTACATCAAGTGATAACAGGAACCCAGAAAGGTAAGTGGAACACTAAATCTAGCTTTTGTTTTAGCGCACTTGTTGAAGGAGCTGTTTATATGGTCCTTTTGGTTTGTGCGGTTTATATGGCCTAAGAGGGAGGAAAGAAAGTCTAGGGCCTGTCCAAAGTGAGGAGACTGATTAGAGTTTCTCCACATAAGTCTGGGGCTCCAAAAGTCTGCATCCCCAGTATAAATATACATTAGAAATAAACTGACCTCCACACCACCAGAACTGTCAGGGAAACTGCCTCAAACATTGGCATTTAGAATTGAGAGGGAAAAAAAATCTCTGCCCTGAGAATTTGTAAACAGCCAGCTGTCATGGGAGTTTGCAACCTGAATCCATAATACTTGGATGATCTGAATGAAACCCTCAAGCTAAGAATTTAGTATAAAGTGATTCCAGGCTAGCAGGATTCCCAGGGTTTCTGGCAAAAACACAAATCATTTTGGAGGAACTCACTTACACACAGACCTCAAAGAACTTACATTATTAAAGCCCAAGAAATTTGACCATAGAGTAAAAAATAAAAATAAGAAACAAAAACTAAAGCAAATATACCCCACAAAACAAGCCACTGTAAGAATCAGTGAAAGCAGGCACCAGAGTCAAATACAAGAAAAATGAGATAATGCAATTATCAGACACAAAATATAAAATGAATAAGTTTAATATTCTTAAGGAAAGAAGAGACTGAAAATATGAGTGAAGAGCAAAGGAAATAAACAGGTCAAACAGATTTAAGGATAACATTCCAGAAATGAAAGATATGATCATTTAAATTTAAAAAAATATGAAAAGAAAATCAGAAAATTTGGGGAATTGGTATGTGTATGGACCGATGTTTGTGTGTCCCCCAAAATTCACATGTTGAAACCCTACCCCACCCCCACTGTGATGGTAATAGAAGGAAGGTTGGGTCTTTGGGAAGTGATTAGGATTAGATGAGATCATGAGGATAGAGACCTTATAAATGGGATTGGTGCCCATAGGGGAGCCAGGAGAAAGCTTGCTTTTTCTCTGTACTCTGTCATGTGAAGATGCAAAAGAAAACAACCATCTGCTACCCGGATGAGAGCTCTCACCAGAACCCATCCATGCTGGCACCATGATCTTGTACTTCCAGCCTCAAGAACTATGAGAAATAAATTACTATTGTTTATAAGGTACCCAAGCTATGGTGTTTTTTTTAAAAGAAGCCTAGACAGATGAAGATAATATGAATACTCATCAGAGTTCTAAAAGAAGATAAAAAAGAATGCAGTAGAAGCATCATATATTCCTTTACTTACTTATTTGTGACCTTTAATGCTAATAATGAGTCAATATCTGATTTCTGGTAGAGATTCATAATTTTGAAATCTGGCTTTAGAAAAAAAAATGCTTATTTCTGAAAACTAATAATTGAACACATTTATTTTCACTAATGAAATAAAAGTGATTATAGGTATGCACAGATTCAAAACTCAAAAATAAGAAATTTTGATCATATACTAGTATTTCTTGTGAGTTTTATTTACCACATCTTTATTTTTTCACTTGTTAATGAAATTTGTTTTAAAATACTCTTAGGATTATAGATTACATAAAATACATAGTCTGACATTTTAATTTCCTGATTTAGTAAAAGCCTAGGTTTCTTTTAAGTAATTTATGTTTAAACAGATTAATTTTCTTCACATCATGTTGGGTGACTTTCTTATAAAAGTTGTAAAGTCTCAGATTTACAAGACAAAGCCACCTGTTAAAAAAAATTTAAATCAGACACTCAAATTTTGAGTTCTGTATTCCCATTCAATCTTGTCTTCTTCAGCCTGAATTCTTACCTACATGGAAAAATTATGAAATGAAACAATGATGACAATAAAGTGGCACTAGCATTTTACTAGAAAACATTCCTCTTGCACACCCAAAAGGATTAGGCTTTTACAAGTATCTTCATGTTCCAAATCAGTAAAAGGCTCTTTTTTATGAGGAACTAGTTGCAAGATAGTTCAATTAATAGCTAAAGATCACAAAATGCTTCACCCAGTTTTAAAGTCATTTCTTTTACCATCCTGTATGGAAATTACCAATACTATATTTTGGACCAATGAAGCACAGGAAATGGAAAAGGGGGCTACTATTGAATTACTATTGGTAGGTTTCATACTGACTCAATGTGAGTCGCTTCTTGGTGAATTGAAATCAAAACCTTCACCAGAGGTAGTTGTCACGGGAAGTAAATTTTATTTGCAGCCATGGCTCCACAAGCAATAAAAAGCAAGTCTCTTTTATTGAGCCAAGGAAATGAATATCAGAAAGGGAAGGCTTTGCCATCACATGTAGAGGTGGGTATACTCCGGCAAGTGCAGTTTGAAAGCATATTTCTACACACATCATTGTGCCAAGATTTGTGTTGCAGTTCCCCCCCGGGTGTGAATTTCACTGTGATGTGAGACAAAGGGAACTCTTAGACACCTCTTGGTTCCTCTCACAGGCTTCATTGTTGTGGTGTGGACCAACTGGTTTAGGAGAGTTAATGACTGCCTCTCTTCCTGGAACTTAACCGGGAAAACAACTTTGCAAGACGTTAGGTGCTTTGGAAACCTTTATGGTCTTGAAATAGAAATAGGTCCAAATAGACTTTTGAGCTGTTGAGGGCATTTGCCAGTGACAGGTTGGTTGTCCACATGCTATATAATTTGGCACATTGATCCAGAAAATTATAAAAGCAAAATAGTTTATTGCAGATGGATGAATCTGCAGACATTAATAGTGCTCAGTTAATAGCACTAATTAGAAGTCCTCAAGGGAAATGTTTTAAGGAACAGTATTAGTTCTGCAAAGACATACCAAAACAAACCACTGAGTGGGAAATACTGAGAGCAATAAGTGAATACTTTGAAACAAAGTATTAAACAAATACTGTGTGTATTTTTTATTGATGATACAGCTGAAAAGGAAGATGCAAAGGCTTTGTTTCAAAATACTTTGGGAACCCTGAGAGTCCATGTTGTTTCACTGAATGTTGCTACATGTGAAAATTTTTATCAAAACTGTGAATAAAATAAATCAACATACTCCATAGACTACTTTAGCTGTATGTAAAAAATAAGGTTTCTGGATGCCCTTTGAAGAATGCTTAGTGTTATCTAGCAGGACATTTTTGGGTTTTCTGATCCTATGGGAGTCCATACCTTTCACCCGTTTTGCAACTCTGTAGAGATAAATGTTACCTGGTAGAGGACAGATGATGCTGAAGATGTTTCTGGGAAAAGGTGATGTAGATGTAAATGGTCCTGTTTATAGAGATGCAAATGAGCTTTATTTCTTGGAGACAAAATTGATTTCTTCCCATGCGTAAGAGATTATTCCGAACATGACATGTTATTGTCCTTGGTCTCTAGATCAGTTTGCATCTTTTAGTAAATTCATTTCAGCATTCCCGATCGTCTACATATGAGTCTGCTCGGTAGATTCTACCGTGAACTTGTTTTAATGTTGTACTGGTTCCCTCATTAATTCATAAATAGTTAAAATCTCTGACACATATTCATGTCATGGTTTTATGGGAGCCACAATTTTACATTAAAAAAATCCTCTGACATGTTCCAATAATGGGAACAAGTTCCAATTTTTCATTAAAATTTTTAAGAATATTTTACCCATATTCTGTTACATTAATTAACAGAGGATGCTATTAGACCAAGGTGGTTCTAATACTTTAGCAGCCTAGGTAAACAAACTGAAA
Source organism: Manis javanica (assembly GCF_040802235.1). Lineage (NCBI taxonomy): Eukaryota > Metazoa > Chordata > Mammalia > Pholidota > Manidae > Manis > Manis javanica. Next base: position 70,769,092 of record NC_133168.1, read on the forward strand.
CCTAAGCCTGTAATGCCTCAAAATTAAGAAATCAAAACCTAAGGACCACCAATCGCAAGTAGCCAACTAGGCTTTGCCAAATAACACAACCACTTAAGCTTTAGCGCATCACATAATTTCTTGCTTTGGCTTCTGCATCTTTTCTCTAAAAGTCTCTCCCAGTTCCTCTAGGTGGAGTGCTACTAACCACTTCCTGTTTGGCACTGCCCTAAAATTAGAGTGGAATTTTGCTCAAATGAAGTCCTAAAGTTTTTAATCTATGTTTATATTTCAACAGTTAAGTATTTAATATTTGATAGCTTCCATAATATTTGTTTTATCATATTTATAAGATAAAATGAAAATACAATGGAGTTTGTTTCACTAAGATCCATAGACAAAGAATGACCATATAATTTTTTGTCCAAACTAGAATGTTTTTAAAATGCAACAGGCACTGTTAAGAATTACACTGGCATAATAGGTTGAACTAAGAAGTCCTGGACAAATGAGCATTGTCTTGGACAAAATAGGGTATGTGGTCATCTTACATTTAAAGGACCCTGAATCCCCTCTAGGTTATACCAGCATGTCATACAAATGCTATGTTTTGTGTGCTACATGCTATGTTTTGTGTGCTACAGTGTGAAAAATGTTGGGAAGAACTGTTGTATAACTTCATAGTACACGAACTTACTCTTTTTTTCTGTTGGTGGGTATTTAAATTGTTCTCAAATTTTTACTTACAAATAAAATTTTATTACTATAAATTTTATTATTTACACATAATCTGTCTAAGAGCATTGTTGTATGTGCCTCCTGTCATGCACAAGGGAGAGGTTCTGTAGGACGTATACCTAGAAGTGTCATTACTTGATGAGAAGCACTACCAATTTCATTTTTTCAAGAAGGCTCCAATTTGTCTTCCAAAGTGTTTGCACTCATTTATACCCATACTTCAGTGTTAGAAATGTTCTATTTTTCCACATCTTTTCCAACATCTAATAACATCAGGCATGCTAATCTTAGTTGCTTTGATGTGTGTGACATTGTATCTCAGTTTTAATATGCCTTTCCTTAACCACAGTGAGCTTGAATATTTTACAGGTATGTGTTGTCCATTCCTCCAGCATATGTGAAATACCTATTTATTTGTTCAGCTTATTTTCTTCAGGTTTGCTTTATATTTTTCTTATGGCTTTGTAGAATTTGTTCAAATATTCTCAGGAATAAAACTTTTTCAGTTACATTTGCCATAAATAACATATCCCACCTTAAAATCCCCCTTTACTTGTGGATTTTTAGATATTAAGTTTTTAGGTTTAATGTTGTCAAGTTTATCAATTTCTTTCATTATGGTTCATGCTTTCTGCATCTTGTTCGGAAATGCTCTCACATCCTGGAGTAAGAAAGATGCTGCTCTGTATTTTCTTTCCAAAATTTCAGAATTTGCTTTTCACGTTCAGTTCTTTAAGCAACCTGGATGAATTTTCTTGTTCAGGAGTAAAACATGATGCTAATTTTAGTTAGTTCTTTTTTCCTTCACATTAATAACAAATTATCCCAGTTCTACTTATTGTATTGATCCTCCTTTCCCCACTGATCTGAAAGGTCAACTTTGCTACAAATTGAGTTTCTAGGCATATGTACTTGTGTCTGTGTTCTCTGCCACACTGGTGTATTTGTTGCTCCTGAAGTCAGTAACACCTGGTCTTACAAGAGGGTACAGCTTTTTTTTTTTTGCTATCTGGTAGGGCAGCCCCTTGACCTGGCTCTTCTTCAGCATTACTTGGGTATTCTCAGAACTTTGTCCATATATTAGGATAACTGTCAAATTCCCTGCAAAATACCTCTGAGACTTTGCATGAAATTTTACCAAATTTCTGGTTAAATATGGGATAAGTTGGTGTATTTAGTATATGAACACTTGCTATTAATGACCTGGCATATTGCTCCATTTATTTTGGAATTTTTTTAAATTAGATGTCAATGAAATTTTATCCTTTTCTCCAAAAAGTTTATGCATATATTGTGTAGGATTAATTCCCAGTTACTTTATGTTTTCTATGCCATTGTACAATGGATCACTTTTGTGAAACTGCATTTTCTAATTCTCATTGCTGTTGTTCAAATCACAATTGACCTTTGTATGTTGATCATAAGTCTTGTAATCTTCCTGAACTCTTATTAAGTCCAAAGGCAAGAAAGATAGAAAGTACCTTTTCTCCTTTGTAGTTAGGATCCTGGATGCAATGTGCGTACATTGGACTTGAAATGTGGAATCAGCACGCCATGAGGAAAAGACCACATGTCTAGTGTTATTGCCATTTCAGCTGGTAAACAATTATACAGTTTCCTGCCACAGATATCACAGAGGTTCCAGAGTCTGAACCCTGGCTACAGAGGTATTATCACAAGGCATTTTGCTGGTACACATCTGGGTAGTAGTATGGTTCTGAAACCAGCAAAAGTTGGTGCAACTTTTGGATTCAGCAAGTGAATTCCTGATTGTTAAAAAATACTACTTATCAAAATGTCTCAAGAAAAAAAAATAGTAAGTTTTAACAGTCCTATAGCATATACAGATAGAATCAGTGGATTAAAACACACCCCTATATGAGAAATAACCTAGGACCCAACAGATTTAAATGTTAATTTGTCAAGCATACAAGATAGAAAGAAATCATTCCAAACATTACATAAATGCTTCTGGCCAAAAAGAAAAATGCACTTTCCAACTCATTTTGTCATACTAGTAAAAAGTTAATACTGAAACCATCTTGACAGTTGAAAAAGGGGGAAAAAAGCCATTTTTAGTTTCGCCCATAGCCTTTGCCATAGCACCCACATGCGGAGATTGGACTAATAATACTGAACATGTTCATACCGCCAATCTTCCTTTACCAGTTAGGAGATTTTCTGTGTCACCAGTTCATGCAAGTGTGGCTTTTCAAAAATTCCAGCTTCTTGTAAAACTCTCAGTTCCATCTCCCATCTGTACAGAACCAAGCATTGCCTCCCATGCTTTTTCTTCTGCTGTTAAAACAAAACAACAAACATAATTGGCAAAACCCTCCAGTAGCGGTGACTTTCAAATTTGCTTATTGGTGTGTGTTTGTGGCCCTTGAGGATTTCCCTTAAAAAATCAAAACATTTTTGTTTTTTGATGTTTAAACTCTACTCAAAACTAACTAAGCATCTTGGGGTGGACTCAAGCACCCACATATTTAAAACCTCCCCAGGGTACTTTACTGTGCACCCAGGGTTGACAGTAGACTGTAGATTTAGAGGGAGTGATCTTAAGGAGAAACATTGCTTGTCTGGGCATCATGCTATCAAAAGTAGAGACCAAACAACCCAGTTGCAATGTGGAGGCATCAGGAAGCATGGACCAGATGATCATACCACCTCAGGATCTGTAATAATCAAGGTAAAGAAAACTAGGACCTCTTCCAAATCAACTGAATCAGAGTATCAAGGGGTGGGGTGATATTTATCAAAATATTCTCAGATGATTATGTCACCCAGGATTCTACTGTGCAATACAGATCTGACAAAGTCAGAGCAGGAAAACTGGTGTCTGGGGTTTCAAAAATGGTTTCAGCCAGTGGCATTATCTTCTTGGGCCGAGGGACTCTAGAGGGCAGGGCTTTTCCTTGAGGGGACAAATGTACCCACTTCAATCCACATTGGAATAGTTTCCTCATGGGACAAGACATAAGATTTAAGGAGGCAACCCTTGGCCTACAGCCCGACTTTCCCCTTGAAGTCCAGGATAGTGTCCTCAACTCCAGGGCATGGAGAGGGTTGGGCATCCCAGGCATGGATAGTGAACTCGCTGAAGAGCCCCGTGAGAACCTTGAAGTTTGATGTGGGCTGAAGATCCTGAAGGTGCTGGTACTGGGTGGAATGAAGAGTACTCACACCCCATCCTTGCCATCTCTTATCCAAAGAAAGGGCCTTTAATTAGGACTATGTGCCTGCTTCCCCTTCAGAAACAGTCATGGGCAATCCAGCATGCCTTAGATCACTGTCTGCCTCCGTACCCCAAGGCTGGAGATCACCCAAGTGTAAACAGAAGACAGGCCGGCACAGACACAACCCCAGTCTCTGCAAGAAGACTGATTCTAAATGAATCTGCAAGGATTTACAGAGCCTTCAGAACATCCCATCTGACCTTCACTTTTCCAAATTCCTTTCTTCAAACACATTTTCCCTTTTCAGACTTTTTTCTTCCTTCTTTCCTCCCTTTCTCCCTCCCTCCCTTCCTTTCTCTTTTTCTCTCCTCATGGACCAAAGAAATAACTGGCTTACTGATAAGTTCAACAGGAAAAGTTTACCAATGGTATGAACTAAATATAAGAGTTCATTCAAATGTAGTTTGAAGTTTACTTCGGCTTTTGTGCCTACTCAAAAATAAATAAATTTGATTCAGTAAATTGGGAAAATTTCTGTGGGACTCTGACAGAGGCAGGCTGGCCTGGGTCAGGTCTATTTATGGGTGAGAAACTGGGGCTTATTCTGGCTTTACTTCAGCACAGCCGCAGCCCTGGTGTTCAGAAAGCCTCTGCGTTTCTATTTAGGGGTCAGAGTTAAAAGAAAACATATGCCCAGCTTGAAGTCTACATTTGAGAATTGTAACATCACAACAGCCAGGCTAAGAACTACACACCTCTATGGGAAAAGAGAAGGGAGGCTGGGGGAAGACCGAGATTGAGTTTGGAAGGCATTTAAAGAGAGGCTGGTCTTTCTTTTGCTCTACTTTTAAGTTGCTAAATGCAATAATGCTTTCACTGAAGGAATGGACATTAAAATATTCTAAAAATTGATAAAGAAATAGTTAGGACCTAAGATTAACTTTGCATAACAAAGCAGTAGGGTTGGTTAAGATCAAGACTCAGAATGTGATATTTTTGCATCATTTTTGAAGTGGAATTAATCATTTTTAGCATGCACCAGAGGAAGTTGAGTTGGTTGGTTTGTCGTGTTTACTCCTTTCGCTCTGCGGAGTCCCTGCTATGTAGCAGATACTGTGGTAGGCATTCCAAAAGCTATGACCGTGACTGGCCCTTTGGTGCCCAAGCATTCTCTATGAGAGAGCCTGCTGTACCCGTGGCCATCTTCCTAAAATCCACCTCCTTCCTCCCACTTTCGGCTACCTTCGAATCTAAACTTCAGGCGCTTCTCGAATATTAGCCCGGATTTAGATGCTGACGACAGCTGTGGCATGGCGCTTTACTTTCTTGGCTGTCTCACTCTCCTTAAGTAATTAAGTTCCCTAACGATACCGAAGCATCATTACAATAATATTGATACCTGCTGTAATCGCTGGCATTCTGGCTTTTCAATTTCCAGTATTTGCCTTGGATCGAGTAGTTCCGTGCTAATGCAACAGAAGGTCACCCGATGACGGGGCTGATAGAGGAGAGGACAGCTCTGCTCAGCATGCACGGAGGCTTATGCTTTTCTGGCGTTGCAGGGCTAATCTTTCAAGTTGTCCTTTTTTGACTTTCTCAGTTTAATCAGTTTAATCTCATCGTCCCTCTTTTCTGATTACAAGGATTTTCCTTAGAAACCTTGCCTCCACAATAAAGACCATGTGGCAATTTATTCTCATATTGATTTCAACATTTCTGTTCCTCTGCCAGGGAGCCCATAACAGGGGAGGGGGCAGAAAGGTTGTGAGGAGGTTGGAGAAACAAGACCCAGAAGGAAGAGAGTAAGAAAGAAATAGAAAGCGAAAACCCTTCAATACTTTCGTTAGTAGGAAATCCACATATCCTAGTTATCTGGGGAACCTAAATTACATTTTAAATGCACTGAAAGCAGAAATGACAGCCAATTTGGGAAGTTTCTATAATGATTAAAGTTAAAGATAGCTACAAGGGCTTACTTCCCATTTCTACACAAAGAGATAAACACCCCAGAAAGACACACACACACACACACACACACACTCTCTCTCTCTCTCTCTCTCTCTCTCTCTCTCTCTCATGCTTCCATCCTCTCCTTCCAAGTCACTCAGAGGAGTGGACAGTGTCTTCCTGGGCCCTGAACAAAGAGCAGGCAGACAGCCATTTGCCAGGAGGTGGGGAAGGCAACAAAGTGGGGTTGGAAGGAAGACAGTGAGCCCACTTTTGAAAGTATTTAGAGCTGTTACGAGGCAGCCCGGTGCAGATGTCCAGCTGGGGGCGTGTACGTGGCTCTGACGGCAGCACCGCAGTCTGCAGAGCGAGGTGGGAGGCTCTGAAATAGAGGAGATTTTGGTGAGTGGACGTAGTCAAAAGGCATTCCATCTCTTTAGGTCGATATTTTACATATTGAATTGATATAATTAATTGTGTAATGTTTAAAGATTTCAGAAACTCCGGGAAGTTGACAAGCTTTACTCTTTGGTCAGCTATTCAGTAGTAGACAAAAAAAAAAAAAAAATTGAAAGTATTTTTTTCTTTAAAAAAAAGAAGAATATCTTTTTAGGCATCAAATTTGTTCATAGTAGGATAAAAGAGTCAAAAAGAAAGAAAGAAGGAAGAGAAATTTCCGCAGGAACTCACGTGTGCTAGATATCTAAAATGAATTCCTTCTTTTTAAATTCTCATCCTCTTTCCGTTTGTTCTGATACAAACTACAAACCAAGATGATTTTTAAATGTTTCATGAGTGGCAAAAATAGTTCTATATTGCCACAATTATATTTGGTGATAAAAATCACAAATTTGTGATAAAAGGTGATAAAAATGGATCAAATCACTGCCCGAATATTTGTCTCTTTAAATGGGCAGTGGTGAGTGGGGTGGGGGTGAGGGGTACAGAGACAAGTATTTTGCACAGTAAATACGCTGCATCTCCACTATCCCTAGTGAATCTTTGTACTTTCTCTTCAGGGTTCCAGGAGATAATGATATAGTACAGCCAGCTGAAAAGAGCATCTGTTTAGGAACCATGAACTTACAGGAGCCATTTGTCTATCTGATCTGTTCCCATTTTGAATCTTTCTATTTGTCTATTGATCAAATCTATGCAAAATGAAGGGATTGAGAAACACACTAACCAGCCATAATTTCTTCTCCCCTCAAAAGGTTACCCACCACTTTCCTGTTAAATAATTCTGCTTGATATAAAACACCCAACTTTTTTCTTTTGTAAGCATGTGTTTCCCTTCCCCTTTAAATGAAAGTCTTTGGTTCACTAGGGCTTACTGCTTAATGACAATGTGGTGGAGTTAGCCCAGGAGAACAATGCATCCATTAATCTGCCTCATGCTTAATTGGTAACTACTGTATGGGCTGGCATTTCAAACACAGATTGCAAATGTACTTGAATTAGTTACTGTTTAATTGATACAACTGGCACTCAGCCTGGAACCAATGTGCAGTTACTGTAAAAAAGAGAGAGGCTTGAAAGGAGAGAGAAAGAAAATACAAGGTATGATTGTGATTCATCCTTGATACATTTATATCAGTTTTTGGTGGAATATAATTACATAGTTTTTCACATTGCTTTACCAAGCAGTAGACCAAAACAGGCTGCTACAAACTGCCTATGATACTTGCTGACATAAAGAACAGTGGCAGCAATTCCCAGCTCCCTCTCCTTCTTGGTTGTACCCTCACCCTTGCAAAAGGATTTATATATGTACACTGAGGTTGAGGAATGCGATCATCATATCTGGATGAAATACCTAAGAGGATAATTTTGACAATGTCTCCAGAATCGTAGGATTTCAAGGAAATATAATATTATCATCACAATAATTCAGCTTTATTACCACGCACACCAGTGTTACTATGAACATATTTTCAACCCCAAAAGAATACATTTATTGAGATTAACCCCAAATAATTCCCCTTAGGCACATCATTCAGGAACCATTAGGTTCTGTGACTTATTTGGAATAGAGACCCTTTTAATTCCAGAGGTGCTGTAATGATACTGATGGCTATCATTTATGGGTCATTTCCTACACACCCAGACTCTCACTATTCAGTATACAATATTCATGGAACTGTCCAAACAGTCATGATTTCCTCTGCAGTTTGAATCTTTATTTCATTGATCAGATCTATATAAAATAATTGGACTGAGAAAAGCATTAAACTGAGCTTTTTTACCTGTTTAAAAAGTTAACCCACTTTTAAGCTTAAATTATTTTGCTTGATATATAAAACACCCAACTGCAATCTTGATTTTAAAGATATTTGCTGATCATCTAACAGTAGATGCCTTTTTCAAATCCATAATTCATATAAAATAAGCAACATTATTCTGGCCAACCTGCAGAGAAAATCCTCTCATTGATTCAGCAGGCAGTCACTGAGAATCTGTGGTACCCATACTGGTCTTTACAATGTATGAGACATAAAACTGATCTCAAGAATATTATCAATGAGTTTCTAATTGTCAAAATTGAAGGGGCAGTTTCTATTCCATTCTTTAAATTACTTGTCATTTACCTTGTTTTGTGTTACATGATTTTTCTTTGGTTGGGTTTTTGTAATATTTGACAATGCTGCTCTTGGTTTCTCTGTGCCTCTCTCACTACTTCTTCTTCTTCTCAATTACTTTTGGAGGCACCATTTTCTCCAACATTTAAATATGAAAGTTTAATATCTCAGGTCTTTTTAGCTCTATACACTTTATCTGTGAAACCTCATTTTATGTTACTAACTCTACCTATACACGACAGGGACCTAAGCTACATATCACAATTCTGGAGAATTGTTTTTTTCTGAAAAAGAACACATTATTTCAAATAATAAATGTATTTATTTTTAGATAAAATATATAACTACAATAATATATGTAATTTGTAAAAGTTACATATGCTTATATAACTTTTCAAAGTCACTGGGAGTATCCCAAATAGAAATTCCTTATTCTCATTTTACCTCTCAGACTCTACTGCAATCCAGAACCAGATATACAAGGCTAACTGGATACCTCTACGAGATTATCTAATAACTTGTAAATATATTCAACAACGTACTCACTGTTTTCGCATTTCCCTGCAAACTCACTTTTTTGCCATTTCTCCTCTTTTGCTAAGGGTGTCTCTATTTACCGGATCACCCAAGCTATCAGCCCAAGAGTCTTGACTTTCCCTTGTCCTTCATTCCTCCCCCACCCACCGACTTGCTTTGCTCACTAGTCCTGCAGATTTTAAAACGCATCTGCTTATTTTTCAAATGTATTTCTTCCTCCCTGTCCACAATGTCACTGTGCTCCTCAGCTCCTTCCTCCTTCCCATCCAAGCTAATGCAATGGCCCTCTAATTGGTCTTCCCGCCTCTATCACCTCTTCCCCAGTTCATTCTGTACAGATGATTCCAAAGCAAGAGAAAGTACCTTTTCTGAATATCCTTGAGCTCTCCCATTGACTTCAGGAAAAGGTCCTTCTGGGTTGTGCTCTCTGCCTATTCCTCCTGCTTTCTTCTCCTCATTCTCCCAAATGTCCCAAACTTCTCCTTCTGGTTAATCTCCATGTTTTCTTCAAGACTCAGTTCAATTGTCATTAACCTGAGAAAGGGTCTCCAGCCTTTCTCGGCTAAGCTAGGCATCTACCCTCTCTTCCTTTTGTTCCCATGCATGATTCTATTACAGACCTGATCTTACTGCACTACAACCATAAACTACTCTTGTGGCTTTGTTTGTTAGATTATAATGACATTTTGCTTTTTTTGAATAAAAAAAGAAAAGAATATTTTCACTCTTTAAAATGTTAATTTGCTTTATAAAAATTGCCCTATTTCCTGGTATCTTAGAAAAGATGTAAAACATGATATTGGACACAGTTTTGTGTGGTAAGTATTTAACAACACTTGCTCACTAGTTTCTTTTCTTTGCCACTCACTAAGCTGAGTGACACTGGGCAAACCACTTAGCCTCTCAAAGCATTAGCTTTATCATCTGTAAAATTACCTCTAACATCTTTGTAACACTAATCTTCATACTTACATGGTTCCTTCTACACAAATTATGCTGTATAATTAGTCATTTAATAACAGTTTTAGTTATTTACTCTTGTTGCATATAAATGACCCCAAAGGCTCTGGTTCAAAGTATTCTTAGACATTGATTTTTGTCCCTGTGCTCAGTATAGAACTGTGGAATTTAATTTATTTTTATCTATCTTGATTCTATTATGACTTAAGGTGGTTTACAGCAAGAACATGTGCCATAAATGGTAAAGAAGAAAAGAAAAGAGAAGAAGAAAAAGAATGATAATAGAGATTGTTTCCAAGAGAAAAGTAAATAAAGGCAAAGTCAAAACAAAAAAAGTAAAAATAGATGCCTCCACCATAATGGTTACGCAGAATTGTAGTAGGTCATTTTCAAATTTGATTCTAAGCTCCCTGACATCCAAAATGAAAAGAGCAAGTCTCAGATGCAAAAATGATCATAGGAGAAGTAAAGCTTTTCCAACACAAATTTCTTAAGTGAGTTTTTCCATGCTGAGCTCCATGTACAGGGCACCATATAAAGTACCAGACAATGCCTCAACAAAATTCCCAAACAAAATATAAGAAAGGACTTAACTTACAACATCTTTCTAGAAAGGCAAGGCCTCCATTAAAAAAATCTCTCAAGACAATTCCACTAGTGGCCACATTACATTCCAATTGTATAGTCTTCTGCTAATCAAGTTTGATTAAAACTAAAATCCAGAATACCTAAATGAATAGCAACATAACATATCTTCTGTATAATTCTCCTAAAACATCACATTTGCCCATGTTCTGATGGGGTCATGGAGGCATTTTTTGACTATATAAATTCTACTCTATAAAGCAGTGAATGCTCCCTCCTTCCGATTTTACCGACATTTTCTGTCAACACTACTGATCTCACTTTTCCCGGCTCCACCATGAAAAAACGATGTGACCTAAGCAAGTGACCTGACCTCTGTGATCGGGCGTCCTCATCTGCAAAATGGAGATGATAACTACACATAGTTCACTGGGTTGTGAGGAGGATAAAACGTAATAAAACATGTAAAATGCTTATAATGGAACCCAGCAAATAGAAAGTGCCATTATACTGACTCATACATTTATGTTATATTCGTGTCATTGATTAACATCACCACACACACACACACACACACACACACACAAAGGCTCTCCTTTCTGAGAGCATTATGCATCACATATTTGCAGATTGTTTAAGCTGTCACTCAACTGTGATTTTGGTTATGTTGATGATACAATTCTTCATTTACTCAGAGACACCAAAGCCATTTTTAAAAGGCATATGCATCTAGCCCTATTTGTGGCCAAATTCTTGGTCATTTTTAAACAAACTGGCTCTCCTGAATGATAATCATCTGCTATAAAAAAAAAAGACTGCAGACTTGGATTTCGTCTAGCTGAGTGAGGACCATGTCTCAGCCTCCTCATCTGTACCATGAAAGCAGTGGGGTAGCTGTTAAGTGTCCATTCCCATTTCAAATTTCTTTTTCTAAAAATTCCAGCTGAGTTTAAGGCTAAATATCATTTTAGATGGAGGAAAACAAACAAAAATCTGTATATAGAATACTACTTCTTTCTGATGCATATTTCCCTAAATGTCTTAACTCTAAGGAGAATTGATGCTTTCCCAGTTGGCTTTTAGGTTCCTTTGATGTTCCTCTGCATTTCAGGCTAATCAGTCCCCAGGTGGCTCTATTTCAAGTGTTACCCTTTTGCAGCAAAGAGCATCTCTTTGAGATCGAGACCTAATTTTGCTGTGATTGTGCTCATCTCACTTAAGACAAGCACAAGGCTTCCTATTTATTGGCCTGGGCCCCCTTATGCCATCTTTATCCCTCATCAAAATGGCAAGTACTGGCCCCCAGAGGCAGCTCACTGAGCATCTAGGCCCCTTCCTCCGCATCCCCACTCACAGCCGCCTAAGCATGCTTCAGAGTCAAACGCCTTACCCCCAAGGAGAAAGAGTTGTGTGAGCCAAATGGGTCAAACCCTAGGACTTGTAATGGCACAACTTTCAAAGAAATAAAGGTGGCAGCCCCTGTGTGGCCTTTTTCCCCTCTGGTCTCAGTTTCTTCCACCTCTCTCTGTCCTGCCTCAAGGGGCAGGCCTAGACCATGGACACAAGGGCCCAGGTGCGATAATGTCTGGACCAGGAGACTGTGTGCCAGGTAGGCATCTTTCTCTTTCCTTCCTTTCTCTCCATCTTTTCTCACTTATACTTCCCCCCAGCTTGGGAGGCCCGCTTTAGCTCTGCCGCCTGATTGGTAACATTAGAGGCTCAGGACTGAGCTCAGGGAATAGCCACAGGGCCCAGGGGGGAGCTGCTCTGAGAACAGCAGACTTGCTGGAGGTCCAGTTAGTGATGGAGGCCAGAGCCCAGGCAGTAAACCTGCAAAACAGCGAGCAGCTTTGCCAGCTTCCCTTGGGACCGTATTTTCTTTGGAAACTCACCCCAAGAAGTATCTGTGACAGGACAGGACTCAAGTTATTTCTGACATCACTTTAACTGCAACTTAATAGAGTTACTATTTGATATAGCTGATTTTAATCATTCCATTATTTTCAGTAGAAATTAGACAGGTTGTAGCTAGGTCCTTTCTGGGCCATTCCCTTTATGTGGTCAGAAGGAGTGGAAGGGTTCTCTTTTAAAGTCTCTGCTTCTCTCCTGTCCATTACGTAAATGTAGCAGAATCAATTAGGAAGCAATGGCTATATTTTTTAAAGCTGTGTGTCTCAGTAACTAAACCTTGCTGATTTAGGACTTTATGCACATGCTTTCCAATTTTGTTCTTTTAAAACTTTTGAATATTTTTCTTTAATTATTTACCAATGAATCCATTTCTAAACTTTTCTCTTACTTATTATTCTCTATATAATATACTCTTTACTGACTAAAAAACAATCCAGCTTTTAATTGTTGTCTTTACTCCCTATTTTGCAAAGCATATGATAGGTACCAATCAATATTGATAAGAAAAATTAGTACAAAGTCATAGAAAGATAATCACAGAAGAGACAAATAGGCAGTAGATGTCAAAAAAACATTCATTTTTCCTAATAATTCTAGAAATGCACATGGGAACTGTCTATCAAATTAGTAATGGTATTAACACATTTTAATATTTGGTTGATGTTATAAAAGAGTTATCATAGACTATTGATGGGAAACTATAAAAATCTGGGAAGCAATTTGGCAATATATATTTAAAAATGTTTAAATTTATGTTGTCAAAGAATAATGACATGGACCCACATCATTGGTATATAATGATAATTTTATTATTACTCAACAAATATTTATTAAAGGCCCACCATGTGCCTGGCAATGCTCAAAGGGAGTAAAGCAAAGCTCTTGACCTCAAGGAAGTAATTTGGAAAATGAAGTCAGCTAGTGATGTGTACAGTGATAGTATGACCATATGCCTCTTTGCCTGGGACAGTCCCAATTTAAGGCTCTTGTTGCAACCTTATTATTAGTAACAGAATACTGCAACAGATTGAGGGGACAATGGTATTTTAGGCAGGGGAGTCAGGGGAGCTCCCTTATAAAGGAGACATTTGGGGGGAGGCCTAAATATAAGGAGTGAGCCCAGGACTCTGGAGAAATCCTTCAGGCAGAGGAAAGGGCTTCTTTGATGAGCTACAGAGGTGAGAGTGGGTGGAGTTGCATGAGCAAAAAGGAGAATGGAAGGGTGTGGGCTCAGATAAGATCAGGTCCTGTGAACGCCTTGCTTAACATTCATCCCTATTTTCTGGAAATGTCTAAATGGTTTAATGTGGGCTCAACCTGTTTTTCTGACAAAGCTGTTATAATAAGCCCTGGCCAGCAGAGTGTCTTACTGTACTTTACACAGAGAATGCCATGACCTGAGCACCTTCTGCTCGAAATGAGATGTGTCCTCTACAAAGAGTAGATCTCTACAACTACAGAAGAAGGGTGGGGCCAGGAGCCACAAGCAAGTGAGAATTACCCTGGCCAACACCCAAGATCATAGCCTTCCTGTCCTGCGTGACCCTCGTTTACATTTGTTCTCGTTACAACATTTAAAACATTTTAGTCAACGTAAGCTTTTGATATATAAATTGGCCACAGTTGTTTTATAGTCATAAATTAATATATTTTCAAGGAAACTGAGCTTTTGAAATTAAGCCCAGAGAAGCATATGAGGTGTACAGGAGGTGAAAATCCGGCCATCACCTGTACTCTCATCACCGTGACCAGTGGACCAGCTCTTGACTGGGAGGAAATTAACCAAGAACTATGCTCCATCTGTACACGATTTTGAAAAGATAACATCAGCGGTTTAAGCATTCTGTTACTTATTGCTGTAGATTTAACCTATCTCAAACATTTATTGAGCACCAACAAAGTGCACGGACGGCACGCTGTCTTGCAGAGCAGCTGTTTTCTACCACCTCTGCTAAGTTCCTCACCAAAAAATGTGGAAAACCTAGGTACACCCTCACTCATGTTTTAGGGCAATGTCTAAAGTTTTCATCATAAACTCAAATTGTTGAAAAGGATTTAATTTCTGATAATGGTAATTATTTGCATTTTAAAATAAAATGATTACATCACTCTGAAATGTTTTAAGTTGACTATAAATGACAGAGCAATTTGTTAACCATCATCAGTTAAAAATATTAACAAGTTCTTCAAGGGACAGCAGTTCTATGCTGTTCCTTTTTCTTCTTGAGCTGCTATTTCCACTATAATTAACCATTCACCTCTGCTGCTAAAATAGGTAAGCAAATTAAAATTCATTTACTTATTTACTATCTCACCTGGACATCAGGGTCTATGTATTAAACTTTTCTTCTGCCTTGACATCTCATTAACATTATCACATGACAAATCTTGATAAGTAATTATTAAAAAGTAAAAAATTTTGTAAGTGCTTTCATTATTGCCAGAACTAGATACTATTAGCAAAAATCCATTTTCAGCTTTCATTTTCATAGATGTACTTGCTGAAAGGATTTGTTGACATAAATAAGCAGATGTGAGTGGAAGTTTTGTTACAGTACTGCCACTCAATTCCATCCAAAACATCCAAAAGTGATCTACCATCAAACATTTTATGATGAACTGAAAACTTATTGAGGATCTCCTTCCATTTTGTGGAAAGCAAAATATTGGAAAATATATGACTTGCAAAAGGATTTTTTTTAACCTTTACCTAATACTAACTCTATCTGTTTTCACCCTCCAGAAATGAAACTTAAGGCTTTACCAAGACTTATCAAATGACTATTAATTATTTCAGTTACTCTTTCACTTGGAGGCGTGTTGTACTAAATATGCTAATATTTTATACACAATATGCTAAAAAAGATTTGTTAAAGACAGTAGTGTTTCGTTTCAAAAGTCTGTGTTAATGCAATAAAATATTTTTATCTTGTCACATGCTTTAAATATATTTTTGCCAATCTTTGGAGATTCAGATTCAGCCCATTGAATTTATGAGAATGTCCACCCTATAAACTAAAGGGCAAACAAGTCCTCTTTGTCAAAGCTATTGGTCAAGTTAGGCTCCCTTTATGTCTAAAAATGTGTGATTTTGCTTTTCAGTTCAAAGGTATGTATTAATATGTATTCCATGACAAACATCTCCCTATTGTATACTAATGGTAAAATAGGAAGAAATATAAAATGGTAGATAGGCAGGTAGATAGAGCAAAGAGCCTGACCATGAGCTCATCACTTCACAAAATAAGAAGCCATTGTTCTCATGAGACTCTGTAAGTGAGGGGGATGGAAAAGTGAAGTGATGTGATTCAAACTGACCTCTTATTTGGTACTCAAGAGACTTTTACATTTTAAGGCAATGAACCATAGTGAGAGGCAAGACGTGTTAGGAACAACACTTTTTTTTTATACGTTTAGTAGCATGAGAGAAGACAATTAGAAAGGAGACATAGGACAGCTTCCTCTAAGGGCACCTCAATCCCACACCTGCATTCTCAGTTTGGGGAGTCAGTACACATGGAAGTGGAAGACCTGGACACTGATTCCTGGCAAGTTTTCCAGGCCTGTTTTCATGCTTGGAAGAACTGCACCCCTGTCTGAATACTGAAAAATAAGATGCCCTGCACTCAAGAAATTTATTATGAGGAATGGGATGCATGCATCTGTCAATTCATTTAGCGAGTAATCACTGGGGACCTTCTATATTCAAGAGACCATGGAAGCACTGTCCTGTGGGAGGAAAACCTTCTGCAATGATGTAAGTTTTGACTCTGCTCTCTGTGATCACACAGTGCAGCCATATGAGGGAGAGAGACAGGGATGCTCCGAGAGAGAGAGTGATGGATGGATATGTGAGTTCAGAGATGGAGAGATCATCTCTAGTGAGGCCTCTACAAAAAAGACTGTTCAGGATTGGGCTATGAGCAGATGGAGCAGGAACATTCTATATCATGGATGTAATAAGAAATTCAAGGGCTGATAAAACAAACAAAATATATAGTAGATGTCTAATGGACAGACATGGGAAATTGAGCTGAACAAGAAATTAAGACTCGGACAGTGAAGAAGCTGACATTTATTCTAAAGACATTGGTGTTTTAAAAACTGTGAAGATATTATAGAAGTAATGCATATCTATTGTAGAGAATGTGAAAAGTATTTTACCACCTAGAGATCTTCACTATTATTAATATTTCATGTATATTCTTCCAAACTTTCTAAACATACTCATATTCTCAGCACCTAGAATAGTACCCTGGCACAAAGTAGACACTCTACAAATGGTCCCTGAATAAATATTTTGGAAACAGAATTTTTGTATGCCACTTTGTAAATTTTTTTCACTTAATCATGGTTATAAAATATTTTCATGTCAGTAGTGTATTTGTACACCATCCTTTTAGTGGCTGCATGGTATTTCATTGTATAGATGTATGTGTGGTAATTTTCTACTGTCACAGAATTGTTACCAAGCTTCAGCTATTGTAAACTATGATGGAATGAGAAATGACTATACATTCCTAAAATTGAATTGGTTGAAATTACACACATGTGATATAAGAGGATTTCCGATCCTACCAATTTACACTTAAAGCATTGCTTACGATATGTTTGGTTAGCCCTCCCTGCAATGACATTGTTTTCTTGTTAACTTTATCCATTAAAAAAGGTGAAAAAGTTGATCTGCTGGTAAGTACTTTTTCTTTGCTTTCTAGTAAAGTTGAGTACTTTTTAACATGTTTATTGGTTGGCTTTCATTGTTGAAAATTCCTGCTTTTGTAGACAAGTTTTCTGCAAGGGAAGCAAATAACACAGTAAGAACCACACTTAAAGGAATTAGTAGAGGGAATTAGAATGAACTGAAGAGAGAGCAATCGGGGAGAGGGAAGAGAGGGCTTAGCTGCCGGAATGGCAAATAACCGTTTCCGCAGAGCACCTGGGGACAGGGGTGTGATGAAAGCTTGAAGTGAGAGGGTGAGGAGATTTGAGGCCGTGCCATACTCTGCTTTTTCCTAATGTTGACCAGGAAAGGAAAGTGGCAGACACTTGTGTTATGATTGGGGACACCTGGACATATTTGTAGGCTGAGGATATAAGTGCCACTGAGAGGGAAACAAAAAGGGGTCCATGTGATGGAGTTAGATCTCAGAGTAGGTGGGAAAGAGCCAGAGCGGACGCATAGCTGGAGGGCTTAGTCTTCTTAAACAGGAGGAATGAGCCCAAGGGCTGAAGCCTAGAGAACTGTAATGATGCATCAAGTAAATACATGCACGTTTGAATGAGCTAAAACCAGGCAGCATGTCCAAGAAACAGGATGCCCAGGTGGGCAGACGGACCTGGTGGCAGGAGACATGGGAGGTAGGTTTGTGGAGAATGTAGCATTGCAGCAGGGCAGGACAGGTGAGTTCCGGGAAGGATGGGCATCCTTGAACTGGTACAGAATACCAATGGAGGCCCTGAGACAGCAAAGCAAGACAGGCAGGGATTGAAGAATGGAAAATAGGGGGCTCTGAAGGTGGGGTGGGCAGGGGGACTAAGGGGAAAAAACAGGGCCAGATGCCCCAAGGCTTTGGGTAGCCATGCCTAACAGCGGGACCTGCCTGAGAATTCTTAAATGCATTTGCACAGGCACCTGAGCCCATCTCTGATGTTAGGATTGTCGTCCTCACTTCCCAGATGAGTAAACTGAGGCCCAAAGACTATACATCTTGTCTAATGTCACTGAGGACAGAGTTTGGGTCATCTGACTCCCACCACAGTGTTATTTATTTATTTATGTTTAGCTCCCCCTAATGTCCTTTATTTGACTCTGAGGCAGTGAGAAGCTTCTGAAGATTTCAGAGTGGTGAACAGATCTTGCAGATGATATTATTAAACCAAATATATGAGTCACTTTTAGTCCTTTGAAAGTTCTCAAACGACAGAGAAGAACTTTGCCGTGACTGGCATATTTTTATCTAGTTCAAAGGTTCATCAAAGTCCTTTACACATTAATGAGTTAAAGTTTGCTTGCGACTATGGAGGTAAACGGAGCAACCTAGTTACGTCCTTGGCCTATGAAATACTGCAGCGCACTTTGCCTTAATCTAATTTAGATATTTATACACTTTCTAAAAATAGAAAACTGAGAATTATCCATTATCCAGAACTAGTCATTCAATTAACAAGGAGATAAATACTAAGGAACCTGACCCCAATCATCAGAAAATGAGGCCACTGTGAGATCAAGGGCATGAAGGCCAGCTACTGGCACAGCACACCTTGGCAGGAAAGGTCTCCGCTGCCCTGCTGTAACTGGCATTCTCTTCAATGATGCTCTGCGCTAGGCCCACCACACTCTTAGTCTTTTTCCACTCTATAGGGTATTCCCAGCATCCCTTTGCAGAAAACCAAGACTATTAACAGATCCACAGCTTGCCTAAAGAGGCTTGAGTGTGATTCTAACCCAGACCTGTCAAATGCTATCTGCATCTCCATCCCACTGAGTCTGTCATTCTGGTCTCCTAAGAAAGAGAAGGGGTTCCATTTAGTGTGGTATGGCACTGGTTCATAGTATTTGAGGACCTATCAAAAGAATAGCCTATTTGCAACAATTCAACTTTATTGATTAACACAAAGGTATAATTTTGTTACCCACAGAATATAAATCGATGTTACCCACAGAATTCAAAATAAGAAATAATGACAGACTAGAGGATTCTGTACTTTTTCTTTTTGCACATTACAAAAGAGGTTTTAGATAATGTCAAAAGACACAACTTGAGTGGATTCTTTTATATATTCTTCTTAGGTGTTTTCTATACCTAACTGGATAGAGCTGGAACTGACAGGTGAGGAAATGTAAATGTAATCAGTAGCTATGTAAATGCTGTACTTATATTAAGTGCATGTTAACAGACCCTCTGATTTCTTACACCACGGGTTTCGGTGCTGATGGATTGGGGGATAAGGACTTCCAGTGGGGGCCTGATAAGTAAAGATAGTACTCAGTCAACTACCTTGCTGAAACGAAAGGCGTTCATAAAGTTAACTCAACTCTTGGGGAGTTTAGAAGCAGTGTGATGGAGAGAAAACAAACGAGGGCAGCTCTTGGAGCCTAACAGAACTGGATTCAAAGCCAGCTCTGACATTTACAAGTTGCATGATTTTAGGTCCATTCTTTAACTGATCTGTGGCTCAGTCTTTTCATCTGCAAAATAGGTGGTACAGTATTTGTTTTACAGAGAAGTGTTGTATTCGTACGCAGTAATATATAAAAAAGCACCGAGAACACTGCCTAACACTTAGTAAAGGCACAACAAAGGTGAGCATCCCTTAATGTCTGGGAAGAAATCAAGTCAAGAAAAGAATTTCAGCAGATCCACAGTATCTCTGAAAGTATTCTTACATCTCACAGTGGGGTGGAGATGTGGTGAAGAGTGGATATACCTCATATAATGTAAAGAAAGTATATAAATACTTTCATACATTAACATATAATGTAAAGAAAGTATATAAATATTTGTACTCTCAGATAAATCATAAAGTTCTAGTTATTGATTATATAGTCAATGGTAAAAGATGCACAGTTATTTGAAAAATTTACTGTTTTGTATCCTGAGTCAAGCTGAAAGTACAGTATTTTATAATAGTTTAGTTCCTATAAAATATAACTATTTTCAATAGAAGCTATTTTCTAACAGAATTTTCAGTGTCAGTAAACACTTCCCATTATGCAGTAAATTTTACCCCCTACTGGAAGAGCAATGATGCTAGATGACTTTCATCACCTATAATATCAGAAGATCAAAAAAACAGTCTGGAAAGACATGAAGACCTAAATTTCCACTTCCTGTCCCTCTAATTATAGCCACAAGGGCAGGATCAATAGGAAATAGATCTAGAAATCAATTAATATAATAGAAAGACTGAACTTGGGCTATAACCCTAAATTAAGGTAGATTACTAGCTATAAAACATAGAAGGGAATAACAGATTTCTCAAAATTACCTCAGTCCTATTTTTAAATTTCTTGCCTTGAACTGGAATGTCGTTACTCAGACTCTTTGCCATAGAGAAGAAGTTATGGTTTCCCTTTTGATCCAGATTCTTTAATAAGGGATGTGAATAGTTTGTTGAAAAAACACACATTTCTGAAGTTTCTGTTTCTGATCCTTTAAAAGAGACTTAAAGCAAGATTCTTAAGCACTTAAAAAAGAATAACACTATCACTATATATGCAGAGCTCTAAAGACTGATAAATCACATCAGGGTTAATCAGGGTGATTCAAACCCATTTTAGTAACAGCCAAACACATATAATATATATGTAAAATGTAGGTATATTCCAGATACAAGATGGAAGAAAAATTGGTGACAGAATTACATACATTTTAAATTGTTTTTTAAATCCTTTGGCATCAGATCAATCTTTGAGGTCCATGTATTCTTATGGGGTACCACTCCATACATTTAAGAAATGATTCATCTTGCTTATTCTTCTGGTTTACATTTAAAAAGGAAAAAATTAAAACCACTGTATTAATGTGCTATTTTTCTGAGAGTGAATTTATCTGTCAATGTGTTTCATGAAGTTCAAAAGTAACAGTAAGTGAGAAAACAATATAAATTTATTCTGCAGATAAATATATCGACTTTTTTCTTTTTAAGAGTAAGATTAAGAGTTGGAATCTGTAGTGAATGGATAAAGCATGTGACCTCTCCAATGAAAGACCATGATTATTCCAGCATATAGAAAACAACTCATGATCTTGACTCCACATTGGGTCCCACTGACAATCTTATTCATTCAGGCAAATTAGGTGCTTGCCCTGGAAGCATCCAGATTTAGAAAAGACTCAGGCATGGAATCGGGGTTCCGCCACTTACTGGCTGGGTGGCCCTAGGAAAATAACTCAACCACACTGGGTCTCAGTGTCCTCATATGTAAACATGAAGGCAACAATTCCTAACTTTTCAAGGTTAGTATGGATATTCCATGAAATGCATTAAATAAATGTATGTTGTAAACTATAAAGCACTCTAATAATTTCTTTTTAAGAATATTTACAGCTGAGCCCCACCAGGCACCATCTCCTCAGTCACTCTCTCGGGGATGTTGAATGAGCAGGAAGGATATACATGAATCCAAAATAAGTCTCAGGTTTTATCTCAAGTTGCAAATTGTTGAATTCCACTGTGTAAAAAACAGAGACACGCAGGCTTCAGAGTCACCAGTCCCGCCTCCAATTTCTCAGTTAACCTTTTTGTATTGTTTTGTTTTGTTATCAACAATCTCTCCTTGCGAGTTCCAAACCTATCATGGTGGTGGTTCTTTTGTTTCTGTCTCTTTTAACTTCATTTTATGATACATAAATATCAAAACAATAAATCTCTAAGAGAAGATATGTTATGTACAAACCCATCATTGGCTAACTCTAACACTTAGATTATGTTGGAGAGTGAGAAATAGGAAGAAATAAAAGGTTCCTGAATTCATCGTCCTACACAAGGAATCACTAAAAATTCTCTTGCAATTCTTAACATTAATGATTTAAGAGTCAGTTCCATTTTTGTTAAACTTAAGTTTCAGATTAGAGGGGAGAACAACATATGTAACTTGTAAATAGTCAAGAGATATAAATATGTTAAGAAAAAAATCTGGAAGGAAATGGACCAATGTATTAAAGTTGTAAAAGGGATCATTTCTGTGTAGGTGAATTGTTTTGTTTTGTCTTTTGGTTTTTCCATACTTTCTGAGTTTTCTATAATAGGCACATTTTACTTTTTAGAAACAGGAAAAAAAAAGCTTATAAACACAGTAGTTTAGAAGGGACAGTCCAAGTATATATTCTGTTCTGCAGACCACACACAGCACAGCTCTGGAAGACATCCGCCAGGTCAGTCTGTGTGCAAGGCCCACTCAGGCTGTGAAGGGCATGTGTGTGGCAGCCAGCTCAGAGTCAGTGCAGGAAGGCCCAGCACGTTAGAGGCTTCCAGAAGGGATCCCCAGATATCTTGATGCCCCGCCTCAAGAAATCCTCCTACTTGCTAGGTCCTACTGGACTTAATGGCAGGTGTGGCTGAAGTGCCTGTTTATCAAGCTCCTGTTAAGGAGAGAAGGGTTGTCCTGGGAAATGAATCTATGTGATCTCATTTGATCTTCACAGTAACTTTGCAAAGTAGATACCACCCTCCTCTTCCACGTGTGGACTGAGGTGAAGTGAGATAACCCACCTAAGATGAAGAGCTCTGAAGGAGCCCCGCACCTCTCCGAGGGCAGAGAGCAGACTGACAGGGACAGGCCTCCCATTCTCCCTGTGCCTCCCCTTCTTCTCTGCCTCCTCTGAGGAGTTGTTTTCTCTGTTGATCCAACCTCTATATTTTTATCCCCCTGATCTCTACAGACCCTCTATTTTATATGTATGATTCTCCCAAAATTATCCTTCAGGAGTCGCTTGATAGTTGAGTCCTTACAAAATCAATCATATCACAAGGAGCTCCCTCAGTGACTTCAGATTAAACAAAAAGATAATTTAAGCAACTGCCCAAATGCAGTCCATGTAATTATTTCTTCCCATTCTTCCATATACTATTCACCTTCCTTGGGATAAAGATGGGCCATAAAACCCACGTGTCTCTTCGAATGGAGACAGCTTGAGGCAGATGCCACACGACCAGGGGCAATTAGTACAGGCGCAATGTAGATACTGTAGACGGCAAGGACTTCCGGAATATACTCAGCTTCCCTAGGATTCATGGTGTATGACTTTTTTGTGCCCAGGGAAACTGCCCTTTTCTGGGCTATATCTGCTCCTTAGAAATGCTGTTTAGATACTTAATTAGGTCCACCCTCCCCTTCCGGTTAACCTGACAGCCTGCTGCCAGAGTTAATAATTAACAGGGTGTCACAATACCTCTAAAAGTCGTTCAATTCTTTGCTCACCTGCCTCCCTGTCTCTTCCTGCTGCTACTGAATTGCTTAAATTCCCCTGGGATACAAGCGCCCTATAATAAATCATGGCACAAAGGCACCGACTTTTGTGGCTCTAACTGAAA
This sequence comes from Manis javanica, assembly GCF_040802235.1. Taxonomy (NCBI): domain Eukaryota; kingdom Metazoa; phylum Chordata; class Mammalia; order Pholidota; family Manidae; genus Manis; species Manis javanica. Next base: position 70,792,544 of record NC_133168.1, read on the forward strand.
TTCACAATTGGGCGAGCCCAGGAGGCAGTCACCTGGCCAATGCCGGAACCCATATGCATCCTCAGTGCTGCCTAAGCGCAGGTGAGCATGAAGTTTTAATGAGGCCCTCGCTGCAAATGCACTGTGCAATTACTGGTAAGATGGGCGAACATTTGGCCCAGAAAGAATTGCATTTTAAGCAATAGGGTTTCCCTATTAGCTGTTCCCAGCTATTAATTCAACCAGTTTGTTTATACATTTTGACAATTGTTCATGTGAAAGAGACCTGGGGATTTTATTTGACCACAATTTCATTATAAGCTAACAGTATGATATGGATGCTAATAAAAGTTAATGCAAGTTTAGGCCACATTAAGTGAACAGCCCATATAAAGAAAGGCAATATCCTCACTGTACGTGATTCATATGGGTACATGGATCTTATTTTTCCAAACCCAAATTTGGCAAACACGATCACGCATCATGCAGAGAATTGGGCATGGAACACTTGAAAACATAACCTTAAAAATCCAGGATGTGTGCCTGGTATTATATGAAGTAAGGCATTTATTCATTTATTTCTTTGTTGAAGCAAATCTCTATCGAATACACACTGTGCTGGGCTTTATTCTAGATGTAAGGGTAAGGAAGAATCATTCTCTGATTCTAAGAGTTTTTGCTTTCCTGGGAGGTACAGGAGGTACTTAGGAGAAGACTGGCTGCCTTTGGAGGTAAGGAGCATCGCTGTGAATGAAGTCTTGCACAAGCAGGAAAGGCTGTCCTGAGAAAGTGATGTCTAGCGGGGAACCTACCAGTTGAGTGTGGAAGACAGAAGGCTGGGCAGAGGGCAGACGGAGGATGAGGGCGAAGAGTGACCCCAGCAGAGTGAACAGGATTCAGCATGGCGACAGAGTTCAGGGTGGGAGACCAAACCCAAGGCCAGAGAGGCAAGTGGGGCCCAGGGCGCTTAGTCTCTACACTCAGTTGGAGAAACAAATCAATAGACAAATACGTAACTAAGACAAATACCAAAAAATGTGTCAAAAGCTATAAAGAAGATGCATGTACTAAAGTGCTTTGGGAATGCAGAGGAGTCAGTTACTAACTGCCTGGTAAACGTCACAGAGAAGGTGATACTTGACTCAAGTTTGAAAGGTGAGAAGTTGACCACAGGAGAGAGAGGTGGGGGGTGCTGCCCACAGAGGACGCGGCCTGTGCCACGGATGCCACAAGGAGCACTGTGTCACGGCAGGAGGGAGTGGTACAGGCAGAGGGAGGTGGGAGATGAGATGGCAGTCAGGCTGGGTCCTGAGGATGACAAGACATGGGACAGCATTTTAACTTCATCCGGAGAAAATCAGAAACCAAGAAAAGAAGTTATGCTTACATAAGCAGTCAGTTTTCTGTTACTGCATAACAAAGCACTTTAAAATCTCGTGGCTCAGAATAACAGTTATTTGGAACTTGTAACAATTCTGTGGGTCACTGGGGCAGTTCTCCGTGTGGGGTCGGCTCCTGTGCCTCCAGCAGCTGCATTCAGCTGGGATCTCAGCTGGGGCTGGGAATCCAGGCTGCACCTGGCATCTCAGGCACGCTGGCGTGGACTGTTGGTTGTGGCACCTCCTTCCCCCACCACTGCCCCTCTCCCTCCCTCAGTCGGGTCTAGACCATCCTCCTCACTGCGTGGTGACTGGATCCCGCTTCCCTAGCAGGCAAGACATCTATGGCACAATTACCTATCGGGTCTCCAGCTGCTGACATGTGACTGGCAGAGGAGGTCCCATGGACACTCCTAGAATCAGAGGAGGTCCTGACCACTGAGAGGCATGGACACTGGGAACCGCCCGTGTGGCAGTTCACCAACCCGTGAGGAAGACACCCTCCTGCCTCGTGGAGAATGGTGTGGAAGGCAAAAAAGGGCACCACGTAAAAGGAATTACATTCCAGGCAAAAAGTAGAGAGGAATTACACACAGTCATAAAAAAACAAAATTAAGACAAAAACCATCACTAGAGTAGAATAAATAAAGCCTGGTGATGTATTTGATGTGAGAGGTTAAGGAGGGGAAGGGGCAGATTGAGAATAAATAGCTTAGTTGGAGACATCTAGTAGAGAGCCGTACTTACTAGTCTGGGGACATTTTAAACATAGAGATGGTGTTTTGGATGACAACTAAATCCAGGGAAGGAGAAGAAGAGAGAAGTAACCAGTAAGAGATATTGAGATGAATGGTTACTAACATAAAAAACAAAGGAGAATAGTTTCATTGAGGAACTCAGAATAAAATCAGGAAAAGATCAATTTTGTCCAATTTGAGGTCAAGTAAAATAAAGACAAAAATTTGTCATTGTGCTTGGTAATTAAGGGGCCAATGATATCCTTTGGGGTTGACAGCTAAGTACCTGTGCATGGTAAGCCAGAGTGAACTGGGATAAACGGATGTAAAGAAGTAGAGACACAAATTTCAGTTTAACCTTTTTCTAAGATCCTCTGTCCCTTGCAGTCAGTGGTGGCTGAGTTAGTCCTGTCCATGTGGCCCTGTGAACCCTGAGATACACCTGTTTTCCTGCCATCCACCAGATACCCAGATGCTTAGGTTGTAGTCCAAAGGTCACACACCCACATGACCTCAGGCATCCACTAGCTGGAGGATTAGACTCACACTGGTTACATCCCCTGTCACAAGGTGCCACTTGAAATAATCTAAGCAGCTGTTGTCTAATGAGACATAGAGACAGGCAGAAAAGCTAGGACTTTCTGAAAGATGGAGGGATTATGTAAACTACTCATGAGTTGATACGCTTTGCCCTTTGCAGCTGAAATCCAGGTAAAGCATTAAAATACGACAATCAGTTTAAAAACCTGTTAAATGTCAGGTTAGGTACTTAAGAAAACTGTATTGCTGGGTACCACCATCTTTTATAAAGCAAAATTCCAGTAATCTAAAAAGTCCCTCCAGCTGTAACCGAAATTCTGCTCATAAATGAAGTATGTCTTACTTCATAAGGAAGCCATAAAATCATACTTAAAGCTGAGGCCACAGAATGGAGATTCCTTCTTCGTCTGATGTTTCACATTAAATATTACAAAGATCCAAATAAAATGTGCTCATAAATGTAATTCAAATATCACATGGGCCTCCCTGACTCTTAAGTTCTAGGTGTCCTCAACTCACTGCTGCCCACCCTTGCACATATTTAACTTGATGACCTTAGGCCTCCCCTCATGTTTCTGAGAATCCCCTAGACAAGAAGAGAGGAAAATAAACTGTTCATGGACTCCTCTTTTTTGCTAACCAACAAACACTACATTAAGGATAAATCGATCCTCTACTGATTTTTACAATAGATATTTGGTACAGTCCAGTAAAATGAATTTTTCTTTCCTAAGCTGTTGTACTGGTGTACAAAGTAATCAGGATTATATGGCCTCTGTGGTCTTGTTATTAATTTATTTTACACAGTATTTAATATCCATTATAAAATATAACTTAAAAGATTCAGCAAAACTAAAAAAGATTTTTAAAAAATGACGGAACCAATGGGAGATAATCATAGTTAAAGCTTGGTGTAGATATCTCCACATTTCTCAGGCCATGCACACTTGGAAATGTAAACTTTTATTAAGTACATAATGATATCTAAAAATATGATTTTGCAACTAGATTTCTTTTTTACCATCTTTCCAGGATGACAAATGGGGCTCTACATTATCAATGTTTCTATATATTCTGACTTTAAAAACATCCCTTATCAATATACATTTCAACTTTTTTTCATGTAGGTAAAAAAATCTCCTAACTTATTTCTTTAAATTTAGCTTCCAAAATAAAAAAGAAAATAAGACACAAAGGGAGAGACTGAAATTGTAAGCATTCATAGTTTCCACTAAAATTACACATGTGGCTGTGTCTATTGGTGTATGAATGGACTTACACTGGAATTAAAAGTGGGAGCCTCATGCAGCCACCCACTATATTTAAGCCCTTGGTGCTCACCAAGCCCTTAAGCTCCATAAACTCTCTGTGGTTAGATTGTTCCCTTCACCAGTTCAGTAATTTAGCATTTGGAAAATTTCATTGTAGTCTGTAATTACTGTCTCCATGACTCCCTCACCAAAATTTTAAAGCATCTTCAATCATAAATTTTGGCTCTAAGTCAAAACCACCTGCAAAATACCCATCTTAGGTACGACCTCCCAGTACCTACAGTTCCCTGGCCATGTCAGCATGGGAGGCTATTAACCAATAACAAACAACTGTGACCCAGTAGGTCACCTGGAACCTTTATGATGAAAAGCATTGCATATGTAAAGGAACTTATTTAAGCTCTGCCAAATATATATATATATATATATATATATATATATATATATACACACACACACACACACATACATGCATGTATATTTATATACACATATGTGTATATATATACACACTGTATACATTATATATACACACGTTATTATATATCATATATGTGTGTGTATATATAATGTATATATACATACATTATACACACATGCGCGCGCACACACACACACACACACACACACACACACACATATATATATATATATATGTAATGAATTCCTAAACTCCTACCAATCATTCCCATTCTTTTAATAATTGTTTGTTGGGAGTTTTAACTAAAATTTATCAAAGGAATGTAGCCTAGAACAACAATATCCTTTTTTTAAGACTCAACTAATAATAGCTGATGCTTACTGCAGCAGATTCCCCCAGAAGGATCCCCAAGCACTGGGCAGAATACATACATAGAATTAGCATCACTCACCCAGCAGAGGGAGGCATGCGGATTCCAATAGCCATTCTTCACCTGCCATGTTGCAAAGCCCAGCACAGTAGGATTTAAGAGCATGATCAAAGAGTAACTTTTCTAACTGAACCTCCAGGGGAATATAGGGTGACAGTATAATTACCCCAGTTAGAATTTAGCCAGTCACAGAATTAATACTACCACTGCTCTGGTACAAAACAAAGAGACAGGAGAGGGCCCGAAGGTCCTTAATGGCCAAAAGAGGTCAAGCCCTCAGTTTTATATCTCACCCCAGAGACACATGAGATATTTCTCCCCTGACCAGGATGCCATCCAAGGCTGTCCCTTCTATTTTTTAACTGGAATGAAGAAAACAGTCATTATTTTAATAGGCATTACACTTATGTTGCCAAGGCTACCTAGAGACCCCAAGGCCTACAGCCGAGGCAGGGGACCAAGTGGAAAGACAGCTTGGTCCTGCCGCAGCCACGGATAGAGAACTGACTTTGTCTGTAGTAGGGCCTTCATGTTCAAAGGAAAAAGACACAAGGGATAAAAGAGAGCCCTTTAAAGGTGAGGCTTCTACTGATTGGGCTACATTGACATCATTTGAAATCCATGGCATTCAGGGCATATTGTGAGATGGAATGGTCCCCAAGTTTCTCCTTATCACCCTGATCCTAGGCACCATCAAGGTCCCTGTGAGGACCTGAAGGCCAGAGAAGCTGTGGAGATAGCTCTTCACTTCCCTTAGAACGGTAGCTCCGTACACACGAAGAGAGCCTTCTAGAACGCTCATGTCGGCTGTTTCACAAAATTGATCAAAAGTTTCCAGTGTTCATATACCCTTAATGAGCAGCACCTTGGTTACTTCCACCAGGACGCAGGAGGCTCCCATGGCCTCAAGAGAAGCAGGCTAGCTTTGGGCATTTTCTTCCTTTATACTAGCAAGGTTTGAAGAATAATTTTACAATTAGATAACATTAAGAATGATGAAAGCTAGTGAGCGGAAAGCAGCCAGAATTAATTACTTACTTGAGGGTCTGCTCAGGCCTCTGTGGCAGTGCTCATGCTGATTTTATTATGGCAAATTAACCCCTGGTATTCAGTGTGGGAGAGATCAGTCCTGCTGCAGACATGGGTGTCCCTGCTCAGCATCGCCTCCTCCTCCTCCTCCCCTCCAGCCCCGGCTCCCCATTGAGCAGCTGCATCTCCTCATCATTTTCTTTCTCTTATTCATTTCATTTGATCAGTAAGTGGACATGACGTTTCTAGAAACAGAATTGCATTTGGAAAACATCTTGGTTGTACCTTTCAACTGTCTCTCTCTCTCTCTTCAGCTCCCTGAAGGCAGTTCACATATGTCTACCATAGATCTGATGGGTAAGTGAATAAATGAATGGCTGAAGTACAAAAGTCAGTAATTACTGCTACTCCATCTAAGATTTGACATTTATTAAATAGTTAACGAGGCACGGGGATTCTTTCAGGGTTGTGAGAAATGTAAAGATGTTTAAGATGTGGCTCCTGACGTCAAAATCTTATCTGTAAAGAGAGAGATCAATTCAAAAAGAATGAGTTTACATACTGTTATAGAAACCCTTTGTCACACTTTCATAAAATAGCATAAAATTCTATATTATATTGAGAAATGTTACTGTGAGTATAAATAATAGTATATTTTCAAAGTAAAATAATTATTTAGAAAACATAGGAAAATAATTACTTGAGTCCCCATGTTTTGTATAAAGCACAGTTTGGACTTTGTCAATCTAAGAAGACCAAAAACATTCTAACAATATTAGGACACTAATGAAATTTCTACCATTCCCTTGGGTCAGAAATAGCATTATTCATATTCAATATGAAAAAACTGAGATACATGCCATTTACTTTCAAAAGAAGTTTGCAACTGCTTAATTAAGAGCTGGTACACAATAAAACCACAAACAATGGAAAAATAGAAAAGCATGTAGGAGAGTGAACATATACACCAAAAAACTAGAATAACAAAATTTCCATGATTAATCATTAAATTCAGCACTGAAATTCCTCTGTCCAAAGCAATACTGGAAATATTATGAGACTGTAATTCCCATTTCATGATGAGAAAGCTAACAGTAGTTTTGTGGAAAAGATGAATTTTCTTTATACAAGAAACTATGTTTGAAGAACATTAGAAATGTAATTTCAACAACAAGCTTATGAATGTGCAGGAATGTTTCATGTAATTGTTTGTATACTGAGTCTTAAAAAACACTAAGAGTAAGACAAACAACTCAGTAAAAGGGGGCAAAACATACGAGCAGATGTTTCATGAAGAATGAATATAAATATTCAAGAAGCACATACAGAGATGCTCAACATCGTAGTCATCAAGGAGATGCACATCAAAATCATGATGAAGTGTTGTCACACACTTAGGAGAGTGGCTAAAATCAAGAAGCCTGAAATTCCAAGGGTTGACAAGGATGTGAAGCAATTGGAACTTGTATATTGCCAGTGGGAATGCAAAATGGTGAATACCTTCAGGGAACAGTTTAGTAGCTCTTATAAATTTAAATGCCATTACTATATGATAGAGCAATTCCATTCTTGGGATTGGAAGGAAAAATGGAATATTAATCATAAAGAGCCAACAAAAAGGTGTCCCTACCCTCATGGAGTTTATTTTTACATGAGGGAGACAAGTAAGTGAGCAAGTAAATACATATGAAGGATGACAGGTAGTAAACAATATTATAAAGAATAATGAAGGTGATCACGGAATGGAAAATGAGCAGATGAGAGCTGCTGTTTGCAAGCATTTTAGGGTGGTTAGTCAAGGAAGACTTCCTGAAGAAGTGCCATGTGAGCAGAAATATAAAGGAAGGGAGAGGAAAGCTATGAAAATATTTGGGTGTATCTGGGCAAAGGAACGGAACTTTCAAAGACCCCAAAGAGGGAAGCAATATGGTGTTTTGGATAGGAAGGCATGCGAGCTAAGGGGACCACAGAAAGCCAGAGCACCTCAGCAACAGACACAGTCATTCCATTTAGTGTGTCACAAATCTTGTGTTCCCCACCTTAGGCCAACGGCACTAAAACTTATGACAACAATTTACATTTGGAACACTGTTCTGCAGGAATGGCCCAGTGCTCTTTAGTCTTTCCCCAAAGGAACAAAGCTCAAAAGCAATTTTAGCACTATAGGTGTATATATACTAATCGTAAGGCATTGGTTAAGTAAAATTAGAAGGTAGCATGTATTTTTGTATCCCCAAGAAAACTTTTGAACCAGACCACATCTGTAGCAAGTTGGAGATTTTACATAAGATGCACCGTTGCTGTAGCAACATTAACACCACTCCCTCAGGCAACTTCAGGAGGAAGGTGTCGACATAACACGCTTTAGTGATTTTACCATCTTCTGATGTAAAGAGGAATCCAGGGAGATGTTATCTCACGTAATTGTCACTTATTCTTGGGAAAACATTCTCGGAGGAATTGTAGCTCCCAGACCAGCCCTTCATTTTCTCTTCCTTAAGGAGCACTGTAACTACTGCAAGTCCCTAACCAAGACGTGGGCCTTCCCTTCTTCTTTGTTTCCTTCCCTCTCGGTCTCCTTTCTTCCAATTATTCATTCCATAATTTTTTATTGACTACTTACTATGTGTTAGACAGCAATCTAAATGCTGGAGATGTTGTAGTGGATAAAGCAAAGTCCCTGACTTGTTGAGCTTATATTATAATAAAGAAGACAGTTAATAAACAGAAGTGAATAAAAACATAAATACAAGTAGTGATAAGTGCTATGAAAAAAACAATATTGAATAAGCAGAGAGGGTATGGGTCTGCGTGGTATTTCAGAAGGGATCACCCAGGGAGTCTATCTAAGGATTGATATTTATTTGAGTAGACACCCGAAGGAATTGAGGGAGTGAGGATTCCAATATTTGGAAAGAGAGAACAAGGTGTTAGAACCAATTTAGACTATTCACAGAACTGTACGGATGCCAAGGAAGGGGAGACTGGGGAGAGCAGTACGGGGTGACACACGCAGGACTCAGTTTATAGAGGGCATTGTCATCCATAGAAAGGAGGTTGGATTTTATTTTAAGCCTGATTATGGGAAGTTATTGGGTGATTAATGACTGAAGAATGTCAAGATCTTATATATATTTTTAAAGCATCACTCTGGCTGCTGAGTAAATCGTATATAGTAGGAATGTTGGTAGGATGAGTTGAAACTGAAGAGAAACTGAAAGGTTGCTTCTCTGTTTTGTGTTTGAGATGCTCATGATTCAGAGTAGGGTAGTTGCTTCATAAATTATGTAGCAATTGAATTTAGCCTTAAAGAATGGTGTGTTAGGATTCTATTCATCTGAATGCAGAAACCCAATTGCAGTGAGTTAACCATGGAGGAATTTGATTATTTTCCTATGGAATAAGAGGTCTGGAGGTATACAATCTAGAACAAATGAAACTGGTCATGGAAGTCACCAAAAACACACACTCCTTTTTGCTTCCTACTCCACTATCCTCTCATTCCTCTGGTTGCAAGGTGGTGGCTTCAGCTCCAGGCAGAGCAGCCATATTCCAGGCAGACAGAAGGGAGCAACCAGGAGGAAGGAGCAGTGCTTATGACGTCAGGAAAGCAAAGCTTTCACAGGGGCCCCTTGCAAGCTTTTGCACCCTTGTATTGGCGTGCCCTGGACAACATGACCAACCCAGGGGACACAAGGCTCTGAGGATGGACATACTTCTTTTAACAAGGCTCATTTCTACCACAGACAAAGTTGGTGATCTTTTGGGAAAAAAGAGTTGGTGAGCAACTGCATCTACTGATGGATGGGCAGCTTTTACACATAAGGATGGGATGGAAGGTGGCAAGACCAAGATCAAGAGAAAGTGGCAGAAAGCAAGAGTGAAAGGGAAACATAAACAAAAACAAAGCTGCTCAAAAGGAAAGATGGGGCAGTCAGAGAGTCTCCGTTATGCAGACGGCTCTGCCTGGAGACAGCAACTGTTCTGTAGACCTAGAAGGTTGGCTGATGTCACAGCAGGGGGATGTAAAGGTGTTTGGACTTTATGCAGTAGGTAAACTAACACCATGGCAAATTCAGGAAACTTACAGGAGAATCAATCAAATGTCTGCACAATAATAGCCCTTCACCCTTAGGGCACTAGTAAAGATACACTGAGATAATCTGTGCAAAGTAATTTGTGCCAGTTTCTGGCACATCTGAGCTAAGACCACTGTTACATGACACACTGAAATGGAGAAGGACCCCAGGCAGGGAACATAATTAGGAAGGCTTTGAAAGAGCACAACGGGGAGAGAAGAAAGCCAGAAGCAGGCTGGATGAAAGAAGTTCTCATCATCTAACAGCAAAATGTAAGAGCTAGTGGAAAAGTACAAGGCAGAAGGTGTCTGTTTCTCATCTGTTGGAAGAGAGGGGGAGAAGGAGTCAGTGATGTTTGTTTTGATGCATAGGGAAATGCTGATGTCAGTACGGCAGATAATTTTACTAACTTATTAATTTGTGCAGAAATAAGTAAAAAGTATTTCCCCCACTCCCATGCCAAGAATTATTTGTGTTCTGAGCCTGGGCAATCTGAACTAAGGAGATGTTCGTCAGCTTTTTTTTTTAGAGCTAAAAACAGAGATTGAAAACACCATAAGATCATCTCCCCTCAGACTGTGGCTTAGGGAGTTTAGATCTACCGAGGAAAGCTCAGGCTGGAGTGGGAAGGGATAAAAGGCCAGACACCTCAAAACCAGCAAGGTGTTGCTGGTTCCCAGAGGGATGGCACCTCCTTCCAAAGCCCAGAAGCTAAAGGGCTTTCTTTGTGGTGGACGCAGCCTGAGAGGGTGGGGACTGCCTCAACTTGTAGGTGGGATCCTCAGTGCAGAGAAGGAGACAGCAGGCGGGAAAGGGGCTGTGGCAGAGGGATTCTGGGGGCAGAGCACAGGGGATGGGCTTCTCCAACCCATGGCTCCTGTGGGAGCCTGGGGCTGGACTGGGAGCAGATCCCACCCCTTGGTGACAGCTACGGTGTCCCAGGCAGCAGCGCACTCGCCCAGCCAGAGATGCTGTGAAGTTCACTTCACAGAAAGGCTTGCCTATTCACCTCACTCAATCTAAAGATGGAGCAACAATCTTCTGTAATACATTTAGGGGCTTGGGAAAAACCATTTTGCCTACCCATTGTCTGAAGAATCTAAAAGTCTAACAACATAGAAGGCTGCCTTTTAAAGGTTCAGTGATTCCTTACCTCTGGCAAAACTGAGAGATTAACCATTCCAGCTCCTCACCCTGTGACCTCTACAAACTTTAAGGAGGACAAGTGTGAATGGCCACCCTACCCGGGGGGCATGCAGGTCAGGTCCCCTTCCATCAACTAAAACAGACTCATGTTAGGGAGTCCAGATTTAAAATGTCATTTTAAGGTTTTATGATCAGACCATAAAACAAAACAGATTTATGATATAAATAAAATACAGCTCGTTTTCTGAAAGCCTGGTCACAAAGGCCCTCTTCTTCTTCTTTTTCTTCTTCTTTTTTTTTTTTTATCCTGAGTATATACTCTTTGGAGCCATGCTCTTTGTCTGAAAGGAAAGCTTGTCAACCTCTTACTCTATGGGAGCGGAGCAATAGCCTGCCCGCTGGCTCCTCTTTTTTCTATTGGGGTCATCTTAATTGGTCCCAAGCTGATTTGGAAAGGCAAAGGCTGGGATTCTCACCTGGAGGACTGAGTTCCATTGTGACTGAAGAGCTGGGGAGAGCTTTGGGGAGGGGCACTGCCTCCACGGGCTGCTGGGAAGGGAGCCCCTTTAACACATTCACCCAGCGCAAGGAACACGTTCTGGAACAAGACATTTCCTGTGCAAATCAAAGAATAGAAGCTGCTACCAGCTGCCCCTTCACTTTGCTCAATCCATTTTTGGTTAACTAATTGAATTTCCCTTTTATATTCTCCATCCTCGTTTCAGGCTGGCAGACAGCAGTGCCATCAGCGGCACACTTCCATGTATGAATTGGCTGCCAGACCTGCCGCAGTCAACTCCTTCTTGAACTCTCTGTGTGCTAGTTCAGAGAGCACTGTTCTACCATCATCCCACCATGGCACTTCCAAATGGCTGGATATAATTGGGTTCAGAGGAGTTCAAAGCCATGCTCCAGCATCCTTGTATCAAAGCTCATTGAACAACAGGGGAACCGTGCACTGAAATGCAGGCATGGGGTGAGGAGAGTTATTAGTGGAATACATTCAAATCTGTCACGCTAGATTCCTGGGTACACAACTGGGTTTTGGTTCAGTTTTTAAGAGTTCAGGTGTGGTCCCCAGGAGATGGCTCCTCTAATCGCTGTGAAAATATCTCATTTGTACTGATGCACTTTGCCTATTTCATAGCAGATCCTTGGGAGACTAATTTACATTTTTTTTAATGTCAAGGCTTTCTCCAGAGATTGTTCATTCATTATATTTATTTTCTTGGACATGATTTTAACAGACCTTCCCCCGAAGAGTTTGTGGCTCTTAACTCTACTGAACAGTCGCTCAAAAGAAGGTTAACAGCAAATGGCAAATGGTCTAAGGGAAAAGACTGGGCCACAGTGCCTCAAGGGTACCCGTTTGTCCCCAAACTCATTTCATTGATTCATCATTCACAGGCCATGAGCAAGAAGAGCAGGAGGAAAAACCTTCTGTCACTCAAAGGGACAGTAGCTTCCAACCTCTGCTAAATGCTAAATTCGGCCACATTCTTTAGTGGGCCACACTTTGAGACTCCAAGCACAGAAATCATATTAAGATAATGATACCAAGGGATTCAGGAACAGAATGGGGGGAGCATGAGTTAGAGGGGTGTCAGATGGCTGCATGATATCCCTCATTTAATTAGAGTGTCTTCTCAACACTAGCACACTAAGACCCCCAGCCGCTGTTGTGGGCTATGTCACACTGCAGAATGCACTCTGCCCACCTCTCATATTCAGGAGCAGAGACTTGTATAGTCAAGGTGATCCTAAATGTCTCTTGGAAGCTACCTGTTCAATGGAGGAATGTCACCCTTTACACAGCTGACCAAGGTCATCCTTCCTCCACTGGAGTACTTTCAATGTCTGGAATCTCTCCTTCTCTTAAGGTAGTTGTGTCCTCTGTGTAACAGTCTGAATTATTGTAAAGTCTCCCTTCATGGAAGTCATCTCACCCCCAAAATTATTTGGGGGCTGAGGTTAGACTTCCTTCACTGATATTGTAAAAATGGGTCTGATTGATTGCGTCAGTCAAGTTTAGCTATCCTCGCTTTCCCTCTGGCTCCGTCCTCCCTGGGTGTTTCAGAACAAGATAGAATGGGTTTTCACTAGCATAAACCAAATCGTAGACAACAGCGCATCCTATGAATGCTGGGTTAGGCTGAAGCACTAGAAGAAATGGCAGTGGACAGAATGTGAAGATCTAAGTGTTCATTTCTAAGTAGCACATGTCCATGATGTCATGATAAGAGATGCCCAGAGGATGAGTGCTGGATGCTGTCTCTAGTTAGAAAGAAATAGTTTCTAAATAGGACTTAACTGAGTAGCCATTGAGCATTGACCCCAGAAGGAGAGTGAGCAGGAACAGAGTTCGGCCAATTCTGTGACTTGTCTATGATTTCCTTTCTTGCTAAGCTTGCTTTGAAACTGCTTAGGCTAATGCTTCAAGAACTATTAATTATTAATGAAAATGCATTCTCAATAGGTGTATGGGAGAAAGCACAACGGTCATGATTTCCAAGTGTTCGCAGCATTGCCTGTGGGATCCGAGTGGGCTGTGTCTGCGGCATTCTGGGAGGGGTATTCTGAAGGTAACCTGCACCTTTTTTAATTGTATCTTTTAGAGAAGTAGGCAACTTTTTACTCCTAGTCTCACAAAAATAGCTCTTCTCCTTAGAAAAATGCATTTTTATTGCTTTTCAATCTTCATGAATTTCACAAATACTTATTATTGGGTACCCACAACATCCCAGGTCTGGGCTGGGGAATGATGTCCTATCCTCTATCCCCACAGAATCCACTGAAGAGGGCTACGATCATGCAAAAAGCCATTATTCCCTTAGTTTATTTCTCTCTAGATGAAATGTTGCATGTCATTCATTTCTTTCTAACTAGAGACAGCATCCAACACTCATCTGGGCATCTCTTATCATGACAGCATGGACATGTGCTACTTAGAAATGAACACAGATCTTCACATTCTGTCCACTGCCATTTCTTCTAGTGCTTCAGCCTAACCCAGCATTCATAGGATGCGCTGTTGTCTACGATTTGGTTTATGCTAATGAAAACCCATTCTATCTTGTTCCAAAACACCCAGGGAGGAGGGAGCCAGAGGGGAGGTGAGGATAGCTAAACTGGACTGATGCAATCAATCAGACCCATTTTTACGATATCACTGAAGGAAGTCTAACCTCAGCCCCAAAAAAATTTTGGTGAGATGACCTTCAGAATACCCCTCCCAGAATGCCTCAGACACAGCCCACTCGGATCCCACAGGCAATGCTGGGGACACTTGGAAATCATGACCGTTGTGCTTTCTCCCATACACCTATTGAGAATGCATTTTCATTAATAATTAATAGTTCTTGAAGCATTAGCCTAAGCAGTTTCAAAGCAAGCTTAGCAAGAAAGGAAATCATAGACAAGTCACAGAATTGGCCGGACTCTATTCCTGCTCACTCTCCTTCTGGGGTCAATGCTCAATGAGGTGCTCAGTTAAGGCCATATGGCTGCCTTCCCTATCTTTCCAGACATTTCCCAGTGCCTGTTCCACTGTCACTTCAGAGTGACCTTCCCTGACCACCTTGTCTAAAATAGTGTCCACCATCCACCTCTCCTCCCTTACTTTGCTTTACTCTTTCCTACCACTTCTTCCTAACTAGAATTATGCTACTTTGTATTTTTTCATCTATTTTCTATCCCATTCAACAGGTCATAAGCTCCAGGAGACCAGCAACTGGATTTTGTTCATCACCAAATCCCCAATACCCAAAATGAGTCTTGTCCTGTATATTGGGTAATACAGAGATATTTGTCAAATGACTGAATGAATGGATGAAGGAATTAAGTAGAGGGAGAAATACCTGCATTGTCTCATCCTAGAACACCAGGGTCTAGGACTGATGACCTCTAGCTGTTCTGCCAAGCCCTGTAACCGAATACTATTTTGTGACTGCTGTGCCACATAACATCAGGGAAGATTGCAGCAAATCCTCACTCTAGGTTTGTGGAGAAAGCAATGTCCCTTTGAGGATTCCACAGATTCCTGGAGCCACCTCCAGCCCTAGCTCCTTCTTCTACTGAACCCATGTAATACACAGATGAGCTCAGTCTTGGAATTCAATTTTCCCCAATTTTCACTGAAAGCTGATCACATTTATCACTGTGGGAAAGTCTAAGAAGACAAACAGGCAAAAAATATATATAATTTGAAACACCCTGGCACTAAAGACCCCTCAGTTTCCCTGCCATGTGGCTTAGCTCATCTCTCTGTCCAGTTATTTTACAACCTTCTCCTCCCCTCTCAGGAGCAAAGAAATGAATTCTTCTTTAAGAACAATTAGGCAGTTTGCCTCCAAACTTAACATCAGCTTCTCTGTATTTGCAAAGACTGGTCAGAGTTCATCATCAGCTGATGTCACTCTTATTATCACTGTGGCAGGTGGAATTCTAAAGATTCCCTCCCCAAGAATCCTGTCCTTGGGTTATTCAAACAAGAGCTGATGGACTGAGAAGAGATAGATCAGATAGCTGAAGCCCCCAGTCAACTGACCTTGAGATACAGAGATTACCTGGGTGGGGCCAATTAGGTGACCCATTTAAAAACAAGAGCATTTTCTCTGGATAGTAGCAGGTAGGATAGTAGCAGTCGGAGAGATTCAAAGTACCAGGAGATTTTAGCACACTGTGGCTGGCTTGAAGATGGAGTCACCCCCGTGAGAGGGAATGAACATGGCCTTGAGCTGAGAGAGACCTGCACCTGACTGCAGGCAAGGAATCAGAGGGCCTTCATCCTTCAGTCACTGAGAACTACATTTGGCCAACAACCTGAATGAGCTTAAAAGAAGATTATTCCTTAGAGACGCCAGAAAAGAGCCCAAGGTAGCCAACACCTTGCACTCAGCCTTGTGAAACCCTAAGCAGAGAACCCATCTAAGCCCTGCCAGATTTATGACCCACAGAACTATGAGTGATAAATTTGCATTGCTTTAAGCTGTTACATTTGTAGTAATTTGTTAAGTGGCAATAGAAAACTAATACAATCATCATCATTTTCTTCATATATGCTCCAGGCCATTTGCTAAAAACTTTACAAAATTATCTCATCCAATCCTAGCACCAACCACTACTTGGATAATACAACTATGCTTATTTTACACTCCACAAAGGCCTTTAGAATGGTAGAGTCTAGACATATATTAGTAAACGTAGAACCATAAATCAAAGCCAGGCAGTTAGTGCTCTTAACCCATATGGGTTTCTGCCTCTTTAAATTATCATGCATCCGGTTCCACCCACTGACTTCTACACAAAGCTCCTCCTCCTTCCCAATTCTAATGGGCGGTGTTCTTTCTTCCACTTACCTAATTGGATCATGACTCTTTTTCAGATGAACTCTTGTCTAGTTCCTCAACCCCCAAGAACTTTGCCCACAATGAACCAAAGAAGTAAAAATGTCTTGGTGAGGGCAACATTTGGGAAGAGATGGATATTTCCATGCACTACTCAAAGGCCAGCTCTCACTTTCTACTGTCTTTCAGGGAGGACCTCCTCACAAGAATTTGGAAATCCTGGCTTATTTCAGTAATACTCAGATCATGGGCTCAAATGCCTGATAAACCATATAAATTTGGCTTTCAAAGTACAGACAGGACCTCAGGATGCACTGCCTACATGGTAACTCAAAACACTTGCTCTTGAGAACATGTGTGTGTCTGCATGTACACATGTGTGTTCAGCAGGCACTACTGCATCCTAAAAGTTTCTGCATCCCAGGTTTTATACATGTTGGGCTTCAGTGTCTCAATCTAAAGCTAACCAGAAAGGCCAAGTCCAAAGGGAAATTGTCCCAGGAGAACAATTAAGTCAGTCCCTCAGCTTTTAGACAGTAAGGTACCCAGAGAGAAAGATACCTTATGGAAAATATGCAATATTTTAAGACTCTAGGAGCATTCTTTGCTAAGAAATTTTTAGTAGAAAAAAAAATACCCTTGTGACTGTGGATATTCCTCACCCTTCCTCGATCAAGCAAAGTTAACAAATCACACTGCTTCTTAGAAGTAGGATGACCCTCTGAACAGAGACAGGGCAAATGTAAATAGATGTGGGTTTGGTAAATGGAACTTTGGTCCACCCCTGCCATTATCATGGCTCTAGCAGAATAGATATGCAATCAATTTCTCCCAAAAGTAGTACTTATTAAAGAGGAAATTTTTTTTCCCTTTGGAGTTTGCTTAGATATTACAACAGAATTCTACTACTTCAGGAATATTTCAGACTTAAGAGAAATGTCTCAGCAGGCACTTGGAGACTCATAAAACTCTCAACTGGCCTTATGTGCTTATTCCCCACAGTATCTGTCGGAAGAAAGGGGGCAGATGGTTTTATTCCTATTGTAAAGAAAAACTGAGTCAAACCAATGGAAAATTTCTTTCCAAGGCATGAGAGGCAAAAAATTGGATAAAGATCCCAAATTTAGATCTGATGCTCAAAAATTTTAGAAGGCCTGTAGTTGGAAGAAAAATCTCTGTGGGCAGGGAAGAAGGGGTTCATTTCAGTTACGCATGATAAAAAGTAACCACCAATGATGGGAACAACAGTTGATGCTGTCAAAGGTGTAGGTATGAATGAAGGATTCTGGGAAGGGTGCTGGGTCAAAGCCATGGGGTAAACAAATGTAGCAGGGAAAGGTTTGTGGCTGAAATTTAGGCACAAAGACCTCACAGAGGCTTATGGGTCTTTCTAACCTGTATTTCCAAACCCAGATTGCAGTTGATTCTTGTATAACCCCAAACTCACAGAAATATGGTAAATAGTGTGAGCAGCCAGTAATTTTCACTCCTCTTAGAACCGATATAAGTCACATGGAAGGAAATACAACACAATGTTAAAAAAAGGGCTGGGACAGCAGTTACAGTTGTATGCAAAGTTTGGCTTCACTGAATGATATAAATTAGCACAAGTCATTTAACTTTTATGCATCTGTTTTTATCATGGGGATAAGAGTGATTAGAAACTGAAATGAGATTATGTATACAGTATAATGCTTGACACAACCATTGTACTTAGAAGATACTGAATAAATATCAAGTAGTATAGTCCCTGATAGTTGGAAAAGATAGAATTAGCAAGTTTTTTATGGATCATGTGCATGTGACACATTGAAAGTGAGTAAGAAAGATGAAATGATCATGAGGCTGTGATGAGATGAAGGAAATATGGTAGACAGGAGGGGTCAGCGGAAGGAGGAAAAGAAGAGAGTCATCCTCAGGATCTTGAAAAAGATCTTCCACTGATGTCCAGGCTTTCCTTTACTGCTTTCTAAGAAATAAGAATTAGAAATAGATGAAGGTTGGATATCCCTATTTCCACTTACACCCACTGCTGGTCAGGAGCAGCCGTGGCCAATATAAAACAGTGCTATGTGCTAAGTTGCTGCAGCTCGGCTCAAGTGCTGCTCCAAAGATCCCTGTATTTTTATTTCCAGGATGAGGAGCCAGGTAGCTGCCACATGGAGAAAACCTAGACCAGAGTGTCCTAGTGTATTTCAGAGATGGAGAGCGAGATTGAGAACAATCCGGGCAATACTGCCTAGAGAGAAATGATGGATTAAAACCAAAATAGGCAACAAGGACCAGGAAGATGCACATTGAAAGACCAGGAACATAGAAAGATGAAAACTTTTGCTAGACACAGATATGACAAGGCAATACAAGAATAATCATCAGAAGGCTAGACTACCTTTGACGATAATCAGAGATTAGTAAGAACCAAAGGTACAAAGCAGGATCGTCCAGAGATAAGGATGATTCAATAAATAAAAATAAAGATTCAATAAGTAAAAATACAGATTCCCAGATGAATTTTAATTTCTGAATAAACCAAAAATTATTTTTTACAATAAATATGACCTGTGCAAGGTTTGAGATACATTTATACTGAAAAGATACAGATGGTTTATCTGGAATTCAGATTTAACTAGGTGTCCTTTATTGTACTGGCAACCCTACATGGAGAACTTGTGAATTCACAGGCCATCAGGGAGCTGGTGGTGAAACCAGCTCAATATCATGAAATGTTAGAAAAGGCAGTGGGTTGGGAGGGAATTGCAGAGACAAGGGGCGAAAGGAAAGCAGTTATGGTCGGAGGTGTCAAGAGCAGGATGAAGGAAGTATTAGCATCAGAGTGGTGAATCAGTACAAATCAAGCATCGGTAAAGACCAGAGAGAGCAAAGGATGCTGATCAAATGGCGAGAAGTGGTGGTTCACCTAAAGCCAGTCAGAAGGGTCTTGTCAGGGATTTCCTTGTAAAATTCCAGGGATGCCAACCCCGATTCCTAGTAGTTCTGACCTTTCTTCTCCTCTGAACAGGACACTCACACCTTAATATTTAGATAGAGGGTAATCTCAACCAGTAAGCTTTTATACATCCCACTAGGCAGGCAGTCTCTTGATGTGAATAGGCTAGGCCACCATTTATGCATTAATTCAATAAACATCATTGAATACCTACCATGTACCAAACACTGTTCTAGGTGCTAGATACGTTTTTCAAGCATATTTTAGTTTCAGCCAAAATGCATCAAATTCACCAGGCTGCTTCTTAAGATGCAGAGTCCTGGGCCCCACACCAGCTATACCCACCTTTAAGGGAATCTGGGACTGCATTTTCATAAAAGCTCCAGATAGTTCCTGAATTATTCAAGTCACTGGTCTAGCAACTGTTTAATACCAATAGATACATCAGTACCTTTGACTTTTGTGAAATATGTAGGAGAAAAAACACAAGTGCAGATAATGATATCTGGAGAATTAGATGTGGTTAGACTGGTACCAGGTAAAGTTAAAGAACTTGTCTGAGCCACATGAATTATAAATGTCCAAGAAAGAACTCACCTCAGAGTTTTCTGTCTCAAAGTGCAGCTTGTGCACCACTATCATGTCACACTGTGGACTCCAGGCCTCGAAGTGTGAGTTTATCTGTCATAGTTTTAGACAATGGTACAGCATTATAATGATAGGCTTCAACCTTGATAGGAAATAGGACTGGACACTCACACTTGAAGTTTATTAAGGTCAATGAGCGCTTTCTCTCTTTCACAGCCTCCTGTAAGTTTGCTTTAGTGCTGAGAAGCACTGTTACTTCTAAGGCTCATGAGACTTAGTTGCCAACAAAGAGAGGCCTGCCCTAAGGAATGAGAGCCACAGAGCCAGTCCGACACACCGCACTGCAGCACACAGACGCGGAACCATGGTCCATTCAGGAAGACCTGCACTTGGAGACTACTAAAGTTCTCAACTGGCAAGACATGCTTATTCCCACAGTATCTGTGGGAAATAGAAAGGAAGGAGATAGTTTTATTCCCATTGTAAAGAAAAACTGAGTCAAACCAATGGGAAATTTCTTTCCAAGGCATAAGAGGTAAAAACTGGATAAAAACTGAAGACAAGCACCCGTCTTATGGCTTACTCCAGTAGGTTGCATGGAATCCTTCCTTGTTTCTGTCTCTCTCTCTCCCACCTATGAAGAATACATGGCTCCCTCCTTCTCATCTTTCCCACCAAGCTCCCAAATCAAGACAGCAGAAGAGTAGACACCTACAACTAAAAGATTCCAAATGAAGTTAGGATGAAGAATGTTCTAGTACCTACTTAGTTCTCTGCAGCTCAAACACAACCTATGAGTCAACTAATCTCTGCCATAACCTTATGGAAGAAATAACCCTAGGTGTGACCTGACACATTTTACGGAGACACAGAGAAGTAGGTGATGTGCTTGAGACCCAGCAGGTGCAAGTGGCAGGGCCAAGGGGACCAAACGCGCTCCTTGATCCCAGGCCCAGAGCTCCTGCCACCGTAATGAACTTGAAGAGTGCGTGTGCTGATAATTTCCAGGGTTGAAGGTCTTTCTCTGTTTCATCTCTCTGTTATATGAATATGATGCTTCTTTTATAAAAGTGCATTTGCCCCCAACCCTGCCAAAAGCTTTGTGGGTCCCATATTATTTATTTATTCATTCATTCATTTATTTTGGCTTCAAGTCCAAAATTCACCAAGTCTGACAGCTATGAAAAAGTGAAAGTACAAGGGTCATAGCTGAATGGGAAAATGAAAAATAGCATACCAGACAAGCTTAGATTGTTATAAACTTAGATTATTATAGCTTCTTCAGGTTTTCTATAAGTAGTAGTCTTTTTTAACTCATAAGATATATTCATATATATATATAGACACTCCCTTATAACAAACACAGAAGCACACTGTTCCCAGAATCTCTGGCTTGGCTAAAATATGATGATATTCTTAGTTCTTAGTATGGGGGAAAAAGCCTCTGAACACTCCAGGCTTTTTATAGCTCTGGCTCAGGGGTAGCATTTGCTGCAGTAGCAGCCTGGATAGCAAAGGAGCCAAATAATGCTAATGGGGCAAACAGAATGTAATTGCTTATGTGTGCTGGTTATATCCTGAAACAAATTGTTTCTTAATGCTGAGGTCAGACAGGGTTTAATTAGGAGAAATACAATTGGTGTAAAATTTTGCAGCAGGCTGCTTGTTTGGTGTCATGCCAAGTCAACATCTAGTCTCTCCAAATGGAAATTTTCATTAGAGGCCATTGGCAGCTCTAGTTAGGCTGAGTTTCAACTTTTCCAAGTCTCCTGGTAATGTAAACCTGAAACTCAGCATATCTCCTGCCTACTACAGGGCAGTCCCCCTTGCATTTACACATACTTGAACATGTGCACACTGGCTTTCTCTGGCTTTCTCAGACCCAGATGCCCCAGTTTCTCCAAAACATACATTTCCCATGGGAGCTAGAGGAACTAAAGCAAAGTTCCATTTTTTTCTCCTTCCATATCCCCACAATAATAATACTTCATTTTTGGTCAGCATGTTATTTCTTGAAAAATATTTTCCTATCCATCAACTCATCTAATCTGACCAACAAAGCTGACAGGTGAGCAGTTTCCATATTTTAGGTAGGAGATGCATCGAAGGTTACATCTGTGATTGGCTAAGAATAGGTCTCAGACCTCCAGGTATTGGGGTCCTGGGCTTAGTCTAAAGTGTAGAATTCTGCAGACACACACACACAGAACAGAAGATAGACTGAAAAAATCTGCATGTGTTCACATAAAGGAAGCACGTGTAAAAACATCCATTTGTTATTTTCTTTTTGCGTCATTTCATATAATAACTGTGAAGAAGTAAGAGTGAAAGGTGTTATTATTCAAAGCTGCACAAATTTTTCAAGATTTTGCAAACACTCTTTATTGGATGTGACCCTTTCTTCCATGATCCCTTTTTTATACATTCAATGATCTCCATTGATGCCTGAGGCAGTAATACCGCTATTTACATTAATTTTTAAGAGCCTAGATCTTCACACCTTCAAGGATAAGGTTTTATCAGTGTTTCTAATATAAATCTCGTGTATCAAAAGTGTTTAATTTATTTGGGTAGTTCTACTTCTAGGCTGCTATTGTTACCCTCTCTTTTTCTCTTTTTTCTTCTCAGTTGAAGGCAGGTTTCATTATAGTGACAAAGACCCCCGTATGTTAAAGAAAATTACACAAAGAGACCCCAAAAATCCATCTCCCCAACAAAAATGTAAGTCATTTTCCCCTGCAGTATCATATCAGCAGTGACCATCATGGATTTAAAGACATATGGGACCAAGGTTTCATTTTTATATGTGGTTCTTATTTGCTGAGACTCAGGCTTCTTGTGAGTCAAGCTGCATTTCATTTAGGTGCTGGGCCTCTGGGCCTGTGCTAATGTGCCCAGTTAGGGTCAAGGTAAAGCTCCGCACAGGGCAAGCAATTATTAAGCAATCCTTACTCTTAGCCCTGCCGGGGCCAGAAGGCCATGGGAGATGCCATTGGAAGGGGAGATTTCTCAGCTGTCCAGGATTCAGTCCAAGATCAGTTAGAGATTGGGAGTTACTGAAACTCTTCCACCATGCGAAGTCTGGTACAGATTTCTTGCTAATCTTCCTTTCCATAAACTAAAGTCCCACTTAAGCTACGTTTGACTTTAGACCACAGATGCCCCTATTCTTCTACATCAAGAGATTAAAAACACTCCTAAATTTGCTTTCTATACAGTGTAAAGTTCCAGTATTTTAAATTTTCCCTATGTTAGTATAGTTAGCTCTTCCGTAATATTTGTTGTGGAATTGCATATTTATTCAGGGCAATTAATATAGTAGGGAACAATTTGTGCAGAACACGAATTTTGTACTTGAAGGTGCTCAATTTTGTCCCTGAGAAAACTGAACACTGCATCCAGCTGAACTGTGCTGCGCAGGAGTACAGGCGCGCACACCTCCAACAGCTACAGCCACCGGGTCCGCCAGATGTGTTATTTATTCCACAAGGCTATGTTTTGGTATTCTTTCATATTCATGAATTTTTCTATTGAAACACACACAGACACACACACAGACAAAAGACAATACAAAACAAATGAACAAAAAGCACACACCCATTCAACATCCTAAACCAAAGTGTCCTGATTCAAATGCAGTGCCTTGCAAAAAGGAAAGCGCTAGTCAAAGACTTCCAGTGACAGTTGCCAAATCCTACAGAAGTGGCTTCTTTGCTCCTAGTGAGTAGTAGCTGGTTCAGTGGTTTCAAACATTGCTATAATTCCAAATCCATAAAAGAATTTACAGGTGATACAGAAGTTAAAGAAGAAAGATATATACTGCATCAAATTTTTAGTTTTGATGAAATGGGTGCCTGTTAT
This sequence comes from Manis javanica, assembly GCF_040802235.1. Lineage (NCBI taxonomy): Eukaryota > Metazoa > Chordata > Mammalia > Pholidota > Manidae > Manis > Manis javanica. Next base: position 70,816,296 of record NC_133168.1, read on the forward strand.
AAATAAATGCCTTGAAGGATCTTCATCTTAAAAATACAAAAATATGCCCCAGGATAAGGCTGCAGATGATCACTTTATCTGTGACGCATAGTGCCAGGGCCAAAGCAAGCACACAGTAAGGCGCGCCACTTTCCTTGATTTCAGATCAGTGACTCACAGCACCACCCTTTGAAAGCCCACCTCCACAAGTCAACTTCTGGTCTTTTCAGGGCAAAGTGTAGTACCTGTCACAGTGTTTATGTGTTCCATAAGCATTCAACACATGTGAGACTGTACTCTTTTATTTTTGATGCATCACTAAAAAAGGGTTTTGAATGTTATACCCCAGGCCTATTTATTTTTCCAGTTTTATTGTGCAGTTCTGTGTGGCACCATGTTTTTCTAAGGGACACATATGTCCATTATAGCAGAACTGACTTACCTGATCATTATCTAGGCATGGAAATGGTCGTCAAATGTTTGAAGTATCATAGGCTAGGGATTTCACATCTAACATGCCCAGAAGTAAATTCTTGATAATTTCCCCATATAATCTAAGGTAAGAGTGGCTCCATCCTTTCATCCACCCAGCCTAAAATCCAGGAGCTACCCTTGTATTCTCTCTTTATCTTACCATGTCTGATAGCTCTGTGTTCAGCATGTCTCTCTTCTCAACATCCCACTGCTCCCGAATCATTGGATGGCTCTGAGAGCCCCTAAATTTGTCTCCCTCTCCACTTCCGCCTGACCTGAATCCCTTGTGCATCTGTCCTAAACCCAAGAACCAAAGCTCGCCTAACACGTGAGCCTGATAGTGCCATTTCTCCATGACTCTCCAGTGGCTTCCCACCTCAGTCTGAGCAGGAGCCAGAGGCTCCCAGATCCTGTGCCGCCATCAGCCCCACCTGGCTGACTTTCCTCTCCAGAATTTTCTCTGGCCACTCTTTTCCTAGTTCACGCCACCGGGCAGCTCTGCCAGGGCACTGGCCATGCCCTCCCATGCCAGAGATGCTCTTTCTTCAAAGTTGATGTTTTGGTCCCACCCTTTCCCCAAAACAGGATCCCCACAGGCACCTCCGAGGCCGGCTCTCTCACTCGTTTCAGGTCTTTCCTCAAATGTCACCTCTCAGGATATTTAAACTCGATCCCCTCCTCCAACACTGCCACACCCCCTTCCCTGCCTTATTTTTCTCAATCACATTATCCTGTCTATCTTCCTACAGACATTTATTGTTTTGTTTACCATCTTCTTCCCCTGGAGTCCCCCAAAGACAGGGATTTTGTCTGTTTTTTTCATTGTCATATCCCTAGTGCCTGGGTGGATGGCTCAATGAATATGTTGAAAATCAATTAAGGGATTGTTCTCTGTGTGGGATAAACAGAGGAACAAGGCAGATCAGTGGACAAAGGTTACAAGGATGCTCAATCTAAAAATTCATATATCAGCTAGCCAGGGTGTGGAAAATCCCTGTCACCAGAAGTGCCCATGATGGGTCTGTCACACCAGTAATGGATGAGGGGATCACTGCAGCCTGCAGCACCAAGAATAAACGATACCAGAGGTCCCTTCCTGCAGTAATTCCTGCTATTTGTGAATTCCCCACTATTTGCATTCATTTTCAAGAAAGGCTGGTATAATCTTCATTTTCTCTTAACCATTTAGCAGGAGAGGAAGGAGGGTATGCTATAATGAAAAATGCACTATACCACATCTGAGCTCCAAATAATCCACTTATAACCGGCCTGTCCCACCTGCCACAAAGGACTATCATAACCATCAAATATTCACGAAAGCATTTTGGAAAAAATAACTCACTCAGTAGAAATGTAACTCAGTCAACAGACGTGGCAACAAAAAGGCATCTATAAACTGTGCTCAGAGCCTAACATCCTTTATAGCTTCTGTACAGCAACACCACAGAGGTGGTCTCTATCTACAAGGTATTAACGCGTAATTACGAATTTCTTCCATACCAAAGCTATGCTGGAAAAAAGAAACTCATTTGTTGCAAGAGAAAGCTCTTTGTGTTCCCTAGGATGAGGAAAGCCTGCAACGGTAATTTTTTGCTGTCATGAAAAGCATCACAGTGGATGTTAATGCCCCTCAATGTAAGACCAATACCAATATAATATTAATATCAATTTTGACCGCCTTTGTCAAGATTTGCAAACCTACCTCCATCCCAAGGAAAAATATACATTCTTTTCCACATAGAAATAAGGTTTGGGGAGGCACAATAGGTAAAATGATGAGCGGCACCTGCAATCAAATGCACCAAATCAGGAAAGCTCAGAGTCCTGAGAAGACAACCCGGAATGGTTTCCTCTCCTTCCTCTCAGCTTGCAGGGCCATTCGGGAAAAACCTGCTCACAATTTCCCATTGTTTTCACTGCTCCCATGGTCCTCCCTGTCTACTGTCTGTTCTCCCAGGTACAAGTGACCTGCCAGAGTCACAGAAAAGCCCTTTGGCCACTTCGAATGACATCACTTAAGGAGATTTTTCTTGGGGAAGGGGAGTGAAGAAAGGAAAGAAATAAAAATGGGTACTTGGGAATCATGGGAATTTTCAAGCTCACTTTTCTAATTTCTAAGACATGGACTACGCACCCTAGGTCAGCCTTGCAGCCTGTATGTATGTGGGAGGCTGGCTGCTACCCTCACTCTCCTGGAAGAGGCAATATGCTTCCTTCCTAGAGATGAAACTGCACCAGGGCGCTGCCCTGGCACCATGAGCCACCAGCCAGCACGGCCAGGCCCGCCACCTTCCTGAGCAGCTGCAGGTGGGGAGGAGCAGGGAGAGCCTCTCCTCCTGCAGGAGGCAGAAGCCGGAGGCCTGTGACAGCGCGGGAGCAGGGCCCTCTGGACAGCCTGGCTGTCACCAGGGGACCAGCGTCTGAGGGTGTGACCGTCCCTTCAAAGCCTTCCCCAAAGGGATGCCTTTCAGGGCGGAGATGATCACGAGGAGGCCAGGTGAGCGCGGGGGCTCTGCCAGCTCCTCTCTGCATGCATTTCAGGGACGTGAGAAGCTGTGCAAAGGCAAAGATTTCAGCTTCCCCGGGAGCTCCAGCTTTTTCAGCAGAGAGACCCCAGAGACTGCCTGTCAGCACAGAAGTCTCTTGCTAAAACTCCCTAGTTTAGAAAGCGCGGGCAGCCAGGGGGTGCTGGGGGCAGAAGAAGGGGAGCGCCCAGGGAGGGTCAGCTCTCCGCAGCAGTCCGGGGACAGGTGGAAAGCAGGAAGGAGCTGAGAGACGCTGGGAAGCGACAAGGAGACAGGCCCTCGAGTGGCTGGCGCCTGTCCCCAGAGGTATTTCCCCCTGGAAAGCATGCTGAGGTGACGAATGTTTTTATAAATTCATTAATTCAGTACAAATAAGAAAGTAGATGTCTTTTGCCTCTCCCCTGATTACCTCTTCCCGTTCCCTGTTCTACCTGATCCTCTTCGTAGTGATTCCCACTGAGAGACTGACATGGAGAAGCCGGGCTGAGAAATGTAGGATATTCTGCTATTTCTTTGCTCTCTCTCCTTTTCGAAAATCGTGTCAAAGCCCCTTTCCTTCAGTAATCCTTGATACTCCCTCAGGAGCTGAGTTAAGATTTAATTGTGAAATTTGCATAGTAACTCAGCAAATAAATTCTCCCGTCTCTCACAGACCTTTCACTGCAGAAGGCCGTTTTAGATATAAATCACTTACTTCGAGATCTCAACTGCATCAGCATTTTCTCCCCCTGAGGAAAGTGATACGGGGGGGAAAAAATCCAGCAGCCTGCAGAGTTCGTGTTTGGCTTTGATGTCTCTGTGCAGGGCAGGGTAGAGGTAGGGGCTCCGTGGGGGTGCCTAACAAGAGCGGGCTTTCTCCAAGGAGAGCCAGTGTGGTAACAGCCTGGAGCTCCGACCTCTCCCCGAAACCTCCCACGTCTCATCCCCTCTCAGCACATGTCATGCTGGTGAATCCAGAGAAGTAAGCGGAACCTGAGCACAGGTGTCACGCTTCACACGGACATCCCTGAATCCCAGGCGCTCATCGTCAAACATGTGCAGAAGGAACCCAGCAAGCAATAGCCCAGGGGAGTTGTATTCCCGGAGCAATATCAAGGTCCCCGGAGAGGATGTGCCCCCAGCCTAGTCCAAGTCTATCTAGAGGTCTCGGGCTCCATTTGGGACTCTATCTGAAAGGAAGATTTTTTGTTTTGTTTTCTTCCCTCTTTCCCCAGGCTGAAAACACTTTCAATTCTGGACCATCCCAGAACATTGTATATATCATTGGTTAAATCAAATAAAATCAGTTTCCTGGAGCCCAGGAAGCTATAAAGTTTTTCTATAGTATCTTTGCATGTTTTATTTTAGCATCACGATTAGCTTCCCCTTTCTTGGTTGGTTCCAACACAAGAATGATACAGATGAGGAAGGGCCTTTGCAGCATGTTGCATAGCTATGATGAAGGAAGTCACAGAGAAACGTCATCACAGGGAAGACGAGGAAGGATACAAGCCTGAAGAGTGGGGGAAGAATTCCACTTGATTACTCACCCTGGGTATCCAATATCTCAGCCTGGAAATACCCAAATGTAAGTAGTTTTGAATAGAGGGCCCTGTTTGACCTCAACAGCATCTCTTGGTTCATTAAACCTTTTACCCCAAAACCCCTTGAAACAACCTGCTTATCTGGACAATCAGGGGTTAAACTGCTAATGAACCAAGGTTTGATCCTCCTGCTTTAGAGAATATTGTCATTCCTTGAGAAAAAACTTACAAAGAACAAACAAGGAATTTTCTACAGATAATTTCAATTCCCCTAAAAATTCAAAGATTGCTGATCAAACACAAGCCCTGTAGTCATATTTCTTTCTAACAAGTGGTTTCAGTTCCTTATTTATTCTGTAGCTGATCAAAACATGGTGCCCTAATTTTCAAGTTATGCTTGTCAGCCCCAGGAGATCAGTGGGAATTTGAATTCCATGGATAAATCAACAAGTCAGCATATCTTTACCTGATGCATATCTCCCACTGATATATACCCCAGGGTCCTTCGATATGGGAGTTTCCTTTCTTTGTCCTTTCCTAGATCTCCCACTTAAGTCAACATTAATTTCTAGAATTCAACTGAAGCTGCTTTTTTCTCCCAACTCTATGACAAAATAAATGATAAGTTTTCCTAAGAAAATGTTATCACAAGAAACAATGAATATAAATATTAGCAAGATAAACAATACCTATTTGAAACCAAACATCATGCTTATGGATGAAACACTACTAATGTTATATTTAAATCACAAATAAGAAAAAGTATGTATCTTATTAGCAATTATTACTTTGAAAATTCTGATTAATTAAATGAAACAGAAAGAAAGAGAGAAACCCATGAAATATTTGTAAGCATCAATAATAGGATGTGATATTTAAAAGTTATATGGTTGTATGCCTAGAAATCCAAAAGGATGCATCAAAGATCAGTAAGAATTAGTATCAAGATAACAAGAAAGTTTGATTTAAAAAAAAACAATCATTCCGGTCACTTTAGCAGTAAAAGTATAAAAATGCCATAAGTAGGTGAAGAAATAGAAGTAGAGCAGTAGAGAGAGCTTCCTTGCAGAACTCTGGAGAATCTTACCATTCTAAACACCAAGAACAAAAGGTGACATGAAGAACAGGTAATTTGAGGAAAGAATGGATCCTGAGGGAGAATGACAACAACACAGGACACAGCATGAAGGAACTTTAAAGGAACAATAGCCTCTCATTAGAGCCCTCAAAGAACTGAAGATTTTAATTTGCAGAACAAGAACAGGGTGGCATTAAAAAGAAACCAAAAAATACATAATAGGAAAATAAGAATGACGTCTTGGCAAGAAAAATAGTTTTATGACACAAAGGACCTCATAGAATAGTTAAAAGATAAAACTATTCTCACACCAAAGTTAATTAAAAGAAAAATATAGAAAAGGAAGGTAAAAAGTGACAGAGTTGATCCCTTCAGGAAGTGAAATATCTAAGAGGAATTTCAGAAAGAGAACAGAGTAAACAAAAGGGAGGCAATTAAAGAAACAATACAAGAAAAATTTCTCTGAGCTGTGAGCAGACGGAAGTCACAAGGATGCAAAGACTGTGGAGAAACTCCAACATGATGAAGGTCAATACATTCCACAGATGCCCAGAAACCACACAGATTTCAAGTATGGGAAGATGATATCAGCATTCAGGACCTAGGAAGGTGCCAAGGTGAAGGACCTGGTTGGTCCTTCAGTAAAAACGGAGAGGGGAGCTACGTATGCTGGTGGAGCAGTAGGAGCTGCTAAACAGATGTGTACCTCTGGTGTGTAAACTGAGAGGCTATAAATGAAGAATGCTCTGTACCTGTTCAACAGGTGTCTTCTCAAGTATCCCTGAGCACCCTCACAATATGGCCACCCCATCCTTCCCCATGCCTCTTCCTCTGCTTTATGTTGACTCATATGCTTACCACCATCTGATACAGGATACACTTCCCTTATTCACTGTCCACATTCCTTCACCCTAATTAGAATCTAAGTGAGACTTTGGAGAACAGAGACTGCTTTCATTCCTAGTTGAAATGCCCACACCTACAGCAGCACTTAGCATAAAATATGTGCTCAATAAATAGTTGTTAAAGAATATCAAATTTTACTCTACATCAGACTCAAATGTATACTTCTTATATTATGACATAAAATTGTATATTTAATTATCATTTCTTTAAAACTTTTTTTGGCCTCTAAAACCAGAGATGGAAATTTTAAATTGCAACTTGACATAGTTCAAACAGCCCTATGGCACGGAAGAAAGCCATTCTGCTCAATAGCCACAGGACTCTACCATCATGAGGTGTCTGCCTTTCTAATCAAAACAGTTCAGTGTCAACATGTGGAAAATGCTAGGGCTTTGCTCAACAAACTTCTATTCTGAATGAGAGTCATGTTATAAATGATGTCAGAGGGCAAAATAAGTTTTGAGAACAAAGATTATTAATATATTCTTATGTCAGATTTGTATATTAAACCTTAATTATTAAATTCATAGGTGTTAGCTTTTTCCTTAAAGACCAAACTAAGAAAACGAACAAGTGAATTTTGAGAAAATACATATTGGACTGATGTTAGGGAAAAGATAACATCCAGATGACACAAACCTGCTTAGCCAAGTAATGTGGCTCCAGGCCTACTTGCATATTTCTTTAGCAGGAACGATTCTTTTTAAAGTAATTTTCACCCCAGACCCTGAAATAAATTAAGAGTAGAAAGGCCAGGTCAGAATGCATGCAAATTTGGGGTGCACATTTGATTATGAACATGAGATTGGTTGACTTAAGCAATTCTGCTTTAATATTTCACTAATTAGGTAGGGGACAGCTCTGATTGTGATGAGATTGCCCCACTCTCTCTCAGATTTCCTAAGAGACACATTAATTAAAGCAATTCTCCTTCCTCATGAACTGAAACTTTACGAAGTGTACCTCCTCCACTCTCATCCTGTCACACACCCAACCTTGTGCCTCCCCCTTGAGAAAAGAGTGACAGCAAAAAAATAAGAGGCAGAAATAGCATTACAACCCTGGAAGGTTGTCTGAACATTTTTAGAAAATTCCAACCAGTACAGACACAATAAATCATCAATGGCTCAGAAAGACATGACATGACAGATCTTGCTATAAACACAGGGAGTGAAATACCATCAAACAAAAACTTTCTAAATGTAAATGTATCAAACCACACACAAATGCATGAGTTAAAGTACCATATGACACACAAGGAGAAGAGGAATGGAAACTGGATGTATATCATCCCTTACATGTTGACTCAGACCATCATTCAAGAAAAGGTGCTCTCCTGTATCTTTATGAAGCGCAATAACAGATGTTTAAAAAAATCCATACGGCAATTGCTTGGGAGCGTGATGTAGCTAAGGACCCAGGACATTTGATGTTTCTCCTGCATCATCAACTCCCCTCCATCATGGTCATGTCATGGGAAAACCATTGAATCCAAGAAGGCCAGGAAAAACTGTTCTCTTTCACTCTCCCTCTTTTCCACCATAGCTGTCGACACACTCACAGAAATGTACTCACACACCTGAGATATGGGGATTTGACAAATGGAGAGCGACTCTCAAGGTAGGAAGAGCTCAGACTCTGGAATGAGACCAATGTCGGCTTGAATCTAATTTCTATGACTTTATAACTGTAATTTCTTAAGCAGCTCCTGACTATGCTTTTTCATATTTAAAATGTAAATGATAATATGGACTTTGCAATTTTTGAACCAATGACCTAAAGTAAAATTCTCTACATTAATTTTACTGTCCTTAAAACAGTACTCACTAAACAGTCGCCCTTTACTACTGTCAGTGTAAATCAAAAGAGCAAACTTCCTTGGGCCCAGTCAGTACATTTTAGGAATCAGGATGTACAGAGAATTAGCAGAAAAGAGGGAATCAGAAAATTCTGCATATACTTATTAAGCATTCTAAAATGAATGTCTTTTTTATTGATTTAACAAATATTTATTGTCAACTATATGCCAGAAATCATTACTATTTGTCAAATTCTTAAACTTATCTAACAAAATTATCATTATCAGAGGAGAGATGTTTTTCAGGATTACTCATGATTTGAATTGCTTTAACATACTTATTAACTGTATATACCAGATTGATGTCCTTTTAGTTGCATAATTAGAAAGACAGAAAGACCAACCTTTTTATTCAGGGATCTTGCATCCAAGGCTACAACGGGTATTAATCTCTGATATATATCCAAGACCCTAAGAACATATCTGATTATTATGAACATACACAGCCCAGATTATAGGGAATGCTGAGTGGTTATGACTCAGATAAGGACCTCTAAAAAAGTATTTTTGTTGGAAGTTGTACAAAAAAGAAAAGGAATACAGTAGGTATTAGGGCCTCACCACCTACTTTGCCAGAAATGAGATCTGCATAGATTTTACTGAAGACCTCTGCCTTAGTCATCTCAGGCTGCTGTAACAAAAAGAAACACAGATTGGGTGGCTCAAACAACAAGCATACAGTCCTCATGCTGGAACGTGCAAGATCAAAGCACTGGAAGGCATAGTGTCTGTCTGATGAGGGCACCCTTTCTGGTCTGCAGATTGCTGTCTACTGACTGTATTCTCACATGGCAGAAAAAAAGAACTCTGGTCCCTTAATCCCCTTATAAGGGCACTAATTCCACTGCTGAGGGCTCCACCTTCATGATCTAACCACTCTCCAAAGACCCCACCTCCAAATGCCATCACATTGGGAATTTATGCTTCAACATATGAATTGGGGGGGAGGTGGGGGACAAAAACATCCAGCCCAAATCAATCTCCATTAGTCTTAGAGTAATTCATCTGAAACCTCAAACCCTGTAATGGATTTCTAACCATTCCTGTTCTAGAACTGTCACAAGAATAGAGGCACACTCACAACAAACAGCTTTTGAAGGCCACCCAGGAAGACTCATGGGATAGATTACTGAACTCCACTTAGAAGACATGGTTCTACTCCTCACTAAATCTGTGCAATGCTTTGGAGACTAAATCCCCCAATCTTCCTACATAGGCTTTATTTTCTTACTAAAGTAAAATCAATGGTTTATTTTTGCCTCAGAGAAAGTCCAGTTGCCTAAGGAGGCTCTACCAGATGAGAAGGAATGAAGATGCCTGGAAGCACAGGAGCAGGCATTCTTTCCCTTCACTGCTGCCCCATCTGCTGGAGCCTGGAGTCTGCAGTCAAGACACAGCCCATCCCTGACCTTGTAGGCTCTGAGAAGGGGGGCACATGTCAGCTCTTTAATGCTCTGTAGTAGAACCAGGGTAAGAATTCAGGGCGATCCCACAGAGCTGACAAATGAGAGAACTGGTTTCATCAGGAATGTTGTGGGGGATCTCTTGATTGGAGAAAGCAGGAATCAGAATGGGTGACTTTTCTTGTCATGCCTCTACATAAGAGATGGGATATGCCTATTGTTCATTTCTTTCAGAAACATGGAGAAGTTGGTTTCAAGGGAATGCCTGGATAGGAGATCTAAGAGGTTTCTTATTTCATCTAAACCAATTTTCCCGTCTCTGTTGTTTACCAGAATCAGAAAGCCACACATTTCTATTGTTCTGAGTTGATCTCTCACTGGAAATGCCCTTTGGTTCCCATTCAGATTCATCTGGGTGCCTAGAAAGAGATATCACTTGTAATAAATCCATACCAAAATTGTTTCCAGCCTAAACACTTCTTTTTCTAAACCCAGGAACTCATGTTTAGGATGCCTTTAGGAAAAAAGTGACAAAGATTAAAGTAATACAGACTTGATCTTGCATAATTTAAACTTATATAGACATGATTTTTCCAGGAACCCTTTTTCAGGTTTAGCAAATCCAACTTTCTAAATGCCCTAAGCTGAGTTTATCTCTAAATATCTTTGAGAAAGTGTGATATCTATTAAGCCACTTTCTGGCTTCCTTAGCTCAGGGGTTAGGAATACATAAACTATCCCTTGAAAGCCTGTAACAAATAGCCCCTGTGCCTCAGCTTTCTCAGAAATTAGGGGTGGGCTAGGAATGCAGAAATAATAACTATGATATAATAACGAACCTGCAAGAAATACCTGTTCTATAATAAATGCATACTTATTCCTATATTAAGAATTTTCTGAAAGGGCTTTTTTTTTTTAAGTTAGATAAAGGAAAAAAGAGTGCAAAAAATAAAAAAATTGGAGTCTCCAAAAAATTTTAGTGACTTTTTTGGGGAAGCTTGATGAATACCTAAGGCAAAATGTGAAACCTCATTGTGGGTTTTTAAAACTGGTGAAGAGACAGAAACTAAAGACTTGAAATCAATGGTCATATCTCAGCCTCAGACAAAGTTGATAGCTATTGCCTTAAGAATCTGATTATAGTTAATCCTCATGTTAATTTTCTTCACTATATTTATTAACAACATGGAAGTGCAAAATGTGCTGATAAAAAAATAATTACATAGTCTATCAAGGCTAGGAGAAATTGTGAGGATGGCAGAAATCAGCCACAAAAATGGCCAAGGAAAGAAATTCAGCTTAGATAAAGGAAAGATGTTGCACTGGAAATTATTGCCAATAAACCCCCCAAAATCCTTTAAAGTGAATATGAGATGTTAGAGGGATGCTATTACATGTAGCAAAAGCACAGATCACCCTCAGTTCTAAGGATGAAGTTCAGTTCTAGCCAGGTCAATATAAACAAGACAGAAGAATTCAGAATTAGCCTAACAAGAATGACCCAGGTAATCACAACAACAAAAAAAAGCCTAAACATGCTGTTCTGGAGGAGATGTTAGCACACAAGTTCAGCATGGTATGCACTGACTCCAAGAAATGGAGTGAATAATTGGAAGTGATTTGCTACACTTTAGCTCTACCTTGGCTGATTCATAATCATCATCATAGAGCTATTCTGAAGTATAATGACTAAGGATACCGGTCATTAACAGAATAGGGAAAAAAGGGTTAAAAGATACCAAATTCAAATGTTGTCCTGGGTTTTCATCTCCTTCTATACACTTCTGGTAACTCACAGGGCCTGTCACAAAAAAAAACAGGTTCACGTGCTCTGCTCTCCTGCTGGCCAAATATTGTTTAACTCTTTTAATATTCAGTTTGACACTCTGATTTTCCAATGAAGAGGAGTAGGCCATGTTTTAGTTTTTAGAAAAAAGAGAGAAGAAAGAGAAACTGTAGATGCGTAAGTAGTCCTGGTCACTTTGCAGTTCATTGGTAGGGTCTGTGTAGTTACTCAGAGAGTGTGAGGATTTAGACAGTCCAACAGCAAGAACATGCTTCCAGGATCTTCTGCCAAAGGTACATTTCTGAACTGTCAGTTCATTTCCAACAAGTCAGATGATGTGTTTTCTGGTAACACAACCTTGGCTATTTTCCTGTAAATTTAAGCCAAGAATTACAAAGAGAATAAGGCACTACAAAAGGAAGTAGCCATTCCAAGATTCTTATCTTCTTAATCTTGAAAGATTTTTAACAAGCAACTGTCCAGTCAAAAATCTTGCATGGGGAGGCAGTTATAAGATGACAAAGTAAAGATAATATTGCCTCTTTTTGTTCCCTTATAGAAACCAAAAACAAGAGAGGAGGGAAACAAAAAAAATGCTGTGTTTTCCATGAAAACAGAATCACATAGAACCCAAGCCAAAATACATACTTAAAAAAATACCCCCCCAAGTATAAGGAGTGAAGAGACCAAGAGAGGGTGCCTGTTCTTGTAGATGTTAAAGGATTCTCCAAAGTATTCTGTAAATGCAGTAGGCCAGGCTTGCCAAGGATGGGAGTCCTGGTAAAGGGCCAAGTACTGGGGTTGGTGTCCCAAGGGCCTCAGCTGGGGTGCAGGGGAGCCACGAGGAAGCCAGCCTTTGCATAGACTTGAAATCCCCACATGACCTGGGAAATCCCAAGCCCTGGGAGTGGAGTAGCATGACGCCATGGGCTCGCTCAGGCTGCCCTAACAAAGGACCACAGACTGGGTGGCTTAAACAACAGAAGGTTATTATCTCACAATTCTGGAGGTTTCAAGCCCAAGGTCAAGGTGTCAGAAGAACTAGTTCCTCCTGAAGATGCTAGGGACAGGATCTGTTCCATGCCTTTCTCCTGGCTCCGGGGGGCTGCTGACCATCCTTGGAGCTCCTTGGCTTGTGACACATCACTCTAATCTCTGCCTTCTTATTCACATGGCATTCTCCTGTGTGTGTGCTTGTCTCTGTTTCTTTCCTTTTAAGGACACGGGTCACATTGGAATAAGGACCCACCCTACTCCAGTACAACTTCAGCCTAGCTTAGCTATAACAGCAGCAATGGCCCTATTTCCTAATAAGGTTTCATTCTAAGGTTCTGGAAAGGATATGAATTTTAGAAGAACACTATTCAACCTAATACTGTGACCCCAGGATGACTGGTACCCTCAGGCTTCTGACACAAGCAATAGAGAACTACAGGAGAATGTTACCAGCCCATGCCTTATATTATCTCTTACATTGAAAAGGAAGCCAAGTTCCAGTAACAATTGATATAGATCAAAACCATTTAGTTTCTAGACTTGAAAAAAATAAGAAGAGAAAGAATCTTTCTTTTTTTTATCAGATCTTGTCTCTGTTTCTGCCTAGGACTTAATACAGAGCTAGCTCATAATGGATAGTCAATAAGTGATGATCGGTTCTTGAACCAACCAGTTCCTTCCTTTGCAGCCCAGGAAATTCATAACCATTATATTTCCATGTCCTGAAGCAAGGTTCTCATAAAGAAAGTGCCCCAGCTTTATAGAATACAGCAAACTCTACAATATGGCAAAGGACAGGAAAAAAAAAAGAAGATAAGAGAAAATATACACAAGCCAAGGAAATAAATAAATACTGAGACATCTGTGAAGGATAAAAAAACAAAAATAAAAATTAGCTTCAGACTTATCTACTGCAGCATTCAGAGTAAGGCATCTAAGTTCACAGGGAAAGAAAGCAGGACCCAGGAGTGCACGTCTTGTTACATTATCACTTAGAAAGAAAGGTGATTGGTGGAGAATATAATAGCCATCACACTTTGAAAAGAGTTAACGGAGGACTGGAACACAACTTAGCAAAATCAAATAAAGTTAAAAATGTTCATGCCCTTCAACCTGTTTGAATGCATTGTGAAGCATGTAACATGGAGAGACCTTTGTACCTGTAGACAGTGAGCAATTTACAAATGTCCAGGGAAGCATTGTTTATGCAGGAACCTAAATAGTCCTCAACAGGAGATTGTGTCACATCCTAGGAGCTGGCAAAGTGTTTTTATAAAAGTCTAGACAGTAAATATTTTCGGCTCTGCTGCCCATACTAGTCTCTGCCTTAACCACTCAATGCTGCTGTTGTGAAAAGCAGCCATAAACCATTCATAAATGAATGGGTTGTGTTCCAATAAAACTTTATGTACAAAATCAAATGGCAGGTTAGACTTTGGGAACCTCTGATCTATATAAGGATGTAACAAAAAATAAATGGAAAAGTACACAAAATATAAATTGGAGAGATGCACACCAAAACTAGAAGGCAACTTTAAGGAAAAAAATGAAAAAAAAGCTGTAGTAAAAGTACCGTGGGGAAAAAGAGTTAAGCCAGTGATTTTTCTTTCCAATTCAGATGTAAAAGTTAGGTCCAGAGAATTGGTTGTTTGTGAGACCACATATAGTCATGAATTTTCATATAGGTTTAACCCTAAAGACAATCAATACATTACTAAAGGAAATATCAAAATAACACTTAAAACATTATAGCCACTAGAAACACAGCTTCTGCTTTTCTAATATTTCACATTCCCCCTAAATATTCCTTTGTTTTTGTTTTTTTAGAGAAATAGCTTTCTACTTGGCAAAATAATTTTAAACTAAAATAAATATTTTCTAAAAATATTTAAATAAATCCTAAAACAAATACTTAAGGGAAATAGAATTTTACATGAAAAAAAAATCAGTGATTTCCTATTAAAAAATAAGCTTCTTGATATTTTCTCTCAATAGCCTCTTCACACAAAGCCAATCTCTTGCTAGTTCTCGAACTGAGCTTCCAGTTGCTCCTTCCCCAGTCACTGAAATCGCTGGCAAGTGTGAAGAGGAGCTGGGGAGGAGTCCTCCGTTTATCAACTCCCAAAACTTCCTACACAAGTTAGTGTTTATTTTCGGCACTTTGTCAGCCAATGGCTGAGGATAAGGAATACCTATGTCTGCAAATGGTGAAATAAGTATGTGATTAAGGGCTTGGTGAACAAAAATGAAAGAGGAGGTGAAGAAATTACCAGAGATAGTGGTATTAAAAAAAAAACATAATTAAGAATAAAGTCATTAAAGGTGCAAACCCTGAGACTCAGAGGTGCCAAGTAATTCGCCCAAGAGTCAAGCACAAAAGTGTAGCAGATCCAGGAGTCAAATCCAAGTTGGTCAACCTCCAAAGGAGAGTTTATACATAGCTAATTAGAGTTGCCGTATTGTGGGAGCGTGGGGCACTTTCTTTGTGAGAACCTTTGGGTTCTCACCTTTGCTTTGGGACATGGAAGTATAATCATTATGTATTTCCTGGGCTGCAAAGGAAGGGACTGGATGGTTCAAGAACCAGCCATCACTTAAGGACTATCCATTATGAGTTAGCACTGTACTAAGTCCTGAGCAGAAAAAGAGCAAATCCAAGAGAAAAGTTCTGAAAATCAAGCACATTGCACGTTTAGCAGTTTGATCACTAAGTATTTGCTGAATTAATGGATGGATGAACCAGTGAAGGCCCAGGTCAGGATTGTGATCTATGGACCCTAAGTTTACTAGAACATTAACATATCCATATGATGGAATCATGACTGCTCTTACGGAAGAAGCAAGCTCCAAAGTGCTTACTAGAGGGTCCCGCACCCCACCTACACACACGGGCAAGCACACACACTCAGGAAGATGCTCATTACACAACCTGCCCTAGACTTGGCAGACTGCCTTCTGCCCAACCCACAGGATTGAGTATTTGAAGTGCAGAGGAAAATAAAGCCCAATTGGGGCACATACCTTGAGAGATGAGAAAAAGAGAGGAAGTGCATGCACAGTTAGAAAGTATCAGGTACAAAGTGTTATCAGACAGGCAGTAAGACAGCACGCTCCAACCTGTCAGCTCCGTGAGCAAATTCCAGGTGCTCTGCACGTCTCCCTCTTCCTGTCTCCCTCTCCCTGCTGGGCTAATGAGACTGAGGAGACACCCTCCAAATCGTTTCAGTGTGTTTGGGTGGGATTCTTTCCTGTCATAGACAGACAGAGATCAGGAATGCTCAAATCCATTCCTCACCACTATAACGGCATTGGCTGCAATCATTTTTCCCCACAAAAGAACCTCAACTGAGAGAACAGAATGATGCTTCCTCATTCCAGGAAGAGGATGCTCTTGGGGTAAACTGCAAGTGTTCAAGGTTGTCAGGGGGAATATCATACTCATCCTGGAAAGCTATTCCATCGTCAAATATTGGCCAGAAAGGAGAGGAATAAAAAAAAGAGAGAGAGAGAGAAAAGGAAGGTAGACTTTCCTGCTGGTGTAGACTCTGTAAGATGGAAATGAGGGTGCCTTCACCTCAGGAGGAACACACAGGGTGAAAGGCTTCTTATAATTCTGCAGCCCAGTGCTGACAGCCCTGGGCATATTTTCAGCATGAGGTACATTAACAAATAAGGAAAAGCATCCCCCTGGGCCTTTAATAACATTTATTTCATGCATCATTTCCTCCGAGGAATAGTAGGCTGTGTATTTTTTATTCCTGGTGTGTCCTGTCTAAGAAATAATGGCCAAGCTCACCTGTTTACTTCTGTGTATTTTACAGCCCTCCTCCGGCTTTGCTTGTCTTCCTCCAGCTCCTCTTCTTTCTGTGAGCTCCACGCTAAGCAAGTCTAACTAAAAGGGATACAAAGGCTAATATACAAGCTAGATTTACTGAATCTGTGGCATCTCTGGCAAGAAATCTCAAATCTTTTAGGGAAGAAGGCAGAATAAGAATCCAGAATAAATAAATCAAATGGCCTATACAGTATACCCTGAAATTAGGATAAATAAGCAAAATGTAGTGTGATTCCCAAGCTCTCATCAGTTTTACCAGTCTTAAGAACCCAGCAGTCCTCTTGATTTCTCTACTGGCCACAGTTAACCCAGATCTGTATGTATTCCCATGCTCAACTTCACAGAACACCCAGCCACACAAGCATTCTTCTTGGCCCTATGGTGGGACAACCATGTTCTAGAGGCCAATGTCTGGTGATTAACAATAATTCTGAGTTCTGAATTCCCTTTTCTTCACATCCTCACCAAGTCCATGGACTACAGTTTTTATAAGACCTACCAGGGTGTATTCTGGAAAGAAAACAGAGAAGTTGATCCTTCTACACAATCTGAAGGCCCCTCTTCTTCCAACCATCAGCCCTCAGGACAAAGCTCCCAGCAAGCAGCCACCCACAGGGGGCAGTGGGAAGACCCTGCCCAGCCCTAGAACAGACCCAGCCCAGCTCCCACGGACACTCCTCCGGGAAAATGACAAAGCCAGCTGTGACATACACTCCAGGCTGCATGAGCCTTGAGCTACAGTAATGACATAAAAAAATGGTTGTGATAAAATATTAAAAGTGAAACAATATGGAGCTGTGTCTACATTACAGTTATAACCACATAAAAACATGTTCATTTGGTAAGAGAACATAGAACAGGAAGAAATGAAAATAGCCATTTATTGCAATGGGGAATCACAGGCAAATTCTTTCCTTCATTTCAATTTTCATTAACATAAAATGTTATTTGTGTGACATGGAAAATAAATGAAATGTCTGATCATGTCAAACGGCATACGAAAGCTAGCACTGTTTTAAGCTGAACTTGTAGTTCACTTGCCTCCAACCTACTGAAAATGAGCTGAAAATACCACAAGCACACCACCACACCAGTCCTCCAACTCCAGCCACAGAGGTAACTGTTTTTAACCCTCTCCCTTCTGTCATTCGCTCATACTGTCCCGTGTGGCAGCACTAAGGACCTGTGGAAGCTTCTGAGCAGTCTGAGGAATAGGTAGCCAAATTATCTTATTCCAAAATTTATATCAGAACAAAAGCATTTGTCTTCTGCTCTTTTTTCAACCCATTCAGACAAAAGTCAAGCCTTTCATGAGTGAATGTGTGGGTATTGAGCCCTATCTTCATCATGTATTACCTTCCCAAGTTTATTTAACGATATGTTAAGTTCTATACAGATGACTTTAAGTCAGTTCAAGAAATTCTTGAATATTTTACCATTTGCTCAGAAGGGCACTAGGAACTGCAGGAGACATGAAAGAAATGAAAGGAAAGAGATCCTTGCCTTTGGCAATATCAACAAGGGAGACTCATTGGGCATGCGGTGCCCTGGTCACAGAAGATCCGAAGGAGGTGAGCTGCGTTATATAAGGTGCATTGTTTCTCGCATTATGCCTGTGTAAGCTGGGTCACTTTTGTAACGAGAACCAATCTCTTTGTGTCATCATTTTTAAGAAGGACTGCAGAACAATGCTGTAAATC
Source organism: Manis javanica (assembly GCF_040802235.1). NCBI lineage: Eukaryota > Metazoa > Chordata > Mammalia > Pholidota > Manidae > Manis > Manis javanica. Next base: position 70,834,359 of record NC_133168.1, read on the forward strand.
ATTTGCTGGGCACATACTGTATGGCAGGGAAGTGGGGGGAGGAGGAAAACAGATGAAAGAAGAATTCTTACACAAGGGGAAAAAAATAAGTAAAGCAGAAAGTGAGTAATTAGGTTGAGAAAGAATTTGTGTAAAGACAGTCCCAGAAAGATTTACAGCAGTAATCCCATTTCTTTCACCACTGAGGACCACCTTTATTAGTTTTCTCAGTAGGAAGCACAATTTCACAAATTTTTTGTCTACTAACCACACAACATTTATTGCTTGCTGATTAGCTTGCTTCATCATTTGTGTTCACAGACGACACGCAGAATTGCCAATCAGGGCTGTTAATCATCACAAACTAACTTATATGAGTTTAACTGATTTAAAATGATTCCCTCCCCCCAAAAAAATAGTGACTTTGTATGTAGTCCTCACAGCCTTGCTGCAGAGAATCCCTAATTTTAAAAATATTGAAAATAGCTAAGGAGTCCAGTTCTTATCTCAGAGTACTGAGGGGGCACAGGGACCCCAGGTTAGAAACCAGTGTGGTAAGGTCGGGAGCAGCCAGGAATACCAGAGAGCATGGAGAACAGACTCAACCAGGAGGAGCGTGAACGGGGTAAACCTGCTCAGGGGAAGGTGCTTATGAGTCCCCCGGAAGCCCTTACAGTCCTGGGGGCCCCCAGCCAATGTCCGGGTGGCTGGGGCCATCTGGGGAGAGGCAGATGGCCCCCCTGTGAGAACTTGAGTTCCATTTCCCAATTGGTCCTCAAATCTCCCTTTCATTACCATTTGCTGCTGTTTCATGGCTAATCACATTTTTAAGAATTGTGTTCCTTTGTTTTGGTTTTAAGAAACAGTGACTTTTCAGTATCTTATGGAGACCTAAGGTGTGTAAGATTGTCATTTTACTATCAAATTTGGACCCTTCGTGTCCCTACTCTGGACTTGATTTTACCTTGTTTACTACAAAGAGGGAAAAAGAAAGAAGAAAATTTTGTGCATTTTTTGACTCACAAGAGCTTCACAGATTGGACATTAACTGAAATGCAGTCTGGCATGAGGAAGAATGAAGACTGCACCCCGCCAGGGACCACGATGGACCAGCAGCGAGTATGGGCAGCGTGCTTGAAAGGGGAGCTGCTCTAGCAGAAGGTGAAGACTTCTCTAGGCAAAGCCTATGCATTCAGAAGCCTCTAGTTCAAGAATAGGGGTTTAATCTACAATTAAATCACCACTCTAGCAGTCATTTCCCAAGGAGTACTTCATAACAGGCTTAAGGAGAGCCCTTCCAGTAAATGACCAGCAGTCTTCCACTTTGCTCAACCCAGCAAGTCTCATGGTAATTTTGTCACAAATCTTCTGGGCAATATGCATGAAGACCCTCACATCCTATTAACTCAATGGAAATAGTGAGCAGTGGGCTTAGAGTATGGAAAAGCTTCATGCTGCCGAGAAACACAAAGAAGGAACTATCAGAAAAAGTGTATTAGTTTCCTGTGGCTGCTGTAACAAATTACCACAAACTGGGTAACTTAAAACAACCAAGTATATTCTCTCACAGTTCTGAAGACAACAAGCCCCAAATCAGTACCACAGGACTGAAATCAAGTGTCAATAGGTCCATCTTCCCTCAAGAGGCACTAAGAATCCATTCTTGCCTCTTTCTGCTGGCGGCTGCTGGCATTTCTTCATTTGTGGCCAGTCACTCCAATTTGAAGGCCAATGTCTTCAAATCTCTCTTTGCTCTGTCTTTACAGCACCTTCTCTTCTGTGTGTCTGTGTCAAATCTACCTCTATCTGCCTTGGAAGGACCTTTGTGATTGCATTTTAGTGCTCAATTAGGTAATCCAGGACAATCTCAGCATCTCAAGATACTTAATCACATCTGCAAAAATTCTTATGTTTTTTGTTTTTACTTCATATTACTTTATTTTTGCCACATAAGGTAACATTCACAAGCTTCAGGAATTAGGAAATGACTAACATTTGAGGGCTATATTTTAGCCTACCATAGAGGGTAAGGAAATGACTTGGAAATTAAGGGAGAAGAAACTTTTAAGGAAGAGTGAGTATAATCAAGGTTGGCAAATGGTGCAGAAATAAACAAGTATGAATGAAATTTAAAGAAAAGCTTGGATTTTGGAGGCCACTGCACTTGCCTCCTGCTGTCTTTTCAACCAACCCAGGCAAATGTCAAGCTTTTCATGAGTGAGTGTATGGGGATCAGCTCCACCTTCATCACTGATTAATTGCCCAGGCTTATTGAAGGTATCACGGTAAGTTCTCTGCAGACAACTACGGTCGGAACTGCTCCGGCCACATGACAGAGCGGGGAAGAGAAACGGGAAACGAGAAAATGTAAACACAGACTGCCTCATTCATTTTCTCTTTCCAGCTCAATGATCATAACTCATAACTAAATTTTATTCCATAAATGTACCTATGCTTGTACAATAGGTTTTTCATGTCATTTTTTTAAGAGAAAAAGAAAATGACTCACTGGAGTTCATTTTCTGCTCCTTTCACTCATGCATAGCCCATGAATAATATTTTCCCAGTGCCTACTACCCTGAATAGGGAAGAAAGTTTTTCATGTCCCCTAATTTGTGCTGTTTTTCTCAGTCTGCAGTTCCCCTGCCTTCCTCCTTTCCCCCCTCTTCTTTCCTGTTCTCCATGCTCCCACTATAGAACTGGGCTTCTTCACCCACCTCCCACTAAGGAACCCGAAAGGCCCAGCTCTGAGAGGACTTCTGAGAAAGAGGAGTCACAGAACAGCAGAAAGGGAACATGCAAGAATAAGAATAATTTTATCATATTTTTTGCTGGAAGTACTGAAATCAATGAGAAATAGGACGAAAATAGTTTTAAAGACTTTTGGCACCAATTACAGATATACAAGCATGAAGTAAGTAGACAATGATGATAATCAAAATATTTTACAAGTCTTCTATAGAACTATATTTTTGGTTCTGTTTTGTTTTGTTTTCCTACAATGAGGTTTCAGTTTTTATTCTTAGGGAAAATGGGAATCCAGTGATGTCATGGTGTCCAATTTAGCTCATCTCAGAAGTACCTTATGATATTTGTGAAGTTAAGGGCTTCTGAACCCCAGATCTTTCAGAATAGAGAAAATGAGAGCTTATAGAGAAATTTAAAGTTGTGTGTATTTAAATGTTTATAGCAGCTTTATTCATAATGGCCCAAATTGGAAATAACCCAAATGTCCATCAACTAGTGCATGAATAAGCAAATCGTGGTACCTTCATGCATTCTGTAACTAGTCAGTAACAGAAAAGAAGGAACCACTAATACACACAGTAGGGATAGATCACAAAACATCATACTGAGTGAGAGACACCTGACTCAAAGGCATACATTGTGTATGATTTCACTTATAGGCTGGATGGGAAAAATAAATGTAATTTATTAGATAGAAAATATATCAACAGTTGCCCTTGGCCAGCATTTGGAGGGTACTAACTAAGAAGAGCCCAGATAACTTTCTAAGGGCAATGAAATGTTCTATATGCAATGTATTAGTCAAAACATAGTAAGGCCACTTAAAATGGGCACATTTTATTATGCGCCAAGTATGCCTCAATAAAATTGATTTTCAGAGAGTGTGTTCTGTCTTTGGATACTAATATTTCTTAGAAAATTACTGATAGTGTTTCCGGTGCTTTGGAAAAGAGCAAGTAGTTTGAGTACCCTGAGTCTACTTGGGGTGAGGGACAAATACTCCACTCCAGGGACCTGAGGAAGGCCATACACTCTGTATAGTACACCTTCCGGGACTGGAAGAGCTTTGCTGACTGAGAGGCCAATGTGTCAAAAATCACCCACAAAGAGGAAACAGAGGCAAGGACATAAAACATCCACAAATAGGGATAGGGAACTCAGTAAATTGCAATTTTCACAGAAAGAACAATAATGATTATTAATGACAACAGTGATGATTATACTGAGCAGTCCTGTCTGAAACCCTTGTGCCAATCCTCTCTGTTTCAACTTTGTGGTGATCTATAGAGCTTAAAAATTTCCCTGTTGCAACAAAGCACCTAGAAATAATGAATCCAATTATTCCTTTAGTGCAAAGCTGAATTAATAAGACAATAAGAGAAATTCTCAAGGACAAATAAGAGATAAGAAATCAAAAATGAGTGGTGACTGGCGTGGGTGACAGGAGTGTTACTGGCTAAGCAAGGATAGAAGATGAGGGTTTGGAATGCATGCTATGGGGAGTGTCCCCAGAGACACCTGCATTAATACAGGACTCAGAAGGATGGCATGGTCAGTGGAAGAGGTTCATCTATATCACAGGGGCACTCCCTGGAAATAAGATTACAGCATGAACTTAGCACTCAGGATGGTTTATTAGGGATTGCTTGTGGGATCAATGCCTGTAGGAGGAGAGATGGAAGCAGGATTGGGCAAAGGGAGAAGCTGAGCTGCCATGAAGTCACAGCAAGACATCAGCCAACCCCGCAATGGGTTCTGAAGCTGACCGGCTTTTCAGAGCTCTTTAATTGGGGTAACAGGCACCTAGAATTTATACCCCACTGGATGCAGGCTGCCCCTGAGAAAGGGGTGTGACGTTTAGTTGACAATTCCCAGGCCTCAGCTGTTACTGGGTAGAATGTCCAACAGCTGGGGAAACGGATTCTTCCAGATCTGAAAAGGATTATATAATTAGAGAGGTCTAAATGAATTCTGGTTTGTATTAGTGCCAATTTCCTGGAATTGTAGAATGTACCATAGCATATACTTCACTGTTTTAGTCCTTCGCTTTCAGCCTGGGAAGGCAAAAAAAAAGTCCCTAGAATTAATTAAAGGTCTGTTTTCACATGAGTTTTTGGTTTGAATTCACATTACTTAATTGGTCTGGGAACACCTAAGCAAAAGAATGAATATAAAAGCAGCACCAGACTACTAATGCCCTAGGATCTGGCTTGAGGAAACAGAAAATCTTTCTGGAAGGCTATATCTTCAACCCAGGCAGCCAAATATTCCCATAGATAAGGCCCAAAAAAATCAAGAGTTCACAATGTGAAATAACAAAGAAATAGGAAAGCAATTTCCAATATGCAAATATAGCAAGTAGAAGAATAAGATGCCTAAGATACCCAAGTAAACAATTTTTTAAAACATTGATAGAAAAAGAAAGATACTTCTATTATGTGAGAAGATTTTACAAAATTAAAAACATAAGAAAGGCAACAGAAACTACTAAAGGGATCATCAGATATGAAAAAAAATTAAAATATAATTAAAGATTAAACATTAGTTTGGATACAGAGAAAGAAAAAATTGGTAAACCAGAAAATATAACCAGAGAGAATAAAGAGATGAAAAATATGAAGGAAGTTTAAAAGACCTAGGAAATTGAATGAGGAAGCTCAATCTTTGTCAATTAGTAGAGAATAAAAGAAATGAGGAGAAACCAAATGGAAAGAGTTAATGACAGGATTTTCCAGAAAGGATGAAATATATGAATCCTGTGATTCATAGACTTAAAAGATTCCAAACAGGAAAAGTGTGTCTTCAGACCACTGAAGTAAAAAGATCTGAAAAGCAGCCAGAAGAAAAAAGGACTTAAAACACAAAAAGTAATTAAAAGAAAAGTAACAATGAAGGTAGAAGAGAGCAAATAATTTAAATTTTACAAACAGCTAAACTATATTTAAAAAAGGTTGAGGGAAATATGAACCAACAATTGCACTTTTGGGCATTTGTCCTGAGAAATACATCTGCATAGAAACTTGTACATGAATGTCCATAGCCGTTATAATAGCCCCAAAAAGAAACTATCCAAATGTTCTTTAATATGTGTATGGTTAAACAGAATATGGCATATCCACGCCATAGAACACTACTCAGCAACAAAAAGAAATGTACTATTGAAACACACAAACCAGATGAATCTCCAGAGAATCACCCTGAGTGATAAAAAAAAAAACCTATCCAAAAGGTTGCATACTACATGATTCCATTTATACAACATTCTTGAAGAACAAAATTATAGAGATGGAGAACAGATTAGTTGCTGACGGGTTGCAGATGGAAGGATTAGGGTTTGTTGTGTCTATAAAGCAGGAGGGAACTCATGGTAATGGTACAGTCAGTATCTTGACTGTGGTGTCATTACACAAAGCTATACACATGATAAAATTTGAGAGACAGAGAGAGAGAGAGGGAGTGAAGTGAGTGAATGTTTTAAGTAGAGAAATCCAAACAAACTCTGTGCTTTGTGCCAGTGGCCAATTCCCTGGTATCAACACCATATTATAATTGTGCAAGGTGTGCCCATTGAGAGATTCTGGGTGAAGAGAGTGCCCAGAATCTCCCCGAACTATCTTTGCAACTTAATGCAAATCTATAATTACTTCAAAACACAAATACACCATTTAAAAATTCAGAAGTGAATAAAGGAGTGTTTAGAACAGAAAAAAATAATTTATTTACCACTAGCACCCTCACTGAAGGAACCTTGAGTGTGTATGTTTCAAAAAGGAAGAACACCCTCAGAAGGAAGAAAAGAATCATGAACAAGGAAATTTAACAATTCAAATTTCAGTACGATTGACTATTTCAAAGGATAATAATAATGCTATCTCATTTTGAGTGTTATAATAACTAGGTAGAAATAAACCACTATAGTAACATTAAAGATGGAAAACTTTTGTCCAAAATAAAGCACTAAAGATTCATGTGTCACTCAGGAGTAAGCTAGAGATTTTAATTATTTTTAGACTTTGTTGGCTCAATTTGTTAATATTTTAGGGGTAACCACTGGAACAAAATGCAAACATGTCAGAAGAAGATAGGAAAGGAGGGGGAAAGAAAGTTTAAAAAGTAAAATATGTTGGAAGAAACACATTCAAAAATTTACAATGAATGTAAATGAAATAAATTCTCTAGTTAAAGATTAGAGATCATTGGATCAGATGTTTATACAAAACAAAAGTAAGAAAATAAATTCCAGCTATGTTCTCTCTCTGAAATCACAACTGAAACATTAAGACATAGAAAGTTTGAAAGGGAAAGGAAAATATCACCCAAAATAAAACTGGTGCAGACTTATTATTAGACAATAAAGATTTAAAGGCAAATCTTAAAACAATCAGTACTTTTTCTTTCATGAAAAACTTGAAACAGCCTGAATGTTCATCAATAAGACAAATTGTGATGAAGTTTCATAATGAATGCAACACAATCATTAAACTCAATGAAGTAATACAGCATACATCAATGCAAGTCATCTCAAAACCTAAATGGTGTGGAAGAAAAATATCAAATTGAATCAAAATAAAGAAACTATGACATTTTTAACATAATGTTTAAAAACAAGGAACAATTTTTTCAGCTTGCAAAATTTTCAATGATATATGCTTTCCCTGTAGCTTCACACCCATGGAAAACTGACTCATCCATTCATCCTGTCCTCTAGCAGGATGGGGGCACAAAAGTCTTTGAATAGCCCAAGACTGGGTCAACCTGGACTAAATGGGAAGTCAAGGACTGTGAGTCCCAAATGGTCAGGGTAAAGAGGACTGGAGCATCAAAGGACTGAACAAAGCTGCCTACATTTTAAGTACACAGTGTAGCTTGGAAATAAGGTTCCCTTGGAGCCATTTCAGCAAGCATTTGTGCCTGGAGAGTAGCAATCAGGAAAAAAAATAATTCTTTTGGGAAAAAGACAGCATTCAAGAAGCAAGGTCACAGCAGCAAGCTCAGCAAATAATAGAAACAAACAATATTTTCAGTGAAATGTTTCACTAACATTGGACTTCCACAGATATAATCACCATCGCTTATGAAGTCATTTATGAATTAAAAAATAGACATCTCATATAAGATGTAGATTTAATTATTTTTAAAATAGGAAATGAGTATAAAACCCCGGCTAAGATAGGCACTTGCCCTAGGTTATATCTAAATGCTAAAGTATCTTCCTTAGAATCCACTAGTCTTGTGGTCTGTGGCATTCTCCAGCTTTGCTGAATCAACACCTTCCTATCCAGAATGGTCATTCTCATTTCATTGAAAAATGCTGTAAACAGTGGCTATGTAGTTTAAGGCAAATGTAAAAGCCAAACCATAGATTTTCTGGCTGTTGCAAAAGGAAACAGAACTTTGGTTCCCAGGACCTGGAGAAATAATTTATCTATCAATAGTCATGCATGGCAGCCAGGAGCTTCTCATTCCGTGCCACGTACCATGAGCCCTTCTTGCCATCAGTGGTGATCTGGGCCTTGCCAGAGGCTGATGGCTGCATTTCATCAAGTGCACAGGAGACGTCAGATCTTCCAGGATGATTCATATGCCGGGGGCTCATCTATTTGCTGTGGGTAATTCCAGCCTGTTCACATTTGAATATGACAACTCCATTCCATAATTAGAAGGAGAGATTAGAGTGAATCAAGTCATTATGGTTAATAATAACTTTACCAGTGTATTAGGTCTATGTTCTTCTGCTGTTATTAAAATACGTTTAAGTAGAAAATCTTTGGATGTAGTTATGCCCCATCTCCAAATCCCCACCAGTTCTATCTACACATTCCCTGTCCTGTTTTAAATATTACTATGGAAATGAAATCCTATACAGGAGTCTTTTTTGGAATGGAGGGTCTAAAAAGAATCTCCACTAATTCCCATCTTTTGGGGAATATTAAGTAATTGCTTAATTTAACCAGTAGCCTGCTGAACACAGGAACCTCAGACTCAACAAACCCAACTCCACCACCCACTCAATCTTTCCAACCAGGAATCTGGCGGTCACCTGGTCCCTCTCTCCTTCCCACTATTCACAGGCAAACTCCACGTGCCAAATTGCTCTTGTGAGCTATTACAAAAGCTTCTTGAGGGTTTTCTTCCTTCCTGGGTCTCTTAAATCCTGATTCTGTATGACCAAGAGAAGACTACCTGCAGGGAGATCTGCTGATGCCACTCTCCTTGTAAAATCCTTCAGTGGCTTCTACGGCCCTGGGCATAAAGCAGGAACTCCTCAGATGGACAGGAATGACCTTTATAACCTGACCCTGCCAATTTCTCCAGCCCATTCATTTCCAACCTTTATCAAAACTAAATTGTTCATAACGTTCCCAATGTAACTGGGACTTTTGTTCACTCCAGTTCCTTTCTCTGGAATGCCTACCACACCTTCATTGTTCTGATCCTTTCTGGTCTTTCAAGACAAGACACAGGCCTCCAGGAATATGTTACTGACCATCTGGTCAGAGACTCCACACCCCAAATCCGTAGCACGTAAGGGATGTGCATGCTGCCAGAGCGTGATTGTCCTTCAGCAATGCCACATCACATGGAAACCACCTGTCCACTGAAATGATTTCCCCTATAGTACATTCTTCATCAGGTTCTACCCAGCTGGTTTTGAATAGATACATTCCTGGCACTCTTAGGCCTTTTCGTGTATGTTTTCTCATTTGTTTAAAAGGTGAATTACCAGCTGGTCAGGTTCTTCCTCTCTACAGTGTGGGAAGAACAAATACGAATAGGGTATTTCCCACTGAAGGCAAATGGTCCTCAGCCTCCACCTCCCCAAAGCCTCCCACATGTCAGCATCTCAAGGCAGGCTGAGGTGCAGAAGGGAAGGAAACAGTCGAAATTAAAATGGTTAAATTAATTAATTGTGAGCTTGCTTATAGGAACAGCACATTATTATTTAATCAGTTGCCTGGTAACTCGGCCTGCATATGATGTGAATCCGATCAGCCTGCCCCGGAGCAAATGATGGGCCATTCTTTCCACCAGCCACCAGCACTGCCGTACTGCTTCCATGTGTCTGGGGGTTTGGAAACCCCAAGTTCCCCTCCTGCCCAAGAGCATGGAGGCTGTGAAGCAGAAGCAAATTGTTCTCGTCTTCTCCTTTGTCCTCTCTGTCTCTCTCCGCAGGCTCCACAGCAGAGGGAGGGAGGTCGTTGCATGAACGTGACCTTTCAGCTGGTGAATCATATGACAAGAAAAATGACTCGCATCCGCTTTCCTTCTGGAGTGACCTGCACACTGGGCGCCCAGAAGGGCTGTGCGGCTCTCAAAACTGTTACGTTTATGTCCCCACACCGATAAACAAGGAATGTTGCACACAGCCCTGCGGGTTAGGGCCTCTGCCCGTGGCAGGAGAGAGAGGGCACGACGAAAAGGGGCTGCAGGCTGTTGATTTTTGTATCGTGTGAGCTTTTTTGAGTGACCTTAAATGGGCAGACAGAATAGATGCTGAGTTTAATCACGTTAAGACCAGCTCAAGACAAACTGCTGTTTTGTTTCCTGTCTGGAAAAAAAAATAAATAACTCATGTACTGACAGGCAACTGAGCGCTTAGCCCTCCTTTGGTGCTAGATTTATTGGAGGATTTGACGACAAGAATTTGCTTGTAGTTTTTCACCTCCCTTGTGCTAGGCTCTTAGCTGGTCGTTTTGAATGCCCCTCCCCCATCTTTATCCCCAACCAACCCTGCTCTTAAGCTAAATAAAAAAGAAACATCAATGAAACAAAGACCCATGTTTCTGCCTTGACACACCAGTAACACATTTTTATACTATTATGAGGTGGGTTTTTTCCTTCTATTTGTCAGTCTCTGTAGATAAAAGACTCCATCTTCCATATAGAATTCCCACCAGAAATCTTTATAAGCCCTCCATCAGAGAGACACTCAGCAGTCGTGCTGTGCAAAAGATAATCTAATTAAGACAGGATCTGCTAAATTTAATAGCTTGCTATGAATTTTTACAGACATCTGGTAGCTGGAAGTTGGAGCAGCTCTAACATAAAATTCACATTGTCCAGATGACCAGTATCAGGGTCAAATATTTTCCTTCCTTCGGGAACTAATATTGTTTTGGTACAGTTGCTATTTTCAAATCATGATATCATATAGGTAAATGCAATGGAAAGGAGATTGAAGATTGAAAACTTCTAAATCTCAGCTTCTATCTGCAAAGTGCAATGATATTTCCACCCTGGGTTGTGTTATGGATAAACTTGAAAGTGAATAATCAGGGCCAGCTTCATGAGCACACACCCCAATCCACACACCCCTTGCTTGGTGTAATACTCTGCTCTCCTGTCTTGAAATTCTTAATTTTTGAACAAGGAGCCAGACTTTTTTATTTTATGTTGGGTCCCACAAATGATGCAGGGGCTCCTATGTATATAAAATTCTTTGCATCATGCCTAATGCACAGTAGACACTATTATTTATATTATCAAATAATTATTATAAGCCTCTTCTCCCCATCCAACCCTCTGGCATAAAATATTAAATCCAAGCTGGTAAGTTTTCTCCTGAGTACAATAGCTTCTTGACTAGTAATCCTATTTGAGAACCCCTGCCACTACCTCCCCTCATGAGGTCCATATCTTTTGTAGGAAATGGAAAACATGCTAATATAAAAAGTTAATATAGGCTCACATGTGCAAATATTACCAATCATACAAAACTCATAACTGATAATGGCAGTTTTCTCTGAGGTAAAAAACTAACAATAGTGATTGGTTTCTGGAGGGGACCTGATTTCCATTTCATTTTGTGCTGCTTGTTTTTGTTTTGTCATACCATATGTATGTTTTGCCCTAGAAAAACCAACAAAACCTAATTTTGTTTTATTTAGATCCCAATAACCCTATCTAAACACATATATGAAGATACATCCACTCCTAATTTTTAACTTGTCTGAAAAGATAGAGCTGGGGAGGCATAGCTTCCTCAGGAACCGACCAACTGTCCAGAGCCCTAGAAGCATGAGCTCCATCCAGACACAAGAAACAGGAGTTGATACCTTAATGGTGTTGAAGGACATTTCCTCTACTCCCCTTGTATCCCATAACCCACTCCGGAGGTGGGGGTGGGTAGAGATAATAGGGAGCCCACTGTTCTTTTATGGAGACTTCAACCCTCCAAATTCCCTAGGGCCCAGGAAGCACGTGCAATCACAGGCAGCTTTCTGTACTGAGGGAGAAAAGGAGAAGTAAAACAACCCATTAAAAACCTATGTCTGATAATGGTGCTCCAGCGCTATTATGAGATAGTATGTGATACAGATATCGCTCCAGCAATAGTAGGAGAAACATACTGTCTAATAGGCTTTGAATCCCTGTGAAATATTTTTCCCAAAGTATCCAAATGAAACAGTTGTTGTTTCTCCCCCACCCCAGAGCACAGGATGAATGACCTTGAGCATGACAAACAGCATTAACACACACAATATCAGGACAGATAATTATCATGTTAATAATTAAGCATGTGGTCCGACTTTGTGTTCAGCATTTCCGTGTGAATTCTGTGGGGTACCCAAGAGTTCCTTGTGGGCAAAGGTCAATCTGACTAGCCAATTCTCAAAATTCTAGTGAAAGAAATTCCTCACCTCTTTTCTCCCACAGTTTCAGTCTCCCACAATAAAACCCAAGAAAGCATCCTCAATGAAGGAACAATATTCCTCCAGTATCCCTGTACTCCACTCCTCTGGAGCAGCTAGCTGTCTAAAAGAAACAAACAACCAGAAAACAAACAAGCAAGAGAAAATAAGAGAACATATGCTCACCCCGTTGTGTAAGTTATGATTTACTTGCCTTTTCTGCCTGACAAAAATGCTACGTAAGATATTTGACTCGTTTCCAGCTCAGTCTCTTGCTGCTTCTCTGCTCTGGTCTGTGGGGCACCAGAATGCAATTTGTGTGCCCTACAAAATAGCTGCATGAGGCTGGGAAAGCACCTTGAACAATGGTGTACCAATGACAGTCAATGGATATTAGAAAATGAAGAGAAAGGTCACCTCCTGCTTTTTCCAGTACCTCCCAGCTGTAGCCCCAACACCTTTGTAATTCTAGTTATCCAAAAAAAGAATCCTGTCCAGGGCATAAAACCTATCTTTTGTTCTGGCTGGCAGGTTCTGGAATTAAGTTGAGCTCACATTAAGTTGATCATTGGTGTGTCTGAGGTTACACCTGGCAGCCTGGATCTGTTTTTGTGCTTCACTCATCTTAGCACTTGCTTTTCTTTCCCAACAGTGCCTGCTAAGGGGAAATAGGTATTTGTTAAATGAATAAACCAAGAGGAACATTGGTATTGTTCCTTGTGTCCTGAGGCTCAAGGTACTCCACCCACCGTCTGTTTCAGCCTGTCCCTCACTGCTGCTTATCAGAAGAGTTGTTAACCACTTTCTTAGCTTCTTCCTAAAGAGAAATATTTTAGTTGGTTTGGGCCATCAGAAGGGCAGTGTAGTGAAGAGTGAAAGGCATGGATATGGAGCCAGATTCTCTGGACTAGTATCCCCACACCACTTAGGAGCTGGTGACCTTGCATAAGTTAGTTAACTTTTCTGTGCCTTAGTTTCCTCATCCGTAAAATGGAGATAATGCAAGTTCCAAGATTAGACAATTATAATGAGGAGGATAAAATAGTTAAGACTTTAAAGTGCTTAGAATGATGCTAGCATGTAATAAATACTATACAAATGTTTTCTCAATCAATAAAATAAAATGTTATTTCTAAGAAAGGGTAATACTAATTCATGGATGATGAACAAGTTTCAGCACAAAAGTGAACTTATCTTTACTAGTGCGAGATACCTAATGTCATGTCAGGAAGGAGCCAAAGCCCCATGTGAGCTCAGCTGAAAAGTGACACCCTGGCGATTGAAGATGTCTCCCATGGGTCCTAATAGGGAAAGTGCAAAGGTACACGCTCCGCTTCTGCCATTCCTGATACGCATGGGATTTTTGCTACCTGACATGTTTCAAGGACCCAAGGAAATGGGTGAAAAGACTAGAAATCTTAAACACAATTTTTTTTTGAGAACCATTGCCATTCAGCTATTATGCTAAGTGCTTTGAAGGTTTAGAGACCAGAAGGGAAGATAGCCTATGGGTTGTACGTTAGAACACAGTGTGCAAAATGGTAGAGTGTAAACATAGAGCTTTGAGAGTACAAGAAGGTGGCAACTAATATATCCCAACATGGGAGGGAGACACAGAAATCATTGGGGGAGTCCACTTCCTATAAAAGATCATGTGCTACTCTAGTTGCCCTCTTGTCCTGAACAACTATAATAATGGAAAAAACACATGAAACTATGTTTTTCAGATTTGGACAATAATCAGCATTGGACTGTGATCCCAGACAAAACACAACAAAGAGAGCCCTGTGACTGCCTTAGTGGAAGGACTGAAAGCAGATCTAGGCCAAAGTACAGAGCCTGATGCTGTGGTTAGTGGAGGAGATGAAAATGGAGTCAAGGAGGCTAAGGCAGGGATTGTGGACCTAAATACCAGAGAGAAGGCAGCTTCACAGAGAGAAATCTGGGGAGATCTGCTCAGGGCAAATTGGGGTACTTAATTCTGCTCACAAATTGTAAAATATGTTCAAGGATGGAAAAGAAACCATAGACATAAAGAAGATGAAAATGGAAGGTATACAAAAAATGCAAAATTTTGAAATTATAGAAATAAAGTGAAAAACCTGAATTAAAAATTATTCAGGGTCAGTCTATAATATACTCCTTTAACTTATCAGTTTATTTTCAAATTATATTTCATACCTTCATATGTAATATAAGTATTGTACAATATACTTCTATTCTCCATTTTTGTGCATTTCTGTTATATACTTTACACCTACATAGATCGTAAATCCCACAGTACAGGGTTATTGTTTTTTCTTTTAATAATCATTTATGTTTTTAAAAAATTTAAACACAAGGAAAGAAACACCTTCTGTATTTACACACATGCTTACTGTTTGGAGCACTAATCATTGTTTTTTGTAGGTTCACATTTCCAGCTGGCTTGATTTCTCTTATGCTTGGAAAATTCTTTTAACACTTTAGGTATGTGTCTTCAGTGATAAATTCTCTTAGCTTTTGTTGGTCCTAAAGTTTTTATTTTGCCCACATTTTTATAAGGTACTTTAGTGGATATAAAATTCTGAGTTTAGAGGTTTTATCCCCAGCACTTCAAATATGTCATTCCATTGTCTAATGGCCTGCAAGATATCTGATGAGAAGTACGCTGATGTTCTTTTCTTTGTTTCTCTGTACAGAATCTTTCTCTGTATGCTTTTAAAATTTTCTCTTTAGCACGTTTTCAGAAAATTTGGTTGTGATGTGTGTTTTTGTGTTTTTCCTTATATTTCTTCTGCTTAGTTTCCATTGAACTTCTTCCATCTGTGCATTTTTAGTTTAAATCAATTGGGAAAAAAATTCAGGCATTTTTCTTTCAAATGTATTTTTCTTCATCCTCTACATTTTTCCCCAGGTTTTTGATCTTTTTTTCTCTTTGTGTTCATTTTTAATAGTTTTTATTGTTATTCTTTTGAAGTCTCTGATCTTTTTTTCAGTGTCTCATTTATTCAGTAATTAATAGAACAATTAAACAAAAAAATTAATGAGGATATAAAACATTTGAACAATATTTCAAAAGAGTTGACTAACTGACATTTGTAGGACACTACCCAAAAAAGCATAAAACACACTCTTTCCAACTGCACATGAAACACCAAGATAGACCACATTCTGAATCAGATCATAAAACAAAACTCAATGTTGTTTAAAGGAATAAAATATGAAACATGCCATCTGGCCATATTCAAAATAAGCTAGAAATCAATAAAATATAGATCTCTGAAAATTTTCCAAATATTAGGAATATTTTTAAATCTACAAATTATAAAACTATTATCTATTTCCTTTAAGACTGGGAACAAGATAAGGAAGCCCACTCTCCCCACTTTTATTCAACATAGTACTGGAGGTCCTAGCCATGGCAATCAGACAATACAAAGAAATAAAAGGCATCCAGATTGGCAAGGAAGAAGTCAAACTGTCCCTGTTTGCAGATGACATGATATTGTACATAAAAAACTCTAAAGAATCCACTCCAAAACTACTAGATCTAATATCTGAATTCAGCAAAGTTGCGGGATACAAGATTAATACACAGAAATCTGTTGCATTCCTATACACTAATGATGAACTGGCAGAAAGAGAAATTAGGAAAACAATTCCATTCACAATTGTATCAAAAGAATAAAATAACTAGGAATAAACCTAACCAAGAAAGTGAAGGACCTATACTCTGAAAACCACAAGACACTCATGAGAAAAATTAAAGAAGATACCAATAAATCCACACATCCCATGCTCATGGATAGGAAGAATTAATATTGTCAAAATGGCCATCCTGCCTAAAGCAATCAACAGGTTCAATGCAATGCCTATCAAAATACCAACAGCATTCTTCAATGAACTAGAGCAAATAGTTCTAAAATTCATATGGAACCACAAAAGACCCCGAATAACTAAAGCAATCCTGAGAAGGAAGAATAAAACTGGGAGGATTATGCTCCCCAACTTGAAGCTCTACTGCGAAGCCAGAGTAATCAATATAATTTGGTACTGGCACAAGAACAGACCCATAGGCCAATGGAACACACTAAAGAGCCCTCATATAAACCCAACCATATATGGTCAATTAATATATGATAAAGGAGCCATGGATAGACAATGGGGAAATGACAGCCTCTTCAACAACTGGTGTTGGCAAAACTGGACAGCTACATGCAAGAGAATGAAACTGGATTATTGTGTAACCCCATACACAAAAGTAAACTCAAAATGGATCAAAAACCTGAATGTAAGTCATGAAACCATAAAACAGAAGACAACATAGGCAAAAATCTCTTGAATATAAACATAAACAGCTTTTTCCTGAATGCATCTCCTCAGGCAAGAGAAACAAAATAAAAAATGAACAAATGGGACTACATCATGCTAAAAAGCTTTGTACAGCAAAGCACACCATCAGTAGAACAAAAAGGCATTCTACAGTATGGGACAATACATTTGTAAATGACATATCTGACAAAGGGTTAACATCCAAAATATATAAAAACTCACATGCCGCAACACCCAAAAAGCAAATAACCCTATTAAAAAATAGGTGAAGATTTCAACAGACACTTCTCCAAAGAAGAAATTCAGATGGCCAACAGGCACATGAAAACATGCTCCACATCGCTACTTATCAGGGAAATGCAAAGTAAAACCACAATGAGATATCACCTCATGCCAGTTAGGATGGCCAGCATTGAAAAGACTAGGAACAACAAATGCTGGTGAGGATGCAGAGAAATGGGAACCCTCCTATGCTGGTGGGAATGTAAATTAGTTCAGCTATTGTGGAAAGCAATATGGAGTTTCCTCAAAAAACTAAAAATAGAAATACCATTTGACCCAGGAATTCCACCCCTAAGAATTTACCCAAAGAAAACAATTTCTCAGATTCAAAAAGACATATGCACCCCTATGTTTATCACAGCACTATTTACTATAGCCGAGATATGGAAGCAACCTAAGTGTCCATCAGTAGATGAATGGATAAAGAAGGTGTGATACATATACACAGTGGAACACTATTCAGCCATAAGAAAGAAACAAATTATACCATTTGCAACAACATGGATAGAGCTAGAGGGTATTATGCTTAGTGAAATAAGTCAGGTAGAGAAAGACAAATGCCAAATGATTTCCCTCATTTGTGGAGTATAACAATGCAGTAATACTGAAGGAACAAAATAGCAGCAGACTCACAGACTCCTAGAGGGGACTAGTGGTTACCAAAGGGGAGGGGTGGGGGAGGGCAGGTGGGGAGGGAGGGACAAGGGGACTATGGGGTATCATGACTGGTGCACATGGTCTGTGTGGGGTCAGTAAAACAAACATCTCAGTTTTATGGAAAGATCAATAAAATTGATAAACTTGTAAGAAGTGATTAAGGAAAATAATGACAAACATCATCAATATCAAATGAAAGAATACTGCTACAGTTTCTACATGCTCTAAAAGCATAATAAGATAATATCATGAACAGTTTGATACCAATAAATATGATAACTTGGATGAAACAAATTCCTGAAGGACACAAACTACCAAAGTCATTCAAAAAGAAATATACTGAATAGCCCTATATCTATTGAAGTAATTGAATTTGTGGTTAAAGTTTTCCACAAAGAAACCTCCAGGACCAGATGACTTCACTGGTAAACCCAAACAAACATTTAAAGAAACAAGAAGGTAATTCCTTACAAACCCTTCTAAAAAATAGGATAGGGGGGAACATCTTCCACCCCATTTTATAAAGCCAGTACTGCCTTGGTAGATGAAGATATGACAAGGAAAGAAAACTACAGACCAATATTCTAACAAATGCTGTGACAAAAATATTTAATAAATTTTTAGAAAACTGGATTTAGCAGTGAAAAATCAATACATTATGACCATCGAAGTTTATTCAAGGAATCAAACATTAGATTAACATTAGAAATATCAACTTTATTCACCATATTAACAAATTAAATAAAGAATATGTTTATCTCAATACATGTAGCAAAAGAATTTGACAAACTTCAATACCCATTGATAATTTTAAAACTCTTGGCAAACTAGAAACAAAGGGAATCTCCTCAACCTGAAAAATAGCATTTATGAAAATCCTATGCCTAATATCATACATAATGATGAAAGGCTAAATTAGTTTCCCTTAAGGTTAGGAACAAGGTAAATGTGCTCAGTTTTCAAGATTGATTTGGAGGATGTAGTCAGTGCCATAAAGCAAGAAAAAGAAATAAAAGGCATGGGAAAGGAAAAAGTAAAACTCTTTTTACTTACATACACTATGACTATATTTGTACAAAATTCTAAATAATCTAAGAAAAAAAGGAATGTGCAAAGAAACTAAAATAAGTGAGTTTATTAGGGTCATAAGATGTCAATAAATAAATTCAATCATATTTCCATATACTGGCAACACAGAATTTGGAATTGAAATGAAGAGAAATCTACAGTAGTGTCAAAAACATAAAATATTTAGGGATAAATTTAAAGTATGACAAAGACCTTGACTTGTAAATTACAAAGTATTGCTATGAGATATTTCAAAAAATCTTAACAAATGTAGAAATGTATCATGTTCATAAATCAAAGGCTCAGTAATGTTTAGATGTATATTCTCCCTACATTGATTTATAGGTTCAATACATACTCAACCAGAAATCCCAATAGGCTCTTTTGTTGTTGAAATTGACAAGTTAATTCTAAAATGTATATAGAAATGCAAAAATCCTAAACTAACACCCCAAATGAGAAGAAAGTTGTAGTCTTTGCACTACCTTACTTCACAAATTCCTTTAAGACAGCATGGTGTTGGCATAATTTAGACATATAGATGCCTTTTACAAAATAGAGTCCAGTAATAGACTTAAACACATATGGTTAATTGATTTCGATAAGGCTAACGATGTAATTTAAGAGGAAAAGCATAGTTTTCTTCAATGAATGGTGTTGGAGCAATTAGAAGTGTTATCCATCCTCCCATATGACCCCAATAATCTTTTACCGTTACATTAACGTTATCTTCCCATTGAGTCAGAGCTAGTTTATGTGACCAGTAGACTATAGCTGCAGGTGATGACTGACTATGACACCTAAGCAGGAGTGAAATCACAGTATGGAAATCAAATCATTTCACTCCCCTACTCCAAGCATTCAAACAGCTTCCTGTCTCAGAATAAAATCCAAAGCCCTGACTTTGGCTTACTGACATCTTTGATGAGTATCTCGCTGACCTCATCTTCTGCACCTCTCTCCCTTCCTCTGTCGGCACTCTGGCTTCACTGTTCCTTGGATCTGCCTTGATCTTGGAATCAGCAAGGCTCGCTCCCTCACTCCAGTCTCAGGGTCACCAACAGAGTCTGCCCTGACTCCTTGTCTAAAATGACTCAGCCCCCACAATCCTGAGCACTTTATCCTTCACTTTGCTTATCTTTGTAGTGCAAATCTCAAGTGAAATATTGGATATTTGTATGTTTGTTTGTTTATTGCCTGCTGCCTGCCCTCCACCCTCCATACCTATATTGGAATATATGCTCCATGAAAGTAGGGACTTAGTTCTATTCAATGCTGAAGCCTCAACGTCTAAAAAACTCCTGGCACATGGTAGGTGCTCATTAAATATGTTGATGAAATAAGCCTCTTCACTTCATTAAATTTGGAAAACAGTGGGCCACAGAAGTTAATATGAAGCATAAATTCAAGAAAAGAAATGAAAAAGAACAGGGGCAAAGAAGTAAGGGTTTAATCACAGGATCCATACCAATTCTGAAGCACATTCAAAAGCCTTAGTGTGGGTCAGCTAATGGGTGAGTAACAAAGAAATATTCCAGGAGTCAAACCACATTGGGATGCCTGGAGCCACCAAGCAGCCCAGCGTGCAGGTGTGTAGACCTGCTGAAAAGACTCCAAAACAGGGAACAAATAAAATAAGCTAGGAGCAGCTTTGGTACTACATTCTGAAACAATAACTATTCTGAAACTGACCGATTTCTGGGTTATTGGGAAGAGTAAGTGAGTAGTATGAAAAGGGAAGTTACCTTAGTTGAGCAGGGAATTTGGGGGCAGATTATGGTCAGATCCTGACAAATATAGAGAAACAGAACTTAAC
The DNA here is from genome assembly GCF_040802235.1 of Manis javanica. NCBI lineage: Eukaryota > Metazoa > Chordata > Mammalia > Pholidota > Manidae > Manis > Manis javanica. The sequence goes on from NC_133168.1 coordinate 70,854,855, forward strand.
ATCCAGAATTTTAAGAACCATTCTCAGCTCTGTTTTTTCCACCACCTTTCTTCCTGAAGCTCCGACTCTCACTGTCCTGATTTTCCCATGAACGTGGTACTGCCATAGGCAGAGGCTCTTCGGAGGCACCTTGGTTGAGGCAGAGAAGTTGTCTCCCAATAGCCATTTCCCCTTTCATTTCAGCTCTGCACCTGCCACCCAGCCATGGGCTACGATGCCCCATTTCCACTGATGTAGGGATTCAGACTGCCGAGTTCACATGGAACTGATAGGCGTAAGTCCTCAGTCACCGTCTTAGGCATGCTTGCTCTGAGTTTGCTTCTCCGCTCTGGCTGGAGCACAGCAAAGCCCCCTGGCCTGGCTGGTCCCTAGATGACTTGTGGAAAACCCACCCTCCCTGTCCATAAGAGAGAAATGAACTTCCTACTTATGTCTTTGTTACAGCTACGTAGCTAGCATCTAAACACTATGACAGTGCAGTGGTGTAGTAGAAAAGGTACAGACTCTAGAATCAGAAAACCCCAAGTTAAGGGCCCACCTCTGCCACTCACCAGGCATGTGTTCCCAAATCTTCTTTCCTCAAAATAAAAAGCAGCAATAATAACTGTTTTGCAAAGGGTTATTCCTAAGTTTACAAGTATGTATAGTATCTGATCATTGTATTTGCACCATAAAGTGGTAGACTTGTTTTTAACTTCACTGTGCTATGCACAAGTACCAATCAGAAGCCATACCATGAAAGGGACAAAGGAGAAGAAAGGCACAAGGCCTCTGGGCCCTCACCCTCCCCTGTTCTCAGGGGGTAGGAGAACAGCACCCAGCATCAAGTATGGCACACCAGACACTCACATGCCAGAGTGGCAGGCTTCATGGCGCCAGCTTTCTTAATCTTACTTAAGCAAAGGTATTTCCCATCCCCCCAATATATTACTTCACAGAAGCCTTGGTGACAACACACTGAGTCCTCTCAAATCATGTTCTTCCTCTTGGCTCAAAAAGCTAAAAACTAAAGACAAAGCAATACCTTCATGATCCCCCAAAGATTATTTCTGTGGTTTTAAAGCCCTCAATGAGGGAAGGCCTGAAACAACTTCTCAACTGGAACAAGACCAGTGCTATGCAAGTCCTCCCCAAAATCGCTGGGGATGGTCCTTCTCTCCCTCTCCAGAACCCTCTCCTCAAAAGAAACCTGTGATATGGGTCTGCAGCTACCACACCGACTGCCGAATCTCAGACAAACACACTGCATAAAACCATCTTTCCAGATTGACGCACTGCAATGTTTACCATTGTAAAGGAGTCACTGCTTAGTCTGCTATACAGTAAATAACCCATTTGTTTCACTCAAATCACTTCACATAATAAAGGACTCGTGTAAATTCAACAGGAGTTCTGTCATCCCGAGGTGACGAGCTGGCATTGGAAGATTTATCACTACCATTCACCAGTAGGAAAAGCTGGTGCTGTGCTTTTTAACATGGCAAAAATAGGGAGAAAGTTGCAGTTCTGGCTTGTGAATTCATCAAGAGCTGACTTCATGAAATCTTAATGAAAAGATTCAAACGAGGTCTGGGGATAACTCATTCAGACAAACGAAAATGTATTAATGCAACATTAAGCCCCAAAAAACATAAAGCTATATAGTTTGAACGTACAGTCATTGCAGGTAAAATAGTATCATTTTGTGTATGCATATTTATGCATATGTGTGTATACATATATGTGTATATACGAGTAGAGGCAGAGACAGAGAAAGCCAGGCAGGGCCAGAAAGCCAATAAGGGACTACATATGGATTAAATAGCCATAAATCAGGAGACTATCACCTAACGTTGTACAATGAAACTTTCAGTAATGAAGGATTAATAACCTTGGGTCCAACTGCTGTCAGCAAAGAAGAATTAGACCTAGCATTTTTGAGAGAATCCCTAAAAGCCTACCTTACTCCAATAATGGAAATATAGATCTGTAACAGGTTGAAGATGCCCAATTTGTGGGGTTTTTTTCATGGGAAAATGCTTTGTCTATGCTAACAAACCTAACTCGGCCACCTGTCCCTCCAGGTGTCTCTGAGTTGTGCTCTGTAGGCACTAATTCTTCAAGGTCCTTCAAACAGCCCACTGACTCCTCTGAAACACACAGCCAGGGCAGGCTGAAATCTGGGTGAGGATTCCAGCAAAAAACGGTGGGAGGGACTGATGGATTCAAAGGAGGCTATCGGTCCCAAATGCAAATATCCATGGGACACTTCCTTCCACAGCAGACAGCCACATCCTCACCACAACCCTGCAGAGGGCAGCCTCACCCTCCTTACAGGCAGGGTGTTTTTGCTCTCACTTACTAGTGAGGTGATGCACCAGGACACAAACACACACTTTCCGACTCCTGGATCATCTGCTCTTTCATTGGGTCACGTGCTGCATCACATGATTCTGGTTCAGTTCTGTTGCCCATCTTCGTCAAGGACATGTGGCTCCTTCCTTCAGTGTCACCTGCAAAGTGGCAAAGGTCTAGAGCTGAGAATAAAATGGAAAGGCACTGTCCCCGAGGAATTCATCTTAACTGCTAGAGAGATTAGACTAGGCAGGTTTTGTTCCTGCTTCCATATGCATCCAGCCGGCTCAGTACCTTTCTTAATGCTGCTCACATACCCATCTGAAATCGGTCTGAGCAGCCAGCTAACACAACTGTCTTTTTAAATAAAAGTGCTTCACACCCAGCACATCTCAGAATGCTGGAAAATAGACACCGAGCCATAGAGATATCAATTGGATTATTTTAGCTAATAGTAGTTTTATCTCCCTATAAACATTTTATTATTAATTCTTTAAGTGTTTAACATGAAATCCTTCATAATACTTTCATTTGGGAGGACTTGGTAAAATCTTCCACTTGTCAGGTGTATAAGTGGAAGACTTGTAATACAAATATAAGCGATCATATTTTGGTCACATGTGGTTAATTTTTCTTAGATAAACCACTGAGGAACCCAATATGGAAATGTCAAAATTGCCTCTGAGTGAAAAACTCAATTTGAATATTTATGTGCATGCTCCAAGTTGAGACAATCCAGCAAACTGTTTAATAAAGACAAAAGGTTTGAGCTGTTTGTGCATCTTAATTTGAAAAACAAAGAACATCCCATAAATGTGATTTAGTTATATTATTATACACTTTATTATTCATGCATCTTCTTTTCTATAACCAAAACAAGACGTGGTGCAAAATATCAGCACTGACCCCTTTATACCACTTACAGTAAAATTTTGGTTAACTGGTACGCAGTCAAGCTGGGAGTCCAACTGTAACCGGGCATGTGTATGTACATATATGTGTGTGAAAGAGAGAGAGGATATTTTTATCAGTAAAAGGAAAGGGAAATGGTAGGTTACAGCATAGAAAATATAGAACTTTCTCGACACACTGACATTACTGACGATTTTCATGTGTACCATTCTTGGTTATCGTCTCTACCCCTAAGCAGAATGTATATTCTGTAGAAACTGAAGCCATGTTTCTTGTTCTCTCCTGTTTCCCATTGCCTAGATCAGTGTCTACCTCTTCACAGGTGCTCAGTTGTCCAGAAGCATGAAAGAATGAGTGAGAGGCTCTCTAACTCAGTACATACCATGCCCTTGAGATCTGTATAACTAGTAAGAAATCATACCAGGAGGCTCGAGGTCCCAACTGGCCAATAGACACACTTGTGTGGTTTCTTGTTTTTTAATTAATAGTTAAATAGCTAATCTTAATTGTGGCAAAATACACAAAGATTTGCCACTATGGCCATTTTTAAATGTACAGTTCGGCGGCCTTCAGTACGTTCACATTGCTGTGCAGCCATTCCCACCACCCATGTCCAGAACTGTTTTGATCTTGCAAAACTGAAACTCTATACCATTAAACAATGACTCCTCATTCCTCCTTCCCCTGCACACCTGCCCAGCCCATTCGACTTTCTGTCTCTATGACCTCATGCAAGTGGAATCATACAGTGTTTGTCCTTTTGTGACTGGCTTGTTTCACTTAGCATGATGTCATCAAGGTTCATCCGTGTTGTAGCACATGTCAGGATTTCCTCCTTCTTAAAGCTGAGTAATTTTCCATTGTGTGACTACACTACATCTCCTTTATCCACTGACAGACACATGGTCATATTTGGTTTTGATGGCATGTTCTGCCTGGGATTTGTTTGTCTGTCTGGTTCTGTCTGACTCATGGTGAGTGTCTTTGGATGGAGTATGTCTTCTTCAATTCTTCTGCCTTCACCTCCCTCTCTTCTCCTGACTCCTTCGCTTTGTTTTGCCATTTACTCCATCTGCCTGAGCCTTTCAATGACGACCATATTATATGATGATTGTATTCCACTTGCAAAGATGGGACTAGGATTAATCCATATTATAAATCAAGAACTAACCAGAGGAGTTTCTATCTAACCTCTAGGTAATTTTGGTCAAAATTTTAGTAAAACGTCCACTCCTTGAGCACTCTAGGTTTGAACAGGCAGAAGTTTAAGGGGCATTCTTCTCTGATTGCTAATTCTCAATTATTCTATACAATTCTGATATGGTCCAACTGGCATATTTGTGCACAGGGCATACTTTGGCAGAAATTAGGTAGGCTGCCAGTACTCCTTTTCATTCATTCAGTGCATTTTTATTGGGCACTTATAATTTGTAAGGTTTTTGGCCATCTTTGCAGATACAAGCATTAGCAATACAATATAACTTTGGCCCTTGTGATGCTATCCCTAGATGAGCTGATGGTAAGCAAATAGTACCCAAAGTAAGGTAAAATTACAACATGAAAAGTGCCAGGTGAACTCAGAACATCAAAAGGAGTGTGATGCTATAGCAGCAAAGAGCAGGGGCATCTGACATTATTCCATGTGTAGGTGTGTGTTGGGAGGTCAACATGGAAGGTAGTGTTCTCAAAGATAATTAGTATTAGGTGTCTGACAATTAGGATTAAGTAAGGTATGGAGGGATATTATTAGATATCCTCATTTCCCTTCCTTTCATTCATTTAGACAGTCAGAGTCAGTCAAAACTTTGTTGAGCACCTACTATGTGCCTGGCACAATGCTGGGGACTAGAAATAGAATGATGAACCAGACAAGCAGCATCCTGACCTGCATAGAGCTTGCATGCTATTGGGGAAACGTATAAAAACACAGGTAAAGTAACAAAGAAAATAATGACAAATGTTATAGGTGCTATGAAGGAAACCAAACAAGGCTAAAATAGAAAATAACTTGGAGGGGAAAGTACTTCAAATAGGGCAGTAAAGTAAGAATTCTCTGAGAAGGTAACATTTAAATGAAATCTGAAAAGATCAGAAAGAGCTGGCAGTAAAACGAAACAGAGGGAAGAGCATCATGGCCAAAAGGAACAACATGAGCAAAGCCATCCCTGAGTTTGACAAATCTGAACATTGTGAAGTCTGCTGTGGCAGGAGAGCAGTTTGAAGGGAATATGGGGTTTGACATGGGTAAAGCCTTCCAGACATTAGCAATAAGTTTGTGAATATTTTTTCTTTTCCTTTCTTTTCTTTGCACATAATCCAAGAAGTGATAAGATCTAATATCTATTTTAAGAAGATTACTCTTGCTGCTGTGTGGAGCACAGATTAGAGATGCTATTTAGGAATAGCCCAAGTGAGAATGGCTGCGTCCTGAACGCTGAGTTCGCATGTTTTGTTTTCTTCGCATGCTCCTCCTACTAGAAGATAAGCTGCAAAAGGGACATACTTCTGTCTGTTTTTGTTCACAGCCACACCCATCGGGCCTGAGAGTCTGATGCAAGAGTTGGTACTCAACAACTTTGTGTTGTTATTGTGACATAAGATAATCAATCCTCTGAATAATGCTCTTGAAATATTTACTTTAACACATCAAGATAATGACTAGCATACATTTACTCAAACAATATCTGTGGTAAGGATTCTTATCATTTTCACTTGGCCTAAGAATTCTCAGTGAACACGCCAGCAATCTCACTTTACTTTCAAGCAAAGATTTAATATTTAGAAGCAGCAGTAAGATTGCAGATCACTAAGGCTTCATTACCTTTACAAAACAGACTACAGGGCATTTACTCGTGTGCTCTGAAATATTATCATAAAACTAAACTTCACTTGTCAAAACAAACAAGCAAAGTAAATTCCATGGGGCATTACAGCTTCAATAGCAATTGCATTATTTTACAAGCTAATTCATAAAACCAGATAATTCATAACGGTACATCCCTTCATAAATGTGAATGTGTGAGACTCTATAGCATTAATACATCAATGCAGATGTGTAAATAACTATACTGGTCCCTCAATAAAAGTGTTTTATTCTCATCACTGTTGGATAAATATGCCATGTGAGTAATTTACTTCTTCTTTCCCCTCTTGAAATGATATTTCTAAAGGTAAAAATATAGATTCAGAAAATTGAGAAAAACTATATTTGATTACAGTCTGCCAAACTTCAAGGGGGAATATGAATTATAACTAACAATCATAATAGTAATAATAATAAAACATTTGGTATGGAAGGCACATTACTTCACATACTTCAGCCAACTGGTCACCTGAATGTTTCCAATTATTCACATACTTTAGCATTGAGCAAATAAAACATGTGAATGATGCATTTTTATTTTTCATTTAGATGTTTTTCACTCAAAATTATTGCAACTTTTAGAGGACAGGCAGTGCTTTAAAAGGGTACTTATGCACAACATGCTTTGATTTTATTTATTGTCACAATAACAAAATTATCAGTTATTTAATCTCTCTCCTACCATACATGTGTATAGGCTAAGTAAATTCCACATATACTTATGTAAAATAACACTTAATATGCATATGATCATTTCCATTCCAAATCTCTTTCATATTCCAACTTGAACAAATATAGAAAGAGCCAAACTTGTTTGGGATCCAGCTAGAGTCTTCTAGAGAATCATACTTTATATTCTGTGGAAAAGTAAACCCATTATAAAATATAAAAATACATGTCTCCATTTTCATTAAGGACCTACAGGATTGTATTTTCCAGTTTTAGTTGACCAGAAGTCCTTACCCAAAGTCACTCACTGGAATTACAATTAGAGCTTTTACTTTTTGCTAATAGCAGCTTTGTTTCCAGGATTCAATCACAGCAGCAGGTCTTCATCCAGCAGGTGTAATGGGCCTCATTTCTTGATCTTTGGGCAACACTTGTACAATTTGGAATGTAAATTAGTATTTCCAATTGAAATGATAATCTGCTTATAAAGAACTGTTTTCAAACTAGTATCTAGTAGAAAACATTTGACTAACCTAAAATATGTTGCAATGTGTTCTGAGGGATGGAGTGAGGATGTGCTTGAAAAGGGGACAGTTGATGGAACTGAACTGCAAAAACAAACAGGATTTAAAGTAAATGAAATTGAAAGAAATGAACGATATCTACAAGTACTCTGAAATAAGTAAGACTCCATAATGTAATATGGATTTGTTCTTGAAAGTACCTTGACTTGAAAGCTTTTGAAACTCTTTGATGGAAATTGCTATGTGAGCACAAAGCATTAACATTATTAGTAATTGTTTGCTATAAAATATTAGTTGAAAATAGCAACACAGGAATTTCTAGTAAGTTTCACAAATATAAATATCACATCTCCTGCTAACATTTGGGGGAACAAAATTAGTGAACATATATACTATCATTTTTACTCTTTCTGCACCTGGAAAATGAACATTATATCCAGGCGGGTAAAACTATTAAAGGTATCAAGTGGCATTCGATTGCCTAGAAGAGTGATTCTTTAAAGAGTGAATGGTTTCTTTTCCAAATGTGATTTCAGGTAACCAACCTCATTTATTCAACAATCTCATTTTGAACACTGGTACCCTCCAGGCCCTGTGCTAAGAATGGCTGGCCGATAGAGCACCTGAGCGAGGCCCCACCTTAAGCTGCTGAAAGCTCAGTGGAATTAACTGGTTTTATTATAGTTAGTTGTAGCCAGAATAGTATCATTATTAATGTTTGGTAAAGCCTCAACTCAGTAAGAGTAAAAACTCCAAATGTTTAGTTTTTGTGTTTCTTGATGTGCAGCCAAAAAAAACCTCTGGGGTCCTTTGGACCCTGGGGATGAGTCTCTTATCTTCTTTTCAAATGCAAATGTATCTGTTTATCGCTAGGTCTTGATAGAGCAGGCTATTTCAAAAGGTTGCTTACCTTCATCAATCTCCATGCTAGGCCAAAATCTGGCCTGAGTGCAGCTTTTTAGGTGTGTTCCAAGCCCCAGGGGAAGTAAATACAGTAAACGGTCAATTAAGATAAAGCACTTAAGGGCCAAGATAGAGGAGTGATACACCGGAGAGGTTCCTGACCCAACCCCAGGGACTTAAGGGAGGTTGGGGTCTGAATTGATTCACAGGATAGTGTATCGACAATGAAAACTAGTACCTAACTTAAATATTCTTCACGTCAATCACATGTATTGATCAAATCAGGGAATTTCCCTCTAATCTGAATAGTTATCCTGGGCCCCTCTCAAATTTTAATTTCCACTTTTGTGATGTCAGCAGTTTAAAGGAGTGAAGAATATTTCCAGGCAGGATAATTTGTGTTATTTCTGCCAGGGGAGTCAATTATCCTGTGAATGGAGCAGGAGCTCTGGTGTCTCTATGAATGCAATATGAGATTAGCTGGTGGAGGAAAACGCTGCTGTATGGAAAAAAAACAAGCAGGAAAATGCTGTGATGTATAAACCAGGGTAACGACGGCAGAAACCACGCATTAATCGTGCAATTCCACTAATTCAATAACACTGGGGGGGGGGGAGCGGGGTCTTTGCGCGAAGGTGAGGGGTCAGCCTTTGGAAAGGGTCCAGGGGAATGCAATAGCAGTACCTGCGTTGGATGGTCTGGAGGCAGTGGGGATATTACTCTGCCAGAAGAAAACTAAGAGGCAGTTTTAAGTCTGTGTGTCAGCATAATAAAGAGGAGCAAAGGCAGGGAGGGCTGAGCAAGTCAAAAGGGTCAGACATAGGTTATGTCGTCGCCTGAAATAATCACTTGTTCACATGTTTGGGGGTGGCCGTCCCCCAGATACAGGCGATTTGATGACTGCCTGGGCATAGGAGGTCATGACCCCCGAAACCAGAAAGAGCTGTCCACCCCCCTGGGGAACCAGTTGTGCACAAGTCACAGTCCCGTAAGACCCGCATTCCTGCTCTGCTCTTCTCACCATCCACTCCAACACTTCCCCAGTCACCCATCAATAATGACACTCCAAAGCCCAGAAGATAAAGAACAGGCTTTCAGCAAAGGATGGGTGCCAGCAGGAGCTTAGGGAGTTTCTTTTGTTTTTCCTTAGGAATAGTTTAAAGGTTCGGATTCTTTGGACTTGTGTAATAACAAAAGAAACACAAAAATCTAATCATAAATAATTCAAAGCAAAACAGAAGTACATCAAATATAGAACTGTGCTATCGAATACGGTAGCCACTACCTACATGGGGCTCTTAGCATGTGAAGTGTGGCTGCTCTGAAGAGAGATATATCGTAAATCTAAAGTATACCAGGATTTCAGAGACTGGGATGAAAACAAGATTGTAAAATACTGCACAAATAATAACGTTTTACTGATTATATGTTGAAGTGATAATATTTTGGATAGATCACATTAAAATATATACTATTAAAGTTAACACTGTTTCTTTTTTACTTTTTTAAATGTGGCTATTATAAAATGTAAAATTAAATACATGGTTCGTTTATGCACCTCTTATATTTTTGCTGAAGAGTGCTAAAATGCAAGATGAAATGAAAATTCACTTTATTCTCAGCATTCTTGTCCCCAGAAAAAGCACTTGTAACATTTTATGTATTCTTAAAGACCTTCTTTGATAGACAGTTTAAAACAAAATGAAATCATGTGTACAGCTCCCTTATTCTTCATTAATACTATGTGTGCGTTGTATGAATGTCCCCCAAATTCATATAATGTTCTTGTTTATGGAATTTAACTTCTTTTCACATTTCTACTTTTGTAATAACAATGCTGCAATCAGTGTATTTGGACTTCCTGTGTCTAAGGGAATGAGATAGAGATATCCATAATGTCTTCCAAAAAGTATCCATCAAATTATATTACCACGTAGACCCAAAATACCAATTTTCCCATACCTTTGCCAAGCTTTTAAAATTTTGTCCAATTTGGTGGATGAAGTATATGTCGTTTTAATTTAACTTTCCCTGGTTACCACTGAAATTGAGTATTTTTTCACATGTTTACAACTAGCACATGGCCTAAGCAGAAAATAATTTTATTTATTTTCACCCCTTGCTGTTCAAAACCAGCCCAGGGCTCACACTTTTCCACGTTTTCTTCCTCTTCCTCACTTCTTTGGTATGAAATCTCAGACAAATTCCCTTATGCTTCTAATGACTAATCTAGAGTAGTAGAAATCTTACCATCTTTTTCAATTTCAGGAGCAATCTTGCTTCAGGAGCTAACATGTCTAGTCCAGGTTCATAAGCACATAATTCTTCATTTCATTCAACTTAAAGCTGCGCTAACCCACAGCTCCTTTTCTTCAGGCTGGAACCGACCCTCTGCACACCTTTCCCACCAGCTGCACGCGGGACGGACATGCACATCACAGTGCTCAGACGGCTCTCCCTCAGGACTCACTGCAAATTATTAACAGCGGGTTTTTTTCTCTTGATTTTCTGGCTCTCTACATATTCAGGATATTAATTCCTTATCTAATATATATGCTGCAACTATTTTCTCCCAGCCTGTCACTGTTTTTTTAACTTTACCATATCTTTTACCAAATATAGATTTTGAATGTTGATTTATCAATCTGTTCTTTTAACTTGGGCTGTTTGTATGCTTAAGAAAGCCTTATATACTTCAAGATTACAGAAATAGACTTAGTTTTATTTTTGTAAAAGCACCATTGAGACAAAATTCGCATACAACTTGTCCATTAAAGTGTACAATTTAATGGTTTTTAATATATTCAAGAGCAGAGTGATCATCAACACAGTTTTAGAGCATTTTCATCACCTTTAAAAGAAACCCTGTACCCTTCTGCCATTACCCCCCAAACCTCCCAAGCTCTCCATCCTCACCAGCCCCAGGCAGCCATTAACCTACTTTCTGTCTCAGATTTGCCTACTGTGGACATTTCATACAAATGGAATCATGCAATATGTGGTCCTTTGTAATTGGCTTCTTAGTGTAATTTTTCAAGGTTTGTCCATATTGTGCCATGTATAAGTTCTTTGTTCCTTTTTATGGCTGATTACATTCCATTGTATGAATAAGCCACATTAATGGATGCATTCATCAGCTGAAGAGCATTGGCTGTTTGTACCTTTTGACCATGGTGAATAATACTGCCATGAATATTTATTTACAGGATCTTACAGGGCCATGTTTTTAATTATCTTGGATCTATACCTAAAAGTGGAATTTGGGGGTCAAAGAACAACTCTATGTTAACTTCTAGAGGAACTTCCATGCTGTTTTCCAAAGTAGCTGCACCATGTAACATTCCCACAAGAACATATGTGAGTTCTAATTTCTCCATGTCTTCATCAACACTTGTTATTATCTGATTTTTTTATTCTCGACATCCTAGTGGGTGTAAAGTGGCATCTCATTGTATTTTTGATTTGCATATCCATAATGACTAATAATATTAAGCCCTTTATTCATGAGCTTATTGGTCATTTGTGTATCTTTGGAGAAATGACTATTTGAATCATTTGCCTATTCTTCTAAATTGGATTATTTGCCTTTTTATTATTGAATTGTAAGATTTCTTTATATATTCTAGATACAAGTCCCTCATCAAACATATGATTTGCAAATATTTTCTGTCATTCACTAGGTTGCCTTTTCACTTTCCTGATAGTGTCTTCTGACGCACAGAAGTTTTTCAATTTGATGAAGCCCAAGTTATCCGTTTTTTTCTTTTGCCACTTGTGCTTTTGCTATCATATCTCAGAAGCCATCACTCGATCCAAGGTCACAAAAATTTATTCCTATGCTTTCCTCTAAGAATTTTATAGTTTTAGCTTTTACACTTAAGTCTTGGGTCTATTTTGAGTTAAATTTTGTATATGCCTTGAGATAGGAGTCAAAATTCATTGTTTTAAATGTGGATATCCAGTTGTCCCAGCATCATTTGTTGAAAAGATTACTCTTTCACCATCAAATTGTTTTAGCAACATTGTCAAAGTCAACTGATGGTAAATGTGAGGCAAGATTCCTATGATTTTACTCTCATATTTTATAGATATTTTTGTTTTTTACTTAGATATTTATTCCATCTGGAATTTATTTTGAAGTATGACCAGAGATAAACGTATATTATTTCTATATTGATGGTTAATTATGACAATATCATATTTGGATAATAGATTTTTTTCTTTTCTAACTTGAAAATCTATTTTGTCCCATAGTTTCCCATATGTATAGATCTATTTAAGAACTTTTTGTTATGACAACTTCATGTCCAGGTCTCTGTTGTTTTAACATTATCCCCATCAGCCCTTAGTAAAAATTTGCTTCTCTTTCAGCAATAACATTTTTTTCACTTATTTTGGGAGTACTTTCTCTTCCCCATTGTCTCTATTCTCTTCTTCTGGAGAGAGAAGGATACTTTTTGATCCATCCCTTAGGCTTGAACCTTTGTTTCATATTTTCTGACTCTTTGTGCTTTTCCATTCTTTTCTGGAAGAATTCTCCAGTTTAACTTTTACACTAACTTCCTCCTCATTTGTGTGTATGTATGTTTTCTACTATTTCCAAATCCTCTACTTAATTATTTTTACAAGTGAGTAAATGCAATTTCTTCTCACACCTTTCTGAAGATATTAATTTATTGTAAAAGTCTATAATAGGCTCTGTCTCAGTGCCTGTGTCTATCTCCTCATTCTTAACAGATATGTGCACCCAAGCCAATAGCCAGCACCTGTGTTTCTTTGCCTGAGGGCTTCCTCTTGCCTCTGAAGCCCACATTGCTGCCCAAATTGCAAGCTGGAGAAATTAAGGAATTAAACCAGAGAATAACCCTCACCCAGTGGCTGACGGGAGCTGGCATATAATTACCTGAGCTCCCACACCCTCGGGTGGTATCACACTGACTTGTGTGTTCAGCACTGGATCTAGGCTCCCCAAAGGGACTGAGTTCCAGTGGCCACAGTGCCTGCTGACTTGATGTCATGCCCTTTCTTGGCTGTCTTCCTGTCCCTTTTTCACTTCCTCTCTCTCCTGCTCTTTCCTTTGCCTCCTAACGAGTTACTTGCACTTGAATCCTTGTCTCCAGGTCAGCCTTTGGGGAAACCCAAACTAAGACTCCCCTCCTACAATTCATCCTATTTCTCTGGGCTTTGCTTCTACATTTTGTGTTTTATGCCTCTGCTTTTGAGAGTTGGTGAGTCTTGTTTGTTTGCTTATTTCATATTTGGATTCCCTGCTACTTCGTCTGTTTAGCCTGAGAAGTTGCCTTAGAGGAAAAGAGGCACTGTTTCTGTTTCCATTTCTTTCCTAAACTTACCTCCGTGCACCACACCTCAGTGCCTAGCCTCCGCTTTCTGGAATATTCCTGGTTGGAGGTGGGGAAGTTGGAGACAGACAGTGCAGAGAAGAAGCAAGAGTAGTTGTATGTGATCAGCACAAATGCAATCCAGCGATGGTGCCCGGGGATGTGGTATATGACCAATGTGGGTTTGTAATACATGGAGCACTTTGCTGGACTCCTCTGAGGACTCCCACTGCAAACTTCTAGCTGCAATTCCTCTGATGCAGAGTGACAGCTAAAGACTCCAGCCTCCCCAACCTGGGGCTCCACATAGGCTTTCCTGCTGGAGACCATCACCAGCTCCCCGTGCAGCTACCTTTCAGACTCTTCATCACAGCCTTTTTAAGTCTTTTAATTTCTCAGACACAAATCAAACATCAGGCCCTTGTATTCCCATCAAATTTCAGAGTAAACATGTCAGATTACCCAAGCAATTCCCTTTGTTCTCCCACCCAAACACACCCACTTTGACCTGAAGCAAGAAGGAGGCTCCCCAGGCAGAGGGTGACAGGGTGACAAATGGACCCCTCTCCCCAGGGAGGGCCTCTTCCTCTGTCCCACCTCCCACCTCAACATTTTTATAACCTCAGGCTATCTTTTCAGTATGGTTGGGGAACTTATTTCTAAAAACTTCCTACCCCAATATCATAGTTATATTCTCTTCTAAAAGTTTAAAGCTTTCTTTTGGCATTTAGATCTTTAACAAACCAGCACATTCTTCTCTCCGCTTACAATCAAACCGGCCTCAGGTTCCCCAGGCGTTCATTCCACAGCTGTATTTCCTACTTTGGGAAATGGGTGCACCCTGGAAATGGGTCACTCCAGCTAGAACAAGGCAGCCACTGCTTAGCTTTGGTTTCAAATGAGATTTTCCTTTCAAGTGTAAAGTGAGATCATTGTCTTGGGAACTAGGATTTTTCAGAGAAATTGTTCCTAGATTTCAAAATCTCTGTTTTACATATCGAGGGAATGCCAGACTCACTTGCATGATAGAGGTTGGCAAAGGGACGTTTGCATCCCACCTTGGAAATAATGAAGTTTTTTTCTAGCTGTGGATGTAGAAGAAAGAGAGAAGAGGAATAACTGCAGGCGTCAGAGATCAGTATCAATCCAGTTTCCTCCCTGCAGCCACAACCCTGGCTGGTGGTCTCAGGGTAGGGGGTGGGGTGCATGGCATGGGGGTACCCCAGAGCTGTGGGTCCCTATGTCACTCTACTGACAATTTCACAGATTGTGAAAATACTGAGTGTCCTTCTATAAGTGACACATACAACATGGTACTAACTACACCACCAGGAGGTCAAAATGGCCAGAAGAAAAATCTTACCATAGCAAGGACTGGAGATAGTGTCCTGTATATCTCTTCTATTCTCTTGTCTGTTTATCTAGGCCAAAGAAGCTTACCAGATTTTGTAGTGATGCACAGGACAGGCCCCAGTAATCTCAGTTTCCCTAGGACTTGCGATACAAACCATGGACTCTAAGCACCTCCCATGCCCCCAGTACATATGTACAAATGGGCACATGCCAAGACATTTACATCCCTCTAGGATGTAATGTTTTAGTCCAAATTTCTCATCCTCATTACTTCTCTAACTCTACTGCCAATTTTAGTGAAACTCCTGAGCGTTTCCAGTGGGAGAGAAGAAAGCTTGCAGAGTTGAGGTGCCTGCACCTGCCAGGATGAAACCTGCTGCCCAGCCAAGGGTCCTTGGAGCAGGTGCTGCAGGGAAGTCAGATCTTCTAGGGTGAGATGGAAGACATGGCTGAGATCCAGAGGAGAGCCATCCAGTGCCAAGGTCAGGGCGATGGTCATGCTGAGGGAAGGTTCATGCCCCTCAATGAGGTGATAATATGGATCCCACGCTGTGGCAAGGTCAGGAAGACAATAGCCCATGGCCAGTGAGGACCAGAAGATACGTGATAAAAGACACACAGTCTTCTCCTTATACCACATACTATCCTGGCAAGCAGAAGGGACAAAGAAATCCTAAAAACCTAAACATCTACCAAGAGAAGCTAAATTAACCCCAAAGATACATTTTTATAGGAAAGAAACCAACTTTTCCTCCATCCAGAGAAGGAAAAGCATAAGATGAGATTAACTATAGAAAATCAAAGAAACGATATTTTATTTTGAGATGGAAACTCATTTCAGTGTAACATCAGCACCACTGCCTGCAAGAGATCTGTGACAAGTACCTTTAGACACTGCATGACTTTGGTCTAATGTTTTGTAAGAAAAGTTTAAATGCTAGATTTTAATAATATTAACAATGAAATGTTCTATACTTTTAGTGTCACAAATGTCAGGAAATTACACTGGGTTCCATTTTGCACTTATTTTCAATGCCTGCTGCATTTCCTAGACCATGGGGTAGAAACGCGTGGTTGAAGGTAGAAAGCCCACCACTTCTGCCGACAATCAATTACTCTGCTTAAAGGCAATTACAGTGGGAGCCCAAAACGTTTAGCCTTCTCTTAGCTGCCCTATTTGCTTCTTCCTTGGGAGGTACTTTTAGATGCTAGTGGAGATCGCTTCTGTTCAGTAAAAGGCTATTAATGGGATTGCAAGGTGGCCAAAGTCACAGCAAAGTGCACCTTTACTTTGTGCGAAGGACATGGAGTTTTCTAATGGAATGGCATTAGGAAAGGAGACCCAGTAGGACTGTGAGTGCCCAAAATATCTAAAGGAAAGACCCTCAATTATGCTGGACCCTAGCTGTCTGGGTCAAGGAGGGCTGAGGCAACCGCTTCGGCAGGTAAGTGAAAGGACTGCTCAGGTCAGTTAAGCGGTACAGGGAAAAGCTGGGATGACAGAAAAAGATAATGATAGAACTTGGAATCTTAAAAGCAGGTGAAGAAAAAATAAATGGGTAGGAATAGAAAAAAAACATGATTAGGGAAAATAACTCACTTCAAAAGAATAAAACTGAGAATGGCCTGTCTTCTTTCTCCCCCATTTATAGAACTTGTCTGGGACCAGTGCAAAGAGCACAGCAATGGATTTCCATCCCAGGAGGCGGCTTCCCTTCCCTAACACCCTATCCCTGTGCTCTCTGAGCTCTAGCAGCTTCCAGAAAAGTCACCCTGTTCTCATGCAGACTGAATGAGGTGCTGAGGATTAAGGGCCCAGTTTCCCCAGTTACTAAAAGTCATGAATGAACTATCTTGTGAACCCCAAACCCTCAGGAGAAACCCACAGTTTTTAATGCTGAGCTACAGAGAAATGTGAGGGAAGAGATGATTCTATCAGGCTTATCGAAATAATGTTCTCCTCATTGGGTATTTCTTGGTGCTTAATGACCAGCTGTGCTAACATCTACATCTAGTTATTAAGTTCACAGTGACCTTCCCTGTTGCCATGATGCTTAATTAAATACTTTAAAAGATAATAAGTAGAATAAATAGTACCCTAAAATTGGTGACGGAGGTAAAGAATGATGTAACTTAGTTTGGTATACTGGGCAGAAACACTAAGCCCAGAAGTATTTCACCAAGAAACACTTCCTAGAGATACACAAATATCTTAGAGTGCATGCATTTGAAGCATCTTACAGATTTGCAGCTTTGTATCAGATGCACTTAGAATCTTTGGTTTGTACCCCAAGTCCTAGGGTAACTGAGATTATCAGGGCCTGACCTATGTATCAAATGCAAAACATGGCAAGTGTCTTTGGCCTAGAGAAACTAAAGGAAAGGAGACTTCAGAGTCTGCAGACCACCAACCGGAAGGGTGCCTTCAGCACGGCCCTGGGTCAGGCTCCCCACACTGCCCACTCATTTTGTTGCTGAGTACTAATTATGTGCCTGAAAGAACAGGGAATGTTCTGATGTATTACCTGATTCAGTATCTCACCAATACTGGGATGTAATTTATATTTCCATTTTTCAGAAGAAGAAACTGAAACTTAGGGAGGTGAAATCATGATTGCAGAGGAAGCAGTGGGTGTGGTGGTGTTTCAAAGCCAGTCTGTCTGGCCCCAAAGCCCACGTCCAAGACCCTTTCCTAGAAGCCAATGGGTACATGCTGGCTCTCACTCCTGGGTCTGAAGAAGGCCTGATACAGACCCTGTTACTAATCTAGCCTTTAGGGTAACCTAAGATGAATCCCAATGACACATCCTAGGAGCCCTTACCCTAGGCACATTGGAAACCTAATCCACCCCCAAAAAATACATCATGCTGTGCCTGATGCTAAAATGAAAAAAAAAACATAATTAAGTAAATAGGTTTAGCATTTAGTATATGTTTATTTACATCCATAATATATACCAACATTCACATTTTATGGATATTAGGGTTTTTTCCAAATTAGCATCGATCTTCTGTTGATATACTGGTCACTAGAGCTGTTGGTTGACCAGTTTCATATGATCCCCAAATGACAAATATTACTTATGCTTTTCTATGTTCTAAGTTCATTATCAGTTAAAGGACCATGACGTCAGCATCAAGGCTCAGTCACCAGGTTTCCCTGTCTGGCTGCTTGGAGAGCTTCCCCTTTCAGTGCACAAATAGAAAGTGTGCATGCAGATATTTGCTCTCCTTTTATTTCAGAATATTTACTGCTGTGGCTGGCTCACACACGTTCCACAGGCTTCTGTTGCTCTGAGCAGAAGCAAACTTGCTTGGAGCTGAATGCACACTTTGCTCTTGGTGGGGAAAGACAGGGTCTAAGAAGGAAAAGAAAAGAAGGTACACATAGTCCTTCTGTGGACCTGCATCTGAAAGTTAAACAGGTGTGTCAAACAGGGAAGCTAACATGGGGAATCAGTTACTGAGATGATGGGTGAACTGAAAACCAAACAACAGACAATGAGGCAACTCAGATGTTTGCAGAGCAGGAAGTCACTGTCACTCCTAAAGCACTAGGGCCAAAGGAGAACAAGACTACACCACCAGCCTGCCCACAGTGGGAATGGTTGCTGGGCGTAAGCCAGACTTGGAAGGAGGCAAGGCTGTTGCCAGAGGCACCACCCAAAGCAAACAGAAACAGAAAGAAACATCCTGGTGTGGGGGTCCGGAAGTGAGATAACCAGAATTAAGAACACCGGATGTGAGGTCACCGAAGTGAGATCACTGTGAGCGACCCATGGAGGTGAGCCTGGATATAAGCTGTGCTTTGAAATAAAACTGCACCATTGGCTCACCATCAGCAATCAGTGGACCTCCTGACCCCAACTTGGGTTTCCGTGTTTTTCTTGTACCTATCTCTGTATTTTTCTTGCATCTCCCATCCACCCCTCTCAGATTCAGCTGAATTGCAGAGCTGGTCTCTGCATCCTGGCTTTTCCCAGCATCTACCCTCCAATCTTCTGCCAGCACCTCCTTTTGGTTGAACCTCCCTAGCAACCAAGAAATAGAGTTCCCTTCAATGCAGAGCAAAGCAGGAAGTCCAGGGGAGCATCAGACCAAGGATATGGAAACATCTACCACAGAACTCGATGGTTTTCTTCAGTTGTCAAGACATATTTTCATTGCTTTTCACTCATAAGAAATGAGTGGAATTTTTCAAAACAAGTTGAGAGTTTCAGGTGTAAGACTGTTTATGTGGTAATAGCTGGTATTTAGTAACAATGTGACAAAGGAGTAACATATACTATTATTAATATATACTGGTATTTACTCTAATAGCAATGTGACTAAGTAGTAATATATACATTAAAGATGTGAATACTAATAGTAATATGTGCAGTCTTAATTCTTTCAAGCAAAAGCAAGAATTGTTACCAGTATGTTTCACTATTAGATTAAATTATATTCCTATATTCAGCTTTATATTTTTTGTAACTCAAATCTAACTCCACCCCTATTGTCAGAGTTCATTTCATGAAGTAGCCATAAACCTGTCCCTTTGGACTTTCAGAAACACCCATGGATTGGGGCTGATACAGAATCATCCTATATGAATTTTACCCTTTTGGTGAAAGACAAGTTTATTTCTAAGTAAGAAAGTGAAATTTTCAGGAATTTCCAGAAAAAAAGGAAAATCATTCCTTAAAAGTCCCTTAACGCTAGAGACCTAGAAAATTAATTATCTAAAATTGGTGTGGCTTGCTAAATAGATCTCAAGTATATTAACTTCTTTGATGCCTCATTTCAGGGTGCCTTTAAAAACAGGAGAGAATGTTGTCCATGTTAGGTTATCTCTACAAACTTGTAGGGGACTTTAGTGAGGGTATTCAATGTGAATAGCTGGTGGCTCCTTAGCCTGAATGATGTACTTTAGGAATGAAAAAGGAACTTGTTGACCAAACATATCCACCTTTGACGAACTGGCCGCCAGTTCCCCCCGGGTTGCTCTTCTTCATGCTCATCTCTCCTCATAGGACAATATCTTTCTGTAAGAAGTTGTCAGTGGGAACACTTTTAATATATTTTTCCCAAGGCTAAAGGAATTCTTCTATTGAACATTTATTGGTTGTATTAGTGATGAAATATATGAATTACTACTGACCTGTAAATCTGAAACTTATTTTTAATTATCGTAGCATTCAGTGCAAAATCAACTGCCTCGTTAGCTCTTAGTTAATCCTTTTATAAGGCATAACTGAAATACATCAGAAAAAAATCTTTAATATGAATGTCCCAGGACCCCATGTCTACTCAGCATTTCCCTTTATTCTGATTGTTCTGGGTCACCTGCTGCTTCAGCAGTGAGTCCCTCCTGCCTTTGATCACTCCACTGATGGGGCTTTTATAACACTTGATATTTATAATCAGACAGCTGCATGCAGGTTATTGTTACATATTCAGAATGTGCTTTGGCTTTCCGTGAGAGTGAGAATTATTCCCCTGGTAACAATAGAAGTGATGGAGGCGTTCAGTGGAAAACGGGAGGCTCCAGGAGGACCACCTGGAATCTAAGTACATGGAACAGGATCCTGCTTTGCCTGGAATGATGGACATTGGCTGGTATCTACTGAAGAGGAAAATGAAATGAGATCACATGAAATGAAGGCAAACTTTTATCTACCACAGAGAAAGAACCTCCTGAGAAAATAGAGGCCTGCTAGGAAATAGTACTGGGTAGCAAAGGTGATTTATGCTTCCTGTAGACAGTTCTGAACTAATTCCCAGAACGGCAGGAAGGGATGCCAATTTGAACAGAAGACAAACTGTGCTCTCTGTCCATTTGAAATCACATCACCTATAAGAGTCATACAAATGGCTTGGATTTTTTATAGTCACTTACTTCTAGGGAGGTCCAAGGGCTTCCTCCCCATGATCTCATTTACCATTTACTAGCACACCGTGAATTCCATTCTCCCACGTGCTCAGGCAGCGCCACCTCCCTGGGTAGAAGAGAAAGGAATTTCCTCTATTGCCCTCTCTATTTAACCCTCTGCACAAGCAAAAAGGAAAATATGTGCCTGTGCTCACATTGGTGGCCCAAAAAGAGCAGGGTCTTTCGAGTCAGCAGACGTATACCTGGATCAGGGTTTGCTCTGGCGCTTCCCATCTGGATGAACTTGGTAAAGTAATTTAACCTCTCTGGGCCTCAGTTTCCTTGACTACAGAGGAGGTGTAAGGACTCCTACCTTGAGGGATTGTTATGAGGAATAGAACCAATACAGGTAAAATGCCTCCAATGGTGTTTGGCATGTATTGATGTTCAGTCCATAGTGTCATTTGTTATTATCATCTATTTAGTTGATCCAAAGGCCAACATCAAGCCTGCTTCTCTCTCCCTCTGCCTCCCTGCATTCCTCTCTTTCACGCTCACTTTGTGATATGAATTTAGAAAAATGTCAGAGCAGAGGCATGAACATGCATAGATAGATGTCCAGGCTAGTTTTTCCCACTCCATCATAAAGGGGGAGAGGTAGCGGGCCCCTGCTCTCTACCTTTCTGCTCCCCCAGAGTAGGGATAGGCTGCAGTCACCTGCTGAAATCCTTCAGTCAGCAATCACATTCCCATAGCTGTCAGGATGGTGCAGGAATTTCCAGAAAAAAAAAGAAAAATCAGTCCTTAAAAGTCCCTTAATGCTAGGGACCTAGAAAATTAATTATCTAAAATTGGTGTGGCTTGCTAAATAGATCTCAAGCATATTAATTTCTTCGATGCCTCATTTCAGGGTGCCTGCAAAACACAAGCCACTGTCCCAGACCCTAAGAGTCAGGGCCCGCCCCTTGAAGACGTCATGGTCTAGTGGAAGAAATGACACTTTTACACACAGGTAAAATAGAGGGAGAGGTTTGGCCCAGAGCTCTACAAGAGGGCCAACCCCAATTTTCTACAGAATGGAGCTGGTGGAGGTAGTAGCAATACTTAGAGCCCTATGTTGTCATTCAACATTGCAAAATTATGTCCTAAGGTTTTTCACAGGAGAGTGACTAATAGCTTTGGCAGAAATAAATCATGCAAAAATTATCATGGTTGAGTTTTGTTTCCTGACTCCCCCTTGACACTACAAATTAATTCTCATATTACTCACTAAAGTAGTCTGAACTTCATAAACAGAATCCAACCGCACTATCCCTGCAGTGGTTTCCACGGTTTAAGGAGTCTTTGAATGAAAGTGTATTTCCAGAGTTATATATCCACATAGAAAAAATAACCATTATTTTCATCATAAGTTTCATTAGGATGTTTTTGGAACCAAATATATTTATTTTCTAGAGAATAAAAATAAGAACTGTGTTTTTATGTGCCTTTTCTACAGATTGAACATCAATGTTGTAAATCAACATTGTTCCTAATAGATATAGCCCTCCAAAGTTATTTGGGAGCGTCCCAAACCCTGCAAGAAAATTCCATAATAAACTAAACCTCGGGGGCCCCCAAATCTCCTCCTCTGGATGCCACTGCATGGGATTTACCCTGACACTTTCTAAACAGACTGCATGGAAGAGATGTCTTGTCTGGTTTTGCTGGTTATCATTCCTTTTTCAGAACAATTTCAGAAACGACCATAAGCTTGTGACAGAGTGAATTTGTGATCTTATCCAATCATCTGGGCTGTTTGCAAAACTTCAGTAGGTGGCAGCGTTTTGTTGATAAATGTTTTGTTAGGCAAGTGATCTCATTTAGTGCAACTGTTGTAATATTAATAAACTGAACTTAGGATCGTGTTTGCCAGGACTGAAAATATTGCCATTCTATCCAGTGGGTGCTCTTATCTGAACTGACAGCAACATCCATTGTATTAGAGGTGGGGGGAGGGGCTCTGTGTGTGATCGTACCTGTGCTACTCTAAGGGGAAAGTGATGGAGGCAAGAGGAAGGGATGGGGAAGGGAGGCTCAAGATGAAGAAAGGGAATAGAAAAGAGTTAGGATAAGATGCCATGCCCACCCACCGCCCAATTTTAGCAAAACCCTGGGCTGGCCCAATGTCCTCTCCTTCCTGGGTGCCCTGTGTATCCTTTAACAACCCTGAAGGTGAAGAAACTGGGTGAGAGTCGTTGGCTAAGCGAGCAGCTCAGCTCCCTTGCAGCAAACAGGGGAAGGCTCACGGGGCTGAAGCACCCTAATACCCATTTTACAAGGCCAAGTCTAAGTGTGGCCCCAAGCCTCCCAGGGCCAGACAGACTATATCTCATTACCTCTCTAACTTAAAACAACTTCTGCTGGGCCTCTCATGACTGGACCAATCAGGAGGAAATGCCCAAGAGGCCCCAGAGAGAGGGGACAGCACCTCCTTTACCAAAAGCCTCAGCTTGTCACTCAAGGTTCTTCAATCTGGCTCCAATCAATCCAATCCCCCTGCCTTTCCCCATTCCCCGTATGTAAGTAAAGCTTCCTTTGCAGATTGTGAGGATCTGGCTGCTAAACAGAACCTCGGGGACACTTGAGAAAGTGCATGCTCCTTCTAGGTCACCTGGGAATCTGCCATTACACCAGAAACTTTACGGTCGCCTAGACCAGCACTGGGGCTGGTTCCTTATGGGAGTCAAAGACATTGAGTCCAGAACATGCCTTTTGTTTTCCCACTTCCAGAGCTTCACTGCTGCCATTTCTTTCATCACCTTAAGATGCCCCTCATTCGGTCACCTTCATCTGTCAGAAAGACAAATTTCATGAGTAGACTCATCCTTCCTCCACAATAAAGCCTTCTCTGATCACCCCAACTGGAATGGACATCTTTCTTTTATAAAATCCCACTGCAATTATAGCTGTGCCAGCTGCCTTGTGTGGTTGTAGAACCATAAGAGAGCTTGTCATTGCTGCAACTGGGCTGCAATAAAGCATAAGGACCATGTCCTGTATGTGCCTATAGGTCCTTGGTTAAAACTTATGGCTTGTGCTTTACCCACGTGACTTTCCATTTACCCCTTGTACATTACTTATTTTTGTCTTATATTAAAATTATACAAGTGCCTTTTGTACAATGCCTGCCTTCCTATCCAGACTGCAAGCTCTTTGGATGCAAAGGCCTATTGTAGTTATCTTTGTATATCCCTAACACCTAGCACAACAGCTTAACAAAACATCTTTTGAAATAATTAGTGATTAATTGATCCCTTTATACTCAAATTAATAGGCTCATCAGCATCAATGCTATCTGAGGAAGATTCCTTGAGTTCTTTTTGGTGAAGTCACTTCTCTAATATACCATGGTTAAGTTCTTCACCAAAGAAAGATACACATACACCATTTCAGCCACTGCAGCAGAAGCCCCAGGCCTCTGAGAAGTGACTCTACTGACTAACTGAACAGACTAAAACCTGTGAAGTTGTCTCCTTGTCTCCAAGACAGCATGAAGCCTTTTTCAAGCCCTTAAACACCCATTATTTCTATTTATGATTTCTCATCAAGTCAAAAACAAATGACTATTTACATGAAGAAGTTCATCTTTTCCTTCCTTGCTAAGTCCTCCTATTAAAGTCAATCAAATATTTTGGAAGATACTATAACTGGTTATAGATTATATTAGGTTGTCCATTGTGACTCAGAAAAACATGCTCTCTTCCCTAAGTTGCTACTTGGAATAAGTTAGAACTGAAGCCCATTTTGCATAATGTCTGTTGCCCAACAGAAATGTTTAGCAACACTTATTAGTTAGCTCATCATGTCATAGTGAGTTAGGTAAGTTTAAGAGGATGTGACCTCCCATTTACCACAGGCACCAGCATTACACCCAAATATGTTCTAAAAACCTGCAGTGAGCACAGTGACATCTGTGCTACAGACCCCACACAGAGATGGAAAGATGGCATGGTTCAAAGGATGGATTTGGACTGAGAGTGCCTGGGCAACAAGCATTATAAAGCAGCTGTTATTTCTGGCTATTCTCTTACAGATATAGTAGGAGGCAGGAAGGAAAAGCAAAGGGCCCTGGTGACATCACTAAGTCCCTCTAAGGTGTCTTCTACAAACTTCAGATGTCTGCTTTGTGATAAGCCCTCTCAGAGGTTTGGAGAGGTTTGGTTTCCACTTCTGCCCCACAGCTGATAAAGCTGTCTTCCTTCGTGTAATATTGTAATGCAAATGTTTGTCTTTCCTCCATGCCAATGCCTCCCCACAAAACCAACCGATGTTCACATGTGCCTGCACACAAGCACACACACACACACACGCAAATATCCTTGGATCCACAGAGGTTTCTAACTATAAGAACTACAAGTTCATGACAAACTGAAAGTTGGCCTTTTGCATGGTTCACTTCAGAGTGGTTTTTGCTGTTGTCAAGTCCCATTAGATAAATGGTCAGGAATTCAGAGAACAACCCATTCCTTCATTCTTCTAGGCTTCAGCCCACACAAACCCTCACTTGGTGAAGCAATGAAGCAAGTAGGGAACTATACTATGAACTGAAGAAGAAAGTCCTTCACAAAACATGTTAATCCCTTCACATGACATAAATCAACTACATAATTACGGGAAAGCAGAAATCTTTTCATGACTTCCTCCATAATTGTTTCTTCCTCATATTGTTGCAGCCTATGTTGTGGCACCATTAGTACCATGGAGTTAAAGGTTATTATATAGTGGATATATGCTACTCTCCCACTTTTCACATTTAATGATAATAGGCTAGTGGAAAGTCTAGAATTCACACTGCCAGTCTGACATGAGTGGGCACTGGGTATATTAGAAGTACAATTCTTAATTTTAAAATGTATCCTTATAGCATGGCATGGCATGGCAACAAGGAGAAGGGGTCTGATTGTGATTGTCAATTTGGAAACTCACTAATGTCCTGATTAGAAATGAAATCTTGAAACCTGACATCTAGGCTACTTTTCTCAAGGTGTCATTAATGAAATCACTCATTATTAGAGCATTGGCAAGCAAATGAAATTAATTTCATATCAGCATGGCTGATTTGTCTACAGATAATTGAAGCAACATTATAAAATCTATCACAGGAACCACTTCTCACTTCACAGTTGACAGAAGTTGTGCAGTTGTCTGGAGTCCAAGGAACCAGCTGAGAGATGTGCCAGAAGGAGCGGTGGGCAGGAGCTTCAGATCTGGGTACCAGCTCGTCTTCTATCCCAAATTAGACAGCTTATGCAAATCACTTTCATTCTCTGTGCTTCTGTTGTCTTACTGGCAAGATGAGACGAGACATCTGCTAAGGGTCCTCCGGTTTTAACATTCAGTGATGCTATTAGCATTCTATGGTGCTGACGTAAGAAGTCACAGATCGTGGTTGACCATCAAAACTCACAGAATTTGGGGCAATCTTTTCCAAACAGGTATGAAGCCAAAGGTGACCAGTTGACCAGAGTGAAAACAGAGGCTACAGGAGTCACACCCATAAAGGACTTGAATAGATAGGTGACAGTTGTGAAGAAAAAACTAAAACTCTTTATGATGAAGGTTTATAGAATGGTGCTCATACATGTGTGTGTCTGTGGCGTCAGGTCTGGAAGTATATTAATGTGAGCAAATCTTGAATCTGGTCCACCATCTCTTCTTCACTTCTTCACTCCCCTTCCAAGTTACAGCACCTCTAGTGTTATAATGGGATTGGGGCAGTCAAAAAGCCACATAACATTTTTCACATTAATCTTTAACTTGTTGACTGTTTCCATTTCAAATTCATGATCCCTGATCTCAAAGCTCTAAATCCTGCCTAGAAGTCATGAGGCACGTCCCTAGTCCCTGATGTCCTACTCTGCCAGATGGTCAGCCCGTATCTCCTCACACCTCCAATGCTTCCTCACTCCTCTTCACTCTCGTCTGATGAGTCTGCTCCCTATACGACTGGAAAATGGAAGCCATGGGTTGACTTTTCCAACAAGCCCTCACCTCTACATCTCCCTACCTGCCAGCAGCGGAGCCCATATATTCTGCCTCCTTTCCTTGTACTGCGAGGGATGGAGGGTTCTGATCTTAGACAGATCTGCCCATTTTTCCATTTGGCCCCAACCCTTCTCAGCTACTTTAGTAATTTCCCCTCTCACCTGCTTCTTCAACTTTCCTTTCCCCCACCTCCCTGGCTCACTGCCATTAGCACAAGAGTATTCTATTATTTCTACCATTCTGAAAAAAAAACACAACACTTTCTGCTCTATGTACTTTTCTTTGCTCTCATATACAGTAAAATTCCTTGAAAGACTTGTCTATATTTACTATCTCCATTCCTCTCCTCTCGTTTTCTCTTAAAACCATAGCAGGTGGCTTTCACCTACACCACTGTATTCCACTCCACTCAAGTTGTTCCTGTCAATGCCAACAAAGACATCCACTTTGCTAAATCCAGTCATCATGTCTGTTTTCATTTCACTTGATCCTTCAACACTCATCCTCCTCCTTCAAATAATTTCTTCACTTAGTTTCCATGATACCAAACTATCTTGGTTTTCCTAACACCCCACTTGTCTTTGCTATTTTCTCCACATCTCTCTAACCTTTTATTTTTGGTGGACTTCAAAATTTCTTCTTTATCTATACCTTTACTTTAAATACTATATATAATATATATGCTAATAAGCCCTAATTTTTTTTATCACCAGCTAAGATATCTCCCCTAAACTTTAGACTCAGATTCACCTGCCTATTAATATTTAGATCTGGCAGTACCATGATTTGGCATGTTGAAAACTAAAGTCTTAAGGTTCCTATTTGAATCTTCACCATCTCAGTAAGAGCTACTTCATTCTTCCAGATGTTCTGGCCAAAAATCATGATGTTATCCTTTACTTCTCTCTTTCTCTCATTTCCCACATGTAGTCAGTCCACAAATCCTATTGGTTTTACCTTCAAAGCATGTCAAGAACAAAATCACTTCTCACTACCTCCACCATACTTGATGGCAGCTAATATCATGTCTCATCTGAGTTACTACAATCTCCTCCTAACAGGTTGTTGTGCTTCCTTCCATATTTTCTCTCTCTAGACAATGGCTAATAAAAACTTGAGTGATTCTATCATAAGGTAAGTCACATCAGATCATTCCTATGTTTAAAATCCTGCAGTGATTTCCTATCTCACTTGGTTTGGAAAACTCAAGCCTACAAGGAACTAAGCAACCTGGCCTTCGCCATTAATCCACTGATCTCATCTGGTATCATCATCTCCCCATTGTTCATTCAGTTCCAACTGCCTGACACACTGGCCTCTTGGTTCCTGGAACATGCCCAGTATACTGCTGACTCCAGGCTTGAACCAGCTACTCTCTTTGCCTGGAACCCTCTTTACCTTCTCAGTGGAGGCTACATGGCTCCTGCTTATCATTATAATTACAATCCACTCATCCCCCTTGCTTCACTGCCTAGCCATGATTTATGTTTCCCACTGTGCTAGTAACCCTCTAACATACTATATTTTACATATGTATTTTTTGTTGTTTTTATTTACCCCCACTAGAACATAAGCTTTTCCAGAGAATTGGAATCTTTGTTTTGTTGACTTCTATATCCCCAGCAACTAGAAAGTTCCTAGCACATAGCAGCCACTCAGTAGTACTCAATGACTTAACCTCTGCATACCCTATTCTCCAGTAATATTTAGGTATTATAGTTTATGATTATCTGTCCTAATATAAATCTGGGGGAATAGATGTGTGAAGGAGACTAATATTTTTTTATCCAAGTATTTTATATATAGTGATTACAGTTTTATTTCACTTTGTATAGCAGAAAGACCTTAAATTTGAAGCCAGGGTAGACTGACTTCAAATTCCTGTCATGTTACATGTCATAAAAATAACCTTCAGAAAAATTTTGGAGCCAGCTATGGAGTTGATATAGTGAGGGAGCCTGCTATTAAGGGATTTTAAGAAAAGATATGCATTAAGCTATAAAAAGCACAGAGTACTGTGTCAGGCACAGACTAGTTGCTCAATAAACATTGTCTTCAGGGTTTGAATTGCATGAAGTAATCTGGTGTGATAAGGCTCACAGAATGTCTAGCTTAAAATCTCTCTCTCCCATAAAGAATGTTTTGATCCAAAGAAAGAAATCTTATAGGAAAAATTTATAATATTAGCAGCAATATGGGAGTTTTGTAGCAGTGAAGGAAGGAAAGACAAAAGGAGTGGGGGTGAAAGGAGCACTTCCAGGCCTCCTAACATTCATGGGAAAGCTCTGCCATCAGAATCCCCAGTGTCTGTACATCTCTGCCCCTAAGAGAGTGATTGACTGATTCAAGACCACACCCATGACTTCTGGGACAGAGAGACGAACTGTCTTTGAAGATTAAAATCCTATCGTATGTCCCCCACAGAGGTTAAATGCTGAAAGAGAGATAAGAGGATGTGGCAACAGGGTTGGCTAAGGAGAGAAATGAAACAAAAACTAGGAATCATTTCTGGTGTAATAATTGCCGCATTAACACCTGACTGGCTAACACATATGCCCTGTGTCATGTTAAATGAGAAATTTCAAAGACTGTAAATGTAAGAAAAATGAGAATGCTTGGCCTGACCAGTTGGTGTTCACAGGCAGGCAGCAGTTGGCATATAGAGACTCATATTCTCCAGCCCACACATGTGGGGAGACACTTGTTCCACAAATTGCCTTCCTTTAATAAGCCAACAAGTATTGATTCTGGCCTGGTTGCCACTTGTTCCACTAACTTCTTTAATTCCAAGACTTCTTGAAACTATAAAAGCTAATTTTCAGATTCCTAGTCTGGCCAAAAGGATTCAATGAGACCTCCCAGTGGTCAGATAGCAATCACTGTGAATGAGAAAAGGCATTTTGTATTCTTTCCAGCTTGGTAGCAGAGAGGAAGAGGGGCTAGTTACCTATTGAGGCCATGATAAAATTAAAACACTCATACCTGGAAGATTACAGGAAAATGTGGGGCGACAACCTAACATCCAAAAGGCGGGTCAGCCAGCTCTGAAAAGTGCAGCTTTCAGACCTGATCAAAAGTCACAATCAAAAAATTAAAAGTGATACTCATTTCTCATTGCCAGGATTTGATTTCAGGCCTTATAGTTCTGAAAAAAAAATGTCTTTGAACAACATACATGATGATTTCAATTTTAGGAAAACATGTTAGTGAAAAGAGACTCTTGACCTACATTTTGATGCAGATTTTTCATTTCTCAGAATTTCTCAGTAATCAGTAAGAATATGTTGAGAGTCCAGTGCAGGCTTAGCACTATCAGAGCAGGTCATCTGGGCAAAAGATGAGAATTCTAGGATAGTTCCCTAACTCTAAGAAATTTCACTAACTAGAGAGACAAAACAAACATGCATGCTCAGAGCTTTGGTTCTTAATATTTTGGGGGTCACGGAGCTCTTTGAGAAGCTGATGCAATTAGAGGCCTGTTTTAGAAAAATTCAAATATGTGTACAATTATTTACCACAAGTTAGAGATTTCACACACCTTGCCCCTCCCAGGCCCAGGATGGATAGACTTCCCACCATCCTCTCCCGCAACACTCTTACTTCCCCCTCGGAAACACACATCCCACGTTTAAAGTGTTTCTCCCACTTGGTCATTGCCCCTCGTAGAGCTCTGTCCCACAGTAAATGCATCAACAACCATTTTCCTAAATATGTATTACCTACCACCAAGAAGCAATTACAAAGTTTTCATACATTCTTAAAGCTTTCTTATACAGTCAAATCCTGTGGACCAACTCAGATACTTTGTTGAAAGCAGGTCCCACTGAATAAATAACATGAGAACACCCACCTTATTATTTATGGCTACAGACTAAGAGAGACTTAGGCCCACAATGTGCGATGATGATTTTGTTTTTGTCATCTTGATCCGCTGTATATAGCTTTTTCTAAATTGGCAAAGACGGACACTATCAAAAACATATGGAATGCCCACTAAGACATAGCCAGCAAACCGAGGGATATTCTGAATGTACAAGGCTGATGATCACTCACAAAGATGTTGATGTCCTTATGTCTATTCATTCATCAGTCTAAATAAAAAGGTTAGTGGAGGAGGGGCGGTGGGGGGGAAGTAGGAGTGAAGCCTGGGCATCATTAACAATAGGTGAAGACAGGATGAGCTAGATTAAGCTGCTCCATATGCAAATTATACAAGACTGATTGCATCAAACCATGCACAGTTTAATGAGCATAGTAAGATGCCTTTATCTCTGCTTGGATATGCTCCTAAAAGGAAGACTGTTCCCAGATACAGCACAGTTTAATAAGAAGATTTCTCATTACAGAGTCGACGCTTATTTGCATATCCCTCCCTCAGCTTCAGTTTCTCTCCGTTTTTCTCTGTCTCTTTCAATCTCATGCTCTTGTTTTTCCCTCCCTCTGTCAAATTCCCTGCCCTGCATCCAGCAGCCTGTCTCTGATCCACACGGCTATTCTGATTCCTCTTTTTTTTCATTGAAGTAAGTAAACATTCGCATGTTGTTGGCATATATTTTAGGAGTGTGTATACTCAGTGCAAATTAAAAAGGGTTCCTACACAGATGAGATTAAAATCTTCAAAATGTGATTTGAGCAGTTATTTATCTCGGAGGATTTTCAATTTGTTTAACATTGCCACGTTTTAAAAGTTCTTTAATTGGTTATTTAAATATGTTCTGGTAATTTACTATTTATGTGTTTTAGTTTTGTTTATTTTCATCTTACTGAACTTCCATGTAGGTTTTAGAGTACATGTTAAGAATACAGCCTTAAGAATATAAGAATACTGCCCTGCCTCCTACCAACATCTAATATCAGACAAGTCACTTGGACAAGCCTCTGCCCTCATTTTCTCTATCTAGGGGACGGTGAATACCAATTCATACAATTATTTAAGGATAAAACTATATGATACAAAGCAATCAACACAGAGCTTGGCACATTGCACATACTCAGCAGTGGCTATTATTCTTCACAGTATAGCTTCTCCAAATGTGTAACTACATGTCTGATATATACTACATATCTATATACAGTGTATTTTTGTGTATATGTACACAAAATGACCTTGTGGACCATGAAAGGAATTCTAGAACATATAGTTCACCTTAGCTATATTGACATAATCCAAATCACACATATACACATGTATACATGTATATGTATGTACGTGTATGTTTTTGTATATGACGCAGTTTGCTTAAGGTTTGGAAGGTGGAAATGGAGCAGTGACCATTTTGCATTTAACTCTTGGAAGGTCAGAACGGAGGTTGGGATAGTATCATGACTCGGGTATGTCTCTTACTTTCTGTCTTGATGATCAGCATGGGACTGACCTCCAGCTTGCTCAACTTGGCCGCTTGGGTGTTTCACTCCACACTGATGGACACCTCCTTTGTCAACATTACAGGCTTGGAGGAGGGGAGAGACCATCTGAGGTTCCAGGCTACCTGCACTTCCTGTCCATGTCCACCTTCTCTTCCTGGGTATGTGACCTGGGGAATTCCAGCTCATGCACCAGACACAGAAACAACAATCTCACATAGATTGCATGAGCTGCTCCCCAAATTGTATGTTGGGATGTGGAATAGGGTCAAATCCCTATTATCCTCTGTGCACATTTCCCTTTGAGACATAATTAATACCTTAGATTAAAAATAATCACTCTAGTGAGATAATGCTGTGAAAGTCAATATTTTATAAATTACCAAACCCTACATAGAAGTTGCTTATGATTTTCCTACTGAGAGCTGCTGAAGGCTAAAACAGGTTTGATTTGTTTCAATTTCCTGCTCCTAGTATCAAGCCTAGTACTCTCTAAGTTTTTGAAAAATGGGAAAAAAATCACAGTTGATGTTTTAGGAAGGTTGTAGTAGTAGAATTTTTTGTGGAAGGTTAAGTACATGTGACAAACAATAAATAGTAAACAAATGAAAAATAGTTATACATTTTAAAATATATATTCATCCATGAAGCCATCACCACAAGCAAGAGAGTGAAAGTACCCATGACCCTCAGAGCCCCTTGGGCCCTTTATAATCTCATTCTTCTGTTTCCTTACCCCTTATCCCACAGAACGCTGATCTGCTTTCAGTCACTACTGATGTGTTTGCTATTTCTGGAATTTTACAGAAATGGAATCACACAGTGTGAACTCTATTTTTGTCTAGCTTTTTCCATTTAATGTACTTTTCTTGACATTCATCTATGTTGTTGTGTGTATCAATAATTCATTTTTTATTGCTGAGTAATATTCCATAATATGAATATGTCACATTTCTTTTATCCATTCACCAGTTTATGATCATTTGGGTTGTTTACAAAGAAAGCTGCCATGAAAATTCCTGTATAAGTATTCATATTGGTATATGCTTATTTTTTCTTGGAGTAGAATCATTGGGTCTTTGTGTAAGCATATGTTTTATTAAAGTCTTAAGAAACTGCCAAAGCATTGTGCCATTTTATATTTTCAGCAGCAGTTCATGAGAGTTCCAGTTCCTCCACATTCTTTCCAACTTGATATTGTCAGTCTTTCTAAATCTAGGCATTCTGATACATGTGTAGTGGTTCTTTCTCTCATATCTCAAATTGGAAGCTGAGGTTACTAGTTTGAGATGGTTTTTCTTTTCTGACATATGTGTTTAAGGCTGAAAATTGCGCCATATTGCTCCTTTGTATCTCACATATATTGACATGTTGTGTTTCTATTTATTTCAGATCAAAATTCTAATTTCACCTCTGATTTCTTCTTTGGCTCATGGGTTATCTAGAAGTATGTTGTTTAGTTCCCAAATATTTGAGAATTTTCCAGAGATCTTTCTGTTCCTAGTCTTTAGTTCATTTATAACCAGAGAACCTACTTCATATTATTTGCATCCTTCTAAATTTACTGAGACTTCTTTTGTGGAGTAGGATATGTTCTTAGTATGTGCTCTTGGTATATGCTCTGTGCATACTCAAAATTAATGAATATAGTGATGTTATTAGGTGGAGTTCTACAAATTAAGTAAGGTTAGTTGATAGTTGTTTGAGTCTTCTACACCCTTACTAATTCTCTGTCTACTTGTTCTTTCAACAATTGAGAAAGAAGTATGGACATTTCTGACTATAATTATGGATTTGTCACTTTTCCTTGTAGATCTATAAGTTTTTGCTTCATGTATTGTAAAGTTCTATTATCAAGTACATATACATTTAGGACTCTATGTCCTCTTGATAAATTGGACCCTTTCTTATCCTAAAATGGTCTTCTTTGTCTTTAGTAATATACTTTGTTCTAAAAAATACTTCGATAATAATAGCTATTCCAGATTTCCTTTGATTGGTGTTAATATAGTATATTGTTTTCCTTTCTTTTAATTTTAATCTATTTTTGTCCTCATATTTGAAGTCTGTTTATTGAAAGCAGTTTATAGTTGGGTCTTGCTTTTGTATTCAATCTGACCATATCTGTGTGGAGTTTAGACCATTAATATTTAATGTGATTATCAGTATGCTTAGATTTAAGTCTGTCATCTTGGTCTTTGTTTTCTCTGTTTCTCTGTTTTTTGTTTAAATTGGCTTTTTTATGATTTTATTCTGTCTCTTTTGTTGGCAATAAATATATTGTTATTACAGTAGTGGTTGTAGAGTTTAGAATACATTTTAACTTACCACATTCTACCTTTAAGTGGCATTATACTAGTTTATATGTAGTATAAAAACTTCGCATTAGTAGACTCCCTTTTTTCTCACCATGGTCTTTATGCTAGTGTTGTCAAACATTTTATTTTTACATACATTGTTATCACTTTGCTTAAACATTCAATAATATTTTGAAGAGATTTAAATAATAAGAAAAACATCTGCTGCATTTATCCTTGTAGCCACTATTTCTGGTGCTCTTCCTTCCTTTGCATCTACATATCCATCTGTTATTATTCTTCTACCTGAAAGACTACCTTTTAACATTTTTTTAAATTGTTCTGCTGGTAATGAATTCTTTCAGTGTTTGTTTTGCTTTTGATTTTGAAAGACATTTCCAATGGGTAGAGGCTTCTATGTTGACTTTTTTTCAGTATTGGAAGGTGCTCTACTTTCTTCTCACAATGTTTTAGGGCCTCACCAAGCAGGACCTGAATTCAGAACAGGCCTCCGGTCTCAGGAAAGAGGGGAAGTGCTAAATACAAGCACAACTTAGTGAACAAAGTGAGGATTCAGGTTACAGGAACATCCAGGAAACCCCAGCATATGAGTCACCAGATCCCTTGGCAGTAAGACTATTGGAAAATCCAGTCACATAATGGAGGTCAGGGTCCTACCCCTGCCTTGATTGACTTGGTCCTGGGCCTATGAATAGAAATTATCTATCAGCAGGGGGTCTCTGGGAGCTAGAGAAAACACAGGTAGGGGTCACCCTGAGACATACCAGAATAAAAGTTTTAAAACATGGTATGTTTTAAAATTTAAATAAAATGTGAATGACTTGTTCAGCACCTTTCTAGCCTTCTGTGGTATACATGAGGCTTTCATTACATGAATTGAAGATGAATTTGCCTCCCACAATTTATAATTGAAACCTCAGCATACTTGAAGAGCAAATAGCAGAATATACTGACGCTGATACTGTTTACCTACATTATGACTAAGCTTAGCTCTACTATTGCAGGCCACTGTATTTACAATGATATCAGCCAGCATATGGCTGAGTCAATCTGGTACACCAGTATGATTATAACACACGTTGATCAAAGTCTTTTTACATCCAAGATGGTAAACCATGAACAGATACGGGAGTAGGGAGCTTCATGCATTTGCAAAGTATTTTATTATTCAGAATGATTCTTCACTCTAAGTGGTGAGGATTTTGGTGATAAGTTGATTGCTGCCTGAGGTTTGAAAAAGACTATATAAATCAATTTCATTCCTTTGGATGTTGCCCTTGAGTTATAATATTATTTTAAAATTTAATTGCATTCCAAAGAATTATTTTTGTGCTATGATCCTATCACAGTTCACAAGCATGTGGATGGTGTCAGTGATGGCCAAGAAAACTATAAGAAAGAAATCAAATCTCTTAAAAGCCACTATTTTCTGGGTGACTCCTAAACCATGGCTTCAAGCCCAAGACAGGGTGAAGAGGGACTATTGCATTCATTCATTCATGCCACAGATTTTTGTTTTTCTACATTTCAAATAAAGTTTCTAGTGGAGGTTTTGACAGCTGCTCTAAACAATTTGTCAGATAATGTTTATCTGCAGGTATTTATATTTATGTCCCTCACTCTTAGATCACTCTCTCTGACTTTGCATGTTATCAGAACTCAATAGACAGTAAGCCCTCAGTGGATAAGAACTGTGTTATAATTCTTCTGAATCTGTGCACAAAAAACAGACACTTCTGAATTTTTAAAGTGACAGTTATCTTTTAAGATTAATTATTTTCTTAATGCTCTCCTTAGGTCTATTAGAGAACATACTACTCAAATGAGGAATTCAGCTCAAATCACTATCTATGAACCAAATCAAAAGCTCAAGCGCTCTTAGGAGAAGCAAAGGCAGTGAATAATCCTTACCATCAAAGCCCAAAGTTAAAATTCTAATTAACCTATTTTCGGCAACTATAGTCCCTGTGAGCACTGGGCAGTCTTTGTCAAAGTTCATGAAATATTTAGTAATTTCATAGTACCTAGAAAAGAGTAAGTAGAAATAAAATATGTTGCTTTCTACATGTGATGCTATTCTTTTTATGATATTTTAGATAGCTGTATAACTCATAAATCCTAGGGCCTCATGTAGTCTTGTCTCTATGTGGAATCTTAACAAAGACACATAGCCAAGCAGCAAAATATTCAACTTTGAAAGAAAACTCTAATATTTACTTATGTTTCTAGAAAAACATCAAAAGGGGGCCAATTAGTAAGATACAAAACGGTTCAAATACCTTTCTTTCCTTCCTCTCTTCTCTTCTACACAGTTTCTCACATCCTGACATCCAAACGGATCCTAAAGCCTAGCTGTAATGAAATCCCATATCTGCTCATACCTGCCGATCTTTAATAAGCAAATCAGCCTACTTTCTCTGGCTTTATCCTTCCTCCACTCCCCGGGGCCAGGCCTCTGGATCTTTCTCCTAATTCAGCATCAGAAAAGATCTGGGAACCAGGCTACAAAAGGTATTTCTTTAGTGAGAGGAAAGGGTAGCGAGAGAAGTAAGGTATAAAACACTTAATCACACACAAAAAAAAAAAAATCACATCCCTGCCACATAGAACTAGAATCTAAAAGAAGTAGAGTTTGCAGATTTTTGCTGCATGTGAGAGAAAACAAGGTCCTAACAATACAGCAACTCAATTATCCGATACTTAGGTGCTATTGATACTATGTCCCAACTCAGATCAATAATATGACATATCCCTAAATGGCATATTTCAACTACTGGTGCCCCACAAGCCTTTTCCCCAGGGGTCTGCAAATAACAGTGGACCTCATGTTTTGTATGACTCCCAAGCTAGGAATGTGTTTTCCACTTTTAAATGGCTGGAAAAAAAATCAGAAGAGGAATATTTTGTCACACACAAAAACTGCATGTAATTCAAAATTCAGCACCCATAGATGAGGGTTGTATTGGAACACAGCCACACCCATTCATCCAGACTGTCTCTGGCTGCTTTCACACTAAGACTGCAGAGCTGAATATCTGTCACAGGGATGGTATGATCCATACAGCCTAAAACATTTGCTGTCTGGCTTTTTATAGAAAGGGTTTGCTGACCTCTGTTTATCTCACAACACTCCTGTCGTATTTGCTTAGGGAACTAGTATCTCTTTAATATTCAGATAGCAAAGGTCATATGTGTCTCTTACATGCACTCTTCATCCTATGAAAAATAGGGCACTGCAGAATTATTTGCCCTGAAAAACTTCGAGCCCCAAGATGGGTTGGTCTATGAAGAAAGTGATACTTACAAGGGAAATACAGCCCTTGGTGTTCTGGATATTATTTTCATTTTTATTAAAACAAGACCAAGGACACTTTTTTATTATTGTTATTGTAACAAATTTAGTTAATGGCTAGGTCAGAATTCATTTGCATGAATGGCTGCTTTTACTGTTTCATTTGAATCCCAAGTACCTTTCTTTCTGCTCATCACTGAAGAAAGTATCCAATTATTTTCCACTTAATAGGGGCACCATTCTACCCTAGAGATGGTTGTACTGCATGCCCAGGTGGTGCTCGTGGGAAAGAAAGGATACATGTGAAATCACCTGTGCTCTCTCCAAAAGAAAAGCACCATGGAGCTACTGAATACGTTAGAAAAATAAGAGGCTCTGTTCATATTACAATGTTGAATTGCTATATTATGTGCACCTTAAATTATAAAAATATTCTATTCTGGTTTTTTCTCTCTCCTCACTTCTACTTCTTTTAATTTCAATTTTGAATATCTCAAGTACTGTTCTTGTTTCATGTAAGAGACAAGCTCACTCCCTATGCACCACATCCCACTCCCCCCTTCCTTGTCTCCTTAGGCTACTTGAAAACATTCACTTCCTCAGCCTTGGAGGTAAAAATATTCTGACAACGTCAAGGTTACCAAATGCAAAATATGTCTTTTATTTAATTCACAGTCAATATACTAAGAGCACAGCATGGAAATTTCAGTGGTACAGATCTGCCTGTGCTTAGAAGCAGCATTAAAAAAAGCAATAGGACTTCTTAAGTCACTCTTTTAAAACAATCTTATTCAGTTAATAGCCTTGTTTTTACTATCAGAGCAGGCAGAAATGCACAGTTAAAACTGATTTTAAAAAGGTAAACAAAGTATATTATTATTAATGTGTTTGAAAAGCTAACCCATGGGTGAGCATTAAGTGGCTGGTATAGAAAGGGAAACATTTGAAGTTATTAAAGGCAAAGTCTTGATGTCAAGAGAAAGAAGCACTAGCTTAAAAAATAGTAAAAAGCTACTACTTTTAAATGGTGTGAATTTTGAAGTCATCCAGAGAGATTTAGAAGAAACCAAAATGTTCAAAGGGCTGACAGCTGAAGGAGAAGGAATAATTAGTGAGATCTAAGCAGTGAATCAGGGAGTTCTGAGGAGCACAGCTTTGAGAGGGCAGTTACCCTGAACTGTAAGTTATTTGGTCATAATCTCTCTCTCTCTCTCTCTCTCTCTCTCTCTCTCTCTCTCTCTCTCTCTCTCTCCCCCCTTAAATCTGAACAGCTGTGTTACAATGGTGAACAAACAGGCAGCCTGTTCTAGATTTTGATATGTCAGAACAGCAGACATCAATCCTGACTCTACTATCTACTACGTGTGTGATGCCTTAGGTGGGGGGTACAGGCTGAATTGTAGCCTAAATGCAACTGTATTTGGAGACAGATTTTTAAAGAAGTGAGAAAATTGAAGCAATGCACTTAGGGTTGACCCTAATCCAGTCTGACTGGTGTCCTTATAAGAAGAGGAAATTTGGACACACAGACACCAGCTATGCGAGCACACCAAGGTGAGTCCATGTAAGGAAGGCAGCTACAAGCTAAGAAGAAAGGCCTCAAGAGACACCAACTCTGCCAACACTTTGAACTTGATCTTCTGGCCCCCAGCACTGTTAGAAAATACATTCCTGTGGTCTAAGCCACCGAGTCCATATTTTGTTATGGGAGCCGAGCTGACTAATACAGCCAGTAACATGTATTATGTATGTACGCTCCATCGGGCAGGCATTTTCCTACCTCTAGTCAGCAGTATATTCTTGGCACCTTGAATAGTCCCTGGGCTCTCACTAAGCCTTTAATGAATAGGTGAATAAATAAGTGAATGACCCCAAGCTTCTAGAGCCTCCTTTTCCCCGTCAGTGAAGAGAACACCACCATAATCCTTCCACACAGGGTCCTGGCATAGGTATGTATTTCCTTTTTCCACAAAGGACCACACTAAAAGTATTCATCATCATCCCCGTCACAGCAGAATATGACTCAAGATTATTCCAAATCTTAGTCTCATTTTAAAATGAATAGGAGACAACTGTTTGTCTCAGAAGGGTGG
This sequence comes from Manis javanica, assembly GCF_040802235.1. Lineage (NCBI taxonomy): Eukaryota > Metazoa > Chordata > Mammalia > Pholidota > Manidae > Manis > Manis javanica. Next base: position 70,894,700 of record NC_133168.1, read on the forward strand.
TGGAAAAATTGAACTATCAGTTATTATGTGGGAAGAATGTAAGACTTGTTAGATGACAGACACTTTGGAATCATTTATTATGACTGTGTGTATTCCGGGGCTGAAAAGACACACGAATTCAGGATATATAGTTGTCACCACACATGCAATTAGCATCTAAACACACAGTTATGGAACACAGGCACCTGGAAATCTCCATAAGATAGGGATCATTTTCACAAATATTGCACTACTTATTATACATCTATTTTTGTATAACTCTTGTAATATTGCAAAATGGCCCCCTGTTTTACAGATAATTCTACTCAGCAATGGTAAGGGGAAAGAAGTACCAAATTTGCAAGCTAGGCTTTTTTTCCTGCATTCAAACTATGACCACAAGAAATTGATGGCCAGTTAATTTCTTCAAAATCATGTTCATGGATATACAGCTCATAATTTTAAAGCAATTCATCCATGTTCAATTCTTATATTGCTAGCACCCAATTTCTTGCATTCTGTCATATTTTTGCCACTTAAAATTATCAAGGTTAATTTGATTTTAGGAAAGTGAGATTTGGAGACAGACATTTTGAGTTTCATTTCCCTCTCTACCACTCTTGATTTCTAATGGCAGGCAAATTGCTTTCACCCCTCTGAGTGTCAGTTTCCTTATCTGTTAACATCAAGGTAATGATGTCAACCACATGTACTTACAAACATAGATTCTACAGTTAGCGTATCAGGAAGTAAACTCTGACCCTCTTCTCACTGGCTGAACACTTCTGAGCCTGAGGTCCCCATCTGACAGCTTGTCATGCAAACTGCACGATTTGGTGCCGCATGAAGACACCCAGCTGAAGAAGCAGGGGAGAGCTGAACCCTCCATTTGTTTAGCCTTGTGAGCTGGCTCCGTGCTCCTTCTGCCCACAGGAAGGACTGTACTTCTTTATCCACCTAGATGCCATCTTCTCCCCAAACCAGGTTGCTACCATTAGGAGACATTATTTCCAAATCATGTGTGTTATGTAGTCTCTATAGCCATGCAGCTGTTTTATTCTATATCTAACCTACTTTGAGAAATATATATATATATATACACATACACATGTATATGCCTGCCAATTCAGGTGTGCCCATGTTAACTGTCAGCTATGATACTAAATCCCTCTTGACCAATCCCTGCTTTTCCATATCCACCGATCCCTTCCTTCCTTCTTACTGCCAGAGCCCATAGTAGTCTGGCTTCTCATCATTTTTTTGTCATAGTTGCTTCTGAAGCCTCCCAATAGGTCTCCTGCCTCCACTGTAGTCCGAATTCACTCTAATTCATTGTGCAAGTGTAAAGGTGGTCCGTCATGCCTTCTGGGAGTCCTACCATGGCTTCACCCAGACCTGAGCATGGCTTATGAGGTCCTTTATCATCCCTGCCTGCCCAGCACCACCAGCCTGAGCCCTCTGTTCTGCACCAAGTGGACCCACCACCAGCCTCTGTGCCCATGAACCAGTGAGCATCTGGAACGGCTGTCCACCTGTTTCTTTTGTTGCCTGGCCTCAAGAGTCATCTTCCATTTCCAGATGCTCATCCTAAGCCAGCCTCTTGCCCACTCTTATTGCAAAGCAATTTGCCCAGAGCACCCAGCTAATTAGTGGTGAAGTCCAGGTTTGAGCCTCAAACTACCAGGCTCCAGTTTCACCACTCCTTCCGTAATGCTGCTCTGCTTTCTCTTATACACCAAGCTTAGTTTGGGTCAGTTTAACAGTGCACCTGATTTCTATCCATTACGCAGAGCTGAGGCTGTATTGAGCCCAACCAACTTTCTCTCGACCTGTTTTTTTAACCTCTAATATCACGTCCCGCCACCTAGGGCGATGGCAGGAGAACGATCACCGAAGGCCTGGTTCGTTAGGAATCTTTATTATGGGTGTCCGAGCATCCATCTAGCGAAAGGCAAAAGCAAAAAACAACCACCACACCACTTCCTCCAGGGCAGCAGCTTATATAGCATATCCCAACCAATCAGCTGACTGATCACGTGCCAGGTTCAGTCTTATTGGAAACATGTGAAAAGCATGCTATGAGCACGAGCACGGAAATGGGGACAAGCCAGTCATGGAGACTTCCTTATGCGCTGAGCTGTAGGGCCAGGAAGGGTGGTGTCTAGGAAGCAGGCGCCATCTTTAGGGCATTGTCCAGCTAGAGTGGGGCTCAGCCTCGGCCGTAGGCCAGGCCCCCACACTCTAATAGCTAAGCTGTCACACCGTACTAGAATTACTGATTTTTCTTATTTGTCTCTTCCACCAGGTTGCTTGAAGACTAAGCAGGGATTGCTACATTCCTAGGTGTCCCAGGTCCTGGCACACAGAAGACAAAACAAAAGACAGTGAGGGCAAAAGGGAGGGAAGGTGCGTTACAGTGAGGACCAAAGAGGCAAGGGATGAACAGTGTTTTGTTAGCTGTGAAGGGCCACTAAGCGATCACTGTGTTCTCCTGACTTGCCCTTGCTGTCGCACCCTCAGCATCACCTCCCTTTCCCCTAGTGTTACGATACAGGAGAGAGGAGATTTTGGAAGTCAGTGAAGAGGTGGACTATTGCAAATTTCCATAGATTACTTGATAGTTAGAGATTATAGCTTAGATATTTTTGCATCTCCACAAGCACCTAATATGAAATAAGAGTTTCAAAAATTTTGACAATTGTTTTCAAATCTTCATGAAGTTGTATAGGACTTATACCAGAATTCTAATTCTAATATTGTGTTATTTTATACAACTCCTAAAATAAAGATGCAGAATCAACGGCCAAGGGCCAACTAAAATTAAACAAAAAAACCAGTGTTGCTTTTGGTGATTTTGTAGCCTAGAGGGTGTGTGTGTGTGTGTGTGTGTGTGTGTGTGTGTGTGTGTGTGCGTGCACATGTGTGTGTAAATATGATTGCCTTTTAAGGAAAGATTTGGGAAGATCAAGAATTTATGGCAAATATGTAACCCCAAAATCTTTTACCTCTAAGAGAAAAAAATCAAGAGAACCTTGGGTACCCTTTGTATGACATTAAACATTTTAGAAGACCTGAAAAGAACTCTTAAGCAGTCAGGCAGCCAAATCTTACAGCTTAGGTAGACAAAAGCATGACCTATGTTACCAGCTTTAGGTAAGGGAGGTTTGGGGTCTTGAGATGTGTATGGAGCCTGAGCAGCGGGCCCAAGTGAGAGAGGCGAAGCACAGTGCCGAGGAACCCACATGCCAAGGCCTCATGGGGCAGCAAGTGCAGAGGACACCTTGAAAGGCTGTGCCACTCAGGTGACATCTCCTCTGCTGGGAGTCCCCAGCAGTCCCTGCTAGCCTCCAGGGGGAAGGAAGCCCTGGCTTCTACAGGATGAAGGAGGCTCAGATTTCAGTTGTTGTGGCCTTTCTGGAGCTAAGAGAGCGCACTTAAAAGGTGCTGAGTCAGGACACCCCGGGAGGCCTGCCCAGGGAGGGGAATCCCTTGAGAGAGGCGGCACAGGGAAGCCTATGCTGCTTGAAAGGCCCTGGGAGTGTAGGACCCTCTTTGGGATACTGATTTCACATCCTTCAGGTACAAACCCACTGGTGAGATCGCTGGAACACATTCAGACCTTCCACACTGTTTTCCATAGTAGCTGCACCAGTTTACATTCCCCCCAGCACTGTGCCACAACTCCTTTTTCCCCACATCCTCACCAACACCTGTCATCCGTTAGCTCCTTGATGATAGTCATTCCAACAGGGACGTGGTGACACCTCACGGTGGCTTTCCTCTGCATGTCCCTGGTGATCAGTGAGATCAAGCATCTTCTCATGTATCTGTTGGCCATTTGTTTATCTTCTTTAGAGAAATGTCTCTTCAGTTCATTGGCCCATTTTTAAATTGGGTTATTTGGCTTTTGCTGAGTTCCCTTATGTATTCTGGATTGTAACACTGTATTAGATCAGTGGCTTGCAAACATTGTCTCTATTTTGTAGGTTGCGTTTTCATTTTATTGATTGTTTGTTGCACAGAACTTTTTGGTTTGATGTCGTCCCCCTTGTTTGTTTTTGCTTTAGTCACCTGTTCTTGGTGGCATATCCAAAAAAACATTGTCAAGATCAGTTTCAAGGAGCTTTTCCTGTATCTTTTCTTCTAGGAGTTGTATGGTTTCAGGTCTTATATTTAAGGTTTTAATCCATTTTGAGTTGATTGTTGCACTTGTATAAGATAAAGGTCTAATTTCATTGTTTTACCTGTGGCTATCCAGCTTTCCTAACACTATTTATTAAAAAGACTTTTGCCTATTGTGTTCACAACAGCCAACATATGGAAACAATATCTATCCATCAGTCGATGAATGGATAAAGAAAATGTGGTATATATACAATACAATATTATTCAGTCATAAAAAGGAAGGAAATCCTGCCATTTGCAACAACATGGCTAAACCTGGAAGACATTCTGTTAAGTGACATAAGCAGTCACAGAAAGACAAATACTGTGTGACCTCACTTATAATTGGAATCTAAAACAGTTGAGCTCATAGAACCAGGTTATTTCCAGTGGCGAGGAGTGGGGGTTTGGGGAGATGCTGGTCAAAGGGTGCAAACTTCCAATTATGAGTCAGCCATGGGGATCTAATGTGCAGCATGGTAACTATAGTTAATAATAGTGTATTGGTGTACTTGATATTTGCTGAGAGGGATCTTAAGTGTTCTCACCACACACTCCCCCAAAAATTTGTAACAGCTTTCCCTAATGAATGTGTTAATTTACTTGCTTGTGGTAATCATTTCACAAAATATACACAAAGCAAGTTATCATATTGTACACCTTAAGTACATACAACTTTTATTTGTCAATTGCACCTCAATCAAGCTGGAGAAAAAGAAAAGGTAATGGAAACCCTAAGCCAGAAGAGAGATCAGAAGTTTAGGGCCACAGCATACAACAAGGTAGACTGTACCGTGCTGATACCTGAAGGTACCATTCGCATTGATTGTGCCCTCTGAGTTGTGCAGTGCACAGCTTGCATAATTGTACATGATGTCCCTGAATCATATTTTCCTGGGAGAACTGGCCCAGTTGAGAAGGCAGGGCATCAGAGCTGCTGTGTTGTGCTAGAGTGGCACTTCCCTCCCCAATCTAGTCCTTATGAGTAGATTCCAGGAAAATTAGGTCCCTCTGGGTGAGGCTTTTCTAGAAACTACTGAAACCGAATAACATTCTCAGGCTTAATTCTTCAAAAATGAACTAAGCCTCTTCTACTGATAGGAAGCTTTCTATCAGGAGCCTGACTTAATCTGGGATATGATGGGGGGCACCGAGAACAGCCAACAGGATTTAGTGGGAATGACAGTGTTGAAACCAAGAAAATTTTGAAATGTCTCCCTGATATTACAGGGAGAAGATAGAAGAGGAAAAGAACTTGGCAACTATTATAAAATGTTCCCTCTCTATAGTCCTACATAGGAGAGCTTTTCATTACCATTACACGAAGAAAGAATTTAATAGTCTCAGAGAGACTGCATAATTTGCCCAAAGTCACAAAGCTAAAAAAATGGGAAGTCCAGATTTAAACATCAAGCTACCTGACTTCATTTTCACTTTTATTTCCTGTTCTCTTCAAATCAGATTCTGATCAGTGTGACAGTTCTTCTTAATGAGGGCGGAAGTTAAACTGGGCCCAGAGTCTACCTCCCACTGGTCATAGTTACATACCATCTGTTGGTCGTAATAGTCAGTATGTAGAGAGAAATACATGCGCTGTCCACTGTTCCTGACCCTCTGTTGGCAAATCTTTCATTTGGTTTTAACCAAAGCTGCCTTTGGAGCTTCTCGTCAAGTCTTTTAAATGTACCCATTTCATCTTCTGACCTCAGAAACATTCAAAGAAAGCTCTTGAGCTGGAATGTTAGCAAGTTTGATTGCTTTTCTTCTCCTTCCAGGTCACAGTTAACTATCACAACATAATAATGACAGCATTTTCTAACATGAATCCTTTATACTTTTAAGTATTCATATCATTCTAACTTAAGTGGCTGGGGAAAACTAAAGAGTTGCCATGGATTAAATAAAATACAGTGGAGAAAAAAATAGCGGAAGAAACCATCTTAACATACAAAGAGCTATATTTCAGCTCTACCCAATTAGCAGTATTCAATATTATTAAAATCTGTTGACACAAAAGCAACAGATGCTCCATTTTCCTTGATGTTAATTAATGAAGTTTTTACCTCTAAAAAATTTGGAGAAACCGGATCTCTTATAATCAAATAGCTTTCGCCTACACAAAATCTACGTCTGGAAAAACATGTAAGTATGTCAATATTCAAAAAAGGATAATTATCCTTTGAGTTCTCTAGATCTTCTTTTTTCTTTTCTTGGTGTTCCAACTCCAAATATTCATCAATTTCCATTGGGATAAATAGTGATAGTAATTGCATGGTGGAAATTATTAGATATCTCTGGCTGAATCTTTTATGGTGGGGATGGCTCATTGACAATGCTATAAAATTAGAAGATTGTTATAATTCTAACAAGGAACTCCATTAATTTTTAACCTGTAGAGAATCATTTCTGTTAATGTTGATTTTCTAACTTTATTGGAGATAATTTCAAACATACACAAAAGTAGAATAATACGGTGAACACGTAATTACCCATTACCTGGCCTCAGTGGTTACAAACTCCTGGACATTTAAAAATGGCACCAACTTCTTAACTGTAGAAATTTCTATGATTATCTCATAATTTTGGTGGGTTGTTTATTTGCTTCAGGTCCAGAGACAACTAAGGTTTATGTTTTGCATTTAGTTGTAATAAGCCACACTAAAATCTCCCAGTTTTACAATCATGAACATTTATTTCTTGCTCAGGTTACTTGACAACTGAACTGGGCTTGGCCAGACTCAGCTCCATGTGTCTCCTCCTCCTGGAGTCCTGGCTGCAGGAGAAGCTGCTGTCTGGGCACACTGTTCTCAGGGTGGCCAAGGAGAGAGAGCAGACCATGCAAACACATTGAAGGCTTCTGCGTGGACTTGATGGATGTCACTTCCACTCACATTTCAATGACCAGAGCAAGTCCCTGATGAAGCCCTAATTATGGGGGGCCCAAACCAATGTCAATTGGCTTTTTTTGTTTTGCTGAGAGTAGGGGAAAGGAAGTTTCTACAAGGAATGTTTCCGTGGCCTTTTGAAGGTCATATGTATGACCTAGCAAATGGAGACATCACAGAACAAAGGGTGAAAGCATCCTAATTCATTCACATTGATAGTGGTTCATCTCCAACAGCCCCTCACATCCATCATTTTAAAACTGAAGTATCAAAACTGGGATTCTTAAGTGTCTAGAACTTTCCAGTCCCAAGTACATGACAGAGAACAGCCTCAGCCACAAGCTGTCCTGGCACAAGGTCAGTGTCTGGCCTCCTTACCTTGAGTCATTGTTTTTGGAGCTCCATAGGATGTTAGTAAATGCTGTGGAAATAAAAAGTGGCTTCCATGGAAAAATACTGGACTAAACCAAGTTAACAGTTTTCTTGGTCACAAGTCTTCTTAGAAACATGCACAGACACTATGCACATTAAGTCTCAAAGATGGGTATAAGCAGTCAGCAGCATGGATCGATTATAATTAATCAAGAATCTAGCTTTCAGAGCTTCTTGAGGAAGTCATGTTCTGAGGAAAGACTTTGGGAAATGCTAGCTTATCTTAACAATGTATTATTTTTCCAGCATGTGAGGATTTCTGAAGTTCCTCTGACTTGAACTTTCTCGACTGTGCTGTTCATCCCACCACCAACCTGGCTGCATCATCTGGCTGCTTTGCAAAGAATCCTGATGCCTGAGTCCTGCACAGATTGAAGTCTGATTTAGTTGACAGGTGTGGGCTCCAAGACATAGGTATTGTTTAAAAGCTGCTTCAAGATATTTGAATTAAGCCTGTTCCTGGGAGCCTTGACCAGAAGAAAATGTCCATTTTTCTGTTCATTTGCTACAAACTACTGATACGACCAGTGAATTGTTTATTTTACCCTCTCTGGCATTCCCACATCCACACCTCAGAAGACCACTTTTATGGTCTTTCAGTCATCTCTTAAACCAAAATACCTTAAGCCATCTCAAGGCCTATAACATAGCCTCTTCTGAAACTGGCTCATCATTACAATTAAAGAAGGACAACTTTTTTAAAAAAATGCATATTCCTGGGCCTCAACTCCAAACATCCTGATACAATGATAATAGGATTCCAGAAAATCTGCATTTTCCAGAGTTCTTCAGGTGATTCTCATGATCAACCAGTTTTGAGGACCCCTGGCCTTCTCAACCTGATTCCATCCTCCCCTCCCTGAGATTCTAAGGCAAAATAACTCTAATCCAGTCACATTCCCACATGGGACCATTACAGTTTGAAACCTACAGATTCAATTTGCATAAATATGACATTTTAAAAATTCTAAGTAGTATTCTCTTCCTGAACAATATTTTGTCTATCATAAGCATTTCTGACTGGTGCTTCATGACAACCCCCTAAAATTAAAAGCCTGATATTTTGTCAAATTTAAAGGAAAAAAACAATGGCCAAAAAAAAAACTATAATTTTTATTATATTTTTTTTGCTACTAATTATATGAATGTTAAACTAGTCCAGAAGACAGTTGACTAGGAACTAATTTATTTGGGGAATTCGTAGTTTCCACCCATCAGTAACAGACCCAACACGAACAATTTCAGTAGCACAAATAAGAGTTAACCAACTGATATAAACCAAGGTCATAAGAGCATTTGAGTCATATTGGGAGAAGAGGTCAGTAAGAGTTTTCCCAAGTGACTGATGTTTGAGATGAATTTTTAGCATATGCAGAAATTGGCTGGATAAGATGGAAAGGATTGGCATTATGAACATCCCATGTGCAAAGGTTTAGAGGCAAGAAAAGATAATGGCACATTTAAGGAACTCATAGGCATAAGCATTCTATGCCTTGATGTTTTCATCCAAAAAAAGGAATAAAAATGCTATCTTCTTGACTGGGGCATCGTGAAGATGAACTTCTGTGTTTAACGCAAAATGTTTAAAACAATGCCTGTCACACACGAGTGCTCCATTAATATTAGAAAGTGTTCCCTTTTCTTTGATATAGATAATTTGTCTATATGATATCAGAATGAGTGAGGAAAGATACAGCTATGCAATCCAAACGTCATTTTTAAGGAAGTCTCCATCCAATCAAACACTTCAGAGGATGATGTTATTAAAATCAAAAACAACCAATGTGGCATGGAACACTAAATAGCAGGGGCAGGAAGATGGGATCTGTACAGTTTTTAAAATCTGAGCTTTTCTTTGGCGTGTTTGTGTGAGAGTTCAGATACGATGTCTGGCACAAAAATGGCATTTGATGTGCCTCTGATCTCTGCTGCCTAAAGAATGAGAGTTAGTGTTCCCGTGTGCAGCCAGGTCTTTTCCTTCCCAGTTCTGGAAGGGAAGCAGGGGAAGAGGCCAGGGCTATTTGTGCATAGGCAGCAATTATACTCTGAAACCCAGAGCCTGACAGTCACTGCTCCAGGGCAATCGACACTGCTTCCTGCCGCTGGCTGCTTAATGCTGCAGAGGTGATGGGACCTGACGGGAGCGAGCGAACAGGTGTAATTATGACTGACACAATGGCGGCCTGTGCAGACATGTAACCACAGAACAAAACCCTGCAGTTAGCTAACAAGAGGCCGGTGGAAGGTTTTTTTCACTGGCCCTCTGTCTCCTGTCTGACACTTCTGAAACTGGAGGGAGGGAGGGGGCGGCATTGTAAAGTAGAATAATAGGCCAGCTGAGCTGAAAGGAGAATGCTTAACATTTGTTGCTTTAGCTGTAATTCTATCAGCCCCCTGTTTTCATGTTGACTGTCCACGAGTGCTCTTTGCTGGCAATTTTCCCTTTTGAAAATGTGTCCTGTGGATGCTTCCTTTGATAGAGAAGTTTCTCACACCCAGCACTGCGAGCAGCGCTCACACTGTTCGTGGTTTCCTCCATAGTGCCGTTCGTTATATAACAGAGGGGTTTATGAGGTAGACCACCTTTTCCCCCCTCTGTCTCGCAGGTTCCATGGATATACTTTGTCCCTTTCTGAAGATAAGAAAGGAAAATACTGGGGCATGTTCTCCCATTGGCATTTCTGTTGATTCCTGTAAAGTTAGTGGACATAACCTGGAGGTATATTGACACCCGAGGCAGAGAAAAAAAGTAACAAATTCTGTAATATCCAGTGAGTGCATTGGAAGATTACATTACCAGACTCCTTCCGCATACCAGTTTCCTTCACAGATTTCTTGGTCATCCCTTCCCCTGTGATACCGCATCACTTGCTGGTCCTAAAGTTGACTGAATCTCTGGTTATACTCCAGGGTCCTGCAGCACATCCATCTGCTGGTTGCTGAAGATGATTTTTGTTCTTCTTTAAAGAACCACATTTAGTCCCATCTACATGACTGCCTGACATCACACAGATGTCTGAAGGAAGAATGACTATATCTTTGGGTGTAGACAATAATTTATTAACCCCTTTACCTCCTTATTGTCTTACACCACAAATAAGCCATTAACAATCTTCCTAAAATAATTAGCATGCTTTTTTTGTCTCAATGACTGCAGAAGTTAAAATATAACTTGCTTTTTTTCCAGTTCAATTGGTAACTTTCTGGGCTGTGGGGATATAACAACACACTTAAAAAAGAGAGACATGTCGACGGTGCTCGGTGGGACAGTGGTGGTAGAGAAGGTCATGTTAACCCATGAGGATTGGCAAGGAGCCATCCACACCCAACTTCAACTTCTTGTCTTGAACTGTAAGTGCCAAAAATGTTTGGTTTCTGAAAAACATCTCTTCAATTATTTTTTTCTTTAGGGTCCCCAGGGATAGCATTTCTCTGAGTGTCCTCCTACCTTGCTAGCCTGAACTTCTAGGGGAATTCTTCCCCTTTCTACCCACTAAGGCCCAGTTTTCCCTCAACTTTGTCTCTACTTCTTTGCTTTAGTCTCCCTAAGTCCATTCATTATCAACCTTCCATCACCTGGATGAGGATAACTCCCAAATGTGCGACTTACACCTGACATACAGGTTGTCTCTAATTGGATATGTTCCATTTATGTCAGATAAACATGACTCAAAAAAGTTATTCTCCATCTTCCTGAAATTACTTCTGTCTATGGGTATCCCTATGTTCCTAGATTCTTTCAAGTGGACAACCATCATCTTTGTCCTTGATTCTGTTATTTGATTCTTCTTTTCTTACCCATACTGCAACACAGATTTGTAGTTTGAAGGAAACTTAGGAATTGAGAATAATCTTTCTGTAACTGAGAAAATGGCAGCTCAAACAAAGCAAATTGTCAAAGAAGACCCCAACCTTCAAAGACGTGGTGACATTTATCCTTCTAGAAAGCAGACATGGGCCAGGAGCTGTCCCCAGTGCTGTGAATACAAATAGGAACCTGAATCCCTGACCTTCTAGTGCCACGGGCCTAGTCAGGAGATAATTCATAATCAGATAACTAAGAACAATTCTTATAAGTGTGTGGTGTAGGCAGGAGCTTATTATGGGCGCTCTGTGCAAAGACATCTGATGGTGGATGAAGTCAAGGGAAAGGCCAAGAGAGGCAGGAATTCTCTGGTCTCACTCCTCTGACCTCTCCCACTTCTAGACAAATCTTCCTAATACAATACAATTAGTGTGACTGCTCTAAAATTCCTTAGGGACAGTTGACTCAGGTAAAGCCAGTGGATCTATAAAATTAACCATGCCTTTACTTTTATTATATCTTTATCTTGAAATGACTTGAAATTGTATTTTATATAACCATTTGATTGTAGCTCTACTCTGTATGATGCTAACAGAAACCAACTTTGCATTTTCTATTACATGCCTTTCAAATAACTTCACTGGGCTTACTCTTTCCTGACCCTGAACGAAATGGCTGTCCCTCCTTGGGGTCAAATTGTGCCTTGAAGTGGCCTTCCTCAAAAAACATCTTTAAGATAATCTGGGTTGGCTCACTCTGTTGGAGACTTGCCCAGAGACAGGCCACCTTGCCAGACCCTGGGGTGCATGCCTCTCCCTAGGATCCCAGGTGTCTCTTCCTGGGCCAGCTCCAACCAGTGTGCACCTTTACAGAACGTCCGGGTTCTGCAAACTCCAGGACACACGGCAGCTTCTCCTGAAGCTCTCCCTCCCTCAGCTGGCTTTGCTGAGGGAGACCCACCTTCGTCCCTGTGGGGGCTGTGGAGGATGCTATAGCACAGTGACCGCTGTCCCTCAGCCACCCTCCCACCACACCTCGTCGTAAAGACTGGCAGTGAAGCACTGAGGCTAACAGTACTGGCCTCACGACCTCCTCACACACATCAGGTGGTCTTGCACACACTTTTAGAGTAGGGGATACCGGATGGCATGTCATCCTCAGCTTTTGAGGACTCAGCTGAGTAAATGAGAGAGACTTCAGTATGGCTCACTTGCAGCACCCTATTCTGTAGGGAGGGAATCTAGTCTGGCCAGGAGGGACCCCAGAGACTTTCAGAGCACACTGTTTTCCCCTGTCATTTGGGATGCCCTGGAGTGGGTCTCAGTCAGGTGGTGTGGAGATAAAGGGCCCTCCTCCCTCCACTACCACCGAGCAGCCCTGGACACATGGCTCAAATGCAGTTTTGTAACTCACCTGATGAGAATATTTATAATGCCCTTTTCTTACCAAGACCAAAATATGGGGAGCAAATTATTTTTTTCTAATTCTATGAGTTTGCCTAATTCAACAAGACCTAACTCTAGAACCTTATTTCCTACTTGTCCATGTTATGGAGTCCTCTTTTTTTTGGTTAACTTGAATCTAGTATAAAGTGGCCAAACATCCATACAAGTGTCTTTCAAAATTCCTACATGCCTGCTACGTCCTTAGATTCATAATAAAGATCATTGGCTAAAAAGTTTATAAAGGTTGGATAAAATGCCTGTATTGAACTAGTAGTCAACAAATTTCAGGAATTTGTGGCATGGATTTGAATGGGATTTAATGGATATTTTTACATGAAGACATTCAAAAATAGATGTTCTCAAGGACATATTTCAGGGCTAAGGTTCTCAGCAGTGGGATTACAAGGTCATACTCAGAACCTATACAGCAAGAATGACACATAATTGGTTTAATTTGGTAGATCTACTTACACTATTAATGTCAAAGGAGAAATTGAGGACAATTGAGATTAATGAGAGACCAAAATTCCTATTTTGTTTTGTTCAATGATTTTGAAGTACATGAAAAGTGGGTCAGGATAAACACCCTAAGTAAAACATTGGAATGTAATTATAATTCTTAGCTTCAAATAGATGTAACTTAGACTAAAACTAGTGAGAAGAGAGTAAGTTGAAATAAATAATAAGGTCTTAAGTCACTTCTGTTGTGAGATTCAAATCACATGTAAAACATACTAAAATCCATACCATAGAAAGATCTTTAGACAAATGTTTTAATTCAGGAGATCTCCTAATAAATCTATGTGAGAATATGAAAAACAGCCCTCTGCCCCTGCGCCTAATCACCAGAGTTTCACTGAGATGCCTGCACTGCCTCCCTTACCAGGCTTTAGGAACCCACTGGCACACCACACTGTCCATTACCCTGTGTTCCCACAAACAAAGTAGCTTGCAAGTTCTAAGAAAAGGAACTTCAAAGGACATAAGTCAGGGCTAAAAATGTTTCTCAAACACCAAAAGGGCATCTCTTTCAATTCAGAAAATCAAAAATAAATGATGACCCAGAGGAAGTTCCCATTCAAACAGAAAAGAAGAAACAGTAGGCCTATTTTAATCATCTTGTTTTGACCACCCCTTCCCCACCAACCATTTGGAAAATTATCTAAATCTTCCGTGGGAGGAAGCCGCTGAGTATATTTTCTTTTTACTAGTGATATTTGGTTTGAGTTTTCTTTAAAGATGAGGAAATTGTGTTCCATTAAACAAGGAGATATGGGAGAGTGTGCCCAAGTTCTAGCTTAAGGGGCATTTTCATTAGAGCTAAATAAGGAGTCAGGCAAGGTAACAGCAAGGAGAGAGGGGGTCTTGGGACTGGTCACTTCACCTACAACTTAGTATCTGCTCTTGATTCAGTACAACTGTGGTTGGCCAACCCACCTTATCTTTCTCGATTTCAACTACACTTTCCGCAAAATAGCAGTAAAATCCACTCTCAGGATTATAAGGATTAAATAAGGTAATCTTTCTGAAAGTGTCTGCCTAACAGTACTAGAATATTTTAAATTACCTATGTGGCTCACATTATGTATCTATCAGACAGCACTGTTCTAGATCAGTCAATCATATAGTGGGCTCTCTAGACCAAATTATCAATACAACCTGGTGACTTATGAGAAATGCAAATTCTCAGGTGCCACCACAGACCTGCTGTATCTGAGACTCCAGTGGGAACCAGCCATCTGCTTTGCTAAGCCCTCCAGGTGATTCTGATATGTGTAAAATCTAAGATACAGTGCCCTATATGATGGTCAAATCACATGCTCCTTTCAATTGAGGCTCCCTGTTTTTCTTCCAAGTGGTTTACAGTTTGTTTAGGAACAAGATGCCAGTGGCTTTCTTCAGAGATGCTCTGTGTGACATTAAAGACAAGAGTCCATTAAACCTAAGAGCAGCATCTTTTTTCTGGATACAGGGAAAATTCTTATCTAACTAAAATATAAGAGAGGTACAATTATATCTTAAATAAAATATTAGACTACTGACATTACTGAATCTCTTCATATTTTTATATTACTTCCCTAAAATTTGCTTAGACTCTGTTAAATATCAGGACTTTAATATAGAAGACCACTTAAAATACATACTGTGAAATTTGTATGCACCAGATATAATCATCAAAAAGATGTGGATTATTTCCATTCTGAAGATGATGCCACCAATCTCTGACATATTTACTTGCTCCTTGGTCTGTATATTTATGCTTGTAAACTCTCTGGTTTCTCCAGAGCGTGTTAAATCTCATCTGTCAGCCCCTTGGTCAACTTGCCTTCAAAAAAGAAAAAGAAAATGACTGAAGGTCAAACAGCCTCCTCACCATGAGCAGTTTAACCTAATTTGTCTGAAAGGAGATTTGAATTCTCAAAAATAAGCGTAAATTGGAAGCTAGCAAATTAAACATTGACATTCAGTAAAAGCTAAGAGCTTTGTCCTTCTACACCATAAGAACAGGTGTTAAGAGCATCTCTGGAAGTTCTCAGGGGTCACAGGTACCATCGTGCAGTAAGTACCAGGCTGAGCCCGCTGTGGGGCAAGGCCCCTGTTCCTTGAGCTCTGCAGTAGGGATGGAAGCAGTTTGACTACTGATAGAGGTGGAGAACATGACAGACTTACTACGAAATTTCCCACATGGAGAGAGACAAAAGATAAAACTCATTAATCCATCATTTTATCTAGATCGCATTGCCTGGAATGGTTCACCATGCAAATTAATAATCTGAGAACAATAAATACATATTTTTGGTTCTATGTCATAAGCAAGACATAAAAGTTGCAGAAACATACCTAAAGAGAGACTAAAAACAATGGCAACGGCAAGAAGTCCCAGGTCCAATCCCCACTATCAAAATCTATGGGAGTTGTGATTTCGAAAAGACAGCAGGTCATGAAAATTCAACCCCATGAAAGAAATAGATCTCATCAGAGTGAGGTGAAAATGAGACTATCACCTATGCCGTGTATGAAACACCATTAACATTACTTTAGTTCTTTTAAAGATTCTTAGAGAATATTATCTAAGAAGTATAGAGTAAGAGTTAGAAGTCAGGCTTTGGAATCGGCCTGCCCTGGGTGTGAGGGGTATTAGATCCAGTTCTGACTCCTAAACTTTATAGGACCTGTAAGAAGTTAACTTCTCTAATAGCTTCCCTTCTTATAAAAAGGTCTCACTGCCATGCATCTCAAGAAACTGTTGACAGGAATAGAAGAGATAATGTATTTTCAATGTTTAATCTAGCCAGCAAATAGGAAGCACTCGATATGTAAATAAATGGTAGCTATTACTTTAATAAGTACTGCCTTCATCAATAATACCCTATGGTCATTTCCAAAATGCACAGGTTTACACATTTCAAAGAGGGAATCAACATTTTTAAATGTCTACTGCAAGCAAGACACTCTGTTAATGTTATTTCACCTTTACAGTGTACCTGAGGGTAGGTATTCCTCTCTGCCTTTTACCGGTGGGAAAAGATGGCTCAAGGATACTAAATAACTTGCCCAAAATCACACAGGAGAAAAAAGGAAACCAGAATTTAAGCTCAAATCTAGTTGGCACTAAACTCTAATCTTTCCCTTGTGCCATGCAGTCTACTCGCAATTCTTATCATTGAGAAAAAAATTATACTATAGCTTTCTGCAGGGAGGGGATTTTTTAAAAATTTTATAGACAGAAAGTTAAATTTTACCCAGAATGAATACAAATGTATTACATTCAGGAACTAGTAAAGTTTTTTTCAATTTTTATTTGAGTACTCTGGGTCTTAAGGCCCTTAACCTCTGGGCTAATATTGGGTTCCATTCAATGGCAACAGGAAAACCGTTTCTCAAGAGATCTGATATACCAGAACAGATGCCCACTTGCATATATGTTTAATTTTAACAAATAGTTTTCATAACTATAGAATTTTCTATATTTATTAAAAAAAATCTGGCACATGTGAAAATATCAAATTGTGCTATTCCACCTCCATATGTGCCAGTTATCTATAAATATAGAAATGCAATAATTATCGCTAAAACTGTTACTTGTTACATTTTTGAAAACAGATAAATTATGAATATGAATTCAAAAAATAGTTTAAGGAGTTAAGAGATGGATAAGGATCTCGAATTCCTGACTTTGAATCAGATAGAACCCAAAAGCCACCTAGTCCAATACCCAGAGGTGTCTGAATTTACTCTACCAAGCGGTTTTTTCAAGCCTCTGTTTAAATACATCCAGTGACAGCAAGCTCCCTACCTGTGAAGGCTCTCATTTGCGATTGAATTGCCTTATTTATTGAAAGTTCCTTCTTTATGGTTATGCAAAGTCTATTAATACTAATGCTACCATGGATGAAACCACCACTACATCAGGCATCCTATTAGCAGCATTAAAATCACTACCTCACAGAATCGTTAACATGACCTTATGAGATATTCATATGTTCACATGGGACCCTTTAATCAAGGCACCAAACACGACATAGCTAATAAGTGGCCCTGTCTGCCTGGCTCCAAGGCCTATGCTTTTTCTACTACACAGCAGGCCCCAGGCCCCAGGTGGTATTGGTACCAGATTGGCTCACAAGGGTAGCACAGGGCAAGTTCAACCTGTTTTCACAGGAAGCATCCTCAAATAAATGATTAACATCAATCATGTCTCCATTTAAATATCCCCTTCTCCAGCTTTAATAGCCCTGATCCTTCATTTTCTGCATGTAATAAAATTTTGCAGTTTCTTCACCTTTCCAGGAACTGGAAAGGCCTTCACCCTAGATACTCCAGTCCCATCAAGGCAAACTTCTAGCTTTTTTTTGACAGCCCCATATTATAATGAACACTTATCATCTTTATAATCAACAAAACTCGCAAGCCTTTCTTGTTTTAAACCGTGCATGGAACACATCCCTTCATTGTAGAAAAACCGCCTGACCATGTGATTCACATGGCAAGTGAGTGCTTTTGACACACACCCCTCCTTGGCTGTAGCATGTGGCCTGGAGTAGTACTTGCCACAGGCCAATTACCATCCTTTCAAGTAATTTTTTTTTAACTGAGGCAAGAGAATTATTTCATTTCTTTTGGCTAAACAAGAAACATGTGAGTCTGAGATTTTTCAAGGCCAGGGTTCCTCCCCTGTAAAGAAAACTTAAAAATACATGAGGAGAATAAGAATCGAGACAAATTGAGGGAGTCCAAGCAGCTCTCGTGTTCTAAGGCCCTATGGTTTGCTTACAAGAGCCAAAAACCTCTCTCTTCTTTGTTTGTGAAATTTGTTTCTGTCATTTGCAACCCCAGGAGTGCTGACTAATTCACTGCCACCTTATCTCTGCTTGAACAGTCAGTTGACCTTGTAGATGTAAGTACTGGTGCTAGCATCTATTTAATATTCTTAGACTCAGGCCATGTTTCCAGTTTATAAAAATATTTTTGAATCCTAACTTTGTCATCTTTTCCAGCTTCATGTCATCTATGAATCTGAGCATTTAGCTAGCAGACCCCTCATCCAAGTAATTAACAAAAACTGTAGAGCAGAGCAAAGCTGTAGGACAGGCGTGCTGTCAGCAAGAAGTCTCATCTGTCAGTATTGAATTAGTCTATTAGTCAGTGATATTCCCATGGCTTAGCTGTTCAGTCAGTCAAGCACTGAGTTCAAGTAGATGTTTCTACTGTCAGTCTGCAGAGTGCAAGCTCCCAGCCCCCACACCTTCTTTCTCTGATGCAGCATGCCCCTCCCTAAAGTACATTCCACAATCGTAAAGCAAAAAGGACACAAATGGCAATGTAATTTACAAAACACAAGTATTAGTTTGAACAGAAAGAGAGAAGGGAAGTTCAAGTCTTAGAGAGATTTAGTTCTCATTTTATACATGAAGAATCTGAGGTCAAGAGACCTGGCTATTGTCATTCAATTTGCCAAGTGCGTAAACTTTTTTTTAAATAAAGAATGTGAAGAATTATACTGCTCTTCAGCATCTACTGAAATAATCATATGGTTCTCCTTATTCACCTATGTCCTTTTTCAATAAAAGGAAACGATTCCTCTTGAATAATGCTAGAACCAGGCCAACTTAGATGAGACACCACCTAGGGTGGTGGGCAGGTGCCAGATGTGGGAGGATGGTAAGAGGAGGAATAACTAAAATAAACTTTAGAACATTTCAAATGTGCTTGGTGCCAGCTTTCTCTGGGCTCTGCCCCTGTGTAAAGCAACGTGGTGAAAAAGGAAGATTGTGGTACCAACAAGTGTGGGTACCAGTCACTCCACTTTCCCCATCTGAGTATTGGTGTAGTGATACCCACTTCACGGGGCTGGCATGACACTGAAATGGCTTCAGTGCATAAAGAATCTTGCCCGGTTTTGACACATAATAATTTCTCAGTACATTTTAGTTCCCTTCCATCTCTTTATTTTTTCTCCTGACAATATGTAAAAAAGATATAAAAATATTCACATTGACTTTGGAGAAGCTGGAATAATAAAATTAAACTTTATGAATGGGAAACAAAATACCGTACATACAAAATATGAAATATTATTCAACTGGAAATCCTGACACAGGATACAACATGGATGGAACTCGAGGACATTATGCTAAGTGAAATAAGCCAATCATAAAAAGACAATAGTGCATGATGCATGCATGATTCCACTTACAGAAAGAACCTGGAGTAGTCATATTCATAGTGACAGAAAGTAGAAGGCTGGCTGCCAAGTCTCGGAGAAGGGATGGACAGGATGGAGCTGTTTAATGGACAGGAAGCTTCAGTTTGTGAAGATGAAAAAGCTCTGGAGATGGATGGAGGTGTTGGCCGCACCAAGGTGTGAATGTAAACCACTGAAAGGTACTTACACTTAAAAATGGTTATAATGGTAAATTCTATATTATGTATATTTCACCACAATAAAAAAGTTACCACTTGAAAAAAATTAAAGCATTTGAGGTTTTTGGATTGTTGTCAATTCTGAACTAAACAGGTAACCTAAGGATTTTCAAGTCTACAAAATCCCCAGAAAGCCCAAGATCGGTTTCATGAAGGTCTTGCAGTAAGTACAGTCTCTTGGCTGGACCAGAGTAGAGCATAAGAGCAGAGGCAGGGCCCACTTTGAAGAGGGGGTGAGTTCACCCAGGTCCAAGAGCCTGCAGTTGGCAGCAGTCCACAGAGCCCCTGCTGTTCCCACCAAACAGCGCTGATCGTTGCAGCTCTTGAAGCTTCCATTTACTTCTCCCACCTCAGCGCTGATCCTGAGGCTGAGACAGTGGAAACACCAAGTTTGATCTTTCATATTTTCTCATTCAACTCACCCTAGTTTCAACTGTGCAATAATATTTCCATCATCATAATAAAATAGTATGTCATCTAATATCTTAGTATTAAGAGAAACCCTTACTAATAAAATCCTCATCATTGTGGCTCACTGTAATCGCTAGCTCAACTCGTAGCACTTACAGTTTGCACTACGCAATTGGAATTTATCCCTGGGGCTTTATGACATCTTTTTTGTTGTCCTGTATTGTCATCTATCACTGAGTCAGATTCAGTAAATTCTCCAACAAAATTTGACATCATCTTTGCCCTGGGGTTGATTGCCCATCCCTTGCTTATGGAATAAAAATTTTTCTGTTACTGTTCAGCATATTTTCTCTGGTTTTGCTATCTTTGTGATCTAAATTACCACTTAATATATGAGAACTCCAGCCTCTCTCTCCAGACTGCTGCCAGAATTATCTACTTTAAATGCAAACATGGTCATGCCACTTCTATGTTTAAAATCACCCCACTCATCTATTTACTTAGTACATATTTTTCTGAACAATGACTACATGGAACATAGCCCAGTCCAGAGCTGGTTGTTGAGGACTCATAGATGAGAAGACCTATTCTCATCCTCAAGGAGCCCACAGTCTAGTGAAAAGATTGACATGACACCAAAGACAGAATAATGTGGATGTCAATAGACATGAGTACAAGGCCCTCTGAGACACACAGGAACATGGGGTGTGGGGTGGAGGGATGATCTCACAGAAAATGCACCTTCCCTCTAGACAACAACCGATATGGAAATCTCTACCTCGCGCTTGGCTCTCTTTTCTTCCTTTGGACTTGAGCACTGGACATTCGGATTAGGTACAGCTATCAGTGTCAACAAGAGGGAATCCTGGAGAGAAAGCACTTTTGAGGCAACCGGGAGTCTGGGAGAACACATGTGCAGTGTATACTTTTCAAAAGTCTCTTAGAATATACATAGAATTACTATATCCATAAGGAAAAGCCAAAAAACCCAAGTTTTCAAAGTGAACAGAACACTTGAACAGACGCTTTATAAATGAGCTCTCCAAACGGCCATTAAACACAAGAAATGGTGCTCAATTCAAGATGGCACACTCATCAGGAAAATGCAAATTAAAACCACAATGAGTAACAGTACATACCCACCAAGACGACTAAAATTTTAAAAAACTGAAAATACCAAGTACTGATAAAAATGTAGAACATCTGGATCTCTCCTCTACTGCTGGTAGAAATACAAATTATTACAACCCCCTTGGAAAAATTTTTGGTAGTGTACAAGACTGATATAAGAATGTCCATAGGAGGTTTTTTTCTCATAAGAACCAAGAATTGGAAACAGTTCAAATGCCCATCAACAGTAGAATGGGTAAATATACTTTGGTATATTCATACAATGGAAGAGAAAATAGCAGGAAAAAGGAACAAACTCTACAAACAGCAACATAAAGTTGAGCAAAAAAAAAAGCAAAATATGAAAGAATTCAAAAACAGCCAAAACTAATCTATGGGGATAAAAGTTACAACAATGGGAAGCTTTAGGAGCTATTGATTGGAGGAAGGCAGGATTGAGCCTTCTGGAATGTTGGCAGAATTCTGTAACTTGATTTGAATAAGGGAAGGGTGTCATTGACATAAATACTTATTATTTGTGCACTGTATTGTACATATACTATACAGCAATAGGATTAATTGTTTAAATGATGACTACCTTTGAGCCCTGGGCATCTAAGTTGCTCCTGCCTTCCACCTGTAAAGACTGCATCTACATTTGAATGAGAGAGTTGCTTACCATAGACTGGAAGAGTTTTTGCTAAATAACCAAAGCTAAGAATCCAAATTGTTTTCTATACATGCATTAAAGCCCATAGGCCACTCTACGGTGTGGTACAGCTTCGGTGATCATCTCTCCTTGCTTGTAGGGAGAAGCCACAAGCTGTTAAGAGACATCATCAATGGATAACTTTTTCCCTGATGTGAGCACAGCTATAGGAAGGAGAACTGCGATCAGGAGACTGTCTTCCCAGTACGCTGGAAGGACACTCTGTTCTGCACCATGTTCAGTTCCTTTAGATATTTAAAGCACCAGGCATTAGGTCTGGGGACAAGGCCCGTATTTTCTCTTATAAAGGAATTCTGCAGCCAAATTTAGTTGGACAAAAGTTTGTGACAGGAATTCTAGATCTCTGACCGGCAGGGGTTGAAGAGTCTCCATCTTCTTAATTGAATGAGAAAATATCTGTAAACTGAAACGCTGCGGCAGTGTCCCCAAGAATAATTCCTCAGTTAAAAGTAGTCATTATTGATTGCGTATGTCAATTCCAGTGCCTGCAAAGCAGATACGATTAGAACAACAAGAACTGAGGACAGACGCTGTGGCAACATTACTGCCTCATAGGACTTGGTCACCTGCGACTGAGTCAATGCAAGATAGAAGCATCGAGTTCAAAAGATCTGAGAGCGTCCAGACTGAAACACCACAGCAGGATTAATACGTGTCCTGTTAACAAAGGTCTTCCAGTTGCAAGTAGAGCCACGCCTCCCTCCCACACACACTCTGACCTTCTCCTCCCCACCTCTCTGATTGGCCCCTACAGAGCATGAGGGTACCCTCTGTCAGACAGCTGATATCCGTAGATCTTAAAACACCTACATATTGGGGTCCAGATAAATATTAAAGACAAAGGAATTATGTTGCCAATCACTTTATATATTATTCTTGCGTGAATCGCCCTCCCGTTGAGAAAGGAAGGTTTCCACTTGCTTAGAATGACTCCAACATCCATCTTCGCCCATAAATGAACCTCCCATTTGTGGATACTGGCTTCCAATACAAACCTTGAGAACCTAATGTGAATTTGACCCATGTATATTGTTATGGTTACTAGATATGATGCTTCACAAGACCAAAAGGAAGGGGAAATTTTTTATTTTTTCTATCACTTTAAATGTAATTCCTACAAAATGAAATAGAACATTGCTCGAAAGGTAAACAATTAATCCTCTATCCCCTGATGTTTCCTTAGTTGTCTATGCCCCACAGGAAGATGGGGTCAGAAATCTTGGGGTAGTTTTGCTGATTCTAAGAAAAATAGTGCAATAAGTTTGTCTTTGTGTACCCAAATGCCTCCTTTTCTTCAAATTTCTTTTTAATTGGCCCAAGTTTCCCTCTGTTTTTAGGTATCATTCTACTTCCATAAGAACCCATGTAGTGCTTCAAGTGGCCCCAACTAACCATTGCTCTGCTAACTTTTACTATAAATAGGTAATAGCTTAAGATGTGCCCTCCATGATGGGGTTATTGTGTATGTTGAAAGAGACTGGGGGAACCCCCATGGGTTTTACCACCAAACACTTTTCTATCACTCTGCTCTCTGGGTTTCATGAGATGCTTTCAAGACAACAGCTGCGCATATGATGAGATCGGCGGGACCACCTGCTGGCAGAGTCCCTCTCTGCCTCCCAAAATCTTGGGTGAAGGTGGAATTGTCAGCCTCTGCTGGAAAGGATAATGAACTCAGACTGAAATAACTTGAATAACACATGTTGTACCAAGAGAAGAGCAGAGCCAAGCCTCAACACACAACAGGACTTATCAGCAATACATCCACAGCAAAATTCCAGAGCTAGAATCTCCATGATGAGCTTGTTATCTCTTTGCAGGGAAGGAACAAGAATAGATGAGGACTCACAGAGGTAATAACAAAGCATCTACCGATTCTGTACCCGCCTGGATGTCAGGCCGTTCAAGTCCTGGTCCTGCTGCAAAACGGACCAACACGTCTCTACACAAGTGTCTGGATTCACTGTTTTTGTATTCTGTTTTCTGTAACTGGTAGAGGTTCTGAAGAGCAGTCAGGATGGGAATCACCAGTTTCCATCTCTGATTTTGAACTCTCCAGGGAAAAGGGAACAATGCAGATGTGACCAGCCTGGAAACTTTCTCTTCTGACCTGCCTGAAACTCTTCTCTACTTCAGCAAGGCTGTCGCATGCCAAGAAGCAGGCTAGGTTCTGGAGATAATGACTTCAGTTTTTGACAGCTTGAATTTGAAACATCGGCAGGTAACTGTTAATATTAGAGAGGAATTTGGGCATGAGGTAGGACTAGAGAGAGGATTGGAAAGTCATCCATGGGCAAGACATGGTTGAAAACATAGGAATAAATAAACCTGCCCAGAGAGAGCAGGTAGAAAGAAGAAAGAAAGAGGGTGAAGGTGGTTACCAAGGGGAGAGTCAACATTTAAGTAGAGGATAAAAGGAAAGAATCCAATAACGATAAAATGAATGAATAACAAAGAAGTAGGAGGAAAATCCAGAGAAAAAGAGTTTCAGGGAAGAAAAACAAATACTGATGTGAGCCTACAAAGAGACCAGGTGAAAGGACGATGAAAGCAGGTCATTTGATTTGATTTGACAATTAGGAACTGATCATTGTAGACCTTTCCCAGAGCAATTTTTATGGAAAGGGGTGGGGTAGGGGTGGGGCTGCAACAGAATCGAATGTGTTGATGGGTCAAGTGTAGGTCAAGAAAGAGAGGTTTTTGTTTTAAAGGGGGTTTGAAAAGGATAATAGTTGAGGGAGACACGGAAGTTTTTGTAGATGTTTTTCTCCTAAAATAAAGGATATTTAAGTATGTTTGTAGCCAGAAGGGGAAGATGCCAGTGCAGAGAAAGAATTGAAGATTTAAGAAAAAGAAGGAATAATTGATGCTAGCAGAGACTTGGGGGAAACCAATGGAGATAGGATCAAAAGTCCACAAGTGCTGGCATTAGCCTGCAAAGAAAAATAGTAAAGCTAAGGAATGAAAAAGAAAAAAAAAACCAACCTGGCAAATCAGAGGGCGAGAGGCAGACGGAATGCATTCCCAGTGGTCTCAGGGTAGCACAGAAGGAAAGCCAAAAGAAAGGACGCTGACAGGCTCCATAGCTCAGACCTTTCCTGTGCTCCCAGTTGGAGCAAGTGGGGTGGGAGGGAGCAATAGGAGGGGAAGCACACAGAGGAGTCCACGACCAGAAAGCAAAATTTCTGAGATGATTACAGGGGTAGAAGTTCCACAGTTTTCCAGATGTAGTCCTGGCAAACAACGGAACGTGCACGAACCCTATGGGAAATCCAGCACCAGGATGGACAAGGAGGGAGGAAAATCAAATGCTTTGAATCAAGATTTAAAAATAAGTAGGAAATTCACTGGACATTAATATACTGATGAACACACCACACGGCCCAGTTCTGTTTCTCTGAGGAAGGATCAGCGCCAGTGCTAATGCAGTGAGTGGTCCACAGCTGGGCTTGGGGGACTGACTACAGTAGCCCCAGAATACAGATCAGGTCCTACATAAAATCACTACACGCTACTCATGCTGATTTGTTGTTTGGTGACTGTAATTAGAGTTTTCCCATTTCTGAGTGTGTATTTGAAGCACTAAGTGCATTTTCCATCCTTTCCTCTTTATTTTTACCTTATTTTAATATGTTTTTTCTCATTGGACAGTGTTTTTAATATAACTTCTCATTTGTCATTTCTCTACAAAACCACAAACTTTAGATGGGTTGCTGAGAATTAATAGGCTTGGGGAGAAAAGAGAAGAGGGAAGACATAAAAATTCAGCTCATTTCTGTTTTCTCATTCTTGTTCCATCTCAACCCCTGATAACATCCCCTGGCGATTTCTTCCAACCTGCTGGGGGATGAAGAAAGTGGCCAGCAATGGTTTTACATGAAAATATTTTGCTCACTCATCTTCCCTTGGTATCTTTGTCTTCCACATTTGAATTCACCTGCCATTTATTGAAGATGGTGTCATTTCCATGAACTCTTCAAGGAAATGGGATGGAATGCAAAACTTTGGGATGACTACCTGGAGCTTCCAAATGAAAAACCCCCACATCACCCCAAAAACGATTTGGGGTACCACAGGCTCAAGTACCTGAGACCAGGTAGAGAAAGAGCTCTCTTTTCCTTTTTACAGGCAACAGGACTTCAGCTGAATCATTTACCTCACCCTCAATGTGTCACCAATATGGGGAGTCACCCCCGAAAGACCAGCTTTGATGGGGCAACGCAGGCCTTCCAGCCCTGCTGCCCCTCTGGCAAGAGCTGGCATCACATATCCCGGACTTCCACAGTTTCTTCTATGGGTTTGTCAATCTAGCGCCTGTGACAACTAAATTTACTGGAAAAAATTTCAAAATGATTTCAGCAACAGCCAGCTTATGAAATTTTTTAAATGTACTTTTTCAGCTCTCTGTTTCCCTTAAGCCATATGACGTCATTTGCCTCTCAGTCCCTGAGTGCCAAAAAAATCTGCTTTCATATCTTTGAAATTTGCCAAACTCTAATAACCTCAGATCTCACTTTGGGTTTTTTTCCCCCACCAACCAAAAAGGCAAATATGACTTCCAACATTTCTCACAGTAAGAATATCCATGACAAAAAAAATAATAACAGCACACAAGCCCATTAAATCTTTTACCGTACTTCTCCCTGGTTGGGCTAATCAGCTGTTCTAATTTTATTCAGAACCTTCATTTCAATAGCTTGTCAGCTGTTATTTCAGGACACACCTAAAACTCCTGGAGCTCTGGACTTGACATGGAACCAAGAGACTGATTTTTCAAATGCAATACTTTGCTTTAGGATGTATTCATTAGTTAGAACATTTTCCCACTGAACTGGAAGTTTCAGAGGTTCTTGTTATATATTTACTGAAGCTTTTTAGTTGACTTAAAAGAGGAAAAAGAAAAGAAAAGGCTTCATTCTGCTTCCCTTTCTAATTACAGTCCCATTTCCTTAGCAAGTCCTTGAAAAAAAGAATTCCCCAAGTCTCTAATCATCTCTCTAGTCATAATCTCCATAATTGTGTCCCTTCCAGATTCCTTCCTGGCACAACCCAGAGAATGATTTGCTCCATGTGGTTAAAAACCTTTTATTCTATGCCGGTTAGAACTTGCTTTCATGGCTTGCCTTCTTGGGCCTTAATGCTACATTGGATGTGATTGATCACTCCAGGCTTCTTTTCTATTCCCAGTGAATGATTGGAGTCCTTGCTCCATTATCTCATTGTAGGGGCAGACTACGTTCTGTCTCACAGGATTATAATGCTGGGGTCCCACCAGGTTACCACCAGCTCTCCATTTTCTTTTACCCTTTACTTGATCCATTCAGTATAAAAGCATTATGAAGGGACTTACAAAAATGTCTGAACACCATGTCAAATAAAAAATTGGAGTTCATGGATCTTAATACATTCTTAGTGATTCTTTACCTTGGACAACTGTGCTCCCACCCCCACCCCGACCCCTGGGACATCTGGCAACATCTAGAAACGTTTTTGGTTGTTATAACTGGGGTGAGAAGGGGGCTGCTACTGGCATGGAGTGGGCAGAGGCCAAGGAAAGTGGCTCAACATCCTGAAATGTACAAACAGCCTTCAACAACAAAGGATTATCTGTTTCCAAATGTCAGTAGTGAGGAGGTTAAGATATCCTGCTTTGGATGGACCATCACCCACTGCTATTTAGATAGCTCTGTATCCTGGCCCCTAAAAGGCTGTCTGACAGATAGTAATTGTTTGTTCATGAGTCTATTTAATTTTAAAAAATATCTCATAGGTATTCTAATGATTAGTTATTTTTAATGGTACAACATTTTTACTTAGAGTATAACTAAAATTCTTTTTGCTGTAGGTCAGACCCTTTGTTCCTTCTCTGTCCTCACTGAAGGAAGCAAACAGCTGCACACACTCTTTTGTGTGATTTATCATCAGTCTTGATGCCCACCGTTTAAACCCTGGGATCTGGAGTCAGGCCATGGGATGGGGGCGCTTACATTCTTGGGGATTCTTAACTTTTGGGAGGAAAGCTGACAATTAGACCCTCTTACATGAAGGCCCTCATAAAAGAGGAGGAAATTCTCTCCCAGTGCTGAGAAGGATCTCAGGGGAGGTGAGGAGCTGTCTCAAGGTATGAGAAAGTCAAGGGGCAGTATTGTGGGCACTGGTTTAGGAGGACAGTTCAGAGGGTATCCCTCCAATACCCTTCCCAACTGGACCCCGGGATATAAGATCCTGAAAGAGGGGGTTGTCACTGAGATCATGAGTTCAGAGACTCAAGTGATAGGATGGCTGCAGCCACAAACAGAATTGCTGAAGGGGAGGGGGAACGGGGGCTGCAGGGAAGAGGCGGAGGCAAAGTCAGAGGCAGAGGTGAAGTGGGAACTGAGGCCCACCCCTGGGATAGGGCAGCCCACAAATAAGTGCACAGGGTCCAGCAGGGGCGCGACGGTGTGACCTCTTCCCTGGTATCATCAGGTGGCTCTGCAGCCACGCTGGACTCTTACACAGCCTTCTAGAATTGTAGCGTCCAGCTGAGCCCTAGGAGCGCTCTGAACCAGGCTGGGCCCCCATGCATGCCCACACACACACACACGTATGTATACGTATCTGTGTAAGTTACGGTCTCTGCACCAACCACCTCTCCAGACCTGCCATGAGATCATTAGTTCGTGTGGGTTCCATGCCTGTTCCTATACACTGATCACTCCCGGAAGAAGTCCTGGTGGATAATGAGCACTAACACTGAACTGCTTAGTGGACTTCTCATTACTCCCATCACAGCAATTCATCTGGAGTGAATTTATGCTCCGACTATTGATTTATGGATCTTTCTTTGCATTCGAGTTCCTCATGTGCTAGGAATTTTGAGTGAGAAGTTGCCTGTTACTATTCTGTCTATCTATCTATCTACCCACCTATCATCTCTCTCCATCTCTCTCTCTCCCTTTCTCTCTTTGTTTAATCTTTCCTCCTCCCTTCCTTCCCTTTTCTTAATCCCCTCCATCCTGACGGGACGTTTTGTGGTCACTTCTTCCTGCCTCCCTCCCACCCCACCTGCCACCACCCAGCTAGCTCTTATAATACCATTTCTGGGCTCAAATCCACAGAGCTTTGAGTCCCAGATCCAACCTCCAGTCCAGCTGGCCACCCCGCTCATGCCTTGAATATATGGTAGTATTTTTGTACAGCTGCATCCCTGCTTCTTAGCACTGTAGGTCCAGGCAGTAGGTCCTGGCTGGTCAGGCACCACCCTTGGTCTTGGGCATGGGCATGGGGGCAAGTGGTGCCTTGGACGTTAATTGATGACTTTGGTTTATGTGGCCTGTCTCATAAGGGGCACATTTAGATGTTATTTCCCACAGAAGTTGCCTCGGCCACCAGTCCCCTCTTCTAGACCTGTATTCCAGCTCCACTCGGCACTTTAACTTGCTATCATTTTCTATTTCCAGCTATTTATTTTCTATTCTCACATATATATGTATTCAAATATATACATTTTCATTGCTTGCATTCCTTGTATTGCTATGCATTTGGAAAGAGGGGATGCTCTGAAGCCTGACTCCTAATACCATCTGAGAGGGAGACTTCCGATGAGAGCTTCATTCTTTTAAATATTTTTATTAATATAACAATTTAATTGATATATTATTTTTATTAATATTTTTCTAATTATAGAGATAATAGATAATCATTACAGAAAATGCTGAAACTTCTAAATCCCATAACATATTTTGTAAACCTTTGTCTCCATAAATTCATACACACCAACACACACACACACTTATGAAATTAGTTCATACTGATTCAGTTGGTTTTCTGCTTTCATCATCAATTATTATGTTTCACAAATTCTAAATATAATACCTACCCACTGGTAGATCATTCATACACCAAGGAAGTATAAAATTATACCTCCTCTAATTTCACCAAAGGTGGAAATTGAAATATTTCATTCTGCACATTTAAAAATTTTGGATAATAAATTATACAGTTTTGAATGGTACTTTTTTCACATTATTGTATTTTGATAACATCATCAGTATTTTCCCAGGTTATCAAAAGATGGCTTGCAGTGCCACACAGCTCTAGATTTTGGGGGATCTTTTTGAGGGCGAAGGGATTTCCCTTGAATAAAAGAGTATATCACCTGTAAATTCTACAATTTTTTGTAATTTTTAGTTTTGAAAATGTACTCAACCCTCAAAAAGAACATGTATGGTCAGCTTAACGTATAATCATTATTTCAATCTATAGTTACAGCGCTTAAATTTTCTGCACCACTTTTTATTTTATATCTCCATGATCTCTGAAGACTTAAAAGAGTGTGCTAAAGCGTTTCGCAAGTCTTTCAACCAACTCAGTTTTCCGTCTAAGAAATTTTGATTGGTATATTTAGTTAAGACGGCTCTTAAAAGAACATTGTCATAATTAATTGTATCTTTTAGCAAAATAAAAGAACTTCTTTGGTTCAATGTTTTTGCCTATTTCTCTTTTGTCTGATGTTAATTCTGTCACCACATATGGCTTTCGTTTGTTGTTTCCCTGATAAATATTTGACCATTTAATATTAACTTTTCTGTTGGTTCTTTATTAAGAAGTGAGTCTTGTAAGCAAGTCCCAGTGAGATTTTATCTTACTTTCATCTTTTTTTTCTGTTTGTTATCACAGATGATATATGTGGACTTATTTTTATCATTTTATCACTTTTGTTTTTATGTGCTTTGGGTATTATTCTGTTTTTTTGCTGCCTTTATCTTTAGTAGCTTGGTAAGTATCTATTTTATTTATGATTCTATTAGTGGTTAGATTTATGCTTTCAAAAACATTGTTAGTTAGGGACTGGGTTCAGCTGCCTGAAATAGAAAAATCATCCAGATCGGAACTCCCTGTTCTCAGAGAAAGGAAGTCAGAACATAAGAAGACAAAGTTATGCAGCTGCTCCCTGCGGTCATCCACGATCCGGACTCCCCCCACCCCCCCACCCCTCCGCCTCTCTGTTCTGCATCCTGAGCATCCGGCTTTCATCCCATGGGGCCTCAGTATCCCAGAGCAGGGCTGTGTCTTTGCCTCTCATCCACAGTCTGAACAGGACCCAGCAGGAAGGAAGGGAGAGGGGGAAGGTGGAAGACGGAGGTGAAGAGGCCAAGAGAGGGGAGGTGGAGAGAGGGAGACTAACAGGGAGGAAGAGGGAGTTGCCTCTGAGTGGTGACACTTACCTAGACCTCCTGTCAGCTTTCTCTTCTGTTTCATTGCCTAGAACTGTGTCACATGACTACCTCTAACTATAAGAGGCTGGAGAATAGAGGGGTTTTATCACGAGTCATTTGCCGCTCTGGACAAAAAACTGGGTTTTTCCGAAGAAGAAGGGAGAATATATTTCAGGCAAACCATTAGAAATTGCTTACCCATTATTTCTAAGACTGAAATAACAGTGTCTTGTCTGCCTGCTGCTGTCCCCCCAGCCCTACCCGCAAACACACAACTGCATTTTAACTCCCGGTATTCAGGAATTTAAACTGTAAATTTTAAACCCATTTTTTCACTAAATTATAAGTTTACATTATATAACTTCTCTCAGGGTTTTTAAAACCACACTAAGATTTTAAAACCCTTTCTAACATTATAAATCCATGACTTCATAATTACTGAGATTCACTATTTCAGATTCTTTTGAACCATAAAACTGCTTGACTTACATTTGGGATTTTGGTTCTTTTCTCAGTTGTCTGAAGTATGCGTTTCAGTGATTTTTGAGAATATGTGCATGCAGGGTGGTGTATTCTCTGCATTCTCACATGTGGGAAACTATCTTCCTCACTCAACACTCCAGTGTTGTCCATCACATCTGAAAATTGTCACATTTGGAAATAGTTGTCATTAAAAAATGACCACAATTCATTCAGGCCCTTAATTCCTTTAAAACTAAAAAGAAATGTATTGTTCTTTTAAGGCCAGGCTCAATAGCTTCTCAATTCCAAAAAACAAAACAAAACATAAATATCATTCTATAAACACATTGACCAACAGCACAGATCTTAACTGAAATTTTCTTGTAACAAGGAGGCAGGAAACACATGGCATACCATTAACGAGACTTCTAAAGACACATTTCTTCCTTGATGAAATGCAAATTTCACCCTTTATGGCAGCCCCATCTCGCTGCTTCTGTGATCCTCCTAGAACATCTGACTGTCTACACCCTCCATTTTATGTTCATATACTTTTTATTTGTAACTTATATTTTATTTTGCTCTTCTCGATGTACAGTTTATGGATTTTAACAATGCATAGAGTTGTGCAACCTTCACCCCAGAAGGATGTAAGAAACAGGAGACATCACCCCAACAGTTCCCTCCTGCAGCCCTTTTGCAATCAAACCCTCCCTCTTCTCCTAACCTACTGCAACCACTGATACCTCCTCTGGGCCTATCATTTTGCTTTTTACAGAATATCATATAAAGGTTAGAATAAAAATGTATAAAAGTTAATATAGTTGTTTTAAGTTCCCCAATTTGTGGTATTTTGTTATGGTAGCCCTCAGAAACCAAGAAAACCAGCTGAAGGATATTTAGTCTGCTTACAGTTTGAGAAATAAATATGTAACTATTTGAATCTGACTTTTTTTCACTAGCATAATGCATTTCAGACTCATTCACATTATTGCATGTATCATCAGTTTCTTCCTGTTTATTTCTGAGCAATATTTTGTTGGGTGGATGTACCACAGTGTGTTCATCCAATCACTAGTGTAGTGGGTTAAATTATGTCTCCAGAAAAGAGGTGTTCCCATTCTAATTCCATTACCTGTGAATGTGACCTTATTTGGAAATAGGGTCTTGGCAGATACAATCAAGTTAAAATGAGGCCACACTGGATT
The DNA here is from genome assembly GCF_040802235.1 of Manis javanica. Lineage (NCBI taxonomy): Eukaryota > Metazoa > Chordata > Mammalia > Pholidota > Manidae > Manis > Manis javanica. Next base: position 70,927,455 of record NC_133168.1, read on the forward strand.
TGAAAGGACCCAAAATTCAATGACATATCTTTGTAAGAAAAGGGAGAGAGCAATTTGCATACAGAGACACAGAAGAGACATGGGAAGAAATCATGTGAAGATGGAGGCAGAGATGGGAGTGATATATCTACAAGCCAAGAACACCAATGATTGCTGGGAGCCAGCAGATGCTAGGAAGACGCAACAAAAGATTTTTCCCCAGAGCGATCAAAAGAAACATGGCCTTGCCAACAACTTGACTTTGGATTTCTAGCTTCCAGAATTATGAGAAAGTTGATTTCTGTTGTTTTAAGTCTCCCAATTTGTAGTATTCTGTTATGGCAGCCCTAAGAAACTAATAAAACCAGTTTGGGAAATAATTATGAATACAGCTTGATATAAATTGGTTTATAGGTTTCTGTGTGAACATAGGTTTTTGTTTCACTTGAGTAAATCAGGAGTAGGATTGCCGGGCCATGTGTTAAGTGTAGGTTTAAGTTTATTATAAAACAGCCATAATGTTCACCAAAGCAATTCTACCATTTTGCACTCCTACTAGCAATGTATGAGAATCCCGCTGTTTTTCATCCTCACAACCGCTTGGTTTTCTTGAGCTGTATTTTTCTTGTTGGTTTTTAAAAAATGTTAGCCATTCCAGTTGTTGTGTGGTAGTATCTCACTGCAGTTTAATTTGAACTACCTTAATGACTAATGATGTTGAACATGTTTTCAGGTCCCTAAGTGCCATACACACATCTTCTTGGGTTAAATGTCTTTGTGTATATATATTTATACATATATAAAGATATATATATATATGTATATATATACACACCACACACTGCTGAAATTTTTATTGATATTGTATTAATCTACAAATCAAATTGGAGAGAATCTCAACAGTATCAAATATTTCAATTGATGAATGCAATATATCTCTCCATTTATTCAGGTCTTATTTGATCACTTTTATCAGTGTTTTATAGTTCTTTGCATAGAGATTCTGCAATATCGTGTTAGATTAATACCTAACAATTTCCCCTATTCAGTGCCACCATATAGAAATACCATTGATTTTTGCACTCGCATTTGGCACACTTTCTAAAATAATTCACTAGTTCTAGGAGCTTTTTGTAGATTCTCTGAGGTTTTCCATGAAGATTATCATGTTGCCTACAAATAAAGATGGCTTTACTTCTTTCGTTACCGATATTTATGCCTTTTATTTCCTTTTCTTGTCTTATTGTGCTATCTAGGACTTCCAATAGAATGTTAAATAGAATTGGTAAGAGCAAAAATCTCTGTATTTTTTACATTGTGCACAAAGCAAAATCTAAAGCATTCAGTCTTTCAAAAACAAGTACGATATTGGCTATAGGTTTGTATAGTTGCACTTAACCAGGTTAAAAAGTTAAAATGCTCCCCTCTATTCCTAGTTTGCTGAAAGGTCTTGTCATAAATGGGTGTTGACTTTTGCCAACTACTTTTGTTTCTGTATCTCTTCAGATGACCATGAAAATTTTCTTTTTTAATCCATTAATATAGTGAATTACATTGATTGATTTTATGTTAAGCCTGCCTCAAACTCCAAGGATAAACCCCATCCATTTGTGCAACATCCTTTCTCATATATTATAAGATGCAATTTGCCTATATTTTCTTGAGGGCTTTTGCATGTTTATTCACAAGGGATATTGTACTGGAGTTTTCTTTACTTGAAAGTATTGTCTGGTTTTGGTGTAAATGTAATATTAGCCTCATGAATAAATTGGGGATTGTTCCCTCATTTTCTTTTTCAAGGAAGATTTTGCATAGAATTTGTATTATTTCTTCCTTAAATGTTTGTAGAATTCACTAACAAAACCAATTGGAACTAGAAAATTAATTCTTAGAAGGTTTTAAAAAAAACAATTTCTATAGTATATATGATAATTTCTTTCAGGCTACCAATTTCTTTCAGGGTGAGTTTTAGTAATTTGTATCTTTCAAATAATTTTTCCATTTAATCTAAGTTGTTGAATATATGAACATAGTCCATAATATCAATAGAGTCTGTACTACTCACTTAATTTATTTTTAATTCCTCTCTCTTATACCTCTGATTTTGATCATTTGTATCTTCTCTCTTTTTCCCTTGGTCAGTCTGGACAGAGACTTGTCAATTTTTTTTTCAAGGTTTCTTTCAGGTTCTCCATTATGTTTTCAATTTCTTTTAACTTTATTATTTCCTTTATTATGGTTAATTTTTATTTGATTTACTCTTATTTTCCTAACTTCTAAAAGTAGAAGCTTGGATTATTTACTTCACATCTTTCTTCTCTAACATAAGCATTTAAGGATATGAATTTTCCTCTAAGCACCACTTTAGCTGCATCCCACAAATTTTGATATGTTGTATTTTCACTTTCATTTGATCCAGCATATTTCCTAAATTTCCTTAAGATTCTCTCTTTGACTATTGGTTATTGACAAGTGTACTATATGATTTTCAAAACTATTTGAGAATAAGGCAAATATTTCTTTCCTATTTATATCTATTTTAATTGTATTATAATCAGAGAACACACTTTGTATGATCTCAGTTATTTTACATATTTTAGGTGGGTTTTATTGCCCAGAACATGGTCTAATTTGATGAATGTTTCAGGTGTGTTTGAAAAAAAGTATGTATTATATGATTGTTGGGTGGAGTGTTTTATGAATATGTATTTGTTCAAGTTGATAGCAGTGTTTTTCAGCTTTTTATATGCTTGCTGATTTTATATCTACTTGTTTTGCCAATTACTAAAAGATGACCGTTAAGTCTTAAACTATAATTATGGATTTGTTTACTGCTCTTTTCAGCTCCATCATTTTTTGCTTTATATATATTGAACTCTGTTATAAGGCATATGTATGCATATTTAGATGTATGCGTTTTGATGAATTGATCCTTTATTATTATATAATACTTATCTTTATTCTTGGTAACTTTTTTTCCATTTGATCCCTGTTTAATCTGATGTTAATATAGCACCTCCATCTTTCTTTTGATTAGTCTTTGCATGGCATATAATTTTCCATCTTTTTAATTTTTTATCTACCTACAAAATTGTATTTACTGTGGATTTGTTATAGAAACAGTATATTTGAGTCTTAAATTTTTGTCCAATTAACAACGTCTGTTTTTGATTTGGTTTCTTTAAACAACTCACATTTACTGAAATTATTGATATGTTTGAATTTAAATCTATATTTTATTAATTGTTTTTCTCTAGTGCTCTGAGTTTTTTGTTTGGTTTACATATTTCCTGTTTTCTTTTAGATTCACTATTTTTAAATATTTCCTTTTAATTTAACTGTTGGATGTAGGGGCTATAAATTTTTACTGTTTCTTTAATAGTTGGTCTTTCACAGTTCACTTAGAGTTAATATTTTATTGCTTACAGCCATGTAGGTATCTTTGACCTCCTCCTTTTATGTAGTCCTTGTTATATGTATTCTTTCTACTGACATTTAAAATCACTTCATGAATACTGTAGGTTTCGCTCTCAACATTCATACATTATTTTAAACTCCAAATGATAGTAACAGTCTATTATATTTACCCAGATATTTAACAGTTTGTTGTTCTCTTCTTTCATTTTCGTTCCTGATGTTCTAATTTTCCTTGTGATGTCATTTCCTTTTGCCCTTAAGGGATTCCTTCAGCTGCTGAGAGTATGATCTTTATTTCACCTTCATTTTTCTCCTAAATATAAAATTCTGCTTGAAAGTTCTTTTTGTTTATACTTTAAAGAGGGTATTCCACTGTTTTCTGGCCTCCATGGTTTCTGACAAGAAATCTGCAATAAATAATCTCCTATATGTAGTGTATCTTTTTTTCTGGCTACTTCTAAGATCATTTCATTATCTTTGTTATTTGACGTTCATTATGATACATCTGGGACTGTGTTTCATGGGCTTTATCTTGGTTTGTGTGTACTAAACTACTTTAATCATTAAGTCATATCTTTCACCAAATTGGAAGTTTCTAATCATTACTTTCTCAAATATTTTGTTGTGTACTTTTACTGTACTCTTTTTCCTGCCCTTTGATGACATAAATATTAAGGTTTTGCTATTTTCCTACATAGCCCTGAGTCTCTTTTCAGCTTTTTTCAATTTTTTTTCTCCTTGTTCTTCAAATTGGCTAATTTCCATTTATTGTCATGTAGTTTAATACCAAGACAAATCTATGACACACAGTCCCAGATGTATCATACTGAACTGCTGAATAACAAAGATAGTGAAATCCTCTTGAAAGTAGCCAGAAAAAAAGATACACACTACCTATAGGAGATTATTGTTTATTCCAGATTTCTTGTCAGAAACCATAGAGGCCAGAAAACACTGGGTGTTGATTGGTGTGTTTCAGAAGTCAGTCAAATCAATCAAGTTCAGACTACAACTCTTTCTCACCCTCTGCGAGTGATAGTTTCAATGACAGTTTAGTTTGCAAAGCTTTTGCTATGCTTCCGGGGCTCAGGTGTGATTCTACGACTCATGTTGGTTCATGCCCCATAATTAGAGAAGTCTTCTTTAGCTATATTCTCCCAAATATTCCCCAGTTCTCTGACTCCCAAAGGCCTCTTTTACCAGTGCCTGTAGCCAGAAAGATGCGTTTCTCTATGGATTTTAAGCCTTATAGTGTTGCACTGTTCTGTGGGGTGGGGTTCACCCTTGGGATGAAAAATAAAAAGAGAGCACAAATAAAGCATCCCCACCCACACCCTCTCCAGTCCACTGGGGAACCCTTTTCCCAGTTCCTCTGACCATGGAGAGGGAGTATCTGTTGGTGTTTAGATGCTCCACCACAACTACCACATCTGAGTAGTGCAGCTCCATGAGGGGGTTTGACTCAGGCACGGCCAGGAAAGGAAGGTGAAAAACAACAAACAAGTGGGATCTCACCCCACATTCTACTACTCTCCGAGGCCTCCTTTACTGGTCTTCTGATCAGAAAGATGTTCTGTGTTTGGTGGTGGTGGTGTGGGGCGGGGGTGTCGCTCCTCACACCTGTTGTGTTTCCACTTTTCAGACTGTTGGTCTCCCATGAATCCAAGCTCAGACATGAAGGAGGCAGAAACACAGGAAACTTACCAGCACTGGCTGTTCTTCCAGTTCTGACTTCCCTCCTCGGCTTGACGGCTGTTGTTTACTTTTCTGAGTCTTTAAGTAGTTGCCTTCTGTCTTCTGTCCAGCGGTTGGCGTTTCAATCAGTAGGATAGATAAGAAGTAGCTTACTCCGTCTCAGTCAATCCCAGAAGTCTGTGGTGTGGTTATTATGTAGAACAATTTGCCTCTTGGTTTCTCCCATTTTTATTTTTTATTCATCCCCTAAACAACATTTTTCTTTCTGTCACACTGTTTATTATACTGAAGTTAAAAATAAAGTAACATCTCTTCAAGAATTATACCTATCTGCCCACCATGGGCTTTTGATTTTCCAGTTTGTTAAAGCCATATGTGGTATTAAAATCTTCGTAAAGTTAAATTAATGCAATCTTTAGGGTATGTGTCCATCATTAAACTTCCTGGGAAAGGAGGTTAAATAGTTTGACAAAAGAACATTGAAACTACAAAATTTTTAATCATCTATCTGCTCTTAAGTTAGACTTGTTTTATTCAGCTACAGGATCAGAAGCCTGTAACGACATACCTCTTCCTCTCCCACAAGAGTGTGATTAGAAAGGCACCATATGGTAGCAGTCTGTGTTTTATATATAAATGGGACAGGGGAAGGAGGAGGAGTGACAGAGGAGGGGATGAAGGTAGTTTGGATTGCTAACCAAGTATGGTAAGAAAAAGCAAGATGAATTCCATTTCTGTAATAGAACACCTACTATACAAGAAGAGTATGTGCTGCATGCTGGAGTGGATTTTTAAAATGCATTAAGACAAGTTTCCCTACTTCCTAGGAGTTTGGTAAGAGAGAAAACTTATACACCATTCTTTTAAAATAAGTCGAAGTGTGATAATGTCAAGAGTGATCAATACCATAAAGGGTATTCTGAAATGGAAGGGAGAATGGGATCATCAGCATAGACTTCATGAAAGAGATGGAATCCTTAAAGGAGAAATAGCATTGGGGATTAAAAGGATTGGGAAAAATGTAGAGATTAAGTAGAGTGAGAGTATCAGAAGAATCTAAATCATAGGAAATGTCACACGTTTGAGTTGTTTGCTGAGCGGTAGGAGATAAAACTGAAAAAGGAGACTGGCACCAGACCATCAAGGATATTAAAAGCCAAAGCAAAATGTAAGAGCTTTATTAATGTAAGAGTTAATGAAAAGCCATAACTGAAGGTTGCTGAGAAGGAAGAGCAGCATCATGAAAGCTCTGATTTCAGAAGATGCATCCATAGGGTGTGAACTATGGCGATGCTAGAGGAGGGAAGGACGTGGATAGAAAACCAGCTTCATTACTTCAGTGATCTGGACAAGAGTTACCGAATGTGTAAGAAAGGTAATGAAGATGGGGATGGAATGCACAGCAGGTAGGTTAAATGTACCATCAATGATGGTCCTGAGCACCCTGAGAACACAGAGGAGTGGTGGGCTTGGGAGAAAAGGGGGCAAGTTCAGGGGGATATTTTGGGTTTCGGTTGCTTATGAGACAACTCGCTAAAGATGCTCTTCAGGCAGGTAGGATAAAAGAGCTCAAAAGCACAGGGGAAGGGCCAACTCTAGAAATGGGGAGCAAATGGTGAAATCGTAAGGGTGGATGGAATCATCAAGAGGTGAGAAAAACAAGAGAAAACCATAGGAGAGAGCCAGCTTTTAGGGCAGGATGTAAAGAGGAGAGAGAAGCTTGGGGAAAGAGGAAGAGCCCAGAGGAGTGACGGTAATCCAGAGAGCGAGGACTCAGAGGGAGCACTATGGGGGGGGCGGGGGGTGAGTGCTGAGACAGCCTGCAATTAGGAGACCAGTGATCCTCATGGGAGCAGTTTCAACAGAGCAGTGAAGGCAGAAGCCAAGATGCAGGGCGAAGAAGTGAGGGGCAGTGACAGGGAGGGAGGGCGGGGAGGTTGCAGGGGTAGGGGGCAGCAGATGCATCTCCCTCAAAGAAGTCTAGCAGTGAGGACCCGAGAGGAATCTGGCTTCTAAAGGGTAAACCGAATCAGGAAGACAACTGGGCACCAACAATTTGAGGGAAGAGTTGCTCTGTGATGTCAGATGTACTTGATAACTAAGAAAAAAAATGAAGACAACTGGGCACCAACAATTTGAGGGAAGAGTTGCTCTGTGATGTCAGATGTACTTGATAACTAAGAAAAAAAAATGATGTGGAAAACAGGAAATGATGGAGGCAGGCAAAAGAAGGTCTTCCATGTACAAAGTGACATGGATTTTGTTTTCTTCAAAAATCTCTCTCAGCTTATTTTGGAAAGGTTTACTCCCCTACCCCATCTTTACTGGGTTTATGATACCACAGAAGGCCAGGGAATGATGTCAAGTTCCACAGGTAAAGACTACAAGGAAAGAACATGCTCTTTCCAAGCAGCTGCAGGGAGGGAGGGAGGGCAAAGCAATGAAGCAATGATCTGGAAGCTTTGACAACAAGCAAATGACTTTGACCCAACAATCAGACCTGAAGCCAAACTATTGCTGCAGCAGCTTCTCTGCTTGGGGATTTCCAGGGGAAACCCAACCGCCTCTCATGGGCTCCACCCGCTTCACTCCTGTCTCTTCCTGACCAGCCTCTCCTCCTTGCCCTTCTTTCCACCACCACCTGCTTGCAGAAAGGAATGTGGCAGAAAGAGCACAAGCTTGACAAAAAGCTAAGAAATAGGTAACTCTTCCTGCCTCAGCCATTAATGGGGAGCATGGACATCAGGGACCCCCCTTTGGGGAGTCAATGTCCCCCTATGTCACTTGTTGCTCTAAGACTTTGTGAGAAAGTTAAAGGAAGGCTTGGGGGAAGGCCAGAAGGTCTGCAGTGGATGGTGTCTCAGACCCTCCCAGCCATCCCTCTGGGGTGGATTGCCCAGGAGCTTTAGGGACATGCTCCAGTGCACCATGGTAAACTGCCCCCCAAGTTACTTAACACCTATTTGTAAAAACTGCGGTGAAATGGGATGGGAGTAAATGGTGTTGTCAGCCTCACCCTGGCTATTCTCGCCCTGTTCGCAGAAGCTTTCTCAAGAACGCAGTGGGGTGTGCGTGCAGATCCAGCCCCTGCAGGGCTGACAACCCGCTCCTTCGGGAGGACATTTTCAATCTAGGAATGATCAAGGCATGAGTTCTCATGGGAAACAGAGAAGCACCTTCCTCTCTCTCTCTCTCCCTCCCTCTTTCCCGTCCTCTTTTCTGTCCTCCCCTCCTGCAGGGACGTCTAGGTGGTGACATTTCAGGCAGAATGTTTTTTGCCCTGGCTTTGTCCTTAGCTCTGCAGGGACACAGGGAGCTGGACGAAGAGGAAGATGGACAGGAACAGTGTGGATGGGAACACATGCTGGCGGCTCATGATCAGCTCTTTCTAACCTTAAAACAAAGTGAGCCATTCGGATCACTAGACTAGACAAATGGGGGAGGGCTTGGAGACAGGAATTGGATTGGAGACTTAAATTCTTTGACCAAAGCTTCCACCTCTTTGCTTGTATGAACACCTCTCAGCAACCTGAGAGAGGGGCCAGCAGCTGACAGGTGCCCACACAGCCAGGAATAAAGTCCTTATCTACTGCCTCACCGGACCCCTCCAAGGCACTCCTGGGGACATCAGGAAGGAGGTCAGGACCATAAAGGAAAGACGGTAAGTGAGCCACGTGCCAGGTCTCACAGTCAAGAAAAGAGCAGGCACTGAATAATGAATGATGGAACTCAGAGGCTCCATTGTCAGTAAGGTAGCAGAACTGTGTTCTCCCGAGGAGGACCGCGGGAGGCTCACGCCAGGGAGGCCGCGCTGCTGCTGTGTGCAGGCTCACGTGGCTAAGCGGGGAGCAGAGGCCCAGCCCTGCTGTCCTGGGTGCGCCGCAGCCGCTGCGGAGGCCCCGCTTGCCTGCAGTTGCACTCATACAAGCCTAAAGGACGTAAATAATCTGTTATTAAACATCCCTATGCTAATAGCGTGGCTCCATATTTATCCAGCTCTCTGCCACGAGCCCAAACCTTTAACCAGCAGACCAGAACTGTTGATCTTAACACCTTCGAACAGATGGAAACTGCACAAGTGGGAGAAACAAATAGAAAAGCAAACTATACCTCTTCTGCACTCCCTGTGGCCCAGAAAGGACATATTGTGCAAAGGGGAACTGTCAGGAGAAAAATCGCAATTTCTTCAGAAGTCAATGTACCTTTAATTTCAAAAGTACAACTGAGCACCGTTTTCTAGACAGATGATTCCCCACTTCATATCTCTTGCTGCTCTTTGGATAGCTTCTGTTATTTCTCTTCCATCTGTTATTTTCATTTATTTCAGCTTTTCCAAATTGGAGGAACTTATTTTGGGAACGATGTATTCCAGAGATGTTACCCCATTTAAAAAGAACAATTTTTTTTTTCCAACTCGGAAGATTATTTTCTGGGTCCAGGAATCAAGTATTTTTCTTGGTTCAGAAATTAGCAGTCTTGTCTTCAGAAGCATGCTGCCTGAGCCTCCTCCTGAGCGCCAGGAAGAGGGGGTGGGTTCGGCCGTTGTCCTGCTGCCCCAGGTACGGGTCTCACTTCGGACCTTCCTCTCCGGAGCACATCAAGTCCCCTTGAGGAAGGGCTTCCATCAGCCCAACATGCCCTCCTGCGTTTTGGCAGCAGGGGGAGGGAAACAGAAATAAATGTATATCTGTGCTATGACCGAGGAGTCACTTTCTCAGAAAGATGGGGAAGAGGGAAGAGGAAAAGCCTGCACCTGCTGGGAGCATGCTGTGCAGAGGCAGGAAGGCACGTGAGAGTAAAAGCGGGCAGGGAATTCAGAGATTCCCCGAGTCCCCCACACAGCCCAAGAAGAAGGAACAAGGTATCAAGAGGACCCAGTTTCCTTCCCATAGGTGACATTTTCACTTTGAGGCTTCTCCTAGGTGTTAAAAAGTTAAATACATGAAATTTAACAGGTGACATCTCTCCTGAGTGATGTTCCTGTGCCTCGTCTCCCTTCCAACCTCTCCTCACTTGGGACTCTGACCATGAGGGATCACTAGTGATTCCCCGTGTGCCATGGGCTCGCCTGTGAACATGCTTTTGTATGCGTGCAGTCCGCCCACATGCCATTTGCTCTGTTCTGGGCCTGGGGAACTCCTGCTCCTGTCCTCCAAGCCAGCTGAAATGTCATCCCCTCTGGGAAGCTTTCTGAGCCTCCCAAACCACAGCTGTCATGTGTTCCCCCAGCTGTGTTCCATGCACTCAGCTCACATCTCACTTACGATAGTTTATCTTAACAGTTTTTCCCACTGGACTGTGTTAAACTCAGGTGTGCCACCAATATTTGTGGGTGGGATGAATGGAGATAGATCCTGATGGGTGAATGTGCGCTGTCACACGGGACAACACAAAACACAATCTGGAATCAAAGAGGGCCCCAGCAAGTCGACTTCATCACCTTCTTCACAGTGTGTTAATCCAGTGAAACACAGACTTTGCCATTAAATGTCTCTGTGGTTCTCAGTGCACAGAGACATAGTGAAAAAATTATGAGATTCAGACGCAAGGGACAATGGCTCTAATATTGTTTCTGCCATTAACCAGTTGAGTGATGTCCTAAAACTCACTCACTCTAGCTGTCTAAGTCACTAATGTTATTTCCTTTACCTTTTCTCACCTATTTTGAGGTTTAAAAAAATGAACTAATAGATGTGAAGGTGTCTAATAGCTACCCAGGAAACTGATAGTCTGATTGAGTTGCCTTAAACGTTTCCTCCTCTTCTCATTCTACCAATCTTTGCCTATAAATATGACCACAATAAAATAATCATAGAAATAATAAAAATTAAAATATTTTATTCTAGCTCAAGAGCTCCTGCTGTTGTTTTTTTACTTGTACGTATGAGTATAAAAGAATTCCATAATAAGTTCTTTAGGAAAGGACATGTTAATTAGCATATGAAATAAAAGCCTATCACACTAAGGTGGGCTTTTAAAAGAACACTTGAACTTCAGTTTGAGAAGAGCTGGAAATCTACTGGCCCAACCTTCTACTTTAGGATGAGGAAAAGCAGGCTGGAAGAGATCATGTAGCCTACGTGAATTAGAGACGAGGCTGGGATTCGAACCTGTTACCCATTTGCCACACAGAGCTTGGCGACCCAGAGTGGGACATGGAGATGCCCAGGAGGAAGGACATCGGCAGTACTCCCCAAACTGGAGGGGCTGGAGGCCTGCTGGCCCAGGCTGCAAGCCGGCAAGATAAGAGAGGAACCCCTGCTCTTCTTCTCCGCCCTCCTCATGCTGACGCACCCACACTGACCCCCTCACTGGGTCCCGCCCACTCCAGGCACACCCGGTCTCAGGAGCCATGCTCTGGCTTTCTGTGGGCCAAGAACACCCTGCCTCCACCCGCCATGTCCGTATGACCGGCTCTCTCACCTCCTTCAGGTCTGTGCCTCCTTCTCATTGAGTATATCCTTTACCCTTTTTAAATTGCAGCCCCTTCTCCCAGCCCTTTCCCCTTTTCAGCTTTATTTTTTTTCCATGGCATGCTATGTCTTTGTTTACTGTTTGTCTCTCTTCCCTCACATGAGGACAGGGATATTCATCTATTTTGCTTACAGCCACGTCTCCAGTGTGTGGAACAATGCCTGGCACTGGCTCAAAAATATTTGTGGAGTGAATGAATATATGAGAAGGACTCACAGCAGAACCATCCCTGAGAGATGGGGAGAGGCATCATTCCTTCTCAGTGTCCTCTCTTTGTAGGTAAGAACCTTGTCACTAAGCCCCTGGAGGTTTCTCCTGTTCACTGTAGGCTCTTCAACTAAAACTGAGAGTTGCTTTACTATATGCAGCTCAGAGAACCCATCATTGGAAAACTGACACACCATTTACTGTTACCTGCCAGGAAAGTGACTTCCAGGTGACTGGGGTTAATTAAAACAGCTGAACCAGGGTTAGAATGCTTTAAATTTTCCTGGATATCATATCCCTTCTTGATGATTTAGATGGGGTTCCTGGATCCTGAAGGCCTTAGTTCTTGCTAAGGGCAGAGAGATTAGTTTGAAGTTGAACTTTAAGGTAATTATTATATTTTAATTCATCCCTGATATCAACTCATTCACTGGCCACTAATGGATTGCATGCCTGTCTATACCCAGAGGGGCAACCTCTGGGGCATCATGACAGGAGTGAGGAACTCGAACTTGCCAAGCCAAGGGTCATTACCGGGAGCTGCAGCCACAGGCTACTGACCAGAAATAGTGAGTAGGGACAGCAGAATTTAGAGTCTGGAGTTTTAGATCGAGCAGGTCTCAACAGAGGCAAGGCATGGGGCCTGTGGGCAGTGAGCCGTCAGGAAAGGAGAGCCATGCAGGAGCTCGAGCAGCTGTACAGGTCCATGACAGGACCTAGAGCCCAGTGACTTGCTACAAAGCACCTCTTAAGCAGGCCCTCCATGAACTTTCTTGAGCCAAAGAGAGAGTTTAAAAGGGCACTAAAATCCAGATATACGCATGTGTCCAAAACATCCACCCCAAAGCTCAGCCATCTTGTACCCTTCAAAAAGAAAAGAAGAATTCTATGACTACTTCCCTAATTTAGAGTACAATTTAATGTGCCCAATTCATCCTCACTGTCTAGGCTTCATCCTGTGCAGTAAGCCTTTTGGGAAGCATTCAGCCTCCTTTAGGTCACTGGAGCAACTCCGCAGATGAATGCTTCCTAAGTCTCCTTGTCCTGAAATCCCCCCTGCTTCCCAGCATTCCAAACTCCCAAGAAGAGTATTGGAAAATGCCTTTGCTACCAAGAAAAGATTCAATAACCTGTTTCCTTTGCTTTGACCCACAAGAGACAAAAAGTGATTAAATTAATCTGTTTTACTTCCAATGCTCTGATCCTGTAATGTTTATCCACACTTAGTAGAACATACGCTGGAGGCTATTTTTCCAAAAGTAGTGAAGGATTCACCCTCCACCATGTACTTTTCAATTTACTTTACTTTCAGCAGCAGAGTCCTTTTATTCAAACAGAACTGTACATGATAGTCAGATACACAGAGCAGTGAAATTTGACCTGCTATGAGTAAAGCAGGTAGTGGCATTAAGAACCATCTCACATTCCTTGGCGACACATGAGATACAGTGGTGGAATCCTAGGGCATCTAAGAGCATCCTTTGGAAACCTTGGCACAAAGGCATGTATACTCATTTGTCTGACCACAGCACAAGTAAACCAAAGCATGCACAAGAGATGAATAAGCTTTGGGTCAGGTTCCAAGAAAGAAACTTAATTATGCACAGATAGTATGACTCTCCTGAGAGCCACATGCTAACCATCCAAGCCCTTAATCAAAGAAACCTGCAAAAAGAGAATATGCATTAATAATAAACTAAGGCTGAACAATAAGTCTGGCCTCTTCAAGAAAGTAAATATTTTGCTAATAATATCAACAGCAATAAAACCCACTAATAAGAATGGCCAACGGCCAATGCTGGTATATCTTGACTCAGAGCTATTAGGAGTCCAGTGTTCCAGGCTCTCCCAACCTTGAACTTTCAAAATAATTCTGAAGGGATCCCCACAGGCCAGTGTGGATGCATTGCTCTAACAAACTCTTGCTCTATGGGAAACCAGAGTTAGGCACAGATAAAAGTTCTGATTTGCCCACACATTAGAAGAAACTTCTATTTGTTTTGGGATGTCTTTCATCTTCTCCTTAGTGAATATTGTCTCCCTGACTGCTCCAAGCTGTAGGAAGCTTCATTTTCTTAGATGAGTAAGAAAATTTGAGTTAAAGAAAACTACATGTTCAATATAACATGAGAATGAAAGAATGGTTTCCCCCATTATGATGAGCCAATTTTTTATGAACTTAAAAAAAAATTGTCATTCCAAAGATAAATGAAGAAAGTGAAGAGAACCCACCCCAAGCCCAAAAACTACTCTGTTCTGGATTCCACTGCAGTGTTTTCATATTTCTAAGAATAAAATCTAATCAGCTGCACAAGGCATAATGAAATGCATTGCTATGTGGCTTTCTCTGTACACAAATTGAGATATAAATAGGCTATGTCAGCCCAGAAAGGGATTAAAAATCCCACCAAATCTAGGACTTTTATTCTCCTTTGTATCTGAATTATTTAGGGTTAGGTTTGGTTATATATGTCAGAAAGCAAATAAATAATAGTGATTTTAGAAGGATAGAAAGTTGTTTGCTGCCTCCTGCCAGTGAAGCCCAGAGCTAAGTCGTGCAGGGCTGGCTGGGCAGCCACGGTCCTTCCAGTCCGTGTTACTCAAACCTCATCCTCAGGCTCCAAACGTCAGACAGCATCCATCTTCCAGGCAGCAAAGCAGAGACAGAGATGAAGCAGCTGAGGGCAAAGGTCTGTGCCAGCTGTCTGTTAAGAATGCTTTCCTGTGCCCAGCATGGTACTTTTGCTTTATGCCATTGGCCACATCCCTGATTTGCAGTTTTAAAATATCACAATTAGTGATTTATAAGGGGGCGCCACCTTACCCTACTGGAAATGTTACACAGATTATAATAACATCAGAACAATTCTGATCCCTGAAACACATCTGGCACTAAAGTTGTCAGAAAAGGGATTATGGAGCAATTACCAATACTATTTATTATGTTCTTATTCTAAATCTTTCCACTCCACCTTGGAAGGATGCACGGTGGTACTCTAGGTGAAGTCTCTAGCTTCTGTTCATACCGGCATTTCTCAAACCTCGCGTCACATCAGGGATGGGTCGCTGTCATAACTGAGGGTCACTGTGATCAGCTATGGGGTGTGCCAACAGTAACATAAGTATGAATCCCCCTATAGGTTTTGGAAATTTGATGACTGAAAATATATCTTCTTAAAAGGATATTGGGATATGGAAGCAAAATAACCCTGTGTTCCTGTGGGAATATTTTAGAGATTCCCTCCCATCATGTCACAACAAAGTAAACATCCTTTCCTAAAATAGGGAGTTGACATGTCAGTAATGAGCTAAATTTTAATAATGCCAAGAAAAGGCATCACAACGCCCATGGTTTCTATTTACAAATAAAGTATCTTATTTTATGGGGATTTCGGGGAGTTCATTGAAGCAGGCCTCATGAGGCAGCCATTTCCAGCATCCAGTTGTAAGACTTCTGTTTCCTACTTTGTAATATGGTTCATAGATTCTCTCCAAGCTTACATGCAAGTATGCCAGCAGCAGGGCTCGGCCTGGGAATTCAGCTAAAGATTGTACAATATGATAGAATATGACCAGCATCAAGAAAAACAGAGGAGGACTGGGTGCTCAACGGCAGGCCAAGCTGGTCACTCAATAGGGAGGTTTTGAGGACATTCAGGCCTTCTTCAGAGGGTCCCAGAAACACTGGGAAAGCACCTACTGAGTGTCAGTCATTGCCCAGGTGATGGAAGGAAATACAAGTGCGCTCGGGTGTCCCAGCTGAGACGGGGTGCACGCCTTGGTTGATTTTGGTAAACCAGTTGGTGGGTGGTCCCTCCTGAGTCTCACAGGAGTTGACTTGCAGCCTACGCAGTGAAAAGAACCAGGTGTCTGGTTCTCCGCTGGCCCCATGGATGAGGACGCACCCTGAGAAGAAAACAACATCATCCCCAGTTCTCCACAGAGCACAGGGACCCCTTGGCAGGTGCAGCTGTGGATGAAGCAAACGTGGGAGGTCCCTGACGATTCAGAGCCCTGGATGCAGCGTGTGAACACGGCGCTGCCTCGCGAGGCCCCTGGCAGGAAGACACGTTGGGGTGACACCCTCACACAGGAGGCGCATCAAGAAAAGACTTGGTCAGGAAGGCAGTGGTCCTCCATCAGTCAGCAAAATGCACATCAAGCTGTTTGCATGGCCTCCTCTGAGCCCAGGGAGGCCCAGGGAATGTTAAGTACACCACACATGAAACTGGGTCTGCCGTGCAGAGAACGCACAGGCTAGGAGTGGAGAAAACATGCGAATGATTATAGAACACCATGAAGGGCTGATTGAGGTAAATATGCAATGAGGACAGACAGGAAGGGGCAATGGACGACAACACTGAAAGTACAGGTAAGTGAAAGACAAAGAGAAGGTGTCCCTGACAGGGTTGGGGGTTAGGGGTGGCACGGAGGTCTGACCGCCCAGAAGCCGCTGAAAACGCCCCCCTGTGGCGAGGACCTGGCATGGTCATGGTGGGGAGGACCACTGAGTGTTTGTCACCGAAAGTAACCACAATTACCCCTGCAATTTAGAAAGACAATTCCTGTAACAGTGTCGCAGAAATACTGGCAGTTCTAGGGAGGAGATGGACCAGAAAGCTGTTTCAAGACACTGTCAAGAGGAAGGCCTGAAGTAAGGAATCTCTCCTTGGGGAGACATAAAATAGAGACCATTTCTTTGATTGTATCCACCTCCACACCTCCTTTTCACCCCATTCCTGGTCACCCTAAAAACATTTACTTTCCTGAGTTTAAAAGAAATTATGTGAACAATCTGTCCTAACAATCTATCATTTTCATAAAGGTTTAGAGTCAGATGGAGGGCGGGGGGCTTACTACTAAACCCAGAGTACAGATCTTACAGATTAAGTTTTCTGTTGAAAGACCATTTAAAGAAACTGAAATTCATGGTAAGGAAGAACGTTTTGCTTAACAGTTTTAAGTTTCCTATGGGCCTTCCTGAGTCATCAACTGACTCATTCCACCTGCTCAATTTTATTATTAATTCAAAAAAAAAAAACGATAACAATGGAGTCAAAATTATGCTACCTGTTTTGATTTCTTTCCTCCCATCGCATCATTCTCTCGTTTTGCCCACATTTTGGCAGTTACACTCACTATCCATGCAACAAAGGGAAACATTCTCTTATTAAAAATGTTTCCAGCCCCCTCACATTCACATGAAATTGTTTCAATTCTAACTTTGTTTCAGTTCTTACATAAGATCCATTGCTATCTAATATTAGATCTTTGTATTAGATGTGACTTGCTTCTAAGGCATGGTGGGAGTTTGAGCTCTTTGCTAAAGCCAAAAAAAGCATTCTGTAACATGAAATAATCAACTCCAAATCTAATTATTTCTTAGATGTTGTTTCTTTTTTAATTTAAGATTTGGTCACTCTGAAAAGAAATATGTTTGTTGTAATTATTCATATGAGCATGAGTGGGTGTCTGTGCACATATGCTGCAAATTTAGAGATAAGATAATCTGATTAATGCTCAACGTGGAGTAAAAACCAAACCAAGAAGCCCCGCCTTGGCCTCACCTACCCTTCAGGTATGAACTCTGGGATCTACTCAGGCATCTAAAAACAATCACAAAGCCGCGGAGACATTCCACCTAAATGAATGTTTTCTCTTAGCGTTTGAAATTTGGGTGAAAGCTGCCTCGGCCCTGAACGTTGACTCCTACAATCAGAACCAAAAATGTGAAGCACTCTTGTCACTAACTTTGCAGAGTCCATATCAAACTGTCATGGTAAAAATGGTCTGAAAGATTATACATGGGTTTGAAGTTAACCTTGAAGTGAGATCATTGCTTTTTGAAAGTGGATCTGATTTTTTGTCACATGTTTTAAGAGATGAAGAACAAGGATGCAGAGGGCTGCTAAGAAGTAGTGTGCAGGCTCTTCTTTCCTTCGTATGTTGAGTTCTTGGCAGCTGGCACTCTTCACACACGATGATTTCTGCCAAGGACCAGGCTTGCAATTTGCACGTGAGCCTCTAGGCCTCCTGTCTGGACCAAACATCCTTGCCCCATGAGATTATACAATGGCAGTTAAGCCAAATATAACATACCTTCTACATACGTGCGTTTCTCTTACACAAAGTTCTATCTGCACCGATTTACTTCAACATGGCTTTGCTACGTTTTCAACATTTCTGCTCCAGTTGAAAAAGATTGCATTCCAGCTTTCTGTTGTGGAGTGGCTGAAGCAGGAGTGACAGTCAACAAAGAGAATCTTTGCTAGAAAATCTTGGGAAAGATAAGTAAAGATGAGGAAAAGTAAACTCGTGCTCAGAACTACACGCTACTGTTAGCTATAAGAAAGACAGACTTGAGATGAGTTGAGAACAAAAGCTTTTTTCAAGCTCAACACTTTAGTTACCCTATATCTCTGGACAATCTTAGAGATTGGGAGGACCAGGGGGGTGGGACTGGGAAAACACCCCAAGGATGTCAGACAGGTATTGAGTCTTTTGTAACACTATTGACTTTTTTGGTATAGAAAACAAACAGCTTTGTATACATATCTTTGCCAAAAAAAAAAAATAAAGCCAAAGTTACAATGACCTCCTTGAAACATCCTAGAAAGTGTCTAGCAGACCAGAGGTGATAAAAAGGAAACATACCTTTTGAATTGGTATTTTTAGCATTTTACATATGAGGAAATAGGTTTGCAAAGGTTCAGACACAGAGCCATCATCCATCTGCTGTGAGTGTAAAAAGACACTTGGGTTGTCTTTCTTGAGCATGCTGTCTTTATACAAGTAGAAATGGCAAGGTTACCAGGATTTTCACCAATATGCCGCGGACCATGGTTCTTCTAATCCTGTTTCAGGGCCTAACTTTCTCATCCTGCAACTTTTCGTCCCAGAGAGAACCTCAGATCCCTAACCCAGGTTTGGGGAAGGACCACACCTCACTCAACGTTTAACCAAAAATAACTCTATTCTATATACCATAAATATGTCTATTAAATATAAATAACTCTATTAATAAGTAGTTACAATTATCTTCATCTTCATCCTCAAGAGAATCTCTTTTAAAGCAAGAAGGGTAATAGTTATCATTTTCAATATCCGGACTAAGCAACAGAAACTTCAAGGGACTAGTGAGTGGTCATGATTATACAATTTGCAGAGAATGGACTAGCGCCCAGACCTCAATTTTTTGTTTCCTTGTTTGTTTCAGAATCCCAGATCTCTCCCTGATATGACCAAAGGATGCTTTAGAGTGTGATTTCTAGAAATACAAACCTGTGGGAAAGTCAGGTGCCTCCCTAATGAATATCTATCTATATGTGCTTAATTTCTGCTGAATATAACTTGGCCTATGGTTTTCTTTTTCTTTTTGTGTTTTTCCTCCTGCATCTATAATTGATGTCTTTGAACTTTAAGAAGATGCTCCAGAGGGAACTATGACAAGCTTAAGGATATCAGGAAACTTTGTACAAAAATCCCTTTGGCATCTCTTCCAGCCCGGAGCTTCTCTTCTAACGGGGCAATCTTTTATTGCCTATTAGGTAGAAAAACAAATGAATACATTTAGTTTTAATAGCATTCCTTTTTAACTAGAATGCCTCTGCCATTTCTCTTTTCCCCTTTGTTTTCCCATCAGTATAAAACATTCGTCCATTTATTCAGAAATGTATGTTGGTGCATTTTATTTGTGAGGCACTAGGGGACAGCTGACAGGGAAGGAAGCCAGAAGCACCCAAGCCAAGACATAGCTTCTTCATCAGGGGGCTACGTCTTGGTGAGTCCAGCCTGTCTGGTTTGAGTCCTACTTGATGCAGTAATTAGGACGAAACCCCTGATAATCCTTCTGGGGAAGGCTGTGACTGAAAATGTAGGGGGTTTCTGACAAAGGCACAATGTTTATTGTGGGACCATTAGTGAGCAACTTATTATTCTAGACACAGATATGGAGGTAAATCAAAAATCTAGAGTTTAAACCAGGCAAGGCATAAAGAAGAAATATCAGGTAAGTGAGAGAACAGAATCCAAGAACCAGTCCATCCAAGCCGGGGATCTTGGTGACCACCAGAGTCCAAGAGGGCAGGAGCAGCCCAAGTGTAAGCAGGCAGATGTCAGGATCACGTACTCTGGAAGATTCCCCAACTCTCCGGGCCCGACCACAATCAGTGTGGACCCTGAACGTCAGCGGCTACGATGCTCCGGGTTCCACAGGCTGCTAGGCCTGGCTTGTGCAGTGGATACATGAAGGTAAATCCTTCCTGCCTGCATGCGAGCCATGTGGGGATAATAGTGTTGACTCAGAAGCCTTCTCAGCTAATGTAGGAACTCTTTGTAATAAAGAGAATTTAAGGAATGGGACGATTGATGTTCCAGTCGATAAACCAAGGTTATTCTTTCTCAAGAGTAGAATACCTTTCCTGCCTATTCTCTAATCACTGACCCCATGTCAGCCCAGCCGGGGGCCATAGCCTCTTTCCTTGACTTCCCTAAGACTTAGAGAGATGGAAGGGAATTCAAGAGAAACACCACGAAGTAACAACCTAAAATTAAATGTTAGGCATTCCTTGTCTTTTTAAATTCTTCCGGTCACTGCCATTAATAGAAATGTCTCCCTGGCAGCTGTATCCTCAGACTTGCGGGTGGCCCCTCACATTCTCACTTTCCCCTCCCTGTCCCCCTTTAGGTTTCATTCCTGCACACAGTCACCTCCATTTCTAGGCAGATGACTTGTGCTCTCAGGTTCAGTTTCTTTCCACTCCAGTCTCTTGAGCATTCATGTCTTGCACCAGAAGTTCAGCCAACATATTTTGTTTAAACAAAAGGATATGAGATCTAAGAATAAGTTATGTTACTCCTTTTTGGGCTAAAGCAGTTGAAGTTGGTTTTTATAGCATTCTTGTCTGTTTCCTATTATAAACGTTTGCCTACCCATCCACTTTAGAATTGCAGAATATACATAGAAAGCAAGAGAGATAGGATGAAAATTAAATATATATATATGTAATTAACTCATAAAGCAGAAAGCTTTGCTCTGTGGTGTGTTTCTGGGCTCAGAAGAGGACCAGAATCAAGACTTACTAAATCCAGAATTGAAAAGATAGAGAGAGATTGAAGTCACTGTCCTATTTGCTTGGGGCCAGAACTCCTAAATCTAGGGCAATACCCAATCTCTGGGTGAAGGCCGAGAAGGAAGCTGTTCTTAAATAAATGTAGGGTTGAGTACCCAGACTGACTCTGAGTTTGGGGGTCAACTCCATGCTTGCTGTAAAATAGGAGAATTGTGAAAACATAATTAATTTGAAATAAAATATAATGGTATTGGCTAAATAAAATCCTCCTTTGTCAGCCAGCCCTCAGCAGAACATAGTCGGATTCAATTATAATAAATAACTGATGTAAAGTAAATGTGACAAAAAAGCACATGTCAGTGAGGATATATATTCCTTGAAATATGTCTCCTTTAATCACACATAGAATCTTAAATTACATATTTCAGAAATTTGATATAAAGGTAAATTCCTAATCAATGTTCATTGCTATACATTTTTAAGTCATAATGAAATTTAATAAACTTGCAAATTAATTTAGCAGCAGTCATTTTAGAAAAATGAGTGATAAGCTGGTAATTTTATTTACTAAAGCTAATTTAGGCAGATACTTATGAATCCATTAAGTGGTGAATCATCTTCCATTCAACAAGTTTACAGGAGTATTTAGGACATGTGTTTACCGTGGTAACTTGGGAGAAAAACACCACAAAGCATAGTAGACATTTAAGTAATGTTATTTAATTAAAATAAGTTACATATGCTGGTTCTTTTCCCTCACAAACTTGAAATTATGTTAATAAAACAAGCATATGTATTTTTTAAAGTTTAGCTACTTCAGTTATGAAATTTAAAAATGTGGGCATTACGAACAAAAATTAAATTATTGCAGCCATATCAACACAGGAAACTTTAAATATTGGGTTATGCAACTAATTCGATCTGACTTCCTTCTCACATGTTTTTAACAACTGTGAAGGAAAGATAAGCTGTTTTTTCAGTTTCCGGATAATTTTAATGTTTAGAAGAAGTGCATCTGAGAAGTGTTCAACCATGATAATAATGAAGTTAAAATTAAAATAACCAAAGACCATTTAAAACCAAGTTTTAAATGACAAGTTTGACAATAACAACATTAGAAATGCCTGACAGCAATCTTATCAGACTATAGGCCATCAGGGTATCCCAAAATACGGTATTCTTGTAGAAAGCCCTCTTACAAAAACATCCAAAGCAAGAAAAAGGATAAATGCACAAGTATGTATTGCAAGCAGAAGCAAAAGAAAAATGTAGAAATAACCTAAGTGCCAAATATGAGAATGGTTAAATTATGCATCTCCTGTGTACTGAAATATTATCAGGTAGGTTAGGTAATAAGCCAGGTTTTTATAATGGTATGGAGAAATCCTTGTTGTACAATGATAACTGGAAATGTCAACTACACAATCATTTCCGTACTCCCTTTATAACTACTATGGACAAGTAGTGGAAAAGCAGATTAGAAGAGAAAGTGACAGGGGTTTACTCTAAAGTCCATCATGAGCACCGCTCTACCCCAGTCCCAGGCGCCTCAAATGTGCTATTTATCTGCTTGTTATTACAAGAGAAATATCTGCCAGTAGAGTAGATGCTGTTTGAAGGAAGAACTGAAAGAATTATGCACGTATGTTAAAGGAAAAAGAAAGAAATTGCATAGGGGAAGCATTTTCCCTGATTCATTCTCAGAATTAGAACATAGGGCACAATATGGGCTAAGCAGATATGTTTATTGTTACAAGTTGAACTGTGTCCTCAAAAAGGATGTGTTCCAGTCCTAATCCCCAGGACCTACGAAGGTGACAGTTAAAAAATAGAGTCTTTGCAGAAGCCATCGTTAAAATGAGATCATACTTACACAGGAATATAAGAAGAGGAAGCGGTACCCCTCTAAGAAGAGGAAACGGTGGACACCACACACACCCAGAGGGAGATCACCATGTGACAATGGAAACAGACATTTGAGGGATGCATCTACACACCAAGAAATAGTAAGGATTGCTGCCAAGCACCAGAAGTCAGCAGGAGGCAAGCATGGATCCTTCTCTACAGTCTCCAGAGAGAACAAGGCCCTGCTGGCCCCTTGACTTCGGGGTTCAAGCCTCGGGAACGTGAAAGAATAAATTTCTGGTGTTGTGAGCCACCCAACTTGTGGTACTTTATTACAGCCCTAGGAAACTTATGCATACCTAAGGTAATTAACATCGAAGCATAATCTATTCTACAATATCACTTCCTGATTATTAACACTTCTGAGGCAAGACGTACGAATAGTGTTCTTTACATATTATAAGAACAGTCCTTGCAAAACTCTAAAAGTTAAGGGGCAAGAGTTCAAGTCAGCTGGAGCACACGGTCAGCATGGCAAACATTCAGAGTTTGGCTGGGGAGTGAGAAGACCTGGCTCCCAGTAAGGGCTCCATCAGCCCCAGCGGCCGACCATCAACGCACTCCTCTCTCTCTCTCTCTCTGTCCTTGCCTCTTGCCTTGTAAACTGGTGATAATAATGGTCTCATTGGGCTATTGTGAGAACTACATTAGCTAATAAATGTGAAGCAATTAGAACAGTAGCTTGCCCGTTATAAGCATTCAATAAATGTTAGCTATAATTATCATGTCTGACTAAACATTTTGGTACCATTCCCATTTTAGAATTACAAAAACTTCACAGGCATATTTTTAGAAGGCATATATCAATTTGTAGTTACTTATATATCATTATATCAACCCCTCTCCCTTCCTAGCTCCCAGTCATTCCTACCCAATTTGACTTTTGTAGCCTCAGGGTCCCGGTTCTGGGGACCACCAAAATGGGAACGAGCAGGAAAAGGAAGAAAGGGAATAAAAGGACAAGATTGCTGGTGTGATTCCTCCAGGACTGAAATTCTGTGAGGCAGCAGCACGAAGGATAAAAAGGGACCAGGAGTTTGGACTTGGCAGTGTGACAAGCCAGACGCTTAGACAAGCAGCCTCCTCTGTTGTCAATATAGGACATGGGATAGTGGTCTTAGTTCTTCTCCTGCTGATCCACAATAGAGCGAGAATTATTCAGGCGTCTGTGTTACCCAGCATCCACACCCTGTCCTCACTGCCGAGCTCTCCCTGTAACAGAGCCTGCAAGCAGCCTCTGCGTGGCTCTGTGCTGCATCGTTCCAGTGGAGGGGGCAGCTATTCTCGGGATAATTTAAGCAAATAGGTCTCAGATTGGCCAAGTCCAACCCTCAGTTGCTCGGCCACCTCCAGCATCTGCTAACGGTTATCACTCTCCTATTCGTCACAGCTCCCCAGATATCGTCAGTATTTATTGTCACCATAACATCTTTGCCCACCTCTCTGGTAGTTCTGCAGCACCTCCCAAGGCCACCTTCTTTCATCATACCTAATAAGACCATGGGAAGCTGGGCCTCCAGCTAATAAAAGGCTGGAGGTGAACATCTCCCCCAGTGGGGAGTAGTGCTATTCAGTGTCAGAGATTTTGAAAGAATAGTTCATATTTCTGAAGGGCCAAACCAACGTTTACTCCCGTTGAGAACCTAATTAGCTAGTTAAATGTCCCTGATTAATGTCTCAGCTTTCTTTTACAAATTAATAGAATAAGATTGCCCTGATAACTGGTATACTGTGTAATTTTTTTTTTAAAGACTCCAAATGGGATTTAGTCCCATGAACCAGTCAAGACTCATAGGCACCCAAGGAATAAATACAGGAGGGAAGCAAGCTTGACAGATACCTGGACTGACAACAGAACCAAGAAAAGGGTCTTTGTAGAGAAAAGGGGGAAATGGCAATTCATATTGTGAGGGGTGTTGGTGCTGATACATTGCTGGCACCTGAAAAAAATAGCTTTTATGGGATGTCAGCTAAAGGAGAAGAAAAGAAAGGAAACAGGCAAAAAATCAACAGAATGAATACAAGGGAAAAGATCAATAACTCCCTCTGATGTTTTTTTGGCAAATTGGCCAAGAAAGGACTGAAGTCTTCACCGGCTGACAATTCTGGCATCTTTCCCAAACAGAAATGTTGCAGCCAGAAAATGCACTTAGTGAATTTAGTGAGACAATTAGTTTGGGAATATGTATTAAAAGGCAGCGCACAGACCAACAAATTGACTGTCATCAAGGTGCCTGAGTCTGCCCCAACACTGTGCATCGGTAACTGGTTTATGTCACCTGGGCCAGGCCTCCCAGTTGGTGAGGGCACAGGGATCCTAATGTCCAGGCTGTGTGCTCAGCATCCAAATGGGGACTGTAACTGAGTAATTTGTCACCCACATCCAGACACTTCGGGAATGAGAGGATGTGTGACTAATGATCACACTGGGCCAGAGGTACAAATCTGGACTGTCCCCACCAAAGCAGGGTGTGCTGCCAGTCTAACAGGGACACTCACCTCTCCCAGAAATCCACCGACTTGTCATCATAGACGAGGATCCTTGATCCAGATAGTTGCTTTTATAACAGGAGCCTTTACTCACAAGCAGTCATAGGTAAAAGGGGGTGATAACTTGAGTGAGTTTGTCACTCCTGCTGGAAAAATTACCTCAAATCACTTGCCAATCTGGCAGAGGAACAACAGCACTATCCCTGCATGGTTTTTATACTTTTCCTTTTCACCCAATCAAGGAGATTTTTCAACCCCGAGTTTTCATGATACATTAAATAGGAACAGGTGG
Source organism: Manis javanica (assembly GCF_040802235.1). NCBI lineage: Eukaryota > Metazoa > Chordata > Mammalia > Pholidota > Manidae > Manis > Manis javanica. The sequence goes on from NC_133168.1 coordinate 70,952,985, forward strand.
GCATCATCGTTATTAATTGAAATGCAAACATAATTGAACAAAAACAACACAGTGGTGTTTATTTCCAAGAAGCTGTGACATACAATAATTTGGAAAGAAGGGAGAGAACCAAGAATAGTCTCAAAGTTCTAGTTTGCTTCCAAATGCAGGAATTCAGCCAGGTGTAGCACGCCATTTTCATTAGTTCAATTTCCATCATTTTCAGTTTTGTAAAACGATTTTTTTATTACCATGGAAATGTCAGTTTTCCTTGCTCTCATTTCTATCTCTTTTTCTCCCACCCCACATCACCCAGCTAGTGCAATTCTGCATTATAAAAAAGATGCACATTTATTTTGATTAAGTTTTGAATCAAGCCATGAAAATGAACAATAGAGCTGGGGAGACACTGGTAGAATTTCGCTCACAGTCTAGAATATGAAAAATAGTCTTGTAGCAGCCTGGCCTTCAGACCAAAACTTTCCATTCACCCTGAGGGCTGTCTCAGGGGCTAAGAGTTATAGAAGATTGTGATGTGGCTGCCGTAGAAGTATAGTGTATCACATGAAGTACAGCTGGAGTGACATGTATATGTTTTACTTTCAAAGTACTATCTTTGCCTTTACAAGAATTTTGCAAGGGGTCATAGAGAAAGTGCATTTATGACCATTTAGTACATTAGGAAACTGAGGCAAAGGGAGAGAGCTGGGTGCCTAGAGCCACACTGTTGGTCAGAGACAAACCTGGGACACTGATGTCTATAACTTCGGTACTGACCCAGTTTCTCTAGAAACTCCTAACTCAATTCTACCACCATCTTAGAATGTTAAGGTCTCTCACCTTGTAATTCACACCCATCCAGTTTCTAAAGGAATCTACTTGTGATGTTTGAGTCTGCTTTGGACAAATCACATAATTGTGTTTGTATGAATTCTTGGGCTGGTCATCAACCCAAAACATGGAACCCATATTTGGAACTTAAAACTACTGTATGCACGTTACTGAATTCTAAACCTTAATTTTCAAGAAAAATTATTTCCATAATCACATGACCTCAACCACACTTAAGAGAAAAATGATGTGGGCACAAATGCATGCATGATTAAGGTATTCCTTTTATGAAAACGTTAAGCCAGTTCAAATGTCTGCTTCCACATTTCCCACATCACCAGTATAGTAACAGCACCAGAAAAATTGGTGTAAGTTATTAGAATAATGATAGATACTTGCAAAAACACTTGCTAAAGAGATTGTGATCATATAAAGAATTGCCCAAATCAGCAAATGGAACACTGGGACAAGAGGAATAAGCCAAACCACAAGCATAGACTGGGGATGCCCAGACTGGGATGTGTTATCATTCTAGATGAAGTCCAAAGGAATTCTGAGGACAGACTTGTAAAGATCATGTTGACAGAGCACAGATTTTAATACGAGATGCTCTGAATGTTCTTTTCTGCATACTCATACATTAATCCCTCTTGGTGATTGACAGTTCAGGGTAAAAGAAGGTAAAAGAATGAAAATAATTCACCCACCCACTTACTCCTCACCTTCCTATGGTAACCTGAAGCTCATATAATATTGTATATCAACTATATTTCATTTAAATAAATAAGTAAATCAAAATAAAAACATATTTTTAGAAGGAATGAAAAAGATATTTTCCCCATTTTTGCTCATTAAAAAAAAATAGTTGGATTGAGAGAAAAAAGAAAAAAGAAAATGTCTTTCCTTCGGGCTAAAAGCCAAGGACATCCTCAAAGGACATATTGTTCAGTGATGAAAAATTGGAGGAACTACTCTAGAAATGTGACCAAACCCCCATGCGGCACACGATATGATGGGTGGAAAGTTTCTAGCACAAGAGACCTACTGAATTTTTTGGGGTGGGCTCTGAGGCAAGGCCCTTTTTTTTAAGGCTATTGTTTTTTCCATGTTTGTGTGTGGGCTGTTTACACTTTGAAGTTACAGCCAGCAGTGGAGAGAAAAACTTGCCCTGGTGTTTTTGGTTTGACTGAAAGCTGTGATTTAGTGAACTGTCCCCCCGTATGTGGACCTCGAGCTGATGCTGCTGGTTCAGTAGAGCCTGTAATAACCACCTGCATGCATCTCTGAAATGCACACAGTCCAGGGATCTTGTAAAGCAACTCACGAAGCCACCATTCTGTATAGCTATGCAATTCGTGAATGCAGCCAGAAGGAATATTCTGTTGTCATTTGTCTGAAGAGGTCAAAAACATCCAGAACACTGCCTATTAAAACAGAAAAGTGCCATCAGGTCCTCCATTTCGCTCTGATTCCTGGAACTGGCTCCATGGTTCCGCAGGGACATTCTCATTAGAACTTGTTGCTTCCACATTCAGTGTTATTAGTGGCAAACCATTAGGCTAACAGTTATGCCCTGTTCTTTCGTTCCAGAGGGAAACATCTGTTCCTTTGTCAGGGAGCACATGCCAAAAACTGCAATTAGAAGCAGAGGGCCCTTGGATCAGTAGTCCATGCATCATGCAGCCTGGAGCATGACCTTGAAAACTTGCTGCACTCCTGTCCCTTCAGCCCCTGGATGCCAGAAAACAGCTAGCTCGTCTCAAAGTGATCCCCACCTGTCAGCCGCCAAGCATCCATGCTCAGGAGGGAGGAAAACAAGAGGCAGGCGTGGGCATGGTACAGAGAGTGGGGGTTAATTACTGATGGAGCTCCCCTAAAACACATTTATATACTCCCTCAACACTAGTGTCTAAGCCACTGCACAGGACTGAATCCTCTAAGCATGTGTTTGGGGTATCCCAGAATGCTGTGTCATACATGCAGCTCACAGCTAAGGGAAGAGAGGAGCTTGGGACAAGAACACACTGGGAGGAGCGCAGAAAGTGGCAGAAGGAACCATTAGGAGTCCTTGAGTTCCAGCTTCCCAGTTCTCTCAAGGTATAGTGATTATATTTCATTCTTGGCTTTCAAAGGCCCACAGACAGGCTTAGGAGCCTTGCTGCCTGGCTTTGAATTCAGATTCCACCCATTCTAACTCTCTAACCATGGCTAAAAAGAGGCTATTAAGGATTAACCTTGTTTTTTAACCCTATCGTAAACAATATTATGCCAATAGAGTTGATAATTTAAATGAAATGATTTTCTTAAAAAACACCATGTAAGAAAATTGACCATAGACAAAATATAAAATTTAAGGATCCCTTTACCTATTTAAGAAATTGAAATCACAATGAAAACTTCTTCACAAAGAAAACTTCAGGCCCAGCTGGTTTTGATGTTAAGCTCTATGAAACATTTAAGAAACGAATCTTTAAACAAAAGCACTTCCAGAAAGTAGAAGAGGAACAAACATTTCCCAGCTCTTTTTATGAGTTCAGCATCGCTCTGATACCAAACCCAACAGAGACATTCCAAGAAATGAAAACTATTGATAAAAATCCCTTAGGAACACACATGCAAAAATCGTCAACAAGATATTAGCAAATAGAATACAATAACATGTAAAAAGAATATTACACCATGACCAGGAATGCAAGGTTGGCCCAACATTTGAGAATCAATGAGTATTATTTACCACGTTAACAGAATAAAGAAAAACCACTTAAGTGTTTCAATAAATGTGGAAGTTGCTTTTGAGAAAATTTAATAACCATTCATAATAAAATTCTTAGCAAGGTAGAAATAGAAAAAAGCTTAGAACTGTATTTGCAGAAGACACAATTGTCTACATAGAAAATCCTAAGAAATCTGCAAAATTTGGACCTCAGGCTCTGTCTGTACCATACACAAAAAACTATTCAAAATGTATTAAAAAACTCAACATAAAACTAAAATTATAAAACTTCCAGAAAAATATAAGAGAAAAATCTTGGGACAAAGATTTCTTAGGAAATAAAAAATAGTAGCTACCAAAGGAAAAATCAAGAAATTAGACCTCATCAAAATTAAAACTTATACTTTTCAAAAGATACTATTAAGAGATTAGTGACAATATTAGGAAGTAATCCACAGACTAGAAGAATGTTTAGATGGGTGGATGGATGGATGAATGATACATAAAGGATATTCTTTTATGAAGGCGTATCTTCTTTGCATCTCCCCTAATTCTTGACCCTCATGTTTATGTTATAGGGAAAAGATATAGATAAACCAATAAACTGAGCGCTAACTAGGCATCAGGTCCAATCAGAGAAATAGAAATAACAGGTCAAAAGCTATGCCCTCCAGGGGCAGAAAATACAGTATTAAAAAATAGTAAGGCATTCTCTGATAGGCAAAAGCATGGTGTTTTGGCATATCACACAGCACAACCAGACCATAATCAGCTTTGTTAAAAATTCTGTTTGGTGTTTACCTGATTTGGCTCACCCTTAGTAACAGAATCTAGATGTTATACATTTCAATAATTGTCAGGGTTCTTGTAGTCAGGCATTTAAGATTTCTATTATATATTTTGAGTGCCTAGCATTGATCTGCTCCTTTGAAAAATATTAGCTCTTTTAATACAATGACCCTAGAAAGTAGGTGTGATCTCAGATACAACAGCATCAATATCATCTAAGAACTAGTTAAAAACACAAATTCTCAGGACCCATCCCAGATGGACAGAATCAGAAACTCACAGGTGGGTCCCAGCACTCAGGTTTATCAAGGGCTATTTGGGTGATCTGGATAAGATTAAAATTTGAGAAATACTCATCCAAAGCATTGCTTTCTTGCTTAAGGGCTATGGTTGCTCTTAGCACCTATCATCTGTTTTATCAAATTTCAGTCTTTAGGCACTGAGCCTTTAACTTTCCTTTTGCAGTGAAGCCTCTCATTTTTAAAATTCTGCCAAAGCTGGTTCTGGCTGGTGATGCCGCAGCTGGTGAAGCTGGCCTCTCTGTGGCTATATTGATGTTCTCTTTGGCAGCTGCATTTCTATTGGCATATCGGATTTTCTTTCTTTCTTTCTTTCTTTTTCTTTTTTTTACTATGGCCATTTGAAAGTCCCTCTGGCAGGAAAATATTTCACCTGTTTAGAGGAACAGCTGAAAATAAGTTCATCATTGTACAGAAGAATGCCATATTACTTTCCATGTAACCTCCTTAAACATCTTTCTGGTAAAAATACCTCAAGTTGTCCAGTCACCTGGGACCATAATAGTTCCTCAGAAGAGGCTAGGGTTGGTAAGACCAAAGGAGGAACACAGCACAAACGATGAATGCGTGGTTTTCTTTCTAATAGTAAAATATTTTGTTTCTCCTCCTTCTGAGCATTAAGTGGGAAATGATCCATGTGTTGGAATAGAAACAAGAGCTCTGCATCAATAAAACAAGAACACACATCACTGCCACCCACATGATCCTTGGCAATAGTTGGTGGCTGCAGGATTCATAGGAAGCACAAAAATGAAGAGGGGGGTCTGCGAGCACCAGTGCAGAGACTGAAGCTATTATAAATAGCTGTTTTTAATTGAGAAATGAGTAGCTTTGAGAAGAAAATAATCAAGCTGTGGAAATGAATTAAGAGAGGGAAAGAAATGAATTATAAATGAGTTAAAGGTACTCTCTCCAGGAGATAGAAGGATATTAGATATCTTCCAGAACAACCTCCTGATTCTAGAGGAAATTGGTCCTTCTGGCTTTAACCAAGTGCTTTCCAAACCAATATCAGCTGCTCACTAGCAGTGTAGCTGGGGACTTAGACCCTGGTCTCTTGGCTTCACTGTGTTTTGGGTGGTTAAAATCCCTCTTTTTCTATACAGTGTCAAATGATTGAACTTCAGGCAAAGGGAGATCGTTATTGACTAAAGGTTCTAAGGACCATTCAATTAGAAAAGCAAGGTTTGATTTAGGCTCTAAATGGGAAAGGCACCAGAGCTGGTTTCAGAACCTGGTATCACAGGCGGCACCGGAAAGTGCAGAGTTGGAAAACGGTATTTGCAGCTCAGGGAAACTAGGCCTGTTGGGCTCTCTCCTACAAAGGAATAGGCCACATTGTCACTTGGTGACGTTTCTGTGCACACACATTCTACTTCCTGATCAGCTGGACACCAGCGCATAAGTCACAGACACAACTCCACGCTTCCACTCCTGAGTCATGCCCACCCCTGAGTGAAAATAGGGCCTTAACAGTGTCTACTAAGAGAGTTTTTAAAAGCAAGCAGGCAAGAAAGAACCGTGTCATTGTGATGCTAATGGAGATGCTGCAGCTAGGAGTTGTTTCATGTAGTTCTTTAAAAATTTATAAATAGGGTTTCTGCCCCTATTTGCATTCTAAAAAGATGAGTTTTCTTTAACATTACCTGATATTGCTCCCCCAACTCAAAAATAAAACAAAATGAAAAGAACAGTTAACATTCAAAATGTTTAAATTATACATAAATAAAGGGAAATCAGAATAAAAAGCAATACCTCTTTGTCTCAGCCTGCCCTTAAATGTTCCTGTGAAAATCCATCTCATTATGTTCCCGGGTCCTAATTTAAAGAATAGCAGACACTGTAGGAGTCCAGTGACTATTAATGCTGCCATTGTTTACATCATGAATGGTGCGGCCCTTTCACCTACCCAGGCACCACATTTTGGAACAAAGGAAAAGAACAAGGTGGTGCTGCTATTATCCAAATTGGCCTCTGGCATCCACTCCGGAAGTGACTGAGGCCAGCTGCTCGTTCTCAGGTATCCATGGGGAATATACATGTGCGATGACCCTCACTGGCCACTGGGTGTGACCACGCTCTACACAAAAGGCAGCGGAGGCTGCTGTCAGTGGCTTTTCCCTGGCAGAGTTCAGACACGCACACACTGTCTGCACGCACGCCGCCAAGACCTCAGCCTCTGAAGGAAAAGCTAGAAAGTCAGTTCATGCTTATTTTTAACTTCCAAATAGTCACGTCAGGTCCTCTTGATTAATTTTCCTTTTACTCCAAAGAAAGTATAACCCATCTGTCTATCAGGTCTCGATTAAAGAATTAGAAGCCCACAAGTTCTGTATTCCCAATAACACAAATCAAAAGACATTACCCTCAACATGACTTGTTAGAAACTAAAAGGAAAAAACGGGAAGGGAAGAATGAGTGAGTCCTCAGAAATCCACACTGGCTGGATCCAACCACCCCTACAGCAAAAGCTGTCCATCCAAATATCACATTCGTCGGCTCCTATGGCTAATGGTGAAAGTGGCTGCATTGCAGACACATCTCTTCCCAGGTTTCCTTTCAATGGCAGAGCCAAAAATCCTCGTTATAAAGAGTCAAACCCACAGCCACTGCAATTTTAAAGAAAACTGATTCAGCTGTGAAAAGGACTTGGGTCCAAGAGACATGTACGATAGCTGTGCTCACTGGCATCTCATGGTACTATTGGCACATGAGGCTTTTTCATTCCTTTTCAAACACAGAACACTCTTGAAATGGTGGAGCAAGGAGAGGAGGAATAAAATCCAGCATGGCAGAAGAAACATAAACTGCTCACGTGGTTTTTAACTCAACTTTTAACTACATTTAACTTCCATCCCCAGTCTCCAAAAACATACACACACACACACACACACACGTTGGAGCCTATTTTCTTTAACACTGACCTATACTTTAAATTGTGTCATTTTCTTTAAGCCAACACAAAGGGGTATTCATTTGATTTATACCATCTTATCCCAAAGGTTCATGGTGCTTCACAAGGCTATATTAAAGGGTAGAAACAGCTACATTATGTTTACACATAGAAGCAGGGTCCAACATCGCTCTTAAAAACACAGCTTATTTTTCTAGCATCTTATTTCAAAGAAATCCTTAATGTGTGTATGCAGTGCTCAGAAAATATTTGTTGATTGCTAACGCTGTGTCTGAAAATCAGTTGGAAGATGTTTTTCCAAGCCTGCCAATTTACAGAGATCAGTTCAGTGCCTGGCATTCCTCCATGTTCCTTAGCTGAGGATATTTTTCTTTAAAGGAACGTTTTTGCGGAAAGTCTAAAAACCGAACAAGAAACCACAGACTCAGAGCTCAGAATGGAAATCTTCAATGGGTTCTGGAGCCATTGTACTTTTATACCAACATGACAACTGGTATTTTGTTTTTAAATAAAGGAGTGCATCCTGTATAATTTCTTAGTGCCGAAGAAGAAACTTGAGCACAACTGACAAAAACAGAATACATCTCATGGCCCTTAAGATTTTCATCAGTGTCATTCCTTACCTTAGTTTTTTTCCAGGAAAAAAAACATAAAGTCTTGCTTGTGGCCAACAGTGTATTTTAACATCCCAGGATAGCAAAAGCAGCAACTGTTTTTTTCTCAAGTAGGAAATTTTAAGTGTATTTGTCTTTATTGGGATGAAGCTCAGAGACCAGATTCACCTTCTGCCATTTTCTGGGACTACTCTGGACTCAAGTCAATTCAAACAGCAATGAGCTGGTGATTAACAGGGCAGTAGCTTTAAAGTTATTTTCCGTGTTAAATTACAACGGGGGAGTTATGAGTGCCAAAGATAAAAATCGACTCAGAGACTACTGGTTGTTAATTTTTATCAATTAATAATCAATGGCAATCATTACAATTAACATTCCAGATTTAGGAGGGTCTCTCATCAATGGGTTTGAATTTAAATAAAGGGAAGACTAAATTCTCCACCTGGAGAACAGACTCTTCTTTATCTGATCTCTGCTTGCTTTTCCAGCCTCAGCTTCTTGAACCCCATGCCAGTGTTCTCTGGACCTACCCACTGTCAAGCATCCTGATGCTTCACCCTCAGGGGTTCCCTTCACTTGAAGAGCTTCACGCCAGGTCTCACCTGGGCTACCCAACTTACGAAGTCTTCCTCACCTCTTGGCATCTTACATGAAGCCTCCAAAGGCTCTTCCCTGAGTGAGCGCATGGGGTTGGATGTATATATATATATATATATATATATATATACACACACACACACATATATACACACACACATATATACACACACACACATATATATGTATATGTTCCTCCTATACAACATTCAACCCGTGGTTTACATAGTGACCATGTAAGTGTTCACACGCATCTCCCACATCAGACTGGGAGCTAAGCCTATTTTCATTGTGTATGCCCCCACAGAGCCCTGAACAGTAGGAGTTCAATGAACATTGAATAAAGAAGGAATAAAGAAGGCATGGCCAGAGTGAATGAGTAAATGAATTAATAAATGGGTGGCGAAATAAAATCCAGACTTGGGTAAGGCACTCCAACAGACCAAAAGCTCAACTGCCAACTGGAGAAAATACAGGCCGAGACACGATGCCACCTCCTGCCTAGCGGAAGCATTCCCTTGCACATCTCAGCGAGGAAGCAGATTCTAATGCAGGGCCATCCTCTTACACAGGACCTGCCACCCGCCGGAAATGAGTTTCTCTGGACTAACACGTTTCCAGTTCAGACCATGGATTTTGAAATGGCCCCTGAACAGTAATACAAGTGTCCTGATTTAGCTTAACAATTTCCAAACTCCTGCTTTCCTATAATTTGGCTTGAACACTTCACCCTGATCTCTTTCCCTGTTTCTTTTTTCTACGACTTTTCACTTTAAAGCATTCTTTATAGATTCTCAGCCTGAAGCTCCCCCATGGGGCTTCATAGTCAAAGTACAGAGATTCCCCTTTTTTTTTAGAAGCTAAGTTGTGAATCCTCTTTCGTCTAAAAAAAAAAAATTACCTGATTGAAATTTCCATCACTTCAAATTTAGGAAGATCGACTCTTCCTTGGCCAGTCCTATCACACGAATGAACGTAATCTGATCACTGCCTCTGTCACCATGGCGATGACCACGGGGCCTGCTGGCATCTCCGAGAGATTGGAACCGGATCGATACTGTCAGCCCTGGATGCTTCTGCAAACGCCCATTCCCTGTGTTTAAGGCCTCCTACACATGGCTGTTGAGATAACCTAGCAGAATTTCAAAATGGGATTCTCCCACAAACCAAGAGCACCTTCCCCTGACCAGTTCCTCTACCTTTTAGTTTTATTCACACATCACCTTCTCCAGTGATGTAGGACGGACACTTCTGTTTTCCTTTACTTTCATTCTTCACGAAAATCAGACTTGTCCTCAGGTCCTGACGACCATGCTTTCAGTCCCCCAAACCCCATTCAGGAACATGGCCCACACCAAGAGCAGGCTTTCTTGTTCCCTCTGAACTTTATGCAACACCACAAGACGTCCACACGTGTCGTCAAGCCGGTTTCCCACCCTAAGACTGCAGGCTATTTAAATAATTCTTTATTTGATTTATTCCTTCAGCTTTTAACACAGTCCTAGGAATTATGTAGTTCTTAAGTCTGTGCTAATATTAGATAAATATTTAATTACAACCTTTTTACATCACTATTTTCTAGCTTCATGCTTAACAGAACTTTGCTTGGACTATTGTATCCTCTTGTTAACTCTCTCCCTGCCTCAGAACCTGTGATTTTATCTAATCCATTACGTACTACATTAGTTTTCCTGTTATTTACCTGAAAACTCTGAATGGTTCCTCCTTGCCTAATGAAGTAAGAAAATCTCCTTTGCCTAGCGTTTGGGTTCCTCAAATTTTAGACCCGACCTGTCCTTTCCATCTTTATTGGCCCCTGCTCTCCTAAGTTTCCCATCCTTTCTTGAACGTAACTCCACCATTCTCAAAACACTCTTTCCCTGTCTTCTCCTGTCCCCCTGGTCCCCAGCAAAGTTCCCCCATCTGTTTTCAATGCTGTGGCCGGTGTGAGAGCAGAGTGGATCCTCTGGGCACAGCTCACTTCACTGTAGGTCTGTGTGAGGCCCTTCTTTTGTTTATATTTATTTCCTATTTTTTTTCTTTATCCCTCACCCTCTGTTCTCTTTCATTTCCAATCATGCAGTACTTATCCTTCTAATCTACATATTATGGAGGCATTTAGATATATACACATCTTTTAAAACATGGGATATTGTTTTCTGTGGATTTTAAACTTACATAAGTGGTATTAGGCTGTAGCATTTTTTCTGAACCACCTCACCGCTCCTTTTGAGTGTCACTCCTTTTAAATCTAGTCCATTAATAGTCTCTGCTGCATTTTTTTTACTTTTACCCACCCCCGCCCCCTTATGTGAGGCCCTAAGTTGTCTCTAGCTGCTTGCCAGTCAAAACAGTGCTATTGTGAGTATCCACATACCAGCTTAATTCTACCATACATGTCAAGTTCAAACTTAAATATCACCTCCACTAGTAAACTGCCATCAGATATATATTCTTCCATGAATCTTTCATTCATTTATTTCTTCATTCAATCAATATTTATTGATCCCTATTATATTAAAATCCCTGTTGTAGATGCTGGGGATCCAGCAGCAGGCAAAACATATAAAGCCCTGGTGGAGCTATTTGCACTCAGGACAAACAGACAGTAACCAAATAGGTAGGTAAAAGGCATAGAACATCACATAATAATATGGGCTAAGGAGGAAAATAAAACAGAAAAACAAGATAGGGAAGTCCAGTATGAGAGAGGACTATAAACTGAGGGAAGAATATTTTAGGTATCAAAAACAGCAAGTTCAAAGGCCCTGAGGCAGGGGCACCTAAGCCACAAAAATTTGTCTGTAGACAACAAGGAGGCCATTAAACTCTGGCTGGAGTTGAGTGAATAAGAGGAAAGAGTCGGAGATGAGATCATAGAAGTACTGGGGAGCCAGATAGAGTACCAAAGGACCCACATTCTATTTATCTCAGCTTCCATCATAGGACTTATCCCTTTAAGCCACTGGATTATCATTTTATGGATTGTTTGATATGAGACAGAAAGGTCCAAATTGGTGCATATTTTCCAGAAGACACATTGAGAAGAAGTGAAGGGGCATAAGGATGTGTATGGTACTATATGCTAGCTAGTATTGGGTGTGAAAAGATTATGAGAGACTTATCCTAATACAGACAACTGTAAAAGTGATAAATACAAGAAAAAATAGGAATGCAGTTTTGTAAAAGCTTGGGTAGAAACACAAATACAAGAACAAAATCCATTAAAGATAGTTTTCCTGCTTATTGAAATTTAATGTCTACTGGACTCAAACTGTCATGGCAGGTACAGTCTCTGGTTGACCATACAAGATTGAAAGTCTGCCATGTTAGAATTAAATCTTGGTGCAAGTGAAAGAAAATCAAATTAATAATGCATTAAACATACCTGGTTATATTTTCTCATGTAGACAGTACAGAATCAGATAATCCAAAACTTATGAGGCCACCTCACAGTCAAGGAAAACAGGCTTCTTCTATGTTATTGCTCCTCAGCCAGGGCTGTTTACTCATGATTTAAAATAGCTGCTTGAGCTCCAGTTATTGCACCCACATTTCAACCAGTAGGAAGAAGGAAACAGAATAAGGGCACACATTCTCCTTTTAGGACAATTCCCCAAAGCTACACACTGACACTTCTTAAGATATCTTCTTGACCACATATGACTCCAAAACCACAGCTTTCAAAGATCAGGAAATATAGTCTTTATTCCAAATGGCTATCTGTTCAACTGAAAAAAGGCAAGGATTCCATGACCATGGGAATAACAGAGAAGATACTGAAAGACAACAGTAGTCAGCCATCCAACAATTTCTGCCCCCACTTGGCTCCAGACAAGATTCTAGGTGGCCTAAAAAAAGATGCATAAATTATAGCAAAAGAGCATGTTTTAAAATAAGTGAGAATGGAGAAATCCAGCCAAGGGTAGGGATATTAAAGCAACCCAGAAATGAGGTTAATACAAAAATGTCCATGACAGAGAGCCAGGTACTTGCTACAGGAAATTCATGAACTTGATTCTCACCTTTCTAACAGCCAGCTTAACTAGGGAAGCATGATCTGTTACAAAATTCAGTTTCCACAGGACAAAAACAGGCTAATTGTTCAGGAAAAGCACATCTAACCAGGCAGGAGAGGAATTTCCTCAGGGGAACTAATTTCTCTATTAATTTTTGCTTGGGAGGAAACATTTTTTAAAAGAAGAGAAATTAATAAAGTGAAGATGAGGTTCAGAGTGAAAGGCCTGGTAAGAGAAGACAGCCAATGGATTAAAATACCCTCAGTTTCAGGGATATAAGTGGAAGGAAATAGAATTTAAATAAAAACCCACTGTGAGTAAAAGGCAATGGTTTAGAACTAGGCACAGTGGGCTCGGCTTAGCAATTTAGTCAAATTACCCACATAAAGATAGTGCTGTTTTAACCTCTACTATTGATGTCTTAGGTTGCTCATCATTCCCACATGAAATGTCAGAGCAGATGAATATTTAATAAGGTCAGAGCCACCCGTGGGCATAGTCTTACTTTCCTACCACAATGCTGTCGGCAGGTGACAGGAAAGGTTAGGGGGGTTCCATTTACCACCAGAGGCCCATGAGCAGTGCTTCTGGGCCATCATTTCAACATCTTTAGCCTAGAAAAAAGGACACAGGACAGGCTGATTCAGCAAACACCATGAGGTGCAGAGGGGTCCTAAGATACACCCAGGACTTGAGTCCAGTTCCTCAGGTTGGGCCACTGCAGGTAAAAAGCCAGCCTTCTAGTTCACAAAGTTACTTTGAGAATGAATCATGAAAACACAAATGTTCAACTTATTGTCACAAAACAACAGGGACTAATTGCCATCATAGACTTACTCCCACCCTTTTAAAGCAAATGCCTCAGGATAAGACTAAATTGGGACATTTCACTCTGTTGTTTCCTTTGCTGTGCAGAATCTTTTTAGTTTGATGTAGGCCCAGTTCTTTATTTTGTTTTAATTGTCTGTGTTTTTGGTGTTATATCCCTGAAATTCTTGCCAAGACCAATGTCAAGAGGTTTTTCCCCTTTGTGTTCTACACACTTTACAGTTTCAGGTCTTATGTTAAGTCTTTAATCTATTTTAAGTAGATTTTGTGCATGGTGTAAAGTAAGGGTCCAACTTCATTCTTCTGGTGAAGATAGTCTCTTTCCCATTTGATAAAGAGACTATCCTATCCTCATTGTTTACTCTGAGCACCCTTGCTGAAGATTAGTTGACCAAATATGTGTAGATTTGTTTCTGGATTCTCTATTCTGTTCCACTGGTCTGTATGGCAGGTTTATGTCAATGCCATACTGTTTTGAATTTTGTAGCTTGTAATATATCTTGCAGTAAAGACATTGATGCCTCTAGCTTTGTTCTTCTTAAGATTATTGAGCTTTTGTATTTTTTTAATGGTGTCATATAAATTGTACAACTGTTTTTCTTTTTCAGTTCTTATTCAGTTTTCATGATTCATTCTCAAAGTAACTTTGTGAACAAGAAGGCTGTGCTTTTTACCTGCAATGGCCCAACCTGAGGAAATGGACTCTGACAATATTAAGTCTTCTAATCCATGAACATAGGATGTCTTTCCATAAAAGGCAACTTGTGGAATGGGAGAAAATATTTCCAAATCATATATCTAATAAGGGGTTAATCTCAAAACTATATAAAGAATTCCTATAACTCAATAGCAACAAAATTAGTAACCTGACTTTTAAATGGGCTAAGGATTTGAACAGACATTTTCACAAAGAAGACATACAAATGGCCAACATATCCATGTAGAACGCTCAACATCACTAATCATCAAGAAAATGCAAATCAAAACCATGAGATGTCACCTGATACCTATTAGACAAGTATCAAAAAAAATACACTAGTGCTGGTAAGGATGTGGAAAATCTGAAACCCTCACACTATTGGTGGGAATATAAAATGGTACAGCCACTATGGAAAACACTACAGAAATGCCTCAGAAAATTAAAAATAGAACAGCCATATGATCCAGAAATCCCACATCTGGGTACTTATCCAAAAGAATTGAAATCAGGATCTCAAAGAGATATTAGTACTTCCATGTTTATTGCAGCATTATTCACAATAACCAAGATGTGGCAACCACTTAAATGTCTCTCAACAGATGAAATGAAAAAGGAAATGTGGTATATATACTCACAATGGAATATTATTCAACCTTAGAAAAGAAGTAAATTTTATAAGATGTGACAATATGGATGAACCTGGTAGGCATATTCTTAGTAAAATAAGTCAGTCAGAAACAGACAAGTACTGAGTGATTCCATTTAGGTGAAGTATCTAAAACAGTCAAAGTCATAGAACCAAAGATTCAAATGGTGGTTGCCAGTTTCCTATGGGGATAGGAAAATGAGGTGTTACTGATAATGGGCATAAAGTTTCAGTTAAACCAGATGAATATGCTCTAGAGGTCTGCTGTACAACAGTGTACCCATAATCAACAATACTATATTGTATAGAATTTGTTAAGAATTAGATCTCATATTAAGTATTCTCACCACAATACATTTTTTTAAAAGCAAAATGAAAAAAAAAAAAAGACCAATTGGGATAAGAGCAGGGAGCTTTATCAGGGGTGTGGGTTAATCCTGATTTGTCCAGAAGCCTCAAACGTCCACTTTAGTCATCCGCATAGAAATACACCTACCCACAGTGGACCCTCTGGTTGCTTCAGTTCTTGAGAGGAAGGGGCTGTTTACTCAGTATGTGCTCTTGCGTGGACTCACCTTCTCCATATGATGGGTCCAGGTTAACTGCTAATGAAAGCTGGTCAACCCACCCATATTGAAGAAAATTCCAGTGGGTCAAATTATGCTGCAAACTACATCAGGCTGTATATTGTGTTTGTTTCTTCACCACTGTATTCCCACTAAACTGAGGGGAGAAGTTGGAAAAAGGATGATCCAGCTAGGGGAATAGTAAGTGCAGAAACCTGGAGACAAACACATACACACTCTTCAGGAAACTAAAAGAAATTCTGTACTGCTGAACAGTTGAGTATTACGTGGAGGGAAATATATGCTGTGGCAAAAATGTGGCTGTGCACACAAAGGATGGCATGTGTACCACCTCTCCTCATGCCCAGGTCCAGGGCAGGCATGGCTAGTTGATGTCAGCACCCCCGTGCAGCCTCAGCATCCCCAGCAGGGTGCGCTAGGCGGTCAATACCAATCTGTCAGAATGCAAACTGAAATCTACTCGCTTTGTTTGCTGTAAATGTTGGGAAGCCTTTCAAGTTTATACAGGGGAAGAACAGTAGCCAGATTTGTGATTTAAAAGATCTCTGTGGTAAACCTATAGATGGTGGATTTGGGAGGGAGTCAAAACAAAAGTGAAAGTATACTGATGTATCTTACATAAGAATTACTTACAGGACATAAATTATTTTCATAGTCTGTGTTCAAAAAGGAATTTAAAAGCAAGTGATATGGAGCCCATGGAAAGGGACAGAACTGGCACTGTGACCTTATAATTAACATAAATTTCAAAGAGAACAAATTTTAGAATTTTCCCTCAGAACTTTCCACATCTCAGCTATGCTAACATCTGCTCCTAAAGGATGAAGTTGCTAGAGTTTATTTAGAAAAATATATTGTCTCATAATAAATGTTGCCACCTTCCTAAGGAGGAAAGGATGTTATCTTTTTACTACCAGAGACTAGAGATCTAGGAACTTCAATAAGAAAAACTCAACAAGAAGGGAATGATAATTTAGTTTGGTCTACACCACTGTTACAGCCAGAGCAGTCAGTGACTTTCAAAATATCCTCAACAGGGCTTGTTGAATTAAGAGACTGAACCTTTTCTTTTTCACTTTTTTTTTTCATATCCCAGCAGAAATGCCACTTGTCAGTCGATTTGTTTTTAATTCCCAGGTCTCCCTGGCTTGTTTGTAGCTACTATTTTTTTTTCTTTTTAAGTGTATGAGGATGGTTGGAGTTTTGATAATCCACGTTCCCCCGATGGCTCCAGGGATGCAGGGAAGCAAACAGAGCTAAGTTGAGAGGGGCTATATCAGCAGAAAAAACATAAGATAGGAAGGCCTACTCTCATTACACCAGTCAGGTTTTCCCAGGAATGCTGGGGAGGTGACAAATCAAGCAGAGGGAATCAGATACTTGACACCAGGCATTTAGCAAGAGGAGACAGGAAGAGGGGATGTCTGAGTCGGCTTTATATATGGGTTGCCTGCAGGCTGAGGCACCCCAGCCTCCTACGCAGCATTTCTGTGGCACCTCTCACTGATAAGTCTAGACCTGAGGACAAAGACAGCAGTCTAAAGAGGGCAAGGGGTGCAGCGAAGGGGAGGCCAAGCAGAGGCAGCGAGAAGGGAAATGCCTTAGGTGAAACCATGGAGAACAGAGTCGTGCTGTTCAGTTGCAGGGTGGGGGTGTTTATTTAAAAAGAGGAGGTTGGGAGGCTGGGAGCTCTGCCGCCTCCCAGGACTGTCTACCACCTTGCGACTAAGTGCATTTCTGTTACAACTCTTTTCTATTTCTTTGGTTTGTTTGGGAGAGGTGTTTCAAGGGAGACTGGGAGATGCTAGTAAGAAGGTTCAATTCACTGGTTTAGGCTTTGTTCTAGAAAGGACTGAAGGAGAATTTTAGTAAGGCAAGATGGGCTCCCTACATTTATCAAAACTTTCAGTCATTTTACCTAAGAACACAAGCCCTTTGACTGATACTAGTCTGTGCTCTCTTTCTCTCAAGCATCAGCCGGTCTATTCCAGAGACCTGCAGAAGTGAAGAATGAAGGCATGAGATGAAATGTGAATTATGCCTTGGGTCTGCAAAGGTCCCCTCCATTCCACACAGCCAGCCGCTCTCCGAGTCAGTCACCAACCAGGCAGGATACAGAGTGAAGTGTAAACAAGTGCTAACTTTTCCAACGGAGCCTGCCTCTGTCTGCTTGGGGTAGGCATGCTGGAGTTCCCTTTCCATCTCAAATCTCTCTCAACATTATCCCCCCCCCCCGCACTCCATCTGCCCCCAAATGCCCTGCGAACCTCCTCTGGCCTCCCTGGAGGGGGAGGCTGAGCATCCATCCATACTGTTCCGATAGCCCAGAGCCCAAGTTCTTACCAAAAAGAATCACCTCTGCGAACAAAACCTTGATTCGGTATTTTATGTTCACAAAATGACTATCTCCTATGGCAGTCTTACGAAATATTCTTCCCAGAAGGAGACAGAGAAAGAAACATCTATCCTGCCACAGAAATCATGCAATATTGCTATTTCTCTAAGTTCCTGCACCCAGGGGCATTAGTAGTAAGGCAGGTGCCAATTATTTACTTATTTATTTTCGGGGTCCTTGACGGTTTCTGTTTGGACAAGACCTCTTTAAAGACGTGCCAGCTCAGCTGCTAAAAATTTGCTCTGGATTGAAACTTGACACTTAGAGTTGCAGCACCCAGAGCAGCCTTTCTTTTTTTTTTTTAATACTAAATTTGGATTAAATCTGTAAGACTCTTCTCAAAATTGTGCATAAAAATAAAATTCAGGAGCTTCATGAGTTCCTTGATATTTTGTGTTTCTACTGTGTGAGGAAAGCAGATTCTAATTCCTAAGAAAAGACAGACTACCAGTCTGTTTGCAATTTCTTCCTCAAGCAGGTGCCTACGTCTGTGTGAATTCACCTAAACATACAGCATATCCATTCCTGTATTCCAGGCCCCGGTCTCTCAAGCCCTTCTGGAGTCTGACGGGGGCTGAGAAGGAAGCAGGACAAGCAGCGAACGACATGAGGCCACCACTTCCCTCTCTCTGACATGAGACAGCCAGGCAGGCGGGAGTGATGGGGGCCTGCTGCCCCCACAAGGAGCCGAGGCCGAGCTCGGCAGCAGGCCCAGCTCGCAGAGGCACCTGTTGACAGACGCTGCGCCACCTGTCAGGAGAGCAGTTTCTTTCTTTCATCTCCCTTGTCTCTCCTGCGACCACCCGCCAAAGAGTTGATGACGGCTGTGACATCACTCAGCCTCCCAACGAGTTCTACTTTATTTCTCAGCTGAGTGACTTACAAAAATATTTCTTATCTGCCTGCGCTTTGTTCGCATTCTTTATTGTTTTTTACTGTTAAAATGGTCCCCAAATGAAAACGTTGAACCGTGTTGAGAGAAAAGTCTCATGCCAACCCCTGTCCCCACTCCTCCTGTACTGTCACTGTCACCCTAACAAGGAACTGTTTGTATTGGTTTCTCACTGGTCCCTCCAAGGTTTTTTATGCAAAAACTAGTATGTGCTTTCACCTCCTCCTCTTTCCTGTTGTGCTGTGCTGAACTTTCCCTTTTTCGGTTACAGTATGGGTCCGTGCTGGTGCAGAGAGATCTTCCTCATTCACTGTTTACGCCTCCCAATGTCACACTGTGTGGATGCAGTCAACCGCCGACACTGTTCGCTGCACTTGCGCTGTTCCCAGCCTCTCCTTATTACAAATATAGCTGCAACAAAGAATACATTCTGTGTTCTGTACTCTAACTCATAAATGTATTCATGTATCTTTATTAATTACTTCCTTTTGCTTTTCTCCAACTTTTTGAGTTATATATTTAATTTATTTTCATTATTTCACCTTTACGGATCTGAGTATTTCATGTCTTCGCTTTTTCTCTTAGCAATGACTTAGTTACATTCCACAATTCTGATGTATGTTTTCATAACTATAAAATTCTGCATTTGGGGTTGACATCCTCTCTTTGACCCAAGAATTGGTTAACAGGTTTCTTTTTTCTTTCCAACTGAAAGGGCCTTTTTCTGTATTGAATTATGGGTTCATTTCATTGTCAAATAATTTCACTGTGCTATTTCTACTTTATTAGAATCTATAGGGATTTTCTTCATAGTGTAATTTATAAGTCATCAACTTTGGGGGAAGGATCAAGGAGCACTTAAAAAGCAGGAAACGGTTTGTGCATTTGAAATATGTGCAGAAGAGCTAACTTACTGTGTTGTTTAGGTCTTCTTTATCATCGCCTTTTTTTTTTTTGGACTATTTGATATATCTTGTACTGAAAGAAGTGAGTCACAGTCTCTGGCTATTAGTGAACTTCTTTTGTCTGTTTTGTGGTTTTTGCTTCATGAAAGTTCCCACTATCATTTGCTGCATAAATATTCCTAATTATTGCATCTTGTGTGAATTAAACCTTGAGCATTATGAACTTTCATTTCTGTCATTATTAATGTTCTTTGGCCCGAATTCTATCTTTTTTGATACTAAGATTGTAATATTTATTTCTATTTCTGTCTGTATTTTCCTGCATAACTTTATCCATTGTTTTAACTTTTCTTAATTGCTTTTAGTTGTCTAATATATAGCATAGGGTTCTGTGTGCTTTATAATCCAGTGTGAATTTTTAAAAATAGGTGAGTTAAGTCAATTTTTATTTTACTCATTTAACAGATATGTATGTTTTCTAGTCTTTAATACCAATTCATATTGTGTTTATATATATACATATACGAATATATAATTTTCACAATGTGGTCTATTTTCTTTGCTCTTTTTTGTTTTTCATTGTTATTTACAAAGTTAATTTGTTTTGCTCTTGGAATTACTCTTGCACTAACTTTTGTAATTTCCTCTTTGCTTTAGACATTACATATTAATTTTCTATTTTAAGCAACAATTACTTTGTAGTTTCTTCCTCTTCCTTTACCACCTAATTTTAAGCAATACAATTACCACCTTTTTCATTTGCCTTCATACTGTTAAATAAGCTAAAACTTTTACCACCTGACTTGTTGGCTTTAAAGAATGATTTTTAACGCCCAGCTATTACCAATGAGGCAGGCAATGATCTTAGTGTTTTCCACTTTCTCTTCCCATTCTCTCATTTTTGTTGCTGTATTAGTTCTACATTTTCACACCATATAGAATGTACATGCTCTTTTGTTAAAATTATCTATAACTTTCCTTCAGTATGCATTCCAAAGTAAAATATATTTAATATTCATCACAACTATTTTCCTAAAATCTTTTCCTAAACTCTTCCCAAACCCATCTCTACTGGCCAAAGCTCATTTTCTGGTAGATTTTCCAGCACGGTATGTTCAAAAGTGTTTCTTGGTATTCTTCTAACTGCAGAGCAAGTGGTATGGATATAAAATGCTTGACTCACGCTCTCTCCCCTTGGAAATCTAGTAGGTTGCTCCATGGCCGCTGCTGTAGGACATTGTGGCTGAAAACTCTGATGCCAACTGGTTTTCTCTCCCTCAAAAGTTCTTTTGCTGGATGTCATAAAGATACTTCCTCTAATCCTTAAAATCAAACACTGTAATAGGTTATGAGTCAGTGTAGACAGATGGGGTCAATTTTTACTTTTTTAAATTTAGTTTTATTTTTTTGTCTTCCCTAGTTCTAATCTTTATGTTCCTAATCACCCTTCAAACCATGACTATTTTATTTTGTTCTGCATAATTTAGTCTTCATTTCTGAAATGGTCTCATTCTTCTTTTGTGTGTGTGTAGTGGGGGGACGTATATTAATGCGGCATTTTTTTAAATGTTGAAACTTAGCTCCTAAAGGATGGAAGGCCTGTATAGATTAGTGTGAATAAAAACTGAGGGCTCACCAACCCTTTCTGCACCATGCTAAGCATTTAGCCTGAGGAATGTAAATGGTGTTGTGGCAACTGTTCTGAAAATCCTGTCTATTTCACAGGTGACCCACACAGGAAACTTAATGAAATACCATAGACTATCATAGTCATTTAGCCAAAACAGTCACTGAAGCAGAGAGTTTTAACATTATATGTTAAAATTATAATATGTGAATATACATATATACATATGTACATTTGAAATATTTTATTTTAACTGAAAATATTTACTCACCAGTCTTTTGATTGGCCAATAGTCAATTCTTGCATTCTGACTGGGTGACCAGTGATTAGAGCTTCACACCGTTTTGTTCTGGCATTGTTCACACTCATAATGGAATGTCTCTGATTTCTAATTTCAGTTTCTTTAAAGCTGACAGAGAATGAAAGGACACTTGGTGGAAAATAGGAAGGGGGATTGGTCTCTGGTAACTGTCCTAATTATCTGACAGTCCTCTCTTCCACATCTAAAACAACAGCAAAGTTTTAATACTCTATCAAATCCTTATTGAATATTTAACTTTGCTTTCATAGGCAAAGTGACACTTTTCACAGTTATATTTATTATAACAAATACTATTTAGTTCAGACATTTTATTTTAATAACATCCAACTAGTATAAGCCCAACTAACAGATCTGGTGGGAGCACATGTGAGTGTGTATACTAAAAAGCAGCCTATGTGGGCAAGGGGTATCATCAGTATGTTCTACAGAAATGAAGACCATGGGTTAATTTGGTCAGTCAGCTCTGTGCATGTTAAGAATTAAGAATCTTGCTACTGCTTTGCAATCTATGTAGATCTTTCCACGGGATCCAAGTTTCCAGAGCTCTTCACTTGTGTAGATGTGGAATGAGCCATTCCCTGTAAAGAAAGCAGAGGTACATCTCTTTTCTACTTGACTGCTAGGAAATACAGATTCAAGATTCTACTATTGTATGTTCAGTGCTACACAATTTGATGCTCCATCCTCAGTCCTCTTTTCCTTGCTGACTACTGAGTCTTTTCTCTGTCCAATCGGTTTTTGTGACCACACCATTTCCTTTTGCTCCAGCAGTTTCATTATCTTTTTAAGAGATTTTGCTGGGTTCAGGAGGCTCTAAGATATGCTGTGGCAATTTTATTCCTTTGCTTTATTTCTCAGCATCAAGACTTCATTCAAAATGCTTTCATTGCTAATTTATTTTGTTTCTAATGGAGTAGCTAATTTGCTTTGCTGAGTTTCCTTCCCAAGTACATTGGTTTTCATTAAGAATCACATATTGTCATGGAGTTCTGGCCTTTGAAGGGTTAAGGAAATGCTATTGACTGAATGTTTGTGGTCCCCCCAAATTCACTGTTGAAGCTCTAACCCCCAGTGTGATGGGGGGGGGTCCTTTGGGAGGTAGTAGTGTAGATGAAGTCATGAAGGTAGGGCCCTCATGATGTGATAGTGTCCTTATAAGAAAAGGAAGAAACCAGAGCTCTCTTTCTGCTCTATGAGAAAACAGCAAGTAGGCAATCTTCCTCAAACTGGGAAGAGGGCTCTCACCAGAACCCTACCCTTTTAGCACCTTGACCTCAGACTTCAAGCCTCCAGAACTGTGAGAAACAAATTTCTGTTGCTTATGCCACACAGGCTATGGTATTTTGTTAAAACAGCCCAAGCAACTAAGAAAATAGTCGAACAATTTGAAAGTGATACAAGTTAGCATTGAAATAGTGTCCCTTGGCAGTCATGGGGAGAAATAAGAGGATGGCAAGGCCAGAAGGGGCTGACTCGAGCCATCGCTGCACAGGTGGACAGTGGTACCTTCAGCCCTGGGGGAGTTTCTGTAAGGAGGACACATCACTGAGTTATGAGGGAGCATAAATAGAGGTAAATAAGTGAACTCTTTTCCTTTTGAGAACCAAAGGAACTAAGAGCTTTGATTCGCAAAACGTGGTGTGACACCCCCCACACATACTTCCCAAGTACCTACAGTCCCTTGGTCGCCTCTCGGTTTGATACTCCTGCTTTCTTTCTCACTTGCCTTTATATTTCCATCACTCCTTTTGGAGGTTTGCACCTTGAGGCTTACAAACTGCATCTTGCACTCCCTTCGCAAAAAGGTGTTACAAAATAGTATGTAAGAAACACAGGAAAGCCTTAGAAAGAAAATGTGTTTTGATATTAGATGAGGTAAATGGTAAAATAATTGCTTATAAAGAGGCACATTGATTCAGATTTGAATGAAAGATCTCAGTGGGAAAAGCAAGTTAAAATCTATACATATCATGGTCACATTTTTTTGTAAATGTAAAATGTATAAGAATATATATTTCTGTGTAGGAATATATATATTATGTTTCAGTGACTGTTAAGAGAAAAAAAACCTCGAAGAATATATACCAAAATGCTAATATTCATCTCCAACTGTTGCAATTAAAAAGGCATCTTTTCTTCTTTACATTTTCTGCACTAAGTTTCTAAACTAAGAATGAATTGTGTTTTATTAGAAAGCAAAACTGTTTACATTTCTTGAAGAAAAAGGAACTCAAATGAGTATATGTTACAAGTATATCAAAACACATTGTAAACCACTACAGAATGTAATATCAACCAGACCTCTCTTGTACCCCCCTCCAGGGAAATTTACTCCCTGAAATACCAAAACACATATTAATCTCCTTGCTCTGATCTTGAGGATATTCAAGTTAGACTTCAGTGTGTACATGTCCACAAATCTGTATAATGGGGAGATATAATAGTATTAGGGGAAATCAGAATTAAAGTTCACAGAACATGAAGAACCATATTTGAAAGTCAGAACCAAAAAAAAAAAATTTGATGACATTCATCAAGTCCAATGACCAATGAGATAAAGCACAGTATTTCTTAATTCTACCCATGTGTCAATCAACTCGAGTGTAACAGGGCATAGCCTCCAGCAAATGCTATTCAAACACAAAAAAACTTCTTTGTCAGCACACTGCCAAGTTCAAAGAGTAGGGAATTATTAATACAGGGATAATTTGAGGGTTTTATATTGATTCATAAAAATTATTTAACAGGAGTGGGCCTAAAGCAAAGCTTGGAAAACAAGAATTTCAAGGGCCTATGAAAGTATAAATTGAAGTTAAACTGAGATTACCAAGAAGACCCAGACTGGACCCCCTTGCCGAGTTGCAGATGCAGAGTTTCAAGATAGTCCGTGCTGTGGGGGATATCAGGGAAGAGAGAAAGGTATGACATGAATGATTTGTATTTATTTCTAAAGTATAACATCAAAAAGAAGAATACCAAGTCCTCCAAGTTAAAAGAGTTCTTTCTCCTTATTGATTTGGGAGGGATGGAAAAAGTGTTGCAGAAGAGAATAGAAAAAGAGAGAACCAATCTAGGTCTGATTTATAGATCATAGGGCCAATTAGAAAGCAGATCATTGATTTCCAGGAGTTTTCTTTCCCTGTAATCTCCCTTCAAAAAAGGGGGAGGGTGAAAGTCATCTGTCTGAAATGACAACAATGAACAAAATCACAATCAAGTGGCCATTAATTCATTCACAAAACAAGTATTCATGGAGGCACTGCCATGCGCCAAGCAGTGTAATAGGATCCAGGACCTGGTTTTGCCTTTAAGAAATTTACTTTAAGTTCAGGAAGAAGAGAATTAAAGACAGCATTTCTATAAACACCACTTTTCTATTTTTTTCAGTTTTATTGAGATGTAATGGACATACATCACTGGAAAGTTTAAATCATATAGTGTAATGACTTGACTTACACATATTGCAAAGTGATTGCCACAATAAGTTTAGTTAATGTCCATCACCTCATATAGTTACAAAAAAAAGAAAAGAAATGTTCTTTGCATTGTGATGAGAACTTGTGGGATCTACTCTCTTAGCAACATTCAGATCCATCATACAGCAGTGTGATAATATAGTCCTTGCACTGTATATTACATTCCCCATGACTTATTTGTCTTATAACTAGAAGTTTGTATCTTTTGACCTGTTTCAAAATTCACCCACTAATAAAACATTACTATAATGTGCTAGGTTCTGTGTGTAGGAATACAGAGATAAGTAATAAAACCTGATTTCTGTCCTCCAGGATGTAATAACCAAGCACAGATTCAGATATATGAGCACACAAACAAAACATACACCTCCAGATTTCATAATATGACATTGTAGACTCAACCTCCCCCATCTGAACTACAAATATGAAATAGTGGATAAAATGATTCAAAGTTAATTTTTTTTAAAGTGAACTCAAAAGAAAGGGTATTCTCTGGATGCTAACAAACTATAGAACTTACAGTTTTTTCAAATATAAACAGAATATCTATGATAATTTACCACATATTTGCCTTAAAATCCATGCCAAGGGAATTAATGGGATTTTGTTATTTTGTTTTGTTTTTTCTTTGGTATTTCAATGAATAAATTCTGAACTCTAAAATCTGCAGAGGGTTAGAAATGGGTTCTTATATACAGGTAGTTTATATTTATCTGAGCTCTTTTTTCATCCCTATTTTTATTTAAATGTAAACAGCTTTGTTTTTCTACTAAAAAATAGTACATATTCACATTTCAAATTCAGAACATAGAGAAAAGTGCAAAGGGGGAAAAAAAGGAGGCTTTTTAAATTCCAGCACTTAGGAATAATTATCATTAACATTTTTTATATATAAACTTTCAGGTATTTCCCTTTGTATTCACTCACTAAAATGCAATATGAACACATACATGTATTTATACATTTCTTATATTACAAAAAATAAAGTCTCATGTAAACCACTGCCTATGAAAACTAGAATTCAAACACCATGAATTTAGAATTTTTGAATTACTGCTAAATTATTCAGAAATTTCTGGAAAAGCATAATGTAGAGTTTATAGAATATCTAAAACAGAACAACAAAAATAGCAAACTATCAAAACCTATGGGATGCAGCTAAAGCTGTGCATGGAGAAAAATATTAATCTTATATATTAATAAAGAAAGTACTACAAAAGTACAAAGAGCTAAGTACTCAAATTAAGACTTTAGAAAACTAACCACTGAGTCAACCCAAAAGAAATCTGAAAGGAGGAAATAAATTAATAACAATAAAGTCAAAACAAATAATTTACCTGTAGGATCAGGAAAAAGAAAATTTATTTGAAAACTTTGTTAAAAAGTTTACAAACCATTGGTAAGACTGATCAAGTAGAAAAAATGGATGTCACAAATAAACGCTATTGAAATAAAAAGAAATAATATCATATTGAGAGGCAATTTTAAACTTAAAGGTTTGCCAAACGTTTAAGAAAATTACATGCCCTCTGCAATGAAAACTTTCTGGAGAAGAAAAGGTCAAGCACTTTAACTTATTTCATATAGAATAAAATAATTTTGATTAAAAAAAACCGATGAAGATAGTGAAAGAAGGGAGTATTGTAGGCCAATATTTTCCATTAACAGAAAGGCAAAAATATAAACTAAAATCACCTCACACACATTAGCATGGTTACTCTTAAAAAGAAAAAACAGAAAATAACAAGTATTGGTGAGGATGTGTAGAAACAGGAACCCCTGTGCCCTGATGATGAAGATGTAAAATGATGCCATCACTATTAAGGACAGTATGGCTATGATCTAGTCATTCCACTTTTGGACATATACCTATGTGAATAAAAAGAGTGTCTCAAAGAGATATTTGTACAGTCATGTTCATAGCAGCATTATTCACAATAGCCAATATGTCTTCACTGATTGATGAATGGCCAAATGAATGTAATATTAGTCACCTTAGAAAGGGAGGAAATTCCAACACATGCTATAACATAGATGATGTTTAAGGACATTATGCGAAGTGAAATAAGCCAATCAAAAAAAAGATAAATACTGTATGATTCCACTTATATGAGGGATCCAGAGTAGTCACATTCATAAAGACAGAAAGCTGAAGGGTGGTTGCCAGGGGTTGGGGGAAGGGGAATGGGGAAACTGTTGCTGAATGAGCACAGTTTCAGTTTTATAGGATGAAAGACTTCTGGAGGTTGGTTGCACAACAATGTACCTAACACTACTGAACTGCGCATCTAAAAATGGTTCAGATAGAAAATTTTACATTATGTTTATTTTGTCACAATTTTTCAAAAATAGCAAACAAAATTCAGGCAATGATAACAGAGAGAAACCTGTATATTCAAAAATTAACAGCAACAGAAATGATAAATAACTGGGTAAATATCAAGGACTATTTTTCTCCCCTTACATTCTTCTAATCTTTGTTGAAAAGCAAAAATTATTAACACTGTGATGAAGTTGTCAGTACATATAGATTTAATACATGTGATAACTAACATAAAGGTCAGTGGGGGAGGGTAAAGGGGCTTACATAGTTCCAAGGATCCTACCTTGCATTTGAAGTAGTAAAATATTTTCCTTATAAAAAATATGAGAAAAACTTAAAATAATCTGCAATTATAAAAATTAGACTTGAACAAATAGAAAAATTAGCTATTATAATATCTAGAACAAATATTTTAAAAGTACAAATGAGATTAAAGCCTAAAATCTGATAAATTAATATGGGATACTATAATAATTCAAAAATCCAAAAGAAGGCAAGAAAAAGAGGATGAACAATAAATTCTAATCATTATCAATAGCAATAATTTTATTAAATTTAAATCACAAGTGGTCTTAGCACATCAAATGGAAGACAAGAATTTCCAGATTCAATTTTTAAAATGCTGTCTATTAGAAACACATTTTAAATATAAAGACATAGATGTGTTAAAAAATTTTAATAGAAAAAGTTAACCATGTAAACAGAAATCAAACAAAAGCTGAGTGGTTATATTAATGAATATTACCAGGGATAGAGATACATTAAGTAATGATAACAGTTACTTTAACAAGAGCACACAACAAACCTAAATGGGTGTTCGTCTAACAAGGATCAAAACACATGAAGAAAAATCTTACAGAAATTAAAGAGGAAATAGAAAAATCCACAATTACTATTGGAGACTTAAACACTCAAAGGAGTGATTATTCATAGAATAAGTAGAGAGAAAATGAGTAAAGATACAGCAGACATGCACAAAATTATCAGCCAACTGGGCCCAATTGACATTTACAGGCACCCATCCTGCAATAGTGGAATACACATTCTTTCTGAGTGAGCATGGGACATTCACTAAGATGGATAATATTCTGAGTTATTAAAAAATTAACAAATTTAGAAGAATAGAAATTACATAAAATATGTTCATTGGCAATAACTGAACTAAACTGGGAACCGATAATACAAATACAACTAGAAAATCCCCAAATATTTGGAAATTAAGTAGCACACCTCTAAATAATTCTTTGAGTCAAAGTAGAGGTTACAAGAGAAATTAGAAAATGTTTTGAGCTGAATGAAAATGAAAATATCAAATATCAAAACATGGAATGCAGATAAAGCAGTGTTTAAATAGATAATTACAGCATTGAATATTTATATTAGAAAGAAAGATCTTAACTCAATTATTAAACTTCCACACTAAGAAACTCTTATACAGTTTTATAGCAAATTAAACCCAAAGTAAGCAGAATGAAGAAAATAATAGATGATCAGAGTAGAAATCAATGAATATGAATCAGAAAAAGCAATAAAGAACATCAATAGAACTAAAAGCTGGTGATAACACATATTCATTTCTATTTCTGGCTATAATGGACTGGCTCATACCACACTAACCATCCCACAAAATGAATGAGCAAAATACAAACAAAAAATTTTTGAAATATTTAAGTATCCAGAGAACTACCAAATTACCCAGAACTTGAGGTATCAAGGTGCTGGAAAAAAAGGAATTCTATTGATGTCATCCTCATATTCTCTGCCCTTTCCCTTAACGCATGTAATAATTTGAATGTGGTGCAGGGCCCGTAGACTGAGAAATACATCAGAAAGCTGTGGCTGAAAGGCAGAAAAGCTGAACAATTTGTCATTGCTTTTTGGTTTTTTTTGCTATATGGTGATAAAAATTAGGCTTAAGGGCTCCCCAAAGAGGTAGAGCCCTAGTAGGCATTACAGGCTTGTAACTGGGATCCTACCAGGCTACACTACAGAATAAGAGAAAACTAAAATAAAGAAGGCCTTACAAAAACTGAATCCTATCCTGAAAGCAGCTCAACTTGTAGTTGGATGAATGTAACCTGCTCTTACTCTAACCACCTGACAATCTCAAAATAATTTTTTTGTGGAGAGAGGTCATCAGCCAGAATCTCTGCAATTTTCAGATACAATATCCAGCATTCAATTAAAAGTTACCCTGCATATAAGGAGACAAGACTAAGAGAATTCAGGCATAAGGACATTTTTCTTTTTGTTATTGATTTTTAGATTAATTTCATTCTGATTAGAGACCAAATGCTTTAATCCTTTAGAGCATTCTGTCACTTGCTTTACAGTCTACATATGGTCAGTTTTGGTAAATGTTCCATGTGTATCCAAAAAGAGTTTGTATTTTGAGCACTAGATGTAAGGTGGTCTCCTGGATGGGATTCTGGGACAAATAAAGAACAGCAGATAAAAATTAAGGAAATCTGAATAAAGTATACACTTTAGTAAGTAGTAACTTATCAATATTAGCTCATTAATTGTATAAATATACCATAGTATTGTAATATGCTAATACAGAGAAATTTGGGCATGGAGCATAAGAGAATTCTCTGTACTATCTTAACAATTTTTCTTTACAGTTTTAGTAAATCTAAAACATAAAGTTTACTCAAAAATACAATACCAAAGATAATCACTTAAAAACAGAATACCTAGATAATAAATCTAACAAAATCTGTACAGGATCTGTACAGAAATTTACAAAGTGTTGATGAAATAAACCAAAGAAGATCTAAATAAATGAAGAGATCTACATACCATTTTCATGTAGGCTCAACATAATAAAGATGTATTGGGAGGCTCAACATAATAAAGATGTCGATTTGTCTCAAATTGATATACAGGTTATGATAATTACTATTAAATTCCCAAAGTTTTTATAAATATAGAAAAGACTTCTAAAATTTATATGAAAAAACAAAAGGACTTATGATAGCTAAAAGCTTTGAAAAAGAAAAATTAGTTTAGAAGAGCTCCTTTACCAATTTCAAGATTCATGATATACAAACAATAATTGAGATTATGTTAAATTGGCTGAGGAATAAACACACAGATTAATAGAACAGAATGGAAATCTTAGAAATAGACCCACACAAGCACAGCCAACTAATTTTTGGCAAAGATTCAAGAGCAATTGAATGGATGAAAGATAATTGTTTCAACAAGTAGTTCTGGAGCAATTGGATATCCTTAAGCAACTGGCAAACTTAAAACTGAGTCTCACATCTTATATAAAAATTAACTGAAAACTGATTATAAGTTTAAATGTAAAACTATAAAACTTTCAGACGAAAGCATAAGATAAATTATTTAGGACCTAGGGCTTGTTTAAGAGTTCTTAGATATGACAAGTACATGATCCATTAAAGAAAAATAATAATAAATTGGAGTTTATGAAAATTTAAAACTCTGAGAAAGACCCCTTTAAAGTAAACGAAAAGACAAGCTACAAACTGAAAGAATGACTATGTTTGCAAACCATATATGAGAAAAAAGACTCATATCTATAACATAAAAACTCTTAAGACTTGATAGCAAAACAATTCAATTAGAGAAGAAAATCACATGAACTGACATTTCACCGAAGACCATAAACAAATGATGAATAAGCATGAGAAAAGATGTTCAGCATCACCAGGCATCAAGAAAATGCAGATCGGGACTGTGACGAGCTATTGTACACCCGTTAGAATGACTAAAGTAAAACAGCGACACCACCAAATGCTGGTGAGGATGCAGAGAAACTGGATCTTTCACACATTGATGGCACAAATGCAAATGGTGCAGCTACTCTGGAAAATAGTTTGGCAATTTGTTTAAAAAGTGAAATGTGTTTATGATACAACTCAGCAAACATTCTTAAACATTTGTGCCAGAGAAATGAAAATCTAAATACACAACAGCCTGTATATGGATGTTCAACTGATCCATATCTGGGGGAATCAGCTAGCTCCCCTAGATGATATACCATTACTATGATGGTCACTACTCTGAACTCCAAATATACGTTCTAATTTAACTTGACAATGCATGGCACAGATGAAACTTTTCCATTCTACAAGGTTGGTCATCACAGACAGGATTCACATAAGTTAGAATAGAAGATTCAGTTAATGAGAATTACAAGAAGAACTTGGCTCTAACATGAGTGATGCTTGAAAATTTTTTTCTAAAAAAGAAAAGAGGAATAAGACAAAAATAATTTTTGGGAAGACAAAATGGCAGCTCTTCACAGAGAAAAACATTCCAAATAGATTGACATAATGTCTTCCAATGGCTGCTACCAGTAGTACTGTTTAGCCTGAACTTTTGAAGTTTTGTAAGAGCATAATACCATCTGAGTAGTTCTCTTTTTTCTCATTGAAATGGTCAGAAATATAATACTGTGACAGGGAACAGAAGATTTACCGAGGCTGCAGAATATGTCATTTATTCCATGTTCAAAGGCAATAGTAGAAAGGAAGCCAAGAAGATATCTTTGTTCTTTTGGGAGAACTCTATTGTTCATCACATTATAATTATGAAATTTGAACTTAAAGGAAGAAAGGGAAGCTCAATCAGCAGTACAAAGTGTATCTTCTCTGGAAATAGTTCTTAATGATTTAAATGGCAGGCTTATGTACCCTGGATTGACCCAATAGTTAAAGCAATATTCTTTAATACTCAAAACAGTCTTCAAAGCTACATTTCTTGATTCATTTGTGCTCCAGACAAATTATAAGGCTGTATGGCAGAGAGAGAAAACACTGCTAATCTTTCATGACTGTTAGGTGGTTTTACTGAAATGTAACTGTTAAAACAAATTTCCCAGATACAGGAAAAAAAATAAAGCATGCCATTTCCTCAATTTAAAAGGAAATTCATCTATTCCTTAATCACAGAGAAGTAAAATCTCTCCAAATTAAACAAAAGGAAATGTAGGGAATTTCCACAAAAGAGAATTTTAAAATAAAATGAAAAAGAACTTCAAGAATACTTTCATTCCTTAGAGGTCCACAAGGGAGTTAATAGAATCTCTGGCCACAGTAATCCAGAATTAATGTCTTACATTTGGAAAATCAACATGTTTGGGAATCTAAAAAGAGGAAAGCTGCATGAAATGAAATCATCTTGGGTCATTATGTATCTACAATATTCACCCCACTTAGGCACACTCAGACATATGTTAAAGACATAACTGTCTCTACTTCCATTTGAGAATTTTTTTCAATAAATGAGATGTCAACCACAAATGCAGTTGACAATGTGAAATTACAAAAAAAGCTGTCAAAAGGCCTGTGTGGGAAGACACATTCACCATAAGAACAAGTGCTAGGAATCTGAGAAGCTTTTTAAATGGATTCAGAGACCTTTGAAAAAAAAAAAGGTCTCCTCTTCCAGTAATTGAATTTGACACCAATGTTCTTTGGATGCTAGGGCTGTACAGAGTATTTTCCCATCCACATCTAGGCTAAATTGGAGATGGTGACCCCTGATAGACTAGAGCAATCCAGGAAGTAATAGAAACCTCACTTCATAGAAACTGGTGACAGGTTGGGATTAAATGCTGGGCTGACCAGGATCGGTCAAATTCCTTTTCAGTGAGCCTATAAGCTTCCAAAGGAATGGAGATTTTTTACAACATTCTATAAATGCTTCTTTTTTACAACTTGGACAAACTAAATTGAAAATTATAATCTAAAGTCACCTCAGATTTAGGACACAGGCAAGCCTAAACCCAAATGAGAAATCCTAGCTTCCTAAATTCATTACCATTTACAGAATTCAGTAACTGGATTAGAAGGACTGGAGCATGTAGATAGAGGTTTATGTATAAGGATGTTCCTTGCACTGTTGTTTAAAATAATGAAAAGGAAAGTCTAAGTATTCAAGAATGAAGAACTGGTTAAACTAATGTACATCGTAAATGGAAGTTTATACAGTGATTGAAAAAAATCTTTAAATTTAAATGTCTCAAACTATATTATTGTGAAATCAAGATAAGAAATTATGCATATAACAGACATACATATATGTATCTACATATGCATAGAATTAAAAAATAAAAAATTATTGAGTGACCATCACTAGGTAATAATAAGATTACAAATGGGTCTTGTTTTCTTCTATTCTATTGCTAATTACACATTTAAAGTGATACAATGATGATGTACTACATAACTGGACAATTGAAAAACAGTAGCTAAGAGAGTGAAAATATGATTGTAGTCACCCGAACCACTAAAATTTTGTTATATTGACTTGCTTATTAATTTTTAACTCATTTGTTGAACAAAGATTTATTTAAACACTGTGTTAGGACTTCTAAGAAAGAAGGCCTAAAGAATACACATGTGCATAACTCCCTTCCCAGAGACCTAGCCAACAAACTGTAAAGAATATATGTAAATTATAACTAAATTTACCTATTAAAAGAGTAGATGGAATTTTTCCCCTAGTTATTTTTTTAAGAGTAATTGGTTAAATAACTTTTGATTCATTCATATCATGTTTATCCCTTTAAGATGGATAAAAATATGCATTTTTATAAAACAATGACTTGTAAACTATGCATAACTGAGATTATATGCTTAAGAAGGAGAAAGAGACTATATGGGCATGGAAAAAATGTGAAAGAATTGGCACACACAAAATGTCAGCCTTAATTAGTTGTTTTATTGTCAACAGTTTCACAAACTGACAAACAGGCAGTACAGGATCTGATGCTTGGGAGAAAGGAAACATGAGATGAGTCCAACAGTTGCTCCACAACTGCCCTGATTTTCTGTCTGATAGTATTTTTTGCCACAGATCCGGAAGGTGGAGCCCAGCAGAGCACCAGTCTTGCTGAGTTGAGAATACAATTATTGGAGTCCCAGGTTGCAGAAGCATGGGGAATTTTCAGAGCAGGGTACATCAGAAAACAGAGCTGTATGGGTTGGGGGTGCAGGAATCTCATGAGGACCCACTACAGTGTAAGATTAAGATTGGACTTATTGTGCAATAGGATGAGATTCTGCAAGGCCCAGCAAAGAGGACCTGCTATAGGGATGGGAACTAACCAATGATTCTGGAGGCTGGGCATTGCTAGGAGGCACTGGAGTTCTACCTCAGTTAGAATCAAGAAACAACAGAGAATGGTGGACATTCATTGACAATAACCACATGCTACAGTAAGAGGCATACTTTGGAATCTGGCACCAAATTGAAATAAACCAATCTTCATAAAGAATAAAAACAATCCTGACAGAATCAAAATAATTTAGCAGGACATAATATCTGCCATAAAAAAATGTGAACACCTTTTATAGCAAGATAGTACAATCCATACTCATTCAGCATATACTCCAAAGTCAATAGAAATAGAAAAGAAACAGGAAAATGTGGCCCATAGGCAAGAGAAAAAGTAGTTAATAGCAACAGGTCCCCAAATGCCACAGATGTTAGAAACAGCAGATAAAACTATAAAGCAGCTTTTAAAAATATCTTTAAGGTCTTAAAGGAAAATACGGTCATAATGAATAAAAGGAAGGAGAAATCTAGCACAGAAGTACTATATAAAAAGAATCAAATGGAAATTTAGTAAGTGAAATGTAAGCATATAAAAAAAAATTTTCACTAGATGGGAGTCCTAGCAGTTTGGGAACAGCAGAGACTCTATGCACTGGAAAACAGATCAATAAAATTTATCCAGTGTAAAAGACAAAGAGGAAAAGGATCCAATGAACATGAGCAGAACATCAGTATCCTGTAAGATAGTAATAAGAGAGATAACGGAACAACAAAAATGTAAAGAAATAATAGGACAGAATTTCTTATATTAAGTGGAAAAAATCAGCGTCTATTTCAAAGAAGCCAGCAAAATGTAAATAGGAAAATACAAAGAGAAGTACACCTGGGCACTTCATAATCAAACTCCTGAAAATGAGATTAAAGAGAAAACACTAAAAACAGCCAGAGAATAACCACATTCTATATACAAGGGAACAATAGTAGAAAGAATGGCTGATGTCTCTGCAGAAAAAGTAGAATCCATAAGAAATGGAATGACTTCTTTAAAGGGCTGAAGGACAAACAAATCTCATCCAAGAATTTGATAACCAGAGAACATATCCTCCAAAGATAAAGATAAAAGACATTGTCAGATAATAAAAACTAAAAAAATTTGTCACCACCAAATCTTTACTAAGACAACTCAAAGAAGTTCTTCAGGCCAAAGGAAAAATGTTACCAAATGGAAATTCAAACATACAAAAGGAGTGAATAACACTGTAAATGGCAAATGTGGAAGTATATATAAAGGCATTTAATTTTCCTTTAGTCTCTTTAAAATCATATAACTCTTTAAAGCTAAAATTACCATACTAAGGGTTTAAAATGTGTAAAGGCAATATATATGACAATAAGAACACAAAGTCTGAAGTATAAATAGAACTACACTTCAGGAAAAGATAAAATGTTTACTGTAAAAAGTGAAAAACTATGGATACATATTGCAATTCCTAGAACCACTGAAAAACAGAAGCATACCTAAAAGTCCAATACCGGAATACAAATGGAATGATATCATGCAAGAAGGATAAATGGAACAAAAATTTGACAGGATGAAAGGGAAAAATACAAATAGTAGACAAATCTAATGATGTCAATAATCATTTTACATGTTAATGGACCAAACACTTCAAATAAAAGGAAAAGATTGTTGGACTGGATTTTTGTTGAATAAATGCTATTCCTAACTATGCGCTGTTTATAAGATAAGCTCTCTTAATAAAAAGAGACAGACATACAGGCTGAAAATTTTTAAATGGAAAAGGATATATCAACCAAAGAGTAAGTATAAGAAAGTTGGAATTACTGTATTAATATTAGATACAATGGACATCAAGATTGGGAAAACTTTCAAGAGATTTCTTAAAAAGATGTTTCTTAATAATGTAAGACTCAATTATAAACAATAATCATACATGTGAATGGGTCTAATAGAGTTTCAAGATACATTTTTTAAAAACTTGAAAGAATTAAAGGGAAAGTAGATAAATACACAATTGATAGTTGGAATCTTTTAACACCATTTTTCTCAGTAAATGATAAAACACATAGGAAAAAGTAAAGGTGTACCTCTAAATATACTATAAACCACCTTGACCTAATTAATATGGATTATAAAAGTATGTTCAACAATTGCAAAATACACATTCTTTTCAAGTGCACAGAGAATGTACATCTGGGTAAGTTTTGATACATTTCAAAGACTGAAACATCACAGAATGTTCTCTGAATAAAATGGAATTGAATTTTAGAAATAAATGATAAGAAGATAAACAATACACTTCTGAATAATCCGTGAGTTAAAACAATTCTGAAAAATTAGAAAATATTTTAAATGAAATAATAATTTAACATGCCAACATTTGTGGCATATAACTAGTTTTTAGAGAGAAATTCAAAGGTTTATATTTAAAAAGAAGATGAAAAACACTCTCTGATAAGAAGTTTGAAGAAAAATTAAACCCAAAGTAGTTAGAAGAAATGTAATAATAATAATTAGAGTGCAAGTCAATGAAATACAAGACAATAGCAGAATTTAACAAATCCAGAAATTGGTTCTTTGAAATAATTAAGATTGATAAATCCCTAGCAAGACTGATCAAGAAAAATAAGAGCAGAAATCATAAAATAGAAAGCAGACCATAAAGACCATTAAGTCAGAAACTGGTTCTTTGAAAAGATTAATAAGATGGATTATCCTAGCAAGACTGATGAAGGTAAAAAAGAAAACATGAATTATTAAAACTAGAAATGGAAAGAAGGATATCTCTCCATATCTTTCTTACAGGCATTAAAAAGCTTCTAAGGGAATTTTGTGAGAAACTTGATGTCAATAAATTTGACAATGTTGATTAAGTAAACAAATTCCTTAGCAAGAGAACGTATGTGAATTAAAACAAGATGAACTAGAAAAATCTAAGTGCACTCTACCTAAGAATTGCAATTTTTATCAAAATCTTCCACAATCTGTCCACAAAGTAAACTCCAGGTCCAACTGTTTAAACTGGAGAATTCAAATATTAAGAAAGAAGTAATACCAATTCCTTCATAAAGTCTTTAAGAAGATAAAGGAGGGAACCCTTCTCACCTCATTTCATGAGGAGTAGTAGAAAGGAACTTGCTTAACCTGAAAAGGGGAATTTTCAAAAAAACTTGCAGCTAACATCATATTTAATAATGAAAGACTGAAAACTTTCTTCCTGATATAAGGCCAAAGACAAGAATTGTGCTCTCACCAATTCTGTCCAACAATGTACTGAAAGTCCTGAAAGACATAAAAAGATTTGACAGGAAGAAGTAGAACTGAGTCTATCTGCAGATGACTTGATTGTTTATGAGGCCATAAACCTGATACAAAAGCCTCATGATGAAATTACAAAATTAGAGAGATTACAAGATAAAATACCATGAGTCCAGTTTTTCTCGTGTACATAGACACAACATCCTTGTGAAAATATTAACAAGTTGAATCCAGCAACACAGAATAATGATAATACACCACAACCAAGTGTGATTTATCTCAGCAATACAAGGTCATTTTAGCACTTGAAATTCAATCCATATAATTCATGATATTAATAGACTAATAAAGAACTACATGATCATCTAAATAGATGAAGAAAAAGTGTAATAAAATTCCCACCTATTTATCACAAATACTCTTAGCCAACTAGAAGGGAATTCATCAATGTGAAAGGGGGCATTTAAAAAAAAACTTGCAGCTAACATCATATTCAAGAGTGAAAGACTGAAAACGTTCTTCCTGATAAAAGGAAAAAGGCAAGAATGTCTGCTCTCACCAATTCTGTCCAACAGTGCACTGAAGGCCTTAACCAGTGCTAAAAGACAATAAAAAGATTTGAAAGAAATAAGTAAAATTTTATCTATTTGCAGGTGACTTGTCTTATATTTTTTTTAATTCTAAGAAATCTAAAAAGCAAATACTAGAACTAACAGTGAATTTACCAAGTTAAATAGTATAAAATAACCAATTATCTTTCTATATAGTAGCAACATTAGTTGGTCAGCCAAGTTTTAGAAACAAGTTCATTTGCAATAGTATTAAGACTACTGGAGCTAATAAGTGATTGTAGTGATATCTTAGGCTACAGAGTCAGTATACCAAAATCAACTGTACTTCTATACACTAGTAATGAACATTTGAAAAAAGTATTTTAACTATTTAAAATATAACCCCAAACATAAAATACTTAGATATAAATTTAATAAAAGATTGTAAGACATCCCCACTAAAAACTACAAACATTACTCAGAAAACTAAAGAGTTAAATAAATGGGCAGATACACTATGTTCACAAAGTGGGTGTCTTAATATGTTTAAGATGTCAGTCCTCCCCAAATGTATCGACAGATTCATCACCACACCCATCACAATGCTGGCAGTCTCTTTTTAAAAATTTATGTGGACATTAAAAGAAC
Source organism: Manis javanica (assembly GCF_040802235.1). NCBI lineage: Eukaryota > Metazoa > Chordata > Mammalia > Pholidota > Manidae > Manis > Manis javanica. Next base: position 70,991,955 of record NC_133168.1, read on the forward strand.
CTAGAATAACCAAACATTCTTTAAAAAGAAAAACAAATTGGAGGACTTACAACACCGGACACTAAAACATTTGCTAATTAAAACTATATGGTATTGCCGGAAATAGATCAAATAGATCAAGCAGTGTACAGAATCTGGAAGAAGACCCCCACTTACACAGTCATCATCTTTTGACAAAGGCACCTAAGCAATTCAATGGGAAAAAGACAGTCATTTGAACAAATGGTGTGGCAAAACCTACACATCCATAGGGGGAAAAAGTAAACTTTGCTCCGTATTTTATACAAAACACCAAAGTTTACCCAAGATCTATCACAGACCTAAAGTTTCTAGAAAAATAAAAACAGGAAAATGTCTCCATGACCTAAAAGCAAAGACTGCTTAGACAGGACACTAAAAGCAATGACCCTGGAAGGAAAGCGTTAATGAACTGGACTTTATCCAAGTAAACATTTTTGTGCATCAAAATACATTTTTAAGAAAGTAAATAGGCAAGAGTGAGCAAACATATTTATAAATTAGCTACCTGACAGAGTCTTGTATACTGAAATGATAATCATTCAATAAAAAGATTAACAGCTCAATTAAAACTGAGCAAAAATGTTAGAAGTATTAAAAAGGGCTTGACATCATTAGTTATTAGAAAAATGCAAACTGAAACCACTACATGATGACGAGATTAGCTAATAAGAGTGTCAATCCTAAATATTAGTGAGGAGGTACAACTGGAAGCTCATGCACTGTTGGTGTGAGTTCACAATAATAAGACCCTTCAGGAGATCAGTTGGCATTTCTTAATCCCTGTAAATAGGATTTTTTTTAAATGAAAAACTGGGAAATGGATGATGAAATGTGATAGATAATGGGGTAAATACACAAAGACTTTCTACAAGTCAGTAAACAGAATAAACATCCCAATAAGAAAACAAACAGGCAATTCTCAGAGTAAGAAACTCAAATAGAATTTAAAAAATTTTTTGTAATATAGGGAAAGGTGTCCCCATGCAAAAGAACAAAAAGTGAAAATCAAAACAAGGAGATATACAGGGTGCATCAAAAATATGACTGCTAAAAATTAGAAATGTATTGAAACGTTTTCTAAGTAATGTTCAGTGGGGGAATGTGAAAAAACAACAGGCATAGTGGGATCTGACATTTTAGAAATTTATTTATTATAATAACTATATCATTATTATTTATATAAGAATTACATCATTATATGAATAATATATCAAATGATTTAAATGATTATTAACTATGTGTTTATGCTATATAATAAATGATATATTAAAATGATATAATTAAATGATATAGTTAAAATAAAATGGTATGATATAAATATTTATTACCACTACTTTTAGAATATAATTATGTATCTATTTCTTAAAGAAAATCAACAAAAAGTTAAAATGGTTACTTTCAGGCACTGGTGTCAATATATGTAAGTTAGGGGATATTTTCATTTTCTAATTTTATGCTTTATATTTTGAAAATATGAGGGACATACATAGTACAACAGGAGTCAAAGTAATAAAAAGACAAAACAATAATAATTATTCCAAAATTGTCCAGGAAATGAAAACCCAGGGGTGAAGACCCGTTAGGTGTGCCTCTCTGGGTTGCAGGAAGTCCACACTGATTCCCCGGGAGACACTTTCTCTGGACAGAGGTGATGAGGAATGAGGCTTGAATCATGAAGAAATTAGAAAAGAATTCAGATGAGAGCAAGTGATGAAGGCAATTAAAGACCACATTTCCACTGGAATCCAAGGAGAAGATTCCAGAGTACTTGCACTGTCATTCCTTAACTGGCCCTCCTTCTCACCTGGGTAGGTAAGCAGGGAGGACAGGATGAATTACATTGCACAGTCTGGGGCTTAACCATCCAGATCTTACCACTTATTGTTTGGAGTTTGGCCAGTCCGTCTGGTTTGGCTCTCAGGAGTTTTAAGCTTATATATATATATATATTTTCTTAAAGAACAGAGTGCATTTTGTTCAATTACAATGTGTTCATCATTGAAAAGGAGGAAAAAAACACAAAGTAGAAAATAAATCATTTATTATCATTGCCTTTAAAGACAACCACTGATAAAATGGAGGATACTAGGGCCAAAGTATATGAATGTGACACAAGTTTAATAGTTTCCCAAAGGAAATATGCTAACACATATTCCAATCAACAATTGATGTGCATTGAATAGAACCAATTTAAAAGTGGTATCCTTCCCTCAATACTGAACCAGCAAAGTCCCAGCACCATCCTGTGTGACAACACACAGTTCCTGTCTTAGGCTGAGTTCATGCTCCTTGTTCTTGCTGAGACTCAGGGTATTCTTGCCGTACCCACACATCCACCCAGTCGTTAGCTGCTCCCCTGTTCCAGAACACTACCCATGGCCTCTCTGCCTGTCACTGTTGCCACCTAGTAATTTCTCGCCCATAAAGCTATGGCTTACCTGAATCTATGTCATTCCAAGTATGGATACAGGCTTGACACTTAATTCCCTAAGGCACAGCCATCATGAATATAGCATACACTAACTGTACCAGAAGACAGAGGTTAGCAAAAAGAGAATAGAGCATAGGAGAACAAAATTTTTTACTAATTCTTTAAATTTTTGTGCTCTTATCTTACTCCATTCAAGCTGTTGTAACAAAAACATCATAAACCAAGTGGCAGCTTATAAGCAACAGAAATTTATTTCTCACAGTTCTGGAGGCTGGGCAGCCCAAGGTCAACGTGCCAGCTTTCAGTCTAGACCCAAAGCTCCTTGTTGGCTCAGCCAAAGGAAAATGTGATTAGCAAAATCTTTACAGAGATCCAATTTTCCTCCAAATAAGACTAGCTCTCTATCACTTGCATATAACTTAATGAAGTTATATGTCACTTGCTCTATATCACTTTCATATAATTTAATATAACTTAGTAAAGCATCTTCATTCAGATGTTTGTGCTCTTCCCTAGAACTCTGGGTAACTTTGTGTACTGGTCTCCACATCCCTAAGTGACCTCTTCCATTTATGAAGACAAATGGACACTGGACGGGGACGAATTTCAGCTGCCACTCCGGAATGCAGGGACTTCTGAAGCCTCACCCAAGAGCAATTTTTTTACATTGCCCACAATTTTAAGATCCAGATTTTACCCCAGCTACACACACCAACAAAACATCCCTCCCAGTCATGCTGTAGGGCTCATTTTCCTGCATGACGAGATGGAAGTAGGAGCTCATTGTTGTGTGAATTCATACTTTTTGGATGTCGTTCAGTTATTTATTCAGGATCAGACAGCTCACCCAGCTCCTGAGTCTTCGTTGCCCTTTCATGTACCCACATGTCCTGGACCCACGCTCTGTGTGGGGTCTCTGATTCCTGCTACTACAACAGACCAGCAGAACATAGACCCACAAGGCAAGAACCACCAGGTAAAGGGACAGATTGCACAAGGACTAGCGTATGTCCCTGCCTGGGTCTCCATAGGTATCACTACAGAAGTCATTTAAATTCTATAAGGAGGCTCCACTCTTCTGCAGGATTCAGGGCCACCTTGGGTCACACAGGCCCTGCACTGGGCTTGTGTCAAAGTTCATCTAGGCTCTTTCTGCTTTTCTTGAAACCAAGCCCTCTGACTTCTAAAATTCTAGAAACTATGACTCTGAAAATGTTGCTCTCATCCATTCATTAATCACAGTATTTATTAGCACAAAATATGTGCCAGGAACTCCTTGAAGCAGTAGGTCCTCAGCAGCAAACCAGACCAACACTGCCCTTAACTTCTAGTAGTGGGCACAGACTTGGGACAGATCATTTTGAAAGAGTTAGCAAAAGGTACCACGAGCACCACACAGCAATTCCTGCTTTGTTGGCCCACCTAGCACCTCATTAGCTCACTTTCTCTGGAGCCCTAACACTACCTTGCTTCCCGACCTCAAGGCTCTGCCCCCACGCCCACACTTCTCCCACCAGCCCCCCACCTGAATGAACCTCTGTCTACTGGCAGGTGCCGTAAGGTAACCAACCACCAGAGCATTCTCCTACTCAGACCCATCCTGAAGCTTGGGTCTCTGATCTGATTCTCACCTCCAGTCACCTCCTTCCACCTGAACCTGTCCAGTCCTCAGTGAGTAACCAGCCCGAATTTGGAGACAAGAAGAGACTAGGTACAAGGTGTCCAGGCATGACCTTAACAGTGGCTAAAAAATGTGTAGAAAGAAATCTCCCTATGGGGAGTTGTCCCCTAATATCCAACTTTCTAAAGACTGATCACTTGTGCTATTTTTCTTATCTACACGATTATATTTGTTATTAGACTCATCTACATGAGTAAATAGGCATATAACTTGGGAAGAAAGTCAGTCAGACTTTAATTAAACTTGTTTTTCCATCCTGATTTATCTAGCAGAAAAATGACTGTTGCATATGTATGCATTTGCATCAGTTGCTGGAGTCAGATGTTTTGGAATGAAGTTCTTTGGTAGAAAACAGACCATAAGATACCTGCATAACTCATATTACCAACTCGTAATTAATGGACCAACTTTATGGATAGTGTATGCTTGAGTTGGGGAAGGGAAATATTTCTTATCTTATATTTTTAACACAGGCAAAAAAGCCTACACCATGAATCAGAAAGAAAGAGATATACACCAGCCTCCAAAATGTAGAAAAATAATTCACTGATTTTTAAAATTTTGATCCCTCTGTTTGTACAATAGAGGAAAAATTGATTTGTGGCTGCCAGAGCAAATTAAAATCAGAAATATCTTTGTTGGAGCAATGAAGCATTGCAATATAAAATGGAACAGCGGGCACAGAGTCAAGTCGCAAGTATTTATTTGCTAGATCTGCTGATTTTATCCCTTTCTATACAAAAGCAGCAGCAAAAAATCTAATCAACATGCAGTAAGTCATTGGAAGAACATCACTGGAATTTTATCTGCTCAAGCCTTTGGGAATATGTCTTTTCCCTGACATTATCAGTATAGAGTATAATACAGTTTCTTACTCTAAGGGAATGCATTGATCAAAGCCTCACAAAAGAGGCATGTGTCGTCCTCTATGAGAGAATTTCACTCTTCTCCATTCTGATATTGTTAGTTACTCTGTCATCAACACGTTGCTTCTGTTTCTTCTCTTGCTTGCCTGAAGACTCTCTTTTAAGCCACAGGCCAGAAATTTGGTCTGCAACAAGGAAGAAGAGCTTCAGAGACTCATGCACAGGACTCTGCCAGGTATTTTTAACAATTGATATTTTAAGGAATAGACTCAGGAGTGTGTCCCTCTCTTAGAAAATTGTCAGAGGAACTCCGGATTTCTAGGATGCTTTTGATTTCAGTACCAGATAATTTCATGAAAGCCGGCTGATGACTCCAGATCCAGTGGAACAAGAATAAACTAAGAATGACTGAATGAGCTCAAGAGGAACATCTAATTGTGATTATTTATTCTGGGATAATGTTAATAGAGTTTCTAATGTTCTATTTTCTGATGGCTACATAAGAAAGCTTTTTTCTTTATTCTTGATCTGTATCTTTTCTTTCTAATTGTGGTAAAATATGTACAACACAAAATAGCCATTTCAATTATTTTTAAGTGTAAAATTCAGTGGCATTAATTACATTCACAGTGTTGGGCAAACCGCATCGTATCTATTTCCAAAAATATTTCATTACCCCAGACAGAAACTCTCTGCCCATTAAGTAACAACCCTCCATTCCCCCCTGCTTTGCCTTCGGCCCCTGGTAACCTCTAATTTATTTTCTGTCTCTATGAATTTGTCTATTCTGTATATTTCATATAAATGGACTCATACATTATTTGGTTTTTTAATGTCAGACTTATTTCACTTAGTATGTTTTCAAGATTCATCCATGTTGTATCATTTATCAAAACTTTACTTTTTATAGCTGAATAATATTTCATTATATATGTATACATATATATATAAAACAATTTATTTATCTATTCATCTGTTGATAGACATTCAGATTGTTTTACCTTTCACCGATTATGAATAATAATGCAATGACCATTTGCACAGAAGTATCTGTATGAGTCCTTGCTTTTGACTCTCTGGGTTATATACTTAGGAGAGGAATTATAGGTCACCTTTATCTATGTCTAATCTTGATTTAATAACTATGTGTCTGCATTTTGTTCCCTCTAACACCTTAAAATTCAGAAACAAATACTTTTACTGCCTTTCTTTACTTTTAATGACAATATAGTTATTTGCATTTGTTTGATAAAACCAATCAGAATGCAATTGGACAAATAGAATGTTTAATAAAGGCTATACCTATAGTGTCATATTGCAGAATAAATCTCATTTAATCAGACATGAAAAACCTACCATTAAGGATCAAGGGTTACACTTCATGGGTAGAGTCAATGCCTACAAGTTCTCCTAGGAAACTGTTCTCCTGTCCATTTTATTTTATTGGGTCCCAGACTTACAGGTACTAAGAGAGGTCAGCTCCTGGCAGGCCAGGAACCTTAGGAGACTAGGGGACATCTCAATCAGAGGAATTCACACAAATATGTAGGTACTACAAACAAAAGCTGATGAGATGAATTTCTTGGGGTTGGCTTTTTAGCCTCAAAATAGAATAAATACAAGCAATGATTTAGTTAACCTCCGGAGAATAGAAATTATAGAAAAGAAATTATAGAAAAATCTGATTCTACATTTCTTATACAATCTTCTACAAAGTTTTTTTCTGGTTTTAATAGTTGCTTAGCACCCTCTGACTCTAGATTTGCTGGCATACTACAATGGACTTGTGTTAACACTGGATACTGCACCAATGAGGGCAGGCTAAAACACAGTGAGCCCACACTTTTTTTAGATGAGAATATTCCCTGGAGATAATTTATATAAACAACACACAAAAATCAAAAACTGGGAAATAGATGAAAAGAAGCTCATGTTCTTTCAAAATCATACCTAAAGCATTATCTAACAGGACTGTCCATGGATTATCTGATTCTTCAGATGTATGTACTTTAATCATTTGCTATTAATCAGGATATTTTACAAATCTATATGGAGAGGTTTCAGTCTGTACAAAAATAATAATTATTAAATGATTTTTATCCTATGACAATGTAAATGAACGGTTTCTGTCTAGTAGAGAAGATCTCACCTCAAAGGTGGGTGTTGTACAGTTTATAGTTGTGGCATTTGCCAGTCTTGTGCATTAACCACTTTTATATCATGTAGTGTCCTTTCTTTCAGGGACTATAAATCCTTCTACCTCTTCTATATTTTTTACAGCCAGATTACCATCCTCTTGGTTTTTTCATTCATAAATTAAATAAACCTTTCACATGTGCTCACTTAAAAAAGAAATAGCTATAAATGAATGGCAAGTTAGACTAGCTGCAGACTTTCATGAAAAACAAAGCCCAGATAACATCTTTAAAGAGCTCAAAGAAAATAAACATCAACTTAGAAATTAAACTTGGTTTATATATCATTCCTGACTGAGGTAAAATAAAGACAATCTCAGATACCCAAAGATAAAGAGAGTGAACCAATTCTTTAAATGCACTCTTAAAAAAAGTATTTCAATGAGAAGAAAAGTAAACTAAGTAGGATAGGATGAGGTTCTTCTTTAAAAAGAAATAGTGTGACTAAAGTTGCAGACAGCAATAACATGAAATGGAAAATTAAAGGAGAGGATAATGTAGGTGAAAACTGTTTCTTCTTTGGGAAAATGAAAAAATAATAAATAAGTTTAAATTTGTCCACAAAAGTTAGTTACCTATATATTTTTACATTTTTGAGGTCACTAAAAATATCAGAGCTATAATTTATAACTTCCAAGTCAATATAAGGAAAAATTATATAAAGAAAATTCCATGAATAACATAGAAAAGAGGGGAAAGATGCAAAGAAAAAAGATAGCAAACCAGACAGGCTAAATTAGATACTGGAAATAAATATATAACCATAAAATATATAAATGCATTAAATCTACCCATTAAAAAATAGGGATTATCAGGTGGATTTTATTCATCTGTATGGTTTTTTCAGAGCTATTAAAACACAACCTCACAAAAAGATTTAAAATAAAGATACAAAAAAACATATTCCAGACAAATGTGAAAGGCAATAAAAATCCAATATAGCAAATTATTATAAGACAAAATAGAATTTCAGGCAAAATAATTAATAGAGATAAAAAGCTACACTGTGTAATAACAAAGAGAAATATTCTGGCAATAAACTATGAAAATCATGAAATTGCATGCACTCATGCACATAGCTTCCAAATATGTAAAGCCAAAAGTGACGGGTTTACAAGGCAAAACTGATACACCTCTACAAACAGAAATACCTAGCTGGGAAAATATTATTGAGGCTAAAAACTGTAATGACAAAATTAACAAGCTCAATCTAAGAACAAACAAAATATCTGCACAAAAAATATTCTGCCTACTAGATCACAAACGATATTAAGATAAATTTCAAAGAACTGGCACCACTGAGAATACACTCTCCAATAACAATACAGTTTAACTGGAAATCAAACAATACAGTGATGACACATATTATACACACCTGGGTCTGTCTTGGTCTCTTTTCTCCCTTGCATTATGGAATAATTCCTGGGTTAATGAAAACATTATAATAAAAATAATAACATATTTGGAACAAAACAGCAGTAAGACTACTTCCTACCAAAACTTATGAAATAGAGCCAAAATGGGACTTAATTAGAAAATGTATATCCTAAATATATTTTTAAAAGGAAATAGTGAACATAAATTAAGTATTCAGCTTATGAATCTGGAGTAAAATCAGTAAGTTCAAATATAAGAAGAAAGGAAAAAATAGATCTGAGCCAAAATTAATAAGATTGAAAAATACAGGCACCATTTGCAAAACAAATATTTTTTTAAAAAACTAATTGTGTAGCACAAAAAAAGCCTGGCAACACTGATCAAGAAAAAAAAAAAGAATACAGAAGTAACAATTTTAGGGGGAATGAAAAGAAAATAATTATCAATACATTTGAGATTTTTAAATCCTAACAAAATATTGTCAACAATGTAATGTCAATATATTTGAAAACAGTCAAAATTTCTAGAAAAACAAATTCTAGAAAAATGTGAATTAGCAGAAGTCACTTTCCAAAACCATTATATACATTTTCTTTGGTGTCTTCCCTCAGAATGAATACAAAACTCAGATCAGTTAACAAATCTTCAACAAGGAAATAATCCTTACATAATATATAAAGGAATTTCAGTGAATAAAAAAAGGGAGAATATTTTCTGGGTAGCAAACATCACATGAACAGTTCAAGAAAGCAAAATTATAGGTTAATATCATAAAAGTAGATGCATAATAAATCCTACATAAAATATTAACAAACACAATCTATTAATGACACATTTTAAAAAAACAAATACAACAAAAAACCAGTAGGACCAATTAGTTTACCTCAGAAATGCAAGGAAAATTTGCTTTTAGAAAAAATGTCACACATTAACAGATTCAGAAAGAAAAACTATGTAACTGTCTAAATAAATGAAAAATAGAATTTAATCATATCAACAGCTCATAAAGGCTTTTAATATTAAAAATAGAAGGTAGTTTTTTTTTTAAGTCTCATTAAGAATTTCTACCAAAAATCTACAACAAACCTTAGTAACACTTTGAAAACTTTCTTTGCTATCACCATTATTATTGCACATGCTACTGGAAGACTTAAGAGAAAGCACTAATAAACAAAAAAGTGAATTAAATATTTAAAAGCTGGGAGAGAAAGCCCATAATTTCCCTTACTTATAGATAATGCAGTTATGTACATAGAAAATCCAAGAAAATTTGCAATAACATTGAGCCAAATAAGAAAATTCATCAAGATTGCTGGATTCAAGAGCATCATATAAAATTAGTATTTTCCTCTATTAACACTATACAGTATTGTCTCAGTGTAATCACTAAATATATATATACATATATTCTAGTAACTTGTTTCCACCGGAAGCCTGCAGGCTTTTATTCTTTATCATCTACTTTCATGAATTTTGCTAGGATGTGCTTCTTCAATGTCTGTCTTTTATTCTCGATTCTTCCTTGGAACTCAGATTTTTCAGTCTCAAGATAAACTCTTCCCTTACTTCATAACTTTTTTTTAAGAGTGTGGCTGATAATACGGAATGCCTGTTATTCATGTATTGTCTCCGGATCTATCCCTGTCTCTTTTCCCTCTGGATGTCTGTCTCTTAATGCATTTGCTCTGTGCTCTGAAATGCTTCTTGCGTTTCATCTTCCAGTCCAGTGCGTAGGATCTCAACAAGCTCTCCACTCCTTGTCACCATAGAGTGGCACCCAGCAGCGTATCTCTCAGCAGAGGTTTAAACAGGCCTAATCTATGTCCCAAGGCCTAATCTATGTCTAACAGCATAAATTTGTGTGCATCCAACTGGCTCAGGAGAGACAATTATCTTGGGGTGCAGGGGAAGAAAGGAAATGTAATGAGGTTGTATATTTAATGCAATTAGCCAAAAGATCCCACTCACTACAGTACCAAAATATAAGGTATCGCAGATATGTTGCAATATATGCAACAAAAATTTAGAAAGTAATTAGGGCAAAAATCCTGAAATACTGAACGACTTATAAGATGGCCTAAATAAATGGAGAGTTATACCATATTCAGAGATGGGAAGGTCAGCATAATAAAAAATGTGACATCGCTCCAAGTTAGTTTATAAATTCCATGCATTTCCAACAAAAACTGTACCATAAATTTCTGGAGTTTGATGAATCTGAAATTCATATAAATAATAATAAATCCAAGAACTAAGATAACTCTCAAGAAAATGAAAGAGATGAAATTAACCCCATGACATACCAAAGCTTATTTTAAAGTCTGAATAATTAAGACACTGATATAGATTAAATGCAGTGAGTCTGAATAATTAAGACATTGATATGAACTAAGTGCAGTGATAGAATTATAAATAATTATAATAGCAGTGAAGGACAAGTAAGAAACACGAGTATATTTGGGAGTTCAATGTATGATAATGGGTCAATCCAGGATTAGATGAGATTAAACACTTTTAAACAGCTGTATCATTTATAACTAAAATTGAAAAAGAACTTAATCCTGACCAATATTTAATATGCAGACCAATATTAAATATATAACATTTAATATTGCATCCTTAACAAGGGTTTATGTCAGTAGACAGGGTGACCTACAGTGGGGTGAGCACCCTGAGGAAAACGGGGGAACCAGAGAACAGAGTGGTTGCTCTCAGACATCATGAACAGCCCCTTGCAAATGCCCCAGACAGAGCTTACAGAGACAAAGCTACAGTTAAAACACATTCACCATATCATATATAAGATCATTTCAGAAAAGACGCTGAGGCCAGAAATTCACAAAGGGCCGCAGGTTGCCATCTGTGTGGTTCATTTTGTTAAAACAGAGCATTTAAAATACATTAGAAAATTTACGATATTTCATAATAAAATAGGAGACAATGAAAATCTGTTCATGGTTTAGTCTGTGGCAAGTTATTTAAAATGATCATCAGATTTACAGATGAGCTACATATATTATTTTACAAAGTGACAGGGTTCCCAGCTTGCTGACCTTTTTCTATGATGTAAAGCAGGTTTAAGTAGTTTGCTACTAAAAAGATGTTCCACCAAAAAATCACATTTAATCTTCCCCTTCAAAAGCAAGCTAACTCTTTAACAATGGTTGAAAAAAACTGCTTTTCAAAACTCAGGCTACAGATTAAATATATTTTGAAAAAGGACATTTGAGAATGTTTCCATCATTATGCAACTGTATTGAAACAACAATACAAATGTATGTTCTGTAAAATGTACCACATATGCCTCTTTAAAACTACAGAATATACTTTTCTGACCTACTGAACAAACAAATGAAATATTTCTGTGGGTTTTGAACTAGGCACCTGCCCATGTGCAAGGTTTGATGGTGAACACAGGCCATGTCATCACATGGTAGGTAAGACAGATGAGTACATCAGCCTTACAGCAAAATGCAATAAGTGCTCTGTGAGTAGGGTTCCTAATTCAGTCTCCAGGGAGAAATGAAAGGACAGCATAGCTGGAATACAAAGGATGCGCATGAAAAGCTGTACTGGAGGAGACAGAAAAGAAATTAGGGGGAAAGTGGAAGGTTCACCCAAACAGACAATGGCATCACCATGCAGGTCCTCTGGCTTTAGAAAGAATTCTACTCTTCTTATTCTGACATCGCAAAACCTGACCCCGAAAGTTCTAGTGGATTTTTCAACTGGTAATTGAGGCTGGTAATGTCACTCAAGGAGACATGGGAGGAGAAAGCAGCCGAGATTAAAGCCAGGTCTGGATGCAGAACCACCTCCTCCCTCGGCATACCCTCTCCCCTCACCACATACCACCCTTTAGGACTTCATCTCTCCCTGGGCCTTGAAATATTCCATCCAAACATCAGGATCAGTAGCCTGACTCAAGACCAGCTGTGTCCCTCTTTTTTCTTCAATCTCTTACTTACACACGGTTGACAAGAAAAGTCATATCTAGACAGTCACTTCGATGTAGAAGAAAATTTGGTGATCTATGCCTCTCTCTCTGTGCTCTAATATAGGTTTCCAGAGAGTTCTCTTCATTGATTTTTTTCATCCCTAGCCCCACCAGCAATGCAATGATACTTAGATTTACTTTGCATTTGTCCCCTCTGTGTATATCTTTCTCAGGAACCTCTTAGGGACAAGAGGTACCATGTATGGAAGAATCACTGAGTCCCTATCCAGCAATGCTCGAACTTGAGTGGGCACACAGATCAGTGATGGGGGGGTAGAAGGTCTTGTTAAACACAGATTCCTGTTCAAGCAGGTCTAGTGAGAGATCTCAAAGCACACTCTGACAAACTTCCAAGTTAGCAAAATCCTAGGCCATCTGAGTGCTTTCTAAACATTCCCCAATTTCCTGAAGTAAAAAAGTAACTGATTCCTTTAAATGAAATTAGGACTTTAATCCCAGAAGATATTGGTACTACATGTTATGGGCTGAATTGTGTTCCCCACCCCAAAATTCATATGTTGAAGCCCTAATACCCAGTACCCTAACTGACTATATTTGGAGACAGGGTCTTTAAAAAGCTGTTAAATTACAGTGAGGCCAGGATGGTAGGCCTTAATCCAACCTGACTGGTGTCCTTATAAGGAAGAAGAAATTTGGATATAGAGACCCGAGGGGCGCTCATGCACAGAGGAAATGCCATATGAGGACACAATGAGAAGGGGGTCATCCACAAGCCAAGGAGAAAGGCCCCAGAAAAAAACAAACCTGGTGACACCTTGACCTTGAAATTCTAGCCTCCAGACTGTGGAAAATAAATCTCTGTTGTTTAAAACACCAGTTTGTGATATTTTGTTATAGCACCCTTGGGAACCTAATACACTGTGGTATTAAAAGGATTTGCATGTGTGATACACTGAATGCCTATAATCTTTGGGAAGTAATGAAAATAGTACAGATAACCACTAGTTGAAAATGGGCACTTTCAAAATAGCCCATCTGACTTTCAAGAATGGGAACAGCATGAATTCCAAAAATTGCAGGTGGGTACTGTTGAAATGAATTTCCTTGACAAAATCTTGGACAGGATTGTTAAACAGGTGGCTGGTGAGTTCTTAAAAAAAATGGAGCCTTAAAGAAAAAGCTGGGTTTACTCCAATGAAGTCATGCTGAGCTAAACCTCATTTCCTGCACTGATAAGGTAGGAGGTGGAGACAACGAGAAGGCCACAATCATACCATATCTGGATTTCAGTAAGATATTTGGTAAAAAGCTGGCATGCCATCTCTCAGGGAAAAATAGAGAAATGTAGACTGCATGAGATTTGGCAGTGGAGAGATTTGTGGCCGATTGAAATCCATGACCCTCGGATATTAATCAAGGAAGCGTTATCAACTTGAAGATTAGACACAGTGATGCCCATAACAATGACAAATTAAAACTCTTAACTGCACACATGCCAACACAGAATTTATGTGTGGCAAGGACTCACTGTCTTTCGGTTTTCCCTCTTTCAGATAATAGAATTTTTAGGTGAGCGGATGAATGTACAAAAAAAGACATTTCTCTGCCTTCTTTGCCAGTTAGACAACCCATGTAACTAAGTTCTTTCCAGTAGGGTGAGAGCAGATGTGATATATTCTGGGGACTCCCATCCTTAAGATGATAATAGTCCACCCTTTCACCTCTGACCCTTCATACTGATTAAAATATAAATGTTTGTGCGCAACCTTGGCCTTAGGGATGCTAGAGAAGTAAGAGAGAAGGCAGCTAGATTTCTGACCCCATGGAGCCTACCAGCCCTAAACTATTCATACCCAGAGTTAAGAAAGAAACTGCCTTATTTAAGACACTGTTACAGTGAAACTCTGTCTGAGGACCTGAACCTATACCCTAAGCAGTTGAGAATGTTTATCTGATTGGCAGAGGACATTAAGCTGGGGAGGATAACCAATGCATTCAACATCAATCAGGAGGCCAGGAACATCTTTATAGGGTGGAATGAAGAGATTAAACTTACAGGAGGCATTTTTAACAGTCTTGCATTTATGTCAAAATAATCAGTTGCATAATAAAGTGTAGGAAGGCCCACCAGAAGACAAGTTCACATGTTTAAAAAAAATGGAGGGGAACTTAATCTGACTTCAAAGCTACAATTAAGGCCACAGTAAGTAAGTGTGGTCGAGAGTCCTCCCCATGCCTTCTGATCAGACCACAGGAAAGCAGTCAGAGGGAAGACCAGAGGATGGAGTGCGTGAAGACCGCGTAACCCCTTCACTGAATGAGCCGACCTCCACGGGCACACAGATGGGGAGTGGGTTTATTCTCTCCCACAGCCTTCGAACATACCAGGTTAAATCTCTCCCTTCATCACCTCTTGACATCTCACACAAACTCTAGGGTTACATTCCTTTATAGTAAGTCTCATAATTCAAAATTCATTTTCAAGTAACAAAAAGTTGAGTCTTGATGAAGGATTTATGAGAGGGAGACATTTCACCACATACATTTGTGTTTCGAACCACAAATTTCAGTACAAATCAAAAGTTTAATATCATACCCTGTGCCAAGCTTCTCCCCTCCCCCAGCTCAGGTTAGCCTCCCGGCTCAAGGCAACAAGGAAGAGGGTGTGGTCCGCGCTCTCTCTCTCTCCTGGCTCTTCCTACCCTCTCCCCCTCACTCTGCTTCTTCAGGCAGAACAGGTCAGAAAGGGGGGAAAGGGCAACAACAAGCTGGTGATGACGGTGATGATGGGGCCCAAAGTCTGCTAACTCGGCTGGAGCTGTGGGTCTGCCCTCTCCTGGCTGACGCTGACCGGCTGTCCCGTTCCCCATCATGGCCCGTCCACTCACAGAGCGGCTGGGGGCTTCATCAGTCCTAGGAATCTCTGCACTGCAAACTGCCTGACTCGGTCACAGACTCCATGTGAATTTTTGTTAGCCTCTCTCATACCCTGATGTGTGTGCAGTGCAACCCGCCAACGATCGATGTTCTTTGAGCAAGGGCCCAGCAAGATGGCTTGTCCCTGCTCCCTTCTGTAGCATTCACTGGCCCAGATCACAGCCTTGACACTCTGAGAGTACAGCCTGCTCTCCTGCTGCCCTTCACCACGGGCAGATGCCACCAGCACCCGTCTTCAGTACTCTTCAGCAGGGAGCAAATGCCAGTCTCTGTCTTCACATGTCCCCTTAGACTCCACGGGACATATCTTAAGTTTCCTCAGGGACACCCTTACTTCCCTCTACATAGATGTACCAGGGTGAGCCTGAGAATTTCTACCACTTCATGTGCCAGGCTCACCTGATACAGGCACCCTGATCTCTATGAGCAATTTCTCTTGGAACCCTTCACATTGGTTTGGGGGTACCCCTTCATTCCCCATGGGAGAGAAAGAAGGGCCAAATATTTCACCTTCAATCTGTGGACCCCTATGCTAACCCAATCAGTTGGTGTCTCTTTGAACACTCTTTCAGCCTCTACTGCTACATGGGTGCTGGAGGTGGGGATTGAAGGGCCAGTTTTTTCACCTCTTGTTATATCTCATGTCCTCTAAGTATAGTTATCTGGCTGCTCAGAATATGAGGGGGTTTGGGGATTGAAACAAATTACTGATTGTCCCCCAAAATTTGTTCTCTTCTTTCATAGTAAAAGACTTTTAGCCCACCGCTCACAGCACAAGGTTACCCAAGCAATAACTTTATTTCCCTCACTTCTTTGTAGCTAAGGTTCTGGATTCAAATTTTGATCTAACAATTAGATTAGTTTGCAGGAGATCAGAAGGCAGCAGGCAGGCACAGACCCCTGCTGGCTCTTGCTCCCGGTAGCAAGGTCATGGCTTCATCTCTAGACCATGATTTCTTGGTAGTATCCCAGGTTGATCTTTACCTGATATTATTTCTTAATTTCAGCATCATTTCACACCTGGAGAGGCAGAAAATTTTCACAGCAAATGAGTCCTGCCTCCTTTCTGGCTTTATTAACAGTCTCACCTTTTGTTTCTCTCTCCTCTCACATTTTAGCACAAGCAGCAAGAAGAAAAGAGAGGCAACCTCAGCATTCTATTTGAAATCTCCACATCCAACTGTTTCCTTCACTACAGACCAGTTTATCTGGTGAATTTTCACTTTCCCATTAATACAGGAGACAGCCTTGTTAAGCTTTCTGCCCCTGTGTAACAAGTAGAGTTTGCATAAGCTTCTTCTCACTTTCCTTTCAGCCCTCACAGGCCATTACATTTTTACGGATAATTCCAGCACAGCTCTTCCGGCTTCCACCAGCGCACTCCTCCAAGCCCTGCCAGCCTCTCCCACTGGCCAGGTCCAAAGCCACACCCATATCCTAGGTGCTTGTTACAGCAGCACCCTGCTTCCAGATCCCGACAGCTACACTAGTTTTCTCCCACTGTCAGGTAATAAATGACCCCAAAATGTAGTGGCTTAAAGCACACTTTCTCTGGGTCATGAATTCAGGACTTAAACTGAGTGGTTCTGACTCAGTTTCTCGTAAGTTTGCAGTCAGGATGTGTTCTGGGCTGCATGCTGTACTCCCCTCGAATTCATATGTTGAAACCCTAAGCCCCTACAGGATGGTATTAGGAGGTAAGCCTTGGAGAGATAATTAGGTGGAGATGAGGGTCTGAGGGTAGGGACCCCAGGATGCAGTCAGTGCCCTGGTAAGAAGAGAAAGATAACGTCTGCAAACTCGGAGGCGGGCCCTCACCAGGCTTGCCAGCACCTTGCTCCTAGGCTTCCCAGCCTGCAGAACTGTGAGGAATAACTTGCTGTTATTGAAGCCGCTCAGTCCACGACATCCTGTTATAAGAGACCAGACTAAGGCAGGATGTCGGCAGGAGCTGCAGTCATCTCAAAGCTTTACTGGGGCTGCAGTCTAATTTCAAGAAGGCTCACTCACATAGCTGTTGGGGGGAAACAGCAGTTCCTTATCCCATGGACCATTCTGTGATTCTAAGGTCAAAGCAGAGAAAACAGAAGATGATCCTAGAACATCTTTTAGTATCATAAAGTAAGGAAATGAAGAAAAAATTACTATTTTTTTAATGAGGGCATGGCAGAAGGATCCAAAACCAATCTGAAAAGGCTCTTAGCGGCCAAAGTGAATACAATTTGAGCAACTTGATAAACAACAACATGTTGGATTGCCACCCAAAGAATAAGATAAATATCCATGAGCCTATGCTTATATGAATATGTAATTGAATAAATAAACAAGAGAGAAAGAACAAATATTCCTTAAAGAAGAAGTCCGAATAATAAATAAAAAAGGAATGAGAGAAATAGAAAATCACCATTAGAAAAGCACAGTAATCATTGCTGTGGGCAAGATCAATGATTGCTAAACTTAGTGGGTAAAACTTTAAGAAGAAACATGGTATTTGTATCTTTCTCCAAATTTACTAATTACTGTTGAGGTTGAAAAGCACGACTACAAATTCTCTGGTACCCCTCCCTGCAGGAGGTACAGTTTAATCCCCCTCCCCTTAAGTGGGGGCTGGATTTAGTGACCTGCTTCTAACTAACAGACCTACATCAAGGGAAAAATAGTGACTTTACAGTGGAGAGAGGGAACAGACATCACCTTAACCAAGTGAGCAAGGTTAATGTTACCTGTGATTGGCCATGTGGACATTATGTGCCCACTGAGATGATACAGTGAAAAGGGAGGGTCGCCTCTGTAATAGTCTTCCCCCAAATCCGTAACCTCGGTTATGAAAAAAAACAGATAAACCCAAATGGAAGGACATTCTGCAAAGCACCTCACCACTACTTTTCCAAATATTTGAGGTCATGAAAGACAAGGCAGGGCATAGAAATGGTTCCCAGACTGGAGGAAACTAGAGACCTGATGACTCAATGCAATATGACATCTGGCATGGGATCCTATAGCAGAAAAAGGACATCAGTGGAAAACCTTAGCAGATCAGTTAGTAGTTTAGTTAATGGTATTGCACCTACATCAGTCTCTAAGTTTCGATAAATATGCATGGTTCTGTGAGGGGTTTGTCTTAGGGAAAACTGCTGAAGGTTGTTAGAGAACATTCTGTAATTTCAAGAAAATATAAACACTATTTTTTTCTTGTTTTTTATTTTGATATTGTTAATGTACAATTACATGAACAACATTGTGGTTACTAGACTCCCCCTATTATCAAGTTCCCCCCACATACCCCATTACAGTCACTGTCCATCAGCATAGTAAGATGCTCTAGAATCATTACCTGTCTTCTCTTCTCTGTATATACTGCCTTTCCCATGTCCCCCCCAACTACATTATGTGTGCTAATCATAATGCCCCTTTTCCCCCTTATCCCTCCCTTCCCACCCATCCTCCCCAGTCCTTTTCCCTTTGGAAGGAACAAAACAGCAGCAGACTCACAAAACCCAAGAATGGACTAACAGTTACCAAACACTATTTTTTTATGGTTGCAAATGATTTAGTGAGAGGTTTGGATGGAGGTATCTCTCATCTGTAAGGTAGGAGGTCAAGTAATTTGCTCAGAAAAATAAGGGCAAAACAAAGAGGCTGCTGAAAGCCCTTGTCACTACTTAACAGAACATCTATTCTGCATTTTAACAAATTCTCCAAAAAAATAACCATTCTTGCCATCATTGTGTTGTCTGCGTGTATCTGCCACCCCTGTGTTCCTTGAGCATGCTAGGGGTGTAAGAGGTTCAAATCTACAGTGAAAAAAGTTTCCAGACTGCTGGTCTGAGGCAAAAAGTGGTGACTTTCACCTGGGCTAAGCATGGATTCCAATGTCCCGCTGTATGACACCAGTAAAAGCATCTCTGGCCACTGAAACCAGGATCTTACGTTTAACTGTGGGATGCCTCTGTCACATGGGCTGCTAATCACTGATACTGAGCTAAGATTAGTAAGAAAAATATACTGTTTGTCCAAGTTGCATTTTTATAACATCCTATTGTATTGGCGTACAGTTCGCCTCCTCTATATTAGTAGGTATGTCACTAACATCTAGCTAAAATAAACAAAAGTAAACATTTAGTGGTAGCTTCATGATCTAGCTAGAACAATGTCTTATTTTTCTTAAACATTTTATTTGTTATACCACCAAGACAGAAAATAAAACACAGAGTGTAGGATACACACATCCCAACCATAAAAACAACCATATTGTAACACCAAAATATATTTACAAAACTGGTCAAGGAAATTGAATTGAATTTAACATATGCTGTTATCATACAAGTATTTTTAATGAAATAACACTTTGTATTTATATAGCACCTTTCTTCTAAGGAGCAAAAATACGACTTAGATATTATTATTCTCACACCATCCTTGACAGGTGGGTAAAGTAGCAACATTTACAACCAAGTTTCAATTACTGGAAAACCAAGACAAGCCTAGAGAGAACAAATAGACCAAACACAGTGAGCCAGAAATTTGGAATTTTCTAGCCCTTAATGCCCAATATTTTCTATACACTCTTTTCTCTTAAATCTTAAAATCTAATTTGTATACTGAGTAAAAAAAACTAATAGTGAGACAGTTGAAGGAGAAAACAGGTTTATACCAGCCTAGAAGCTGGTCGTAGAAGCTAGACTTTTCAATTATTGAAAAGTAAAACACAGTGCTCAAACCTGGATTATCTATTTGGACAACCCATGCTGCAGCCCAGGAAAAAAATTAAGTATCCTTCCAAAATATGTATCCAATTGCTGTCAAGGTTTCTGTAGTTATACGAGTTGAAATATAAAGCCCAAATCCCAAACAGCTGTAACACAATGTGCAGGCAGATCAATAGCAAATCAATGAGCAATGCAGGATAAATGTATCTGGATAGCACAGAGATTCTTACACAAAAGACAGTTTCAATAATTTAGGAAATTCTGGGTGATGCATTCCTAAGAAGCTCTTTAAAAGAACTATTCGAAGGATTAAAACAGTCTTTTGAAAGATAAATGCAAATTATACACATAGTTGGAGCCTAAAAGTATGTCTTGAACAAGAAAGTTACCAGAAGATGAATTCCTTAAGAGCAGGAATGTCTTCTAAAAAGTTTCAATACATTTAATTTCCAGTTAACTCTAAGATATCCAAAATGTAGTACTCCTTTTTTTCAGATAGTATGTCGTATCTGAGAACCTTTACAGTACACATCCAGGTATTCAACCAATGTCAGCAAACCTAGGGTGAAAGTCATACATAAAATAAATGATGAAAATGCTTAGGGGGATATTTCTGAGTCAAAGGAACAAAGGAGGAAAGTCACACTATTGTCTAATAACAAATAATAATGTGGAAAACAAAAATACAGTCAATATTTATTAAGCACTTTTTATACACTAGTATGTGTACCACACCAGGAACATACATGAATTACCTCACTTCATCATCACACAATTCTGTTGAGAAAGTCCCATTTCATATATTTAGGGAGGTTAAGAAACTTGTGAAAGGTCAGGAAGGTACAAGTTGCTGTCTGACTCCTAAGCCATTCATTGAAGCTGCCTGGCTTTCTCTCTGGCTTCACTATTAGTGCAGAGAACTGGGTCCTATCTCTTGTTTCTTACCCTGCACTGAAGAAAAATCTGAAAGCCATCATTTTGTAACATTGAACACTTGGAATCAACAATCCATTAAAATCTTACTTATAGAAACACCTCCCAAAGACTGACACAAGTAATTCACATGAAAAGCACATATTTCCCCTATTTTCATGTTCATGAGTTTAAATCGCATGCTTCCTGTTTTGATCTTCATCCTTCCCAGATGACTGCTTTTAAACCTACCGTATTATTCCATGAAGCTGTAAATAGGGCTAGAGAATCAAATTTAAAAAAGCAACCAACTTCAAGGCAGTTGAGGTCTCCCCCTTCAACAGTCTAATTTATATGAAGTGTAGTGAATTACAATGATACACTTTAATTAATTATTTGATCCCTATGGCAGGCATGGGTTTTTTTTTTTATCCAGAGAGCTTCTTGGCCTACAAAGGAAAGGTAAAAGTAATGACCTTTCAGAAGTCTGTCAACTTCATGACAGTTGGAGGCCCACCTTCAGGTCTTTAAGAATGAACTATGCAATCTGCATACAGGTCTCCAATAAGTTCAGGAGGAGAGAGATCCATTGTAACAAAATAAGCAAATCACACTGGCCATCTTTAACTTTATTTTAATTCTTACTTCCACCAGTGGATAGATTGACTTTCAATCTGCCTAGTCACTGAGGTAAAACACCTCTCTCTTCCCAGGAACCAAAGCAAGAAAATGAGAAGGAAAGGTCCATCCCCAGAGACCACATTTTTGGAGTAAGGACCTTTT
Organism: Manis javanica; assembly: GCF_040802235.1. NCBI lineage: Eukaryota > Metazoa > Chordata > Mammalia > Pholidota > Manidae > Manis > Manis javanica. The sequence goes on from NC_133168.1 coordinate 71,013,825, forward strand.
CCCTTCACCTCCTTGACATCTACTAGGACTGGACTGTTTTATTTTACTGTCGCATGGGTTTCCCCTCCTGTTGGTTGGTCCATGTCTTTGCATTGCTCAGGCTTTCCTTCCGGCACCCTCTGGGTTGGATCCGTGATGGAATTTCTATTCCACATGAACCACTCTTGAGTGGTCCTCCAGTTCTTTAAATTTTGGAGAATTGAGAGACGTTTCTCAAGGGGTCATCCAGGTCTTAGGATGTTCAAGCCACCAATAACACCCTCCTGGGCGTCTGGGAGCACACATTTTCCCATTCTTTCTGCACAAAGACTGAAGGCATCTTCTTTCCCTTTCCCTGGCTTCCTATCTAGTTCTCAAGGCATTTGTGGCATTTTTCACTTGCTTAATCTTCTAACAAATGTTTATTTAACAACTAGCTACTGTGGTCCAGGCACTTAACTAAATGCCAAGAAACAAAGATGCATAAGACATAGCTCTTGCCAAAAATAAGCTCACGCACCTGTGAGGAAGACCAGTCATCAGACCATTAGAGAATATAATAAAAGGGCAGGGATAGAGGTAAGCCCAGGACATTATAGGGCCTTCAGAATGAGCCAACCCACTCAGCTGAGGACTCTGTCTCCTTCTCCTTATTCTTCCAGTTTCACATGTCTCCAGAACTTAGTTTCAGTAAAGTGTTTAAATATTTCCCTTTCTAGCAACCTTCCCCACGGAGATACTTGGTCAGCCTCCCCACTCTCACTCTGAGTCATCATAGTACTTCCCAACCAGCAAGTCAGGTACACCTAGACTCATCATTTTCTCATTACCAACAGTACCTAAAACATCAGAACATTTAAAACCCCTGTAATCAAACCCATCTCAGCCCAGGTTTGACTTTTCTTAATCCACTTATGATTTGGGGAGGGTGAATTTTCAGTAGTGTGCTTAAAGTCACCTCAAAATCAGTAGACATTCACTTTATTCTTTTGCCTTCACTTCTAATCTTCATAAAGAGGGAGTGGGGGAAAAAGAAAATAAAACCTCAGCTCATCTTTCTCCTCAGAGTCCCTAATGTGATATTCTACATGCATCCTCAATGACTGCCCTTTATTTTACCTATCTGGTTTTAAATTACATTTGACTAACTTCAGAAAAATCATCTGTACTAAATTGGCTCTGAGAGTAATAGAGGCAGAAGACATATGCAGTCCCTCAGCAATTGTTTTAGCAGTGCTGTCAGTTTTGAAATAAACAGCCTGATAAGGGGTCAGATACATGAGTTTTAAAAGCCTATTTATTTATCATATATTCAAAATACTTAATCAATGTATAAGCCTCACATTAAATGTCAGTTGCTTTTCTTTTTCTCATCATGATTCCTTAACAAACCAAAATACCATTATGTTGCTTCTTTTCTAGAAGAAAAATAATGACTTGAACATGAAAGAAAGCAAGCTACAGAGAAACAGGGACAGAAAGAAACATGGAATCTGGAACTGGAGAACCAGTTTCAAATCCTGCTCATCACTTATTACCATGTGATTTGCCATAAATCATTTAACTTCTTTGAGCCTCTACTCCCTTACCTACTAACTGAAGAAAATGGTAATTTCTGCCTGGCAAGGTGTTTGACGATAGGTGAGGATGAGTAAGCGTGGGCATCTTGATGGGCTCAGCAGCAACGTCCCCACCCCCACCCAGCCCTTCTGGAAGCCTCTCGTCTCTGAGCTGCTCCTGCAGCTATGGTCTCTTCTAATTCCCTGCCCATGGCTGGTACCACAGAACTTCCTAAATGTTTCCATACTAACCTGTGCCATTTTCATGTTATAGTCTCTCTCTAAGACAATTTGTCCACACTAGCAGCTTCCGTTTTCATTTGCCACCAACCTCTAAGTTGAATTTCAAACTCTTATGTGCAAGGATTTACACAGTATCTCCATTTGGGGTTATCTCACACTCAGCAAATCTAACCCAAGTTCAAATTCTCTCCTAGATCAATAGCCCTTCTCTGCTCTCCATTCTCACCTAGTGGCACTGCTGTTTATCGGGCTGTGAAAGTCAGAAACCAGGAGTCATCTTACATGCCTCACTCAGCCCCCAAATCCAGTCATCACAAGCCCTGTCCATTCTGTCCCCTAAAGAGCTCATAATATGCCTTTAGGCCTGCAACTTCACTCCATCACACTGGTCCGAGTTACAATCTGTCTCCTAAACCATCCATCCTGCTCATGCCTGGACCACAACTGGAACAAGCTTTCCAGAATGCCAGCCTCCTCTCCCATTGCTCTCCCTCCCCTGTGCCACCTGACCTCCTTATGGCCCTTATTCAACCCTCAGATCTCAGTTCAAGTTCTCTTCTTCGGAGTGGCATTCTATGACCCCTTAAAGTAGTTTAGACCCTTTGTTCAGATGTTTCCATCTCATCACGTGACTTCACTGCATGGCGCTTATCACAATTCGCTCTTAACGAATGTGATTCTTTTCATCACTGTCAGTCTCCTGTATTAGACTGTATGATTCAGCAGGGCAGGAAATAAGAATGTCTTTCTTGTCCTCAAAGTCCCAGGGTGAAGCTCCTGGGAAGTACAATTTCAATATGTATCTATGGCATTACTGATGAAATATTTATTAAATTATTAATTGTTTCTTCGATTAATTAATGTCAGCAGAATGGTTAAGAACCCTGCTTCCCCAAGCACACTGCCAGGATCCATTGCTGGCTCTAGGATTTACTAGTTGTGTGACATTGGTCAAGCTGTCACTGTCCCCAATAGCCCCCACCCCCACATTGGGAAGCTTGCATAGAAAACTCAGCAAAACAAAACTTAGCCTCATAGCAACTAGGTAAACAAACAAACCCAGTCTTTACCAAGTACCAAAAATAGATTTTGTTGTTTCCTTTTAAATATGCTCTTAGTAAACATTAGTTCATTGCAGAAGCTACTGTTTTTAAAAAAAGGAAAAAGTGGGGTCACAAACCACTGTGTTTTGCTAACAAGTAACAGTCCTGACAATACCTCAAGAGGACAATGGTCAGCGCTCGCACAGTTTGCAGTGCAGGCGTCCCAAGGTGAGTGGGTTTCCCACTGAGTGGCTGTCCCCCAGCGCGCAGGCGCTGTGGTAACCTCCCTGCTGACAGGCTTTTCCTCCAAGCACCAGGCAGCCAGGAGCCGGCCGCACCCGCGCACAGAGAGCAAAGCTGGGCTGTGCCCCTTTCCTGCAGGCAATCAGCCCAGGCCCTCAAGCATGAGATTTAATTGCTTGTTCATTATTTTAGCTCACAGGTGCTACAAGGAAGCGTGGCATTTCTGAGCACACCATCCAACAGAACCCTGGGAGCTGTCAAGATTAAAAAATAACAACAGAAAGGAGAAAGGAGCGTGTCGCTAGCCGACCTGCAGCTTCAGGTGCCCATGACTCCAGGAGAGGGCCCCAATCAAGCCAGCAGCCCCTTGCTGCTCACCCTGCCCTTTCCAATTCTGCTTGAGCGGGGAGGAGAGAGCCACAAAGAGACAGGGATTTGAACTCACAGCCCCCGAGTGCACTGATGTCCCTCTTCTGCCTGATTGTACACTTAAGGTGCCTGCAAAGCCAATAACTTCCCAGGGTTTCACAGCAAAGCTGAAAGATTAAAGAAGAGACATTGTCCTTTTGAAGATGTGGAAAGTAATAACTGAGCAGGCTGAATCCTCTTTGGGTTTAAAAGCCTGTGCAGTGCTAGCAGTTCTGCGTTAAGGTGTCAAAATTGCCTTAAATCTTTTGCTTTGTTATACCCCACTGCTACACAGATATAATAGAGCCAGCCTGACTATCTCAAACAATTTGGAGATCATTTTTTCTCTCTAAAAACTTTTTTCAAATACATATATTAGCACAGAGTTTTTCCTTAACATTGTCTGTTTAAAAAACACTCTTTTTTCAGATGCTTCTTAAGGGATCAGGGTAGCCAAGCAGTAGCTTGCTTAAAAAAGTTAAAAAATACACCATCTTACCAGGTTTTGAGCACAAAGGTCACTGATAATTTTCCTCCCCTATTTTATTTCCTCCACTGGAGCAGATTTGACCTCGTCTCTAGTCTAAAGGCAGAAAACTTCAGCAAAGGCGGGAGAACTATTTAAAGTGATAAAAAAGATTCTGAATGAAGGATTATGCCTTTGATGAGGACTGAAAAGAAATGCAGTGCTTAGGAAGTGGATAAAAGTCAATAGTAGCCATTCTTTGCTTTGGATGAAACCTTGAAGGTCCACTTTTCCCTAGTGATCTTAGCAATAAAAAACAGAAACAAGGGGGCAGAGCCAGGATGGCGGCATGAGTAGAGCAGTGGAAATCTCCTCCCAAAACCACATATATCTATGAAAATAAAACTAAGACAACTCTTTCTAGAATAAAGACCAGGGGATGCAGGACAACTTCCAGACCACAATCACAACTGCGAGAACCCAGCGCCTCGCAGAGGGGGTAAGATACAAAACCTGGCCCGGCGAGTCCCGAGCACCCCTCCCCCCAGCTCCCGGCGGGAGGACAGGACTCAGAGTGGGAGGGAGAAGGAGCCCAGGACTGCTGGCGGGGCCCTGGATACTAGGGAAACAGGGCAGCAAGAATGGTGAGCGGGTATCGGAGGCCAGCGCCAGAGAACAAAAGAAACGCTAGCGGTCACCATTTTTCTTTTCTTTTTTTTTTTTTTTGTTGTTGTTGTTTTGTTTTGGCGAGCGTTTTTTGGAAGTATTAAGGGATAGGGACTCCAATACTAGGGAAACAGGGCAAATCTGGTGAGCGGGTTCCTGAGGCTGACGCCAGAGAATAAAGAAAAACGAGCAGCCTTTTTTATTTTTATTTATTTATTTTTTTTGTGGTAGTTGTTTTGTTTTGGCGGGTGCTTTTTGGAAGTCTTAAAGGGGCAGGATGGGACACTTAGTCCAGAGGTAGGGAATCTGGGCATATCTGGACACTCTAATCCCCTGGGCTGCAGGGAGCACGGAGGCCCCTTACAGAGATAAATAGCCGCCTGGCTGCTCTCCCTCCAAGGCAACTCCACCACTTTGGAGCAGCAGCCCAAGCCAGGCCACGCCCACAGCAACAGTGGAGATAAATTCCATAGCACCCTGGCAGGAAACAGAAGCCATGTCTGCACGCAGCTACCCAGCACAAGCCACTAGAGGTCGCTATTCTCCCAGGAGAGGAAGGCCACAAACCAACAAGAAGGGAAGTTCTTCAAGCCGTCACTAGTCCCAGCTCTGCAAACTATTCCTATCATCATGAAAAGACAAAATTACAGGCAAACCAAGATCACAGAGACACCAGAGAAGGAGACAGACCTAACCAGTCTTCTGGACAAAGAATTCAAAATAAAAATCATAAACATGCTGACAGAGATGCACAGAAATACACAAGAGAAATGGGAAGAAGTCTGGAGGGAGATCACAGATGCCAAGAAGGAGATTACAGAAATGAAACAAACTCTGGAAGGATTTATAAGCAGAATGGATAAGATGCAAGAGGCCATTGAAGGAATAGAAGCCAGAGAACAGGAACGTATAGAAGCTGACATAGAGAGAGATAAAAGGATCTCCAGGAATGAAACAACACTAAGAGAACTATGTGACCAAGCCAAAAGGAATAATATTCGTATTATAGGGGTACCAGAAGAAGAAGAAGAAAGAGGAAAAGGGATAGAAAGTCTCGTTGAAGAAATAATTGCTGAAAACTTCCCCAAACTGGGGGAGGAAATAATCCAATAGACCACGGAAATACACAGAACACCCAAAAGAAAGGATCCAAGGAGAACAACACCAAGACACATAATAATTAAAATGGAAAAGATCAAGGACAAGGAAAGAGTTTTAAAGGCAGCTAGAGAGAAAAAGGTCACCTATAAAGGAAAACCCATCAGGCTAACATCAGACTTCTCGACAGAAACCCTACAGGCCAGAAGAGAATGGCATGATATATTTAATGCAATGAAACAGAAGGGCCTTGAACCAAGGATACTGTATCCAGCACAACTATCATTCAAATATGAGGGTGGGATTAAACAATTCCCAGACAAGCAAAAGCTGAGGGAATTTGCTTCCCACAAACCACCTCTACAGGGCATCTTACAGGGACTGCTCTAGATGGGAGCACTCCTAGAAAGAGCACAGAACAAAACACCCAACATATGAAGAATGGAGGAGGAGGAATAAGAAGGGAGAGAAGAAAAGAATCTTCAGACAGTGTATATAACAGCTCAATAAGTGAGCTAAATTAGGCGGTAAGATACTAAAGAGGCTAACCTTGAACTTTTGGTAACCATGAATTTAAAGGCTGCAATGGCAATAAGTACATATCTTTCAATAGTCACTCTAAATGTAAATGGACTGAATGCACCAATCAAAAGACACAGACTAATAGAATGGATAAAAAAAAGCAAGACCCATCTATATGCTGCTTACAAGAAACTCACCTCAAACCCAAATACATGTACAGACTAAAAGTCAAGGGATGGAAAAACATATTTCAGGCAAACAACAGCGAGAAGAAAGCAGGGGTTGCAGTACTAATATCAGACAAAATAGACTACAAAACAAAGAAAGTAACAAGAGATAAAGAAGGACACTGCATAATGATAAAGGGCTCAGTCCAGCAAGAGGATATAACCATTCTAAATATATATGCACCCAACACAGGAGCACCAGCATATGTGAAACAAATACCAACAGAACTAAAGGGGGAAACAGACTGCAATGCATTCATTTTAGGAGACTTCAAGACACCACACACCTCAAAGGATAGATCCACCGGGCAGAAAATAAGTAAGGACACAGAAGCACTGAACAACACAGAGCAGATGGACCTAATAGACATCTATAGAACTCTACATCCAAAAGCAACAGGATATACATTCTTCTCAAGTGCACATGGAACATTCTCCAGAATAGACCACATACTAGCCCACAAAAAGAGCCTCAGCAAAATGCAAAATATTGAAATTCTACCAACCAATTTTTCAGACCACAAAGGTATAAAAGTAGAAATAAATTCTACAAAGAAAACAAAAAGGCTCACAAACACATGGAGCCTTAACAACATGCTCCTAAATAATCAATGGATCAACAAACAAATTAAAATAGACATCAAGGAATATATAGAAACAAATGACAACAACAACACAAAGCCTCAACTTCTGTGGGACGCAGCGAAAGCAGTCCTAAGAGGAAAGTATATAGCAATCCAGGCACACCTGAAGAAGGAAGAACAATCCCAAATGAATAGTCTAACATCACAATTATCGAAATTGGAAAAAAAAGAACAAATGAGGCCTAAAGTCAGCAGAAGGAGGGACATAATAAAGATCAGAGAAGAAATAAACAAAATTGAGAAGAATTAAACAATAGCAAAAATCAACGAAACCAAGAACTGGTTCTTTGAAAATAAACAAAATAGATAAGCCTCTAGCCAAACTTATTAAGAGAAAAAGAGAATCAACACAAATCAACAGAATCAGAAACGAGAACGGAAAAATCATGACAAACTCCACAGAAATACAAAGAATTATTAAAGACTACTATGAAAACCTATATGCCAACAAACTGGAAAACCTAGAAGAAATGGACAACTTCCTAGAAAAATACAACCTCCCAAGACTGACCAAGGAAGAAACACCAAAAGAAACACCAAGTTAAACAAACCAATTATGAGCAAAGAAATTGAAATGGTAATCAAAAAACTACCCAAGAACAAAGCTTCCGGGCAAGATGGATTTACCTCAGAATTATATCAGAAACACAGAGAAGACATAATACCCATTCTCCTTAAAGTTTTCCAAAAAATAGAAGAGGAGGGAATACTCCCAAACTCATTCTATGAAGCCAACATCACCCTAATACCAAAACCAGGCAAAGACCCCACCAAAAAAGCAAATTACAGACCAATATCCCTGATGAATGTAGATGTAAAAATATTTAATAAAATATTAGCAAACAGAATTCAAAAGTACATTAAAAGGACCATACACCATGACCAAGTGGGATTCATCCCAGGGATGCAAGGATGGTACAACATTCGAAAATCCATCAACATCATCGACCACATCAACAAAAAGAAAGACAAAAACCACATGATCATCTCCATAGATGCTGAAAAAGCATTTGACAAAATTCAACATCCATTCATGATAAAAACTCTCAGCAAAATGGGAATAGAGGGCAAGTGCCTCAACATAATAAAGGCCATATATCATAAACCCACAGCCAACATTATACTGAACAGAGAGAAACTGAAAGCTTTTCCTCTGAGATGGGGAACTAGACAGGGATGCCCACTCTCCCCACTGTTATTTAACATAGTATTGGAGGTCCTAGCCATGGCAATCAGACAAAACAAAGAAATACAAGGAATCCAGATTGGTAAAGAAGAAGTTAAACTGTCACTATTTGCAGATGACATGATATTGTACATAAAAAACCCTAAAGACTCCACCTCAAAACTACTAGAACTGATATCAGAATACAGCAAAGTTACAGGATACAAAATTAATACACAGAAATCTGTAGCTTTCCTATATACTAACAATGAACCAATCGAAAGAGAAATCAGGAAAACAATTCCATTCACGATTGCATCAAAAAGAATAAAATACTTAGGAATAAATCTAACCAAAGAAGTGAAAGACCTATACTCTGAAAACTACAAGTCACTCTTTAGAGAAATTAAACGGGACACTAACAAATGGAAACTCATCCCATGCTCGTGGCTAGGAAGAATCAATATCGTCAAAATGGCCATCCTGCCCAAAGCAATATACAGATTTGATGCAATCCCTATCAAATTACCAGCAACATTCTTCAATGAACTGGAACAAATAATTCAAAAATTCATATGGAAACACCAAAGACCCCGAATAGCCAAAGCAATCCTGAGAAAGAAGAATAAAGTAGGGGGGATCTCACTCCCCAACTTCAAGCTGTACTACAAAGCCATAGTAATCAAGACAATTTGGTACTGGCACAAGAACAGAGCCACAGACCAGTGGAACAGATTAGAGACTCCAGACATGAACCCAAACATATATGGTCAATTAATATTTGATAAAGGAGCCATGGACATACAATGGCAAAATGACAGTCTCTTCAACAGATGGTGCTAGCAAAACTGGACAGCTACATGTAGGAGAATGAAACTGGACCATTGTCTAACCCCATATACAAAGGTAAACTCAAAATGGATCAAATACCTGAATGTAAGTCATGAAACCATTAAACTCTTGGAAAAAAACATAGGCAAAAACCTCTTAGACATAAACATGAGTGACATCTTCTTGAACATATCTCCCGGGCAAGGAAAACAACAGCAAAAATGAGCAAGTGGGACTCATTAAGCTGAAAAGCTTCTGTACAGCGAAAGACACCATCAATAGAACAAAAAGGAACCCTACAGTATGGGAGAATATATTTGAAAATGACAGATCCGATAAAGGCTTGACGTCCAGAATATATAAAGAGCTCACATGCCTCAACAAACAAAAAACAAATAACCCAATTAAAAAATGGGTAGAGGAACTGAACAGACAGTTCTCTAAAAAAGAAATACAGATGTCCAACAGACACATGAAAAGATGCTCCACATCGCTAATTATCAGAGAAATGCAAATTAAAACTACAATGAGGTATCACCTCACACCAGTAAGGATGGCTGCCATCCAAAAGACAAACAACAACTAATGTTGGCGAGGCTGTGGAGAAAGGGGAAACCTCCTACACTGCTGGTGGGAATGTAAATTAGTTCAACCATTGTGGAAAGCAGTAATGGAGGTTCATCAAAATGCTCAAAACAGACCTACCATTTGACCCAGGAATTCCACTCCTAGGAATTTACCCTAAGAACGCAGCAATCAAGTTTGAGAAAGACAGATGCACACCTATGTTTATCGCAGCGCTATTTACAATAGCCAAGAATTGGAAGCAACCTAAATGTCCATCGGCCGATGAATGGATAAAGAAGACATGGTACATATACACAATGGAATACTACTCAGCCACAAGAAGAGGGCAAATCCTACCATTTGCAGCAACATGAATGGACCTGGAGGGTATTATGCTCAGTGAAATAAGCCAAGCAGAGAAAGAGAAATACCAAATGATTTCACTCATCTGTGGAGTATAAGAACAAAGGAAAAACTGAAGGAACAAAACAGCAGCAGAATCACAGAACCCAAGAATGGACTAACAGGTACCGAAGGGAAAGGGACTGGGGAGGATGGGTGGGTAGGGAGGGATAATGGGGGGCAAAGAAGAAGAGGGGTATTAAGATTAGCATGCATGGGGGGGTGGGAGAAAGGGGAGGGCTGTACAAGACAGAGAAGACAAGTAGTGATTATACAACATTTTGCTATGCTGATGGACAGTGACTGTAAAGGGGTTTATAGGGGGGACCTGGTATAGGGGAGAGCCTAGTAAACATAATATTCTTCATGTAAGTGTGGATTAAAGATAACAAAAAAAAAAAAGAAAGAAAGAGAAGGGGGATTACTCCCTAATAGGATAAAACTAACTGTAAATCAACGATTAATGCATGCTTTAAATATCCTTAATTTTGATCACTTAAAGGGTGTCAGATGATCAGCTATGGATGTACACTTTTCTGACAATATTCCTTTCTCTTAAAAAAAAAAAAAAGCAATTCCTGTGTGGTGACCTCCAATGAGTTATACACAATGGTATAAAGGGCATATCAAAGTGTGGGCAACGGGTCTGTTTGTGTTTATACAGAGGATCCAAGCCTACCTTGGCTACCCAGATAATGAACTAAGATACGATATGAAGAAGAACTTCCAACATCAGCACTCTCTGGAAGAGACATACCAGAAGATGATCATCAAAAAACCTCAACAAAAATCCAGGCGATGCTGCAGTAGCTGCATCCATCCCACCGGTGCCTGGACTTGCCATGGGAATGAAGAAGGAGATATCTAAGCTGGCCTGTGCATACAGTAAAACAACAAATTTGACTGGATCTATGCTGTTGGAACTCAACCAAGAATTAGGAGAAGTGCAAGTTGTAGTGCTCCAAAATCTTACAACTACAGACTATCTACTGTTAAAAGAACATATGGGATGTGAACAGTTCCCAGGAATGGGTTGTTTTAATTTGTCCGATTTCTCTCAGACTGTTCAAGTACAGTTGGACAATATCCATTATATAATAGACAAATTTTCACAAATGCCTAGCGTGCCTAACTGGTTTTCTTGGCTTCACTGGAGATGGCTGGTAATTATAGATCTGCTTTGGTTATGTAACTGTATTCCTATTATGTTAATGTGTGTGTGCAATTTAATTAGTAGTTTAAAACCTATACATGCTTAAGTTACTCTACAAGAAGATATGTCAAAGAAATAATCAATCTTCCCATGTTTTATTCCGTCTGCTACCTCTATAGCTTTTCTTCTTCCTTCCTCATTACAACCCTTAAATAGAATTCGTGCCTCATATTGAATTCACCAAGTATCATAATTCCTCCAAGTGGTAAAGATACCTCAAGACAAATGCTGGGCATAGAAGCCACAGGGCATAAATCTGCAAAGAAGTAAAAAGCTAACCTTTTCAACCAATATGGCTTCTCTCTCACTTACCAACTTTACATTTCCCTGTATGGCCCCGGAAGATGACTGGTTAGCCAGAGACGGGTGAGATTCCTTAAGGGAGGAACAACCTAAGAAAGGCACAGTCGCAGGGGGGCCATCAGGTGAGAACTTGAGGATCAACAGAGGTGAGGCTTAGAACCTCACCCCCCCTGTTTTGAGGGAAATCTTCTGCATCCGTGGATGTTTTATTGCCCTTGTCTAGCTTGGATTAACACATAGTCTACAGGCACACACCTGATCATGTACATTTGCTCTCTTACAACATTAAACTATGTTTTCTACCTTTATCTTACATCTACCTACCACTTCAGCATTTTATTTAAAATAATAATAATAATAATAATAATAAAGGGAGAAATGTGGGATTCACATATAAATCAAGTATAAAAATCAAACAAATATTCATATTTGACCTGATTGTTTATAGTTCATAATGAGTGATCAAAATCGAAAGTTTCTGTGATGACTGCCCTTGTGCTGTTCACCATGTAAGATCTTATTCACTATGTAAGAATTTGTTCACCATGTAAGAACTTGTTCGTTATGCTTCAGAAGATTGGAGACTGACAAGAATTAGGCTTGAGATGGATTAATGATTGTGCATTGAGCATTGACTCCCCTATACAGAATTTTATTGTTGTTATAACCATTTGATCAATAAATATGAGAGATGCCCTCTCAAAAAAAAAAAACAAAAAACAGAAACAAACAGAGATGGGTGACTCTTTTGTTTCTCTGGTATCTCTATGTCCACATGATGGCAATGAACTGAGTTCCAGAGCATTCCTGCCAAATCTCAGTCCCCATGATGGACAGGGGTGTCCTGTAACTGCACCCCGAGAAAGATGAGGGCTAGGCTCTGGGTGAGGACAGAGGAGCCTCCTCCCCTTCCCCCTGCACAACAGAGAAGGGAAATCCTGGACACACAGACACAAGCAGCCATGGAAACTCACTGTGCAGGGGAGAAGGTGGGAAGAATGTCATCTGGGAAGACCTTGAAAGGATGCTTCAAAAATGCGCTTTCCCTCCTGTGTTTCCCCCTTTCCTCCACAATCACCTGCCCCCCAAAAGCGCCCACACACACACCCAGCTCCAGATTCGATTCCAGCTGGGGCCTGACAGACACATTTCCCAAAAGCAGGTGAATAAAGAAAAAGAAGGCAGGGCCTCAGACTCTGCTACACTCGGCTCGTTCTTCTGAGCCGGAGATACAGCGTGGGGTCTTTCCACGTCTGCCCGTCCCCTGTCTGTTGGCTTGTGAACTATTTAAGCATAAAGACTACGTGTTCTTAACAGCGAGATTTCCCTCATGCTTCAGTTAGATCCTTACAGGTGAATATTTACTAAAAAAAAACAAAAAAAAATCATCATATAGCAAACCTGGTTTCTGAACCTTGAACCAGAGGAACTGAGGGGTGCACAGGAAATGTCTAACTACCCTCACTGGCAGCTTCTAACCGAGTTGCCGGTCTTTGCTCTATTCTGTTATCACCGGGGTGTTCCGTGCTTTGGCTAGGACAGCCAAACCTGGCTGCAATCATTTTATGAGCAGACCCAGTCACTCTGCCGTTGTCTGCATTTGTCTGGACTGCTTCAAAAGTCAGACTCACCAGAGAGAGCAATTTCTTAATGGAAAGAATTTATCAGTTTAGGCCACAAGCCTGAATCTTTGAAACAGCGTGACTCAGATAGTTCAGCACTCAGAGAATGAAGGGTTTACATCCCTTGGTTTTATGTGAAGTTTCTTACTCTCCTGAGGATGAGAGAATTAAATTGCTGGTGCCACCTAATTCATCATTCATACAGTATTTACTAGCCCCTACTATGTGCAAGAGGTCATGAGAAGGATATGGATTAAATTTTTTAAAAAACAAGTACCCCTAAGGAGGTTAGCTTATAAAAGAAAATTATAAAAGAAAAATTTTGAAGATTTTATGTAATCCAAGTGCTTCGTTATACAGGTGAGGAAGTAGGGCCTTGAACTATTCCATACCTCCTCTAATAAATGGCAGAGGTGATTCTAGGACCCAGATCTTCCGGCTAAAATAGGCCTGTCCTTTCCATGCTGTTTTCCCAGAGCCAAGGGACTCCAACTTCACCAGGACACAGAGGCCTATGCGGTTTGCAAAGCTGGTACTGCGGTTGCCATTCAGAAGCACATACTGCTCTTTGGGTGCCCACCTGTGGCCAGCCTGCATCAGGACGTTTGTATGCACACATCCACATGCCTGTCTAACACTCCCCACATGTATTTGTGGCAAGGATTAGCATTCTGGGTCTAAGTGACAGAAATCAGGGTGCAGAGCAGTTAAGTAACCTGCTCAAGGTTAACCAGGGTGATGAATCAAAGACTCAGACCCAGCCCGCCCTCTGCAGCCCCCCAACTTCAGTAACCCCACTTTCCTGCTCCTGTTGGCATCCCCTTGGTCTCCTCGCCACATGTCCCCAGTACCTTAGTTTGGACGGAATAATGGAGTCATAGAATTTTAGAGATGAAATGTTTGTAGAGGCCACCCGTCCAGGTCTCTCATTTTACAGGTGAGAGAACTGGCCCAGTGACTCACCTGCCATCAAGAGAGTCCATGCTGAATATGAGAGAAAGAAGATGAGACCCTTTCCTGCTGCCAGTGCCAGCCCACCTTGGGTTTGGTAGAATGTGGGTGTTGTCCTCGTTTCCCCATACCTCAGCAGTCAATGGGTCCAAGATCACATTATCAATGACAATAAAGTGTAAATAAATAAATACATGCACATGTAATGCATGCATACATATATCTGGGTCTCAGTTACACCTGATAATGAGCCTCCCACCCCACTCAAAGTCTTTACCTGGCTCCTGGAGTTTTACCAATTGTCTCACCAACCCTCCTTATTGGTGCTCACTACCCCAGATGTCACTTGAGGGTACCCCTAGTCATGATAGCAGCTGCTCAGACCCTGTAACAGTGTTGCTGCCCCAGGGAGAGTTCTCTCTCTTGACTCTCTGCTGGTGTCTTCACTGTCTGGGTCCGAGGTCCCTGGTATTCCAGGATCCAAGGCTACATGGTGCTGGATGCTTGGGAAGACCTCTCCTTCTACCTCCAGGCATCGTTTGTCTGTCAGGCACTAACACTTTTTATGTCCTTGTGTATCTGAAAAGAACGGCCCCTTAAACTCCAGTCCAAAACATACATCCACTGGGCTAAGATGGGTACCACTATAGAGACAGACATCTTCCCCCTACTTCTTGACCCCAGGCCTTCTTAGCTAAACTGGATCACAGTTCCTCTGGGAAGTCAGCTTTAGCGACTCCCCCACCATGGGGCAGGTTTGGAAAGATCTAAAGCTAGGTTAGGTGTCAGCTGGAATCTTTATACATACAGATCCTTAGACCTAATTGAACTTGTCTTAAAATTAAGAAATTTTGCAACAGGAGTATGCAGCAAAACTTTTCTAAGAATGTCCTAGCTATTTCCTTTCTCCTGGAAATTTTAAGTGAAAGAATGCATCATGTGAACAAATAAAAGCAAGCTGTTTTTCTTTGAGGGAAATAAAATCATTTCATTGCACAGTGAAAAGCATATTGTGGGGGACGGGGAAATCTCCCTGTTTTTTACATGTATCCATTTATGAATCTACTGGAGAAGAGAATATGTATCAAAAACCTAGGTTAAATGTAATTATTGAAATCATGCATACAAATGAGCTCTGGCTGTACTAGAAGCCAAAGTAAAAAGTAAAATAGATGGATTATATAGTTCTCAACTATTATCCATTGCACAGAAAAATATAGTATCTAATGTAATATCCAAAAGTCTGCCATCATATGAGGAAAGGAATTAATTGCATAGATCTTCATAGAAAGGAAATAAATCGCCCAGAGAACAAGGTCTCTAGGGACATTGTCTGGGTGGTCTGGACCACATACCCCACAACAGATTTGTGTAAAAGGCAGAAACAGGCTTCACCTGACTTCCCCTTATGCAAAGCAATGTCACTTTATTTAGCAACATTCCCGATATGGTCCTTCTACCAGGACAGGGCCTCTGAACACATCTAGTCCTGACTCTGATGGGCCCAGCTTCCTGAACTGACCATATAATACTCATCAAAGCCTGACTTACAGACAATCCTAGATATTTATTTTCCTCATACTTTACAGCCTGGGCTAGCTCTCCTGTATCTCTAGGACACAGAAAGTATATCTTTCTAGCTATTGTCACTCTATATGGCCTCCTCTACTCCCCCATAACCAAAGTACAGAAGGGTGCTTGGACTCCAGGTCTGCACTGAAGAAAGCTGCAGCCCCTTGGGTTCAGGGTCTCTGCAGGAGCACCATGGCTCATCTAAGCCAACCCCAGATTTCATCTCAGGAGGAAGGCAGCGTGCATCCTTAGGGATGTGCCTGGAGGGATGTAGGGAAGCAGAGGGTGGGGCTGCCAGCCTTGAGGAACCTAGCTGCGGAGGCAGGACCACCAAGAAACAGCCAGATCTCAGGATAGTGTGTGAGGCTGAACACTATAGGGTTCTGGGGAGTAGCTCTGGACTCAGGAAAAACTGGCTGTGCATTCCAACTTTAAGCCTGACCACTGTTAAAAAATGATTGAAGACAATTTAGGTGGCACAAACAAACTTTAACATTTCATGAAGTGGACAGTCTGTAAAATGAGGCAGAAAGCAGGTAGCTTTAAGGAACAAGGAGAGAAACCTGAAAACATTGAACTGGCTGGGGCCACATAGCTGACCTCATTTGGACAGAGAAGGCCCAGAGCTGGCTTGGCACACGGGGATGGGCTGGCTGCATATACCCTGTTTCTGGTCCAGCAGGACAGTTACAGGAACACAAAAGTTCCCTAGATTTCCATTTGCTGACATTGCACCCCACATAGGAACAGCTCTATCTTGGGCCTAGAAATTTATTTCAACACTAGCTGTGCAGCTCTGGGCAGATTAATTAACTTCTCTATGCCTCTGTCTCTTTGTCTGGAAAACAGGAAATAGGGAGACCCTCTTGGGGTTGTGGAGAGAGTCGAGGGGTGCAATGGAAGTGGAGGATGTAGCTGTAAAAGGCTGAGCTGTTCGCAAACCTTAACCTGCCATCATCACTATTTTGTTGCCATCATCACTACCCCTCAAGTATTAGAAAACTTCAGGGCAAGAGGGTCACTGGATATTAGAGAAAACTTCACAACTTCACAGGGGTTCCAGAGTTAGAGAGGCCTGTATTCAAATCTCTGTTTGAGTATCTAAATAAATTTACCCAAGAAACTCAATCCCTCTGAACCTCAGTCTCTTCACCTATAATGTGGGAAGAGTGATATATCTACTGTGCATGTTTATTACGTTTTTCCCTAAGAAAAAAAAGTCATTTAATTGCCCACTAAGAAGTATACTTTATCTTTGGGCAGAAAACAGCTCATGTTTATTGTTTTGCATCAATTTATTATACACATAGTGGAGAAAGACAGAGGCACCAAAATCATAGATACAGCATATAAATCTTCCTTATTACAGGCCTTGGCCTTGGTGGACCCTTAGTAAATGAGAATACGAGGCACCAGATGCAAGCATGACCTCAAAGAATGAGCAGAAGCAGGTAGGGAAATCGAGCACAGAAGATATTGCGGGACAAGGGGACAGCAAGAGAATCAGCGTAGAAGGAGGAGGGAGCCAATCAGATATGAAAGGAAGTCGAGAGAAGGGCCTGAATGCTGAGAGAAATTCCTGGGGCAAGAGTGACAAGGCACAATGGGATAAGGAAATGCAGACTGAATCCCCAGGGCACGGCTTGGCAGCGAATAGAGGGCTGGCCATAAAGCAGAGCCACCTGAGGAAGTCAGAGCTGAACAAGATCAGCCTGGCCTTGATATGTTTAGAGGATGACACAGGAGAAGCATGAGAGGTGCAGCCTTGGATTCCTAGAGATCGCAGATAAATAAAATTCTGGACACTTCAGCATATACAGCTCAGCTCTCCATTTCCAACCTAATTGGATTTCACGCAGATACCTACTTCCTCCATTACTACCCATCACTATTCCAAGACTCAAGCAATTGGTAGATGTGGATTCCATAAGGATTCTAGTCACTCACCTTCTACCGATTTTTAGCTTAAAACATGGTAGAAAATTATTGACATTATTTCCTTGAAAAGCCTTCCCTGCCTGTACATGTCTGTCAATAATTGTCATGTTGGCAATTGGAAATGGGCCTTTGGCAGCTCGCCGAGGAATGTCAAATAGTCTCCATTAGGTTTGAAAGCTCTGAGTTTCAGTAATGGGTTGATGCTCTACCTGATATGATTGTACAAAATTACATAATTGATTGCTGGGATACTGTGCCACACGAATTTTATAGGTTTCTTTTATTTTGTGCCTCAAAAGGTAAGTGCGCTTCCGTTCATTTTCCTCCATAAGAGGATTTCAAATCTTGCTCCTGGCTGGTCCAGATTAAACTTATATAATAAGGCTTTATACCCTTTTTCTCAGTTATACTACACATCAAAGAATGTGATTTTTCCATTGGCTTTTAGGACCTGGTAACTAAAAAGTGGGCCTGAAAACTTAAGTCTCATTAACTATGCATGCATAAAATGTAAATTGCTAAATCAAAAGAAAGAATGAACAATTCTTAATGGTTGCAGTATTTTTACAGGTTTGTTTTTCACTTCTGTGATTGTTACAAATGCAGTATTTGTTAGAGCATATTTGGTTAGCTCAGGCATTCTCCTCTTTAAAATGCTGGCTACAGCTAACTGTCCAGAAAGCCCACAGTCAGGGGACAATGACAAGGTAAGAAAGAATTGGCTTCTTTGCCGTCTATTCTCTCTGTGTCGATGGAAACAAGAGCTAATGGGACTCCCACTCAGGCATGACTTTACTGTCTGGTCCACAACAGAGAAGAAAAGCTGAACTGGTCACATCCAGTGACACTGGGTAATTGTCCCTAATACTTAAACAATGACCATGACAAATCTCATGCTTAGAGAAAAAAAGAAGGCATTAGACTGAATAGGTGCTGGAAGACGATGAGTGTATTTTGAAAGGAACATCGTCTATGAAGAAAAAGAGAAATATTATGAAATGCAAAGGCATACAATAATAATAATATTCTTTAAGAATGTTGAAAGGCAAGAGGAATTGAACTCAAAAAGAAACTTCCTGAATGAAAAATATTTAATTTTTAAATTAGGCTTGAATGCTAACCCAAGTCACCATTAACCCATATTCCAGTATCCTGATTTTCAGACATAATTTTCAGACTAAAGGTTTTAAGAAAACTTCTCTCTCCTTGAGAAAGAGCATTTCTTTTAGATAGAATCTTTTAGATAGAATCTAAAAGCGTTTCTTTTAGATAGAATCTTTCAAAAGATTAATAAAAATAGATTGCCATCAATAGACTATCCCAAACTTTTTTCTAAGTAAGAAAAGTGACAACTTGGAAAATACTACTGATCAGGACCTTTTATTAAACCTTGTTATATAACATGTCTACATGCACAGGAGTTTCTCATCAGAGATGTAACACAGTCTTCATTCTGGTGTTGAAGGGAACCGTGATGTGATCATTTCAAAACTCCATAATAGATATGGTTTTACTGTTTGGATTTGTGACATTACCAGAAGTGTCACATTATTTTTTAAATAAAAGTCAATTGGAATTAAGTTTCCTTTAAGATTTTCACAACTTCCTCAGAAATATTTGGGACATATGCTGAGGTGTTACAAAGCCAGTGCTTATTTATTTTCCATACTCACTTATTATTCAAGGCTTATTCCAGTCAATATAAATAGACTGACTCTTCTATGCTAGACCCAGTTGAGTAAAATGGTAAAAACACAAGAATTAAAAATTCGTAACAGTCCCCATTCACATGGAGCAGAGAAACAAATACCCTAAAACAAAAAGTCTACTCACTTGTTGTTCAGCCAGAAAGACCTACCCAAGCCTTTCAAGAAATTTTAAATATGTTTTTTACAAAATAAAGAAATAAATATTTTCAAAAGAATTCATCTTTTAGCCAAAGAACAAGCCATCAGTAATCTGTTTTACTTAATTTCATACATTTTAGAAAAGAAATTCCTCTTAAGAGGCTAATGTTTGAGTAATTTGTCAATGTAGCTTTGGGGTGAGAGGTCTTTCCTTGACATATTTGCTAGGGATGGCCACGTTTTTATCAGATATTCTTACTTTCTTAGGCAGGTGTTTGAAAGTCAAGCATAGTTTTCACCTTTGAATCTCTGAAGCAGCTATTGGTTCTCAACTACACCCAGTTCTCCTCTAATTCTGGGCACACTAAAGACCTAACTTCTTACCTGCTGGTGGAATGCTGAGAAAGTGAGTCTGTGACAGTTCAGACCAACATGTTGGCACCTCCACGCAGAAACATTTAACTGTCCCTGCCAGACATGCCCAGCATTCCCCTTTCAAAACGATGCCATGTTCCCTTTGGTGACTGCTCTTCCAGCCTGGGTTTCGGAGAGAGAACAGTACGGAACAGACCACCCACCTGACCTTGATGGCATGCAACAAGAGCAAGAAAGAACCCTCTGTTTTGCAATAAGTGCCTGAGATTCCAGGGCTATTTGTTACTGCAGCATAACTACACCTATTCTGATTTATCCCTTCTTTTACCTTCACTCTTGAAATGCTCTCAGGTTTCTACCTGAGGGGAACTGAGAAAGAGAAGAAGAAAATAAAAGCCCTCAGCTTGCTAGCATTCCTTATCCTGATAAAAACACTCTCCTACTGTAATAACATGGAAATATTAATGAATGACTTTTAGTTCAATTTCTAAAATTCAGCACAAATATTCCAAATCTCATGCGTACCAAGAAGTATAAGTCTAGCAACCACTGAGCCAAGGCTCTCTGTTAAGTAGACAAAACAAACAACAATCCAAGAAAATCTCACTGACATTCTATCTGAGGACTCTTTCCTCTCTAATAAACCTTTTTCTGGAGTATTTCTAAGATAATCAGCTTACTCATGTCATCCAAACATACTCTTAGCTGGCTATTTGGAGTTGTATTTTAGAAATCATTTCAGAAAGTCTCCCTTTTAGAAGTCCTCCTAAAACCACCATATGTGAGTGGGAGAGGCAGGCCAGTTTATTCTGTTCATGGTATATAGAGGTTGAAGATTCCTTTCCAGTTATTCAATTACAACCCTTATTGGACTGTTTTAATCAGTGCTTCAGGATGCACCTGGAAATTATTAACTCTCCTAGGTTAAAGAATATAGAAAGTGTTATTGTACTGTTGCAAATGGCACATTTATTTTGCATCGTCTGAGGTTCTCAGGCATCCCAGAAGAGCAAGGCCCAGTAACACATCCCCAGAGCACATGAATGATTATTTGGGTCACTTTACCTAACTCATAACCACAGCATGGCGGTCAGTGAAACTTCAGCTCAGACTGGACGATGCCTTAGGATATTACATATGCTCAGGCTTACTTTGCCATACAGCTCTTCATCCACTTAAGATATTTTCAAAGACAGTTTGGCAAAGTACAAGGATGGGATGTGACAGCTCTATGACAGGTCCATCAAATAAAAAAAGATAACAATGGAAACTCTACATCATTTATGGCACAAAAATTAGCAATGGGCTGAGTGATCTGAAGACTCAATCCAGGGTGCAATGTTCTCATATTTTTAAGTTCTTAAGTGAATACTGAGATTTATTTTTTTGTCTTATGGGTACCCATAGACAGAGGGAGGAAAACCTTCCAATAGGAAGTTTTGAAAATAAAGAGTAACATTCCAACTTGGATTCATTGTACATGTAGTAACCTGCCACAAACTAGGGGATCAAAATGTGTATACAACATTGTGCTTCAGTGACACTGTATCTCAGGAACCATTTAAAAGAGGCACTAAGTTTGCTATACAGATAGGCTTTCCTTATTCAAAAGATGTTTCTTTGGTTAAAAGGAGTATTGCTCAACGAATGGTCTAAGGATGCTATGAAAGAGAGTCTTGGATGTTACATGCAAATCAGATTCTTCAGCTTCATCCTAGATCTAATGAGTCAGAATGTCAGGGTCCCTGGCATACAGGGTTTTAATAATCAGCATGTGAATAAAAACCCTCAGGAGAGACAAATCACTTGAGAAAACAAGAGACAGCAGTACAATGTACTACAGAGAGAACCCAGAGAAATTAAACTCTAATAGAAGTGATTTTTTTAACTGAGATTTTAAAGATCCAAATAAATAAGAAGCCTTTAAATGTATCTATCTAAATAAAACAGAAACAGATTAAAGGGCATCAGGAGAAAATCATTTTGCTTCTGATAAAGTTAAATTTGATGTCTAACTTTTTTATTCTACTAAATAGAAATAAAGATCTCAAAACTCAAATAGATAACAATGAGATGGATAGGTAGACAGGTAGATACCACAGTGCCCACTGTGATTAGCAAACAGCTTGAGGGAATACCTTTGATTCTTTATTTTATATTTTTCCCACTGTTAGCTTCCTTCTGTTTTTAGCAACAAAGAGTCCACAGCAGTCTAGGGGAAAGGTTTCGAAGTAGCTATTAGATAGACAGTTTTCACCAAAAAAACAGCCAGTACAATTCATCCTTCCCATATCAGAACTGCCCAGTGGGAGGTTAAATTCTGAGAGCTGTTTGGTCAGGATTTAATATTACACCTTTCCATTTATAGCTTGGCAACCCAGTCTGCTGCATTTGAGACACCTAGCTACCTAGTCTCTCCATCATCGTTCGGAGCCTGGTGCCAAGTGCCTCTGGAAATAGATGTCACTAGAGCAATGAAAACCATATTTTCAAAAGAAAAAGATGAGATGCCCCAAGCTTTTTAGACCACAGGGAAGTTTCGGTACATTGGAACAAGAGTGTTACATATAAGACCAAGACAGAAACCCACAAATGAAAATACTGTAAGAAACCTGGTTATCTGTACATGGAGTAGATTTCAGTGGCTCAACACAGTTCATGAGGAAACTGCTGCAATGCCAAACCATCTTTATGGATTCCAAGGTGCAGTGGAAAGAAACATACAGAAAATAGTAGTATAGAAATGAGCATATGGTGTCCCTAGAAAGAAAGTGACCATGTCCTCTAGCTGTGAGCACATGAGGGCAGGTACATCTTTATCAGCTCTTCATGAAATCCCCAGGGCCTTGCACACTCCTTGACTCTCTCAGGTATACATAAATGCATGAATTAATTTATCTTGAAAAGATGGAAAATGAAAAATCAATATAAATAGAATGGGCTTTCCTAAAACTATCAGGAGAAATTCCAAGGTATAACTTATCTTCACCCTGAATCTTACCAGGTTACTTCCTAAGTATCTTTCAAAACCTTCCACTTTAATCTCAACCACCATCTGCTCTTTCCTAGATAATGATGAGAATCTTGTAAAGGATCTCCTTCCATTGCCTTCTGCCCTTCTGCAATTATTTGTTCACCACAGTCATCTTTTTAAATGCATATCTGATTTACACACACACACAACTACCACTACCACTACCACCAGCTAATTTAAACCATTTCAATAATTCTCATTGGTCTTGGAATCAAGACCAAAATTTGTAATGGACCTGCCAAGAACTACATGGTCTGGCTCCCATTCACCGCCACAAGGCCATCTTGCAGCATGCTCTGGCCCCCCACACTGATCTAGCCATCCTCCTTCTACTACAGGCCTTGAGCACTTGCTGTGCCCTCTTTCTATAATTGTAAATCTTTCAGATTTCAGGTCACATACGTCTTTTCCAGGAAGACTCTGTCAGCATCCGTGTCTAGATCACATCCTCTATTACATAGTCTTCAGTCACCATGGACCTCTCCCTTACACAACTTAAGAAAGTCATTATTTTATGTTGATTTATGTGATTTTTTAATTCAAATCTATCTTTTTTACTCTCCTGAATGCTCTGTGAAGGCAGGGATCTGTCTCTGAGTTTTGCTCACCAGTGAGTCCCATCAGCTAGCAAAGTGTTTGGCATTCCAGTAGACTCTCAATAAATATTTGTTAAATCCATAAATAAATTAGGGGACCCATGATCCAAAGAGGGGTACCCTGCATATATCTGTTGGTTCCATGTTTCTAGCCCTAGATTTGTTGTGGTTGTTTTTAAGCCTCAGAAGGTTCCCTCTTACTTGTCAAACTTATACATATTTAAATGATTTCCCCAAGTTAGTAACATGTGCAAAAAGTTAGATCTGGACATCTGCTGGAACCAGAGCCCAAATCATTCCCTAACAAAGGGGTGAGATTAAGGAATTTCCAATAACCACATCCACAACACTTGTAGGTCCTTAGGAAGCTTCTTGGGTATTTAGCCTAAAGCAACAGGTTCCAGAATGGCTACGTGGAATCTGACTTCATAAAGTTCAGAAAACAAAGTGTGGAATTACAAGTCAGATAGCAGGATAATAACAATGGAAACAACTGGTGTTTTCTTAGGGTTAAGACATGAAAATTCTTTACTGAGACTCACATGAGCAGAAAGTTTCCAAAGTTTTCTTTTTCTCTTTTTTAATAAAATGTTCTTTCTTGGTTTCCTGAACCCAACCACACACTATCCATCAGCACATTTGGATTAGTTAGCAAGTGGCTCTGCAGATATTTTTAACTTGGAAAAATCTACCAAAATATTTATCTTTAATAAGTATTTAATAAGTAATAAAAGGTAGCATATATAGAATTTGGTAGTTTACTCTGCACAACTTTCTAAGTTGGTATTACTATTATCACAATTTTTTACATGAAAAAATCTAAGGTTGAGTTGCCTAGCTACTAAGTGGCTCAAGTAGGTTCAGATCTATTTCAATCTCCTGTGACCACAACCGTCACCTCCTCTCCTTAAACAAGAAAGAAAATGTCTGATCAGCTTTTGCAGTATGGTATATTAAATATTTTAGATCTACTCTAAAATGTATAAAAATGATCAAGTTCATACCACGCAGATTTTTCCATTAAGACCTTTTTCACAAATTTTTCCAAAAAGAAAATCTTTCAGCAGGGTTTAGAATTTTATTCCACACTGAGACAAAGGATGAAATTTCTTCAGAGTTCTAAGCACGTTCTTTGCTATTTCACTCACACAGAGGTCTGCTCTTCATTTTTTTTTTCCATTTCATTCAAAAAGCAATTCCACTACCAACCTGAGGTTAGCTACATTAATCTAATGTCAACTCCATTATTGTTAATTATTTTATGGTAGCTATATTTTAACAGAAGGGGTACAAAGATCCCTCATGTCATTTGATAGCCCACCAAGAATTATATTGAAATAACTACATTGATTTCCAGATCTCAGCAAGCAACTAGGACATAATTAAACTTTTATCTCTGCAAATTTTGCGGTCTTTTTTTCCTAACCTAGTTACCTATTGTTCAGTAGACTAATCTTATTTTGCTTCTCAGGTGGGCCTAAAATTTCATTCAATGCTTAAGAAATAAATTGAAATGAAAGACATGCAATATCTGGACATTCCTAAAATAAGAATTTCCATTGGCATATTTTCTCTGGGTTCATTTTTTTTTCCTGTTTCTTATTTGACTTTAATAAAGCTATACTCAATTGAAGTTAAATAAAAGCATTCCTCTGAGCACTTGGAGTTAAATTAAAATAGCTATAAATCTGAAGAAGCAGCCATTTAAAGATCCTACTTGACCTACCTTAGAAGAATAACCTGCAGCTACAGAAAAAGCAGGCTCTTCTGGGACCCATTCTGTAAAGCCGGCTCCACAGTCCCAGGGTTTCCTTCCGGCAGCTGATCTGTCACCTTACCCTGTGCCCCCCTCACCCTGCACAACAGGTCTTAACTTGAAGAGAAGGAAACTTCTCTAGACTTCTGGACATTTTTTCTTCTGTTTTTTTTTAAAAAAAATTAGGAAGTGAAGGAGTAGCATGGTGAAGTAGAAGGAAGACAAATACCAGGATGAAAATGAACTTGAACTTATATTCTCCTTAATTATCTATGTTGCCCTGGGCAAGCCTCCTGCTACTCTTTGCCTCTGTTTTTTTTTCTCATCTCAAAATCGAAGGAGCTAGATTAGATTCAGGTCCAGGACCGAGGCGAAGAGAGTGGAAGACTCACTGCCCACATACAATGTACACGGCACCAAAAATACAAACGTATGCAAAAACTCATGATAAACAAAATATCAAACATTTACATTAAGACAGACTATTACTGAGTCTCATTGTGTCTTGGCACAACTCTTACTGATCAGATCTTCTCTAGTCCCCATCTCCCCCTAGCATCCTATGACTGGGCTTCCAGTCCCTGCTGGCCACCTAGACACAGCCATCCTCTGAGTCCCCCTAAAGCAGGACAGGGAAGTTCAGCCCAGCATAGCCCACAGGAGCATTTCCAGGGCAACCTGTTAGAGGGACTGGTACCTTCCCTGTAATTCTCCTCCTGTGGTCCCAAGGAGCCAGTGACTTCATGTGGCATCACCCTACAACTCTGCATAGTGATCAAGCTTGAAACCACAATCTCATTCCACTAAGAGCTTCAGGAGGACACAGATTTCCAGCAGGCTGCCTCAGGCTTCACCCTGTACCCAGACTTGCACTGATTTGATTAAGCTGCAGCTTCAGACTGAAGACAGTACGGGGGATACCTGCAGAAATTCTGATGGGCTGATCCCTAGGAATGCCACCTGTCTCCCCGCCCTCGCCCAGCCAGCCCAGCAGGGCATTCCTCACCTCTTGCCTCAGGGAAGGTGACAAAGCACAGAAGGAGCATGAAGCAAAAGCCAGTCTTGACTTTGAGGGCAAAGCTTCTGATCCCTCAGGAGCAGATCAAAGTTCCTCCTTCTGTTCCTAAGGAGCGCTGGGGGTAGGGGGCAAAATGCCAGGGTAGGGAAACGACTCAAAGCCAGATAACTTCACAGAGGTCCTCCAAGCCCCAGAGGGTGTGAGAAAGAGGTAAGAGGCTTTAGAATGCCCCCAAGGCTGGCAAGGGAATAGTCAACTCCATGCTCTTATAAGTATAAGGGGTCTCAGAATTAGAAGAGCTGAGCTACTTGCAAAGATAAAGCAAGTTCCACCTGTTTTCCAAGAAAGTCAGTCACCTGTCCTCTTTCTTTCCCAGGGGCTCTCCCTAGAATCCTACCTACACAGCACAGTATGAAATAGGAGTCCCTGATTATCCATTTATACGTAGGAGGCTAATCTGAATGAGGGCAAGAATTTAAAAGTCCTAACCAAGGATGCTGAGGTCCTAGTGTACCTCATCTCACATCCAGGCTAGCACCACTTTGCTCTTCTCCAACAGAGGCAGCTTTCATAAATCGGAAGCTGTCACCTGTTTTCTGAAGCTACAGTTACTTACATAATTTGGTCTGCTCTCTCTATTGCTCCAGCATCACTTGTGCCTTGTGATTTATAAGGGCTTCAATATTCTTTCATATTTAAAAACCTTTATGCAAATCCTGCCAGCAGCACAGCAAACTAAAGGTTTTGCATTAATGCTCCATATTATTCACATACAGACATTCCATTTAAATCTCATTAAGCTTGTGACATAAATCCAAACAAACTAGAAAATGCCCCGTTAAGGTGGAAAAGTGACATATGTCTTCCAGTCTCCTGGCAGAATGTGCAGAATGAAAAAAATGATAAAGGGGCTCCCCATTTGGGACGATATACCAATGGACACACATGCTACTTTTCCACCTTTAACCATTCACAGCCTTCCTTCTTTTATCTCAACAGCGTTTAAATGAAGTATTTGTCAGCAACTATTTCTGGTGATGTGACATATGTGATTCAGTGCTGCTGGGAGCGGAGTTTCTGGAAACATAGCAGTATCCTGGGAAAATCATAAAAGGTCTGCCTGCTAACAGCATTTTTTTAATTTCCCTCTAGGCATTTCTTGGGGTTCACAGTATAATTTATCTGTCATGTAGTATTAACAATATACCTTTCAGGGACTTAAAGATGAGTGGGTGCCTGAGCCGTCTATCCCAACTTGCCAAACACTAAATGTCCTTCATGTCATCCTGTCTCATCTCAAATCCAGTTTTTCCTTTAAAACAATTACAATAACATCAGTGGGTTACAGAAGCTTGACAATACTACCCTACGCTCTTTAGGACCACTGCGAATCGCCAATCCTTCTAAATTTTAATTCCATAATGTGTTTTGGTTAGAGATTTTGAGAGTTGGATAGGATCAACTTTGGCCTTTTGTAAGTGCAAATCTGAATTTATCTCCCCTCTGGATGTGAATCAGCCCAAGTTTAGACTGGTACTTCAAGTGACTCTATTACAATATCATGATCATTTATGTGTTTTCCTCAAAAAAAAAATTGGACTTTGGCATAGCTTTCAGCAGCTGCAGGACTCGATCAGAAGGCTTAATAAGAGTAGCTAAAAATGCCATAAAAGCCCCTGCCTGTTGACAGTAAAATGAAGCTGTTAGCCAATGTTCCCAGCTCTCCATCCACTCTTGTCCAGCCTTCCAAGACTCCACCGGAAACGAGGACACGTGTGCTCCCCAGGCCCTGGCACTGATCCTCTTCTCTGCATTTGTCAAGAGCAGTAGGCATATAGGGATCCCCATCTTTATCCACGTTAGAGAAAGAGGATAAAAGAGACACCACAAGAGAAAGGGAAAGAGTGACAAGATAAGGAAATATGAGCAAAGAAACAAGTCTAACATGCCTGCTGCCTGGAATGCATTTCCTTCTGTCCCCTACACAGCCCCCACTCATCCTTCACTTCTCTCTGTAGCGTGGCTTCCTGGGGGCAGCTAGCCCCCACCCCTCCTCCCACAGGAGGCAGAGCTCTCTTCCGACATGTTGTCGCGGCTTTGTGCACACTGCCCTTCAGAGCACTTCTCAGTGTGACGACAGACCAGTGAGGCAGAAAGGATCATGACCTCTGCAGCCACACTGCCTGGGCTGGGGTCTCAGCTCTGCCACTTCCTGAGTGACCTTGAGCAAAGTACCCACCCTTCTCTGCCTCCATTTCCTCACCAGTAAAATAAATTATACATGTAACTGGCAATTGTATACATACAATAAATAATGATAATTATTTATATAATATGGCAAAGAGAAGGGGCTCAGTGAGTGCAATGTATTATCATTATTTATTTTATTTATATAATTGTCTCCCTCTCCCATTAGACTGAAAGCCAGTAATGTTAGGGTCTCTGTTTTGCTCAATGCTTGGCTGAATAGATATTAATGGATAAAACAATACCAGGGATCTGAAAGCATCCTTGTAATTGTTAAAATGCATAATTTTTAGCCATGAGAAAGTACTATAATGCAAAACTCATAAAAGAACAATTGAACCCAAATTGTGTTTCTGGTAGATGGAACAATCTAAGATTTCTTGCTCAGATGACTTAAAATTTTTACTAATATTTATAGAGAAGACTTTAAATCTTTCACTCTTCTAATTTCCAAATAACTTATTTTATTATGTCCAGTGACATAATTATGTCACTGAAGTTTGCATTTCAAAGAGATGGCTCTTGGTTCCTAGAGAAGTCATAGTAGAATATTTACATCTCAAAGGCACACAAAAAGATGTAAGGTTCTCCAATAAAGACTTTTGCTTCATGAATTCAAATCTTTCACAATATCTGCAAGCTTTTTGAGATGAACTTAGGTGAGAAGATTGGTAAAAAGGATAGGTAGGCTTTGAATTGTTTCTAGAACCAAATTTCTGCTCTTACAAAGACTCAATTTTTAAGACAAGTACAGTTATTTTCAATCCCTCAAAGGATTGGGTCGCAACTTGAATAACATCAAGGGATTCACCCAACCATCCAACTATATTATCCTCAATTTTCTTATTTATACCATGGAAAGGATTTCCAATCAAGATGGAAATCCAAAGATTCCTATGTTCTAGATTTAGAGTTGTGTGTATTTGGACTGTTTGAGTAAATCCTTCCACAATGGCTTCAGATGTTTTCGTGCCCTCTGGTATATAGTTCCATTTTATCTGAGGGGAGAAGGCCTTAAAATTTTTCTTATCAAGGCTCTGAATAGCAGCTTCCAATCTGACCAACTTTTGACCAGAGAGTTCATTTTAAACTGTCCTTGTAAATATCTTGTTATCAGGTTTTAGCTGGGACTAACAGTAAATATTCCTGGCAGTATTGAATCCCTTCTTTTTTTTCTTATTCGCCAAAGGTATACCTATGTGACTCCAAATCAAAACCAATAAGCCTAATGGCTTAACAATGGACTCAACGGGCATCCCCAAAGAAGGTGCAAAAGATGCATCCCAATACCCCGAACCACTCCCAAAGTTAACCAAAAGAAAGATGTACCTAACACCCATAAGAGCTGGCAACAGTCCATAAACCACTAGCCACAAATGGACTGCAGCAGGACAGGTGGAAAACAATGCCAAGTTCTCAGGACACAAAACAGTAGCAACAAGAAAGCAATAGCTGTTCCTGGAAGGGAAAGGGTCAATAACTAACGGATATCCCAAAATCAAATTCACAGGAGTCTGAATTTACAGAGACAACATGAAATTTTATCTTCCCCTCTCAACCAAGCACAACAGACAGAGACACAGGACAGCTGACTTTGTAAGAAATCTCACCCTGCACTAGCACCTGCCAGTTTTCCCAGGGACCATTCTACAAGCTCCAGAGCAAGTGGTATGTCTCGGCAGGTCCTGTCCTGGTCACCAGAAAATGTAGAGGAGGAAAAATTATATTCTGTCTACCATTTACAGGGTGCTCTCAGCTGAGACTCCTTTTTCTCTAGGGCACCTAGTAAACAGATAAGCTTATCTAGGTCAAAAGTTCCCACTGTGGTCCTTGTAATTCAAAATAATCTTTTATAAGGTTAACCTACTTGTTCAGACAAACAAAAGTCTCAGCCAATAATATTTACATATACAGTAAGCCAGAGTCCCAAAAGGAGGAACCCCACACTCTTTGGACTCAATGGAACCCAAATTCTCGTCCTCACTGTCTGTCTCTCTTTTCCTTAAATAAAATTTTAGTCACCTGAGGCCTCACCTAAAATGTCAGACACAGTTCGATGCCAGATCCAGAAAAAGAAATGCTCCTATAAAGACTGAGCACTCATAAGACAAACCTGTGGAACTTGGATAATCCCAGAGAGACGTACCCGTATTTCCAAAGCCAGCAAGAAAGCATTGACCACAGAGGTGCGTACCTTCTGCCCGCTCATTGCTTCTTGCTCCTAAGGGGTCTCCTAGGGCTTCGGAGGGTCCATCGGGGGTCTCCACTTCTGACACCAGAACTGTTAAAAGAGAAACTGAGGTATATTAAAAAGTTTTCTGAAGTTTATTTGAGCAATTCAAATCAGGAAGTGTAGATCACAAGTGGTCAGGAGCATTCCACTGACAGAAGCTAGAAGACGACATTTATAGAGTCAGGACAGAAGCAAGGCAAGGAAACTATTTGTTTGGCTTTATCTTAAGCATTTGCCTTATTTGGAAAAGGTTCATCCGATGTTCGTCATCGGTTGTGTTTATGGTCTGGTTTCTTAAACTAGATGCATTTACAGGCCTAGGTTTTGGGTTGTTTGCCAAGGCTGCTAAGCCATTAAAACCACTTCAGTCTTATAGCCTTCTTGTTAAATTAATTGAACAATGCGTTGCTTACAGCTCCTTTATCAGACTCCTGCTTTGCAAATATTTTCTTTCAGTCTGTGACTTGTCTATTCATACTCTGATGACAGAGCCAAAGTGTTTTACTTTGATAAAATTTAGTTTCTTGATGAATCATGCTTTTAGTGATACATCTAAGTATCTTTGACTAACCCCAAGATCACTAATATTTCCTCTTATGCTTTCTTAGAGAAACTTTATAGTGTTAGGTTTTACATTTAGGTCTGTGTTTCATATTGAAGAATTTCTATTGGTAGGTCTTCAAGTCACTAATCTTAGTTTCTCATTGTCTCTGCCATGTTAAACTACTGAGGGTAAAACCACAATAAAACATGAGGGTAAAATCACAAAAGTGTCAAAATGCAGGGAATCAAAAATTTTACCCATGCGTCTGTGTTGAAGATGCTAAGATGTTTAAGGACACAGAATCTCAGGAATAGGAACTAACACAGAAGAAAAATAACAGAAAATCCTAGACTTAGCCTGTTTGAAAGACCTAGCCAGCAAACAGATCAGAGAAAGAGGAGAGAGGGACTGGGGGGTTTCTAGGAGGGAGGGGAGATAAAGGGGAAGGAAGAGTACTAATAGATTATTGGATGTGCTCAATTATTTGAAAAAAGACAGGGTTATGACTTCGACAAGTGTTTTATTCCAAAGAAAAAGTTGAAAAAAGAACATAAGAATAAGCAAGTAAAAAATATTGCACAATAATTAACTCCAGGGAAAACAAGAAATTGTACAAGAAAGGATGTCTAATAATACTCTGCTATCTGTTTGACAATGAAAAATATTTATTTACCTATAATAATATAAAACTGTCAGATAATTAACCAAAATATACTATAACTCAACTGGAAGAATGGGTAAATTGAGAAAGGAGTGCAGGCCAGCTAAATCTTCAGCTAGCACTGGAGAACATTAAGAGATGATAAGATTCAAGAGTCAAATCTGTAAGCATATTTCTTAGAAATATGATTAACAGCTAGAAGAGTTTGAAATGGTTTCTTCTGCAGTGGGGGTGGCAGGTAGGGGGTGTCTAGGAGCAGGATTAAGCCACGAGATTCAGAGTGGAGCAAAAACCAAATGAGGATTTTATTTTTCAAACTATGTACATATATAAATGATTGTTTTCAAAATTTGATTTTTCAAGAGTTCAATCAAATCTTGACTTTTCAACTTCTTACCGATGAGTCTCATGAAAACAACCTCTGGCTAAAGAAAATCAATGGGGGCAATTCAGCCACGCAGGGAGAGGGCACTTGAGCATTATCTGCCTTTTCTTTTTTCTCCGGGGAATATCTCTCTCTCACATTACATTTCCTTTCCCCTCTTAGCCCTTTTTGAGGCTGTCTTTGCAATCTTCCCCATCCTAAAAGAGTCCCTAAGAGGCCACTCTGCTCTAAAATTGGAATAAATCTCTGCTTTCCAAGGGAAGTTACACCCCTGAAAGGATTAAGCGCAGGAGTGGAAGTTCTGGATTATACTCAAAATGCAGCCACGGTTCATGCCCCCTGGAGGCATCCAGCAAAGGGCAGCTCTGCCTCAGGCAAGCATGGATCCAGCAGGGCTGCAGGGTGACAGTGAAGTCCCCGTGGTCTCCCTGGCTGCTCTGTTACTGGGCAGGGTTGGTGTCGGGGGACACAGCCCAGCTCCAACGATACACCAGCTGCTTTGACTAAGAATAGAATCCCGTGTTTGATTTGAATTAGCCATTTGAAACAAGACCAAAACAGCTCTGAAAGTAGTACCATCTGTTTTCCTTTAAGGCTGGGTCATAAATAACAAGATGAAAATGTATTTCCTGTTGTGGATGTGTGACCTGAGCTGCCTTCCACCGTGCCATCACTGACCACTTTTGCTATAAAGGCATGTGACATGAACAGGGGTGGCTGTTGGCTGAAGGTGTTTAGAACTGGTTGTTGCTTTGGTTTGGTTTTTATTCTCTACGTGTATCAACAGCTCCTTTATTTCACCTATCACTTGTTAAACAAAGAAATAGAAATAAATTATTTTCTGCATATTTTTTAAGAGCAATTCACACACCAAACAGCCGAGTGACTGAACAGTATAAAACCGTTGCTGAAAATTCCTGTGTGGTAGAATGGTACCTTTCAGGTCAAGGTCAAACTGAATGAAGAAATAAGGAAGAAGAAAGGGAGTTCACCCAGCATCTCACCAGGTATAGGCCTCCTAATCCCAATAATATAAGGATGGAGAGAAGAGAGGAAGAGAGAGAGAGGGGGGATTCCACAAAAGCAATAATTTTTCCTTCCATGGAGATCACCAAACTGGCCTTGAGTCCTTAGTTACGATTTCCGGCAATTGGAAATTATGTTTATTACCCTTTCTCTTTTTAATTGTCATTCAAACTGAAAAGACTCTGATTTTGTTTCTTTGGTAACTCAAAGGGGGAAAGGACATGACTGCTGGTAGGCCATCCTATTTGTGTGCTCAGCTGATCAGCTGCCCAAATAGTCTGGGAGGCATTTTAAATGGTTTCTGCAAGTTTTAGATGGGCCAGCAGCCATGGAGGAAGCTGAGCCTAACAGTGGATGCCTCCACATGTTAAAATAGCTTTTTTTTAATGATTTTGAAGCAAAAGATAGACTCAGAACAATAGAAATATTATAAGGCAAACCCATGAATGAACCAAGGTGGTGGTGTTGCCTGGGAGGCCGGGCACAAATGCTAGGTATCTGCGATGAAATGGACACTTGACAGCAATGGAGTCCAAGCAACTAAGTCACCACACTGCCATCAGCTTAGAGATCAGAGTAGAAAGACAAGGCAGGGAATAACCTGGTCATCTCACACTTGGACCAACACAAAAACCTTTTGATGGGCTTTTCTTCTGCAGGCTGGGCCCATCCAGACCATTCTGGACCATGCTATTAGATTAATCTTCCTTAATAAAACTTGTAAAAACAAAACAAGCCCTGCACTCATTCCCCATTTCTGTGGAATATATCCTTGTTACCCACTTGTCCCAAGTCTACCCTTTCAACCTGATCTCCCGCAGCTCACCACCTCATGCGTCTACACTAGCCATGCCCCTGGTCACATCTGCATCCACTGCCTGCCCATCCAGCCTTCCAGGCACAATCTCACTGCACATTTCCAAGTTTGCTCCACTCTCCAGCCTATGGAAGCCTCAGGAAAGAGCAAAAAGATGAAAAGGCTTGGGAAGCACTGCATTTCAAGTCTTACATTTGGAAAATTATTATGTAATTGTTATAACTTAAACCAAGCTCTGCCTGAATGCAAAGTCCATGCTGTTCATCACTATTGTGTGCACCACCTATATACATACAAGGTCATCGTTTATGACACTGATCCTGCCATTGCTCTTCCATTCCCCAGCCCACCAAGCCCACTTCATATGGTCCCCACCTACCCAGTGAGCTTGCCTCATGCCCACTCCTCCTGGGCACCGGCCCAGACACCTGCCTCTCCTCTCTGAGCCATGCTTAGCACTCATGGACTGAGGTACACCATCAACTTCTTTACATGTTTCACATCTCTCCCACTGTGTGTTGCAACAAAGAGACAAAAATATATTTTAGGCTTCTCTTTCATGTCACACAATTCCCTAACAAAACAAATATTCATGAATTGATGAGCTCATTAGTTAATAGACTGTATTAGGTTTCAGCTTCCCTTGGGGTTTAAGATGCATGTTATCAATGACAGAATTTAGAAGAAACATTCTTCCTGACCACCCTAGACAAGATTAATATAATAATTGCAAATTATTATACTGATGGTTAATCTTCACCATGTAACAGTAATTTTTCTATGTTGGATTTTTCTGCACATTTTTTTCAGGAGTGTTATAGTAAAAACCAGGTGCCCTTCATATCACCTTTGTCCAGTTTAGCTTCATTTCAGCATATAAACTAGGTCGTATATCATTGGTAAATGAAAAAGAACAAAGTTATAAGCAATGATTATTTTTTAAGTAAAAGAAAAATGAGGGTTAAGGAAGGGACCTCGAAGTTAATTTACCAAAATCCAGCTACATTCGTGACCTGTGCAGACCCCAATAAGGCATTAATTACAAAAGGATTAACACTTTTCTCCACTGTAACAATGGAGCCCTCTGTCAATGGAAAGCGATAACAATATTTGCACACATCCATTAGCTTGGAATTCAAAGATTATGAGAAAGGTCTTAGCAGTCTTCCTAAATGAAGTCAGGCAACCCCAATGAAGGGAAAGAGCTTTACTCATAGTCTAAATGGACTTGAACACTTTTGAAAAATCCCAGCAACACCTTGCACAGGACTCTGCCCAAAGCTGACAGGGGCCCTGTGAATGTGTTGGCAGTACTTATCCTGCCAGCATGTAACTAGCTACACTGCATCAATGACTGCTTCCAAGGATACTGTACAAGAAACTGTTTCCTTGATCCTCAGCATTACATGCTCAGCCTTCCCATTTCCCTCTGCACACTCAGAAAACCATCAAATTTCAGAGTGGATGCAATGACTCAGTGAGACATTTATAAATAAACACTATTTTTTCCCTGAATGATTCAACATGTTGCAACCGTGTTGGAATAGAGAATACCGTTAGCAAGGTAAATTTTAGTTATAAACATCTAGAGTTATTTTTTCTTCACCAAATTCTGATACCAACTCTACTGCTTATCCCTTGCAATAGGATTTTTGAACTTTTTATGGAATGATAAGACTTTCAAAATGTAATAAATATAAGGATACTCAGGCCAGGGGAAGAATAAAGGGATTTATGAATAGTATACACACACTCCATGGAATTTTTCTCTCTAAGTTCGTCTTCCTACCCAGGTCAAGTGAGTATTGCTGCCAAAGTCTTTAAGGGCATAAGGAAACCTTTCACGTGCTTATAACCTTGAAAGATGAAGGGAAGACTGTCTAAGAACTTCCCTTAGATGTTCACTTCTCCTCCATGAAAAGGATATTTGATTAACACAGAATTGATAGAAGTGCCAAATTCCGCTACATTTCTGCCACAACTTAAACTAGACACTTTTTCCTCACACCTGCCAGGGAAATGTGAAGTTGGAGGTCACAGGCAACAGAAAGGCACACGACACCATCATTACACAGGCTTGGAGTGGTGGACAGAATGATAAACTGGTCCCCATGATCTTCATTTCTTTGTGTTACATCCATGGTTATGTTACATTAAATGGAGAAAGAGATTGTATAGATGTAATGAAGGTTACTAATTGGTTGATCTTAAATTAATCAAGAGAGATTATGTGGGAGAAGCTCAGTTAATCATATAAGACCTTTTAAAAACAAAGTGGTTTCTCCAGCTGGTGGCTGAGGATGAAATAAGAGAGATTAGGAGACAGAGAGGAACTCAGTGTGAGGGA
Source organism: Manis javanica (assembly GCF_040802235.1). Lineage (NCBI taxonomy): Eukaryota > Metazoa > Chordata > Mammalia > Pholidota > Manidae > Manis > Manis javanica. The sequence continues at coordinate 71,050,373 of NC_133168.1, forward strand.
GGTTCTCCACGGCTGAAACAGAAAGACCCACAAGGCAAGAACCTGAGTATGTCCTCAGGGTGCCAAGAGTGGGACCTGGCCAGCAGCTAGCAAGAAAGCAAGGACTTCATTCCTGCAACCACAAGGGACTGAATTCTGCCCACCACCTGGACAAGATCGGAAGTATCCTTTCCGGAAGATCGGAAGTATCCTTTCCGGAACCTCCAGCTCTACCCAGCTGACCTCTTGATTTTAATTTTACGAGACTCTAAGCAGAGAGCCCAGTCACATCTATACAGACCGTTGACTTACAGAACTATGAGATAACACATGGACCTTGTTTTAAGTTCTTAAATTTGTGGTCATTTTTTACAAATCAACAGAAAATGAATACACTTGGTATTAACTGAGAACTGGTCTCCAAACTTTATATAGTCATTGGTTCCTAAACATACCTTTGTTTTCACCCCCTCAGCCTTTACACACATTAATTTGCCATCGTGCAAGGCCCATTTTCTGTTTAGCCAAGGCCTTTGAGACCAACTCTTAGCTCATCATCTGAAGGAAAAGAGCCTGACACAGCTTTCCCTCTAATATCAAGTTATCTTTACCTGGACAACTCAATTGGCCTCCAATCATGTCCCACTCTGTGCCACTTTTTCCTATATGGTCTATATTATTTTATTACTACTAATCATTTTACTAATTAGAGAGTAAGGCTCTTGAAAACAAGCATTTCTAAATTTTATGCCTCACTCTACCTAATACACCTTTTGCACATCACAGGCACACAATAAATATTTGTTCATTTGTTTTGTTCTAAAGTATCTCTCTTCAATCTTAATGAGATTAAATGACACCAAAAGTCCAGAGAAAACCTCATTAGCCAAGCTACGGGAATCTTAGCAGTGACCTGCCCCACATTCCACTTGGCCTTTCACTACTGTGAACCCTAAACACACTTAAACTGTCAAAATTAAAAATGTAACTGCAAAAACAAGATAATCACAGAAAGTAATTTTTGCCAATTGATTCGTGTGACTTTCAATGACATTGTAAGCTCACAACTATTCCCTGAGCTGCCAATTTGCATAGGAAGAAATGCTTTCTCTGTGGACCATATTTACAAAGAATACACTATTCACATAAACGTGCAGGAGAAGAAAGACTAGCAGAAAATATAAAGAGTGTTGAACTGAATGTTGTTAACAATTAAGAATGATCAACATAACAGGCATGAAGAAGCAAAGGCCGGAAGTTCCCCATGGTGTGCAAACCATGTAGATTTGTTTTAATCCCTTGGAATACAAATAGGGCTTAAAATCCCAGCTAAGACATCTACTAAACTAAATGAACCTATTTTAAAGTTTCAGGAAAAAGCAGCAAGAACATAATTTGGAAAAATAATGAAAGCCAACGTAGTCACACTCCAATGCCCCTCATCTGATGTTACTATCCAATACATACCAACATGGTGTCCCATAACCATCTGAAAATTAAACTCAAACTTTAAAAAATCACTAGTTTTTTGTGTCTCTCAAAGGAAATAGTAAAATAAAAATCAATTTTATATGTATTTTATATGCTTTGTATTATATATATATACAAGCATAGAACCTGGGGGCTGGCTGAGACTCTGACAGGCCGTTTTGTTTATTCTTCTACATTAGGCAGGCCCATATGTAATCTTTCCTTGATAGAAAAATGTCTATCATTTTTAAAGACTTGCAGGGAAAGAAATTTCTTAGCGTCTCTCTAATGCACTAAAATAGTTAATAACTTTTCTTATTACCTAGCCTAAATCCTTCATGTTATGCTTAAGACTCATTTCTTCTTGTCCAACTGTTCAGTAGAGGTAAGGGGGGAAATTTATCACTCTCTTTCACTTAAGAAATACTCATATACTGATAATAATTATGGAATCAGTTCTGCAATCTCATAATGAAATATTCTAAGGCTATTGTGGTTCTCTGCTAAACACTCTGAGACTTCTCCTGCCTTCCTTTATTTAAAAACTTCAAAAATGGTTGCTAAACCTCTGTTAAGGATTTAATTACCTATACTGAAGTCTTTGGTACTTCTTGTGTGTTAAACCTTGGGCATCTGTCCAGGGCTGTATTTCAGGAATACAGGATGAATTAAATCATGCTAGGCTTTCCTCACACCTACAGATAATTTTAGGAATATTATTTAGTTGGTATGAGTATTGAAGACAGCTGTGAAATATGAAAATTAGTCACAGAAAAGTTGTCTATATGGAAAAAAAAGGCTAAAAGGAAATATATCACAATGTTAATAGTTTTCCTTGGATGACAGATTTATGTGTGTTCGTATGTGTTTTCTTTACACTTTTCTATATTTTCTAAACTTCTTGCATACATTGATTTTTAATGAGAAAAAAGTAAATAGTATTTGTAATTGTGTGTGTGTGTGTGTCACAAGGGGTAAGGAGGAGCTGCCTAATGGAATTAGGTGAGAGTGAGGTGGTAGGTGACCAGCAATCCCAATGTTCACACTGCAGGTACCACAGCGCAGAAAACCTCTCAGCCTCAAGCAAACCTGATGGAAACCAGAGGAACCCAGAGAAACCAGATGAGGACACCGTAAAGGCTGCCCATGGACAGCGGAGAGTGGGAGTGATACAGAGCCATTATTTTTCCCACTAGCTGGAAGCCACTTGCTTCTCCTGAGGGGCTGCTAGGGATCCTTAAACTGGGGGGAGAGACCGAGTGACACTCCAAATACATGGACAGGTGAGAGCCCCTCTGGGTTCTATCCAGGCTCTCCTTGGCATCTATAGAGCCACTTTGCTGATTCAGCTCAAGGCAACAAAGCCATTTTAGAATGGATCAGAACAGAAGATTCCAGGCTTATTCGTTTACTTTGCTTTTCCTTTCTACTGAAGTCTCAGGAACTCAGAAGCGCCAGGACTACACCTTCAAGACCCAACTGCAGACAAGGAAGTGGCTTCCGGTCAGTGCTGTCTCTAGCACCTTGCAACGGTTTTCGCCCACGGAGGGAGCCCCGGGCCAAACGGTGCGACAGGAACCCAGGGCTGGCTTTGAACGAGTCTCTGCTCCGGCCCGAACAGCCCTTCCCGCCCTCAGGAGCCCGGTGGCCATCCCAGGGCCTTTGCTGTGGTGAAGGGCACTGGTCTCCAAAAGCGTTGTGTGGTGACAGTAGGTCTCTAAGAGTCAGTAGAATAGCACTCAAGAAAAAGGATTTTCAAGTGAGGCACATGTAGCTCAGAGAAAACCCACAGGAAAATCTTACCTTTGAGGCTCCATTTACTCCCTGTAACAGTAGTAATAATCTTACTTTCTACCTCATAGGCAATTCACGTAAAATGCCTAGAACAGGGCCCAGCATAGAGTAAGCATATGCATATTCACACACATTCCAGCAAGAACAGAACCTTAATTCCAGTCTTCTTTAAAATAAAATCAGTCTCATTGATTCATTAAACATTTACTGAACACTTACTGGCCACCAGACTGAGCTAAATAATCAGGATTCACAATGAGTCGGACAGACATGGCCTCTGTCCTCATGGGGTAGATAGTCCAGTAAAGGGAACAGATTTAAGCAGATAGTTTCAGCACAAACCCATTCTGTTCTCCAGGAACAAAGCACCTGGGCAGTGAGTGTTGGGAACAGTAACATTAGGGAAGCTTACACAGAGGACAGCAAGCTAGAACTAAATCCTCAAATACAGTTTCTAATTTTAAAAGTGTAAGTTTCACGTTAAAAAAAACTCAAATGCAAACACAAAGAAAATAAAACTATCTGTGACCCCAATGCCAAGAAATAAACATCTGTTAGTATTTTTGTATCCTGCCACCATATATAGAGATACATATAAAATATACATGTGTCCTTGGTGAGGATTATATGATATATACTATTTTGTATATGACTTTTTTCACTTAAAAATATATTATGAACAGTCTTTCATATCAAGGAATATAAAAATTAAACACAACTTTCTAAGTGGCTGTGTAATATTCTACCACAAATGGATATGTAATTTTCTTTTTAATCTACACTTCTAATGGTTTCCAACTGGGTTAGGCTGGACAATCTAGTTCAGTGGGAACTAGAAGATTGATTTAAGAGGAGTGGCTTGATGTGGCTGTGAGGCGACAATCCAGGCAGTGTGGGAGATGGGTCCCAGCAGAATGAACCTCAAGGGCACCGATATTCCAGTTGGAGTTAGATAGCCCGAGTGAAGGCTGTGGTGGGCAGATGGGGAGGCCCAGGCTGGGGATTCTTGAGCTTGAATTTATAGGTCTTGGGGACTGAGAACTAGGGCAGGGGATTGCGGCAGCCTTGATGGGCGCTTTATCTCCTGGATGCTTGCTAGCCAAGAGAGAGAGAACCCAGGAGCTCTGTGTTTGTGGGGATATGGATATTATGAATTCCTTTCAAGATGTGTTGAGGTCAAAGGGCATGTGAAACACTGACGGGGGGACATGTCAGTCACCAAATCAGTAGCTCCATGCTGCATTCATGGTAGAGAAGCAGCTTTGGAAATCTCCAGCATAATGTACATGGCAAAGTCTTGGGCGTGGAGAAGCTCATCAAGGGAAGGTGTGGAAGTGTGCAGAAAGACAGGGGTGTGAGGAAGACTTGGAGTGAGGAAGGGCCAGCCACTGAGCCTGAGATGTGAGCACAAGGAACAGTGTCCCTGGAAAGGAGCTCGGAAAAGGCTTATCTCTGCGCCAGCCTCATGGTGCTGGGGGACTTGGAAAGCCCGAGAGACTTGTTAGCTCTCCTGTGGACATGCCTTCCCATGAGGTAATAAATGTTAGGACCATACTGAAGGCCCGCGGAGTGGTTCAGGTTAGCTGTTAGGATCAAGCATTAAAATATCCTAGAGGAGACCCTCTCGAACATACGTAAAAAATGGGAGAAAAACTTAAATAGTCACATAAGTTTGAGAACACAGAGGTAAGCATTTAAATGGAACTCTTCACCACAGGACTCTGCCGAGGCTTTGATGTGCTCATTTAAACTGTGGTTCTGCAAAAGAGAAATATGGTGGACAGCCTCTTCCAGGCTTCTGTAACCACAGAATTCTTTCCACATGAAACACGTACTAACAACTCCAAGATCCCTCCAGTTCCAGAAAGACAGTGTGGGAAATGCTCACCTACAGAAATGCCAGACAGGTGCCATACATAACCGCCAACTTGATTTTTTACAATAACAAAACAAAGCAGCTAATTTACTTGGCAACAAAACAGATCTAATACCAACAGGAGAAAAGCAATAAAGGCAAGGCCTCTTAGTGCCATATTTCATTAGTTCTGAGACTCACATTTCTTTTTACTTTTTTACATCTCTAAAATCCAAAGTCAGGATGTGTCTCAGAATTGGTGTCTGACAGTCTCCATCTGCCCTGTGGCAATCACCGCCGAGTTCTCATTGCCCAAGCATGTCCACACATCAGCGACTTGGGAAAACATCCCAGCAAATTGCACCCTTGTAAAGAGCTAACAATCAAATGTTTGTGGTAGTAAATGCTCAGCAGCATTCTTGACTAAAAGCAGGCTCCAGCCACTTAATAGCAAAGCCAGGTAAAAAGCTCTGTACCAATGGCTTTTCATTATCTTACAGATTCTTTAGGAAATCATGAGTGACCAGCATCTTCAAAGGCACTTACATACACAAATTGAAAGTGATACAGAACTGGACTCTGGATATGAAAAAATGCCTTTTTTTCTGTAGGCAAAGAAGTAATAAATGATGAAGAAACTGCATCTAAATGCAAAGAGCTCTTTAAATTAGTATAAAATAAATTCTAAGTGATAAGGAAGCATTGTATCATAGTTTAATGGGCAGTGATTTTTCCTTCTTAGTGGTATATAAAATAATGGAGCATTTAAAATCAATTGTGACTTAGAATTAATGAAATGGATAACTGGCTTTTAGTAAATTATTTTAGCCAATTCTTTCCCTCTAAAAGATTTTGCATGTTAATTTTATATGGCTAAAATTCCTAAGGAAATTTAATTAACTACCTTTAGAATGAAATTTTGAGAACTACCCTTGTTTACCTTACTCTCTGATGTTTTAAAATTGTCAAGTCTCCTCTTACTAGAAATCTCAAGCAAGCCAGCTCCTAAAATGACATCTCTTTAACAGCTGTCCTGGAGAACTAAGCTTTGTACTGGCCCATTCTCTGGAGACAACCTAGCCTCCTCTTAGAAGGGTTTGTTTTCCTCTCAATTCTCTTTTTATAGTTAGAGCCTGTGGTAAGGCCATTTGGCCTCAGCTGATCTCAGTTAAACGGTCTGTGTGAAGCAGGTTAGGGGTGACCCAGCCCTGCGCCTCCCCTTCCCCTCCCCTAAGTCATTCAGCAGGTCCCTCAAGCATTAACATTGCACGCTTGATATCAACTTCTCAAAAAGACTATATACATTGTTGACACTGCATTTGATACAAAACAGGCATATTATACTTAAAATTAATCACCGTGTCTTACTGAGCAAAGTTCCTTACAACTCTGATAGCATACTGTACCACCAAATACTGAAACATATCGCAAACAATATTTTTCCAAAGGTCACATAACATTTACCAGCATTTCTCTGAATTGTTTGACTATTGTGTTTTAAGACTATATTTGTTCTCATCTTAAAATTAACCAGAAATGCTGAGCCTTAACAAAATAATCATTCCTAAATTGAGATGGGCAGTTACAAGGAAGTTAACTATTAATATGATCTACACTCACTAGCCTACAAGGCCTTGAGGTCAAGTTCATGTCCATGGCATTCAGCTGTGATGTCCCCACACCAGGCACAGTGCAATTACATAGTAAGTACTCAACACCTATTCACTGAATGAAGAAATGAATGACTCAATAGCACTGAAAAAAAGGAAATGAGAGCAAAATGAATTTGTAACTGTGAAGTATATGTGGACAGACAAGTACAGATGACATAGTGAGAATAATCTTTCTTCAGAAGTTGCTTCTCTCTGGGGCGTAGTCCAGAAATATAGTAACAAAACATGCATTGTTATTGGCCTTAGATAGATAAGTGATTAATACTGAAGTTTGTAGGACTATTTGTAATATACATGCACACACATCTACTTAATCACTAATTATAAACTAGACAGCTTCGAATGTAATGAAAGGGAGATATTCATCTGTTCACTTGATTTTTTTTTGAAGACTTCTTAGCCCCTTGAGAGAAATTTCGGTGAAAACACTGAATGGAGAGATGGACCTCTAAACACCAGAATTAACACTTCCTATAAAAAACAGTAGAGCAGCTCCCCAGCTCCAGTGGAGAATGTTCTTTAGCACCAGAAAAGTCACTCTTGGGGAGGAATAAGCTGAAGTCCTTGAGAGTCCTCTCTGACAAGGAGAGATGCATTTTCCAGTGTGGCACTGGGAAAGCACTCAAGGAGCCTCTCGCTAGCCCCTGGCCGTTGGCGAGGCTGGGAGGTCGCTCTGAGCTGCCTGCCCCGCCAGGAGCAGACGGAAGCAGTCAGAGCAAAGCTGTGCAGAGCCTGTGGTATGACAAACCTAACAGGAAAGGGCTGTGGCTGCCAAGGCCCCCAGCAAGAAAGGAGGATGTGGCAGGGGTGTGAGGCCCAGGACCATTCGCTGGTTTGGGATTCTGAGGCAAAAAGCCACTGGCACTTTTATTCAGGGACTTGTTTATTCCCGGTTTTGTACGTCTTGGAAAAGGAAAAATGATACAAAAATTACTTAACGTCGGAGATGACATTCAAATCCTTACTGCCCTCCTGACCAGTCTGATGAAATCCCAGAATTCTAATAAAAGTTATCTCTCTCACCGGAGTTCATGAAATTCATCTACCCATCTGGAAATTCTGTCAGAACAAGCTCTTTCTTGTATGTCAGGTATGGGCCTTTCCATGCTCAGAAAAAATACATAGATGTGAAGAAAAACAAAGGATATTAAATGGAGGGGTAGTGAGCAGAGGAGAATGCTATTCTGATATTTTTCAAATGTGAAGAAATATTTGAGTCAGGAAATGCTGTATTTATCACACAGAAATGTGTACCTTAGGTTTATTCTCTTTTGATCCTCCACATGACAAAATTAGCTACTGATGAGAATCACCCTACAGAGATTTTGTCAGGTTGGGTATTTAATTGATCATATGTAACTAAATACAATAGAATTGAGTGAAAATTGTGATCTGATTCTATTATGCAAATCATCTCCTTAGATCAGGGATTTATATATTAAGTATATGCATAATCAGGATCCTCAAACCAGCAGCACAATTTTTAAAGTTATGAGGCTATTTGGTAGGGTGAGTAGAGGTAAAAATAAAGATTTATTTCATCCAACAACTCTGATAGTTATTTGTCCTAAGGGGAACAATACAACTGCTATGCTTCATACTTCATAGGAGATTATTTCTCAGGAGTTTGGAATGTCTATCCTCACCAAGACCTTCCCATTCTTTTCTGGGAGGAAAGTTGGATAAGGGGAGATGCATGCAAGGGGTGATTATATTATTCTCCATACATGTGTCATATTCCACTCTTCCTCTCTTTTGGATATGTGACCCAGGCAGTTTTTACCCATGCTGTGCTGAGGGCTGGAGAGAAAAGGTCTAACTAATGGCCTCAGACCAGGGCTACCATCCCTTGTAAACTCATCTCTGGGTCTTCCCTCACAGGCCTGCTCAGAGGAGAAGAGACATAGGGTATGGGCAACTGAGGGCAGATGAGGGCTGGAACAGAGCACATGCTGAACGGAAACTGGGCATACTTATCTGCTCGACCCACATCTCAATGGTAAAAGATGAGGTAACCTTCCAAACTCCTCCCTGAGGGAAATAAGATGCACACTAACCAATCTGAGATTGAGAAACAGAAAGACTTTGCAATTCTCTAAGGGCTTTTTAGACATACCATCAAATGCCTACCCCCACAGAGCTTCAGATAAATGTATAATAGATTAATGGGCAATCATGAGGTCAATACTATTTCATCAAATTGAAAACAGGAAAATCAAGAAACAAGTCAGAGAAGAAGCTGAGAATACCCAGAGCTTGACTAAATCCCAGTGTGGAGAGATTTTTTTTTCTCTACTTCCAAAGAATCATAACTATACCCAGTAATATAGACAATGTACTCTAATGATTAAAGCTCTTCAAGTAGGCAAATAAATTATATCACCAAAATAAACTCCATCTGAGTATTCCCACCATGAGAAAATTCCTAATCACTGATGAAATGAGTCACCAATAGCCATTCTGGGGGCAAAAAATAATAACAAAAGATAAATAGAAGTCCAAACTGGCAGTGATAGATAATTGATAGATAGATAATGATAGATAAATAGATGATAGAGATAGACAGATAGATAGATAGATAATCATTATTATATGTTATATATAATAATGCCTTTAAAGGTAGGCCATGCCCAGAACAGCATGGGAAGATACCTGACATATGAATCTCATCCACCTATTGTCTACATTATTATATAGTTATATACTTCAATGTAGATTTGAGACATTGCAGTTTGTTTCATATTTATATTACTATTAAATATTTCCATGACTAAAAGGTATTTGCATTAAAATACTTTAAAAATTCATAATTCATTTTCAAACTGTCTGAACAAACAAGCTAATGGATGGAACACTCCAAAGAAGATAAACTATAGCTCCCACTTCTAAAAAATCAGAAGGGGAATTCCACAAGATGAAACAATTTTTGAAGCAACTTCATTCAAAGAAAAAAACAACTACCGCAAAATGTGCTACGATGTTTCTCTTCTCTTTATTAAGGAAAAAGTCCTGTAAAATGAGATTTATACCACTGAGGTATGAATGAAAAAAGGGGATAGGATCAAGGGGAACTCTACAACCTACCATCATCATCCAACATGACTTTTAATAGTAGATGACTGTACAATCCTAAAAATGATAGAAATATACTTTTCTCATTTTTAATGGGGCTATTTTTGAATACCACATATTAGAGCAGAAAAAAGTAAAAATGAATATTTTGTATTTCTATAGTGTTGGATTTTAATGAAATATACATGATTACATTTATCTAATTTGGTTTTTGTTCTGTTCTGATGAATTATATTTGATCATTTCTTGCAACAGTTTATCTGAGAAAACGTTTTTTTATATTTTAACCCAAGCTCACACTGGAGCTAATGAACTTCTATTGAAGTTCCTACAGTGGGTTACAAGTTTTAAATTGCATCATATTCAAAATACAGTGAGTCCATCTTTGCTTTACATACATAACCAGAGCTGTGTGTGACTCCAGGAAGTAATTTAAAAATCCATAGGACATCTGGTATCTGGTCCAGCATATAAGAAGCTTGCAAGTTGTCACTCCTAATAGCAAGTCAGAGAAGTGAGATCACAGAGCAAACTGCTGCTGCCTCAAAGACTGGAAAGATAGACAAGAAGATACAGAGAATCACAACTAAACTAGAGAAGGAACCCAGGAACAGAAACCTCCTCAGGAATGAGCCCCAGGGTAGAGAAACTTTAAATACAATTGAGAAATTGCTGGAGGCCCAATGTAGACAACACTGAGAGGTAAAAATCTAGGGGGACTCAGTCACAGGGGGGCCCCACACTTTTGTGAGTTTTACCTCCAGGAGATGGACAGTGAATATCAGAGAAAAAAATTCTTGTATTTCTGGCAGGGGGAGGAAAAAAGGAATGATTTAGGAAAATGCCAGAGCGAGCCTTCTGTTCTTCCTAACAACACGTGTCCTTCAAAGAAACTATTTAAAAAGCCTAAACCACTGGGGTTTTATCAGAGCCTACCTAACTGACCTGGGAAGAAGGAAAAACCCAACTGTAGCCCACTCTAGCCATCATATCCCACCCAAGAGGGTGGAGAGGCTGAGAAGAACTTGTGAAGTTCACAGGCCAGAGACACAGGCTCACTAAAAGACTGAGGCCTATGGGATCATAGCACTGTGGCATGCTTCCCTTCCTCCATATGGCACCACCACATATCCTCTCATCTATTTACTACAGTTCCTGTCACCCAGTACATCATGCAAGGCTATCAAAAATTTATAAGAGATTCTAAAAGGCAAAAAAGACATTTTGAAGGACAGAGCAAGCCTCAGAACCAAACTCAGATATGGCAAGGATGTTGGAATTATCAAGCATGGGATTCAAAATAACTGTGATTGATTAATACGCTGAGGGCTCTAGTGGTAGGCTGCATGTAAGAACAGATAAGCAATGTAAGCAGAGAGATGGACATTCTAAGAATAAGTCAAAAAGAAATGCTAACTGGAGATGGAGGAATAAGCCAGGTGGAGAAAGACAAATGCCAAATGGTTTCCCTCATTTGTGGAGTGTAACAATGAAGCAAAACTGAAGGAACAAAATGGCAGCAGACTCAGAGACTCCAAGAATGAACTAGTGGTTACCAAAGGGGAGGGGTGTGGGAGGGTAGGTGGGGAGGGAGGGAGAAGGAGACTGAGGGGTATTATGTTTAGCACACATGGTGTGTGGGATCACGGGGAGAACAGTGTATCACAGAGAAGGGACATAGTGGATGTCTGACAACTTGCCGCACTGATGGACAGTGACTGCATTGGGGTATGGGTGGGGACTTGATAATATGGGTTAATGTAGTAACCACATTGTTTTTTCATGTGAAACCTTCATAAGAGTGTATACCAATCATACCTTAATAAATAGATAGATAGATAGATAGATAGATAGATAGATAGATAGATAGATAGATAGATAGATAGATAGATAAAAGAAATGCTAAAGATCAAAAGCATTGCAATGGAAATGAAGAATGCCTTTATGCCTTTAATGGCCTCATAGACATGGGTCTGAAATGGACCTGGACATGGCTGAGAAATTAATCTCTGGGCTATGGCTCTCTCAATAGAAACATCCACAATGGAAAAGCAAAGAGAAAAAAATACTAAAAAAAAAAAAAAACAGCAACAACAACTAAAAAAATACAGAAAATATCCAAGAAATATGAGACAACTACAGAAGTGTAACATATAGGTAATGGAAATGCCAGAAGAAGAAGAAGAAGAAGAAAGAGACAAAGGAAATGAAGAAATATTTGAAGCAATAATGATTAAGAATTTCCCCAAAATTAATGTCAGATACCAAACCACAGATCTAGGAAGCTCAGAGAATACCAAATATGGTAAATGTCAAAAATTCTACACCTAGGCATATCATATTCAAATTGCAAAAAATCAAAGATTTTTTAAATCTTGAAAAAAATCCAAGGAGGGAGGTGAAAACTTTACCTATAGAGGAATTAAAGATAAAAATGGTACCTAACTTTTCCTCAGAAGCCATGCAAGCAAGAAGAATGTGGAGTGAAATATCTAAAGTGTTGAAAGAAAAAAACTACCTATTTAGAGTTCTCTACCCAGAGAAATTATACTTCAAAAGTGAAAAAGAAATACTTTCTCAAACAAAAATTGAAGGAGTATTTTTCTAGTAGACCTGCCTTCCAAGAAATTGAAAAGAAGTTCTTCAAAGAGAAGAAAAATGATAAACATCAGAAACTTGGATCTACACGAAGAAAGGAAAAATCGTCAGAGAATTAACAAGTGAAAGTAAAAGAAAAACTTTTATTTTCTTATTCTTAATTGGCCTAACAACAATTTGTTCAAAATAATAATAGCAATAATGTATTTCATTATTTATATCCTTATATATAAATAAAATGAAGAACAGCAATGATACAAGGATGGGAAGGAGGAATTAGGATTATTTTGTTATTATAAGGTACTTATAGTACCTGTGAAGCAGTATGATGTTATTTGAAAGTGGACTTGGGTTAGTTATAAATGCATACTGTAAACTCTAGGGAAACCATTAAAAAAAGTGAAAAAAGATGTTGTCTTAGTCCGTGGAGGCTTCCAAAACAAATACCACAGACTGGGTGACTTACAAATAGCAGAAACTTATTTCCCATGGCTGTGGGGGCTGGATGTGTCAGCATAATTGAAGATTAGGGTGCCTGAATGGTGAGTGAGGGCCCTCTTCCAGATCACAGACTTCCTATTATATCCTTACATGGCAGGCAGGGATAGGAAACACTGTGGGGATCTCATTTTTGAGAGTACTACACCCATTCATGAGAGCTCCACCCTCATAACCTAATCACTTCCCAAGGGCCCCACCTACTAATACATCACTTTCATGGGTTAGGATTTCAACATATAAATCTGGGGGGAGTCCCAAACATTTAGACCATAGCAGAAGTATAACTAATATCCCAAGAAAGGAGAGAAAGGGGAATAATATAAAATGCTCAATTAAAAATGCTCAAAGAAACTGGAAGACAAAAATAGGAATAAGGAATAAGAGCAACAAACAGAAAACAGTAACAAATAAGGTAGAAATCAGTAAGAAAAAGATAACCGGAAAATCTGAAATACATGGAGATTAAATAACACACTTCTAAATAACACATGGATGAAAGAAATCTCAAGAGAAATTTTTAAATGTTTTGAACAAAATTAATATAAAAACAATTTATCAGAATTTGTATGAAGCAGTGAAAGCAATGCTTAGAGGGAAATTTATACCACTGAATGCATAAATTACAAAAGATGAAGTATCTAAAGTCAACAACCTAGGTTTCCACCTTAGGAAACTAGAAAAAGGAAATCAAATTCAATCCAAAGTAAGCAAAAGAAAATAGAGCAGAAATCTACAATATTGAAAATAGGAAATCAATAAAGGAAATCAACAAAAGCAAAAAGTGGTTCTTTGAAAAGATGATTAAAATTGATAAGCCTGTAACCAGGTCAAACTAAGAAAAAGAGAAGACACAAATTAATAATATCAGAAATGACAAAAAGATATTGCTACAGATCCTATGGACATGAAAAGTAAAATAAAGGAACACTATGAATAACTTCATACCCACAAGTTGGAAAACCTAGACAAAATGCACCAAATCCTTGAAAGACACAATTTGCCAAAACTCACACAAGAAGAATGGCCTATATCTATTAAAGAAATGAATCAAAAATTAATAATCTTCCAAAATAGAAACACCAGGCCAAGATGGGTTCACCAGTGAATTCTACCAAACATTAAAGGAAGAAATTGCACAGTTCTCTTCCATACCTTTCAGAGGATAAAAGCAGAGGAAATACTTCCTAACTCATACTATGAGTCCAGCATTACCCTAATGCCAAAACCAAAGATATTGCTAGAAAAGAAAACACAGACCCTATCTCTCATGAATATTGATACAAAATTTCTCAAAAGATATCAGAATATCTAATCCAATGATGTATAAAAAGAATCATAACTAAAGCCCAAGTAAGATTTATCCCAGGTATGCTAGTCTGATTCAACAATTGAAAATCAATCAATACAACTTATTACATCAACGGGCCAAAAAAGAAAAAATCACATGATCACAGTAAAAGATGCAGAAAGAGCACTTGACAAAATCCAGCATCAACTTATAATAAAAACTCTTAGGAAACTAGAAGTACATCTGAGCTTCCTCAACTTGATAAAGAATACTTACTAAAAACCCACAGCTAACATAAGATTTAATGATGAGAAACCCAAAGATTTCCCACTGACATCAGGAGTAAGACAAGGATGTTTCTTCTCACCACTTCTTTTAAATATTGCACTGGAAGCCCTACTTAATGCAATAAGACAAGAAAATAAAATAAAATGTATACAGACTAGAAAGCAATAAAACTTTTTGTTCACAGATAACATGATTGTCTATGTAGGAAATCCAGAAGAATCAAAAAACTGCTGGAACTAATAACAAATAAAGCAAGTTTTCAAGATGAAAATTCAAAATTAGAAAGTCAGTTGCTTTCCTGTATAACAACAATGCACAAGTGCAAAAACAATTTGAAATAAAAACACAGTATCTTTTACATTAACACCAAAAAAAATGAAATACTTAGGATAAATCTAACAAAACATGTACAATATTGAGGAAAACTCAATATAAGGAAAACAACAACATTTTGATGAACAAAATCAAAGAAGAATTAAATGAAGAGATATTCAATGTCCATGAATAGGAGGACTGAATATTGTGAAGATGACAGTTCTTCCTAACTTGATCTATAGACTGAATGTAATTTCAATAAAAATTCCAGCAGATTATTTTGTGGATAACAACAAACTGATTGTAACGTTTATATGAAGAGGCAAAATATCCAGAATAGTCAACACAGTATTGAGTGAGAAGAATAAAGTTGGAGGACTGACACTACCTGACCTCAAAACTTACTACATTAAAGTTACAGTAATCAAGATGTGTGGTACTAGGGAAAGAATAGCCAAACAGATCAATGGAACAGAATAGAGAACCCAGAAATAGATCCATATAAATATAGTCAACTGATTTTTGACAAAAGAGCAAAGGTACTACAATGGAACAAAGATAATCTTTTCAACAAATGGTGCTCGAACAGCTGGACATCTTCATGCAAAAAAAATGAATCTCAACACAGACCTTACCCCTTCACAAAAATTAACTCCAGATGAACCTCTTAGAATATAACACAGGAGAAAATCTAGGTGTTTGGGGGTACAGCAATGACTTTTTAAATACAACACAAAGGTATGATCTATGAAAGAAATAACTGATAAGCAAGGCTTCATAAAATAAAACATCTGCTCTGCAAAAGACTTAAAAATATGAAAAGACAAGACAGACTGGAGAAAATACTGGCATAATAATATCTGATAAAAGATTGTTATCCAAAATACACAAAGCACTCTTAAAACTCAACAATAAGAAAATGAAAAACCTGATGAAAAAATGTGCAATAGACCTGAAAAGACACTTCACCAAAGAAGATACACAAATGGCAAGTAAAGGTGTGAAAAATGTTCAAAATATGTCACTGAATGAAATAAGCCAGGTGGAGAGAGACAAGTACCAAATGATTTCCCTCATTTGTGGAGTATAACAACAAAGCAAAACTGAAGGACAGAAAAGCAGGAGACTCACAGACTCCAAGAAGGGACTAGCGGTTACCAAAGGGAAGGGGTGGGGAGGGTGGGTGCAGAAGGATGAAGGGGATTAAGGGGCATTATGATTAGCACACATAATGTAGGGGGGTCACAGAGAAGGCAGTATAGCATGGAGAAGATAAGAACTGATTCTAATAGCATCTTACTTAGCTGATGGACAGTGACTACAATGGGGTTGGTGGGGGGCTCGATAATATGGGTGAATGTTGTACCCACAATGTTGCTCATATGAAACCTTCATAAGAGTGTGTATCAATGATACCTTAATAAAAAAAAATATGTCACTGGAGTAGTGCAAATTAAAACAGCAATGAGATACCACTACAGCCCTATTAAAATGACCAAAATCCTAACACCAAATGTTGGCAAAGATACGGAGCAACAAGAACTTAGTCTGCTGATGGGAATTCAAAATGGTACAGCCACTTTGGAAGGCACTTCGGCAGTTTCTTGCAAAACTAAATATCCTCTTATCATACGATCCAGCAGTCACTCTCCTTGGTATCTGAGTTGAAAACTTAGATCCACACAAAAACCTGAATGTGAATGCTTATAGGAGCCTTATTCATAATTTCTAAAACTCAAAGTAACCAACATGTCCTTCAGTTAAGTGAATGGATAAACTGTGCTTTGTCCAGACAATGGAATATTATTCAGCACTAAAAAGAAATGACTTATCAAGCCACAAAAAGATATGGAAGAAACCTTTCTAAGTGAAAGAAGACAATCTGAAAAGGCTACACACTTTGTGATTCCAATTATATGACATTCTGAAAAGGCAATATGATGGGAACAGTAAAAAGATCAGTGATTGCCAGGGTTTGGCAAGGTGTGAGGCAGGGAGTGGAGGATTTAGGGAGCAATCTCAGTATCATACTATAATGATGGGTAGATGTCATTATACACTTTTCAACACCCATAGAATGTGCAACACCAAGAATGAACTCTAATGTAAATATGGACTTCAGGTGATAATGATGTAAGCTCATCAATTGTAACAAATATACCACTTGATACAGATGTTGATAGTGAGGAAGGCTGTGTATATGTGGGGATGGGGAGAATGGGCAATCTCTGAACTTTCCACTCAGTTTTGCTGTGAACCTAAAACTGTTCTAAAAATAAAGTATAAGAGTAAAAATAATTGTTTTAATAAACACATTTTTCTTTTTTTAAGTAGTCCACAGTGAGCCCCTTGCCCCTCTCTTTTACTGTGATTTAAAACATGTATAAAGCTTGTGATATTAATTTCCTAGGGCTGCCTTAACAAATTACCACAAATTGAGTGGCTTAAACAATAGACATTTATTGTCCCACAGTTATAGAGGTAGAAATCCAAGATCAAGGTGCCATTAGAGCTGGTATCTTCTGAGCGCTCTGAGATAGTTTCATGCCTCTTGCCTATCCTCTGGTTGTTTAATGGCCATCTTTAGCATTCCCAATCTCCACTTTCCGATTCACATGGCAGTTTCCCTATATCTGTGTCTCTGTCTCCAAATATCCCTTTTACAGGACATCAGTCATATTGGTTTAGGAGCCACACTACCTAGCTTCTATTTATCTGCAATGCCCCCATTTCTAAATAAGGTCACATTCTAATATATTCATTGTTAGGACTTCACCTTAGGAATTTTGGGGAGATACAGTTAAGCCCATAATACATGTCTGTATATGTCACACTGTGCTAGGCTCAGTCGGGGATCTAAAATATTATCCGACTCCCCACCCTTGAGAGCATGACAAAATATATATACAACCACAGCCATTGCACAACTGATATCACAGGGAAGTAAAAGATGAAGGGCAAAATGGAAAGTACTGATACTGCTGGCATGGTTTTAAAGGAAGGCATTCGAGACCATTGATGGGTGGGAACAGAACACTGATGGGAGGGGAGCTTGAGGCACACCTTCAGAGACACTGTAAGGAGTGAGCAGGTGCACATCTGACGTCAACAAGTGGGAGCAGGATGAGAAACCTCCCACTAGAGCACTTGGCATGCACCGCCCTCCCTGACTGGATGTCAGCTACAGCGGGGGCTTACCTAGAGGAGCAGTCAGCAAATGAGAAAGCTAGAAAATCAGAGATAAGGCCAAACGCAAATAACCCCACATAATAAATGTGGACTCTGGGTGAAGTGGGGCCTCTGACATTTTGGAACTGGGAAGTGAACACCAAAAACATTTGAGAAAGGTTTTCCTGGCAGGGGTGTGTGGACTTCCTTAGAGAGGGAATTCATTCATTTGACAAACATTTATTGGGCCCAATCTTCATGAAAAGAGACTATGTAACAAGTATTTTTTCCAAAGTACAAGGTCACATACAATTAAAATACCCATTTATAGAGAGCGGTAAGGCTGAGACCTGCCTAAGCTGTGCATAATCTCCAGGAAACTGGCTGGCCAGGCTGTTTTGATGTGTGTTTTTTGCCTTGAATGTCCTGTGCTAGTTTCTTTCATTCTTCACTGTTCAGCACACTGCATGCTCTTACACTCAGAGGGTCACAAAGACGATGCTAATAAGTCCAAAATGTGCTCCAAAGAGGGAGCTGGGTGGAAGAAAGAGCAGCTCCGTAAGACTCATAACTGACCCCCCACCTATCAGAGACACAGGCCCTTAGAGAGGAAAACCAAACATAATTCAGTAAAATTGTTTTGCTCAAATTTCCAATTACATAAATCAATTGTATTTTCCTCTATATTATACTATATACTACCTGTCACATGGATTTACAGGCTTTAGGACTGATTGAGCCAACTACCATCCACGTTACATCAGCAGGTTCTGTATCTCCTGGTGTCAGCAAAAAAAAAGACAGTTACTTTGACATTCAAGATGAAATCACATTGTATTTTCAAAGCACATGTCATCTCAAAAAATTATGCTTAGGCAGGATTTTTCATATAAATAATTCTCTACTGGGCAATCTATCAGGCTGGTTTTTTTTTTTCTTTTTCCCTCATTTTTGAAAGTTGGCCTAGTGTGTTAAAAAAAAATAGGATAAACCTTAAAAGCTCATTTCTAATATAATACCAAGCAGACTTGGCAAAAAAGAGCAGTTTTTGCCAAAAATAATAATCTTTCTTAAATGATTATAGTTTATCATCTAGGTTGATTCAATAGACAGAAAAATTTTAATCCTTATCTCTTATTAATAGGTAATACCTATGGTTCAATATGTTGATCTTTTGTTTGTAGATACCTACAAATCTATTAGCTGATTCATTGTTTTATTTCCTTTTGACATTTTTACTTTTTTATCTCATGATGCCAGAGAATTTTAAAATTTAGATTTTAGAGACCCTCTTCCATTGGTCCAGAGCTCAACTAAATTACCCAAAACTCATTACCCTTCCTTGGTTTTGGTGTAATTATCAAAGCGATATAATTGTCAAAGGATTACAGAAAAGTTGCAAAGTAGAGAATGTTCTATTAAATTCTACCTTCTAATATAAATAATCTGATTTTTCAAATTTGTCTTTCTGGTATTTCCCTATATGCAAATATTTTATTATAATCAGTGTAATTATGAAATTTGGCAGGCCACTTTTTATTTAAGTTATGGTAGATTTCTAGTGGCAATAGTCATTCTTCCTAATACTTGCCCCAAAGTCACCTGTAGAGAATGGAAGCGTTTGCTCTTGAGCATGAAACATGGTGGCTTTGACAGCATCAGCACCTCCTCGGGGAGCCATCTGCCTGCCCCACCAGGAGAAGCACAATGAAAACTCCAAAATGGACCCTGGAAGAGCAGCGTTGGACCAGACTCCCCCAGTCCAGTCCTGGCGATGAGACACCCCTGCAGGCCTGCAGCCAGACACAGAGGCTGAGGCCCAAGTGCCATGCCCACTTCTTCCCCTGGCCACGCAGAACCTGGAATGTGTTGGAATTTCAATTCTGTGCAAAGGGGAGAAACAAGTTTCAGAAGGAGCGTCACCCCCTTCAGAAGCACTGCAGCCCCACCCTCCAGCCCGAGTGTCCTGTGACTCTGAGCGCTTTGATCACCACAGGCCTGTTCTTCCCTGGTGCTGAGAGGGAAGAGTAGAGAGGATTATAAAGAACCAGACTGGGGGAGGCTAATGATGGTGTCTCCAATCACAAAAATCAATAAACGGTAAGCTAGGATTTGAACACTTCTTGTTTGGCCCCAAGCCCTGCTCTTTCCAGCACTATACTACTCTGCTTTAATATGCACATCAGAACCATGGCTGGTAAAATATCCTGATGATATTGTTGTGTTGTTTCAAAGTTTGTGTTTTGTTGTTCATACTCTGTTATACAAAAGTATACCAAAGATGTACAAAAGATGTGGGTCAAAACTTGAATATTATAGAGCATGACTCAGCTGGCGAGGTTAGTCACCATACTTATTTCTTAGGGAAGCCAACCAACTGGTGAGTGGTAAAGAGGCCCTTTCTCAATGGAGTGTTAGGATCCTGGGTTATCCTAATCAGCGCAGGCATCTTCAAACTGCACTCCCTGGAACACTTAACATTCATCAGAGGAGCTTGAGGGCCATTCACCCCTTCCTTCAGCCAGAGCAGCCCCAGGGTTCCCTGCTCCATTTGTTTATACTTCCTGCTAATGGTAAGTAAGAAAACCTTTGGCAGCTACTGTCTTGCCTGAAGGTTTCAGGCCCAAGCAAGTTCACTATGGATTCGGTGAGACAGAGAAATGATGATGTAACATTCTTGGGGTAAAAGGGTTTATACCTGGCTTCATTCTTACGGCAGTAGGTCGAGCACTAGAATCACGTTTGCACCCAGCAGTCAGCAGGTCCATAATCCAATTCCATCCCTGCCTCCACCCAGAGCACTGGGCAGAGCTCTGCATATAATGACTCAGTCAATAATAGCTCATTGCCTGTGGTGGGATGCAACAGCCTAGCAGCAGGCCAGTTACATCATCAAGCAATTTAGGGTCAGGTGCAGATCTTGGCTATAGGCACCTCCATTTTCCCCACAGCTACATAAGTTTGAAAGCTAGTGAACTAGTCCAATCTCTTCCTTTTGTAAAATAAAAAGAACATGAGATTTAGAGATCTGAGTTGACTTCCCTCAAATCATACACAGCTGGTAGAGACAGAGTTCGACCTCAGGCTCTCTGAGAGAGCTGCTGTGTTAAAGGTGGATGCTCTCAAGGCAGAGGTTAGGACAGGGGCCGTTGGAAGTGTGAAGTGCTAGTGACATTGCAATTCTGCATCGCACCTTGCCATGCGGCTTCACTGGTTAAATGCTTTTCTCCCTTGTGTTAAGCTTGTTTTTCTGTGTCGAGTCTCTGGAAGTTGAAAGATACAGCTCGTTATTTTCCAGGAATGTCAAGGGCTTTTTTTTTTGATGTGCTCCATTGTTTTCACTCTGATTCATCTCTGAATTCTAAATAATGCTCATTCCTTTGCAAACATGGCACTAGCCTTCACTGTCCATAAAATTTTGTGAAATTTTCTCCCTAACATGGGGAGAGTGGCTATTATTAAAAATAGCATTCCATGAACACTTAGGTAAGAAAATGTAATCTGGAATTTTACCAGCTAATAACATAAATATATGAAATATATATATATATATATGTATGTATACATATATATATTATACATGTAAAAGGAAGTAAAAAATTAATATAAATTAAATGAAGAGAAAAATTGTTTAAAGCACTTGGAAAAATGTCAGTGTGAGAGCAATTGTAGTGAGAGACTTTGTAATGCTTAAGTGTGATTATTATTACCATGATGAGTGATATGCAAACTGTAATGGCAATTTCAACCAAGGTCAAACACATAATTTAGTAATCTAAACATGTCTGTGGTTGCTTTCTGAGTTGGCACAACAGCAATATTTTTCACAACTTTGAATCTGGCTCAGAGCCACAGTATCATAGGGATTAATGACTTCCACTCTGGTGATCTAGAGCCCAAATCTTCTGACACTACCAGAGACTTGCTCACTGTTACTGCTTCTAGCATATCTAATGACATCAAATTTCATATATTACTGTAGCCTTTTATTAAAACCCTTTCCACCTTTTGCCTGGCAGTCTTTCAGATACACAGACCATCTAACAAAACCATATTTTGTCACATAAATAAAGCATACGGGTCAGACTCTGACCTCACCCAGCTACTAGTTCTCAGCCATATTGCTAAATAACACCAGAACTACCGTCTCAACTAGTAGTTCCGTTAAAGACCTGATTACTCTTCCCTAACAAAGCAGCCATTCAACTAAACGGATCAAATCTACTGTCGGATATGACATCACATGATTTCAGCTCTAGTGCTTATGAACTCAAAAGCTGAAAATAAAATTCTGTCCTTAATAAACCTAAAGGGGTAATGGGGGGTATTACCTATTACCTCCTTGTCCATAGCTATGAAGTGAAAAGTTTAATTACACCCAAATGCCTAGAAATGATGCTAGAAATATAAATAAATAACACATGCCATGCCTTGTTGACCTGCTGAAATGTGTGTCACCTGGGCTGGCAGAAAGGGGACTGTCCTTTGCCCCATCTTCTCTCTCCTTTTGCCTGCTGATGAGTGAAACCAGCCTGCCACCCCCAGCAGCTCTGACTGGGCTCTGAGTGAGGCTGTGAGCACCCGGGTAGGTGCAGAGCAGAAGGAGCTGGGGTGGGACCCCCTCGCAGATCTTGGTCCCTGACATGGACCCCAAACCTCTGGTAAATGATTCTGAGGACCTTGAGGTCTGGAGGAAATGAAGGGAGACAAGAAGCACAATTAAGAAGCATAGAGAATCTAACCAATAATATTGTGACACCTTGTGTGGTAGCAGGGGGTCACTTCACTTATGTTGTGAGCATTTAGTTAAAAAAATGTAATTATGAAATCACTCTGTTATTTACCTGAAACCAATTTAATATTGTATATCAACTATACTCCAATTTTTAAAAAAAGCAGGTGAAGGTCATTTTAAGAACCATCCCAATATCCTCTGGTTCCTTCTGGTACCTTCTCAACATCTCCAGATGCCCTCCACTGCACACAACGGCAGAAAGAAGACCTAATGGGACTTGGACAGTGCACAACCTCCCGGCCTTTCCCTCCTTCCCACCCCCTCTCACTGCCCCTTGGTCCCGTCAGAACTACTCTGAATGGGAATAACTCACAGGCATCACTTCCCACTCCATGCTTCGCATTATGTCATGGGCTTGGTTTAGCTTACCTCCTGGACAACAAGTCCCTTGAGGAGCAAAACCCTCACTCCCTCAATGCCTCCCACATAGAAATACTTGCTGAATAAATGAAAGTGTGGGTGATCTCATCTCCTGCCTCCAGGTGAAAAGGAAAACAACATCTGCTGAGCAGCTACCACGTATCAGGCAGTGCACATGCTCTACTGAAAGCCCCTTAACAACCCAGCCACCCCACCAGCTTCCCACTATTTCACAGATGACAAAATCAACACTCACCGAGGCTAGGGGCTCTGTGCTGCCTGCTCCCTCCATCCAAAATGCTTTAATGACACATCACTCCTTGGCCCGATCCTTCTTGTATTTCAGTCTCCACACAAAGGCTGCCTTCTCAGAAAAGCCTGTCCTGACCACCAGTTTAAAACACCCTCTGGTACCTATCCCATCACCCTAATTAGTTTATAACCATCTCAGACATGGCATTTACCTTCTCTGAAATACTTTGCTCATGTATTGGTCTCGCCCACCTAAACCCATCAGAGCAACCACCTTATCCATCTTGTTCACTGCTTCCTTCCCAGTTGCCATGAACTGTGTCTAAACATGGCAGTTACTCAGTAAAGGTTTATTAAGTGCATTGGTGAGTGACAGAGGAAGGAAGGGAATAAGGTGACTCCCCATATGACCCAGTATGACCGAATTTAAAGCCAATGGTGTTTTATTCCAAGCCTGTATTTTTTCCTGCTAATCATAAGAATCATTTTAAGTATTTGCTTAAATACAGATTCCCAGGCAGTTTCCCCAGAGATTCTAATTCAGTAGGACCCAAACTCTGTATTTTATTAACAGTAGTCATTCTTGTATTCATGCAAGCATGGAGAACACTGCACTATATTATACTGTGTTTGGTGTTGTACCAACTACCTCTTTTTGCTTAACAAACTACCCCCAAAACATAGAGGCTTAAAGCACAATTATTTATTTACCACACATTCCTGTGGGTCAGCAACTTGAACTGGGTTCAGTTGGGTAGTTCTGCTGCTCTTGATTCTGCTCACCTGTGACCAACTAGAGTGACCAAGCTGCGGAGGTGATACGGAAGACTGAACTAAGTGTTTTCCATCATCCAGTCTGTTCATGTGGCAGTGGTCACAGTGTCCCTACAGCACTCAGAGCAAGTCCCCAACACAAGCGATTTTCAGGTTTCTGCTCACATCATGCTTGCAATTCTCCAGTTTTCCAAACAAGCCACGTATCCAGCCCAGAGTGACCATGGGGGAGATTCTCAAGGGCTTGATTCGGGGAGGCATGTAAAACTCAGGGGCTATTTCTGCACCTCCCTCCTGTGACCTGGATCTTGGTGGTAGAATGGAGAAGGGAATGGTGAAAAGTGATGGATTTTCATATTTACCAAGTGGAACAAACAGGACCAAGTAATTGATTAGGGTGGAGAATGAGGGAAGGGGAGGAATAATATATGATTTCTAGGCTTGGGGCTTGAGCAACTATGTAGTTGACATTTACTCTCAAGTAGAAGATAAGGGGCACAATAATATCTATCCTTTCCCACTGTTTCCACAACTGTGTATAACAATAATTCTCAAAATTCTGGGGTTCAGGACCCTTTCAAACTCTTAAAACATATTGAGGATTCCAAACATCTTTTATGTGGGTTTTATTGATTGATTTATATATTAAAATTTTTAATTGACAAATATTTTTTAAATATATGCTAATTATCTTGTTTTCTAAGAAACAGTAATTACATATTGCCAGAAAATAATATAATTTTATGAAAAGTAACCTTTCTAAAACAGAAAAGAGTGTTAAGAATGGCACTGTTTTATACTTTTACAAATCTTTTAATATCTGGCTTAATAAAGCACAATTGAATTCTTATTTCTATGTCTTCATTTAGTCTGTTGAAGTGTTTATTTTGGTTAGGTCATATGAAGAAAATGCAGTCTGACAGACATGTAGTTGGAAAAGGGCAAATATTTTATAGCTTTTTCAGATCACTGTGGACATTCGTCAACACTCTACCAAAACTCAACAGTGGTAGTTTCTTAAGGGTTAGTTGTGATATGGAATCTGAGACTATATTGATGAACTTTTCCCTACTTGGATATTAAAATCCATACATCTAACCTGCATTTTGAATAGATCTTTTACTCATGCCTTGATTATTTGGAAAAGATTGATTCACCAATTCATGCAAATCTTCCAATTGTTGACTCTGTCATTACTAACACCAAAGAAACCACATTCACTAATACCACCAGGAACCTCACCAGAAACATCTTTAAGCATCAGGAAGCTGTCAAGCTCATAGTGGCAGATACAAGTTTTCCAAAATTCTAATTTTCACTTGAAAGCTCAGATTTTCTCATTGGCAACAAATACTGTCAGTTGTTTTCCTAGAAATGACAGGCTCCCTTCATTCACTTTTAAAAGAAAATGTCTGCCAAATATCCAAGCTTGCATAACCAGCTTGTCTGTCAGATGTTTTCAAGTAAAAAATCGTGTTTCATGAGAAAGCAGCTAGCCCAGCTCACCACTCAATCACACAACTGCTTTTCCTCCAGACATCTGCTGTGCCTCACTAGGTAACGGAAGTGTTTTATGTGTACTTCCTGCTTTTTAACTCCTAATATCAAAAAGATGTGTACTCAAGGGCCAAGTTTTAATAGTTAATCATTCTCAATGCTGTTCAAAAGCATTCTTATGTGAAATTGGCATATTTATTAGGGTGCTTTTATTTTTAATTTTCTGCTGTGAGGGTTGGGTAATGAGGAAGGCCATCAATACTAGCACCGTTTGGGGCCACTTCTTTGATTCCTGCCAAGGGACCAAGAATTTATCTCATCCTTGCTTTGGTACCATTAGTGCAAAGGTCATAACAGTGAAAAAGGCAAATGGCATCTAATGTTATTATGAAAATAGTTTTGACTGCACAGATCTCCCCTTTAAATGGTCTTGGGGACCCACAGGGTCTGTGGATCACACTTTGAAAATCAACCCATGCAATACAAATGTATATAAATGATATTCATGTATTTAAATACATGAATGTATAGAGAGATATTTTGCTCTTCCCAAACTCTCCCACTATGTATGTATAAAAGGATGTATCAGCCTCAAGACCATGATGTAAAAATAAGTCATTTCTTTGACAAGCATGGACACATATCAGTGAAAGTAATTTGTGTGTTTAGAATAGTCAAAAGCAGAGTAAAGGTGAAAAGATAAACATTCCTAGATGAAAATCCAAGGCTCAGTTATAGAGCAGCATGGGCCGGATACAAGGTCAAACCCAATACCCCACTGGAGAGCAAAAGGGCATGGAAGGTGAGAGACCCCACAACAGCGTAGTATCTGAAAAGAAAGCTCTTGAAAGCCAAATTTTGAAGGGCAAAAAGAGGAAAAGATTGAATAGAGAAGAGGAAAGACCTTTAAAGTAGAAATCATTATGTTGGCAAAGGCAGAGCTGGACTTGGAAGACAGTCATGGAGAACTGTACTTAGGAACACCAGCTCAGGAGAAAGCAAGTGATCTGACCTCGGATTCTGGTTCTGCCACCTTTTGGTGTGTGGTCTTATGACTTCAGGTGAGCAATATCATGTCTCTGGGCCTCAGAGTCCTCAGCCATGAACTGGGTACTGTAATAGTATCTATTCCATAAGATGATCATGAGGATTAATGTGACAACGAATAAAGAATGTCTTCACCCATTAGACATCTGATGGGCTTCACAGAGTGTCTAACCTTAAGGAGGGCTTTCAATAGATGTTCACTGATAGCAGTCATAGCAGTCAGGAGTGGAGGAGGAGGAAGATTAAAGGGGGGTTTGACATGACATGGAGGAAGGATAGGAAAGTAAAGCAGCTGACTGGGAAGGTAAAGGGCTCACCAGGTGTCCAGATGCGGGACCCGAGCCGGGAGAAGTCAAGAAACAGTTTAAGGAGCACTTGGAAGGCCTGGCCAATGGGTCTGGATCAAATACATTAAACCAAAAAGAGTCACTGACAGATCCTGAGAGAGTGTGAAGAAGTGATTTTTTAAAAACAGTATTGCAGGAAAACTTATCCCACCCCGGCGCATGATGGAGGGAACCAGCTGGACCCAGGGACGAGAAGCTTTGTGTGGAGGCTGTTAATGAAGCATCAAATGTTGTAACTTTAGATGGAAAGTTTTTCAAATAAAAGAGATCTCACAAATGGGGAAAATGAAACTTGGGGAAGAGATGGAGTTGCATGCATCATCTATGGCCCACTCCTACTTACCCTCTACAAGGATCGATAGATTTCCATATCAAATTCGGGTGACACTGTTTCTTCATCTGGGCTTGAAGCTTAAAACATACATGCCCATGTACATACACAGTGTGTGGCAGCACTGACTGTTTAAGATACTTAAACCTCTTTAAGGGCATCCTAACACCCTGGAGATAAACTCAGAATACTTTATGGAGCCCTTGATGCTCTCCATCATCACTTGACACTTCCCCCATGCACCCACTTAATCAGAAGTTTTTCAGTTCAAAGTGACTGCAAACCAGTTTCTACTAGCTCAGGAAATAAGTGTGTGCCTGCTGCTGGGTGGAGGGCAAGAGAAAAGGAGGGGGCAGAATTCCTGGGCATATGTCACCACAAACTCAAGGAGTTCCATCCCAGCCATGGCAAGCTGATCGCAGTTTTCCAAACTCAGGATGTCTTTGACCTTTGAGATGGAGGCTCCGCTCCAATGTGAGGATACACCCATCTTCCCAAGAGAACCCCAACAGCCTTCTTCCTGTTCCTTCTG
Source organism: Manis javanica (assembly GCF_040802235.1). NCBI lineage: Eukaryota > Metazoa > Chordata > Mammalia > Pholidota > Manidae > Manis > Manis javanica. Next base: position 71,078,309 of record NC_133168.1, read on the forward strand.
CACTCTTCCAGGATTCCATTCCCTACCCCCTTGCCCCCTGCCCCTCCCACTGAAGTGCCCTCCACTGCCTTCTCCAATAGCCTCTTTGGGGACCTTCTCTTCCAACTATGCACCCCAGCATCCCTTGGGAACATGTTAGGAATGCAGAAACTCGGGCCCTATGCCAGACTGACTGAGAAACTGCATTTTTAACAAGATCTCAGGTGATTCCTATTCACATTACAATTTGAAAAGCACTACAAATCAGAGAATCGGCCAACTTGATTATCTGACAAGTGCACAGCCTCTTTGCAGACAGACAGGCAGCTAAATTCCTTGCACAGATCCTGATACATAGTAGGTGTTCAGCAAATGCTTGCTGTTAAACACCTAGAGATGTTTAGATAGATTTACAGATGAAGGAATCATTACTAACATGATTGAAGGAATAAACATGTTGAAGGTGATTTGTTTTTGTTTATTTAGGAATGACTTCTAAACCAGAACTCAAATAGTTACCAGCAGAGGATTCATTTTATCTTCCTCAGCAGCAGAAACATTTGAACATAGACATAAATTCATTTTAAGGTACTTGGTTTTAATTGCCTACTCATTTATATCAGCCACACCTGTTCCTTTATTGAAAACTCTTCTTTTGTTTCACAGAAAAATTAAAATATTCCGATAGTTAAAAAAAGCATATGCTCTAGGAATAAACCATCAAAATACATTTTTTAATTAGGCCTTAAATGTTGACCAATGAATCTTTATGACAATTATTGACCTTGTAAAGCTCCCCCTAGATTAATGTGCAATAGAATCTGTGCATCTAAATTTTTTTCGATCAATGTTTCCATTGGGTTTCCCCCCCTTTTTTTTTCTTTTCGACAAACAGACGCAGTGCTAAGAGCAGTTTGTCATTTTTAAGGCACAGGGATTAGGCTTTGACTAATTGGAAGATTCACCCGTTATTTAAATGAAACTTGTTTGCAGTTTCATCATCCGTGCGGATCTAGAAAGGCGGCTGACTAGCCCATCAATTTGTTTAGAAAAGAATAAATGAATAAGGAGACTGACAGTGTTCTCCCATGGGAGGCTCTCTGTTGCTATATTGTTTCTCCCGTATTAATTATCCACGTAAAAATAATTCACTATGCTGCACTGTGATCTGCCCCGCTCCCAGCAACCCAGTCAGCTGCCTCCCAGCTCGTCTGCAGCTCCTGACGTCAGAAGGTACTGGGCACGGATGTGTTCCCTGTGGGCAGCGCACCGGGAAACCGTGGCTTGGGCAGCCAAGTGCTATTTCGGCTTGAGGCTCCTTATGAAAGTGAGGTTAGCTCTCAGACACGTATGGGAAAGACTGATTTGCAATCCTGGACCCCTCTCTAGTTAGGGTTTTAAAAGGTAGTGCCTGTGCCGTGTGCATGAGCTCTGAAATGAGGGGTGCAGGTAGGGGGGCGTCACTGAGAGGTCAACGACCTGTGCCCATGGCTTGGGACTGACTATAAGGAGGGGGGCAGGGAGAGGCGCTGTGGGCCCCCAGCAGCTCATTCTGCGCAGGCTTCCAGACCATCAGCAGACAGATGGGACCCTACCTTCCGCACACCGGGAATGGTGGAGGACGGGAGGGTTCTGATGACAGGGAAATGAAGGTGTGACTCTGGACCCAGAAACATGCAGAAAAGGGCTGGGCAAGTGGCACAGGGAAGTGGCCAGATGAGGCGCAAAGTGACAGGGCTTCTGGAGGATGATGCCAGGAGCTTTTTCCTCCTGCTCATTCAGACAGGCTGCTGAATTCTCAGCTATGATTTGAGCTCTGTACTGGACCCAGCCTACCCAGGCTGCAGATAGGCTGGTGGCTTAAACAGCATTTATTTCTCACAGTTCCGGAGACTCTAAGTCCAAGTTCAGGGTTTGTTTCAGTCCCTGGTGAGAGCCTCTCCCTGGCTTGCACTCAGCCACCTTCTCTCCGGGTGCTCGAATGCCAAACCCAGAGTGCTGGCGTCTTCTCCCCTTTATGTAACACTAATCGCGTCTGGCCCACCCAGAGCTGATTGCCTCGCAAAGGCCCCACTTCCACACACCGTCACATCAAGGGTTAGGGCTTCAACATATGAATTTTGAGGGGAAACAAACGGCTACTAAGGGCTTGCCTACCATTAGGTAATATGCTAGAACATCCTTGTCTTTTGTTTTTTACCCTTAACCAAACTCATTCTGTGGACACTGTGCATGACCGTCCTCTTAACAGGTGGAGCCAGACACAGCCCAAGCCTCCTTCTCCAGCCTCAGAGCCCCCCACCGCCGCCCAGGGCCCATGCCCCATCCTCCCCACACTAGGCACCCCCCACCCTTCACAGTGGAACATGCTCTCCCTTCCTGTCCCATGAAGGCTCCTACCCACACTTCAACACCCAGCTTAGACAATACCTCATTCTCCAGATAGACATGCAGCCTTCTGGGCTGCCAGCCCTGGGTCTCTCCCAGCCAGACATTTACACTGTCCTGGGCCACCCCTCTGAAGGTTACATCCCAGCACAGAGCACAGTGCCTGCCTCCGGACAGCCTTCAAAACCATTCAGAGTCCGTGTTGCCTCCTGAAACCCAGGTGTAATAATACATGAACGAAAAGAGGGGTGGGGAGTCGAGAGTCATGGTTCTTTCTCGGGGAAAAAAATGACCAGGTTTTCTTATTTAGTAGAGAGGAGAGAAGCGTTGGAACAAACAGACGGGAAGTATACTCCCATCTCGGTCTCCCTCTCACCCATTCCCCGCAGCCCCGCTGAGGAGAGGAGGGAGTCCTCTCTCTGCAGGGGACGCCCTGCTCCCGTCCCCCTACCCTGACCAGGGCAAGAAGCCCACATCTTCAGAATGCTCCTTTTCCTCCTTCGGCCTCTCCTGGTGGCACACTGCCCAGGCCCTCGGTGTGGACGCATCCCCAGCCACGGAGGGAAAGCTCCGGAGCGGAGAAGGGGCAGCGCAGAGGGGGCCTTCGCTGCTTCCCAAGGCTACTTTCAGGACCACAGCCAAGTGTCCCGACCTCTACTCCCCCATTCTACAATTTCAACTTTTTTGCCAACTCTTCCCTTCTAATCTCCAGCTGAGTGTGTTTTCTTGCCCAATCTCCAACTTTTGGAATAAAGAGTCAAAGAAAAGTGAAGTCACACTGCCTGGAGTAGCTCATTAACCTCTTGCCCACGTTTTCTGTGCCCGACGTTGGTGCGGGTCAGGGTCCTCTCCCATTTGGTCCACCACACGGCCTTCAAAGCCCTGTGGTTTTGCATAAAGTAACACTACTTACTATACCCTTAAAAATGGTCAAGAAGGCAACATTTCTATTGTATGTGTTTTAACACAATTTGAGAAATTAAGTTTTTTCAAGTTAATAAAAAAGAAAACCTGTGTTTAGAAATCTCTCTGGTTACCTTCCTGGGAGAAGAGGGTCATTTTCAATGAGCAATTGAATGAATCATCTCCCTGTATTGTAGGTTGAATTGTGTCCCCCCAAAACATAATCCCTAGAACCTCCAAATGAGATCCTTCAGAGAGACTCTGGCCCCTCTAACACCATGATGTTAGACTCTCAGCCTCCAGAACTGTGAGAGAATACATTTCTGTCATTTTGTTACCCAGTTTATGGTACTTCATTAAGGCAGTCCTAGGAAACCAATATGCCAGGTACGCAAGCCCCCAGAGTCTTTGGAATTTGCTTCTTTATTGCACAAAACTTAATGTCTGTGCCCTGCATGCTCCCTTCTCACATAAACACAAACACAGTATCTTTGTAGCTGCAGTCCACATTCTAGAAAGAGTTGCCTACGCCTCTGTGACATCACCCCTCATGTTCTTTTTGAATCAGCACAAGCCTAGATAGTTGAACTTTTCCACATGACTCAGTTCCCTGAGTCCCTGAACCATTTTCATTGCTTTTGCTTTACCTTCTCCATTGCTACAATATCCTTTTTACACCAAAGTGATAAGCATTGAAAATGATATTCTAAATGAGACTCTGCTAGTCCCTTTATATAATGGTAGAATAATTCTCTTTGATTCACATTCAATACACTCTATTCACACCTCTCAAAGCTGTTGGTATGTTTTTGTATTGCTTTATCATTGTGGTTTCAAGTACTGGCTATTATCACATAAGAACTACAGGCTGCTGAAGGCTTTGAGGTTGTAACCATTTGCTGTTTGCCTCTTACTTCGTCATTGTCCGAAATCACACACTAATGACAAGCACTTAATATGTACTTCATTCACTATTACAAATTCCCCATAGCAATTAGGTCAGGCACATAAAGGGGAAGCCCCTTCCCTCCAAGGTTAAGACAAGAAGGAAATTGCGCATCAGCTACTCCAGGCCCTTTACATCCATGATCCTATACCCCTATGAGTTAGACATTGTTATTTTTATTATTTCCATTTTGTACATGGAAACTCAGAACAGGAAGATAATTTGACCCAAAGCCACTGTTAGTAGGTCAAACCAGGGCTGGAATCCAAGTCAGCACAAGTCCAAGGGTGTTGATACTCTTACTCCGGACCACACCACCAGCGGACAGAGTACAGGGGACATCGTTCCCGTATGCCTGGGAAAACTGAGACCCAAAGAACACACACAACAAGTCAGAGGCCACGTGCTATCCTGGAAGGAGCACTGTCATGAGAAGGAGCCCTGAGCTCTAAACTCAGCCCTTCTCTTTAGCTTCTATAAGCCACAAGCCTCTAAAAATCATAAACTGAGCTTATTCAATCACCCGTGGCGGTGCAATGTCAAGCAGATCACTGACCCTGTCTGGGCTTCAGGCTGGTCATCTGTAAAATGAGGGCACTGGAGGAATTGATCTCTCAGGTCCCCTCGGGTTTCGTAGCTGCCTTAGCTTAGGTGCCTTAATCAGCTGCGAGGCAGGAGTTCAGGTCAGGAGAGGGGGGTGTCCATCCTTTTGTGCCGTTTGTCCCTGTGTACAGCATGTGCTCCATGTCCATCAGATGTGCTCCAGATCCATTCTTAGCACAGAATACTTCCAACTTCATATGAATTTCTTTTCATTTCAATTTCGTGGATCACTTGGTTTTCCCCAGAGTGAAGGACATGTGGCAAAACAAGGGACAAGAGGCTCACTCTGATCCCTGCCACATTCCACTTGTCCTGCTGTGTCAGCAATGGGAGGATGCTGGGGACCGGCCATTGGTCCAGTTCCCGCAGCTCAACTAGTCACCCCTGACCAAGCACAGCAGTTACCATGGCAACCACCACACTGTGCTCCACGGAGGCCACAGGTCACAACTGCAGATGCCACCAGCAGCAGACACGCGCCCACCTCCCCTCCCCAGCATGCCCTGACTCAGCAGCACTGGCTGCACACCCCAGCCACCTGAAGCAATCCGCTAGTAAGAGGTCAGAAAGAGATGCAAGCGGGGACCTCCTCTCCCAATCTCTCCACCATATCCAGATAAGCCTTGCACACCTCTGTCATGTGATGAAAGAGAATCCATCAGATGCACCTCAGCACACAACTTGGCAAATATACCAAAGAGTAAATTAGAAAAACACCAACATTTCCTGCTTGAGCTATGAATTAAGAATTATGCTCTTTGTAGTTTGAAGATGTGGGTCTAAACTTTGCAGATCCTGCAGTGCCTGAAAGGTGTGAACAGTCTAGCTGAAGACCTGGTTAAAGTGCAGATCCTGGTTCAGTGGCCTGGGGTGGGTTCTGGGAATCTGACTTCCTTACCAGCTGCCAGAGGATGCCCATGCTGCTGGCTCACTGTGAGCAGCAAAGCCTGAGATCACACTGGCTCCTGCTATACCTACAGCTGACCCTGCCCACCGCTGCCATTTATCACTTCAGTAAGGAATCAGAGTAAATATTAGCTGGTTCAGAGCACACATTCTGACAGGGCAGAGACTACAGCTGCCTGGAATAAAGACAATAGCTACACTTCACTGAGAGCTTGCTCTTTGCCACACACACACACACGTGCACACACAGGGACATATGCCGCACAAGAGCCTTTGCAATGAAGTTGTTCCTCAATCAAAACTTTAAAATAAGGGAACTGAGGCTCAGATCTGCTCTATGACTTACTCAAAGTCACACAGTGGGTAAGTGGTTAAGCCAGGCCTCAGATCCATCTGTCTTCCTCCAAACCCACATGCTTTTCCTTCAAACGCTGCTGCTCTGCCCAACTCCATAGCACCTGGCAGCGCACAGAGAAGCATAGTGCCCGGCCTTCCAAAAGCAACAATCTTGTGAGTTTCTGAATCCCTGATTGCTGCTGCATCAGGGGAGGTCACCACGAAAACCCCAAACAGGAAAATCCACATGTTCACCTCTGGTCAGCCCCATGGCTATTATCTCAGGGCTTCAGGTTTTCATCCACTGAACAATGATTTATTGTTTCCCACATATAAATCATGGGGTCAAGAAGAAACAAAAGACACAGGCTCTGCCCTCTTCATTCCAGCTCTCCGGCCTGATCTTTAATCTCTTCTTCTCTGGGTCTCAAGGAAGACTGTGGTTTTTGCCCTGAACTAGGCCGAGGCGCTGCCATGTCTAGTCATAAGCTGAGAAGGCCGGCTGCCAGAATGGAACTCAAAAGGTGCCCTGGTGAAGACAAACAATTGGGGCTGGGCTGGCCGGGTATGAGGGTCCATGCAGGCTGATCTGAGCCAGAAAAGAAAGGCAAGTCTCTGTGGTCAGACATCTGGCTCAACATCTAACTCCAGCTCTTAACTACAAGCATGGCCACAGAAAAATTTTGCCCCGTCTCTCAGCATCAGGGGTGTGCGTTTGTTTTTCTATTTTCATCTTAATGGGATTAGTAACACCCAAGTCAGCAGTTGAGTGTACAACTATGCCAGTTGCACAGTCCAGCTACACCAGTAAGGACTGGTTTCATTCATTCCTTCTGCTGTTAAACTGGTCAAGGTATGAAAATGAGAAATTCTGGGTGAAATCAAGGAGAAGAAAAGGGAGTAAAGCAACAGAGAGCTGAGGCAGAAATGAAGTCAGGTGCTTTGTAGGCACACAGGCCAACCTGATGGGAAAGGGCGGAGGAAGAACAGAGCAGACACATGATGGTGATCACCTGACCAGAGCCCGGCTTGACCACCAGGAGGGAAAACTGAAGGCACAGGCTGAGCCCAGACAACAAGCAGGACTCTTCCTGTGAACACATGATGCCAGCATGCTTGGTGGGCAGCCTCTTCTCCCTTCCTTCCTCTCACCATTCACACACGTATACAAGCTTAGAAGGTGCCCACCTGGCATGCTGCTCCTTGATCTTCAAGGGCACGCCGGGAGCACATGCAGCCCTTAGAGGGTCCCTAATCCCTCCTGATGGTCTCAGGATGCACCCCAGGGTACAGTCTGTCCCATCAATTCTAGGACATTGTCAAATCTATATTCCCCATCTTCATTTACATAGAACCCATGCATAAAAATACATTTTATCTCAGACAGATGGGCTTCCCCTAAATAAACACAGGAAGAGGAGGGGAGTTTTTCATCATTCTCCAAGGAGTGAAGCAGTTCTAGATCCTTATGTGCTCAGATAATGGCAGATTCCACTGGATGGACAGCAGACCCACTCCTCTCTGCCATATTTCCCAGGTCTCCTGGAATTCCGTAGAGCCACATTGACCAACTTCTGGATGGCGGAACGTAGCTGGAAGTGACGAATGCCAGTTCAGGCCTGGCCCATGCAGCATCCCACACGCAACAAAGACCTCCCTTCAGTTTTGAACAAGGTCAAGGTTTGACTCCATCAAATGACATAGCCAGAGAGGAAGCAGTCTGGGTCCCTGATGTGAAGCTTGGGGTAGCCACCTGACCCACATTAGACTGTGACATGAGCAAGAAATAAACTTCTGTTGTTAAGAGGTGGGGGTGCCTTTACACCAACAAGTAGGACTTACTCTTCCTAAAGGGGCAATGTAAGTTCTTGAATAATGTTCCCCATAGACTCATGTCAGCCCCCGCCATCCTCAGCCACAGGTACTAAGGGCCTCCAGTCTTCATGAAAGTGCACCCCCACATGATTTATTTCTAACTAAGCAGGCAGTCTTTTTGCAGATCCAGGCCAAATTCTACCAGATTCTGAGACCCTGAGAAAAGACTGACAGCCAGGAGGATTCTGTGTCCCTTTGCCCAACCTGTCCCAGAGGTCTCTGCTTCCTCACTGAACTGCCCCTGTATCCCATCCCAGAGTCCCACAGCACAACCACCACCCTGGGCATCCCAGCAACTCTGCCTGTGCATCAGGAATATAGAAACAGAGGAGAAAAGCAGAGAAACCATGTTGTAAGGAAGAATCTATCCTTGTACCGCTAAGCTTCACAATGTATTTTCAGTTTTTTTTTTGATACTCTAGAATCTAGGACGAATCATTTATTACTCTCACTCTATCACAGGTCTCTGATCCTATATTCCAATGTTTCCAGTAAGTATTACTGAAGAGCAAGAATTCTCAAACCTAAATGAGTGTACAGTTTCATGGGAATCTTTTTCATGTGAAGATTTTTATTCGGTAGAGACACAGATTCTGCATTTCTAATGGGTCCTAGGGAGGCTGATGTGGCTGATTCGAAAGCTGAACTTTAAGTAACAAGGCTCAAGAGGGAAAACAAGACTGATAAAGTGAGACAGATTTTCCCCTGGATTCCACCTCAGCATCTTTGCCTGAGTCCTCAAATAAAGGTAATTTCACCCGTTTAGCGATGACTGTCTTCTTGAGACTCCAGCCAGCATGGGAGCTCTCTTGTCCTGGCAGATCACATGCACCGGGATGAGAATACCTGCCAGGACTGAATTTTCACTATTCTCCCTCATTTAGGGCAGTTCCCAGAGAATCAGAGTTGTGTAGAGAGAGCACAGGCCTGTGTTCAAGTAGATAAGGATTCAGATCATGACTTGACCACTTACCGTCTTTGTGACGTTGGATGAGTAACTGCTTTGCACTTGCATTTTGTCAACAAACTAGAGGTAACTTCTGTATCGCTAGGTTGTTGACAAGACAAGACATAAACTGAAAAGCCCTGTGTTACAAAGCCAAGCAAACAATAGGAACTGGCAATCCTGGTTTAGTCTCTAATGGATATACTTCAATATAAAAATTATCTCTGTTTTGGAGAGGTTTCACTCAATTTCCTCAGACCATCGGCACGCTTGACATCTATAGGATGCCCCAGGCTACATTCCCACCCTAAACATCTCTGAGAGCTACATACAGGGAGCCAGTGATGTCACTTATGACAGCCACGCCCAGGACCAGCTACCAGCCCCAGAACAGGGAAGGTGGCATTCTGCAAGGCAGGTGCCCATTCTGCTGGTGAGAACCACAGTACAAAGAACCACATGATTGTTCTGCTCTTTGTGCTTTATAATAAGTTTATTGAGGCCTTTGCACTTTGTCCAAGCACACACTGGAGGAGAGGCTTCATTAAAAGGGAGTTGGGGGACTAGAGGCAAGTATCTATGACACACTTATGTCACACACAGCTCACAACTTCAGACAACTAACTGCATGTGTCATAGAAATACAACAGATATGGGCGCACAAACCCTGATTCCTACAGGAACAGCTGGATATTAAAGACAAAAGGCAAACATGGTGTAAGGGAAGAACATGAGATCTTGGTTTATCTGCATCTTCCTCTAAAAACCAACAACACACAGTTGCTGCTACACTTCCTCTGCTTGACATGTGAGAACCTCGGCCATCGGCACTGCTTGGAATGCCTCCTGGGAGATTTCGTTTCTCACATGCCCTTGCAGATGACGAGGTCAGGATCTATGAGATGGTCAACCCAGCTTGAAAGGAATCCCTATGTCGACACACAGACATTGGAAAACTCCTGTGTGGATGGGTCATGGTTATTTACTCCATAATGGAAATGAGTTTCCCATGACGGCCATTGCTTTGACTGAGGTACCTGGGTGTTCCTGGGGAGAGCTGGCTTGGATCAACTGTGACAAGGGTCACCAGGAGCTTGGCGTGGCCAGAGATCTCCCGGCAGAGGAGACTCGTAAAGAAGAGAGGGTGGAAGAGGGGCATGCTCACTCCGAGAGACCCCCAGTTTCAGACTGCTGCCTCCCCACTCCATGATAGAGCACCTCTAGGGAAATCATGCCCGCCTGACTCCCTCTCCTGATACCCCCACTGCCCCCAACCCTCATGCTCCTTGTGGAGGTCAGGCACCCTCTTAAAGCCATAAAATCTCAACTTCCTAAATGGCAAACAGGGAAGTTGATTCAATTCTCCAGGTTTGTGTTAGGTGCCAGGGATCTTCCTTTCCCTCTGTGACAGAGCCAGCCATGTCCTTGGGGCACACCTCTCCATAGCCAGGTGTTTCTCACACACAGACCCTTCTGCACAGCCCCACACCAACTCCATCAGTGGCTCGTCACCTTAGCTGCACAGCTGAATCACCTAAGGAGTGTTTAAAAATAACAATTCCTGAATTCCAACTCCAGAGGATCAGAATTCATTGGTCAGGGGTGTGCCCTGCACACTGGCATTTTTAAAAGCTGTGCAGGTGATTCTAAAATGCAGCCAAGGTTAAGAGAAGTTTCTAGACCCGAGACCTGCCATGTGGCAAAGAAACTGATGAGACCAACGCTCCTCAAAGCTGACTACACATTAGAATCGCCTGGGAGGCTTTAGAACTTGCCAGGTCCTGGGCCGCACCCCAGACCAAATAAATCATTATCTCCAGAGGTGCTAACCAAGTGTCAGTACCTTTCAAAATGTCCCATGCGCAGCCAGGATTGAAAACCACTGGCATCCATCAAAGGCATGGCCAGGAGCAATCGCGGAAGAAAGAATGAGTGAGTAGCTGCTCTGTGAGGGAAAGCAAAGGATAAGGAAAATATTCTCCCCTTACAAGGCCATAACAGTGAGGGTCTTTTTTTCTGACTCTGATTCTACTCCATCTATTTGCCTACTTTTTCCGACTGTTAGCTGGTTACCTGCCTGCCAATATTTGTACATAGGCTCTAGGAGTTTACAGTCAATAAAGTATGCCACCTGCGGACTTAAACAGGGCTATTATCTGGCACAATGTTGGCATGATTGCTGCTGTATTGCAAAATGATTTTATCTGCTGGTCTTTTACTCTGTCGTGGGGGAGAAGGGAGCCCAGCAAACCGAGCGCAAGTTAACAAGGCTGGCTGAGGAAATTATTTGCTTTTTCTCAGCATCCTCTCCCCACTGTTAGTCTTTTCCAAACATTTGGGATCATTACTAACACATTTTTTCCAATGTATTTATTTATTTAATTGTGGATATTTAGGACTCTCTCTGAATTCCCTAGAACGACTTTATTACCTGTTTATCACGTGAACCAAGGGGAGAAGTTTAGCAATATTCCTGTTTTTAAAGGGGAAATATCTGGTACTAAAAACCAAGGTATATAATTAAGAAATAAAGATCAGGGAGAGATTTGATTGGCCAAGACTGTTCAACATGATTAAGGAAAACAAATATATTGAAGATGGTCTACAATTTAATTGCTAGATTCCTCAGTTATCCCAATTGGCCTCATATTTATTTTTGTTCAGATTTCCTAACTAACACACCAGGTAGCTTATCTTTCATTCACGAAAACACTAGGATTAACTCTGTAGATGTCGCAGTCTCCCCTGGTTTCCTGTCATCTGCACACTGCTTATCGCCTTCCATTCTGCTCTTTTCCCACAGGTTAGGTGACAAGAGGGCAGAGGAGTTTCTGGAACTGTCTGTCCCTTTTCCATGTAGTGACCATTCTGGTGAAGTCTCAGTATTGGGAGGGTAGAAAATATTAAGTTATTAGAGAATTATCTGTAGCATTCAAGTATAATCAGTTCCAAGTTATGTGAGCACTATAAACATTTTTGAGTGCCTTAGAGCAATCCCTCTTTCTCACCAGCAGCATGTGGAAATCTCACTGGGGGTACTCTTTCCCAGCTTTATTCAATCAGGTGCAGAATAGCTGAGTCTGAACAAAGAATTGCACAAACAAGCCATATTTGAAGGAAGCAGTCTGCTCATGAGATATGAGAAAGGGGAAAGTCAGACTGTAAACTCAGTGCGTACCAAATTCCGTTAACTGAAGATACGTAAGGAGCATAAGAATGTTCTCTCACATACCACCCTCTGGATAAGGAGAATTTCTGATAGCCATGAGTCTGGCCTCTTCCCTACAGGAACTACTTGCAAATAGTTAGGAACAATAGTTAAAGAGGAATCAGCATAGATGTTATTCCAAAATATTAAAATAGTAAATGAAAAGAATCTGGGAAAGACAATGACAGAAAATGACAAGATATCAAATTACCCAAGAGCAAAACTTTTTTAATTTTTAATTTCAAAAATATTTTTAAAGAGTTTGTAATTTCATTTTTAAATGTAAAATCTCATTTAAATAACTTTGGAATGTTTCAAAATTCACTGACAGTGAATGTAAAGTTTTTAAGACATCTGTTCTAAGAAACTCTTCCACTAAATAGAACACTTCAACCTTCTCCAGAAGTGTGCTAAACTCTACTTGGTGCAGCCTCAGAGGAAGACAAAAGTCATCAACTATAAGCTCCAGAATACTGCCAGTGGAAATATCTGTTTAAAAATGGTTCTCTTTTCCTGTACAGGGATCAGAAACATATTTGCCAAGTAGAAAAAGAAAATACTGGGAATATTCATACCAGCTGCAGTTTCTTCTTCTTTCCTCTGAAAGAAGGAAGGGAATTATAAGAGAATTCAAAACCAGTAGAGAATGACATCTGTTCATAAGCCACATACAAAGCAGTGGACACATAATTCCTTCAACGGTTCCTGTCCATCGATTCTGCAGTTCTGGAGCTGTGACCCACCCTCCAAGTCCAGTGACAAGCTAACTCCAGGTAAAAATAAAGTTATTATAGGAAGGATGCTAAGAGTTTTCTGATAAATGTACTCCTAGATTAAGCTGTGACTAATAACATTTACAACAAAGAGAAAGAAAGTGAATTGATCCTTAAATCTTGTTTTCAATGTATCTTTATTAAACCTGATCCTTGAAACTATTGCTCTCTCCATAGAATTTTATTTCTGCAAGTAAGGTCTGGGAAGTTAATGGATGTGAGTGCGGTGAGCTCAAACAGATATCTGAGACAGGAAACTTAGCATCCCTAATTATAGGTTCTATTATTTTAAAACTGAAAAAACTAATTCAAGTCATTTCAACAAACATTTATTGAGATTATTCAATATGATGAGATCTATGATTTTTCAAAGCTAATATGCATATGGGCAAATATTATTTTATGTTAAGCTTGTTAAGAACTAGCAGAGGCCCTAATGAACCCAGAAAACACATTTTTTAAAGGAGAGAGAGACATTTTAGTTTTTGCTGAATGACTGTAACAAATATAGTCAGTCGTCCTGTAATATGACATACAGGTTCCTAAATATCACTGACCTAGACAGAATCCCACAGTGAAAACCTAGAGTTTATGGAGAAAATGAGATTAGAGCATAACACTCAAAAACTTAATGACACGATTTTTGAATTTTAAAAATAGGAACCCTGAAAAACAGTGATGCCTATGTTGGTTAAGGAATCACACATACTACAAAACAAAAATAAAGACTGCATTTCATCATCATAAAAGGCTGTGGGCACCATAAGGTTTCTCTTTGTGAGTTACTGTGATGCTGTGGCAGGTTATGTGAACAGGATAGGAAGTTGTAACCCCCTTCGGCTTGGGGCTCTTCACACACGGGGTGAGCTGAGAGAGACGGCAGATCTTTGAGGTGTGTGGCTTTTGTGGATCCCTCTGGGGCTTGGTTCACCTAGGTGCAGTGTTCTGTATTCACCTCATGTTTCTTGCTGATGAAATCACACATAAGCCAAAATAAACGAAATTCTCTCTGTGTTCAGACTGTTCCCTAATATATCAATAGTACTGGTTCAAATTCATGGTTTCAAAATAAGTATTACAGTAAGACTGATATTTTTTTTTCCCACATTTCAGTCTTTTGCAAGACAATGTTCTTCTCATACAGTTTATCTGATTGCTGTTTTGGTCTAAGCAATTCAAAAATGTAATATTCAAAAAAATTTCATGTGGTTGTAAAATAAGAACAATACCACCAATTGCTAAAGATGGATAACAGCTCCCACCCCAGTAGAAGGCTCTTCATTCCAGCACCTTCAGGCTGCAAAGCTATCTGGTTTTTAAAGGCCGCGTGCAGATCTAGAACCAGAGCCTGCAGGCCCCACCTGAGAGAGGATTCCTTTGTCTTCAGCAGTGAGCACTGCTGGTTGCTAACCACGCTGGGAAGCACACATACTTAAAATAGCACTGCCTACTGGAAGGGGGGGCGCTGAACACCACATCCTGCAATTTGTCTTCCTTTCATCTTCCTGTCGCTGCCTCCAACAAAAGTCCTCATTTGCCTTGATTTATCAGGGTAACATGGGGCGTCTCGTATCCAATATGTGGTGTCCACTTTGGCACACCAAGCGGTGAAAGCAGACCCTTTAATATTTATGTGAAAACCTCAGTTTCCCCATACTACCTGAATTGTTTACCCTGCTTAATGCACATTAAGTCACAGGCTAATGTGTGGCCCGCTTTTCCGTATAGACTCGTATCCCAGTAAAACACTATGACCATCTGGGTAGTGGCGAGTCCCAAGGACACCGTGAACGAGTCTGTCCATTCTCTGAATGCCAAGCTTTCCAGAGTTATGTCAAAAAGAAAAGCAGGTAGAACCCCAAGCACAAGGCTATAGAGTACCCTGCATACATATCTCCCAAGGAACACAGGCCTCCTCAAGGATGGCACACTGGTCGCCCCGGGGATGGCACACACACGGTATGAACACCATTTTGACACTGAAACCAATGGCATTTGCCTGGAGATAACTCCATCAACTTCTCTTTACATGTTTCGACTTAATTTTGCTTGGCTGTACATGAATTATTCTACAGGGTTTAATTCCTACAAAAGAGAATATAATCCAATCTTCTGCTATAAACGCAGCTAAAATTTCATTCCTGTGCCAAGCAGGCAGGGAGAGAAATCAAACAGTTGGCCCCCAGTGAATTAATCTATATGCCCCAGTTTCCTAACACTAAGCAGGCAGCAGACAATAGCCTGGGTTTTAACTCCTTCTTGTCAAGTCATCATGAGCAGTCAGATTGCCCTCTTTTTCTCCCTTCTCAGCCCATTACTTACAAACAGTATCTTTTCCCACTCGGCAATCAGTGCTGGAGTTGGCAGGAAAAAATCAAGTCTCACCGTCAAAATCACGTTAGCATACAAAATATTTCTATAGAAAAAGAACCTGTCAACTACAGGAGCTGCCCTCCTGGCTTAAATGTTGCTGTTCTCAGTCAGAACCCACACCTACCTCTACTTTGAGATAATGCTTGTTCAGATCGTGGTAAATTTTTATAGCGACTGGGCCCAGGCAAGAAGGAAACGCTAAAACTGCATTCCAATTAGATTCTATGGAAATGAGGGGGAAGGTCTTTCAGACAGAAATCGAGGTAACTTGGGGGAAAACTGTTAATTACTGTACACTTTGCAAGAACTGCTAGTTTCAGGGAACCTCACTTAGTAAAGGATAAATCCTAATGCTGGCCTTCACTGGGATGTTAGAGAGAGAACTGGGTACAGGGATCCAAATTAAAGCGACCCAGGGCTCACTGCACACTGTTCCGGGTTCCTTGCACAGCGCCCAGCGGTCAGTTAGGCAGGCAAATGAACAGTTAAACTGAACCACAATCCCAATCGTTATTCTGAAATGCCTCCTCTTAGTATAAAAGAGGCTCTTCAATAACCATAGATCTAATTTCTGTTAATTTTACGTAACTCTAATATAGTCATTAACATGCATGGAACCCACTCCTCTTGCAGCCCCTCCCTCCCCTACTTCCCTCATTTCTCCTACCAGCCATATCCCTTGAAAATGTAATTATTACCAGTGGAATTCCTGCACTAACTAAAGGCATTTGCAATCAAATCAATAGTTGATGAAAGAGTGGTCTGAAAAAGCCATGTTAAATGCATTATCCCCTTCCATTTCCCCATCGTGCACATGGCTCCTTTCATGATGCTACAATTGGAGACCCTCAAAATAACACCACTTTCAGAGAGTTAAAATGTCTCAGTGTCATCCAGAGGTGGCTATTATATATTTATAAGGGTTCCCCTATATGCCTCTTCTGGATTTATTAAGTGCTCTGAGGATCTGTTTGGCTTATACCAACTCCCACAGACTGATCTGAAGAATCAAGGAGGAAATACTCCAGTGCAGATCTGGGCCGGAAGGAAATGTCTCATAACTGCTGCAAGGAGAGAGGCCAATTTAATGTGTCATTTAGAATTAGAAATACGTCATCTCCTCCCCTCTTGTCCTACTCTTACTTCCCCCCACTGTTCTGCTCTAATGGAAGAGCCCAAATGCTATGCTGTCTCTCTTTGTGCTTTTCCACCTATGGAGAGTCTCCAGCACAAAATAACGTGCCTTTGGGGAGAAAGATATGCTTCGGTGGTGCTGTGTCCTTTGCAGCTATTGGTGGGTTGGGCTTTGGTGCCTTAATTAGATGAGGATTGGTGCACGAGAGACAGTTCTATAAAGAAAGCATTTTATCGGGCCATGTGTGGCATGTACCTCATGGCATTTTGTAATACTCCCCATCTCTGAACATTTTTTAGACACGTGGCCCACGTATATTTATAAATGGTTCTCCAATGGGGTGGTCAAGGGGAATTGCAGACAGTGTGATGTGTGATTGTACTGCGCACATTACGAGACAGAGGCCATGCTGGGGAGGTGAATTTAGATGAATTCTCTAGATAAACAAACAGAATCCTCTCCTACAGGACTGACAGCTAAACCCTAATATATAGGACCAGGTGTGCAAACACAGTTCCAATCCCCTACCCTAAATGATATGGGAAGCTCTCACACATTATCTGGAAAATTCATCCTGCCACTATTTTCCTGCTAAATTGTCCAGATAATTACTTCAGTTTTCCATTTCGCTTTAACTTAGAAACCTTGTCACAGGATAATAACAGGTCATTGTGCAGGGCAGAAGCTTATTTGCTTACTTATTTATAATGTTCATCTATCAACAAGAGACTCCCATGTGCTTCACACTGCCCTCAGGAAGTTTTATTCTAATTGAAGTCAACACTCAGACTCTAGAAAGATCAGTGAACATGAACAATGATCCATTAAGGGCTGGATTTAGTAAGCAAATATAATGCTGAAAGAGTTGGGGTCAGAGCTCCCTGGAGGCTTCCTGGAGGAGGCAGAAACTTACAGCCCCTTGACTGTTTTCACATCACAAGTAGAGAATGATACATGTGTGTTGCTCACTGGGCAAACTGATGTTGCTCACAGTCAGCCATGATGGCAGGACAGGCCTGGCAGCCCCAAGGGCAGAGAGTATATTACTCTTTCCCCCTGGTGACCTCTTCCATGCCCTCCAGTTCAGACACCTTACTTTCTAGCAGATGTAGGTCGGGATTTAGTTAGACAGAAGGAAGGATAGAAGGAAGAAACATGATGTAAATTAATGTATAACTTTGTGAAGAGGAGGTATAACTTTTGCAAAGAGAAATATAACCAGGAAACAGAGCTTCAGACATAGTGTTCAGGGGTTAAGTGTCTGGGCTTTAGAATCGGAAGGTTCTGAGTTTTAGACTCTGCTTACCCTCAGACAAGGTGGGCACATTATTTATCTAATCCATGCTTCATTTTTTGAATCAGGAGAATAGGGATATCATAGTCCCTATCTATTAATATAATTGTTGCTGTCAAACAATGTTGTGAGAATAAGTGAGATAATGTGAATAAAGCACTTTACCTGGCACATGAAGGCCCAGAAGAGCCAGCGATGACACCCATAATATAAGCATTGCTGTTAATGTTGCTGAGTGATGTTTAAAGCTAAAGGTAAGCAGCTCAGGGGGTAGACATTGGGTTGAAAACAATTAATTTTCAGAAGATAGGGATATGTCTACATTTTATGTATTTGCTAATGGGTACAGAAAAATATAGAAAAGAAATGATTATTTAGGTGCAGAAGTTCTGGTCAGATCAGAGGAACAAGAACTGTTTCTAACAGCTGTCTAGGCCCAATTAGGACTCCCGTTTCAGAGGACATACTCAAACACTTATCTGCTGTGAAGTAGCCTCGTTTTCTCTTCCCCCACTGGGTTCATGCATTCACTTGTACAGAGAGTGGACAAGCGGATAAAAAGTTTAATGCAATTGCCAAAGCATCTACGCGTCACCACTGCCCCAGCTGTACTACCTTCTCTGCAGGATCTTCTGAGTGCCATCATATGAATGAGGAGAGAAGAATAAAGGATCATAAATATTTGAGGACCACCCAGCAAAAGTACAAGAAATTATCTATTACCCATTGTGCAGCCAAACATAACTAAAAATTAGTTATGGAATTTGAGATAAAGTTGAATTTCCCTGAAATAGAAGTGAACATGATTTGTAGCCTTGTCAGTTGTGACACATAAATACACCTAATCTCCAAAAGGGGAAAACAAATGATGAATTTTCAGTACCTAGCAGGGCACCAAGTACAAGGTACGTGATCGATTTGGGTTGGTGATAGATCGCACCTCCCCATTTGTGGGATATATTCATCAAAAATTTCTCAGGAAGAAAAAAGGTTTGCAATTGAAAGATGTCATTAATTGTACATTTTGTCATATTATTTATAAATAGACATCTCAATGCCTAGAGCAAAATGTCTATATAAAGTACATTTATATAAAGCATTTCATTTACAAGTTACTTTACATCTATTTATCACTCTGAACTTCTCTGTCACCCAGAGAAAACTGAAAGAGCATTTTTAACTCCACTTTACAGATGAAGAATGCAAATTTAAAGGAATTCGGTGATTGGCCATAGACCATATGACCTGGAAAGCATGGGGCTTTTCCAGCACTGGAACATGGGTCTTGGCACGCGCATCCCCTCCTCCTCATATATTCTTTCCTGACGGAATCATTATTCTAGGTGCAGCTCAAGTCCAGGCTAAGCCCCGAGTACATCCGTCCGCACGGAGCGGCTGTGGGCCAGTCCAAGCCAAGCAAACACACGAGGCAAAGTTCAGGAGTGCAATGATAGCCTGTTGCGGGACTGGCTCCAGTTATCAGTGTTTAAGGGGGTGTGGATATGAGCCTGGAGGAGCCCTAAAAGACACACTAAGGAGAGTGTGGCGCTCTCATCCCATAGTTAATTGATAGCTGTCAATGGATTTTTTAACTAGGGAGTGACATGGTAAGTACATATTCCAAAGTCTGGCCAGGGGTGCAGCCTGGATTTCAGGGAGGAGCGCATCAGAGGGCTGGAGGCAGAAAGGCAAATGGGAACAGCAGCCTGGGAATGCCCTCTCTCAGACCTCGGGGTTGGCTTCGGCGTGGATGGCTCTACACTGTAGATGCTAACCCCTCAAGTGACCAGGAACTCTTTGCAACAACCTGTGTTTAGTTTATCTTCATGTTCCCAGTAGGCAGCGAACAGTGAGTTATATGTTGCAAAGACTGCCTCCAGGATTTCCCTTCCCACATAACCTGACACTTCCTCAACCTCAACAGCAACAGAACTAAATGGATTACTCTGCACCCAAATACCACTTCTCTTCCTATTTCTCTCTCCTGACGAATAGGGTACTGCCTTCCTCTGGTCTTCTAAACCCCGCCACTCATCCCATATACCTCCCTCTCCCTCATCCCCATCCCGCATTCAGTCCATCCCAATATAATGCTTTCTTCTTCAAGATCCCTCATGTCTGCTCCTTCACTAACTGTGGTTTGACTAGAATCTCCTAACTAAATCCTTGCCTGTAAATATACATCCTTTGAATCTATTCTCAACACTACTACTAGAAGCATCCTATTAAAATGAAAGTATGGTCACAGCACCACTTAGAGCCCGCTAGTGGCCCTGTGTTGCCCAGAGCACTGCCTGGAATCCAGCTTGTCATGACCACGCACAGGCAGCCCCTCCGTGATCCAGGTGGCCTCTCTGGCCAATCATCCCCAGTCACCCACATTCCAATCAAATGACCCACCTTGGACACAGAGTGTGAGCCTTCCAGCCTATGAGCCTTCACACGCACACCGAGTCAGTGTCTCCACCCAAAGCCAATGATTCATGCCATGTTTACCATCTCCTTTTCTGAGAAAAGCTTAATTCACACAGTCACCACCACTTACAAGGTCCCCAAGGCAGAATTATCTCCCTCCTGTCATGAAAGCCCTCTGTCCACTGCTGGCTACTGTGAGAGTTCTTCCTGCATTGCAGGAAAGGCATTTGTTCTCATGCAGCTACTTGAGGGCAGGGATGCCTAATTCATTCCTGTTTCCAATACCACTGATAGTACATAATAGGTATTCTTTAAAAATTCACATGTATTGGTGCATACGTATTTTTACGACTAAATGACTGAATGAGTAAATGGATGAATGTTGGCAGATTTTTTTTTCCTCTATCCTCAGCAGCAGTGACACCTGCCTATAGAATCTGACAACGGACTTTGAAGAGATAGGGTAAACGGAAATAGGTGTGTGTGTGTGTGTGTGTGCGTGTTCTGGTATTTCACAATTTCATTATGATATGGTTACACTTTACACATAAAAAGCATCTTAGCACTTAACTTTGTATGTGAATATATATGTAGTGAGATGGAAAGATGCCATCATTAAAATGTAAACCTATACATCCCTTTAAATGAATTAGATCAAACTCTCCTCATATTGGTTTTATTTCTCCTCCCTAGACCAAAACTTTAGCCTCTACATCTTGAAAGTGGAAAGTCAGAGACATCTTTGGAAAATGATTGGTCAATGGGTTAAATTATAACAGTTGGCTTACCAACCAGGATGCCCAGATTACCAAGATAGGCTCTATTTGGTGGGACTATTGAACAACTAATGCTATTAAGTCTATTACAGTGACTTAAAAGTCTGTATTTTTCCCCCTTCAAGCTTCAAATTGGGTGTTTTTGCAAGTTACCTTGAAATATGCCAAATAAAAACAGTTGTACTGTCTTGAATAATACAATGCCGGGCACAAAGGAGGCATTTGAAAAGTATTGTTATTGTTGAATAACTCCACCCTGCTTGATTATATAATCCCTGTGAGCTGTAAGTGTCTATTAACAGTGCAGCCCTGTAGAGCCAATCACTTTGCTCAATGTTCTTTGAATTATGTATATGCTCATGGGCATTTGGAGTTGGGCAGGACAGACACATTCCTCAAATGGTATTTGTATGGGTCCCATTATCTTAAGAATTGAGTTCATTGGTATCTGTAGGGACCAGTCATTATTAAGTTGAGCATTCTAGTTGACTATTATAGGTACAAATCAAGTCCACGCACACAAATGCTAGCTTCCATCTGGCACTAGAAACCTAAATGTGAAATCTAAGGTATAATCTTAGAAGTCCAACTCAAAATCAGGGAATAGACACAGTGATCCATAAACGTTGTTTTTTCATCTGCAACAGTGATGAGTTACAAATAAGGAAGTTAAGAATATTATCACTGTTAACTGTTTCAGATCACCATCTGCAAAAGAACACAACAGAATGGAAATTGCTTTTATAAAGTATTCAATAGGATTTAAACATCTCATAATATGCAGTGGGGCTCTCTGAGTTGTGCCAGATGCAAATCATGCAAAATACATTCGCCAAATGAATTATATTGCAAGGCATAAAGGACCGAATACATAATTACCCCCATTACCATGGTCTTAGGGATTTTTTCCTTGTAGTTTTCAGATATAGAGCATGAAAGATGAGAACAAATATAACACCTTTGTTTTTCAATCAACAATATGCTTTTAAACCATCCCATGTTTATAACACAAAATACACTATAGTGTGAACCCATCTCTCATTTAACAAGAATAAGATTTGGTATTCATATTTATATTGCTTTTGCTGAACAGAGTAGCCTTTAGAATATTTTCCTGAAGGAGCGAAAATGGGAAAAATGCATAGTGACTAAAAAATAATGATCTGTTAAAACTATTTTTAAAAAATCAACAAATATTGATTAAATTCAGGGAAGCTCCTTTAACCTAAATGTAGCAATTAATATTTGCAAAGCTTTTCATATTTTGCAAGAATTTTCACTTTTTTAATATTATTCTGTAGAAAAGATATGCAAGATGGTTTGGAACTTGGACTTCAGAGTCAGAATGCCTGGGATTGAGTCCCAGCTCGGCCATTTACTAGCCCCATAGTCTTGCTTAGTCATCTGACCATTCCATCTTTTAATAGCCTCATCCATAAAATGGGAATAATAGTAGCCACTACCACACAGGGTTGTGGTCATTATTAACTATGTTAGTATATAGAAAGCACTTGGAAGAGTGTCTACTGGGTACTCGGTGCTCAAGAAAGAAATATTAGTGATAATAATAATAGCAGAAATACCAATAATCATAATCATATAAATGGATATTTACATTTGAGTAAGAAGAGCAAAGTAAAAGAGTAAAAGAAAAAGGAACCCGAAAGGGAATAACCTATAAAATGAGTTGTCATGGAAACAAAGAGCCGAGAAGATTTTAAGCTGCAGAGGTTAATTAACAATATCAAATGCTAGAGTGAGGTCAGAGGACATTAAACCTGAGAAAAGATCCTAGACTGGGGAAGTTAAGGTCATTGATGACCTTCAAGAAAGACGTTCCAACAGAATATTGGAAGCAAAGCCAATGTGTAAGGGATTTTGAGGAGTATAGGATAAGAAACAGGAAAGTGTAGGCTATTCATTCAACAATTTTGGAGGGAGAAAGAAGGGAAATTAAGATAATTACTAATGGAGATACAGTATAGGGAACATTTGTTTAAGATTGGGAAAACTTAATAGTTCAAAAGAAGAGAGACCCATGGCAAGAGAGAGGATGAAGAAACAAGTTAAATTGTAGGTAATTGATGGTGCTGGATGTGTGAGGAGGTAGAAAGGAAATGAACCCACAGCACAGGCGGAGAAGCATGGAAGGTGAAGAAGCAGTTTCTTCCCTTGACATAGGAAAGGACAGGAGAATAGACAGACAAGTGTTGGAGAAGAAAGATGTTGAGGGAGG
Source organism: Manis javanica (assembly GCF_040802235.1). Taxonomy (NCBI): domain Eukaryota; kingdom Metazoa; phylum Chordata; class Mammalia; order Pholidota; family Manidae; genus Manis; species Manis javanica. The sequence goes on from NC_133168.1 coordinate 71,101,401, forward strand.
CGAACTTAAATATGAACACTCTTCACATTACAGTTGAGTCAAGGCCATTTTCCATAGATGCCTTGGGTTAAGAGTTTGAGAAAAATAGAGTTTAACCAAAGAAAGAAAAAGCCTCCTGGCTTCTATATTATGTATCAAATGAATACCTAGAAGACTCAGTCAACACATTTTTGTGATCCTCTTTGGCAACGTGTGGTTGCATAAAAGCAGAAAGTAGAATGAAAGGTTAGCACATAAAGCACGTCTTGTGAGGCACAGCTGCAAGGTTAGAGCACAGGTCCAGGGCATGGGAGCATGGCTGACACACCTGATCAGGTGGGACAGAGGAACTGTGAAGCCAGGAGAGACTCAAGGGACCCAAAGAGTAGAGGCTGCACAGGACTGAAGATGACGTTAAGAATAAGATATACAAAACCAGATTTGGGGAATGAATGGTTAGGAGGTAGTTTTGGCTGGAAAGAGAGGCAGGGGCAAGACCACAGAATCTGAGACCCTAGAGGTCAAACTACCCATGTGATGATCTCTTGGCTGGGGGATGAGCAAGATAGTAGTGGATGCCGAGTATTCTCAGAGGTATCCTGTTTCCTCTAAGAGGGACAACCCACTAACTCTTTTTCAATGTGCAGTGCTAGAATTAAAATCCAGCTCTGTAGAATTTCAAAGCCCAAATTCTTTTATTTATTTATTTTAGCAAGGAGTCACTATGTTCTTTTTTACTCCCCATTCTGTTTAGCCAACTACACCAATTGTTGTATTTTGTTTTGTTTTTTTACCTTTTGACTCCTTTCACCCACTTCTCCCACCCCTTATTACCACCTGTGGCAACCACCAGGCTGTTCCTATGAGCTTGGTATTTTTCTGTGTTTTTTTAGACTCTACATAGAAGAAAGATCATATGTTATGTCTTTCTCTGTGTGACTAATTTCACTTAGCATAATACCCCCAAGTTGTATCCATGTTGTCACAAATGGCAAGATTTCATTTGTTTTAATAGCTGAAAAATATTCCAGTGTGTGTATGTACATATATATATATATATATGTATGTATGTATGTATACACACACACACACACACACACATTTTCTTTATCCATTCATCCATCAATGGACTTAGCTTGTTTCCAGATCTTAGCTTTTGTATATAGTGTTGCAGTGAACATGGGGGTTTGCATTTATCTTTTCAATTTGCTGTTTTTGTTTTCTTCAGATAAATACCCAAGAGTGGGATTTCTAGATTATATGGAAGTTCTATTTTTAATTTTTTAAGGAATCTCCACATTGTTTTCCATAGTAGCTATACCAATTTACATTCCTACCAAAAGTGCACAAGGGTTCCCTTTACTCTTCATGTTTCCCAACACTTGTTATTTCTTATATATTTTTGATACTAGTCTTGTGAACAGGTGTGAAGTGACGTATCAGTGTGGTTTTGATTTCCATTTCCCTGATGATTAATGATTTTAAACAATTTTTCAAGTACCTGTTGACCATCTGTGTGGAAAAATATCTATTCAGATCTTCTGTCCATTTTTTAATTAGGTTGTTTTTTGCTATTGAGTTGTATGAGTTCTTTATATATTTTGGATATTATCCCCTTACTAGACATAATTTGCAAGTATTTTCTCCCATCCAGTAAGTTGCCTTTCATTTTGTTGATAGCTTCCTTAGCTGTGCAGAAGATTTAATTTGATGTAGTCCCACTTGTTTATTTTTGCTTTTGATATTTTTACTTTTGATGTCAGGGTTAAAAAAAATCATCATCAAGACCTTTGTCAAGTTGTTGATTGCCTATGTTTTCTTCTAGGAGTTCTATAGTTTCAGGTCTTACACATGATTTTTTTCCCTTCAATTTCAGTCCAGGAACCAAAATTTAAAAGTATAAAGGGTATGGTCATAAAAGGCAATCCCTACATTCTGTTATTTGCTTCTGTATTATTCCTTTTATTATTGTTATCCCTTTGTCATTTTAAAGGAACCCTTTGTAGAGAAGAGAGAGAAATGGATGGGTTCAGAGCCCATCTTAAGCTGGAACCGTGTTTTAATTTTCAGTGTAGAGGCAGCTTATTTGTGCTGGCCAGGTTATTCCCAACAACAAAAATAACTGATGAGAACTTTCTGAAATAACAGAGACAAAAAATCTTTCCCTGAACTTGCCAGGCTTTTGTTCTCCTATGATTTTGAAAATACTTGGGCTGTAGGCTAGGGTGTCTCCCTACTCTTGTCTACTTAGAAAATTCTAACTTATCCTCCAAGTTTCAGCTTAAGAATTACTTGTTCTATGAAGCTTCCAGTGATTCTCCCAGATAACAAGTACCACTAAGTTGAATAATTCCTGATAAGTGTCCCTTCTATTAGTAAGCCTAGTTCTCTCCCTGCATACTATCTGCCACTAAAAGCAATAAACCAGTAAAGCTTTGTTTCCCTAGCCAGAGTAAACATATGTCAAAGGGGATGTCTTTTCCAGGGAGAAGAGAAAATGGAAACACTGACCTTTTTAGCCCAAAGAGGGTAGAAATAAAAAAGAAAAACTGGAGGAAGGCAGGTAAAAATTGGTAAAATATATGTGTCATGGCCTGTCACCTATGAGGTGGGATTAGAGGCTTAGACTGAGAAGAAAGCAAAAAGATATATGGATTTTATGCCCCCATTTCCATTTGGAATGAAAATAAAAGAGGAAATTGCTGGACTTGGTGGACCATTAGCAATGTGAGGTGACCACACTGACTAAAAATGGTGGCATGCAGTGGTGACAGAGAGAGCTTGGGTTATCCTTCAACCTCTGTGTGGTGAAGAAGACCCACCTGCTGTGGAGGGAAAGGAAAGGTAGTCAGTGGTACATGTGAGTGAAATGAGGAGACAGGGGAATGGGAACATGGAAAGGGGGTGGAAAAACTCACCACATAGCCAAGGCCTTGAGACAGAGCCCCAGGCCTCATGGGGCCCCGAGGAGGAGTCCAGGCATCAGAGGAATGCCACCAGACCAAGACTGCCTAGGCCTTAAGTCCATCATCATCCTCAGTGAGCATAAGGGCAGAAGATATTAGATGCAGAGTGCAGGGAACATAAAGAACAACAGAGGGGCCAGCAGACAGGCCTATGGGACATTCCTCTTCCCCACCTCCTCAAAACCACCAGCGACTCAACCACTCACCACCACATACTCACACCATTTTGGAACGGGTCACAATGAGAAAGACAAAAATGAAAATATTAAACATACTTCTCAAAGGAATTAAATTACCTGTAAGAGATTACTTATGCCAGAAGAGAATGAAATAACTTATCCAGCTAGTGATATTTAACATTTAATTTAGTAACTAAATTAACTAGCTGGATGGAAATAACTAGGTAGTTAGTTAGGGCCCAACATACACACAGAAACACAACACAGATCAACTTTGATGGGGAATTTATTAGTCAGGGTTCTCCAGAGAAACAGAATCAATAGGATATACAGAGATACATATAAAAGGAGATTTATTAAATGCCTAAAAGGAATTCGCTCACACCCCTATGGAGGCCAGGAAGCCCCATAGCAGACCTGCTGTCTACAAGCCGGACAACCAGGAAAGCTGGTGGTGTGATCCAGTCCCAGTCTGAAGGCCTGAGAACCTTGGGGTTGGGGATGAAAAGGGGGAGAGAAGGTCTAAGTCCCTCTCTGAGTCTGAAAGCCTGAGAACCAGGAGATCTGCTGTACAAGGGCAGGAGATCCACCCTTCCTCTGCCTTTTTGTTCTACTCAGTCCCTGAAAGGATTGGATGTTGCCCAACTCACCATGGGGAGGACCATCTGCTCTGCTCAGTTAACCAGTTCAAATGCTAATGTCTTCCAGAAACACCCTCACAGACACACCCAGAAATAAAGTTTTCCCAGGTCTCTGGGCATCCCTTAGCCCTGTCAAGTTGATGCATAAAATTAGCCATCACAGGGACTTATAGAAAAGATGGTGATAGAACTTAGAAAGACTAAATTTCTTGTCTTTAAATATTTGTAAGTTTGTGATCCTGCTACACAAGAGCCACTATAAAGTAATTATGTATTGGCGTATCTATTTCCCACATTAAATTGAGGTTTTGAGAGTTAAGGCCTTGTGTTTTCATCTTTCAGTTCTCTGGCCCCTAACACAATAGGCCCCTAATAAATATTTTCAGAATAAAGGAATAGATGATGGTTGGTGGGACAGCATGAGAATGATCACTAGGCATCACTGAAGAACATAACAGTAAAAGGGACTCACGGATGCACCTCAGAAATCTACCTGTCTCTTGGTTTCTGATGAGCTTTGTTTCTCAGTTTTCTTAGTCTCTGTTCTCCTTTACCTATTCTTGGTTTCCTGCCCCACCAAAGCTTTAAGGAGAAAGGGAAATAGGAGAGTTGACCTATTGAGCTCTTTAAAAATATTTTTGAGCAACACCTCCCCATCTCTGCATGTGTTTTGATGTTGCAATATATGCCAGAAAAGTTTGAGATTTAACTAACTAGCAAGCTCTACATTCATATCTCTATTTTGATAAACATATACATATACATGTACATATATACATGCTGAAAAATATATAAAGCAGGTACAAGCAAGGCTATCTGTAATCCAGTAGGTTATTTCCCCCGTATTTTCTATCCAGCCTTGCTCCATAACAGAAAACAATAAGAAACACTGCTAGGTGGTCTTCAAAATTAAATGACTCTCTGCAACTGCTTATGGGGGTGTCAATGCTGCTGAGAGGAATCTTATCAGATTGGGCAGGGATCTCTGCAAAAATTGGAACTGGAATTGAGAGGAAAGAATGAGCCATGTGACTCAGGCTGTGTGCTGATTCCTTAGCTTATTTACCCCTGTGCTAACTAACCCCCATGTGCCACACAGCTGGAGGTCAAATACCCACAATTCCTGAACCTCTGCTTGCAGGGCTTCTGGTCACATTCTCCCAGGAGGAGCCTTCACATGTGGCTTGGAAGGAAGGAGAGAAAGCATCCTCACAGTAGTGCTTCTCTGCTTGCAGGGGCCAAGGGAGGACTTTGGCAGACCTGGGGTTCTGTGAACTAAACTGTCTGTGCTGGAAGCGACTACACCTGACAGTTCCTCAGAGACCTTACTGCCTCCTTGCTCTCCAAAAGCTAAGTATTCCCCTGCACCAAGTTCCTTCCTTCTTGAATTCCTGGAGTTGCTTCTACTTCTTTGACCATCATGATGATAAGAGAACTTAGTCAGCAGTCCATACTATTCTTCCATGGAACAGAGAAAGAATACCGTTTAGGAATTGTCGCCACGGATCAGCTTTTATAAGCCCCTCCCCACCCACTCACATCCAACCCACTGGCAAGTCCTCTGCTTCACCTCACCAGTTAGCTTGCATATCCACCTCCTGATTCCATGAGGATGGCTCCAGGGTGAGCACCACACTCTGCAGAAGGTGAGCAGCCCCCAGCCCCAGCCCCTAGCCCCCACCCAGCCCTGTCATCTAACACAGTGCTAAGGTTCTCCCCCGTTGCTCTCATGGTGGAAAGTCTGCTGAGGCTACGTCCATCCTCTTGCGATCCAGCCCCTCCAAAGCCTGGCCACTCCCTCCCACCTCTGCAGCGCCTCCCTGGATTCATGTGCCTCCCGTCACACTGGCCTCCACCCTGTCACCAACACACCATGCACATTCACCCCAGTTCCTCTGCTATGTCCCCCTCCCCAAAACACTTCCACCTGTCTGTCCACACCCACCACATCTTTCAGAGACAAGTCAAGTCCTAGCTCTTCCATGAAGCCTTCTCGAGCCACACACTACATTAACACCCCTCTCTTCTGAACTGAAATATTTAAGCACAGAGGAGATAAAACTCCAGCCTAAATTGTTGAATCGCAGTCCTGGGTGCTACATGGCTATTGTTTTAAGCAACTACATCTTAAGCTGGTTTCTCTGCATACATGATGGATAAACACTCTGCTCCCACTCCTGCTTGCCTATGGTATCCTCTCCACAAACCAGCCAGCCATCTTTTTAAACTGAAAACCAAAGCCCACCTCTGCCCCTCCTGGCTACCTCTATACCACCACCCCTTAGCTTCAGGCCATGGCTCTCTCCATGCCATTCACACCAGCCTTTACTATTCCTCTAACAACCCTGCTTGTTCCACCTCAGGACATCTGCACTTGCAGCTCCCTCCATCTGGAAGGCACTTGCCTTAGAATGACACAATTCCCACCTTCACTGCACACAGATTCTCTACTAAAATGTCACCACCTCTAAGAAGCCTTTCAGATAATTCTCTCTGAAGCACCATCTCCCTCAGTCTCTGCCCCTTACCCTGCTTTATTTTTCTTTATTTGTGTGATGCTTATATAACACATGCATCTGTTCACTCTGAAAGAGAAGCCTTCTGAGAGCAAGAACCCAGCACCGCACCAACCACTGCATCTGAAGTGCTGGAAACCTGCGGGATGCACAGCAGGGGCTCAGGAAGGAGCTGAGGCCCCAAAATGTGAATGATGCAATTTCAGCCCCTCAAGAATGCATGGGATACACCAGGTCTGCATTTCAGAACTCCATTTAGGCCCATAGGATGACAAAAGTTTTCTGTATCTAAAAGCAGGCTGCCACTCATGAATGAATGAAATCAAATTTAAAAGTTATTTTTCTTTTATCTGACATTAATAGTCATTTTGATGCAACACTGACATTGCTCTTCTTATGTTGTTTCCTTTTTATAACGCATTTACATAATTTAAGGACAACTCTGTAAGATTTGCACAATTGAAGGCAGTGCCAGAAAATGTATTTCAAGAGTCTTATAACTTGCAATCCTCACCAGCTCTATGTAATTTTGATGTGTCTTACAGCAAAGGCATGAGATGGAACATGGACACCACATGCAGTCCACTCTAGGAAGTGGAATTGGAGCAAACATTTAAATGAGCAGATACAGAAAAATGTCTGGCTGCCCCTTTACTGCCATCCTCAAGGGTCGACTGCCCCAACATTCAGCAATTCTCAGTAAGCTAACATAATTAAAAGGACACCCAGCCTTTTTCTACCTCCACCTTATTTCAACTGCCCATTTAAAGATCTAAAAAATCCTTTATTCTGACTCTTTTAGAACCAAAATATGCAAATTCTCACCTTTCCAGAGCTAAGGCGGCCCACCTCATTTAAGAGGCTGAAATGCCTTTAGCTCATGTAAAATAACCAAATTTAATCTTAAATAACAAATAAATGACAACAAAACTGGGGTTTAGGGGGCAGAACTGCTTAGAAATTTCTATCAATTCTCTACTAACTGTGAAATAAGCCCGGTTCTGCCACCATGTTCTACAGACAAATAATGTCATTATTTGTGACCTTTCTCAGCCTCCTATGAATAAGTTTAAAAACAAGCACAGAAAATGTTTATTAAATAAATTAGTATATGGTTAACAATAGTCAAGTATCTGAGAACTCACTTATGCTGTTATAAAATATCGATAGTTTATCTTAACATTAGAAAGGCATAGGAGTTCTGCAGAATTATAAAGCACGAATTGTTTGAGGAGTGTAATAGCAACATTGTTTAAATTAGATGAAGTATTATTTCTAAAAGACAAATTTGCAGATCCATTCATTCATGCTAAGATGTACAGCATGTATGGGAAAGACATCACTTTACAGATGCACCTGGGCAGGGGCACCCAGTGGCTGGGAAGGGTGCAGTATTTATAGCACTTCTTCATTTATACTTTACTGCCATTAATGTCTCTGTGAGTCAAGAGCTGATTAAGATAATATTCACTTTCTTGGATATTCAAATGGCCTGGATGTGACAAAAAGATTTGGCCAGGTGCCACAAAAAGCAATCAGATCTTAAGATTAAGGAGCCAAGCTTCTTGGAGGGAATCTAGGCTTAGTGGGATGGAAGACTCTACAATCTTAGGATTCTTGCTTGAGAAAAAAAGAATACAAAGTTGTAAATATAGAACTTCTATAGAAGTCAATTTAATATATAATGAATGAAAGAAATCTCAACAAACTATATACAATTTAAACTGAGAAATACTACCCCAAGCATAAAAATCCAATGAAACCATAATATTTTAATTAACTAACTCAAAGAGTTCTATAATATTTTTCTTCGTTTTTGGCTGGATGTTTTTTGATCACTTCTTCAAAAGAACAAAAGGCTGTATATGTTCTATACAGAGAGAACTTCCATCTCTTCAGGTGTTAATCAGGGCCGGTGTTACCCAAGACAAGGAGAGGTGTGATAGAAGAGAAGTTGGAGAACAAAGGGATAGGGTCTTAACTGAGGTTAAATATTTTATTTCAGCAAATTTTACAAAAACATATGTCTATATGAATAGACCTCTCTATGTAGAGGACCTCTCCCAGGGCCTGGAGGTTCCTTACAGGTGGGGGGCCTGACAGGTGAGCTGTAATAGTTTCTCAATAAACCCACTGCACTCAGCAGACGAAGATCAGAGAAGACATTCCAGAGTGGAGACAGGTGAATGCCTCAGTGTGGAAGAGGCAGAGCCCACAGAGCAGCCTCTCCTGCCTTTACCTCCCCTCCACCCTCTACCCCCAGCTTGTGCAGGCTGCCCAGAAAGTGGGAATCTATGTCAAGGACAAAGGGCATCTAGCTAGAGACTGTTATGAAAGAAAGCAAAGGGAAAAAATTTGTGAAATCTTGTGTTTGCATTCTTATAGGTAAAAATGGTCAAATATCAACAACTGCATATGAATTAACCTCATGATAATTATTCAAATTTAGTGAATGTTTAACATGTGCTGTGTTATTAGCACCTCTTAGGCCTTCTTATGGGTCGATTTGTACCCCTCCAATAAAGATAGGATAGGCTCCTAACCACCAGGACCTCAGAATGTGACCGTATTTGGAGATGGAGTCTTTACAGAAGTCATCAAGTCAAGAGGAGGTCGTTAGGGCGGGTCCTGATCCAATATGAATGGTGTCCTTATAAAAAGGGGAAATTTGGACACAGAGAGAAACACATAGAAGGAAGATGATAAAAAGAGGCTGGAGAAACGCCATCTACAAGCCAAGGCTGCCAGAGCTGGAAGAGGGGCTTGGATCACATTTCCCGCACAGCCCTGGGGAGGGACCAGCCCTGCTGACATCTCAATCTCAGACTCGCAGCCTCCAGAACTGAGACAATCATTTCTGCCGTTTTTAGTCATTCAGTTTGTGTGCTGTTATGGCAGCCCTAGGAAACCAACACAGGCAACTCCTTAAAGCCTCACTATGCTCCCGTAAGGTGAGTGCTTGTATTATCCCATTTATCTCAGACAGAAAACTGAGGCTCAGAGAAGCTAAGAACCATGTCCAAGGTCACAGAACTAGCAGGAGATGAAACTGGGCTTTTTGAACGCATGCAGTTCGAGTCCAAGCCCACGCTCACCATGCTTCGCCAGCTCAGGGGGGGTGCCTCTGAATTCAGTAATGCCCGCTATTAATCAGCAACATCCATGGATAATATAAGAACGTATTAAAGTCCTGACAACCACTTGTTCTCTGAAGTACTATTTTTTTAAAACCTACTGTAATCCTGTTGTAAGACAGGAAATTCCCCTCACTCAAGGATAAATGGCACCAGAAAAATATGACACTTAGAGTGAATGCAGATACCAAAATAAGTGATAAATAATGATGAAGGGAATAACTTCTAAGACTTCAGTTTGGGAGAAAACTAGGAATTAGTGCATTAATTCTTAGGATGAACAGAAAATGAACACTTCAGCAGTTCAATTGTACTAAATTCCTGATAAAATTATTTTACACCCTTTACTTCATGTTTAATTTTCATAGCATGAATATAAAGAAGGTCATTTTCCACAAGCATACTTAATGGAATCATTGCTTTTCTCAGCAGTATCTCTTATTCATTGCTGATCTGGAACTTTCTTGTTAGGAGAATCCATCTAGTCTTCACCCTTCTTGAGTTCTTCCCTGGCTCTCAAGTAGGTGAACTCTCTCAGAATCTCATTTGTAAATAGCTTGAGGAAAGCTCTGAGCTATTCTCCAACATGACTTTTGTGGACTTCATGAAATCCTAGCTTTTTTGCAAGAATCAGTTTTATTTTGTAGTTAAAATGCATTGTTCTGTCAGATGTTTACAACCTGGTGCAATCAGACTATATACCAGAAAAATCATGAGCCCTCAAAGTGCTCAAATGACATGGATGCAGGGAGGTCTTAAGTGCAGAGGGATGTGAAACAAGGATTGAGAAACATACTATGCAGTATGAGAAAAATACGGTTTTCCAGATAACCTCATAGTTTTAGATCTGAGAGCCTCCCATGCCCTTGTTTAGAACATCTTTTCCCAAAGTATGTTTCCAGCCCCTGGAAATGTTTTTAGTAAAGACACACACACACACACACACACACACACACACACACTACATTTATACACATACACACACATATGGAAGGGTGAGGAGAATAAAGAGGGAGAAGGGGAAGTTATGGTCAAATACACTTGGGAAACATTGAGTTAAACACAAATTTGAACGCTAAGAATTCTCTGGGAATATATAATGTCTAATAATGTACACTTTGAACCCCTTAAGAGCTAGACACAATAGGCAGTGTTTTCCAAACACTGTTTATTTGATGATAAAACTGTCTTTTCTAGCATTTAATAGGATCAGTGTTCAGAAGAGCACACTCTAAGAAATGCTGACTTGGAAAACCCTTTCTGTGTATCTGGCACAAGATTATACTTTAGCTAACTGATGGTGAATGACCATAAATTCTAACTCTAAGACAGCCAAACTAATATGACTTTGCTCTATCAAATAACAGTGTCCAGAGCTCAGCTTCAAATGGTTTGGAGGCTATGCCCATGGACTATTACAGGAAAAGCACTAGACTAAAAGGAGAACTTACTCACATCCTCAGGCCTTGAGGCCCTTGGTTTTGTTATCCAGTGGGGTGGGGCAGGTTTATCCCTAAAGATCCTTGTGGCAGTTGGAACCAGAATTAATGGGAAGAGAAGACTCAGCCTAGAAGATGCTAAGGATGGAAAGGTGAGGACCCCGTGAACGCTGCCACTATTAGGACCAATCACCCCAGAAGTCAGAGAACTGAACACAGCTTTCTGCCCTCCTGTAATGTCCAATCTTATTTGTAACAGCATAGGCACAATCAATAGGCAGACTTCTTTGCAAAAGAATTAACCTATTTAAGATTTTTTAAAAGATCACCAAGCCTGAGGGAAAGGAAAAAGTAGAATTAGAAAATGGAGAAGAGGTACTAACAGGAAAGATGGTGAAGGATGTCAAGTCCATGACAGATGAGCAGAGCAGACAGAGGAATACTGGAGAAGGCGTTCACCTTTATGGGAACCACGAGCACCCTAAACAAAATAGCCAAACAATGTCATTTACTTACTCATGCCACCGTTAGCAAAGTTTGCATGTCAGTACTGTTATTTAAAAAGCATTACAGTTAAAACTTCCTATCTTTTTTACCCGATAGTTATCATTTCTACCCTGCTCACATTCCCAAGCAGGTGAGTTGTCTTACGTTATTAAATCATATAGAAAAAGTCAGGCAAAATCCACATGAAAACCAATTAAGAGGCAGGCATCTGAGTCTAATTAGTCACTGCGACTGCATACACTTCCCAACAGGCTTTCTGTTAGCTGCTGCGGGCTTCCTAGCAGAAAGAAGGTCCAAGTTCATTGAAAAGAGATTAATTTATCTTCCAGGTACTATATTCCAGGAAGACCATAATGTTGGCATGCTCATATAAAATGTGGTAAGGTAATGGTGGGCCCGCCCCACCACCCCCCTCTCCCCTTCAGCCCGAAGTCTGCATAAAGCGAGGGCTCATGGGGCCTGCTGTCCACCTGTTCCATTTTGTAGACTCTCTAGAAGGGAGCTACAGGTTAAAGAAACTTCCAGCTTCCTCTGCCAGCTCACTGAAGATGAAACTTGGGACTTGGGGTACCACCCGCTTAAAAGCTTTGGGTCTGGATGGTGAGCCAGGCCAGCATTGAGGGTGGGCAGGGGAAGGGCTGAAGTTCCAAGCTGGCACTGGTCCAGGCCAGGAAGGCAGCTGGGGTTTCCATGCCACCTGAGGAGCACAGAATATATATTTCTTCTTCCATATGAGAAGTTGTAGGATGTATATGCATACACTTATATGTGTAGGATGTTTAAAGTTGTAAAAATACTTGTAATATAAATGCTTCCTAAATAACACCACAAAAAAGGCTATAAGAAAAACCCTAAATTGTTATCATCACAACACTTCTGTGGCACTCCACAGTTTTCCTTCATTAAATCAATGCATCCCGGAAGCTTATCATCTCATCACTTCACAGGAAATACTTGGAAACCTGGAATAATATAATGCAAGTATGTTGAGTGTGTTTTCTCTATATGCAGGAAAAGACTTTAAAGACTAGAAGAATGAAGAGACAAAACTTTTCTTGCACTGTCCCTCTCACATTAAAACTCAGTTGATCTTCTAGAAAATTCTGAATTGTTGTAGAACTGACATTCCTGACAAGGGTCTCGGCGTCAAAAAGTCATGGAATCATTTGAAAGGGAATCTCTGAGTCTTGGATGCCAGATGCAGAACTGAAGTCCTTCTGAGAAGCCTGGTTCTTGCCTTTTACAGGATGCCACCCCCAGAGCCACACCCAGTATGGGCCCAGGATGGCACAGAACGGGGATCCTCAACTTCAGCGCTGTTGACATACAGGGATGTAAACTCATCGGTGCAGTGGGACTGTCCCCTCACATGGTAGGATGTTTAGCATCCTATTAGATGCCCACTAGGTGCCAGTAGTACCTCTGCCCAGGTGTGATGAGCAAATGTCAAATGTCCCCTAGGGGTAGGGAGGAGAACACCCCCACCACCCCTTTGAAAACCACTGCCTAGATGTAGGGCCAAAGTCTTTCACAAAAACTAGACTTTAAATCTGTCAAGCGCCCAGATTTTGGATTGCAACTCCCAGATGGCTATGTCAACAGGGAAAGAAATCATTTTGGCCTGAAAATGTTTAAGGTTAGGTATTACTAGTCAGCTCCCTCGATAATTTTTTTTTATATCTCAGAATTGCCCCAGGAGAATTTCTGATTCTCAATAACTCTAAATTCTGATGAGCCCAGCAGGATGTTAGCTACCACAGGTAGCTCCAAGAGCATAAAAATAGTCTTTCATGGAACTAGAGCTTCATGCTTTACCCAGAATATTCATAATCTTGTTTAATTCTGAATGAGTTGCTCATTTAGAACTGTCAAGTTAGGGACAGAATCCATCTCAACTCTGGGAAACTTAGCCAAGCATGTAACCTTAGTTCTCATATAGTTGATACAGAACCTTTCTGACAACAAGCAGAGCTCATCAGTATATTATGGCCATTCCAATAGGTGATATTACAATTATATTATCAATATAAAAGTGCATGCACATTCTCAGTTCCCATGACAGGCAGAGAAGTCCAAATTATCTAACTGCTGTCACATTTTAAAGACACATTTAATATAAGAACGGCATTGTTTTATGTCACTTAAATTGGCTCGACCAAAATTGTGTCTTTCCCACTATGTTTTGACAATAGTATTATGAATTGGACTTTGAGAAACATTAATGGCCAGAGATAATATGATGAGGTTTTACAGAATGGCCTATAAAAACATTCCTTCTGCATATTAAAGACCCATGAAACAGCAATGAACCTTGAGAAAAGCTGTGTGTTTTTCTTACATTATTTTATCAGTGGCCCAAAAGAGAGTGCAAAGCAATCAGTACTGAACTAATTTTGCATAAACTCTAAACATTTCAGACTTAGGTTAAACACAGGACTACAAAGTACAAATGTCCCACGGACTGCTGAGTCTGTAATTTGTGAGTAATTGAGATTCCCCCTTTTAAGTCTATCCTGGTGGAATAATACGTGGAGAGTTAATTTAACAAACATTGAGGCCCATTCCTCAGGAGGGACTCTAAACTCTGTGGTATAGAAAGAAAGAAGCTCCTGAGACACTTTTAAAGTGAACCAAGGGCTGGCAACAGGCATGTGGCTTATTGCATTCCAAGTAGGCCCTTGCAGGGAAGTCCAGTGTAATTAGGTATCCGACTGTCAACAAAGATTCGTTGAAATTACAGAATTGCTTGGGTGGCAATGTCCCCAAATCTGCAACTGGTATTGTTTCTGACAAGCAAACCCAAGGACTCCCTCCAAAATCTATTATAACCTGATTTTTGGAAAGGATAAGTTGCTTCTGAAAACATTTGAGCTTAATAAGTGTACATATGACTCATCTGGGTTCTGTCTGTAGTATTATCTCTGTAACACAGGCAGGCCGCATGGCTTACTGGCAGGCTCTGTGCAGGAAAGAGAAGCCAGGCCCATTTGCTGCCCAGAAACGGGGCCTTCCAGGCCAGTGGCGCCAAGCTGGTTCTGAGAACCTGCTTATCGGACTCATCTGAGCACCTACTAAAAATGAAAATTCCAGGTCCCCACCCAGATGTACTGAATCCAAGTCTTGGGGATGGGAGCCCCTGGAATCTGTCTTCTAACGTCATCCAAACGTGATTCTCAAGTACCCTGGAGTCTGGCTCTCAAAAGACTGATATGTGAACTTTGATTTCCATCTTCATTTCCTAATGTCCAGAGCTTCTGTCAGCTTTTGGGTTGTGTTTGGTCAGTCACGGAAGCCACGTGTTGAGTGCCAGGTTCAGTTTGCGAGGTGCGGGGTGGGGCCTGACTTTAAAACCCAGATGCCCACTCCCCCTCCTTAGTTCCGGCTCTTCCCACAACCACCCTTACGTGAGGCACTGTTTTCCACATACACAGATGCAGACATACGCTTATAGAAGACAACAGCAATGCCTACCTGGCCCTTCTCTCAGGATGAACCTGTTTCATGACTTTTCTAGAGATCCTGGTTTGACCCTGTGAATAGGTGTTGCATTTACCAGAGAAAAACTGGAGCCATGCCTCTTCTTCTCGCCCCTTCCAACTGCAATATGATTTCATTTTGAAAGGAGACCCTCCATTCCTCCATGAAGTCTCACAAAAACTACTTATCATATGGACTTGCCATCAGCCCTACTCTCGGGCATCAGCTTATACCTCCTGATTAATAACTAGCACCTCCTCTTTTCTCTTTCTCACGGGCCATCCTACAGTCCACAGTTATTGCCACCAAATAGTGAGATCACTAACAAAAAATGGGAGAGATTTTTGTGAAAAGAAAATGTGCAGGAGGACTGGAAAGAGCTTAACACCTGCTTATTTCTAACCCCTCGCCTTACCTCACATGACATAGGTCATTTGGTTAAAGGGAACATAGTATCCTTCAGAAGGACAACACACTCATCAAAGAGAAGAAAGAGACTTTAGAAACTTCTACTCAAACTGATCATTTTAACCCAGATCTTTTTTGAGAGAGAAATATAACACATGCATATCTGAATCTTCCTCCCAATTACAGGCATTTAGCATATCATTAAGTGTCCACTTTTATCACACAAATCAAACACCGTCTCCGATCCCCAGAGACTCCCAACTAAGATTCAAGGTTCAAAACTAGAATGCTATCATATTCTACAACTCGTTAGTACAGGCACATGGCCATGAGCGTGGAGCGGGACTCCTGAGTGTCTGCACATGTAAAGGGCAGAGTGCACACGCACAGGCCAGCCTGTCCCCGGAGGCATCCATGGGCCCAGCAGTGCCAACAACAGCTGTGGCCCAAAGACTGTCATGAGACACTCACCTTCTGAAGTTCCGTTGATAAAGGAGGGATCAGGTGGTCAAATTCATTTGAAAAACACAATCAGCTACAAACCCTATATTCGTTTGCTAGGGCTTCCATAACAAAGTACCACAGACCAGGGGACTCCATCGACAGAAACTGATTTCCTCACCATTTGGGAGGGTAGAGGCCTGACATCAAAAGTGTCCGCAGGGTTGGTTTCTTCTGAGGCCTCTTTCCTTGGTGTGTAGACGGCTGTGTCTTCTTTGTGTGTCTGGTCCTAATATCCTCTTATAAGGACACCAGTCATTTTGGATTACGTCCCACCTGTATGACCCATTTTAACATAATTATGTCTTTAAAGACCCTGTCTGCAAGGACAATCACATTTAGTAGGGGGTTAGGACTTGAACATATGAATTTGGGTGGAGGGGACTCAGCCCATAACAACCCCTTTTGTGCAGATTTGCAAACATACTACCCTATCAAACTCTGAAAACTCATCAAGAAAAGGCTGACCCTGTCAGAGGCAGCAGTCCTCCAGTTTATCTGACCACAGAACTTTTCCATATTGCATCTCTTCACATGCTGCAGACCCACAGCTGCACAGTGCACAGCGATGGGTGGCAGTCAGCACCTGGGTTTGCCCAAAGACCCAGGCCCACTGCACAGAGTCCCTCCCCAGCATGCATCCATGGAGCCTGGGTTTCCCCAGTCAACGGAAGCTTCAACTGAGTCTCCACCCCACAGATGGAAGGGAAGGGGAGGGAAGGTGGGGAGGGAAGACTCGGGGAAATATCAGATATACTTCCAAGACATTCCAGATCCAGATGGGTAGTAAAAGAAGGAGAGGAGGTAAGGCAGAGATAAATAACAATATAAAAGAGAATACAATAAAAAATTCATGAATGCTGAGGACATCCTTGTTACAGAAGTCAGACAGATGGATTCAGCGTGGACCCCAGTGCCCACAGAAGGCCACACAGAGCAGGTGGGACTAGGCCTGAGCTGGAATCGTGAGTGGGACATTGACATAAAGGTGGGAGAGTATCTTAGGACCTTAACTGGAATGCAAATAGAGTTATAGGAAAAGGGAGTGGCAATTTTGGGTGCTGAGGCTTTGAACCCAGAAAATAGGAGAATGCTAACTGTCCCAACAGAATTAGGAATGCTGGAACAAAAGACCCAAATATACTCTTGGTTGTGTTTTGATGAATTTAAGGAAAAGCACTACATCTGTAGTGAATATGTGTTGTTTTTGCCCATCAACATCCATTCCCACTTCTTTTCATAAAGCAGTACTCGGATTGTAAGCCATGCAGTATGACAAAACTATGTCCTTCTGAAGCTAGGGAGAGAGGCTCTCTCTCCACCATTAGAGGCATGGTGGGAAAAGCATGAGTACTTTGTAGATCCAAGCTAAGCTCCTGGATGGATTCAGTGTGGACGCCAGTGTCAGGATGAGTCCAATCCAAAGGAGGGCAAAGCAAACAGAATGAGAAAACTCTAAGGCCTTGTTATAGCATGGGAGCCCCTGGGTCAAACCACACCTGAAGCCATATAGTTTGGATTTTTCAGCTAATGAATTTATCATTCAAGCAAGTTTAAGTTGTGCTTTCTAGCATTACAGCAAACATGTACACACACATGTTCACACACAAATGTTAACTGACAACATACCCAACTGTTAGGTACTGATAGGCTGGGCTGGTGATATGAATTTGGGAAACAATTTCAAAAAAATGATAAACAAAGCAAAGGTGGTTCATAGAGAGAGGAGTAAGAGAGAAAAGATAACTGAAAATGAGATTGTGTAAGTCATTATGGGCAAGGGAAATCTGGGGTGTGGATGAGTCAAAAATAAAGGAAAGAGAGAAGGAGGGAGGTAAGAGAAAGACCAAGAGAGTTAAGGATCAAAATCCCCAGCGCGAGGGGTAAGAGGATTCCAACGTTTTAATTGTTTCTCAAGGAAAGGCACAGAGACAATGACTATTAGCTATTGAGGACTCGTGTTGTGCCAGGCAGTGCTCTGAGTACCACACATTTAATAAATATTCAATCCTGTCACCATTACTGTGAGGTAAGTACTAGCATTCATTATCACTTTACAGATGAGGAAGCTGAAGCACAGAGAGGTTGATGGCCTTGCCCACAGTCACACAGACAGTAAATGGCAGAACTAGAATTGGACCCTGATATTCTGCCTCTAGAGCTCAGTCTCTCACCAGTTTACTCTATACCTCTTAACCCTCAGCATCTGCCTGGAACCGCTGCTTTTATGAATAGGTCTAGGAATGCAGGTAGGGATTCATTTAACCAAAACTTGATCTTCCACATTCAGCTTGTCTTGAATGTCTGAAATTCTGCCACTTTCGAATAAACATTGCTCTCTTTTTATGGCGCTGTTAAAATGTAAATGATGGAAGGCAGCTTATTCAGCCATTCACATCTTAGCATGAATTCATTTGATAGAAAACATTCTTCTTACCTTATATTCAGTAACAGGGGCCATATAGATTTGTTAAAAGCCCGAGACACAACAAATCAAATAGCTCAGAAGAGAGAGGATCAAACTCCCCCTTCCCATTTCTCCTGTGAATCAAGACATTTTTCTCCTACCCAACTTCTATCACCACTGAGCACAGGTTTTAAAAGATCATCATAAAGGTTAGTCTTACTGTCCACAAGCCCAGCCCCACAGGCTACTTCTAGAGGCACAATTTTGATGTTTGTTGTAAACATCTGTCTCGCTTAGGATGAAGGGTTCTAATAGTATCAAAAACGAAAATACCTCATAGGGTAGACTTCCCCAGTAAAACACCAAAGGCAGAAAATATACATGAATATGAATATTTATAGATTTTATTAATTTTAAAATCTTGAGATATCAACATAGACTGAGCCAAGTTTTTAAAAAAAAAAAAAAAAAAGCAAAGAACCAACAAAGAAAAATCTTCCTACAGGGCTAGAACAAAGTCCTCTTTCTCCAACTTTGCTTCACACATCACTGCCTCCAGGAAGTCTCTCAGGATAGCCCTCCAATCCTCCTTTGTTGCAGGTCTTAATTATTTCTTTAATATCCGTTTCCCTCCATGAACTTTACTTACATCTACAAGAGCAAGGACTGGAATGGTCTGGTTCAGCCCCCAGCACTTGGCTGTGGAGCTGGCTTTCATGAATTAATAAAAGAAAGCAAAAAGGTGTTACTCCAAATGTATGAACATTCCTACAAATCATCAATAAAGAGGCCAACACTGCAGCAGAAAAGTGAGCAAAGCGAGTATGTTCATGAAAGTAAATGCAAAATAAAATAATGCCACCATTTTTCAACCATTCTCCCTTCCATTTATACCCAAATAAATAAAAGGAAAACTGATACAGTACTCCATGTGAGGACTGGTCACACTCATAGGCTGTTACCACTTTCTGCAGGGAACTTCCGCTCCTGTATTGACATATTTAAAATGCAAATGCCCTTCAGCTCAGCAATTCCGCTTTTAAAGGAATGTCCTTAAGAACATATACAAATATTCATCTACAAACAATCAGTGCAGTATTGTGGATAATAGCCAAGAGAAATCTCAATAAGCAGTTAAGAGAGGATTGGTTAAATTACTCACGTTAGTAAAATGAAATGATATGCAGCATTTTTAGTTACCATTTATTGGGCCCTTCCTCTGGCCACTCACCAGGCATTGCTCTAAGTACTTAACATGCACTGTCTGATTTAATCCTCTGAGCACTTTATGAAGTGGGCATTATAATTATGGCCATTTTCCATGAAAGGAAATTGAGATTTAGGGAGGTGAAGTACTTTGCTCAAGGTTACACAGCTAGTGAAGAGCACAGCCAGTGACCGTCTCAGAGGCCAGGCAGGCTCTTGATCACCAAGCTATCTGCCCCCAAGTTAAAGGTGTCAAATATGCATTTAGTAGCAGGGAAAGATATTCCTCTGTTCTTGTTACATTAAATAAAAAGACAGATTACAAGACAGTACACGATATGATTGCCTTTTCACAAAACACATATCATATTAAAATACATGTGCTTTTATGCTATGTGTACAATGCATATCTGTGTTTAATTTTGCACAGGGACTAAAAGAATTTATATGTAAAGGTCATCTCAGGGTGGTGGGGTCATGGAATAATGAAGTCTTTTTCTTTTCTTTTTGCTTACCCCGATGTTTTGTGGTTTTCCGGGAAAAAAAATAGATCACTTGTCCAATACTTTGGTGGGATTTTTTTTTAAGTTGAACTCAAAAGTAGCCTAGAATTTCAGAAGACCTTACACGTCAATTAGTGTAATCTTCTTACTGGCAAGAAGACTGAAGCCCAGAGAAATCATGTGAGTGAATTAAAAACAGGGCCAGGAGTGGAATCAGCCTGCTTATCACCAGCCCACGGCTCTTAGCACTCCCCTTACCCGACGCAGGCACGTGCATATGCTCTCATGCGTGGTAAAGAACAGCTGAATGTGCTGAATGCTCATTGGTTTCCTGAGCAGCAAGCAGTCCATCCTGCCTCGCCATGACACTGGTCCTGAGTGGGCCCTGACTCCCTAGGAGATAACGTATGCTATGGGAGACCAGCAGGCTGAAGGAAGTAACACTGCAGCCTGGTTGGCAAATGACCTTCAAACAACTCCGGCTAATTTTTCTAAACCAGTGGCTCTTAACAGATGTGTGTGTCAGCACCCCCTAACAACTTATGCAAAGATGAGGCCCCCACGGAGACTCTGACTCAATGGAAGTAGACAGGGCCCCAGGCCAGAATGTTCTGAAAGACCTTTCCATGCAATACTAATGTCCACCCATAATTAAGGAACAGAACTCTTCAAGGGTCAGTGTCTTAACTGGAAGGTAGACACCACTGGTAACAGCTTTATTTAAAATTCTTCCTTTCTGCAACAGTCCTGCAGAAGCCTTGTAATAGATCTGAGTTCATTTTCAGGGGTCCTTTCCAATTCTAAAGAAAATGTTACAAAGAGCAGAGGACATGTTGGCACCATCCACAGCATTGCTTGGATAGATCTGGCCAAACCTCCCACCAAGGACCTCAGAACCCAAGGCTGGTTGGTAATGAATGGACACAAGGCTGAAAGCTCCGTGAGGGTCTGTGTTGGGGACCAAAGCAGTTCAGTCTCAGCAGGCCTGCATCCATAGTCTAGAAGGTTCCACCAGCCACTGCTGCTGAAACAAGGGTTAAGGTATCACATACAAACCAAGGACCTTTTTTCACTAAGGGAGCCAGGCCCACAGTAGACAGGGAGAGAGGGACAAAAACACAGAAAGATGGTCCCATTTGGAAAAGAACACAACACTCTAACAATAAAATGGAATGCAAAGGAGAAGCAAAAGGAAAGACATAGAGAAAATTAGGACGTATTTGTAAAATTGTGAACTACATTATGCTATATTACCAGTAATTTCAGTGGCTGCTTACTTAGGAAAGCTTCTTTAAAAGAAAACTAGAAAAGCTTTTTCTTAGTTGAATAATAATAGAATTTTAAATACTTGGTGTGGTTTCTTGCTTTTTGACATTGTTCATATTTGTTATTTGTATATATTAATACCTAAGAAGACTTTAAATAAATCCTACCTGGGAACCATTTTTAGAAATTTTCATTTTTTTTTGCACTCCTCTTTTTAACAAGACGAACTCTGTAAAACCGCTTAGGGATACATTACAACTGTAAAGAATATTACAGCTAATAATGAAAATTTAAATGATGGATTTTTTTTCTTTTAAATTACATCAAATTCCTCTAACACAGGAGGTGCTAATGCTTCCTTACAAGAATGTGCTGTGCCTGCTCATTGACATACACCATTTGGGATATTTTTTAAATCCTTCGTTCCTTGATAATACCAGGGGCTGGCGGTAGGAATAACTGAGTCCAGGAGAGTGCAGGACAAAGGATGTCCCCTCAAGCCCAGGTGTGGATCTCAGATACCTACGTATTTTTGGATTCGAGGCTGCATTAGTCAATGTCCCCTGGTCTGGCCAGCTTCCACCTAACAGCTTGAGCAAATCCCTTGGGGCAGAGGCCTAAGCCTGCCTGCTCTTCTCCCTCTTCTGAAGTCTCCGTTGATGTCAAAAGTTCAAACCCAAGGGTCTCAGCCTGTCTCTGACTCAAGGCTTTTATTTCACAGCTAGAAAACATTTGCCCCAGGGATTCTATTAAGCCAGGAAAAATTCATAGAAACAGCCCTCGCCGTAGAGTCAGAAGGCAAAGGCTGAAGACTCTGACTTGCATTTGTGATATGAAACTTCTCCAAGTTTCTGCGTCCTTCATAAGGCGGCAGAAAGCAAATGTGTCTTAAAGCATTTGACATAGTGTATAACCTACAGATACAGGTGACAGAGAGAGAAACAGAGGCGGACACCAGGTCTACATTGTCCCAACATCCCTGCTGGCCCAGAGCCCAGCCTGCCAAGCAGGGTGCCTCCGTCCCTGCACAAGCAGGCCCTGCGAACTCCAGAAGGCCTGGCTCCTGGCGCCCACCTGCACGAGTAGCCAGCTAGCCTTGTTCTGCCAAAGACCCTGTCTGCTGACCACAAGCAGCAGAGAGCTTTTACTCCATCTGAGATCTGCCAGTCAGCAGTGCTCCTGTTTTATGGATTTTTATTCGTTGTAATCTTTGCTTTCTGCAGGTGGGATTGGTTTAATAAAAAAAAAAAAAAATGCTCTGCAATAATGGTGTTAAACAAACGGTGCCGGGCCTGGTATTTTTAGATACATTAAAATTCTCTTTAAGCACAGTGTGAGGGCCTGAAAAATTCAGGCTGTTTCCCACGGCTGAGCGAATACAGATAAGAGGTTTACCCAATTTATAAGGCAAGAGAAAGAAATAATCATGTGTGATGGAGTTGGACAAATAATCCGGCCCCAAACAATTCTGAAATACAATGCAGTTAGGGGACACCGTGCCGGGGCGCCAGCAGCACCGCATTCTCCTCTTGCATGAATCAACAACAATCTAGAATTCTGATGCTCACAGGCCTCACGCGTAACTGCAAACTGTAGGCAACTAAAAATCAGGACACAGCCGATACAAACATGCAAGTGTGAGGCACATACACTCTTTCTTCTACATGTTTGTGAACCGATTTCACAGGGCCCCAGGGACACACCGCTGCCTTCCCCATCATGCTGGAAAAAGCAGCTCAATTAACGGCAGCCAACAAATATCCATCTATATATCAGGGAGAAATTCATATTCAATGGATGTTTTCTTGGAGAGAAGGAAGAAGTTTCATTATAGAATCCACACAGCAGAAATGGATGGAATTTCTCTAGGGCTGCCCCCACCCCGAAGCTCCTCACTCCAGCCAACAGCTGCGCCTCCCACTTCCTCCCACTTCCACCCACAGAGGTCAGCTCTCCCCTATCCTGGACATCAGGTAATGGAAAAGAAGGGCTCTTCCCTCCTGTAGCGTCTGCTTCTGTGGTGAGGACTTACCTGCAGAGGGGAAGGATAGAGGAACGGCAGAGGCCAAATCCCTCATTTCCTGGGACATGGCCTGGACTGTGGTTGGGGTACAATATAGGAAGGATTGGAAGGCACTGAGAATTATGGGAAGGAAATGGGGAGATCTTAGGGCGGGAGGCCCCTCTGGAGGCCGCCAGGGTGAGGAACATAACCCCCACCACCACTTCACAACCCTTGATCCACTCCAGCTCTTAAGGAGGCTGCTGAGCCACATCGAGAAGACCAGGGTTATGGGTATAGACGGAGCCCAACTTGGTCTCCACTCACCTGACATCCTCCCCTCGTGTCTTCCACCTGTAACTCAGGAAGACTCGGGAATATACTTGTCATTTCAGGCTCCTTGTCCAAACAGAGCTGCCCTTCCCTCTGGAGTCACTGGGACCCTAGTGTCAGGTGACTTCACAGGGCCCCATGGGAGAGAGCAAAACACTGGGAGGAACTGACAGAGGCCCCAGGTCTGACGTGCTGGCCACCAACCCAGATGAGTCTTACCTGGGCTGCTCTCCAGCAAGCCCCACCTGAGGGTGGCAGGCCCTGAGCCCTGCTGTACTGCACTTACACACACCCCAGCGCCGCTCCCAGGACCGGACACATGCACACACCGCCACCACCCCTTGCATGCCCAGCTCCCCCACGGGGCACCCATCACTGGGCTGGACCCACAGGTCATCTTTCACACAGCTGCCAGGGAGTGTGTCCTGAAATTCTGAAATGGAAATTTCAATCCCTCTCCCTCTAACACACACGCATGCATGCACACCCACACACACACTCTTGCTTAAATACCTTCAAAACAGAGAAGGTCCCTTTGCTCTTACAGAAAGTTTAAATCTCCAAATGGCTTGCAAACCCTTCATGATTCGGCCTCTGCCTTTAACACTCTCCACACCCCAGCCCTTTTTGCTTCTTGGGGTTCCTGGAGCAGAAGCCCTGCCAGCCTTAGATCCTTGCACATGCTGCCGTCTCCTCCTCCCCCTCCTCCTTCCCTTCGTCCCCTTCCTTCTCCACCCTTCTCAGAACCAGCTTCTTACCATCTTCAGGCATCACTTCAGCACCTCCCCAGAGAGGCGTTCATGACCATCCTCCCTAAGTCATGTTTCCCACCCACAAACCTACACAAGGCACAGCACCCCATGGCTCTTAGCTTCATGGTGCTTACTGAAATTTGCAGTCACTAATTCCTTTGTTCTCTTTTTTCACTGTCCATCTAGGAAGCTTACTGTTAACTCCAAGATGGCAGAGACTATGATTCATTCATCCAGCATCAGCACTATGCATATGGTAGGCTCCTGAAATCATGGCATTATTATAATTTATACTTTTTTCAGACACACCAAAGAGCATTATCTTTGCTGTATTTAGGGAATAGTGAAGAGACGGCCTGCACTGGGGATTTGGTACTTTGAAGATCCAGAAACAAATATGGATAAATATGATTACAGGCTGGCAGGGTAGCTCTTGGAAGCTCAGATGATAAATCAGGGCTTGATCTGCCTCCACGCTTTGAGAGGAGCAGTGATGAACCAAAGTGTACCTAGAGGTTGAGACTGAGTCTTCACACCTGGAACATGGAAGAGGAGAGGGCTCTGAGCCTGGGTTGGTTAAAAATAATGTAAGACAGAGCAATGTCTTCAAATACCATGTCCAAAAGGAGGCAGATTCACTGGTCATTCTCATGGACAAAATTGGGTCCAACTGGTATAAGTAGCAAGGAATTGACTTCACCTCTATACAAAATTAAACATGATAATACCCCAGGCTCTCCAATAATGAAACCTATTACCTCATTGAAGTCCCTGGTGCCAGAAATAACAAGCAAGGGGCAGAAGACTGTTAGGAAGATCATTTCTTTACCCAGCAAGAAACTGGGCTTCTATGATCTCTTTCCATCCTAAGACTCAGAGGGTGATGGAGAGCCACCGAAAGTTTTGAGCCGAGAGTGACCACATTTTTTTTCTTACAAAGTGTGGTATTAGAAAGATGTGTGAAAGCTTTTGAGAAAAGTTTTCAGTACCAAATGAAAAAATTAGAGGTACCTTGGGAGAGCATAAGACCAGGATGGAGAATTATTACTCCAAGTGAACTCTAACTGGACAAAAACAGTATAAGAAAATAGTGCATATAAGATTTTAATAGCTGTCAAAGGCTCCAAGGTAGGAACTTTCTTCATAACTAACATCTTTAATGATAAGTAGGTGAAGGCTTCTGCATTGGGACTTTAGAATACATCTCAGTAAGAATGACTCCTGGCCTTAACATTCTATGTGGGATACTTAATTACAGCCGTGCTCCAGATGAAACACTTGTGGGATATCCCATCTGTGTACATGTATCCCAACCAGCAGTTGAAGAGTGATTAAAGTAAGACCTTCTTATACCATATTTAACTTTCTACAGGAGCTTTATGCTATGTAACACTGCTAGTACAAAACACTTATTTAAAATTTTCAGAGACGCGGCTTTCCGGTTCACCATCACCTGACAGTTCTTCACCTGGTTTAGGTGGGGAAGAAAGGCCACATTTTCACAAACTGTGATGGGAGCCTCCAGGTGCTCAGCCCACCGTGATCAAAGAGCAATGATCAGAGCATTTCCTCTGCGGACTCCCCTTTTTCCTGTCCTTGTCTTTTTGTGTGACTAAAGGAAGGGTCTCCGCAGTGGAGATGCCATCTGTGAAACCTGGATAGTGATTTAAACATTTGCCAAACCATCCCACTGCTAGAACTAAATGGGCTTTGCCCAAGGGTGGCAGTGGCTACAATGTCAAGTTGCTATAAATACACCAGCCCAGACCCACATCACCTGGAACCTCTTCTGTGCATGGGGGAGCATGCACCTGTTGCCAGCTGACTTAATTCTCTTTTAACATTTAATGGAAAAGCAAGAAGCATGGTTTTCACCACTGGCTATTGGAGAAAATGCTTTGCCATTCATACTGGAAGGAGTCATGAGAGAGAGGAAAGATGGTGACATAGGTGGTGAATAGCACACAGCTTCTTCTGGTCTGTCCATGACTAGGTCAAACCTACTGTAAATGGTAAGTTCAAGTCTATGATGCCAGCCAGGGCCATCATTAAACAAAAACATAACCTCACAGGCTGAATACTAAAATATGTGTTGACACTTTTGGAAGGGTTGAAAAGAGAGAATGAAAAATAAAAGGAAGGCCCAAGATTTTTACATTTCTTTTTTGTACTTTGGTCAGCAAAAGGATATGTTTTTGAACTTAATAGAGGGTGACACCAGATTTATTTAGTCTGGAGGACTAGCCAGCCCTTACGTACATGAAGTAATCCTGTCCAAACCACAGCACAGGTGCCTCGATTGTCTGAGGCAACAGTCTTGGAACCAGCAGGAGGTTAAACATCTGAAAATATTCCTAAGACTCCTAAGACATCATAGCCACTGAAACAGGGTCAGGCTAAAACTTTCTGGCAAAGCCAATATGCAAATTAAAGTTGGTGATTTCTACTGAGAGTTTTGCCTTGGGAGGTTTCACAGCTTGGTCTCCAAAGCCCTGACTCGAAACCGCAATGTCCAGCCAGCCAGTGAGGTTCCATGCTTCTCAGCTGAGACCCACACCGACAGATGCATCTCCTGAAGAGGTTCAGGACCTTAGAATCTTCACTGAAGAACCAAACTAAGCCATGGCGGTCTCTCAAAGCCCTGCTCCCACCCACAGGAGCACAGATTCCACTTAAAAGTTTCAATAGATTAGAGGTGGGGTAATGTTTGCTCAAACAGCACACTAGGGGTTACATTTAAACCCCCAGGACTGTACCCCAATGTGATTGAGGATATGCGGGGGCAACTACGTGGTATGAAATGTAGTAATTATGGGTCTATTAAGACAGTCTCTGTCAAGGTCTCTAAACGTTAAGGAGGGGTGGGATTCTTACAGCAAAGGTAAGCTGGACTTTTTTTTTTTTTTTTTTGGTCAGAACGAAACAAAATAAGAAATTTGCTGGGCACAGTTTCAAAATGTCTCAGATACTAAAACTTTCCGTTGGACTCAGAGCAAAATCTGGTAAAGCAAGAGTGATGTCAGAGCCTCTCGCCTACATTTCAATCTTGGAAATGAAACAATGTTTCAAACCATGAGATTAGTGAAGGAGAGAGAAAGAAAACGTGAGGAAAGAAAAAAGAACGGAAATTTTACAAAAGATTCCCAGTTTATCACCCTCAGACATGAGGGCTGGAGTAGGCAGGCGGCTGTAACCCGGCGTCCCTGCGCTGTCGGGGCGGGCGTGGATGGGACACATCCACCTGACATGGATGCGGGGGAGGGCTGCCGGGAGGTGGTTCCCACCGTCAGGGGTGCTCCTCCCGGGATGGCGCCGCGCCGCCAGGCCCCACCCACCTCGACTGTCCCCGTTGTCTGTTTGCGCAGCCCAGCGGCTGTCCTCCGTGGGTAATGCATCCGCAGCGCGGCCGCTAGTTAAGCTTCAGGCCATTTTTCATAGCCTCGGGTGGCAGCGGCAGAGAGCCCTCTGGAGCAAGCAACCTTGGCCAGGCCCGGATCTCAGAGCCAGGTGCTGGGGACGACCCTGCACGCGCCTGCCCCGCGCCCACGGTGTTGATCAC
Organism: Manis javanica; assembly: GCF_040802235.1. Lineage (NCBI taxonomy): Eukaryota > Metazoa > Chordata > Mammalia > Pholidota > Manidae > Manis > Manis javanica. The sequence continues at coordinate 71,129,176 of NC_133168.1, forward strand.
CCGACAACTCCCTCCCTGCAGGAGGCAGGAGGAGGGCCCCGCCCGAGGAACTATTCGCCTTTAAGAGAAGGGGCTCAAAGGTGTCCAGGGAGGAGAGCCCGCGTAAAGAGCGAGCGCACATTCACCTGTGGTTAAGCAGAGACCACCCTCCCCCCCCCCACCTCCGCTCTATAAAGGGTTAATTCCTCCGCTGCCCTGCATCGCCACAGAGCTGGGGGAGGAGATCAGCTTGCTGGGCACAGAGACAGAAGAGGGTGTTGATCAGGAAGGATTTCTGCAGACCCAGGGGCTGGGATGTGGGTACTAACCAGTGAAGGTAATTCTGCAAAATTGGAACACACCCGCATTGTATCTGTAGGCAACTCCGACAAAGGGCACCATCTCGGAAATTGAATAGAGATTTGTCCCCTGTCTCTCAGCCTACTGACCCACTTTCCATGGGCTACATCTCCCCAGATCCCTGCCCCTGGCAAAATCTTCCTGTTAGCCAAAAGGGAGAAAGGAGTAGGACTTGGGATCATAATGCAGGTGGAAATAAATAACATGGGCCTGCTCAACATTTTTTTTAGAGAGACATAGGTCTCTCTTTTTTCCCAGAAAATCCTTTCGGAGCCACGCCTCCCTCCCACTATAAACGCACACATGCACCTCAGGGTGGGTCCCCCTGCTCCCCACCCAGGGTCTGAAATTCTACATTTAGTCCCATTGTTTAAAGCCCTGAAAACATCCTCACCTAAAATGTTAAGAGTGCTACTTTGGAAAGAGAACACTCTGATGCATTCTTAGGTGTGAACATTGTGGCGCAGAGAATTTTCTCAGAGTATCCAGCTGAATGAGGCAAAGGACAGAGCCCAGAGCAGGAGACGCTGCCGAGCTGGAGCACCCCAGAAGCAGTACACATGCACACACACACCTAAAGACGCCAGATCTCCATGATTTTTGTTGATTGGCTTTAGTGAATTGTGAGAAGCCCAGTGTGGCACTAATAATTTTGCTACATCCACTGGAGTGGCTATAAAGAAACACAAGTTACTCGCATGATCATTGACCGGCAGTGTTGCCTCCTCCCTCCAAGGGCCCGCAGGGGTGGACTTGAGCGTCAAGCACATTTAAGTTTGAGTTCTAATTTTCCCACCTTCTAATGCAATTGCCTGAATCCAGGTTGGCTAGTCTGTCCTCTTAACCTCAGGCAAATTACCTACCATCCCCAGGACTCTGGTTCCTGCTGTACTGTACCTGAGTACAGTCATATCAGATAATCAAGCCACACAATGCACAGCACGGTGCCTGGCACATAGGATATACATGCTCAATAAAAATGAACCATTTTTACTTTGATTATAATTGTGAGACTTTGACCAGGTGATTTTCCTTCTTTGAGGCTCGGATTCCTTATCTGTAAAATGGACCTGAGACCTTATCTACTTTCACAGGAGCACGGTGAGGTTTGAAAGAACTACATGTAAGGTGCCCCAGCACAGTGCCTGACATGAAGTGAGGACGCACTCAGCAAATGAGAGCAGCGCTGGAGAGGAGGAGGGGAAGGGAGACTGAGAGATGTTCAAGCCGCACCAGGAAATTCACAGGCATCAGCCCTACTACCCCTGCCCGGAAAAAGTAGACCTGTACGCACCCATATTCGCCTCTGCCGTGCCTATATGGAGATGACCTCTCGCTGACCAGATTGCTTCTCTTTTGCCAGATCAGTTTGAAGCCACAATAACAAAGATCAAGTGATCTGGTCTGAAACCACAAAGAACATAACCCGATTCAGGAAATTTCAGATATTTAATTGCTACTTCCTTTCCCCCATTTTCCGAAGCTCTGATGCGAGGTAGTATCTTAGAGAACTGACTCATCTGCCGGTATTTGTTCATTACAGCTGTTGCTAGGAAGTTATTATGTAAATGGCTCAGATCCTCACTCTCCATTATGCTTTCTTCTTGTTATTCTGAGATGGGAATTAAGTGCTAGCCCTGTGCTACATTTTCATTAGAGTCTTTCTGTACTCTCCCCTATTTTTCTCTCCTCCTTTGTCAGTCACTTTAGAAGTTAATCTTTTTATATTTTAAAGACTTTAAAGAAGATGTGAAAACTCTTGAGTGTCTTGGGGGAGGGACTGGATTTCCAAGTAGATTGAGCTCCCCTCCTTCATTGTGTCAATATTTAGTGCCTGGCTTTTTTTTAATTTTCAAAATTCAAATTAAAACATCATCATGCTCCTATAAGCTTCACTACTTCTAATAATCAAAGAACAAGTTTCAACTTGACACATGGATAAGGCAGTGCCGAGCCACATTCATTACCATCCCTTCCACTGGATTAGGTAATCACGTTTAATAAAGATGCAAATCTTCCAAGATACAAGGGGGAAAAAAGTCACTAGGACTCAAAGTTCAAGAAAATTTAAGTGAGTACCATGAAATCAATTTGGAAAACATAAGACTAGGTGGTGGTTATATTTTTTGCCACGTTCCAAAAGATCTTTGTGACCTGTTCCCAAGTGCAGAGTCAATATAATTTTTACTCCTGAAGGTTTTCCCAAACATGTATGGAGATTTCAAAACCAGCCCAGCAGGCTTTCCAACAGGTGGAATGTGAAATCACATTTCACTTCAGATACCTGTTTCTAAGTTGATTTTGAGAGAAATGTCATGCCGTGCTTGAAGAGGGGTCTCTCTTTCTCAATAAACATACAACAAACTTCCCAGAAAATGTGAAATTTTTAGTTAACAGAGAAAGTTTCAGGAAAGCCCATGAAATTCAGCTCATCTTCCCATCTTATGCACACAATATCGAGCACCTTCGGTTACACACCATCTTTCATTCTGATACTGCAGGAAGAGTTTTCAGCTCCAAACAAGCAGTGAACTGGCCCTACCCTGCTGAAAATTTGTGGGAAGAACAGTAGGAGCTGACTACTTACACTTTAGTTTCAATATTCTCAGGGAAAAGGGTTAGACTTACTGCTTGAGGTAATAAGGCCAAAGCTGTAAGGGGTAAAAACTCCAGGTTTACACCTGTAGTTTTATTTTTCATGATGTTTTAACCTTCAGGCCAAATCTTCAAAGACAAGAACCAGTACTCTAAAGTAAGAATGCCTGTTGGAATTCATTGTCCCCACCAAAATTATCTACATTTAACCTCATTTTCTGCCTCTAAACTCGGCAAAGAGGAGGAGGAGAAGGAGGGGGAGGAGGCAGGAGAGGGAAAAAATGGTCACAGAAGGATTGTCACAAGTCTGGATGTTCCCAACAGAAGGGAGGTCACATCCCAGAGGACACGGAGTTTCCAGGGGCGAAATTTCAGAGACACAACAATCAAATGTCATGTGTGGATCTTGTTTAATTCCAGTTTCAAACAAGCGGTAAAAAGACATTATTTGAAACAACCAGAAAAATTTAGGAATAGACTGGGTATTAGATGATGGCAAGGAGTTATGATTAATGTGACTGTGCATTATGGTTGCATAAGAAAATGGTCATATTTTTAAGATACGCATACTCACATATGTATGGGTGAAATGAGATGATGGCTGGCATGTTTTTTACAATACTTAAGCAAAAGGCAAAAAATGAGTAAACAAGAAAAGGAGACTCTAGATAACTGAATCTAAGGGAAGGATTTCTGAGGATTCACTGTTACTGTTTTCACTATTAATACTTTTGTGTATGTTCGAGAATCTTTACAATGAAATGTCTAATGGAGTTGTTCTTACTCAAAAAAGTTGAGAATCCCTAGACCAGGAGTAAAATAGTGACTTGAGCATTTATTTTTCTGGTGGAGAGAGAAAGAGACAGTTCCACTTAACTGGTACTTAACCAGCCCCGAGGTCTCAGCATCAGGGTAAGATCATCAACTGTCTTTGGTCAAGAAGCCCACCTCTCTCAGGAAGCATATCGACTGGTCATGACTTCTCCCTCCCTAAAGACTGAGCTCAATGTTCTTATTAACTAATGTCACTTGTAGGGGGCAAAAAAAGACAGTTGGGGGAAGTCCATGAATTATGACTATAGCGCAAAGCTCAATGCAGAAGTAAGACAGGCAGTAAAAGCAGAGACAGGCAGTACTTAATAAATACACTAAAGTGCTAGAGGTGCCATGTTAGAAGAAATAGCGAGGTGCAGAGGGGCACTGCCCACCTGGAGGATGAGGAAGGCTTTTGTAAAGGAGGTGATATTGACCATCTCCCTGTCCAAACTGCTGCACCTGTTCACAATTACTGGCGTCTTGTAGGCCATGAGCAAATACTTACTGAATGTTACTGAACACTCTTGCCACTCCCTTTCTCAAAAACTGTCAGTGGGTCAACTCTGGACACAAAATGAAATCTGAATTCTTCAGCCAGTCATTCAGGTCCCATCATGACCAGACCCCTCCTCCCCTCCACCCTGTCCAGCCTTACTTCCTCCAAACCCATCCCAGTGAGTCCATCTGTTCGAACCTCCTCCAGCCCAGATGACTCAACATGTCTGATTGCACCTGAACCCAGCCCAGCACCTCCAACAGTGGGAGGGAAACAGATGGATGCAGATGCCTGGGGTGGGGGCTGGGGGGACACTGTCAGCAGCTGCAGGGCCAGTGAGGAGGGGGACCAATGTCTATTAATAGTTAAGAAATTGTTTTTCATCCCTGGGTCTCTGCACCCCAGTAAAATCTTTTGTAATCAGTGTGGCAGAAGCACTGGTGCCCTACTTGGGGAAAGTGTTTCCTGAAGCATTCTCTTACTGAGGAGTTCCTGAGAAATCATCTAGAATTTAGCTTTGTCCTTCAGGCCCCATTTACTATCTTGGTTTGCATTCCTCCAGAAGCAAATGTTAATACATGGGTTTGAGTACTGGTAGTGACCATGGACTCGTAGGTGAAGGGGGCACATGAGACAGAGGAGGTAAGCAGCCAGGAAGACTGTGCAATGAAGCAGATTACAACTTCCAACAGTCAGTTGTAGGTGTGGGGATTGGAAGCTAGGCTGCTATGCCTAGGAACAGTAAGAACACTGGGGATGGGAGTTTTCTGATGCATATCCCCAGATTTACACAAACACACATACATAAATCTGTGAAGTCATGTTTGCTGACTCCAAGGATGGAAAAAAGCACTACAATGAGATAATCTCAGTATTTGATGAAGTCTAATTTTGCACATTGTCCTTCTATAGCAGGACTCAACAAACTAAAGACTACAAACCAAACCTGGCCAGTTTCAGCAAATAAAGTTTTACTGGAACACAGCCATGCCCATTCATTCACCAGTGCTACAACATCAGAGTAGAGTGGTTGCTACAGAAGCCATATGGTCTGCAAAGCCAAAAATATTTACCTTTATAGCACACCCTTCTTCCCCTGTGGACCTTTTTTCCTAAACTACTATGCAAGAACAGTTCAGAAGCGATCTTCTTACCATCCTCCAATTAGTCCTTCTATCTCTGCTAAAAGAAATGGCTTTCTAACTTGTGCATTCATCATGCTATATCCATTCTTTATATGTCTCTTATACACTACTTTGTAAATATTCACTTGCATATCTAACTCAGCACCACCACAAAAACTGAGCTTTATTCATATTTAGATGCCTAGTGCCTAGACGTTAAAATCATATTTAAATAACGTGAATTCATTTGGGGAATCTGAACTCAATGGTCACGGATCCAGCCTGGGTTGGGTTCCAGAAAGTGCAGGTGATATATCTGCTCAAGATCATGTTTGGGGCTAGCATCCGTCCCAGGTTGGTCCCCTCAGTTCTAGTCCAAGGTTTTCTGTTGTACAAGGTCAACATCAGCCCCCACACTGCATGTGCTGCATTTAACATGCAGCAATCCTCTGACTGACCTGGACCTTCGCTGGTGACCCTCTTCTCTGTATGTGCCTCACAGTGGCCATGGCGGTGATCTCCATCTCTGAAAACCCTCCTCCACCTACTACCGTTGCTTCCAAGATCAAACCTCAAAAGTCTCTCATGGTTAGGGCTCTCTGACCTGTTGTCTTTCAAAATCACCTTAGGTGTCAGTAGTAAATCTTTCACCTTCTGAAGAGGTGAATCAAAGCTTTGGATATCATGGGCAAAAAAATGGCTTTTCATTATTTCTGCCTATTATAATCACAAGTGTTCAGACGGCTCCTTTCAGAGCGGCTGAAACAGTAAACAATAACAGAACATCTTTACTGCCTGATAACGAGAAGCAACTTACCTTCATCAAAATAAATCTCAGCAGATTTCAACACCCTAGGAATGAGCTAGAGAGGATAAAAAAGAAAAACCTTAGTGGAATGATATTTTATTTATATCCTTTATTTATGTCCTGCTTTTTAAAAATAAGCATCTCACACCCTAAATACAGGCAAAATGTGCATCCAAACAGTTAAGGAAATTTGTTACCTGCTTAGCTACATTTTTTATGTAATTCAGAAAAAGTTAAGCCAAGCTATGGACTAAAACTTTTGCCACAAACTCCCTATCAGCCATAGCCCATCTGACGCCCTTTTAAAGAATTAAACGATGAGGAATGTTTTTAAGTATCTATGACTTAATACATTTTAAGAGGTTTTTTCCCCCTCATCGCAAAAACTACACAATGAAATGACTTACTGGTATTCATATGGGCACTACTCTGCTTTTCAACAGCTTTTCCCCAAAACTTATTCAGGAAAGATAAGGTTTAATTTTCCAACTTCCAAAAATAGGTGCTTGCCCATTCTTCATGTCAGAATCCTACCATAAAAAAAGGTGGCAACACTCTATGTCAAATATGTTCAAAGTAATGCTTTGCAATCTACAGATATTTTTTAAACACTTTCACACTTGTTTCATATAATTAAAATAACCCTCTATTATGTTAGGAAAGCAATCTAACTCGATTTACAAGTAAAGCAACAGAATCCATAATAGTTAAAGTAAGCATTATCATCTCCACTTTTCAAAAGACTGACATAGCTCCCAAAATGTTATGACTTCCCAAAGTCACAATGAGCACAGAAAAACACTCAAGTCCAGGTCTCCTAACTTCCTGTAAAAGTCCTGCCTTTGGCATTAGGCTGACATCCATGTCCAGTAATGCTAACGTCTCTTAATTATACTCTTTATGCATTTCATAAATTTTAATTAAAATGAACAGTGACAATAGACTGTTAAGCTATTATATGCCAAGCAACTTAAGGTTATCACAAAACTACACACTGAAATGGCTAACTGGCATTCATATGGGCAGTATTCTGCTTTGCAACAGTTTTTCCAAAATCTTGTTCAATATCTTTGGTCTGCACTTTGCCAGGAAGGTGTGCAAGAACAATTTGAATAGGACTGCATAAAGTTTGACAGGTTAACATTATGAAGTTCAGATTCATCTCCAACAGGACTGTTTATATGGTATTTTCCCCACCCCTCACTGAGAACAAGTCTGCAACTATTTAAGGACCTACCAATGACACAAAAACCTCTTAAATGCTCTTAAAATCATTCGATCTAGAGACACTATATGGACAATGGATAAGCTAATATTTCAAGACAAATGTATGGAGAAATTAATCTATCTTAGAAGAAAATTCCAATACCCCAGTGGGAATTTCTCTCTCTCTCTATCTTTGGAAAAAGATTTTTATCTGTGGGATTGAAAACAAGAAAAGCTATCTGTGCATTAATAAGGATAGGAGGAACCCACTGTTACTCACTTAGCTACAAATAGTAGCCCCTGAGAAAATGATCCATTCAAATAATAATCTCTTAAAATGATATTTGACTATTATGTACCCAATGTGGTTTGTGTTGAATTTAATTATCTAAATTTAAAATACAAGAGACATCTAAAGCCATTATTTCATTTGGAATTGAATGAAATAAGTCATTTGGAAGTACAGTTTAATTTTTTTAAGTCATAGCATAACCAAGGGAGATTTCATCAGTCTATTTCTACTTTGGAAATACACAAGAGCAGCCTGGGATGCTTAAATGTCAAGTGCTATATTTTTTAAAGGAGCAGAATTAAGTAGTCGGATGTGTTTGCTACATTAAGGCAAATGAAAACTACTGCGATTAGAGCAGTTTGAGAAAAATGGATGTAAAATACTTTTCGTTTAAATTCTAGCAATAGCTACAATTAAGAGAGCATTTTGCTCCTTGCTGAGTAGATTATTTTCATATGCAGTTTCATGGGGTTTTCTTCCTTTTACATTTTTTTTTTTAAACGTAAGCTGGAGAACCTCAGAGCTGGACAGTCATGCATCCTGGCCCCGGCCTTCCTGAATGGCTCTCCTGAGAAGCAGGGTCTCTGCAGAGCTCCTTGAAAAGGCCACAAGGAAGAAGAGGCTAGGCAAATCTAATCATACCTGCATGATGCAGCCAAAAAGAACCAGACCTAGGAATGAAAACATCAATCAAATTTAGTTCACAGAGGGGCAGCCTCAGCTGTTCTCTGTTATCAACTGCAAATGGCTATGTTGGCTTCTTTCAGGCAAAGTTTAACCCACAGAGACAGAAAAACAAATTTTTGTTTTCAGTTCTTCTTAGTTTTAAAATAAAAATAATACCTCTTTTTTGCAAAATATCAATGCAGATCAATCAAGACTGAAATATGTACACTAAAAAACAAACCCATCCTGCTCCCCTGTTAAGAGTGGATTGAGTGCTTACAGAGGGCTGTCATTTCCCACCTACAAGAGGCAATCGCGCTAGGAATGCTCCTGCATAGCACACATCTCCCTCTCTCCTTTTGTCCTTCTCTTGACCACCAGCCTCAGCGACTTACAGTTTTAGCCACCAGATCTTTAGAAGAAGGTTGCAGGCTGGGAACAAATATGTGATTTGTTCTATCTCATTCTCTATAGAACCCAACAGTAGAAAGAAAACTGGAAAGGAACTTGTACTCTAGGTCAGTCTGTATAGTGTTTCCCAAGTTTGCTTGATAATATAAATTACCTGAACAATTATTTAAAATTCAGAAAATCAGAGTCTCTCCACTGAAGATGTTGACTTTTAACATCATGGGTGAGGCCATTCCATCCATGTTTATACCAAGAACTTCAGGTGGTTATGATAATCAGGTGGTTTGGTCAACTTTGGTCTATGCAAAACGGTAAGTTCAGGTTTCACTAGCCTGAGAGAAAAGGGAAGGGGTATGGATAGAAATAGCTCAAAGAGAAGAAACACACCATTAAGAAAAGACAAGCCCTCAGAAATATCCTGCCTCACCCTATTTTCATTTCTGTATAGTCCAGGGGACTACTGTCAACCATTACTCCACTTTTCTTAGATTTCTTAAGAGGTCCCTGTTTGTCATTTTATATTATAGCTGTCCCTTGCCCTGTAGTTATTAGCAAGACAACCACTTTTATATACTCGAAACTGAGTAGGCTGAATAATTAAAAGAACCAGACCTGTATCCTCTTTTGTGGAGGACCTAGAATGAGGTAGTCACCTGGGTTTTAGGCCAGCAGAGAGGGAAGATGCATGAGAATGTGCCCATAAGTGATTTTGGGAATGTGTGTGCTGACAGAAATTCTGGAAATTTGTTGCAACTGGAGTGCAGTGAAGGAGAAAATAATGATGGGAGCTGTTTCTCTTTGCTGTTTATTGTGATGCAAAAGTGATCTGAAGTCCCAGGAATCCCCCAGCCACCCACACTGTCCTGGGGCCACTCATGGGGCAGGATGAGAGCACATTACCTGACCACACTTTGTGAGCCAACCGCCACAAAACAGTATTTCTGACTGGCTTGGCCAACTCTATTCCAGAAGACATCAAGCATATGTGTTTCCCACAGCCTGGTTGTTTCCTACTTGCCAGATGTTTCACCTAAACTTCTTGTAAATGAAGATGTCCTTTTCCCTCTTTACTTATGTAGGTGACCCCACACACCCCCTTTCAAGCCCTGAGGGTCTAGGATATAATTCATTTTATGATGAAAAAGAATGTCTGTTCCTTTTAGCAGTTACCACTGCAAGGATATATTTCAAACACATTTGTAGTGAATGATCACACTATACGGCTCAGTCAAATTGATATGTGAAGTTCCCAGAATAGCGAGCAATTAATACTACAAATCACTGGGGCTCAGGCTGAAGATGGAATGCTGCTTCCATACACCGAGAAATGAATTTGTACACCAGATGTGTAAGAGAAATGCACTAATGCATCCAAGTTATCACTTAGCAATATACAATTGAACACATTAATACCACTGCCCAGAACAGAACAGTCACACACAGGAGAGGCAGGCCTGTGGCATCCTGCAAGCCGCCTCCAGACCCAAGCTGTAAAAAGACTCATCCTTAGGGAAAAGATTTTGTGCTTTTATTGAAATCCTGTTGGATGGTTCATTTAACACTCACCTGTCTTGTGGCTTTTAAATTTTTAAACAAGTAACCTTTTAAATAGAGTTTGTTGATTATCTAGAATCTCTGCTTCCTTCAGTGTCCACTCTATCTATACCAGTGCCCAGAACTAACAGAATTACAATCACAACTAAAGGAAAGCAGATTATTTTATATTAAATAATGATTGCTTAAAATCATAATTTAGAAGTTAATCATTACTGGCTTTTGACCCTATCACATCATAGTGATTTAATAAATGTCCTGAAGGAAGAACTACTCACTTCTCAAGAGTTTAACCTACTCCCATGACATAACTCATACCTTTAAATAATCTGGTTAGATACTTGTGGTTAACTGTAATGAATAATCAAAGAACTATCTCCTCTCAATAACAAGATATAATTATTATGAATCTCAATGCTGAAAAATAAAATGTAGTAGACCAGTAAGGCACAGATATATCATAAGGCATTTATACTTACACTACTCATTTAAATTGTCATTTTTTTTAAATAATGGCTTTTCTATATACAAAATAGATTTTTATAAGGTATCAAATGTTAAAATTTTAAAAACAGTTATAATAAATATTGATATGATTCTTAATCATATTGCTTTTCTCTACATTTTCCATCATAAAGAAAAGTTACCATCATTTTAACATGTCTGTTTAAATGAATAAAACATTATGCAGTACATTTTTAACTTTCATATAATAGTATTAAAAAGAATATTACATTTTTTTTACATGCCACTTAAATGTTAATATATTTTAAGCTATAGGTAGTCTTTATAATTGCAGGGTAATACATGCTCATTGAAGAAATATTAGAAAAAAAAGAAAAGAAGAAAAGAAGAATCTTCCATAATTATCATCCAGAGATAACCAGTATTAATATTTGGAGATCCAGGTGACCTGTGAATTGTGATAAGAAAAAATACTTCTTTCTGTCCTTACTGAAATTTTGCATTGCCTTTAACTATCAAGGTAAACAACACACCACAGTAGTATTGGCAGGTAGGGAATCTTAATAGAAATGGGGACTAAAAAAAAAATCAAGTAGAATTTCTAAAACTGAAATATATATGAAATGAAAAATTCATGGGAGAGTCTCAATAGCAGATTAGACACTGAAGAAGAAAAGATCACTGAAATTGAAGACAGGTCAAATAGAAACTACAAACTACAAACCAGGGTAATATTATCATTACCTGTGACCTTATCATCAATAAGAATCATACTATAGTATGGCAGATACATTAACTCATCATTTATACTCAATATTTTAAAATTATAGTATTAGGTCTGTCAGCAAATCACATACAATAGTATCTGTCTATGAATATATGACATGTGACATAGTGGGCCTACTATTAGTCAAAATTCACCCTGTAGTGTGTAGTTTAGTGAAGCTCCTTTCACTTCACCAAGCAGTGAAGTAGCATATTCTCATAATTGGAATTAAACTCAGACAGTTTTGACAGGAGACTTTCAGTTTGTGCACTCCAGGATAATGAGTATCAGACTTTTATACCATTAAGCTTCACAAAATATGTGAAGCAACTATTTTCAGCCATTAGCAACACAAGTCACAAGGCTGTGATCCATGACAGAAGGGAATTACATGAGATAAATTCCACAGCCTCCCCAGTTTTCTGCCTGGAAGCACTTTCAAAAGTGAAGAACATGGAAGTGAAACCAAAACAGAGATTTACAGCTCACTTGGAAAAAAGAAACAAATACCACTGTTTAGAGCCACTGAGGCAGCTGGTATTTGCCTGTGAGAAAAATTTGGACAGTGAGGGATCCCCAGAAATCTGCATGGTGTCACCATTGGGTCTTTGGATAATTAAAAACCATGTTGTGAATACTCAGGGAAAGATTCCAAAACTCCGGCATAAAGGGGCCACTAGGAGGTCTGACTGAGATTCTGGAGGTGTCATCATAATAATACATCTATTATTACATTGACCAAGCAAAGCAGAGATTCCATTATGAACACTCTGGTCATTCACTGAAGTTCACACTTTAAGAATAGTTCCACTGGGATTAAACTGAGCCCTTTAATTAAGTGCTTTACACAACAAAAGTCAATATTCCTTAAAAGTAAAAAACATAACCCAAACTATAAACAATTTAGCATCTACAATGTCCAGGAGATGACTGAAAAGTATTAGACATATGAAAAATGTAAGAAACTGTGACTCATAATCATTAGTGAAAAAAAAATAAATATAAACAGCCCCAGAGATGAAAGCTATTAGAATTAGCAGACAAGAAAGTTTAAAACCATTTTTTCAAATATGTTCAGAGATTTAAAAGAAAATATGAACAAACGATTAAACAGATAAGGAATCTAAACTGAAAATGGAAACTATATGAAAAAACCAAATGGAATTTCTAGAATTGAGAAATTAAATATCCAAAGTAAAATATTTATTACATGAGCTTAAAAGCAGATTAGAAACTGATGAAAATACTAGTGAACTTGTAGACAAATAAATAGAAATGAAGCACAGAGAGAAAGAAATAGATGAAATAAAAATGAACAGTGCCTCAGTGGTATGTGGAACAATATCAGTAGTCTAACTTATATGTAATTGGAATCTAAGAACATGATGAGATAGATGTGACAGAAGATACTTTAAAGAAATATTGGCAAAATTTTTTCCATTTAATGCCCAGAACCAAAGAGAATTCAATGAAATCCAATAATACACACACAAAATCCACACATAAGTTCATCATATTCAAATTGCTGAAAACCAAAGATAAGAGAAAATCCCAAATGCAGACCAAGAAAAAAGGGACATTACATACAAAAGAATAAAAAGAACAAGTATAGCCTTCTCACCAGACATGCAAGCCCAAAGACAAATTTATATCTTTAAAGTGGTAAAGCAACAGCAACAAAAAAGCCTCTCAAAGTAGTGTTCTACATCTAGCATAATATTCTCCAAAAACTAAAGTGGAATACATTTTCAGAAAAACAAAACTTTCATAAAAAAATTAAAGGAATTTCTTCAGGCTACAGGAAAACTATATAAAACAGAAACTAAGATTTACCTGAAGGAATTAAGAATGCCAGAAATTATAAATAGATGGATAAATGTAAAAGACTCTTGTTTCTTAACTGTTATAAATGAAAACTGTGTCTTTAAAAAAATAATAAGGTATCTGGGGATTCATAGCATTACATAGAAAAAAAATATACAACAAAAATAGCACAAAGGATTGGAGGATATAAAAGTGCAATAGAGTTCTAAAGTTCTTATATCATTACACATAAAGTTGTTAAATATTAAGTCAAGGTAGAATGTGATAAAGATGCATATTATAATCTGTACAACAAATACTAATAAATAAAGCAAAGCTTTTGTAGTAGGTAAAATAATGATCCCCAAAGATGTCCAGATCCTAATCCCCATAACCTGTGAATGTGTTATCTCTTATGGACAAGGAGATGTTACAGATGTGATTACATTAAAAATCTAGACATCAGGAAATTATCATGTTTTATCAAGGTAGACCCAATGTAATCACAAAAGTCTTTATAACCGAAAGAAGGTCAGAAAAGGAGATGTGGTAATAGAAGCAGAAGTCATAGCAATGTGATTGCTGGTTTTGAAGGTGGAAGGGGTCAATGGGCAGTGTCAAAAAGCTAAAAAAATGCAAGGAAATGGATTCTCCCCTCAAGTCTAGAGAAGAAATTCAACCATCCTGCAGGCGCCTTGATTTTAGCCCTCTGAGACTCATTTTAGACTTCTGACTTCTAGACCTATAAGCTATTATATTGCTTTACACTTCTAGGTTTATGGTAAATTGTTATAGCAGCAATAGGAAACTAATACAGTGATATAGCTAAAAAGCTAATAGAAACACATCCTCCTTAAAGTTTTCCAAAAAGTAGAAGAGAAGGGAATACTCCCAAACTCATTCTGTAAGGCCAGCATCATTCTAATACCAAAACCAGGGAAAGACACCACAAAAAAAGAAAATTAAAAACCAATATCCCTGATGAACATAGATGCAAAAATACTCAACAAAATATTAGTAAACCAAATTCAAAAATACATCAAAAAGGTCGCCCATTATCATCAGGTAGTATTTATTTCGGAGATGCAAGGATGGTACAACATTCGAAAATCCATCAACATCATCCACCACATCAACAAAGAGGACAAAAACCACATGATCATCTCCATAGATGCTGAAAGAGCATTTGACAAAATTCAACATCCATTCCTGATAAAAACTCTCAACAAAATGGGTATAGAGGGCAAGTACCTCAACATAATAAAGGCCATATATGAAAAACCCACAGCCAACATCATACTTAACAGCGAGAAGCTGAAAGCTTTTCCCCTAAGATCAGGAACAAGACAAGGATACCCACTCTCTCCGCTTTTATTCAACATAGTTCGGGAGGTCCTTGCCACAGCAATCAGACAACACAAAAAAATAAAAAGCATCCTTTTATTTGGTAAGGAAGAAGTTAAACTGTCACTGTTTGCAGCTGACATGATACTGTACATAAAAGCCTTAAGAATCCACTCTAAAACTACTAGAACTGATATCAGAATACAGCAAAGTTGCAGGATACAAAATTAATACACAGAAATCTGTTGCATTCTTATACACTAATGATGAACTAGCAGAAAGAAAAATAAGGAAAACAATTCCATTCACAATGCATCAAAAAGAATAAAATACCTAGGAATAAACCTAACCAAGGAAGTGAAAGACCTATACCCTGAAAACTATAAGAAACTCTTAAGAGAAATTAAAGAGGACACTAATAAATGGAAATTCATCCCATGCTCTTGTCTAGGAAGAACTAATACTGTCAAAATGGCCATCCTTCCTAAACCAATCTACAGATTCAATGCAATTCCTATCAAAATACCAACAGCATTCTTCAACAAACTGGAACAAATACTTCTAAAATTCAAATGGAACCACAAAAGACCACAAATAGCCAAAGCAATCCTGAGAAGGAAGAATAAAGCAGGGTGTCTCACTTCTACTACAAAGCCACAGTGATCAAGAAAATTTGGTACTGGCACAAGAACAGAGCCACAGACCAGTGGAAAAGAATAGAGAGTCCAAATATTAACCCAAGCATATATGGCCAATTAATATATGATAAAGGAGTCAAGGATATACAATGGGGAAATGACAGCTTCTTCAACAGCTGGTGTTGACAAAACTGGACAGCTACATGTAAAAGAATGAAACTGGATTACTGCCTAACTCCATACACAAATGTAAACTTGAAATGGATCAAAGACCTGAATGTAAGTCATGAAACCATAAGACTCTTAGAAGAAAACATAGACAAACTCTCTTGGACATAAACATGAGCAACTTCTTCATGAACATATCTCCCCGGGCAAGGGAAACATAAGCAAAAATGAACAAGTGGGACTATATCAAACTAAAAAGCTTCTGTACAGCAAAGGACACCATCAGTAGGAAAAGGCAGCCTACAGTATGGAAGAATATATTCATAAATGACAGATCCAATAAAGAGCTCATGCACCTCAACAAACAAAAAGCAAATAATCCAATTAAAAAATGGGCAGAGGATCTGAACAGTTCTCCAAAGAAGAAATTCATATTGCCAATAGGCACACGAAAAGATGCTCCACATCACTGATCATCAGAGAAATGCAAATTAAAACCACAATGAGATATCACCTCACGCCAGTTAGGATGGCCACCATCCAAAAGACAAACAACAACAAATGTTAGCAAAGATGTGGAGACAGGGCGACCCTCCTACACTGCTGGTGGGAATTTAAACTAGTTCAACCATTGTGGAAAGCAGTATGGAGGTTCCTCAAAAAGCTCAAAATAGAAATACCATTTGATCCAGGAATTCCACTCCTAGGAATGTACCCTAAGAATGTAGGATCCTAGTTTCAAAAACACATATGCACCCCTATGTTTATCGCAGCACTATTTATAAAATAGCTAAGAAATGGAAGCAACCTAAGTGTCCATCAGTAGATGAATGGATAAAGAAGATGTGGTACACATACGCAATGCAATATTATTCAGCCATAAGAAGAAAAGAAATCCTACCATTTGCAACAACATGGATGGAGCTAGAGGGTATTATGCTCAGTGAAATAACCCAAGCGGAGAAAGACAAGTACCAAATGATTTCACTCATCTGTGGAGCATAAGAACAAAGCAAAAACTGAAGGAACAAAACAGCAGCAGACTCACAGACCCAAGAATGGACTAACAGTTACCAAAGGGAAAGGGACTGGGGAGAATGGGTGGGAAGGGAGGGATAAGGGGGAAAAGGGGTGTTACGATTAGCAGACGTAATGTAAGAGGGGAGCACAGAGAAGGCAGTACAGCACAGAGAAGACAAGTAGTGACTCTATAGCATCTTACTAAGCTGATGGACAGTGACTATAATGGGGTATGTGGTGGCGACTTGATAATGGGAGAAATCTAGTAACCACAATATTGCTCGTGTGATTTCATATTAATTATAGAAAAATAAAAAATTAATTAATTAAAAAACACACATACACAAAGCTAATAGAGAAGATAAAATGAGATTTGAAAAATATTAACTTTAAAAAAACAAGAGCAAAAAAAAAAGAATAAATGGAAAAAACAAGTATCATATCTTTCAAGGATTGAAATCATCCAAAATGTGTTCTCTGACCACAGTGAAATTAATTTGAAATCAATTTTTAAAATTCTAGAGATTCCCCAAATATGTTTGGAAATAGTGCATCATACTTCTAAACAATCTGTAAGTCAAAGAAGAAATCACAAATGAAATTAGAAAATATTTCAAATTGAAAAATAATGTAAATCTAATATATCAAAATATGCAGCTAAAGCAGTGCTTAAAGTCAAAATTATATGTTTCAATGCTTACATAATAAAGGAAGAGAGGTTTAAGATTAATGATCAAGATTTTTACCTCAAGAAGCTAGAAAGCAATGAGCAATTTAAGCCAACATAAGTAGAAAAAGAAAATAATAAAGATCAGAGCAGAAACAAATAAAATGAAAAACAATAAAGAAAATTAACAAAGTCTAAAGGTTTTTCCCTAAAAATATTAATAAAATTCATTAGCCCCTAGCATGACTAAATAAAAAAAGAGAAAAAAAATGCTAAACCAACAGTTCTAATAAAGTTACAGATAAATCTACCCTGTGACCTAGAAATTCCACTCCTAGATATTTACCCAAGTGAAATTAAAATATATTTCCACAGAAAAACTTATGCAAGAATAATAGCAGCTTTATTTTTAATAGCCAAGAACTGGAAATAAGCCAAAAGTCGATCAACAAATGAATGGGTAAAAGATTTGTTTATAAAGAATTGGCAGTAGATAAGAATGAACAACTTGGTAATACATAAGAATGAACAACTGATACACAAAATAACAAAGGTAAAGCTCAAGAACAGGTAGCTAAGCAAAAGAAGCCATACACAAAAAGGTATATACTACATGACTCCATTTGTATAGAGTTCAAAAATTGGCAAAAAGTAAGCTATAGTGATAGAAATGAGAAAACGGTTGGAGGAGGTGGAAATAGGATTATATACCAATGAAATCTCTTTCAACTTTACCTTAAGATCTGTGCTTTTCACTGTATATTTGTTATACTACAGTTCTTTAAAGTCTAAATAACATGCTAAAAAAGCAAGGATCAATAAAGGAAAAAAAGGGTTTGAAGAATTCTTGTGTTCCTTGAGAGAGACTATGTCATCTGGTAAAGCAAGCTATAGAAGCAATTTGTTCTACTTAAAATGGCAGATCTTTGCAAATGCATATTTTTACCACTTGCAATGATCACAAAGAAATCAAAATCGACTGGGTGTTCAATATGAATGAGTGTTGCCTTGCTAAAGACCATCCCTCAGTTTTATGTTCTTATTCAAGCTAAGCCCCCACAATCTTTCATACTGATTTGTCATTAAAAATTAAAATTTAACTTTAGCATGCCTGTTTGTGACTTAACATTTAATGTGATAACTAAAAATCACACATATAATTATATCAACAGTTTTTCTTTTAATATCTTGATAAGTACATTTAAATATAATTAGTTTCTTTTGTTATCCTACTTTTTATTCATTTAAAAACATTAATTTTAGAAGGAGTTCATAGGCCTCATACAACTCCATGGAACAAAATAGGTTAAGAATTTGTAGAAATAATTTTAAACTTTGCATGAAATATCTATACAAAAATTGAATCATTTTATACTATTTTATAACTTGTCTTCCTGATTTTTGCTTAATAACATAGACTAGCATAATTCCATGTCATTAAGTAGCTTCTAGAAAATTATTATTTTTATTTAAATGCATCATTATCCATTCACCAGATATTCTGTAATTTTACATGTTCTTTGAATGTGGATTACTAGGTTATATTCAATCCTATAACTATTTTTAAAACTATATTTTCAGTTAAGTCCAGCCTAACATCTTTTTCTTTCACATGGTTAAGTCCAACATTTTTATGATTAATGAAAAATTTGATCCTCACTAAATAAAGGAATTGCAAATCCCATGTGGTTGAGAGAGAATTCCTGGGCTCCTATGGTACCTCAGTAAAAAAATCTTCATAGTACCACCAAATAATACAGTTTATTCAATAATCATCAAATATTTGAGTGCCCATTATGTGCCAAGCATATGAAGAGTAAGAGGGATTGCAATTTTTAATAGGGTGAACAGGGAAAACCTTACTGAAGAAGAAAGGAGAAAATCATGTGAGAATATCTGGGGGAAAGTATACCAGATTTGAGGAATAGCAAATACAAAGGTCCTGAGGTAGAAGCATGCCTCACATTTTCAAGGTAGAACAGGAAATCCAACATGAAGTGGAATGAACAAGGGGAGAGTGGTAAGAGATTATGACAGTGCAATAATGGCAGCCAGATTGGGAAGAACTTTATAAACCACCAAAAGTACACTGTGTTTTACACTAAGTGCAATCACAAATCATTGGAGGGCTTAGAGCAATGCAAGGACTTGGTCTTCTTATATATCAATAGAATAACTCTGGTCCCATGTGAAGAAAAGGTTATAAGGGGTAAGGGAAAGAGCAAGGTCTGTGGGAAACCAAAGTAATCTATCACAATTCCAATGGCATTTTTCACAGAAATAGAAAAAACTAAAATTTCTGTAGAACCACAAAAGACCCCCCCCCAAAGAGCCAAATCAATCTTGAGAAAGAAGCACAAAGCTGGAAACATCACCCTTCCTGATTTCAAACTATATTACAAGACACAGTAACCAAAACAAAATGGTATTGTCATAAAAACAGGCATCTAGACCAATGGAACAGAATAAAGAGCCCAGAGATAGACCCATGCATATATGGTCCATTAATTTTTGACAAGGGCACCAAGAACACAAAATAGGGAAAGGAGAATCTCTTCAATAAATGTTGGAAAACTGGGTATTTGCATGCAAAAGAATGAAACTAGACCCCAATCTTACATCACTTACAAAAATTAACTTAAAATGGATTAAAGACTTAAATGTAAGACCTGGGATCATAAAAGTCCTAGAAGAAAATATAAGGAAAACTCCTTAACACTGGTCTTATTTCTTTGATAAGAACACCAAATGCACAGGCAACAGAAACAAGTAGGACTATGTCCAACTAGAGTTTCTGTACAACAAAGGAAATAATAAATTGAAAGTAATCCTCATTGCAAATATCTGCTCCTACTCTATATTATAAACTTTTAGGGGGCAAGGATCATGTTTAGCTCACCTTAATATTCTCCTCTGGATATGAACCAAAATGAGTTGAATACCCTGAGGGATCTAGAGGCATCTATCAGGCAGTCATTAAAAGCAAGCATGAGCCAATGATATGATAGAAAAAATACAACTTTGGAGTAAGACAGACCCTAGGTCAAATCTGCACTGATTCTTACCAAGTTACTTAACCTTTCTGAGATTCAATTGCCTCATTTGTGAAATTATGGGTGAGGCATGTTATTCATACAGCTGTTGTAGGATTAAAGAAATAGGGTCAACACAGTGCTTGGTAATAGTATCCAGTACATGGGAGTCTCATAAACCTCTCTAGATATCAGTTTCCTCATCTATAAAATAGAAAGTTTTGAGATGATGATCTATGAGTTCTCTTAGTTTTGAGTCCTTGATTCTATGAGCCTTCAGTCTGTCAAAATAAACATACTGATATATTCCGAAGATTGAAGATACAAAGGGAAAAAAACATGTTTTATGACTCTCAAGGAAATTATGTTCCAATGGAAAGGAGAAAATAGTAAATGCTGTAGTAGAGGTAGATAAAAGGTGGCAAGTATATAAAGATAGTGAGACATGCTATTCTATCCTTGTGTCAATAGCCCCATTTTGTGGATGAGCTAGAAAAAGTTCATGACATGGCTAGTGAAAGTCAAGACTAGAGTCCAGGCCTTCGAACTTCTGGCTCTAATGAGTCCTGAGACCTGAGCTGACTCAATGGCCCATGCATCCCCTTGACATTCACTGCAAGATACCACGCTTGGTTGCACCTACAGAGGTAAAGCAAGTTTGTAGAAGCCAATTATTGACCAAAAAGATCTGCCACTGTTTTGTATGGATAAATGTGCTGCAAACAGCACTATCTGTCAAAATACATTTACATAAAAGAAGTAGAGAAAAGGTCATTATAAGAAAATTATGAGAAAGATTAATGTTGGCTTTACTTGGGTTTAAAATCAGAAGCTTAACTCTTCATTATCACAGGTGATTAAGCTGATTACACCATTATAACTAGTAATCGGTCAGATGGCTTGATTGGCCTAATTTATTGTCATTACTCAGACATGCATTTCTTGGAGATGTTATACCTTCCACACAACATGAAAGAAAAAGGAGAGTTTGTGTTTATAAAGCTATAATCCCTCAACAGAAATTCTCAGTGTCAGATGGTTTTGGGATTCAGAAATTTATAGATTTCAGAAAAGTAATTTGGTACTTATACCTTTCAATATATAACACTCCTAACAGGGTCTAGGAAGGCCTTCTGCAATTAAGCAGCAAGACATATGAACTGTCACATTAAGCAAGATAAATAAAGATGATAAAGAGCCCTACGTCCACACAGGCCAGGTTTTGCTGCCAAATGAGTTCAGGTCAGCTCAGGTTTTGCCACCTGAAATAAAACACTGGATTTTCATAGCTTTTTGGATTTTAGAATTATGGATGAAGGATTATGAACTGTATTAATTTGTACAGAGAGCAACTGGCTAATTCTTACCTAAAACTTCTGTTGACATATCTAGGTCAGGCACACTGATGAGTAGTTATGTGGATGATCAGAACTCCTCTGCCCCAAGCACCGAGGACACGCACAGAGAAGGAACAAGGGCTGTCCACATGCTACTTCTTGCTTTCTTGCCCGTAGCAGACAAAGCTAATCAGCCTTTGTTTGGAGCAGGGCTTTGCAAACTATAGCCAGTGGGCCAGACCAGCTGCTACACGTTTTTGTAAGTTAAGTTTCACTGGAGCAC
Source organism: Manis javanica (assembly GCF_040802235.1). Taxonomy (NCBI): domain Eukaryota; kingdom Metazoa; phylum Chordata; class Mammalia; order Pholidota; family Manidae; genus Manis; species Manis javanica. The sequence continues at coordinate 71,151,006 of NC_133168.1, forward strand.
AGCTGTGCCCTTTGATTTACCTATTATCTTTATCCTATCACAGCAAAGTTGATTGGGTGCAAAAAAACTATATGGCCCAAAAAGCCTAAAATATTTACTATATAATCATTGTAAATGATTTTCTTATAAGAAGAGTTTGCTGACTTCTGGTGTTGGGGTAGCCTCATAATCCTCACCTCAGTGTTCCAGTCTGTTACTACCAACAGATCAGAGTTGACAGTCATGATGAAACTTATTTCCGTCCCTGGCAAAGTGGGTTGTAATTATTCATAGTATGTAATATGCAATTTCCCTGCTTAAAAGAGATGCAATGATTCCAACTATTTCAAGATTCATTGATAATAATTACACTGTGTACTTCTAAGGCATAATATAAACAAATACCTCACATCTATTTAACCATAATTAGAATTCTTTCCATTTTAAGAAAGATGAGAAATATAGGATAAGAAAGGTTGGAAGTTTCTATCAGAAGTTTATATCAGAACCAACTGTCACAAGACCCGTTTTATTTGGTATTTAAAAATAAGAAAAATGATGACTCAGGTTTTTCTCCCACAGCTTATCTTAGTGTGGTACCTTATTACACTGAAGTGGGTGTACAAGCTGTGCAGTTGAGGAAATATTCCCAGCATTAGATTCACCTCAAAGAGAAGCATGTATTATCTTGACAAAATATAGCTCAACATCAGTGGCTAATAGCTGGCCTACTCAAGTATGTGTCAACATGAAAGAGCTTTTTATCTTGTCTCTGTTTTTATTCAATGTAATACCACAGTGGGAACCTGTAGGGTTAATTACAACCTAATGAATGAATGGATTTTCTTCACATAACCTAGAGCTATTTCCACGCATAATTCACTCTGCAAGGCCACTCTACTGTCTCCCCATTCTCCAACCAACACAAATGCCGATACTTGGAGAAATACAGTGCCTTTGCCTAATGACTATGTACACAGCCTTCCCACTCGGTGTGTGCAGAGCTCTATCCTAACCCCTGTGGAGAATTTCTGGAAGTATAGCCCTTGCTTCTTGGGCCCAGTGATCTTACAGTTTAATTAGGAAAGCAAGACACACACACTCATAAAAATTAAGCAATCATAAAAAGCTAAATACTTTCAGGCAATTTGTGATCATTTGCAGAACTTCAGTCCAGCTTTCCAAACACTTCAGCATAAATCACAATGTAGCAAGTATTCAAATCTTTCTGGAAAATCCTTCTCATCTGGTATCATTAATGCATATTTCAACAGTGAGATTTCTATTTATTTTGACAACTACTCCCAGTGTCAGGATGTGGCAAGCTAGTATGAACAGATGAGTAGACAGGAACTTGACAACCTAATCTTGTAATATGGATTTTGGAAATATTTATGGGAAAATTTTTTATCCTATTTACTATCCATTCTCACAGAGAATCTTGGAGTCCCCAAATATTACAGGTTGAGGCAGTTTAAATGACAGAAATGCCACATCTTCATTTACAAATGTGGAAATGAAAAACCAGAGTATTTATGTGAGTCCCCATCATCACACTGACAGTGGCAAACTAGCCTGGATTACTGCTCTTCTAATTCCAAGATGGGTAGGGATTGATTGGAAGGGTGGGTTGCAATAGCCTGGACCATATGACATTGCAATAACCTTCCTGTCAGGGCAAGAAAGGCCCTGGGTGGGTCAAGGAGACCTATAGAAAATTCAAGAGCTAAAAGACTACCTGGAGTCTCCAGGTGGTAAGACAACTCGTATTGTTCTGAAAGCAGAGCATCTACAACCAATTGCACCTTCCAATGGAGGATAAAATAATATTGGACAGGCTAGAAAGCAGAGACTTAATTCAAGGTTCCCTTTTCCATGAATAGAACTAAAAATTAAGATCTAGGATGTTTTTGTCATGGAGAGAAAACAGCCAGCCTGTACCAGTATTTAGGTGACCAACCACTTCAGCTTTCTGCAAACCCTCCTAGACTGGCGCCAGAAATCTTGCATCCTGGAAACCCCTCCGTCCCAGGGAAACTCCTCAGTCTAGCACAAACTGGGATGGCCGTTCACCCCAGAAGGGGTGCAGTGTTGTGGCCACCATGAGGACATTCGCTCGGTGCAGAATTGGACAGGCAGGACTGCCACTTCATAATGGTCTTTTTTGATGTTTAGAGGGCTCCCTCTCCTCTGCCTATTAAAAATTGATTATTCCTCCAATTAAGTTATTCAAACTTCCAACTGAAAGCTGTCACTACACAGGGAGTCCACATCTAGGGACTGTCAGAGCAGTCAGCCAAATCAAAAAAGAAAAATACTCTTTTGGAATCATCTTTGCTTGAGTCAATCTGGGATTTGATTTTTCTTTTAACCAATGTAACATGGAAGAAGATATCTTGGTTTCTTTTTTCTCCTATTTCTTGCTTAAATGGTACCTTTGTCAAAATGTCTGTGATTATACAGTGACAAGCACAATGTAATCCTTATAGGTACTTTTTCCTTAAAGGTACTCAGTATCTTAGTAACTTTATTTTTAGAAAAGTGCTTTTAATAAGAGCTTTTTGAAGTGGAAGGATCGAATACACAGGTGAGAACAATTCAGTTCTGTGCTCTGCAAGGCTGGCCCCTTGCCGCAGCTATTTCTTTCTAGAACGATGGCCTTTCTATCAGTGCCTGCTGAGGTAACACAGCCAATTTGGATACGAGCCTAAACCCAAAATCACCACGGAGGAAACTCTTCAGCCCTAAAAATAAGATCCTCTGTACTGAAGCCTAATGTAAATGGACATGTGCTGTTTGGTTCAATGCCCATCATAGTTGACCACACGGGTTGGTTTAAGTAAGAGTTCTGGTCCCACCTCTGCAACCTATCATGGTGGTCAGGACAAACTCATTTGGCCTGTGCAGTTTGGGCCTGTATAAAGCAATATTGCTCAATTAGAACTATGTCTAACTTCTTTAGAAACAGAAACGTTGAAAGTACTACCTACATTTTTGCATTAACTCATGATCAAGATTTGGCTTCTTTATTCATGCAGCCAATATTAGATTTCCTCCTCTCTGCTAGATAGGATCTAGGCCTTGTGCTGCGTGCCATTACATTAGTAAATAAATAGGACCCCTGCCCTCAGAGTTCACAATCTCAAAGAGAGACAATAAACAAGAAAACAAACAAGCATGAATTAAAGGGACCACACCACACAAGGGGAGCAACAGGGAGATTGAGGAGAGCCTGTCTGGTGGTTTCCATTTTCCAAATGAGGTACAAGGAAAAGTCACTGCACTGGGGAGAGGAGGAAGGGAAAAGATGCGAGAGTGGAAAGACTAATATAAAATAGTCATCTCACAAGGGGACAGGCTGCTTACTGAGAAGTGTGGCCAGATGGTCAGTCAGTATTGGGACTCCTCCTGAGATCTGAGATCAGGAGTGTCAAAGGAACCCAGTCTGCTCGTTGTGGTTTCCTCCAACCAGGCTCAGCAGCTCAGACGCAAGCAGAACAAGGCAGAAACAGCTCACGGGGCAGTGGTGCTCAGCCCTGCCTGTATGTCAGGATCGCCTAGGAGCTTTTAAAAATATACAAACCCCTGGGCTCCTCCTACAGAGACTGATTCAGTTAATCTGCAGTGGGGCCTAGGCATGGGGAATTTTGAAAGCTCTCTGGTGTGGTTAAAGTGCTTTAGGTTATGTGTTTTGAAAGTCAATACAATAATACTGATTGAGCAAGGAACCTGTGCTCGACAAAAAATGAAGGGAAGCTGAGGGCAAACTGATGAACAGTGACAAATTTAGAGTGTTCAGTGGACACGATGAGACTAAAGAATGATTACAGTGGGGGTCCTTTGAACAGTTAACTAGAAGGATAAAAGCCTTTGTTTGGAGCATGGATATTAGCATTTCAGATATTTAAGGGATTTTTTTTTCTTAAGATGTTACGGTGCAGAAATCTAAGACATGGCCATGGGAGTGAGTGGCTAACCAATATAAAAAAGACAAAAACACTTCAGATGAGAAGGTCAAGAAACTGAGAGGCCAAATGTATTATAGACCATCCACCTGGATGCTGAAATTGTCAAGAATCCTCCAAGAGTCGAGGTGGAGCAGAAGACTTTGAACCAGGAATTAGGTCCACAATTAATGAGAGTGTAATGAGGGTACAACCAGTGTCCTAGAGCCAGCAGACCTAGGAAATCCGGCTGGGACAGAGAGCCTTCAAGGGCCAGAGATTGATAACCAGGTAGATAGCAGGCCTCAGACAGATGGGATGAGGTTCATGGCCTAACCTGAGAAAGAAGCTAGGACTTACACTTCTAGGCATGACATCTCCCTTGCACTCCAGACTCCCCAATCCAGAAGCATGCTCAACATCCACACTGGATATCTAATAGCCATCTCAGCTGCGTATGTCAAAAACTGAGACCCAGATCACCCCCTCATAGCCTGCTCCTCCAAAGCCTTCTCAGCTCAGGTTTTGGCATTTTTATCATTCCTATCACTCGGACCAACTACCACAGAGTCACCTTGACCCTTCTCTTTCTCTCACTTCCTGCTACTTGCTCCCATCTCCACTGCAAACCAGCACTGTCCTTCTCTTCAAGTACTACAAAACACTGTGAGTTAGTGTGGGTAAAACTGTGATATTTCCAGAATATCTCGCCTGGCTTTAGTACATGTGCATATCAATAGGCATTCAGAGGTGGAAAGAAGTATGGCTTTAGTGCATTTGCATCATTCCTCAGGGGTGAAGAGAAGGTCCTCTCCATATCAGTGGGTAATTACCTGGGCAATGGAGGGCTTATCTGTACCTGAGAGGTGAGGGGGAGAGCCGTTTTTGCTTCTTCTGGAGCAGGAATGAGAGAACCATTCCTGGACTACAGTTTGTAAGCAATAAATAGATTTTAAACTTTATTTCTCCCTTTGACTGATTTCAGTTTTTAGAGGTATTTTGCCCCAGGATTTCCTCTCCCCAGACTTACAGTTAGTCTCCCCACTTTACCGCTAAGCCCCTACAATCTTTTCATAACCCAGCATCCAAACAGGTTATGAAAAATCAGATATCTAAGCCAAGCCTTCTGATGATTTTCCATCTCACTGATCATAAAGTACACAGTCTACAATGTATTTCAAGGCCCTGAATGATACGGCACCCTGTAGTTTTTCACCTCAGCTTTATTACTCTCACCCTTGCTCACTCAGCTCCAGCCATACTAGTCTCCTCATTTTTAAGCCAACACACTAGGCATGCATCTATGCTAGGACATCAGTCACAAAGAAAGACAGCAAGAGAGGAAGAAAGAAACAAAGGAATCACATATTAACAATAAAGCAACTAATAAAATGGCAATTGTAAGTGCTTACCTAGCAATAATCACTTTAGATGTAAATGGTTTAAATTATCCAGTTGAAAGACATACAGTGGCAGAATAGATTTTTTTAAAAAAAGCAACTATATACTGCCTACAAGAAACTTACTTAAGCTTTAAGAACACTCCTGGGCTAGAAATGAAAGGATGGATATAGATACCCTGTGCAAATGGAAACCCAAAGAACGAAGGGTAGCTATGCTTATATCAGACTTTAAGTCAAAAACTATAAGAAGAGACAAAGAAGGTTATTAGATAATGAATGATAAAGAGGCCAATTCATCAAAAGGATATGATTGTAAATATATATGCACCCAATATCAGAGCAATTAAATATATTAAAAGACTACTAACAGATCTGAAGGCAAAAACAGACACCAGTGCAATAGTAGCAAGGACTTCAATACTGCTGTTTCAACAATGAATAGATCATCCAGATAGAACATCAATAGGGAAATAATGGACTTAACTACACTGTAGACTAAATGGACCTAACAGAGAAATACAGAACATTTAACCCATCAGCTACAGAATATTCTTCCAAGCTCACACAGAACATTCTCCAGGAAAGATCTCATATATTAGGTCACAAAACAAGTTTTAAAAAAATTAAGCAGATTGAAATCATATCAAGTATCTTTTCTAACCACAATGGTATGAAAGTAGTAGTTAATGAGATGAAAGACATACATATGGGAAAATTAACACTCTTCTGAAAATGAATGGGTAAAAGAAGAAATCAAAAGGAAAATCTAAAAACATCTTGAGACAAACAAAAATGGAAATACAACATATCAAAACTTATGGGATGTGGTAAAAGCAGCTCTAAAAGGGAAGCATACAGTGATAAACACATACTTTAAGAAAAAAGAAAGATCTCAAACAACCTAAACCTACACCGAAGGAACTTGAAAAAGAACAAACTAAGCCTGAAGTTAGCAGACAGAAAGAAGCAATAAAGCTGAGAGCAGAATAAACGAAATAGAGACTAGAAAGACAATAGATCCACAAAACTAAGAGCTGGTTTTTTGAAAAGATAAAATTGACAAACCTTTAGGTAAAATAACTAGAGAAAAAGGAGAAGTGACTCAATATAATTGTAAACAAAAGAGGAGACATTATAATTCTGATACCATAGAAATACAAAGAATCAGGAAAACTACTATGAACAATTATATGCCAAAAATTAGATAATTTAGAAGAAATGGATGATCTCTAGAAATGTACAAATTATTAAGACTGAATTATATATGACGCATATATATATGTGTGTATGTATTATATATATATATACAGTATGAGATGTAAAAGTAATTAATGAGCTATCTGAAAGATAAGTTAAACCAATCCCCTTTACAACAGCATCAAAAAAAATAAAATATTTAGGAGTAAATTTAACCAAGGAGGTAAAAGAACTATACACTGAAAATTATAAGACATTGATAAAAGAAAGTGAAGAAGACATAAATAAATAGAATGATATCCCATGTTCTTGAATTAGAAGAATTAAAATTATGGAAAGCCCACATTATTCAAAATGATCTACAGATTCAATTCAAACCCTATGAAAATTCCAATGGCACTTTTCACAGAAACAGAAACAATTATCCTAAAATTTGTATGGAACCACAAAAGACCCCAAATAGCCAAAGCTATCTTGAGAAGGAAGCACGAAGCTGGAAACATTACACTTCCTGATTTCAAACTGTATTACAAAAGTATAGTAACGAAAACAAAATGGTATTAGCATAAAAACAGGCATGCAGACCAATGGAACAGAAATATAGAGCCCAGAAATAAACCCATGCATACAGTCCACTAATTTTTGACAAAGGTGCCAAGACTACACAATAAAGAAAAAACACACTCTTTAATAAATGGCATTTGGAAAACTGAATATCTACATGCAAAAGAATGAAACAGTATCCCTATCCTACACCACTTACAAAAATTATCTCAAAATGGATCAAAGACTTAAATGTAAGACCTGGAATCATAAAACTCCTAGAAGAAAAAACATACAGAAAAGCTCCTTGACACTGGTCTTGGTGATGATTTCTTTGATGAAAACACCAAAAGCACAGGCAACAAAAGCAAAAGATAAACAAGTGGGATTTTTTTCTCAAAATAAACTTGCTAAAGAGCCTCTGCACAGCAAAGGAAATAACCAACTTATTGAAAAGGCAACCTGTAGAATGGGAGCAAGCATTTGCAAAGCATACATCTGGTAAGAGGTTAATATGCAAAATACATAAACAACTCATACAACTAAATAGCAAAAAACAGTCCAATTAAAGAATGGGCAAAAGGCTTGAATAGATATTTTTCCAAAGAAGACATAGAAATGGTCAATGGGCACATGAAAAGGTGCTCAAATCACTAATTATGGGGGAAACACAAACCAAAACCATAATGAGATATCACCCCACACCTGTTAAGATGGCTAGTATCAAAAAGACAAGAGATAACAAATGTTGGGGAGGATGTGGAGAAAAGGGAATTCTTTACACTGTTGGTGGGAATGTAAATTGATACAGCCATTATGGGAAACAGTATGGAGCTTCCTCAAAACATAAAAGATAGAATTACCAAAAAATAAAAGATAGAATAATCCAGCAATTATATGCTAGGTATATATTCAAAGGAAATTAAGTCAGTATCTCAAAGAAATACCTGCACTCCTGTGTTCACTGCAGCATTATTCATAATAAAAAGATATGGAAACACTCTAAATGTCCTTCAATGCATGAATGAATAAAGACATTGTAGACATGTACGGTGGAATATTATTCAACCATAAATTGAAGGAAAACCTGCATGTGCAACAACATGGATGAACCCGGAGGGCATGATGCTAAGTGAAATAAGCAAGACAGATAAAGATAAATAATGCATAGTATTATTAATATGAGGAACCTAAAAAAAGAAAAGCTGATTTCACAGAAACAGAGAATAGAATGGTTATTGCCAGGAGCTAGGAGGAGGGGAAAGTGGAGAGATGTTAGTCAAAGTACACAAACTTTCAGTTTTAAGAAAAATAAATTCTGAGATTCTAATGTACAGCATAGTAACTGTATAAAATACAGTATTGTATACTTGAAAGTTGCTGATTATAGATCTGAAGTGTTTATACCATAGTAACAAAAAAATAGAGTTGACTTATGAGAGGTGATAGACGTGTTACTTTTCTTGATTTTGTAATCATTCCACAATGTATATCAGATCATCACATTGTACATTTTAAATGTATACAATTAACATTTGTCAATTATCTCAATAAAGTTGAAGACATAAAAAATGAAACTGCAACCCTTGCTCCAGCCACTCCTTATCCTATTATGTTACACTTCTCTCAGAGTATTGATGCTAATATTAGGTGGCATAATATATGTAACATATTGTATATTGCACTGACTTGTCATGACTATAGCTGTACTCTCCCGCTAGAAGTAAACTACATGAGGACAGGGATTTTTGTCTGTTTTGTTCGCTGCTCTATTTTTCTATGCTTAGAACAGTGCCAGGCACATAGGAGATACTCAACACATATTTATTAAATAAATGAACCAATAAATGCATGAGTACAGCCACTTGAAGAGGTGAATCATGTCCAGACTTCACCCAAAGCATGTTAAGATCTGAGTTTTTATTGGGGACAAGGAAACATAAATCAAAGAATATGGGGTAGAACCAAAGTTATAATAAAAATGTTCGATCCTTGACTGGAGGGTGTGCCTTTATTCTGCCACCCAGCAGATGAAGGAGAGAAGAATATTAATCTCACTTTCTGCCTCCATCTGGGAAGCAGACAGTGTGGGTGGTAGGTAAAAGAAATAAGGTGGGGGCTAAGTCAGAATTGTACTCTAAGAAAAATGCTTAAAAATTTGCAAGCATGATGTTGTGCCGGATGTTTCAGTTGAGAGGTGGTCATGTGAATGCTAAAGTTTTTTGGATAAAATGTGGTCTCAAAACATGAGTCAGAGTCCCCTAGAAAGTCTGGAGTTTCTAATAATTAAGTTTCCTCAGTGCAATAGAAGAACATGATCTCATCTTTCACTCTAAGCAGCTATGTTTTCCAGGGTAACAAAGCTCAAAATTCCTCTTAAAAGGATTTTACTGGATGAGCTAAAAGAAAACTAATGTTCATCTGCATTTCCCTGCCCAAAGTCATCATTACTGCGGGGTTATAATCCTTAAACAACATCCTCCATTCATGATTTCTTGGCATTATATAAGCTTGCAAAAATATTTTTGAAAGTCAAAGAGAGTCAAGAAACCAAGCTCTCTGCATGATTAAGGTTACTATTACAATTGAAATAATGTGAGTGACAGCAGTTCATCCCTTGGAATTACACGTCCCAGTGAGCAAATCCATACCTCAGACTGGCTCTTGATCTAAGCCAAAGTTTAAATACAGCAAAGTGGCTTCATACAGCCAAGGCTCAAATACAGAAATAAAGTATTGGGCTGGCCCTTCCAGAGAGAGTAGTTTGGGGGAAGAAAAGGACTTCTGGGTACACGGGTGCACACACACGTGTGTGTGTGTGTGTGTGTGTGTGTGTGTGTGTGTGTGATTTAAGAAACATATTATGTAAGATTCTGGAAATGAATGCCCCTGGTAGAGGTAATCTACAACTGGAAAGGAAGGGATGAGGTGGGTACTGATAAAGAAGGTTGTGATTAAACTACTGTAAGAGATTTCAGAGATTCTGGTCATTCTTATTTAGAAGAATCTACAGTAAAGGAATTGACAAAGAGCTGAGAAGAAAGCCCCCAGACTAGAGGAAGGAGGTAAGTGATTTCCTACACTGGGGCTTGGAATCAAGCAGAAGACCCTCAGGTCTCCATGGGCAGGTCCAGGGATCATGAGACTAGTCAGAATGCCCAGGGGCTCCAAGAGGGATGGTGCAGATGGGACAGAATACGAAGCTCAGCCCCCTTCAGGGGAAAATCCTAACTTTCCAAAACTGGATCTGGAAGTGAATGAATCAATGACTGGACCTTCATGCATTCATTCACTCACCCGTGCAATCACGGAGCACCCGTAGTAGACTGTTGATCGGTGGTCCCCAAAGAGCCATTCCTCCCACCTCTGTGCATTCCTCCCGTGTTGATCCTGGGCTTAGCCCTGGGGCTGGCTTGGACCACTGGAACCTGGGCAGTTATGACCAAAGCAGGTGCCCCATAGGCTTGTCCTCAAAGGGCTCTCTCTTAAGACTCCCGAGCTGCCGTGTAGGAAGGCCTCCTTCCCTGGTGGGGAATCACACAGAGAAGGAGAGGCTCCGAAATGACGTGGAGAGAACGAAGGAGCCAGCTGGGGGGCAGACCCAAGGGCTGGAAGTGTGACACACTCAGTCCTCACTTGTCCTGGTGCCAGCGCAGGAGGGAAGATTTCTTAGACATTCCCACCTCTGCAGACACAGAGAGAGCAGAGACAAGACTTTGGGGGATATGGGAGGGTGAGATGGACATAAATGGTTATCGTCAGAGGAAAGACTAGGCAGACTCTAACCAGAGTGCTTATTTTGCCTTCCTGAATGGGGCACAGCGCTGTGATTGCTTTAGCTAATCAAAGGCAGAATAAATGACATTCTGGGGCTCCCAAGCCCAGGCTTTAAAGGAATTCGCAGCTTCTCCTTCCTTCTTAGCAAGCTTACTCTTGAGGCACCTGCTCTCAGAACCCAGTTTCCACACTCCAAGGAGCTCAAGCCACATGAAGAGGATTCCTAGAGGATAACAGTGGGAACAGGGCCAAAAGCCACAGCAAAGCTCCCAGCTGGCAGCCATCATCAACGGCCAGCCGTGTGAGTGAGTCATCTCAGAGGTTCCAGTCTAAACAGCCCCCAAATGCTGCCGCTCCCCCCAACACCATGAAGTGTAGAACCACCACCCGGCTGAGGCTGGGGAACTGTGGCAGATAATAACTGGTGTTATTTTAAGCAACGGACTGTGGGGGCGGTTTGTTATGCAGCTCTGTGTTGCCAAAATCCTGAGAGAGATTAATCTTTGGGATTTGGGAAGGGAAATTTTGAGTTCCTGGGAATTCTTGCAAATTCCTGAAATTAGAGGTTATTTTTAATACTGCCATCATTCTTCATAATTTTCACTCATTATTATAGATAGTTTTAAATTTTTTAATCGATAAGAAATACTACATTTAGCAGCATTTTCAAAGAGCTATAGCCTCTAGAGGATACTCAAACACCAGAAAATGTCAGCAAACATTACTGGGTAGTATTCAGATAAATGCTAACATTTACATCTCCTAACAAACACTAACAATCATTTGTCTAAATAGCCAATTTAAGGGCTATTTTGCCTCCAAAACATGTTATTTCTTGGAGCACTGTTCTTAGGATTTATATAAAATATATTAGGCATATAAGATTATTTATATTTATTTTCTTTTCAAGGCAGGGCCACCACCACGCACTATAATACGACAACTGCTATGGCCAGGATGACTGAATAGATTCTTATCAATTCTCTCCTACCCATCCCCATCCCTGTTCCCATAAATACTGACCTTTATTTTTGACTCTATGTATTAGTATTTTCCACCTTTGCTCTCTGCTTGACATCAGTGGACTCCTTAGCATGAGTAACAGTCTCTGTGTTTAGTGTTATCTTTTAAAAAGTATAGTATTTTCTCAAATGTTCCCAGTTTTGTGACTGATTTTTCTCAGGATTCATGATTCAGAAAAACATGCAAATTCTCCCCCAAGAAATGCCAAGAAAGAATCCCCACATGGAAACACTAGCAGTAATAGGTAACCATATCCACAAGCAGGCTGAGTTTCTAGGTACTCAAGCTGGTCACCAAACAAACAGCATTCCTGCAATCACAGCGCTTACTGTGAGAAAGGGAAACAGGCACTACACGAGTGATCAGAGACAAAACCATATGATCATAAGCCACATGGGCCCCTCACTGACACTCTCCGCGTGAAGGTGGGAAGCTGCCAAATGAGAGGAAAGAGGAAAAGGATGCTACACAGACCATCTTGAAGAAAAGCCTGCAGATCTTTGTACCATCCGGGGTAGTGACTACAAAATTACCTAGGAGAGGTAATGACATGAGCTGAGTTGGAGAAGACATTTGGGTTTGGCAGCTGTTCTCGAAAGGGCCACTTAGCCATGAAGAACACCACTATGGCCACTGCCCCGTGCTAACTGGAGAGAGCATTTCCAGACCGCTGCTGCCTTCTTACAAGGTGAAGGGGATGCTCAGCAAAACATTATAGTGAATCTGTTTTTAACAATATCCCGCTATTTCCTTACAATTTACATCTTTTTTCAAACCCATTGCTTTTTCTTTATGGCTATAATGCATATCATAATTAACGCTACATTTGCTGTAATTTGTGGTCACTTCTCATAAATCCTCAACAAACACTTCTGTTGAAGCCTGCAATTAGTCCAGAGGGAAAGACAAAGGCTCTTAGATAAGCTGCAAACAAGCGTATAATACCTTCCTCAGAGATGCTCACTTCACCAAGTTAGTCTCCAAGAGATGATTCATTTCACCCCTGGATGCCTCCTGAGTTAACGGCCCACCTGACAGTAAAGATGGTACCTCTGTAACCTGACGCCTGAGGACCTGAGAAGGTTCTGTCCTGAGACCCCTTCTAGGTATTTGCTGTGGGTTTAATTATGTCTGACTCTAAAGTCCCGACCTGACTGAAAACAACCCGGTAAATTTAAGAGTTCCATCAGTTTATGCTTTCTTGCTACTTACAAAATTCCCCTTATACCACTGGATAATTTCCCACAGGCAGAGAACAGAGTTAATAGTGACCAGAGCAGGACTGCCACGGAACAGACTCTCTGGCCAGCTTCCATGGTTCCCGTTGCTGAGCCTTGTTCTCCCATTGTGAAATGCTGCATGACACCCAGGAGTAACCACCACTTAGGACTAATCTCCAGATCCCCAAGATGTTAGTTGAATTTATGTGAGGAGAATGAACAACAGGAAGAGAAGGAAATGGACCAAGAGAATTAAGGTGATGGACTTATTTCAGCAATGGCCAGGGAACCTGAATCAGTTAACATGTGCACATTTCCAGGGGTCAGCATGGTTCTATGAAATCTTCTCAAAGATCTGACAGAGCTAATGAAAATACCTTAGGTTTCTATAAGGGAAATTGCTTTCCAAGAACACCATGTACTCCCCAGCTGACCCTCCTGCATGTCAGCGGGGGAGGGGGAAGAGAACCAAGCAGGTCCCTAAGGAGCTTCCGGCGGCCACGCAGGCAGCCGCCTCTCAGGTTTGGTCTCTGGCTCACATTTTGGGATGCTCAGTGCCACATGCGGTCCTTCCAGCACACAGCTCCCCAGAAAGCAGTTCAGAATAATGAGTTAGTTCACCCCTTCTCTGAACTCCAAATACTCACATGGGCTTGGAACTTGAGAAGCCCCTCTCTCTGACTCTTCGGACCTGGCCTCAGGACATAAACTGTGATCAGAGGCTCACCTAAGTGAGCCTGGGGGAGGCTTTAGGGGAATCAGTTTATTCGGAATTTAACCAGATGAATTGCAATCTCAATTTGACATCTTAAAAAACAACATAAAATGTTTTCTGGGTTATTTGATACTCATACCTCGTAAATTGAGTGGAATGAATTTGGATCTATCTAACTCTTCCTGGTGAAAGACTGGTGAGGGTGGGCAAAGGGGTTTCCAGGATATTTGGCATGAGTGTCCCTGAGGTTCCAAACACAGGTGCAAGAAGGAGAGAAACAGTGGGGTGGAGCTGCCCATACACCATCTTGTCGAGGCTGAAAGGGAAACAGCACACCTAAGCCTACCCACCCTGGTCCGTCTCTTGGGACCACATAGGCTAATACAAGTTATGTGCAAATACATTCAAAGGAAGTGTTGGTCATGCTTTGCAACTCCTCCCTGAAATCTCACACTGCCATTAAGTGTCTTGTCCTCCCTTTCCCACACTTCTTACACTTAAGGCTCTTCAGCTCGACCAAGCCAATCTGTACCTGTTCCTCTACTTTGATACCTTAGGCCAGCCATGTCACAGACATTCCCCCTCCCAGGACCAACTACATAATTCATGAGCACATAGCAAAATGAAGATGTGGGGCCCCTTGTTTAAAAATTATTAAAAATTTAACATGCCAAGAGCAAAGCAGTAAAGCAAACCTGGAGCCCTTCTAAGTACAGGACCATGTGCGACTGCCTAGGTCACGTGGCATGAAGCTGGCGCTGTGGTGCCCTTCCCCATCATTACAGGGAGGAGCATGCCCTGCTGGCAAGCTTTGTCAGGGAAGTCCAACCTCCATTCAACCAGAGAGCATGGGATGATATGCTGACCTCTGTATTTGTGTGTTTTCTTGACAACAGGCCTATAAAATCCTCTTTTACAATAACCTGCCTTTTTATGTTAGTACCTCAATAGTATACAGTAGGTATCATTGAAATGATTGCTTTCTAAAGAAATCTCCAGAACAATCATGTACTACATGCTGCCATAAGAAGGTTTCTGTGCTTGGCTCCAACTGAGTGGCAACGCCACCCTGTTTAGCAAGTGATATCTTACAACCTGGGGTCTCCAGGAGGGCTCCACAAAAGGTTAGGGCTGTAGGGGGAGGGCATGTTATATATGCCTGCACTTGGACTCATGTTCTAGGCCTGCAGAAAGGACAGTCCCTGCCAAGAAGCTAGACATTCAACCTTGTGTGAACGTGGACTCCAGAGCTATAGCAGAAAGAGACAGGGATGGAGTCTGTGAACTGACCATATGGCTCCTCAAAGGCCAGCTGCAGTGTACTGAGGGGTGAGGGGCCATGTCCACAAAGCATTTCACTTTTAAAGCCCACGTTCATTCTTGTCATGGGCTGTAACTTTCCAGTTGAACTACATGGCCAGGTCTCATCAGGGTAGACATTTGTATGCTGATGTCAGTCATTTCTTCTTTGTGTCCCTCATAGGCTGCAGCCCATAGGCTGGAGGTGTTTCTTGCTCCTTGCCCTATTGATGTTAGTTATTTTTGTGATATTATTTTTTTCTCCTGCTTTGATACCTATCAGGTCTCAGATCTGTAAGCAGGAGGTTATCCAAGAATCAAAGCACAGGGTTGTTACAATTGGAAGAATGTTGATGGGAGCTGATGGGATTTATTTCAAAGAGATTTGCCACTAGCCATCATTCTTAGAATAACGATGCTCTTGCAACCAACAGCAGTTTCCGTATGACATCTGCCAAGTGCATTGTAAACAGTGATTCATTCATCCTCCATCATTCTCCAACTGTTTATGTCTCTGGCTTTAAGACAAATGATAAAAGAGACAGCTCATTTTTCTGACCTTCACCTCTCTGCCATCCTCCATCATCCAATATGCAAATGAGAGCCAAGATATCTTTGAATGGCCAAAATAGATGCAACAAAGCCCCTGTGCTTTTTTCCTAGAGGAAACCCTCCCTTGGAAGCTGATTATTCTTATTTTACGCTATTTTGACAAGTTTGGGTTACCACAGTCAACAAAGATGGACTGTAATAGCAGGAAGGAGAGGAAGGTACAGGCAGGGAAACTGACAGCAAAGATGAATAACAAATTAGATTCCTGGGGGCAGGAGACAGTTTCTCAGCTCCCAGAATCTCATGCATGCCCACTCCTCCAGACTCCCCCTGCCTTCCCCATCTGGGTATCGTACTTACTTTCACAGCCACCCACCTTTGCACATGCTGGGCCACTCAGTACCAAGGATGCCCTTTCCTAGGGCATCTGGCCACCAGCCACCTACTCATCCTTCCATCCCCAACCCAAATGTCCTCTCCTATGTGAGACCTTCCCATTACACATCCACCCACCCATGCCACTGCATTAAACGTAGATACAACATACATGTCTGCTTCCCTGGCCAAACTCAGCAGTTCCTGATGAGATCAGAGATCATTTTGAACGTATTTTCAGGTGCACACTTGCCCAAACATAGTCAGTGCTCAATAAATATTTGCTCAAAGAAAGAAGGAATTACCTATGGAAAGCAGACAACTAAAAGAATACGGCAAACAAGAGTCCCTGGAATTATCTCCCTGACATACAGCTACTAGATTGAACGGCAACTACCAGGATTACAGTAAATTATTTAGAAAGTTTGGATACCTTCCATATCCTTTGAGTTGAAGGCCAAGTAAGTGTGTAATATATTTTTGGAAAGATTCCAGTAACAACTACAGAAAGTCATTTATTTAAAACACCTCAACTGAATTAATATTTAATAGATGGGGAGCTACTACCATTATTTACTCAGTGTTTGAAGCAAAAGGAATTGATACTTCTAAGAAGGCACTCGGACCCAAACCTTCAGCTTCCCTTCCCTCTTGGCCCTAGCAAACAAGGCGTAGAAAACATCTTGCCACCTCACAGAGGAGCCTCCATGTTTAGGAACAGACATAGGTGAGCTGCAGTCAAAATGCATCCATCAGAACAAAATGTATCCATCAGGTAACTACAAACAAAAGGGAGTTTTCTGTCCCTGGGATGAGATTTTGTTCTCTTTTTTCTTTTGGCACAATTCTGTTTACTGTTCAGCCCTATGAAACTGTATGGTGCTATCAAAATATTTATTAATAACCATAATACTTATCCCAACAAATAAGCTATTTATGTTCTGTTTTTCAAAAGGTGAGCTGGGGGGAGAGAGCGAGGAGGGAAGCACACAAATGCATCAGCCACTTCATGTCTTCACGTGTAACTGCACAGAAAGACACTTTTAAAATTCATCCCTAACCACACTGGGAAGTGACAGCATGTTATAAAATATTAAATTCAGTATCTTTAGGGGAAGTGACAAAACCCGTTGTTTAATGTTTTCTGGGCATCTCCTGTGCCTTCAGAAGCACCCTTCCTGAAGGTGGAGATCATTTTAGTTCAGCAGTAAGCCTGTCTTTAAAAAGAAATACAAATGTTATTTCTGATGCCCATTCAAGTTAAATGTTCTACAGTTATAGCTATAGAAAGAAATCGTGGTTTTGCTGATCATGTGACTTCCACTCAGCCACCTCTGGTTCGGTACCTTTACCTCTTGACCCTATTTCTGCAGTGCAGAAACAGAGAGGAGTGGAGAGGGTGGCCATCCAGGACCAGGAAAGCGGCACATCTGGTGACACCCCCAGCACGCTGTTCCCATCCTCGATGATTTTCAAGGTTAAACCACCCTTCTTTTCAAAGTCACAGCCATGGGCAGATTCATTGCAGCTTTGCAAAGCACACTCCAGTTCTGAAAATCTGCCCACCGCCACCACTTTCAAAGGTAGAACTGCTTTAATCTCCAGTAGACTGTCAGACCCAGAGAAACTCATGCCAAGCTGTAGCAAAGCTAAACCAGGTTGACTGCATTTATAAAAGGAAGAGCACCTGGGTACCCAGTTTAAAGCAAACAGCTAAGATTGTGGGGAGAAGAGGAGCCGGGACATCTTCACAGGGTCAGAATGAGCCCCAGATGCTCCAAGACTCTCTGCATACACCTCCCAGTCGCACCCCATACAATCTCAAGGAAGGGCCTCACTTTGGCACCTGGACCACTGGCACTGAGGGCGCTGGGCAAAGACATTTAAAGGGTGCTGTTATGCTGGCCATTCCCAGAGCCCCCTCAATGTAAGGGAAATAATGCTTCAGTAAAGAATAAAAAATACTGGGATCAAACCTTTTCATTATAATTCTAAGACCATGAAACAAGAGGAGCAGAAAAGTCATCCACAATCCTTTACACCATAGTCCGAAACAATATAGAAAGGGAATGCTCAGTCAAGTGCAGCCTATGTGGTCCCAGACGGCAAACAATGTATACAACTGGCTCTGAAACAAGGGGTGCAATTCGTGACTTTCTCTCTAGATGTTTGCTGGTCTCTTTTTCTAGCATTGGCTGATACTTCTTAGCAGGAGTGTCTTAAAACAGCAGAATTACAGAAGTTAAGTTTTTCTTACTAGATTTGAAAGGAGGTTTAGAGTTCATCAGATTCAAAGGCCCACTGTGCAGATCAGCTGAGAGGCAGCTCTCGGACCATCCTTCAGCCTTTGCCAGGTCCAGTTTCCCTGGCCAACCAGCTCCCAGCTGAGCTGAGCCAATGGGAAGCACTGCTTGGATCCTGGAAGGCAGGAGAAGAAAGGCCAGCGCTTTGTACCTCATCTCCTATGTCAGTAGGAGGTCATTGAGAGGCTGCATTGCCTGAGTCTCCAGGCCAACGATGCCCTTCTCCAGGGCCCTGGGCCCCTCACGGCAGCCCCAACATGGGTTGAGCACTGGCTGGAATAGCCCCAGTGTCTGGGCCCTGAAGCACCAGTTTCCTTTTGTCCCTCCAATCCTAGGAGCAATGCTTCTCTGTCATTCTAACCTCTGGATTGCCTTATTGGCCACTGTTAACCAATTCCTTATATTAAATCCCCTCTGACTGGATTACCAAGAGTGGTTTCAGACTCCCTGGCCCAATCTTGACTAATATATTTAACATATGAGTCCTCTATACAATTTCTCTCAGACGGCTTTCTCAGCTCTGCTTAAGTGCTTCCAATGACTCCAGAATCATTGCCCACAGGTTCCTAGATTAATAGATGGGTTTAGAAATTCTCCCTTTTGTTGCCAAAGTATGTCTCCCACTTACCTTGAGCCTCTAAGCTCCACAGGGGCACCTTCAAGGGTTCTGCAGCATCACAGTCTACCAGTGTCCCCCTCAAGCAAAGACAAGTTTAGGGTTGAGTTTGTGGTCTGATTTGAAGGGCATGTAGCAGGTCCTTCCTGAAAGACTACCATTTCTGATTCATTTTTTAAGACTAAAACATGACACCTTGAAGTGTTCACTTCATAAAAATACCAAATCTGTGGGAAGCACATGAAGCTGCCATAATTTCTGAAAGTCTTCGTGGAATTTATCCTATTTTTCCTTACCAGCATCAGCTGAGAGCTGGGACTTTGGAAATGGGGTCTTGACACAATAAGGGAGGCGAAAGCAGTCATTTTGGAGCAGCCAGGCATCCTAAGTAGAGGCAGCCTGGGAAAGTGGCCAGGCTGGGACTCTGAGCTGTCAAAGGAAAGCGAGGCCACTGGACAGAGAGAAAGAGAAGCATCTCCCAGGCTTCCCTCCTGCCCTCTTGCCTCTGTGTTCAGGCAGGCGGAAGGAGCAGAGCCACACTCACCTGTACTGGAACGAACAAAAAGAAGGAAACGCCAATAAAATTATTATTGGCATTTATACATACAGTTCCTGCAAGTCTTCACAGATTTCATTGGTAAGCACGAAAGGACCTTAAAAGTACAGCTGAAGAAGCTGTTTTATCCAGCTGCCCTCTTCCCAGAAAGTAAAAAGATAATAAAATAAATCTAATCAGCATTCCTTTTCACTTAGCGGAAATTAAATTTCACTCATCATGGGAAAGTGTCTAATTACATGTTTAGTGTAAAGAAAATTCTGAGGACATTATCTTATTTACTTTCTTGTGTCAATAGATGAGAGGACATTGGCATTCAGATGTAGGTGGAAACAGCTGGCTGCTGATGCCAACTTACCTTTTACAGCCTGGATTCAGAGCAAAACAAAGCAAACAGGAGAGATTCTGGAATTAAATTGCCTTCAACCCCAAATCCAGGCCATCTGCCCACTGATTTACAGCAGCAGAAAGTTCTGATGAAATTGCTTCCAAAATGGATTGATCCTTGGGGGCCAAGAGTTTTTTTAAAAAGCTAAAATTTCTTGGGTGATTGCTACGCACTAGGCATTTCTTACATCAAGATTCTTCATCACACCCCATGAGGTAAGTGATATTTTTATGCCCATTTTGCAGTGGTGGAAACCAAGCTTAAAAGACTCAACAGCATCCCCAGGTCAATCAGCTGGTGAGAAAGAGACCCAAATCTGGGTGACTGAAGGTCATACTTTAAACTGTAGCATCGTGTCTGCAGCAAAGAGGCTGCTTTCTGACATATCACAGCCTCCACGTTCTCATGCTAAGTGAACACCAAGGGTTCCAAAGCCTTGTATCAGTAATGAAAGGTTCCCTTAAAGAAAACTGAAAATGCTGAGCTTAATCACAACACTTGGTCATCTCTCACTGGTCTGAACTTCCTCCTTTGGCCTAGTCACAAGAAAATGTCTGGCTCCAAAGCCACCTTTTGGGTGACAGACCTCCCATATGGTGGCTCATTTCTCAGTACTCTGTCACTCCACTAAGCTTTCCAGCCTGGAAGCTGCTGTTGTATACAGCACACTGGCAAAGAGAACACTTTCTGCAAAGTGTTTAGGGAATAAAGCAGACTGTACAATTCACAGGCTTGTTAATGAGAGCTGTATGTTTAATTCCCCATGCTCTGAGCAAGACCTGGGGGTATTCTTTCTTAACTCAGGAGAAGTATAAATGCAAATAACTCCATACAAATAGAACTGTCCTCAATTAGTAATGCTCATATGAGTCTGTGCACAATTATTCCAGCTCCTGATCATTACTAATGGAAGCTTTGTCATTACATTTTACTTATCACACACTCCAAACAAGTATGCTCAGTTTCTGAAAAGGGGACTTCTGTAGGCCCTTTTGTCTCTGAGTTTTATACATCCTAAGTCATTGCCAACATCCTACCAGGTCTTCAGTTCAATTCCGTTACTTCTACCACTGTTTTGAATTTTATCTGGAGATAAAAATAAAACCTGCTTACAGCTAAAGAGCTGAAATGTGTCATTTGGAACCTCTGGAGAGTAAATAAAAAGAAATCAGTCAAATCACAGTGTCGAGGTGGTATCTGCAATAGGGAAGGAATTTCCCTCCATTCAGAAATGTTCATTGCTAAAATCATTTGCTCAGCCATAGGTGTTCCCATCAAAACAGTTGCTCCCAGATTTGGCACAGAGGACAAAGGCCATGATACTTTTATTTACAGTGACCTTGAGGAGATAGATGAGCTAATTTAGAGAATACCAAAGACCATAACAAAAGTCACCAACTGCTGATGGCACCAACACCTCCCTGGAGAACAAACTACCTGGTTCTCTCCTCTGTGTCTGGGCTCCAACCAGGGACACAGGGGTAAAGGTGTCCCCATGCCACTTGAGTTCGGAGGGCAAGAAAACCACAGCTAGATCTTAGCAAAAATTATATTCTTATGAATGACTTACTGTGAGGGGAGGGGCTGGCTACCATTGGTACCATTTTTGGCCACTATCCAAACTGAAATGGCAACTTCAGAGCTTCCGCAAAGTGCATTTTACAGCATTTGCCTGAGACCACAAATCTGGTATCGAAATTTAGGTGCATGGGGAGACTATCCACAGATTTCCGCTTTCCCCTGAATTCTGGTTCTCACACTGCAAGGGCTCTTTCTTCACTGCCACGGGTACCTGCTCTGGCTATAAATTAACGAGCAAGATTTACCACACCTTCCCGAAGACAGAAGGTAGGATTTTGAGTTTCTTTTGTTTGTATAAATTGGTTATGGTTTAATATTTAGTGAAAACACAGTTCGGCTTTCTTCTTTACTTGTCTTTCTTGATCCACAGGCTGCCGTCCCACCCGTTCTGCTGTGCCAGCTCTCGCTGTGTCCTGGGCACACGGGCCCCTCCCCGACATCCTGTTTCTCATTTTCTCCCCTTCCCTCTCTCGCCCTCATCTTCCCATCTGAACAAAGGAAGTCCGTAGCCTCATTGCTTAATATGTCTTAGAATTCTTGTGCCCCTTTAAAAGTTTCTGTTGTTTATTATTTGGAAATTTCACAAGATCAGTTTGGGAGAGCCAGGATTCCATTTCCAATATTGCCCCTGACTTTCAATATGTCCCACAGCGGTCTAGCATCTACCAGAAAGAAGTGAGCCCCTCTACACAAGAATTATAGGTTCCCAAGCTCTGGGAACTGATTATAGGTTGACAAATCAGATTACAGTGATTTCTCCCGTAACAATGAATATGTTTCCAAATCTGTTCGTGTTATGGAATTTCATGCAATAAAAATGAGAAAATACAGCAGATGCCATCAGTGTCTTGACCGTATCCCCCATCCCTCATCACTTGATTGCACGTGGGCCAGACATACCACAGCCTGTCCACGTGGCTGAGGGTCTCTCTGGCCTCTGAAGACCTCTTTGCCTGTCCACACAGACACTAGGAATGCTGGGAATTAACATGCCCTGCACCACCCTCCACCCAACCCAGGAGCAGCTCCAACAGCATCCAGCAGGAGGTGGGGTATAAATGCCCAGCTCCCTTGGCCCTCAGGTGGGGTAACACAGGAGCACAGCTTCTGAACAGGCTCCTAGAGTTCCTGCAGAGCACTTAAGTTCCAGTCACCCACAGCTGCAACTGTGCTCACATACCTTGCATTGACCGGCTTCTTTTCCCTGTCTCATTTCCCTTCCTGCCCTCACTTCTCAATAGACTACTTGCACTTGAATTCTGGCCTCAGGCTCTTCTTCTGCAGAACCCAAAGAGGACACAGGGCTATGGGACAGTGGGGCTGCACCAGACACACAAAACCTTTTCTAAGGAAAACAGTACAGAGCAGAAAACGAAGGAAAAACAATAGCCTTTAAAACAAAAACGATTAAATGCCACCCCAGTTGTAAACATCTTAAATTCTTAATACAATTTTTTAAAAAGTTAGTTGGCAAATTACCTTGACAAACAACATGAATTTTGTTTAGTGGAAGTAGGTGTGTGCAATGTTGTGGCTTTTGAATTATGAAGAAGTGAAAGAAAGGACATCCTAGTTGTCAGGATGAAATGTTGTTGCCCCACAGGTGGACAGCTGTGACTCATCACTATCCTCTCTTTTCTACTGGCTAAAAATAGAAATCTAGCTTTTGGTGTTTTGCCAAGTTTCCACTTCATGACACAGAGTGCTACTGGGCACTGTTTGGCATGAAGTCATCATCTTCAGTCCACTGGAGAAGCTTTTAAAACCCATTTAAAGTAGCTGATAACTGCCCACAAGTTGTGTTAAGAGTGGGAACTTAACATAGGGGATTAGTAAGTAGGTAATGAATAACTGACAAGGCAAGGGGGAAACTGAGGCAACTTCAGGAACTTCCACCACCTCTAGGGCGAGGACAAAAAAGAACTGAAGGAGGACCCAAGAGAGCACCACACCCTTGGCGCCCAGCCCTCTGGGCAGAGGGAGGGTGACTGATGACCCCGGTTTCCCTGGGACACAGACTCTCCATGCTAAAGCCAGGAGTGTCCCAGGGGCATAGGGACAGCTGGTCATTCTAGAGGAGAGACTGATACCTGGCTGGTGGTGATACCTCAGGCACCTAGACGAGGGGCCCTAAAGAGCTGGATCTCTGACCGGGAAAAATCTGCCAGCTGTAACTGGTACCTCTGAACTGGTGAAATGGGTCAGGGCCCAGGAGTGCAGGAAATGACTGGAAAATGGGGCCAACCACTGTTCACCTTTCTCAGGCTCCAGTCTCCTTCTAGTGCCTCCAGCAGAGGAGCCGAACCAGGACTAGCTGCCTGCAGGCAAGGGGAACTGTGGTTTGCTCCCCAAAGCAGAGTACAAAGGATGGATCTGCAGCTGAGGGTAACGTGTATGGATGGCACAGCCAGCACGATGCACCCAGCTCGGCTTTCATTTCTCTCCTCTCTCTCTCTCTCTCTCTCTCTCTCTCTCTCTCTCTCTCTCTCTCTCTCTCTCTCTCTCTCTCTGCATTCTCTCTGATGAAGGGCCCTTTAGACCTACTACCTATTCTCTCATATCTTTGAAAGCATTTTGTTATTTCAGTATCTCCTCAGTACAGGTCTTCCATTTTTCCTTGCCTCTCAAATTTTTATAACCAGGACTCTTACTTAGGTTTCAACTGCTATATTGAATACTTTTAGCAACAACATATGCAAGTTCAGGGGAACAGCATGATACACACCAATAGGAAAATGTATTCAAGTGAACAGGGATGCGAGGCCAAAGCCGTGGTCTGTGTTGTGTGTCCTGTGCTCCCCTGCAGGTTATCACCATCACCTGCGTGCCGTTCCTCACCTTTACCTGCTGTTTCCTGGTAGCACAAAGCTTAGTTTACCTTGTAACAAGAAACCTCACTTGAGCAAACATGCTTTTGCATTTTGGAGGTTTTATTCTCCTATGTATCTAACACTGAAAAACAAATTCATGCATTAGGATCAGGCATTTTAACAGAAGAGTTGGTATAAGACCATCTCTTTGACCAGAAGTAGAAAACCACAGGACTCCTGGTCTTATCCCACTTGGAAGTTTCTCCTCGCATCTCTGCTGGAAACAGCTTTATAGTCCCTCTTCTCTCTCCCATTTAAAAATATCCTAAGCCAAAATATCCCTCAGGATTTACTTGATTACGGTTTATGCATCTTTATCAGCTAACTGTAGATATGTGGACTTGGGACTGTTATTGCCCAAGAATTCTCAGAAACTTCAGCCACAAATGCAGGCCCACTAGGTTAGTGGGAATAAAAACTCACAACCTGTATCTGCCTGTGCCTCTATACCAGCCACCACTTACTTCTCAGGGTTTTTATGAGGGGTCTAGTAATCAGACAAAAGAGCTAGAATCCTAGATTTGTTTTTCAAACTACGTTAACAAGCACCATGTATTGCAATAAAGACCTTTAACGACTTTCATCTTCAAAGAAACACCAAATTACATTATAATTTAACTGAAACTTTAAATTATTTCTGGGATTGTTTCATGTTTTCAGTCTCCTGCTCCACTCACATTAATCACAATTCCTATGAGGGTCTTGGATGTAAGCTCAGCATTACAAAATAGGTCACCAGTATGCCCATGCCTGATTCCTGCAGCCCAAAAATTATTTTTATTTCAAATGTAAGCAACCATAAACTTTTGATTAAAAGGCAAATTTTTAGAGACTTCTGCTTTTTGGAGAAATCTCCAGGGTGCCACTGTCCATGGCACCCCTGCGGGTTACCCTGGCTCATCATACCAGGATGGACATTAGGTCTAGTCATAAAATTCATCATCACTCAATTTGCATTTACCTTTTTAGTTAATGATGCATCCATTGGATGGGCACTCACTGAACCAGGAGACATGCATATCTCTGCCTCCAAAAGCAGATAACCTGAAAGAACTTCCGGAAAGTTTCTTCCATCATATCCTGGTGAGGAACATCTTTCCACTTCTTCACAAGAGGGTTTCCTTCTGGCTTTATGCTCCTTGCAGTCTAAGCCCACCTGGGCTTTATACCTTTAAAGTCATTAAGCCATAATTAAGGTGCAACTCAAGATCAAAAAAAACAATTTCCCAATGACAAAACAAGCAAGCAGAAGGACTGCTTACCCCCAGCCACAGCAACCACATGGCCCTGGATCAAGGGCAACGTGTGGATGCCAACCAGCCTGAGTCCTTCTAGGACTAAGGGTTCCTCCCTGGACCAAATAGCTCCGACAGGCATTATTTCTAGTTCCTTTACAAGCAGCAAGAAGTTGGAATCATGCATAGAGATACCAGTAACCTAGAATCCTGGGAATGGGCTCAAATGCCTTTGGGTAGGAAATTCACAGAGGCAGTGTCAAACTGGGATGCTGAGAGCAAAAGCCTACCTTTCCTCCTTAGCCTGCCCTTCTTGCCATTCTATATTCCAAAGTGGTGTGAGCAACGTGGAGGGGCAGATAAAGAAAACCTTCCCTCCTTGGCTGAGGCATGGTGGCATTCCGCACTCCCCTAAGAACCGTTCATCAGAGCCCATGACCCAAACGAACATGAATCGCACCCTGCTCACACATGGACTGCTGGTCCTATTGTACCCCTTACACCACGCACTGGTCATTCCACCCTCTCCATACCAACCTTTGAGAATCCAACTGGCTCATTAGGAAGAATATGTAAGACCTGAGTATATGAAGTGCGGTCTTTTCTTTGTGATTGTTCAATTGTATTTTAACTCAGTAATAACATATAAGCCCCATGAAGACAAGGACTCTACTACGTCAACACCGTTTCCCACTGCCTGTCCAGCACAACTCCTGTCACAGAATAGACTCCACAGCATCTGCTGAATGAATGATGCAAATGGGAAAAGGAAAGCAAGCCCTGAAAGAAATAATTCCAAGTGTGCATTGAGCTATTGACCCATCAAATTAGTCTAGGTTAAAATTCTTTTCAATATTAAAAGTTCTCTGCTTTAAAAAAGAAAGTGGAAATTTGAATCTCTTCTACTTCCCTTGAAGTTATTTCTGAGAATTACCAGTTTAGCTGCTGTTTGATATGTCAAATTGTGATCCTTATTTCCCTTTTATATACATCAACCATTATCACAAAGTAATATACAATTACACACAAAACCAGAGGTGGTGTGCTTCGCTTCCTACACCTCCTTTCTTAAGGGAGACTCAAGCATATCACTCAGATTGTTTGTCTCAGTGAAAAGCCCCACACAAGCAAGGCTATCCCTTTTTTTACTAGAACCACCATCAGCTAATGCTGTACCTAGCACACAAGAATAGATAGTCAATAAATAGTAGATGAATGTATGAGGTGTTGTGCCCAGGCACTTACTTCTATTTGGATGCCTTCCCCCCTGTGTAAGGCCTCAGTCTTATTATTTAGGTTAAATCCAACTTCCTCCAAGAAGCCAAAATAAACCTTTCAGTCAAAAATAATCTTTCCTTATTTTCTCACGCATGTAGTTTGTACCTGTCAGACTGTGAGCTCCTAGATGACGAGGATATTCCCATTATTAAAATTTTATTCACCTTACAGTTCTGAGTACAGTGCTTTGGATGTGAAAGTGGCTTCATAATAATAATAAGAGCTGCCCTTTTAAAAGACCTGTTTTAAGTGATGGGTCTTGAGCTGCTGAGAGAGCTTTACATAATGAATTCATTAAATACTCATAACAACCCTACAAAGTAGTTATTATCAAGATATCATTTTATAGATGAGAAAACTTAAGCCTAGAGACACACAGATAATATAAATGGCCGAGATTCAAATCCGCATGTCTGGCTCCCAGGTCCATCGCCCTTAACCAGGAGAAAACAGGGCTACCTCATGAGCCCGCTAGGCAGTCACTGACCAGTCAGAGCTCACAAGTTAAGGAATCCTCACTCAGGGGCCAAAATAAGACCAAAGAGATGAAAGAGTAACAATCATACACAGCCTGGAACTTACGTGTTTTAGAAAATAGGCAAACAAAGCAATAGATGCCTTTTGTGGCATTGGTGGGCTCCTTGGCCATCCAGAGACTTTACAAGGTTCTGTTCCCACTAAACACTTCTAGTCCTCTTACCCTTCTGATCTGGGGTACACGTCCACGCGTGACGGGAGTTCCCTTACATTCACCATTGCCCAGTATAAGTTCGACATTTCAGTAATCAATTATCTTAATTTGATAGGAAATGTTTCCAATACCACAACAAAAACTAAATGGAAAATGCTACTGGATATATTCTCGCTCCAGACTTTGGAATTGCCCTGCATTTTGTTCTTTGTCAAAGATGCTTTGCCATCTTTAAATAAAGGAAAATTGAATAGGTCTCAAATCTGTATTGAGCCTTAACTGTAACCTAAATGGCTTCAACTTAAACACTCTGATGTCTATCACATCCTCAAATAGCACTAAAGTACAAGTGTGCCATTCTAAATCCATTCATTTCAAGCATTACAGAGACACATAATGACGGAATTTACTTACATCTCGCAGAGATCCTCGAATATTCTGTGTGAGCAAAGGTGCACTATTTCATTGCGAAGAGGCCTGAGGCAAGGGATAGAAAACATTCCCATTTTCATTCATTTATTTTTGATTGATCCCAAATATTGGCATCATGTAGTGATTTATAGTGGGATAATAATAACTTCTTTGTAGGTATGCTTCGAGGATTTAAGAAGATGACACATGGGAAGCATTTAATATGAACTGAAATCACGTGTGCCACAAGGCTGGCACGAGGGACGGAGACAGGGAGCCGATGAGTGGGGCTTGCCTACTCCAGCCTCCCCTTCGCAGCTGCTGTTACTCTAAGATTGGGAGATGCACGAGTTTCTGGGTATACCCCTCTCAAATGACAAGAGTCTACTCTTGTTACAACCTTATACTGTGCAATCTTCTGGGGAGGCAATTTTTAAATATCTGTGAAAATTCAGATGTAGATCCCCTCTGATGAAGCAAATGTGCTTCAAGTAATTTATGTTCTAGATCTATTCACACCTGTCTCCAAAGACATGTGCAGATTCATTTGCAGTAGCAGTCAAATGTCCAGGAATAAGGGATCAGAGAAGTAATGCACAGCACACCCGAAGAGTAGATTTGTGCAGCCATGAAGCAAATGTACAGTTGATTTAGAACCTCCCTAAGATAAATGGATATGTGAAATGAGTGAGATTCCAAACAGTACAGATAAGACACCTCATGGGTTTGGTTTTTTTTAATAAAGAGAGATATACATA
Source organism: Manis javanica (assembly GCF_040802235.1). Lineage (NCBI taxonomy): Eukaryota > Metazoa > Chordata > Mammalia > Pholidota > Manidae > Manis > Manis javanica. Next base: position 71,179,720 of record NC_133168.1, read on the forward strand.
TAAAACTTGTATATGCACAAACTATTTCAAAAAGGATTCCTAAGAATGTGGAAGAGTGGTTGTCCTTGGGAAGCAGAACTAGGGACTGGGATCTGGTGGAAAGATCTGTTTTCACTGCATGCCCTTTGCACTGTTTGCATTGTTTTTACTGCATCAAAGGACTGCATTTTCAATGTAACGGCTATGTAAATTTTTCCTTCATGATCAGGATCAACGTTCCCCAGTGGAATAGTGTGACTGCTGGCCAGTATTTGTCTCCAGGAGGCTATGCTAGATGAGTATGTCATTGAGCCACTGGAGATGCTATCTGGTTTTTGGTCCGTAAGACACATATGCACATTTCAACTCATTTGTGCAAAAAACCTTGATAAGGTTGCTTGCTGACCTGAACAGTCATACTTTTTGGGTAAAGTGTGTCCACTAGAGGGAAGGTAAAAAAAGTAAGGTGGAAAGATTTCTCTGAAACTCATTTGTGCAAAAAACCTTGATAAGGTTGCTTGCTGACCTGAACAGTCATACTTTTTGGGTAAAGTGTGTCCACTAGAGGGAAGGTAAAAAAAGTAAGGTGGAAAGATTTCTCTGAAAGAGACTGAGCAAGAATAGAGAGTTCTGCCACTCAAAATATACCTCACCAACACTGCCTAGAGGGTGGGCCAGGCCAAATAATAAACCTTGTGTAACTAGAGCATCAACTCTTAATATATGCATTTGTTGTTATGTTTCATCTCATAGACATTGGTGTAAAACACTTAAGGTAAATGTCCGTATTTTAAAACATAAGCATGTTGCATAAGTGAAGTCTCTAATTATACAAGAATGAATTATTAAATGAAAAATGTAATTAGATGTTTAAAACGTTACTGATAGCTCACTAACAAAACAAACTGTGAATTATGCTTTTGAGCATATGATTCAGGCTCCAGTTTTATAGATTTAATGTCCTTGAGGAATATCAGAGGTCCTCAAGATTTGGAATTTTATTTAACTGGAAGATATAGGGGAAAACTTTGTAGCCAGACAATTCCCCACTGGCTCCATATCTAAAGAGGATCAAAAGCATGCGTTATTCCAGCTAAGGTTAGCAATAATTTATGCTGAATAAATTATCTGCAATTTAGCTTCTTTCAGCCAAAAGCACAAGAAGTCATGCAATGCAAAAGGCTGTGTACACTAGTAGGTACTAGCACACTGAGACCAAACCAGGCTCGGACTATACGATGTGATCCCAAGCCCGGTTTTCTATTGGCCTGGTGCAAAGTCAAGTCCCTGGCTCAGCTGTGAGCAGAAATGCCTTCCCAGTCTCGCCCAACTCACCTTGCTTAACCTACCACCCACCTTGCCTGACCTCCAATTGTCAAGCGTAGGAAGCATGCCTTAGAAATAAAATGAAATAGCAATACACCATTTAGAAGTAAAAATAAATACACATTGATGAGGGGGTGCATGCTCAAATAGGCACTACTGATACAGGTGACAAAATATAATTAATTCTCCAAATTAAAATGGATTCCAAATCTACGGGATGCATATACATGCTGAGCCCAGACCTTTACACAGACGTGCCAGGCAGCAACAGAACAGTTCCAGAAAGATCCACCCCAAGGATCTCCTTTGAGGAGCTGGCATTACAGGGGGACAGAGAGAAAGTGGGTTTGACTCACTCTTCTTGCCACTATAAGAGTCCAGCCCATACACTCCTTTCTATGAGTGAGTCAAGCAAAGGCAAGACCCTTATTAGGAACATGGGCTTAAACTGTCTAAAAGGCAAATGCGTTAGTATGTTCAGTCACCTTGCAAGCTAATGACTAGACACTTTAGAGCATAGGGGATCATTATTCCTGCATATCATCAGTGAACTTTCCAGAAAAGCTAATTAAAGCATCCATTAAAATGCTTACCAGAAAGTGAGGTTTTCTCACAGAATCTTATTTGCATTTGAAGAATTTGCAAGATTTTTGCCTCGCCTGCTCCTACCACCTTTCATTTCCTTTCTTGTGATCTCTAAAGATGGACAAAATTAATTAGGGAGATTCCTATTTTCCTTTTATCTTAATTTAGCTATCTCATCATTCCCCCCTTCTCTAATACTGTTTGCTATCAACCTGCCAGGGTAACCCAAAAGAATGCAAGACTGACGAGAACCACTCAGATACTCTGCTGTCTAGAGTGGCAATGGTCCACACTTTCCCAGAAAATTCCTTTGGGGCTAAAGCCCTGTTTGCATTTTTCACATCAGAAATTATTCTTAGATCATTTTTAGGTCTCTCAATATCCTTTATTTGTTGTCCCCTACAAGATGGGACTGCATTAATCCAGTAGAACATGGAAGAAAATACTATACTTCGTGGTTCTTTTGTCCCAAAATCCTATGGTAATCTTTATTTTTGCATATGCTTTACAACAACAATACACTTTAGGACAGCAATACTTATACATTGTTTGAAGTAATATAAATAACCATAAATAAGGAATGTGGCTTAAAATGGTTTTGTAGGTAAGGTGAGCAATAAGAAGGGACCCCTGGGCTAGCCTGGAAACCACAGTCAGCTGAGAACCATCTGTCACGTGCTGTCAACAACCAGGTGGAGGACCTACTGTGTGCACACCGCACATCTTCAAACCTCCCAAGAAACAAATTTCACATCTGAAAAGGACTAAAGGCCACTAAATGCCCTAAAGATTCAGAGTCGCCTGTTATGTAATCTTGCTCATCTTACAGTCAGAAATCCTAAGGGATGAGTGCATGACATTGCTAAAAAGGCCCACAGTGACCCTTCCCCCAGAGCTGGGAAAATTATGGAAAACAAACAGAAGATACCAAACTAACATGGAAGTTTGAGTCACTGAATGTGCAGATCCACAATCTAGCCTTTCTCTTTCCTCCAAAAGTAAGGTCCAAATTATATCACCTTCTCCTTTTTAAGTAACTCTTTTGAAATTATATTTTTAGTTATAAAATAATATGTGGTTTCCCCCCCAAAAAAAGAAGTTGCTACAATTGCACTTTATTTTCCAAAATAAAAGCCCCAGAGTCAACCATCTGTTGAAGAAAACATACCATGGACATGCATCATCCTAATCATTGCTATTCTTGCCCGACTTCAGCTAAACTATGGCTGAGGAAGAAGGGGCCTGCACTCTGTGGGAATGCAGGCGCCACAGGGTGGGAGTCCATTTGTTCACAGCGAGTTCCCCCGTGCTCAGCTTAGGGACCAACCCCAGCAAGGATCTCGGATGTACCACTTGCATCAAGAACATAGCTGCACCATACGATGAAGCCAATATTCTCTTTGTAAAAAAATAATAGAGCAGAAATTGGAAACAGGGAAATTGGACCAGTATATTAACCTAAGATTGCCGTCTCTCCCCACGTATGTGAATAAACACCTACTGGGCCCAGCTCTGGACCAGGCCCCACAGCAGCACACGGAGCACAAAGTAAATCCAGTGAAGGTCTCCTGAAGAAACAAATAAGGAAATGGCTCAACTATAGGGTGCAGTAGCTTCATAGGCTAGAGAGCTTAGAGGCACGTGGGAAGCCTACCTGGAGGAGGAGATATCCTGGGCTGGTTGAATAGTAATTTCTTGTAGGAAGGAGACTGAGAAAGGGAACTAGTAAAAAGAGACTTCAGTAGTATCTACAACGTGTTAATTCCTTAAAAAGAAAGCAAGATGCTAATGGTTGTTAATTCAGGATGGGGGACATGGGTGCTTGATTTTCTTTCTGTCAGTACTGTTGTTAAACTTAATTCCTTGGGGTAGGGTGACAGGAGGTAAGTGGAAGTTAGCAAAGAGCAAGTGGTCCTGAGGAAGGCAGTGTGAGCACGGGTAGAGAGAACACGGGAGTCTGCAAACAGTGGTGGTCATGTATACCCTGCCTGCCTTATGAGGATGTTAAACAGATCAGATGAAAAAGAAATAGGAAAGTACTTTCTAAAACATACATCTCTGGTGTGATGTGTTTATTCTAACTCTTTACTGTAAGACTATGCTTTTGCTTTATATTTACTTTATCATATAATTAAAATAAATTGATGATTCCATGCAAGCCAAATTACTTTCCAGTTTTGGAGACCCTAGAGATGTTAATTGCTACGGATTGTCCTAATAAGCCAGGACTGAAAGGGACAGGCACTTGTCTGTCACAGTGGTAAACTTTTGGAAACGAGTAAGGGACCAAACGTCAAATTCTGCATCAACAAATAACCCCTGATGAGCACATTTCTATGTCAGTCATCTCACAAAAGACACTGGTGACTCATGACAAAGACAAAATCTTTCTGAATACCAGAAGTATTTCCCCTTTCCTTAATCTTTACATTCACTATTCTATCAACCATTAATGGACAATTGATTTCGTTATTTCTGATGCTTAGTCTGTCTTATCTATGGAGAAGTCAAAGGGAATCCCTATGGCTACAGAGGGAGGGAACCATTCACATTTTTGTATGTAATTTGGAAAGCCTAAGAAAACAGACAAGTCACAAGAAAAAGAAATTTATGTCCTACAGAGTAAAACTCAGTCCCTGGAAATTTCACTGCAGGAAGTTGAAATTGACACATAGAAGCTAGACCAGTTTCATAATATCACTTCACAAACTCGCAGTGAAAAACTGTTCTGAAAGTCTAGCATTTTTCCTCGCAAATATCACAAAATGACAGAACTGAAGGGGCATTAAAAGGTCATCTTCCCCAGCCTCCTGCCTCTGGCAAAGGAGCATTTCACCAGACAAGATAAATGACTGCATATGCAGTTTTCTTTTGCTGTGTGTTTTTTAAATATTCAGAGATATTTAAGTTTCTCTTAGCTACTTGATCAGGATCCAATCAGCCTTTTAGTCATAGAAATTTTGACAGGACTCGTATTTTAAACTCATTTTCTCTTGTTTGTCCTCTATCAAGGATGAATTGGTAATTGTTTCTATACGAATACCATTTGATAGGTTTGCAAAGAGTACTGCCTTCTATTTTCAGTAGTATGGTAAACTAGACACTCCAACCAAACTGTTTGCTATAAACAACTAAAAATGCTTAGAGAAATTTGAAAGCTATCTTTTGGCTAGCATCAATGAGCTGGTTTTAAAAAAAAAAGGCGAGGAATACACAGAAGCCAAAATCCATGTAAAAGCCAGACTCGGTATAAACAGCAGAGCCCCAAAAGCTGCCTCTCACCTGAGGTCATTCACCAAAACAAATGAACTTGCATTTGGTCTTCAAGGCCTGGGACACAGGGAACAGCAGACAAAGCCTAAAACGGAACATGCATTAGGAAATAGACTCTACCCCACATAGAGATACAACCTAAAAGAGCTGTACTCTCAGGAAAGGTAAACCAAAAATAAGTCCTCTACGCTCCAGGAAGAAGCAAGGAAGATAGCACCCTGACCTTGAAACTAAAAACAAAAATCTTCCCTAAGCAAAGAAATATCCTCAAAAGAGCTTGTATTTCCAAATTATACTACCTGGTATTCTGGAACACCAAGACTTTTATTTTAAAGAGATGCTGCCCATTTCATGTTGGCCATGCCCCAGCATCTGGCTAAAGCAAATATGAATCATCTCTGCAGCACACCGACGTCAACACAGATCTGATGAAGTCATTTACCTCAAGAGCTCAAAATTAAGATATGGATCCAGAAAATACAGACCACAGGGAAACCACCAAAAACTCGAAGAGACAAGGCATCCAAATTTTGGGTTAAGTTTTTAGCCAACAATAAGTTTCTAGTAAAATGTAGAAAAAGTAAGGGCATATCATGAGTAAGCATTTATTGTCTGATAAAATATAATACAACCATTTTCCAAGAGAAACAAGCTTCACTACCACTAAATTATAGGAATAACTTCACATTAGATTGATACATAAAGGAGCAAGTTTATTTATCTGTGTGTTTGGCAAAGTATTCATCAACAGTTCTCATGCTATCCATTCACTGACATTTATTGCATGCCTACCGAAAGGTAAGGGATCAGGTAGACAGATGGGAAAAACACATAGTTATTTACCTCAAGAGCTCATAATTAAGTAGGGGAAATAAAAAAGACAGGAGTTAGTCATTTCCTTGTTTTTCATTTGCTAGGTTTTCCAGATGTCCTATCAATGTTTTCCATAGTTCATCAGCTCTAAAAAATTTACATCAGTATTATTTACCAAACGCTCAAAATTAGCACATAAAACCTATCATTTCCATTTTTTCCTAACAACCTTCCACCCAGAGCCTTCTGTCCTCTTACATGATATATTGCTTGGAGATATAAACATGTGGTAAAATTATAAGGAAAAGCAAGGGAGTTCTAAACAGAAAAGTATAGTGGTTATATTTGAAAGCGGAAGGAAAAGGATAGAACCAGGAGGGATACAAAGCAGACTACAGAAGTAATGGTAATGGACTGACTGATCTCTAGGCCTTTGGGTACCCTGTCATCCTGCGACTTTAATTTCTCCATTTTCCTGTGTTTCATTCCCTGTTCTTATATCCCCCAATCATCTTCTTTCTTGGTTTCTGCTCTTACTTTGCTGGAGCATTCTCCTATATATATATGTGTATGTATATATATATATATATATATATATATATATATATATATATATATATATATATATTATATATATATATGCTATGAGAAACACAATTTTAGTCCTTTCACATCAGGAAATTATTTCCTGTTTTTCTTTCTACATTCACACCTCATGGCTAGTTTGGCTGGGTATATAGAATTCTATTTGGTATAATTATTTTCCCTCAGAATTTAAAAGATCTCCTGACATTTAGTATTGCTATTAAGAAATGCAGTGCCATTCTGATTTCTAATATGTTGCTTTCATTCTGGAAATGTTTAGGTTCTTCTCTTTCCCCCTCTATTCTGATGTGTCAGGATGAAATGCCTTGATATGGGGTCTTTGTTCATTCATTATGCTGAATACTCAATAGACCTTTTCAATTGAAAGATTCATGTTCTAAGTTGTAGAAAATTTTATAGTATTAGTTTGTTGTATTTCTCTCACCTCCACTTTTTCTCCTCTCTCTACTTTTAGAACTTATTTAGTTGCATGTTAGACCTCTGGGATCAATCCTCCAATTCTCATCTCTTCTTTAATATTTTCCACCTCCATTGTTTGGGTGTTCTGTTCTGTTTTGGGGGTAGTTCCTCAACTTTATCTTCCAACCTGTCTATTGGAATTTTATTTCAGCTTTAATATTTTAATTTCCAACAGCATTTCAACCTCTCTGGTTGCAGTATCCTTTCTCACATCTTTTTCATCTTCCTGCAAAGATGCAATTACCTTTCCCTCTCTCCCAAATTAATTTAAGTTAATTTTAGTTTTCTAGATGTCTACTTCATTTACCTGTCTTGACTCTATTTCCTCTAAAGTTCCTTTTTTTCTGTTTATTTGATCTCGTTTTACAGGCCATTAACTATAGATGGGTGGTGGTTCTTGGCTGTCCACTATTACTTAAGACTAAGGCCCTAAGATTCTGAATGGAAGCTCTAGTTGCCTAGATTAGGTTTGCGGAGAAGTAGTTTCCACTCTAGTGTGATGTGCTATTAAGATAGCCCTTTCATTAGAATAACTATAACGTCAGTATGTAAAGGTCTTTGCTTCATGGCCAGACTGTTTCTCCAGAGAGGAATCTATCAATCTTCTGCCCTGACTGTGTTTAGAGAGGTGAGCAGAGAGAAGGTTAAGATAAAATGCCTCACATCCAGTATTATGGTAGCAGAGTAGAGGAAGGAGACAAGAGATTAGTTATAAACCTTGCTTTATCCTTTGTATTTAATTCTCCATTTTCCATCGCTGTCCTTTATTGTGCCTAATTGTTGCTAAACCCTAACTCTCTCTGGTTTCATTTATCCAAAATATAAACCCCTTATCTCACACCTGTGGTGATAGATAACTGATGTATGGGATGGGGCAGGGGACCCTAGGGATCCAACCACTTCGTATGTGGACTTTCTGCCCATCTCCTACGTTCAGTCTGGTGCCATACCACCCCCTGCTACCCACAGTTCCTGAGCCGCAAAGTGCCCATGCTCTCTGAGTTCCATGCAGTAGATCAGCCCATGCCTCACGTCTCCCCTATGGGAGTCCTCAGGTTTATTGTTTCCTCTAATCTCATTCAGTTGCCACTCCAAACTTCTGGAAATATTCTCTTGTTTACTGGTGTCTCAAATGACCTTCTCTTTGTGCTTGTGGGTTTATCAATTTTTATTCCTTTGTTGCCATCTTAACTGGGTTTGGGGAGGGAAATGAGATAGAGATGTGCAGATACTCTGTAATGTTTAACCAGAAAAGGGTGATTTGAGCTTTGAATGGCCTGGGTGATAATACGTGCCCACCATATTGCTCCAACTGTCTCTCAAACTACCCGTAGCCTTGACTTTCCTTTTTAAATCTTCCATTCCCCTCTGAAAAGGCAGACACTGAGACTTACCTTTGTTACATTCCCAGGGCCTACAACAATATATATTTGTTGACTGAATTAAATTCAGGTGGTTTCATTCTTGATCATCCACAACAAAATAACATCTAACACTTATTTTCTGAATACCTTATATGTGCCAAGACTTCTAAACACTTCACCATTATTATTTTATTCAATCTAATCCTGAGAGTACTATGATGTACGTATTATAGTCATATTTATACATGATAAAACTGTGGCTCAACTGAGCTAAATGATTTGGTAACAAATATACTACTAGCTAAGGTGTGCCCCATATTCCCATCTAAATCTCCTTCAAGCCAAAGGCCCTGCTTGTTCTACTTGCTCACACTGCATCCTGCCAAAATCTAAAATCATGAGACAAGAGCAGCAACAAGGCTACCTACACACAGACGTGGCATTAAAGGCTTAAAGCTAGAAAGCTTGTACCAAACAAAGATGGGATGCAAAGATTATCTGAACCAAGGTTAAATGCTGTTGAGTGCTTATTTGGATTTGACAATTCAAAGCTGAACACTGCTTTTCAAGCTGCATAATTAATATGTGTTGCACGTGGCCATTCTAAAAATCCTTTTAAAATACATTATCTTGTTTAAATTGCTAAACAAAATGATCAGAAGTCAGCTTGATGCGAATAAGATGCTTTGAAAGTCATGAATGAAGAGTTTCAGAGCAACATTTTGATTATGCAAGCACAATATATTTCAGAAGAATATTTGAGTAACTAATATGACTAAAAATAGAGAAGTCAAATACATACTGATTAACACAGTGAATTAAGTATACCCAACTGCAAGTATGATTCAACATCACACTACCCAGGAAAATATTTGGGCTTGGAATTATCCATTGAACAACGTATTTTCATTCAAAAACACTGAAATATAAGCAGCTCTCACAATGCTTGCTTTTAGAATCATCAAATTTTGGTTTTGTTGAAGTTATTTCTCCCATGGCTTCAATTTCTTCTGCATACACAATTTGATACCCAAATTGTGAAACAGAAGCAGAATTTTTCTCATGGCAAAGGATGCCATGCAATTTGATTCAACATATTTTCAAGCCTGACTACAGATGAAGGTCTGTGCTAAGCAATCTCGCAAATTTAAAACTGAACAAATCATGTTTCCAAACATCAAGAGAGGAAACAAATGGATGTAGCATAATACAAGGTAGATGTGGGCAATACTGCACTGGGTGCAGAGGTGTAGCTGTGAACATCCAGAGGAGGGGCAGGTGCTAGAGCCACGCAGGTGAGGGGATACATAAACGGGCCTTGGAAGCATGGGGGATCTCAGCAGGCAGAAGTGGAAGCTAAGGGCCCTCCAGTGAAGAGTTCATGATAAGCAAACTCCTGAACAGGAGGGAGGAAGCAAGCAGAACCAGTTTATCAGACGTAAGTGGCTGGGAGCATGTATTAGTGCCCCAGGGCTGCCATAACAAATTACCACAGATGCATCTTGAAACAAGAGAAATTTGTTTTCTCACAGTTCTAGAAGACAGAAGTCTGAAATCAAGGTGTCAGAGAGTTGGTTTCCTCAGGACGCTCTGCAAGAGAAAGAATCTTATGCCTCCCTCCCAGCTCCAGCTGGCTGCGGCAACTTTGGTGTTCCTTGGCAAGGGGCTATGCAACTCTGCCTGCGTCTTTGCTCACATGGCCTCCATCTCTCTGTGTTTCTGTTCCTCTTCCTCTTCCCTTCCCTTCTCAACTCGGGATTTATCCTTGGATTTAGGACATGCCCCTAATCCAAAATGATCTCATCTCAACATCCTCACCTCTGCAAAGACCCTTATTCCAATAAATTACCTTCCGAGGTTCACGGCAGACATATTTGGGGCAGGGTGGGTGAGGGGAACACAACTGAACCCTCTACAGGGCATCTCTCACATAAATGTATAATTGAAAAAATAAATTTCCTTGTTCTTATATTTGGTTATGAATTTAATCAAAAAATATCCAGGCAATAAATTCTTAAACAGAATTCGATGATCATTTTTCTGAATTTAACTTTTAACTAGTCAGTAAAGTTTTGAGATCACAGCCAGGTCCAGGTGACTGGTCACGGAAGGAGACCTTCCCAAACTCACCTCCCACTACCCACGTGAAAGAACCAGCCTTCTGATGTCACTGGATCCATCGCTGTCCCAGAAACTGGCCAAGAGTAATGCAACCCCGCACCCCCTGTACCGAGAACTGGTCTCTACATAGATGAATGCCCTACAAAATCCTAAGCAAGAGACATGAATCAAAAGTACTGCAAAAATTAGAGAAGAAAATAAAGACTAAACTAAGCCAAAATTTGCTTTATGCAGAGGAAGTATTTAAAGGCTGAAACTTAGTAACGGACTTTGGAGGGCATTTCGTAATTACCTTAGTTATGGTAACACTTCTTATTGAATTAGAGGTGTGATTTGATGCTTTGGGGTACTGGATAAAGAACTGGGTAATTGTATAAAATGATGGACAGGCTTTCAGGCTCCTGCACTTGTTTTTTGACTCTGTGATTTAAGTGTGAAATTGATCTGAAGCCTGTATGGGTCTCCTATCAAGTATGCTCAAATGTAAGCAATGTGGTTTCATTTGCACTAATTCAATACAAAATATCCTTTTGGTGTGCAAAACTCAAATGCAGCTCTTAAAATAGAGAGTCCAATTTATGTCATGCTATAATCATAGCAGTTCTAAACTAATTTAACACCCTGAAGAAGTTAATTAACATCATTAAAAAGTGCATCCAGTCAAGTATAACATGTGACCCAAATAAATAATTGAATGAACTTTCCTAATCCAGGGGTGACATGTTCCAAGGCTGTCCTCTTTCATCAGACCTGGTCAACAATTGTTTGAAACATCTGACACTGACCACATTAGATGATTTTCATGAAGGTGTAAACCTCCATGGTAGCCTAATAAACAACTTAAGTTTCATGGCTGACATTGATTTATACATCTTCGAAAGAGATGGTGCATGAAATGATCAGAACAGTCAATAATGCAAGCAAAATGTATGGGCTTGAGATAAGAGAGCAGAAAGCAAAATCAATGCCTTCCAGCTATTAACAGCATGCAGTAGAGTTCATAATAGATGGCATTAAACTTGAACAAGTTGCATCATTCAAATACCTCAGAGAAACTGTCACTCCAACAGTAATTGCAAGAATAGCATTCACATAAATGAGTATATATGGCTTTAGCTTGGTCACTGAAGGCATTTTACCAACTAAAAGTTACTTAGATGAGTTGTTTGGGATGCACTCTTATTGCAAAAATTTAAAGAAAGTCACTAAGCATACTCATAAGTATCATCAGGTGCATAAAATTTAGATAATAAAGAAAGTCAATATATTGCTATAAACCTTCACACACAAAATAGATGCACAAAGGGCAAAGCAATCAGCTGCAAATGGATGCTTTTTTTTTCCTTTAAAGGAATGAAATTGAGTGGAATTAAATATTGCTATCTTGTAATCAACACGGTCATCTTTAAGCCCTACAGGTCAGATAACTTTCTGTTGCAGAAACACGAAAAGAGTTTCCAGTGAAGCATTTGGTAGAGAGTGGCTGAGCACATTGGCTTGGAAATTAGATCGACCTGTGTTTGATTCACACCTTTACCACTTATTAGCTTTTTCATTTAACCTCCCTGGGCCTCTGTTTATTCATCTGTAAAATGAGATTAATTACAAGTACCATGCAGTGTTATTATGAGAATGTAATAACAGATGTTGGCGTAGTCCCTGAGTAAACCCATTTCTATCTTTATTTTCAGTACATGTATGATTTGGTTTTTCCTATACCAAATATCTTAGAAACTAGTAAATTAACATGAGCATTTCAAAACAAGGTCAGTCCTTAATAATCTGTATTTATTATGAAAATTAGAGTTCAAATCCATAGCAGTGAACTTAAAGAAGCAAATGGTCAGATTGCTCTCTAGCAACTTTAATACATTCTGAAGAACACGGCACTGACAGTGACACTCGTGCACAGACATAGTTCTCCATTTCACCTCTCTTTATACATTATATCCAGGTAAAGGAGGAGTCAGACAATCCTAGCTCACATTTTCCACTTAACCTTGAAATGATCTCACATATCAGAGAATCCTTTCAAATTCCAGGTCAGCCACCCACAGCTTTGCATCTCAGGAGCAATGCTCTGTTATCCCCTCGTATTGTCACAACTTCAAACATGGCTGCACCATTTTGAATTTCTAATTTTGGGTTTTTTTTTTCTTCAGCAGCATGCATTAGTGTCAGGTCACATGGCACATTTCCTTTCTTCTTTTCCCCAGTTTTATTGAGAAATAATTGACATATATCACTATAGAAGTGTAGGACATACAGCACAATGGTTTGATTTACATATATTGCAAAACGATCACCCCAATAGGTTAGGCTGACATCATCAGCCTATATAGATACAATAAAAGGAAAAGGAAGAAGAAAAGACAAAAAAAAATTTTTTCCTTCTGCTGAGAACTCTTAGGATTTTCTCTAACAATTTTCCTATATATCATATAGCCATGTTTGTTGTCATGTTATAATTTATACCACTAGTTGAGCTGATCCTTGAACAACATGGGTGTGAGGAATGTGACCACCGTGTGAAATCAAAAATCCATGTATAACTTTGATTCTCCAAATACTCCACTACTAATACCGATTGTTGACTGGAAGCCTTACCAATAACATAAACAGCTGATGAGCACATATTTTGTGTGTTACATGTATTATAAACTGTATTCTTAAAATAAAGTAAGCTACAGAAAATATTTTTCAAATTGCATCAAATCCCCCCCCACCAGAATTTTCCAAAGTATTTATTGAAAGAAATCCACAAATAAACCATGTTGTCCAAGGGTCAACTATACTTATTTATGTTATAACTGGAAGTTTGCACATTTTGACATTTAGGTTGTTTCCATATCTTAGCTACTATAAATAATGCTGCTGTGAACATGGGGTGTAGATATCTTTTTGAGTTATTATTTTCTTTTCCTTTGGTTATATTCCCAGAACTGGAATTGATAGATCATTTGGGAGTTGTATTTTTAATTTTTTGAGGAAAATCCATACTGTTTTTTATAATGGCTGTGTCAATTTTGCAATCCCATTAACAGTGCACAGGGTTCCCTTTTTCTACACCCATTTGTGATCTTTTGTCTTTTTGACGATGGCCATTCTAACAGACATGAGGTGGTACCTCCTTGTGGTTTTGATTTGAATTTCCTTAGTGACTTGTGATTTTGAGCATCTTTTCATGAACCTGTTGGCCTTTCATCTTTTCTGGGGAGATGTCCATTCAGGTCCATTGTCCATTTTCTAATTGAGTTATTTGGGGTTTTTTTGCTATTGAGTTGTATGAATTCTTTATATATTTTAGATATTAACCCCTGATCATATATATGGTCTGCAAATATCTTTTCCTATCCCATAGGTTGTCTTTTATCTTGTTGATGGTTTCCTTTGCTGTACGAAGCTTTTTAGTTGAATCAAATCCCACTTGTTTACTGTTGCTTCTGTTTGATGGTGTCCCATCCAAATAATCATTACCAAGACCATGTCAAGGAGCTTTATTCCTATGTTTTCTTCTAAAAGTTGCATTGTCCTATATTTAAGTCTTTTGCTTATTTCAAGTTGATTTTTGTGAACGGTGTAAGATAGGGGTCCAGTTTCATTCTTTTACATAAGACTATACAGTCATTCCAGTACCATTTATTGAAGAGACTGTCTTTTCTCCATTGAGTATTCTTGGCTCCCTTGTCAAATATCAGTTGACTGTATATGCTTGGGTTTATTTCTGGGCTCTCAATTCTGTTTTGTTCCATTGACTTCTGTTCCACTGACCTATTTGTCTGTGTTTATGCCAGTACCATAAAGTTTTGATGGCTGTAGTTTCATAGTGTAGCATGAAATCAGGAGTGTGGTGCTTCTTGCTTTGTTCTTTCTCAGGATTTCTTCAGCTGGTCAGGGTTTTTTGTGGTTCCATGTAAATTTTAAGAGTGTTTTTTTCTACTTCTGTAAAAAATTTCATTGGACTCTTCATAGCGATACACTGAATCTGTAGATAGCTTTCGGTAGTATTGACATTTTAACAACATTAATTCTTCCAATCCATGAACATAGCATATCTTTCCATTTATTTGAGTCTTCAGTTTCTTTCATCATTGTCTTGTAGTTTTCAGAGAAGGTATCTCTCATCTCCTCGCTTAAATTTATTCCTTAAGTATTTTTTGATTATAAATGGGGTTGATTTATTTATGTCTTTAGAAAATTCAAATTGTTAGTATATGGAAACACTACTGATTTTTGTATGTTAATTTTGTATCATACAACTTAATGGTTTTTTGTAGTTTTTTTGTTGGGTATTAAGGATGTTCTATATATAAAATCATGTGATGTGCAGTTAGAGAAAATTTTACTTGTTCCTTTCCAATTCTTATACCTTTTATTTCTTGTTCCTTGCTGATTACTCTAGCTAGGACTTCCAGTACTATGAAATACTATAAGGGTGAGAGTGGGCACCCTTGTCATGTTCGTCACCTTAGAGGAAAAGCTTTCAACTTTCACCATTGAGTATGATGTTAGCTATCCACTTGTCATATATGGCCTTTATTATGTTCAGATATGTTCCTCCCACGTCTAATTTGTTAAGAGTTTTTATCACAAATGGATGTTGGATTTTTTCAAATGCTTTTTCTTCACCTAATGAGATGATCATATGGTTCTTTTCTTTCATTCTATTCATGTAATGTATAACACTGATTGATTTATGTGTGTTGAAACATCCTTGCATCCCAGGGATAAATCCCACCTGGTCATGATGAACGATCTATTAAATGTACTGCTGGATTCCATTTGCTAGTATTTTATTAAGAATTTTTGCAAGTATATTCATTAGGGACATTGGACTGTAGTTTTCTTTTCTAGTAGTGTCCTTTCTGGTTTTGGTATCAGGATGATGCTGGCATCATGAGTTTGGGACTGTTCCCTCCTTTCAATTTTTTAGAAGAGTTTGAGAAGGATTTGTGCTAATTACACGGCACATTTCTAGTGGTAATTGATAATTCTTTGTCACATAGTTACACAAATTTTCCCTTATTTTTCATTTGTGCCATGAACAACTGTTGAACTATGTAAACATTTTGTTGGAATACTATATATAAAAATGATCATATGTAGGAATGCAAATGACTGTGTATCAGAGCATCAGGGCTGAAATACTGGCTCTGGGTAGGAAAGTGTCCATGGCCCTGGCCCTGTGCTGTTATTCGGTAATGGAAATAGAAATACAGTTTTCCATTAGCCATAAAGTTGATTCTGCAGCAAAGGCTAAAGAGCCAAGCTATTTCTGGGCCAGAGTCCCTAACACAGAAACCTCACATTGAAGCAATTATCTTTCCATTGAGCTACACTAAGTGTGATCAGTAGCACTTTTCACCTGACTTCGTGCTTCATTTGGTGCAGCCCAGTGCAAGAAGCTGTAGGAGGATCAGCCCTTGAGAGTAAATTATTGTCTCCACTCCACTGGATAAAGGCTGCATAAAGTTGCCAATTTTCCATTTCTATTTTCTGAGCACCCATGGGTTGTGATGACAAACCTTCCCCAGAACACTTGGTGATTGGGGACATCGTATTCATGTTTTGAAACTGATGGTCAATGAAATGCCTCAAAATAATAACACTACTAAAATTAGAAAACTGAATCACTGGTTTGATCATTAGGATTGAATCTTCAAATCAACCCAGTAGTTTGAAAAAAAAGTGTGTGTGTGCTGGCAGGACAGAAGGGGGGAATATGTTTAGTAATCCCAGATCTCTCCCTTAAACAAAATCATGTGTAAAAATTAAAAATGGTACAAGCAGAACTATCGGCATTCAAGATGCAGAGAGGAGGCTCAGCCCATGGAGCAGGTTTTTGGACCTCTGATAATTACCCTCTCTGCTCAAATCAGCTAGAGTCTCCAAGGGCTCGTATTGTTCCTCTTGTCCCCAAAGAGTTAACAATCTCAATGGAAAACAATGAGAGCATGTATTCAATGACAGAACAATGTGCAAGAATAGTTTTGTCCTGTTAAAGTGGGTAATATAAACATAAATTCTGTAGGGGTTCAGAGAGTTGTTGCCACTGAACAGCAGAGCCCACCCAATCAGGCAGCCACACTGTCAGTCTACTGCCCCAACGTCATCCTTGTGCCTTTGACTGTGTCACTCCCAACCATGGGTGCCTCTGCTCCCTGCTCAGGACCCACATCACAGAGGTGTCTGAAGGTTCTCCTCCTTGCTGGAGCTGTCCCTAATCACCACCATATGCAGCTACTCTAGGACATGTGGCATTCCCACCCCGCCTTACCATAGACCATCTTCCTAAGACTATGACTATAATCATCTACAAAGTATTTGTATACATAGTTGACATGAAAGAAAAAAAGATTCAGGATTTTTCATGCACAACTTGTAATAGTGGAAATTGGTTTGCCCTATTCTGTACAAACTATTTAAAACACAGAATAATACAAAGTAGATACTGTGTTATCCTATAATTTATATATATATATAAAAATTATCATTTACATATAAATCCTATAATTTATAATATAAAAAGTATATAATAGTGTGTGTGTATATATATATATATATATATATGTATGTATGTATGTATATATATGTTTATATGCATAAAAACCATCGACCATTGGGTGAAGTGCATTCATGCTTTTACTTTTTGCTGTGGTATTTTTCTGATTTTTCTTGATAAAGAAAGCAACCCAAAGATGTTTATAATGACTATTCCCACAAAACTAACACTCCCCTTTTCATTATGCAAGATTTTATGCCTACAAATGAGTTTATGGAATAATATAGTAAATACCTAAGTACCTACAATCAAGCTTGCACAACTATTTTGGGCAACTTTGCTTTTAGCACAGGAATACGGGCGACAAACAAAAGTAGGTCAGAATGCTGAAATGTGGATTTACCCTCCAGTAATGAGAGGTTCCTTTCTGACCCTCTTAAACTCAGTTTTTAACTACCCAGACTATCTCTAAAAACCAGCCCTTCTCTCTCAGCCTCTGCACCAGTAATAGTAACATATAATGCAGTACAAAGAACCATGATTTCTCCCTATTCATGGAGCTATTATCATCTGCTGTGGTAAGCTGGCTGCCGAGCTTGGGCCTGAGCCCACACACTGCTCACCTCCTGATTTACTTAAATCTTTTTGCTTCTATCAACCACAGGGAATGGGACACTTACAGGTAACAACTGACAATTTGAGCAGAAAATACAGAGAAAAGCTGTGTAAAGCAAGTGGCTCAGATTATAGCTGTTGACTTCTAATATTATTTGATAGATGAGGCCGCTACAATTATCTACTGCTCATGGTTTCCATTACTGGAACAAGAAGCACACAAAATAAGGGCAATTTCCCAAACAATATATAGGACCACTTAACTTTGTCAAGAGCCATTTCTGCAAGTGAAGTCCTCCTTGTAAAAGACACAAAGATAATGTGCTGGCAACTTGACACAAGCATTTAGTTCATACCACATTAACTGCCTTTTGTTATTTCTGCCATGCTCTAGTTAAGGCCAAATTGGATATTATTTTTAACTAAACGTTTGTTTTAAAATGCAGTCATGGAATCTACCATTTTTCCCTAAAATAAAGTAAAAGAAAAAAAGCTCTAAGAAAAATTTTTAAAATCCCTATACAAGTAACAAAAGAGTGAACAAAGTTTCCACCTTAATTTTTCATGAATCTTCCTGGCAACTAGCTACCCCAAAATTATGAGAACAGTTTTCATTCTTAAAAACATTACTTGTGGTTTAAGCTTATATTACTATTTGAATATCAAAAAGAAATTCTGTCTTTAGAGAAAGAAAAAATCAATATAATTTTGAAAGACAAAAAAATAAAGGGCCCAAGCAGTGACCCGGACTGTTGCATCTGTGTTAACCATTAATTCATTTTGCATTTTGGATTTGGATTGAGCAATTGGGTGGAAAGTTTTGGAAATGTTAAGACTGTATCCCCTACCCACACACCTACTTCCGTACCTTGAAGAGTGGAAAGAGGAAGGAGAAACCTGAGAGAGATAAGAACATATTTAAATCAGAAAAACACAGGTTAGTTCCTGGCTGACCTTATGATGGATACATCCCCATCAAAGCTACTCTGGAATGGGAAGGGGCCACCAGCAAGCTCGCCCAATGACTTCCCTTTATCTTCTAGCAGGAGTCCAAGTAAACTTAAAAAGTACCTCGTTTTCTAAATTAAAATCACCTGATTATTTTTCTCCCTGTAGTCTTGTTGCTTGGATGCATTTCCAAGCCAAAACAAGGGAAAGTCTAAAAGGCATACAGCATATTGGACTTCTTCCCTTCTCTTTCCTTTCCTTTCTTATCCCTACTTTCCAACTGACAAGCAGTTGACCAGGCCTGACTATTGGCAGGGCTGTGTCTCTCCCTTAACCAGACGCTACAGATGAATTTCCTTAGACACTGTGAGGAAATGCCCAAGTCCCCCTAAAATCTGGGTCACCATGAGCATCAGTACATGGAGCTGGTCAAAAAGCATGCTCCTCTTCAGTAATACTCAAGAGAGATGGTTAAGTCTGTACAGTTTAATTATAACATTCAGGATTTTTTTATTATTATTCTTTCTCAGCTCCTAGAGTCTTTTAAGTCTCTTTTAAAAGGCCTCTACACAAAAGGTAACTTCATCCTGGAGAAATAGAAACTCAGACTTGACCATACCACTTCCACTTGGGCATTGATTAGATGTCTTTTTTTTTTTTTTAACAAATTCAAAAAGAAAGGGGACACGATTTAAAACTAAAATAGAACCAGGCACATTGTACAAAGGATTATTTCAAGTAATTCTCCTTGAAACTATAACAAAGGAATGTTTCCTGGGGATTAAATGGACTGTCAGGTAATCAGAAAAGTTCTTTTAGGTTTTTCCTCAGGAAGAAAAAGACCACTTTGGATGGATTTTGTTCCTGGCATTTTGTGACACTTTACAGCTTATTCCCTGGTGTCACGATGATTTATTTTATTATTCATGAGCTCCGTGAAGGAAGGAATGATCTTAGAGGTCCCCAGCTGGACCACACTAATAGATCCTTTTCCTATCCTCCATCTACTGTTACTTTAATATGGATAAGATTGTTTTATTAATGAGAGCAAATGGGTTTCCTGAATATCAGCCTTCCCTTTGGTCACTCTGGAACCTGATATACTTGATTAATTGATATTCAACTTTTTTGAGCACCCACACTATTTTTGACACTGTACTATTAAAAAATTAGGACATGAATGAACAAAAGCTATACCTCCAGGAAGTTATATTCTAATGAAACAAACTGACCTCCATTATTAATGAATGACCCTACAGTCAACTATCAATTATTCATATAAAGATTATCCATGACACACTTTGTAGAGCATCCATTGTAAATTTCTAAATCCTAGACTTTCACTTTTCAAGTACACAGACTTAGGGGACACAATGTGAAACACCCTACCACACTATAGATTTAGCTACAGAGGAAAGCAAGTCGACTTTACCCCAGCTCCTATAGATCACAATACAGTAAGTAGGCATGATGTACTCTGAAGAAGGTACGAGGTTATGAGGCCAGTCACAACAGAAAAAGATGAATTAAGTGTGTATAAGATGTACCAGATGTTCACAGACAGAAGTGGCTAATTCTACTGGTAGAAAGAAACAGGAAAGGACTTCAATAGGAAGATGACACTTGATATGAGTATTGAGAGGGTGTTGAGGGGTGGACAGAATGAGAAGACACTCTAAGCAGAGCATGAGCAAAGGTGTGATGCAATTGAACAAGTGTGATGCACTGTGGGATTTTCACATTGTTTAACGACCCTGGGGTGGGCAGGTGGGAGGAGGGCAATGCAGCTACCCAAAGAGATGGAGCTGAAACGATCAGCAGAGAAGTGGCCTCAAACGGGACTTTTTTATTTCAGGATTTGAAGAGAAAGGAGGGGTCTTGCATGACCCCACCCCACTCCGCATATGGCTTAGATAAAGTAGTTAGGTGGCAGCTCCCATCATGAAGATTGAGAATATTGGGGGAGGAACATTTTCAGGGAAAATTAAGTTTGGTCAGGGACATTTCTCTCACTATAGGGCTGAGAGCCATGAACTGGTTATAACTCTTAATACAAACACCTAGGTTCCATGGTTGGTGTTATTGGGCAAATAGTCGACTCAAGCCAGCAGGTTATTCCCTCACACACCTCGGTTACATAAGGTAGGGTACCCTCATCTGTCATGTGACTTAAACTTTCAGGAAGTTTTTGCCGTATCTATCAAAATAGTGGCAGTAATACCTTTATCACTCAAAGAGTAAAGGAGAGAAACTATACAAAGAACTTGGCACACAGGAACAGCCTAATAAATGTTAGTTACAACCCCTTATCCTTTTCTTCTTTTCATAGCAATCAAGTGGATTGCGCAGACAACAAGAAATGAGGCTTTCCTGGTTTAAATGTGTGAGGTCTTTCCTGCAGCTCCCAGTTCCCAGAGCTGACCTTCAGGACCGCCTTCCAGGAACCCCGGGGGCCAGAGGTCAATGTTGCCAAGATAGATCAGGTAATGTGATGGTGAAACATGTTCCCATGGGAGCCAGGAGACCCTCAAATTAATTTTCTGTGTAACCCTGACATTTGTGAGCTGAGGTCTGGCAAGTTAAAAATAAAACAGTAGCTAACTCTACAAGATAAATGCTTTTTAAAATCAACAGTTACTTTGAGGTCCTTAGAGAAAGGTTCTTTAAAATGCAGGCTGTTCTGCCTGCTAGTCACCTATTCCCTGCCTCCTGAGGTTGCGGGTGGGTGCAAGGGAGGTGGATAGGGCATCAGGGTGCATAGAATGTTCTTGACCCGTCAGCTTCCGTCCCCAGCTACCCTTGCTGGCAGACCGAGCCATTTCTGAGATTTTCTTTAAGAACCCCTCCTTCTTGGTCACCCCCATCATCCTCCGTCTTTTCCACATCCCCAGAAGCCGCGTGGCTCTCACCTCCTCCAATTGCAGCTTCTCTCAAAAAGAGAGGCACCTCCTGTTCTCCACAACTAACACTCTGCAATCCCATCTCTTCCCGCCAGACATACAAACACTTAATCAAGGACCAGACACACCAGAGCCGTACCCCAGGCTCTCCCACTGCCTGCACTTTAGCACGGCACCCCTGGTGAAGAGGAGAGTGGAGAAAAATCACAACTCACTCCCTCACTGTCACAATGAAAATATTTCACTTACTGGTGAAATACTTGCTGACTTTCTTTAAACACCGGCTTTAAAAAAAAAAATGGGACTGTTCCCTGTGCAGCCTTTGCCTCCAGGCCCATGAATACTCAGGCCTTGGCCTCACTTCCGTGTTTGCTCAATGAAAAAGATACTGTGGGATCTAGGCATGCAGAATTAATTGTTCTGCATAAAATCTCTGCAAAATTTGTATGTAATGGGCTGACTGTTGGCCCCAAAAGAAATATGCCCACATCCTCAAAGCTGGCACCTGTGAATGTGACTTTATTTGGAAAAGGGGTCCTTGCGGATGTAATTGAGGATCAGCAGATGTGATCACCCTGTATCATCTGGGTAGTCCCTAAATCCAGTGACAAATGTTTTTATAAGAGTGAGGCAGGGACGATCACAGAGACAGAGAGAATGCCGTGTGGGCATGGAAGAAGACGGAAGCGACGAGGCTGTGAGCCGAGGAATGCCAGCGCCGCAGGATCTAGATGAGACGTGAAATAGATCCCTGCCTACTGTCTCCACCCACACCTTTGTTTGGGACTTCTGGCCTCCAGAACTGTGAGACAATACATTGTTCATTTAAGCCATGCCTCCACCCCCAGTTTGTGGTAATTTGTCATAGCAGCCACAGGAAACTAATACATTGTGTTCAGAGGAAGCATCTAAGACACTGTGATTTCTTATGGGTGGAGGGACAGTTGACATCTAAACCTGGTCCTTAAAATCACAGACTCTAGTACTGGAACCCAGCTGATGTGCTGGCAAAGGAACTGTAGCACAGAAACCCTAAGGCAGAAGTCCCCATCATGTACATTTGTTTTACATCTCAGTTTGGAGAAGACTGAGAAATCAGTCATTAAGGGAATCTGGAGATTAACTGATGAAATGCTAAGATATTTTATTTTAACACCTTTTGGAGAGTTCTTCAGAAGTTTTCCCGACAGAGATTACATAAAATATAATCAAACTTTTCTTAATGACAGAAGAATAAATATAAAATAAATATGCATCACCATGATATGCTGTGGCTGTCATACTGCACAGGCACAGAACTTTATGTGGCAAATAACTCCTTTCCCCTTGCCCACCACCTTACAGCCCCAGGTTTCCAAACTGTATGAATTGGCACTGATACCGTCAAGGGTTATTGAAGTACAGCACAACTGTCTCTCTCTCTCTCTCTCTCTCTCTCTCTCTCTCTCTCTCTCTCTCTCTCTCACACACACACACACACACACACACACACACACACACACACTCCCTTCTTTCTTTGTATGATCAGTGATCAATCACTGGGATTCCCAGAAAACCAGGGAGGACTGTGTGACACAGGGAGTCCCAGCAGGTGATGTCTCAGCTACCACCTAGTGTGGGCAAGGACAGATACCAACAGAGCCCTGGCAGCCCCTGATAATTATGCCTGCTACCTCCTACCTAAGAACAGGAACAAAGTAGAGAGAAAATTCCTCCTCTGGTGGGGCGGGGGTGATCCAGAGGGCAGCCTTCTGTGAGCAAGCAGCAGACCAAGAGATGCCCAGCCATTCCCTTCAGCTGTGGCCTGAAGGGAGGATCAAGTGTCACATGAGAAGGCAGAGAGGAGACCAAGGACTCCTTTCTCCTTGCTCCTGTCTGTGGACAACAGGGTCTGTACATGTCTTGAGGATGAGTAAAGAGGGAAAACACCTGTGTTCAGAACCCAGCAGGAGCCACACCCGAGTCGCTCAGGGGAAGTGAATGCCTTGAAAATGACCTACTGCAGGATGCTGAAAATGTTTAGAAAATTATTTTTGCACTGATAGAGTACGAATAACACAGGCTTCCATGTACAACAAAGATTCACACCAACAGGAATCTTAATGCCTAGAAATCTGGAAGTGAGCCCGGACCCTTTCCTCTCCCTGATCGCACATCTCCAAGTTTATCGCTTCCTCTTCTGAAATGCCTGGAGTCTCTTCCCTTCCTGCCCCGCTGCCCCCACCCCAGTGGCTCACCTCCACTACCCCCACCGCCTGCCGGTCCTGCCCCGGAAGTCCTGACTCCATGCTGACTGTCCCTCTTCCCCAAGCTGCTTTCACTCTGCAGTCAGAGTGCTCTGATGGCAGGATGCCAGGTCAGTGTCCGGGGATACGTGCCACCAGGCCCTGCTGCCCCGTCCTTCCACCTGCCTTGGGCTGCTGTCCCCATCACTCATGGGACCCCAACAGCCTGGCCCTGCACCTCCACCTCGCCCAGCACCCAGCTTTCTGTGTCTCGGGACGTCACACGGGTACTGCCCCTCTGCACCCATGGCCTCTCGGGGTTCAGTTCTCACTGAATGTCACTTCTATTTGGAGACCTTCCTTAGCCTTCCAGTCTAACTAGGTTCTCCCCCAATTATTCTGTCTAAAAACACCTTATTATTTTTCATTGCAATATTCATCTCACTTTTCAATTATTGATCTATTTGATTATTTGGGAAATACTTCTTTCCCCTTTGGATTATGAGTTTTCTACAGATAAGGCCTTACCTTTTCTATTATCAGTGGATACCCAGGACTTAGCACAGTGCCTAGCACATAAAAATAAGAGTAATAAAATTCACATAGCACTTCCTATGTACCAAGCAGGTTTAGAGAACTTTACACCTATTACCTAATTTAATCCCACAATAAAGCCTATGGTGTAGGTGCTACTATTATTCCCATCTTAGAGGTAAGGAAACTGAGGCACAGAGTTAGGTGATTTCTCTAAGGCCTTACTGATAATGAAGGTTCAAGCCTGAATCTGAACCCAGGCACACTGACTTCAAAACCATGCTTCTTATTATTTCACTTACACTGTTCCTCATAGAACACGCTCAATAAGTTTTCTTCAATAAATCCTACTACCCTCTTTTTCCAGCCTTCTTTCCAAGCATATATGTGGGTATAGTAGTGTTTCTAGCATAAAATGGAGGTTGCATTTTAGGTAGAACTTTGATTTCCACTATTTTTATTAATACTATATGAGTATCAGGATTTTCATTCTGGTGGCATATTTTTCTATTATACAAATCTATCTGAATTTATGTAATCAGTCTCTTATTTATTGAGCATTTAGAGGGTATCTTAATTAGGTCAGGCTGCTATAACAGAGTATCATCAACTAGGTGTCTTATAAACAATAGAAATTTACTTCTCACAGTTCTGGAGGCTGAAAGTTAGAGATTAGTATGTCAGCATGGTCGGTTCTTGGGGGAGCCCTCCTCTGGGCTGCAGTGGGCAGCTTTCTCCTGGTCCCCCACACAGCCGAGAGAGAGCTCTCTGGGGTCTCTTTTATTTTATAAGGATACCGATCCCATTCGTGACAGCTCCACCCTCCTGACCTCATCAGCTCCCAAAAGTACCAGCTCCAAATATGACCACACTGGGAGTTAGGATTTCAACCTATTGATTTTGGGAGGACATAAGCATTCAGTCCATAACAGAGGGCTTCTTTTAAAAATTTATTCTTCATGGGCAGAGCTAAGATGGCAGCATGAGTAGAGCAGCAGAAATCTCCTCCCAAAACCACATATATCTATGAAAATATAACAAAGACAACTCTTCCTAAAATAGAGACCAGAGGACACAGGACAACATCCAGACCACATCCACACCTGAGAGAACCCAGCGCCTCCCGAAGGGGCTAAGATACAAGCCCCGGCCCGGCGGGACCCAAGCACACCTCCCCCCAGCTCCCGGCGGGAGGAGAGGAGTCAGCAGGGAGGGAGAAGGAGCCCAGGACTGCTGAACACACAGCCCCAGGATTCCCGACCAGAGCGCAGACAGAGTGCATGCGTGGGGTCCTGAATACCAGGGAAACAGAGCAGCAGGACCGGTGAGTGGGTGCCTGAGGCCGACATTGGAGAACAAAGAAACGGGAGCGGCCATTGATTTTTTCTTTTCCTCTTTTTTTTTTTTTTTTTTGGCGAGTGCTTTTTGGAAATCTTAAAGGGACAGAGACCCCAATACTAGGGAAACAGGGAAACAAGACCGGTGAGCGGGTGCCTGAGACCGGCACCTGAGGACAAAGAAAATCGTGCTTTTTTCTTTTTTCTTGTTTTAATTATTTATTTTATTTATTTATTTTATTTATTTTTTTTTTTGGTTGCTGTTGTTGTTTTGGTTTGGAGAGTGCTTTTTGGAAGTCTTAAAGGGGCAGGGCAGCACACTTAGTCCAGAGGCAGGGAATCTCGGGTTCTCTGGGCACGCTAACCCCCTGGGCAGCAGGGAGCACGGAGGCCCCTTACGGAGATAAATAGTCTCCCGGCCGCTCCCCCTCCAACGGGGCTACACCATTTTGGAGCAGAAGCCCGAGCCAGGCCACACCCACAGCAACAGCAGAGATCAACTCCATAGCAGTCGGGCAGGAAGCAGAAGCCCTGTCTGCACACAGCTGCAAAGCACAAGCCACTAGAGGTCGCTATTCTCCCAGGAGAGGAAGGCCACAAACCAACAAGGAAAGCTCTACCAGCTGTCACTCGTACCAGCTCTGCAAACTCTATCACCATGAAAAGGCAAAACTACAGGCAGACAAAGATCACAGAGTCAACACCTGAGAAGGAGACAGACCTAACCAGTCTTCCTGAAAAAGAATTCAAAATAAAAATCATAAACATGCTGACAGAGATGCAGAGAAATATGCAAGAGCTAAGGGATGAAGTCCGGAGGGAGATTACAGATGCCAGGAAGGAGATCACAGAAGTGAAACAAACCCTGGAAGGATTTATAAGCAGAATGGATAAGATGCAAGAGGCCATTGAGGGAATAGAAACCAGAGAACAGGAATGTATAGAAGCTGACATAGAGACAGATAAAAGGATCTCCAGGAATGAAACAATACTAAGAGAACTATGTGACCAAGCCAAAAGGAACAATATCCATATTACAGGGGTACAAGAGAAGAAGAAGAGAGAGGAAAAGGGATGGAAAGTGTCTTTGAAGAAATAATTGCTGAAAACTTCCCCAAACTGGGGGAGGAAATAATCGAACACACCACGGAAATACACAGAACCCCAAAGAGAAAGGATCCAAGGAGGACAACACCAAGACACATAATAATTAAAATGGCAAGGTTATTGTTTTGGTTAGGAGAGTGCTTTTTGGAAGTCTTAAAGGGGCAGGGCAGGACACTTAGTCCAGAGGCAGGGAATCTGGGGATCTCTGGGCACTCTAACACCCTGGGAAGCAGGGAGCACAGAGGCCCCTTACAGAGATAAATAGCCTCCCAGCCACTTGGTTTGCCTGAAATATGTTTTCTGGTATTTTTTTTAACTCTTTTTTTTTTTTTTACTTTTTTTTTTTTTTTTTGCAAGTGTTTCTTGGAAGTCTTGAAAGGGACAGGGACCACAATACTAGGGAAACAGGGCAGCAAGACCGGTGAGCGGGTGCCTGAGACTGGCGTGTGGGGACAAAGAAAATCGTGAGTTTTTCTTTTTTTTTTTTTGGATGAAGGAAAGGACAAGGAAAGAGTTTTAAAGGCAGCTAGAGAGAAAAAGGTCACCTATAAAGGAAAACCCATCAGGCTATCATCACACTTCTCAACAGAAACCCTACAGGCCAGAAGAGAATGGCATGATATATTTTATACAATGAAAGAGAAAGGCCTTGAACCAAGGATACTGTATCCAGCACGACTATTAAATATGAAGGCGGGATTAAACAATACACAGACAAGCAAAAGCTGAGGGAATTTGCTTCCCACAAACCACCTCTACAGGGCATCTTACAGGGACAGCTCTATATAGGAGCACTCCTAAAAAGAGCACAGAACAAAACACCCAACATATGAAGAATGGAGGAGGAGGAATAAGAAGGGAGAGAAGAAAAGAATCTCCAGACAGTGTATATAACAGCTCAATAAGCAAGCTAAGTCAGGCAGTAAGATACTAAAGAGGCTGACCTTGAACCTTTGGTAACCATGAATTTAAAGCCTGCAATGACAATAAGTACATATCTCTCAATAGTCACCCTAAATGTAAATGGACTTAATGCACCAATCAAAAGACACAGACTAATAGAATGGATAAAAAAGCAAGACCCATCTGCATGCTGCTTACAAGAAACTCACCTCAAACCCAGAGACATGCACAGACTAAAAGTCAAGGGATGGAAAAACATATTTCAGGCAAACAACAGCGAGAAGAAAGCAGGGGTTGGAGTACTAATATCAGACAAAATAGACTTCAAAACAAAGAAAGTAACAAGAGATAAAGAAGGACACTATATAATGATAAAGGGCTCAGTCCAACAAGAGGATATAACCATTCTAAATATATACGCAACAAACACAGGAGCACCAGCATATGTGAAACAAATATTAACAGAACTAAAGAGGGAAATAGATAGCAATGCATTGATTTTAGGAGACTTCAACATACCACTCACCCCAAAGGATAGATCCACTGGGCAGAAAATAAGGACACAGAGACACTGAACAACACACTAGAACAGATGGACCTAATAGACATCTATAGAACTCTACATCCAAAAGCAACAGGATATACATTCTTCTCAAGTGCACATGGAACATTCTCCAGAATAGACCACATACTAGCCCACAAAAAGAACCTCAGTAAATTCCAAAATATTGAAATTCTACCAACCAATTTTTCAGACCACAAAGGTATAAAAGTAGAAATAAATTCTACAAAGAAAACAAAAAGGTTCACAAACACCTGGAGCCTTAACAACATGCTTCTAAATAATGAATGGATCAATGAACAAATCAAAATAGAGATCAAGGAATATATAGAAACAAATGACAACAACAACACAAAGCCCCAACTTCTGTGGGATGCAGTGAAAGCAGTCTTAAGAGGAAAGTATATAGCGATCCAGGCACACTTGAAGAAGGAAGAACAATCCCAAATGAATAGTCTAACATCACAATTATCGAAACTGGAAAAAGAAGAACAAATGAGGCCTAAAGTCAGCAGAAGGAGGGACATAATAAAGATCAGAGAAAAAATAAACAAAAATGAGAAGAATAAAACAATAGCAAAAATCAATGAAACCAAGAGCTGGTTCTTTGAGAAAATAAACAAAATAGATAAGCCTCTAGCCAAACTTATTAAGAGAAAAAGAGAATCAACACAAATCAACATAATCAGAAATGAGAATGGAAAAATCATGACAGACTCCACAGAAATACAATGAATTATTAAAGACTACTATGAAAACCTATATGCCAACAAGCTGGAAAACCTAGAAGAAATGGACAACTTCCTAGAAAAATACAACCTCCCAAGACTGACCAAGGAAGAAACACAAAAGTTAAACAAACCAATTATGAGCAAAGAAATTGAAAGGGTAATCAAAAAACTACCCAAGAACAAACCCCGGGGCCAGATGGATTTACCTTGGAATTTTATCAGTCATACAGAGAAGACATAATACCCATTCTCCTTAAAGTTTTCCAAAAAATAGAAGAGGAGGGAATACTCCCAAACTCGTTCTATGAAGCCAACATCACCTTAATACCAAAACCAGGCAAAGACGCCACCAAAAAAGAAAATTACAGACCAATATCCCTGATGAATGTAGATGTAAAAATACTCAATAAAATATTAGCAAACCGAATTCAACAGCATATCAAAAGGATCATACACCATGACCAAGTGGGATTCATCCCAGGGATGCAAGGATGGTACAACATTCGAAAATCCATCAACATCATCCACCACATCAACAAAAAGAAAGACAAAAACCACATGATGATCTCCATAGATGCTGAAAAAGCATTTGACAAAATTCAGCATCCATTCATGATAAAAAACTCTCAGCAAAATGGGAATAGAGGGCAAGTATGTCAACATAATAAAGGCCATATATGATAAACCCACAGCCAACATTATACTCAACAGCGAGAAGCTGAAAGCTTTTCCTCTGAGATCGGGAACTAGACAGGGATGCCTACTCTCCCCACTCTTATTTAACATAGTACTAGAGGTCCTAGCCACGACAATCAGACAAAACAAAGAAATACAAGGAATCCAGACTGGTAAAGAAGAAGTTAAACTCTCACTATTTGCAGATGATATGATATTGTACATAAAAAACCCTAAAGACTCCACTCCAAAACTACTAGAACTGATATCGGAATACAGCAAAGTTGCAGGATACAAAATTAACACACAGAAATCTGTAGCTTTCCTATACACTAACAATGAAGCAATAGAAAGAGAAATCAGGAAAACAATTCCATTCACAATTGCATCAAAAAGAATAAAATACCTAGGAATAAACCTAACCAAAGAAGTGAAAGACCTATACCCTGAAAACTACAAGTCACTCTTAAGAGAAATTAAAGGGGACACTAACAAATGGAAACTCATCCCATGCTTGTGGCTAGGAAGAATCAATATCGTCAAAATGGCCACCCTGCCCAAAGCAATATACAGATTTGATGCAATCCCTATCAAATTACCAGCAACATTCTTCAATGAACTGGAACAAATAATTCAAAAATTCATATGGAAACACCAAAGACCCTGAATAGCCAAAGCAATCCTGAGAAAGAAGAATAAAGTAGGAGGATCTCACTCCCCAACTTCAAGCTCTACTACAAAGCCATAGTAATCAAAACAATTTGGTACTGGCACAAGAACAGAGCCACAGACCAGTGGAACAGATTAGAGACCCCAGAAATTAACCCAAACATATATGGTCAATTAATATTTGATAAAGGAGCCATGGACATACAATGGCGAAATGACAGTCTCTGCAACAGATGGTGCTGGCAAAACTGGACAGCTACATGTAGGAGAATGAAACTGGACCATTGTCTAACCCCATACACAAAAGTAAATTCAAAATGGATCAAAGAACTGAATGTAAGTCATGAAACCATAAAACTCTTAGGAAAAAACATAGGCAAAAACCTTTTAGACATAAACATGAGTGACCTCTTCTTGAACATATCTCCCCGGGCAAGGAAAACAACAGCAAAAATGAACAAGTGGGACTATATTAAGCTGAAAAGCTTCTGTACAGCAAAAGACACCATCAATAGAACAAAAAGAAACCCTACAGTATGGGAGAATATATTTGAAAATGACAGATCAGATAAAGGCTTGACGTCCAGAATATATAAAGAGCTCACACGCCTCAACAAACAAAAAACAAATAACCCAATTAAAAAATGGACAGAGGAACTGAACAGACAGTACTCTAAAAAAGAAATACAGAATGCCAACAGACACATGAAAAGATGCTCCACATCACTAATTATCAGAGAAATGCAAATTAAAACTACAATGTGGTATCACCTCACACCAGTAAGGATGGCTGCCATCCAAAAGACAAACAACAACAAATGTTGGCGAGGCTGTGGAGAAAGGGGAACCCTCCTACACTGCTGGTGGGAATGTAAATTAGTTCAACCATTGTGAAAAGCAGTATGGAGGTACATTAAAATGCTCAAAACAGACTTACCATTTGACCCAGGAATTCCACTCCTAGGAATTTACCCTAGGAACGCAGCAATCAAGTTTGAGAAAGACAGATGCACCCCTATGTTTATCGCAGCACTATTTACAATAGCCAAGAATTGGAAGCAACCTAAATGTCCATCAGTAGATGAATGGATAAAGAAGATGTGGTACATATACACAATGGAATACTACTCAGCCATAAGAAAAGGGCAAATCCTACCATTTGCAGCAACACGATGGAGCTGGAGGGTATTATGCTCAGCAAAATAAGCCAAGCAGAGAAAGAGAAATACCAAATGATTTCACTTATCTGTGGAGTATAAGAACAAAGGAAAAGCTGAAGGAACAAATCAGCAGCAGAATCACAGAACTCAAGAATGGACTAACAGGTACCAAAGGGAAAGGGACTGGGGAGGATGGGTAAGTAGGGAGGGATAAGGGTGGGGAAGAAGAAGGGGGGTATTAAGATTAGCATGCATGGGGAGGGAGAAAGGGGAGGGCTGTACAAGACAGAGAAGACAAGTAGTGATTCTACAACATTTTGCTATGCTGATTGACAGTGACTGTAAAGAGGTTTATAGGGGGGACCTGGTATAGGGGAGAGCCTAGTAAACATAATATTCATCATGTAAGTGTAGATTAATGATAACAAAAAAAAAGCAGTTCCTGTGTGGTGACCTCCAATGAGTTCTACACAATGGTATAAAGGGCATATCAATGTGTGGGCAAAGGGTCTGTTTGTGTTTATAAAGAGGATCAAAGCCTAATTTGGCTACCCAGAAAATGAACTAAGATACGATATGAAGAAGAACTTCCAACATCAGCACTCTCTGGAAGAGTCATATCAGAAGATGATCATCAAAATACCTCAACAAAGATCCAGGCGATGCTGCAGTTGTAGCTGCATCCATCCCACCAGTTCCGGGACTTGCAATTGGAATGAAGAAGGAGATATCTAAGCTGGCCTGTGCTTTCATTAAAGCAACAAATTTGACTGGATCTATACTGTTGGAACTCAACCAAGAATTAGGAGAAGTGCGACTTGTAGCGCTCCAAAATCTTACCACCACAGACTATCTACTGTTAAAAGAACATATGGGATGTGAACAGTTCCCAGGAATGGGTTGTTTTAATTTGTCTGATTTCTCTCAGACTGTTCAAGTATAGTTGGACAATATCCATCATATCATAGACAACTTTTCACAAATGCCTAGGATGCCTAACTGGTTTTCTTGGCTTCACCGGAGATGGCTGGTAATTATAGATCTGCTTTGGTTATGTAGCTGTATTCCTATTATGTTAATGTGTGTGCACAATTTAATTAGTAGTTAAAACCTATACATGCTTGTTACTCTACAAGAAGATATGTCAAAGAAATAATCCTCCCATGTTTTCTTCCATCTGCTGCCTCTATAGCTTTTCTTCTTCCTTCCTAATTACAACCCTTAAATAGAATTCGTGCCTCATATCGAATTCACCAAGTATCATAATTCCTCCAAGTGATAAAGATACCTCAAGACAAATGCTGGGCAGAGAAGCCACAGGGCATAAATCTGCAAAGAAGTAAAAAGCTAACCTTTTCAAACAATATGGCTTCTCTCTCACTTACCAACTTTACATTTCCCTGTATGGCCCCGGAAGATGACTGGTTAGCCAGAGACGGGTAAGATTCCTCAAGGGATGAACAACCTAAGACAGGCACAGTCGCAGGGGGGCCATCAGGTGAGAAATTGGGGATCAACAGTGGTGAGGCTTAGAACCTCACCTCCCCTGTTTTGAGAGAAATCTTCTGCATCCGTGGATGTTTTAATGCCCTTGTCTAGCTTGGATTAACACATAGTCTACAGGCACACACCTGGTCATCTACATTTGCTCTCTTACAACACTAAACTATGTTTTCTACCTTTATCTTGCATCTATCTACCACTTCAGCATTTTATTAAAAATAAAAATAATAATAATAATAAAGGGAGAAATGTGGGATCCACATATAAATCAAGTATAAAAATCAAATGAATATTCATATTTGACCTGATTGTTTATAGGTCATATTGCATGATCAAAACCTAAAGTTTCTGTGATGACTGTCCTTGTACTGTTCACCATGTAAGAACTTATTCACTATGTAAGAATTTGTTCACCATGTAAGAACTTGTTTGTTATGCTTCAGAAGATTGGAGACTGATGAGAATTAGGCTTGAGATGGATTAATGATTGTGCATTGAGCATTGACTCCCCTATACAGAATTTTATTGTTGTTAACAACCATTTGATCAATAAATATGGGAGATGCCCTCTCAAAAAAAAAAAAAGAAAAAGAAAACGGCAAAAATAACTTTAATAATACACTTTATTTCACCCAATTAAGGTTAAGTAGAATAATGGCTCCCAAAGATACACACATCCTAATTCCCTGAACATGTGAATGTGTGACCTTACATGGCAAGAGGAACTGCAAAAGTGACTGAGTTAAGAAGCTGGAGATGGGGAGATCATTCTGGATTATCTGGATGCATCCAGTGTAGTCAAGGATCCTTATAGGGGAGAGAGGGAGGCAGGAAAACCAGAGAGAGAGGGAGATGTGCTGACGGAAGCAGAGGTTGGAGTCAGGCAGAGGGCATCGAGAGCAAAGGAATGCGGCGAGCTTCTAGAAGCTGGAAAAGGCAAGGGAACAGATTCCTCCCTAGAGCCTCCAGAAGGGACACAGCTTGATTTTAGCTCTGTGAGACTCATTTGGGACCTCTAGAACTGTAAGATAATATCTGTCTTCTAATGAGCCACTTAATGTGTGGTAATTTGCTACAGCAGCAGTAAGAAACTAATACACCCGTATTTCCAAATTATTATCATTTCAACATGTAATCAACATAAAAATTATAGAGATTTTTTGCATTCTATTTTTTTTATTCATACTACATCTTCAAAGTCTGATGTGTATTTTGTGCTTACAACACGTCTTAATTTAGATTGGCTACATTTCAAGTGTTAATAGTCACCTGTGGCCAGTGGCTCTCCTGTTTGCACAGGTGTAGAATGTCCAATGGTGATAAATGCTGGGGAGAAGGCTAGGAGGTGCTGGTAATAGTTAGGAAGGGGAATAGTTTGGAATTTTAGGTAGGGTGTTTAGGGCAGTCCTTGATGAGATGACACTTGAGCAAACCCCTGAAATGTGAGAAGGATGCTGGAATGGACACCAAGCCAGAAGCCAGTGGGCAGAGCAGAGTAAGGGCAAGAGTGGCAGCAAATGACATGGGGACATTAGGCAGCGTGACAGGTCATGTGGGGCCTTGGGGGACTTTGGCTTTGCTCTGAGGAGTCGTGGAAGGGTTTTGAGCAGAGAAAAGACTTGATTGCCTTGGGTTTTAACAGGGTTATTGCGACTGCTGGGTGGGGGACAGGCTGTGAAGGCAGAAGGCAGGAAGCAAAGTCACAATCACTGGAACTAATTTAGTTATCGAACTCTCACCGTGCCTACTGGCTGATATTTATTGAGGGTTCCCTAGGTGCCAGGTGCTGTGTTAAATGTATTTGGTGCCTGGGCTCATGAAATTCCTCACATCACTTTGATCCTATTTTACAGATAAACAGACTGAGGCTCAAAGAGATACAGTTTCCAAGTTAGCCAAGTTCATTCAGCCCTTAAGTGCCAGAGCT
The DNA here is from genome assembly GCF_040802235.1 of Manis javanica. Taxonomy (NCBI): domain Eukaryota; kingdom Metazoa; phylum Chordata; class Mammalia; order Pholidota; family Manidae; genus Manis; species Manis javanica. The sequence continues at coordinate 71,214,544 of NC_133168.1, forward strand.
GGGGTTTGAATCCATGGCTGTCTGACTCCGAAGCTCCTGCTTTTCCAAGGTTTCCATGTATAGTTGTTCAGGTTGGACACTGCACAACTCTAGAGGGTACCATTCACATAGTAGACATCATGTCTTTGTTTATATTTTTTAACCATTGCCAGCAGATGACAGTGAAATGTCTTACTCTAGCAAAATTATTATATTATGATAATTTTCCAGAAATAGAAGTAAAGTATCTTAAAGAGAGAGTACCTCTTCTAATTTGTTCAAAGATGCTGTAAGGGCTAGTGATGACCCTGCTTAATTCCTATGTAAATCAGTATGTCACTACCTACTGCCACTGTTGGTTGTGCTGAGTAACCGACAACCACAAAACCTCAATGACTTATAACAATACATATTGATTTTTGCTCCTGAAAAAAAAAATTTATTCTTATTTTAAGAGGCTCTCTAATGACATTCTTGAACAAAAATATTGTGCAATGCCTTATGATAAATTCCACGAAGTAATTCAAAGAGAGCATTTCAAAAATTCAAGGTATATAGACTCATTGCCTTCCCATAAGGTTGGAGGGGACCCATTTCACCCCAGTCATGCCAAGGAGGCTACGTATCCATCTAACAGCACACTAAGGTCACGGGGCTCCCAAAAATACCTGTGGATAGAAGGTGTTTTATAGCACATTTGGGATATCTCCAATAGGTCCTAATTTGGATAATACTAAAATTGATTTATATTTTCTGATTAACTGATTGGAGGAGACTGCAATGTCAGTTTACACAGATATTCAATAACTGACTCTACCCCAGTTCTTGAAGAGTACTTATGCTATTAATAATTATAAATACTACATTAGGGGAGGGATCATTAATTTAGATTTCAATTGAAATTCAACTGTGAAATTACATTCCAAAATATGATGTTATTCTTTCCTTTTCCATGTAAAACACCATGCAAAATATACATTTTTACCACCTGCTGCTCCTTCAGTACTATTTCCAAAATTAAACAGTATAAAAAAAGAATTCCCAGAATAGAGACCCAAATAGAAAACAAGCTCTGTGTGCAGGCTAGACCGCAACAGTTTAACACTCATAGGAAGGTGTGATTAGACTACACTGAGAGAGTCTGCTTGCTTGCTTTTCTCCTATAATCCCAGGCTTCTGCAAACAACATGTGGAATGTTCCTTGATTACAGCTGAGACTGCACCTCCTTCTTGCATTGCATACCCACCAGACGAACGTGAAATCTTGGAGCCAACATGACAGCAGCTCGTCTCAGCGCTGGATCATGGCAGCAGGCTAAGTTTTATGAAAGACACCCAAATCAAATATATCACATGGAAAGGGACACTATAAACTCACAAACAGAGCAAATTGGAGCATATTCAATTATCAAAGAAGGAAAGAATTAACGCAGAACAGTGAAGAGCTTAACTAGTTGAAGTAAACAAAAAAGAAACAACAGAAAAGGAAACTCATGCACATCACAAAACACATTACCTACTTAAAGTGAGGTGCACACATGAAATTTCACTGTTCAGATTTTTCAGGGATTAGACTATGAATACTAATCCATTAGTACAGTGAAGAAATATTTATAATGTTTATAATAGATATTATAATTTTTATAATATTTTATATAAATATATAAATATTATATAAATATTTATAATAGATATTATCTATACATGCAATATGAGGTTATCTATACATGCAATATGAGGTTATGAGAGACAAAATCTTGGTATTGAGACATTTCTGATTTTTAGAAATAGTGAAATGTTTTATTTCACATATGCAATCAAGTAAGGGAAGCTCCCTAGCACCCCCTGAATTACAACCATGATCTCTCATTCAACTGCTTTCTCCAAACAGTGGCAACTTGCAAGTGGGCTCTACAAATGGAAGGTGCCAGGGTGGCACTGGGACCTCATACCAGGGTAAGATCAGAGTAGAAGAAAGATCTTTCTTGGTATAAAAAAGAATTATATCCAAAGACTGTCATGTTAAGGATGATGAAAAAATTGAATCCTTTTTTAAGTAAAAATTTGGAAAATCTTAGGAGCTGAAACCTAGAGACATGTCATTGGATGCTAAGACTCTATGAACCACAGTGGGAATCAGTAAATCCTCCAGGTCTATAACTTAGTCATCCAGGGAAAACTGTCCTAAGAAGAAGGTAGGAGATGAGAGGGCAGAAAAGCCATGATGTCCCTGAGCTCATACTTCAGGGCCTCCATTCCTGAGCACGGAGTTAAAGGGGGGCAGCGATTCAAGCACCTGGAAGAACTGACTGGGGAAGGAATAAGGAAAGTGTCCCTTAACTCCTGTGCGGAGACAAAAGCAAAGTAAACGACCACACAGGAGAATGGAGAGGAAGGGCTAGGAAAAGACAGAGCTTTCAAATACTAGACAAAATCGAGTTGATATGCAGAAGTAATATCAGACAAATAGATTTAAGGCCCAAAAAGCATTAATAAAAATAAAGACAGAAATAATAATAATAGTAAAAGATACAATCCAACATAAAGATAACAAACATGAAATTATTATACTCAGCTTTAAAATATATAAAACACAAATGGGCAAAATTAAATGAACTAATTGGAAAATTTACAATCTTACAGGGGAATTAGGACTACTTAGAATGCAGCATTAGAAGGAACAAATTAACCAACTTGATTTAATAGTACCCCACATCACAAAGAGACTCTACCATCTATTCATGAACACATAGAACGTTACAAACATTGTCATCATACCAGGATTTCCAAGAATGTTAATCACGCATATCACCTTTTCTTATTGTGATTAAATAAATCAGAAAGGAAAGTTTCAAAGTAGCAAAAACATAACAAAAGTATATGTTTAGATTCCTTAAAGTGAATTCATAAAGAATTAACAAGAAATTGGTATATATCAAAACGTGTGGCTGAAGCTAAATCACTCTTTAGAGATGAATTTATAGCATTTAAATGACTTACTTGAAAACAGAAAGACTAAAATAAAAGTTAACTCAAGAATCTACAAAAATAAGTGAAAAGTAAGTCTAAAGAAATTTAATGCAAAATAAAAAGGTTGAAATAAACAGAGATAATAAAAAGAAAGAAAATCCAAAGGTGATCCTTGAAAAATGCTAAATAGAAAAAATTTTAGCAAATATGATAAAAAAAATAATGTAATAAAAAAATTAAAATATGCAGTATATGTTAAACATCATCAGAGAACATGATGAATATTCAGTAATGAATTTGAAAACTTAAAAGAAATACATTTCAGAAAACTATAAATTTCTAAAATGAACCCAAAAGGGAACAGAAAAGATGAATAAACAAATAATCACTGGAGAAATTAAATTGGTAATCAAAAATCCCTCAATCAGAAGGCTAGAGCCAGAATAATTTACAGGTGAATTTATTCAGTCCTCAAGAACAAAGAAACAGACCATAGTTTTGTAATCCAAGCAAATTACCTAACCCATTTTCTGGAGTTGGTGAAATCAGAATACCAAACCTGAGTAGGTCAGTATAAGGAAAGAAAGCTAAAGGTCAATCACTTTAGTAAGCATAGATGGGAAAAATCCCAACTAAAATATCAGAAAATTAATTTTGGCAATGTATAAAATAATTATTAATAATTTTTGAAACATTGTGTTCAAATAGACTTAATTCCAAGAATTCAAAGATGGCTCAGTTTCAGACAATTTATTAGTATGCTCATCATCAGAAAAACTATTAACATATACCATTTTAGTAGATTAAAAAAAATCATCTCAATAGATGTACAGAAAAGGGACAAAATTCAATCCTAATTCTTAATTAACACACCTAGCAAACAAAGAATAAGAATTGTCTTTCTAGCAAATACTCTTTATTAGAAAGTGGCATAAGCTTCACACCTAATACTAAGACTTGAAAAGCATTTACATTAAAATCAGCAATGATGCAAAAGTGACTATTGCCACTTCCATCCAACATTATACTGGAGGGCCTAAAAGTTCAGTAAAGCAATAGAGGGTATAGAGTTTGAAAAAAAAAATCAATATTCAGAAATGATAATATCTACCTAAAAACTCCACAAAATCTAGAGATAAATTATTAGAATAAAATGAGTTTTAGAAAAGTTGCTAGACACAGAAATCAGAATCCAAAATTAATAATGTTCCTTTATACTAACTAGTAAGATCCAATTTTAAATTAATGGGGAAAAAATCTCCACTCAAAATACCAGTGAATAGTTCTTAGGTGTTCCTAGGAATAAACCTCTCAAAGATGTGCAGGATCCTTGTGTAGAAAATTGCAAATACTCATCAAAGGATTAAAAGAAGACCTGAAGGGTTGCAAGATTAAATACATTAATTATTTTTATTATCCCCAAGTAAATCTATAAATTCAAAATCAAAGTCCCAAGTAAAGTTTATCATAGAACACTGTAGAATATCCTTATACTTGTTTATATGGAAAACCAAAAGGTCTAGAATAGGCAAGAGAGTTTTGAAGAATGACAAAGTTGGGGGACATCAAAAATAATTATTATATAGCTGATTATTATAGTTTTATATAACTCTTGATATTATTGTATAATAACCAGAAGGGAGGGGTATTTGTGTATGGATAGACAAATGATTCCATGGAAAGGAATAAAGAGCCTAAATAAACTTGCCTACATGGAAACTGGATGTGTGTGGTAGAAGTGTCACCACAAATCAATGGGAAAAGGTTGAACTAGTTATTAAAAGGTGCTGGGATGACTGATTACAATCCAGTGGGGTAGGGTGTGGTGTGGTAAGGTAACTAGAAGATCTCTACCTAACACCATATACAAAGAGCAACTCAAGTTTATTAAAATCTAATGCAGAAAGCAAAGTCCTAAAAGTGTTAGAAGAAAATACAGGAATAGATATGTAAACCTGGGATAGACAAGAATTCTTTGGTAAGATTAAAAGTACAAAACCAAAAAATAAATTTAAAAACTTGTAGATCTGATTATATAGGATAAATACTTATTCCACAAAAACATGATAAGCAAAATTAATCTGTTGAATTATGTTGTTTTGGTTGAAATACATGAGGAAACCTTAACCTTGCACTTGGAATGAATCATTTTTCCATGCCTAATTTTGTAATTTTGTGAATTGATCATTTAGAAAACACTAGTGCACAGAGTTATAAAGATCTTTCAAATGTGGGCATACTTCATTATCCAATATTGAAAAGTAATGGTCTTTGTTCACATTACCACCGATCTCATCAGAAAGTCTTTAAGTACTAGGAAATATGAAGCTTATGGTAGCAAATTTTTTCAAAATCCTAATTTTTGCTTGAAAATTCAAATTTTATCAAACAAACATCACCAGCTGTTTTCCTTGAAGTTAAGGCTTGCTTCACTCATTTCTGAGGGAAGTCTGCCAGGCTCCCAGTAGTTTATCCATCAGTCATTCTTTTAGGTAAAAGTGGTGTTCCATGAAGAAGCAGCCAGTTCAGCTTACAACCAGAAGTGCTATATGCACAGCCCCCACTGCGTCACACAGAAGTTTATGACGTGTATTCAAGAATTGAGATTTAATAAATAAATGCTAAAATCATTAAGCACTTAGTTATTCACCAAGGTCATTCTTATAAGAATAGCTTTTTTTTTTATCTGTGAGTGCATCATGATGAAGAAAAGAAATGAATCCTAACACTGTTTGTGCCATTGTTCTGATTCGTGCTAAGGCTACAATTGTTTGAGCAGTCATTGCTTTTCCCTCTCAGTGCAAATATCAGCACAGTGAAAAAGACAAGTAACAACTAGGGATTATTATGAAAAGATTTTGACCTTGAAGACCCCCTGAAAAAGGTAACATGAACTCCAGGGGACTGGTTCACGGACCATTTTTTGAGAATCACTGCTCTGGAGGGGCGGAGCCAAGATGGCAGCGTGAGTAGAGCAGAGGAAATCTCCCAAAACCATATATATTTTTGAAAATACAACAAATACAACTATCCCTAAAAGAGAGACCAGAAGATACAAAACAACAGCCAGGCTACATCCACACCTGTGAAAACCCAGCGCTTCGCATAGGGGGTAAGATACAAGCCCCAGCCTGGCGGGACCCGAGCACCCCTCACCCCAGCTCCCAGCGGGAGGAGAGGAGTCAGAGCGGGGAGGGAGAGGGAGCCCAGGACTGCTAAACACCCAGCCCTAGCCATCCACACCGGAGCACAGACACACAGTGCATGGGGTGCTGGATACTAGGGAAAAGGGACAGTAAAACCTGCAAGTGGGTCCCTGCAGCCAGTGCCCCTGGGACAAAGAAAAGCGAGTGCTTTTTGAAAGATTTAAAGGGACAGGGACCCCACAGCTGGATGGAAACGTCCCAGGACAATTAGCCCAGTAGCTGGGAATCCCGGGGAACTCTGGGTGCCCTAACCCCCCTGGGCAGCAGCACAGCTCAGAGGACACTCACGGAGATAAACATCCTCCCACCCATTTCTCCTCCGGCACCACTCTGCCATAGTGGAGAAGCAGCCTGAGGCTGGCCATACCTACAGCAACCGCGGCGCTTAACTCCACAGCAGCAGAATCAGAGACCCCATTTGCACGCAGCTGCCCAGCACAAGACGCTAGGGGTCACCATTCTCCAGGCCACAAAACAGCAAGAAAGGACATTGTCCCAGCCAACACACACGCCAACTCTCCACAACTACCTTTATCGCCATGAAAAGGCAGAAGAATTTGACACAAACCAGACTAACCCAAACATCCTCCCCTGAGAAGGAATCTGGGGAGATAGACCTAACCAATCTCCCTGAAAAAGAATTCAAAATAAAGCTCATAACCATACTGATGGAGCTGCAGAGGAATATGCAAGAGCTAAGGAATGACATCCGGAAGGAGATTACAGAAATGAAACAATCTCTGGAAGGATTTATTAGCAGAATGGATAAGATACAAGAGGCCATTGATGGAATAGAAACCAGAGAACAGGAACGCATAGAAGCTGACGCAGAGAGAGATAAAAGGATCTCCAGGAATGAAAAAATATTAAGAGAACTGTGTGACCAATCCAAAAGGAACAATATCTGCATTATAAGGGTACCAGAAGAAGAAGAGAGAGAAAAAGGGATAGAAAGTGTCTTTGAAGAAATAATTGCTGAGAACTTCCCCAAACTGGGGAAGGAAATAGTTGCTCAGACTACAGAAGCACACAGAACTACCAATAGAAGGGACCCAAGGAGGACAACACCAAGACACATAATAATTAAAATGGCAAAGATCAAGGACAAGGACAGAGTATTAAAGGCAGCTAGAGAGAGGAAAAAGGTCACCTATAAAGGGATACCCATCAGGCTATCATCAGACTTCTCAACAGAAACCTTACATGCCAGAAGAAAATGTCATGATATATTTAATGCAATGAAACAGAAGGGTCTTGAACGAAGAATACTGTATCCAGCACAATTATCACTTAAATATGAAGGAGGGATTAAACAATTCCCAGACAAGCAAAAGTTGAGGGAATTTGCCTCCCACAAACCACCTCTACAGGGTATTTTAGAGGGACTGCTCTAGATGGGAGCACTCCTAAGACTAAACAGATGTCACCAGAGAAAATAAAATCACAGCAGAGAAAGCAGACCAACCAAATACTAACTAAACACAAAAAATAAAATCAACTACCCACAAAAGCAGTTAAAGGAAACGCAAAAGAGCACAGAATAAAACACCCAACATATAAAGAATGGAGGAGGAGGAATAAGAAGGGAGAGAAATAAAGAATCACCAGACAGTGTCTTTAATAGCTCAATAAGCGAGTTAAGTTAGACAGTAAGATACTAAAGAAGCTAACCTTGAACCTTTGCTAACCACGAATCTAAAGCCTGCAATGGCAATAAATACATATCTTTCAATAATCACCCTAAATGTAAATGGACTGAATGCACCAATCAAAGACACAGAGTAATAGAATGGATAAAAAAAGCAAGACCCATCTCTATGCTGCTTACAAGAGACTCATCTCAAACCCAAAGACATGCACAGACTAAAAGTCAAGGGATGGAAAAACATATTCCATGCAAATAACAGGGAGAAAAAATCAGGTGTTGCAGTACTAGTATCAGACAAAATAGACTTCAAAACAAAGAAAGTAACAGGAGACAGAGAAGGACATTACATAATGATAAAGGGCTCAGTCCAACAAGAGGATATAACCATTATAAATATATATGCACCCAACACAGGAGCACCAGCATATGTGAAACAAATACTAACAGAACTAAAGGAGGAAATAGAGAATGCAATGCATTCATTCTGGGAGACTTCAACACACCATTCACTCCAAAGGATAGATCCACCAGGCAGAAAATAAGTAAGGACACAGAGGCACTGAACAACACACTAGAACAGATGGACCTAATAGACATCTATAGAACTCTACACCCAAAAACAACAGGATATACATTCTTCTCAAGTGCACATGGAACATTCTCCAGAATAGACCACATACTAGGCCACAAAAAGAACCTCAGTAAATTCAAAAAGATTGAAATTCTACCAACCAACTTCTCATACCACAAAGGAATAAAACTAGAACTAAATTATACAAAGAAAGCAAAAAGGCCCACAAACACATGGAGGCTTAACAACATGCTCCTAAATAATCAATGGATCAACGACCAAATTAAAATGACAACAACAACACAAAGCCCCAACCTCTGTGGGATGCAGCAAAAGCAGTCTAAAGAGGAAAGTATATAGCAATCCAGGCATATTTAAAGAAGGAAGAACAATCCCAAATGAATAGTCTAATGTCACAATTATTGAAATTGGAAAAAGAAGAACAAATGAGGCCTAAAGTCAGCAGAAGGAAAGACATAATAAAGATCAGCGAAGAAATAAATAAAATTGAGAAGAATAAAACAATAGAAAAAATCAATGAAACCAAGAGCTGGTTCTTTGAGAAAATAAACAAAATAGATAAGCCTCTAGCCAGACTTATTAAGAGAAAAAGAGAATCAACACAATCAGAAACAAGAAAGGAAAAATCATGATGGACCCCATAGAAATACAGAGAATCACTGCTCTGGAGAAACTCTTACGCATGTGCACAAGCAGGCACAATCAATTCTGCATTATTTGTCTAACAAAAAAATTGGAAATGATCCAAATGTCCATCAGCAGGACAGTGGATAAACAAAACAGTGTACATTCATTCAGTGGAAAGCTAGACAACATTTATTGCTGAATGAACTCAAGCTATATCCATCAACATGAATAATTCTCAACATAATGTTGAATGAAAAACAGTAGAATAAGTACAGTCATATGCCACTAATAAAAAGTTTAGAATTTTGAAAACAATATTATACTAGGCTAAGCACTATCATATATTTTATTATTTTACTATAGCAAAAGTATAAAAACATGTATGGGAATGACAAATACTGAATTCATGATAATAGTTTAGGGAAGAAAGAGAAGTTATAAGAGGATAGATAGCATCTCAGTGTTTCCTATTACTAGAAAATGTATCTGAAGTCAGATGGCTTCCCATTCAGACAATAAAGGTGTGTGGTAGATATTTATATATTCTTTACATAACCTCTATTCATGTTTATGCTTGAAATTTCTCATAATTTAAAAAATACTGTTTTAAGAATAAATTCTAGGTTTATGATTTTTCTAAGGGACATCGTCTCTGTTTTTAAAATCACCATTAATAAATATAAAGTTCAATTGAATTAATGCTCCTTAAATGTAGATGCAGAGAAGAATTAAAAATTTAAAAACAGGCAAGTTCTACTGATGAAGGATTATCCTCAGAGATTGACAGCAGACATTACTCCATGTCACCAGAGACCTCTGCACAGCCAAGGGGAACTACTCTAGGACAGTCACCAACATTTTACACTGTTCCATTATTGATCCCAGCCCACAGCCTGCTTGATTATTTGGGAAATACACTATAATTAACTCACATTGATGATTTTTCTTTTTTTCAAAAGAGAGAGAACCATTTTGCAGGGGTTGGGGGAGAAGAGGGAAGTATTGTGTGGAGGATCTGATGACGTAGTATGAAAACTGCCATATTATGTTTAAACCCTGCTTAAGCCCAAACTTCCACAAAAAGATTAATAGGCATTAATTTCCTTTTGTATTATAACTTAAACTAGTGAACTTTAATCTTAAAAGTTAAATCTAAACTCTCTCCTAATTAAGAAACTTTTGAATATATCAATTTGCTACCCATATTTCTAATTTTTGTTCTTGAAGAGATTGTACTACACTCCTTAAATATTAGTGACTCCTGACTAATCAAGGGAAGAATAAGCAACCCATTTGATTCTCTTTCTTATCTTCATATCTATCTCCCATTTCATTATTAATAGGACAGTTCCCGGAAAATAGGCAGAAAAAGGGAAAGGAAATTAAACATAATTATAGGAATTTTAGTAAGGAGTTTTTCTACATGAGTAGAAATTGAAAACATCAGATATTTTAATGTGATGATAATATATAGATTTTATGTATACATACCCTGTTTTTACCCTATCCCAGTAACTAACTGATAGTTAATTGTGTTAAGCATTCTATCATATTTACAAATATCCTGCATATTATTTATTCTTCACAAACACCTTATATCAAAGATGGAATATTTAAGATGTGGATCAAATGGTAATGAGCTCTGTAATCTGGCTCAAACCATACCATCCCTGGTATCTCAATCAGTATTCTCTCCATATTAATTAAACCCTAGTCCCATCAGCATGCTTATCATCCACAGCAACTCAAGAAAAAAACAGAGTAAATGCGATTAAGAGGGAGTACAGTACTGTATCTAATGGAAAGATGTATATTAAATAAATAATTGTCAAGGTAACAGGATATTTAAAGTGACTTTTGCTAGACTCAAAGCTAAGGACTAAAATAAGTCTCACACACATACACACACGGCTGAAATTGGACCAGTAAGTCCTCAGGGCTTATTAAGAATCAGTCAACCTAGATTTTTTAAATGAAAATTTTAAAAAGACTAGTGAGAGTAGAGAAGGTGGTGAGAGACACCAATAGGCCACCTGGGTGAGGCAAGTGCCACACCTTTTCCCTCCGTGAGTAAAGGGCACCCCAAGAGAATGTCCCACAGATGTTGGATTTGTCTTCAAACGGGGAAAGCTGGCATCTCGTTACCCTGGGTGGGCCTCTGCCTGTGCTGTGGGCCTGCCGACCTGCCCTCTGTGGGTGGGAGGAAGAAAGGGAAGAAAGAAGTGAGAGAGGACAGCACGGCAGGAAGTGGGAAGCACACAGAGGAACCATCTCTTCTCCACCAGCTGGCAGGGCAGAGTCACAAGCCTCCCTGCCTCGCATCAGAGAAGGGGCCACACTTTACCACATTGCAGAGTGCCACACAAGAGGCCGGCCTGGCCATGCAAGCAACTTCCACCCCCAGCCAGAGGTTGTGGGGTGCTCCACAAAGGCGGGAGCTGAGAGAGGGTTCTTAAAGGTCAAGAACAATGACCTCCATAAGAACATTCATGCCGTGGGCACAGAGCCCTCTGAAGAATTCATACCCCTAGAGGGAGCCCACCAGGCTTAAAAAAAGTGAAGCCAGTTTTAGCCAGCGGTACCAGCAGTGGCCCAGAAAGGATCCCCAGCAGAGACCAGGAATCCGAGAGGACCCTCGATGGCTCTCCTGTCTGCTTCACCCACTGCCGCCCCAGAGGAGCTAGAACGGGGGAAGGGGGCAAGGAGGAGGGTCCCCAACCCTGGGCCTGAGCAGAAGGGCCCGGCATTTAGATGGAGGGAGGGGGAAAATATGTTTTTAACTGTACTAGGGTGGATTTTTAATAACTGAAAGGGATCAGAGATGTAAGAAATCTGCCTCAGATATCATTACATGATGGGACTGGGAGAGTAAAAAAATAAAACTGTGTCTTTTTCACACCCTTAGACTAAGCTCACATTGCAATAAACTGATGGCATAGATTGGCCAACTGCTGGGAAATAAGCCCAAGTGATGTGGGAGGATGTGGGAAGGGGTGGTTCAAGGGAAAGAACAGCAGGATGAGGAGGAATTAACCAGGCAAAGACGAGGACCGGGTGGGGTTAGAGGAGGGAGGGGGGCGCAAAGGAGAGGGAACAGCAACTCTGAGTAATCATGACAAATAGGCTGCTGTTAGGCCACATTAACACAATCACATGAACCACATTGGAAAGATAATCCAACTGTTTGCTAGGTTTCTTTGTTGTTACAGTTCTCTGCACTGTACCTTCAACTGTGAAAGAATAAACTACACTCAATGTCAATTTTTAAAATGCCTGATTAGAGTGAGTAGATTAAGTGCACAAACTCTACCGCCAAAATGCCCGGGTTCCAATCCTGGCTCTTCCACTTAGTATCTGGATGCTTCAGTTTCCTCATCTGTAAAACGGGAATAAAAATAGTATCTTCCACTTAGAGCAGCTGAAAGGATTAACTAAGATAGTTAGAACAATGCCACCATTTAGCAAAAGGGCAATAAATGCCATCAGTTGATTAACTGAGCAAATGTACATGAACTCTTTTTAAAAACTTAAATTACAGATGTTTAAGGTGTTATCCTGATCGAGTTTTCTGTGTATTTAGTGCCGAGGCAATTCTCTCATGGAATTGCACTTTCTGAAGGAAAACATTTAGTATTTCTGTTAAATAAAATTCATATGGCAGAGAATCCTTTTGAGAAAACCTACAATTTACTAGACAAGAAATTTATTCACATGGCCATTTTAAACATTTTCAATATATGAAGCATAACATAACACATATATGAAGCCAGTAACCTATGAGCAGGTACAAATAATGCACTCTGAATAACTATAAATAATTAATATAATCCACAAATGGCCCTTCATTTTAACACTCTAATGAAATCATCATATTGCTAAACTAGTATCAAAGTTACTTGAATATAACTAAGCACATAGTAGGTGTTCAATAAGTCTTTGTTGAGGGTAAATTCATATAACAGGTCTTGTGTATTCGAGCAGATTTTTGGTGAGGTATTTTTGCCTCAGTGAATGACTTCTTTAAAACTTGTTTCTAAATGTGTTTACCTCTTATATGAATGGTACCAGCATCGCACTTTCTGTACAGGGCCACACTGGATCACTGTCATGAGCAATTTAAGGACAAAAATCAAAATCACCATTTACTTTCTTGTTAAAAATAAAACTGCACCATGAATTCTGAGCCAGTCTAATGCATAAATACATATTTTTGGTGATTTGTGTCAGTATATCCAATTCAAAAGCTACCATATTATAAAAGCAGCTGACTGTCATCATTCATTTACATGTTCAATATCTATGAGTCATTTCACATCCATTTCTATTTTTCCTTAAATGGTAGAAACTGGAACTTACTAATCAATACTGCCTTCCATCCACTCTCAAGGAAAACTACTCAGAACTTGTGAGTCAAGTGTCACAAAGCTGCCACCACCTCTGGAGCCCTACTGCCTCCTTTAGGCATTCAGCCTCAGGGACTTGGGATCAGTACCTGGGAGCCCTCTTCAAACAACTGGAAACAACATGGGTGAACAGATACGTTTAATAGCTAATGTATACATTTGTAGTCTACCTATTGCATATATACAACCTCTTGCCATTTTTGACACATCTGAAATTGGTATGGCCCCAGTCTGGAAAAAATTAAAGAGGACCTAGAATACAAGAACTTCAAAGTAACAGGTCGGTTATGCTTATAAGATTGCAGGTGAAAGAGAGAGGGGTAGAGGAGAGAAGGAAAAAGGGGTTGGGGGGAACAATGAATGGATGGATAGATGGTTAGATAGGTAGGGAGGCAGGAGGTAGCCAGCAGGATCAGTAGAACAGGACATGTTGCCCTGGTAGAGATGGGCCAAGTGGGATGCTGACGTTGGGCATTGTGGTCAGCCGGCCAAGTGGGACACATAAGAAAGCACTCCCTAGAATGGCCAGCCTGAGAAACAAGGGGCGGTTTCTGATTCCAGCCCAGCCCTAGCAACAAGCCCTAGGCAACCAGGTGGACTTGCTCCTTTCCAGGGCTTATAATCCCCTAGACACTACAGCTCAAACAGCTTCCTCCCTTGGAGCCCTCCTGAGTAGTGGGAGCTCTCTTCTTTCCACTCCTCATTAAAAGCTTTGCTCGTTGCTCCATACACCTGTCTGTTGGCTTCATTCTTCATCACCTCCAAGACACAATCCTGGGAAAAACGGCACTTCAGCTGGTAACAGTAGGTACGTAGGTAGATAGATAGATGATATATAGAAATACTTTTTGATGGAATTAACAGATGTCAGGCACAAGGCTGAAAGAGGAATCAAAAAGCCCAATTATAGTACAAGTCAACTCAGAGGCATTGACTGATTGAGTCTGTGGGTCATCAGAATATCTGGATAATACTAACAACAATGTTTATTTACTCAGTGTTTACTCTGCTGCAGACACTGGGCTGAGCACCTCACCCAAGCTCTCCATGTGGATTATCCCCCCAACTCCTCAGAACCTTTCAACTGGATATAGACTCAAAGCAGCTCAGAGGGAAAGACAACATTAAAAGGCATGAGCTGACACAAGATGGCAAAAGGAATCCAGGGCACGAGTTCCAAACTCCTCCCAAGAAAGATATCAGGGCTTCATGATTAGCAGGGATGAAACTGAAGTAGAATCAATGCTGTGTACCCATGAAATACTGGGGCAATTTCTCTGCATACTGTTTGATTGACAAGATATCTAATTTCAAAAACAGTACCATGAATTTCAAAAATATTTTAAAGGAATTTTATTTATCGAGCATAAACATCTACATACAGCTGAGATTGGTAACATATATGTGGTACCAGAAGTGTAATGATTCAGATGATGGACAACGCTTTATGCACACAGAGGGGCCATCCAATCCAGGCCAGTGGTGGAGCCCAAGGGTGCCAGCACATGACAGAGCAGAGGTCACCTCCAGACTCCACATTCTGGTGGAGTCTCCTTTGACCACACTGAGCCTCAGCTTCCTTCTTCTAGAAGGTTGGGGGAGTAAAGCTCATCTCAAAGTTACTTCAAAGATTAAATAACATTTATTAGGTTGAATCATAGGAAACTGCTCAAATTGAACTGTTTTTGACCTACAAAAATGGCAATTTCCTGTGGTTCAACCTTTTATATATCAAGTGTGTGGCACAGGCTGGTGCATCATAAGGACTCATGATGTAGCAGTGGGGGTGAGATGAGAAAGGAGAGTCGTTGGCTTGTAGACCCTTGGCAGAAACACCACAGTTGCCCCTTCCCATGTCTATGGCCATCAGTGGAGAACAGGAAGCCAGAGCGTCAGCTAGAAAAGACTCTATATGATTGATTGATTTTGCTACCACATTTCAAACTTCTAGTTGGGTAAAAAGTTGAATAGGTTACCAGAAGGTTCAAGGGTTAACTGAATGTACCGCCCAGTTCATCTCTGTCTTACAATGTGTCGCTGAGGGTTGGCATTATCGATGAAGCACATTCGTGCTGCACATGAATCTGTGGTGGATGGGAAGAGGACTCAAGTGGGGTGCCAGCACCTTCACGTGGAGTCACATGGAGAAAGGGAGGGTGCGATGGGCAGAGGAGCTCAAGGTCACACAGCCTGCAGAGCTCCTGCAGGACACGTTCTGAGGCTGCTTTGTTATGATGAAATCTGTCCTTTCTTTCCTCTGTTAGAGCAAAAGCTACCAGTTAGCATATCACTGTTGAATTCTATTCCAGATAGTAAATTAGGGGAGAAGAGAGGGCACGTGACTGCAGGAGAGCAGCCAGCTTCATTCTCAGCTAGTGGCTAATGCAGTCTCTGTTATTTTATTTCACTTTATAACAGTATTTTGCTCTACTTTATTTAACATTATTACAAGTACAAAGTCAGGATTTTTGATCAGTTATGTACCACCTGCCAGGATTCGGTATATCTCACTCACTGACAAATAGACAAATCCCTTGATTTCTTCCCTTCCCTGTGACATAGAAAATGCATTTGTCAAAATAGAAAAGCAATACTTAGAGGTAAGTCTTCACAGCTTCACACTAGACCAAGACTTATTTATGTTTAACACAGTCATCAAGGGATTAGAGTACATTTTTATTAATAAGCTTCATAATTTTCCAATTTTTCAAAAACCCACAAAGTGATGTCCACATGGTAATCCTGAAACTTGCACAAAATCACAGCTGCTACTGCAAATATATTTAAATATCATAACCTTCTTATCTGCTAAATTGTTAGTTCAGTCACAGTAATAATTATGAGATTCACTCTTTGAGTGTCTGATACACAAAATGCTGTACATGTAAAAATGAATTTTATCTGAGGCACGTCACCACATAGCTTATACTATAATTTAGTAGTATAATTTGGTAGTTCCAAAACAAGCATATATGAGAGAATGTAGCATTCAGGGCCCCACCCACCAAAGGTTTTCATTCAATGACCCTGAGGCAGGGAAGAGAAAGCAGCACTGTTATGAGAGCCCAGACTTCCCCGCACACTTGGAGAAGCACGTTTCATGAACTAGAGAGTCATTGCAAAGCCTCGGGTCACACAGACACATCACTGTTAGCCCCAAGTTTCTCACAGCCTTCAAGGAAACGCTAGGTCATAGACACTAATAGCAAAATCTTTCCTCTAAGAAGACCTATTCTATTGGAAAATTAGTGCCATACTGGAAATTTTTCATAGAAAATTCCACTTCGACAACTATCTTTATCCTAAGTTAGACATACTTTAAGTCCATTTGATTGAAGTACATTGGATTTCATACTCTCTTTGGTGGACACCCAGAAGACCCATGAACCAAGAGCCTACGCATCGTATCTTCATGTTCTAGAAGACCAGTATTAATTCTGTATTTAACATTCTCTTTTCCTGGTTCTGTAACTCTTTTCCTTTAGCATCTCCTTCTAAGGTTTATCTCCCAAACTAACTGCACTACTCTTCTCTAGAACCTCTCCATATTCTACATCTTAAGGTAATGGCAAGAAGAACTGCCATGAGCCGGGGCAATGACTCTCTGTGAACTGGGAAACCGCACCCCATCCTCAAGACACTTGACTTGCATCTCTCGGAAAATGATCAAAATGACTAATTTGTCAGGACAAGTTACTGCTGACAGAAATTTGTCCTAATAAATACACAAGTATATAACTGTAATGTGACTGGCGGCCGTATGTATGGCTGTATTTGGACACTGCACATGGCGTTCCTAGCAGACAAACCTTGGGGACATTTGTGGCTTTTGTTCAAAAATTTCTACTCTAACTCCAAGCACTGATATTTCCCACTTCTAAAGAAAAGGAGGTGGGATAGATCTTTTGATGATAATTATGACTTAGAGCTTCAGGCAGAATTCTATTTTTCCCTAACTTGCTGCCTTGTGGGTGGAATGTTTGGAATAAGTTGGATTACTGGGAAATTAGTCTTTTTATAGGCACCCTATTTATGGAGGGGAAAAAAGAATAGTGTCAGTTCAAGTTCTCACCATTTATCTAGAGAAAAGCGGAGGGTGGGTAAAAATCTGCATAAACACAATGACAAAGAAATATTTTGTCAAGAAGTAAACTGCGGTACACAGGGATGAGTAATAACATCTCTAGCGTGACTTAATCTACAAAATGAAGCGGCAAATCAACGCAATCAAGCTTGCTTTCTTTTCTCCCTCCCTATGTCCCCCCCGCCCCCTCCACACTTTCAAAGAAAAGTACTGGATGGATAATTGAGGCAAAAGGGTTTTTTCCCTTGAATAATTTAGGCAAATGCTTCAATATTCCTCTTCACTTTTCACTACATATACTTGTATAGACTCAGAACACATCTACATAAAACAGACTATGTTGCTAGAGCACCATCAACAAGGTATTTTTTCCTCTCGCCTTAATTTTCAATTGATTATGTGACACTTAACTGTATCAACCATACACTGATCCGATTTCTTAAGAAAAAAATTAAAAGACTGGACTGTTCCTACTGGCCCTGACACCTGCCTTACCCCACATCCCTTATCTCTGGTTGGCTGAGCCAGGTGGCTATTTCAAAGCAATCAGCACTATTTTTTCACCAGCCAGTTTTATGATGTTATTAACAAGGTTGTCCTGTCCCTTTAGAAATCAATAGGCTCTCAACTTAACTTTAGAGAAACTGAACACAGGATTATGTAACAATGCTTGCAAGCTTCTTTTGAAAGCCAGTGAAAGGTTGATTGGCCTAAGACTCATTATAAATTCTGTGTCAGAAGTTTGGTTTTAGATTCAGAAACGGATTTAACTCACCACCAAAGGGCTTGTCTCAATTTAATGAGCTCAGCTTTTATGCATATATCCATCATTTTTTTGGAGCTGCACTTAACAAATGCATAGATTCCTATTTATATCTATTTCCATCTACGAGAAGGTTATCTATTTAGATACTTTCTCAATATTTCAAAGTGTTTCAAAATGTTCAGTGTGGTTACAAATATTTCAACATATTTTTTCACTCTTGTTGTGATATAATTCATGGAAAGCTTCCCATGTTATTATTTCTGAGTAATTCTTCCTTAGCAATTAAGCACTGACGAGACATAAGCACAAACGCTGCTTGATCCAGAGGTGCCCTCTCGATACCACAGCCATAGTCGTTGGCTCGAAAGGAAGTGTCGCCTACAGAACGTCAGGCACCTCTCACCCAGAGCCAGGATGCGGCTTGCTTCCCCTGTTCTTGCTTTATTACACATGGCGTGAACCCTGAATGAAAATCAAGCCTGGCCCAGCAGGGGGCTGAGTCACTAAATATTGCTATTGCTAATGTCCACAGGATATTTGTATATTTATACTGCGAAGACTGATTTGCTGTCCTCAGGTTTTAACCTCTTGTTTCCCTCTCCTAAGCTGCTCACAATTTGTTGCTCCTTTAGCCCCATATATTCTTAATTCAGTTTTGGGGGGTTCTTTCTTTTCTTTCCTGTCTTTCTTTCTGTTATAAGCACATTTGCTTTCTTTTCTGTTCTCACTCTTTTGTTCACTATCCTCTATCCACTATTTCTCATTGTGATTTTTCTTGTTGGAAAAGTTCTTAGCCCTTTATGCAGGCTGGCACGTGCAGGGAAGCTCGCAAACCTCCTGCTCTAGTATCAGAAAGGCTGTACAAGTCATCGATCCACTTTGAGTTGACTTTTGTGTATGGTATAAGGTAGAAGTCCAGTTTCATTCTTTCACATGTGGCTGTCCTGTTTTCCCAACACCGTTTATTGAAAAGACTGCCTGCCCTCTGCCCATAGCATACCCGTGACTCCTTTGTTGAAAATCGACTATATATTTGTGGGTTTATTTCTGGGCTCCCCCTTTGGTTCTGTGGATCTATGTGTCTATTTCTGTGCTAGTACCATACTGTTTTGATGACCCTGGCTCTGTACCATAATTTGAAATCAGAAAGTGTGAGGGTTCCTGCTCTGTTCTTCTTTCTCAAGATTGCTTTGGCTCTTTGAGATCTTTGGGATGTGTAATTAAGTAGATGGGGAAAATACTTTCAAATGTACAGATACATCAAATCATAATGTTATACACCTTAAGTATCTTACAATTTTAATATTCAATAAAGCTGAGGGGTGGGGGATCATAAGAGAGGGAGGGCAGGAGGGAGGGAGGGAGGGAGAGAAGGAAGGAAGGCTATATAAAGTCCCTGCATCTAGCTGGGAGTATTCCTCCTTTGATCCAAACACACCTCCATGTGCCAACAGAGGAAATTCTTCCCAGCTTCCTGGATCCTCACTTCAGCTCCCACAGGGTAACTGCCCCACCCTCCCAATCTCTCTAGTTACCACACATGATTGTTAAGGGCATAGACTTCAAGGTCAGATAAACCTGCACAAGAACCCAGCTTTATGATCTTCAGCAAGTTTCATGAACCCCCAGGGTCTCAGTTTCCTCCTCTGCAAAATGGGGATACTCATAATTGTTCCTGCTAT
Organism: Manis javanica; assembly: GCF_040802235.1. Lineage (NCBI taxonomy): Eukaryota > Metazoa > Chordata > Mammalia > Pholidota > Manidae > Manis > Manis javanica. The sequence goes on from NC_133168.1 coordinate 71,234,501, forward strand.
AAAGATTAAATGAAACAATTAAGAAGAACTTAGCATGGGACAAATACTAATTCTCATAGGACAGCTCACATTTGGGGAACACGCCCATGTGCCCAGCGGTGAGCCAAGCGCTTCTGGTGCAACAGTCCACAGCAACACTATAGGTTTCATATTTTTCGTTACTAACCCCTTCTAAAGAACATAAATGAAAACCTACAAGTGCTCAGTGAAGATGATAATCACCATCAGAACCGTGACAGCCGAGCCCCAGTGAGCACTGACTCTGTGCCATGTCAGTCACCTCCGCTTGCCAGGGGCACTGGCTGAGCTCCTCTCCCTGCTTCATCTCCATGGAAACTGGATTTGGGGTGCAATGGGCAAGGGAACCACACCCCACACATACCAACAGAAATGTGATACCACATGAGGAGCACCAGTGGAGGACCCCAAAAGTCTCAGGGCCTGCAGACCAAAGAAAACATGGGTAGTGGAGGTCAACCAGGCAGAGCTGCTTCCCTGGACTGCCCTGTCTTCATCCCCTAATTTTGATCAGGAGGCACCTCGGTTGGACCGCCAAGGACTCAGCAGGGCATAGTGTTGCAGGCTTCTGCTACAGGAAAAGACAGGCATTTTCAACATCACTCCCAGTAGGATGTCTTTGAAAGTGTAACCTCTGGTCCACTACAGCCCATCTTAAAAGGGTAATCAGACCTGCAGGTATTAATTAAACTTATGGTTCTATTTATTGTAGCACTCTGGGGATTGAACAGACAGCAAATAGCAATAAGTACTTCTGAATGTTCTCTTTGGCTTAATTACTGTTCCATAGTTAGTCCATCAAATTGATGTACAATCAACAAGGCTGTACTTACTTATACTGCTCCTTTGTAGTGAGGATGCTCAGGAGCGGCCAACATCCCTCTCAGAGTGCCTGAGTCCCCTGGACAACCAAAACAGGATGGACCCGAGGAATCCTTTAACCCAGCCCACCACGTCTCAGTTTGTCAGGGGGCACCTCTCTCCCCCAGCCAGCACCTTTCTTTTTAGACATAACCTTGATTGGCACTGGAAGGTCCTCTGAACTAACTGCCTCACAGACCCAGCCTACACTGGACAAAGAGAAGGGCAGAGTTATCAAGCATCTGTGGCTTTTAAGCCTCATATACAGCCAACATCGATAATTAAAAGTATAGATTCTTGAAATCTAATGGGACTGTAGAGGTTATCTAATTCGACCACCTCATTCTATACAAGATGAAAGCAAGACCAGAGGAGCAAAGCGGCTTGACTAGGTCACACAGTGTCTTCATAGGGAATCTTGGGTTGCAAGAAAGAAAGACCCACTCAAGCTGGCTCAATTAAATAAAGGAAGATTTATTACAGGAGAAGAGGGGACTCGCATAGAATCCAACTGGGGCTTGGCAGGAAATGGAAAGTCTCCCACCTCTCATTTCTGCTCCCTCCTGCATGTCTGCTCCCTGCTTGTATTGCCCACTCTCTTAATTCTTGTCCCTCATGACTTCAGCTTGCATGTGGCTTTGAGCTGCCATAGGACCAAAATCAGATCCCAAAATATGACCTTCCATCTTCAAAGCCCAATATCTTCTAACCACAGGTTCCTGTGTCTCTTCAAATTTTACAAATTATGAATTTAATTGGCTCATCTTGGGGTAGAGTTCAGGCATGATACAATCAATTGTGGCCAAGGTGCATGGGCCGCACAGGCTGCCCCTTCAGCAGGGGCTGGGGAAGGGGGCAGCTCTGACAGGGAGGAATGGACAGGCGGTCAGAGTAGTCGTGGAGGCAACGCCAACACCCGGATACTCTGACTCTGTGTCTAGAACCCTCCCTACCATGCTAAATCACCTTTCAACTCAGTCCAATGGATTGTACTCTTTTGTCCCCTTCCTTAAAGGAGAGATTAGAGAGGTAAAGAGAGAGTATCTCTCTCATCCCCTTTCTTACAGGGAATTACTAAGAAAATGATGGCTGTATAGTGGTGACCTTCAAGTGGCCACATGTAAAACTGGAAGAAAAGCATCGCAGTGACCTTGCATGCTGAGTCTCCAGCCACAAATACAATTTGAGAACATCAGGAACAAACAAGAATCATCAAAACACAGATGCTAGACTTCCTCCATGATACTTCTCATGAAAATAGCATGTTTCAGTGGTACTGGGACATCGTTTACCAGATCTTAGAATCCAAGTGATGAGCAGACTGCCATAAAATCACCTTCCTCTCCTGGAAGAAGCCAGTAATGACACTCAGAACTCATCCTCTAGGATCTGAACTATTTCAGTTTGCTGTTATTCTTTAGGAAAGAACAAACTGCTGTTTTAAATTCAGGTTTTAGTGAACTTTCTATTTCCTCCCTCACATTAGATTAAATTTCCTTCTACTTATTGAATCAGGCAGCACATTTATTCATACTGCTATATTGCCCCACCTCTTTCCCTAGACTGCCTCTTTCCTTCTGTTTTACAGGGAAAATAAGAAAAAGTTTAGATGAATCCATGAAGGTACTGAAGAAAAAAATTAAAATTGTAAATAATAGATGAGAGTTTGAATTATTGTCTTCAAAAGGAAAGTCAGGGCAATGAAAGGGGTGCTGAGCTTGTGGTTAGGAGAACCAGCCATCAGCCTCCGTAGGGACTGCACCAGCTGTTGTGGCAAGCCAGAGTCCCTCTGGGTCCTGACTGTGCTTCACAGCAAGGGGCTATAAGTGGACCTCTTGGGCCTCTTTCAGACATGCCCAGCCAGGTCTTTGTGAGCCTTGGTCACTCTAGAGGGTCCCATTCACTCCCCACCACAGGGTGCACCACAGATTGTTACCACTGTGGGACTGAGGGAACACAGACCAGAAAGCAGAAACCCTGGGTCAGCCCTTGGCTCTGGCGCTCACTTGCGTAAGCCATGTACCTTCCCAACTTATTTCTTCACTCCGAAATGGAATTTGGACCAGAAGGTCATAATCAAGGTGGATCTTGACCTTTCTAGACTTTAGGTTCCTTTGAAAAACCCCAGTCATGCTACGAACACACTTCCCAAAGAAATGGACAAGCACTTCAAGTACTCTGTACACGTTTAAGGGATTCATGTGACCTCCTAAAGGTATCTTGGAACCTGGGATTGATTCATAAGACCCAAGTTAATATCTCTTGAACTAGACAAATTCTAAGGCACTTCCAGCTCTAGGAGTCTATGAATGTCAATTATCCCGAGATCTATGAATGGAATACAAGCACGTCAGCACTCTGTAGGGCATGAGAGATCATCAACCCTACCACCATCGTCTCCGGTGACAGATGAAGAAACTGCGGGCCGCACTGCTGGGACTGGCCAGCCTTGGTCACGGACTCTGTGGAGCTGGGCTGAGAACCTGTATCCTCTGGCTCAGGTTCCCGGGTACCCCGAGATGTGGGCACTGCAGAGCCCAGCTACTGGGGGCTCCCTAAGCCATGGCTCCCCACTCAGAAGTTCTCTGTTCCCCTGCCATTTGTTTCCCTGACCTGAGAGGACTGGCAGGCTCTGGTCCTGGTGTCCCGTGCATGCCCATGAGAGAGGCCAGATGCCGCCCTGAGATCTATTGGTTTTAACGCCAGCATGGGGAGCCGATGGGCATCACGTTTTGCTTCACAGGGCAGACAAAAGCAATTCTCATACATGGTTCCTAATGGTACCCTCAGCATTCCACTGATGTCAGCGAATCCAGGAAAAGAAAACGTGTGTCCTCTCCTATCAGTGAGAACCACAGCTTGAGAAAGTAACAGTCACTTATGCCTCACCTAACACCTCGGGCTTTTTGATAACAACACAACACAGTCCTGTCACATTCCATAAATCATACAGAGTAGAGAAAGGCTTGAAGCATTTTCTCGAGTTGGTGTAAAATCCAGATATTTTTTCCTTTTTTTTTCCAGTCTCGACGAGCAGTGGGTGTCTTGGGTGGGTGGATTGAGTGACGCGTTGATGAGAAAGTTCCCTCCCCTCGTGGAGCTCCTCGAAAAAGAAGCCAGAGAGACAGCGCTTGAGAACATGACAGGGGGATCACACAGCACTGCCGCTGATGAAGTGCTTAAACCTGTCAGGCTCCTGAATTCAGAACAGCGCTGGTACAGAGAAGGGAGTCGGGCAGACCTCCTAACCCATGTCAGGCTGCTTCCATTGAGGACAGGGCCCCAACGAGCATTTCAGACCCTCCCTCTGATCTTTCAGCAGCCTGAGCCCAGAAAGAGATCCCAGCGGCTACAGCAAAGTGGGTGCCTTCACCTCCCGTTTGTTCCTAGGAAGTTCCCCCGCCACCCCCCTCCGTGCTGGCTGCGAAGGACTCCCAATTACCTCCTCTACCTGCCACATTGGAAAGTAAACTATGTGAGTTGCCAGAAATTCACAGTCTGAGGACATGCCACGGTGGCACAGCCATGACAGGAGAACAGATGGAAAACTTCTCAGGAACAAAATGTGCACACAAAAAATGGATTCTGGCTTTGAAGTGCATATTCACGGTGCAGCTTTCAAGTCTACTGAAAAGCCCAAGCTCAAATCTGACCTACTTAGGCGGTGTTCTTATTTATGTCTCCGACGAAGGAGCTGTATATTTAGCAAATGAGGACTCTCCATCCCCCATGCCCACTTCTTCACGTTTATAGAGCCGAGCAATTTTTCGCTTGTTAATTTTTCCCCAGATTGTCTCCCAAAAAAAGTGGATATGTAAGTTAAACATTGTTAAAAATCCATGAGTTCCAGGAATTCTGCATAATTGTATTCAGATTTCCCTTAAGTGTGGGGGTTAATATTGCTTACAAGAATAAGAATGACCCATGTTTGTTCATCTGTCTGGCTTGTCTGTTATTAAGGCTGCAGTCAGATTTACTAAACTCCAACATGCAAACTGTGTGGATTGCTGCTCAGAAAGTCTACGTGTGCAAAGTAAGGTATAGAATTAAAGCTATTATCCCGCTGATGCAAGCCAAAATAGACATTAGTTTCCATTATCTGCGTTTTCAGGAAAAAGCCTTTTCCACCTTCATTATCAGGATAATTACATTGCCTCCCACCCTTTGTACCTCATCAAAACCATAAATTTGTAATCCCTTGTAACCAACAGCAGCCTCAAATCTTTTTTGGATGTGTGAACTACACACATGTAAAGAGCACACTTTCAAAAGAGAATGTTGATTCTTGCAGCTTGGTTGAAAAGAGTCCCCTGAAGGGAAATCTTCTTCAGCAAAGCTGTTGACACAAGGATGTCACGTCACCCAGAAGTGAGATTCAGACTCCCTTGGATTTTGTTGGAAATAGAAATGGTCCATTTTGGCAAATTCAGGGCCCACTATTTCTATGCATGGGTTCTTCTTCTCCCTGACAAATTTGCTAATCCCAGCCCTTCTTACTGGACAGGGAAAAATTCAATAGTGTGTGAGAGTAAAACAATAATAATATGAGCTCTTAATCTATTATATGCTTTCTCTTCCAATTCTCAAAACTGGTCTATGTTCAGTGTTCAACAGTCTGATTTCAGCAGCCCAGTCTCATCTTCTCAGTTAAGCAAATGTGTGTGGAGGACCCAGGGAATGCTCGTGGCTGTGTCTCCCAGACGCATACTCTCCTGAGCTGTGGCCATGGGGGTCAAATTCTCCTGCATGTGGCACATGGCACTGAGGCAGTGGCGACCATCATCACCGCTATTCCCATCACCATCACCACAAGGACCTTCGGCAATTACCTTACCTGAAAGTGTGACTTTAAGGCACTTGCCCTCCTCTGTCCCTTGCTCTACGCCCCAGACCTTGCCCTTTCCTAAGAAGTTATTCTGGCCCGAACCTAAGCTCTCCTTCTACCTCTCAGAAAAATAAGAGTTCCACTTCTAGGTAACACTGTTGCCTGCATGCCTGCTAAGTTGGCATCCTCTATGTTACCTACTTAGCTCAGCACAGTTACATGAACATAAACATATGCCCCCAGCACATTTCTCTTCTTTCCAGCCGGCTCCCAGGCCCTGCTGGGACCAAGCTCCCTGGGGCACAGCATGCTGCTCCTGCAGGTCTGGCTAACAGACCTAGAATGCATACCACATTCCAAGTGTACTTGCTCTCCACACTTCAGTGGGAATGATAATGATGTGAGGATTAGATCAAGTGATGGGTATGCACAGAACTCAACAAATGACCGGCACAAAATAGACAATGTTGGAAGAATATTGCTGTGGACTGAATTGTCCCCCCAAATGCACACACTGATGCCTTAAGGCCCACTGTGATGGCATTTGGAGATGGGGGTCTTGGAGAGGCGATTGGGTTTAGATGAGATCATGAGGGTGGGGCCCTCGTGATGGGATTAGTGCCCTCATAAGAAGAGACACCAACAAGGTTGCTCTCTAACTCTGCCATGTGAGGACACAGCAATCCAGGAAGAGACTGTCACCAGGAACCTAACCATGCTGGCACCCTGATCTTGGATTTCCAGCCTCCAGGACTATGAGAACTAACCATCCATTGTTTCAGCCAACAAGCCCATGGCAGTTTTTATGGAAGTCCAAGCAGACAGGAAAACATGTTCGCATCTTCCATCCACCTTAGCCCTTCTGAGCCCCACATTCCTTTCTTTCTGGGTGTTAGCAACATTCCTACATATATAATTCCATGTTTCAAGGTTCCATTCCTTCCTGAATCAATCTGAGTATTCTGACTTACATTGAACTCAAAGAATGACCAGGAACCTACTATGTGCTTGATGTGTAAAGCAAAGTCTTGTAAGACCCTGTGCCCTCTAGTTAAACAACCGCCTTTGGGGCCCTGGGAGCTGCTCGTGGTACTGCTCACATCAGCGGTGATGCTGGGTTCAGAGAGCAAAGTAAATGAAATACAGCTATGTTGGCTTCTGCTCCATTAGGAAAGGGAAAAATCAATGTTTGCCAAATGTAGAAGGACAAAATCGATAGCGAAAGAAATTTTATTTCCAGCCTTCTAAGGGAGTATTACAAAAGAGAGAGAGCAAAATTATTATTATTTATTGATGTATATAGCACCTTCTGAAAGCCTCAGAGTGTTTTATGGAATTACAAACTGCCTGCGTCCTGTTCTGCGTACAGATCACTTTGTTCTGCTCAGATGCCGCCCTCTCTAGTAGTGGCTGAGAGCAGGCAGCATTAGGGCAACGTGACACCACCGACAGAGGGGTGATCCCTCAAAGCTGACAACTCATTTATTTATTGAAAACAGAAAGTAATAATTAGTAGTGTGATGAGGTTAGCACACTCTAGTCTGGGGAAAGTTCCTGAGGAAGAAGCGGCCTCTTTAGATTTTAGATGGCATCATAATATATGTGGTTTGGCAGAAAGAGGAAAAAGCCCTCTCTCCAGTCTTCCCGGTGTTCCTTCATTGGAACGCGCAGCACATTCGGGGAGAATCAGCCACCTGCTGCCAACATCTTAATGCAGTTCCTGGCAGAGGAGTTTTGATAGATGGCTTCAAAGCCATGAGTGTAAACTACTGAACAAAACTTCCCGGAGGATGAAATGTCAAAAAAGAGATGCCGCAGGAAGCAGGGATTCTGGCGGTTGGCAGGTGTCTGAAAAACCCACAGAGGGAATCATCAAAACAAAACCCAAAAGGGTAGAGTGATTTCAACTGTTCAATCTCCTTTCATCTGTTTTTTTCTCATTTGAACTTTGTAACAATCCTTTGAGAAGGAGAGGGCAGAAATTATTAACCCCGTCTTACAGAGGCTCATAGAGTGAAAGTGACTTACCCAAAATCATTCACCCATTTATTGGCAGGACTAAGAGTGGGACCTGGTCTCCTGGATTCTCACTCAGAAGGAAGATGAGAGATTAAGGAGCTCAGCTTTCTGCCTCCGGCTGGAATCCCTCTCCAGCATCCCTGAGATGCAGGCAGATCTAGGGATGATGGATCCATCATTTCATGGGAGTTACAGTCATTTTTTAAATTATTCCTTAGTCTCTTGATTACTAAAATACAAAGATCAACTTGCACATGATGTCCACTGATTTCTCCTCACTGTGCCATTAGACCTATCCAGTCTGGTCTCACTGCGTCTGAGGACCCTTCAAGTAGGCAATTGGTAGGTACATACCACCATCTACTCTGACATCTCTGGTCCTCTCAACAACTGTTCCTATTACACAGTTTCCAGATATTTTGCTTTCCTAACCTGGACAGTTCCAATTTGTCTCCATTACATATTAAAATATGATGGTTAAAACCCAACAAAAATTCCAAATATCACCTGACATCATGAAACAGGAAGACTATTTCCTCTCATTTTCTGACTACTACTTGACTTTGAGGGGAATCTACATTCACACTACGGATTTGAAGTGACCTAGCCAAAATCTGAGGTCTTTTCATAGGAACTGCCAGATTTGATAGCCACCAAGCCCCCATTCTGCACCTGTTCCACTGATTACCTCAGGAGAGGACTTGCCATTCAGAAATACTAAGTTCTCTCTTCTTATTCGTGCCCATTATTTCAGTCTATGAAGTTTCCATGGCTCCCGATTCCATCTACTAGCACACTATTCATCCTGCATGGGTTCGTGGGCCAGACTTCCTGTGCCTTCATTCAAAGTATTAATAAATCAGTTCCATGAAATAGAGCCTGGAGTAGAGCCTACAGCAGGCCATGGGTGAGTTCCCCTTTGGTTGGCACTAGCTCATTATTTCACCCTTTTTAGTCATTCAACTAGAAATTCATTTCCACAACTAGTATTCAGTTCACATGTTGTCAGGCACTACTCTAGGGCTGGCCGCAGGCAATAGCTACTTTAAGGGTAAGAGGGATGAACTATGCAAAATTCCTCTGGATTGCTTTGCTTTTCATCCATGGCTTTGAAGGCTGGCTTCCCCTTTAGGGGCCCCATTTCCAGCTTCCCCTAAAGTGTGATGTCCCTCCCTCCCATCCCCGTAATGAACTTTCCTTTGAGCTTGGACGCTCCTGGTTCCCCAACCCAGTGAACCAACTTGCCACTGCAGACTGCATTTTCTGCTTGAAACTTCCTCTGAAACCAGCTGACTTTACTGTTAAACCCTTTGTCCTCTTATGATGCCCTCTCATCCCTGAAGCTCGTCTATCACCTCACACAGCTTTGTCTTGCCTCTGCAAATATCATGAGAAAGTTTGTCGAAGTCCTTAATAAAATTCAGGTCTGCCATATAATAGCCTTCTGCTATTAAGCATCACCTTATCAGAAAAACAAATAGGCTCACCTGTATACGAGTGGCTGGATTTCGGTTTGTGTTCACAGAGGAAACTCCCACATGGGCTTAGCTCCCCCTTCTTCTAGAAACTCCCCCTCTCCCTCACACAGCACCTCCACAGTTTCCACAGTCAGTGTGATCCCACGTTCAGCCTCAGCCCACTAGTCCATATGGTCAGCTGCCTCCAGCTGAGCCAATCACATTTTTTTTTTTACAGGAACTAGCACTAAAACTGAAACAGAGAAGTTAATTTCTCTTTGGTGACTGGACTGAAGACGTGGTGCCTGGGAGCTGGACCACCATGGTTACATCACATGGGCCACAGGAAAGCCCCTGCTGGCCAAGGGAGAGAAGACAGGCAGAGAAAAGGAAGGGGACACAGACAGCAGACCAAGCAATTCCTAAAATCCCAAGACTCTGGGCCCTATCTTTCCTCAGAGGAGCCACGTTCTCCTTGGGTCCCAAGAGTCAGTAGAAACTTTTCAAACAAATCCCTTTTTACTTAAGCTAGTTTGAGGTCACTTTCTATGATTCGCCACCAAACAGCCCTCAGTGACCCGGTGAAAGGCCCCAGCCCCCAGCCCCAAAGCCAGTCAGCCACCCCCACCTTTCAGGATGGCACCAGTGAAACCCTCCAAGCTCATGCACTCCCACAAAGAACTTCTTGGCCTGAAAAACGAAAGATAGATAAATGAAAGTATCTCACCTCCCCCTACCAATAGGAGGGGAATCAGGGCTATTGATAACAATAGATAAGCAAAATCTTAGATTCTTCTCTCATTTTCTCAGTGTACCAACAACTAAAAAAAATCCTTTTTCTTTTGCTGTTTATTTTGTAGTCTACTTGCTTTTCCATTTTCTTTCTTATTCACAGCAAAAGGATGTCCCTCTACCAGGCAAAATCCAAATTGTGGACTATTCCAAACCATAGGGAGAGAAACCGGGAGCGAGCAACACAACGGAGTGTGTCCACTTCTTTTGGTTGCTTTGAGTTGAGCAGTGAAGGCACTGTCCCTCTGAGCATGGCACAAACGTTTCATGGTCCTGTCACACCTCCTTCTCCTATTCCCAGCCCAGGCAGGTCCTCTGGTAAATATCTGAGTTGGTCATTTTTTATTACACTTCCTGGTTAAATCAGAACAGCTTCCAAAAGGTAGGAAGGGAAAAAACTTAACTCCACAATCCTAAATTCTGTCAAATTCACAAGCCCAGATAACAGCGAAATATAGAAAGGCTCCATTCAATAGGGGCATGCAAAGAGTGTCCAGAAGCTGCTCTTGGAGCCTCTGGGTCACGTGGGAGTCACTGACCTTCCAGTCCAGAGGGAGGGGACTTTCCCTCCAGACCGGCCTGTGCATTGCTAAGCAGCATTAACACAACCATCAGCCTGGGCACCGCGGTAATATTCCCTGCAGTTTTCTTGAGGATATGCCAGGAGGGGAAGCCACAGGGCTTGGATTTTCAGTAACTAGAACAGATGTATAATGTAAATTCCTTAGGTTCACACCTCTGTTTGGTTTATTATTTCTCCCCTCTTGTATCTCCTGTCATCAGCACCAGCTAAATAATTTGGGAAGCCCACTTCAAAATGAAAATTCCCTTGTTCAAAAATTACTAAGAATTGCAAGTCAGTGATAGCCAAATGTTAAACCAAGTACAAGGCCCTGTGTGAGCGTGCAGTTCGTACACCACAAAGCCAGCCTTGCCCATAATACCTCCACCGTGACTTATATAGAATAAATGCTTATTGAGGATTCAATGAGCTTGACTAGCCAGGGCCAGAGTAGGAAGGGAAGGGAGAAAGGACACCCTGCTTCAAGCAAGCATTACATTTTTATCTCTTACCAGTTTCCACTTGGAACCCTTGTAAGAAAGGTTTCCACTGTTAAAGTTTGAGAAACACTGCTCTACAGAAGCTTTTTTATAGAATTTAAAGCACAAGGTCACTCATAACTAGGTTCTTACTAAACCAGTTCAGGTATGGATTGAATAGCTAAAGCCACCAAGACAGAGGATCAAGAAAAATACATAACCCAGCGTGTAAAATTTAAATCTCTTTTAGAGCATGCTGCTCATTTACAAATAATCTATGAGTTCATGGGTTGGTTGCTCTGCCCATCCTGTGCTCAGCCACTTCTCGCGATGCGATTCTGCACCATCTCCCCAAGGTTCCTTTAAGGCTGCATTTCCCCGTGGTCTCGGTCCCTGTTATTAGCCCCTCATATCAAAGTGTCTGCTGTAAGACTGTTGCAAGAACATGATCGGTCTTTAAAGAACGTGTCCAGCCCTTGTTGGATGCTTGCAGTAACCTTGGTCTGCTCTTTAAAAACAAAGGATGGGGATGCTTACCAAGCATTTTCTGAGAAATGAGTGTAAATTGCAGGAAACAGTGTGTAAATTAAAGGAACTGCCTAATATAATTAGCCACACAGGAAATGTAATGGGTCTGGAAAACAAAAGTGTAATGTATGAGGAAATATCAATCAGAATAATGTAAATAATGGGCTTTTCACTGCAGTTGCTATTACTTATGGAACTAAGGTCATCATTAGGCAAGGAAGTACTTATCAAAATCTGAAAGGATTCTCTAAAGATGCAGAGTTATAAGGTCATTCTACCTTTGGGAAAGCTTCTTAATTAATTGTGTGATTTTTGTTAAGATACATAATGGGCCCGAAATTTCCCCACTCCTCCCACTATGCTGACTATACAAATAAAACATGGCCTAGAACCTGGCCAAGATCTTCAGGGAAAGCATTCTGGCTGGCCTTCATCTGATGGTGAGCCTGCCCCTGTGGGCTCGTGTGCCCCACCATTTACTTCTGAAATGGTCTGATCTTAGCAATACCGTCTCATTTAATGTCATCCATCTGAATTAAAATTAGTTTTGATGTTCTTGTATGTCTCTCTCTGAGTCAGCTTAGCCAACTCATCCTTTTCATCCTCACCTTTTCTCTCTTTGGAAGCCATTAGCCTCTTGCCATGAAAAAAATACATATATATTCAGTAAGTTCAGTGGCTCATTAGTAAACGGAAACACAACACAAACCTCTAGTAATGATGAACCACATAAGCTTTAAGAGAAGTACTGCTCAAGTGCAAACCTTTTCTAATTAAAGAAAAACAACCTTAACGCAACTGTATTTCTTTAGGGTATATTTTTGCTATAAAAACCTGATATTACTTATCCTAGTTGCCTTCATTCTACCCTAACTGACTGGGGTAAACCAGGAAAAAAAAAGTATATTTTTGCTATAAAAACCTGATATTACTTATCCTAGTTGCCTTCATTCTACCCTGACTGGGGTAAACCAGGAAAATAATGGCAGTGAAATGCAAACGCTCTTAATACTGGTGCTTCTGAAGTTCTTTATGTCCAGATTCCAAATGGCACAGGATTGAGTAAGTTATTAAATGTAGGAGAAAACAATATGAACAGCAGGTACATATTCTACCTCTGTTTTTCCATCTGTTGTCTCTTGGACTAAGTCCTGCTCATACAGCTACAGCTCCTGGCCAGCTCTCCTGTCTTCCATTGCTCCTCTGTCCCCCTGGGTGGGGGATCCAGTCTGCACACCCCCAGACTGTACAGGGCCTGCCTCTGAGGCGGCTCGTCCACACGGCTCCATTCCACCGGCCTGTTCCAGCCTCTGCTAGGAGAGGCAGCCGCAGAGATACATCTACTGCTGCTCCGTACAGAGCTTTCTTCTCTGTAGCCACCTTCTCAGGCAGCCTTCGGTGTTCAGGAAAATCATTCTGCTTCCCCCAAATGCTGTAACTCCAAACACCTAAAGCACACCATTTTTCACAAGGAACCACTCAAAATAAGAGAATGGAAAAGCACATTCTAGACCATTTTTTGTATTCCTCAGTCAACAAATGGTCAAAGGTTAAAAATTCAGTTCACCAGAATATCCTGGTCCCATCCATGGGTCTTTTATGACCCTGATAAGGAAGGGTAATAGGCTTGTTGGTGTAGCAATGCTCTAAATGTAGAGGTAGTGACATTTATTTTTACACAAAGAAAGAAAAAAATAGCTTCTTCCTTATTCTTATTTCTGGCCATCAGAGATACCCTTCCTTATAATTACTTGGGCTATTGCTATTATAGCCATCATTTCCACTATTTACAATTATAGGTATTTAGAGGCTCATAAAAATGTGAGTTTCCTCAATGCTTAAACAGCACAAGAGATAAATCAGAGGCATAGAGCATTGGCTGACACTGGATGAAACCTGACTGGGAACAGCTGGATTGCTCTCTTGACTAAATGTTTACAAAAGGCATGATTATATCACTGAGCGACACTGTGCGAATATAACAATTTATCAATCATCTTGTTTAACAGCAATCCCCACAGGAAGGGCTACATTCCCACTTAACAATAAGAATTCTATTGTATGCTAATTAATCTACTTATTTTCACTTAAGGTTATTTCAGACACGTACGCCCTTGTGCTTTTATAACAGCACATTTTACACAGAGACCAAACAAATGTTTTATGAGCAAGGAAAAAAAAAGTGGCAGGGGGGCAACGTTAACTATAAATCTCAGCTCACACTCAGTCTTCTGAGGTTAGAGTCAAGAAGAGTGGACATGTTCAGGCATATTCCAGGGATCTGGCTTCAGATGTTGCTGCTAATTCTGGAGAATATAAGAAAAATGAAAGGAGAGGCCAGTATCCTCTTGGATTTGAATAAAGAAAGGTTAAGCAGTTGTTTTTTACCATACGAGTGGTCACTGTGAGGCAGGTCCATGTTATCAATCAGAGCATAGTTCAATCCAGTGATGAGCTTTTGTGGAGGGAAGAAGAGCATGGTTCCTGTCCTCAAGTGCCCTTCAAGCTCAGGGGCAAAGCTGGACGAACTCAGCCTGACTTTCACAATATCACAGGTAACACAGAAGTAAACCTCTGCAATAGTTAGTAGAGAAATTTGGGGAGGAGAGATGTGGTGTCAACAGTGTAATTTTGGAACTTCCAGAATCTTCCCATAAAAAGACAGAGCATAATGCTGATGGACAGTGACTGTAATGGGGTTTGCGGGGGGGTGGGGACTTGGTATAGGACAGAGCCTAGTAAACATAAAAAGAAAAAGAAAATAAAAGACAGAGCATATAGATGGCAAAAACCAAAGCACACAGACATTTGTGAAAAAACTAGGTGACAAGGTTTCTCCACAAGTCCAAAAATACAAATGGATAATGTGAAAGTACCTACTGCCCCAATACCTGTGTGTTACTGGCATCTGTGAGGGAGAAAGCAGAGGGAAGGAACAGGGAAAGCCTGTGAGCAGGAAAAACAGAAACAAAAACCTACCAGGTATTCCCCAGAAAATGTGGTAGGTTAATCTGAGAAGAGCAGCTGAATCAGTGACAGGAAAGTTGAAGGCACTTCAGATGTCTGACCCCTCTGAACCCTGCAAGAACCCAGTCCTGGAAAGGGCCTCACATGAGAAGACACTGCCAGGAATGTAACCAAAACTAAGCAGGATAGGGACAATACAGGCAAAGGAAAGAGAAGATGCAGATAAATGGGATGAGGAAGAGAGGAACAGAGTCAGAAAATCTTAGAAAGCAAGTTGCCACTTGTTTTTTTAATATTTTGCAAAAACAAGAGGGAACATAAAAGTTAGCAAACCTCTATGAACTTGTCCTCCTCTGAAAATACAGGAAAACTAAATTCACAAAAAAATAAACAATAGAAAAATGCAGTTTTAGAAAAGCACTTGACCATCAGACAAAAAATTAAGTTTTCATCAGACTATTAAATAGCAACTCTTGTGCCAAAAGAAAATAAGGAAACATACTTCAAATACTCAAGGAAAGAAAATATGAACAAAAGAATTTTATACCCAACACAACTGACCTTCAAGTAAAAATGGCTCAAACTCTTGTTCACATGCAAAATTCAGGGAACCTTGTTTCCAGAGCCCTTTCTAAGGAATCCATTAGGAAACAAGATTCAGATAAATGAAATAAGAAGAGAGGCATCAACAAAAAGACTTGTGATGAGTATTAAATATATAATAGGAGAACTAAGACTAAAAGAAAATTAAAAGAGAGAGGTAATATGTTTCATAGCTAAATGATATGGCAGTGTTGATATGGTGTAATGTCTAATTTTCATTCTTTTTTAATAAAAATTCTACTTAACTATTCTTAGTTAATAATACTGTTTGAAGTAATAAAAGTTGATGGTATGCTATTTGGTATTGCTATTACTAGATTTTTTTATATATAATATGGAATAAAGCAAATGAGTAATTATGGGCTATTCTAATTCTATCATTCCCCATGTCCTTCTTGATGTAGAAGAAAGAAGATACAGATGTGATGTAGGAGAGTTTAAGTAAAAATCCTGTAGTGTGAATTTGAATTGGAGGTATCAATATGAACTTTTGAGATATTTTATTTTTATATACAAATGTACCCATATTTGTTTCCTAGGTCTATCCACTGGAAAAACCTAGAAAGAAGTAGCAATCCAATAACAATGAGCATTTTTAGCTCATAGATTATTCATAATCTTGAAATGTCATTTCTCATCATTTAAAAAGAGATGGGGAGAGACCTTCTTGGGGGTGGGACAAAAAATGCAAAGTTAAGAAAATAAACCTGGTACATTCTGACATCTTGACTTGTATAGCATAGCGCTTACAAGGATGTTTGTTCACCTTATTAAACTTCACTAAGCTACATATTTGTTGTGTGTGGTATTCTGTATCTATGTTTTATTTTACAATAACCAAGGTTAAAAACAAATAATAATCCCAGTAAAAAGGGACAAATATTATTATTATGTAAAGAATATGGACCTTTGAAACTGACAAGTCTAGATTTAGGTCCTAATTTGCCCCACAACAAAAAAAAGTATGGGATTTTGACCTCTCAACCCCAACTTCTGCCTTGAGAAATGGTCATGATAGAACCTGAGTTCACCAACCTAACTACATATGGAGGATGAGAGGTAACACAGATGAATAAAACTAGCTCAGTTTCTATAAAAGAGAGCAGCATAGGTACCATGACAAATGGCCACTGAGCTCAGACTCAGCCTCAGTGTACCCAGAGGAGTGGGTGAGTAGGCTACTATGCTCTGTATGTTTGTGACTCCCAGAATGTTAAAACCATCACCCCACTTCCATGTGATGGTATTAGGAGGTGGGGACTTTGGGTGTGATTAGGATCAGATGAGTCAGGAGGATGCAGCCCCACTGACCAGAATTAATGCCCTTGTAGAGTCATGAGAGAGCTTGCTTCCTTTCTCCTCTCTCTGCCAAGTGAGGACAGAATGAGAAGTCTCAGGTCTGCTCCCCTGGAAGAGGGTTCTTACCAGAACCTGATCATGCTAGCTCCATGACCTCTGACTTCCAGCCTCCAGAACTGTGAGAAATAAATTCTGTTGTTTACAAACCACTTGGTCTATGCGGCTTTTTATAGCAGCCCAAACTAAGACAGTGGGGATTGTAAGTCTTCTAAACCCAGGTTTCAGTGTGGCTTTTTAAAAGTCTGCTAACTACCAAAACATACATTCTATAAGTTCCCCCTTTTGTCCTTCAAATACTTGACAAGGAACATAGCAAGATAGTCCCACATTAGAACTGCATTTTGCACTCAGGGACCATTCTCAACAGCACAGCCTTTTTAAACAGAACACTGACACGTTATAGAGAAGTCTACTCCTCACATGTGGCTGACTACACCAGAGATGGAGCATAAATACATGAAGATCCTAAATTCCCAAACTACAAAAGAGCAAGGCTTGCTGGAGAATAAATACAGGTGCATGCAAAAACACTTATTCGTGTTTACCTTGCTATAAGTTTAAATGAATTCTCTTCTTCACTGAGTTTTCTTTGTAGAAGTTTATTTTTTTAATGTAACACTCTTCCAGGCAATGCCTATATCCTATAAATAATCAACAAATAAGCTTGACACTTAGGATGAGAATGAAAGAACTGGGGGACAAAGGGGAGTCAGCCTCTTAGACCCAATAGCAAGACAAAATCCAACCAGAGTGATGAGGGAATTAGAAAGACCAGACCTGTGTAATTAATTCAATTAATTCTATGAAATAAAACCTAACTCCACTTAGCTCCCACCATTTGCCAGGCCTGGCTTAAGTGCTTATTTGCATTAGCCCCTCCCATCTTCACCAACATCCCTTTAAGGTACAACGTATTATAGGAGCTATTTCACCAAAGGGGAACTGAATCCAGAGGTTGAGTAGTTTCCCCAAGGTCAAGCCATTCAATTTAAACCCATGTTCTCTGACCCCAAAACCCCACACTCTGACCTCTCTGCTGTTGCCATGGAGAAAACCTGAACCACATTAAGCTGGGCTCTTTTTCCGGTTCTTCTTGCTCTGTTTCCAAGAGTCTTGGGATAAAGACACCATTTATATTCTTACAGCAGAAGCATCTGAGCTTGAGCAGATCCAACCAACCACCCCAAACGTGAGAGCTGATGATGATTGCCAGGCCACCAGCTGTGCCACCCACAACGCGGAAGGGAAACAGCACGGACTGTGGAGAGAGAACAGAGTGCAAATCCCGGCTCCAGCATGCACTAGCGATGGTTTGGACAAGAGGCTGAACCTCTCTGATTCTGTTTTCTCATTGGTAAAATAAAAGTCTAAAATCTCCCACTACACAGTGATTATTGGGCAGATTAAATACGATAACCATGTAACCTACAAACATTTCATCATTCCCCTCATCCTGCATCCCCCACCACCGCGCACTCAACCTCCCATATGTACGTCTGTCCCTGACGGAAGTATTGTCTGAGCATGAGGCCGCCGTTATGTTTTGCTTGGTGGTGCTCCTTTTAAAGCACCCACACATCACTCCAAGTTCAACATCAACATATCCAAGAATATTTATCCCTACAGCATTTTCAAAATCAGTCCAAAATCTCCAGCAGAATCTCTCCTGGAAATATTCTCACTTCCCAAACAAGTCATGGTCATGAGAAGACACAGGCTATTACAGAGAGATTTCTCCAGATGCTGTCTGGAGAGTGTGCCTTTGAACAAGACAACTGAGCTAATTCAAAAAGGCTCCCCTGCCTCCTACCGTGGAATGGAAAAAAGAGAAACAGCAGCCACTCAGACGTTCCCTGTGGCTTCCTTCCTGTCTAGGCTGGACAAAAGAAGGGCTCAGCAGAGTGGAGCCTTTCTTTGTTCTTCCAGCTGAGGAGGAGGAACAGATGAGACTGAGAAGGGTCACCCGCCACCCCTTCCTGCCTAGTGTCAGCTGGCACACATCCCCTGGCGAGTGCCAACACCCGCCTCGCAAAGGCTTGGGGTCCTCAGATTTCACCATCGCACCAAAAGAAAGGAGCAAGGTGAAAAGCTCTTTAAGGTGTCTGTTTTACCAAAAGCCTTTGTAGGAGGTTATTAACTTTAAAGGAAAACTAAACTTATTCTTGCTCTATTTTTCCCCTGAACCTCAGACAGGCCCGCATTGGGGATGTCTCTATGCAGAGAGCTCCTGGGAAGATGCTCAGCTCCCCAGCCCCAGCGCCAACTGACTAGCAAACCCTAAAAAAAGAAAGGGGCTCCCCCAGTCAGAGTCACGTAAGTTCCCTGGTTAAAACCTCAATTGTTATGCAAGCTTCTTATAGGAAAAAAAAATGGAATGAAAGAAACAGACCTTGATAAATTATACTGCTAGTGTTTCAGCTTCTTGGGTCTTCAAACTGATAAACTTTATCTTAATGAGAAAATTCTGAACCCAGATGAAAGTTCTCAAATTCTTACTACTTGTAACCATAACATATATTTTTAAATAGATGATGATACATAATTTCTATACAGATTTCACTGAGAAAGGGTGTTTGCTTATTATTGCCCCTTCCCTCTATGTGTGTGTATGTGTATGTGTAAATTTAAGTGATGTTACTTTAAAATGGTATATGCACTGTTTAAGTATTGTATTGGAGACTCTTTTACCCTTAAAGCAGTATTCAATCTTTGCCCATCCAGATGTTCTCTCTCTCTCTCTCTTTCTCTGAAATCACCATTTTCATCAAGCTCTCAGATATCCCCCAGAGGCACTCGGAGGCAGCTGCTCCTTAGGGATACACCTCAAAATGGCCTGGGCTGCATTGTTAAGGCTCTGCTATCTCCCCTGACCCAAGTTTGGGACCCACCCAGCCTACAAGGTGGTCACTAGATGTTGCTAGTCTCATCGCTCCATTGCCTGGCAGAAGGTGAGGGGGCTGCTCCTCAGCGCTCACATCCTTGTGGGCCTGTTCTGAAGAACTCCAATTTTGGAGAGAGGTGGTATGGGGCATGGTGCGCCTCACAAAGAATTCTTAAATTAGCAGACGGCCAACCCAGGAGGGGTGCCACTGGGATGAGGTCTCAAGTAGTCCCCCCCCAGTCAGCCTTAAGGGAGTACGAGCCTCTGACCATGTGGCTGCGTTACTGGAGAACAGGAACCCGGTATTAGGTCCCTTTCTCACCCTACCAGGACTTCTGAGTGTGTGCACAAGGGAGTGGGCATTAGACTCTCGAGTTCCCACTCAACACGGGGCCTTAACAAACGACTCCTATGCTGTCGTCTGCCATCATCCCAGGCAGGACGCTGTCCACCTATCGGTCCCCAGACTCCCAGAGGTGCTTGCCATTTGCTGCATCTGCATCCCGCTCTCAACCTGAACAAGCTCTCCTGCTCTTTCCCCATTAGCACACGCTCCTAGTTATGCTGAAGTGAAAGGATGTTTTGAGTCCTGCTTTGATGGGCACGGTCAGCTGCCGCTGAAGTCAAGCAGACCGCGCTGATGAGCCCCGGCGTGCCCCAGTCACACCACCGCACACCTCCGGGAGCGGCAGTCATGGAGGCCGCTCGAACACATCCTGTAAAACCAGCCAACAAGATGCTGAATTACAGCAAATACACCCCATTCTCTGCTCCTTGACATTCCTATACTATGTACTAATGAGCTCTGTCCAATTGAAAATTCAAAACAAAGTATATTCGTTAACAATCTAAAAAGAGACTCTCCTCCACGTGATTTTAAAGCCTTTAGGCTCTTCCGCTAATGCTGATTATCTTGGTTTTGCTACAACCAAGATATAAACACAAGAGGTAAAAACAAGAAAAATAATTTCTAAGGTTAATAGCTTTGAACAATTAGCATAAATAATCACACTTTGCTATTTTCTGCAATATTAATTTTGACACTAAGCATACTATTTTGCTGAGCCAGCCACTAAGCTGACTAGGAACTATTTTTCATCCTTTCTTTATCCAAGGAAGTGAATCCATAATATTAATCATGTCATTTACCATCTTAGACCACTGATCCCAAAGCCACTTTGCTGCTGTTGACATTTAAATGGTCAGCTCTAAGGAATGTAGCTATGCCTTACCATGTCTTACCATCTAACCAAGTAATAGTCTTCCCTTTCTTATACTCCAACCATGAGGAAAACACTCAACAAGCGTTTGTTGGGCACACGAGTAGAAAAGGACCATGTTTCAGGGCCTAGCACAGTGCCTGGCCCATAGTTGATGTTCAAAGCTTAACTGTGAATGTTGAGTTAGGTATCATCTGCATGGTCAAAAGTCAGAATATTCACTCATTGCCACTCACCCCAGTTTGGTTAACTGTGCCAGAGACAGGACTTGGATTTCCAATTTCCTCTGAGGCCAGGATGAAGCAAACGGACTTACATATTGGTCCTGCTCAAGGAGCCGCAACTAGTACCACACTCTGAGGACTGAAGCCCAGGGCTTTGACGTCAGGGAGACTACCCTGAGGAATCATCCCCAACCCCTGACAGGAAGATGGTGCTGAGATGGGAGGGATGGAAGGACTACATCTCCACCCCTGAGAGATAAGAGGACTTGCAGAACATTTAAATGTCCCTAACGACAACTGAGGAAATGATGGAAGGCTGCTAAGACTGTCCAATCCAAAAGCTAATCTACCGGTAACTTTCTCAATTCTGTGTTTTCTTTAAAAGTTTGAGGCTTCTTTTACAGTGTAATAGTTGTAACTGAAGTCCTAATGACTTGGTATGATCCTGCTGGCAGCTAGAATAAGTAAAATAAATTCTAAGAATAAAGTGAGAAAAAAATTTTCAGGTAACATTCTTTAATCCTTTTTATTTTTGCAGAATATAAATGTAATCATAGTCAATAGTGCTAAAAATAATTTTTTGAATCACAGTATACTAAAAATATATTCATATTTAATAACTAAAGCATTATGGTTTAATTATTAGTATAGAACCACTTTAATCTATTTAATTATTAGTATAGAACCACAATAAATTTTTAATTTATTTCAAGTCTGCTCTCTAGACCACCCACATCCCACCCTTAGAGTCCCTATTATCTGTAATATAAATAATAAAGGAATAAAATTCTTAATGGCTATTCATTTTTAATGCAGTGTAACCATTTTCCCCAATTGGATTAGGATTACAACTCTCAGAATAGTGCTAAAACATGAGGTCCAAGTCATATTTAAAAAGAAAAAGAAGAGAAAGGAAGAGAGCTGCTTTTATTGATGAGAAATATAGTTTATAAAGTATTTTTACACAGAAAAAAAGGTTATATTATCATTTTCAAACTTGAAAAGTAATTTCTGAAATAAATTTGTCATTGAACTCAGAAAGTTTACAAATACTTTCATCTTTATAGCAGTTTACTATCAATACCTACAAAACCAAATTCCCTTATCTTTTATATTTGGAAGATAAAAGAATCCTATGAAGCTCAGAAGGAATAAAAATCTGACCAGATGGGTTTCATCCTGAGAATGCAAGGATACTTTGCTCTTAAGGGTCCTGTTATTATAACACATCATATTGAAAGATCACAAAGGAAAAAATTCACTAAGCTCAGTCAATACCAAAAGGGCATTTGCTAATTTCCTGCCCATGTCCTGTTAGAAAGAAAATGGAAAGAAGGAAGGAAGGAAAGGATGGACTGACTAGTGGAAGGATTACCTATATAGTAAAGATTATGTATCTCACACCACAGTTATCATTTAATTGCAAAACACCAAATGAGCCCACATAAGAATTGCTGTTATTACCATAGCATTTAACATTTTCCTGTGAATTCTAATTAACCAATAAGACTTGACACAAAAAATACATAACATAAATAATAATAAATAATATTTTATATAATATGGTACATAACATGGTTTTATATTATTTGGATTAAGCAAATTATAGTGATTTGCAAATAACATTATTATACATATTAAAATACCAAGAAATATTTATGTCAACTCTGATAATAACAGCATTCAAGAACTGTTGATATAAGATAAATACACAATAATTGATAGTTTGTATGCATGCCAGCAATACACAGAGTATACAGAGGAAAGGAAAAGTCATTCAAAGAAATATCCTAGAAATAGTCTTAATAACAAATGTGTGGTATTTGTGTGAAGGAATTCAAACCTTCCTTGATAGACATAAAAGAAGAGTTGAATGAGTAGAGTGACGGCACCGTTACCAGGACAGAGGGAGGAAGGAAGGAAGGTGGAAGGAAGGAAAAGAAAGCAAAAGGGAGGGGAGGAGAGAGAAGAGAAAACAGAAGTCACCAATGAGGCTCGAGAGAGCTTGGACTTCCCATGCACAAAAGTAAGGGAAGAAACATTTTTATAAACAATGAAATCTCACTACATGAAAGTTTTCACAAAATATTTTCAGCATTTTTTTAAATGAAAAAAAATTCAACCAACCAACCAAGCAGGAAAAATATTTGTCACAGCTCTAATAGACAGAAGCTACAGACCTCTTTTAAATCAATAGAAAAAAATAACAATACCTCATTGTTATTAGATTCAATGGAAATGAACAGTAATTCATGGAATGAAAATTCAACTTTAAGCAAGGTTGCAGGATACAAAATCAGTATACAAAAATTTGTACATTTCTATACACCAGTAATGAGTTATCAGAAAGAGAAATTAAGAAAAAAAATTCCATTTACAATCACATGAAAAAGTATTTAAAAACCTAGAAATAAATTTAACCAAGGAAGTGAAAGACCTGTACACTTAAAACTATAAGACATTGATGAAAGAAATTGAAGAAGGCACAAATAAAATGTATTCTGTGCTCACAGACTGGAAAAATTAATATTGTTAAAATGTCCATACTACCCAAAACTACCTACAGATTCAATGCAATCTTTATCAAAATTCCAATGGCATTTTTTACAGAAATAGAAAAACAATCCTAAAATGTGTATGAAAACACAAAAGACCCCAAATAACCAAGGCAATCTCAAGAAAAGAACAAAGTTGGAGGCATCACACCTCCTGACTTCAAACTATATCATAAAACTATATTGAAACAGTATGGTATTGGCATAAAACCAGGCACATAAATCAATGGAGCATAATAAAGAGACCAGAAATAAACCCACACATATATGTTCAATTAATTTATAACAAATGAACCAAAAATATGCAATGGGGAAAGGACAGCCTCTTCAATAAATGGTGTTGTGAAAACTAGACAGCCACATGCAAATAAATGGAACTGGACCACCATCTTATACCACACACAAAAAATTAACTCTAAATAGATTAAAAACTTGAATGTAAGACCTGAAACCATAAAACTTCTAAAAGAAAACCATAAAACTCATAGAACAAAACATAAGCAATAAGCTCCTTGAGATCAACCTTGGCAATGAGTTTTTTGATTTGACACCAAAAGCAAAAAATAAATAAGTAGGACTACATCAAACTAAAAAGCTTTTACACAGCAAAGGAAACCACAACAAAATAAAAGGGCAACATACCAAATGGTAGGAAATATTTGCAAATCATGTATCTGGTAAGCAGTTGATATTCAAAATATATCAAGAATTCCTACAACTCAATAACAAAAAAAAATCTGATTTTAAAATGGGCAGAAGCTCTGAATAGACATTTTTCCAACAAGACATAGAGATGAGCAACAGGTACTTGAAAAGATGCTCAACGTTACTGATTATCAGGGAAATGCGAATCAAAACCACAATGAGATATCACCTCTCACATACTAGAATGGGTATTATCAAAAAGTTGAGAATGAAGTGTTGGCAAAGACTGAAGAAAAGGGAACCCTTGTGTACTATTGGTGGGAATGTAAATTAGTGCAGCCACTATGGAAAACAGTGGGGAGCTTCCTCAAAAAAATTAAAAACAGAACTGCCATATGATCCAGCAATTCCACTTCTGGGTATTTGTCCAAAGAAAACAAAAACACTGACTTGAAAAGTATATGCACCCCCATGTGCATAGCACTATTATTTACAATAGTCAAGATACGAAAACAGCTTAAGTGTTCATCAACGAATGAATGGATAAAGAAAAGGTGGTGTGTGTATACACACACATACATACACACACACACACGGAATATTACTCAGCCCTAAAAAATCCTTCTATTTGCAGCAACATGGACAGACCTTGAGGACATGATACTAAGTGATGTAATAAGTCAGAGAAGGATAAATACCATGTGATTTCACTTATATGTGGAATCTAAAAAACAAAAAACTAAAAACTAAAAAAACAAGCTCATAGAATGGAGAACAGATAGTGGCCAGGCGCAGGGGGTGGAAGGTGGGCAAAATGAGTGAAGGGAGTCAAAAAGTACAAACTTCCAGTTATAAAATAAGTCCTGGGAATGTAAGGCAGAGCATGGTAACTACAGTTAATAATACTGTATTACATATTTGAAAGTTGCTAAGTTAATAAATCTTAAAAGTTCTCATCCCAAGAAAAAATTCTGTGACTATGTATGGTGACAAATGTTAACTAGACCTATGTGGTGATCTTTGCAATACATACAAATATTGAATCATGTGATATACCTGAAACTAGTATAATGTATGTCAATTATACACCAATAAAAAAATTAAAATAAACTTTAAAACATAGGGGAAACCTACCAGATATCACATTCACCAAGTGATTAGAGTTGATGTCACCAATAATGGGACAAATCAACATTGTGTGAAAAAAAAAATTTAATTTCCAAGGACTATTCATTAGTATCTAGTGAGTATGAAAACCTTTTTTAATGTGTGCCATTTCACCCTCTCAGACTGGCAAAAATTAATCAATTTTAAAATAAAACAATAATTTTAAATGCTTTCCAACGTGGTTGTCATAAAACAGACATTATCGATACACTGTTGAAAAGTAGGTAATAGATACAGACTTTCCAAATAGCAACTTGGAAATATTCATAAAGAGCTTTTACCCAGTAACTATACTTTTCTAAATTTATCTTCAGGAAATAATCACAGATATGGACAGAGACTATGTACATGAGTGTTAATTACACATTATTTACAATGTGAAAAATTGGACCCAGTCTAAAAGGCAAGGGTTAAACTTATTATGGCATATATTGACAGTATAATGGAATATAAGCAATACAGTAGAGCCATGAAAAATCATGTTTCAGAGGACTTTACAAGGGATTGGTGAGAATATGTTACGCAATACAGGCACAGATTTTTGTATAACAACCAAATACATAGACACACAAACACATAAATTGGAAAGAAATACACCAAAAGTAAACAATAGCTGTTTCTAAGTAGTTGGATTATAGGTGGCTTTCATTTTTTTCCCAATACATTCCATATTTTCTAAAATAAATAAATGTTACATTTAAACACTGTCATGAGTTAATAACTAATCAGTGCTTACTCGGGGCCAGGCCCTATTCAAAGTATCAAGTGTGTATTACCTCACTGAAGTCTCTCAACAAATTTGCTAGTTAGTTAATGAGTGTTGTTATTCTCATTCCACCAATTAAAAAAGTAAAACCCAGGGAGGGTTAGTAACTTCCCCCAAGGTCACACAGTGGTAAGTGGGAAAACCAGCAAGTTGTAAGCAGGAGAGTATGTACTCGGGCCTTTGGATTGCAAAGCCTCCACACTTAGCCACCAGTCTACATCAGCAGTTGTCAAACATTCTGGTCTTGGGCCCTTTACACTTTTAAAAATTGAGAGCCTCACAGAGATTTTGTTTATGTGGATTATCTCTACTGACATGTCTATTAATATTGCTATATGCAAAATGCATGAAACTGAGAAATGTTTAATTCATCTAAAAATAACAAGGACAACCCCATTATACTTTAAGACAGATAGTACATTTTTAATACAAGTAATTATATATATTTTTTAATTGTAGCAAGAGGAATGATATTATTTTATCTCTTTGCATATCTCCAATTGTCTGGCTTAACAGGAGAGAACTGAATACCCGTATCTGCTTCCCTTTAACTTACTGCAATATTACACGTCTTGTAGTCTCTGAAAAACTTCACTATAAATTTATGAGAGAATGAGAGGAAAATGGCAAATAAAATCCTAGCTTTATTCTCATAATGATTTGGGACTTGTGGACTCCTCCAAAGAGTCAGGAAGCCCCAGGGATCTGAATCACTAACCTACACTGAGTTTGTTTTTGTTTTAAGATTAAATTGACTAACTAGTGTTCACCATGCATTAAACATTATCATCACTTCAGATTCCCAAATGGCAGCACACAGTAGGTAGAGAAGGAGTTTGCTCACCTGACTCATTAGCCCAGAGCAAAATTATCATCTAAGATGCCAGTTGCCTCCAATCCACTGGCCTCAATGCAACCAAAGTTTGTTTCAGACGATGGTGCTGGGACTCTATTAGCCTTGGGCACATGAGACCAGAAGAGGAGAGACAGGAGACGGAGCATGCCCTGCGGAGACCCAGCTCTGAGAAACGCACCTGCTGGGACACAGAGAGGAAACCCACACAAGAGACCAGGTCGCTGTGCCCTGAGTAGGTCCCAACCACTCCTCAGTTCATTCATTCATTCAACCAACATTCACTGACCAATCACTAGTCAAGGCATCATGATCGATTCTGGGTCTACAAAGGGGAGAAGAAATAATCTCTTAGTCATCCCTCATTCCTAGTGTCAAACATGGTACCTTCCACATGATAGGTACTCAATAAATGCTGACAAGCTCTCGGTGAGTGGACATATGGCTGGAAGGACAAAGAAATAGTCCAGTAACTTCCCTTAAGTAGTTCATGGTCTATGAAGGAGATAGAAATATAAACAAAGAATCACATGCCTGGTCGCCAGTGCTTGAACTGAGATGTACAAACAGGAAGGCAAGTGGAAGAAGTGGCCACCACAGAGAGGGAGGGAGGCAGAAGGAGCAAGGGCCAGACAGGTCTCTTCTCCCACCACCGTTAGCATTAATGTTCAACCACCGGTAACATTAAAGTGAATAAAACAACAGTTGCATGCACAGCCCAGAGCCCAGCACATAATTGGCACTCTACTACATTTTATTTGACATCATTCATTCCTGCAATGTCACTTTCCAGACACTATAGACACACACTAAACACATCTACTGTACTTCAAATTCCAAAAGCAACCAAGACTGTAAATGTTCTTGGGGTTGGGGTATCAATAGAATGAGAAAATGTTCAGTGCTACGTGGGAAGCAGCAGCACAATATTCTCAGCCTAAAATAGTTGGATTTGTTGTGGCCAGAAGTTTGTTTTGTTTTGTTTTACACAGAGTAAAATCAGTTATCTTTCATTTCTAGGTATGGGAAAGGGTTTGCAAACGGTAAATAAAATCCAACGAGCTCAAATGCACCTGTATACGGCTTTTCACACCAACCTTCTCTAGTACCCAGAAACTACAACATCTGAAGGGTTCGTGAACGTGGCACATTAAATAAAGGTATTTTGAGCCAGGACCAAAAGAGTGGAAACTCCCAGCCCACCGAGGTGAGGGAGGAAAAGGAGTCAAGAGCCCTCGGAACTCCATAAATAACCTGCGGGGCTTTGCCTCCCGTGTGTGAAATGGATCAGCAGTGATGTGATGGTACATTCCAGAACCTTCTCTGGCCTGCCCCTCCAGATACACACAAGATATTCATGTAGTGGATTCACTGTGACAGTGATAGCTCTCAGTGCCCTATAAGAGGGAAAATCAATCAAGACTATGACAAATAAGTAAATTTGAAAAAGCTGATGATCACCTGAGGCAAAGAAAAACAAGTGGCTCAGCCAATGTAGCTTCTCAGATTTGAAAGCTTTAATAAACTTTCAGAATGTTCACCAAACACAGAATAAAGACTATTAAGATTTTTTAAGGAAGGAGATGGGTCCCTTTGGTTGAGGGCAAGGCCCTGAAGATCAAAATATACCGCCAAGTGACACAGTCTTGGGGAGAGCATCTTGAACATCACACACAAGCTGCTTGTTTATTAAGAAGGCCACGCCCAGGCTCTGCCTCAGTGAGAACGACCACAGGCTGGAAGGTCTCGCTGCTCCCATCATCCCCTTCACGCGTGACCACAGGCCCCAAATCTCAGTCTCTTAAGTGCTTAAGAGAGAACTTGGGGTCACTGATAGCAGGGAGGGAAGGAAGAAGAAAGAGAAGGAAAGAATTCTTGAATTCTTTCTTTGCAAAATTTGAAAATCAAAGAGATTTTTCTCCTTTTGGGTGACCTTTGTCAGCTCTCCTTCCCAAGGTAAATTTCATCTCTGCTAATCTCATAGGCTAATATTAAGATTAAATACTGCCTACTGTGTCACATAACATTTCTCTCTATGTGGCAATTCTCAAGACTGTATATTTACCTAACAAACTCCCATTGGAACTTCACATTGGACCAGATCTAGCAGCCCACGAAAATAGGATTACCCCTGTTTGCACATGACTTAATCAGACTTACAGACTGCCTGTCCTTTAAGTATAACTCACTTCAGGCATTTGGGCAGAGAATAAGCCATCAGCTCCAAGATCTAAGCAAGATGCTTTCCATTAACTGAAGCTGCAGCACCACTGGGAACCTCACAGAGAGAATGCATCTTCCAAAGGACCCCATTTATGGGAAATGGAGGCATAATTTAGGCACTAGAAGCTCTTGGCTCAAAATCATTAAAGGAGAAAATGGGCTTGCAAAATAGGGTTTCTTCAGATCTGACTCCCAACTTGGACATGCTTTATTAGACTTAATTGAAATTGTGGGTAGATACTTGGGGAGGAAGTTTCCTGAAAGACATAGGAAACCATATTAGTTAGAAAAGATTTAAGGACTTTCCTTTACATAGAACTCTCTGGCTTATATAGGAAATCTGTAATAGTAAAACCGAGTCTTGGAGCACCGAATTTTGGAATGAAGGTGGGGAAGTAAGACTGGGAAGCATGAAAGTGGCCTACCTGATTAGCAAGAAAGAAAAAACCAAATTGAAATAGGCAAGGAGGGAGCAGTAAAGATCAGTGGTTGCCAGGGATTCAGAAGGAAGGGAGGGATGAATAGGCAGGGCACAGATGAAACTATTCTAATACTGTCTTGGTGGATCTATGACACTATTCTTTCATCAAAACCCACAGAACTGTACACCACAAAGAGGCAGTCCTAATTAAACTATGGACTTCAGTTAATAGAAATGTACTAATATTGGTTCTTCATTTGTAACAAATGCAGCACACTCCTGCAAGATGTTTTAACAGGCAACACCACGGGACCAAGATGGAAAGGAACTCCATTCTGTCTGCTCCACTTCTCTAAGCAAAAAAACTGCTCTAAAAAAAATGAAGTCTCTTAATTTTTCTTAAAAGGGGAGATGGGAGGAAGAAAGACAGAAGCCAATTTAAGTTAGGTGACCATTACAGACTCCAGATAGGAAAGAAAAAAATCATTGCATGTCGCGGTTTCTGCAGTGTTAAATGTCAAAGCAAGGCAACACGATAGGCCGCTGGACACGGGGAACTGCTGCCTGAGGGGCTGGCGTAAGATATCTGTGCATCTCTGACCACAAAGAGAGAAGAGAACCCCCACCCTCACAGGCCATCTGGGTGGGAGACTTTTAGAAGCCCTCTTCTGTTCTCTGGCACCTTGTATGGTGGCACTTTTAGATGATCCTATGCTGGGGAAGAGACCCGGTGCTCCCTGTTGCGGCCAGCCATACTGGCTCACAAAAGGCAACTGTTAAATTTTCAGGAATTTTGTGAGCCAGTTTCTTAAACACACTAATTATTAGAGATTAAATCATGCAAGTTTACAATTAAATAAATTATATTAGTGACAAAAAGCAATAAAACTCATCCCTTCCTAAGTATTTGACTACATCACACTATAATCTGTGCTCGTGGTATCATTTACCTTTACTGTATCTGAGTGGTGGAAACACTATCATGAGGGGCTCCTGTACCTCTCTTGCCAGCTCTGTGCATAGTGATGTCACATTGGTAGCTAGATACCAGCCTTGATGGGAGTAGTCACACCACAGAAATCAGCAAACCTTATAGATCGTGACTTCATATACTGTTCTCGACAAGCAACCAGCAAGCTATGGCCCACAGACCACATCGAGCCCACCACCTGTCTTTATAAGTAGTTTTATTTGAGCACACCCATCCCCATTCATTGACACTTTGCCTATGGCAGCTTTTCCAGCTTTACTCCCATCTCTTCACAACAGTGGAGTTAGGTAGTTAAAACAGAGACTGTATGGCATACAAAGTCTAAAATATTTATCTGCTCCTTTACCGGAAAGTTACACCAGCCCCTGCTCTAGACTTAGAAAGGGATGGAGAATTTGTGCCCATCATATTGTACCCAAATATCAACTATGTGGCATACCTGCAACATGTTAGGCATCAATTTCATCTCAGTTTTGTAAAAAGAAAGTGAAAGAGAAATTATTAATGCACATTAAACTTAAAAATGTGTCTGTGTTCTACAGTTGTGTTTGAATACCACAAAAAAAATTAAACATGCTTCCAATATTCAAAATTAGTATCCAGACTAGTTCTGGGTGAGGATTATATGGGTGTATACACATCAAAATTCATCAAGGTGTACACTAAGATTTGTGCTGTTTATTGTATGCATCTCAAAAAACACTAGCATCCAATTCAGTATATACTTAGTGACACAGCAAATTAGTGAAGTTTTGAAACACATCATTATTCCAATTCATATAACTCATTAATGTGAATGAAATACAACCAATATCTGTGTCAAAACTATACTCAGAGACTAATTGCTGAACATTTAGCAACAGGCATATAACTAAATCATGCCATTGAATTGCATGCCATTTTGGTGATCTGCATGCCCTTCTGCTGAATCTGGTTGACTTAAAATAAAAAAATAAAAACCTCCCATATTTCTTGTGCTCAAGTGTTGTGGGGCATATTCATAACCTGTCACTTATATTATGTCATTTAATAATATGATGATTCTGGAATTACAATATAAACATTATTTAATAGCTGAAGCAACGCAGATACATCACACAATGTTAAGGCTAAGATCCAAACCTAGTTTTTACTGAAAATCAGTGACCTCAGAGTTCTGCAGCCAAAGATCAGAAACTGTGGAAACAATTCCTGTCACTTACCTTTAAATCCCCCTTGCCACAGGACAAGTGCCCCACCATACCCCTGATCCCATACTTTGCCCCCTTCCCATGAACTGCTATCCCCAGTCCTTCCGGAACACCAGCTGGATTCTGGTGAAACCAGCCTGGACTGCATGGGCTGGCCCCAATGTGAGGTCTTTCCACTACACAGGTCTTCCACACTTTGGGGACCCTCCAGGGTGGCAACGGGGATGGGGTGGTGGCTTGCAAAAGTTCAATGGTGAGAGGCAGCAGCCAGACAGACTTTGGGAGTTGAAAGCCAGGGTAAGAGAGTAGAGAATTCCAGAAGGGAGACTACGTATCCCTGGGAACAGTTTTAAGATGATAAATTACAGTCTGACTCATATTTTGATTGTTTCTTTTTTAAAGACGTCCCATCTGTAAAAGATTGAATTCCACCACAACTTATCCTTCACCTTCTGCCCAAAGAAAAGGAGGCAGGGCCCAGTACAGATGGCAGTTCTCCCTGGACCAAGGCCAGGCCTGGAGCCCTCTAAAGGAGGCCAGCACCAGAGGGCAGGAGAGCAGAGGGACTAGAAGTTTCTACCCAAGGAGCCAAAGGAGGCATCTGAGTGGCCGCAAAGCCTGAGAGATGGCAGCAAATGTGCAGCCATTAGCCCCACAGCCAAGCTCAACAGAGCAAGAGCAGGTGAAGCAGCAAACACACCTGAGAGCTCCGGGGCGACTGGGTAAATGAGGTGCCGCTGTTAGCGGCTCGCTTTGGACTGCATGAGCCTAGGTGGAAGGGCTGAGTGTGAAGAGATGGCCTGAACAGCCATGAGCATGACATTATACAGAAAATCAAGTTTTCAGTTTTTCCCTTCACTTTCTTAGGTCATTAATAGTTGTGCTTTTGATAACAATGGACTGAAAAAAAAACATATAATGAACTCAGTAATGCTTTAAAATGCATCAGTTATTTCATTCAAGAAGGTGAATAATCTGGACAAAAGCATCATGGAGGAAGGAAATGATATTATTCTTATATCTTGACAAGTGTAAGCCAAGTCCACTAGGCATATAGCCCAACACATATGTAGACCAAATGTCCCCACACATGAGCTAGTGCAGGTGTGTGTAAGGTCACTGCAGGCAGACTGGAGGGCAGAGTTCTCCCCACCACCACCACCCAGGGACTACAGAAGGAGTCGGGGAAAGCCCGTGGTTCTGGGCTATGATCTTTAATGAGAAGACCCTTCTCATCTTTTTGTCCTTGCAATGAACAAACATCCTATTGTAAATGAATCTGTGTGAGGTGCTGAGCCCTTGACAGCCATGGTTTGCTCACCGATTCCCGACTCGACCGTGATGGCCTCATACACACTCCTGCCGTTATACTAACAACGATTTCAAAAGAGTTGTCAGTGATCACCTTATTGCCAAATCCACTGGCTCCTTTAAGCACTTATTCTTAGTTTCTACAACTCTAGACTGCCTATCCTTGTAACCAGGCCTCTCTCAAAGGCAAAAAGCAAAATGATTTAATGTCTACAATATGCAGATTGAGAGAGGCAGGAGGCCAAGACCACATTAGTATTTCAAGTGTGTGTGTCTGAAACGTGTTGCCAAAACAGAAACTGGGAAACTGGGAGGGAAATGTGGCTTGAGGGAAAGGTTTAGATACGTTCAACAGGCTTTTGGAGACATAGAAGTCCAAATCAGGGTAGGGGGCCAACTATACAAAGAGAGTTGTTCAAGCCCTAAAATACAATGCAGCCACGTGGAGAAAAAAGATAGGCCGATGTGAATTCCACTTCCTCCCCTGAAACCCAGGCCCTGCCACTGACAAATTTCCCTGAAACACTATGTATTTCTCCAGTTTGAAAACTAGTTCCTTGCTGATTCATATCCAAAGCCATCTCCTTGTTTTCAGGACCCCATTAAAGCCTCTAATTTTCCCACCTGACTCTACACCACCCTGAGGAAGCATCCCCTGCCCAGGCCGGGGCTGTTCCTCTCTGCTTGGCGGGTTCACGGCCTCTCCTGGCCAGAAGCCAGAGCACTCTTCTGCCCCTTTTCTGATTCTCTGACACATCATAACACAGAGCAAGTAGGGAAAACATTTTTGATTGATTGACTGATTGATATTGCCTAATATGTGAAAATAGGCCTCAGTAAAACTAAAGAACTGATTGTTTGCAGTATCAAAGGACTTTCTGTTTGCAGAAATGAAATTGTTCATCACATATGATTCTTTGTTTTACTGTGATAGAAGACACATAATATAGAATTCACCATTTTAACCATTTTTAAGTGCACAGTTCAGGGGCACCCAGTACGTACACGATGCTGTGCATCCATCCTCACAGGCCACCTCCAGAACTTTTTTTTCACCTTCCCAAAATTGAAACTCTGTCCCCATTAAACAGCAACTCACTCTCCGGCCTCCCCATCCCTGGCAATCCCCACCTGCTTTCTGTCTCCACGAATCTGACCACTCCAAGCCCCCGTGTAAGTGGAAGCACATAGCATTCACCCTGTTGTGACCAGTTTATTTCACTTGGCATGAAGTCTTCAAAATGTTTACATATTCTTTTAGCCAGTTGACAGCTAGACTTAAAATCCATTCATTTCTAAATATCTGACAACTGGTACAGGAAGAACACTGACCCAATGGAAAGAAATCAGGACCTATCAGAAGAGAAGCAGCCATGGATGGCCCACACCCCAGCCCTGTCTTCACCAAACTGGAACTCTTTACACAGCTTCTCAAAGCACCTCTGCTTTGGAATATAAGGAATACAGCATCTTAACATAACATAGTGGGGGAGACAGCTCTATGCCCAGCATGATGTAAATTCTCTATTATAATTTCATTTAATCTTCATAACAGCTCAGCGAATGACAGCTGCATTATCTCTATTTTACAGATGAAGAAACTACAGCTTAAAGAGGCCAAGTAATTTGCCCCAGATCACAGCCAGGAAACACCGGAGCTGAAATGCAAACACTGAAACTGATGTCTCTCTGACACCAGATGCCATGGCCTTAAACACCTGTCACCTCCTCCCTTCAGCATTCCCCCATCCAAAGTAGAGGAAAGCAAGGAAATCAACTAGATGATCCAAAAACAGGACCTGAGAAAAGTGGTTTACAGGATTTAAGTTAAGAGAAGAATGCTGAGAAGGTGACTTTAAAACAGCCTGAGTATATAAATTGTGATCAGACTATGAAAGTCTCTTTTAAAGAGAGAAGAACAAATGGTTTTCAAGGGTAACAGGAGGAATCTCATTATTAGATGGGTTATCATAAAGGTTGTGAGTTCCCTTCCTCCAGAGACTGCAGAAGGAGGAGGGGATCCAACCTGCCTAGGTAAGGCCTGCCTGGAGGCAAAGGGGAGAGCTGGGACGTGGCGGACTCCCCCAGCACGAGAAGTCCCGGAGGTAATGCTTGTGAAGCTTTTGAGTTCTTGGAAGAAAGGGTCTCCAGAAACACAAGGTAGGTGTCATAAATATGCATGTGTATTTTATCCTCTGTCATCAGTATAGTCCTACTGAGTGGGGTGCATGTCTGACACTCTCAAAATGTAAGGGGCAATGTCTCCTTTGATTACAGGGCCTTCCACAGTGAACTAACTTTCAAACTAACTCCAACTTGCATTCAAGCAGCGTCTTTTAAATTCAGGCTGAGTAGTGAGTTTGCCTTGAAGTGAATATTTCATTGAACAGGGAAGAAGCAAGCCTTTCATTTTAATGTCCTTACAGCTGGTTCTATATGCATTGCCTCAGAGGCTGAGTTATCAAGATATGTAAACAGCAAAACCCAATGTGCTTTTCCAGGGATGACCCGGTCTACTGAGGAAGATTAAGTCTACTAGAAGGTGACTCCCAAGGCATCTTACATTTAGAATTTCTTTAAGAGGAAAAATGAAACTGAGAGCATGCCCATGCCAGGCGACAGGAGGCAGCTAAGCATCACAGACATTCTTAGGGATAAATCTGTGGTCAGATCTAACATTTTCCTAGGGAAGACATATCACTTTTGCCTTATATTCATTCTGCCAAATTCTGTAAGCTTCCATAGCCTTGTTCAATGCCCACTCTTCTCATGATTGTAAAGTCACCCCAAGTAAGAGCTACATCCTTCTATCAGACATTTAATTTGTGAAGGGGGCTTGCTGGCCACCACCAGCACATGTGCCTTCTCTTCCCTGTCCTCTACTCCCCAGGCCTTCCCGTACATCACTGAGAAATCCTAAAGGCAAGCGGTGTTTCAATGCTGCCTGAATGCTGTGGCTTCTGAGATAACGGTGTTTTATGGATTATCCAGATTGTCCTTCTAAAAATGTTATTTCCTATGCGGCAATGGCATAAATGTCTGCATAGATTCAGACTGGTATTTGCTAATCTTTGTGCAAAATGGAATTGGCTCCAAAGCATTAGTGTGTGGGGAGGTGTGGGGAGGATGGACAAAAATGGAGTAATTCCTGTATTGAAATATGGTGATTCTATCTTCTACCAATATGGTTATACATAATTGCCAAGATTAATGCCTTCCTAGCATTTACAGAGCAATTAATGTCAATGGTGGATCTGTTCCCTCAGAATATGGTCTTTCTTAGTATATATTCAACATATTGACAAGAGTTGTAAGAGGCTTTGATCTATTGGCATTTTTTTTTTAATCAAGAGTCAGAACAGACATATACACAGCCACCAAAATCAACCTCGGCACAGTCCATCCAGTTATTTCAGCTATATGTTCTCAATCAAGGAGGGACAGGATAGCACCATGAGAAACTGTATGGTGTAGCCATACACAGTCGCCGTTAAGATGGGTGAGAGAGCAGCATGGCCAGGCTGTGATCCAGTCATTCTGCCCCAGACACACACCCTGTGTCTTCCCCAAAAAAGACACCGATACTTCTACACTCATGTTCCATTAAGCCATTCAAGCGCTATCATTAAACAGCTGGATTAAATGAGTAAAGATAACCTCCCAGAAATTCACCCCAAACCCATATACCAAAGCCAAACTGAAGGTCCACAGGTATTATTCATAAAGGAGATGGAGCACAGGTGTCCTGCTGCTGGTAGACGCTAGCATTCCAACTTTGATGTCTACATTAGAGCACCAGGGTGCGTCGTGACCATTACTGTGCAGGAAAGAGCACTAGGGATGACAGGAGGCACATGCATTTGGAAACAACATTGCCTCTTGCAGTTGAACTATACAATTGAAATGCACAGACCACAGAGACATGCAAAGCCTCCTAAAATTAGAGGGGGATAAAAAGACTTGTAAGGCCGTTAAGACATGGTCAGCATGCTGATTAGGTTAAATACCTAAGAAAGAACATACCAGTCAGGAGAGATGGACAATAATGCAAACAGAGAAAGAAGAGCCTCCAGGCTTGACTGGAGGGAAAGGCTGCCTGGCGCGGAGTCATGATAA
This sequence comes from Manis javanica, assembly GCF_040802235.1. Classification (NCBI taxonomy): domain Eukaryota; kingdom Metazoa; phylum Chordata; class Mammalia; order Pholidota; family Manidae; genus Manis; species Manis javanica. The sequence goes on from NC_133168.1 coordinate 71,271,534, forward strand.
CCAATCCCAGGGGCATGTCATCTTCTCTGAGAAAGATGACCAGGGCTGGTTCTCAGAGCCTGAGGTCAGTGCTTAAATTCTTTCACCTGCCCCTTGTTAGAAGTCCATGCTCCTCTGCAATCTTCCAATTATAATGTGCCTTCCCAGGTCACAGGCACATTTCAAAACAATAAATCAGCATTCTGGTCTATACATCAGCCTTTTTGAGTTTGGTTAATGTTGGTCCATCCCCATGAGGCAGATCCGATGAAAACTGTTTTCCTCCATTTCCAGTCTTCCCCCCTTTTTTAAAACAATGAACGTGTATACAATTTACAAAGGTGGGTGAATATAGTACATTGTCAATTATTATATATGAATCATAGTGATAGTATAACAAGGTCAACAACAAAATTAAATTATTCCATTTGGAGGAGAAATGTAAATTAAGTAAACTCCCCATATTGGTAGTCAACTTACAGATAGTTTGAGGGTAGAGGCTATATTAATAAATTTATTTTTATATTTATATTTTAAGTTTATTTTGTCCTCCAAAATGCCTGGCCCACTGCTGAATATGAGTTTCCAAACAGGTGTTAGTTTATCAAGTGAGTGAACAGCAGCAGATGAATGACACATTGCAGCCGGCTGCAGCTATTTGACATAAGCCGAAGAGATGCTAGAAGCCAAAGGGCAAAGCCTTCAACATCAGTGGTCCCAGAGAGATGGTCCTGACTTCTGAACAGAACCCAGGCCCTCCCTAATACCAGAGGGCAGTCACTTGCTGCATTTCTTCCAACCGCAGCCTCTTTGGGCCCCCGTGGAGTAGGGGAGGGAAAAGGGAATCCTATGGACACAAGAGTCTGACTGTGAGCTCATCAGGTGCTCATCCTGGATGCCTTTGAGGTCACCACCGATATGTGGCCATCTCCGTGTACTTGTGACTGCAAGCACCCGCAGCGAGAAAGCATTGTCAGTTCTCTCTCCCTGCTCACTGGGCGAGAAAAGATTTTTCATTTCATACATCATTTACAACTTGCTGCTGTGATTCTAAAAAACCAGTGGGTTCTATCAAGTTAATGAGCAAGAAAAACATATTTGGTGAGCGTGTTAATTTTTTGAATGTTCTGCAGAGCCCAGGACATTAGGCAACATGTACAGGGCAGCTGGGCACACTGGGGAGCCCCCTCCTCCAAATTCATTCCACACAGCTAAGGGGGCACCTGGCTATTTACTATTAAGTCAGCAAAGTGTCTTAATAGAAAATGAACAGCAAATATGTCATTCAGTTCACATTCTCTACATTGTCTCTACTTGGGAATATTCAAGACCTTGAGCAAAAGTCACCATTGGCCTGAGCGAGTTTCTCTTCCACTTACCAGTCTTCACAGCAAGAGAGAGGGACAAGTAAAGCAGCTACCGGGACAAACCAGGTCAAAAGGGGGAAAAAAGTACTGAATCTCAGTATTCAGGATTTCTGAAATGACATAAGACAATCTATCTACAGAATGATGTAGTTATAAAAGTAAAAGCCTACCTTGGATGAAATGGCTCTGCCAAAGGACCAAAATAGGATACTGAAATACATTTTAATTTATTAAAGGATCATTTTAGAGTTCTTATTCTTATCTATCAAAATCTCTGATACTCCGAGCTGGTTAAATACATCTTGGAATTAATCTGCCCATGAAACCATTAAATGAGGTGCTTCACATTACATTTTACAGTTTCTCTCTTTGGACTTCATCTTAAGGTAGACATTTCCGACAAGTTCACAGTGCTAGCAAAACTGACACCCAGAACTGGAAGGGCATGTGGGCACTTTACTCATCTCTTTCCCACACATAGGAGATGAATAGATTTGTGTCTTGTTAGAGACAGGCAAATGGAGCACTATTCAGCCACTTCAGGGCTTAGAATAACCCCCCATTCCACACAAAATTGACAGTGGGTAGGGATAATATTTTACTGTGTTATACAACTCATTTAAAGGGGGTCAATTGCCAGACCCCCACCTATGATAAAGATTGCCAGCCCTAAACAAATACATGCACACATGCCACTCACACCCACAATTCAAACCCTGCAGAGAGCTTAAATACAGCAGATCATTTAGATTAGGCAAATGGCACGTGATACAGAAACTGGTTGTTTTCCAGATAAGACAAAATGAGAAACAGTCTATTTCAGAAGAGATACAAAATAAGCATTACCATTTTAGGGAGGAACATAATTATGTTCTGTGGGAGAATATAAATCCTGGAAATACTTTTGTATTCTGATATATAAGGGTAGTTTGTATTCTTTCTTGCCTCTACCTAACAAAGACACCCAGTTTTTGGTAGCTGAGACCACAGCCAAGCTATTATCTCAGGAACTATTCACACCCTAAGAGAGGATATACCTCTGGTGCCTGATGAGTGGTTAGGAATGTCAGCAAGAATATCTTAATTTACAAATTATTTTTAGAGGAACGGAAAGAGAGCTAAGAAATGCACCCTGTGAAAAGAAGGCCAAGGATAGTGAACTGGAAGCACAGTTTTCCTAGTGAGGCTTTAAATGCCGCCTGCAGGTGTCTCCCATGTGGAAGGACCACACCCACTTCCCTGCATCTCATCACCCCCGTGGGCTGTGAAAAAGCAGGGCTCAGGATCTGCCCTACATGTGGATCCAGAGGGACATAGCACATGTACTCTGGCACAACCCTCATCCATCGAAACCTTCGACTCCCTCCTCTCAGCCCAAAATGAGATATTCTGCAGGTGTACAGTGTAAAAGTAAGGCCTGGCCAGCCCACTCACGGGAAACCTCAAAATTCCCAACAGAACCCACACACAGGTAGGGAGAAACAGTAATGAATGAGAGATGGAAGACTCAAGTCAGAGGAAGCTTCCTGGGGCTGACATAGGGTGGGAAAGAATGTTCTGGTAAGGTTGGAAGCCTCCCTTCCTCTCCCCCAGCAGCACTGATCTTAAAGGCCACCTGTGGGGCCAGCAAAGACACCACTGCACACAGTTTCCAACTAACAGATTGTGGTAGACATGCCCTGTGTGATCCCTGTGGGTCACACACTTGTGGAATCCCTTCCCCATAGGTGCAGGTGGGACCTGGGACATGTTCTGGCCACGGAAAATGGCAGCAGATAGTCCTTTCTGTGATGACATCACATATCTCCATGGCAACCACAGTCCTTCCTGTGAAGATATTGCATATCTCCATGGGAAACACTGTCCTTCCTATAATTACATCACATATCTCCACGGCAACCACAGTCCTTCCTTGATGACATCACATATCTCCACGGTAACCACAGTCCTTCCTGTGATGATATTGCATATCCCCATGGCAAACACAGTCCTTCCTGTAATTACATCACATATCTCCATGGCAACCATAGTCCTTCCTTGATGACATCACATACTGCCATTCTAGCAGACTAGAGTGAGATTCTTTTACTCACCCTGATAGGCAGAATAATGCCCTCTCCCTCCAGCAATGAGGTCCACACCCTAATTCCAGGAACCTATTACATGACAAAAGAGACTGCAGATGTTACAGACTTACAAGTAAAAGGGTTCTCCTGGATTATCCAGGTGGGTGCCATCTGATCACATAAACTTATAAAAGCAGAGAACCTTCTCTGGCTGGAGTCAGAGAGATGTGGCAGGAAAAAGACAGGTAAGATGCAGCTAAAGGGAAGGCAGAGAGATGCCCAGCATGAAGGATTCACACACCATTGCTGGTTCTGAGATGTAGGAGTCCAGTGCAAAGACCAGGGAATGGCCCCTAGGAGTCAACAGCAGTGCCCAGCTGGCAAGGAAATGGGGACATCAGTCCTACAACCACAAGGAACCAAGTCCTGCTAACAACTGGAATAAGCTTGGAATCAGCAACTTCCCCAGAACCTCCAGAAAAGATCATAGCCCTGCCAATATCTTGCAGGACCCAGAACCCAGACACCCATTGAGCCATGCTGTGCCCAGACTTCTGAAGAGGGAAAGTATAAAATTATGCATTAGTGTTAAACCACTAAATTGTGGTGATTTGTTATAGCATCAATAAGAAACTGATACACCAGCCTTAAAGAAGAAGGCTGCCATGTGGTCAGAGTACCTGTGAAAGGGCCACTGGTGAGGAGCTGAGGGCAGCCCCAACTCACAGCCACCAAGAAGATGGGACCTCATGCCCACAACCACAGGCAACTAATTTCTGCCAACTGCCACATGAGCTTGAAAGAGGACCCCAAACTCCAGATAGGGACTCAGCCTGGCCTATACCATGACTGCAGCTTTAGGTAGGAGACCCTGGGCAGAAGAGCCAGCTGAGCTGTGTCCAGATTCCTGACCCACGGAAACTGCAAGATGGTAAATGTATGTCGTTATAAGCCACCGAGGTCGTGCCTACTTGCCACGTAGTAATCAGTAACTAATAACACCCACTCCCAAACTGTGGTTCATGCTTCTTCCAGACCACATCATCCCCAAACCTAAACCAACAGTTACTAATACAGGATTGGGACTGTGGAAGCGGGTGTGTCACATATTAGAGCTGAAGACCTAACATGACTGGAAACTTATTACATGGAAATACAGATGCTTCCATTTTTACCAGAATTTGAATCAGATCCCTCTAAGTCTGATGACAATGCTCCGCTCTTTCCTGCAAGCCACAGCCACCTACCTTATCATGGTAACACGGGTTCTCCAACAAGGACACAAATAGTAAACTCCTTTTTTTAAAGAGTCATGCAGGAATATCAATATATTACTTTATTTTAAATGTTTTTCAAAGTATTATATTCAGCTTGATGACAATATCAGGCAGAACCTTTTCATATTTAAGTAATAGAAATCCCAACCCAAACAGACTTGAATAAAAAAAAAAACAGAACAGAAAAAGGATTGGAACATCCAGTGGAGGCAGAACTGGCAGCCCTGGACTCACCCAACTCCTGGTTCTGCTCTCCCCTGCGTTTCCCTTACTCTCCGGTGGCTCTTCTCTCATGTGGCAAGATGGCAGCCAGCAGTCTGAGTGCCTGTCCTCTTTTCTCCTCAGATGTTATAACTCTGGGGCCTGGTTCTCACTGGCTTATTCAAGCGACGTCACTTCTGAACAATCACTATGGAGGAGAGGGGAGAATTCGCTGACTAGCTAAAGCGAGGGGCATATGCCCTTCCCTAGAGCACAAGGTGAGTGGGCCCACCCCATCCCGGGGCACTGAGTCTGGGAAGGGTGCTTCACCTAAAGAAAGGTCAGGGAGCAACATGAATAAAAGGAAAAAAACACCACATGGGCAGAACCCACAGCTCTCTGCTTATTTACCATATAAGCCGCCTTATTCACCAATTTTTACTGGCATTGGGCAATTTTCAAACAACAAATCAGTTTTCCAAGGGAAAAAGCTATCATACCATGAAGATACCCATATATTGTGTCTGGACTAGACTAGGTCCTTTCTATCTTTAGAGTATATGATTTTAACTCTACTCGGAGCCTAATTGGAAGACATGTCTGTCTCCCAACATGAGTGTCTTTGAAATTATTTTTGAAAGGAAGAACATTCATCTGACTGTTTGAAAAACCAGCCTTATCACCCCCTAGGTGCACTTGATGGTCACCTCCTTGTCTGCTCTCCGTTCAGATGGTCATCTGTCCCTGAGTCCACTGCTGTGAGCGCTCAGACACTGCATCTCCAGATGTCCCTATAAAGGTGACGGGGAGAGAGAGAGATGCGCCAGGGTGCAGGCAGGACACTGAGGGTGCCCTTTCTCAACTCCCCAAACCTTGCTTTGCAAAAACAAATTTCCTCAGACCAAGCAAGTACAAATCCTTAGTCCGCTGAAGTTTAAAAACAAAGATACTTTTGAATGTTCTAAACACATACTAAAAGAAGAGTAATTTTCAAAAAAGACAGATGAATTCGTTTGGTGTTCACATGCAGCCAAGCAGATTTTAGCAAAATCTTTCCCCTGAGTTCTATTTTATAACTGAGACCAGGAGCCACATCTTTTTTTTAATCTGAAAGGCTCTTTTTCTTTCAAGAAAGAAAAAGATATAGGTGGGAGAAAATGTCTAGAGGAGCTAAATAGGGAAGCCGCAGCAAGCATATAAGTGCCTGATGTTAAGACACCATCATAGGAATGGCTCATACCTTCTCGTCGGATGTCATTCAAGATCCAGATGATAATTTTAGCAGAAATCACTCATACTTCCCTGAGGCAGAACAGTCACTGAACTTTAACCCATTTCAGAGCTATATTATATTGTTCTCCTATTTTTAGTGCCCCGTATCTCCTTTAGCATAATCGGAAAGGGGAAATGTTTAATCTCCCTGCAAGCACACCACATGTGTTATTTTCTAGTACCTACGAATAATTATCGGTGTTATTTTAATAATCAATTTCAGTGGAACGGCAGGATTTGCTTCAGTTGCATTTAAATCCTAATAAAGCTCGATAAAAGGGAAATGAGAAAGAAAGAGAAAATATCGTTCAGAGGATTAACGGAACACTCCGACAAAAGGGACCTTTTTAATTTTCATGACGTGATAAAGTGATAGCCTTTTGAATAGACAATTAGGCTCATAAACCTGATACACCAAGGGCTTAATTTACAAACACACATTGCCACTAATACATTTGCAGAGGAGCCGTATGCTTAACGGGATTAAAATACAGCAAATCATTCATTATTAATGGGAATCTACATTGCCTAGGTCTTCATCCCTAGATAGACCAGTATTTAAATCAAATAATTTAGCACAATTTCAGGAGCTGAATGCTGTATATAGCTTGCTCATGGGTAGCTCAGTATTTCTTTGCATAGAACTGGAGTCTTTTCCTAGGGGCATTGTTATCCTGCCTCAGCTCTTGTTACCCAGAGGATTTAGACTCTAGAAGCTTTGTGCCTTGCCCTGCTCACCCATAAAATGAGAAGGAACCACCAGGCTGGCCTGCCTGATAAGGTCATTTGCTTTCCCCAAAAGACTGTAAGCTGCACCGTATTCCATGCATGCTGTTTGCACTTCAGCTCTGATCAGCAATTTTGCAAAGGCAGGACACATGTCACAAGGGGCTTCAGACAAAACCTAGTCTCGATCAGAAGAAATTTACAGTTGCCATTAAACAGTATCTCAAGGGCATTGTCATCCACAGAAAGGACACCAAAGCCTTCCCTCCTCCCTCTGCCCCACAGAAAGGCTGGCTTTGCAGGTGGGTGTCCCAACACATGGTGATTTGAGGGAAGGCGACACGGGGGTTATTTGTCTTTTTATGATCTTGTAACTTGAGCCAAGCCTAGAGTGGCCCACTGTCCCAGTTTGATTGGAACCAGAGGGTTTCAGGGCAAGGGACTTTTAGGTCTACACCAGACAATTCCCAGGAGCACTGGCCGACTTGGTCACACCAGCAAGACTTACATGATAGAGGTTCATTATTTCATAAGGTTGAAGTTATCTTCAATCTCATGAAAGCAAGAGAGTCATATTTTTAGACATGGAAAATGAGCCCCAAATGTATTAAATAATTTTCCCAAAGTCATGGCCAGGACCTCATGGCCCAGATCTCTCCACTGTCTCTCTTCATTACCTCCAGTTCTGCTCAGGTGACCAAACACCAGCTAACCTGAAGCCCACTGCTACTCACATGCCACTCCCAGGGGAAATCGGGGCTTTCTAGGTCTCAGATCCAAACTTCAGATGACCTGACAGCTCACCGGGCCCCTCAGTAAGGCCACTATAAGGGCCAATTCAAGTAGCAAGGTCACCTTGCACTAGGGGCCAGGAGAGACCAACTTCTTTTGGAGAAAGGATGTACCAACACCACGTGGGGATATTTTCCTTAAAAAAGTTTCTCCACACCCCAGCAGGGAGATTTTGGTCCAGTAGGCTTAGTGGTGTGCCTGCCACGTGTTTTCAGATACAGATTCCAAAGTCCCTCAGGTGGGTCACAAGGCCTTGACAGCCACCTTACCACATAGCTCTTGGCTAGGAACTGCTACATTATCCCACAGCCTGATTAGCCACTGTGCCTCACAGGTGTGACAGGGGTGAGCCCTGAAGCTCCCCTCAGTGGTCAGATAGACCGTATTGAAGGCACATTCTGGGGAAGAAAAAACAAACCCAGCTCTGCCACGCAACCTTGGACAAATCACTTAATCTGTTAGTAGTTCCATTTGCTCGTTCATTGCTTGGGGATAATACTGACCCCTCTGCCGGAAGGGCACAGGCAAAGCCCTGAGCACATGACTACAGGATGGTCCCTGTACCCTTTCCTCCTGGGCACCCCACTCAGCCTCAGCCACAATCCTGAACAATCGCACTGTTTCATCTCAAAGGAAGTTCTATCCTGTCGGCAGACGTCATAGAAGTTTGCCCACTTGTTCTGGCCTGTGTACAACTATCCATTTTCATTTCAGTACGTGTCTCGATTATCAGCTGCTTTGGAATAACAGTGTCCTTCATTACCTTCCAGGAGCTGGTCCAGTCAGAGAGGTTTCAGTGGGTGCCACTGAGAGATGGAATTATAAACTTAAAAATAATATATTAAGTGTTTGACTCCCCATTAGAAAAGCAGCGCTCGCTTTACAAAAGAATTAATCAAAGTTGTTTAAATAGCAAAAGCCTGAATTGCATTAGTCATTAATTATGAGTAACAGCAAGTAGTTACATATATTCCGCCTCTAAAATCCAGAATTCTTCAGACCCAGCACATCTCAGACGGGAACCCTCCCAGTCTGCAGAAGAAAACAAGGGTCACTATGTAATTCCCTCTTCAGTCTGCTTGGCCATTTCTTGGTCTTACAGGTCCTTGGGCCTGAGCTCAGGACCTTCTCTCTTCTGATCTAATTTTCTCTCCCTAGAGGATTTTGTCCATTTTCACTTTATATCTAAACTTAGCCCTCATTTCTGAACTTCAGCTGCCCATCTTGACTTGGAGGCCTACTAGTACCTCAAAGGTTGTTGTAGGCTGTTACGGGTTGGATTGTGCCCCCCAAAAAGGATACACTGAAATCTTGACCCCCAGTACCTCCAAGTGCAACCTCCCATGGAAACGGGGCTGTTGCAGATGCACTTGGTTAGGACGAGGTCACCCTGGAGTACAGCCGCCTCCTGACCACTGTGACTCCCATCCTGGTCAGGAGACGCCACTGAAGCCACAGAACCCCAGGGAGAATGTCCCAAGCAGACAGAGGCAGAGATACAGGAGGTTGCCACCAGCCACGGACACTGGGGCCACCTGGAAGACACAGGGGAACATCTTCCCTTGGGGATTTGGAAGAAAGCTGTTTGTTCTACCTGGTTTGCGGCACGCTGTCACGGCAGCCCCAGGACACTGACACGCAGCCCGGCCCTGGCCTCCTGCCCCCCCGTAAACAGCCCTCTGCACCAGTGAGCTGAGCGTCGGCTGCACCTACCAGCGACTGGGCAATGTCCGGTCCTTGCCACCTTCCTCTCCTGCATCCTGTGTGCCCGGCTCAGCCCAGGTCCTTCCAGTCCTACCTCTCCCCTTGCAGCTGGCCCACCACCTCCACCTTGTAACAGCAGTGGGCCCCATGTCTACTTTGGCCACTGAGGTCTCCTCCGGGCAGCATCCAGACGGACCCTCCCCAACATCAGCCGTGTGGCCGCCTGCTTAAGGACGCTTCGCCGTCTCCACTGCAGGTCAGATGGATTCCCACCTTGGCGCCACCTGCGGAGCCCTGCACGCCCTACTGCGTCCTTGCAGCTCCGTCATCGGCCGCCCACCCTCAGGACTTCCCTCAGGGCCCAGCAGCCTGCCCTGCCAGCTCCATTCACCTGCACTTCTCAGCCCTGCTGCCACTTCCTCAGGGAGGCCTGCCTTCCTGCGTACTCTCTTCCCTCCCCTCACCCTCCCTCTCAGCCTGCGTCATCCTCAGCACACAGTTATTAGTGTGGGGGTCCTTTGCTGTCGCCATTGTTTTTCGCGTCATTCTCTGCCTCACTGCGGGCCCCATATGAACGGGGTTCAGTCTGTTCTCCAGGTGCCGGCAGAAAGCAGAACAGTGCCTGGCCCCTGCGAGGTGCTCTGTAAACACTGCGGGCAGGCCCAGCCCGACGCCTCTCTTTGGGGTGTGATGCCCAACAGGGATGTGTTGACTCTCAAATAAACACAATTGGCAGCAGCACTAACTCTCCTCACCGCAGCGGGGCCAGGAGGACGCAGAGCTGCCGGGAAACACCACCTCACTGACGCACCCACGGGGACAAGCTGGTCATCTGACTTCCTGAGTTAGCCCAGCTTGCAGCCCACTGCAGGCCACAGATCCTTGACTCGGGATATGGTCTAAGTGGCTCCCGGGGCTCTGTAACGCTCTTCTTCAAGGGCGAACTCAAGGACACTGACCACAGCCCAGCACAGGAGGTCCGGGAGGAATCACCACCTTGTTTCCCAGGACAGACAGAGGGTGCAATGCCCAGGCGTGCTAATGCCGGGTCTGGCTCCCTCCAAGGCAGGGCCCCTTCAGACAGTAGAAAACAGAGCTGCCTTGGGAGCATGACTTCTGCAGAAAGCAACAGAGGATACTAACCAGGAAGCCCTCTCATAGGGACTGTCACCCAAGGCCGACGAGAGCCACTACTGGGGTCACATGATGATTTTTGGCAGTCAATGCAGCTATATAAACCTCTTGGGAAAAGATGAGAAGTTACCAGCCTGAATGTTTCCCATCTATCCGACTCATTAAGACAGCTCAGTGACCACTGAGCATCAGACAGAACACTGGGATTTTTCCCACTGAATCTATAACAATAAAAGGAATTTTAATCCTACCAATCTAGTAAATGAGAATATTCTACCAGAGTAGGGATCTCCATCCCCAAATTGAAATCATTCCTCTGGTATCAGCAGTATCCAATTTGTCTTTCCTCTGCTTTTCCAGGCAGAAGATACAAATGAACAGCAAGAACATATTCATTCGCTGACTTATTTATCTGCGAAATATCTTGCAATGATAAAAAATTTAAGCTGCATCCGAGGACTACTCAAAGGCTATGAGGGAGGTCACTCCAGTAATAGCCTCTGCTCGCTGGTGGAGGGACGCACTGCTGGTTAGAGACCAAAGCTACCACCACACAATGCTTCCCTGTGGACTCCAGGCCGTGGCAGCTCTCTCTGCTAGTGAAACTAACTTCACTCACCCTCACTCCACTCACTCAACACCCCTCAAATCCTGCCCCTCGCCCCCTCTCCACCATCACCTCTGTCCTGGATTGCCACCCCTGCAGGCTGGGTCCCCAACTTCCTCGGCCTTCCCCAAGTCAGGCTGTCTTTTCAAATACAAAACTTCCACCTGCGATTTCCAAACAAAATTAGTGCTGAGGCACGACCTTGAACTGACACAGCTGCCGCTGATGTTAAATTTTGAAGGAAATGGGCAGAACTCCACATCTGTCAGACACTGTACAAATCACTAGCTCAAGGCAGTTCCCACTTTCCTCAGTAGATCATAGTGTATTCCTCTCACTGACGTCCTCTGTGTGAATCTGGGTTTCCCAGATTGCTGTGACTAAACACCTTGTTAACGATCCCGAAAGAAATGAAAGCAGGGCTCAGCAGATGCTCGTTCATCATGATTCCCAGAAGCACTGTTTACAACAGCCAACAGGTGAGAACCTAAATGTCCACCAGCAGAGGACTGGACAAATGAAATGCAGTTACACATATGATGGAATATTATGCAACCTTAGAAAGGTGTGAAACACTAATACATACTACACCAGAGTTAAACCTTGAAAGCATCATGTTCTGTTAAGCCAAATACAAAATGACAAATATCACATGATGCCACTTTTACGAGGTACCTGGAATAGTCAGTTTCCTAGAGCAGAGAGTAGAATGGTGGTTGCCAGGGGTGAGGGAGACTGAGATGCTGTTTACTGGGTATGTAGTGTCAGTGTGGAATGATGAGAAAGTTCTGGACATGGATAATGGTGGTGGTTGTACAACACCATGAACATACTTAATGCCACTAAATTGTTCACTTGAAAATGGTTTTGATGGCAAATTTTATGGTCTATATAGTTTGCCACACACAAAAAAAGTAAAACCTTGTAAAAATCAATAAGAAAGAAGAAATGAGGGTGGCAGTGTCCAGTATGATTCCAAGGTGTGAGAGGCTAGTCTGTACCCAGCTAGTCAGAAGTTGTGGTAAAGAATGCAATGGAAATATTTTAATTTAGTTTATGCATATTGGTTTTCAAAAGGCCACTACATTTTTAGAATATTTACTAGGCTACTTAAACATGATTACTTAATCTATTGAACTGGTAATGACCAAGGAGCACCAGGAAAAAGTTATGGACATCCTAGAGTGCCAGGAACCAAGGCACCACCTATGAGTTTTGCTCACACAAAGAACCAAGCCTGAATTTCATCCACCACCACCACCACCCCCGAATTACAGGAATTACAGGGGACAGAGGGAAATGTTCAATGACACCACTGGGAGGCAATCAGTATATCTAAACTGTGAGAAGCACTGTAGGGCAAAGAAAACAAAACCTGGTCTTCAACAAGTACAAAGAAAGAAAGTGAGATGCAGGGGGTGCAGATTATAAGAGACTTAAGAGCTTCAACCAATTGCAGTATAAAGACCTTAATGGATCCTGATTCAAATTGTAAAACAAATTTTTATAGTTTATCCATATATATATATGAAAATTGATTTATATATATATATGAAAATTAGGGGAAACTGAATAGCTGACTGAATGCTTGGTAGTATTTAGGAACCATTAGCTTTTTTGTATGATAATGATACCATGGTTATGTCTTTTTTTTAAGATTTTATATTTCAGAGATGCATATTAAAATATTTACAGAGGAAACAATATGATGTCAGAGATTTGCTTCCAAATAATCTAAGTGGGAGGAAGGGAGAGTCAAGGGGGTGAAGAGAGGAAACCAAGTTGGCTGGGAACGGAACAGAACCTGAACAGGGAGATGGCTGCACACAGCTGAGGTCCCGGTTCTCTGCCTGTGCCCAGGCTTGCGGCTTCCGGTTCCCAGAGTTCAATGCTGACCTTCTTGTCAAACCTTTCTGCGCTGCTCCCCACCCCAACTCCTCAAGGCCCTGTGCTCCCAGGATAAAGCGCACACTTGTGGGTGCGCCCCCTCGCCCTGCTCACCTCCCCATCACACTTCCCACCCACCAGCAGGCCACCTGCTCAGGGACTCTGCCCTGGGGACACACCCCAGGCTTCCTGTTCCCCCGGCCCTAGCCTTCAGAGGTGCCTCGCTTGTGCTGGCAGGCTCTTCCCCCCGCCCTCCTCTGGAGAACTCCCCCACAGCGTGCAGCACACTCGCCAGCTCCCGAGTGCTTTAACTGACCCCTGCCAATGCCAGACGAGGAGCTTGTCCTCCATGCTTCCAGAGAAATGTGTTTCCCTACAGAGCATTTTCCAACATTAGTATTTTTATTTCCCATTGACTCACTGACCTGACTGCCTGGGACACAGATGCTCAATAAACATTTGTTGAATTAAGAAACAAATTGCTAAACAACTGAATAAATAGTATCACTAATAGTTTTCTCTGGTGATGGAGCACCACCTACACAGGCCCCATTATAAAGGTCGTGGTACAGGAAGAAATGGGTCTTTCCTCCTGCCTGTGAGGACCTGGAAAGCCACCTGGACAATAAGATTAGTGCATGTGAGCCACCTCCCTGGGTCACAAAGTGGAGACATAAGGACATGAGTCGACCTTATAGTTCCTGGAAAGCAAGGCCCTAACCGGAGAGCACCAGGGCTAGAAAGTGGCCCAGTCTGCCCCCAGAGTTCCAGCCCTGACCCTCGCCCCCAGGGCACTCACCTGACCACCAGTCATGTCTGGGGCCTCAGCTTCCTCCCCTGCCTCTTGAAAGCCTCTTCCAGGCCTAATGTTTTGTCATTTGACCCCAGTTTCTGACTGGCAGCCACAATTCTTCATGTGTTCATTGTGTCATAACTAGTTCTTGACCACTGATGATGTCCAGGCCTCACCAGGCAGTGTGACAAATTCCGACATGACCCCAGAGCTCAAAATCTTACAGAGAAGGAGAAGTCAGGCCTAGGAACGTCAACACCACAAAGCAGACCATGATGAGTGGCAGGAGAGGGGACAGCGAGACACCTGGGAGGTCATAGCTGAGCTAGAGTTCTTCCGGGCAGGGACACCGTAACAGGAAAACAGGACTGGGGCAGCCACCTCTCTGACCCAGCCCCAGACGTCGCCTCACATGGCTGAGCCCAGAGGCCCAAGTGCTCTGACCAGCTCAGGGGGCAGATTCTCACCGTCTTGCCACCTGCCTTGTCCACCTGGATTCATCACAGACACGAAGGTACCAAGTCCAGGCATCCATCTGGGCCTGACAACATGCAGATGAAGAAGGGATATTGTGACTCTGCTGTCTCTTCCTGTAGCTCACACTTAGGGGAAGATAAAATCTCCCCAGAAGACCCACAGCCAGCTTCTTCTCAAGCTGCGGGGCTGAAGCCACTGCACTAGTCCAGGGCCTGCCTCAGCCCCTAACACAATGTCAGGTCCAGGTGGTGCTGACCTGCTCAGCTGCTGGCCATCTCCACCCTGTACACAGGCAGGTGGTTGTCTTCGACTTTTGCTCTACCACCCAAGGAGCTGTGAACTAAAGAAACAGCCAGTCAGCAGGTCACAAGCAAAGGTCTGAAGAGGGCAAGACCCAAATCCAATTCCTGCGGCGACTATTCTCCACCCTCGTGGCTCTGAATCCTGGCTGCTCATTAGAATCACGCAGGCCCTGCCCCAGACCAATTAAACCTAAGTGTCCTGGGGTTGGGATCCAGGCACCTGTGGTTTTGCTGTTTAAGCTTCCCCGAGGATCCCAGTGCCACAGGAGGGTTGAAAAGCAGAGCTCTAACTGGGTGGTTCTCACACTTCAGCAGTGACAGAACCACCTGGAGGGCTTGTTAAAACACAGACAGTCTCGCCCCACAGCTGAGCTCCTCACTCGGTGGTCTGGGGTGGGACCAAGAATTTGCGTGTCTAGCAAACTCCCAGGTGCGCTGCTGCTGGTTGAGAACATGCATTCCCTCATCTTGATCCAATTGTCATCCATCTCAGCACTGCCGTCTCCTTTCTCACCTATAAAACAAAACGAATAATTGCTGCTGTGTCCCCCTTATTGAAAGGACTAAAGATAATGTCCACAAGACACCTAGAAGGTGCTCTCAAGCTGGAAGGTGCCATTGCTATACTGCTGTGTGCATGTCAGCGGGCTCTCTGGCTGTGACCCTGGGCTGGGGCAGCTCTCCTTCCTGCCTAGGATTTCCCTGACTTTTAAAAATGTTAGCACAAAAAAAAAAAAAAAAAAAAATTGTGTATCATGCTTTATGCATTGGTTCTAACTCTCTGGTGTTTTCTTATAGAATGATGCTTATCAGAGGAAAAACATCTGTTCCACTTTCTTTAATCTCTAATTTATCTAATCTCCCTTTGTAAAAAGGTATATTGCTAATGAGTGAATTTCTGCCAAGGGAAAAAAAATGCTTGTTTCAATTACTTATTCTTCTCATTGATTTACCCTCTGTGGTGTAATATCACACACCAGTGTAATGAATGGGCCCCTCTCCTCCGGCATCTTCATCACTGGCCACTGATAGCCTTCTTGGATAGAAAGATGTCATTTTCCATGTCTGCCTGAAGCACCAGACACAATGTTTGTCGGAATAAATCTCAGCAAGTGTCCTCACAGCCCAAGGCACAGGCCCTGGAGAACCTCGGTGGACTGGGACCATGTCAGAGAGCGGCCGCCAGAGGGCGCAGCAGAGCAGCGCAGCCGCGCAAGCGGGCATTTGTTTGTTCGCTGGAAAGGGTGTTTTTCAGAATCTGTAGACACCTAGATGTTTGAGAGTTGTTGGGGGTTTTTTCTTTTCATTTTTAAAAATTATAGTTTGTTAGAAAATAATATGATTTGCTCCCATGTGTTTATAAACGTCAATGAAGGTGATATTCAAAAGAATCGACTTGGATCAAAAGAAGGTAAATGAAAGTTTACAATTGCGGTGCTATGGGGGAGGGCAGGGCCGGTGGAAGGCCAACTGGAACGAGACCCTCACTTAACAAAGGAGAAAACTTGAGGATCAGAGAGTTCGCAACAGCACAACCAACAGACAGGAGGCCAGCCCAGCCCCCTGAGCCATGCTTCAGTTTGAGTCTGTGTTCTGGCCACAACCTCCCATCAGAGCCAGAAGGTGCAAAGAGCTGCCGGTGATGCCAGTTACCCCCAGTTACCTCTCTTATTCTCTTACCATGCAAAAAAAAAAAAAAAAAGACATAACATCTCATATTATAATGCAAGTTGCAATGTTTATGATACTTTCATTTTTTTTTCATTTTTTGGATCTTGGAAAAATATACATAACATAAAATGTACCATGTTAACCATTTTTAAGTGTCCATTTCAGTAACATTAAGTACATTGGCAATACTGTGCAACCTTCACTACCACCCCTCTCCAGAACTTTGTCATCTTCCCAAATTGAAACTCTGTCCCCATTAAACACTAACTCCCACTTACCGCTCCCCAGTCCCTGACAACCATTCTGTTTTTCTGTCTATGAATTCGCCTCCTCTGGGGACCTCATATGTGGGGAATCGTACAGCATTTGTCCTTTTGTGTCTGGCTTATTTCACTTACAGTGTCCCCAAGACTCAGCCGTGTAGTCTCATGTATCAGAATTTCATTCCTTTTTACAGCTGAATATTATTCTGGCCCTTTCATTCTTATAGCTGAGACCAGGAGAATACTACCAGGAAAAATGGGGGCCACTCTGACCCTCATCTCTCTGCTGAGGAGTCTGGTTGGGGTGCTGCCCCTGCAGGGTGCCGATCTCTGGCTCACGCCAGGTCTTCTAGCCCACAGCTGGCGCTCTTGATGCTGCCTCGGCCTGCCTTTCAGCCAAGCGCAGTTCCTCTGCCACAAAGAGAGGCTCCCTTCCTAGGAGGGGCACCCCGCCCGCCGAGGGAATGCAGGTGTGACGCCATGGCAGGCCAGGCAGGAAAGGGGGCCCAGACTAGGCAGAAACAACTCCCTGGGCTGACCTTTGCAGAGATTACACAACGCTCTCCTGCAGACCTGGTCACACAGGTAATTAAAACGCTTCTGGGGGGAGGGGAGGGATTCCAGCTCATGACAACTGCAGTTGACACAAGCCACCAGATGCACCAAGGCCCTTTAGGATTCAAAATCCCACTCTGCCCCCAGGTCTGATTGAACAGTAGGACTCATGACAAAGCATTCAAGGGATGCAGTCACTGGAGGCTCTTGTCCGGGTATGACAACTCACAGAAGAACGTTCACTGCTAATAACCAGCTCCAACTGTAGGCAACTAAGAATTAATTTCACAAGTGAACCACTCTCCATATCTACCTTTGGTATTAAAAAAAAACCCATTCTGGGTTTTATGATGTATGTCCCCATTACTGACATTACTATTATTAGCTAGCTATGTGCTTTTTGCTCATTGCATCATTTAATTCCCATACATGCTCCATGAGGGAATTAAGCTTTACAGATTACATAGCTTGCTCAGGGTTACACAGCTGGTAAACTGTAGCCAGGAGTCCAAGTAGTTGTTTTACGGCTTCAGAGCCAGAGATCAGGTTAAATGCGTGTCCCCACCTCAATAGGTGGAAGCCGTGCTTGGACGGGTAGATACTCCCTCCCCAGGCCAGAGCCTAGGACACAGCCACTTTAGCAAGACCCATTTGGGCACCTTCTTCTGTGCCCACCATTGTGGCAGGTACTCTAAGGGACATCAAGGAGAGGGTCCTGGCTCTCCTTGAGTTCACACCTAATAAATAAATACTTGAGTCCTCTCTGCAACTCATTGGGCTTATATTTGGGAGTAATATGGAAAGTTAAACATCGTCATTTTCTGGTATGTATTAAAGGAAATTGAGGAATAGTTTATGGGATGGCATTCAGATGAGAAAACAAAATACCTCAATTTTTACTCATACACTCTGCATGCAACTTTCCAGAGGCCCCATAGGTTGTGGAGAGAGCTGACATTATTCCATGACATTGTCCACCTTGGTCTAATAACCTCAGTCATATATTAAGGGGTATTTTCGGAAGAAGAAGGGGTGTCACCAGGATTCCAGTCAAAATGTTTTAAAAATGTAATGGAGCATTTCCTGAAACCGTATTTACTCTGGGAACACTGAGAGAAGCAAAAAAGGAAGCTGCCATTCATGCTGCTTGGTAGGATACTGAATTTTCTTGAATTCCAATAATTTCCATAAGAAGAAGCCACACTCAGAAAAGGCTGGCTGATCCTAAAAGGATTAAAATCTGTCCTGATGGTCCAAGAGCCCTTTGTCATTTCAGCTGCCTGTCGTCCTTGACCGTGTTTGCCGATTTTCCGATGTGAAGATGCTGGAGGTACTCCACACAGCGCCGACGTCTGGGAGGCCTGCAGACACAGTGCCGGAAGGGATGCTGTCTGATTGCGACCTGCTGATCCCCGTGGCTCCCAGCCCAGCGTGTTACCAAGGAAAAGAAGGTGCTTCCTCAGTTTGCAGTGAAACAGGAACCCTTGTACCAGTAAATAAGAAATAAGAAAGAAGTGTGCTTTTCCTTCTCCTAAATAACCAGAGACAAAAATAGGAAAAATTGGTTACCCATGAACAATGCTTTAATATCTAGTGAAAAAGTATCAAGTGAAAAAAAATGATCAGATAAAGGTATTTCTACTAAGACAGTTACTGAATAATTTCTAGGTCATACTTCAAAGGAAATTGGGGAAAAGATGTACTACAGAGAAAAGAGTGTATTATTTATAGTATATAGTACATTATTATAGGTAATACAGGAAGTTGGAAAAAAATGCATTACCAGTCATATAGTAATGTTGCACCCAGCTACTTACTTGATATGATATAATTGTATGAATGGTTCTAGGTTATCTCAAACTGAACATACTTAAAACCAAACCCATAATATTTTTCTGCCAAATGTGGTCATTTCCCATTTTCCATCTGTCAGGAATCCACAGTTGTCAGTTGCATAAGGTAGAAATCGAGGGGTCATCCTTAAAACTCACTCTCCCTCATCCCCTAGGTCAATCACTAAGGTTATGAATTATACCTTTGAAATATTTCTCAAATTTACTTCTCTCTATCTCTAGCCCACCTTTCAGTCCAGACTAGCGGCCTCTCTAAGCATGCGCACTGGGAGAGCCACATACTCAAATGTTTATTTACCCTTGCATCTGCCCCAATCCAGTTACTGCTCTTTCAGGCAGGTCTGATTAGGTTACCACTAGCTCCATCCCCACCTAAAATTCTTCAAGGGACAGTTGAAAGATGACCCAATCCTATTACTGCTGCACCCCTCACAGTTTATGACTTGCTTTAGCCAATGCAATGTGATCAGAGATGACACAGGCCACATTTGAGAAGAAGCCCCAGAGGCATTACCAGACTTTGTCGTTGTTGTTCTTCCTCCACCGTGAAAGGGGTGTGACCCAAATTTTAGCTCCTTCAACTGGGGCCCTGCAATGACAAGGACCATGGAGCACCGCTGCAGCTGGCCTAGAGTCAGGTTGTAACCTGCAAAAAGTACACATATGTTACTGGGAGCTAGTAAGAGGTTTGAATCTGTTTGTTACGCAGCATTACCTAGTGAATGCTAACTAATACATGGGGCTTTGCATTACTCTTAGATTAAAAGCCAAAATCCATAACTTGACTTCAAGGCCCTACCTCCATTTCATTAAATTAGCCTTGCTTCCCCACCCCAGGCCTTTGTTCACTATTGTTAATGACCACTTTAGACTTTAGCGTCAATGTCACTTCCTTAAGGAAACGTTTCCCTGACCCCTCTGTCAATCTACCACATGCCTCTCCTTTGTAGATCTGTAATTTTATATTTATGTGCTTGGTCATTAGATTGCTATCTCTACTTCTCCTTAAAGAATTAGTCACAACTGTAATTTCCTTGATTATTTAAACTCTACCCCTCCTCTGACCACCACACATTCAAAAACACACTCTCAAAGTCTCAGGATAATACCTTCATACCTTCTGGACCATTGAACATGACGGCTTGCAAATTTCCTGGCACATAATAGATGTTCAATAAATTTTTCTAAATGAATGGAATTCATAGATAAATTCATAGATGACCAAACACTACAGGTTAAAAGTATATTGTCAAATGTAAATACAACAATTATGAAAGCATTTGCTGAATTGAGTAACATGATGTAATGCTGGGATATCATTAAAGAACAGTACCAGATTACTGTAATCTGAACATCTCCCTGTCCCCACATCAACACCATCCCTGCGTCTGAGGAGCAGATGGTAATGCCTCAGTCATATCATATATCATGAGGCCTGACAGCTGTGCTTCTCAAACCCTCACCTGCTTCAGAATCACCTGGAGGACTTGTTGAAAATACAGGTCTCTGGGTGGGACTCAGGAGCATGCCCTTCTAACACACTCTGGGTTGTGTAATGCTGCTGGCCTGGGGACTGCACTGAGAACTTAGGCCTTAGGGAGGGCGGGAGACAAAAAGTGCTGTGCCCCAGGGCCTTTGCACTGGTTATCTCAGCATTCTCACTCAGTGTCCACCCACATGCCATATCTCACAAGCCACTTCTACTCAACAGGTAGAACCTCTGCTCTGAACATCTGCTCTTAAGCTACATCATCACAAAGGAGGCACAGACACCGGAGAAATCACACATCCCTGTTTATTTTTTTATATATATATTATAAGATGTGGTTTACTCAGTAGAACTTCTCACTTCCAGCTGAAAAAAAGGTTAAGTTCATCTGTGCTTCAAAAGTGAGATGTGAGCACAGAGAAAACCAGCTGGGGAGCTGCCCCCCAGAACCCCTCAGCCTCAACCCAGCAGTCTGTCCCTGAGGAGCGTCCCCCTCACTGTGGTACAGGGGGGTCATCAGTCTCCTTCCACCCTCCCTGCCCCCTCACCTCAGCCTCCGTCATGACTGTGCTCAGATGCACTCATACTGCAAACCACTGACTTTGGGAAGGAGAGAGATTTTTACAGGGCTTTAAACCTTGAGCTAGCAGGATTCAGATTTGAACTGACATTTCAGGGTAACCAAGACCGCTTTTCTGGGATCCCAAGTAGGAGGAGAGATGCAGGGCCAGGAGGCAGGCTGGCAAAGAGATGAGGGGAAAGGGAGGTGGTCAGAGGGCACCGGAAGGTGCAGTGCGGAGGGCCGGGTGCGGCCAGGGAGGCTGGGAGGGGAGGCGGTGGGAGGGCCCGGCCTGGTGGGCCTGGACCACCCAGGGTGCACCGCCCCCTGTAGCAGGAGCTGCCTCTCTGTTCGCTCATGTTCCCACTCAGGGCATCCGAATGTCCTGCTCCAGGCTGGCCATTTTTGTTTGGCTAATATTATGGGCTTAGTGTGTCCCCTAGAATTCATATGTTGAAGTCCTAACCCTGGTACCTCAGAATGTGGCTATATTTGGAGATAGGGTCTCTAAAAAGATGACTAAGTTAAAATAAGGGCAGATGGGTGATCCAATCCTATTCCAGTTTGACTGTGTTCTTATAAAAGAACAGACACACCCAGAGGGAGGACCATGGGAGGCACGGGGAGAAGGCACTGTCAGAAGGCCAAGGGGTGAGGTCCCCAAGGAAACAGCCGCACACACCCTGGTCTTGGGCTCTGGGCTCCAGAATGACAGGACACTACATGGCTGCTGCTGACGCACCTGGTGTTCTTTGTTCCGGCAGCCAAGCCGCCAGACCCAGTCAGCACTGAAGTAGGGGTGGTCATCCGTGGAGACAGGGCATCAGGGGAGTGGGGGGGACAGCAGAGACAGCCCTGCCCTCCCTGTAAGCTAAGGGACATGCCTTAGGATAAGCATAAGACAGGTCTCTGCAGAGCTCTGAACCCAAAGAGCAAACCAGAACCACGCTTCTGCAAAACTGTGTACAGTGGCAGGGCAACAGCGCTGGCCCCCAAATTCCAGGGAGCCTCCCTTTTGAGATGCCCCCTGCGGGGGAAGCCTAGAACAGCGGACAGAGAGGGGGGCCTGCAGCTGCAGGGTGGTCAGTGCCACATCAGGTGTCACGGGGCTCCCTACAGCCATCCGTGGTTATGGGTCAGCACAGACAAAGTACAGGAAACCGCTTATATACAAACCTCAACTGGAAAAAATAATTTTTTCATGACATTGTCCTACCAGTATTCACTATAGAATTACAACAGCAAAAACTAAAACAAAAAACTCAATCCCTGAGTTAAATAAGCAAACACTTAAGCAATATAAGAAGGGAAGAACTTAAAATAAGCAGCCCCTGCAGCCAGGCAGAGCCCTGCCACCTCTTATAAGGTCTGCCTGAGCGCTCAGCTCTCAGACCGGCAGTGTCAGGGGGCGTCCCCTCCCCCGATGCCCGGCCCTGCATGGCTGCCCAGGGCACCCAGGACCTGCCCTTCTCTGAAACCTCGAGAGCCCCTGCTCACTGCCAGGAAATGCAAGGGATGAAGCGACTGCCAGGCCTCTGGTCGCGCGAGGACAGCCCCTAGCATGGCAAAGCGCATGTGGCACACACATCCACTCACGTAAAAACCAAACAGCCAGTCCCGGTGGGAGTACCACGGAGACCTGCAGGCCGTTGCTGATGAAGACCCTAGAAGGCGGCTGTCCGTGCTAGCTGCTCCGTAAATGCATCTAAGGAAAACCGCCTGGGGCTATCATTCTTAGTAGCTTTAAAAATATGTCAAATTAGTCATATAGACACTACATTTATCCATCTGTCACTATTCCTGGCCCTACTCCTCTTTCTGTTAATTTATTATGCATGATCAGAAAGATATCTTTTCTTGAGCCCCAAAGCTACTTTGTTTTCCTGAGTCTGGGGTGCCTATGCGGCTGACAGCACCCCTCACCCGGCCCACTCCACCCACCTCATCACCTCCTGCTCTTCCATGCATCCACGGATGCAGAACAGGGGACAGAATGGCCAGAACGCCCCAGAAAGGTGGGGACAGAGCCTGGAGATGGTTGGATTTCAACCAATCAAAACCCATTTCAGTCCCTGAAATGTGCGTTTCTCACTGAATCCCAATTCTTCACACTTATTTTAGGATATGATTTAACATGAAATGTGAAATATTTACTTTGTGACACGGGGTTTGGTCTGTACGCCGATTCCACAGTGTAATCCCCTTGGAGGGAGACGGCTTAAGACTGGAGCTGGCAAGAAGTGCCTCCCTCCCTGGGGAGCTGCCGCCCATCTCAGTGAAGCCCACAGGAGTGCGGTGGGGGACAGGCAAGAAAGCAGCCCTCTTCAAACAGGGACCCTAGGGAGCCAGTGCCCCCCACCACACAGCCCCAGCCATAGCACTGGGGGCTGGGCAGAGGGCCCATTTAGCCACCTGTCCTCTCTGAGAGGCAGAAAGTATAACCCTGTGCATTCTTCCCCATCTTTCTGTCATTTTTGGAGAGGCAGCAGTGTTTAAGAATGTCAGGTTTAGTCCTCCGTCAGGTTCAAACCTTTGCCTTTTCTGAGACACCTTGGACAAACCATCCTACAGTTTCAGTAGATTTAGCTTCCTTCACCTACCCCATAAGGGTTTTGTAAAAATCAAATGAGGTAATTCTTGTAAGCACCAAAGATAGGGGTGGCGGGTAAGA
Source organism: Manis javanica (assembly GCF_040802235.1). Taxonomy (NCBI): domain Eukaryota; kingdom Metazoa; phylum Chordata; class Mammalia; order Pholidota; family Manidae; genus Manis; species Manis javanica. The sequence goes on from NC_133168.1 coordinate 71,295,179, forward strand.
AGGGACCAATCGATGCTAGTTGTTGAAGCCATTTTATTGTTATTATCATATAGGGTTCTTATAAGTATTAAATAAGCTAACAAGTGCTGTTGTGGTATAAAAGATAGAAAAGTCAGCTAATGTCTTTTACAGGTAAAAAAACAAAGACAGCAGAAGTTTAAGTCACTTGCACAGGGCACATCCATTTGGGAAGTTAAACCCCAGCTTCATAATCCACTATGTACTGGTCCCAGCTGTGAACCCATTACAGATGCTTTGGGGGCTCCCAGAGAGAACCCCCATGGTGGGGGCAGTAAGAACAGCAGTGACTTTTCCCATTAGCTCTGCTAATGGTTTGCCCAGGAACATGCAGATTCACACATGCTGCTCCCAGGAAGTATCTGCTTTGTGACCCTTAGTTTGGTCTGTACCTCAATTCCATGGAGCTGCAAAACCAAGCCAGACCTGGAAAGCACATTACGTTTGGAATCAAGATATGGGTTCAAAACCCCTGCTTCAAACTATGTCAGGGGATGCCATTCACAGGCTGTGGAATACAATACACCGTGAATGACGATCCCTGGAGTTGTGCAAACTGTGGGTCATAGGCAGAAACAGAAATGACTCCACTCCTACTGTTTCCCAGCCATCCATGTAAGAAGCTAGATCCTGAATAGAAGAGAAATAAGTCAATGATCCACAGAAGCAGAATGGTCAGGGGAGTTTTATGAACAAGAAGAACTGAACTAATATTCCATTCTTAATATGTGTGTGATACCCAACAGTGGGTGACACAACCCCACTCTGGTGACACCAGCCCTACTTCTGTCTTTGGGTTGATGGCACTTTGCTGCATGGAAGGATTACAGCATGGGTCTGCTGGTGAATGTTTAACAACTTGTTCTCTGGGAAATAAAAGCCTTAATAGGTAGTGTTTCCCAATTCCTGTGGTGTAAATAACCCCATAAGGTCATTTCCAAACTACCACATGACCTCACTGAAGCAGAGCTGGAAAGGAATGTACATAAGTACATAACAGGGCCATGGCCAGCAAGATTGTGGAGATAGCCAGGGGAAGACAGCAAATACAGGGGCTAAATAGACATGAATTTGGCAAAATTGAAATCCAAAGACAGGGTGACTGAGAAAAACAGAATTCACTCTTAAGAATCCCTGCATATGCAAGTTAGTTAGTAGTTTAAAACCTATACATGCTAAAGGTACTCTACAAGAAGATATGTCAAAGAAATAATCAATCCTCCCATGTTTTCTTCCACATGCTACCTCTATAGCTTTTCTTCTTCCTTCCTAATTACAACCCTTAAATAGAATTCGTGCCTCATATCGTATTTACCGAGCATCATAATTCCTCCAGGTGGTAAAGATACCTCGAGACAAGTGCTAGGCATAGAAGCCACAGGGCATAAATCTGCAAAGAAGTAAAAAGCTAACCTTTTCAAACAATATGGCTTCTCTCTCACTTACCAACTTTACATTTCCCTGTATGGCCCCACAAGATAATGGTTAGCCAGAGACAGGTAAGATTCCTTAAGAGAGGAAAAACCTAAGACAGGCACAGTCGCAGGGGTGCCATCAGGTGAGAAATTGGGGAACAACAGGGGTGAAGCTTAGAACCTCACCCCCCCCCCCGTTTTGAGAGAAAGCTTCTGCAACCGTGGATGTTTTATTGCCCTTGTCTAGCTCGGATTAGCACATAGTCTACAGGCACACACATGATCATCTACAATTGCTCTCTTACAACACTAAACTATGTTTTCTACCTTTATCTTGCATCTACCTACCACTTCAGCATTTTATTAAAAATAAAATTAATAATAATAATAAAGGGAGAAATGTGGGATCCACATATAAATCAAGTATAAAAATCAAACTAATATTCATATTTGACCTGATTGTTTATAGTTCATAATGCGTGATCAAAACCGAAAGTTTCTGTGAAGAATGCCCTTGTACTGTTCACCATGTAAGAACTTATTCACTATGTAAGAATTCATTCACCATGTAAGAACTTGTTCATTATGCTTCAGAAGATTGGAGACTGACGAGAATTAGGCTTGAGATGGACTAATGATTGTGCATTGAGCATTGACCCCCCCTATACAGAATTTTATTGTTGTTAACAACCATTTGATCAATAAATATGAGAGATGCCCTCTCAAAAAAAAAAAAGAAGCCCTGCATATATTTCAGAAGATGTTGATTATTCTACTGTATATAGTTCCTCAAGATGACTCCAGTGGGCTAAAGATGTGGAGAGACCCAAGTGCAAAGAGATGGAATATAAGAGATCCAAAATCTTAGCCAAAAGCATACATGACAGGCTGAGGGGAAGGGTTTTCTGATTTTCCTGATTTATGAATCTCAGCAAAAATACTATAAGACAGAAGGTATAAGATTTTCTGAGTTTAAAATTAGAGAATATAAGCCCAAACTCCTTTCATGCCTTTTTTTCCTATAAATCTGAGTTACCTGGTCCTCTGGCTTCCAATTGTTCTTGCCTCAGTTCTTCCTCTATGAATTATGTTGATTATGAATTTCCCATGCCATAGCCCTCTAAAACTACCTGTTAAAATAAGTAACAGATGAAAGACGCTTCACTGAGGGCATTTCTCCACTGACACCTAAGATTGCTATAACTATGAATTCAGAAATAGTTTTCCTTTCAGAATGATCAATTACAGAATCCCTAAAACTAAACATCAACAAACAAAACCTGAAAACCAATTTTAAAGAATGCCACTTGAAGTTTATATCTTTTTCCTACAAAGAATTAATAGCTTTTTCAGACTACATCTCTCACAGTAGCTAGAAAACATGCACAAAATATGAGAAACATCTTTAAAGGTATCAAAGGACCACCAAGAGAGTAAGGACCTGAAAAACCAAGATCCTTCAAGAGAAAGAAAATAATCTTTTCCCCTGCAGTTACTTCTACTCAAAAGTAACAGCAGAGAGAGACTGAGAGGCCAAGCAAAGATTTCAGAAGTCTCACAGAGCTGGGCAGACAAAGATTGGAACATGGGGCCCATAAAGAAAGAGTGCCCTACTAAATACGTGAGGCTTCTAGCCAGGCCCCTAAAAGACGACTCCTTGGAGAATGCATGCTTGTCCATGTAGGAGCATGCAAAAACATTAAAGAACAAAACTGAGTCTGAATCACATCAATCTCTGATTAGATTGAAATTATCAATCTCTACATTTATTAACTGCAAGAAGAAAAAGTAAATTCTCTTGGAAGAAAGATATAATCATTGAAGTCAAAAAAAAAATCTCCAAAAATTTTATATAGAACTATTATAATTCAATAAAAAATAACTAGGGCAATTCAATTAATAAAAAGACAAGGATGGACAGAAGCCAAAAAAACAAGAAAAAAAATTAAGACCATAAGAGATTGAAATATTAGAATTATATGACAAAATATGAAAATAAATGAGTAAAATATTCAAGAAAATAATGAGAATACAGACAATTTCAGCTGAGAATTAGAAATTATAAAAAAGGAAAAAATGGAAATTTGAAGCACAAAAATAAATAATCAAAATTGAGAACTCAATGGATGAGTTTAACAACAGATTCAAAATGGTAAAAGAGAGATTTAGTCAAATGGAAGACAGTTAATAAGACAATATCCAGACTGAAGGACAGAGATCCAAAAGAATAGAAAGAACAAAACACAGCATAAGAGCTATGGGAAAGCAAGAAAATGTCTAATATTTATAATTGGAGTCTCATAAAAAGAAGATTGAGACAATTGGGTGTGAGATGAATTTGTATCATGCCAACTTACCTAAGCTGGAACTACTTTTACTAGACTTTTCTTCCTTATGTAGCATGGATCAGTGTGGGTTATAGGAGACATTTTGTGCAAGATTCAGAACACAGGAGTATATTAGCAATCCTATTACTTTTAAGGTCAGGTCATAGCAGGGGACAGGGTGCTATTACATCTCACACACCTTGTCATTTACCTTCTGACTCAAACTTTACAGGCCTAAGGCATCAACCAGCTCCTTTCAGATTTCCTCCTTCAATATCTTCAACTCCTGAGCCAGGCACATTTTGGCCTCTGTGTCAAAGGATGTCAGCTTCGTCTACAGAATACCCATCATCAAAGTCAGAGTTTTGAAAGTAGTGAGAGACTGATATGGGTTCCCCATTTTCTCTTCCTACTGACTTCAGGCTATAGTGCCATAAACAGGAGAAACATTTTCCCCTAGATTACACAACTAGTTTGGGCAATTTCACAAGGTCAAATCACTATAATAAATTGTGTGTGCCTATGTGTGTATATGCATGTGCACATGCAAATGCCTGCATGTATATATGTGTTTGAGTGTGTACATGTAACTCCTAGTGGTTTGTTTCTCTGATTGAAACTTAATACAAGATAGAAACAATATTTGAAGAGATGATGGCTGATACTTTTCAAAAACTGATGAAAAACATCAAAACACAGATTCAACATAACATGGTACACCTGAAACTAATATAACATTATATGTCAATATACCTGAATAGGAAAACACACACACAGATTCAAGCAGCATGATAGATTCAATCCCCAAAGTGATAATTATAAAGAAGCATACATTATAGGGAAAAAACTGCCAGAAACCACAACAAATAGTAAATTGTAAAAAGTAGCAGAACACTGTCAAATGCTCAGAGGGTATGAAGCAACAGGAACTCTCATTCATTGCAGGTGGGAATACAAAATGGTATAGCCAACATGCAGGACAGTTTGGCAGTTCTTACAAAACTAAACATACTCTTGTCATATGATTCAGCAGTCATGCTACTTTGTATTTACCTAAATGAAGTGTAACCTTATGTTTACACAAAAAGCTGCATATAGATGTTTATGGCAGCTTTATTTATAACCACCAAAACTAGAAAGTAACCAATTTATCCTTCAGTAGGTGATTGGATAAATAAACTGGGGTAATCCAGATAATGGAATATCACTGCTAAAAAGAAACAAGCTATGAAGCCATGAAAAGACATGGAGGAACCTTAAATTTATGTTATTAAGGGAAAGAAGCCAATCTGAAAAGGCTACATACCATATGATTCTAACTGTATGACATTTTGGAACATGCAAAACAATGGAGACACTTAAAAAAAAACAATCAGTGGTTGCCAGAGGTTTAGGGGAGGAGGAGGATGATTAGGAGGAATACAGAAGATTTTTAGGACAGTAAAACAATTCTGCATGATACTACAATGGTGGATACATGTCATCATGCATTCATCATGCCACACAACCCAAAGAATTAACACCACCAAGAATAAATCCTAATGTAAGCTATAATAATGTGTCAGTGTAAGTTCATTGTAACAAATTTACCATTCACATGCAGGATACTGACAGTAGGAGAGGTTATGTGAGGGGGTGATATATGGAAACTGCTTTCTGCTCAATTTTGCTATGAACCTATCACTGCTCTAAAAAAATGAAGCTTTTTTTTTTTAAGAAAAAGCAGAAGGCATATTACAACAAAGGAGCAATAGTAAGACTGGCAACAGACTTTTCAATAGAAACAATAAAATCCAGCAGACAATATAATATTTTCAAAGGACTGAAAAACCATAACTGCCAACCTCTAGAATTAGATGTTGTTATACCCAGCAAAACTGTCCTTCAAAAAATGAAAGTAAACTGCTTAGAGATGCCAACAGTTGGAAAGAGCTTTGCCGCCATAAAAAAAAGAAAAAGCTAGACAATGAAAGTTCATTACTTTCTAGAAACTACCAGAGAACTCAGATTGCTGTTGGCCCAAAATCTAAGGAGATATAGACAACTTCACTGAAAGGTTGTTGGTTTGGCTGAGGTAGATGAAAGTAGATATTAGTGAGAAGTGTTCAGCTATTAGTGAGTTGCTGAAAGCTGAGTGTGTACTGGGAAGTGCATGAAGCCCCTAGGAGTCAAAGAAATTGGGGGAATTTACACTCTCTTTAGACATTTTGTCCATGGTCTTCACCCAGAGCTGAAAGAAATTGGTAAGAGTACTATAAAGTATTCCTTGAGGTGTAGACCTGCAGGTGAGGAAGAGCAGGTGCAATGGAGAGGTAGAAAATCTACTTACACCTTCTCCTCTACATCACCTATGAAACAAAAGCCTTAATCTGTGGAGGAAGGGCAAAAAACACTGCTGCCCTTAGGACACTAACGAAAACACGTTGCTGCTCAAGAAAGGGAACTAGGCAAAAAAATACCTTATCCCAGTGGGAGAAGGGCAAGAATATGTGCTGGGCTTAGAACTATAGTTAGAGAACAATTCAGATCTCTCTCTGATTTTTTTTTTTAGTAATTAACAGTTATTTGATCAACTCATTCCAATTATTTTCCTAACTTTATTGAAGTATAATTGACAAACAAAAATTATATACATTTAAGGTGTACTGTGTGCCAATTTGATATACCTAATGTTATGAAGTTATTACCACTGAATTTCATTAACAGAGTAACAGGGACACTGAAAATGTAATACTTCTGAGGCATAAGGGACACCACCTGCCTAAGACTGAGGTTTCATCAGAACAACAGAGAACCATCCCCACCCCCACTGCCCCACAAGCCTGACTACCACTAAATAATGAGGAATGGTATAGGACATCTGGGACAATGAAGGAAGAGGACAAAAACTTAGAAAGGACCTTCTCTAAGACACAGTGCCAAAGGAAGACCTATAACTGAGGATGGAATACACACTGAAGAAAAAGCCCTTTGGAAAATCTGCCCCCACTCTAAACACTAGATGTCTTTGGAGAACTTGAAGCCTGCAGTGCTCTGAAGGTAAACACACAACAAACCTCACACCTAGCCGCATTCCTATCTAGCTTAATTCAAAGCACTTCACAAAATACTTAGCAGAAGAAAAAGTGTGCACATTCCAAGCAAAGAGCTACTGACTCCACTCTCTAGTGCTATGCAAGATATACAGCTTTCAAAAGAAAAATGATGAGGTGTATGAAAAGGTAAGAAAAAAATTACGCATTCAATGAGGCAAAGCAATGATCAAAACCAGACTCAGCTATGACACCGATGTGGGAACTATCTAATAGGAAATTTTAAGCAACTATGATTAATATGGTAAAGGTTCTATGGGGAAGGTAGAAAAGAGACAAGATCAGATGGGCAATTTCAGCAGAGATTGAAATTCTAAGAAATATCAAATGCAAATGCTACAGATTTAAAAAAATCTAAAAGAGAAGGTCTTCAATGAACTAACTCACCAGTAGGTCTGACCCAGTGGTAGATCAATAGATACAACACAAACAGAAATATGAGAAAAATTAATTCACACGTGTATACACACACACACACACACACACACACACACACACACACACATACACCATATATCACATTTAAACTACTGATAATAAAAGACAATGAGAAAATCTGAAAGTCGGCCAGAGAAATAAAACACATTATCTAGAGAGGAACAACATAAGAATTAAGCAGATGATTCTTTTCATCAGGATTCATGCAAGGTAGAAGGTAATAGAACAACATCTTTCAAATCATGAAAGAAAACAAAGCTATCAAACAAATTCCCTACAACAGAATTTAAAAGGAAATTAATAAAGGAAAGTAAAGACTCTCAGACAAACAAATACTGAAGGAATTAATGGCCAGCAGATGTACTTTATAAGAAATTTTAAGTGACATAATGAAGTAGCTCAGGCAGAAGAAACCTTACAGAAGCATGGATCTACACAAAGAATGAAGAATACTAGAAATGGAATAAATGAAGGTATGATAAAGTGTTTCTTATTTTTAACTGCTTTAAAAGGACTACCTAAAGGAAAAATAGTAGCTGTGTATTATGTGTTTTGTCATATATAAAAAAGAAAATGTGATAATAATAGCACAAAGGATGGAAGGAAGAATTGATAATATACTATTGCAGCATCCTTATTCTACATAAGAAGTGGCATAATATTGATTGACTGCAGATTCTTATTGATTAAAAATACATATTATAAATCCTAGAGCAATCACCAAAGCAAATTTTAACAGATACTAATAATGTCAACAGAGGACAATAATGGAATTTCTTAATGTTCTTTACATATAAGAGAAAGCAGAAGAAAAACGGGTGAAAAACAAAGATGGAACAAACAGAAAACAGCTATCAAAATGATAGATTTTAATCCAGCCATGTTGGTGATGACATTAAATGTAAACAGACTAACCATTCCAGTTAAAAAGCCAAATTTGACAAATTTGATAAAAAAGTAAGATCAACCTACATTCTGTCCACAAGAAACTTCCTTTAAATATAAAGGAAGAAACAGGTAAAAAATAAGGATGAAAAATTATATATCATGCAACCAAGAGAGAGTTGGGTAACTATATCATTATCAGCCACAGTAGACTTAAGAACAAGGAGTGTTGTTGGAGTTAAAAAGGAACATTGTATAATAATGGGGCCAGTTCTCCAAGAAGAGTATCTAACCACAGAGTTTCAAATTACATGAATCAAAAACTGATAGAACTGAAAGAGGAAATAGACAAATTCGCAATTATAGTTGGAGGCTTCAATAGTCCCCTCTCAGTAATCAATGGAACAAGTAAACACAAAGTCCATAAGAATATAGAAGACCTGAACACTATCAATCAAATCGATCTAATTGACATTTACAGAACACTCTGCCCAGAAGCAGAATGCAAGGTGTTTGCAAAAACCCATGCAACATTCCTCAAGAGAGGCCATAAAACAAGACCTTAACAAGTTTAAAATGATAGAAATCATACAAAATATGTTCTTAGATGATAATGGAATTAAACTAGAACTCAATAACAAAATGACATCTGGAAAATCCCCAAATATTTGGAAATAAATAGTACACTTTTAAACTATCCATGAGCCAAAGAGGAAGTCTTCAGGGATCCTAGAAAATATCTTGGACTGAATGAAAATGAAAACACAAAGCATATCAAAATTTGTGAGATGCAACTAGTGTTTAGAGAAAAATTTATAGCATTACATGTTTGTATTAGGAAAGTAGAAAGGCCTCAAATCAGTAATCTAAGTTTAAACCTTATCAAACTAGGCAAGAGCAAATGAAACCCAGCACAAGCAGAGGAAGGAAATAAAGAGCAGAAATCAATGAAATTGGAAACAGAAAAATGAAGGTATAATAAAGACATTTTTAGAAAAACAGAATCTAACAAAATTCATTGTCACCAGAAGGAAATTACTGAAACAACTTTTTCAGGTAGAAGTCAAACAGTCCTAAGTGAAGCACAGAGACACAGTGTATTAGTTTCCTGTTGCTGCTGTAACAAATTACCACAAATGTATGGCCTGAAACAATATAAATGTATCATACAGTTCTGGAGATTGGAACACCAAAATGGGTCTCGCGGAGCTAACATCCAAGTGTCAGCCGGGCTGCATTTCTTCAGGAGACTCTGGGGAGAATCCATTTCCTTGCCCTTTCCAAGATTAGAGGTTATCTATCCACTCATTCCCTGCATCATTGCCCCATTTTACTCCATCTCCAAAGCCAGCAATATTGTGCTGGGACTTTCTCACGCTGCCGTTTCTCTGGTGCTCCCTCTCTGTCTCCCTCCTCCACATTTAAGGACCCTTGTGATTAGACGGGGCCAACAAAATAATCCAGGATAATCCTCCTATTTTAAAGTCAGCTGATTAGCAACCTTAATACCATCTGGAGCCTTGATTCTCCTTTGTTATATAACTTAATATATTCATAGCTTCTAGAGATTAGGATGGAGACATCTTTGGGGGTTGGGGGCTTTATTTCACTTGTAATATACAGACAGAAATATACAGAAAGGAAAAAAGTCACTATATAGATAAATCTAAAAGAAAATTGGCTGTTAAACAATAATCACAATAATATTTTGAGGGGGTTTAAATATATAAAGAAATAAGATACCTTAAAAGGATGGCACGACAGGCAGGCTAGGAGGTAAATGGAGTTAAACTGTTCAGGTCTGTGCATTGCGCAGGAAGAGATGTATGTGACTTTATGTTAGGTTTTAATAAGGCAGTGCTGTTGTGTAACCAGTAAAAGGCCCTTGGGTAACCAGTAAAAGAATGTATAACTTAACTGACAGAGAGGGGATGTGGAATTGTTTTTAAATATCTAATTAGCCCAAAAATGGGCAAGAAAGGAGATCAAAAGAAACATAGAATAAATGGGACAAATGGAAAACATAGTAAGACATGGGTTCAAAAATACATTTTAAGAAATCTCGTATTATAAGATTTGGGTTCAAAAATACATTTTGAGAAATCTATGGCCTGGGAAATGTATGTTAATTAACTACAATCATAGGACTTAATAGTGGCGGAGAGCAGAGCAGTCCTGCATCCCCTTCTCTCTCAAGAAAACCCATGGTGCCCAGCCCTGCCACCTCCTGGGTGGCTCCTGGGGCACTCCACCACCCCCTGCCCCTTGCCTGAGCTCTCTCCATGACCAGAGGCCCTTGCCCTTGCCTCTAAAGCAGTCCACATCTTCCCGGGACTGTTTCAACTTGCTGGTAAGTTCTTTGCATTTGTAACTGCATATTGTAAACGTATACACAATATCAAATAAGATTCCCTTAGATTTTAAATGACCAAAAGCAAATATCTATAGCTGAGTCCTGTAGTGGGGCAGCTGAGTGTGGCTGCTCCCTGTACAGCACTAGCACACCGAAAATGCATTTCACAACACAAGGAATTACACACCTGAAGTGTAGTAACCGCTCCCAGGCACCAAAAGAATGCATTTTGCTCTCAGACATCCTACGCACAACTATGCATATTTGCATTAGTACCGATTAATTTAAGGTGATACCAACTCAGAGAGGCCCTCATTTGCTATCAAGGATAGTAGTGGAGGTGGGGGAGGTGGGAAGGAGAAGAAAATGTGCTTTTGCCTGCCAAGTGGAAACCTCTATAGGAGAGTCCACTACGTAATAACTGTTCAGAATGAGTGGCCATCCCCCAACTTTCCCAGATTGAATATTTTACCTTCACCATCTAAAGCACAAAAGAGATGAGAGGGGACAGGGGATGGCTTTAAAACAAGGTCCCTGACATGGCTGGGAGGGGCGCCACAAACAGGGCCTGGCAGGGCTTCCCTGATCTTAGCCAAAGCAAGGACCAGGCAGCATCTAGCAATCCCAGCACTCGACTTTCCTCTCCCAAATGAATCTGGGGAGGGGAATGTACGGGGGTGGCACATGTGGGCTCAGGCAGTTAAGGTGTGGTGTAGCCAGCAACCCTCAGGTACCTCTTAATTTACTGCATCATAATGTGCTTGACCTCTAGGTTTTCGGCAGTCCCCATGCTCTCCCTTCAGTGAGGTCCTTCCTCACTGTCCTTCAGCTTCCCCCACATCCATTGTGTGTCTCTGTGAATGTCGTGTCTGTTGGTGTCTTCCCCACCACAGGGAAGGGGCAGCGAGGGAGGAAGGCAGCGAGGCGTACCCCCTTCACTTCCTCTTCTCTGACATCATCCTGGCCACTGGAGATGTTTGTTGTTCAACCCAACCATTGCATCTTGAGACCTACTGTGTGTCAGACGTGCTGGGAGTTCAGACAACAAAGATAACTCAGACCCGGCCCCCATCTTCAGGTAGCTCTTGGTCCAAGAGGAAAGACAGACATGCAAGCAGACTTTGTGGTGATGATGCATCCAGAGACCACACTAGAAGCTGCTGGGCACCTGCAGGACCCTCACGAATGGCTCCCACAGTAAAATTTGGTATTCCTAGGAAAACCAAATTATCTACCCCTCCTATCCTTCCATCAGAAACCATTTCAAATAGCCACTAGAGCTCTCACAGAATGATTTCTCCAATTTAGAAAATTGTTTTGCAATTTCTTTAGAAGTTAAAGATACACTTACTATATGACCTATCAATATTACTCCCAGATTTTTACCCAATAGAAATTAAAGCTTATCACCAAGCACCTGCACTTAAATGTTCATAGCAGCTGCATTCATTATGACTAAGACTGGAAACAACTCAAATGTCCATCACCTGTTGATAAGACAAATTGTAGTACACTCATTGATGGACTACTACCCCTGAAGAAAAAGAGACAGAAAAAGATACACACACCAATGTGGGTGAAAGACACACACACACACACACAATTTCAAGAAGAAAAGTATTAAGGCATATAAACCATTTTAGATTCGAAATCTTTGGGTATTCAAAAACTATATGAATTGTTTAGAGTTTGTTTCTAAGTCCTGAAACCAAGAACTTTTCTTTTTGGGAATCAGAATAGCAGCAGAATAGCCAATAATACAGGTAAACTCAGCTGCATCACGGGCCAACTCAGGTTTACTCTCTGATTGATGTTGATACTGTTTTCCTGAAAATGATGACAGGCCCACATCCTGGTAGGAAAATTTTAAGGAGGCCAGACCAGTGCCCACCAAATTATGCTGATAAAATTAATTCATGCTCCAGTATTATTACGAAAGCAATCCCAAGGTCATAGAATCAGATCAGATTAGGGGTGGCTACCAGGGCTTTGCCTTTATTAGTAATGTCAAAGACCGCCAAGTATCAAAGCATCAGGAGGCCAGAACCAAAGACTTTTACTTCTCTTTTTCTCTAATCAATACAATTCCAAGCAAAAGCCAACTCACACTGCTGGAAGCTGGAGTTTTGTTTTATTTTTCAAATGTCTGAGTAGTCCTGGTCTGGCTCACTTGGCAACCAGGTGAGGTTGGGTGGAGAATTCTAGTCCCTTTATTACCTCCCTTGCAGAAAGATAGAAGCTTAGGGGGAGGTGAACCCTCTTTTTCAACTGAATCAAAAGACAAGCACATCCACCTTCTAAACAAAGAGGAGCTTTTAAAGGAAGTTTGCAGATACCATTGTTCTCCCATGTTGTAAGACACGTCTTTGGAAAAAGGATTCACAGATCTTGGTGTCACTTGAATAAGAACGGAGACTATTTATTCCCTTGTCCCCAAAAAGTATCATTTCACATTAAAAGAGGACCTCAAGACTTTTTTCAAAATGTCCAATAACATCAAGGATTTGCATATTTTAGGATATCAGTGTAACAAGGAAGGATTAACCTGTGATAATAAGTATTTGGGGCACATTTGCAGCTTATGGAGCTTGGGGTTATTTAAGAATATGATATTTAAAATCCCACAGTATAAACTGGGGAATAAACATGGCCATTTTTGCCATAACCTCACTTTAAGCAACTGCCCAGCCATGAATCTGCTCTCAACCCTTAACAAGTCATTAACTTCTCCGGTTTCAGTTTCCTCCACTACAGAGTAAAATTTAGACCAGATCAGTGTTTCTCAAATGTTCACACGAATCAGAATCACCCGGCAGATTGTATAAAATGCCAATCCCTGGGCTTCCAATAAGCTGATTTATTAGGTCAGGAAGGAGCCCAGAAGTCTGTATTCTATGCAGTCTCCATAGGTGATCGCATGCAAGTGGCCCATGGGTCTGAAACACTCAACTGGATGATATCTGATGTTTATTCCAGCTCTAACATTTTATGATAATGCCGTTTACAGGTGAGGCTACAGTTAAAAGTGGGGTCACTTAAGCCAGCATTGCTATCAACATTAGAGTCAGAACAAAATATCTATGAAGAAATAAACATTTAAGGGAAAGGACTTTGGGTCCCTAGCCAGAAAATACTGATTAATTTTTCAGCCCTTTACATTTAAACAACTGGACAACTAAAAACACATTCTTTTAAGTGTCATCATATTCAATCTTTAAAGTGAAAGACTGACTTTTTAACAGAAAATCTGCATTTAACCAGAGGGATGAAAAATAACGTTCTTTATACAGTTATTTTCCTGAGAAATGTACTTTTTATATTATGTGATTTTCATATTAGATGGTTAACGTAAAATAAAGATCAGGATCAATCTTTAAAGCACATGGAGAGATGGTATGGCTTAGAAACACCAGGAACCGTATTGATCATATCTGATGCCCAATAGCCACCCCACCAAAAACTGACCTTCCTCCAGCCTGGCTGAAACCTAAACTTCCACACTGGCAGTTTTATTCCTTTGTTTTTAATTCACCCCATGACTCCAGCTGGGCATGTCCACGACAAGGGAAGTAATACACTAGACCTGGGATGATGCTAAGGGACTCGCAGCTACCTTGCCCCAGCCCCACCCATGCAGTCGTTGGTCACGGATGCTGGTGCTTCCCTCTGAGCCAAAACAAGGCTGCAAAAGTTTCCTCAGCTTAGAGCTCTGGCAGCTACTTCCATCTGACCGGAGCCGCCCTCCGTCTCATCTAGCACTCATAATATTCATTCAGAAAGCATTTACTGTACTTTGCCATGTGCCAGGCAGGATGCTCAAATGATCTCCTGAGAAGAGACTAAAGAAGGATAAAATAACATCCTAAGGATGTCAGTAACACATTCATCCTGCTTCACGATTTTGCCAAAAGTTGGCCATGACACAGATAGAGAGACTGTGCCCACTGATAGGCAAATGGATACATAGACTGTATTGTATCCACAGAGTAGAACAAGACCCAGCAGAAGTTAACTATAGCTGCATGCTATACAACGTGGATGCTTAAAATTTTTTATTTTAAATTTAAAAAAAACAATAAAACCAAAAAAAAAGGCTTGTCCCAGAAGACTATGAGGAATGTAAAAGGAAGAATGAGAGAAAAGCACATAAGTAGACATAAGATATTATCAGTGTTATTATGATTATCAGTGTTATATTATCAGGCTGGATGGTGAATCTTTAGGTATCTTTTAAGTTACAGTAAACAACAACATCCATGCATGGGTTTATAATGAGACTATGGCTTGAAACAAGGATCTATGGATAATGTAGTTCTGTGCACTGAGGTCCATTCAGAAGAAAGGACACATTGCAGCAACTCTGTCAAGAAAGCCAGACTAAGGATCATAAAGCTACTGTCTACAGGCTCCTTGGATCAATGCCAGGAACCCACCTCACCACAGGAACCCTGGGAAGATAGAAAGCCATCTAGATGGGGGGTCATCGCAGAAAGGGCAATATGGAAGTTCAACTAACTGGTTTGAAAAAAAAAATTCTATAAGCCCCAAAAAGGCTTCAGCCATTTTGACAAACCAATTCATGTTACTCTTATTTTCTTTACTTTTGAAAGGAAGTTTGGAATACCCTAAGGAGCACTTTAGTTCTGAAGTTACTGGAGTAAATAAAAGAAATGTTACATAATGCATTTCTAAAAGAACAAGAGAACTATATTAACAGATTGACAGTATTCATAGGTTAATTAGGAAATCTGTTGGTTCTGTTAAGAAACTTGGCATATTTTAATTTAGATTGGCATTCCTCAAGATATAGGTATAAGTGATGTTCATTCAACAATAGTGAGATGTCACAGAGCCTGGGAGAAACTGATGTCTCGAGAGTGCTTACAGTCAAGCAGTACATAAAACATGCTCTGGATCACTACGGATGTTTGCTCATCAAACGTAGGTCTTTGAAAGTATTCAATATGTGAAACTGATGCACACTTGAGAAGAGATGAAAGAAAGGGATAAAAAGAAAAAGGCTGTTGAGCTGATTTGAAACTAGTTAAAAAGGAATCAGCTAACCAGTTTCCTTCCGTGCTAACATTTTAAATATGGTCCCGCACAGCTGTACGGGAGCTTGAAAAAGCCCTCTCGATTACTTTGCATGTTGTCTGTTGGACTGAATCTTAAAGAGTCAGATAAAACAATAGCTGGCAGAAGCACTGAAGACATTTCTATACAGTCAACCAAAAACCAAGAGGTGGCTTTGAGAAATGGCCAGGTCTTTTGTCAGGGTCTTTGCCTCAGCACCTGGACTTGGTCCTCACAACAACCCTGTGATGTAAAGCCTCTTACCCGCAATTTTAGACGAGCATTAGAGAGATTAAGTTGGAAAGTCAGCAGCAGGGAGCCACACAGCCAGGAGGGCAGCCAAAGCCATCTGACCCCAAAGCCGGGGACCTCCAGCATCAGGCCAACACATGCCGATGGGAGCCCAGCCCCCAGAGAGGCTCCTGCCTCGGTGGTGCGGTGGCAGCTGGGGAGAGGAGCGCTGGACGGGGGGTCGGTATGTGCACTCCTACTAGATCTTGTTTGCACGCGGCTCCGGGCTTCAGCTGAGCCTGGTGCCCACAGCTCCTGCCTCCTGTTCAGGAGTGAGAGAGAGGCAGGCTTGCTTCACCGTGGGAGAAAGGAAAGGACCTCAGTGGGAAGGTTCCTAACTGCTTCAAAGGGAGACTTTCAGCAAAGCCTGACTTTGCCCCTGCTTGCTTCTCCAGGAAGTTGCTGGTAACCCCATTGCTGAGGCTTCCTTGTGTCTGGGTCCTTCATGCGCCAGCTTAAGTTTTAGCTTTCTTGCCTCTGCAAAATCAGTAACTGCCATCAGTCTGTCTTAGAGTTTCGAAAATGTGGGTATTTACAGTGAGCATCCCTCCTCCACCCCCACCCCACCCCCACCGCTGGTTCTTTGTCCTTGTGGGTCTAAGCCTTTTCCACGCCTTTATTATCATTTCAATGCAACTTTCAGAGAAAGTAGCTATAAACACATTTGTTCAATCTGCCATGCTTAACTGGCTCTTCAGAAACAAAAACATGTTCACGAACAAGAAAAATGTGTGCCTAAGCCTTTATCTGATCTAAGAGTTTTACACAGAGTCTCCTTGTAATATGCAAAACATTAGAGCTCACAAGTTCTCGTTGTAAACAGGTGAGCTGTGTCCTTACTGCAGAGGTTTTTTTCATATATGACCACCTATAATTGCACAGCCTCTTTTCAACTTAAAGAAAGAGAAGCAAGGAAAGCCCGCACCACACATCCCAGATGGTTTGCTTCTCCAGTAACAAGGGGTAACATCATTGCAGCATGAGTTAGACCATTTGTCACAAAACTCAGCCCCTGTTATTTTAGGGCAAGACCAAAAATGGGGCAGCCTACTAAATTGTACCGTTGCCAGAGCTCTGGACACTTTGTAACTTCTACATTTTAAAACTATAAAATAGAATAAAAACATTGCACTTGTAAAGGGAATGGGTGTAATTTCTTACCATAGTCCTTTAACACCCCAACTAAGTTAAGCGATCTAATGGTCTGGGTTGTGCTTCTGTAGCACAAAGAGAGGACTTAGCTCATTTCTGATGCTAACTGTATACGTAGTTGCCAAATTTGACCTACTCCCTGGCAGGGCCACTAAGAAGAAGGGCAAGAAATGTAGAGCAGACAAGAACCACATAACCTAGTGTCCTCAGAACCACATATCCTAGTGTCCTCATGTGTCCCTCATGCCCACTAGAAAAGAAATGCTATAACAAAAGCAATTTGATAAGATGCCACTCCATTGCTCACCCCCGTGACAGGGCACCCTTGGAGAGCCCTGTCCTGAGCACCTCCATGTCCGTTCACCAATCCATCTTCCAGCTGGAACCCCAAGGTTTCACATTCCATTTCCCAAAGAAAAGCTACACAAATTGCAAAAAAGAAAAGGAATAAAATGTGAAGATGTTCCATGAATTCTAAATACCTTGTTTCTTATTACAGATCATCTGCATGCCTACTACTTGGCAATATTTTCACTGGAGAACAGAGAAAGCCCACCTCTCAGAGCCCCACAGGAGAACGGAAAAGTCAAAGATGAATTTCATCACCAGCAATCATCTCAGATATAAGAAAGAAGTGAATAAAGATGTTCAAGATAATATTCATTAGGGAAATGCAGATTAAAACAACAATGAGATACGATTACACATCTGATAGAAAGGCCAAGTTCAGAGCACTGACAACACCTGATGCTGGTGAGGATGTGGAGTCACAGGAACACTCATTCATTGCTGGTGAGAATGCAAAATGGTCCAGCCACTTTGGAGGGTGGTTGGGCAGCTTCTTGCAAAACTAAACATACTCTTACCATATGATCTAATAATCATGCTCCCTGATATTTACCCAAATGAAGTGAAAACTTATGTAAACAAAAAGCTGCACACAGATGCTTACAGCAGCTTTATTCATAACTGCAAAAACGTAGAAGGCACCAAGATGTCCTTCAGAAGGGAATGAATAAATAAACTGTGGTACATCCAGACATTAGAATATCATTCACCACTCAAAAGAAATGGACAATCAAGCCATGAAAAGACATGGAGGAAACTGTAATGCATATTACTAAGTGGAAGAAGCCAGTCTAAAAGCCTGCTTATTATATAATTCCAGCAGTTTGACATTCTGGAAAAGACAGAACAATAGAGACAGTAAACAAGGAAAAAGGTCAGCGGTTCTCAGGGCTTTGGGGGAGGGAGGGATGAATAGGGGGGTACAGAGGATTGTTAGGACTGTGACACCCTCTGCATGATATTTTAATGGTGACATATCATTATACATTTGTCAAAACCCATAGAATTAACAAAACTAAGAATGAACTGTAGACTTTAGGTGATAATGACAAGTCGATGTAGATTCATTTATAACAAAGGTACTACGTGGTACTGGCTGTTGATAGTTGGGGAGGCTATGCGTGTGTGAGGCAGAGAGTATATGAGAACTATAATTTCTGCTCAGTTTTGCTGTAAACCTAAAAACTACTCTAAAAAATAATGTCTTTTGTTTTAATGAATTCATCTCATACCAGAGACCAGGTTCCATCTATAGAACCTGACCAAGCATGGTCTCCTTTCCCCCATCCTAGGGAGGGATATCATCACTGTTCAGACTTTTAAAAAGAAAAAAAAAAGACAGAAAGGATGGAAGGAAAGAAGGGAGTGAGGGCAGGTATAAACCTCACCAACAGAGGGCTGAGAACCAGAATGGATGGTAACTATTACTGTATCAGTTTTGTATTGCTGCCTAACTTAGTGACTTCACACAACACATGTATTATTTCACAGTTTCTGTATGTCAGGAGTATACCAGGGATTAGCTGGTTCCTCTGCTCAGGGTCTCACAAAGTTATAACCAGATTGTCCAATAGGCTGCATTTCATCAGAGACTTGGCTGGGGGAAGATTCACTTCTGAGTGCCCCTCGATGGCCAGCAGAGTTAGTTCCCTTCCAGATGTAGACTCATAACCACTTACTTCCTCAAGGGCAGGAGAGAGTCTCTGATCTCAGGAAGGATCTTAGGAAGGGCCCCAGTCCATTTTTAAGGATTTTTACCTGATAAAGTCAGGCCCACCCATGATTTTTTTAATTTAACTCAGAATCAATTGGTTGGGGACCTTAATTACAAAAATCTGTTCATCTTTGCCATGTAACATAACCCCAGAAGTGACAACCTACCACCTTTGCCACATTTTATTGGCCAGAAGCAAGTCATACTTTGCATGGACACTCCAGGAGAGGGGATTTTGCAAAAATGTGACTGGGATTCACTGGAATGTCCATGACAAATATTTTGTATTTTCTTAAGTAGAAAATTAAAGGGAACTGATAGGAAGAGTTTTTGACTGATGTCGGTCTCTTGGGTTTCTGAATCATTTCCTCATTAAACAATAAAAGGAACAGATTAATTATTTTAGGGCCTGGCTAGAAGAGGGGAGTCTCTCCTAATCTTTGGCTGAGAATTGCCTGCAAATACATCCATTTAGAAAAGAGGTGGAAAATGAAATAATACTCTGCCTGACTTTTGACTAGCAGTCACACAGCCCAGTGAAAAATGACTCATCCACCTGTTTATGAGAGGAGCAGGAAAAACACTTGATAAACAAGTCCTGCACTTCTCTTTCCACCTTTCCCGGCACATATCCCCAAGCCTGTTCCAATGGAGGCATCAGCCTAGAGGGTGGTTAGAATTTGCTACCAAAAGAATGCCAAGAGAAAGACCTTGGCTTTGACATGCACACATGGGATTTTTCAGCAATAAATAAGCTCAAGAAATAGGCTACTGTCTGAGGAAAGGATGATCTGTATTCTTTAATTTCCTCCATTAGGCATCAAGGGCAACTTGGCAGTTGGAGCTTTAGTCCCAAGGGCCCAGGCTGAGTGACAATGTGCCATCCTTGGAGCCCCCGCAGCCGGATGGAGGATGCAGATGAGAGCACCCCAAGTCAGGGAACTGAGCCAAGCTGTGTGAGGCTGCCCCTACCACAGGCACCACTGTGAACACCAAGGGCAAGTGGCCCAGCTGCAGCAAGACGATGGCCCTCAAGCCAGAGGAAGCAAAGACATTGGTTGCAAAGACCCTGAGCCTTCCCAGCTGTCTTGAGACAGGATAAGCCCGGTGTCCACCCACATACCCGGACATCATCTTAAAGAGAAAAGCAGGAAGAAGGGGTTGAGAAAGCGACCACGTGGCAGGAATGTTCCCATGTAAATAAAACAATAATCCCACAAAACAATACTATATATTGTCTATCAGCATAACTTCATATGTATGAGGTTATAGAAATAAGTCATATATATAAAAATACACCAAACTCAGAGAAAGGGGCTGCGTTTGAGAACAGGATCAGAGGGCAACCCTACCAAGCCTAGGTTTCAGAATGATATATGTAATCAAAACTTCAGTTATAAAAAGAATCATTTGGGAATTTTTTTAAAGTACACATTCTCAGACCAAACCTTTCTGAATTAGGCTGTGCTGGGTGGGGGACACAAACCTACATTTTTAACAGGCATCCCAGGTGATTCTGATGTGGAGAGACCAACACCCATCCACAGACCTATATCTCAGAACTGTTGCACAAGATTTTGTTTGTTCCAACACTGATTAACTAAACTTTGTCAACACCAGGCATGAGATTTGAGTCATATTTGAATGATCTCAAGATAACACCTGCCTCCAACTCCCAACTGTGAAAACATTCTCTTCAATTATGTGAACACTACAAGACCAGTGGCTTCATCTGTTTTACTCATTCTGCACTGCCAGTGCCCAGCACAGGACCTGTCACACAGAAGTCCCTCAATGAATGAATGAATGATGAATGAATGAAGAACATATAAACCTTTTCACGTGCCTAAAAATAAATCAAACAGCCCAGTCTATAATAGATTCATCATGTCATCAAACTTGAAAGAGTTTATTTCATTCCCTTTTTCTCCACTCAAATGCAAGTCAGCTTGCTTCTCCTTCTGAAGTAGCTTGGCTTCAGCACCAGCCGCCCCCCCTCTCCAGGGCTGACCTGGCACTCAGCCACATGCACCACCAAAGAAACATAAACTGGACTCCAAAAATCCTTGCAAAGCCACATTTTTACTGATGACTCTAAGAGTCCGCAAAGGAGGCCTCACATAACAAGCAGGAGCAAAACCTCCCCCCAAATCCCATTTCCCAGGGTTCTCCTGCAGGCGTGTTCACAACCCATGGGTGGCTCTGCCCAGCACCTGGGCCTGCGCTGGCCCCAGCCTCCTCTGCCCTTCCTGGTCGTTTTCACTCTTGAGAGAGTATTAACCTCATCATCTTTTAAATTACAGTCTTAAATCCCCATCCTTCATACACTCGAGGCCCTCAGCATCCTGGAGTTCTCCCCCCTGCCCACTGCCCCACTTCCTAGATCAGCTGAAGAGGGGCCACCCAGGCATGGGACCTGACAAGAAAAATCTTCCCAAGGGCCAGAGAGCTGCAAGGACTACAAATTCTCTGAAAGTAATAGTTTGTCCCTGTGATCTGTCCATGTGAAAAGGAGAATCTGCCTTGCGGTCCAGGCCTGGCCCCCCCGGGAAGCTTGCTTGGCTTTTCCGAGTGGCCAGCCCTGCTCAGCAGCCCACAGGGCCTCTAGTTCAATGTCACATTCATTATGCAGCACTTACTATCGTGTTGTCTGTCAGCAGATGCTCCCAGCCTATTTTATTTGTGTGCTTCTTCCCCCAAGGAGATTATAAGATTCTTGAGGGCAGACACTTTGCCTTTTTGATTCCTTCCACAGCAAATCTCCACATATTTGCTGATTAGGTGCTGGATACATATTTGCTAATGTCCAAAAGGGCTTCAGGTAACACTCCTGCTCTTTGTTTCCAGAAAGAATATGCCTGGGGAGTAAAAAGGCAACCAAGTCATCTCAGAATACAAAGGATAACTGTGTTATGTAAATATATGATAGGAATAGTCATTCAAACATGAAATTGATCTTGGAGGACTCATAAAATAAACTGTAGGTGATCTGAATGTCTCCTGTGGATTACCAGCCAATTAATTCTACTGATACTGTACAAGGAATGGTTTGTGTTAAAGTAGGATTTAAAAGTAGGCAATGGTAAGTCATCACCCATTATCTACTTTCTCCTAATGGGAGAAGGGTGTCTGGCTACTGAGCCGGATTTGTATCCATGGCTATGCCCGGCCGTAGGTGGAGAAACCTCAGCTGGAAGGGATTGCCTGAGAAACCCAGATTCAGGGTATTTCTTTTCCCTCCAGCCCACAAAAAAATACCTGAGAATGAGCTACCAGAGGAGGAGGAGAAGATCAGTATGGCATAAAGGGAGATCTTAGCAGGGGTTTTAGGTCATTAGTACCAAATAGTGCAAAATAGTCAGATGCAAGAAGAAAGTAGGTCAGTGGGAAAGATAGGAGACTCCTAGCGAAAATCCTATGTGCTTTTCTGCCCTGATGCAAAGCTACTCCTGAGAATAAGAGCAAATTTTGTTGTGGTTGTTCTTGTATCTCCATATATTCTGTCTGAAATGCAAATCAGCCACAAGTAGCCACGCAGGCCAGCAAGGGTGGGAGGGCTCGAGCCCACTGCGTGGTGTCAAGTGCAGTTCACACAGAGCAAAATTAATGCTGTGAATGAGAGACAAAGTTCACTTATGAGCGACTCTCTAATAGGCAATTACCTCTTCTCTTTTCTTTCATTCTTTTTCCTTTTTTTTCTGCCTAGCGTTAAGGTATAGTGGGCAATAGAGGATATGAAGGAGACTGCGGTTTTATTTAGTCTGGCAAAGAAGGCAGCTTTTATGCATTTCTGAGGTGTGTATAATTACAGGTGCAGTTAATGTGCTTAAGAGCTTAGGGGAAGCAATTGTATATGAAAGATAACTTCCTAACAGACAGCTTTATTACAGCCCGCCCGGCCGCCTCTCGGCTCCGGAATTATGTGCACTTCTCTCTACACCCCATCCTCTTGTCCTAGAGGTGCTTAGCTCTGTAAAGACATGGAAGCTGTGGAAATAGTGACTGGGAGTGCAGCGAGGCCCTGAGAGTTGTGCATACATATAATAATGTTTCCTTAAGTCTCTCAGAGCTCACTGATGAAGAGAAGACTTTCAGGCAGCCTCATGACGGAAGATCCTAATAACTAATACCTTACTGAAAACTGACAACAAGCAGTCACACATAATCATTTTAAGAAAACAGATGAGATAGTCTATCCAAGCCATTTTAATGAAGCTGAGATTATAGTAGGGCATCAACCAGCAAGCCCATGGGATTGGATGCCAGGCAGACCTTGCTGATGTCCTATCCAGGGCACGTGTGTCCACGCCATTGTTTGCGTCTCAACAATGTCCCTTCTCCATAGGGTTAGACCAGCACGTGAGGAACATTTTCTCTACCAAGGGTTACTGGCCCAGAAGCCAAGGAAAAAATCAAGGATGTCAGTAAGGAGAACATATCATGGCTCAATTATTTCATGGCTCAGACGTGGAGATCAAGTCAAGTGCAAGAAGAATGAAGGGACATGAAGAGCCAGAAAGAGAGAGGGGGAGGCCCAAGGGAGTGGGAAATCAAGTGACTGATGCCATCTCCTCGTCTTTCTGTCTCTCTCCCTGTCTGTGTGTGTGTGTCTCTCCCTCTCATTCACACACACACACACACACACACACACACACACACACACACACACTCACAGAGATGTGTCCAAACAACAACACAACTGGTACAAAAGATACATAGATACAGAGAACAATAACCTGAGAAGCATGGACATAAAAATACACAGAAAAAAAGCTTCAACTTGAACTTCTGCCCTTTAGAGACTGAGTCAGACAGACTATCACTTTAAAATAAAAAAGGTTAAAGCCAGTCATATTTTTGTGAATGTAAGTACAATTAATGATTTCATCTCTTGGTACTTACTACGTGTTCTGACTAAAACAGAGCTAAGAACACCCTGTCCCTCCCACACAGGTCATTAACAGTCTGCAAGAAGTGGTGAACCAAGCCTAGGCTCCATGTGACAGTTTATAGCCCAAATTTTCCAGTATCTTTCTTACAATTATTCCCTATAATTTCCTGGAGAAGCAGAAAGAGAGTTCAACCCACGACTTAACTTTCTTAGTCTTTCACCTTGTTCCTCACTTAACTAAGGCTACATGCCTTGACTATGTTTTATTGAAATCACTATTTTATTATGATATCTGCATGTTATTCCTCCAGCCAAACACATTAGTAATAGTATCAAAGCATATTCCAAGATCAAACATTGTACAGATTTGACTGGCAGTAATATGACTTTGCACTTTATTTACCAAACTATTTCTCTGCCATAAATGACATTTTGAGATGGGTTCAATGCTAACATGTAAGAAACAATAGTGCCACTTCTATTTCTAGCTATAAGACAGAATAAACAACCTGAAAACCCTCCCATTAAAAAACTTAATAAATGCTTTTAACTGCAGATGAAGTATAGCAAATATTCTGTAAGATGAAGAGCTAAACTTGTAATAAAGGAACACCCAAAAAACTAAAAACGAACTGGAAATTAGAACTCAGAAAGTTAAGGCCATCTTTGTTGGAGCAGAAGTTGCTCCAACCCAACCAAGAGCCTTGGGTTACAATGTATCACAGGCATAGGCAATGAGACTTTAACCTCCAACAAGACTAGGAGTTAGAAATAAGAACCCAGAATGAAGCCAGCACTTTCAAATGTCTACATTATCATTGAAAAGATGAGTTATGGGGAAAAATCCATGTACTACACCAGAGAAACATCAAAAAACCTTTTAATTATTGACCTGAGCTTGGGCTGGAAAACACTGTCTTGAGCATTTGCAACAATGGACCTGCTCTCACCCCAGTTTCTGGCTTAAATTTAAAGCCTCACATTATCCAGAAATCTTCATGCAAAGAAATTCAGATAAAAATGTTTCCAAAATGCTAATACTGTTAAGGTGCCTGGCAGGAGCAGACTCAAAAGTACTCTGAAGGGGTGCATCCCAAACTTAGACCACAGAGAAATTTGCAAAGATAACCCCACCAAAGACATGCACATAACAACAACTTAAATATTTATGAAGAAATAATCCACCATGGAAGGAAATAACCCACCACTTATCCACCAAGAATTTGAGATGATATAACAATTAGAGACTATGAATGAGTATATTTAAAATTATTACCCATAAAAGAGGGAAAGAAAACATAAGCACAAAACACTATAAAACATAACAGACATTTGGAAAACTATTCAAATAGAGCTCCTAGAGATAAAAAAATACAGTCATTTTGATTTAAAATTCAGTGGACAACAGAATTTTATTGTTGTTAACAACCATTTGATCAATAAATATGAGAGATGCTCTCTCAAAAAACAAACAAACAAAAAAAAAAAGTACAGACTTCCAATTGTAAAATAAATAAGTAACCGGGATGTAATGTATAGCATAAGGAATATAGTCAAAATATTGTTAAGAACTTTGTATGGTGATAGCTGGTAGCTAGAATTATCATGTATATAAATGTTGAATCACTGTGTTGTACACCTGAAACTAATGTAATACTGTGTGTCAACTACCCTTCAATAAAAATAAAAAATAAAAAATTCAGTGGACAGATTAGACAGCAAATTAGACACAAATGAAGAAGGGAATTGGTGAACTGAAAGATACTTCTATGAAAATTACCCAGAATAAATCACAGAGAGATTTAAAGAAATGGAAAACAATTCCAGAAACATTGAGGATAGGAGGAGAAGATCCAACAAACGTCTAAAAGTTTCAGAGAGAGAGAATACAAAAGTGAAGAGGAAGTATTTCCAGAATTGAAGAAGGAGAGGAATTCTAATTCAGGAATAGCTTCAAGTCTCAAGCATAATAAATAAAAACATATCCACATTTAACACATGTAGAGAAAGACTGCAAAATATTAAGTACAAAGTGAAAATTCGTATACGGAATATGGAGAAACCAGACTGCCCACACGCAACAGCAATTAAGTTGACAACAGACTTCTCAACTGCGATAATAGAACCCAGAAAACAATGGAAAATGTTTTCCAGAGCAAAAAAAATTATCTTAAATTCTAAACTCAGCCAAACTATAATTGAAGAATGGGACAAATAAGGACATTTTCAGACAAACTACCACAGGCAGAGTTTTATTAACAAAACTTCACTTGGAAAAAAAAAAAGTAGGGAAAGAAACCAAATGAAGAAGGAAAGGTTGTGATGCAAGAAAATTGAGCAAAAAAATAGTGAATAGTAGGTATTTCTAAAGACACTTTGACTAGTATGAAGCAACGATAATAATGACATATAGGGGTGAAAATAAGATAAAACTAAAAGTATTGTCAAAATATCATGAAAGATGAGAGGGCAGTTTAAGTTAAAAAGTCAAAGGTATTAGTTATTAAGCTATTAGTCAGAAGTTTGTAAATAACTCAGCACAAATATTAAGTATCATATAACACTTTTAGGGTAACCAGTAGAAGAACAGGAATGGGATGCATAGCTCCCAAAGAAATTGACATTGTAGGTAGGAAGAAAATAAAGAAAACTAACCAATAAAGTGGAAGAAATGTTAAAGCAAAGACAATACACAGTGAAAAGCAAAAGGAAATCTGTAATCATAACAGATTTCAATCTACCAGGTAAAAGACAGACTCTCAGATTGCTTTTCAAAAATCAAAATCTGGCTATATGTTTTTAAAAGATACTCTTAAAACATGGAACTACAGACGTGTTACAAATATAAGACTCGAGAAAAGATATACCAGAAGAAGACAAACCAATTGAAAGCAGGTATAGCTATATAAAAGGGGACGACATAAACTTTAGGTCAAACTGCATTCGCAAGGGAAAAGATGGTCATTATACAGTGATAATTTTAAACCATATTTATCTAATCACACATCTTCAAAACATACAGAATTGTTACAACTATAATGAGAAACAGATTCACAAACAACTATGGGAGATTCTAACACATGTCTCTCGATGTTTCATAGGTTAAGCAGAAGAAAACACAGAAAGGACATGGGAGATCTTTATGGAAGGTTGCAGAAAAAGGACAGAGAACACCACAATTACCAGGACTACATATGCCTGAATCCTCAAATTAGAAAATATATGTTATTTTCAAATGTATCAAAACCGCTTTTTAAAATCATGGTAATGGGTAATTGTTATCAACTACATATTTGTGCCCCCAAAATTCATATGTTGAAACCCTAGCCCCCAATATGATGGCATATGGAGGTGGGGCTTTGGGGAGATAAATAGGTTTAATAATGTCATGAAGGCGGGATTAATGCCTTTATAAGAGGAGAAAGAGTCTAGAGCCCTTTCTCTCCCTGCCGTTGGTGGACACAGCCAGAAGGCAGCCCTCTGCAAAGCAGAGAGCTCTCACCAGACACCTCATCTGCTGGCACCTTGATCCTGGAATTCCAGCCTCCAGACCTATGAAAAATAAATGTGTGTTCCTCAAGCCACCAGTCCGCAGTGTTTGTTAGAGCAGCCATTACTGACTAGGACAATCATGTGACTAAGATACACACGCATCGGGATTTTGAGGTATTCTTCTCACTCTAAATAGCATTTGTCAGACTTTCTTAAAAACACCATGTTCTCGTCAGGATACCCAATTAGAGGCAAGGAACGAGAGTGCTGGAGACACTCCAGTAAAGGAACAAAGGATGTTGGAAGTTGCATAAACTGACAACTTCAATTCAGACCAGTAGCCATTAGTATATGTAGTATTTTTTCTTAATTAAAGGGGTTAAGATGAGCATTGATTTACACTTTAGAAAGAGAGAAGAGAGAGGAGTATTCTCAAGAGTGATTTTCTCTGAAGTAAGCTCAAGTGAAAGGGAGAAGAATATAAAGTAAGGATACAGAAATACCTCCAGAAGCCCAGCGATCGTGCACGAGTGGACCGTGGTGTCCTCGGGAACCAGGCCTCTCTTCACCCCTGAGACCACACGGCCTTACGTCCACTTGCAGTCTGCGTGTCCTCTCCTTGCACACCAGCTTTCTGCAAGCATCCATCAGCTGCCAGGGCACCAAGACAGCCACTCCAGTCTCTCTACATGCCCTGCACCCTGGCAGCTGTCTCTCTCATTTTCATACATTTCAAATTACAAGAAAGAGCCACGCCATACAAGACCTAAGTGTCCAGACAGCATGGAGCCAGGAGTCTTCTCCCCCTACCCAGCCATCCAAGAACTGGAGACGCGATGGAATCTAATGCAGCACAGCCATTCAGAGCAGAAAGTCTGAGGGCAGAGAAGGCATAGTGGAACCGACCTGTACAACTGAGGAACAGTGAATATAGCTCTGCTCAATTTCCAAGAAGAAAATGAGGATGTAATTTGCAAGAGAAGATAGGAAAGCTGATAAATAAGAACTTACTTAGTGGGGGAATTGTCATCTCTTGGATATTCATTCAACAAGTGTCCATTAAACACTATGTGCCAGAAACTGAATCAGTCCCAATGATAACAAAGGTACCTCTGCTTGCACAGAAATGACAATGTAATGGTACAGTGTTAAGAAAAGCTGTGCCAGTCGCTTCTCTGAAAAATTTAAAGAGATTCTTCTGGAGAACTTTGAATACACTAGACCCTAAGGCTCTCAAACTATTCCTGAACATCTTTGGAAATTAGAGCCAGCCTCTGCACACATATACTCCATACATAGGACTTAACGTTTCTTGCTACCTCTGGGAATATCCACTTCATCTTAGGAAATCACTTGTAGGAAGACAATTAGAAATGAATTGAGCACCTTTGTGTCTTGTGTTTATTTTAACCACGTTCAGGAACCATCCAGTCAATTTCTTCTGCCAGTGTAGAGACCCAGGATTTACCGGAACACACAATGGGAAGTAGACAGAGCCGTGCCTCCAGCGTGAGGTTGCATGGTTACCACGGCAGCCGTCTGCTCTGCAGACTTGTTGCTGCTGGTTTACACAGTAGCCCCTTGCTCTGAAATGCTCAGAGACCATCACTCACGTTAGTCCTAACACACTACCTCATTTCTACAAGGCAATAAAATACCATTCCCTGGTGAGAAGGGTAAAGCCCAGCAAGAGGACTTAACCCACTGCACAGACTTAGTGATGAGAGAACCCTGAGCTCCTAATTCCCAGTCTCCTGCGAGAAACAGAAAACCCACAGCCTAACAGTTGGAACTCTCCAGGCGCAATCCCAGAACCACCTGTTTCTAATTATCCCTGTTTGTGTGATGAGCAGTTGATTAAGGTCAGAGTTAGGAGCACAGAACCAGGAGAAAGCAGAAGTAATCAATCTCTTGTCCTCCTTTAAAGGGCCTGGAGCGCGCTAGGGGGCGGTCCCGCAGGGGCCCCTGATGCGGGCAGTCTCTGTTCCTCTTACCCTTCTCCACTGAACAGCCTGCCTGCCTCGAAGGCAACTCTTGCAGCAATAACCAGAACCCGGCTCTCTTGGGTCTTTGATTATTGGTCATGGAAACCCCTCCAAGTGGCTTGACTGCCTGTCACATCTCTTGATTGGCTGAGAGGAGTTAAGGGAGCTCAGTGGGAAAAGAGAGCAGGAGGCTTAATACAAATTCGCTGGGGCTTTGGGGACTCAGCCTGCTAGAGTGGGAAACCCGATCTAAGACAGCCCGTGTGGGCCCCCTTCCAGGGAGGTTTCATTACCAAAAGCAGAAGGGCCCCTTTCTCACGTGGCTCCCCTATAACCCAGCCCCGCCTGGGGACCCTGAGGTCAGCCATGTAACAGTCTCTGAGCAGGGCCTTGGCTGGAGTGCCACTTGCTTTTCCATGAGGCCCTCCTCAGAGTCAGCAGTTTTGACTGTGACTTTGTTTCTACCATTCTGTTCCGAGAATTTGTCTCTGTGAGGGGTCAAAATATTTTGATCCAAAATAAACAGATCAAACTTTAAGCAGCATTACATGAAATGAATCCCATTGGCCCTCCTGATTTTTTTTTTCCTAAGAACAGCTAATGTGTTTTGCCAATCACTCTTCTACCCAGGAGAAAAAATGACAGACCAAAAGCAAAGAAAAGTCTCAGTAAAAATGGCCAGAGACTCTTCCATATTGTCCCACCATATGTTTTAGACTTATTAGCTGAAAGACCTTGGGAAAGTATTTTATACAAGCCTATTTCCCTGTCTGTAATATAAGGATGATAACACTACCCATCATATGTCTGAGAAGATTAAATGAGAAAACATAACCATTTGGTAACTACCATAGTAATAATTGTTTCAAACAAAGAATCCTCAAGGATGCTAAAACTAGTGGGTGAAAGTGTGATAAGAAACAGGATATTTACAGTCTCAACAACTCTCCCCAGGAGATGCTTATTAAATACAAAATAAAAGTAGTGACTTTACAGAGATAAAACAGGCAGGCAGCACCCTAGTCAAGGGACCAAAGGCTACAGCAGTAATGGACCAGAGCAACATCACGCGCCTCTGGGTCAACAGGATTGAGGAGACACCGCAGCACAACGAGTCTGCCACAATTGCATGACCCAAATCATGTGAAAACACAAGAAAAATTCTAATCAAGAAAGAGTTTGCAAAATAACTGGCCTGTATTCTAGGTATGGAGATTATCTTGGTTTATCTGGCTGGGCCCAGTCTAATCATAGGAGACTGTCTTGCCAATGGGTTTCAGCCCTGGACAAGTTCACTATGGATTCAATGTGACCAAAGAAATGACAGTAGAACATTCCTGGATTCCTGGGGTGAAAGGGTTATACCTAACTTTATTTCCACGGTGGTAGGTCAATCACAAAAGTCCTGTCCACTCAGAGCAAGACTGCGTGCAGCAAGCCAGTCTCTGCCTCTCGGCATCTCTACCCCCACAACAGTCTCGGTCTGTCCTCAGTGCTGCCACCACTCCAGTCTCGTCTCTGCTCTCCTGAAGCCTTGCAGCCGTGCCACGGTGACACCCAGAGCACTGGGAAGAGCTCTTTATATAGATTCAATAACAATGTATTGCCCACACATGTGTAGTGAGCAAGCCAACCAGGGCCAGGTGAGAATCCTGGCCACGGGACCCTTCACTTTATCCACAGAGGCCTTCAAGTGAAAATCTGCCTTCCCGTTTGTGGTCAGAGATGTGAAGATGTAAGAAGCCTCAGAGAGAGGTGACTATTTGCAAGGACTCAATCTAAGTGGCCATTGATGGCTTTGAAGGTAGAGGAAGGGGCTCCACTTCAAGGGATGCAGGTGGCATCTAAAAGCTGGAAAATGCAAGGAAACAGATTCTCACTTAGAGCCTCCAGGAAGGAACGTGGCCCTGCTGACACCTTGATTCAGTCCAGTGAGACCATGTCAAATTTCTGACCTACACAACTATAAGATAACAGATTTGTGTAGTTAAAGCCACTAATTTTGTGACAAATTGTTATACAAGCAGTGGGAACACTAATACGGTCATGAAAGAATGGGAGGGATGAGGAACCGTTGCAGATTAAAGGGAACTAAAGATCACAACAACGATGCAATATGCAATCCTGGACTGAAGCCTAGGCCAGAAATAGAATATTAGTTGGGCAACTGAAAAGTCTGCGTGAGCACTGTAGTGTAAATAGCAGTATTAGATCAATGTTAATCTTGTGATTTGGGTCATTGGGTTGTTTGTGGAAGAGAATGATCTTGTTTTAGGAAATGCACTGTCTTGCCAATGTGTTTCAGCCCTGGGCAAGTTTGCTATGGATTCAGTGTGACCAAAGAAAATGACAGCAAAACGTTCTTGGGATGAAAGGGTTATACCCAACTTTATTTCCAGATGGCAGGTCAGTCACTAAAATCCCATTCACTCAGAGAGATTCTGCATGCAGCAAGCCAGACTCTGCCTCTGGGCCCCTCTGGGCCCCTCTATCCGCACAGTCATCCCACACAGCCGTCCTCTGGGCCTCTCTGCACAGTCATCCCGCACAGCCGTCCTCTGGGCCTCTGTCCTCGGTGCTGCCACCACTCCAGCCTCTGCTCTGCTCTCCTGCAGCCTTGTAGCCTTGCCACTGTATCATGCTCAGAGCACTGGGCAGAGCTCTTTTTTAGAGTCCACAGCCATGTATTGCCCACACGTGTGCAGTGAGCTAGTCAACCAGGACCAGGTGAGAATCCTAGCCACAGGTACTCTCATTTTATCCACATGCACACAAAATATTTAGGGAAAAAGGACATCATATCTGCAATTTATTATCAAATGTTTCATAGCATATATATATGTGAGTATGTGATATATGTATATGTGTGTATGTATGTAGAGGAAGAGAGAAAGAGAGTATGGTTAAATGTTAGCATTTGGTGACTGTTTTAAAGATCACAGAAACTCTTTAAGAGTACCACTATTGCAACTTCCTTCTATGTCTGAAATCTTTCAAAGTAAGAAATCTGAAATGCTGAAAAAGTAAAAAATGTACATAAAGCAGTTAGTACCCTGCTTGGCACACAACAGATTCTTAGTGAATCTAGACCCCTGTTATTTTTTCTGGGTCTAGCATCAGTGGTCTCCTTGTCCGTGGCAGGAGAGAATCAATGGGGCACAGTAGTTGCGAGTACAGACCCTGGAGCTAGACTGGGTTTTAATCCTAGCATTGCTACTTACCAGGTAAGTGACTAGATAAGGCATTTAACTACTCTGGCCTTCAGTTTCCCCATCTACAAAAAGAGGGTGATATCTATACCAAGATTATGAAGCTTAAATGAACTAGTGTGTGAAAAGTACACAGAACAGCCCTAGGTACATAATAAGCTATACATAAGTTGGGTTGCTACATTATGGGGTCTAAGAGGGTATCAGAAAGACCCTTGTCTAACTGAGAAGTGACTGGTGGTTACCATGGGGAAGGTGGATGGGTGGAGAGAGTGAGAGGGAAAAGAAGGCACAAGAATTCTCAGTCATAATACAAGTTGGTCATGGGGATGGTAGTACATCATGGAGAATATAGCCATTGATTCTGTAACATTTGCCTATGTTGACAGATGGTAACTGCACTAGTGGGGGTGAGGATTTAATAATATGGGTAATTGTTGAACCACTGTGTTATATACTTGAAACCAAAATAAGATTGTATAGCAATGATACTTAAGTAATAATAATAAAAAAAAGAAAGCCCCTTGTCTAAACAATCATCTCCATACTTCTCCAGCTTGCTGTTGAGATTCTACCATCAGAGTTTATTATTCTAGCTGAGGGCTTATTTACTGCCTAAATTCACTGAGTCTTATCCATCATTTAGAGATTGGTATGTAAATAGATCTGCCAGAGCTTTACTGAGAGCAGATACCTATCATAACAAAAAGAAGTACAAAGGGACGGATCCTACAGAATATGTCTCATCCAAGGTGGAGAATAACACTGAAAAGGTAAATACCAGGTTGAAAGATAAATCAATTATATTATCTGAGGAATAATACTCAGGTGAAATCAGATACAAAAGAACTACAATAACATTGACATCAGACTTCTCAACAGCAACATTGAATTCAAGAAGACAATGGAGTAACACTTTTAAAATATTCAAAGAAAATAAATTTGAATCTATTATGTCATATTTATCTGAATTACCACTTCAATGTAAAATAAAATTATCTTTAGAAATACAGTGCCTCAAAGATTTGCCACAAAAAGATCTATGTTGAAAACATTTTTGGAGAAAGAACTCAAATACAAAAAAAAATAAGACTAAGAGAGCCTGCAAAAATTGTGGAGAGAAAGAATAATCAAAGTTTATTGTTGTCTTAATTTTTTTTAACTAAATAAAGTCTGATGCTAAAGAAAAAGTATATCCATAACAAAAAAATAAAATTTTAGCCAATATTTTCATGGGTAGTCTTTAGAGCAAAGCTATAGAAGTTGATTGGCTTAAGACACCTATAGGTAGAAACAAACAAGAGTATGATCTGAATTTTAAGGCAAACACTAGAACAAAAGTGAAAGACAAAATCATTAAGGGGCAGAAGAAATATCTATCCACCCAAAGGAAAACAGGAAAAGAAAAATATAAGAAAACAAACAGGAAATATAAGATGGCAGAAATATACCTGCCTATATAGTAATTATATTAAATCTAAATAAGTTAAACTAGTGAATAAAGAAAACAGTCCCTGAACTAAAAAATCTAAGGTCCAACTATTGCCTAATTTACATGCTTAAAATAAAAAGTCACAGAAAGGTTGACAGTAAATGATTTCCCTTAATTGCTTTAAGTAAACTACATATCATGCCTATCTTAAACTTTTAGTCCAACTGTTCCAATAATTCTCTCTCAGATGATTATACCTGGCACAGACTTTTGAGGTGTTCTATTCCTCAGGTATCTAGCCATCTTGACTTCTGAGTTCAGGTTTCCTGGAAATAACTACTCAGTGGGGTGATTTATGGAAGGAGGCAGACAATTCCACTGCTAGGCACATACCTAAAAGAAGTGAAAGCAGACTCAAACAGAAAATTGACCCATGTTCACAGGAGCATTATTCACAATAGCCAACAGGTGGAAACAACCCAAGTGTCCATTAACAAATGGTTAAACAAAATGTGGTCTGTACATAAAATGGAATATTACTCTCCCATTAAAAAAATTAAATTATTACACATGCTGCAGTAAGAATGAACCTGGAAAATGAAGTGATGCCGAGTGAAATAAGCCAGACAACAAAGGAGAAAGACCATGTGATTCCACTTATATGAGGAACCTAGCAGAGGCAGATTCACAGAGACAGAAAGAATGGTGGTGACCAGGAACAGGGGGAGGGAGAAATGAGGAGCTTTGTTTAATAGGTACAGAGTTTCTGTTTAGGAAACAGAAAAAGTTCTGGAAGGAGATTGTGGTGATGGTTGCACAACTTTTTAAGTATATTTAATATCCCTGAGTTGTACACTTAAAAATGGCTGGCTAAAATGGTAAATTTTCTGTTGTGCAAAATTTACCACAATAAAAATAAATAAACAAATAAAATCATGACAGGAAAGAAAAGTTCAGTAGAGGATTGACATATAAAATTAAGGAAATCTCCAAGAAAGAACAAAGAGAAAATAGGCAAGAAAAAAAAGTTAGGAAAATGAAAATCAGCACAGATCAATAACCAAATAATAGGAATTCCAGAAAAAGAGCATAGGACAAATGGTGTGGGGAGGGGTGGATTTTCAATGAAATCATTCAACAAAATTTCTCTAACTGGAAGGACTTGAATTTCTATATTGAAAGAAGCCAACCGTCCATCTGCCAGGCTGTAAATAGCCCACATCAAGGGTTACCCCTGAAACCTCGGAACTGGGAGGCAGGGGGTCAAGGAACGGAGCCACCCAGGGACTGAATCTGCATAGAATCACCAAAATGATGACAAGAGTGATGTTGGAGAGGAGTGTGGACGGTGGGATCCCATGTTCTGTTCCAGAGTACCTGACACAGAGCAGGTGGTCACTAGATACCTGTCTGCCCAACACACCAATGTACAAAGTGAATGGTCTGTGCAGTGAGGCACATTAGAGTTCATAAACATTCACAGCAAGGAGAGATCATGAACATTGGGAGGATTGGTCATCTCAATCAATACTCTGCATGACATTTAAAATGGGTCTTGCATAATAAGTAGAATTTCAACAAGCACAATGGGGCAGCAATGTAAATAGAGACACCATGGGCCAAAACAGGCATTGCCCAGGGCTCTCGCCGGTCCAGAATGGCTGGGGTGGAGAGAGGAGAATAGGAAACAACCAAGCTAGACAGGCAGCTTGTAGGTGATGGAGAAGGGAAAGTGTAGCATAGGTACCTGGGCACATGCCAGAGGCCTAGGATGGCCTCTGAACAAAATTATGCAGGGCAAGAATCCCCAGATCCTATCCAATTTGTTCAGATTCCAGCACCTGCCTTTCCTTATCATGTGTGTGTGCACGTGTGCATGTTTAATGACAATGACTTCAGAGCCACCCTGTACAGACTGCTGAATCAAGAGCCATGCATGGACACCCATGAGTAGGATACGATCCTTGCCCCCAAGACACTCAGATTCTAATGAAGAAAAGAGGCATCCTTTTCAGTAATTGAAGAGAATAAAGCAAAGCAGGAGAAGGGTGTAACGCTGAAAGGAAAATACTCAGCCTCACATTCTCAAAACAGGACATGTGAATAACAGCTCTGCATCCTCAGCACAGAAGATATTAGGGACGCTGATTCTGAGAAGCGGAAAACAAACTGCTACATTGGGAAGGGATCACTTACTCATAAACCCCTTGCCAGTGTTGGGACCTTACTATGCATCAGTCCTGGTTTCTGTCTGAAGATTTCACAAACTGGCAAAAGCAGGGAAGGGGTCCTCACCAACCCTTCTGGGCAGGAATGAAATTGTTTGCGTCTTGCACCCCCTTTATAGTGCTCAGCACTTCAAGAGTGTTCATTATGTGATAAACTCTGGGTGTTTCTGAAAATATGGACAGACCATAAATAATCTCAGGTGGTATGTTGAGCTAAAGATATTGCAGCCTCTTCACTGCAAGATCAATTATAATCTATTAGTTCAACGATTCTCCCATCAAAATTAAAAAACAAAAAGATTTTACATGACTAATGAGCTACTCTGCTCCGTTGGGTTGCAATCTGCATTTTAAAGTGCTATATTCACAGGTGCAAGGTAAACTGAATTTCACTGGTGTTATTGTTACTGACTCTCTGGTAATTAATGGGAATTTTTCAAATGGTTGGATCGCTATTTAAATGATTTATATAATGGACCTTCAGAGTTGCTGTTACAATCTGTCACATTGTAATGAAGTAACTTAGGTGTGTTTATTACCAATTTATAGTGAATATGGCAGGCTGGAGGTGATAAAACTTTTTTTACTTCCTCCTGGTTCCCTTCTAGTCCTAACATCCTGTGATTGAAATAAACAGGACACATCTTAACACATGAGACATTTGTACTGTGAAGCTATAGATACTTTATTTGGGTGCTGGCTAGTCCCTCATGATTTATGATATTATTTCATTACAAATTGCCATAAGGACAGCCATTGCTCACCCATGAGGTGTTGTACATTTACTCATAAATTTTCAGGAATGAGACAGTGTGTGTGCCAGGAATGATAGAATACTGTTTACTTTTCCCTCCTCCGACGCTCTGAAAACAAAAGGATGTTTTAGGAAGTGGGATTTGGGAGTCCAGCCTGAGGAAAAGGGAGTAGCCCGAGCTAGCATGTGCACACCTTAGGTGAAAATCAAAGCAGGGAAATCCACCATCTCTCTGTAACTTTAAATAAAAGAGGAACAATATTCATCTCATCTCTCAACAATATGGCAGAAAATCCACAGTGATGGAGCAGACTTCTTGCAGAAATACAAGCACCTCTAAGGGTTAAGACCAAGTCTTATTCAGATGTGTTATTCCCTTGAATCTGGAGTTCAGTGTCTGGCAAAGGGTAATTGCTCAAAACACGTAGAATTTCAGTTTACCTACGTAAGTTTTAAGTCGTGAAACAGATTTGAAAACTACAATGAATGTCCAAGAAATCTTTATTTGAAGAGTGCATATGATAAGGAGGTCTTTGGCAATTACAAGATATTTGTAATATGATTTGGGATCTTGAGAATAATACCATTTTGCACTCTTGAGCTTTATATTGTTTCTTAAACATTGTAAACATGCAAAATGATTTTTCATCTGACTCATTTTGAGAGACCATACAGAAAATAACCTTTTAAAACAAAGAATGTTATGTAATGATTAACAAGTGCCTAATTTCAGCAAGCTCAAATATATGAAAGTATGAATTTTTCTAGGTATTGTAGGTGTTTTTTATACCAATATTTCTATTTTTGTGCATTTTAAATGTGCATAATAAAAAATGTTTTCAGGTCGAATCATTGAGTTTTACCACTTTGTTGTGTTACACCAAGATTCATCCAGGATTATGAGACCCTCAAAGCATTATTTTCTTGATGTGTTAAATTTCTTACAATATATTTATTCTTCCCTAATGGGCTCATTTATTTTCTTTTCATCCAAAATATTTCTTAAGTTCTTTTATCAAGGCTTCAAATTTGAACTCTTTTTATCTTTGTATGCCTGAAATGTCATTGTTTCCCTTATTACATTTATGAGGAATTATTTGCACACAACCACTGCATCCATGTAGATGAGTTTCATTAGATGTAAATATAACACCCCCACTAAAATCAAGATAGACATTTCCATCACCCCCAAAAGATTCTTTGTGCCCCTTTGCAATCAGCCTGCCCCGGGCAACCACAGCTCTGCTGCTTTATGTCACTGCAGAATTTTTTACAGTGCATATAAATGGGAAAATGCAGTAATATCCTTTTGTACCTGACTTCTTTCATTCAGCATGATTTAAAGATTTGTCCATGCTGCTGTATGTTTCAGCAATTTGTTCCTTTTAACTGCTGAGTAATATCCCACATATTGGAGAGACCACATATTATTTATTTACCAGTTGATGGATATTTGGGGTTATGTCCAGGTCTTGGCTGTTGTGATTAAAGCTGCCATGAACATTTTTATTTAAATATTAGTGTGGACAAATGTTTTCATTCCTTTTGGATAAATACCTAAGAGTGGAATGCCTGGGTTATATGGGAGGTGTGTGGTTTAACTTTGTTAAGAAACTACCAAACAGATATTCAAGGTGGCTATTCCATTTCATATTCTCACCAGCAGCTCATGAGAGTTCTATTTGCTTTATATTCTCACCATTGTGATTATCAGTCTTTTTAATTTTAGCTCTTCTATTAAGTAAATAGTGGTTTCTCATTGTACGTTTTGTTTTTTTCGTTTTTGTTTTTCATTTCCATGATGGCTTACCACAATGACCATCTTTTCATGTGTTCATTAGCCATTCATTTATTTTCTCTTCAAAAGTGTCCAAACGTTTTTTTCTATTTTGTATTGGGTGGTCTTTTTGCTATGATTTATGAGTTCTTTATATATTCTGGATACTAGCCCTTTGTATATATGTGTAGCAAATATTTTCTTCCCTTCTCTAGGTTTTCTTTTTCTTAATGGTGTCTTTTGGAGAACAAAAGCTTTTAATTTCGATAAAGTTCAATTTATCATTTTTTGCTTTTCTTTTCATGTTAATTAATGACCTGAGAAATTTTTATTTCCTAAAATTAAAAAAAAAATTTCTCTAGTGTTTTCTTCTAGTTTTATAATTTCAGTTTTTCTATTTTATTTTTTTGCTTTTGTTTTTTGTTTTTTTGTATTTTACATCTATTCCGAAAAGATGATTTAGCCCCTTGTTTTCCCACAGTGCTTTAAAGATATTACTAATTAGCATCTCACATTGCTAATGAAAAACTGCTATCAGTCTAGTGCTGTTCCTTTGTAAGTAATCTTCATTTTCCTCTGATACCCTTTCTTTCTTTATTCTTGACATTCTGTAGTTTCCTAAGATGTATCTAAGTGTGATTTTTTTTGCTCTGCTGAATAATTAAGATGCCCTTTTCATCCCAGGAATCAGGTCTACCTTTTATTCTTGAAAAGTCTTAGCCATTATCTTCTCAAATACTGCTTTTCTCCCATTCTTGCCATAGTTTTCTAAGAATAACTGCTAGTCACAACTTCTAACTTACCCTCCATATCCCTCTTACATTTCATCCTGCATTTCACCTTCTTTTATCTCTCATTACTGCAAACCAGGCAAAGTTCTGGTTTCCATCTCACTTTCTTCAACTATATCCAGTTCAGTATTTCATTTATAGAGTTGCTCTTTTCATTGCAATTACTACATTTTTTCATTTCCAAGATTTATGACTTGCTTTTATTTACATCTATGCATTCTTGATGTAATTGTCTATTTAATTCATGTTTTGTAGTTGTTTTATCTTATCAAAGACTGTGAATGTATTTATTTCAAAGTAATTTTCAGATTCCTTTACTCTCACAGTTTCCCAAGTATGAGTTCTTCCAGTTTTGTCTAAGAGTTCGTTCCGCATGGCAGGTGCATACCTAACAGCCATTTTCTCCCCATCCTTTGCTAGTAAAACCCAGTTTTATCTTGAGTAGCAATGTGTCTAGCCAGTAGATCTGATTGGTTTAAGTCAGTTGTGACTATGTTTCCCTTTGCCAGACAATTTGCCAGCCTCCATGGAGCCAAGGGAGGCCATAAGACCCAGTCCTACCTAACCAGATACAGTGGAGATTCTTGGGAGCTTCCAAGAGGGCAGGAATTGTGATACTGCAGCTACTGCAGCCCTCTTACAACCATAAAGCAACAAACGACAAACTCAGAACAAAGGAGAGAGACAGCTTGGATCCTTGGTGGCATTGCTGGGCTGCCAGAACGTCTTGAGACAGCCTGCTTCCAGTTATTATTAAGAAACATAATAAATGTCTGCATGACTGAAGACAAAATTACTTGCTGTTAAAAGCATTCCAAATGAGTAAAGGCTGGAATGCCCCCCTACTGACCCACCCACATGGTGGTGGGATGCCTCAGCCTAGCGCCTAGGAGATCCACAGCTCAGAGGTACAGCCCCACCCGGCTGGGTCTTCACTGCTCTGAACACCAAGCCAGGACAGAGCTTGGTCCACTCCCAGTCACGCCTGTGCCACGCTTCCACCCTCTGCTGCAGGTGAGCAGCTGAAACTCTAGATGGGTTGGTTAGAATTTTCTCAGCTTCCAGTCCCAGGCATGGAAGCACCCTCCCAGCACAGGCTTCAGGGCAGGAGCCTGCAGCAAGATTCACCTCCCACCCACCGCAGCTCCCTCCCATCTGGAAATCCTCCATCCCCAATTCACTTCCTTCGACCCCTCCCCTGCAACCCCCAGCCTCAGCCCACCTCCCCACTGGTCCTGGGAGGTTTTCCTTCTTTCCTTTAATACAGCTGTGGAGTTCTAACTTTTGTTTATAAGTCATCTCTGATTCCTTTATGTGTAGAGTATAGAAGTTCCTGCGTGTACATACTCTGATATCTTGCCTGAAATCCATCCCAGGGCATTTTATAATTGTTTTATTGTTGTATTTGAGGTTCTTAAAAATAAACTTACTCTTGTAAAATTTGGAAATGCAAAAAATAAAAATCAACATTAATGAACTACCACAACTGTTAATATTTTGATACATTTCTTTTTTCTATGCATATTTATAAACATTTATGAGATTGTGGGACTAATGTAATACAACAGTTATAACTTGCCTTTTTTCATTTACTGTATTATGGACATTTTCCTAT
This sequence comes from Manis javanica, assembly GCF_040802235.1. Classification (NCBI taxonomy): domain Eukaryota; kingdom Metazoa; phylum Chordata; class Mammalia; order Pholidota; family Manidae; genus Manis; species Manis javanica. Next base: position 71,336,459 of record NC_133168.1, read on the forward strand.
GTCTTTATATATATATATATACATATACACACACATGTTTATAAAATTTATAAATATATAATTTTTATTAATTATATAAAATGTATACATAATATTCTATTGTATATGCCCATATATCATATATGTGTATATATCATAGAGATATATGTGTATATATCATAGAGATCTACTATAATTGCCCTACTCCTCTTTTATGGATATTTTATTGTTTTTAGTTTCTCCCTACTATACATAATGTTGCATCATAAATATTTCAATATTTCCTTAGGATAAAGTCCTAGAAATAGGATTACTGAGACAAAAGATAAGAACATTTAAAACATATATATACATATTGCCAAAGCTCTCTCCCAACAAATGTTCATCCTCTCAAACTCTGAGTGTAGTACTGTTTTAAACTTGTCAATTTGGTAGATAAAAAAGTCTCAGTGTTCTTTTAATTTACATTTCTTTGGTATTCATAAGTTTGAATATTTTTCATATGTTAATTAGACATTTGTCCTTCCTTCTTGTGCATTTTAAATAAGATTGTATTTACTTCCAACTTTGCAAAAAACAGTCATTTCACAAATCAAATCAAAATACCTGATTATGCACAGTAAGTGTATAATTCAGCCTCAAATGAGTCCATGTTAATATCTGTTTATACTGGACATCTCTCCTGTGAAAGCTGAAATGTCATCTTCATTGCCCTTTAGGTTCAAATTATAACTGGGCTCAGTCTTTAAGTAATTCACAGTTCAGGGCTTCTCTCAAGGACTAGAGAGAAGATGTATATAAACAGAAGTGGCCGAATTACATATATATATGGAGCTATCTGTATCTGTAGAGACAGAGAGACACTTACATGTATAAGTGTATATTTCCATAGAAATAATTCATAAATAGAATTAATCACAGGTGTAGATGATTTTTGATCTGTAAACTTCAGTATAATTATATATATCCATAATCCATGATCATGGGCAAACTTGTTTTCAAATCCACCAAAAACTGCTGTCAATATGCCCACTTGAAAATTTTACCAGCCACCATTTTGTCTCCCAAACCATAAATCAAAGCTAAGATATATCTTACCATCAGCTAAAGACAAATGCTATGTGGTTGATTTAAGGATTCAATTCAGACTCTCAATAAAGTAGTAGGTCTTAAATAGCACTCATGGAAACTGAAATGCCAAAGTATTCAGGGAAGTTATTGGGGGAAACAAGTCCGACGACAGGTAGATTTTCAGCAAGTCGAGGACATGGGACTCTTGTGAGGAGAGGGCAAGAAAGGCCATAAGTTCTGAAAGATGGTAGAGGGTGATGGTTATGTGCAAGGGCTTGGGAGGCCCCTAGGTTCAACCCTGGCCCCACTGCACACTGCGCGTGTGGTTGCACACATTTCTAGTGGTCATTAGTTTTATTAGTGGTTACTAGTGGTTATTAAAGTAACCACAGTCTTACTTTCAGGATTTAATAGCATGCATAAAGCAGCTCACACACTGTCCATCATATGGCAGGCACTCGAGAGCTGGAGCTCTCATTATTATCACAATGGCAATGTCTGATGACCAGCAGGCTGGATACAGCAACACTCATGGGAAACAGGAGGGATCAGGTGGAGCCAATGAGCAGGGTCCAGGGCCACAGGAGGATGACTGGGAGGGGGGGCCAAGGCTCAAGATTACAAAAGAGCTTTGAAGTGACATACGAGGCAGTTGAGTCTCTTCAAGGTTCATATGGCATGACATGATGAAAACAAATCAAGAGACTTCTATCACTATAATGAAAACTGCGTGCTGGGAAGTGTTCTACTGCATAATGAAAAATCACCTGGCACCGTGCAGAAGACTGTGACCCCACAGGATAAACAGGACCCCAGTGCCTAGTTGCAGGTGGGAGGCCAAGCCCAGCCTGTGGCATACTGCTTCGGAGCCAGGGTCACTTTGCTAAACTGTGTCTTTTATGGTGACTTGACAGTTCTGAGATAGGTGCTGGGTAGAGACACGAAATAATAATAATGTGCTGAGTGCTTAGATAAAGACTGATATATTTCTGGATTTGGTCCTATACTTATGACAAATAATTAGGCATCATTGTCTCAACTGACTGTGGCACTGGCTTCTCAGATGACCCATTCCCTCCTGATTCTACCGGTCGATCTTTGAGCTTTCCTGAGGCATCCCAGTGTTGCCAAATTTCAAGACACCCTGTTTCTCTCAGATTTTGTTTAGTAGACATGGGAGTGCTTGTACATGAATCTACCAAATAATGTGCCTAGAGGAACACTTTAACTTAAAACATCTGTAATTACAATAGTTTTTAGAAAGCTTGACATACCCCCAGGTAAGCAGAGAAACCCTACTATATAAACCCCCTACCCAAGTCTGCTATTTGCCCCCATTTGCCACATTTAGGTGAAGGTGGAAAATACTGTAACAGGTTTTGTTGGTTTATTATTTGAAATGATTTGTAATTCCTCTATTTTCTCTTCCAATCTACTCCTTTCTGCTTTTGAATACACCAAAATTCATAAGCATTCATACTATCGGGCAAACTTTTGAACATAAATGAATACCTAGAAAAATTATACCAATGAGTGAACATGAAAATTTGATCTGATATTTCAACCACTCTTTTAAATGTACCTCTTAATCAGTACCCAAATATTTCACTAAAGAATCAGCCCAAGGAACCCAGAGTTATTCTTTCTTCCCCCACTCCCAAAGAAAAAGCCTACATAATTGTTTCTTCAGAATTTCTTCATAGCCAGTGCAAGTTACAAATTCTCCTTCAACATGGTTTTATACATCTTGGACCTGATTGAGCAGAAGACTGGGTGTCTTGTCTATCTCAAGACAGTTTTAGTTATTTGTAGTTTACATTTTTGTCAATAAAATTTTAAATTTTACCTTTTTTGTAAATACAATTTAAATGCTTCTTAAATAGGGAAGAACTATAACAGGGTCAGGAAAGGAACTAAGTGTGAATGCAAGTTAAATATTGGAACTTTAGTTACCGCATCTATAAGATGGCATTAATAATAGTAATATCTGTTTCCTGTGGTTTTACCAAGAGTATTATTACATGTTACCTATTATATAATTATATGTAAGTATAATATATACTATTATGTATAATATACAGAATTATATTTGTTACATATACATACTAGAGAGAGAAGCTCCTTTTCTAACATACAGTAAGCATGTGATCATGGTTGTCTGCCTCCTATTTTTTCATCATTCTGACATACTTTGTTGAAATAGGAACATGAGCTATTTTATCAGAGGGCCTTGGAAATTCACAATCTGTCGGGTACCTCCTTCCACTGCTTTGATCTCTACCAAAGATTCCTCTCTGAACCTCAGCTCTCTAAGGTAAAACACTCAGGTACTTAATAAATATATATTAATGATGAGTCAATATTTGTCATATCACAGCAGCTTTAAATGGACCTACCTCACTCCCCCAAAAAGGGCAAGAACATGGAAAGTAACAGCCAAAGGCTCTGGCACCCATGTCTGGATTTCATCTGGACCACCTCCCATGCACAGATTCTCTCCTGCTGCATCTCACACCTGTCTCCTGTGGTTCTCTGAGAATTCCTTGGGGCTGTGCCCCAGTTCCCAATTCACAGTCAGGGTTTGTTTGTCTTCACGGCCCACTTTGGACCTACTATTCTAGCTCAACCTCAGACTTCTCCCTTGCACATGATTCTGGTGTGTGCCCTCTGTTCTCGCACAATGCAACCACAGACAAGATCCTCCTCACCCCCTCTTGGGGAGAGGGGGCCAGACTCTCCAACACTTCAGGGCATCATTAGCTGTGGTTTATCCAAATAATACATAAGAATAACTTCTGTAAAGACTTACGCAAGAGCCTCCTGGATGGGATAAAACAAGGAAAGTCAGGTCATCCTCAGGAGGAGCAAAGGGCTGGGGCCAGAGCACAGAACTGAAGTCACAGGGTGGATGAGGGCAGAGTCAACACATAGAGTCAGGAGTCCAGAGATGGACAAAACCAGAAAGCGTCTTCAGTCAAAGATACACACACGCCCCCAGCCAAAGATCCAGCCCCAGCCCAAATGTCTAATGCAGTCAGGGAAGAACAGGTGATCCCAGAGAGTTCAAGCACAGCCGCCCATGGTGTGGAGGACATGGAGGCTGTAGGCAGAGAGAGGCAGTCCTGCAGATGCTGGGGTCAGGACAGACCCCAGACACTGGGCACCCACCAGGTCTTTGTTATCAGGCACAGGCCATAATTTGAGCACCAGGACGGAGTGAAGCCAAGACTCCTTAGCACCTCCTACAGATGGCAAGTCTGGATGTGAGTTGAATGGAGAGCCGAAGAGGCAGCTTCGGGCTGGTGGGCTCGTCTCTGGCGCAGGCGCCCGGCAGTGTCTCTGTGACAGCAGGCCTGAGGTCTGGAGGGTGCAGAGGTTTCATGGAAGGGCTCCCCCTGGCGGGGGCCCAGCATACACCCTATGGGATAAAGCAAGGCCCCAAAGCTGAGGTGCACTGGGATTTTCCCAAGGACCCTTCCTGTGCCAGAGCAGGCATCTGACAGACGCAGAGGCTGTGGAGGTCTGGCTAGAAACCAGGAATTCACCGGCTGTCAGGAAGGAGGGCGAGCAGGTCTGTCAGAGCTGCAGGGCTTAAGAGATGGCCAACACTCCAGACTTCCCAGACCTCTCCTGGGCTCTGGACCAGCAAGACACACATGAGCACCTGATATGACACAAAACGTGGTCAGCAGTGAAGGGAGCAGTGGGTACCCCCAAGCACACCCAGTCTTGATGGTGGAGGGGGCCTGGAAACTCACTTGGAGAACCTGCTTGTTTTCCTTCCTAATGTCCACCCCTGGCAAGGATGGTGCTAAATCATGTACTTCCAGGCACCCATTCCTGAGCGGATCATAACAGCTCTTGACCCACACTTGGCACTACATCCCCTCTGCTGTCCACAGCGGACAAGAGACACTCCTGCTCAACGCTGCTTCGGTATTTGGCTCTTCATTCTTACCAATTCCTGACACCGTGACCATAGAGCTAGATTTCCCACCTGAACAGATGACAGCCACTATTTGTTCCATTTCCCCATCTCCTGGGCTTTGACTATTCAAAACTTGCACCCAGCCTTTTAACTTAAGTTCAAGTCAACTTGCATCTTGGCTCTTAAGATTTTGACAAGCTGGCTGCCCTTGCCTGAACTTGTATCTCTGCAAATACAAAGTCTATTGGAAATCTGGAGTTGTCACACTTTTCTCCCCTGGGCAATCAACTGTACAATCACACGGAATGCTAGCTGGTGCCATTGCTGTGACTCTGGGGACACGGACACCATATAACTCGGCTGAATAAAAAAAGAGAAGAAGAAGAAAAGGACTCGTAGCTTAAGAAGCTGCCAGGATTTCAAGCATGGTCTTCAGGAGCCCAGTACTGCTGAGCCACTAACATCCGAAAGGCTCAGGTCTGAAAAGAGACATAACATATATTAGCATTATCCGCAAAAGCACTTTGGCCAACTCTGTTTTCACAGTCCTCCACCTTAATTCCCTTGAAAATGAAAGTAAAAATAAAGTGATACTCTTCCTCATTCCCTCCAGACCATGGATTATGGATTAAAGACAATCTGCTGACGCTGCTGATCTTCGCAAGGGTGCGGTGGCGGCAAGGAGGGAGAGCTGCTGCCTCTGGGGCTGGGGAGGATCCTAATAGCAAACTTTGCCTGTGCCTTCAATATTTTTTCAAACTTGCCTTTTTGCTGCTGCCGCTGGCCTTGACAGTTTTCAGTACTAATGGGTTGTGATAGGGTGTCAGGGGAAGTCAACAATCAATGCTTGGAAAAAAAATGGCAGGGGTAAGGCGGGGGTGGGGGGCACATCATTGCTGACATGGCCAGGAATGGAACTATGATGGCTTTCTTTTGTAGAAAAAAAGACAAGAAATTCTGTGCTGTGTTTCGTTTTTAAGATTAGTATAGATTTTTATGCTTTGATGACTGGGCTGTCTGCTCTTCCCCACTTAAAACTTTCCTATCAAAAACATATATTCTGGTTTTTAAATAACCACTTTACCATACAGTTAAAATTGTAACTCATGTTGTGGGTCGTAGTTATTTCTTGCAGGAAAATAAAACAAAATAGGGAACCATCTGCCAAAACAGAGGCATGAAAGAAATGGTGTGAAATGGCTGGGGCTACCTCGCGAAGTAGGCCGCTTTTAGAAAAAACTCATTTTGGCCCCAATGTTGTGTGACATGAGAATGCCATTACAGGGACACTTGGCATGATGACGCTAATGTGAGAAACATCAATGTCTGGCTGCAGTTCGTATCCAGAGCTAGGAATCTCATTGCAAATGTTTTTTACTAATAATTCAGTAGAACCCTCTTATAACACTGGTGTCAAAATGCAAGAATAATATTTACTCCAAAGGTTGTTTTATTCGAGTGATATATCAGGGAGTATATGTGGGAATTGATTTGATCAATGACCAAGTGTAAAATAATCTCTGATTATAAAGGATCTTAAAGGAAAGTTCTTCCATGTTCATTTTTCTTTTTAAAGTTGAAAAATGTAGTTACAGGGAAAAAATGTGGATAGAAAGGGTCTCAAGCTGTAGTGAAATGAACAGAAGTCTGGCTAATCTCACGCCCCCTGCCTGAGCTGTGCTTTCTTCCTACGCCAAACTTCACAACGTTACTCAGCCCGATTAGTACTTTCAGTTTCAATTTTGTATTATCAGGATTTTAATAAACATATAACATGTTAATAATCAGAAAAAAGAACACAAGTTTAAACTTTAAAAAAAAGCCAACTGCCAGGAAGATAGAATAGACATACTTTTCCTATTCTTCCCACTAATTAGAACTAAAAGCCCCAGACAATACAAATTTTTCAATTTATTTATAAAATATGTACATCAAACAAAGCGAGAGGAGGACTTGGGGACCCATACAGAGGTGAGTTCCCTGAGCTTTTCTTTTGTTTGAGATACCCCAACTTGCCCTGCAGAAGCAGGAAAGCCTGAAATACCAATAGGGACAGACAAGAAAAAGTCCCAACTACAGCACATGCTCTCTAACCAAAAGACCAGGAAGGGGAAGGTTAGCAAGACAGAAAACATTTGGACAATGATGGCTCTGCCCCAGCCAGCACCACAGAGGAAGCTGTGGACCCACACACACCAGCAACGGTGAAGTGGGAGCCTCATCTTCTACCCCTGCGAGCCTGTAACAAGGAGCCAACACTAGCTTCAGGGGCTATCAGAGAGCAAAGGAGGAGTGAGACGTCTGTGCCCACCAGCCAGCAGGCAGGCCCATCCACCTGCCCACCCATGTCCATTGGCATCAGTGGAGACCGCATGGGGGAGTCAGAACTCCCTGCCCGGCCCAGCAGCCCTGAGCCAGTACCCCCTGCACCTCTCCCACCAACCCCACAGCAGTGACAGAGAAAACCAGCAAAAATAGAAAGCTCAAATAAGATTTTGTAGTGTGATACAAAATAAAATCCAAAAAATAGAAATCCAACTTTTCAAAAACAAATGCAAAAATAGAAAGCTCAAATAAGATTTTATAGTGTGATACAAAAATGTCCAGGTTTCACCTGAAAATAACGCTTCACTGCAAAAGCCAATATACCCTCAAACTGAATGGGGAAAGGCAATCCCCAGATGCCAGGAGCATGGTGACAGGGATGTCCCTTTATTACATAAAGCAGTTCAGGGGTAGGCTCTTCCCTGTCTCATTGCCGTTATGCCCATTTGCAGAAAATCCTTGATCTTTGCAGATATGTTTGCTACTTGTACATAGTGATTAACAATGCCACCTCTGCACAGCCTGGACTATCCTTCAACACATATCCCCCAAGCAGCTGCCTGCTATTACTCACTGGCACCAATTCTCCCATCGGATTTGTGGTGCACCAGGCCTAGCCTGGAACCTCAGCGCCCAGGAGTGCTGCTCTGCCACCTCTGTGTTCTGCCTCCGGCTCCCTGGCGCAGCATGGAGAGGGGCCAATTCTGGGACTCTGGCAGGAAGAGAACCTTTCTGCTTGGGGTCCAAGCTAAAAATGGGTCCCACTGCCCCAGCTGAACAAACCCTACACCCTGTCCCTTGTGTACTGTGATGAAATGTCTTCCCTAGCTGCAGACGTTCAGAAGATTTACTACCTAGTTGTTTTAGGCTTATCACTGTGCGGACCATGAATGCACAAAAAATAGTGAATGAATTAGTAAACATCTATTGGCACACAGGCCAAGCTGACCTGAAAGGACACACACACACACACACACACACACACACATGCACACACACACTCCAACACATGAAAATGCTAGATAAAATTTTTTTTAATGCATTGCCAAACTCAAAAGCAAATAAAGGAAATCCCCAGATGTCAGAAATGAAGAACAGTTCAGGGAAAAAGAGTAAGTGGGAGCTGAAGCCAAACACATAACAGGGGTGTTGTAAACAGCCATAGCCCAGTAGGCTGGAGTTTTAATGCCTGCACAGGGACAGGAGACAAATCCATGGGTCCATGCGAGGCAGGGAAAGAAACGGAGCTCCTGTAAAACACTGGGAGCCATGAAACTTTGCCTGGACTATAACACTGAATTTGATACTCAGGGCATTGTGTTAGAGATTCAACAAGGAAGATTGGGCAATCAGTAGAAAGTTACCCACAGGAACTTAGAACCTGGGTGCTCTGTACAAACCTGCACTGTTTCTATGGTGAGAGAATCACAACTAAAAAAATTGATAAAACATTGGTACAGCAATTCCAATTCTCAGAAATTATCCTCAAGAATTGAACACGGGATCTCAAAGACATATTTGTACACCCATATTCATAGCAGCATTATTCACAATAGCCAAAATGTGGAAGCAATCCAAGTGTCCACCGGTAGGTGAATAGATAAACAAAATGTGGTGTGTATGTATAAGGAATATCATTTAGCCTTAAAAAGGATGGAAAGTCTGACACACGTCACAATAAGGATAACCCTGGAGGACGTCATGCTAAGCAAAATAGGCCAATCGCAAAAATACACACACTAGGTGGTTCCTCTTATATGTGATCCTAGAGCAGCCAAACTCAGAGAAGCAGAAAGCAGAAGGGTGATTGCTGGGGACTGAGGACAGAAACAGGGGTCACTGTATCATGGGTGTAGTTTCAGTTTTGCAAGATGAAAATGTTCTGGAAATTGGTTGCATAACAACATGAATATACTTAACGCTACTGAACTATACACTTAAAAATGATTAAATTGGTAAGTTTTATGTTATGTATCTCACTACAGTTAAAAAGTGGGAGAAAAAAACGCTGGTGCAGAACCACTGAAACCCTTTAGTCCTCAACTGGACAAATGAGACTTTCCAGATGAGAACACACTCGGGACTCTGTGTCACCCCAGGGAACAATCCCTGCTGAAGATGAGCTCACACTCAAAGATGACAAGCATTGGGAAACATGTCACTGTGGAATAATGAGCAGGGGCTGCAAATGGAAAAAGAACTATTGTCCAAGACACAGATTAATCTGAGAGAATGTAAAGCAAGTATTCCTATCGAATATATAAAAGGTTATCTATAAACTATAATGAACGAACAGATACGGAGGGGGCTGTGGGAGGGGGAAGGAAGAGGTTTTAAAAAAATGGAATGCAAGAAATAAATATGCTGTCATAATTTTCTTTTAAAAAGAAAACATTGGATGGATTAAACACTGATCTAGTTGATACTACTACATAATCCAAAACAAGGAAAAATGCAACATGTTTTTTCAGACTTGAACTTTCAACTAGCCAATTGCATGATTTGTGAGCCATGACGCCTATGCTACAGCCAGAAACAAAACAGTATCAGGCATCCGTCCTGCTCACTCTGAGAGAGTCAGGCTTTGCGTCAGGCACTGTTCTAAGCCCTGGAGATACAGTTAAGAATAAGACAGCAAGGTCCTTCCTCTTAAAATAAATGCAATAATTTCATATATTTTGTTAAGTATAATGAAAAAATTAGTACAGAACAATAATTTAGAGAGCATGGGGGTGTCAGTGGGGCCACCTTCAACCGAGTGTTCAGTAAAGTCCTCTAAAAAGGTGGCATTAAGCAGAGCTTGGATGAGAAGCCGCCGACCAAGCCAAGGTCTGAGGGAAGAGCAATTTAAGGTCAAGCAGCAGCCAGCAAATGAGACAAGAAAGGAGCAAAAGCCTTTGGATTATCGATGAGGACGGACGTAAGCATAAAAAAAGGCAAGTGATGCTTCCCATCAAACCTAGTAAATAATATGTCATGGGACAGCTACACCCAGCTATTTGCATTGCTAGATCACTGCTGGTTCCCTTAACGTGCACGTTGTAACTGAGTTCTAGAACACAGTTTATTTGGGAGAATCAAAACCAGGCCCTGAGCCTCAGCCAGAATTATACAGCCAGGGGCAGACAAAGAAAAATACTCTCAGAAGTCCACAGGTGACTTTTATAGTTCATATTGCCCCTGTCTGAGTGAATAAATGAACTAAGTTCACACTGCATGCTAGACATCTGGGACCCCCTCAAGCTCCATCCATTTTCTAAAGCAAAGGTGGCAACCTTTTTCTGTAAAGGGCCAGATAGTAAATAGTTTAGGCTTTGAAGATCATACCATCTCTTTTGCAACTGCTCACCCCTCCACTGTAGCACAAAAGCAGACAAAAATACGTAAATGAATGAGTGTGGCCGTGTTCTCATAGCATACATTTATAAAAACAGGCAGTCATTTGCCAACCGCTGTTGTACAACAATGATCTCCAAAGTGGATTAAATCCAAGATGAGTCTTGAGGTGTGGAAAAAAGGACCAGGACCTTTATGCTTTTTAATCACCAAACAAACAAAATAAACAGAAAGAAAGTATTACTATTTACTATACAGGTTGATATTGGTGCCCTCATTTAACCCGACGTCAGATCATAAAAGTTCACATATGGTATGGAAGGGACTGTGGGGGACAAAGGGGTGCCCCCAAATGCACAGTTTTGACAGCAGGCCCTCATGTTCTCATTCCCTTTTGACGCCTTGTAATACATTACAGTTTGTGTGTAACAATCACAACCCAGGCAAGCAGCTTAAAAGATTTTGACAAAGAACCTCTGATGGAAGACACTACCAGTCACACAAGCACAGATGAATGACACAAAAATGGCAGAACCAACACTTCTCTGACTCCTAAGGGGCACATTTGTTCATCACATAAAAGATTAAGAACAATGAGAAGTTAATCATATCTGAAAAGCAGTCCACAAAAACATTCAAATCCATTGTAGTTATCTATTGTGTAACAGACCACCCCAAAACAAAGTGACATAAAATAAATATAAGCAAAAATTAGCACCTTGCACAGTTTCTGTTGGTCAGAAATGTGGGTGCTCCGTATCTGGCTTGGGGCTCAAGAGAAGCTGTAGTCACGATGCCGGCCAGCAATAGGGTCATCTGAAGACTCAACTAGGGCTGGGAGATCCATTTCCCATGTGGCTCACTCACTTGGCTGGCAAGTTGGGGCTGACTGTTGGAAAGAGGTCCTCTCCATGTGGACCTGTTAGGCCTGTGGAGTCTCCTCCTAACTCAGCCACTGGCCAGTCCCAGGGTGATCCCAGAAAGCAGGGGAAAACAGACAAAGTCTTCTACGGCCTTGCCTCAGAAGTCACACACCAACACTTCCACCAGTCTGCTGGCCGCACACTGACCCTGCTGTACTGGGGGAGCGTGCTAACAGGCTTGAAGTTCAGAAGTCGCGCATCACCGGGGGCCACCTTGGAGACCAGCTACTACAGTCCACTGTTGGCAGCCGCGCTCAGAAAATAGCGCCCAATGCAGGGCAGCCGGAAGGCCCCGAACTTCCTAATGACAAATCATCCCACACCACTAAACTACATGCTAATTGCGCCTTGGCATAAGGACCAATGAGACCCACTAAATGGTTATGCTAATAAGGCATATGGAGCCGCACCAACCAGGTCAGAGCATGAGAACTATATAAGCAAGCCTCTCCTTCCCCTCTGGGTCCTGCCCAACTCATTTGTTTCACAAAGAGCTGAAGAATAAAGCTTTCTGCAGAAGAATCCTGCTGTTGTTGCATGCTGTTCTTGCCGGCGAGGACAGGGCACGCGACAGTCCACCCTCTGACCGCCAGTGATTCGCATGCCTCCCACCCAGGCCTGGACTCAGCCAGCCAGGCAAAGAGAGTGAATTCTCTCTTACCTCACCTTTTGCTCTATTCAGGCCTCCATCATTTTTGATGAGGCCCCCATGGTGGGGAGGACAGTCTGCTTTTCTCAGTCTATCAATTCATTTTGTTGTGGTTTTTTTGTTTTTTCAGCTTTACTGAAGTATAGTTGACAAGGTGCTAAGATATTTAAAGTGTATATAACTATCTGAGGCACATGGCTCTGGGTAGTTTCGCTACAAACATCTTTGCAGCAAACATTTTCCCCGCAAACGTTTTCCCCATGTAACTAATTGACTGTAAGGCAATTTGGCCATGAAAGATAAAATAACTGGTTGATCATTTGGTTTCACTTTTCCATTGACCAAGTTCCCATTTTTATATTATATGAATCTCAGCTAGACCTCATAAAGGATTGCACGGTGACAAGCAGACACAGTGGTCTTAATATAGTGGGTGATAGCAACTACGTATGTCAACATGATAGGAAAAACTACGATAAGACTCACTAGAAGTGTGAAATAAGCAACTGTAATGCTGGATTGCATTCTGTACTATTCTGGAAAATGATAACATATCTGTTACAAGGATAACAAGGCCCAGTTACACTTCTTCCACATTTCCCATAGAACTTTGGAACATCTGTCAGTGATGTGTGACAAAATGCCAAAAACAAACCACAGTGTAGAAGGCTGTCACCATGCCATACAAAGCTCAGTTACAAACATGCATCCTAGTATTTGGAAAATAGATACATCTTAATGAAAGAAGAAATTAACAAATAATTTTATTAATTTTTTTCATGTTTCATTACATCCTTTTTAATGTCCCTCTTTCATTTCTCATTACCTTTCACAGTAAAATTAGGCAACAAAAATGGTTGTGGCAAAAATACTTGCAGCAAAGATCTTTATAGCAAAGATATTTATAGTGAAAATACTGGACATGGATAAATATGTATAAACTGTGAAATGGTTACCTCCGTTTAATTAGTCAACAGCCACCAGTCCACATTTACCTTTTATTTTATTTTTGCTGACAACATTTCAGTTCTACTGTCATAGCAAATTTCAGTTATACAATGCAATGTTATCAGCTATAGTCACCATGTTATACATTAGACCCTCAGACCTTATTCTTCTTATAACTGAAAGTTTGTACCCTTTTGCCAACCTCTCCCTGTTTCCCCCACCCAATTCAAGTGTTAATCTCATCCAGAAACACCCTCACAGACACACCCAAAGTAATGTTTAAACCAGATACTTGGGCATTCCATGTCCCCACTATGATACATAAAATTAACCATCAAACCATTAAAATATGATAAAATGAATATAGGCTTAAAATATTACTCCCTATTTCTCATCCTACTTAGTTTGTATTTTTGCATGTTTCATGGTAGATGCACAATATAAATTATGTTTAAGTGCATTTATGTATATACATCACATACATGTACATTGTGTGCTAACATTTTTTTAATAAGTAAAGGTGCAGAACCAAAAAAGTTTGGAGACAACTGTTCTAAAGAGCCTGAAAGTGAAAGAAAGCCCTTGTCCATTCATAGTTTATAGTTTCAGTAGCCATTTGTCAGGGAATCTATCTGGCGGTTGGTAAATAGTATCAAAATATAGTTACCAGCTTGACTGCCTTCTGAGAAGTGGCAGAAAATAACATGGTTTTGAGGAGAAGTAAATGTAAAAATCGTATCGAGCAAGAAGAGGAAGTAGCTGTGGCATTTAGCCTATTCTTGAAGATGAACAGAATATTTAAAATCAAGGGTTAATTTCCCTCCTAAAAAGCCAGCAAGTGTATGACCCATGCAAAAATTAAAGCAATGAATACCTACGGAAAGTACCTAGGAAGATTTTAAGGAGGAGAAAAGCTTATCCTTTTCTGTAAAAATCGTGCCTCATATTAAAAAGGGAGGGGAGATGTATACATTTGATAGGAAGCAAGGGAAGGAGGGAGAGACATTATGAATATCTATCACCATTAGCTGCCAGCTCCCTACACAAAATATTTCACTCTCTTCTCCCTTTGCTGTTCCCTTTCACTGAAACTTTCTTCTTACAGAATCGATGGTCACCAGAACAGCACATGGCAATCTTTCCCCAGCAGGGCCCCCACTGTGGGAGCTCAACCCAAATCATCACAGACATGCCAAAAACTCAATTCTCATGAACCTCTTTGTACCGAGTTGGCCACTGGGAACCTGTGTCCCAGTGTACAATGTCCCAATTGAATTATTCCTTCAAAGGCCATCTGAAGGTAGCCTGGACACCTATCCACACAGCCAATGCAATACGTACTTACAGTGCACAAAGTGGCACTAGCTGTATATAAGTAATGATTAATATGAGTAAACCATATTAAACTGCATCGGAGAAAATATTTGCAGAAGTCTTTAAAGGGTTGTGTGCACGTGTGCCAATTTCCCCCTTATTGCACACCATGGCGGTGGTGATGACCACTTTAACGCCCCACTTAAGGTAAGAATGGCTAACACATATTCCATGGCCACACACCATGCTGAGATTCACAAACATTATTTCTCTTAATTCTCACATCAGCCCAACACTGTAGGCACTGCCCTCTTTTACAGGTGAGAAAGCTGAGGCTGAGAAAAGTGAAGTAATTTACACTAACTCTGAATAAGCAGCAGTCTGGAGCCATCCAGCATAGCTGAGCAGTTGTGGGGATCAGAGTGGCCCATAAGGACCTTACGGGCAGCCCTATTTTATAGACAGCATAACCAGTATATATAAAAATGCCCCCCAAATCACTGAGATAAGCTCATATCATGCTTGTGGAAACTAGTCAAGAAAACAGGTGTTTAAAACATTTTAGAAAGATTGTTATTCAAAATGATGAAAGCAAACTAAATTTGGGTGCTCAAGAAGTAGAGGTCAGTCAGCTGGAAAATGTCGTTATGTGAAACAGCTCATCCCTGATGATGCTGGATAAATGAAATGTTACCACATTAGTAATAGGAGTAATAGAAGCAGCACAATTAATATTATTAGTCAAGCTGCAGTGGTTGGACAGATTGGTGCAGGAGAGTAGGAAGGATTAGAGAAATGTGTGGGAAGTCATCTGTGTACGGAATAGCTTCAGAGACCTGGGCTACACAAACCCATACCACCCCTTCCCACTACCGTCACCAATTACTCAGTGTAATGATGTTTCCAGGTAACATATTTATTTCGTATGGCAAACACTTGGCCATGCTCCTCTCATGTTGAAGCCCCTGCCTCTGGGTTCCTCTGTGCTGGTACTGGCAGCCTGAGAGAATAGATGTGCTGCAGCCCTTGTGCACCATACAAGGCTATGGTGAAAGGAACGGATTCTCCTTGTCTGTTATATTGATGCGGTGCAGCAGAAAGCCAATAAGTGCATGACCTTGTTCCACACACAAATACGTTCCTTTAACCAGCTTTTCCTCTAAGGCAGCAAGTCTGCACTGGTAGGGCGAACAGAATGAATTTTCCTTTTGAGAAATGTGTGAGACAGTACTCGTTTTTTCCAACTTTTTTTTTTTTGGTCTCTTATTTTCTCAGTTTCATGAAATATACTTGGAAAAGCGTATCCCTTTTTGCACATAGTGATATTACCAAAGCCATCGTGCTGAAGGGTCTCCCTCCCATGACTGCTGATTTGGTTATGCCTGGTGCTAGAAACGGACCCCAGCCACGGAGATTCATGCCAATTTAGATTCTTATCAGTTACAACAGCGATACCATATTTCTGCCTGTGTTCCTATCTGACTTCTTGACTGTATTAGACACATGGATAAATGAATGGACAGAAAGACAAATAATGAGATGCTGCTACTGGTCAATAACTGCTTCAAACCGGTGCTATAATTAAGAAAGCACAGGTTTGATTTTCCTGCTGCTACCTGACTCTTGTTTGGGGGTATGCATAGTTGAGACTGATTTATGCCACAGCACACCATGAATAGGGCTTTTGAAGTAGAGAATTGTAGCCACAAATGTTGTGTTTCATTTACACCTCTATTAATAGGAACTTAGTGTTTGCTACACAGGACCCAGCTTCTCAAAATTCTATGTTCTATACTTACCAGACCCCTACTGTGTGCCAGGCTGTGTGTGAGGTGCCGGGCATTCAAAGACAGATAAAAATGAAAAAGGGGGGAAAAAACTTCAACAAAAAGGGCCGCACCACACAATGAGAATTAATGAAGACCATTTTTATATGTTTGAACACCACTCTATGTTTCAAATCGAAAACCAACCCTTTCTCCCTCCACTTATGAATCAGTCAAGAACAAAAGGGAAGTGATTCTGAATTTTTCACTTTCTTTCCAAGCACCTTGGGAAGAGCCAGGCATGGAGCCAGAGAGGAGGGAGATTACTAAGGAAAAACACCACCTTGTTTGGCTTATATGAAAAAAAAGAAAGAAGCGACGGCATCATGTATCCAGGCTCGAGTGATGTATATAGGAAAAGAGTGTTTTTATGGATAACTGCCGTGGGCAAAACAGCACATCTAATCAAAAGCACTGCACACGTGGATGTTCTTGGCCTCTGGGAGAAGGGAACTCGTACAAAGGCTGGGTTTCTAAGTTTTGCTTCTCCAATTCAGCAGAGGGTAGAAGACAGCCTTACAATGCATAAAATATTCCTCACAGCCTTCCTGTCCTCCAGGAAAAAAAAAAAAGACGACGAAGAAGAAGAAAAAGACTCATCACTAAGACAAACCATTAATTCCAAACGAATGAAATTCTCCACTCACACAGGTGAGCTGGGGCGTGAATATGCATAGGGCACCATACACACGGGCGGCCAGGAATGGTCAGCGTCTCTCTCCCGTCTTAGGAGCGCAGGACAGCAGTCTGGGCTTTGACAAACGAGAACGCCACGGTAACCGCACCCCCTGCCCCCCGCGGCCCGCCCCCTGTGGTTTCCTTCCCGGGAAGCTGATCCCCGGTAAACCCTCGCGGGAGGCGGAGGCCGGAAGCCGTCGCCCTCGCCCTCCAGGGGGCGCCGTGCGCTCCAGGCGCGCCCGCGTGCCCAAGGTCACCTGCGCAGGGCCTGCTCTCCCAGTTTTTGAAAAGTCTAAACACCAAACAGGCCTGAACAGGCAGGAGCGGGAGAGCGAGGAGCGTGCCGAGAGAGGAGGCCGGGCCTGGCGCCCGCAGAGGCCGGACGGGACAGCCCCCGCCCCGTCGGTGGCCGTGCTGCGCTGCTGCGCTCCGCGCCCTGCCCTGTGCCGAGGAGGGAAGGGCAGGAACCCAGGCCACGCAAGCGAGCAGGAGGGGAGAGCCTTCGCTGTGGCCCTGCCTAAGCACAATGCTGGGTATTGGAAGTCAGAGGAAAGGTTCCAGATCCAGGTGGAGGCGTTTTAAATCCAGAACCAGACCCAGACCCCAGGATGTACCAGATTTCCCTTGACCATCCTTCCCCAAATACTCCGGCAGCGAGCTCAGCAGCACTGCGCTCCCATGCCTGCGCGAAGATGGTCTTGGTGGCTCACACAGCTCACACAGGTGAGCTGGGGCGTGAATATGCATAGGGCACCATACACACGGGCGGCCAGGAATGGTCAGCGTCTCTCTCCCGTCTGATCTGACTCCAGGATCCACAGCCCTAAGTACTGTGATCCCTGGCCGCTAAATGCCATACCTTTAAAAATAGTTGAAAAATCTGAATAGCCTTCTAAACCCGAATAGTAAAATCAACTCAGTTGACCTCCATCAGCCCCGCCAAGGTGGTAGAGGGAGGGGGCCAGAGTTGTCTATTCCTTCTTATTTACTAGATACCATAGGGTAAGGAAAGACTGGTATGACAAGTTAGTAAAAAGTCTGTCCAAAAAATAAAATATATAAGTTAAAGCTGGGAAATCAGTCTCGGAAAATTGCACTAAGACCCAACTCCAGGATATCTCAGTGGACTTTCCACTTATTTGAGCCCACCATGGACTGTCAGGACCCCCAGCAAGGTCCCCCTCCTCCAAGGAAGGCCGCTCAGCTTGGGGCCCCTCCATCTTCCCCAAACCTCAGTGAGCCCCACTGACCTCCGGGTCCAAACCAGTCCCCCAGCAAACTCACTTTGTGGGAACCTCCAGGCCTTCCCACATGAATGTCCCTCACTGCTTCCCTCTGCGGCTCAGCAGGCCATGTATCTCCACTCTGGGGTTTTTTCTTCTATTTTAGCAAGAGATGTTATTCCTTTCCAAAGTCTAACCCTCCTGCCAACTCAAACACCTGGACTCAACACTTACCCCTCTTGTACCTTCAGCCTGTCCCACCCCAGCCTCCCCCCGTCTGCTTACAAATCTGTGCTACCCTCTCATCCTAACAAATGCCACAAATTAAGTGTATCCCTTTTTGCACATGATGATATTATCATGATGATATTAAACAAATTTAAACCTTCCTTTTATTCATGCCCTTCTTTGTAAAAAGGTTTACAAAATTTGCTCAGCCATCAGAGTCACCTGGGCCCGTGTTAGTTATTCAGATTCCCAGGCCCTCTTCCCTAAACAGGGCACAGCAACCTGTGTGATGGCACAAGTTTGGAAAACTGCTCCCTCCCATCCACCCTTCTGGGTCTGCACACACTGAACACGTCCCCCACAATCACTGCCTGCTTCCACACCTCACACTCACTCACAGGCATGTCGCAAAGCTCCCGCCTAACAAACTCCTCTCCTGTGGGTACTTTGTAATGTGAAAACATAGCCCAGTTGAACTACAAGTCCCAGAATTTCCTAACCTGCATAGTTCCCTGTGAGCACCAGCCATGTAGAGAAATCTGCATGCAATTTGTAGGGCTTATAGGGCGGGAGTGAAGCAGTAGGGCTGAGCTCCCCTGGAGATCAGGGCCTGCTGGCCCAGTGCGTTGGCATGGGGCGCACTCAGGCCCCCAGCTGCTCCTCCCATGGGATCTCCTCTGCGTCCCCAGCCAAGCCTGTGTGCCGCTCCAATGCAGCGACGCTGACCGTATCATCAAAGACGGAGGTGGTGAGAGACAGATGCAGGTCACAGTTTGTCCTTATCAATTTCATGTGTCTGCAGTTCCACCTCCTCATATCCCTTTTCTTCCCAACTTCTGGTCCCACCAGACAGAGGCAACAGCCTTCCATAGACTTCTCCATATGGTCCAGTTGCTGTAAGAAATCTCATATGCACGCCCCTCGCAGCCATTCTGCTTCTGTTACTGAACTTCCCTCTCCAGTCCCAAGTTTTCTGGGCACATCATCCCTGCCTTTTGGATGTACTGTTATCACCTCAAATCATTCAGTATCTGCTATGGACTGAACCTTTGTGTCCTCCCAGATTCACAGTGGAAGCCCTCACCCCCAGTGTGAGGGTTTAAGAGGTAAGGCCTTGGGAGGGACTTGTCACAAAGGTGCAGCCCTCACAAGTGGGACTCATGCCCTCATGGAAGGACCCCAGAGAGCTCGGCTGTCCTCTTCTCATCGTGTGAAGAGGCAGCGAGGAATTGGTAGTCTGCCTCCTGGCAGAGGCTCTCGCCAGATCCCGACTGTGCTGACACGGTAATTTCAGACTTCCAGCTTCCAGAACTGTGAGACTTAAGTTTCTCTGCCTTATAAGCCACCCAGTCTCTTAGAGCAGCCCAAACTGATAAGGAGAGTATCATTTTTCCTATCCATAGTACCACAATCTTCCCAACCGGACTCAGAACATCAGACATCCTGACTCCACCTCTCTCTTCCCTTCCCACATCTAATCAGTCACAAAATACTATCATTTTTCTTTGCACAGTCCCACCTTCTATTACTAGAAACACAGCCTGAACCATGTTATCACTAGAGAAAGTGTAACAGCCTCCCAGTTCCATGCTCTCTCCCAGCCATCTAGCCTGCTCCTCTCAGTGTATGTCTGTTTCAGTGGGTGCACTTCCACTAGTCGAAAACCCTACGCGATTCCTACTTGCCTAGAAAAGAAAGTCCAAACTTCAGAATTCAGTACTTTTACCCGTTATTAACAGGCTCTCAACATACATCTTCACATCACATGTTCAGGTCTTCTACATAACCAATAGTCCAACCGACTCTACCATTCTCTGATTATGACCCATGCATTCCCATTTCCATATCTTTGGTCACAACATTCCCTCTGTTGTCACGCCTTCCTCACCTCCAGCTGTTCACTTATTCCACAGGCACTATTAAACATCTCCCAGGTGTAAGGCCGGTGCATATCTGGGCATTATTCTTCCTTTAGGTTACAAAGAATCTGGCCTGTTGACATCCCATGAATCCTACAAGGCTGGTCCATATGCTCCCACCTCCCACCACCCTGGTCTCCTGGCCAGAGGTGACCACCTGACCATTGCCCTTTCTACCTGGTTCATGGTATTTATCAGTGCCAGAGGCTAGTCATTCATCCCTCAGGGCTTTTGTAATTGCTGTTCCCTCTGCTCCGCATGCTCTTCCCAGATCCACATAGTCTAATCCCTACTACCTTCAGTCTCTGCTCAAATATCACATCCTCAGAGAACCTTTTCCAGCCACCCTACCTAACATTCCTCCACCCTTTATCCTACTTCATTTTTCTTCCTTGAAATTACCAGTCTTTACATGTAAGTGTGTGTGTGTGTGTGTGTGTGTGTGTGTGTGTGTGTGTATTCTACATGTACATATCCCCCAGTTACTACAAGCTCCATAAAAACAGGAATGCTGTGTCCTAAAATTGTCCTTTAGAAACACCAATCACCTGTTCTTAACCATCCTTCACAAAGAATACACAACTAGGAAATTGCGGTGTAAATGTTCTTTGAACCGGATCAACTTCTTAGACAGGGGCTCCCTTTCCCCAATAATTATATCCACAAGCATAAAGGGAGAAAGATATGCATTTATTCTCTCCTGTCCAGCTCACTGCTTTTGAATTCCTTTCTGGTTATATCTGAAACAAATACTGCCCTCTCCCCCGCTCAGCAGAGTATAAAGCAAGAACTCAACCAATGTCTCTTAGCTGAATCCCCTCCCCAAGAAACAGCCTCTTCTATCTGTCTCCCACTGTCAGTGTCCTCCAGGTGGTCTGGAATATTGACGGTGCTGGTCACTCACGATAGATCTCTTTCAGGGCAGCTGCCTTCAGTGGGGTCCACCACAGCCCCTTCCCACAGAACAGCAAGGGCCCCTGGAGCCGAAACAATGGAGAATAAAAGCAGGAACAAAGCCGCTCAGCCCCTCATCTGCCTGGCTTCCACGCAGAGCCACCCCTTGAGGTCCCATCAGCTCTAGAAAGAAAGAACACTGGGGGTCCCTTTGCCCCACCTCCCTGGACTCTCCAGAGCCTTTATCCATTAATTTTGTGCATCACTTGGAATTCTTTCAACCATCGCTGACTGGCTAAAAGGCCTGTGTTGGAGCATCAGTTGTCCTAGGGAGCAGGGACAGCTGTTCTTCCATGATATGTCTGTCTGAGAAGAGTCAATTGGTAGCAAAGGTATCATGTCCATTCCTCTTCCCTGGCATGCTGGGGGTGCCCGGCAGAAAAAGGAAGCCTTGACTTTCCCAAAGCACTGCCATGGCTCCTAGGAAAGACCAAACTCAGAGAGGCCTCTTAGGAAGGGGAATGATCACCGCCAGTGGGACACTATGGGAACAGCCAGAGCAGAGCAGGTCAAGCCACTGAGCTCTTTACCTCCAGCTCTCCACGAAACGGCAGAGGCAGGACAACCCTGGCTCATGACCCCGCAGCACCAATCATTGCCAAGGCCTTTTTATTCACGGGCCATCACAAGGCACCTGTCACCCATCTGTGGGCTCTATGACACATGGGTCCCTGCAGTATGCACCTCTCTGGCCTGCGCCACCAGTCTCCCCATCAGCCACATAGGTCCCTTCAACCTCTGTAGCATGTGGCCTGAATCTATTACTTAATTATCTAGCCTGGTTAATTTAATTCACCACAGAATCAAGTCAATGGAAAACTGTCCAACCCAAAGAAATTCCTTGCAGAACTCTGATGTATTTCTGAAGGCAATAACAGCGTGTCACTTTCAGACAAGTCGCTTGATTTCTCTGGGCCTGAATCCTCCCACAGTTAAATGACGGAGGTAGATGAGTCGGTGGCTCTAACCCTGGCTGCATAGTAGAATCATCCAAGGAACTTGGAAACCAGCCATGTGCCCGGACCCCTCCTTCCCAGACCATTAAGTTAGAATCAAGGGGGAGCAGTGGAGGCTGAAACCCCAGTATTTTTTAAGAACTCCCCAGGGGATCCTAACCTGCAACCAACACTGGGGAGCAGCCTCCAGATGGGTTGATCCCTGTGATGCTGTAGCCTCAGCCTCACTTTCCTGGGCAAGGCCCCCAAGTGTGCCACACACCACTGTTACTGTCGGTGACCCAGTACTGAGAACCATCCCTCACAAGGAATAGCTCACTCTGGAGTGAACGGAAGGCACAGATTGTTAACCCACCCAGTGATGGCCTATTGTCCAAAGTAAAAAAGTTCAATTACAATCAAAATGGCCTGATCAGAGGGTCTATGAAGAAGACAGGACCAGAGGTCTTCAGGATTTTCCCTGGACTGTCAATTTGCCAAGCAATGAGCAGAAGACCGCCATGGACACCCTCACTGCCAAGGCTGGGTGCCACCTTCCACACTCTCCTTACCTGCTCTTCCCCTCATCTCTCATTCATCACTTATCCAACAAGAACTGACTGCTTCACTGAGGCACTATTCTAGGCCCTGGGGATGTATTGGTAAAGACAAGGAGACAAAAAAGAACAGAGAGCTGGAAAGGGTGTTGAGACCTGCTGGAAGAAGAAGCAGGGGATTGTGCTGAAATAATAAAAAGGTGGTCGGACAATGCCTCACTGACAAGGTGAAATCTGAGCAAAAGCATGAAGTGTCACCTCTTCCTCTCAGTTCTTCTCTACAGCTCTACACAGAATTATCTATGGCCTTGTATTGTTATTATTTCATGTGTTAGTTAGTTCCTCCATTAGATTTTCTGAATCTCCACAGCACAGTGCACATAGTAGGCAGTGAGTAAAACACCCTTTGAGATGGAGAAAAAAGGTAGAAATGAGGTGAAAAGGAGTGAGCGTCTTGTCTTACCAGCTCAGTAAAATCCATTCCACCTGGGACCACCAGCCAGGGTCGCCCCACGCTCATCAGTGACCACCCAAAACTCATGCCCACCTGCAGGGCCACGGCTGGGGCAGGGGCGACAGCAGGCGACCCCAGCTCTCATGCGTCTGAGTCCCTGCGCTCCACACAGCTCCAGAGCTCCCTTCCGATTCCCTTCAAATCTAGAAATTTGGCCACATCAATTTATACAGCAGAGTTTTTCACAGTGCTGTGTTTTTCTGTAATGAGTCTCCTGTACCTTGGATCCTCTCTCAAAGAAGATGTAGACGGTAACCATCCCTTTAGCGAGTGGTGAATTTAAAGTAAAACTGAAATCTACCATAGTCTTTTCAACATCTGTTAACTCATGCCTTCTCTGATAAACTGAAAATCACACACTCCCTTAGTGGTCATTCAAGCTGCAAATAAAACCAAACCATGGCTGACTACAACAGAGTAATTTTTAACATGCATTTTTATCTTGAAAGACACTTTAACTTAAAAACCATGTAATGGGAATATGAACCCTGAGTCTACTTGCTTGCTTGCTCACTTGCTCAGGAGAAAATAGATTTACTTTTCATCTTCCAAGTTAAAAATACCACAATATTGACGGTGCTTTTCCAAAATGACATAGGGTCTTATTATGAGGTGTTAACAGGAAAAGGCAAAGCTGTATTTTAAACTATGATGACCTAAGAGTCAAATGCTGCCCAAACACACAGCAATTTTTGGAACGAGCACGTGGCTTGGAATCAGGAACCAGGTTTTTTAATTCAGATAATAGGGGTGCTTGGCAGGGACAGATTTGTCAACTCTGCATGATTTGACTCTACAATCATGAGCTCTGAAACCTCAAGCTAATTCTCAAGATGAGTGAGTTCTTAGGGTCTTCCCTCAGCACCACCCATGCCCAGCGTGGGAGAGAGATGAATGGAAACGGAGTGCCATGTGTATAGCCTTAAGAAAAGGTTTACGTGTTTGCAGTCTGCCAGAGGCTTATAATAGAACCTCAAATAATAGCCAAGCAGAGAAATAGGCAGGAGCCTGTAGCATCATCCCCTGGAGGAAGAAATCATGATATTGTCAAGTAGTGAGAAAAAATAAAAAATTGAAAATTTTACCAACAAGAATGTTGGACTGAATGGCAGACTGCAGTACACTTTGTTGTCCTTTGTATTCAAAGATAATGTGCATGACAGTGATTGTTCTCTAGCTTACAATGTGGATTAAATACCAATGGGAAACAGTCTTTTCCACGCTCTATAAATTGTTCCATGGTTTGCTGCTGTTTGTCACTATTTGTTGCTTTGCCACTTAGATTCATGGTTAACCTGAAGCCTTTGGTCCAAGGAGAGGAAGCTTGTGCCTTTCTGCCCGCAGTGGGATGATCAGTTTATGGCTCTGGAGTAACAGAAGTTGATGCTACAGAAGAGCTTGCAGAGCCACTCTTGCTGCAGGAGGAACATAGTCTGTCCCCCAGTAACCCAGGGAACAGTGGAGCGAGATAATGATCTTAAGAAGGAATTGAGTAGAGAGTATGGACAGAGCCTCCAGACCCGCAGTCCTGCCCGGATGAAATGTTGAGCTTCAGAGAAGAGTCACCCAGACCGCAGCTGCCATTCATCAGGCACCTATACCAGGAGATTCGCATGCAGTATCTGATTGAATTCTCACAGCAACCATGCTACATAAGGGTATAATCTTCATTTACAAGTGAGGACACTGAGGTCTAGAGCAATTAAGTTATTTGTCAAGGGTCAAAAAGTTAAACAGGAGGACCTCTGGTTTCCTGTCCAGCATAATAAGGGGCTTAAAGTTAACACTCTGTCTGAACAAGTAGAAAGTTGAATGAACTGAAAAATCAGCAATTCTTCTCAGCTCCATTAAAGCAGTGAGGACACATGGCAAACTACTGCCCCCCAAATTGGAGAAACAGACAGGCAAATACAGAGAACCGCAACTTACCACAGCAGACACCGTGAGTAGAAGCCACCACAGAAACCAAGGCCAGGGTAGGAAAACTTGAACTGCAGCTGATGAACTTCTAGAGACTCAGGGTGGACAAATTACAAAATTGAAAACTCCAAGGGGACTTAATCATGAAGGGGAACCCACACTTTTGTTGAGTTTTACCTCCAGGAACTCAACTGGATCCTCATAGTAAATACCAGGAAAAATCCCCTTATGCTTCTGCCAGGAAGAGGGAGGAAAGAACCATTTTGAAATACATCAAGCATTCTGTCCTCTTTAACAAGGCCCACTCACACGAGAACCTATTTTACCAGAGCCT
Source organism: Manis javanica (assembly GCF_040802235.1). NCBI lineage: Eukaryota > Metazoa > Chordata > Mammalia > Pholidota > Manidae > Manis > Manis javanica. Next base: position 71,362,020 of record NC_133168.1, read on the forward strand.
AACCTTCTTGCGGGGGAGGGAGATAGCCAACTCCAGCTCCTGCTAACCACCCTGTCCTACTTAAGGCAGAGTGGGGCACTGAGACATGCTGATGAAGCCCAGGGACACAGAATCACCAAAACACTGAGACCTCATCACAGAATTATAGAATGCTTCCCCTACCCCCACATATTAGCACCACATTGCTCAACACCTATTTACTACAGTTCCTTTTACCCAGTACATCAAGTCCACCTTTTAACAAAAAATTACAAGGCATATTAAAAGGCAGGAAACACAGACTAAAGAAATTGAACAAGCATTAGAACCAGGGTTAGCTATTGTACGAATGTTGAAATTATCAGACCAGGAATCTTAAAAAACTATGATTAATATGCTAAGGAATTTAACAGAAAATGTAGATAACATGAAAGGACAGATGGATTATGTAAAAACGGTAAGAAAACAGGACAGAAAAATTGGAAATTCTAAGAAAGAATCAAAAAGGAGTGCTAGATGTTAAAAACACTATACCAGAAATGAAGACCACCTTTGACGAGCTCATTAGGAGACTGCCCACAGCTAAGGAAAGAATCTCTGAGCTTGACAATACAACAGTAGAACTGAAAGGCAGAGAAAAAAACACTGAATAAAAACAGAACAGAGTATCTAAGCTAAAGAACTACAAAGAGTGTAATATATGCAGAATGGGAATATCAGGAGAAAAAAGAAAGAAACTGAAGTAATATTTGAAGCAATAATGACCAAAAGTTTCCCCAAATAAATATCAGACACCAAACCACAGATCCAGGAACATCAACAACACCAAGAAGAATAAATGACCCCCCACCCAAAAAAATAACCTACACTTAGGCATATCATATTCAAGGTTCAGAAAATCAAAGATAAAGAAAAATCTTGAATAAAGCCCAAGGAGGAAAGGCAGGGGAAAAAAGATTATGTCTTACTTCTCTTCAGAAACCATGCAAGCAAGAAGAGAAGCAAAATATTTTAAGTGTTAAGGGGAAAAAAATCCTACCATCTAGAATTCTATTCTCACTGAAATCATCCCTCAAAAGTGAAGGAGAAATAAAGACTCTCTCAGAGAAACAAAACTTGAGGAAATTTATCGCCAGTAGACCTGCTTGCAAGGAATGTTAGAAGAAGTTCTTCAAAGAGAAGGAAAATAATAGAGGTCAGAAATTCAGGTCTACATAGAGAAAGGAAGAGCACAGCAGAATGAATGAGTTAAGAGTAAAACAAAACTTTATTTTATTCTTAACTGATCAAACAGCTAATAGTTTGTTCAAAATAACAGCAACAATCTAGATTATGTATGTTTGTGAATAAGTGAAATGAATGACAGTAATGATACAAGAGATGAGAGAGAGGACTTAGGATTTTTTTTGTTGTTATCAGGTACCTCCCTACCCATGAAGCAATATAGTAGAATTTGAAAATGGACTTGGATTAGTAATAAATGTATACAACAAACTCCAGAGAAGCCGTATGATTGTAAGCAGACAAAATCATTAAGGAACTCCTTTAACCATGCCAATTACTACTAAATTTTAATTTATCAGTTATATATTGCTGTCCAACATACCACCCCAATACCTAGTGGCTTTAAACAACACTTTATTATTTCTCATAATTCTGTGGGTTGGCAGCAGGTCGCTGCTGCTCTCACTTGGACTGATACACCCAACCACATTCACTGGTGGCCCAGCTGAGGCCTGTGCTCACTGATGCAGCTGAGACAGCTGAGCCTCTCTCCCCTGGGCCTTTATGCTGGGTGTTTTCACAGCCCAGTGATCACAGATGTCCAGGACAACAAAAGCAAAGCCTCCAAAGCCTCTTTAGCCCGTGCCTCAGAAGTCATACCATCTTCCTTCAGCTGTGTTCCGTTGGTCAGAGCAAGTCAAAGGGCCAGCTCACAACCACGGGGTGAGGAACTAGACCCCAGCTCTTGACGGGAGGAGCAGCAAAGCCACATTGCAAAGAAACATGGGCACAAGAAGGCGGGATTCCTTGGGGGTCATTATTGGACATACCACAGCCTTCCTTTTGGCCCCAAGGATTCTCATCTCCTTTGCATACAAGACCCCCAAAGTCTCATCCAATCCCAGCATCAGGCTCAGAGCCCATGATCTCATATAGGCCAAGTCCTAAACACGAAACTATGTGCAACTCTTTGTTGTGGCTCTTCTTCACCTAGAAATATGTGAACTAAAAAGATTTTATTTAATTATCTGCTCCCCACATACTTAATATACAATGGAAAGTTAAAGGACAAAAAGCACAGAACTGTCACTGTCCCTAACAATTCTGAATTCCAGCTGGGCACATGTTTCAGGCTTCCTCTTACTGGGAGGAATGCTCCTTACTGGGCACTGGTCAGAAGGAGGTCGATACCCTAGGAGTAGCCCTCTCATTTATTCTTCCAAGCTCTCGGCTCTGCCCAACCTGTGGCTTTCCCTTCTGAGACACCTTCCCTTTATCAGGAGAAGCAGCCCATGTGCACAGCTACAAGGCTTTCACAGGAATCAGCTGAAGGAAGATGGTATGACTTCTGAGGCACTGGCTAAAGAGGCTTTCGAAGTCGGGAGCCTACAGGCCTCTTCATCATTTCGGGCTCTCTCCCCCTCAAACCAAGCTGACAGTGCTCTTGTAAACACAACGCTCTCAAAAAACTCAGTGGATTTCCTATGATATGAATTTCCTCCATACCCAAAAGAGGCCCATCCATAATTTCTCTCAAGACACACTTTGGTCTACTTAAGACATGTCATGTTGCTATGGGATAATGCCTTTAGGATTCTTAGCCATTTTGTCTGACTGAGAGGGTTACTGGGCACTTCCTTAAGTTTTTCAGAGGTCTTAACGAAGATCTTACAGCCACACCCTGATTCAGTGTTAATCTTGGGACCATCTCTTAGATTCTGAGAATCTTTTGCTGACTGGAGACACTAGGAATATAGAAACATTTTATTTTCTAGCCAAAAAAGTCCTCACTCTTCCAAATTCCCCATAAATTCTAGTTATAAGCTAAACATTTCCTTTTTTGGTTCACTTCTCTCTTCCCAGTTTGAAAAACAAGCCAGTGGGCACTTTCAACATGTTGCCTCGGCCATGCCCGGTCATTAGGCACATTTTCTATCTTCCTCGTCTCTGCAGCATAAGTCTGCCCATCACGCAGCACGGCTTTCTCCTTTCCAGCCTCCAGTAGCTTCTGCTAACAAACTCCTTCCTGCCCTTTCAGCCTCTCCTGCCACCCAGTCCCAAAGCCAATGCCATGTGTTTCAGAGTTTTGCTACAGTGGCACCCACTGCCAGATACCAATGTCTGTACCCATTACTTACTATTGCACGACTGAAACACTCCAAAACACAGTGGTTTCAAATGACAACATATTATTTCTCATGAGTCTGTGGATTGGCTGGCGAGTTCTTCTGCTGGTCTTCCCTGGGCTATAATCAACGGGCAGGTTGGGTTCATCTGGCCTTTGTGTCCAGGTCTTCCATCCTGGGCTTATGCCTAGCGCGGTAGTCTCAGGATTGTAAGAGAACACCAGCGAAGGGCCCAGAGCCCCTAGAAGCCTACCCTCAGAAGGCACTCAAGTTCACTTTACCCAAGCTATTGGTCAGACCAAGTCAAGTCCAGCCCATAGTCAAAGTATGAGAAAAATGCACTCCATATCTTGACTGAAGGAGTAGTACAGGGACATGAATACAGGGAAATGTAATTCACTAAGGACTATTATTATAACAATCTACCACATCATACATTTTTTTCATCTGTGGAAATATGTAAATATATACACACAATATGATTTTTTTACATTTCGATTTGGAATCATGATATTTGCTTTACTAGATTATTTAGATAAACACAGTTGACTCATAATACCATATGATAGTCAGCTAGTGAATGGCCTGTCATATATTTGGCAAAAGTAATGAATTCTTAGTGATTTGAGATTTGCCTAGAGCTCCCGGCTATAAAATGTTTCCTGTGAAGTAAAATGACATTGCTGAGGAATTTTGGTGGAAATTATAGGGTTTATGGATTAGCAAAGTGAGTATTAATGAGGTTCCTCTGTCTTTACTGCAACCTAAGAACTGGAATTCCTATAAAGAAATTAGTTCTAAGAGTGAAAGCATTTCTCAGATCATTCTGGTAAAGATGACATCACATGAAAAGCAAAGAGCTTTAAAAGCCTAAATGTTGCCATTACAGAGATTATTTTCACTGCAATGTATAATTTTCATTAATTAAATTTTCACATGGATACCTTTGCAAAAAAATTATTTATAATCTAAGTGTATGTCTGTAATCTTACTGTACACTGTATTTTTTACAAAGGTTGGGATACTGTAAGCTATAGTTTCCTATCATCTCAGATTCACTTCTTTTATTTAAGAAATTTGTGCACATTAAAGGATGAAAATACTCTCAGGTATTTGTGAGTGAAATAAAATGTTATTTTTACTATCTTTAGGAATGGGTAAAATGAATGATCATAAAAATGCCTTATAATGTTAATCATCTTCCTTATATACTCAGGTAGCCAGTAACACAGTTGTGCTGAAGAATACTGAATAAAATTATCTTAGCTGGAGGACACTTGATTTCACATATAGAAGGAAGATCCAATCAAATTAGACAAGATAGGACCTAATGACTTAATTTATAGTACTTGAATGCCATCCTAATTGTTCAATAGTCTTTATCAGGCTAAAAAGTTTTGACCGCATGGGTGATGACTTTGAGATACACTGATATAGCCAGCTTCAGAATAAATTACACATTCAGCAAAAATTAAAAATCTGTGTGCAGAACACTTAAATGTATTAAAAATTTCAGTAATTCATCTTGTAAAATCTTTCTCCAGCACCATTTCAAGTCTGACAGCCATTCTGCCAAAAAGCTTAAAATGTAAAATGAAAAAATGAGGTACCCAAAGTAGTCAAATTCACAGAGACAGAGTAGAATGAGGATTTCCAAGGGCTGGAGGAAGAAGAAAATAGGGAGGTATTGGAGACAGGTGGTGGTGATGGCTGCATGACAGAGTGAATGTCCTCAATGCCACTGAACCATATGCTTTAAAATGGTTAGAGTGGTACATTTTATGTTATATAAATATTTCACTGCAATTTTTTTAAGGGTAAAATGAATTTAATATACTATAACTACAAGTACAAACATTTCAGAATGTGGGTACAAAAGAGAACAACTAATATTATAGGATATAATCAACATCAACAATGACATTAAAGTACAATCATTAAAGTAGAAGAAAAAAATTCTTTTTCCAAAATAGCAGTCACTACCACAAATTCAGATGAAATGCTGTTTAAAAGGGTTGGTCAATTCAGAAGCCATTACCAAGAGGCACAAGCAAAAGCAGGCCCAGTCTGAAAAACTGCTCATAGCTTAAAAGTTGACTGAGTAGTACTATCTTACATTTATTACTGCTTAGATTGTTTCTTTTCAATGTCAGGACTAGCTTAAACCTCTCCATGTCTGGGTGTCTTTACAATTCTCAGGGCAAAATTATAACCCCCATGCAACATCTCAAATACTTGCGATTCCAATTCCTCTTCTTACTACATTTTCACATGCCCTGGCCTTCACCTGGCTAATTCCCAACCACGTTTCTGGGTCAGAGTCTGTGAGGTTTGCCCCTTCCTTCTCCGTTCCCTGACTGCTGTCCTTGGAGTTTTCGTAATCACTCCCATTTCCCTATCAGCATTTATCTCATTACCTGCGTGTCTTCCCAACAAACCCAGAAGCTTTTGGAAGGCTGTGTGAGTCTTGCTCATCTCTGTATCCCTAGCCCTACAATACAGTGTTCGGTCCACAGTATACAGACAATACATGTTGGTTGATGAATGAGTGAAGAATTAAGAGAATGGCACCCCTTTGTCAGCTTATGAAAAGGGTCACATTTCAAGGGCCAGGCTAAACCCCAAAGACGCGACCATCTGATGGGGATAAAGTGATGATAAGCCACTGTGGAGATGATGCAAACCAAGCAAGAGACAGCAGCAAGGTTGGGGAGTGCGGGGGCATGCAGCCAGAAGCACTCTCTGTTCCAGCAGGTTGCTAGAACTATGGCATTCAGAATACGATTTTTGAAGGATGTGTGAAGAGCTTTTGCTCCTGAAAAAAACGTTTTTCACCAGGCTCGTTATGTGTCTGTATACACACATACATCAACCAGATCAAAAAAGCTTTGTTGTTATTTACTTAGATATTTTATAGTATATGTAAGAAAAAACACAAAATGTTTTAAGTACAAATTAAATTTTACTCTAATTTGTGAGTAAAGTAAGGTGGAAAAAAATTCCATAAAGAAGCTGGAAAAAAAATTCCCTATGAGCAGAGGCCAGCTTCAACCCTAGAGAGCTTTTCCCCGCTCCTAAGCGCATGTTATAGAAAATAAACAATATTTTCACTTAACAACAGATGGTTCAACACTCATTGCTCTGCCAGGACCTAGCAGTGAATAAATGGCTTCTCCTTCTTGGAAAAATCTTCTTCTCTTCCCAGTTGGACTCTAAACCCGGGAGGAAAGGGCTTACAAAATTCTGTGCCTTCGTGCTGCCAGCACCCAACTGGGTGCCTTCCTGAAAAAGGGTTAACATGGTACTGCGGGTGGTGAAGAGTAATCCAAGGGCAGGAGGAAAGGGGCAAGGAAGAGAGTGCCAAGCAACTGGCTTATTTCATTTATGGGTATTCAACAAACATGTTTATTACCTACAATAAGATATTGACAAAAGCTAGCATCTGCTCATTTTATATATTTATTATTTATTATCTCTGATGGTTCTATGGGTTGACTGAGCTCAGCTGGGCACTTCTTGCTTGGAGACTTTCAAGAAATTGTAGGTAGTTAGTAGCTGGGGCTGGAGTTATCAGAAGGTTCAGCAGGACTGGACATCCAAGATGCCTAATTCACTTGGCTGCAGTTGATGTTACCTGCTGGCTGGGAGCTCACTGCTGGCAGCAGCTGCATGCCTCAGGCTGCCCACTGCAGGTAACCTGGCCTACGCATACTACTTAAAGAGCACAGCTGGGTCCTGAGAGAAAATGTCCCAAGAATGAGAATTCCAAGAGACCCAAGTAGCAAGATTCTTATGAGCTGACCTTGAAAGTCAAAATGTCACTTCGACTGCAGCCCAGATTCAGGAATAGACTACATGAAAGTGAAATAAGGGAGGCACAGCTCCTGGGTGGGAACATCTTTGGAAAAGGAAAAAATTTATATATACCTCCAGACACGACACTGTGTGCTTTACATATGTTATTCCATTCACAAATGCCCTGGTAGGTAGGTATAAGCATCCCTCATCTTACAGATGAAGAACCTGAAGCTCAGAGAAGCTAAGTCACTTACCTGAATTTACCCAGCAGTAATTTTCCTGAATGGATTTGTGAACAGTGCGTGATTAACCCGAAGCCCTCAATCAGCTCTCTGCTACCTCTTAGGGACAAGGTTTTATTCTCAGGAGCTCTGCTGGAGATATGAATGAGAAAGGAGATAAATCCCCTTCCTCTGAGAATTTGATAATCTTGCAAAGCCAGAAAATATTAAGAGGAGTTGTTGAACAAGGAAATCTCAATTTTGAAAGATTCTGCTCTATCCAAAACTACTGAAATTAAATACTGGAAGTATCCTGGGGAAATTGCCCTGAAGGACTTTTTTGCACCTTTTTATATTCTTCTGAGAGATTGAAAGAAGAGGTGAGAATAAGGAAGATGGGAGTCATGGATGAGGACTGGAAAGCAGGAGCCCACAGAGGGGCCTCTAACAGACTACTGAAGAAAGGGACCCCAACAGTGCTGCCTGAATTCCCTCACACTAAAGACAGAACTTTGTTAAATGTGTAAACATTTACATGCTATGGATTCCTCTCAAAGGGTCTATGCAGACCTGGTGTGTACTTGTGTTTTTGCATCAGAGGGGGTTTAAAGGGCCCTTTTCCCACTGTAGTAGGTAAATAGCCATATAACCATGCACTGTTTTTATCACATCATCGACCACTTTCTCTATGTACAGGGTAATAATTTTCCACTCAGTAATCCAATCAATATACTATCTTACCACTGTTACCTTGCACCCTACCCCCTTCTCTTCACACTCAGATATCAGATTTGTTTTCATAGTACAACTTTTTTTAAGTTTCAGGCAATTTAAGTCTGTGGTATCTTTCAAAGCTATTAGTTGGCTTTTTACATTAAAAAAAAAAAAACCCGCAAGTGTATGTTCTTGCTTTCAACTGTAAAAGCTCCAGAGTTTAGTTCTAAGAACTTGAGTCACAGCACACCTTATTTGTCCCCTTGTGTCTCGCTACTGCAGCCCTAGGTGTTTTGTATAATGCATGAGTGAACCCCGCTTAGAAACAGAAATGCATTTCCAATAAGTATTTATTATGTTGTTCTGAGCATACAGCTTTAAATTTACCCGCTGTAGCTTGAAGCATTACACAAACTGTTGGTCTGCTGACTGCCTCTCTGGCAGCAACACACACAGAAAATAGATTGCTAAGGTTTTTTTTCCCCTCCTCCCCCTCTTCTCTCTCTTTCTCTTTATCTCTCTTCCCCTCTCCCTTCTCTTTTTTTTTTTCCCAAGCCAGTCGTGAACATTTTTTAATCTTGTGGCATTTTTAATCAACACGTATTTCCTTCCAGGACCTATGATCCTCTATTGATTCCCATTAAAACGCTTTGCTTTTCTTTGCCCCCTCTGCTGATCGCATTTCAGATCAGCCACAGGATATGCAGCGAACCTTCCGGCACTACTGAACCCAACCGAGCGAGGGTGATCCGAAGGCTCGGTGCATTCATTAAACATTCCCGTCGCCCGGACTGGAGCTCAAATGGGAGCTATCTCTTTGCATTGCAATTTTTTCATCCTTTTTGTCTCTCCCCCGACCTCCAAAAAATGTTTTTTGCCTTTCATCGCCAGAGACGGGGGTGGAGAACCAGAGAACAAAAGAGACCTATCTTTTTCCCCTGGGCTGACGTGTTTGATTTTACTGACAACTATTCGAGCGTGTGTAGCACTGGGAAGCGGCCCCTTGCCCGCCCTCACCCCCACACCTTCCACTTGGGGAGAAAACAGGACTTTTAGCGGCTCCGGAGACGCGCCCTGAAAATGGCCCACGCGGACTCGGCGCTCGATACCCTCCCGCCCGCTCGGCAAAGGGCATCCGAGGCTTATTTGCGTGGCACAGTCGTTACTGGGGCGGAAAACACGCGGCGGGGGAGGAGCGGGGCCAGGAGCAGGCCGGGCGCGGGGGGCCGGGAATGTTCCTTGCCGGCCGCCGGGCGAGGACGCGAGCGGGGAGGGCAGCCCCTGCCGGCGCGGGCCCGGACGGCTACGGGCGGGGCGGCGGCGCGAGGGCTCCGGGGAGCGGGGACCCACCACCCCCGCGGCGCGCGTGCGCAGCGCTGCCCCCGCGCCCGGCCCGCGCTGGCCTCGGCGGCGCCAGCTCCCTGCTTCGCGAGCGCGGCGGCGGGCGGGCCGCAAAACCTGGGTCGGAGCTGCGCGCGGACGGGGTCGGGGCTGCGCGCTGGCCGCGGGAAGAACCGGAGAGGCCACGCCGGCTCCAAGAGCACGCGCGGCGCGGAGGGGCCTGCGCCGGGCTCCCGCATCCGGCCCGGGGACCCAGAGCAGCGGGTAAGGTCCGCAGAGTTCCCAGGGCCTCGGAGGAAGTACGTCCCTTTGGGGCACGGCCGGTCCTGCAGCCGCCAGGAGCCTGAAGATCTATGGCCGAACTAAACGTGTCTGGAAAAGTCATATTTTCCAGGCTTTCGTGAAATAGTCATTACTTCTATTCCAAATCCGGAGGGGAAAGTGCATCCATCTCAGGGAGAAAGCAAGATGCGAAAAGTAGGGTTGTTCTGGAGAATACGGTTCCTGGGGCCGGAGCTGTGCCTGGGGGCTGGGCGGGGGGCTGCCCACTCGCCCCCCATCCGGCCGGCTCCCTGGGGCGCACCTGGGCCGTTGGCTCGCCCAAAAATGAAGCGCGCTGCGTGCGACTGTCAACAGGGCACCGGCGATTCCGGCCGGGGCGCATCCAAAAGCGAATTTGAAAAAGGATCCCTTTCCTCAGGTTATTGACTTTTATTAAGGGAAAGCATGTATCAAATAAAAGTGAACCACTGCTGGCCGGGCCAGGTTATTCCCACGGCGCCTCGCACCCACCTGCATTTCAGCACTTACCACGCGGAACTGAAATTATGTGTTTACCTATCTACCTCCCCAGGCGCTGGAGATTCCTAGAGAGTGGATACGGAGGCTTGTTTTTTGTACCTGCGCCAGCACTTCAGAGGACACCGTAGGCGCTAAATAAATGTTTTTCTAAATGAGTGCATATTGGAGGTAACAGTAAAAGAGTAGGAAAGTTAACTAAAATAGTAAATTCCCTCTGCAAAGCAGAGGAAAGAAAAATGAATTTTGATTAAGGAAGAGGGTCAGAGAAGGCTTCCTGAAAGAGAAGGCATTTGACCTGGATCCGAAGACCAACCACAGATGACAGTAAAGGCCATTCCAGTTTGAGAAAAAAAAAATGTGAGCAAAGGAAGGGAATGTGCAATGGTTGAGAATATGGTGGATCTGAGTGGGGGGCACTTGGGGGCATAGAGAGGAAAGTTTGAAGGCTAGAGTTGGAAGGCACTGAATACTTTGCCATAAAGGTAATAGCCAGGAAAAACACAAAACATTTTATGTAATGGTTCTGGAATATGGACATACAAATAGAAGATGAAATAAGGAATATGGATATACAGAAGAAGAAAACAAAAGTCAAAATTAGAAACATGAGGGCATTTTATAGGGGAATTTCAGAAAAATTATATGCAATAAAGAAGAAATGCCAAGGAAACCCACTGTCTGGAAACAAAAACACTTAATAGCATTTGAGGGGGGTCTCTATGGAAAATGGAGATAAAAAAGCTAACAGCGGAGTAATGTTTTATTAAAGATCTTTGACCATTATAGTGTTTCTCATCAGTGAAGGCAGGAATTTATTAAGAAAAATAGGAAAAGATATTGGAACAGCAAGAGAACAGGGATACATTGAAAACAAGATAAATGTTCATCCTCAAGGAATTCTAACTGAAATGTGGTACGCTCAGTAGACTACTAGGCAGCCATTAAAAATGAAGTATATTTTTTGGAAAGTTGTTCACAATATATTGTTATGGGAAGAAACCTGTCTGAAAGGACATATCTAAACAGCAGTGGCTCTCTCTAAATGCTTTGATTATTGGCCATTTTTCACTTTCTCCCTCAAATGTGTAAGTATTGTCTGAATTTTAAGTGAGCAATTATTACCTTTTTAATTAGAAAATAAATGCATAATTAAAATTTTAATCTTTTTAAAACATACATGGTTCTTTCTTGTGAAACTGAGACAGCATCAGTGGTATTCAAAATCCTCGAGGCAAATAGAAACAGTCTCCGGAGTCAGGCTGACCTGAAGGCTGCACGAGGCACCATTTCTTAATTCCCTGTACCACCTGGCTCAGGCTACTTTTTGAAGCCAGTCTCAATAACTTCATCTGTGAAATAAAGATAATAATAGTATCCACCTGCCAGGGTTGTCGTGAGAACTGGAAATAATATCTATAAAATGCTTAGCACTGTGCCTGGCCCCAGGTGGTACTCAGCAAGTGGAAGCTTTCATGGCAGGGAAAGAGCACAACCTTTAGAAAATACCTTTCTTATTAGATCCTCTGCCTCTGTGGTAGTCATTACTCCTCTCCCCAGCTCATGGTAAGATTGTACTTCCTCCCCCATTTGAAGTTAGAGGAGTGGCCACATGACAGGTTCTGGTCAACAAACTGAAAGGACCATGTGTCACCAATGAGCACTTTGCCATGTCCTCTTCATCCATCTCCCTTGACAACAAGCAGTTCTCAGGGAGTAGCTGCTCAGTCTATGCAAACCCCAGATTGAGGAGAAGCAGAGACTCCAGAGCCCCTCCACAGACTTGCAGCATGAATGACAAATACACCTTTCTTGTTGTCAACCACTAAGATATGGGGGCTATTTGTTACAAAGCCTAAGTTAATGACTAACACAAACACTTGCCTTGTGACCTTGGGAAAGTTCCTTAAAGTCTCGAAGTTTCCATTTCTTCCCCTGTGAAATGTAGATGTTAATATTCCTGCTTTACAGGTCAGTGGGAAAATGTCTAAAGTGGTTGGCCCAATAAGTGGCACCTGGCAAGTACACATGAAACAAAAAGGACTATTATAATCTCACCACAGGGCTTACTTTTCCCATCTATTAAATGGGAACAGGCATCAGTGCCAAGGGGAATCAGCTGATGCTTACACATTGTCTTTCTACTATTGGATATGCTTTTAGTGCACTGCAGCCATAGAAATAAGGATACTTACACATGAATAAGATATGGCCGAGTCAATATAGGTAAGAAAACTCACTCAAATATTATTGATAATCTCCTTCTCATCCTTGAAAGAAATACCAAATGTGAAGCCCTAGTAGAGTCAGCTGTCATAACTGACTGTAGGCCAGTAGGTCACATCTCTACCATGACAGCCAAGAGAGCCCTCTAGGGGTTAAGGATGCCAGAAGGTTCCAATGGCCCTCAAGATCACAGATAGTCACTCAAGTGAATGTGATTTAGAAAGATAGTTTTAAGCACAGTGACCAACAATGTCTTCTAGTGTAAAACCAGTTTCTTATCCTCTCAGAGTCTTAAAAGCACATTGGTCTCTAATACAAGAAAAAGAGAAAGAATTGTGTGTCTGGGTTTTTCTAATGCTCTGCACGTTTCCCAGCTTAGATTAGGACATAGTGAGGAGAGCATGTGGCCATAAAAAATCTAGTTTTCGGGACATAGGAAAGATTTGTTTCCATTGCTACATAATCAGAAAGGCTCATGATTCTGACAGAAAATGAACAGTCTTCTGAGGATATTTGGGCCCAAGGCCAGACACCTCAGAAAGTCCAAGAGTGTGAAGAGCAGCTCTTTTCCCCAGGGGGCTCAGCAAAGGGTATTGTAGCACCTTCCCAATTTGGAAAGGATGCAAGCCCAGTGAAATTCTCAGGCAACACCCAATGGAGCCTCTGTTACCTGGACTTCAGTTACTCAAGACTAATGTTAAATGAGGCACTCAGAAAACCTCTTCACTGCCTCCGGAAAGAGCGGCATGCAATGATGCAAGGAATGACTAAGGAATAGTCATCTCTGCATTTGCAGGGTACATTATAGTTCAGCAAGTCTTTTCCTATACATTTACTCATTTTGTCTTTACATGAAAGGATCAGCCAAGCAATAGAGAACATTGCCTCTATTGTACCTCTACTAGACTAACTGAAAAGCACAGTCTTCCTAGACTTCAAATATGCCACCAAAACAGGGGACAGTGGCTGAAGTGCAAAAAGGAAAGGAGTCAGTTCTGAGACTGGGCAGCCCAACTGCAATGCTGATCATCAAGGGGTCAACACACAATGTAACCGTAACACAGACAACCGACTTCTATTTCCGTATTTCCATCACGATAAGCAGGCGCCTCTGTTTCCAAAGCCTTTACACTGCTCCACAGATCAGTGGCTGCACCCTTGGATTGCTTCTGCCTCCTAGCTCTGCAGCTGCTCTCCCATCCTCTGAACTGATGCCCAGCTCATCTCCCTAAGCATCACGTTCACCCGATCATCTGCCCATGCAAAAAATTTCTAGTGCCTACGTACAAGCTCCCAGGCCCACAGATACAGGTCCTCCACGGGCTGGCGGTTCCACTCTCCCAACCCTAGTCAGAAGTCCATTCCAGTCGCTTCCACCTTGGCCAGTATGCCCTTCCTTCTCTTTGCTGCAATCAAAAGTCTACACACAAGGCCAGCAGATAGCATATCCTCTGTGAAAATGTCACCCACACCTTCAGCTGACAAATTTCTTTCCACCTCCCTGAATTACCGTAGGTTTTCTACTTTTCAGCACAGTCAGCCTCAATGTAGGTACACCTATTCCTCGGCAGCTGACTGGGGCTTCCAAAGGAGCTCTCTGGCAAGGGTATTTTGAAGCAAAGTGACATGCAGACCTTCAAATACACTGTATGCTTTAAACACCCCATCCCCCTTTCACAAAGACTCTTTCCTCATTTTACAAAAAAAAAAAAAAAAAAAAAAAAGTGTCCCTGTCTCTTATTCCATCTTACTGGGACATTACTCTGGGGTTTAAAAAGCCCTCTTGGGCACCAAATAAAGGAAAAATGGAAACCTAGGTGTAAGCGTTAGGGAGGTGGTTGGCTCTAAGGACTGGGCATTATTAGTCTGCTAGTGTTGTCATAACAAAGTACCACAAACAAGTGGCTTAACTTACAGAAATGTACTGCCTCCCAGTTCTGGAGGCCAAAGTCCAAAACCATGGTGTGGGCAGGGCTGGCTCCTTCGGAGGCCTCTCTCTTTGGCTCAGAAACAGCCATCTTCTCCCTGTGTCTGCAGAGCCTCTTCCCTCTGTGCATGCCTGCCTGTGTCCAAATTCCCCATTTTCATAAGGACACCAGTCATAGGTGATTCACTGTGATGACTTCATCTTGACTTATTATATCTGCCAACAACCTTATTTCCAAATTAAGATCACATCTGGGGGTATGGGGCTTAGGACTTCAACATATGAATTTGAGGAAGACACAACTTGATCCAGGTCCTTTGTGAGTCAGGTGGCTTCCAGTATCTTGCTTTCAATTTTCTGCAAGAATCAAAGGAGAAAATAGTGAAGTTGTCAGCTGACAGATCATTAAAACTAATATTTGATAATGGATTACCATGTGACTTAGGGCAAGTCAGAAGGAGTACCAAAAATTGAAGGTCATTTTTATAACAAAACTCTTTCTATCCCCATCTCCTTATTTATAAGAACAAGGATTTTTTCATCCACAAAAAAATGAAAAATAGAATGGATGCTAACCACTTTGTCATTCTAGCAATAAGTAATATTAATCCATAATATATATTAATGTTTGAAAAAAAGGACATCATCATCTATCTTATTAAGAAATGCAAACTTCCAATGAAACTTTACTTATGTTAGAATTTATCAAAATTTTCTATTCATTCAGGTTTTGATCAATTGTGTAATATCAGTAATTGTAATGATAAATCAATTTAGAAAAAACGTAGAGCCTATGGCCACAGGAATTTTAAAGTGTGTTAATTTTAATTTTATACATATATTTGATAGATAAAAGTATCATGGGATACTCAGTAAATATGTTCAAGCATAAATATATTACATTAGCATAAAATTCTGAAGGGAAAGTAGAATGGAAATAAAATTTCAAAGAGAAAACAGAATAATATACAATTTTTGCTTGTTGAGGATGAGCTTGCTTGCACATTTCTTAAATGGATAATGATGAGTAACACTGTTAAGACGATTTAGATTCCATTTGGATACATTCAAAATAGTGATGGAACAGTTTTATTTTTAAATGTCAATATTTACAGTATGCTAGAAATTATATTCTTTGCAACAATTTAAATTTATGATATAATTACAAATACCAGTTTTTGAATGTGCAAAGAAAAGCATAGTTTTCCTATTTCAGGGTCCTTGAGCAATAAAGATTGAGTCAGTAAACAGTGTCAAATTTTGTACTGGTTTTTAGGTGTCTGGGTATCCTAGGGGATATTCAGAAGGGCCCTTCTGTAGCTCACTGTTAATCCAGGGAAATGGGCTTGAATCTTGACCTAGTGCTGTCACTGCTTCCACCCACAAATGTAATGGTGAAATTCGATGCATACTGGCGATCTTTGATTCCTTTCTGAGAGACAGATAGCATGGTGGCACAAAAACCACAAGGAGGTACAGCTTCATATCCATTAGAATGGCTATTCTCAAAAAAATTAAAAAATGAAAAGAAAAGAAAAGGAAGAAGAGAAAAGAAGTGTGGGCAAGGATGTGGAGAAACTGGAATCCTTGTGCAATGCCGGTAGGAATGTAAAATGGTGCAAGTGCTGTGGAAAAAGGTATGGCTGTTCTTCAAAAATTAAAAACAGAATTACTGTAGAATGCAACCATTCCATTCCTGGGTAATACCCATAAGCATTGAAAACGTGGATCCAAACAGATATTTGCACACCAATGTTCATAGCATTACAATAGTCGAAAGGTGGAAGCAACTCATATGCCCATGTACAGAAGAAAAGAAAATGTAATACATACACACAATGAAGTATTATTCAGCCTTTAAAAACCAGGAAATCCTGACATATGCTACAACATGGATGAATGAACCTTGAGGACAACATACAAAATGAAATAAGCTAGATACAAAAGGACAACTGCTGTATGATTCCACCTATATAAGGAACCTAGAGTTGTCTAATTCAGAGACAGAGAGTAGAAGGGTGGTTTCCAGGAGTTGGAGGGAGACGGGGAATGGAGAGTTATTGTTTAATATTATGATGTTACTATTAATACTACTGTTACTTTATGCTATTGTTTAAAGGGCAGAGAGTTTTAGTTTTGTCAGCTTTTTATAAAGCTCTAGCAATGGATGTTGGTGACAATTAAACAATATGAATGTACTCAATGCCACTTAACTATACACTAAAAAATGGGTTAACAATTAATTTTAGGGGACATATATTTTGACATATTTTTTTTTTAAGTACATGATCTTGGACTCAGAGAGATCTAAGTTCAAATCCAACTTCTGCTAGGTCTGTGACCTTGAACAGGTTGCTTAAACTTCCTGAGACTCACAAAGAAAATAAAAATGCCTGACTTGGAGGACTGCTTTGCAAAGCAGATCTGTAGTGGATGCTGGGACGTACCACTCAGGTCATTGCCTGGCCTAAGGTCATTGGCCCAGCTGCTGGGGTGTTAACTGCTGGTGGCCCAGGGCAGCAAATCTCTTCAGGCTTGGCCCCCAAAGGGAGCTCCCTCACCCAAGTTTGTAACCCCACTCAGGAGACAGCAACTAGTTGATGGACACTTACAAGGGCCAGCCCTTTGCATCGGTTTAGGAAAACTCTAAGAGGCCACCCCACCACACAGCCTCCAGCAGGACTGGCTGGGGCCTCTACTTGGTTCACACCATGCTGCCTCTATCCAGCCCTGCTTCTCCCACATTCCTACAGATGCGAGTGAGCAGGACTCCTGCCTGAGCGTCTCCATCTCAGAGTCTGTTTCCAGGTAACTCTTCCCTGCTCAAAATTTCCCAAAAGCTTCCCATTGTCCTCAAAATGAAACCTGAAATACTTTTCACTTCCCGCAAGGCCCTACACAGGTTGGTCATTTGCCTGTCTCCCCTGCTGCTTCTGGCCCCCCTCCTCCTCCCTCACCCCAGCCCCGCCTCACTGGGCCTTGAGCGTAGCCCACTCCTGTCACCTCTGCACCTGTACACTTGCTGTTCTTTCTGCCTGGTACTCGGGCTGTATAGCTCACTCTGTCCTTCTAGGTCATATCTTCAGACAGGCCTGCCTTACAATATCCCCCACATACACCCGCATCCCTCTCTATCCCTTCACCCTGGGTTGCTGTTCTTCATAGCATTTATCATTATCTGAAATGATATTCTATATTCGTGTGCTTTAAGCACTAGAATGTAAGTTCCTCAAAGGCAGGATCTTCCTCTTCCCTGGTACCCATGGTAGTCCCAGCAACTAGAATGCTTGGCACATAATGGGCACTCCAGAAACTTTTTTGTGGAAAGAATTCATGAATTAGAGATAATATCCACTGAGCACATAATTCAGTGCAAAGCCATGACAGGGGCTCAATGGATGGTACCTGTTATTATTTTACTCTATTTCTTGTCTGTCCAACTCAGACAGTGAAAGACAGACAGGGTCCTTCTTCTGTGTACCTCTCTACAGTGCTAGGCACAAAATCACTCAATAAATAAAACTGGACTGGACTTGCAAACCCACTGGTGAGGGAGAGCTGAGAGGGCTTTTGTCCAAGCAGGGTGGTTGGTTCCACTCCATTTGAATGGCTGAGATTCTATCACATCACATCAGGTCTCTGTTAAAATTAATTATGGTCAGACTCCATCCATCGCTTCCCAGGGAAGAAGACAAGCTCCCAGCAAAAGTCAGCCTGCCTACTCTCAGAGACAGAGGGTTACTGTAAGGCCCAATGTGACATTTATTCCCTCTAATCTTCAAATATTGCTGATATTATTCAACAATCTTTTAGAAACTACAAAAAGGGAGGTAACAGATGTAATCTCTGCCCCCAAATCACTTAAGATCCAAACCTGTCAGAGCAGGAGAGAAAAGAGAGGCTCTATTATTTCACCTGTTCTCTGTTCTCATCAGCCTCAGCCATTCCCCCCGCTCCACACCCCTCAAGCTCTGACAGAGACATGCTGCCTGACATTCCTATCTGTTTGACATCCCATGTTCTTGGCTGTGTAATGACAGTGCATTTTTATGAAATATACAGCAGGCCGAATCTCCTGTTTTGCCATATTCAGGAGTAGCAAATACATTTTAAATGCCTGTTTCTTTACTCTTTAGTTACCGTGTATCTCTGTATAGTCCTCACAATGTGGGAAAGAGGTTGGTGTTACTTCTTAGCTCTTCTTCCCTTTTTTGCAGATGCAAGAAAACCCAAGAAAGAGAAGCCCAGTCGTCACCACAAGGCGCACAGACAGAGGGGAAGGACACGACAGCTGTGAGCCGGGTGCCTGCCAGGGAAGTGCGCATTTGCTCTGATTTGACCCACAGCACTTTGAGGTAAGTGTTATTATCCTCCATTTACAGATGAGGAAAGAGGCTTAGAGAGATTAAGTTATGTACGTTGGGTCTCCCAGATGGTAACCAATAAACCAGGATTTGAACTAAGCTTTTTTTGATTCCAAAGTCTCTTCTAAGACTGCTATACTGCTGTGCGCATTTGGGCTGGACTTTCCTTCCTCGGACCCAAGTTTGTTTAACCTCCTAAATAGCTGCCACTTTACACTAGATCCTTCTTAAAATATGTATGCATACACGTAAGTTGCCCTACCAGATTTAAAAATATTATAAAGCTACAATAATTAAAATAGGATAGTGAAACAGTAGAATTCAGAATTAAACACAGGTATAGGATAAAGGACGCATTTCAAATCCTTTTAAATAGAAGAGAAAATGGTTTATTCTATAAATGGTGCTTAAAAACCTGGTTAGCAAACCAGGGGGTGCCCAGTGTTTGTAATTTGTACATTGTGCAATTAAATGACACAGTCCAGGCTGTCCAGTTCCCACAGCGACTGCTAAGATGAGCGACTCACGGTGACTTACTGAGCTCCAGACACGTGAAGTCTCTGGTCCATACGCCACTCTGATCCTCACACCATCTCCCACGGTACTTCCGCTTTACAAAGTGCTTCCACTACCTCAGAGGTGCAGGGTAGGTGCTGCTATTCCCGCTTCCTATATCAGGACACTGAGGCTCCCAGAGGTTAAGTTCACAGCTGGCAAGGCACGTGAAGCTTAAACACCCAATTCCTGGTGTGGCCTCTTACAAGCAGCTCTGTACAGCCTTTCCCCAGCCCTGCCCTCCTGTTCAAATGCCCACAATTTCCACAATGCAAAACAAGTAACATCCCTACACCATTAACACAATAACTGTGTTAATTTCTCTGTCTTCCTGTTTAGTCCTTGTCTCTCCCATACATCTTTTACATAATTGTAATCATAGTTTAATTACCATTTAGTGGCCCATTTTTCCACTTACTGTATCCTCAGGCCCCAGTGCTGTGTACAGTTTTGTAGCAAATGACTGATGTACATTTTGACTCTTACGCTGCTCCTCTTCTTGAAAGCCATCCATGTAAATCTCCATCTCTAATTCAATTGCTCTTAAATGAATTTCTTTCACATGAGCGAGTGTGCGCAGTTGTGTTCCTCTTCTCAGGCAGCCACATGTCGCCCTTCCCCCAATGAGAAGTCTTGTTTCTTTTCCCAATCCATGGGGAACTTTACTTGTTGTGTTTGGTTTCCTCCGCTTTCAGAGCTTCTCCCCAGCGGGTGGAAGTCCAGGAGCTCTTCTGCAGGCTTCTGTGCGAGTGTCAGCGCAGAAGGTGGCATCTATGGCCTTCTCGGGGTTTATAAGCATTGCGTTCTGGTTAAGGCTACACTCTCCACTCCTTTTTAACTGCAGCTTTCCAATTTAGCTTCCTCAGGAAACTCATCACTGAATCCATGATTCATCCCCAAGGTTTCCTCCCTGAACAGGAGAAATTTCAAACTGACCATTTTTGTCACTGTTATGATTCATGGAGAACACACTCTGCTTAGAGTACAAAATAAGTCATTGTTTTCAGTCATCCACACAGTGTGTGTTAAAAAGAGGCATTTTGCACACATGATGTTCTGGTCTCCCCGTTTCAGGAGATGAAAACAGCCTCATGGAAACATATGCTGACTTGACTAGTCTGTATGTTTGGAAACAAATATATAGAGAGAGACATGGAAAAGACATTTTTGGTCCGTGACTGTCCTAAATGCTCCATAAGGTCAAATTCAGTCTACTTGAAATAAGGAGTTATGAGGTCTTAAGGCAGTACTCAAATAAGCTGTCAACAAACACCCACTGAATGCACACAACTCTGTGAGATCTCTGAAGAAAGTACACAGTCCCTGCTCTCTGGAAGTTAATTCTCTATATCAGGTTGTCTGGCAGACACACACACTGGCAAAATCTGCCAAAAGAGGGTTATATAATGAGAGGGTTGTAATATTTTTGCAAACAGATGGTTTAGATCAGAGTTACAACTGTGATGTGCTTTTACTTAACTAAAATGGAGATGATCAATAATAATAACTGGGAATGATGCTATTATGATTTGGTTTGGCTTTCAGAAAACCAATTGTAAAACACCATGCAAGAAGAGTAAGATTGGGTTTTTTTCTAAAAACATATTGTATTCATCAACAAATACAACTATTCTCTTTTTCACCATTGAGGAACCTTTCCTGGGGAAAGAAGCCTTATTCCATTTTAGGAGCAGGAAGGAAAATTTATGACTAAGTACATCCTAGACTGATAGTAACTTTTCATGACTCAGCTAAGTGGTGCTAGGAATGGCCAAATATGTTTGAATGTGTGCTCTTGGGAGGCGTGGGCATTGCCAACAGTGGTAGCTGTGATTCAATAAAGGGGGACAGCAGCCTCGACCTGAGGAAAATGTAGTGCGATAGTAATGAGCAAATTGCTGGCACTGGCGGTTGCTGTGATTTCAGTTTATTGATTGTCTCCTGTGAAACATGAGGCGCTTTATTTGAATCATTTGTATAGGTGTCATATTGGGTTAATTGCAAAGCAATTGGATTTAATAATAATATAACATTGTATCCATGTACATTGATTCCTAGAATTGTGAGATGTGAATTGCACTTGATCATGAGGTTGTGCTTACCTATGCTATGGGATGAGCAAATCCCAGGCTGATCGTGTAAGTGTAAGCTGCCCAGGGTGAGCTTTAACTTACATGCCAGTTTGGATTGTTACTGCAAATACTTCATAGGCCTGAACATGATTGTCTATAAACGGGATACCCTTGAACTAGAATTGTTTTAAAAAGCATAGCTTTATGTTGAGTTAACAGCATGCCGTTAAGGTCGGTACCAATGCAAACACAGAGAATGAAAGCTTTCTGCTGGCCATGCTTTCTTGCAGATTTTCAGAGTTGCTGAAATGATTTCCTTCTTAGCTAAGCTGCTTTGTCTTTATTAGTCCATTGAGTAAGTAATGCAAAAAAGGCAATTCTCAAAATGGACATAAATTCCCTGAAGAACAAGGACACATACTAAACAAACAAATCAATGACCAAGTTCATTAATCATAACACCTAAAGAAACAACATAGTTATATATGTGCAAAATTATTTTTATGTTTTAATCTGGTAAATAGTTTCCATTTTTCCAGTTGAAGGATGTTCCTTTCCATGAGGAATAAAGAGGGGGAGAAAAACAGATTTTATGGGAAATTTGCATATCTGTATGATGAAGAAAAATAAGGCAAATACGCAGGGTGAATCTGAATAGGAACCATTTAAGAGGTTTTAGAGAAAGAAGAAAAGGGAGGAGGAGGGAGAAGAGGAGGAGGAAAGAATGAGTTATAAAATGAGAAGATTGAGTAATACAGTAAATATTATCTGGCACAATACAGGCACTCAATAAATATTTTTAAATCAAAGACTTAATTAACCAAGCTAAAAATGAAGTTATGAAGGAAGTTCGTGGTCCATTATGGTGTGTGGCCTAGATTCCCATCTTTGATGCCTCTAAAAAGGAGCAGAAACATTCATTTAGGCCAAATTTTGCTATGTGAATTTACGTAAAAATATTTTCTTCACTAGTTGTATTTTGTCCATCATTTTCACCAGCACAGTGCTATATTTTTTTAATGTCATCTGACTTTGTGGCCAAACGAGAGAAGTCACTGGGAGAATCACTGACTTATGCAGTCCATCGAAACCAAGAATGTAAAATCATTCACCTGAACCCAAATGCTTCTCATCTCCCTTCCACTTTGGTGCAGTTAACTTTCTCCCCAACTCAAAGACCATTTAGGGTGGTAAGTACTAAATCAAAAACAAAACTAAATACACTTAATATGCATACTCTCTATTAAGATATTAGCTGTCAGGTTCAGTCCCCTACAGGTGGAACTTTCCATGAGCACACATGACTGCAGCCAAGGTGGTTTTTAACGGTTTTTCAGACATGTGTTTGAACGTGTTAACGGCTGAAACTGAGGCCCTGTCTAAATGCTAAGGAATGATATGATCATGTGTTCAGTGCTGCTCTGGGAGACCAACAGCTGCACCAACAGAAAGGAACAGCAGTGACAAGGAGACAAGGAAAGAAGCTACTGTTATCTTTTACAGATCTTTTACCTGGTATGGATGTAGTGATAATACTGCAGACTTGGGAGGACTACAGGATCCTAGGAATTTTTAACAGGGAGGCCAAAGTGAGATTAGACATACTACTGACAAGTAAACCTGGTATTTATGAATAAAGTTAAATGTATGGCATTTTCTAGTATAATGAGCATAGTATCTTTGTATC
Source organism: Manis javanica (assembly GCF_040802235.1). Classification (NCBI taxonomy): domain Eukaryota; kingdom Metazoa; phylum Chordata; class Mammalia; order Pholidota; family Manidae; genus Manis; species Manis javanica. The sequence goes on from NC_133168.1 coordinate 71,385,052, forward strand.
ATGCCTGCAGTCTCATCTCTTCGGCCTTGTGATTTCACCACATAGACGCAAGATCTTGGATTTTTTGAGACTCTTGTTAAGTGAAAATAATATAATGAAGAGATTTACATAAGAATCAACAAAAGACAAATCTCATTAAAACAATGAATCTTGCCTTACTACTCAAATTTGTATGTAGCTTCTCATAAACACTCCTGTTTTATAAAAAGTACAGCAATTTCTAACCAGTATGATGAAATTTGAGCCCAAGACTGAAGAGAAGTCAAGAACAATGAAATGCTTTTCCTGCTCTGAGGAGATTCTTCCCCTGAATGAACTGCTGTTACTAACATTTTATGGGTTCCACAGGCTCCTTTGTCTTTCTTTCTTACAGCCTGGGACAAGAAAAATTGAAAACCTAATTTGCTTTTAGTTCTACCTACTCTGAGTCCCACCCTCCCTTTCTCTACCTTATTTCTATGGCCTTGCCATTATAATAGCAAAGAAAAACAGGAAGCCTACAGTGTTTGAACTAAATTTCACCAAACTGCTCTGCCCTCCAAAACTGGTGCCTTATGCCCCAGGGGCAGACACTAGCTAAAAAAACTGGGGTGCACGAGTTGGGGGGAGAGGAGAGGACTGCAAACTGTGATCTGGTAGCACACTATGGGAATGCTGCTCAGGGTCTCTCTTAAGCTTGAGTTTTTATCTTATAAAAGATTTGCAATTTTTATCCTGTCACAGAACAAACAGAGCCATGACTACTGTTTCACAATCTATGCAGCTGATTGCACGTGCTGATTGCATGTTTCTTTCCATCACATTTCCAACAGTTGCAAATGTTTCTCCCTCTGGGACATCAGGATGTCATAATGGTTTACTAGGGGACAGCAGAGCACAGCAAGATGGCTGGTGACTGGATGATGGAAGATGGTGCACACTGGCTGTTCCACTCACCCTCCTTCCAGGCTCTGAGTAAGTACCGATCCACCTAACTCACTGCTTAGCCACCTCCTGTCTCATTCCCACACACTTGTTCATGTCCACACTGAGCAGATTTCAAACTCAAAAGCAGGACACCTGCTCCAGCAATTATGCACATACTTGTAGGACCATGGTTATATTTAAAATCAAAACTGTCTCAGGAGACCTACAATACGAGGTGGTCACATTCACTGAATTCCTTCTTGCCCATCTATCTATAAACATCTACCCCATTTTTAGGGACTCATCTAAGTGTTCCTCCTTCAAGAAAAGTCCTGTAACTACTCCAATTTAGTGTGAATCTCCTTCTGAACTAATAGTTTGAAAACTGTTGCCTTACATTTCTTATAATGTTGATTTACATCTACTGAATATATTATATAACATTGTATTAAAACCTCATTCATACTGTTTCTTTCATCATGTAAATAAGCTATGTGTCTTGTTACTTTGATAAAAATGTAAGAGAAGGGAGTTTTTTTTAAGTCCACTATATGTGTGCTATATCTATGTATGTATGTATGTATATGCTAGAGCATAAGAAAAAGGAATTATCATTTATGCCTTAATATTCTATGCAAATGTTTACCACTATTTAAGCACTATTTAACATGACATACATTATAATGTTGGAGTTTTTTGTTTTCTAAGGCTCTGTATGTTTATAAACTATTTTGTCTACTCCCTTGACCCTCCAGAAGAGACACATCGATAATCAATTTATTTAAGCAACTATAGATGAAGGCATACACAGGTAGGTCTACCTAAAGATCCTCTGTGACAAGTCTTAAAAAGCAAGCCAAGAATAAGACATCATTATGCCACTTACTGGTTGTGCCACTCTACAGACACAATTATATTGCCTTATAATTGATGCCTTGTACAACTGTGTCTCCTTGTTTACTGTCTGTTTTCTAATAGAATTACACCACTTTGGAGTTTGAAGGTCAAATATATGCCCCTCTTCCACTGCTGCTATTGAGAACGTCTATTAACATTTTCTACACTTGGTTATCTGGTCTTTGCTTGAACAAATACAATGGACAGAACATTTCTAGTATTGATGCTCACTTTATCAGAAAACTTATTCTTAATGTGAACCAAAATTTGATTCATTACCTCTAACTTCTAACCCTTGATCCTATATATGCCCTTGGAAGGAATAAAAAACAAATCTACTCCCACTGTTCCATGGAAGCCCTTCATGCATGCATAGGTTTTTAGCTTGTTCCACATGAATATTCTCTTCTCCAAGCAAATACATTCAACTCTCCCTGTGGTTCTTCCAGGCATTTCAACTTCCTTTTCCTTCATTCATTCAACTGACTCTTACTGAAGATATGCTATGTTTAAAGCATTGTATTGTGTGCTGTCTATATAATGAGGAGCAAAAACAGACAGGGTTCTTATTCTCATTGATCTCAGTGCCAAGACAGGGAAGGCAGACATTCATCACCTAATCTCACTGATGGTTTGATAATTAAAAGCTCAGATAAGGCTCTGAAAGAAAAGAATACTGTTATATACAAGCATATGGCAAAGGAACCTGGCCTAGCCTGGAATTCCAGGGAAGGTTTCTCTGAGGAAGTAATGACTGAGCCGAGACATGAAGAAATAGTAGAATAAAGTGGGGAAAGGAAGACAGGCAAAAGAATAGAGGGATCAGCATGTTCAAGGATCCTGAAAAGAGAGGGTGCAAGGGCATGTTCAAAAAATGAAAGGATAGTGTAGTGAGAGTTCAGAGAAAGATGGATAGGAAGGGGAGAGGTAAATTTGGTGAGTTCAGCTGAGAAAGCATCAGCGGGAGCCTTCTAGGCCAGGTAAGGATTTTAGACTTTATCCTCAAAATAATAGGAAGTCACTGAAGGGTATGGTAAATTGTATTCCTGGTCCCCCAAAATTGTGGCTTCACTTCTTTCAGTACTCCTCTCTGTGGGAAGACTTTTCCTCCCTCCCTTTTGCACTTAGAAAGGACTTTGTGAGCTGCTTTGGCCAATAAAATGTGAGCAACAGTGATATGCATCCCATCCAGGCAGGAGTTTTAAGAGCCAGCATGTGGATACTTTCTCTTCATTCATGGTCACTGCTACCATAACCAGCAATGTTCCACAGAGAAGCTGCTTCATCAACTTAAATTCCAAAGTGAAATTTCCATGGAGCACAGCCATGCTGTGAATGAGCAATAAACTGCTGTTGTTGAAAGCTAATGGGATTTCTGGAGTTGTTTGTTACTATAGCATTACTGAACTTATCTGACAGATACAAAGAATTTTATGGGCTTGAGGGCACATGACCAAATCTGTGTTTTGAAAAGAAAAGTTAGCTACTGTTGAGAAAGTAAACTGAAAAGAAACCAATGTACAGTTTGGAAAACAAGTTAAGCAGTTATTACATTAATCCAAGTAAAGGATGATGGTAAACTAGACAATGGTTAACACAGAGATACAAAGGTGTTGATATAGCCAAAAGCTTCTGGGGAGGTAAGACTTCCAGGGCTTGGTGATAGATCTGGATCCTTCTGGTACAGGGGGATGGAGATATGGGGGTATCGAGATGTTACCTAAGTTTCGGGCTAAGTTTCAGATGGACACTGGTGACTTACGACGAAATGGGTAAAATTCAGGGAGGACAATGCTTGAGGGGAAAGATCATGAGGCAATTTGAGAGCAGGTTGAATGTGAAGCACCTCTGAGACAACCAAATGACGAGGAGTAGGCAGGGTTACAGGTCTGGAGCTCAAAGGAAAGGTCAGGTTAGAGATATAAATGAAGGAATCACTGGCATATAGATGGAAACCATGGATAGCAGTGAGTTTGCTAGGTAGACAGTAAACAGCAGAGAGAGATTGAGACTGATTTTAAGACTAAATTTTGAGAGCTCCAAAATGTAACTTCTGGGTGACTACTCTTACTAAGAAGGATTAGCCAGAGAGTAGGGAAGAGAAGCAGGAGAATATGGTGTCTTTAAGACAAAAGGGAAGTGTTTCTAAAAAAAGAGGAAGTGATTAAGTCTCAAGGCTGTGCTGAACTCAAGAGATGAGGACCAAGAAATTTTTGTTGGGTTTAGCCTCTGCCTGCCAGTTACCAAAATGGTGAGGCAGCAGTGTGGCTGGTGTGGTGCTGCATTGTGCACACCCAGTGCCCCAGATGGCTATTGCACAAGGACAAGAGTGAGACAAGGTCCGGGTGCTCCATGCCTGGCATCCCACAGGAAGCTCAGTCTCTTAAGTGCAAGTCCTGCTGACAGGGACTCACCCTGTGTATCCACAGTAGCATGTCCTGCCCCCTCTCTTCACCCTCTGCAGAGGTTAAGAAAAACACTATAGCTCCAACCATGATAAAACCTTTCTTTTAGTATCATTTTGTGAGTATTTACAAAACAGGATAAACTACAGAACCATGATATTCAGTAATAAAACTAAACAAATGCTCAAAAAGTTTATTCATATTATTTAATCTAATTGAAAGAAAATACCCCAAACCACATGCAGTATCTCTTACTTCCAAATTAGGGTGGTTTGGAGGGGGGTAGGGGAAGGATGGATGAAGAAAGAATTTCCCTTCTTTCCTTAATTTCTCACTCAGATTGCTCTTACAAATCTTCTGACTACATATACCAAGCTTATTCGTTTGTAAAATAATCTGATTCATTTTGTCCTACAGAATTCTTTTTTGTATGAATTCCTACTTTTCTGTCTCTAGGGCCTGCCTCATCTTTCTCACCACTTCAGCCCCCTCTCCAATTCATTTTGCATAAGCACCTTCACCCCAGAATCCTATCCCTAAAATGCTATTTTAACATTCACTACCCTTTCAGGAACTTACCATGGCTCCCTATTTCCCACCACATGAAATGTTAAGGTTCTCTACTTAGAACACAGGACTTGCCGTAGTCTGTTCCCATCTGACTCATTCAACTGTTTTCAGTACCTCCCAGAGTACAAATTCTGCTTCCCTCGGACTCTCCAGCCAGCACCTGGACCAGCTCCCACCCTCTGATTTGCCTTTCCTCTATGCTTTGGTGCCCACCTCCCCTGTAGCTGAGATGCCCTCTCCTAGTCCCTTCACATGATCAAATCTCACCCATCTTTTGAGGCCCTGTAGGAAAAAATCTGCATGGAGAAATGGCTTGCCTTCTATAAGAAATCTGCCAGTAAAAATACTAACTTTATGGAGATTTTACTATGCCATGCTCTTTACATGAATTATCTCACTGAATACTCAGAATAGCCCTTGGAGGTAAACAAGATTTTGCAGATGATGAAACTAAGGGTTAAGTTCATCTACGGAAAGCACCTACCAGTGACCCATAACAAGGATTCAATAAATGTTGACTGTCATTATGCGTACTAAAGAGATTTAGTAATTCTCCCTGGTCACAGAGCAGTAAGGAAAAGAGCTAGAATACAGATTCTGGCTTCAGAGCCCACTCTTTTACACTGCCAAGAGCAGCAATGCTCTGTTTGCACTGCTGCGACCTTGCCAAGCTTCCTCAACTATTACAGTCAACAATTATTTCTGCTGTCTGAATTCCTTAGCAGTTGGAGCATCTGTACTATTTTGCTTTGCACTTGATAGCTATCTTACTTGTACTTTTACTTTTTCTTAAGTATATGTCTTATCTCAAGTTGCCCTAAAAACCAGTTGGTGTGCTGATAAATGTTTAATAACCAGATCTTGAGGTTGGAAGGGGGTTGATTCATACCACTGGTTAATTTCAGGGGTACTGCTACCATGGTCAATTTCAAGATACCAAAGCAAAGTCAACCAACTCATAAAATTCCTAACAATCAGCTCTTGCAAGTTGGTACAAGCGGCAGCAGCACTCCACTGATATAAGGATTAGATATTACACTGTATTCTCTTGTCTTTCTTAGTGCCAAGCCTGGTGCTGCAAGTAGGATATATGATCACATATCTGGAGTGGAGTTTCTGGTTCAAGGTTGCAAAATGCATATAAACATTTACTTAGCCTACCTCCCTAAATCTCACTGAAATGATGACACGCAAAAACTAATTCTTCCATAATAGTGCTTAAACAAGAAAAGGTGCCAACAGTCAATTAGAAAGTTTGACAAATTTATGAAAGACAAGAAAGAAGATAAACTCCTGTTGATGGATAAGCCAAAGGAAACCACAAATTCAAACTAGCACCAGTGAGGGCTGCTATGGAGATGGGAGCCTTTCTTTCCTGGGAGACTCACTAAGCTCAGCAGGTATGAACAGCTAAAGTGAACAGTGGGACAAATAATCAGAGTAATTAATTAAAGATTAAGGAATAGCTGGGCCAGTCAGGTCCTCCCTTCTACATATTTTGAGCGCTGTGTCCCCAGCTACACTCAGTAGTGCTTTCTAAACCAAGTGCAATATTTCTCTGGGAAGGACCCCCAGTGTAAATATTTAAAACTGGAGAAACAGAGCCTGTGCTAATTCTGACCTTCCAAATGGACTCAGAGGGAAAAGATGGTATGGTTCTAGCAGTTCCACTATAGATAACTCCATTCCCTACAGGAGGTGCTAGGTACCTGTTCAGTGAATGGATCTTATAGCTTGTGGGCAAATGAATGACTTTTCAGGAAACACGACAGCATATGCAAATGTACAGAAATTCTGCAATTATTTCAAGCCAATAAAAATGTGTTTTGGCAGCCATGTTGGAGAGGAGAGGAAAGGAAATCTCCAAGTGGCAGAAATGAAGAGAAACACCAAAGGCAAGGTGGTAAACCCAAGCTGTGCAGCCCACCTACTTTGCAGCCAGGGGTGACCTTGTGATACAGTTCCACTTAACAAGATGTAAGCAGACGTGGACTAGGGACTTCTGAGAAGCTGTTTTTCCTGACCTGGTGTCCATCCCTTCCTCCTTATTGCTTTCTGCTTCCTCTTCCTGCCTGGACTATGGCCATAAGACTGGTAGTGGAATAGCCAGCTTGCCACCAGGAAACAAGCAGAAGGATAAAAGCCACTCCCTGAGGATGGAGGGGCAGGAACATACAGGGAGCTTCAGGAAAAGGACAGCATTTCTTCCTTGCTCTGCCTACTTCCAACTTTCTTGTAGTTAAACAAATAAAACGCTTTCAAGTCAGGCCACTATAGTAAAGCTTGGTTGCATCCCAAAATAACATATTGTATATCTGGGAACTTGGACAGGAGACTAACATCTTTGAGAAATGGAAACTCTGGGGCTGATGTACCCATCTGGGTCTAAACTTATACTACTTGCTTGACTCAGGAAGCCTATGTTGAAAACTAAATTTAAAAATCCAGAAAGGGCATCTGAAACCTACAGAGCCCTAGCAGTAAAATATTCGCTCACTCCGTGGGACACTTTCACATTTTGTAAGAGGGAAAAAAATTCACATGAATTCACAGTAAAAAACTGCAAGGTCTGTGAAAGAATAAACCACCACGAGGTGTGTCAACAGATAGAGGAGAGGGAGGAACCAGCAACCAGAGAACTGCTTATAAAAGACCACTCTGAAAGAGACTATAAAATAACTGTAACCAAATAACTATGACCAGATATAAGCAAAGGCATAGAAACCATATGAAAGAAGAAGACAACATAAAAATGGAATAAACAATTTTGAAAAAGAACCAAATTGATTCTCTAAAAGTGAAAAACAGTCACTAAAATTAAAACATCAATGAACAGGTACTGAATAGTTGAGACAAAAGTGAAGGGAAAAAACCATAAACCAAAAGATTTGAGGAAAAATTTCAGAAGATAGGACAGAGAAACTATGAAACTGGTTAAGAGCCATGGAAAACAGATTGAGAAGGTTCAGTATAGAAGCGGAAATTCAAGTTCAAACTGAAATTCCAGAGAACAAAGAACACGGAGAAGAGATGATATTTAAGCAATAACACCTGAGAATTTTCTAGAATCAAACTAAAATATAAATCAGTCTTTAGACTTCGGACACATACAAATGCTCTAGCAGTGTAATTTTTAAAATTCACAATTTGATACAGTATGGCAAAACTTCAGAATGTCAATGATAAGGAGAAAAATCTTAAAAGCAACCAAAGCAGATGTTCTAAAAATGAGAACAAAAGCAAAACAATATCCAATTAGACCATCAACAAACCTGTCATCGGACACCATACACGTCTGTGAAATGAATGGCATCTTTATGCTGCTCAAAGAAAATAATTCTCATTCTAGAATTCTATACCTAGCTACATTTTTATTCCAGACTAAGAATGAAATAGATATCTCAAACCAACAAAGACTGACAGTTTACCACTCAGTGATTCTGTCCACAAGATCTATTATATAGGGATTACTTCGGTAAGAAAATCAATTGATTCTAAAAGGAAGAAGTGGAGGGCAAAACATAAGGGTAGATAAAGAAATTGGTAAACACATTGTCAAAAATACATAATGATTTATTGTTATCAAATAATAAATACTGGTGAACAATTTGGGAGGACTCTAAAAATAAGATGACACTAAAATAACAGTCCATGAAAACATGGAACATTGCAGAAGAAAATCTGAGTTTAAGGTCCTAAGGTCCTATGTTAGTTCTGAGGCAAACAGAGATATTACATTCTGCTGAGAATTTTTAATAAATAAAAAAAAGAACAGGAATATAATTTCCAAGCCAAAAGAGGGAGGTTAAAAGGAAGAAAAGAACCGGAGATACTGACAATCCAATAGAAGGCAGGAAATGAAGGGGGATGGGGAAAAAATCAAAAATCAAAAATTTAAGTTCTAAATAGAAAATCTAAAAACATAATGTTAGGTGATACATATGTAGGAAATAAATGTATATTTTAAATGTTAATATAAAATATTTTTAATGGTAGATATATGAAGAAAAATATAAAAACAAGATAGGAAAGACAGTCACCAATTTCAGAACATGGTTACTTCTAGAAGGGAAGGGAGGAACCTAAAAACAGGTATAAAGGGGCTTCAATGTATTTTCACATGTTTTTTCCCATAAAAGAAAGGAAGAAAAATGATGCACCACTCAATCCAGGGACAGTGCTACACAAATAGGCAACACAAGAAACTTCCCCATCAACAAGTGAAAAAGTAGAGAGAAACAGATACAGCAAGAATACATAGGAAATAAGACCTATTATGATGACTTCACCACAGTTTGTCTTTAGTTACTAGTATTGGCATTAGCATCCTAACTGCAGAGATTTGCTGGAAGAGAAAATGGATTTAATTTGAAAAAAAAATTGGTATTAGTGTGAAGGAAGGATAATGTGTCTCGAAGGATTTTTTAACAGCTCATAGGCATTAGTGTAGGTATTTTAAAATATGTCAGTATATGTATTTAGCATATGTATTTTAGAAGATGCTTGTTTCCTCAAAATGTTTACAAATATGAATAATTTCACTAATAAAATCTCCTTCTCAAGGCAAAGAGTAGACTGGTTCTCCAACATGCTGGTATGTAAACACTGGGGTGAAAATCTGCAAGTGGCAAAAACTCCCTCAGGATGCCAACTCCAAAAGCCTCTGGCTGAGGAGGGGGGCCCCCACCCGCTGCCGATCCCCATAATTCTGAAGAGGAAGAGGAGAAGGAGCAGGTAGAGAGGAGAGAGGAGGGGAAGGACGGGGATGAGTAGAGGCACTGTGCAGGAGAGGGGAGCACATGTAAAACTGCATAAACCACTCCCCTGCTTTTACCTACTTGTTCCCTGTTTCTCACCAAGGCAAAGGGTTGGAAACAGAGAATGGGAATCAATTTCAAATGCAATTTCAGTTTTCCACGTTGTTTCCTCCCTTACCTTGGCCAGAGTCAGGAGAAAGTGGGGTGTAATTACATCTCTTCCAATTCAAGCTAGCCATGGGGATCTATCAGTGGGGAATTTTACTCATGGCTTTTATTGTTAAGTTTATGGCAGCTGAAAATACAGCCCTGTCTTTTATCTTTTCTCCAACTGATGACAAAGATTTTCACCCAGACACCAAGACCATCAGACCTGATATTCTGGACTAGACCAACAGACCCTTCACTGACTCCAGGAAGGTACCCTGAATACTTGTAGGACTACAAGATAATATTCTCTGCCACTCCAGCCAGAAGTGTGATTCTGAAATGTCATTTCCCCCACAGTTCTCTTTTTTTATTGAGGCATAATTTTCATGTTATTAAATGCATATATTTTAAATATACAATTGTATTCATTCTGATGAAGCTAAACACCCACCCCAATCAAGGTACAGTGTAAAGTCATTTTTAAAATAAACTTATTATCTGAATGGATTCAATAGCAATGAAACACAATAACATATTTCCAAATATCTTGCATTTACAATCTTAGAGCATCTAAAACTTGAATATAATGAGCTACAGTGTAGTAAACAGTACATTTTACTCCACCTATAAAAATAGTTCTCTTTTCCACATACATTTAGATAAGGAACAAAAAATGCTACAAATCACTGATTTGTACAAATCTTAACGTTTGTGTACTGAAAAGTGATTAATCACACTTTATTTTCTTTTCAAATTTTCTTATACCGCCCCATGAATAAGCCAATACACCTTATCGTCTGTCCTCTCTGAAAAATCTGGATTAACAGCCTAGGCCGAATTCCATTCTAGCAACAAGATACATAGCTACCAACAGTTCTCTTTAAGTCTAAGGAAAATAACATACGGGGGAACACCTTACTCTGAAGTTCCTTTATTTTGGTTTAAACCTCTCTTAAGAGGCTCTTTTCAAGTCTTTGGAGCATTATTAAATGATCCTACTATTGATTTTCCGTGCTTAGTGCTGGTGAAAATGGAGTGACTTGAAGCCTAATGACTGAAGTCCACTCACTGTCTAAAGGACAGGTACAAAGGCAGAGGTCCACAGAGCTCACTCCTCCGACCATCCTCAGAACTTAGATTCCACTGCCTGGAAATAGGACAAGTGGGAAATAGGACACGGAATTCAACTAATCTCTCTTACTTAAATATAGCACTGCTGCTATTTCTGTTACTTATCTTGGGAAATGTTGTAAGTATTGGTGTATTTTGCTCTTTGGCATGAAGCTGTATGCTTCATTTCTACCACTGAAATCCAAATTCACTTTTAGGAAAGCATTCCTCTATTTTCACCTTCATTTTCTGTGGACCATGTATTTGTGATACCAAGCCACTGAGTAATTAGAGGTTACAATCAGAATTTGTCATGCCAGTTTCCATCTTAAAAAGTTTTTAAGACAAAACAAACCAGTTTTTTAAATGGGCAAAAGAAATGAACAAGCATTTCACATAAGAGGGGTAACAAAGGATAACATAAATAAAAACCACAATGAGACACCATTTCCATACCTTCAGAATAGAAAAAAATTTGTGCTCTGCCAATACTAAGCACTGATGGGACTATACAACTACAGAAACCCCCGTACAAATCGGTGTGCGTGGGGGTGTCCAAATGGGTAAAGACTTTGAAAAACAATTTGTATTTAGTAAAATTTATGTGCATACTGTATATCCCTGCTCCTTTTCCTAAGCATATTACATATACAGTTGATCCTTGAACAACACAGATTTGAATTGCTTGGGTCCACTTACATGTGGACTTTTTTTGATAAATACACTGAAAAACTTTTTGGAGATTTGTGACAATTTGAAAACACACTTTTCTCTAGCTTACTTTACTGAAAGAATACAGTATAAAAAACATATAACAAACAAATTATGTGTTAATCAATTATTCATGCTATCAGTGAGGCCTCCAGTCAACAGTAGATTATTAGTAAAGTTTTGGAGGAGTCAAAATTATACATTGATTTTTAACTGTGCAGAGGTCAGTGTCCCTAATCCCCTAGTTGTTCAAGGGTCGACTGTATGCTAGGTGGTAGTAAATTTGTGTTAATATTCTCAAGTGTGGTAATTCTGAAGTATTTAGAAGTTAAATGTTAAGATGTCTACGACTTTAAAATGGTTTAGCAAAAAAGATGTGCAGAGAGAGAGGGAGAGAGCAAATATGACAAAATGTCTTTTAAAAAGCAGGCGCAGGCTCTGGGGGCAGAGTCTGCAAATTTGAATCAGGGCTCTGCCACTTAATTATTGTAATCTGGGTAATTTATTAAGCTTTCTCTACCTCAGTTTAATGACCTGTGAAGTGGGACTAATGGTGGTACGAACTTGCTTGAGATGTGAGCATTAAATGAGGTTAACAGAGCAGTCACTGCTTTGTCATAAGCCTTCAGTAAAGGTTAATAATTACCTTTGTTGGCTCCATTTTGCAGATGATGTAAACTGAGACTCGGTAAGTGAAGCAACTTGTTCAGTCACATAAATGGCTGCTGGTGGTCAGAGCTGCAAGAGCTAGAGTGGAAAGGAAGTTCTACTAACCCATCCGAGTCGCAAAGCAGCTCTGATAAACAGCAAAAACTTCAGACAACCCAGATGTCCATCTATTGTGGAATGGATCTAAACTATTATTGCAGTTCTATACTAAACTGCTATACAGCCAGGGAAGGAAATAAGACGCATTAAGATGAAGAAAATAAAAAGAGTTAAAATAAAGTAAAGCTTTTATTTTACCCCTAAAGATTTTAGCTGCTACAGCAATAAGAAGACACAGTAAGTCACTAAAACTACCATGAAGAAAACAAATGGAAGAAAGGTTTTTGGTTTAACCACTTTGTACTTCACCACAGTGCTTCCTGCAAGAGCAAGAAAGACAACCCTCATGCTTAACATGTTAATAGTTATATAAACCAAATAATTCTTCCTACAATGAACTAACTTGTGGCCATTAAAATTGTGTTTTAAAATGAATATTTAGTGTCATGGTAAAATGCTCACTACATAATGTTAATTTTAAAAACAGGATTCCTTGTATTTTAAATATAAAACTTTAAATATAAAAATATATACAGACATATAAACTTGTATGTATATGTACACATATATAAATACATATAATGAAATAAACCCAGAAGAATAAACCTAGAAGTTTACACATACACAAAAATATTTTTAAAATTAAAAGTGGGCTTCTTTGGACGGAAAGATGGGGAATGATTTTTCCTTCTTTTTTTTCATCTGTAATCTGCATTGTCTTATATTTCTAAAGTAAAAATGCAAAACTGATGACTCTGGAAAGCAATCAGGCAACATCTAATAAAGTCGAAGATCCTGGGTGATCCACATGTCTGCCAATGAGATGTATACAAAACCATCTAGCGACATTGCTTATAATAGAGAAAAACTAGAAATGACCTACATCCATCCACCACAGAAGCATGGATAACTACACAGTGGATATCCAGATAGCAGTTAACAGGAAGGACGCAGAGTTACTGTAATCAAGGTGGGTATATCGCACAAACATAATGTGTGGAGTGATGGATCTGAAAATTGCAGAAATGTAGGTGCCCTATGGTTCTGTTTGAAGATTAAAAACATGTAAAATAACACTATATGATGTATTGTTTATGTGCATGTACATATGTAGGAAAAAATTTTTTTAATGCATCGGAATGCACCAAATGCAGGGTAAAGGTTATCTGTGGAATGTGAGGAAGGAAAATGAGATTCGGAAGGCGGACACATAGGGTGGCGGGGGGGACATCAAGTGTACCTGTAGCGCTTTGTGTCTTGGACTGAGAGTTGAAGTACAGATGTTTGTTATATAATTTTCTGCGTGTGTGTGTGTGTGTGTGTGTGTGTGTGTGTGTGTGTGTGTGTGTGTGTGTTGGAGGGAGTCTGAACTGTTTTACAATAAAATAGTACTCATATAATGAGATGAAAATTTTAAATTAAGGTTATCTCTACAAATATAATTCCTTGGGGGTGCAGTCATGGACTTTTGGTCCTACTTTTAAAAATATTTTTACATCTTTATTTTTGCTAAAAACAAGATTTCCGATGCAGAACACTTAATTTCTGCAAAAACCGAAATTATTTTTAATAAGAGTATTTGATTGCAATTACTATCCAATTTTGTTTGGAACCCAAACTATATCCACTGGGGGAAAATTAAAACATATGCCCTCTCGCTAAAATGTATTTTTAAAAGGGCATAAAGAAAAGCACTAAGAAGTTGTAGTCATTTTATTCTTCCAGCATATTCTAACTTTAGGGGGAAATGGCTCAGAGCAGCCCGTGGGTGACTAAGCCATGCTCCCAGCCCTGGTCGACTTTGTCAGACGGCAGAATTACACATTTGCACGTGGTTAAACAGTTTCATCAGTGAGGCAGATTTAAACGAGCTTTAAAAGCAGGAAAAGAAAACATTTGGTGCATTCCACATTTTCCCTTAAGTATACTGTACCTTCAAGTCATGCTGCATTTTGCATTCCTCAGAGCTCCAAAACACTATTTAAATTGTGCACATAAATCACTTTATTCCGGGTGAAATACGGCTGTCTCCTCCAGCAGAAACTAAGGGGCGACTTGTCCCAAGCGGCTACGCCCAGGGGTGAGGACCCAGCGCAGCCAGAATCAAAGGCAGGTGATTTGAAGGAATCCACATTCTGCCTTGAAGGCTGAAAAATAGGTGGAAGTACTTATCTTTTTCTATTACCCATCCACCACAGTCTTTGGGTTAAAGCTCTCGTTTAAAACACTGGGAATTCCTACCTCCGAACTACATGATCTCAGCAATTGGAGCTGGTGGGAAATGTGGGGTTACAAGGGCAGAAAAGAGCATCAAAAAGTTGGATTGAAGGGAGAAACTCAAGGGTAAAGATGGTAAAGGTTACAAACCCAGGAATTAATAAAGAAGTAAGTGGACGGGCGACTGTGCCCACCGCAAAAAAAGACTTCCCTTTTACCAGAGTCCACCATGGCGTTCCTGGAACTCACAGACGCGGCTAGACTGACAATAGTTTGTTTACATCGCGCACCCGGGGGAGACACAGTCCTGCGTTCACCAGCCAACGCCAGCGTTCTAGACGCTTCCCTGGTGGGGAGCGGCCGGAGGGGGCGGAGCGAGGCTGCGGGCCTAGAGGGGGCGGGGCGGGGCGGGGATGCAGGCTCGGGAGGGGCTGTGAGGGCGGGGCTGCGGGCCGGTGGGCGGGTCCCTGCGGTGCTCCTGGGCCCTGCCCAACCGACACCAATCGCTGGGCCGAGGAGGTGCCACCGGGAGTGAAACCGTTTCTGGTGCCCGCCTACCCACGGGTCTGGCAGAGGAGGGCCGGCCGATACTCGGCATGAACCTGTGAAAGAAGCCCGGCGTCTGCCCGGCTCGTCCGAGGGCCTGCAGACATGTGCACGGTTTCTGCATTGCTAAAAAGGACCTCTAAGGAACCTAGGTAATTCCCAGCCCCAGACCCTGCCCCACCCACCCCAACACACACGCACTCACCTTCTGATACGCACAACAAACACACTCACACACCGGGTCGGTAGGAATTGCTAATAGACGCCCCTCCTTTCCAAGCAAAGTGCTTAGTAGCCGAATTCAGCAGGAAGGAATCATCCTCTGAAGGCCGCCCTCGCTGCAGGCCCTCCCACGGGAGATGGGAGAGGTCAGCCCCTGGAAAAGTCTGGAAGCTTAGACTTCCCACGGCCAGCGAGAGGGGTCCACTTCACCTTTGGCGAGGACAAAAATCACTCCTTCCTTTTGGGCCTGGCTTTTCCCGTAACTAAAAGGGCTACTTAAAACGTGAAATTTTTCTGCATTTTATTAAATTGCTTTCTGTTGGATCATAGTGGGGTCTTAGTTCGGAATTAAATTCATCACCTACTATGACAAAATGCACCATCTGGGCACTTCCACAAAAATTAACACACAGGGGAATGGGTTTGCTGTTGATATCTGCCTAGGAAGATATGAAAAAGGGCTTAGTGGGCTGTGCTTTTGTATAGTCTTACAGACTAGCTCCTTGGAGGACTAGCCATTTAAACCTCAAGTTTCAGTACCATGTAAATTAGAAGTAACTTCACCCTTGACTTACTAATTTTCTGTCCAACTGTTTCTCATGAGCCATTTTCATTTCCTCCTTTTCCTACTATTCTCTGCCTCTTCTTTCTGTTCCCTCCCCCTGGTCAGTTTTTTCTAGACTCTGGAAGTATGGACAGGAGGGAGGATTAAAGGGGCTGTAAGCAGGGGAAATCCTATCCAGCGGAAGAGGACCAGGGCACAGCTGGGACTTGTGTTCCTCCTGTCAAGTTAACTGTGGTACAAGAACCAGCTGGGTTGGGTCCGGACATGCTTTTCTCTTTTGCAGCTCAGAGAATTTTTGTCACTTTAACGTCAGTGATCTTTGGTGCCCCTGAAGGCAAGTAGTACACCTGAATCGTAAAGCTTCAGATGAGTTGAGTTCAAAGTTTTATTTTCCACTTTTAAAGCCCTCAATAAATTAGGGCAAAGGTAGTTGGAATCCAGCCTCTTACCCTGGCGTGCCTCTGGGATTATGAAGGTTGGCTAAGCAATCTGCTCTTGAGAAACCAGGTGTAACAAGACCTGGGTGGAGGGATCTGGAGGTTGTTTGTGGAACTTTCTCCTCCTTTGCAGTTTGTGCCAGTCTTTCTGGAGCAATCCTACAAGCTTTGCCACCAGAACTACTTGGGTCGACCTGCCTTTGTTATGCAAGTTGCAGAACACGAAGCTTCCCTGCCAAGTATTCCTGGCTGGAATGTGAATGATGAGAGGGGTCACTGTGAATTCTGGACTGCGGGCTTAAGATACCTCTTCCCTCCCTCCACTGCCTTACCTCCATCCCTGTCCTCTTTAGAAGCCTAGCTAGCTAATGTTTCAGCTTAGAAATAATGCTTCAGAGCTCTACCACCGACTTGAATCTTTAGGTTAAAGTGATATAGTCAAAATGAACATCCTGCACAAATCTAAGTTGACTCTAAAGCCAGTAATTAACTCTTACTGTTCTGTTTCCCTTATCTTTATGTGGAATCGTATTTTGTCCTGACTCTCTCATGTTTTTACATTTCTAGCAAAATAGTTACATCTTTCTAAGATTCTTTTAAAAATTACAGTGTGGGGGATAGTCAGCAATTCCTGTTTTTTTCCCCTGCATCTGTCTACCTGCAAATCTCTTGCGGCTGCAGCAACTAACAGGCTTTTGAATCCCGGCTGCAGAGATGCCATTTGGTGTAATTTTCCAGGTTGTGCTGTTTCCCCAGGGAGAACTCCTGGGATGTATGTTGAGACAGGAAGGGAACTTAGGGCAACAGAAGGAAGGTGGCTTAAGGTGGCTTTATTGAAAACCCCTGGGATGGCCCCACAACACACCAAAATCCTGTCCTGGATGATCTGTCTATTCAAATCAGGTTCCAGACAATAACAATGACCAAAGTAGGTGGGAGTGAGAACTGTGGTCAACCCCCTGTGGAATGAGCTTGTTGATTTTTACTAATGCCT
This sequence comes from Manis javanica, assembly GCF_040802235.1. Lineage (NCBI taxonomy): Eukaryota > Metazoa > Chordata > Mammalia > Pholidota > Manidae > Manis > Manis javanica. The sequence continues at coordinate 71,402,307 of NC_133168.1, forward strand.
GCCTTTTGAATAGAGTGGAACTGAGAAAAAACAGGGCGTCTTGCCGGAGGAAAACAAAAAGAGAAAGTGAACCACTTATCAAAGATAAAGGAGATCTTTCTTACTCTGCTTTATACAGTGATCTAAACCTCCTGCAAGCCAGACCCACAAGATATACAAGCCCAAATTGATGAGAATATCATGCTGTCAGCAACATGGGGTTTGAAAAAAGCTGAGCAATGACTCCATTCCTCATGACTCTCCAGGACATTCTCCGGTGATCTTCACACTGACACCAGCTGCTTCTCCACCTCCTGTTATTTACTGCAGGGTGTTCTGCTTGAAGGAACGGTCTCCTTTCTACTTTATTCCAATATAGTGGTCATTTTTATATCGCAGTGGTCCCCAAAGCATTTTACAGAGGAATCTAAATCCATCTATTATGGGAAAAACACAGACTTTCAAGGAACTGAAATGAGAAAATCCTCTGGCTGAAATAATTTATCCTTTATTTCACAAAGTCTCTCGGTAACAGAGAACCTAGCTGATGAGTGGGAAATAGTGGTGAAAGTCACAGGGAAAATGACCCAAAGATTATGTTTTGTTTTTGCTCTCTTGGTACGCTCTCAACCCATTTAGAAAGCAGTGATATTCAAAACTGGGTAGTCTTTTGCTTACAGCCATACAAATCAACATTGAAATGTGTCCTTAAAAAAATAAAATGAAAGACCAACTCTTAATTACTTGAATCATGGTGCAAAAACTGTTATAACCAGCAGGCCAAGGGACTGTTCAAAGAAGAGATAATGAACTGGACTGAAGGAGAGATACGGGGTATTGATCTAAGTTACATATTGTTTCCTTTCTCAAAATTCTTTTTGGCAAAGATTAAATTGCACCAAATATCTATCAGTCTTATGATGACAAGACTAGCAAACTTGTTGCATTAAACACTCCCTTCCTTTACAACTGTCCAAACAGGATTTTTCCATTTAGTAGTGTATCAGTCCATAGTTATGATTATGGTGTAATTTTGGAGATCCCTTGTATCAAATATTAATATTTGTATAGTTATTAAAGTATTTGGTGATTTGTACAGAAACTCTAAAATATAGTATGTCATTTATAATCTTAGGAAAGACTAAAACTGTAAATGAAAAAATTATTTTCTAACCATTAGTTTCTGCTGGAACAACTTGTAAGATGACTTACATTTTTAAGTGGTACATATAATCATAAAATGCTTTTTTAAGTGCAACACTTAAGCAAAATCTTTTACATTACATAATGCAGTAGTTTTCAGACTGCATTTATCCAAGAACTCTTTTCCAAATAAAATACTAAGTAGGAGGCAAATAAATAGAACATAAAAACAAAGGTGTTGGGGACAGTGGAGGAACAGATGTTAGTCCTTTCAACCCTCCACAGGGCCACGCGAGCACCTTTGAGGAATGCTGAATTCTAGGAAGTGTGGAAGCCAGTGCACTATTGTAAGACGTATTAAAAAGTAAATAAAAGGCACTGTTTCGATGACACCCCTCTTCCTGGCAACTGCATATATGTAGGTATATGTTTCTGAAATATTCAATTACTATCTGGTTCATGTCTCTGTCATTCATGCTCTCAAGCTGCAACCTTTGTGGCATTTTATGATAGTACAAATGGATTCTGTGTCTATGAATTTCAAATTCTAAGTTTTTAAAAATCCTAATGGTACAGACAAGGCCAGAGAGCATGTTACGCCAAAATGTATGTGACCTGATGAAATTACTTGCATAAATTAGAATAACAGCAACATCTCAATAAATGACTGTCAGACCATGATTTGGACTTTAAAGATTATTTCATCCAAAACCCCTAATTATTTCCGTTGTGAACACTGAGATCCTGGAAACTGAGGGCCTTTGCCAACGCTACAAAGGCACCTTCCAGATAGGAACACAATTCTCCTGCACCCGAGTCTCATGCTTTTTCCACTATTCTACATATTGCCTTGTATAAATGAATAGGAAAATTTTACAACTTGGAAATATCACAGTTAACTATTGACTGAAACCAGTTAATGTCTGTGTATTTGCTCAGACAAGTCCAGCCTGGTTCACGTTTCAGTAATAGTCAAGCAGCATAGCTGTGTTAGATGGGAGATCACGGAAGCATCCTTCAACAACAGGTGTTACCCACAAAAGGATTTCAGGAAGTCATGGAGGGACACAGAGTATCCATGCCTTCTTTAGAAAGCAGAGGTCACATAAGCACATATGGAGACAAGTTGTCAGATATGAGGTGAGATGGGAAGGCTGAGTCTTCAGTGTAGAAGAGTCTGGCCCTTTTCTGCCTTTGAGAGCTCCTTTCACAGCTAACTCCTTGAGCAGAAAATGGGGAGAGATTATCCCAGACACTGACCTCTGCATATGCCCAGAGCATTAAATCTTGGGCTGGATGCAAAGGACTGCGATTTTGGCCTGTCTTGCATACATATTATCAAAATAAGGGAGATTCAGATTGTTTTTAATTAGTCTTAAGAGTATTTGTGCGTATGCCACATACATTTTGAAATTCCATAATTGGACACTTGATTTTTTAAGTCACATTTCTTTAAACATGTCATTTTCTGCTCCAGGCTAAATTGGAATTTTTGTTTTAAGTCCCTTTTGAGCTTTCAAGAGACATACTAGAGAAGGATTTGCTGTGAACCAAATTAATACACTAGTTCCCATTTTGGGATTTTTGGCAGCTATGTTCCTGCTGGGGAATATTAGCTCCTGTAATGTTAGTCATTGTGTGCCTAATTGGATATACAATTATATTACATGCATTTCAATATTTGTAAATGCAAATGCTTTAGAATGAACAGCCAGTGTAGCTTCAGTGAGGCAGCCAGACAAGGGGGCAGGCCTGCAATGAGGTCACTCAGCCAGGACTGTCAGCTGGGTCCTGAAATGAGTCTCCAGGTGGGGGTCTTACCTCAACAGGTAAGATACTCGTTTTTGAAGAGCATCTGGGGTACTTGGGGCAATGATAATATTTGTTATCCAGTTTATTCAGATTATGTCATCCAGGATGACTTTGATTTTCAAATTACAGGCAGACCTCAGAGCTACTGCAGGTTCAGCTCCACACCCACGGCAGTAAAGTGAATGTCACAATAAAGAGGGTCAAATGAATTTTTGGGTTGTTTCCAAGTGCAAAAAAATGTTAGGTGTTTACACTACACTATGGTCTATTAAGTGTGCAATACAGCATTATGTCTAAAAAAAAGTACAGACCTTACTTTAAAAAAACTACTTTATTGCTAAAAAGTGCTAACCATCATCTTAGCCATCAGCATGTTGTAATCAGTGATCATGGATCACCATAACAAATACAATATAATGAAAAAGTTTGAAATACAACAACTACCCAAATGTGACACAGATGCAAAGTGAACAAATGTTGGAAAAACAGTGCCAACAGCCTTGCGTGATACTGGGTTGCCACAAACCTTCAAGTTGTAAAAAATGTACTCTCTCTGAAGCACAATAAAGTGAAGTGCAATAAAACGAGGTCTGCCTGTATATGGTCTATACAACATTCAAGGTTTCCTCAGAGCAAAGCTGAACGAAAAAAGAAAAGGACTTGTTGTATATTATATAATACTTCTTCACCTGCCTCACAGGCTTGCCGTGAAAAGCAAAATTTAAAAATTGTAAGGGACATTGCAACCAGGAAGAACTATTCACAGCTATTGATCTGGATACATATTCGAATTGCACTTCAGCATTGCAGTAAAGATAGTTCAGATGGCCACTTCAACCCGCTCTGATGAAAACATATGACACTTGTGGCTGTTTTCTTTAACAGCTTTATTGAAATATAATTTACATACACCAAAGTCTATTCAATATAAGTATACAACTTACTGATTTTTTAAATACATGTATTCAGTTGTGTGACCATCACGAGAATCCAGTTTTAGAACATTTCCATGACTCCAAAAAGTTCTCTCATGACCATTTGCAGTCAGTCCCTTTTCTCACTTCCAACTGCCAAGAAATTTCCGATGTGTTTGCTGTCTCTAAATTTGCCTTTTCTGAACATTTCATATAAGGGGAGTCATACAAACATAGTCTTGCATCTGGCTTCTTTTATCTAGCATGTTTTTGAATTGAAATGTGTCCATCTTTTAACATGTATTAGCACTTGCTTCCTTTTCATTGCTGAATAGTATTCATTGAGTTTCATACCACATTTTGTTCATCAGCTAATGGGCATTTGGGTGATTTTAAGGGTTTGTCTATTATGGAAAATGTTGCTATGAAATTCATATACCTGTCGTTTGGACATATGTTTTCATTTCTCTTGAGTAGATTCCTAGGACTGGGTTTTATGGTAAATTTGTGTTTAACTTCTAAAGAAATTGCCAATCTGTTATGCACAGTGGCTATATCATTTTGTATTTCCATCAGCCCTGTATGGGGTTTCCAGTTTCTCAACATCCTTGCCAACACTTCATATTGTCTGTCTTTTTATATTAGCCATCCTAGTGGTCTATACTGATAATCACTGCACTTTTGATTTGGATGTCCCTAATGACTGAAGTAGATCATCTTTTATTGTGCTTATGAGCCACTAGTGTATCTTCATTGTCAAAACATCTATTCAAGTCTTTTGCCCATTTTTTAAAAATGGGTCAATTGCCTTGTTATTGAGCTAGTCTCTACTTGTTTCCTACCATTAATTATCACTTCACCTTTCACTGACTTGTGGCCTCTGAAATTTTGCTGTCTTCCACTGTTACTGAACTTATGTACTATTATTTAATTTTTAGTATGAATACATTTCTTTCTCCAAAATTGATTTTCAAACTCATCAGAGGAAGAGCACTTCCACATTATTGTTTTTTTGTAAACCAGACCTAGCAAAATACTCTAAAAATAATACATCCTTAATAAATATTTGTTACATAAATGATAAAAAGCTCATCATCTTTAAGTATCGTCAGCATACCTGATATCATAATTTAGTAAGTTGCATTGAATTTTTTTCTTTATTTTGTACATCAGAGGTTTCCATTTTAAAACCATTTTCAAAAGGAATACTTCAGAGTATGAACTTGGACAAACAAATGTAATTGTGAGAGAAAAATTAAAAGGAATTCTGAAGAACCATTAATATTTTATGGTAACTAATATGTTTAAATAAAATAAATCCAATATTTTAGGCATGATTTTTTTTTCTGCAAATGTTCCTGAGTGCCTTAACAAAAATAGCAGAAATATAATTAATCACAAATGGGTGACTCAAGTGTACCCAAGAGTAGCTGAAAAGCAAACACCTCACTATCACCAGTACTCTATGCCCCAAATAAAATATTTCAAATTATAAATATAAACCTACTCATGTATAAGACTGAATGTAAAACAAAAACAACTTCCCCTATACTAGTTAGTAACAGGGGAGAAAAAAAACTTTTGAGCCTTGCCTGGAAGGATGCCAAAGATATACACTTGAGAATATTTTAAGGTAATTAGCATTTTTGTCTCTGTGTCAGTAAAAATAGGCTTTTGCCTGCTACTAATTTTCTTTGGGTTAGTGAGACCATTGTATGAGTGAAGGGCTGTTAAAGGCCATTTATATTGTACAAACAGAGGCACAAATTAGAGAGGGCATGTTAATAAGGAGAGGGGCTTATGAGTGCTCAATTATGAGCCCAGAACCTGTTTCTATTTTAGGGGGATAGAAAACACATCAATCTTGCTTTTAGAATATTTTCAATTAAAATGAACAGCACATGGCACGCTGAGAACCAGCAAAGGCTGCAGCCATGTGGATTTTGAAAAATTCTTACATAGCATTTTAGTAGCAAAAATGATATATATATATATATATATATATATATATATATATATATATATAATGGGCTGAAATATAATTCGAAATCCCAGAAGACCAAGGTCCCTGAGCTGCATAAGAAATTCTAAAGCAAAGAAATATGAAACTGGACCATCTGCTTCACTTTTCAGCATGCAACCTTCAGAGTGGAGTATGTGGAGAAAGATGCTGTTTAAAACCTGATTGGGATGAAATATGGTCCATATACTCACAACATATCATTAACTTCCTCTCTCCTAAGCATAATCAATAGTGTCTGCAAGCCTAGTTCTGCATGTTAACAACAAAGCACAATGTTAGCTGTGCAGAGCGTTCACTTCTCCCTGCACGGAGACAATAGTGAGCAGATTACTCTCGGCCGAGGCAGCGCCTCCTGGCTAATTGGGGTGAGCAAAGGGTAGCATCCACTCTGCACAGGCAAGTGTTTGGAGAGTCTAATTATAGTTTGCATATGCAACTGTATGCACAAGCCCAGTTTATCCCTTTAGCCACTATTCCAATTGCCTCATATGTTTTTTATTTATATTTATGAAAACATTTCAAGATATTGCCCCTAAAGCTACCTTTTCCCCTATGTAAAATACCAATTTCAGAATTATATCTAACCAGGTAGCCAGTGTTTACATGTTCACAGAGTGGAAAATCACTACCTAAAACAGTGAAGGGGGCGAGAAGGAGTGCCATTGGTCTCAAAGTAGAGTAACTACTACCTCCCAATGCTGTTCAATAAGCCCAGTACGGAACTTGTGCAAACCATGATTGGATTGGGTTTTTGGCCTTTCTATTTCAGGTGACGCTAGGCCTCTCTGTTGAAACCGTTGTAACTATTAAAGCTGAAATGCCATTTAAAGAAAAACAAGGTGAAGAAATGAGCTAAAGGAAGCCAGGGTGAGTCATCTGTCAATGTATCCTTTCTTGAGCTCATTGGAGAAGCAGGCTTCAGGGTGATGGGATCATAGGTTCCGTTTTGAATTTGTCTGTTATAAACTTAATGCTTTCTTCAAGGGAGATACCTAGGGTTCCTGTCTGATATACAATGTTTGTTGCTATGGAAAGATTTGTACTTAGCCATATTACAATGTTCTGTTAGGAGCAGGATATTAGTTCATCTCTTTTTAAAAACCATATGTTTATGGGATAAAACAAAAAGCATGTACAGAGCCCATACTTCTGACTTTAGAGAACAGTTTTAAAGGTCTTTTTTATACTGTAGGTGTCAGGAAGCTTCCTGCATCCAAAGATCCACAGTAGCCTCTTACTACAGAAGTTCATAATAACGTTACAGATGTCACTTACTCACAGTTTATTATGGTACATTATCTAAACTCCTCTGATATTTCTATCTCTAAACTCATTTCCGTGTTGCATTTCTCATTTCCACCTGAATATCTACTGTTGGTTCCACAAGAAAGCTATCTTTTTGGCATGTTATCTAGTGCTCCATTCTTGGTGAACAGTTTCGACACAATAAAATTGTACTATGAAGGCTTGCTATTTCATGAATCTTCTGTTCCAATGGAAAGGTGAGCCTGCCCTAATATTAAAAGCTCGGCTTTTCTGGAAAATTGCAACAATTGCTCAAATGCAATCTAAACATTTTCAGCTGTCACATTTTTCTTTGTACCAATCATCGTGAAGTATTGATTGCTTCATTTTAAAACAGTAATATATTGTATGTTGCTAACTACTGCACTTGAAGGAAGACATGCTGGTTCCATGGACTCTAGGGTCAGGCTGCTGGTGGGGGAGTCCAGACGTGCCATTTGTAGCCCCTGGCATCTTGGGCAGGCTTCTTAACCTCTCTGTGCCTGTTACCACATCTATAGCATTGAGAAAATAATAGTTTCTATTTCATAGGGTTGAAGTGGGAATTAAATGAGATAATTCTGGTAAAGCATTTAGAATAGTCCTGGCACATAGTAGATATGCATTAAATGTTGGTTTATCATGTTGTTGAATGTCTTCAACATCCTACGGTTTTTAATCTTACTTTTTTCTGTGAATGCACAGCCACTCTCCTTAACTCAGAAGCATTTAAAATGGCAAATTTTGGGTCAGTGTGGCAGGATGTTTGAAATATTTGTGGGACTGTGGGACTCTCCTGTATCCCACATATAATGCTAAGAATATAATTTGACACTTTCCCCATATCTATGAGGACAGCTTTGCTTTCCAATCTGTGATAAGGATGACTTGCTTTTTGCTCTTTGTCCTGCTAACAGCTCCTTTTTGGTTCTGGATAATATAAATGTAAAGACAGTTTATCTAGATGTTTGTGTTACATGTGTCCCTAAAATTCCTGTTTGTGTCACTGCTTTAGTAACAATTCATCTATGTTATTAAATATAGAAAGAGGCTGAAAATAACTTTGACAGTTTACCCCAGCATATGCAAAGCTTTACCAGTATCCCAAGTAGAATAAATGTAGACATATAGAAAAAGACAAAGAGCTCATTTTGCACAATCCAAACTGATGGCTGAGGTTTCAGCCCAGACCTGGAATTCGTTGTCAGTGTTTGCCATTTATCCACACCCAGCAGAACCATCATTAGTAGGCCTGTTTATTTTGCCCAGAACATAATTTGGTACTGTCAAGTCAATCTGGCTACAATTGAATGGAATTTTTTGTTCTTAAAAGGGTTTTTTTTTTCCCCCTGACATTTCATTTACATAGTATCTCTACTGAGCTTAAAATCCCCTGTAAATATTATCTAATTTATTCTCATAACATCTCTAAGAGATTGGGTGCATTTGTCTTTATTATTAGCATCTGGTGTTAGGAGATTCACATTTACTTTGTTGGGAATCACCAGGAATAAATCTCACATAGACACTAATGGAAAATATAATAGGAGATAAATACAGGTATGTCTGCAAATGAAGATATTTTCCCACCTTTGAAATCTGTTGACTAGAAAGATAAAAAGTGGAACAACTTATGATGATTGAATAGTAATAAAAAGCAGCATTTAATCTAAATCTCTCCTTCCTGTGATTACAGCATGCTAAATATTACTCAATACTAGAGAATCTGCTGATGAGCTATATAAATGTTTTCCAATAAAATTAAATAGATTAGATTTGGAAAGAGAATGTTAATGTTTCTAAGGCCTTCAAAGCGTCTTCTTTTAAAAACTTTTCTGAAAAATACAATTTAAGACTATATCGAGTGTCTTTAGTCCTAGCAGAGTGAACCCCATTATTTCCATGTGAGTAGAATAGGCAGAGGCAGCCATCATGTTCGAGAGGTTCTTGTCATCTGTGATCCTTTATTGTTAATTCTCTTCATGTATTTTGCCTGCCACTTTGTTTTGCTTGTCAAAGTTTGTTACTGAGACAAGACTAAGATCATCCTATTCTGACAGTCGCAGATTGAGTTGGCATGACGCACCATGAGGTGAGTCTAATTGCTGTTAATATTGGAAGGATGAATAATCCTATTAAAAAGAAGAACAGTTATAAAAAAAATAAGTGGAGGCAAGTCTAGATTACATGAAAGAAAGACAGCTTGATGAGGGGAAACCCATTAACCTGAAAGGAAACAGTTCTTTGCTTCCAATTTAGCAATTGAAAGCAAGACCACATTCACACTAAATCAAGATGCGAACAATTTTTCTGATTCACTTATGGTCTTAAATATTAGGTTTTCTTATATGTGGAAAAAGAGACCCTACTGTGTTTCCTAATTGTTAATAGAATACCAAAATGCCATGTTAGGTAGGTTTATAGATAAATTTTTGTCTTGTTCCTTAGGTATTATAAATGAGTCAGAAAAGATAACTCTATTAGGTGGAAAGCAACAGTACTCTGAACTGGTGCTTCTCAAACTTGAGTGTGCATGTGCATCACCTGGGGATGTTGATAAATTGCAGATTTTGATTCAGGAGCTCTGGGGGTGGGATTTGAGATGCTGCATTAGAGAAGACCCCGGGGGATGCCTGCCCCTGCTGATAATTAAGGACCACTCTTGGAGAAGGCAGGCTCCAGACAACTATTTTACAAAGAAATCTGCACAAATATAATATAACTTGCTTTGTCATCATTTTAGGAAATTGAATGACAACAGGATAACAAACCCCAAACCACTTGCTTTGCAAATGGAAATGGAAAGAATGAACCAATTAAAGCTTCAAGAACTCTTTAAAGGGCAACTCGAATTACTGGTAAAGTTGAGCTGTAATGGAACAGTCCAGAAAGGCTGTAAGACTCCTGGTTCCTCCTGGAGGTTCATTCATAGCCTCCTTCAATCCCTCCCTTCCTTGTGGGTATAGATGCTAGAGGAAATGTGGAAATATTCTGCCTTAGACTTCATTGCTTGTATTTGTGATGCTTTAGTAAGAGAGACCATTATGCTTCTTCTCCTTCATCCTCTCACAAACCAAGTTGTTAAGAGAGTGCTGAGCGCTGTGAGGATCTCACAGCATGCACATTTCACCCATTCAGTCTGTGCCCTGGACATGCTGTTTATTGGTGGTTACATACTGGCAAGGTCATCTGACACCCTCTAGCATGAAGTCTGATGTTGCGGGCTCTTGGATGCATTAATCTTAATCAAACCCCAGATAGCTAAATCAGAGGGAGAACATCAAATTACTTTGAATAATTAAGAGTGCATTTGAATCAGGAGAACTCCAAAATGGGGAAAATGGGTTTCAGAAATTTGACTGTATGTTAGGTATTCTGACTTTTGGATGATCACAAACTATCCTTTATTACTTACCCGGTAAGTATATAGGGACAGCATAAACCTGAAAGACAGGCGGTAGGAAAGTGAATTACAGCTTGATGTGCAGTATGTACATTTATTCATCTGCTCAGGCCGCTACAACAAAATCCCATATACTGGGTGGCCTAAACAACAGACATTTATTTCGAAATCTATTCTGGAGGGTGAGATGTCCAGGCCCAGGTACCAACTGATTCAGTTCCGAGTGAGGAACTTCTCCCTGATTTGCAGATAGCTGCCTCCTCCCAGTGTCCTCAAATTCAGAGCACTCTCTCTCTCTTGTTCTTATAAAGCTGCTAATCCCATCTCAAAGCCCTCCCCTTTTGACCCCATCTGACCCTGATTACCTCCCAAAGCACCATCTCCAAATACTGTTACTTTGGGATAGGGCTTCCCCATAGGAATTTTAGGAGATGCAGTTCAGTCCATAAAAGTGCACGAAAGGTTGATGAAATATCAGTGACTTTGTAATTAAAATAGAAGCCCAAAGATGAAGATTTTTTCTTGCTTTTGAAATTACATATATTTTTTATATGTGTTGTCTCTAAAACCACAAGTCTATATGCATGTCACACTGATGTCAGGTCTGGAAATAAAGTCCCTGGTGATAGTTTCATCACATTATTGAAGGCTATTTATTCTAAAATTAATTTATTCTCCTACCTACAATATAACCTTTTAAAAAATAGTTGTGACGAATTTACCATTAACTCACATAACACTGCTCAACGATGACAAATTTACTTTTAGCATGTTAGAAAAAATATCTGTGCCATCTAGTATGCACAGTTAGAAAGTGAAAGCAAGAAACCAAAGCCAAACCAATAAGTATAAGCGGATGCTGCAGGGACCTATGTGGGTTTTAGCCCTGGATAAAAGCCCTTGGGGATGAGGACGGGTGGGGGGAAAGGCAGAGGCACAGGCGATGAGGCCTTAGACTACTAGGCAAGGAAGGGGAAGCCTTCAGTCCTCTGCAGAAAGCTTGGAGCCTCAGGAGAGCTAGTGATACTCTACTCATTGGCCCGTGAGAAGAGCATGGAGATTTGCTGTTACTGAGCCCTAGAGCAGGTTTAGCCAGGGCAGGGACATCATCCGAGAGACACTGACACCAGCCTGGGCCACACACTGAGGGGTTTGAATTTATACTGTTTGCTAAAAAAGCTAACTCCACATGCATTTTCTTGGAATGGACTTTCTAAGCCAATCAATTAACATAAAAATAGGTCCAGAGCCTTGGGACCCCAAGACAAATGCAAATGCAAAAACACTGTGAGTTCACTTTCACAACCTAGGGGCCAGAAGCTGTTAGTCTTCTAGGGCTGCTCTATCAAAGCCACAGACTGGGTGGCTTAAGCAACAGATTTTATTTTCCCACAGTCCTAGAGGCTGAACATCCAAGATCAAGGTGCTGGCAGCTTTGGTTTCTCCTGGGTCTGGGGTCTCTCTCCTTGGCCTGAAGGCAGCTGCCTTCCTCCTGCATCCTCACATGGCCGTTACTCTGCCTGCATGGGTCCTTGCTGTCTCTCCCATTTCTTATAAGGACACTAGTCATACTGGATTACGCTTATGACTCACTTCATGTTAATTACCTCTTTAAAGGTCAAATGCAGTCACATTGTGGATTTGGGCTACAACATAGCAATTGGGGGTTCGCCATAACAGAAGCCACTCTCTGAAAAACAACTGAACCCACTGAAGGTGAACTTAAAACAAAATGTTATAAAGTACACAAGGAATACTATTCTCTAAGAACATCATCAGAGGCAAAGATCAAGAGAACTGGCACCAAAACAACAAATGTCAAAACAAAATGAAAGAAACTCTCAAATAAATAAAATAATTAAAGGGATTTTTAAAAAGAATTGAAAACATAATGAAACAGGATACCAAAGAAATAAAGAACAGGCAAATTTGAAAACAAGCAAATAGGATGTCTAAAAATAGAAATTATAGTCATTAAAATCTCACTGGGTAAGTTAAATAAAATATTAGATACACCCAAAGAGAAAATTAACAAACTGGAAGGTATATTTGAGGGAACCACCCAGAATGAAGTACAGAGAGAAAGAGATGAAAAAGTGGTTCAAAGATGTGGAATAGAGTGAGAAGATCCAACATGCATCTAATATGTTTCAGAGAGACACAGAGAGAGAGGGGAAAACAGGAGACAGGTAGTATTCAAAAAGAAAGTCAATGAAAATGTTCTATAATGCAATGCAAGAGTCTAAAATTTTAAGAAGTATACTGATCCCCAAGAAGGAAAAATAAAAAGAACTATATATCTAGTTTGAAAAAAATCCAATGATCCCAATGTTTCCCACAAGGGAAAACTCAGTAAATAACAAAAAACTTGGTTCCATATAAACATATTTTCTGATCACAATGCAGTGAAGTTAGGAATTAATAACAAAATAATAGCTGCTAGGAAAATGGAAATGACCTCAATATATACAAGGAAATGAATTTTTTAAGGTATTTGGTATATAGTTGTACCTGATTATTTATAATTCTGGTTTCATAAGCAAATAATTTCCTTTGCCTCATGGCTATTCCTGAGAATATTTTGTTAGGTTCTGCCTGACCCTGATACCAGAGGACTGAAGTTTGTCGGCACTTCACAAAGTGCTCTCACATACATCCTGTCATCCCCTGATGTCTCCCTCCTGGTGGTAATAATCAGAGCTGCTTTTGCAAGCACCTAAACTTCACAGCATGCAAATCACTTACCAGTATGTGAATGAACAAATATTGCTGGAGTTGGAGATTTCTTGCCAAGTGATTTTATGTTCTTTTACAGCCTGTAGAGACTCATTCATGTATGCCCAGTGAATACAGCCTTGCAGAGGAAAGTTACTGACATTAAGGATAGAGGAGCTTGAACAGACTTTCTCCCACTGATGTTAAATACTAGATACATGTTATAATAGATTAGTTGTTTAATTGACTTAAGAAGAAAACAGACTAGCCCTAAAGTATTTGGTAATGGATAGAAAAAGTTTTTTCCTTAGATAAATAGAAAAAGTTTTTCCATAGATAGAAAAAGTTTTTTCCTTTAAAATCTGACTGAAAATTAAATAAGCTTTTAATAATTTATTTTTAAAACTATTGACTTAAAAAACATAATTTTGACTTTAGGCTCCCTTAAGATCTAAAATTCTACTGAAGATTAAGTTCATAAAATTTCTGTAATAAACCATCATCAAGGCTTGCTTTGGGAGGATATTGTCTCTGAACATCTTTGTAGTCAATTCTGGTTGCTCTTCCAGATAGGCAGGCCACTGTGCCTTGAGAAATGTTGAATAGACCCAGTAACAATCCCAGGCACAATGAAATGGCAAAGCATTTGACCTGTAATTCTCCCAGTTTTTAATTTTAATTTTTTGGTAAAAGTTACTGAGGTGTCTGCTCTTCTTTGAATCTGCGTTGCACTGTTTCTTCCTGGAGCCAGCCTGGACATAAACTCTTTTTATTCACAGGCCTCCACAAGAAATCCAATCTGTTCACTATCCTTAAAGATTCACTGCCAGTTTGTGGTGGCATAAAGGTTTACATCCCACTCTGTACAAACTCTAACCCCACAGCCCCAATGAACATCTCTTAGCCCATGCCTGTCCCCGGGTCCCCACCCATGGGGCGTCCCCGGGGTGGATACACACTCCAGCATAGACTCAGCTGAGTCTTATTCCATGCTCTTTCCTCTAGGATTTTCTCCAAGGTAAACTTGTTTGCCACCTGCCCCCCACCTGGCCTATTAAGCAGAGTCACTCAGTCATCAAGTTGAGTTCCCTAGCTTATCCCAGCACCAGGTAAACTGACGTCCCTCTAGCTACAAGAACTTATCCTCAGAGAGCAATGAGGACTGCAACCAACAAGAATTATGTTATTTATGAAAGTAAATGCTTTATTAAACTAGCAGTACTAGCATTTTTTTCCAAAGTCATCTTTGTCTTATAAGTTAAAATTAATATAAAATAATTTCTAATTTGCAATCATCTAACAACAGATTGATTATATTTCCATGACTATGGAAATATGGCTATTAACATACCACAACTAAAATGTGAATTTGTTTTGGGATAGGTAGAAACTTCTGGATTAAAACCCCATTGACCTGAGGTTTTTGAGCAGTCTCAAGCCTTGATGAATACCTTTTTTACAAAGTCCACATAGTTCTTGATTCTGATTTCAAATGCTTTTAATTTAGTTCTTATCCAAATTAATCTCAATGGGTGCTCAGTAAATATTGGTTTAATGAATAGAAGGTCTGTATATGTTACCACTTTCAGATAATCCTTGGACCCAAAGCCTGCCCATCTTCTGATAGGTCTTCTCTTTTTCCTTTACTTAATCAAAGACAAAAACAAAATATACTTTCCCTCTTGCCCACATAAACAAAACAAAAAAAGGAAAAATAGATGTGAATAAAATAACAATACTCTATAATATACTTAAAATATTAAATAAATGTTCTAAATAACCTTCATTTGTATTTTAAAATAAACCAAAAATGTTAATGAACCAACATATTATTTTCTCTACCCTCCCTTTAATTCTATCAGACTTTAATTTAGTCACTTCATTACTATGTCTGCAATTGAAAGACTCTTTATTCCGAGGAATAACTTAGTTCTTAAAGTTAGTTAATTGATACAAAAAAATAAATATACCATTGAACATGAAAAACAATTTGGAACCTGAAACCATCTGGAAACTGATAACTTTGGAAATGTAGACATAGTTAAATAGTTGCTTCCATATAAAATCCTAGAATCAAAAGTCCATAGAATTTTAGGGGTTATCATAGGATGACATGATTCTCAGAGATTTAGGAAAATTCAAGAATTTCATTTTACAGAAACCAGCCTATAGACTCATTAGACAACTCCTTAGAGTACTTTATCCAGCATTGCTGTTGCTAATTTTCCAGAGATAACACTTTGATGAGCATTAGTTAAGTAAGGTTAAAACACAGCTACTGATAAATTGTATGCCCAAAGATCTGAGTCTTGGAGGACCTTTCTATACAATTGTGTATGGAATTCAATAATGATTAACTTTTAAGTCAAGCTTTATTTCCCTCAAAAAATGAAATTGCAGAAGATATGGGAGATAATTTGGGAAAGAGCCTATGGATAAGGAAAGGGAATCTGGAATATATCCTCTAAAGAGAGAATTGCAATAGAAATGACAGAAAAAATTTGACCAAGTAAGTAAGGACAAGGTTCCAAGCAAGGCTTGAAATCTTTGAGAATGTTCTATGCCTTACATTCTTAATTAATTTTATTCTAAAGATTTCATGAGACATGAAGATGGTTGTCATTATTTTTTGACTTTTCATTGTTCTTTCCAAATTTTTCCTTCTTTCTGAAACATAAATTTATTTTTGAGGTAATGACTATATATTAAAGTTACATCAAACAGCCATTTTAAGATTAAATCAAAGAGAAGAATGCACTTTCTTTAGAAAAACTGATTAAATCCAGCCTCCCTAGTGAGAGATTTAAATAGAAATGATTTTGAATCAAATTTGCCCTGGATAAGGGGTCTTCTGGTAAAACTGGGAATAGCCTTTTCAAGTAAAATGTTTATTATACATTCTTGGAAGAACATTTTTAATACATATGACAGGGTGTTAATTTCCTTATTATCCAAATGTTCTTACATATCAATAAAAAGGTAAACAAATCCATTTAAAAGCAATCAACAGTTTACAGGGAAAAACGGATAAACATATACAAAGCTCAAGCTCAGTAATCATTGAAGAAATGAAAACGTCTAAAACTGAGAAGTGTATTTCCTTCTTTCTTATTGCTAGGGATGAAAATATTCAGGGGGTGTATGGGAAATCTTCAGTCTCAGGTAATGCCAGTAGGAGTGCAAATTGATACAACCTTTTTAGAGAGAAATTTGGCAGGATGCATCAAATGTTAACATATAAATTTTACTTTTAAATTAAAGAACACATCCTTTGATCTTCCATTTCCATTTAGAAACTTATGCTGTAGTTTTTTACACACATGAGCAAGAACGTTATTTGTAAATAGCCAAAGCCAGAGATCCACCAGTGAGGATCCGGTTCTCTTACATGTTATGGTGCATCTGTGCTTGCATGCAGATGTCTAAAGGAAGGAAAAAGAGCTTTATATGCTACTTAAGAAAGTAGCCCAAGATCAATTGTTTTGTGCTAAAATGCAAGTTGGAGAACATACAGAGTATCACCCTGTTTGTCTAAAATAAACAAATATTACATTTTATGTATATGTTCTGGAAAAAACTCGGACTTAAGAGTGCAAAGTTCTTTTTCTTTGTACATGATTCTGCCCTGTGCCATTTCTTTTATTTTCTTTCTTTTTGGTTTTTGTTGTTCTGTTTTGTTTCTTTGTTGCCATGAGCATGCATTATTTATATAAAAATATAAAGCTGGTGGTGAAAGTCATTTTTACCTATATTAAGTATTTTGTTCCAATGTCCCAAAATCTCTGGGAACCACAACAAATGGGCTTTTTCCAAGAATAGGAACAAAATTAGGAATATTTTCAGTCCTTTTTTTCTATTTTCTCCCTCATGGCATCCCTGGCAGCGAGGCCCTTCTTTCATAGTTGACTAAAAAGATAAAGGGGCCTCTGAGGTCAGAAGAAGATGCTTAGAGACAGGAGCATACCAGGTCTGTGGGGAAAGTGGGCTTAACAAGAAAAGTTAAATGTGTTTTTATAAAAAATCTGTACTTACATGCAACACTTCTTCATTTGAAGCTGTCTCTTGTAGGACAGACCCAATTCCAAATAATTCTTCCAATTCTAAATAGCAGCAACTAGATCCAAAAGTATGTTCTTTACATCATGTGGAAGTCAGTTATAGGTTGAGAAGAAAAAGAAAATATTCATGCTATAGGAGTGGCTTTTGCAGAGTGAAAAGCAACTGTGATGCATTTAGAAATGCTTGTTTCAATGAGATTTTTTGCTACTGGACTCAATGCATTGAAAGGGAAAAAAAAAAGAATGAGAGAAATAGATTTTCCTAATAGCTATTTTATTTATTCCTGTTATTCTCCTATTTGATCAAATTTTTTGCAAACCTCTTTGTAGGTTAAAGTTTATTTTAAGTAGGCAGTATATTGGTTGCAGCGGCTTTTCAATAAAGAAGAGGATGGATTAAGCTGCCCTCTTCCTAATTGCTCTGTGAAGCCTCCCCTTCTCCCTAATCTCACTGTAGTTTCTTAAGAAATGAGGCACTTACATATCCCAAGGGGTTAAATGGAGATTTCTGCAGCAGAGGGTAAGGTAGGGAGTTTGCTGCATTAATCATTGAATAACATCAATCACACATCCACTTGGGCAGTTAAATTTCTGTTGAACAAAGTATGGAAGTACCTGAGGAATGTCTCCCTCTTTGTAAAAAAAAAAAAAAATGGTGTCATTAAACATCTGTCATGAAGGCCTTGTGAAAATAAACTTCAGGATGCAAAGTCATTTTAACACTAACACAATGCTAGGCACATAATGAGTATTATTCTATAAAAATTGAGTGAATAAATTGCAAAATAAATTACTGCACCAATTCCCAAAACAATCTATTAATTACCTTTGTACTCCAAACTTGTGTGACTATTGCTGCAAGAATTATCTTCCTTAAGCACTATTTTGATTTTTCAGACCCATTCTCAGAAACTATAATAGGTCCAAATTTTTGCTTACATAAAATCCATATTGCTGATGTATAAGGTTTTGTACTAATTGGTTCCCTTCTCCCTAATTTCCCTTTTTAAAAATTATTTTGTACTCATATTATCCTCACTTAGCTGAGAGCACATGTGAATCTGCCTGATAATTTGCTTTCTCCAGTCCAAATGCTACCTCTGCCATCTGTAATGCTTTTCGCCCTCTAGTTTATCATCCCAGATCAGCCCCATTCTGCTTTTATTGTCATTTGTCATTCCAGCCAACTTTGCTGGGTATCAGTACAGAACAGTGTTTTTACCATACTAAAGTTATTTAATAAAGCACTTTATTAAATATAAAATAATAATAAAGAGTTGTATTTGTTTTACATGACTTCATGTCAACTCAAAGAAGTCTTAAGCATCTTAGTAAAATGTAAGCACATTGGAGACAAAGGCTGCTGTTACAACTTTCTCACTCACCAAAATGTTTTACATACACAAGAGACTTCATGACTTAATTGGAAGAAAAATGTGGAAGGAACTTGAAAAAGCAACATATAAAAGAATAAACACAAATAGCAAATAATTTTTTTTAATGTTTAACCATTCTAGTAATCAAAAAAGTACAGTCATATCTTTGGCCTATCTGGCAAAGATTAGAAAGAATGGTATCTGGGGTTGGAATGGATATGGGAAAATGGAACACTTTTATACACTGCTGGTGGAAGAGTAAATTTGTATAATCTTACAGAGTGATATTTAGCAATACATCTCAAAAGCCTTTAAAAAGATATATCCCATGACTTACACACCCTATTAGAAGAAGTAGGGAAATATATATATAAAGAAAGGCTGTGGCATCTGATCATTACAGCAAATATTTGAGAAAATGTGTAATTCAGGAAAATCCCCCAAAATCATACCTTAAATAAGGTAGAAACCTTTTTTTCTGCCATGTAAATAAAAGTCCTGAGATAAGCAATCCATAACTAATATTGCAAATCCATGATCTTTCTGTCTAGCAACCCATGTTCCTTCTATATGTATCTACAATCTCTTCAGCATGAGTATTCTACCTTGTGGCCCAAGATAATTATTGGATCTCTAAGCATCTCATCCATACACATAGGAAGCAGTATATGAAGATACACTAGAAAGATATGAAGGTAGAAAGGCATACTTCTTCTCTTAAGGATATTTCCTGGAAGTTGAACATGTACTTCAACTTGGTCACATGGCCACATCTAACTGCAAAGGAAAGTGGGAAATAAGCCTTTATTCCAAACAGCACCTGCCAGCTTTCTTTTCCCTATTGTATATTCATTGCTCCTATCATATATTAATTGATCATCTATGCATGGGTTTATATCTGGGCTCTCTATTTTGTTCCATTAATCTAAGGGTCTGTTCTTGTGCCAATACCATACTGTTTTGATTACTGCAGCTTTGTAGTAGAGCTTGAAGCCAGGGAGCATAATCCCCCCAGCTTTGTTTTTCTTTCTCAGAATTGCTCTGGCTATTTGGGGTCTTTTGTGGTTCCATATGAATTTTATGATTATATGCTCTAGTTCATTGAAAATTGCCATTGGTATTTTGATAGGGAGTGCATTGAATCTGTAAATTGCTTTGGGCAGGATGGCCATTTTGACAATATTAATTCTTCCTATCCATGAACATGGGATAGATTTCCATTTTTTTCCATCTTCATTAATTTCTCTCATGAGTGTCTTAGTTTTCAGAGTACAGGTCTTTCACCTCCTTGTTTAGATTTATTCCTATGCATTTTTTTCTTTTTGATGAAATTGTAAATGCGATTATTTTCTTGACTTCCCTTTCTGCTAATTTGTTGTTAGTATTGTAGAAATGTAACAGATTTCTGTGTATCAATTTTGTATCCTGCAACTTTGCTGAATCCAGTTATTTGTTCTAATAGTTTTTTGGTGGAGGCTTTAGGATTTTCAATGTTTAATATCATGTAATCTGCAAATAGTGACAGTTTAACTTCTTCTTTACCAATTCAGACGCCTTTTATCTCTTTATCTTGTCTAATTGCCATGGCTAGGACCTCCACTACTATGTTGAATAAAAGTGATGAAAATGGGCATCCTTGTCTAATTCCTCATCTTAGAGGAAAAGCTTTCAGCTTTTTGCCTTTGAGTGTAATATTAGCTACGGGTTTGTCATATACAACCTTTATTAATTTGAGCTATGTTCCCTCTGTACCCATTTTGTTGAGAGTTTTTATCATGAATGGATGTTGAATTTTGTCAAGTGCTTTTTTAGCATCTATTGAGATGATCATGTGGTTTTTATCCTTCTTTTTCTTAACATGGTGTATGATGTTGATTGATTTATGAATTCTGTACCATCCTTGCATCCCTGGAATGAATCCCACTTGGTCATGATAGATGATCCTTTTGATATATTTTTAAGTTCTGTTTATAAATATTTTGTTGAGGATTTTTGCATCTATGTTCACCAGGGATATTAGTCTATAATTTTCTTTTTTTAGTGTCTTTGTCTGGTTTTGGTATTAGAGTGATGCTGGCCTCATAGAATGAGTTTGGAAGTATTCCCTCCTCTTCTACTTTTTGGAATACTTTAAGAAGGATGAATATTAGCTCTTTTTTCAATGTTTGATAGAATTCAGCTGTGAAGCCATCTGGTCCTGGACCTTTGTTTGTTGGGAGTTTTTTGATTACCAATTCAATTTTGTTACTGATAATTGGTCTGCTCAGATTTTCTGTTTCTTCTTGTGTCAGTCTTGAAAGCTTGTATTTTTCTAGGAATTTGTCCATTTATTCTATTCTCCAATTTACTGGCATGTAATTTTTCATAGAATTCTCTAATAATTCTTTGTATTTCTGTGGTATCTGTTGTGACTATTCATTTTTCCTTTCTGGTTTTATTTGTGTACTCTCTGTTTTTCTTGATAAATCTGAAATATGCCTAGGGTTTGTCTTATTTTGTTTATTTTCTCAAAGAACCAGCTTTCCATTTCATCATTGCATTGATTTTTTTCCGTTGTTTTATTCTTCTCTATATTATTTATTTCTGTTCTGATACTTATTATGTTCCTCCTTCTACTAACTTTGGGTTCATTTGTTCTTCTTTTTCTAATTTCTTTAATTGTGAGTTTAGACTGTTTATTCGGGATTGTTCTTGTTACTTAAGGTAGGCTTTTGTTGCTGTGTACTTCCCTCTTAGAATCACTTTTGCGACATCCAACATATTTTGGAGTGTTATATTTTTTTTGTTTCCCTTTGTCTCTGTGTATTGCTTGATTTCTATTTTGAGTTTTTCATTGATCCATTGATCACTTAGAAACAGGTTGTTTAGCCTCCATGTGTTTGTGAATTTTTGTTTCCTTTGTGTAATTTATTTCAGGTTTCATACATTATGTTCTGAGAAGTTGCCTGATACAATTTCAATCTTTTATAATCTATTGAGGCTCTTTTTTGTGGCCTAGTATGTGATCTGTTGTGGAGAACGTTCCATGTACACTTGAGAAAAATGTGTATTGTGTTGCTTTGGGGTAGGATATTCTGTAGATATTCATTAAGCCCATCTGATCTAATGTGTTGTTCAGTGCCTCTGTTTCCTTATTTATTTTCTGTCTGGTTTGATCTGTCTATTGATGTGAGTGATATGTTAGAATCTACTAAAATGAATGAGTTCCAATCTATTTCTCCCTTTAATTCTGTTAGTATTTATTTTACATATTTAGGTGCTCCTATGTTAATTGCATAGATGTTTATAGTGGTTGTATACTCTTGTTGGGCTGATCACTTTATCATTATGTAACGTCTTTCTTTGTTTCTTGTTACTTTCTTTGTTTTGAAGTCTATTTTGTCTGATATGAATACTGCTACTCCTTTTTTCTCCCTATTATTTGCATGAAATATCTTTTCCATCCTTTCACTTCCAGTCTGTGTATATCTTTGGGTCTGAAGTGAGTCTCCTGTAGGCAGTATATAGATCTGTCTTGTTTGTTTATCCATTCTACCATTGTTTGTCTTTTCATTGATGCATTCAGTCCATTCATGTTTAAAGTAATTATTGATATATATGTATTTATTGCCATTTTGTTTTCTGGCTCTTTTTGTAGTTCCTCTCTGTTCCTTCCTCTCTTGTACTCTTCTTTTTTTATTTGATGGTTTTCTTTAGTGTTGTGATTGAATTCCTCTTTTTAAATTTTTGTGTATCTCTTATAGGGAATAAATTTGTGGTTATCAT
Organism: Manis javanica; assembly: GCF_040802235.1. Lineage (NCBI taxonomy): Eukaryota > Metazoa > Chordata > Mammalia > Pholidota > Manidae > Manis > Manis javanica. The sequence goes on from NC_133168.1 coordinate 71,424,779, forward strand.
AAGGTTCATGGATAGCTTTCCAAGTATGTTAACAGTCTATATTAAGTTGATGATTGTTCTATTTCAAACACAATCTAAAACTACTTTTTTTCTTCCTCTTCCTCCACACTTTATGTATTAGATATCACAGTCTGCATTTTTTGTGTATCCCTTCACTGATTATGTGTATAGTTAGTTTTACTACTTTTGTTTTCATTTCATACTTGCTTAGTAAGTAATTGGTCTACTACCTTTACTGTGGGTTTATTTTCACTGCTGAAAACTAGGCTTAAGAACATTTCTATCTATAGAAGTCCCTTTAACATATACTGTAATGCTGGTTTAGTGGTTATAATTTCCTTCAGCATTCCTTTATATGGGAAATGTTTAATTTTTTCTTCAAATTTGAATGATAATCTTCTTGGGTAGAGGATTCTTGGTTGAAGGTACTTCTGTTTCAGTACATTAAATATTTCATGCCACTCCTGTCTGGTCTGTAAAGTGTCCGCTGAGAAACCTGCTGATAGCCTGATGGGATTTTCCTTATAAGCAACCTTTTTTTCTCTCTCTGACTGCTTTCAATACCATCCTTTTAACTTTAATCTTTGTCATTTTAATTATTATATGTTTTGGTGTTGTCTTCCTGGGCTTACTTTTCTAGGGGTTCTCTGTGCTTCATTGACCTGGGTGTCTATTTACTTCTCCAGATGGGGAAGTTTTCAACAATTATTTCCTCAAAGAGACTTTCTATCCCTTTGTCTCTCTCTTCTCCTTCTGGTACCCCTTTTATGTGAATATTTTTTAAGTTGGATTTGTCACATGGCTCTCTTATCATTCTTTGATTCCTAGAAATTCTTTTATCTCTCTGTTCCTCAGTTTCATAGTGTTCCTGTTCTCTAATTTCCATCTCATTGTCTCCTCTATTTGCAGCAATCTATTATTCATTCCCTCTGTTGTGTGTTTCATTCAGTTCCTGTGTTCTTCAGCTCTTGTATCTCTTTACTGAAGTCTTCCCTGAGATCATCAATACTTTTCTGCAGATCATTGAACATATTCATGACTGTTACTTTGAAATCTTTATCAAGAAGATTGGTTGGGCCAAGGGAGGGCTGAGGAAGTGCCGTCCACCTGCCCTTTCTCCTGCAGATAGAGCTCTATCCAACTCTTGCCCCTCTGGCACCCCTCACTGCTGGTAAAACTTCAGACTGATGCCTCTGCTTTGGGTCTCAGTGGGACTGGCAGAGCAAGCCTGTCCTCAACAAAGGGCTGGAATCTCAGCCTCCCAGAGTGCTCCAACTCTCCCTGGTGTCCAGCCCTGCTAATCACTAGAACCCAATGCAGTGTGGACTTGTGTTCCCAGAGCAGATCTCCAGGGCCAGATGTACAGAGTTTCTGAGTGCCTATCTCTTCCCCACTCCATTCCTCTTCCTCCTACCTCTGGGCTTGGATGGGGGAAGGGCTGAGGTTCCAGTTTTTCGTGGCTCTGCCACTTTACCTTTCTCTGTGGGGTTTTTCTTCTTCCCCAGGTGTAGGTGGTCTGTTGTGCAGTCTTCAGGTCATTTTCAGGGTTAGTTGTATTTGGTGTAGTTGTTTCCTTGGTGTTTGTGTGGGAGGAGGTTTCTGCCTTGCCTTCCTATGCCACCATCTATTTTTCCCCCTTAGTAAGAAAATTTTTGCAACAGTATATTTTATTTATAGCACCTTGTTGAAAACAATCTTAAATCTATATAGGATGTCACAAAGTCTTTTTTTCATGCTAGTTAAAAGTTATATGTATGCTCCTCTTCACAAAAATCCTATTTCCCTGGTGTTTTCCAGACATGTTCCCCACACTGATAGTTGAAGATCACTAGAGTACATAATAGCTATTTCTAGGTTTTTAACTCTATACTTGGAGTGGAGAACTTTTCTTTCATAATGCCCAAAGGCAAAATTCCCCATTTGTTAAGTAGGAACCCTGAGGAGTTCATGCTGTTGAATGTCCTCTAGTTTCAAGAGCTGAAGGCTGATGCACTGTTTTGTTGCATGAGAGAGTAGCCTCACTTTCTTGTTCCTGCAGGAACACCAGGAAGTGCATTCAGATGAGCAGAGTGGCTGGCTCTTGTCTTGTAATAATAGCGGTTCTATCAGATGACCTTCTGAAATTGCTGCCCACCTTCTCACATGTAAAGGATTCTGCTTATTTTCCTTAGAATGATGGACTGATTAAGGATACAACTGATGCATAGGGACTTTGCAGCTACTCAGGAAGTACTAGAGGAGCTCAAATATATCAGTCACATAGGTATCATGCTCAGGGGAATTGAATGTTGCAGAGGTCCCCAACTGGTTGCAGAGGTTATTCCTTCATTCAACAAGTACTCTTGGAGGATCATGTACTATTTTAGGCCCTGGGTATACAAAATACATGGGGTGCCCTCCTGGAGCACTCAGTCTAGGGGTGGAGATGTAAATATTCACAAATATTTACAGCATAATATGATATGGACTACAATTGTGTTGTCTGCATAGCTTCATAGCTCAGAGGTGATTATTCCACTAGGTATGTAGGAACCGAGATCATGAAGGCTGCACAAAGGAAGTGGCATTTGGGCTGAATTTTGAAAGATGGTAACTTTTAACCAAGTAGTGGGAAAAAAGTTAGAAAGTAGCAAATGTAAATGCAGAGAGGTGTGAAAGAGTCTGGTGGGCCAAGAAATTAGAAATGGAATTCATCAGTGATGACATCACAGAGAAGGTGAGTAGTGAGCTCAGCCCTGGAACAAGTGGCTGGACTTTCAAGGAAATGAGGTGAACAAAGACACAGGAAAAGGAACGAGCAGAAGTGGATCAGGGCAGAGAAGACATCAGCATGACCAGCACAGGGCTGTCCCCAGAGCCACCGTGGTCAGCTGCCTGAACTGAAAAGGAGCAGGAGCACCTTTAGGGGTGGGGGGGCCAGTGACTGGGAGGAAGAGAAACCAGTGAAGGAAAAAGAAAGCATAGAGAAACACAGAACAGTCTCGGGGAAGTAAGAGGATGAGAAAACTAATTCTGAGACATGAAGAGCCACCAATCGGTACATCTGCCTCCTTTTGTAGATAAGGAAGTTGAAATCTCTGCCAGTATGTGCTTCTTTCAGGTCAAAGACCCTGTCATGAGTCCTTGAAACTCCCATCCCACCCACACCCCCGAGTCTTTTCATTTCTGCTAGTTACTTAGAAGAGCTTAGATGGTCTAAATAGAACCCCACCCTGGCTTTAATAAGCAGAAGTTGTATGAAAATCACAGAGCAACATGCTTCAGATTGCAGTGTGTATTCCCAAAAGAGTGAAGCAGGCAAAAGCCAAGAAAAAAGTGCATTTTCCTAGAAGGCAAACAGTCATTAGGAATCACAGATGCAACTTTTCCCTTGTCCAGGTGAGGTCAGGAATCAGAGTATGGCAGGAATTATCAAATAAGATGGAGGTAGGCTGGTCAACTGACCAGGGAAATTTATCTATGGAAGTTCAGCAGGAAAGGTTGTTTTAAAGCCTTAACATTGAACCTAAAATTTTTACGACTTCCAGGAATTATCTCACATTAGCAACATGGTCTAGCCTAGTTAGAGATAAATGTGTCAAAGGATAAATTACAATTTGCAACATTCTTTCTTCCAGACCTAGTGATATTGTTAGTAACAATGTGTCTGCTGCCTCTAGAAGTCACTGTCTATCCTACTCCCTTCTCTCCCTTTCTTTCTCCCCCAGTTCCTTTCTTCCTTCTTTGTCCTCTTCTCCACTACACCCATCCTGGATGGGATGAATTCTCAACTCGATGCACCTACTCATCCTTGTCATTGAAGGTCAAAGGGATGACCTCACAGGCAGGGTGGGTCCCTACAGGCCAGCAGTTCCCTCCACTTCTCCCTTCCATCCATCCTCAGGACCAGCGTTCTTTTGTGTGTGGAGGATTCTCTGTGCTTCCTTATTACATCCAAAGTAGAAATGCTCCACATCGTCCCCTGTCCTTCCTAGCCATAGACTCAGGCCCTCCTTCCCTGGGGTGTGCCTAGCTTGATCTACTGTGGGTCAACTGTGGAATGGCATTTATGCAATGACATGTCCTGGGATTCCAGACTTTAGGAAATGGGTTGAGGATCTACAAACTCGAACTGCTGGGATGGATGGAAAACCTTTGTCAATATGCAGGAATGTTTTCCTTTTCATACTTTCAGCCCATCGCTATGCAGGGCTATTTGGGAGGAGATATTGTACAGGAAAAAGCATTTGTCCCCAGCATTGCTGCATCACAGCCTCTCCCGGTCACTGCAGCCACTCCTGCTTCATTCCTTCTTCTCTTTGGTCCCATATCCTCTGTCTCCTTTTTTCTGTATCCAAGCAGGCCTCCAGGATTGGACCCGAAAAATGTTCATAATAAGGTATAAATGACCAATAAAAGCTTCAGGTATTACTCATTAGAAGCATATTTGTATTTTGACATGGCTCAAAGCCTTTACAGAAAGGAATAAATCCATAAATCTTTAATGGAGAAATTTTGATTAGGTAGCAGGAGAAATTTCTGGGGTTGAGAGTGAAGTATACCTAGTTTTTCTGAAATCACACAACAGACACCTATTTAGAAATTCACACACACATACCTAGTTGATTCCAGACAATATATGGAATGCTTTACAGTACTCTCTCATTTAATTCTTACAAAGAGAAAATCATGAAAGGTAGATATTTAGGGTTTCACATCCATCAGCTACACAACAAAGTTAAGTAAATTTCCAAAACTTGTACAGCCCATAAATGTGGAACTAGGATGTGAATCCGACTTCTTTCCAACAGAGCAGGAAGCCCCTGGAGGTAACCCTCTTTTCATGTGGTAGGAAGCAGTCTTCCTGCTTGCCTCCTGGGTTGCTTAGTTAAGGAACATACAGAGCTTTAAAAATCTTTTCTTGTAAGTTATCTTTAAAAGTCATCTTAATCATCGTTGTGTTTCTCTGAACTCCCCAGTTTGTGTGTATGTCATCCTCGTAATGAGGTGCCCCAAATAAAGCATAGTGGCCCTGGTCTATTTTCATTTTTCAGCCTGTGCAGGATATAAAAAATAAACAGCATATGGTGAAAAGTTAATGAGATTTAAAAAAATAAGTTCACTCAAAATAATCCATGGGCTTTTCTACATGTGTTCTTGGTCTGCTTTCAAAAACCACAGGAGTTTTACTATGCTTTAGAAAAGGGTGAACATTTGCATTGTTTCTGTTGGCGGTCAGTGGGAAACCAATCTCATAGAATCAGCACTAATAATGTTGTTTATAAACAAGTGCCACGCTAAACCCGTACAGACCGAGACTTACTGTGACATGTCCAGCATTAAACGTGTTCAAGGCAACTCTGAAACACTTTCTGGTTACAGATCTCATGCCCACATGATGCTCTTTTAGCCAACAGGAGTGTTGAAGCTTTACCTGGAGAGGAAGCTGGGAAATGAGGGTACTCCTGAGAGCAGTATCCCTCAGAATATTTATTATTTCTGCTTACAATTTTTATTACTGTAATAGGTAGACCTGACTTTTTAAGAGACATTTCCTATACTTTGGAGCCAATAAAAAAGAGAAGTTAGGAATCCTGTCTTCATTTTAAATGAGTAGCCACATACATGTTGCTTAAGCTGCCTCGGTTCTTTGCATTGAAAGAAACAATTACTTTGAAAATGCATGTAAATAATTTTATTTCCACCACTGTGTTCAACCACAGTTTTTCTCTCAACAGTTAAGTGCTAAGAGCCCACTGTGGGTACAGGATTGTTGTGAGCATTGTGGAAGATATAAGAGAAATTGAAGTTAGGGACTTTGTCCTTAAAGAATTAATAATCAAGCTAGAGAACTGTAAGGTCGTTAATAAAATATAGTATCAAATGCTTCCTGTGTGCCGGGCACTGTGCTCAGAGCTTTGCAGGGAGTCTTTCCTCTGCGTCCGCACCATTCGTTTCTGTGTTTTATACAGGAGGAAATAAAGGCTTCAGAACTTTGCTGACTCTCAAAGGGTTGTGAAGATTGTGTGAGAAACCATAATGCACTGTCTCAGTTCGATTAGATTGTGTTCCTACTAAAGAAAAAAGGAAAAAAAAACCAACACCCAAACAAAACAAAATTAAAACAAACAAAATCAGTAGCTTAAGCAAGACAGAAGTTTTACTTTTTTCTCCCACAAACTACGTCCACAGGTAGGTAGTAAACGGAGCCAGTATAGCAGCGCCCCTTAAGCACATGGATACACCCTGGGAAATATAGCCTCCTTCCCCACCCAATAGGTGGTCATGTGTCCAGTTAATGACTGGGGCTTCCGCTACTGAAGATGATTGGAAACTGGTGGGTTAGGCAACTTGCTTCTCTGCTGTATATGCCTAAAGTGCTGGGCCTCGGGTGGACACAGTAAATGTGAAGTACTAATAGTTACAAAAATCAAAGCAGCGTGGAAGTGGGTTGGTTTACTAATTGAACACAACTATTTCTGCCTGAGGCTTTCCTTTTTCTAGATTTATGCCCTATCCCTAAACAGGGAAGTGAGAAGCGGGGTGTGCGTGTGCTTAGGTGCTCCAAGCGCTGCCGCTGGGAGCATCCACTCCAGGGCTGTCCTCTCCTTTCCCTCCTCGACATGCCGGGTGGCTTGCTCCCAGGTTGAACCTGTGTAAAAGTGGCTGCAAGCCAGACCTGATGCAAAGCAAGGATACTGCCTGGACTGAGGCATTTCCCAGCGAGGCTTCCATTTTCTTCCAATGCCTCCTTTCAGGGATGCAAATGATAGATCGCTCTCACCCCTGGCAAGTGGAGAAGGAGCAGGAGCCACACTGCATAATTCCAGGGAACAAGTAAGCACACTGCATAGAGGCATCCTTTAGATCAATGACAGTGTGACACCATAGCACTGTGCAGATAGGAGGCTGCGGGAAGCGGGGTTAGTTGTAACTTATTGTTTGGGTGTTTCAACTCTTTTGATTCATCTGTTTCAGAGAGTTTTCCATGGATCATCTCAATCTCATTAATTCCTAGATAAGATGGCTCTCAGGTAACAAAATATTTGCACTGTATGGATTGGAGGCATTGCCTACAGCTTTTGAAAGCCTCTAAGCTGTCTTTAGGGCTAAGATTCTAAGAGCAGAGTTGGTTTATCAGAGAAGTGGTAGGAGACAGGAGTGTGGCTTAGAGAGCACTGAATGGAGTGGATGGATGGGAGGGACAGCAGGAGTTTCTGGATGCTTCTTACATTGGTTTGGGCCAAGGAGTGGGGGTGGGGAAGAAGTGAGTAGTAAGACCGTGATCCTTCCATTTCATCACCTTCATGTCTAATCTATTATCAAGTCCTCCCATGTCACCTCCTCACCATCTCTCCCAAGGAGGCCACTGAAAACATGCACAGTGCTTTGTACAAATTAGAAAGGCAGTCCATCCTCCCACAGACTAGGTCCTGTGCCAGCCGCTCAGGGAATGGCAAGTCAGACTCAGATTGACCCATGGTCCTAGTTCATCTCCTTGGCTAGGAGCCCTTGAACAGTAAACAATCTGCACATTTGTAAGTGGCGGACTCTCCGGAGTCAGTTTCGGATTTCCTTCCCCGTGGTCCCTCCTGTTTCTATCCAACTCCATCATCTCTCATCTCTCACTTGGACTCTGCTCCATCATGACAGATAAACTGGGAGAGACATTTACTGAGTCAGAAATATAGACTTTGAGGTTATTGCCAAGTGAGGTTATACATTTAGACCAATGACTAGATGAAAAGATGTTCATCATATTGTTTTCAAGCTTGTGATTTATTAACAGACCTCAAAGCCTGTAGAATTCTATTTTTTAATCACAAAAATAAGTCGTAGAGTTGTGTGAAAACCACAATTGTATTCTATTTTTGAGGCCAAATACATTTTTTTAATGTAAACATTGAAATAAGCTAGTTTTTATGACCTTTTTAAACTATGTTTATTTATTTTTTATTTTTTTAAATTTTGTTATCATTAATCTACAATTACATGAAGAACATTATGTTTACTAGGCTCCCCCCTTCACCAAGTCCCCCTACAAACCCCATTACAGTCACTGTCCATAGTGTAGTAAGATGCTGTAGAATCACTACTTGTCTTCTCTGTGTTGCACAGCCCTCCCCATGCCCCCCCCCACACACATTATACATGCTAATCATAATATCCCCCTTCTTTTTCCCCACTCTTATCCCTCCCTTCCCACCCATCCTCCCCAGTCCCTTTCCCTTTGGTAACTGTTAGTCCATTCTTGGGTTCTGTGATTCTGCTGCTGTTTTGTTCCTTCAGTTTTTCTTTGTTCTTATACTCCACATATGAGTGAAATCATTTGGTACTTGTCTTTCTCCACCTGACTTATTTCACTGAGCATAATACCCTCTAGCTCCATCCATGTTGTTGCAAATGGTAGGATTTGTTTTCTTTTTATGGCTGAATAATATTCCATTGTGTATATGTACCACATCTTCTTTATCCACTCATCTACTGATGGACACTTAAGTTGCTTCCATTTCTTGGCTATTGTAAATAGTGCTGCAATAAACATAGGGGTGCATCTGTCTTTCTCAAACTGGGCTGCTGCATTCTTAGGGTAAATTCCTATAAGTGGAATTCCTGGGTCAAATGGTATTTCTGTTTTGAGCTTTTTGAGGAACCTCCATTCTGCTTTCCACAATGGTTGAACTAATTTACATTCCCACCAGCGGTGTAGGAGGGTTCCCCTTTCTCCACAACCTCACCAACATTTGTTGTTGTTTGTCTTTTGGATGGTGGCCATCCTTACTGGTGTGAGGTGATATCTTGTTGTGGTTTTAATTTGCATTTCTCTGATGACTAGCGATGTGGAGCATCTTTTCATGTGTCTGTTGGCCATCTGAATTTCTTCTTCGGAGAACTGTCTGTTCAGCTCCTCTGCCCATTTTTTAACTGGATTATTTGCTTTTTGTTTGTTGAGGTGCATGGGCTCTTTATATATTTTGGATGTCAACCCTTTATCGGATCTGTCATTTATGAATATATTCTCCCATACTGTAGGGTACCTTTTTGTTCTATAGATGGTGTCCTTTTCTGTACAGAAGCTTTTCAGCTTGATATAGTCCTACTTGTTCATTTTTGCTTTTGTTTCCCTTGCCCGGGGAAATATGTTCATGAAGAAGTCGCTCATGTTTAAGTCCAAGAGATTTTTGCCTATGTTTTTTTCTAAGAGTTTTATTGTTTCATGACTTACATTCAGGTCTTTGATCCATTTCGAATTTACTTTTGTCTATGGGGTTAGACAGTGATCCAGTTTCATTCTCTTACATGTAGCTGTCCAGTTTTGCCAGCACCATCTGTTGAAGAGACTGTCATTTCCCCATTGTATGTCCATGGCTCCTTTATCGTATATTAATTGACCATATATGTTTGGGTTAATGTCTGGAGTCTCTATTCTGTTCCACTGGTCTGTGGTTCTGATCTTGTGCCAGTACCAAATTGTCTTGATTACTGTGGCTTTGTAGTAGAGCTTGAAGTTGGGGAGCGAGATCCCCCCCCACTTTATTCTTCCTTCTCAGGATTGCTTTGGCTATTCGGGGTCTTTGGTGTTTCCATAACCATGTTTTAATATCATAATATACTGGGAGCCTCAATAAATGAAGGTGGCCAGGCCTCCCTAGCCAGATCCTGGATCCCTGAGACCAGCTCTCTATTCTGACTCCCATCTGTTCTTGCTCCACCTCTTCCCAGCAGCCAGTGGGTTCTTATGACAACCCAGATCTGATCACATCAGCCCCCTGCTTAAATGCTGCGCTCACTTTACACTGCTTCTGGAACACAAGCCCTGACTGAATTGGGCTGCCGCAGAGCATGGTGGCCCCTACCTCGGCAGCTGCCCAGGCTTCCCGCCTCTGCTTCTTCCACCCCCATTCCATGCAGACTGGCCTCCTCCCATCTGGGATGCCTTTTCCCTTCTTTCCCTGGTTGATTTCTCCACACTTTTCAGTTTTCAGCCCAAGCCACATTTCCTCAGGGAAGCCCTCCCTCTGGCCCCAGCCTTTGGCTGGCTTCTTCATTTATTTCCCTTCTAGAATCCAGTACCCTTCCTTCAGAGCATATTATCTCTGTGCAATTATATATTTATTAGTGTAATGATATGATTATTGTCTAGCAGGTACACTCCACATGGTAAGTTTCTTTCCTCCTTTTTTTCCTCTCCCTGTGCTGGCTGCAGAGGGTAGCATGGGGCTGGGGCAGAGGGGCAGTTACCCCTCCCAGCTGCTCTGTGTGGCTTGTCCTTTGGGAAGGAAATTTTACCTGCATGGCCCTTGAGGAAGCAGGGTACCAGCACCACTGAGAGAAGTGTGGTTTGAGAGGAGACATCTGAAGGTCAGAGAAGATGCCAGGGCTAGCGCACTGAAGTTTAAGTCCTATGCAACATGTCACAATGTGGAAATTTCTGTCAAGTTAGGGAGAGAAAAAAGTGACTTATGCTTAACTTGGCATACATTCCTTTAAAAATGTCTGTTATTTTGTGTAAGAAAAGCATACAGTTAAGTCCTTCAGCCCTTACCAAAACAATCAGAAAACTATCAATAATTTACCCTTAAAGTTTCCCACTGATTCTCTTAATGAATTAGGGACAAAGCAATGGAATGTAAGTGGAGTGAAATAAGAATCACAAATGTACTATATAAATGCACATGAGTTATTGTAGTTTGGAATTTATAGTGCTTGAAAAGTAGTTTTACTTTACAAGTTAATGTGTACCATGGAGCAATTAACCACATATAGGAAAGACCCAGAAGGCCCTCAGATAAGTCACTGAAATCTTTCCAGAAAATTGAGGTGATTAGCCCTCCAATGACTTCCCTTTGTATTCTTGATTATTATGCATGACTCAAATTATGTTTATTTCCAAATAGATATAGAGTGGAATTGTCTGTAAACTGTCTTTATGTAAGCAGCAGGTTATCGGTGAAAGAAGTCATATAGATGATTATATGACATAATATAATCAGAGAAGAGAATATTGAAGTGCACTAATAACTGCTCAATATGTGATTTTGACAGTGGCAAATGAGTGGGGGCAAAACTAGGAATGAAAGGAACAAAGTGGAAGAAAATGAACACGTATTTCTCTCAACATTATAGAAAACTGCTAAACTAGACTGTAATAAAAAATTTACATATCATTCAAGATGTGGACAGTTCAGTATAAAATAAAAAGTACAATGTTCTAAAATGCAATGAGTTTTTCATTTATTTCAATTGGCATTACTGTATTTCTAGGGACTTCGGGAGAAATTGTAGTAGCCTGACGATAAATTTGACTGGAGGTTTTGGAAGTCCAGTCCCAACAGTGGTGGGCTTCCAGTGTCATGTCAGAGCCATGCCAGACTCAGGATTAGGGCAAAGTGCCCAGCTGATGGCTGCCAGCGAGGCACAGCTGCAGGGACTGTTGTTGGGTGGGGAAGTCTGAGCTTGCTTCTTTGCTGGCCAAATCCTCCATATTTCAGGACAGCCCTGAGTGTGTTTTAAGGTAATTGTTTACTCCCCCTGTTGAGGACAGGACCAAGGTAATATTTCTTTTTTTATTCCCAGGGCATGTGACAAAGTAGATTCTAGATAAATTTGTTGAATAACTATAGTTTATCCCCATCTAGGTTTATTATCCCTATTATAATATTCTTAGTAAGACAATAGTGTGACTGTTAATCAGAGTCCCCAAATTTATTTAAATTATTTTTTTGCCTAGACTTTTTCAAATCCTACATAATTGTTTTGCACCGAAGCTTACGGGTCAGTGTTAATTTGCATAGTTGTTTCAAATCAAATGCTATATCCCATTTCTTGCATTCACTCAGTTATTCACTGCTAATGTCTAAATCGGGTAAGTGAAAAGGACAATTGTTTAGTGCTTTTTAAAGTCCCTGACCAAGATCAGTAGGGAAATCCCATTAGCTCCATTCATCGCATTTCTCATAAATCTAAAAGGAAAGCAAGTATCCAAAGCCTTATTCTTTAATAGTTCTTATTTGTAAAACCATGACAGGGCTTTATTCTAAATTGCTTCCAAATTATGTGAAGAGTACTGAAAAATATGATGGGTAGTGAATCGTGATAGTTCTGAGTTACCGAATAAATAACCGAAACAGTAAAAGGGGACTAATCTGAAAGCAAACAGTATGATGTGCTAGGATAAGGCAAAAAGAAAACTGTGGCGTTCTTAAACTACCATCTGGCCCAATCCTGTCTAAGTGGGCAAGCTGAAGAGCCTTTTATTCAGCACCCTAAAACTTATTCAAAAGGAGTATTTGGATATTAATATTTTCATAGTTAAAAAACCACCCAAAACCAAAAAACCTTTTTGTAGCCAGAAAGGAGTGTTTAACAAAATAATGGGTAATCCTCTGGCTAAACATGAGGGCATGGGGCAACCTGTGGGTGGCAGGTCCAAGACATACACAGCATGGCCACTGGGCAGCATTCTGGCCTTCACTCCTCCGCTTCTTTGTGGTTAGAGAACTTTATTAAAAGTCATCATTATGGTTTGAAATTTAAGCAAGAGGTCTAAAAATAGGGACTTCATTAGTAGAAATGACTGCAGGGGTTTCTAACATCTTACTTCACCAACAAGAAACAATATAGATTTGCCACATAGGATAATTGAGGTGACACAATAGAAATTATAATCCATATTTCAAATTGTGCTTCTATGAAGTGTGAACCTGTTTTGTCACTTTCTAACAGACCCCTGACAATTGTCGTTTTGTTTTAAGTCCTGGATTTTTACATGAGACTGTAAGAGACTTTTGTTTTCCTGAGGTGTATATGAAAAGTTTAAATTGAAAAATAGCATCCCACTACTTATCTTCAGCAAAGATGCTTAGAAAAAGGTACTTTAGCATTCTCTGTGGTTTAAAAGACAAAACCAAGTCCTGCCGGCTTTGTGTTGTGCTTCTCTTAGAGACTGCAGTGCCTTCTGTCTGCTTTAGGGTGTGGCATCTGCCATTGGGGAGGAGAAGCTGGCATGTGTCGCCTTTTATAGCAGGCTGATTTCATTGTGCTGGGGCCTCCACTTCAGAGCCTCTTGGTTCTAATCTTCTAGTTGACTTGCTGAGGCAAATGGAATTAAAAGTGTTTTCAAGTTATATACCTAATTTTTCAGTTCCATGATTTTTCTATATGAAAAAATATTTTTAAGGGGCAGAGCTGAACTTGGTGACTCACTTTCCCTTTTAGCATTAGTTGTGAAAATAAGTCAAATATGGCCACACTTATATGAACTGACTTTGATGTATTTTACCAGTTGGAAAAAAAAAACATACTTTTATGATTACATGTATACATTTACCTTGACTACAAATGTCTAAAAGCATAAATCTGTAATTGATTTTTAGAAGATATGTATATACACATACACAAAACATATATTTATATTTGCATATGAAAAACTTAAAAAATTCAACTTCTGTGGTGTAATACATATAATTAGTATATATTTGAATATAGAAAGAGAGAAAACCTAGGAGAAAATGTCAAAAAGGCACACTAACAAAGATGTAGTATTTTCCTGGCCAAAACTGATGATTTGGCATGAATTCATCTTACATTCTGTTATTCTCTTTTACACACCATGATATGTTTTCCAGTTGTTTGCATAGAATTGCAATTTGTTGTTTCTACACTCTTTAATGACCCTTGGGTATGCACCTGATTCCCCTCCCCCACAATTAGCCACCAGTTTTTCCCATCTATGGTTTTCTATTTAGTCATGTAACATATTTGCACTTGGTCAAGCAAACAAAAATAACCACTGCAGTTGAAATAAACTAAAATAGTCATTATGAAAACTGAAGAATGAAATGATTTTAGAAAACTATATTATACCAAAATCATATATATTATTTCAGCCTACTGTGACCTCTTGAAAGCTCTGGTTTCAAATGCTTTCTCTCCATAAAAACTGAGTCCAATTGTACTGATAGTACAACTAAACCATTGCTTAAGTTAAGAGGTCTTGATTAAATAAAGATATCAAAATGTTACTAGGTGATAAATTAACAATAATAAAGACATTTAAAGCATCACAATGTGATAAAACAGTAGTATTTTTAAAAGAACAAAGTATGAAACATTTCTGTTCCGGGATTAGATTTGATTATTACTGATCTTATGTTTATTAAGGATAACATGTTATTTCTTTTAGTTTTGCTTCACACTCCTTAGAAATGAACTTATATGAAGGTTAACTGTGCACATTAACCTCTGGAATATGATGAAAGGTATCTCATAGATTTTCGAAGACATAAATTTTAGCTGACCCTATTACGGCACCAATAGTAAAATTTTCATGTACAAAAACTAAAATATCCATGTGCAAAATAACACACCACATTATATATTTGAGGACTTCTCTTTTACAGAGACAACAGGCAAATAACTGCATTGTAAGGAAAATGCTCCTTTGAGAATACTTTTGAGTTTTCATTGATAAGCGTATATACAGAACGTGCCTTAAAAAATAAACATCTTTGGGGCGGGTGCAGTCAGTCTCAGCACTTATCGAGTACCTGCTGTGTACAGGGCACAATGCCTCTTGAAAGCGGCTAACCTTCTCTTAAACTCTTTCCTAATTTTGCAGTTTGAAGAAGTTGTGGGAATTACGCGGATGGCCCCAAATCAAGGCAGGGAGGCCACCATTCTGAAAAATTACGTAACTCCTGGGAGAGGCAGTGCTTTTGCACAGATTGCCCAAATATTTTCTTTCTCTGTCGGCTCCTCGTAATCTGTTGAGGTCGACAGACAACTTTGTTCCCCAGCCCTTCTCCCTCTTTTGTCTGCTCGTCAGACCCGTTTTCCACCTTTGTATCGTTCCTTTTAGACGTGAAAACAAACATGCGAAAGCCCGGTTGGCAAGGAGACGGAGGCACGAGGGGAAAGTGCAGCCTCGCGTGGCCCCACGCCGCCGCGCTCCGGGCGCCTGCCGAGCGGCCCAGGCACCGGCCAGCGGCCGCCGGGTGCGCGCCAGGCTGCGCCGGGGCGGGCGGCGGGCGCAGGGCCCGGCGGGCGGCGGCGGCCAGGGCCGAGTCCAGTCCGCGTTTTGCGAGCGCGCCCCAGCCATCGGGGAGTAGTGGATAATAGTCGCTCGGGCGCGCTCGGCTCGCTCTCCTGCGTGCTGGGCCCGACAGGCTCCGCCAGTAGTGTGTTTACCCATGTCCGGGTCAGAGAGGAAAAGAGAAAAGTTTCATTTAAACCTGAACTAAAAACTTTGACCATGAAATCACTCAGCGGGAGCAGGCCCAGACCGTAAGGCGGGACTCCCGGTTCGGCTCCGGCGGAGCCTGAGGGGGAGGGGGCTCGCCTGGGTCCCGTCGGGGCGTGCGGATGCGCGCAGGAGGGGCCGCCGACTCAAAAGTGGGTTTTATTGTCTCCCCCCGCCCCCCGCCCGGCCTCGCCACGCCGCGGCGATCATGGCCGCGCGGGCGCGGGCGGGCAGCGGCGAGAGGCGGGCGCCTCCCGGGCCGCGGCCGGCGCCCGGGGCCCGGGACCTGGAGGCGGGGGCGCGCGGCGCGGTGGCGGCGGCGGCACCGGGGCCCGTGCTGGGGGGCGGCGACGGCGGCGGCCCGAGTAGTGTGCACCACCACCCCCTGCACCCCCGTCACGACCTGAACATGGCCCATAGCGCGAGCGCGGCGGCCGCCGCCAGCACTGGCAGCGCCAAGAGCGGCGGCTCCTCCGCGGCTCTCACGGAGGGTGCAAGCGCCGCCGCGCCGCCGTCCTCCTCCTCCTCCGCGGCGGCGGCGTGCTCTTCCTCCTCGTCGGGCCCGGGCTCGGCCATGGAGACGGGGCTGCTCCCCAACCACAAACTGAAAGCCGTTGGCGAGGCCGCCGCCGCACCGCCCCAGCAGCACCACCACCACCGCCATGCCCACCACCACCACCATGCCCACCTCCACCACCACCGCCACCACGCACTGCAGCCGCTCAGCCAGTTCCAGCCGCAGCCCGCTTCCAACAGCAGCCTCGGCGGCGCGGCGCAGCCCGCTCCCGACATGGAGCAGCCGCAACATGGAGGCGCCAAGGACAGCGCCGCGGGCAGCCAGGCCGACCCCCCGGGCCAGCCTCTGCTGAGCAAGCCGGGCGACGAGGACGACGCGCCGCCCAAGATGGGGGAGCCGGCGGGCGGCCGCTTCGAGCACTCGAGCCTGAGCGCCCTGGGCGCGCAGCAGCCGCCGGTCGCCGTGCCCGGGGGCGGCGGCGGCCCGGCGGCCGGCTCGGAGTTCAATAATTACTATGGCAGCGCTGTCCCTGCTAGCGGCGGCCCCGGCGGCCGCGCTGGGCCTTGCTTTGATCAACATGGCGGACAACAAAGCCCCGGGATGGGTATGATGCACTCCGCCTCGGCCGCCGCCGGGGCCCCCAGCAGCATGGACCCCCTGCAGAACTCCCACGAAGGGTACCCCGGCAGCCAGTACAACCATTATCCGGGCTACAGCCGGCCCAGCGCGGGCGGCGGCGGCGGCGGAGGCGGAGGAGGAGGAGGAGGAGGAGGAGGCGGCGGCGGCGGCGGCGGCGGAGGAGGAGGAGCAGCGGGAGCCGTGGCGGCGGCGGCCGCGGCGGCGGCGGCAGCAGCAGCAGGAGGCGGCGGCGGCGGCGGCGGTTATGGGGGCTCGTCCTCGGGGTACGGGGTGCTGAGCGCCCCGCGGCAGCAGGGCGGCGGCATGATGATGGGCCCCGGGGGCGGCGGGGCCGCGAGCCTCAGCAAGGCGGCCGCCGGCGCGGCGGCCGGGGGCTTCCAGCGCTTCGCCGGGCAGAGCCCGCACCCGTCGGGGGCCACCCCGACCCTCAACCAGCTGCTCACCTCGCCGAGCCCCATGATGAGGAGCTACGGCGGCGGCTACCCCGACTACAGCAGCCCCAGCGCGCCGCCGCCGCCGCCGTCGCAGCCCCAGTCCCAGGCGGCGGCGGCGGCGGGGGCGGCGGCGGGCGGCCAGCAGGCGGCCGCGGGCATGGGCTTGGGCAAGGACCTGGGCGCCCAGTACGCCGCTGCCAGCCCGGCCTGGGCGGCCGCGCAACAAAGGAGCCACCCGGCGATGAGCCCCGGCACCCCCGGCCCGACCATGGGCAGATCCCAGGTAACCCGCGCCGGCCGGGCCTGCTTCCGCCGCGGCGGCCTCGCCGCGTGCCGCGAGCTCGAGTTTCTTTCTTTCCTCGTACTTTTTCTGCGTCTTGTGTCGGGGAAGGCGGGGGCGAGACACCCAAAGCCATTTTAACTCGCGGTGCCGCGCTCGGGGGCTGGGGAGCGCATCGGGTCCGCCTGCGCGGCCCGGGGCCTGGGCAGGGGGTGTCGCCGAGGCCCGGGACGGGCGCCGGGACTGCCGGCGCCGCGCACCCCCGCCTGGCCACCCCACCCCGGGCGCGGAGCCGCGCGCTCGGCAGTGGCGACCGCGCCGCGAGAAAGCGGCGGGCGCCGGGGACCGGTCGGCAGCTTCTGAAACAGATACGCGCCCCCGGTTGGGCTAGTTCTGTCTGGGGAGGAATATTGACCCCATCTTCTCGGTTAGCGCCAACAATACGCTTGAACTGGGAAAAGAACGAGGAACTTTGTCCTACCTCCAGCCACACTACGTCCCTCTGAGCTTACTAGGTGAAGGCAGAAAAAATAGGTTAGCTTTGTGGTAGCCGAGTGGGTTTTTCGTAGTTATGTCCAGCCATTCAGATACTCGACGCGGGCTTTGAGTTTGACTATTAAGTAGCAAAAGTAATACCCAAATTTACAACGATATGGAGGTAACATTCTGAAATTTATCGATAGATTCCTAAGAATAGCCGGGAAATCCATTATTTGGCTTACGGGCTGCTGGAAAGAAGTCACCTTCAACAGGCTATGTTAAAGGAACACAGTCCGGTTAAATGGAACTTACTTTGATCATGGATTAGGCATACATTTTATTTAGAAAATCCGGGAAAACAGCAGACCAGTGAAAATCGATCTTTTTGGATTGGATTTATTTGGATTTTCTTTAATTTGCTGTCACCCAAGCCCTACAGCGTTGCTGGGAAGTGTCCTGCGCTCTTGCTGTTTCTTGCTGGTAGGCTAAGCCTAAAGACTGACTTGATCTCCTTTGCAAGGTTTGGAATTTGAATTGTGGAGGTAAACTGGCTGTAATAGTCTCCAGACAGCTGCCTCTGAGTTGACATCTAATCTGCCATCTGATTGGCTCCCCTCTCACCATTGGGCATTTAGCACTGCTGATGTAAATAGAAGTGCTGAGCAGTACAGTCACAAAAATTCTTGCCACAAATAATGACTGAGCTCTATTACAAGCAGATGTAACGTTGAGTATTATTTAAAGCTTAAGTTATTATGAATCATAGTTATTAATAAGAGGATTAAGTACATAAAAACATGCGGTTGTCCAGTATTAGGCATTTTCAAAATTTAGATCTTGACAGTCTTAATATAGATACTGCATATATCGTGAACTTTAATTGTAGGGTGAGAATATGGCAATTGAAAAATAATTAAACGAAGAATTTTACCAATTTTTGGATTTGTGAAGCTTTTGTGAAAGTGCTGTTTACAGATTAAACTGAAAAAAATTTGATGTCAGCACATGTAATTTAATATAAAATCTAGTTATACCATTAGAAAGTTCAAGATTCTGATATGCAGCAATATCTTTTAGTGATATTTATTCTATAACAAGACTAAAGCTGTATTTCTAGTAATTTAGACTTCAATAATTCTGACCATTTTAAGATGTTTGTGGGTGAGGAATTTTGTTAAAATTGACATATTTAAAAAACAAAGGAAACTGATAATTTTTTGCAGACAATTAGATAAAAAGGAAAAATGATATTCTTGTGAAATACTAATAATAAGTTTATATT
The DNA here is from genome assembly GCF_040802235.1 of Manis javanica. Lineage (NCBI taxonomy): Eukaryota > Metazoa > Chordata > Mammalia > Pholidota > Manidae > Manis > Manis javanica. The sequence continues at coordinate 71,443,631 of NC_133168.1, forward strand.
TGCTTTGGGGTATACAATAATGTCCCCCCCCCAGGAATCTTTTCTTTTTTTCTTGATTATTTTGTTAGAGTAAAGTGAGCCTTACTTGAACTGTTTACATGATGTATTAGGGAAAGTATATTACATGCAAGGGGTGTTGGTGTGTTTCTTCCAAATAATTTTTTTTTATAGACATCTTAAATGCTATGAAAGTTTAAAAAATTCTCATCTGTTAGAAAGGGTAACAGTGGTTGTAATACATTACTGAGCTCATTTTAGGAAGTTATATTTTAATAGTAATGTCTTAGAGGAGAGATTTGTCAGAATAAATGCAAGGCTGAATTTAACAGATAATCATGTGAAAATCCTGGGCTGAGGACCTTAGTATCCACTCCTTTCAAATCTTCAGTTAGTGGAGTTTTACTTTTAATGATAATGTGTTTTCCTGGTCTTGATAGTAAAACTTGAGATTTCAATTTTTGTTTTTGATTTGCACAAGACAGAAAAACCTGTGTAAATAAAACCATGTAATTAATTTTAAAAAGACTTGCTTTGTCAGCGTGCCTTTTAAAGGGACAGTTTAAAATTCATGTCTTTGGTAAAGTAGGAAAGGAAGGATGGTAGAGCAGATGTAGGTCTGTGTTATTTTAAGATATTATATCTTAATGGTACCAATCATTTTAAGTATTGTTTTCTTGGAATGAGAGTGAATCCATTATGTCCTCAGTGTGACCCTTGGGATTAGCTTTTTTATTTTTTAGGGGGAAGAGAAATGACGGGCTTATGACCTAGATTCACAGATTTCTTTTAGGTACCTTACTGTGTATAACATGTGGAATGTTTCTTTTTTATGTTTTGTCTTTTTGGAAGGCTAGTGTTCTTTAGTTTTTGTTCTGATAATTATACTAAGAAAACAGCCACTTGTCCAAAATATTAAATTACTACATAACTGTAGGTCATGAAATACTATTAAATTATGTTATTAAATGGTGAAATTTTCTTGTGCTTTGTAGCACATTTAGTTTCATTTTTGATTTTAAGAATGGTTTATATTGTGTGGCAAATGTTTTTTTGTAATCGGGAACAAAACATGTATATTGTAGTAGGAGGCTCTTTTTAAAAGTGAAATAAGTCATTTTATGGTACAGTTTGTTACTGGTTTTTTGTGAGAAACTATTCAGATAGAGCAGTCTTAAAAGGCTGAGGTCTACTCACATAGCTAAGATTTTATGTCAACATTTGTACTGAATTCCATTAATGCTATTTTAACTTTTATAGAATATAATACAATGGAATTTTATTTACCAGAGCTTTATTTACCATTAAAACAAAAGTGATCACCTGGCCTTGCAAAGCAGGAAGTTGCAGGCTGGTTCCTTATTACCTTAAAATTTATGTAAGATACATTATACCATACGATCACTCCCGACTTCCCCTGTCAGTGAAATCTTTACCTTATCTGATACTTTAAATGTTGTTAATAAATTTTTGTGGCCTAAATTGATATATTTGCCTGCTGAAGTAGGACTGATTGGCTGCTATTGCCAGAAAAGGTGGAATTGGCAATGGTGGTTAATAGAAAAGGCCTACTATTTAAAAAACAAATAAAATCAAACAAATGTCTATAGTTTTCTATTTTCCTAGGTTATCTAGGGTGAAATTATGTCTGGCTTAAAAATTGTTTTCATTGGGGATCCTTATTTCTGTGTACTTACTTTTTGATGATTTTTGTTTAAACGGCAATTACTCATTAGGGCAGCTATCACTTAAATTTATGTTTATATTAACAAAATCAGTAAGTGTATTCCAGGTAACACCATAATTCTTACCTTGGGTCTATAATGAGAAGCTGTATTCCCTCTTTTTCCTTTGGTTTTGTTTTTTATCTATATTTAGGAGTGAGTTTTTGGCAAGCCTTTTTATACTTCTCCATTTTCCCAGTGTCATACTGTATCAGCAGTATCAGAAGTGTGTTATGGATATTGAAATATTCCAAATCACACTTAGACACTTTTACTTATGTACCTACTCTTTAAATACCGGGTTTTCGTTGGAATTGAAAGGATAACATGCTTACTCTGGTATAAAGATAGTACTAATTCGGGTTTGGGAACTAATTTTAAAAATGTAAGACCATGTAGAGGAAGACTTTTAATGTAAACTCATTTGGTAGTTTTATTAGATGCAAACACATTTTTAAGAAAACAGTTATGATAGAATGGGATTTAGTTTTCAGTTCTATTTCTTATTAATGAATGGACTTTACTGCTTTATAATTTGGGGCAGAGTGTATCTTTAAAAATGACTTCTGATGTAGTAGGAACTTATGTATTTTCCTAGGATAAATAGCAGTATGACAGGCAAATCGAAAAGGTGATTGGTTCATTTATTTAACCCTGTCCTCCCAGGAAGCAAGTGACTTGATTTAAAATTTGTTGGAGTCTATAAAATTGTGATGCCTATTTTGAAGACTGATTTGGAGATGTAAAGGCATAGGGAAATAGTTGCTTTTTGCCCTGTGCCCCAGATCCAGAGGCTTTTCTCACTACTCTGCACTAGAGTTGACATTGCTCAGTTACTGGATCTGTGTGCTTTGATCCATTTTTGAGGAACAGGGACTGATAATTCCTTTGTGTCACTGTTGTTTTAGGCTGTGTGTAGATTTGTAAATTTGAGGCTTATATTTAGGTTTGAAAGAACTGTTGTGTGTGACTTTAAAACAACAGACCTATGGAGACTCAAAATGAATATTAATAAAACTCCAATTCCATTAATTTTTTTTTTTTTGCAGTATTTAGATTTTCAAAATGGACGTTAAAATTTTTTGTGACGTTTTACAATGATGTTTATACTTAAGAGGTCACACCTTCATCTTAGGCCTTTTTGGAATTGGGTAGTTTTTGGTTGCATGTCTTTTTGGAGGTGTATTTTCTCTGTCAGGAGATGTGTGCAGTTTCCCTGTGGACATGTAGAGAAGAGCTGTATACTTGCTGTGTATGCATGCTTGCAGCTGAGGAATCCCCAGCTCCTCGTTCCCTGTGGTGTGGGGGAGAAGTACCAGGCACAGCTGCTTATCCATCAAAAGGACATATTTATGTCATAGATGTAAAACTATTATACAGTATTGCTTTTTCTAGTTTGGAGGCTATTTATTTAAGACTAAGTGGCCCTTTTTGATCTAATTGGGTGATTGAGTGAGTTAATTGTCATCTAAAAACTTGGTATACTTTAGTGACTTTTTCTCTTAGAAGTCTTGATGAAAAGAAAAAACGATTTGGGTATTATTACCTAGGTATCATTAAATACCCACCTTTTTTGCCTTAGGCTAACATCGGAATGAGTGGAATTGTTGCTTTCTGCACACTGTAGTTTTTAACTTAATACTTCATGTTAATTGAGTGACTAAGTGAATTTATCAAAGAAAAATAGTGTTTTCATAGTAAGTTTTCAGCAAATATGCTCTATTTTCAAAGTCTGTAACCTGGAGTAATTCTAAGGAAACTATTTCCTTAGATTTACTTTTTTGAATAGGATCCCCTATGCAGTTTTCAAACCCACTTCTGAATGGATTGATGCCAAGGATATTAGAAGGCTGCAGAGTTTAACAGATGAACTAATGATGAAATTGTTTTTTGAATGATATTTATTGTTTGGAAGAGACTAGAGCCCTACAATCTTAAGCATATCCAGTTTACCAATAGACAATTATTTTAGGTAGATGGCAGCAGAATCTGGAATAGATCTATCTTAGCAAGATAGTCCTTTTGAATTGAAGTCGATTTGGCCTCTGCTCACCATCTTCTGTAGGATGCACATCTCAGTGTCTTGTATGGGCCTTGATGAAAGATGAAATTTCAGAACCAGATAGTAGTCGCTTTTTATTGGGTGACTCTGGAAGGGGAGCCGTATTTGATAAAATCTTGAATGAAATCCTAGACCTTATGTCTTTTTATATGGGATGCTAAAATTTTTTAATCTGTTTTTTTAATTGTGCTAAAATGTATGTAACATACAGTTTATCATTTTAACCATTTTTAGGTGTACATATATCATTGGCCAAAAGTACACTCAGTGTTGTGCAACCATTACCCCCATCCATTTCCAGAACATTTTCATCTTCCTAAACTGAATTAAAAGAATTTTTTTCTTTCCCTGTCTTCATGTAGACTTGAAAATTGTTAGTTATTAATGTGTATCATAAGCAAAATAATCTTATTTTTATAACAGTTCAACTTACTACTCCATAGTTTATTAGCCAGATGTTCTGTAGGAATGTGGATGGTGTTTTCTGTGTGTTTGCTTTTACTCCATTTCTTCCTCCCAGTTCTAATTTTGGGATAATCTTCCCAGGTTTTGTCTATTTAGAAATGTGTTTTGTTAGATTAGTTGTTTTTTTTTTTTTGTCAGTTATAGTATTAAAAGTTTAAAAGCAGCCTTTTGAAACCTTTCTGCTTAAAGGTTTGGAGTATTTTGTTAAGAGAAACCTGGGACTTTGTTAGCTAATAGGATGTTGAATTGAGCATGGTTATTTTTCCTTTACTTCTCTCATCTTTTGCATTTTTAGCCTCTTTTTAAATTTTTTGGTACTATCTTTGTACCATTAAGTGAGAATCATTTACAATGAGAATTTTTTTTCTATTTGTATTTTAAGTTTTGGGGCATCCCACCCCCTCTAACCCAGACCAGATAACCACCCCATGTAATGCTGTGTCCTTTTTCAGAGTGTCCTGGGCCCCAAATTTGTGCTTCCCCTGTATGTTTTTAATTCATAGTCCTTCCCTGCAAAATTGCAGAAATTTTTTGTGGAAAAATTCCTCAATTAAAATGATTGGCCTTTTACTTAACTTTCAGAGGCAGCTGCAAAGGGATACTTCTTAGATCCTGGTTAGTCTTTTTTTGTGTGTAAAATACTGAAATTGTATTTTAGCTGCTATTGATGCTGATGTGTAGTCCCATCTTTTATACAGTTATGTACTTTAACACCAGATTCCACAGAGGGCAGAGAGAAAATGAGCTGTGATTTAAGAGCTTGTACTGGGAAGCAACAATTATTTCTTAAGGTGTAGTAAACATTTAGCATTTGTGTATGCTATGAGGTAGGTTAGATAAATACCTACTCCAGGTGATCAGTTGGCAAATACTTATTGAGCACCCGTGATCAGTCCTGTGACAGACTTTGGGGCTTGCTGCTGTTCCTGGGTGCAGTTCATGCAGACACACTGCCAGATCCTGCTCCCAGTGAACGCGGGCATGGTGTTCTTGGCGTCGTTGGCTTAGAACAGGCTCATTTAAACAAAGTGCAAATAGCAACCATGTGGGTCAGCAGTCTGTTGGCCTGCTTTTTTTGGGTGGAGGAGTGGATTTTGGCAAAACAATAATTGTAGATTGTTGTGGTGTAGTTGATATGAGCTAGTGAATCTTTTACATTTTTATCAATTACTGGCTTGGTGCCAGAGCAAAATGTAGATCCACTAACAAAGAATAATAACTGAAGGGAGGAAAATATAATCACTTCAAAATTTATATAGAACAGTCCTTTTTCTTTTTCTCAGTTTTATACATTACATAGGCTTTTGGAAAAAAAATTAAAACAGTCTGCTCAGATTTAGGAAGATAGTCAGATTGCTGGAGTATTTTTGGTAACTGTTTAGATAATGTATGCTGGCTGAGGAGTAAATTCAGCTACTGCTTCTGGGTCCTGAAATAAACCTTTCAGAATGCCAGGCATTAATGATTAGTGGAAGCTGTTCCAGAATTCTTAGTATCTCCTGTTTCTTTTTGTGGTGAGCATCTTAGAAGTTAAACCACTCACCATACCTCATAGCCTTCTTTTGAAATGATTGGTAATTCTAAAATTTGTCTAGAATTTGGCATGTAATCTCTGAAATTTTTAAAGAAACAACTTTTAAGATTCAGTGACCATATATTAATATTTATCAAACTATAAACCTATTTTAATATCCTTTATATTTCTGCTTCCAGTTTGAATTTTTTATAATAAATTCACTTCATCCAATGAACTATAAATGACCTTGGAAATAGAAATCTAAAACATTGCTACTGCTGAGCAAGTATCTTTCTGAAGAAGCAGACATATTTTTAAGGGAACTGATAGGTTTATTGTATATTAGTTTATTTTTGTGATTATGAGGATTTGTGAGGGAATATGGATATATTACAAGGCATCTTGATGTAATGGAAGGATTGTGTACTTGGAGTTGGTTAGACCTTGATTTGTGTGTAGGCTTCAGTGCCCATTTTCTCTGAGATCTGGCAGGGGCTCAGTTTCCTTAACTGGACTGTTCCTGCTAGGCAGGATTATCACTGAGGTCATCACTGTAAATCCTGTGGCATTGTTAGGTGGCACCCTTTCCCCACCTGCCTTCCCACTGCCTGGCTGCTTATTCTCTTCCTGGCCTTGCCCCACTTCAGGACAAGACCCCTAGTCCCTTTCAGCTGCAAAATTCTGTGGTGCTTTGAATAAAAAAAAAATAAAAAACAGTGCCTAATAAGCTATGCACCACTGAACATCTTATTAAACTACACTAGATCCCAGACATGTTCAGTGACTATGAACTGAGATGTGCAAATACACATATTTTGTTATTTCCACTGTAGTTTTCCTCACAAAATGTAGTTCTGAACTGATTGGGGCTCCTGTACACAGTTACCTGAATTGGTTTCGGTTTACCGAGAGACTCTACACTGGACTGATGTCATAGAGGCCCAGCCGATGCCCCCTTCAGTATTCCATCTTTAATGTCAATTAGTAAATTCTGTTCTCTGGTGAAGAGTATTCTTTTCTTACGCCTCTTGGACCTTTCCGTGTTCATGATCAGCTGAAGTGGCTGATATTTTAGAGGAATTAGTATTTGCAAAGGAACAGTTTAAAATCTTAAAACTTGGCTTATTTGAGATTCTGAGTGGTAGGTAGACTTTGGTCTTCAATTAGTTAAGTAACTTGCTTCTGTATCTGCTTCAATTTCACTGAATATATGATTCAGATTTGGTCCTTAGCAGGATTATAATTTACATTTCATGCAAGTTGAGGGCTGCTCTCAAATAGTCAAAGCAGGGAATGTCAAGTCTGAGAATGCTAAGGGCCTGCCTTAAATATATAGGGAGGAACTTTAAATACTGAGATTTATAAAAGTATCGAGGACAGAATTTAATTCTATTATAAATACTTACTGAGCCCCACTTGGTGTGTAAAACACAAAGAGTAAATATAACATAAGACCCATAATTTTCCTTGATGAATTATCGTAACTCCTGGTGTTTTACAAAGTGGAAATTAAAATGAATGGCTATATTATTCTTCTGCAGTTCTCTGCAGACTGTATCCTTCAAAATATATTATCTATAAACTATCTGAAGAGTAGTTGATAAGATATCCAAAATGAAAATTCCCTGGTGAGTGTATTATACATTTCCAATTTCAAGGAAATATGTTAAGTGTTTCAGTATTTTATGCGGAAGGTCAGTGTTCTTGGAGATTGTTCTTAGGTGCTGTGACACTGATGAGAAAGGGATCTTAGTTTGGATTTTGTTTGGGGTATCATGATTTTTCTGCTAAATAAATAACTTTATAGTATTGTTAGCATGAAGGATTTAAACTTCAGTTCGTTTACCTTTACCATATTGGACAGTTTTCTATATGTTAGGATTTGGAGACTAAGATTTATGTCTTTATAGCAAGAGTGGGGCATCTTGCCAAGGTTTGTGGAGAGTGTCCTGTGTGCCCTCAGTGACTGAGGCCTGCACCCTGATGAACTGACAGTGCAGTGACTAAGGGCAAGTAAGCGTGTTACACAGTATAGTGTAAGTGGGTTGGGTGGGAGAAGCGTGAAGGTGGAGGGACCCCTCACAGAGTCCTGACTGGGCTCGGGGTGGGAGTGGGGAGACTGTGCACTAAATCAGCTCCAATGGGCTATGACCTGGGTGGTGAGTGGAAGTTAACCAAGTGGAGAGGCGTGAGGATGGAACCCAGACAAGGGCAGGAGGCAGACGTGTGAAGGTTAGAGAACCCAGAAGATTAGACATTGACTACTGTGTGACTGTGGGCAGGTTGCTTCACCTCTCCGAGGTTTGTAGTTCCCTCATTTCTAATGGGAAGGGAAAGAAGACTTAACTCACGGACTTGTGAGAAGTCGAGGTGGTGAAGTACCGGACTGCTCCCTGGCAAGGAAGGGAACGTTTCCTTGCAGCGACAAAGGGTTGTACTTTCCCATGCATAGGGAATTAAAATGAGTTAGATGTGGTTCTGTATTAGCTAATTTAACAAGTTCATTTTACAGCTTATTAGTCTTTTCTCTCAGAACAAATGGGTTAATATTGGAAGCTTATTTCAAATCAGATAGTTTCAGCTTTTTGTGTTTACCTTGCCAAGTGTTTAGGAAAAGTAAGTTATGGAGCAGTTGATCACATTTCTGAAGTGTCTGCTGTAGTTTTCCAGGTATTTTTTTTTTCTTTTTTTACAGCCACATTTTTTTTTAACTGGTAAGGAAAAATGAATTCAGAAGATCAGTAATTGGAACATTTAATTTCATCGCCACCAGCAAACATCTAGTGACCTTGGTGTTGCAGCACTCTACCAGATTTAAAAAAAAACATTTTAATATTTGAAATTTGTTAATTTGTGTTATTCATTTGTTTGGCATAGAGAAATATCCTTAGGTTACTAACTGAACGTTGGTGATTAAAATAAATAGTTGTGGTACACAATAATTTTAAATACTATTCCATTTAATTGGAAATATGGATTGAATAACTCTGGCCTCATAAGCAATCTGCATTTTGAATTGAAGGAAATTCTTGGTAGACAGACAACTTGCAAATTGGTGAACTAGATCTTTTACTTCTAATGAACTTTCTCCACGTATTTAGTTTAACATTGATAACTGTTGGAAAGTTTTAAAAGTTATAGTCCCATTTGTTATGATTTTGCTGGGTGTGAGGGTCCGCCCTTTCCCCAGCCTTGGTGCTGACTCCCTGTGTCTCATTGGACTGAACAGGGAGGCACTCAGGAAGGTGCCCTGCTCACTGACGCAGAAATGTGCTCTGTGCGGTCTTGGTTTCTCCCCTGGTATCCATTGTGGGTGGTAAAATTTTGCCTTTCTTCCATTAAGATGTTTGCAAAAGTATGAGCACTTCAAAGCACTAGTGTTTTACTTTTATTCATTAATTAATCATCAGTAGTTAATGAACAAAGTGAAGATGGAAAGTGAAAAGTAATTTTTTGTTTTGCGTTTTATTGTGCATTAAGCCCCTATAGTAGTCCGTATTGCTGTATTGTTGAGAAGCGATAGAAGAATGGAGGGAGAAGATGAATTATGTTTATGTCAGTTATATTTGGATAATTTAAAGGAATTTGCTTTCTTAGTCTAACTACCCATTCCTGGTGTTTCATGGTTCTTTGAAAAACGAGTAAAAGAAGTTTTAATCAGCTGTTAAGATATTTGAGCCAACTGTTTGTCAGTATGTTGAAGTTTTATTCTCGCTGCCTAGAAATTTCATATACATGCATTTTATGAAGAGGGAGGTGTACTAGCATGGCTAAACTGGTAAAGCTGAAGTCTGGCTTTGATTTGCATCTGTGGTATTTTTTAGGGACTCCCAAAGTCTCACACATGAAATAAACTAGGTAGTTTGTGGGGCATCACGTGATCAAAATATTTTTCCCCCTACTGCTGCCAGAAGCTATCTGTTGCTTTTTAACAATCTTACTTGTTGGGCATCATGCCAAGATGTTTAAGACAACCCCTTACGTGATCCATTCCATTCTTAACCTCTTTGACTGAAGTGCCGTGACCTTCACATATGTAGATTAGCCATGTGCTCTGTGAATTGAAACTTGCTGCCTCAGGAAGAAAGGGTTTTTCTTTTTATTCCACTGGGAATTTGACAGCCATTCATCCCTGACCTGGGCAGAGGTAATGCAAGGAAATTGGATTCAAAATGGAATGTAGACAGATAACACAGGGAGGCAGGCAAGCTTTCTACTTTGCTGAGGATGAAAATATTCCACAGCATGGATTATGGGCTGATGTGAAGGAGCTGAAAAACAACAGATTCAGAGAAAGAAATGCAGAAGTTTGGAACAATGTCCTTTTATAAAAAGAAATTGTCATTATGGGCATTTCTAATTAGTTTTGACCCTACTGTTTTTCTTCCTTTTTAACCTAAATTTTTCAAATCTTATTTGAATTTTTGTCTATTTCTTAATACTGTTTGAGAATTAAGTGATTTTAATATTGTGGGCAAGCCTAGGTTTAAGTACATTTCATTTAGATGAATCTTTCAAAAGTAGAAGTCATTAGAAAGTTAGAGAGATGAATGTATCACCTGTATCTGGAAGGCTCAGCATGTTTGTTTTTGTGCTATATAATTTTGAAATAAATTGATACACCTTTACTCATGAGAATTCTTACCTAGTTTTGTAATAATTAACAAAAGTAATTAATGAATGAGAAAGTAGTGAATTTTTGTATTTGTGTTAGACAGAAATACTTTTAAAGAATGTTTACCTTTGCTCTGTTAGTAAACATACTTGAAATTAAAGTAAAATCCAGTGTAAATATAATAGTCATGACACTCGATTAGGCTGATAAGGTAGAGTTTTTGGAAGGAAAGTTCTTACTGTAAGAATAATGGGTCTGAAGTGGTACTTCAGCTAGTTTTTTTTAGCAAAAGGAGGGGATGATTAGGGCAGTCTGAAATGTGAGTGCTTTTGTGTGGCTTTCAGAGCCAAGCCTTTCCTGTGTACATTAAGGCTTGTGAAATATTACGGGTCAGAGCATCTGTTACGGGCTCTATGGGAAGTGTTGTTGATACCTAGCTCTTTCCATGGGGTGCAAAAGAGCAGGTCTGTGTGGGAAATGTGCTTAATGAATACAGTGGACTAAGAGGAAGCAGAATTAATTCCTTGACTTGAGGAAGACTTGTTTCTTTCCATATGAGGACTACCAAAACAATTGGTGGAAGTATCTGGTCATGATCCTGAAGAATGTGGGGCCTTGGATGGATTTCTGTTAACATGCAGACAGAAGGAGTGATACTCTACAGGTGGCACGATTAACATCTTACCAAGTGTCTTTATATGCAGTAGGGAAAACTGAGCAGCAAGTATGCCCACAGAATTAGATGAATGCAAGGGTGGAGGTGAGGAGGAGTGGCCTGCAGCTAAAAAGACAGTATAATTCTGCAGTTGGAGAAGGAGCAGGGCAGGCCTGTGATTGAAGTCAGTGTGAGCGAGCACAGTAGCCCTCCTGACAGAGCGGCCAGCTGGGTGCGGACAAGGCCGAGAACATGTCAAGGTGGTAGTGAGCTAGCAGCCAAATCTTGAGTGACTTTTTCCTGTCTTCTCTTTCTAAAGGGTGGTCTGTATAAGACATATGTGGGGACATATGCAGTCAGCTTCTCATTCTAGTCGGGCATGATTGTTAAAATCTTACAAACACACTGCTTTCCATACTTAGCCTTTCAAATAAAGAAGTGCAGGCTTAGAAGAGCCCTAAATAATAGTGACAGAAGAAAAGAATAGTAGTAATAATAGCTCTTGTTATTGAACACCTACTGTGCATGCCAGGCACAGTGCACGTATTAATTGCAATTGCTTCAACAGTCTTGTAGTAGTCACAATAGTCTTGTTCCTATTTTGTAGACAAGTAAACTGGTAGGATTATGAAATGTGCCCAACATCCGGATCTGTCCAATGTTAAGGCCTGTATTCTCTGTAGTGAAGGAATGATTCTCAAGCCTGGTTGTGCATCAGAGTCTCCCAGGAAGGCTGCAGGTCCTGGAGCCCCTCCCCCGATTCAGATGTTCTCAGATTGTGAAATGTCCTATATGCCCACCTGTCTGCCTCCCACAGAGGTTATGGACAAGCTAGCAGTAAAATTCAAATAAGGAGATTTTATTGTTATCACTAAGACATGTAGAATTACTTTCTTACAATTGAGGAGCTTTTAGTGTGTTTGGGCTCAGTAGTCAAACCAGAAAAAGAAGAGGAAAGAGTCAATCCTCCAGGGGCATGAAGGTAGCTCGATGGCACTGAACATTATTTTGCATCCCCCTGTCACTGGAAACTAGTCCTATGATCTGGGTCATTGCTTTGAGTTGGTTATTGAGAGAGCAGGTTCTATTCCATCCGGTGCTATGACTGAAGTTTCTGGGATGGGGAGGTGATGGACCAGCAGCTGGAACAGTGTCTGCTACATAGTACATGCTTAATACATACTTTTGGATGGCAGCGTGGATGGATGGACTGGACAGGGTCTCAGGGTCACTCGGTGTTAGGAGCCCAAAAATCTGTACTCTAAGAATGTATGAAGAGAGATGACGGGAAGGGAGGACAGGTGACAGGGCCGAGAAGATTGGACAGTAGAGAGAATTCAGGCAGCTGGAAGAGAGAATTTGACAGTAAAAAACCAACAAAATAAAACTTACAGTTCATAATGTGCCCAGAGTGAACTACTGTGGTGGAGAATGTTGTAAGACAAACCCCCAAATTAGCATTATCTTAAAATAATCTAGACGCTAAATATATAGGTGAAAGAACAAATGTAAGTAAGTGGAAAAATCCTCCAAGTCTTCTGTGAAGTCAGTTTCTGACACGGAGCCCTGGCATTCCTGTCCGCGCTGCTGCTGCCTGGGCACTGCGGAGCCAGTCACCGATGTCGGGGGGAAGCTGAAAGCCCTCAGGCCCTGGCCCCGTGGAGTGCCTCGTTTTACTTTGTTGCTCACTTTCGAGGCTGGCCAGGCCAAAGGATATCGGGAGGGGCCCTGCGACTCTTTCAGTCTTTCTCTTCCCGATTATGCCTCATGGTAAGGTATACAGTACTGGGAAATTCCCCTTTTATGTCCCCAACTATTCCTCTCTCTTAAAATTTGTCAATAAAAGTAAATCTCAAAGCTTTAAAAAAATTGATTTGGCTCGTAACCTTGTCTTAGACCAGAGAGGTATGTTGAATTCCGCCTAAGCAGTACCGCAGGAGCGTTTGTGCAGGAGCCGCGGTCACAGTGCTCGTTCTCTTTGTCTCTGTTTCTGGGGTTTTCACCTTGGGTGTTCCTCAACTTGTGCCTGCTCCTAAATTTGAGTCTGAGAATATGTCCAAGTGATATAACTCCATACTGCTGTTTTAGCTTAGAATTAAATCAATGCTTTCCTGTTGCCTATTTTCTAATGGTACTTGATTTTGTTTTATTATTTATAATAACGTATCACTCCTAGAGTAATCATGGATTTATAGTTTTTGAAGTTAATGCTGATTACACCTAACCCACCTCCAGCAAATGAATTATCAGTCTATTTTTAAGAACCCGCAGGAAGAAACAAAACAAAACAAACCCGTAATCTGTTTTTTAGGCTGTTGGCCTGTGTCACAGTTATACTCTTTTCTCTAAGACTGCACCCTTGATCTTGTTTGGTGCCCCAAGCTTAGTAATGTTCAGTGTTTCAGCAGCCACACTTTGATCTTACTTGTTAGGATAAAAGGTGTCTTTTACCTAGAAAGCTACCATCTGTCTACTGTGTGAGTCCTTTTGGAGAATTTCTGTACTAATGTATCATTCATCTAGTGCTAGGACTTTCAACAGTACAACATTAACATTCTAGAACAACTGAGAAAATAACTGTCAGAGTCCTTACGAACTTAACTCTGAGAAGAATAAAGCCATCCCCTCGTTGCAGGCATACTTGATAGCTGTTTGGTTCTGTGGTAACTTACTGTTCTGCCATAGTGTAAGAACAAAGTGGAGAAGTTAGCGGAGCAGCTGTGGGCAGCAAGTTAGAAGTGAGGGCTCAGAAGCAGGCAGTTGAGATGCGGCAGGTCCTGCCAAGCCACAGGGGAAACAAGATGTGCTAGCTTAGTCCCTTGGGACCTGAGGGAATCAGGTGAGAAGCAGGCCAAGCCCTCTGTACCTTGGTGTCTTTGAGAGCCTCAGATACCAATCTGGTAGGAGAAACTCTGAGTATAGTAATATGGGGACATTTTGAGGGATACCTTCCATCCCCCCCGGAGACCCTGGAAAGGAAGCCGGGAAGAAGCTGGGGCTTGGGGTAGGTTTAAGACCTAAATTGATTGTCAGATATTGTGGTGCTTTATGTACATACTTGACTCATTCAACAAATAGCATTGATTTCTATTCAGATACTGGTGTCTATTCAGCACCTACTATGTGACAGTGTTCAAGTTGTTGGGGATCAGCAATGAATAAAACCCAGGCCCTGCTTTCAGAAGGCCTGCCTTCAGGTGAAGTGTAATCCTAGACACAGCAGAACCACCTGTCCGCATGTGGGGGGCACCCTTTGTAGTCAGGGATGAGCAGCAGCGTGGGAATCCAAAAGAATCCAACACTTTAAAAAATTGGGTGCTTAGTAATGAGGCTATATATGAATATATAATAAAAATCAGTTTGAAGGAACTGTCATGATTGTAGTCCTAAAAGTGCTCAGCATGTTCCCCTGGTGTCACAGGACACTGATCCAGTGTAGCATTTTTCACTGTCAGTGGTTGAAATGGCAAATGGCACCTCCAAGGCCACCTTCCTTTCCTCCAAGCTAAGAGGAAGGGGTGGGGCAAACAGAGCTCTTGATAGGACTCCATCTGGAGAAATCATCTGGTATTGTAATTTTCTGAAGGTGTTCAATTGCTTTTGAATCATCCTGTATATTTAGTAACAGGCTGTGGTTTGGGACATGTTGGGTTTGAGATGTGTTCCAAACAGCTAAATGGAGGTGCTCGTAGGCAGATAGAAAATAGGGATCTGGAGTAGAGGAAGATGATGTGGGCCCAGTATATAAATGTAGGTTCTCAGTGGGAGGTGTCAGTTGAGAGTGGGGTTCCTGAGGCTGCCATGTGAAGAAGGGGTGCTAAGTTTTAGGGAGCACTAGCATTTAGGCAATGAAAGAGGAGCCAGCCAGCGAGCCAGAAAAGGAGATGGAAACATAGGGAGAGTTCTGCAGGAGCCGTGGAGGACAGAGGTTTCTGGAAGACACGCACAGCTATGGTGCACTGAGGGATGGTCAGGTCAGAGTGTGAGCTGACTTCCTGGTCGTTCGGGCATTGATGACCTTTGGAAGCGCAGTCCAGAAGGAGGCAAGCGGCTGTGGGCTGAGGAGTGGCTGAGAAAGGGGCTTCGGGGTGGTTGGAAGAGGAGTGGGATTCGTTGTTTTTTTTTGAGTGTTTTTTTTTTCTTTCTTCTTCTTTAACCGGAAGAGGGAAAGAGAATTCATGTTTGCCTTGTTGACTTCTTTGTGCCCAGGCACTGTGCTGAGTGCTCCCTAAATGTCAGTGGGCCTTGTTTCTCTGCCAGTGGACCGGGCGCTGCTCGGGTGGGCGTGGGAGGGGGCTTTTTCTTCCTTGTATTCCTAGTACCTGATATGTGTCTGGTACATGGTGGGACTCAGTGTATGCTCGTTGAGGGGCCACCCATGTTATATGAGTTCTCCGAGTCAATCCTTGAAATATTCCTGTTTTTTGCTGCCCACATTTTATAGATTCTAAGAAAAGGAGGACCAGAGGGACTCATGTGCTTTGAGCAAGGCCATCAAGTGATGGCTGCAGGAGTCAAACCTGAGTCACACTGACTCCAAAGCCTGTGCTGCCCTGTCTTTGTTAAGGGTGGAGGATATCCCACTGGATTTGTAGGCTGAGGGGCAGGAGCCATATTTCTATCAGATTATTTACAAACATTTCCAGAAAATAAGTTTTGTCACATATTGAGCAACCAATATATTGTGAGCGTTCTTGATACCTTTGGTAAACTGGATTGTGCACATGAAGTAGTATGTCAGCTGATCTGATGGACACATCTTTGAATGCCTGGAGAGGCTTAAAACAGAGTCTATTGCATGTGGGGAATTAGCTTTGGTCCTGCCACTTCTGTGACAGTAATCTGGGGCTAGGCATTGTTGGTCAGTAGGAATAAAAGTTATACGTTTTCTTGTTATCCCCTCTGAAAACTTGTGTTTGAGAGCTGGAATTTAGTTTTGGCAACTAAAAATTCTGAAACAATTTGCTCTGTGTGTATAAGTTATTCTTTGATGTTAAAATTGTTAAAGTAAGACAGGTACATGTTTTTACCATGTATTTATAGTGAAGCCCTTCTTTAAACTACAACTCTTGTACGTGTCCCCTTTAGATTATAGGTCAGTTTCCCTCACGGTACCTGGAACCTAAAAGGGAAATCACTTGTTTTCTCGTACTGAAATACTAAATATGGAATAATAATTAGTAATAAAATGCTTTATTGGGCAGTTACTAGATGTCATGCACTGTGCTGAGAACCATATATGCATTATCTATGAAGTAGGGACTGTTATTGTACCCCTTGGCAATAATGAGTAAACAAAGGCATAATATAGATAGGCCTAAGTCACCTCTCTAGGAAGTGGTAGATATAGGCACAGTATGAACCCAGGCATTCTGACTCCATTGGCTTCTCAGGTATTATACTGTACTTTCTCTCAGTAGAGAGTGGCATGAGTCGAGTTAGATGCACGGCCTGAATTTATATTGTGGAAGCTGTCATTACAATGGCTTTTTTTTCCTTGCTTGTATTCACATCATTTGATATTCTATGAGGATATTGGAAAAGTTAATGAAGAAAGATATCCCCTTTCCATAGATGGATATAATTTGGTTAGATACAGAAAATAGAATCTTCCAAGAAGCCACATAGTAGGTGGTACCACCACAGCTAGCAAGTGAAACTAGAGGAGAGTCCTTACCTTGTCAGTGTTCTAGGAAATGTGGTTCTAAGGTATCCAATGGGACCCCCCCTTTCCCTGTGGCAAACATTTTTATTATACATGTCCATTCTGTTCCACTAGTTAGGAAGCACACTTGAATGGAAGTATATTTCCTTTTTGGTAAGAATGTAAAGGGGATCTTTATATTTGGCTTCGTTTTCATTACCTTTCCCCTTCTGAAGGAGGATAACTAGGCATCATGATACAGGATGTGACCCAAGGATCTTTTTCTGGCAGAAAGCTTTTTCAGCTTTAATAGGACCTTCCAGAGCTAACTGCTCTGTCCAGTATGGTAGCCGCATATGGCTATTCAAATTAGAATTAATGAAATGAAATGAAATTAAAAATTCTGTTTTGCAGTTGTACCAGCCGTGTTTTAAGTATTGAACAGCACGAGAGCGCAAACAGAATAGAACGTTCCCGTCCTTGCAGAAAGTTTTATTGGACAGGGCAGCTCTAGAGACTCTGGCCGCATCTCGTAATTTTTAAAACAGTTTAAACATGTGATTACTGTGCACTGCTCTTGGGAGTGCAGAATGTGAGCTACTTGAATTTTGGATGACTGTAAATAGTATAGGATCTTGATCTTAAGACTATTTGTTGTCAGCAGTACAAATGTATTATGATGATCCAAAGGTAAAAAATAATTGAGTAAAACCCTAATAAAACAATATTATAAAGAAAGGATTTCTTCCTTTGTTCTGGAGTGTTCTGCCCAAGCTTCTGCTGTGTCATCTGAGGACTGTAGGGACAGGGAGGGCATCTGTGTTGCCCACTCTCTTTAATAGGGAGAGCATGTTGCTGCTGTTTACAACCAAGCATGAGGAAGGCTGTTTGACTTGATTTGGTTTTATATCCATTGAAAATATATAAGATTGGTTAGTGTTTTTTTTCCTTCTGCAATGTTTGAAGGATATAACTTGATTTCTGTCTCTGTTGCAGTTTGAACTTTAATCAGTGGCCTGGTCGTTGGAATAGCTTATGCATTTTGCTGTGGAAAAAAATCGAATTGCTTTCTCAAGGTTGACTAAAATGTTTTAACTCTTCATAGCAAATGAGGCGTGAAACAAATTGTCAAAAGGATGGAGACAAAATTATTGCAGTACAGAATGTTTCACTGGCTGGTGATGTTCTACTGAAGGTGTGAGCCGAGCAGATAAATGTGTAAACGGCACCTTTCTCCTTTTCTCCTACCCAATTTTTCACAGCTTGTCTTCACTAGAGGGCCTGAATCTGTGTCAGAAAAATCACAGCCCTTCTGAAAGTGTTAGATTATAGTGTTGCTATGAGGAATAATTAAGAAGTACTATAGGCTATGGATTAGAAGAAATAAACTTCCTGTTTGCAAACATTTTGCTTCGCATCATCATTAGATGAAGCAAAAATAAATTTTTAGTGTTTTTGAAAGCTTGATTATGTGTGAAGTTACGTTGGTGGTTCTTTATGCCCGTACACCTCTCTTTCCAGTCACTGTGCATGTTTTATTCCGAATAATGCCCTTTTTAGGATTTGGTCTTCTGAATAATAATGCTTAAATTGAAAGATAATGAAGTATTTAAAGCATGGAGATTTTACTTTTAAAATATCAAATGTTAATGTAAGGAATGGCTAGAGGTTTACTAGGTGGCACTTTATACTTCTGGCCGCTCCTCCATCACTTTTCACACTGAAGCTTCTCTTTAAGTTCTCAGAATTTATTAAGATACAGCAAATAGAAGGTTACAGCTCTCCTAGCCCACTGGGGCTTTTAATTTCAAACATAGCTCCTAGAATAGCTAAAATAGATGTTCCAACAGAATGTGAGGGGAGAAGTATTAAAAAAATAAAGAGAAAGATTTGGTTTTCCTGTGGCTAAGTATTTTTAATATTTCTAAGTATTTTTAGCATCTTCTTGGCAAAGGGGGATATGTGAATATGTGTGTACATACATGTTTATGTGTCTTGTGTGTATTTTTGTATATGTGTACATGTTTATTATTAACTACAATAACAGAAAGTAGAGAAAAGTGTGACCCTGTCACCGTTGAACAGATGATACTGCTTTTGCATCTTTCTGTCTGCTTGTTACTTCAAATCCGCGTGTGTATGAGTGTGATTATTTTCTTCGTCCTTTTTTTAACTTACTTCTGTGGTGATGGGTATATGTAAGGAGTAGAGTAAGTTGATTATACAGCTTCCAGGCAACCATGTTTCCTGTTTGTTGGACTGACTTAGTGGACTGAGTCCAGTATGCAAAGATGATTGAGGTTTTTTCGGCTGATTTTGTGAATTTATTAAAACTTTCAGTGAAGATTTAAGAGCCAGCATTGTATTTATGGAATGTAGTCCACATTTATAAATTTATGTTATAGAAATGCATGTACATTTCCTGTTCCCACATCTGTCATCTTTACCTTCTGTGTGCTTATCTGTCTCATATTTACCTAGACTTATCTTTGCTTTTGTTCTTATAAAACAAATTTGTGATCCTCCCAAGTGAATTCTCCTTCTGATTTCCACTGTATGCTCTTTCTTGCTTTAATTTTGTCTTCTTTTTTTTCCCCTTTCCTTTCCTTAATCCAGTTCTTCCTGTCTCGCAGCTGCTCACATTGAGTGGATCAGGTTATAAGCTTCAAATTCCATATCCTGCCTTGAGTGAGCATTCATATAAATTTTTCCTATGTGCTTTTTGTTATCTTTTGCCAGTATGTACTAAAGATTGGCCCTTTTTATCTCTGAATATCTCTGATTTTTTTCCTCCTAAAATTGTAAATTTTAAAGATTAGGCAGTATTGCTAATTGTCAGTATTTATAAGGGACATGTAATTAGAACAAGAGTTTAACAAATGCAGACCTCTTGCTAAAGTTCTGTACTTTACTCACTGATCTTTGACCATTTACAATAATTGCTGATTACAACTATGTATTTGTTTGCTTATATTGCTCAGGCTGAGCCAAGCCTCCCTCAGATTACTCTGAGTCTGGCTACATCTTGGATGCTTTTTCTGGGATATGGTTTGGCTCTTTGGATTTGAATTTAGCAGAAACACTTAAGTTTTGCCTGTCTCTTGCTGGGTAGTATGCTAAGTGAGGGAGGCTGTTGACAGTCCAGTGGGTAAGGCATGCATCCCTACTCTGCCAGCGATAGTGTTTGTGAAACAGCGATAATTAAAATACCAAAATGCTGGGTTGTTTTGAGGATTAAATGAGCTAGTATATGTAAAGCTTATAGAAAGTGTTTTCTAAGTGTTGTCGGCCACTGTTCCCACCATTGCCATTATTGAGGAAGCAGGTTCACACTGTCCAAGCGCAAGTGTGGGCTTGCCTGTCTATACTCTGTTCTTAGAGCCTCTACCAGAAAAACATTTTCTATCCAGAGGCCACCTTTTCTTTTTTCTTTCTTTTCTATATGTGGATGGAAGAAAAAAGTAGGAAAAACTTAAATTCAGACTTTGAAATCTTGTGATGTTTTCCATTAGAAAGCTCATTCCTAATTTATATAATGGCCCCACTTTGCCTCTCCCATGTTCACTAAATTGGGTTCAGTGCTGGGCCCCAAAATCTTAACCATAAACCTTACTATGGTTCTGTGCTCTTATCGGTAAAATGGGGATTAAGTGAACTGCCACAAGGGTACACTGCCGAGGTCCTCTAATAAAGGGTAAACTCATGTACAGGGCATCTAAACAAACCTTTAAAGTGTTTAAAGCCTTTGTTTTAAAAGCGGTTTTCAAACTGCTTTTAGTTTCTGAAGTTGGGACATTGCCTTAATACACTACTCAGCTGAAGAACAGTTTCTGTCCATAGCTTTCATAATTCATCAGGGCTGGCTTGGAGATATCCCTACTCTCCTTTTGTCCTTTCTGCTAAAAACACATTTCATGCAGAAATACATTTCACAGGCTTTTTTGCATCACATTTTCAACCAAAGCTTAAATGTGGATTGTTTTACTTAATAATAATACCTTTGCAGGTCATTTAATGATTTCCAAAGTGCTTTTCTCATCTAGTTCTCACAATCATCTTGTGATATCTCTGTTTTATACATGCAGAAGCTGAAGCCAGTGACTTGGTTAAAGACACAACTTGGACTCAAACCAGGTTTTTTTGTGCCCCAAATCTGAGTTTTTGTACTGCGTTGTCTCTCTGTGGTGTGTTAGGGTGATTCTTCAACTCTTAGAAATATTAAGCATTTAGATCAGGGATCAGCAAACTTTTCCTATAAAAGGCCAGATAGTGAATATTTTAGGCTTTATGGGCATGGTGTTTGTTTCAACTTGAACTCTGCTTATGTAATACTGAAGTAGCCATAGCCTACTGTGAATGAAGGGGGGGCTTTCTGTGCCCATAACACTGTGGATGCTGGCATTAGAAGAATTCTGTGAAATTTTGTATGTTGTGAAATACACTTCTTCTGATTTTTTCCCAACTACTTACAAATGTAAAAAGCATTCTTAGCACACTGGTTCTCCAAAGACCGGTGGTGGACCAGATTTTGCCTGCAGGCCGTAGTTTGCCATCCCCAGTTTAGATCGTGACACAGACAGGATACTCTTTTCCATTTCAGGTTCTAGCTGCCTCTTTCACCCTTCCCCCCAATTAGCCCTCATTATTTACACAACTGTATTCTCTGGGATCTTGGCTCAAGTAGCCGTGCTTAACTAGCATGGCGCTGGTAGGATTTTAGGTCTTTTGGATGAGACTGAGGTCCAGAAGGAGTCTCCGAAGGTTGGAAATTCCTTAGCAATAGAGCTTGCATGTATTAAGTCAGGCTTCTTGATTTTCCATCCAGTGGTCAATTTTATTTTTTACTGGCTATGATATGATTGTGTTTCTTTATGTTCTAATCTGTTAATTCCTTAATTCTTCTCACAAAGTTTTGAGTTTTCCAGAAAATTTTTTAATTACACAAATGTAGCACATGAGTTCATTCTTATCTAAAAGATTTAAAACTGGCAAACACATACACACTGAATATGTAAATTCCCTTTTATTACTTCCACTTCCCTTAAGTGTGTTTTTTCTAACCTATTTTTTCTTTAAAAATACTGCATATGAGCAAAGGCAATGATATAAACATGCATATATAAGATCATACTAAACATGTTCTTTGGCCTTTTTCCCCACTGAAGCCTCTTTTGGACACATTATGGTGGTCTGCTTCTTTGGGTAGCTTCACGTGTGCAGTGGGGCGAGGTTCTCTTGTTATTGATGTAGCAGTTACTGAACTGTTAAAAACACAGTACCATTTCTACTGTGGACCGCCGAATCATGTTGGAATGTCATTGTCTTCTGAGGAATAACGGTTGAGGGGATTTGCCTGGATGGATCCCAGCAGGGTCTTGAGGCATGAGTCCTGCATCTCTTCTTTTTCTGACACCCTCAGATGCAGTGCTAGGCCTAGCCTGTGTCACTGTGTTCGGTTCATAACAAAGTTTCTTACAGGGAGTGTGTCATAAAAATTTAGCCTCTTCATTGCTAAGATGTGTTACCTTTGATGCTTTAACCCTATTGTATCCCAACGCTGAAGCAGAGGGAAACATTTTAAAGTAATTGAGTTTAGTAATTGAAATTTCAAAAGTAACTGAGAGAAGATGAGAGCGTTTCCTATTTGGAAGGCATCAGCTGAATTTTTTTCCCCTTAAATTCTTTTCATTGTATCTAGTAAGCTTCAGAAATAAGAATGAGGAGAACAGGAACAGAAAGGAGAGTATGAAATGTACACTGTATCTTGAAATCCTTTTTTAGGTATAGTTCTAAACACATATCCTAGTCAAATGTAGTTCATAACTTTGTAATTAAGATCTCTTGAAAAGAGGGAGCCTTCATTTATGTTCTTTGGCAGTCTGTGACATGGTGGTCTTGTGTGTGGGCTCTAGCCAAGATCGGCTATGTGCCAGAACAGCCCTGGTGCTCAAGTCAGTACCTGTAATTCCCTTATAGTCCCCATACCACAGATTTTCTTGGAATCAAACCTTTTCCCTTCCTTTCTCTTTTACACCTGCATTTTGTTTCTGTTCAGCTAAAATTAAAAAAAAAAAATGTAGTAAACTATGTCTCCATAGTTTAAAAAATTCTTTTCCTAATCTCTATGCAAATATGAGAATTGAAAATAAAAACATCTCTATTGGTGGTTAATAAGGATTTATTCATTATTCCCAAGTTGTGCAAATTCTTTATTTATTGATCTGGTTATAAAGTATGCATGAATATCCTGCTCTCTTCTGCTCTTGTTTTTGCCTGATGAAAGAAAAGAAACTTAAAAAAAAATTTACAGGCACTAAAATCTTTGATTAAAAATAGTGTTATGGATTTTATTTCATTGGACTTTAGGGAGAAATATCTTAAAGTTTGTACATGAGAGTATTTTCTTTGTATGAGTAATTAAAGTTCAAGTCACATGGCTGAGCAATTCCCTGAAATACTACTTTTTGGGGATTTATATCTGATTTAATCAATTGGCTTGGTGGGAATCTTTTTAAAGTAAAACACCAGTAGCCTAATGTAATACAGTGGTGGCTGTCTTATTTTGTGGCCTCCTTTACGTTGCTTATTCTGTGCATCAAGTTGGCCCTTAAAGACTCAGTGTGTTTTGGCTCTGGACTGCTAAGCGTGTCATGCCATGACTTACCTCTGATGTAAGGAAATCTGTACTTGAGACCCACAGGATCTTTTGGCCTTTGCTTCATATGTTTTGTGAAAGATGTGGCTGTTTTGTACACAGGATGTTATAATGAGGAATTGACATTTTACTGATCCAGAAACCTGTGTATAAATCCAGCTGCCTTTCTTTTTAAAAAGAAATTTTGCAGTTGTAAAATTTTAGCCCTATTTTAATTTTGAAATCTAAATGAAACACAGTCCCTGGAGTGTTCTTTCACTGTTGTAGTATAATCTTTTCATATGATACCTGATTTAGTTGAAACAAATTAGTAACTATGCATGCTTAAAGGAAGCAATTTAATAAACAGGATTTTAGAGAAACCTAATCAGAATTGTAAAATGATACTAGTGAATCAATTACATTATACAGAATTACTGGGTTAGCTGCAGCTTTTAGGTAAGTGTGGGCAAATCCAAGGCTTCCAAAACACCATTGTCAGGAGCATTTAAAAATTTGTTTTTCTCATGTAACAAGACTCCCTTTCCCCTTAAGTTTATTGGTTCATTCAAAAATGATTAAAAAACAGCCTTCTCAGATCTTTTGGGCTGAAGCCAACCAAGCATTGGAGCTGGCCACAATGTGGCATGTTCTCTCAAATTAAGTTCAGCACGCTGGGCAAAGCCAGCTGTTGGAGATGGGCAGGGTGTGTTATGTGGTCAGGTAGCACGACAAAGTCGAAGAGATGCAGCCCTAAACTTGAGGATTTATACAATCACCTGAGAAGCCTGCGCAGCTGATAGCCTAGGAATAGGATTCAGGAGAGAGGTGAAGACTGGTAGGCAACACAGGCTCTAACTCATAGGCTTTTGGCTGCCTTTACGTTGAGGAGTAAAACATCCTCTCTATTTTAAATCATTTATGTCCTTTGTCAGTGTATATGCATGTCTTATTAAAGAGTTGCTGTTAGTTTCAACCACTTATTTTCACTTCACAGTTTTGTACACATTTTCTTATATTGGTGTCATTGCTATACTTCTGTTCTTAGAGTTTAGGTTGACCTTTCAAGTACATTTTAATGTTATTTATTCAAACCACAGACATTGTGCTAGGTTCTGGGTATAAAAATTGAGCACCTACTTGTGAATTTTCTGTTTTATAGATGAGGAAATTGAGACCTAGAGAGACTGAGCGAGTTGCCTTATCTCGGGTCCTCTAGCTAGTGAACTAGAATGGAGTCCTCCCCCATTGCATCTCTGTTACAGCATGAGGGGTGTTTTCCTTTATCTTTGTCAGCTGTCTTGGTGTTTAACTTGACGTTTGCTGTTGAGGAGACAAGTAAACAGAAAATTGCAACCAGACCTTTTAAATATTATAATAGAGACCACACAAGAGACAGTTTTTATTCTGTCTGGTGATTTCAAGGCAAACTTGACAGGCAAGGTGATATCTTGAGTCCAGGTTTGAAGGATGAGTAGGAGTTTGCCAGAAATGGGAAAAGGTAAGAGCCTTTAGTAACTTCTGGTTATAAGCAGTAGCAGGTCACGGGAGGAGGTTAGGAGCAGCAATAAGCTTGCATGTGGGAAAGAGGGGAGCTGTGTGGAAAGTGTATTGGTTTTGCCAAGACGTGGATTAGTTTTCTTTTGCTACATAACAAATTGAGTGCTTAAAACAACACACATTTATTTTATCAGAGTTTCTGTGAGTTGTGAGTCCAGGCACAACTTGGCTATGTCCTTTGTTCAGGGTCTCAGAAGGCTGTAATCAAGGAGGCTGCTGGTCTGCATTCTCATCTGGAGGCTCGACTAGGGAAGGCTTCCTCAGCCAGTTGACAGAATTCATTTCCTTGTGGCTGCAGAATTCATAGTAGCTTGTTTCTTAAGTCTTATGAATAGGGGGAGAATCTCTGCTGTTGGGAGTGTTAAACTTCTAGGAGGGTCTGGACCTTGTTTTAAAGTGCTCACAAGATTATGTCAGGCCCTTCCAGGATAGACTCAAAGTCAACTGATTAGGGATTTTAATTACATCTGCAAAATCCCTTCACCTTTGCTGTTCTCTGGGTTAGATACAAGTCACAGGCCTTGCCCCCATTCTCAAGAGGAGGGCATTACACAAAAGTATGGATACCAGAGGGCAGGAATCCCTAGGAGCTCTCTTGGAATTCAGGTTGTATGTTACAAATAACAAAACCATACTGGTGGTGTATCTTAGTCTGCTCAGACTGCCTTAATAAAATACTGTAGACTAGGTGTCTTAAACAACAGGAAATTATTTTTCACAGTTCTAAGATCAGGGTGACAGCAAGGTATGATTAATTCTGAGGTCTCTTTTTGGCTAGCACACCTTGCTGTGTCCTCACATGATGCCTTCTCTGTGTGTGGGGAAGAGAATGCCCTCATCTTTCATCTAACTGTAAGGACACCAGTCCTATCAGATTAAGGCCCACCTTTATGACCTTACTGAACCTTTATTGCCTGCTTATGGGCCCTGTCTCCAAATAGTTCCCCTGGGGTTAGGGGTTCAACATAAGAATTTTGGAGGGACAAAATTCAGGTTAAAAGAGTCTTCCTTTCTTTTGTAATGAAAGGTGATAAGCATTTGAATTTGAACCCTATTTTATGAAACAACTGAGGTGTGTGTAGTTTAAGGAGTGATCCTAGGCATCCATTATGCTCTCATGATGCCTTTCTTTCCAGAGTTTACAGCACTTTGTAGACATGACCTTATCACATTTAGGATGTGCCCCTGAGTCGAGTAAGGACTGGAGACCACTGCTCTTCCCCTGCAGAGGTGTAAGGTGTGGCCACGGGGTCCTGGAGGGGCCTGCCCTTCTAAGCCCCTCCAGGGTGTGTGTGTTGGAAAGACTTTGCCTTTATGTTTTTTGACCATGAATTTGTCACGTTAGCCTGCATTACGGGAGTGGGTAGTGTCCCAGTAGCTGTTCTTTCCCAAGCTGGCAAACAAAACACCTCTGGTCACAAGATAACAGAGCAAATTTTTGAGGTGATCTTTTTAAGGGAAATCTGGGGCTGTACTTAGGAATCAGAATTAAGTGTACTGAGAGGAAGGTAAATTACATCTTGTCTCCAGAGGGAGGCCTCTTTTAAATTCCAAATGACCCATTTAAAAGAGGACTTATTTGGAAGTGGATTGCATTGAATGGGGATTGTTTTAAATGAGTCACCCTCTATACTATGGAAATTATTTTATGCCTTTGGAAACAACTTGCTTTGTGTGCTCCCTGCTTTTATGGAATGTTGAGGATGCGAGAAATGCAACTATGAGCTGAAGGAGGCAAGATTAGGGGCTTTTGCAGAATTGGGCATCCTTTCTGAAAAGGCAAATTAGTGATAAAGAAAAATATAATCTTTGGCTGGTTTGGTGCTTAACATTGGTTCATTTGAAAATATTGGTATAGGTAATAATGGTCTCACTTTTAATACTCAATAACTTAAAAAGGTTACCTCTCTCCTTGTCCTGTACTTGTCTTATTTCCCTTTTACATGGAAAGTATTTTTTAGCCTAATTTTTATTAATTGTGATGAAAGATTTTTAGATGAAGACCCATCAATTACCAGTAGACTATTAAATATTAAATAGTGAACAATACATTAGGTATGTGTGTGTATCAATAATATATACTAGAATGTTTTTGAAAGACTGAGTGTATGTTTTGGGTGCACCTGATGTGTGTTTCAGGTATGCCTAAAATGGATATATTTTGGTATCAGTCATAAACTCCTAAAACTTTTGGCCGTGACTTTTTTAATAGAAAATGTAGAAAAGACAGATTATGGGAAATTGAAATGGTTAGCAGTAGACAAGTAGTCCACCAGTTTAACACACTGCTGCTCTTTATCTTGATAGATCTGTATCTGTCAAGATACATATTTTGTAATAGGTTTAACTTTAACTCTAGCAGTGAATCCATGCTTTTACATTCTAATTGTTATTTTAAGATAGTAAAAATCCTTCATGCCCTCAACCCTAGATTTCTACTTTAATTAGTTTAGCAGAAGGGTATTGATTGTGTAATTAGCATGAAACACTTTCAACTTTGTTTCAGGCTAAAGGGGTAATGTAAGTTCTTTGATTTTCTTCCTTTATCCTTTACTCCCCTCACCCATTTTTAAAATAGCAGTGCTTTTCATACTGTCAGAATTTCATGTTGTGACACCCTGCTCAGAGTTATGACAGCGGGGTAATGACAGCAACTGCCTCCTGAGAATCAATCAGGCAATTAATTTTGTAAATGAAATGCTGATTATACAAAGCTTCACATGAGAGGCCCAGTGATTAAAATCAATTTAACAAATTGTTTCAGGTGGGACTTGATTAATAATTTGCCATAAATGCTAAGGATATATGACCAGCATACCTTGTTGTTACTATCAACTATATATAAAAATACCTTGTTGCTCTTACTACCCAACTATATATAAAAATTTACCGGTAAGCTAAGTACTGCATTATCTTCCCACACCTACTGGGATGGAAGCCGTATACTTGTACACGTGTGCTTGTACACGCAGTCACCCTTGGGTTGTCTGTCTACCTACAGAGACCTAGCTAACAGTGAAAATGAAATGCATTATTACATTTTTATAACATCTTGGTTTATGTTTTCCTGAGTTCTACTTAATAAAACAAAACAAAAAAATGAAAAAAATTGCCCAGACAGGTTTGGGTTCAGCCAGGTTAAACAGGGCTTTTTTTTTTTTCTCTGTAAGGCATTTTAGACTTTTCTTGTGCTAACATATATTAATCTTAAAGAAGGCACATGCTGTATAGGCATTTTCCATTCTTAATTTTACTAACAGCTCTAAATATAGTTTGGGAAATGATGTCTTAAGAATATTAGAAGTAGTGACATTATAGCATGGAGATTAAAAAACAATGCCTGTGTTTGGAGCATTGTAATTTGAATCCTGGAGAAGTTGCACTTGGGCTAGGAGACACTGCTGGATGTCTTTCTCACGCTCATATGCCAGCCATTTATTATGGATCTGTTACAAACCAGACTCAGGATCAAGTTTCTTAGTTTTTATTACTTAAAATTGACACATCTAGGAAGGAAGTACAGTATTATTTAGAAGAGGGTGGCTTGGAGAGGTAAGGGTTCAGTCACACTTAAGTTGCTTTTATTTATTTACTTATGAGTCAGATAACGGTGGCAATAATTATCCACTGCGTCTGCGATGTTCCGGCAATAAGGAGACTTAGGATGAGGAAGACCCGTTTTTGCCCACTGATGAGGGAGGTTGACATAAACAAGGAGGTGCAGTTGGTGGTCATCAGTGTTTATTGTCTACTAAATAAGACTTGTGGGGGCCCTGAAAAGACAGAATACTTTATCTGTAGTACTTCATGGAGTTAGGAAGGTACCTTTAGTTCACAGGTAGCCAGAGGTACGTGGGTGTAAGGACATTCTAGAAGGGGGTGTGCCTCCGTGCATTGGCACAGCGGGGTGCAAAAGGGCTTCCAGGTTCAGTGTGGACAAAGGCTTGATGGGTGGCAGGTGTGTCACCTTAGGGTGAGCCTTGATTGTTTGAGTATGGAACCTCTGGATTTTGAATTCTTTAGATCTTTTTGTAGCCCTCTCTACCTTTTGACTTTGAGGGCAGTTTTCCATTGTTTGGTAAGCTTTCTGGTCAAAGAATGAGGAGGAATGGAGCAATCTCTCTAATGGTGCATGTTCATTTTGATGCTTACCATGACAGTTGGAAGTTCTGGCAGAAGGAGGGATGATTCTAGAGTTACAGAATGCTAGAACTGGAAGGGCCTGTGAGTTCTTTCTCAATCCCTCACTTTACATGTGAGGAGTTGTGAGGCTTAGTGGAGGCCCAGTAGTAATAATCTCTGACATTTATTGAGCGCCTACTATGTGCCAGCCACTGTTGTGAATGTTTTGCATCTACTGCATTATTTAATACTTATAACAATGCTATGAGATCAGTACGATCGTTATTCTTACTTGTTAGAGGAGGAAGCTGAAGTTCAGAAAAATGAAGTGATTTGCCTAAGGTCACACAGTAAGTGCTGAGCCAGGGTGCAGGCAGCCTTAACTGCAGGATCTGTGTGCTTGACCCCACTCCACAGTACCAGAGCTTCCTCAGGTCCTACTGCTGGGTGGCTGGTGGTTAGAGAGTTGGGCTCCATCTGCCACAGCAAGCACTTCAACTGCTAATTGGTTGGTGGTCTCTATACCCTCTCCTTCCTCCAACTGAAGCTTTCTCGAACACAGTACGGGGATATTTCACTTTTTTATTTGTGCAGAGATTTAAAATCCTGGATATGTTTTCATTTGAGTAATTTCTTTCTTTATTTTAAGCCAAGGACCTTGACAGAGTGCTCCCTGCCCTGGAAGTAGTGCTGGGGGCCTGGTTTGTCTACATCCTTTGTAGGGACCAGTAGGGATCAGTCACATGTGAAAAGTGGCCATTATGAAAGCACGTTAGAAACTTACAAAAAACAAATAAGGGAGACTTCTGGGCTAAAAGATGGCGCATTCCACATCTTTAAGGGCTGCATTGAGACCTTTAAAAAAATCTAAGGGGCAGAACCCTCATCATATCTTCAGCATTGAAGGTGATAGTATGAACTGTTGATTTGTGGGAATAGCTATTTACCCCAGCAGTTTTAACCAGAAGGTTTTTTAAAATTAAGTGTTGTGTGTGTGTGTGTGTGTGAAATGTAAGCTTCCTAAGAATTAAAGACAATTAAAAAATCTATTCAATTTGTGTTTTGCCAACAAAAGTACTTTTAGGAAAAGTACTGCACCTCCATCCCTTTTGCCTAGTTATACCTTGCCAGATACCCTTCTTTTTTCTGTTTGTGTGCTCTCTGTCCTAGTTTTTTGACTTTTCTAGTTCTCCATGTTTCTTTTCCCCTATTTTCCACCCCACGCCGCCTGCATGACCTTAGGCTTTAAGCGTCTCAGTTCTGAGGAGCTGAAGATCTGAGGACAGTGATTATTTTGGTTTTCAGTTACCCTTGTCTTTCCCTTCCATCCTTTTTTTGAAAGCTTTTATTTTGAAATAATTTCAGAATTACAGAAAAGTTGCAATGATAGTAGAAATACAGAAAATATAGAAGTCCATGTACCTTTTACTCTAATGCATCAATTATTAACATTTTGCTACATTTACTTTATCTACTCACCTACTTACCTATCTATGATGTATTTTCTCAGAAGCATTTGGGAGTGAGTTGCCTACATCCTGCCTTTTTACTCCGTTGTGTTTGAGTGTATTTCCAAGGAACAAGGTTATTCTTTTACACACCTCAGTGCAATTACCACTGTCAGGATATTCATTTTGATGTGGTACTTTAACATCAGTCCATAACTGATGGGGTCTCCTGTCCTGATACCATCTGTATGGTAATCTTTCCTTCGGTGTGGGATTCCACCTAAACCTTATCGATGGAGTTTATTTACCTTTTTCAGTCCATAAGATTTGATTATGTAATAGTCATGTTAATTTTTTTTTGAACAGTTACGGTACAATAATAGTCACTTATGCTTTCACTGAATTGTGTTGCTGATAAAGTAGATTTTTAATAGAGCTATGTCTCTGAAAAGCAGTTTTTATACCAGGGCCCAAAGCCTGTGTATGAGCATGGCAGGCAGGCACTCTGTCCAGAGACAGGTAAGTGAGTTGGTAACATTCATAGTATTTTTACTGGCATCTTCTTGAATGCACTTTTGAAATTGCTGATTAAAAAAAAATTAATGAAATTGTTTGAAAGAGGCATGATGACACTGTGGAGATTGCTGGGCACATAGTAACTTCTCTGTCTTTAGGTACCATTCTGATACGTTTTTGCAATTATTTATCTATGCAAATCACATACCAAACCTCTTTAGAATGATTGTTCTTTGAGGGAGGTATTATCTTTATTTGAAAGATGAGAAAACTGAAGCTTTGAGCTCTGGAATAACTTACTCAACTGGTATAATTTACTCAGCATTTCATGGCTAGTCAGAAGCCAGAGAGGGATATGAGCCCAGATATACTTGTTATCAAACTCTCTGCTCTTTCTGTTGTATTAGACATAACAAGTTCGTTTCTGCTTCTTTGTAAAATCTGTTCATTGGTAGTGGCTGCCTGCAACTACACAGGGTGAAAGATTCCGAGGCTTCCTGGACTTTGGGAAAATAAATGCTAGGATTGATTAGCAATGTCTGCCTTGTACATGAGTGGAGGGTTGAAGGGTATCCATGCCTTGAAGTGATTACTCTGAAGTTGTACCCCCATATAATAATGGTGATAATAAAATCCATCCATTTTAAAAGCCTGTTACGTACCTTGGCCATTTTATCTCCCGTTCTCTAACAATTCAATAGTGATAGTGTTCTTGGTGTACAGAGAAGTTAACCAAGATACAGAGAAGTGGTGACTTTATTTAGCATCACACATTTGAAAGTGGCGGGGCTGAAATTTGACATATACTCACAAAAGCGTTTTTTCTTTACTAAATAAACCTGTATTTATATGGGTAACATGCCATATTATTTCTTAAATAAGAGCCTGCTACTAGATTGTCACAGTGACATATGAATATGAATGATATTGCATATGTAGTGATGTAAATTTTAGACATTGTTAAAGCCACGATAATAGTTGTACAGCTTTTTTGGGTGGTGTGAATAACAAATCTGAGGGAAAATAGGAATATATACCATTACTATTTTGATACTCCTTTTAGATCTAATTTACTCTTGAAATAAAAATATATATATACACTTTTGGTTTGGTTATAAAATTATTATGTCTGCTCAATTAAATTTAAAAGTACAGTTCAGTCAGACTGTAATTTACTCATTGAATTGATTTATAAGTTGCTAAGCTTGAGGGATTAGGGAAATAATAGGTTTTGCCAATTTATAAAATTCAGGCAAAAACTGGGGAAAACAGTCATATTTTCTGGACTTACGCTATGGTACCTAGATGATAGCTATGAGTGGGTTTAATATTTATCTTTCTCACCTCACTTTTCCTGTTCCTGTGGGACAGTCTAGTTGGAGAGGCAGACATTTATCAAGTAGTCACACAAATAAATATTCTTGTAGACTTTGAATCAGTGCTGTGAAGGAAAGGCGCAGCGTTTTATGAAGGGATCCTCCTTGTTCCAGTGTTCAGGGAGGGTTTCTCTCAGGACGGAGGTAGCGCTGAGTTCTGCAGGAGGGCAGAACCTTGTGTGTGAAGGGTAAGAATGGCATAGTTGAAGGTCCAGTGGTGGGAAAGTATGTAGATTTCTAGAGTCCTGTGGGGGCCAGTGTGGTCGGGAGAGATTTCCTGTTGGCAGTAGTGGTGGGTCCAGCTGACTAAACCTGGTGAGGGGTTGGCTGGTGGAGAGAAGAGGGAGGTTTCTCCCTCTGTCTTATCCCAGACTCTGACTTGTCCATGTGGGTGGGAGGGTGTTGTTTACAGAGATTAGAACCAGGTGGGGAGGTTGCTAAGCATCCAGGCAGTAATGTTGGTGGCTTATGGGTATAAAGTCTTAGGGCTCAGAGAAACCAGTCAAGGGAGACTGTCTTGCCAATGGGTTTCAGCCCCAGGCAAGTTCACTATGGATTCAATGTGACCAAAGAAAATGACAGCAAAATGTTCTTGGGGTGAAAGGGTTATACCAAACTTTATTTCCAGGTGGCAGGTCAGTCACTAAAATCCCGTTCACTCAGAGCAAGTCTACGTGCAGCAAGCCGGTCTCTGCCTCTGGGCCCCTCTCTCTGCACAGTTGCACAGCCGTCCTCTGGGTCTTTGTCCTCGGCGCTGCCACCACTCCAGCCTCTGCTCTGCTCTCCTGCAGCCTTGCAGCCCTGCCACCGTTTTGTGCCCAGAGTACTGGGCGGAGCTCTTTTTATAGAGTCAACAGCCATGTATTGCCCACAGCTGTGCAGTGAGCCAGTCAACCAGGGCCAGGTGAGAATCCTGGCCATAGGAACTCTCATTTTATCCACAGAGACACATGTGGGAGACACAGGTATGAGGAGGTAATGGAAGCTGTGGCTTACATTAAATTATGGAAAGTGAAGTTTTGACGGTTTTTTCACTCTTGTACTATTGTCCATCAAGAGGCCTACGTGCTAGTTAGAGCCCTACTTTTAACTGACAGTGTGGTGTTGAGACTGTCCTTGCCCTTTCTGTTCAGCAGATGTTAATCATTGCCAGGCATTATACTAAATGCTAGGAATGCAAAGACGAATAGGACAAAACTTCCACCTTTAATTAACTGTATGCTGGGGAGACAAAATAGATTAAATTATTGAGTGATTTTTGTTCTGACTTCAATTTGCTAATTTGTTAAGAGGAGCAGGAAAAAGATTTAGGAAGCTCTTACTATGTGCTAAATCCTGTGGTACCTCATTTCATCGCATGCAAGAGGTGCACATGACTGTATGCTCTGTTAAAGGTGAACTTGTTTTTGTAGCTAATAAGTTGTATAGGCAAGATTCACATCCAGATCTGTCTAACTCTAAGCCTCCTGCCTTTAATACCTTTCTGTCTTGAGTTCTAAGTGTTTTATTTTGAACTTTTGAGTATTTATTTTATTTATTAGAAAAGATGGAGAAATTTGAACAGGCAAGATGTTGTTACCCAAAGGCAGATATGGGCTTGTGCTCATGCAACAAAAGCAGTCAGGGAATCAGAAGAATGTTGTGGATAATGGAAAGGGTTCTGGTGGAGCCCTTCCTTCGAGAATGCCGATGCCTGGGTTTCTGTCAGTTTGTAGGAATGGCACTAGCAGTCATCTCAAGTCTCTGTCCTCTCCCTTGATCCCCTCAATATTTTTTTCAGTGATGTGGATGAGACACGAATGAAATGGCATGCTGGTTTAATTGGTGGTTGACATCAAGATAGGAAATGCAGTTAATGTATTAGATGTAATGCTAGAATGGTAACCAGAAATAAGCAAGATAAAAAAAATAAGCAGAGATAAAGACAAACTTCTGCCACTAGAGTCAACTAGCCAACTGTATAATGGGGGAGGTGGGGTTTAATCACAGTCGATGGGATGGATTGAGTGTGATGGGGCTGCCAAACAGAGGTCTGAGGCCACCTTAGTACCAATGCAGGCTCTGGAAAAAAGGAACTGAGTTCTTCCCCATAATACCTTTTGTGTTAAGGGGACCAAGAATTAACATATTTCATCTAGAAAAGAAATAAATGCAGTATCTTCAAATGTCCTACAAATGGACCAATGTGAAATCAATGACTATAAATTACAAGGAACAAATTTTCTTAATACAGAAGGAAATTCCTAGCATTCATGGTTATAGACACTTCTAGGAGATTCATACATGCATAACAGATAAATGAGGTTCTTTTTGGTTCTAAGATTCTGTATTTTGTTGCTGAATCTTTGTCAGGGTGTTTTAACAATTGTGATCAAATGAAAATGTATCAGAGTGCTTTGGAAGCGCGTGGTAGATGTTGGTCATTATTTGATAATGTAGGTAAGGAGGGTCTTCAGAGGGTTTCTAGAGGATTCCATGAACCTCTGACATTGTGTGCTAAATACAGTATATACATCATGGATACTTTTTTTTTTGAGAATTGCTAAAAGGTATTAGTCACAGCTTCCGATTGTTACTTTTTATTGATAGTTTATGGATGTTACTTTATACATAGGTAACATTATTTTATGGCTAATCTTAGTGATTTTGAAAAATAAAAATCCAGTGGTATTACACATTCAGAATAGAATTTAAAATGTAGTAAGGAAAAAAATAGTGTCTTCTACTTATGTTAAATGACAATGTATATGTGAAAAACAAACTTCTTTATTTAAAATTCTGTGCTGAAATGTGTTTATTTCAGATAAAAATTGCAAAAATAAAAATCTCCTATAATCTCATTTTTACAAAACTTCTTTTCTCGTCTCCTTGTCCTCATCCTTCACACTTTGTTCTGTGGTTCCATAAATATGTGTATGTTCTCTGCAAGTTGTCTTAAGGAAACCAAGACCAAAACCAAAAATATTGATAATGGTCATCTTTCCAAGTCAGTACATGAGTATTTTGGTTCTCCCTATCTGTCCCTCCTCCCCATTGCAAACGGCATCCTGGTTAGAGGGCACTGTGGTTCTTAGATCCAACCACAAAACAGCCTTTTCTGCCTTACCTATGTCTTAGAATTCCACTTCTTGATCTTTCTGTACCTTCATAGAATGTGGCAAGTATTCGAGTAGTGACAGCAGAACCCCCAAATTGTAGTTCATGTTTAAGTTCAAATCTTAATGAACAGGTACTTTCGTGTCATGAGTACAAGTGAGAACAAAATGGTCTTAGATGTAGATTGCATTTTTTGCTATCTCAGTCTTATGACTGTATGCAGATGCACCATACATGCGGGAGAAGGAACTGTGGACTTGAGTCAGGAACCTGCGTTCTAGGCCCAGCTCTGTACTGATATTGCAACACTGGGCAAGTCTCGGCAACTCTGAGCCTCTGTTAGGTCATTTGGGATGAGACAGTTTCTTTGGTAGTTGGATTATGTGGCTGTGGTGACAGTGGTAACTGAGAATCTTGGTGTTTTCTGGCTTTAAGAGGAATACACACTCTTTATGAAATTAGGGAGTAGTCTTTGGTGCTGTACTACTATTTTTGACTTAATCTGATTTTAATGAAATTGGGTGCATATATGTACAGAACCAGTGTAGGAATTGGTTAGTAATCTTTACTTTTTATTTTCACAAACCTTTTACTTTGTATGATCAGCCATCATTCTCCAGGAGTTACCGAGTCACCACAATCATCTAGTCATTTGTGCCCTATGCTAAGTGAGGTATAAAAAAGTGCAAAGTGTGGACCTTGCCATTTTAGGCTTACTTGGGAGGTAAGAAATAACACATGAAAAATAAAAAGAAGCACATGAGTTAACAATGCATACTAACTCATAAGTCTGTTGCAAGCAGCATAGGAGAGATTCTGGACAGGTCCCAAAGCTGCTGTTACTGGGGGTGCAGGAGGATTCTCTGCTATCCTTGAACCACCAGGACCTGAGTGAGCCTGGTTGTAGACAGGCAGAGAGGAGAGCAGGGGCCATCCTCAGAATGAGCGCCCACAGCTCCTCTCTCCCTGCTCATGATGTAAATGTGAGTGTGGGTATAGGGCTGGAGGAGGAGCAGTACGGGACAGCTGTGTGCCCTACAGCCCCACACCACAGAAAGCTATAGGAAATGCAGCATGCCTGGGAAAACACAGGCATTTTAGAGTTATATTTAGATATCATCACAGAAAAGTAAACATAGATTGCTTCACGATAAGGCAGCCACTAGTTACAGGTCACTATGGCTGGCTCTGATCATTATCAACCTAGTTTTCACATAGCTGTAATTCATACACATCACTCTGAAACATTTGACACAGTTTTATATGTGTTTTTCCATGTCTCTGTCTATTCCACTCTCCTGCTATGTTATGACTCATTCACATATTCTGTGATCTTGAAATAGTTGGGTTATTTCAGTTTTCTTCTTTGAAAATTAGTAAGCAGCTCAGAGATCTTTTATATTTCTATAGATTTTCACAATAATTTTGAGGTAGGTAATATTTTCCCCAGGTAGTTTGTAAGAAAGCTAAGAAATAAGCAACATACTTAGGGTCACACAGTGGGAGTAAGTGAGGGGAGAAGGGCGTGGACGCACTCTGATTCCAGAGCCCTTGCTTTGCCCACTGGACTGTACTGTCTCCCTTCAGTCTTAGAAATGTAGTTGCAGACGTATTTGGATAACATAGCACCCCTGCCCCATTTGAGAGAGTTATTAGAGTTGGTACAGGATATACTTTTTAAAGCTTTTGTTTAAAGTTTATTGTATTATTTTTCAGGAAGAGTTTCACCACTACTTTATACCTAGTAGTTCAAATAGTCATTTATTCACATTGGGTTTTTATTATTTTTTTCTGTTTTATAGGTAATGGAACATTACTTCAGAAATTTTCTTTAGTTACTGGTAAGATAGAACATTTTCCCAAGTAAAGATTCAAAGGGGAAGAATTTCTTTCTTTCTGTGTGCTCTTGTTTAGTCCAGTTATATAGATGTGATCATAAACCAAGAGGATGTGAGAGTTCTTTCTGTGGGCTTTGTTGTAAGGCTTTTCTTCAGTTTGTGGTTTGATGAACTGGGCTGAAAAAATTTGTGCAACATTATTTTCATAAACTACTAATACTATTGCCTTGATATTTATGAGTAAATACAATTGTGTAGATACCTTCATTGTAAATATATGTGTAGGTGTACTCAGGAAGAATGGGAATGAAGGACTAAGTATAATAAAAAGCATCAAGTATTTCTAAAGTGTGCTTCAAATATCCGAGTTACTCTTTACCTTGGTAGTTGAATTCCCAGGCCAGCCTCTGAAAACCTATTTAACCTATAATATAGCCTAACTGTGCTACCTAATAAGTCTAGACTTTATATTCAGATATTTATTTTAAATACACATTGTACTCCTATTTAGCAGTCCTGGGACAGGAAACCTGAAGCTATTGAAGGATGTAGGCAGCAGTGGGAGCTTCTCATAAGGAGGTTCAGGAAAGTGTGTGTGTGTGTGTGTGTGTGTGTGTGTGTGTGTGTGTGTGTGCGTGTTTGTGTGTGCATGTTTGTGTGTGCATGTGTGTGTTAGGACTCATGCGTACGTATATATCCAAAGGCTTACTGGAATAAAGAGGAGTTAAAAGAAAGTCTTACCAAGTAAGAAAATTGGATTAGAAGCTGAGTAACCATACCTAGGCTGGTTATGTTAAGAGCTCTTTGGAAATGGATGGTGCACATTCTGGCCTTCAGAGCACTTGTCTTACTTTACAGAATTGAAGCTCAAACTGCAGTAATTGTGGAGTGGTATCTAGAAGGGAAAACATGTTTGAAATAACATATTTAGTGAAGTATTTGAGGACTATTCTTAATGTGAATGATATCTGATACAGCATAAATTTTATATGAGAAACGGATGTGGTGATGCTCTGTAATCAATAGGATAGATGATAAAAGTATGAAATTGTTTGGTCAAACCAATTGTTTGGTTTGTTTTTTGGGTTAGATGTGAATATGAAAAGCAACTTGACCTTAATGGTTTTTGGAAAAGTCTTAGATGTGATTTTGATTTTGTTGTTTTTTTTAAGGAGATAATAGTAAAAAGGAGAGGTTGAGCCTGCAGTTGACGTATTTAATGTTAAAAATAGCAGGAGGACACAGCGGGATGAATTTGGATGGTGGATGAATATTTAATGAAAGGCCATAGGAGAGAAGGTTAAAATTAAATAATCGCACTGTAAGTATCTGTTTTCATATCTGAAGTCTCACTGAAAGGTATTTGATGCATTTTGAGAGGTACAGATATTCTGTGTATTTCATGCTTCCGATTTTCAAAAATCTCAGGGTTAGCTAACATTTTTGACATGGGTGCAAATTAACTGAATTTTAAGTAGGACTTTGAGAGTTTATGGCAGTGATGAGACAGATATTACAAAACAATTTTAGTCACTGATAAGATGAACTTGCTGCACTGTTATCTACAACATTAAAATAAAGACATTCCAATAATTTTTCCATTTAAAATTTCTGCTTTAATTAAACCAGTTTTGGTTGTGCACTATTTAAAGTAAAGTAAGTAGACTTTCCCTGTGCTCTGGTTAATCCAGATTGAATGTGAAGATAGGGCTGCCTCAGGGCCCCATATGGGAAATTTAGCCCGAGATCTGATTTCCTCAGCCTCTCTGTTGGCTGGGTGGATTCTGAAATCACAAGTCCAGCCTTCAGGTTTTCACACTTCCACTTCCATAGAAAGTTTTATTTTATCTTTTGAAAGGAAGTGTGGAAAATAATTACATTTTGCTTTTATTAGGCATAATTCTAATTTAAATCATTCTGGGAAGAGTTAATTCTTAGTCCTCAATTTTAGTTTTGTTACAACGTATCCACAGACATGTCTGTATATTGAATTGTGAGTTAGCATCGGTTGTGTGACATCAGTATACTGTTGGAACTATTTCTGTCATTGTAAGTGCAACATTTAAAAAATTCCCTGAAATTGTGAATTTTGAGCAGAACTGTTCGGCCTGCACATATTTTCATTCAGGTGAGGTCAGTTCCTGGCAGACTCCTGACTCCCTTGGGCCAGAGCTCTGCTGTAGGAAGGTGTTAATGCCCCTCGTAGGCCCGTTGGGATGCCCCCTCCTCGCAGGGCCTGTGTCCAGGGGGGCGTCTGCTGTGTCGCATTATAATCTGCAGGGCCTGTCTCCTTCAGAGAACCGTTCGTTTCTGTAGGACAGCCCCTGAACACCGCTCGCTCATTTTTCTGCCTCCAGTGTCTGGCACAGTCACACAGTAGATTCGTGGTAAATGTGTAGAGAATCAGGTGATGAAAAGCGACCCCCAGGGTCAGCCCTACGCAGGAACATGGGCAAAGAGCCCCTCGGCCCCTGGGCGCAGTGCAGGCGGGAGGGAGGACCGGCAGCCCTCGCGGCCCTGCGATCGCGGGTTCCAGGCCTGTGTTCCCGGCCCCCCGACTCGCGTCCCGTGTGCGCCTGAGCCTCCGTTTCCCGTCACCTCTGTGATGTGCCTGCCCCTGTCAGCCTCCTCCATTGCAGCCTAGTCAGCAAGTGCAACGAAAGCTTTGGCCCTCTCTCGCCACCAGGCACCTGGGCTGCATGTGGCCTGGCTGCTCCTGCTGCGTGGGACCCACCCCACCTCCCGTGGCACCATATCTGTGGAGCCTGTGTGTTCTGACCACTCTTTTGGTCTCACTGGGGGCTCCTTTCCCCTCTCCCTCCCTTAAAAGGTGATATTTCCTCTCCCCATTGTTCTCTTTTTCATATATTCTTCCTGGATAAACTTCTTGTGTTTCTACATACTTCTACTTATAATTCATCCAGTATTTATTGAACATTTGCTGTGTGTCAGGTGCACTCCCTGACTTACGTCCTGGAGGTGTACAAGGAGTAAAACAAAAGTCACTGCTCTCCAGGGACACACGTCCTGTATATGCTGACTTTTCTCTGTTTACTATTCGAAGCCAGACCTTATTCCCCAAGCTGCAAACTTACTGTGTCTCTCCCTTCTGGAAATTTTCACCTATAGGAACCTCAAATTTAATGTGTAGGATACTGAAGGCTGCCATTGGCTGGCTCTTCAAGCCTGCGGGAGCAGGTTCATCTGCTTCTAGCCCTCCTCCGTCCCAGTCAGTGTCTTACTCATCTGTTAAGGCACCCTTGACTCCTGTCTTCTTCCATCACTCAGTGTCAGGTGGTGCTGCATTTCCCTCCTACTGCTTGAATCTGGGCTTGTTTTCTCCCACCACTGCTAGCAGTACAGGACCTTCGCTCACCTCCCTGCAGCCCAGCCCAAGGGGGCTCTGGCAGCTGCCTGAGAGAGCAATCCTGAAAAGGTGGATCTGACTATAGCTCTCTTCTCTGTTAAAAGCACCCTGTGAAGATATAATCTGAAGCTTTTAAAATGATGTAAGGCCCACCCATGTACTGGCTTTTGCCTGATGTTGTAGCTGCTTCTGTGCAGGTTCCTGAGATCCTGCTTCATTTGGATTAACACTGCTTATGTTTCCTCATACACACTAGGCAGCTCATCTCCCATGAGACTGTGCTTTAAAGCCTGTTTCTTCTGCTTTGTGCTACTCTGTGCTCTGTCACTCCCCATCTTGAACCTGGCGTCTTCCCATTTATCCTGCTAAACCTTAAGTCTACCCGAGAGTCCCGTGTACTTACCTCTGTGTGAATATGCAGTCTGGCGTACAGTAGGGATCAGTATATGGTTTTGGAAGGAAGGAAGGAAGGAGCTTGCTGGATGAATGCTGCAGGCCTGCTCAGCATATGAGGAAGGAAGGACTTCCCCCACTACTGCATTCACTGCTCCTTGGAAGCCCCCAGGGCATGAAAGCCCAGGCTGAGGCTCCAGTTCTGCCTCTCCCAAGTGGCCTTGGCCCTGAGGCCCATGGGCTGACTCACCAAGCCAAAAATAAAACTCAAAGTCTACTTTTGAACTGGTTATGTTTGGTAAGATGCTTACTTACATAGGGAAGGTGGCTTGTGACTCATAGTCTGGGTGCCTATTCGTGTGCACTGGTAATTTTTTAAATTTTTACCCAGACATTCTGTACTATCTAAAAATCTATCCTTTCACTTTCTAGTGAGCACTCAGATGCATTAATGTTTGATCAGAACTTGCAGACTCAGGTCTAAAGAAAAATAGTTGTTCTAAGAATTCTTTGAAGTCAGAAGGTGTTGCTGACTACTCAGGATAGTGGGGCTTTATTACGAATAAACTGAAAGAGCTGGATGAGGTTAACTATCATGTTCATTTCCTATGTGCACAATAGAATTATAGAAGCAAATGTTTCTCTCTGCTCAGGATGCAAAATCTTTCCCTATATTGTTTACACTGGATCCCTCTTGTTAAAACCTTCCTAAAAACAAAAAATAAATGTCTTGGATCCCTTTAGGTTTTCCTCTAATGTTCTTGCAATGTTTCATTTGCCAGGTAGTTGTTGTCTAATTGAAATAAAATCAACATATAACACTATATTAGTTTCAGATGTTACAACATAATGACTTGATAATTGTGTTTCTTGTATGTCTTTAATATTTTCAGAAGTAAGGATAATTGTGTTTTTAATGTGTAAGTTAAGCCTTTGCAATAAATAATGACTTGATAAACCTACCTCTTCCCTTATTTCTTCACAGGGCAGCCCAATGGATCCCATGGTGATGAAGAGACCTCAGTTGTATGGAATGGGCAGTAACCCTCATTCTCAGCCTCAGCAGAGCAGCCCTTACCCAGGAGGTTCCTACGGCCCCCCAGGCCCACAGCGGTATCCAATCAGCATCCAAGGTCGGACCCCAGGGGCCATGGGAGGAATGCAGTACCCACAGCAGCAGGTTTGTGCTGGTTTTTGCCCCCACCCGAAGTGCTGACAGTTTTGTCTTGGTCTTCTGCTGTGTACCTAAGATTGTTATTGGGAGAATCAGGGCATTTCACAGATTTTCTGCTTTAATCTTCATAATTTCTTCAAGTAATCTCAGGTACAATTTTCTTTTTTTTTTTAAAGAAGGGAAAGTGAGCTTCTTATTCTTAGAACAAAGTGGACAAAATACCTGTTTGGTAGGGGGCTCGTGTCACCACTGTGTTTGAAAGGTGGACCATGTCATCATTTTGAAACACATTGTAAAGCTCTAAACCCTGAAGTGAACTTGGCTTTCTAACTTTTCTGATGTCAAACTGTGTCAGATTTTGAGCTATGAATAGGCTTCTAGAGGCAAAGTTTTAAGTTATTTAGAGAAAAAATAACCATGAAGAGGTATTAACTTTTAAAAAAGGTTTTAGTTTTCCAAAAAGTTGTCTTCATTTTTTTAACGTATTATTTGTTCCATACCTTTTGAAAAAGGTTTTTGTGTTTCATATAAAAGGATTTGATGTGTATCTGTTCTCTTAGTTTTTGATGGGTTTTGTGTTTTTATTTAAAACAAACAATAAAAGACTTCTTCTGTTAAAAAAAAGACCCAATATTATTCTCCTTTTTCTCTGAAATCAAATAGTTGGAGTTAACTCAGCTGGACTATCTACTTTCTAGTAGTAGGAAACTTAGAGCCTCTTGCGCATGGGAGAGGATATCCTTGTTACGCTGATCTGAGGAAGCATGAAATTTGGAAAAGACTAAACTAGATTCAGAATTGTTAGGACATTTAGTTCCTAGAAACACCAGAAAGGTTTAATTATAAATTTGCACACCATGCCTTTTACCCATGGGGTGTTTTGGGCTGATACTGTGTACATTTTACTACTTCCAGTTAGGTTATCCCATAATGTCACCAATAATCCATTCCAGGGTTTTACAGTGTTTCTTCTCAGGAGGTTCTTCCCTATGTTAGTCCAGAAGTCATCTATGGAAAAAAAAATGGATAGAGCTTTTTGGTGTCCCTGAAGTGGATGTTTTAGGTCTGTCATGCTTTATGCTCCAGAGCTGTGTACTAGTAGTTCATTAAGTAGCATCATGTCTTTCTTTGATGGACAGAATACTGTCTTTTCTCTCTTTGTACCTCCTTTGGTGTTATTTTTATTTTAAGGTGATTGTAAGGAAAGATAGAAGGAGCTCAGCCTTTGAATCTTACCTGTTGGCTCCGTAAGCAGCCCTCATAATTCTTACCCCTTATTTACTAAGGATTGGCTGCTCAAGTTTAGCAGTAGTCTGTCTCTTACATAGTTAATTGTACGCATAATGTTTTTCAATATTACTTCTTTCTTCCAGTAATATTTTGTTGCCTAGAGTGGAAAAAAAACTGTTTAGTTAAAGATGCTGAATATGAGAGGGAAATGATTTGTAAATGATTGAAAATTAAAGTGAGAGAGGTAATTTTCTCTCTCACTTCCTTCTTTTAGTTTTAAGCTAATTTGCTCTTAGTTGAAGGGAAGAAGACCCAGGCAGTAGCTGCTACAGTCCTATTTCTACACCAGGGCTCATTTCATTTGGGGGCTGGCGGTTCTGTGTTATATGCTGGCCATGGGAAGAGAGTAGAGGGAGAGAGGTAAGAATAACAGGACTGGTGGAGAAGAGTGGGTACTGACCACTCCTTGCTTCTGCACCATCCTTTCCACTGTATTTTCCTGATGTGAAATTTGAAAACATTTTAAAAAGTGCTGTTCATGCAAGCTACTTACATGCTCCTTTATCTTTTTTTCTGAATGAGTTAGCCTTATTGGAAGCTTTTGATATTGGCTTAGTTTGCAATCCCAAAGTGGGAATCTAACATATGGAG
The DNA here is from genome assembly GCF_040802235.1 of Manis javanica. Lineage (NCBI taxonomy): Eukaryota > Metazoa > Chordata > Mammalia > Pholidota > Manidae > Manis > Manis javanica. Next base: position 71,487,714 of record NC_133168.1, read on the forward strand.
AGGGTTTGTGAAGAAAGATTGTCTAAGAATATTTGTTTCATTGTTTTCTTCCGTGCATGTGTAAGGCTAAAAGTAGAGGACACACAGATACAAGGAGAAAAACCTCAGTTTTCTTAGCTTCTTAGCGTTATTTAATCCCTGTGGCTCCTAATATATTTTCAAGATCCAAAAGCTCTTGGATTTATTTGAAGGGACAAATTGATGAAGATAACCCACCAAGTACTTCGGCATATTTTTAATTAAGATTTTAGATTAGGTATTTTATTGCTAACCAAAAGAAATGCCTAATTCTAATTAAGCACAGATCTTTCTGACAATGAAAATACTGCATCTGTTAAGAAACTAAATGCTCTGGCTGTAAAATCAAACTTTCATACTGAGTTCATCATAATCAAGTGTTCTAAATAGTCTGTATTTTCAATCTTTTATTTAGTTGTAATACAGCCTTAAAATACAGTATCTTGTTTTGAAATCTAAATGGCTAAAAATAGCTGTGAATGAATTCTGAATATGTGTAACATTTTAAAGGGGATACAGCTTTTGTAATACCAAATTCATGTGATCACTTAGGTGTAGGCTAAATAATTAATAGTTTTGAAGTGGATAAAGATAGTGAAGGTTTTGGGTAAAGGTTATTGGAACACATTTATTCTGTTAGCTTTAGTTTGCGTTCGTTGGTGAGGAATTTTCGGAGAGTTGCTTTGTTTGCACATTTTGGATAAGTATAAATTTGTCCACAAGCAAGGTCCTGTCACAGTGATTGGCCGCTGGTACTATCCATCTTCTCCTCATGTTGATGTAATGGGCTGAGCATTGTTGTAGTTGTGGCTGCTTGCTTATGTTCTTCAGGGAAAAAAATTGAAAGATAATGATTAATGATGACATTGAATTTTTATGAAGTGGACATCACCACCTAGGCATGACCTTGCTTTGGATGGCTTCCAAAGCTTTCTGTGTTTGGTTTGTGAACCTCTAATGAACTGAGTCCAGTTCATTTAATATTGCTCGTATATTTCTGCAAAGGATTAAAATGCAGGAATTCAGGTTTGTAAATTGAGTTGCCTACTTACCAGCTGAGTGGTAAGTTGTCGTTGGCTCAGGGGTCCCAGTTTGATTCCTGGCTGGCATTCCACTCCTGTGATAGGAATTTTAAGTGAGTATTCTGTTAGAAAGAACTGCAGTGCTTACAGGAAATGTAACATGGATAGGATCCCTGCTTACTTGTCTCTGAGAGTCAGAAGGAACTGGCCACTGAGTGTTTGCTTTTAGTGTTAACCTGGTGATTCTTGATTTGTATGGTGATAATTTTATTTTTGAAATGTACTCACGACTGGGTCTTTGAAGCATGACATGATAATAGTACATCATTTTGGTATTTATTAACTGGAACTAGATTTGTGGTCTTTTACTTGCTGATTCTCCCACATCATCAGGCAAATTCATGGCTAAACAGATTAGTTTTGCATGGTGCCCTAAAACCTAGCCTGCTTGGGTTTTTATTGAGCTGAGAGGGGAAATGAATTTTCTATGCCTCTGTGGAGAATGTTCTGCCTCTAGGCTTGTAGAATTCAAACCTGGGGATTGTTAGCAGAAGTACACTGGTTGATTTCATCTAATACAGAGCTACACAGAGAATGTATAATCTTTAAGGTTACTAGACTCTGACTCGGAGTTTTCAGATTTTTTTTTGAGTTAGACACCAAGGTATCCTTTGTTGGATCAGGGATGTGGGTGAGCAAATGTTTTATTTTTCTTGTCCTTTGTGATCATAAATGTATACATAGGCCTGTGCCAACTTGCTTTAAAAATATTTTCATAAAACAAATAGCACCCAGGGGAAATAGACTACAGAAGTGAAGATACATTTATTTGTGTCAAACAGATTTCAGCTACTGTACGTAGTCTGAGATTTTTCTGAGTTATCAAGGGTTACTGGGCTGATATTTTAACCATCTTTATCTTGTTGCAGATATTTGTATAATCTGATGCCTATTGGCATTATAAAACCAGGGAAAGGGAAAGAAGGCAACATGTTTTAAGTTCATGAATGCTTTCATGATGGGAAAACACGACTTTTCTAGTTTTTAAAAATACATCTGCATTGTGAAGACCTTTACAACAACAAGAGGATGGATAATGCTCATTGTTTTGAAAGATATCATGGCAAAATTAACTAGAAATTAGTTATTTTTAGTTGATTCATCTGAACTTTTTCAATCTAAATAAAAACTGAATTAAAAACTCAGGTTCTTTTGTAAAAGAACTTAGAAGTAAATAGGTATTCTAGTTTGTGCCTTTATCTTCTATAGCTTTTGGATATGTCTGTTTTGCTGTGTGATTTTGAGTAAAACATTTATTTCAAAACATAAGCATTTTATTTGGTACCATCTTAACAGCCAAAACACTTCTTCCAATGCAAATGTTTATTTTGGCAGCAGTTGTTTCTAAAAGGAGACAAACATTACAATTGTTTGGCTAAAATAAATGTTTTCTTTGGTGTTATTAAGGCAGCCAAGCAAGTTTGAGGATTCCCACCTGTGTTACTTTCTATTGTCAGTCTATTTCTGAAAAAATTTTTGCTTTTTAAAATGTAATTAAAATCATGATTTGATACAGTTTGCACGATGTCTCTGAAAAATCAGGATGAATGGGGAAGGGGAGGGACTGGTTAAAGACTTAGAAATTCCAGTGTTTTTTGACATGAAAATTTTGTTTAGACTGAGTCTCTGAATCATAAATGTGAATCCAATAATCAGGGCTTAATTTTGGCTTTATCTAAAAGAGTTTAGACTTCCTGTTTTCAGGGTGTAACAGGATAAGAAAGGGAGGCTTGACAATGTAATGGAGAGGAATGGGTGCCTCATGTCTGTTTTACATTTTTTGATAGTTTATATTCACTCAGACAACCACCTGTACCTGTGTAGTGTATCCGTACCTACTTGCACACACATATGTCAAACAGACCATTTGTGTGACAGTGGTATCCTAGTGTAATGAAATATATCTGTATATGTATATTAAAGAATATATTAAGTGTATATTTTATGTGTATAGATATGCATACAGTACACATGTAAACAAACCACAAATACATCAATAAACTGAAGGGGGAAACATTTTGGTCAGTAAAGTAGTGAATGCTGTGGGACCTCTTTCACTATTCTGTTTACAGCATTTTTATAGATGGATGTGCTGTGCTAGGAGACTTGGAGCCAAGCGGCTTTGCGTGTACACCTGAGATGTTTGGAGTCCTTTCAGCGGATTGCGGATTTGTATAAATAATGGCCTTTTCTTGCCCACCTTTGTCTTACTTCTTCTGTTGTTCTTCATCAGGGAACGTGAAGGTATTTAAGGTTTACCAACAAGGTACATTTACACTGCACACTTCTGCTTCCAAGTAGATAGCAGATGCCACTGTCTTTGATGCCAGAGTTCCCTGTAGGTGGAGTTTTATACCAGGAAAATAGTTTTGAAAAGATTTGTAGATATGGTGATTTTATTTGCTTCTTAAAATTTAAATTTCTGGAATATTTAAGTGGTATTAATTATTCACTTTTTATATTATAGTTGAATTTGAATGTATTTTGAAGCATTCCGTGTGACATTCTTAGAAGAGGCATATCAGAAGAGATCATATTTTAAGTCAAATGGGAATTTTAAAATCTTCAGCCCTTTTCCTAAAAATAAGAAAAGACCAGGTTTTGTACTTGAAAGTTTAATGAGAAAATGTGAGATGATTTCACTTTTTGTTTGCAAAACTACTTTTATACTAAGAAGTTTATATACATACATACATAATATATATATATATATATATATATATATATATATTTTAACATTGAGCATTTAACATTGCTCTAGATAGTTTACAGATTATATAAAGTATACAGTGCCTGTTCTTTGCTGGTAGCTTATACTGTTTTGTCATTAACATATGAATTCTATATATTTTACATATATATATATATAGACGTTCAACCTAAAATTTCTGTGAAGTTCTTCTATTATGTTTTTATTTTTGAGGTTCAAATTGTAAGGGTTTGTTTTCTTTCACCAAAGAGACATTAAACATTATATTTATGTTAACATTTAAACAATTTGAATAAAATGAACAGTTGATATCAGTAAAACCAATCAACCACATTCCTTCCATGCTCCCTGAAAAACAAGCAACAACAAAATTGGTTAACCACACAAAGGCCCCAGAAGATAAATTGAAAGTTAAAGTGACAAAATGGCCTATTTTAGACCAGTGGTTCTCAAGCTTTGCTGAATGCTTTACAGACTCAGGGGATGGACGCCCATACCATGTACAGGCCTCCCTCTGTCATTCTCTGAGCTCACAGGTGACTCTCCTGCACAGCCTGCGCTAACAACCGAGAGTCAGAGATAGACCAGGAAGTAAGGACTGCAGAGCAGGTTCCCAGCCAGCAGCATTACAGTCCCTGGGAGCTGTTCTCAGGCTTTCCATGGTGAGTCAGCAACCACCACTGCCCTAAAAGGATGAAATGAGCATAGGACGAGGAGTTTTAGTCCTTGTTCATTAATGCTTAATCTGTGTGCCATGTTGGAAAAATCTGGACGTCACTCTATTCACCTGCCAAATTCGGGAGTTTGACTACAAGATCCCCCAGCTTGGATTTTCCCTTTAAAATAACAATAAATTAATATCTTTTCATTTTAGTTTTAGGATTTAGAGTCTTGTCATCTCAAATGCAATCTTCTGAAATTTATGGGTTGATGTTTGACAGGTTGTATTAATATAACTACTAACCCAAATTCTTCAAAATTTTTTCTAAAGGGGAAAGAGGTGTTTCTTCCTCAAAGATTAGGAAATTGTTGCAATCAGTGCAATAAATTATTTTCTAACTTTTAATTTTATTATCCTTAAAGTAAAATTTTTCTCATAACCTCTTCTGAATACTGAGTGTGTATTATGTGTGTAAAATGTAGTCTGTCCTTTTTAAAATATGTAGAAAAATCTTAAGGTTGAGATGCTAACTTTACTTGGAGTCACAAAAAGAAGCAAAAAAGAGATTCAGAACTTTCTTATTAATTTAACACATTATTACTTTCTAAGAAGTTCTGCAAGTATGAATGTTCTGTACAACCTTGGGGTAAACTGTGCAGTGAATTCTGAATAGAAATAAGGTTTAAGTTCTGTGCTATTACTCTGACTCCTCTTTGACCCCCATGAAGGGTGGACTAGATGGCTTTGCCTTTGTATTTTAAAACAGATTTTTTTCTAAGGGGAAAAGGTTTTTCTTGTATGTTTTATGGCAAAAAAAATTCTTTATGACAGTATGGTAATTTTTATATGCAAAAAATCTGTTAAGGCCATTTGCTCTCTTAGTTTTGAAAAATAAACTTTAAAAGTTAAATCAGCAGTTTTAGCAGTTAAATCTGCTAAAAATGCTTTAGCAGAGAGGGAGATGTGAAAGAAGATGGGTGGAGCATGAAGGGAAGAAGGAAATTACGAGAGGAAATCCAGGAAGAAAGAAGCAGCCTTGCTTACCCGAGAGTGGCTGCAGACGCCTCACTGGCCCGCGGGACCCTGCTCCGTCCGGGTGTCGCAGGCCTCTAGAGGAGCTCCCCATGTGGAGCCAGGTGTTAGGAAATTCCTGGGAATTCTGGAGCCGAGACCTGAGTGTGGTTTGTGTGTATGTATGACACAAACATCCCTTGCCTACTGATACAGCCCCAAAGCAGAACTTGATAACTGTGCACACTAGCAGGAGTTACCCAGCTTTTCTTTTCCTGCCAAGAAGTGTATTTAATCTAGAAAACACTGTATTCCAAAGAAGTCTCTCTTTATTGGTGTTGAATTGTTAGTACACCTTTTCTTTTTTTTTTAATGACTACTGAACAAGCCAGTGGAATTTGTTCTTCAGGGTTAGTCAAAGGCAAGGGTCCAGGTCAGGTTCTATAAAAGATCGGACTTTCAAAAAGCAAGGGTAATACTAATATTAATAGCAAAAAGTCAAAGTATTGAATTAAAATGCAAAACTCTATCATTGCTGAGATAATTAATTTTTGCTTCATGGACTTGAGACTTAGAAAAACTAGCTCTACTTGGATAGTTATAGTAGTTGGTTCCAAGGAGGGCTAGGGGAAATGTCTGTGGGGAGGAGAGCTCCAATCTGAGATGCAGCACAGAAAAGACAGCCAAGTAGGGACTGTTCCCCAGTACTACAAATTAAGGATTAGATGATCCTTTATAATCAGTATTATTAGCATTGCTTCCAGAGAGAACTGGGGCGAAGGAAAGGATCAGAATAATTGTTGGCCTGTGGGCTCTATGACCTTAAAATACTTCCTTTAAAGTGTCAACCAAAAGGAGACTTCCCTTTCCTTTAATTGGTATATTACCTTGAAATTTCCAATATGATTTTCTGATATCCCAATAATCTAGGTATCTTAAGCATTTTACTTCTTTGGAGATACTCATCAGTGTTCTGGGCTTCATAGAGAAGAAAGACTGTCCTTCTTTATATCCTACTTGTAAGCCCTGTGCCCTTTGTCTGGGGTCTTGGGAGATAAGGGGATTTTATTCTCCCCAGTAGGTGTCCAGATTTTGATAGTTGGGGAAAGAGGGAAAGACTGTAATTCTCTTCCAAGTCCACTGGGCTGCCAGGGGGAGCTCTGGTCCTTCTTCACTGGTGTCTTAGACTGAGTTCTTCGCTATTTTTCTTCTGTGTTGACTTCAAAAATAAAGGGTGGAAAGAATGGTAACCTGGTGACATCATCAGCTCTAAGTCTTCATGACATCAGGTGTCTCACAGCACACTTAGCGTACTTCCCAAATGGCAGTTAAAGGACCATCGACTACACACATGCAGCAGGTCATGAGAGCAGTAGAGAGTGGGAGACAAGGCAAGGGCTCTGGAAGGGATTCCAGTTCCCCCCAGGGACCTACTACTGCTGAAAGTCAACAGACATTGGGTAGTAATTCCAAATCAAAGACAGGTGTGGTCAGTCTAACTTGAAAGAATTTAAACATCTGAATGCATGTTAGCTGCAAGGGAGGCAATGGATTTGAGTTCTGAATTCTAACCTGTGGAGGCGGAGCTTTTGGTTACTAAGCCTTCAAGGAGAACACAGAATTATTATTGACAGCTCAGAAGTCTCTCTTGTGAAGAAATCCCCCCCCACCCCCCCAAACCTCTCCTCCTCTCTCAGCAAGTGGCCACTCCATCCTTCTACCTGCCCAGGACAGAACCTCACCGTCATCCTCTTTTTCATGTTTCAGTCTGTTACATAATCCTGTTGTCTTCCTTCCAAGTATAGCCAGAAACTAAGTACAACTCACCCCCTTGACGGCTAACATCCTGGGCCAAGCCCCACCATCTCCTGTTGGGATTCCCACAGTCTGTTTTAGCAGAGCAGCCAGGCCAGATGGTCCTCTTGAGGGGCGTGAGTCAGGCCAGGGCAGCACTCTTGACTCGTCACTTCCCTCCAGTCCCTGAGGCTCCACTCCTGCCTACGCCCCTCTCCCACCCTCCCACCTTGCTCCATCCTCGGTGCTTTTGTTTTTTTTCTTCTGCTTGGAAGGCTCTTCGCCAGCTACTCTCTTACTTTTAGATTTCTGTTCAAATATTTATTTGAGATACAGACCGTGAATTACTCAAGTAAAATTACACACTCCCCCACCCCTCGCCGTGTTTCATTTCCTCCATAGCACTTACCACTTGGGGTACATTTGTCAGCTTGCTGTCTGTTGCTTCTATTAGGACATAAGCTCTAGGTGGCTGGGCTTGGTTTTGCCCCCCTCTAGCCATCATCTAGAGCAGTACATGGCACTCGATGAGTATCTCCAAACAAACGAAGGGAAGAATTTGCAGAATTGTAGACTGGCTGGTAAAGTCTATGGAGCTCAAAGAGGAAAGGGCTGAGTGTTTTAGTTTTTATCTGCCACCTGGGCTTGGCTGAGAGATGGGCTCTTTGATCACAGCTCTCCCAGTCTTAGGGCCCAGCTCCCCAATGATGGGGAAGCCTGCTGACCCTGCTTACAGAATCCTGATGAATTTCTGGCAGTTGAGCTACCACTACAGCAGGGTGTTTCTCTGTTGGTGCCTCTTTGAGTGTGTATAGTCTTATGGGCTTGTGTCCTTCTCTCTGATACTGATGAAGAACCTGCAGACAGCTGCTGCTTCAGGGCCAGTAATGCTCCTCTGAATTCCCTTGTATTGAGTTAATGCACTAAGTAGGGGAGGTGAGCGAAGATGCTAGATCATAGCTGAACTGGGTTTGGCCTAAGTGTGGTGCAAGCTCAGATAGGTCTTCATCCTGACCCCAGTCATCTGACAGTGCTTACTGAGGAAAGCCCACCAAATAGTAGGATGCTGTTTATAGAAAACAGATGTTTTTCCGGTAGGGATTTACTGCTAGAGAGAAAAGAATTCCTTCATAGTGGAGGCAGAGCTCTGCCATGTGTGGTGGAAGCATGGGGGCTGAGAAGGGGGCATACAGCACTCTGTGGTGGGGAGTATTTATATCAGTGCTTATCCTGGAATTGTATAAAAGCCCGTGTTGTTTATGGGAAAAAACCTTAAATGTGACCCTTTAGCTCTCCATAAGTGAAACTGGTAAGTTGAACCCACTGTTCTTAGCAGACACTGTTTTCACAAGCTTCCTGTGTTCGGAGCACTTCTATAAAGCTTAGCTTTTACGAAGGGTGTGTTGTAGACTGAGATTGGGGATTGCTGCCTTTATGCCTACACTGCACTCTGCTTGTTTACAGAAGTGGTGGTCACGGCCACACCTAGAATGGAAGTTAAACCTCAAGTAAAGAAATGTAGTTTAGATTGAATTAAACAAAATATCCCTATGTGCTTTATTCTAGTGGAGGATGGATGATAGATAAGTGATGTCCCTGAGGCGACAGGAATGTAGTGCCTTAGTATATATGTTGTCTCATTGTCCTCCCCTTCCTCCTCCTCCTTCTCATCTTCCTGGGCCCAGTTTCTAATTTTTGAAATGTGAGAGATTGTCACTAGGTGGAAATGATGATGATAAAAACTGTGTCAGGCAGCACACTAACTTACACACTGATGTTCTCATTCAATCCTTGCCATGCTTCTGTTTATTCCATTTCATAAATAATAATAATAGCTAATGTTTATTAGGGCTCCCTTTGTGTCAGGCACTATTTTACTTGTTTTACATGGACTAACTCAGTCCTCAGCGCTGGCCTTCTGAGATTAGTGTTACGATCCTCAATCTATAGATGAGGAGACTGAGGCAAGGGAGGTGAATGAAGTTGTTGAAATCGACATGCTTACTTCGTGGCAAGCAAGGATTCCAGATCCTGAGCACTTAAAGTCTGGGCCTATGCCAGCAGTAAATTTTATGATTCAGTGAAATTGGAATGCTTCTCATCACTGACACTAGGCTTCATTTGAATTTTTGAATAGTAAGACTAATTGTGAATAGTAAGACACAGTTAAGGTGGACTCATCTTGACATTGAATACTGGTTTCATGGAAAGTTCTTTGTGACCTTTACCAAGTTGAAAATCGAGTGTTACCTACTATGTCTAACACATTTAGAATCAGGGAATTTTTTTTTTATTAAGGTGAAATTCACATAATTAACCATTTTAGTCTACAGGTCAGTGACATTCATAGTATTATGCTATCTTCACCTCTGTTTAGTTCCAAAACATTTTCATTACCCCCAAATGAGACCCTAGTGCCTGCTGAGTACTCACTTCTTATTTCTTCCTCCCCACAACCATTGACAATCACTAACCTGCTTTCTATCTGTGGTTTTACCTATTCTGGACATTTCATGTCACTGGAATCATGTAATATGTGATCTTTTGTGTCTAGCTTCAATCACATAACATAATGTTTTCAAGATTCATCCCTGTGGTAGCATGTATCAGTGCTTCATTCTTTTTATAGGTAAATATTCCATTGTATGGATACACCATATTTTGTTCATTCATTTATCTGTTGATGAACATTTATTTGGCTTACCACATTTTAGCTTTTGTAAATAGTGCTTTTTACCAATATTTGTGTTTAATTATTTGTAAGAATACTTCTTTTTAGTTCTTTTCGGCATATTTGTAGGAGTGGACTTCCTAAGTCATATGGTAGTTCTGTGTCTAACTCTTTAAGGAACTGCCAAACCGTTTCTACTGTGTCTATACCATTTTAAATTAGAATCATAGGATTTTAACATTGGTCTGGTATTTACTGAGACTGTGCTAAGTTCCAGGGCATCTTACTGAACTCTTTATGTATGTCATCTCATATAATTCTCATCAAGTCTGTGAGGTGGGCAGTACTACTTGCTTGCCAGTGAGGAGACAGAGTGGTTTAGGGAGCGTGCCTGAGGTTGAAATAGTAGTAGTAGAGATTTCTCCTCCATTAAATAGTGCTGCCTTAACGACCATCTGCCCAGCGGGGTTTCTCAGCATGTGCGACATGTTCTGCCATGTTATGCAAGATTTTTGGGTAACTTTTTTTGGGTGGCACATCGACACAGAATTAAGTAATATTGAATCATATAGTAAAAGTTATTTTCTCTTTTATTTTGTCTTCCCTATGAATGGAAGTATGTTCAAATGCCATTCTAGTACTTCATAGTCCTTCCTACCTTCTTCTCAGTTGCTGAAGAACAGGCGTCAGTCTAAGAGTCATGGGCAGGCATCAGAATCCATTAGAATATAATCATATTGTATTGAATCCACAGTATGTATTTTTGTTGTTATATTTATGACAAGTCATACTGGTTTTCTATTTATGGTAGTAAGAGCAAAGTTTTCTTTTAAAATAAAATTACTTGAATTAAAAAAATGATCAACTTCAGAGAAAAACAGTTTATGCTGTAAGTTAGTTTACTCACTTCCATTTGAACTCAGCGTATATACATCCACTGGGAAATATAATGATGACCACAGTCAGGTCTTTGTTCCCCAGCTGCAATTGCAGTGAATGCAGGTTTGGGTGTTTACCCTGGTCGCTATGGCAGCATGGAGGGACACTTCCCAGGATGGGGAGAGGAAAGGGGAAGTGGAAGAAAGTGTTAGACTATGTGTGTGAACACAGACTGATTCTGATTATAACAGGTCCCTACTGAATTTTTAAAATTGATCTTATGAGTTCAGATAAATGCCATTATCTCATACATTCATTTAATTTGCTATTTCTGGTTTATCGAATTAAGAGAATGTTATTAAGGTCTTTAATGGTTTGTTTATTTATCAAACATATATTGATAACTGTAGGGGAACTCAAAGTACACTCATGTAAAGAAATGTATGTAGGTACTTAGAAGACAGTGGGCTAATCACTATAGTGAGGATTTGTGGAACCTGTCCTGGGAACAACTAAAGCTATATGAATAGGTGATTAAGGCCTGGATCTTGGAGGAGGAGTTTGCTGGGTCTAGGAGAGGAAAGTGCCGGTGCTTCTTGCCTCTTGGTTCAGTTAGGCTTTAAAGAAAGGGGTCTTTGTGAAATTTGTAGAATTCCTCACATTTTCAGTTTGCACATACAATCTAACTGGTTTTTTTCTTGTGCCTCCAAATTTTCCTTTCATTTTTGCCCGTTTTAGTGCTTTGATTGAGAAAGCAACAGAGTTCTTGCTGAAAGACTGACAAGGTCATCTTTGGTTTTTAAGAGGAGAAACTGTGTCTCCATACTTCTAGAATGGAGAAATTACTAATTTATTAATGTAACAAGACAGGGCAGAAAAGTAGTATGTCTGTAAACATTGCTTTAATAAAGTAGACCTTTAAAAAGTAATCTATGATTTTATTTTAGCCTTATCTTTTCTCTGCCTCAGAGATTACACTAAACTGGCTGCATCATACAATCATAACACCTCTATGGCAGTTAAGTTTAAACCTTTGCTTTCAGAAATAGGAACCTGTAAGAAGTCTAAAGTTAATAAAAGATGATAATCAGTACTCTTAACTTTTGTTCTGGTGTGTTTACTTAGATGAATAATGATGTGGAAATATATAAAGAAGCTAAAATCTGAATAAAAATTTAAAGATTATTTTCTCCCTTAAATGGACTGACTAGTTGACTTTCATGTTCCAGTCTCTGATCTCTGCTTTTATAAACAGAAATGTTAAAAACTCTACCTCTTACTAGTTTTTGATCATAGTTAGGTTTATCTGTTATTGCCCCTGGAAGCATATTTTAGGACATCTTGTTATACAAAGTTGCATATGTTTACTACACATCTTTTCAAGTTACAAAGGAGAAAGTAATAGAGTTCTTACTCATTTCTGTTACTCAGATCTATTAAATTCATTATGTGAAGATTTTCTGTTCCTTCATCCTTTCTCCCATTATTTGATTTTTGAAGCATTTTTATTAGTATTCATTACATTGTTCTTACATCTTAATGGCCACATGTAAGGCTGGTGTTATATGATTGTTACAAATTAGTTACTTCAAAACCCAGAGCCATACATAAATCAGGTCAAATGATTTCTTTGAAAGGCAAAGAGGTGAGAGGTGACTTGTTTTAAGTTTTTACATTATCCTAATTCTAGTATGAGAAGGAAGGTTGCAAATCCTAATGAACCCTAGTGGCTCACCTGCCATCTGGAAAACTGAATATGACTTATGTTTTAATTGTTTAATCAAATACACACCCTTTAAACATTCCTATAGATAATGTATGGTTGCAATATCCAGCAAATTAATTATAAAGATTATTTTTAAAAGGCTGCCAGTGTCAATGTTAGCACATTTCCCCCTGTTGCCATCATAGTCATGCTTTGCTTAGTTAGGTTCTGTGCTTGGAGCTGGGGTCAGTCTGATTGGCTGGGCAGTTTGGCGAGCCCAACAGTCTCTTCTCAGTAGACTGTTGCTTTGTTCATTCCTGTTCATTCCAAAGGACTTTCCTCTTTGTAATTAAAAAAGAGTGTATGCTGTGAAAAATAATCACAGACATTTAATAGTAGTTCAACATTTGGCTACAGATGACGAGTATTTTTTAAAGAGGGTCTGCAGTATGCCCCTCACTCATTATTAAGGACTTGCCATTGAGAGGCTCACAGGCTAGTGGAGGACAGACATATACTGAAAAGTTAAGGAAAATGTTCCTTCAGTAACATGTATACACGATTTGAAAAGCATGCTTCTTGTGAAAGATACTAACTCCCACCCCATCTCTCCATTCCTGTGAGTTCCAGTCCCTAGAGGAATCCATTTTCAACTCTTATTAGTTTATTCTGGTTAAATGGTTAAATCCGTATTTCTGAATGACATGATTATCTGTTTTTTTGTTTTTTTTTCATTTTTCAACTTTGGATAGTATCTATTAACTCCACTGTGGAAAAGTTAACTCTTTTATACTGCCCTGCCCTGTAATTCCCTTTCCCTCTCTTGTCCTATTACATTGTAAGTTAAGGTTAAATTAACATTGAGTGTTCACATTAAAGAGGACTGTATAAAACAATTATCTATAGTTGGGATATGAACTGTCAACATATATCCATAATATAAAATTTGTTTTCTGGACTTGTAATTACCTCATTGTTTTACTTTTGAAAAATGCATATAACTACCAATTTATCCTCATCCTTTGATAGAACTGTACAGTTCCTCTCAATAAGGTGGAGCTCGCCAGTTAATCAAACTCCAGTGAACATTTTTCATGTTCATGGATGCCCATCATCTTTTGAATAGCCTTTCTGTGTTTGGGGAAAAATGCCCACATTTTTAAACTCTACTTCTACAATTTAGAATTCTGAACTCAAATTCATAGCCTCTCTAGCAGGTAGGATGCATTCAGATGATTTTAAATTCTTTTACTTCGATTTACCATAGCAGATGTTGAACTAGAAAGAAGCATGTTGCATGTGCCTTGTTTACAAGTTTCTGTGGCTTTTAGCAGTAGGGGTTGAGTCTTTGGTCAGAGCTGGAGTCCCTCCTTCTCCTGCCCCATTCTCTATTCTGTACTTTATTGCTCTCATGACCTGCTGCATATGTGTAGTAAGATGCCCTTTAACCATCATTCTTGAGATTACTTTGGCTTCAAACTCAATTTTTTGAATCAATGTCTTCTGTCTTACTCTATTTCCACATTTCAGTAGGGCATATTCTCTAGTAGCTTCCTAGGAAGGGTGCAGGAGATGTAAGTTTCCCTACATGTCAGAAATATTCCCTTCACACTTGATAGGTTGTTTGGCTGAGGGTGGAATTCTAGATTGGAAATGATATTCCCTCCATAGCTATTGTTCCTTTGTCCTCTCAGCTTCCAGTATTTCTGTGGAGAAGTTCAGTGCCTCATCTTTTATATGTCACCTATTTTTTTCTTCCCTGGTGACCCTAGAAGCTTTTTATTTCTCTGATGTCTAAAATATTGATAAACCTTGGGGTTGGTATTTTTCTGTTCACTTTACCAGACCCTTCCCATGTGAAATTCAGTTCTGGGGATTTTTTGGAGGTGTGGAGGGGTATCATTTGATAATTTCCTCATTTGATTTTCTCGGCCCTTAGTGTCTGAAAGTCTTATTAGTTGGATATTAGAAATTCTAGATTAATCCTTTATTTTTATAACCTTTTCTTCTGTCCCTCTTATATCTCTTTATCTTTTTTGTTCTATTTCTTGGTAGATATTGGTTTATTTTCTAGCTGTTCAGCTGTTCTGGTGAATTTTTTATTTCTGTTTTCATAGTTCCAGTTTCCATGAAGTTGCTCACTTAATTTTCTTGTTTTATACTATCTTACTCTTATTTCATGGATACAGTAATTCATTTCACTGAAAATCATTTTCGGGTCTTTGTTTATGGAATTTGCTGGGTAGTGTTGCTTGTCTGTGTTTCCTTCGAGTTCTTACTGTCCTTTCCCTTCACTGTCTTTCTTGAAATGTCTGGTGATCCTTGGCTTTCTATTTATATGTACCAGTTAGGTGCAGATGAACGGAAAGCTGAAAGCTAGTAGAAAGCGCAGTGTGGTTGGATAGGCGTGCCCACTCGTGGGCCCGCATGATGGTCTGTGTTTGAGGGCCTTCAAATGTTAATTCCTCCCCCACCCAGTAACTCAGCCAGAGAGGAAATTAGGGCATTTCGAGCCTGAATGTGTGTGTGTGTGTGTGTGTGTGTACATTTACTTACACTTTAATTTAATATTCCCTTTCTATTGACGCCCCTCTATTGCAAACCTCTCCAGATGGTAGTGCTCTTGGTTTCTGACAGGATTGGGGTGAGGATTAGAAAGGGGAGGCTCTGAATTGCTCTCTACAGGTATTTCTCCCAGCTGCCTGCTACCCTCCTATTCCTGAATCTTTGGGACTCTAAGTTTTAATTAGCTTGCATTTTACCTTCCCACCTACAACAAATTAAAATTTTAATAATTACTTGTCTGTCTGCTTTTCTCTTTCCAAAAATTTTGACCTCTTATCTGCTATCATCTCATATTTTCTTTGTCCTTGTGTGTTTATATTTTTTTAAAAGTTCCTAACTGCTTTTTTTAATGGGGTTCTATGAAGGAGTAGAGAAAAACATGCTATTTAATCTGACATGCTTACTGGGAGTCTCCACAAAGATATCTTTAATGAAGCAGTTTTTCCTCACCAACCTGTGTCTACTTATGAGTTTTTCACAGCATGCTACCTGGTGGTACACTGGACTTTTCAGTGGCTCAGGGAATTTGTAGCCTAAGAATAAGTCTATTAGTAAATGAGTTGACCTGCACAACTGGAGTGTCCTGCTTGGCAAGGAGCCTGGCCTGAGGAGGCTGAGTGAGGCAGGGGCGGCCTTTGTTTAGATGAGCCAGGAAAGGCCTCCTGGAACTCAGGAAGTGCTGCTCCAGGGAAAATGATCTCCCCAGCTGTGTTTAGGACGGAGCGAAGGGGAGGTCGGAAGTGGGAAGGCCAGTGAGGCTCTCTTACCATCCAGAAGAGAAATCAGTGCCCCTGTCTGGATGAAAGTTCCCTAGTGGGAGGAGAACTGAGGAGACTCTAGTTGAGAGATGCGATATAAATGGAAAAAAAATAAAAAAAATCGTTGCTTACTAGCATGTGAGAGCAGACATTTTAAAGACATTTAGGTCAAAGATTTATCCTAGAGGCTTAAATTTTAAGGATACACTGAATATGTATACATTCTGTAATAAAATCAGTAGTGCAAATCTACAAGTAGATAACATTTTTCTGGGTGCTCTTTGCTTTTAATTTGGAGGGAAAAAAAGGGTAAGTCGTGTAGTATTTTAAGCTTGTATTTGGTCAGAAAAGAAATTTCCAGCTGTAGACCTCGGTTTATACAGATTTGATGTGCCATCTATGAGTTTCCCAAATGCTGAGAGCAGCAGCGGGCCTTTGCCATGTGTGGCCTGGAAGCCGCCTGGGCATCCAGTGAATAACACAGGAAAAGAGAAGTTCCTCCGCCTTGTCCTGTCACTGGACAGTTCTGGTTTGGCAGCTGGCAGTAAGAATCACGACAAGACTGGAGAACCTTCAGTACTCAAAGATGAAATCATGTTCATCTAAGGCAGAAAATTTTGCTAATGTTCACATGTAATTTTTAACAATGGGGATAAAACAAAAAGAACTTGTGATTAATACTTTTTTACCCAGAAAATTTACATTAACCATAGTAGCATAATCCTTGGGAGCTTCAGCATTCATTCCCTTGTGATCTTGCTGTACTTGAGTTTTATCTGAGGGCATAGCTTCTCCGTATCTGTATGTATGGCCTAGTGCCAAGACCAGTGTGAAACTAAGAACAGCAGCAGCAGACTGTTACAGTAATTACAACAAAAGTCAAGTTTGTAGCTTTATGTGTCAGGAATAGAAAATAAGAGTCCAATTTATTTGGCCGGTGTTTGGTGTTCCCGTTGCTGTTTATGTAACTATACATATGGTCTTTCAGAGCGATTGTGCTCTTTCACAGTGCGGTGTCTGCCCACTTCATCAGCTCTTACACATGATACCCTTTTTGCCTCCACCACCATTAAAGCACTGATTGATAATTAGGATACCTCAGGAAAAAAAAACCTTACATACAGACCACCATCCTGACTGCAGGTTGTTTTTCTTCCCTGAACATTTTGGTGCCCGGGTGCTGGCCTCATCCTCAGGCCCCCTGAAGTTAAAAATACCCGGTGTGTGGTCTTGCCAGCTGGCCAGAAGCCAGGCTTTTTATAGCCTTGTCTGGCCTGGGAATGAAGCTTAGTGCTGGGGGAGGTGCAGGAGTGGCCCCATGGGTAGGGGCTACTCTGGCTTGGGAGGGCCTGTCACCATCCCATCTTCGCTCTGTCATCTTCAATAAAATACAAGAGTATTTTGAGGCCAACCCCCTCTCTGATAGCTTTTGGTAAGATGTTTGTTAAACTAACCAAGAAGACAACTTCAAGTAAATTTTCCCATTATTTTTAAAGCCTGTTGTACCATCTGCTAGGGAGAAACTTGAC
The DNA here is from genome assembly GCF_040802235.1 of Manis javanica. NCBI lineage: Eukaryota > Metazoa > Chordata > Mammalia > Pholidota > Manidae > Manis > Manis javanica. Next base: position 71,505,097 of record NC_133168.1, read on the forward strand.
TGCCTAAGTACATATACTTTAATTAATTGAGCACCAGGTTCCTAGAGAAACATGTTTATTAAATGTCAACAACTTGAGGACATTCAGTCTTCATTTTTGGTTTCCTTTGTCCAGTGGTATTTTTCCTAAATTATGTCCAGAATTTCCTTGAGATTATGCATGCTACTTTTTTTTCCTACATTGTTGCTTAGTTTCTTCTGAAAGTTTTCATAGTTTCATAGTTTCATTCCTTTCCATAGTTCTCCCCTCCTCCCTTTGCAATGTCTAGAAAACCATTTTTATGTCCTTTTCTCCTGTCTTTCCTGGGTACTATTTCATACACTAAAAGGGTAGGAATAAGGTAAGAAATGCCATTGACACATTGCTTTGTTACTCAACACTAGTAAAGGATGGGGTGCAGTGAGGAATTATGTTACCGAATTTTCCTTAAAAATAATTTTCAGCCCATACATACCCTTCAGTCCTTGACTCAAGTGGTCTACTTATAATATTAAATAGCAGAATGTTGCTTAGTTCATAGAAGCTTCTGCATTTATGTAGTGTAGAAGAGTCCGAATTTAAACACCTCTTTGTGTAAACCATTACTGTCTTGGTATGTTTTTCTCTCCTAAAGAGCCGACAGTCACATTAATTTTCTCCGTCCTCTCTTACTCAGCGCTTGATGGAAGGGGAAAAAGAAGGAAAAGACAAATATTTATGTGGGTTTTGGTGAGGGGGGGAGGTGTTGTGTTTTGTTTAAAGCTCTTAAGGAGCGTAGTTGATAAGCCAATTACAACTGCTTATGTGGACTCCGAGGAAGGAAAGCTGTGTCATTGGCCCTGACACTGATGAATGGAGGACAGTCATTCACTTTCCCTTGTGAATTAAAAATGCATGAGAGCAACTTTTTGACACTGGGTTTGCTGAAACATCACTGCTAACCTTTTTTGTACTTCTGTGGATATTTCTACACAAAGTGGTTTCTGTCAGGACATGCAGTAGCCTTGCACGGCTGTCTTTGAACAGGTAGCCCTTGACAAGTTTTAGCACCTGAAGCAAGGCTATTCATTGGGAGAAAACGCTTTGCTCATGTGTATCTCAGTTGGTGGGCAGGGAATGTACCAGTTTGTACACTGCACTGTGGTACATGACTATGTATAGTGCACTCCTGTTTTGAATCATCACTTCTTTTTCTGAAAATAGAAAAGATGGGCACGCAGCAGTGGGAAATCCTGAGAATGCTGGGACAATTTATGATTAGGTTGAGAGGACCCTTTCTTACTGGTCATTATGAACTTGTATGCTTTTATTATAGCAGTTCTGGTGATTTTGGACTCCAGAATTCTTACCAGGTCTGAATTCTCACAATTCCTAATTTGGTAGGTTGGGGAATCCATAAAAACAATCCTAGTTTTAATGTCTTTTATATTCATAACTTCAAGGGAGTTGAATGAGTAAAGACTATTTTCAAATCTTAGTATTGCACATGGTATTTTGTTTAAATAAATGAAGTATAAATATAACTATGGCTAGGTCTGACTTTATTTCCAGGGAAATGATGAACTTCACATTTTGGGGGTAATGGAAGAATAATGCTATTTTTTCTTCCCTCTCTTTTTTCATGATTACAAAGTACTATTTGTAGAAGGTGTAAAATGTTTTGAAATGCTTACTGTAAAAAGTAAAAGGCTAAAAAATCCTCTGAAATATCACTCCTCAGAGATCACATATCTGGTATATGCACTTGTACAAAAGTTTTTAAATGGTATAATATTACAAATATTCTTCTGCAACTTGCTTTCCTTGCTTCATATATTTTAGACATATTCTGCCTCTTTATATCATCTATATTTAATTAAGTAATGCTGGACAGTACTCCTGTGTCTGGATATATGTCATTTATTTAAATTTCTGATTGAGGAATATTTGGATTTATTCCAAGATTTAACTATGACAAATGATATTGCAAAGAATGTTGTCTTAAAGTTGTATCCTTGTTAATTTCTTTAAGATAAATTCCTAGAAAGGTCAAAGAGTCAGGGTTACTTTTCCTGTAATAGAAGGAAAATAGTAAAAAATCTAAGAATTCAACTTTGTCTGGTCTTTTGCTTTTTAAGAAGTATTCTTTTACTGCATCATCAAAAAATAGGACACCAGGTACACTGCAATTTGTAGGGGGAAAGCTCTCAGGATTAATTTTTGTTTGGAAATGGAATTCATTTTCATTTTGCTTTCTCATTTAGTCAAAAGCCTCCCTTTGCATGAAACAAGTTTTACAATTTTTAAGTTTTGCTTGTATTTTATGATAGATGAATAGTGAAATGATAACGTAGTGTATTTGGTGTGAACATTGTTTTCTCTTGTTTTATGGTCTGTACTATATATTCTATATTATTAGGAAACTTTGCGTTTATTCTTTGCCTTCGAGTTCTTTCTGATTTTGTAGTCAAAATGGTCGTTAAAGTCTAGAAGGTAGATAGTAGTGTCCATCGGTCAGTACTTTATTGAACACTGTTCTGTGCAAAGTGCTCACAAAGTACGAGGAAGTTTCTGTCCTTGGGCAGCTGGGGATTTGATTGCAATTGTAAGAACAAATGCCTCACCGGGTGGACAGTAATGTGAGGTAGAATATAGTAATGTAAACACTGTAATAATGCCTTACACTAAGCTGAAAGTGTCATCATTTTTAATAGTCATGCAGTGGCTCTTCATTATAACTGTAATACCACAGATAAATATTTCATGCACAAAAAGTTTGTTTTTTTCTCTCTGAAATTTAAAGTTAGATATAATATCATTTCAGAATTTTTTCTGAGTACAAGGAATTGTGTACATAAATTGAAGGCACATGACAAATAGTTTTGCTGCTGTCATTGCACCTTTTTTTTTTTTTTAATGGTTTCAGGCTTATTAGGCAGGTTTCAAAGTCCCTGACCTGGTTGAAGATGCTCAACATACTTTTTATCTCTTCTTTGAAGGCACACTGAACTAAAAAATTAAAAAGAAAATGGCTTAAATTTTTTTTTTGACTGGAGAAATGATAGGTGTTTTCTGTAAAATATCCAGATAATGTAGAAAGTCTAGAAACATAAAATTTCCTCCATAATCCTTCCATGCAGAGATAACAACTGGTTAACAAGGTGTTGTACAAGTCTCTAAAACTGCATATTCGTTTAACATATATTTATTAACAGTGTCATGCACTGGTTTATACATGTTCCATGTGGTCATATAATTTATTACTATGTTGAAATGGACATACTCTGGTCCAGCTTGTCCTTTGAGTGCTTCTGTACATATGGAAGGAATCGGTTACCTGGGCTGTCTGTGTGTGTACCAGAGCCCCTCCAACAGTAAGGGCTGTTCCAGGTCTTCAGCCTGGAAAGGGGTCCAGAACTTGATTTTTTTCGAAGAAAACATACCCTCTGTTCTCCAGACACCATCCAGTCAGTCATTAAGGGTTCAGCTTGTTCCTTGTTATTTTGCAGCTTCTGTTTTCCGGTTTGCTTTTGACACTCCCATACTTAATTATATATTTAAGAAATAACAACGAAGAGTACACTTTTTAAAGAGGAATGTTTTTTATAAGGGATTTTACCCCCTCTGTTTTACAGTGAATCAGATTCTGAAGATTCTGGATCTTAGGTTATTGCAGGGTTTGCCTTCTCTCAGCTGGAACTGTCCAACTTGTTATGCTATTGCAGACCTGGCCTGTATTTCACTCCCAAGCTTGAGAGATCATTTATGGCTGTAGGGTCTCAGGAGTGGGTCTGAATCGGGCCTGCACATTGTAACATGAAATTTTGCAAAGATTGTTGAAATTACTACTTCAGTATTCAGATGACCACGTACAGTAAACTTCTTAGGCAGTTAATTTCTTTGAATATTTTTGATTGAGTGTTTCCATAGAATGTTAAAATAATGAAAAAGCTTAACACGTGTTCAGAGCTGATTTGACTTTTTAAGAAATTCTAGGCTTGTATATAGCTAGCTAAAAGATCTTTAGCAAAACTGGCAGTAAATGGGTACCTATGAGCTGGGAATCAGCTTCTTAGTCTTCAAAGGTATTATAGAGAGGTATTGTTATCTCTTAGTGTTAGGTTGGTCTAGAAAAGGGATGCTTTCAGTTGGGCAAATCTTTGTTATTTACATGTTTCCTTCCTAATTTGAGAAAGTTATATTTCTACTCTTTATCTCTAGTGCAAATATGTAAGGACTTTGCATCAGAGTATTGTATTTGTTCAATTTGCAGTAGCGATCATAGTTTGTTTCTGTGTTGAGCCTCTTTTAACTTAAAATATTAAGAGACAGTGATTGGCCTGCATTAATAGTGTTTTCATAAAAATTAGTCTCATATCACCGTGACTCTTTTCTGACTAGAAGGATATAATCCTCACCCCACTCCTGCCCCCTGCAAGGAACCAAAAATTTTACCATGAGCAGATGTTTTTCCAAAACTGACCACAAGGGAATATGTCACAACTAACTCAAAGGATTATATACCGAAGATTAAACTATAATTTTATTACAACAATTGACTATCTGGCTCTCTTAGTAGCTAATGACTTATATTTTCCTGTGCCTGTGAGCTATGCTTTACTGTGTTTTAGAACTTTCAGATATAATCATTAGTGTTCCCACAGACAAGATTCTTTCTTTTCATTTATGGTTCAGTTTTTATACTTAATGTTTCTTTCTACCCCAGCTGGGGACCAAGGGAAGAGAGGTTTATCAAACAAACTTAGGCTTGAAATCCAAACCTTCCTTACACCTTTGTGAGCTTGCTGTAGAATGCAGTAGAATCCTGTTAAAATGCCTATAGGCTGCATAATGCATAGAAACTTCTAATGTTACCTTGGAGAGTGTACTATACATGTCATTTGCACATAGGCGATCTATTCAACTGATGGAATTACTAGGACCATGGTATAGATTGGTACTTGATAATCTTATAGTGCTTAGTGATTAGATTAGGATTTAGAACTTCAGAATTCCAGGCTTAGCTCTATGCTTTAAGTCATAATTAAATGCATTGGAATTATAGCCCTTAAATCAGCCTGTGTCATGTTGTGTTGAGAGACTAGATGAACATCTAGGTGAATGAGTTGAAATATTTTGATATATTCTTTAAGACAATATTGTCATTTTAAAATTCAGGTCCTAGGATTGTCCTAAGGATGAGCTTTATTCCCACCCTGGACATGAAAAGGGACCCCACTGGTAGATCCCTAAGTTGGTCAGTTTGGGGCCCAAACTTCCTTCTTTTCTAGGTAGGTGTTGGTTTACCTCTCAGTCATCCGGTGGGTTGGGGTAGGGCACAGCTGGAGCCTGCTGGAAACCTGCTTCTTTCCTCTTCCACTTGAGAATTCTGTGATGGAAGAAATGCCTGACTTCTTGTTTGTTCTGATTTGCCAGTGCAGTTGCTTTTGTCTTATATTGTGTCACCATGTGACATAGCTATTCCTTCCTGTTTGCTCTTGAGCTCTCAACCTTCACTCCTAAGAGATGGTTTCTGCATCTGTCAGATGGGTCTGATAGTCATTACCTAGGTTTTTATGAGGATTAAATGGGTTGATACTTACAGAGTCTTTACTCACCGAAAAACATGCATGTATATATTTGTATGTGTGTGAAAATGTTGTTAACAATGTTTTCAACAAAACATATGGTTCTTCATTGAGTCGTGAATTACTATCTTAACAATTTTTCATTATGAACCAAAGCAGGCCAACTAGTACTCCATTCCCTCTCCCTTTTTTTGGCTAAGGATTGAACACAATTGCCCAAACGAACTTGAAACAGCTATTTTCCTTGGGCTTGAATGATTATTGATTTTTATTTGGGGTTTTTCTGTGAAATTCAGAAAATCAAGGATCCTTGTCATCCATACCTGAGATGTTAAGAGGCGTCTTGGGAGGCTGGAGGGCAGGGGTCAGGGAGTGAGGGAGTAGCAGAGCCTGCTGAAGACCCGAGTGTGGGGTTTATTTCTTCAAACCCAAAGTAGGCATTGTGTGAGGATCTCAGAATGAACAGAATTGTCGCAGAACTGAGGAAATATAGGCTATTCTATTCCCTGTACTTGAGATCTTATTGCTGTAAATGATTAAGGACCCCCCCCCCCCACCGGGTAATAATCCAGTCAATGTGGAATTATTTGAGACTTGAAATCAACTAACATGGTGTGTTATTCTTGTTGTGTTTGAGTGTGTTAGTCATAGATGAAACAGTGAAAGATTGGGGAAGGTTTTATTGAGAGTTCATTTCTTCTGTGAAAATGTTACAGCACATGAACTGCTTTAATTATCTTAAGTAATTGAAACAAAACATGTTCATCAGAGTATATGAACAAAATTTTAGGTGGTAACATGGGTTTTGTTTTTTACATTGCTTTGTCCTGTTAACTTCCACTTAACTGCTAGAGAGTGTTTGTCCACTTGGGCCAGTTGATAAGGCTTTTGTGATAAACTCCTAGCTCATGGGAGTTCTCCTATGGAGTGGATATGTGTTAAAGGTAAAATCCAAATTGTATGAATGTCAGCAGTGTCAGCTTAATTTAACATGAAGGGATGAATGAATGTCAGAGACATTGGAAATAATGTCCCATTTTAGAAGAATAAGTTTGTAATATTACCTAAATTATTATTGAGAATTAGCAATAAATTTTTGGGGGTACAAAAGATACTTTAAAAGCAAGTTAATGAGAAAATTGCTTTTTGATTTTTAAAAGCTGGGAATTTAACCAGAATTTACATAGAGTAAAAACAAAAATATTGTCTACAAGTGTCTATAAATTTACATTCTGTGGAATATAGGTCATTTCTTTTGTCAGACGTCTATGTTAAAATAAAATAGAAGTGATTATGGTGTACAAAGTATAGCAGACCTGTTTTTTCGCTTTTGTGTTTCATGTGTTGTCCTGGTTTAACTTGTACTTATTTCACAGATGATAATCATTTGATCAATCTGCATATTTACTTTTTTTACTTTCTGTTTTGACAAAGTAACATTTTAGGCAGTGTTTCTGATAAAAGTTGCAAAATAATCATTTTATAATTATATTAAGATGCAGTATTAATAATCAAGCCAAGTGTAAGTTGGCTATATAAAAACTGGTTAGAACAATGAAACTTTTAAGTTCATCAAAACAGTCTGTCATTTTAAATGGAGCCCTGCATCTGATAGGTGTCCGTGTGTGTGTGTGTGTGTGTATTGTTAAAAATACCACAGTTAGAGATAGGAATATAGGTTCTATTGATTTATATCAGAAAAATTAGCTTTCGAATATAGGAACCAGCTAGTTACTCTCTTATTCATGGGATCCTTAGAGATGCTGTGGCACTTTTATGAAAAAGATAATTGTTGAAAATGCCAATTGAAAAAAAAGACTGTACACAGGGAAGGCAGTACAGCGTGGAGAAGATAAGTAGGGTCACTGTAGCATCTCACTACACTGATGGACAGTGACTACAGTGGGGTGTGCAGGGGACTTGATAATATGGGTGAATGTTGAAACCACAATGTTGCTCATTGAAACCTTCATAAGATTATATATCAATAATACCTTAATAAAAATAAATAAATAAAAATAAGTAAAATAAAATAAAGACTGTTGGTTTGTTCTCTATATCAAATTTATATAACAAGTTTTGGTTGACCGACTATGTTCATATAACTGTAACTGCGGTCATGTGCAGTAGTCGTAGATAGTGGGTAAGGTGGTGGGTCATTCTGGACCCAGTTTCTTTGTAGGGTTATTAAGAGGATTAAACATTCTATGTGTTACTATATATTAAGCTCTTGGAACAGTGCCTAGAACAGGGTAAACACTCAGTGTGTGTTGCCTAATGTTAACCCAAGTGCATTTCCTGTAGATACCATATGGAAAGATGTGTGGGTGCTGAAATAAACACATTCAACTATATGAATGCATAGAACCATATATGCTGTATATAGTGATCATATAACCTACACTTTTCAAGACCCATTGAATAATAATATAAACAATTGACAATCCTCCACTGTGCTATGTGCTGTTTTTAGCGTTTTATGTACATTAGCTTACTCAGTTTCACAGCAGTTCTATGAGGTAGTTGTTACCTCATTTTACAGATTATGGAACTAAGGCATGGAGAGATGAAGTCACTCTCCCCAGTACACGTAGTGGAGAAGCTGGAATTGAATCTGGTCACTGCTGTTCTAGATCTTAACCATTGTGCCATGCTCCCTCCCCAGCATTAATCATTGGGTCTTGCTCCTAGGAGGATGTTCATATTTGGCTGACTCTCTTGCAGCCATATATGTTTGTGTGTGTGTGTGTGTGTGTGTATATGTATGAATGTGTATAATCATACATATATGCCAGTCATAGCCCATTTGTTGTATTGCATATGTATGTATGTGTGTGTATGTGTGTTTGCTCACATACACCTGAAAATAAATAATGCAAACATTTAAAAATGCTTAGGTCTAGTGACCGCATTGTTTAAAAACACATAGCTTTGCCTAATTGTAAAACACTCCCATCACATTTTGTTGAAACTTAGCATTAGAACATAAGAGGATGAATATTGGGCAAAAAGCTAGAAAGTGATTTGATGCTGTATCTAAACTGAACAGTTGAGAGATTGAAGTACTGGTTTCTAAGGTTAGGAGGGGGTCTCTTGACTTCACTAATTTACTCCAAGGATGTAGTGGCCCAGAAAGTCCTATGGTTGAATTTATGGGTGTTCTATGGTGGTAGCTGTGATTGAGAAAGACTTACAATCCTACCCTGGATTTGCTTGAAGTATTACAAGGACTAGAATATCAACTTAGTAAGTAAGATGTGTAGAGTTTGCTAAATGCTTTTAAATTAATGATTTCACATGAACCTCATAAAAGCCCTGTTAAATAGTACCCCGCAATATTACCATTATCCAAATGAGGAAATGGAGGCTTGGTTAAGTAATATTACTGAAGGGTTATATAGTTTTGAAGTGTCAAAAGCTGAAGATAGGTTTGCTGATGGCAATACCATGTACTTTTCTTTCTGGTATCCACAGTTTCAGGAGAGGGCAGAAGCCTTGCTCTCCTTCCTGTGCAGAGGCAGTATGTAGCCCTTGTGACGCTTAAATGCCAGCCATAAGCCACTTGAAATTAAAGGACAGGTGGCGCAGTGGGTAGAAGCAGAGGCCCTGGTGTGGCTTTGGCCTGGCTCCAAACTTCTGGTGTGGGGGCTCCGCCAATCCCTCCTGCTCAGGAGCATTGTTATTGGTTTGCATCCATGGGCTATCTGTGGGAAGAAGGGTATTTTTCTGAAATTTTTGTTTGAATTGGAAGTTCAGGGTAAGCTGGAGTTGGGAGTGAGGACCCCGATAGAGGTGCTGGCCACCTGTTCTGGAACTTCTTTCATTTTCATTTTTCACTTCTTAGTTTGGTTTGAAGAGAAGAGGAGGAAAATAGCATTCTATTCCTTAACCAGTACAGTACTCAGTTTTGCACTGAAATATAAAGGAATTAGAAGTGTCTGAGTCATTCTCTTTCTGCCCTCCTTTAAGCCTCTGACCCCAGACCTGATGTGATGCTGTGTGGGGAGCTTACTTGTACTGTTGCCAATGGCATTGCCATCCATTACCTGAGTTTTTGGCCTTCAGGAATTGAGAGCGAGGAAGAGTTAGTATTCCTTGGTTGGTGACTTATATAATATTCAGGGTTTAATTTTTTGGTTTTCTTTCCTTAAACATTCCAGTGTTTACAGGCATGCTGTAGTACAAATGTGAAAAGGAAACTGTTAAAAGTTTATTTTATGATTTATACATCAGCATTTTATATGGAGCCACGCGTATGGCTGCTTTTGCATTTGTGTTAACTGGTACTAAAGCTTTTCTAGATTAAAAACTGTAGGTTGTAAAACATGTGGTTTTTTGCATGTGCAGTTATTTTCTTTATCACTGAGTTGTTCTTCCAAGCTTGGTCTAAATGTGCTTGAAAATTAACCATCTGCTCCCTGCAGTTTGGAGAGGACACAGAAAGACTAAGGTGGAAAGCTGTCACTTCTAATATTTTCATTCAAACTTTCACACCCTTCTTGTCTGGTTACATAATTGCATGCAGCAGGAGTTGTTTGAGCCATTTGGTCTTATCCTGATTTTTAAAGGAGGGGCACAGGAGAAGCTGTTCAATTTTAAGAGCTGGAGCACAGTACGGGAGCAAATTTGAGAATCTGAGAAAGCACGACAACATTTAGGGTTTACCACGACAATATTTGGGATTTAACCTCCCTACTCAATAAGTTAGTGGCCAAGTCCATTGCAAAAGTGAGGTGAATATGGATACAATGTACTTATATTTTATACTTACAGATACATTTTCTTTTGCAGAATAAGCTTAACAAATTTTTAATGCTGTATTCTCAAATTTCACTTTCTGAAGTTGGTATAGTATAGATTTAGTGATTTAATAGTTCTTTACAATCTTATTTGATCACAGTTTATTATAGATAATATCGGAAGGATTTTGGATTGCTTGCATAATTTATTGTTTTTAATGTCCCTTTTTTTAAATCTTAAAATTGATCTATTTCGCTTTTGATTGGAATGAATGTCCACAGTAGGATTTGGAAATGAAACATGACGGAAGTCTGTTAGTGTAAACTGCCAATAATTTCTAATAGTCAGGAACAAGGAGACCATTAAAAAATGGGATTTATGCCAATAAAAAGGTAGTAAGATAAAATGATAGTACTACTGTAGTCCAGAGCTGTAAATTTGGGTCTTCCTGCAAATTAATTATCTAACTTCCGTAGCAAGCTGAAGACAATAGTTTTATCCTATCCTTTCATTTACTTGAGGATGATTTTTAAGAGAAGAAAATAATTTCAGTCTTCAGTTGGCAAAATGATGATTCTAACGTCCTTTTAATGGAGTCTTCAGTAATTCCCACAAAAGATATTCAATTAAGATGTCAGTAATTGATTTTTGAGGAACAGCATTCTATACTTTGATAATTAGAATAGAGAAAACAGAAATTCTTTTTTTTTCTGATACTTCTTTTCTTGCCAGTGACAGTCTGAGTCTGTTTAGAAAAAGCCTTGGGTCTATTTAAGTACCCCCTTTATGACAGGGTATTGACCTTTTGTGCAACCAACATTTTATAATTTATTAATGTAACAAAAGCTTGATTTGGAAAAAGATACATATTCAGGGCCCTCAGAGAACAGTTGGAGAGCCAGAGAGCAGGTATGTCAACAGCCTTATATAGTATGGTAATTAGTATAATAGAGATAGACAAAAATAGCTGTGGGAATCCCAGGTGAGAGAGGTGCTGATTCTATGAAAGCTAGGATGCGGAGGCTTACCGGAAGCTAGGTTAACATTTGAATTGAGCTTTAGTGAGACAACAACAGGAGTGCCTGGTGTTTCTCATATTCTGGACAGAAGAAACAGTGTATCTAATGCTTTATTTATAAACCGAAACTTGTATGTCAGCGAAGAGCAGTGTGATTCTCGTAGTGCTAAAGATGTTGGAGGATGTGACAGACGTTTGGATTGGGAAGGTGGATTAGAGAAAGGCTGTGAATGTGAATGGTCTCACTATTCCAAGGAATTTGAACTGTGCCATGTCTAGATAGGAGTGCTTTCTCTTTTTATAGGAAATTTTAAGCTGAAGAATAACTATGAAATCTGCTCCAGAAAGGTGATTGCCGGCAGTGGGGAGTGTGGACCGGACCGGAGCCTGGACACTGCCTTACTAGGGCATGAGGGACAGGAGCCTGCTCTACGGAGCCTTCAGTAGGTCTAATACATAGATCCTAGTAACTGAGTGTCAGGTTAAAAAGAAAAGATGATTCTCAGGTGTATAGCTGTGCACCTGGTTAGTCGTCAGTATAGGGATAAAGAGTCTAGGAGGAGGAGCAGATGTGAAAGAAGATAGTGACTTTAGTTTTATAGCAGAAGCATGCAGGAAATAAGGTTTTCAGAGGGCAGTTGGAGATACTGGTTAGGGAAGTCGTGGATGTCGAAAATAGAAATTTTAAGTTCCATTCTAAAGTTATTGCGTGGTACAGTGGTTCTGAGCCCTGGCATCTCTTCAGAATCAGTTAGGGAGCTTTGACAAGTGTCCATGAAGAGCGCACCCCACAGTTTATTTGGTCTGGAGTGGGTCCTAGGCCCTGTGTAACCTAGTTGAGAATCACAATTTTGGGCCCATATAGAAGCCATGGGAACGAATGTGCATTGCCTAAGGAGCAGGAAAGGTAATAAGGCTGGGAGCAAACCCTGGAGCCCAAGCACGTAAGGGGTGAATGTGAAAAGGGGGTGGTGAGAAACTACAGTCAGGAAGGTAGATCAGTAAGAGGCATATGAGAAAAGTGTGGCACAAAAGAGATAGGCATGGGCCAGTACAAAAGAGTGTGCAGTGGCCAGCAATATCGTGTACTATAAAAGGGTTAAGGAGGGCGGAGCCAACATGGCAGCGTGAGTAGAGCAGAGGAACTCTCCTCCCAAAACCACATAGAATTATGAAAATATAACAAAGACAACTTCCTAAAATAGAGACCAGCGGACACAGGACAACATCCAGACCACATCCACACCTGTGAGAACCCAGTGCCTTGCGAAGGGGGTAAAATACAAGCCCCAGCCTGGCAGGACCCAAGCGCCCCTCTCCCCGGCTCCCGGTGGGTGGAAAGAAACCGCTGCTTTTTTTTTGGCCAGTGCTTTTTGGAAGCCTTAAAGGGACAGGGACCCCAATACCAGGGAAACAGGGCAGCAAGACCAGTGAGCGGGTGCCTGAGACCGGCGCCTGAGGACAAAGAAAATCATGCGTTTTTTCCTTTTTTTTGGCGAGTGCTTTTTGGAAGCCTTAAAGGGACAGGGGCCCCAATACTAGGGAAACAGGGCAGCAAGACCGGTGTGCGGGTGCCTGAAACTGGCGCCTGAGGACAAAGAACATCACGCGTTTTTTCCTTTTTTTTCCCTCTTTCATTGTTGCTGCTGTTGTTTTGGTTTGGAGAGTGCTTTTTGGAAGCCTTAAAGGGGCAGGACAGGACACTTAGCCCAGAGGCAGGGAATCTGGGGATCTCTGGGCACTCTAACCCCCTGGGCAACAGGGAGCACAGAGGCCCATTACAGAGATAAATAGCCACCAGGCTGCTCCCTGTCCAACAGGGCTCGACCATTTTGGAGCAGCAGCCCCAGCCAGGCCACACCCACAGCAACAGTGGATATAAACTCCATAGCAACCGGGCAGGTAGCAGAAGCCCTGTCTGCGCACAGCTGCCAAGCATAAGCCACTAGAGGTCGCTATTCTCCCAGGAGAGGAAGGCCACAAACCAAAAAGAAGGAAAGCTCTTCCAGCTGTCACTAGTACCAGCTCCGCAAACTAAATGCAAGACCAATGGGATGAGATGCAGAGAAAAATGCAAGATCAATGGGATGAAGTCCAGAGGGAGATCACAGATGTCAGGAAGGAGATCACAGAAGTGAAACAATCCCTGGAAGGATTTATAAGCAGAATGGATAAGATGCAAGAGGCCATTGAAGGAATAGAAACCAGAGAACAGGAACGTATAGAAGCTGACATAGAGATAAAAGGATCTCCAGGAACGAAACAACACTAAGGGAACTATGTGACCAATCCAAAAGGAATAATATTCGTATTATAGGGGTACCAGAAGAAGAAGAAAGAGGAAAAGGGATAGAAAGTGTCTTTGAAGAAATAATTGCTGAAAACTTCCCCAAACTGGGGGAGGAAATAATCGAACAGACTACGGAAATACACAGAACCCCCAACAGAAAGGATCCAAGGAGGACAACACCAAGACACATATAAGTAAAATGTCAAGGATCAAGGACAAGGAAAGAGTTTTAAAGGCAGCTAGAGAGAAAAAGGTCACCTATAAAGGAAAACCCATCAGGCTAACATCAGACTTCTAGACAGAAACCCGACAGGCCAGAAGAGAATGGCATGATATATTTAATGCAATGAAACAGAAGGGCCTTGAACCAAGGATACTGTATCCAGCACTACTATCATTTAAATATGATGGTGGGATTAAACAATTCCCAGACATGCAAAAGCTGAGGGAATTTGCCTCCCACAAACCACCTCTACAGGGCATCCTACAGGGACTGCTCTAGATGGGAGCACTCCTAAAAAGAGCACAGAACAAAACACCCAACATATGAAGAATGGAGGAGGAGGAATAAGAAGGGAGAGAAGAAAAGAATCTCCAGACAGTGTATGTAACAGCTCAATAAGCGAGCTAAGTTAGGCAGTAAGATACTAAAGAAGCTAACCTTGAACCTTTGGTAACTATGAATCTAAAGCCTGCAATGGCAATAAGTACATATCTCTCAATAGTCACCCTAAATGTAAATGGACTGAATGCACCAATCAAAAGACACAGAGTAATAGAATGGATAAAAAAGCAAAACTCATCTATATGCTGCTTACAAGAAACTCACCTCAAACCCAAACACAAGCACAGACTAAAAGTCAAAGGATGGAAAAACATATTTCAGGCAAACAACAGTGAGAAGAAAGCAGGGGTTGGAGTACTAATATCAGACAAAACAGACTTCAAAAGAAAGAAAGTAACAAGAGATGAAGAAAGACACTACATAATGATAAAGGGCTCAGTCCAACAAGAGGATATAACCATTCTAAATATATATGCACCCAACACAGGAGCACCAGCATTTGTGAAACAAATACCAACAGAACTAAAGAGGGAAATAGACTGCAATGCATTCATCTTAGGAGACTTCAACACACCACTCACCCCAAAGGATAGATCCACCAGGCAGAAAATAAGTAAGTACACACAGGCAAACAACACACTAGAACAGATGGACCTAACAGACATCTATAGAACTCTACATCCAAAAGCAACAGGATATACATTCTTCTCAAGTGCACATGGAACGTTCTCCAGAATAGACCACATACTAGCTCACAAAAAGAGCCTCAGTAAATTCCAAAATATTGAAATTCTACCAACCAGTTTTTCAGACCACAAAAGTATAAAAGTAGAAATAAATTCTACAAAGAAAGCAAAAAGGCTCACAAACACATGGAGGCTTAACAACATGCTTCTAAATAATCAATGGATCAATGAACAAATCAAAATAGAGATCAAGGAATATATAGAAACAAATGACAACAACAACACAAAGCCCCAACTTCTGTGGGATGCAGCGAAAGCAGTCTTAAGAGGAAAGTATATAGCGATCCAGGCACACCTGAAGAAGGAAGAACAATCCCAAATGAATAGTCTAACATCACAGCTATCAAAACTGGAGAAAGAAGAACAAATGAGGCCTAAAGTCAGCAGAAGGAGGGACATAATAAAGATCAGAGAAGAAATAAGCAAAATTGAGAAGAATAAAACAATAGCAAAAATCAACGAAACCAAGAGCTTGTTCTTTGAGAAAATAAACAAAATAGATAGACCTCTAGCCAAACTTATTAAGAGAAAAGGAGAATCAACACAAATCAACATAATCAGAAATGAGAATGGAAAAAACACGACAGATTCCACAGAAATACAAAGAATTATTAAAGACTACTATGAAAACCTATATGCTAACAAGCTGGAAAACCTAGAAGAAATGGACAACTTCCTAGAAAAATACAACCTCCCAAGAGCGACCAAGGAAGAAACACAAAAGTTAAACAAACCAATTATGAGCAAAGAAATTGAAACGGTAATCAAAAAACTACCCAAGAACAAAACCCTGGGGCCGGAAGGATTTACCTCGGAATTTTATCAGACACACAGAGAAGACATAATACCCATTCTCCTTAAAGTGTGCCAAA
Organism: Manis javanica; assembly: GCF_040802235.1. Lineage (NCBI taxonomy): Eukaryota > Metazoa > Chordata > Mammalia > Pholidota > Manidae > Manis > Manis javanica. Next base: position 71,520,874 of record NC_133168.1, read on the forward strand.
AAATAGAAGAGGAGGGAATACTCCCAAACTCATTCTATGAAGCCAACATCACCCTAATACCAAAACCAGGCAAAGACCCCACCAAAAAAGAAAATTACAGACCAATATCCCTGATGAATGTAGATGCAAAAATACTCAATAAAATATTAGCAAACGGAATTCAACAGTATATCAAAAGGATCATACACCATGACCAAGTGGGATTCATCCCAGGGATGCAAGGATGGTACAACATTCGAAAATCCATCAACATCATCCACCACATCAACAGAAAGAAAGACAAATACCACATGATCATCTCCATAGATGCTGAAAAAGCATTTGACAAAATTCAACATCCATTCATGATAAAAACTCTCAGCAAAATGGGAATAGAGGGCAAGTACCTCAACATAATAAAGGCCATATATGATAAACCCACAGCCAGCATTATTCTGAACAGTGAGAAGCTGAAAGCATTTCCTCTGAGATCGGGAACCAGACAGGGATGCCCACTCTCCCCACTGTTGTTTAACATAGTACTGGAGGTCCTAGCCACGGCAATCAGACAAAACAAAGAAATACAAGGAATCCAGATTGGTAAAGAAGAAGTTAAACTGTCACTATTTGCAGATGATATGATACTGTACATAAAAAACCCTGAAGACTCCACTCCAAAACTAGTAGAACTGATATCGGAATACAGCAAAGTTGCAGGATACAAAATTAACACACAGAAATCTGTAGCTTTCCTATACACTAACAATGAACCAATAGAAAGAGAAATCAGGAAAACAATTCCATTCACCATTGCATCAAAAAGAATAAAATACCTAGGAATAAACCTAACCAAAGAAGTGAAAGACTTATACTCTGAAAACTGCAAGTCACTCTTAAGAGAAATTAAAGGGGACACTAATAAATGGAAACTCTTCCCTTGTTATGGCTAGGAAGAATTAGTATCGTCAAAATGGCCATCCTGCCTAAAGCAATATACAGATTTGATGCAATCCCTCTCAAATTACCAGCAACATTCTTCAATGAATTGGGACAAATAATTCAAAAATTCATATGGAAACACCAAAGACCCCGAATAGCCAAAGCAATCCTGAGAAAGAAGAATAATGTAGGGGGGATCTCACTCCCCAACTTCAAGCTCTACTACAAAGCCATAGTAATCAAGACAATTTGGTACTGGCACAAGAACAGAGCCACAGACCAGTGGAACAGATTAGAGACTCCAGAAATTAACCCAAACATATATGGTCAATTAATATTTGATAAAGGAGCCATGGACATACAATGGCAAAATGACAGTCTCTTCAACAGATGGTGCTGGCAAAACTGGACAGCTACATGTAGGAGAATGAAACTGGACTTTTGTCTAACCCCATATACAAAGGTAAACTCAAAATGGATCAAAGATCTGAATGTAAGTCACTAAACCATTAAACTCTTGGAAAAAAACATAGGCAAAAGCCTCTTAGACATAAACATGAGTGACCTCTTCTTGAACATATCTCCCCGGGCAAGGAAAACAACAGCAAAAATGAGCAAGTGGGACTACATTAAGCTGAAAAGCTTCTGTACAGCGAAAGACACCATCAATAGAACAAAAAGGAACCCTACAGTATGGGAGAATATATTTGAAAATGACAGATCCGATAAATGCTTGACCTCCAGAATATATAAAGAGCTCACACGCCTCAACAAACAAAAAACAAATAACCCAATTAAAAAATGGGCAGAGGAACTGAACAGACAGTTCTCTAAAAAAGAAATACAGATGGCCAACAGACACATGGAAAGATGCTCCACATCGCTAATTATCAGAGAAATGCAAATTAAAACTACAATGAGGTATCACCTCACACCAGTAAGGATAGCTGCCATCCAAAAGACAAACAAGAACAAATGTTGGCGAGGCTGTGGAGAAAGGGGAACCCTCCTACACTGCTGGTGGGAATATAAATTAGTTCAACCATTGTGGAAAGCAGTATGGAGGTTCATCAGAATGCTCAAAAGAGACTTACCATTTGACCCAGGAATTCCACTCCTAAGAATTTACTCTAAGAATGCAGCAATCAAGTTTGAGAATGACAGATGCACCCCTATGTTTATCGCAGCACTATTTACAATAGCCAAGAATTGGAAGCAACCTAAATGTCCATCGGTAGATGAATGGATAAAGAAGATGTGGTACATATACACAATGGAATACTACTCAGCCATAAGAAGAGGGAAAATCCTACCATTTGCAGCAACATGTATGGAGCTGGAGAGTGTTATGCTCAGTGAAATAAGCCAAGCGGAGAAAGAGAAATGCCAGATGATTTCACTCATCTGAGGAGTATAAGAACAAAGGAAAAACTGAAGGAACAAAATAGCAGCGGAATTATAGAACCCAAAAATGGACTAACAGGTACCAAAGGGAAAGGAACTGGGGAGGATGGGTGGGCAGGGGGGGATAAGGGGAGGTAAGAAGAAGGGGGGTATTAAGATTAGCATGCATACTAGGGGGAGGGAGAAAGGGGAGGGAGGGCTGTACAACACAGAGAGGACAAGTAGTGATTCTACATTTTGCTATGCTGATGTACAGTGACCGTAATGTGGTTTTTAGCGGGGACCTGATATAGGGGAGAGCATAGTAAAACAGTATTCTTCATGTAAGTGTAGATTAAAGATTAAAAAAAAAAAATCAGTTCCTGTGTGCTGACCTCCAATGAGTTCTGCACAGTGGTATAGAGGGCATGTCAAAGTGTGGGCAAAGGGTCTGTTTGTTTCTATGCAGAAGATCAAGGCCTAGCTTGGCTACCCAGAAAATGAACTAAGATATGATATGAGGAGGAGCTCCCGGCATCAGCACTCTCTGGAGGACTCGTGCCATGGGATGATCATCAAAAAGCCTCCACAGGGAACCGGGCGATGCTGCGGTGGTGACTGCGTCCACCCCACCGTTTCCTGGACTTGCCATTGGAATGAGGAGGGAGATGTCTAGGCTGGCATGTGCAGACAGTGAGACAACGAATTTGACCGGATCTGTACTGTTGAAATTCAACCAGGAGTTGGGAGGGGTGCAAGTTGTAGTGCTCCAAAATCTTACGACTATAGACTATCTACGGTTAAAATAACATAAGGGATGTGAACAGATCCCAGAAATGGGCTGCTTTAATTTTTCTGACTTCTCTCAGACTGTTCAAGTACAGTTGGACAATATCCATCATATCATAGACTAATTTTCACAAATGCCTAGGGTGCCTAACTGGTTTTCATGGCTTCACTGGAGATGGCTGGTAATTATAGATTTGCTTTGTTTATGTCACCGTATTCCTATTATGTTAATATGTGTGCGCAAGTTAGAAGTTTAAAACCTATACATACTTAAGGTACTCTACAAGAAGATATGTCAAAGAAATAATCAATCCTCCCATGTTTTCTTCCATATGCTACCTCTATAGCTTTTCTTCTTCCTTCCTATTTACAACCCTTAAATAGAATTCGTGCCTCATATCGAATTTACCGAGTATCCTAATTCCTCCAGGTGGTAAAGATACCTCGAGACAAGTGCTGGGCATAGAAACCACAGGGCATAAATCTGCAAAGAAGTAAAAAGCTAACCTTTTCAAACAATATGGCTTCTCTCTCACTTACCAACTTTACATTTCCCTGTATGGCCCCGGAAGATGTCTGGTTACCCAGAGATGGGTAAGATTCCTCAAGGGAGGAACAACCGAAGAGAGGCACAGTCGCAGGGGCGCCATCAGGTGAGAAATTGGGGAACAACAGGGGTGAAGCTTAGAACCTCAACCCCACCACCACCCCCACCCACCTGTGTTGAGAGAAAGCTTCTGCATCCATGGATGTCTTATTGCCCTTGTCTAGCTCGGATTAGCACATAGTCTACAGGCACACACCTGATTATCTACAGTTGCTCTCTTACAACACTGAACTATGTTTTCTGCCTTTATCTTGCATCTACCTACCACCTCAGCAGTTTATTAAAAATAAAAATAATAATAAAGGAAGAAATGTGGGATCCACATATAGATCAAGTGTGAGAATCAAACGAATATTCATATTTGACCTGATTGTTTATAGTTCATAATGCGTGATCAAAACCGAAAGTTTCTGTGATGAATACCCTTGTACTGTTCACCATGTAAGATCTTATTCACTATGTAAGAATTCGTTGACCATGTAAGAACTTGTTTGTTATGCTTCAGAAGATTGGAGACTGAAGAGAACTAGGCTTGAGGTGGATTAATGACTGTGCATTGAGCATTGACCCCCCTATACAGAATTTTATTGTTGTTACCAACCATTTGATCAATAAATATGAGAGATGCCCTCTCAAAAAAAAAAAAGGGGGGTTAAGAAGAAATAAGGATTAAGAGATTTTTTTGCTGTGATTTGATAGTAAAAGCTAATTTGCAGTGGTTTGAGCAGTGAATGAAGAGAGGAAAGGAACAGAGACCCTGAGTGTAGACTGCTATTTGAGTCTGCATGGTTTATTCTATACGACCCATAAATACTTCTGTATTATTGACTGCGTATGCTGCCCACCTCGATGTTGGACCCTGGTAATGTAAAGCTCTGACTAAATTGCTTCCTTAGCTCAAGGAGCTTACAATCTTGTGAGGAGAGAGGTGAACAGATGTCTTAGATCAGATAATGAGCTGAGTTTCACAAGATGAGTAACTCATTAAAAAACAAAAAGTGGGGCTTGTGTCTCAGGCAGATAGCATGGGGAAGGGCCGTGGGGACTTGTGTGTGGTGTCTGCCTATCCTGCGTGTTGTAGGGACTTGCAAGTAGCTCACTTGAGATGACAGTGGGCGTCGTATGGGGGTCACAGAGATCTCTGATAGCCAGGTTGGGAAGCTTGACTTGATCCTGTAAAGCAGTGTGGAGACTTCCTAGTGCTCTGGAGGAAGAGTGGGTGGCTCTTTGAAAGTAGCATTTTTGGTCCTTTTCTGCCTGCTGCTTTGTGGGGAGGAAGGATTTAAAGGGTAAGGAGCTTGAAGTAGGAAATGACCTGTTCTGCATCTAGCCACAAAGACAGAATCAAGTAGGACCCCAGTGGATTAGTTTAGTGGTGGTGGGGATAGAAAGGGAAGGGGTGGGATTCAATGTTTGTGTCTCCTCCAGATTCATTTGTGGAAACCTAACCCGCAGTGTGGGGGCATTAGGAAGTGATTAGGTCATGAGGGTGGTGCTCTTGTGAATGGGGTTAGTGCCCTTACGACAGAGACCCCTCACGAGGAGCTCCCTCTCCCCTTCTGCCATGTGAGGACACAGCAGGAAGACGTGAAGATGGCTGTCTGTGAACCAGAAAGTGGGCTTTCACTAGACACCAAATTGCTGGTGCCTGATCTTGGACTTCCCAGCCTCCAGAATTGTAAGAAGTATAAATTTCTGTTGTTTACAAGCCCTTTTGTTCATGGTATTTCTGTTATAGCCTGAAAGGACTAAGACTGATAGCTTTAAATCTATGTAGAAGTAAATGAGGTGGGGCACAGAGGTTAGGTTGATATTTTTGGGTGAAGGAGAGGAGAGGAGTCTTAGATGACTCTGAATTCCCTGGAGATGACTCTGAATTTCCTGGCTTGAGTTGAAGAGAAGATTTGGGGTCCATTAGTCAAGAGCCTTCATTTGGAAGGAGAGGATGACAATGGTGAATTTGATTTGGGGTATATTGAGTTAAAGGTGATTGTGTTAGTTGTGTATACTGGAGGATAGTAGAGAGTATTTTTGTATCTTTTTTTTCCTTTAAAAATCTTAGCAACTTGTCCATTCCATTCTCACAAACTTACCTGTCAAAGGTAGGATAGCTGTATTCTTATTTTACTGGTGGGGAAACTGAATCAATTAAAATATTAAGTGATTTGCCAAAGCATAAAAGCAGGAAGTGGAACCTAGGCTTGTTAACAGCCCAGTTCTGTGTTCTAATTACTTAACAGTAAGTGTTCCAAATGTCTTGTTCAGTTGTTGGGGGGATGGTAAGTGGATTACTCTGATCTCCGTGACATTGCACACAGCTCCTGAGCATTTTGGTTGGGCACTAAACCTTTTTGAGCCCTTGGTTCTTCATCTGCAAAACTGTGTGCATGGGGCCTGCAGAGGGGAGGAGAGATTGTATGACCTCTTAGTTCCTTTCTGCTCAAAAGTGCTGTGTTTCTGTACTTTCAGTGCCATCATCCTAAAATTGTTCTTTGAAGTAACTAAAAAACAGTGTTCAACCCTTAACAGATGATTTATTTTCTATTATTTTTTCTTGAAGTAGAGAATGGAAAAATTACATCTGTGGAACACAGTAGACTAGAATTGGTTCGTGAGAACTAGTTCTATATTTTTCTTAAAATTAATCTTCATAGCGAAGCCTCATGTACTTAAAGTAATTGAATGGGCTGCAGGGTATACTGGGAATTGTAGTTTTCCACTTTTTTGTGTTCTGAAGATTAATAATCTTATCATCCTCTGAGGGAGATAAGGAGAGGACTCTATCTGACAAATTGTTATCTTGTCTTTGAGAAGTGTGCTTTGAGCAGTGAGTATACCCTCAATGCTTCCCATGGGCTTTTAGCTTGATTCTAAGTAATGGTAATATATAAAGTATGGCCGTTAAAATTTTTTTGGCTTATGGTACTGTATTTTTTCACTAGTGCCTTTAATCTTTTAGCTTAGTTTTTAAAACCTTTTTATTTATATCAAGGTTACAGATGTAAATCATTTACAAAATCAATGGTTCTATAAGATTTGCCATCAAAACAGTAGTCACTGCCTTCATTTACCATTTCACTTCCCCAGCGGCAACCACTTTGAACTCATTTGATGATTCTTGCTGGATGCCTCCATCGTTTTGAATAACTCTTATTTGCATTGTTACTTTGTTTTAAGCTTTATCTGTGGATTTCCCCTGGAAGATGATGATTTAGTTCTCCTTTCTTACCCTGTCGTCACTACAAGCATGAATCCTTCAGACCCAGTTGTCCTCCCAGTACAGATCGGTTGTGATTTTGGTTTGATCACTGTTGTATTTACATTATTGAGACTGGGAAAAATTCAGAAATGAGCCATGTAGTAAACTGCTGTTTTCCTTTCCTATATGGCTCTTTATTTTTCTTGGAGTTAATGATAGACTTTTCTTTAATTTTCTGCATGTATTTATCACTCACCCCACTTTAGATTCTTTACCAGTTGTAACTTGTTACGGTTGTTGTAAGATGTTCAGATGCAACAGATACATTACCAGTTTTATCTTCTAAAGGAATCTCTGCTAGAGCGTCCGTCCATTGCTCCGTTCTCTCTGGGTACCATCTGTGTCTGATGTACACACGTGTTCTGGGGATCTCCCTTTTCTGTTGTTTTGGCATTGCTTTCCACATCTTTCTAGTGTTGGAATTTTGTTTTCTTGGATTCTGTGTCTTTCCCGTTTTGGTGCAGCCCAACCTCCAGTGGCTTTTTTCAGGAAAGGTGTAGAGAAGTAAAATTTTAAGATCTTGCCTGTCTGAAAAATGTCCTTATTTTATCCTCATACATGACTTAAAGATTGGTTGGGAATAGAATTCTGGAAATCCTTGTCTTTCAGAATTTTGAAGTAGTTGCTGAAACTATCAGTGTTGCTCTTAGAAAGTCTGCAGCCATTCTTTTTGCTTTCTGATCTTGGCATGTGGCTTTTCTAGATAGACTCCCTGATGTTTTTAGGACTTCTTTTCGCCCAGTGTCCTGCAGTTCCAACCAGGTCCCTTTTTGCCCACTAACCTGTGCCTTCTTGGGACCGTGGAACACCTTCTGAATTATTTTGAATTATTTATTCTTCTCGCTTCTAGAATTTTTATCTGATTACTGGGCTTACTGGGCTTCTGACTTTTTAAAGATCTTCTCCATTATTTTTTATGTCTTTTTCTTTCTGTCCCATTTCTGCCAGAGGTCTTCATTCTATATAGTTTTAATTTCAAAAGCTCTTCCCAGTCCTTTCAATGTCTGTCCATCCCTTCTGTCCTCTCTCTTTCCTCCTCTTCCTCTTTTTTTCCTCTTCTTAATTTTTCTTTTTCAATTTGTTCTGTTTTATTAGAATTCTGTTCTTGTTTCAGAATAGATTATTTTCTTTTATATTAATTCTACTCTGTTTTACATAATTTCATTGTCTTCTGATTTGTCTTTTTCTGTTTGTTTTGGTCTCTTATTTTCATGTTGAAGGCTTTCCTTACTGTCAGTAATCCTTGGTCGTCTGAAGGCTGTGGCAGGGTTTGCTGACCATAAGATCTGTTGTGGGGGTACCTGGGTGGGCTGTTTAGGGGAGCTTGGGACACCTCCAGTTCTATTCCAGTGTATATTTAGGCCTTGCCTGTTGGGCTGGTCTTCAGCTTACTGAGGGAAGAGGGCTGTGGGCGGGGCTGTACGAGGTATCTCAGCATCCCTAGATGCTACTGTAGTACTTCTCTAGCAGTGCATCTGGAGAACCACTGTTTTCCGCCTCTTCTGGGAATAAATCTCTGGGCTTCTGCCAATTTGAGGGAAGTGCTATACTTGGCAGTAGAGCTCCCCCAGCACACACACACTTCTATAACCTCTCTGCTCTCAGAAGTGTCAGAAATGACCAGTTTCTGAGCCTTTCAAAGGCTCTGGCCTGCCCACTGCTCTGGCCGAGTCCGTTGCTGCCGGTCCATCTGTCATCTGTTTGTAGCGTCCAGGTTTATGTTGCTGCCATTCCTGCTCTTGTGGGTTTGTTTCATAAAAAGAAACCAAAAAGCAAATGAAAAGCAAACTGTACAGTTGTTTTTGTATTTAGGAGGGAATGCTACTAGATGTAGGAGTTGAATCTGCCATGTTTGTCGGGAGTCTCCCTCTAGGTTGTAAATCTGTACATTTACATTTGTAGTCTGACCCCAGTGTGCTGCCTGCCTATGCACGTGTCTGCATGACTGTGTAGCTAACTATGGGTCAGTCTGTCCAGTACATAGACAGAACTGTCACAGACACTAAAATGTAGTTTATAGGTACAAGAACTGTCTACACTCTGTAATCTCTTCTGAGTGGTTTATTCTATTCACAAGATGAAAACATCATTGATTTTGCAAAGCATCTTGAAGGTTATGTCACTAAATGTAGTTTAGTGCTTTATTTCCTATACAGACATCTGAGGATGGTGACCACAGTCTTTCCGTGTACATGAATACCTAGGTATCATGTACGCAGGTAAGTATAGGTGTATGCATGTAAAGATAACCCAGCACCACGCTCCTATAGTGTCTTCCTTGCCCAAGGGTGTAGTGTGCTCTCAGCCAGCAAGCCTCACATGTCCCCCTGCAAAGTTACCAGCCACTTTGTGCTGATACAGTCTGCAGCTGGCGTTGTAGAGTTTTCTGTGGCCTCTCTTTCTGCCCCTTCTTGCACACTGATGGACAGCTTTGATCTCTGATCACCACAAAAAAGGTGTTGGACATTGCTGCTCTCACTAAAGAAGAACAAAGGAGATTATCTTGTTGGATGTTAAAACGCAAGTTTTAAGGTGGTTCGAAGTGCCTCACAGAAAAGTCTGTGGTGGTGCACGGTAGGCATAGGCCTAGTGGAAGTCCTGTGTTGTTGTCAGCAAGCCCTACTGCCCCGGGGTGGGAGGAAGCCTGAGCAGCAGATGCACAGACGCCAGCCCTCGAGATGCCTTGCTGCTTTTGAGGGGCCTGGAAGAGCGTGGAGGAGTGTTTGCTGGCAATTCATTTCCAGGGCATAGTTGCAAAGAGCATGGTTCCTCACCTGAAGGATGTGAGCTATGCCCAGACTGCTTCCTGTGGATAGCCCATCTCACTATTTTATTGAAATATTTGATTCTTTAACGGACTGTGTATCAGAAAGACCTTTTTATTTTTATTTTGGTTATGTGTGAAAGTATCCAAATATATTATTTTGAACTTTTAAAACAATGCTTTGGAATACTTTTATTTTTCCTTTAGGCCTTCTAAATGTCTGCCTTTTCAGATTAAGAATGAGAAAGAGAATCTGCTTTTCGTGTGACTTTTAAAATAGCACTGTGCCTCAGGAGGAGTGCAGCAGATCTCAGACTCCTCTTCCCACCCCTCCCCTTAAATCACACTCTGTTCACTTGAGTCCAGAATACAGCTGCCCTATGGGCCAAGTGATCTTTTATAAAAAGACAGATGGAAAAGCCCCCACAAATGTTTGTTTCAGAAATTAATGTCCTAAATTGCTATATTCAGAGTGATAGAGGATTCACTTTATGGTTGAGCATTGCTGCTGCAGTTTCAACTTGTCGCAGTGCTTTTATACTTAGCACTGTTCTTTATAACAAGTGAGGTTGATGCGTATTTTAATCCTGTATCTCTATATGAGAAAATTGTGAAGCAAGCTGCCAAATGAATGGTTGTGTCAATACTGAACCATAACTGAACATCTGATACATTACTTTGGCTCAGTTTTCCACCTGGTTTTTACTATCTGTTTGACTGTTTGGATAAATTGTCACTTTGAAAAACTGTAGCCGATCACTCCTCTTCCTCCCTGGGGGAAATGGTGTTTTCTTTAGTTTTCATCACTGATGTACCTGGGTGCTCCTATTGTATCATTATAACATTAGGGTAAATATGATGAAATGACTTTAGGAAACAGAATTGGTAAAAGGCTTTAAGACAAAACAAAATACTAAATTAGGTGCTCATACACAAAACCATTCAGGTCTGCAAAGGATGTCTCAAGAAAGAGGATTTAGAGACAGTTTTAACTGTCAATTTTTAAATATGGCATTTTTTGTTTTACCAATGTGAAATTGAAGATTTTTTGAAGAGGAATTCAGCAAAAATTATTATCAAATGAAAGAGGTGTTAGGCTAGTGAAGAGAAGTGAATCTTGGGGTATCAAATTTTCCTGGGGTACCTATTTTTATTTGGGGTTAATTTTTAAGTGGTTAAGGAAAGGGACATTTGATGGTTTGTAAAATTCTTCTGATAAACAAATTTAGCTTTTCTCCTTGAATGCATTAAATTATGTTATCAACTGAAACTTTGAATTTCATTTTAATCTTCAAGAAGAATCTGATGATTTGGAAATCTATATTCAGGTTTGTGTCAGAAGTGGCCAAATTCTCAGATATAATAATTTTAGCTATTTTTCCTAATGATAATTCTTAAAAAGACAAGAGACTTAAAAATATTTTTTTGTGTCTACCACATAGGTTGTCTTAATTATTATTTTTTTGGTATAACTCATTCAGCATCTGGCTATGAAAAGGAAATAATAGTATTTATTTGAAATTTGTACCTACATTTTTGAATGAAAATTCTCTGTCATTTGAAGGTAAACACTGAGGAGTATAACTATCTTATAAATAGTAAGAAAATATTATAGTCAGGTTAATGAATTTTTATGCTGTTAGTCTGCACAAATTTGATTTGTCTGAAAATAGAGAATTAAATAAAAGTATCAGTGACATATACTAACTACTCTTATCTAAGGGGTTGGGATATATAAAGACTTAATTTTATTCTATTTTTCTTGTACTAATTTAGTAGGTTTGTAGGCATGTAAGTGGAAGCTACCAAGAATTAATACAGATGTCAGATAATATGTGAAGAGGTGGATTTGTCTAGAGTGAGCTATAAAGTGAATTTTCTTTGTATCAAACTTTATGTGCCTGTAAGGTTCTTTAAAAAAGAGAAGTGATGTATTCCTATGGGAGTGAATTGGTTCTGAGAACTAGTAGTAAAATCACACTTAAGAACTTCAGACATCTGTTGAAATGTATATTTAAATATTTTTTCAGTAATGTTTTAATATTCATAGTGAGAAGACAGAGTGGCTAATAATGACAAATATTACAGATTTTGCTGGTGAATGTTCCCTGCACAGCAGGGAGCAGGGGCAGGGAGACAGGGGTGGGCAGCCAGGCAGGCTGTGGTCCGCCTTCCCCAGGGGTCATCCTGCTGCTTTGCCTGGGTCAGGACTCTGCTTCTGTTGTCACTCCTGCTTGTCATCTTGATTCCAGACAGTCCTCACTCTGTAACACTTCAGATTACAGTACCTTTGAAGAAGAAGTTAGAAAGCCAGTGGCTGAAATGCCTATTCCTCGCTTTGCCTTGTTAATGGAGATGATCATCTTGTATTCTATTGGGAGGGAAAGGCTAGGGAGACCTCCCTCTTTCACTGGGAATTTTCATAAATCTCTCCCGTGTTTCCCCGCTAGGTGCATGTATAGTAGGATAGCAAGCCCCAGTTCTGAGCCCCACTCCTTGCTTGTGTTAAGAGACAGCACCCTGGCAGGGAACTCCAGCCAGCTTTCTGATAGGTGTTTACAGCTAGCTCCTGCCTGACCCTGAGTGCGATGCACCCATCCTAGTGCCGGAGGCCAGGGACACCTGGAAATGTCCTAATTCTAGGGCTTAGGATAGCATGGAGCAAATATATTTGCCATTTAATAAATAACCTAGCTTAGATTTCATTCTAGTTTTTAAGATTTATTGTTCTTTAGTGGGTATGTATTGAAGAGCTTACTTTGTATTAAGTAAAGTCATGTCCAAGACTGGATCTGTGTGGTAACTTAGAACTTCTGATGGATAAATATGGATTTTGGTTTTTGCCAGGAAAATAGAAATACTTTAAAGCAATATTTAAACTGAGCATATATTCATATTAATAAGGGAAATAGCTGCTAGGTGTGTTTTAATATTGTGTATATGTGTAAACATTTTTTGAAGTTGTGTCACATTAGACTCTAGACCCAGTCAATAGTTAAAATATTTTACTAAGCCTAAATTGAAATGCAGTTAATACATAATATTATGTTGGCTTCTGGTGCACAGCATAGTGATTCAGTAAGTGTGTGACCACAGAGTGTTCACCATGGCAAGTGTACTTGCCTCCTGTCAAAATACAAAGGCACTGCAATATTACTGACTGTATTTCCTATGCTGCACTTTCATCCCCATGACTGATTTATTTTATAATTGTGTATGTCTCTTTATCCCTTCCACCTGTTTCACCCACCCATGTGGAAGTGATAAGTAAATGGTTTTGTTATATGAAGGCAGTACTAGAATGCTGAGGGAACCCCACTGAATGGTCTTATTTATTTATGCATTGGACATAAATCAACAAGTCCTTGATAGAATGGGAATCATATCTCTTGGACAACCCTCTTGAACACTGCCTAGAGTGTAGTGGAGAAGGCCTGATGCACATGGGGAATTAAGACTTTGTTAAGTTGCCAATGGTACATAATTGGTGTCAGCCAAGATTAGAATCATACCCTGACTGACTCCAACACCATTGTTCTTGGTAACTATTTGATCTTACTTGTGTGAATTTTTAGGTGCCATGTGGAAAGACATATTCTGGTTTGCAAATATCCTTTTCTTTTTGCATGCTCTTACTTGCTCAAAGTCTTTGGGACGGTGTGTGACTGCAGGGAAGCCAGTGCATCTGTCATTCCCTTCTGTGACATGAAGTTTCAGGAGCATCACCGAGTAGGTGTCGTGTCCTACGTATTATGATGCCAGTACCTTCCAGGGCTGCTTAGGACGACTGGGCTCCTTAGGAGTTTCAGAACAGTCTCTTCTTTTTTCCCTTCTTGAGAAACCACTGTGTACTTTTTTTCTGATGACTTCTTGGTGTTTGAATGGCTTATGTGTACTCAGAGACTTATTTTTTTTCTTTTTGTCCACAATTTTAGATTTAAAAAATAAAAAGTGAATATATGCTTAGATTATATGGAAGGGAAGACATGAGATCGTGAAGTGCTGTATTAGGAGGAGGTGGACTAGAGTCTTTAGAATAAAATAAACCTGGATTTAAGCTGCTGCTTAAGACAAGTGATCTTGAGGAAGCTACTTTGCCTGTTTTACAGCTTTCTCTGTCTTAAAAGAGAGTTGTGCTTACTAAATGAGACCTCATGTGTGAAGGCAGGTAGTCTAGGACCTGGCCGTAAGTGCTTAATAAAAGCTCCCTCTCCCTTTTCATCTTTTCCCAAAATGACAGCTGATCTGATTAACGTGCAGGTGCCCTGTCTGTCTTGTGTTATGGCTTGATAAACATTCATTGATAATTTCCATTCAGCAAGACAGACCCTTCTTGGAGTCTGGGTAAGGGGGAAATAGGTATTTAGGAAATAATGCCACTTAAACCCCCTCCCCAGCTGCCACCGATGTGCTCCTGGTGTGGTTGCCCTTATGCTTTCTCTTAGTTCTCCGCTCATTTTTTCTCCGCGCTGTTTCTTGCCTGGAACTCCCGGCCCACCCACTCATTCATGTTGTGTGATGGGCGGGCTCCTGCTAACTAGACGACTCCGCTTAGTGAACTTGCCCTGACTTCCCACCTCCTCCCTCCCTTCTTTCCGTAACTGGAGGCCAAACCCTAGTGTGGCAGTGATCACACAGGACAGTTAGTGTTTTCTTTTGTCTCTCTGCACTATTTTATTACTGTTTTCCCTAAGTTTATTGAGGAATAAATGACAAATATAATTACATATATTTAAAGTGTTCAATGTGATGGTTTTATGTACATTGTGGAATGATCACCAAGATCAAGATAATTAACACATCCATCACCTCACATAGTTAACTGTTTTTGTATGTGCGTGTGGTGAGAATGCTTAAGATCTACTCTCAGCAACTTGCAGTGCACAGTACTGTGTTATTAACTGTAGTCACTATGCTGCACATTAGATCCTCAGAACTACTGCTTCTCGTAACAGTACCCTTTGTCCCAACATTTCCTCATTTCTCCTTCCCGAGCCCCTGGCAACCACCATTCTATTCTCTGCTTCTGTGAAATTGAGTTTTCTTTTGCTTTTGTTTTTTAGATTCCACATGTGTGTGATACCATGCAGTATTTGTCTTTGTCATGCTTATTTCACTTTCACGTTCACCCATGTTTTTGCAAATGACAGGATTTCATTCTTTTTTAATGGCTGAATAATACTCCTGTATGTGTAAAAATTTCTTTATGCATTCGTCTGTCAAGGGACATTTAGGCTGTTTCCATATTTTTGCTGTTGTGAATAAAACAGCAGTGGACAGGGAGGTGCAGATGTCTTTTCAAGGTCATGATTTCATTTCCTTTAGATAGGTACTCAGGAGTGGAACTGCTGGGTCATATGGTTGTTATATTTCTAATTTTTTGAGATACCTCCATACTGTTTTCCATAGTGACTACATCAATTTACATTCCCTCTGATAGTGCGCAAGGTTCCCTTTTCTCCACATTCCTGCCAACACTTGATGTTGATATTGTTACTGTTTTTGTCTTGTCTTTTTGATAATAACTGTTCTAACAGGTGTGAGGTGATAGCTCATTGTGGTTCTTGTGATTTGCAGGGGATAATTAGTAATGATGAGCATCTTTTTCTGTGTCTATACACATGTGGCCATCTCTATGTCTTCTTTGGAAAAAAGTCTTTTCAGGTCCTTTGTCCATTTTAAAATTGGATTATTTGCTGCTTTTTTGCTGAGTTGTATGAGTTCTTTATGTATTTGGATGATACATGGTTTGCAGATCCCAGTCTTAGGTTTTCTTTTCAATTTGTTGTTTCCTTTGCTGTGCAAAAGTTCTTTAGTTTGATGTAGTTCCATTTGTTTATTTTTTATTTTGTCTCCTTTGTCTTCTTTTCAAGAAGTCATTGGCAAGACCAATGTCAAGGAGGTTTTTCCTTGTCTTTTCTTCTAGGAATTTTATGGTATTAGGTCTTACATTTAAGTCCTTAATCCATTTTTAATTAATTTTTGTTATGGGCCCATTTTTACAGAGATATGGATCCACTTTACTCTTTTGCATGTGGAGACCCAGTTTACTGCAGACTCTTCTTTCCCTGTTGTGTGTTCTTGGTGCCCTTGTCAAAAATCAGGGGGCCGAATATGCATGAGTTTGTTTCTTGGCTCTCTTACTCTGTTCTCGTGGTCTGTGGCCTGTTCCTATGCCAGTGCCAATATGTTTTAATTCTATAGCTTTGTTCTATAGTTCAGAAGCAGGAATTGTGATAGCTCCAGCCTTGTTCTTCTTTCTCAAGAGTGCTTTGGCTATTTGGGATCTTTTGTGGCTCTGTACAAATTTTAGCAGAGTGTTTTTCCCTTTTTTTATGAAAAATGCCATTGGAATTTTCTTTCTTGTTGGACTGTAAGTGCTTCAGAAATCAAGGAAGATGGCTTTTCAAATCTTTGTTTTTCTGATACCTCATGCAATGCCTGACAAGTAGAAAGCCCCTGGGGAATGTGTGTTGAATGAATGGGGCCTGGGCACAAATATTGGAATCCATGCAAAACCGGTCTGTAGGTTAACAATTGGAAAATTCAGTAGCCTGGGTTAGGCTGCTTGTATAGAATTTTCTGTTGCTGTAATTGTGTAATAGTTCAACTGAAGATACCGATATATTTCACAAGTCAAAGTAAGTAGTTTCTCTTAGAAAACATCTTTGTAAAGAAATTATCATACTTGAAGGAGATGGTAACTAATTCTACTCTATTTTTACTACTTTAAAGTAAAAAAAATTTAGACATGAACATGTATTGAACTTTGGTAAAAAATTAGAGACTGATTTTTGAAAGGGTCAAACAGTGGTTTCTAGGATAAGTGAAAATATGAATATATGTCAGTGAAGATCTAGAACAGTACACTTGAAATCCATCTGCTTTGGTACAGTCTGTGTCTTTACAGTTGGTTTGCAGACGAGAGTCCTGATACCTAATGCAAATTATTGAACAAATGCATTGGAATATTGTGCAATGCTTCACTGTCACATTTTAAGCACTTTGAGAATTTTTCTTAACTTAGATAAGTTGGCCTGATTGTATCTTGACTGTTAAGCCTGGTCCTCAATCCTCTTGTCCCTGTACAGTCCCTCCATTGATAGTCTCAGGCATTTGGTCATTCAGTGACCTCTTTGAGGCTGGTCTGTCCTGGATCATCATCCTCAGCCCTACCTGTTTCCCAGCTTTTTTTAGACTTGCCTTTTCAGCTAGACTTTCTCAGTCCTCCTTAGAAACAGCTACCCCTACATCTGATTTTCACATTTCTTTTAACAAAACCGTATCTCCAGTCCCATAGGAACAAAACCACAAAGAACCATATTTGATTTTGCTCTCATTTCCTGTATTGGTTAACTTCTCAAGTCTGGTTCATTTAGTGCATTAAGTAGGGGTGCTGGCCTCAGGTGTTCCAGATTTCCAATCTGACTCGTTTGTTTATTAGGTTTGTGATGTGGACATTACTCACCTGCACAGCCGTGGTCTCCATATCTATAAAGTAAGGATGATGCTCTCTACCTCACTGGGTTGTTGAGAGAATGAAGCACCATGCTAAAGTCCTTGCAGACAGGTCTAGTGACCAGCATGCAGCAGACCTTCAGGCTGGAATTCCACCTCCTACCCGCCATCACTGATGCTATTAGCTAATTCTTAGAGACCTCTCATACCCTTTTCAGTGCTGCCTCTCCCTTGTGTGGTCCCCTCTGTGTTGGTCTGTCCCCTTACTGCCTCTGTCCTTGTCTCTTATTCCCCTCTTACACAAACTGCCTTCTTAAATATGATCCCCACTTTTCCTTGTGCCACTGTGTTTGATTTGGAAGTCTCATCTCTTTACCTGTTTATGTCTGTCTGCTGAACCTCTGTCTACTCCTCAAAACTCAACCCTTAATTTCCTTGTGGAGACTCTCTCCTTTTCCAGAATGTACCTTGAGCACGTATCATCATGATCGGATGGCGTGTTAAATCTTGATGGGTGTTAATCTGAGTGCTGGTCCTTTGCTTCTCTAGAGTCCTTCAAATCAGGAGCCTATCTTGACTTTATGACTATGACATAAAGTAGAATAGCTTGTCTGATGTAAGTGATGAGTTAAACATTTGAATTTAATTGTCATATAATATCTCCTTTTACCTGCTAAAATTTACATTGTACTTTGAAAGACCATCTTTAAATTGTTTATTTCAATATACAGATCAAGAGTAGTATCCTGATAAATATTTGATACGGATCACCCTTTATTTATTGTTCCCTCATTCCTTCATTAATTTGGCATTAAGTTCCATTTGCCCTGCAGTATGTTATGTATAAGAAAACCCATTATGTAGAAAGAATTCTTTAGTTTCTTAGGAAATGATTGTGAATATGTACTGGATGATCAGATTTCAGAGCTTTACAAATTTTTAATTGAATACCATAAGCTTTCTTTGTGTCTGTGGCCATCTTTCACTCCATTTACTGACGTCTGTATTTTGTTTCATAGTAAAGTATAGAACCACTTACCATTTTATTCACAATTAATTACTTTTGTAATACTCAGTGACAAAAGCTGAGTGAGGAAAAAAGAGATATATGACCAGCTGAATTGTATTCTGGATTAATGTTTTTATTTTTATTTCATACTTTGTATTTTAGTGTGAGAATAACAGAACCTTAAAATTATTATAGTTTTTCTCCTGCCAACTTCTCACAAAGTAAAGATGCCAGAGTCTGCCCAAATTTAAACAGTATCATGGTTTTACCAGTGAGCTATTGTTTAAAATGAGTTCTGAGGGGAAAAAAGTCTCAAAGAAAGTTGTACATATTAAGAATGTTTTCTTTTTTTAATAGAAGGGTGGCTTACTGCCATGGTTTGTTGTTGTTTAATATTATAGAGGCTTTACTGCAGCTCTGTTGGTGATTATAAGAGTGCTACATTTTGGCTAACAAATGTAGTAAATGTGTTGAAAGAAAATCCCCTATGTTGTACATTCTCTGAGTAACATGCTTATATAACATGTTAAATACTTCTTGAAGTTGAAAGAACTGCTTCTCTGCAAAGAGGTTGCAAATTCCTTTCTAGATTTTTAGTGTTACTGAGGTGTACCATTAAATAATCTAAATTATATAGGTATTTTAAAAGCATCCTTAGAGACTTTGATTTGCAAACACTATCCTTTTTGAAGTTAGGGTGCTAAAAAGATGGAGAATCATATCTTTGGATCATACTGTTGATTTTCTTATTATACCTATAGAGACCACTGAATGGAGTTATTTAAATAAATTATCCAGGTTCTATGTTTTTTTAGAGTAGATAGCACTGATGTGACCTGCAGATAAATTGCATGCACAGACCAGTAAGTTTGTGTTTCTGTTTGTAAAATTATATTATGATGGCATTTTGACTCTGAAACTGTGGCCCTGCTAGCCTCAGCCCTCTGGCCTGTGGACTTCATGTTGGGGGTTGGCTTCCCCGTGAGGTCTCTAGCCTGGCTCATACCCTCTTGATCGTGTCATGTCTGGGTATCTTATGTAGCCTCTGCTGTTCTTGTCGGTCCAGTGACTCTACTCTGGTCTATAGCTTGCTCAGCTTGAGACTAATTTCTGATCGCCATCTGGGCATCTCTACCCAGATATGTCCCTGGCAGCTTTGTTGTAAATATCCCATTGGCTTCTCTGTTCCCCTGTCCATCCTTTGTCCCCATAAAATCATGGCATTTGCTCAGTCACTTAAGTCATCCATCTGGAAGTCATGCTTGGAGTTCCTCCCTCATCACTCACATCCAGCTGATCACTTATTCCTGCAGGTTATGCCAGCCCTTTTCTGCTCGCTCTCTTCATATCCCTCACCTTAGTTGAGTTCTTTGCCATCATTGCTGTGGGCAGTTGCTATAGCCTCTCAGTCAGTGTCTTTGCCAGTTGCCTCTCTCCTGCTTCTAGATCATAGTTGCTTTGAGGACCACAGAACGCTGAGTATTCACAGATGAACTGCAGGAGGCTGTAAACCCTTTGGAATTAAATATTAAGATTTTTATGTATGTGTAAAGGTGCATTTTTCTAGTCACTATATTCTTGAAGGATTTATGAGTCCCAAATGGTTAAGAACCAGTTTTTGTTTACATGAAGTCCTCAAGACCTCTACAGTGGTCTTGCTAAAATAAGATGTAAATCTGATATGTTGCTCTCCTGTTTTCACTTCTTTAGTGTTTTCCTGTTTAAAAAAAATACAAATTCGTTAACCTAGGGGCAGAGCCCTTGTGAGCTGATGTCAGTCTTCCTTTTCGGCCTTACCTCCTGCCAGCCCTCCCTCCTGTGTCTATGTGTCAGTTTACTGAAATACTTGCAGTTCAAGAATCCATCCTGCATTGTTTTACTCCATACTTGGTCTGACATTATTCAAGCTTCTTCTTCCTGTTTGCTTCAAAGTCACGTTCTCTGTGAAATCTTCCTTGCCCACTGGCCCCCATCAACATTTAGGCAAATTCTACCTCATTCAACACTTCTCTCCCTATAGTAAAGTTCTTGGATGCTATTGAATGTATCCACCACTGAGCTCATGATCCTTACCCACTGCACCAGAACTGCCTGCCCCTCAAAGTCCGTCACGTGTGTCCTGTGGGCCTTCTCGTATGACCATATTTATACTTGACTTTTGATTAGTCAGCTCAAACCTTTTGGAGAACTTGGTCCATTTCTTGTTCGTGTCATATAGACTTGATCAAGTGATTGCCTTTCGTCACATGTATCATGACAGCTGTGTGTCATGTTCTGTCTCCTGGTCTTGCTCTGCAGTGCTGCACATTTTGAAGTTCTTCTGTAGCTTCTCTACTTATCTTTACTACCATTTCAGAAACTGCTTGTATCAGTTAGAATTCTTAGTTATAGATAGTGAAGACTGAGTCTGGCCAATCCGAGCACACAAGGAAGTATAGACAGGCTAATGGGAAGCTCACAGAAGTGCCAGGAAGGCTGAATAACTGGGCCAGCAAGAAGGGCAGGCCCAAGGGAGCTTGTGCAGGGATGATGCCAAAACCAGGTCACAAGGACAGAGATGTCATTCACTGCCACTTAGTGATGCCACAGCTGGTCCTTCATCGTCACGCCTCTTGGAGATCTGGTAACACATACGTGATCCACACCTGAATCTAAGTGTTGCTGTGTGTACGGCCAAGAAAAATTCCTCTTGTCCTTGTTTCTTTGTTTTACTAGCTAATGCGTCAAAGACCAGGGCATGTGCACTGATTGGCTGATTCTGGGTTGCATTCCAATACCCGAGGTGCCCATGAGTTTGGGAAAGCAAGTGTCTGGCATTTTTAGCCTCTATTAGGAGGCAGAGTCTGTCTTTACAATTCTGAGACCAATTACAAGGTGGGGTTTTTTTTTCTACACTACCAACAATTTTCTGACAGCTTGTACCAGAGAAAGCATCAGATCCCACAGGTTAAGGGCTCAGTCCTAAAGTCACCCCTCCCACTCCCTCTTCAGGTGTCAGTCACAAGTCCAGGCTGTTACCTGTTCTTCTGACCCAGTGGCCTTTGATCTAGAGGTTCCAATGACCAGTTCCTTGGGTTCAATTTTTTTGCTAAAGTGGCTCATAAAACTCAGAGAATTATTTTACTGGGTTAATAGTTTATTATAAAAGGATATAATGCAGGAACAGTCAAATGGAAGAGATGTATAGGGCAAGAGATGGACAGCGAAGGGGTGTAGCACTTCCCTGCCCTCTGGGCACATTGCTCTCCTGGAATCTCTACATGCACACCAACCTGGAAGCTCTCGAACCTTGTCCTTTGAGGTTTTTATGGAGTTGCATTGCATAGGCATCAGTGGTGAAATCATTGTCTATTGGGAGTTGATTCAACCTCTAGCCCTTCTCCCCTCCCAGGAAATTGGGGTGGGAGTGAAAGTTCTAAGCCTGTAACTGCCTGATAGGTTCTCCTGACCCCCAGTCCCCCTCAGGTGAGCTCTGAACATGACTTCACTGACATAACGGGAGAAACCGGTCTGGTTAACCTCCTTTAGGAAATTACAATGGTTTTAGGAGCTCAGTGGCAGAAACATGGATAAGGACCAAATATGTTTCTTACTATAAATCACCATATCACAGAGCCTCCTGTCAGACTCATAAGGTAAGGAATCATCCAAATACCCCAAGAGTGCACAGAGTCTGGGCAGCCCAGTGGTAGACAGGGGTTCCCTGTCCTGCTGCTCCCCACTTGGACTGGCTACACTTTAGGTGGCTTTCACTGATAAGTAATTATCATGTGATTATTTACACATTTAGGAAGTTTTCATATCAGCATCTCATTCCATGAGGTGGAAGGATATAACATTTTTTAAGGATGGAGTTAAGAAAACGGGGAAGGGGGGCAAAGAGGTAATGAGAAAGGACGTGTAGCTGTTGAAGGCAGAGCTGGCAGTTGACCCCTCACTCTGACTCTGGCGCCCACTGGGGCAGGCTGTCCCCATAGCATCAGCCTGCCAGGCACCGGGAGGGGTTTGGAAAGGTGTGTTTACAGCACAACCCACTCACAGAGCCTGTTCCCAGGACAGACATGTGCACTAGCATATCTGGTTCTGCGAGGGCTAATTTGGCATTCTGTATTCTTGTTCTGTCTACTTGTGTAGTTTAATGTTGTAACATCTCTCTGGTTGACTGAAGCAATATGTCATTCAGATGGAACCTGTACTTTGGCATTGGCCTGACAATCACTCAACTGTGTAGTACAGCAATAAAAATTAGGAAATCTGTATCTGTTCATTAGACCACTGGAATTTATAAGCACTTCTGTGTCTGTGCCCCACAACTCTACACTCTGGCAAATGGGACTACAGTAAATTAAGTCTTTGTACTTTTTCCCTCTGTGAATTGTGTATTTGTTTTCACACTTGGAGATTGCTGTAGAAGCCACATGGATGAACACTTTAAATGATTATAACAGTTGGAAATGTGTTTGGGGAATGAACTGCCTCAAAACAAGTAGTGTAAGAGGTGTACTAGTGGATTTTTTTTTTTTAGCATCACATTAACACTTTTGCAACTTAAGAATTTTAAGAGTTTCTGTGGCATCTTACTACACTGATGGACAGTGACTTCAGTGGGGTGGGGGAAGACTTGATAATATGGGTGAATGTAGTAACCACAATGTTTTTCATGTGAAACCTTTGTAAGTGTGTATATCAATGATACCTTTCTATAAAAAAAAAGAATTGTAAGAGTTTTTCTGTCAGAGGCACAAAGGGTTTACATGTTATTGTTTCATAGAGTATTATATCAACTCCTGCTGTGAGTCAAGGCACACACGTGATGCATGCATGCATGTACATGCAAAGGGCTGTGTGTGTTAAGTTTTGTGTTTAAGGCTAGTGACCTCTCACATCTCATAGGAAAACCAAGTCAACTCTCATAATGGTCAGAGGAGAGCAAAGCGAAAATAGCAACAAGAAACCCCTGCAGCAGCAGATGGAGACTGGCGCCAGAGGGGAAGGACCCTTCCAATGTTAGAACATTCTAGAAGTCTGTTCCTCGTGGGGGCTGTTGATGGTGTATCTGAGATGTGAGGTGAAGCCAGCTGGGGAGAAGTGCAGGTTAATGATGCCAGGAGGAGTGTGAGAGGACGAGGCTGCTGGAATCCTGGCAATGGGAGCAGAAAGAGCAAGAGCTGGGGAGAATGTCGTATGACTGTGTCAAAGACACAGTCAGTTCTAGAGCATTTGTGGGATAGTTCAGTGTGTAAAGTGTCAAACATAATACTTCATATAGATTAATAATAAATTTTTATTATTATTTAAAAATGCATTGTGTAAGATTTGCATAAGAAAAATATATTAATGGCTTTTGGCAGATGGCAGTTACTAAGTTTTTATTACTTTAGAAAAGTTGTTAATTTTGTTATAGCCAGCAGATTTTAACTTGACAACAGTTCATGTTGTCACTTCCTCATATTTCTAATGTAGAGAAAAAGGAGGCTAAAGGGAAGGGTTTAGAAGCATGTACTGGTTTTGTGGCTTCCTAGAGGTTAGAAGGGATTTACCATTCAGCAGCCTGGTCTGTACAGCTGCAGTGTCCCAGTGTGTTGCCCTGAGCCTACAGGACCTTCTGCAGCTCTGCCAGGTGACTTTCACTTGGCCCAGATCAGCCACCTCCCCTTCCTCACCCCCATCCCAGCTGTGAGCTCTGGAACAGCCTCTCTGAGGGCCACTCTCCTAACTTCAGCAGGCTTATTTCTGTTATTTAGTACCAGGGTAACCCTCACGTTGTTTATCTGGACTCAGATTGAGGTCTGGTATGTGGTATTTGGAATTTTGGAAATCCCAGATCTGAAACTCTAGCATATCATGCCAGAAGAAATGTGAAGAAATTGGATAATTTCTTAGAGTACAGGAATACCTCATTTTATCATGCTTCACAGATACTGTTTTTTACAAATTGAAAGTTTGCAAAACCCTTGTGTCAAGCAAGTGTATGGATGCCATTTTTCCTATAGCATTTGCTCATTTTGTGTCTCCATGTCACATTTTTTAAATTCTCCCAATATTTCAAACTTTTTCATTATTATTATATTTGTTAAGGTGCTCTCTGATCAGTGATCATTGGTTGTTACTATTGTAATTATTTCAGAGCGCCCCAAACTGCACCCATGGAAAACTGCAATCTTAATCGGTAATGTGTGTGTTCTCTCTGCTCTACCAGCTGGTCATTACCCCGTCTCTCTCCCTCTCCTCAGGGCTCTCTATTCCCTGAGACACAGTATTGAGATTAAGGCCAATTAATAACCCTACGGTGGCCTCTCAGTGTTCAGGTGGAAGAAGAGTCACACACCTCTCATTTTCAATCAAAAGCTAGAAATGATGAAGCTTCGTGAAGGAGGCATGTTGAAGCTGAGATGGGCAGAAAGCTAGGCCTCTGTGCCAGACAGTTAGCCAAGTTGTGAATCAAAGGAAAATATCTTGAAGGAAATTAAAAGTGCTGCTCCAACACATGACTGATAACAAAGTGAAATAGCCTTAGTGCTGATATAGAGAAAGCGTTAGTGGTCTGGATAGGAGATCAGACCAGCCACAACTTTCACTTAGGCCAAAGCCAAATCCAAAACAAGGCCCTAACTCTTACTCATTTCCATGAAGGTTGAGAGAAGTGAGGAAGCTGCAGAAGAAAAGTTTGAAACTAATAAGAGGTTTGTTAATGAGGTTTAAGGAAAGAAGCTGTTTCCAAAACAGAAAAGGACAAAGTGAAGCAGGGAGTGCTGATCGTAGAAGCTACATCAAGTTACCCTGAAGATCTAGCTAAGATATCAGTGAAGGTGGCTGCATTACACAATAGATCTTCGGTGTAGACAAAACAGCCTTCTACTGGAAGAAGATGCCATTTGCATTTTCATAGCTGGAGAGGAGAAGTCAGTGCCTGACTTCAAAGCTTCGAAGGGCAGGTTGATTTAGCAAATGCAGCCTGGATACTTTTAAGTTGAAGCTGATGATCACTCACCATTCAGAAAATCCTGAGGCCTTTAAGAATTATGCTAAATCTATCCCACCTATGTTCTATAATTGGCATGACAAAGCCTGGATGACAGCACATCTGTTTGCAGTACAATTTCCTGAATATTTTAAGCCCAGTATGAGACCTACTGCTCAGAAAAAAAGATTCCTTTCAGAATATGACTGCTCACTGACAATGCTTCTGGTCACCAAGAGCTCTGATGGAGATGTGCAATGGGATTCATGTTGTTCTCATGCCTGCTCACACAACATCCATTCTGCACCCCATGGATCAAGAAGTAATTTGAACTTTCAAGTCATACTATTTAAGGTACACAATTTTGTAAGGCCATTGCCACCATAGATAGTGGTTCCTTTGACAGATCTGGGCAAAGTCCATTGGGAACCTTCTGGAAAGGATTCATCATCATAGAAGCCATTCAGGACCTTGTGACTCATGGAAAGAGGCCAAAATATGAACATTAGCAAGAGTCTGGAAGAAGTTAATTCCAATCCTCATGGATGGCTTTGAGGAGTGCAAGACTTCAGTAGAGGAAGTTAGCTGCAAATGTAGTGGAAATAGAGAACTAGAATTATCAGTGGAGCCTGAAGATGTGGCCGAGCTGCTGCATCTCATGATGAAACTTGAGTGGATGAGGACTTCCTTCTGGTGGACAAATGATGAGAGGGTTTCTGGAGACGGAATCTGCTCCTGGTGAAGATGCTGTGAAGATTGTTGAAATAACAACCAAGGATTTAGATATAACATCAACTTAGTTGATGACACAGCAGCAGGTTTTCAGAGGATTGACTCTTAATTTTGAAAGCATTTTTGTTAAAATGCTATCAAACAGCATCACATGCTTCAGAGAAAATACTTGTGAAAGGAAGAGTCAACTTATGTGGCAAACTTCATTCTGTCTTATTTTAAGAAGCTGTTGCAGCCACCCTCAGCCATGAGCAGCCCCCACCCTGAGCAGCCAGCAGCCTCAGCATCCAGGCAAGACCTTCACCAGCAAGAAGAGCACAACGCACTGAAAGCTCACATGATGGTCAGCATTTTTTAGTAATGAAGTGTTTTTAAACTGAAGTATAATTGATATAAAATACATCAGTTTCATCAAATTGCCTGATACTTCTCCTTTGTTGGTGAGGGCTTTCCATGCCTTGGCAGCGCACGTGTTTATTTGTGCGTATACCTGTAAGGGGAAGGCGGTCTGGTTGGCTACCCACTGTCCTTGGCCCGTCAGCATATCATATGACCACGCAGGCTGTCCTTCGGCCGCGTTTGCGCGTGCCTGGGTCATGCTGATATCATGCCACAATGCCTTCCATTCTATGTATTGCCCCATACTAGAAAGGCATGCCTTAGTTACATATTGCCAGTCTGCGGGTGTCATGGCTGTCTCTGTTAATCTCTCAACTTGTGCTATGGTATAGTTAGCACTGACTTCATAAGCCCGAACGGATTCTGCTAACTCCTTAACTTGTTTATGGCTCAGGGGCTGGTGAGAGCGTACACCGTTATCCTCAAATACAGGAAACATTTGTCTAATTGCCTGAAGAGTATCTGGGTGGCAAAAGGAGAGTGCGCCACTCACGTAAGGTGGCGGGGCAAAGGGCGTCGGGGGACACCCTGCTTTCATTTTTTCCTTGGTCCGCTTTTCAACTTTGCTGGTTCCCTTACTTCTACACTCTGCGGTTTTATTTTCTTCCCCTTCCTCTGCGGACGTTAATTCCTCCTCAGATTCCCTATTGGAGAGTTGGAGGTCCCTCAACTCTTTCCAGGGGTATTTACTATTTTCTCCGAGGCGATTGTCACTCGCTTCTCGGGGCTCTTTCGCTTTTGCCCTAGGCGGGCTTTCTCCCTCACTCTGAGGTTTCTTTACCTTCGTTTTTGTGGCCTTTTTTCGGCCGCGCGCGCTCTCTGTTTCCCGTTCCGTTTCTGACATGCTCTCTTGGATATCTGTCAATGCTCTCTGACCTTCTTTTATTACCTTTTCACATCTCTCATCTTGCAGACAAGCTCTAATCAGTTTCCAGAGGGGCCTGGTGCCTCCCCTCAGGCTACCCTCCTCCTCCTCTCTATCAAGATCTTTCCCCAGTTTGTCCCAGCTCGGGATTGAGAGGGACCCTGAACAAATGAACCAGGGGGCCACACGGTCTATCTCCTTCACAAAAGATCCTAAGACTTTGCTGGAGACCTTCAAGTTTCACTCTTTGAGAGCTGTCTGCAGCGCCGTGACTAATGACGGTGCATTCCCCATGGTGCCTCCTTATTTACAGAGAACCATCAACCATCATCCTAAAAAGCAGGGGCCTCTCGGAACTTACCCCTCCGGGCTTTCTTCTGACCTGCAGTTCTGAATCCTCTCCAGATGTCTGAAGGGTCCTCCCTGTGCCGGTGATGTTCTGGTTCCCGGGATTCGGCACCACTTGTCGCGCGCCCCGTCCTCGCCGGCAAGAACAGCACGCAACAACAGCAGGATTCTTCTGCAGAAAGCTTTATTCTTCAGCTCTTTGTGAAACAAATGAGTTGTACACCATAGTGATTCAGGAGTTGTATGCATTATGAAGTGCTCACCACAATATGTGTGGTACTATGTGTCAGCACACAAAGTTATTATAATATTATTGATTATATTCCCCATGCTCTACTTTTCATCCCTGTGACTTATTTATTTTATCATTAGATGTTTGTACCTCCGTCCCCTTCACCTATTTCACCTATTCCCCACCATCCTCTCGCCGTGGCAACTACCAGTTTGTTCTCCATATTTATGAGTCTTTTTGTTTTGTTTGTTCATGTATTTTTTTCAGATTCCATAGGTAAGTGCACTCCTGTGGTGCTACTTGTCTTTCTCTTTCTAACCTATTATGATACTTTGGTTCATCCGTGTTGTTGCAAATAGCAAGATTTCAGTCTTTTTTTTTTTTAGTGGCTGATCAATAAGCCATTGTATACATGTACCATTTCTTCATTATCCTTTCATTTATCAGTTGGCATTGAGGTTGCTTCCATATGTTGGCTTTTGTACATAATGCAAATTAGTGTTTTTGTTTTCTTTGGATAAATACTAAGAAGTGGAATTACTGGGTCATATGTATTTCTATTTTTAAATTTTGAGGAAACTCCATACTGTTTTCCATAGTGGCTGTACCGATTTACATTCCCACTAACAGTGAACAAGGGTTCCCTTTTCTCCACATCCTTGCCAACACTTGTTATTTTTGTCTTTTTAATATTAGCCACTCTGACTGGTGTGAGGTGGTATCTCAGATGATAAGCATTTCCCTGATAATTAGTGATGTTGAGCATCTTTTTATGTGCCTGTTGGCCATCTGTATGTCTTCTTTGGAAAAATGTCTATTCAGGTCCTTTGCTCATCTTTTTAGTCTTTTTTTTTCTTTTTTTGTATATTGTATGAGTTCTTTATATATTTTGGATATTAACCTCTTACTAGATATGTGATTTGTAACTATGTTCTTCCATACAGTAGATTGCCTTTTCATGTGGTTTCCTTTGCAGTGAGTAAGCTCTGTAGTTTGATGTAGTCACACTTACTTAGTTTTGCTTTTGCTTCCTTTGCCTGGGGAGACATACCCAGAAAAAAATTGCTAATGCCAATGTTTAAGAGTTTGCTGCGTATGTTTTCTTTTAGAGGTTTTATGGTTCCACGACTTACATTTAGTTCTTTAGTCCATTTCAAGTTTGATTTTTGTGTTTGCTGTAATTCAGTGGTTTGGTTTCATTGTTTTGCATGTAGCTGTCCAGTTTTCCCAACACCATTTATGAAGAGACTGTCTTTTCCCCAGTGTACACTCTTTCTCCGTTATCCTAGATTAGTTGACCATGAAGTGTGGGTTTCTTTCTGGGCTCTCTGTTCTGTTCCGTTGATCTATTTTTTGGCAGTACCACACTGTTTTGATTACTATACCTTTGTAGAATAGCTTTAAATTAGAAAGCATGATAACTTCAGCTTTGCTCTTTCTCAAGATTTCTTTGGCTAATTGAGGTCTTTTGTGTTTCCATACAAATTTTAGGATTATTTGTTCTAGTTTTGTGAAAAATACCACTGGTATATTGATAGGGATTGCATTGAAACTCTAGATTGCTTTGGGTAGTATAGACATTTTAACATTATTAATTCTTCCAGCCATGAGCATGGAATATTTTTCCATTTATTTGTGTCATCTTCAATTTCTTTCTTCAATGTGCTAATGGTTTTCAGAGTACAGGTCTTTCACCTCCTTGGTTAAATTGATGCTACGCATTTTTTAGCAATAAAATATTTTAAAATTAAAGTATATATATTCTCTTTTAAAAATAACAGTACTCCACACTTATATAGATTAGAGTGTAGTATAAACTGACTTTTATATGTCTGGGAAACCAAAAAATTCATTTGACTTGCTTTTTGCCATACTTGTTTTATTGTGGTGGTCTGGAACCTAACTGCAGTATCTCCAAGGTGTGCCTGTAGTTTTATTCTTCAAATAAATAAATATACTTGGACACATACATTTACATGCGCATATGTAGATGTATAATGTCACTTATAACATTCAGTTTCTTTCTCTTAATGTATTACATATGGTATGTTATCTTCAGTTCTGTGTCAGCCACTTTTTTAGGGGGTCTTGAGGACTACATGGGTTCCTGTTCCTCAATACTTGACCACTTTCATCTCCTATTAGTGGAATTCAGTCTAAGTGGTACACATTGGGGTATGCTTACAGCAATAATTCCTAATGGTAGATATTCCTTACAATTTACCACATGCTGTTGGAATGCAGTCTTTGATTTTAGAGGACAGAATGCTTATCTCCCTACCAATGGCTTGTTTGGATTAACGTAGAAAGGATGTGCTCTTCACTAGCAATGTAGGGCGGCACCCTACCCAGGTGTATTTTGTAAGGGGGAAAGTTTCTGAGTGGGCTCAGTGGTTTCCATGGAAATGCACAGTTGATATTTGGGGATTAGCTATAATCATTAACTTGGTTGGTAAGTCATGTGTTTGTATTTTAAAATCATATATATTAATTTATTACAGTCAGCTATTTATATAGCCAGTAGTTTTTTTAAGTGTCTACTGGATGCATAGCTTGGCTTTGGGAATTAATCAAAATTCTTCTGTGTGGTTACCTCATACTATACTGAACTATTATTATTCATTCCTGTAACGTGTCTCTCTCTTCCCCAACTGGGTCTCTGTTACTCAACAGAGATACCCATTTTTCTCTTCTCTACCAGCCGAAAGGTGAGTCCTCCCTTCAGTCCTAGGTCCAGAACAGCATTCCCTGGTATTCTGGGACTTGTTTCTCCAACTTTTCCTGTGGAATTTTCCTGCTGCCTTCTCTATTACTGCTCTATTACTCCCGCTTTATTCTGAGTTGCAAGTATGTGTTGTCTCTCCTCTCCTTCTAAGCTGCTTCCATGTGGGGATTTTGTCTTACTCGTGTTTGTATCTTGTCCAGGGCCTGCGTTGATTCCTTTGCTTCCTTATTGTTCAGTAAAATGTTGAGTCAATACATGTGATGTAATGGAAAATGCAGAGAGGTTTGAAATCCATTTTGGAAAAGAAAGCGTGGATACAGATGCCACCTGTAAGGGGGCCTTGCCCTGCCTTCCCCTTTCAGTACTGTGGTCTGTTGGATCTAGGAGACCAGAAACCCAGCACTGATTCTGTCATCATTTGGCCACAACCTTTAGGCATTTTAAGATGGTTCTTGTTAAAAGGAGACTAATTTTACCCCTCTTCAAAATAAGATAGTCATAGAATTAAATGAGATCTGTGGGAAAGTAAGTTTTAAAAGTTTCAAAGTGCTATATATATATATAAGAAGTATTGATACTTAATTTTATTTTGGGGGAATAACTGATGTCATTGAAAAAATTTATCACAAGATCTGGTAGTTACTGTAATAAGTTGTTTTGAAGAAAAGAGGCTGAGCTGATCAGCTTTATGGTATCATTTGTGGTATGAAAGCTTTCATATTATAGCCTCAGGGTAGAGAACAAAGTTTAAGGTGATGATGAAAGAGGACATAGGGACCCTGAGGAGGGGCGAGTTCAGCGTAATTTCTGCATTGTCTCAGGGTGCCAATGCAATCAACGTAACGGCCTTTGGCTCTTCTGTGTCCTGTTGGGTGGTCAGAGAATGTGTGTGAGGTGCCTTCAAGCTACCTGTTCTTACAGCATCTTTCCCAGTGTCTGTCTACAAGTCTTTCTCATGAGCATTCAATTGACTGATTATTTGTTCACTATCTTTATCCTTCTTAGTAATATTACTGCAAATTTCAGGTAGTCATCATTAATATTTTTTTCCAACTCTTTCTCCCGGAGAGATGATTTGCCTGAACAGTAGTATATAAACCTGGCAAAGAACTCATTGCTAAGGAACTTCAGAATTACCCCAGGGACCTGGTGGTCAAGATACCCACAGTTAGGGTCCTCCCTAGTCCCTCCACCCCCAGACAGACAGACAGACAGACAGACAGACAGACAGACAGACAGACAGGTTGCCTTGTTCCTGGGATGGTTTTTTTTCTCTTGTGATTTATGTGGGAAATAAAAAGAAGTCGTAGCTCTTCCTCTTCACTCTATCTTATTTTAAATTTGCTCCCATCTGATTTTCCTTGCTCTATCTTCTCTGGAACTCAGTTCATTCCATATTAATTTTGTTTCTTTTTTCTAGCTGTACATTTGATGCACACCATCTTTGGTACGTTCTTGTTGCTCACCCTAGAATGACCTAATTCCCCCAGTTTTCAACTCAGGGCAGTTATTTGACTGACTCCAGCTTCATTTCTGTTCTTCACCCTTGCTTTGACTCCTGATTCCTTCCAGGAATTGCTGTCTCTCTCGGAGCCATAGGTCCCGTCAGGAGGTTGTTACCCTGCTGGGGGGGAGTTTGCCTTTTCTCCATTTGCTGGTTGTCGTCTGTTAAGCTGCTCAGCTGTTCAGCCTACTCACGCCAGCAGCGGTTCTGTTCTCTGTCAGTGCCATTGTGTATCCGCGGCAGCTATAGGCCAGGGGAGAGAACTTCAGGAACTGGTATCTGTGGACCTAATTTATTTTGATGCAGTATCACTGAGATTTCCTTAAAAAATCATACTCAAAAGCAGTGTTTTTTAAAATGTCCATTGTGGGCCATTAGTGGGAGCATGAAAGTAGTGTACTAGTTTGCAATGAAAATTCCTTGTAAAGGAAAAGAATTTGAGTATAAACAGTAGAAAATATGAATGCATTATATGTAGTATGGGTATCTTGTGTATTCATGGTTGTGATATAAAACATTTCTTTTTTAGAATTTGAGTCAGAACATTGAAAGCCATTGCTCTATTAACCTTCAGTACTTTTAAGTCCTGAAATTAAGTCTTTTGTTTCCCTACCCCCTTTTCCTTCTAATGGAAATGTAAGAATTTCTTTTTTTGGTAGTTGAGGTAAAGTAGAATCAGAAGAGTGGTCTCTTTGCAGGACACCCTGATGGGAAATGAAAAGCACTGTGAGGGGGTTGACCAGTTGCCCAGCAAGTGCCCCGCCTTCCATCAGGGCGCAGGCCTGACCCGCAGGGCTTAGGCCGCCGGGGCGCAGCCACCTGGCCGCAGGCTCCCCCTTGGGCACTGCGTTCCACGCCGGCGGAGAACCACCTGCAGGACGGAATGTCCAAACCCTAATAGTTGATCTGTCCTGGACATATGGGGTGACCATAGTCTGTTTCTTAGGCTACCACAAGACTGGGGAGTGGAGTACGCTGGAAAGAGGTTCTGAGGTTCAGACATCACAGATGTCCCGAGCTAGTGCTGCCGAGTCTTTTCTCTGTAACAAATAGCTGTGTGTTTAAAGTGATTGTGAGTGATTACTGAATGTAACATCTCTGGTTAGAAAATATAACCGTTCTTTACCAGTTGCACACGCCTTGTCTTGAGCCAGGCGTGGCATTCCTGACCTCGGTGTTGCCTCGTGTCACGGCCCCCCTGATGGCCTTCCGCTGGTCTTAACATGCGACGTCCTTGAAAGAAAACAATAGTTGGAATTCCCCCTGCCCTTTAACGTGGACAGCCCTTCTTTTAAATTTCAAGGACTTACTAAGTGAAAATTATTGTGGGATACTATTTGAAACCTGTTTTAAAAAATGCTAATTAGAAACTTTCTCCCCATTTTAACAGTAGTATAAGAAATTGTTTTCTTATAGTTAAAGTAGAATTCAAATGGTCTGATTTCAGGACAAATAAATATTTTGGACCAGTTATCATTATTTGTCCTTGGATTGGAGAGCTGTATCTTAGGACAATTATTTTATACCCTTTAATCTTCTAACAAAATGGTTAAGTGGCTTTCCTATTTCCCTGAAGTCTACTGATTTACCTGGGACGGTACTAGGAATGGACAACTTGAGATTGATTCCATCTCTGTTGAAGTGGTGTTGAAGGGAATAATTATGATTTTATGGTTATTTATTGATTTTTCAGAAAAAGTAAGTTAGACTAATTTTAATGATTTGTTAATGTAAATAGAGGAGACAGTAGAAGGAAGGGAAACATATAGTTTATTGAAAATTCTACAGTAAGTAAATCCACCTCTGCGTGCTCCCAGGTGCCTTTCTATTAATGATTTTAAAATGTCAACATCCTTTACTTTTTCCTGACTAATCTTTTGGGAATATTTAGCACATGTTGTTCCATCTGATGAAATCAGAAAAAAATTGCAGATCTTCTTTCTCAAGGGAAATAATTAAATTATTTCTCTTTTTATATAAACATTTGCTTTGAAACATATTTATATTTCAAGGACTTTGATATTTTATCCAAAGCATCATTTCCTCATCCCTCAGCTTCAGAAGGGAACTCTGTAACCTGTTAGCCAGCATCACAAGTTTATCCTATAAGTTTATTTGCTAAATGCTCAAAATGGAGAGACTCCCTTCTCCCTGCTTTTGCCTTCAGTATATGGTGTCTGTTTTAATAGGTATTTTATATCCTAATACTTTCTAATACTAAACCACCCAGATTTTTTAAATTTAACTTTTCCAAACTTAAAAAAATTTTGTGTGCACTTTTGATTGGTGGCCTTTGTCTTTTTACTAACCTGTGTCCTTTTTCAACCCCTTCCCACTCCTGCTGCTTCTCTTCTCGTATGTTCTTTGAGCTCCCTAGTACTCTTGTCTGTTCTTACACTACTCTCTTCTAGAACACAGCATGGTCTCCAAAATGTCCTTGGCTCTTCTTGTCTCACTCAGCCTGTGTCCATTTGCAGCCTCTCCTCCATGCTTCACTGACATGTTTTTCTTCAGACTGACTGAGCATCAAGGGCCTCAGGGAATGACAATGGAGGTGTGGGGGCGGGAGCAGAGAGTTGAGTTTTGTTTGTGACTCTAGCTGGGTGAAATTGTACAGGTTTTCTAACCCTTGACCCTGCTTCTTGATCTTAAATAAGGAGAGGGTTGAACCAGTGATCTGACTATGTGTGTTGGACATGTTTTTGAGCACCACCACCTCTGTCCTCTCGTCTCCTCCCAACTCAGACTGTGTGTGATCCAGGAAATAGAATGCAAGGAGTCAGTTTTCAGCCACTGATGTGCATACATATTTCCTCTAGTCTCACCTGCATGTGGGGTTCAGGGGAGAAATCACTGCTCTCCGAGAGAGAGGGTGGGTTAGTAGTAGAAATGTCATTTAAATGCAGAAGGACTCCTTTATTTGTAAACTCACTCCTCATTATTTGTTAGGGGTCCATTCTGAAAGTCAGGGCAAAACATAAAATGTCTGGCTAGTTATGCTCCTGTGAAGGTTGTTCTGTCCCCAGGTAGCACAGGACAGAGCCTGCAGCCCCATCTCTACCATCGGAATCATTGTCGGTGCCTCTACTCAGGGAAGGTGCCAGTCCCCACACTTATTCTTCCCCTGGGACTGTTCTTAGATTCTGCAGTCTGCCTCAGAATCTCAGAGGAAAACTTTGAAATAGGCAGGTTTGGGTCTTGGCTATGGTATGTGGAGAAGGCTGACCCTTTTCCATTACCATTGCTATTATTTTTCTCCATTTGTACATTTTTCACCATATACATCATTGCAAGTTATGGGTAGATAGGTTAGTGAATACACATTTCTCCCTTTAAAAAATTGTATGGAACACTTTGTGTTTTTGAAGGATCATGTTTTAACACAATTTAGTTTTTGGAATTTCCATTTTTGAGTGGTGTGATAGTGTTTTACTCACATTTTCATTAACTCAGTTACCAAGATTTTTTTTTTTCCCAGGAGAGAAAAAAAGATATGGAAAGGATGAAGAAGCAGCTAGCCCCCTACCCTCGCAGGGGGACCTTTAGACTGTTGGAATCAGTACAGTCACACAGTTCCCCCTCCTTGAATCTTTCATTAAAAAAAGGAAAAAGAAACAACTTCAAAGCTGTATTTAAAAAAAATCTCTCTCTCTCTCTCTCTCTTTCTCACACACACACACACACACACACATACATACATGTTATTTATATGCATGGTGTAAAATTCCCAAGCTAGAAAGGGCGTGCAGTGAATGGTCCTTCTTTTCCTGTCCTCCTACCATTGAGTCCTCCACAGAAGGTACTAGTTGCTTGTCTCTCTGTTGGCTGTTTTAAATTCTAGTCTTAACTCTGGTAAATCCCTGTTTTCTCTCTTTTCCCCCCAGTCCATAGTTATCTCAAATAAAACAGTCTTTTCAATCTAGCATTCAGTGCACATGTTCCAGTCATGCAGTTACAAAGCTGACATTGCAGACTCAGCGAAGGTTATCTCTTTAAAATTCTCTGAAATTCCCCTTTGGCACATCCATTTTGGCAGCTGGGTTTATATAGGAAAGTGGTAAAGCTCTTGGCTCCTCTTACTGTGTTTTATAAAAATAGAAATCTCTGGCTAGAAGGGCAGCTAGGCAAGAGATTCCTTCTACAATTCCCATCAGTTGTAGTTACTGTGTATTTTCCATTTTACCTGTAGCAAATAGTATCCTCACCATGTGTGTGTGGACCAAGTGGGTGGTTTTTAAAAATCATAAACATACTATAGCTTGACACGTATTTTAAAGTCTTCTTAGAAAACCCTGCTGTTCTAAGGGGTGTGAGGCACTGTTGTACTGTTTTGTCTGTATTTTTTAAAAAATTGAAATAACTTAAAGGTTATATTCACTGATTCAAAACTACCTGTTACAGTTTGGGCAGTAATATAACAAAAATGAAAATTCCAAATTACTTTCCAGTGAGGTGTATTCATTACAAAGTAAGTGACATCACGTTCCTGTGTTCTTAGGAAAGAGCCTTCTTGGGTGGAGACAACTGAATCCCTGTGAGGCAGTGCAGTCCTTTCCTCTTTCTTTTTTCAAGCAGCTTTTTCTTGGAAAATGTTGCATCTGTTAGCAGAAATGACCTGTCTATTACTATAGGTTGCCTTTAGAGCCCATCATTATTTTCTGAACACACTATGATCTCCACAGAAGTAGAGCTTTTGTGTAAATCATGTTGATGCATTTCTGTAGTTATGATCCTCCAATTCAAAAATGACTATATATATTTAGTGTGGCTGATCCTTATTTTTTATTTTGTTTTAAATGTAAATGCTGGTAACCTAGCTGTCAAAGCTTCCACTTTAGAAATGAGCATGGCTCTTTCTACTGCTAAATTTTTTTCCCGCTTATGTTACTAATAAATAAGGCATGTAGACTCATAGGTGACTCTTTCTCCCCTGTGATGGTTTATGAAAGACTTTAGACCATTTTTTTTTTGTATGCTAGCTAGGCAGTATGAATTATCAATCTCTTACACACATTCTACTCTCCCCACCTGACCTCCCAAATTTATATACATTGGAAATAAGATATTTTAGCCCAAAATTTTAGAATGAGATTTATCATTCTGTGCATTACGTATATACTTTTCTCTGAAGCTTCAAATTTTTTCCTGTTATGCTTCTGTTTTATCAAAAAGAGCACTGTAGGCTTTATAGATCTGTGATATCGAATGCCCTCAGTGGATCCTTTGGAAGAAAGTGTCTTAAAGTGCATAATTAGAGCACTTGAACATAAAACTACAATTATACACTTGTGTGTTAATTTTGTGTACAGTAAGACTTTAGTTCAACATTGCTTATAAATGAGAGGAAAGTATTTTACTGCCAGTGAATGCCTGCATTTTATGAATACTTAAACAAAATCTCTAATTGGCTGACCTGGAAAGAAAGGTGAAAATATCTGTAGTTAGGAGGTAGCAGAAAATAGAAAATGTGTACTATAGGTTTCTTTTTAAAAATAACTAGGAAAGCAGTCTTACTCTGTGGACAGCCAGGCTAGCTATGCCTTTGGAAGCATTCATGTTGTTTTAGCTGCTATTCCACAATAAAGACTAATAGAGTGAAAGCAGTTTAGATAAGCTACTGAAAAAATCAAGGGGCAGAGAGGACTAGAGAGCAGTTGCATAGGCATCTTTGATCAGATAGAATAAAGGCTTTGGCTTGCATTGGTGGACCATATGAATTCTGTGCACCTAGTGTTGGGGGTGCTCCTTGAAACTTGGAGTTAATGCTATGAAAATTAAAGAAAGTACCATTTTATAAAACGGATAATAATGTTGCAGAACTTGTTACCCTGAAGAGGTAGCATGGACTAGAAAGATAAATTAATTTAAGAAGGGTATAAATATGATGGATACTAGAAGGATAATGATTATGAAGAGGAAATAAAGGCTGTTCGGGACATATCCCTGACTTTTGGAAATTGAGGTCATGAGGGAGACAACCATTTAGTTCACACAGCCATGTAAAATATTCATTGGGCAGAACATTGGTCTGACCTAGGATTCACATAAGCTGCAATTTGCTAAATATAGACTTTTGGACTTAGAGTAAATAGTGAAATTTTTGTAGGCAATTAATAACTTGTAAAAAAAATTCCAAGAGTTACTATATGTATATTATTTTCACTGTGTTTATGTTCATAGTCTTATATTGTGTGTACTGTTAAGGAAGTTATAGAAAACATATTTGTTATGAAAAAAGACTACTGTTGACAACTAAGAACTTTTCAATTTAGTTTCACAAATCAAAAATAAATGTTTTTTTATATGAATTAAAAAAAATTAAAGTAAGGAGAAGGTTATATTAACCCAGATATGTTGGTTATTTTTCAGGCTGTAAAACAAAAGCATTATTTGTGGCCTGGAAGTTACAGATGAAAATGGAAGTGGGCGCCATGAGCAACGTTAGCAATGAGCAATGTCTGTGTGGTTCGTCTTCAGCCTGTTGTGTAGTTTAAGGCACAGCTTGACCCTTGAATGCTTTGCCATCTCCTTCTTTAACCGTGTTTTTTTAGTGTTACTTAGTGGAAGTTGGACAACATTTGAAGGAACTTAGCTTTAGTGTGTAATGCATCCAGCAAGTGCTCAATATACATTTATTGATTCTCATTTTTCAAACACAAAGGAGTAATTTCAGGAAACAAAAGTTTTTTGTTTTTTTGCCTTAGACAAGACTCAGGACAAGATTTATTTTCCTTTTTAAAATAAGAAAGTGAAAAAAAAGGAAGCCCAAAATTGTTCAGCAGTCTCAACTGGAAACTTAGCTTTAAGGAACTGTAGAATGGGGAGCCATTGTAGGATCTTGACCTTGTAAACGTTATTTATTACCTTCTAGCACATTATTTTTGACTGGACATGTTGACATAATAAAATTTCCTCATGCAGTTGGTTCAAGCACACATCAGTTTAGCATCTGAATTCCTTGCTGTGGGGAATTTTCAGTCTGTTTCTTATGCATGAAAAATAGTGTTTGATCTCTCTGTGAAATCGAAAGGCAGCAGAATTTGCCACAGTAATGACTAAAATCTAGCTGTTATGAACATACAGTTTTTCCTATGCTTTTTGCCTTCCCATTTTGTAGAATTACCTGGAGCTGCTTAACCCAAATCTGTGATGAAAAACAAAAAAAATTAAGGCACTTTCTGCTGTTAAAGATAAATTATTGTAATATACTTTTTGATAAGTCTTAGAAAGACAACAATAAATAATCCAAAATAAATTGCATTTTGTTCTAGACTCATGAAAAACACAGATTTGGGATAAGAAATGATAGATAACATTTTGGTGCTTATGATTCTAGGCTATTAGTTCTTTACTCATATACCACACATATATAGATTTTTGTATTCAAAAATGACATTACACTGTATCTTGTTTTGTAACTGCTACCACTTAAACCCCACCTCAATAATCCATTGGCAGACTTTCTTGCTAATAAGTACATATTATCTACAATGAGATTCATTAATAATCTCTGATATTTTAGTGGATCTCCTCTTTTTTAGCTAGTCCCTATTGAAGGACATTTAGACATTAGGGCTATTCCCGTATTTTTGATTGGTGATGCTGACATAGAGGTGCAGTGAACTCCTTGCCACACATATCTGCATACTTGTTTCATATTTTTTCTTGAGATACGTTCTCTAAAAGTAGAATTCTGAGTTAAAGAGATATTGTTTCTCTATATATTGCAACTTATGTTGGATATTTTAATTTACATAACCACCATGATTATTATTTCAATGTGACCAATTGTACAGACAACAAAAGGAAAGATAGATAAATTGTACTATATTAAATTTAGAAGCTTTAGAGCAGCATCATCAAAGACACTGTCTATAATGAAAAGGCAACTCACAAAATAGGAGAAAATATTTGCAAGTCATATATCACATGAGGGCTTAATATCCAGAATATATAAAGCACTCCTACAACTTAACAGCAAAAACCAACAGCCTAATTAAAAAATGAGGAATGGACTTGAATACATTTTCCAATAAGACAGACAAAATGGCTGATAAGCATGCAGAAAGGATGCTCAGCATCACTAATCATTAGCGAAATGAAAATCAAACCCACAGTGAGTGGTTTCACACGCATTAGGATGCCACACAAAAATCAAACGGAATAGCAAGTGTTGTTAAGGATGTGAGAAATTGGAACCCTGTGCACTGCTGGTGGGAATATGAAATAGTACAGCTGCTATGAAAAAGTTTGGCGGATTCTCAAAAAATTAAATGTAAAACTACCACAGGATCCAGCAATTCCATTTCTGGGTATACACCCAAAAGAAATGAGAGCAAAGGCTTGAACAGATACTCATATGTCTGTTTTCATTGTTCACAATAACCAAAAGGTAGAAACAACCCAAGTGTCCAAGATGGATGAATGGATCAACAAAATATGTTCTGTACTTAAAACGGAGTATTTCTCATCCTTAAAAAGGAATGAAATTCTGATACATGCTGCAACATGGATGAACCTTCAAGGCATCATGCTAAGTGAAATAAACCAGACACAAAGGGACAAATAACTGTGTGATTATACTTACATGAGGTACCTAGAATAATTAAATCCATAGGTACAGAAAGCAGAATAGTGGCTAGCAGGGGTTGGGGTCGGGGTTGGAATGGGGGCTTACTTAGTGGGTATAGAGTTTCAGTTTGTGATGGTGATGTCCTAGACATGGATACTGGTAGTGGTTGCACAACAGTGTGAATCTACTTAATGCCACTAAACTATGCACTTAAAAATAGTTAAAATGGTTTATTTTGTGTTATGTGTATTTTATTATAGTAAAGAAAGAACAATAGGTCCTTAATCTGGAGAGTTAAAGATAATGGAGAAGAGTGTTTATTCCATTCCATTATCACAAAATTAGTTATGTTAGAATTCAGAAATGGGGAGTTTTCCCCTGTATTAAAAATGTCTGAAAATTTAGGACAACATAAACTGTTTCTTATCTCTTAAAATTGTTTCCTTTCAAAAGGAGGGACAAATGGATAATTTAAATAGATTCAGATAGCCCAGAGGTGACCGATACCTGGTAGAAACCGAGGTGTATTTGGTATCAAAACTTCAAAGCTCACATCAGGGGGGGCGGGCAGACAGCTCCCACATTTATATGTCAGTGGTGTGTCATTTATATCCTTATTCCAGGAGGTTCAATCAACAACAATCCATTGAGCTCTTAACTAGGCCAGGTGTCTGGAGTCCAATGACGAACTAAACCGCCACAGCCCCGTTTTCTGTGGCATTTACATTCCAATGGGTGTGGCATTCTGCTGTGGTCAGATAAACTTGAGAGATCCCAGATTTAAAGGTGGATGTGTTTCATAATTTTTTAAGGATTTCCCAGATCCTTTACTATAATCTATTATGTTTTATTTTTACAGTATGTTTTATTTCTCAAACATTTTTGACTATAGAACTTAATTCTGTGAGTTAACTTGCCAAATTAATGCCCCTTGTAGGTGCCTTAAGGAAATGCTGGCCTAAAGTCCTTCCTGTGAGAGATATATACATTTTCAAGAAATTAAGGAGGCCATAGTGATGTCTTTGGTCTAGTCCTTCCCCAGGTGAAAGGCCTGGAACAGATTAGGGTAACTGGCATAGAGTGAGGGATGGGCCTCTTAAAGCCACCCACCAGCGCACTTCTCTCTCAAAACCCGGTCCTGGGGGTGCCTTGTGTGTGTGCTGGGCTGCTTCCCATGCCCCTTCCTTGGGGTTGGGGTGGGGAGTGGGTATAGGATGGGGTGGAGGGGACATCCTTACTTTACAATTTTAAATTATGAGACAATTAGGCATATAGAAAACTACAGAAACAAATACAATACACGTTTGTGTTACTACACCACGACTTTTTGCCACATTTGCTTCCTCCTTGTTCCTTTTTTAAAGGGAAAAAGTGCAAGGCTGAAGCTCAACCCTGTCTCTTCCCTCTTTCCCCTCTCTTCACCAGTGTCATTTATTTCCTTTCAGTGCTTGTTTTTGTACTTTTATTATATATGTGCATTCATTAACAGTATATACTACTATTTTCTGTATAGTTCAACTTTTTACTAATGCTATCACAGTGCATTAATCATTTGTTGCTTTCTTTTTTAATTCAACATTATATTTTTTATATTTGAACCATTTTGATATATGTGGGTCCTACCACTTCCTTTTTTTTTTTGAGTCAAGATATAGAATTCTATTGTGTGACTATAGCAAAATCTCTTTTTTCTATTCCCTGCTGTTAAAGTTAGACTGTATCCTCTTTCTGGTTGTTGTAAATAGTACTGCATCGATTATCCTTCCTGGGACACATGGGAGTATTCTGTGGGTATGTATTTACAAGAGAAATTACTGGGTCACAGGGTCAGTGCACCTTTACATTTAGTGGGGGACCTGCTTTCTAGAACTTCTTCAGAAAGAAAAAGAGGAAGAAGATAAACCTTGACCATCCCTTCATATCTGAAGTTTGAGCAGAGTTCAGGATGAGGTCAAATGAAAAAGGGGGCCCAGAATTCTGCACATATGTCAATGGTAAAGAGATGTGAAAGTTAATACTCATGTCCTTGTTAGAGTAGTTGCCTAACATAAATTCTTAGGGTAAACATATCATTTTTAGCTATACTTTCCCTCTCCAATAATGTTTGAAAGCATTCATATTTCTTTGAAAATCAGAATAAAATTTTCATTACTGTGTATGCTCATACTCTAAGATCTTCCTTATTTAGAAGTTAAGAGAAATAAATTCTTGTTTTTCTTGTTTTTGAATAACAGAAAAGCTCTGATCCAAGGCATTTGCTGGCGATTTCCATTTGGTGTATTTTTATGATACTCTTTTTATTCAAATGGTGATGAAGGTCCAGAGCATTTTCCGGATGATAATGGCGTAGAGGGCTAGCAGTTACTGGCCGAGGGCTCTGGGCTGCTGCTCAGTGTGAGGTTCAGGGTTTTCAGCTGGTGGAGGAAGCCAAACATATGTGTTTCAAAGACTTTGATGGTACACGTGATTTCAATTTCATAATGTTTTCCTTCATTAAA
This sequence comes from Manis javanica, assembly GCF_040802235.1. NCBI lineage: Eukaryota > Metazoa > Chordata > Mammalia > Pholidota > Manidae > Manis > Manis javanica. Next base: position 71,563,897 of record NC_133168.1, read on the forward strand.
GTTTTATACAATAATAATTTGATTTAATAATCCATTGAACAACACCCATTCACTCAACCAATATTTGTTGACAGGCAGGGGACATACTAGTGGGGGTGGGAGCTTACAGTGTAGTGATGAGGACAGACACTAAACATAGGGATGCGTAATTAAAGGATTCACTAACTATAACAAAATCAGACCATCTCTCCTATGGTAAAATAATACCAGAAAGGCACAAGAATGATGATGGTTGAGGCTGTGCTCCGTGGACTGGTCAGGGGCGGCGGCATCTGAGCTGGAAGTGCTGTGTGTCTCCAGCCCTCAGCCCTTCGTCCCTGGCACTCAGTAACCCCAGGTGAAATTTCTCTTGTAGCCAACAGTCTAGTCATCTTATTTACCCTGAATATGGTTGAGAACTAAGAGATAAAAAAGACTCAAGAGCCAGAATTAATTTCACAGAACATGAGGCATTCAAAGCTCATGTGCCTCCCTCATGGACCAGTCCCATGGCCTTCATGTGTGAACAGCGTAATGGCTTTCTCCATCCCCAGAAGATTCCACCGAGGATCGAGGTCAGAGTGGTGAGCAGTGGCGTAGTACCTTGGTGGCATGTGTGGGGAAGGCGGAGTGGGACCAGGGGTGGCTCTGGGGCTGGTGCGGGTGGCTTTCAGCAGCGAGCTCTGGGGCTTCAGTGTATTATGACTCAACCTGTCGATTTATGTTTCATAATAATGACTGTTTGGTTTAAGATGTCAGAAAAGCATGTAATAGATCTTTGAAAGCCCTGAATCTAAATTGATTAAAGCAAAGACAATATTGATCATTTAAGAATTAAACTTTAGTTCCAGACAACTGAGATTTTATATTTAGAAACTGGTTTTTTAAAGTTGCACTTAGGAAATAATTGATATTTTAGAGGTGGCACTACAACTTGGAGTTTAATAAGGAATAATAGCACCTGTGTAGATTCCAGGTAGGATTATTGTATTGCTGGCTATAACATGAATGTGAATTAGTAGAGAAGGTAGCCCCGTTTTACACATGGAGATGTAAGACAGGTATCATATTCACATCTGAGGTACAGTAGGACTTGGATTTAGATTTCATAGATTTCCGACCCAGAGATTCTTTAGCTAAACTGGAGTTCAGTAATCTCCATTCTGGGGTGGCTGCTGGGTGAGGACAGTAGACCAGATGCAGTTGGCTATCACCAGACCCCAGGTCTAGCTGAGAACCTAGTTGTACTGAGTTAGTGTTACCTCATCCCAGGCTCATAGAGGGTAAGATGCTAGTTTGGTTAGCACCAGGTGAATTAAACCGTGTGTCTAAGAAGATAGCAAAAAGGGTTTTAATTGTGGAAGACAGTAATGCAATCTCCTAAGCAGATGTGTTTGATAGTTTCCGCTCTCAAATTTGCTGTGTTCTGCAGATTGTGGGTTTGGTTCCACTGAAGATCTGCATATGCTCCCTCTCACCCACCCTGCTTGCCTCTCCTACACCCCGACTGGCCCCCAAATTTTTCAGAGCTGGAATAGATAGTAAAAGATTCTGATAAGTCATGGTTGCTCTGGTATTAGCAGACTCCTGCAATATGTCTTGTTGTCTTGCTTAGAAAATAGAGCCCCACTTCCCAAGCAACACTTCCATATTGTGTGCAAGGGTTTCTGTAAACCAGAAAGTCAACATTTTAAAGTGCAATTCATTGGGGAGTTGCTGGCTGTGTTGACTGAGCTTTGCAGTCATTTTAACACTGGCAAAAGTGTTACCCTAACTGCTTCAAATCAAACTGTAAAGATGCTTGTGTGAAATATAGTATTAGATATCAAATCAAACATATGGGTGTTGAATGGAAAGATATGTTTGTGGTAGTATATGGTATTCTAGCATGTGGAGTTGTATTTTATGGAAATTCTTTGGCTTGGCTTATGGCAAGGACATACATTCATTATGAGATATCAAGATGTAAAATAAATAAAAGCAAAGAATTCAACTGGGCTGTTAAATGATTTTCAATACAAACTTGTCTGCTCTGCTAACTTAGGGTCTGACGAGAGGCACTTGTGACCCATTTTGGCCAAATGTTTTGTGATCATTGCTGACAGGTCTTGGAAATAATATAGATCAGGTCAAAAGGAAAACGAACTAGCTGTTTGCATTTTTTCCTTTCACTTATTTGTATGTGTGTAATTTCTATACTAATTAGTCTTAGAGACAGAGGGTTTAATTTTTTCCTTTAAACCATTACTTCTTTTTCCTCATTTCAACATTTTATAGTGAATTAATTTTTAAAGTGTGTATCTGGAATTGATCACTGAATTCTTAAGTGTGTGGGCTTCATGGGGCTCAAGTTCTTGGAGTTCTCAAGTGGACCATATTGTGGTATTAACAGAGTGACTTCACATTGTCATCTCTGGAGTGCTTTTTGTCATCCAAATATTTTGTTTTTCTTTTCCTCTCTGGCTTTCTCAGGAAAAAAGGCAGTAAATTTCTCATTTGCAAAAAACATTTAAAAATTGCCTTAGTGGTGACTTTATTTCATGAAGGAAGGACTCTCCTTTGAACAATGATTTCAAGGATTTTTTTGGCTCATGTAAACTAGAGGTGAAGGATTCATTTGGGCCATTTTGTCTGCACCTCTGACTTTGCTTTACATCATTACCTGTTCTTACCAACTAAGAAAATACTATCCTTGTATTATATATGAACAGCTTTCTTTGAAAAAACTCATGTTGTTAGTTATATTGTTTGATACACATACTATTTTTGTCTCAAACAGTTTCATTTGATTGTAAAGCAATGTAGTTTCTTCTTAGCAAAAATAGTAAGTGGAATGCTAATGTAACTGGTACAGTATCTGTTACAAATATAATTGGAAAGTTCTCACCTTAGTCACAGCAAACATGTACCCAAAACACAATCATCCTATAAAATATTAGTTAAGTGACCTTGGGCTGTTGGAGTTCTTTTTCATTTTCAGAGTTGTCTGAGAATGGATTAACATAATGCTGCTTTGACTCTCTTAGCAGAGGATATTTTTTAATGCCAGTATTAGGAGCTTCCCCCCCCCCCCCCCCACTGTATTTTTATGAAGTTATCAGTATCTGATATCTGATAAAATAATTATTTTTTAAAGCCAGGTCAAATTGTTAATGTTACTGACAGCATGTGAATAGAAGGCAACATGTCTATTTGTCTAATGAGTAGACCATTAAAAAACTGAATTCATTTGCCAAGTAAAGAACCCACTTCATGTTGCTGAGTTGAAACCATATTTGATTTCATGAATTGCACATTTTGACTTGCTTGCTTGCTTTGCTTGACTTTCTTGACAGATGCCACCTCAGTATGGCCAGCAAGGTGTGAGTGGTTACTGCCAGCAGGGCCAGCAGCCTTACTACAACCAGCAGCCGCAGCCTCCGCACCTCCCTCCGCAGGCACAGTATCTGCCCTCTCAGTCCCAGCAGAGGTACCAGCCGCAGCAGGTGAGCGCAGCGCCCGGTCCCCAGGCCTCTGTTCTGTCCTTGAGGTCTGTGTTCAGAGGCCACACCAGGCTCTGAGACATCTTCCTGTCCCGTTTAAAAAATTCTGTTCTCAGTGGGAAAAAATGTAGTTTTGAGAAAATGTAAAACTATAACCTAATCCAAACTGTTCGTTTGTTTACGGATGGATGTTTGAGATTGAAAGGTGGGAAGAATGACTGCTTTAATAGCTTCTTAACATTTCTGGTTAGTGACAGCAGAAAATGTTTGTTACTTTGTGTTCTCTGTCATTTGTATTCTGAATCTTTCAGGAAAGTGCTCTGTCACTTTGTTGAGGCTTATTCAGGAAAATTTATCAATCATTAATCTTGCTAGTTGGCATATGCATGGTATTATCTTGAGCCTTTTTTGGTTTTCTTTTATTGGTAAGTGCTACTACATTAAAACATTGTTGCCTTTGGCAGTGTTATTCTTTAAACTAGTTTATAAATAGATACTTCAATTACAATATATTAAAATACTAAAGGGAATCATGTATTTTAAGTATATTAAGCAGTTCTAGTTTAAATTAGCTTCATTAAATGCTCTTTGGTTGTTGGACTGTGTATTTCAGCTTAACATGATTTGTAGAAAAACAGTACATAAGTGTTTGGTAAAATGATTCAGTTTCATCTTGTTTTAGATACTGTCATTGAGTGATATTAAAAGGTGTGAGCTAGGAGTTACTATTCTGAATGCAAATAAAACTTTCACAGCACATCCAGTCATAAGCATCAAAACATAACTTTCCATTTTATGTTTTCCTCTTTTTTCTTTTGTGAATTGGGCTTGGTAAAGAGAGGGGAAGACAATGATGCTATTTAGTTTTTAAAGTACTTGTATATGTTGAAAAGGTTGTTGATGCTAAGCAAAAATATAAATATATGAAGTTTACTTTTAATCAGTTCAGCTGATTTCTTATGTATTTTGTTGGGTTCGTTTGAGTCTTTTCCCATGTGACTTATTTAAGAGCTCTAAGGAGAGTTTATAACTTTAAACAAAATATTAAAAACAGCGGCTGAGATTGAAGATCCTATGGAATCTTGTTTTTGGCATGTGTTTTTACATTTTTGGTATTATATAAAGGATTTTTAGAGGTAGGAATGTACATTATTTCAGAGTTACTTGGTCTAGTCTGTTATTAAAATTAAATAACCTTTCAATAATTTTTAAGTGAGAGAGACTGGTATGTGGGTTTTAAAGTTAAAGGCTTTTTCAAGGTTTTTCAGACGCTTATTGAACTTCTCAGTAGACATAGAATGTTTCATCATGTCATCAAAATTTAAGAAGGACTCAATAGGGAGATTGCATTACTCATTTTAGTTCAGTGTGCTAAAATGAATCTGATTGTAAAACCTATTTGATTGAAGATTCTGAGTGCTTGTCATTTCCTTTAAGACCAAGCTGAAAAAATGTACTTCCTTTATGAAGCATTTGCTGATGATTTCTACCACATGGCAATTAGTTATTTAATATCCTTCATATTTAAATATTTAAAGCATACTGCAGGTAAAATCTTATGTTAATGAATAACATTTTAATCTGCTTAGTTTAGTCCTGTTTTATGCTTTGATTGATACTACCATTATTTTATTGATTTGAGTACAATACAGTATATGTCCAGAAGTACTATACATATAACTATGACTTTTAATGTAAATACTGTCACTTTTGTATATTCTGAGGAGCTCCAAAATTCCTCAAAGTATGTTGTAAATTTTTTCTTGTTTTCATACTCCTTAACTATAGAAATTCTAAGTATTTTTTAAAATTTATTAAGCTTCTTATGGAACAAAGGGGTGGAAGTTGGAGACATGGAGGTGTAGGTAGTCTAATCAGAACATCTGGTTAGGAACAGTTTTTATTTTTAGGGAGTTAGATACTCAGATAGATTTGGAAAGTTTCTCTAGGAAATGAGCGAGTATTTTAGATACAGTTACTAACATCTCCAAAAAACAGAGTAATCTCCCCAAATCTATCCCAAAGAAAAGCAAAAATAACCAATAGAGTAGTTACAAAATTAAGCTAAATTTTTAATGTAAAACTGTACAAAAACATTGTAATAGTGAATTCACATATGTTTAAAAACCAAATAAACTCAACTATATTTAATGTAATAAGCCACTATTTTACAACAGACAAAACATTCCTTTTTGCAGCCTTTCCTTTTGTTCCTGAACATAACATACGTAGTCTATTGATTTTTTTATATTAGGGACTCGATCAGCAAATAATGCATTTTTTTTATTGGAATAAAGTTATACAATGTTATATTGGTTTCTGATATACAACATAGTGACTTGATATTTATACATATATATATCACTAGATGCTTGCCACAGTAAGGGTAGTTACCCCTTTGTTACCATACCAAGATATTACAATATTATTGGTTATAGTCTCTATGTCATACTTCCAGTGACTAATTTACTTTACAATTTGCAATTTGTACCTTTTATCCCCTTCACCTGTTTCACTCACCTCCCCCCCCCCCCACTTCTCTCCCTCCCTTTGGTAGCCAACAGTCTGTTGTCAATATTTATTGGCATATTTCTTGTTTTTTGTTTTGTTTTTAGATTCCATAAATAAGTGAAATCATATGATATTTGTGTTTCTCTGTTTGGTTTATTTCACTTAGCATATACCCTCTGAGTCCATCATGTTGTTGCAAATAGCAAGATTTACTTCTTTTTTATGGCTAAATAATATCGCATGATGTATATGTTTCACAACTTCCTTATCTGTTCATCCATCTGAGCACTTGGGTTGCTTCCATATCTTGGCTATTGTAAGTAATGCTGCAGTGAACATAAGTGTACATAGCAAATATTTTGTGTCTTTTGTTAATGTGATTGATGCAGAAAGGAATTTTGGGGTTCCATTAAGAAACCTTACTTTGTATATTTAACTTTGTTAATGGGCAATGCTTTGAATAATCAATATAATCATGCTTCAAAAATTAAAAAGTACAAGGAAAGGATATAGATAAATCTTCCACCACATTTCCTCCCACCTGGTTTACCACCCACCTCACCCTTTGCCAGATAACTACCTTATTAGTTTATTGTATGTCTTTCTGAAGTTTCTTTGTATAAAGAAGCAAAATACCACGTTTTATTTTTTACACAAGTGGTGGCATACTCTATATACTATATACGTTCTTCTGTTCTTTGTCATTTCCCCTCCCGCACCCACTTAAATATATTTTCTGCAGTTCTTTCCAGAGGAGTACATAAAGCAATCCTTTATTATTTTTTATAGCTTTATCCTATTTTGTAGACATACAATTATTTATTTAACCAGTTCTCTTTTGATGGGCATTTTAGATCATTTTTAGTTATTTGAAAGTCAAACAATACTTCCATGCTAAAACTTTGTATTTTGTGTCACTTCATAAATGTTTGGTGTATCTGTAGGATGGGTTCCTGTATGCAACACTATTGTGTTGCTGTGTTGTGTGACAGTGGGTGTATGGGTGTATGCAGTTAACGGTTTTGGTAAATACTGCTAGATAGTTCCTCCTGGGGGTTGTACCAATTTATACTTGCACCATAGATGTTTCAGAGTACTTGTTTCCTTACACATGTGCCAATAGCATGGTTTTACGGAGCCTCAGGATTTTTGCCAATCTGCTAACGTAGTTTTAATTTCCATTTATCTTGTTAGGAGTGATGTTGAGTGTCACATATTTAAAACAATTTGTGTTTCCTTTTTTTCTTCCCCTGGACTGTGAATTCATATCTTTTTGTCTTGAATTTTTCTATTCAGTTGTTTGTATTTTAAAAATTGATTTATAAACACTCTATATATTAAGAAGACTGGTCCTTTGTTTATGGTATGAGTTACTAAACCCCCCCCCATTTTGTAATTAATCTTTTGACATTAATTATGGTATTACTTTTTCTTCTTTTTTTTGAAAGGCAGAGGAGCTTTTAAAATTAAAAAATATTAGGTAGTCAAAATTATCATTCTTTTATGATTTCTGGATTTTATTTTAGTGGTAGTATAAGTCTTCTATACTCCAAGGTTACAAAGAAACTCTTCCATATTACTGTGTAATATTTTCAGAGGTACATTTCCAAATTTTACTTATCTTACTCTATGGAGAGAGGTATGATCCAGCCTTTTTTTTTTAAGTGGCTACTTGGTAGTTTAAGCACCTTTTCTTCTGTAGGCTATTACATTAAGCCTTTCCAGAGAAACAGAATATGTATATTTGTACATATGCATGTCCTGTTGGTTAGTATAAAGAGATTTATTGTAAGGTGTTGGCTCACACATTCATGGAGACTGTCCAGTTCAGAATCCGCAGTGTGGGCCGGCTGGCTGGAGACCCGGGAGGGCCAGTGTTAACAGTTGTCCACAGCTAGCGAGTTGCAGACTCAGGAAGCCCGAGGTGAAGGTGAAGGCCAAAGGCTGTCTGCTGAATTCCCTGTGCGTGGGGATGCAGGTATTTGTTCTCTCGGGCCTTCAGTTCATTGGATGAGAACTACCCATACTATGGAAGGCAGTCTACTTAAAGTCACTGATTAAATGTTAATTTCACCCATAAACAGTCTGCCAAGTTGACACATAAAATTAAGCATTAGGTTTGTCTTTCTCTAATTGATTGGAGCTACCACTTTTATTATTTGCTGAATTCCCTTAGGTACAGTGTTTGTAGTTATTCTGGGATTTTTTACTCTTTCCCATGGGTCCTATTAATGCATGAGTAGTACATTTTTATTACTTTTTAGTATCTCGTAGGGTAAGTACATCTTCATTACTTTTCTTTTTCAGAGTTTTCTTGGCTATTTGTATTGTTTATTTTTTAAATTTCTTACCATGCTTTTTCCTTAGGAGTTTTGTCTTTTTTGTTGTTCTTATAATAGACTCTTTTTTTAAAAATACCTTTCTCCTTTTCTATGAAACTGATATTTATAAAAGAGTAACAGTAGAACAAAAGGAAGTACTTCATTTGCACAATTTTTATTTTCGTGAAGCCCACTGACCACAGGCCAGGATCACACTTGGAATAAAACAAGTCGGGTTTGTTTAGCCTGGGTCACGGCAGATCAGGGAGAACTCATTCCCGAGGAGCTGCAGGAACATTACGGGAAGATGCGGGGCTTGGAGGCTCTCCACGGTTGGGGTATGTGCCGAGGGCTCTCAGAAGGATTAGGAAAGTGGTGGGCGAGTCCTGGGTTGGCTGCTCCCAAGAACCTGGAGGCACTTGGTGGTTAGGTGTCCTACTTTTTATCCCCAAGGCAGGAGGATTGAAGTGGTGCTGGGTTGTCATTGGTAAAGAAGCACCAGCTACTTAGAGAAAGACTGTTAGAAGAGGCAGATGTTTAGTCATTTTTGTTGCCAAAAGCTACCTTGTTAAAGTCTGCTTTGAGCCCTGACTGTGTGCTGTGGGGATGCTTCAGTCCTCTTGTTTTCATAGCCAGTTTTCTTTTTCTTCCCACATTCTCACTCCACTATCCCTCCTCCAGAATGACTTATTTCTGCATTTCTTCATTAGTCTAGATCGTTTTTCTTTTATATTTCTCAAAAAAGTTGTTATACTTTTTTTGTTAGGATTATTCCTATACACCTTATATTTTTGTTGCAATTGTAAATTGCATCCTTTTAAAAATTATATTTTCTCATTGTTACTGGTGTATGCCAGTATAATGAACTTTACATGTTAAAATTTTTGTCCATTTATACTCTAAGGTCCTATTTGTTCTACTAACTAATCATTAGTAGATTCTTTAAGGTTTCCTCAAATTTTTTAAAAAATTGCATTTAAAAACAGTCACCTCTTTTCCCCCCCTTTTTTGGTCTTTCTGCAGAATAGATTCTCCAATGCTTGTTTGAAAGGACTCTGTTCTTGTTACTACCTCTGATATAGAAGAAGCTTTTCAGTATTTCATCATTAAATAGAATGGTTTTATTTTTTTAATTCAAAAAATTCTTTTTTGTGGCTGCCCACTATTGAGCAGGGGAGTTCCCTTCTTTTTCTAGTTTGCTAGAGATTTTGTCATGAATGAATCCTAAATTTTATCTCATATGTCTTGTTATTAGTATTGAGATGATCACTTTGTTTTTCTCTTACCTTTTATTGGGATATATTACCTTTTTTAAAAAAGTAGTTAGCTAAACATGTATTCTAGAATAAACCTAGTCTCATGATTTATTGTCTTTTTATATATCATTGAATTCAGTGTGCTGAATTTTATTTAGGTTTCTTGAGCAGTGTTCATGAATGAGATTGAATTGTAATTAGTCTCTGAGGTTTTGGTATCTGTATTCTGTTTTTGTAAAATGAATTGGAGACTAGTCCCTTTTTAAATTTCCTGAAGAGTTGATGTTAAAGTTTAAATTACCTGTTTTTTGAATGGTAGACATGTCTGTAAAGCCATTAAGGATTGAGAAGCCCTTGATATTTAGCTTTTGTCCCATTCCTAAATTTTTACTTTTGATCTTTTTTCTTTTGTGAATGTAGTTATATTCAAGTTACCACTTTCTTTGAGTCAGCTTTTTGTTTATTTATATATTCCAATGTATTAAGAATTTATCCATTTCATCCAGTTTTAAAAGTTTATTAACATAAAGTTGTTTATAATAGTCTTTATTACTTAAATTTCTATAATAATCCAGTTATGGTATTCTAATTCAAAATGTTTTTCCTTTTTTCTTTTATTCTTGATTAATCTTGCCAGTGGTTCACCTTTCCAAAGAAGCTTTGGTCATTGTGTAGTCTGTTCAATGTTCTTTTTTAGAAGTTTAATTAAATTATCTTCTTAGTTTGTCTTGCTTTCTGTTTTACTGATGTTTATTTTGATGTTTTATTTCTTTTTCCTAAAATAAGTGAGGATTATTTGAAACTTACTTAAAACATTTTTTGTCTGATGAAAACAAAATTAGAGTAAAAAAATTTCTTCTTAAGTATTGCTTTGGCTGACTCTCTCAAATATTGATATGTGTTATTTTTGTTATCTCTTACTAAGTATTTTCTTATTTCCCATAATTCTTTGTGTTTAAGGACAAGCCTCACTTAGGTCTGGGTTTAGATTCTATTCCTTCAGAAGGATTGATGTAATGCTTTTGCCAGCCACCTGTGGGTACTAGTCATCTCAAACCATGTTTTGTGTTTTATTTTGTAAAGTTTTATTACTAAAATTTTCTTAATATGCTGATAAACAGAACGATAAAACTACCATGCATGTGTCACCATAATTGCTTTCATTTACTAACCTAGCCATATTCAGATATCTCCAGGTGTCCTCAGAATATCTTTATAGTTTGTTTATTTCAAGCAGAATTCAAAGAAGCTTAACATACTGATTTGGTTTTTAAGATTTTTATCTGGAGCAGTTTTCTCTTCCCTATCCCCATTTGTGCTGTTGGCATGTTGAAAAATGGAATTGGTTGTTACATGAAGTGGCTTTGTCTGTTTTCTCCTCATGCGACTTAACTTGTTCATCTAGTCCTTTATTTCCTGTAAATCCTGAATTAGCACCAAAGGCTTAAGTAATGTTCGTGGTTATTGTAAATCATGTCCCCAACATTCAGGGTGCTGCTTCTGTTCAGGTGAGGGTCTGTGGCCCTCCCCGAGTGAAGAAGCCTCCAAAGGGCTCTCACCCCAGCCTGCGCAGTGACTGCCGGCCGTCTCCCAACTGAGGCTGCAGAGGCATCTTGATGAAGCAACCCTTCCCCTTTGTCCTCTGTCCAAATTCTTCATCCACAAAATCTGTGAGCATAATGCATGCTGGTGGCCTTAGGCCACTAAGTTTGGGGTGGTGTGTTACCCTTTATTACTAACTAACATGGCCTGAATATGTCATAGGTGATGGTGGAAGTATATTCCATCAGGAAAAACATAATGTTTCATTGTCCTGTGTTAGTGATGTTAGGATTGATCACTGGGTTCAGGTGGTGATGGCCTCTGGGACCACTTCAAGTGGAATTCTCTTCTTGAGGTTTTGTAGACCACACCATTGAGTGTTAATTTTGACCAGAAACCCTGGTGATGGTTAGCCTGTGGTTGCTAAATCTCAAAGGAGTCACTTTTAAGTTTCTCCAACCTCTTGGTACGAAGTTCAAGCCAGGTATTTGACTTTTCACTTTAGCGGATTTTCATGCTCCAGTGGGTTTTCATGCAGAGGGGTAGAGCCCTTCTTAGTCCCTAATTTATCTGAGAGGTATTGTCTCCTATTCTGCTCCTTTTGGCAGGCCCTAGACCTCTCCTTTTCCCTGTTCCCTATGTAATCAAATGCAGAGTTAAAATCTACAACAAAAAAGCCAGTTTCTATTGTATTGCTCTTATTTTCTGTGTTCTTGGTTTACTCTTTTTGTGTTCTTGGTTTTTATATTCATAACCAAGTCTGCGATCCATTTAAAAAGGCATTTAGGGGGCCATCAGGTGAGAAATTGGGGATCAACAGAGGTGAGGCTTAGAACCTCACCCCCCTGTTTTGAGAGAAATCTTCTGCATCCGTGGATGTCTTGTTGCCCTTGTCTAGCTTGGATTAATACTTAGTCTATAGGCACACACCTGATTATCTGCACTTGCCCTCTTACAGCACTAAATTATGCTTTCTATCTTTATCTTGCATCTACCTACCACTTCAGCATTTTATTTTTAAAAAAATAAGGGAGAAATGTGGGATTCACATATAAATCAAGTATAAAAATCAAATGAGTAATCATATCTTACTTGATTGTTTATAGTTCATAATGTGTGATCAAAACCGAAAGTTTCTGTGATATGACTGCCCTTGCACTGTTCACCATGTAAGAACTTATTCACCATTTAAGAACTTGTTCACCATGTAAGAACTTGTTTGCTGTGCTTCAGAAGATTGGAGACTGTTGAGAGTTAGGCTTGGGGTTGATTAATGATTGTGCATTGAGTCCCTTATACAGAATTTTATTGTTGTTAACAACCAACCATTTGATCAATAAATATGAGAGATGCCCTCTCAAAAAAAAAAAGGCATTTAATCCAGTATTTTAAATATATCAACATACAGACATTTAGAGCATCCAACCTGCCATACTGCTGGAACTGGTACTCTCTTATAGTTTTTAATTGTTCATTTGCTATCCTTTATACAGTTTAAAACTATATGACATGTAATATAGTAAGTAAGTTAGAGCATACAGATCACATAATCCCATTTTATAATGAAACTTCTCTAATGCCTCCTTTATTCTTTTGAAATAAAATTCATATATAAAAAATGTTACCTACACAAAATGATAGATAATAAAATATGTGACCACAAGAGTTCAAACAATTCAGAATAATGCATAACTGTATGTGGGAAGGTGAAAAGAAAGTAATATATAATAAACTACCATAATTAAATGCTAAGACGTGAGTACATCAGAAGACATATGAAATAGATGCTTACATGTAGAAGTGAACTTGACAGGTGTAAAGTGAGACTGATAGAGGAGTGTCGTATTAGCAACTGAGATGTCCCAGGCAGGGTTTGCAGTGGTGGTGCCATCAGCTAAGATGGTGAGCAACTCTTGGGCAAAGTCTGAACAAAATGAAGTGTATAATCTTCCCTCAACACACATGGTAGTTTTATTCCTGGAAAATGCATATGATAAAGTTATTTTAAGAATACTTTGTTCTTAAATTCAAAATGGAGTTGGGTTCTAGGCTTAGACAAATAACTGGCTTTTTCTGTTGTTTTGTTTTTAAACCTGAATGATCTTTGGGTCATTTCAAAGTAGTGTGGGTATGTTACGACTATCTTTGGATTAGTCTCTCTCCCACATTGTAGGACAGTCTAGCATTGCTACCCTATGCCGTGTTTCATTACATTTCCTGGTGACAGCTAACTGTCCCCTTGAATCTTACCAGTACCTGTAACTTAATATACTTCCTTATTTTTTCTGAAATAAATTCATCATAATATGAGTTACCATATATACAGTTTCAGCATTGGTATAAAATGCCCTAAATGTAATGGAAAGTACAGAAAGTAGTCTGTAATAAAATCTTATGTTTTTCCTAAATAAATGCTGAGACAGGTCTGCACCTGAAAACTTGTGAAATAGTCTGAAGCTTGCACCCGTGTGTGTAATAACCATGGGCTCCACTAGTGCAACTGAGAGCGATACAGATTATGTTGCACAAGCAACTCAGATTGGTTAAGTAGAGTTTGAATCCATGGGATTTATTACCATACAACAGTAGCTATAATATAATGGAAATATAGAACACTTTTAATAACATGCTCACAGTGTTGTTTAACAGAGAAGGTAATTTACCCCAGAATGTGGAGATACCCAAAATTTGTAAATAAAGTGTACATATACACACATAGTAAAAATCATTAAGAATGTTATCTATACTATTAAAGCTTTCCCTTATTTATATCTTCTAAATTATATACAGTAAACACGTACAGTAAATAGTAAAATACAGTATTCAAAAATACTGTATAAAGGATGCTACATTAATTCTAAAATGTAAGGAATTAACAGTTCCAGCAATATAGCAGATTACATACTCTGTCTCTATTGATTGAAATAATCTAAAATGGTGGCTTAGTTCTTCAAACTCAGTGAGATGCACATGCAGACAATTGATCTTCTCTTGTCTTTGCTGTTTCTGGCGCCCCTCCTGTCATGCCTTTCCTTCTTACCCAGCTACAATTCCTACTCCATCACTGCAGTTACTCTTTCACATGTCATCTTAGCACACTGTACTCCGCTGCCTCCCAGTCTTACAGACCTACTTGAGCAGCCCTGGTGAAGTCCATCTCCAGAGGAGTCGGGTGGGGAGATGGGGGAGATCTGCCATCCTGTAAATCCATGACCGCGGGCTTCAGATCATCCTTGCCCTGTGACTCCCTTTCCCCAGGGCTGTTTCTGTCTCCCGTGTCTCAGACCCCCTTACTCTTCATTCCTAGCTGGTGGTGTTGCTTCCTACTGAATTGAAGAAATACGAGTAATCAGGAGAATTTACACAAGACAACCAACCTGTATTCATACACAGGCCCTCTCTCCATGTAGTCTGGTCGAAATCTCATGTAAGATGTTCCCTTCCCTCAAATGCATTGCTTTCCTATGTCTCTTCAGTAATTGCACCATCCATGTCCCTTTCTGTCATTGCTGTTAAGGTTCTATCATTTCCTCACCTAAACAAATAAGGCAAAACAACAACAAAAACAACCTTTCTTGATCAAAACTACCAGCCTTTTTCTCTTTACTCACAGTACCCATTTGCTGTTATCCCTTTTATTTCCACGACTCTACTGAAACAACTCTTCAAAGTCACCAGCATTCTCCCTGTTGTTCTGTCTGGCCAGCCATTGTCATGCCTTGTACATTTCACCTGTCAGGAGCATTTGATGCAGGTGATGGTATCTTCCTCCTTGAAGCACCTTTCTTGCCTGTTTCCTGGGAACTACTCCCTCCTGCCTTTCTTTCTACCTTATTAGCCACGCTTTGCTCTCCCTTTACTGGTATTTGTCTCTTGACCCTCAGATGTAGGGCTGTGATCAGGGCTTAGTGCTGGAGCCTCTTCCCTTTGTCTTTACACACCTTACCTGTGTGACCTCATTCGTCTCGTGGCTTTGAATGTCATCTAGAGGCTTAAGACTTTGAAATACATCTGTGCAACTTAGAACTCTCTTCATTCTGTAACCAGTTCCTACTCAGCATCTCATGTCTTACCAGGCTTCTGAAACAATATATCCACTGAGTTGACCCTTACTTTTTCTTCTACAAACCTGTTTTTCTGTATTTTCCTCAATTTCAGTAAATCCTTCCTAACACTTTGGTGAGAAACTTTAAAGTCTTCCTTGACTCCTTTTCTTTTAAACCCATTCTACCTTCAAAATCTATTTAGAATCTAAGTACATCTCACTAGTTGTATCGCTCCCACCCTGGGCTAAGTCATCATGGTCTCTTACTTGCACTGTTCCAGTAGCTTCTAACTGTTCCTCTTCATCACTGCCCACGTCCACCACAGGCATATGGCAGCCAGACCCCCATACTGGCTGCCATGTTCTGCCCCATTGTGCTCGCCCCCGCCCCCTCCCATCTCCAGCCCCCCTTCTTGCCCCAGCCTCCTTGCTATTCTCAGGCATCATGCACTCACGTTGGGGCATTTGTATTTATTGTCCCTCTGCCTGTGTTGCTCTTCTCCCAGATACTGCAGGGTTTTCCCTTGAAAGTCTTCCAGGAAAGACTTAATTCTTGGGGTCTTTACTCCAATGGGACCACACCAGGCAAACTTCCCCTAACCACTCTGCATAAAACCCAGTGACTGCCCTTCTTTTTCCTGAGCACCTTTCCGTGTTGCTCTGTTTGCATTTCCTGCATAGCCCTGACCACTAGGTGACATGATACATACTTGTTTGTTTTTTTATTGTCTGTGGCTCTCCCTATTCGAATATAAGCTTTATGAGAGAAGGACTTTGTTTTGTCATTGCTGTGCCCCAGTACATAGGTCATTGCCTGGCACAAAGTAGAAACACAGTAAATATGCTATGTGTTTTGTTGACTTAATCATTCAAAAAATCTTTTTTCTTTGCTAGTATATAATAAGCCAAATTTGTAATGTTGAATTAGATAAACATTTACTGCTAGGTTATTTAGCTATTCTAATTTCTTTTGATATTGGAGAAAATGCTTTGTTGAACATTTTTCTGGCTGACTTCTTGTGTTGTATGTTTGCATGTATGTGTATGCCCTTATAGGCAAGTTTTCACCTCCATAAACTCCCCAAATGGCATTTCTGAGTAAAAGAAAAGGCACATTTTAAAGACTTCATGTGTGCTTTACCAAATTCCTCTCTGGAAGATTTTTAACAAATGATGTCCTCAGTCATCCAGCTCACTTACATACATTTTAATATTTATTTTCAAGTGGTTATTTTATTTTATTTTATTTCTAGAAAGGATTCTACATAGTTGTTTTTTTTTAGTCCCAACAATATTAAAGAAACCTCACAGAATTTTAAATTAGGTGTAGAATCTGCCTAATGTGTTACTCTGGTCACAGATTGAATACATAGTGGAAACTTGATTTCGTCAGTAAGAAGTACATAGTTGGACATTTATGAATTTTTGATTTACTGTTGACTCAGAGGCTCCTTAAATATCACAAATCCTTATTGTCTGCTTTCATTACCATTTGTTTTTCTTCTCTGATGCTCATTTTAGGGGACAGAAATAGAACTACAGCATCAGAGTAGTCCTGGTTCCTATTGTAGATTAAGAGAAAAACTAGTACAACAGTGAAATCCACTGTCCAATTACCAAACATTTTATTTACTCAGCACTCTAACATTTCATTCTTTAAAAAAGTACTAATTTTTATTACTTAAAATTTTTAATTTTTGAGGCTTAAAAGAATAGCTATTTGCTATTCATCAATGCTTTTCCTCAATGACTAAGGACTTAAAAGAAAGAAAGCTATTTGAAGTGGTTTCCACTTTAAAGTGTTTTTGCACCCTAGCTTGCTTCCTCAAACTCCTTTACCCAGGATATAATATTTTTGTATAGTAGGGAAAACATCCTTTAATGCCTCAAATTTTTAATTTTTAATTTTGTTTCAAAGTTTCTACTTGCATTTCCATTTCATCATTTTTGGGTTACAAAGTATCAGTGCAGGTTTATTTCCTGGTTCACTGTCCCCTCCTAGCAAACTTTCATTGCCTTCATCTCCTCCTTGTACCTATAGACTCAGAATCTTTTTCCTTTTAACTCTCACTCCTTTTCCACTCAGATCCACTGTTGTGAGATGCTGAAATAGAGATCCTGTTTTTTCTTGTGGCACGCTTTTCTCCTGGATGTCCCATTGCTGCCTCCTAACAGATGCAGCTGTTAGGTGTCAAGGAGGGTGTTCCAAGAATCAAGTAACCTGAAGGGAGTCACCTAGTGTGGAAACCAGACTGTTTATGTGCTGCTGTATATAAACCAGACTGTCTGTCAATACCCTTCCCTTTGGCGGGGGGTCTTCTGCTGATTCAACTCTACTTCTAGGACTATGACAGCTGGCAGCCTTGCAGACCCCTTTCTCTATGTTCATGGCTTTAAATTACACTGTTTTTTTCATAGCCAGAAAAAAATCTTCCTTTCTTTAGAGAAGACTTGTAGGAGGTAACTCCATTCAAGCAAGTCCCAATTTGTTTAAAGAGGATATATCAGGATGAGTCTTTGTAAAAACCCTGGTATAAAATGGTGAGAGAATTTCCAACCTTGCCTTTTTTTGGTATAGTTCTTCTTATAGATGATAGAATTGTCTCAGTTCTTCAGAGAAATACTGGATATTGTGAACGCATACTTCTCAAGGCACAACTTAATCTTTTCAATAGTTTTTTAACCTCAGTTTATTGGAAAAATTTTCAGAAAACAGAATGGTTAGGAAAAGCAAAACATAAACCATTTATTGAACCATTTATTTGCTGGGGAATGTTTTATATGCTGGAAGTACATTGCTTAATGACATTGTACCTGCTGTGAAGGAGCCCCCAATCAAGTGGAAGGGATGGCGCGGGCAGGTCATGACAGAAAGTGGGAGAGGTGTGCATCCCAGCTCTGAGTGCATGTCGGGAAGAGTGTCTCAGGAGAGGGCTAGAAGAATGGGTTAAGCGTTTGCTGGTGAGAGAAGAAGAAAGGATCTTGAGTAGAAAGTTCTTTGTTAGTGAGAATAGAGGTAATGTCCAACCCTGAGTGATACTGAATGAGACTCTAAAATTAGTTAGTTAAGGTCATTTAGAAGGAATATATTTAGCTATCCTTGAAACTGGTGACATACAGCTTTTCCTCAGTGACTAAAAATGAAGTAAAAGGTTATTGTTCAGTACTTTTTTTAAAGAAAATAGTACCAGCGTGGCAGTTCACTTGCAAGAGTGGATCTCTCAGTCGTTGGACCAAGTGGAAGTCTTAAGTCTGCTTACATTTGAGTAAGAAGACACAAGTATTTATACATTTTCTAAAATAGTGTTTTATTTAGACATCTCTGCAGACAGCATTTTTCGAAAGGAGGTTCAATAAACTTGAAAGTGTGGCAAATGGGCATCATTTTGAAAAGAAGGTGATTGTATTGGAATATAAGGGTTAAATACTTTAGAATTAATAACTTTACCATTCACTAAAGTTCAGAGTTCAGAAGGTGCCTTAAGCATATTGGCAGCAATCCATTTGTGGCATAAACATTTCTTTATTATTATTATTATTTAGCTTTTCTAATCTATGTTCCTTATTATTTATATGACAGAATGTTAATATTTAAGCCTCTCCCTTATTTTGCAGTTTTTGAGAAAATTAAACAGAATGCTGGTGTTATTGTGTTAAATCACTGAAATGCTCGTATCATTTGTTCCATAAGTTTTTTTTAGAAGAACAAAGAATAACATTCATAGTTTGTTGCCATTAATTGCTTAGCATTTAGATATTAACACAGGAGTCTATTGATTAACTTAGTAATAAAAACTTTTGAAACGAAGGTTGATAAAAATTATTCTTTGTTTTAAAAGGAGATTACTAGTGAAGCCATGGGTTATGTTTGAATTTTGAATCTCCTTTTTTTTTCTTGTTTATTCTGTCCGCATTTGTCTTAGGCTTTGAACCATTGCTAGGGGGAATTTCCTTTCAAGTTTAAAGAGCTTGTGAGATTCCAAAGAGAAAACTTTTAAAATTCTTTCAGGTCTGAGCAAGGTCCATTTCTAGACTACTTTTTGATTGTTGACTTGGGTAACCACTTACCTGCTTCTAGGACTCGGGTTGGAGCCACTCCTGGGAGCTCAGGCGGTGCTATGGTCTGTGGGACCAGCCTTCATGGCACGCTCTTGGCTGCAGGGGCCAGACGTTAGGAGGTCAAGAGTGAGAAAGTGGTGACTATCCTCTGTCTGCAACTTTGGTCTCCCCTGGAAGACAGAGCAGTACATTCACAGTATGTAGATTCAGCACTAATTTTCAATATAGATATAATTTGCTGCCTTACTAACAGTTTTAGTTCATATGGCATGGTCAGTTTTATGTGTATATTTGTATGTGTGTTTTGGTTCTTGTTACTTGTGAAAGCTTCTTAAACAAGTAAATAGAAACAACTACTGAAGAATGAAGAAAATCATCTTGAGAATGTTAGAATGTCATTTGACACGAACATTCTGTTGTTTTAATTACTGGAGAAAGCATGGTGATCCTATAGTCGGCTGCAGCTATGTCTGCCTGGCCTTTTGCTTTTATTTTATAGAAGTGGAGAAAAAGCAAGAGAAAAATCCTCAAAGAGTTTAATGTGTTGAATTATAAATCAGAATCTAAGTGCATTATAATTTGTGGATTATAATTTGATAATGTTATTCATTTTCATGTTTAAAGTAATTTTTTTCTTTCAAATTCTAGAACCAAAGGAAAATAAAGCCAGGAAGTCAGAAATTTATATAGTAACAGCCATATTTTTAATACTCAGTTTGCTTTAGAAAGATGATGGAAGGTTCCTCTTGAGAAGAGCAACTGAGAGGCCACAGACAGGCCTGGAGTAATGGAAGTAGCTTGGTCCTGGGTCCAGGGATGCGCAGACACTGTCGGTTATCTGCTTATCGGAGTATCAGGCATGTTCAGAAATGTGTGGAAGATCAAATCAGCTGTCTGTGACTGTCTGCCAAGGCGACAGAAGAGGAAAATACTACATTGTTTAAGTTTTATTAACAGCTGAACTAAAACTCTTAAGACACATTAAGAGAAGGTTTAGTCTAAAAAACAGCTAAGCTCCACACCTTTCCCTGTATTTCTAACATAGCTAGAATAGGTGAGCTCTTCAAGTTCTGTTCTTCTCCCTGTTTTCCTTCCTTTTGTCCTCCATCACCATCACTGTCTTTAACAGAGATGCAGCTACGGAATTGAGCCATATGTCCTGACTCTTGGGTGCACTTGGAACTGGCTGCCCAGACTCAGCGGAAGGAGGAAGGCTCTCCCTGTGTAGACAAGAGTATTTCCTTTGGTACCCTTTCCGCCTCTCCTCTATGATACCCCTCTTCCAGTTGGTGTTGAGGGATGAAGGTGAGATAGAAGACAAAATGCAGTTAAAAGTATCATCAAGGCTCATGTTTGTTATTCATACAACCTTTCTCCTTGATAATTAATCCTGACACAAGGGAGTTTGGGGGATTTGTTTTCTCTGGATTGTTGTTTGCTACTTTCATCTGCCTTTGTCTTTGAATGCTCATTTCAGTTTGTGAAAGTATGACAAATAAAGTAAAACCTAACTTTTATATAATATTATGAGGTCTTCCTTCATCAATTTCTTTGCTTTTAAGAATTCTTAAGAGTAACAAGCTCTGTGTATAATGTATTCCAGAATAAGATTATCTGCAGATGTTTGAAACCTAGGGTTCCTTTTAGAATTGCCAGTGTGGAGAACAACCACCTTTTTTTTCCCTCTGGAAGGTAACCAGCTCAAGTTCACTGACTGATTTTTCTCGAAGTGCTAGGCTTTTGGGCAAAGGAATGAATTCATGTCTCTCTGCATCAGTCCTGGGAGGGGAAAGAAGGGTAGAGATCAGGAAGTAGGGTAAAGTGTTGGGGGGAGCAAGGTGAGGCCATTGGGTAAGTGTCCAGCTGTGGTTTTCTAAAAAGAAATAAAGGGGGACTAGTTTGCATCAAAATCACCTGTGCTGTTTGCTCAAATTCTCTTCAGAACTGTTCTCTTTGGGGAACCTGGCAAACTGCATTTAACTCTGCAAGCAATTCTTATGCATTTTAATGTTTGCGAGCCAGTGGAGTCTTAGAAGTACTAACCAATGCTTTCCAATCTTCTACTCTATCATGGCCAATGGATATTATCTTATTTATTATTGATGATCCTGAGAGGTCATACAGCAAGTTTTGCCTCAATGTGGTGGATGGTTGATGCCAACTCCACTTTAACCTAAAGGGTTTATTGTCTCCTTAATTACTGTTTATAGTAGAAATGCATTTTGATCCAGAGGTAAGTGATATTCAAGCTTTAAGGACACTGGTGTGTGCTTTAACATTTAGCCCATGGTTTTTTTAAACTTCCGTGTACATTAAGATTACCTGTAAGGGTTAAAACAGATTGTTGAGCCCTACTCCCAGAGTTTCTGATTCTGTAGTTTGGAGTACTGGCCCGGTAATTTTCATTTCTGACAAGTTCCAATGTGACACTGGTATCAGTGCTGACCAGGGACAATCCTTGGAGAACTACTCGGTAAACTCAGTAGTTAGAGTTGTTTGGTAGTAGTCCCTGGCCCATCACTCAGAAGGCATTCCCTTTCCCTCCTGGGAACGAAGGATTCTAAACTAAATGGTTAACGTCCTGCACAGCAGGAGACTCCAGGACCCTGCACCCCACTGCTGCACCAGTTGTCAAGTATTTGGAATATCATCCTTGCTTTAGAGCAGTGGTTTTCAACCTTCACTTCCCCTAGAAAAGCAGTATGATGATTATCAGAAATTCTTGGAATGTTTGGGGTGTTTATTTTAATGTAAAATGGCTAAAGAAATAAGTTTTACCTTAATAAATAAATTTCAATGTAATTGATGGTAATTCTCAAATTTCTAGAGTCTTCTTTCTCTTTTTTTTTTTTCTTAAGTAGAAATGTAATTGACTCTTTTAAGGTAAAACTTTTTCCTATAGTCATGACAACACTTAACTGGAATATATGTATTTTTAAAAGCTATAAGGGAACCTCTGAAAAATTCAGATTTTCCATTATTTTTTAGAGAAGGAATGTCTACTTCCATTGAAGATTAGTAAAATTGATACAAGTGGATGCTAACTTCTCATAAGTGTATTTTTCTTCTCATAGTCTGTACTCTGCAAATAAAATTGGAATGAGGAAAGAGAATTTCTTTTAAAAGTTAGACAAGTAAGACATGCTTATGGTAAAAAAAAAAATTCACCAGAATCCCTTTTGTTTCTTGCAGTTTGGAAGCATTGTTGTCCAGTGCAGAACAGTCAGGTCTGCTGTATCTGACTCTCTTTTATTGTCTTCTGTTATGTTTTTTTCTAGGCTTTTTTCTTTTTTTCCCTTCAGTTCTTTCAGCTTTAACTACAAAGGCATTTCACAGAGAAGTCAGACTTTGTAAAAGCGATTCCCCGTACCGCTTTAGGGATGAGCTGGCAGTCTGGGCTTGATGCAGGATCTCCCTGGCACCTTACTTCGCTCTCTGGCAAAAGCAAACTCTACCTGTTTGTACAGCTTATGGGTTTCATAAATTCTGTTTCAGCAGGTTGCTGAAAGGAAAGGAGCGACACACAGCAGCAATTCACCGGAGAGTTCCGCAATTCACCGGAGAGTTCCGCTTTATTAGGGAAAGGTGCTGGGTTATATAGGAAGGGGCATAGGGTGATTGTGGTGTTACTTCTACGGGGCTGGTGGCTGTTGGCTAGGTGCTGGGATTGGGAGGGGGGCGAGAGGTGATTGGGCTTCAGGTGGCGCCGGCGGGAACCAAGGACCCCGAAAAGAAGCCGGAAATTTGCCATCTTACTGGTGGGAACCCTTCAGTTGCTGTCATGCCACTTGTGTCCCTCATGTTATTGCTTTAATTAAAGTGTGTTTATAGTAATGCAAGGTCTCCTGTTTAGATAACTTTTTTAGACTAGGGTTGCTTAGTCAACATGAGCTTTTATTGCATATATAATTTAGATATTTACTGTATTTCAAAATTCTTTTGTAATTATATTTTTATTTCAGTTATTTAGATGAACATTAGAATGTGGGATATAGTTTTTTATAACTGATTTGGTTTTAAAATCTCTGTGAAATTATTATGTTCTTGATTCTGGTGAATCCCATTTGTATGTTCTTAGCCTTCAGCTTTTGTGGAGTCCTTGAGAATCTGGTGAAATCGAGGCAAGAGGTTCCGTGAAAAATATACGCATCACATGGAATTTAATTTCAGGGGAGTTTTCAGATCTTTCACATCAGGTTAAGAATTCAGGTACTAACTGTGAGCTGCAGTCCCAGGGGCCGGGTTTGTGTGCCTGGAGCAGGCAAGTCCCTGGGCTGGGGAGGAAGGGGTTTGGGAGTCAGAGTCAGCTCCAAGAGGGTGAGATGCCGGGGCCAGGGTGTTGCTTCATTTCAGAGCGGATCATAACTTTTCTGAGCTGCTACTGCACCCTCAGGAAGACACCCAGGGCCGTCCCTGACCTCAGCAGGATGGGCAGGGGATGGGCGGCCTCAGGTCTGCCTGCTTTACAATTGTAAAGGTCTGGTCGTGATACAGCAGAATTTCACACTATGGATACTAGGTAATGGCAGAATACCTAAAACCTCACATTGTAGCAATCTCTTAATTAGCGAACGTTAATGCATACTACACTGTCTTTAGTCAGTAATTTTCAAGCTTTGCAAGCAAACTTTAAAAGTTTAATGAAAATTTAGATTCCTGGGTCCCACTATTAGGTTGAGATTAATCAGTTATGAGGCAGAGTCCAGAAATTAGTCTTTGTCCAGTAGGAAGCATAGTGGGAAGGTAGTTAAATGCACAAACTCTGGAGAAAGAATATATTGATTCCTTTCTCAGCTTCTGCACCTCAGTTTCTTCATCCGCAAATTAATATTTATTTCATGGGGCTGATGTTGAGACAAAAAGTCTTTATTCAGTAAGTAAAGTACAGGAAGTAAAGTACCTAGAAGAGGTACCTGGCACCCAGTGAGCGCGTATCGTTAGCTGCTATCATCACCACCGTCTTCAGCATTGGGGCCACAAAGTGAAGTCCAGGGTTCAAAAAAGATTTTGGTTCTCTTTCTTAAAAGTGGTTTTAAATAATATAAATAACAATAGCTGACATTTATTGAACACTTAATGTCCCAGGCACAGTGCTATTTAAAGGTAGTCTTTCCTTAAATCATTAATAGAACTTTTAGAGGTAAATCCTTATATATTTTGGTTTAATGAATGAGGAAAGTAACTCTTTAGGTAATAAGTTATAGAGCTGGGCTCTTTTTTACTGTGTATGTGAATACATATGTATGTGTGTGTGTATAAAACAAACAGCATAACTGAACATTTACTGTGGCTCATTTAGCTTTGGAAGTTTATGAAAATAATTTAAACGATTAAAAATCTTAATTAGTCTTTAGCTCTTGAGTATGTTCATTTTGCTTTTTAATATTCTAGGAAATTTGATTTTAGGCAAACATATGGCTTTCCTTCTCACTCTGGGCCCCCAGTTTAGGAAGGGGTTTAGGAACAAGTTCTTGAAAAAGCTGAAAGAAAACAAAAAGCTTTTCTGAAGTCTTGAATGTCAGAGTGGTAGCCTCCAGGACCCTAGCTTGACTGGTGCAGAGGAGACATCTTCTCTTGGTGGTGATCCTCTGTTCTCCAGTCCTCTCAGCATTCAACTTTCTTGCAGAAATAGGGGCTTCTGTCGCCTTCTGTACGCTGGTAAGTCCTGCACCATTGCAACATTCTTGTTGCTGGCAGGCTACAACTGTAGTGAGAAATCTGTTATCAATATTAATAAGACTCATCAGTAAGAAAATATCATAAAGTAGCTTGTACAAGCCTGACTTTTTTCTAGAATGGTTTCTTAAAATCTGGAAATAATTGTTCCTGTGAATTAATAGAAAGTAAGCACTATTTTGAATCTAGCCATTGGACTTAATCAGTGAGCTTTGGTTGTGTGATTTTTAAAAATCTAATATAAAAGATCTGGTAGAAGAGTAAAGGAAGATGTAGGAAAAAGTATTGATATGGACTTAGAAGAATTAAAGTGATTTATCATTATCCTAAACAGATACTAATCACGATACATATAAAACATCCATTCAACCCTGTTCTTGGAGCCGTGTGAGCCTAAGACACATAAAGCACTGGAGTAAAGGAGGGCCTGGTATACCTGAGCCTTCCCAAGTTAGCTCAGGCCAGTATAGTTTCTTGAGTAGGAAACTAAAACTGGAAATTTTGTTCAGGGACGCATAGCTAATAAATAGTCTAGAAATTGGACTTTGACCTTGGGCTTGTTTGACTCAAAGGCTCACGGTCTTTGGAGAGATCTGTGGCTTGAAAAGGCTTCTTGGAGTCTGAAATAGGAAACTGGGCTTTTAAGAAGATAAAGTTCAGTGTTTCAGATTTAGGCAAGAAGGGGAGTGGATTGCAGGACAAGCTTGATCAAGAGATGAGATTGAGATAGAATCACTGAGTCAGTAACAAGAGGAGGTTTTACCTTGGGGATCTAGGGAAAAGTGAAACTGGCAAGGTTAATTTGGTTAAGATTATTGAGTGATTTTTTTTTTTTTTTTTAGAGACAGCTAAAGGTTAGGAATAAATAGTACAATAAACATGTTAAAGATAAAATTGGAGGATGGGGGATTAAGAAACTATGAAAGATTAAATGATCTGTGCTTAATGGGTTTTCTTGGGAGAGAGGCGGATTGAAATCAAGGGGGCCAATTAGGGAATTCTGGTAGTCTTTCAGGTGAACGTGAAGTCAGCACCATGGCCTCAGCCATCAGAATTTCTGAATCCATCTTTCATATTAGTAGCCCCATTTTTACTTAAATGGAAACTTTCAAACATAAACAGAAGTAGACAGGTACCCTTAGCACCGATCACTCAGCTTTCAGCAGATACAAGGCCACAGACTCCCTTCCCTCACTCTTGACCCCCACCCTCAATATAATTTTAAAGTAAATCCCAGATACTGTATCATTTAATCAGTGAATACTTCAGAGCACATCTCTAAAAGATAAAGAGCTTTTAAAAAGAAACATAAACATAATATAGTTATCATACTTAAAATAGTTTTTTTCATACTAATTACCCAGTGTTCATATTTCTGATAGTCTCATAAATAGAATACATGTTTTTATCTAATTTATGTTGTGGGGTAATTTGAATTGGCCCAAATAAAATCCAATCTTAAAATTGGTTGATAACTCATCATCTCTAGGATTTTCCTCTATCTCTGTCTCCCAATCTCTCTCTCCTTTTCTTTTATCTATTTCAACTTAATTTGTTGAAAGAACATGGTCGAATTTCTAGTAGAGATTCCCACAGTTCAGGATTTGCTTATTAACTCAACTATTGTTTAATGTGTCCCTCTGTCTTCTGTATTTCATTAAAATGGTTGTTATATATACAGGCTTTATCAACTCATTATCAATTTTATTCTTGGGGGGAGAATCTTTCATTGCTCATTTGTTCATTGGAAAGTATAGAATGTCTTGATTTTTCTTTTTTTTTTTATTGCATCAGTGATGCTCTTGCCATAGTCTTTCCTTTCTCTTAATTTTTTAAAAATAAGTTCTTTCACAGTCATCTTTTTTGCCTTCAGACTGCCAGTAACAAACAGCAAAATGTGTTTTGTAGCACATTGCTACCAGGCAATGTAGCTGTTAACATGATAAATATTCTTGGACATGAGCCCAAGTTTTGTTCAGTTTTATGTGTTTGTCCTCATACATTTATTTTTGTATTGCTGTGTCTCATTTGAAGTATATGTCTTCAGAAGCCATTCAGTCGATCATTCACCAGGCTCTTGTTGAGTACCTGACAGTGCTTGGCACTGGGAACCCAGGAGGAAGTAAGAGTCCAGTTCAGGGGATACACAAGCAAGTAGTTAAAATACAGCATTGTAAATTCTGAAGTTGGTGTTAAGTTAGTTGTTTCAGAAGATGGTGGAGTTAATTTCTAGCAGGATCTAGTGGACAGCCAGCTGCTTTGCAGACACAGAAGGAAGGATACCCATGGGCATCCACTCAGGACCAAGGTAGGCCTGTGGCCCCGTGGGAGCTGTGCACAGGCAAGTGAGTGAGGCTGAGGACACACAGTAGCCCTGGGGAGGCCAGGATGAAGCTGAAGGGGCACCTGTAGGATGGCTGATGAGCTCTTCTGTGCCAGACCCAAGACTGTAGATGTTATTCTGTGGGCACTAAGGAAGAGGCCTTTTCTAAGCAGTAGGATACCATGACCATTTGTATTTTAGCAAGTCTGCTCTGGTGGCATGGCAGGCAAGAGGCTATAGTGTAAAACCCATGGCAGCCAGGGGAAAGAGGAAGAGGATAGCTTGTCAGTGATGTGGGGTTTGTTGATACATCAGATATGTATGGCGGGGTTGGCGGTGGTAGTAGTGAAAGAGATAGCAGAAAGGTGTGCAACATGGCTCTGAAATCCCATATGGGTGGTAAGGCCCTTGACCGGGTGGGGACCAAAAGCAGGAGGATCAGGTTTGAGGAGGACAGTTAGGAAAGTCTTTTCTTGACCTGATGAGTGTAAGGGACTCCACCAGCAGTTAGAGATGTTCATAATGCACTTAGAATCTGTGGAACTTGAAGTAGGGATTTGGGAATCATCACCATCTAGGGGTCAGTGGGGAGTCCTTGGGGTAAAGATCTGAGGGACAGTGGATTCCAGGAGACAGGCGGAAAGAAAGGAGCGAGCAGAGGCGGCCTTAACTGCGCATGATCTGAGAAGGCAGGGTGGGGCTCTTTATATTGCTTTCTATCAGCCTGTGGACTTTAAATAACCATTTAATGACAATGAGTGGTAGGGAGGCTTGTATTTAAATTTATAGTTTTTCATTTTAGTATTTTATATTCATAATATTGTAATTGAATATTTTGAAAGTATCTCACATATAAAATATTTGAGATATGTAAGTTTTAATATCTTTAAAAAGTTAAAATTACATTGAATCCTCATTAAATAATAGTGCTTGAACCTTCCAGTTGTCTCTAACATACAGTCAGGGTACGAGTGAACATTTGCCTATCACATTGAGAGACTACCACATTGCTGGGACACCAGCTGTGTGAGTTACTTAAGGTTTTGTTTCCTCCAGGTAAATACAAGATGATGATGAGGGACTATCTCATGGGGCTATTGTAAAGATGGACTGTGCAGAGTACCTGCCACAAAGCCCTGCTTGCAAATGCCAGCTGTCCTTACCAGTCATATTTCCATGCAGGTATTCCTCAGGTGGCGAGGGGTAATCGTGCCATTCTTGAAGTGTATATTTTATAGATTTACATAACTTCCTTTTGGAAAGGATATTTAAATTTATCTACAAACTACCAGGGAGGGGTCAGTAGCATACTGAGTTTCTGGAGCAGAGTGATGGTTTCAGGTGGCCGCGGCAAGGCCGTGGGGCCCTCAGGCCTTTTCCCCGCAGAGGTGTCCCATTCTCCTCCTCTCCCACTGCGGTGTCTCACCTGCCAGGACAAGCTGTGTTCCCTGTTAGAAGTTGGAATTGGTGATAGGAGTTTCCAAAGCAGGGACAGAAAGGGAGCAAGAAATTTATTCCTTGCCTCGTTATTGCAGGATGTTAGGAGGCTAGTTGAACCCTCAGCACCTCCCTGGGTTATTGGAATAGCGGTAAACGTTCATCTTCATTCTTCTTCTAGTACATCTGTGCTTCAGGCAGTTGCTGGGAGATCCCTTCTCACACACAAGAGCCTCATCAGGAGCTACAGACCGGCAACCACAGCGGCCCCCTGCTGCCTTGTGTTTCAGATCTGAAGCTCCTGTGGGACTAACTATAAAGACAACCAGTTTTTACCAGTTTCTGTTTCTGGACTTACATTCCCCAACGCTTTTAGGACCATGGCCATTTGTTTGTCGAGGACTGAGATGCTCCTTCACCACTTCTCTTCGTCTATGTTCTTTTTTTTGGCTTACATTCCATACACTCTGAAATTCTTGTTTTCTCTTTGTCGCTATCTACCAATCTTCCCGCCTCCATCCCGCTCTGGATTTGCTGCTTTTTGTAATGTGGTTAGGCATATTGTGATGCTAATCTAAACATCTATTCCTTTTGTTAAAAGCACTTTTCCAGCCCTATCAGAAGTTCAAATGTATCTACCCTTGGGCACAAATACCACTTGTGGAGATTTCTGCTATATTTCCCATGAAGATATTTGCATAGAATGTTTGTTATAGTGCAATATGAAGCAGGGGAAGACTGGGAATAACCTTAATGTCCATCAGTAGGGGACTGGTTAAATAAGTCATTTACAAATAATGCAGTACTGTATATCTTAAAAAAAAGAATAAAGCAGATATAGAATGAGCTTTATAATATATTGTTAAGGGACCAAAATATAAGCTGTATACAGAAAATATTTCCCAATTGTGTTTAGAGGAAAAGGATTTAAATACACATTTATACTTAGGAACTCGGCATTAATTACTGAAATATAAATAAACTGTTGGCAATCATCTTTGTAGAGGAAATCCTGGGAAGGAGGCAATCTTTCTTTTCATTGTTTGTCTCTTTGTGTCTTTTGAATTCATAGTGTGGGAATACATTCCCTTTTTAATTTTTTTTCAGTATGCTTAACATTTTATTCTATGTTTTCTTCAAAGCTGAGTCTTGCCATTGTATACTTATTCCATTTCATTTTATAAAAGAGAACAAAAACACTCCTGCTCTCAGCCTTTATGCTAGAGCCCTGTGGCAGTTTGATCTTGTCCTTCCTTACAGTGTAAGTGGGACACTGGCGTGTCCTTCTCGGTCACGCCTCACACTGTGAGATGTTAAATCACCAGCGAAGGGAGTGGTCCATCCTAGGCATTCAGGAAATGTCTCTGACACTTGTTAAAAGAAGCACCTAAGTGAAAACTTCTGAAGCAAATGTGTACACGCGTCCTGCCCCCCAAGCTTTCTTCACACTTTTGATGTTCTGTGAGTCAGTCTCCCTTACATGTTTGACTCATAAAGAAGGTTAAAACCAGAATCCATCAGTGGTTAAAAGTTTGCAGGTGAGATGAAGAAGAATCATACTGATAAGGGCCTCTGAAAGGGGAACCCACATTCCTGTCCCGTGATTCTTTTGCATTGCAGTGTTAGCACAGTACGTCATTCTTTTAAACAGTCATGGCTTTGTATGTGTTGAATGCAGTAA
Organism: Manis javanica; assembly: GCF_040802235.1. NCBI lineage: Eukaryota > Metazoa > Chordata > Mammalia > Pholidota > Manidae > Manis > Manis javanica. The sequence goes on from NC_133168.1 coordinate 71,594,209, forward strand.
TGTGTGTGTGACCTAGTATACGCACTAGTGTGCGCTGGTTTAAACATGTAAGTAATCTAAGATGGCAGTGACATTTTAAAAATGTAAGGCTGTGCTTAGTTGTCATAGCTTATTATCAAATGTGATTCTGAACCTACTCTTTATTTTCTGATACTGATATTGTCCTTTTATTGTCTATTGAATTACTTATTCCTACTTGCTCTTTAGATGAAAATAAATAGGAGAAAGTAAATATAGCTCTGAAGGGGAAAAAGCTCAGGTTTGTTATGGGATATAACTTTTATTTCTTTATTAAAGCTGCCAAACAGAGACTTTATATCTGGATGTTCTTTCTGTTAAATTAATCCTTGTGCTTAAACATAAATTGAGGTAAAACAGGCTCCATTTTCAGCAGTTCTTCCTAACTTTTGTTTTGGTTTTATTTCCAACTGTATTTAATAATTAATTGAAAGCCTCTTGTGGTTAGGAATAGTGTTTGAGACTCTGGTGGAATCAATTACTTTGAACTTTAAAAGCCTTAAAAGTGCAATGTAAAGCCATAGTAAAATTTTCTGATAGCTTTCATAGTCTGTTAGTTGGGTGTTGCTTATTTTAGAGCAGACAATATCTAAATTGAAATGTGTATTCATTATAATTGTAATGGGTTTTTCCAACTCTTAAAAATCAATATTTAGCTACAAAGAGAAAAAGAAATGTAAAAGGCTAATAAGCATAGGACATGTGAACCTGTTCCATGTTTCTTCACTGAATTTTACCAAAAACAGTGTCTGAGCACTGCGGGGGAAGTCTGTGTGTTCACCCTTGTGTGTCTGAGCAACAGGCAGGGATCCGCTCATTTGTTCGCCTATTGTGAGGCTGCCTGGCATCTTCGTGGGTTTTTTTTGTAACAGGGTGAAGGCCCCTGAATGGAAGCCTTGTGCCCTACTTGATTGGAAAGCTTCGTTGTTGATCTAAAGGAACCCGCAGGGCACCCAGCGGGGAGTCCATGTGACAAGTCAAAGTTGGGATCTGGAAGAAATGTGGTGCTGGGGAAGGGGGGCGGAGAGAGTGGCTTTCAGCCTTGGTTTTTGTCCCCCACTGCCTAATTGTTAATTCTCCGCTGGCAGCCAGATTGAAGAGGTGCCCTTTTAAGTATTTTTCAATTTTGTGTGCTCACTGAGACCTCACCTAACTGTCAGCAGATTAAAACCTGGACAACTGGTATTGGATTCTCTTACAAAAGCATTGTACTGACTGGGCATTATGCATTCCTGTTGGAGGTTAGATACCTTGATTTGTGTGTGTTCTGAGAGAGAGTGTGTGTGTGTGTGTGTGTAGATTTATTTAAAGGGAAGGAGGGCTGCTTGGGAAATGTTGAGTTTTGGGCATGCTCTTTACTTCCCAGCCTCTTTAAAGGCAGGTTGCACCAGCACGTGGCCGGTTAAACCTAGTTTGTACAGCTTGTGCGCTTTGTAGCAGCAGCTATTGGTCCGAAGTTTCTTGGCCCAAGAAGTCAGGTAATTTTAAGCATATACTGTGTGTGAGAAAGGCGTGGGGCAGCTGAAGCTTCTTATAGAGTTTAAACCAATAAACATTAATTTTTTAAGTAATAGTTTGAGGATTTAACAGGAGAAGTAGAACTTGTATATAATGTTTCTTCAATTCTAACACATATTTAAACTGACAGGGAAAGGGAGTGAATTTTAAGTGATGTTTTCCATTCTTTTTTTCTCTCTACTCAGAAACTGGTTCTTCAGCTTTCAATGCCAATTAAGACATGCTATAATAAGTATTTTACATTCTGTCCTGCTGTTTGGCTTTGGGTGTAAATGGTGGCAGAATGTTTAGTAGCTGAGCATACATAGTTAAACAGCTCGCAATCTGGTATATAGTAAGTTTGGTGTGGTGTGCTGTTTGGTTTATATAATATTGTTTCAGCATAATACTGAAACCATGCAGACGGCCTCCTGGAACTGTTCCACAGGATGCCAGAAAGGCCATGTTAACGATAAGTTTCTCATACCTCAGCAGGTTTTTTGGGTGTGTTTTGTTCCCCACTGCTGTTTTATTCTTTATTGTGGTTCTCCGGAAACTATGCCACAAGAACATATGGAATTCTATACATAAATGTTTATTGGTTTTGTAGAAACCCCAGGATACTGTGAGCTTAGCAACAATGTCGTTTTGTGGGTTATGGAGAGGACATATTAAAAATCAGTTGATAATAAAGTTTTCATTAGGTATTTTTCACACTTTCAAGGTAATAGTAAAGGCAGTTCAACCAAAATCAGAATTAAATAATAACATGAGGTTTGATTTGCTCTAGTTTAAGAGTTTGGATATAGCTGACCTCCTTCCCAAAGTTTTACTGACTGCCACCTGCCTGCAAAACATAAATACGGTCTTTCGTTTGTATGGTCTCATAATAATGTGAGTTGTTAATTATACATACTTTTGCTCTTGATGATTCACTGCTTTTTGTGTCTTTTGGTTTTGCTTTTGATAAAAGTGTTAAAGAAATAATAGCTATAACTCATGTGTATGTCTGCTTAAATGTCATATTACTTGAGGGTTTCTAATAAGTCTTTGCTTCATTTTGGTTACCAAAGAAACTTATAACTCATCGAGATATTTATAAGTGCTTTGTTTTTGTATTTGTGTAGGACATGTCTCAGGAAGGCTATGGAACTAGATCTCAACCTCCTTTGGCCCCTGGAAAACCTAACCACGAAGACTTGAACTTAATACAACAAGAAAGACCATCAAGTTTACCAGTAAGGCATTAATGTGCTGATTTGGAAATGTACTGAGTTATAGATTTTTTTTAGAACTGTTGTTTTTGTTTGGTCTACTTTATATTAAGATTTGGGGGAGAATTTTCTAGATTTCAGATATATTTGTAATTTGTTAATTTTGGGGGCTTCATTCTTAAGCAGCTGTGTAGCCCTGGATAAGATCTGTTTCATTTGTAGGTATCTCCTGGTCCAGAGATTTGTAGGTATCTCTTGAGTCCATTTGGAAGGTTTTATTTGGTTGGTGGGTTTTGTGGCAGACAGATGTTTCTGTCACTCAGTCATGCTTTGCTTAGCCTGTTGCATTCTGGCGGTGATAACAAGGTAGAGGTGTCTGGGTAAGAGTTAAACAGAAAGAATTTCCTACTTGGCAAAGGGTATAAATTATGAATGGGATAAAGCATCATCTGGTGGTTGGCTTTCTTTTGGGGCTCTATGCAATAAGAAATCACCCAGTCTTTTTCACCCAAAAGAAAGTATTTTAGGTTAAAATTGGAAAAAGTAACTTATCAGTATTTCCACCAGCAAATAGCATATGGTGATTTGGGGTATGTACTAATCAGAATAGTTCCTATGTTACAGGGTATCATGTTGATGCCCACAAATAGTTCATCTGTGCTTCATTTGCTTTATTTTAATGGTGACGTAAATTAGGTTTTCCTTTTAAATGAATAGAATACATCTGTGCAGACAAGTTTTTATATTATTTTCTTGTTAAAATGTTCTGATTTGAAGAATTATTTTATTGCTTAATCCCTATTGAGAAGTTTTACTTAAGACTAGCCATGATTGTACTTTGAATTTCAAATATGTTTACATTAAGTAAGATTCATTGTATTCTAAACATTTGAGAACTGGCATTTGCAATGAATGTCACACATGGCCTTTGGCCTGCATCCTGTGCCCATTGTATGTTACGTATAGCCTTAAAGAAGGTAAGTGATGCCAACAGAATGTCTGGTATCTTTGAATCTGATGCACATGTTTTGGAACCCTAATTTTTACAGCTTTTACATGTATAGTGGGAGGTGGGTGAAATTTATTGTGGTCAACTTTTAGTCACATTGAATATTTATTATCCAATTATTTGATTCTTGAAGGAATTAAAAAGGGTGATAGGTTCTGTGTTTTACGCTGTAAGCTTTTTTCTTTAGCATACAATTCACAGCTTGTTGCTGAGCCCTTCTGTGTGTGTATGCACGTAAATGGTGTTGGTAAATGTAACATTTACTGAGTATTTGGAAATTGGCTTGTGGTTTTAGGAAGTTGACCCATGGGAAGTGGGTGAATAGTGAATTCCACTTTTTTCCCACTGGATTTTTAATGTTTTCGGAGGAGCTCAACTTCATAGGTTTGCAATTGGCTGGTTATGTGTACTACTATGCAATTAAAATTATGAAAAATTTGTTATAAATTGATACAGATTTTCTGTGTAGCTCTAAGAATAGTTTGCAGTGTATGACATTCTTCACATCCACTTGAACTTTGGGGTCTCTAACCTAGACTATGCTTTTTTCTGTGGCTTAGCTCTGAAATAGGTGGTTGATATTTAGCTGACTCTATAGCATAATTAGGGAGGGAAAGAAGCGTGTAGTCCCAGAAAACTGATTGAAGCTTTTTAAGTTGATTACTGGAAAAGGATCTAAAAGTATTGAGGAAGTGAACCAATGTATTAATCGATAGTTTTAAGGTTTTCTGAGTTGTTCTGTATGTATACATGCAATGCTTTGCTTGCTTCCTTAATCTTTACCTTGCCTATTTCCCAAAGACAATTTAAGGTTGCTCATAATGTACATTTTCTTAGGAAGCTGTTAAAAAAGAAATGCTCTAATTGGTATTTTCATTCTGTTTTATAACTCACAGATACATAAGCTGCTGATTAACTTAATATTTCAATAATCTTTTTTTAACCAATAAAGTTTCCAAGTCTTATGATGAGTATATAGAAGTATCAGTAACTGAATAAAGGAAAACTATAGATAAGCTGGTGTACCTAAGACCTCCTGTCCCCAAACTGTTAAGATAAAAATGGACTTTATTTAATGAATTAAAGTGCGCCACTTTTCTTTCAGCAGGCTTTGTTTCTAGTTTCTGTACAAGGTTTACAAATGTATTTTTATTTCTGTGGATCATGCATCAATATTTTGTAAACAATTAAGGTAATTATAGTTTTGGGGAAGGATCTGCTGGTATTCTATATGGCTCTAATATATATTTTTAGTGTTATTTTTATTAAATACTTCAGTTTTCTAACTTGGCTAAGTTGATACCACAGGTACTGGGAAACTATTATATAATTGTTTTATTGCATCTGAATCTGCTATTAGGTCTTTTGGATATTTATGCTGTGGTTTTCCTTTTCAAGTGTCAGTGATAGAATTTTTGTCCTTTTATTTAAGGTTAAAAACAATCCATCATATTTGTAATCTCTAGTTTAATGATTTGGAACTAAGGGAAATTGTGGGACTTTTCTGTATATTTGTATATTGAAAAATATAGAGATTCTACCATTTTATATATATATATATTTTGTGTGTGGAATATATATTGTGGTCAACTTTTAGTCATTGAATATTTATTATCCAATTACTTGGTTCTTGAAGGAATTAAAAAGGGCGATGGATTCTGTGTTTTACGCTGTAAACTTTTTTCTTTAGCATATAATTCACAACTTGTTGCTGAGCCCTTTTGTGTGTGTGTATGCACGTGAATGGTGTTATATATATATACTTTACATATATATAAGTACTAAGTCTTTATCCATCATATCTGTGATTATAGAAGGAAGCTTCTTAGGAAGTTATTTCTTAATCTGTTGGCTTATACTGAGATAGATTTTGTAGTATTTTCTGCATGTGTGATATTTTCCTTAGCACATATTCATTACATTGTCATATTTCCATTACAAGAAATCAAGACATTTCCAATATCCTTATGGTACATCAGTAATTTGGTTCCTCAGTAAGTTGTCCTCTAGCTGTTGTTTGAACTGGTATTTATATTTGCATGTCATTAAATTCTTGGTGATCTTCAGTAGCTAAAGCAGTTAGTTTTCCAGCTGACATAGATCTTAAGATCATCCACAATAAAGCAAATGACTGGTAAATTAATACATGTCCCCCTGTTGTCCATGTTGTCTTCCTGTTGGCCATGACCAGTAATACTACTTTTCACTTAATGAACTCAGACATAAGCTTAGAACAAATCTTTCTAATGTTCACTTATTTCTGTACTTCTTAATCATATAGCTTTTTCCCCTTTGAGGTACATTAACTTACATACCTTTGGTATTGCTGTTATTAACAAATATTAACATCAAGCATGTGATATAAAAATTAGCTTGAAGAACACTTATCTCTTTGGAATATTATCACTTAAAATTTGAGCACATTCTGTAGTTCTTTTTGATATTGTGTCTAAAATTGACATGGAATGAAGCCAGCCAGCATTAGCAAAATGCACAGTGAAGGTCTTAAAAATGGTATAACTTACTCTTTTACTTTATAAATATTGAGTGAATCTCAATTTACATTCATAGGTAACCCCTAAAATACTACTTAATAAAATTTCTCTTAAATCTTTTGTTACATTTTCATCTCTTGTGGCATTTACTGGTTATCCTTTTATTGCAGTTATATAGGTGTCTTGGTCCCCCTATTAGACTAGGGTCTTTCAGGGTATTTAATATGTTTTACTCAGTAAGTATTTTCCTAATAGAATTTATGTAAAGAGTTATTTTTTTTTTGAGAGGGCATCTCTCATATTTATTGATCAAATGGTTGTTAACAACAATAAAATTCTGTATAGGGGACTCAATGCACAATCATTAATCAACCCCAAGCCTAGTTCTCAACAGTCTCCAATCTTCTGAAGCATAACGAACAAGTTCTTACATGGTGAACAAGTTCTTACATAGTGAATAAGTTCTTACATGGTGAACAGTGCAAGGGCAGTCATCACAGAAACTTTCAGTTTTGATCACGCATCATGAACTATAAACAATCAAGTCAGATATGATTATTCATTTGATTTTTATACTTGATTTATATGTGAATCCCACATTTCTCCCTTATTATTATTATTTTTTAATAAAATGCTGAAGTGGTAGGTAGATGCAAGATAAAGGTAGAAAACATAATTTAGTGCTGTAAGAGGGCAAATGTAGATGATCAGGTCTGTGCTTATAGACTAAGTATTAATCCAAGCTAGACAAGGGCAACAAAACATCCACGGATGCAGAAGATTTCTCTCAAAACAGTGGGGGTGAGGTTCTAAGACTCACCTCTGTTGATCCCCAATTTCTCACCTGATGGCCCCCCTGTGACTGTGCCTGTCTTAGGTTGTTCATCCCTTGAGGAATCTTACCCGTCTCTGGCTAACCAGTCATCTTCCAGGGCCATACAGGGAAATGTAAAGTTGGTAAGTGAGAGAGAAGCAATATTCTTTGAAAAGGTTAGCTTTTTACTTCTTTGCAGATTTATGCCCTGTGGCTTCTATGCCCAGCATTTGTCTTGAGTTATCTTTACCACATGGAAGAACTATGATACTCGGTAATTTTCTATATGAAGCACGAATTCTACTAAAGGGTTGTAATTAGGAAGGAAGAAGAAAAGCTATAGAAGTAGCAGACGGAAGAAAACATGGGAAGATTGATTATTTCTTTGACATATCTTCTTGTAGGGTAACATAAGCATGTATAGGTTTTAACAAACTACTAACTAAATTGCATACACACATTAACATAATAGGAATACAGCTACATAACATGTAAAGACTTTTAAATAGGTCTGTCCACTGGTTTCAGTATTTTCTTTTCATTGCTTAAGGGATCTTTTCTCAAGTATTGAATTGACATCAAGGGAACAGAGCCTGTGTTCTCCATAAGCTACTGATCGTAAAGGATTATGTTAGTGTAATATTTGTATTGACAGGGTGCTTTTTTCTGAAAATCATTTTCTTTTATTATTAAATGGCTTTTGAGTTTTACTTTAGTGATCTTAAACTTCACGAGAAACGGCACTTTGGGATAATTAAACTAAAGGTAACATGAAAGCACTTCTTAGTGATATGTATTTTTTAATTGTAAAAATAAATTGACAGAGTAATCATAGTTAAGTAAATACAGAACAGATAGATGGCTTGTTAATATAATATTATAAACATGTATAAAAGGAAGTAAACAAAAAGGTTTGATTTCCTTCCGTGTTCTAAGCAAATAGTGCTTTCTCTTCCTGGGATCTGAAGACTTGTTAATATCCCTCCGTTTAGAAATAACTAATTTGTTCTATTCTTCAGAGATGCCTGCCACCAGTTTGTATTTAAGCTAGCGGGTCCATTATTCTGTTTACCTAAGATACTGAATGCGAACAGTCTATTCTAATAGCCTTTGAGAAGGCCCATCAGGTCATTAAAAACCTCTTTCTGACCCTTTCTTCCTTGAATAGGAAGTATCTAAAGAGGTTGACATGAAAAGGGTTTGATCTTTTGAGAGTTTAGTAAAACCGCTAAATGTGTGGAATAGTGCTTATGGCACTTTTGTTGAATTTGCAATTAGAAGGAAATATTGAGGTTTAGATAAAACACATGTTTTTCAGCTCTTTGTGAGAGGAAGGAGGTAGTAAATGCTGGTTGTTGTTTGAAATAGAGGGTGTTAAACAGGATATTGGAAGCCTGAAAAAGAATGGTTAGAAAACTGTTATTACCAAGAATATTCTTTGGGCTTTAGGTATTAGCAACAGCATACAATGATCTGCCTTTGAAAAAGGCATACTGAAAAAGAATGCTGTGTGTATGTGTGTTTGGTTTTTTGCTTTTTAATGACAATGTTGGGTAGGGGTAAAAGGTCATGTACTTTGAAAGCATATATGAATGTTGATATATGTTAATAGGGGCATTTTTTTAAGTGTGTAGATTTGATAGTACAGTTCCTGTGAATGAATGGAAATTTTTGGAAAAAGGTAGGTGAAGTGTTTTTTAACTGGGGTTTCCTTTTAATGGAGTTCTCAGCCCAACTAGAAATACAAATTTAATATTTAATGTTAACATGATCTTAACCTGTTAGTTGGCAGGTTTTTTGCAAACGCCAAAATCTACTAGGTAAGAATTACAGGTATGGCTGCTGAATGAACTCTTTCCAAACTTTTAAAATTTGTATCTTGAACTTGATTTAAATAGTTGTCATTAAAAGGTGAACATTTAAGAAATTTTAAGTGAATAAAAGAGAAATCTAATCTGTTATCACCTTATCTGGTGTTCAAGCATTGATAAAATCCCTGTGTGCACCTGGAGACATGAGGTGTTTCTCATCCATGTTCTCTAGATATTTAAATTAGAGTTTGCTGAGGTTGGGAGTTAGAGAGGTCGCAGGAAGCGAGCACCCCTGGGGAGGGAAGAGGAGGCCCTCTGAGGGCTGGTGCCTGTAAGCCCGAGTTGCTGCACAGACGGTCAATCACTGGCATAGTTTCGAAACTGAAGGTACAGATATCTTGGATAAGTTTTAAATGGAACACAAAATATTTGTTTCTTACTTGGGATTTACCGTAGTCTTAAATATAATGTTTGTCATTGGTTTATTCCACATGGAGATCTCAATTCTTTTTGGATTAAGGTGAAAAATGTAAAGACTTTGCTTGGAAATCCTCATTAGGAAAACTGATTGTGACTTTAACAAGTGTTTATTTTCTAACATAGATTCTTTCTTTAATACGTGCTGTTCTATAATTTTATCCCTCAGAGTAGGTTTGTGATATTGGTAGTCATTTTGAAAGCAGAGATGATCCTTGAATGAGTTAAGAACTAGTAAAAAGTGGCAAAATGTTTCTCCCTCTTTCAAAACAATCTTCCACTTTAAATATTTGTTCTGTAAATAATATTCAGTAAAACCTCACCAGTTTGGATTTCTTCCAGGTAAAAGCAGGCTAGATATATGGAAGGTGAGTAAATTAATATTTAAAAAGAACTGTAGTTTGCTTTTCAATAACTTGAATGTTTGTGTGCAAAGTGTTTCTAAATTGAGGTCTTCAGTCCTGTTGAAATAAATGGATAATTCTAAATTTATTATAGCTGAGATATTTGCTTAGTGGCAGTGTTACTTTAAAAAGTCATTTAATTCTGAAAAATATATTTTAACTAAGCATACACCCTTCAGACTTTTTCACATAATATTCTGGCGATTTCCATTTAAAATATGGGGGAAATGAATTTCAACCCATTTTATGGGACTGTCAATTCCCCCAAAATTAATGAAGAAGTACTGTAAAAAATAGACACAAGACAAAATTGGAGATGAAGAGAGGCTGAAACATAACTGATTTGCAGGATATTGGTTTTGATAATAGAAGGATAACTGTGGTCTATAGTTGATAAATGAGGCTCATTAAGTAAGGGATGATAAATGCAGATATTCCTGGCTAATAGAAAAGTCAGCATACAAATTTTGCCATAACAAATGGGGGAACTGGAAGGTTTTGAACCAGCTTGCAGCTCTTCAGATGACCTTTGTAAGGCCATGGAGCTTTCTCTGTGACCTTGCAGCTCCCAGGTCTGTCTGCAAAAGCCTCAGCCCCGACCTGGATGAACACTCTCTGACCAGAGGAGAACTCTCTGCTCAGAAAGGGGAGAGGCGTAGCGTTGGCTTTTAGATTAAACCCAAAAAAACGTTGTGTGTGAGGAATTCTCACATGTGGACATGGGGCTCAGGTAGGAGAGGCTGTCAGCAGCATAGTTTCTTCAGGTTTTAATATTTTATGCTAGCATGAAAAAATGGCCGATGTCCAGAGGTACCTTTTCTCACTCTGTGCTGCTGTTCCTGTTCGTACAAGTGGCAGTTCTTGGCATGCTGAGCCAAAGGCCTCCTTCCCCCTTGCTTCAGAGTGCTTCCCCTTTTCATTGGCGTCCGAGGGGTCAGTGGGCTGCTTCTGGATTATGCAGCCATGACCACTAAAGATGTGGAGTGCTGTTTCTTTATACTACCCAACTTAGGTGGGAAATAGATTTAAATTTACAGATTTCCACTTAAAGTAACTGAAGGCACACATCATAACAAGATATATAACCAGCAGGTGTTCATAGCAGCATTTGTGGCCTGGTTAATTGCTTTTATTTTTCTTTTGGACTAGAAATAACTATTTTTAATATTAACTGTCAGTTTAGGAGAGGAAATAAATATATGTAGAGAAGGTTCTTACCTGAGAGCAAAATTTTCTGTTCTTCCCTGACAATGTTGAATTTTAGAGTGTCTCTCTCTCTCTCTCATCATTTTCTTTTGCCTTCTCTAAATTGTTGTAAAATAACTGAATGGTCTTGTTTTCCTTTGTTTGGGTCAAGAAATTTTAGCTGAAAATTGTTACTGTGTCAAAGAAGATTATTGACTCAACAAGCCTTCAATTTTCCGTGAATAACACTCCCACCCCCGAGCTTCAGGAACATGCCGTGCATGCATTCTATTTTAAAATACAGACTGTAATTTAAAACAGGCAGTTTGATGCCCCACTGAACTTTGTTTAAGCCTGGAATAAAAGAGGGAAAGAAAGCTTTAAGCCACAAAAAAGTGACTAAGCCTTCTCAGCTACTTTTCTTCATAATGCATTCTATCCGGAAAAAAGCTTCAGGTTATGATTGTTGTCTCTTTCCACAGGACCTAAATTGTATCCAGTGCTAGATTGTGGTGTATTTGTCTTTTCACTTTATTTCATTATTGGGCCATCATTTGAATTTTTTAAGCGCTCATAGTAGTATTCAATTGCGGCGGAATCTCTGTGCATACATTTGTGCATATTGTCCTTGTTCAATGCAGGTGAGAACATTAATTCCAAAATTAAATACATAATTTTAGCATTCACTTACTGATAGCTAATTTTCTAGAGTTCTCTTGATTTAAATGGTACCTAATTATTATACTAGAATGATATAAATACTTAACTGTTGTATTATTTACATCAGATCATTATAAAAATGATTAATTGGAAGTAATTTATATCACCTTTTTTCCCTCCTTACAGAAACAAAAATGAGCAGCTTATAATGACTTGTATGGCAGGAAGATACCTTTGTTTGATGAAGTAATACATTTAGCATGAGCCCTGCTCTGCCAGTGTCAGCTGAGGTTCTGGTCTTGAGCAATTTATGTCAGTTCTCAACACCATTGTGTCATTTGAAAAATAAATGTTAGAGTTAGCAATCTCAGGGCATGCTCCAGCTCAATCTTACGTTAAAGGCTTTCCTTCCTGATATGTAAGAGAAAGCCCTGATGAAAACGAACTGTCTGCCTTCAGGAAGAAGTTGAATGAAAGTACAGCAACTGAAATCTTCAGTGATGACTAATGTATGTCCTTGGTGGTCTCCCTCCCATTCTTGGGTGCCATTAGCTTTGGAACATATTTAGGGATTTGGGTTATGTAATTGAGTACATAGCCTTTTATTATTATTATTTAGGTATCATTGATATACAATCTTACGAGGGTTTCACATGAGCAACATTGTGGTTACTACATTCATTACTACATTCACCCATATTATCAAGTCCCCCCCACCCCCACTGCAGTCACTGTCCATTACTGTAGTAAGATGATGTAGAGTCATTACTTGTCTTCTCTGTGCTTTACTGCCTTCCCCATGACCCTCCTACATTATGTGTTAATCATAGCGCCCCTTAATCTCCTTGTCCCTCCTCCCCACCTCCTTCCCTTTGGTAACTGCTAGTCTCTTCTTGGAGTCTGTGATTCTGCTGCTGTTTTGTTCCTTCAGTTTTTTCTTTGTACTTATACTTCACATATGAGTGAAATCATTTGGTACTTGTCTTTCTCCGCCTGGCTTATTTCACTGAGCATAATACCCTCTAGCTCCATCCATGTTGTTGCAAATGGTAGGATTTTTTTTTTTTCTTATGAGTAAATAGCCTTTTTGTGCATGTCATGGGAGAGCCATGGGCCTTCTTCTGGACTCTGTCTCTATCTCTAACATATCAGAAATTGCAATGGCCCCTCTCTCTGTGTGATCAGATTGGGAGTCTGATGGATTTGAGAATAGGGAAGTCTAGGGAGAAGGAGAGAAGTTCCTTTGAAATTTGAGAAGTCTTTATGACCACCTGGTTAAAGTGAGAAGTAGAAAAAACTCACAAATAAGGAAGCTGCTGGAGAATGAAATCTTACCTTTGTAATGCACAGTCTAATGTCTTTTCCCACTGGACCAGTGGGAACCCAGTAGAGACGGTTTTCAGAACCAAAATGATTGTGCAGGAGCTTTAATTTCTTGCTAGTGGAAGGAAGGCCTTTGTGGTCTATACCTGAGGTCTTCATTCACCTCTGACACTGGGTTAACATGTGGAAACTATAAAGGCACTGAATTAAATACTCTGTGATTTTTAAATTTTAGATTTACCACCAGTGGAAATATTAGCAACCCAGGGATGTGAAAACCACCATTCATTTTTAATGAACTCAAGTCAGTTTCATGGGTAAATGCCTTCTGCATTTCTGTATTTTGTGTGGGCTTTTTTTGGCTTATTGGTTTTTTTAAGCCTTTGGAGTTCATTGGTTTGATTTGGGTGGAGTGGTATGTTACAAGTCTTAGCTTTAACTCCTTTTCTCGGTATGCATTCTGCATTGAGGCAGTGGCACAAGCTGTATCTTTTCTACAGGTAAAGTATCTTCCCTCAAAGCAGGCCACTGTGAGTGAGCCTGGTGACCCCTGAATGGCGGGACAGCACGGCCATATCTTGTCCCCATCTGAAACTTGTGCTCTGTGCTTACACTTTCTGATGTAAGTAGGGATCTGTGTAAGTCTTCATTTTTTCCATCAGTATGGATGGTTGAGAAGTGCAGTGAGCCAGTTAACACCATATGATGACTCTGAAAATACGTGGTTAGTCTTCTGTAGTTATCTGTTATCTCGAGAAAATCTGGCTTCAAAATAATACATTTTTTATGTATAATAACTTATTGGATACCCAAAGAAAACAACTTCTCAGATTCAAAAAGACATATGCACCCCTATGTTTATCGCAGCACTATTTACAATAGCCAAGATATGGAAGCAACCTAAGTGTCCATCAGTAGGTGAATGGATAAAGAAGATGTGGTACATATACACAATGGAATACTATTCAGCCAAAAGAAAGAAACAAATCCTACCATTTGCAACAACATGGATGGAGCTAGAGGGTATTATGCTCAGTGAAATAAGTCAGGCAGAGAAAGACAAATACCAAATGATTTCCCTCATTTGTGGAGTATAACAACAAAGCAAAACTGATGGAATAAAATACCAGCAGACTCACAGTCTCCAAGAAGAGACTGGTGGTTACCAAAGGGGGAGGCGTGTGGGAGGGCAGGTGGGGGGAGGGAGGGAGAAGGGGATTGTGGGATATCATGATTGGTGCACATGGTGTGTGTTGGGTCACAGGGAAGACAGTGTAGCTCAGAGAAGACAAATAGGGACTCTGTGGCATCTTACTACACTGATGGACAGTGGCTGCAGTAGGGTATGGGGGGATTCGATATTAAGGGTGAATGTAATAACCACATTGTTTTTTTGGTGAAACCTTCATAGGAGTGTATATCAATGATACCATAATAAAAATAGATAGATAGATAGATAGATAGATAGATAGATAGATAGATAGATAGATAGATAGATAGGTAAATAAATAAATAATAAAGAAAAAATTTACTGGAAACCATTTTTAAAAGTTTTGTTTTATATAAATGAAAATTTCAGCTGGAAATTTCAGCTAAAGAGAACAAATATGTCCAGAGTAAGGATCTTAGCGAGTATCATAGGTGTAAGGTTTGTGAACTTTGATGACGTGCACCTCCTGACATCTGTTTTGCCTAGTCCAAAGTAGACCCCACCCCATTCTTCTATTTTTGAAAGCCTGGTACTTTCAGGCTACCAAGACAGGTGAATTGTACCATGTCTTTTATTTATACAAAACTTTCATTTTCAAAATGTCTTTATTATCACTGGAGGCAGGGAGACAAATGTAGAGGCAGTTGTATTTTCTCACTAATGAGATTCAGTCAGATTGTTAAGAAGTGATGGTAGTGAGAATACAGAGGGAGAAAATTGTTTTAATAAAGGGAGGGATGAATGATAGATGCTCTTAAGGTTTTTAAACTGAGTGACCAGGAGATCTAGTGGTACTGGTGACAATCACAGGGAAATGGTGGTGGGACGCTGGTTTTAGGGAGAAAAGAATACCCAGAGATTTTGTGTGATTAAAATGCAAGTCCTGAATTACTTTCTTGAATTCTGAAACTCCTAAAAGAAAGCAATTTATCTTTGTGACCAAAGCCTTATTTTCTGTATAGTTCTTTATACAAGAGGTAAAACATTGTTGTAAAAAGGAATTGATGTTGAAAGAATGATAGCATTGGCTATAACTTTACATTTCACTTAAATTCTTGGAGATGATTTGAAGAATACTGTAGCAGGGATTGTTGTGTAAACAACTCAACAGATCATAACAGAGTGTTTTTAACTCTAACTTGGAGTAGGAGAGAGTACAGTCTCAAGAAATAAATGAAACTATATATAGTTCAATTGGGAGTCATGGCTGGTCTCATTCTCTTTGCTTTTAGGATAGTGCAGCAAGTTTATATCCTAGTATGTTCCTTTCCTTGGGTAGGGGTAGGCTATTTTATATTTGTTTGGTTTACTTTTGAAGGATTGAGGCTTTGTTTTTGTTGTATCAGTTCATTTTGGAAGAACATTCCTTACTTTATCTTATTATAGTTTCTTCTCTCTGAAACTTGTTTTGAATAATATGTCTTTGTAAGCCTAGTATGCAAATTTAATGTCTTTGTTTTTCTTTTTTGAGGTGTATTATGGGAGGGGCAGGGAACCTGGTTTTAACATACTCTTTTTAAAAGGTGTTCTCTTTTATTTTGTAAAAGTGGTTTACCCTTTTGAATGCCATGTGTTTCTGTGATATATTTGAATCCCAGCAGAGGAAATGGGGCATTAGGGAGATTACCATGAATTCTGGAAGGGGTATTATTCTCTTGTTAGGTTTGGTTTTAAATCAACTCCATACCCTCCACCCCCCACCCCACACTTTTTTTTCTTCAGTGTTTAAAGCACTGTCATCTCACTTCTTACATAAAGACCAAAGATTTAATACTAATGAATTCTTAAAATGTGTGTTTTTTACATATTTAATTTGATTCAGAGATTTTTAAAGTTCTAATCCCCAGATGTGAAAATAGAGACTCAAAAATGGTAGAAAATTGTTCTCAAAAGTTCAGGAATGGTGGGGTTATAGTGAATCTAGAGCTCATTCCATTGCAGCAGCTGCCTGCACGCACCTGCTCCTGCACACTCCCGAGTGTCCTCATGAACTTCAGTTGTCAAACCTAAGACTGTCTCTCCTTTTAAATTAAACTTTTGCCAGTTTTGATTATAGTCATGAGTGCCCTTGAATAAATACAAATATGTTCAAATTTCCCCAAGTACTTTTTGTTTTTCATAGTTACTACATGTATGCTTTCACTTCACTAGTATGTCTAAATCATATTCCTGATTAAGGCACAAGATTTTGCTTTACACAGAAAGGTTAAATTGCACTTAAAAATCATTTATTTCCTCCTATGTTTACCGTTTTATGGTAGAAATAAAATTTAAAAATAAACTTTAAATTACTTCACTAGCTTAGTAGTGTTTGTTCTTTCCTATAATACATTCAATAATAAGAAATTAGCCAAAAAACACACTTATATTCAGGATGCTTTCATTTATAATGCTTTATGTATTTTCTCACTTTATCTTCAGAGAACCATCTATAAAGTCTGCAGAATTCGTGCTTTCACCATGTAAGTTTACAGAAATGTGTTGCCATTTGGTGGAAGTCTTGGATATTTGGAAGTATAAAGCAGTGATGGCTACAGCAAAATTCTGTTAGCCTCCTTCACAGGTCAGCTGGTATTTATAGTCATTTATTATCAGTGCCTAGTAGTTGTAGGGGAAGAATGTTGATTCCTAACACTTTTATGAATACCTGGTGTGGTAGAAAAACGGTTGTGCTAGCTTTCTTGAGTGACTTTCGTGAGGGATTTTATTATTTTTACTACTTTTCCCCTGACTTAATTTGCACTTTCTATTTTATAGGGATGAAAACAAAATATTAAAATTCTAGCCATCTTTGATATCATTCTAGCCCTTTTTGGGTATCCAATTTTTTTAAAAGTGTATAATAAATGTACACATTGTTGAGAGAGCATATTCACACATGACCAGTTTAGTTTTGCAGCCTAGGTGCTTCACCTTTACCCTTTGCAGTACCTGAGATATAACATACATAAAACCTCTTGGGTGGTGCCTGTCTTACACATAAGTGCTCCATAAATGTCGATTTCTTACCCTTTCTTTGCCTTCCTTCTCCTTCGAAATTGCATTTAGCTGCCAGGGCTTGTGAGGGTTGCCAGTCTAACCAACGTCAGCATTCCTTTTCTGTGGATGAGGAGAACTGGGAGAGAGACATTGTAGAGCCGTGGAGACCCTAGTCGCGGACTCTCAGCTGACACCTTATCTCCGCAACTCCGCGCCTGTCCCCTGTTGTTGGGCCCCGCACCATGGGCCTCTTCGAATAGAATACCTCTGGGGGTTTGAATACTCTTGGGGTTCTTCTGCATTCATTTTGATTTTGTGTTCTTCCTTTTTATTTACCACATAACAGATGAATATGAAATGAGACAACTCCATTAACATACATTTTAATGTAAAACAATTTCCCCAAGATTATGCTGTAATTTTTGGTTTAAGTGCTGCAGACTAAATTTTGGGGGGAAGGGAAAAGAGAGGGGGTGAAGAGGCAAATCATCCTGGTTTTATCTCATGGCCAACTGGTTATGAAAAATTACAGGTGTAGTTTCGACAAATGAAATATATTGGTAATTCAAAAATGTAGTATTAGTCACTGATGTTACCTGAATTGGTACTCCCAACATTACTGTCAGTTGCATAGGTAACTACATGGCTGAATGGAGTTCACTTTTCCTTTGCCCTGTCTGACTTGTGGTGCTGTCAGTGAGTGGTAAAATCACCTGAAGGAAACAGGAAAGAAAAAGAAGGCATAAGCAAAGGCATGGGTAGAAATGTACTTTCCTTGCAGGTGGTCTGCTTTAGATAAACTCCTTAGATTGTGCAAAGGGTTTTCAGATTTCTAAGACATATAACTGTATGAGCCATAGTGCTTGTCCACAAATAACCAGCTGTGACCGATAACACATCTTTAGTGGGAGACTGAAGGTGGTGGATCCGGAAAAATAACTTAAGATATCCTCCTAAGTCGAATACATACACACACAAAATACACACAGAAAAGGGGGGAATAACCAAGAGGGGCATGCCTAAATTACCATATTAATACAAGAAATACAACTTTTGGAACTCTGCCTTGTTTCATGCCAGTTGATTAGATGACATCAAGTAAATATGTCGTGAATCAGGTGGGTTTTGCAAGGGGAACATCTTGCCTATCTTGTCCTGGTTTTTTAGTGCCGTTCATTTAGACAGTCGCATTTATTGATGTTTAAACAGTACATCCCAAATAGAGAATTTTGCAAATGGTTATTTAATAAGTCCACTCTATTTAGCCAGCAATGGTACTAGTGAGAAGGTACCTGGACAAATTACAGAGGGAATGAATGTGAATTCACAGTTGTAAATAGATTAATGCATTTTACTTTTCCTAACCTTTTTATTGACTATCCTGTCA
Organism: Manis javanica; assembly: GCF_040802235.1. Taxonomy (NCBI): domain Eukaryota; kingdom Metazoa; phylum Chordata; class Mammalia; order Pholidota; family Manidae; genus Manis; species Manis javanica. Next base: position 71,612,692 of record NC_133168.1, read on the forward strand.
TACCTTTTGTATGTTATCCTCCCTATCAACTTTTGAATTTACCTATGAAACTAATTAATGCATTTTTTAGTGTGGCATTCTGATATAAAGTATGACCCAGACACTGTATAACTTAGCGATCAAAGTTTAAGAACATAGATTTCTTCATCAACAAAACTATTTAAAAAACAGCTTGGATGAGGTATTCTCTGAACATATGTCCCTGTGAATTATAAATAAATTTGTTTATTTTTAAATGTACCAATGGCTACTTTTCACTGAAAAGGTCCTGTTGTGAAAATGTTTTCATTTCCTATGTTTCTATGTAGAATTTGTAACCTCTGTGCTTCTAAAAAGGATTTGAGCTGACCTACAGCAAAACATTTTTATAAACTAGAACTATTCAAAGTGGAACACATATTTAAAAAAAAGTTTTGAAAAGGGAGAAGCAAGCACACCATGCTAATGCAGTTACTATGAACAGCTATTGAATTTAAGGCTGCATTTCCGATCTCCAAGATGGAAAGGGGAAACTGAGGTCACATAAAGCAAAAACATTATTTCTTCTGGATGGAATATCGATTTTCTTTTATTATTTTGTCCAAGGAAATATTCTATAAAGGAACATAAGCAATACGCCTGTGAAAACAGTAAAGATGTCAAAAGACGAGTTTTCTGTTTTTTGTTGTTGTTGTTGTTGTTTTAGTGTTAAAGAAGTTTGCTTTATTTGGGATGATTACTCAGGGCCTATATTAGGCATCCTGTCACATAAATAAATGAATGAATGATGGGCTGTTTTTCTATAACTTGCCTGTCAAAATTATAAATCCATCAGTTCTGTCCAAAGGAGTAGTTTATTGAGCCCATTTTTATTTCAGAGTAATTTTTTAAAACAATTATTTTGTAAGCATAAAATATGTAGCAGGATGAAAAGTCATTTAGCAAGGAAATAGTTCAGTTGTAAAAAGTATATTTCATAAACTTGTTTTTCTTTGTTTTGAGGGATAGGTGACATTTTGTTTTGTGATTTGGTTTTTTTCTGTTGTATGTTTTGATGGGAAAAGATTGCTAATCTTTGGGCTGCAAGATTTGGGGTCAACATTAATTGGTGAGTCTGGTGATGTCTGAATTTTGCAATGCAAGCATTCCATTAATGACTTAATAGTTATAACCATTTCAGTGTATATCTTGTGGCAAAATTTATATGGTTTATTTTTCTTGTACCTCTTGACGTGAGTACATAATAAAAATGGAGATGTGTTTCTCAGGAGAAAAAGGATAAGTCCATAATCCATCTAGCTTCTCCTGAGTTTTAGTGGGGAGGAATGCTAAGCTGGTGTGGTAACCCCACCTCTGCTCCCCCGCCTAGTGTAAGAAATTGTATTCCAGCTATATTTTGGTTGCTATGCCTCATACAGAGAGAGTGGGTATGGTCAGCAGGCCGGTGACCCAGTAAGGGGCAAGGATGTTGACACCAGTCTTGATTTGAATCCATATCTATCTTTCCCTTTTGGCCATTCATCAACGTTTAGTCTGTCCTTCAGATCTTTTGAAAAAGGACAGCTGTACTGTGTTCCTGTTATTGTAACAGAATTAGACTTTTGAGCCCAAACCATATGTCAGAACTCAACTAAAAGAATTTAACATATATTCTTATAAAGCTGTAATATTATAGTAAAACTACTGTTCATTGTTGGCCATTCTCATCACTTTCAATTTCTTTCAAGTAAAAGCAAGTCCTGGTGGTTTGGTAAAGCCTCCTTGGAGTGATTCCTCTTGGGTAATTTGGTAGGAGCTCTTCAAAAAGGCTTTAACTCCAAGGCTCGTTATTCTGTATTTTATTACCTCTAGGAAAGCTATTTGCTCAGGATTTTGTGGCCCTCTCAACTGTAGGGCTTGTGCTTTTAACTAAAACTGTTCAGCTGCAAAATCATGAAGCAGCACTGTGTATGTCAGCTTTATTCATTTATGGTATTTTTTTTTTAAGACACGAAAACCTATAAGCTGACAAATTGTGTTTCAATATTTTCCCTTCAGAGGACTTAAAAAAATATCTTGAGTTTGTTGGGATTAGATGGGGTAGTTGGAGAAAAGCTCCCAGAGTTTGGGTAGCTGCTCTCCTGCAGCTGAAGTGCACAAATCGGTTTGCTCCCTTAGCTGCCTGCTTGTGCTTAAAACAATTTTTGACAAATGCCAGAGTTTCACCAATATAGGAGTAGCAGCTCTAGAGGTGGTTTTGCAAGTCCCTTGGAGCACCATGCACATCTTCAGTCCCTCTTAATCTGAACAAGAAAGGGAGTGGTAGAAGCTATTTTTATTTTCTCCTGGGAGCAAGAGAAAAGGAAGGCAGAACTCTGTACCTTGTAATTTTAGAAAAGAAAAAGAAATCAGATTCCATTGAGATTGTTTCTTGTTTACTTTTTGTTTTACTCTTGCTGTCTTACAGTGTGTTTGACTAATGTAAGTCTTCCCCCAGGAATATGAGAGTATGTGGTACAGTCCGCCTCATAACCTTCCTGGATATTTTTATAATTTATCATCAGCTGACACCGCCTGGGTAGAATATTCTTACCACTCCCTCTGGCTGCTGGAAGTCTGAAATTACATCTTTGTCTTTGAAGTCAGGCATACTGTTAGCGTCGCTATGGTGACAGGGTGGGTAATGGCGTCCACAGACGGGAGATTGGTATTTAGCGCTTAAACACTGCTGTACCCAAGGCCTTGATTTTTAGAGTGGTTACTGAACTATCCCATTTTAGTAAATGTTTAAGAATTACATTTTTACATGGTCTTACTAGATTAATAGTCATGGTTTATTTCATTTTAACTGCAAGGATAAAAGCATTATTCCATTAAATGGGTAGCTTTTTTTCTCTTTTGGTTTATGCATTATTAACACAGGCTTTCCTGTTTTGCTTGTAACATTTTATAGGGTTTTTCAAACATGCAGTCCAATTTGCTGTCGCTCCTTTATTTTTTGGGCTTAACCCATTATCTGCTTGATCTTGCATGATTTCAGAAGAGACAAAGTTCTAATGGACTAAGCATTTAAAATATTAAAAATGAAGTGTGTGTGTTTTACTATGTACATGATAATCTCGACTGGCTAGTTTTTCCACATGAATTGCAGCATTAACTGTATTTTGAAATGTTTCTTTTGTCTCAAGTTTCTATCTGCCTTCTCTCCTGTACTGTATGCTCTCACAGGGAGGTGAAAGGAAAAGACTGTTTACAGTTGTGGGGAACTGTGGGGCATTTTGAAAATGTTTTAGTTAATACAACTTTTGAAATAATATTCTCTCACTTATGGAATCTGGTCTTAGACCAGTTACTTCTGTACATATAATTTGTGGATTTTGATTATTTTGTGTTAGAATAATAGTGAATTTTAAAAATTCATACGGTATCTACATGCCTCCCCCCCACATTTGAAATATGAATTGCTTCTAAATTATCATTTTGAATGCTTTGTGATAAGGAACTTACCACTTGGTAAAGTGTTTTATTTCTAGTAATGTAAATTGCTAGGAAATTCTTTCTTATATTAACCTGAAATGTTTTCTTGGATTTCGGTTCTACTTATGCCTTCTTAAAACTCAGAAGATATATGTAGGTCCCTCTTCTATTCCATGGCTGTTTAAATATTTGAAGATAGTTGGTTTCACTAGGTTAACTGGTTCCCTTATGTGGTTTTTCCCATTATGTGGTTTCAAGTCTCTCTACCACCCTATTCATAATTCTCCAATCAACTTCATTTTTTGTATAAGTGCCTCCAAATAGGGACCTACACTCAAACTGAATGTCTCAAAGGCACTGCTGGTAGAGAGACATTGTGCCTGCCACCCCACCTGCTGGGTCTGGACTGTTTTGATGCTGGGGGTGAGGTTTTATAGCAGCTGCACCTTCTCTGACAGTCTGATGGTAACTGCTTCTAGGGCATACAGTTCATCTATCCTGTGCCTGAACCCAAGTACAGTTTTCACATCTATCCTTAACTGAATCCTGTCTTGTTTCAGGCCGTTGTTCAAACCTGCTAACACATACTTGGATCCTGAGTCTAGAATCTGTTGTATTTACTAAAATTTCTACCTTTGTGCTATCAGTAAATCTGTATTTCATAATAGCTTTTAATATAAAAAAATAAATAGACTAATGAAGAACTTTCTGACATTCTGGTTATTGCCATCCAGGTATAATAAATCTAGAGCTTCTGTGTGTTCTAGGCCATACATTACATATTAACCACAGCAGCGTCATGAGAAACTTGGTCAGAGGCTGGATGGGAGTCCAGAACAATCAGGACTTACAGTCCTGTTATATATGTTACAGAGATATTTTTCAAAATAATTCATTGTAGATTATATTACTTTTCCAATAAAGTAATACATACAAAAGGCCTGTAATATTAGAAGTTAATAGAATTTGTTATTGAGATACTTTTATTTTCATCAGACTTAAATTTTCTATATAAGAGAAGAAAATCTTCTCTGTAAGCCAGTTCCTGTTGCTGCATCCAGTGAGATGCATTGGCTTTTTCCCTGTACTCAGCAAAGATAAACATCAAGCAAAGGTAAAAGAACCTGTGTCCCTCTCCAGAAAGGCCTGAGAAATGGAACCCGTGTGTCAGGTTCCAGTGCAGAAGATGCTTCCCCTGGTTCTTGGGATCTTACAGTGAAGTGGTCCCATTTGAGGGTCTTAAGACTTTAGAGGATGGGACTGTTGGTCATAGAAGCTCACCAGCTATCTAGTCAGGCTGGTTCTGGAGACAGCAGGTAGAGGATGCAGGGCTTTGGCTACTTCTCCCTCATTTCTCTGTGTTTCTGACACGCACCCTGTGCTTTATTTAGTATCACCAGCTCTCCTGGACTGAGGGAGTACTGGATACTAGGGAAGTTAAGCTGGCTTAGTCTTTTTAGGGATTCAGGCCTTGAAGAAGACATGCCCTGAGGGCCTGGTATTGGGAAGAGAGCAGGGCACCTGCTTCTGTAGTACAGGCAGCTTTGCCTACTTGCTCGCCATTGCCTCTGGGTAGGGGGAAGGGTGAATCCAGTGGGTCACTCAGAAAAAAGACATTCTTTATTGACTGGGTTCCCAGATCCTCTCATGTATTCATGGAGGGTAGGCACACTATTTCTGGTTGTACTTGTAGTGTGAAGGGGTTCCCCCTACTACCTACCCCCACACCTTCTCTCTGCAGAAGCCAGGGCTTGAGTTCTGGAGATAGGTGTCTGGGAGGCATAGCACTTAGAAATTAACAGTTTAACATTAAGATTTATAGATTGAGGAAAAAAATGCTTCAAATCAGTGCTGGTTCATGGAGTCACAGGTGGGAAGCAAATCTCTAGAGATGTTCTTTAGGGACAGTCTTCCTTTCCTCATTCAGTAGGCCGTGTATCACCAGTGACCATTTAAACTTCTGTAATTTTTTAGCAGTTTTGGCTTTAATTTGGGATGAGGGATAGACAAGTTCTCATTCCATTGAAATTCTTGAGATTTTTATTAAGTGAATTTTGCATCTCCCTGCAAAAGAAAAAATATATGAGGGCATTTGGGTTGCTGGATATTGTCCTGTTTACAGCATTTGTAGCAGAAACTGTGTTACAGAGACTTTTGGGTATTCTAGATCAACGCTGTCCAGTAAAGTTTCTGCATTGATGGAAATATTCCATATCTGTGTTGTCTAATGTTAGCCACTTGCCATATGCTGCTCTATAGCATTTGAAATATGGTTGGCATGAGGAATTGAATTTTAAATTTTAATTGAATTTAACTAGCTTCATGTGGCTAATGGCTTCCATATTGGACAGTGCAGCTCTCAAATGATGGCTCCTGTAGCCATATTTACTACAAAATGGATTTTCATGAAAATGACAGTGTGCCCACATTAAGGCTTTCACATTCTTGGCATATAAATCATTGATTCGCAGTGCATTCTGAACTAGCATGTAAACTTGACACATCCATACGTATGTGCAAGAGATTGCAGGTACAAATATACTTTAGAGGTAGAGCTCATCAGTTTTGGGGTTTGGCTGCATCAGTTGAAAACCAGGATTTCAGGAGTAAGGATGACTATACATTAAGTGAGTGGATGCTGTGGGCTTGAGTATCATCTTGGAAGTTAGAAAGCTGAAGTGCTTGCATGTCTTCCTACTTACCAGTTTATCTGAGGTTTCAGTTATCTGTATTTATTGGAAACAGTTACTACAGAGGTGTTACCTTAAGGATATCTTCTGGATACCTCCCTCCCACATGCATACCAACCTAAGGTTCGCTTCAACCGTGAGGAGTCCAGGCCCCTGGGCACAGACACTAGGTCAGGCAGAGGTGTGACCCACGGGGCGCAGAGCATATTGTGTGGAGTTGGGGATTCTGGTTGCCCACACCACTGAGCAAGTGAAAGCAGCTTTAGGTTGTGTAAGATGTCTTAAGGCCTGTTGCTTGGCAACTTTCTCATAACATCTGAGAAACAGCTTAGGGTTGAGCGTCCAGTGATGTAAATAATTTTTCTTGAATGTATAAAAGTAGTATCTATTGATATTTAGGGTTTTTTTCCTTCTGTTTAATGCTAAAGGGCATCAAGAGGTGTTTTCTTTCAGTTAATTTCATATTTAGAGCATGAGAATAGGTGGCAGTTTGGGGGTAGTAGGAGTTTTTAGGCTGACTGAGAGCCGATTTCCTCATTTGCTGGCTGAGGAGGGATCCTGCTGATGGAGATGATGGTGCCAAGAGACTCTGGCATTGAGTCCGTATCGTTACCCCTCCCAAGTACTCCAAACACTGGGTTTCTGCGTCTGGTAGGGATGTGGCACTGCCTTCCCCTCATATTTAAGGGCTGCCACTTCATTCACTCTTTTAGTGTTCTGCATGTTTTGAATTTTCATAAGAACTGTATTTTACATTCAAAATAATATAATTGAGCAGTTTGAATAATATGTTCCAGGATTTCTTATTTACTTGTCACTGCCTTCAAAACTCAACTTTGGCTTGTTGTCTACATTCATTTCACTAAACACTTCCTTTCAGCCTTTAAGAAAAGAGTCCACATAGTATGTCTGTTTTCCCGATATCAAAAGGTTAAGTGGTGTGTTATTTTTTTCCATAGTCATTACCCCACACTTGGGAACATCTTTTTGTTTTTAATCTGTTAACCTCCTCCCCCCACCTTTAAAGGGGAGAAAAACACTACGCACATACTAATTTCTCAGTATTTGTTTGATTGTATGGCAATACTGTATTGTACACATCCAAGTAGATGGATGGGTTATTATTTTTAGTTCTTACTCATTCAGTCTATAAACCTAATTTGTTTTATTTATGATGGGAGGGGAAATTTATGAATTCATTTTACTAAGCAATCCCTGACTCTCTGTAGTGTTGTATTATAATGGATACATTCCTGGTGTGAAGAAAGATGAAAAAACACAGAGTCCCTGAGATTATGAAGCACTTGTAGCAACTATATTTTGTTGCAGTATGTATTTACCCTTCTTGTTGTGGGATATTTAAATGTTCTCCATATGTCTTCAGTATTTCTTTTGAATAATAATAATTTTCAAGTACAGTCCAAAATTGTCTTTCCTATTTTGAGAAATAATAGTCCCCTCTCCCCCTTTTGGGATAAGTCACTAATGTGGGTAATTTCTACTAAAAAAAGCCTTACTAAAACTAAGGAGTGATTGTAGTCCAGTTAATGAAGAAAAGCATAAAAAATGATGAGGACAAGAGCAATAGGAAGTTAGTTCATTAATGAAGCAAAGTACTTTTAAAGGTAAGGGAAAATAAAGAAACCCCTTCTCTTTTATCCAACCTGGTGGTTATCTGGAATTTACAGTTAAATAAAATCATTAACTACTTATATGTACCTCAAACTAAGCACACTACCTCAAAGTCTGCTTAATTATCATAATCATACTTTTGTTAATAAAATTATGGGAAAGGTATTAAATGAGTCTGTGGGACTTGCCGAGGAAAGATGCTCTGCAAAATGGAGTTCTTCCTTCTGTTAGCAAGAATACTTGCTTTCTATTCTTTTTTAATGGTTGGGTATAATATTCTGCCCAGGGTGAAAGCAAGAAAATTACCATTACTTTACTCTTCTGGAAAGATCTTGCCTAATTTGAGTTGTTTGTTATAGAGTTTAGGGTTTTGTTCTTAAAACCTCTTAAAAGGAGGGATGCAATATCTTATTATCAAGATATTGTCAATAAAATTATAGCACTGCTAAAATTTTATTAGACTTTCTCCCTAAAGACTTCTAACAGTTGAAGAGTTGAGTCATTGACTGACTACATTGTCAAGTCAGTCCTTTTTAAATATAGAGTCAGTTTTAAAAATACAGACCTTTTCTTACCTCTTCCAGGTAAATAGATAGATAGATAGATAGATAGATAGATAGATAGATAGATAGATAGATAGATAGATAGATAGATAAATGGACAATAAAGCTTTGGGTTTCTTCTGCTATTTTAATAGTTTAGTTGGGTGAAATCTATAAGAGCACTGTTAAGAGTGAGAAGTGATTTTACAGATAGATTTGAGGCATTTGTCCATGGAGGTGGTGTTTCTGCTGAGAAACCACTAGGTATGAGCTTAGAATGGGGATGGGGAGAGTGTGATGGAGCTTTCTGCTTGTAGTGGCTCTTTGTTGCTCTAAAAGGACATTTAAAGAGAGTTAGGTCACTTTGGGTTGGTAGGAAGAGCATTTCGGTTTCTCAAATCAGGATGGAAACAATCTATTTTCTAAATTAGCTGTTTTTTTGTTCCTCACCCTCCATGTCCTTTTTTAATCCATTCCTGGCCGATGAGAAGCCTACATAACCGTGTCTCCTTCTCTGGTTTGCTCTGTGGCTGCTCCTGTTCCCTGGTTAATTTTCATTGAGAATTGTCTTTAAAGATCATGCACTTCTTGACCTAACTTTGAGACTATTTTCTAAACTACTATTGCAGTTTTTTTAAAGCAATATTTCATCTTCCTTCACAATTCCTAAATTTCTTTGCTTAAAAATTAAACAGAAACTTCCGTTTCCTGATGGAGAATTGGGCTTTGTATATTTGATGTGGAATCTGTTTGTATGATGGATGTCCTTTATTGACTCCTATTAAGTTTTCTTTTGCATTGATATAATGGAATTATTGTTCTTAACTTATAGTAGACGAAAATTATAGTTTCATTTCGTAATTATATTAGTTCAACCAGCAAAAAATAATGTGCATAAACTTTGTCTTATTAATAAAGTATTGCACTTAAAAGTACTAATTTTGTTTATGAGCAAATGTGCTTAGTTTATATGGGTTTGGGTGTGCATTCCTTTGAGTCACTTTCCATAGTGCAGCAGTTTGCTAAAACCTTAAAAATTAAAGCAGCAATTTCACTTCTAGTCTTAGTATTGTTTTTTATGTATTTATAGGGCAGTTGTCAGATGGAGAGGACTCCAAATTATTCTCTGGAAAACAAAGCCGGTTAACTAGAACAGGATTTGGAATTACCCAAGTTACAGGGTTTTAGAACTATAGGCACACAACACTTTCCTGTATGTTTTAAGGCTTGAATTTAGAGAAAGTGATTTTGTTCAGTGAAGCAGAGTTGTTCAGTGAAGAAGTAAAATGATTCTGTGAACATTTTATGAAACAGCTCACCGGGAAGTGTAGAGCGCAGAGCTCACTGTATTTTCCTGAATAGTTCAGGGTGCTGCTTTGAAAAATCATTGCAAAGAGGGCCACCTTTTTAATTTTGTTAGAAAGGAACAAATAGGTTTAAAATGGAACATTGATTTCTAAGTTTGAAGTTTATGTGTTCTTAGAGAAAAGGAAAGAAATCTCCTTCCTAGAAAACAAAGGAAGAACCCCCAACCCCTTCAGCTCTTGGGGAAATATCTATTGCTCACTACAGAAGAAGTCAGAGCTCAGGGTCCTTAAACGTGCAGAAGGCGCTTGCTCTGTGGTGAGTGTCCCGTGCATTAGGGCCTTAATAGAAACCAAGTACTAAAGTAGTTTTCACCTTTAATATGCTTTCTTCCACTGTCCAATTCCCAGCCAAACTACATTTTTAAAATGTGATGCTATTCTACACAACCTAAGGTGTGTATGCAGAGTGAAATGCAAGAAATCAACAGTAAAGATCTTTGGGAGGTGGTGAAATGCTGACTTACAGGGTCGTGCCTTTGGCTCTTTGTGGAGAGGCGCTGAGGTGACTTAGCACAGAATCAGTCCCAATCCTCCAGCTGCTTACTGGCTGGTGCCCACTGGCAGAATTGCGTCTCCAATCCTCTGTCCTCAGCCTGCTTGCCCTGGGGTAACACAGACATGTAAGGTTCCACAGCATGAGCACCTGACCCTTCGCCTTCGCCTGCTCTTGGTCCATAGCCCAGGGTCACCACTTGACTGACCTCTTGATGACAGAGCGTGGTGGTTAGCACTGTTACTGAGAATACCTGAAATTAGACATAAAGGGCAAGATCAGTGTATCATAGCTTTTATCTCCTGTTGAATGTGGAACAATACACAGGTAGTGTTTGCTGGTTGTCTCTTGAGCACATGAGGCTGAGGAACAACCCTGTCTGATCTTATGTGGCTGGGGTTTTCTTTACTGAGGAATATATTTTTAAAAAGAGAATTCTTACTATTTCTATGTATTCCAAAATAAAGTTAAGAAGCATCATATCGGGGAGCAGGCTGCCAATAGTTATTTCTTATAAAAAAGTAAGTCACCTCCACTGTACTATCTACCCTGTTTTTACTAGAAAGAATGGATGTACTGATTAATTTCATGGACTAGTTTTATATAAACATATGTATTATTTAATAAAATAATATGAAAAGGTAAATGACCCATGTTGATATTTGGATTGTTCAGCAGTAATTCAAATTTCCTTTTATTGCCCTGATTTTCTTTAAGCCATTATTTCTAAAGATTCAAATAAAAATCAGGGTAAAATGCCTCTCAGTGTTTCTTAATTTTGTGTGTATTTTCTAGTTTTAGAAAGTAGTGTTCCAGAAATCTGTGCCTGTGTCAATTTCTTTAGAAGTACTGTATAGCTGTCATAGGTTATTTTGATAGGTTGTTTATTTTAGTGGATTTAAGAGTCACTGTTTTATCTATACTTTTATTTAACTGTTTCATTCTTTCATCAAATAAGGAATGTAGAGTTAGATTAAGAAATAAGAAGTAAACCTGCTCAGTGACAAACGTTTTCTCTATTTAAAATTAACTTGTTATTGCAATTACATAGGTGATATATATTCATTACAAAATTGAAAATATGTATCTTCTTAGATTTCTCTACATATATTCATGGATAATTCATTTCTATTACAAAAATAGGTTCATATTCATCTATGTACTATTTTATAACCTGCTTAGAAAACAACATAATTTCTTACCAAATATAGTTGTGTACCATCATTTAAAATGATTGCACATCATCAATATGGAATAAGCCCATTTAAGAAAATAGTAAACATAAATATACTATATAGTTTAATATTGCATTTTTGAGTTGTCTTCTTTGTTATATACATGATACTTAGACTTTTAAAAACCTGAGTACTGTTTACTGAGAACGATCAGATGCTACCTTAAGTCAAAACCATTAGAAGAATTTTGTTTACTTGTTTTTTCTCATCCTGCCCCTACCCCTCCCAGAGTTTTGTTTATAAACAAACAAGACTCCTCAAAACAAACTTTTCCTTGAGACATTTACTTGAGATTCCCCTTGTTTACAGAAATTGTGTCGTGTTTATTTTGAAAGCAGAAATCTTTCTGTGCTTCTGAGGTGGGATCTGAGATGGGTGACAGATAATCTATATCATAAAATAGACATGACATGTCTGGGTTCTGAAACGGTTTTCTGTTTTCTTTTTCTTTAGAATAAATAATGCCTGCCCAGTGTGGAAAAGAGCTCATTAATAACACTTGAATGAGAAATTCTTGCACTTCCCTCTTTTGTTTTAGTTTTTTAGAGTTTCTTGTGTCACTCTTGGAAGCAGCCACAAAGATTCTGCATTTGGCTTTTACAGTTGTGGGGTGTCCCCAGCTCAGGCCCCCACCTCCAATCCTGGCCTTGTCATGGGTGCAGCTGTATGCCTTATTAGCTCATTCCTGACCTTTGACTCATCCAGACTATGGGCTGTCAAGGCTCCCTGTGACATCAGTAGTATGTGACTTGAATAGATATGCTGCATATGCTGAATCAGCTTTTTTCACTCCCTTCCGCATGAGAAAGGCAGGTGCTAAGTCTCATTTTGAGAATTTATTGCTGTCAGTGACACTTTAGAGACCACTCTACTTATTTGACTGATAGCCAAATGGAAGCTAATATTCTGTTTTGGCCACTGAAGCCTAAAATCCTACTGATTTCTTTCCCTGACAAAAAAAAAAATCTCTCCATGCTGTGTGCTGAGACTACAGACAGGCTAATTTGATGTCTTGTGTAGGGAAATTATGATTGGATTATTTGAGAGATTTGTAGTTTTAAATGCTTTTATGATAGCATGATCTTATGTGTATACTTGGGACATAGAAGATGGTGTGTATGTGTGTGTATGTTTTCTGTGCATGTAAAAATTTAAGTTTGGAGTTGCTAATTTTGCAAAAAGATATTTTTAAACCATCTCCTTTTTAAAACAGCTTAACTTCAGTTAAAGTGTGGGTTCTGTTATGTGGAAAGGTTTATTTTTCATAAATATTGTAGAAAAAATTTACTGAAGTTTATGTCTTGTGTGTGTAGTCTGAAAAGGTTTTGTTTAGGATGTTTGGGGAGAGTCATTCTTTGGTTCTTTTTATTTTAGCCTGGGAAATAAAAAATATATGAACAATCCAAATATCAACATGGGTGAGGTACTAAGTAAATTGTAATAAGGACTAGAGGACATAAGAATGTGTTAATCTCAAAGCTGGTGATTTTTGGGTTGTGAAAGGTGAGCTTTTCAATTGCAAGACTTAATTATTTTTCAAAAGAATATTTCATAAGTTATTTTTTCATCGAATGTACATAAACACACATCTTGTGTTCCCCATGTGGTAGACATCAGTTAGCAGCGGTTTCTAATTCAATTATTTCCCCATCTTCCTTTTTCTTTTTTGCATAGAGCAGCTGTGATCAAGTGTTTTTAATTTTTATTGAAAGAAATTTTTTAAAGGTTCAAAGTAATGACGTAATTCAGCAGTACCTTCCCCGCAATTACTTTGTTGGTTCTTGTATTGAATGTGACTGCACAGTGTATTTTCTAAATTTTATCTAGGCTTGCCCCCTTTAAGAATATGAGAGTGGTGATTTCCACCTTCACAGAGGCACTGCTCTTCATCTAGATGAGGTTTGCTCTTCGGAAGCAGCTGTCTCTTGCTCATCACCCTTCTACTTTATCTTAACAGTGTGGAAAGTATGTGTCATTTAAGAAAAATTACCATTGATTATTCTGTGGCTGTTTTACCCAGTTTAGCAGGGCTTATGTGAATTAACTAAATGTACACTTCAGTTCATGAAATGTATTAACAATTTTAGAAAGCTTAAAATAAACTTATTAAGTTTAAAATATAAACTTGGTGGTTTTAATTTATGGAAAAAGTTATTGTAATACAGATATAGGTAACTTTTAATAGCCTCTTTTTTCTGGCTCTTTTATATTAAATACTATTTTGAAATTTTGGAGCCAATTGTAGAATTACAGTTTGCTAGTTAGGTTTGTGGGGACTTAGTGAATGCTAAACATTTTTTTCTTGTTAGCTTGATTATCTAAAAGTCATATTTAAATGTATATTTGGAGTTTATTGCAGATTATGCAGAAAATTCAGTAATCTTTACTAAGTTCTGAGAATTTTCTAATTAGACTTTTGTATGCATATTTTTTAAATTACTGATTTGTATTCTTTGTATGTTTACATCCTTCGCTATTATTTTATTTACAGTTGATGCAGACTAGTAGAACTGGATATTATCCTTGATCAGCCCCAGCAGAGGGACCACAGCTTCTCAGTGTCTCTAAGATACCCACATTAAGATGTTAGAGTAGACAAATAATACTCTAATAGTATGTTGCTGTCCACAGTATACCAAGATTTAGGATGGCAAACTTGAAAATCTTGTTAATTTTCTTATTTTGATACTGTAAATGCTTAGAAGGACTGATTTCAGTTTGGGAGAAAAATTACTACAGTGTAAACATAGGTAGTAGCCTCTTTTTCTAGCTCTTTTAACAACTTAGCCGTTTCTTTTTTCTCTGTTTTTGCTCTTCGTCAATGTTGATGATGTCCTACTTTTTAATTGCGTTGATTAGAGATGTTACCTCAACCATTTTTAGAGTGTATATATAAACCTAATCTTTTGAGGAACTTTGAAGGGTTGTAGTATTATTACTGCTTTTTAAAATATACATTGCATTACACAGCACACATACATATGCTCTTTATATAAGAATATTACAGTATTAAGACAGGAATCACCACAGGAAATATCATTAAATGGGTATGAAAAAGTCATGAAGATAAGTCACCCATCAGGTTAATGATTAATTTGGGTTTCTTTTCCTCTTGATGCTTCCCTTTTTTGACTGATTTTCATTGCTCTCTGAGTGATGAGTAAGAAAGAGGAGGAGGAGGAGGGAGGGAATGCGTGTATGTATGTGTGATTGGCACATACGATTTGTTTCAATGCTTTAAAAATACAGTAGTACTAATTTACCGTATGTATTCATTTGAAATAACGAATTCCAATCTGCCTTTATGGTGTAAAACACATGTCATATTCATTATTGTAATAGTGAAAATTTAGGTTTTAGGCTTTTCTGAATGTATTTAATACTCTTCGAACTGATCAGTGAGTTGAAATTAGTCCTTTCTTGTAATATTAGCTTACTATATTTGAAATACTGTATGAACCTTCTTTTTGGGAGCTTGTGGTTATATATTTTGACAATGGTGGAAATAAGATTCACAAAGAACTTTGATTCATCCAATAGGGAGCTCAGTTTCAAAATTTATTTTCTTCCAGTTAAGCAGATCTTTTCAGTGGATATGCAAAGTTTACATTCATGTAGAATTTGGGAATTGACTTTGCCTCCTGTTCGTTGTGTCCTGGGAACGGTCTATGCTTGTTTCCACCTTCGGTCACCAGCGACCTTCCTCAGTCCCTGTGTGCCCTCTTGCCCGCTGAGTGAGAGTGCCACAGAGCCAGCACTTAATCCGTGGTGAGCCAGACACCCCTCAGCACCCTTTTAAACTGTTGTTATTGGTAATGCTGCTTGGTCGCCAAATAATATATTGTAGTAATGAGTCTTTTATGTTGATACAAATATTTGGATATTTTGCTCATTTTGCCCTCATTTTAAGTCTTACAAAAATAAGGGCAAAATGAGAAACTATTGAGTGACAATACTAGTGATGAGAGATTTGTCTCAAAAATACAATATGAAAATATGTAACATTTGAAGAAGATGAATATTGAAAGCCTTTGTCTTAACTGATTATTCGTTACCCTTTAGCAAGAAGATAAATCCTCCCTGGAGATTGTTCTGGAAGGCGCTTGGGAATCAAGCTTCCTCCTCATCCTCGTCTCTCCTCCTCCCCCTCCCCCCTCATCCTCACTGCCCTGTCTCATATAGAATTCCCATGGAGGTTAGCGTTGCTCTTTGGTTTTGCACGTTTTTAGAAGTGTCCTGTGTGGATATAGTACTACCTATAACCTCAAGAATCTTACCACCTGCAGTGGTTTGAAGAATAGAGTCTATGGGGGTTAGTTGGACCTGAGTTTGAAGCTCAGCATCACGTAGCTCTTGATGACCAGAGCAATTTATTTGACTTTTCTTCTCACCTGTTTGTATTGCTGAAAATGATAAAGGGTTCTTCTTGTCAGGATTACTTGTGGTCATGCATGTATAGTAACCTAGTAAATGGCAGCTCATTTTTGTTGTTAATTATTATTCTGGCTTGGGGTTCTCTGCTGGCTGTGTGTGGTGTGAAGGAATGGGAGCATCTGGAAGCAGGACACCTCCTGAGTGTGATGAGAGCCCGGCCACATAGGCACGGGCACTCAGCACACAATTGGTGACTTTTGCTCTAGACGGAAGCAGTGTTCCAAGGGTAATTGGCTTCTGGCAACATTGGTTCTGTGTATGGGTTGATATTTTTTGTAGGCTAAGAAATTTAACTTCCATTTAGTTTATTTCTAGAAAATGCATTCGAGGTTCCAAATAGCTTGACTTAAGAGATGAACTTGAATAGTATGACTTATTTGTTAATTATTTCAAGAGTGGACAGTAAGTGAAAACATACCTTGCTATTAATATCTCGGTTGATTTTGTGTTTGTGTGTGTCAACAAAATTATCCAGAAAATATTCAATATGAATGAAAATCTCTATTCGGAATAAGTTTGTCAGTCTAGGCTACAATTGTATCCCTTCCCAGCTTAAGGGTGGTGGTGGTTGGATGTGTACTGTAGGTTCTCCAAGTCCTGGTGTATGTTTTAAGACAGCCAACTGGAGAAGGGAATATAGTCTGAATTAACTTTGTTTAAGCTGATGAAATCACATGGTAGGCATGGTGAGCCAGACTTTTCTGTATTTATTGAAAAGAGGTCCCTGAAACAAAACTTAAGGTATCATAAAAATACAATTACTTTACATATACTAGTTACCCAAAAGCCAATTTAATTTACTTTATTCAGCTTTATCCCAGTGGCACTATAGTTTTATAACTATTAATCTGTAACTATAGATGATGACTTAATATACATGACCTTTATGTGTCCAGGGAAACTTATTTGACTCTGGAATATTTATTAAAATAGGAGTTTAAAAGTATAATTCAGTATTATATCCTGATTTTCTAGGAAAAGACAATATCTGACAACTTAGAAGGCTCATTAATTTCAATGTAGTTTTATTTATCTTGCTTATTTTTTATTCTGTAATGCCTTTTTGCATTGACTGGTATCAGACAAACCAATTCTAGGTTAAAGCAATTCAGACTTTATGAAGAAAATTAATGTTTACCTTTTTGGTGTCAATTAGTGAACTACAGAATGTACACATTATGTAGAATTTTGTGTTTAATTACTAGAAATAAAAGCTTTGAATTTTTATGACTACTTTTGACTTTTTAAAAAATTGACATTTTGTTCTGTAACACTTGAAATATACTTTGACTATTTTAATTAAGATTGCTTACTAAGTCTGCTATGATGTTTTAAATTTTGGGCTATTAGCAGCAGTTCTAAACTTTTAATCCTGTTCATTAATATAAATCAAATTTTTGTGATGAGAAAACAACACTGAAAAGAGATATCCTTTTAGGTTAGAGAACGACTGTAGCTGATCATAAAAGCATTATTTAATGTCCTGTGTTGCTTCTGTGTTGTACCTCTCGTATTCCCTCTGTACTCACAGACACGATGGCACATTTTGGGTGCCCTTTGCTTTCAGCTTTCCTGGTGGATTTTGCTTTCATCCCCGGTGTGCGGGGCAGTGTGTTTGTTTTGCTCAAGCTGAATTACACTTGATGTTTGTGACGTGAGAGAGTGCCCATCAGATGGTGGACCTGCTTCTCTCCCAGCCTTGTTTTGACAATCCTTCTTACCTAGTACCGAACTCTAGTAGAGAAAGATAATTTGCTCCAGTTATATTTTATATGAAAAGGTCAATCTCTAATTTTCTCTGGGTCCTGATTTTTCTATCTGCTGCTAGTTTCCTTACCCAGTGGAGCTGTGATGCTGCTCATTCATATAGATGACAGCTTACTGCTACATCCGCGTTCAGTGTCATGCATCATCCGAAATTCACTGTTGATGAGATTTCCAGAACTTTATTTCTGATTAAGAGTACTTGTCAGAGATTAAGAGCTGAAATATTTCAGGGATTTTTTGGGCTTTGGACCTGAATTCCAACATTCCTGTTTCTGCTTTGTGATCTTGGAAAATGTATGACTTCTTTGTAATCGCTGTATCATTAGTAGATGAGCCTCTTATATTTGTTGTTAGAAGATTACAGGAGCTAACTAGTGCAAAGAGCTAATTAATGCCTTACTGTAGTAGGACTTAATTTATTTCTATGTCATTCAGCCTTGCATTCCTTTTTAAAATGGGATTAATAACACATAGCATAATGTATCATAGAATTGTTGAGAGAGGTGTGTGTGTGTATCCAGAGAAAATTTCTGGATGGGATAAATCAAGCAGTAAACAGTAGATAAGCTGAGCAATATGTTTAGTTTTCTTAGTTTTCTATTGCTATGTAATAAATTACCACAAATTTAGAAGCTTAAAACACCTGTTTATTACTTCATAGTTTCTGTCGGTCGGGGACCTGGACACACAGTGTAGCTGAGTACTCTGCTCAGCATCTCCTAAGGCTGATAACAGGTGTCATTTGGGGCTGGGGTCTTATCCAACCTCATGTAGGTATTGGAAGAAATTATTTCCTTGCGTCTGTATAACTCATGGCAGCTGCTTCTTCAAGGCCAGCTGGAGAGAGTCCGTCTGGCCCCGTTTAAAGAACCCTCCTAATTAGGTCAGGCCCACCCAGGATAACCTTCCTTCTGGTTAACTTGAAGTAAGCTGATGAGGGGCCATAATTTCATCTGCAAAGTTCCTAACCTTTGCCATATAGTTTAGCTTAATCAAGGAGATACTGGGACCCCAGCAGAGTCACAGTTGCCATTTGCATTCATGGGGAGAGAAGTTAAGGGTATGCACACCAGGATCCAGGGATCTTGGGGCCATCTTAGAATTCTGCCTCCCATAGAGTGGGGATGAATTAGGGAAGATTTACATTCCTTAGTTCACATAGTTCTGACCTTCAAAAAATTTTTAATATTAAAGAGCCTAAAACAATTCTTTTTATTCACTTGGCAGGAGAGTGCCTGCAGAATTCCTAAATGAAAATTACAAGACCAAAATTCTAGAAGGAATTTTAGCTGATATCTGTGCAGTTGACAAAGCAGTTCTCAAATGTTTGTTGGGCACTTGTGCTGTCTGAGGGGCTAACAACAGACATAAGAAGTAAATAGTTTAGGCTGGTAATTAGTTTGTAGATGAGAGGCAGAGAATGGGGTGGCCAAAGGCCTGGAAGAGCAGAGTCTGCTCAGTGTCACAGCACCAGTTAATGAGAAGGAGCTAGCAGTGAGCTGCCCATTTCACTTGGTGCCCACAGCTTTGCCTCCTTTAGTATAAAATTATATAAATCTTCTTTAATAAGAATATTTTAATGGGATCATGTGACCTTGATGAGGAATTTTCCCTTGGTTACCAGTGGAAGGTTAGCATTGTTAATATGCATGTAAATATAAGTTTGGGCACCGTAGTTTGAAGTCGGTACTCTGAGCCAAGGTGCCTCTCTCAGCCATTATCGTTTATTTAAGTGGGAGGCTGGCTGTCTGTCTGAGCCTTTAGTTGGACTCTTGCTCTCTTCTTGGTGATCCTTTAGGATTCAGGTGAGTGCTTAAATTAGAGCAGTCTCCTCATGTTAGATGGATCTAGCCAGAAATTAGAAATGGGATCGGCGATACTTCAGAGATAGTTCTCCTTAAAGCAAACGATCTTCTAATAAAGGACCCACCAAAAAAGGTTAGCCTAGTAATTCTGGTAAAAAATTTCCATTAAGAAGACATTTTAAACTGTCAGGATTTTTGGGTTTTTTTCTGTATTTTGATTCTCTTGAAGGAAATAAATAGACAAATCAGAGCGATCAGTGATATTTGATTGGCATCCATTCCTATTTCACTTCCAAACAGTCTCCCATGATATTACAGAGCTGAAACCTGTTGGTCTCAGACTGTGCTGTGCAGGACTGGAGCCATCAGGCACACGTGGCTGTTGAGGTCTTGAAATGTGGCTAATGGCACCAAAGCACTGACTTCAAACTTTGTAAAATTGTAATGATTTTACATTTAAATAGCTACATGTGGTTAGTGGCTGTCATCTTGGACAACTCAGAATATAGAACATTTCTCTTGTCAGAAAATTTCTTTTTAACAGTGCTGGTGTAAGTGAATGTGGTTTACAAGTTCATGTAAGAAAGAGCCAACTAAATGATCTTTAATGTCCGTTCTGATTCTCAAATTCTGTGCTTTATTGTTTCCTATAAATTACTTTAAAGTGCATTTTAACAGGATATGTAGGTTTATTTTGTTAATGAGTTTCAAAATTACTCTATATTTCTACATATATACATACTATTACTTTTATGCAATGGAACCAATTTTTTTATTGCTGATTTAGAAGGATCTTAGTTTTTTAAGTATCACAGAATTTCCACTATTAAGTAGAGGCTAGAGGCACATGAAATTAATAAAAGAGTATTTCGGTTCGTTTATATTTTTAACTCTCCAAAACCGTTTCACTGGTTTGTCTTGAGTGAGGTTCCCTCTACCCCTCCGGCCCCCAGTTTATTTTTGGTTCAGATTGATTTACTAAGTTACTTCAATAGCTATCAAATTTATTTGAAAATTCCTTTATTGCCATTTAGTGACATACTTGAAATGCCAAAATATATATTTGTGGTTATGATGAAAAAGCGTGTTGTGTTCTGTGTTGTCTCGTTGATTCTTTGACCCACAAACTTCTTGACTGTTCTTGTTAGTTTTTATATGAACTGAACAGAGGTTCTCTCTGTATCTCAAAGTGTTCCCTTATAGAACATTTTCTACAACAGTTTTGCTGGGGTAATTAGATGTGATTTCCCAGAGGGCACCTGACTTAAAAATTTTATTTTTCATTCAGGGATTGACAATGCCCCAAATTTTAGAACAAATAAACAGAATATGGGGCGAAGTGAAGTGAAACCTAACGTAGTTTGAATTTTGAGTTTTTACTGTGGGTGTATTTCGGTGATACCTATGTACATTTTATTTTAAATCTGAATAAAGATGTGCAATCTAAACAAGTTCAGACTGCTACAGTTCAGGATTTTAAATCATATAAACTCTTCTGGGACTTTAGCTTTATAGACCTTGTAATAACAGAGCCATGTGAATCCCAGACTCAGTATTTATACTTATTAGTTTCTCACAAGGGAAGCATTATTGACTCTTCTTCTTGCAGCATACTGCATTTTAAAATAGCCTGAATTATGGTTATCAAATACTTTTATAGTAAATAATCTTGTTTAATGTGTATGTAAGTGTAATTGTGCGGAGTAGAGAGGAGGATTGCCGTTTTGCCTAAGATTGGAGAGGATAAAGGTTAAATTGTGCCTTGAAAACATCTTAACACTGAACAAAAAACAACCCCAAATAATATTCTCTGCCATCCTCTTCACACAAGACGTTATTATGTCAGGGAAATTCAGATAATTAAAAAGCCAAGCGAAAGCCCATATAAAAAAATCTTTTAGTTTGCCTTGTTAGATATTGGCAGATTTGTTTTAGCTCAGTTGGTAGCATCACCTGGAACAATAGAATTTATTAGTTGCAATTTGTTATGTTGGTACCGCTGTTGCTTTAGGGTTTCAAATAACGTTTTTACTTTACCGCAGTCTACCTTCAACTTCTATGACGCCACTTCACAGAGTATAAGGACCTTACAGCAGTATACTTCGGTTTCTTCCCTCAGGGCCTTTCTGTTACTTTGTCACAGGTATAATTATCCACTGTACATTTTATTTATCCACCATTTGATAGACATACAGGTTGTCTCACCATTTGGTTATTATGAATATTCATAAATATTATGACTGTTTCTTCCAGGAACAGTCATGTGTAAGTCTTTCTGTAGATGTTTTCATTTCTCTTCAGTAGTTCCCTACTAGTAGAATTTTGCTAGGCTATGTGGCATGTTCCTGTCTAACAATTTAAGAAACTGCCAAGCTGTTTTCCAAAGTGGTTGTATCATTCTACATTCCTACCAACAATGTTCCATTCCAAACGCTGGTCCTTACCAACAGGTATCTTGTCTTTCCATTATAGCCATTCTTGTGCATGTGAGTGGGGTTTTAATTTGCATTTCCCTACTAGCTAATGATGTTGAGCATCTTTTCATATGTACCATTTCATACTGACCATTGATCACTGGAGTTTTTTGCATGAAATGTATGATGTCTTATTCGTAAAAGACTGAAAATGTATGATGTCTTATTCGTAAAAGACTGAATATAGATTTTTAGTTTGACAATATTTTTTCTTTAATTATTTTAATGATATTGCTTCATTGTCTTCCAGTTTTCATTGTTTCTGATAAGAAGTCTTGGTTTTGTTCTTTACGTAATGTGAGGTTTTTTCCCCCCAGCTCCTCTTAAGATTTACTCTGTCCACGGTTTTGGGCAGTTTGATTATGATATGACTGTCGTCAGTAAGGCTGTATTTTTCTTTGTGTCTTTTGCTTGGAGTTCTTTGACCATTTTGGATCTGCAGATTAACAGTGCATCAAATTTGGGGGAAATTTCAGCCATTTTGTCTTCAAATATGTTCTTCTGTCTCAGCCCCCCGCCCCCTCCCTGTAGTATCCATATTGGTATATATATTAGCTCTCCTAAAGTCTTTCATTGCATATCATGTCTTCAATTTCAGGTTTACCAGCCTTTCTTTCTATACTGTTTCAATCTGCCATTAAACACATTCATTGTATTTTTCATATCAGATATTGTAACTTTCATCATTAGAAGTTCAATTTGAGTTATTTCATATAATTTCATATCTCTACTTAAGATGTGCATGTTTTTCTCTGCCTGTTTAAATAGCTGGAATGCAGTTCTCACTGAATGCTCTTGTCCACCAGTTCCATCATCAGGGTCATTTCTGTGTGTATTTCAGTTGACTGTTTTTTTTCTCTTTGGTAATTTAGGTCATATTTTCTTGCTTCTTTGCATTCTTGGTGATTTGTGATTGGGTGCTAGACATTGTAAATCGTACCTCATTGAGTGGTGGGTGGATATATGTATGTAAACATTGAGCTCTGGTGTGAGACCAGTCACGTTACTTGGGAACATTTTGATTCTTTTGGCTGGTGGGGCCCGAGCAGTGTTAGCACTAATTTGTCCTGCTTTGTAGGCAGGTTCGTACAGAGCATTGTGTGCAGCTTTCCTTCTCTGACGGGCAGAAATAGGAACTCTTGTGTGAGGCCGAGGATTCTGCTTTCCAGTCCTTTTGGGTGGCTCTTTCCCCATTCTCGGTTTGGTTCTCACACACACGGACTGAACATCACTCTGCTGCTAGTGTTGGAGGGGAGACTGCTCACGTCTTTACAGCTTTCTCCTTCAAATTCCACGAGAACACAGCCTGCCTGGCCTTCTTGGACTCCCAGCTCCATTGCTTTGACTGAGGGGAGGACCTACAGACTCTGCCTGCTTTCCCCTGCCTGCACTGTAGCTGGAAGCTCACTCCAGGCAGGAAGCTGGGGAGTCACAGGGTACCCCTTGTCTCTGCCTGTCTCTTGGGGACCACCTTACTTGTTGCCTGATATTCAGTGTCTTGAAAATTGTGTTGTATACTTTTCCCAGTTTCTTTTTTTTAAGCAGGAAAGTAAATGCAATCCATAAATGAACTTTGTAACAGTAGAATTTAAAGATAGGGAAAAGTATAGATTTCTTCATCATTGGTATTGAAAGGGCATGATTTCTTACATAAGTTTTGTTACTACCTTTGAGTTTTACTGTATGACCATGTGGTAGACACGATTTTAGTGTAGTTTTAAAATAAACATGAAAGTCCCAGTATATGGTATAAAATACATCTATCTCGTCACCATAAAAAATCTTTGTTCTTACCTGATACAAATTGTCAGAACCTGTTGTGTGTCATTATATAAACAGTTATTTTCACTGGGCTATTTTGTTATGTGGATCTTTACTTAAAATTCTGTTTTTAGTTGCATGATACAAGTATCTTCATTAATACAATTCAAAAGAAAATGTAATTTTGGGGTTTTGTTGGTCTAAAAACCATTTCCTTTGGTTTCTACCTGCTAATAGGATATATTTAAATGTGAAATATTAATTATATTAGATATGTATTGTTTCAGCCCTCCTTATAATAGAGGAGTCAGACTTACTCTATTTCAAATTTCTCTGTTTTCTATCCAGATGGCAACTGACTCAAGTATACATAATATTACATTTATATTTTTAAGCTAAAAGTAATAAACCCATTTTTAATGCTTTTGAATTGCTTAAAGAATGAAGATGTAAACGTCTTCAGTGCTTATTTTTCAGTCTGTAAATGAATAATCCCAAAAGTGTTAGTAGTGTTGATACAGTTACCTGATTGTGATTTAAAAATGTACTTTTCTATTTTGTAGTTCTATCATTACTGTTTCCATATTTATCTGCTTACAGAATCCTTTAAAAATTTTCAATTGACAGGAATCCCAATTTTGCACAGACAATTATATATTGCGTCACATAATAAAATACCTATCTAAAATAACTGCTGAAATGCCTATTTGGAAACCTTCATCCTTTCTAGGTCAGGTTCCAGTGAATCCTGTTTCCCTTACACAGAATAATCTGCTAAGCAAACTGACGCAGCTATAAACTCTCTATATCCTGCCACAGGGAGAAATTACCTGCCCCAGTGACAGGTGTGGGAGGCTGGGAGGACAGGATGGTGCTGCTCATTTTCTTTGCTGCTAAGGTATTGGAAATTACTGCTTGCTGTACCTGAACTTGAGCTTGGCAATGGTCCAGGAACATGAAAGATTTGCATGAAATACAGACACAGATTATTTTTAGTCAGTTGGTTCTTCCTTTTAAACTTTGATTGCAGTGTGGCTTTTCTTTTTTACCACCCAAGTTGAAAGACTTAAAAGAAAGTATCTGTAAAAGTTTAGTATTTCTCATTAAACGTTCATCAGAATTTCTTGTATGGTTAAATTCATAATCACAGTATTGTTGTAGTTTGATTAGTGTATCTGGAAAAGGATTATTGAGCTCCTTTCTATGTGCCAGCCAGTGCGCTAGTTCCTGGGGATGCAACGATGGTGCTTTCCCTTGAGGAGGTGTCTGGGTGAGTGGTGAAGGCACTCAGTGAAACAGTGCCACATAGTGAACTCTGCTGTCAGCAGAGGTGCTATGGGAGACCCAGAGAGGGTCTCTGTAGCAGAGGGAAAGCCTTCCAGAAAGGGAAGGGCCTGCACATTGCCAAGGGCAGTAGTTTCCAGGGAACTAAGTGCTGAGATTGTAGCATGAAGCAGTGGGGAGCCCCCACCATACAGTGGAATACATAGTCTTGGTTGATGTTTTTAGAGACCTCATTATTTTATTCCCTTTCATTATTTTAGGGAGGATCTCAGAATTTAAATCATTTCCATTCATTAGAAGAAACAATTTCATGTAAATCTATTCAGCATTTATTTTGATACTTAAATTTCAGTGTAGATCTTTTTTGTCATTCTGGCAGTTGAGTGAAACCACTTGTTTAGTTCATGACTTAGCAAAAAACTGAAGGGTATCTAATTTCTTGAGACTTCCTGCAAGCATCTTGCCTTGTCTGATCCTGTGTGTGATGCTGGTAATGCCCTTTTCAGAAGCACCATTAGGTTTTTGTCGAAGATTGCTCACATGTTCACATTACCTGTGGATGGACAGAGTAGGTGTGTTTTTAACCAAATGGTGGTTTTAGAGAATAGGAGATGGTTAATGTCCTAGTTAACTGAAATCAGGAAATGGAAAATCTCTGCCTTTCTTCATGTCAAATATATAGTCAAGCATTAGGAAAAAAATGAGTTAAAGGCACATATATCCTTTTCTCCCAGGATAAATTGCAACCCAGCTTGTCTAAGTTTTCAAAATAAACAACATTTAGAAACATGGAACTAATTTATAAGTGATGTTAAAAAATCAAATGAAACTGTCCATTATATCTATATTCATACAATCATTAATATATATTATCTTTTCATTTCTTCAATTTGGTGTTTAATTATTTTTGAGGTGAGGATCATAGCTTGCTTTATACTCTCTCCTACTCTTCATCATCCTCCCAATCAAAAGTTAAGACCATTTTCCTGTTTTCATTATTATGTACATTTTAAGTATTGTTCACTACTAAGTATTATATATATATTATAATTACATTTCCTTTCTTAGATACCTTTTAGTTTTACCTGGAGTTTAGGTTTGCCTCACTTTTTTCTCATGGTCTGTTTTCTTTGAACATCCAACTAGATCTTTCTATGCCCTCCAACAGTTGAGCAGTAATACAGGTTTTCATGCTGTCATGTGTGCCAGATTGTTTTTATATTCCATTTTTTTCCTTAAAAAATATATTTTCTAGATTTCCACAGTCTCCTACCACAACTGGAGTGTACAGCTGTCTCCTGGGTTGACCCTTCATATTTTTCTGACTCTTTTCTTTGCCTCTTCTGTGTGGATCTTCTATTTCTTAAATCACCTGTCGTTTGTACACACCCTTCAGTAGCTTCATGAGGGAGTATGCTTGGGAGGTAAGTGTTTAGACCTTGTATTTTAAAAAATATCTTTATTATACCCTCACATTTAAAGTTGTTTGTCTAAGCTAGGTAGAGTAGTCTAGCATGGAATTTATTTTCTTTTAAGAATCTAAGAAAGAAACCCTTCTCACTGCTAATATTCCTGCCTTCAGACATATCATGTTGCTGTTGAGAAATGAGAAGCCATTTTGATGAGTGGCCCTTTCTTTATATGTGACCTACTGAGAACTGTCAGGATTTTCACCCTTGCTCTGAAATAATGCTGTGTGTTTCTATGAGTCTTTTTTTGTTCTTCATTGTACTGGGCACTAAGTTTGTACTGTTCTTCATTTCTGGGCAATTACCCTGTAACAGTTATTCAATCATTTCTTTCTGTTCTTTTATCTATTCTAATTTTGAAACTTCTGTGGGTTGGATTTGAATACTGGATCGATTGATCTTTCCTTTCTTTTACTAATTTTCCATTCTTTTATAGTTTTCTGTTTAAGAGATAACATTGACTGTATCTTCCAACATGAATATTGTCCTATTTTTCTCTTTGTGTAATTTTAGAGTGCTTTTTCTTTGTATTTTGTTCGTTTTTAAAGCATTCCATATTTGCTTTGTGGATGCAATATCTCTTTTTCCCCTCTCTGAAATATGTTATTTTTTAAACTTTTTTTTTTCCTGTTCCTTACATTATCTTGATGAGAGGCCCTTTTTACTTTTTATAATTTCTCATAATTTACTCAAAAATGTTCATATTTCAGGGGAAAGCTAAACTGCTGATTGGAAGCTCTCTGTGTGAGCCAGGCTTGGTGGCCAGTCGGCATCTCTTTAGGGACCTCATGTTGTCAGCCGGTTTTCTCACTGGAGACTTCTTCAGGTGAAAATCTTTTCTCTGGAGTAGTTCGTTTTTTCCAGAGGAGGAACCTGCAGTCTTGTGCTTGGAAAGATGGTAGGCAGTGTGTAGGCTTGGCTGCTGACACTGTGGAGCTGGGTCAGGGAAGGTGGTACAAGGCCTTATGTCCAGTCCGCACTCTGACTCTGGCATGTCACCACTTCGCAGGCCATCCCCACTGTGTGGGCCCTGAGCACTTCTGGTTTCACATCTACAGAGAATCTCCCCTGCCTGATGGGAGAGGGATGGTGGTAGTCTGATGCTTTGATTTTACAGATTTTCAGTTACCTTCCTTGATTTTAGTCTGGTGATACCCAATTCTCAAATTTTCCAGGTTATACAGGCTTCCTCGGTTTCTTTCCTATTGATAACCTATTTTCTGTGCCCCTCAGACATTTAGGATTAGCTTTCCTTCTCTTTGCTAGGTTTTTCCTCATCCATCCTTTGCTTTTCCATCTGCATACATTAGTAATACTGTTTCCATTAACAAATCACGTCAACACTTCATTTTAAGAAAGCAATCATTTTGCTATCTCTCCCTGTTTCTTTGGGTAAGGAATTTAGGAAGGATGAGGTTTGGCTGGGCATCTTTCACATGGTTGCAGACAAGACACTGCCTAGAGTTGAGAAGAGGGTAGGGAGCTGCTGGGGGTTGGTTGGGCTTCTCTTCATGATGAATCGGGGTAGAAGCTTAGACACAGGGAAAAGGGCGGCATGGCTGTGCTACAGCAGTAGCATGGCCCACCTCCAAAACACGGAGTAGGCTGTGGGAAATGGGCCCATTGCTTAATAATCAATGGAACTAATTTTCTTTTGAACTTCCCTGGGGTTTTTTTAAAATTTCTACTTAAATTTCTTCTCAAAGTATAATTTTCAGATCCATATTTTTGTCCCCCAATACTTTTATTCCTGTCTGTTAAAGTACCTGAACATCACTATGCAAGAAAGGACATTCTGGATAAATGAGAAACATCCCAAAGCAGTTATTTTCCAAATAGGGATTTGGAGTTCCATGGACTATTCAGTGTCTACTGGCTTTTTAGGAATTGATGAGGGATGTATAATAATGACATGACGTTACTGGAAAAAAGAGTAAAGTGAGGAAAAGCAATGCTCTCTGAACGCTTTGGAGGAAGTTGCAGGGGGTGAAGCGATGGGCAGTACAGGTGCTAGGTAGAAGCTTCAATGCAGAACTGGAAAGAAATCAGAAAATTTAGCTCAAGTAAAATAAAGTGTAATTCAGAAAGAGACTGTATTTTGCAAGACTTTCATTTCCAAATAAATACAGTAGGTTATTATTAAACACTATTTTTTTTAAAGATCTTATAGAAAGAAAGCTTCCATGTATTTTAAACATTTTGAAATTCTCTCAGGCTGTGGTTTTCATAACATGTATTTTATTGATAGCAGCAGCCCTTGAAGAGAAGCAGAGCAAAGAGTAGTGAGAATATATAGCATAGTGTTGCAGATATGTAAAAATTACTCAAATGATTTGAAATTGACAATTGTTTTGGATTATCTCTTTCTAAAATTAATGTAATACCCCTGCTTTGATAAATTTCATTGGCAAAATCTTCCTATATAGTGTTTGTGTACAGTAAAGGATGAGTTTTAATTTAGAGAAAATATTCATGTTCAAAAGACCGTATATGAATCTGGAAGAAGAAAATCTTTAAATTCAAATTGCTTGGCTGTCTGCTATATTGACACATGTTTAAACACTGGCTGTAATGGCTCATTTGCCATTTGAACTGACATTAACGACCTCAGTTAACTCCTGTTTTTATAGTACCTTGGCTGTTTATTTTTTGTTAATTTACTTTAGCATTCAGCTTCCTATACCCTAAAAGTTTCTTTAATAGATGTAAACAACTACTATGTCTTGAGTCATTCTTTCTATTAAAACTTTAACACATACTTGGTTTAACTGCATATACTTTTTATATTCTGAAAACATGAACCATATTGAAAATAAAACCTAAACATCTGCACATTGTTGCAAAACTTAATTCTGCAAGAGGACTCATAATAAGTCTCGTGATACCTTCAAAAACATCCTTCGAAATTTGTGCGTCCTAGTTGGCCTTGGATGAGCCTGTGGGACCTGGCACGCTTACTAAAGCAAAGCCAAAGCAGAGCCTTTACTAAATTCATTTTGAGATGAGATGTCCCATCACACAGGGCAATTTTCAGTGTTAGTAATCTTACCTGCTGTTTTTCTGCCAATTTTTATCAATTTCTGTGAAAATTCCTTTACTTGGAAGGCTGGCTTTGATCTGTTAGGATTCACACTGCTGGGGAAGACACCTGGAGCGCTCTTGCCAGTCGTTCAGAAATACCTAATTTTTCCTGGAACTACTCATCCCCCCTCAGGCTTCCAGGCGGTTTTTTTTTTTTTTTTTTTTTTGAGAGGGCATCTCTCATATTTATTGATCAAATGGTTGTTAACAACAATAAAATTCAGTATAGGGGGGTCAATACTCAATGTACAATCATTAATCCATCTCAAGCCTAATTCTCGTCAGTCTCCAATCTTCTGAAGCATAACGAACAAGTTCTTACATGGTGAACGAATTCTTACATAGTAAATAAATTCTTACATGGTGAACAGTACAAGGGCATTCATCACAGAAACTTTCGGTTTTGATCACGCATTATGACCCATAAACAATCAGGTCAAATATGAATATTCATTTGATTTTTGTACTTGATTTATATGTTGATCCCACATTTCTCCCTCTATTATTATTATTATTTTTATTTTTAATTAAATGCTGAAGTGGTAGGTAGATCCAAGATAAAGGTAGAAAACATAGTTTAGTGCTGTAAGAGGGCAAATGTAGATGATCAGATGATCAGGTGTGTGCCTATGGACTAAGTATTAATCCAGGATAGACAAGGGCTGTCAGCAGAGGTGCTATGGGAGACCCAGAGAGGGTCTCTGTAGCAGAGGGAAAGCCTTCCAGAAAGGGAAGGGCCTGCACATTGCCAAGGGCAGTAGTTTCCAGGGAACTAAGTGCTGAGATTGTAGCACTTAGTTCATTGTAGCACTTAGCACATTGTGCTAAGTCATCCACGGATGCAGAAGATTTCTCTCAAAGCAGGGGGGGTGAGGTTCTGAGCCTCACCTCTGTTGATCCCCAAATTCTCACCTGATGGCCCCCATGCGACTGTGCCTGTCTTAGGTTGTTCCTCCCTTGAGGAATCTTACCTGTCTCTGGCTAACCAGCCATCTTCCGGGGCCATATAGGGAAATGTAAAGTTGGTAAGTGAGAGAGAAGCCATATTGTTTGAAAAGGTTAGCTTTTTACTTCTTTGCAGATATATGCCCTGTGGCTTCTATGCCAGGCGGGTTTTATTAACCTTCTCTCATCCTTAACTCCTTCAGTCAGTAGCACCTTTGTGGGATGGTTTTCCATTTCAGATCATTTTAAGAACTAAGTATCCTTCCTTTTAGTTCTTCCTCTTAAACAGGTTCATGACTGATTTTTATTCATTACAAAATTTTATTTCACTTCTAATTTATCTTTAATAAGAAAATTTTTAAGTTTGCCAGGTTTGGTTAACTAATTATTTCTAAGCAGTAATCAGAATATAAACCTGCTGCAGACTAACAACATCAGCAGGAGAGAGCCCGGACTGGCAGGTAGGCTCCTGAGTTTGAATTTGGCTCTGCCACTCACTTGTTCAAATTATCCAGTTTCTTTGTGTTTCTGTTTCCTTGTTGTCAAATGGGACAGTAATGCTACATCTTAGATTAAGATTTCCATGTAATGCCCTTAGAACATTGTTGGCACATAATAATTACTCAGTAAACGCTAGCCATTGCTGTTACTGTTATTATTAAAGAACTTTAGTCAGATCCTTGTACATAGACTACAGTTGACTTTTTTTTTTAAGGCTGGCGCTGTGATTTTTGAAGGGAAGAACTCTCAGCATAACCGAAGTAAAAAGGATTATACATGATTAAAACATAAACTGGCTATTCATTGTAAGTAATTTGTAAAACACTAGGAAATACTACAGGGGTGGGAATACTTGACTTCCATTTCAAAGAGACAGAGGGATTTTTTACTAGTATTTTTATCTACTTTGTTCTTGCCCACTCTAAGAAAATCTGATATTTGGAAACTTTGGATTTGTAGAACAAGGTTTTGGGCTGAAGGTGGTTGTAGATTCTCTAG
Source organism: Manis javanica (assembly GCF_040802235.1). Lineage (NCBI taxonomy): Eukaryota > Metazoa > Chordata > Mammalia > Pholidota > Manidae > Manis > Manis javanica. The sequence goes on from NC_133168.1 coordinate 71,644,105, forward strand.
TTATCAACTGGGGACTTGAAGAGTGAGAAGGGGAGCTTCAGGGAATAGAATAAAAGCTAACCAAAGATGTGTTAATTCATGTAAACTGTTAGGCCAGTGACTTGGTTTATATGTGTCCAGTTTGTGCAGCACTCCGAAGGATTTGGACATGCTCTCTTTGCATAAAGGGAGGGACTCACATTTTGTACTACCTTCACCCACTCATGCATGGCCCCAAGCACTGTTTGCTCTACACGCTACTTATCTGGGGGCTCCGTGGCAAATGGCAGTACAGGGAGATGAAGAAGCACCCACAGTCTTTCCGTGCTTGACTCCCGGCTCCTCCTTGCCTACTGTAAATGGGGCACTGCATACTCTTGCCTCTCCCTGAGTGGGAATGGCTGCACCCACAAGCAGCTGGGGACTATCAGAGGCACTCTCCCGCCTGCCACTGCTGGTCGTTCTTTTTGCTGGTGTCCGAATGTATGTGCACACTTGGTGGCTTGTCAGTTACTGCATCCAGCATAACTGGTTTGTCTTTGTTTCAGTAGAACACTGAAGTGTGCTTTAGTCATTTTTAATGTGCTTCAGCATCCTATCCTGAACTGATAGGGAATGGATGGAGAATGGTGTTTTACTGCTTTATTCATGCATCTGGAGCTGGTGTTAGCCTCGATTGACCACCTCCAGAGCCATAACGCCTGACTACCACATCCGTTAGAGAACAGCCGCCAATACTAATGACAGGTAGATGTGTGTTCTTGCACTCAGAGAAGTGCATAGTAAATGTGGGGAGAATTTCTTCCTTTTTTGCTCATAGGACTTCTCCAGCAGCTTGGACCCATGGCCACACAGGGGCCATGTTCTCACAGGGACCTGGCCTACCTCTGTGGCTTTTATTGCTCTCACTTGCTCTCCCTCCCCAGTCTTCCTGCTGTGGTGATGAGTAGACCTTCTGATTGTTGCCATTTCTTTCAGTTCTTTCAAATCTCTTTTGGATTTAGCTTCTTGGCCATCATTTCTTACATGTTATCATCATCATTCTTTGACTCTTTTACCCCTTACCTCTCTAACCCGTTGCACTGCAGAAACCCTCAAGTCAGGCCATTCCTGCTGCTTGTCTGCTTCTACATGTCTTCTCGACACTGTTGGAGGCAGAATTTCACAATTTCGGCCACTGGTGTTTCTGCTATAGAAGATCATCTTGTATTCAAGGTGAAGTGAGCATCCATCTTTTTATGGTTATGAAGATTCCAAGCAAGAGAAAAGATGATGCTACATTTCAGCACTTACAGGAATAATAATGCGTGTTGGTCTTCAATGACTGAAAGTGATGGGAAGTTATCCTAGCTGTGTTTCGCAAAGCCAATGCCTAAATTGAAGAAATTGTAAACTTCTACTCATAGTAAATTGTTACTTAATAAGGACTCAGGTCACACACATTTGGGTTTTGGTCTCAGTTGGCCCATTTGGTAGGTGTGTGACTATACCACTTTACTTAACATGCCTGTATCTCCATTTCCTCATCTATAAAAGGGAGATGATAGCCCGCATCCCAGGGCTGCCGAGTGGCGACAGTGACATCATCTTGCCATTCACTTACTAGTGTGGGCTCAGAAAAAATGCTCCACTCTGGGGCATGGTGGTCTAGTTGTAAAGTAGTGCGTTTGCTCTATTGTAAGTTCCCATCTGCTGGGGGCCCTTTCTAGTGCTGCCATGTGGGGCAGTGATTAGGAAGAACAATCTAATATTTAATCAGAGGCATCAAAGCTTGTAGTTTATCTCTCTGGTGTGATTCTTCCCAATTAATTTAATTTTTAAGTTTACAGAGGGTAATGTAGAATTTCCTATGCAGAGAGTATTTATTTAGCTCCGATTCAGTGGGTACTTAGGGATTACATACTGTCTCGCTGGGCAGTGGCCTTACTGTTTGGAGGACGCACACACCTTACTGTTTGGGGGATGCACACACCAACAGGATGTGACTCTGGTCCTTGCAGAACTTAGAGTCTATTGAATTGTAGAGTCAGCGGACTGGATAGAGAGCCAATGCAAATTACCTTAAGTTTTTGTTTTATGTTTTTGTTCGGTTGTACTTACTAACTGCAATTTCATATCATAAATGGCTTTGATGGCTAATCATATTTCACAGCCAAGTTGATTAATAATTATAATTATGATGGTTACAACAACTAACATTGATGGAAAGTTTACTTATGAGCGAGGCACTTTTGCAAGCATTTTACATATATTAACTCGTTTAATTTTCGCAGCATTCCTGTGAGGACCATTATTAGTCCTGTTTTATCTTCAGGCTCTGAGGATCAGTGACTTGGCCCTGACCGCGCAGCTGCCCGAGGGGCCTGGACCGAGTGTGAGCCTGGTAGCGTGCCCCCACAGAGCCTACTCTGTTGCTTGCCAGGATTTTCATTAGAAAATGGGGATCCATCTAATCCATCTAATTAATTAATCCTCAATTAATCTGTCCATTAATCTAGGATTGCCCAGGATATTACACTAATTTAGAATTAAATGTTTTAGGGGAGAAGTTCATTCTTACATATTTCCTATCTCCAGATTGAATGTCAAAAACTTAAAAGAATGTTTTCATGAATATGTTGTCAGGATACTGACTTTTTAATTTATTTTAATCAGGAATAGTTGGAACTTAATGTTTTCATAAATGTGAACAGTAATTATTCTAAATGTCCTGATTTTTCTCCTCAAACCTTTTTGGTACTTATGGAGTTCTGTTGGAATTAGACGCATTGTTTGTAAACTGCTCTTTATTTTGTACTTTAATTTGCATCTCAAGGACATGTTCGTTCAAGTATAGGACTTAAAAATTCTTAATATTGGAAATTGTCCAAAGATATATTAAAAAGTTGTAATCTTAGTTTAATAATAAAGCAATTATTTTAAAGCAGTCAACAGTTACAAAGATCTATCTTGTTAAAAATGTAATAACCTTGAACCATAGTCACTTAATTTTAAGCTTAATTTTCTTTCCACAATAGAAATATTCCGTGAGTAGTATGCAGTGTTTATAATAATGTGTATAACATAATAACTATACAAGATAATAATATTCAAGATTATATATAAATGAAAATTGCACTAATCTTACATTTTAGCTTTTGGGTTTCTGATTTCCACTGTAAATAGTTACAGACAGACATAGGACTAAGCATACTCCTCTGTGTAGCTGTTCATTCGAGAAGCCGGTTGGTCCAGTGGCAGTTCCTATTTGCTCACTTTTAAGTTTGCTGGTTCGAGGGGAAAAATCCAGACAAAATAAAAAATATATATATTACCATCTCATCATGATTTAAATTCCCTTTCCAACTTGTTCATAATCTAAAAAAATCATAATAAAAAATGAAAAATAAATTACTTTTCTATTATATTCATAGCCTTTTAATATAGAAAATGGTTAGTTTTTTTCAGTGATTCTCCAGCTTTGTTCTGAATATATGTTTCAATTTTGGTGTGCCTGTTGGTGAGTTCTCTGTTTGTTTTCCTTATCAGAAAAGGAGCCTAGTGAACAGAAGGACAGAAGGCTAGCACCAGGGCCTTGCCTTCTGGAGTGGGAGGTTTTCAGAATGGGATCCCATCTGTTGGGCCTGCTCACTAATAAAACCTGTAGCAGCTCTCTCTTGGCTCTCCAGACAAGAAGCGGCCTGTTCCTCCTGCCCAGAGGCCACTGGGCCTCAGAGGGTTGGCTGAGCTGTAGAGCGGTCCTTTGGGCGTGCAGGCACCACAGTGACGCGGCAGCACAGAGTTAGCAAGCAGGAGGGTACGTGAGAGATATACCCACTCTAGAAAGGATTGTGGAGGGAGGCAACTAAATTTATGTTTTGGATTTTTTTAATTAAGCTTGATTAAGAAAATAGTATTCAGTGGATTAAAATACAAACCTTATAAATAGACCCAAAGTTCAAATGCCTCCTAGAGAAGGTTGAGACTTTATAAACTTTAAGTTTACCCATTTGCGGTGATAGTAATGTTATGAGATCCTCTCCAGGGTGAGTATTGTAACTGTAACAAAAGATAGGGGAAATTTCTTTTTATCCTCAGAGTTTTAGCAGAAGTGTTATGTTAGTGGCACAGTGGGGTGATTCTGGCACACAGACATTTCCAATTTTGTGAGATGTTTGTGTTACCTTATTCTATTATTTTGCAGATAGACATGTTACTTGGATATAGAAGAAAATATTTTAGACCTTTAAGGCCCTGATATTATATTTTTTAAAATTCTTTAAAATACTGAATCTTTGGAGTGGCCATAATGAAGTAGTATTCTTCATGACAGTGCCAAAGCTGCTTTTATCACAACTACTTCAACTTCTAAAATTGTCTGAATAAAGTAGAAACAATATTCTGTTGACGAGCATAGGTTGGAACCATTGCTCTTTCATCGAAGCTAGAAACAAAATAGTCTTGTTTTATTTTAATAGTTTATTGACTTGTGAGGATTAATTTTTGGATTTCTGTTGATAAACATGGGGGGTACATTCTTAAGTTTGTAGAATCAAATTCCATAGTGACCTCTTTGTAAGATGTATACAGTATCACATATCTACTGAATAGCTGATATAATTATTGAATGACACTCAAATTATAAAATCAGTATTTATTAAATGTCCCAGGCTGACAAAAGGCTGTGATACCATGACAGTGAGGTTGCATAGGAACTGAAGCTTGTCTTGTGTATAGAAATTGAGATACACATTTTCACCTTCAGGAGATTTTTGTTCATGGATTTTTGTGTCGGCTTTTTCCAAAAGTATTATTTGAGAATATTTGACACAGTGACAGTGGAAGTAGTGACTTACTCAAATTATCTTTTTTCCTTTGTGAGTCAGTTGGCTTGCCTCTCTCATGCAGCTCATTTGTTTTGTAGTATCGTTGATACCGTAATTCTGCTCACTGTGTATTGTGTATGGTGGTCTACGTTCTCTTTCAATAATACATCTGACTGTGTACATAAGTGGTGTATGTATACAGTCATATAGTCATTAATGCAGAGTGCTCCAACGGATTTTAAACCTGAAAACACATGATACCAGCAGTTTTGACTCTGAAGAATGCTGTTTGATTGTTCACACAGATCTTCACAGAGGAGTTTATGAGGTACCTTTATTGATTTATTCCCTCCAAAGGAGGAAGTGATGTTTGCACAAACACAAACAAAAAATACATTCACAAAATGCCTTTTGCAAGTAAAAATCCAGCCTTCCTATTTGGATAATCAGAAGCAGCTTTTTTTTTTTTTAGTGATTGAGTAAGGTTAGCTACATGTAAGTTATTTCTTGCAGCTACTATCATTGTTCCTATTTTGGGTCACGTTAATGTGCTCTACGTCTGATCCTCAGACCAATCCCTCACATTCGGTGAGGTTTAGTAGCCTGCCCAAGACCACACAGCTTTTAGGAGACAAGACCACTCCCAGGCCGGGGATGCCTAGGATTTGCCCTCCACCATTTCCTCTTATTACAAGACATTGTCCTCTTATCGTTATGTCCTGCATTTTTCCCTTTTCTGGAGTTCTTATACCCTGTGCGCTGAGCTCCCCTTTGCGCAGCCAGGCCTGGGTGAACAATGGGGCGGAGAAGTCAGGGCGGCTGGACTTTTCAGAGTTCTCCCTGTGACCCCCTCTGCCATGTAGGGTTGCAAGCAGAAGGTCACTCAACTTCTCAGTTGACTCCCTCTCCAAAGAGAACCTGAGGGATACCGGAGAAGGCTGCTGTGCTCTATTCTTGTGGGATTAGGGGTTCCAGGTACGCCTCTTGACTAATGAGGTAGTAGGCGGGGCTGGGATGATTTAAAAACAAGTCCTTCACAAATGAATTTCATTTTCCTTTCTCCCATACTCATTCTTACCAAAAAGAACTCTGTACCTCTAAGGTACAAAAAAGGCCAAGAAAAGGGAAGAGGTTATAAATAGCTAACCTGTATCCTATTTATAAATTGATCTATACAGTGTGCTGACTTAGGAACCACCTGATTAGATGCTTTATTGACAAAAATTGTTCTAAATGTGTAGCAGAGTTTTGGGAACTCTTCACTGCATTACAAGGACTAAGTATTTGTTGATGAATAATATATGGTCACATACTGTGGTGTATCCACTTTGTGCCAAAGCCAGAGCATTTTACTAGGAACTGAACAACTTGAGACAAGGTCCTCAAACCTGCTTCTAAACTAACCTTTCTGAGCTTTGGTTTTCCCTTACATTGCTAGTGCAGAGTTCTGGTGAAGATGTGTCCAGTAACAGTGCACTAAGGGTTTAAATTATTGTCAGTGCTGTACTAGCTACTTGTCACCAGATCAGTTGGAGAATCTGCTTGTTAACCTAGTAATGTATTATTTGTGTTACTGTTGCAGGGGTAGGGTTGCCAGCTAAAATACAGGACATCTAGATAAATTTGAATTCAAATAGGCAATACTTTTTCAGCATAAGTATGTCCCATATGTTGTATGGGACACATTACACAGAACATATTACTAAATCTGGCAACCCCGTATGGAAGAATTCACTTTGGCCATGAGAAGAGGAGGCCTGTCACCCCGAGATAAGCTGCTGAAAATCTCAGGGCCCCAAATCAGTTGAAACGCTTTATTTTTAGTTCCCCTAAATCTTAAAGTTCTTCAAAAATCCGTAATAAACTCTTTACCCCTATACCACTCAAGTTCCGAAAATAGAGTATTTTCAATTCACAAAAATCCTAGTTATCCTCGATTTTGTCCAGAAGCTTGGATGATAAGGAGCTGTCTGAAGATTGTAATCTGGATGCTGTTAAACTGTTGTGCAGGTGGTGTGGAACCCATAAGGACTACCTGCAGGGCATGCACTAAGGCAGGTGCAGATTTCTTTTCCTGCAGTAAGGGGCTGTCTTGATGAGATCAGGATGGACAGAAGGGACTGAGTGTTCCGAGATCCCCCAAAACCTCAGAAAGGAGAGTGTACAACCCATCACCAAAACCCCTCCACCTTCATGGTACCTAGTTAGAGACAGGATGTTAAAGTGAAAGTGCTGAACCTCAGGAGCCAACGCCTGGGTTCTCTGTGAGAGCAGGACTTGATGCTTCACTTCCCTGGGCCTCAGGTTGTTCTCTGTAAAATGGGGATAATATCTGCCCTCAGAGGAGAGTTTGGGGAATAAAAATAAATAAACCAAAATAAAGTATTAGAAGTGTTTTGTAAATCATGTATTTTGGGGACAGATGGTATTAAGGCTTGGATATTGCATTATGCTGCCTTTTGGTTTTGGGGCAAGTTTTATCAAGGGTTTTTGTTTTTCTAGCCACTGTGAATTTTATGCCTTAGCAATACCTCATATTGAATTAGCTTTTTGCTGCACAATTAGTATACATTTTGTGAATTGGAATTGTAGTTAAACAATGGCATCAATGTCCAAATCAGATTGGCCTCCTGACTGATGTTTTTTAATCCACACTTTAGCCTGAAATGGCCATGTTAGTTGATAACCTTGATAATTTATTACAGTGACGTAAAAATCACAATGAAAGTAAAATGATATATGATGTTGGGAGAGGAAACAAAGGAGTTGTCAATAGAGAGTATGCAGTAACGTAAAGTTGGCCGAGTAGACCTGATTATTAGCATTACTTAAGATCAGTTTCAGTAGCCTCAGTCTCCAGGAAATTATTTTTAAATCTGTTGTTTTTACAAGCACATGTGAATTTATGTAGTTACGGGAAACAGGTAGGTGCAAAATTGTACTTAAATGTTATGATTTACTATACTTATTCGTTAGTCGTTGGCATAAACATGATTTTTCCCCCTCTTTGACAAAATTTAGTGTTTGAGTGCAGGGTGCATCTCAAAACCAGCAGAATTTGTGTTTATATTACAGATCCCTCTCCTGTTCTGCGTTAAGAACCCTGTGATCTGTGTTACAACACTTTATTTCCTGTTCTGGAAATCTCTAGGGATTGTAGTTATACATTTGATACTGAAGTAAAAGTATCTATGCAATTCTTTATCATTGTCTTTGTCACCAATTCTTGCCTTTGTATAGCACGTTACAGCTTTCAGAATGTTTATTTTCTTATTAAATACTTACATTTACCAAGAGGTAAACATGTCAGGAATTTTTATCCTTACTCTGTGTAAGAGCTAACAGATGTAGAAAATTCTTAATTACAAAGTTCACATGACAAGTAGAGCTGAGTTTTAATAAAACACATGTATTTTAGCTTCTTTTTTACTATTTCCATTGTTTAACATGCCTCCCAAGAACCTTCCCCCATCATTTCTAGAACTTTATTTACATTTGAGTTTACATTAACATGAAGGACTTCATGTTAATATCTAAAGATTCTTCTATTGAAAATTTACTTGACTGTAAATTTATCATTTCTGAAAGCTTAGAAGACTCAAATTATATAAAATAAAGACATTATTATACCAGGAACTCATTTATCTGAAAATGTGAATGCTAGCAAAGTCTTCATAAATTTTAGTATAACAGTGTGAATAACTTCATACGGGGAAAGTATATGGGGGTATATTCCTACTTATTTCAGTTTCATGCTTAAGGCAGCCTGTCATCTTGGAGATTGCCACTTTGGTAGTCCTGTTAGTCACAGAGTGCTGAGTATGAAGGATAGGTCAAATGCAATGTGCTAGCTTTGCTTCTGGGTGTGGACAGTGCAGCTCTGAATACGCTGTGAGCAGATACTTTACCTGCATCTAGCTTTTCTATTTTGACTCACTCTCCCAATATCTTCCTCTTTTGAAAGGAGTTGGAAAAAGTTAAACGAGGTCGCAGGAGTAAGGAATGGTCGGGTGCAAAGCCGTCCGGCCCACAATCAGTGCCAACACCCATTCCACGCAGTGTCTCCTTATCCGGAGGATGGGCTCTTAATTAGAGCTTTCCGGTTCTCAGTTGTTGAGTCAGGAAACACAACAGAAACAATACTGCATTTGAAAGTTTGGTCTTTTTAACAGTAGTAGGGTAAAAAAATCAACCCCTGCTTTTTCTCTTGTCTTCTACCCTGTGATAGGCAATAACTCCAAAGAAGGATTTATTCTGCCTGAAAAAGAGGGAAAAGGCAGTCTTTTCCTCCATGTAGAATATGCGCTTTAGGAAAGGTTGCTGTGCATGCTCAGTAGGCTGCGGTACTGTGAGCAGGTGCTCCATGTTATTCAGCACAGCTGCTGGAAGAACTCTGGGGTGGGAGAGGGAAAATATTTCATGTGTCCTCTCTCCAGTGATGCTTCCAGGCTCATGTGGCATATCCACAAAGTCCCTGGGCCAGTAACTTCAGCCCAGGGCACTGTGGAGCAGTGCAAGGGGCCCGACAGTATGCAGTTTGTGGAGAGTGAGTGCATGTGAACCCTGCATATATATACTGTGTGCTGTCCAAATGCAGTAAGCTGCTGGAATGGTCAGTACATAGAAATGCATACAAAAGCTTCACATTATCCATTTATCCTTGGCATATGGTAGTTGAGAGAATGTAATTTGTAGTCAGGTAAAGCCCAGCCATGCAACCAACTAGTTTTGTGACATCGGAGAGGATTGTTGATTCCTCTGAGTTATAATTTCCTCATCTATAAAATAAAGGCAACGATGCCAGCCTAACAGTGTGTTTGCAAAGCTGAGAGGAGCCTGTGTCTGAGCCTGGCATGTCGGAGCCCAGTGAGGTGTGTTATGCTGTCATCCTCGGCAGCGTCATCATCCTTGTTGTCTGGATCACATGCTAAGGAGAGCAGCTCTCCTGGAGGGGACCAGGACATTCAGCTTCTGTCATTCATTTCTGCCGTTTGGCTTCATATGCTGGTGATGGGAGCGGAAAGCTGAAAGAACGCACAGGCACCGGCTCGCTGGTTGTGATGTCTTTGTGTTTGTGCACTTGGGTTGTCTGAGCCTGTAAGCACCCAGCAGCCCTGAGCCATGTCGGAGACCTGACTTTTCAGCAGGTGTTTAGGGCCTGCTTTGAGCGTGCCAGTGGGACACAGGCAAAAAGGCCAACAGAGTTGCTGCTCTCAGGGAGTTTGTGTTGTGGTAGAGGAAGGTGCTTGGTGAACAGATACACAAGAAAGTGCCAGAAAACAGTGCTTGCTGGGTGTTAGATATGACTGTACAGAAGGGGTGAGCACCTTGCTGGCTAACTGATGGAGTATGTCCAGGGAGTTCAGGGAAGACCTCTCGGAGGAAGGGAACCTTTAAGCTGAAAATCCCAAGGACAGGGAGCTAGCTATGCAGAGATCTGAGGTGACAGCATTTCAGGAGAAGGGAATTCATTGCTAAAGAAAAGGCTTTGACGCTGGTATCGGCGAGACATAACCAGAGACAGTTCTTTGGGGGCACGAAAGAGAGGCAGGGCTGGAATCGTGTTCTGTAACTAGTTCTTCTAAAGTAAAGTCACAGTTTGAGAGTTTCTGTGTCATGTTTCTGAATAGAACTCCAGAAGAGTCACTGTAAACAGATGGAAATGTTAGGTTGTTTTGCCTCTGGAACTTCCCTTACTTAGCAAATGGAGATATGTTTTATGCCTGTTTGTGATAGGAATATGAGTACTGTAAAGTATATGAAAAATACCCTGCATACTATGAATCAAAGACACATTGAAAATAAATCTTGTGTGATGTTGTATTTTAGAGTAATAAGATAATTGATTTTTGTCCTAGTTTTGCTTTTGCATGTAACTATTTGCTTGGTATTTCGCACTCTATTTAGATGTGCAATCATAGTCTTAGTTTTCCCACCACTGTAAAGCATAGTTTGGGGGCTGGTTTCTCCAGTAATTATTGTGGATTTACAGTCTTTCCCAGTTTCCAAACACCTATTTCTATGAAGGCATGCCCTGGTTAGGAATGAGTGTTACAGCAGTGTTCCACATAGCATTTTAAATAATGAAGAACACATTTTTATAGCTCTCTTTATGATCCTTCAGAACTTGGTACACATTTAATCTCTAAGGTAGTCTCTTAAATGCCATAAAATAAGGAACAGAGGGTAGAGGTTAAAAACTTGGCAGAGCACCTACTATATTCCAGGTTCTTTTTAAAAGATCTCATTGGAGCAACCCAGCAAAGCTGATTCAAAGTGTTTCCTTTTACAGGTGAAAAACCGCTGCTCAGGGGCTAAGTGCCCTGTTCGTACTGGTCACAGTAGCAGAGCCAGGGTCCCTCTGGGTCTACATGGATAAATAATAGATGCTCCAGGTTTCATCTGAATCATTCTTTCATCAACTGCAGATGACTATTGTTTTTGCACATTTTACCGGAGGTTGCTTATGCTTCCCTCGAAAGAGCAGTTGTTTCTGAGGGAGAGCAGCCTACAAGACCCACTGTGAGAACCAGCTGTGCCAGACTCTCCATTGTCAGTTATTAATATATAACAAGGCCCAGGAAGAAGATTCTTGAAATTTGCATTTTTGAGTAATTTTAACAGTAATTAGAGTATTAAATGAAGCCAGGAAGTTTTGTTTGCTATTTTCTTCAGTACTAATCTAAACTATAGAGTTGGCCCTTTAACAACACTGGGGGCAGGAGTGCCAGCCGCTGTGGGATTGAAAATCTGTATATAACTTTTGACTCTACAAAACTATCAATAGTCGACTGTTGGCTGGAAACCTTACCCAAAACATACACAGTTGATTAACTAATATTTTGTATGTTATATGTATTATATACTACATTCTTATAAAAAAAAGTAAGCTAGAGAAAAAAATGTTTTTCGCATTGTCAAAAATTTCTCCAATATATTTTTGAAAAAAATCCACAAATACAGCTCAAACTCATGTTGTTCAAGGGTCAACTGTATCTCATTCAGTTTTTATTTAGATTGACTCACTCCCACCCCTAGCCCTGCGTCAAAACAGATACACACACACACACAGGGAAGTGGAAGTATTTGTATTCCTGGGTTTATGAGCACTTAAAATGCCAGCTGTGCACAGCACACTCCCTTTGTTTGTCCTTGGCCGGTTGACTCATCATGCCTTTAGCTCTTCTATTTTAAGAAGGTGGAGCCTGTGGAAGGTGGTGACATCAGGGGAGTTGACTGCTGGCCCCCAGGGTCCCTTGGGAACTCCTTCTGAGGGGAGAGGACTTGTGGGGACAGGTTGCATAACTTACCAACAGAAGGCAAAGACCTGTGTGTGTGTATAAGGATGGGGTGGTGTCTCTTCATATTTATGGGGCATTTTCATGAATGAAGCTGTGTCCCCAGAATTCCTGCTCGGCCTGTCTCATTTGGTTGCTGTGTATTAGATGGTATGTTGCAAAGTACTTTGTAATTTGGGAAATATAACATAAATATTAGCTTTTATTTTAGTAAGAACTTAGAAAAGTTTTTAGTTTACTACTCCATTTTAGTTTACTACTGCAAAGTCACAATGAGAAATAGATTTCGTAATTGTGACACACTTAATACCTTGAGGTAAATGTTTAACTTTGACAAGCTAAACATGGGACTTTTTGATATTTCAGGATTTTGTGTTTCTTTTACAGATCTCTGTACCTCTAATTTTGAAGAGATTTTCAGCCAAAGGCATCTTTATGTTCTTTATTCATTCTACTTACTTTTTAATGTTTAGAGACCCTTCCTTTAATTTAGATCAAAAACCTTCTAATCTCTAGGAGGGCTAAGAAATTCCATGTTGTATTTATTATACAAAGTTGGCACTTGTAATACACAAATGTGCTTTGCATTATAGGAAGAGTATAAACATAACTGTTAATTACTGTATTGCTTCTAACCTGAAGCTCTTGCTAGTTCTTGGGTCTCCTCATTCTTGATATATTTTATACTTGTGTTAAATCTGTCATTTGGCAATGCTTTGAAAAACATTAAACTGATTTGCTAGAATTGTGAAATAGTGGCTAGAGTGTTTTAATTTGATCTATGTGAAAACAAACGTCCATTTGCTCATTCATCTAGCCTGTTCTGTTGTACACATGCTATAGGTAGAGAAGCTACAGTCATGAACAGGAAACAGACCTGCCTCATGTTACTTTTTATTTTAATTGGGAGGAGAACATCTTGCAGGGAAAATACAAATTGAAAAAGTTGCATTAGGAATAAACAGAAGAGGATGTTAATCTTTTCTCAGATCAGAGAAGGCATCTAAGTACACTAAGACGTGAAAGACAAGTAGCCAGGCACCAGAATGGCAGAGGCTTCTAGGCAGAGGACCAGCTGATACCAGAGAAGTGTGGAAGCATGGGGTAATCCAGGAGTTCCAAGTAAAACAGTGTCCGCTGGGGAAGGACACTAGGGGGTGGAAGGCTGGCAGTAGGTTTAAAGGCTCGGGAGATAAGCATCCAGTTTCAGATAAGGCTGGGAGAAGGATTTCAGAAAAATCCTTCCGACTGCAACATAGTAAGTGGGTTGGGGGCAGTGGGTTTGGGGGCAGTCTTGGTAGAACTTATGTGTGTGGCCAGCATGGTCATGCAGGTTACGCAGTGTTGAACTTTCGGGAGCATTGTGTTAATGTCCACACCCTCCATCTTATAGTGCACAACCCAGGCAACGTGATAAGTACACCACACCTCTGCCAGAGAAGTAGTTTCAGAGATTTGGTATTGAGACTATAATGGTCTGGTTTTAGGTAACGACTGTGAACTTGGAAAAGAACAGAGTCAGAGTTCTTACGGAAGAAGAGCCACAGGGCTTTGAATGGATAGGCTGTGAAGGAGGAAGAAGAGGTGGTAAGACATCCAGTGTTCAGATTTGGCTTATCTGAGTGGATAAGGGGTCTCAGGAAAAAGAGCAAGCCCACTTACTGTTTCTCTCCCTTTTCACAAAGGAATGGCTGTCCTGCAGTAAAGTGATAATGGCAGCTACATCAAGTGACCTTGTGACCTCTCCTTTGACTCTGCCTTTTATCAGTGCAGATCTCACTAAGAGCTATTGATTAACATTAGGGCACATCCCATGATGTTTTCCATTGAAACATCTCAAACTTGGGAGTCTAGACATATGCCCCAAAAGAGCTTGAACTCTATATTGCCTTGTAAATTATGTTTGCTAAGTATTTAGCAAGTGTAATCTTTTTACAGCTCCTCAAATGTTAAGCAAAGACATTTTATTCTTTGCATGAACAAATATTAGAAACAGATTTAAGTGGCAAAATACTGTAATTTTACTTGATTTTATGAAGTGTAATTTCTTGACATAAGGCTCAAAGGAACACTGAGACCAAGTTAGAAGATTAAATATAAATTTCATTTCACAGATTGTGAAATTTGAAAACATAAGTTGTAATTTATAAGATAAAAATGGTCTCTTTTATAAGCTCCCAGAAAAGTCACCTTAAATTGAGAAATGTATTCCAAATAGTTGTGAAGTCACTTTTGGCTTTGTGCACTGAGCCCCCTCATTGAAGTTGGAGTAATTCTCTGTGGATGAGTCAGCAGCAGCCTTTGAGAAAGCACACACTTTTTGTATTATACTGCTTACTAATTTTGTTAATCTTCAGCAGAATCTAATTGTTTCTTGAACAGGAAAAAAATATCCATGAATAGTGAAATCTATCCTTACCTATTTTTTTCTGTGTATTTAAAAATTCAGTGACATTTCTGACACACAAGATCCATTTTCACCAAAAATGACAATTTGAAGACTTGATTGACAAGGAGGTCCACTTACCAGTTTCTAAGAAGAATCAATAGTTTACTTAAGCTTTAAGTGAAGATGAAATCCCAACACCCTGCCTTTTATGAACAGATGTTAGCATAATGTATTTTAAGTTCATAAACAAACAAAATAACTTCAAATCTTTTAAAAATGCTTTTTAGAAAGTGTGGCCTGCATTTCAACCTTTTCCAAATTCTCTCTTCTCTGCTGCTTCCTAACTCCCATAATTGAGTTCTGGGCTTGTTTTGTATTAGTAGCTTTAACCTTGTTTTTATGCCTTGGAAATATGTGTTACAGCTTCTAGTTGTTGCTTTAAGAGGCTTACTTACAAAAGTCCCCCCAGTCTTCCTGTTTTTCCCCCTCTTCCCACTGTTGCCCTTTCCCCTTGGGCCTGCCCCGCATCCTGCTGCATTAGAAGATCTAACCAAAACAGCATCCTTCATCCTTGGTATTCTGTGACAAGTTCAGAGACATCTTGTCTTACTGCTCCAAAAATGCATAGCAAATACTAGCTCAAAAAGATTCTTACCTCAGAGACCTGATTTAAAGACCATTTGGAACCATCTCTGGGCTCTACCATTGACACACAGGTTTACACTATCAGTTCATTAATAATGTTGTCATGTCAGAACCTCAGTGTATTGCAGGTCACTTTATTAAAATAAATGCTGATGGAGACACTCAATGTAATGTGACTGATTGGAACATTATCCATATTCTCTCCTATACTCCCCTCCTAAACCCTAGCACTAAAAATGCCATTCTGAAGAGAAAAAAAAAAAAAAAAAAAGAATTGTAGCATAAGGCCAAAATTATATTATTTTATAAAAATACTACTGTAGTGCAGAGATATTATGTCATTGGAAGGAAGTGTCATACGTGTTTCAGTTCTGATGAGACAGTCATTCTTTGGATGGTATGTCCAGGGAACACTCTTAGTAACTAAGCTAGTCACCAGTAAATCCAGTTTTTATTTCAGTTATTAATCACTAGGAAACTTCTTCAAGCTTTTTAACATTGGAAGGATATCAACAAGAAATGTGTAATCAGAATGAGAAATATTTTACTCTGTTCAAAATACTCGGAGCAGCATATAATATTTTTAATAGATGAAAAAGCCCCTGTGCTTACCTCTTCTGTGAAGAGGCTTTGGGCAATTTCTAGACTGAATGTCTTTATTTCAGAATGGGAAAAAAAAGACTGATTCACAAGGAAGTCCAGTTACTGGAAGCTTTTGTCTTTTCATGTTTAAGTAATCCCAAATATTTAATTGTGTAAGAGGAAGTGTTACCCATTAACTAAAGAAAAATGCAGTGTATTCCAGGAGCATGTGTGTACAACTCACACACATGGATGCACAGAATCTATCAGACACCGCAGAAATAGCCCTCTCCTTAATTTTGTAGTTTCCTTGTGAGACTCTGTCCTAATCCAAAATACTGTGGTCAGGGAGAGCTTCGTTCACCTAGACAAGCTTTTTGCTGTCTTATTTAGACTAGGGAAAAATTGGAAATGACCTAAAGGACTCAAAGAAGGAATTTAGTGTAATGAATTTTCACACATACCCTCTCCAATCGAAATCTTATATGACTTAAAGTAATGGTTATTAAAAATTTTTTTATGAAGTTGGAAATGTTTATTTAATGTTAAGTTTAAGTTATAGTAATTTTCCCAGTTTTCTAAATTGTCTGTATTTGTACTTACATTACTTTCATAATGAAGAAAAAAGAACCTCAGAATACTTTGTGCTTAATTTTTAAATAAATATTGGCAATTTCTGCAAGACTAGAGTCAATGATTTTAGAGACCCTAAAGCTCAGATTTTCTTTAAACATATTAATGGTTTCAATACATTCTGTATATTTAATTTGAAATGAACCATTTAGCTTGTGTTACACATTTGTTTTAGAATTAAATAGGCATATTTAATTCAGAGAGGAGCCCTAGAATTTGGAGTATAAAACAGAAAGCAGAGAATTGTAAGAAATGAGTAACGGTGTTATTTTAAGAAAAGAATTACGAAAACTTTTAGAATTAGAAGTTCTAGGAGAACGTTTGCAGCACTGGGCGAGGACGACCTAGGCTGAGAAATTTTTAAAAGGTTAAAGTATGCAGAGTTCATGAAAACATTTTTATTTGGGAAAGTTTTATTAACAGGTGCATTAGTTTCTTTTACCTTATCTTCCTCTCTCCCTCTCACCTTTTCTTTCTCCTCACTTCCTTCTTTTCCTTACCTTTCTTTTTTTTTGGTGGTAAAATACACACAACACAAAATCTACCATTTTAACTATTTTAAAGTTAAAATGGTATTTTTAACTTTAAAGTTCTGTGATATTATGTACATTCATATTGTCCTGCCACTGTCACCACCATCCATCCCCAGGACCCTTCCATCTTCCTGAACTGAAACTCTGTGCCCGTTGAAGACCAGTGCCCCCTTCCCTATCCCCAGCCCCTGGCACCCACCATTCTACTTGGGCTCCATGAATGTGGCTACTCTAGGCACCTTGTGTCATTTTTCCTTTCTTTTTAATCCAGATGCTGTTAAGGATTACCCAAATTCATTCGCTCACCCCACAGTTCCTGTTTACCATGTTCAAAGGCTGAGAAGCAGGAACCTATTTAATTTACAGTCTAGCTAGTATAAACAAGTTGAGCCCTACACAGGTAACTGCAACAAGGGATGGTAAGTGGTGTTTAAATAGGCAAAGAAAAAGAAATGTGGTCCTTCGGGAATACGAGTGACTGGACTTGAGTCCACAGTGAGAAACCCCTGTCACCTTTGCGGGGTTGGTGAGCTAAAGGAAGATACTGCAGAGCCAGGATCTCTACTGGGAATCACATCTCGTTAAATTATTGTTGTGGTCTTTGGTTGCTTACTGTTGTTTTACTTTCTTATTTTATTATTTTTTTGATAGGAGTGATAGTTCTTCCCTTCCCTATCTTTGTACTAATCCCCCTGCTGGCCCTGGGCCATGGTACAGCTGAGTGGTAAGGGGATATAGTGAATGCCCATGCATCTAGGTAAGTAACCTGGCTGCAGTCTGTTTAGAAAGCTAAAAAAAAACACATGAGCACGCTTGCATTTGTACTTCAATGTGCGTGATTTAACACAATAAAATTTCCCGACAGAAGCACCTGGGGACTATGCTCTTTATCTTTCATTCCTGCGATCTCCACTACTAGCTAGAAGCATTTTAGCACCCGGGTTCCTCTGAGTTGTGTGGGAGACTGAGAAGTCTTCCCTAGCATTGCTCACCTAGCAGTATTAATACCTATTTCTTTGTGTCCTGGGGGCCTTTCCAACATGACACCATGTGTCCTTCACTGGCCATGCTTTCAGTGACTTGCCTAAAGTCTCGAAATTTATAATGGGATGGGTGCTGGGAGCTGACAGTTTGACTGACACCCTATTCCTGACTACTCTTAAACTGCTCTCCTGTATTAAGATGTTCGGGCTTCTTTTATCATGTTTAACAGTACAGTTTAGTTATAGACTGTCTCAAGAAGGTCAGTAATTCACTGAATAATAGTAACAGCAAAGAAAGAGTTATTTTAGCTTTTTGGCTTATGGGTGAACACTTGTCACTCCTCCTTACTTTGCCCTGAAGTCAGGTCTTCAGACAGGGTCAGTAGGAGGAGAGACCTGCCTGTCACTGAGCCAAGCGGGACGTCATGTGCAGAGGGAAGAGTGTTCACAGATGTCTGTTGTTGATAGGAATTCTGCAGGATTTCATTGGAAAACCCAGTAGTTCTGTTTTGACTAAGACAGAAGTTCATCAGGGAGTAAGACACAAGTAAAGGAACAGCCCAAGTAGGTAGAGGGTGCTGTCTGTTTCAGAGCAGAGAGGGGACAGGTACAGGCCTGTATGGTATAAGGCTCTCTAATGAGCACTAAATGGATGACTTAGAAAGAGATAATTAGAAGCAGGGGGCCAGTTAGGAAACAGATGCAATAGCTGAAAAATTGGCCCCAAACTAGGGGATATATGGAATTTGGAAAGTGGGTTTCTCTTAAATGCAGGACTAATTAGAGGTACTGCAGTTTCTAGAGTGGGTTCTGTCTGGGTAATTTTCATTCAACAAGTATCGTTATGCACTTAGATACAAAAGCTTTGTCTGAGTCAGCATCAAAAAGTCTCAGATTTCATTGTTGTTAATGACTAAGTAAAATGCTTACCACTTCAAATATTTAATAATGCTGCTTTGCTAATGATATTAATATTAGCATACTTTTCTAGATGCTTCAAATGCATTGATCAATCCCTTTCAACAACCCTGTGATGTAGTTACTTCTTTCCATTCTACCTGTTTGCAGGGGTGGAAATGAGGCACAGAGGAAGTAAATCACCCTTAGCTCAGTCCCTGTGACAGCAGGATCTGAACCCAGGCCATTGGCCTGCATAGCCTGTTTTGGTCCACCTCTTGGGCAAAGAATATGATGTTATGTAGCCAGCCTATTTACCATAGTTGTACAAAAGTTTGTGAGAGGCTATTCTCTGCTAATTTAAGAAGCAATCTTTCAGTAATTCTTATCCCTTCTCACATAAAGTGTGTTGTGGAATCCTGGAAGAAGAGAATTTGTAAAACAAAGTATAGTTAATTAACTGTTTGTACCAAAAGTGAGCACACACTGCTAATTTGCTGGTTTTAACTCAGATTTCTGTCCCTCTCTTGCTCCCTATCTCTGTCTCTGTCTCATTTCTGTCCTTTTCTCTCCTTCTTCCCCCTCCCCAATCTTTGGGTACCTTGTAATAGGACAGAGTGATTTTTTTTACTATTGATCAGTGTGGATGCTAGAGTGCTAATTTTGTAAATGTTTGTGTTTCTGCCATATTGTCTATAAAAATAGCTGTATTCTAATGCAGCAAGGCTTCATACCAGGTTAGGCAAAGCAACTTCTGTAAATTTATCTTAATTGAGATTGTGCATTCGTAAAAGTGAAGAATCTTTCCTCAGCGTAGTTAACCCTCCACTGTTAAGGAAGTAGGTATGATCTGTTTTGTTTTTAGCTGCGAAATTGCTACTTTACTCTTTTTGGTTCTGCAAAATTTTAGATTATGATCAGTAGTAGTACCATCTACCTAGAGAATTTAATGGTTTAACTGTTTAACAAAGAAAAAGAGGGAAGAGCCAGTGTGTTTAATTGCACCTGTTTAGCAACAGCCTGTAGAAGACCCAAAGGCCAGACAGGCTACCTCGCAGTTTCGTTTTTTAATGTCATGATGTGTGTTTTGGGTTTTTTTTTCTTAATTTTGCTTTGAGAAATGAGCAAAAGTGAATAGGAAAACCATTTTACACTTCATTTGTTCTACTTGCTCATTTCTATTTGCTTTTAGTGAAGCTACAGTAAACTCTTGGTGCCTTAGTATGATCAAGGATTTTTGTATTCTTGTTATTGAGCATGTATATAGTACTGATATTTAAAGAATTGGAATAAATGAACATAACTATAAGATAATTAGATTGATATTTGAGCATTTGCAATTCCTTGCTCTAATTAATTGTGGAAAAAGTATTGTAGGTCTATCATAAATTTCCTTCCATCCATATGAGTTCTGCACCTTTTAGTTAGTAGTTAGAGCCAATTATGTAATGGTTATGATTCGATTAGTTAAGATGAACTGCATGGAAAAATGGAAAAGTTTAGTAGGTATGAAGCTTTGCATTATTTTATACTGTAGGAACTTCTATAATGAAATATAAAATGAAAATGTAATATAAGTTCATTTTGAAGTGTTTGAGGAAAGATTGTTATCTGTTATCAGAAAGTTGTTTTTTGTGAACTATGGTCCATGAACATGATATCACAATAGACAAAAGCGGTCTATAGTTAAATTGTAGATGGGCTTTATTTTTGTGAGATGTTAATATGGATATCATCAGAGGATGTGTCTTCTGTTATGAATGAATTTAAATATATAATCATCATACAATTTATTATCATTGTCTTTCTCTACTACCTTGTCATGGTTGATACCTGTGTTGCATATTTCAAAGGGTATAGTTATTTTTCAGAATTTATGAAAATAAGGAACCCACAGATCTAGGAAGCACAGTACATTCCAAGTTTAAGTATGAAATGTGTGCCTACACTTACTTTAACTGTAGAAAAGAAAAAGAGAAAATCTTGAAAGCAGCCAGAGAAAAAGATGTCACCTGCTAATAAACTATCAAGTATAACCTATACCAGTATAGTTAAGTGTACTAAACTAAAGAAATAGTATGATAGCCAGTTTCTATAGTGTCGGAATCTAGAAAGTAGGAAGGTGTCTACAGAGTGTGAATTTGGCAAAATTATTTTAAGTATTGTTCAAGAATTACAATGAAATGAAAACATTTAGAGATATAAATGAGAGAGTGTATCACTGAAAGACCTCTGCAGTTTTTCAAAAGGTTCTGGAGGATGTAATTCAGGAGAAAAACAAATTATCCCAGAAGAGAAATGCCAGAGATGTGTAAGATGGAATAGTAAACAGATACAGGGCATAAATATAGGTAAAGCCAAACAAACATAATACAAAATAATAACTGTCTAGTTTTTAGAATTAAAAGAACTGAAATGTTATTCAAGGAGAGAATATAAGCTGGAAAGAGGGAGATTGCAACTAAAGTCCTTATACTGTCCATAAAAGATTTTGTCGAAATATGTATTTGGTGCATATATATAGTAAAATCTCAAGGGAAACCACTGAAGGAATAAAAAGAGTGAAAAGATTACAAAACAGTAAACAGTGGGGGAAGACAATAGGATGGGGTCCTATTGGTTTGATAATAATCTTACAAAAACAAAATAAAACATTCTCAATTAGAGCATCTCAGGGCTTTTTAAAAACATCATTAGACCTATTCCTGAAAAAATCTATAAGAAATGCAATCAAGCTTTTAATCTTAAATAGCTTAAATTCTCTCAATTTGTTTACAGTATTCATCAATTTAGGAAACCGTTATATCCACTCTCATTCCAAATTAACAGAGACTAAAGTTACTGCGGCTTTACAAGTGTGTATGAGATGTGTGAGTCCTACAGGGATTACTGACTTTCACAGGCTGCCTATGTGCTTGTTTTATGAAATGGTTATCACAGGAAAATAGAATGCAGGCAGCTAATGTATTATGGTAGTGTTTAGTAATAACTGTCACTGCACATGCTGCTTATGCTTTTTGTTTGTTTAATCTCTTTCTGTCCCCTACTTTGAAAATTTAATAATTGCTCTCATTGAGCACTACTTTGGTGTGGACATTTTGCTAGTTGTTTTACTTATTATTTATAGCCCCCACAACAACTGTGCAAAGAAAGGTATTAGTTTGCCTATTTCACACACTAAAACCTAGATGTTCCAAGAGGCTACCCTGTCCAGGGCTTGACTGGTGGCCAGTGGCAGAGGCAGAATCCAAAGCCATGTTGGTTTCACTTTAAAGTTCCACTCTTTCTGCACTCTCAGCTCTCCAGTATTCTTTTAGAAATGAACCAGTAATACTTCTTTTTATTAAACTATGGGTTGTCTTTCTGAGAGGCAGTTTTTGTTAAAAAGAGCAATTTGGGAAGACTATATGGAGAGATGTTTAGAGTACCCTCTTTGTGTGCTTTTGGTAAAGCCAGATTCTAGATCTTGTATTTTATGACAGAACAGCCATAGTCTACGTGCTTTGCTGCAGACTGAGAAACCAGCAGAACTGGTAGCAGTTACATTCCCCTCTGATAGAGAAATGTGACACAGGGTCTTCATTCACCATCACTTGTGTTCAGACCTGAAACATTGTGAGATGTGCTTTCACTTCTGTATATAGAAAGAAAAGAACCTTTCAGCTGTACCATCAGTGCCCATGTGGGATGCAACTAATTGGTTCTCCATCTAGGGTACAAAAACGTTTGTTATGTGTAGCCACCTCACCAGTGTACCAGTTCTCAAAGAGCTGGAATTAGAGGCGGAGGGAGGGTGGCATCTGAAACACCGAAATTCCTGTAATCCAAATCTACTAATTCTGAGGACACTGCTGTGTAAGATCCCCACAGCCTCAGGGGACTTTTGGTTGCCTTAGAGCCAGCCAGTCCCCCACTTAGAATGAACTACTTCCTGTGCCCAAATGTCTGTCTTTGCTGCTTTGCACACAAGCGCAAAGGCTCAATTTTATAAAAAGCTCCTACTAACCATAGGTCTGGTAATAGTGCATTAATATGAAAAAACAAATGTAACCTATCTCACTAATATATTATTAATTTGATTACATGTTGAAAAGATATGTTTAGAATGAGTCAAACAAAATATATTACTATAGTTTAAAAAACAATATGGCTGCTTTAAAATTTTAAGTTACATGGATCATATCTGTGGTTTATATTTCCGTTGGATAGTGCTAATCTAGAACATTTTTCAATCAAATTTCTTTACCTTTGGCATTGATCCTCAACCTTAGTTGACAATTAGCCTGAGCTAGGAGCTTTAAAAACTCCTCATACCCAGGTCGCACTCCAGATCAGTACCACGGATTCTCTGGAAATGAGATCCAGACATCAGTCAAGTATATCATGTGACTTTTTAAGGCTACTATAAATCCATGAACCCCAACCCCCTCATTTTCAGCTCTTTTCATTAAATTCATTAATTGTACAATCCTTGTTCTCATAGTTAACCTGTCTTCCTTGTGCTACATTTCAACCTCATTTCTTCTTCTTGGTACATTCTATAGAGTAAGAATTAATATATTAATATATTTGAAATAGATGAAATTTTTTTTCCCAAGAAGTGAAAGCTGAGAGAGATGCAGGGTTTCAAGTGATTCTGCATAAAGGACGTTCCAGGGGAAAGAGTCATAAGCTGAGCTGAGCTGTGCTGGAAATAGGCTAATTTAGTTTAGAGTTACCTTCAACAAGTGAGTCCAGAAATAAAATTTTCAAGAAGTAAAAAGTGTTCAAGAATGTGGGGGATTCTGTGTGTACCAGCGCCATCAAGGCAGGGTTTTCCCTGTCACCAGCAGGTGGTAATATCTTGATTCCCAGAGGGGGTTGGTCCAGGTTGAAGAACTACAAACAGGCAGTTGGGGGAATACTGGCGTGGTCTGCTGAAGCAGATTCCAAGGGCCCCGCCCTCGGCAGACAAGTTGAGCACACACCGAGAACAGAGTCACTTAGGTTGAGAGTACAAATTAGGAATGCGGGCTACATTGTGTGGATGGAAAGGTCTGCTGATATACCATTGGCCTTGGTGGCCGTTGGTCGACTCTAACCTGCACATTCTTCAGTTTGTAGTTAGGTCTTGCCACATGTAAATGTAAGACATTATTGGAATGGTGTGCTGTAGTACAAACTGCACTGACCTCGGGTCAGGAGACATGTGT
This sequence comes from Manis javanica, assembly GCF_040802235.1. Classification (NCBI taxonomy): domain Eukaryota; kingdom Metazoa; phylum Chordata; class Mammalia; order Pholidota; family Manidae; genus Manis; species Manis javanica. Next base: position 71,668,041 of record NC_133168.1, read on the forward strand.
TTAGGCTAATTTTCTTAAGTAACTATGTTTGTGCTCTCCAACAGGTCATTTAACCTATCGGGCTTCCAGTTTTCCTCATCTATGAAATAAGAAAAATCTCTTAATATCCAGTATTCCCTTCAGGTCTATAAACATCCAAGCAAAATACCAATGAAAGCTGTAAATATGCCCAAGTAGTATGTATGGTAGAAAACCTTGAAAGATTGTGTTTTTAATTAGGGTGTGTGTAGTTTCTGAGCTAGTCATTTTATTGTTCTAACATTGCCTAAGGCATACTGTAATCTTGTAGAGGTAGTCAGCGCCTACAAAGCTCTATCATTTTTAGTCTTCTGAGTTGATCCCAGGAGCTAGCAATTCTATTCCCTAAAATTTAGAGCTAGAACTTTTGGAAGTATATTGACTCAGCATTATTCATTTTATATGGAGTGATGGCAGGAAAAGACTTCAGTATCAGAACTGTTGCACCCTGAATTGAGGCTCGGTTGAGCCTAATGATGAAAACTAAATACTAGGAACGCCATTACTGCTTTATATCTACTTCATTTGGTTGGCCAAAAAGCACTTACCAGATTAGGTAACTCTCACTGACATCAGGATCTCTCATAAGCCAAGAATTTCAGTGTGTTTTTCGCCCTAAGTCGGCCTGGTATCCGACACTCATATTAATACCCCATGAAGGTTTTGATTGAGTGTGTATTGAAGGTTGAAGGGTTCTTGCACACAGTCTCATGAACTTATTTTTTTTGTGACTAGAAACTGATGGCACCGTAGTCAAATGAGATGTCAGCACAAAGGGAATTCAGTGTCATACCCGAACAGAATAGAAGTGACAAGCAGAAATCACTTAAGGGAGCCAGTCACATGGTATAGTCAGTGTGTACACAGGCCAGCATTGTAGGAATCTTACACTCGGTGCCTTGCTTGGACCCGTGCTTTGGCTGTGCATTGCTAATGCACATACACACAGCCTTTGGGTGCCATGAGATCTTTCATGATAGTATTGAACATATGAATATTTGCTGGATTTTAGTTGTTGTTTGTTTTTTATGGCTCAGCATGTAACTTTTTGAGGGCAGTCCCCCAAGGACGGGACTTGGTGAAAAAAACATTGAATTTTCCACTTCTGAAACCAATGGAGACCAGATTGTAGAAGCTTTTGAGGCAGCTTGTGAACTAAGGCTTGGCCAGTTGTAAGCTCTTGCTCAATTAAGCCACTCAGAATTGGGGAATTTAGCAATATTGGAAGCATTGTGTGTCCATCATTAGAAAAGCTGGTGGTTATATTCTGGGCAGATTATTTCTCTTGATTCATCTCCCTCATTTCTTACCTCTTTTCCAATCCTGGTACTCCACAACCAGTTCTATGAACTAACCCAAAATCTTTCAAGAAATTCCCTGCCAGGATAAGTCAGCCAAACTCAGTTTCAGTTCTTTATAAGAACTCTGACTGGTATAGTTAGTAAATTAGCTGCCATAGGAGTTGTAAACTAAGAGGGGGAGGTGTGCTCTGAATCACGGGGAACTTGGGTCCTAGTACTTAAAGTGATAAGAGATGGTCTTTCTATATTTACATGGGCTGAAACTTATTTGTAGTTACATTGCTGTGGAATATAAGCAGCTTTTTCATCTTACCCAGTATAACTTATAGGCTTTATAGATGTACAACTTCACATAAGAGTTGCTACATTACTGACAGTTACCTTGTACAGTCCAGTGTGAGATGGTGTGAGCAACTCCACTGAATTATATAGCTCTTTGGTAGAAGGGGAATCACCTGAATTCCAAATAGGAGGAAAAGATTAAAAGTTTTAGTTAAATATGAACCTTTAGATGGTACCATGGGTGGAAGAGTTATATCTCCTTTTTTAAAGGGTGATAAGCCAAATGTACATTTCATTTATTCAACAGAATGTATTGATTACATTCCATATACTAAATACAGTGCTGTTTTTGTATTATGACAGGAATAAAAAGATGAATAGCAGAATGTGGTGTTCTTTTATCTTCTAATTATTCTTAAAGTAGAAGACAAATAACCAGATCCCTGTAATTCAGTATTTTGAGGAGGAGTTGTTGGCTAACCTGAGGTATCTAATGGGAAAGAAGAGGTGACATTTGATACCATGTGCAGTTTCTCTACCCAACATATTTCATACATTGTTGTATGAATGTTTGTGGATTTAAGTTTGCAACTGTTTCTTGAAGAATAAAAAGTTGAGGAGAGCTTGAATTAAAACAGAAATGATGGAGGTATAGGGAAAAAGCAGTACGATTTCTCATTGGAATAATATCAAGAGACATGGACAAATTCCAAAGTTTTAAGTTCAGGCAGGTTGGTTGGTTGTCATTAACTGAACAAGGAATACAGAAGTTGGTTTGAGATCGGTAGATGGTAAGAGAACCTTAGTTTAGCTTTTGACTTTCAAAATTTAGGGATTTTGAGGGACATTCCCATGAGGCTGTTCACTATGCATTGAGAGAGGACTGGTCAGTCCTGGAGCTCAAGCAGAGGATATGAAGAGAAAAGATTTAGAATTCACCAAAATATTTTATATCTAGAGTCATGAGAGTGAGTGAGATTGCTGAAGAAAAATGATAAGAATGTCTGTGATAGATCCATCTATGAGGATGGTATTTTATACTGACATTTCCAGAGTTGATTTGGTTCATCTAAAGGGTCTATCAAGACCCAAGTGCCTCAAAAGCCTGTTTCTGTGGGTCCTCCTGATGCAGGGTTCAGCAAGTGCTGTCTAACCCTGCATTCATCATCATTTTGTCTCCCTTCACTGCTTTCATTCCTGGCATGACAGTACAATTGCAGGGAGTGCTCTTCTGTCCTTACTGTGCCAGCCACAGCACTACTCCTGTCCTGCTGCTACATGCAGCCCATCCTGCAGGAAGAAAGGCAAAGTTATAATGGAATTCCCGTATCTTCATTGCCTTTAAGACAGCAAAAATTATCTCAGACTGATCAGAGCCTCTTGGTACAGCAGTAGGAGACTGTCACTGGGGACACCTTCTCATAAATGGAAACATTTTCCAGTTTGACCCAGAGGAGGGTCAGTCGAAATGGCTCTTCACCTCTTTCAGAAGACATTTGACTAATGATGTGCTTGAGCAACTGGGGCTGATACTTTCTACATTATTAGAAATATTTCTGTTATTCTTCATAGATCCTCTTAATGCTTTGTACTTAATTTCCATATCAGTAATTACTGATATGATACCCTTTAAGCAGTGAATTTAGTTCACAAAAAAAAAAAGCCCACTTCAGTGTAAATTGAAACTACATGACCCACTCCCAAATAGTTCCCTTCCCTGTCCTCCCACCGTCCCCCCATGCCCCAGGATACCTAGACCTATCCAATATGACTTTTGAGCCCGTAAACTGTGATGTACAGTAACTATAAAATACACATTGGCTTTTGGAGATATAGCATAAAAAGAAAAATGTCTCTTTAATTTTTATATTGAGTGTACATGTTGAAGTGATAATATTTTGGATATATTGGGTCAGATAAAATATATTAATTTCACCTTTTTTCTTTCGCTTTCCATAATGCAGCTCCTAGAAAATTTTCAATTACATATGTGTTGCATTATTTCCATTGGACAGTGTTAATCCAGGCTAATCTATACCAAGTACTGCCCCCCAACTCTCCCACACTCTAAATGAGTTGCCCCTGATGATGGACTTGTTAGTGATTGATTGCTCTTTTCTAATGTCACCGCCCAGTGCCAAAGCCTGTGGTAATCCGACAACAATTCTGGTGATTTTTAAAGCCACCTTTGTTGATTACAGAGAACTTTGCAAAGGGCAGATTGGGGAAATAATTCACATTTATTGAGCTACTCAAAAGCAGTACTTGTAACCAGTAAAACATCTATTAGGGACCACAGAAGGATGCTCTTTGTTTTGGCTATAATTTCTATAAAAATGATTCTTGGATTTTATAAAATGTTTTTACTTTCTACCTTGGTCCAAAGGGGATTTAAAGTAGCCAGTTTTATAGTGTAAGTAATTGGTTAGCACCTTTTTAGGAATCCATCAGTAGAAAGATGGTATCTGTTATTTTAGGAAATGAGCTAGTCAAAATTCCAGTAAAATGCATGTTCCTCTCGATGATTGCTTCTTATCCTTTTTTTGGTCTCTCCTGAGACCAGACCTCATTCATCTGGAAACAAACTATCAGTCTGTCAGAGGACAAGCAGTACTTAAAGGGACCCTCACATTTATGATGCCTCACCTCAGATTGTGCTTTGAAGTTCAAAGTAAACCCAGCCCCAGCTCCTCCTGCCTGGTGCAGATGTCTAGAGCCTACACGTCTTCTAAAATGGAAACTTACCTTTCTAGTATGGGAAAACATGTTCAAAATTAACTGTAAAATTAAGAATAATTGCCAACTCCCTACCCCATCTTCCCCAGCCTATTATGATAAAGAAAACTCTCCACTTCCTGGAGATACTTGTCCAAATACAGCTATTTAACGATTGCCTTTCTACATAGGAGAAAGAGAACTTTCAGGTCTCAGAGTTTACTAATCTGGGAATTAGTATTACTGAAGTATGAGAATTGTCTGATTTCTAGCATTTCTCTCTTTAAAAAAAATTTCTGCTTATTTTAGTAGCTACTATGTGTAGCATACCTTCTAGGGGTTTTATGGGGTTTTTTTGTGTATACATAAATACACAATGGATGGACCCTGCCTTCAAAGGTCTAAGAGGAAAATAAACGTGTATTTGTTACACATAAAGTAATAATACCAATCCCATCTAATAGTGTACAAAATGTAGTACATTCTAATGAAAGGGTCAAGAAGATCCTGAAAGGAAGCATGGGGATTTAAAAAACGGCAGAATTATAGGGAAAGTGAAGGACTCAGTATGAATAAAGGCCTAAAAAAATATGTGGTAGGTTCAGCATACAAGTCACCAAAGAGGATTATTGAAGGAATGTGGGCTGGAAGATGAAACTTCAGGGCAGATTAGTGAGGTTCCCCAGGGCCCCACCCCAAGACCCTGTGCTCTTGATGTTCTGAAGGGTTCTGAACAGAGTGACATATTCAAATCTGTGTCTGATAAAAACAACTCTGGGGCACTGTGAAAGAGAGTGGGTGAGGAAAACCATGGTGTCAAACCAGTTTCACAGTATTTAGGTTTTAAAAGGAGAGGTAAGGCCCTCAAGTAATAAGGCAGTAGTAACAAGAATAGAAGCTAGGATGGATTTGAAAAACCAGATTTGAGCTGTGATTGGATGATGATCAAAGCAAACTTTTAGTAAGTGCTATTTAATTCTCCTAAGAACCATTTGCTGTCATTCTTATACTCTATACATGAGAAAACTAAGGCGCAAAGATGCAAGGAAACTTGGAGGTGCAAAGCAGTGCATGGAGGAGTTGAATTCACTCCCGGGTAGTCTTGCCTGAGTCCAAGCTCTTAATTTCTGTTTCCCACTGGATATGCAGGAAAAAGCAATTCTGAAGTCCTGACATTTTTAGCCTACTGGCTGTTGCTTCCATCAAAAGAAGGAACATGTCCTTCATTGGTGCTTATGCAGGTTCTGTTTTAGGCTCTACTCTCATGTCATTCTTCATGTTTTCCATAATCTCAGCCTCTCGCATGAACTCAGCCAGCATCTGATTACTGGTGACTTCACATTCTTTAGTGTTTAGTACAGGTACATTGACCTGCAGTTCCCACTGCCAGCTGGCTACCTCCTTGGGTGTTCCACAGGCATGTCAAGGTAAACAGCCCCAAACCGAACTCATTAGTTGTTAGTGACATAATCATGCTATTAAATAGCCCACCACGTTGAGAACTGGCGTGTCATCCTGACTACTCTAACAGGGCCGTTATCTTCTTAGAACTAGAACCATCTGAAAATCTCAGTAGGTCCCTTAAGCAGTTTATTTTTTCTGCCTTTTTCTTCTGATGTGCATGGATGCAGAAACATATACATACATATCATGAAACTGGCAGTTTCAAGTAACAAGACCACTTTTCAAAAAGTAACAAGACTACAAAGTAGCTGTGAGAAGGATAGGAGGAGAAAGTAGATAATTTCAGGAGGGAGGAAATACTGCATATATAGTAAGAAATTTGCTCTTCAGGAAATAACTATTCTTGGTTTTTAAACACTTTGAAATAAAATAAAACCATTTTGCAAAGTATTTTTAGGAAAATTAGTAATATTAAGAAAATACATGAGATGGTTATAAATAAATTTTTAGCATTCCCTCACTGATGAACTAAAACAGATTTGAATAGTTCTCTTTACTCTTGCTTTTTACCTTGTATTTAGTATCATTTTATATATGTTACTCTTTTATACCTTAATACAAGTTCAAGTTCATAAGGGATATAATTTAAAGCTTAAAAATGTACATGGGCAAATCTTATTGGGAAAATTTTGTATAACCATGTACTTATAAATTGGGACCTAAAAAATAGATTTCTAAGCTAAAAAACTGTATCTTATTAACCCAAACTTTAAAATTTTAACAAGGTGAATGTTTGAATTCCTACTGTATATGCCACCATGCATGTTTTTCTGTTACTGATATAGTAGGTAGGGTTGAATGAGAAATGGTGTCATCTAAATAGCAATGAAACCTAATTGTAGCCATCTCAACTCAAAAAGAAGTTCAGAATATTGCATAGTGGTGGTTTAAAGCTAACAGTTTCTTCAAAATTATGTTTTTTTCACATATTTTTTTCATCAAACCATTGTTACCTTTCTGCACATAATTCAAGTTTATAAATCAAGAAGTTATTTAATTAGTGGTATGTGAGGTGATACTGTATATTTTGCTGATTTACTTGATTTCTTAATTTTCTTCTAAAAGGAGTTATCTGACATTTATGGCTATAAATTTATATATAACCTTAATAGGTGACTGAATGTTGCTTATTTGTAGAATTTTATAGTTAAACTGGGTGCACATTTTGGAAAACCAGCTTCAAACGTTTGCCCTCAGTCATGCCAGGCATGATCTTCAGTGGAGATGCAGTGGACGGCTGGCCTGTGCTGAGTAGGCCCCTCACCCCCATGGCCCTTCACTGCGCCTGTTCCGTCTGCGTGTCTCTCTTTGGCCTTGGCTCCAGCTTGCTCTCCTACTTCCCTTGCTGGCTGGCCTGCCTGTCAGCTTCTGAATTAAGCGTTCATGGTCATCAGTTTGTCTTGTTTTCTTTCTTGGCAGAGACTGCTTTGGAGGGAGAGTATTAGTTATTTGAGAGAGGACTCCTTTCCAGCCACCAGCCTTAATATATTACTCTTCTAGATTTTGTGCGCATGAAAACATCTCTGCTTTTGCTTCTTTCGTTTTCATAACCAAGATACACTTAACAATTTACACACCCAGTCATTTGATACGGCAGCTAGTTAGGAAGAAACAGACAAATGTTTAGGAACAAGGTATAAAAAAGAAACCCTGGGGTGGGTGGGAATGGAGTGAGATTAAACAAGTTCCGAAATCCCCTCGGTGCCTCGAACCACGGGAACCAAGCGCTTGTTTCGGCTCGGAGGCGCCGGGTGGAGGAGGAGCGCAGAGCGGCGCGGGCGAGGCTGTGCAACAAAGCTCTGCGAGGGAGCTCCCGGCAGGCCCCGCTGCGCCGCTGCTCGGTTCCCGGCAGGCAACCCGCCCCGCCCCGCGCGCCTCCGCCCCGCCCCGAGGCCTCCGGTGCCTGCGCAGCGAGAGCGGCCGGGCTGTTTTCTTGGGAGCCGTAGCCGCGCGCCCCAGGCCTCTGAGGCCACTTCCCCAAGGCCGGGAGGCCCAGGCCGTCTCCCGGCCGTCGGAGGAACGCTGGCCTCCCTGTGGAGCTCTGCGAGCGGGGAAGTCGGCTCCGAGGCCGCAGGCTCCCGGCGCCCTGTCAAACGGGCTTTGCTAAAGTTTCTGCTGATGCAGCTTAACATTTACGTGAAACACCCCGGCTGGCTTGGGAAGGCGAGGAGCGTTTCCCGTGCCACTTCGAGCCACAGTTCACCCGAAATTGCATCATCTGCCCCCTCATCCACCCGGTTGGCTTGCCATAATCTGCGTATTTTTAATTCTTCCCTTATTTCCTTTGGTGCGTCATTTCACCCCTTCTCCTCACAGCCTACCCCCAGGAAACACCGCCACCCAACTTCCAGGGCTGGATGAGTTGCAACTCGTTTTGCATAAACAAAACGCGTCCCTGCTGGTGGAAAAGCACAGAAAGAGCAGGAGAGGAAGGACGCGGGGTCGGAGCCGAGCCCAGGCCTCCGAACACAGGGCGGGGCCGGTGCTGGAGGGCGAGGGGCGGGGCGGGGGCGGGGCGGAGCTCGGAGCCCAGACCGCCGAAAACAGGGCGGGATCCGCGCCTCGGGCCAGGAGGCGGGGATTGTGGGCGGGGCCGGAACTCCGGACCCGAGCGACCGAAATCGGGGCGGGACTCGCGCTGGGGGACGGGGGTGGGGTCAGACCCGAGCCCCGGCCGCCGCTCGTAGGGCGTGGCCTCCGTCCGTGAGCGGGGGCGGGGGCGGGTGGAGCGTGGAGCGTGAAGCACAGCCCCACGAGAACTCGGCGAGGCTGACCGGGCTGCCGCTACTGGCTGCTTCCAGGTCCCGGAGCCAAGTCCATGCTCATTAACCTTCCTTGGCGGGAACACCATCTCACAGCATTGTGAAAAGTTAGGAAAAGTCTAAGCTTGTCAAGCTTCATCTATTGTCTGTGCGTTCTTATTACTAATTGAAAAGCCTTTTTTCGGAAGAGCGCCTTTCTGCTTTTCAGCCTTTCTCTGTCTTGAAGACTTAGGGATCAGTGAGTGTTCTCATTGGTCACCTTCTGTTGAAGTTTTAAGTACTGTATTACAGTCTAAGCACCTGTGACAACATTTTCAGGTAAACTAAATGGCATGAAAAACTACAGTTGATTAGGATATGCATTTAATCTACCTAGTAGTAATCAACTATGGCCTCTTGGTCTTTTATTCCACTCTAAACGAGTTAATTTCTAGACTTTTAACTGTTGATACTACTTACGTAAGTAGCCGACAGTTTGGTATGTGGGAATTCTGTTTCTTCTGTAACAAATCAATTTAATTTTGGAATTCTGGAAATTTAATTTGGTCTATTATGGGAGTGTAGTTACCAGTATTGACATGGAGGTAGAGAAAGCTAAGATGCGTGTTTTGAGGGATATGAGAAATGACCTTGAACAGGACTTCTAAATGCCAACGTTTTTCTGTTTTTTTTTTTATGCCTTATAATGCCTTTTTAAAAAATCTGTACACATCACAAGCATTGTAATATTTGCTGTGCAGGTGTATATGCATTGTATTGTCACTTGTGTATACAAACAGGAAATTTTGAAAAAGTAGTAGATTATGTCAAGGTCATTTCTAACCTCAATCATTGTTGCTTGCTTAATTGACACTTGCCAGTTCCATTTCAAATAAAGTTAAATCCAAACATTTGAGTGTTTTATTAAAAGAGGTGAGTCATATACCAAGATATACTACTGTTGTACTTCCCAGCCCCCCTCATATTACAGTGAATCTATGAAGAGCAAGTGTAGTCTTAGGGTAAACCCTCATTGGTGACTATTAGTGAGCCAAGATTAGCAGCACTTTAGGTTTTTTTGTAAAGACACATGATCTTTTCTAACAGTGATTAAATTGATTCAGGTCTGTGAGTTTGGGGTTGTCAAGCTTTAAACTCAGCTTTGTGAATACTGAATTAATGGAAAGGCTTTATTTTCTGTATATCTCAGAAATTATGTATAACTGAAACAGAAAAACCAAACTCTTTCACATAAGATGATGGAATCTGAAAATAGTAGAACATGAATCGAATAAAAAATTTTCACCTGGTCCAGGACATTTTACAGCTACATGGACAAACCAAACCCCATTAGTGAAAATGCTTCTGAAATTGGAAGTGTATCAAGTTTGCTTAGGAGTCACCCTTCTGATGTTATCAGGAAAGTCTTGGATTTCAAAATCCAAACCCAAATAAATTTTAGCACAGAAAATACACCTATTGGATAGTCATTTATGCATACTCTCTCCAAGAGTAATTTCTGATTGGGCATTTGCTTAGTTTACAGCAAATGCTGAAATTACAATTTGCTTATCTAATATCCCAGTGAATGTGAGATTCCTACACTCCCCCACATTTGTCAAAGAGAATCTTGAAGTAAATAATAGATTTAAATGAGATTTTGAGCAGATGAGTGATTTGACTACTTTTTGCATTTAGATTGTAGATAGGACTAAGATCCACACATGCATACGACACGTGGGTTAGACGTTAGTTATCTCAGAGGTTATTTTACTTTCAACTTCTTCCTGTTGCCCCGGTTTTTAAAATAGTAGATTTGTATTAATTATAATTGGTAATGGTGCTCCTATTTTAAAAATAAGAAAATATGGCATTGAGCTCACATTTCGTATGAACAGATTTATCTGTCTGAGTAGAGTTGTCAGTCACCGCAAGTGCTTGTTTCTGGAGGAAGAGCTTGTTTGACAGTGTTCCAGCAGTACTGAGGTCCTGTTTGTGGGATCTTGGTTCTGTAGCCCTTCTACCATGAACACACAGTGATAATGCAGTTTAACTGTTTCAGCCAACTGAGGTAGCTTTCTTCCTAAACACTGTTGATATTCCATCGATAACATGATTTGAGTCAGGTATTCCTGTGCTTATTACTTTGAATTTAGTAGCTGGGATTTCCCATGTCCAGACCAAGGTTTTTCAGCCTTGGTACCATTGACATTTGGGCCCCAATAATTAAGTGTTGTCAAAAGGCAACCTTGTGCATTGTGTTTAGTCACTAGGCGCCAGGAACAGACCCTACCCTACTCCCAGTTACGATGACGAAAAGTGTCTATGGACATTGTCAAATGTCCCCTGGATTGGGCGTGGGATTGGGGGTCTTGTTCCTAGAGAACCACTGGTCTAGACAAAAATTAAACCCATTGGAAATCTTGGCCAAAGTTTGTAAACTCGTGGTAAAACATGACATAAATGTATGTTACTGCCAAGTAGCTAGTTTTTCTTTTTAGGTTTGGTTGTCTGTTGTTTATTTTAGAAACCTCATTTTTGTTTAAAAAGCTGTGAAGAATTTGAACAAAACTGAGACTACTTAATATAAAAATATTGAAAGGGCCTACTGAGAGTAGATGTTTCAGACATTAAAAATTAAACTTTTCAACCTTGAAACTGTATTTCAAACTTTTTGTTGCTTTTCAGGTAGAAAGTACTTCTCAGTAACTGAATTTCCTTGTATGTTTCCTAGAGTTATTGAGACTGACTTATAAAGCAGATGTAAATATGTGGTCCTTTTAAGATTGTTTTTTTAAGATTTGAATTTTAAAAATTGAAGTTCATAATTTCTGAGCTATACGTGAGCTTTATGAAGAGGTGTCATGCTTCAGAGCCGAAGGTTGTATAGTAGTTTCTTGTCTGAACTTGTACATATACTTTAACTTCAGTGTTGGCTGTGGTTTTGATATAAAGTTTGTATAATATTTTCATGTCTGAACCTGTACCCACTATTTTAACTTTAGTGTTGTTGGCTGTAGTTTTGATTTTAAGTAAATTTGCCTGTTTTCATGTTGCAGTTCAAATTTATATGCAGTTGTTTTAAATAAAAAAGATTTTCATTAGACACATGATCCCTTTCTAGCTTCAAAAAACAATTTATATTTGTTTCTATCTGGCCAAAAAGTTTTAAAAACCTCAACCCTCCTAAAGAAGAGTCTAGTAATTCCCAAATCATGCAGAAATTTCTAGAAATTACCAACTGAAAATTTCAATTCCATGATCTAGAACACTTTCTAAATACTGCTAAGTATTTAACATATAAAAAAATTGTTTTGATAAGACTCTAAAAAAAGAAAAAAACAGGTATAATATACAGTGGAAATCAAAGGCATTTTGATGAAAAACTATGGAATATTATTTAAATTCTTGTCTATGTATTTGGAAAAGGTAACATTTTCTTAGTACCATGGATTAATGTGTTATAAAATGCAAAACACAGCAATATGTACAGAATAATATTCCAATATAACCTAGGAACATTTCTGATACATGATTTCCATCACCCCAAAAACGTTTTCTCTGGCCTCTTTATAGTCAGCCCCTCCCTCCACACCCAGCTTCTGGCAACCACTGGTCTGTTTGTTTTCTTTCCCTGTAATCTTTTCGAGAATGTCATGAAAATAGAATTATACAGTAAGTAGCCTTTGAGTCTAGTCTCTTTTACTTAGCACAAGACATTGGAGATTCATCCATGTTGTTGCTTATATCAGTTAATTCCTTTTTTACTAGTGAGTACTTTTCCATTGTAGGGATGTGGTCCATAGCTTTGTTATCCGTTAACCAACTGATAGATATTTGAATTGTTTGCAGTTTTTGACAATTATGAATAAAGCCTCTGGACATTCTCATACAGGTTTTCTTGTGAACATGTTTTCATCCCTCTTAGGTAAAACCTAGAAAGTGGGATTTCTGGGTCATGTGGTAAGACTACTTTGTCCTTACCAGAAACTGCCAAACAGTTTCCCAAAGTGGCTGTATTATTTTGCGGCAATAGATTATTTTTAAAAACCAGTTGTCGTATTTGAATCATATGGTTTTAAACAAATTACTCATTTTCTTTGCCATGTAATACTTCTTCAGATGGTAAAACCAAAGGATTCCCCCTTGGTAATTTATTTTTCAAGAGAGCACTGTAATCATACATCACCAGTTATTTAGAAAGTGACTTATTTCATGTAAGGATGTGCCCCTTGAAATAGCCTTTCTTAATGAAGCAGTTACAGGTGAGTGTCACCACCGAGTGTGCAGCCTGCCATCTCCAGTGGGTCAGGCTTCGTCCCGTCGCCGCGCCGTGTTTGTGTGTGCACTGCTCCCTGTCTGACCTTAGCCTCATGGGCCCTCACACACTCAGTTTGTAAGGGAGCATATGAGTGTTTGTAACTATCTCCCACACTTTTTTCTGTACTAAAATGTCCACATCTTTAATTACCAGTATTTTCAACTGTTCAAGACTAGAGATTCTCTAAAGACAAGGCCTTTATGCCCTTAATCTAGAAGATGAATATTAAGCCATTTTGAACTCAAAAATCTGTTAAAATTAACTCAGTAGTCAAAAGCCTTTTTATAGGACTAATACCTAGTCAAAAGCCTTTTTATAGGACTAATACCTATTTGAATGCTTCCTCTTTTTTGTGTACCTTTTTTTTTTTTTTTTTTACAAGATAGGCTCATTTTGGAGAGAGGAAGAGGGGACAGAGTGGAATAGTGTTATGCTGACAGTCACCTTAAAAACCAACTCTATTTTCTTAATTTGCCTCTTCCAGAACTTCCTGTACTAGCCCCCATTTCCTTCATAAATTTACACTCTCGGTTTAGAACTTTTGTTATAGTTGCCCTTTGTAGATAAGGCTGTCTCAGCGGTTCATGTGAGAGAACACAGAAGGGGACATGATCAGTGTGGGGCCAGTTTAGTTTAGGTTCTTCAGGGTGAGCAGCATTTTAGGGAACTATGAAAAGAATTAAGAAATGTCGTCCCTAGAGACTTCTTTCTGAATTTTGCAGTTACTAGTTTTATCCAATTGAATGGGTAGGTTCTGCAAAATAAGTCCCATCTCATATAACATGCAGTTTTAAAAGGTAAAGGTAATAGATTCCTAGGGTGGGTGGGTGGCAGGGACTTGTAGGCAGGGAAGAGGGCAGCAGTGCAAGAAACCAGTGATATGTCATCAAATTAATGTACAAATAGCCATTTTTGGACAGTAATAGAAGTTTAATTTGTTGACCTGAAAATGTTTTTGTTTTTAGAATACTTTTCCATATTCCTCTAATCAGTTAAAGTCACCTCTGTTGTACCTACTGTCCTTAGACACAGTGATTAGCTTTCACATAACCTTTATCTGTGGGTCTCTACCGTCTCTCTAACCACAGCATCTATTCTGCAAAAATGATTTTATAACAACTTTCAACTTGATTTTCTGAACTGACCTTAATGGTGGGTAGGATTGGGGGAGAAGGTTAAATGAGGTCAAATAGTACTTCAGGTAAATGTTCAACTTTTACTACCTTAGTAGATTTATCCAGTTATTTTACAAAACAAATTTTCTTCTTTATAAAATGTAATTAATATTAAGAAAAAGAGAATTTGTATCATTGGCTTATGTTTTTAGAGCATTTGAATTTAATTAACTGTAGTATAGTAAATTTGTAAATACAAGAAAGTTTCACCTAAATAGCATTGAATTATGGCAGTCCACAATGAATATGACACAGTGCAACATAATATCTCAGTCTTTATAAAGTTCAGATGAACTTACATCTACTTAGTGTTTGAAGTTTTTAACTTTTAACATTTAAACTGTGCCTGGATACCTGTAGCTTTTATATTTTCCTTAAAGCTCCTAGAACCCGTGAATAAGTATAGAAATCTTAATAAAAAATAGGTGTTTAACTTGAAATGTATAGAAAAAGCAATCGCATAGAAATGATAATGTAATAAATTTGTGTTCAATACACATTTTCTATTCAAATAAAATATTATTTACAGAAAGGTCCGAAGGTGTAGATGAAAGCATTGCTTTTATTGAAAGTATGGTCTGTTTTCAAAATTTTGTTTACAGATTTACATTATTTGTATACATGTGTTGCATTAGAAAAGCCAAATTAAATAATGAATAAATACATAAATATTGTCTGTATTTTTCATGATTCCATAGCCCATATTTCTTGGTAAACACTGGAAGTATAAAATCAACTTCTCTGAATCTGATTTCTTTAGATACAGCATTTGAATGTACCCACACCTACAAATGTGTCGGTCGTGTAACTAATGGAGTGACATTGGACTCCTGTTCCACTTGTCTCAGATCATTTGTGGAGTAGGCTTGGTACTGTGACCAGTTAAGCCTTCCAAATGCCAGTATTCTTCTGCAGAATTTACTCCTGTCAGTGTTCCTTCTCAGTGATGACCTGCAGTGTGGGTCGGGCATTCTTAGCATCTGCTGTGTTGTGGTCAACCAGCCTAAACGCAAAGCTCAAATTTTACTGAAATTTACTTTCGAAAATTAAGTTTGGAAGGAATGTAAACTGTATGTGTTCTTTATAAAATATTTACTATAGTCATTTCTTGGTACAATTCTAAAAAAACAATTACATTTTAGTTCAGGGATAGGGAGAAAAGATCTATCTTTGATCAACATTCTTCCTTCATTGCCATCAATTTAAAAAGCCTAATCCTTTTAAAGAAATTTTAAATTTGCTCTTGGCTAGAGAGATAAATACATCAAATGCATATATGTAATCATTAAATATAATAAAACTAGGTCTTGGTTTTTAATAACTAGTGTTATTAATTAAAATTATATTAATATGAGATGCAGGTGTGTATAGGTGCGTATGACTTTAATTTACATAGTTATATTAGGTGGACATGTTTTAAATCCTGTTATCTATGCCTATAACAATGAGCTGTGTCAATTTTGCATTCATAAACGTATATTTATATTTTTATTGTTTGTGTTATATTCCTTAATACATGCATTCATGCACACTTGTTTATTCATTCAACAATTATTTATTTAGTTCCTAGTCTGTGTCAAGCACTCTTCTAGGTAAAAACATACAACACTGAACAAGATAGAAACAGTCGCTGTTCTTGCGAAGCTTACATTTTGTAAATGGGCAAGCAAGTGTCAGGTGGTAGCACAAGCAGGGGGCAAGTGCTCTCTGAGGAAGCTACCTTAAAACTGAGGTATGAGTGAGATGAAGACACAAGTAATAGGAAGATCTGGTAGCAGTGTGTTTTGGGAGGAGACAACAGCAAGTGCAAAGGCCCTGTGGTAAGAAACGGTCATTTTGAGGAACAGAAAGAAAGCCAGCATAGCTGAGACATTGTGGATGGAGCAAGAGTTGTAGGACCAGTGAGGCAAGCAGGAGCCACACTGTTTCACTTCTTGTGAAGCACAGTAAAGAATTGAATTAGATTTTCATGGTCTTGGAAAGTTTCAAATAGGGAGTGGTGAAGACGGATGAATTGGCTGTGTAGATAGTGTAAGTGCTTTCAGAACTGCCCTTAGTATCATACTGTTCTTTCCTGGGACTCGCCAGAAGATGTATGACACCTAAAGTTCTTTTATTTGGAGTTGTTCAGCATATTATTTAGCTTTTGCTATGCAAAAGACCAACCTATAACTTTACTGCTCAGAACAACCACCATTTATTTTACTCACAGTCCTATGGTTTGACAGTTTGGCCTGGGCCTGGGTAGTTCTGCTTTCTCCTGGGCTCATTCTTCTGTCTTCAGTCAGCTTCTGATCAGCTAAGTGGCTCTGCTTCTTGGAGTTGACTGGCTCTTGGCTAGGGTGATGTGGTACCAGAACCATATGCTTCTTATCCTTCAACAAACTAGTCTGGGCTATTCACATGGAGGCCGGCTGGCTTTCAAGAGAATGAGCAGAAGTATGCATTGCCCCTTGAGCCTCAGACTTAGAAGTGGTACAGTATGTCTTCTGTTGCTACATTCTTTTGATCCAGACAAATTACATGTCCAGCTCAACTTTAAGGGAGTAGAGAAATAGACTCCACCTTTTGATGGAAGGGGCTGTAAAGTCACATTGTGAAGTGGTGACTATTTTTTACATTCTGTTCCACACTCAAGGTCTCTTTTCTCTGAGTTATGTCATGCATTCATACTGTTTTGTGAATCTTAAGTGAAGGTATCCTCAGTAAGAGAATAATTAGAAACAGGAGTGTGGCTACAGCGCCGACAACCTTTATTTTAAATTTAACAGCCTAAGATATGAAGACACGGCTAACAGCCTGATATAGAAGATGATGTAAGCATAACAGTTGTAGCACAGAAAAGCATAATCACAATATATACATTGCTTGTCTTGAAATCATACTACACCACATTAAGTATAACAAATGCTTTTTGATTGCATAGATGAAATTTATCATTGTTACTAATATCTGTTAGTTCCCTATATAGGGATAAGTTTTTAGTTAATTTTAAATATACTCAGAGAGTGGTTGTTTTACTCAACAGCATTTAGTGGTAGAAGGCGTCGTTGTGTCCTATTACCAGCTAACCAAACACCGAGCAGTGTCAGCAAGCTGTGTCCTTGAGCTGTCACGTAGCCTGTACATAATAATGAGAAAGAGGTGAATTAATAAGAGAATGCTAGCAAGGTTTTACATGGTTTTTTAAGTGTTCAGTTTTTTAATAGATTACAAAGAAGTAAGATAATAATGATAATAGTAGTAGTAATAATAAACAATAATATAATAAGGAAGAAGAACAGCTTCCTTGTTTGCTAAAATTAAAACTTTTGCAACCCAGTGTGAGCCATCTGTGTGTATGTGTGGCTGAGAGAGGCAAAGAGGGAATGAGGGAGAGACACACAGAGACAGAGAGAGACAGAGAGAGTGTCTTGGGTAGGGGATTGTCTGGGAGTTTATATTGTCATAAATCTTGGGATGTGGTTTTGGAGAGCAATTTATTAATGTCTGCTTTTCTTTTATGTAAACAGTATGCTTAATGGAGTAGGTTCTAGTTGGCATATTGCTCTTTTTGGCCCAACCGAAGCATACACAGCAATCTTTGTAAGTAGATAGTATTATCCTTTGAACAGCAATCTAGGCAAAAATTATTTTTTCATAAAACATCCAAATTCTTAGTAATTCACTTTATGGACAGATATTGTGATGCAAATTCGATCAGGTTTTTGTTGATTATTAATCATCAGTCTCCTACCCTCACTCCCATCTCCCTTGGGATTGAGTCCCTCACGGGTAGTTTTGATTTCCCCATCTCTACCTGGAACTGGAGGCAAAATTTGTGTCATTTTGATGTTTAACTATGGTAAAGATATGGTGTCTCTGATCACTGTAGAAAATAATGGATTATTCTGTATCATAGTTATTCAAATGGAAAATTAAAACAGTCACCTACTTATTTCAGATAAGTTACAGATGGATCAAATATTTAAATGTAAAAAATTAAAGTAATATGTATTAAAAGAAAACATGAGTAAATACTTTAAAAATTCTGGAATGGGGAAGACAGTTTCCAGCATGGCACATATTCTAGAAGGCATGGAGGAAACAACTGGATTGATTGAAATATAATACCAAATTTCTGTTTTTAATCCTACTTTTAAAATGTAATGTGATAAGCATTTTCCTACATTATAAAATAGTTGTTGAAAACTGAGTTTGTCATGATTATGTAATGGTCTATCATATGAATATACCTACTTAACCACTCCTTTTTTTTGTTTATTTTTTTTCTGGTTTATTCTTTTTCAAATAAGGTAGCACACATACTTAAATGGATCACAAATTAGGTGACAAAGATTTCTCCAGCAAATAGAATGCTGGGGAAATGGGTATGAGCATATTTGAGGTTATTGATGCATACTGGAAAAATTGTTTTCTGAGAGGGCTGTTCTTAGTGACATACATCACAAGTATCTCATGGGGTCTGATTATACACAAGCATTGGCATTATATTTTTAATCTTTGCCAACTTGATGAAAGATAAGATGTTTACTTACATTTCTAAAATTACTGACATTGAACAATTTTCTATGCAATTATTGTTTTGTTTTTTTGTCAACTAATTAGTTTTAGTTGAACAAGAAACATGCAGTTGAGGAAAAAAGTTCTTACATTGTAAGTAAGTTTCTCTCCCTTGAGGCACTCATTGATGAGTTTCTTGCATGTTTTTCCAGAGATGGTCTGAGTATATCAAGCTTATAACCCACTCACACTTTTTTTGAAACACAGATATTAGCTTACTATGTACACTGTTCTGATTCTTTTCACTTAACGTGATGTCATATAAATCTTTCCTTATCTGCACACATAGATTTACCTCCTTTTTAATGGGAGCATTGGATTCTATTGCTTGGCCATATGATACTTGATTTAACACTCCTTTGTTAACGGACATTTGGCTGATGGTTCTTTTCAGTTTTTTATGGTTACAAACAGCTCTGGTAAGCAACTTTGTAAATCTTTATTTTTACACTTGATTATCAGTGGAATGAATTAACAATCGTGTGCATCTATACATTTTGATAGATACTGCCCGATTGCACTTTATTCCAGTATATGTTCTCATCATCAGTGCAAGGTTATAATTTGAGTGATTACACCTCTGTCAATACTGTAATTTTCAAAATTTTAAATCTTTGGTACTCTGTTGAAGAAACAGAATAATGTCAGTTTTGCATTCCTTTTATTATGAGTGAGATTCTTTATATATGATTATAAATATTTGTCACTTTGTTTAATGACAGTGCGATCCTGATTTTAGAAAATGTTCTTTATTATTAGTTTTGGCATATGAAAATGCTGCTGGATATTAGTAGTCTCTGCTTCACAGATGAAAATAAAAAGGATGTTAAAAGTGACTCAAGAGAGAAGAGTACAACCAGTTTAACTTCCAAATGTATTAATTCACGTTTTCCCAATCTTCTTAATGGAATGATAGGATATTAAAGTGCTTTGTTTTAAGTTGGCAGAGGTAGGGTTCAGTAGGGTAATTGGGAGAGAGATGCCATTTGAAGGTTTTTGTGCTTGAGTGAAAGAACTGGAAATAGCTTAGCTGCTGTCGAACTTTGTGAATTAAACTTTCACAGTGATTTTAGACATTCTCTACAGATGATTTCTTCTAGGCACTTGTGTTATAAAGTGTTGATTGTAGCATCATTTGCAGTAAGTGTGGTTTAATGGAAAGGGCCTTATCCTGGGCTTAGGAAGTCTCTGCGCCACCAGCCTGCACGTCCCCCTTCACAGCTGGTCCTCAGGCCCCTGGGTAAGTGCTCTCTCCTGGTGATGTCAGGTATGCTTCTCATCAAGGCTTTCCGAGTTGTCTTTGCACTTGTTACAGCATATGTGTAGAAAGGGAGAGCATTAGTTATTATGTCCTAATTTTATATTTGTGAAAAACCCGTAATCTTTATTCTCAAGGACTTTATAATTCTGCTAGTTTTAACCTCCACACATTGAAGTTTAAAAAAAAATACCATGAATAATCTCATCTAGCCACTTCTGAATTTGAATTAATTTTTTGAATGGATGTTTAAAGATATTTCAGCGAGGTATTAATAACTTCGTGAAACTCGTCACTTTTTACCTCTTAAAGCGCTAAGCACAAAGCCTTGTAAGTAGTGAATATCCAGAACGTCCTTGCCAATGAGTCAGGTAAATGCAGATTGTGGCATTCTGTCCTCCCACTACATTGTTAAATCTTCCCACTGAGAATGTACTAATGTTTTCCAGTTGTACATTCTTGTTTTTACTTAAAATTGTGAGTACTTTATAGCCAAATTAAATTTGATGATGATGGTTAGCTAATAATGAAAATGCCATCAGATAAACACAAAACCAGTCTGTTTATATACAGGAATTATAGGTGTTTTTGGCCTGCGAAGTATAAAATACTTCTTTTCCTTTTTGAGACATCCGTATTTATGACAAAAGAACAACAAAAAAAGCTTAAGCTGATTTCTATTGATAGTTAAGTTTAATGACTGCTACCTGAAAATTATGTGTGAAGGTTGAAATACTCTCTTACTCCCACTAGAGGGGGATTCCTTCCAATTTAGGTAAAAAATACTCTGAGATTAACTAGAAAACCTTTGTATGACATTGATCTTTTTTATTAAGTCGAGGTTGATCTCAGTTTTTTAAAATCAGCTGTTTTCTGTAGGGATTGAAATGTAAATCTTTCAGAAACAAAATATAAAGGATACTGAACCGGAGTGCATATGTATATAAACCACAGTACTTTTGAACAAAACATAATTTTTTTAAGTTGCTTTAATTAAATTGGTTAATACTTAGGAATTTCAGAACAACACTTGAGGGAGAATCCCGGCTGGAGGATGAGGCTGACCTCCAGCCATCCGCCTTGTTCCTCTGGTCCCCGTGGTCTGTCTTTGCCTCTATCTACTGACATAGCCACTTGGAGAGCTCCAAAATTCCACTAGAAAGCTTTGGTTTACCATCACCTCAAGTTGTCAAATATATTAAAGTCCTATCTTTAAATAGGTTTCTATTTGCTAATGAAATTTTTTTTTTGCTGCTTTGACTTTTTATAATATGTTAAGCAAATATAGAACTCACTGTGGAGATGATTTCTGCAGGATTACTCTTACACTCTATTTTTTTTTAATTGAAAGTGTATTAAAATATCACATCAAGGGTGAATGTAGCTAACACTGAAGTGTGCAAATATGATCTGTGTATATAATTCAAGAGCAAATGTCATATAGTATTCACAGTAGTAAAGACTCAGCAAATTTGTTGCTTTGTGCTTTCTCTTTAATAAAGTCCTCAGCATTGATTAGAGATTTTAATATAAAAATATTTGAAGTTAGTAACCTAATGTTGTAATTTGCAAAAGGCAGGGCTTAGGAAATCCAAACATATGTAAATGGCAAGTAATTTTTTTTTCTCTTAAAAGTCTATAATAAGATCCTGTTTCTAAACCTAACAATTAGCTTTGGAAATCAAAGTATAAACAGAAATGCTGTCTGTGAATCTCACAATGATTTTGTGCTATAATTGAGCCAACATTTCAGTCTTTAGCCTAAAATCACATTTGGTATCAGCAACATGTGGTTTTCATCAAAACGAGGCTGCTCAGTCTTCTCAGTACCCAAGCATGCATTTCTCTTGCCTTGTGCACCGGCCTTTGTCAGGTACCGGGTGGTAGGTGAGCGTCACTTTCTGTAAAGAATACAGTTTGAGAACACAATTCATTTCTTTTTTGACCCCTTTACTTTCATGCTGCATAAAAATCTTACTGAAATGATCTTCCTTCCCATGTTTCCTTCCCTCAAGGGAAGAATCCAGTTTTGTTTTATAGCAAGATACATTGGATAGAACTGAGAGCCTTCTACTTATACACCTACCACCAATGCCTAATTTTAAAAGGTTTAAAGCTAAATGTGAAGCCCTCTAACTGCCCCACTGTCTTTCCCTTGAAAAATATTCATATTTGTTCTGTTGCTTTCTTTCCTCATCCTTATATATTGGTACTTAGTAGTCGTCAAAGTTAAAAGCTTTATACACCCGAGTGAATAATTATGTTTAAAAAACAGTAATTATCAATACATGTCTTGTTCCCCGCAGCCTTTTAAATTCACGTTAATGAGCTCTGTCTTTTAATGCAGAGGACTGACAGGCAAATTTGAAGTTTTGCCATCATTTCACAACTCGTTGCTTAGCCTCTGCCTGCCTTCTCCCGCACACCGCCTTCAGGAACTCTTGCTCTGCAACATTCCAGAGCCTCAGGATTTCCCACTCTGCTGCAAGCAGGACAAGAAATTACTAGCACTTCACAAACATGATGAAATCGCTTTACGAAGCATGACTTTCCCTCGCTGTCAGTAAAAGATCAAAAAGTGTATGCAACATCTTGTGATTTAAGTGAGAAAGATGATTCTCCTAACTTCCTACATCATTTTGAGGAACTTAGACCACCACCTCAACACGATGGCAAATATATTAATTTGATAGGAGCTAGCCCTTTTATAAAACTGGAACTTGGGGCAGTGACCTGGATTTATACCCAACTCTTGAAGAGACTCACAGATTTCTCTCTCTCTCTCTCTCTCTCTCTCTCTCTCTCTCTCTCTCTCTCTCTCTCTCTCTCTCTCTCCACCTGACATAAATTGAATACCCTTTTTCTCAGAAGTCTCACTTCCAGGCCATGCCTGTGCTCTGGTGTCTGTTGCTAGACTCGACCAACATTTTTGATAGTGCCTAAATTATTTTTTTCCTTATGATTTCAGGTTGAAGTCTTGACCTCCGAGGATACCGCCTTTGGACTCAAGGTGTGTAGTCTGATGTAGCTCATTGTGTAGTTTCATGAGCCCGCCCTTCTCGGTGGTTGGGGAGGCTCAACAGAGAGGACTGGGTTTTTTAAATAGAATGTGGAGGTTCTAAAATCTTCCACAAAAGTTTAAGATTTCTCTTCGCTGGGATTAAGATTAGACCATAATAATGTTTTCTTTCCCTTCCTTTTGCTGTGCAGAATATGAGAAATAGTGCAAGAATCCAAGAGTTTCATTTATTAGTGACTTTTAATTCTGAACTAGCCACGTAACAGGATTTACTGGTTTCCCCCCCGGTTTGGGGGTACCAAAGTACAGCTGCTGAATGTATCAGAGTGCAATTTTTGGTTCATAACTCTGACTTCATTCATCCATTTATTCATTATCTCTGCTTCAGATATTTATTGAACCCCTGTGTTCCAGTCACAACTAAATTAAATTCCAGCTCCTGCCCTTAAGTTTCTCAGCTCAGTTGGTAGGCATATGCCTGTAAACAGCCAAATTATCCTGCAGTGTGGCTGTCTTTCTGCTAGAAATAGGCAAAGGATTGTGGGAGTGTGGTGGAATTGAGAGTTGGGTGGAAAGGCATTCTAGGAGGTTGATCCCTAGGTGGAGCTTGAGGGTTTGGATTATAAATTCAGGCAACGGCAGTGGAAGGGAGAAATGAGAGCTACTTTCAGGTCGCAGGACAACCATGAATAAAATGAGAGGGAACTGAAAGTAGTTAATTCTGTCTGTGTGGCAAGATCTGAGGTTGAAGACGTTAAATATCTGAATTTTATCCCATAGAAATGTGAAGCTATTAAAAGGTTTAAGCCAAGGAGTGCTTAGAGTTGCATTTTAGATGATTTTGGCCACTGTGTGGAGGATGGATTTACCAGTGACCAGTGAAGGGCAGCTGGGCAGAGGAACAGCTCAGGTGAAAGATGACGTGGCCCTGGGCATAGGGGAAGGGGAAAGCAGTCCTTGAAAAGGAAGTCTGCAGGTCCTGGGGCTGAGGAGGGCAGAGGAGCTGAGCTTGGGACCTGGGGAGAGGCCGTGTCACACTGAGGTGGGGGGCTCAGGGGTGAGAGTTGGTGACTTCTTAGAATTAAATCTTTCATATCGGTAGTTATTATCAGATTTATTTGCTGTTTGTACATATTTGCTAGTAATTCT
Source organism: Manis javanica (assembly GCF_040802235.1). Classification (NCBI taxonomy): domain Eukaryota; kingdom Metazoa; phylum Chordata; class Mammalia; order Pholidota; family Manidae; genus Manis; species Manis javanica. Next base: position 71,692,047 of record NC_133168.1, read on the forward strand.
TAAACCTTGTTAGTAAATTGGTAAGAGGCGCTGTGGAGTCCACCTTCATTTTCATATAGAGGCTCAGAAGCACAGCGTAGGGGCAATTTGTTACTTGGGAAGTCCGAATTTTGAAGAATAATTCATGGAAACTTCAGAGCCCAGAGTATGGGTGATCACTTGTACCTGACTCGTGTGCTACATCTTTGGCTAAAACTAAAAATAAGTTATTTATATTTTTTCAAGATTTTTTTCTACTTTCCATTCTAGATGCTTGGCATTTTAAGGGCGTCCTAATAGTTGTGCTACAATTACAGGTGGATGACATTGTAATACTAACAAAAACAAAACCGTTCTGAGGTTATCAGTTTAGCAAGGTTTTGCATCATAAATGAATATAAATTGAAAGTAAAAAGATAAACTAATCCTTTATAAATATTTAAGTATTTGGTGAAGTAACTCAAGTTCACACCCTTAATCATGTTTTTATGTTTTTTTATCTGCCAAAAATTACTGAAAGAAAATTTTTGATTTAGATAGAGCTAATTCCGTACAGTATTCAATATAGTCATTGTCTGAAGTTTTCTTTTTTGTTCTTTTTTAATGCCCAGCATGCCTGTGGAACATTCATTGCATGTTTAACAAGCCTATAGGGTCAGTTCTTGTGAACTCATCTCTATAATCTTTCATCCTTGCTGGGTATGCACCAGTATTAAGGAAGATGAGTGTACCAGCAGCGCTCATGGCCTGCCGCATTATGTAAAGACTTTGCATTTATTTTATGCCTAAATTGGCAGATTGCTTTTGTAGCCTTAAATTCAATTTGTAGAAACAACAGTGAATTTTTTCCAAATAATTCAGTGATTTTCAAAGAATTGAAGCCTTTAATTTTTGCAAATCTATGTTAGTATTTACACATATAACTAAAAGTGAGAAATTTGAAAATACGTGCTCCTTCATTACCTGCAAGTCAGCAAATACATTTTTGTCGTGTTTCTTAAAAGGTCTGAATAATAAGTATTGGTCATATTTTTGAACATTTATCCACAATTGGCCTTTTTCCTTTTTTATGTACCAGGAAAAAATAAAATGTTTGACCCATTGGTAATACATGACTAGAATCATCTTGGTGGATGGGTATAATGCTGCGGTGTGTCTGTACCACATTTGTCTCTGATCCTTGTAGTGGTTATCTTAAATGCACCTTTGATCTTTCTTATCATTTTTTTAAATTTTGCCAGTATCCATTTATTCACCCCCTGTATGCTGCTTCACCTAAATCAGACTAAAATCTATAAATTTAGTATTTAAGATTGAAGCATGAATTTATCAGTCTCACTGGAAAATGACTTAAACACATTGTGACCCAGAGATAAAAACAACCTATTTTTGTATATGAGTATAGTGAAACTGTACCCCAGGAAAACAAGAAAACTTTGGAGTCATTCAAAACTATTATGATTATTATGACTGTTTTGAGATTAATTTTTTAAGCCAATCTAATGGGAAATAGCTGTGCTCTTTCTTCTACTTTACATGTCTTTGTTTCACTCCATTGTTTTATTAAGCTTTATCTTAGTCAAAGGTAACTCAAATTGAAATGCTAATAACCATTTCACAGTATATTAAGTACTTAAGCTATTCTCCAGCAGTTCTAATTTTTTCCTCTGAATTTAGGTAGTTTTGATTTTCTTGAGCTTCTTTCTATACAGGTCTAGAAAGATGCTTAATTAATTTAAAATTGTATACTTACAAAAACAAGAATTGTACTGAATAGAAGAGGTGCTTCAAAATAAAAACTGAGCCAACTGTATTAGGAAAGTTCTACAGACTGTAGACCACTGATCTTGATTTCAGCTCTTATCAAGACAGAACTAAAGTATGTAATTTCTGTACAGAATAATAAATCAGGACATCCAGGAGTAGCCAACATGGGTTGGTTCTTTTTACAAGATAGATGTGCCTTCCATGTCATTAATGTATTAGGTAAAGCTGCCAGTAATAATGAGATGATAAATCAACTAAGCAAATATATATAAAACTCTACTGTTAAATGTAGAAAAATAAAGTTTTGACTTTGTTGCTTATGAGTTCTACAAAGAAATTTATGGTAGGGAAGTGAAAAAGAAGAGTGAGTAAAATATACCTGGGACATTAAAATGAAAGATGATGTAATTATAACTTCCATATATTCCTTAAGAGAGCTTATCAAAATCTAAATAATTTAAAATTTAAATATGTAATAAAATAATTAAATAAAATTAAGTAAATAATTTAAAGTTTCACGACCATGAATATCTTTTGCCTTCTTGTTTGTTGTAGATAGCTAAATTGAGAATTATAAAAAAATAAGATTTTTATTTAATCCACTCCCTGTGTGTTAGCCGCTGTTGTTATTCCAAGTATTGGGTGAGGAAATAGGAATTTGCCTGTTACTAACAGAAGTGGAATCGGAACCGGGAAGGTCAGCCCCGAAGCCTGTTCACTTACTTGGATGTCCTGAGAGCTGATAGGTCTGAGCGGCCTCCTAGCTTCCTGTCTCATCCCAGCTGCCCTCACCTCTGTCCTCACGCCAGCAGAACAGCTCAGTCCTTGCATTTTACTGCCTCTTCGCAGCATCTACCTTATTTGGCCTCTTTTCCCTTCCTTTGCTCCCTCCTTGGGGTTCCCCACCGACACTCTGCCGAAGCTCCTCCTCTGAGGCGGGCTTTGCTTTCCCAGACCCCTCTTCCTCCTCCTAGTCATTCCGTGTTGCATTGCACCCTCTATTCTCAATGCTCATCTCGTATATGCCAGTGATAACTCTCCCTTCAACTCCAGGGCTTATTCTTAAATATCTTGCTAAATGAATGAATATTCATAAAGTCAAGACAAAAATTTGAAAATAATACCTCTGTTCAGTACAGCAGATTTCTGGGGTAAATCCTCAATGCTTACTTGTTTGGCAGTTACATAATTTGGGTACCAGGATAATTTTTAAAACCTTTTTCTTCTGCAAGGTAGGTGGACAGAAATATATTACCAGTTCATTTGTTTTTCAGTTCTAAATGGGCATCAGAATTCCACAAATCCAGAAATATTTTGATGCATTATTTTGACTGGCATGTTCTTTGGAAGAAAAACAACCTAAATTTTGTGCTCATTTTAATTTTTGATAGAAACTATTACAAAAAAATTAGGTGGGGAGGTCGTTTTAAAAATGAATGATGAGGAAAATCGAGGGTAAGCATATGTGTTCTTCAAAAAAAGAATGAGAAGAAGAAAAAAAGATAAAATACAGGTCATCATAGGAGCCCCCAGTTGACAGTCCCCCTGTTCCCGGGGAACCCGTCAAGCCCTGCTTTCCTAGAGGTCGCCAGCCCCTGGTGGGGAGAAGGGCCAGCCTGCAGCCTCTGCCCCTGCCTTTAAAGCAAACCTGAGGAGAGGCATGTCAGACTTACTAAGGCCTTTTCTCCAAAACCGTACTGCAGAGCCCACTCTTTGTCTATTCCTTCCTCCATTTTCCCTCTTTCTGTCTTTTCCTGAGACCATTTCCCTAGAGTCCTAAAATTTTGTCCCTGCAAAAGATTGTCAAGATCCTCTGGTCCAGCCTTCCTCCATGTAAGCAATGAGGGCTGAACACCAAGGACATAGCTTCTTACTGGCATAGGTGGAACTAGGATTAAAGACTTCAGTAACCTCATTATTTTCCTCTTAATGTTAAATAAAATTATTTAATATTCCCGCTTAATATTTAGATTCCTTCCCTTTTGAATTCTCTTTTGGCAATAATTTTTAGTACTTGTTTTAGGCACCTAAAATTTACTGTCATTTTAGAGGAAAGTCTAAGCTTAAAATATCTAAAAATAAGATTTTAAACTAAATACTAAATTCGTTTACTGTTACCTATTACTTTTTATCCATATCTTGGTTGATTAAATATCTTAGAGAAAAATAACATCAATTCCGACTTGTCTTCTAACCGCCAACCAGTAGCCCCGTAAATGCTGAGCCCTTCGCCTCCCTCTGAGCCTGGCCTCAGCTGGCCTGGCCTTCCAGGGCCCTCGCCGTCCTCCTGTGCATCTCAGATCCACCCTGTTCTCCGGACTCAGTCCCGGTTCACACCCTTCCTCTCCTGCGGCGGCGGCCCAGGATCGCGGACCTCTGAGCAGTCATCCTGCCTTTGCAGCTTACTTGAAATTTCTCTTCTGCCAGTTTGGGTTTTTTCCTTTTGTATATGGGAGCCGGCATGGTGTGGCCCGGCCAGCTCCATTATGTGGCTTTTTTCCACCAAGTTTGTATGCTTAAAGACTCCATTTTGTTTATCTCATGCCCATTTAGACTTGCATTTGGTTCACGGTAAATAAGTATGGCTGAGTGTTTAGAGTTTTATTGACGGTTAACAATTGACTGTTAAGAGCAGAAAAGCCCTTGTGATATTAACATATTACTACGCCTTTTTTTCTGTTCTGGGATTTTTCTCACAGACTCGCCTATTTACCTGGGTTAATGTATTAGTTTGGCATTTGTGCTGAAGCTCTATAGAACCCAACTGAAGGGAGACTGATATTCATTGTTATGCTTGTTGAAGCTGTTGAGTGGTTCTGGTTGACACTGAAAACAGTTTATTGAGGTTAACTTAAATCTTTTTGTTAATTCAGGTTCTGTGGTTACATTCATTGATTTCATTCTGTTTCACTCCTCTGTACTTTTTTCAAATACCTATGGAATAAATATGTTATTTGCTAGGGATACAGTGTTAAGAACAATAAACACTTGCTTGCATGGACCTTACATTTTTTTTGAGAGGGCATCTCATATTTATTGATCAAATGGTTGTTAACAACAATAAAATTCTGTGGACCTTACATTTTTGACACAACTTTTGGAATGACCTTATGCCAGGAAGAACTTCTAGAAGAGATGCATATTTATATTCTCCTTTCAGATATAATTGTGTGCTACTCTGTGATATAATTGCTTTAATTGAATCTATTTGTTGTGGTCTACAAAATGGAATAGTATTCCAGTTTGATTTATAAAACTGATAAGTAATAAAGGGGGATTAGTCATCTGTAAACATAATTTCAAATAAGATAAAAGTGAAATTTATTTTGTTGTTTTAAAAAATAAGGTACTTATAATTATGGAAAATTGTATAGCTAGAGATCATGTTTGGCAGCGACTTGAGTCACCTTTGGGCTTGTTCCTATATTTGGACATCCAACCATTATGAAAATCATCTGTATTTCCCTCCTTTACACCTTCACATAAAGTAAAACGTTATGATGCAATCTGTAACTATTTGTCATAACTGCTTGTCATAATTGCTAAGTAGAAAATAGAACAAAACATTGGCAGCCCATGTCTGAATGGGCTACCTTGGCTAAATAACCAACACAGTTGGTTTCTTGGAGAAAAGGAGGAGGAGGTTAAGTTGCTGTTCTTCTTTTCTGACCAGTGCGCACCTTCCAGGACTCCAGCTAGATCCGTTCTTAACTGCATATTTTAGTCATCTAGAATGGTGACAATTTAAATTTAAATTAATTAAAATTAAATTAAAAATTTATTTCTTCAGCTGTACCAGCTACATTTCAATAGATGCATGTCAGTAGTGGCTACTGTATTGGCACAGTGCATATTAGAACATTTCCATCTTCCAAGAAAATTCTGTTGGCCAGAGCTGGTCTGGAAAATAAAGGTTCCAATGTTCATATGATAAGACATTTTAACATAATGCATTTCATAATTAGAATAGTCATTTTTTTTTTTAATTGATTTTTAAAAATCCTGAGAATTAGAGCAGGTAAGTAGAGAACAAAATGAACAGAAAGCAGAGGGGATATTCTGTTCAGTTAAAAAAAAAATGTAATAAAGTTGGCATATATATTGGATTTTGAAAGTAGAATGGTTTAAACAGGGTCATGAATTTAGGCAACCTTCTAGTGGTGACTCATGTAGTGGGTCATTTATTTATTGATTAACCAGGGGTTATGCCTGGGGACTATGATACAGTATTTCAGATTTAGAATATTTATCTTGATATAATAAGAGATCCTACCTCTTAAAATGTCCTTCCTTTCATTAATGTAATCACATGAAAACATATATTAATCTTCTGTTTAAAAATACATATGTTTTTTTTCCTCATAAAGCTACATTAACTCTGGTTCTTCTCTACTCTTTCCATCTCTTACCTGGGTGTGTTTTCTAGTGAGATTACTCAGCTAATTACTAAGTGAGTGTGGATATAACTTGGTGAAAGTATATGTAAGGTAACAATGTCTTGAAACTAGTAAACACTTCCCTTTTGAAATGGATAATCTTACGAACTCATATTACTTTTCATAATAACAATTTACTTTTGCTTTTTAAGTTTTTTATTTAATGAAAATCTAGAAATCCTTAGATAAGTAGAGGTCAAGTTTATGCGCTACTGTTTCATTCATTGAATCTAAATTGTAGAATGTATACTGGTAGAGCAAAATAATTTCCTGTTTCTCCATGGAAGAAACACTCAAGGAGAAAAAAAAACCCATAGCAGTTCTCAAGTCGTGATTTGGGACTCCATGTTGAGTTGTTGCCTTCTTTTGTTAGAGAATTTTCCAGCCTCTCTCTCTGCCATCTGCTGGTGGTTCAAACACTTACATGTTTGGTTTTAAATCTGATTTATTCTTATTTAAAATAGTAAAGTTTTGGGGGAAATGTTCTATATATATATTCACTTCTGATGTCTTTATGTAGTTTTGCTTATCATGTTTAATTATCTTTTTAGAGGTTATCTTAGCTTCTTTTTCAACTCTGTCTTTAGAGAAATACGTGAATATAAAATCTGGTAAAGATCGGAGACTGTGAAGGCCAAAGCATACACCACTAGGAGGTAAAGAGGAACAGACTTCTGATGAAAGTTCTCAGATACATAAGGAGTCATTTGGGAGTTGTTCAGGTCTTCCCTAATGTCTGATTTTGGGTTAAATATCAATCAGTAATCCTTCCTGCTCCTTTGTAGTTAGGACTACTTGACCGGAAATGAGCAGACCTATATTTTACTTTAAGTCCTAGTGTAAGGTTGGAAAATTGGTTTCTCGATAGCACCAAGGTTCTTTTCAGTCATCACATGCTACAGGTCTTCCTGCATTCATTAGGTCAAACCTTCAGCTCTTTGCTCACTTATTGTTCTGATTTCTCTTGGCTAGTGCTTACTAGTCTAAGCTATTCTCATTGTCTTGGGAAAAATATAAGCATTTTCCGTCCACAAACAAATGCTTCCATGAAATAAAGCCAGGCAAAGTTTTTAAAAAGCAAGACAAAGTATAGGAATTTTATTTTCTGCACCTTTAATCTTATTTATTAATTTCCTTTGGAGCTGCCCTAATTCTAGAGCCTTAGATTCATGGGCCAATTATTTGCTCATCATTTTCTCAAAGAGGAAATGTAACCCAAAATATTAACCTCAACTTTTTTTTCACAACGAATAAGGTTGAGAGAGGTAAGATAGTATTTTAGGCCCGTATTTAACGGCAAAATGGAACAGAAATGCAAGTTTCTGCCTCCTGGATCCGTACCCTTCATATGAAATTGCAGCAATACTTGTTACTAGTCCTTCTGGTACTGTAACTGTATAGAAAATTGACTTTTATATAGTTGTCATTTTTATAGTTGAAAATAGTCTAATGTTGGCATTTCAAATAGTTCATGTCAATGTATTAGGGCTCTCATATATCATTTTAGATCTACATCTAATAGTGAAAAATAATGTTCATTAAAAGTTGTTTACCCAGTTAGATGGGTCTGTGCACACTGTTTGAAGGATTATTTGATCACAAGATGTGTGTGGAGTCCAATTGGCACAAGAGTACCCACTAAGCCGCATAGCTCAGTAAAGAATGCATGATGCTTCCATACTATGCTTTGGCATTATATGAAAAATCAGAACTATTTTATCATGACCAAGTGGGTTCTATCGTGTAGCTCCATTTCTCCTAAACCAAAATGCTCTGTCTGGTGATGAAAGAGGGCAGAGTCTTTAGATGTATTTCCTGATAACGTTACAGGGGTCTCTGATCTGGGGAGTATGTTTGTGCAGAAATGTTTGCCCTAATAATGATGGTGAATTTAGGGAAATGAGCGGGGGAGGGGGGGGAGCATAACACAGTACAATTCATGCCTGCTTTTGTCATACTTACACTGGTCTTTTTAAAAAAGATGTTAGGAATTGAACATGGCTCCAAATCTGTGGATCTCAAAAGTTGATCTTTTTAAGGGAGGGGAAGTTACGCTTGAAAGAAGGCTTATTTACTTATATATTCTGGAGTTTGATTGACTTTATTTTTCTCTGGGGACATAATTTTGGCACGATTTTCTGAGGAGTTAATTTTCTAGTAATAATAAAAATGCATGTATTCTCCTATCCCCACCCTCAAACACCTGTTCATTTGGGATGTGCACAAATAATTAGAGACATGTTTCTGGGCTTGCCTATAAAATTCCTTAGCATAGAGTTACGATGACCATATTAATAATCATCAGGCTGCTTGAGATTTGTTGGGAGAAGCAAAGAAATTATTTTAGGGGGGATGAGGAATGGAATGATTCTGATTGCGTGTGTTTTAGGTTCTCTGTGGTGCCAAATTTGAAAGCCAGTTTTGTTTCTTCAGATGGTGAAAATCCCCCTCCCTCGCTCCTCCTGCCTTAAATCTGGCTTTTACCCAAGCCATGTCAATTTTTGCAAGTCAGTTGAGAATGTCAAAGTGACTGGTGTTGAAAGAGCCAATATGTTGGAAGACGCTTAAAGCCAAGTGGAACATTTATATGAATTGAAGAACATATTAGAAGATGATGTTTTAAAAATCAAATTTGAAAAAAAAAACCTGTTGAATTAATACTTGGATACCAGATGTATCCCTGATAAATACTTGGAACAGATATTCCCCAATAAGCACTAAAATTACCATTTTACAACTGAAGTAATGTATCCTGTGGGTACGTTTGCGAAGATACGCCAACAAAAATACATGCAGAGTTCTTGAAGTAATAATGCAAATAAAACATTTCATATTACAATTTTAAAATAACAATCTTGGGAAGCAAGAAAAAGTCTGGAAGACTTTTTGTTGTGTCTAAATTCTGCTTTTACTCTGGTCTTTTGGCAGTTGGGTTTTTGATATACTATAATTGCTGAAGTGTCTTTGTGTATATTGGAGGACTGAACTGTCTGACAGAATTCTGGTTGGAAATCTCACAAATTCTAAATAATAAAAGGAATAAATATGTTTTGTTTGCTTTGTTGCCATAATTGCCTATTTTCATATTTTCCTGAATTCTGTTGGTGCCGTGGCTACTATGGAGTCACTAAGCAGCTTTTACCACGTTATGATTCCCTCATTGTGCGTCGCCATAGCCCCCATGTGGTGTGCAGTGATTGTGGTCCCAGTGTACCAGGATGCCACAATGTGCTGCTGTGATTCGCTGCCCACTTTGCCCACCGAGCTGCTCCACCCTGGTGTCTTCCCTTTGGAGTGAAGAATGTGAGGGAGGGAAAAGAAGTAAGGGAACACTAGGACTCGGTGTGATTGAAATAGAGTAAATTAAATCCCACAGAAATTTCATTTACTTCTAGCTATACATGGCAGTTTCAAACACTTAATTGGCTGCTTCCTGTAAAGCCATGTTTTTATAAGAAATTCCTCTTAACCTCCCTCTACTCTTCTTCAAATGAAAATTTCATTCCAGAATGATTTTTTTGTATCTTGTTGAGGTGGAGAGGAAGTGAAAAATGTAGTAGCAAATGTGAATACATATTATTTAAAATGAGAATTGGATATAGGCCTAGATTGGATGTTACACTTTAAATATTGTGTTAAAATCAATAATCTTATATAAAAAGTATTCTAAAAGTAATTTCAAAGAAATTTCCTAAACATTTTAAAATACATTTATTGTATCTTAAGTTTGTACTTCTAAGTTTCTCGCATTATATGCCTATTTTTGTCCCATTTAATTTTTAGTTCTTTTATAAAAATGTAAGCTTGTTTTCTTCAATTGTTTTAATGAGTTAACTATATTAATATAATAATTTTTTAAAAATTATGTGCTATTGCAGTGTAAGAATAACAATAGGTCGTCAATTAAAAAACATTTCTTGTTATTGAGTAATTTGGAAAGAAGCTAGGAAATCTAGGTTTTTGACCTACAGAAGATGTAAACATTTAAAGGGCTTCAGTTTTTTGATAGAAATAAGTAACCTTTATAAAATACTAAATATTTTGTTTTACCTTAATATGAGTCATGAGATAGAACTTTTAATGACATGTAACATTCATGAAATGACTTTGTTTTCTGGTAGACAGAAATTTTTCATTGTGTGCTATTTAATAGTATCTGCAAACATCTAGAATCACAGGTATCAATAAAGCATGTGCATGTTGTAGATGATTCACGCTTGTGTCCATGTGTGTGCACATTCTTTTCTTTTACATAGGACGTATGGAGAGGTTGACCTCCCTAAAGGATAAGTTTGAAAAGGAAGGAAATGGAGATCTGCCAGGCTTGTTGGCTAGAATCATGGACAAGAGCAAGGCCTGTCTGAACTGCCACTCAGTTTTTATTCTGCGAGTTTGCAGGGTTGGTGATTAGAGTGGCTTTCGCCCAATTATGCTGTGATTATTCTGCTGCACTGTAATTGACTGGGGAGATATGCTAATACCTGTCATTTGGGATGATAAAAGATGAGCGGGGGACGCAATGCATTATTTAGCTGGCTGTGTGATAGATGAGGGATGCGCAGAGTGCTTTAATTGCTGAGAAGAGAGGTTAAGCTGAACGAATGGATGAATTAGAAATGAGTTTTTTTATGGCTTGTGGAAAAGAAAAATAAAGGAAAATGTGCCTTAAACTAAAGCAGCAGATAGAAATGAGCACAACGAAACTAGATCCAGGCAGCTTGCTTTATCAATTTAAATATTAACAAAAAATTCCGTTTAGAGTTCAGTAAATAATAACCAGAAGGAGAATATACAATAGATTCTCATATTAAGCAAAAACTATTGTTAAAAGAATTGTTCTTATTTGAGATGATAATATCTGTAATTTATAACCTCTTAAATTCATACTGTATTTAGGTAACACTGAAATGTAATATGCAATAAATCTGAATTTCATGCTTTCTATCTTTTGACTGTTAGCTTAGAGATATCTAGATTTCTTGTGCCAGTGTATCTTTCAATAAATGCAGGCAGAGAAAGGCCAAAAAAAATCCAAGATTATTTATAATACTAGAAGAAAGTAATAATATAATTAGTGGGAAAGTGTATAGCTAATTCTTGAGTGATAGGATCTAAGACTGTCAGGTACAGCCCTCATACACCACACACTTAGGTATTGGTATTTTTATGGGAAAAAAATAAGAAAAGTGCAATTTTCCCTTTCATATGGTTTCCTTTTCTCACACCCATAATCTTATATCTCTGTTTATCAAAAGTTACTTAAAAATACTCTGTTGTAGTCTGCATGGTTATTTATGATTTGATGTTAGTGTTTTCCTTTATTTTCATTTTGTGCACTTCATGGTAATTACTTTGAAAATATAGACAGGGCAGCAGTTTGCAGAAAAGGACTGTGACAGACCGAAGGGTGAGGCCTTGCACACATTGCTGGCTTTCACATACATCGCACAGCACCAGGTAACGATGTAGGAAAGTGTTGTCCCCAAACGTGCAGTTTTGTCTTGTAGGTGAAGCAATGGGAATACAGGTTGAATAGCAGAAGTTGTGTTTTTTGTAAAATGAAGAAAATGACCCTCATATATTGTTGAATTATCTGCAGACAGACTAGCCTCCAAGCCTGTATGACTCGTCTGGTGTAGCAGAATTTATCAGGGAATAGCTTTCAACCAGGTTATTGAATGGTAATGGATCTGTCTAGAATAAAGCATGCCTACTGGAATAGATGTCAACTGCAGACAGATGCTATACTCTGCTACTCAAATAAGTTTTGGTGAAGCTGATCGCTTTCCTCTGATACAATCGGCACCTCTTTTGCACATTCCTTCTGAAATAAAGTGAAGTTTCCTTCTGGATGTTTTTAATCATTATCTTTCTTGGAATTCCACAGTAAATTCTTGTTCCTTCCTAACTCTGTCAGACAGATATAATATGAAAGCTGCTTCTATAGAACATCTTGTAAGGCAGAGTAAAAGTTAAAAGGGAAATACACATCCTCAAAGAACTTAAAAGTAAATGGACAAAGGACAGACACAGCAACTTACGATGATCAACAGCACCTACGAATAGTTTTTTCAAGCTTTAGTTTACCAATGTAAACTACGTTTCATTTGATGCCACACTGAGCTAACTCCGTAAGGAAGGGTGACAGCAGCACTTCGGAGACACAGTGTCTTGATTTTTTTCTTGTCAAGAATATAAAAAGAATAGTATACAAACCTATTTAATTTTGTACAACTTAAAAAAAAATACTAGCAAGTTATTATTTCTCCTTCCTACTAGGCAATTATTCAGCCCTGAGACAATATGCTTGAATCTTGGCTATAATCATCATTGCTTGAATATGAAAATGATTTTTTTCCTTAAGATCCTTAGTTTGAAAGTTTTGCTTTGTTTAATATTGTCAGAAAAATCATGTTTGTGACTTCAGTTGTTTACTTGATGTAATATGTCTCCTCTTAAATTTGATTAACAATAGCATGAAATTCTTCCTTTCCACAGTTGTGTGCTTGGGAACAGTGATATCACCATTCTTTTACCTTAGATTAAGTTCTTCTCCTTGGAAATATTCTTATTTTACAACTGAAATTTGTAATAATGGAGAAGCATAGAACTAATTTTCTTAATTTCCTTAGCATCTTTTAATATCCCTACTGTCCAACTGAAGGTTTTCTTTTTTATGGTGATGAATTAGTGTTTTTTATAGACATAGATGGTTACTTTATAATTTAAAATATGATCATAGAATTACTGCTACAGGGACTTGAGAGCTTATATAGTCCTTCTTTGCTTATGTTATAAGGGTAGGAAGTGAAGCTTATGAGAAGACAGCTGAGCCACTAAACTCTTTATCTCCTTGCTCCTAATCTGCGGCATTTTCTTCTATGCCTGTGGAGGTGGTTCTTGCCTAATGAGCAAGGTATATGGAAAATAATTGTACACATTAAGCTGTGCATGGGAAAAGAACCACAATATCAGCCTACTCGCTCGTGTCCCTAGTACAAATGTGAGTGCTCAAGTTGGTTAAAACACAAATGGTTAAAAATATGACACATATATTATACATCTTCTCTTAACAGAAAATGTATAAATGTGCATTATGTGTTCCTTCCCCTCCGTCCGTCTTAGATGTGTTCCTTCCCCTCCGTCCATATTAAGAGCTGTGTCAGCCATACCTAATTGTATAGCAATTTTTAGCAATTCACTCATCTCTAGTAGAGTCGGGGTTTTCAACACCCCCTTTTACATCTGTACATCACTTGGTTCCATATTTTATTCCAGTTGTAATGGGTGGAATGTGTACCATAAACATGCTGAGGGGGAAGCACAGCTAACTGTTGGGAAAGGAATGCCTCAGCGGCTTGAGCAGAGAAGTAGAAGGGCTGTTGGAGAGTGGCCTCCTCCACCAGAGCCTTGAGCAGGTGTCAGGAGGTAATGAAGGGCTGAGGGCTTCATTAGCACATGCAGCCTATGCATCAGGTGGAGGGTGGGCAGTTTCTGCTGTGTGAACATGGAGGCTATTTTCACTGCTTTCCCTTGCTGTCCTCTCTACAACCATTTAATTTCCTTAAGAAATAGCAAGTACTTATTTCCTTCTGCATCAAGCCAGGTCCTCAGTAATGTGCTACTAGAAAAGATATAGGTCATTACTTAGTTTACTAACAAATAATCATTCATTTACCTATCTTATTTTATGGTTTTGATGTTCTTCTTGTCAGTAGATAGTGCTTTTGTCATTGTCATGTAAATTCACCTGTAGAACTTGCACAAAGCACCCTTGGAGAAAAGCTGCTCAACTTTTTGTTTTTAAAAAAATGCAAGTGTAAATAATCATCTTAATTCTGAGCCTTTAGTGCTCACCATAATATCTCCCTGCAATCTAAGTTTAATTATAATATTCTTGATAAAGATGGAAGACTGACTTGTAAAACAAGGAAAATTTAAAAATTCTTAGAGGTGCCCTCTGGTTAGATTTGAAAGGAAAGGGAAATTGCTAATGTGTTAGTGTTCTACTGCTGAGTAACAAATTACCACAAGTTTAATTTATTAAATACTTCAGGGTTCCCATGGGTCAGCAGTCTCGTTACTGGGTCGTCTGCTCAGGTCTTACAAGGTGGAAAGATTGAGGTATGTTGGGGCTGTGGCCTCACATGAGGTTCAGGCCTTCTTCCAGTCTCTCTGGTTGTTGACAGGATTCACTTCCTTGTGGCTCTTGTTCTGAGGTCCCCACTTTCTTGCTAGACATCAACCATGAGTGATTCCCCATCACAGGGCCCTTTCCACAACATTGTGCTGGCAGGAAGTTGTTTCACATCTCTCCCACCTGATTAGGTCAGGCCCATTCAGGATAATCTCCATTTAGTAATTCAGAGTCAACTGCTTAGGGACCTTAATTACACCTGTAAATCCCTTTGGCCCTGTAATGCAATATAATTGCAGGAGTGTTGTCATATCCACAGTCTTATACTCCAGAGGAGGGAATCGTGAGAGAATGTACACCAGGGCCTGGGCATCATCGGGTCATCATAGGTCAGCTAATGATTCATGTGTGCTAGCATATTTGAGAGATTAAAAGGTTTTTTTCTATATGAACTCAAAGTGTCCTTAACTGAATTTTTTTAAAATGCAGTTCTGGAAAAAATGAAAGTAGGATATAATAGAACATATTTGACTGACACATTGAAAATAAATGAGAAGTACCTTTAACAGAGCTATCTATCATAATAGCAGTTTTATTTCTCATGCTGTTAGCTCCTGAGGTTTTGCTCCAGAGCAAGAGAAGTCATTTCTTACTATAGAATCTTACTGCTCAGGTACTGATGTACCTTTTGGGTAGGTGGAGAACGGTTTGTATTTTTGTTTCTGGTGCTTCTGTTGAAAGGTTTTGATAATTTCAATTTCTTCTTCCTGTAGATAATGTTTGGTTGTGAGCTCAGGAATCTTCAGTCATGCCAATTATAGAAAATGAAGTCTGGTGATTCTGGTTAGTTTTATGGACTTGAAATGCTGAAGAAATGAAATTCTCTTAATATGTTAAAAAAGTCACCATTTTGACATTCACATTTGGCTAATCATTTTTGGAACATATAAAGAAAAACTTGGCTCATGAAATTTACTTTTGTTTTCATTTTAAAATAATTACATAATTTTCACACAAATTCTGTGGATCAAGCCCAGATATAATGTATTAAAAAGTCCGAATTATCTTTTGTCTTTTTTAAAAATCAATTTTATTCTCTTAAATCTATGTACCTACATAAAAATATTTCAAATTTCTGTGCCAACACTTGATTGCTTTCACACTTACTTTAGAAAAATATATATATATTGTAAAATCCTAAATAAATATAGGATTTCTATGAACTTGATTTGAATCCTGGTATAGAAATTCCTGTGAGCCAAGAATTTAAACAGGCAGATGTGAAGCAAATCTGCAATGTTTTAGAGTTACCTAGATTATGAAAATGTGATAAATATTTTAGTTTGAAAAATAATGAATATTTATTGCATTTGACTGTAGACTTTAAAGTTCGGAAGGGTTAATTTTAGATATGGTTGATCTGATGGACAACATACTGCATAACTATAATTGGATAGTTTTCTAATCTAACAGAAGAATTACTAATGTCACATGAAAATTACTAATTTTGTTCCTTTTGCAGAGCTTTTTGAGTTTTAATTGAATATTCTGTGGATTCTTACTTTTTGTGAACTATGTGTGACTATATATATAGACTATATAACATAGACTATATATATGTGTGACTATATAGAAGAAAAGCAGTGGCATAGTATAGCAAGACCTACTTAAATACAAACTACAATGGCCCAGTCATTGTTCCGTGTGATCCCATGGCTTCCTGTATACCACACCCTCACCTCACTTCCAGTAGGGTCAGGAAATTTAAGATATGGTCAGGTGCCTACCTGAATGACACCAGGCTTTTCTTTAAAGTATTATTTCAAGTATTTCTTGACCTACTTTATGCTGATCCTTGTGCTAGGTTATTTATTTTCTTCCATTCTGACGACCCATCCCTTCTGATGACATGATATTTAATAGGAGTGAGTCTGTGATCAGAGAGGACACAACTGTTGGACACAGATCCTTGTCTCATTCACCTCGTGCTGAGGACACCAGGCTGAGTGAGACATAGGTCCAGCTCTCACTGAGCTTCCATTGCAGTTGGAGCAGTTGGGCTGCGTAGCACATGGCAGGTGCTAAATGGTTATGATATAAGAAGTCTCCTTAAGAGGAAAGTAGAGTGTCATCTGGGGTGATAACACTTTGAATGGTATTTAACTTGATACCATTGGAGAGTGGTCTCACAGGCAGGCGGGAATGAGCAGACAGATTTGGCTGGGGCTAATGACTTTTATAGGAAAGAGGTTGGACAGCCTTGAACACTTCCCTAAATGTTTCATCTAGTCCCAACATGATGAGGTATAACCAAAGGCACTACAGCTTGCAAATGAGTTTTTGTTTTAAGAAAAGAAAGATTAATTTGTCAACAGTACCTCTTCATATAAGAAAGAAACTGGCTTTGGAGAGGGTGTTTTGGTTAGTTGTATTCTTTAGCTTTTTAGAATCAAATGAGAAAATGTGGAAGTGCTTGGAACATAGTAAGTTGTATAAATGAAAGTTTTACATTATCATTTGTAGCAGCTTGTTATATAATAGGTTTACAAGATGTCAGGAATAGAAGACAGTGGTAAAATAACTCCATTAGCTAGAAAATGGTTTAGATAAAATAATCAGCCAAACTAAGCCGTTGCTTTTTAAAGAGATAGTTTAAAAGTTACACATTTGTTTTTTGCTTTCCTGCCTGAAACCTTCATTATATAGTGAATTTGTTTGTAAATATTCAGTAGTATGCTATAAAATATGAGGTTTGTTGAAGATATGATCCAGTTAATTTAATGGCAATTGGTCAGTTGGTAAGTGAAAGAAACATTTGTCCTTGTATTTTACAAAAAGTTTTCTGAAATCGGTGTCGACAAGTTCTCGGACTCGTTCATTCAACATTTATTAATTGCTTTCAGTGGGCTGGCCCTGTGGAAAGCCTGGGGATAAAATGACCCAAGTGACCCTTAATTTCTTTCCACCCAACCCTGCTGCCTGGCTGGACCTTGTGGCCTTGAAGCCCCATTCTTGGCCTGGAAAGATTTTGTGACAGAGAGCACAACCTTTTTTGAGTATTAGTGATTCTGCTTTGCCCATGTGTCTCAGAATTCAGAAAGTGCTTTGTAGGAGTTTGCATGAGATACAACGTATTTGGTTTTAGGGAGGACAAGGAGGGGAGAGGTTTATTTCAGTGCTGTTACTTAATCAGCATCCGTACTGCCACTTCACATCAGAGTCTGTCCTTTCCAAGTGTGTTAGGCCTTTTGGGCAGCACGTCAAGGGACATGTATTGTTCCTGGCAGGGCACTTGAATTTCTAATTACCAGATTCCTGACTTAATTGCAATTACCTGGACACCCAGGCAGTGAATTTTTGGAAAAGAATGTAATTAGTGAAACAGGAACTTTGCTGCCAACTCCTTGTCTAGATACTAACACTAAATAGGACACTGATAAGTTCACATCTGTAAAGACAACCCACCATTTGATAAAAACAGCTATTGAAATAAATTATGTATAGTACAGTTCAGCTTTAGATTCAGAAACAAATGTGTTAAAGCAGAGAATGTTCAGTTTTTGCTTAATGATAGTGCACAGTATGCATGTGTATATCTTTAAAGACCAGATAATTACCTGGAGTAAAAAGAATTATTTAGCAAATACTCTATTTCTACATGAGCACATGCATTAATACTTGGATTAATAAATGTAAAATCCCAAAGTCCATGCTCACTGGAAGAAAAATCGTTTTCTCATACTTATTGCTTCAGTAGTAATTTTTCTTAAATAATACTTTATATTAAGCATCAATTCACACACAACTGAAAGTTTCAACCTGGTTACAAATACAGATTTAAACTTATTTTAAAAGCATCGTAATATCTTTACAGCAAAATCTGAAGTATTTACTTTTCTATTTCTCCCATTTTCTCATCTTATTCAGTATTCCCCCCCACCCCATGCTGTCTTAGCGCAGATTCACAGTCCTGAGATGGTAATAAATATCTACTTACGGCTTATTTTACACATTTTGATTCAGTCCTTAACCCCCTGCCAGTTTCTCTTCACAGCTTCTCTGAGCTCTGTCCTTCCTTCCCGTCTCAACAAATCCCTTGTCCACACCAAGGTTAAGTTTGTCCATCTATGGTTAGTTAACTCATAAATGATCTTTTACAGCTTCTTCCCCATGGAACTGCTGGTCTTTTTCATTTTTAGCCTTTTTTTTTTAGCCTTGAAAAATGTCAGATGGTGGAGCGCCCCCACCCCACGCTGCAGAAGGAAGCCTCTGAGCAGAGAGAGAGGCTGTGTCTCTCCTGAGCACTTTACTCAGGCGTCCCCCACCTGAGATGATCTTATTTGTCTTTGCCATAGTTCAGTTGCTTCTGATTCCTTACATGGAGAACATCTCTTACTTGAGTATCTTTTTGTACACATTTTACAGCAAATTAAGAGCATAGACTGGAGCCTAGCTGCATTTGAATTTACACTTAGCTGTTTAAATAATGAGCATATATAATAGTAAGATTTTAAAAGGCAATAGCAAATACCTCAAACAGTTGTGAAGATTGAATTAGTCATGTAAAGCCCTAGAGTAGTACCTAGCACATACATGTATGTGTGTTTCTTGCTGCTTTTGCTGTATTCTTGTTATTTAAGTCTCATATCAACCCTGCAAGGTACTTGTAGCAGGTATCATAACTGTTCCATAGAGACTAACACATAAGCACTAAGGGGTTAAGTCATCTGCTAACTTTCACGTACTTTCTATGAATATACTTCTATCACGCAGCTGATGGTAGATCTGGGTATTAGGTTCAGGTATTTTAACTCCTGGTTATTAGAACTTTTTCCACCCATCTACCTGAGGGTTTCCAGGTTCAAAAAAATAAAATAGAGATCACCCAGCTAATCTCGGTTAAATATGTCCAGAATATTGCATGGCAGATGCTTAACTATAACAAATTATTCATTGTTTATCTGAAATACAAATTTAACTGGGTTCTTGTATCTCATCTGGAAAGCCTAATCCATCCACAGAGTATCTACTCTGTGCCAGTCCTTGAATGATATACAAAAATTAAAAAGATACTTGATTAAATCCTTTCTGCACTTCTTCACATGTAAAATTTGTCTTTTATTTTGTAGGCAGTCCAGTTAAGGACAATTAAACCGAAGTGCCCATGCTCTAGTCTTCCCAAACCCACAACATGTTGTAGGTAGAGAAGTATTTTGATGAGAGACACACCATAGTAAATTTTTCCAGCAGCTAATAAACACTGAGTTTGCAGTGGGAAAAGTGAAGCAGTGCTTATGAAAGGAGCTAGAGATAGCCCATATGTACTGCCCCTTTTTGGAGATACTTAGATGTTTGACAAAGCAGTCATGATAATAGTCTCCTTTGTCAAGTCCAGCACTACCACTTTAGGTCTCTTGCTATTATGTTTTCCTACATTTCTGTTGTTCCTTCTGTTAATTGCTGTAAGTTGCTGTAGACATGAGTTTGGTTTTACAGTTTTCTCTGCTATGTTCATCAAAGTATGTGAAAGGGGCATCCCATGAGAAATTGGTAACTGGTCTGAACATGATTCTCTCATCTCCTTCTGTGATGTTTGTTGTTTTATATAGAGAATGTCAATCTGATAATGTTTTGAAATATATTTTAAAGAAATAGTGTCATTTCAGAATAGGGCTGACTGGGTCCAACTGGACCATCCTCACTCTCAGTTTGAAGAATCTAGTAGATCATATGGTGGCTCTTTTTTTGAATCTTAAGTGCCTCAGTGCCCTACAACAGAATATCTACTGGTACAGGTGAATGAGCCACCAATCATTTTCTCATGGCAGCAGGAAATACTGGGTAAGTGTGGACAAAAGAAGAGAATGAGCCTTTAATGAGCAACCAGCAAATACCAGACACTTGTCAGAGCACTTTACACATGCTTTTTCTTATAAAACACTGTCCTAAAAGGCTGGTGGTGTATGAATGAAAATATAGCCTCAGAGGTTAGATGGTTGGTACTGGAGGACACATGGCGGCTAGTAATTAAAAGCTGGTGCTTTTCTGCTCCACCAGATGTTTCTGTCATAGGGGCCATTTTGGTCTCTTGTTAGAAATTTTTTTTTTTAGATCATTGTGCTATTAATGATTGGTCTGTACAAAGTGAATTTAACTCTGTGTTTCTGTAAGATTGGAGTCTGTGGAGAACAATATATTAACTTATCAGGTATTTGTGAGTTAACAAAATGTCTATAAAATACTTAAAAATCACAGTTATTTATAATATCACTGTATCAATATTAATACATAATTTATATATTAGTAATATATATTAACAACAAAAATAAATCTTATTAAATGTACTTCTAAGAAGTCAACTTGCCTGTTTTACTTATACTGGTTGCTCATGTGTGGAGTTAACGCCAACAATCTATACCTTGTAGAACTTCCAATGGCCTGTGTGTTGTTACCAGGGAATATTTTAGTTCTTTATGGTTTATCACAGGGCAACATTACTTTAGCAAATGTGCTTAAGTCCAAGGTTTGATTCTCTATTCTGTGCAAGGCTCAGAAAGCAGTTTTACCAGGAGGATGCCAAGATTGATGAATTGTCTCTTTGGAGAACACCACTGACCACCTGCTGGCAGGCCTCTGCGGGAAGGGGTCACTTTGTGGGTGTGGTATCAGAATGTGGGATGGTTAAATAATTTGAAGGTTTTGTAATATCAGACTAAGATAGCCAGGCACCTTCATTTTTACAGTGGACATTCCATGCTATTTTCCATACTATATTATTACCCAATTATCTTAGATAGCTGTTAGCCTAAATTCCTTCTCCTGTTTTCAGCTTTGTCTAGTGGAACCTCTGTGATTCTTCTTTTTCTTTGCTTCTAATACTGATCAGCCTCTCCTTTGATTGATAAAGTTTTTCTTCAGATAGGTCAGTACAGCTGGTTTGATTGTAGGAAAATATTGCCAGCCTAGGAGCTGACCTTGCTCTTTAAAGTAACCACATATATCTGCTGAACAGTAATAGTTGTTTTTTATGTGTTTATAAACATTGAAATTCTACAGCCCATTTCTCCAGAAAGCTCATTTAGCTGTGTCCATCTGTAATACTGAAGAGCAAAATAAAACATTTAGAGGTGATATTGTTCTAATGATGTAGAAATAGTCTTCCTAGCATTTCTTTGTTTTGAGTGTATTGTTGCTCACAGTGAAGACCTTGCTTTAATTTTTTGCTCTTCCAAACTTTCTCATCCATGAGTATTTATAACTCAGTCCATGGAGTAGTCAAGTGGAAAGTGTACAGTGCTGACTGGAGTCATAGAAAAGACTTCCAAATGCTTCGTTAGCTGCTGTTAGCCAGAAGAACATCATGCCCGCTGTCCCCGCAGCCTAACTTCCAGTCTGGTAGGATTGCACTGTAGAGATGTGACCTTGGTGTGATCTCATCTCTCCCTTCTCCCTGCGCCTCTATCTCCTCTTTCATCTTAAGCTCTCTCCCTTCTTCCCTGTCTCCGCACCCCCTTTTTTTTCTCTTGGAGTCTTCTCTCTTTCTTCCCTTTTCTATACAAACACTAAAGGGAATTACTGTCTTTTGTTCTTTTTTTAAGAACTGAATTCAGTTCTTAAAAGTTACTCTACCTTTAAGTCCAAACAGAGCTTTTGCACCAACTTCAGCCTATCTGATGTAATTTGTTTAACAAAAATTGTTTGCAGTTAGTTCTGGTTATATATGAAAGGAATAAAGTAGTGTTTGAGCAAGAACATTATTAAAGCCGCATTTTTTCATATCTGGGAAAATTTACATTTGTAAGTTCCTATCTAATCCATCATTACCATCATGGTCAAAGTCATGAAGGATAGAAGTTTTTTTCAAAGTTTAAATGAGTGAAAACATTAAGGAAAATCTACAAGACAAATAGAAAATGCTCTCAAATACAATACTACTAAAGCTAACAAAGTAAAATTGCCTTTTTTTTTTAAGCTAGAACGACTTTCGTTTTGGATGTTATTGGTTCTGTAATTGGGACATATTCCATATGTGTATGTATGCCTTTGACTTTGTCAATGTAAATGATGACCACACTGTTTTCTACTTCCTTGTATTTTAAATTTAAAAATTGCCTCTAATTGATGAAATGTGCCTTTATGGTACAGTTATTTTCAAATGCAAGCATTCCTGTGCCGACCCTTGGCTTCATGGGCATGCTGGTCTTTGACCCAGAACTGGTAAATGAACCCTGCAGGGAAACCATTAGAGAATTTGAACAATTGTGTAGTGGGATCAGGGGTCAAACCATTACCTACCCATAGGCACTTCCGTTTGCACTGGACTCTTGCTTTTCTGAAAGCAGGTCGTGTATTCAGGGCGGGTACTGAAGAAGAGCGTGTCACACGCTGGTGCTCGCCTACCAGGATGAGGTAGGGCTGTAAAGGATTCAGAAGATGGCTGTTTTATTTTCTTTTATTTGCTTTTCTCCTCTTATGTTCTGACAAATGGCTGTGAGGTTGTGTCCAGAAGTCAATTTTTTTCAATGTGAATATTGGATAAGGATGACGTAAATTCAGGAAAATGTTTAGATTATGAGTGTGCAGCTTGGTACATTTCCTTAAGTGAGTACACTTGGGTAATCTGTACCCCCAATTCAGAAAACACCCCAACAGCCCTCTTGTGCTTCTTTTGTATCATTATTCCATCCATTTCTCAGTCCCCACCATAACCACTGTC
Organism: Manis javanica; assembly: GCF_040802235.1. Lineage (NCBI taxonomy): Eukaryota > Metazoa > Chordata > Mammalia > Pholidota > Manidae > Manis > Manis javanica. Next base: position 71,715,082 of record NC_133168.1, read on the forward strand.
CTAAATAGAAGTCATCAAAGAGCTGCCAAGCACTAATTGTAAGCCATTCTTTATTCAGTCTTGCTACAGAAAATCGTCTTTCTCTCTACTTTAAAATGTTAAAAGGTTCTGTATAAAGAAAATACAAACCTGATTAAAAGAGTTTATATCAACATAAGTTTTCACTCTTGCATTGCATACAGCTAGGAAAAGAAATTTTAGAAGTGATGGATGTCCCAGAAGACAGGATTCTTTCTGTTGCAGTAGAAATCAGTTACTTAAGAGTTAACCTTTAAGAATTATAGAAAAGAAGTTACAGTTCAATTCTTTTCAATTTTGTTTTGACTGTTTTTCCTTATGTAATTATTATTTTCTGAGGACTATATATAATGTCAGAATTTTAAAGTGTCTCCTGACAAATAATGCCTATTAGCTTAAAATATCTTCCATTAAATATCTAAATATCTTAATGAAAGAAGTCTTGATTCTAATGACATGTTAGGCCCAAACACCATCCGATTGCATGATGTTATTCTGGTCTTTAACAGGTAGTTTACACTGGATTCAGGGTATCTGAATATCTCTGGACATCTCTTATTCCAAAGAATGAATCACATTCAGTCCTGAACACCAGTGGTGGTGTTTTGCCACTTTCCATCCTAGCGGAGGTCCTGAAAACTAATTGCAGTGGGAAGATTTTCACTTTCCATCAAGTCAAAACTAAGAATTTTTTTTGTGGGAGAAGATGCCCTTGGAATGTTAAATGATTTTCATTCTAGGAAAACAGTGACCCTTCTGGAAACACTGATAGAGCACCATTTTTTTCTTTACTCTGGCTTTTTCCTTGTGTTTTCTTTGCCTTCATTTGGCATAGGAGTGGGAAGAGTAACAAGCAGGAGGAAAACATGGATGAGAACATAGCATGGGAGGGGAAGTTAGAGAACTGGCCTGGAATTGTGACCCAGCTGTCTCCCCCTCTGAATCGGTTTCCATATGTATAAAATGCATTTGCTTGTCCTTGCCTGAGGAGACAGCTGTCAGGATTAAATAACCAAATGGTTTGGATAAAAAGATAACAGCTACCATTTACTATACTCCACTATTTAGGATTCTCCTGTTATTAATAATACATGATTTATATATGTACTATTCTGAGTTATTTCTTTTATATCATTATAAACACAAATTTAACAATATGTTTATCAATGAAGACATTGAAGCCTCAGAGAGTACAAGTAATGTGTGTACGGCTGAATAGCTAGTAATTAGTCAAAATAAGAAGTGAGCCAAGGTCAGCGCACAAAGCGCACACTCCGCATCCCTAGCTCCAAGCAGCCGCCCACCCGGCAGGTCAGTAGTGGCTGGCTGTGATGCTGGGCTTGCCACCATGGTGGCTTAGTTGTGCTCCCCACGGAGGCAGCAGGTGGGGTTAAAGCCAGCCTGTGTCTCTGCAAGGTAGAGCTGCTGCTCCCCCCATTCCTGAGAAGTGGGTGCAGTTTCCATCCACAGAGGTACCATGGTTCCATGGGGCTACGTCTGTCCAGCAGTTCATTTTTTTCTACTTCTCACAAAGGTGCTTCCTGCCCAAGATGTATGTGTGGCTTTTCCATACTGTTTAGCTCAGCGGTGATACGGTATAACCTCAAATAATATGTATTATTTGCCAGATTTGCCAAAAGCTTTGTCTGCTTTTTTTTGCCTTATTTCCCGTTTATTTCTTCAGAAACTGTTTAAACACTTACCTAGGCATATTATGCCATGCTTGTGTTTTCCTCTCTGATGTAATTTTCTCCTATTTTCTTTCTCTCCTCAGTCCCCTTTTCTTCACACCCTGTGTCCTGTTGTATGTAACTGTGTGTGGCACGTGGCCAGCTATTCCCTAGGTAGCCACTGCAGGAATTCCGATTCAGTTTGTGCTGAACCCCATATGACTAAGACCTAAAACAATCACAGACACTTCAGAACTCAGAACTCTGTAAAATAAACTATTTATCATATCAAATGGCACTAGGGATCCACTTTAGGTTGAGAACCGTACTAGATCACAGATGGTATACTTCATGGATTATGATTTCAAAAAACAGTCTAGCTTCACAATTTGCTTCCCTGTACTTCACTCTTGTAAATCCTGTGGGTAGTAGGCAGACAGAATGAAAAAATCAGGTGCTTTATCAGTTTAAGTGGTAAAGTACATTTACCTTATTGCTGCTGGGATTCCCTCTGAGTTCAGTCATGAATTCCTTTGCCGCGTTGGAGGTGAGCGTCCTGCACAGACCAGGTCCCAGGGTGAGAGGATGCGCGTGTCCTGGCTGGCTGGGGGAGGCAGCTGTCCTCTGGCGCGCCGTTTTATGGCCTCTTGGTTTATGGGCTCGGGCCCAGCAGCTGTTTGGTTGTGAGTCTCTCACAAGGAGATGGAGTTGAACACATTTGTAAGTCCAAGAAATTGTGGAGAACTAGAGAAAACATTGTGTGAGATAAACACAAAGGTAGAAATCAGAAAATGAAAGATCTGTTTTGATTACCAAAGGATCTGTTCAGCTGTACCCTGCTGTTGCGCATGCTGGGACAGCTCTGCTAGGTGGGTTTGTGTGTTCTTCCTTGTATCACTTACAAAGTCACATCCTTATTTACTAAATAAAATGAGATTTTGAGATAGAGTCATATACCTGGAGAACAGAGTATGAAAGAATAACTATAGGAAATGCACTGAAGTCAGTATTTCTGTGCTGTCCTGAGCAGTGGCTGTCCCTGCAAACGTACACACCCTCCCTCTCTCTGTCCTTTGACCTCTCTGATGAGGCCATCAATATCAGTGGCAATGTTAATGAATATACCTGGAAAACTGCCTTCTCGGGTATTCTGTGTCCGTAGAACCTGCGCACAGCTTTGATAGAAATCATTTAGCCTCTGGACCTCACTTCACATTCTAGAAATGCAGGGTAGGAGTAAATGTTTACTATGGCTTTGTTATACTTTTGAAAATTCTGTTCTATTCCTAATGGTCCATAATAAGTGTTTCTCTTCCAAGAGAGCCAAACTTGGCTTTCCCCACGTTGTTTGTTTTATATATATATATTTTTTTCTTTTTAACTTAGATATAGTTGACTTGTGACATTATATTGGTTTCAGGTGTAACAGTATAATAATTCAATATTTGTATATATTGGAAAATGATCACCAAAATAAGTCTAATTAACATCCATTACTATATGTTGTTAACAAATTTTTTTTTCTTGTGATGAAAACTTCTAAGATTTACTCTCTTAGTAACTTTGAAATATACGGTACAGTATTAACTATAGTCACAATGCTGTTACATCCCTGAGCCTTACTTATTATGACTCTCCTCATGTTTTAATAGTTACCTTCTAGTAAGTTTCTACCTGAAATACTGGATATGAGCCCCATTAACATCTGCTATACAACCCTGAGATTTGGTGAAGTAGAGTTTCGTTAATACTAACATGGGTTATCTGTTAAAGTTTAAAATAGCTCATTTTGTTTTTTACATGCTATTTACGTCCTTTGTGTATCAGATTCAGAACTTTGTTTTTATTATTTATTATTGATCGAATATGCAGTAGTTTCTGAGAACCCTTTATGGCCTAACATTGTCAATCATGGGCTACCTGGTTATAAAGTATAGTAATGATGTTGGCAGCCTACTGCAAATTGAACACGGCAGATTTCCTATATAGGCTACAGTTAATGCAGTTACTTAGGTGTTTCAGAAATGTTCTCTAGAAAAACCCGCATTTCCAACCAATGTAAAGTAAGGCCTGTCTCATTTTCTTACCACTTTGGAGGTTTAAACTCCTCTCTTTTCAGCATTTATTCATGCTCCTCGTACCAATAACATTATGTTACTCAAGGGCATTCCTGTTTGAGTGCTGAGAACATAGACCAATTGCCAGGATCTAAAGTAAACATGGAGAATTTTCTCTGTGAAGAATTCAGCATCAGCTTGACACTAATAATCATGAGTGGTAGGTAATGAGAGGCTGCAAGCCAGTAAAAAGTAATTCTGCCAACATACCTTTCTTTGTAACACTTCAGCACTTAATAGCCCAGCTTCTATGACTGACAAAGTAACTACACAAAATGGGATTCTAGCATCCAAGCCTGTGAGAACAATGTTGTTCTCTTGGAAACTTACATTGTTCTCAGAAAAGGTATGGTATGTAACACATTGTAATTTTTAAAATTTAAAGTTACATTTAAAAAATGCCCAAATTATCAAGCTGAAGAATCATCTGGGCAACAAACGTTCATTTTCTTGATAGAGAATGGCAGTGGGTCAGCTGGTGCCTTCTCTATTTTTGCATGCATACTGAGTTTATAGATACTCTGCTTTCTATTCTTAAGGAAAAAAGCTGGGGGAAATAATGGCAAAATGCTGGAATTTGGTTGGCTCTATATAGTGGCACTACTGAGGACTTTTATTTTCTATTTTGTTTTCTGATGTGTTTCTCATTTGTTTTTAGGAATAATGAGCTATACTACTTAAAATATTTTTTTCTTCTCTTTTTAAAGAAAATAGATGACACCACATTTTTTTCTTGTTGCTGAAGAAAGTTAAAGTTTTGTTACAGGTTATTAGTAAATGAAATGAAGTTTATCAGGTCTTTCTCCTTTGAACTAATATCTGTATTGAGATAATTGAGAGTTTGATATTCTTTGTTCTTCTTAGACTACAAGGACATAAAACTGAGAAACAATTGAGATTTACATCTTATTTTTTCAAATATCACACAACTAAATCTCTTCTATTAAGGGGTATTGATAAGAGATCAAAGATGTAGATTTGCTTTATGTAAAAGGTAATGTCCATCTTTAAAGACGCAATAATACACCACTGTTTTTTAATTGTCAAAAATCAGCGTCCCTTCCTATCATTAATAAAACCTCTACAGACTCCTTTTTTTTGCTCCTAGTTAAAAATCTTCAGTAAAATAAAGTTAACACTAAATGTCACTTCCTAATTGCAGTAATGATCACACAGCTGTGCTTTCCTCCGTTGATAACACATGTCAGCAGCAGTTTAGGAGCGCGGCTTCATTTCCTGCCCAGAAAGAAGTCTGCAGACTGGCGGTGGGGGGAAAGCAGAGCTGCCGCCGGGGTGCCGAGGCCGGGCGGGAAGGTGTTCCCGTTCTCGGAAGTGCCAAGCCAGGCATTTCCCTCCTCCTGTCCTTTATGTTTATTTGCTTGTTCATTTTCTGGCTTTTCAAGAATTTTTCTTCACTAGATTAAGAACCGTTTTATTTATTAGTTTGTGGGTTTTCGAGGAGGAACTCTTACACTTAAATGAACCTGTAAGAAGCCCATAGAAAAGCAAGTGCCTGCAGTGCTAATAATGAGAACTGACAAGGCGGTCCTGCTGGGTTTATTTATGACCTTCTGCCTTTGTTAGCTCCTGTGAGAAATTCCTTTCTAACCATAACAATATTGTTGGAGTTTGGCACTGTACAGAGAGATCCTACTGAGCCCCGAGGCCCACAAACTGGCACTCATTCAGCTCATAACAGATTGTTATGCTTGTTATAGTTTTACATTTTTCCTTCACTCCTCTTTTAATTCAAAAGTCGTTTTCACCAGTCTTTATGTACTGCTTTTTAAAAGTATATTGCTTTTATTCACAGAGCCAAAATCCAGTATTTCCTTAGCACAGGGTCTTACCTACTAAGCAGTATTGAGGAAAATTCAGAAGAGGACAGGATATAGAAAGGCAAGAAGAGACAGGTGTGTCCTCCCCAAGGCGCAGTCGTGGGAAATCACCGCACTGCAGGAACTGACGGACCGTTAGGATGCCCCCAAACAACCTCGTGTGGTCCCTCATTCTCAGCCTCCAAGCGGGCTGTTAGAACAAATCTACCTCCAGTCAGAGTTTTGTAATACTCTGGTTATTATTTCACTTCCGTTTCAGTACTTTAAGATCCTGTTTATTCTAGATTGTTTGCCTTCTACCATTTCCAAATGAAACACGAGATGGAAAAGTGTCAATTCACAGGGAGAATTGTGTTAAAAATTGTAATTTTCTTTGAAAGTAAAAGAAAATCAGTAATGTTGAACATGTAACTCTTAAGATGAGACCTTGAGAGTAGGAGTGTTTGTATGGAGTTATTTAGAGCAAAGGAGATGCACAGACCTGAAGCAGTAGTATTCAGTATTTCCTCATAATTAGTCCTAGTTCTTCTGTGTTGCCCACAATGACAAAATAACAATTTACATTCGATTCTCTTTAAAGTATCCATAGGCATGTGACTGCTATTTCTGTAGAGGATCTTCAGGTTCCCGCTGGCAATGTGCAGAGGTAATGAGCTCCGCAGGGCCCGGGGCCCCAGGAGCGCCTGTGTCCCTGCTTGTCTGTGTTCATCTCTTTGGGAGGGTTGGATTGTTAGGCTGGACCCGCTATATCAAAAGACCAAACTATTTAGATCAGTTTTAATATTTTTGCTTTGTTCCACTTACCTAATACTTGATTTCTTTGTAAAAGTTTTTCTCAGCTGTCTTCCTTACATATAGGCAAACAGACTTGCTGAGGGAGATCACAAGGAAATTTTCATGAAAATTTTAGCCTGATAAATGTGAAAACTGTGCATGAGAGCATAATTTCTTATTTGTACAACTTTATCTTGTCATTTTATTACCAGATACTTTTGCACTGTTGTAGCATCGGTTCTGAGCATCCTCATATGATATCACTGCTACTCTTCAGCTGTTTTCCATCTTTTGGATGGGCTTTTTTCAAGTTCATCTGTAGTTTGCCTTAGAGTGGGCAAAATTAACACTGTGTTCTTTAAGTTGTGCTGTGGCTACAGGTTAAAGACTGGATCCCCTCCTCATTTTTTAATTTCTTTTACAAGCAAAGCTTCAGCATTTATTAAGATGATAACTGCTCAAGTACAAAGAAGAAAGAGAAGAATCCTTCCAGATCTAATCACCTGCAAGAACAACTATTAACATTGAGCATCAATCCATACCTCTTAGGTATCAAAAAACACACACACATGTTTTATATGTACACATATATATTTTATATTATCATGCATCAATTAGGTCATATATTCTGCTGTTACCTGATTTTCACTCAATCTTTTCGATAAAAATCACATTACTTTTGCTATATATATTTTTAGTAATTATACATTTTTAAATAACGCACTACTAAATTGACATTTAAGTTGCTTCTGACTTTTTTGCCATTTTAATATCAGTCTTTTCATTATTTCTTTTAAATTTATCTCCATACTATGTGACCTAATAAAAGTAAAAAACCATGATGGCTAATGTTTATGAAATGGATTCTTTATCAAACTTATTTACTTCTCTCTGTATCTTTGAGACAGAGATCCATTTTACAGATGAAGAAACTAAAGCATAGGGTATTCATTTATTTGCCTAAATTACACCACTAGGAACCTGCGCTGACTACCTTTTCCAGTCAATGCCCTCTTTGGCATGCAGTGTGTATAATTGGTAACACTACATTTTAAAGTGCCAAAGGTTATTTACTTAGTATTATATTGATTGTTAGTGTAACTATTTGCCTAACATCTAATTACCTGATAAATATTTGTTAGAGAATAGAAGGATTCATATCACTACTGTTTATTTGTCTTAGAAGTGAAATGATTTTCTGGAAGGCATTTTCAAATTCCTTCTGTACTCAGTGTAGTTTAGATTACAGTGTTAAAATAAACTGTCTCTGAAATATATGTTTATATGTGTATGTGTGCACTTATATAATGACAACTCTTTATTGAGCATATGCTTAATTCTTCTCTTTCATAATTATATTTAATCTTCACCATGGCAGAAGTAACATTGCCCCCAATTCTTAGGTAATGAATCTAGGTCTCAGTGAGATTGAGTAACTTGCCCTCGCTTCGGTAAAGAAGTGATGGAGCCGGGACTTGATTTCATACTGCTTTTACTCCAGAATTGATGCTTTTAGCTGCTACATTATTACTATAAATCTACATTACAGTAATATTTAATGACCACTTATCTGGTGTCAGGCATCATGCTTAGTGCTTTCTGCACAGCAACTGATTTAACTCTCCCAACAACACTGAGGTCATTACTTTTATTGTCCTCATACTATACACATATGGGAAGTGGAGGCCTGTGGGCCCCAGTCATTTGCCTGAGTCCTTGAAGTTCATGAAAGAGGAGCTAGGCTTGGGGTCACAGTGTAGTCCCAGAGCCCAGATCCTTTGAAACGCAGCCCTCCTCATACAACAAAAAACAACACTGTGAGGGTACAATACAAATGTTAAAAAGAAAACTGGCATTTGCCAAATGCTTTTTAAAAGTAAATTTCATTGGAGGAGGGGACTAAGATACAGAGATTCAGGAGGAGGCTTCGTGGCACTTTGTGGGGATCTACAGATCGATGACCAGAGTTTAGGTCCAATCTTATTTCAAAATTAAGATTTACCAGGAAAAAAGAAGAATTGGGCAATATGATGGGCTTCTGAGTCAGTTACTTAGGTCTCTTCCCTGTCTGAAGGTTATATAAGGCAAAAGGAATGTGAATGTTAGTTACCCTTCTGCCTTTTGGCATCCTGTGTCTTCACTGGTTTATGCTGTCTTTGAGACTGCTTATCGTGGACTGCAGAAAACTCTCTTTCTACTCACGAGCCTGGGAATGCATTCCAAGCGACAGGGTAGTTGCCTTCAGTGCAGGGTGCAGTAATGCCCTTGTGGGGCAGACAGATGGCTCTGCTGAAAGGCGGCAGGGCTGTGTGGGAGACATGCCGCACTCGAGACCTGAGTCCGGCCGCAGCGGCAGCAGGGCTATTGGTGTCCATCGTCGTCGTCATCATGAGTGGTGTGGGAGCTTCAGTCTGAGGCCCTGAGGATGCTCGTGGCCACCTCCTGAGGGGGGGTTTCTGAGGTAGCATGTTATAGAACGATTATATGCTCTTAGGAAAAATCATTATGTAAAATTGCACTTGAGTGCAAGCACTTGAGGTGTTAAGTGACCAGCTGCCCCTGAACAAAGATGAAAAAATGGCTCATTTTAGAAACTTCTTAAATCTAAGTGAGTCTGTGAATCATAACTGAGAGTAAGAAAAATGTGTGTTTTTAAGTTTGACTTTTGCAGAAGTAGTGCATGTGTTGGACTTCATTTTTAAAATATAAAAATGGTCTTCACAAAATATTTCCCTCTGTAATGTAGTCAGGCTAATAATGTAAAAAAGTTTCTGGATTCTCTATTTTTTTTTTAAAGAACCCAGAAGTCTTAAAAACAATTGCTATGAAAATATAAATTCAGCTTTCTGAAAACTGAAGGAACAAAAGAGCAGCAGACTCACAGAAGCCAAGAATGGACTAACAGTTACCAAAGGGAAAGGGACTGGGGAGGATGGGGGGGAAGAGACGGACAAGGGGGGAAAAGGGGGCATTACGATTAGCAGACATAATGTAGTGGGGGGGCGCACAGGGAGGGCTGTGCAACACAGAGAAGACAAGTAGTGATTCTATAGCATCTTACTATGCTGATGGACAGCGACTGTAATGGGGTATGTGGTGGGGACTTGATAATAGGGGGAGTCTAGTAACCACAATATTGTTCAAGTAATTGTACATTAACGATATCAAAATTAAAAAATAAAAATAAAAAAAATTCAGCTTTCTGTTATACTGAAGCAAGTAGATTATCTCTATTTTAATGGAATACTTGTAAATGATTTTAAAATCTTTAGATACTGAAGAAATGCAGTAACTCTTGCCTGTAGATTTTTTTGGCATTATTTTTATAGTGGGAAATATGCACTGAAAGAAGGAAATTGGAATTTGAGTTGAGGAGTCCTTAGTATTTATTCCATCATAGTCTATTTCTAACTTATCCTTTAAAACAGGAGTGATTTGAATCCTATGTCTAATATATAAGTTAGCATCAGTAAATAATACCATCTTATATTTTTTAAATGATGTCCTTTGCAATTTTCATATCATTGGCTTTATTCATTATATTAACAAAATAAACATCATAGTCCTCATTTTACAGCTGAATAAACAATTAGATTGTCTTGCCCACAATTAATCAGTGATGACACTAAGCTTCAAACCCTCTTACATCCAGCACCCTTACTAATATGCATAATAGTCCCTCTGTGGTAACATTTTGTTGTTAGGTATTGTTAAATAATGAGTCATTATTTTTTATGACTCATTAAATAATGAGTCAAGAAAGATAAGTATTTTCCTTATCATTCTACTATTAACAACTTTCCAGTACTAGAATATTTGTTTTAATTTCATTGATAGAAATATTGTTGAAAAGCGCAGGCTGCCCGTGTCTTGCTCGTGGAAGAGCATATGAATGACTGACCCAGCGAGACCTCCTGAAAAATGAAAAGAGCTCCTCTTTCTGTTGCTTCTATCTGGACTTGTGTTTTTAACGATTCCTACCTCCCGCTTGATTTGGTTCCAGTAGGGCCTCAGAGCCTCTGTCAGTACCCACTGGGATTAGGAAAACCAGGAAGCGGGCAGGTCTCCCTCCCTCCTCTTTGATTTCCCAGCTCAACCTGTGATCTCACTGCTCTCTTGCACTGCAGCCCCCATTACACATAATCCAGCTTCTGTCCCACAGCCTCTCCCTTGTGGTTGATAATGACAATAGCTCACACATACTGAGATCTTAACTACACTAAGCCTTTTGCTTAAAATTCCTCATTTAATCCTTATAACAACTATTCTGCAGGTACCGGTATTTTCCTATTTTATAGATGAGTCGAGCAAAGCACAGAAGGGTTAAGTATGTCGCCCCCAGTCACTTAGTAAGTGGCAAAGCTGGGGGTTGAACTTGAGTCATCTTCCTCCAGAGTTTGCACTGTGGCAAGTGCTGCAAGTCATTAAGATTCCACACATGAAGTTCTGGAGTAGATAAATATGGCATAGAATCCAGAGGCACAGGAGCTGTACAGCCCATTCTAGTGGCATAGATGTTGGGCAAGACCTCACCAAGATACTGACAGGTGGCTCTTGCAGAGAGGTAGGGTTCCGTCCTGCAAACAGTACGTAGATCCGTTTCAGGTTCAAGGAGGTTGTTCAGGCTCTAGGTGCCATGATGCCATGTTGCTGTCAGGCAGGTAGCGGGCCCACAGCCTTGTTCTGCCTTCTTGCACTTTCCTGTCTGGTCCACAGCACTGCTCCCACTCTCCTTGGATTTTCTGACCTTTGCTCACTGCTACTGCCCTAGGCTTCCTGAATTCCCACCACTATGTGTATGGTCCGCAACTCTCTGCGGCTTCCTCCTGTATTGGTTCCATATTGCTGCATCAGAGTGTTTGTTTGCTCTCAACATTGTTTGTCAGATTCATGTTAATATTTGTAGCTCTAGCTCATTCAGTTACACTGCTGTAGCATATCCCATTTTCTGAATACATCTCTATTGTATGTTGCTGGGAATTTAGATGTCTCCAATTTTTTGCTATTACAGTACTGATACAGTGCCTCTATGTTGTATGTGTCTCCTATGTACATGTGCCGGAGTATAAAACCTAGGAGCAGGCTTTCTGGGTCATAAGATAAATGCATCTCCAGCTTCTCAGTATGCTTACAAACTGTCCAAAGTAGTTATACTAATTTATATTCCCACTGGCTGTGTCTGGAAAACCATGAAGTACATATTTTTTCTCTCCAGTGTTTTATAATCATGAAATCTCAGTTGGATGTATTATTACCAATAATTGTTGATAAGTATCACGTAGTCTTCTTATAAAGGAACTTAAGTTGCACCAAAATAATTGCCATGACCATGTAAGAATGAACGGAAACAGAACAGCTCTTCCTCACAGAAGAATTCCAAATAATAAGTGTAGGAGGAATGAAGAAAATAGAAAATCAACATTAGAATACACAAATTAAGGACAATCTTTGAAATACCTGATGAGAACCCTTTGTAAGTATCAAGTTTGTAAAAAACAAGGACAAATTTAAGAAATTATTACAGATCGAAGGACACTAAGGGGACATACTGAATAGATGTGGCATGGTATCCTGGATTGGATCTTCAAACAGAAAAGCTGGTCAGATATTAAGTCTGTAGTTTCATTAATAGCATTGCCTCAGTGTCAATTACCTAGCTTTGATAAACATGCCACAGGTATGTGAGGGCATTCAGCATTGTCTTTGCCACTTTTGTGTAAGTTTAAAGTCATTTCAAAATGAAAAGGTTTTTATCCAGTGATGTAGATAGAACAAGTGTGTATTTTCATATGGTTCATATGAATGGGAAAAATGTCAGAATAACTAAGTTTTAATATTGTTCTACAAATAAAACTTCCCTTTATTCCATGTAGGCTCAGTACAAGTTGTGAGTTGTGTGTTTTTCTGTTTTTAAGTTGCTAATTTATTTGCAGTTCTTACAGGTCTTACTATTTTAAAGCATTTCATTGCTATCTACTAAAGAAATAAATGTCTCATGAGGACTCATGACTTTTCATTTTTAAGTTGTTTTTCAGAATTTCTACATGCTAGGAATTGTACTTCCAAGATAAACAGTAGTATCTTTTACCATGAGAGATGCAAAAGGTGGTGTCGATTGCTTTTCTGTTATAAAGATTTATGATACACTGACAGCAATAAAAACTGGTATCAGTAGACAAACTCTAAATCTTACATATTTATAGATCTTGTTAGTTTGTCAATTTACTTTCAAAGCACATGGGTCATTCATTCTTAGAGTTTCATTCCTGGCATTGATATTGTAAAGCACAGACTCATAAACCCATATTCCTTCTCCTGCATGTCATTAAGCTGATTTTTCCCCCTTTGTAACTAAATGTCTGGGTAATTGTCACCAGCAATTTTGGAGTAGAATATATAGGTAAAGAATATAATTTGTTAAAGGCAAATGTTACTTTTCATTAGTGTTTAGACACTGTTGTGCTATTTTAAGGGTAAGGTATATGTCTGTCACCTCATTTTATCCAGTGAGTCTTACATATAACTGAAATGGTTGACTATATAGATTCATGAAATTACTGCAGTCCAGGAAGAGCACTACTATATAATCCGGGCTGTAGTTATTTTAGGCACCTGTTATCATTGTTGTTCGTTTATTTGTTAAACTTGATATAATACTAAAAATATATAGACTTTCTAATAACATTTTATAAATTAATTCTTAAGTGGTATTTGTAATTTTATTCATGTGTAACACTTGTTTATAAAATTCTTGTTCATAAACACTTGAAAACATGATTTTTTTTCCTTTGAAATGTATAACTTTTCTTACTTAGCCCCACAGCATTCCTTTCCTTCTCAGATGATACCATTAAAAATAACCTCCGAGACCTCTTTTGGCTCCCTGGTCACTAAAAATGCACACCCGTGTGCCCTGGCGTCGGCTCAGGAGGTTCACAGCCGCCCCCCGAGCAGCCCCTTGAGCCTCGCCCCCGCCCCACGGGGCCCTTTCTCTGGCTGCCGTGACAGTCTGGTTCCTGAATGGCACGCTCTCTCTGGCTCATCCTGCCTTTATGCATTGTTCTTCTGGCCTCCTGTTTCCTGCCCACCACCTTCACAGAAGGCACCCCTTCACTCCTAGGGGGGGACGTTTGCCCCGGGCGAATGATCTCTGGCTGAAGATACACCATTCTGTATTCTACAACTCTGACTAATTCATCCCTCCATCGTAGAATTTCTGCTTTTTATTAGAATTTATCTGTCCACAGTTTCTCTCTCTTCATTAAGACTCCATGAAAGAAGGATGTTGGAGTGAACAAGACCACATACTATAAGCCAACTAAAATATAAAATGTCACGCACTTGGAAGAGCTGCCTTCTACCTTTCTTCCCACTTCCTCCTACCCACCTACCCCACAGCTCCTGCAAACGCCAGATAGGGTATGCGTGCCTAAGGGGACATACAGTACAAATATCTCTCCCCAGGCTATTTAGTATTCTCACTTTATTATGTATCTTTAATTTCACCAGTAGTTTGTCATTTGTATTATTAAGTATAGTCTTTAAAAATGCCATTGCTCTTGGAATAATAAAGGACCAGGAGTTACTCACATACGAATCTTTTTTAGATTTTCAGCACTGACTTGGGCCTTAACTTGAGGTCAGGAAGGATTTGGGCTCTATCGGAGAATGAAATCAGTTAAAAAACATTTTTCTGGTAGGAACAGTGGACTGGAGCTATCAAGATGCTCCAGTTTCCTCATGTAAGAAAATGTACGTAGTATTTCTGGTACTTAGAAAGTACAGAAGCAGTGGTAGTCATGGTTGTCGCTGAAAATCATGACCGTCATGGCATCACCATTGTCCTTTGTGAGGGTAGTCCTAGTAACCAGGAAGGGTGATGGTATTTCCAAATGAAATGTGATCCCAAATTCCACAAGCCAAATGAAAACGAAATATATTTTCTTACCAAATTATTTTTAAGTTTAAGACTGCTCATTCATTCTCTGAGTCTATTTGCTGTTCTGCTAGCCTATGTAACATTTCAAGACTGTTGTTAATAGTGGAGGAGCAGAGAATCTCCCTGGGCAGAGTTCAAAAACTGAAAATAATTTAGGATCCCTCTGAGCCTGTGCAATGGGCAAAAATTCCCTTACATGCTGCATACTTCATACTTATATTGTTTACCACTTCTAACTTCAGAATGCAGCACATTTCATAGGATGAGTTTTAACCCAAAGGCCTTTGAAGCTAGCTTTTACTTTAGATGCCGATTTTTAAAAAATGAAAGAACATCTAACAATTTTTGCTTATGGTAGTACGCTTAACTATGAATCCTGCTTTTATAAAGGGTCAGTTTAGCTGTTATCCTATAAATGACTCCTTAAAACGATAGTTACCCATAATGGAATCCTTGCTTGAGAAAGAATGTAAATGAATTAAGTGAAAGTCATTTCCCCCAAAAAGTGGTGCTTGGCTACCTCTCTTAAAATGACTTTTGACTCATTAGTTATCCCTGGCTTTGGATATGGGTCCATCATTTGTGGAGCATGGGACTGTTTTTAAATTAAATTTTTTTTTCCAGTTGAGCTCATACATCTTAAAACTATGTATTGTATATATTATCACATATAATAGACAAATACTTGTTATTTGGGCATGTTTAAACAGGAAAATATGTATATACACACACACACATATAAAAGAGATGTTTAAACAATAATATATATATAAAAGAGTAAGATACTTTGTGTGTGTGTGTGTGTGTGTGTGTGTAGTTGACCTCTGGCTAAAAACATAACCATTCTGTATTTTACAGCTTATATATATATAAATATATATATATATATAAAGCTTGGAAAGAATATGTTTTTAAGGACTAAAAAGTTAGTGCTTTGAAGCCTTTTCCTCATGGATTCTCCCTAAGCTTGTAACTCATTTGCTGTGTAGACAAATGACAATAGCACAGACTTAGGTGGGTGTCTTGATTGCACGTTACATACAGATTTGTGCTACAAACCACGGAAATTAACAGTCACTGTGAGGTTTGTCCTTTTATGTACGTGTGTCAGTCAAATTATTGGCTCAATTCTAGTATCAATTTCAAGGTGTATTTATATCCCATGTCCGAAATGTTAGTTCTAAAATGAGGTTGGGACTTACGAAGTAATTATACAGTATGTTTCCAAAGAGCTAATAATCATCTAATGAGGTTGGATGCTTGGCCTCTAGGATGTCAGTTAAAAACAGAGGGCTGAGAATTCATTGTTCTAGTTTAATAGTGAAGTCAGTAGTTTTCAGTAGAGCATTTATGGTAAATATTTAGAAATACTTGTATGTGCTGGCTTTCTTTAGTGTTCACAGCTGTAATTTACTTGAGAGCTTATAAACTCAAGTGACATTTACTAGTGACCAGTCAAATCTGCCCTCTCTATAAAGCACCACACAAGGGGTCGTGCCACCCTAAGGGCACAAGGGGTCACTGCCCCTAAGAAAGTTTAGGGTCTAGTTGGAGAGAGAAAAAGAAAAACTAAATTCCTGGATTTCATACTTAATTTTCTAAAAAGCTGGAGAGACACTATTGCTGCTTTTGAAGACAAGTGAGACTTTTTAAATGACCACTAAAAGGGCATTTTAACCTGTGCTTGACACCCATGGAAGTCACAGTGAGACATCATTAATTGTATCCTATTAAAATCCTGAACTAGCCTCATTGATGTAAATATCTTCCCTGTTTCTAATTCAGTGTTTATCCGTCTGCTGTCATGCGGCCCTGCTGAGCAAGAGCAGCCCGAACGTGGGCAGTGCTTTGCAGCTGGAGCAGTGACTCATCTAAGGCCTTCAGCTAATTGTATTGAGAACCATAGCTTGGAGTATTTTGGAGTTGATTTGCTTTTTTAAAAGCACACTTATTAAGTTAAAGAGAGTAAAATTTCCTAGCTTAGTCCCAGTCCTTTAAGACAGTCAGACACTCCCAGCATTGACTGAATTTATCCATCAGCAAGCTAACTTACTAGATAAATTGAACACCATCAAAACCAAAGGTGTCTCTTGATGTAGTAAGTCATAATGTATTAATGTAAAATATTTATAAGGAGAATCAAATACTACATGTAGACATGAGAGCATAGTTACCCTTATTGCTGAGTGTCAGTTTTGTATGTCTCTAGATTTCTAAGCATTCATCCTTGGCTCCTTTAGGGCACATTCCCTGTATATTCCTCAGTCACTTCCCTCCCCAGCCTGTGCCCCCATTTTGAGTCAGGAACTCACTTGTGCTGTATGTTAATTTATAAGTGTTTCTCTTGTCAAGTCTGGTAGGATTGTTATTGCTCCCTGGTGGCATTTCATTCTAAGCACAGTGAAATCTCTTGGACTTATTATATCACTTGAGTTAGAATGAAAACTTTACATGAGCAGAAGGTGAAGCGATGATGGTTACAGAGGGAAAGTCTTTGCAGGAAACTCTCATTCAAATAAAGCAAAACAAGCTTGTTTTCTTTAAGGCATCAGTTTTCTAAAAATAAATTAATCATTGATAGCAGGAGTTAAATTATTTTTGGTGTGTTGGAAAGTACTTAGTATTCTGAGTGATGTCAGATATTGAAAAGACTACTCAATAGCAAGATTTTACAAATAAAATTCAATGGCAAAATACTGAATTTACTCTGCATGAGCTCAGGAAGTCATTGCCCTGTCCATCACTTCATCAAAAAAAAAAAGAATATAAGGAATGCTGTGGGGCAGGGGAACTCCAGCCCCTTAAAAGAGTCCTCCCTGCAATTACCTTACCTGCCAGCTTTCCAGCAAGATAAATGGAAGCACTGTAGCTTGAAGGTGCCTTGGTTAGAATGAGATGCGGTAAGGTCTCTCTGTTCTTTACAGGCATCATAGATCTGATAGTACTTATAAAAGAAGAATGGAGTTGGTGCCCTGCTGACTGAATGGCCCTCTAGAGGAGTATTAGTTACAGAGCTTCTTTGTTAACTAGGCTGAATGTTTAAGCCACTGTTGAACTTCTTTTATTAACATGTGTTAAGATAGCTATACATATGGATACCCTAAGTATCTGCAGGGCGGGAATATTTCCCTGTAATTTACATATAAAAGTTACGTGTGTGTATAACAGTAACATAGAAATTATATCTTTTTATTGCTCTTCTGTTACACTGAGGTCTAGTCAGCACTGAAATTCTGATGACATGACTAAGAAAGCCACCGTTTTTATATTTTTCTCTTGGTGTTTCCTTGATAGGCTTGTTGAACAGAAGAAATGTTTGTCACGCTCTTGCAGCTTGAATGAGGCTTTCTTAACACCCATCCGTGTCACTTTTCTAACCATAACGTGGAATTTTAAGACAGGACAGGGAAGGAGTTTATAGGTCATGCAGAGAATTTTAAAAATTTCAAAGTAACAATTCTTTTTAAAAATTGAATCCACATTAAGGCTTTTCTACCTTTAATTTCATATGTAGTATAATAAAAGATAATAATTTTTATCTAGTTATCTACCAGTTTTTTTTTCCCTCCAAGAAAATATGAAAAGTATATTACCTCCCAGGTGATTCTTGTCTGATGGCAGTGTTCGTTTATCAGTGATACACATGCGTCAGGTATGAGAGAGTGGTCCATGCATGGAGCCCACCACCCATCTTTTACACAGGGGCTTCCTGGGTTATTCTGACTTTCAAAGAGAGTATAATTCTGTCTGGCTCCCATTTGGTATTTTCCAGGTGGAGGTAGGTGTGGAGTGAGTCTCTATTGCTGGTGAAGCTCATACTTTCCGGATGTATGGGGGATCACCATGCAGTTCAGCCAAGCCCAGGTTCTCCTGTCCCCCAAGGAGGAAGCAGAGGCAATCGAGGCTGTGCTGGAATGCCATGGCCTCTAAATCAGAGGCTGGCAAGCTGTTCTCTAGGGGTCAATCGTAAACAGTTTAGGCCTTTTGGGATACAGGACCTCTCTCGGGGTCTCCACTGTAGCCTGAAAGTAGCCCTAGACAGGACTTACAGGAATGGCAGTGACTGTGTTCCAGGAAAACGTTGGCGCTAAAATTTGAATTTCATGTATTTTTCATGTATCACAACATACGAATCTAGATTTTTTTATTCTGTCCTTTAAATGTGTTTGGCTGTGGTGGATGAAAACCAGGTAGGGTCCAGTTTTAGCCATCAGGGCTTACAGTGCCCTGCTCTGAAGAGCCCAGCAGGTGTGTCCTTGGCATTTTTATGAACTGGTTACACTCTGTTAGGAAGGGAGTGGACCCTAACCACTCTTGCACCCCCCGCACACCCCTCCGAGCCCAAGGCTGCGCAGGGAGGAATCAGCAGTCAGCCTGGACTGGGAGAGGCGCATGGAGTCCCATCCCGCTTTCTCCGTCAGCGCGTCACTGCTCATGCATGTGTATGCATCTGTCAGTTAAGTTTTGTTGAGAGGAACTCAGATAATTGCCTTGAGTGCTGAAGTGGGAGTACTTTCTACCTTGTACGTAGCATGTTACTTGCTTAATGACTTCCTCTCTCTGCCTGGCTTCACAGAAGATGTGTTAGTTCCAAGTCTGGATCAAACTATTGTGGAACCCAGTAATCAAGCTAAACACAACTATTTTTCCAGCTAAATATGTGCAGAATCGTGCATCTCATGTACCCTGAGTAGGAATGTTTATTTTTTTCTCTGAATTCAGAAAATAAAATTCAGTTTGCCCCATTTTATTTTGGAGGTTTGATACTTTTTCTGGGGGCAGGGGTATTTTCAGTCTCTCTTGTTACTATTACGTTTGTTATTCAAAAGCACAGTTAATGACATTGAAGATGACTTGCTATTTTACTTAGGTGTTATTCTTCTTAGCATAATAAATTTTTGTTTTTCTGTAACAATTCATCTGTGAAGTTTTCATCAGCTATTCTGTAGGATGTGTTTTTTAATCATTGACAACTTCGCTGTTAAAAAGATAAGTTCATCAGATGATATGACGGATGATGAGCAGAAACTTCCCAAGAGACCAGGATCCTAATGCTGAGTTCGTTGTGTGGAGTTTTGGGGCACCCTGAAGAGCTGTACCCAGTTCCGGCTTACTTGGCCCCTTTTGTACTTCCTGGTCTAGATTCAGTTTTCAAATCCTAAGTATCTTTCTCCACCAGTTTTCAAAGGCCTAGTTTTAGATACCCCAGTAGTAAGCAATGGGGAACAATTAAACATGAATAAAATAGAATGTTGAAGCATATCAATAGAATCGAGTATGCTTGTAGACAGTAGCCTAATCTGGTATTTCTGATCCCATTCTGTACTATTTAATCCTACATTATTGAGACAAATATCTTTTATACTGCAGCTCAGCCATTAGAACTTACTCAGCACCTAGTTCTGGGCCCAACTGGACTTGCAGACTTCAGTGCTGGGGGTCCAGTCCCTGCAGCAGGCCTGTACCGAATTACTGAGTACCTGCTGGAGGGGGCCCCACCATGGGCCCTGGGCACCACAGCAGTGAGGAAGGCCGGACCAGTCTTTGCCCTCCTCCCATTCTGATGGGGGTGCAGAAGACACTGTCCCCTTTCCTCTTCTCTCAGCTTCCTGCCCTCATCTTAATCAAATGCATTCTGTCCTCAGTAGTGTCACCTTCAACAATAACTGACTTTCTGAGCTTCGTTTCTCTATCTTTCAAGTGGAGGTTTTAATAACTGCCTCAAAGGATGATGTTAGGATCAAATTAGATGACATAAAAAATTGTTTAGCATAAAGTTGTTATAAAAAGTAAGGTAGAAAGTTAGGACTCATTTCTGCCAACTTAACTTCAAAGGGATTTATTTTTACAACATAACATAAAAATACACATATCACTACTTTATTGTAATAACAGTTTTGCAATTAAAATTAAAAATTTCTTATCACAAGGTTTAGTTACGATTTTCACTGCTACGACATTAGAATATCACAGTCTGGAATTCCCACAGCCCTGTAGTGTCAGCTTCTCAATAGAAGGGTCCAAAGCCTGTGGTTCTGTCTAGTAAAGTGGTCATTCAAGAATCAGGCATCCCATTTGGATGGCAAGTTACTTACTACCCGAGGTGCTGTTTCCTGTGGCTCTGAACAGTTCATTGGACTAGGCGCTGACAGCTTAAAGGCGAGCTGCAAGACGTTTTCATGGAAAGAGAGGTAGAATTTTACTCACTCTTTAGGGACAGACTAGATGTTATGAGTACAACTTAAGAGAGGCCTCACTAAGTCTTCTAATATCAAGTGGCCGTGCTCTGAATTTTGTGTTATCCAGAAAAACTTTGTCTCTGAAGGGGGCCTTGTTAAGATACTTGATCAGGTCCTGATCCAGATATGTGTTACTGTCCACACACATACTGTTTGTTTCTTTTGCAGGACCTGTCTGGCTCCATCGATGACCTCCCCACGGGAACAGAAGCGGCGTTGAGCTCAGCGGTCAGTGCATCCGGGTCCACGAGCAGCCAAGGGGATCAGAGCAACCCGGCTCAGTCCCCTTTCTCTCCACACGCATCCCCCCACCTCTCCAGCATCCCTGGGGGCCCTTCGCCTTCTCCTGTGGGCTCTCCTGTAGGGAGCAACCAGTCACGGTCTGGCCCAATCTCTCCTGCAAGTATTCCAGGTACTCATCTCTTAATAATTACATTTTACTCTGTAATAAAAACAGACCTAGTGTCGATCAATAGCAACATGCATTCGTTTCTCTTTTACTATTTGAAAACCTAATGGTGGGACCATGTACTGGTTTCATAATTTTGTGAATTATCACCAAAGTACATGGAAGTCCCAATTCCTAAAGATACTCAACTGATGAACATAAACACCTGATTGATGAAATCACCAGTTACTTTGATATTTCCACTTTGCACATTTACCTTAACTTATGCTGGAAAATTATTTATTCTCTTAACATGTTTGGTAATGATTCTGTTAAATAAGATTCTCTGTTGGTAAGTGCCACTAAGGTGAGATTGTTTACTGGAATTGGCCTTAGTTTTTATAGTTCTATTTAATTTGTACCATGGCCATTATTTTCTAAAATATTTTAGTGTTTATACTTATCAGTGTCTTAATTTGCCAGCACAATTTAAGGCCCTGTTAATGATATAAACTCTTACCTTCTAATTTTCTTACAAGTAGTTTATGTTCCAATTAATTCTTGCACTTAATTCAGCTATTTTAGTGGTAATACTACTTCTGTATCTTTTCTGTCTTTTATTGTGTACTTGGGGTTGTTTATTCGTGTGTCAGTTGCCTCCTCCTCATCCAGCTTTCTCGTATCAAACCCACCAAAAGCAACTAGCTTTATCAGAAAACTAGATGCAATTTTTTTTTCTCTGTAACTTTTGCTAACATGATAGAGTTGGCTGCCAGAAAGCACTTTTTACTAATCTATCAGAATTGATATTGAATTGTTGATTAATTTTCTGATAGTTTATTGTTATCTTGAAAGCACGAATGGTAGTACCTCTTTTTACCATTTTACTCCTTTTATATTAAAAAAATGCTCATTGTGGAATGTTTTATATACATATGAGATAAACATATATGTAAGCATATGTAACTTGCTAATTGTGAAACATAACTATCAAATGAATACTCATCAGCCTACCATCCAGTTTAAGAATCGGAATATTACCAGTGTTACTGTGTCTACCTACGGGTTACTTCCCCATCTCCAGCCTTACTCCTCTCCCCTTCCTCACATTCTCTGGAAATAATTTTTAATCTTTGTTTTTGTTTTGGAGGATTTTAAAAAGTAATTTTACTACAAACATTCATAGCGCGCGCGCGCGCGCGTGTGTGTGTGTGTGTGTGTGTGTGTGTGTGATCAGTATTATTTAGTTTTAAGTTTTATAGAAATGTATAATATTTGGAATGACTATATATAATTTATCAACCAAGGTGAGACAGTTTGGAGCATGTGAGGATTGCTGTTAATAATTACAGTAGGACAACAGCATAAACCAGAAAGATTCTGGGAAAATCAGTAACTATGGTCACCCCAATCATACTTACGTGGGCTTCTACAGTTTGCCTTTTTGGCTCAACGTTACGTCATTGAGATTCATCCATGTTTTGAATATAACTATGATTTTAACACATTTTAAAGGCATTTTGATGCTAGCTCTCTTTCAAAATATTTGTTTTACCTCACAGTGATTATAGTAAAACCCGGATTTACAAAGCTATGAACGTGTGCATACCTCACATTGTGCTCCTCTTTATTGTGCTGAGCAGATACTGCATTTTTTACAAAGTGAAGGTGTGTTTGGTAACTCGGCATCCAGCAAATCTTTTAGCACCATTTTCTGACTGCATCTGCTCATGTCATGTCTCTCTGTCACAGTTTGGTAGTTCTTGTAATATTTCAAATAATTTCATTACTACCATTACAGTGATCTGTGATCAGTGATTACAATTTTCTGAAAGCTCAGGTGATGGTTAGCATTTTTAGCAATAAAGTATTTTTAAATTAAGGTATATACATTGGTTTTTTTTAGATATAATGCTGTTGCACATTAATAGGCCACAATGGACTGTAAATATAACTTTTATGTGCACTGGGAAGCCAAAAAATTCATTTGACTCACTTGATTGTGGTATTCTTTTTTTTGCAGTAGTCTGTAATCCGCATTATCTCTGAGGAGTTTCAGTTCTGTACATTCCAGAGTTCCTTAGGCAGTTTTTAGTATTGAGATGGTTTTTGAAGCATCCTCTACCTAAACATTGGAAAATTATACATAAAATATTGTATTTGTCAAAGAACTCACTCCTTTCTGAGTTGGATCAAAAGGACTTTTTTCAGTAACCTAAAGGAAGACTTTTCTGAGGTATAAAGATATTGTAGTTTTTCATTTAAAATCCCTGACATGGGTGGTTCACAGTCTGATGATTTTCATATATATGTTTATCATTCCAGATGGGGATTTCGAAACTTCTTTTTCACTATTCCAATTTTGATATAGAATAGCACACATAAGCTACCAAAATTGCTTGCTCTGAACACATAGTAACACATATTGCAGAAGGGATAGCCCATTAGATGGAATTAGTGGTAGTTATGTTCTGTGTAGGGTAAAGCTGGTCAGTGGGTTACACTTCTGAAGACCCAATAAGCCCTCTTTCAAATGAGGCTGTTTTCACAGGAACTGCAGGCGAGTCCTGAATGTGGTCCTCTTTCTAACTTCTTGGGAAAGTGAGTTCTTAATACAAAGTTCTCAACTCTCCTAGGAAATATTATTAAAGCATATAGTTTCTTGTTTAAACTTGTGTCAGAAATGCTAACTGCCCAGGGCCTACATTTTCATTTCCCCATACTGTTCTAAGTCAGCACCTCTTATCTACGTGGTACTTGATAAAACGATTCAGTAAAGTTTAGTATAAGGAATAAATTACAGAGCAAAAATTCCACTTTTTGGGGGGGAGGCACTGCTATTGAATAAATCCATTGACTATCTTTGCTGAATGTGAGGCTACAGCATAATAGAATTATATAAACTGTGGTAAACAAGCCATTTCTTTAATGTTAGTGTTTTTCTAAGAGGAATAACTTCTTAGAAAATTTGATAAGTAGTTTTGGCATTTGTTCACCTTTCTTTAAAAAGGGATTACAAGTAACAGTTGAATGCATGGACTTTCATCTGATCCCATCTCCTTTTGTAGCCTTGGACAAGCCCCTGAGCCTCTCTGTGCCTCAGTTTTTGCATTTCTAAAGACAATGACCACATTGATAGAGTTACTGTAAATATTAAATGTGTCAATGCACATAAAGCACCCAGTGCATGTTAATTATTGTTGTGATTACAGTTGTCGTTGTTATTCAGTCTGAGGCCTGGAGACTTGTCCACGGGAGGTACTGTCCCGAACAGCACAGTCGGTCTTGGCAGCAAGTCTTACCCTAATTAGGTGGTGCTCTTGAACACTTCAGAGGACAGTATATGCAGTCTCCAGTGATGGTGTGTTATGTTCACTGAGGGTATTCAGTAGGAACACTACAGCTAGCCATAAGAGCATAATGTGTTTTCACAAAGTTGAATCCATTTTTCTTCTAACTTGAGCAAAAAATGGTCAGTGGCTGCTCTACTTGGGAACTGGGTCTGAGAAGGTTAGGAGGAGACCAGAAGACAATGGGAAGACAAGAGTCTAAACCCTTGCTTCAGTTAGTCATTGACAGATTGATTTCTGTGTGATAAGACAGCAGGAGTTAAGGATAAAAACTAGTGAAAGATGTGATTCAGAATCCTGAGTTATTCCTCACACTTCCTGCATGTATTGAGATAGCATCAACTGTGATCAGTACCAGCCTTTCAGTGGCCCTGACCAGGGCTGCCACGTGCAGTTGAGCAGATTGCACAGTGGACAAGGGCAGGGGCCAGAGGGCTGAATGGGAGTGGAATTCAGACTGCTTTCCTGGGGACGGTTTTCTAATTCATACAAAGGAACCCCAGAGCTATCAGCACCCTTGGCCTGGACATCTTAGCGGTCACCCTCCCTAGTTTGAGTCTATATGCTACCTGTTTCTCCACTCTGTTCCCACAGCTAAACCCAGGGACATTCAAACATACATTTTTGCTAGATGATCAATCAAAAATTTTATATGGTGTTATTTTAAGGGGATTTGTTTAAAAATCATGCAGGTTTTTGTTGAAAAATTTTTTATCTCTTTCCTTCCAACCTAGCCTGTGTGCCCTGTTCCTTTTTTTTTTTAATGTGTTTGTGTGACTTGATCATAGGTAATAAAACCACATTTTAAAGATGATCATAAAGTTGATATTTTTGTTTTGTTTTTTTACCTAACTAAATGCAAAAATACCTTCCCTTAGAGAATAATTAGACCCATTTAGTAATCTCACATTCCCCTTTTCCCATCTCCAGTCCTTATGTTTAAATTTTGTCACATTAGATCCTAAGATAATTTACAGTCTACCTGCATTGACTCTTGAGTCCATGCCGGTGAGACGACACTGTCGCTGGAGCTCGCACGGTTTCCCTCCCAGGGCATGGTGCCCACCACTGCTGCTTGGGAACCTGCTTGGAATTTCCCTTTATTTTTCTGTCCGTAGCCTTTTGCTTTCTGTTCTCCCTGCTCCCTTCCTCTCGTTCCCAGCACTCACTTGTTTTCTCTGACCTCACTTCTCCCCCACTACCTCCCGCTGTATCTTGCCTCTGCCTCTGCGCGTGTCACAGATGGACTCTTTCCGTCACTGTCTCTCCAGCAAGTCGTTGTTAAACACACAGCTGCTGTGGAGCTGATAGCCAGGGTGAGGTAGAGCCAGGGTGTTGTGGGGATTCTTCCTAGTGTGGCTTTCCCAGGATTTGTGGAAAAAGAGCAACAATGGAAAAATACCATTTTTTTTTCCATCTCTGCCTTCGTAGGTGACATTGACAGCTAATGAGAAGTATTACAGAGGGAGATGAGCAAAAACCCAGTACACCATCCCGAATGGCTGAGTCTGTTTCTTGCCTGCTAAAGCGTTTCTCCACCCTCTGCGAATTTGCCTCCTGTCGTGCTGCCTCACAAACCCTGTGAGTGTCCTGGGAGCAAATCCTGCAATACCCCGGCACAGCATAGGCCCGGCACATCCCTAACTCGGCGGGGCTTTTCCTTCCTGCGTACCTTTGAAAAGCAGGGTGGAGATTGCCTATGATAAGTGTCCACATGGATGCGCTTCCTTTGCGCATTCCTGGGCAGCCTTACAGTGGTCTATACTTAGGAGGTAGAGAAGTCAGCCCTGGTTGTTTAATCTACACAAGCATTTGAGAATAGAAATATATATATATATAATGCATTCCCCCAGTGCCATTATAAATTTTGTTTTTTACTTATTGTTTTCATTTCTCCTCTTCATATTGATCTATTTATATTGAGACACAAATGAAATATCTCCATCTTTCTAACTGGTAGTGTGCATATGTATACACATTTAAATCAAGTAAATCTAATGTCAGGTACAGTTGATTCTGAAATGTCTGATATTAAACATTTTGTTTCCTTGCTAATAAATGATCCCATCACACTACTTTTGCTGCTTCTTGGCCTACATCCTAGGGTTATTTACCATGGTGTAAGGAGAGTAAACGATTGGGTCTTGAATGCAGTGGTAGAGGTCTTACACCAGGCCTAACTCCTCCTAACACCTAGTAGAAGCTGACCCAGCATCGGAATGCATTGCTGGGGCCGGAAGATACAGCACATGTTAATTCCCCTTGTCTTGCCTCCAGACCCAACCATTCCAATTTACTAACAAAGCAAAAATGTAAATAAGCCAAACTTTTTAAAATTTTTACTTTATTGGCCAAAGGCTTTTGTCAGCTTTTTCATCCATGTGCTGTAAGCAGAAACAGTGTTTAAATATTAAGAAGGGTGAACACGCAGTGGCGGGTGCTGATGGGCAGGCAAATATTAACCGTTCACAGCCTGATAAGCATTTTTGTTTATAAAAACTTTTAATGTTCAGACTGCTGAGGGTACTTTATCAGTTTTAACAAAGATCTAAAAATAGTAACTGTAAATTCCTGAAGAGATTTTACCCCCTCCTCTCCACCTTTTTTTTAAAGCACTTGGTGTTTGTACAAAGACCAGTTTTAGGTAGAATTAAGTCACTTTGCTCTGACAGCAGAAGAGCTATTGATTGTAATAGATTAGGACCAAAATATGGAATTAGGTATTCACATTAATGCCATAACAAGTAGATATTCGTTTCATGGTCAGTTTCTTTCTTGTACAATACTAGGTGTTCATTGTGAGAAGACTAATCAAAGACAACATCTTCCTAGCCATTATAGACAAATAAAATGAACTTACAGCAAGCATAAAGTAAAACTCCCTCTTTTTATGTTTGATGTGCTTGCTGTTTGAGGTATCTCATCTTCCACCTTTGCCCTCCCCAGATTGACTGGTGGCTGAACAAAAGGCCAGAGGTCAGGGCGGGGTAAGAGCTGAGAGGCTGTGAAGGAAAAGGATGGCAAGGTGGAGAGAAGACTTTCATTAACCTTCCTAGAGCCGCCCTCTTGCTCCCACCTTTTTCTGTCCATCCTTTTCTGTCCAACCCCGCCAAAGCTCTCCCTTCCCTCCCTCGCCAGCCAGTTGGAGCAATCCCCTGTGGGCACCTCTGCACACCTACCTCTTGGGATGGAGTGCACCCAGGGAGCCCTCCACAAGTCCGCAGCATCCGATGCTCCGTGCCTCTTTACTTACACAGACTCGTACCTGGCAGATAACTTAAGTTGCTGTCCTTTGAAAAGGATCACAGGTTTTAAGAGGCTGTAGAAATGGCTTTGCCAGAGATAGCCCTTCCACACTCATAAAGCACCAGGTACTTTATAGTTAAGCCTGATTCTCTGGAGCTTTATCATGTCAATTCCTGGATGGCAAGGAGTGCACCTGGCATACCAACCAGCCCTAATAAACTTGTGTCCCTCGGGAAAACTTTAGACACTGAAAGAATGAATTCCAAAAAGGGTGGCACATATTAGGCTAACTGGAAATTCACTCTTTTAGCAGCATTGTGGTGTATTTAGAGGTCGTTTATGTAAGGGCTCACCTGGTTCTGTCCTCTACTTAGCAACTAGGGGCTAAGTAGATCTCTGTTGGAGCTGATACAGCTGCAGATACAAACAAGTAGATAATGCTGGTTAAAAAACTAATTTTCTTGCTTAATTTGACAGACAGGCAGATTCTGGAAGGATGATATAATGGAAAAGAAAAATGAATTGCAGTTAGGAGTTAGTCATAGGCTGCAGTGAACAGGAAGGATTTTAGTGAGAGGAAATGATAGTTCCTGGTCTAATTTGTCAAGATTAGTACCTATAAAATGAACACCGAAGGGTGCCAACCAGTGTCTCTATTTTAATCCATTTCCCTTGGATTTTTAGAATTTAGGGCTCTCAAGCCTAACCCATCCTAAATAAGTAAAAATTCCACTTTTTACTTATCCTTGCTTAATAAACCTCAGAGTAAAGTTACGATAAAGTAAAACTCAGGTATAAGTTTATTTCTATCTGTAAGTGGTTCAAACCAGTTTCCTTTCATGATAACATTAGTATAATCTCTGAAATGGCATTGCAGATAATGACAGATTTTTTAATTTGTAAGTCTGCACAGTCATTCTACCTGGTAATCTTATTTTAAAACATCTATCAAGTATTCTTTTTGGCTTCTCTTGAAGTAGAAATCCTGCAACAGCTTGTTGCACGGAAGATGCATGCTGCTTATTGGCAAGCTGAGTAGGGAAAAAAAAATCTTAAATACAAAATGCCATTGATATAGCCATGATTTTAATCTGTGGCAGCCCAGAAAACATCAATTCAGCAGTTCTACAAACCAAAGAGAACTTCAGCCAGTATTTTTTTTCCTTACAAAGTAAAATATTTGTCTGTTACACAAAACAGTAATTTCAGATCCTTTCCAAATGATGCTTAGCAACACTTAAGAAAATAACAATATATTTTGTCTTTTAGAGAGAATGTGATTGTAGCTTCTTATGGCTTAGTCATTAGTTATTAGAGCCTTCCACTTTAAGATACTAATATAAAATTCAGGCTAGGATCCTGGTTATAAAAACTTAGATCTTCTGTCCTGAATGTTCCCCCTTGCTGACCTGCAGCCAGATCCTTGCATTTGAAGTGGCTGTCCCAGGGGGCTGTGCTGCTCTTCCCTGTAGGGGGCCTCCTGAAGTCAGGGATTCTGATAATGGGGGAATGAGAATTTCTTAAAGCAGAAATCTTTTCAGTTCTTCCAACAAATTTCAAATTAACCCTTTTCCACCTCTCATCCCACATTCAGAAATAAGAGAACATTAGGGTTTTCATACGATACACATTCCCAGTTGGCTTTGCTCCCCATCTTAGCCAGAATTAGGTTGTACAGTTAGTTGTCTTGCCAATGAGTCTCAGCCCCAGGCAAGTTTACTGTGAATTCAGTGTGACCAAAGAAATGACGGTAGAACGTTCTTGGGGTGAAAGGGTTATACCCAGCTTGATTTCCACGGTGACAGGTCAATCACTAAAATCCTGTTCACACAGAGCGAGTCTGCAGGCAGCAAGCCGGTCTCTGCCTCTGGGCCCCTCTGCCTGATCAGCCGTCCTCTGGGCCTCTGTCCTAGGCGCTGCCACCACTCCAGCCTCTGCTCTGCTCTCCTGCAGCCTTGCAGCCCTGCCACCAGGTTGCACAGAGCGCTGGGCAGAGCTCTTTATATAGAGTCAATAGCAATGTATTGCCCACACGTGTGTAGTGAGCTAGCCGACCAGGGCCAGGTGAGAATCCTGGCCACAGGATCCTTCATTTTAGCTGCAGCAGTTCGGTTTGAACTCTCCTGATTTCCCAGGCCCTCTCTTTGGTCTTGAACATAAGAAAATCTGGGAAAGCTGGGGTCACCAAGGTGGTGTTTTGTGCCTCATCTTGGTCTGTGAGATGAGCAGTGGCTAGTGTGTTACATGGCCAGCCAGGTCCAGTCTCCCCTCGCCATTGTTTCTTTACATTGTTCACTGAGGAAGCACTTCAAATGCCTTGCTTACTGTTTGATTTCACTCCTTGAGCTGAGCAGACGTCACTCCTCTAACCTTGTGCTCCATGGAGTTCTGATGCTTCTCGAATGAACAGTGTGCCGCCACTGTCAGAATGCTTCTGGCATTGACCTGCATTTCTGGGAATGAGGACTCAGAAGGCAGGGGTATAAAGCTTTTATGAACAAATTTTAGCATAGAAGGATTTTTGAAAAAATCATTTGACTACATTTTGGAAAATGATAAAATGAATAGTACTTACAGTCAAGATGTTTCTAAAGTTGATTTCACAAACTTTTGATCTGTGTTACTGTATTTGCTAGAGGGAATAAATAGCAGTTGGGAAAGCAACAGAACCATTTTACAGAAACTGTTATGTTTATTTCCCTATCTTCTGATAAACCCTGGAGCCAGGATTATTACAATGTGTTGATTGATTATAGCCGCTAAGTCTCTTACTAATCAGTTTCATCACTTACTCTCAATTCACACACTAGCACCTTTGATTTCTCTTCCATAGCAGAGTGATTTGGGTTGTCATTGACTAATGAAGAACAGAATTGGTTTCGGCATGAGACAAACGGAATGCCGACACCAATCCAGAAATGCATTTATCCTTAATAATCCACATCTGCATGTTTATAAATGCTATAACCAGGGATTGTTAATGTTGATACTCTCCATTCCAAACAGAAAGTGACACAGGAGTTTGTACTTGCAAACTACATTAAATGCATATAGCTGAATACCCAGAATGTGACCTTGCTGAGGGTGCCAAATGTATTAATTTATGGAATTTTTGTTTTTTCAAGTATCATCTTGCCTTTTTGCCATTGGATAAACCAGGTGATTTCCTGAGGAAGGCCAACTAGCCCAATTGCTCATTTTACTCCTTTCTTAATTTATCATTCTCTTCTTTCATTCATTAATTCAGCAAAGTACTGACTGCATCCTGTGCAATGAGCATGTTTCTAGGAACTGGAGAAAATGCAGTGAATATAAATGACAAAGGGCCCTGTCCTCATGAACCTTAAATTCTAGTGAGAAAGACAGACAGGAAATAAGCCAATAAGTACACAATTTATTGTCCGGTATTGTTTAGGGGAAGAATCCAGTTGCCTCTTTAGAAAGCAGTGATTAGAGAAGGTGTCTCTTAGAAATGGATATTCGAACAAGTGACTATCTTGTGACTCAGTGAACGAAGGGCAAAAGCAAGCCCCGTGAATGTCTGGGAGGGAGGTGTCCGGGCAGGGAAAGAGCAAGTGCAAAGGCCAGTCAGGAAGTTCCTGGGCCAGCGCATAGTCAGGGGGAGATAGGGCAGAATGGGTAGGCAGTTGGATTAGAGGGTAACCAAGGGCCTGCTTATATAGGGCTTTGTAGGTTATGACTAGGATGTAGGAATCCAGGTGTAATGTGATACCACCGTCAGGTAGCAAAGGCAGGGAATGGCGTGATTTGGTTCAGGCTTTAAAAAGATCATTCTGACAGTTGAGTGGGCTGTAGTGGGGCCGAGGTGGGAAGCAGGGAGTCTGTATAAGAGGCTGTTGGCAGTAGTCTGGGCACGGTTGGTCATGGCTAGATGTCGGGGGAGCAATAGAGGGGGCAGAAGATTTTTGGCCCAAGACATTGGTAAATGCTGGTTCTATACAGTGGAAAACAAAGGAAGTTTTTGAATGGGAAATCAAGAGCTTGTTTTTGGACACCTCACATTTGAGATGCCTAGTAGACATCCAGAGGGAGGTTTTGAGTAGACAGCTGGTTATAGGAAGAATCTGGAGTCAGAGTAGAGATCTTGGCTGGAGAAATGAGTTTGTGAGTCATTGGGATTCTAGATGAGATCACCTAGGGACCCCAGCCTGCAACCTAGTCACCCGGAGGGCTTGTGAAGCGCAGACAGCTAGGTCCCACACCCAGATTCTGATACAGAGGTTTGGGTTGGAGTTGGAGAATTTGCATTTCCAGCAAGTTCCTGGTTGATAGTGAAGCTAATGGTCTGGGAACTGCTGACCTGGGGAATGAGTGGAAGTCAGGTGGTTCTCAACCCTGTACACAAAATGTCCAGGGAAAGGACCAGTCTAGCCCCAGTACCCGGAGATGCTGACTTAAGTGGTCTGACTGGGATACTGCATGGGCACTTTTTCAATTAAAAGTTCTCCAGGTGATTATTTTATGTAGCCAAGATTGAGAAATACTGAAGGAGAGTCCAGAGGACTGAACCCTAGGGCATTTAGAAATGTAGAGACCACAGACATGAAGAGGAAGGGCCAGTGCGCAAGTGGAAAACCAGGCAGAGTGCAGCATTCTAGAAGCTGTGCAGGGGAAGTGTTTCTGAAATGCAGAAGAGACCTAAGTGTGTCCAGCACAGCTTAGCACTTTCCTCGAAGAGTTCCAAGGGGCATGTTTTAAAAGAAAGCTAATATTCCCAGTCACGATCATGTATGTATTAGTTATAGGAAGTTTTATGGATAGACAACTCATTTTTTTAGGGCAACCTATAGCCTTTTTTGTTGTTGTTTTTGACCTTTCTGTAAATAGGTTGTGATGCAGTTCAAATTTTATCATAGGAAAAAAAATTCTTAGGGTAAAGTAACTTATATTCTCAGGCCTAATTCAGTCAATAATAGAATCCCTCATTTTTGCAATTGTTCCTTTTAAATCTATTTCGTACAAAATCTAAGAATCATGTCACTTAAATTCTACTTGACAAAAGGCAAAAACATATTTTTAGAGAGCCAAACCTCAGTATTTAGCTGTTTTTATGTATCGTTGCTTTTAATTAGAAGCAGACGGAGGGAACAAGTTCAGTATTCCCTGTGTTAATACTCGTGATCATGACTTCGGTCAGATCTTTGCTTTAGAACATCCACCTACCTACCCCTCACCAGCCTGGCAAGCTCCGGCGTACCCTTCGAGGCCCAACACCAGTCTGCCTTTGCAAAGTCCTGTTGATCCCTCCCTGGCCTTCAGGCGGACCAGGAACCTGTTGAGGGCAGTAAGCACTGCTTCATCTGTAACCCCAATACCAAGAACGATGCCTTGCAAGTAAGAAATGTTGGCCAAATTAAAGAGCTTACAGTTCTCTTGGAATAAACAGGAATTCAAGAGAAGTTCTAAAATTGATTACTTACATAACCTTTTCTCCTACATGCCGGGACCCATCTTTCGACCTTGATTTACAATTTATGGGCCCATTCTATTTCCCTCCCTCCTGAAGAGAGTCTCTGATGACAGATGATTTTATTTTCTTCCCCTTAAAAACAGAACCTGAAGGTTTGTCAATCTAAAACAGACTTCTGCCTATTTAGAACCTGCTTGATTCTAATCCATTATACAGATAAATTGTGCCACATAAATATTATAGCAAAATTTCGGAATTGTCTAATATCCAGCTTTTTTTTATTAACTCCTTATCTTTAATAAATATTTATTATTAGTAACTAACCCTAACTTCAAAGAAAATGGCCAATTAAGAACAGACTGGCTGTGGAGAGAGTTTGTCGTCCCCCAAATAATATTCCGATTTTCCAAGCAGGCAGTGAATATCAGCATTGGCTAGATAAACACGGAGCACTGAGATATTAGCTAGTGACTAGAATTTGGCCTTCAGTCCCAACACATGAGTTATATGCCCCAGATATTTGTAAGTGACAAGGAGAAGAAGGGAAAAATGTCTTTTTGAGAAAAGGGTAACATTTCACCAGCATATTTGCTAAACAGTTACTTCAAGTCTGAAGTGGAAGGATTGATAACAAAGACATGAGGATGTGGCCCAGAAGGCCTCCGTCCTCTCCTGGTTGCCACATCTGTCCTGAGCTCAGCCCACCGGGCCCCTCTGCAGAGGAGGCAAGAGCAGACACTCCACCCAGGGTTGCTTTGCTGGTGGGCAGGCCTAGCCCCTGGCCGTACTTTGCTCTTAAGAAACATACCCCTGGGAGGTATGGGAGGGACCTGATAATATGGGTTAATGTACTAACCACAGTGTCCTTCATGTAAAACCTTGATAAGAGTGTGTATCAATAATACCTTAATAAAATAAATGAATGAATGAATGAATGAATAAAAAAATAATAATAAGAGAAGCATATCCCTGGGAGCATTGCTGCTCCCTCCCCCGGCCTGGGCCACCCCCAGGACCTGTAACTAAAAATAGTGAAGTGTCGGCTCTACTGCTTAGAACATTGAGATTTCAGGCAGAAGCCTTGGATTTCTTCAAGTTTTTCAGCATAATACAGTGCTTCAAGTTTCCATCTTGTTACTTTTTCAAGTAGTTTTATACCAATTTAGAAGTCTTAAGTTTTATCAAAAAATTAGTGCTCTTTATTTAGTGTGATTACAAATGCAGTACATTTTTAAAAGGCTTTGAGAAAATTGTATATTATTTTAGTACATAAATTGACAATTCCATATCTAAGTAGAAAATATGTAGACACAATGTCACCTGTAATGCCAGTATCTTATCATTTGGTCCCAAATTTATATATACTGTGCAGTTTTCCTCAAATTCCAAACCGTGCATCTTTTCCCACTTTACCTAGCATCCAAAGGCAGCATGACAATCCTGGTGGCTTGGCCACGCGCACCCCCATTCAGTCGGGAAGGCACAGCCTCCCCTCCCTGCAGGTGAGGCGAGCACTCCTGAGTGTGTTTCCGTGGGAGAGGCTCAGTGCCTCCCAGCAAGTGAGCTGCAGCGTGCCGCACTCTTCGTGGCCGCTCATGCTCACAGCTGAGAGTTGTCGTGACATGTTGGGGCCCAGAATGAGAAATCAGTGACGAGAGAGGACAGAGGCGAGCAGAACTTTCATTAAAGGAAAGAAAGTGCCTTGGCCTTAAAAAGGCCTGTCTCTCTCTGGCAGTATAGAGCAGCGATCAAGTGGAAAAAAGGGGGCAGGCAGGCGCCGCATCTCATCTTTCTCCTGGGGGCCCAGGTGGACAAATTGGCAGCCCTGTTCACAGCTTTTTTTCCCTCTCCCCTTTGTACCATAAGAACTGCTAATCGGATCCATGCTGCTGCAACTGTGGTTAGTTATTAACAGAATAAAAGCAGATTTCTTCAAAAGAACGGGTGGGGGAAACGACTATACAAAATTGCAAGGTTGTTAGAATCTTAAATGCACAGCAGTCGATTTTCCCCCTTATTCTGAATTATACGATGAATACAAGTCTTTCATCTGTCACTATACCCATTTCTTCAGAAGGCAGCCAAATATTAAGCTTCTCAAACAAAAAAGGGATCTTAGAAAGAGGAAAAATATTGAGAAGGAATAAGAATGGGTAAGAGTCGGGGAAATTAGGTTTTGTTTCTATTAATTTGTCCTAGTGAGAGGGAGATAAACTGCCGGCTCTGTTTGGTTCGCCTTGCCTGCCTCTTACCTCACATCAAAGCAAGGATCAGAACGTGTTTGGCTGGTGGCCCTTCTGCCTTTCTAGTCTGGGATTCTGCAGTAGGAGAGTTCAGCACCCGCCATGTCCTTACGGGCGGCAGAGTGCTGTGAATCCGGACCTCCTCAGGAGGGCAGGGAGGCAGGTTATGTCTAAACACGTGCATACTTCCCCAACCCAAAGGGATTTTTCTGTGCCCCAAAGATCTTTGAGCAATTGAAGTTGTGAAGCTTTTGAAAAGAGTGTGTATATCTATGAGAATGCTGAGCAAGGACAGCAGATTTTCAGTCTGGTGGTTTATATGTGTCAGCGTGTCTCAGGCGCTCAGTAGGGTGACTGGAGGGCCTCATGGTTTATGTATGTCAGTGTGTCTCAGGCACTCAGTAGGGCAATTGACCGGAGGGCCTCATGGTTTATGTGTGTCAGTGTGTCTCAGGCACTCAGTAGGGCTACCGGAGGGCCTCGTGGTTTATGTGTGTCAGCACGTCTCAGGCGCTCAGTAGGGCTACTGGAGGGCCTCAGATTCCCATCGTGGGAGTGGCTCCTGCTTTCAACCAAATCACATTTTTGCTCATTTACCTATTTCCTACTCCTGTCTTCACACCTAAAGTTAATCTAAGTTGAGAGACTTTCCCTAAAGTTTTTCTTTTATTTAGTGGTGTGTTTCTATTCATTCCACCAGAGTCGCTGGGGGGAATACCGAGCATGTGGCCTCAGTGGAGCTGGGACGAGAGTGGTTAGCAGGTTGGAGCCACGTTGCTGAGGCTTCAGCAGCTGCAGGGCAGGACTGAAAATCACACCTCAGTAAAGTCAGGCACTAGACCTTTCCCACACCTTGAGGTCACTGGGGAATTGTCCAGACTAAGAACACTCACTATATTGTAAAGCTGAGAATCTCTTCTATGTAAATGTTTTAGGACTCTGGTTTATCTTTATTTATTTAAAGCTTGAGTGACCTGAATAGTGAAGTGTAGAAATGCCCTGAGTTGACTTGTACACCTGATTAGAGCCTCGAGTTTCTTCCCTCAAGTTCTCTGTAGAACGGTGTCTACTTAAAAGGCCTTCTGGTGATCAGACTATAAGACTGACTTCATGTGAAAGACATTAGGTGACTGTAGCATATTTACTAATAGAAGAGGGCTATTGGGAAAATTTTGGTTTGAATCCATTGGGCTAGAGGAAACAATTATGTATTGTAACCAGTTAGTCTTTGTAATAAAAACAAACAGAACAGCATTGGTAGTACCACCCCTGTGAAGGCACAGTCCTTACCCAGAACCCCCATTTCCACCCCATTGTGTGCTTGTCAGTGAGAGGCTGTTGCTGCTGCTCTCTCTTGGACTCCAGCAGTGAGGTCAGTAAAGAAACTCAAAACTTTTAGACTGCAGTTAAGGGAATAATTGAAAAGCTTAATCCAGCAGGCATTTGTTTGTTTAGAGTAAAGCTATGTGGCTGCTGTGGGGGTTCTGTCACATTCAGGGCATCTCAGGCCTTTCCTCATTCCTGTAATGGCTCAGGGCACACAAGTCAGAGGCGCCTCTGCAGCGCTGGACTCCTGTTGTTTGCAGAGCCCAGTGGCACAGCAGCAGTTAGCATTGTCTGGGGTGAGGACTTGGGAAAATCTAAACCTATGGACACTGAATGTTTTTTCTTCCAAGGATCAGCCCAATTTAAGGTTAGGGGACCAGATGTGCTGTGGTTCTGCGTTCCCGCTGCAGGGTTACAGGTAGGGGAGAGAGTTGCCTTCTTTTTATACTGTTCTAAGTTGAGGTAGGGTTGGTTCACAGTAAAGAATTGTGTTGATAGTCTGTTCACTGCTGCCTCTCCCACCCTGTGTACTCAAGTACAGCACTTCTGGTAAGAGCAAGGTCCTGTTCAAATCACACCAAACAACAGAAGTACCCTGAGTCCACATCACACTTGAGATAAACCATTAACGATAGCCAACCCCTAAGCTGGCACCTGAGCAGATTCTGCTTTGGAGCACATTAAAGGTTCCTTTCTTGAAGCAAAGGAAGTAGAAAACACTGACAGAAAAAAATAATTTGTGGACTTTCTAACTCATCAAAATATAAGTCTAGGACTAGGATGCTTGATAAATTTACAGATTATGGAAAACTCATTTTTCACCCACACCATTGCTATCAGGCATTATCCAGGTATTCAAAGTTCACTAAAGAAAATGACCAGTCAGATTTTTGCTGCTTAAATTGCAGAGCTATACTATCTTATTACACTGTGGTTTGGTATTTTCAATGTTCAGAAATTTCCACCATGCAAGTCTACCATGCAACCTACCAATGCCATCTCTTAACAAAATTGAATTTATCATTTATTGTAGCAGAAGAAAAGACCCTAACTGGTACTTACTTCATGTTTCAGAAACTAAAGGAACAACTTCTACTAGGAATACAGCCCATTGTAAGAAGTAATGCCGTTCTTACCAGCAGGATTGGCAGAATATTTTTTAAAATCCTCTAGAAGATCTATGAGGTCAGACTGTGGCAAGTAAAACCCATATTTTGCTTTAAAGATTTGAGAGAGAGATGATTTCCATAACATGAAGAAAATATAAGGATATATTAGATTAAAGCAACCCAGTATCTTAGTTTGGGTTACAACAGAATTAAATAACAGGGGGAAGTACATGATGAAAGTTGATCTTGGTCATGATGTATTGGTTATTGGTAGCAGTAATTTATATTATGTGTGATGGTTTTTTTTTTAACTCCTTACTGAAGTTAGTGACACCTCCAAGAATTCTTGAATAGTAGAGGAATAATTCAGTTGCTAATTACTAAAGCTATGAAAAATATATTGATTTTGTAACAGCATTCCAGGAAAAGAACTTGGTCATAGTAGAGTTGTTAGCAAAGTGGCTCGAAGTATTTCTTGTTTCTTCTCAAAATTTAACCACAACTAGGTAGTAATTTAATGCACATGAATTCACAGACCCTTCTTTTTCTAACAATAAACCTGTCTTACCTTTGCTAATTTCAAGGAATTTATGAATAGGACCCAAGTCTTTGTCACTAAAGACTTCATGATACCCCATATACACTAAGCATCCTTACTGAGAAAGATTGGCCAACAAAATTGTTCAGACTTCTGTGGATGAGCATGTCACTTCATGTTAATTCTAGGAAGCCAATCCCCTTGAATTACTAAAAGAGAAGTATCATTTAGGACATTGCCTTGTACACGCATTTAGTTGTTTTGTACTTTGTTGTTTACATTTCAAGTAAAATCATCTCCAGTTTGTCTGGATACTTGTAAGACAAACATGCATCCCATTTGTTGCTCTCTTTATCCACGATTGCCCAAAATCAGCCAGTGTAGTAAAATTGGAGGGGAAGAATTAGATTCCTGGCAGTAAAGTAGAGATCAAATAATGTCTGTCGTGTAAACTTCAGATTTGCCATGTGATTATGTTACTGTCTTGTCTTGGGTTACTAAGTCCATCCTAGGTTAGTTAATTTTTTTAGCTGCAACAGTGTGAAAGGAAGAACTGCTTTTCTCTAGCCACTACAACTTCATTAAATAATGGAATGTTTTGCCTATTAATATTACATGGAGATAGCATGGTGTTACTTTAAAAAGGATGAATGATTTGTTTGCGAGAGGCTGCTGTAGTTCAGTCAGTGTTTTTATTCTTACCAAGTTGGAGTACTTGTCTGT
Organism: Manis javanica; assembly: GCF_040802235.1. NCBI lineage: Eukaryota > Metazoa > Chordata > Mammalia > Pholidota > Manidae > Manis > Manis javanica. The sequence continues at coordinate 71,754,031 of NC_133168.1, forward strand.
TGCACTAATTTATAAAGGAATTAACCCAGGGAAGTTTTAACCTCCATAAAGGATTAATATAGAAATTCTATTCATCTTGTATTCTCTGCTACCCCAAAACAACAGTGGCATCTCATAGGTTTGATTTCTTTGTTTGGGTCTGGTCAAAAAAAGTTGTGGGGAAAAAATTGCAAGTGATCATTTACCTAAAAATTTACCTGCTAAATGCACTTGTCATTTAAATCTTTGAACTGTGCTTGCATTAAGTGCTGAGGAATCAGTGCCTCCTATACTACAGCTGATTTGAAGATCTTGGTTTATTTGAATATAAACCATATTCTGTTACTGAAATTTATTTATGTCAGCCTCTTTATTAAAGATGGGAGAGTGTGTCAGGTTTATGTGTCACTGCTGTTGTTACTAAATACCATTTGAAGTTTATTGACTTTTTGGACAAGTATGTGACCTTGAATATTTCTTTACTGGTAATATCCAGAATAGGGGTCAGCAAACTACCACCTTTGAGCCAAATCCAGTCACTACCTGTCTTTGTAAATAAAGTTTTATTTATGCTGTTTTGTTTATGTATTGTCTGGCTGCTTTTGCACTGCAACAGCTGAGTTGAATAGTTGGGACAGAAAACATATGGCCTGCAGAGCCTCAAGTATTTACTCTCTGACAATTTACATAAAATATTTTCTGAATCCTGATCTAGCATAATATATAACTACATGATTACTGGTAATTTGTAAAGGTTTAATTAACTATTAGTATGAGCTTGGTTTTTAGAGCAATCAGCCACACATTATTTATTCAACAAATACTTATTGACTGGTTCCTATATGTCTGGTTTGGAGGATGTAGCAGGGAACAAAACAGAATTCTCTATGCTCCTGAGACTTACATTCTATTTGAGATGAGACTAAACAGTAAACAGAGACATGAAGTAAGAGCTATGGGTTAAGACTGTCTCACTGTAAGAAATACAGAACATAGCACCTGTTAGTACTGACTGCCCCACCATCTTACTCTATAAAGGTATACCAAGCTAGAGTGTATTCATGTCTCTGTCCCTCCCCTTAAGCTATACATTATAGGATATGTGCTAATTTACCAAAAATACACATCTTAGCCTATTTTCTCCCAATTCTGTTAAATACTAAAATCCCAATGTTTTGTTACTAAAAATGTTTACTTTATGATTATATTGATCTACTTCTTAAAGCTATTTTTAACTAGAAAAATTTCCCTTCAAACCTATCCTCATGTAAAAATTCTAAAGAAAAATAGTAGCAAACAAAATTCAACAGTGCTTCAAGGAAATAACATAGCGTGACTGGGTCAGCCTTATTCCAGGAATGCAAGGTTGGTTCAGTATTAACAACTCCATTAATATTATATAACATATAAATAAATTAAGGAAAACTGTCATGTCATTCAATAAGATGTAATGATAAAAACACTCCAGGAAATAGCAATTTGAAAACATGGGAAAATGTATATGTCTTAGTTTTAAAGCCACTGTCGTATGCAATATGGAATCATTAGAGATACTTCCACTAAGGTGGAAAACAAGGCAAGGATGACCACTGTCTGCAGTAGTATTCAGTGATGTCCTACAGATGTTGGCCAGTGCAGTTAGACAAGTGGACGCAAAGGCATAAGAATGGGTATAGAAAAAATACAACTATATTTTTTTACAGGTGATGTCATAGTAAACCTGGAAAACCTCAGAGACTCAATGGTGAATTAACTCAAACTGTAGAAGAATTCAGTGCAATAGCAGGATATAAAATTAGCATACAAAAAGCAATAGACTTCCTCTTTTGTAATAGCAACAAAGAAGATTAAATGTTTAGGAATAAAATGTGCAAAACTATGTACCTTACAGAAATGAAGGAAGACTTGAATGAATGAAAGACATCTGTATCTGAATAGGATGAACTCAACAGTCATCAGTTCTCCTTAAGTTACTTTATCAATGTAATCCCAGTAAGAATAACATTAAGCTATTTTATATAGTTAGACAAGTTGGTATTAAAGACCATACAGAAAACAAACATGCTAGAAAACAATGAAAAAGAAAAAGCAGGTTGGAGGACTGGGAACCTAGCCTGACTAGACATTAAAATCAGCTGTAAGAGTAACTCTTAAAAGTCCCCATCACAGAAGATAAAATTAGATCCATATCTTATACCACACACAAAAATAAACTCTGCATAAAGATGAAACCACTCATGTACTTGGAGAAAACTGAGTGGATTCAATTCCTGTTTAACCTTGGTACAGAGGCAAGCTTTCTACTAATCAGCCTCCAAAGGCAATAAAAATATTGATAAATTTGACTTTTTAAAAAAATTCCATTACAAAAGATACTGTAAATAAAATAAAGACAACAAAGTTGGAAGAAATCTTCACAACTTGTATCACAGACAAAAGGCTAATGTAAAGAATTCTTTAATTTTCAGGACAAAGAATTAAAAACCTAGATTCAAAAAGGGGCAAAAGACAACAAACAATGCACCGAAAGGGTATAAAATTAGCCCTCAAACATGGAAAAATGGTCAAACTCACTCAGAGGAATGCAGATTCAAAAATCTCAGATACCATTTCTCAAATATAAGACGGGCAAACACTTTAATGCCAAGATAGTCTAATACTGAAGTTATGGAGACAGGCCCCTCAAACATTGCTAGTGAGAAGGTAAATTGAGGCAGAGCTTCATGGAGGGAAATTTGGAAATGTATAACCTCTTGACACTACAATCCCACTTCAAGGAATTTACCATAAAGATAGACCTCAAACAATACAAAAATACATACTCAAAAGATTAGAAACAACCAAAATGCCCATACTTAGGAGAGTAGTTGAACAAACTGAAGAATAGTCACACAAAGGAATATTATGTAACTATTTTTTTTATTAAGGTATCACTGATATACATTCCTATGATGGTTTCACAAGGAAAACAATTTGGTTGCTACATTCACCCATATTATCAAGTCCCCCCTCCATACCCCATTGCAATCACTGTCCATCAGTGTAGTAAGATGCCACAGAGTCCCTACTTGTCTTCTCTGTGCTACAACACTGTCTTCCCCATGAACCCACACACACACCATGTGAACTCATAATAATTCCCCTCAGTCCCCTTCTCCCTCCCTCCCACCCCCCCTCTCCCACCCACTCCCCGTTGGTAACCACTAGTCCCTTTTTGGAGTCTGTGAGTCTACTGCTATTTTGTTCCTTCAGTTTTGCTTCATTGTTTCACTCCACAAATGAGTGAAATCATTTAGTACTTGACTTTCTCTGCCTGACTTATTTCACTGAGCATAATACCCTCTAGCTCCACCCATGTTGTTGCAAATGGTAGGATCTGTTTTTTTCTTTTAGCTGAGTAATATTCCATTGTGTATATGTACCACCTCTTCTTTATCCATTCATCTACTGATGGACACTTAGGTTGCTTCCGTTTCTTGGCCATTGTAAATAGAGCCGCAATAAACATAGGGGTGCATATGTCTTTTTGAATCTGAGATCTTGCTTTCTTCGGGTAAATTCTTAGGAGTGGAATTCCTGGGTCAATATATATCTATTTTTTAAAAGAGGAAATGTTATAAGTGGATAGGAAGTATTTTCCAGGGCATGCTAGTAAATGAAAAAAACAAAGCCCAAAAGATATCTAGGCTATGTTACTCTTCATTCATGTAAGGGAGAAGATAATACAAGAGAAAACACAGCTATCTTCTCATTTATACAAAAGGAAAGATAGACCAAAAACCAAAGAAATTGATTACTTATAGAGGGCAGTTAAGAAAGGGGTGGAAAGATAGAGAAATGAGAATAGGGTAACAGGAAAGAGGAAGGAGTGGCTTTTATGCCTGTCTTTTTGTGTAACTCTGATATTTAGAAGTGAAGAGGTATTTCACATACCCCAAAATATCAAAACAACTAAAGCCAATTAAGATGTGGAGAGAACTCAAAATGGAATAAAAGCTCTAACAAATAGCTGTGTATTTTTCACAAGGATATAGGCTGGCAATTCTGAAATTACTTCATATATATAATAGAATTGAACAAATAAGTAAATTGATTTAGATGATGGGAATTGGGTTTCTTACTGTTGGAGAAAGAGGTTATAAATAAGGAAAGGAAGAAGGCTAAAACGTACCCTTTAGTTTTGGATTGGAGCTAGAAGTATTTGCATACACATTTACACACACGTCAGTACAAAACATAACTCCGTCTCTGCGTATGGGTTGTGTACAGACATGTATTTCCTACCTCTCTGCCCGGAGAGGGCCTAGAGGCAACACCACCCCAGGAACAATGAACAGATCTAGTGCCCAGATCTTGCCTGTGAATGCCATTTTCCATAAAAAGAAGCAGGGCTCCTAAAAGTGGTTGATGGCTGGGCTGGGGCAGAAAAATGTAAGATGAATCTGGTGAATCTGTGGTTCCAAAGAAAAGCAACAATTTGAAGGAGCTTCTAATGGCCAAAGCTGCAACAATTTGAGCAATTAAATTATCTCATTGTTGAGTTTTAACCCAGAGAATAGTTTTCGAGTATATTAGTTTTCTTTTCTTGCAACAAATTACCACAAACGTAGCAGCTTTAAACAACGCATGCTTATTGTCTCACAGTTTCTGTGGCCACTAGTCCAGGCACAGCCTAGCTGAGTCCTCTTTCAGGGCCTCACAAGGCTGCAGTTAAAGTGGTGGTTTATCTGCCTTCTCATCTGGAGGCTCAACGAGGGAAAAATCTGCTTCCAGTCTCATTCAGATTGTTGGAAGAATTAATTTCCTGTGGTAGTACAAGTGAGCCCTGCAGGTTCTAAAGGCTTCCTGTCCTGCCATGTGGCTCAGTTCACAGCATAGAAGCTTAATTCTTCAAGATCTCGGCAGCTTCTCTGCTCAGAGGCCTAATTCCTCTTAAACTGAGGCCTAAACCCAAAGTCTCCCTTTTGATTATTTCAAAGTCACCTGATTAGAGACTTTAATTACATTTGCAAAATCTCTTTGACTTTTCACATATAACATAATTTTATGAGTGATATTCCATCACTTTTGTCATATTCTTTGGTTAGAAGCCAAGTCACAAGTGGAAATTACATAACGGTGTGACTCATTAGAGGTCATCCTATAGTGTGTCTGCCACAATGAGTCCACATAGATAAAAATAGTCTAATAAATAAAGAAACAAAGGGGAAGAAGAGATAGTTCTTCCTCACAAATTCCCATTAATGTGGAAGGAAAGAAGGAAATAATCGCCATTAGCAAACACCACAGTAATAAGTGTTGCAGGCAAAGTTCTCTAATGGATGCTAAAATTAGTGGTGCAGGTTTGAGGAGACCCAAGGTCTACATAGTCTCGAGTATCTACCGTAGGTACTTACGGACTGCAAAGGGCAAAATAGTAACTTTATATTGGAGGAACTTGGTAGACACCAACTTTACCAAGTAACCAAAGTAAATGTCACCAGCATGGAAACGTATCGATGTCATGACCTCCTTGATAGAATGAACCGAGAAGGGCAGGACATGCTTGTGGCACACTTCCTAAAATGCACGACCTCATGTCACTCATGAAAAAATACCAGACTAAACCAAAAGGAAGAACATTCTGTAAAAGAACTGATGAGTACCCTTTAAAAGCACCCAGGTCACAAAATACAGACTGGGGACTATCAAGGGGAAATAGCAACTAAATGCAATGTGAGACCCTAGAATAGAAAAGAGACATTAAGTGAAAAAACTGGTGAAGTTCAAGTAAGATCTTTAGCTAATAATCTTATACCATGTTGAGTTTTTCTTGATAATTACACTGTGGTTCTGCAAGATGTGAACATTAGGGGAGGTGGGCTAAGGGATATAAGGACTTCTTTGCACTAGGTCTGAAACTTCTCTGAGTCTGGAATTAATTAAAAATAAAAGGGTTTTTTGAATTAAAATATCATAGTATAGACTTCTGCCGAGAGTTTTAAGTCAGCAAAATAAGAAATTTAGGTGACGTATTGATGCTTCATTTTTAGTTTGTTGCACCAAAATTTTGCACAGTGTTGTATACATGGTCATTGGGGAATAAACCTATTAAGTGTAAAGTGGTGGAATTCTAACTCAGCATATTTTTTTTCTGTTTTAAGTTTTCTTCTATTGTGCTTACTTACGTCATTATAGATACATCATACATAGAGGAGGGAAAAACATGGGGCTTTCTTTAAAAACTGAGTTTTAATGTTAAAGCCTATTCATAAAGTTTGTTTTGTTTACAGTTCATGGCAACCTTCTTTTAAAATAATTACCAAACTTTGTTTAAAAGGTTTTACTTATGACAATACATGTCATGTAAAAATCCCTAGTTTTGAAGGTGTTTACTTAGTTCAGATGGTTCAAAGGGTTCAGAATTGTCTTCTTAATCTGAGCCATGGACACAAATGAGTCCTGTGTTTCTCAAACATATTTTCTAATCCATCATCTACTATGACCATGCTTATACCTGTGCTGATGGAGGAGGAAGTTATTTCTTGGTATCTATGAAACTGTTGGTGGAAAGATAGAGGGTGAAAGCAAATGGAGAATGTGACAGAGTTTGCACAGAGCTGTCCTTACCATGAGAAGACTTGTTTCTTTGAAGGATGAGCTTAATAAATGAATTTTCTCATTCTCTAAAGAGGTATTTGTCTTAGAATTGCACCAGGCAAGCAGTAGCATTTCCTGAATGTGGCACTATTTTATGAATTCATGAGATGGGTTTCTTACAGCCTTTTTTATTTTTACTTGAAATACTGTACATAAGAACAGTGCCTTGGGTGTGCATAGTGTAAGGAATGGTGTCCTCTGTTAAGGCAGAGTTACTGTTTGTTTTTACTGTCATGAGCCTATGAATTCAGTCCATCAAGCAGAAACGATCATTAAAATATAAGCACTTACTGTCTTCGTGCAGCTGATTCCCCAGTGACATTTTTAAAAGTCAGGATTTGGCTGCAGAGTGCTTTAAATTTCTAAATGGACTGTAGTTTGGGGGCCTTAGGGCATTTCATAGAAGTACATGACCAAGTGGACACCCAGCAACTCTTGTGTATCTTTAGCCAGATTGATGACCAGGGTTTACCCTTGAAATCGTTCTCATCCAGAATGTTGCTTTTTACGTTTACATTTCTTATTTGGGGACTAATACTAATTCGCTACAAAAGTCTAAATAAGCAAATGGTTAAGCAGATTCTGTACTGTTTGTATGGTTTGTTTATCCTACTAATTGTGCCTCTGACTTAAAAGCAGCTTTTAGTGGTTTCACAGGGCAGCAGTTCTCAGTGTCTGCAGATTCGGGGCTTGCTTTTCACTTTATCTAAGAATGTGCGTGGCACCGGGACCCTGGAGCGCTCAGAAATACCTTCCTAAATTAGGCTGGAAACCTAAACTCCCAAAAACAATATGCGTATTTTTGATAGTTACATTTTAACACCTATTTATACCCAATATCTAAATGGAAAATCTTCCTGCCTCTGTCACAGACACAACTGTTATTAGAGTTAGTTGTGAGTGACAGTCCTGGGGACTGCGCTGCCCCTGGGCAGTACTCAGGCTGCCCGGCCTAACAGAGAGATGCCAGCAGGCAGAAACACGAGAGGGTTGTTGTTTAGTATAAAACACCATGACCTTCGCTGGGGTGGGGAGTTGGGGGGCAGGGGAATTGGGGTAATCTTAAGTACATTAATTTCCTTCTCTGTGATTCTTTTCAGCGCTATACAAAACTGGATGAGTAGGTCCTATGATGTTAAAGCAGTTATCTTGATCTAGCAATATCACGAATTACCAAACCACAGGGCTATGCAGGGAGATACATAAATGCATGTATGTGTGTATTACATACATGTGCACATTCATATGTATGTTTGTCTTCCAGTTAATTTTAGCAAAGGGCGAGGTTAGAAGGTAAAACAACATGTTCCCCATGCCATGAGAGCTAATACCTTGAGGATTGTGCTAAATTCAGTTGCCTTTTTTATTCAGTAATGTTTTTAGTCTTAGAAGTACATGTAAACCTCTAAGCCAGAAAGTGAACTGAATCGTCAAGTACCTCTGATGATTCTTAAATTTCAAAATCCTGTCTCCTCCCTTCACATGATTCATTGTCACTCTTTAATTAATAAAATAATAAGTATCTTTTCCCTTAATTCATATTCTCAGATTAAGGGCCATTAAATAACAAAGATTTATTAATATTTGTTATGCTAATGAGGGATTAAAGAAGTAAAAGACATTCCTGTCTCAAGGAGCTTACATTATAGTTTGAAAAGCCAAACTAAGCATACATTAAATAAATGAAAATCAAATAGATGCTAAATAGATGCTATTGCTTTATTAGCAATAGAGATCAAAAGAGATGCAGAATATTACTTCTTTAGTGATTATATACAGTGCATTCCATAGTAGCATGTTTTATGTTTTCTAATGGAGGTCTTTTCCTCATTTATGTTAAATTTGGTTAATTATGAAGATTTTACTTAGAAATCAGTTGATATTACTACAGTGAATAAATATTACCAATGTCAAGTTGTTTGCCGGTATGCATGCCTGCCCACTTAGAGACTGGAGACTGGTTTAAACTGAGGAGGATGGGTTTACCCCATGAGTCTTGGGCTTTGTTAAATGCATTGAGGAAGTGTGTGTCGGGAGGTTTCAGCTGCTAATTGATTTGTGTGTGAGTTTGGGAATTCATTCAGTAAGAAATTAAACTTTTCAGGAGGTCATTTGCTAAATATGTTTATGCATGTTTCCTCTTCATTTTACCAAAAAAGGGTGAAATACCACACTTTTTTTGAGCTACGCCTTTTCCTATGTGGGGGTCATAGCTTTTGTGGTCACAAAGGTTGAATAAATGTGACTGTGTCTTGGTTTTGCACAGTTACAGTATTAATACAGAGGGCTCCCCATCCCCGTTTCTCCTGTGTGTTACAGGCAGCCAGATGCCTCCTCAGCCGCCTGGGAGCCAGGCCGAGTCCAGTTCCCATCCCGCCTTGAGCCAGTCTCCAATGCCGCAGGAAAGAGGTTGGTCTTTAATTCATACCTCACAGGTCTTTCTGTTTTGAATATAACAGACATATGAATTTGCTTCCCTATGCGTCTCCTTATAAACAATTTTTTAAAGGATATCATGTTTCCTCATCAGATGAACGAATTAAACAAGGGCCTAACATGTATGGAAATGAGGGATGCTTGCTTGCAGACGGGGTGGCGTTTTACCACAGCACAGCTGGAGACCCAAGGAATAAATATGTCCCCATAGCGCAGTGAAGCATAGTTTATACACAACTACAGTCTGACATTTGATCTAGATGATTCATAATTCAATATGGAGATTGGTCCTGATGAAGTAAAATGTGAGTGTATGTTTAGCTGTTTTATCAATTATTTGTCCTGTGATAATTAATAGTAAAAATTTAAAGATATAATAAGACCTTATATTACAAAATTGTAGGATCTTAGAACTTAGAGCCAACCTAAGAGATCATAGAGTCCAGTCACCTCAATTTACAAATAAAGAAACTGAGGGCCAGAGCAGTGCTACACGACTTCCTCGTTCTCAGAGGCTAGTTAGTAGCAGAGCCCTGCAGCCCCTGGGCGCTGAGGTAGGCCCACGTCTGCATGCTCCGGCCTTCGGGTCAATTCTGCTGCGACCCATACATTACTGCTTGGGTCGCGGCTTCGGCCTTCCTTCACTCCCCGGCCTTATTTCTCCCCTGGCAGTAGAGCTGCTTTCGGCGGAGGTGGTGGTGGTTTTCATCCAGATGAGTGTAGCCCTGGGGTCACAAGCCTGTCGCCCCACTGCCTGTGAGTCAGGGCTTGCCGCTGTCCTTCGCTCCCTTCCTCCCTTAACCCCGCCCAGGGGACAGAACTTGGTGGCTTATTAGCCGACACGTAAAGGTCCCTGACCCCTACTGTTGATAATCATTTCTGTGTGAGTCACACAGAGATGATGATTTGCTTCTGATTAGAACTGTAAGGTTTCAGTTAGTTGACATGTTAAAAACATTTAGAGAAGTTGGATTCTCTTCATCTACACATCATTTGTGTTGAAATAAAAAAATAAAATGAAATTTTCATTTTCTAATACCTTTACATATTGAACTCTTTTAATGAGAATTTAATGTGTATTTAATAATTTAATTCCTTTATCCACATACTACAATGTGTTTTAACAATGGGATAGTTAATATTTTCAAACCTTAGGGTGCACGAGAATCATCTGGAGAACTTGTTAAAACAAATGGCTGGGCCACCCCCCTAGACTGCTGCTGTGGTAGGTCTGAGGTGGGGCTCTTGAGGTCTGCATTTCTGACAAGTTCCCAGGCATTGCTGAAGCTGCTGAAATAAGCACCATACTTTGAGAACCACTGCCTGATAACAACACGATGTTTTAATAATGGTGTGATATGTGCATTCATTTCTAAATTTCCCACCATGACCTATGAATCAGTCTTGTGTCTCACATCCTCTCTTGAAATCGCTTGGTCTGTTAACTCCTCCTGTGGCTGTGGTCAGCTGGCAGACGTCACAGAGGTCACGGAGAGCACACGGGCACCAAGCAAGGGGGGGATCCTCCCCTAACTCCTTTTATTTTCTGGGTGGCACCTCCCTTGTGTGGCTGGGTCAGGGAAGTGGTGAACAAAGGGAAGGTAGTTACTCGGCACCGGCAGCCTCCTCAGACCAGACCCGGAACTGAGATGCAGAGCTGGTCCTCACCCAGCCCTGTGACATCATTCCCGCCAGGGGCTCCGCTGCCTCTGCAAGCATTAAAGGGTAAGAGGCACCTTACTTGGAAGTCCTGCAGTGCTAACCTTTATTGCTAAGAACTAAAAGGGAGAAAACTCTCCCTGCTCCTCCAACAATGTCTCATCCAACCCTTTCCAACTGTTCTGTGTTTAAGAAGTTTAAAAATGTAGGAAACCAAATGGGAAGGACAAGACTCCAAGAAAACAGTCAAACTTTTAACTTAAAGGAATACATTTGCAAGGCAAAATCTAGGGGTTTTCCTCTGGTGTCATGATATGGGAGCCACTGTAAATATGTTTGTTATTTTTTTCCTCTTATTATTTTATTCTATGTAGTGTCATTTTGGTCACTGATCATGGATACATAACAATCCAGAGAGTTGTAATGACCATTTCCTTCAAATAATAAATAAATTTTACAGTTCGCTAAACCTGAATTGATTTTTATGAACAAGTTCCACAAACATCTTCTGAAAGACTGTGCTGGAGACACTTGTATGCTTTTTTGGTTGAACAACTGCCTGAAAAGGAACTTTGTATTTCACAGTGACTGTTAGATGATGCTTTGCTATTCATGAGTCAGATTTCCTCTGAAATTGGGTAGCAAGGATTTTCTTTTTTAATGGCTTTGTTATTTGTTAAAATCTAAGAAGAAGTGTTTACTCCTAATAACATTGATCAGGTCTTTTAATGGCAAATGGCACTGTCATTTTAATGCTTTGATAAAACATTTTTCTCATTTGTTTTACCATAATTTGGTGTGTACCAAGATTATTTCCAGGGCAAAGTAGACCTAAGAAAACGCTTGCTAGAAAATACCCCAGTGTTAACTTCCACGTATTGAAAAGTAATTTAATTTCATTTATAGCTTTACAATTGATAAATTTCCTCCCTTATTTAGGAAAGTGATAAAAGAAGCAGAGAAGAAAAAAATGTATTGCTGAGTTAGCATATTATTTTTAAAATGTGATCTTTATCAGAAGCCATGGGCCTTGATACACAAGAAAGAGCAAACCTTCTGTACTGCTGAGCATTAAAATAACCTAGTTGAACAGTGCTTTTTACATTTATTTTGTTTTAATAAGTAAGGTTAAGAAAAGAGAGTAAGATTGCACAATTACACACATTTTCTTTCATGTATCTACACCACATTGATTTTCTTTAATGGCAAAGAATCTAGAAACACACTTGCCAGAGACAATTGCGCAAAGCAAGAGATGCAGCCTACTTCTGTTTGGAGGTGCAGTTTTCTGGGCCCCCCCAAAGTCCTCTTGGGGGTCTACCTGAGCCTCGGTCCCTCCATGCCCAAGAAACTGAAGTCTTGCTCTGCTGTCCTTCCTTCCTACTTGGGCCTGTATTCCCATTCAGGAAGGACATTTATGACCTACATACTCTGTTGCGAATTTTGCAAACCTGTAACTGTCTTGGGATATGAACCACACTGGCACCTACGAGACCTTCCCGTCTTCCCGAGGTGGAGAACAGGATTGGTCACGGCCCAGACACACGGACGGGACGGTGGCTCTCGGGGCCTTGCAGCCCGGCCTCTCCCATCTCCGGCTCTCAGTCTCAGGCTGGAGGTTCTAGCAGCGAGTTTGTTGAGGGACATCGTCACAAATCCATTTCCCCACATTGTACATACGTGAAAATAACTGTGCTGTAGGTTTATATTTTCCATCTGTAAGAGGTATATGTGCAAGTGAATATGGATATGGATCATCAGTTACAAAAAGAAGGGAAACACTTGAGCTATTTATTGGCCTCTTTATTATGCAGGATTGTCTCCTCTACGTTTTTCTCTACTTTCCAGTTCTGTCCTGTTTGCACATTATGTGATGGGGGAACTTCTTATTAACTGAATAAAGAAAATTCAAGTTCTTTGGTTTTAATTTCTTCATTACTGATTTAAGTTAAAAAGGTCAAACAAATATTTGCCACTGGTTTTTATTTTAAATCAAATCTTCACTCTGTAGACCTCATATGACACACAGAATGGCTATTTAAAAAGCACCTCACCAAAAAAATCGAGTAATGTAAATTATCCTGCCTAAGGCTTTGCAGGAAGAGTTAAGATAACCCTAAAATGCTGAAGTAAATTTTACAAGGAAACTGTAACTAACAAGTTTGGTTCAGTTTTATTCTTAGTTCATAAACTTTAACATACATATCTTAAAATCTAAAAAGAGCAATAGGAAAGGACTTACTAATGTGTTGCCCTATTATCCAAGAGGGCTTGAAGGGAATATGGGATAGTCGTCTGAGTAGATAAGTAAATATAATTATTATTAACATTAAAATGATCACATTTTTAACCCCTGTAAAATGTTAAGCTTAATGAAACTAGCAAATGCCCTTCTGGCTTATTGGATTAGCAGTTAGGTGAAAACGTTTCAAGAAGGCTTATTTATTTGGACAGATGTAGAGAGGTCAGAATTAATTTTTTGAAAACCTTTTAATTGAATTCCCTTTTAATTTTCACAGTAGTGTCTAGTTAAATATTCATGTTAATGCTGGTGGTTTTCTGAAGGTCTGAACTAGATCTGGATTCTCAAAATCCACATTGGTTATTTAACCCTTTTCATCTAGTGTGCCAGCAGGGACTGCCTTCGTGTGATCCCATAGTGTTTGAATAATTAGAAGGTAGTAATGAGGATTTAATTAGTCCTTGAGATATACTGAAAGCAGAACCACTAAGAACTTTCCCTTTTGGACACAGATTGCAAGCAGAATCAATGCTGCCATAAGACTGTGATGTGCTAGAAAATGTATTCTCTTGCTGGAGGCAGTTCTTTGGCACCACTGTGTGACTGTCAGATCTGTACGGAAGGTAGCGGGGTGAAATCTTACAGGATTATTGAATAGCTTCCCCTCACAACCTTCATTCTTGTCCACCTACATCACAACCTCTCTCTCTCCTTCTTTTTAAACAAAATTGTAGTCAAAGCATACTGGCTTACTGTATCTGACTGAGAATTGGCTTTTATTGTATCAGTGATAACAAAACTAGACAAGCTAGATGAGTTGTGTATTTACTCTAGTTGCAGGACAAGAAGAAAATAACAAAACTTTACAGTTTTGTACATCTTGGGTATTTAATCCAGCCAAATTTGTTTCTTGATATCAAAAGAATCACAACATTCTCAACTTTGGAATCTGTTCTTCACAATGATAGTTCAGTAGCTCCATTTATGAATATAAACAGTGCTATTATCCAGAAAAAGTATATAGTAGGTGGGTGGGATCAAGTATATGCTCTCTGTATATGTTGCCCTAAAAAGGTGAATCAGTTTCTGTACTTCAAAAGAATGAGGTTTCAAACTTACATATCTTATGTTAAGTTTGGTTGAATAGACTATGTCTTCATTATTATTTCATTTTTCTTCTGTTATTAATCCCAAACGTTAACTGCGTTGGCATGATTTTATTCCCACTGTTTAATGGTGTATTTCGGCTTCTTTTCAAAGTCTGAATAGAATTCCTCATCAAATTTCTATGCACAGTCTGTTCGCTTAGGGCAAATCTTTCTCTGACTCTTTAATGCCAAGGGCAAGAAAAGAGATCTCTTCAAATAAATCCAGTGTCTTATTATAAATTAGACTAAACTCTTGAGAGACAGTAATGAATCTTGTTTATGCTCTGCATCCCCATGTCTACAACAGAGCCTCAGGTATAATAGATTTTCAGCAGATAGAAGTGGACAACTGAAAATCATTCAGTCTTCATATCCATTCGCAATTTCAAATCTTTTCAGGCACAGAACAACCAAAGAATAAAATATTTCTTGTTCTTAAATTAAGAAACCTTAGCATGTTAATAAGTCATCTTTCAATTTTACCATTATAGGTCATTTGTTATAATGTAGAGGGTTTCTCTCTCTTAAAACACCAAAGGCATTTAGATCTTGCACCAGATTAAAGCTACTGCTTCTGCCCTCCATTCTTCTCAGACATATTTCTGCAACCATACAGACACCATGTCACTCTGAGCTGGTGTCCTCCTACCTAGAGCCTGGCACTAAATGAATGGTCACCTGACACCAGCCATGCTCTTTTTAATTCAGATGGAAATAAGTAAAATATTTGAAAAGTCCTTAATCCTACTAGCTAGTTTCATAGTGCTACTTACACCAAAAACTAGTTTTGACATTTTTAAAGTTATTTTTGAATATCCTAAATGATCTAACTCATTTGTCAAGAACAGATTAACAAGTTAGTACGTAAATGAAGGAGACTACCAAGATAATTGTTAAGGAGTTGCAAGTAGGATTTGAGGTTTTCTTTCTGTTTTTGCAAACTACAGAAACTGTTTTGTTCCTCTTTCTATTGGAGTCTCAGTTTTATGTTTAACAGTGAATCTAGCACCAAAATGTTTCATAGGGTACGCGGGTTGTCAGAAAATGTTCTCTTGATCTACCTTTCTAATTACCCTTGCATATAAAGGGGTTCTTATCATTTGCAAGTATACTAAATATAAAATGAAGCTGTCTTTCAGCACGAGGGCATTGTCAAAAAGAGAAAATACATCACTTTCCTAATATATTGCTGTGTAAAAGCAGTAGATCAGTGTGTTAAGGCATTAATGAGTCTGCCCCCACCCCCAGATGCAATTAATTTAGCCTCTGCTCTTAATTGAGGATCCCTTTTTTATAATCCATGACAGATGAAAATAAACTCAAATGGGAGAATTATATACAAGAGAGAATATCTAGGAAGCTGTTTCTAATTTCTTCAGCCTCAGAACTCTGCCTCTGGGCTGGGTTGTGGACCACGCCAAAGCTAGTCAGTAATGAAGGATAAGACTGGTATAAGGTTATCATTAAATTCTTATAAAGTCCACCATCCAGGGGTCTGTTCAAAAAGCTGGGAAAACAAATATATACAATGAAAGTTGATTTATATATATTCATTGAGGAATCATCAGTCTAAATTTTAGAATATTTTAAAAGAGACAGTTTTTTTTACTTTTGTTATATGCCCTAATTTCTTTGGAATTGCCTATTAAAGCTTGCTTTAATAGTTAACATTCATTTGCAATTGGTTCATTATTCTTCAGTGATAGTATTTGAGAACATCGGTAGGTAAACTCAGTATTGTGTGTTGCACGCACTTGTTTATAACAGCATGTTTTCTCCTCTACCTCATGGGTCTGTACCTCCAAAAAAACATTGTTTGCCTGTTTTCCCAAACCAGAAAGCTAGAAGGCTTCCTTGATGCATTTTTCCCACCATCTGTCCCCAACCAGTCATCACATTCTGCAGCCTACTACCCCTGCTGCTGTCTCCCCCGTCCCACTGTCTTCCCCCGCCACCCCCAGCCCAAGCCAGCTAAGCACCTTCAGCAGCCTCCAGGATATTCTCCCTGCCTTCCAGACCCCTTGCCATGGTGCATTCAGAGTGGTCTTTCCAGAAGACTAGGTAATCATTACTCCCTTCATAAAAGCCTTCAAGAGCTTCCCTTTGCCTTCAAGAAATGCTGCTCTGATTTGCGGGGTCATGAAGCCCAGGCCCTTCCTCATCCTGCCTGCCTCCCTTTCTTGTCTCGTCGCCCGTCACTCAGCTGTCTCTCAGGCTCCTGCCAACCAACCCTCTTTTGGGGTCTTTGTATAAACTCTTCTCTGCAGCTCTTTTATCACCCACACCAGCCCAATGTGGGGTCCACTTGCCTGTCTTGTCTAATCCCTCAGGTCCTCAGTAGCCTGCACTCAATAGGTCCTGCAGTCTTTGTTTGCTAAGTGAGCAAATGAGTGACCATCACCTGTCATGATGCTGCCCCCACAGGCCAGGCACCATCCAATACAGTCTGGCAGTACTCATTTTAAAGCTCAGTTCTTTCCCCAGCTAGGGCCCCATGAGGGCAAGGACCACGCTGGCCTTGTGCACTTCCTAACTCCAATACCTCATGTAGTATGTGCATTTTCTCATTTTAATCTTCAGGGAATTTAGAACCAAAAAAATCTTGGTGTAGGTGCAGGCTTTACCACTAGCTAGTTGTGTGACCTTGGACAGTTAGTTGAGTCTCTGCTTCCTCATATGTACAATGATGCTCAGTGTCCCATGGATTTGTAGCACAGAATAAGGGCAACGTTATATCTGAAAGGTAGAAATGGCACAGCACTCTGCAAATATTCATAGTCATAAGCATCAGGCACATATGACTCAGGTAAAACCTGGGTTGCAAGCCTTAAAAAGGCGTTCCCTTGCTGCCTCTAGCACAAAGTGACACACAGAGAACTGTCTCTGCCCCCAGCACTGAAGCAGACTTTTTCAGCTGAAACCAAAGATCTAGGTAAGGAAAGGCCAGATACTTTGCCCTCATCTACCATCTGGGTAATCAGTCTGATCCCTCGCCTGCCTCTAACTTACCAGTGAGAGATGGTGTCGTAGCCAAGAGGGCTTTGTGGGGGTGGCTGGGGAGGTTTTAGGTGCTGCCCGTGCCTCCCAGTGCAGGGCGCTGTGGTGGCGGGAGCAGCAAGGGCCGCGCTGGGGCCAGCGGGACAGCCTGCAGCCAAGCATTGGTTTCCGGCCTTCTCCAAACGGTTCATGCTGTGAAGACAAGCAGGCAGGCAAATAAACACTGAAGATATTAAACTGTAACAAGAATATTCTTTAAAATCTATTTTTCTCTCCAAATGGGAATGGCACCTCTTTGTGATGAGAAATCACTGTGTTTGTAGTTGGGGACTTTCTGCTAAGGTGGTACAGCGTGTGACCATAATTTCACACATGTGGGGAAACATCTTTTATTGAACTGGCTTGAAGAAACAAGGCAATTCTGTGAATTTTTAACAGATGCCAACATAAAAATAGCAAATATCTTTCCAAGATAGCAAAATTGTCCATGTGCCAGAGGAAAATCACGCTTTACTTTTCAGCAGCTCAGGCCCTTGGGTGCTCGGTGCTGGCCCGCCGGCTGAAGGGGCTCCTGGTAGAAAGTCACATTTTCATGCAGTCAGTTCTGTTCTCAGCTGCATCCGCCTGGACGCTCTTGCTTTGCTGTTTTCTCTTTCCCGGGAAGGATGAACCATGTTTTAGGCTTTGTGCTTAACTTTATTTTATTCAATAGGATCTAAAGGCTCTAATACTTAGTGTTGCAGAATTTGCTGTATTGTGTGAGAAGGATGTAGTTGGAGGCTAAGATCCATGTTAAAATGCCTTCCCATTTAATTTTATGAAATGTCCCACTTTTACGTCATTATTTCTTGACTTTGTTTCTAAATCAGTTTTGTACTACCTTCAACTTAGGAATGCATCTTCATTAGAGGGTCCTTCACCCCATCAGTCACTGGCTTGACTACCTGCCCTTGCCTCTTTGAATTCATGGAGCTTCCTTTCTATTTTCATCTGTGTCATCTCCCCCAAGTATACCTTAAGACCTTTTTAACCTTTTTTAAAAAAACTAAATATAATTCTATTCTGTTTTAGAGAATATTTGAAGTACTTCTAAAGATATGCTATATCTCTGTCTTGTCCAGTGAAGGGGTTTCCTCATTCCTTCTGAATAGAGATGTTCTGTACTTAGTTTCTTATGTGGAAAATGTGATTTATTTGTAATGACTTCATAAATCAGTTGCTTTTCATTTTCATTTTTTTATGTGCTCAGGTTTATACACTAAGACCGGATCTGTCTTTGTATAAGAATTTTGTTTCTAATAAAAATAAAAAATTTTATTTTTTACAAAGAAAAAAACATATAGCATGTTTTTTTAAAACCCAAGAAAAATATCCACTTAATAACCCACAATTAATACAGTACTGAACAAAATGCTTGAAAGATCCTGAAAACTCACTTGTATTTTAGAAATTCTAGTTCTCGGTTAGACCAGTTTTCCAAGATATCAATGAAGGAATTTCTTTTTAAATAAGAAAAGTGCCTCTTCGGCTTAGTCTTTAATACTGGTCTCTATGGGGAGATTATAGAAGTAGCATTTTTCCTAGACTTAACATTACTTACACTGTCATGTACTCAGAATAGGTATTTTTATCTAGGAATTTTCCATTGATACTAATGTTAATATCCGTAGGAGAATAACCCTAAAGGAAATAATACCTAACATGCAGATTGACTCCAGGTAAAGTCAGCTCACCACCAGTCCTGTCTTAAGCTATTAGATACATAGACTATAGCATTCAAAAAAATTATCAAATTATAATTAAATATCTAAATTTCCACTATGTACCTTTGGAATAAACTTCACGACAAGTCATTTATATCTTCCTAGGAGGAAGCATCTTACTTAGGAGGTGGAAACTGGCCTGGTCAGTATCGGGCATGTCCCTGTGAGTCCCAGAGCTCCATGACAAGCCCCCGGCAGAAGAGCAAGCAGCACCCCCTCTCCTGGGCCAAAGTCGTGGATGTTTTTCCTTATGGGTAGAAAGGAATTAGTCTTTCAGACTCTGGTCTCCCTTTAAACCCCACAGCAGATCCTACTGGACTGGCTCCTCCACGGCATCAATGTTTATCAAACTAGTCATTGTCATAGGTGCCTGCAGTCCAGTGGCAAACAAAGGTCAAGATCCTTGCTCTTCACACTGAGAGTCCATTCAGGCACTTGACAGGAACCTTGATATTCCTCTCTCTCTCTCCCTCCCATTTATTTTTTTTAATAGGCAAACTCCAGGGAATCTGCCAAATCAGGAAGGATGTACACTTGAGTCTTGAGCCACTCAGAGCTGACTAATCAGCGCTGTCGCTATTAGCTGAGTGGCCCAAAACTGACAGCCGTAGCTTTTCTGAGCCAAACAACATGGCAGGCCAGTTATTCCCAGAACGGGTCTCTGGGAAAGGGCAGTACTTTCTGGATAGTCAGCTGAGGGAGGAAAGCTGCCCTTCAGCTTAACTGGCTCCAGTGAAGGGTGTGGGGAGAGCAGGCAGGCCAGCACAGTGGCTCAGAGCTGTGTGCCACCCAGGCACGGGCATCAGGCTGTCTGCTGGGAGACCCCAGGGTGTGGCCCCTGTCACCTGGGTGAATTCATGCTGGTCTGGGGTCTTGCAGCACTTTCTGACCTCACTGTGATGAATGATTCGTGGGGAGCTGGGCAAGGCAGGCAGGCTTGGAGACCTGGAGTCATTCAGACAAGAAACAAACTGCGGGCTTTATTAAAAATAACTTGAACACTAACAGCTTATCACTTCCTGAGCCTCTGCTGTCTGTGCAGGCACGGAGCTGTGTGCTCACCTAGCATTTTCTCATTTCATCTTACAATGGAGGCTGTTGTCATCCATATGTTTAAGAAAAGGAAACCGAGGCTTAACTATTTACTAACTGGCCTAGTGTCATGCAACTCTTAAGTAGTAAAGCCAACATTTGACTTTGCAGTGACAGTGGAGATGGACAGAGTGCATTTAGCAGATACTGAGGTAATACAGAAATAGCCATGCTTTCTGCCTGTAAGGCTGTCAGCTGTCAGTTGGTCCTTCCTTGACTAACTATCTACCTTTCCCTGGAAATGATTCTTCAGTTATAATATGAAATGAGGAGCCAGACCATCACATTTATTAAACTGTTTTTGTAAAGTAAAAGTAAGTGGGCTCTGAATGAAGATGTTTTCTTACTCCTGAAAAATATGTATTTGGTTCCACTTCTGTGCCAGACACCTTGCCCCATCTTGAGACAGATACGAAGAGTGTGTCTCTGCCTCAGTGTTCACAGTCTCGGGGAGAGACAACCACAGCAGCCGATAACCAGAGCAGTGCCATAACTGCCCCGCCTCTGCTCACACATGCAGTGCTTGCCAAGCATAGTGAAGTGTCTGCTTTTCTGCAAGGCCAGGACTACCGTGGAAGATAGCAGGAGGTGGGGCCAGCAGGGCAGGGGCACGTCGGTGCATGGCCTTCTGGGGACACTGTGAAAACAGCATATTCAATAGAGGATGTCTAGCATTTTGTTTGTGCACTCTACCTCCCATTAGTGGGTTTTTTAATTTAAAAAATTTTTTTAAATATCAGAGTGCATGGCACTATTATAATAAGGGTAGACATTGTTTTGTGAACATATAGTATGTGTGCAAACTGCCTGTGAATGATAAACATGTACATATACTCAGATATACACATTGGATCTTGTTATAAAATACATTTCTTAACTGTGAATTAAAAATGTTTAAAAGTGACCCCAGCAAATTAACCTCTGTTTGCCTCAATGTCTCCATAGTTGTCTGGAAGTTGAAATGAGCTATTAATGAACAAAGCTATTAGCACATAATATTTGTTCATTAAATGTCAACTGTTACTGGACCAGTAAATAGCACACTGTCTGGAGCATGAGAGGTAGTCATTAAATATATAAGTGAATGAATGTGCAAAGACTTAGAGGTCTGAAGCAACTTGATGCCTACAGAGAGGAAAAAGCGTGTGACTGACCGAAACAGAGTGGGTACCCATGACCTAAGGACCAGGTAGCCATGGCAGGGCTGTAGAGATAGGTCAGGCCAAATCTTGAAAAGACTTGTATGCTGGGCTTCTAAATCTGGACTTCATTCTGTTAAGCAATGGAGAGTTGGTGACTAGTTTTTCAGCAAATACTATCAACAGATCCCTGGAGAGATGGGAAAGGACAGGATTCAGAGCACAAGTGAAGGCGCTGGCCTTACGTGTGAGCAAACGATTTCCTTCTGCAGAAGGGAGGAGAGTGCATGGATGCCGATGTTTGTAGGTGAGAGGGGAGGATTCCCGCTGCCCATTCCTGCAGTGTGAGTGGTTGGTTGTTGACTGGTGCTGGACAAGGGAGGACTTGAGAAGCGATAAAATGTTAACTAACCTGGGAAAGACCTGACCGAATAGGAGTGTTCCCGTGACCTCGAGGACTCAGCTGAATGCAGGAACTTCACTTCCAGGAAGGTACATGGTGACATCACCCTACCCTTTGCCGGTAGGCAGGTTAGTCAAAGTGGATCTCAGAGGCAGTCTGGGTAGATCTGCTGGGGTCAGTCCTGCGCATTGTTAAAGTCTCAGCTTAACAGCACTTCTTCAAGGAGACCTCTTCATTCAACTGGGGCCCTCTTAAGCCCTCATAGAGCCTGTAACTTTTGTTTTTCTTGCACCCATCACGTACCTAATTTCCATTATTTGTCAGATGTCTGTCTCTAATAGATGTGGGCTCCACGAAGGCAGATGCTGTCTGGTCACTCCGAGCTCACATCCCAGCCCCCAGGGTCAATTCTTGGGAACTTTAGTTTATCATTTCTCCCTGTGGATAGGTTTTATATCCTACTCAACTAAATGTTAAGTTTTTCAATGACAAGGGCCAACCTTTACCTTTCTTTAAATGCTCTCATATCCTTCCCACATTTCTATGAATGCCAGAGTGCAACTGGGGCTCCCTGGCAGACTGGGGAGGCATTCTTGTGGACCGAGGTGCCAGCGTGAGAGCTCATGTCAGAACTGACACGGCGTGTGAAGGGCTCGTGGATCACTAAAAGGCAGCAGTAGTGCCTTTGCACTGCATTTTCACGGTGTTTCTCCATTTGCAGAAGCATTTTGCACATTTTTTGTGTTTGACTCTCAGGACAAACTTGTAAATAACCCAGGGCAGGAAGTGCATTTTACTCTTACATAGAAGAGAGCCGGCCCTCTGCCTGAAGGTGGCAGAGGCAGCCTGTAGACCCCAGCCTCTGATTCCAAACAGATGCAAAGTTGGCGAGTTTTTGCTGTTACACATCATTTCCTTTTCTCAGAGTATAGCTTTTGCTTTCTCTCTCTCTCTTTTTTTCTAAAGGACAGCTCTGATTTTTCATGTAAGAAATCTGTCTCTCTTCATTTTGAATGTGGTAGTATAAATCTGTGTGAGTGTAGTCACATGTAATGACTCAAAATAATAAATTCATATATATACTATGGGCTTATAGATAAAATGTGTAAATTATATTTTCAGGTGTGGTTCCTAAGATTTTTTTCAGTAAGCCCTTTTATATAATGTAAATGATAATTATCTAATTTAGTACTTTTTTCTAAAAGTTTGGATTTCTCCATGTTAAATATTTACTTGGCATGCAATTGTATAACACATCTGGTAATTCAGTATACTGTTGTAATACATAGGAGATTCATTTTGTACTTTTCTAAATTTCCCTTACTAGAGAGTTTGGTTTTCCAAATTCAGACGGCTTGTAACTAGAAAAATTTCACACCTTCTTTAAAAAGCAGCTTCATTTTTTCAGCTGTCAGTTTTTCTATTCACAAACTATATTACAAGCTGCAATTTTATAATAACTTTCTAAAAGAAGCAAAATACAATCAAATACATATGTCACCATAAATAGGTAGAAAATTCTTGGTTGAAATTCGATTTTTGGACACATTTAAACATTTACTTGATTCAAAATAAAGGCTAAAACAAAACAAGGCAAGGAATACTCCCAAATAAATATACATGGAAAGTATAGACTTGAATTAGATTTTTCCTAGGGAAAAAAAAATGTTTAAGCCAGAATTGAGAATCTGAGCTATAGTTGCCCATTAGTCTTGTGTGTCCTTCACGTCCCATGGTGGTTAGTGGCTCTATTCTGGAAGGCCAGAACTGACACCCTAGCTCAGTGCCCTTTGCTATCATACCATCCTGCCCCTCATTTCACTTTTTTGAATATATAACAATCCTAATAGCTGATAATTATTAAAGTCTATCATGTGCCAGGCAGCGCTCTAAGTTTTTCACGTGTGTTATCTCATTTAATCTCCTGTGGAGTAGATACATTTGTCCCTATTTTACAGATAAGGAAACAAATAATAGAGTTTCTATTTTCAGGATAAAAAGTAGAAATACTTTTTTTTTAGTTAATGTCTGTCTTCTAATTTTTCATCAGTTTGTTTAGATTATGACTATTCAATAACCTTTTAAAAATATGGAAGCCTTTTATGTAGGATTATTGTTGGCACTTAATTGTGATTATATCTTAAGTTATCATTTTACTCATCTCTTGATGTTCTTTTAGCCATTCTCTCCTTCAGTCCATGCTTCATGTTGCATATTAACAGAGAAGTAGCTTTCAAAACTGCATGTCAGATCATAGTGCTTTCCTGCAGACAGCCTGTCACCGATGCCAGTGTGCATCAGACTGAAGACCACATTTCCGCAGTATTGCAGGCACAGGAGCTTTAGGGAGCCATGCAGCTCCTTGGCCATAGGAGCTGTATCTGCAAGATGAGATACTTCATCATCAAGACATAGAGTGACCAACAGAAAAAATGGGCACATGATATAAATAGTTCTAGAAAAGGAAATAAAAACAGCTATTCAACAAAATGTTCAACTTTACTTATGGTAAGAGAAGTACAGAATCAAACACAATGAACACAATGAATTATAAAATGCCTCTGGAAGGATACATTGAACACCATTTGCCTTTGGCAAGGGGAAGTCAGTGACAGGAGACAGGGATACAGTAGTCTGCCCTTATCCATAGTTAAACTTCCTGCAGTTTCAGTTACCTGTGGTCAGCTGGTCCAAAAGTAGATGATCCTCCTTCAGACGTGTGGTCGGAAGGTCAGCAGTAGCCTAATGCTACCCTACAGTGCCTCTGTCGCCCTCCTCACTTCATCTCACATGGAGGTGTTGAGCATCTCACAGTATCACAAGAAGGGCGAGAACAGCACAGTGAGATATTTGAAGAGAGAGACCACATCCACTCAACTTTTATTCAGTATATTGTTACAGTTGTTCTAGTTTAAGGTATTATTAATCTCTCACTGTGCCTAGTTTATAAATTAAACTTTATCATAGGGATGTGTATGGGAAAATCATAGTTATACAGGCAGGACTCAGTGCTGTCGGCGGTTCCACGCATCCAGGGGGTCTTGGGACATATCCTCTGCAGAAAGTGGAACACTCTATATGTTTTTTAACCTTTTGGAATTGGTAGACAGTTACCTAAGTAATGAAGCACTGTGGATTCCACATATTTAAATGTAGAAATAAAAACTAGTTACATTCTAGATAAAAACTGTGAGTATGTGGAGTAGTCAGGAGTTAAAAGATATTCATGGCAGTTTATAAATCAGAAAAGTAATCGTCATCATAGCTTACTTTTGTATCTCACATTTCAGATCACAGAGCACCTTCCCATGTTATCTCAGTTGATCTTTAAGTAACCTTATCTTCATTTAAGATGAGGAAACTGAGGCTCAGATAAATCATAGTACGCCTGAGGTCACACTGCTAGTTTGATCAGTACACACTGCAACATCTTTATTTACATACCTTTCTCCCCTAGTAGATTCTGAGCTAGTGACACAAACAAAACTATAATCCAGGCCTTGTGTTCCTGGCTGACTACCATTAAGTGATGACATTCAGAAAGGAGTCAGGGAAATCATGTCTCCTTCTCCTTTGTCTTGGGGAATACATGGAAAGACGAGTCACTGAAAATGTAAAACAAGATAGCAGGCAGCTCTTGTAAGTGGCCCCATTACAAAGACATACAGAGAAAAAAAAGTAGCTTTCCGTTTTAATTTCAGTGAAAGGAGCTGCGTTCCATAAGCCATAGAACCCTGTCTCCAAGTTGTAGAATTTGAAACTGACATATTCCACTAGAATTAGCTCTAACATTCCTCCTCTTTTAGAGCCTTGTCACAGACTTGCTTTTCCTCAAAATGCTAGTGATGAGTGAGATAATTCAAGTAGAACATGGCATATATGTTTTTAAGGACTGAGTGAATGGTCAGAAATAAAGAAATCACCTACCCAGGTAAGAATTCTTAGAACTCACTTGAGCCAGTAAGCCTATAGCAGGTGTCCCAGAGGCAGCAGTAACTTGAGGATGCAGCATATTCTCAGAGTTTCTGAACCCTTCAGCAGGGACACTTCTGTGGTTGAAGTGAGATGTAATGCCCAGAAAAGAACCTGTATTATTTTCCTTTAATTATTGAAGAAGAAAACAGTCATTCTCCAAAGGCAAGAAAGGAAATGCATACAATCTGTATGGAATTTAAATACATTGTTTATTAAGCAGGACTCTATATGAAACTCTGGAGAATTTTATAGTAAAGCTTAGAGAAATATTTCGTGTAACATCGTAAGTTGCAATCATTTATAGTAATTTTAGTGCTCTGATTTCCATTTGTTTTCAGATTTGAAAAAGCAAACATTTTCCATAGTGATTTATATCTGAAAGCAGCCAGTCGAGCCCAATTGCATAAAACTTCTCTTTTATAAATAAATGAAGGATAATAAGGAACAGCTCTACTTACTTTACCGTATGTCTGTCTCTTCAGACAGAGAAACATTAAAATGTCTTTTCTTACTGAAATGTACCCCATGGTCTTTGGAAGTGCCCCACCTCCTTTAACCCCCTAAACTTAAGCTGACCTCGGATCCAGGCACCGTCTCCCCTTGGGCCGCCTCAGCAGACTCTCTTTGGAAGGCACTGCGTGGGCCATGCCCTGGCGTACACAAACCTGCCCCCCCTGGGCTCCCCGGTGCACTGGACTCCCCAGTGTACTGGAAAGTTCGCCTGGCTGGTGAACTCTCAGCAGTCCAGACTCCTGGGTTCTGGGAGTTGGGTTCATGTGCTAGTTTCATGGTGTTAGCTTCTTCCTAGAGACATGTCCTGCTTTGGGGTTCTCTTTGTCTAGAGTATTTCTCAGCTCATTCCATGTACTCACTGATGTTTGCCTGAACTGCTGATGGTGTGGATGTACCTTGACATTACAGTTCTGCATAATTTAAGATGCATTTTCTTTATCAACTTGGTTAACTGCCTGCTAAACACCTACTGTGTTGTGTTAGCACTGCATTAAAGCAAGAGGAATTTAATATTCATTGATTCCATAAACAGTTTGATACCTACCATGTGCCAGGCACTCTGCTTAACACCAAGGATGCAACAGTGAGACGGACATGACCCTTGCTCTCAGAGCTTATGTATTGGTGGGGAGGGGAGAGGTTAAGTGAATCAAATAAAATAAAATGGTTATAGGTTAGGATAAGCACCATGAAGAAAAACGGATGAGAGGGCAAAGGGCAACGCCCCAGGGCTGGGAGGACAGCCAAGGCGAGGGGCAGCAGAGAACTGGACTTGGCTGGTGGAATGGGCTTGAGGTGATGCTGTGGCAACTAGCAGAGGCAGGTGGCCCAGGGTGTGAGGCCACAGCCCTCAGACCTCATAGGCTCTGCTCAGATGTGTGGTTCAGGGGACACCTCGGGGGGTTATGCAGGAAAGATATGCTCTCATTTTCCTTTTTATTTATGCAAGATAATTCTGGCAGCTTTGTGAAAGTGAACCCAGGGAGCCCAGTGAGGGTGAGGCTGAGAGAGCGGGATTAGTGTCTGCAGGCAGCGCAGGAAGAGGAGCTGCCCGGGTACATTTCAGAAGTACAGCAGCAGGGTGTGTGGTGGGCGATTACACACACAGGAAAGAAGGGGAGGCAGGGCGGGGTGGTGGCGTCTCCTGTGGAAACCATTGGTGGGGATGCGAAGACCTCGGACAGCAGGTTTTTGGGAAGAAGGTAGAGTTCAGTCTGGGAACAGCAGAATACACTTCAAACCTTCCAGCTGTTGACAGCTCACCTGTAAGGGCTAGGGTAACCTGTGGGTCAGGTTCATAGGTCTGCAGTCCTGTGGGAGTCAAGGTGAACGGTTGTTGCTCTAAGAGATCAGAGAGGAGGTAAACAGTTACATACAGGGGACAGCTGGTGTGTAGGCCTGGGCGTGAGGGAGGAGGGGTGGGGTGTTTGAGCGGAGACATGCATCCCAGAGATCAGGAAGTGAGGAAAGCCTTGGAGGGCCATGTGCACGGTGTGCCTGGTCTGGCAGGAATGGAGGGCTTGCAGTGAGGGGGGTCCCAGCTCTTACTGTGGCTTTCTGTAGGAACCTCGCCTATAAGAGAGGTTAAGGTCACTTGCCTTTCTCTCTCTCCTCATTCCCCTAGTTCATGTCTGCCATCCACTGGGTTCCCAGACTCTCTTCAGTTAGGACTAGGGTAGTCTCATGGGGCCCTCCCAGATCTTCCACACTGGGTTTGAGATGTCTTCACGTTTCTTTAGGGGAATCTCACAGCACCAATCCTCTCCCTATCCACCTTCCACACAGTTACATGTCTATTTTTGTCACCTGCATTTATATATTTCCATTTATTTCCCACTTAGGTTTTATGGCAGGCACACAAAGAAACCCTCAGATGTCTCAGTATGGACCTCAGCAAACAGGACCGTCCATGTCACCTCATCCTTCTCCTGGAGGCCAGATACATCCTGGAATCAGTAGCTTTCAGCAGAGTAACTCAAGCGGGACTTACGGTCCACAGATGAGCCAGTATGGACCACAAGGTAAAAGGAGCTTTCTCCAAAATGCCCTGCAGTAGTTCGTAGAAATTTTGTTAATATATTAATCCTTATGGATCTTAACATTATAAACATCTTTTACGATGCCACAGGTTGTTACCTGATGGATTTGTGAGGTTAATGCAAAGCTCTGGTCACCGAATCGCCCACAGTGGTGGGAAGGACAGTCACAGCAGGCCATTCCTCAGGCTCTCCTGCGTCAGGCAGCGCAGCATGCGCTCCTCATAGGTGTGTTACTTATGAAGGAGTAAATGCTGGGATTTCTTTCCTGTGATGTAGTTCTAAATGCTTGCTGAGGAAAAAACATAAGCCTTGCCCTCAAAAAGTTTCTGATTTAAAGCTTGGGTTTCATCATTTTGAATTGTCCCGTTGCCCCACCTTCTCAGTAATCACCTTCCTAACAATGTGCTCATTACTCGGAAGGATGTCATCCCGTTACATCTTCTGCCAGTTTGTCTCCAAAGTGCTCTGCCAGGTAAACAATAGCTCTGATTTTCCCAGTCATTACCAGTCTTACTCTTAGAACACAGGACAAAGCCCAACATGGACACATCTTTCAAAAAGAAAGACAAAACAAGACTAGAAAAACCAGCGGAAGCGTGCCAGAATGCACAGTTCACATTCTGCCTTCCTGGAAGGCAATGCATGTTTTGTCATATACACGTAGAGTCCTTTTATCAAGGTTTTTAACCTGGTATACGAATGTGTTTTTTTCTAGGTCATTTTTGGCAATAAGGCATTGGGATTTAGTACCTTCTTTATATTTTGTTTATTTAAATTAGACATTAATAGATAATTTAGAGAGAATGAGATAATCTGGCACAATTCCCAGAGTTTCCTCACTTCTGCAGATACCAGTAATATTCCACACGAAGGCGATGAATACCCACTAGGAACCTGTAGAATGTTTCCCACCTCCACAGCTGACTCGGCTCTCCTTGTATGGGTAAAGCCCTCTTGTTTTCAGGGGGCGTCTCTGTCTGTCAGCAAACCATGCTGTGTTGAGGCTCTGTGCCTCTCTGGCCAGTAGGTAAGGCAGGCCAGGCAATTCTCTGAAGAGACCTAGGGAACCTGCTTGGCTTTTTACCTGGTGTTTCTGAGAAAGGCTTCCCCTTCTAGTTAAAGTACTTCACAGTTTGAAAATTAAGTTGTCTGGTTTTTTGAAGCTCTCTCTGAAAGATTATAAGCACCTCCAATACTACCAAGGTAGCACCATCATTTCTTTACCTTACATTGCTTTGTTAGTGTACATTCCAACTATTTCTGTTGTTAAAAAACAGACCTAGAACACCCAAAACGTAAAACTTTTCACATGGCCCCTTCCTGCCTTTGTCCACATGCACATAGTCAGAATAGATACAACTTTGTTTTTTCTCAATTCCTTTTATGTCATAAATCGTTTTCCATGTTATTAATTACAGTTCAAGTCCCAGTTGACAGTGACAGGCCATCCTGTTTCCTGTTGGCCCAGGTGACATGCAGCAGTTTGTCACTGAGCTGAGACAGGTCAGGGTGTCCCTCAGCTGGCACAGAGCCTGCCTGCCCACTGCCCCCACTCAGTGGATGTCTTCCAAACTGGGTTTCTTTGGCTTCCATGGAAAGAAAACTTTGGTGAAAGTTGGAAAAGCAGTTTGTAAGCTGTGATATGCACAGAAGATGTGAACTTTTACTCAGAATGTAATTGGAGACAAGGTTAGAGCCTTGTTCTCAGAACTGGGGGTGGCTGAAGGTCTAGGACTTCGTCATTAAAACCCACAAGGGCTTCATGTGACCTCCAGAGTGTTCCCCCTGCCCTTCAATACGTCACTCTTGCAGCCCCATCCTATGCTGCTCTCGTGAGGGAAGAAGGTGGAAGCTTTGTCTCTCTGATAAGTGTTTTCTAAATGGCCGAGAAAGTGCCTGTACTATAGGAGTCAATGGCAGGAAAGCTAATTTCTATAGAACGGAATTCTTTTCCAAATAAAACCCTCAGTTTTCCAGAACCGTTAAACATTTAAATTCATAATTTAAGAGCACTCAACCTGTGAGGGTTTTCATTCAAGCTGCTCTGTGTCCTTGGAAAATTGCTTATTTCCTAGGAATTACATTTCCTCTAGAAAGTGAGATATTAGGTGATGTTACTTTGGAAGTTGCTTCTAAGTCTAATGTTCTACAAGTCTAAATTTTGCTCAACTCTGGACCCTTTTATATTACTGCGGCTCAATGGATCCACTGCATTTGGCTATATATTTAATCAGATTTTTGCTGTGGGCTTTTTTTTTTTAAGACATAAATACCGAGTTTAGGTTGGTATTAGAAGCAATCTAAATAGGCTGGCAATTTCCATACTCAGCACTTTGTAACTTTGTAAAACTGTCCACGCGTTCGTGCTCTGCCATGTTCTCCTCGTCGGAGGTGTGTTTCTTCCCGAGTTCCTTGAATGGCTGCAGATGCTGGGCGCTTCACGTGAGCGTCCCTGTGCTCTCGGTGCCCAAAGCAGACTCGCTGCTCTTTCCTCCTTGTGTTCTCCCCTCAGCAGACACCGAGTGATGGGAAATTACCCTCGTGACATATATCATTCAACTCAGTAAATGTTCTTAGCTTTGCATGTCTCTCCTTGTTGATCCTTTTAAACAAGAACCCAAATGAAGGGGTTTTTTTTCCTTCCTTCTCTGAATTAACTCCCCAGATTATTAGTAGAACATGCACTTGCCTCTTCTTGCCACCCACCTTTAATGTCTCTGGAAAGAATCACATGTGAGCGACCAACCCACAGAGGTCATTGGCATCTCCTGTTTCTTGTCACTCACTAAGTGACTTTCTTCTGTGTTAGCTTTGTTTTTAAGAGCTCTCAGGGGAAAATACAGTGTCTCCTTGCTAACCTTTGTATCGTCAGGAGCAGCTTCTCCAAAATTGTTACTAGTAATAACAACACTTACTAAACATTACTCTGTCCTAGGTCCTATTCTAAGTACTGTTCATATCTTAACTCATTTAATCCTCAAACATTTTATGTGATAGGTATTTTTATTACCCACTTGACAGATGAAGAAACTGAGGCATACCACAGTAAACAGCATTGCCAGGGTACACAGTGGTCATGCCAGGATTCAAATTCAGGCCAACTCACCCTTTTACTTGGTCAGTGGGAAGCCATGACATTATCCTCATTTTGCAAATGAGCAGGTTAAGTAATTTTACCCACAGCTCACAGCTCGTAAGTGGCAGAGCTATGGTTCAAACCGAGGGAGACCTCAGAGGCCACTCACACCATCACTGGCCTGAGGTTTGCCATGCCGCCTGTGTACGGTCTCCTGCCTGGTTCATTTATTCAGTAAGCCACTAGGAAAACAAGACACTCTTTTAAGGAGCAAGAACATTTGGGGAATACAGGCTTGAGAATACATCAGAAATATTAGAGATTAAAAAGAAAATTCCTATGAAGTTAAGGGGACATTTTTAGAAATGTGTGTTAATACTGTAAAATCTGAATTATGAAATATACAAATAGGAAATAGGAAACCTAAATGAATTAGAATGTTAGTTGCAGTATATTTTATGAAAGAGTATTTTATACCTTTAGGCAAGCACACACAATAACTACCCTCACGAAGTATTTGCAAGTAGAGGACTGTAGGGAGTTGCTTTAATAAATAGAAAGGAATTATGTAATTAATGTTAATTATTAATGAATGAATTTTATGGGGAAAAGAGCTGAAATCAATTTCATCCTACAGCCTTCATGTTTCTTAAGGACAAAGACTCTTGTTTGTTTTTTTGTTCTCAAGAACAATGCCTGTCACACTATCCACAAATATTTTCTCTATATTTGTCACTAATTGGAAAAATGAGGGTCTAGCCTTAGTTTTGCCATGATTAAGCATAAAATATTACCTTAGCCTGGCTAACTAACAGTAGTTGTGAGCCTAGATTCCAGCGGTTGTCACTGACTTGTATGACAGTGTCTGGGCCAAGTAAATGTACAGGTCACACACCAGCACAGCCCTGCTTTGATGCCCTAATTTGCATAGTGTGTGTCTTAGAAGCAGGAAACTTATAAGTAGGTGAAATCTGGTGAGCCTTTATTTCCAAACTACTTGATGAAAGGTGTTTTTCCAAAGGGTTTAAATGTTTTTTCTCTAAAATAAATTCCACATGAAATCACCCTTCTCCCTTCATTCATTAAAATGTTTCTCCTAAATTCAGCAAAGGCAAACTTCAGATGATGCCTAGTTGAAATGAATGCAGTTCTAAGGTAGTGAATCACACATGAAAGCAATCTCTCAACTGTTTCAGTTCAAGAGGAACCCTGTATAAATGTCAATAGCTGGTGACCCGCTAGCTACTTGAGAGTACCTGATGGGCCCGCGACGACACTGGTGTCACCGTGAGCCAGGATTTCAGTCTCCACTGTTGCACGTCCAGACCTCAGTCTTATTAGTGAATTAAACTAAACTCAGTCTCTCTTCTACAGTGGTGAGATGGGCCTGCCATGTGCGCTCATTTTGGCCCCTGACATACTGATCACATCTTGTTCTTTGGCTTTCCAAAGGCTGGTGTCTGTGTAGGGGTCACTCTTCAGTTTACTCATTATTTTTTTCTTGAAACAGGTTCTAATACACTTAATGTGTTTTCAGCTTCCTGTTATCTTAACCTTATTTTATGATCATGTCAGCAGTGGTAGTCAAAAATATTATTCCATATTTGATATTCTTTTGTTAAAGACATATTCTGAATCTCTCTTGCTAATATTAGAAAAAATAGAAATTAAAGTAGATCATTTTATAGCAAAAGGTAGTTAATGCAGTCTTGTTCTGATGTTCAAATTTAGCCTTCAAGTTGTAAGAGTTCATCAACAGTTTTTCTTAACAGACTGATAATCATCATTATTCTATCAAAACCTGGGAATTAGAAAAGAAGTAAGGAAAAAGTAAGTACAAATTAGAAGTACAAATTTTACAAAAGTAAATTTAAGAAAAGAAAGAGAAAGAAAAAGCGTAGAGCAGTTGCAATTCTGCCTAGCACAGAGCCGATATAGCAGCGCTCGAGAGGGCGGGCATTCAAGGCCCTGTGAGCGAGTGCGTCCCAGAAGCATCCCGCGGACACCGGCATCGGTGGGCCTGGCTCTGCCGCAGGCCTCCGTCGTGACAGTCACGGGCAGCAGACTGCCTCTTCCTGGGGCTCACAGCTCTGCCGTATTTTCACATCTTTGTAAAGAAATGGCCTATTGAGTCACAGTTTATCAGTCTGTAAGAGTGGCACCAGCGTCCCCTCGGGAGGCTTCCTTCGACTTTAGGGGGTCCCTGGGCCACCAGGTGAAGCACATCAGAGCTCTGCCTCCGGGGGGCGCTGTTCCCCTGCAGCTGTGTGGGCGTCACAGCGCCTCTGAGCGCAGGGAGGATGCAGCTTTGTACTAGAGACCACTGCTTTATACTAAATTTGGCTGTTGAGGTGAGCTAATAGGTTTTCACACTTTTATGACAGTTCTTACTTTTTCTTATTCTTTATTCTACTTGAGAACTAAATTTGAATATCTGTGTACCATGAAAGTAAAATTAGGCATATGACACAATATATAATAAAAAGATCGTTTCACTGATTGAAAAGTTATCTTATTAGTATTTTCTGTCTATTCCTTGACATATTCTGTTCTTTGTCAGCTTTCAACAATAGTGTTCTTAACATTTTTTTGCCACACTAACCACATGAGTAGATAATCTTATACCCTTTTTACAGATGAGAAAACTCAACTTTGGAGTGACAGGCAGCTTTCTGAAGGTCTCACACACCTCAGAAGTTACACCCTGCTCTTTGAGGGCTGTGCTCCTGTCCACGCACCTCCCTGAAGTCAGATCCTGGCATCTGACTGCACCTGTATGTCCCCTGCACCCGTGTATGCCGCCAGCCCTGCTGATGGCTGTTCCTCTGAAAACCCACCTCTGCCCCCAGAGAGGCAGCTGTCGTGCGTAGAGCTCTCCCTTCCCCAGAGCGGCTCTCCTCAGACACATTATCAGGAACGCTCCTCACCGCTCTGTACAAGTCTCCCTGCTTTTATTTTTCTTCATATACTTGCCCCACATGCCATTGTCTAGAGTTTTCTCTGCCTGTCTCCTGCCACCAGAATGTAAGCTCTTTGCCTTGTTCACTGTGGAATCCCCAGCCATTAGCACAGAGCTGGCATGTAAGAGGCCCTTAAGAACCATTTCTTAAAAAGATGAAGACAAGAGAGTATTCCAGGGACACTGGCACCTTCTTGACTCTGCCTTGAGTCCGGGTGGGTGTTAGGTTGATTCCTCAGTGCTGAAGAATTATCTTTCAGGGGTGAAACTAAGGATCATTTTTGTCCGTTTCTCTCTTGGCTTCTCTATTTTCTGCATTGAGCTTCATTACTATATAACTAAATTTTTTAATGACTTAATTTTTGTGACTCATATGGAAAAAAGCTACCAAAAGTGGAAAGAAACACTGAACTCATGCTGGAAGGTAATAGGTTTTTTCCCACTCTTTTACAAGCTTTGTCTAATATTGTTCTTACTTTAACGTTGTGAAGACCTTTTTGAATGCATGTTGACCTAGGAAGAATGTGGTACCTTATATATTAATTCCAAAAACAAATCCTCTCTATTCCCACAAATAGTAGGATTTAGTGCAACGTGGGGTAAGTCAGCTTTCACTCTGAGCCTGCATTTGCGGTTGTCTTCACTGCTCAGTCATTTTCCCTCCTAAAGCCACGCCTGAAAAGCAGCATCATGTGTGTGATCAGGCCTGAGTAGGAAAGGAGAGCTGGAAGAAGGTTTTTGAAATATAACTGTTTTTTTTACACAGAAAGGATCTTACTTAAATGTGATAATCAGCAAATAAGCACATGAAAAATGTTCAAATTCATTCATCTTAGGGAAATAAAAATCAAAGCCACAATGAAACCAAATACACACCATTTAAAATAACTCACATATTTTCAAGGAAATAAAGCAATTAGAATTCTCATATATTTTTTGGTGACTTTTCTTACCAAGTTCAACATGCACTTACAATACAGACCAGCACTCGCAACCCCTAGGGTTTTACCAAGAGAAGTGAAACCTATGCCCAACAAAGACCTATGTGCAAACACTAACAGCTTTATTCATGATTGCCAAAAACTGGAAACAACCCAAATGCCTGCGGAATGGAATACTAAGCAACAAAAGGGAACACATTCTTGATATGTACAACAATGCAGATGAATTTCAAAAGCACGATGCTAAGCCAGACGCAAAAGGCTGCCTACTGTGTGTGGCCCTTTCTGTAACCTTGTGGAAAAGGCAAAGCTGCAGGCAGGGAAACAGAAGGTCACCAGGGGTGGGGAGGAGACTGACCACAAGCCGAAAGCTTGTCGCTGTGGCAGAGATAACCCACGTCCTGGCAGTGCTGGTGGTTATAGGACTGCATATAGTTGTTATTGTATATAAATTCTATCTCAACAAACATGCCTTAAGACAGCTATAAAAAGCAGTGAACATTATTGGCTTAACCACAGAATAGATGCATATTTAGCCCCAGTTCACAAATATATTTATCATAATATATGGCTAATTATAAATATATTTTTTCCTATGCAAGGTAAAGTGTTTATTCTATGATTTGTGCACCGTTTCACCCTCCACCCTTAGGGAATAATACAGACCCTTGTATGTAGTAGTTGTTCATAAGTAATTGTTGACTGATTGAAACCAAGGAGCAAAATTTCATGTATGAGTGGAAACATTTAATAGTTTAATAAAAGCAGTAGGTTTGGAATAGTGATTGTAACCAGAATATTTAAAAATTCTAGGGTCATGTACAAAATTACTTGTGATCCTCCTAAAATGTTGATGTAACTTGAATAGAGTCTAGCTCCTGCTTCCCCAGTCTGGTGCTTGAATATGACTCCTGGTGACTTAAAATTCATTTGGTGACCAATTTTCCAAAGCTAGTGTGCCAAGACGAACCCACTTGAAAACTGTGGGCTTGTGGACTTGGCTGCAAGACCCGTCCAGCTGAGGTGGGCTGGCCCGGCATCTGCTGTCTTCATTGTGCTTAATGCTGGATCCATCTGCTTTCTGTCAGTGCTGGTGCCAACAAATTACTAATCTATTAGAGGAACATGGCAATCAGATTGCACTTCTCAGTCCTGGCTTCTCCTCTCATATTTTGCTTGGCTTATGTATTTGGTTTTGTTTATTTCGGGGAGAAAGATACTTTATCGAGGAGGCAAAAAGGTGAGGGGATATGAATCATGTTTTACTCTTACACATTTTTTAATGTTATGGGGGGGAGATCACATTACTGGTTACTGATAATATGATGACTGGTGGTGGTGATGGTGGTGATAGCTGTCATTTGTTAGGTGACTCTGTGCTTGGCACTACCTATTCCCCATTATTATCCTTAGTTTACAGATGATAAAACTGATGTTCAGAGACGTTAAATAACTTGTCCAGGGTCATCTCACTAGGATGTGTCAGAACCAGTATTCAAAACCAGATGCTAGGGCCTGTGCTTTATCCTTGCTGCCTCTTAAGCCATTTAAAACATTCAGAGGCCACTTATCCAGGCATGCAAGTTTAATGAGGAAAGTCTGAAGTTTCAAGGAGAAGAAAGGGGGACTTTGTATTTCGTCTGCCCAGTAAAGGCTCCTATAATTAGAATGTATCCCCTTGACATGTGCCTTTGAGTGCTGATTCATGGAATCACCCAGCTGAGTGAACGAAAACAGATTGGGAGCCCGTGTTCGCTGGGCCTTCCTGCGGCTGAGCGCCTGCGTGGGTGTGCGTGGCCATCGTGTGCTGGTGCACACTCCGCCCCATAGCCAAATGCTTCCTGCCATCAGCTGCTGAACTGAGCAAAGCTATTGAAACGCAGCTCTTCTCTTTTTAATATGAAACGTGAACGAGAAAGATGGAAGTGGTCCAGGGTAACTGAACATCTCAGCGGTTTCTTTTCCTTGTGCTGCTTAAAATACAGCCCCTGACTGCTGGCTATACCCACAGTGATGGAAGCCAGGTGACAGCATTTCTCTGCTGCAGCTCTAAGTGGAGTTCAGCAAAAACAGGAACCTTCTTTTCTAATAAAACTGCATTGTGGATTATTGGGCACCTAATATACCAGACACTTTATTACCTCATTGAATCATGAGACTAACTAGGTAAAAGAGGCATTGTTATTCCTATTTTATTGATCAGAAAACGAGCTCAAAGAGATGAAACAATTACTGAAGTTGATGTAGTTAGAATTCTGACTTGGCCTTTTAGAATCCAAAACCCAAACTTCTCTCAGTATGCCAGTGTGTCTCAATACCCTTCCCAGTATTTCTCAAACTGGATTTCATAGACCCCTGGGAGGGGGCTCATAGATGTATTCTCAAGTTTCAGGAGCTCTCCAGACAATTCCTATATTTTAGTATGTCATTTCAATAATAATCTTGAACAAGCAGACATGTTCTGCATCTTCTGTGAGACCCTCTTTAAAAAGCAATTTCAGGGCATTTGACTTTTGCTTATGTTTATGCTATTGCGTTATTAAGTCAGATCCTACTTTAATTGTCCAAGGCCAGTCCAAAAACCAGTGAGATTTCATAATGCATTCGTGCTGCGGGAGGGCCACATTATATTATCATGGTTTTAACAGAAAAAAATGGTGGGGAAAAAGTACTTCTCATTCTGAACATGGAAGTAATGGACATAAAACTCAGAACCTCAAGAACCAGTGCTGTACTCGTGTTTGGGATGGCAATTTTACTTTTGGGTCAAACATTAGCTATTACATTAAATGTATGTTGTTACATTTAAAAAAAACTGCATTGTGGCCACAGTTTGCAATAACCGTGTCTAAATGCTTGTTTTCTAAAATAAGTTTAAAGTGTTATTTCATTTCCTTCGAAAGCAAAGGGTATATGTTTTCACTGAATCATTTCTTTCTGAATGAGTCACTTACCAAACGTTGAAGGAGGGTGGAAACTAGCTACAGAGAATAGCGTGAATATGTGAGTCGATTTCATTTGCATTCAAACTGTGAATGAGTTTGTTTATTTTTAATAAAAGCAAGAGCCAAACAGAGCCTATATTCCACTGATGTTCTCAACCACTAATCTGGAAAGAAGGGCATGCGAGGTCAGGGAGGAGCTGGAGGAGAAGGCCGCCTTCTCACTGAGAAGTGTCCTGAGGACAGTGCTTTGAGGAGGCGGGGGAAGAGGCGGGACACAGCAGCCTGCCCACTGCGCCACGACCCTCCCAACCAGGGTCAGTGTAAGGTGCCCTTTCCAACGAGAAGCCACAACAGACAAATAGACGGGGACGGTTTGTATGGTCTCAAGGGGTGGGGAAGTCGGAAGCCCCTTAAGAACTTTTTATAAAGAACTTTGAAGTTGATAAACAGTGCATGTCTTACTTTTTCCTTGAAATCAATGCTAGTTTGATTATTTCTGCAGAGGCAGAGAGGATCTTCATGAAAAGGCAGTTTAAATTTGAGGAGCTGGCTATAAAAGCTTTGCTCACATAGCAGCCAGTGGCACCTGAGATAATTTATGTCCAACCTGTCCTGTTCCTTCCTTCTGTTCCCTTTCAGAATTTTCCTCTCCGTTTCGTTTTCCATTCCCTAGATTGCCAGTGCCTCGCCCTGTTCCTCTTCTTCAGTCTTCCTTTAGCCTTCCTGAGGATATTCAGAGCCAAAGAAGCTGTGGCTTTACTGAGTCACTTTCTTTGCTGGTGGAGTACTTTGTTAGCTTGTCCCAAGACTGGTCTATCACAGGGGTGAGCAGATTATGGCCTACTTTGGCCCTCCACCTGTGTTTCTAAATAAAGTTTTATCGGACCACAGGTACTCCTATTTGTGTTTGTATTGCCTCTGGCCACGTTGGGGCTACAGAGGCAGTTTGGTTGTGACAGAGACCATCTGGGCCACAAAGCCTAAAATACGTACTGTCCAGCCCTTTACAGAAAATGTGGTGGCCCGTGCTCTTTGTAAAAGTGACTTTTCATACCATCTGCAATGGGTAATGCACATCATGTACAACCAAGTAGGAAAGCTCACACGATGCACCTATCCTAACAAAGAGCAAGCACCCAGCCAGTGTTGAAAAGTAGGGAGGGAGGTCTTGCTTATAGGTGACACAGCTTTCTATGTGTAGGCTTATGAAAAGCTGGTTTTACAGTCACGGTGACACTGCTGCAGCCTTGGACTCTGAACTGCACTCGCAGCTACCCGGGAGCAACCGCTGTTCCTCCCCTGAGAAGCCGTATGATCCTGGGACAAGCTACTCTGCGCCCTGTGCCACGGGTTCATCTCTAAAGCACGGTTATAATAGGGACCTCTCAGGCTTGCTGTAAAGATTAAATGAGTTAAAAACTTGGAACTGGACTTAGTACATAGTCAATATCAAGTATTTGCTTTTATTGTTACTTATCAAACCCAGTTTCTGCTGGGAAGCCTGGAGAAGCTCCTCCTGATCTTCAGGATAAACCCCCAGCCTGGAAGCCTGGTACACGAGGCTGTGCTGAATCTGGCCCCTTCCCTTGGTGCCACCTCACACCCCACAGTGCTCCCAGGGCCGTGGCGCATGGCCTCTTCTGTGGGAGGCCGCCCCTCTCCTGCCTCAGGCACCATCCACCACTCAAACCCTGACCATTTTCACACCCACCTTTGAGATACATTATATATTTTCCCTAAGGACAGCTCCTTAAGCAGACTGTATTAGAGAGAGATTATCTTTGTTTTATAGAGAAGAGAATGAAACAAAGAAAGGTTAAAACAAGTTACCACAGTCTTAGAGTCAGCAAATGCAGAACCTTCCTCTCTGCTGCAGCTCTCCCAGACCCCAGAGCCTGCACCACAGCCCAGCAGTGTCTTTATTCAAAGAACTCTTCACTGAATGCCCCTGACCAAGGCGGGCCCCCTACATCCCCCACCCAAGCAGAGTTCCTTCACCTGTGCTTTTCACAGTGCATTCTCTTTATGGTTTTGCTTTTGCATTTTTCTGGTCTTACCCCTGCTACTGTACCTGCACCCACACACATCGATTGTGAGCTCTTGACCTCAGAAATTGGATTGTATTTAATTTTATAACCCCTGCACCTAGAAGTTATGTTACATGGATGAGATTCTTCCAGAAAGTAATAAAGACCAATCAAGAAACACTAATCCATGTTCTGCAAGCACTTGCCTTTTTGCATCTGTTTGAGCAGCCCTTTAATGGGAGACAGCATACTTAAGTGGTTGATTTACATGAGTTCCAGAGACAGTTTGCTTGATCTCAAATCCTAACCTACTAGTTGTTGATTTTCTTCATTTGTAAATGGAGTCGTAGTCACACCTCTATTTCCTGTGGTTATTGGAGAAATGAAATCACCGATGCAGAGCACTGAGCCCCATGTCTTCTATGTAGTATATGGCTCAGCGGTGGTTACCTGCAATTACTATTATTGGAGCAGTGTTATATATTTAATTTACTTGAGTTTAGTTTACCTACACTCAATCAAAATAATGGGTGGGAGGAGAAAGAAAACAAAACTATTGGAATAATTTGGGCCATTATAGCTACTTCTCTCCTCTGTGAGTGTGGGTCCCAGTGTGAGCAGGGCGGGAGGTGTGAGCAGGTCCTTCGTCTCGGCCTCGGCCCTGCCGGCTCCCGCCGTGCCACCACCTCCCTGCTCTGTCATGCGAGGCCTTGAAACTTTTGTAGGACGTGGCACCGAGCACAAGCCAGCTGCTTTATCTGGCGTTCAAGCGAAAAGGGGAGGGGGTCCCAACACTGGAGAAGAACTGGCCGCGCCGGGACTCAGGTCGAGTCTCTGCAGGACAGCTCCTGTGGGATTTCAGAGGGCAGTTTTGACCATCTGCTCACTCTGCCTTGGGTGCTGTTTCCTAACCCTTTCCTGTAACTGTCGGTTGTGGTAGATGTAGGGCAGCCTCAGGATGGCGCTCACCTCAGGACCGGAGCCCAAGTAATTACTCTGAGTCAGACGTGAGGCTGTAATGTCCGATACATTGAACCAGCACTCAGTCAACGCTGGCATCCCTCGTCTGCTTGGAGAGGGTTTTGGTGACCAGCCTGGATTTCCCCCCATGATGTAATGGCCCTCTGTGGCGCTTGCTTTTGGAATGTGCAGAGACAGCATATTTTGAGACTGCCAGCGTCATCAGTGCCAACAGAGGAAGGGTTAATAAGGATAATAACTGATATTGTGTGTTGATCATGTTGTTAGACAAAAAGTATTTCCAGTGAATGTTTTCCCGAGTCCAGATATTAAGTAAAAGACTTTAATTTGTGTTTCCTTTTGTTTAGGTAACTACTCCAGACCCCCAGCATATAGTGGGGTGCCCAGTGCAAGCTACAGCGGCCCAGGGCCCGGCATGGGCATCAATGCCAACAACCAGATGCATGGGCAAGGGCCAAGCCAACCATGTGGTGCTCTGCCCCTGGGACGAATGCCATCAGCTGGGATGCAGAACAGACCATTTCCTGGAAATATGAGCAGCATGACCCCCAGTTCTCCTGGCATGTCTCAGCAGGGAGGGCCAGGAATGGGGCCACCAATGCCAACCGTGAACCGTAAGGCACAGGAGGCAGCCGCCGCAGTGATGCAGGCCGCTGCAAACTCGGCACAGAGCAGGTACGCCGGCGGGGCGGGTGGTCCGCGTGCAGGCACGTGAGCACATGCCGAGCACAGAGCCGCACATCCCCAGGGGCACACAGGGCTGGAGGGCAGGAGAGTGGGACTCCGCTTGGCGATTTTTTGTGTTATATTCTGTACCGTACAGGTCAGAGAAGTAAATGAGAGACTGTGTTCTATGAGATTTCAAGGAAGGAATCTGGTGGGCAAGTCCTCTGTGGGAGGTTATCTGAAACGGCCGTGAATTGTCATTACATCCAGCGACCCAGGGCCAGGCCCTTGATAGGGTCTTTGTAGTTCCATTTAAAGCAGCAAGGTTTAGGTAGGAAATTCTAAAGCCTAAAAACGAGTTAAAATCTTGAAAAAGAACCCAGCCCCTTTTTTTACCCCACTATAAAAATCGTTACAAAATAGAAACTTTGTACATGCGCATATGTGTACTGTGTGTGTTTGTCTAAATGTATATGTGTGAGATTTATATACTTCATATTCTTATGTTTTATTTTTCTGGGCATACCTCTCTATCTGTCCAAACCAAAATACGGTTAATAAAGCAAAGATAGTATTTCAGAAAGTTTAAGTTAGAGCAGAGCTTTAGCTTCAATTACTTACTTGTTTTTAATCCTGGTTTTTAAA
Organism: Manis javanica; assembly: GCF_040802235.1. Lineage (NCBI taxonomy): Eukaryota > Metazoa > Chordata > Mammalia > Pholidota > Manidae > Manis > Manis javanica. The sequence goes on from NC_133168.1 coordinate 71,796,295, forward strand.
ATTCTTGAAGTAAATCCTTGACCTGAATAAAAATAACATACTTAATTAAAAATGTATGAGGCAAAAGTGAGTATGTTTTGAAAGCACATGTAAATGTTTTAAATTATGTTTAACATATGTTAAAATATTTTTTAAAGCACATTGAGAGATATGTATGATGGTTCGGTATCTTTTGAAGAAAAGATAGAAGGTTCTGATTTTTGTCAAAAGGAAATAAAAGCTAATATGTGTGTGTATGTATGTGTGTATGTGTGATTTTAAATGTGTCCGTTTGTTACTTTTCCTCTGACAGTGCAATTTTGGGAATGTTAGGGACCCCCTCCAGTCTCACTGTTTGCTCCAAATAATAATAAGTTTCCCTTGAAGAATCAGTCATTATCTCCCTCTCTTATCCACATTATAATTACTTAAAATCTTCTGAACCCCAGCAACGTACTAAACTGAACCTGCTGCGGCTTCAGGGGATGTTTTAATGAACTTGTCTGTGAAGACTGGTTTGCTGGTCCAACTGAAGTTCTAAGTTAGATTTAAATGAACTGTCCATTGTTGCAACTCATAAAGCACAAGTTATTCTCTTTTTAAGTAAAAAGTATTGATTGCCTTTGACATGAAGCCTTGAATAGTGATCTGGGAAGATAACTAGAGATGAAGGCATAATTGTCTGACTAAAAACTCTTATTCTGCTCCTTTCTGAATCAGTTTATGTATCATTTTATATAAATTAATGTATAAATCCATGCATTTTCATTTCTATTTTGAACCAGTTGCCCATTCCAAGCCTTGCCTCCACATACTGCCCATCCTAGGTCTGCAGAAGGTCAAATAGGGACAGTACATTTTTTGGCATTTACCGAAGCCAAAGTTATGCATAAGAACTGTAAACCAAGATTAGCTTTGAGAATCTCACTTTTCTCTCTCCTCTGCCCTGTCCCCTACCCTTTTTTTTTTTCAAAGAAATGTTAAATCCAGTTCCATTCCCAGGCAGCTGCATGGTACAGAGTATTAGGCCACGTTCCATACCCTCCACACCTATGTGTAGAGGTGACTAGTGGACAGGGGGATTCCTATTTGTCTGCAGAACAAATCCAAAGCAGTTGTTCTTCTGTTCTACTTTAGGCCACCATACATTAGGTCGCCTGCTTATCCCAGCCAGTCTGGGGCTGGCGGACGCCCCATGTTTTCTTCCCAGCACCCCAACTATGGCAACTCTCAGGCTCCCATGGTGCACCAGCCTGACCAGTACGGGTAGGTAGCCACACACCCTGACTCGCTGCGGGGCCTGTGGGCATAGCTGTTAAGGGACGTGCCATCTGGCTGTAAAAGGAACGCCCAAAACAAGACAGTGAAAGGCCCTGAGAGGAAATCCATCTTGGAGGGGGTTGTCTTTTTGTTTACTTCTGTTTGTTTTGGGTTTTTGTTTGTTTTGTTCTGTTTGGTTTTTCATTCTTACGGTACTGTGGTAGTTCGGTGGAACCCGCATGCGTCCCAGTCCTGTCTGCGCATGGCTGTGGCATGGCTTCCTCCCTTCATGTCTGAGAGGGAAATAATACCTTTTATCTACGTAACAGTAAGGAAATCGCCTACTGTGGCAGCATTTCACCCACTGTTGTCATCTTGTTGCCTAGGAACTTGTGCAGAACCGTTATCATGACTGTGTTATTGTCATTGCTGCCACTACAACGACCTGCTCCCATACACACTCCTGAGTTCAGAGTGCAGCAACCCTATTTGACAAGAGACTCACCATGGGAGACTTGACTTAGATTATTAATAGGACGTATGAGGGCCTTCTTCATATCTTCACCAAACAAACGTCTATGCTAAAGATTTCTGTTATTTCCCTCTACAAGGAGTTTTAGAATATTGAAGTCACCAGGAATTTATAACCAAATCATCCAATACAGAATTTTCTGTCTAAATACAGTATTGCCATATTATCATCAATTTCAACACAGGAATTACATACAGCAACAAGAAGTATCTCTTCTTTCCTACTACAAAACTATATAATATCAGACTGTGACCTTTTTTAGGTTCGTAAATGCTCTAAAGGTAGCTTGTTATTGAGTGATTTACCAAGCAAAATATTATTATTGGTGTCATTTTGCATATACTAACAATAAGATTATACTACGTGGATTGAATCAGGTAATTTCAATAGAAACATACACCATGTTTTTGGTTAAAATAAAAAGAACAGTCAACTAGCTTTGTTTAAAGACCATATTTATAGAAATACATTTTCACTACTTGTTATGAATTCATGACAGAGAACTTTTTAATGGTTATGTATTCGGTATACATTTATCTAGACAGCAAAAGTAAATGATAGTGTTGCGATTGAGAGTTGTGAATCCTGTAAACATGGCCCTGAGTGTGGACCAACAAATACCAAATTCCGTGCCTGTAATCCTAAAAATGGAAATAACAAATACAGCATTAACTTATTTGGGGGTACTTGTCTTTTTCCTCTTTTTTCCTTTCTTGTGGTACCTTCAAGGTCACTTCATGAGTCAATAGTAGGAAGATAACAGTGGAGGGAGAAAAGCGTTTATCATCAGCTACTAATCATAGGATCAGCCCTTTACCAACTCAGGAGTCCTGTTTAGACCCACAAAGGCAGTTTGGCGGTGCCTTGCCAAGCCACATTAAGCAGCTGTGTAAAATGAATTTAAATGGCATGCATCCGAGTAAAATCTCTTCCACTGGGGCAGAAAATCAATGTTAGCTAACCAACACGAGAAGATCAAATCTGTGTTTCAGCCAGCAGCATCCAGATAGCTTCCTTAAAATACTACAGCACCTCCTCCTTAATTAAAAATAAGAAAAAGAACGATGTTGGAGTTATTCTTGGTGAGTCTTGTAAAGCACATTTGGCAAAGGCCCATCTTTGTGGCTCCATCCTTGTTAGCTCTGAATTTTGTCTTTGATGTCTGCAGTATTCTTTCTAAAAAAGAAAGAAAAGAAAGTTTTGTTTCTATTCTAAATCTTCTTTCCCTTTCACTTTGTGATACATATAACCTGTTGTGCCTTTTTCTTAAACAGCAGAAGCTTGACTGTGAGGAAACATGTGCAGTACATGTTTCAGTGCCACGGGTCAAGCCATTTGATTCCCAACGTGCTTGTGCTCCCCTAACAGCTCATGGCAGATGCACTCCTGTTCTTGCTCATGTTTTGTTTTTGTCCCCCATTGATAACTCTGTCAAGTGAAAGCTAAGTTGATGATTTGAAAAGCAAGTTTGCTAAACGTCAGCTTCTCTTTTGGAGCAGTGGCTCAAGCCCTCCAGAAGCCGTATTCACAGAGTCTGTTAGTATAGTGACTTCTTTCTCAAGTCAGAATCCCAAAAGGCCTAGAGCCTATGAAAGAATCAGAAAAAGACAAATTAATGATGAAGGGAAGGAGGGACAGAGAGAGTGTGTGTGTGTGTGTACATCCAATTAGAAACAGAAAGCTCACTGTAAAAACTAAGGATTATGGCCATTATGCCCCAGGCTTTCTCAGTGAGTCTAGCAGGTAGCACAGAGAAAAAAACACACTCTTGCCCGGCAGGGAGCCATTGTACTAAATTCCTTTTTTTTGAGTGGTGTGACGAGGTGAAATCCACCTGCTGCACTGAATAAGTTAAAGAACAGAGATGAATTATTTTTTCTTTTTCACCTTTTGATGAAGGAATCCCTCATTTTGATTATCAGAGGATTCACAGTAGAGTGTGCTGAATCTTATTGCTCCAGTACTACATTAGCTGAGTAACAATATCCAATCATTCGAAATTCAGTCTATCCATAATATTTACCTCAGATTGCCCCCCCATACACACTGATACACTTTTTTTTCTCAGAAAATGCACTTCTGTGCTCAGTTTTAAAGCACTTCTACCTACTGTAGTATTCTTTTGAAGTAATGAGAAAGAGTTGGGAAGTATTTGTTGATTTTACTAAAAGCCTAGTTCCTGGGGGTGGCAAGTAAAAGTGACTTTCCCCCTCAGTCCAGGTCTCGTGGCTGTCTACAGCCTCGTGTTGGAAGATTCTAAGACATTGTCTGAGCACAGGAGGGCCAAAGTCAGCCACAAGTTTAGGAAAGACTTTGGCCTGCTGCCTTCTAAAGAAGTATTGCCATGAATCCCAGGCTACAGCATAGTCTTTAAGATTTTTTGAATGACTGAATTAATTTTCAATGACTTTTATGCTTAAAACACACACACATAGAAAACAAATTCCCCTCAGGCATTTATTGTGTTTTGCATCCATTCATTCATTCCAGGTGGCACCTGGTAGTGTCCAGCAATTGGCATCTGTGCCAAATGCAACTGATTTACAGATATTGGTATTTCTGAGTTATTGAGATTTTTTCTTGGAAACAGGCTCCAAGGATGATGCATGACTTCAGTGAACTTACAGAAGACCTGACAAGCCTAGATCTTCAGGCCAGGGTAGATTTTTGATTGCTTGAAGTCTGTTGTTCCCAACACCGTCTAGATAACTTTGATCAAGCCTTCAGTAACCTGAGATTGTTTGTGTCGAAGTCTGGCACAGATCTTTAAGATAATGTTTTCATAAGAATAGTTTCCAAGAGGATGTAGAATTTCAAGTACAGAATAATAGAAATTTCGAGCTGGATTTTAGATGTCAGCCAGTCTTAATGTTACTTATGGTGGAGAAAAGTGAGACCTACGGTGTTCCCTACCCAGGACTGTTCAGCTGCTCACCAGCAGGGCACAGCAGGCCCCGGAGCCCTGTCTCCTGACCCACTTGCTCTTCCTTCTGGTTGGTGCTGTCTCTGTAGATTTTCCCTTTTTAAAAAATGTCTTCACTCCAGTTCTCTTTCATGTGTAAAGGCAGTTCTGTTAGATACTAACTGTTAATCAGTGTCCTACTGGAGATCCTGCTTCTTACCTTGAGCTCTGGATTTCTTTTTCATTGGCTTAGTCTCTTGCTCTGAAGGAAAGAAGCACTTTGCACATTCCCACTTTAGGCTCGATGTGCAGCACACATACTTGTTCCTGGAACCATGCATGATGTGAAATGAAGTAAGTTTACTGACAGCACACAGATGGGTTTGAATTCCTGTCCTTTTCACCCTCTGCTTGCCTCCCAAGAAGGCTTTAGCATTTTGCATTCTCGTGACTGGAGCGTAGCTGTGAAAGTTAAAGATTCTGAGTCATCTAAGAGTAGGAATAGAAGTTGGCCTTTGAACCCGGGTAAATTCCTACACGTACGTGATTCTGTGTAAGTGGTACTGTCATCCTCTTGCCATCTCCCCAGTGGTCTAGCTGGCCATCAGGAGAAGGGAAATGCTCTCAGACTAGTTAGTTTCAAAAAAATGAGGAAAACAAGTAAGTTTGAAGTCTCATTATTCTTGCCTAAAAGGGAATTTTTATACTGAATATTATGACCATGAGTCGGGAAACCTACATTTTAATACTTACATCATACAAAATACTAGGATAACTGGAATTAGTTTTAAAATATTTTGTTTCAAGTAAAATAGGAGATTGGAAATTTTAATTAACATTATTTTTGAACCTTAGCCATTCATTAACAGGGTAAATAAATTCCATGAGGTCTTAGCCATTAGGTAGCTTGGTCATCAGCAGCCCATCTATACTGATGTTGAAGCGGCCGAGTCTCATAAGCGAGTTGAAGCAGTGGTCTTCCTCTGCTCGGACATCACAGGCGCTCCTTGCACAGACAGCACAGGATTGGTTTGTTCTCTTGAGTGTAAATAGCTGCTTATATCTGTGTCTCATGCACACCCACATACGGACACACCTTCCAACAACTATTCTTTACTGAGGTATGTATAATTCATTTCCCTTGTTGCTGCTTGCAAGCAAGGCACTTTTTCTCTCTTACTGTTTTCCTCTGAAGCCATGATGGCACGATTCTGCTGATGGGCTAGGAGCCACTGATGTGGAAATGCATTAGTGGAAATAGTGTATTACAATGTCAAAGAAAAGGGGCAAAAAACTTCTAAATGTGTCAGGCCCCAGTTCTACTGGGGTCCGTGGACCTGAAGAGCTGAGGGTGATTTTTGTTAACTAAGAATTTAGCCCTTTGGATTTTGGACAGTTGGGTTTTAAAATAATAGTCATGTTACTGAAAGACAAAAGATTACAAAGGCTTAAATAGAGTTTTTATTTCTGCAATTAAATGTAAACCTTTGCGTTATCATGTAAACACTGTGCTTTAATTTTAGCCCCCCCTTTCCCTTCGAAAGTTAGAATTTGAGTGGATACTACTCTGCTAGCATTTTAAGATTATTATTTCAATCAAATCTTTCAGAGTTACAGAACTATTATGGCAGCCACAAAGTACATTTAGTAGTCCTTAAATCAAAAAGTAGTAAAATGCTCATTTCTGAAAGACCAAAACTGATTTTTTTTTAAGTGTCTGAGATCCAAGAAATCAAAATTTGAGAATCTGAAGCTAGAGTCTGTAAAGCTCCCTAAACAACTGATTATTACCTAAAGAGCATATTAAATGTAATGACACCTGCAGCCTATCCACAGGGGACGAGGCTCAGAAGCCTATATCGTTCCGGATCCCCCAGGTGACCCTGCAGACCGGCACGTGTCTGAGGGCTGGCGTGTTGGATTTCTACTGCTGCTGAGAACTAGTGGAAATACAAGAGGGAAGAGTGGGAACCTGTAAGCTTGGGTGCCCCATTTTTTAGAGCTGATAGACATCGATTGAGGAAACTACTGACTGGAGCTGTGAATATGGGACACAAATCAGAGGAACTAATGTCTGCCCAGACCTGCCACCATGACTTGGACTTTGGCAACCTCGACCCAGACGCAGCTTCTCCCTGATGCCCCTCACCTGCTGCCTTTAGCGTCCTCTCAGACCCCACCATCCTCCCACGCTTGGGAATATTCCCAGTACCCCCCGAAACCACACCTGCCTTTTACCCCAGGTGTCTTCTGCCCACGTCCCAGTCCAAGCCTCTGACAGGCAGGTGCCATCCTTACCGCCTGACGTAGCCCACCTGGGCGTGAGCACCAGGCGTCCAGCAAGTCTCCCACCAGTGGCGTGTGCCTAGTTGCTTGTCTGGGCCACTTGTCTTCACATCCAAATGCATGGCCCACTCCTGGCCTGTCCCCAGTATTCACAGTGGTTAGAGGGGTAGGACCATGGAAACACGTACATCTCAGGTAGTAGCCACGGCCTCCTTGCCCACCTGGAAGCCTCCCAGGCTGGCATCAGGAAGTGTCAGGTTCTCGGTCCGACTGCTGACAACCTCAGCAGTGTCTCGGGCTAAAGGCAGAAGGAGCAGGTACACACGCAGTGGTGAGCACAGGGGTCTGTGTCTGAGTCTGCCCCAGTCTGGGGTTTGGGGAGCAGTGGGGGGGACCATGCGAAGGCCGTGGGTGAGGGGCCGGATCTCTCAACCATAGGATCCCTTGGCTGGTAGCATTAAGGGCTGTGAGAGCAACACACTAAGCTTAATCTTGACCTTCCATCTTATTTTGAACTCCACTTCCATTACATAGATTAAACTAGACTCTCTTAAGAATTTTAGGACAGTTTTTTAGAAGTTAGAATTGGTTGTATTGATGTGTTTCCTGGTACTACAGCCCCGGACAAACGCATTCTTTGTGAAGAGTTTTATAAAATACTGCTGTGGCAAAGTGTAGGAGGTGGAGCTCTCAGGACCCAAATTCTTTTTTTTTTCTTCTTCCAGCAAATAGACTGGTCCATTAAGGTACAAGAAGTCTGAGGGCCTGTGAGGCCTGTGCATTCTTTACCTCACTCCTCAAACACCGCTCAGAGTAGCCCCACCACCGGTCGCTCCCCAGCCCCTCAGCGTCTGTCCCGCTGACGAGCTCCTATGCCTGCGGAGACCCGCGTCCCATACCCATGGCTTCTGCCCGGGGAGGGGCTGTCCTGGGGCTATCACTGAAAGAGAAGAGCCCTCCTCGTAGATGTTTGGAGGTCTTCTCTTAATGGTATTATGATCTCAAGGTAAACTTATTTAAGTAAGGATCTTAAATAAATACAGTTATAAAGGAACACTTTTTTCTTTCTGGGGGCGACCTCAGTGGTAACTCATTTTTCTTCCACAAGATACTACAGATCCCGTTCTTACCAGACCAGAGAACCATGCCCTTTGTGTCTTGTCAGAGGCCAGTGGGAACCTGCTTATACCAGAACCCACAGAGTTCTGGGGGTCACCTCTTGGAGGGAAAAGGCAGGTTTCGGGAGCCTGTGCTGTCCCATGGGGCTTTCGTACTTGCCCTGCACCCGAGGCAGCCAGCACACAGGAGACGCTAACACAGAAATCTCTGAATGAAGCATCTTCATTTTATATGGTGGCCAGGAAGGAGCTCATCCTAACAGAACAGTGCGCTTAAAGACCAACATCAGCTTTGAGGTGAAGAGGACATTGTTAGTTATCAATTACCAAAATTCAAGCAGCCAGGCAGTTTTTGCATATTCTTCATGCCCTAACAAGGAGTCTCATGCTTCAAAACCCCCGAGCTCTGTTTGTTCTCCTGGTTGCTTTAAGAGAGAAGGTGATGATCAGTCAGCTGACTTAGAAACGACTAAAACCAGTTACCTGCATTGAGGCAAAAAGGAAGGACTGAATCTTGAAATTTCATAACCGGAGACATTTCTGCAGTGAGTGCCAGGGGCAGAACGGATAACAGGTGGAGCCCTCCAAGAAATCTGGATGAAGTGGCTAACAAAAGGGGAAAAACTGCTTCTGATGTTCTGGGCTTTTAGGAAACCCCAGATGGACTGTGCAGTATTACTCAGTGCTTGGTGGAAATAGCCCCACCAAGATGCGGGTGAACATGCAGCTCTTTTGAGAAAGGTGGAGACACCCAGGAAAGATGCTGCAAACACAGAAACCCTGAGGGCAGCACCGTATGTATAGGCTCAGGCAGAGATGTGCCGGGGAGAAGTTCCACCCTGAAGAGGCACCTGCCAAGTGTGCATCCACTATGAAAAGACCATTCTCAGGAGAAGGCTAACAAAGTTACCGCTGCCCCTCTATTGAAAGTGTGTTTTCATAGGGCTGTTGAAAAATAACATTTCTCTTTGTCCTTTCTTACAGAAAAAATAAAACTTCAGTGTATCAATTACCATAGGGTTTGGGCTGTTAGTAATTTATAGCTGAGGATGACTGATAATTGTTGCCGTAGCTTTGTGCTGGCATTATACACATTTCAGCTTTCTTTAAGGGAACAGACTATCTTGAAAAGAGATTGTGTTCCCAACAAGGGAAGATCTTAGAAAAAGACCCAGGAGGTATTGTAAGTGGCGTTCCTCCATGGGGAAGGAAGAGGAATTGAAGGGCTCACCCTCTGCTTGGCACACTGGCGTCTCCAGCAGCCTGTGTCACCTTGGGAGTTCAGAGGCATGTCACGTGCAACATGTCCAAAGCCACACACATGCTCTCTCTAGGGTTTTCTCTCAGTGACAGCCCCATTATCCTTCCTCTTGTGCGAGCCAGGTGCCTGTGAGATGGCTAGGTCTCTGACCCCATTGTGTCTGATGTATCACCAGGTTCTGGCACGTGTATCTCCAGTTAGCTTGCTCCCTACCGCCTGGCTCCAGGGCCCCATCTTCTCTTACCTGGACTGTTGTCATAGCCACACACCTGTTTTGTCCCTACAATCATTCTGCCTGCCTCACTGTCTCCTCCCTTCCATAGTCAGAGAACAATGCCTTTACAATACATGTCTTTTTATGCCCTTTCTCCTGCTTAGAAACCCCTCATCTCCTCCTCTTTCTCTAGGATACAGACAACAGCTCACAGAACCATGAGCCTGCGTGATGTGGCCCTTCCCGCTCCTCTGCCCTCACTGCTTCCCAGTCCCCAGCCAAAGGCCCCCCACCTTCTCAGCTGCCTGACCCCTGCCCTGGGAGGGGATAGGGCCCTAGCCTCCCTCGGGAGCTCTCCCCGGCCGCCCTCAGGGCAGGCCCCCCTGCCGCAAGCCCCCTCCTGTGTCCACACAGCGCAGTTGGGCTCGACCCTCACTCCTTGGCTGTTTGACTCAGATTGGTTCTTTGGGCCGCTATTGCCCTGCCTTTTTCCCTCCCCTCTCACACCTATCTTAAGACACCCATGTGGAGCAAAGGATTATAACTGTCAACTAAATAGAAGGTATTTCCGATTAATTTTAGTTATTTCTAGCATGTCTCCCTGAGGGCAAGGGGTGCAATCATTTTTTTTTAAATAGCACGTGGCTATATATTTTTACAGGAAGCCACAGTTTTAAATCATTGGCACTTTTGTTTGTTCTTTGTCTTTGGTTTAATGATATAAATGCCATTTTACCTTCACAGGATTGATTCCAAGCCAGAGCACCTGGCTTGTTGAAATCATAACATTATTTTGCCACGAGAATTGCTAACGCATTTGTTGTTACAGGCAAACCTGATGGATTAGCCACACCAAAAATGGGCTAGGGCTTGGGCAGCTTTCCTTTCTGTTCTGATTGTGTTGTTTTGGGGACAAAAAGGTAGTGTTTTCCCTGCTTCAGATACCAGATTTATAATAATCTCAACTGAATTTGTCCTTGGCACTGCTTTGGGAGAGTCACTTTGTAACTGAGGTTGAAAGTCTATTTAATTGGTGACACTGGGCATGTGCGAATTAATCAAAAGGGGGCCGTCCTGTGTGATGTTTATACATGTGTATGTAGCCGGAGCCCCCCAGGAATCAGCTGATGGAAGTTGAAACTGAACCTTTTCAGTTTCAAGGTCGTGGTTCTGAAAACTATTGGGTTCAGTGAAAAAGTACCCCAAATTTCCATGTTAGCATAATTAATTTTGTCAGTAAGCAGTCTATTCTGGCTTCTGAACTCAAATTGCATCTGTAAGTAACAGTCTGTCTAGAGAAAAATTCAGTCATAAATAGTTGCCCAAAAAATCATGCATTGCTTTACATTTATTTTGAACATAACTGAAGAATGATTTTTCAGTGGATATGCAGGAACTCTTCAGTGTGGAGGTCCTTTCCATGTGGCTTTGCCACTGGGACTTTATGTAAAGTGGCTTCATTAATGTCGTGTCTATTTCCAAAGCATTTCTTCTGGCTGTTCCCACCCTTCTCCAAAGAGCTGTATCAGAAATCCATTCATTTTCAAGATACATATTTCACACTTCCCATCTACCACTGTTGAGAAAAAATAGTGGTGAGTGCTAAAACAATATGGACTAAACATTCTTTTAAAGCACCAAAATCAAGTACAGACTTTAAGTTCTGTTGTAGTGGACTTAAAACAAGGTACAAGTATGTAGCTACTCTCATAGTAGTATCTCATAGTAATCTTAACTGCTAATAAGTTCAGACTGCCGTGAGAAGCTATATTCTTCCTGCCTTCACAGTAAACCACTGGAAATGGTCACTTTAAAATTGGTATGTACTTCTGGATTTTTCCGCCAAAGCCAGCCCTTTTTGTTGGCAAATGAATGTGCAATATTTGAAAAATCTCCAAAGTGACTAAGAGGAAAAACTATTAAAAATCACTTGTTGTGGGGGGGGATGCTGAGAAGCAGAAATGAAGAATGCTGTAGGGAAATGCATTTGCAGGCGTCCCTTCTGAAAGTCTCATTATAATAGGCTGGTTTTTGTCACAGAATGACAAGTCTTAAGCACTTAACATCTAGCCCCCACCGAAGACTGATTTAAATAAAGTTCTGGTTATTCTGCAGGTGTGCACATTTAAACAAGAAACCCTCACATCAAACTTTGATGTGCAAAAGATAGAGGGCACAGTGCCAGCCTGTAGACCTGGCCCAGATAAGCACAGAGCCATTTGTCAGCACACAGAGACTTGTGAGCACCCCCAACACAGTTGTTTCCAAAGGGTGAAGTTCAGTAGCTACCTTAGCAGCATAACAGCAGCAAAACATTGTTAAATGTTTGTCAACTCCCAGCCCCGACCCCAGGCAGTGTTGGGTGTTTATTGCCACAACCGTGTCAGGTTAGAAATCTGTGACATCAGGCCAGCAGTCATTTGTAACAAAAATTATCTGAGTCTAAAGACCCACTAGAGGTGATGCAGAAACCCAAACGTCAAGGCAGGGCACTTTTCCAGATGCAACTTATATTTTGGTAAGATTTTACATCAAAAATGTTTCCATCTTTTAGTTTGTATTTTTAGCTATTTTTGTTTTGTTGCTTTTGTTTCCTTTTGAAAAAAGAAAATACCCAGCAATTGACTTTTTCAGTCTCCTAAATCTATTCAGAGCATTCCAAATGCTGCTGTGGTCCGAGAAGGATGTAGCAGTTGGTGCATTCTGCCCCTGGGAAGGGACCACTTCTCCCGAAGTTGCTGTGGTCCCAGTGACAGTAGTCAGCCCGACCTCATAAGCCTTCTGTTGTAAGCCCCAGAAGTCCCCTTACATGAGCAACTCCATGGCAAGCTGGAGTGCTTGGCCTAGAGAGGCAGCCATCTTTTGTTTCCTTTCACAAAACAGATAGTCTCAATTTCCAAAATTTGACAGGGTGCATTGAAAGCCCTATTTGCTATTAAGCCCATCTTGCATGTTTGAAATCACCAGTAGTCTTGGCAATAGTTTCCAAAGCGTAATGAATAGGATTTCTTCTGTGACAGTGAAAGACTGGTTCTCTCCTCCTATCTAGACAGGTAGCCAAGTGCTTTGCTCATGGCCACACGTGCCCTGCATTCCTAGGAAGATCCATTTCCCTTTCAGTACTTCCCTACTTGGACTCCCAGGAGGCCTGCAGCCCACGGGATGGACCTCCCCCCCCCACCTGCCACTAGAAACATACTTCCAGGGAGCTATCTCAGCTACTCCCAGTACCTCTCACTATGTCCAGCTCACTCCAGGAAGCCCAGAGAAAAGTGCCGTTCTGATTTGTCAGCTTTCTACAACTAAAGATGAGTGCAATAGACAAATAGAAAAGTATATAATAGGCTGCCATATGCCATTATACTTCATTCTGTCAAGTGTTAGTGGGGTCTGGGGCCCTTGAGAAAGAAGTCTAGTGTCCTGGACTAAAAGCAGGGTTGGGGAATTCTCTTTCTGCCACTTACTAGCTGTGTCTCTTCAGGCAAGTTATTTTATCTCTCTGTTACTTATTTTCTTTCTTTGTATGTGAACATAACTCCACCTGTCTTTCTCCAAGAATTTAAAAAATTAAATGTGTGAAGTGCCTAGAAATCCTGCCAGGAATACTTGTGAATACTTAATCAGTTAGGAATGTAATCATCCTAATGAGTCCCTCCATGCTCCTATAGAGTGAGGCCCGGAGAGCAAAGGGGAATCCGTTTGTCAGTGTGGCTAGTGACCCCTGCCTGGCTTTTTAACCAGACTTTGAACACTTTAGGCACAGTTTGAGGACCATCGTAACCAGCCATTGACATCCAACACACAGAGCTTTGTATCTTTATGGTTTTGTTATGTTAAGGGTATTTTGTAGAACGTCTTCTGTAATGTGTATCTGTATCATAGTGATTAAAGATGGACAGTACAGACTTGGGGGAGAAATCACAGGTTGGGGTTAGATGAGGCTAGGAGGTACTTCATTTAACTGTCTGCCTGATGGATTAGATATTCCGATTCCCTCCACCTTAGTTATAAACAAATGTGGCTGGCAAACTGTTTAATTTCAAACATGTTAGCTACCACATGTGAATTAGGTGGAAGCTTGAAAAGGTGCCCATCCTTCATAATGCCTATTTACAATGATAAAAATATTCTCTATCAATGCATTTATTCAACAGAAAGATTTTAGTAGCTGCCATGTGCTCAGTGACTCCTCTTGGGAGGCATACATGCCTTGAAGAGCCAAGACAAGCACTTGAATTGTTTAATAAACAGGAGTGCAGCGTGCTCTAACAGGCTGTGAGTCTGCAGAAGGCAGAACTTCCAGGGGGCAGCAAGGACGACCTTCATACAGGAGGAGACTCCTGAAACTGGACCTTGTAGGAGGCATCAAAGTTAGCTGATGCTGGGAGCGATCTGTGACTTGGGAGTAGGCTCCAGAAAACATAAATTCATAGGTTAAGGATGCTCTTGTGATCTATCTGCAGAGATACTGAGCGTGCAGTCCCAGGGGGTGCCGCTTGTTTTCTTTTGAAACAAGTGCATAAATGCTAAATTATCTCTTGTTTGAATCAAAACACCTCAGAAGGAAACCTAAGGTATTCGAGTTAATGCTAAGAATCTACATGCTGATGTTGAGACCCTAACCATATAGGAATGTGTTGAGAGCTGCTGGGCAATGTATTTATAAATAGTTGGTGACCTAGAGGTTAATCAAAAGCCATTGGATGATCTCAGATCCATTCTTAAGGAGCAGAAGTGGGTATCAGAATTCTTGATTCAGCAGTCTGAAGTTATCCCAAGTGGAACCTCAGTAAGCTGAGAAGTCAAGTCTGAAGTAACACGCCTTTGTCTTTCAGTCTTCTAGAATATTCTTTCAAGCCATCAAGTGTTAGTTTGTACAGAATTTCCCTGAATGGTTTATATAATATTTCAAAGGAAAAAAAAAACACTCAAAGCTTTGGTACTTAGGATTTTCAAATGGACCATGTTTGAATTTTTTCTACAAACCAGAAAGTTGAATCCCTGAAAGAGAATAGAATATTGTTTTTTTAATGACTTAATGTTAATCTTTTTAAAGACAATCTTAAAAAATTTTTTTCTAATATTCTACTTAAAGAGCCACTAAATGCCAGTTTAATGGAGGTGGATGGGGGTTGTAATCATATTAATTTGGAACAGATAAGCAAAGTATCTGTGGGTTTTTACTCCTTCTATTAGCTTTACTCCCAAGAGTAAACATTAGTGTCCAAAACTCAGAAGTGTTTTAAAGGTACACTGTTTACACCATAAAAGTGTGACAACACGAGTGGAGTCTTTTAAAGATTTTGCCACATTGCCATCATCTTCCTTTTTGTGTTGTATATGTCCTGGCACGATTAAGCCACTCGGCCAATTACATCTCTCTGCCCCTCCCCCGTCTCATTAGCAGTTAGAGAAATGACATGTGTGACTGTTGTCTTCTTCAGATCAAAGGATACCCTCTTCCTCTCTGCAAGAATGAAGAGAAATTTGCCTTTCACAGAGTTTAGTATCACAAAACTAAGTCACCAAAAATTTAAGTTTATGAGTCTGCTGGGCAGTGGGAGGGAGGGATGACTTGGAACCTACCTACTAGGGACACTTAGAGCCAGTCTAAGCTCCCCTTGCTTCCTGTCCCAGGAAATTCTGCAGAAGTGGGAGTCTGATGTTTGCCTGGTAATTTTAATATAGGGAAATTGACATGCTTTTAATAGTACCTAGTTTCAGAATGTTGGATAATAGGGTTGAAGGGAGTTTTGGAAATGCTTTCTCCCATATTTCATTATATCAGAAAATTAGGTCAAAGAATTTTTCTTTAAATAACATTCCCACACTGTCCATTTAATTTTTCATTTCTTCTGGGTTTTTGATGAGAAGATACCAGTGATAATAGAGAGGCAGATCTTCTTAACCATTAGAAATTAATTTTGCTTGCTTTTGTAATTCCTGTTCTTATTTCAAGTTCCCCCTTTCTTGCTTATATTCCTCTATATAAATCATAACCTGGAACACTTGACATGATTAAAAAGGTATAATTTATTTGTGGAATTTATAGTATTTGGACTTTTTCCCTAGTGTATTAAGTAATTACTTAGCCATAGAGTTCAGCTTCTCTCTCCAGGAAATAAATTATTTTAAGCAAACATGAAAAATACTAGCCCCACCCCTTGCATAAAAGCATTATTAGACATGCCTACCAGGTTGATCTGCTGCTAATATGCATGGTCGGTATATGGATGCATGTGCTTTCTCTTCATATAGGCAAGGCAGCTTTCCTGGCATGAATCAGAGTGGACTCCTGGCTTCCAGTTCTCCCTACAGCCAGCCCATGAACAACAGCTCTGGGCTAATGAACACCCAGGCGTCCCCCTACAGCATGACGCCCAATATGGTGAACAGCTCGACAGGTAACCTTGGCAGCTCTGTGCTTCTGGGGCTGCCTCCCCTTCCCCCTTCCCCTCCTAGGCTTGCACCACGGAATGTACAGAAACAACTCAGGCAATGGCATCACTTGGTAAAAGGGGAAAAACACTGCTTTTCTGCTGCTTGGGAACTTGCTCAATCTACATAACTATTCTAAGACTTAAGGATTGCATTCTATTTTATGTACTTTCCTTATTCATTCTGTATACAATATGTGGACATATTTCAAGTGCCATTGGTAAATACACTGCTGAAGACATCCACGAAGTTCTTTTTGTCTTTAGGCACTACGAGGGGTACTGGAAGATCCCACGACAAGATCTCTGACTTCCCACTTGGCAGTGGTCGAGATAACCAGTTTGCATATTTCAGAGGGAATGACTGAGGGGCAGAACAAGGGGGTTGAAGTACTTTTTTTTCACTTAGGGAAACGCACATTTAACTACATATATGGAAATAGTTGTTCCATAAATGCTCTTTACAGATTGTCTCTATTGAGGAATTATGTATTATTTCTTCAATGGGCTATTTTGAATTTCCATTATGTTTAATTTTTTCAACCCACTTTATGTTCTCAACAGTTGCTTTCTTGCTGATCCCATCAGATTAGTGCAATAACGGTATTGTCAGTTTGTAGAAATATCAAAAATGTCCCAAACTGCAAATATTCCAATTTCTTAGGTTCCTTAGGCCCTGAGCCACTTCCCCAAGCCCCCTAACTACCCAATGACTATGATGCTACTCTTCAAATGAGAAAATGCTGTGCACTTTCATTGAGCTGTTCCTTCCTGGCACCTTGTAGAGTGGCGGGCAGCGTTTGGGGCAGGCCTCTCTCCTTCAGTTAGCACAGAGCTTGTGCAGCCCATGTGCGTGTCCTGCAGTACTTGGTCATGGAGTAGGAAACCTTGTGGAGTTAGAGGCTTGGCTCTCTCTTATCAACCTTTTTTATTTCACCTGCCTTATGCCACCTTTCTGACGTCTGCATCTTTGAAGGGCCACCCATGAGCTGCTGTTTCTTCGTTGGCAGAACAGCCAGCTTAGCGGCTCAGGCTTGCATCCTGTCTGAGCTTCTGAGTTGTTGGTTTCTAGGGTCTAATTTAATTGTGCCATTCTCTGGTTATTTCTCTCCAAAAGTTTATGGAAAAAGAAAAAATAGAAACTGCTACTGCTGGTGAAAATAAAGGTTTTTAAATAAAGTAGCCCTTCCTGATATTAAGCAGGTGGCCACTCATCCCAGTGAGGTGGATGTTTTTACATTTGAGATGAAAAGTGGAAAGCTCTTGAAGGGACTGTTAGCTAGAAGCTTCTGCTTCCCCTCTCAGCTCTGACCCAGGTAACTGTATTTGGGTTTGACATTATGTGTTTTGTCTGACTTGCTGAAATAAAGTACTTCAGAGCATTGAAACTACATAATAAATTTTCATCTACCATTAGCAATACTCATTTTTCCCTTTTTCCTTTGGACCTCAGAGCCACAAAAATAACCAACAGCAAATAGATGGCACTGGGCCCTGCCTAAGATTTATGTGTTCCTAAGAAATAACCGATTTAATGGAGAACCACAAAGAGGGTTTCTTATTATTATCATTCAGATAATTTAGTTCTTCATTATTTCATACAGAGGGAATCTGTTCAGTGAAAGGGCCATTTATCCTTACAGTCTTTTGTATGGGCTAGTAGTATTTTTTTTATTACACTGTGCATTTTGAAATACTGAATTTTTAATAATTTAAACATTTATCCAATTTTCTTCTACACATTTATGTGATTTTATTCCAGTCTTACTAAGTCAAATGCTGCCGACCTGATAGAAAGCGATCATCCAGCACATCTGAGGAATATTGGTGGTTGAGCATTTACTGTGCATCTCTTGATAGGTGCATGTGAATCTGCCAGACTGTGATACAGGCTCATAGGGCAACAGGAATGACAGGAAGCCAGAGTGTTATGGTGTGGCTTCTGCTGAGAGTTTTGGTCTGAAGGTATACACTTGACTTTCTAGAGGTGGGCCAGAAATGGTCCGTTTCTTGGACTATCACCTTGTCTGCCTGGTTTAGGGCCATGGAGATAAATTAGCAGTGATAACAGCAAAACATTTTCTCCATCAAAGGACACTTTTGGAGAAAGTGAGGCTAATACAGATGATGACCAGGGCTGGCAGGGGGATTTTCTAGACATCAGTTAGCAGCTTATGCAACTGGCATTCCAGCATCCTCTTTGCTAAGTTCAGACAGCTGTGCAGAAGACAGTGTACCAGGCCAAAAAGAGTCCTCCTGTGCTGTGACAAATCGTTACAGGCTTCAGTGAGCAAGTAGTTATTTAAATGGAGTCAGTGTGAGCATGAATGTGACAACTCTTTCTTCACTTAAAAGGCAGGGGAAATAGGGTGGTAAGCAATGGGGATTTTTCCCTCTAAAGGAGCTTTTTTAAAGAAAAAGTATTTAGATTAAAAGATGAATTATGTATTACTATGGTCAAAGTTATAAGTTGCATATAACCTTGTTAAATACACCCTTACATAGTATTTGTGTTGTTAGTTATGTTAATATTCATTTTTTGTTTTACAGCATTCATTAGCCATGTACATGTCTGCATATAAACCATCATTTTAAAGAGGACATCTAAATTCCAGGCAGTATATCTGCTATCTGTGGCTCTAGTTTGCCTCACTGGAAGTCACTACAAAATGTAGGGCATTTCCATCAGCACAACCTGCAGATAGTAAGCGAGTAGCCACCTGCCGCTGTAGCCAGGCCTTCCTCCCGGGGAGCCCTTTCGAGTTCCAGTAGGGACTCTTTCTGCCAAACAGCACTGCTCCATCCCAAAGGCAGGCCCTGATAATGTCCTGCCAGTATGGGGCACCCTAGCTCCAGGAGCCCTTACTAAAGAAGAGAGGCAATCACACACCACAGTATTGCCAGCCTCCTTCAGTGTTCTCAAAATTGAGAACCACCGAGAGCCTGCAGTGCTTGTTAAAACTACAGATTCCTGGACCCCCATCAGAATTAATGAAGCTGGGGCCAGGTGTCTGCTTTCCTAATAGACTCCTCCGGTGACTTTTGTTATGTGCAGGCTAGAGCTTGAGAACCACCGACGTGGAGGTATTTTGCTCAAGAGTCTCCATGCAGAACCGCTGTCCAGCTTTGTGTGGCATTAGCTGTTTACCAGATGATTTGCTATTATGAAATTTTAAAAAAAACTGTACAAATCTGTGCCTAGAATGTCAACCTGCCAGATGGATAGCTGTGTTCTGTCTTGAGATCTGCGCTCCTTCAGAAAGGAAGTTTGGGGTCTTCAGCCCCATTGCTAGTAGTGGAGGTTTCATGCTTGCTTTCTTGAAGTTAACGATTTTAGGTGAATTGCTGCCCTCCCAATCACCCACCAAAAAAGTAAATACAGAAGACTTGATAAATTATGAAAACCATACCTCTTAAACTGGGGAAAATGTGTACTGACCTTCTGCCAAGTATACTGGTGGCTCCAGACTTTCTGCATGGCGGGGGCTTCCTTGGAAGCACCATCCAACTTGCTGGCAAGGTTTGCCACTTTCCCTGAAGCGGGGATGCTGACCGCAGACTGGCCTTGCTCAGGCAGCGTGTTTCCTGGGGATGGCTGTAAAGGGGACAGGGCACTGGCAGGGTTACGGGGCGGTGCAGCTCACCCTGCCCCGCGGAAGCCCAGAGGCGTCAGGAGGTTCCTAGGGGGTCCTCCAAGGCTTTGTGAGTGTCCGGAGCGTCTCTCCTTAAGCTTTTCTCATATCCTTTGTATGTGTTATGCTAATGGTGGTCTTACATGTTTGCCACATGCAAAAATAGCTGTGAATATCTATATGTATATGTATATAGGCTATATATATATATATATATATATAGGCTCTATATATATGTATATAGGCTCTTTTGTTTTCAAAAACAAGAATGAAATACTTTCAGAGTACGGCATATTTATTTATCATGAAAAGAACAAAAATATGTATTTCTGGCCCTATTTTACCATCTTCTGGGAATGATTTTGTCACCTTGTAGGGAGACTAATCAAGGAAGCTGGGAGAGGAGGGATGAATGTGTAAGTGCAGCTTTACTCAGACCATATGTTCTCTGTGTTGTTTTTGAATATATTAAGTCCAGGGTGGAAGAGCTGCCTTAGGGTCTTGACCCGTACTTACTTTAAGAAATCATTCTCGCTCTTAAATTTCAATGGTAAAGCCAGAGGCTAGTGCTTGAAGTGTATTTACAGTACCCACGCAGCACTTCTGCAGTGATTCTTTACTGCCCTTCTTTATGTCTGAACTTTACATACTGGATCACTGATGTCAACAGGAGGAAGAACAGTGCCTTGATTTAATGCAGCCTTATAATAGAGGTGGTCTTTCTCTTCTGGGAAAGGAGGAAAAAATAGCGCCCCTGGAGTACCATAGCCCTAGGCAGCACATGGTTCTTGGTAGTGATTCACTGCGAATTCTGGTAAGAAGTCAAAAATACACATTACAACAAAAGGAATAGTAAAAGCCACAGTAAGGAAAGACCTTATGATCCATTTAATAAAATAAAATTTACACTGTAAGGCAGGAGTACTAAATAAAACTATTACTCTAAATCCTATCCTTATTCCTCAAAATAATAAAGCAGTGCAACTTCCGACAATTTTTTTATTGGCATACCTTATATGCCCATTTTTAAATGTGTAATTGAGAATTTAAAAGTTTAGGGAATTTCAAACCCACATACACTTATATTCTTCTCAGTCTGATTTTAAATCAGTGTAAATTGTTATCATTAATAATCATAGTACATATTGGCCTAGTTCTGTATTAAAAATTGCTTTTGTGTACACTAACACATTTAATGCATGAAATAGGATATCTATTTTTCAGAATATTTAGGCATGATTTATCACTAATAGAGACAGAACTATTTGTTAAAACCTTTGGAGAAAAGGGACTTAGCAGAAGCTGCGTGTCCATGGCTTTGCCACTTTCTCTGGAATTGTGTGGCTGTCATTCCTGGGCACCCACTCTGTGAATAACTAACAAGGCCACGCAGACTCTCATAAATAGGCCCCTCTTTCCACACTTATTCTGCCTTTTCCCCCTTCTATTCTTCTAGAAAGGGTATTTCTTAATGTACAGATTTACTAATTCATATCTTGCTAGACCCCAGAGATAAAACTGCACAAAAGCAATCCACTGCTTTGAACAAGGCGGTCTGGGTGTAATATCTCTCAGCTGCTTTTTTGAGGTTTCACACATTCACAAAAATAACAGCATTTTTAGCTGATCCCAATAGATTTTTCTCTGCAGCTGCATCACTTGAAAAAGCTTTTTGTTCCAGTTCTTAAAGTCTAAGTATTGAAAGTAATTTGAAAAAAAAGAAAAACATCCCAATTACGATTTGTGTGTGTGGTGATGACTTCAAGGGCCGACTGGGCTGCAAATGGGCTTTGAAAAACAAGCCAGCGTGCCCATGGAAAATACAGGCATTTCAGAGTGCATCATTGAGCGTGCTGATGTGAACGCATGGGCACGTGGCAGGGTAAGCTTTTTTGGCAGGACCTCTGGTCTCAACCTGCAGTGATGCTAACGATATTAGCAAATTAGCACCGCAAAGCTTGCCAGCTAATTCGCCAGAGCCCTGCTCACTCTCTCACTGCTGTAATTAAAACTAATTATTTTCTAAAACATAGTAATACATGAATATGTGCAATAATCATTTTGTAGTGGGCAATCTGGAGAGCCTTTTTTAAACTTCTTTTTTTGTTGTTGTTGTTCTGTTTTGATTTTTGGCACATTAGGCTACATGTGCACTGCCTCCATTGGGCCAGCATTTTCATTTGCAGAATGTGAAATGGGTCCTGTTTATGAAACCTCAGGTTTATTTTGAAACAGGAATGTTTTCTGGTTTTCACTCATTTATAAGGCTCACAATTCTCTCCCCTCTCCCTCTTCTACTCTGTCTCTCCTCTCCCGATTCTTCACACATCTGTGTGGTGTCACCCTCACAGGCCTGTGCTGGGCAGATGGTTTCCACAGTGGGGCTCTGTGGAAGCTGAGCTGTTACTCCCTGGATATCTACACTGATTCCCCACTGAAGCCTTCTTGTTCTTCCTCTAAAAAGAAACCTAAACCTATATTTTTAACTTGAAAATGTCTGTTAGTGTTTGCAATAAATGTGTATAAGTCTGTTGGTTTTTTGGTGAGTCCGGCATTCTGAGCCTTGATGAACTTGACAGAATTTCCGAAAATGAGTTTTACCTAGGATCGTAGATTGACTCCTAAGCTGATGTGGGGGTGTGATCTGGGCTTCTGAGCTGCTGCGGAGGATGTATGCTAAGTGATAAATGCATGTACTATACCAGACTGAAAGGAAACCAGCCTCATCACAAAATAATTGGAAATCCTCTCCTTCAAAAATTACTTAGATTGTTGTTTTGGAAGTCACCATTTAGGCTTGTTTTCCATTACTGCATACTGGGCCCCATGCATTTGGCAAGAATTTTGATTGAAACAATAAAAATGTCAAATGATTTTACAAATTTAAGATTATAATAGATTATGTGAATTTAGAAAATTTCACAAAAGAAAGTGCTAACATCCTCTAGTCATCAGGTTAAAATATACACACATGCAGCATTTGCTTTCAACACAGTTTAAATGTTGAGCTTATTTCCACTTGTCACCTACTTTATTAAAGTTGTAGTAATTTTGAAAAAGAATATTGATATAAATTGAGTGGTTTGGGTAGAATAAATGATTACTTTTTTTTTAAGATAAAAAAAGGATCACCAGACTGTTGTCATGCTATTAGATTTCAGGAATTAGCGTATGCTCTGAGTGATAATTTCTTTTCCCTTTTTTCCTTCCTTCAGGGGTAATTCAGGTGCTCCCCGTATCACTCAGTAACTTGCGTTAGCAGGAGCACAGCCTGATGAACCCGGTGTACTAATCCTAAACCCTTCTCTCCTGTTTCCGATTAGCCCCTATGGGTCTTGCAGATATGATGTCTCCTGGCGACCCCAAACTGCCCCTCAAAGCAGACGGCAAAGAAGACGGCGCTCCGCAGCCTGAGAGCAAGTCGAAGGTATTTCCTTTCTCCTCGCACGCGGTGCGGGCACCAGCTCGCTGCGCCGCCGTGCTGCTCTCGGTCCGCTGGTGTCGGCCTGCGCCTGTGCCCTTTGGCTTCTTCTCTTCTGCATGCCTTCATCGTGTGCACCGTGTTTATAGTCTCCTTCCCCACCCCCTTCATGGCGTGGATCTGAAAGTTACTAGTTCTTACGGCATTGAACTCCTGGTTGTGGGAGAGGGGTGGCGGGACAAGACTCACCCGAGAGACATGCTGCGGGGGTGGGGAGACGCAAGGGTCCCGCCTGCTTTTGATACTTGCAGCCATTTTCTCTGCCTTCAGTTTATAGCTTCCTGTTTTGGCCGCCTCAGCAGCAACAGCATACTTAATATTTTGCTTTCCTGCCTTATTTGATAAATAAGGTGAACAGCTTTTTCTTTCCTTTCTTTCTTTCATAAGGGTTAACCCATGCTCAGCATCCCATGTAAGCTTGAAGTAAGCATGGTGGCTTAGTGGCCTTATCCAGCATCCAGCAAACTTTTACACTAATGCAGGATGTTGTCTTAATACCTTTATATGTGTGTGCTTTTGTGTGTTTGTGTGTACATGTCTTTATGTATATCTATTATATATAAAAATTATCTGTTAAACTGGATGTGCTTTTTGTTATTTTAAATAAAGTTTGCCCTACCTTTGTCATTTTTTTTTTTTTATTCCTCTACCACAGGATAGCTACAGCTCTCAGGGTATTTCTCAGCCCCCAACCCCCGGCAACCTGCCAGTCCCTTCCCCAATGTCCCCCAGCTCTGCTAGCATCTCCTCATTTCATGGAGATGAAAGTGATAGCATTAGCAGCCCAGGC
The DNA here is from genome assembly GCF_040802235.1 of Manis javanica. Classification (NCBI taxonomy): domain Eukaryota; kingdom Metazoa; phylum Chordata; class Mammalia; order Pholidota; family Manidae; genus Manis; species Manis javanica. The sequence goes on from NC_133168.1 coordinate 71,820,187, forward strand.
TGGCCAAAGACTCCATCAAGCCCTGTAAGTGGCTCTGGTTTTTTGTGGGGATTTTTGTTGTTTTTTGGGGGTTTTTGGTAATTAATTCTATTTTAATGCTTGCTTATTTATTTGTTTTATAAGACTTTTTCTTCATAATTTACCCATGAAAGGGTTTTCTTTATAATTATATCAGTAACAAAATGAGTAATGTTTCTGCGCATCGTAGTTGTTTTCTGGTAATGAAACCGCTGTTATAAAGAAACACCTCTGTATGAAGCATGCAGTTGTGTTACTGGGTCCAAATTCCTTCACACAGTGACTTTGTTTAAATGTCTAATCCATTGTGCACTTATAGAAAGATCTTTAAAGTGAGTCACTTCTCCATTTAAATGGAAACTAATAGCAGCCATGAAATAAATGACAAGTTTGGCCTTTGGCCTAAATCTTGGATGTGCTATTGTATCTGAAACATCTTATTTCAAAACTGCCTACCTGAAAATATAAATATTATGCTCTGGGCATGGGTTAGCATATCAGCCCTGCTTTGATTCCATCCACTTGTCAGAAATTTAACAGAAAAGTTGTAGAAATGTTAGTACATACGAATATTTGAAATGCTACTTTTAGATTAATAATGCGTTTCCTAGAATCAGTTGAGATAGGAAAATTATATCCTGAACAAGATTGCTGATAATCTTGAAATTGTTGATTTCAATATGATATATTTTTTTAATGGTAATAAACATATAAGGGAGGGGTTTTTAGCCTTAATGTTCTTCTGTCCATAGAGCTGGGTCCATTTTCCTACTAGAGAAATTAATTCTGTGCCATTAAAAAAAGAATGGCACTGTAGTAACCTTTATTTTACATTCATATAGGGATTCAAAAGATCTTTAAAAAAAACCTTAACATGCAATTACTTGCCAAGAAGGCTTAATTAACACGCTAATTTTTGTAAGACGATGTATTGAAGATTACAGCACAGGAAAAGCAAGTTGGAAGGAAGAAGGCTCTAACTACAGAATCTGGCAATCTAGTCAAAACCCCAAAAGGAGGCTGCTATTAATTATCCATTCGCTGGTTTAAACAGAGCTGAAGGTTTGAAGAGTTGGTGGTTCCAGTAAATGTTTGTAAAATCCATGTGGAGTTCTAGTATAACCAGCATTTTCCTTTTCAGAGGAAGAAAGGGCAGTATTCACTGTTATGTTCTCTGTAGACATGTTTCGCTTTTGCAAAAACTGAGATGAATTGAAAAATGTTTCTAGGGCAGGTTAAGCAGAACCCAGTAGGAAAGGGGAGCGCAGCTCCTTAATTTTGATGTCTTGGTGTTATGTGCTTTGAGTCTCAGAAGGCAGCCACCACTGTGGGTTTTTCCCCATAATCTAACCTGGTTTTTGTTTTGTTTTGTTTTAATAACAAAAGCATTTTAAATCAGAAATACTCTTAAAGATAACAGGTAGAATTCAAATGATAACCTCTCAAAAACATTTGTGTCTGGGCTTGAGGGGAGAATTTCAGAGGTTAAAAACAATAATTGTTGAAACCTTAAGATAATTAAGAATTATAAATGTTTTCATTTCTTAAAATATTTTAAATTTTATCCTCCTTGCTGATTTCTGAATTATAAAGAATGATTGAGATGTTTATTATATTTTAACTTACTAGTCCCATTATCACCATCCAGTTGAGTCCTGTAGGCAACTATTATCAAAACCCTACTTTCTACTTAAATATAAGGAAAAAACAAACTGAAGTGTTGACTTCTTTTTCTGATCATATTACAGTTATACTTGAAATTGCATGTCACTTTCCTCTCTAAGTATTTCCACATACATTATCTCTTCCTATACCATAAGTGTTTCAGGGGTTAAGAATTTATAAGCAAACTTCAGGCTCCAGTGGCAGAGAAGGACAGGAGAAGCTGTGGTTCATCTGGCAAAAGATGTTAGAAGATTGCTCTGTATTGAGGAAACAACCCTTCTCTTTAATGAGATACTAATTCAAGAAGGAAACCAAAGGAGATTGGACTGAAAGATTGCAGATTATCTCTGCTTTCAAATCATTGCAGATATATACAATTTAGGAATATTTAACTGTTCTTCCTGAAATATAACTTTAATTTGTATTTAAAACTGATCTTAACAGTATCCCTAATAAAACCTGTCTAATAGCAGGCCTGAAATGGACTAAATAATAAAGATGTTCTGTGCTTTGACAGTGTTCTATGGACCAACACTGTTTGGTTACAAAACATTCTAAAATAAAAATAAACATTTGCACATACACACATTACCAGGCATATGGTAAAGACTGCTGAAATGTAAATCTGCCCAAAAGTCTTGAGGAAAAAATGTGCTTATAGATTTAATTAAATTATATGCAAGGAAAACATTTTTGGCACTATAATAATCTCTTACTGTAATTTTTCAGCGATCTCCGTTCCCTTTTCTTGCCTCCACAACAGTTTCATTCAGCATGATACCATTTTTACAACACTGAAGCAATATGAGGTGGCCCTAGTGACCTGGAAAAGTTAACCCATCTTTCTGTAGGAGTAGTTTGCCCATTGTCAGTAGGTAGAGTGAATAATGACATTTATCCAAAGGTTACATCATAGCTAATGTCTATGACAGAAAAGGTATGTGTTAAACCTGATCAGTGATAAAGTATGTAGTCTTTAGTTCCTAAGGCTTTAGTCTCTCTTAACTTCCTTTTTTCTGTTTGGACACCCAAATATGAACTTCGGTAACCAACTAGTAAGCAGACCTTGAGGCTGGGGTGCAGAAGTTAGGTACCAGCCCTGGACAGTGTCCCTTCCTAGCTCTCAGTCTTACTGGATTTGTCTGAAGTCCTGTTGAGGGTACTTGACTCACTATTAATTCTTGTTGGATGGCGCCAGATTTTTCAGACCTTTTCGTGCATTTGCGCATTTGTTCACAGAACACATGACCTCACCATACCTTCAGTGCGCAGTCACTGTTGGCAATTCAAAATTAGCACAAACCCTGCTTTGTGGAACTTACAGGAAAGTAAAGGCAGACAAATAATCCCAGCAAAACATGTACTTTGTACACTGTGCAACCAGGTCACGCTAAGGACAAATAAAGCCTGACAGGATGGTTCAGATTAGGGAGAGGGCATCAGAGGAGGCCTCTCTGGGACCTAACACATTAACTGAGGCCTGACCGCTTTCTTCTCATACAAATGCATTTTCCTATATTATGATGCCCTAAAAATCTTCAGACCTTCTTTGAAGATCTGGAAACTATGAAATTTAAAACAATTGTATTAAAAACAATGTTTTCATTAAGCTTTTCTAATTTTATGGGAGCTGAGATGTGCAGAAGTTAATTAAACTTAAGTTCATTTAACAAAGAAAGGTAAGAAGAGTTAAAATATCTATAGTCAAACTCAGGAAATCACTGTCTTAGGCTGTATCAGTTCTGTTTCAGGCTATGAGACCCATTCCCTTCACAGACAGCAGACATGCCCATTGCCTCGTGGCTCGGGTCGCAATAAACTGTTCTTCCAGAACCTGATTCCATTCAGGTCCCGAACTGACCATGCCAGAAATGGCAGTTGGGTCTTACATGCAGGACAATGGTGAAGCTACTCAGGGTGATTTCAAATTGATGTGATTGCTTTTTGCTCTTCTCCTTAAATCGAATTTCAAGCCTCAGTTTTTCACAAATGAAATTCAAGAGGGGGTTTAGAGGTTTTTTTAATCGATTTTGGGTGATAATGCTTTTTGTCATGTTCTTATTTCAAATTTTCATTTCTTAAAAAACTTTGGACCCATTTTTTTAGTGTACCTCCCCAAAAGAAAAAATATTTCAATGCCAGCATTTAGAGACTTACTGATATAACTACCCCATTAATGATGACAAAGCTTCTGAAATTTTCTCAAGTGTTCTAAAACATGTTAGAACAGTTGCTTTTCCCAGTCAAATATTCCTTGGGTATAAGAACATGGAAAAGAAAATTCAAAGACATACCATTTGGATATATACAGTGTGTTCCATATTCTGAGTATGTATATCGATATATATACATATATGTGAACATGTAATATATATTTTTAAGCTCTTACCTAAGGTAATTTTAAGTGACTTGCAGTTTAGCCTCAGTGTCGATGTGAATTCTTAAAAGAGCATACTATTTTTTTATCCTTCCACTCTATATTTTTTTATTTACATCAACTGCATGACCCATTTTTGTGTATTGGATATAAAGTTTTTGTGCCTCCATAATTCTAAAGCTGAAGGCTTAAAATTTCAGCAGAAAAGCTTAGGACAATTACAGGTTAACTAAAGGGAAAACTGCCCCTCAGCAACTTCGTTGGTTTCATTCTCAGGCATCCTTTCTCAGGCCCTACTTATATTGTGGATCATTTGCTAAACCAGATAGCATAAAATCTCAGTGGCAATCATTTAACCCCCAAAGTTTCAGCAGTGTGTTTAAAATTATGTTCAACTATATATAATGGAAAACTCCATCTAAAATAATAGCTACCTTGCAAGAATAAATGAAGTAAATTACTGTTCCAAAGAATTCTTCATTGAGAACTTAAAAGTGATTTTGCATAATTACCCACGAGTTGCAGATATTATGAGCACACAAATATTGTTACAAATACAGAGACATAAAAGAAAGAGAAAATACACAGTTAGGCTGTTTAAGATTTAGAAGTGTTACCTTCCCAGATCATATAATCCAGAGGGTGGGCTTCAGGTGTGCAGAAACAGCAGCTTTTGACACATTAGTATCTTGACATTCTTGGTAGAATTAAAAAAAGAAGACCAAGAATTAGAGCATCAGTATAAACCACACAGGCACATAAACCCATGTGCATCATTATCCATAGTTACACTGGGAATATGAAGTTGGCAGTTGTTTGTGATTAAAACACAGTTGCCTAAGAAATCTGTAAAAATAATTATCTAATTGCACCTTACCTTGGCAGAGAAGTTCAAAAAGCTGATCATCATGATTAAATGCCAAAATTTCAGCCAGCCATTCATTGATAAAGCTCTCAGATGCACAGGGAGCCCCACCACCAGTTCCTGGGATTTGGGGGCCTACCTTCACATTTTTCAGCAAGTACAGTGTATTTGCTCTTCCTCCAATGATTCAGCATTTTAATGAAGACACATATTAGCCATTTGTATTTGACAAGGGAAAGTAGCAGTCCTTAGTTCTGGGGGCTCCATGGGACCACGTGTGGGATTTTAAACTCACCACTATCATTCTGTGAGCTAGCATCCGTTTATTTTTAAAAATGACGTGAGGTGTCATTGGAATCTTGCCTTCTGGGATTCAACGCTTCTATCAATAAAGTTAAAAAAGGCTTTGGTTTTTTTTTTTAAGTATATAAAAGGGGGAGTTTGGGCTCTTTATTTAAAGTCAAAGTAAAGTCTTAATTAAGAAAATGTATAGTTTGTGCCTGAACTAGTAGCCTTCATTCCTAATTGTTGTGTGATAGCAGTAGCTTTAAATTTGTTCTCTTCTTGTATTTGGTAGCTCATTGCTTCTTTCTCACCTTTTCCCTTCCCCTCTGCCCACCTATGCCCCCTCTCCAAATATTCCTCGTGGGCACTAGAAGTCCAGCTCATCCTCCACCACGGGGGAGAAGATCACAAAGGTCTATGAGTTAGGGAATGAGCCGGAGAGAAAGCTGTGGGTGGACCGATACCTGACCTTCATGGAGGAGAGAGGCTCTCCTGTCTCCAGCCTGCCTGCGGTGGGCAAGAAGCCCTTGGACCTGTTTCGCCTCTACATCTGTGTCAAGGAGATTGGAGGTTTGGCACAGGTATGCATGGCTGAGTGAGGAGACCCTGGAGATAAGCTCTCACAGCAGGCTGCTTGGAATTACAGACTCCGAGTTTTTTTCAAGAAGATGCTGAGCCTATGGTAAAGTCACAGTCCATGGGGGCCGGGTTTGTGTGCTGGAGGGGTTGCCTTGGGCCTAGAGTGCCAGCTCTGCCACCAGCCCGCACTGTGACTTCAGCAAGTCATTTTTCTGGACCCCAATTCTCATCTGAAGTGAAAGAGTTGGGCTAGATTTTTTTTTTCTTTATGTTCCCTGACAGTTGTAGAGTTCTTAGGGTTGCCAAGATTTTATAATAAATACTCCAGAAATGTTTTTGTGGATAACCAAATTAATTGCCTGGATCAGTTATAAATCAGATTCACTGTTTCCCTCTATCCAGAACAATTTATGAGGAAAATCAAGTCATGCTTCTGATGCCATGTCCACAGTCCCTGGGCAGGGAAAGGGTCAGTGCTATCGTGCTTTCACTGAGCTGGTCCTAGAGGGGCAGGGGCGGCTCTGGCATCTAGAATTGCAGGAGGCATTCATTTTCAGAGGTGGGGCAGAGCCTGCCCTGAGCTTGCCTGCCTCGCAAAGCAAGTGTCCCCTGAAATTCTCCCCGAGTCCCAGCCTGCTTGTAGATGGAGTCTAGTTTGTGTGTACATGTTCTACAGGTAGGAGCCTGAAAGTACTAATGACTGAGTGACCACTGCACACCAGGCACTGTACTTTACCTTTTTGTGTTTTCTTGGTCTTTCTAAATACCCATAAAATGCAGGGACCATCAGCCCCAAAAAGATGAGGAAACCAAAACAAAATGAAGTACAATGATGTGGTGGCTCAGGAACTCGCTCAGGGTAGGTGGCAGGGTCAGGCCTGTCTGATTCCAAAAGGAGTGCTCTTCTCATCTACCCCTAGTTCTCGGGCCTGCCTCTCCACTAGAATCATCTGGGGGAGCTTTTAAATCACGTATTGGTACCTGGGCTTCCATCCAGATCCATGGAAGGAGCCACTCTGGGCCCCAGATGGTCCAGGACACAGCGTGGCACCCTCCACTCCAGGCAGGTGGCGCATGTCGCTTACCATCCAAGGATAAATCACCAAAACCCCACCTGTCACTGTGGGCCCAGCCTGGTCTCGGTGCTGCACAGCTCCAGGGGCTGGACACAAGGCCTTTGTCCTCAGCCTCTCTTGATACGCCCCATCCCGCCAGGGACCTGAGACCTACAGCTGGAACAGTTAGAGCTTGAATCAAGGCTCTGCACCATCAGATGGAAAGACCTGCAACGTAGACCAGGTGTGGGTGGTGGCCAGTGGAGGGAGAGATCAAGGTATACACCTCTCCCCTGCACTTAGACGCCCTGACCTTACCCCTGACACCTGGAGTTCCTGACAGTTTTTCGAATCCTCAGGACACTAAGTAACTGGGTCTTGCCCATTGCAGAAGTATGGAGATTGCCAGGACGCTACTCTGACCCTGTGGGCATGTGCGTTCACCAGGCTGGGGCTGTGCGTATGCTCCTCTGCGGGCTCAGCTAATGTGGGCTGCCTGAATGTGGCTGTGGTCAAATGGCGAGCCTGTCGGCAGCAGCATCACTCACCCCCCTTCTTGATTTCCCCCTGGTAGTGTCTGACGTGGGATCAGCTCAGGGCCTTGCCTTTCAGGGTGTCCCAGGCAGCGCTCTGTCTGCCATTTCTGAGGCGGTCCTCTGGCCTGCTGGTCGCAGCCTGGCATTAGGTGCCAAAAGGGGCGTGAAGCATGACCGTGAGCGCTCTGCGGCTTGGTCATCATGTGCCTTTCAGCACTGAAGAGCTCTGTGAGAAAGTTAGAATCCAAAAATGGAGCATTTCGTCAAAAACCCCGGTCCCCTTAATGGCTACCCTGCTACTCAACGCAGGGCACCTCTAAAAGCCATAGAACCTCCAAGCGTTTGCAGGCCTTCCTGTTTGCTTCACACGGCGGTTTCCCAAGTAAAAAATAATGCCTAGAATCCTTGTGTACTGTTTCAGGGTTTCTTTCCTTTTTCCTGTTGTCTTTCTGCACTTGTCTGCAGCCTGAGCACAAGTAGGGTGCTGGACAGTCCCTGGGCCCCACCTCAGGGCCCCCAGGGGCCTGCTGCATCAGCCGCTGGGGGCTTGGGCACGGTTTAAGTTAGGGTCATTGGGTCAGAGGCCTCCTCGCCGCCGCACCGTGTGTCGCCCCTGCCCGGCGCAGGGAGCCTCGTGGGAGAGGGCAGGCCTGGGCCGGAGCTACAGCCGCGTCTTCCTGCGAACTTCTGGCCCTTGGAAGGAAGCATTGTTTTTCATATCAAGGCTCAAGCACTTAAATTGCAAAATATTTCTGTTATTGCTTTTTAAATTAGTTTTTAGACATCCTTTTTTAAAAATTAGAGGTGGGATGGGATGAGTGAAAGCGAGAGTGCACGTTTGCTCAGATAAATCGCGGGCCCTGAGCGGCATGGGCTCCGGGAGAGTGCAAGGCAGGAGAGGCGGCAGGCAGAGGAATGTCAGCAAGCGGGGCTTTTTATGTAGCTATCAGCAGGTTCCTTAATGGTTTTATAACTGTAAATGCTGCCTGTGCACTACTGAGTGGGAGTAATGAGCATTAGTTAAAAGAGGCAAACGAAAAAAAAAAAAGTAAACCAAGACATTAAGTGCTTTTTTCGTCTCCCGGCTTTAAACAAGGCACTTTGCTGCAAACCAATGATCCTGCCATTTTTTTGCTAGGTTAATAAAAACAAGAAGTGGCGTGAGCTGGCAACCAACCTCAATGTTGGCACTTCAAGCAGCGCAGCGAGCTCCCTGAAAAAGCAGTATATTCAATACCTGTTTGCCTTCGAGTGCAAGATCGAGCGAGGGGAGGAGCCCCCGCCCGAAGTGTTCAGCGCTGCCGACACCAAGAAGCAGCCCAAGCTCCAGCCGCCCTCTCCTGGTAAGTGGGAGCGCTACAGCTGTGGCCCGGGAAGAGCCAGGGGCACCCCCCTCAGCTGGGGCTGGAGGCTCCACAGGCCCCTTCCGGGTTCCGAGAAGGCCGCTTAGTAATGCAGACCGAGAACATGGCATCTTTGAGCAAAGGGGCATTTTGCTTTGTTTTGTCTATTTCAGTGAGCCCCCACTGGCAGTGCTTAAGAGAATAGAGAGGGCATGTGCATCGTTCCCTTCCTGTTAGCACTTGGAAGGTACCGTTCTTTGGCCATACCTTATTTGGTCAGAGTAGACTTTGGAATTCCAAGCTGTACCCCTTTATTCCTTGTGCACGTATTTAAATATCCCATCTTATGTCAGACAAGCCCCCCCAGTAGCCTGTGCTTGTCCTTTCATACTACTGGAAAACGCCACCCTGCAGGCTTAACAGCCAGCTTCCACTAGCTCCTCCTCTCAGGGACACTCAGATTCGCACGTTAGCAAAGTGAAATTTGGACTTTGTTTTTAGTGTATTCAGCAAACTGTTAGGGTAACGCTCCATACAGCTGTATTTCTGAGACAGGGTAGTCCACTCAGCTTTGACCAAGAGGTCGGGAGCCTTAGGAATACTCCCTGGGAATAACAGTGGTTCACCTAAATTCTCATAAGCAAACCAAGTGAATGGTGCATGCGTGGCTGGAGACCCTGCCACTCTCTCAGTGCTCCTGCTGGCCTTTGTTCTGTTTTTTAGGGTGTCAGGTTTGAAATCGCTGAATCACTGTATTCTTATAAGTACAATATTAGACATGGGAAGAAATTTGCGTTATTCTTAGTTCTGGGTGTAATGTCCCTCACGTTCAGTCCAGCTGTTCTCTTGTCTGTTTCTGGCCATGTCAAAGCCGCACACTGTCCACATACAGGATGGGGCCAGTTGGCCTGTCACTTCCCATCACACAGGCTGTTCTGGGGTCAAATGGTCACCGTGAACGCCAGTACGTCTGGAGCACGTGCAGGGTGCCAGGCGCCTCTCCGAGTGCTTCATCACTTCATCTTCACATCCCCCTTATGCGCAGACACTGCTCTAAAGTCCGTGAGAAACCAAGGCTCCCGACATCTGAGTCACTGACTCGAAGTCACGCTGTCCACGAATAGACATACTGGGCTGTGGCCCCACGCACCCAGCTCTAGCATTATGCCTGTACCTACCATCTCCCCCGCCTGGATTTTAAATGGCTTTGGCACACGTAATAAGCTGTTTACACATAGAAGGTGGTACCTGTGAGCCACACAGAGCAGTTGTTTCCTTTTTAATCATTTCCTGTAGCTGCTGTCTAGATAGCAATACTAATACCTAAGGTCGCTAACCAAGGGCTCTCACATAAAGATGAGTACCTTTGGGGCGCAAAGTGCATTTGTAGTGAATCTCCTGGATATAGAGGATATAGATGTGTCAGTTCTAAAGACAAGTAGAAATCCTCCTCTCTAGCCCACCCTTAAAGACTTGAAGTCTTTGCCAGTTATGGTGTACCTTAAAATCTGTGAAATCTAATTTTAAAAATCTCACAACATTATATTCAGCTCAACAAGTAAAGCAAGCTGCCTGTGAAGAGCTCTGCAACCATTTTTTCAAAATAAAAACCCAGTGGGGTGTAGGGACCAAAGTGGCGTCGTCTGCAAAGATGTAAAGGCGTATTTTATTTGCCGGGAAAGAACTCGTGTCACCAAATGGTCTGCGCTCCTGCATGGAGTATAGCTCTCCCAGTGTGCACCAGCTTCAGTACAAGAAACCCTGCTGAGGTGTAGATGCTTCCGAAAGCACAGGGTCTGTTTTCTTAACAGTCCGCTCTTGCCTCTTTCCCTTTTTTTTAAATCACCATTTTTATGGCAATATTATCATTTGAACTGCACAAAAGTGCCGGATTGCAGGTACACTTGGGATAATCTTCTCAGTGGCCCAAATGGAGGCAAAGACCTATGAACAGGAAGCAGGGGAGGGAAAGCTCGGCCAGGTGGCCCCGAAGCCTCATGCGGGTGCACCAAGCCATGTTCTGGGCGCTGCTCAGCAAGACAGACACACGGACTGGCCACTGGGTAGCGAGTAACACCAGCCCCATAACCAAAACCCAGGCGTTTCCTCAGCATCCATGAATCAGTGGCTCTCTGATTTCATTAAGAAAAATGTCTCTGAAATGGTTTTCTTGTCAAAGAAAACGAAGTATTCCTAACCATTTGCCATGTCAGGATCTCATATACCACAAAATTTAAAAAAACTAATTGTCAGCAAAATTTGTATTCTTGGAAGTCAGTTTTTCCCATAAGAAGGTAGCTTATTCCTTACCAGCATGCGCAGGCAAACTGAACTACAAAGTTCTTGAGAAACATTCTGAAATGTTTTTTAAAATGGTCGCTCTGAACCAACCCCAGTCCTAGACCATTGGGCTCTGCTCACATTTGGAGTCAGCCATCTGGAGTCCAGTTCTGATTTGCAGTGGGGATCTGAACTTCAGGTCTGTCAGTCCCCAGGAGACACACCCCCTTTTTAGCCTTTGGGGCTGCATCCTTGTCTTCACTGTTGAGTGGCTGTTCGGTTTCTCAGGCCGGAGATCCAGGTTTCTGTCCTCCAGTGACTAGAGCAGGTCAGCGGAGGAAGGCTCCCAAGTGAGACCTGGACAAGGCCTGGGGGTACGGTTGCATCTCTGAGGTGCCAGTGCGGACCTCATTGTACTAAGCCTGTAAAAGTCAGTGGAGTTCTGATGAGCGCCCAGAGGCATCACCTCCCCAGGCGGCCTGGATGGCCTGCTGGAGCTGGGGGAGGCCTGGCCAGGAAGGGGAGAGGGGAGATAAGGAAGCTCCACTCAGTAAGTCTGTAACCAAAAACCCATCCATCTTTGCTGGCAGGTGGCTGACTGCATTTCTATTATTAGCTGACAGGTGATGTCACAAAACCTGTCATGGCTCCAACTAGGGAATCCTCAGTGGAAGATAAATGAGAAAGGAGTTGGGGTTATAAACAAAGGTGCCCTCTGGGTGACCCCTAGTCACTGCAGACCTGGGACACATCAGCTATTCTGCCTTCTCCCTACCCTGTGTCCTGCAAACCCACTGCCAGAACGAGGGCACCAGGTCTGTGCCGTGTAAATTATCTTCCCAGCTAGGAGTCTGGCGGTACAGTCTGAAGTGTGTGAATGTGCTTAACCTTCGGTAACCTTTCCATTGTTTACTTTCGAGTATACATTTGTAGCTTTTGGCAAAAGGTAGGGATATGCTAGAGAGTGTGCCAGCTTCAAGAGGTTGCATTCATTTTTTTCTTCCAGAAGGGAAGGAAAAAACACTGGCAAGGGGGAAGAGTTTTTTCCTTTTTTTTTATTAACTGTAAATGTGAATACTTACAAATAAGGGTCATCCTGAAATCACAGCTTCGTGAACCATGTTTCTGAGGAAGCTGTGTAGGCCACTGTGAAATCTGGTCCTTGATTTAAGAAGCAGGTTATCTCTCGGGCCAGCTTTGTGGAGCAGTCGTGTCTGTAGAATTATCTTTACATATTTATAGAACACTTTCCTTTTTTTTTAGTAATTATAATCTACTTTTTAAATGTGAACTTCCAGGGTTCCACCAAAATTTGGTTTATAAACAGGTATTAGTTTTTCTTTTGCAATATTTGTATCTGAAAAGACATCTTTGTTAAAAGCCAGTCTTCCCAGAGTCTCTGAGAACTTCCCTGACTCTACCTTCAGTCCCAAGCACCCCTGGGAGACAAGTGTACAGCATTCACAGCACCGCTGGCCAGTCATCAGTACTCATTCCTGAGCAGGCCAGGACCAGGGCTGGCCTGACCCCCCGGAGATGTCTGTGTTCACCAGAGGCTTTCTGAGTAAGAGCAGTAGACCCTTCCGCTTCTGATGCCTTCGTAGCACACTCTGTAGTCTCCATGGCTTGTTTAATTCAGTTTCCGCTAAAGTAAAATGTGGATGGTGGTAATGGCAGTGAGCCTTGAGACCCTACTAGGAAAGGAGCTGCATATAGAGAATAAGATACTCTTTCTTACAAGCACCCAGCAGCTCTGCCATTTGTGACTTAGTACTTACCGTAAACTGTAGGAGGGCAGGAATCTTTGTCTTGTCGTTTGGTGTGCTAGTGCATCCAGGCATAGAAAAGAGCCTACAATACAGGACACACATTATTTATTCAATAAGCATTTATTTAATTAATAAATGAGACCAGTATCTATTGAGCAGCTAACATGCTAAGGAACTACAATAGATGATGAAAAAGCAAGAAATGTTGTTTTTCCTATAAAAAAATTAAGGATCCCACTTACTTGAAAAGATCTCAGTTCTGAGCTCTGTTATACAGTGTAATGATAGTTAAAGCCATATCTTGGAACTCTGATAATGACATTCAAGAACTCCAAACTTACATTTTGTAATAACAAATCTGATTTCATAGCTCCAAAAATTACTGTTACTAATGACAGAGCATAGACACATCCGGACACTGAGAAGGTATTGAAATGACGCAAGGCTCATTAGGTTGTGTCATTGCTTTTCAACTTAAACGTTTCTCATTTCCCAAGACCTAGAACTAGATTTTCTAATTTCTTCTGGAACAGCACAATGGTCCATCAAATTGATACACCAAAATTTTCATCCAATTTTTTCCTTATTCTCAGACATTTAGATTATTATAAACAACATTGAAATAAACATTTTTCTCCCTAAAGCCTTCTTTATATTAGATTACTTTCTTGAGGTAAGTACCCAGGAAGGCAGTTACCCAGTCAAAAGGTGTAAACAGGTTTTAGGGGTTACAAATGAAGTATGTTGCCAAACAGATTATTTTAAAAAAAAAAAACTACTAATTTTCACTATAAACAATGTAAGAGCAACTAATTTTACTATATTGTTATCATAATAGATGTTACTATTCTAATAAGATGGTATCTTGTTTTCTCTCCTTTTTAAATCAGCAAGGATGAGCTTACTTGATAACCTCTAACTTTTTGCTCATTTTCTCTTGGTACTTCTACTATCAGCTAACTCAGGATCCCTACAAGGTCCACAGACCCCCCAGTCAACTGGCAGTAATTCAATGGCAGAGGTTCCGGGGGACCTGAAGCCACCTACACCAGCCTCCACCCCTCATGGACAGATGACCCCAATGCAAGGAGGAAGGTATGTTAAAAGGTCTCTGAGTCATACAAAATCAGATGAGTCTAGCTTTTAATTTTCTGAAGCAAATATTAAAGAGGGAAGACATGGTATTCCCTAGTAAGCTTGTAAGTGTTGATTATTACCACCTTTATTCGTGCAGTTTATTTTCAGTGGTTTTAGCATTTATAAATTTCAAGATTGGCTTGTTTTCTGAATGAGCATTTAGAGGTAACTCCTGCTATTTCATTAAACTTCTACTTTTCTCACCTCTTCAGAAGCAGTACAGTCAGTGTGCACGACCCATTCTCAGACGCCAGTGATTCATCGTTCCCAAAACGGAACTCCATGACTCCGAGCACCCCATACCAGCAGGGCATGAGCATGCCAGATGTGATGAGCAGGGTGCCCTACGAACCCAACAAGGACCCCTTTGGTGGAATGAGAAAAGGTAAATGCAGAGGGACTTCCACTCAGGCTTGGTCCAGAGGGCATTCTTTTCTCTGCCATCCCACCACCAGTTTGCTTATACGTGTGGGACACACTTGAGTCCCAGCTCCCCAACATACTAAATTATCAGCCTTGAGGAAATACCTAGTATCTGTGCCTCGGTTTCCTCATCTAGAAATTGGGATAATAATATGAGCTGCCATAAGGGTATCATGAGGATTAGTGGAGTTCATGCACAGAACACTCGTACCAGAGTGGCCAGCATGTGCAGTAAACACGCATGCTCTGAGTGCTGGCAGGCGGCATGCAGTTACTAGCCAGGGCTGGGCACAGGGCTGGGTAAATCAGGCATTCATCCCTGGTGGAGTTCACCATCTCTTAGGGGGAACAAACAAAATGTTAAACCACAAATATATAATTAAAGATGATAGTTGATGGAAAGAAGGAAACAAAAATGAAGAAAGGACACACAGATTAATGATACTGGTTGGAGGCAGTGGGAGGAGGGGACATCTCCTAGAGAGGGTGCCGGGAGGGCAGGGCTCTGGGATGTCAGTTACCTGCCGAGACCTGACCAATGAGGAGTTGGTCTGAGAAGAGCAGGGAGCAAGGGAGGCCTGTGGCAACACAGGGCTGGTGTGGAAGTGAGTGAGTAACTGGCCTGTGGGGACAGCATGGGAGGGAGCACTGTCATTGTCTGGGGAGAGGTGACGGTGGGAGCCAGACACCAGCAGCAGGGGCAGGAGAGGAAGCACCTGTTACCTCTTTTGCAGAGACTCTCAGGCAGTGCTGATGGAGCGAGCGTGGGGGTTAAGGGAGGAGCCGGGCGGGGATGACAGAGGGTGAAGGCACTGCTGCCTTAGCTGTGGAGAGTCGGGACAGGGAGCAGGTCATAAGGGAAGTAAAGGTTCACTGTCCTACCCGCCAGGTGGGCAGCTGGGCAATGAACAGGGTAGAGAAGGAAATCCAAAGCTGCCTTTGGCAGGTGCTGAGGTGGGTACGTGGTGGGATGTACGTCTGGAGCTGGGAAGACCATTGGAATGAGGAGTAATTTTGGAGATTAACTAAGGAGAGAAATGGTATCGACAACTGTGGGGTGGATGGTGGTCGGAAGTCCAGGCGAGTTCTGACCGACGTTAGCAAATACCCAAGCTGGTTTCCCCTTAAGCTTAAATCCCCAATGCTTACAGCTCTGAGATCATAGCCGCCTAAGCCTCTGCCCTTTCCGCCTCCTTGTGTGGCATACAAGCTCCAAGCGTTTTGTGCACTCTTCCGCATGCAGTTGGTCCATTGAAATTGAGGCATGATGTGTGGATATTATTGAAAAAATTACAGAAAAATAGTAATATTTTTATGCAAGTGTTTATTTCTGGGATCCCTTAAATAATAGTACTTGTGTCGTATTTAGATGTTTGGGATATAATTTCTAGACATACTGTGTCTTTAGAGAGAACCATGAAGCCCAAAGCCGTGGATTTCACAAGTATTATGGACCAATGAAAAATAAAAATAAATAATCTCAAATTTTTAAATATTGGGCATATGCCATTTAATTAACAAATAGACTATATTTCATATATAGTATTTCAGTTGTTCATTATGTAAAGCAAGGTAATCTATAATTTTTCCTTTCAAAAAGTTTGAGTGGCTTGTTCCAAGTAAAGATTTTGAAGAACATGCAGTAAATGCATAACCTCAGGAATTCAAAAGCTTCGTGAATGTTGGAGGTAGCCAGTGGTAGGAGATACTAGAAAGAACATTTTGTTAGGGCTGTTGGTGGTTGTATAATATTTTTAGACTGAAAAATATGGCAATAACATGGAAAAGATAATTGGTAATATTGGAATCTGGCTTTGGAAGTTATTGTGAACCATTCCAATACCCTATCTATGTGTTATATTGGACAGTGAGAGTTGTATTTCTTTTGTTGCCTGATGCCAACAGTTTTTCTTACTATGAGAGGTAATTGGGAGGTGGAGGAGGGATTTGGGATTACCTTGCTAGGCACTCGGTGGCTGTATGATGTGTTTTCAGCAACCATGTAAATGATACAGTGGCTCAGAGGGAAGCCCCATCTCACATTTCCAGTAGATTTCAGCTCACCAGCTACCTCACAACACTGGTATATTTAGTACCAAATTAAAGCAGATAAAAAACCCACAGGAAGCAGATTGTCTTGCAGCCCTATCCTGGTTACAAAGTTTTCCACTCCAGTTAACCTTGTTCTGTCGGTGGATGTGACGTACTCTGATTATCTGTTTAATGGCCAGCGTCCATGGGAACCGTGCTCTTAGCTACCCTGCTCTGACCTGTAGCTGGGGCACTAGGTGAAGAGGCAGCACTGAGATTTGGGAGCCCAGAGCTTCCTGTGCCCCACCGACCTGCCTTCCCCACCTGCTTACTTCATTCATCACTGATTGAGGGATGGGGTCGTTGCTTATAAGTGAACAATAAGTGAATATTTATATATTGTTAAAACTTAGGAGTATACTTTGAATGTCTATCAATATAGGTATTATATACACAGAGAACCCTGCCTATTCTTTTCCTTGCTCTAATAATGGATGGTTGTTGCATAATGTGTGGCTATTATAAACAATGATGCAGTGATTATTGAAGTACAGCTTTTTTTTTCACCCTTGTAAGAATGTTCTTGTGAAATACATTCCTAGAAGTAGAGTAAGTGAATCAAAGGATATGAACCCTTTATTAGGTACTGAGTAACTTCTTCTATATAACAAACTACCCCCAAACTTAGTGGCTTCAACCACACTTCCTTGTGTCTCACAGTTCTCTGTGGACAGGGCGGTTTTTTGCTCCGTGTATTGTCAGCTGAGACACTGAGGTGGCTGTCACCCCCTGGAAGCCTGAGTAAGGGCTCTACTGGAACTGGGATGCCCCTTGAGTGGCCGGTGTCACCTACAGGCTCTACTGGGAACTCACCCAGAGCCTCCTGCATAGGGCCTTTCCAAGGAACACCCCAGAAGGACTGGCCCCATTGCACGGGTTTGCAGCCCTCCACTGCATGGCACTTGCCAGGGCCCCAGCAGTCAAGGAGGCCACAATGCCAAGCCCAGCTCAGCGAGGAAGGGGCTTCACAGGCTGTGAATACCCGGGTCTGAGCTGCTTTGGACATCACCGAAATAGAGCTTACCGTGGCAGGTATTGACGAAAGTTATACCAGCTTAATACTCGAGAGTGCATAGGTCCTCACTGCCATACTAAGAATCATTATTATCAGTCATTTTAATATTTGCCAATTAGATTAGGATTGGGGGGAGGCCTCATAAGTTCTAACTTGAATTCTTTTGATTATTAATGAGGTCATCTATCTTTTCATATATTCATTGGCCCTTTATTTTTCTTTTTCTGTGAATGTCCATTTATGTGTTTTACCATTTTTAAATTTGGTCATCTTTTTTTCTTACTGATTTTTAAGAACTCTTTGTGTATTAGGGAATTAATTCTGATTCCCTTTAATTTCTGTCAATCAGTCTGTTTCTGCATCTATAAAAGTAACATCAAAACTGGTTCTACCACAGGTTCATTTGAGATCAAATAAGATAAAGTGTGTGAAAGCACATTGCAAAGCAAAATGCATCCTACCAGTATCAGGCTTCATCTACCAGCCTAACAAATCTTAACAGCTCGGAAATTTTAATCAGCTTTTGCCTCCTGTAACATGAAAGTAACCTTCATAGGATAAAGAAAGGTAGTAGTACTGTATGTCAATTAAGATTTGCATTAAAAATGTTTAATTTGCCTACAGGCTAGTTTCTGGGCTTGACCCAATTTCCTTCAGGCTCTCAGCTGATGCCAATTTGCATATCTGACCTAATTGCCACTCTGCCCCCTGATAGAAATAGTTGTATCTCATCCATTCTTGAGCTGTTCTTAACTCCCTGGTGATTTTCTTTATCCTAATTTTGGAGTGAGTCAGTGGATAGGTGTTTATGTTAAGGTATTCACTTTTTTCCTATAAGGGAAAAAGTTACATCTTTTTTTCACAATTGTTCGTGAAGTGGTGTTACCAACCTCATTTTATAGACAGAACTTAAACTCAGAAGTTTAGTAACCTACCCAAGTAAAGGCCTGTGCTTTTCTATATCACTGCATAACAAATCATCACAAACTTAGCAGCCTGAAATAGCGTGAATTTGCCATCTCAGGTCCTGCGGGCTCTCGGCCCGTGGTCTCCCACAGCAGCCGTCAAGGTGTCCACTGGCACTCGATCTCATCTGAGATCCAGGGCCCTCCTCTGAGCTTGTTGAGTTTGGCAGAATTTCATTCCTGGCAGTTGTGAGACTGAGGTCCTGTTGTCTTGTTGATGCCTCTGGGGGCTGCAGGAGGCCCCAGAGGCTAACACACAGCCCTTCCCACTGCATGGTGGGTGCTTCTGCACAGCCGCCAGGAGAGCTGCTGACATTTTCCCTCTCTGACCTCTAGATGCGGATTTAAAAGGCACACCTGGATAGTCGCCCTTTTGTCAAACTCGTAGTCAGCTAACAGTAACTTCATTATATCGGTGAAATCCCTTTCACCAGGTGATGTCCCATAATTATGCAGGTGACATCCCATCATATTCAGAGGTTCTACCTGCACTCGAGGGAGGGGCTCCTAGGAGGCATACTCGGTTGGGGGCGGGGCGCATCTTGGGAATTCCACCCCCACAGGACCCATCAAGAGTCGTCCTCTCTCTGCCGTCTGCAACAATACAAATAGTTGTAAGGATTACAGAAATGACTAGAAAGGGATGTCTGGGCCCTTTGGCTTTTGAAAATGCTTAATTTTGTGCCTGTTATTTAAAATACTGCAGTGCCTGGAAGTAGTGAGCCCTTTATGACCCAAGGACAGATGCCCACAAGCAGTATGCAGGACATGTATAACCAAAGCCCCTCCAGTGCCATGTCCGGGCTGGGCATGGGGCAGCGACAGCAGTTTCCCTATGGAGCCAGCTATGATCGAAGGTGAGTGTTTTCTAAAAAGGTGAGAGGATTTACTAGAAACTGTGTTCTACACACACACACACACACACACACACACTCAGAATGAGAAGGTCTTTGTCTCAGCAGCCAGGTTCAGCTGTGTTTCAGTAAGCAGTTGCCCAGGAGCACAGATAAGAAATATGCTGGGGCGGGGCTGGCCTGCCCAGAGACCTCTTCTGTGAACTCAGGAGCTGGGCCGTCCAGCACCAGATGCCCTGTGGA
Source organism: Manis javanica (assembly GCF_040802235.1). Lineage (NCBI taxonomy): Eukaryota > Metazoa > Chordata > Mammalia > Pholidota > Manidae > Manis > Manis javanica. The sequence continues at coordinate 71,839,687 of NC_133168.1, forward strand.
GGCAGCCCCCAGCCTCCACGAGAACCAGGTTTCCCTCCCCTCCACGCCTCCTTCCCACCTGCGTTTCCTCCTTGGGGCATGTCTGCGCAGGGGCGGCCACACGGCTATCAGCGGACTCTGCTCTCAGGAAGGTTTTCCCAGCACTGTTTCCTATGCCCATTTACACAGAGAGAATACTTGGCTTCTTAAAAACATCTCTGAGAAAAGCCACAGTGTAGTCTTTTTTCAGGATGCTTCTTTGCAAGGTGGCATCTTGACATTAAAATGCCAAGTTACGTGGCAGGATTGACCCATATTTTTAATAAGATCAAAGGAGAGCCATTGAATGTCTCCCAGAGGTCATCGAAAGCTGCTCCCTAAAACAGGGGCCTAGGGTAGAATTCTTTTTTGGAGAAGACCTCTTACCAACACCCCTGCCCTTAGTACGCCCACGTGCTGCAGCATAGTAAAAGGGCTTCCCTGGTATAATACAAAGGGAAAAAAGTTTGGAAAAATCACTGTTTTGCCACATAAGGATTTTTTTTTCTGGCATTCTCCCTGAGCCTGGTTCTTGAGGTTGCATAGCCATCACATGCTCAGAGTGGTAGGTGCTTTCAGATAGACTGAAGAGCCTAGGCCTCTGATTCCTACCCTGGTCCTGAGTGCTCGGTGTTCATGTGTGATGTCTCCAGCAATCAGTTAACTACTGCTGGTGTTCAGTTTACTGGATCCGGGATTTCACTTGTTTTTGAGGGTCCAGGGAAAGCTTTTTGGGAGGGCTGATGAGATTAGGAGGAACCCAAGCAAATATACTTTTCTATTTCCTCTAGAATGCTTTCTAGAGCATTGCATGGCCTAGGTTTAAAGGTTAGTTTGGCTCTGCCACAGTAGGGCTTACCTCATTAAGTTTTCTTTCCTGGAATACATTACCTGTTCAGCTAAAATTTTATCTATGTCAGTTATGTTTCTGTCCTAAAGTTAGCTTCCTACTAGATGTCAATATTGTTATCAAAAACATCCCCTGTATTTGTTTTGCATGTGGTAATTCTAAAATTTATTTAGGAATATATTCAGTCCAAGTGTTCTCTTTCTTACAGAATACTAACTATACTAAGCCAACCAGTTTATTTTTTAAAATTTCATATCTGTTGCTCTTCTAAACATGCTATTCTTATGGTATTCTTATGGTATAATTTCTCAATATAGCAGCAGCTGAAAAATCAATGTATTTTCATTCCCATTTAAAAATTTAACAGTTCATTTAAATCATCCCTTTATTCTTTTCTGTAGCCTCTAAGGGTCATTGGACTTTAAAATTTTGAGTAGTTATATTACTAGTTAACTCAGTATCATTTGGATTCATTTTGAAGTGTGTCTTTAAAAAGTTGAGCATTTTATATTCATGAGAAAGAAATAAATAGCATTTCCCTCATCATTGATTATATGTCTATGTTGGTACTTTTAGAAATGCTGCTTTGACTGGCAGATTCGTTTTGTTGTTCTCTGCTTTCATTAATACCTCATATCTAATGTTCCTGACACTCCCCGGGACGCCTCAGTGGCTGGGCGGGGCCTCTGCTCAAAGGCAGAGGGTGCAGCCTGTCCCGCGGGACTCCTCTGGCACCTGCAGCCGGAGATGGGCAGCGTTCCCATGGTGGTGCTGTCATCCCTTCTGCTCAGAGAAGTGCTGCTGCTTTTCCGCCTGCCTCTGTTGGAGGGTGTGAAGCAGAAGCTGTTCAGGGGTGCGGAGTTTCCAGACATGGGCTGTTCATTTCTCTCATGGCCTGGGGTCCTTGGTCAGTGAAGTATTCTTTGAATGCCTCGTTCTAGACATGAGCCTTACGGGCAGCAGTACGCAAGCCAAGGCCCGCCCTCAGGACAGCCGCCGTATGGAGGACACCAGCCCGGCCTGTACCCGCAGCAGCCGGTGAGTTGGCACACAGGCGGGCATCTGTGCTTCCTGCTTGAAGCTCAAACTTGGTTTAGTTCTGAAAAGTTTTAGGAAGTACAGCAAAAATGATGAGCATTCATTGAGCTTTGTTTATGCTGGAAAATAGCGTTAGGATTTTGAAATCAGCAAATTAAAAATAGCTGTTGATACATGGTCTCCTGAAACAAATATAACATGTTGTAAGAAGTTAAGGACATTCCTCCTTGTAAATAATAACAAACCCAAGTTAGGTAAATTTTAAAGTCTTGTGTGCGTATTGTATCAAATGCCATTTTAGAACAGAAATTTGTCAATAAGGTTTTAAAGAGGATATGTAGAAAAAACAACTTAAAATATTATATACTAATAGTGAAAGTCACATGGCTCTTTAAAAATAAACCATACAAATGACCATAAAAAATAAGCCCAAAATTAGTGCCCATGTACTTTGGCTGTATGGGTGGGTTTATGCAGCACTTGCAGCTCGTTGCAGTTCCCACTACCCATACACAGAATTGCACATCATGCTGTGGCTTTTCAGACACAGGAATTTGCTATTTCTAAACAACTTTTGAGGTCTAAGACCTCTTGGAAAATGGAGGGGGTTTTAAACATTAATTTTACTAGAGCATGTATGTACAGTGAATTGTATTATTAAACCAACTGACCTTAAACAATTTTCAAGTAAAGTGAAAGAATGCTGATTAACACATCAGCACCTCACTCACATCAGAAGGTACCCCACCCTGGTCGAATGCTGGTACCTGCACTGTCCCCAGGAGGAGAGCTCAGTAACAGCTGCACCAGCTGTCCTTAGAGACTGAGGCCAACAAGGCTTTCCTGGGCATGTGACCTGGGAAGGCTGGGTGTCAGGTAGCCTGAGGCCAGTCTGAGAAGCCAGGTCCATGTGGAGGCATTTCTGCAAAGGCCTAAGAAATCTGTTCAGTCAGGAACCTTCCAGAATGGCCCTAAGGATGCTCAGCCCATTCCCGTGTGAGCTGCCCTTCCACCCACCCAGGTCATCATGGGGCAACCAGGGCCCCGTCCTTACGGCCTATGTGGCAGTCACCAACGCTGTACTCCCCCAGTATTGCAGCCCTGGGAATTACCAGCAAAAGAGAAGGCTTTTTTTCCCCACAGAAAATTTCAAGCATGTGAAAACAAACTTTGGAAGCCCTCTTCAGAGAGCATGAGGCTGTATTAAATAATACTGACACTGAAATACGGTCCCTAAGTCGTTAGCTGTTAGTTGTCATTGGCGCTTCCCATATTCGTTTTGAATTGAGCATTCCACCAGGTAATAACTATTTTGCATAATTTAAGTGTGTGATTACACCTGTAAAAGCACATCAGTATGATTTGCCTTTATGTGAGTTTCAGAATTACAAACGCCATATGGACGGCATGTACGGGCCGCCAGCCAAACGCCATGAGGGAGACATGTACAGCATGCAGTATGGCAGCCAGCAGCAGCAGGAGATGTTCAACCAGTACGGCAGCTCTTACTCCGGGCCAGACCGGAGGCCCGTGCAGGGGCAGTACCCGTACCCCTACAACAGAGAGCGGATGCAGGGCCCCGGGCAGATGCAGCCACACGCCATCCCGCCACAGATGCTGGGCGGCCCCATGCCGGCGTCCTCCAGCGAGGGGCCACAGCAGAGTATGTGGGCAGCGCGCAATGACATGCCTTACCCCTACCAGAACAGGCAGGGCCCCGGCGGCCCCGCGCAGGCACCTCCTTATCCAGGCATGAGCCGCACGGATGACATGATGGTACCTGATCAAAGGATCAATCACGAGAGCCAGTGGCCTTCTCATGTCAGCCAGCGTCAGCCTTACATGTCCTCTTCAGCCTCCATGCAGCCCATCACGCGCCCGCCTCAGTCATCCTACCCGACGGCACCGTCACTGCCAAACCACATCTCCCGAGCGCCCAGCCCCGCCTCCTTTCAGCGCTCCCTGGAGAGCCGTATGTCTCCAAGCAAGTCTCCCTTCCTGCCCTCGATGAAGATGCAGAAGGTCATGCCCACCGTCCCCGCAGCCCAGGTCGCAGGGCCGCCCCCCCAGCCGCCCCCGATCAGAAGGGAGATCACCTTTCCTCCAGGTTCAGTGGAAGCATCACAGCCAGTCCTGAAACAAAGGCGAAAGATTACCTCAAAAGATATCGGTAAGCACCCCCAATGTTTGTTCCTGAAGTGAATTCCCGGTGGGATCTAGACTCGTAGTTTTAGTTTAGATGGAGTTCCCGTTAATCTCAAAGGGATCGGTTCTCAGGACTGCCCACTATCAGGGGCATGTTTTTTTGTACAGGAGGAATAGTCGGAAACCGCTAATGTGAATTAAGAAACAGTGCCAGAGAGGAGAACGAATTAAAATGGTATTTTTACATCTGAGTTATTTGTGTGAGAGAGCAGAGCTCCGGGTGAGAGACCAGGGACTCCTTGGCAACCGCACACCACGTTTTGGGCCTAAAGATTTGACCTTAACTATGCCCCGAATCCCGCAGTTGGTGCTTAACAGAACAGCCGTGAGGCTAATGAAACCCTGAGGTGGCCTGAGAAATTTTGAAGGGAAGCCACTCTGTAGTTCTGGTAAGAACATACCAACAGTGAATTTCCCTGGGAAAAAGTAGAAGCATGAGTATGAAATGTAGTTAGATACATGATGGGCTATATGGGCTTTGACATGATGAATAGAATTTGATATGATAAATGAATAGAAAAGCACAGGTAGCTGTGGCCCGAGGAGCCGTTTCAGTTGAACGCTGACGTTGCCTGTTCATCCTGGTTGGGATGCTCTGAATACCAGTCAGAGTTTGGAATATCTGGAGCACACACAGTATTTCTACATTATTTTTGACATACTTTTAGTACAGCAAAGGGAATTATAGATCTTGACTCCACAATGAACTTTTTTTTATGGAGAATCCCAGAATCACTTGATTTTACATCATTTACAGTAATTAGAAAATAAAGATATTAAATTATAGACATTAAAGAAGTTTTCAATCTTTAGTAAATGATCTAAATCTCCTTAAGGAGATATATATTGAAGACATTAGGGAGGTGAGTATAATAGGAAGTGAGGGGTTGGAAATCAAGGAGTTTTGCAGAGAAAGGAGTGGAGCGCTGGAGGCAGGAAAGGGACAGACAGACACCAGGCACCATTTTATAAATGGAAAAACACGTGTAAAAATGTACACGTTTGTGTGTATGTTTTAAAAAATAAATACATTTAAATTTGTATAAGATTTCGTAGTACATGTTACACCAGCATTTTGTCTTCAGCCTTGGGAAATGTATGCTCCTTAATTTAAACAGTGTACTTTTTTATGATAAAAGTAGTATGTGCCTATCTTAGAAAGTATGGATGGTAGGTGAAATTAAAATTTAATTCATAAATGAATTAAAATCAACGTCACCCCCGCCTGTGCGCTCACCATTGGCATTGCTGTTGGGCCGGGACTGCGGCTGAGGCTGGGGTGCGCTCTGCTGGCCCGGAGCTGCCCTCGCCACGCACTGCTGCGGGTTTCCTGGGACAGCTGCCCTTGAAATCGCAGGCACACGATAGGCCCCTTCTCCTGACAACGTCCTGTGGCAAAGCTTGCAGATTTCTTTATCTAATCATCCTGCCTTCAGTAGCAGGAATGTGGCAGACAGAAGTGCAGCCCTTTCCCAGCCCCATCCTCAGGCCACGCTCTTGAAAAATCCCAGCCATCAAAGCACTCCTGCCTGTCCTCAGCATGTTCTGAGGGCAAGGCACTCAGGTAGACGTGTGCAGATGGGAAAATTAAGACTCTAGGAGTTCAGTTTTGTTAAGGTCCTGCATATTTGCCAGCCTTCTGAAGATGCTGCCTTTCAGACATTTGGGGATGGAGCAGACACAAGAAGGCAAATACCATTTTTTGATTTTACTCAATTGCTAAAACTTGGATGCATCATCACAGACTGTATTAGGGGCTAAAGAAATAAACCAGACATGAGGAAGGACCACTTGTGCTTGACTGCTCCCACTCCTAGAATTACTGGGGCTCATATTTAACCAGCAAAGCAGAGAGATCTCAAAGAGTACAAGCCTCTTAGTAATAAGCTGCCTCCTCCATTTAAAGTGTGGCAATGGTCACTTTAACTATTCCTTAGGACGTTTGTTTAAATCTGTGTTTAACTGGACAATCTACTTTTTTCTTACTCTTCTGTTATTTTCTATTCTCTCACGCATAGTATTAATACTAATCATGGTGCTGTTCTCTCCCGTTTTCAGTTACTCCCGAGGCCTGGCGTGTAATGATGTCCCTTAAGTCAGGGCTTTTGGCTGAAAGTACTTGGGCTTTGGACACTATTAACATTCTTCTATATGATGACAGCACTGTCGCTACTTTCAATCTTTCCCAGGTAAGCCAGCACCAGTCCATCTGAGGACCAAATTATCTAAGAAAATTCAGTAGCCATAATGCTGGAAGTAATGCTGAAGGTAATTAGCTCCCAGCGTCTCATGTGTTTCATCACTGCATTTGTGAGCCGACATCAGTCAGTGTGTAGTTGTCTGAGAATTTAGTCTAGAATAATAATTTGTTTCAGGCTTTAGCATAAATACACACATACCTGCATTTCTCATAGAAAACAGTGATCGTGTGTGTGTGTAACAGATGATGATAGAACTAAATTATTGTTTAGAATGAATATTAGCAGGTCAATGGGAATTAACACAAATGTGACATTAAGTTATAGCTGTGGTCAATGTTGAATATGGCATAGCTTCTCAGAGGACGTTGCCCTGCTTTCCGGGGGCACCTAACATCTTTTTAATAAAGAGGAAGTCTTACATTCTAGAGAGCGTATAAGATGGGGTGTGTGTGTGTGTGTGTGTACACACGTAAGTTGAGAGAACTGTTTAATGAACCTCCCACATACCCATCACTTAGCTGAAATACTTAGGAACTCATGGCCAAACTTGTTTCATAGTTCCCCCCATCTCTGCCTCTCTCCAGGTTATTTTGAAGCAGTTGTTTAAAAGCCTCCTACTTTATAACTGTACTTCAATATAAATAACATACATACATACCTATACTTTTAATGAGCTTAAAACTCACCTTTGTTCCACACTAGGCTTAAAGTAGCTTCCAGCATAATCACAGAAGAGAGAAGGGGAGCTGGGGGTTAGGAAAAATGCCCAAGAGTTGACTGGGCTGCCAACTTTTAAAGAAACATTACAAACAAAAATGAGAAAAGATGATTTTCCCTACTGTGTATGAACAACTCTCTGCCTTTGGTGAAAAATCCAGAATATCTAATTCCCTTGCTTCTATAGAAACAGAACCAGAATCTTCTACTTCCTCTTTATTCCCTCATTTGAGTCCCTGTTATAGCCCTGAAAGGCAATTTTTCAGTTGATAGGAAGTGTATTAATATGGTCATAAACATTGCATGAAGTCCATTCTAACAGAAAATAAGTATTAAAAAAAGTTATACTGCCTATAATAAAGTAATTAACTTTCACCCTTATGAACTGCTGTTCACACATTTTCACACCAGGACTGCTTTAGCAGCTTGCCCTTTTCCCCTGCACTGGGGCATAAGAGGACTTTAAGGAGAAGAGGGGGACACCCAGACCTCCACTTGAAAAACTGTGCCTTTGTGTCCTCAAAACAAGTACTGCGTGGTCAGTGCTGGGGTTTTGCCTTACTTCTTAATAACTGTTGGAAGCCCACATTCAGGAAACTGAGGGCAGGACATACAAGGATGGTTGACCTTCAGAAGGCCTGTCAGGAAAGGATCGTTTCTATCAGGCACTTACCCTTTATCATCCCTAACAAGGGGAGGGAGCTGGGGAGGGGCAGCTGGGCAGTTGCTACTCATGGAGTTTGTTGTTTCTCTTGATACATTTTGCTTAAAGGAAACAACTGGTTCTCATAGTAGCTTTTGTCTTTCAGCCAGAGTTGTGATAACTGAAATGTAAAATTGCATCCTATAAAGCATTCTAATTCATTTATCAGGGACTAAATTGATTCGCTTTTAATTTTCCATGTTTATGAGCTACTGCATTGCTGAGATTATCCTCTCCCAAAGATATATGAAGAATGTAAATTAGAGTAACCTGTGGCACCTGAGACAAAAATAGCCATAAAATCCTAAGAATATCCATAAAAACCCAGGCAAGCAAGTCCCAGATAAATAATAGAGGAGAACAGACTCACTTTGCATGAATGAGTCTATAAAGCACATGTTCCCACTCTTCCAAAAAGGAGCGCATAGTATCTAAATGAGGAGCACAGACGAAGAACAGTGAAGCTCTCCTCACTGACAGTATTGGAAATACGAAAATAGCAAGTGAGTGTTCAAGTTAATAGTGCAGTAAAGCAAGTGGCGAAAAAGGGAATGAGCGTGGGTTCGATTGACGGTGTCCGTTGAGGGAAGGTAGTTCTGACCGATGCGCAGTTTCTTGTGGCCTCGCCCAGTGGGAGTGCAGACGTGGGAATCATGTATCGCTGGCGGTCAGGGTTTTTATCCTTCTCGGTCACCTCTGATGTCATGATATTGTGCCTGTTCTCGCTCTTGCCCTCCCTCTCTAGTTGTCCGGATTTCTCGAACTTTTAGTAGAGTACTTTAGAAAATGCCTGATTGACATTTTTGGAATTCTTATGGAATATGAAGTGGGAGACCCCAGCCAAAAAGCACTTGATCACAATGCAGTGAAGAAAGATCACGGCTGGTCCTTGGCCGACGACTCGGGGAAGGAGGACGAAGATGCTGAATGTACTGATGCCGAGGAGGAGGAGGACGAGGACGAGGAGGAGGCCGGTGGGAAGGCAGAGGGTGAGGATAAGAGCAGCATGGCCTTGCCCACCCCCGACGCCGTGGCATATCCGAAGGAGAGGCCCAGGCAAGCTAGTAAGTTCGACAAGCTGCCGATAAAGATCGTCAGAAAGAACAACCTGTTTGTGGTGGACCGGTCCAACAGACTGGGCCGCGTCCAGGAGTTCAACAGCGGGCTTCTGCACTGGCAGCTTGGAGGGGGGGACACCACTGAGCACATCCAGACTCACTTTGAGAGCAAGATGGAGATCCCTCCCCGCAGGCGCCCCTCTCCCCCTTCGGGCTCCACAGGCAGAAAGAAAGAGCAGGACGGAAAAGGCGATTGCGAAGAGCAGCAAGAGAAAAGCATCATTGCGACCATTGATGACGTCCTGTCTGCTCGGCCAGGGGCCCTGCCCGAAGAGGCGAACCCCGGCACCCAGGCCGAGAGCAGCAAGTTTCCCTTCGGTATACATCAAGCCAAAAGCCACCGAAACATCAAGCTGCTGGAGGACGAGCCGCGGAGCCGAGACGAGACTCCCCTCTGCACCATCGCGCACTGGCAGGATTCTCTGGCCAAGCGCTGTATCTGTGTGTCAAATATTGTCCGTAGCTTGTCGTTTGTGCCTGGCAATGACGCTGAAATGTCCAAACATCCAGGCTTGGTGCTGATCCTGGGAAAGCTGATTCTTCTTCACCATGAGCATCCGGAGAGAAAACGAGCACCGCAGACCTATGAGAAAGAGGAGGCTGAGGACAAAGGGGTGGCCTGCAGCAAGGAGGAGTGGTGGTGGGACTGCCTCGAGGTCTTAAGGGATAACACGCTGGTCACGTTAGCCAACATTTCTGGGCAGCTAGACTTGTCTGCTTACACGGAAAGCATCTGCTTGCCCATCCTGGATGGCTTGCTGCACTGGATGGTGTGCCCGTCTGCAGAGGCACAGGACCCCTTTCCAACCGTGGGGCCCAATTCTGTCCTGTCACCTCAGAGACTCGTGCTGGAGACCCTCTGTAAACTCAGTATCCAGGACAACAATGTGGACCTGATCTTGGCCACGCCTCCATTTAGTCGTCAGGAGAAATTCTATGCTACGTTAGTTAGGTACGTTGGGGATCGCAAAAACCCAGTCTGTCGAGAAATGTCCATGGCGCTTTTATCGAACCTTGCCCAAGGGGATGCGCTGGCAGCTAGGGCAATAGCTGTGCAGAAGGGAAGCATTGGAAACTTGATAAGCTTTCTAGAGGATGGGGTCACGATGGCGCAGTATCAACAGAGCCAGCATAACCTCATGCACATGCAGCCCCCCCCGCTAGAGCCACCAAGCGTGGACATGATGTGCAGGGCGGCCAAGGCTCTGTTGGCCATGGCCCGAGTGGATGAGAACCGCTCGGAATTCCTTCTGCACGAGGGCCGATTGCTGGATATCTCAATATCGGCCGTCCTGAACTCTCTGGTTGCGTCTGTCATCTGTGATGTACTGTTTCAGATCGGGCAGTTATGACATCAGTGAGAAGGCAGCATGTGTGAGTGAAGACTTAGAGGCTCCCGTATAACTGGCTGTTTTCTGTTCTTGTTTATCCAGCATAGGAAGAAGGAAAAGAAAATCTTTGCTCCTCTGCCCCATTCACTATTTACCAATTGGGAATTAAAGAAATAATTAATTCGAACAGTTATGAAATTAATATTTGCTGTCTGTGTGTATAAGTACATGCTTTTGGGTTAATTTTATTTTTAACCAAAGTTACTGTCTAGTGCATTCAAAGGTCACTTTTTGTTTTTCACACATTTTCTTTTTTAACATTCTTTTCTATGTTGTATTGCATTTTTGGGGGAAGCAAATTGACTTTAAAGAAAAAAATTGTGGCAAAAGATGCTAAGATGGGAAAATTTCACCACACTGAGGCAGAAAGGTGAAAATTTAACAATTTCCTAGGCATGTTATTCTTCAGATAATGAAAAAATAAAAACTGTATCCCATCTCCCAAAGCTCTGTGCAATAGAAACTTCTAGAGATGTAGGTGTAGGGGCTCAAGGAGGTGTGTCAGTCAGTAGTCAGACTATGAAGTGATACCGGTTTCTCCACAAGAAAATGGTTAAATTAGGCTAGAAGCAGAATATGTTTGTTTACGATTGAAAATACATACCTGACAATGATCTATGGAAATTGCTTCCTCACCACTATGGTCATGTCTGCTGTCTGTCGTTTGACCTTCCACATGACAGTTCTTCACAATTCCTTTAATCATTTTTTAAATATTTTTTTTACTGCCTATGGGCTGTGATGTATATAGAAGTTGTACATTAAACATACCCTCATTTTTTTTCTTTTTTTTTTCTTTTTTTTTTTTTTAGTACAAAGTTTTTAGTTTCTTTTTCATGATGTGGTAACTACAAAGTGATGGTAGATTTAAATAATTTTTTATTTTTATTTTATATATTTTTTCATTAGGGCCATATCTCCAAAAAAACAAAAAAAATACAAAAAATACAAAAAAACAAAAAACAAAAAAGAGGGTAATGTACAAGTTTCTGTATGTATAAAGTCATGCTCTATTTCAGGAGAGCAGCTGATCACACAATTTCCTTCACGAATCAAGGTGTGGAAATGGTTACATATGAATTGATTTAGAAAATGGTTACCAGTACAGACAAAAAAGAAAAAATAAACCTAAAAGGAAGAAACACAACTTCAAAGATTTTTCAGTGACAAGAATCCACATTTGTATTTCAAGATAATGTAGTTTAAAAAAAAAAAAGAAAAACTTGATGTAAATTCCTCCTTTTCCTCTGGCTTAATGAATATCATTTATTCAATATAAATCTTTATATGTTCCACATGTTAAGAATAAATGTACATTAAATCTTGTTAAGCACTGTGATGGGTGTTCTTGAATACTGTTCTAGTTTCCTTAAAGTGGTTCCATAGTAACCATATTATTTACAAGAAATAGGGGAGCTATAACCTTGTACTAACATAGTCCCTCATCATGAAACCCTGAGGTTGGGAGGGACCTGTAGGGGTTACCTACTTCAGAGTGGGGAGCAACAGTTTGATTTTCTCAAATTACTTAGCTGATCAGTCTTTGTTGGAAGCAATCAGCTCCAATGACATTGATGTGTGAGAACGTTCAGTATATATGGGAGGTGACTGCCAGCCCTGCAGTGGGCTCGCTGGCCTGGCGGTATAACACTCTTGCCTTTTACTAACCCTGTCTTAATTTTCATCCGAGTTCTATCTACTCCATGTTTCTTCTGTGTGCCTCAGTTATTTTGAATTTAGTTTACTCCACGTGTATAATATTTATATTGTGCAATGTTAAAAAAGAATATGTTATATTGTATGTGGTGTACATAGTGCAAAGTGATTATTTCTATTCAGGGCATACTAATATTCTCATATTCCTTCCTACCTGGTGCACAGTAGCTTTTTAATACTAGTCACTTCTGATTTAAACTTTTCCTTCCTGGGTCATTGACTGTTATTGTGTAACAATTTCTTTGAAACTGCTGCAGAATTAAGCTGTTAGCGGACACCCTTCCGACTCTACCTCTTCACATCATGCTACCAATCGCAGCACACTCAGAAATTCCAAGTTCTTTGGCTAGATCTGTTATCTGGGTGCACATGACTCATGGTAACACACGGATGGTTAGACAAGAGTGTGCAGCCATAGTCGGCATATGAAATGTGACTCCAGTGTCAGGAGAAAAGCCTTTCTTCTGCAAGCAGTCCTCATCACCTATCAGCTCCCACATTACTTTGTCAGTCTTCTTACATAACAATGCAGCCAAATATGTGCTGAATTAAAATCCCATTTATAATTCTACTTGAACTACATCTGCTTGCTAAGAACATATTTTAGTGCTCCAAGCTTCCATTGCGGAGATTCGTGAGAGGGAATTTGGTATGATTCTAATCTCTCTCTTACAGAGTGTGAATAAGAGGTGTGTACAGACTTTGAAGTTATCTAATTTCCCAATTCTTTTGTCAATCAAAAAAGTAAAATCATTACAAAAGACTATTGTTTTCACAGTTTGAGTTGTAATCAATAACCTAGAGTCTGACCATTGAGCAACAAGTTTTTACATACTGACACGCAACGTAACCTCTAGAAAAATCCAGGAAGACTTTAGCATCTTTCTACATTCTCACCCCAGAATCAAGTCTACCGAAGCCCACGAAGAACTTACAGCCTGCCTGACATCATCTTGCCTACAAACTGAGTTTATTGCTTTGTCCTAAAATTTAGTTGTTTTTTTTCCTATGAGGCTTTTCAGAAATTTACAGGATGCCCGTACTTTAAATGTGTACAAAAAAAAAAAAGATAAAAATAAAGGTGCAAAGAAAGTTTAGTATTTTGGAATGGTGCTATAAAGTTGAATCTGTTGGTATTTGAGTGAATTTTTTTAATGTCACATAAGAGATTATTGGGTGGCATGTGCTCAGAAATAACTATTCACATGTTTTCTTTGAGAATGATACAGATGACAGAGAGTCCGTTCTTACTGGTGAATGTGGCCTATTCAAAAGCTAGTTAAGCCGTTTTTTTTTTAAGTTACCATGTTTTTAAAGGAAGGCATGAGCAGTTTGATACAATGTAAGCTGCTACCTCTTGTGTAAAGAGAAAATGGCCTTTGCCCTGCAATCCATCCATTTAAAATCGGGCTGGAAGTCTTTCTTTCTGAGCCCCATGTACCTGCTCCTGTATCAGTGCACCTGCAGGGAAGTGGAGAAGGTGTTACAAATGAGCCAAAATGACCATCCAAACAACCCGTTTTCTTCTTGGGTAGTTTTGTTTCACTTCATTCCCCGGAGAACAGAGGCCCCGCCACCCAGCAGCCCTGCCCTCCGTGCCCCCACTGGCAGCCCCGCAGAGCCTCGCAGCTGAGCTCTTACAAACACTCCAAGTGTTCAGTGGCAGTGTGATTCCTGCCAGGATGTCCTCTTAGTCATTAACTCTGCAGAGATGTACTGAGCAGATACTATGCGCCAAACTCCATTCTAGACTCTGAGGAGTCATTAATGAGCTAAGACCTCATTTCAGTTACGTTTTGGTCTTTAATGTCAGTTGCTGAGAGAGATCAACTAGTCTTTCAAATACTGAGTTGACACACAGAGAGCACTTAGTCTGTTTTTGTTGAGTAAAATAAACTGAGGCTCTAGCCGTGGCAAACGAGTGTGGGAAGAAGAACTCTGGAGTGAAAATAAACAAAACTCAACCAGGTCCCAACTGGGGCCCGGCCCCTGAGCCTAGCTGGGCACTCCACAGGGCGCACCGGGACAGGCCGTCCCCTGCGCCCCTGCCAGTGCCAAGCTGTGACTCCAAAGCCTCCGGCTCCCTTCCTGCTCCCGTGTGCGAGGGTGCTGTGGGCTCTGGAGCAGAGGGAAAACAAACTGTAGCCTGACTGTGGAACCTGGGCTCCACATCTCCCTGTAGGCCCGGCGCCCAGTGACCCTGGGTGACCCGATAAGCCTTAGAAGACCACGAATTGACTGAAACTACCCAAGACCTTCAAGGCCTTTTTCTTCCTAAGTGCCCCATGCTGTCCCCCAAGTCACTGCACATCGTGCTTCTGTTCTGTGACACCCCAGGCATGCAGCTCTCCAAGTGCCAGTCAAATCACCAAGCTAGTTCACTTCAGGATTTAAATATCTGAGCCCCTGAGAGGAAGTTGGGACCATCAAATATGGCCCAAAAGTATGAGACTTATTTTTCTTTTTTCCTGAAATTGATTTCAGGGATTTGAAGTTTTATCCCAGCTTTTTTTTTCCCCCTAAGTATGTTCTGAGAAACAGAAGAGCTTTCAAAAAAAAAAAAAAATACTTCCTCTTGGCCATCTATAATCCATATCATATTAGAGACGGAGAAATCCTGCAGAAAAGAAGCCTGTTTATCCCAGGCATTTCCTGACTTAATTAACGTTGGGATCTTTTTTCAATCATTTTATAAACATGCTGCAGAGCTGTGGCTACATTAGGCAGGCCAAAGATCCTGCCTGACGTCAAATGCCCATATTCCTACTTATCCACAGTGTATTTTTACCTCTTCCATTGAAATGGAGATGTCCTCATTGAAGGAGATGCCATCAGATCTTGTTCTATCTCCAAGACCTTGAGCCAAGGTACTTAAATTCTTTGGACCTCAGTTAACTCACCTGTAACCTGGGGGTAACACCTACCTCAGGATTGGTGAGGATTAAATTAGATAATTAAATAAAGACCTAAATTTGGTAAATTAGATAATCTTTTTCAAATAAAGACCTAAGCAATCACTGTACATTTAATCCTAAGCACACATGTACATACACACTTGACCTTGGCAAATGCCTTAAAGAATATTTCATGTAATCTTAAAATCTGGCCTGGGGATATCTTCCCATTTTCATGACCAGTCACACAGTTTGTATGACTTTGTTGTTTTTGGTTTTCTAGTAGAAGCCACAAAGGCTTAGTCTATTGATTGCTTGTGTTCGATGGCCTGGGTGATTCTGCTGTTGAATGCCAGTTTTGGGCGTTGGACATTCAAAGGTGGTAGAAGACCTCATCTTTAATTTTCAGGCCTGGGAGAAGCAAATCTCTGGAATATAGTTATGCAGTGAACTCACCCTGTGCTGCCCTTCTTTTAAAAAAAAAGTGTCTAGTAGCATCTTTCAAGGGTCAAATATGGCAGGTGGCCAACGACAGTTTGATTTACTATTCCTTTTCATCTGATGCACACAGCAGAGATCTTCCACTAGAGAAAGGCAACTACAGTCTTCACACTGAGCTGGAGGGGGGCCACATTTCTTGGGTTGTAGAAGTGGAATTCAGGAAGCTCTTCACTTCCATGTAAGCTTAAGGTCAGGTAAATAAATGAAGCTTGAGTTCTGATTGTCCACATAAGTTTGGTATTTTGCTGGCCCAGGAACTGGATGTTCTACAAACTAGATTTTCCCCAAGACTTAAGGAACCTAAGCTTGGATTTAGCTCTTGAAGATACCTTATCCAAACAAAAGCAGTTCCTTAAGGCAAGAACCAGCAGCATTTATAACACAGCTTCCTGGTAAGTGGTGATGACTTCCAATTTGGGTGTTTTTTTGCACTTGAAAGAAATTCAGGGCTATTAGTTCTTCATAGAAACCTTGGTATGGAACATTACGTTAACACCCATTCTCCAAAAACGGAAGCATGGGCTGCCGTGCAAAGCGGTCAGAACCAAACTCAGACCTCTCTTCCTAAGGATGTGTATTTGCCTAGGAAATGTTTCCAGCTTTACACGAAACCCAGAGGAGATAGGGACTTCGGGAACCATGCTGTACATTGGCCACAGATGGGGGCGGGGGGTGGGGGGGCTTCCTGTGGCAAAACCACAGCAAGACGTAGTGTCATGCTCACTTTACATCTGTGCCTCTATTACAAGGAACATTGTCAAAATTTAAACCAAAATCGGTTAAGTCTGGGCAATGCTCTGTCTCCGCATGACAAGCTCCTCGAAGAGTCTCCTCACTGCTGCCATCTTCATGATCCTCAAGAGCCATGCCTGTGTTGCGTGTGGAGACACACATGTCATTGTCCCCCACTCCCTGGTGTAAGCAGCCTGAGGGACAGGTCTGTTTTCCAAGTCTTCCCCAGGCCTCCCTTCTCCTCACACCCAAGGGTTGTGTGACTCCCCTGAGCAACTCAGGAGTGCGTCCCTACTGACACAAGGTGTGCTCTACCAAGGTCCAACGTGCCCACGACAAGTCAGACCTCCTGCCCTAAATGAAAATGTCTTCGGTAAGTACACTTATGCCCATGGGCTTTCATAGATGATACTTGATAAGAAATTAGAATTAGCCAAACCCCAGCTGGCTCCTAACATTGAAACTCAGCCGTCCGGAGAAGGGGTCTGCCCAGCAGGAAATGGCACGACATTCAGCCCTCTTTTTCTTAGGTCCTCTTGGAGGCCTCGCTGGCTTGGGGACTATCGGGGTTCCACCTCATAAAGGACCTCTGTGGAGCCCTCCCTGCCAGACAATATTGAGCATTTTAATTTCATGATCTTCCCCTGTTGCACTTATCAGTCACCAATTGTAACTCAAAAGATACCTGAGGGAAAAAAAAGTGACAAGGGACATACAGGGAGGACACCAGTTGCTTATGTTTGGATCTTGGCTTTTAAAATGCGGGTCTTATACGAGAGGCTGTTTGTTCCCATGGGCAGGAATGGTGACATGTTACCTTACATATATAAGATGCATACACTAGCATGATAAAAAAAAATCACCCATAAGTGCAATTTTTGTTTTGTTGGTTCAGTTTATTTTTTACCAAGTGCTGTGAGCATATGGCCAGCACTTCTCTTGGCCATGAGATCTGAAGGGAGAAGACTCCTGATGGCGAAGAGCCATAGTGATTTATCCAAATGAGCTTCATTTCCAAAGGGGAGCTGAAGAGTGAAGGCCTCTCTCAGCCAACTTTTTACGTGCAATCCCCTCTCCCCACATTTGACATTTGATGTCTGCTTTGGTGGGTAATAGGAGATTGGAATGCATCTGGAAAGAAAAAACAGGTTTTCTTAATTAGTGGAATTTCATCTCGGTGGGCCTTGTTTTCAAAAATTAAATTTGATATTAGTTTGGGGGCTCAGAGTACTAAGCAATCAAATCTTGATGTGCACTGGCGTCTCTTCCCATTCACCCAGAATCTGTCTTTAAGAGCCGTTGTTAACTGGTGAGATTTGCAAGTGCCTGTAAATTTGTTTTCACAATCTCATGCTTGTCTGGGGTATTGAACTTAAATTTTTGGAGAACATTCCTCAAAGCCTCCTGCCTGGCTTCCTTTATGGAGGTGAAGCTGCAATGTCCTGTTTTGTTTTCTCAAAGGCAAATGTAAAAATAGACTCTCGTGGAACCCTGTCGGAGAGAGTTCCCAGGACTCCCATCCTTCCTGACTCGGCTGCGCAGAAGCTGCTCACTGCCACTCACCAGCCCTCCTAACCTCAGAACAGAGAGCTCTGACCCTCCCACCCTGCGAGGGCATGGGGGTGGGCATCACCCAGCCAGACCCAGTCTGCCAGGCAAGCAGGGTTCCTTGTGTTCTCCCACAACCCAGTGCAGGGACCCCTACTCCCGAGTTTGCTCACTCCACACACCTTGTCTGTGTCATTCCCTTTAGTATAACAGCAGACAAAGCCAGAATCCTAGCATCACAGGTCTTTAATAAACCACAGCATCTGCTCATTCTGAGAACAGCACCATCGTGTGCCTACTTGGGGCCACACGTCCAGCAGGTGAGAACCATTCAGTGTGATGTGTGTTGCAGAGACGTGGACAGAAGATACAGAAGAGGGACCCAGCTCAGCTTGGAGGAGGCAACCTGGGAAGGCTTCCTGTAGGAGCCTGAGTTGGAATGGAACTAAAAAGAGAAGAAGGCATTCTTTGCCAGGCCGAGGGCTTATTACAGGGGAGGAAGTCCTGAAACATCCCCGAGCATTCTGGGATTTTAGAGAAATCCAAAATTGTTCAACTGCATCTTTTGAAGTGGTCTGAGGGAGGAGTTGGGTGGGGTGCCAAAGAAGAGACCAGAGAACTAAGCAAGAACAAGACCACAGAGCCCTGCATCCCCCCTAAGAAAGCTGGCCTTGGTGGGTACTAAAGATTAGATCCTCATTCAGATCTGCAGTTGACCTTTGTGCAACGCAGGGATTTGGGGTACCGAAACCGTGCAATCGAAAATCCATGTATAACTTTAGACTCCCAAAACATAACTACTACTGGCCTACTGCAGAAGCCTCCCTGATAATATATCAAGTCGATTCACGTATTTTGTATGTCGTATGTATCATATACTGTATTCTTACAATAATGGAATCTAGAGAAAACATTTTTTCAATTTGTCACAAATTTCCAAAAATTTTTCCAATATGTTTGTTGAAAACAAATCTGCATATAAGTGGAGCTCTGCAGTTCAGACCTGTGCTGTTCAAGAGTCAACTATATACAGGACTCTTGAGTTATGAAACTGGAGGGTGAAAGCCATTAGGGGCTGTGGATTCCAGCCAGGGGGCTGGGGGCTGAGTGACAGCCATGGCTGTGGGCCAAAGAAGTGGGGGCATCCTTTGAAATGCACAGCAGATCCCAGGGGTACCGAAGTGGATCCTGGTGAGGTGGGTGGGCAAAGCAGATGAAAGGGAGACTCAGCCCTGGCCTGGGTCACTCAGAATGGGGGCACCAGGGGCTGCGCAGGCCAGTCTGAGGAAGGCGTGGTCTGGGGAGACAGCTGTAGGCCTCAGGCAGTCCATGTGGCCACGAAACAGTGGCCCCCAAGAAGTCCAGAACCTCTGATAGGTTGGGCGGCTGTTAGGTTGCTACCAGCCACCCTTAGGTTGAGGAGCTAATCCTGGCTCGCCCAGGTGGGCCCAGTGTAAGCACGAGGGGCCTTAGAGGCGGAGAGGCAGACAAAAGGGGGTCTCTGGGCGAGGCGACACAGGGAGGGAAGTTCCCAGAGATGCTGCGCCCCGGCCTCGCTGGGAGAGGGCCGAGAGCCGCGGCCCCACAGCTGCAGGAGGCAGGAGACGTCCCAGGGCCTCGGGTGCAGCGCCGCGCGCCGGGCTTTGGGGCCCGAGGAGGGACCGCGGGCGGCGGCGCAGCAGCCGCAGGAGGTGCGCCCGCGGCCGGGGGTTTCACGGGGCGTCCTAGGGGCCGCGCCGAAGCGTCAGCCTGTCCCGGAGGCGGCGGGGGAGCCCGGGGCGGGGGGCACCGCGCCGAGCCCCGCGCCTGCCCGGGGGAGCCGAGGGCCGTGGGAGGGGCGGCCCGGCGCAGTCCTCAACTCCCGGCGATCTTGCCTTCCTTAAATCAGGCAAAAATTAACCTACTTTGCTTTTCAGAAACCGCCGGCCCACGGAGGGGACAGTCGCCGGGACTCGGTGTGCGGCCCCAGGGGGTTGTCCTGCACTGCGCCCGGTGGCCCTGGCCGCCGGGTGGGGAAGCGCGGGCCGCGGGGAGAGGGGCGCCGCCAGAGGGCGTGGGGCGTGGGGGCTGGCGGGGAGGGAGGGGGCCGGGCGCCCTCCGCCCTGCCAGGGCGTCAGCGGGCGGTGGAAGCGGGCCCTACCCCGCAGCCGGGCACACTGGCCTCGGGTCGGGGGACAAGCCTGCAGTTGGGGCATCTTAGACCCACCGCGGCCTGTACCCTGCGTGCCCAGCACCTCGGCCCCAGGATTCTGGAGCAGTCCAGGTTTCATCTCAAGCTGCCAGTTCCTAATTCAGTCAGCTACTCAGCTAAGGCCAGAATCCCACAGGGAGCAGGAGCAAGGCCACGCTGCGCACATCCCCCGTGGATGGACGGCTCTCTTCCTGTTGGCCTTATATTTCTCCCCAGGTCTCTTCTCCTGGCCACCAGGGCCTTGAACCCTGGCCGTCTGAGCTGCCGGAACATTCCAGGGTGAGTACCCAGGTCTGCAGTGCCCCTCGCGTCCTCCATGAGCAGCACAGCCACGTGGTGACAGGGGCTTATGAATGGCCTGTGGTCACTCCGTGGTTGGGCCACCACAGGGGCACTGTCCTGGTGACCCTGAGAGCCTCACGCACCAGCCTGGGAAGAACACCCCAGCCATCACCCGCCTCCACCATCTGCTCAGGGCCCAACAGTTTGCCTGGGTTTTGTCTCACCAAGTTCATATGAAGATGGACAGCACCCACTCTTCTTTTCTGAAGTGGCTCCCCAACACCAGGAGATGGGACCGAGGTGACTGCCCACTCCTCAAAAGCCCTGGTCACTGCTCAGCCCCACACCCTTCTCGACTCACCCTGATGCAGGCTCAGTGGGAGTGAGAGCCCTTCCCAGGCTGCTCAGCCCCTGCCCCTCCTGTCCGGCCACCTCAGCTCCAGCTCTGGGGGTGCACCCTCTCTTCCTTGGCCCTCCTTGTCAGAGCTCTGTCCCCCAGAGAACCAGCTCCCCGGATCACCTACTCTGCTAGGTGCTTAATCGTGAACTTTTGAGCTCATCATTCATTATAATACTTATTTTCATTTCTGCTTAATTTTGTAAAACAGATTCAGGTCGCCAATGTCCTTGTCAGAGAATTGCTCCAGTTCTTACAGCTCTGTTGTCATCACTATTTCTTACTACCCTTGGCAGGTTCTTTTCCCCTCCTACCCATCAGTGATTTGGGGGGGGCTCTCTGGTAGTTTGAAAGTGGTTTCACTTCTAACCTCTGTTCTTCCCTTTGCTACTGGTCTTTAATTTTCTGCATTATTGTCATGGAATATCCTCATTGAGATAGTTGCTTACGTGGACCAGTTTTCCAACCTGGTGCCAGCGTCACCCCTTGTGGAAGTGGGGTGGGGCGTCTTTGTGAGGTCCTGGGCCTTCCTGCCTTCTGGTGACACTGCAGGGGGTCGGGAGTCACGCATCCCTGTGGTCTCCTCCTCACCCGCCCACCCACTCGGCCCACGCCTTCTTGCTATTTCCTCACTGGAGAAGTGGTCAGACACTGTATTCTAAGTGTGCCAATGGGGCACAGTGGCTCCCCTACTTGCAGACCTGAGTTCTGAGAGCTGGATCTGGGGGGTCCTCCAAGGAAATCATCATTGAAAGTGGTACAGTTAAGAGATGAAGAAAACAGCAGTTCATAGTTGCAAGGATGTTTTCTCTTTAGCTTATTGTTCATTTATTAATTTTACTGTTCCAGAGATAAAAGCAGTATTTCCTCTCTCCTCTGTGGCACCACGGGGCCATCTGCGAGCTGCTTCCCCGTTCCCCTGCTTCCCCAGAATGAAGAGCCCTCCTTGCAGGAGGGGAGGAGCTGCCTCCTGGGGGAAGACCATTCTCTGGGCCCTGAATGTGGACGTGGGTGGTGGCCACGGTGGTGAGCCCTGCCCAGAGAAGCTGACATACACACAGGTCACCTGGGAGGACATAGGGTGGTCTGGAGTGACCCCACTGGTGGTGACAGGCCCAAGAGGCCCCAGTGACTAGCCCTCGCAGATCTCTGGAGAGAGCAACAGGTGTGGCCTTTGTGAGGGAGTGAGGAGGACCCATCGGCATTCCCTGGCAGAGGGTCCCTGGTCACCCACGCAGACAGCAGCATGAGGGAGTTCACCCCAGTCCTGGGGGAGCAGAACCGGGGAGCAATCAGGTTAATTCAAGCAGAAACAGAATGTACTAGAAGGATATCAGGAGGATAAACAGAAGAACAGAAACTGGGTCGGGACCACAGTCGGTGGCAGCTGGGGACACGTGGGCCGT
Source organism: Manis javanica (assembly GCF_040802235.1). Lineage (NCBI taxonomy): Eukaryota > Metazoa > Chordata > Mammalia > Pholidota > Manidae > Manis > Manis javanica. The sequence goes on from NC_133168.1 coordinate 71,861,595, forward strand.
ATCCCAGGGCCAGGCCCCACCCAGACCTTCCTGTCGGAGTCTCATGGAAGCCTCGGCCACTGAGGGACATGGGCCAGTGGACCCCTGCCCTGGGGCAGAGTGGGCACCATGCATTTCCCCATGTCACCCTCCTCTGGAGTCCTGTGGTGCCCCTGTCCCCGTGGCTCCCCCGGCTCAGCGACGGTGGGCAGTGGGGGTCATGTGTGCCCTGCAGGTGTCTCAGACAGTGCCTCAGGGGAGTAGGACTCCAGAGGATGCAGGCACATCCTTGGGGGTGGGGTGGGGGGCCGTGGGGGCTCAGGGTCGCTTCTGGGTGAGCTCAGGACTCAGGGCAGGCGCCAAGTGCATGGGCAGCAGAAATAATGGGGCTCCCAGTGAAGGGGGAAAATGGAGGCACCCTGGCAGTGAGTGAAGACATTGCCTGAAGGACGCAGAGGGACTGACAGGTGTTGGAGTGTCATTCAAGGAAGAGGATGTTGTTTTCGACAAAGTGAAGCAAACACTCAGGCAGTCATCAGAGCACGGTGATGGCCTGTCACTCGCAGCCCCTGACAGCTTTGCCGGCTCCCCATTTTCCTGCCCCTCCCCTCACCCCTCCAGGAGCACGCTTGTCCTCCTGGCCTGGCCTTCCCAGCGGCAGAGCTAAGTGGGGTCCATGATTTTCAAGTGCCTCTCCGAGAGAAGACTGAAAAAAGCAATTAGAAGTTGCCAGAATTGCTTGGAGAAGAGGCCAGCCCTAACAACAAGGAGGTGGACAGCAGGGGTGTGCGATGGTGAGGGGCCGAGGCTGCATGGCGGGGCTCCACTAGGGTGGCGGGAGGAAGAAGGAGCAGCCTTTCCCACCCGCCTTCCCGGGAGGCAGCAGCTGCTCAGGAGGTGGGGGTGCAGAGCACCCAGGAGCAGTCCCCAGGGATGGGCACCCAGCCTGCGCCCTCAGCTGGCGCAGCTGTTCAGGGCCAATGTCCCATCCTGGCCTTCAGCTGCATGAGTCTGTGAGTCCCAGGGTTTCCGGGGCCCCAGTCACAGCTGTCCTAAGGCCTTCGCCCCTGTGGCCAGAGCACCACAGCAGGGGAGCTGCACCTCGCGGGCCCTCTGGGTGGCTGTGCTGGGGACCCCAGTAGTCTTCAGGGCCAGAAGCAAGGAGGGGCTGCCACAGTCAGCCATGCCTGGCATGAGACATTAGGTTCATGCAGTTCCTCCCATTACAGAACAGGCTGAAAAAATTGCATATATGAAATCAAAGCAAAGAGGAAGCTGTTTTAGAGGCGATAAAGAGCTCAGAAGAGAGGCCAAAGCCCTAGCCCTGGAGGCATATGGCCTTTGTCAGTCAAACGTGAGCAACCTTCAAAAAGCCATTAGAAGGCAGCCCCATGCTGTCTCGCCATTTGTGCCAGTGGATGGCTCCCCTGTCCTGCAGGCCCCCCACACTCCATTTCTGGGACTAATTAGCCTTCCAGAGGGCAATCAAGGGCCCTCTGCTGGAGCTTAGATGGCTTCCAATGGACACCAGGAGAAATGGGCAAAAGCCAGTAAAGTGTTGGGTCCCCCGTCCCACCCCGGGGACAGGCCAGGCTGCTGCTTCTGCCGGCCCGGCAGTGCCCATCCCTCAGGCGGCCACATCCTTTAACCCTGGGGGATGCAGCTGCCACCTCCCTAGGCAGCTCCCCTCCCCTTCCCAGCAGGCCCTCTCCTTGACCCCGTTCTCTTCCACTGTTCAGGCTTTAATCTGTACCATATCATCAGTCTTGGGTCGCTCACAGTAAACCCAGAGCTCTGCAAGGACAAGAACAGGCTCTGTTTTGCTCATTGCTGGGTCTCCAGAGCCTGAAGGGCACCTGGCACAGAGCACATTCTGTTAACGTGGCCGAATGTGTGAGTTTTGTCCCCTGGGGTTCCTTTGAGGAACATACTTCTGTTAGGATAGATGTGTTTATTTCCTTTTATTTTTAATGTGATTTAGATTCGGGGAGAATTTGGTTCCCGAAGTTCCCTTCTCTAATCTTCCTGGGGTAGCCTTCACCTGCCTCCTAGGAATGGCATCAAGAGGGGTCACGTGCACTGCTGTCTTCTGCCAAGGCTCCAGCTTCCTCTTTGCGCCTCACCTAAAATTCACCCTTCCTGCTGCCTGCCTTCCCTGACCCGTGTGACCTGCCACAGTGTGGCCCTCCCCGTGGACACCACAACCCGCTCAGAGATGGGTGGCTGGGTCCCCAGCAAGCTGGCCTTTGGCTGACGTGTCTGTAGGGTTGGGACAAATCTGGGGTGTTTGGCACCACTGCAGGGCTCCCTGGTCCTCTTTTCGGTGTCCTGGCTGTCACCTCTCCCTGGCTACCCCCCATCCACTGCCCTGCCATGCATGGCTCCCCCCACCCGGCTCCCGGCTCAGTGCCCCTGCCCGCGTGTGGAGGGGGACCTGTGGGAAGGCAGCCAGTGCGCGTGGGGAAGGGAGGGCAGGTCTCACCCAGCTGTATTTCCAGGAGGAAATACTTCCCACTCACTTCCCCCTAGTGAGGATGGGGGACAGGGAATTGGGATATTGGGAAAACAAAACTTCAGAGAGCCCCAGGAATCAGAATGTGGAGATGTGGCAGAGCCCTGAGTGCCGAAACCACCCAAATCCACTTCACTGTCTGCTTATTACTCGAACCAGATGCAAACAGGACTACAGGCTGCCCTCGGTCCTCCACGCCATCGTCTTATCTTGCATGGCCCACCGGCACCCACCACCCACCAGACTCCAGCCCAGCTTCGGGGTCTGCATGGGTGCTGGGCACTGCAGGGCTGGGGGCTGTGAAGGACACCCTCACTGAGCCCCTGACCCTGCAGCTAATGGGGGACAGCAGTCAGCAAAGAATAACCTCACAAATACTTATTTCCCTCCCTCCCTTAAGAGGTTAAAAATCTGTCCACTATAGAAATGAAAAGCATGGGATTGTAGAGATAAAAATTAAAAATAAAAATTACCTATAATTCTGGCACCCAGAAATATTCACTTTAATAAAGCATTCAATTTTATAAGCAAAATTTTAAATTTATTATATTGTGAGCTTGCTCATGTCATTAATTTTTGTAAAATTTGAATCTTAGTGACTACCTAGGGCTCCATTTATTTCACCAATCCCCTGTTGTTGGACATTTATGTCTTTTCCAAATTTTCACCATCATAAAAAATGCTGCAGTGAACATCCTAGAAGATAAATCTTTGTGACTCTTTCTAATTAATTCATTAAGATAAATTCCTAGGGTTAATTCCATTCCATTCCATTTGTAAAAACAATGTGTCAAAAGGGATGATTGTATTCAAAGCTTTTCGGACATATCACCAAGATGCACCCTGGGGAGATCACATCACTGAAAATCCCAATGGAAGTAGACAAGAGTCTAACTCCGTGAACCCAGCCAGCACAGTTTCCTTCCCGCCCCACTACCCAACCAAATTTGACAGACAAAAAAAAGATACTTTATTAGTTTTTTTTCATTCCATCAGCAAGTTTGAATGTTCTTTATATGTTCTTGACTCATTCACATTTTGTCTTTTAGAAAATTTCTATTTGTATCCTTTGTTGATCTTTCCAGCTGCGTATTAATCTTTTATAAAAATTGAATATGAGTTTTAGTGATTAAAAAAAAACCTTCGTCACTTTTTTGCCTTTTTTTCCTCTCCCTTAGTTTTGTGTTTCTGACCTCAGTCCCTATCTGCAAAATGAATCCGATGGACCAAGTGACCTCTTGTCCCCAGCGTCATTGCTAAGAGCTCAAACCTTCCTCCTGCTGTCACTCTCCCCTCATCAGCGGCCCTCTCAGGTCTCCAGACCCATTGGCAGAGCTCGGGGAAACCTGAGTTCCAGTGTGTACCTGGGTGGAGTTTCACACGAATAGTCAAGCCCATTCTGCTCATCGGGCTCCCAGGTGTGAGCCAGAACCATAGCCAAGGGTCAGCTTGCGTCTCAGCTTTGCAGGGAGAAACCTCGGTGAACTGCTGCAGAAATGCAGAACTGGGGCCAGCCTCCCTGACTGGTTGAAAGAATAATAAGTCCTCAGAAGGAACTCAGATATAAGTGCAAATTTTGTGGCATCAAAAATCTATTTCTAAGTAAGAAAAGTAGATTCCAGAACAGTGAATGCCCTTTCATACACCTGTACGTACCCACACAGAGAATATGCTCTGGAAGCATATCCTTCAACATATTAACAATTTCCATCATTAAAGGGTTTGGGTACCAATTCTTATTTGGTTACTTTAATTTGTATTTTTTTACAAAAGAAGTGAATTTCTGTTCAATGAACACCACCACTCCTCACTCTTACCCCCAAATCTCTCTCTCTCCCCCTTTCTGATGTTGCCTCTGAATGGACTGCTCTCGGGCAGGGGGCCACTGAAATCACATCCCATTGGGACATGTCATTAGTTTCATGCAGCTGTGGGTGGAGCCTCATGATGCTGTCGGCCAGGTCATGTCAGGTCCTGTCAGCAGGAAAGCTGGGTGCCATACATGGACTGGGGTTTCTTCAGGAAGAATTTTTCTCCCATTGGCCATTTTGTGGATCTCTGGGTCTAGGGTCACAGCTTCCTAAAATAGGGGTTCTCAAGCACATAGGAGCAGATTTCACTGCACTACTTTTTCAGACTGTACTCCAGGGCCAACAGAAAAACACGGTCTAGGGATTGAATTAACCTGCCTAAAACCCTCACCAGCTCACCCAGCGCACCTGTGCACATGCCCGCTTCTCTAGGGGCAGATGGAGGCGCCGCTCGCAGGCCTGGGGCTCTCTTGCTGGCTCTCCAGGCCAGGAGTCTTCTGAGGATGTGAGGACAGCTATTTTGTCATGACAGATGAAGTCAAGGCTGTGGCTGGGGTGCTGCTAGTAAAAGAGAAAAATCTAAGACAGTCCTGCAGTGCAGACTGCACACCCAGAACTGCAGGCATGAACTGCCTCAAATGCACTAGCTTTGTTTTTAGCTGGAGATATGGGGGTCCAGCACCTTGGCCAGGGCACCACCCCCTGGAGGTCACTCCCCAGGCTCCTGTCCTGCTACAGCCTGGCCTGGCTACCTAGGTCCCCAGAGGGCCTCCTTAATGCAGAGCCCCAAGTTGGATGTCTCAGGTCAGGCTCAGGGTCATAGCAGACCAAATAAATGGCCCCTCTAGATGCCAATAGGCCACTCCCCCAGTTCCAGAGTGTGGAAAGAAGTGGATTTTTCTGAGAGGCCAAGGGGTGGCTGTGGCTACAGGCTTGGCCAGGGAAAGCTAGGAGCCCTGAGGAAGGGTCAGGAGCAGGGGTATGGATGGTGGAATGCTTCTAGAATGACAGGTATTTTCACAAACATGATAGAGGTTCAGAATTGGCATCACCTGAGACTCTTGTGATGGCTCATAGCTCTTTTTAAAAGTTCTTTAAACTTCAGTAAACCATTTTCCAGTTTTCTGTGTGGATGAACTGGGGAGAGAAGTGGCTTTCAAGTTGGAAAGGCCTTGAGCAAATTCTCACAAATGAGAACTCCGACACAGGTCTCCGACGAGGAGAGTCATGCCCATGGGACACCCAGGTCTCCGATGAGGAGAGTCATGCCCACGGGGTGTCCGGGTCTCCTACGAGGACAGTCATGCCCATGGGGCCCCTGGGTCTTCGTGCCCATGGGATGCCCGGGTCTCCGACGAGGACAGTCATGCCCGTGGGGTGCCTGTGATGGTGGGAGCTTGGCATGGCCCCTCCTGCAGTGCCTGGGAATCAGAACCTGGGGAGATGCAAGGGGATCTGCCTCTAGGCCAGGCCACCAGGGCAGACCAAGCACCTGCCGGGCCATGCCGGGCACTGACACAGCTCCTAGCCTGGCAGGAGGGTGTTCAGCAATAAATAGAGCAATTAGGCAAATAGTTATAATCATGACAAAATATGACTAGAGATAGGCAAAGTGACCTGGAGTCCAAGAGAGCGAGCCAGTCATTTATTATTTATGTATTTATAATGCAAATGTTATAGACATTACATATTGTACACAAATGCCTAGAATATGATAGATGACGGATGGACGGACAACCGATGGCAGGTGTCCACTGCGAACCAGGAGCTGTGTCCACAGTGTGTGCCGACTACCTTAGGTGCCACCCCCAGGGAACTTCCGTGAAGGGGGTGGGGGGGACAATGAACAAACGAAAAAAAAATAACAAATGGGAATACATGTCATAAAGGACAACATCTGAGCTGACATGCAGAGTGTAACAGGAGGTTCCTGTGTCAATGTGCCAGAGAGAGCATCTTCGAGGAGCGGACATAAGTCAAGCCCAAAAGGCACCACTGTGGGAAAAATCAGGGGCAGGGGGAAGGTGGTGGCTTAGAAGGGACTGCAGGGGCTCTGCAGAGAGGGCCCGGGGAAGGGGAGCAGGAGGGGAGGAGGGGGTCTGGGTCAGGCAGGAGCCTGCTGAGTGGGGCAAGGGGAGGCGTCCAGAGGATGTGGTGCTGGGGAAGGCGTCCAGGGACCGGGCAGGATTTTCCTGGGCAAAGGCAGAGGTGGCTGGGCATGTAAACCTCGGGCATAAGGGGGCCTGCAGGGCAACAGCTGTTGAGGGGCAGGAACGAAGTGGAGAGGCTGGGAGCCTCACACTGAGAAGGGTGTTGGCCCAGCCCCTGGACCTGCCTGGTCAGCGTGCATGTGAGCCCAGCAGGTCTTAGGGCGCAGAGGCCAGAGGTCTGTGTCAGGGAACACTCACTTACTTAACGTTTGTCCGTCTTCAGCTGTTCCCTGAGCTGTGGCCTGTGGCAAGAGGCACCGGGCGAAGCATTTTATATGTAACCCCTTTGCCCCAGGTTGTGCGGCAGCTGCTGTCACTGTCCCTGCTGGAGCTGGAGCACCTGAGTATGTCCCAGGCCACAGATGAGGCTCTGACCCCAGCAGTGTGGCCTGGGGGCCTGGCCTTGCCCCTGGGTATATCTGCCACCTTTCAGCTCCACATCCCGTGCTCTACTGTGAATCCGCCTTTTGAGGCCCCTTTTTGCTGGCCCAGGAGGCCTGGCCGGGGCCTTGGCAATGGGGTCATGTCGGCATTCCTCCTTGGCACTGCCCAGCAGCCTGCCCGGGGCTTCCTCCTGAACTCCCAGTGGCTGCAATGCGGCACCCCTCCCCACTGCCCCTGCCGTCTGAGCCCGGGTCCTGAGCATCCAAAGTGCTCCCTTTGGCCCTCCGATGCCCGCACTAAATTCCCTCTCTTTAAATGCTCTGCGGGCTTCCTGTTTTCCTGGCTGGATACAGGTGGGCAGCAGGCGCAGTGGCCAGGGGACCAACACTGGCTGACTGCAGGCACTCAGGCTGGTTTCCCTTTCAGGCAGTGTGCTCTGGGGTGTGTCCCCAGGGTGAGACCTCCAGCCCCGTGAGGCCGCTGAGGACCAGCTCCTTGTAGGAGCTCCAGCCCCTGTTCTTAGACAGTTGGTTGGCTTTTGTCCTCAGGCTGCAAAGTGGTCCCCACAGCCAAGGCTCTGTGCCCTCCGCTTCACCTAAAGCAAGAGGGGGACGGTGAGGGAGAGGGTTCTGTCTTCATGCAAGAGGACCTTCTCCCGCAAAGCCTTCCGCAGACTCCCAGACCTACAGGAGACCATACCGCAGGCCCCCTCTTGCTGGGGGATCTGGGAGAGTGAGGGCCTGGCACTTTCAGCCTCTGCCGTTGGGGTGGACTCAGCCTCCTGGAAAAGGAGACAGATGGCCCTGCAGTTAGGACCTGTGTTGGCCTAGGGGCCACCTTGCTGCACTGCACCCGGTCCCTTCAGCCTCACAAGCAGCTGACACGGCTCATGCCTCATAGCTGAGACCAAGTCCAGGACACTCCCAAGTTTGCAGTGTTTCTGACAAGACCCCTCTGTTATCCGGCTCCCTGGTGGGGAACTCACGATAGGAGGCTGACAGGGCTGTGGCCCTGGGGACCATTCCCTCCTGGCATTACTGTCGGGGCCTCTGAGTGTGTGCCCGAATCCCGAGGCTGGGCGTCCCTGGAGATGGTGCACGGTGTCAGCAGACACGGCCTCCTGAAGGTCTAGCTCAGATGTCGCCTGACATGGGTCTTGAACTTTTCTTAACTCCTGTCTTTCTACGCCCCAGTGCTGGTCTGGCACACACATCCACTTCCCCTCCTTCCTCCCACACACCTCCTGCGGCTGTCTGGGCAGCTCTCTTCAGTCCCCAGTCCTTACTCGGCCACTGTGTATATTTAACTCTGGCTCTCCTTGAACATCCGTCCCTACGGCCCCTTTATCCTGCTTTCCTGGCCGTCTGGCCCATTTGTCTGGTCTCCATGGCGATGAGCACCTTTAATGGATGCGCAGTCCGTATGAGGTCACACCAGCTGCATTTTGTCACCTCCCGCCTGCACACACCCCATTTCACACAGCCTGCTCTGCCCCCAAATCACCAAGGTGCACCGATGGTCTAGTTTTGTCTCCTGAGATTCATTCCCTCCCATTTTTCGTGTTTTCTGCCCAGTTTTAAGTATCTCAAAGATGCTTTCCTGGAAACTTTGCTGATCTGCTCTGGACCTTAGTCTCCTGACTGTGGGTCAGGGGCAGCCGGTGCTGACATGTGGTGCAGACTTTGCTCTGGGCACCGTCTAGAAGGGAACAAGCTGCAGTGTCAGCCAGGCTGGTTGGAATGTCCACACAGCCACTTGTTCGATGTGTTCAGAAAACAATTCCTGAGCACCTGCTGTGAGCCAAGCCCTGAGAATACATTGTTGGGCTATATAGTCTCTTCATGCAGCCTTTTGGCTGGTGGAAATAGGGTTGCCAAATTGAGCAAATAAACATACAAGATGCCCAGTTAAATCTGATTTTCAAATAAACAACATTTTTTAGTGTAAAGTATCAATAGTTGTTGTTTATCTGAAATTCAAATTTAACTGGGCATTCTGTAACTTAGCTGACAACCCTAAGTGGGAGAGAAAGGAAACAAAGAAATATGGACATAACATGATCCAAGGGTTCTGGTTGTTACTGAGAAGAACCCAGTGCTCTGCAAAAGCATCTCAAAGGGCCAGGTGGATGGTTAGGGACAGGCTCACAGAGCTGGGAACATGGGAAGGAGCCTCCATATGCAAAGCCCAGGGGTGAGCATTCCAGGTAACAGAACAGCACATGCAAAGGCCCTGTGGTGGGAAAGAGTTTGATGTGGTCCTCAGTCAAACAGGCTAGTCTGACTGGATGGAGGGGCTGGCAGGCAGGTGTGTACAACTTGAACTGATGACATGATCGGCCTGACCACAATGAGCAGGTGCACAACAAATGGTAGCTAATATGTGTTATTATTAATAATTATCATTTTCAAAGTCAAGCCAAATAGGAGTTTCAGACATTGTGTGGAACACTCCTTTAGTTGCTAAGCTGCCATATTTACCTTAACTTTTTAGAAAGAGGTCATTTCAGTGCATATGGTACTGAGTACCAACCAGCCAGGCATAAGATAATCACCTGTATATTTAAAAATTCTCTTAAAAAAATGCAACTTAAAGAGTTGCAGAATATTGTCTGACATTCCTATTTTCCATCATGCTACATTATGAAGTCAACCAGGATACATCCCATCTCCCCACCACAGATCACTAGGAAAGTGTACCACACAGCTGTCAGTCAGCAGAGATGCTGGGCGTCCACTCGTCTCTTGGCACTCCCCTGACAGTCTGCATCGGCTGTGTGATTTGAGGCCGGTCACTTGACTTCTCTGAGACCTGGTTGTAAACAGGAGTAAGATAACACCTTGATGCAGAGGGTCATCACAAGGGTGCAGTGAAATAATGTCTGTCAAAGTGTGTGTAAGGCATTGAGGGCCACGTAAAGGAAGCGTGGTCTGACTGCTATGTCCCCCATACTCAAGCCAAGGAAAGGGAGGTGCAGTTAAATCGCATGCACAAGGGTTCAGAGCAGTCTGGAAAAATCATCTTCCTGCTTTATTTTCCTGCGTAGGTTGCGTTCAGCCTGCTGAAGTGCAGAGAGAGGATCTAGAAAAGTGAGGGCAGTTCTGTGCCAGGACGTGTGTCAGGCTAAATGTCAGCTGACAGCCTTGAAGGGAGCGTGACTCACCTTCTCGCACAGCCCTGTGCCTGACAGCACTGGCCTTCCTCTTCTTCAGCTAAGCCCCAGCTAATATACCAGCAACAGGGACCGGGCAGTCTGTCTCCAGCAGAACCTGCTCTCAGTGGGACATGGTGGGCAGCAGCACTGTGGCTTCAGTTCTTATGACCCACTAGCCACTTGAATCTCAGTTTTCTCCTCTGCCACACAGGGGTCGGGGCAGTGCAACCAACGTCATGAGGTGGTGTGGATTCAGTGAGATGGCACAGCTAACATGCTTGGCATGGCACCTGGAGCACAGAAACATTCAGCAGTGGCCAAAGACTAGACCAACATCACCTCCAAGGCCATGGGAGGCACCATGTCACCATCTCTGAGTGAGTACACGTGCATGCAGATGGCATGAGCTCACCTAGCAAAGCCACAGCACAGCAGTCCCAGGCCCAAAGGCCTCCACATCCCCAAACCTTTCCTTTCCAGGTGCTCAGTGCCAGCTTCTCAACCCCCAGTTGGGGCTCTGGCCCGGTCTTCAGGCCTGTAAGTGGTGGTGTGAACAACAGCAACCCTCGGACTGGAGGCCAGGCCTCTGGAAGGAGATGGGGATGAGGATGAGGGTGGTGGGCACATCTTGGAATCTTAGGTGCTGCCACCTTATAGGGAAGTTAGCTGCACCGGAGAAGAGTGTAACCTTATATTTTTGCTGCACCTCAAAAGTAAACTTTACATTCTAAATTAATAGCTTGTCCACTGCCAGTATTTGTGGTTACTACCTGTAATGTAAATCTCTTTTAGAGATGTGTGAGAACAGCATACATAATGAAATATCAACATGAAACTTGATTTAAAGTGGCTTTTCATTAATATAACAAATGAAGTGTACCAAAATTTTAAAGTATATTCCTTTGGGCCTAATTAAAATACTGAACAAAATACATGTATATGTATATTTTAAATGAAGACATGCAGCAGCCAGAATTAGCTACAAAAATTAATTCAAATGGAAAAGTGCACTGCGAGCACGTTGTTATTACCAGCACAGCCAATCCTCTGCCTGAGAGAGCTCAAATAACGTGGTCTGATTTAGTGCCTGCGCCGGGTGGCAGGTGGCCTTCGCTTTAGAAATACTGCACTCTCACCAGCCCCACAGGTGCCTTCACTGCACGGCCTTTCGGTCAGAGGAGACTTTTCCATGCGTCTCAGGAAGTGTCCAGGAGCTGGGATCTCTGAGTGAGGAGCGCTCCCTTGGCCGGAGTGCCGTGTGCACAGCAGAGTGGCTGGCCCTCACCTCAGGGGCCCGGCTGGAGCTCAGGAAGGGGGCGTCTCTCTCTAAATGCAGAGCAGCCTTGACAGGCACCCAGAGGGCGTCCAGGACCAGGTGGCCAGAGGTCACATGGAGAGGACGGGACCACAGCAGGAGCAAGGATCAAGGAGTGGTCAGTGGGGAAAAGCAACTTGGTTCCACTGCTGGATCCGGCCGGGGAGTTGATGCAGCATATGCCTTCTCCCTCACCCAACCCGCTGGTGACAGTATACCAAAAGGGACACCAAAAACCAGCATGGGGGCTTCTAGCCCAGCATGGGACCCCAGGAGTCTGCTGGGTGTTTTGGGTTTGGGTGGGAGTAGCTCGCTGGTGACAATATTGCTCTAAGCTAGAAGATACCCCAGAGACCAGGCCACCTCCCCAGAAAGACCCCTTTGTCCATGCATGTGTCACCTCAGCCACCTGGGAAAGGGCCTTGTTTCTAGGCTGTGGAGCAGGACCCTCTGGGACATGGCTGGGCCTCTGCTCTTGGCAGGAAATCCCTCCTGGGCCACTGAGGGCCAACAAGCAGGAAAGCCCACGTTCCTCTGCCTGGGGAAGTGGAGAAGCATGTATGCTAACACATGTGTCAGGATGAAGCTACAGAAAGACGGACGCCCCCCAGGCAGTGGCCCTGTCTGTGAGGGCCGACCGGTGACCTGGAACCCTGTTCCTCACTGTGAATGGAGATATTCATGGTATCTGTCCTCTCAGGGCTGATGTGAGGACTGAATCAAATACTTCATGTGAGTTCCTCAGAGCTGTAAGGACTTCATAATCATTCATCATTATTCTGGTTATTTTGTAAGTTACTGACTCATATTCCAGTCCCTGGGGAAGCGAAGTACCATAATCATAACCGATATTTGTGCAACACTTTATAATTCACACAGCACAGCACCTTATGTCCTTGACGCATGTGATGGCCCAGGCCGGCACCGGGTCATTGCTCCTACCTTCCCTGAGGACACAGGCCCCAGGGGACAGGCCTGTGTTACACAGCAGCAGGAGGGTGTGTCCAACCAGAGAAGCTACTTTGAGCCTCTAGTCCTCCCACCATAGGGGGACCCCAGAGAAACCTCTGTAGGACTTACAGACTTCCCCCCCTTCACCCCAAGCTGAGGAAGAAGACACCCATTCTGGTCAGGTGCAGACAGCAGGGCTCAGCCTGGCCAGAACCGCCTCCTCAGAGCACTTGGATCCCATCAACTCCTGGCCTTACTTCTGTGCAGTTGCAGCCCGTTTCCATGGTGATGGGAGGACCCAAGGTCCTGGGGCAAACCTCTGTATTTCTGGAAGGCTGGCGGCTGCTCTCAAAATCTCTGTATTTTATTGGGCATTAACAGGCACACAGTAAAGACTTCTGGGCTCAGGGAATCCCTAGATCTTGAGCTGTCATGTATCATGCCTTTTACGATGGAAGGTCTGCGCACAAGTCCAGTTAAGAACATGCGCCGAGCCAGGCCTTTTCCCCAGGTCGGCTCCAGGAGGAGGTCTTGTGGTGTATGGTCAGCGGAGTTGGTGTGTTTAGTGGGACTGCGGCTCTTATTCAACTGACAGAAATACTCTCCGCGAACGGGCCGGGAGAGCCTTCCCTTCCTGCCTGGAGATCTTTCCTGCCTTCAGACTCTGCGTAATGCACCGTGACTCCATGAACGCAGATTCCAAGGAGCAGGGGCCAGAGGGGGTTTCCGACGAGGGTAGTGGCGGACTGGGGGCGGCGACCTGCCCATGTCCGGAGATTCCGAGGAGTGGTCAAGGTGGAAAAGGTTGTTTGGTCCCTTCGGTCGTGAAAAGCAGGGGCCTGATCCCAAGCCTTCAGAGGCTGAGAGGGTTGTGGGCTGAGTCACAGGACGGGTACCACACCTGGTCAGCGCTTTGGGAAGCCCACAGCACCCAGGAGGTGAGGGGGACAGAAGATAGAACGGGACTCCGGGGCCCTTGCAGAGGTTAGCGGCCAATGAGAGAGGAGGTTTCTGCAGGGCAGCGGGACTAGAGGGCACGTGTTGGCTACTAAACCGCTGAGACGAAGCCAGGTGGCCAGGTGAGCCCCCAGTGGGGGCCTCCAAACCCCTGGCTGACCCCCGAGGTGGGGTGCTCTCACTGACCCTTGTCTTTGCACATGCTGTTCCCTTGCCTGGAAAGCTCTTCCTCTAGCTCTTAGCCTTCACGCTGAAACTTCATTGAACCTTATGTGGATTTGGGGGACATTTCAAGGAGGGGACGGACTGGCAGGATTGGGATCGGATTGAACTTGGTGTGGAGAGCAGCAAGGGAGAAAAAGTGTCCGCATAGGTCGGACGGCTGTGTCTAGGCTGACTGCACAGATGCTGGGGACTCGGGGGGTGCTGATACTACAGGCAGCGGGGAAGCTGGGAGCTGGGGGAGGTGTCTTTGAGGGGGAGATGCCCTCCTTCCTTTTCAACAAGAGGACTTCCTTGTTGGGAGTACTGTCAAGGCCCGGGCTGAAGTCACCAGCAAAGGACGCTAAGAGGACTCAGGCCTGGGCCTGGGGACCTGGAAGTCCTCGGGTTGCTGAGGCCTGGGGGGAAACAGACCCGGAGGCAAAAGCACCCCAGGTGTGCGGGGAAAGAGGGAGGAGGTGGACATGGCCCAGGCACCCTCTTCCCCGGCGATTTTAACCCGGTCACATCAGCTCTGGCTTGCTTTATTGCTCTTAAAGAAAACCAAAGCCCCAGGATTTAAAATCTTTTGCCACTACTCCAAGACAGCAATTTTTAAAAAAGCATTCTTTAGCATTTGGAACTCGCTTAGCTGAAGGCTCTGGGTAGATCCCAGGAGCAGAACTGGGGTGTACTGAACAGGCAGCTGCAGGAAGGGCGCTGCCGGACTGCTGCCCTCCGCCGCCGTAGGCGCACAGGGTCCGCAGATCATCACTAACCCCGGACAGCTGGTCGCCCCCGGCGGGAAGGTGGGGGGGGGGGTTACAGGCTGTTCCTGAGCAGGGCAGAAGTGGGGAGAGGGAGTGCAACGCCCCTAGCCAGGGGCACAAAAGCCGGCGGTGGGGGCTTCCCAATAGCTGATAGGGGAGGGAGGAGAAGGCAAGACCCCGGGAAAGCCGGGAGAGCTGGAGCAGGGGGCCGGCCGGCTCTTGGGGCCGCGAGGACGGGCGGGGTCCCGGGTCCAGGTCGGCGTCCGAGAGGGGGTCTGGGCATGTCTTTAGAGCTGCTGCGGTCGGTGGGCTTCGGACGGCAGACACAGGTCGCGGCCCCAGTCCCCGTGCCCCCTTGGGAGTCTGGGCTCGGGCGTGGCTGTCGGCCCCCCGACCCAGCGGGAAGGCAGAGGGCGCCCCGCGTCGCCGCAGTGAGGCGGGCGGAGGGAGCGAAGCGCGAGGGCGCGCAGGCTCGTCCCCGCCGGGGCGCCTCCCTGGGCTCGCGCGCGGCTCCCGCGGCTGCCGGGAGGGGAGGAGGGCGGGCCCGCGGCCCCGAGGAACGCGAACGAGCGGACGCCGAGCCCCTCCCGGCCCTCCGGGTGTCAGCTGCGGGGCCCGGGCCGCGGGAGATGCCGCCCAGCCGGGGTCCCTGGCCTGAGCGAGCCCAGGCGCCACCTGCGCCCTCGGGGTGCGGGCGGGGCGCTTCAAGGGTACGCAGATGGGGCGCCGGAGGCCGAGCGCCCAGCCGCTGTTTGAGCCAGGCCCCGGGCTGGAAACCTGGCGACGCGTGTGCGAACTCCTGCCCTCGCCTGGGAGCTTTGCGGCCCCTCGGAAACGCGTCCCTGCGACCTGCTCGGCCCGCCTACTTGGTGGCGGGCGCTGAGGCGCGGGGCGCGGGGACCCGGGCCGCCCCTCCGCCTCGTGCGGGCCGAGGAGCACCGGCGGGCGTGGGTGCGGGGCGCCTCCTGGAGGGGCCGGCGAGGGGCACGCAAAGGTGTGAGATTCCACAGCGGCCCGCGATCCTAATTGGAAGTAGATGTTAAAGATGAGAAATTCAGTTCTGTAAAGTGAAATGTCATGGATTTGGTCTCAAACCCACCCCTAGCCTTTGGTATTTGACTATCTTTATCCTTGGCAGTGTGTGGGTCCCATGTTTCAAAGAAAGAACTTTAAAGGTTCATAAAGCTCCAAAGATTTCAAATAGCTCTTTGAAAAGCACTTTGATGGTTTAAATGCAGACACATGAATTACATATCTCTTAAATTACACAGGGTTTCAAATCTAAGAGAAAATGTCTTTGGCAAAATGGATTAGGGTTTGTCTTGTATGGGTAGTTTTTTAAAGAAGCATAAGTAGCATTTTCAGGTAGACAGCGGGAAGAAGAGAGGAAGGACACGTCAGGGGGAGGCAGCAGGAGCTCCCTGCCCCTGGCCCCAGGGCGGGTCTGTGGCAGAGAAGGGACACGCCCCCGAGCCCTTCCTGCTCCTCCCGGACCAGGGCAGTGACATGGCCACGTTTGGCTTCGGAAGGGCCATGGGCGAGCAATCCCAGCAGGGGGCTGCCCCCACTTTGTGCCTTCCCGAGCCAGATCAGTGGTGAACGAATGGATGCTACAAAGAACAAACGGATGCAGCAATCACTTCTCCACTCCTACTACATGTTTCTTACCTTTAAGAAACCAGTAGCACCCAGGGTCCCAGTCCTAGCAGGGGGAGGCCTGGTATATGGTGAACCAAGGCTTTCAAGTCAGGGTGCATGGGCTTGAATCCCTGCTCGTCCACTTATTATTTGGGTGAAGTCCTTAATCATCAGTGCCCTCATCTATAAAATGGGGTCATTGTGGTCCCTCAGTCACTAAGTTCTGGTAAGAATTCATCTAGATACATGTGAATCCCTTAGCCGAGGGCCTGGCCCACACCACCTGGGCGGTAATGGTGTGACAGTAATGGTGACAGTGGTGGTGGTGGAGGCGGTGGCGATGGTGCAGACGGTGATGATGGCAGTCACCTCTCAAGCTCTCTCTCAACAACCAGGTCTCGGTGTCACCCCCCCAATCCTTCCGGTGACTGTCCCTGTCGTCTGTGCCCTGGGTTTCTGTGCACAGCACAGTAGCACATTTCATCTCATCACCTTACACTGCTGGTCACTCCCAAGGGCAGGAATCCTGTCCCTGTCCCATGGTCAGCTCCATGGATAGGGAGCCCTCACCTACACAGCTACTGAAAGTCCTGTGGGGTGGCAGGATTGCCACCTCCCACCCCAAGAGCATCCCCTCTTCCCAGGCCTGAAGGACCCATCCGTTGATGAAGAGGATGTGCAGAGAGGTAGATTCTCCTGCCTTCCTGGGCATAGGGCACAGCTGGAGAGGTCCTAGAGCCGCCAAGCCATCCTTGGACAGTCTTAGCATTGGCATGTGCAAGAAATGTAAGGAAAGATAAAAATTCCCCAAACTGTTTCTTAGGACAATAAACTTGCCAGTAAGATTTCCCTGGAAGAGAGGGTTTGTGGAAGATAGATTTTAGGGGTCATGTTTCTTCCAGAAAGGCAGAAAATATTGGTGGGCTGGCCCTGTGGATGGACCCTGTCCACCTGGACAGCTGCCCCTCTCTGGTGGGTCCTTGGAGCCCTCTGCACAGAAAGAAAAGTCCCCCTGAGTGCTTCTCCCCCTTCCCTAGGAGTTCTTGGTTCCTCTCCCTTACCTCCAACCTGACAAGATGCCAGTCTTTGTTTATTTGGTTGAGTACTTGCTTCATACTTATTCATTCATCTGGTTCCTGTGCTCCAGTTCCAGCTGGGATTGTAAGGCTCTGGAGAGCCGGGCCCCTGATTCCCTCCCTCAAATGTCTCACAAAGTCCCTGGCAGAGGGGCACCCCATATTTAGCATCTCCCACGTGCACTGTGCTTTGTACATAGAGGATGTTGACTAATGTCCACTGAATTGACAAATGACCAGTGCAAGTGATGAGGGTACATGCCATCTTCTCAAGGCAGGCTCTGTTCCTGATGTTTCCAACTCAGGTGGCCCCAAATGCCACGTGCTTGTTGCCACAGCTTTGTCCAGGAGGACCACTGGCAGCTGCCATGTAAGGTGCCTCTGGAGGTGACCCACTGGTTCCAAACACAGCTCAGATTGTAAATGCAGCCCAAGATCTCCTGAAAACTTGCCTCCTCTCCCTTGCTAGAAAACGGTCTGGCTTCAAGCAATCTATATTATTAGATCTTTAAAACGAATCCAAACTCAGAAGTGCTTCGTATCTCCAACCCCGCCCCCACATCAGAATGTCCAGCTAAAAGCGCTAACGCTTATTTTACCAAGCAATCCATAGTGGATTTAGGGGCTACTGGGGGCGCGGAATGAGCTGGAAAATCCCAGCAAAGGTCCATCGTCACCCTAATCTCTATTAGGGAAATGGATGGCAAGATGGGGGTTACCACGCCTATAAATCAATGTTGTGTTCTGGATAATCGAGTACATTTTTCAAGTGTTATTCTCACTGTTTGGCGTGCATGGAACTACTCAGTTAGCACAAAGTTTGTGATCAATCTCTCCATCCTGCTCCCCACCCGGCCTCACCACCTCCTCCAAAACTTCCTGATATTTTATACATAAACCAGTTTGGATTCATGGGACATTCCAGCTAGTAAATGCTCTGAAGATTCATCTTTATGGACTAGCAGCCCAGCCTTGTAGCATCCCAGCTGCTCAAGATGAAAAGGAATTTTATTTGGTGTGTTATGTCACAGGGGGAGTGGATGCTGGCGGGTGCTCGGTTCTATTATCGTGTGTGCTGTTCTCCAGGGAGGAAGACACAAGGCGGGAGACAAGGCTCAGGGTGGGGCCTTCAGAAAAATGACGCTCTTCATCCCCCACTGTTCCAAGCTCTCTCAGAACCCTGTGAGGCTCCCCAAGATCCAAGGGCAGGGTGGGGCCAGTTGTCAGGTGTCCCGCTCATCATGTGACTGCACCCCAGCCCCCAAGGGAAGAGGGACCAGGGATCAAACAGATTAAGAGCTGCTGGGGGAGGGGACAGCCTTACCAAAGGAAATGAAAATAGTTGCAGTTTCATTTGCTTTAAAAGCACAGCCCTGGTAATAAATGCGCACAGCAAATGTGCTGAGCAAACACCTCAGCATTCATCAATATGCAGGGGCTGTTTATTGCCTCATAAACTTGGAAGCAAGTGATATTGTCTCTTAAATCAATGGCTGTGTGGACAGCCTTGGCGCTCCAGGAGAACAGGACTTACAGGCCACGCCAGCACTTAAATTAATGGCTGGAGCAGTGACTGGAAGGTGCTTAGTCACTGCCGAGGGAATCAGGAGCCTTTCTGGAGGCTGAGGAGCATCCTCAGCACACATCTGTGTCGGGAAGGTGGCAAGAGCTTCGGGTGCCCTGGGGCCTCCTTGCCTGGGAGCCACACTGCAGCAGGAAGGAGTGGAAGGTCACTGATGACTCCGGGGAAAGGGGAGGAGGTGAGTCTGTCTGCCTTTCTAGGCTGTGGGTCCCCCCACTGCCCATCTCCAGGCCCCCTACAGGGTCAATGCTGGAGGAAGACAGCAGGACAGAGGAAAGCCAGCCAACCAGGTTTCAAAAGGTGATCACGGGCAGTGTTGATGGGGGTAGAGGCCGCAGTGGGGCAGTTCCACAGGGCCCAGCCGCTTCTGGGAGGCACTGCTTCCCGTGTGGGGTGGGGACGAAGATACTTGCCGTGGGGGAAGGCTGCAGTGTTGATGAAGGACCTGCCCAGCTGAGAGACATTCATTGGCCACTCATGAAGGGCCAGAGCAGCCACACAGGAGCACGCTGGGCCAGGCTCCCCCAGGCTCCCTGGAGTGCCCTGAATGGTGGTCCCCAAAAGATGTACATACATCCCACTGTATGGAGCCTTTGAGTGCTTCCTCATTTGGAAAAAAGGTCATAAAGTTAAGGCTCTTGAGAGGAGGCAATTACCCTGAACTACCTGGGTGGGCTCCAAATCCAATGACAAGTGTCCTTATAGGAGACAGGCAGAGGGAGCTTTGAGACGGAAGAGGTGAAGACACAGAGGACAGGAGCAGGCAATGTGACAATGGGGGCAGAGAGGAGGTCATGGGAACAAGCCAAGGGACACCGAGGATCACCAGCAGCCGCCCGAAGCTCGAGGAGCGGCTTGGAGTGGAGGCCCCGGGCCCCAGCCTTGATTCAGACCTGGGTCTCCACACCATGACAGTACATTTCTGTTGTTTTAAGCCGCCATAGTTGTGGTAATTAGTAACAGCAGCTGCAAAGACTGATACCCTCATCCTCTTCCCCAAACTCAGAAAGCTCCATGATCTCGCCAGGGTCTTTCAGCAGCTGCATCTATCACTGGGCATAATGGGTTCTGTCCAGAAGTGCCCAAACCAGTGGGGACAATCCAGCCCCACAGAATGCTGGAAAAACTCAGCATCCTCTTTCCTTCTCTTGACCTCAGCAAGTGCCCATATGATAGCTCCATTCAAAGTGAAGGTGGTTTTGTAGCCTGAATTCGTTACTCCACTCAGGTGCACTATGGCTCCTGCCAGGTAAAAGCATCAGTTAAAGCATCAAGCGCCACTAGCATTTTATTGAGGTTGCACTTGGACTCGGGAACACATAACAGGAACCTGTGATGCTGGGCGTGTGGTTTGCATCTGGGCAGCTTATGTTGCCCAGAGTGGGTTCCTTGTCTGCACCCTAGCCACTTCCAAGTTAAATGTTTATTCTCAACCACCAACCCTAGGTGGTTAGTAGTGTCTTGACTTTTCTCCTTTGCTTCCCCTTCCTGTGTCTACCACAATGGCCCCAACCCCTTCCACCCGAGAAGAGTGGGCAGTGCCTAAGCCTGGGCAAAGCCATAATTCAGTCATTTTGCAAGTTGGTGAGTTAATGGACTTACCAACATGGCAGGAGTTTATATGGAGGAAGATTCCCCCTGAAAAATTAAAGAAGGTGCCATGGGGGAAATCTGGCATTCTCCCAAGAGCCTTAAGTTTGACCTTGATCATTTTGAGTGTGATATAAGGTTAAACTCTCTTTCTTAGAGGATCAGAAACCCTAAATCATTCACACCCAAAGCTAGAGTCCTTCCTCTCATGGGTCATCACAGGAGACAGTTATGGGCTCCAGAATGACAATTTATTAACCTATAGCGAGAAGTAATTAGGTTCAACTGTGTGAAATTGTCGATATTTGAATGCTTTTGACCACAAAACTGGCAATTTCACATGGTTCAACATTAATATCACCATGGGGATCTGAAATACTCAGATCTGTATGTCCACAATTGTCTCCTGTAGACCCCGTATGTGGGAAGCCCAATTATAACCAAAGAAGTACTTGGTGAGCAATGAACTGGAGCACAGTTTCTGGGGCTCGATAGTGAGAAACACAAAAGCAGGCCTGGGCAGCTGTCAGCTGGGAGCCGGCCTGGCACCCGAAGTCAGGCCACAGTGCCCTGTTGATGAACAAACACAGTTTCCCTGAACACCAACATCGAACAAGGCCACTCTGTGCCTGGGATGGAGAGAGGCAAAAACAAGGCCTCTCCACAGTCATGTCTGGATACGAAAACAAAAGAAAACAAACAACAAGTGCACTATTTAAACCACAAGATGACAACATGTCCATCCATCCACCTAGTGTGAATGACGGTCATCTTTTTGCCAGTTACAGCCTTAGCCTCGCTCCCTTCCTCCACCTCCCAGAAAAAAAATCAGTGATGCCCAATCGTACCTAATATGAGTGTTCTGATACCCAATCCAGAGCAGCAGCCCCCAACATCATCTACCACAGGCTGAAATCCTATAACAGGTTCCCCCTATCCCTCTACAGAGACAACCCAAAGTTCTCCATGGTATGTAGTTTCCCTGTGGCGACAAATACTAAGAACCCAACTTTGTTCAACTACCTATGTGTTCCTGGTATCTTTGGTAAGTGGACATTAATAATGGCATCAGGTTCTGCCAGACTGGCCTAGCCATCTCTGCACTGAGGACAGACTCACCATTACTACCATCACCACCATGACTATGACCTCCACCACTGTAACCACTTCCACCATGACCACAACCCCACCATAGCCACCACCACCACCATGACTGTGATCACCACCACCATAACCATCACCACCATGACTATGACCAACAGCACCATAACCACTTCCACCATGACCACAACCCCACCAGAGCCACCACCACCGTGACTGTGATCACCACTACCACAACCACTTCCACCATGACCATGACCACCACCACCGTAACCACCACCACCATGACCATGACCATCAGCACCACCAGCATTATCACTTCAACCATTACTATGAGCACCACCACCATTGCCACCACGGTTACCACCCCCACAGTCATTACCATCACCACCTTGCTGAGTGATTTATATGCATTTTTTCATCTTACCCTTCTTCAACCCTGTAGGGTAAGAATGTTATCTCCATTTTCCCAAAAAAGGCTGTTATGGCTCAGAAAAGTTACATAATTTGCTCAAGGTCATAAGCTAATAAATGGCAGAGCAGGGATTTGAAACCCCAGTCAGCCAGGGACACTCTGCTCCTTCCCACAAAACTGAATGGTCCAGTGCTTGGCCCAGAGGTATCCACCATGCCCACCTCCCCCTGCCCCGCTCTTCTCCTTCCCCTAGGCTTGGATGTGAGCACCAGCAGCTGCTTTGGAGACGCTCCTGCACAATCCTGGCTGACCCCCATCTGACTTGCAAATTGGGTTTTTTTAAGGTAGTTTTGCACGTGTTTTCTCTGGTCTCTTATGTGTAGATTTCATAATTTAACTTTTACAGGAAGATCTTATTTCCTTCATATCCAAGTTCTTGAGTCTATCTCCCTGTTGCCTCCATGTGCCAAATGCAGTGAACACATAAATTCTTTCCAGAGCCAAGAATAGAAACTAAGATTTATGAGTTTCAATCTATTACTGTAACCACCAGGATCACCTACTCCCCTTATCCTTTATTTCATGACCACATTTTTCTTCATAAATGGCACCTTTTTAAGATGGTACATAAAGAGACCCAATTCAAAGTTTTAAATTCAAATTATTTGGGCTATCTAAGAACATACTATGCATCTGAACTATGGGTGGAAAATACCCTTTTACATGCTTGAATAAATCCTAAACAGCTTAAAGGATTTTCTTCAATTTAAAAAAAAATAATTTGCTTCTGGACTGGGAAAAAAATATGATAAATTTCTACACAAAAGGAATACCTTGAGAGAGAAATAGCTTATGTGGCTGTGAAAGTCAGAGGCTTTTTAGGAAATGCACCCCAGCTTATAAGCAAAGCTTCCATGGGTGCATAAAGTAATGTCAAGGTATCTTCCAGAGAACCAGGCTCAGGGGGGGATGGAGGGTAGCTGAATTCTGAGATCTCTTCTTCAGAGTGTGTATGGGTGAGAGTGTTAAACATCCAACAGAGATAAAGGTTAGAAGCTGTCATTGGGCTCAACAATTTTAAATTATTGAGTATTTTAAATTACATTATCAACTGTGAAACAGGGCCTTTTTCTGTTAGGAAAAGTAGAGTGGCAGCTTGGCACAATTCACAGGGATTATAGCAAGCCCCCAGATGCCATAGGGGATGCCCCTTTTCTTTCCAGTAAGGCTGCTCCAAAATCCTCAAAAGAAACATCACTTGCCATAGTGGCTGCCCTTTCACTGAAGCTCTCTGTGCAAAGCACTTCCCACCTGTGAGCCCTGGAGACCTGGGGGTATCGCCTGCTGCTCCAGTTCCCTCCTGGGAGTGTTGGCGGCTCTCCAGGCCCCGGGTTCCCTACAGGCTCACAGACAGGGGTCGCTCTGCCTAGAAACTATCGCACATCAAAAGATGCCAACACAGTGTCTTCCTTGAGAAAAATGTGTCAGCCAGGTTCAGGGATTCTCGAACAGAGTGAGCGCCCAGTTGCTTTCCTCTCCTCAGGGCATCATTTTGTGTTAAATAGGAAAAAACCCTTAAAGGCTCCATCTCTTGTTGAGAATGCTCACCTCATGTTGCTTACAGAAATCCCCCTCTCCCGCCACAAAAAACAAAAACCCAAAACCAAACATAAACAATCAACAATCCCATCTCCTCATTGACCTTGGGCAGCTGCCATCAAGGAAAAGATGCTTTTCATCAACATCCAGCAGGTAATGCGTGGGTTTCGTTTTTTTCAATTTTACTATCTCACAATGGTGATTCCAGACAGATCTCAAGTGTTCAAAGGGCCCCTGCTCGGCCCTGTGGTGCATGGGATCCGCCACCTCTGATGTGGGCTCTGGACCCCTGAGGAAGTAGCAGGTTCTCAGCAGGGGTCTGCCCTTCCCGTGAAACGTCAGGTCCTCCAAGCCAAGGGCCAGTGAGTGCAAGCCAGCCCCTCTGTGCAGCACCCTCTGCCCCATGGGTGCCAGGCCCACTTACATCTTCTGGACCCAGCCTATAGCTGGACTTCTCTGAGCAGGTTGGAGAGCCTGGGGCATCTGCTTCCCAGGCCCCAAAGGCCTGGGGGCTCCTCCCCATACCTCAGCATCCTTCTGCCTCCCAGGGGCAGAGCCAAGACAGATCAGCACATCTGCAGCCACATCAGAAATACACTGATTTTTGTTACAGCCACAAGGCCCATCCAATTAAAAATAATCACTGGCCTGTTCCAAGTCTTTATTCTTGCCAAGTGCGTTGCCTGCCAGTCGCAGGAACAATGCCCTTTGTTAACATGGCCTCATTTGCATGGCTGATCAGAGAAGTTATGAAGTACCCCCAATACTGGAAGGTCCAGAGGTTTTCTGAGGTGCTCTCACACCACACTTGGGCCTTGAGGGGGTTGGGGCCAGGGCTGCTTTCCTCGTCCAGGTCTGGAATTGTCACTGACAGTGTTCCAGGTCTCTATCAGGGTCAGTGACATAGGCCAGAGTGCTGAAGAAGAGGCAGGCCAGAGGGAGGACGGCACTGCACCTGTAATCCGACCTGGGAGGTCTTTTATGGACGGCTGGTGGAGTGGGGGGGGGGGCCAAAGTCGCCCTCTGAAATGACAGAGCAAATGCTAAACACACATCTCTTAGCATTACGCAAACGCAAAGGGTGAAAGACAAAATGGAGAGAGGCAGGTCACACACCCATCCAAGGAGGGCTGTGTATATACACATCTAGGAGACCAATCTGGTGGTGGAGGCGGTGAACAGACGGGAGGAGACAAGTACTGATATCGGACAAACCTGGATTTCAGTCCTGCCTCTGCCCTTTGCTAGGTATGTGACCTTAGGCAAGTCACTTAACCTCTTCGAAGGCCAGTTCGATCATTAAATCTGGCTAATTGTACCTTCCTTCAGAGATTGAATTGCATTATCACTTATAAAACCTTTCAAAGAGAACCTGGCAAATACTAAGTGATTGATGAACAACATTTTAATTATATTTTACCATTTTTTGCAACTTTTGACAATCTCCTTAATGTCTATTTGCACAAGTTTGGAAGTATCCGGACACTCTATATTTAACTTTTTCCTTTCTGGTGGAGGGTAGTAAAGAAAGAGAACTTACACCCAAAAAAAGATTCACTGCCAAATCCCATTTTTCTTCCTAAGGATACTGTTTATGTTTCCAAGCTTTGCACAGTTTGCTTTTTAACCAAATTTCTGTAGAGTGTTTCTACAGCTAGAAAAGTGCCAGCCGTGTATCTGGGGGGAAAAGTAATCTTCCTGAATTTTAGGTTCCTGACATAAAATTAATCATTATTTTATGTATTTCATTCTTCTGAAATAAGTTTTTCTAGAAAGAAACAAATTATTTCTGACTCAAATTTGAGATTCCCATTGCTCTGCATCCTCTCCAGAACTTGGTATGGTCAGTCTTTTAAATTTAGCCCTTCTAAAGGGGGTGTAGTCACATCTCACTGTGGTTCTACTTTGCATTTCCCTGTTAATGAATTTGTTTTCAGCATCTTTTCATGTGATTACTTGCCATCCATATATCTTCTTTGTCATTATCTATAATCTGGCAAATTGTTCAAATCTCCTGTCTAGTTGTACCTTTTTTTTTCTGTTTTTTTTCTTTTTTGCTGTTTATTTTCTTTTCAATTGAGTTTTGAGAGTTTAAAACATATATATATTCTGGGTACAAGTCCTTTATCAGACAAGTATTTTGCAAATATCTTCTCCCTGTCTATGGCATATCTTTTCATTGTCTTAACATCTTCCAAAGAGCAGAAATTCTTAATCTTGAGGAAGCCCAATTTATCTTTTATTTTTCTTTTACTGGTCAAATATTTGGTGGTGTTGCTACAAAATCTTTGCCTAAACCAAGGTCACTAATTTTTTCCTATGTTTTCTTCTAGAAGTGTACAAATGCAGGTTTTATATCAAAGTCCATGATCCATCTGGAGTTGATTTTTGTATCTGGCTTGAGGTTTGGGTGGAAGTTTATTTTTACATTTGGGTATCAGTTGTTCCAGCATCATTTATTGGAAGGGTTATCCTTCCCCCATTGAATTGCCTTTGCACCTTCATTGAAAATCGATTGTCCATCTACATGTGGGTCTATTTTGGAGAGTGTCTCACTTTTGCTGGTATAATCCTGTATTGAATCTCTCTGCTCCAGGGACACCCAGACGCATGGCCCCCAGGGACACTCTCTCTGCATGGCCCTGCTCACTGTCGGGTGCCCCCACAGCCAGCATAGACTGCTCTTCTACTCTCCTGAAGCCCCCTGAGACTTTCCTTGGTGGGGCTTGGCTACAGATGAATGCACAGGTTTCCCAGAGGCTGCGGACAGAGGGTCCCCCATACCACATTTCCCAGGAAGCCTACAATGCAAAAGCACGTACCCCACGCTGGACCATAGCTCCAGATGCCCAAGAGGCTCGGCAACCCTGGCCAAGCTGGAGGACCCAGAGTCCCCCCACATTCCTCCCACCCACAGCTGAGTACCCCACCTCTAGTCCCCACTTTCTCTTATTTCCAATCAGGCTGGAGAAACTTCAAGAGAAAGTTTGATTAGAGGACCCCATCTGTCTTTTGGGAACATGGACGGCTAACTCCTCTGACAGCCGGTCTTGGCCACCTCTCCTGCAGCTGCCTGGGGAGCGCTGCACCCGCCGGAACATCAGAAGAACCTCTCACTTTCTTTCCCAGCAGTTAGGAGTCAAATGAAGCCATAACAGGCTTAACACTTGGCAAAGCACCTGGACACAACAGTATGCTTAATGAAATGATTAAATGTCTCCTCAGTGGTGCCCCATTTCATTTATTTAACTTTTATTGACCTCTAATGAATGTCTGCCAAAATACTGGCACAGTGTGGAAACGCACGAGCCAGGCGTCTGCCACCAGGCCAGGCTCATACCGGCCATGCGGCCCCCGCCTCCTTCCTCAGGCCTGAGCTCAGCGCCTCCATCCTGCTCTTTAAGCCTCGTTCCCTGTAGACAACTGAATGGGCACTGAACTGAAAAAAGTAACAATACAAATGTTTCCTTTTTCAGAGAAAACTGCTCTTGGCCAAGCAGAAATGCAGAGTGCTGTGCTCCTCAAGATGCCCACCACTCTACTAAGAATGAGGTGTGCCTTTAGGACATTCCACTGTCTGAAAATGTGGTTTTGTGAACAAAACATATTTCCATAGACTTCTTCCAAAGTGTGCCACAAAACTATTTTTACAAGAGGGCATTTTAATGGAGAAACCTGCCTACTTTATCCCTTCTGTTACATCCACAAAGCACCTTGTCATATGAAAGACTTTGAGAGGAAGGCCTGAATGCAAATTTCCCAAACTGACTTATGCTAAGAACATTTTGTTCAGCTAACACCTATTAGCAGCAGAGGGTTGGGAAATGGTGTTCAAAAAATTCCATATGATGTTCCGATAAAGCAGTATCTGTTGCTCTATTCTATTCAGCTAATGTCTTAGAATCAGTGAAGGCTGAGACAATGAGGAGTTTGGGGTTTTTCTGGGCTCCCCAGCATCTAGCTTAGGATGTGGGAGGATGCATGACATCTCCCAGCCACACTGGGGAGGTGGGTAATAGGAGCCTCGGCCACAGCGTTGCTATTAACCAGTTGATTAAGACTGCTTGGAAACCCCTCTCCCAAAGCTGGCATATACTGACCTATGGTGACACAGAATGTCTCTAGCACGTAGGGTTTTTTTTCTTCCTTCTCACACTAGTTTTCCAGAGATTCACTTTCCCCAAATGTCATGACGGAATCAACAACACGTTTTCTGACTCACCCCCTTCTGGGCTACATTGCTATCCTCCGAACTCTTGGCTAAGGGTCAGCTGTGGAAAACTTCCAATCTGCCTTTTAAGAGGTGTCAGCCATGAAAAAAATAGGAACGCTTCAAGGAAAGTGGCTTTGCCTTCTTAGCTTAGTGCCTCTGCTGCCACTATGGCGGGATTCGATGACGCGCCGGCTGTCCCTTGTGAAATGAGCTCTCCCTGCAGTCAGGACACCCAGAAGCCACCGACTCAGCAGCTCCGTCTCCCCCTCCCCATCGCTTCCCATCGCCCTGCACAATGCACTGTGTTGTCATCTGGAGGGTGTGCAGTCATTCTAATTCTTTATGCCTTGTTATTCTGTCAATTTCTTAATCTATTTATGCTGACTTTATTTTTAGTGTGCCTATTGTGAGAGCAAATCCTGAAACTGCCTTGGCTGTTTTCTGAAAATGACCGTTACCAAACCATAATGCAGACCCGGAATAAAATAATGTAAGCCCCAGGCGGTTTCTGGGCATCTGCTGCAGCTGTCTACTTTCAGAGCTGCATGTCAGTTCTCCCCTCAGAGGGGCTTGCCTGGGAGAGGCAGCTAGGGAAGCGACGTGGTGTCATATTTAGATGAGCATCTCTGCGTCTCGCTGAAAATGCTTGCTGCTTCTTTGGGAGAATTTCTTCAAACACTAATAAATTCCCTCCCCCTCCCTATCTTTTGTTGGCAAACTATAAAAAATGCAAATGATCCAGAAACCAATTATTTTTAGAAGGTTGCAGCTGTTTTGCTGTATTCACAAGACATGGTGGGCACATTTAGGGTGTGCGTCCACAACCACACACATGCGGAAGGCATCCGACAGCTCACCACAGACACATCTCTTCTCCAGATATGAGCCATTACTCAGCCGAGTCACCGTCAAAGTGCGTTCCACATCCGAAGAATCAGGGACTGCTAAGGGGCACACACATGCCAGAAGGTGACTGCCGGATGTCTACCCAGTAGCACAATGGAGCTCAACCTTCTCCAGCCAGGAAATGCTAGGTGGAGAGGCAGCAGGCCTGCCCTGGAGTTCTTCAGGCAGGCTGTGTCCTTCCGGCCACCGTCCAGATGAGGGTTCTGAGGTCTTAAGCCGTGGGGTGTTTGGGAGTCACAGCCACTGATCCCACGGGTGGACCTTAGTTAGATTTAGAGCTCATAATTGCAAGTATTCAAGTATTTCTGTTCTAGTGGTTCTCAAAATGTCAGAATAGTGTACCTGCATGAGAAAGCTGTCAGCCTGTCTTGCACCTTCCATCACGCTCACCCCATACTGTTCCTGGCCCACCCAGCAGCCATTCCCAGCTTTTCCTGATTCACCCTGCCAGTGGCAGCTAGATTTGGCAAAGGGAAAGGGCAGTCACAATGGCAGCCTCACAAGGTGCACTTTTCCCAGTCTAAGCAAATCACTGCAAGTCCACGATTGCTCTTGCACTGGGTATATGACCCAGTTGTGGCCAATGAGACACAGGGCAAATCTGCTGAGAAAGTCAGGACAGATTTTTTTCAGCTAAAAAAAATAATAAAGTGAATTACGTAAAAAGCCTTTCTGCATTTTTGCCTCCTTCCTGCCTCAAAGAACACTTTTGTGTGTTGAGGTAATGCTTATGGCTCAGTGGTGTCCTGTGGCCCTGAGGTGGCAGGCCTAGGACAGCCATGTGCTGAGGATGGCAGAGTGGGGCCCTAGGAAGCCCTCCAGCCCCTGCACCCATCCTGGACCTGCTGACCTCCAGACTTCAGGCTCTGGGGGGTAACCACCTCTTGCATTGCTCAGCTACGATTGTCAGGTATTTTGTTACTCGTGGGCAAAAGCACTCCTGACTATTGCAAGGCTCTTGGGTTGGAAGCGACGTTCCAGCTCTCGTGACATCTAGAGTCACTGCCATGGGCTGCTCAGATTCCTGCTCTAACATTTCCATGAAACGATCTTCCAAACTGTGCTTAAACAAGTTGAGAAGCAGAATCTCTTTCTCCTGGAGCACCCAGGCTGTGTTTGGCACCCCTGCTGGAAAGTCTGCTATGCCACGAGAGAATTCAATTCACCAGTATTCTGGAAGGAGGCAAGCTTAGGAGGTGCCAGGGTGGGGGCTGAGCCTACCTGTGAAGGGCAGCAGATGTCAGGCTTTATTGAGATGTAACTCACATACCATACAATTTGCTCATTTAAACTCCACAAACTCAGTGTTTTTAGCATATACGTAGATCTGCACAACTATCATCAGAATCAATTGAAGACAATTTTCAACACCCAAAAAGAAGCCCTGTACCCTTTAGCTATCAGTCCTCTACTCTGCATCTCCCCTCCCACCTCCAGGCCTAAGCAACCACTTATTTTTCTGTTTCTAGAGATTTCCTTATTCTGGACATTTCATAAAATTGAATCTCATAATATGTGGTCTTTGTACTGGCTTCTTTCACTTAGCACAATGTTTGCAAGGTTCATCCACGTTACAACATGTATCAGCACTTCATTTCTTTTCATGGTCAGAAAAAAATATTCCATTGTATGGATATACAGTCAATTCTTGTTATTTTTGGTAGTTACATTCTACAAAGTCACCATGAGCTCTGAATTAGCAAATACTACCCCATTACTTCTAGGGGACATCCAAGTTAGGTTTCTGCAAACCTCTGGCCACAACACTTTCATCAATCAATCAATACACAACCTTATTTTATGGGTATTTTTGTTTAAAGATGCCTTATTTAACACATATTATTGGTTCATTAGCATGAACTCAAGGCCAACCACATTATAACTCATTTTTGAAAGAGCGGGGTATCCGTGCGGAAGGAGTGTCTTCTGAGAGAACTAGGATAGACATGCCTGCAACAACCCAAAGCTGGCCCACAGTAGGGTGACCAACTCATGTGGGCCTTGGAAACCCTGAGCTTTGGGCTAAATCCAGACAGTCCAGGCAAAGTGGGGTGGTTGTTCACCCTACCCGCATCCCTAGACCTTCTATCCATGCACAGTTTGTACCTTCTACCCCTTAGTATGACACAAAACAAAGATGACCCCTCCTTTCACAAGAAAGAAGACCCTTCCAGTGTTTAAAGGTCTATCTTGGGTCTCCCACGACTGCTCAGGCTGGATGTCTTCAGTTTCTTGGACCTTCTCACATGGTGCAGAGCAACAGAGGTCGCTGGCTAGTCACCAAATATACCCCTTTTTCTGGCCACACTGCCCTTCCAGCCTCTTCAGAAGGTAGGTGTGGCCCCGGGAGTCCTAGACTGTAAGTGGAAGGCATGTGGTTACTTCCAGGCATGACCAACCATGGTCTCCACATTCTTTCAACACAATCCAGACACCTGTAGTGACCACAGGCAACAGCTGAACAGTAAGTACATCATAAGGGCTTCATGAGTCTTAATACGCTCAACAATTCTGAAGTAGAAACTATTACGAGCCCTGTGATGTAGATGAGTAAACTGAGGCACAGAGAAGTTAACTAATTTATCCCCAGGACAACTGGCACCAGCCTAAATTCTTAGCTCTGAGGCTTTTCTATGCCCAGGACATGTCCAAATCCAGGTGTTACAGACACAAATACAGAACATGGAAGCGCCAGGGACAGCTGGCCCTCCCCTGGGGAGCCCTTGCAGTCACCACCCATCTGCTCACGAGGCACCAGTTAGGTGCAGCTGCTCGGCTGGCTGCTGAGCCCTGGGGCTGCGGATGCACTCAGGCTGTGTTTCACCATCTTACCCATGGGGATTTTGAAGGAGGTGAGGATCTGTGCCCAGAAGCAAGGAGCCTGGAATCAGGGAGGGGTGTGCCAGCTCGGGGCTCCAGGCGCCCCGCAGCCCAGAGCTCTTCAGGACTTCTTGCCTTGAAGACACAGGAAAGAAAGCAGAAAGCTTGCCTTCTTGGGGCCCGGGGTGTTCAGAGAGGCCTGACCCAGAACCAAAAATTGAGAGTAGGACCAAAAATCGAGAGTAGGAGCAGCTCTAAAAGCCTGGCCATTTTTCTGAGAGCGTCAGGCTGAAAAGAAGTAATGGGAGTGTAGGCTTATAGTTTATCCAAGTGTGTGGTGAGAAGAATCGGTCTCACCTTCTAACTCACTTACTAAAAAGGTGTTCTCGGCTGAAGACCTGCTCAGCCAGACAGCACAGAGGGATCATTTCCTAGGTTTCGGCAAAGTATTGTACAGGCATTGGCCAAGCAATATACAGAGATGTGTAATCCACGAGCTTAACCCTCACAAAACGATTCTCTTATCGCTTACAGCCTGCGTACTGGGGTGGGGGTGGGAGAGAAGAGGAAGCTGAGCGCCTGGATCGCTGGGGGACAGCAGAAGCCCACTGCAGCAGGACAGTGGCGATGGTATGCTGTCTGGAGTCTGCGGCCTCACGTGGCTCAAACTGATTCCTATGCGCGGTAAGGGCTGCCTTCAGCAAGCAAAGGCCTGGGGTCAGGATTTAGAGCCATTCAAGGGCCAGAATGTCTGGGATAAAATCCTTCTTGAGGTCTCTTGTCTCCTCAGCCTATTCTGACCTATCCAGCCGCTGGGAAGGAAGCCGCAGGAGCAGCCAGCCCCCTGCAGCGGGACGAGGAGCCTCTCCCAGCAAAGGGCTGAGAGCCACCAAGCTCTAACAGGCCAGGGTGGGTTCAGCAGCTGACAGACTGCAGGTAGCAGCAAAGCCTGGCAGGCCAACCAACCTCACTTCACATATTCTGTCCTGAGGTCTGTCAAGATGTCCACAGGGCTGGCTCCTCCTGGGGGCTGGAGGAGAGCCTGGCCAGGCCTTTCTCCTTGGCCTGTGTGATGTTCTCCCTGCATGCGTATCTGTGTCCAAATGTCCCCTTTTTAAAAGGACGCCAGTCATCCTGGAGTGGGGCCCACCCGTATGACCACATTCTAACTTAATCACCTCTTTTCCAAAGGCCCATCTCCAAAGGCAGTCACAGTCAGAGGTACTGGGGGTTAGGACTTCAACATCCTAATTTGGGGGATACAATTCAGCCATGACACACTATCCACACCTCAACACTGTTCTTTTCTTTGTTGTTCTTTCTTTACTACTCCTTAAAGCATTTGTTAATGCCTGAGATCACCTGGCTTAGGGGGTGTCTTTCCCACTTGAATGCAACCTCCCTGAGGACGGGGCATCCTCTTCCAGGCCCAGCACATGTGCACAGTGAGTGAGTAAACCCAGCTCCCACCTGTACCTGTCAGTGGCTTGCCCCCTGCTAGGGACAGCAGCTCCCCCCTCCTGCCCTGCCAGGCGAGCACAGCCCTCGCTGCCTGTGGCTCACCGGGTACCCCACTGCTGGCAGAGAGGAGGTACCCGAGCCACCCCAGGAGGCCTCGGTCACAGAAGGATGAGTTTTTCTGTTCCCTGGTTATCACATTCTTTGAAGATGAAAAAGTCCATCACCTCCCTTTAATTCACATTTCTCTGTGAGGCCTTGATGATTATTTATTTTCCATAATAATCTGCTTAATATCTTTGAAGACTTATCTCCTGTGTTTAGCAGCCCAAATGCCAAGGGCAGGTAGGTACCATTAGAGGAAGCCACCTGGGCCTGGGCCGGGGCCGTGTGACCAGACTGAGACTAAGGAGGGGCTACTAGAGCTGTAAGCCTGAGGCTCTCTGGGGCACCAAGCTCTTTCTGGAAAGAGCCACCACCACCACCACAATCACCATCACCACCACCATAATTGCCATCACCACCACCATCACCACGACAATCACCATCACTGCCACCATCAACACTACAAGCATCACCATTACTACTACCACCACCACCACTACCACCACCAGCACCACCACCACCACCACCAGCATCGCCACCATCACCACCACTACCACCACCATCACTAGCACCACCAACATCAACACCATCACCACCACAACCACAACCACAACCACAACCACCATCACCATTACTACCACCACCGCCACCATCACCACCACCACTATCAGGGCCATCACCACGACTTCCATCACCATCATCACCACCACCACAACCATCACCACCACCACCACCATCACCACAACCACAACCACCATCACCACCACCACCACTACCACCACAATCACCATCGCTACCACCATCACCACCACCGCCATCACCACCACTATCACCACCATCATCATCATTGTCACTACTGCACCTACCAAGCATCCACCCTACACCAAGTCCTCTATTAAGTGCTTTACCCACAGACTTCTAGAAATAGCACTCTGAGGCCAAAACACTTTTGTCAAAGATGTGGTAAACCACCACAAGTTATGAAAATATAGGTGCAAACAGCACATACGACCCTCACTACCACACATGTAGCCAGCAACCAAGAACCTCAGTGACATATGACAATCAGTTCTGGGGCAGATGGGGAGGCTCTGTTCTGTTGGCTGCAAGTTGCTCCTCTAGGCTGAGTGTGGCTGGGAGCCTTAGATTCTCCCTGCAGACCTCAGGATCAGCCAGGATGACTCTACTCTGTGTGTGTGTCAGCTTTGTGACCTTGGACAAGCCCCTTACCCACTCTGAGTTTCAGTGCCCATGTATGTAAACTCAGAATAATGGCTTGCAGACATGAATGAGAGTTAGTGCGCGCAAGTCCCCGGAGCACAGTCTGCTGTGGCAGGGTCTCCGGAAACGGTAGCCTCTTCACTGTTTCTGGCTCTTCCCAAGTGGCTGGGAAACATGCATGGCCAAGGAAACGGATGTGAATCTCCTTAAATATCTGGCTGCTAGAGAAGGTCAAGCAAAGAGTATGCAAATGAGGAGGGGAGGGAAATGCCTCATGTGAAGAGAGGCGGCACCAAAACAAAACCGAGCTAACACCAGAGAGGCTGGGAGATGTTCTCTGCATTTGCAGAACCAGGCAGCAGTGAGGGTGCTTCCAGCAGAGGGAAGGGAAAGTCCTGGGGAAACTGGGGAAGCCTACAGGGCAATGTGTTTGAAGGTAGGTGGCACAGGCCTTGGCCCATAGGGTCTACAGGGACCCCCTGGCTGTACATCCCTTCAGTCTCACTGTCTCCCCATTAGGAGCCAGGAAGCCAGCCCATATGGGATCATGTGTCCACCCCTAATCACTGCCAGGGAGATTAGCTTACTCTTGGGCTTGGGCCAATCAGAATGCAGCCCTGGTGGTGGGGAGCTGACCCCCTGAATGGTGAGTGTTGCCCTGGCCTCCCCTGATGAGACCACGAGCCACAGAGGAATACTTTGCACCACAGCCTGAAGCTGAGGAGGGCTGTGGTGGGCAGAAAGCTGGGCTGCTGTCCTGAGTGAGCAGCCGGCCAGCGGCTCTGGGCACGCAGCAACAGGAGGCCACAACACATATTCAAAAGGATCTAAAACAGACAAATGCCTTCCTTTAACAGGAATCCCACAGAGCAAAACTTGGGGCACACATGAGAGTAGACTGTGGGCATGGGGTAAGGGGTGCTCAGGCTGCAGACGCTCCAGCCCGGCCAAGGGCTCCAGGGGTGCTCCTGGGACCTGCAACTGCCCAGGACGGGCTGAACTGCCATGGAAGCTGCTTCTTTGGGCAGCAGTGGAAAGCCTGCCCCGGAAGGGAGGGCTGCCCTCCCTGACACCGTGGTCTGGGGCCTGAGGGCCAGGGGCAGTTAGGGCCTTGGTTTCCCAGCTCCCTTGAGGGAGGTTTCAGGATGAGAAGACGCATCGCAGGGGAGACTGGGTCCCAGGGCCCTGCTCCCGGCGCCGAGGCCCTCCATCCCCACTGGCTGTTTATGCCCAGGCCAGGGGAGAGGCTGGGCACCAGAGGTGGGACCAGAAAGAGGTCTCAGGCCCCGTGGCTCCAGCGGGCGCTGAAATCGAGGTTGTTCTGTCCATCTGTAAACCGGTGAGGACAGTGCCCTTGCGCACCGCCGCGTGGACTCTCACCATGGCCACCCACGGTGTGCAGCCACCAGAAACCCTGGGTCAGGCAGAGGCACTCTGGTGCAGGTGAAGGCTCACCTCACAGGTTTTAGCATATTTACTCCACACTTTCCAGACCATTTCTGGTAGTCCTTGATAAGAATGACTACTGGAGTGTTGTTTTTTAACAGCAGGAAACTGCCCTGACCATCAGGCTGGGGTTTTCAAGACCCTTGAAAGAGGTCCCCAGGGCCCCTAGAGACCTAGGCCTGGACACTCCAGCCCTCCTTTTAAAAAAATTAAGATATAATTAACACAACATGCACTTCGCACATTGCAAGTGCAAAATTTATTTCAGGCCCCATTGACTTCGCTTCTTCTGCCGCAGTGATGTGGGCAGTTCTTGCTCTTCAAAGAATTCTACTTTGTGGCAGAGCCCCCACCACAAGGCCCCCCAGGCCCCCTGTGGCGTTAAGTCACAAGGAAGTATCAGGACACAACTGAGCCAGTCAACTCCCCTATCCTCCACACCACACCCCTGGCTTGTTAAAAGGGCACAAACATTTTGTTCTCTAAAAACTTCTGAAGCTCTGGAACAGAACACCACACACACACATACACACACACACAGGAAAATGACAGGACATGACAGACACCTGACAAGTGCACTAGGCTTGTGTTATTGTGAAAATGGGGAGGAAAGATTCCTTCTTAGCCCTCCCCCCACCTAATTTCTCAGAGACCTTGTGAAAAAAATATTCACCTTGAGAGAAATTACTCAGACCAATGGAATCCCTTCCCCCTACCGGTGGCAGTTTCACTCCCGGCCACCCCAGGCCCTAGCCCTTCCTCTTTAGCTATTTCAGCGAATACAGATGAGGAGGAACATGGAATGTTCTGTCTTTAGGAATTTGGAGCCCCAGCCAGTCTTAAATTGAGCCACCCATCACCCACCAGATTATACCATAGAACTGGTTTAATGACAGTAACATTATTCATTTGACAACAAGCAATTGAATGTTATTTTTTGCCTTGACCCTGACAGATCTTCTAGCCAGATAAGTGGTATTTTACATTTGAAGCAATTACGGTGGTAATTACAGAGATGGCTGTCATTAGGAAGGTGATATTCTAGGAAGAGCGTCAGAGGCTCCTGAGCACGGTGCCCCAGAACCCCCAGTTGTGGGCCAAATTGGAATTTTTAATCAGACTCTTCACCTCTCTGCTTGCTTTTTGGAAACAAAGCCATATCATCTTGAGGTGTCATTTCCTAGTTTGGTTGGAAGTCTTTGGAAAACCGGCTTCAATGGAATTTAAGGCTGACGTGGAATATTTTGGTGACTTTGACCCGGTGGCTTAGTAGACACAAATTGCGATCGCAAAATCACATGAGCAAAATTGTAACTTTATTTTTCTACAATTAAACTTCATTTTTATCCTGAACTCCATTTCAGTCAAATGGCAAAACACCTAATCTAGTAAATTGCAGGTAAACTCTGACAATTTCTGGATCTAGCAGCCATTTTGTGCTTAAGATGGGTTAAGATCAGGATTTCTCCCCTCTTTCCCTTGACGGCACCTCCTTTCTGGAGCTGATGGGTGGGTGGTTGCTTTCATGGTGTGAGCATTGCCAGTATAGTCCGGTTCTTCACTCCTCTCTGAATCCAGATCCTTTGCCACCTAACTCTTCGGTCCCCACCGCTCTGACCTCAACCATGTGATTTGCTCAACCAATGGGGTATCAGTAAATGAGAAGTAATTAGAGGCTTGAAAAGGGCTCGCCTGATTAGACTTGCTTGATCTTCCCCTGGGCCGTTGCCAAGAGAAGGCCATGCCCACACTGGCCTGCTGACGCAGGAGAACAGACAAAGCATACAGCTGCCCACCCCAGGTGTGGTTCGGGCCGCCCCACATCAGCCAGCAGCCCCAGAGACGTGAGAGTCTTGCCTACATCAGCATCTGCTTGTCAGCCCACAGCTGCCGCAGGCACACGAGAGAGCCCATCTCAGGCAGGTGGGCCCCACAGGCTCAAGAGCTGAATCAATGCCTGTTGTTATTACCGCGGAGGGCTCGTGGTTGTAGTGCAGCATTTTAGTGGCAGGAAACAACCGATAGACGTGAGGTCATGGTAATCGTGGGGGAGCTGCTGCCCGTGGACATACGTGGCCCTCTTGTACCTCATCACTGACAGCCATTCCTAATGAGACCCACCGGCCAGGACTATCCTCTCTGGTGCTCACAGAGGCGGTCACGTGGGCTCGGGCTTGGTGGTCCAACAGTCCTCTCCTGGCTATTTCCCCATGACGGCGCCCTGAGCTGTAGCTCTTTCCCTCCGCTGGTGTTCATGCCTCCTCGGGGCACCAGGAAGCTTCCCGCCCTCTAGGACCCCCCTGGGACTGAGAGACTTAGGAATGCCAATGGACCCTCTCTTGCCTGGGCCTCAGGATAACATCTTGACTCCATCCCCCCTTAGATGCTATGGATTCTGTCTGTCCTTCCGGAGCTCCAGGCAAGAAGCAGGCCTGTGCCCTCTGTTCTCAGATTCCAAATACTTGTCTTCGTGATCTGTTGAGGGTGCCCCACCAGCCCTGAGAGTAGCTCCGAGTCTCCCCGTCAAGCCTGCCTGGAGTTCCTGTTGTCCTCCCCACCCCTACTCCCTGACCTCACCCCCTTCTAAGGGTTTCTCCAGCACCTACGCCCCCTTTCCCTCTGGGCTGGGCAGTCCTCATGAAGGGTGGGGGCGGGGGGCGATGTGACTTCTCATCTCTCCCCAGCGCACTGTTTCCGGCACACACTTCTGACTGCATCCCCTCAAAGTTTAGTCTCCCAACTCAGTACGCCCAGTGCTTGCTTTCAAGACAGTTATCTCTGTGCCGAGAATCAAGAATCGATTTTAATCTGAAAAGCCAAACCTTGCCACTCCCCACCCTCTCCCTGTGTCTCTGGGCCCCTTTATGTTTCCTGGGCAGTGTGGTCTGCTAAATTCACTGGAAGAGGGTGGTAACTGGACACAACAAGTAAATATGTGGGAGAGAAACTTGTTAATGGTACCGAATTTTTTCCTGTCTCAAGAATGTGATTCATTTGAGAATATTTTTAATTTGTGGTGACTGGCCAATCAGAGTTTGGGACAATGTCAGTAAAGAGTTTTTGTGGCAAGTAAGGGAAAGAACACTTGGCTGACAGCCAAACAGAACATTCCAACCTCAGGGCTGATGCTACCTGTGGGCCTCTGGGCAAGTCACTTAGCCTCTCAAAGCCTCAATTTCATCATCTGTGATACAGCGTTGGACCAGATGAGTGTTTTGGTCGGTTCCAGGTTTGAAGTTCTGTGATGCTAGGATTCATGCCAAGAACAATTAAGGCCTGAAGCCAGATTTTTGATCTTGCTGAACTGATCACGTCTCCTTCTTTAAACTGACAGTTTTCTTTTCAGTTTCTAAATTTGGTCATTTCTGTAACTATTGGACATGAGGTTGACAATGGACATCAGATAACAGTTAGACCCTGATGGAAATATCAGAAGATAATAGGAGAAAGATCATGGGCTTTGACGTTAGGCCAATCCAGGGTGCATACTAGTAGGTGTTCAACTGAAAATAAATAATAAATACCCAACTAGCAATGGCTTCAACCTTTACTGCTTATTCAATAAGAAGTCTGGGGGTGGGAGGTCCTAAGACTGGTTTGACAGCCTAGAGATGTCATCCTGGACCCTGGGCACATTCCAAGCTTCCATTTTGCCTCTTTAGCTGGTTAACTTTATCTTTGTCACCTCATAGGTCTAAAAAGGCTGCCCTGGAACACACACCTTACCCTCTCACAACACATCCACAGGCAGGAAAGAGAAATAGAGGACGCAAAGGGAATTTGTCCTTGAACTGTTCTCTCCTATGAGGGAGAAAATCTTTCCCAGAAGCCCTTGCTCTTGCTCCCACAGCTTTCTCTCCCATTTCATTGGCCAGAGTGGGTCCCCTGATCACTCCCACACCAGCCACTGGCAAAGGAGAACAGTATTCTTGTGACTGGCTAAGACAAATCATAATGCATTCTGTGGGGCTGGCCAGATTGCCATAAAACATTAGGTGCCATCAGCATGGAAAAGGGGGCTGGCAGCCAACAGGATCTGTCACCTGATTTTTAACTTGGGCTTCATTAACTGTGATCCTGACCCAAATTACTCAGCTTCTCTGAGCCCCATTTTCAGCATCTGAAAAATAGGGATAATCATCCTAACCTCATGGGACTGTGGGAAGGGCTAAGACAGACAGTGTGTGCAAAGCCTCCAAGACAATTGACCATACCATTCACATGCCACACATGCAAGAACTAGTAACTCTTACCCTTCCTAACATTACTGTGGATGACAGCCAGGGAGGATAGCCTTGCTGAGCTTTCTATTCCCAGTTTTCAATTTCGATAAACTCTATTTCCATGATAAGACATGCATGAGCATTGCCAAAGTCAACATATTCAGCTCCAGTGTTTACCACTGCGACACCTGCTGCTCTAACGGGCTCTGGGCTGTTTTGTACATATTGGTTTTGGAACTGTGGCTGCTGCACATTTTGTCTTCAGATTTCTTATGGGGGAGATTTAGCATCTGGCAGCATGGCCTCTGACTGGGAAGAGTCTCTAGCAAGCATTGTCGCTGGCCGGCACTGGGATGTGGCTTCTGTGAGGAGAGAGAGAGAAAGGGCGCCTGCTTGGAAAGGCGCTGCCTCCCTAGGGGGGGGCCCCCATGTTCCCCAGGGCCAGCTCCCGGGTACCCCAGGCTGCCAACATGCAGCAGCAGCCCCCGGCTTCTGTTCTCCAGCACCCGCCACCAACCCACTGGCTTTCTGACCTGCCACCTGCTGAGGGAACCCAGGCCAGGCTGGCACACAGCTGCCCTAAGGGGACCCCTGTGCCCTGCCCGCCAAGCCGGAGCTTGCCATGGCCCACGCCCTTCCCATGGCTCCCACCGCAGGTGGGATAAAGTCCAGACCTTTCCCTGAGCCCGAGGCCTGAGGAGCTGACCTGCCACCCTCACCCCAAACCCCACTGTCACCCCTAGGTGAGGTCTCCCTGCTCGCTTTTAACTCTGCTGTCACATCTGGAGGTTCTCAATAATTATGGACAAGGGCCCATGTTTTTAGTTTGCACTGGGCCCCCAAAATTATATCCTGTCCCCCTCCCACCACCGTTTGCCAGACTCCAGTCTCTCTTCTCGTTGTTGGCAGGTCCCAGCTCTCCGCCTGTACCTGGCCTTCTTGGCAAGCCGGCCTCAGGACTTGGGACCTTGTCCTCGGGGACTTTAACTCGAGATCCCACCTTGGAACCTGGGCCTTGAGACCCAGCCTCAGGACCCCAACTCAGGACCCTGCCAATTTGAGACCCCAGCTCCACAGCTGCCACCTGCCTGCATTTCTGCCCCACACCCACCCTCAGTTAAGTCACCCCTTCAACGAGGCATGGAGTCGCCCACTACACTCTAGGCACCCTTTGTCCCTTTTCCAGCACAGCTCCAAGCCTCAGACTTTGCTCCACACAGAGTGGGTGCTAAACCTACATGTACTGTGTTCACCGTAAGTGACGAGTGTAAAGCTACTATCTGATTACAGAACTTAGGTTCTGTTTGTGGCTTGGAGGACATGAGTCAGAGAGTTCAAAAGGATTGTTCACAGAAAGAGTTAACCATGCCGTGATTTTGATTTGAGATGGTATCATCTGAAGGGAAGATGAGTACAACTGTCCCTTTGGTGGTACTGGCAGTGGCTTCTGCAATTAATTGAATAGTCTGAATATTCAGTGAAGAGCTCTGATGATTTAATAAAATTGGGAGCTAAAATAAAGGGCAATGCCCAGAAGGAGAGTACTTTACACACACACACACCACATACACACACACACCACTCACGTGCACACATACACACATGCATACTCACCCATATACACATGGGTACACACATGCACACATGATGCACATACAGCCATACACACACACCACACACCCATGCACCCACAGAGTCTAAGGCAGTGTTTCTCTTCTGAGCAACTGCCAGGTCCTTGCAGGCAGCAGGGAAGTGGACTGAGCCCCACATTCAGAGGTCTGACAGGCCCCCCGGGGCAGTGACAGGTGGGCCAGGGGGAGGTGTACACTCTCCCCAGAAGCCCAGGTGAGAGGTGGGAGGCCGGGATCAGCTGGCCCAGGGTTTCCAGCTAGCTCCAGGTGGCCCAAGAGGCACCTCTGAGATGCTGGGTGATCTCCAGTGACCATCTCAGTGTTTCAGTCTCTTCTAAAGAAGATCTGGAACACATTTTAGGTTTGAAGACAAAAAGTTACTATCTCCCCAGAAGAGGCCCATCACTGGCCCCAAACAGCTTGACCTGAGACTCAAACGAGGGCAGAGTCACCCTGAAAGGTCAGTCATCCCAGTTCTCAGGCTGCTGTGGGAACTGAGATGAGGCAGCACAGTGCTGGGTGGGGAAGTCCTGGCACACGGGCAGCACTCGATAAACCGTGGTTTATCAATTAGTCATCTCGCTTGCGAATGACAGAATGTACCCTGACCAATATAAGCTGGAAGGGAATTATTAAAGGGTCTTAGGCCACAGAAACCTTGAGAGGGCTGGAGAAACAGATCAAGGCTGATCTTTGAGGATCAGTGCCTAAAATCACACTACACACCAGAGGTCAGGAGCTCAAACTCCACTGCAACCTTGGCCTCCACCACACTGATGCCATTTCTGTCCTAGGAACTGGAGCTGGCAGCCCAGGGCGGGCTCTGCAGCCCCAGCCACTGTCATCATCTGAAACTAAGTGCATCTGCCACCACCAGTGCCAGCAAAGCAGATGGCCGCCCACCGAGCCTGCCCCTCGCATGGCCCCCCTCTGACTCGAGGTCTGGAATGGTCATGTCTGATGGATGGAGCTCGCATCGTAGCCGCAAGAGAAGCTAGGACTTGAGTCCTGACTTCTATGTATAGGAGTCAGACTCACAGCATGGGAATTTCCTCAAATACAGAAAGGTTGTTCAGCAGACAAGCGGTAGCCACACGGGGGACAGACGTACATTACAGGGAGGGAGCATAGGTACCAACATAAAAGAAGACTTTGAAAAATGTTCTTCACCTAAGCCAAAGTCTTGGTTTCTCTGTCCAAGGCCTGTTTGGCATTGTCTCTGTGGCAGTGGGAACAAGGTGCTCTAGGGGGAAAGAGTGGGAAGGACTAGGTGACAGATTACTGGGCCTCTGCTGACCAGTGAGGCCTGGGGTGGGGTCATACTGGGCAAATGTCCCAGTGGCC
Source organism: Manis javanica (assembly GCF_040802235.1). NCBI lineage: Eukaryota > Metazoa > Chordata > Mammalia > Pholidota > Manidae > Manis > Manis javanica. The sequence goes on from NC_133168.1 coordinate 71,904,207, forward strand.
CCTGCTTTGATTCCCAGTCAAAGTACTAATGAAAAGCTTGAGCATGTCCCAGTGCAGCAGGGGTTGGGTTGAGATGGAAGAGGGTGTTGGAATCAGGGACCCTGGCTTCCCCACAGCCCGAACCCCCAAATCCCTCCTTCCACCTGGGTCCCAGCACAACCCCTCAGTAGGAACAGGGACCTGAAGGTCTGTATGACTCTCCACATGCAGTTTCTTCAACAGAATATTAGGCCAGTGCCTGACTGCTGCCCAAGGGAAATAATGATAAAAATGATCATTGTTATAATCTGCATCATGCCCAGCAGGGAACCAAGCACTTCAAATGTCTTATCTCTGCATACTTGCAGTAACCCCGTGAGTGGATTGCTATCTACACTTGATAGGCAAAGACACAGATGCACTGAGATGCAGCTAGTATGAAGAGGATTCTGGATTTGAACCCAGGCCCTGAGCCACTACATGGTGCCCTTGCTCTACAAGCTGGGAATGTGAATTCTCAGTCTCACTTCCAACCTAGCCACATATATTACCAGGTGAAGGCCGCAGTGGGTCACATGCATTATTCACAAGGTCCAGTATAACAAGACTAGGTTTGTAGAAGAAATTAGTTGTCCTCCAAAGCACAGGGATTTTCCCTAAGAATCCCTCAGTGCTTCTCCCACTAGGGAGGAGCTGGAAGTGGGGGAGGGCTCCTTGCAGCCAAGCTGTCTAAGGAAGAGGACAAACCCTTCGTGTCTCCGCAAAACTACTGAAACCCTGAAGACCCAGCACCTTCAAGATGTGAATAGGGCCAGAAAACAGGTCTTTCCAATTGTGAGGCCCAGAGGCTTGACATAAAAAGCACAAGGCCTCTTTGGCCACAGGGCAGATCTCCAGAGAGAGGGCATGACCCAAGCTGCAGCTGAAGACTGTTCTAACTCAACCTGAAGCAGAGCTCGCCTGGTGAACTCAGCCAGCTCGCAGGAGCTCACTGTAAAGTACTGCGGGCTTGTTTGCTCATCTGTGCATTTACGCTCCGACTTGTTTTTGGAATAGAATTTGCAGTAGGATATAAGAAAGTGAAACATAAAAATGTTATATATATTTACAAGACCCAGGAGAATTGTTAAAAAACAAAATCGCACAAGGATAACATTAGGTGTAAATATGCAAGCCCTGGCTTATGGACCATAGTTGATCTGCAAATGTGGTCTTGCAGTTCCTCAGTGCAGGAGTGAAAAGACACATCCACAGCTACCTGTCTCACACGTGTTTTCCACCCCCTGCTTCTGCCAGTGTCTTTCCAGGTCAGATGTCCTGTTTTTAGTCTGTTCTCATGGGGAAGCTCCCTCCCACTTTCTCCCGGCCTGCCCTCATTTTTCTTCGCCCTTCTCTGGGTTTATTTTCAGCCGCCTTTTCTTTCTGAAGCTACAGGGGCTGCACAAACGGGGCCAGGTTGCAGCACTCCCGACTCCTCCCCGGCTGGAGTACACAGGCTGATCCCAGCCCTGCCCCACTCTGCCTTCCTGGCCCAGGTGGTGGCCAGGTGTGGAAGCCGGTGTGGAAGGAGCTTTAAGCCCTGCAGCCACCAGCATGGGATGGCGCAGTGCCCTGGCTGCTCCTGCGGGGCTGAGGGACCACTCTGACCTCCCTTGTCACTCCTGGCTCCTTTATAATCAGCTTTCCCATTATCTCGCAGAGAAGCCCTCCCAGAACCACATTAATTGCCTGTAACTACAGCTGGGTGGTTCATTTACTCCCTCTAATTTGGACGATCCAAATGGTTTAACCCCTGTTTTTATTCTAAAAGCTATAAGGGTTTTGTAAACTTTGGAAGCACTGAGGCCAAAGCATCCGGACACATGCTCACCCAGGTCCAAGGGCAGCAGCGCCGCAGCACACAGTATGACATGGGTGGGCGGCCTGCTGGGTGAGGAGTGGGACAGGCAGGTGATGATCTGAGGGACTGGAACATAAGCAGCACTGCGGCTCCTCCCACCCACACCAGTGACACTGCCACCGTCACCTCCAGCACTAACACCATTACCACCATCACCTCCACTATCACAATGCCACCAATATCAACATCAAAATACCTCCTCTACCAGCATCTCCACCTCCATCACTAACACCGTCACCACCACCACAGGCACCTCCACCACCAGCATCATCACCACTACCACCTCCACTCCAATCACGTCCGCGTTACCACCAATCCCTCCTCCAGGAACTAATATTCCACCATTGCAGCTTCATTCTTTTGGCTTAAGCAGTGATTTTTTCAGCCATTCTCTTTGAAACCATTGCCTTGCTGTAGCAGTGAGACTCAGACCTGCTCTACTCAAGGACCGACTGTCCCCGGGAGTAAGAGCAGGGTGCCAAGGGGGGTCTCTCAAAATCCGAGGTTCAGGAGATGGATGAGTATGTGTGAGCGCATGTATGCACATGCATGCATACCTTATCAGTTAAATAATGAACAAAGAAATTTTGAGACAGGAAATGTCTACTGACCCTCTGCAAGAGTGTCAAGGGCAATTACTGTTTACATGTTTCTATCTCTGAGCAGATTATAAGGTTTTATCTTAAGAAGCAGATCATAAAAAGCTGAATTATGCTGAAAATGAGTGGTTCTCAAACGTTTCCAAGCAAGAGAATTGCCCAGGGGGCTTTTTAAAGCACAGAATGCCGAGCCCTGCCCGAGTTTCCGGTTCAGTAGGTTTGGGGTGTGGCTCGGCAATTTGCATTTCTAACAGGTTCCCACATGCTCCTGCTGGGAGTTCTAGAACCACATTTCAGTAGTTGGTCTAAACACACCCACACACAGCTCACCCACACATATAACACCAATACCAACGTCAACACTTGCAGAATGGATAGATCCTTTTTATGTAAACATTCCTGTCAAAGCAGATCTTGAAGAATATGAATAAATAAAAACAAAATGTAAAACAAAATACAATATAGTAAAATGGAGAGAAAGACATTAAAATCATTTAACCCACTGAGAAAAGTAGTGTTATAATTGGCCCAGAGGTGTGAATCCGGGCATATGTAGTAATTACCAAGTTTTGAGGTAAAAGAAACAACCTACCTGAGCAATTCAAGAACTGGAATGTGGAGGCCAAACCGTGGCTGAGCTGAGCTGAGCTGAGCCCAGGGTAGCCAGCATGGTGCATCTCAGGGGACAGGGAGGGATTCCTACCTAAAGAAAGGGGCTGTGAGAGATAAAGAGCTTCTTATGGGCAGAAATATAGTGTCAGGTGTGGACCAGGTTCCAGGTATCACGATGCATATGTTGATGCAGCGCACACCTGTTTTCAGACACTAACGGCCCAGGAAAGAGGCAGCAGCTGAGGTGGTGAGAGGCCAGAACCCAGGGCAGAAGCCAGGCATCTGCCACCCGCCAGCACTGGCTGAGCCCCTCTGGGATCCTAGCAGCCTCATCTACAACATGCCAATGGCCGAAGGCACTTGGTGGGTTGATGGGAGGGATAGAGATGTGTGCACCCACTGCTCTGGGTGGTCAAAGGTGTTCCTCGCCCAAAGACAGAAATGCTAACGACATATCCAACTCACAAGAAGAATACACTGCTTAAGGTTTTATGTAATGTTTGTTCCTTTGTCTCAGATTTGAGATTTGTTTTTAAAAAGGAAATAACAGATTTGAAAAAAGAAGGTGTTGGGAGGGCTGGATAACCGAAGCACCAGCCCATCCCATCATCCCCTCCTGCCTCTCTCTGCCTGGAATGTGGGAATGTGGCCTTCTACATGTTGTTCATCTGAATACCTGCTCATTTTACAGAGTTTCTGCTAAAAATGCAAATGTCCCTGGAGGTAGGGGGCCTTGAGCTCTTAAATCCAAGGACATGACCCCCAGGCCTGCTCCCTTCTGTCACCCACACATCTGGGATGTTTGGGTTAGCCCTTTGCCCTGTGGCCCATGGGCACATTTTAAGCTGTTACTACAACTCTCCAAACAAGGGGAGGAAAGAGCAGCCAGAAAACACAGGTCTCAGATTGGCCAGATTTGGGGACCTCAATATTCAGGTGAAAAGAAGCCTCATTTGAAGCCAATCCTAATGGTTCTAGATGCACAAAAAATGGTCTTGTTACAAAAAGATATTCGAAGATCTCAAAATGTCTTGAAATAGGCCCTCATGTTCCATCCTTGACATTAACCTAGGTCTTGCAATGTGGTCAGAGGGGATGAGCTCGGGAGGCTTCCCTAGCTCTGCAGCAACTGGACTTCCCAGGGGAACGGATGGAGAATTTCAGTGCTCATAACTTGCTCCAGGCCAATTAACTCAGAATCTCTTCAGGGTAGGGTTGGGGGTTGGGGTGGCCCACCCATCAGATTTTTCAAATGCTCCAGATGATTCTAATGGGCAGCCAAGTTTGAGAGAGAGCCAGCAGCCTGGTTCAGAGTGAGAGAGACCTGGGATGAATTCCACCTTCACCTGCTGGCTCATGTGGCTTCAGGTGAGTCACCTGGAGTCTGGGAACCTCAGAGCCCCCACCTTCAGAGGGGGTGTGTGTGGCTCTTCTTTCACAGTTGTGAGTCATGCAGACAATGTGTGTGAAAGTGCCCAGGGCACAGGTGGTGCCTGGCAAGAGGGAGATCTATTATTTGTAATTTAAGAAACTGAGGCACAGAGGCTTTGTGGGCACCTGTCTGGGCCTGCATTCCCCCTGGAAAATGAAATGGTCGGGCCAGAAAATGTCTCCCGTCCCTTTAGGCTCTAGTACTCTGGGATTCTGGCCATCAGGAGAGCTGAATCACCTTGAAAGAAAAGACTCAAAAACGAGTCGGGTCCCCCCCATACCTGAGGAAACCACCCGATACACACACAGGAAGGCGGACAGAATCATCCCACCACCACCCGCTGCCCGGGTCCTCCCGCTCCAGCAGAAGCTCACCTGCCTGTCAACCTCCAGCCCTTCTTTGTCACCAGCCCTTTCACATCCTGGGCTGAACGGACACGGCTTTGGAGTGGCCAGCTGAGGCCAGGGCCCCTAGGGCAGTGCTGCAGACCAGCCACCCCTGCAAAGCTCCTGGGCCCCAAGGGCAGGAGTCAGGGGACACCTGGGGCAGGGGTCCCTGCTCCAGGCCACGCTGATGTTTGGGGGCTGAGATGCACATGGCTGGGGTCAGCAGCATCCCTGGCTCCTATCCACTAGATGCCAGTAGCAGGTCCCTAGTCTTGATGGTGCAAAGGTCCCCTAGGGGATGGAATCGCCTCCCCTAACTGCTCCTCTGGAGACCCACAGTCTGGATGGGATAAGAAAGAAGGGACGATGTTCCCTCACGTGTCTAAATACAGACTCACTCTGAATTGCTCAGACTTAAAGTCACACAAGAGAGTGGCCACTCTACAAAGGGCAGAGCTGTTCCCACTCAAAGGTGGGCCGGGAGGGGTGAGGGAAAAGGTGGGGAAGGGAATGCTCTGCAGAGCGCTCTTCCAGAGGACCAAACGGAGCCCCGGAGCTGGGGCAGGGGAGAACACACCCACGAGCTGGTGGAGGGCACGGGCAGGGCCGGCCCCCGGGGGACAAGTGGCCAGGAAGCTCGTGCCCTCGGCAGGCTCGCAGACGGGCCCCTGCCGCGGGCCCTCAGGACTCCTGCCCGCAGCTGGGCCTCCCGGTGGACGGGACCCGGGTGTGACGGGCAGGGATGCAGGTTACAGAGGTGGGAGAGGGTGTGGCCCCTGTATATCTGTGCGCACAGCGCCCCAGAGGACCGAACGCGGTGAGATACTCTGATACGGCAGGGTGGTCGCCGGCGGGCGCGGGGACCCTCGGGGGACTTTTACATCCGTGTACTTTTCTGTTCTCTCGTTTTCTACCTTGGACACTGTACCTACGGCAGCGGGCGGAAAAGTCACTCAAGAAAGGCACACACCTGGGGAAAGTCACGTGAAACCCAAACCGCCAGGAAGCCGACTGGGTCACAAGTGAGCCACGGCACCGGGGCGAGGGGCGCCCCCAGCTGCGGCCCCTGCGCGCCGTCCGGGGTGCGGGGCGTCGGGGGAAGGAGGGTGGGAAGAAGGACGCCCCAGGCCGGTTGGGCGCAGCCGGGGCCCACGAGGCACGGCGACCACGCGGCCCTGAGCGCGCCTCCCCGCGGGGCCGGGGGCTGCCGCGTGGCTCCGGGAGCCGGGAGGGCCCTGGGCCCAGGGGACGGAGGCCGAGGACGGAGCGGACGCAGCGCCCGGACGCCCCCAGCGAGGGCTCGCTGCCTGCCTCCCCGCTCCCCGCTACGGCGAGCGTGCGCCGCGAGGCCCGCGCTCCAGGCCGAGAGGGGCGGCTCCGCCCCGCACGGCCGCTCTCCGCCCGCGCCCCGCGGCCCTGCCGGCCCCCCGCTCACCCCGACCCCATTCCCCACCCACCAGGCCCCCAGCCCTCCAGCCCCCAGGTCCTCGCCCCGCGCCCCGGTCGGACGGCCTCTCGCAGCCGCCGGGCCGGGCTCGGCCGCCCTCTGCTGGACGAAGCGAAAAGCGCAGCCTCAGGCGGGCCAACATCCCATCCCGCAGGAACCTAGCCGAGACACTGGGAACAGAAACTCAGGAAGGCTGCCAGAGGGGGAGGTGGTAGCAGCGTGTACTGATCTTAGAAGGAAGGGCCTCGTGGTACATTAAAGGAGAGCAGGGAGGCTGACCTCCGCGTCCCCCAGGTCCCCGGGTTGGAGACATAGGGCCAGCATCACGGCATGCAGAGGGCTGAGTAAGTGCACAGGGCGCCCTCTTCCAGGCAGTACCCGGGATGGGGGCTTCAGGAGAAAAAGGTAACGAAGGAAGAGCAGACTCTGGGTCAGCAGCGGGGTGTGGAGCAAACATGGGCATTGATTGTATCCGTTTCCTGGTGTTGTCAAACAACAGAAATATATTCTCTCTCAGAGTAATTTATTCTGGAGGCCAAAAGTCCAAAATCAAGGTGTCATCAGGGACACATTCTCTGAAGGCTTCAGGAGACACTGTTCCATGTCTTGTATTAGCTTCCGGTGTTGCCAGTCTCTGGCTTTGCTTGACGTGTAGAAGCATCACTCCCGTCTGTGTCCGTGGTCACACAGTGGTCTTCCCCTTGTGCCTGCTTTCCTCTTAGAAAGACACCCATCATATTTGATGACATCTATGAAGTCCCTATTTCCAAGTAAGCTCATGCTCACACGCCCTGGGGTTAGGACTTCAACATACCTTTTGGGGATATGATTCAACCCACACCAGGTGGGGGGTGGGGCAGGAAGGTCTAGGGGAGCCTTGGGCTTCCTTCCAGAGGCAGAGAGAACATGGAGAGGTGGAGAGACCTTGATCTACTCTAATCTGACAAGGCACAGGCAGGCGCGAGCCCAGGGTGGAGACGTGCAGGGAGAAGGAAGCAGGGGCTGGGATTCTGGAGAGAGGCAGTTGGGGCCTTTCTACTTCCCTGGACAGACTGGACTTGGGGACTGTTTAGGGCTTTAGATCAGCGAATATACTATATACTGCAATGTTTTTTATTTTCAAAATTAAAGAAAATCACATTTTCTAGTAAGAAGAGTAATCCATGTGCTCACTGAAAAAAAAAATCAGACAGTACAGAAGGCTATAAACATTTCAAAAAATCAGACAGTACAGAAGACTATAAAAGTTTTAAAAATCACCCAAAGCTCAGCACCCAGTGATAACTGTGTGTGATAGATGTATACACAGATGTCAATGGTTTTGATGACACTGTTCGCACTGAGAATAATGCCACATAGCCAACCTTTCTGGAGCTGTGACCTCTGCCAGCACTTTATAAACTTAGTTCTGCAGATTCCTTTTAAGAAGGCTGTTCTTCCATCACAATGGGACCAGCAATCAGGACCTGTTGCCTCCGCGTGACAGGTTGTTCATGTGGATGAGGATAAGGAAAATGAGGGAAGTCCCATCTCCCTAGGTGACCACAGGTGAGCTTGTGGGAGGGTGACCCCAGGCTGGGGGTCCACAGGGAGAAGCAGAGGACACAACCAGGATCAGTGCCAGAAGAACCAGCCTTGGCTGAGGGAGAGGGTGAAACTTTGAGTGCAAAGTATCCAGAGAGGACAAGAAGGGACACAGAGACCTCAGGGTTTAGAGGGTCAGTAGCAGGGATGAATTGGATGTGAACAAGAGTTGAGGGGAGAGGGTCTGAATGAAGCTCGTAAATGACCTGCAAGTGCTGAGCCCCCTTTCTTGGTGGTGACTGGGACACAATTCAGGGGCAGTTAGGGAGGTGCGGGAGGGTTTAAAAGGAGCCAGTCAGGATGGGGGAGGTGTGTGTGTGTTTAAGTGCTTACTGCTTAGTCTGAACAACTTCATTCCATTCCAGTCCATCTGTGCCATGCCATTGCAGTCCATTCCAGTCCATGCCTCTCTGTTACAACTGTTGAATATTGACAGGATTAAATGGTGAAGTATCTAATCTCATAGGGTAAGGCTTCCCAAAATACAGGCATGTACAAAGGTCCATTGGCAGGAGCTCCCTTCCCCAGTCTTACATCAGAAGGTGCCTTTGACCTGGTCTTGGGTAGCTCAGGGGTCTCTGCTTAGATGGGAGACTCCCTTTAGAGCTAATCGCAGGGGTATCCTTAATTTACCTCTCTGCACTCCCTGTCATATCTGCAGGGTGCCCTTTCTTCCTCTGGACCCTCTCATGGGAGATGAAGAGGAATGGCATCTGAATCCCTGTGCTACAGGATAAATCTGCCAAATCTGTTCTCCTATGAAGTGACTCCACATTTCCCAACCTGCCACTTCAGCTATTTCCAGCTAGCTAAAAATAATCCAAAAATTTTAAACAATTCTTGTTGAGATTTAGATGAGGTGTTGCAAACCGCCACTGCTGGAAGTAACAGTGTTTACAAACTGCTTTCCCTTGAAAAGTTTTCACTTGTGAGTCCAGGATTACGGCAGCCCAGTGTCTTTTACAGAAACAAATTTAAAAACGTGTCAGTGCATGAACTACTTTGTGTTGAATTTATCACAAATGCCAAGTCAGGACTTCAGATAACTCCAAAAATAAGAAAGCTACAATAGGAAGATTTCCGCAGTATTTATTTTTATTTATAATTTATACCCTGTCAGCTTCTAAAATGGATTTGAAGCAGCTTCCTGTAAAAGACGAGTACAAGGTTGCTAGAATGGAAACCAAAAATTGAGAACCCTTGCAGAAGGAGGAGGAAAAAAAGAAGGTGATAAAATTACAATGACTCAAGGTTAAACGTGCTGAGCTTTCTGGCAGCTACAGCAAAGATGGAAATGGGAGTAAAGGAAATAAAGTTGCCAGCAGTGTATTTTAGCTCCCTAGTGGGTATCAGCACAACCCAGTACTGTGTTCATTTGAAGACTGCTACAGGGCCTCTAAGGAAGCTGATGGAAGGTCCAACTCAGCCTGAAGCTAGAGAGGCAGGGATGAGCAGGACACAGCACTCAGTTGCAAGAAGGCCTGGCCTTGGAGTGGGGCATGTGGGCCGCCAGCCTGGCCCTGCCCCTTCCCTGGGTCCATCCTCTCCAAAGTGTGTGCATAGCCCTGCGCCTGAGCAGTGGCTAGTAGCAGCTAGTGGGGTGTCCGGGGCCCTGGGACTGTAAGCTGGGTTTCCACACTTGTGTGCATGCAACGCCCTTGCAGTGCAACGTCTGAGAGTCTGAGAAATCTGCCTCAGAACCTGGTTTCCAGACTGCTATGAAGCTCTATTTGTCAAGGAAGGAGACTAAACACATTTTACTTAACCAGCTTGTTAGCTTGATTTCTATCTTTCATGGGCACTTTGCTAGAGGCATTTGGCATGGTGGCCTCTGGAAGGCTGGCCTCCATTGTGCTCTGTCTCAGGCCCTGCAAATGCACAGACTGCAGGCTGGAATTGTCCTTCCCTCCTAGTCTGCCACCTTGGCAAACGGTGGGGTGGGGCCTTTGTGCTTCTGAATCCTAGCTGTGACACTCATTAGATGGGTGACCTTGGGCGGGTTATCCTCCTGGCCCCAGTCCCAGCAGTGTGTGACCTTGGGAACAGTTCCTTACCCTCTCTGAGCCTCAGTTTCCCCTCTGTCTCCTGGGACTACAGTGAGGATTCAGTGAGCTGATGTACGCAAGTCTTCAGAACAGTTCCTGACATTGAGTAAAAGACACACAAGTGCCATCGTTGTATTGTTATTATTAGGATCAGTGACTGTACCTTCTGAAGTGTGTTATCTAATTCTCCCTCCCAGTGGGACCTGGAGTTCAGGTTCAGACCTGCTGCTTAGCGGCCAGAAGTACCGCAGGGCCCTCAGGGTGCTGCGCCAGAGGACCCTACCCCAGCCCTTCCTGTCTTCTCTAACGCTGTCATTGGGAAGGGGAGCGGCCCGTCTCTCACTCTCACACTGACCTGAGAATGGGCCCAGGGAACGCTCTGCTCCCTTCACAGCCAACTGGCAGCTCAAACATCCTGGAGAGAGGACATCTGCCATTTAATCCCAATTCCTCTCTTTTAAAAAGAGAAACGTTAATGCCAAAAAGACCAATTAAAGTGTGGTCCCAGTCCACACCCAGCAGGTTACCAGCCCTAAGGGGGTACCCAGGGCTCAGCTTGGTCGTTAAGGTTTCGGGCTCTGCTGCCTCCTGCTGGCCACCTGGGGTAGGTACCTCTCCACTGCCACCCTGTCTCTGCTTCCAGTCCTCTGTCCCCTGCCACCCTACCCCCTGGCTCCCTCAGGACACTGGGCATGCTTAAAGGGGGACTCTAATCATTGTCATGTCCCCCCGGCACCCACAGGCACTAAGTAACTGTGCTTTGAATGAAGAGTGAAAGGAAATGCCATTTCATAATGTCACAAACTCAAGAAAACTTCATGGACGTCCTATCTTTGTAGGCAAAGCCCAAACTTGCATCGGCCAGCCAAGGCCATCCTACACGGACTGCCTTCCCTCTCCTGGCCCTTCCGGGTCTCGTCCAGACGAGGGCTCCCTGTCCCTTCCCGTCGGGCTCATCATCCAAGTCCTGACTGACATTTCTGTGACCTGGTCTCTCCCCAGTTACACAACCTGGGGACTGAGACGGGCCAGCCACCCCCAAGGGCTCACTTCTCCTTTCTGGATGAGCCCCTCAGGGGTCTCTAATGTTGCTGGAGTTTCTGTGCCCCGCCCACACCCCCCAAGGAGTGGATTCCACGCTGGCTGCGCTGAGGAGAGTAAGGGTCCTGCCGAGCTGCGTGGGGAAGGCGATCAGGCGGCCGGGGAGGAGGTGGTGTAGTCAGGGCCGGAGGCGCTGGTGTGTTCCTCAGTCCGGGGCAGCTTCAGGACGGTGGGGCTGCAGCCGGGAAGGCCGTCCGTGGCAGCTGGCCGCCTGCCAGCAGAGGCGCTCTCCTGGGAAGCCTCTGTCCCCAGCGCCACTGTCAGAGGTGGAGACAGATCACGGCTGTGCTTAGCACAGTGTCCCTGGTCGCAGCATCAGCCACCCAAGAATGTGTTAGAAATGCAGTTCTTGGACCTTCTCCAGACTCTGGGGTGAGCACAGAACCTGAGTTTTCACAAGTGAAATGGGTGATTCTGGTTCAGGCTGAGGTTTCAGAACCACAGGTCCAGGCAGAGTGACAGAGGTTCAGGGCCCTCCCCTCTCCACAGGGGTGAGCCCCGAGCTCCTGTTCACTCCAGCCTGGGGCATCTGAGCCTGCGCCGGCCTTCCTTTAGGTGCCTCCCTGAGCGCTCGGGGGATGTGAGGGTGGAGATGTCCCCTGATGGTGCCCGGCTCACCAACATGTGTGGCCTCAAAAGCCCAGGCCCGAGGGGTCTCCCATCTGCTGGGTGACAGGTGGTAAGATCTGGAGCCTGCCTGGAGGGGGCGAATAGGATTGTGCTGCAGGAGGCGTCATTCAGTGCTAACCTCAAATCCAGTGCCCGTGATGGAGACCGTGGGGAATATGAGACGAGGAGTCTGCAGAGCACCCGGAGAAACATGAGAGCCATCAAGCCCCAAGGCCTGTGAGGCCCCTGCCCGGACCCCTGCCGGTTGGGGGCTGGGGGGGACCCTCCAGGTTGGAGCTGAGGTTCCCTTCCCTACAAGTGGCATCACAGTGCCGTTGTGCTTTTCCAGGTGTTCATGGGGGAGGTAGGGGAGGACCTGGCAGACAGGAGGGGGATAGAGCGAGCCTAGATGAGCGGGAAGACGGAGGCCAAGAGGGGTGTGTGGCATCATCTTCTGGAAGCTCGGAATAAAACAAATGCAATGGGGCCAGTCGGCGGAGGCTTGCATGCCCCGCGCCAGGGCCAGCAACGCTGCTGCGGGCCTGGAGATGCCTTGGGTCGAGCAGGGCTTCACTGAAGTTGCCACATGGTTGTAGGAATGTTTTCTGGGGCAGACCAAACTCACGCAGGTAGCTAGAGCCGCACACTCCTGGGGCTCTGCCTAACTCAAGCTGACCCCTGTCCTCACTGGGGAGGCCACCACCTTAAGAGTAGGTGTCTGCCTCCTGGCCTGCCCTGCCCCTGCCCAGCTCTGGATGTGACCAGTGGCCAGACTGGGGTGGTGTAGCTCTCAGGCCACCAAGCAGCTTCTGTGAGCAGGTGACATAGAAGTTTGGAGCCCCAGAGAATAAAGTCACTGCACCTGGTCAGGACAGCTGAGGGCCCTTAAGACTCACAGCCTGTCATGTATTTGAGAGAATTATTTTTAATTTTAATTCTTCAAGCCCAGGCACGGAGTGTGCCAACACCCATTGATACCCAAAGCGATGATATTAACCTGCCAGCCCGAACTTTGCTAATAACTCCCACTGCTTCCTGGCAGACGCAAGCCAGGAAAACCAGCCGACCTGAGAGTTTGTCATGCTGGGTAATTACTGTGTGATGGCACTCATCTCAGAATGATTTAGTGACTAGTGAAGAAGAGAGGGGTAATGCTGAAGCTTACATCAAAGGCACAAATTGGGAAGATTAGGTGGAATTATTGGACTTCTTTCTAGGGCATATTAGGCTCACAGGGAATTGGAAGGTGGGTTGGTTCTGTCTAATCCCTTCAATGAACAACTCTGTGCCTATGGCCCTAGCCTGTGTTCCCAGGTGCCCTTCCTTCCCCTCACTACTCTCTGACTGTGACTTCAACTCAGGTTCTCTGGCTACAGAATAAACCCTCCACCCCTGGAGATGAGGAAGGAGCCTTATTTCCAGATGCTGTTGCCAATACATAAATGGGAAGAGAGTGAGGTTTCTAAAAGGAAATGACAAGGGCCAGGGACTTTTGCTGCTGTTGTTGAAATTTTCTGCTTTCAGCGAGAATGCACCCCCATCGCCCCTCCGGGAACCTGACCAGGTCCTACGCAGCGAGATGCCATCTTCTCCTTGGCTGAACACAAGCTCATCCTGAGTAATATATGTTTGTATGGATCTTTGTCTTATCTGTTTCTTCCTGCTCAGTAGGTCAGAGATGGTGAATGCATCAGGACTTTGCTTTTAATTTTTTATCTTTGGACTGTCTGGTCACAGGACTGGGAGTTTGAAACCCCTGCAAGAGCCCAAGACCCACCTTAGAAACTGATTTTTCATCATTTTGATGTGAATGTTACTTTCTTGAGTTTTGGTGGCTGAAGCAAATGTGGTCACTGGGGGTGGGAAGATCAATGTTAGTTTCACCAGGAGCTGGACAGGGTCCACCACCACACATGGACCCTGCTTCCAACGAGGAGGCCTCTCTCCCCCTTCCTTTCCTATTTTCTTCCTGCTTTCTCTCTACCCCTTCTCCTTCCCTTCCCTCTCATCCTGTGTTTACTAAGGGCTTATTATGGGCTTACTCCTCAACCTGAAGACACTATGCGAGGATGGATGCTCTTCCCTGGCTTGTGGGGACGTGTCTCTCTAAGGTCTCTCCTAACTGTGTCTTAAACCCAGCCCTCTACCCCTTGCTCCTTCAGCAGTAGCTGGAATATTGAGAAGTTAAAGCAAATGTATTCTGGTGAAGAATACAGATTCTACCTTCAACTCATTATTAGCAGACATATCAGAGATGTCAAATTTGGACAATTCCCATGGGAACATCTTTGTGAGAAATATTTGGAAAGACACAGGCAAAACTGCGATGTGAGTTAATTTGTTAGGCCAGAGCCCTGACGTGCAGGCTGAAGGGCTGTTACCTCTAGCTCTGGATAAGGCTGAACAATGCAGGGCCCCACCTCTCTGCATTCTTCACAGCTCAGGTGGGGCCTCCACGTCACTCACTGTATTGCACCGAAGTTGCCTTCTTAAACAGGGAGTTGGTAGACTTGATAATGTGCTGTTTCCACAGATATTTTACTACAATGAGTTGTAATAAAAATGTATGATGAGAATCAGGGCTGGCTCATGAGCAAACTCAGAGCAAAAGCTTTCCTTAGTCACTATCTTTTGAAACAAGAGGTCTTATTGTAGCTTTGCATGAGATTTACTACACCTGAGTTTTCTTAATTTGTAACCTCTATCCCAACGGAAGGATCTCTAATAGCTGCGGCCACTGTGGACTGAAGGGAGATGGAAGATTACATTTCTCATGAAAGGTAGTAAAATAAACATTTTTATAGTACTTTATCATGTTCAAGTGAGGTGTTTTTCCTTTCTGCCCCAAGTCACTGAATAATATGTCAGGTACTTGGGTCCCTGTACTGGTGTTTTAGGATTGTTACACTTGTGCTTTTGTGGGTATCGAGCAGGAAAGTGAGCCCAGGAAAGGTGGCAGTGTTGATGGTCCACGGCTGGTAACCACCCGAGTTTTCCAGGTGAGGGCGTCTATCCTTTGGGCTTCACTCAGAGTAGGAAAGAGAGGCCTTCAGCCCCTACAGCAGGGACATTTGACAACAACCAGCAGCAGTGGCAAAAAATAAACACATTCCATTACCTGGATTGGCAGAGGAAAGGGACCATGCAGAGCCGGGCCTACGTCTGGAAGGCCTGTCCAAACCAAGCTTTCTTTCACACCCAGTTCTGTCAACTTGCTCTTTCCAGACAGCTGGCCTGTGCATCCTGGACGCCAGTCTGTGGCAGGAGTCTTGCATTCCAGGCGGCCGCCGTATGTGGCCAGAGCAGTGCTGCCAAGCTGCAGGGCTGGACCCCCACCCCAAGCTCGGGGCTCCAGGGGCAGCATGAGGATGAGTTTTTGCAGCATTTCCAGTTGATGAGCAGGTAGTTCTACAAACGTGCAGAGCGCCCTCAGTTTGCCTAGTTTAGCTTCTTAGGAAAGTCCATTGAGAGGCCTTTATAACAGGGACAGTTGTCATTAAGAACATTTATATGATCTCTTGCCTGTTTTTTGCTATTGTTCTGTTTTTTTAGTAAGTGATCGTGCCTCACCAAATGCTGACGAGGCAAAGGGCCTGACCCAGCTTTTGTAAAAAATAAAAATTAAGGTCCTGAATCACTGCACTAATACTTGGACAGATAAGTTGACTTCCATGTGCTTCTCAAAGGCTAATTTTTTCTAAAGCTGAGTTACCTGCCATCAGCCTCCTTCATTACTACAGATTAACGTCACTGCTTGCAAGAGGTGCTTACTTTCCTGCTTGATACCCACAAAAGGGCAGCTGTAACAATCCTGAAACACCAGTACAGAGACCCAACTACCTGACATATTATTCAGTGATTTGTGACAGAAAGGAAAAACACCTCACTGGAACATGATAAAATACTATAAAAATGTGCATTTTACTACACATTTAACTACTGGAGAAATAATTATACATTTTACCTGGCTGATTTTTACTTGTACTTAATGATTTTACCTTTAAAGAAGATATATGAAAATGAGGTGAGAATATACAACATTCTCCATGAACCAAACCTAAGAGATTAAATTTTGCCCCAAGTGAAATAGCTAAATTCAGTGGATTTTAATTACTTTTGTCCCCATGGGCTTCTTTTCCCCTTAATTTCTTGTTTTCCCCTTAGGTTACAATGATTAATTTGCAAGTTGAGTCCCATACTATCCACGAAACTAAGCAGCATATATGACAGGCAGGGTAATCAGGTGCCACCTTCTGACTGAGTGGGCTAAGAAAGGGTTTTTCCAGCATCAGCTTGTCGGCATGCTGGAATGAGGGTCACCTGCAGTCACACCTCAGCTCTGCTGGGCCTCTGGCAGGGGCTCCCTCACTCTCTGTGAACCCATGATTCTAATGGAATCATCAGAATCCATGTTTCTTGTAAAGGCAGGCTGCTAGGCATCTTGTGAGGCAGGACCCATGCACTATTTTTCATTCCCAAGTTGTTCAGAAGTCATATTTTCTTGACTCTGAAAATAACAGCAGCTCATGAACACATTTTTACAAGGCAGCAATAACTTACCAGAATATATTTTTTTCTTGAGTGAATCCCAAGGCCTTGGAAATCACCCCTCCCAGCCCACCACATTTTCTTTATATTGCTTTCTCTAATAGCTCTTTTGGCACTGAAATTCTAAACCTAAAGCTTAACACTCAACCAGCATAAGCAACATTCTTAAGGAAAGCCGCCTTAATGTTGGCTTACACATGGAATGGAAATGGCTTCTGTTATCCATCCTTTAAAAAATTTCTAGTGCTCAGCCTCCATGAAATGGATTGCTTATGGGGAGATAATGCCTGTTCTATTCCTTTTTAAGTCTGTGAAAAATGTCATCCTGGTTAATAGGGTGATTAAAACTCTTTATGCTCCAGGAGATAAATGTGATTATGTTTGTCATACTCTACCCAAGATAAAGACAGCAAAGAAGGCGAACTTGGAAATTCCATAACATTTTCTCTCTTCCATATCCAGGAACATTCAGAACTCAATACACAGATGGTACTTCACATAAAGAATAATATTATCTGTTAAACATTTTTCCTTCCCATTAACCAATTTAACAATATGCCTCTGGTATAAAAGGAATAGACAAATGACTAAATCTGATATCTGAGTTCTGACAGTAGAAAAACACCACTTTGGTCATACTGCTTGTCTCCCTTTCAACTTCCTTCTTTGTTGCTTCATTTTTGCTTTTAAAATGCAACTGGAGTCCATGCTTGATATCTGTTCGAGGGAACCTGGCCCCATCAACCTTCTCTCACCAGGTGATTCATGATCATTCTTATGGGAGAATCATGCCATCCCTCAGGACAACAGATACATATGAAAAAAGTTCTGTAAACATTAGGCATGCCACACAAATGTGTATCCACACAATCATTCCTTCAGGCCTCCTGTGCACCAGGCCCTGTGCAAACAGAGTGGACACCCCATTCCCCTGGACTCAGCCTAGTAACATGGACAACATCCTCCTCGGTTGGCTCCTGCCTCTCCTGACATCATTTCATTCAAAGGCTAGAAATCTTTGCTTAGCAGAGATTTACTTAAATGTGAAAGACAGGTAAAGAGTTTTTGCTATTCCACATACTCTGATAAATTCCACAATCCTTTCTTTTTGTCTTGGATTTTTAACAGAATCCCAGATGCTGATTACACCTATTTAATTAATTTAACAATACAACAATTTTAACAGGCTAACATGGTTCAGAGAAAAATGTTATATTAGGCACTTGACATTTCATTTAAAAATTTTCCTTAGAACTAAAAGGTTTCATTATAACAGGTAAGTTTCAACTATACTTTATTAAACTGGATTGCTAGAGACTGAGCAATTATAAAGAAATTGCACAACTGATATTCAACCAGAGGTTATTTTTGTGGACATATTAAGATATTTTTCTTTAATATCCAGTAAAAAAATTGCATGTAGACATTACTGTCTGTTTTCTCTAAGAGAACATGGAGGACAGGGAAAGGTGGGGTGTGTATTTAAGAATTTACCAGTAGTAGTTTCATCAGGGAGGCAGTACTATATACCTAACATTGAGACTCAATACTCAGATAGCTTTCCGGTTAAAAATATTTTTTAAGATAGATGATAATTGGGTTATTTTTACACTGACAACTGAAACAAAATTACAAATTCTGTCAATGTTTAGGGACCCAGAACCAACTTCTCAAAAAAGTACATTTTATACCATAGTATTATTTCAGCATGACTGTACCTTTTCAAGTTATCATAATATCATAATCTGTTGTTAGTTCCTGTATACATATAGCAATTTACAGGGCCTTAAAGGGAGCTCATCAGGGAAACAACAAGCAGATGCAAATCAGACTGCATTCAGGACACAGAGCCACACCCACTATCTGACGTACAGGATTTACTCAATCACCTGTCATTTTGAGTCTGCCTAATAGGAGCAAGTCTTCTAAGTTCTGACAATCACATACAAGTAATGCTGTTGAAACTAATTTCATCAGACATACTGAGGTACTATGGCTATTAGGAATCCGTTTATTAAGATTTTCCATCATAAGTTATTATAAATTTTTTTCAGGTTCAAAACTTGGTTTCAACTGTTATAGTCCTAAACAGAAGTATTTCCCCCAGGATCTTGTCTACATAGAAAAACTATCCATATAGTTATCTTTAAATAGTCTTCCTAACTGTGAGGAAACTCTCCCCTGCCCGTAAAGCACACACACATAAGCCCACATCAGTTGAGGTGCAGCACAGACAGTCTCCTGTGAGGACACCCAGCAGTATCCATCCTGTGATTCAGTCAACAACCTGCACAATCTGCTCCTGAGGAGAAATCAGGGGAGTCCCTCTGCCATTGTAGCATCTCCAAAGCCACCCTTCCTGTAACAATCATTTTGGCCTTCATCCACCATGCTCATTTCATTTGGATTTCAATGCTTCCTCCCACTCAACAGCTGATTCAGAGTTCTTGGGAATTGCTGGAAATACTGACTGCATTTTACTTCGGAAGTCTTTCATCTGAACAAAGAAAAAAAAATCAGTCATCCAATGTTAGAAGGAGAGGAGAAGAGCCAAAGCAATCAGGGATGGACGCCACTGCTAACTGGATGATACTTCAGCGCTGGTGAGGACAGAACAAAGAAAGAGCAGGAAAAGGTAAAGACTGTGTTTAGCTACCTCAAAAGATTACATGGACCTCTTTTCTTCTCCCAAGTGTATATCTTTTGGGTCTTAAATAAAACACTCTGAGTCTGGAAGGCAGCATGCTCTAAATTGTCAAACCTCAATCTTTATTCCCTACTAGAAGAACAGTATATTTGTTGGCTTTCATATATAAAGATGCAGCTGAGAAAAATTTTTGTCTCTCTGAGTAAATGAATATATTGAGGCTATTCAAAGTTAGAATTTTGGAGCCAGAAGGAAGGAGTGGAGAGAAGAAACTCCTTCCCCACAGGAAAGAAGAGTGGAGAAAACAATAATGAGTCAATGAATGGCAGATAAACTAGAATGTTTTTCTGTGCCAGACAGTGTTGAGAAATCAGTGCAGAGATTTTACCTGCCGAGGTAGATATGGAATCTTAGGAGTCAGGGACTGGAGGATCTTAATACATAGTGTCAAGCAGAAGCTTGGCCCCACCTAAGGTGTTGTATCACCCTATGGGAAGGGAACACTAATTTATGGGAATTAGGTAATCTTTACAGTAGACAGTACTGGCTACACACTCATTGGTTCATTCTTTTGTCTGGATGGTCCTGCTATGAAGTTACTATTTCAGAAGCACTACAGCATCACAATTTTCTCATCAGCCATACACAAGTCATTTCTTATGAGTGGTTATTTTGAGAGTCACCTATTATTATTTTATGCTGATGCTCATTTATTGCAATTTGAAGCTGAATCCTTACCTTGTTGCCAAATTTGGGGGGTGCATTTTGTTTGGGGCTTGTAAATTCTCAGACACTTACTACAGTCATTGTGACACTGCTATTCGCAGGACACTCTGGTATCAGGTAGACCTCTGTTCAAATCCTAGCTCCACTCCTTGAGAAAGCTGCTTACCCTTTTCTAGGCAGTAGTTTCCATGTGTGTACAGTGGAGACAAATTACCTGCTGACAGGGTTGTGAGGAGTGAGATGATGCCTATGAAGCACAGCACCTAACACTGGGTGCTCGATATATATTAGCTACAGTCATTACAGCACCAAAATATGTGTTGTGTTCCAAGAACAAAGCTTGTATGAACACTATGGTATGTTTGTTAAAAGCATTACTTTATGATATATATCATTTTGGTTTAAATATTTTGACACTGGAAGATACTAAGGTTACCCATTACATTAGTCTGTAGGAGGTCCACGTCAACCATCTCAACGTTTGGGTCCCAACACCAATCTTGAAGACACACATGTACATGGCCTATGTGTCTCTCCAACCCCCTCTTCCCTGTAGCTCTCTAGTTTGTACTGTGTTGAACCCTTCGTGAGAGGTTTTCAACTAGAGGCAGTACTGCATCCCTCCCTGGTGAGGGACCAGAAATGTAGTTCCAAATAGCAGGTTTCAAATAGCGTGTCATGACAACTTGGTTGTCACAATCACAGGAGACTACTATTTGCATTTGATGGAGGAGGGTGGGCATGGATTCTAAATGTCGAGAACGACCCACAATAATTTGTTCAAAACGTCTAGAATGACCCACATGATTTGTCCAAAATACCAACAGTGTCCCTGCTGAGGAGCCTTGCATAGACTTTCTCAGCTGATCAGGCCAGTTTGCAGTGTGCTGTCTGGTGCCTTCCCTTCACCTTTCTGATTGAACATGTAACGACTAAGCCTAATGACAGTGTTTTCACATGGGGAGTCAGAAATCCAGGACATGAAAAGAATCATTTACCATCCCACCTCCTCAGGATGCGGAATGTGGTCTGTAGCTGAGAAGCGAGAGGGTGGGAGACACAGAGGAGCCTGGGAAGGACAGGAAAGGTGGCCACTCTGCTTCAGCACAGGGGGGGTGTTCCCACTTCCTCCTCTTGGCCCGACTTTTTTCTTTCCTCTCATTTCCCAAGTATTGCATTCTTTACTTGTTCCTAGGGTCATAAGCAACTGAACCACTAGCAGGAATCATAGCTGAAACAGCCAACTAGGAAGAGGCAGGCTCCGGAGCGATGTGAAGGAAGGGAGGCAAGTGGGAGAAAGAACACTTTCACCTTCTTTAATTTTACAGCTGTGAAAATAGAAGTCTACAATGGTCTACGTTTAAGTTACAAAAAGGGCCTCAAATTGCTTTAAACAATAGTGTTCCATAGAAGGTTTTTAAGCTTGTACAATTTATATGGATAGTAAATGAAAACCTTCAGTTTTGTTTACTGTATCATTTCTGATATGTAATTCAGAGGTGTTGGTCTTACCAGTGATACCCCATCACAGGCCAACAGAACATCACCCTGCTTTAAAATGTGCCCTGACAAGAGTTAGGAGTTAAGCAAATTTGGTTGTAAAATAAATGTACTGAATTCCACAGTAACAATCACAGCTATTGCCCTAGAACCACGCCCCTACCATTCTGCCCCAAGAGTGTAAAGATGAGGCATGTTGAGCACTTGTGTCTCTATCCAGCAACTGTTTTACTCTGAAGCACTTTCTAAACTCTAGGGATCTCTTTCCTGCAGTCTCTGTCTTCTCTTTCCTCTGCCCAGGGAGAGGGCTTTCCTGGCTTTAGGTCACACAGCCAAAGCAGGACCTTTGAGGTACCTACCCTTCTAAGCAGGACCCCTTGAGTACTGCACAACTCCAGGGGTTGCTCTCCACAGAGACAACACACAGATGGCACTCCCTAACAACGAGCCCACTGCTCCAAGAACCTCATCCTTAAGTCCCAATGTCTGTGTCTAACAGTGCCAGGCTGTAGTAGTATCAGAAAGTCCTACCATTTTAGGCAGCAGTTCTTAAACCGAGTGTCATGACAACTGGGAAATGTATTACAAGTACTTTTTCATTAATATGGACATTCTGAAGATTGGACATGATTGACCTTTTAGCTATGAGAAGAGATTCAAGATCATGTCTCTTATAACGTTGCTCTCATTCACAATGCAACAGCTTTTTGAGGGGACATATAGTCAGTATGCCAGGAGTGAAACATGGATGCTGCTGCATGTTTATCTCAAATGTCTTAGCAGGGAAAAAACAACAAGAAAACTTCTGGTCTAATATATGGTGTGCTGAATACTTACTTAAAAGGTCAGGATATCCCCCTCCCAATTTAATTAGAGAAAACCCTTAGAGCATCTACTCTAAAAAATAGGCAGTTATTGGAATTCAAATCCAAGTTTTAAAATATCTTTGCCATTGACTAGCTCATTTAGCTTCAATTAACTCACACAGGACTGCTGCCAACCTCAGTGCTAGAGCTAGAATGGTGAGAAAGCTATCCGATATGTCAACAATTACAGTGCCAATCGAATTCTGAAGAACCTGGAAATTCAGCTTCCTCATAAAACAGAATGAGACTATAAATGTTGTCTGAACAGGAATAATAATGCCTGTCACTTGAGATCACCTATGTGCCAGGCACTGTACCAAGCACTAGGCTATTTATTTAGTCTTTGTAATTCTATGTGGCAGAAATGAGGACCACCATTTACATATGAGAAACCAAAGTTCAGAGAGATTAACCCATCCATGGTGACGTGGTCTGTAGTATACAAATGCCTGACTGATGTGCCTTCCCCATTGCCACTCTGGTTCTGTGACCTACAAAGCATGGTACCTCTATAACGTCTACTCATGCACCAGCTTTCACTAAAAATGACTTTAAAAGCATAAAATATATACCTCTTGCAATGGCAACCATTTTATTTAGAATGGTATGGCAGATTATTGCCAATGTTCGCCAATAGCCAGGACTCATCTACCTCTGGATACAGGTTGGGTTATACTTCTTCACCCTTGTGAAGTCAGGTAACCACGTAACTAGTTCTGGCTAATGAAATGTGAGCAAAAGCAATGCGCATCACTTCCAGGGTGAAGCGTTTAACTGCAGGCCTCTTTCCTTTCTAAGGCGGTCACAGAAGCCTGTGTTGCTACAATGGTACCTCAAGGTCAAAGCTACCTGAGGTATGAAGCCAGCTTCTGGAGGACAGCTTCCCTAGAGTAAAGTAAACCTACGGTGAATTTTACAAGAGAAATAAACCTTTGTTATTTTAAGCCACACATTTGGAGATTGGTTTTTCACTGGAGAATAACTCAGTCTATCCTGATAGAGATTGTGAAGAAAATTACAGGACATAAGGATGCTCTGATCCCCTTCAATATTATGTTAAATTTGGCTGAAACATAGCTGAATAAAAAGCCAAGGGTTGGACAAAGAGGAAGAACTCTGTGTAGTTAAGCTTAAAAAGCTCTTAGAACCACCTTTCTTCCCACTTTCAGCACATCAGTTAGTCCCAGTATATGACACTGCTCCCTGGGTAATCAGGACACTTCTAGATGTTTCCAATGAAATGGGATGGGAGCTCTAACCACCATGGTTAAGGGTCATTTTCCGTGTGGATCACTGTCCTACATCAATTTGATAAGATTCAATAAGCAGGACTGGCTTAAATTAGAGAGCAGATGCTGGTATTTTTCAATTTTGATTAGGCCTGTTGATATCCACATGGATCCTGAGATACATTTGAACGTATTATTTAATATTCAATTGCATTAGGAAGGCCAATATGAATAAAAATATCTCAGCTCATTTTCTAAGTTATTAGTACTATCATTTAGGTAAAAGTCAATTATTTTCACTTTCTTCTAAACTCTCATTATACCACATGCATAAACTCTAGAACCTGTAGTAAAGTTAATTTAGGCATAAAAAGTGATGTGTAACTTTTTAAGAAATACAATCCCTGAAGTAGTCATTAAAGTGGCCAATTTTTATTAACAGCAGGGCAGAATTCAAAAGCAAAAGCTTTCTGTTAATGTAAATGAAACAGCAACAGGGATGACCCCGGAACACCAGAGGACCAGGGCCCACTATCCGCTGCAAAGACAGCCCTGTAAGGAACAACTTCGAGGACACTTCTTGATTTAATGCTAAAAGGTCAGGTTCTCAGATGCAGTCCTAAGATGATTTCAGTCAGGCTTTATTTTCAGTAACTGCAAAATTCTGGGATATTTCCTTTTTCTACCAAATAAATGACAGTAACTGCCACCTCTGTCAGTCTCTTTCTAAAAGCTTTATATTTTACTGTTTTAAATACTTTATAACAGCTACCAACCAGATAACTATTATTTTCGTATTTCAACCTAATGATCCGGCTTCACTGGCCTGCATACAAGAGCACGTGTGCATGTCCAAGTGTGAGCGCATGCACACACACAGGATCTACTTGCAGCTCCATTTTATAGGGCCCAGGGACATAGACAGCTGATGGCTCCATTGCATAAAGTACTTCTGTGTGGGCAGTCATTTCTACATTGTAGAGGTTACAACTTTTGGAATAGTATATAATTAAACAGGCATTAAGGTAGCCAGAACAACAATTAACATGTACTTAATGAAAAAATTTCTATGACAATAAATACCTATATTCTATATGCTTTTGGACTAAATGGCAACTATACACACACACACACACGTATCAAACCCTGTGTGTGTGTGTGTGTGTGTGTGTGTGTGTGTGTGTGTGTATCAGGCAACTACTGGTACATCAGTGGTACAAAGACACTTCGATGCAGTCACTTAGGAATTGTTAAAAAAAAAAAAAAAAGATCATCCAGCATCTGGATGCTAAATTCAAGAGCTGGGGGCTAAATAAACAAGGCAGTCACTCTATCCTCTTCTGTTTCCAACTTTTAGGAATTCAAGTTTTTTAAAGAATTTGACATACACAACCCCATAACTACAATCTCTTCTTCAATAATTTCAGAATGGTTGTTTTAAACAACTTTAAAGTTTGAGCTCCTTCTGAATTTCCCAAAGTGTTTCTGCACTCTTCTTCAGGCGAGCCTCTTCTTCAGGGGTCAGCTTCACTTTTATAAGGTCTGTAACACCGCTCTCTCCCAAGATACACGGCACACTGAGGAATACGTCTTCATTTATTCCGTAGAGACCCTTAATCATGGTGGAAACAGGATGCACTCTCCTAAGATTCTTTAAAATAGTTTCTGTTAAATCAGCTACAGATAGCCCAATGGCCCAAGAAGTATAACCTTTCACTTTAATAATCTCATAGGCGCTGGCAATCACGTCTTTATGGACATTCCCCCACCGCTCAGGATCTTTATCAGTTCCTATATCTGGATTCAGATCCTTTAGAGGGACACCAGCGATGTTCACTCCACTCCACACAGGGACACTTGAGTCTCCATGCTCTCCAAGGATCCACCCGTGGCAGCTTTCAGAATGGATACCAAGCCTTTGCCCAATCAAGAAACGGAAGCGGGCAGTGTCCAGATTACAACCGCTTCCAATGACACGGTTCTTAGGAAATTCACTCAACTTCCAGGCTATGTAAGTTAAGATATCCACAGGATTGGAAACGACAATCAGTTTGCAGCGAGGACTGTACTGGATAATACTGGAAATCATTGATTTAAAGATGGTTACATTTCGCTGGACTAAATTAAGGCGCGTTTCTCCTTTCTCCTGGCGTGCGCCTGCTGTAATAATCACGACGGCGGAGTTGGCAGTGACGAGGTAGTCTTTGCTGGCAACAACATTTGGCATCCTGATGAAAGGACTGCCATGCTGCAGATCCATAGTCTCGCCCTTCAGTTTGCCTTCATCAACATCCACAAGGGCAAGCTCATCACTCAGGCCTTTTAACAGGACGCTAATGGCGCAGGCCATGCCAACCGACCCGGTGCCTATAATGGAGACCTTGTGGTGGTGAACGGCCTCCTCAGACGTGGCGTTCTTCACGAGCTCGAGCTTCACACTCACCATCGTGGCCACGGGGCTGCTGGGCTGGGCGCCCTCGGCAGAGGCGGCTGCCGGCTGCTGGGAACACGGCGCCCTCGCCACGCACAGGAAGTTCGCTCTCGCGGCGCCCACACTCCGGCTGGCCCGCAGGGCTCCCACGGCCCAGCCCATGGCCACTCACCCAAGAGATGCAGGAAGAGAATGGAGGAAAGCAGGCAGACGAACTTTGAGGCGCGAAGAAATGGAGGGTGACCGCTGGGCGTCTCCTCAGTCTGCTACTGCGGCTGCGCAAGGCCGGGACCTCTGGAGGCCCCCAAGGCCCACCAGGGCGGCTGCGCAGGGCGGGCTCCGCGCACATGGCCTCACCAGATACTCCGCCAAGTACTCCTCACCCCTCCTCCGGGTGAGGTAGAAATGAATTACGGAGTTGAAGTTTTACATCTGATGAAATATATACCCTAATGTGCCAATAACTACAGAAGTCCAACTGAAGGTGGTGGCATATTCTCCCCACTTGTAAGCAGCACTGGACCATGTAATGATCCTCAAAGCTCTCCTCTCATTCTGAAAGCAATATGGTGACCCCTAATGGGGCTCGTGGTACATACCCCTTTCACAGCAAAAGAAAAGATTTCAGTTTCAGAATGCTGAATCTTGACCAAATGAGTATTTTATATTCAGGACTTGAAAAGGTACTCTAATTTTTATTGACACTGAAATGCAGTCTACAAAGAGAGGAAAAATAAGCAAAGGAGCTGGTAAAGTGTGGGAAAGTGTGGCAATTACTGAAGTTCCTGCAATGCAGTTTTAGTGTAACTTGGGACTTGCACAGGGACTCGACACCCTGTTTAGATGGTACAGTCACAAGCTCCATGACACAAAATGTAAGAGCAACACATACATCAGTCCTCTCCATGCTGGTGATCAGGTAACCATTTGTCAAACTGAAAACTGGAATTTTAAAAATGATTATTGGTGGATAATATCTTAAAGGGGTCCTATTAAAAGATGAACTTTTGACAGCTATCACTTCTTTTGTCCAAGTCACTACTGAAAAGTTTTAACCTAATACCTGTCCCCACCTTCTCCCTATACTGATTCCTTTGACCAGTCATTTTCCAAGGTAAGTGTTCTTGAGGATGAAATTCAAGCACATAAACACTTAGACAGATAGCTTCTTTCTATAGTAATTTTCTTTCTAGAGTGTGAACCTCTTCAGAAATACCTTCTCTATGACAGCTGCCTCTTCATATTTTCTCTTTAGTCACAAGTAAATCAATTTTGAGAAAAATAACCCTCTCCAAAATAAAAATGCCTAAAAAAATAACTTTTTATTTATACTAAGTCTTCAGATAAGTAAAGAACTAAGAAAGACAAAGAGATGTCCCTGAGCTCCAGACCTTTATTCAGGTCTATTCAAAGATGTGGAGAGCCCAATTGAACTGGACATCTCCCTAGATACCTTCTATCTTAGGTGTCTCATTAATCATTCTGAATGGAAAACCTAATACCAATTATCTATTCAAAATACAATATAATATTATAGTTGATATCAGGATTATTCCATAACACTTTTGCTCACAGCACTCAGAAAATGATGACCAGCAAATTTCCGGACCAGGAATGGTTGCAACTAAGTCATTCTATTCCTTCCATTTGGACCCTCACCTCCAGGTCTCTCTGCCCTTCTTCCATTTAGGAGTCCAGTTCTCTCCTAAGTCTTCTACAAGCAGAATTGACTTTAAAAAAATTCTGTGCTACTAGTATACTGTGCACCTCTCTGTTATAGGATTTATCACACACAATTAAATGTAATTTTTTATGAATTTGTTACTCCAAAGGGATCACTTTTTGTTTATCAGAATATTCCTAACCTCTAGAACAGAAGTTGGTACATAATATTTGTAAAAGAATGAGTAAATAACTATAGAATTCAGTTAAGCAAAGCTAAAGTGCTAGAACATTTCTTAGCAAGGTTGATGCACACATTTCAGAAAGCTATTGATAAGCTAAACGATTTCTCAAGTATTTTCAAAGACAATACCTACTATTATCAACTTAGATAAAAAAAATCTCTACAAGGTACAATCATATTATAACAAATACGTAATGGCAGAGAAAATATTTTCATCCTTTAAAACTATTTAAAGTTTTTGTTCTTTAGAAAGCTTTTAAAAAATAAACCACATGAAACCCTTGGTTTGAAAAAAAAGGTGCAATGAAAGCAGTGTTCATTAATAACAGAAGCTACAGACTCACCAGTTTGCAAGTATAGCATCATACAAACAATTATTTTAAAGTCTTCTCTGATTTAAAATCATAAAATGCAAATTGGAATTTTAAAACAAATTATTGGGCTGTGATTCTATTGCTTACAGACACTAAAATCTATATAATTTTTAAATCTTTGTGGGGGTCTTTACAAATCCTAGCACCTGAATGTATTCCCTTTGTCAGCAATCCTGGTGATGCTGAGAGAAGGGCAAAGGCAGGGCCACAAGCTTTGTCATGTAGAAAAAGGGTAGAAGGTCAATTCAAAAAGCAACACCGTGACAAACTTCCTATTTATGGCATTCAAATATTATATAAATTGGCAGGTTTTTCTAGTAAGTTATCCAAATCTCACTTTTGGTCTTTAAAGACAACAGCTTACATATACTTTTTGAGGCACTACAAAAGAACTGCATGTATTAATCATTCAAAAGGAAAAAAGAAATATTTTACTGAGGCACAAAACATGAGAAACAAAGAAATTAAAATTCATAAGTATGTGTTTAACCATCCCAAATCATATCTAAAAATTCAGCAAGTTTAATTCTATGGCCATAGGCTGTAACTGTGTAGGTGTTGTTCTATTAATTCAACCATTTACTCTCTCTGCTTGGATTAAGTAACAAATAATACTGTAGTCCCCAGAACTGCTTTATTCATCTAAAAAAAAATGACATTAAGAATATGTTTGTGTATGGAAGTTACTTTTATAATCTCAAAACAGATTAATCCATGTTGTAAAGGTTAAAAACTGATTTGTCTTAAGACTCCATACAGGCAAAACAGCACAGGAGGAAAAGGAAGTTTTCCTGGGCAGGATTAGCAAGTACCAGGCTCAGAGGCTGAAGATCGTGGCCTCTCAGCATGGCTGCAACTCTGAGTGTGACAAAGGCCTATGCGAGAAACAGCTGGGCTCTCAAGTGTACCACTACTGACATTCTGGATCAGATCACTCTTTGCAGGGGCCTGTGCTGTGCGCTGTGGGAGATTTAGCCGCACCCCCGGCCTCTGTCCACTGGAGGCCAGTAGCACCTCTGCAGTTATGACAAGTGAACATGTCTCCAGACACTGCCAGAGAGCTTTCTTCTGGTGGAAGAGGAAATCAAACTGTCCCCATTGAGAACCAATGAGTTAAAGAATAAGTAGGAGACAGATCACAGAGGGACTTGAACCATTTCAAGGAACCTGTACTTTATTTTCACTGAAATGACGGAAGCAGTGTGATCAGATTTCACCCAACAGGTGTTTACTAAATACCTCCTCTGTGCTAAGCCCTGTTACAGGTGCTGAGGATACAGCACAACAATGGAGAAGACAAATGAGGTATCTTTACATTCTTTTTGTGAAGACAGATAAAACAAGAAAATGGTCAATACAATTTCATTTTGCAATAGTGCTGCAAAGAAAAGAAAGCAGGATTATGTCAGAGAGGGCCTGGGTGGTGGGAGTAAAGACACTACTGTATTTTAGACCAGGTGGTCTGGGGAAGCTTCTCTGAAGAGGTGAAGTGAATTTGGGTTGGAATTCTAGATGCCAACACAGCAACATGATGTCCTGGGGAAGGAGATTTCACCCACAAAGCTAGAAAGCCCTCAGCAGGAACAAGCCTGGTGTGTTGAAGGTACCAGGCCAGCGGGGCATGGTGGCACCAGGCAGGGTTGGATTAGGGGGGGGTGGTGACTGCTGTGGTTCAAGATGAGGTCAATGAGGTGGGCAGGGCTACATCCTGGGAGACTTTTTCAACTGGAGCCACTGAAGAGTTTTAAAAAAGGGAGCAACGTGATCTGACTTACATCTTAAAATATCTCCTCTGGCTGCCATGTGGAGAAAAAATTCTAGGGCAAGTAAAGGAGAGGCTAGGATTCTAGATAGGAACTACTTCAGCCTGCTAGGCCAAAGATGAATGCCGGGCCAAGCCATGTCTGGCAGCACAGTAAGAGGCAGGACGTGCTCCCGGACTAGATGGAGGCAAGGAGGGGAAGTGAGAGGACCTAAGATGGTTCTGCTAGGTGCTGACTTGAACAACGGGGGGCCGGGGTGGCACTGACCGAAATGGGAGAGGCTGAGGGAGGAGCAGGCTGGGAGCATGTGAGGAAGTCAGGAGTTCTGCCGGACGTGAGTCACTGGTGTGCCTGCGAGACGTGCAAGTGAAGGTGTGCAACAAGCAGCTGCTGAAGGTCAGGCTGGGGCTGGGTTTTTGGACACAACCGTATTGTAAATTGCTTTAAAATGCAGGGACTGGAATGAGAGCACCAAGGGACCCAGGACAGGTGGAGGACAGAGTCTAAGTATGAGGGCACTGGACACTCAGAGGTCTGCCAAGGGAAAAGCTGGCCACAGAGATGGGCAAAATGGCCAGGGGGGTAAAAGGTGTCTCAGAAGCCACAGGTGGTGTTTCATGGAGGGGAGATTGTTCAATTGTGTCAAATGTTGCTGAGAGGTCAAATAACAAGGATAAAGTCAAGACTTTGATCTGGCAACTGGAGGGCACTGACCACCAGACACCAGTTTCAGGGGAGAGAAAGGGGAGGAAGAAGAGACCATGACCACAGAAAATCCTCCCAGGAAACCTTTTCTGTAAAGGGAAACAAATGGGCTGGTGGCTGGAGGAGGATGAGGACTACCAAGAGAGAGTTTTTAGAGGTGGGAAAAAGTATAGCATGTCTGTACATGGTGCGCCAGAGAGAAAAACTGACAATCAGCAAAGGCATAGAATAATTGCAGCAGCAAGGTCCTTGGGAAGACACCAGGGGTGGGACTGGATGCCCAAGTGGCAGGTACAGGCCTCTGGAAGCAGCAGGGACATTTCACGTGATCATCTTGAGGCGGGAAGGTGGCCCCAACTACTGTGGCCATGGGAGTGGGGGGCGGGAAGCAAGACTTGGCAACTGATTAGAAACAGGGGTGAGAAAGAGTGTGGTCTTGAATAGAACCCAGATTTTCTTTCTGGGCAACTCTGAGGATGCTGCTGCCATCCACTGTGAGGGACCCAGGAGTAGGTAGTGGGTTGCAGTAAATGACCGTTCAGGTGCGACATACAAGCATCAGTGTCAAGTGGGCCCAGAAGCAAGGAGCTCCACAGTCTGGGCCGGAGATGCAGACCTGGCCGCCTTCTGCATATGGAAGAAGACACGGGAGTGGATGGAACCCGTGAGGGAAAAAATACAGGGCAAAGGAAGGAGCCTAAGCAGAACTGTGGAAAACAAGGGCAGCAGCATTTCCGAAGTAAATGAGATAGTGGGAAGCCAAAAATAAGCCAGTTGAGGATTGAGAAAGATTACAAAGAGAACAGAAAACTATAAAAGCCCAGAATCTGCAAGCATAGAGGCAAATAGCTGATATATTTGAGTCATCAAGAAGAAGTGAAATTGTGTTCAGCATAATTTACATTGTGGAAAGATATATAACATATTTAGGAAAAGTATTTCTTCTTATAATTGTTAGAAATATTCCAGTCATGAAAATTAATTTTGAGAGAACACTTCATTTTCTGATATACTGATAAATGGGTAATGATATATGTATCAACATATACATATATTTTTTCATAGAGTTTTAGATATTTATAAATGACTAACCAATAATGGTACCTTTTAAAACAAAGCTTAAGGGCAACAGACTCACAGACTCCAAGAAGGGACTAACAGTTATCAAAGGGGAGGGGTGAGGGAAGGTGTGTGGGGAGGGAGAAGGGGATTGAGGGGCATTATGATTGGTGCACATGGTGTGGGGGTGTCACGGGGAAGACAGTGTAGCACAGAGAAGACAAGTAGTGACTCTGTGGCATCTTACTACGCTGCAATGACTGCAGTGGGGTGTGGGGAGGGACTTGATAATATGGGTGAATGTAGTAACCACAGTGTTGCTCATGTGAAGCCTTCATAAGAATATATATCAGTGATACCTTAATAAAATAAAATAAAAAAAGAATCATTAAAGGGAAGACAGTAAATAACTAAAAAAAAAAAAACAAAAAACAAACCTAAGGGGAAAGCATACACTAAAAGGTCTTCATGACACTTTAGAGAGATCTGCTCACGTGAGTCCAATTTTCTATGCTCAGTATAGGAAATAAGGGGGAAGAAAAAGGAAACCCAAGTGAAATCAGGATGCCTGCCCCAGTGGACGGCTGAGAACATTCTTGAGGTGATTACACCTGATCTGTGTCAGGCCTTGGAACAAGAGTGCTTTCATGGCAGAGCTTACCTTCTTGAGCAACTGCTACACATTCTGCCTTTATAAAATGCTTTGGGGCCATTTTGCTTATAAAAGGAAATCGGTGGGTTTTTTTTATATCATTAATCTACAATTACATGAAGAACATTATATAGAGTCCCCCCATCGCCAAGTCCCCCCCACATACCCCATTACAGTCACTGTCCATCAGTGTAGTAAGATGCTATAGAATCCATCACTACTTGTCTTCTTTGTGTTGTACAACCCTCCCTGTGCGCCACCCCTACATTATGTCTGCTAATAGTCATGCCCCCCACTTTTTTTCCCCCTTATCCCTTCCTTCCCACCCATCCTCCCCAGTCCCTTTCCTTTGGTAACTGTTAGTCAATTCTTGGGTTCTGTGAGTCTGCTGCTGTTTTGTTCCTTCAGTTTTTTTCTTTGTTCTTATACTCCACAGATGAGTGAAATCATTTGATACTTGTCTTTTTCCACCTGGCTTATTTCACTGAGCAAAATACCCTTTAGCTCCATCCATGTTGCTGCAAATGGTAGGGTTTGTTTTCTTCTTATGGCTGAATAATATTCCATTGTGTATATGTACCACATCTTCTTTATCCATTCATCTACTGATGGACACTTAGGTTGCTTCCAATTATTGGCTATTGTAAATAGTGCTGTGATAAACATAGGGGTGCATATGTCTTTTTCAAACTGGGTTGCTGCATTCTTGGGGTAAATTCCTAGGAGTGGAATTCCTGGGTCAAATGGTATTTCTATTTTGAGTTTTTTGAAGAACTTCTATACTGCTTTCCACAATGGTTGAACTAATTTACATTCCCACCAGCAGTGTAGGAGGGTTCCCCTACTGATGGGTTTTTAAAGAGGTATCTCAGTAATATGCCAAAAAAGCTGATCTTCCCCCACCTTGGCTTAAAAATAAAAGTCAATTGGTCATTATCCTCCATTTTAATATGAGCAAGACCCTGTACTTCAGTCTTTCTGCCACCAAATTGCTCCTCCACATTACATCGGGTGCATCTTGCTACCGGGATGCCAAACCCACTAGGGCTGCAATGGAACAGGAAATAAGGTCTATAGAGATGTCTTTGTCACCTCAGACCTGAATTTAACCAATGCACAGTGCCACTTCCAATTAATTTAAAAAGGATTTCAGGAGATTATTTCTCAATGCCTAAGCTGTTGAAGGCCAGAGAATCTGACAGACAGAACTATCTCTGCAAGATCAAGAGACTCTCTGTTCCGGGTGTTCTAATAAGGTATTATCAGAAGTGGAAGCAACGTTGGCTCTGCTGACAAATGGTAACCAGAATAAAAAACTGGAGCTTGCTTCCTGGGGGTTGAAGCTGGTACAGACGTTCAGAAGCAATGAAATTAGATTAGGCAAGGATGCAGAAGGGAAATGTTTTGGCTTCTTTACAGACTTCCTGCAGATCATGAAAAAGTGGCTATCTTTCAACAATTTGCCAGGACTTAGATTTATTTTTAATCTTTGACCAAACCTATAAGAAATATACAGCAAAAAAATCTATTTTCTTCTTAGATATCTTAGAAATTAAAAACTTCTAACCTTTTCCATAGTTTTATTTAAAGATGGGGTTCAAGCATTGACTTACAACGTTGCTTCATTTGAACAGTGAGAGAATTAATATACTTAATATGAGATACACCAGAATGTTGGTAAAAGTAAAACTAGCAAAAAAGTCAAAGGAAAGAGATCTGACTATAATTTGTAAAAGCTCTTAAGGCTGGTCATAAGGTAATTAAGAAATGAGTCTACATATTAACATAAAAAGTATACCTAGCAGTAGCTACAAAAAAAGAGTTGAGAAAATAAATTTTATTATAGTGCATCCACTATTGCCCTAGAGAAAATGTATAATCGTACTTACTGAAAGGCTATTTCTTATATTAGGGAAATTAAATGCCAATTTTAGAGAAATATTTAAAATGTATGTTTTATTTACATGTTTTACCTTTTGTTTTTTTAAAGAAAAGGAGGCCTGGGCTCCTGAGAAAGAAGCAATCTACATAAGCAGATGAGGAGCCAAGCCTAGTGCTGGAGAGTTTGCAAGACTCCAATCGCAGATTATTTCCATAAATGCCTGTATGGCAGTAGGACTTAAGAGAGTTGCACAGGAAAAAAGAGATTATTTTCCATCTATCATATTGGCAAAAATTTCAGAGTAATAGAAGCCACTAAGGGCAAGGGTGCTAGGAAACTTGCATATATTATTTATAACTTCTAAATTGTATGAACTTCCCCTTTAGCGACAGACTTTTAAATTACATTTTAAAAATACCTTTTGATTCAACAATAACATCTTCTGTCTTTAGGACAAATTTCTTGACCAAGAAAAGCACAAGAAGATGTATGCCTACAGAGGTTCATTATGGTGTTTAATAGTGAAAAATTACAATCTAAAAGCTATTGGCAGGAGACTGATTAAATAAATTACAATGCACAATAGAGTACCAAGTAGCCATTAAAAGTGATAGAGATTTATATACTCTGCTATGCAGAGTTTCTATGACTATTCAGTGAAATAAGGTTCCAGAGTAGTACAGTGAAACATTTATATACCATGACATGAATATGCTTATTCAAGAAGGTCTGAAAGGATGTTTCTATTATAGTGATTACAACTCAGTGAGATTTCTGGTGATTTTGTTTCCTTTTCTGTACTTTTCTATATGATTCTTCTTAAAACAACTGAGTACATATTTTTATTTAAAAAAAGCTATCTTTGTTTAAAAAAAGATAGGTCCTATATGTATTTTTCTTTAAAAATAAGCACCAATATATGTAAATAAAAACAAATACTTCTTATCCTATGGTAAAAAATAAACAAAGCAAAAAACCCCATTTGTAAATTTTGAAATTTAAATCTCTAGACAATTTAAAGTATTTCACAATTAACTAAGAATATTTTCATTCATGGTTGTATTACCATTGAGTTTTTAGGTCCTCTGAGAGCAACTATTGTAATTGTCTGTAAATTCTAACCATACCAAATACCATGAATATATTGAATACAAGCCACAGTAAACGTTAGCAATCAGTGATTCTGACCAGTACTTTGAAATAACTTCACCTCAAACAAATGCTGAACAGGGATTCACAGGCCTAAGAAGCTATAAAGCGCCTAATGGTATCAATCAGGAGTTATTTACACATTTAACATTTTCCTTCTAAGGGAAGAGAAAAAGATAAGTTTCCCACCAGCAGTGTAGGAGGGTTTCCCTATTGGTGGGTTTTTAAAGAGGTATCTTAAAAAAAAGGGAAGAGAAAAAGATAAGATCGTCTAACCATAAATATGCTCAATCTTTTCAGAAATCCTTTAAGTTTCAATACCTAGTACAAATAATAAAAGGAAAGAAAGTTAAGTCACATGTGTATGCTTGAGTAACATGTAAATAACTGCAGGTAGCATGGTTTTTTCTTTGATAACTGGGGAACTACCAGTGGGTATCACTAGAGATCCTTATTTACTCACTGAAGAGCATTTAGTTCAACTAATTTCTGAACTTAAAATGTCTGCCCTAATAAAACAACCTAATCATACAGGCCCTGTTCTGCACTCACCTGGCCTGAATGTGTCAGTCCCCCAGGATCATGGGCACAGCTGCATTAGGGAACCATAAACCCAGTGTAAATGTTCAGTCTTTTCATAATTAAGTTACTGTGATAAAATTAACTTTGCCTCGGCCATAAACAGATGATAAAATACCATAATTCAGAGTAACTGATAAAGCCATCCTGAGCAATCAGATCTTGCTTGTTGGCCCATGGGCTGGTCAGCAGGGCAGAGCTGGTGAGACAGGCCAGGCTAAACCACTCCTGACTTCTTCCTGGGTCAGGGAGGGTCACAGCTTAAATCCTGGGTTCACCTGTTGAGGTCTGTTGACAAGATAGCTTCCACTAGCTCTCCTTTCCTGGAACTTCTGATTAAATGACATACCATTGTATAACATACAAATTTATATTTTTATCTTATGTATACACATGTTCTATGTGAATTAAAATTCCATAGTAATTATGAGTAAACAAAGAATAAAACCAAAACATTTCTAAGAAACTGAAGAGCTTGGCTTTATGCATTTTCAACATGTTCTCCTTTAGGCCAGCAGATGTAGCTGTGATTAAAGTAGGGAATGTAAGCTGCTCTTAGTCAGCCATTAGATGGCACCCTTTTTTTGAACAGGGTTTATACTGGAGCATCAATACAATTCAACATAGCTACCAATAATTATTTGACACTAGAACTGATTTTGATTTACTTGCATTTATCTAGGATGATAATCTCAATTATTATTGAGTGCACAGACCTGGACTATTTCTGTTCAACATCTTCTGATTAAGACTGTTTTCCTTAGTCATAGAAAGATAAGTGCCCCAAAGCGGCAATAAATAGTAATAAAAGTTCATCACTGATAAACCTCACAGTTATCATCCAAACTTTCTAAATGCAGGAACTTTTTCTTTGCAAAGCTGAAACAGGCCTCAGAGCAGGGTCATGTAATATGAATTTTCTTAGGAAGCATTAAATCCCTAAGTCCTCCATAATAACAGTGTACTGGGGAGCCATGTCTTAGCACAGTTCGAGATTCAGGGTAGGCCCTTAAGGAAAAACTCTGAAATGTCCTAAATTAAGTGACATAAGGGCTGGAGAATGAGAGAGAAAGACAAGGGAAGGTCATCAGTCAATAACCTCAGACCAAAGCTAACCAGAAACTCCACTTTCCCAGACAAAGTCATTTCAACAATCATCTAGAAGATCCCCAGGACCATGGCATCCCCCAGTGATGACCAGTGTCTGACCATCATCAACAGTCAATCCACAAGCCTTCTCTAAGGACTAACTACCCATCCCAGGACTGTCCCTGCTTTGTACTACTCCACCTTCCCTGTTTGTAGCCAATGTGAATTTTAAAAACTTTCTTTCCTTGAGACCCCTCAAAAATGCCTGTTCCATGAGCCTGACAGACAAATTGTTTCTGTTAACTGGCCTTGCTGCTGCTGAAGCAGAAACTTCCTGTCCCAGGACTTAGTCCTTTATCTGGCTAATGTCAAGGAATCCTTGTATTGGCAGAGATCTCTCTGTCTTTATAGTTTTTGATTTGTCACCCACAAATGTCTTTTGAATGAACAAATTAATAAACACTGCTGCTTTTAAAAGATGGGTCCTTGAAAAACTATCAGTGGTTTCTGAGAATTCTCAGGCATGGAGATCACTTGATATGCCTAATGACCTGTTGGTAGGAAGAGAATGTATTTGCATTTTCTCTTTTTAGTTAAAAACTTGAAGGTAAAGTATAAAAGGATTCCAAGTGTTCTTATATTTAACAGTGCCAACAGAAAATAATTTTTCTCCCCCAAACATTTTATTTAGACAATCATCCTCTTATCAGTGCCATAAAACAAAGTTCACATTCTAGAACCTAAAATAGATGGTCTAGTACATGAAGGCCAAGTTCTTTAAGTGTATAATTTAATCTAAATAACAATTTTGTTGGTCTATGCAAATTTTGGTTGATTCATTCTGACTCTTTTAAATCAAAGACAATTCATATTTTCAAATAACTTCAAAACTTCACTACTCACTTTATGACCTACATTACTAAACTCCAGAAATCCACGTATCATTTCTATGCAGTCAATGTAAACTGTTAAAAGACCCTTATAGGACTAAAACCTTCTTTATAGAAACCAAAAGCTTAATAACTTTATATAACTAATGTATTTCATCTCCACCAAGCAGACTTCATTTACAGTTAAGGAAGTTTTGTGACTCCTAGGTAGCTGTGCTTCATTTTTAGCATAAATTAATAAAAATAAAATCCAGCACTATTTTTTAAAAGTAACATTATTGTTAAAACAATACACACTTAAGAAACATACAGAAAAGTAGAATAAAAAATTCACCCACACACCCATTATTTTATTCACTTATTTCTACCAGACATATTTCTTCCTAGTTTTTTTCAAAAAATATTTACTCTTACATCCTAAGCATTTTTCTACCGAAGCTGAAGGCTACAAGGAGGTCTTCTGTTTTATGAGGGAAGAATGGCCAATCCCATACCAGACTATGTCAATCATGGTGTTGGCAAATGAGGTCCACCTTGAAGATACCCAGTAAAACCTCTCACTTACCAAGAACTGTGTGGATGGCATCATAATCAAAACCCAATTCACTATAACTCCTTCCCCTCAACCTGGCCCCTTCCACATACTCCATTATTTCCCATCTTAGCTAGGGGAAGTAACACTGGAAAAATCTAGGTGCTAAAGACTATCGACTTGGGTTCAAACCTTGACTCTTGTCGATTACAAGCTGTGCGATCTCAGGTAAGAGATGTGACTCTGACTCTCAATGTCTCTGTCCTCATTTATAAAATGGGGGATATTAAAATCTATTTCAGTTATTATGAAGATTAAATAATCTGCTATGTCTAAGATGTCTGGTACAACACCTGAAGTGGAAGAAGAGATTTTTTATTGGTCAAAAGCAAAATTGAGGTAACAACAGTCATCAAAACTCCTCAGGCGTGGGTTTCTAACTTTTCCAGGCAGTACCTACTTTACCATTATGGTGACTAGCCAGCAAAGCTACTTTAGAAATAAAGGTTAGTCAGACTAGAAGAGCAACATCTATTTGTCTAACAGTTTATTTTAAGTGGAAGTAGAATAGTGCCTCTGTTTAGTTATGATTAAACCAAATGTGAAAAACTCAGTAATGTCTGTAATACCTGTTACTCCCTCCTTCCTTGCATCTATTCCCCCACCTTGCAATTTCCCCCACCTACTGAAGCACTCCTGTTGGCATACAAACATGCCATTAATTCTCCCAACTTAAAAAAAAAAAGAAAGAGAGCAACAACTCTCTTGACCCCCCTCCCCCTTCTAGCTATGAGTCCATTTCTTTCTTTACAGCAAAACTCCAGACGCCTATACATACTGCCTCCACTCTCTGCTCCATTCTCTTTTGGATGGACTCACTCAGGCCTTACCCACCAATGATGGCCACACTGCTAACTCAGCTAACTATCAGTTCTCATCTCAGTGACTACCCCCAACATACACTTCCTCAAAATGTTTTCTTCACCTGGCATCCAAATCACCATCTCCTGGTTCTCCTTACTTCTTCTGTAGGGAAGTGTCTTTTGCTACTTTCTCCTCACTCCCCAACCTCTAAACTTAGGTGGGGTCCAAGAGCTCCTTCCGCAGACCTCTTTTCTTTCTATATTCACTGGCCCGGGGAGCTCTCTGGTCTCGTGGCTTTAAATACTATCTATATACTGATAGTCTCAAATGTATACCTTGTACCTCTCCCCTGAATTCCAAACTTTGTGTCTAACAGGTTACTCATTCTCCACTTGGCTATCAGATACCTCAAACTTGCAAGTCCCAGATGGAGCTCCTGACATTATCTCCTGGGGCTCCTCTCACACTGATACCCACCCTTTTTTCAGTTGCTCAAACCAAAAAGCCTTGGAGATCCTTGACTTCACTTTTCCAACTCTCACATCCAATCCATAACAAATCCTTGTTGACTCTACCTTCAAAATGTATCCAGAACCTCTTTTCATCAATTCCATTGCTGCCTCCTATTCCAAACCACCATTAACTCTCACCTGCCTTGAACTGCCCAATCCACAGACCCTCTACCAGTAGGTTTAAAAAAAAAAAGCCAATCAGTCCAAATATACAGGCTTTTTTTTTTTAGTTTGGGGTATAAATTACACGCACACACACACATACTTAAGGATTTTTTCTAATGTGTAAATACTTAATTCAATTTTAAAATGTTTTAATATTTTATAAGGATATTTATATATATGGATGTCAAACAGCATAGAAAATGTTCCAAATTAACTAATTTTACTGAACAGGTAGCTAATGCCAATTTATACAGAACAAACATATGCTATGCATTAGTCATTACTTAATTATATTAGATGTTTTGCCACTTTCAAATATTTAAATTATTTATATGAGTTAGTAGTAATGAGAAATTACCTAGTTATTGGTAAGCATTTCATCACATTCTATGTTGTCACTTCCCAAGACAGTGAACAAACTATCCAAATTTGAAAATAGAAGATTTAGCCATGAGAAGTAGAATGAACATTCCAGATACCAATTACAGGACTGTAGTTACTTACACTGTGAACTCCTAAAGCTTTCCAGACTGCAAAGCTGATCACACCAACCCCACACCATGCATAAAGTGAGCCCCAACCCAAGGCTCGCAAGGCAAGGGAAGACCCGCTCTCTGGTAAGGCAGCTGTGGCCAAAATTCCCTGCAATAAAGACAAAAAGGTTCGGGTAAAAGTCATTTCAGAAAATAAATATTTGGCAAGTGTTTGAAATTAATGACTCTCTGTGTAAGTACATAATACTGGGAAACCAGACCAACCAAGCTCAAATATCAAGTTTGCTACTTAATAAACTACATGACTGAAGCTACAACTTCCCTGATGGACCCAGATACTGAGCCCACAATGCACTGTGCCAGGAGCTGTCCTAGGTACTGGAGAGACAAAGGGAAACAGCAACTTTGTCCTGATTCACTTGGGGAGGGCGGGGTAGGGAGGATAGGGGTACAAAGACACATAAAAGTTAATCATGATCTAAATGTAAAGTGTAACTATAGAACTATACATACATGGCATTACGGGCCCAGAGAAGGACACCTAATCTAATATGGAGGAAGAGGAAACTTTAAGGAGGGGTCCCTGGAAGAGGTGTACTAAATCCAAATTTGAGAAAAGATGTGTGATATGTCAGTGTGAGTACTTCTAAATATATGTGCAAAATGCCTGGGACACAGAAATTCAGCTTATGGAAGCTATTAATGACAATTAGAAAAAAAACAGTATTTATGACTCTTCTGTGTTTCAAGTCATAGTATTAAGGTAAAAATCTAAACTATAGTATGAACAACTCCCAGATTATCAGCACATGAATTTGACTAGAGAAGAATAAGAATGCAACGGATGCTTCAAAAAGGAATAAGCATCACTGAAAGCAATGAGGCAGGATGGTGGCAGGAGTAAGGTGGCCATTAAAAGACAAAGATTCTGGGAGGAACTGTGTGCTTGATTTCTAAGGTCTTCCCAATTTTATGCTTGGGTAATGTAAAATGTAAATTGACAGTGTGGGTTTTTTTAAAATTTAACTCTGAACTAATGCAGAGAGAGATTAAGTAACTGGCTCAAGGTTTCACAGCTTGTAGAAGCTGAGAACAGCGCAGTCTGGCTTTACACCAAGGGAATTTGCCATTCCAGCATTTACCATATCCAACCATAAATACAACACAATATGAAACATAAATGAAGTATCTTTTTAAACAGAAATTAAAATAAAAGCCATCATTACATGAGACAATACAAATATATACACTACTGGAAGCAGAGAGAGTGACAATACCTAAAGGCCTACTTGGATTTTAAATTACCAAATAACCAATTTGGGACATTCATTTAATTTCCACAGTTTGATCCTGCTATGAAATGTAATTTATCTTTTTTGTTTTGTTTTGAAGTATCTATAGAATTTAGGAAATATAAGAATTATTTTTCCCTGTCTGCTAAAATACACTACACATTGACAAAACAAAAATGCTCAGAAATTACAATAAAGAATTTAACTTTCTTAGAAGTTGAATCCTATTTTTTCTGATTATAAATCACTGTGGAAATTTTGTTATGTAAGAAAAAGCAGAAGGATGAATGAAAAAAATCTATGTTATTATCCAGCCAACCAGGGTAAACATTTTGCCATATTCTCCCTCTTACGTTGTTTGTGGACATTTTGAAAACATTTAACACCATTAAAAACTTTATAGTCATTATCTTATAAAGTCAAGAACTCAAAAATTTTTCATGGTTACACTGAACTAACATACCTTAGCTATTTGTTATTATGTATATTAATTTCAATAATTTTTATACTAGAAATTTCTTTGTGCCTAAATGTTTTCCTGCATTTCTGAATGACTCTTCAGGAAAAATTCCTCAAAGTGGAATTTTATAAGTTGATACATACTGCAAAGTGTTTGTTCAAAAGGCTGTCCTAAGATACAGTGCGGTTTCACGAGGACCATTTCAAAAGTTTATGCCATGCCAAACATTTGTCTTTTGAATTGTATAGGTGTGTTATCTACCCAAATTTTTATTTGCATGCTCTCTTTATGTATTAGTGTTCTTTACCTCTTGTACCAATCATACGTGCTGTCATATTTCCTAAGTATGGGTTAATTCCTTTTATCTTGTTTTTGTTTGTTTTTGGTCAAAAATGCATTCTAACACTTATAAGCTAACTAAAACACCCCCCATCCAAAAGTCAGTCATTTCTCTTTTAGCTGCATTTTTGTTTTTAAATTGTCTGTTCTTTTTACCCCTAATTTCTTAGCTCATCTGGTATTTACAGTATTTTGATTCTGATGGAAGCTGATGACTAAAGGGAGATTACTTCAAAACTGCCTAACAACTGCCCCAGCACCACTCTATTAAATTCCTCACCTCCCAATTTATTTGAGAGACTTACATATAGAGGTTCCTGTCTAAGCTATTTTTGCACTATTATCTATTTTTTATGCCAGAACCACACTTAATTATAGTATCATAAAATCTTAATATCCAGAAAGTACATCATACTCATTACTTTTTCCAAAATTTTCTTTGCTGTTTTTGCCTATTAACTCTTCCAGAAAAACCTTAGAACATTCTGTCAAGATATCTCCAATCACCATTCATTGGCATTTTCATTAAATGACATCACACTAATATACTAATCTGGTAAGAGATAGCACATTTATAACATCCTGTCTTCCATCTGGAAATACATTTCCACCATTCAAGTCTTTTTTTTAGAATAATTTTCTTCATATTGCTTGATCCATTTGATAAAGCTTTTTAACTGCGTTTGTGATTGTGAATGCTACTGATCACACAGCAATGCTTTATCTGTATCCCTACACCTAGCACCATGCCTAGCCCTAGTAGATACTCAGTATTTGCTGAATTACATTTTAAAAAGATACACCTTAGACCTAATCAGATTTTCAAGAGATATTTCTTTAGCCATTTTCTATGATAAAGAAAATGTATCTTTTCATGTTGGTATAATTTCAGAATGGTTCCCTAGATACCACAGATCTCATGTAAATGCACTGACTTCCAATTGGCCTAAATTTGCATTCAGAAGCAGTACCATTAACCAAATATTACTAACCCATGCCCAATTTAAGTACTTTGGCCTAAATTTTATTTTAGAAACATAAAAATTCCTTATTTCCCTAGGAGGGGCAAAGATTATATATGTATTATATACGTACATTTATTTTTAAAAGCCAGCTGAGCCTGCACCTTCCTTTTTCTGTTTACTCAAAGAAGAACAAAGAAAAATAACTGTTCATTAGCATTTACTATTGCTTTTCAACTCCCAGTTTTCTACCACAAAACTCAAGTAAGACAATGTGAGTAAGACATAAAAGGAATGATGACCATTTTCTTGAAATAACAGCAGTGTAGGCAGTCCCCAACTAAAAGCTGATCATTTTAAAGTTCTGTTGGGTTGCAACCTGAATCTGTATTAAAATTAATACTCGGCTTTCCAGGATAGTGGACGGCAATCTATTTAAATAAAAATTTCCTAAAAATAGTATTTATATCCTAGAAGCAATGAAGATGGAGAGATGGCCATGGTGAATGAGTTGCTTAATCCATCTGTGCCTCAGTTCAGTGGGGAGAAAGTACAGTAAGAAAACTGTGATTGGGGTTAAGTGAGCCCTAACCCTTATAGCAGCAGCTAGTACATGATAAACACTCAAATGTTAGATATTATTACCATTATTAATGTTAGAGAAAACTGACAGGCAATGACTTTGAAGTACAATGCCTAAGTGTTATTCTTAAACTAGTGCTGGCTTGCTTGCTTAATGCGGATTCATGAACTGCTCTGCAACCTTTGGGCTCTTCTATAAACC
This sequence comes from Manis javanica, assembly GCF_040802235.1. Classification (NCBI taxonomy): domain Eukaryota; kingdom Metazoa; phylum Chordata; class Mammalia; order Pholidota; family Manidae; genus Manis; species Manis javanica. The sequence goes on from NC_133168.1 coordinate 71,948,300, forward strand.
ACTTCACGTCTCAGAGTCTAGATCAGTGGTAAAGCCCTAACTCAAGTGTTTCTCCAAAGGGGAGGCAGAATTCTACACATTTAGAGTCCCAGAACAATGGTTCTCAAACTTTCTGGTCTCAGAATCCATTTATACTTGGATCCCAAAGATTTCTGATTATGTGGATTATATTTATCAATATTTAATGTATTAGAAATTTAAATTCTGAGTTGTACTTACTAACTCATTTTAAAATAATGAACTCATTAAAGATTAATATAAATCTATCTATTTTTATGAAAAATATCTTACAAAACAAAAATTGAGTGCAAAGAGGCAATGTTTTACAGTTTTATAAATCTTTTAAATGTCTGGCTTAATAAAAGACTGCTGGTTTTTCAGATATGCTTCTATATTCAATATGTTGCACTGTATTTTTTGGTGCAATATGAATAAAATCCAGCTTCATACAGATATATGGTTGGAAAAGAGAAAGAGTATTTTAATAGCCTTCCTTCTCTGATACTATATCAAAACTTAACAAAATAGCTTCTTAAAGGTTAGCTGCAATATGGAGCCTGAAGTCATATCAATGAATTTTTTGTACTTGATATGTTAAAACCCACTAGTCTATTTTGCAGCTTGAATGGACCTTAACCACTGTGTCACCATTCAGAAAACTGATTTACCATGTTATAAAGATCTTTGAAATATTGACACCATTATTAAATGTTAAATAATCACATCATTAATATCACCACCAATCTCACTGGAAAACCTTTATGTACTAAGCAGCTGTCAAACTCACCTGGCAGATACAAGTTTTCTAAAAGCTAATTTTCACTTGAAAGCTCAAAATTTATCATTACCAACAAATACTGACAATTGTTTGCTTGAAGAGACAGCTCATTTTGTTCATTTTGAAGAAAATGTCTACCAAATACCCACTTTTGAATAACTAGTTTGTCAGTTGTTCTTTCAAGTAAAAATGATATTCCATGAAAAGCAGTGGCCAGTTCAGCATGCAACTCACACTTTTCCTGGAGAAAAGCATCTTACTTTTGTATAAAGCAGAAGTGCTTTATGCATACTTCCCACTTGTTCACACAGAACATTGAAGAGGTATAGTCAAGGGACAAGATTTAATAAAATTAATAATTTTACTGCTTGGATGAGGACATTCTTATGCAATGATGGCTTTTTTTTTTTTTAACTACAGGTGCATGGTAATGGAGGACAAAATGACGGTCAGTTCAGTTTGGTGCCACAGTCTTGACTACACCAAGGCATCAGCAAATTTACACCCCACTGCTTCTACACTACTGGCCCAAATGTCTTAGTATTAGTATGAAAATAGTTTTGACTTTACAGATCCCCCAAAGAGTATAAAAGATCTCCAGAGGTCTGTGGTCCACAGTTTAAAAATCATCATGTAAGACCACAAAGGGCAAATGTGTGCTCAAATCCCAGAACCATAAAATAGAATGCCAAGTTGTGAACATGTGTATGTGCTTTTTATTTCTGAATGGGAATCCTTAGGTTTCATCAGATTCTCAAAAAGATCTGTGACCCAAAAGTTAACATGGTAAAATGGGCTTAGAAATGAACCCAAATTCCACCGTTAAAGCAGCACTACCAGTCAAATTTTACTGATTTCTGCTAAAACATTTATTTCTGCTCTGAAAATACTCTCTAATAAAGGGGTAAAGTAACCATGAGGTTCATGCCAGTAGTTTAGGAACCTCCATATAAGCCCTTGAGTATTCACAGGGGGATCTAAATGCACTTTAAATGTGGTCTCTTTTCATTACAGTATATATAAGGCTTAAGTATGATTACTAGATTATTAAATGTAAGTAGGAAGGGAATTTGGTTTATGACTGTTCACATAACACTGTTCTTCCAAAATAAACATCAAATTCTAATTATACAGTTATTTGTATAGTATTTATTATCTGTCTCTAGCTTCTTGAGAGGCAGATATGTTTAATTTTTGTATCCCTTGTACCTAACTAGCACAGTGCCTGACATATAAAAGCTCCCAAGTTAACACTGGCTGAAGCAATGAAGCAATAAACCATATGGGGTGGGGAAGGCAGAGACAGGGTAATACATGAGAAAAGGTAATCTGCAACTAAAAAAAAAAAAATATTTCATCAACTTGGGAAATGAGGTACACATGACCACAGCAGAATGATTGCTCAGTCTTGCTCATGGAGTAAGGGTTTTCTGCCTTAAGTAGGTTACAATCATTCAACCAAAATTTACTGGGTAACTAATATGTGGTAGGCACTTTTCTAGGAAATGGGGCTACAGCAGTGCACAAGCATGTATGGATGGTCTCTGGGTTCAGGGAGCTGACCTGTTTTTCACTGGTCTAAGATGCACTTTATTTCAATATTTTAACCTCTTGCCTCTTGCAAATAGTGTTGTGTAAAGTTTCACTGGCATCATTTTTTTAGTGGTACATAAAATACTAGGGCCTCTTACAACTAACAGTAAATTACCTAGATTTAGCTTTAAAGTCATGTTGTGAATACAAAACGTACTGGATGAGCTTTCAAAGTCTTGTTCTACTAAAATTTGAGAAAGCAGATAACGAAATACTCCTTGTAAGTGAAAAATAAAGGCCACTAATTTGTACACTTCTTCAATCTATAAAGTGTATGTATATAGGTTTGCTTCTTAGAACAGTATGAAAGGCTATCAACATTTTCTTTACTTTCCCTATGCAAAGCAGCTGCCATTTATTTGTAAACAGTAACCATGCTATGAATGGATTTCGGTGTCACATACCTTACTGAACCATTCAGGGCTTTTCTTTTTAGCCAATGATAACGTCGTAACAAATCCAGCTAGCATTCCTGCTGCAGCAACGCTACCAAGGAAAATTCCACCTGCAAAGAATTTCAGGGAAAGGGAGTGGAGGGTGGGGAGGGTAAAAGGGAAGTTAAAAGATGTACATAAATAAGTTTCAGATACTATTTAAATTACATGTTAAATCATTTTTGGAATTCGAGAAACGATAGCTAAGCCGCTCTTGCCAAAGAAGGAGATGGCGGCTGTGACACCTGCGTAACCTCACGACCTCTGGTTCCCGAGGTCATTCTGAGGTGCAGTTCCCAAGGGCAGAGAATGGGTAGAGGGTTCCTGCTCTTTCCCAAGACAGCGGCGGGAAGTTTCTCCCGGGGAGTTAGAAGAGGGAGGCGGTGGAGGTGGGCGGCGGCCCCGACTCAGGGGAGTCTCGGCCCGCACACCCACTGCCCCAAGCCCGGGCCGCAACCCCCCGGGCCAAGCTCTCGGGCACCCCAGGCGCAGGTGTCCCACGGCGGGGTGTGGGGCAACGCCCGCTCCAGCGCAGGCCAGGGCCCTGGCCAGCTCGCCGCGCCGCACCACACCTTTCACCAGGAAAAGCCGGTCTTCAGCGGAACCCGAGGCCTCCAGCTGAGAGGAGGGCTCCGCGCGCGCAGGGCCGGCTGTCTCCATGCTGGCACGCCTCCACCACCGCTTCCGGCGCCGACTGGGCCCGGGTGGAAGCGAGGGCGGGGCGGGGAGGAAGGTTCCGCTGCCACCGGCCCTTGTGCTACCTGAATACAGGTCCGGGGAAGGGCCGCAGCCCCAGCCCCTGCCTCCTCTCCCGCCTTTGGGCTGGTGGGAGGTGACGGCTGCACACGTGTCCCCAGCTCAGCCCCGGGGCTGCTGTCCCCCCAGGCTGTCCTCCAGCGAGGATTGCTCGCCTACTCCAAGGTGATGACAGCTACACTATAGTGTCTGTTTGAAACAATGCTCAGCCTCGACTCTAGGAGGCAGTGCGGGGTCGCACATTGCGCCAGCAGCCAGGTGCCAGACTGGTTCGAGACCCCGGACGCAGCGCGAGGTCCTGATCCTCCTTACACTATGTCCAGGGATTCGGCCGCGCTAACATTTCACGATTCTGAAAAGCAGGCTTCAGTCTTTCCTCTGTAGTTTACTGTTGAAACAGTCGTTACTTTAGGTGTAAGTGATAGGTTTTATACCTGGAAGAAAGTCCGCCTACCAGCTCTGCAGTGACGTGCCTCCTTCCTCACGGTTTGATTGATCAGCCAGTCGAGGGGAGTGGATGGCTATCAGGCTGAATATGAGTGCTATCAAGTGAATGATACGCCAGGGGGAAGGGTTGAGAACGCACTCTATGGGATTGCTAGCGCTGACCTACAAAGCTGCCCTAGAGCTGTTCCTGCTGGAAAGGCTGGCTCCAGCAGACAGGTCAGGCCTTCAGTCTGGGGTTCTGATTTGCAAAGGTGATGGATTCTGTAAATGGTCATTGAATGAAAGAGGTTGGTAGTCACAGAAAACCTTTTCAGCCTTTCAAACACAGCCAATGACAACCTCTTTGAAAATGAGGCAGTCTGTCATTTGTTCATTCTGAACACACACACAAAGCCATGAACTTCTTGAGGATAGGGATGGAAGTCTTCATTTATGCTTATATCCCCCCCACTCTCAAGGTATTATGTGGTTGTGCATAATAAATACATCCTGGATGAAAGAGTAAATGAATGTATCAATTAAGTGCAATTAATAGCTCAAACCTAGGCTCAGTTCTAAACCACTTCTCAGCTATGAGAACTTGGTTGGGTTATTTAAGCTCTCTATGCCTCAGTTTCCTCATCTGTAAAATAAAGAAACTGCTAGTACCTACCTCTTTGCATTGCTGTGAAAATTAAATGAAGCAGTATAAATAAAGAAATTAGCACAGTGCCTGGCACAAATAAATACTCAGTCCCTGTTAGCTCTAGTTATTGGTTATTGTCCCCTTCAATTCCAGTAGCTGTTTTGCAGCATTGCCCATGGAGATTTAAAAAATTATAGATGCTCAGGCCTAGTGCTGAAGATTATGGCTGTGAAGGTCCAGGCAGGACAGTTTAAAAACTTGGGGGTTAGGTGGCTCCTGATGATCAGCCAGGTTGAGGACTACTCTTCAAATTTCTGTGTGCATGAAATCACACAGAGTTTCTCTAAATATTGGATTCCTTGGAAGTACAGTGCCAGAGTGTGAAAGGGCCCTTTAAACTGGTTAATCCTGTGCTAAATTGTTGAAGGACTTTAGGACTTACCTTTTTCCTTCCCCTGTTGTGTAATGGTGACCCTAGAAGCTAATGCTTAGTGAGTACTTTCTATAGGTCTGGCATTGCACTAAGTGCTTCAAATATATTATCTCATTTAATCTGCTCCATAAATTGAGAGAGACTAACTAATTTGCTCAATCCACACAGCTGTTAAGTAGCAGAGCCAGCATTTAAAATCACCTGTGCTTTTAAAAGTAGCAAAAGCAAAAATAAAATAAATGGGGCTATAATGTATTAAAAAGCTTCTGCAAAGCCAAAGAAAGCACCACCAAAATGAAAAACAACCTACTGAATGGGGGAAAATATCTGCAAATCATGTATCTGATAAAGAGACATATAAAAAATACATGAGGAACTCATACAACTCAATAGCAAAATAACAATCTGATTAAAAACTGGGCAGCAGATCTGAATAGACATTTTTCCAGAGAAGACATACAGATGGCCAACAGATACATGAAAAGATCTTAACATCACTAATCATCACGGAAATACACATCAAAACAATGATATGTCACTTCACACCTGTTCAAAAGGATACCATCGAAAAAGATAAATGTTGCCAAGTGTTGTTGGCAAGGATGTGGAGAAAAGGGAACCCTTATGCACTACTGGTGGGAATGTAAATTAGTGCAGCCACTGTGGAAAGCAGTATGGAGGTTCAACAAGTTAAAAATAGAACTACCGTATGATCTAGCAACCTCACTTCTGGATATTTACTCAAAACAAAAACTAACTTGAAAAAATATATGCATACTCACATTCATTGCAGTATTATTTACTATAGCCAAGATACAGAAACAACCTAATTGTCCATCAATGGATGAATGGATAAAGAAATTGTGGTATATATATATTATATATTATTGCATTAACATATAATATATATATGTTATTCAGCCATAAAAAAGAATGAAAAAGACAAATACTGTAGGATTTGCCTTATATGTGGAATCTAAAGAAACAAAACACAAACAAAAAATGTGCTTGTGGATATGGAGAACAGATTGGTGGTTGCTGGAGGTGGGGGAATGGGAGAAATAGGTGAAGGGGGTCAAAGGTAAAAAGAAAAAGAATAAAAGCATATCTGTTCAAGGTCTTATCTACTGGCCAGAAGTCCACAAGCTTGAACTTAATAACTGGAATCACCCGGAAGGGCCTTACCCCAGAGCTTTCTATTCAGCAGGGCTCAGGGTGGGGTTAGAACTTGCACACCTAACACACTTCTAGTGGTGTGGATGCTGCTGGTTCACTTGGAGCATCTTCTCTCTGCCTTCCCCTTATAGGTTAATCCTACTAAACCCACACCAGCCAGTTTAATACTTGGAATTCTGTTCTCCCAAAACTGTTTAGAGAGGAAAAGTTGAGGCTCTTACTCTCTCCCTCTTTGCTGTCCTAAAAAAGTACAGAAACTCTTTAGTTTAAGGACAATATTACTAGTTATTGTGAGGAACTGAAGAGAGATAATACATCTAGATAACACATTAAATCTAGAGATGTTATGGTGTCTGGTACTCTGGGGCCTGTTTCCATTCTGAGAATAACTACAAACCCCGCTGGACCCCTGTCTGCTTTTCTTTGAGAGGATGTGGCTCACAAACTCTACCTTCTTTCTATCTCCCCAAAGTAAAAGACAACTTCCCTTCTTCCTGCAAGTAAGCTCACTTTCCCAACATACAGAGGGCAAGAGACAATGAAAGCCATCCAGTGGGTGATCTTTGCTGTAGATGAGCAATGTGAATTTTGAAGTTGTTAGATTCACACTCTGGCAAGGAGGGGCTGAGGGCTTCCGGCGCCAGGCAAACTGTTATGGATGGGGGATTACAACTTAATTCCGCACTGGTCCCAGGTTCTTGCAACTTGCTCTGTCCCAGGTTCTGGAAAATGGTGATTCCAGGATCTGGGAAGCCTTCATGGAGCAAGGATGAGGAGTCGCCAGCCATAACATTAGAACCCCATTCCAGGCATCCCTAATTAGAACCCTTAAAGAAAACAAATTTTGAAGACATTGTTACTCAAGTTGTTATATTTCTACCATGCACACAGTCAGGCACTTCACAGACAATCTGATTAACTGGCCTTTTCTAGGAACCCTCAAATCCTATCTAGACCAGTTTTTATGTGAATCCATGATCCAAGCTCCAAACAGGTGCCTCGCAAACATTTGGAACACAGTCTGCAAGATAGGGACTCTGGTTCTACAACAGCAAAAGAGAACATCACCATGTGTGGAAACCAATGCTGAGAAAGTTGAGGAACTCTGGTGCTCCATGCAATGTCAGCAGTATTGTCATTTCAGTGGAAACATAATTCTCTTTTAGGAAAATGGAATAGAAATGTCTTGCAAGCAAAGAGGCTGCTAGGAAAGCACGTTCATCTGAGACAGACTCTGTTGCTATTTTGGTGTTTGTTTTAGTCAGCCAAAAGTCCATACCAGCAATGCATCTGACCACATTCTTATTTCAAACATTTCAGCCCTCGTAGATATCATTTCAAATTTTGACAGCTAGAAACCTGTTAGCATTACAGTTACCAGAATTTGGGTAGCCGTAGCTCTGTCTAGTTCCAAATACTGAATGGCTTTTTTTCCATGTGTTTTTAAAACACTTCGTGGGGGCTCTAATTTCTCCCTGTTTAAAGTCTGAAGCTGAATTCTTTTTAAAGTCTGGTAAGGATCACATATTGGTCATCCTTCTCACTGCTGCTTGATGTAAGATAGTTGTCAAAAATAGAGTGTAAAGATCTCTACAAGTTGTCTTATCAAATGTGTATACAGAAGAAAAGATCTGCTGGGCTTTACACTGAATAATTAACAGAGGTTACCTTGAGGGAAATGGGGAGATGAAACTTTCTAATTGTATTTCTACTTTCTGTCTTAACAAGTAAAATTCTGACCAAAGGAATATTTTTGTGTATTTCTTTCACATTTGAAAAAAAATTAAACAAGGAGATTGTATTACTTTTGTGTAAAAGAAGAAAAAAGAAGGAAAGAAATATATCACGGTGTTTAAATGGTGGATTTTTCTGTTTAAACAGAATATTGTGTAGGTTTTCAGAGTAACTTAGCCAACTTTCTATCAGGCTTTTCAGTGACAACACTTGGAAAAAGCAAACAAGGGTGAGAAGCATATTCATAAGGAGAGGCTCTGGACTGGCTAAGAAACCATGCAAATTTGTGTCCCCCAGTTACTGTTATCAGAGCCTCTTGACTTCTTCCCAATGTCTGCTCTGGATTCCCAGACTTATAACCACTTTGAAGTGCACTTCAATCAGTACAGAGCAATGTAAGTGGTAGGTATGGTAATAATTCCTCTTCAGCGAGTTGAACCTAGACTTCCAAAGCCTGAATCTCATTACTCAGTTCCAGCGTCTCATTACTTATGTCTTAGAACTATATTCTATAACCCTCCCAGGCTGAACAATGTAAGTCTGTCTTCATCACAGTCAATGAATGTTGCCACTATATGTTCCTTCCTTTCAATTTTTTCTTTATTGTAGAGAGTATCTTTCCCATCTCCCTCTACCAGTTGAATTGTTACTATTAATGATACACCAGAAATCTTTTTGAAAGCTGTAATATTTCATAAGCCACAGGCATGTCCTTATAAAAGAATGATGCATCTAATTTCCTTTAACTGCATTATTCTGTCTTCTTGTGATGATTAAACAGGATCACATATGTTCAAGCATTTTGTAAATTGTCAAGTATTGTGTCAATAAAAAGCATTATTATCTTCAACCCCATGTGTGTTGCATCATAAAAAAACCCTTCACATTGCCAACAGTAAATTTGTTTCCATCTATGCACTATCATTTTGCCCATTTTTCATCCACAGGCACATACGTTTCATTCACATTTACTAGTAAGATCCGTGATATCAACTGCTTGTATCATTATTGCTTACAATTTACTATCTTTATATCAATGAAAAACTTATTTTTATTCATTATCCTTTCCTATTCTGATCTATTAAATATTACAAACTGCAACATGATTAAAAAACGGGTTGTATCACAGGTATGATGTGAAACAGTGACAACATAAAGTAATGAAAGCTTTCCTGACCAAATCCTGTATTTGGACTGATTTTAGTTTCCATTCATTCAGCAAGTTTTAACTGAATACCTATTATGGCTTTAGGCAATGGGTTTACTTGGTGAAGTAAAGAGGCACAGCCCTTGGCTTTTTGGAGATTATATTTCCATGACCCTTAATTTTCTAAGTGAGAATTTCATCAAGCATTCTTTTGCTACAAGTTTTATGGCTGATGATCTCTAACTGTATTTCTTCTACTTTCTACCTTAATAAGTAAAATATGAACTAAAGCACCATTTTTATTTCTTGTTTATGTAATTTTCAGTTCTTCCAGTCACCCCTCTGAATATCAACTATTACTGTACATGTGGCTATGGAGGAACTAGGAGATCGGTCTGCATCTGTGTTGAACCTGGACTATTGGGTCTCAGAATTCAGAAGTGGTCTGTGGGGAGGGGGCTAGTTCACATAAGTGGTCTTGGTAACTGAAGCCCCAGGGAGTGACAGAATCAAGTAGGCTTGTCCTGGGGGACAAAGCACAAGCCTAAGTAGTCATGGCAAAAGAGACCTGCAGTCCAGGTATTCTAGCTGTGAGATGAAGTGGAAGGATTTCCAAATAATTAACATGGCATCTCGGAATCCAGGGCAGAGGAGAGAGTTCAGAATTTCAATCTGGAAGGCTAGCAGCACCAAGAAATTTGTCCATGGATAGCAGTATCCTGACCCTGGGCAGATCTGAAGACTTAGAGATGGTAACTGGCAATTACAAGGCACAGACCCATTTAAAACAGCAAGGGTAATAAACAGAGACAACGGGCAGGTGCCCAGCTCTGATGGTTGGAGTAAGTGGGACTCTGGTGCTGAGTCAGTAAGGAGAGTTGAGAGTCCCACTGTCTATAAATAGGGTCTGATTCAGGTCAGAATGAAGGGCAGGTCTGCAGGTGGGAACTGGTTGAGCCCCAGAAGGGTAGAAGGCTGGAGGACAGGGAGAAGAGCAGACAGGGCCCCTGCCTTTAGTTGTGCCAATTTTTTATTTGCATCAGGGCCTCCATCTAGGAGGACAGGGACTGGAATCCAGGCTGCATTCTGCTCAGCAAGCCTTGTGCCATGGTGCAGAAAAGGGGTACCTTTTCTGGTTCACAAAAAGGCACCACCTGGGCCAGTACTGGCTTTGGTAACATGATATTTGGAAATGTATATTCAGAGGCTAGAAACTAAGTTAAAACATAGTAACTGATAGGAGTTTATCTCATACTTCAAGTGTATTAAGGCAGAAAAAAAAGGATCATGAACAAATTCCAAAGTATCCAGGCCGGAATCTCAGAAACAAGTTTGTGGTTAGAGAAATACTAACATGTATAGATTCAAAATGCCTTTAGAATTTAGAGGATAAGTAAAAAAATGTTGCTTCTGAAGAGTGTGTGCTCAAACTACTTGAATTTACATTATTTGAAAAAAATATATACATGGTCTTTGGTCAACTTTTTGTGATTCTGGCTCACCAACTATTGCTGTTTGCAAAAGAAATGTCAACAGTTACTTCTCACTGGAAGCACACAGTTGACCCTTGAACAGGGACAAGGTGTGCCAACTCCTCATACAATAAAAAATCCATGTGCAATTTTGAGTCCCCTGAAACTTAATGAATAGCCTACTGTTGACTGTTTATGATAATATATAGTCAATTAACACATATTTTGTATGTTATATATGTGTTATTATATATAACACATGTATTATGTATTATATACTGTATTATGTATTATATACATAATATGTATATGTATTATATACTGTATTCCTACAATATAGTAAGCTGGAGAAAAGAAAATGTTTTTTCAAATTGACACAAATCTACAAAAAATTTTCCAACATATTTACATCAAAAACTTCTTGTATAAGTGGACCTGCACAGTTCAAACCCGTGTTGTTCCAGGGTTGACTATATTTCCATTTTGGTAACACATTTTACTGAGATTTGACCCTTTTGATTTACTTTTGCATATTAAAGTAATAACCTCTTAGAATGTGACTCTACAATGTGTTAAAATATTTCATCAAGTAGTAAATTACATGGCATTTACAGGTAGTACTTTATTTAGGTCAACTGAATAGGTCCCAATGTCCTTTTTAAAACATTAAAAGCATTTGATGGATTCACTGCTGAGTGCACTATAAATAAATACAACCTCAAATTCCAGACAATGAAAATGTGCTGGCAGATACATCAAAGCTACTGCCATTGGCGATGCCTCTTTCAAGATAGAAAGAGCCTGGGCTAGTTGTTGAAAGCCAGGGTCTAGTTCCTAGCCCTGCCAGGAATGGGGGATGACTGCCTCCACACCTCTTAATATGGGTGTCATTTTCCTCCTCTGTAGAATGAGGGAAGGATTGAAGAGATCAGACTCTTTAAAGTATGCTTCATGGCAAACCAGTTCCAGAAGCTGTTAGGTATTACATAGGAGGAAGAAAATGTTTTGTGATCAAATGCGTTTGGCAAACAAATTATAACAGGCTTCTTTGCTTTAGGAACTCAAAGTTTTCAAGAGAGTGACACAGTAAACAGTGTTTCTGTAAGTTATTTGACCACAGAACCTGTTTGGGACATCTTGTGTGCTTCAGACTATAGTTTGAGAAATATTGAACTAGTTGGCTATCAGGATTGTTTCTACTCCCCCAAACTCCATGAATCTAGTTAAGCTTGGAAAAATGAGGCCATTTCTAAGAGGACAGAGCATAATGTCTGTCCTTCCTCTTGCAATTCAGGCCAGATGTAAAATTTAATGTCTCTATTCTGAAGTCAGTCTGAACCCTAAGGGTGGTCAGAATAGTGAAGACCAGACTCCACTGAGGAGGCTAAGATTTAATTCTGCTTAAGCCAAAAATAATATCTCTTTCCCATGCCAAATTTAGAGCTATTTTTCACTTTCTACAAAAGAAGAAAAAGAGCTATTTGTTTGGGGGGAAAACCAAAATGGTTATGAGCAATCTACTTCATTCCATCAATTAGGAAGAAGAATGCAGTCCCCAAAGCACATTCTGAATTGGTATAGTTGAGAAACCAAAATAGACTGACTGACAGTAGAATTAAGTTTACTATTTCAAGCCCTGCTATATATTTATCCTTATTTGGTTGCTTTTCACAGAGTTGCATGGCTATGGAAATGGGAGTGAACTAGGGAGGCCATGTAGCGGATTATCTTGTAACAACGAAAAATTTCACTCAAACTCTCTGAATTACAGATTCAGCAACAGGTCCATCTTGACTCCTGATCATAGACCAACCCATTGGCTTAGGCACATCCTACCTTACCCATAATTTCTCTTAAAGGAACTCAGTGTGCTGTGGTTATGGGGCAGTATTTCCTGGAGGAAATCTGTGATGTGTTTGGATGCCAATCATTTCCTCAGCTTCTTAGCAAAGTGGCTATAGGCAGCTCTACTTGCAGAGATTTCAGTGTTTCATGTGCAGGGCAGGAGAGATTTGGCTTAAGGCACTTCCTCTAAAGGACCATTTAGTTGGCAGGGATGCCGAAACAGGGAAGGTAGGTGTGTGTCTGCCCATGAGAGTGTGTCTGCTCAGCTCCATCACTTCTAGGCATTTTGAGGAGCATCTTTAGAGAGCAAGGCAGGGGTAGGGACTGTGACCTGGATGGTGGGAAATCTTAACCGTGTTACTTAAGAAAAACTAGTTGAGGGCAAGTGCTTAGAATCTCCCTGGAAACATGGAAAAGTAGACTAGGTAGATTTTGTCTCTATATATAAGAACCTTTAAAAAATTTGATATGTCCCCTAATGTAATTAGGAACCTTGAATTATACTGTTTCCTATCACTGGGACTTTCTGAGCAGAAGTTGGATTGATTCTGATAGTGATGATGTAGAAGAAATTCCTGCCCTAGTGCAAGTTAGAGTTTCCAAGAAGACTTAAAGCGGAGCCCTGCCAACTCAGTTCTGCTGTCTCTGAAACTTGGTTTTTTTTCAGTAGAGCAACAGCAGATTTATCTCTCGGGGAAGAATCACATTAATCAGGCTCATGAATCCAAATCCAAATGCCCTTGTCTAGCCTGGATTAATACTTAGTCCATAGGCACACACCTGATCATCTGATCATCTACATTTGCCCTCTTACAGCACTAAACCATGTTTTCTACCTTTATCTTGCATCTACCTACCACTTCAGCATTTTATTAAAAATAAAAATAATAATAATAATAAAGGGAGAAATGTGGGATCAACATAAAAATCAAGTACAAAAATCAAACAAATATTCATATTTGACCTGATTGTTTATAGGTCATAATGCGTGATCAAAACCGAAAGTTTCTGTGATGAATGCCCTTGTACTGTTCACCATGTAAGAATTTATTCACTATGTAAGAATTCATTCACCATGTAAGAACTTGTTCGTTATGCTTCAGAAGATTGGAGACTGACGAGAATTAGACTTGAGATAGATTAATGATTGTACATTGAGCATTGACCCCCCTATACTGAATTTTATTGTTGTTAACAACCATTTGATCAATACATATGAGCACTTTTTTTTTTGAGAGAGAGGAAGTGCTCTCTCTCAAAAAAAAAAAAAGACTATGTTCCCCACTGCATCTCATACCTCAAAAAAAAAAATACAAAACAGAGAAAAAAGGTCCTACTATGTAATGATCACAAAACTTTACTGACACCTGAAAGAGGGTTTGACACACCATACAACCACTTCAGAAAGATTAATGGTACAAGTTGTCGATGCTTCTCAGCTTAAAAGTTTAATGCAATTCCTGTTGACCTCCAAACAGGATCTTTTTAAACACTTGATAGAATAATTCAAAATTCATCTGCATAATAAACATTCAAAAAGGTCAAGAAGTTTTTGAAAAAGCAATATCATGAGGGGGACTTACCCTGCAATGTTAAAATGTATGATAAGTGCCATTAACGTATGAGCCATAGGGTTTACAGGAATAGCTAACTAGATCCACAGAACAGAATAGTAAAGACCAACGTGGACTTAGGTGTATCTCGCAGCTTAGCAAAGAGTTAAGGTATTTCAAATTAGTGAAGAAAATCAACAATGATTTGGGGACAATTGGCTAATCATCTGGAAATAAAGTTTGATTTCGACATCATGTTAAAATGAAATCATAAAAGCAATGAAAATACAAAGAGCTATCTACTGGAATACATCCTTGAGTTGGGGAAGAACTTTTTAAGCATGAAACCAAAAAAATAAATACAGATTTCCCTCAACTTACAGTGGGGCTGTCTCCTGATATATCCACCAGAAGTCGAAAATTCATTTAATACATCTAACCTACCCAACATCACAGTTTAACCTCACCTACCTTAAACGTTGGAAATATTTACACTAGCCTACAGCTGGGCAAAATCATCTAACACAAAGCCTCTTGCATAATAAAGTGTTGAGTATCTCATGTAATTTATCGAATACGGTGCTGAAAGTGGAAAATAGAATTGTTGTGTGCATACAGGATGGTTCTAAGTGTATCATTTGTTTACCTTTGTGATTGCATAGCTGATTGGGAGCTCAATGCTGCCACCACTCATCTCAAGAGAGGATCATACCACATATCACTAGCCCAGCAAAATATCAAAATTCAAAGTTTGAAGTATAGTTTGTACCTATGCACATTGCTTTGGCATCATCATAAAGTCGCAAAATTGTAAGTCAAACCATGGTAAGGCAGGGACAGTCTGTATAGACTGATTTGACTATACAAATTTAAAACTGCTCTATGGCAGACAATGTAAATTTGTTCACCTAATCCCATCTCTCCTTCACCCTCTTCTGCCCTTCACTTGCTGCTGGGAGAGGCCATGTGACCAGTTCAGCCAATGGCCATAAGCAAGAGTCAGTGGTGTTTTCTCTTTCTCCATCCTTTCTCCTTCTTCCTGGAACATAGATCTGATTGCTAGAGGTGCAGCAGCCATTTAGTGACCACAAGATGAGAAGCAGGAGGAGGTCAAGAGAGGGCAGGGAGTGAGACAAATTCATGCTAAAGTCAAAATCACTCCTAAATGAGTCTGAGCTTAAGGCAAAACACCATACTGCAATAAAAGATGAATAACAGGCTTCAAAAAATATTTACAATACATACAAAAAATTTAATATCCCTATTAATATAAAGATATTGTTAATCAATAAGAGATAGATGCCCCAATAAAAAATGGGCAAGGAATATGAATAGGGAGATAAAAATTCAAATGTCTAATAGATTATTGAGAAAATGTTCCTTTTCACTAGAAATCAGAAAAATAAAATTAAACAATAACCTAATGAGTTTTCACCTACAAAAATTGTCAAACACTGGAACAATTACAATATTTTCTGGAAAGGATCTGGGAAAATGTATCAAAAGTCTTGGGAGTCTGTGCAGAGAAATGGTTAATGAGGTACAAAGATTTGCTACAAGGATGTCTCCTGCAGTGCTGTTGGTAATGACAAAATGATGGAAATGGCAGAAATGGGCAATAATAGCTCTTTGGTTAAATAAATTATAGGATTGTCTACCTTAAAAGAATATGTATCCATTAACCTGTTGTAGTATAGGTTATATTTGTTGAAATACAGAGATGTTCATTATTTACTATTAAATGAAGAGCAAGTTGAAAAACACCTCAGTAAGGATGAAACATTTCTATTTTTGTTAATATGTGTATTTATGTATTTATGTGTATGAAAAATGGCATAGAAGAAATATATTAAGGCATTAATGTCATCCCTGGGCTTGGTCCATATTTTCTGATTATTTCTATAATAAACCTGTATTGCCTTTGAAATAAAAAATCATCACTATAAAAATATTTCTTGGTGAGCACAGAATTGAAATGCAGGAAATTAGAAGAATGGGTTATTTAATGGTGTCTGGCTGAGCTAAGTTGCAGTGTTTCTCACTGTAATGACATTAGAACATTTTGAGTTATTCAAGCCTGTTTCTCTGCAGGGTAATTCACTGAGCACAGTTGTCTGTTTCTCTGATGCTCTTTCTCCTGGCCTCTTCTGACTAACATATTTTTTGCTTTAGATAGTTTAATATACTCAGTCGAGCTAAAGCCAAGACTTACAGTCCTTTTGCTTTTAGTGACTTTACATTTCTCTGTTCTAATCCAGTACAAGGGATTTAAAGTTGAATTATCTCAAAGTAATATTATTTCCCTGATTTCCAAGATATTTTGGGAGAGATGAGGGTAGGCCTCATGATAGCCTCTAAATACTGGCTGAAGGGTAAGTGTTGGATTCCTACAGAAAGATAATTAGTACTGTGCCTTAGAGGGAGGGGACAGTGAGACGGCAAATGAGCAATAACAAAATACTCTTTTGATAGCTTGATTCTGCAAACTCCTGGGCTCACCTCTAACTTAACATTTTTCGTGTTCTGAGTACATCAAGCCACGTACTGTACAAGCAAGGATTGTATTTCCCTTACTGTATCTCTCAGTCTCATTTCCAAGTAATACTAAAAATGACTATTTCCCTTAAGGCAATATCATCATGACCTTGCAAAAGCTACATGTGCCAGTTGGCAATTCCTCAGAATTTCTTTCCTAATGATGGGAAATATTTTATTAAAGTGAGAGCATGACTGATAGAGAAGTACATTGAATGAAAAAATATTGAAATTTATTATAATTATGATGAAGCAAATTAGCTGAAAGAGACCCCGTGAGAGCTCTTCAGAGCACAAAGTTAGGGAAGGTGAGGAATGGATCAGAGGGCACAGTGAAGAGTGACCAGCTCAATCCCTGAAGGAACGTTTGGTCCTTTGACAAGCGATAACACAGTGAGGACAAGTTTGGCAATGCTTAGCTATGCTTTCTCTAGGTTCATCTATGTATGCTTTCACAAATATATTAATTTTTAATAGATACTAAAAAAAATCAAGCCAGTAAAGTCTCAGAGAAATATGCTGTTATGAGCTGCATATTTGTGTCCCTCCAAAATTCATATGTTGAACCCCCTGGCCCCCAGTGTGAGTATTTGGAGGTGAGACCTTTGGGATGTAACTAGGTTTAGATGAGGTCATGAGGGTGGGGCTGTCAGAATGACGTTAGGGTCCTTATTAAGAAGAAGAGACCAGAACTCCTTCTCTTTCTCTGCCATGTGAGGACGCAGTGAGAAGGTGGCTGTCTGCAAGCTGGGAAGAGAGCTTTCTGTAGAACCTGACCATGCTGACCCTCTGATCCTGGGCTTCCAGCCTGCAGAACTGTGAGAAATAAGTTCCTGTTGCTTAAGCCACTCAGTCTGTGGCTTTCTATTATTGAAGCCTGAGGTGGCTAAGACACATACCTAAAAGTAAAAATGCATATATTGAAAACAGGTTATTATTTATCAAGCACAAGCTTGGTACCAAGTGCTTTACCTGAATGGGCTCATTTAATCCCCACACCCATCAGGTAGGTACTATCATCTCCATTTGATGTAGGAGGACACTGCTGTCCAAGGAATTGTTCATCTCTTGCTCCAGCTCACATAGCTCATCAGGACTGAAGCTTTCTGTCTCTGCACAGCAGATTGCTGGTGCCCGTGGCAGGTGCTATGGTACGGTGCAAATGCCCAAGGTTTGAGGGTGTCAGCTGGGGGCCTCCCTCACAGAGGGCAGTGTGGGTCTGAGAGACCCCCTGAGGGTCTGGTGGTTGGCTTGCTTATCTGGTTCCTCTCCCTGGATGATGGTAGGAACTTGGTGGATCTTGTTCATCAATACATCCTCATGTCCAGGCACACGGTGAGTGTTCAGTAACATTTGTGAAGTGAATACATGACTGGAACCCTTTGGACTCAGTGTTTGTAACACACTTTCCTTCACTCAGTCACTTTATGTGCACCTGCATCAAGGAGAAGCCTGAGTGCTTGTAGATCAGTAGTTTGAGGTGCATTTAAACTCAGAGAAAGGCTGCCGCTTCTTGTCTGGATCCCGAAGGTCAGCAGCTCAAGAAGGTTCTGCCAGGTGCTGTGAAGGAGCCCAGGGGGTGCAAGGGGCAGTGTCATGAGCATGGTGACAGATCCAGACAGTGGCACAGCTGCACAGCACATGTGCAGAGCCAATCAGATGTCACTTAGATGCTCTAAGAGTTGTGGCCTGGCCATCCAGGAAGATGAAAAGAATTCAAATTCCAGCAGGTTGTGAGGGGCGCAAGAAGGCTAACTAAAATCTGCATAGCAATGCAGGTTTCCATCAGGCCCCATCAGGCAGGCAGTAATGTTGAAAGAAATTCTGGGAGATTAGGTCATGCTACCACTTGAACCCAGGATGCAAGGCCTTCAAGATTAACACTCTCCGAAGGTGAGGACTTGGAGTCCCCTGTTGTCTGACCACAGGGAAGGCTCACGGGTCCACCAGGCTGCAAGCAGCATTGCCCGAGACAAAGGCAGGCTCCTTTCAGATCCAACTGCCTGGCCAGTAGGTGAGTCCCACACCTTGCAAAAACAACACAGGTTTTTTTGGGGATGATGAAATTGTTTCCAGAGGGGAAAACTGTATTTCCAGCCCTAAGAGAGTTTAGAATTAGGCTTGGGGCTGTTGAAGTAAATCAAATCATAATATTCATACTGTGTGTAGTTCAGGAATACCTTTGAAATGTTGAGGAAATCTCAGTGTACTTGAATTTCACTCTTTGTAATAACAGAACTGGCTATATTAAAACAAAGATAGGCTAGCCTTGTGATTCCAATTTAAAATGTTTAATTAAGTAATTGATTTTAGACTTGTGATTTAAATTAAGTACAAAAATTTGATTAACTCTACGAACAATATTGGAATGCTTAAGTGAACTTGAGAATCACAGTGTTTATAGGTTTAATTTATTAGATTTATTACAGTTGTTTAAGCACTTGGAAAGGCTTTGCTGCTTAGGATAGGCATTTGAAATAATGCAAAAGAAAATGGAATATATTAAATTTTTAACTTCACTTTAACATATTTGAGAGAATTTAATTAACCAAGATGTAAATGGGAGTGATTGTTTAAGGGACAGTAGTCTGTTCAACTTGATATAACTGGTCATTAATGAAATAAAAAGTGAAATTACTTATTCTTGTTTTACTAGATGTACAAATAGACAAAGATTTAAATACGAGTAATTTAAACTTGGAGGCCTAAGAGAAACTTGGTTTGGAAATCTGGCATACTTTCTTCCTTTCCATTTGCCTAAACCTTTGCTCAAGATGGTCAGGGGATCCTGTGGTTTGTGAGATTAGTAGAGGGGCTGCCTACACAGTCTTGAGGACAAGCAGATGTGCTCCCACCTCTCCAGAAGGGATCAGAGACTTACACTGCTTACAGGGTCAAGAGGTGATCTGGCTTTGCCTCCAGGGCAGGTGTGCCACAGGAAAATCACACACACTCTTCCTAAAAGAGAGGTCCTCAGAGACAGGGGCTGGCATTGGATGGGGCCAGACCACACCTGACAGAGCCCAGGACACCTCCCACCCCAAACTTTCCTACTTCATGCCTTTGCCCAGATCAGAACTCTGTCCTAGTGTAGCATAAGCCATTACTATTTCTCCAGTGCTCTATGGACACCATTACTACTGAGCTTACTACTGAGCTTTGCCTCAAGTTCATGTGGTGGCTAGTCTAAAGGAATTCTCATTCTTATATATATATATATATTTTTTTTTTTCTTGGTATCATTAATCTACAATTACATGAAGAACATTATGTTTACTAGGCTTCCCCCTTCACCAAGTCCCCCCCACATACCCCTTCACAGTCACTGTCCATCAGCGTTCATTCTTATTTTAAAGACAATGAGCATTACTCACATTTCAATATTACATAGAGCTGGGGCCTGATGGGATATGACAGAAGGTACACTTATCTGGCTGGCAGGCATTAGAAATGGCATGTCTGTTACATTTTGAGCCAAGGAAGTAAGCATTCCCCAAAGAAAAGAGTCAATCCTAGGAGAACGACACCAGGGCTGGAACTCAGTCATCCTCTCGTGTCTCCACCTACAATCACACCTAGAGACATAAATTACAAGCAGTATCTCCTAATAAAGACCCACCACAAGACAGAGAGGGACAAGCATGATATCAGTATGGTAGGTGCCCAGTGAGAACCTGTTGACTTGCACCGACACACAAGCATTACATCTGGTGTCTCAGAGTCAGTTATGATGAAACAAGCATAATGCTCTCCATAATAGGATTTTAGTTAAGCTGAGCAAAGGTAAAAACCTAAGTTATGTGGATTCCAATTAAAGGGAACAGAGATGGAGTAAAAGAAGCTTTCCTCTACTGACAGTATAATTTATTCCAGACCAATTATGTAAACAAAATTGGAATGGTATAATTAATATGCGTATGAATACACTTTCCAAAACACATTTGTGTACTTTAGAAGTACCACCTTCATGTAATTGATATGGAATGTATCTGTAATTTTCAAAGGCAATCTAATGATTTCCAATTGTTGGCTTATTTTCTTTAAAATGTACTTCACAATTAAAAAAAAATAAAGCATCTATTAGTAAGACCACTTTTTTCCTAACTTAAGTTGATCTGTGTCTCCTACAACTCACAAGATTTTGATTAAGACAGAATGGAAGATCTATTTCAGACAAGGGAAATACTACCAAAGACTCAGAAATATGTTTGCACCTCTTCTGGGAAAGTTCCCTATTTCCGCAGGTTAGGATAGAAGCATCTTTTCCACATTCCCAAAGTGCAGTGTGCACATCTTTAACACAGAGAATATTAGTCATTGGTCATATTTTTGGGCATGCCTGGCACATTGGATAAAATGATGGACATTATATGTAAACAAACTTAGAGACTGTAGATGGTGACGACTTTCCTACAGAGAGGACTGAATTTTATTTTGGTGAGGCGATCACCTCGATACAATCAGGTAGTGAATGATTGGAGCTGAGTCTCAGGCTTTGGAAGGGCTCGTCTATCTCTGAGTTATCCTGCCCTTACTTGTAAGCTGTGGCCCTGTATGAGTCCCAGTTGAAAATCTGGAGTGTATGCCAGGACTCCCCTTTTTTGGAAGGTCTTGAACTCCTAGTGTTGTCTTCATAGCACCGTAGACCACTAAGTTCCCTCCTGACCCTTTTAGTGTGAGAAGCTGTCCATGTGTGGTTGCTTGGTTTCTCCCTCTTGGACTGTGTCTGCTTAGTTTAGGAACAGGCCAATGTCTGGAAGGGAAATTGCACACGGAAGGTGGGGCTCACTTCTCCAGGATACTGGGTGCTCAAGTCCTTTCAGTAGCTCTGAATTCTGCTTTTCATCTCCCTAACCCAGTGAGACTCCTGCAGCACTACATCATTTATGTCTGCCTGCCTGCCTGCCTCTGTGTGTGTGTGTGTGTGTGTGTGTGTGTGTGTGTCCCTCTCTCTTACCTCTATAGCTCAGCAAATTCTCTGGGGAAATTAGCATTGATGACTATGTGGCTCACCTCAATGCATTTTCTTTCTGTCTAGGTTCTTGACCCTTTAAGTCCTGCTTTGGTTACTCTGCATTGTTTTGCAGCTGTTACATTTATATTATAAGATATAAATATATTTATAAAAACTTCTGGGAGATTTACTGTGATACAAGCTCTTTATTCATAGGTGCAAGTGTAAGTTTCCCATTCCTTAATGTTTAAAGAAGAATGATATGTTGTTAGAAATATGTGCTGTGCAAAGGGAAAGCTCTTTGTCTCCCATACAAGCATGGAAGGCTTCTTGTGAGGCTTACGTGTCTTCTGAGTCCCACAGCTTTATTTGACATTTGACCTCAAACAGATTTGGAGAGTTCTAACAATTCAGTCACAGCATCTGTAATTTTCCATTAGTCCCTGAGGGCCTGAAGTTCCTCAAACTGATGTCTGGGGAGCAGAATGGTTTTCTTTGGCTGCTTAGCAGCTGGGAGTGTGGCTATGGCAGCATTAGATGATTCTCCAAGTGTGGGTAGGGATTAACCTTGAAGAATCCATTGGGACAGAGCATGGGTTCATGTCATCCCAAGTTCAGCAAGAGAAACTGTCTTAAGTAAATAATTTTAAGATATGGCATTGCCATATCTAGGGACACTGTTTCCATAGGAAACAATAATAAAAATAGCCTTGTATTTAAACTGAGAAGAAATGACATTTTAGGTATGCAGATTTTAAAATAATACGAACTAACAGAGGAGATATTTGAAGATTCAGCTATTTTTGGTTTTATAAGCATCTGTCTTGCCAATGGGTTTCAGCTCGGGCAAGTTCACTATGGATTTAATAAGACCAAAGAAATGACAGTAGAATGTTCTTAGGGTGAATGGGTTATACCCAACTTTATTCCCACAGTGGCAGGTCAATCACTAGAATCCCATCCACTCAGAGCGAGTCTGCATGCAGCAAGCCGGTCTCTGCCTTCCGGCCTCTCTAACCAAACAGCCATCTCAGTCTCTGTCCTCGGTGCTGCCACCACTCCAGTCTTGTCTCTGATCTCCTGCAGTCTTAGCTGTGCGACCGTGTCACCCAGAGCACTGAGTGGAGCTCTTCATATAGTCAATAACAACGTATTGTCCACATGTGCGTAGTGAGCTGCGCAACCAGGTCAAGTAAGAATCCTGGCCACAGGAATCTTCACTTTATCCACAGCATCCTTGCATCCTTTAGATGTCATTAGCTACAACTACAAAGAAGATCATACCTCCAGTGTTCATTGAATGAATTCTGGGGAGGTTGGAAGTAAGGATTGTGAGTGGGTAATGGTTCATCTCACTCTTAGGAACAATTGAGGTTGCAATTAATTTAGTATCTCATTTTATAGTCATAATTCTAGAGATGAGGTTTCTTTTTCCAGTTATATAATCTAAACTGTTCTTAAAACTAAGCTCCTCTTCTGAGGAGATGGAGAAGAGGTAGCTCCTCATGTGCTGCATGTGCTGGAAAGGGCTATGAAGCATCTTCAGCCTTTTCTCCGGGTCAAAATGTGAAACTGGCATCCCAACAAAATGTTTTCATTTTCTGTGAATTGAGAGCTTTTCTTTCCTTAATTTGTTGAGGTTTCTTTCAACTGAGGGTGTTTACCAACCATCATGAGCTTTTCTTCTCCTAAGAAATACTTTGTTTTCTTTAAGGGCAAATGACTCTTGCAATTTTTCAATGTCCTTGGCTTGTTTTCTATAGGTATCCAGAAATTACCCTCTGCTTACAGAACCTATCTACAAACATGTTCTCTTCCTTCCAATTACTAAATTACAATCTGATTGTGAGCAGTGTGAAAAGTGTTGTTAATATTTAAAAAACTGATTTATTTGAACAATTACTTGCTGCTTTCTGGTGTAGCAACTCAGCCAATTAGACACTGAATTAGAGGAAGCATGCTCAGCTCTGGGAAAGAGGGCCAGAGAGAGAGAGTGCTGGAAGGATGTCCAGACAAATGCACATTCCCATCAGTGCTCAGCTCACAGATGTGAAACTGCCTTCTCAGTCCCTCTATCCTCCAGCTTTTAAGAGAGAGAGAATTTTAGAATTTATACAACACAACAATTAAAGGTGAATTCAAATAACATCTCCATTGTAGGACAGAGCTGCGCCCAGGAATGCTTTCAGGGTGAATTCTGGTCACCCCAGACAATGCTTCCCAGAAAAGCTGGTCCTCACAGCACTCAGAGACACCTAGTGTAGGGAAAATGGCAGTTACCATGGCCAGGATCCGCACCTGACCCTAACCTACTTGGCCATTGCTCCTATGCAATGCTCACAGGTGCATGTTTGCACACTATGGCGGTGAGCCATAGTTGCCTGTGTTGCTATATAAGGAACTTCACCCGGTGCTATTCAGGGGACTCTACAGAGGTGGAGAGGCCCAGAGGCAGAGATGGAAACAGACTGCTAGCTTGCCAGACGCAGACATGATTCTAGTGCTTGACCTGCCATCACGAGAATAAAGCTTGGTATAAACCCTTTTACCCTCAACGTTGTTGTTATTAGTGTAAGATAAATTCTAACCAAAATAAGCAGGCGACAAGAGGCAACAAAGGGCCAGGCAGTTTATTTGAACGCAATCCCCGGGTGATGTTCCTTGGTCTGAAACACAGGGCAGGCAGCAAGTTTTTAAAGAAGGCAGGGGGAGGGAGAGCAAAGGTGTACAGTGACGTGAGATTTGGCTCACCTAGGGTACGTGGGGGTCTCTCACTGGTCCTCACCCCTTCCCCTAGTGCCTCCAGCCTTACAATTAGGTCTCAGCGAATCCAGAGTGAACTTGCCCAGGGCTGAAATCCCCCTTGGGTGAGACACCTAGCCAAAGGAAAGTGGCTATTTTCCTTTACTGAAGGCACCTGTAACCATGTTATCCTTGCCACAGCTGTTTAGCAGTTAAAGCCTGCTTGGTATCTGAGCATCTGGGCATAACCAGCTCTGTCTGCTATTGCTAAGGAATTTTGGTGCACTGAAGGCAATAAAGTTGATGGGAATAAAAAGATGGGGATTCTCATGATGCCTTGCTATTTAGAGACAGCTTGAAAAGAGCTGGAAAGGAAAACAGAAAGAAAGGAAGGACAAAAGAAAAAAGAAAGAAAGAAATGAAGAAAGGATACAAAAAACAAGATGTTGTGATTTTTATGGTAAAAGGAATCTCCATTGATTAAAATTATTTCTACCTTTCAAACTCAGAGTTTAAAACAACTTCCTTTCAGAAATCTGGTTGCCCAGCTGTGGAGTGAACACCCAGACCCTCTCCTAGAGCATCTGTATACTGCTCTTAGTCACTGTTGACTCGGTTCATGCCTAACTGTGGTGCCATTTCCTCAGTGGGAGATAAAATGTGTAAAGTTTGTGCCCTCTGTAGTAGCCAGGAGATGACTTTAAATCAAGTAGTTTGTGTGATCTTAAGCAAATGACACAGCTTTTCTAAACCTGTTTCCTTGTCTATAAAAAGGGGATAGTAATAGTGCCTACCTATAACTCGGGGGTGGGGAGGGAATAAGTTCCCAGCCTGGGGCAAATTACCTTTGGAGTGGAAATCAGTCAAAGGGAGAAATAACGTGGGAGAAACCGTTTATTGCTTACAAGCAGTCATCCACTTCTGCTCACCCAGCTGCAAAAAGGGACCCCCACCCAACCTCTTTGGTTCAGATGTGCCCCTGCTGCCCCCTGTAATCACCTATTGGTATGGAGATGGACTACTCTCCACCCTTTGGAAACACATTTTGATACGGAGATGCACTAAAGCCAGTGAGAGATCCTGGAAATATTGCAATTTTACCCACCCCACCTTACCGAGATTGTGTAAAAATTAAATAAAACAATTGAACCGAAGTGTGCAGTATGCTGTTTGACACATGATACTCAAATATTTATGTTGGTAAATGCATATGCTTAATCCCATAACTCTGATGACATGCCATCCCAGAGCTGCCTGGCTGAGATGGTTGCTGGCACACTTTCTAAACACATGCCCTCTCCTCTCTCCTGTTTATATTCACTTAGTTTTTGTTGTGTCTTCATTCCAAGGAAACCTGGATGAGAGGTGGGGAAACTAGACAACAAAGCATGTTCCTCAGAAATGAGTTGATAAACGCTTGTGTGTCATGTAATGGAACATTTCTAATAACAAATTATGCTAGTTGTTGCTTTGTTGTTCTAAAGGGGCTACTAAGTGATTTCACTGTCAAGGCCTTTGCTTTATAGAACATCTTTCCCATTAAGCAAAGACTACAGGCTAATTGCCAGATTACATTGGGATGGGTCCCAAAACATCTTTAGGTAGCGTGCAGAGTACAGCGGCTTGGCGCATGTTGCTCAGGTACTCTTTGCTGGTTTCCTAGGATACCTGGCTCCTCAACATCCCCAGGTTTGTATCCAGGTTATTTCTCATACGATGGTGACAGTCTGCTTCTGCCCCTGAAGGTCTGAAATGCTTTTCACTATTCACGGCTCTGCTTCCTTCCTCCCTCACTGCCCACTCTTACCCCAAACCCTTACCAATCGGCCTTGCCGCTCCTTCAAACTGCTCTCAGGGGACAGCCTGACCTCCTAGTTTCCAAATGCAACTTTCTCCTCCCAGACTCCATGCAGCTCTTCTGTGTAGTGATTAACACTGGCGAGCGCCTGTTCCATCTGCAACCTTACCCTCCGTTGGCTTCTTAGGAGCCGCATGCTGATTTTTCTCCTCTCTGCCTGACTCTTTTTTGTTTCCTTTTCTTACTCGCACTTTCTATCCCTTAATTATCAGCATTCCCCAAGGTTCTGCCCTGAGCTACATTCTTCTCTTGTTCTATATATTTATTCCCACTTGAATCCATCTAGCCACATGCTTATTAAAATAATGGACCAATGCAGAAAAACCTAATGGGGAAAGTAAAAAAAAAAATCACACAGAATATCAGAGATAACATTTGTTATCTTTCTGCCTATCCTTATGCCATGCAGTTCCATGATTTTATAAAAATTGATCATCCTACATGTGTGTTTGATAACCTGCTTTTTAAAAATCCATAGTGCAGTTTGAATATTGTAGGTCAACACAGGATATTTACCATATTGTATTAGTTTTATAGGACTGCTATAACAAAGTACCACAGCTGGGTGGCTTAAATAATAGGAATTTATTTTCTCTCAAGTCTGGAAGCTAGAAGCCTCAGATCGAGGTGTCAGCAGGGTTAGTTTCCTCAGAGGCCTCTTTCCTCGGCTTGCTGATGGTTCCTCTTCCTTCCCAGAGAAAGTATGTCTGTGAAAATGGGTTAAGGCCCACCGTCTTGGTCTCCAAAGGCACTCACATTCTGAAGTTCTGGGGATTGGGACTTCAACCGATTAATTTTGGAAGGAGGAATACACTTCAGCCCACAACATATGCCTTTAAAAGTAATTCTTCATTAATGCCATTTCACCCCCAAATATTTAAACAATGGCATGATAGTTGCCTTTTGTCCTTGGCTTTGGAATTCTCTCTTCATCCCTTTGACTGAAGATGAGTAGAGTTTCAGTAAAGGTCCAAACCAAATGCCAGCTTCCCCATGAAACTAGCCCACAGTTGGTTATTACTTCCTTTTTCCACGGCCTACGCTCTGTTGTGTGCACCATCTCCATGGAGATTATGTGCCCTTGGGAGTGTCCTACTTTACCTTTTGGTCACTACACTTAATGTCAAAGCCTTGTTCTCATTCTTCTCTGGAAGCATGCCTGGGCCATGCCTAGGACTCTGAGGATGAATAGATGAGAATAAAGTTCATCAACTTATTCAACTTTACCTTGGGTACCTGATGCTTTTAAGGTCCAAACCTTACATTTTTCAGTTCATTTAGACCTTTTGTCTCCTTCTTTTCTTCTTAGTTCCTTCTTTCCATAGCCTTTTCTTCAGGCTGCAAGAGATTTTTTTCAAAACTTGCCTCAAGCCCACTGAGCATCTGTGTTGATGTAGTTAGATCCATTTCACTGTTAAGAAACCAAAGCTAAGAAAGCGGAACTTTTTTTTTTAACCCACTTTCCCTTTTGCCAGAAGGACAGTAAATATTTATCAAAGAAGAGCTGACTGAGATCAAGGACCATGGTAAGTTTATCTGTGGTGATGGTTTTATAGGTAGACAGAGCCATCTTGGGGGCCTGACAATATTAATGTGTAATTTACCATTTACCTTATTTACATTTTCCTAGTAAATTAAACATGCCTTTTTTCTTTCCCAGATATTCCTTCTAACCTGTGTTTGATAGCTCCCATATTTTGCCTAAACCTCCATGTCCAGTCCTGCTAATAAATTGTTACTCTGCATTTCAGTATGTGGATGCTGACTTTTTTTTATCAATAGAGGGCAAAGTTAGAAAGAGACTCACTAATTATGGAATAGGCAATGTCAAAAGGGAAATCCCTTTACATTTGGTGGTTTCCAGAGGATAGATGTTTATCTAAGAAAATATATTACTTGGAAATTCTTTACGTCACTTCTAAACAAATTGGGGTAGGGAAGTGAAAAAATAATCCTCTCCTGCCAAAAAAATATTAAGAAATATTGCAGGAACACAAAAAAGTTTAGATAAAAACGTAATAACCATATAATAATCCCCCCTGTAGCAACTACACAGCTCAAGCTCCTGATCCTCTTTTTCTTCTTTCCTCCTTCCTACCCTTGTAAATGGAAAAATACCCTGAATTTTCTGTTTACTGTCCCTTTGGATTTTTTTGAATTTTAGAGTATATGTATATAACCATAAACAATATATTTATTGTAATTCATATAAAAGATATCATATATAACCTTCAGGAAATTTATCTTTTCATTCAACATCACATTTTTTTTGAAATTTATATGTTTATTCTTAGACTTCTGACTATTCCATCTCACTCTGTATAATATTCTATTGTATGAATAGTCCACAGTTTATTCATCTAGTCTCTTACTAATGGACATACAGGTTGTTTCAAGTTTTAATCATTTTTACTATTAAAAAAACAATGCTTCAGTGACTGCTCTGTACCTGTCTTTTTAATAGCAATAAAGGCCAAGGTGGAGGCGGTATATGAGGGTTCTGCTGCTTCACCTCCTCACCAGCATTTGGTATTGTTTCAAGTGTGGTTTCTTATCATCATGAACATTTACTATTAATATTATGCTAGGCAATGGGGAGGGAAGGGGAGGACACTAATCTAAACCTAGATTGTTCTATTCATCTTTAAATAGAGGTATTAAGAGATTCAAGTATTTAATTATAGGTTTACATAAGAAAAGGAACCTTGGCCAGGGATTTTATTTGAATGAGCATGGAATAAAAAAAATAAATTCATTTTCTGTATTAAAGGGTGCTCAACAACTTTCTTCTCTTATTTATCCATGGAGGGATTGTAACCAAGTTGGGTGTGGTAGCAAAATGACAATTTGAGTAAGTTTGCACTGCCCCCTCTCCATTTCAATGTAACTACCAACTTCTATCCTTAAGCTGGAGATGGCAAACTGCTGACACACAGGGAATGAGCTGGCCTGCAACTGTGCCAGTATCTGGAGAGGAAGCCAGCATAAGGCTCTTGTCTGGATGAGAGAGTCTGAAGACCAGAGCTGAAGAACTTTGGCCATATGCTGAATTGTGAATGCAAGGGCAAGACTCCACTGGGCCTGAAGGTCTTACAGCGCTGAGAGGCATAGTGATTCCAATCATCCGGAGTGGAAATACCTCAATGAACATTCTTGGCACTCAATATGCCAAAAAGTCAACATTCTAAGGATAGGGTTACTCTAACCCTAGAATGAAGACTACTCTAGATCCACATTACAAAGCTTAAAAGCAAACATTGAGAGGCTCAATTTGCTCTGTCAATCAATTAATTGTCTGAAAGAAAAAAAAAAATCTCAAGTAAGATAAAAAAAGCCATACTCTCAACAATGTTGCATTTACAATGTACAGCAACAATAAAATCTTACTAGACATTTG
Source organism: Manis javanica (assembly GCF_040802235.1). NCBI lineage: Eukaryota > Metazoa > Chordata > Mammalia > Pholidota > Manidae > Manis > Manis javanica. The sequence goes on from NC_133168.1 coordinate 71,977,779, forward strand.
AAGAGGCAAGAAAAATATGACACATGAACAAGAAAAAAACCAATGAATAAAAATCAACCATGAGATAATTCAGATGTTGGAATTAGCAAACAAGGACTTTAAAAGAGTATATTCAAGTATGTTAAAGAACTTACAGGAAAATATTATCATAATAAATCAACAGATGGACAAAGCTCAGTAAGAAAGGAAAACTAAAAAGAAACCAAATGGAAATTCAAGAACTGAAAAATAAAATATCTGAAACAAAAATTCATTGGCCAGGTTTAATGGCAAACTGGAGATGGCAGAACAAAGGGTTGGTGATCTTGAAGACAAATCAACAGAAGTTATCTGATCTGAAGAACACACAGAAAGAAGCCTTAAAAAAAATACATAGAGCCTCATTAACTGTGGGGTAATATCAAACAGTTTAACATATGTAGAACTAGAATCTCAGATTGGGAGGAGAGAGAGAAAATGGGGCAGCATACATATGTTTGAAAAAATAATAACCAAATATTTCCCTAATTTTGTGAATGTAAACTATATATCTAAGGAGCTTTTAAACTTAAGCAATATAAATAAAAAGAAAACAATACCTGGGCATATCACAGACAAACTGAAAAACAAATAGAGTCTTGAGAGTAGCACTTTTTATGATATATCACACATTGAGGAACAACAGCACAAATGACAGCTTTCTTCTCATCAGAAACAATGGATACCAGAGACAATGGAATAACATTAAAAATTCTGAGGATAAAACAGCTATCGATCCAGAATTAAATCCAATCAAAATATCTTAGAAAATAAAAGTAAACTAAAGTAATTTCAGGTAAAGGAAATCTTTCTTTAGGCTGAGAGAAATTGACATTAGGTGAAATTTGGATCAACAGAAAAAATAAAGAGGATCAGAAATATTAAGCATGTGGCTGAATATAAAAGACTTTTTTTTTCTTTTTAGTGTTCTGAAGTGACATGACTATTTAAAGCAAAAATTGGATCTACCATATTTTTTGTCACTTGTAATACATGTAGTTGTAATGTATGACATCAACTGCACAAAACCAGAGAGAAATAGAACTATACTATTTAAAGATTTAAAACCATACTGTAATGAACTCTGTCACAAGTAAAGTATGAATATTTTAATCCCTAGAGAAACCATTAAAAAAAAAAGAGGCAAAGAGGTTTAGCTGAAAAGCTGGTAGAGGAACTAAAACGGGATGTGAAAAATATTTTTTTGATAAAACCAAAAGGCAGGAAAGAAGTAACAAATAATCAAAATATCAGATCAGACAAATAGAAAACAAATAAAATGGTAGACTTAGATCCAATCATATCAATAATTACATCAAATGTAGATATACTAAACACTCCCTTTAAAAATAGATGACCAGACTAGATAAAAAAGCTGGAACTAACTACATACTGTTTGAAAGAACTATCCTTGTGTTGAGTATCAGAAAGGTAGAAAGTCAAATAATGGAAAAAGATACACCACTGCAAGCAGTACACATAAGAAAGGTGGGCTGGCTAAAAACAGTAGACAAAATTCACTTCAACAAGAAGTGTAATCAGATAAATTAACATTTGTAACAATAAATTGATTAATTCATTGGGAATACATAATAATTAAACAATTATAAATGTGTATGCTCATAATGGCAGGGCTTCAAAAACATGAAGCAAAAACTGATATGACAAAAGGGAAAATAGACAAATCCATATCATAGTTGGATATGTCAGTAACTGATAGAACATTTAGAGACAAAATTAGTAAGGATATAAAAGATCTGACAAAATTATCAACCACCTTGACTTAATTGATATTTAAAGGACACCATATCCAAGAATTGCAGAAACACATTCTTTGCCAGTGTGCCTGGAACTGTGACAGACTGACCTTATGCTTGAAAATAAAACAAGTTGCAAAAAATTTAAAAGGATTGAAATCTTACATAGTATGTTCTCAGACCACACAATAATTCGATTAGAAATAAACAATTATAAATATGTAGCAATGAAATAATTTATCAATAAACCAAATTTCTCAACAAACTCACTTCTCAACAAAACATGGATGAAAAAAGAAATCATAATGAAAATTAGAAAATACTTTCAACTTTTACAATGAAGATACAACATATTAAAAAAGTGGGATAAGGTTAAGATGGTCCTTAGATTTTCCTTAGAGGGAAATTTATAGTTTTAACAATTATATTAGAAAAGAAAAAAATTAAAATCAATATAAGATTCCAATTTAGGAATCTAGAAAAAGATGAGCAAATCAGACTCAAAGTTAATTGAAAGAACATAATAATAAAGATAAGAGCAGATACAAATTAAAGAAAACCAACAGCTCAAATTAATAAGGCAAAAAGTTGGTTTTCTGAAAAAATAAAATTGATAAACCCCTAGCAAGACTGAGAAAATTACCAATATCTACAGTAAATGATTTTATATATATTAAGTGGATGATGGAAGTATATTATGAACAGCTTTATGCCAATGTATTGAACAACTTAAATAACATAAAATAATTCTTGAAAAAACTAATTTAACCAAAAAGACCCAAGACGGAATAGAGAATAAGAATAGTTCCATATCTTTTGAAGACATTGAATTTGTTATCATAAACTTTCTCTCAAATAGGAATCCAGGACCAAAGGAATTGACTGATGAATTCTATGAAACATTTAAGAAAGAAATAATACCAACCCTAAAAAATCCTTTCAGGAAAAAAAAAAATGAACAATTCCCACCTTGTTTTATGAGGTCAGGAGAATCCTGAACCAAAACCTGACTAAGACATAACCCCCGCCCCCAAAAGTCATTAACCAATTACTCTTATGAACATAGATGCAGTTTTTTCCCCCACAAAATATTATTAATTTAAATACAGGAATATATGAAAAGGATAATACATTTTCAACAAGTGAGGATTATCTTAGAAATATAGATTTATTTAGCATTCAATTATCAATGAACTATCATATCAGCAGAATAAAGGAGAAAACTAATCATCTCAATAGGTACAGAGAGAACATCTTGTAAAATTTAGCATCCATATATATAAATACCCTCAGCAAACTATAAGTAAAAGACCTCCTCAATTTCATAAAGGACATCTATGAAAATCCTAAAGATAACATCATACTTAAGGACGAAATATTTGATGCCTTCTCCAAGGTTTGAACAATTCAAAGATGTCCACTCTTTTTTTTTTAATTGTCTAAAATTAAAAAGGGCTGTAAATAATTACTTAACTCTAGTTCGCTGCTTTACTTTTCATGGTGGCGTGGGTTAGCAATTCTGAAACCTTTTTTGTATTCTCAGCCTGAGGAAATGAATAAATATATTGAAGATAATGGGAGTAAGGAGCTAGAAATATGGAAAGTAAGAAGCATGCAATACAGCCTGTAGTTTTTTTTTATAGGAACTGTATGAATCAGTTTGAAAACATGTTTTCACATTCAGAAAAATAAATATATGTGTTTATATTTTTATGGAGATAGAAATAGATAAAGATATACTAACATGTACATATTTTTCTCTCTAAAGGAACTAGGCCCCCTTGGAGAAATGATAGATTGCAGAACTGGGACAGGAAAAGCACAGGATGAGCCTGGAACATTGGATTGAGTCAGTAGGGAAGCAAGGAATGTTTCAGTCACATCAAATTACACTGGTTATACCTTGAAGGAGCTTTCTCTCACCAAATCTGGAGCAATCTGAATATAAAAATAACTATCAATAATAACAGATTATAACCCATTGACTAATATAAGTATCTATGGGGCCATACTGGTATAAATAAACCAGTCAATAGATACATAAATGGAGACAAAGGGAAAGTTCTTTCTTATCATAAAATATCAAGAAAGTGGGGAGAAGAAGAAAGGCAGGGAGGAAGGGAGAGAAAGAAAGGGAAGAACGAAATAGGAAGATGGGGATGATGGATGCAAACATTAGTGGGTAAGAGTTTGATGGAGAACAAAATAGTTATGTTCTTTCTTATTGATTAAAAAGAAAAATAATAACTTTATATTGGGAAAACCCAGTGGAACCATCCTACCCTAATGACTGAGATGAACATTACCCAGTACTGAGACAAACCAACACTGTTTGCCCTGATGCTGAAAAAGACAAGAGATCATTTCACTGACACTACTATCAAACACACATAACCTGATTTTTTCAGCATATCTAAATGAGCTAAATAGAAAGATTGAAAAATAATCACAGCTTATTAAAAAAAATTTTTTGACTTACATTGTTCCAGAAAAGATGTGAAATACAGTGTAAGTTACTGTGTTACATCTTGAAATAATTTTAAACCAAGAAATAAATCTGTACTAGAACGAATTAAAATGTCTCCTAAGATGAAATAGTATTATAGGAACAATAGAAACTTGTAAAAATCAAAACTTCTAGAAAATATAGTTGCACTCTTTATTCTATTGAATCATCTATAATGAAGAATGCCCCCGATATTTTTACAGCAAAAATAGGAATAATCTTCAGGTTTTACCAGTATATTGTTATGGAGATGTTTGTGGGAGATCAAGGACAGGCATTTTTTTCTGAATTAACAATCTGGCTAATGACCCCTGGAAGAGATCCAAAAGAGTAAGTAGACACTCTCCTAAATATTTCAACTTCCTTGTGAAAGAAAATGATATACGTAGTGAAAGTTGCTGAAAAAGGGGAAAATAATAAGAATGTAAGTAATATTTGCATATGAATGTAGTATTTACAAGGCAGTTTCACATAATTTTTGATCTTACAACCAACCGTTGTTGTAGGTAGTTTTCAATTATTCATTCATTTCAATGAAGTTTTTATTTCCCAGAAATGCCAAGGATGCCAAGAAAAGTTTTTTCTTGGATTTGGTTTCTATGTATTCAGAAAATAAATAGAAGTCAAGCAAGTTGTTTCATTGACGAGCTTTAGTTTAGAAATAGCATTAGACATTTCTCAAAATCCACTCTTTACAGAAGAGACAAGAAATTTCTGGAAGCCACTATGCCTTCTTTTGGAATTCCTTCTAAGCAGCATTTTTAGTTGAGATACGTGTTTGTTTCGCTCGCATTCCTTTAAGAAGCGAAGGGGTGTTGACCGTCTGTGTGTAGGTGTTCTGAACACCAACCTGGGCTCTTGCCACTGGGAGCAAATTTACAGAACTCCGACCTTTACTCTCCTGGGCCCCCCTGCAGGCATTTCATTTTAGGAGTGGTAGAATTTTTTTCCCATCACCCACAGGAAGCTTCTCCTTTTACCATTGTTTACTGTTCAGTTGCATGTTTTATAATCAGCAAAATGTTTGGGAACCTTTGTCCTTATTTATAATTTTTCACTTCTTTAAAACTGAGTGCAAACTTTCTTGCTTCTCAGTTAAAAAGTGTGTGTATTTTGGGTGTGAATTTTGGCTTGGGCTTGAGGTACATTCCAGCTTTCGCCAGCACCCGTAGCTGGAAGCAGTGCGGACATGCTTCTTTGAAATTGTGTGAGGAACCTTGGTCTAGAAGAAGCAGCAGGCCTGACAGAGACAAGTATCTTGTCATTCCAGCTACGTTACCTGTGTGCACCTTCCTGAAACCTGGTGAGAGCCCTATCCTGGGTTTGACTGTGAAGAAGTGCCAGACAAACCCAAATTGACACAAAATGAATGGCCTATACTCTTCTAAAATGTTAAGATCAAGAAACAAAAAGAAAGAAAGGGGTGGAGGTGTTCCACAGGGAAAGAGACTCAAGAGACTTAATGCCTAAGGGCCATGTATAATCCTGACCTGAATCCTGACCTGGGAAAATAACCCTAAAGGACATTATTAGGACAATTGATGAACTTGGAATATGGACTGTATGTACATGTGTGTATGTATTTGCCCAGAATTACATAAGCCCAGAGAAGGATATATACTAGGTTGTTAACATTAGTTACTTGGGAAAGAGTTGGGGTTGGGGATGCAAAGGAATAATATTACACTTCAAAAAAAAAAAAACATGTAAGATGAAAACAGCACACAATACTGTTGGGAGCCGGGGCTATGTCCCTTCCCCCACGTCTGAACGCAGCATGGGAAAGCACAAGCTTGAGAGCAACCGGTGCAGTCCTCGGAAGTTATCTGCTCACAAAAACTTATCTTGTCCTTGAAGATGGGCCAAGACTCCTCACTCTGAAAATAGGGAGACCTTGAGGATGTGTGAAAACACCTCCCCGCCAGCGCCACCTAAGGTCCAATTATCTCCTGACCCACCCCTTACTTGCTACTTGTATAAATTGAGCCTGTAAACAATAAACTTCGCCAGCTTGATCAGACATTATGTCTTGCTGGTCATTCTTTGTGTCTCTTGCTTGTCTCATTTCTGCAGGCGTCTCCGGCACACTCCACGTTCGTCCCGCGGGCCGGGACACAATACAATTTCATTTTTGTTAAATGATAAAGAAATATGTGTATGTACACATTTTATGCATACAGTGACTTACATAAAGATGGTCAACAAAATGTTAATGGTTATCTTAAGGTGATGGGAATTTGAGCAACAGTTGCATTTTCCATATTTATGTGTAATAAATTTTTTCTTTTTTTGTAATATTTTCTTCTATGCACATGTATTATTTTTATAAAACTCTAAAAAGTAATTTTTCTGTGTTAAAGAGACAAGGAAAAGTCATTTGGAGAAAATTACAAGAAAAATTCAGATTAAATTTTTTTCTGCCTTATCCATTTTTTTTCTTGTAGTGCTGAGTTTATTACTTTAAACATCTTACATGTTTTGACACAAGATGTTCCCAGATGTGCCGAGCACATGTAAAAATGGGAGCAAACTCTCCCAGTTGGGAGGAATTGGGGCATCTGCTTTTCTGAAGAATTTTGTATGCTATGGGAGCTTCCTGCCATCCTAGAGCTCTCCGAAGAAATCCCTTTCTGGAGATTTCATAGTTCTCCCTCCAGGACTATGTCCCTTTGGCCTCTGCGTGCTTTGACCACACTGTGTGCACATTCATCCTGGCTGCAAAAGATACATACATCATATAATGTCCTGGGATCTGAATGTCTTTCCGTTTCACTATGGATAAGACCCGTACTTCCTCTTGGCTGCCTGGAGGCAGTCTTAGAATTACTGAGGTGCGTTTGTGGAATGCTTTGAACTGCTCAGATGAAAGGAACGGAGCTCTAATTTTGTTAGTACCATAGCTCCTGTTGTCTGTGGACCAAACCAGATACGAACAAGGAAAGACCCGCTGGAATCAAAGATACCAACAATCAAGGGAGGGCCAGCGTGGTCGCGTGGTCTAAGTGCTCAGGCTGTGAGGGTGTTAGGAGGGTGATCAGATGTAAAGAAGATAGAGTTCATGCTCCCAGGAGGAGCGCTCGAGTGATACCTGATGGGCTGGTAGCTAAAGTTTAGCATTTCCAGCCCTCAGGTGGCATACCTATGAGGCAGGCCCTGCACCGCTTCTCAGTTACCTGAGCTTCAGTTACCTACAGTAACTTGCTTCATAAGATGCTTTATAAGCTTCTCCCGTCCCCTATCGGACTTCCTCATATCCTAGCGGGTTTTCTGGAATCCCCTCCCAAGTAAACTACTTGCACTTGAAACCTTGTTGATTCTACTGCAACTAGAAACATCGTGAGTTTCCCCACCATTTCCTGAGATCCTAACCCCTTTTGTTCTGCCTTTCCAAACCGCCCAGTCCCAGAGTCCCACTTTGCTACAGTCTAAGTCTCAAGAGGGTTCTCTTTCCTCTGAGGTCAAGATACTCTACTTGATCAGCAGTTGGTCATACACAGTATACTCTTTCCATTGGCTAGTGGACTGGAGTCAAAAAACTGGGATTCGACGTAGATCTTGGCCATGAATCCTGAGTCTCATACTCATTAGTAGCATCGGGCAAATCACGTGACTTCTCTGCTCTTCACTTCCCTCCTCTGCGAAATAAAGATAATGATCCTTACTTTGTTGGTTTGTCCTCTGGATTTAATGAAGTAAATGAATCAAGATCCAGGACATTGCCTAGTTCAAGAAGATACTCCAGAAAGGAGAGTTATTTTTATAGTATTTTCTTTCATTATTTACTTTCTCATGAGTGTCATCTTTCCTGAACTAGATTGTAGTTTCTCTGCCATATTCAACTTCTTTATCACATTGCCTTCCACACAACAGGCACTAATTAATTATCATTGGTTTCCTAAAGCTTTAAATCAGAGGATGCACTCTTTCAATTCAATATTCATTTATAGATTATTTGTTATTGTGTAGCATTCTCAAGGAATTTTTAGCAGGTGACTCCTTTTCTGGACCTCAATTTACTCATGTCCAAAACAAATGTTTTGGTCTCTAATTTTAGAGGCCCTGAAGTTCTAGCTTTAAAGTTTGGAACCTATATATTCATTGAGGGCAAAGTACTGCATGTTACTCTTCTTTCTGACCCCTCAACACTTAATACAGTGATGGTCACAGATTAAATGACTTCCCAGTGCTTGTAAAGTCCAGATGCCTCACTGGTACTGTCATTTCCAAGTGTTACCTCTTACCATGCACCTAGTCCCTCATTCCATTCCAGCCACTCTGTCTTTTCTTTGTTCCCCTATAATTTTCTAGGTTTGGTCTGCCTTAAGGCCTTCACACTTGCTGTTTTTCTCCTTTGGTTCTCTTCACATGTCTCCTCCTTGGAGGCCTCTTTCCCAAACTCCCTGCCCACACACCCCATCCCATTAGCCTGCTTTGTTTCTATGTTCTTGTAATCACTCTCTGGAATGGTCTTATCATTTAGTCACTTTTGTGCTTTCATTGTTTGCATTTTATTTGCATTTATTGTTTGTTCTTTCCACCTATCTCTCTAGCCCCCAAATATAAACATCTACCTCAATCCTTTTATATCCTTGCCAATAAAATAGTACTTAAAAACAGATAGAGCACAAACTCGTCTCTAAATAAATAATCGGGAAATGAATGAATGAACTCCATCACACCTTATAGTTTTTGGTGGTGAGCTAAAATCCACAGTTGTCACGGTAGGTTCTAGTGAACTTCTTTAGGTATGCACCCTAAATCAATTAATTGCCATAGGCTGAGTAAACATGGAGTGAATGAAATAAGGAATTCGTAGGAAGACAACTGCAAACAATCACATCAGCTTACCTAGAAGCTTACTTGCAATGGAAAATTTAGATATAATTTTAAAAGAAGTAATTTATTTTTATTATGGAATATTTCACATATAAACATAAGCTTAGATGTGGTAGGTAAGAACAGCCTAATGGGCCCTCTTGTACACTCTGTTGGACAGACTCTAGGGCGGCCCCATCATCCTCAAATGCATACCTTTGTATAATCCCCTTAAGTGTGTGTGAAACCTGTGATTTGTTTTCTAACCAGTAGAATACGGCACTTTGTTACTTTGTTATATAAAATTCCTTGTTGGTAACAGACCTTCTCTAGGGACTCTGCTGGCTTGAAGAAATAAGCGGCCATGCTGGGAAAGGCCATGTGACAATACCAACTGTGTGTGTGACAATGTCCTCATAGACACTGCGGGCAATCTCCAGTTGACTGCCAGCAAAAAGCCTGGGTCGTTAGTCTTACAGCTACAAGGAACCTGAGAGAACATGGAGACTGATTCTTTTCCAGTTGAGCCATTGATGAGAACACAGACTGGGCAATGTTTTGATGGCCAACCTAAGCAGTGGATCCCAGGTGCCTGGACACCTGACATATAAAAACTGTGAGATAACAAATCTGTGTTGTTTTAAGATGCTAAATTTGTGGTAATTTGCTGGATTAGATAAGTAGTACAGATATATCACTTAATGTCAAAAGTTTCAACAGTTTGCCAGTATTGTTTCATTCATACCCTCATGTGTTTTAAGGATGGGCAGGAGGGAGTATTTTAAAACATTAAGTAATTTTAGTATGTATGTCTAACAGAGGAGGCTTTAAAAAAGTATAAGCATGATGCCAGAAAAATTAACAAGAATAGGAATGGGAGCCTTTTTAAAAAAATCATCAAGTCAAGGGATCTAGTATACAAATTGGACACTTGCAATAAATTTAATAACATTCCATTGATCCCATGAGGTAAAGGGTAAGAGCATATAAGAGCTTTTACTTGAAATGTGAGGCTTGCCAGTTTTCTCTTTAAAAATAATGCAGCTATAAAGTACTTAATTGTTCTATAATATGCCCCTCTGTATTTGATAGCTAAAAGCACTCAAACTCAATTCTAACTACATTTAGGATCCTACTCATTTCCCTAACCTGCTTTGGAATGGACCCTTGTAAATTCCATTTTTGATAGGTAACTCCATATAATTTCATGTCATATTGTAACTGCCATCCCCACTTTGTTCTTACTATATACAGGAAGTTCTTCCCTACTGGCCCCAGTTCTTTTTCTCTCTTGGATAGACGAAGCCCCCATCACATTGACATTGCTCTCTGAGGCAGCGCTTTGTACGGAAGTTCTCAGGGCTCTGGGTTCAGTCCCGTTTCTACCATCGGGGCGCTTTGTGACCTCTAACAAGTAGTTAAGCGATCTCTAAGCTGGATACAATCGTGCCTCGCAGGGTTAGTAACCTCGTAGTGAGGATTAGATAAAGAACGTGTGTAACGTGTAGAGTGCCCAGGGCAGGGAAGGGACAACCACTCCCCACCATTCCCTTTGTTAGTTCTCATCTCCAACCACAGAGCCCTAGAACGCCTAGCACCGCGCCTCGCCCGCCCTCGTCGCGAGGGATGCAGGGATTTGCAGTTTTTTGGTCCCCGAGTCGGGTTTCCGCTCGGAGCGGAAAGGCGAGAGGAAAAACTACACATCCCAGTGGGCAGTGAAAGGAAAGTGGGGCTCGGAAAACCGAGCGTCCCCACCAGCTGCCTTCGCTTTCCGTTGCCCACCGGCTGAGCCCACCGCGGCAGGGCGCGGAGTACCCGTGGCTTTACGGGGCTATCGGGCGGGGCCGGGGCGGGCGGTCCCTATGCTGCCGTTGGAGCTCGCAGGGGAGAGGACAGAAATAAAGCGAGCAAATAGCGCTCGTCGCGAAGTGGGAAAGAAAGGATCGGTCGGGGAGGGAGCAAGCCAAGCAGAGCCCGGCCGCCATAGGCATGTCCTCCGGGAGTCAGGAAGGGGACCCAGGCCTTTCCACTCTCCCCTCCTCCCGCCGCGGGGAGCCTGGAACCCGGCCGGGCCCGGAGATCTCCGCCTCCAGCCCCCGTCCCGGTGTCCGGCTCGCCTCGCGCCGTCCCTCCCCATCCTGGCGCCGGGCACCCCCACCCCGCGCCGCGGGAACAGTAGAGTCCCCGCAACTAAGTCGAGCCGGGGCCGGCCGGGGAGGATCGCCTCTCCGCGCCGCTTCCTCAGGTCCCCGGGAGTCGCAAGAGTGGGTTTGCGTGTTGCTGCGTGAATGTGTGTGTGCCGAGGCGGCGGCCGCTGCTGGGGCTAAACCCAGAGAAGCCGGGAGGCGGGCAGGATGCCCGGGAGCGCTCGCCGACCGTCCTCGGGCGCTGCCAGAGGAGCCCAGCGCCTCTGCGGGGGGCCTGGGGTCGGAGCCCCGCGGGGCTGGGCCGGGCTTCGCCCGTGAAGGGGAGGTGCCGGGGGAGGAGCCAGCGGGCTGGCGAGGCGCGGGCCACAGCCCACCGGGCCGGGAGGAGGCGGGCCGCTCCGAGCGCGGCGCGCGCGCCGGGGCTGAGGCTTGCAAACAAGTGTCTGTGGCGCTCGCCCCGCGGCCCTGAGACGCGCTCCGCCGCCCACCGGCGGCCCTCCTTGCGGCGGGCCTGGCTCCTATGGGGCGGGAGGGGCGAGGAAGCCCCTGGCCGCGCAGCCCGCGAGCCGCCTCCTCGACCCTCGGCCCGGGCGGCCCGGCAGCCGCGCGCGGGGGCCGCGGACTGGGCTCGGCTGCCAGGCGCGCTGGCGGGGTCGCCGTGCGAGCAGCGCCCGGGCTGTCGCCGAGCCCGCTCCTGACAGAATAACGTGCTTGGTTTCCCCACCCCTGGGAGGGGTTGCCGGTGCCGCGAGCTGCCTCCCAGTTTCCACCGCTCTCTCCTGGGGAGGATCCGCCGCCGGGAGGAAGGATTAGAATAAACCTGGCCGAGGCGCTCAAGTGGCTCCCGAGGAAGCCGGCACCGGGGCCGGTGCCTCGTGTCCCCTCGGGGCGCAGCGCTCGCGGGTCGGCGGGCCGGAGCCGAGGCGCGGCCGGCGGGCCGGGGGCGGCGGCACAGAGCAAGCCGCCGGGCAAGGGAGCGGGCGCGTGGCGAGCCCGGGGCGGGCCGTGCGGCCCCCTGCGCCCCGAGGGGCCCCGGCGCCCCGGCGCGCGGACTGGAAGCGACCGAGGACCGCCGCCGCGGGCCGCGGGCGAGCCCCGTCCCTCCAGGAAGGGGATCCGGCTATGACAGCTGGGCTCCCCCAAGGGTTAACCTGGGTGTCCTCGCCGAAGTTGTCGCCGAGCCGGGAGCCCGCGTAGGGGCCGCAGCGCCGCGGCTCGGGGGGCTGCCGGGCGGCCGGCGGCGGTCGTGGCTCGGCGGGGCCCGCGCGGCCGGGGGGCTCCTGGGGGCGTGCGCCCTCCGCCGGCTGCCCTCGTGGATGCCTCCCGGCGGCGGCGGGCCCATGAAAGACTGCGAGTACAGTCAGATCAGCACCCACAGCTCCTCCCCCATGGAGTCGCCCCACAAGAAGAAGAAAATCGCGGCCCGGAGGAAATGGGAGGTTTTCCCGGGAAGAAACAAGTTCTTCTGCAATGGGAGGATCATGATGGCCCGGCAGACAGGCGTCTTCTACCTGACGCTCGTCCTCATCCTGGTCACTAGCGGACTCTTCTTCGCCTTCGAGTAAGTGGCGGCGAAAGCTCCGCGACGCCTGGGTCCCCTCGCCCTCCCGACCCCGGCCCCTCCTCTCGCTACTTTCGTTTTCTAGAAGCCTTATCTGCTGTACATTGTTATATAATGCAAACCCGCGCGCTCTCTTTTTCTTTTTAAGGTCCATTTGCTTTTCGGTCCCCGGGGTTAATGCAGTCCTGGGCCGGGCTCTGGGAGTAGAGAGGGGCAAGGGGACACCTGTCAGGTGTGGAGGCCTCGTTGCTCCCAGGGTAAGGTGGCACCTCACAGGTGACCGGTTCCTGGCGCTCTCTCTACTGAGTTTGCAGACTAGTAAACCAGCCCAGATGTGGCTTTCTGTGGGAAGCGGGGGTGAGGCAGATTGTTCCGGCGGCGATAAATAGAACCGACTTCCTTTCTTGCTCACAAGCTGTAGAGCATATTGTTAAGCCCACTTCACTAAATCTTCTGTATACCTTCGCCGAATAAGGAAGAATCTTGGTTATTTTAGGCCACCCCTTGTAGCCTGGGAGGATAATTTCATTTTTCATTCTCCTTAGATGTTCACTCTTGATCAACAATTTCTGATTTCCCACGAGGTTTTTAAACTCTTCACTTTCAAAAATGTTTCAATAAAATATGTTCCAAACAGACACATTCCCCTCCCCTCCCAATATCCGGGAACAGGTGGAAGGAGACTTTAGGCCTGTTCAGGAAGAGCATGACGCTGCCCAGTAACTTCAGATTCCAGAAACAATACTTTGGAACTTTTGGGCTTTTATTTGGAAAAAGTGTATGCAAGTCTTCATCGTTTTCAGGAAAATCAGATTGGACAGAGGCAACTACCCTCCTGCCAACTAATGAAAGATCTTCTTATTTATTAATAGATTAGATAAAGTAGTTTAACTACATGCCAGAATCAATTTCAATTGCTCTTATTGGGTCCAACATTTGCAATGCAGTTTCCTATGTAATTCCTGGTATCTTAATGCTCAATAAAAGTTGTAGCTACTTCAAGTTCCCTACTCCCCAGTCCCCAATTATTTAAAAAACCATTATATTTATTGGGGGCTCTTTGCATTTCCTATGCCCTAGTTATTATGGCATATGATACTCTTCCAGTCTCCATCTTCTTTTGGATAGGGTTAATTAGAATCTTCTGTGTTTATTTACTTTTGACTCTGATAAATATTAATAGGCTTTGATTTTGTGCCTGGCTTTTGATATTCCAAATGCTGTCTCAATCAGAAATGGATGACCACGTGACAGTGTAACACTTTTCGCTTAAAGCTCTCCCACTCTGAGGGGAAGCATTTTGTATCTGAACATTGGGCTATGATGAACAATTTTAACAGGATTGAGTTAGAATAGGTGAAGAGAGAGATCTTGGAGGTAAGCTACTCACCTCCCCAGTCCACTTGTAACTATGTAAATTTTCTCTCCCTGAAGCTTAACTTTTGTGCATGTTTGAGACTAGTTGGAGTCTGTTGGGGTACCTGAGGATGGGAGGGGAAGGATGCCTGGGCTTTTGGGGTGGCAGTAGAAGTGCTCTGTTCCTCCTGCTGTTGCTCCACTTGTCCCCTTCCAGAGCCAGTCCCTGTCCTTGCAGACCTGGGAATCCGGGTAGTTTGCATCCTGAGTCATAATAAATTCAGGTGCTGGCATGATGCTGCTGGGGAGTTGAACAGAAATGCCATCCTTCTAATGGTGGCTTTCCTTATAGGTCATCCTTTAGATAGTGTTCACTATGTTCCTAATATTAGAAGAAGTTTTGAACAGTTCAATATTGGCATTTTTGCTCTTTTTAGCAATTTTAAGAGAAAATAGATTAATTTTGAGATTCTGTGACAGCTTTAGCCCCAAGTGTGCTTCATGTAGGATGATGAATATTTCATTTTCTATATACACCCAAATTCCCACTGTATGGGCAGGGATCCCCTGCAGTTATCGCTTACCATCTTTTGTTTTCTTCATTCAAGCATTGCTTTTAATGAGATCACCATAAATTCGCTTTCATTTCTTGATCTCTGTGTGTGCTTCTTCCTAGAGTTCCCCAAAATCCTCACTAGAAGGTTGTTAGGGAACTTTCTCTGCATCAGTGTTGTGTTCGCTGATGACTGTAGGAATAAACGTGCATTGGGATTTTATTAGCTACCACTGGTAGCTTCATATTTAGATTAGGGTGTGTGTGTGTGTGTGTGTGTGTGTGTGTGTGTGTGTGTGTGTGTGTGTGTGTGTGTGTGTGTGTGTGTGTGTGTGTGTGTGTGTGTACCTTGCGTGTGTGTGTGTGTGTGTGTGGTCCTTGTGTGTATGTGTGTGTGTGTGTGTTCCTTGTGTGTGTGTGTGGTCCTTGTGTGTGTGTGTGTGTGTGTGTGTGTTCCTTGTGTGTGTGTGTGTTCCTTGTGTGTGTGTGTTCCTTGTGTGTGTGTGTGGTCCTTGTGTGTGTGTGTGTGTGTGTGTGTGTGTGGTCCTTGTGTGTGTGTGTGTTCCTTGTGTGTGTGTGTGTGTGTGTGTGTGTGTGGTCCTTGTGTGCGTGTGTGTGTGTGTGTGTGGTCCTGGTCTCCATGAGTGTTGCTTCAATTAGGCAATTTGAAATTTCAAGAAAATAGGCCTATCCTAGCATGATGTCTCACCATGATGTTGAAAAAAATCACAGGGCTGTTCAAACTATAGAATATTTTAGTCTGGCTAAAAATATTTGTCACTGTGTTGCTTTTAAGTTTTTTATCACTGTTAATGACAGAAAAATTAAATGACTTCGGCCAAATTAATTTGATAGACCCAGAGAACCAATTAGTTACATGCATGGGAAATGAAATACCACCAGGCTAAAAAAAAAAAAGATAAGTGAACTTGGCAGTTTTGTCTGTCCCCTGCCTGCCTGCCTTCTGCCCTTCCTTTAGTTATTTACTGGGCACATACTACGGGATTGCCTATTTGATTAATTTCATGTCTAGGTAACTTTAATATTAGTCAAATTCATTTTCAAACATTAGAGTCCATGTTTCCCCGTACAGTTACACAAAGGCAAATACACAATTTAAAAAGAAGACATAACTTCTAAAGTTAGTTTTAGACTTTTTCCTTCAACTTTTCCCACCTCATCTCTTATTCCTGATCTTGAACAAATGACAAGGAAGTTTGTACAAAAGAAATGGACTTACGGAAACGCAGCAACAGGTGTTGATACTGTCTTCAACCCTGGGGGAAAGGCAGGATAGCAGTTATTATTCCCACAATGAAGATGAAGTGACAGAGGCTTTGCAGAGGTTAAATGATCATCTAAGGTCATGCCCTGACTAGTGGCAGCGCTTCTGATTGCAAAGCCTGTGCCCTTTGCAACCACTGTGCTGCTCTTCCTTCCAAGTATAGATTAGTGGCTAAAGGCATGGATTTGGAAGGACAGATCCCAAGGTTTTTACCAGAAGTATGACCCTGGGCAAATTGTTTGACTTTTCTAAGCCTCAGTTTCCCAATCCGTTAAGCGGGTACTGGATTTAATTTCCATCTTTGGAGCTACCATCAGCAATGTAAAGACAGTAAAGAAAGCTACTAGCAGCAACCTAATGCAACTTTCTACTCCTTTTCAAGAAAGGTGGGGCTATTTTGGCATCTTGGCATGTTTTATTCAACATATGGTGTACTGATGCACAGTGGCAGCATTTCATAACTGCTGAAGAGGGCCGAGAGGAAGCTGGTCGCAGTGCCATGGAGACATCTCTCAGCTCCTTGCAGTTCATAAGGGGCTGGCTCATCAGGGCTCCCCACAGTGTCCTCATTCTCACCCCCCAGGATTGCAATTTGAAAAGTTCAGGGAACATTACAATTTCTTTCTCTCTGAAGTGCACTCACATAGAGCCTGCTTTTGTTTAGAATTGAAAATCTGAAAACAGAAAGTCTTTGGTCTTGAAATGTTGACATTTCACAGTCTCTTAATCACAGGGGCAGAAAGATGAATTAGAAGCCACATGAGGTTGGTGTTTTCAGGAGCATCCTGTGAGGGGAGGCACGGTCTGCTCAGACCTTGGATTTGACCGTCTCCAGTTCTGTGCTGATGCCGAGTGGGGAGATGTTGCTGAGACTGAAGTACTTGAGGCTGAGAGCATCTTAATTTCTCATCACTGGAAGTCTAATGATGAGTTTTCTTTTCCTCCCCCTCCCTTTACTCTCTCCCTTCTTCCCTCCATTTCTTCCTTTTCCTCCTTCTAATTTCTTTGCCTAATCCCCTCTGAAATAATTGATGAATAATTGGTAGTCAGTGGAACTGGTCATGTTTGCCTTGAAGATGTAACAAGGGACTGTCTCCTGTACAAAAGTGCTCTTTCCAATAGTAATTTCTCCCTTATACATTGGAAATACTTTGTTACCTAGTAGAAGATACTGCCCTTATGACATGTAAGGGCCTGTATTTTCTCAACTGCCTCAAGTTCTCTACCATCTCAGAAAATACCTGGAAAGTGTCCCCTCTCCTGGCCAGATGCTGGCCATGCTGTGAATGGTAGAACACCATGGGGTTGGTAGTAGCTGACCATCAGGACTTTATATCCAGCATTCCCTCTTAGCATAGTAGATGCCATCAAGGATACTTCATAATCCACTATGGCGCTACAAGAATTTTAGATGGCTTCAAAACCTTATTAAGGACTCTTGATAAGAGTGTACTAACCCACTCTTTTGTGAGCATGATGAACAGGTGTTAGTTCCATGAGGCTAGGGACTCCATTTGTTTTGTTCACTGATGTATCCTCAGAACCTTGAATAGTACCCGGTACATAGCAGGCTCTCCCTAAATATTTATTGCTTAATGAAATAGTGGTAATAATGAAACATTCTGAAAAACGACATCCTTGTGCTTCAGGGTTTCATTTTGTAAAGTTGTGAACATTAATCAAATTTATAATAATGTCTCATAGGATGTATTTGCCGTAGAAATTTTAATTATTCAATGTAATTCTTCTCATTTCAGAATCAAGCATCATCCTTTTTCAAATGTGTTAATTGAAGCAGAGGAAACAAGATTTTCTTAGTTACTTAGAAGCCTAGTGATAGAACTGGCGAACCAAGAAGTCATTCCAGTTTTTCGTTATTTTTAAACTAAATGCTTTTAAGTAAACAAGGTACTCTGTGATACATATGAATGTTACCCAACAACCACCAACTAAAATAATTTCACATTTAATAGGTTTTTGACTTTGGATGCTTGAATTTATATAATAAAACTCTCGTACTATTGACTGCTTATGTTTTATTGTAATCTCTCTCAGCTAGTGGGAAATGATACCAAATTATGCAGAAAGGACTCCTGAAGGTTCCTATAATAGGATGATGATAGTTAATTATTTAATGGGCCATATCTACATAACCTGGAGATTTTCTTTTGCAGTACAATGTTGCACATAATTTATTCATGGCAGAGTTATTGTGTCTCTCATGGCATGAGAATTTAAATGTTTCAAGAAAGTGTGTTCAGTCTTTCTTGTTCTTTTGTAGCTGAGGCTGTTAAGAAAGGGAAGACAGTGGTGGTCAATAGATTCTTATGATTAATTATATCCAGGAATTTGAATCTGATGAAATGTCTGTTGATTCAGGTAAGGCTTGGGGATCATCTTAATGCTTTTGTTTAATTCTTCACTAAAATAAAACTTGGTCCCAATTCAAATTACTCCTCAACTCCAGAACCACACCAATACCAGGTCTTTTGAATCTACTCATATCTTCTGTTTCAGTTCTGTCCCATCTCTCTGCCCATCCCTGAGGTCACCACCACCTGTGCTTAGTCATTTTTAATGCCTTGACATTTTTCCCCCAAGGTTTTTGAATGTATGCATTCCCAAACAATAGGTTGTTTAGTTTGTCTTATTTTTCTATGTGAAAAAGAAAATTTTCTTATGTATGTTTAAAAAATGATACCTTCTATTGAAAATACTCTCTCTCTCCCTTCCCTTCCCCCACCCTAAACCATTGAAGGGTAAGTTGCAGGCCTCGTGTCCATTTATGTCCAAATTTTTCAATGTGTAATTGTTAAGAAAAAGGACATTCTCTTATATAAAACACAGTAATATCAATTTCAGGAAATTTAACATGGTTATAATAGTCCACATTCAAATTTTGCCATTTGTCCCAATATTGTTGGCTTTAAGTTTATCATTTTCTATTTATCTAAAATTGTTTCTCTTGTCCTCCTTGCATTCTTCTGGTGATTTGCATATTTTTAGCATTCCATTTTATTTTCTTCAAAAAGAATTTAGGCTACATGTCATTTTTTTTTTTTTAGTTGCTTAAGAGATTAGAACATGCATCTTTACCTTATTATAGTCTACCTCCAAATAGTGGTATTGTATATATCACAAAGAATGTAAAAATCCTAAAACTTCATAATCCTGCTTACTTCTTGCATACTTTGCCATATTATAAATAGTCATATGTTATATATTTTATTGTCATATATATCTGCTGTAAACCCAGTAATAGTAGTATTTTAAAGCAGTCATAGTTATTTAAAAGAAACACACACACACATACATATGTACATAAAATGAAGATACTTTAAAACAAAACATATACACAAATATAAAATCTAAAACATATATACATTAATGTGTGAAATAGAGCTATTTGAAACAGAATTATATTTATCTTTACATATTTACCATTTATGGTATTCTTCATTTTTTCCATCTTGTCATTTCCCTTTGGCCTAAAGTTTTTCTTTTAGCATTTCTTGGTGCAGTCTGCTAGTGACAAGTTCTTTTAATTTTTGCTTTTTCTGAAAATGTTTATTGTCTTCATTTTTAAAGAATAAAGGATATTTTCACAGGATATAGAATTCTAGTTTTACAGTTTTTTTCTATCAGAACTTTGAAGATATTGGCCTGTTGTTTTCTGGCCTTTTTCTTTCTAATGAGACATTAGCTCTTTTTATCATTTTCCCTGCATATAATAGTGATTTTTTTTTTCAGCTGATTTTCTCTTGATCTTTTGTTTCTTATTTTCAACAGCTGAATGATGACAGGCCATCAAAAAACAGGTGTGGTTTTCTTTATATTTATCCTGTTTGGGGTTTACTAAAGCTTCTTGGATCTGTGCATTGATATCTTTCATCTGTTTTGGAATTTTTAATCCATTATTTCTTCAAATCCAAATTTCTTCAGTTATTTCTTTTGTTCCCTTCCCTCTCTTTTCCTGGAATTCCATTTATTTATATATAATTACCATTTTATATAATCCCATACATACCGTATACTTTACTCCAGGATTTTATTTATTTATTTATCTATTTATTTACTTTTGCTCTTTTTTTTTCTTCCCTGTGTTTTGATTTGAGTAATTCCTATTGGTCTGCCTTGAGGTTTACTGATCCTTTCCTCTGCTGTGTCTTATTTATGTCAAGCCATCTTTGATATCTTATATTTTATTTTGAGCATCTCTACATTTTAAAAAATAGGTTTTCATATAGTTAAAAAATTACTTCCATTATTCTGAACTTCTGTTCATGTTCCTATTTTCCACTAGACCCTTTATCACATTTTTTGTATTTATTTTAAAGTCCTTGCCTAATGATTCCAACATCCACATCATCTCTGGGTCTGCTTTTTTTGGCTATTTCTTCTTTTGACTATGGACTATATTTTTCTCTCTTCTTTGTGTAATTTAATAATTTTTCACTGCATCCCAGATACTGTATGTAAAAGAATTGTAGAGGCTGCAGTAACTTAAAAGGGTGTGCCTTTTTTTGAGGCCACTAGTGTGTGGGCTGAGTCAATCTAATTTGTTATTGAAATGGGTGTAAGCTTTGGCAAAGCTTTAGTGAGATTTATTTCTTCACTGACTTCAAATGTTTTTGAGGACAGAATTAGGACATTCCCTTTAGTAGGGGTTGGGTTCTGAACCCTAGAAAAACTGGATTTTTTGTGGTTTATAGCCCAGCACCATCTTAGCCAACTGTGGAAGATTTTTGTTTTTCAGTCAGATTGACAGCAGTTTGGGTTACTGGGGAGGTCTCTTTACTTGAAGTCCTGCTCCCACTTTTCTTGTCCTCAGCACGTCTCTCTCTCTGTCCCACTATATCAACTTTTGGAGGGCTGCTACAGTGCCTTGGGTGAAGGCCTAAAGTGCCCAAGGGGGATTTTCTTGGTTTTTATGCCCTGAACCTGCCTTACCAGTTGGGAACATCCCATAGGCATCAGAGCAGGAGTCTTGTCAGCTTTCCTGCCCACTCCCAGCCTTTGGTGTGCTCTTGCTGTGTGTTGGTGAAGATCTACGAGAAAGAGGTGGCTGGTGGTGCAGACTTACTCTGTGGCTGAAGCTCCTTGAGATTTTAATCCATATGATCATCATCCACATGTGGTCATTAAACCTAGTTAAACATTTCCTGGTTTCTCATTACTGCCGCTATGGTGGAGTCCTGTTTTCCTGATACTTTGCCAGGAATGAAAGCAGCTGTTGGCCTTTTCTTCTCCTGGGCTCAACACATTCAGGCTTCCTTGCATCCTCAGCTTCCTGATGCATTTAAAAAACTGCTTTTGTAGCTGATCTGGTTTGTTCTCATTGTCAGAGTGGGAGTGATTGCTCTTAGAATTTTCAGCTTGTGTTTTTTTTTAACTTAATATTGTGTTTCTTAGGTTCATTGATATTGCATATATATGTAATTATTTTTATTGCTCTGATATTTGATTTGTGTAAATATGCTTAATTTATTCCTCGTAATGTCTAATCTTTCTTTCTTTGATTTTTCACTGATTCTTGTTATTTACCCTCATTTTATACAGTAGAATATGAAAGGTTGCCTCTTCATAGGTTTTGATTTCTTAAGTGTGTCCTGGCAGTGACTATGACATCCAGACCCGAAGGCTTAGTCTGGGTAACTGACAGATTAGCCTGGAATTCAATCAGTTATGCTTTTATATAATGGTACAATAGTTATCAAAATGATAAATCTTAACTATCAACTAATCCTTGAAGTTATGTACAATAAAGAGCATGGTTTAAAGAATATGTATCTCTGTGATAAGTGAGGTATTTTATCACAAATCTTCATCTGCTATTTTAATTCCATGCTAGTGTTTCATTTATTTAAAAAAGAAAGCTCTAAATTTTTATCCGCCCCTTATACTAGTTTGGGTTTGGAGTCTCTTCTCTAATCTCATGCCAGGCTTAGATACAAACCCTCAGAGTCCTTGTAATTAAGATTCTGTTACCAACCTCTTCTCATGTAACTGTCTTTAGTTGGAAGTACTGATGGAAGTTCTGACCGAATGAGCCAGCCCTGAGCCCTTGTACACACTTCAGTCTCCCTGTGTTCTACGTAAAAGAGAAACTCTTCCTCAGCCATCAGCTGTCCCAGAGTATAGAGAAAGGTGGCAACACTGTGTGTGTGTACGTTTCTCTTTCCCCGACTCCATCCCTCCAATCTGTAGAAGCTGTACCATCCTTAATTTAGGCCTATTTTTGTCTCTCCCTCCTTGGTCCTTCACAGCTGGAAGCTAACATGCCAGCAGAGTAGACCTCCTTTCAACTTGCTTTCAACTGTAAGACCTTTTTGTTTTAGAACATTTCAGGCACATCTGGACAGAACACACCATTTAAAAATAGAAACTCAGCAATTTCCATACATCTTCAAACTAGGTTTTAAAACTGCTGACCTTGAAGTCCATGGGAATGGGTCTTGCTGTTGAGAGCTATCAGAATGTGACAGGGCTGGGGAAGGTGGCTGATAGGGGAGGGTGTCACCTCTCGGGCTGGGTGTGCTTTGCCTTGACATAGCCTTAGCAGCAGAGCAATGGCTGTCTAACTTACTTGGGAAAGAATTTGAGTTCCATAAGTCGGCTGTCTTTTGTTGGTTTTCAGATGCTTCTTATGATACAGAAAAACAGCTCATTTTAACACAAAACACTGGGGTCTCTTAGAGGCATCAGTTCTACTTGCTGACATGAGAAATTTTTAGATCTCTTCGTATAAAGAGTAGAAATAAAATGGGCCGCCACGATGTGTGTTCCCGGCTGCTTTGACAAAATGCAGTGTTCTTCAGTTTTCTGTTTTTCCCTTTCTTGCAACAGTGTAAGATATTGTGACTGCTTTCTTCTCACTTGAAACTTTTTCTTCCTTTAGCTTTTAGAATGTTCATCTTCTACTTATCTTTAGTTGTTTCTTTTTCTCCTGTATCCATCTATTCTTTCCTCCTTACCCTTCATGAACTTTGTTAATTCCCCTTCTGCCTTTCTTACTTTCTCAAGCAAGTTTGAATTATCACGGTGATCACTCTTACCTTTTCCAGTGACTGTCACCTCTCTCTCCCTCCTGCCTGCTTAGAGCGCCTGACTGTGGGCTTCATTTGCCCGAGCCTGTGGGCATCTCTTACCCAGGTGTCCTCGAAAGCCCAGGAAGAAGTCATTGAAGCCTGCATTGCTAGGGCTCCAGCACTCTCAGTGAAGGCAGCCCTCTCATAGTCCCCAGCTAGGCGTCCTGAAAGCTCTGCCTTTCACCATTTCTTGAATACCTAGGTCATTGCACTCTACAATCCTTTTCTTTGAAGTCTCTCCAGCTGTATTCTTCCTCTCTATTTCCATACTTAATGTGGCAGTTTTCAACCATAGTCATAAAATCTTTAGCCCTCTTCCCATAAAAAGATGGAACATTACTCCTGTCCCCTTCACTACAGGCCAGCCTTAGTGAGTCAGGCTGAAGTAGAACATGGCAGAAGTGACACTGTGTGATTTCAGAGGTTAGCGTAGGAAATGTGATAAAGCTTCTAATGGGTGCTCTCTAGCCCTCTCTGCAGCTTTGGAGCCCTGAGCTGCCAGGTAAGGAGTTTAGCTACATAATATAGAGTCCCCACATCCATACTCCACCATGAAGCCCCTATAATGTAGAGACCAAGCAGAGAGAGTCTAGACCACATAGAGATGCCCGTGGATCCCCAGCTGGTCCAGCCCCCAGCTATTTGAGTCTTCCTGGCCCAAAGGCCAGACATGTGAATGAGGAAGGTGTCACATGACTCCATGCCCCCACCTCCCTCAGGCTTTGAGCCACCCCAGTAGAAGCCAAGTGGAGTGGACATGAGGTGTTCTTGCCACATTTGGTCACATTGCAGATTCATAAACAAAATAACGTTATTTTTAAGTCACTGTATTTTGGGAAGGTTTATTAGATTGGAAAATTTATCAGAAATTCTCAAATGAAGTGTTGAGACTAGTTTGGAGTATACAGCAATGAATGTGTGACTAACAACACTGAAGTTGTAGTGCTGAAGTTTGAGAATTAAAAAAAAAATTATGGTAGAGTCAAGGCTGGCTCTTCTCACCACTTTCACTCGTGTGTCCTTGGCTGGGAGAGAAGGGTTTGCAGTTGGATAATGCATCCTCAGTTGTGCCGAACAGCAGGTGTTCCTTGGGAGAACTCCCCTTCACAGGTCTTGATGGGAAGGTGGTTTGAGCCAGTGGTCTAGCCCCTCCTGACCTCACGCCTGCACCACGTCTCAGCTTCCTTTCTGCAGTGTTCTTCTATGCTGTGTTTGTTATAGTGATACACTCACACCCCCATTGTGTGGAAAAGTAAATGCACACAAAACTGTTAAAATCTGGAGTTCCAGCCCTTTGTGTTTTTTTCACAATTAAGAGTGATAGGTAAGAATCTCTGTTCTCTAAGATCTCTGTGTAGAGCAATCCTGTCTGTTGATTTTGGGGAGGGTTGAATGTGAAAACATGGCCCTGTAGGGACTCTGTTTGATGCTGTTGTGTACTAGGATGTCCACTCCTCCCTGGGTACTGAGAGGGCCAGGGGCCTGGCCCACCTGCCTGCCATGCTTTTGACCCACTGAGGCCTTTCCAATAATAGCCTGTGGTGGCCTTGTGTCTGCAGAGCCACGTTGCCC
The DNA here is from genome assembly GCF_040802235.1 of Manis javanica. Taxonomy (NCBI): domain Eukaryota; kingdom Metazoa; phylum Chordata; class Mammalia; order Pholidota; family Manidae; genus Manis; species Manis javanica. Next base: position 72,002,437 of record NC_133168.1, read on the forward strand.
CAGAAGTGGGCAAATAGACAACTAATGACCCCCAGTGATCTGATCTTTCACATGGACCTCAATTGATAAAATCAACACAGTTTGTTATTTTGAATGGTACTATTTTGGGGTCTTTTAATGCTTTGGATTTCCCACATACACATGCTTGATGGCAGATAAGGGCATTTTTGAACATATAAGCCAAAGTTGAGTTAAATTCTGCAGCTATATATAGCCTATTTGTCTTTCTAACCAGCGAGAATTCTTTACCCAGATTATCTCACACTTACTAACTGATATAAATTTTCCTGCTTCTCTTTAAGATAGCAACCCATGCAAATTAAATTCCAGAATGGTCCCAATGCACACATTCAAGTGGTGCTTACTACTCTATTTAGAAGACATAGTGAGTTTGTGTTTACATTGCTAGTCCATTAGCTATAAGACTATTTCAAAAGATATGCTCTTGTCTCTTTAGGTAAAAAAAAAATTAAGGTAAGAAGTATTTTGAAGCTGTATGCCTTTATTTAGCTAGAAACTATTAACATTTTTTTTATTCAAAAGTTGAAGTGGTAATAAAGGACTTTAAAGTGGCAATAAAGATTCCCACTCATTTATTTTTTATTAAGGTATCATTGATATACAATCTTATGAGGGTTTCACATGAGCAACATTGTAGTTACTACATTCACCCATATTATCAAGTCCTCCCCACATACCCCATTGCAGTCACTGTCATCAACGTAGTAAGAGGCTATAGTCACTACTTGTCTTCTCTTTGCTATACTGCCTTTCCTATGCGCCCCCCTACATTATGTGTGCCTTAATCCCCTTCTCACTCCCCATCCTCCTTTCCCTTTGTTAGCCACTAGTCTGCTGATATTTTGTTCCTTCAGTTTTTCTTTGTTGTTACACTCCACAAATGAGTAAAATGATTTGGTACTTGTCTTTCTCTGCCTGGCTTATTTCACTGAGCTGAATACCCCCTAGCTCCATCCATGTTGTCACAAATGGTAGGGTTTGTTTTCTTCTTATGACTGAATAATATTCCATTGTGTATATGTACCACATCTTCTTTATCCATTCATCTGCTGATGGACACTTAGGTTGCTTCTATGTCTTGGCTATTGTAAATAGAGCTGCAATAAACATAGGGGTGCATATGTCTTTTTGAATCTGTAATCTTGTTTTCTTCAGGTAAATTCCTACGAGTGGAATTCCTGGGTCAAATGGTATTTCTATTTTTAGTTTTTTGAGGAACCTGCATACTGCTTTCCACAGTGGTTGAATTAATTTACATTCCCACCAGCAGTGTAGGAGCATTCCCCTCTCTCTGCATCCTTGCCAACATTTATTGTTCCCTGTCTTTTGGATGTTAGCCATCCTAATTGGTGTGAGGTGATACCTCATTTCAGTTTTAATTTACATTTCCCTGATGATTAGCAATATGGAGCATCTTTTCATGTGCCTATTGGCCATCTGAATTTTTTCTTTGGAGAAATGTCTGTTCAGATCCTCTGCCCATTTTTTGATTGGGTTATTTGCTTTTTGGGTCTTAAGGTATGGGAGTTCTTTATCTATTTTGGATGTTAACCCAATTCCCATTCACTTACAACTGAAACAGTAAATGAGTCCCACTGATTTATAGTTGAACTCTCTGCGTTACAATGAGGTAAGAAAAAATCGATCAGAAAAATGTCTCCTAGAACACAAGATTAATATTCTTTTCCACTCTAAAGAGGATGTTAAATTGTTGGTTTTTGAATGTCGTATGGGTTTGTTTCCTGAATGGGGGCCCAGATCCAGCCTAAAAGGGAAGAGTCAAAGTGTGAAAATAACTGAAGAGTTGTTTCCTTTCTCCTCATTCTCTCTTTTCCCTGTATTAGACCCCTTCAGGGTTATCTGCAGAATTCTAAGGAATTTAGAATGAGATGAGATAGAACATCTCAGGGACTGTCGCCCAGTGAACATCACGGATAGGCTCCCCAGGGAAGCCGAGTCTGGAAAGAAGTTTGCTTATAGAACATTTACCAGGGAGCACCCTCCGATAAACACCTGTTGGGGAGCGAAGGGTGCAGCCTGGGGCAGATGAGTCGCTGTAGTGTCCTGGCTACGGCAGTGGCCTTCATTCCCCTGCAGGCACCAGCAATTGGCTTGGGCTGCCCTAGGCCGGCTCGTGGCAGCTCTCTACAGCTGTATGCAGTTCCCTGAGAGGGACCTGGTTGAAAGCTGGCAGATGCCAATTACCCAGCAGCTGGGGGAATGGATTTTTTAGGCCTGAAAGATAGGGTGGGAGCAGAGAGGCGTTACCTGTCTGGCTTACCACAGCGTCCACCAGAGTTAACAACGACTGAGTGTTATAGAAGGGTCAGCTGCCCAGTGGTATGACCAAGGCTGTGTAGGCACAAACCAAGTGCAGGGGAAAGAGGGAAGCCAGCCTGCAGGCAACAGAAGGGATCGGGGTGGCCCCAGTGATTTGTCTGGTACAGTTTGGAGACTGGGAGTGTGTCATAGAGGGCAGGGGGGTCTCTGGCCCAGGACTGAGGTTCAGCAAAAAGCTCTGTTCACAAGGGGATGGGTGGGGCCTGAAATTGCCAGGCGAGCTGCAGTTCCAGGGGTTGCAGAACAGGGCCTCAGGTGCAGGGAACTGGGCAAGATCAGGGTGGGGATGTGGCTGTAGGGCTGGACAGTGTCAAGGCAGAGCAGCAGCTGCTTAGGAGAGTCCCTGATGGCTGGACTCTTGCTGCTCTGTCCCCTCTGGGTCTTAGGGCCTGCAGAGCCAGCCTGCCTTTGTCGGGGAAGACGGATGATGAGGCTGGAAACCAGGCCGAACCTGATGGAACTGCATTTCCTCCTCAGTGCCTGATAGCCCTGTCTCCCCAAAGATTTTCAAATACGTCATTTTTATCCTACCCTCTCTCCACCTAAGACAGGATAATGGGAGTAATTAGTAGTGCTCTAGAAAAAAGCTTAAAGAAGTGCTCTCTCTTTGAGTCAGGAAGACTGTGGAGATATTTTATAGGAGCTCAGGAGATTGCATCAAATTGAACTATTTCTTTTTTTACTTTAGAGCAAAATTATTTGGTTAGAGGAAGGCCTTCCTTCTGTAGTCGTAATGACTCCTGTGCCTGTAAGGCTGCTCTGCGTCTGTGCTGACTAGCACAGGGGCACAGAAAGCTCTGACTACATGTCTGTACAATAATCATAAAGTGCAGGTTTGGCGAATAGCTTGCTTATCATCACAATATCACTGTCAATTAGGTTAATTCAGTCTCCAAAGAAAAATGGGTTTACACGAAGCGTCTGGTCCAATACATTGATCAAAATAATTAAGACATATGTGAACCTGTGTGATATTCTGGAGGGAACTTAACACGACTGTTTTCCACTTTGCTCAGGCCTTGCTTTTCTGATGACAGCGCTTAGACGAATAGCTGAAGTCACCCTCTAAACAGGAGACTCATTTCCATGCCTTCAGGCCACCTGTTTTTTTTCTAACACTTTTCTCACATCTTTCTTCACGATTTTTTTACTGTTATGTTTGCCAATATGTCTTGGTCTCTTTACTCAAGAACTATTTGTTGAATATATATTGTATGCCAACCACAAGGTGCCTTGTATTGGAGATACAATATATAAATATAAATATAAAGTATAAATATATATATATACATTTTTATGACACCTCACTCCTACATAAATTGAGGTGCTGTGGGCTGTTTTCAGGGCCAAGGCTAGTATTTTCTGAGTCTCTGAATAAGCACTATGCCATGGGATAAAAAAATAATGGTGGTGTATCATCTGCCATATATAGTCGTGCATATGTGCCCTTTCTTTAGATAGGCTTAGGTCTCTTATAATTTGTGCCTTTTTCCCTCTTAAGATTCTTGTTTCAAAGACACAAAAGGAGTTGTTACTGTCACTCACATGAAGAAAACAGACCCTCAGAAGCTAATGGATTTGTGGAGAAGAAAGATCTAGAACCAGAATCTCTTGTCTTCCATGCACTTTCCACTTCTGGGGCTGGGCTGGAGGTCATCCAGACAAATTGCTCTCCCATGTGCACATTCCTTTGCATGTCACAACTTTTTTGAGGCCATGCCTGATCTTCCCTGGCCTCCAGGGACCCCTTCCCAGGGACAAGGCTGTCTGGATGGGCTTGATCGATGCTGCACACCGTGCCAATGGTAGGCAAGGCCCAGGGTGGGCCCCATGAATACTGGTCAGATTACTTTGAAAAGGTACAAGGATGATGACATTTGATGCAGGAAGAATTTTGTTCAGAATCAATTGTGTTGTTACCATCAAGGCTGGATTAAAGCCTTTCAAAAGCCATGAACGCTAAGATGTTTATGTGCCCAACCCCATGCCCCATTGCCAAATGTAATTTATATACTAAAACAAAACAACTTTTCCCAATTGCAAAATTTTGAATAAGCTCATTGAAACTGAATTCTCTCATTTTTCATGCCCTTGCCCTGCTGATGTCCTAAAACATTGCGTGGTTTTCCCAGAGTTAATTCGTGGAGGTCTCACTCTAGAGAGTTGGTGGGATAGAGCCCAAGTACCATCCACAGCCCCAGACCCTCGCCTGTGTTCACCCGGTGCCAGAAATGCTGATGTCACCACTGTGCGTTGTACCTGGAAGATGGCACTGGGAATAAAGACTGGACAGCTTTCTATGCACCTAGCACCTACAGCAACATCTTTTTCAAACTTCAGAGAGTGACCTATACCAAGGAGTATATCACTGAGATCCAGAACACGTTCATATGGACATACACGCTGTCACACGTACACACAAATGACATGAAAACTTCACCAAGCATTAGTTCTCTAACCATGTGCAGTGAGTTCTATTGTATTCAACTCTCTTGTTTTATTCCAGAATTTCTCACTTAGAAAATACTTTTGACCCACTACATTGATTTCATGACCCACACCTGTGAGCTGAGAAGCCCTGCACCATGGCCTAATACCACAGACCTGCTATTGCTCACAGTGCCAGGTCCCTACTCTTGCCTTCACCCCTGCTGTGTCTGCTACGCAGACAACTTCCCCCACTTCCAAACATACTCCTATGAGATACACACACCCCTGCCTTTCCTGGTCTTACCAAGCACGTATGTTTGATGAAGCGGGTGGGGACCTGGCTGCGATCCCGCAGCACCCTCTCCCCGGGGCTCTGGCGCTCCTCGCTGTGTGCCACAGCTCATGGGGCTTGCCTTTCTCATCGGCTGGCTGTGAGCTCACTGAGCTGTGGCCTTGCCTACTGCTCTTGGGCTCCTGTGTTTCTGGTACTTGTGTGTGTGTCACACAGTAGGCACTAAATCAGTGCTTCTGGAACTGCATTAAAACCATGATACCCCTGAGGGGAGGGGCCAACCAAAACCTGCTTTTCAAGCCACATGTATTTAACTTCCAGGTTCCCATGTGCTCAATGTTTGCATTAGCCTCCTTCATTATTTATCGGTCAGATGCTCAAGACTAAAGAGGCACTGAAATAACCATTATCAGTGGCCCAATGTTTAGATCTAGAGGTCAGAGACATTTGAAACATTGGTGTTTCAAATAATAGACTTTAAAAAATTTCCTTTAGAAGCACAAAAATATGTAAAAATAGGTGCTTTTCAAAATAATGCTTTTTTTATGATTAGTGTTGACTTTAGTCAATCTCTTGGCAAACAGTATTCTAGAATTTTGCTAGCTGTCTACGAAAATCCTTTTTTTACTTCTGGTCCTATAATGGTCAAACTGGTAAAAATTCCCCCATTTTACAGATGAGGAAATGGAGGCCCAGGAAGCTAAGTGACTTATGCGAGGGGACTCAGGGGCAGGAGAGCAAGGCAGGGTGCGGGTGCGCACCTCCTGATGGCCCATCAGGACCCTCCCCACCGCACATCCCTTTTTCACGTAAGGCAAAGCAAGGCCGGTAGCAAGAAGGAGTGTGATGTCCTCTTAGCTGTCAACAAAACTTGTCTGCCATGTGACATTCTTTTGATAATTTCTTTTTTTAAGCTTATATTTCTTCCATGGGAAAAGTGACAAGTGGGCTGCTGTTTCATCCCTCATTTGAAGATACTAATATCCTCAGGCTGGTTATGAATATATACTGTTGCCTTCTGAACTGGACTTGTTGCATTATACAATAAAAAATTATGCTAATCTTCACCTGAGTTCATAGATTTGGCTCTATTTTAGAGCACCTGCTTTCATTAAAGATCTTAGCACATATGAGGACATGCAAATAGAATTCTTAATAAAGCACTCTTGGATGGGAAAGGAGTTTTTAACAAAATTTCTTTGTTTTGTCCCTTTTCAGCAAATACCATTTTAATGTGTCACAGGCTGTAATGAAAGTAAATAACCTTCTACGTGATGAACCAAAGAATACACTTTGTGCAATTTATGGTTATTTAGTCAGGTTAAAATGGAATAATCATGGGTATTCCTTTATTTTTTTTCTTCCATTTTTGACTTGCATCCAACCTCTGCACCCAGGAGAGGGAAAGACAGTGACTTCTTTCTTCCCTGCACCATGAACCCACAACTCCTTGGAGCAGAACTGCATTTTTATTCCCTTCCCTAGGGTTTATAAATGGTGTGGGGCTGACCTGTGAATTCTGCCTTCGTTTTCATATTATTTCTATGGGAAAACACATTTCTAGTTTCAAACAACCAACACATGAATTAAATTCAGGGCTGCTGCTTCACTAAGAAAGAAAGCTCATTTCTTTGGAGCTGATTAGCTAAGCACAGCTCATTAGCCTAGCTTAGTTTAGCAAGTATGATCTCATTAGCTAATGTGACACCATAACATACACACTGTCAGCCACCAGAGTTGAGAATGAAAGGCGGCCAAGGAAGGCCGCATGTCCATTACAGGGGGCAGAAATCTCCGGCCTGGGCTCCTGCTGGACCAGCAAGAGCATGCATCCTCCTAGGTGCTGGGCACAGATAGCACAGAGTAGGCACATGAGCATGAGGACATTTCCCAGTGAGGCCTGTCTGTAAGTGCCAGATGCCTGCTAAGGACTCGCATGCAGTATCTCACTTAATCCTCATACAACCTGGATAGTAGGTACTGTTATCAGTCCCATTTTACAGATGAGAAAACAGATTAAGTCATAGGTCATTAGAGCCTGTTGTCCATAAAAATGGTATTTGCTGACAGTGGTGGACAATGAGTATTTTCTAAAAAAGTTTATATCCTTTTATACTAATTAGTAGGGCCTGATTCAGTATTCCTTGCTTTGCTGAGACTCCCCAGTGCTAACAGAAGCCTTTGTGTACTTGTGAGTTGCTTTATGGGTTGTCCCTCCTCATTTCCCTTAAAAGCAGCTCTCTGATCCTCATTTTTCTCCTCTAAAAATGGGGTAATAGTAACCTCCAGCTACTTTCATCTTTCCTGGTAGTGGTTTAAGGAAAAAATGTACCTGGAGCACTTAGCACTGTGCTTGGCTCATAGACACTAACTGGCAGTTGGACCCTTGTCCTTGGTTAGATAACTTGTTTTTAAATAAGCTCTTAATTTTAACATATTTCAGATTTACAGAAAAATTGTGATAATTGTGTTTGGTAACTTTTCAGTTTTCTTGTTCATATTTCAGCTCTTCCTCATGTGATCTTTAGCCATCAATAGATTTTCTCATCAGGAGTTAAGAGGTAATGAATGAATTCGTTATGCACTACTGACATTTTGGAAAAAAAGATATTCAATAAATTAGAAGCAACAGGTGAAAAAAATAATTCTCCTAAGTAATTCTTATACACATGCCTTCTTTGTGGTGGAGTTCAGACTTGGTATGCAAGGGACAGTGAAGCTGAATCCCCTATTTTATTTATTTTCCAAGATTATTAAAAAAATATAATTCTAAGTAGCTCAGGAATATATTATTTTAGGCTCTGAATCCAGGAATGTGAAACAAGGAAAGAAATCCATCTGGGAAAATTTTTGCGTCACCAAGGTTCAGTGCAAAACCTTCCCCGAGAAAACTCAAAAAATTTATTTTTTTTTATGTTCACTCCTCTTTTGGAGTATGGAAATTTGGTTGGTAAACCTCACCAATAGTCTGTATTATTGATGATGATGAAGAAAGTATGTTGTGTTAATAACAACAATGCATATTTGCATAAGAAACTGAATTTTGAGCAACAAATAACCCAACTACAAATGATTTTTTATTTCAGCCTAGCAATGCTTTCATTTTACACATGAGGCTCTAGTTCAGTCCTTAGACATCATGATTGACCTTAAAAATAAAGCACTGTACAGACAAAGAAATTTTGCCATGATTTTGTAATAATTCATCATTATAGCGAAGGTGTGCACTGCCACATGAAGATTAAGTCTTAAAGGGGGTCTCAATTGAGACTTCTGGAATAATTATCCCTCCCCAACCCTGACCACCCCAATCTTCTCCTTTTTGTTTCCTGTTCTGATGGGATAATGCCACCCTTGTTGTCATTTGTTGAATTAAGCCATATCCTTTGGAGGGCATGCTCTTTTAAATATTAATTCCCAATGAGAGAGGTAATACATTAAGTTTGTATTGTACCAGCTCCAGAGTGTGCATTAGCTTATCATTTTCTCACCAGACCTGAGGCTTTAAACAAGAAGCTGCTTTTGGGAACATTGAGGGATGGTGCAGAGACTGGGATCCAGGAGGGATGGACACTGAGAGGTCCTGAGGGAAAGGAGATTGGTAGGATTCTAGAGTCAAAGAGACCCATGTGTCTGGCCATTCCTGACCCTGTGATGGGTCTGCAGGTATTTCTATAAATGGGGTCATGGTTATAATGTTGCGTCTGTGATACTGACAAACGAGGTTGTTGAATTAATATACCTTTGGTTGAATGGGATTTCAGAAAAATTTTGCTGCAAGAGTTGGATGAAATTGGGCCTTGCTGGGATAGTAGAGGGCATATTTTCAGACTCCAAAGGAATAGCTATCTGAGCCAGGGGTTCCCCAGCAGAGCCCTGATTGCTCCATCACTAACTTATATGGCATCTTTCTGTAAATTTGAGAAATTCATTCCTTCTTCAAGAGGGTTTATTTATGGCTGTCAGAAAATTATAATTGTGTAAATATTTTTATGAAAACAAAGACATTTCTCTCTGCTGGAAAAGCATCCAAATAGATATAGTTCTATGATGTTAACAGTATAAATAGTGCCCCTTAATTGTAAAGTCCCTGGTCAGTACACAAATTGTGCACCTGAACATATAGTACTGCTTCATTTCTCTCTAGCTCCTCTCAGCAGTTCTGCACCAATGCTGAGTCCCCACTGAACTTACTGCCTGATGGCAGAAGAGCCTGGCATCTGGAGGTCAGAAAGGGAGGCAGGAAGAGGAGATAGTCCTGCTTATCGGATATCTGGGCATGAAGCATAATGTACACATTGGCTTTTTCTTTTAGCACAATTCTCAACCTTGGATTAAAAATACCCTGGATATATATCCAGACTACATCAATGTAACAGGCACCATTATGGACCAGGAATTTTGATGTCTATCACCAGTCCATACAACAAATGGCAGTCTTGGTGGCTCAGCACGGGTCAGGATCTAGCCTATAACTGCCCATCTAGTAAGTGGCAGAACTAGGATGTGGACTTAGACCGCGGGGCTACAGAGCTGCCCTCATTGCTGTGGACCTCAGCCCCCAGCAGCTCCTCGAATCTGTGCTGTGCACCGGGGCCACCTCTGGGCCTGGGGATGGGGCCATGCTTCCCCTTTCTTTTCCATATTGCTGGTGTACACAGGCAGCAGCCAGATGTGGTCTCTGAACAGAGAACCCTCTGCCTGTAGGCTCCATTGGGAAAAAGGTTCTTGTCCTTTTATATTATTCCTAGGTTTTGCTGGCCTGGATTCTCATTGTTAACTTAGAATTTACTGGGTGCAAGAAAACTTCCCAGAAAACCTCTAGGAGGAAAACTCTTAGTGTTCTTCCCATTATGAATTAAATTACCCAAATAATTGTTTTTGATTGCCCAAACCAAGTCAGTTTTCATCTGAGAAGACACAGTAACCGTCTTAGCCCTAAAGTAAAAGCAAAAAAATGGCAGGTTGGAAAATTCCTGTTGGTTCTTTGGCCACATGACTGTGATGAAATTGGTGTGCCTTTATGGAGAGGAAGGTGCTTATGTGTTCATTTTGATTACACTTTGATGGGACAGACACTTCTTATTTGCCTATCCTCATGGTCCATATTTATTTTGGGTTGATTAGGATGGCATGTGAACTGAGAACTAAATAAACTTTGATTGGTTGGGTCACCTGGCTAAATAAACTTGTCATTTACTTCTCAGAAATCAAATAATCAGGAAGCAGGTTGTTTTTATGCAAGTCCTCTATGCTCTTGTAAGTACTGTTGTGTTGCTAAGAAATTTGAAACTCTTTGCTTAAGAAATGATTAAGGCCAAATATAGAAATAGGCCCAAGAAGGAGTCAGATAAATTAACAATGATAAATCTTCAAGAAGTCATTTTGTTGGCAGGACATCGTATGTGGGGTATATCTCTGTTGTATACATCAGTCTAGCTAGGATTTGGTTTTGCTGAAAATAATAGACAACTCCCAAATAATAGAGGTTTAATCAAGATGACGGTATCTTCCCCCACATAAGATGTCAGAGGTCAGCAGTGCAGGCTGGCATGGTGGTTCTGTCCCACAGGTCTTCAGAGACCCAGGCCCTCCCATATCCTTTCCCTGTTCCCTGGGATATGACCCTTGTTCTTGTCATCAGGGTGGCAGCCAAAGCCCTCGTTATTGCATCTGAGTCCCAGGCACCAGGATGGAAAAGAGAAGAAGGGGCAAAGAGGCCACAGTAGCTGCCTCCCTAAGAGCTGCCATGTGGTGTCCCACTGCCCCCTGTTAGCCAGGTCCAGGTCCTACCTTGCTACAAAGGCAACCGGGAAATGAGTCTGTGCATCTGCTCGCCTGGCTAAGCCTATCACCAGGAAGAAGAGCAGACAGATATTAAGGAACAACTAGCACTTTCTGCCTGTCTGTCCTGGGGAAGAGAGTGTGTTGAATCCGCATAAGGAGCTGGGGTGTCCCAATTTGAGGCTGCACTGGGTGGGACCCGGGGTGGGCCTCTGTGGCATTAATGTGACAGCCCATCGGGTATTTGGTTTTGGAAGCTCTCTCTGGGTCTGCCTTTCCAGGCAGGGCAACAGCAGATTCCCCCACACCGTAGCTCTTCTGGGGAAGCAGTGTTCTCTGAGGTGACCTTTTCTCTTCTGGCAATGTGTTGGATATGGAGCCTGCCTGCTCTGAGGTGCTGTGCAAATGTGTTCTTTGGTGGATGCTTCTCGGACCCCACCCACCAGTCAGGCACTGGAGTGTAGTGGGGACAGTCTGCCCACGTGGGGCTAGCAAGCCAGGGCGCTTCCTTGGTTCAGTGAGCTGCCAGGGTGAGTGAACTGCCCTCAGCCTTTTCATTTCTTCCTTCCTGACCTTCCCGTTCCGCCTTCTGGTAGAGGTGAAGGTGTTCCAGAGGCTTCCCGTCTCCCTGAGGGTGCGATGCCGGGAGGGAGGAGAGGTCTGTCTTCCTCTCTGTGGCAGCTGCTCTAAGAGGCCCTCGCAGGGCCTGACTTGTCAGTGCTTCCCAAGCTGCACATCCCTGCTGGCGTCTGTTTGTGCCGGGAGCCCGCCCATACCTAGTGGCATTGGTTCTTCGTTTCCCTTTTGGGACCCTCATGTCCCAAAGGCCCGCCAAACTGCAATCAGAAAATAAATGCGCTTACTTTGTCACTGCTGTCCAGTGGATGTGGGGACCCAGTGAGGACGGAATACACTGCTCTGGTGCTACCAGGGCACGGGGAACACCTGTCCAGGGAAACCTGCTCAGTTTGTTGTAGTGCACTTTATTTGAAAAAGTGATTTCCGAATGAAAAAGTAAGAATTTATGTATAGAAGCTTGCAGACCTTTGAGCCAGAATAATTTTGAGAAAAAGGAAGTTCATCACAAACTCAGCTCTCAGGCTCCTTAAGAAGAGCAGGCTCTGAAGCCACATCTAGTGTGACTTTATAAGGATGTAGTCACGTCAGGCTGATCCAGGTCTCTGAAAGCCCTTTTGGATGTGGCAGGTGAAGGAAGTGATGGATGTAATGTTACTTGTCTTAAGTGAGACACTAGATTCCATCTTTATTATCCCAGTCATCCATTAGCTGGGAGAAACAGCCCAGGCCAATGGCTCTACACTACAGTTGATAAGGATTCCCTGGGAAGCTTTTTAAAATGCCATCATTTGGGTCCCACTTTAGATCTAGTGAATCAGAGTCCTGGGGCTTAGTTTGGGGCAAAGAGAATAGTAATAAAACCCAGGAGATGCTATTTATTAAAAGCTGTCAAAGAGCAAAAAAGCCAATGTCAAAAGGTTATGTACCGTATGATGCCATTTATGTAACATTCTTGAAATGATGACACTGTAGAGATGGGGAGCAGACAAGTGGGTGCCCAGGGTCAGGGACAGAGAGGGAAGGTGTGGCCATAAAAGGCATCATGAGGAGCTCCTTTGTGTCGCTAGGACAGTTCTGGATCTTGATTAATCTAAACATGGGATAAAATGTCATAAAACTCCAAAGATGATATCAAGTAAATGCATGCAAAAAAGTGGTGCAGTATGAGTAAGGTCTGTGGTCTTGTTCGTTGCACTGTGTCAACCAACTTCCTTTAGTTACATAAGGTGTCACTATTGGGGTAAGTTGGGTGATGGGTGCTTTGTTACATAGAAAACAAGATCTGTGACAAGAAGGTTAAGGTTTAGGAAAATATGGCAAGGAGGGAAGAGAGAAATGAAAAGATTGAATCTTCTCTGCACTGTTTTTATAACTTCTTGTGAGCCTGTAATTACTCCAAAGTAAAAAGGTACAAAGAACTTTCCAGGAGCCCCTTTTGTGCCACCACTGGCTTCGAGCACAGTCACTGGGTGTGTGTGTGCATTTGGTACCTATCAGTGTGACATTGTGAACCTGGGGAGGGGAGTAGGGAGATGGGGTTTGGATCTGCAGTTCGTTGAGCATTTTTTCAGGGACTGTGTAATGGACCACACTTAGTCGTGGGAATTGCTGTGGTGGGGAGTGATCCTTGCCTTCAAAACTCAGGTGAAAGTGTTGATACAATGGAAGTGAGGCTGGCAAGCTGGAGAATGAAGACACCAGAGTTCAGCCGGGGAGGGAAGAGACCCCAGCAAGATCACACACAGGAATCAGAGCAAAATAACATGTCAACGTTTGGACATGAAATTCTGGGAATAAGTTTGAAGGACAGCACCAGTGAGCACAAGACTTGGAAAATAAGATCTATAGAGAAGAAAAAGGGTGACATAAACAGCTTCCCAATATGTGTGTTTTAGAGAGCCAGTGGGGTTAGCTATTTGGGATCACCAGCAAAGTGAATGAAAGTTAGCTGGCATTTCTGAGTGACAGATTGAAGTGAGACTCAGGAAGTATCTGGGGTGAGGGTGAAAGGGTACGAGAGAGAGCATCCCTGTCTGCAGAAGGGCGTACAATGCCAGGACTAGTGCCTGGTGCAGGAGGAGGCCTGCTGACTATTTGTAAAAGCAGCGTCCCCCCGGAGCCCTCCTGGGGTCATCTCCTGGTTCTCTCTGCCTGCCAGGTCAAGACTTCATTTTTATGGCATCAAACATCTGGAGGAAAACTTGCTAAAGTACAGAGGTTTTGTTCATGAGATGCCACCAAAGATTTCTCTGTAGAGAGAAGTGATGACCAGTGAATGACCCTTCTCATCCCACCACCAGGCGTCTTACTGGGACAGGACGTGGCTTCCCTGTTTTATCGGTACTCAGCGGTGTGATATTATGGCCTTAGGCCATTTGCCTCAGGAAGGGGAATTTCTCATTTCATAGTTTAAAAATTACCTGAAATAGCAGACAATGTTCTTACAGAATGATTTTTTTCCCTTTTTTAGGTATCTGTCTTTTAGAGCATTTTTTTAAGTCAGAAGGCAGCCAAAAATTTCTCACATTCGGATACTTAGTGGGAAGAATGTGTGGGTGCTGGGAAGCTTGCTGCACTGCATTTTCTAAAATGTCATTTTCTGTCTAAAGCACATTTCTTGGAACCTCAAAACTCTTCTTTACCCACAAATTATTCTCTTCTTCAGCAGTTTCATGCCTGTACTCAGGGCTCCATCAGTGGTGGCTTCTCACAGGTACTGCACTTGCTATAGTTATAAGTTTGCTGTCTGTTAAGTGCCACTGTATGCCTTCCTCTTCAGAAAGGCAAGCAAGTGATGGCAGTGTGGAATGACGCCACAAAGGTCACCCCCAGCACATTTCTTTCTGTACTTATTTACTATTCATAGAAGTTAATGCATCACTCACGTTGCAGTGTGACACAGACTGGGATCCACTGTGACCTGTGATGCCCTGCCAGTCACTGGGAACCTGCCCTGACTCCGTGCCTGCCTCAAGAATGTAGTTGGTGTTTCATGTACACAAATGTGGCACTAAGTAAAAGGCACAAAATCAACAAGAGATTTTGTATTCTAGGTTCCTTCACAAACAATGCATTAATGGATTCACTCATTAATCCCACAGTGTGCATTTGGCATCACTGGACTCAGTGTTGGAAATAAACTGGCAACCAACACAGACAAGGTCTGGGCACTCACGGGCTAATAGCTTGAGGGTGGTGTCAGTCTGGGACCTTGGAGAAACAGATGAAAAGGGGTCAGCTGTGCAAGGATTTTATTAGGGGAAATGCCCGAGCAGGAGAGAAAGTAGGGAGGAAGCCAGAAACTCGGGGAGAGTCTGCCCTCCAGTGAAGGTGAGAGGCAGGGAAATTTGTGTAGAAGCATCCAGAGCAGTTGAGAGAGGTTTGACAAAGCCCTTGGGGAGACTGGAGTCAGAGTCAGAGGATGGGGGCCCCAGGGTCCCAGGGTCCCAGAAGAGGGTCTGTTAGTATTCTCGCTGCATTCGGTCATTGACTGGGGCAGCCCCCTGGGAGCCGTGGCCTCTGGCATGCACACACCATGGTGGGGTCCAAAGGGCAATGGCTAGGGCTGTCCTCGTCCATTACATTACCCGGAGGGATGGGTGTGGGAGGCGCTTGCTCAAGGCTGTCACAGGTGTGGGGATGGGCAAAGATATTCACCAGAAAATCATATGAAAAGTGCAAAATTAGAGCTGTGATGAGCTCTAATAAAAGCCAACTGCTGTGATAGGAGAGTGTAGTGGAGCTGTGGAATCTGCCTGGAGGGGCGGGCCAGGGTGGCTTCCCCTGGGGAGCTGAGTTCTGAAAGGTGAAGAGGAGTTAAAAAGGCGAAGTGAGGAGGAGGGGAGAGCTTTCCTTGGTGCTTTGGAGGAACTGAAAGAAGATGGGCTTGCGGGCCTTTGGGATGAGCAGCAGGCACAGGAATGATTACCAAAGCGCTCTGAAATGCTGGCTCTGGTTTAAGTGCAGGGAGCTGGAGGGGCAGGACTGGAGGTGGGGCAAGAATCAGGAGGCTGTTGAGGAAGACCAGGTGGTGCCCGGGGCAGGCTTGCCGAAGGAGCTGGAGAGGTGAGGATGGAGGTGAGCTGTCTTGGAAAACACAGCTTCCTGTGCTTAGATGGGGTGTACGGATGGGGTGAAGGAGAGCAGGGGTCTCGGATGACTGTCATGTGCCTGGGTTGCAGTACTGAGTGGGTGGTGTAGGAGAGGGAGGGAGAGGAAAGAGAAAGCACGTTTGGACCCACTGAGTTTGAGGTGCCTTGTCTGACCCTGTGAGTTGTCCGTGTATTACAGGTAGTGACTGCATCTCGGGAGAAGTTTAAAATGAGGGAGTGGCCTGGGATGTGAAGAGGTGCCACAGTGAGACCAAGCCAGGGGGAGGAGGAGAACTAGGAGGTCTGTCGGCAGGGACAAGGGAAGGGAATGTTTCAAGGCAGGGATGCCAACAGAATTGAATTGAATGCTGAAGAGGACTTCCAGGCTTGGTGACACGGAGGTCATTGGTGACCTTAACAAGGGCTGTTTTGGTGGAATGATGGTGGGGACATTGGATTGGAGTGGGCTGAGGAATGAGTGGGAGGCAGGAAGAAACCAACTCTGAAAGTCTGGCTATGAAGGGAAGAATAGAGATAGGTCAGCAGCTGGAACCGGGGTATGAGGCCAGGAGGCTTACAAAATAGTAGAGACAAGTAAATTCACAAGGGTCCCGTTGATTCTAAGAGTAAGAGTCGGTTCATTTGCAGGGGTCCTGAGAGGGCAGGAGGGGTGAGATCCAAAGCCCAGGTGGGTGGCTTGGCCTTGGGAGGAGGGATGCTTCTCCACGTGGCCTGCAGGAGACTCAGAGGAAGGCAGAGTCCAGACGCAGCCGTCCAGAACGTAGCCGACAGTGGTCAGAAGGTTCACTTTAAAATTTCCATGACATTCTCCTCTGTCCCCTCTGACACAGTACATTTATTTACCTTGGATTTTGGCCTGGATAATGATAACAGTGCTTATATTTAGAACCACAGGCCCCAATGCGTGTGAGGAAATCATCCTGTGTTCTTTCGGGGGACTTCCATAAATAAACAGTAATTCCTGAGGCATTTTACGTTTGTTGATGATACATTAGATAGAAGTAAACTCTGTAGCTGTACCTTTAAATACTAAATGTGAGCAGCATTTACCAAGGAAGGGGGAAGCAAGAAAAAGGAGAAAAAAAGGAAAGTGGTCAACCATTTCAGGTGCTTGACTAGAGCAGAGAGCAGGAACACTGAGTACGAGCACCCATCTCCCCCGTTACTGTTGTACCCATCAGGTGAGTAGAGCCCATGGGTGGGGGCCACTGTTGAATTTTCAGTGAACCTGGGGTCAAGGCTGAATTTCCCTCTCACCTGCTAGAAACTTCTATGGTAAACGAATCCTCATGGCACACAGTGGCGGCCAAGAGCCGTTGTCTGCCTTTGGCAAGGGCCTCCTTGGTAGAAGCTGAGCCAGTGCTCTTGTTTGCCTGGGCTGGCTCGATTGCATGAGGAAGAGTCACCACCTGGGCTAGAAGCTTCCAGCTGCCTTGATCAGCCCATTGATTTCTAAGAATGGAAGACCTGGGTTCATTGGCATGGCAGAACTCTGAGCTGTGCTTGTTGGCCTTCTTTCAAAAGTACGGGAGAAGATCTAGAGGTTATGTGATCTGGGACGGCAGGTACTGTGCATGGAATACTGAGTGTTTGGCTTGTTCTTCTAAGAATAAGATTTAAAGCAACTTCAGACATTCAGTTTTATGAAACCAGAATAGGTTCATGGAGAATGTTTTGGGTTCTAGTCCTAGCTCTGCTGCTGTCCAGCTGTGTGCCAGGGGCCAGCTCCCCTTCCTCCTCTGGGCTTTATTCTCTTCATCTGTAAAAATTACCGAGTGGTCTTTAAGCTTTCCTCTGGCCCTGATCATCTGAGAATCCATAAAATTGGGGTGGCTAAGAACCTTGATTATTAGAACAGTTCCTCATGGTGCCAGTTCTTCTCTGCTCACCTTTAAAATAAAACCAAAATGAATATTCCAGATTGGTTCATGCTCTGCTGAAGAGGGAGGGACTCTCATGGGTAGTGTGGGTACTGCAGTGTGAGATCACCCAGAGGACAGTGTGTGATGATGAGATGCTGACCATCTCCACGGTTGGTGGCTGCAGCCCGAGATTTCTGTTCACGCTGAGTGACCCATGGGCTGTATCTGTGCAGGATCCTTCTACCCATGTCCCTGATGGACACGTGGAGCCCTGTTCATAGTCTCTGTGATGTTAGAGGACACTCAGTATCCATACCATGCAGCTGAGTTCAAGTGACTACCTTAGGAAATTCTCTCACAGCTTCTTTCTATTTTTAATGTCCTATTAGGGAAGACTCATTCCTAGACCCTATAAAGCCAATGAAAGAAAAGCAAATCCTGCTCTGAGCCACATGCAAAGCGGGATGCGTGGCCCAGAAAATGTGGGCCTCTTTGCAGGTTTGCGCTTTTTCACAAATCTCCTCTAACTGCCTGATTGAATCCTGAATTCTTTTCATTTTTTCTGTCAGAACCACAGCTTTTCTAGATGTTTTAATAACATAGGATTGGTTTCTCATATCTCTTAATACCTTTGGTTTGTTCTCCAGTTACAAAGACTCTTATGGGGATTCAGGGACATTGAATGGGCCAGACTTCATGGAAAGGATGATAGGAGAATGTCAGTAGAGAAGGTGGGGTGCCAGATTGGCCCCACTTACTATTGAGAGAACTGTATCAATAATATTTTGGCCCCAGCTTTTCAATCAATGAATTAGTGCTTTTTTTTTTTTCAAGTTGTTTCTATGTTTTGGGCTGTGCTGAGCTTTAAATAGCTATTAAGTAATATTAGTGAGTGATATTGTCATAATTTATTGATACCGTCTTTTTGCCAGTTTATCAGAGGGCTTTGCAAGGGATGATAGGAAAGTATTTTAAAAATCACCATTCTCAGATGAATTGCCAGAAGCAGAAAGGACAGGGTAGTATTATCTGAAGAATGTGTAGACCCATCCTGCATGTTTATTGAATAAAGAGTGATAATTGGGTAATATTAGGTTTTCTCTTGTTGTTTTTTTTAGAAATGTGCTTCATGAGAGAAAAGCTTATTACAAAGAACTGTCAGTAATATGTCCATTTAAAAAATCCTGAAATGTTCTAGAAGGATGGATTAAAAGTCGGTGGCAAAAACACCACCAGGGGAGGTATAATTTTCTAACCTGAAAAAATACCCAGGATAACACATTTGCTGCTTCTGATGACTGCCAGGCCAGGAAGCGGTCCTGGTCCTCTGGGAGCTTGTGTCTGTGAGCCATGCTGTGGCTGCAGGGTCTGAAACTTAAGGCTTGCCAAAGCTGATGACACTGTGGTAAAAAAGAAGTGCGTTTTGCCCTTTCTTTGCACTGTTCCCCATTCCTCTTCCCCTCATTAACATTCAAAGCAGTCTTGTTTCCTTGGGAGAATTTTTTTTTCCTTTGCATATGTTTAGGCACACATTTTCAATTTTTAAAACCTGTTTATCTGCTTGGATCACTCAAAAGTATGCAAGGAGTCTGGTCAGGCCTTTGGACTGAACCTATATAAAGCTGTCAAGTAGGTCACACTTGAGTGTCAGGTACATGCTGCCTACCTTTCTCAGTTACGGAAATAATTGATCCAGAAGGACCCAAGAGGAGTTTTAAGAATTGTTCCTTCTATTTTCAAAGATCCTATAAGTTAAATACCTTCACATGGATGGGTGAGAGTGAGAGGACAGGGGAGAGTTTGGAGGGAAGGAGCTCTCAAATTAGCTTCTTTGAGGCCCGTGCATTAATTCCTTGACTAATGCTAGAACTCTGGTTGTTGCCCGCCAAGATTTTGACCACAAAACCAATGAAAGAAAAGGCAAATCCCTGCTCTGAGCCACATGCAAAGTGGGATGCCTGGTCCAGAAAATGTGGGTTCTTTGCAGTCAGTCGCCTTTCCCCTCTGCACAGCTCCCCAAAGCCCACAGAAGCCATGCTGCTTCAGAAGGCTTAGGCTAGAACCATACAAACAGATACACGTGTGAGAGACAATATGTTAGGCAGAATTTAGGACTGTCAGTATGGATGGGCAGTAACTCATTTGCTTACCATGTGGCCAGCACTGTTTGTTTAAGGAATCTTCAGACTGAACTTCATGTTTATATGATGGTATTTCTGGCTGACATGAGGTAGTGGAGCCCAACTGTGTTAAAGAACAAGACTATGCAGAATAACTTATTCATTGAGCTCTATTTATCATCATCATCATTACCTTTACTGCTACCACTACCAACTGTTAACAATGTGTGATT
Source organism: Manis javanica (assembly GCF_040802235.1). Lineage (NCBI taxonomy): Eukaryota > Metazoa > Chordata > Mammalia > Pholidota > Manidae > Manis > Manis javanica. The sequence goes on from NC_133168.1 coordinate 72,022,210, forward strand.
ACCCCCATTTGGTAAATGAGGACGCCCCTACTTATGGTCACAAAGGAGTTCATGCAAACTTACTTGGGCTTGTGCGGGGCTGAATCAGGATCCCATGGTAGATTTATCTCTCCAAAATGTCAGACACTGGGCTAAGTTCCAGGGACACAACAGGGAGCAAAACAAGTCCTCTCCCCGACAGAGCAGTGTTGGGGTAGAGGAAGGAGATGGGGATGCAGACAAATGAATAATGCAGTGAGAGAGAGCTCAAACAGGGACAGGGGCAGGGGAGAGGGCCCTGGAAGGGGGTGACATGAAGGGAAGGCAGGTCATCAAATTCTGGAAACTGTGGGTATGGAGTCAAAAGAGGCGAGAGAAATTCTCATGACCCAAGAGGCTAATGAGAAAGCCCTGGGCAGCGAAGTTCCCTACAAGGTGGAGACCACAGCGCCTGACAGCACAGCTTCTCTGGAGTGTCACTCCCCACCGGGACACGACAACTTTTTGGTAATAAGTTGAACCACTGTTTGATTTTAATGACAACACTTGAGCATAATTCCAAACTGGTATCAGTGATGAATGAATGTAGTTATTAATGCCTCAGATATAAGCTGGGTTCCAAAAGTAAATCTGGAAAATCAAATAAAACCTGGATTTTCTTAAAGTTATTCTTAAAGTATTAAGTTTCAGGGAGGTTAACTGTGGTGTGGATCATGGGAAAAGTTTTATTTGACTTTGGAGTACTTCTGTGTGCATTTGGACTATATCTTTTAAGTATTATTTTGCTTAGGCTATATGAAATTTTTGTTTGAAGTTCCTGAATTCATCCTGACAATGGGTAGCTAGAAAGATTATAAAGTTTTACAGAGAAGGGAGCAAAAGGGCTAAAGAGCCAGCATTTTTCTATGGCCAACCTGCAAATATATATGTGAAATCTGATTTGGTTTAATTTCTAGGCAGTGCTTTTTTATTTTATTTTATTTTTATTTTGGTGTCATTAATCTATAATTACATGAAGAACATTATGTTTACTAGGCTCCACCCTTCACCAAGTCCCCCCCCCCATGTACCCCTTCACAGTCACTATCCATCAGCATAGTAAGATGCTGTAAAATCACTACTTGTCTTCTCTGTGTTGCACAGCCCTCCCTGTGCCCCCCATGCACTATACATGCTAATCCTAACGCCCTCTTTCTTTTTCCCCACCCTTATTCCTCCCTTCCCAGTCCCTTTCCCTTTGGTAACTGTTAGTCCATTCTTGGGTTCTGTGATTCTGCTGCTGTTTTGTTCCTTCAGTTTTCCTTTGTTCTTATACTCCACATATGAGTGAAATCATTTGGTACTTGTCTTTCTCCACCTGGCTTATTTCACTGAGCATAATACCCTCTAGCTCCATCCATGTTGTTGTGTATGGTAGGATCTGTTTTTTTCTTATGGCTGAATAATATTCCATTGTGTATATGTACCACATCTTCTTTATCCATTCATCTACTGATGGACATTTAGGTTGCTTCCATATCTTAGCTATTGTAAATAGTGCAGCGATAAACATAGGGGTGCATCTGTCTTTTTCAAACTGGAGTGCTGCATTCTTAGGGTAAATTCCTAGAAGTGGAATTCCTGGGTCAAATGGTATTTCTATTTTGAGCATTCTGAGGAACCTCCATACTGCTTTCCACAATGGTTGAACTAATTTACATTCCCACCAGCAGTGTAGGAGGGTTCCCCTTTCTCCACAACCTCGCCAACATTTGTTGTTGTTTGTCTTATCGATGATGGCGATCCTTACTGGTGTGAGGTGATATCTCACTGTGGTTTTAATTTGCATTTCTCTGATGACAAGCGATGTGGAGCATCTTTTCAAGTGCCTGTTGGCCATCTGGATTTCTTCTTTAGAGAACTGTCTATTCAGCTCTTATGCCCATTTTTTAATTGGATCATTTGCTTTTTGTTTGTTGAGGTGTGTGAGCTCTTTATATATTTTGGATGTCAATCCTTTATCTGATCTGTCATTTATGAATATATTCTCCCATACTGTAGGATACCTTTTTGTTCTATTGATGGTGTCCTTTGCTGTACAGAAGCTTTTTAGTTTGATATAGTCGCACTTGTTCATTTTTGCCTTTGTTTCCCTTGCCTGGGGAGATATGTTCATGAAGAGGTCACTCATGTTTATGTCCATGAAATTTTTGCCCATGTTTTTTTCTAAGAGTTTTATGGTTTCATGACTTACATTCAGGTCTCTGATCCATTTGGAGTTTACTTTTGTGTATGGGGTTAGACAGTGATCCAGTTTCATTGTCTTACATGTAGCTGTCCAGTTTTGCCAGCACCATCTGTTGAAGAGACTGTCATTTCCCCATTGTATGTCCATGGCTGCTTTATTGTATATTAATTCCTCTGCCCATTTTTTAATTGGATTATTTGCTTTTTGTTTGTTGAGGTGTCTGAGCTCTTTATATATTTTGGATGTCAACCCTTTATCAGATCTGTCATTTATGAATATATTCTCCCATACTGTAAGATGGCAGTACTTTTTTTATATGTATATTTCCCATTTAAATTTCTATGAATGGTCTGACTGAGCCTTTTGATCTTTTTGAAAATACTTTTTCATTTTGATTTAAGAAATTACAAGAGTTGTACATGCCATGTTAAAAAATTAAACAGTATAGAGGCTATTAAATGAAAATCAGTTCACCTCCCATTTACTGCTCCTCCCCCAATTGTAACCATTAGCAGTCTTATAGTGTCCTTCCAGAAACATCTATGTAAGTGTATGCGTATATATGCACATGCATAAAGTCATATGTATGTGTGTATATTATGGAAATGGTATCACACCATATATGTTGTCTGTACCTTGTTTTTATCCGCTTACCATATATACCTTGGAAATCTTTCCATATTACCTTACATAGAGCTCCCCTCACCCTTTTTTAGGGGAAACAGAACATTCTGTGGTATGGGTGGACCATAATTTACTTTGCCAGGGTGGACTTTAAGGTTTCCAAGTTTTAACTATTATTAACTAGGCTGTGGTAACAGCAAACATGTTGGCATATAGATGTGACTTTATCTGTAGAACTGTATCAGATGACTTCAGCTGCAAGTTATGGGAAATGATGACTCGCATTGGCTTTATATGATAAAGACATTTATTATCTCCACAAGAAGCAGCCCAGGGCCAGGCAGGGTCCAGGATGTGTTGGTTTATCAGCTCAGTGATGTCTCAAGGACGCAGGCTCTGTCGTCTTCACTCTCCACGTGGACACAGGATGGCTGCACTGATTCCAGGGGGCACAACCTGGTACCATCTAGAGGAAACATGAGACCACGGCTTCCAGCATGTCCTTTCCAGGAGTAAAGAAGCCTTTCCAGAAGATTCTCTAGCCTGTCCCATTACCCATTCTTAAACCACTCGTGGGCCAGGGCTGGAATGTGTGCTGAGAGGTCCACTTTCATACTTGCTAAAGGAATGAAGCCCTGTGAGTGGAATTTCTGGGTCAGCAGTTTTCAAGCTAAACTTTAAAGTTTACAGCATATTCCCAGATTGCATTATGATGATGTAGCACCAGCTTATATTTCTGTAGGCATGAATGGGGACCATGAGAGAGAAGCAGTTGTTCAAGAAGCGATTTTTAGAGCTGAGTATGTTGCACTTTGCTTCTTGTAATGTGTCTGTGAAATGAGGCATGTTTTTATTTAACTGTTTGTTTTCAGGTGTGTGTGCCCTTTAGCTAGAAAGGATGACCAAAGCAGTGGGGGAAAATGATAGGTTTGAAGATGTGGGACTGGAAATGTGGGTGGACAAAACTTGTTTCTATTTGAGGGCAGAAAGAGGCCTTGTTATTAAATTGCTTCATGGCTTCGTGTGTTTTTACTGCACAATGAGAAGTAGATAACTATGTCCTGCTCTCCTCCACTCCCCCCACCTCCCAGCAGAGAAACAGCTTAGTATTCCAGAAACATCTGAGTGAGCGAGTATATGAACAGAACTTCTCCAGGGGTCTATTTCCAAATATCTCCCTGGGTGTGTGTTTCCTTGTTAGTCAGAACTCCACCCACGGGCCATAATAAGAGCTACTCAAGTGAGTTGTGGTCCTGGGGGAACCTGCAGTGATCAGATGATTCCACTGGACTATTGATGAGTTTGCATAATTGAACTATAAAATGCTAGAAAGTCATATGTAGTGTAGTCCTTGTGCTAAATTTGAAGTGTTCTCATGGGCTTGGAGGCCAGTTTGTGGAGCAGCAGTCTTGGAATAGGGCTGGAAATTCAAATATTTCTTTGCTATAGAGTTGTTGGCTCCCCATGTGGGAAAAAATAAGGTGCTTTAATTTTTTGGCTCCTTCGTTATGGGGTTGTCCCTCCAGTCTTTGGCTGTGATGATAGTGTAATACATTTGCTATAACTGATCAACTGATTAACCTATATTGATACATTATTTTTACAAAGGTCCGTAGTGTGTATCGGGGTTCACTCTGTGTTGTGTGGTTCTGTGGACTGTGAAAAATGCATAATGTCAAGTACCAACCATTACAGTAGCCTTGTTATTGCTGCTGTCATTGCCCAGAATGGAAATTAAGAGGACTTTATACCAAGAACCTGGAGTCTAAAAGTTTCCTATAAACCAAGAAACAGGCAAACTGTCAGCTCAGGGAACTGAATTACTGGAATGTTATGTGCTTTGAGAGCCTTGATTAAAAGAATAATAATAACTAATATTTGGACTGTGTGTTTAACATAATTATCTCATCTGAAAATTCATTCATTCAGCATTTATTGAACCCCTTCTAGCTTTCAAGAGCCTAGGGACACCCCTGGGGGGCAGGTAGTTTATCCTCACTGGGAAGGTGAGGGAACTGATGGGAGCCAGGAGTAAGTTGCACCTTGCATCTGGTTCTCAGGACCAAGCCCAGTGGGCTACGGGTAGCCGTGCTGAAAGAGCATTTTCCAGATCTCGGGGGCTCTCCTGCAGATACGGTTCATTCAGCTTTCTTAATTAAAGGGATAGCAGTAGCACAGGAAGGTGGATTGAGATGCTAGCAAACTCTTCATGTTGTTAAAATAAATGACAGTCTAAGGGTCAGAGAAGCAATGCAAACTAGATTTTTCCTCTGCCAGATGTTTCCTCTGCCTGTCCAGTGAATGTTCCAGATATATATATTTTTAAACCCCATCTCTATTTCTGGATTCTGCACTCCATTCCACCCATCCCAGATTTAAGTGAATCCTACCCACCAGTTTACTCTAAGTGAGCTAAACTCAGCCTGTGGTGTGGTGTTATCCAGGGAGGCAATTAGCTCTGATCATATGGTGGGAAGATGATCCGTGGAAGGTTACTAGTCTTAATAAAACCCGAGTTAATTGAAACTTTTCATGGCTCATTAATATTTGAGCATACTCTGAGTTCCATTTTCTTGTAATATTTTAAAAATCTTATGTTTTTAAGTTTTTCTCCCCCCACAATCAGGAAGGGCAGAGTGAGCCCTATTCATAATAACCAGGAGGAGGAAAAGATAGTGTGTGTAAGGCATTTGCATAGACCTATGCTTTTTTGTATTTTTTTGTACTTTTTTATTTTGTATTTTGCACATTTCCTTGCAAAACAGAGTGGCACTTTCCACAATATGACTGCCAAGATGGACTTTTGCATGCAGGGGCACAGATCTGTGTAGTTATATTATAGGAAAAACAGCTTAAATGTGTGCACTTGCTTCCATCTTTTTAAAAGCAGTCAGTGCACTCTTTCTTAGGCATTCTACTTTTCAGTTGATAAGGAAATGTTTTCCAGGGCCAAACAACTAGACTGTGAGAATATGTGTTTGTCAGAAGACACACACATACCTTCCCTCAAGGCAGCTGGTGCTTGAGGGGGTAGGATTTATTGCCTTTGACATTCCCTGGCTTAATAAGGGCCCCAAAATGGCATTGACCTTGAATTCTAATGACTTTTCATGTGACTTTTAGGATTTTTTTTAATCTAAAAAATGGGTTAAATGAAGCCCACTGACAAACATTGTTTCTGATGCACTGACGCTGATACTTAAGTTTCTTTCTTTTTAATTAGGCTTTTTATTTTAAATGCAGGAAAACTTTTGAAATTCTATTTTCTCTTATGTAGAATTTCTGATAATTCATCTAGGGCTGGGAAGGCCCAGACTTCTCTTTTTTTAATAGACAGTGTAAATGAAATAGGATCAATATGACCCAGAGTGACAATCTGACCCAAAAGAGCAAACTACTTTTAAAACTCCTGAAGCTTGTTTGCCTTATGAAATTGAAAATAATAAGCCTGATTGTATTTTTCTCCAGTTATACTGGGAAATAATTGACATGTGATTGTATTTTTTTTAATGTCATAATTAAATCTTCCCTTTTATTTAATCCAAATTGTGAGGCTTTCCTAAGTATTGCAGGATTTCCTAGGTACGAATTTTTAAGCAAATATAACATCTAGGTCAGATTGGAATAGGGTATTCTAACTTCCAGATATTCAAAGTCTAAAGAAATTTAAAACACTTACTTATATTTGAAGTTCTTTGTCATTAAGCTAGAGGCAAAGCCTCTATCTTGTAAATCAAGGGAATGTGTCCCAATTTGCAAGTTAACCCCTGAGAAATATAGTAGAGTCAATCTAAAAACTCTCGCTACTGGAAGTGCCATCTGTGAGCTTGTAGAATGGCATCACCCGGGGGCTTGTTAGCAATGCAGACTCTCAGGCCTCGCCCTCCATCTGCAGACTCAGAATCTGTTCTTAAGGCCCCCTAGGTTATTTGGTGCAGGGGAGGTTACCGAGCCCCGGTTCAGGCACCTCCTTAGTGCTGTGTGTAAACCCTGCAGAGAGCCCTACCACACAATTTGAGGTAAGCTGCGTCTAAACTGGTGCCACCCGAAGTGTTGGCATATTTCACCTGAGTTTTAACAGACACATGCCTTGTACCAAAAACACACACTTCTTTTTCATATCAAGCAACACATTCACTGAAATAATTTCTGTAGATGTTTGAGAGGCAACCTTGTGTGATATATTTAAACACACTTTGTTCTGTTCGAAAATGTGTTGGACAGAGCTCTGAATGGGGTAAAAGGCAAATCTTAAAGGGGACTGCCAGGAGAGGGGGGATTCTGCTGAACAGTAAGGATTTATTTGTTTATTAAGTAGGAAGGGCAAAGATACTGTGGAGATGTAGTCCAGTCCCAGCCAAAGTAAATACTGAGTCTGATTAGCTCAAATTGAAACATAATCACCACCCTATTTCTTTCTAACACAATTTTGAATCACAAGAGGAACAAAAAAGCACAGAGAGGGAAAGAACAGGGGTCAGGCTTCCCAAGACTGAAATAATCTGTCCAGCAAAGGTCTGTGCTGAACACCTAATTAACAGAGCCAGAAAGCAAAACTGCTGCTTCACTTTGCTGTGAACAGCTAGTTAGAAGGCCTTTCTGGAGGGCCTCGTTAAGTCTGCTGCTGGGTCTGTGGCCCAGACACACTGCCCCAAGCAGTGATTTTAGTAAAGAGGGGAAACATTCACAGGAGATTTGGTTAATTATTAAATATACAAACCTGAAACCAGGATCATCATTGGATGACATCTCTCTCATCTCCAAGTTCAGTCAATCACCATGGCCTATGGCTTTCACCGGGTGTCTCATGAACACACCCCTTTCTCTGCTCCAGCCCAGCTTTCTTCAGCTCTCACTTGGGACCACTGCAAAGTCCGGCTCCATGCCCCCAACTCTCCAGCCTCCATCCACCTTCTCTCTTTAATGTATAACCACAGGATAATCGGAGGGACAGTTTCATAAAAACTCTAAAATAAAATTGTTCTGAATTTTTTAAAAATCCTGTTATTTTTATTGGGATTGCATTATGTTTATAGATTAGGAGGCTGGTTATGGTTCCTAAGTATCCAAAATACTGATGGTTATGTTGTTGAATTTTCCTGTCCATAGACTTTTTAAACCTTTTGTGTCCTCCAGGTTAATTTAAATTCTCTTTTATGGTTTTTGTCTAATTCTTTTACTTTTATTCTTGAGAATTTCTCTGTGTTGTTCCTATTGTTAATCGAGGGCTTCAAATACCTCTTCTTCTTTTTACTAAAGTATCATTAATATACAATCTTATGTTGGTTTCAAATGTACATCACAGTGGTTCAACAGTCCCCATGCTCAACTGATATTGTGACTGTGAACTATTGGGCTCCTTTATCCCCTCCCCCTCCCCCTTGGTAACCACTAGTCCCTTCTCAGTGTCTATGAGTCTACTGCTGTTTTGTTCCTTCTGTTTTGCTTTGTTTTTATACTCCACAAACAAGTGAAATCATATGGTATTTTGTCTTTCTCCACCTGGCTTATTTCACTGAGCAAATACCTTCTAGATCCATCCATGTTGTTGCAAGTGACAGGATTTCTTTTCTTTTTATGGATGAATAATATTCCATTATGTATATGTACCACATCTTTATTCATTCATCTATTAATGGACACTTACATTGCTTCCATATCTTGGCTATTGCAAATAGTGCAGCAATAAACATAAGGGTGCATATACCTTTTTGAATGAGGGATTTTGTTTTCTTTGGCTAACATCTTCTTAATGGTTATTATTTGTATGCAAGCAAGCTATATTTCTACAGAGGAATTTTCTCCCACCATCTTACTGGATTTAAATTCTTTTATGGTTTGAATAGTTTCTTAGTCGATTCATTTGAGGTTTTTAGTTTTATGAGAATATCATATGCAAACAGTTATAATTTTTACCTTTTTTTCCTGATTTTTAAATCTCTAGTTTCTTTTTCTCACTCAACTATGTTGGACAGCTCCTCAAAGAACCACACTAGTGGGCATTTTGTCTTATTCCTGAGTAGTGAAATGCTACTACTCTTCCCATTCTAAATGCTGAGTTTTAGATTGAGATATATTTTATCATGTTAGGGAAGTATCCAGCATTACTTCGTTAATGAAGCAGTTTTACAGAGGGACCTTTTAAAAATTCAGATCTGATCTTGTCACTCCTCTGCTAACCATTGCTCTGAAGAGGGAACTGTTCTCATATACATCCTGAAGCCCTGGGTCATCTGGCCCCGGGTCCTCACCAGCCTCATCCAACCAGATGCTCCATTTTGAGCATCCCTGGCCCTAGCCACACTAGCTGCCTTCTAGAGCATGCCACACGCCTTCCAAACTTAGGACCCAGGACACCTGTTCTTCTGTCTGCAATGCTCATCACTCTGCCTCCTCCCCACCCCAAATCTATTTGCCTAAACACCTCCAACTGCCTTCCCAAGCTCATCTCAGCAGTCACTCACTCCTGGGGTGTTCCCTGAGCCCCTGACCAGTATGGATCCTCACCTAGTGTCCTACCTTCTTCTTAGAGAGCCAGGCAGAGTCAGGTCATGAGCTGCCATGGTAACCAGGGGTAGGAAGTCCAAAGGAGGCCATCAAGCTGGTTCATGTTCAAGTGGTGAGAGCCAGGCATCAGGTGATGCTTCTCGGAGTGGGAAGGAGGGAGAAGACACGTGAGACATCATGGAGGGGTAAAAGCTGTGTGGCTTGACCACTGAGTGGAGGTAGGGTGGATGGTGGACGAAGTCTAGGTGCCCCAAGGGCTCTTCTTGTATGATTCAAGGGTGTCCTTGGCTCTTGGAATTCAAAAAATGGAGAATCCAAAAAAGGGAGCAGGTTTGAGGAAAGAAGGGGTGAATCTTGTTTCGGACATCCATTCAACAATCATTTGTGGAAAATGAAGAGGATGGGGACCTAGATACTATGTGAAGAGAGAGTTTGAAGAGGCAGGGAATGGATGCTAGAGTCAGATCCTGCCGAGGGGGTGAGTGAGAAAAGGGATGAAGTGGGTTACTGTGTTTGGTGATTTGGAGACCACTGGAACCCTTAGCGAGAGCATTGCCAGTAGAGATGGGAACATAACAATAGTGGGTTGAATATTAAAAGCCGGGGGCTGAGGGGTAGGAAGTGGTAGCATCTGCTTCAGACTTTGTGTTCATAGAATGGGAAGGAGGAGAACGTGGGGGAAGAGCTTTCTAGAGGGAGAGGTAGGAAAAAAATGGGCGAGAAAGGGAATGAACGAGAGCAAGGGCCCCAGGGAGGGAAGGAGGACACATGGGCAGAATGTGGGACAGCATCAGCTCTGGACCAGGAGGGCTGGCCTGACCCTGAGATGGGGACGGGAGAGAAGCGAGAGGTTGGGGAAGGGCAGTTGACAGTGTTCTCACCTAACAGCCTTGATTTTCTCCACGTTGTCAGAGGCTAGTGAGAAGAGACTTGAGGGCTGGGGGTTCAAGCTTTGCATGTCACCTGGTGAAATGGAAGGGCACCTGTCTACAGAGGTGTGGCAGGATTCCTGGACCCCGAGGATTGGAGGCTGTCTATGTTTTGGGGACTCCTTGCTCTTTGATTTTCCCCAGCAGGGGATAGGAGCATGGAGTTGGTGTGTAGATGGGATGGTGGCTTGACTCATTTGGGATGGAAGGGTTAGCAGAGAAAATGCAGGACCAGGAGGCTGAAAGCTAAAGACAGTGGTGTGAGAGAGACCAAAGTGACTACCATGGGGCCCAGGCTGGCAGAGGGAAGCAGGGAGAGCAAGGGTCTACGGGCACGGGATACGTGCACATGGAGCTGTGAGAGTGAGAGGGCTGCAAAGGGTGCATTTCAGGGACAGCAGATGTGCCAGGGCTATTCATCCTGCAGGAGTAAGTCAGAAACATGATAGGAAATTGACCCACCTTCCGTTACAATGTGGAAACTTGTTTTTAATCAAGATCCTCATTATGACAGTATGGCCCCTAAGGACCATGCACGGTGGGCTCTAGGCTTCATCTTTTCTCAGTAAAACTATCATGGATGAATCTAACAGAACACTCCTGGGGGCACTGGGCTTAGAGGAGCACTGACCCCTTCCTGGAGCAGGGTGGGGTGGGCTCTGCCAGAAGGGTGCACTGCTTCCAACCTCAATATCTTCTGCCAGAAAAACTGTTGAGAAGACAAAGGCCTCTGCAAGGGCGATGTTCCGAGGTGGCCAGATGCTGAAACAGCCCCGGCGATGGTAGCTTTGGCCCCTTGTTGGGCAGCACCACCGCTGCTGGGAGGGGAAGGGGCTGCCTGCCTGCCACTGAAGATGTTGCCCACTGCCCCTACAGCCTTTGGCCTAGCCAGCTCTTCTGCTGTAGGCTGGATCTGCTAGAGAGCAAGAATTGGTTTTGCAAAGCAAGGTTATGTTTTTCTAAGCTAGTCATCTGTGAATTGGTATCAGTCTAAAATTAGTCTGTGAAAAGATAAGCTTTAATATATGTCATTAGGTGGAATGACAAGTAATTGAGGGTGAAATTTCCCATTAAAAAAAAAAATCTCTGTGCACATCAGGCAGTCTTACATAAAAAGGGTGCTGTGACGTTCTTAGCTGCTCATTGCAGCATGTGCTCTGAGGCCAGCGTCCAGGGGCGCCCGGGTGCACTCGGGGGGCAAGGAGTGGGGGCAGGCCCAGGCCTGTTTAGCGGGTCACCTTCAGCACAGGCTTGCCAAGGACCAGGACAAGATGTTCGGCATATTCACCGGTGACCTTCCTGTATGTGCTGCGAGCCCTGAAGTTCACTATGGCAGTTTTAGTTATTTGGTGTTCCGTTCAGATGCTGTGCTGTTTCGTCTCCTTACTTTGGGTTGGTCTGAACAGTCAGAGGTCTCGGCTCCCAGCCCTCGCATTCCAGGCATGGTTGCTTCTCCCTCGCTGTGAGCCTCTGCTATGATCTCACTCGAGTGACATTTACAGTCATATACCTGGTTGATAGGAATAGTGAATCATGGTTTTCCACATTTGGTACCCTTAATTCCTTCCCTTCAAGGGGTGATGAGATGGTGTGTGTGCTGTGCTTAGAGTGTGGTGGGTGGGGGGGAGTGAGTTATCATAGAAATGACTGGAATCCAAATGGGAGTCTGAGTCATTTCAGCCTATGTGGATGGTGGTGGGTAGGGGAGAGGAATGGTCTGGTGCTGACTAATGTCTCAAGGAAGTTTCTAAGGGTTGTCCTCCTTGGATCTGTCTAAGGAGCATCTTGGAACAGGTATTAAGACTTCTAGGTCACCATTTTCCCGACTGAGAGGTATAATCCATTAAGGGGTCATGAGGTCAATCGAATAGTTGCTGGTTAGAATTAAGAGTAGAACATAATAGAAAAGGATAGAAAATAGAATAAAATACAGTAAAAAAATAGAATAGAATAGGATAGAAAAGGAAAGAAGAGAAGAAAAGAGAAAATAGAGTACATTTCCTTTGATGTAAGGGTAAGTATTGTTTCATAAAATTTGGTCTTGGTTGTGTGTGTGTTAGACTGTGATGTAAAAGTGCATTTTATTGCTATGGGTAATGGTCCCAAAAGTGTGAAAATCACTGCTCTAGATAGATGATGAGTATTTAATCAGCTCTTTGGATAAGATTGAGGATTATTTACTCATTCTTGTATCCCTTGCCTCCAGCAGTATCTAGCATAGATTAGGTGCTTGAGAGCTATGTGTGGAAGGAAGGAAGGAAGGAGGCTCTGATGTGGCAGGGCTGGAATAGGGCAGATCTGGGGACTGCACTTCATTCTTCAACATCATCTCAGGATCTCAACAACCACCTCTCTTCTCCTTCCTTTTCAAAACAACTTCCTGAGTGATCTGGATGTGACTCAGTGAAGACTCCCCTAAAGATGGATAGAAGCAGCTGGCTGCAACCCCAAAGCCAAGGATCAGAATAGCAGAGAATCATTAGGGGTAAGGGAGAATTCGAAAAGCTCTCATCCAGGGTCTGTGTATTCTCAGCTCAAGAGATCTTGGTAGGGTAACACAGCACATTACTTTCCTGTTGCTGTTGCAACAAATTACCACAAATTCAGTGGTTTAAAACAGCACAGATGTTTTAATGTCTTGCAGTTATAGAGTTCAGAAGTCCGAAACGGGTCTTACTGGGCTAGAACGGAGATGCAGGCAGTCTGCGTTCCTCCAAGAACGTGAGGGAGGATGTGTTGCCTTGCCCTGACCAGTGTTCAGAGGGTGCCACGTCCTTGACCTCTGGCCTCATCCATCTCTTTTACAGCTAGAAACATCAGACTGAGATCTTCTCGTGCTCCCTTCTGTCTGGTTCTCTCTTCCAATCTTCTCTCCTGTTTTAAGGACACTTGAGTTACCTTGGGCACACTGGGATAATCCAGAATTATGTCCCTATCTTCAGGTCTGATGATTAGCAACTCTGATTCCATCGTCACCCTTCATTCCTCATTGGCATGAAATCTAACGTGTTCACAGGTTCTGGGGATTTGGACGTGGACGTCTTCTGGGGGCCATTTGTGCTTCCCACATAGGGTTCATTCTAAGACTGCCAATCACTGGTGGCCCCTGCCAAGGCTTTTGCATTTGTGTGGAGTAGAGTTAGGCTGGGCATGTGTGCTGTGAGCATCTCATGGATGTGACAAATAGTTCCATTCATACAGAGGTGGATGGTTCTCCCTGGAGAGAGCCCCATCTGACAGCTGGTTGGCTGGGTCCACTGTGCAGCCAGGTTGCGATGTGCTCTTGTGTGATGCTGTTGCAGAGCTGTTTTGGTGCTCTGATCTACTTGATTAAGTTGTCTGTAAATAGCAGCTGTCTTCCTCCAGCTCACCTACTCCCATCTGCCAGGTTGCGGATGGAACACAGGGTGAAGGAGCGAGAGCTTGGGTGGTACTAGCTGAGCGCCTACATCAGGATCTGTGCAACATTATTTGAATTTAATCTTCAGAACAGCTCTCTGAGGTAGGTGCCCATACTACCCCTATTTAGAGATGAGGCAGCCAAGGCTCTGGGGGGCTAGTAATTACCCAGCAAATGACTCAGCTTGTCTGAGTGGCAGGGCTGGATTTTAGCCCAGAAGTTCCCTTCTCAGGAACCGTACGGAGAGGGAAGATCAGTGCCAGGCTCCTGCACCAGACAGGAACCTTTCCTTGTTGGGCCAGATGTAAGCTCAGATTTCCCACATCCATGGCAGGATTATGGTACCAGAGTCTACACCCAATGTGAGGGAACATGTCGGCGATGGGAAAGATCCCAGGGGCAATTTTGCTGTTATCACAGGGCTGTAGCACCTCACCTCCCAAGACACAATTCAGTTTTGGTGACTGAGGAAATTCAGTGGGGATTAGGGAGCAAGTTCCTACCTTATTGCTGGTGTGGGTCATGTTGAATCTCCTAACTGTTGAGGATACCCAGGGTTACTTCAACTCTGCAGGAAATTTAGTCTGAACTGGCGGTCACAATAAACCAAACCAGGTACTCAACATTTTCACTTTGGCTTTTTAAAGAAATGTGCTTTAAGTTTTTTTCCCTTGGACTGTTGGAAATGCTCAGCTGGTAACAATCTACTCATAGAAGGCTGTGGGAAGAAGGAGAGCTCACTTGTAGTTTCTTTGTATTTGTGGTGAAATTTGTATAAGATGCTGTTTGAGGCTTCTTGTATTATGTATATTTGGTTTTTAAGATTAATGGAAATCTTTTCAGGCAAACAAAAGAACTTCATCTTACTCATCTTTATATTTCCACAACTTGACAGAGTAGATGCTTGACAAATGTGTTGAGTGAATAATCACATTATTCATTACTTTATTAATAAAGTATCATTTGAGTAAGAGACTGTGTGGGGCAAAAGGGAAGAGGCTGGAGCCCTTACTTCAAGGAGCTTCCTGTCTAGCAGCTGTATTTGCCCACTGCTTTTCTAAGGGTGTTAGTAGTTGCATAGAGGGTATAAAGTTTAGGAAGAGTTTATAAGTCAACTGAGATTTGCCTGAATCTCTGCTTTCCTGAGCAATTTATTTTCTTGTCTGGTAGCCTTCCAATAGGAGGTGGTTTCTTAGATAATTTCCATCTAAATTTAATTTAAAATTTGACTTTCTGTGAGAAAGAATAAAAGGTGTTAAGACTGTGTGGAGGCAGACCTGTTGTGTACTGAAAATCAAATTAGAGCTATTTCCACATGATTTTATGAATGGCAAAAAGGCTTTCATGCCACTTAAGCCACTGACATGAGCCAACTGCCTCAGCCTATGGTGACTAAAATGATATAGAAAAATGTGGTAGGAAAAGCAGCTTTTCCACCCTTCTTGAAGTTGCCATATACTCTTGACATTTAAGCATGTGCAATTTTTTAAGACCATTTTTGTGTTTTTGAATCCAGATGGCTGTTCCAAAAGGAGCACTGTCCCTGCTGATCAAGTGGGAAGTCAGGAAAAAAGTTTTCTTCTGCATTGAAATCCTCTTTGGAGGGCAATTCTGCTGTTGTCATGGGGCTGTAGCACCTCACCTCCCAAGACACTGTCTGTCTGTTTCTAATGATGATTTTATATGACCTATATAGTCACTTTTCTTTGTAAACCTTGTCATGTTCCTTAGCAGATGGCAAGTTTGCATTTGGGCATGAAATATAGCACACTGCTGGCACGATCACTGTTTCTTGAGACTTATTTGGGTAATAGGAATATATAATTGAATTAAGTTGGCCCTTATAACTAATTATTTTAATTTTACATGGGCACGGGTTTGCAAGCTAAACACCAAATACCACTGTCTTTCCTGTTAATGAAGGGAGGATGGTTTTCTTTGAATAATTACAGGCCTTTCTTGGACCATGCTTTTTACTTACCTAAATGCAGAAATTCATAGATATTCTCTAAGGAAGGAAAATTGCAGAAGTACTGACTAAGGCCAAACCAGAGAATCTGGGCTCTGAGAGGCTGTGGGGTGAGATAGATGTTGGGGAATGGCTGTCTAACTGCAGACTCCTGGCCAATCCACTTGCCCTCCATGGGACTGTTTCTCGTGGTTACAGTGCAGGGAGTGGGCCAGAGCTCCAGGGTCTCTAACAGCTCTGAAGGTTCTCTGACTGCATGGCTGTGTGACTTGGAAGGGCAGGTTTTGGTAACAGCAACAGGACAGAGTGGCGTGTGCAAATACGTGCACAGATGCACCCGCTCATAATTTAGAGCACAGCTGGTGGCCCTCAGTGACCTTGACAAGTATCCTTTTCCAACGGAGACATTAACACACTGTGACACGACATGTGCTGTGAAAATGGAGGATGTTTGATGTCTTCCAGTTGGCTAGTTTACATCTTCCCAGAGGGAGCACTGGGCTTTGGGTAAAGGCAATAGCAGTGACTTGGAAAAACGAGACCCACTCTCCTCCACACACATACTTTGTTCCTGGTAATCGTATCAGTATGTGACTTAGCCAAGTGTACGTGTAATAATATATAGCTGTGAGCCTGTGTGATGCCAGAGACAACACCTTGGGATGTGGTTTTTGACACTGCCAGGAGATACACTAAAGAATGTTAGAAAATTCCACTTCTGGGATTATATAACCTCCAACAACAAAAAGAAAACAGGAGAGGAAAGCAGTATCATTTCTAATACAGAATTAATTGCTGATAATTTTTAAGTAAGAGAGGCTAGCTTACAAAATACCATTTATAAATTATATATTTGCATGCAATTGTTACATTATATTTTGAGTTCAGGGTCATGGTGCTTTCTGATGTTCTGACTAGACTGAGGCCACAGGAGTGCAGAGCCAGGGCATGACCAGTCTCTCCTGTGGGGGCCCCCAGCCAGGTGAGAACCCCTAGGGAGCTGAGCCCTGCTTACACCTGCCCCCTTGTTTCATATTAGCCCAAACCATGGTTCCTCTTGCAAGACTACTAAGTGCCCTTAAACATTGTATTTGGGTCACTGAAAACACACTTCTGTGAATCATTTAGGCCATATTAATAGCTGCCATAGGGCTTCCTTTTCCTATCCTCTGGGTACTTTCCAAAGGGATCTCTCACCCGATTATATTCTGTGTATCAAATTTTTATAAGTATGGTTTGGGCCACATGAAGATACACACTCAACAAGCCTTACATTATAGGGAGGAGCCAGGTTTAAGAAAAGGGCAGCTCTGGTCCCCTTGGAGCCCAAAGAGCTATTTGCTTAATGAAACTGGGCCTGCTCCGCGGTGGAGAGCATCCTTGTATGACATGTTTCATAAAAGCCTGTCGGGTTGGCTGTAGTGTTGGGAGAGGGGACCTGCTCAGGTTTCCATTCCTGAATGGCCAGCAAAGCCTTTAGAGAAGGGTCTTCCTGGGCTTCTCCCTCAGCTTATTTTGGATTTGACTTTTAAACAAAGACATAATGCAAGATTTCACACCATCCTGGAGCACAGAGAGTCTACACCATTGTGCTTGTAGAAGTTTGTGTCCACACGGGAAGGAACTGCCACATCAGGGCCTTGGGGTGTCACACAGGTCTATCCCACTTAATCCTCATAGTCATCTTAAGATCTGTCTGTATGACGTGGGGACACTGAGGCTTTCAGGCGAATTAATCTGGCAGCAGGCAGTGGTTAGGCGCGGAGGCAGAGGTGGGAGTGTGCGTCAGTCCAATACTGGGGTACGTCAGGGGAGCAGTTGTGAGGACTCCAACTAGCAGTTGTGGGAAGAATGTAGTGGTGGGTACAGGTGCCAGAGGCCTCACATGGAGGCTGACTTTAGGACTTGGTGATCCACTAAAGGTAAGGGTGGATATTTGAATCTGAGTCGCTAGGGGAGCAATGATGCTCTTCACAGATAGAGAGGAGCCAGGTGGGTTTGCTTTGGAAAGACGAGGAGTCAGCTTGGGTTGTGTTGATTCCACAGTGCCTGAGGAATTTCCAGATGTAGAAGTTGCAGGAGTTAGGAGAGGCATTCTAGAACTCTGGTGGGAGGATGAGTAGGTGAGTCCGCAGGGAATTCAACTGCACAGGGCCATCTGAAGGGAGTGTGTGTGTGTGGAGGGGTGCTGTGGACAGGCCTAAGCCCCCTGGATGGGGCTGCAGTGGCAGGTAGCAGGGACAGGGGAGCAGAGGAGGTTTCATCTGCAGAGGGAGGTTGATAACGAGACTCAGCAGCCACTGAGAAAGGGCAGGGAGCTGTGGTTGTGTGTGTGACATGGTGATAACAGCCAGCCTTGCTTGCATGGTGCTGCTCTGTAACCACAGGTCTTCCCAATGTGGTTAGAACTGAAGCTTCCAAAAGCTTCCAGGCTTGAAAGAGGGCTGGTGGGCCTGGGTGCTGCATGCAGAGCCCCACCAAGTGCCTTCTGCTAAAGGGTCATTGTGTTCCAGTCACAGGAAGCTTTACACTGGACAGCAGCTTTTCATTCTCAGGAGTCACCTGTCACCCATGGAGACAATAAATTAGGTTAATGGGTGTGTCCTTCCTTAAGGAGGCCATGTCCCCTCAAGAGGATACCTAGATTCTCTTTATAGTGGCATCAGACAAATGAGCCATGCACACTGAACTATGCTCATGGGTGTCCAGGCAGGCTTTCATTCCATTCTTTACCCAACCTTGAATGGGTAGTCTTTGCAGTGAGATTTAGGTTCTTAATTATTTTAAAAGGAAGTGTGAGTCCTCTTCCCAGAAAAATGCCCACATGTGCCTATGTACCACTCTTGGGTCATTCAGTTCCTGGGTCTTGAGGACCCCAGGTTAGGTGCCGTTCCTCTGAAGGCTAAGCCTCAGCATTTTCCTGCTACTGATAAAAGGCCTTTGACGGCAGGGTGAAATACATTCAAATAGGTATTAGTGAAGCCTGCTAGCTCTTCTGGGCAGCTATGTTGATTGCTGTGGGATAAAAATATGTATATTTAAAATTAGAAGAAATAGTCCTGTGAGTGCTTTGGTTCATTCTTTCCATATGAAATTGTGGGGTCATGAAGGTCAGATTTTTGCACAAGACAGGAAAGCACAAGTTGGTTAAATTTATAGACCTTAGTATTTCTGGGATGGGGAGTAAAACAAAAAATATATCCAGGTGGACTTTCTTTTTATTTTATAATTTATTCAATTTTCTAAATAGGGATTAAACTAATTAAAAATTATATGTACTATCATGTAGTTTTTTTATT
This sequence comes from Manis javanica, assembly GCF_040802235.1. Taxonomy (NCBI): domain Eukaryota; kingdom Metazoa; phylum Chordata; class Mammalia; order Pholidota; family Manidae; genus Manis; species Manis javanica. Next base: position 72,041,144 of record NC_133168.1, read on the forward strand.
GGAGTAAATATATAAATCATAAAAGTGACCATTTTAACCATTTGTAAGTATACAGTACAGTGAAATTAAGGCTCTCATCTAGTTGTAATTAGCCCTATTGTGAAAATTTTCTGGATTTTCAAAAAGAAATGAGAAAGTAGAAAAGAGTATAAAAAAATATTTACCTGGAAAAAATACTCTTCTTGAACTGAATGTTAAGGTGTCACAAATTTGGGCTCTTGTAGGCAAGAGAAGGCAAGCATTTTAGGTAATTATGTCTATGGAACATTTTCATAGATTCTTGAAATAGGATTATTTTTAAAATGAAGTTATTATTCCCATTTTGCTGGAGGAATAAGGGAATCTCTACGGTGGCCAAATTAAGAGAATTTTAGAGATTGTAGGATTAAAATCTAGACTTTGAGTTGCATTTGGAAATATGAAAATCAGCGAGACTCTTGGAAACAAATGTCAGGCGTCAACAAATCTGTAGTTTTCATCAACTCATGTTAACAAATTATCTTCACACCTATCTAACAGTACAGCACAAAGCTAAAATCCCATGTAGGTTTGCAAATGTGAGGATCACCATAGTAACATCTGTATTAACCTTTACCTTTTCACACTGTTAGTAAAAGATGCTTGTGCCTTTGCAAAAGGACTTTCTCAGGGAATAAAAAGTTATTTTTCCTTCTCTGTACCACAGGGTATTCCTTCCTCATCCTAGGCATTGGTTTTGAAATCCAAAAGTCTGGGTGTCATAGCAGCAGCAGCCAAAATATTAGGGTTGGTGTCAGGAAGTTAGAATTCTATTTCTGATAGCAGTCTGAGCCAAAGCAATGGAATTTATGGATGCATTTGGCTGTGGGGGATAGTAGGAAAAGCTTTGGACAAATATATTTTATAAGTAAAAAATTCAGGGTATTGTCCAGACTCTGGTGAGTTCCAAGAGCTGAATTCATCTAGAATTGAGAATCCATGCTGAGTTAGCCACTTCACTGCTTGAAGAATCTTATTGCCAAACAAAGAGTCTTTGTTGCAGTGAATGCGAGGGTCACGAAGTGACTTGTCTTTAATACCCTGTCACTTAGGGTTGGCACAGTTCCCCAGCCAAAGAAACTATAATTTTCCCCATCTAAGGTAGCCATTTGCATCTCTTATTTCCTGCTAAATATTTCCTTTCTTCATTCTCAAAATATCTTAGGGCCCTTAGAAAATGGCAACTACGATTGCAGAGTGTTAGAAATTATTTTTATTTTTAAGAATGTAGAAGATATGGGAAGTTTTCTAAAGATTAGAGGAGGACAGATATTAAGAACTCTCTTACTACAGAGAAAAGGAGGAAGTCCTGGACTCATCTCTTAACTTTATTTGGGAATGCGCCAAATTAGATACCTTAGTCATCTGTACGTAGGCACTAAGGAATGCCCGGGTCCTGAGGCTTAACCACTGGGACCCAGGAAGAGCTGAAGGTGTCCACCTGAGCATTTCCGTAGGAGAGTCATGCAGTTTTCCCACTCAGAAACTGCTCCTCACTGGACTGAGACTTCTGGAAGGAATGGGAAAGTGAAAGCAGGGGCCTTTGCTAGTCTGGCGAAGGAGATGTTTTAGAAGATAAATGCATGTGGGTAGAGGGGCCCTATGAGACTCCCTGTCACTCTGAGGGTTCTGAAATGTTGCCCCGTGGATTTACTGAGCATGTACACCCCCATACACTGTGTTTGAAAAAATCTGTTATTTCATTTCTTGAGGGGTCTTTGCTTATGCTTCAGATCTGCACGCAGGAAGGGCTACCAGAGCTGTAACCTGTATCAGAATAAGGGAGCCAGTGCCCTCACCGTTACCTCCCTATTTCCTTTCCAGTCCTGCTCCACAGGTGCTGGGGGGGGGGTGGCGGTGGGCAGGTAAGAGTGTTGCCTCTAGAATTACTCTCTGACGATTCACTGTGTGACCAGGGCAAGTTATTTGACTTCTATAAGCCTTAGTTTCCTTATCTGTGCAGTGGGGCTGATAACGTTATTTACTTCCTAAAGTGATCATTTCCTAAAATAATACTTATGTATGAAAAAAAAATAAAGCTTACATAAGATGTTACCATGGGGGTGAGAGGACTGGGTGAAGGTTACAGGACCTCTCTGTACTATTTTTGCAACTATTTGGCAACTATTTTTGAGTCTGTAATTATTTCAAAATAAAACGTTGAGGAAAAAAACATGCAAAGAACTTAGCATCTTCTTGGCCTACACATGCTAAGAAATTTACTGAATATGGATGCACTCTGCTGTTTTATATGTACTAACTCATTTCATCCTCCCCTCTGAGGGAGGCCCTCGGGTTATCCCATTTGATAGATAGGGAATCCACGTCAATGAAAGACTAAGTCACTCAGCCGCTGTCACCCCGTTTGTGGCAGAGCAGGTGGTCTAACGCGGAGCCCCACCTGAACCGCCGGCCATGCGCCTCTCCTAGTGAGTGCTCGGGGAGGTGGGCTCCAATGAGAGAGGCCTCACTTGCTGGGACCACAGGTGCCTCTTTGATTTGTAATTCGCATAGGGGAAGAGAGCCTTTTCACATGTCCTAGAATGTCAATGTGCACTAACGGCTAGTGTTATTTAATACATTTTTAGTAACCTGGATGAGTAAAAGTGACACTGTTTATAACACACATAACACCAAATTTGGAATTGTTAATATCTTGAAAGATGGGAATAAAGTTCAAAGTGGCCTGAAAAACTGTGTATGAGAAGCTATCCATCAAAACAGCAGAGGCTTGATGGAGATGGTGCAAACACAGCTCCTGCCTGGGGACAGACTGCCAGGGGCGTAGACAGAAGTGCTCTGAGATCTGGGCGTCTTTCTGGACGCCGAGTGAAGCAGTGTGGTGTTTTCTTGACACAAGCTTGCTTCAGGATATTAAAACAGCGGGGCCTGGCCGGATCAGGGAGTTGTCTTCCTTCTGGCCATGGCTCAGACCCTTATCAGAATGCTGTGTTCAGTTTTGATATGCAGTTACAAAAGTAGCATGACATTGAGAAAAGAGCAAAGCGCCGGAGGCTGAAAGGCCAGGGGGTGACTGTGGACCTGCTCTCATTCTAGGTGTGTGACGATGTCTTCTTTTTCAATTAATGGCTCAAGTCTTTCTTTAAAGAACATCTCGCTGGCAACACTACCTCCTGAGTTAGTCATCCTGAAGTTTATGCTGAGAAAGAAGCTGCTTGTATCTAGAAGCTGTCATCAGGCAGCTGAATCTGTGAAGAACGGGGCTTTTCTTAAAGGGCCATCTCTAATAGTCCCTGAGGCATTCCTGGCTGCCTGTGGTCATGGTCAGGTCTGCCATTATTACTGTCCCTGCTTTATAATGAGGAAAGGGAGCCTCAGGTACACCGTGGGACTTTTCCTGCTTCCCCATGTTGCCTTGCTGGTGACTGAACCCTGAAACACACTTATTCCCAACTCCAAAGAGCGGTGGCCTTTAGTGATTCATTCTGCTCCACCTTGTGTGCAGGTGACTCAACATTACTCTCTGCCCTCATCATCAGTGCCTCCTGACGGGCTGCCCCACTCCTCCAGTCCACCTCCACCCTGTGCTCAACACAGCAACGAGAGAGATTTCTTACAACAGAGGTCGGAGCACATAGCTTCTCTGCTCAAAACCATCAGAGCCCTTGCAGTGGTTGGGCAGGCTCTGTGTGAACTGCCCATCTGACCTGCCCATGCAGCCTGAGCTCCCTGCCCCCATTTGTGTAGCCACCCTGCCTGCCTACCTGCTCTGCTAATACCTGGCCAGTGTCTCACGTGGTGTGGGCACTTGCTATTCCCTTTGTTGGAAATTCTTTTCCCCCCAGATGTATGCTTGGCTTATGCCCTTTCTTCCCCCAGGTGCTAGTCAGATGTTGCCTTCTGCTGTGTCCACCCCTGCCCCCGCCCCCACCCCGCCACTCTGTCTCAAGCGGAAATCCCTGTACACTTCATATCCTTCTTCCCTACTTTGTTTTTAATCCCTTCTCCTGATCACTGTCTGGTAAGTTTTACTTTTTTATCTTGCTTATCACCTCTATCTTTCCATTAAAATGTATGCTTCTTGAGGGCAGCATTTTAAAATGTTTTATTCTCTACTGAATCTTCCATATAACAAATGGGGCCTAGGTAGAGTAGGTGCTTAATAAATATTTGTGAGTGAATGAACAATTAGTACTATTGTTCACGATTTGTGTTAAGTCCTTGAAGGCAGCTATGTGGCGCATCAGTGATATGTGCCCACTTGTGTGTCTTTTGCAGAACTCCGCACAGCACCTGGCACACAGTGTATCCTCAGTAAATATTTGGTACCTCACCCTGCAAATAGGATAGAGAAGCTCCTGTTGTGGAAACTGAACTGTTTTCAGGGAGGGAAGTAGGTCCTGTGACTTTTCTGGTCCTGGGGTCTTGGACCATTTCATTGCTAACCAGTGTTACACCTAATAGTTCCTGAGATTTCTGTTTCTGCCGCTTTTTTTGTGTTGATGATAGTTTGGTTTCTGCAAGTAAGTCATTAGGAGAAGTTGAACAGAGGAGCCCAGCACACCTTTTAGGAGGGGGAGGTCAAGGCAGAGACAGAATATAGCTGTAGCATTTTGTCTGGAAGGATAGCATGTGGCTTGGATCTTTCTAGGCTTTGCAAATCCTGCCTTCTGTCCCAGCAGGTTTCTGATATTTGAGAAGAGAGCTCTTCAGCTGGAAGTTGTTTCTAGGCAGTCACCAAATACTTTGTTCTTATTTCCAAATTTTTGTTAATTTGATTGTTTGTTCTCTGAAGCTGTAGCCTCCTCATTTCTTACTGTTTCTGCAAGTATTAGATTGGCAGATGTGTTGTGTGGGAGTAAGGAAGGAAAATTTCCTATGTTAATTTCTCTCTGACAAGCACATGTGCAAATCTAGACATAGCCTCTTGTACAAAAAAGTGAAGAATAAAACAAGAACAAATAAAAAAGTCCCCATTCTTCAGTGTGTATGTATTATTTCTATACAGAAAAAAATTCCATGTTTTGTGGAAACCTGTAGTCAAAACATGTATGGACTTCATTTCCCTATTCCTCATATGTAAGAGTTCATTTAGAAATAAGGTCTTATATCTCAACTACAGTTCTTTATTTATTAATGTAGACATTGGGAGAAGTAAAATTACTAAATGAGAAGTAAAATGAAATAGCTCTACTTGATGACCGTGAGTACAGAACTAATAATAGTCAATAATATATATTAAATTCTTATGTAATGCCAGGATCTGTGTCGGAAGTTTATGTGCTTTTCTCACTTATTCCTAATGACAAACCAGTGAGGTAGGTGCTCTTACAGATGCAGAAAGTGAGGCTTAAAGAGGTGTTTGCTCAAAGTCATACAGCCACTAAGTGGTACAACTACATATGTAAAGCTGGCAGTCTGGTTTCAGAGGCTGTGTTCTTATTGTACTAAACTGTCTCTCCAGGAAGTAAAGACTTTTAGTGATGTAAAAGGTATTCTGTGTTCAGCACCTCCCCTCCTCCCTGGCCTGTTCTAGCACCCTGCACACCTAAATGCACATAGGAATAGTACCATTTGCTTTGCAAAAAATGAAAATAACATTTAACTACAGTGAAATATACATAGCTTATGGCAAAATAACAGCCTAGCACAGTTCCTGGCATACAGTTGGTGCCTAGTAAATACATATGGAATGAATTTTTATATGAACAAAGTTTGATAATGAATGAATACCAGAATGTCTATATTAAACTAGAAAGGAAGTTTAGGTAATTCAGTTCTACTTAGCACAGATTGGCCCAAACAATCCAGCAGTGCACCCATAGAAAGAATATTTTATATGCAAATGTGCCTCCATTATAGATAATTATTAGTCCAGATGACCATCCAGTTTTCTGTGACATTAAAAATAGCTCCAGTGTGTTGAGCATCACTGCTGGTCCCCTGAGCCCTTTCAGTGAGCCCAGCAGGACCACATCTCTGCGCGTGCAGGAGGCTGACAAGCAAACCTACTGGTCATGTGACTCGGATGACTTAGGGCTAAGTATCAGTCAGCTTCGCTACTGTAATGCATTGTTCCAGAAATAAACAAATGTTTATTTCTTGCGCATATAACCCAGCACTGCTCTTCAGGCTACAGGGCCCTGCCTGGTTTTTCTCATTCCAGGACAGCCTTTGCTCAGACATGCTATTCTATGGCAGATGGTGGAAGACACCATACTAAACCACAATGTTGAATTTAAAGCTTTTCTGATGGGGCAGTGTCACATTTGTTCACATTCTCTTGGCCAAAACAAGTCCCATCCCCAGTCTGGACAGTGGGGTCAGAGGTATATTCTGGCTACCAGGACACATTGCAGGTTCTGTGCCAAAGGGCATGGGTGTGCCTGGGGATCGGGGTGGCCAGAGGTGTGAGTCTGCTGGCAGTTGGCACCTTGTCTTGGCCTGTGTTAGGGGGAGGTCTGCACTGATGTCACCACTGCGGTTTAGACATTTGATCTTAGTTTGTAAATAGGCTCTGTGTGACTGAGTCCGCAATTCCTTGCTCTCACTGCCAGTGCTTGAACTCTTTGGGAATGGCTTTAGGAACCATAGGAAACAGCAAAGTGGTTGATTCTCCAGTCTCTGTGCACGAGGCTCTGAGAACTGTCATGATGAGAAGTATGACCATGACTTTGAGAGTACTTGGGGCCCATGTTTTTGGATAAGTGTGTTCTCACATCAGGCTGAGGCAACATATGACCCTGGACTGAGAGAGAGGCCAGAGCCTGGGTAAGGGGAGGCAGCAGTGGGTTGATCAGAATTTCAGTGGGTGCTTGCCTGGAGGGAGGTGGGTGTCTGCAGAGCAGAGCCCATAGCTGTGACTTAGGACCCCTGTGTCACAGTCAGGGTACTAGAGTTAATCAGGCCACAGGATTCCAGGGAGGAGGGGAAGTAAATCCCTGGAAACCGAAGCTCTGGTATGGGTCTGGGATGCAAATTTCTTTGGGAATGAAGCCATAAGACACATTTCTATTTAACCTCAGATAAATGTTTCAGAGATATCTGGAGCCAACTTCTTATTTTTAAAAATGTAAATACCATTATTTATTCATTTATTCAATAGACACCACATTCACAATGTTCCAAATTCAAAAGGACGAAAGAATGTTCAGTGACAGTCTCCTCTGTCCTTGGCTCCCAGCTTCCTTCATTTCCACACATGAGGCCTTTATTCATTTTTTTTCGTGTATCTGTCATTCCAGAGACCTTTCAGGCATACACATAAGACATTTTCTTTGTTCCTGGGAAAACTCCCTACAGAACACAAATTACATTAGAAGTTAATTGTGCCACAGATTTTCCTTTGAATCTTCAACAGGTGCTACATTTGAATCTGTTTCTCAGTATAAAGGTTTTATTACTCAATATATTATAGGGAAAGTATTTTGTGTCCATTATAAATCTCTTTGCTCCCAAGCTGAATAATGTAAGAAGTCAAAGTTTCTAAAAAGAGTAAGTACAGATCCAAGTACTGAGTATTTTAAGGTTTGCTTCACTCTTGCCTTATGATACAAACCTTTTATCCTCGTGGTACCTCAGCTTTATTAGCTGTAAAATCCGTATAGTGCTGCTTATACTCCAGCCTCAGAACAGGAGAAGCAGTGCTCTGTTAGAGGCATCTATAATATTCAGAAAGTTATTTGAAAATTTCTGCATGCTACATTAATTACTGAGGTGGGAACGATGCCTGTTACTAAAGCACAGGTTTGGTGGGAGACAGGTAGTGGATGAGTAATAGATTATAAGAGCCTTCTTTCCCCCAGCTTTGCTTAACCTCTCATAGGGTTTCTGAGCCCCTTTCTCTTAGAGTGCCTGTTTGTCCGCGGCAAAGTAAATATTATTTCCATTAACTAAAGAGAAAAAAATGTTTGCAGTACATCATTTCCCTGGCGTTTGGCCGAGGGCTCTCTCATCCTGATGTAGAAAGCATTCCCTGGAGGGCAGTGAACACTATGCTTTTGTTGCCCCTGCAGAAGCTCAAGTCCCCTGAGCCTGTAGACCTTCCAGGCTAGGCCTCCTGAGGAATAATTCAGAGCCCCTCTGGCTTTTACTCAGCAGGTGAACTCGTAGAAGCATCCTCTGCTTCTGGCAGTGCTCCTGGTGGGTATTTTTTTTTTTTTTTAAATAACAGTTCTAAGGCTTTTTTCAAGGAAGATTTATCCACAACTTGGTCAAAGAACATCATTGGGCAAAGAAAGTGAGGTGACTCATTTCCTCTGTTGCTAGTTTGGAGCCAGTTTAAGTAACTGTCCAAAGGTCACTTGGGTTAGGGTCCCACTGCCAGAGGGAAGGGGTTCTCTGTGTCAGTGCCTGCACAGCCCTGCCCGCATGCTCGCACCCTCCACTCAGTTCCAGGCCCTTGGGTCCCAACCTTGGAGCTCTTTGTAGGAGAGGAACCCGCACTGTAAAGAACCCAGAGGGTGGACTTTTAGTAAGACCAAAACCAGCAGTCAGGGACTCACCAGAGCTGTTCTTCACTGACCCAAATTATCTGCTGTCAGTGGTGGGAAACCCATCTGTGTAGAGAGGATTAACACATCCAGCTTTAGCATGAAGGATTGAGAGACTTCTCGAGCCCAGCAAGCTAAGATGAATTATCTTCATGTCAATTCTTATGGCTCCTGTTGATCTAATAACATTCTGGTCAGAATGCTTGTGTTAGAATGCCAGTTCTGCCTCTTACTTGCTGTGTGACTTTGTGCAGCACCTTGACCTCTCTGGCCTCAGTTTCCCTTGTCTGTAAAGTAGAGCTATCTGTCTTTTAGGGTTATGGTTGAGATTAAATGTCTTAACATAGACAAAGTTTTTAGAACAGTGCTTGGCATACTGTAAACACTCAAATCAATGAGTGTTTTTTTTTTTCTAATTTTATTTTTCAGAGTCAGTTAACATTTATAAATGTCTTCTGTGTGCCAAGCTTTGCACTTAGTCTTTATATGATATTTCACTTATTCCTCGCAATGATGTTATGAACTTTGTATTTCCTAAGTTAGGAAAATGAGGACTAGGAAGTTAAGTCAGGTAAGTGGGAGAATGGAAGTTTTAATTTAAGTCTAACTCTTAAGTCCATGCCTCTAAAATATTATTATGGATAATCTACATCCACAATGAAACCCACCGTTGGTGAGCATAACCTAGCTAATGGCAGAAATCCAGGGTACAATTTCAATATCCACCTTTTGTAGCAGATGGGACATTAGCTTGTGGGCACCAGGAAACAATGGAAGAGGCTCGGAGATGGCTCCTATCTAAATTCAGGGAAGTCAGTAAACCTTTTCCTGCCTCACTTGGTGAAGACATTCTGTGGGCAGCCTTCGGTAAAAAAGACCTGTGCAGGCCATCGTGTCCTCACTGAGAGGCTGGGCAGAGGGCTCTTCCAGAGGGTGGGACCAAAGCAGGTGGAGGAGGAGCTGGTGGTCAGAGGAGGGTCTGGCGGAAGGTCAATATAAAGACTGGGGCAAAGTCCCAGAGTGAACGTGGGCCAGAAGTTGGGGTCAAGGCAGAGGGAACAAGGACCCCAGGGGGAAGAGGCCATAGTGGGAGCTAGAGCTGAGGTCAGCGATTCTGAGCAGGTTGACATTGGTGGGAGCTGGGGCAGGGATAAGGGGACACTGTCAGTGACTCCCAGCAAAGGGTTTTAGCATTGCACATGCTTACAGTTTATAGTTTATGTGTATCTAAAACCATTGAAAGTAATAGTGCCAAATTATGCAGATAAATTAATATGACCCAAAGGAATAGAGGGATCCTAAAAGTTAATTTCACCTCTGCCTTCTACCAGCTTCTTGCAGCCTTTTTGATTAGGTGATGGCCATCATAGTTTATTAAAAATAAACAAAACCAAATTGAACTAGAAATAGATGAAACCTTGGTTCATATTTCTTGCCCCTGTCTTCTTCCTGTCGTATCTCCATTTAATGTGGTTGTCTGACCAAAACAGTTTCTATTTTTAAAGCAGCAGAGGATGCTTTCGGGCTTGGGTTAGAGGCCAGCACTGGTGTGTCTAGGGCACAGCGCCTCACTTTGGCCCAGCATGCTCTCACAGTGAATCACAAGCCTCCTGCCATCCTGGGATGGCGAACAGCAACACAGGTACAGGGCATCATGAGTGTGTGCAAATGGAGAGAAGTGTTTTTAAGCCTCACGTTCTGTAGGAATTATTTGGGAAATCTATTAAAATAGAGTCTGGTCTGAAAGTGAAACGTCTCCTTCCACTTTTTTTTAATGCCAGGCCTTTCCTTAATGCTGTTTTTTTTTTAAACTATACTTAGATGCAGAAAAATAAATGACTGAGGCAAGATGGTTTTAGTTTGGAAAAAGCCTGAGAGAGAGAGGAGGTTGGTGTGGGGTGGGGACTTAGGATGTAAAACTAAACACTTCCAGATTTCTAGAGTTTAATAGTTAAGACACTAAGACATCAAACTTAACACCCTTCTCCTAGCAGTTGCTCCAGTCTGAAGCCACTGCTGGGGCCGGTGCCTTTTTCCACCAGCTCAGACTGTGCACAGCCCCAAAGAGTTGAGTCTGTGTGTGGTATGGCATGCACTGGGGCGACTGCAGGTGTGAGGGATTAGCTGTTGTTTTAATTTGGTTGGACTTCTATGTTTATAACCTCATTCCAAAAAGAATGTGAAGTGACCATACTTCCCTTTTATTTCCTGTAATCAAGTCTGTATTTGGTAAGATTTATTATGTTAGGGGCACTTGGTGTCTGTCTCAGTCCTTACAAGATCAGATATTTTATTGTCTGGATAACATCTCCAGAAACTCCTCTTTCATTACCTAATGCACACACAGTGTTCACACGCTGCTTTGCAGCTTTTCAGTTTGTCACCCTTGAGCCTCCCCAACAGAGCCAAGTCCTACCATTCCTAAAAGCCCCACTCAGTGTCTGTCTCATCCCAAATGTTTTTCTTGATCCATCAGTTGGTATATATACCTTCCTTTTCTAACTCTATGACATATTTTCTGTACCACATAGTGACTTGCTATACCAGAATTATGTACTGATGAATTTATGTATCTGTGTGTGTGTGTATGTATACAGACACACGTAGATATATGCATTTATAAATATATGTTGTCTGAATATAATACTGCTTCATCTGCTGAAGTATGGGCAAGAAAAGACACTATTCTAGGCTTTAGGAGACCTTTCTGTTGCTGTGTTCTTCCCACGGGTTTAGGAGTCCAAGTCCAAATGGATGCACCTCCTCCTTCTTATAGGTGGTGCTATGGGTCCCCCAGGCCTAGAATTCCTTGTCCAAATGAGCTTGAGCCCACTTAGAGAGGCCGTGAAGGCTCTTCCCCATGCCGCAAGGGCCTGTGCGTGGGCTGGAGTCACTGTTGGGGGAGGGGCTGGGTGAGCAATGCTTGGGCTACAGTTTGGGCTGTCCTCAGGGAATGGAGCCCTGGGGAAGGGAGGTGAGGAGGGTCAGGGCTGGGGCTGGGTGGGGGGTGCCTAGGAGTCTGAAAACCCTAAATTAGAACTTGGCCTTCCAGGTCCTTATGGAGAACATTTGTCAAGGAAGAAGGATAAACCCATTTCATTTAAGTTTTTACCTTGATTTGCAACATTTACATATTTAGGTATCTGGTGATTGGGCCTCCTCTGTACTTTTATCCTACACACCACAAATGGTGGGGCTTTTCTCCCCAGTGAAACTGTGAGTTTTTGTCAGCAGCATTTAAAAACTACTTTTGATTTACCTGTTCTCATGGTGCTTCCAGCTGCCTTTGAGTCACTGAAAGGATGCATTTGGGATTATTTCAGAGGGACACTTAGTTCTCCCATGAAGCTTATCCCCCACCAAATGAATATTTTTCCTGCCTAGAGTGTGTGTGTGGGGGGGAATAAAATTCATTGTATCTATTAAATGACTAAATTGAATACAGCCATCTCACAAATAATCATAAAAAATAACTTCGTTCAGTATTCAGTTCATTTCAACAAATGCTATATTTTTCTCTCAATTGCATTCACCTCTGCTTACATTTCTTGATCCTACTCTTCTTCCCTCTTATTACCATCTTCTGTTGTTAATTCCCCAGAAATCATTATTAAGGATGCTGAGCATGTAGCCACACACAGGTCCCTACTCATATTCTAGCTGTATGCTTGGAACAATGAGAGAAACTTAAAAAATGTTCAGATTTAATGGCTGCAACTACAGGTGCAATGGCAGACTTCATCTTTTATTTTCTTTTTTTGTTTTTAATGATCCTTTATTGAAAATTTTTCCTTTATAGTACTTAAGTCGCTGGACATTCTACTGCACCACTGTTGATGTCGTCATGAGGGTGATGGCCATCAACATTGCAGCCCACAGACTAGGCAGTCCCCAGGATCTCTTCGATGGTTCCAGAAAGTTCTCCAGCCAAACATCAGTGCTGCATCTGTCAGGCAATGTTTACAGTCTCATCAAAAGTGATATTTCTGCTGTGTTTAATATTTTTCTGCTTCTTTCTGTCTCTTGTCGGCTCCTTGAAGGCTTTGATGATCAGGGCAGTGGCAGAGGCGCCACCCCAATCTGGGCCTTTTGACAATTGGATTTCAGCACCACTCTCACATCTGTGAACTGGATTCAGGTCAGCTAAGGCAGGTGTGCAAATAACAATAAAGTAGAAGGCAGAGTAAATATTACCAAGCAGATTCTTAAGTAAAATTTCTACGAGGCACATATCCATGTTCAGCATTTTATTTCACCCTGATTTTAACTTCTTACAATATTATGCATCTCTACATGAAAAACATGGTAGTGTTTTATGTAGTAGTTATTGTCCACTATGGGAGAGACTTTGATGTCACAAACATGGTCTCATATTTGAGGTAGACAGTGTCCTTCTTTGAGGGTGGGATCTAACTCCCGTCAAGGTAGACTGTTGAGATGGGTGAACAGAATGCCTACACCACCCTTTTGATTTCCAGTGAAATCAATTAGCCTTTGCTCTGCTCTTGACCTTCATCAGAACTTCCACGCACTAATCCTTGGTGCATCGTCCTGTGATAAGTCTAGCACAAATCAGTATCAGAATAACAATTTTCGAGATATTTGGAGAAGTGGCAAATGGAAGAACAATGGTCTTGTCTATTTTCTATGTCATGTGTTTTTGTCTGGGACAGGGAAAGAAGTCTATACCTGCTCCTTAGCAATGAGAGCAGAGTCATTCTATGAGTTGGAATGTGCACCTGGCGCACAGTAGGTCCTCTCTTTAATAGGCATTAATTTAATGACTGTGTATTCACTCAGTAAGCATTTACCAGAAATGAGTATGTGAATGAAGTAATTATCTACTGCTGGACCTCAGTAAAAAGAATTAAGAGAGCACTTGGTTCAGATCAACTGAACTCATTCTTTAGGGAAGAAGCATTTCACAGAAGTTAAAAAACAAAAATCCCCATGCTCAGATTATTTTTTGGAAGCTTTGTTTCTCAAATAGTAATTATTGAAGAGGGCGTATACTGTTGATGGGAAGCAAAAAAACAAGACAAGGGAACAGAAAATGCCAACGAGGTCCCGAGGGATGAATGGGGCCATCGGCCCCATAGAGGTGGCAGAGAATGCTGCCAACATGGGATCCTGGGAGCTCTGATGAGTGGTCCAGAAACTGGGGCTGGCCCTGTGGTGCTGGCCCGACTTAACACAGTATTGATGCCTGGTCAGCAAGTTCTGAGGCTGAGCTCATTATGCCCCATTAGCCCCTCTCCACCCAAACCTAACCTTCGACTGGACAGATCCAGTCCCCAACTTTACCTTCTGTTTTCCAAACTGCCTACCACCTGTACTAATTTCTTAATGTGCTTAGTATTTTTCTGCAAACAGACTCCCTTGAAAGGACTCAAGTTTGTTCATGAAGCACTTACACCATCTGCTTTATGAGTCACCCTTTGGGAGACCCTGGTCTACCCATTTACAGCCTGAAATATACCACCTTTGCTTAAACTCCTCTGTCTCCAAGCAGTAACATCGCTGAAGTAGGATGTGTTTTTGGGTGGGGGGCTTGGGGGAAGAGTGTATGTGTAATATATGTTGTGGTATGGAAATTGCCTAACACAATTATGGATTATTTTCTTAAGATTCATGCTTATTTTAAAATATAGTACCCTCACATACTGTCAATTCTATCATGTCAGCCTTTTCTTTTGTAGAGCTTTTGATACCTTAATTTTCTGGATTATCAAGGAAATTGGGGCTTAGATTTTATAACCTAAATTAAAAAGAAAGATGTTTGACAAATCTCATGAAGCTCGCTAAAATACAGGAAGTCCTCCTTTTAATAAAGATATTACAGTTGGTCCTCTGGGGAGTAATAAACACAACAGTCTTGTTTTCCCACCCTCCCCCCACTACCTGTTACATTTAGTGTTTCTACAGAATAGAAATCTTGTGTCCTACAAAGCTGCCTTTACGAGCTGGATTTATTTAGGATAACAGTAGGTGTTATAGATCTTGGTATCTCCGGCTTTCAGGGGCGTTTTCTTCTGATAGGCTTTCCAAAGGGATCTCTACTTTTCATCTGTGTTCATCAGATTTATGAAATCTGAATGACAGGGTATCAATACATAGAAACCTTGATGATCCTAAGTTCACTCTTCTCAGATCCCACAGAATAAAGCTTTAAATTCTCATGAACTGTTGGCTTCTTCCATTCTCTCATGCCACTCTACAGAGAAACTTGAACCATCAAAAGGCTTTAATTCTAAGGCACATTTTCACACAAACTTGAGAGTTTCGTATTTTATTATTTTGTTCTGTACTAAAAAGGATCCTCTAATAATTGGACTCCTGGGCTTAAATTGACTGGCTGTTCTAGATTCAACTTCATGCATCGGTAGGTATTTATTGAACATCTGCTGTGTCCCAGACACAGTGTTAGGTGTAGAGATGCAGCATCCTTCTTTCATAGACTGGGTTTCTGACCAGCTGGTTCACCTGAACTTCTATTACATTTCTTTCATTCCAAGGCCATTGTTTTTCTTTTGTTTTTACCATGGATGACTCCACACATATACTTACTTCCTGTGGCCAATGTATTCTTTTCAATTCTGGCTCTGCAAATAGCCCTGCTTATTGGTAGCTGTTGTTCCAAACTTTATGCTTATCTCAAGGGCTTTCAGTATGGGGTGCATAACCTGGGTTGAGATTTGTTGTAAGCAATAGGAACATGTCATTTGCTTAGGCAAAACAGACGTTTTTCTGTCTCTCACGAGCTAGGACTGGTGTGGCAGTGCTACCCCTCAGAGTCCTTGAGGCCATAGACTCCTTTTTGTGGCTAGCTGCAGCTGGCCTACATTCCCAAGCTTACTTCATAGCCCAAGATGGCTGCTTCCATGCCAGCCATCATATCTGCATTTCAGCCATCAAAAGATGAAGGGACAAAGAAACAAGGCTAAAAAATATGCAGCTGATGTTCTTTAAGCACTGTCTACTTATTTTTTCCTGCCATGTGTTCAGTCTTTGCTACTTGTGAGTATACTTTCCTTCTAACATCAAAGAGTAATTCTCTGTCATCTCTCTGAATACTTTATGGCAATGCATCAAGCTCTTTAATTCCAGAAGATCCCTGGCTGTGAAATGTGTTAACTATAAAAGAAAGAGGAAAAATGCAATATAATATTACTGATTTTTAAAATGTTTCTTTAATGTATCTTTAAAATGAACTAATAAAATTAAATAGTGATTAATACTCCCATTTTCCTTCCAGCATATTAGAAAGCCTCTAAAAATGTTGATGGTTTTCCCCATATTAACAAGAGTTATTTGATGGCACCTTTTCTTTCTTTCTTTTTGTTATTAAAGTATCATTGATATACAATCTTATGTTGGTTTCAAATGTACAACACCATAGTTCAACTTTTACCCGTACCATCAAGTGTTGGCACTTTTTCTTTTGTTAATGTTGTATTTGATTCTGACATCCTGTTTAAATGCTCTCTGAGCCACAGCATGAGCAGGATATTGATTTCAGTGGAACCAGAAAGCATCTTTTTGAGTACCTTTGACAGCTCTGGGAATGATTATGTTGCTTGGGGCTGAAAACAGGCCTCAGTTTAGGTGTCACTCCTTCTACCAATCCTAGTTATGGCAAACTGAAGAGCTTAGTCCATGCCTGTTTCCTAGCTGCACATCTGTGGTCTAATGTTTCCTGGGAGGTATTGACAGGCCACCATAAAAGACAGTAAAAAGCTTTTAGAAGGGAGCTGAGCTAGGCATTTCCTATGGTATCGTTTTCTTCTAAAGTTCTCGAAGCATTTCCCAGTCTGGGTTGGCTGGCTACTAAAGGACCACAGGGTTTCCAATGGCCATCGTAGGCAGACAGTCTTGATCTTCCCAAAGATGCACCATCCACATGGACAGCAGAAGCGTGCCATACATTCCTCAGAAAGGACATAGTGGTCATTCATTGTGTCTTAGGGGAGAAGGACTCAGGAACAAAGGACAAAAGCCCCGGCAGAAAGCATGGAGTATGGAAGGGCTGTGTGGCATGGCATTGATGTTCCTGTTGTCCTCCAGCCCCAAATGCAGCAGGTAAATTACACATGAAATCCCCACCAGGATTTTTGTGGAGCCTGATTTTCCACAAAGGCCTTTGCTGAGATCTGGAGCCCTGGTCATGCTGGCTTTTGTTTGTTTGTGTTTTGTTTTGTAACTCCCAGAGGTGCAGGAGTGTTCTGCTGGTGGGGGAGTGAAAGCTTGCCGCCGCTTCCTGGCTTGCACGCTGTTCCTTTCTGCAGGACTTGGGCCATGTAGGGACCATTGTAATTTTCTCCATGAGGAACAGAATATAATCTTTCTTAAAAGTCAGCTGGGGATACAAGAGGCTGTTGTTAGAAAGAAAATGACCGTGGAACACAGCATTTTCCCTCAGATAAAGCAGTTAGTTTTAGATGGGGAATTAGAGAAACACGTTGGCCCATTGTGTGTCTGAGCAGTGCTCTCCCCGACACTTATCTCAGTGTCAAATGACATTCTTTGATAGCTGTTACATCCCGGTCACACCCCCTTAATCTGACTCTGGAGACAGAGCAGAATTAACTCCAGGCACCAGAAAAAGAACAGAGGAAATGGGAGTTTTGCTTTTTTGGCGATGGTGTGGTTTCATTAGAGTTCATCAGTGTTTGCAGATTGCTGCCTCTGTTGTGGAAACACATGCTCTCCTGCTTTAGGACGAGAGTGGCTGCTGGTGGGTGGTTTTCCTGATTCCTGCTTCCCTGGGAAGCTGCGCAGGCTTGTGGCCCCAGATTCTCATTGGAGGTGCTGGGTTAGGGCTTAAGCAAAGACAGTGCTAAAAGTGTTCTGTCTTGTTAGCCTTTTGATCCTGTAATCAGTCTCTACGGCCTAAAAATACTCTCTAGATATTTTCAGTTAATTTGCTTTAATGCAGGTGCATATTTGTGGTTCAGACAGCCCTCTCCTTGCTCATCCTGTATGTGAAATAGCAGTGGGGCGGGGGGTGTCAGGGCCAGGCTAGGAGCCCCTCCTCTCCCCTGCCGGGCTGGGTAACTGTGGAAGTCCCCTACCCCATGGAGACTGGTTTTGCCAAGTGGGAAAAACAGCAGCTTCCTGGCAGCACCCAGAGTTGTTAGGGGCATGCCTGCATAATGCATCTGAGAACACTTTTAAAACTGTGAAGAATTCAATAAAGGCAGAGCATTGTCATCCCTCCCCTCAACAATGTGTACTTCTTCCAAATACAGATGTGGGCAGAGAAAGGAATTCATCCGTGTCAGCCAACTCTTATAACCACTTTTTTTTTTAATTTGGGAAAAAGGAAGGAAGAGGGTTTAAGAAGAGTTTTACAATTATTTGGAAAGGTCATTTAGCCATTTTGGCTCTGCCCACCCCTACTTTAAATTACCATGAAATAATGTTATTGATGCCGGGGTTCTTGTTTGCGGAGCCGAAGAATGAGCTTCACAAACAGTCAAGGTAGGAGAGCACAAGGTACAGGCTTTTATTTAGAGATAAAGTGAAAGTACAGAGCTCCTGGCTCACGCCAGGAGGGGACAAGAGAGTCCGTCATTGGTGCGTTGTCTAGGGGGTTTTATAGGCAGTTGAGGATTTTTCAAGAACATGAAAAAACTTAGGGGTGGGGACTTGTTAAGTGGTTCCTGAATATTAAAAATTAACTTAACTGTAAGGAATTTTCTGCCTTGATTTCTCTCTGGGACACCGGCGCCTGGGTCCGGGAGCCTATCAAAAGGCTGCCTGCCCAGCCCCCAAGGTGGGCTGAGGTATTGTCTACTTGCTAAAGAATCTTGCCTCTTGAACTTCCTGGGTGTTAAAATGCAATCTTATTTTCGAGATGGAATTCTTCCTGCCTTTTACCATGCCGTCTACAGCTGGGTCTGCATGCTAAGTTAGTTGCTCAGTTTGCAGAATTACCTCATCAGATCTGAAGGAGGAAAGACAAGCACATAGGCCTGAGCCTTTTAGTATGCTAAAGTGAACCTTACACATGGTTACAAATGATTAGCATAATAAAACATGTGCTACTCTTCTTTATCTGGGGAACATTAACTGGTTTCACTGAAGAATGATTCTAGAGCTCAATGTTTAACATAGAGTTTTAGCAGGGGGATTTCCTTGCATGTAGTTACATTGCTCTGATTGCAAATATCCTGCCCTGCCCCCTCTGGAGGCTCTCACTCTACTCTGACTACATTCATGGTCCCTGTCTCATTATCATTAGTAATTCTGTTATTACACATGTTGGTAGAAACACTGAGTCATCATTGACACGTCATTGGTGCCCAAGCTGGCCACAGATCGGGACTCAGTGGTTACGTTTCTGTCACCTCAGTGTTAGACCCCCAGGCTTCCCTTGTTTGGCCACAGTAAACATAAATGGAGTCCGGAGCCGTTCCTGGAGCTCAGAGCAGGAACATTAGTCAGTGTCTTAAAATCTGTTCTGTGGATTGGGTTGGGCAAGGCCATTTGGAAATGATATTTTCTGTAATTGGAATAGGAAATTGGCAATTTGCTCTAAAGATTCTGGAGAACTGGCCTATATGCTTTAAAGTGGATAGTAAAGCCTGCACTGTTCTCCCTTTAGGCCATTGGCAGCAAATAAAATACATGGAAATCAAGCAAAGAATCACACTATGTGGTGGAATCTTGACCGATCATTTAAGTGCTATATATCTGCTTTTTTTTATAAGCCTAAACTTAGAGAAATGCGATTTTTCTGTCAAGCAGATGATGTTCATGTCAAAGATGTTGCTGGAAGTGAATTGCCCTTGGCACTAGGGTCTCTTTGGGATCTGACTTGCAGATTCTGCATAGATTCTGTGTTATTGGTTTTAGTTGTTCTGAGGGGGGTCTCATCAATTGGTCTCTGCCTGGTGCCTCCCACTCCCTTCCAACCTAATGCAGCATTGAAAGAGGGTCCCCCATCAAAGGAACCTCAACTAGCGACCAGCCTGCTGAGATTTTATAGCTGTGGGCCTGGGGTTATCTCTGGGTGACAAAGAGGAGCAAATTGGGACCAATTAAAACACAAGACCAAAGAAACAAAAGACAGTCATGAACACATCTGCTAAGACTGGTTTTGCAGCAAAAATGTGTGAACTGCTGGTGTCTGTCCCCCCAACCCCCACCCTGTATGCTTGGACCTGTTGTTCCTCTTCTGCAGTCAGTAATTCTGAAATTCAGGTTGATATTTATTTATGTTTAAGCCTAGAGGAATTTTTTTGTGGGGGGATAGAAGGGAGGATCATTCAGGTAATTTTACGTGATTGCTAACGAAAGTCTTTTCGCTTCTTCATAGTTCCCATGGTGATTTTTTTCACCCAGCATACCATTGATCTTGTGGCTTTTAATTAGACTCTAAGTAGTCCCTAGGAACAGAATGTTGTGATTCTTTAGTTTCTTCTTGTATTTAATGTTTGTTGATTGTTAGTCAACATAAAATGGTAGAAAATCTATTCTGTTGATAATCTGTTTTAACATTGCTTGATACCATAATGGGAATATAAGGGTGTCATGAGAGCAAAATGAATTAGTAGTAAATGATCTTGCTTTTTTTTCCTTTTGAAAATGTCAATTCAGTATTCCTTCGGGATTACCTTGTATAAAGTCCTGGTTTTTAGAATTCACAGAAGTGGATAGACCGTAGAGGTTTCCAGTTTGTAGGCCTTAGCCTGAGCGTGAGGGTGGCAGGTTTCATGCAAGGGGTCAAGAATTTAGTATTATCTGTAAACAATAAGTATATATCTTATGTATATCTGTGTGCTATTACACTTTTTCAGGTGTATATAGATCCTGTGGTGATTAACCGAACAAATTCAATTTAAAAGCATTACTGAATTCATGATAAGTCTTCTATAATTATGTATTTTTGCAATAACTGAAAGATCTAAAATACAACTTCTACCATATGGGGATGCACATAATTTTTTCTAACTTTAAAAATAGCTCCTATCCTCGAAATGGACAGAAACCACTATTCTGAACTATTTATCAGAGTAGTGTTGATCCATATGTAAACCCAGAGATACCTAGGACAAAGGTATTTCCCCAGAGGTGTCTATGAAAGAACTTTCTGGAAAGCAAATTGTCAATGTTTATTATAATGTAAAAAAATCTGTAGCTGTATGTCCTGCCTACTCTGTGTGACAGCAGTCCACATTACTGTTTGATGGTGGTACTAACCTTATAAACAGAATAAATTAATCTCTCCTGGCTTTTCTTTATACCCACTTCCCTATCAGCCTTCATGATTTTCCCAAATGTTAGGAGGGAGATGGATTCCTTGTTTCTGATGGCTGGAAGTTTGGAAACTTTGTTGGAGGGTTGGTATGAGTTACAGAAGAACAAGACACCCTCTGTTCTGTAACAATGAAGCTTGGCCAAGCTTTAACTATGGCTACATGCCGCTCAGTGAATAAGTGCATGCTGCCTATCAACTGTCATGGGAAGCACTGGGGTTTCTGGGGGCACTTGGAGCAGAGGAACTGGAGAGAGCCTTGGAATCTCCAGAGTGAGTGAGCCTGGGAACCTGGCAGGGGGAGGCATCCTGTGCATCCTCAGCCCTGTGCAGGGATGCCTATGAGATGGGTGCAGTCAGTGGACAGAGCCTGCACTTTGTTCCTCTGAGTTGATCTGTCCACACAGAGCTGTAGTGTCTTTTATAAGATGTCTCCCTGTGTCTACTTCTGCAAAGACCACTGTTAATATATAGCAATTTTTCAATTCCTACACTGAGGAGTTTTGAAGAAGCTTGCTGCTTGAGGAATAAAAACACATACGCTGACTTAGAAAGGAATCATTAGATGTCATCTATTCCAATTTCTCACCGCCTGTGGGACTTCTGTAGAAAAGCTTCCTAGAAATCTGGAATCAAGAGTTCTGGATCAACTGAAATCAAGAGTGCCAGTTCTTATTCGCACACTTGAGTTACACCGAGGCAGAAAATAATATGACTAAGCCTGGTCCTGTGTGTAAACATTCTATTTGCTTAGGACTTGGGATGCCTTGGGAAAAATGAATGAGGAAGGGTTTCAAGGAGAGTGGCAGATGTGCACACTGGAGCAGAGCATTTGTCATGTGCCTTCTGGCCACAGCCTTTGGTCATTACCTTTCTCCCTGTTGGCAGAGGTTGGTGACAATAGAAGGTAGGTAATTCCTGTATCTATTTTTTCCTGTTTGGATAATGAATAAAATGTACATGAGCTCCAGAAGGCTTCTTTTCTTCACTGCTTGCCAGAGTGACTGGCTTGGTAAGAAACAAAACAAAGGCTGGCTAAGATGCTCATGCAATTTGTAGTGGAGGATCTGGTGTCCCAGCTGTGTACTTTTGCTTCTGGAGTCTGAAATGACACACATTCCAGGGGCCTGGGAAATTCCCAGGTGGCCACCACCATAAACACTATGTCACTGACCCTCATTAAACTGTGGCAAGGGTTCCAGGCTTCTAACCTTGGATGGTATAAGGGGGAAAGGAGTCTCTGTGGGGAAAGATGCCTTTAAAAGGCAATCTACTTGTGGGCAGAGTTTCTGGTGCCTCTGAATACATTTGATATAAATTTCACTTCTTCCTTATTGAATAATGGCTTTTACTAAAAATAGCTTTAAAAGGGACATCAGGATACAGCTGTAGCAAGACACAGGAATCAGGCTGGTTGCTGTGGATTCTGAAACTTTGCTTTCCTGAACTCATTGTGTGTGCAGTTTATTACCAGCCCAAGCCCCAAGGCTCATGTCATTCCCCAAGGCAAAAGGCATGTGAGCTGGTAAAAAGCATGCTCCCTAGGCATGCCTCCTCATCCATAGTTATTTCTATAATGGCAGCTATATTTTAGGCTGGGGCCTTTGAATTAGAAGCCCCCATCCCCACCTGTACAGATACATTCTCCTTCTGGACATGAAATACAAATGAGGGAGGGCATCTGTTGTAGTTTGGGAATGTGCATCCCAATGGCAGTGCTTATCTAAGGTCTAAGGGCAGGGCAGAGAAATGCTGACCACACTGGACACTTCCCCACTATGAGAGATGGATGATGGGGCAGAGGCAGAAGAACAGGGAGGGATGATGGTGGGCGCAACAAGCAGGTACTTGGTCAAACACCTAGTGACCTCTCTTCTACCCTGTAAAGAGGAGGCCAAGAAGTGCAGTTCTAGCACTTTCCAGCCAGCCACTGTGGGCATTGCCACAGTTGGGTTTTTCAGAGTTAGCAATCTGTCACCCTTGAGAGTTACCCACTGGCACGCCAACCCCCGCCAGATGTAGAGCAGCCTGGGTCTTGAGGTCCTCCTATGTGAAGAGTCTGCCACTCATCTAGGATAATTTTCAGGCTTTAGAAAAATTTTTGGAAAGCCCTGTTATGTCAGATCTGGCATGTGATATGATTCCAAGGGAAGCTTTGGGGGTGGCATTGGGCAGCTTAATTTCCCTTTGTACAGCTCCCATGTTCATGGCAGCATGTTCACAGCTGCCAAGATGTGGAAACAACCTAAGAGTGCTTCAATGGATGAATGAGTTTAAAAAATGTGGTTTATACATACAAGGGACTATTATTCAGCCTTAAAAAAGAAGGAAATCCTGCCATTTGTAACAACATGGATGAACCTGGAGGACATTGTGCTGGTGAAATAAGCCAGCCACAGAAGGACAATTACTGCATGATATGCTTAAATGAATAATCTAAAGAGTCAAACTTACAGAAGCAGAGAGTTGAATGGAGGTTTTCAGGGACTGGGAGGAAGGGGAGATGGGGAGTTGCTGGTCAGTGGGCATAAAGTTTCATTAGTGCAAGACGAGTAAATTCTTGAGGTCCGTGCAGCGTAAGTTAACGATACTATATTGGACACCTTGAAATTTGCTAAAAGGGTAGATCTCATGTTAAGTGTTCTTACCACAATTTTAAAAAATTAGAGCAAAACTTAAAAAATATGTAAAACTCACTCCAGATCCATGATTTTAAATCTCTGAGCTGACTTAGTTTCTGCCTCTTCAGTTTCCTTTGTCATGAGTTTCATGGTTTTTCTAACACCATGTAAAGTTAGTTCTTTCTATTTATCTTAAATATATCCCCTTCAGTCCAAAGTGGTCTCCTTTGCTCTGTGATTTCAGAGTTGCCGGGCATGCCCTGTTCACCTTTCTATGCTTTCCCTGACCCATTTTTTTTTTTTTGAGAGGGCATCTCTCATATTTATTGATCAAATGGTTGTTAACAACAATAAAATTCTGTATAGGGGACTCAATGCACAATCATTAATCAACCCAAGCCTAATTCTTAACAGTCTCCAATCTTCTGAAGCATAACAAACAAGTTCAAGTTCTTACATGGTGAACAAGTTCTTACATAGTGAATAAGTTCTTACATGGTGAAAAGTGCAAGGGCATTCATCACAGAAACTTTCAGTTTTGATCACACATCATGAACTATAAACAATCAAGTCAGATATGATTATTCATTTGATTTTTATACTTGATTTATATGTGAATCCCACATTTCTCCCTTATTATTATTATTATTATTATTTTTAAATAAGATGCTGATGATCAGGTGTGTGCCTATGGACTAAGTATTAATCCAAGCTAGACAAGGGCAACAAAACATCCACGGATGCAGAAAATTTTTCTCAAAACAGGGGGGGTGAGGTTCTAAGCCTCCCCTCTGTTGATCCCCGATTTCTCACCTGATGGCCCCCCCGCGACTGTGCCTGTCTTCAGTTGTTCCTCCCTTGAGGAATCTTACCCGTCTCTGGCTAACCAGCCATCATCCATCCCTGACCCATTTTCTAGTGGCGTTCACCGTAGGTTCCCACAGGATGACCTCTAATGTTATCTGTACAGTAGTGTACGGAGAATTCCCTCAAAGCCATGCGCCTTTATTATATTCTGACTTAGAAGAAACAACTTATTTTTCTTTCTCTTTGCTATTGCTCTGTCTTCTACTACATCAGGGCAAAAAGCAGAGCTGGCAAGGTATAGATTTCCAGGACTTGCTTTTCTTTTCTTTTTTATTAAGGTGTCATTGATATACAATCTTATGAAGGTTTCACATGAGCAACATTGTGGTTTCAACACTCACCCGTATTATCAAGGCCCTCACCCCCACCTCATTGCAATCACTGTCCATCAGCGTAGTAAGATACTATAGAGTCATTACTGGTCTTCTCCATGTCCCAGGACTTTCTTATAAACATCTGGCTCTTTTAGGTTAGGGAAAGAAATTTGATATTCTCTGGCTTCTGAAGATCTCTTCCAGAACTTCATTGGAAGATTAAGCATTTCCTTGATTTTGCTGTGCTTTATAAATGTCAGAAACAAAAATGATTGTGCTTACAACTCTCCTCCCTAGATGTCTGCCCTCTTCTCTCTAATCTGTCCCTAGTTCGAGTGGGAGAAGAAAATGGGGCACCAACTTCGAAGTGCTGGCACAGTCCCCTCCAGCGCTGCCCTGCTTGGCGGGGTCTCTTCCCTCCCCTTCATGTGGATTCTAGCTGGAGACCCACAGTGAACTTCAGGATCTGTGCTCTACAGCCTAGCTTTGCTTACTGCTGTGTTAGAAAATGGTCTCATCTGATTACTAATGAAATTTCCCAAAAAGCCCATAAAGACAATTGATTCTGGGTAGCAGTGTCGAGATTCTTGCATCAACTGAGTTCAAGTAGATAGGTGCACATTATGTGATAGAACGCTCATCAGATTAGTCATTAGATATGCAGACATGCACAAGAACATGTGAAAGAGCTGGAAACTAGATTCTTCTGTGGAAAACGCTTAGTTTGGAAAATGGATACCTGAGAAAATAAGAAAAAATGTTACAGTGTGCTGTTTCTGTTGTCTCTTCAGTGTTTGACATATGGCATGACTAGGGGTGTTGAGCTTAAGAATTGTTTCTTGAGCCTATAGTCTTGCTCTTACACATTTGTGTATTGATAGTAATGTTCTATTAAATGCACCCCTCCCCAGCACCTTACCAGAAAGAACAGTTATTGAGCTGAGAAGGAGAATCATCCCATATTCCAGTGATCCATCCAGCATCCTTCCAGGTGAAGATGGCATTTTGGACTGATATGCTTTTACTTGTAAACTAATTCTTAAGCCAAGCAAATATTGATAGAGCTATGTCCCATTTGCCACCCCTGATAGCTTTTATTGATCAGATCTAAAAAACAACACTAACAATAAACCTTTTTAAATCATAGTAAGCAAAGATTTTTTAAAAAGCAGTACTAGAAATTCAGTCCATGCTTAACTATTTCATTGTTACACCCAGAAATACATGGTAAAAAATCCTTCTTTAACCTGGGAGTTCTAGAGATTGATTAGCATTGTTCTCTGCTCTTGAGAAGACTGAGGCCTGGAATATTCAGTTTGTATGTGTATTTTAGTACATGTACTTTTGTAACTTTATTCTTAATTTTATGCTGAATAATTCCTTTTACTGTAGGACTTTAAAACAATTCATTTCTTTACCTTTTCTACTCTTGTGACTACATATAATTCATTCAGACCAGAAATTGTTAAATTGTTCTTCTGATAAGATACTTCACTTCTTGGTTTTGTGCATATTAGGCATCCAATGAATATTTGACTGATTTAATAATGACTTCTTCTACGCTTCAAATCACACCAGTAATTTATGGAGTAGAAGTTAGGGTAAATGTATGTGAAACTATCATTTGTCTAAATTCAGTATTTTTTCCCTTTACTGTAAATGAAAAATACTCACATTCTGTTTTCCTGACTATTCCAATGATCTATTATTGTTCAGTAAACCACCCCAAAATTCAGTGTCTCAAGACCAATTTTGTCATATTATTTCATGGTTCTTTGCGTAGGATTGGCTTGGCTGGGCAGCTGTGGGTTAAGATCTGTCATGCACTGTTGGTCTGACGTTGTCTGGACTGGAAGCCCAGCACTTTTTCACATGCACATGCATGTGTGGGAGTATGACCTGAAGAGTGGGGGGCTGGCCCAGCTTCTCTGTCTTTCCATGTGACTAGCTTGGGGTGTCTCCCAGCACCATGACTGTGGGCAGTCAGACTCCAGGGGCAGCATTCCACGCATCCACGGCCGAAACTGCAAGACCTCTTATGAGCTGGCCTCGGAACTCCTATAGGGGTGCTTATGTCGCAGCTTCTTGACCAAGCAAGTCACTAAGACCAGCCCAGATTCAAGAGGAAGGCAATTCGATTTTGTCTCAGTGTCAAGAGCAGCCAAGAATTTGCCTCAAAAGACAAAGTACATTTCCAGAATGATTGTCTAAGTTTGAGGTGAAGCAGATGGAAGGAGGCCTTGCCCTTTCGTGATACCATTTTGCTAAAGTCATGGGAGGATTTTGCCCATTTTCCTGTTTTATGGAGAGGATGAACCTTGGAGGAGACTTGAGTCATAGTAAAAACAATAGGTACCATTTACTGAGGACTTACCATGTGCTGAGCACATTCTCACTCATTTAATTAACCCAGCATCCTATAAAGTAGATATTTTTATTTCCATTTAATGGATGAGAAATCCGAGGCTCGGATGAGTCTAAGGAGCCAAGGTCATTTGACCAGTGAGTGGCAGAGCTTGTATCTGAGCCCTGGGCAATGGCTCCAAAGTCAGGGCTTTGTTCTCCTGAGGTGGTATTTCTTGAAAGGAAGAGGTCTTAATATGAATGACAGAACCACATCTGTCTGGGGCAGGATGGTCAAAGGCACAGTAGTTTGATAGTTGAATCTGGCCACAGGGTCTAGCCCCTTGCAGCGGGACCAACGGCAGCTCCCACATACCCAGCACTCTCTCCTGTGGGGCTTGTGGGGCCTGTCCTCTCTCTACCCAGTCCTCAGGGCCCCTTCCTTTCCTTTGTCCTGCCTCCCAGTACAGCCCACCAAAGTGCTCCCCTCCCTACGGGCAGCTGGTGAGCCCGTATCTGCAAGGCTGTGAATGACTGGGGTTTACACTGTGTCACTCAAAGGAATGTCCTTCCCAGTAGGCATTTCAAGAGAGTGTTTTGGGGGTAGGTGTGGCCTAGATATACCTAAATCACCTTGTGAAGGAAGCTTCCTGTGGTGGGAGAAGCATATTCACTGATGAAAATGTGTTACAAAGGTGTAGACATTCATTGACTCCAAGTATGTTCAAATAAGCAGGGATGAAAACAGATTGGAAGTGAAAATGCCAAGAAAGTTGCATTAGCATTATAGAATTATGAGTGTTCTTCAGTGTTATTTACATGGTTTTAAAAATTATTTTACAGATAGAAAAACTAAAGAAAATATCCTAAATGCGTTTATTGATACACTGAGAAATTACTAAGAAAATTTGAAGTTAGATACATTAATACCATGGTAGACCTAGATAAAGATAGTACATACATTATCTCCAGTTCATAAACCCAGGGGAAGGAATTGGGCCAAGGATAAAGAAAATGTTTTTAGAAAGCAAAAATAATAGATAGTCATCTTTGGGCAGTAAAGTATATGTGCATACATATTATGATTCCTTCCAAGTGTGGGTAGGGCTGGTGAATTTTTGCAACCTGAAAAATTCTTTAGGAATAGAAAGCCCTTCAGCTCTTGTGTGGAGGGGGGCTGCTTTAGCAGTCAGTCACTGGCCTTCAGTGGTTCCTGGCGGGCTTCCCCGTCAGCCTCCCCCAGTGGTCTTTCTCACTTCCCTAATTCTTGGGTCTCTTCCAGCACCAGGCACAGGGTAGCTCCATGGTCCTCAGACTCTCCCAGGACCTAATTTAAAGCTCAGGTTCATGTATCCCCACACCCAGGAGTGCGATTCCGGAGCTCTGGAGTGGGGTCTAGGGATCTGCTGTATGCCCCCCTGAGGGCTTCCGACATACGCTTTGAGCATAGTGCCCAGGAAGGCTTCAAGATGTGCTCGTCAGATGTACAACAAACAAGACATGAGGAATTTAGCTTTAAATATGGTTGTTTGGTCTGTAATCTTCGCCTTTTCCTGGTGATGTCTGTGTATTCTGGCCTTCTGGGGACCCCCCCTTTCCCAACCTGCTTTTCCTCGGGGCTCCATGAGGAAGTGGAATTTACATTGCACAACTGGCTTCCACAGAGGGATTCCAGCATATGTTCAGAAGTAGATTTGCGTTGGTTAATGCCATCTTATATGACAAGGAAGAGATTATCGCAGGAGGAGCTCTCTAAAATCAAGAGTTTAAGGTCTTGAAATAGCTTGGGAAAGTGGCTGCCTTTGTGTAGAAAACAGAACCTATTTTGCTGAGCACTGTGGTTGTAAAGCACCTAGGGAGAAAGATGGTCTTGGAAGAGGGAGAAGAGGAATGAAACAAAATGATAAATGGTTCAGCCTTTGAGCCCCACTCCCTGCCCCCAGCCAGCGCTGCCTTGTTTCGTAGCCAGATACGGGAGACCTGATCATGAAGATGCTCAGAGGCCCCGTGTATATCTGCTCCTCATTCATAAAAAGGGCATCGGGGCGGAGCCTCCCTCATGGCTCATCCTCAGGGTCAATGAAATGCTGTAGGTGAGGCACTCAGACAGGGCTGCTGTTTGTCTGGTGGGAGAATGCAGGTGGCGGTCCTGCGGGTGGGGACAGCCTCCTCCTGGGTGTAGGGAGAGCACGTCCGTCACTGCCTGCTGCTTCTGCCACCAGCAAGGGGACTTCGGGCAGGACATCCCTGTCTGTAGCCGGGTGGAGGGTGGGGGAACCTGAGCATGTTGTTATGAGGGCAGATGTATCAAGGGGAGAATTCACTCGGCCCCAGATATTTTCGGTAGGGTTGCCCCGGGCATGCCTAACAGGGCACCTCATCGCCAGCCCAGAGGAGAGCAGGAATCTCAGCAGTGGTGCCACGATGGAGTAATTTTCTGTGACATCAACAGGAATCTGATAAAGCAGAGCTTTCCACTTCCATGAGTCTAAATGGACAGGCCCTTATCAAGTTCCACTGTGCTCAGGGAAGGAGGAGGGAAAGGGAGAAGCAGTCAGTGTTCTTGAGGGGACAAGGGGGTTTGATGACTGGCAGCTGCGGGAGGGCTGCCTGGACAGGGCAGCCTGGTGACGGGGCAGAAAGCACTGCACGACAGCAGTGGGAAGGCCACAGGCCCTGCCCCACCGAGCTGAGGCTGCACTGCCTCCTAGAGCCCGGGGTGTAGACATCAGAGAGAGGACAGTTGGGGGAGCAGGGCGCCCGCAGCTCCTGGCTCCTATAGTGTCGCTTTGCGATCCGGAAGAAGCGTGTTGTAGCTCATGCTTCAGGAAGTGGGGGTCAGTCTGAGGATTCCTTCTCTGCCTCTGTCACAGGTTGCTGTTAAGAGCAAGTGAGTTATTTAAAAAGGGATGGGATGCTGGTTCTGTGGGGACAGGAGAGGTCCTGGGGAAGGGTAGAATTTTTGTCACTGCCTCTGCCATGCTTTCCAGGGGGCTGCACATGGTGGTGCTGGACAGCAGGCAGACTCCTGGTCGGGTTAGGACTGATCTGAAATTCCTAGCAGATAGATGGTGACCTCGCTTATGGCTGCGCCAGGCTGGCCGCTCGCACTGTTTCCTGAGGCTCACCACTGCTGGGATTGAATGCTCTTGCAGGGCCCTGGGAGGAAAAGCTTTAAAGAAAGCCCCCTCTGGGGGTGCATGTGCTCTCTTGTGCACATCAGAGCTCCTCAGACTGTAACTAGCACCTGCTCCGTACTTCTGACTCTGTTAGCAGCTCTGATGCAGATGTTGCATGTTCAAACAGGCTTCCCCATCACTTTTAGGAGATAAAATAGATACTTTTCACATTACATGAAAAAGGTGTAAATACTGCATTTTCTTTCTTCTCCAGGCTTGGAAATAAAAATTGTAGTTTTTAAAAAAATTTTGTTTTGCATTGTTTATCTTTCTAAGTTATTGTGTTGTAAGAGATAGAGAATCACAAAGTTGAAATAGGTTGATGAACAACCCTTGCAGTGGATGTTCAACCTTGAGCATTATTGTCTGTCTTAGCCTGATTTTCTGTTTAGCTTATTTATCTGTAGCTATGAAAATCTGTGTGTACTTACATGTTTCAGAACTCCCACTAATTTTTTTCCTATAAAACATGGAAAGATAGTTGATACTTTTATTGTGTTTTGTCTAAATAATCTCTGAAAATGTAAGGCAATAATTTCTGTAGATAAGCAATTTATGTCTCTTAAGGTAGTATTTTTATCTTACTTTTCTGTCCTTTTCTTTGAAAATCTACACAGAAGATGGGCAGTTAACTAGAGAGAGGGGAGTGGTTGTGAGTGAACTGATTCCACACATACCCGGTGTCATCGAGGGCAGGCCCCCACCTGCCTTCGTGGCCTCAGCTCCTGCTCTCCCCACAGACCACCTGCTGTTCTTGTCACTAAGTGTGGTCAACACTGACACCTTACCACCTTCGTTCACATTGTTCCTAGACTTGGAATCATTCACACACTACTTTCCTTCCTGTTCCTGCCAAAACCCGACCACTGGCCCCTGTGGGAATTTATCTCTAGTAATTATACCTAACACAAATTGTCACTTCCTCCAGGAAGCCCTCACTGCTCACTCCAATTGGGAGTGAGTGAACTTGACCCATTCTTGATACTCCTTTTTTTAGCACCATTCTTGAAGTGTTGTTAGGACCTGATGATTGGAATTGTTATCAATTGCTCTCAATCTCTCTCTCTTTCATTAGATCATAAGATCTCGAGGTGCATGGCTTGGTCCTGAGAGAGATGTCCTTGATTCAAGAGTGGGACCAGGACTGGGCATACCCAGCGGCTGGTGTCCAAACTAGGAGGTCCTGAGGGAGTTGCTGCTAGTTTATAATCTAAAGTATAAGCACCAGAGCCTGTAGCAATCCCAGAGCCAGGCATGCAGAGCCCAAAGTTGGTAGGGCGCGGGCCCAACCAGGCTGTGGCTGGCAGCTGCATTCAGACAGATTGTGAGAAAGAAGCTGTGCCAGGGCTCTGGAGGATCTGGGGCATCCCCAGCGGGTGTCATGTCCATGGCTTTTTGCTTGGGATAACTCAGAGTACTGTAGGTTCCCCTCCATACTGAACAATGTACCCCTGTGCCCTCTCCGTGGGCAACTCATGGCAGGGCCCACCCCTCCCTCCGCCTGAGTAAGAAGGAGCCGCCTTAACTGAGGCTTCAGCTTCTAGCTCTTTCCCGTTTTAGCAAGCAGGACTTTCAAAAGCCAAGTGTCCTATTTCTTCCCCTGACTCCATAGCCTCTAGCAATTCCCCATAACCACAGGGACTCAGTCAGGATGGGTCCAGGTGTTACATTTGTTCTGAGGTGTGTCTCAGCTTCTGGAAGGCGACTGCTCATCACCATGACACCTTCCACTGCAGTTCCAGCTCTGAACCACCTGGTCGAGGCAGGAACAGCTTCACTCCTTTGGCCTCTCTGCTGTTGGTTGAGCTATGCACTGGTTTTCATCTGTCATGAAGTCTAGCTGGGGTGCAGGTATAAGTACAATAAGATACGGGCCCTTGCATCCCCTGAGCACAGTCCAGCAGGCTTAGCTGCTGTTGGGGGGTCATCTCTGCTCCCTCTTGGGTGCCATTCTGAAGGGTGCCATGTAGACGGTCCTCTCTGTGAGCCTGTGCTCTGAGGGCAAGAGGATGACCCTGGCAGGCTCTACAAGCCAAAGGGCAGAGTGAACGCATGTGTTAGGGATGCTGCCCCTATGGACGGCCGCTGGGCCGGATAGTCTCTGGAGCATTTCCTCTTACCACTGGAGCCTTCTAGGGCTCCTAACAGGGGGCAGAGGAACCATGTCTGCTCTGTGTTTTTGTATGAAATGAATCATGGTTAGCAGCAGTTCCTATGTACATACAGGGTAGAAGGCTGAGGGTGGCAATCAATTTTACTAAAAGTGTGACTCCTGGATGCAGTCCCAAAAGACTGAGAGCCTTCAATAGGCCAAACCGTGTGAGGCTCCAGAGTCCCTGCCACATGGTGCCCCGTTCTGGTTAGGGAGACTGCCACTGAACAGCTAAAGAAGAAAGGCTGTAAGTATAACTCAGGATAAGAGTCACTGAGAAACACAACACAGAGCTGTGAGAGAACATCCAGGGGCCTTGGGTTCCAGAGGCCCCGAAGCCCTCTGTGAAGAGGTGACGTATTTAAAGTGGGACGAAAAGAGGAGAAGGACCTGAGTGTGGAGCTGGGGGGATGGTGTTGTGAGCAGAGGGGACTGCATGCCTCTAGGATGTACGGAAAGGAAAGGGCAGAGGGCTGGGGTGGCCTTGTGGGGAGCCAGCAGGGTAGGAATCAGAGGCCCAGCCAGGTAAGGTCTTGTGGGCTGTGGTGGAGAGTTTAGAGTTAATTTTAAGTAGAACAGAAAGCTATTCAATGGTTTTGAAAGGATCATTCTGGCTACTATGTGGAGAACAAATTTCCAGGTGGGAGCCCAGTATATTTTCTGCTTTCCTTTCCTGTTTCACCCCTGAGCCTGTTCTGCTTTGCTGACCTCTGAGGAGGGAGCCTCACCGGCCCGCGCGTCCTGTGGCCCCGGGTGGTTGGGCCAAGGGAAGCACCTCAGTAGTCTGCAGGCAGGGAGGGGAGCACTCAGGGGATCCATTCCTGTATCCTCTCCCTACGGCAGCGCTTTGGTAAGAGCTGAACCTGGGCCCATGGCCACAGCCCTGGTCCGGAGGCCTCCCCTCGCCTGAGCGCCTCTCACCTCCTGCCCTTCCACCCAGGGGTAGTGATGGCTTCTTCCTCTTGTTAGCTGTGGGGCATATCACCTCTAGTTGGTTTCCCTTAATTCTGACTATGTATCAGTTAAGAGCCCTTTATAAAACTCTCTCCAGTCATACCTTCTCGATGGTCTGCCTTGTGACCCCGACCAACATCCAGGGCAAGAGTGGCTGAAAGGAGGTCAAGCAGGAGGTGGCTGCCACAGTCCAGGTGGAGCTCTTGGCAGCTTGGGCCAGAGTAGCATCTGTGGAGATGCAGGGAGAGAAGGTGGGTCTGGGATACACTTCAAAGGCCGGTTATGGCTTGCTGGGTAATGACGGTGGCCACCCACACAAGTGGCTCTCTATCCAGGACAGGTGGTGGGATTTGGGGACTTTTTTTGGTTCCCTGACCTTGAGTTCCAGCAGAGCCATCTCCTCTTCTCCCTCTGAATCATGGTGTGTGTTACTCTGTTGTTCTGCTTCTCTGCCCCTTGAGCTTGGTGCCACTGTTCCTTCAAGTATCATATTTCTTCACATCCTTGAGGCTGTTTGTTACATTGGTGTGTCTCTTTCAACATGGTATTATTTTGATCGTGCTATTCAAGTTGCCTTTAATTTATCTCATGGTTTAGAAATAAGAGTGGTGGAAAGAGCCATGTCTGTAAGTTCTGTGTAAGGTTTGTGCAGCTTGTCTGAGTTAGAAGGCAGCCATGGCATTGTATTCGCCTGCCTTTTCAGTTTCCCCTTGCAGACACGGGTTATTCCCAGTAACTGTCATCATTATAGTTGAACTAGTTGAATGAATCTGGGTTCATTCTCATTTATTGGAGCCCTATAAGAGCAAGGATCTATCTGTCTTATTCATTGCTTCAATGCCAGCCCTTACAACTGTGCCTGGCACATGATAGGGGCTCAGTAAGTATTAAAAGACTACGTGTAAAAATGTGTTGGCCACACAGCCTCCTAAGAGTCTACTCTTAGGAGACTCTTGACCTACTATTTTCCATAACGCTCACATCTGTTCCACAGACTCTGAGGAAGCTTTCTTCATACAGAGGGTGCTGCCTAGGGAGGGCAGCATGAAGAGAGGCCATGGAAACTGTATTTAATAATAACTACTACTTTTTCTCTACCCTAGAACCAGGGTCCGTGAATCAGACTTTAGTCTATGTGTGGACAGGGAAGATCTGGGTTCAGAGAATGGATCTCAATGAATTGATTAAGCAAGACAAGCTTTTTTTCCATGACTTGATCAATTCTTGGCACATGACATTCCCATCAATGCTACTTTACATAGAGAACACTCTAGAAAAAGTGATCTCATGATAGTCTTCAAATTCTGGGAATTGGAGTTTTCTGGGAAACTATATGTAAATATAAACTTGGCCTCTGATAGTAGCCAATTGGAAATGCTTGGTTCAAATGTCTAAAGTAGAGGGACGACACCTCAAGTGTGTAGAACATTCTAATGTCTGTATTTCATTTGCTCTTTCTCCCATAAAATAATCAGCCTTACACTCAAGCTAATCAACACCCTCTTCACAGCCCCGCAGCACCGTGGCTTAATTGGCCTGAATTGTTGCTCTCACTGTGAACAGTTTGCTCTATTCTCAAGTCTGGATTTGATGACTCTAATTATCCTCAAAGTGCATCCAGGCAAGAAGAGACAGCGTGTGAGGGAAAGGCCTCAGCCGGGCTGCCATCAGCATGCTGATAGCATGTACAAGCAGATTCTTCTCTCTGGGCAGTGTTTCCCATGTGACTGTCTTGCAGGGCATTCCAAACTGTCCTGAAATGCAGTGTGTTGCACAGAAGCAAAGCCAACCCTGCCATCTCAGCCCTTCTTTAATCAGCTCATCTTTAGAAAATACTGGTTTTCTACCTGCTCATGTTCTGTAAGTGTTTCTGTGGAAGCCCTGTTCTTTGCAGAAGGTTTTTCCTGACCAAACAGCAGTTTTGACATAGTTTCTGACTGGGAGCCTCGGGCACTGCATTAATTGTTCATGAAGTTCATCTTCATAAGAGAACTGCCCTTAAAATTGAGTGAAATATGTTCTTCAATATTTTTTGAATCCAGCAACTTGCTTTCTTTTATACAAAATGACAGTGGGATAATGTCAGAGTGCATGCAGGCTGACTGTAATAATAATAATGATTACTGGCCTTGGCTGAGACATACAGTACAATGCTTTAAGCCATCTCATGATCATTACCAGCTAATTCCTAGAAGCCTTTCTGCTGTAAAGGTGATTATTGTTGCTCCTGCTGAAATTACGTATAAGAGGAGCAGGTTAGGAAGTCAGAATGTGGTGAAGCCCTCTGCACCCTGTTTTGTCAGACTTCTGCACCCTTCTACACCCTATTTCACTCTGTGCTGTGTGTGTACATTTGGTCCACGAGCAGGCCAGGCTTTGTTATTTTGGGAGACTTTATGCTCTCTTCAGTCACTTCTCCTTGTGATATGCTTAAACTTTCTGTGTAATGCAAAATACAAAGGCATCCAAGGGCCTTTGGACATATCCACAGACGTAATTGAACAAAACTAACCAGAAACGCTCCCTCTGAAAATTTCCCATAACATTATATAGAGATGGTGAAGCTGATAGAAGTGAGAGGATTTGGTTCATTTAAAAATAATGTAAATGTTGGAATCATAGACTCTCAGACCTAGAAATGAACTTAAGGCCCAACACCCAGCAGATGATGGACGTCAGTAGTGCTGGGGTTTGGGGCTGGGGCTGACCGGTGACACCCTAGAGCATTGTAGCAGGACCTGTAATCTGCTTTCTGTGGGGGCTTCCCTTACTGCCAGCCTCTCCAGGCCCCTCAGGGAGGCAGTTTTGTTTGTAGAAAGGTTTCCAGGAGGAAGTAGAGGAGCAAGAAAGTTTGGAATATAACTTCCCTTTTCCTGCTGGTAGCTTTCCTTTTATTTAAAAGTTTCCTCTCTGAGCCTTTACCAAAAAGTTATTTCTTTAGATTGTTCTCATTTGTTTATGTGGTTGGGTTTTTGTTTTTGTTTTTCTGCTTTTCTGGCCCTCCCTGGCCTGTCCTAACCCAGAAAGCATGCTTTTCCCACATTGATTCTGTGTCTCTGGCAGTGACATGCAGCATGCCAGTGACTGAATCTTAACATGACTAAACCTTTTTACAAATTACAATTTAAAATCTACACCTGTTTCTGATTTTTTTTCCTCATTTTAGCACTTAGTGACTGTATTTGTATTCCAGACAGTGGTATTTATTCTGTGATGCTGTCATTTACAGGCCTTGGGTCTGTGTGACCAGCTCCTAGTGTGCTCTTGATGAACAAAACTCTCAGGGTCAGAGTCATCACATCATGACATACGATGGCAGCACTAAGCTTATACCCCTTCACCAGGCCACACAGTGACACTTAGGGCTATGTGAATACTCCATGTCCTGTTAAACTTGCCGGGCAAAGCAGCTTCTACCTGTATTATCTTGGGCAACTAACAAACTCTAGTTGACAAATCTTCACATAAAATGCAGGCAGCGGACAAGTGAGTGTGTGTATCCCTTCCAGTTCTGCAATTCTGATTCTTGCTCCTGTGTGTGTGTGTTTTTAATTCTCCAAGTGAGATCTTGAGTCACTTGTATGATTTTCTATCCTCACTTCAACAAGCACATAGAGAGTATCTACAAAGTGCTAGAAACTTCCAGAGGTGGAA
Source organism: Manis javanica (assembly GCF_040802235.1). Lineage (NCBI taxonomy): Eukaryota > Metazoa > Chordata > Mammalia > Pholidota > Manidae > Manis > Manis javanica. The sequence continues at coordinate 72,077,958 of NC_133168.1, forward strand.
AATACTGATTATGCTATCAAGGAACACAGTCCAGTGTGGGAGATAGGAAGGAAACAAACCTTGGAATGAAGTGGCTAGTCAGCCTGCAGACAGCAGCGTGTGCCCGCTGCCCTGGGGGCTCACAGGGAGCTGGAGAGAAACCCTTCCCAGAGGAGGTCACACTGGAGGGACGTCTTGAAAGCGAAATGTGATTTAGTGGGGTAGAGAAGTAGGGCAGGGGTGGAAAGGACTGGGGAGGCTCAGGGATGGGGTATATAGAGGGGCAAAAACAAGAGGAAGCATGAGTGCTGGGGACTGTCCTTAATGGCAGTGGCTGCTGTTTACTGCATGCCTCCACTGAGTTAAATAGTTAGTGTTAGCATCATTTTTCCAGTGAAGACATTGAGACTTAGAAAGTTAAGTAACTTCCAGAAGGACACATCAGCAGTGATTATAAAAGAGCAAAATTTGAACTTGGGTTTTGTGAGACCAAACTGCAAGCTCTTGTCTCCATACAAACTTCCCTCCATCTGTCTTTCTACCTCTGTCTCTCTGTCTCTTTCTCTGATAGGGGATGCAGAAACACACCTTTGCCCCCTGGCCTGGCTGCCTTGCTAGGAAGTGTGGGTTTCATTCTGGAGGTGGTGGCATTGAGCTCAGAAGAATTTCAGGCAGGAGGGTGACATAATTAGGCAGAGAGGGTGACGAGAAAACTGCGACTGTTCCAGGCCAGCTGGTCCCTTCTACTGGGGGGGACTCAGCTCCAGCACAGCACCGGAGAGGGCATGAGTGGCCTTTGGGGTCCCTTACACCTGGTATTCTGTCTCTTTTCCAACATTAGCTTTGCTTGTGACCTGAGACCTCAGTTTCTTTGCAAAACTGTGACAATTAAAGAAAATCCCAAGTAAAGAAAAAAGTAATATCAACTTCAAACTATGGATCCTTTACAACATGCCTTTGCTGAGCATTATGCCACTGGATCCTCATAAGAACCCTGTGAGGTAGAAACAATTAGCATCCCCAAAGTGTAGATGCTGACTTTCCCCAGGCCCCACAGTTTGTAAAAGGTTACCCGGGATTAAACCACAGATCAGAGCGTTGAACCTCTATGCTTACTGCCTTTTAGAAACATGGGGCCTGGTGCATGGTTGACAGCCAGAGCTTTTATCAATACGATTATCATTGTTTATTATTGTTAAGTATTATTAACAAGGGTCTGAGAGCCAGGCAGGAGCTGAAGGAAGATGGTGGAACCCAGGCTAACAGCTTCACCACTGCCAGCCGAGGTTTTTCCTCTTTCCCCGGGCCCTCTCCCACCCCAGACACCAGAGCTGCTCTCTCCACCCGACCCCAGCTCTCAGGCTCTTTCAGACTTTTCCTCTGCCCGCCCTGGGTTAGGGCTGCATGCTGCAGGTCTGTCCCCTGTTTCCTGGTAGGAGTGGATTCCTCCCAGTTGCCATAGGCATGGATCCTGGGGATCTGCATCATCCCATTCCAGGGGAAAGGCAGCCAGGCCCCACCCTGCACCTCCCCTCTCACCTTTTAGGGTTCCTCAACACCCAATTCTCTTTCCAGTCACACCTTGCTTGGCATTTGGCAGCTGACTTGCCTTTTATCTTCTGGGAAAAGAAGTGTGAAAGAAGGTTTGGTTTGGAGAAAATGTTTGCTGACCTCTACTCCTCTGTGGTAGGATTTCAGGCCTGGGACTCTCCCACCATAGAGCCGGTGGAACAGGTTCCTCCTGGACTTCAACTCAAGGATTTCAGGCATATGCTTTGGGGAGGGTCTTTGCATCTGAAACCCACTTCCCCTGGAGTGTTGGTTCTAGGAGAGGGTGTGGAACTTATGTGTTTAATAGGTGCTGTCATCATGTAGAGAAACCCAGAAAGTTTAGCCCGAAACTCATGGTATAGCATCCCCTTTTTAGTATTTAAGAGCTTAGTTTTCCAATGCCAAGTGGTTCTTTCATTACAGTGTGCAGCCTGGCTTTGCAGACAAGCACATTTTCCTTGGCCCCCATTCTCTCAAGGGTCCCGGGTCATTAACTGTCATTTCAGCATTCACTGCCAGGGTTACCTTCTCAGGTAGAACATGACCATCCACAAGGTCCTGGTGAAATGTCTCTGGGGTTCTTTCAGTATGTGGGCTGTGCTTTAAAAATAGCGCTACATTTGCCTGGACAGGCTCGGTAGCCTCTCCCCTTTCCAGGAGTTGGCATTCTGAGCTTGGTGTGGAGGCACCTTGATGTGGCTTAGTGCATCAGCAGCAATCACACCACCTGTTGAATTTCCACAGCCTGTGGACACGTGCTTCGTGAGCCTGAGAAGGAGTTGTTACTCGTTTTTAATGGATTTACAAGATAACCTAACACTATGCTCCGTTTGTTTACTGTTGAAGTTTGTGGTGTTTTGTGTGAGTCAGTAGGCTTGTCGTCATCAGAACTCTGTCCTGAGTTGTAAAAATGCTTACAAACGGAGGCTGGAGGCAGCCTGCCTCATCCGATTGGCGACTGTTTCTGAAAATTTAGACGGAATCTCAGATTACTCATTTTCATTGGATTCTTGCTCTCTCAAGGAAGAATATTTAGAGTGGAAATTTTTAGGGAATGAACACATTGCTGGAGACTTTAAGTCAACCTGATACATGAAACAAACTCAGGTGTAACTGCTTTTTCTCTGTCAAAGTTGCTGCAGCATGAATTGAACAGCACCAAAGGAAATCCCCTAACAAGAAGTGTTGGTTTTTGAAATTTGCAAGAAAAAATGGACACTTTTTTAAATACCTTTTTTCTTTGTTCCTTTTCAACTGTTTTCATTGAATGGTTCAAAAAGATCATAATGTTTTTCTCAAGGCTTAGCCATTTTAAATTTTAAAATCATTTTCAGGATAGAATGTGAATTGGGTTGAGGCATTCTAATGTTGATGCTCTCTGGAATTTGAAATAGGAGATAGTGGTTCTTTGGGAGAGGCAGAGTTTAGTCTGAACAGTGAAACCGAACTCCGCCTCCTCAAAAGGTTTGGGGTAGAGCAAGACCTTGCCTTTTTTAAGGCAATATGTGTTTCAAAGCATTGTCACAGTTTTTCTTCAGTCTTTAGAACCTCCTCGTGAGGTCAACAAAGTAGGCGTTTTTCTTTGTTTCCATATGTGCTGAATCACGGGCTCACAGGCTAAATGGCTCGCTTAAGCCCCCAGGATTGGTGAGTTAAAGCTTGAGCATACTAGTCCTCTTTTCACATCCATTCAACAAACATTCATGGAGCATTTTACATGCTGGGAACTGGCCTGTAAAGAATGTGGGCTTGTCTAAAATTGGGCCTGGTCCTCTAAATGCCCCATGAAGCTTGCCAGATCCGAGGCACTTCCTAGCGCTTTCATTGTTTGGTCATCTTCATACACTCAGCACGTATTTATTGATTTTAAGAGGTAAAAGACACCCGTGATTCAGCCCTCATGGGGCTCACAGTCTCATGAGAAACAGAGACCAAGAACACGTGAGCCAACACAATGACCAATGATGAGGAAGGAAACCCACAGGGCACTGAGATACAGAGAGAATAATACTTGGGTGTGGGATGGGGAACTGCCCTCTGATAATCCATATTATCAGAGGAGGAGAAGGGGAGAAGGGGCTGGCCAAGTTCATGGCTGAGATGGCCTGAGGTAGGAGCCGGCATAGCCGGGGCTGAGATCAAAGGCAGCAGGGCCTGGGGATGAGCTAGGAGGCTGGGTAGCAGCAGCACAGCCCTTAGAGCGGAGGACCGGATCTTCCTCCCAGTAGGATGGAAGTCACTGATGGATTTTTATGGGGACTGATGGGATCAGATGTGTTGGTTTGAAAGCTCACTGTGGCCACCCAGTGAGGAGTGGGTTCGATAGGCAGAGTGGTCCGGAAGCCAGTTAGGAACCCACTGCAGTAATGGAGAGGTGGTGCTCACCTGCCTGGGTGCCAGTGGGGAGGTGACCAGGAGCGACAGGTCTGGGAGGTAGAGCCTTCCTACTGACGTCAAGGAGGTGGGATGAGGGCAAAAGGGAGGGATCAAGGGTGATGCCTGTGTTTCTGGAGGGAGAAATGGGGATGGTTATGCCATTTATTGAAACAGATCTTTTTTGGGGGGGGGAGGAAGTAGAGATAAAGATGTATGAGGGTCTCAAAAATTATTTTTGGTGTCTTTAAACAGATAAAATTCTTGTTGATTTACAGTTTTCCCATTCTGTTTTAAATGCTTGAATCTGCATTAGGAAAATTACCTGGGTATTTATCCACTTAATATTTGAAAAGTACTTAAACAAACATGTATTCCACAGCTAGATGGCCAGCACTACTGAAAGCCCCGAGGTTTGGGTGATGAAGAAGGAATAGATGTGATCCTTGGTCTTAGGGAATTTTTAATCTAATTAAAAAGACAAGGTGTATCTCTCCGAAGCCCATAAGAAATTACCACTTGTAATTATCTAGAAAATTCTAAAGGCAGCATGTAATCAAATGCATAATGTAGCATGAATTATATATAAGATGTTGAGAGAACATGCATACGGCATGGTTTGGGGCCCATTCAGTAAGTCAAGAAGGGTCTCGCGGAACAGTTGAGTAATGAGCTAGACCTTGAGGGGAGTGTTGGCTATTGCCTTGCATACAGGACAAGAAAGATAAGACACAAATGAGGCTGTGTGTAAGGGAGGGAAAGTGCATGAATAAAGCCACAAAGGAAAGGAACACACAAAAGTGAGGGTATTGTGATAAAATAATAGTAATAACTACCAGTTATTGAATGCCTATAAATACCGAGCACTTTGGTGGGAGCTTTACAAAAATTACTTTGTTTAAATCTTAAAGTAATACTACACGTGTCCCTGTATTACATATAAGGACAACAAGGCTTAGAGAAATAAATTATCCAGGGTCATTCAACCAATGACTCATACACGGGTTACAGCCTTACTCCTTCATGATTTCATTGCTCCCTGATGAGAAGAGGAGCTGGGGTGGACAGTGCAGGCGGAGGTGAATCTCAGTGCCCTTGCACAAGCAAGGGGCCGCTCTGTCCCCGGAGCTCCCTTAAGAGCTAGTTTGAGAAGATAAAAGTTTGGAGTTGATTCAGTGAGCAATATGAAAACCGCCAGTTTCTTAAGCAGGATAATAAGATAATGATCATGTGACCAATGATATCCACATAGATAAACTGGTAGAAATACAGGTGGGGTGATCACACAGGTGGATTCAAAGGTTTTGAACACAGCCAGCCTCGTTCTTTAATGTCAAAACATTCTCAAAAAAGTTAAGAACAAGACAAGGACGTTTCTGTGAGCACTGTCCCTTAAAATTCTTCTGGGAAAAATAGCCAATTCAATTAGATAAAAAAATAAAAGGATGTAACATAGTGGAAAGACAGAGGCAAAATTATCATTATTTGCAGAAGATGTAATTGCTTATCTTTTTTCAGGAAGAGAATGAAAAATCAAGAGAACCACAACTATTAGAAATAATGTAAGAGATATCTCAGATGGCTTGTTGTAGATTTTTAAAAAATACTTCCTTAATACAATGACCAACTACAAACATGTAAAAAATCACTCAAAATTTTAACCCAACACCTAAGTAGTTTACACCTAGGAAGAATGAAGAAATGGGCAGTACTCACAGGAAAAAGAAGGGATAGGACCTACTGAGGGATACAAAAGCATTATTTGACTAAATGGAGAATTATATTATGTTTCTAGACAGAAAATTCAATATATTAAAGATGTCAGTTCTCCCCTAAATTAGTTCATAAATTTAATACAATTCCAGTCAAATTATAGCATGATTTTTTGGGGGAAATTTTTGAAATAACTCTTGAGTTCATCTAAAAGAAAAAAAATGTATGAATATATTTGGAAAAACTGAAAAGTCAGTAGTAAGGTGTGGGAGGATGGGGCATTTTATTTATAAATAATTAAATTATGAATTTAATTATCATTAAAGCTGTGTGGTTCTGATTCCAGGATAGATAGAGAAGTTAATGACACAGAACAAGACTGAAGAATATACAAGAATTTAATTTATTATAAACTCAGATATATGATAAACTTTACATCAAATCTAGATAGATTAAAATTTTTATTTGAACAAGTGAAAATGTAAAAGCAGTAGAAAAAAATATCAATGACTATAATATTTGGGTGAAGAAGGCCGTTAAAAACATTACATGACAGAAAAATTTGGTAGATGTTACTACATAAAACTGAAAATGTGGTTAAAAAACAAACTTCTTAAGTTTAAAGACAATGAAGATGGAAAATTATTTACAAGATACTTATTAGACAAAAGCTTATATTCTGGGAACAATAAGACAAAACATTCACTTAGTAGAAAAATGGGTTAAGGATATATACAGTCAATTCACAAAAGGATAAATACTGGTTAACTTCATTAATAATCAAAGAAAGGAAAAAGAGAGCCTGTTTTTCACCTGTTAGAAGAACAGGTATGGCTATAAGAAAGAAACAAATCCTACCATTTGCAACAACATGGATGGAACTGGAGGACATTATACTCGGTGAAATAAGCCAGGCGGAGAAAGACAAATGCCAAGTGATTTCCCTTATTTGTGGAGTATAACAATGAAGCAAAACTGAAGGAACAAAATAGCAGCCGACTCAAGAGACTCCAAGAATGAACTAGTGGTTACCAAAGGGGAGGGGTGTGGGAGGGCAGGTGGGGAGGGAGGGTGGAGGGGACTGAGGGGTATTATGTTTAGTACACATGGTGTGGGGGATTACAGGGAGAACAGTGTAGCACAGAGAAGGCACATAGTGGATCTGTGGCATCTTGCTGCACTGATGGACAGTGACTGCATTGGGGTATGGGAGGAGACTTGATAATATGGGTAAATGTAGTAACCACATTGTTTTTTCATGTGAAACCTTGGTAAGAGTGTATATCGATCATACCTTAATAAAAATTAATTAATTAATTTAAAAAAAAGAAGAACAGGTAACCATTTAACTGTAACCATGGTTGAAAGCTATGAGGACATGAGCACTGCCATATACTGCTTGTGGTGTATAAACTGGTGGGATTTTTTTGGTAAACAGTTCACCAGTGTGAATCAAAAGTTCAAAAAAAAGAAGCATCTCCTTGATCCTTAACCTAATGTCCCATTCTCAGAATTCATCCTGTAATTCCACAAGTGAACAAAGGAGATATGGACAAGAGTTTTCACTGAAGTATTGTTTGTAATAGCAAAAATCCCCAAACAATCCAAGTGCTTGTCCTGCGTTCAGATTGCCAGTTCCAGAGCCATACAGACAGTATGACCTTTTCGCTTCTGTCCACCCTTTAAAACATGTCTGCTTGGCCCGCACAGCTGCATCCATCCCTGTCCTCAGCTCCCAGCACAGCGCTGCACCCGGCAGTTCTTCGTGTGTGACTTCACTTAATCAGACCCTGCTTCGGCCGGGTCCTTCAGGACCTGGAACCTGTGCTTTCCTGGCGGCATGCCTGCAGCACCCTCCCTCCCCTCCCCATCTGAATTTCCCCCACCCCCCTCCAGGGGACCTTCCCTGTTTATCACCCCACATTGCAGGCTTGCCGCATTTCCTGTCGGCACTGGCCTTGCCCAGTGTGGGAAGATGGATGAGGTGAGGCAGAAACCAGGGATGCTTGAGGCCAGAAGATCCATGAGTGGTTAGAGTTGGGAGACACTGGTGAGGGGAGAGGCAATGGGGAACAGGGGACAAAGGAAGGGGCAGGAATTCCCTGGAGAGCGTGTCGCGGGGGTCAGAGCTGCAGAGGCCTCGGCCCTAGTGAGGAAGCGCCTGCTCGCTGCACTTCATCCTCGACACGGGGCACTTCGTATTGCCCGTCTGACAGCCCCCTGTCACCTCATCCTCCTCTGCCACATCCCGGGCAAATGGAGACATGCAAATGACGGGAGAAGAGGTACACAGAAATCCTGTCGCCTTTTCTCACTGAGGGTGCTCTTTGGGGGGTGATAGCGCCCACACCGGGGCTTTTCTGTGGCGTTGGGAATGGGAACCACCTTCGCTGTCTGCTCCTGCAGCAGCCAGCACCCTGCTTTGCAGAGACTGGGTGGGTAGTCAGTAAGTATTTGCAGAGTGAATGATTGGACTAGGTGAGTGTCTCTGGAAATGGAAAGAAAAAAAAATAAATTGGAAAGCTTTATAAAGGAAAAACTGTAGGACTCAAATGTATTTATAATAAGATCATACAGGTTTCCTCTTTTACTTTTTAAAATCAACTGTGAACGAGCTGAATGTAAATTTCTACATTAAAATTTGGTTTGTTAAGCTCTGAAATCAAAAGCTCAAACCAACCATTTTGATGGGGAGGCCCTAGGCCTCAGGCCCCTTTATCTGGATCAGGTTTGGTGATGAGGCACTTTAATAACAAGTGGCCTTGGCTGTCACCCCATTAAGAGCTCTGGCTCCATAAACTGGCAGATAACCAGAAATTGGAATGGACAGGGGATGGACTGAGAGTGATTTTAATGACAGAGTCTGCAAGTGGCAAGCATTCATTCCTAAACCTGAGGATTAACTCTTTTGATTATTGAATTATCTCATGCTGATTTGCAATTTTCAGAAGCATTCAGAGCTCACCCACCTCAGAGGCTCCTGGTCTCCCCAGAGGGCCACCCCAGGAAACCCAGGGCTCCTGCCTGCAGAGCCACCTTCTCCTTAATCATAGTAACAACCTCCCAGGTGACTGAACACCAGGCTGTCACTTGTTGATTCCATAGGATAGCCCTCCGGGCGGCACCAATATTATCCTCACCTCCCTGGGAAGAAAGCCAGCCCGGGCTGATCTGCCCTTGCACCACCTTGACCTAAACCACCAGCGCCTCCTTCCTGAGTGCTGGTGTCCCCACTCCCACAGGTGTTTGTTTCTCTCTGTGCTGCCATCGAGATCTTTCATCTGTGAAACCCATCTTCATAAGGAGCCCCCTGAGCCCCCCTCTCGGTCACTGCCTTTGTTTCCCACTTGGAAAGGAGTGTTCCCTTCCTCAGGGCGCCATCTGAGAGTTTGCTTGTCTGTTAATCAGTGAGACCGCCTGACTCAGTCTCTCTCACCAAGCAAAGCTCCCATATGGGGCCCCGCCTCCCCCTGCTCCCCACTCTCCCTTTCCCCCTCCCCCTCTCTTGCCTCCTCTTCCTCCCCTCCCCTCTCCTCACCTTCCTTTGCTGCCTGGCTTTATACTGCCAGTGCCTGGCACAGCCCTTGGCACTTTGGAATGCAACAAATGCCTGAATGACTGAATGAGGCTGAGAGAGGTTAAGACGGGCACCCAGGTCGTAGGTGCTAAGGGGCTTTTGACGTCTCTTCACCCGAGCAGCCCTCTCTCCTCTCATGGCTGCAGGGGTAGCGTCAGCAGCCTGCCTTCTACAGCGCATTTGCCTGCCCATCGTCTGAGTCCCCAGCGCACTCTGCGTGTCTCTCCCTGCGCCCTCTCTCCCTTCCATCCTGCTCTCTCTGTCCCTGCCCCCGGTCCCCCCCTCCACATGTGATTTTCTGGAACACTGAAACCTTCTGATGGCAGTGTTTGTTTTTACCCTGTGACATGTGATTGCTCTCTGCTTTTCGGAAATCTGCAGTATGCATTCTGTGCCCTGTCAGGGTTATAGCCTAAATTAGACCTTCCAGCTGTGTTTGGGTTTCGGGTGCATTCATGGAAATTTCTGTTCTCTTTGCAACATGTCCATAAATCGCCTTCCTGAAGCCTCAGTGCATGGGCCTCTCCTCTTTCTCTTCCTCCTCTGAGGGCAGGACCAACGGCCCCTTGGGAGATGGATACCTGTTGTCAGGAGGGTTCCACGGGAGGTGGCAGGCAGGAAGGCAGCTCAGTGTCAGGCTGGGGAGTTATACTGTCCCACCATGTAGATCATGCAATGGGGACAGGAGGGGGGCACGGAGACCCTGTGGTTGATGGCCAGGATCCAGGCAGAATCACCTCAAACACCACGGGACCATGGGACAGCTGGAGTCTTGCTAGCCCTGTTCTGGGTCAAGGGAGGATGGACGGCAGGCCTGTGACTCCCCACAGATGAGGCGCTCTGGAGCGGCCACCCAGCCAGACAAAGAGGGAGCCCACTCTGAGTGCCTTCGTGAGACCATTCTCTACTGTCAGTGGACTATTTCAAAAATCCCTGAAACCAGGAGCGCACCATTCAGACATATTTCTAGGGAAAAGTGTCAACACTATGAAAGCTCTCTGAACCCACAGATCCATAGCCGTGAGAGACAGCAAAACTTGAGCTGTGCACGTGTGGGCCACAGACCATGTCAGACAAGGGTCTGTGTGGTCTGGCTCTGGATATTCATGGACTTGTCAGGGAACTTCACTTCCAGCTCAGTGATGCTGTCCTGTGAGTCTTGGGCATTTGGGAAGGAGAAACCTCACCTAGGAGGTGGCTGTGTGGTGTCTCCAGCTCCAGGTCCCAGCATCTCATCTGGGCCCTAGACCAGCTCACATGAGTGATGTGCCCTGTCCTCAAGCTAGGCATCTTTTGGAAGCTGTCCATGGTCACTATTTCTCTCATGACTTCTAGTCAAACTTAGTCCTTGGTTCTAATTGTCAGCCACTGCAGCACCATATCAGGTATCAAAGCTCTAATGCCCAGAAAGAGCAGAACTGAGGAATGTTTTTACATGGTTTTGAATGCCCTTGTTTGCAAAAAAATGTTATGCCTCCTGAGGGGCTTGGATAGTTCCTTGATTGCTTCAGCTCTAAACTGAGTCGGTTAGACTTGATCATCTCTAAGGTACCTCAAAGGCCCTACATTTTTGAAAGACTGAGGCCAGAGTCTGAGGGCAGTCACCCTCATGCTCTTTGGCTCTGAAGTGCTGGGCCCTGCCTGCAATCTGTTTGACACAAGTGGAAGCTGACCGACTGTCCTTAGATGCCTGTCTCACCCCTAACCTCTCCTGTGCCCATCTGACCCCTCCTCTGTCCCCACTCTCCCTGGGGACTCTGCAGGCCTGTTGTCTAGATGTTCTGATGGCAGTGACAACAATAATAAGGATCCATCTCATCTGAATGTCAATCTGGAGGGAGGGGTCAGTGGGGCATTCGCTTTTATTTCCGTGTGAAAGATGATGACCTCGGTTTGGAGTAGCGGCATGTGGACCAGCCTGCTACAGGGCTGCTGCTGTTCTCTGACTCCATGCAAGGGCGCAAGATGGTGGACAGATGTTCGCAGAGTAACGTAACCTACTCGTCTTGTAGATTGCGCCCCTTTTAGAACACCCATTCTCGTAAAGTCTTTCATTCCAATGTAGTTCACTTTGTTTCATTAAGGCAGTTTAAAAAGAAATAACTTATAAAAATCTAATAAATTCAAAGAGAGAAAATGTTAAATTGCATTTTGTAGGCTGTAAGTTCTCAAATCCATTTCATTTCCTGAATGCATAATCTCAAATCTATTTCATATCCTGAATATATATCCTACATTTAAATAATACAAGGGACCCAGACCAATAGGCAAATTATGAACTGCTCATGGACAACTTCAAAGTTTCTTCTTATCTTCTTGGTCAGAAGGACTATATATATGTTCCCTGTCATGTTTTCATAGAAATAATGTAACTTGGAATTGTTATTGTAGCATTTCTTTGCAGCTGTGCTACGGCTATTAAATGGGGCTAGGGCCTCCTAGAGTACCTCTTTGGCTTTGTTACCTTTTAAAATGAATGTAGAAAAGTATTCCCCAAGGAGACTGAGTTTTTATAAACCCCTCCCCTCAAAGCTTCCATTTGTAGATTTGTTGCCAAGTACTGAAAAGATGCAAACTTACATATTTTGGAGCATCCAAATAAGCTCTAATTTTGTTGTCCTATGTAAATAACTATGCATTTTTTAAGGCTGTTTAAAATTGGACTAGAATACAAGCTTTCTGTACTTTTTGTTTCATTTGCATAACTGATGTTTATGATGTCTGTGCCCCAAGGTGTTGAGGGAAGGAGGCAGGTGGACGTGCCCTCTGAGGGGACACAGGATTTGATCAGGAGGAGGAGGCAGCAAAGAACGGCATTCATAAAGGCGCTGAAGGACAGTACAAAGCATTTGGGGGAAATGCTGAGAGGGGCGAGTTAATTAGTGTACCTTAGTTAAGGGGCGGTCCTGGCAAGAGGAAAGGCAAGGAGCCCAGCCCCGTGTGGCCGTGGGGAGCAGCTGGAGTTTTGGGCAGGGGACTAACAACCAACACGGCATTAGTGAGAGGAATGTGGTTCTGAAGGCTGAACCTTGCCCAGATCATGAGTTTTCTGCTGCCAGGACCAGCCCCAAGGGAGAGGGAATGGGGTCCATGGAACCCCAGAATAGGGGAGTGTCAGGGCTGCTGCTGAGGTCACAGAACCAGGGAAGTGGTTGAAAAGAGAGAGGATAACAGAGGAGAAATGTTGACCATGTGGGACCCAAAGGCTCAGGAGGGAATGGGACAAGATGGTGAGCAGTCAGGCTCTGAGGGGAGGCGAGGGGAGGCCCCACACAGAGCAGCCTGGGTCGAGCGCGCACATCCGAGGCTGTAGACGTCAGCAGTGTGTTCGCCAAACAGTGAGCCTCCCAGGACAGGTATGCATCTGCACCACCTCTGGGCCGCTGACCCCTGCTTCCATGCTTGGCTGTGGTGGGTGCTCAGCACACGGTGCTGTGTGGAGCTCTCCTCTGACTCAGTGCCTGGCGGTCTGCTGCGGGGGCTGCGAGCAGCGTGAAGGCTCAGGGCCACCCAGGCTGGCCAGGAAGCCCCTCCCAGGTGCTGATTCCAGCAAGGTCCTCATCGTGCTGTGTCTTAGCCTGTTAGGCTGCTATACTGTTTTTACAGCTCTGCAGGCTGGAAATCCAAGATCAAGGTGCCAGCAGATTTGGTGTTTGGTTAGTGCCTACTTCCTGGTTCATAGACAGCTGTCTGCTCGCTGTGTCCTCCAGTGGTAGAAGGGGCAAGGGAGCTCTGTGGGGCTTCCCTTTCAAGGGCTCTAATCCCATGCCTGAGAGCTCTGCCCCCATGACCTAATCACCTCCCCAAACCACTGGGCACTAGGTTTCTACATAAGAACTTTGAAGGCGGATAGACATGCACCTCTAGTATGTTAGGTAATGGATAGGCTTATGGATTGCTTAACTAGGCAAACTTTTCTGAAAAACAGCATCCTATCATTTTAAAGCAGTGTGTTCACTAGGCAAGAAACAAAGATTTCATCCCAAAACATTAATAAAAGCGAATCTTGAATCCTTATTATTCATTATGAGCCATGTATTCAAAAGTATACCTAATTATTACAAGCTAAACTGGTACATTATTCTAAATCTCACAATACATCTTGAATTCGTTCGTTGAAGTGTGTTCGTTAAAGTGTTCAAGTTCTCAACAGTCACTTTTGTAGACAGTTGCAGTGAGTCAACATTTTGTACACAGTTGCTATGTGTGGAACTCTGGAATGGCCTTAGACAAGTATAATCTAATGTTTCTTTTCATTCTTTTTTTTAAAGAAGGGATCAGAGAACCTTTAAAAATGTTTTATTTAGGGCCAGCTCTTAGGTTTGCCTTATTATTACAAATTTTCTATAGGGAACCCACACAGCAATGTAGAAGTAGCCTCATTTTTATTTTATTTGAGTATGGCAGTTGGGTACACAATATGTGTTTACTGAATGTTTAGATACAAAATGTATTTTAAGAATAAATTACACTTGTCAGCATTTTTCAGCAAACTTGCATAACTCAGTAAATAAAATAACTCACATTCTTATGATTTAATATCTCTAATATTCTTATGCCAGTAAAAAGCTGCCCTTTGAAAAGGCAGAACAAGCTTGAGGCTTTCTTCTTGCCTCTCTCTCTCTCTTTTTTTCTGCCTTTCAGTAAAGGATAAAAGAATGCCATTTTAATGGTTCCCCACCAGTCAGGCAGCCTGTGGGTGGAGGATGCTTTAAATGTTCCCACTGACAACAGAGAGCACCTGTGAAAGGGAAGAGGCCCCCCCCCCAAATCACCAGGAGGCCTGCTCCATTAGAACTGGCATGGTCAGCATGGCCTGCTCCAGTTAGAAAGCACCAGAAACCCTCCTCCCAGGGCAAAGACAAGAACGCATCAAAAAGCATTTGTGGTCCTCTAGCTCATAAGGCACATTTCTGTATATACATTGTACATTCCACACCTTTCATGGCCAGGAGTACCTGCTGTCCCGACAAAGCAACATCCTTCCTTGGAACAAGAATCCCAGAACGGTACCCCACAACCCCTGGGACTGCAGCTGCCTCTCCCCAGTGTAGTTTTGAGGGAGGCAATGTCAAGTCCAGCACAGTGGCCTTGTCAGTTCACCCTGAACTCTCTCTAGGGCCTGGAGAAGTACGTCTTGTGTGGTTCATACAGTATCCGGGTGGAAGAGGCCCATCGTGGGCTGGCGCACTCCCGCTCTGGAGAGTGGGTCACCCCTCCCATCCTGTTAAGATTGCTTTGTATCTCCCCCACAAAAGGTATGTGGAAGTCAGAATGTGATTTTATTTGAAGACAGGGTTTTCACAGAGGTAATAAAGTTAAAATGAGGACATTAACGTGAGCCCTAATCCAGTTTGATAGGTGTTCTTGGGGGGACATTTGGAGACAGTCACACACACACACACACACACACACACACACACACACACACACACACACGGAAGACCCTGAGAAAGCCTACAGGGTGCTCTTCTCTGAATCTCACTCCCACCCCCAAGTCAGATGTTGAAATCCTAATACCCGATGTGATGGTATTAGAAGGTGGGGCCTCGGGGAGGTATGTAGGTTATGAGGGTGATACCTGCAGGAAGGAGATTAGTGCCCTTAGAAAAAAGAGGCTGCAGAGAAACCCCTAGTCCCTTCCACCGTGTGGGGACACAAGAAGATGTCAGCTATGAACGAGGAAGCGGGTCCTCACCAGAAAGTGCCCATGCTGGCAACTTGATCTTGGACTTCCCAGCTTACGGAACCTTAAGAAAGAAATCCCTGTTGTTTATAAGCCCCTCCGTTGGTGGCATTTTGTTATAGAAGCTTGAATGGGCCAAGACACAGGGAGAAGATGGCCATGTGACTGGAGAGATGCCTCTACAAGCCAGGCAGCCCCAACAATTCTCAGCAACACCAGAAGCCAGAAGAGGAAAGGGAGGCTTTTTCCTACAGATTCCATAGGGAGTGGTCCTGTCAAGCCCTTATTTTCAGACCTCTGGCCTCAGGCAATCAATGGCTGTTGTTTTAAGTCACCTGCTTTGTGGTACTTGTTATGGCAGCCCTGGAAACTAGTGCATATGCTGATTTGCCTAATGGCTTCAAAGGACTTCCTTTCACACAGTCATGATTTCCTTCACCACTTCCTCTTTATCTCTTCTTCTTATCTGCCCTTCTTGTGAATATAGCAACATAAGACCTTTTGTGGGTGTAGAGGTTGGGCGGGGTAGCAAAGCAGAGATCCTGAGGTTATTCTGTCTGTGAGCAGGGTGGTGAGGGTGGGAGAGAGTTGCTGCAAGCCTGTGACGCCATGGAGACCAGGCACCGGGGCCTCGGAGGCTGGAAGCCAGGTGGAAGGGGATGGGGGGGAACCCGGGCCTCGGAGGCTGGAAGCCAGCTGGAAGGGGATGGGAGAGAGCCAGGGGTCCCCGCAGAGCCGAGCTGGATGAGGAAGGAGACAAAGGGCGAAATACAAAGTAACTGCGTGTTTTTGAACTTCAGGATTACTCCTTGTTTTGGGAAGTGTTGATGACTATTGAGAAAAGTGTGAAGGAATTTCCGTTTTATGAACGGTTGTGGGTTCCATCGCCAACACCATTAATTTCAGGAATTGGAAAGGGTGGAGTTTTTAGGCGTTATTTGGAATTTCAGTAGTTTGAGAGCTCGGTAGTTCAGAGAGCTTGAAAGGCACAGATTTTAAAAGATGGTGGGATTTTGGCATTCATGGATCCAGATGAAGAGTCCTTACCATCCTGCGCGTAGTCCCTAAGGGCCAACGTCTATACTGAGTGATAATGGGCCTGATGACACATTTGGAGTGTGGTCAGGATTTTGTGTGTAATGTGTGTTGCGCAGGGTGAATCCCATGAGGAAGGAGCTATAGGATTAGGTTCCAATGGACCCACAGCAGCCCAGAACCTCTATCATGGGAGTTCTTGAATTTGGGGATTGACAACTTGAGATTTGTGAATATTTCCAGAAGGCACCAGCTGAAAAGAAACAGTGTCTGTGAGCATACTGTTCATGAATCATGGGATCATAGAGTTAATGCCAGCTTTCAAACCAACTTCTGAATTTCAGCAGATGAGGAATCCGAATCTCAGTGACTTGCCACCAGTCATACAACTGAAGATAGAACCAGAATCCAATTTTACACAGCTCTTTCTACCATCCCAGTCAGCAAACATTTTTAAGTGATTACCATGTGGCCTGCACTGTGAGAAAGCCTGTAACCTAATCAAAGAGAACGCCATTATCCTGGCATCGCTTGAAGACAGCAGGGACGTAGAAGGCAGCAGGGCCTTCTGTAGATCCCTTAAAGCTGAACACTCTCCTTTTCTTCATCTATATCCTGGAATAACTCTATTTGTCTTATCTCTGAACTAGTTATATGAAAATATTTTGAAAACTATAACATGCACTATGAACGGAGAAGTATTATTACTTAATAAATTGCTCTGAGAACTGAGATGCTGCTGTAGACTTGGAGATTCAAGGATTGAATGTAGTCTCTGTAGTGGGTATGTATTTGATAGCAGACATTTGTAGCTGAGGAGGGTGTACTGGAAGAAAGGACATGAGCAGAGGTGGGAGAGTGTGAATTGGGGAGCATATTGATCAATATGGCTGATATGGGGAGTTATTATGCCTCTTCCAGCAAACATTTGGGGTCAAGTCCAAATCAGAGTGACATGGGGGGTTTGGTACCAAAAAGTACCAATATAGATACCATCATTGCACAGATTATTATTATTATTTTTATTATGGAAGGTCTTTAAGGCACATCATCTCTGGAATCTCTTAGCAGATATCTGTCACATTGAGCAGAGAGAAAAAGAATCTTACTGAAACAGATCTCAGTACTTAATTCATCTCCCTCTTGCCCTACTATTTCTTTTGCATATAAAAATTACAATAAAATTAAAATAAAAAATAGCAAATTCAGGTAAAGGTGGTAATATATCCAAAGAGTAGTTCCAAAGTATCTGTTAACTTCAACGTGGGACTTCATTAATAAATTAAAGCTACCCATTGCTTTTATCTGTGTTTACTTCACTTTGACTTCAGTGCTGTCATGCACAGATAGCTGAGCACATTTTGACCCCATATGCTTAATTAATTTGATTCATATGGGTTCTTAATAGCTCTGGTAAAGTGGAACTGTGTTTGACATTGTTTTTGTTTGTGGTTAGATGATGTATTCAGTTCTGAAAACTTGAAAAAAAAAGCAGGAAATGCTGATAACCTGCCCAGTTTTAATCCCATTTGCCTTCCACAGCTCAGAAAATTCTTGTAAACTTGCTAAACTTCCACTGGGGATCAGAGAAGACTTTTGGTGTGTGGGCACTGCTCTGCTGTCCTTTGCCTTAGTGAGCATTTGGTCTGAACTCATCAGTTCAGACCCACCTCACCAAGAGGGTTTAGTGACTGACATTCCCTGAGGATATCTTTAAGGAAGGCTCACCAGGTGACAGTGGCATGAAGGCTGTGTGCCATGTCACATGATAAATTGTTTTGCTTTTTGGATCATCCTAAGCATATAAGGGACCACCTGCTTATAATTATGGTATAATATAATATTTAAGAAATTTGTTTGAATTTTGTAGCTCTTAGGTCTACAGCTTTAGGAGACCAATAAATTCATTTATTCATTCATTCATTCAAGAAATATTTAGTGAAGATTGGGTAGTGTTTTAGAACACTGTTCCAGCAATGAACAAAAAAAATTCCCTGCCTTCTATCAGTGTATATTCTGGTAGGGGTAACAGACAATAAGCAAATCCACAAATACATGTGTAATGGAATATCACATGAATATAAAGAAGGGTAAGGTGCTAGATTGTGACTTGGGAAGATTGGCTAAAACAGCTAGAAAGAGGGAACATTGAGCAGAAGTATAAAAGAAGTGAGGTATTGTGACATTTGAATATCTGGGGGAAGGGCATTGTAGGGAGAGGGAACAGCTGGTGCAAAGGCCCTGAAGCAGGATGAAATCGGCATATTTGAGGTATGGTAAGGTCCCTGTGACTGGAGTGCACCGACCAAGAGGGAAAGTGCTAGGAGATGAGGTCAGAGAGATAACTAGGGGCCAGATTAGACAGGGTCTTATAAGCCATGGCCAGGATATTAGCTTTTGTTCTTAGTATAATAGGAGGTCACTTTTAAATAATCACTCTAGCAGGTATATGGAGAGTAGAGTGTAGGGGAGAATGAGAGAAAATGGGGAAATGCAAAAGTTGCTGTTTAGATTCCGGATGAGAGATTGTGGTGAATCTGGCTGAGGCCAGTGATGGAGGACCTAGGAAGCAATTGGAATAAGGAAGATTATCATGATGATGTAATTTGATGGATTTGGGGTGTGGTTCTCAGGGGAACAAATCTGCTCTCATTCTCCAGGTAGAGATGCCCTGGGCCACAGTCACTAACCCTCTACCCCCACCCATCACTCCAGAGTGAATGCCGTCCATGGCAGCTGAGTCCATGGCCCCTTCACAAAGCTGAAGAATGATCAAAGCCTTAAATGGCTTTCATAATTTCAAATAAAAGTTTAGATCTTAAATGTGATAAGTTTTTGGTGAAGGATATAGATAAGATTTTGCTTGCTTTGCATCACCTTTTTAAAACCTTTCCTTAGTAACCTTTCAAAACCACAGCAGTTGTTCCTCAGGAAAATTAAGTAAATGGCAATTTCCAGGAAGAAGACCCATTATTGTGGCTCATTACGAAGTTCATTATTTAGTGTATTGGAAAGATCGGGTTTAATTTACAGTTTCTTCCACAGGATAAAAATCCTAGACAGAATCAGGACAGTTAATAGCAAAAAGGAGGCAAATAACAAAAATTCAGATTTTTTGCTCCTCAGTTCTGGCATTTGAAATTTTAAATAATTTTCTTGTAGAAACAATACTCAGTGTTAGGTGGACACATTTTGGATTTCCTGTTTCCTTGCTTTTTGTTCTGTTATTATTCCTTCCTTCCTCTAAGGCTGTTTATCAGATTTTTCCCCTGCAAAAAAATAATTCAACATACTTCATATGGTTTCCAAATTTTTCTGAGAAAACCGTATATTGCTTTAGGGTACTTTGTAAAACAATTATGCAAAATTGAAATAGCATGATTTTTTTGGTGTCAACAATTTCATGATCTTTTTCTGAATAAGCTGTCATCTCAGGAGTCTGCTCTACTCTAAATTAGCTTGTATCATTGAATATTTTCTTGTTCCTTAAGTTTACATTTATAGCCTGTGATTATGTATCTCATTGCACTGAAATTTAAACTTTCATATTAAAACCGTGTCACCTCTTGTTTTTTAATTATGAACACACAGAATTATTAAAGAGAGCATTTGTGTTCAGAGTGCTTCTGCATTTCTAAAGCTAATATTGTTTTATTTTGAAATGCAAAGACAAGACCAGCTCCCAGGTGACTGGCTTCCTTGTGTGAAGATTTAGGGTTTTACTCACTCATGGAACTGGTAGCTTTCCCTGTAGAAAGGGTCAGTCGTGGGCTTTATGATAACTCCAATTTGATAACAAGATTTTTGTTCTTCCACTGACACATTAGCTGCTCAGATTCTCCTTTATTGATAAGAATATAATTCAATGTTTTACTTCTCCCAAAGAAGAAAATTTTCCAGAATCTTTAGGACCTAAGACTTTCTGGTCTGGGCTGCAGGGGAGTCTGAGGCTAAAGCTCAGCTTTGACCACCGCTGGCCACCATGAACACTGAGCGTTCATGCACTTATTCAACATCATTTGTTAGCAATAGTGGCTGCCATTTGTTAACCACTTAGTATGTATTGTTATAATCCATCCAGCAGTTTTGCAACACTGTTCTTTTAACAAAGAAAGAAATTGAGATTCAGATACAGCTCTCCAGAGCGCCCACAGGGTTACCAGCAGGAACCAACGTTCATACAGGTGGAAAGGAGGCTGGCTGCCAGTTGGAAGACAGTGTAACACTTTCCATTTGGGTCGTACCCTCTAGAAGGCAAGACCAAGAAGGTAATTATATGAATCAGGAAGAAGACAACTCTATATAAGCAAATGCACCATGCCTGAATATGAGCTGACTATTTCATATAGGAGAGAGAGGGGATAGGCTAGCAATCAGACTTTGGTGGCATTAGTCAGCTGGTTGACGCAATACTTTGAGTGGAATTTGGTAATAACTTTTCTGAATGATATGGGGGGTTCAGAGCCTGAATTGGTAATAAATTTGTACTCAGCAATCCCAGATTTCTGAATATTATCCCTGCTACCTGACCCCCACCTCTCATCACTTATCCATCCACTACCATGGTGACAGTAAGGGGATCTCAGTTTCATCCACAAGCTTCCACCTTTTGCTCTTGGCCCTACTCTCTGCAGGTGTCAGGAACAGGTCAATTTCTTTGTTACAAGAAAGCAATTCATGGCTCTTAGGTTTCCTTGTTTTGGTTTGTTTTAAAACCATATAACCTATATCAGGATGCCTTTGGTTGAAGTAACAGAAAGGTACGTCCAAATTGGCTTAAGCAACAAGGAAATTTATTGTGTTACATAAATTGGCAGCCGGAGATAGAGTGGGTCACTAATGGCTCATCTGGCCATTCAGCAGTGTGATCAAGGTTGTTCCCATCTGTCTGCTCTGCCTTTTGCACACGGAGCTTCATTCTATGACTGCTTCTCTTCGTGGGCATAGGATGGCTGCTGCACATGGACCCACCAGCTTCCTCTTTCAAGGTTAGTGTCGCATAGATCCTGGCTTCCCATTGCTGCTTGTAAGAGTAAGGAAGGACTTTTCCAGAGCCTCCAGTAGTCCTCTTTTTGTATGTACTTAGACAAATATGGTTTACATTTCCATTCCTAAACCACTTACTGGCAAGGAAAGTGGGATTCCCTTAGATCATGCTTGCCTGCCTTTTGAGCTGAGCTCAGATCCCCAAGCCACAAGCTGCCGCTTAGTGGGGCAAAGTTGAATGATTACAGAGTCAACAGCAATGCCCATTAGACAAGGATTCAGAGCTACTGGCGTTTCCTGATGTGTCGTATTTTTCATTTTCCTAAGTGGGCTGATGAATAATAGTTTGATAGTCAGTGCTACAAAATGAATTTCCTAACATTATTTGGAGCTAGGTGGAAGACAACCTAAAATCATGATGACATACTCAGCCTCATTAATAATTGGGGAAATGTAAATTAGGATCACAATGACATACTATTTTACTGTCACTAAATAGGCAAAAATTAAGGAGACTGACAATATAGAGTGTTGACAGTGATGTTTGTGAAGAAACAGGACCTGGTGGGTATGTAATTTGGTATTGCCACTTATCTGGTGAAGCAGAATATGCATGTACCCTTTGACTTAAGTCATTTTATAAGTATACATTCTAGAAAATATTTTGCAATTTTTCAAGAGACTTGTTTGAGAATGTTCATGACAATAGTGTTCATAATAGAAAAAAACTGGAAGTGTCTAAATGTCCCAGAGCAGGAGAACCAGTAAGCGCACTGGGGCATATTCACACCATGGATGACCACAGAACAGTGAGAAGGAAGAAACCAGAGCCACACGCAACAATACGGATGTGTCTTAAAAACGTGATATCCAATAGAAGAAGTGAGTTGCCCAAAACTATACATAGTAAAAGGCCATGTTTAAAAACTCAACAGCAAGCACTTCTAAGGGACATATTGTTACTTATATCCATAGGTGGTAAGACTATGTTTAAATGCAAGGGTGGTTATCTAGGGAAAGGTAGTTTGGAAGGTGGGATCCAAGATATAGAGTTACCTCCAGTATTATTGGTCATGAGATCTGATCTTTAGTTGGATGGTAGCACTGTGGGGAGTGGGGTGGGGCCGGGGGGTGGGGTGGGCATTTGTTTTGTTTGTGGCTTTATAACCTTCCATCTATCCATCTACCTTGTGTACATCAAATTATCACATAATTTTTAAAGTTTAGGCTTACTGAGCTCTCAAGCAAGTGTGATTGATTGCAGAGAGCAACAAGTAACATGATTCGTCTGATGAATCAACTGATATTCCATGAGAGAACAAATCATCATGTGGTTGGGGGAACCAGTAATCTATTTAGTAATCTGGGCTGTAATCTATTTATACCTCTAAAAAAATCTTTGATTAAAGGCTCTATCATAAATTATCGAAACCCTGACATCATTGTGGGTTGGGGAAATATTTACTCACAGAGAGGGAGGCAGGAGTCAGTAGTAAAAAATAAGTAAATAAATGTTTTAAAAAGAGGTATATGCTTTTGTTTTCTGTAGTGATCAGTCAATATTTGCCTTATGGCCTATTTGTAGTGAATGATTTGGAAGAAGAATGCACAAGAGGAGAATCCTTCAGTCAGAGGGAAAGTGGATGGTAGCCAGGTGGTGAACTGCTGAGCAAGTGAGGTTTAAGCTCAAGATCGGGGCCTATTTGACTCAGAAATTCAGCAGATAAGCTTCCGTGTAGACAGCACACCTGTTTAGTGATTTCCACTTCTTGTTAAATTCCCCTCTGGGCTTGACACTTGGTGGGAAAACACTGTAGCTCCTGCGGTTAAGGGCTTCTGCTAACTTGCCTTAAATAGAATCCCTTAATGTTTAAAGAACAAGTTCTATTTCTGGTGTTACTGTTATCAGTTGATTCAGCACAATCTTTTAACCTCCCTGTGGAACTTTCATGTCTCACTCCAAATGTAAAGCCTGGGCTGAGCCTAGTGTTCGAGTCACTGTCTAACCAGAGGGACTGCACTGGACAATTGTGATTTTGTTATTTCCCCACTGGTTAAATGTAATATGATACCTGAGGTCTCATTCAGATCCAGCATTCTGTGACTCTGGGAATCTCTTTGTAAATAACCACGTGTCTTCCCCACCTGTCCCAGGGTGGGCCTGAGACCAGCATCACCTGCCCTCTTGTTTGCACTGTTATTGGTGTTTAGATACTGCACACCTTGGTAACTCCCTACAAAGTTTATTTCTGTGTTATCTTAGTTATACAGGCACCTCCCCTTGAACCGTGCAAATGATAGTAAACTTAGCAAAGCTAGGAATTTCCAGTCTTTCCAGAGTATATTAGAGAACCTAGAGGGTGTATGAAAAGCCCATTAACTTTAATGAGCCTTTGCATGCTTACCTGTACAAAACTTATCAATAGGTAAGTATTACAGGTTCCAGGGGAAGTGTTAGTGTGAGCTATTGTCTACAGCTAAAGGAAAACAACCCCTCCGGGTAATGGGTAGTAGAAACTACTGTGCTTACACAAAGCTTCCTAAACATCTGAGTCCTTAGGCTCAGGGTGAATAAGGCCATCAAAAAGGGACAGCTAGGGCCACGGAGGTCTGGTTTGCCCTGAGTTTTCTGCTCTTAAAAGGTCCTCATTCCTCAGTGAGTGTCCACAGTCCTGCACACTTGGGGCACTAACATACACAGGGCACTTAGCTGTTGTGTTAGTTTTCTGTTGCATTCTCTTTTCCCAACTCCAGGATAGGCCACGTGTTATTTGACTCCTTGACACTTGATAGTATGGCCACTGCCCTCTTCTGGAAATTTCTCCTCTTGGCTTTCTGCTGAGGCTGTTTTGAGTTCTCTCCCTATGTTCTGACTCTTCTATCTTATAGTCGCTTTTCTGATTTTTTCTTTCTTGGCCTGCCTTCAGAAGTTTGCTGTTTCCAGGGTCCTGCCGCTGGCTTCTCTGCAGTCTGCAGGAGAAGTGAATGCAGATGCTCAGTGGGGGAGGAGGAGGGTCTCCAGGGATAATGGACCACGCAGACTGCAGTGGGCAAGACACCATGTGTCACCTGCCATATGATGCAGTGCCCTGCTGGGCAGCTACATCCATCTGTGGGCCAGACACAACCGCACCCCCAAATTTGCAGCAACATCTGTCCTCCTTGGAAACCAGTGGCATTTCAGTGGCTTCAGCTTCCACACCTGGGCTGCTTGCTAAAATACCCATGTTGTTGACATTTCTTTTCAAACTTTCTCTTTTTGTAGTATATTACAAAAATAAGTGCTATAAATAAGGTCTTTGTTCATTAAAATTTACAGTAAATTTACTTTGTTCAGTAAAATAAAATTTGTTCATTAAAAGTTTTTGGTTTAAAAATAAACTCCACCCCCTCCAGCCCATCTCCTCCTTAGTGCCAAGGCCTCTTACCTCTCTTGATGTTGTGTTGTCTAAATCTCCTGTAAGGTTCAGATTTTTTGTGTGTGAGTTCCAGAGCCACAGTGTGGGGGCAAAAAGACTGGATTATTTACCTCACATTTCCACCTGGATGGTGGTTCTGATTATTGCTGGGTACAGACAGAATTTAAAGGTGTGAAACAGGAAAAAGAACCACACTGTGCCAGGTATTTACCTCAATTTAGTTGTTACCTAATGTCATTGATAGAATATAGCTGATCATTCTGCTTGGAATAGAGTGGTGGTGTGGAATGAAACAGTGGTGGCAAGAGAGTACACGAGAAGACAGTTTTTCTATAATATTTCCACTTGCAAATATTGTAAATGCTTAGCATGTTTAATTTCCATGTTTGTTTAATGCATGTCATGAGCATTGTTTTCATTTCTTTATGTGCTGGGAATTTCTAGAGGACCCATGTGTTTGTGTTTAAGTGTAGTACCTAGCACAATGTCATAAGCCAATGATATTTTAATAATGCTTGTGCTATTGATCATATGCATGAGAGCTGGTAGAAAGGATGTTTATTATGCCTTCTAGTGATTTTGATTTATAGAAACAGATGTATAGACATCTTGCTATAGATAGGGAAGCAATGAACCAGAATGTTTCAGAAAGTAATAATAACCTACATTGAGTAAAATAGAGACAGGCTCTTTCTTAAGTGCATTATATGTATTAAATAATACACATATATTAATATGCAGCTCCCTCCTGCAGTAGGCCTGCATTCATTTTAGAGTTGAGAAAACTCATGCAGAGGGAGATTAGGGGTAACTTGCTGAAGGTCACATAGCAAGTAAGCATAGAGCTAGGATTGTAATACTGTCACCCTAACCCAAGGTCCATGCCTCCGGACCTTGGGTCTGAATGTAGATTCAGAGAATAAAAGAAACATACTGGAGGCAAGTGGTATGAATTCTGGGCACTCAGATTCCTTCTGGGAGGAGCAAACCAGCCAGCCCAGGGCCACCCCAGAGCCCTCTCCTTATCTCATGGCCACAGGAATGTCAGCAGCTCTGCTCCCGATTTGGTCATTTCCCCCCTTAGGATTTTTGTGATTCATCTTTCAAAGGTAGTACAGTATTTCTGCACTATATAGAATATAGTCTGTGCTTCATAACACACGAGTGCATGTGCATGTCACACACACCACACACACACACACACACACACACACACACACACACACACACACACAGTATGGGCTTCTTTTGGGGAGGGGAACAATAATAAATTGCTTATTTGGAAGTGGGTAAACATTGTTGGAACAGATAAAAATATATCTCAGTATCTGTATTTTCTAATTTTTACATTCATCAGAATCTAGGATTCAATACACTAAATCTTCTTAAAATGTTCTGAGCATCCTTATTGAGGACTTAACGTATTTTACTTTTTCATGTTATATTTTTCTGAACCTCAGGGAAGCCTGTTTCTTTTTTATTTAATTAGTATCTTATTACCAGTGACAGAAAGTTCAAAAAAACCTGGAAAAGAAACAAAATCCTAGTATTTAGGATGTGGGTAACTCTCCTATCAGTGCTCTGAAGTACTTTATACAGTACTTCACTAAACAATGTACCCATTTCTCAGTAAACATACAATTGGGGCTACTATTTTTTTTTTTTGAGAGGGCATCTCTCATATTTATTGATCAAATGGTTGTTAACAACAATAAAATTCTGTATAGGGGACTCAATGCTCAATGTACAATCATTAATCTACCCCAAGCCTAATTCTCATCAGTCTCCAATCTTCTGAAGCATAACGAACAAGTTCTTACATGGTGAACAAATTCTTACATAGTGAATAAGTTCTTACATGGTGAACAGTACAAGGGCAGTCATCACAGAAACTTTCAGTTTTGATTACACATTATGAACTATAAACAATCAGTTCAAATATGAATATTCATTTGATTTTTATACTTGATTTATATGTGAATCCCACATTTCTCCCTTATTATTATTATTATTATTATTTTAAAATAAAATGCTGAAGTGGTAGGTAGATGCAAGATAAAGGTAGAAAACATAGTTCAGTGCTGTAAGAGAGCAAATGTAGATGATCAGGTGTGTGCCTGTAGACTAAGTGTTAATCCAAGCTAGACATGGGGCTACTATTTTTAAGGAAATTCTTAGCTGAGGACACCCAGAGAAGTGGCCCAGTTTGTTTGTTACATCTTGCTGTTAGCCACAGATTGCTCTTAATAGCTTACTGTTCTCTGTAAGATGAAAACAAAATTGGCTGTCAGCACTATTTTCCTTCTCTTAGTGTCATTAGTTTCCATAAATGTGCAGTAAAATCTCAGGAGTTGCCACTGATGTGCCTGTAGAAAAGATGTTCCACAGCTATAAATGTGGTGGTGGCCACTCAGACCTGCCGGTAAAGCCAGCATTGGTCCTTTAAAGAGTCGGGGTCAGATCTGATGGTACTTCAGCTATTTCTAAACATTTCACATCATCACTAAGCTCTTTTTGCTCCTGATTTCAGCCTGTGTCCCATTTAGGATTCTCTCAACAGAAACACACACTCAGAGCTCTTTTTACCTTTTGCTATTTTTTGTTTACTTTGTACTGGGCACCTCACGGAATGCCATATATATATTTACCTCATCCAATCCTCATTATTATTATCATATTACAGCATTTGTATATTATATACCATCTTATCATTATTTATAATATTATTACATGGTTATTACTGCTTTTGTTTTACAAATTAAGAAACTGAGGTTCAGAGAGTTTAGGTAACTTGCCCAAGTCACACAGTTAGTGCTGGAATCAGAGATCAGAATCTAGGCCTTTTCTGATCTGAAGATGAGGCCCTTACCATGGCTCTGGAAAGGAGCTTAGAAACATTGGTTTCTAGCTCCTCATTTAATGGATGAACACTGCGGCTCAGCAAAGTGAGTGACATGCCCAGGGCCGCACCTCTGTGGGACACCTTCACCACTTCTTCCCGCTGGCCCCCGGGTGTCACAGGCCTCACTTTCAGGTCTCAGGCCACAGCAGCTGGTCACTTACCCGTCTTGCTGAATGAGTCTGCTTCACCAGAAATTGGCTTTGTCTGTAGAAATAAAATGATTTGAGTTTTCATTAGCAAGTGTGAAAAATGTAGATTCAGAGAATAAAAGAAACATACTGGAGGCAAGTGGTATGAATTCTGGGCACTCAGATTCCTTCTGGGAGGAGCAAACCAGCCAGCCCAGGGCCAGCACTGACTCCCTCTGTCCGCCCTTGTCAGGCTTCCGTGTAGAACTGCTGCCCATGGGCGCCTGTTTCCTACCTGCCCTCCCCTCTGTAGGGATCTCCATTTCCATGTTCAGAACACAGGTAGGATGTGAATTTTCCTCTTTCCACACTCATAGTCACCTTAGTGGTGCCCAACATAGCTCTGCAAAGAGCAGACCCCAGATCACCCCTGGGGCTGCCGGGCTTTGGGCTTCCTCTAAGGGCGCAGGAATGGAAGACTGTGCTTTAGTGGACCATACAGCAGAACATGCTCTGATGAGATTGTTGCTGTTGTTTAATATTCTGGTCTCCCCAAGAAATTGAGCAGAAAGGGTCTCCAGGACCCCCAGCATCTGTGAAAACATTTTGAGTTTAGCTCCCTGCATCAAAGTGTGGTGTGGAAGCAGATAATTCTTCTGCCAAAAGATCAGGTTAGCAGTAGCTTCACACAAGGTCCTCATGCCCACATCATCCACCCCATCTTGCGTGGAGGCATTTCATCTTCTCACAGTATCACAAGAAGGGCGAGTGCAGTACAGTGATATATTTTGAGAGAGAAAGACCACATTCATGTACCTTTTATTACAACATACTGTTATAATCATTCTATTTTGTTGGCTGTTGTTAACCTCTTACTATACCTAATATATGAATTAAACTTTATCACAAGGATGTATGTATTGGAAAAAGCAGTAAATGTAGGGGTCAGTACTATCTGGGGATTCAGGCATCCACTGCAGGTGTTGGAATATACCGTCACTGATGACAGGAGCCACTGTACTTTTATTTCTGTATTTATTAGTGGGCAGTGGGACAGAGAGGACCGAGTTACAACATGTCACATCCCTCAAAGGAAACCCTAAGGCAAGAGACAGACCTGTGACTCTGGCTGTTTGAGCCCTTAAGCCTCTGGACCACAGGAAGGCCTCACTGGCCTCTCCCTGCAGGAGAGGGGAGCAGCCACCTATGACACAGGCACAGAAAACACGCACTGAGCAACCCATCCCCGGAGCACGTGTCTGCATCTGGGGCTCAGGGGAGATGTGCGGGATGGCATCTCCACAGTCTGAGATCTGGTTCTTGGCAGGCCCAGGGACTCAGTTTTGTCCCAGTGTTTCCAGTACAGGCCTCACAGGTGTCTGCAGTCTTAAAAGGCTGCCAGTCTGTTCAGTGTGGCCATTCGATAGTCACCAGCATACTTCTCTCACCTCTGCAGTATGTCCTGGGCTCAGGAAATTGAGTCTGTGGTTGCAAGGCAGTTGGTGAGTGGGGGATGATAATGAAGGGAGAGGTGACGTTAAATGACATGTCCATCTGGGAGTGGCGAGGCCTGAGGAATCACCCACCATCGAGTGTATCTCTAGTGACCAGCATACTTCTGCCTTCCTGATGGAGCCCCTCTCAGACCAACACTATGAACGTCTCCCTCTCCAAACGTTTCTCACTGCCTTTGGAGCAGAGCACAGTGCCACTGACTCCGTTCTGGCTCCCAGGATCATAATCACAGTTAGGCCTTCTCCTCTGAGCTTACACCAAAACATGCACAATGAACTGGGAACATCCCAAGTCTCTTCAGCTACACATTTCATGCAGTCTCTTGTGTTACTTCCAAAGTTGGCCCAGCACCAACTGCATCTATGTTTTTTAAGTAAGCATTTTAACATTTTACTGAAATATAATATACATACAGAAAAGTATACAAATGATGAGTATGGCTTGATAAATTCTCACGAGGTTATTGGCATCACAGAGCCAGCACTGAGAGCAAGAACTAGAACACTGAGCGTCCCACGAATCCCCTTCATGTCCCCCTTTAAGCCCCAAGAGAATCTGCCAACCTGCCCTCTAACACCATAGGTTCCATTTTGCCTGTTTTTGAGTTTTATGTGCATGAAACTTAGTGTATTCTTTTTGCTCAATATTATATTTGTAAGATATATCTGTGATGCCATATCTGTGATATGGCATGCAGCAAACAGTGCTTTTTTATCATTGCTGTATAATATTCCATGATAATAATATATAGCTCGCTCATACATTCTACTGTTGACATATTGTTGTTTTCAGTTTGGGCTTTTGTAAATAGTGTTAACTATGAATAGCTTGTATATGTCATCAGGGTGAATCAACTGTATTTAGAATCTAAGTTTGCTCTCTTAAGGTAATTTTATCCCAGAGTTCTGGAAGTGTGTTAATGTCACTCCTGTGTGCAGCCTACAGCACCCAGAGGGCTCTTTCTGCCATACCATGCCACCATTTGTGGACCTGGACAATGTTCTGCCAGACTAAATCCACATGCTAAGTAATCCCTAATTAGTTAGTTGAACAGCTGTTTTGATGAGGAGAATGGAACCTAAAATGTTAGGCTGCCATGAAAGATGGAAATAAGAGTTGCTTATTTCACTTCTCCCATTGCAGTACCCCACAATGCTACAGTGACTGTGCAGGAAGGACACATCAGGGTGAAAGAAGGTCAGGTCTGAGATGCCATCAGAGGCTTGAAGGGCTGGCAAATGGGGACCCTCTTTGGTCCTTCCTGGGGGTGTGTTAGTCACTAGACAAAATGAAATGCATTAAGTTAGTAAACATCGAAGCCATTCCAGGTTAACTGCTGTCTTCAGAAGAAACCTATTCCCATGGTACCCATCCCATCTGAAGGACACGGACGTCACCACCTGGCAGGGCCTGAGGGGAGGAGTGGCGACAGAGGGGGTTCCCCCTTTTTCCTCTCAGAAGGCTCCAGCAGTGTAGGGGGTGAGGGCTGAGTGTGCCAAGTGGAGGGTAACAGGGTGCAGTCCCGGGCACCTGGTGACAGCATTGAAGTGAACTTCGCACTGGATCTTTGCTGCCTTGAGCACGACTTCACTGAACACTTCCTCAGAAACTGTGAGCCACAAACACTTCTCCAAAAGTGGGGAACTGTTTTTCCTAGTAGGATTGGCTGCTTTCTAAATAGTGTGATGGGGAAAGGGTGCACCCCTAAAAGCCATCTACCTTAAAGTATCTCCGAGCATTCAACTGTCAACGTCTGAAAACTTCTGTCAGCTGCACCCAAACCAGTGACTTGGGATCCTGAGCTGAGACATCACCAGCCAGAACAAAGGGTCAGCTGGCAGCTCTCTGCCCTGGACTGAGCCCTTCGTCCACATGGCTGCTTGTGATCTTAGTACTTACTGCACTTCAGAAACAGCACCAGCATTTGCTCTTCCTTTTTTGTTTTTCAAAATGATTTTTTTGGTAAGTGTTGCTATGGGCAATCCCTATGTTCTTCATCAAAGCCCCTTCATTAGCCGCAGCTTGAGATGGTAACTGAGGAAGGGCCAGATGGCAAAGTCATCATAGGATCGCCTACATGTGCGTGTGTGCATGTGCCCGTGATCATGTGTCTGTGTACATGTTGTATGCATGTGTATAAAAGCATGAAGGTGGGGGGATGTGTGTGTGTACTTTTGTACATGTGTGTGCACGCCAAGAGCTCATGGGTGTGGACACACAGTCTGGCAGGAAGAGGGGAGGGACAGTGACCCTGTTGGCTTCTTCACACACAGCAGGCTGCTTGCAGCTTTATTTATTTTCCCAGTGTTTGAGGTTCCCTTCTCTGTGTGGGAGGGCTGCTAGAACAAAGCCTACCCACCTGCTATTGCTTTTCTTTCCTTTTTTATCTCCATGGCAGCCCTGAGTCTAGTGTGCTTCAGTGTTAAAGAATTAGCTCCTGCTGGATCTTCCTTAAGCCAAGCTGATGGCTTTCCCCTAGTTACATTTGGCATTCAAACAAGTGGTGCCAAACAGCAGTCACCGTTGTCACTGAGGGCCTAGAAGGGCCATGTGTGTGGCCGTCGGGCTCCTTGGGCAGCAGGAAGGGGTGGGCATATGTCACAGACAACTCGAGATGACAGGCTGTCACTGGGCTCAGCGCTTATAGAATAAACGCCTGCAAAGCCGCAGTGAGGAAGAGTTCACAGTTCACAGAGGACATAAAAGGAATTAGAATTACACCAGTTGCTCGAGAACCCACCTCTGTGTGTGAGTGACAGCAGAGCGCCCTGGCCCGCCAGCTGGCACAGCTCTGCAGACCTGTTCGCAGGCTCTCCCACTGTCCCTGCCAACCCCAGGTCCACTCCTGAAACCTTTGCCCACTCTCAGTCTTGTCACACATGTCTCCTAGAATTGTTAGGAACCACCTCAAAATTTATCTCCCGGAGCCTTGGATTTAAGCGAGAGAGGCCTGGAGTGTGGACCCTCCTACCCCCTCCCCACCCCCCCGTAGTACTGGCCTTGGTGATGATTTGCGCAGTGAATTCCAGGCACATGCTCTGTGGCCAGCGTGGCCTCACACTGTGCCACTCGAGGCCCTCCCTTCACATGGGACACACCAGAGGAGGAATGCGGCAAGCCCCCTGGCGCAGTGCTGGTGTGAGTTAGTGATGCCCTCGGCGTTGCTAACTGGGCCTGGAAGTTGCTCCTGGTACTCTGGTTAGGCCCCCAGCACCCGGCATCTCCTCTTGTCTCGTCTTGACTACCGTGTTCTGTTGGCTGACCCGTGATGAACTTGTGCTGGTGAGCAGCAGGCCCTTTAGCCATCTTGCAGACATGGGCGGAGGTGGGGTTGTTTGGGGAGCCAAATTCAGCAAAGCAGCGACCAAGTTTCAATTCTATTTTTTATATTAGATTTTCCAATCTTGATATTAAAAATTATAATGTCTTTAGTTCAAACTAGAAGCGAGGAGACAAACTTTGATGTTTTTATTCCTTTATTTATTTTTGCTTTGAAACAATCATGGGGAATACTTACCTGATTTTAATAAACAGCAAGGTAAGTAGGGCATTGCATGGAAAAAAAGAGCTGCTTTCCTTATTTGAGTCCTGATTATCAGTGAGTGTATGCTGGGTGGCTTTTCTTCCTTGTCCACCTGGATGAGCTCGTGGGAAGGGAGGAACTAAGTGAGATACTTTTCTAAAAGGCACTGGCTTGGTTGTTCTAGAACACTGATCACCCCCCATGGATTCTGGATGCCAGTTAAACTGGCCCACTGAAGGTTCAGGGCGTCTGTGTCCTGCATGAGAGGCAGGTACAGGCCTTGCAGCCGCAGCCGGGGCCTTGCGTTCTTGTCTCAGCTCTGGCCCCCGGGAGCTATGGCCTGGGCAAGTCCCTGCCGCTCCCAGCTACTCCTCTGTACAAGGAAAGGGTTCAGGCCGGCGCCCACAGAATGCCCACGGGGGCCTGTCCTGGGGATGAAAAGCTAACCAGCCTGTCTCTGCTCCCAAGGAACTCACACACAGAGTCCTGATGAGAGAGAAGTGAGGAAGACTAGAGTAACTTTGTCAAAAGTCAGAAAACCAAAGGAACTTAGGAGTGCAGGGAAGGTAGTTGCTAATGGTGAGATCTCTGCCTGGGCCGTTGGCCGCAGCCGCACCTCACACCGCCCCTCCCCAGGGAGCAGCCCTGGAGCAGCCGGAATTCCTCCGCTGATGACTGATCTGGTCCAGCCTCCCAGGCCGCAGTGAGGAACACTGGCTCTAAGAACTCTAAGGCCACATAACGGAAGGAGCAGCAGTTGAAACGGTTGCATTAACCTAGTATACCTGAAAATTACTAGGGTACATTAAAAAATGCATTTAAGAAATGGCTCTCCCACCATTTTTTAAAGCTGGGCTGCACAAGGATACCCAACTCTGGCATGAGGTGGTCATGGATTTGCCCTTTCCACTTACTGCTTAGGTGACCTTGACAAATTGCTGAGCGACTGTGTTTCATCATCCGTTTCCATAACTCTTCCTAGGATTGTTGTGGAAGTGAAATGCAGACTTCGTTTCAGGTCCCTGGACCTATTCATTCACTATGTCAGTTCTGGCCTTTATAAATACAAATATGATGTCAAAAGCCAAACAGATAAAAATGGCTTTCACAACTAAAAGTGAGAAATTCTACCATCAGATAGTGTTTGAACTTAATATATAACCTCAAATTAAATTCAAATGTTAGTGAGAAACTGATAATCTGCATTCGTAAACAGGAATGGTCTTGACAACAAGCCCCTGGTTTTTGTACCAACTCTTTCCTTAAGTGTGGGGCATGTGATCTGGCTTATGGGCCCTGTTTTTTCTCCATTTTCTGTTCCTGTGATCTTAGAGAAATAACGAACATAAGAAATACAGTCTGGGAAAAAGGAAATTCAGTATAATTTTGGGAGGTATGGATTTGAAGGAAATTATTTCTTTTCTGATCTTCAAAAAGCTACCAAAACCATTTTTTACAAATATTTTATTATTTAAAAGGTAATGTGGAGGTTATTTTTATTATTTTTAGAAGTCTACTAACTAAACTGTTTTTTTCTTTTCTTCCCTTCTATTTCTTTTTCTTCCCCCACCCTATCCCGCTTTCCTTCTTTCTAAACAGAAAAGGTTTAAGAAGGAAGAGGCCTTGAACTGTCAGGCTCTGGGCACTAGTTCTAGACTGCCTCCTACGAAGGCTGCATTGATCTCTACCCTCCCAGCAGCGGGAGAGAGGGCTATTCTCCCTCTCTCTCTCTGTCTCTGTCTCTCTCTGTCTCTCTCTCTCTGTCTGTCTCTCTCTCAGCCTTAGGAACATTTGTCAATGCAGCTCTAACTCTACTAGGGGTATTTTTAATTCGCTTTTCTTTGATTGCTAGGGAGGTTGATGGCCATTTTAATTTCTTCTTCTGTGTTAAGGTCCCTTACTGCCCTTTTGGGGGCTATCTGCTTCTCTCTATATTATGGTTCATGTAATGTGTGATGTGTGATCCAAAAATGCCTTTCTCAGTTCATCCTCATCAACAGTGTATTAACGGAAAACCCCGGGGCTTTGGCCTGTGCTGTGCTCTTCAGCCTTCATTGCTACTGACATGTTTTTTCTTCTTGTGTCATCAGGAGGGCTCCAGCGGGAGGCTGGGAGCAGGGCTATCAGACATGTCCACTCAGCTGCTGTGCAAGCCCCACCACAGAGACTTTTGGCTTGCTTTTTTTTTTTTAATGCCACTTACACAATAATATCAAACCACAGGAACATAAAAGTTGGCATAGCCTGATTCCGGAAAGAATGTTCTTTAAACTCATTAAAAAACAAAGACTCACTGGTAAATGTTTCTCTTACTATTTTGTATAAAAGATGGACCTATTTTCTTAGGAAATAAAAAGGGGAAATATAGCTGTTTAGAGGTGTCTAGCATAGGATTAAAGAAATGCAGTGGATAAATAAATTTAATAGGATCTTTAGGGAATACCAGAATGCTTATTTGTGCTATTTTTATTAGCTTCATTTCTATTTATTTGCAGTTTTTAAATACATAGCAGTTTTCCAGCTCCCTAGTTTAATTTTAAGGTCTTTTCTGTAGCATATGGCTGTACATAAACATATGCCTTCTCTTTCCATTTTAATTCCTTATGTATCTTTTTTTACATATTAGGAAGTCAGATTTTCTTGGTCATTGTTTCTGTAAAACTTTCACATCACCTTGAACATAATCATTTGGGCCCTGGGGAGGTAACCCAAGTTTCAATTAATCAGTGATAGAGCCCAGACTACTAATTTGTAAGTTTTTTTTACATCCACAAGGATCCTTCTATACCATTTAGCCAGTCGGAGAAGATCAAAGGTAAAAAGTACATTCAGGATTTATTCTATTCAGACTGTTCTATTCACTAGCAGAAGAAGAAATTTCCATTTATTTGGCATATTAATTTCCAAATGGAGTTTGTCCCTGATAGAACTGTGTGTATTTGAGACCTATTGCTGTATAACAAATTACCCCAGAATTTAATAGCTTAAAACAACAAACATTTATTTTCTCACAGTTTCTGGATCAGAATTCCAGTGCAGCTTAGCGGTGTCCCCTGGAGCAGGGTGTCCCATGGGGTTGCAGTCAAGTTAGGGGATGGGGCTACAGCCATCTCAAAGCTTGCCTGGGGAGGATCTGCATCTAGGCTCACTCACGGGCCTGTCGGCCGGAAGCTACCCCGTGAGCCTGGCCACATGAGCCTCTCCAGGGGACAGTGCACAGCACGACCTGTCAGAGGGAAGCCTCTGAGAGAACCAGCAAGCGAGCAGGAGGAAGTGAGCCGGAGGGAGGCCACAGTCTTCGTGTAAACTCATCTTGGAAGTGCTAGCCTATTACTCTTGCAGTTTTCTAGAAGTCCCTAGGGCAGGCCCCCAGTCACACTGAGTGTGAATACCAGGGAGCAGGGATTTCTGGAGCTGTCCGGGCTGCCTGCTATACTGTGGCACTTTTTTCCCATGGTGTTTCAGAGATTTGGATTCTGGACATCAGAAGGCATGAGCGTACTGCCCTGTTGGAGTCCCCCAATGGTGCTTCCTGAAGCCAAGCCCGCAGGGCAGCTGCTGCCATCCTGGGCCCCCTTTCCTGCAACACCCCTGTCTTTCCCAGAGCTCCCCAGAGGTGGCTCCCTCCTCCTCTCTGGGAGCGGGTGGGGCACTGAGGTGCCAATTGGCAGATTGGTATCTGCCAATCACTTTTCTGCTTAAATTCCTCTTGGAGCTTTGAAGTCAAACTTTCCCCTAGCCCCACTGGCTTTGACACAAATGCAGAAATCTCATACGCTCTTTCTTTAAACCGCAAGGAAGTCAATGGGGCTAACCCAATACAAGGAACACTGGAGGAGTGTGGAAAATTACCAGAAATCCACACAAGTACAAAACAGGCTTTCGTAGGAGGAAGGGAACAACATTTAGGGGATACCTAATATATACTCAGAGGCTTTGCTAAAGGTCTTTAAAACAGTAACTTATCAGTTCTCAAACCAACACTACAGTGGAGTTGTCATTACCTATGATTTACATAATTCCAATTTAAAACACAAGGTAACTAAGACTGCAGTAAGTAACTTTCTCCAACTTAGAGAGTAAATGCCCAGTTTAAAATCTGAAGCCACTTGCTCTGATTCCAATGACCAAGGCCTTCCCCCAATACCACCGAATTTTCATGTGACCCTGGACGCACCCCCCAGTTCTAGCATGGAGGTGAGTTAGATTGTCTTCACTGTTAGTCTACTGGTCTTGCTAAGGCAGGGCTGGGGATAGGATGGTACCATTCATTAGTCACTTCCAGAACCTTCAACTCTTGCATTTGCCTTGGGCTATTTTTCTTCCCACAGAGGAGTTGTCTCAGCATTAGGAGACTTGCCGACCCTCAGGCTCATGGAAAGGGAAGAGGCTTCACTACCTGCCTCTACATTTGTGCCAGCTTGAAAGTGGCCCCTTTTCTTCCTGTCTTCTTCAGACTGTGTGACCATCTTTGGCTGAACCCATGAATATGCACCAAGGATTGGCTGAGGAGGCTGGATTTGCTCATAAGACCTATGGGCAGATCTGATAGCCAAATTATTTGACAACTGCTAGAGCGGGGACCTGGAGACCTCCAGCCTGGGCAGACATTATCCTTATTTTCTGGGTCATGGAGAGGCCCAAGGGGTGTAGGGGAGGGACAAGGCAGCTCACAGTGGTTAGGGGACATCTGAGGCACCTGGGGCATCATCTTTAGCAGCCAGCCCAGGAGTGTACTTCTGTGTAGGTACATGGTGACATAACTCCCTTCGTAAGAGCAGTAGTTGATAATTCTTTTGGGGTCACAAACAGCTTGGAGAATCTATGCATCTTCTCCCCTCAGACTGTGAAGCTCATGACGTCCAGATTAAGACATGGCCTACGGTAAGGCCCAGCATCGTCTCCCATTGCTGGAAGCCTGTGGGGACCTCAGCTGAGCCTCCTAACAGCTGTGCTACCTAACAGCAGGCTGGCTGCCTCAGTCCCCCCACCTCCTCGCAGACTGTGGCTCCCCCTGTCCACTCTGAATGAGAGGCTGGGTCCTCAGCTCATTTGGAGAACAGCAGTTGATAGTCCTTGACTCAGTTTACCCATTTTCCTAGGTTCTGACCCAGATGTTGTATTCAAGAAGTCTTTGCAAAGTATGCTGTTACATTTAGGCAACATTAAAACCCCACCATCTTGCATGGTACACATTCCACCAATGGAAGAAGAGGCAAAACCCAAACTGATGGAAACTTCCAGTTATAAAGTCTGCAAGTACTGTCCAGAAAAAGCATGACAGCTGTGAAGTTTTGCCACTGAGCACATAGGCACAGCTAGAGTATTCTAAAGCATTTTTTTTTTTTTGGTGGCATCTGTTTTTTGACATTAAGTCTCACAAGTGCTAAAGACATGAAGTGGTGTTCTTGAAGCAGCCGCATGGTAGTCCTCTCAGGCAGGTTTCTCTGGAACCGTAAAAGACCATCCTCAGAACCTGACAGGTCTCTGGGACTCCACTAATTCTACTGACTGTTTAAACCACCTGGACAACATGTGGCACAAGCCCTAGATAAATGAGGGATTGGTCCTTGCGAGGTGCTTTTCTGATCTTTTTCCTTCTCCATTGTTTCTTTCTCCAGCTTCCCAGTTCACCCTCCAGCTTTGCCACCTGCCTGGCAAAATTCAAGGGGTTGTGGTAGCCACTTAATTTAGAGTACCTTTCGTGGCAGTAATATCTTCCAAAAATTCCAGCGGGATAGCCAAGCATGGTTTGCCCAAATCCCTGTTGATCTCTCATCAAATATGTTTTCCCAGATGTTGCTCCACCATATCTCTTAAGGTTGTTTCCGTGATTTTGTCCAGAATTAATGGACATTATTTTGCCTTTTGACCTCTTCTTTTTAAAAATTCATTAATAGTCATGTTTGCCACCAGGCAGTCTTCAGAAACCTGTTCTATTTAAAAATAACTGAAAAGATTTTTATCTCAGAAGTGTGTGGCTTAAAAGAAAACTTAAGTGAAGAGACAATAGGAAAGCTTAACCACAGAAGAATATACCTGCAATTGTATGAATGGGGTGCCTAAGGCATTAATTAGTCAATAGCACATGGTATTTTTCAGTTTTTTTCCAAAGAGTTCTAAGAGTCATACAAAGTACAGGTATATCATTGTACTTAGTCCCATTTAGAAAAACAGACTCGTGGGTGTTTCCTGGCACCTTCTACCTGTGTTCGTCTGAGGTTCATTGTCTCACCTGCTTGACAGGCATGAATATCGGAGCAGTGTATTCAGTTCCACACTGACTTCTTACAAGTGGGGGGCATTAGACATTCTACATCCCTCCCTCTTCTCACAGGAAGCAAGTTACTCCAAGAGCATAACCTGGAAATTTTAGGAAGCTTCTTTTTTCACAAGGGTATTATTTTTAACATTATACCCATCAGAATCCTCCCCAGTATTGAAGCAAAACTATCCAGCACTCTTTGTGTAACATATGCCTGTTTTTAAATAACAGGAGCCGAAAATAAATAAGTAAATAACCGGAGCAGTCTTCCCCATTCGGTGTCAAAGCCTGGCTAACAGCGACTCATGATGCAAGTGCTTTTCTATGTAGAAACTGTGGAGTTGGTTATTTAGCCATTGGAATTGGGAAGCAGAGCACAAGAGAAATGTTCCTGATCTTGGAGCACTGGGGTGAGAGCCCCTCATCAGTCTTCACTGAAGCTCAGGCGATGTCCAGAGCAGTTTAACATCCTGTGTGTCCCTGGAGGGGCAGAAACCAAAATGGGGCCTGCTTGCCTTGCCCTGTGTCCTCCCGCAGTGGTGGCTGTGGCCCTCCAGCCCTCCTAGCTGCCCCACACCTTGCCTTGGAAGGAGCAGCCATGTCCCACTGCTCTGCCCCACATTCTGGGCTCCGGCCCTTGCTCACAACAGGCAGGATCCTGTGCTTAGCTGGTTTTTTGGCAGGTCCACCAATCGTTTCCTGTCCTACCCATCTGCTGGAGATCCATCATTGAGAGGTGCTGTCAGCCATGACCCCTGAGCCTGACTTCTCCACAAACATGGCGAGGCAGCTTTAAGCTAAATCAAGTTCAGGTTTTTGGGGGGTTCTTAATTACATATAATAAGGGTAATTGAGATCCTTATAAAAGGTGAAGACAGTTTCCACTGTGTCTGTATTCTACCAAGGAAGTACAGAGGGTGCAATTCACATCTGCAGACCTCAGCTGGTGGAATTGGAAGGGTGCGCCCTGGGCACGTGGGCTTTGAGGACAGCCACTCTGACTTGAATTGATTCTTGAACTTACTAGCTGTAAATTTACTAGTGTACCTCTTTGGGCTTAGTTTCCTCATCTGAAGAATGGTCTCAATAAGACCAAAGTCATAGACTTTTGTAGAGAGTGTATGAAATATGATATGTGAAACCTTTTTACATGTAGGTACCCTGATCAAAAAAATGTAAATTTTCATCTTCTGCACTATCCCTGTCTAGCTGCCTGTTGACTTTAAAAACTGTGCAACCACACCTGTGTGTCCAGCAAGGGTGGACCTTCCCTTTGTATCAGTCTGTTCTGACCTTGCCCTCTAATAGGCTGGATAATTACACGATAGGAGTCCCTCCCACCACTTGGGAAGAGAAATGCCTTTACAATTTTTTAGCACAAGGGCAATTTAGAAAAGAGTAAAATAGTCCATACCATGGGCTGTGTTGTGGTGGGGAAAAAGGAATAAGGTAATCTGTTAATGAATACTAAATGCTGCCCCTTTAGACCAGGAAAATATATCAGTGCCCCCCAACAGCAACCCAGTAGCCACATGCACATCTCTGAAGGTGTCCTTACCCAGTGGCCCCCAACTTGGTGCCAGAGGGTTTGTGGACTTATTAATCTGCTCACCTTACTTTGCTCTTATTTCTCTCCTTTTGGGAAATGGAACATTTTTTAATTAAATTCACATACGGCCTTTTTCTTCTTGAGTCAAAAGCACCATATTTCCATTTTATATAAGTATCACATACTATTTTTCAAAGTATGTGTCTCTACTATTGAAAATGCCATCATTTTGTGAGTTTATGAGTGAAATAACTTAGCCATCTACACTCACATGCACCTCTGTCTAAACGACTGGTTATTTCTAACCTGTATTTATCCTCTATTACCTACTTCTAAGAGGCTTATGATGATGGGTGTGTTAAAAATCAAATTTTCAATTCCTAGGGAATGCAATCTCAGGGAAACACTATAAAAGAAAATTTACTTGGTACTTCTTCTTCCTTTCAAAAGGAAGAAGGTGGCTGTTTGTCCCCCATGAATAGGGGGAAATTAACCAAGACACTTGGGTGAGGAGAGCTTCAGCAGAGTAGGAGGCTGCTGTCGGTGGAAATGGGGAGTCCACTGAAATGTCTACTCATCTCCATACATGGTTTCTTTACTTGTTTCAACTGCATGACTATCTTTGCCGCAAATTGCCTTGCAGTTCACCACCCACAAGGTAGACCAGAGCTCTCACGTCTGCTCTGATGACTATTCAATTCAATTCAGCAAGCATCTGCAGAGTGCCTACTCTGCAGCAGGAAGTGTCTGGGCGCTGGGGATACAGCAGCAACTAAACAGCCTGCAAAGACCCCTGCCCGCTGGGCTCACCTTTGCCACAGAGTCCAGTCCTGGTGGGTCCAATAAGTCTCCACCTTATCGCTTGTCAGTCAGTCCCGGGAGGCCTGGACACAGTAAATACCGCCTAGGGGTCCGTACCATCGTGTCCTTGCCACATCCTTCCTCTTTGCTGGCCTAACTCCTGCTTAGATGTCTGTCCACCCACCATCCATCCAGAAAGTCTCTGATTCCATCCCGGCTCACTGACTTGGTGCCCTGCAGTACTTCCTCAGTACCCTCTGTATTTCTGTCACCAAACTTGCTATTTTGTTTGTAGGTAACTAATTTGGAGTGTGTCTCTTCTACTAGAATACAAGCCACTTGAATGCAAGCATCTTGTCTCGCTCTGGTTTCCCTTGCATTTGCACTGGAGTGTGGGCATGAGTATGTGCTCAGTGAATATGTGTGGAGCGACTGCATGAAGGAACAAATGGTGCTCCGTGCTGTTGGCCGGCCCCAGTGTCAGAGTACTTGCTCTCTATCTCTGCAGAACTTTCCTAACTCACACAAAGGCAAAAAGGCTTCAAGTTAGTGCTTCTTTGTAATACCCAGGATCACTTTTCCAGAGCAGTAACTTCTGGGCCTTGGTAGGAAAGGACTTGGCCCAGTGTGATGGTCACTGGTGGAGGCATGCTCGCTCAGTGGCAGTGGCTTTAGCCATGTATACAGCCGTGTGTCCGCCTTAGCAAACCTGGGGGCCCGGCTAGGGCCCAAGGGGCAGAGCTGCCCAACACTGGGTCTTGGGAATAACAGCTAACAGGAGGGAGGAGGAAATAGGCACAGAAACAGCAAGTCCATGCTGATAGGACCATCAGCACCACCCCTAGGGTGTCCCTGGACCACAGTCCAGAAGAGAACCTGAAGTCCTGAGTGCCTTAGGACGGGAGGAGAAGACTAACCGATGTTCACTGTGCAGCCTACAACCAGGCAGGGTGTTTTCATCACCCCAGGGTCTTCTTGAACATGTAATGATCAAACTCATTTGTACTTCTTTAAAAATGTGTCTGTAGACTCACCCATTCTCCAGGGACATTTATAACTGAGATGTCCAGCACTTGGGGCCAACTCCACGAACACTGCCATTATTTGGAGGGGGCTTGTTTGTGTAGCATTTTATCCCTTCTCATTCCTGAAGGTCTCCTTCCCCAACCTGCCTTACCTGGACCCACCCCAGCCCAAAGCAAGGGAAAGGGACCCTGCAATGAATCTGAGACCCTGGGTCTCCAGCTGGTAAGTGAGAGGCCTGTGTCTGGGCACATGTGGCCCTGCACCTCAGGTCTCCTTCCTACTGACTCCTTGGGGTTTGTTTGTTTGTTTTCCACTGCGCCATAGTGACCCCAGGGCGTAGCTGTCTCTGACTTTGATATATAAATGTCCAGTTTAAGATGGCAACCCACAAGGAGGGCAGAAGGACTGCCTCCAGTTACCTTCCTGTAAAAAACTGTACAGACTGGAGTGGAGATAGAATACATGAGTTATGTCTTCTTAGATATGTATTACTCTATACCTTGAAACATGGCATCTAGTTATAGTGGTCGGTATAAGGCAACCTACAGCAATGAAGGGCCTCAGCCCCTTGAGGTTTTGATTTAACCTGAATAGGCATTATTGTTGAGCATCTTTTGTATTGATAGTTGATTTTTAAAAAGCAGAAAGAGATTTTAATATTTTGACAGTTTCCCTCTCCTTTTTTCAATGAGTATTTATGTACTTTTTTTAATCATGTATTTTGCACTGCCAAAACGAACTGTTTAATTGAGGAAATGTGGAAACTACCAAAAAGCACATATGAAAATCAGACCTTTCACCATGGATAATGAGGTAATATTTGAGGACATATTCTTCCAGTTATGAATATAACTGTACATTTGAAACAAAAGCAGGATCATCTTGAGTCTACTTTGTATCCTTCTTTATGGATATCTACTCAGTTCATTTACCAGTATGTGCTGGACTGAATTGTAGGCACTGCGGGTTACATCTGTGAACCAAGCAGACAAAATCCCTCAGTGCTTTGAGTATTTCTTCTGGTGGGAGAACCAAATAGTAAAGAAGTGAGTATGTCCAATATGCCAAGCGGGGGCAAGTGACACGAGGCAAAAGAAAGCCTGGAAGGGGGCCTGGAGTGTGGAACTGCTGTGCTCAGAGAAGGTTCTGCAGAGAAAGTGATGCCAAGCATTTTTTTGTCCAACCTTGACGTGGAGGATGTGGAGGAACTTTGTGGCCTCGGTGAGTCTGTGTATTGGGCAGAGGGCATAGCAGAAGTCCTGAGAGGAGGCATGACTAGCAGCTTCCAAGAGCTGCCAAGGGGCGTGAGGAGGGCATGGAGTGGAGTAGAAGGTGAGGCTGAAGGTCCCAGAGCCCAATCACGTGGTGGCCTCAAGAGGATGAGGTCTTCGGTTTTGAGCAGAGGAATGACGTGATGTGACAAGCTTTCACAGCACCACTCTTGCTGATGGGATGGATCGTGGAGGGCAGGAGTCCAGAAGTGAATGTTTTTGAGGGTTTCAGGATGGCACTGGGCAGAGAACCTCAGGCCATGCTGAGTCAAAATGCAATTCAGAAAAGTGTGAAGACGTTTTAGGTATCCTTTGCCCAATTTATTGCATTCACAGTTAAAAAATATATACACAATAGTGATATGGTTTTAAAATTGGTGTCTGAGTAAGTCAAAAATAGCTCTTTCTGTAAGTGTAAAGTTTCTGAGTAATTCAAGAATATTGTCTTCTTTGGCACATTTTTTCCTTAATGATACATCTTAAAATTTTGGTACCTGAGGGTTGATGAGATACAGAATTATGAATCGAGCTGAAGTTCTGTGGAGATTTCCCTGTAGAGAGTTGCAAAAATGACAGTGAGCGTGGACACCCTTTCAAGAATAAAACTGGGTCAGAAGGAATACCACCTTAGAATTCTGTTTAGGGCCAGAGCAAATCCCAGTCTCTCCTCTGGCTTCTCTGTCCAAAGGCCCCCCCACCCTCCGGTGGAAACTCTCCACAGGGACCTCTCTTGCCTACCAACTTCTTATGGTCCAAGATGCACTGAAAGCAAAACGATGGAGTCACTGTGGCCGATTGGCTCAGCGCCAT
Organism: Manis javanica; assembly: GCF_040802235.1. NCBI lineage: Eukaryota > Metazoa > Chordata > Mammalia > Pholidota > Manidae > Manis > Manis javanica. The sequence continues at coordinate 72,122,067 of NC_133168.1, forward strand.
ACTCCATCCGAAGATGACACGCACCATCGCCTGAGTCAGGACTCCAATGGAAAACCTGGGATGTATGGTCGCCATGCCTAAGTAGTTACATTAGGTCATTAAAGAGCCAGTTTTAGAGCAGAGAAACACTGGCTTTCTGTCTTGTGATTCACACATACTAGCCAGGAACCTATAGCTTCCTGGAATTTTAAATCAAACTTGAAATAACATGGCAAAAACTTTGAAACACCACAATTTTCCCTAATATGCCATTGTTCATTCTCAGGGTAGATGGGTAAGTTGGGCTGTTTGCACAGTGTGATTTAAAGCCTGGGTTTTAAGATGCTATCCCCAGGTTCTGTGTCTGTAAGTGGACCTATCTGGGTGGTCTGGGAGACCCCAAGTTAAGAATAATGACAGATTTTGTCATACGGGAGCTCTAACAGGATTCAGTCAACACTGTGCTGTGGAGACAGCCCTGCTGTATATCCAGCCACCTGGGGAGGCCTGCAGGGAGGGCTAGCTTGCTCGGTGACCGTCCTCTTCTTGGTCAGCCAAGCTTCACCTCCTTCCCTTGACAAGCCTAAAAGCTCCAGTTCTCAGATAAGAAAATAGATGAAGACTAGTGTAAAATGAGCTGGCTCAGTTTTTGATGACACTGTGAGACATCTTTACAGGCTACAAATTTATATGTGGAGTTCTGCTCTCATCATTCTTCCTCTATGGATTTCAGCTTTTCCTTCCAGTTTTCCCTTGTTATGTTCCCCCTTTGGCCCCTGGTCCACTAATTTAAATTCCCTCCTTCTGTACCTTATTGCTAGGTTCGTCATTATGTGCAATTAGCAAGAAGGGAGCTATTCAAGCCCAGGGTGCTTCCGCTGGGTGTTCTTTGAGAATTGCATCCTTAGAGTTTTATGAAATCACCTGTTTGTTTTTTCTCATTTTAGAATTGTGAATGCATGTTATTTCTGAATTCACTTTTTTCTCTGTTTGTCTCCAAGTAATGTGCTTATCTTTGCCCTAGAATGGTGCATTTATTTCAGAGTATGTAATTAAGGAACAAATCACGATATTAATGGTGTTTGTGTCCCTGCCTATAGATGAAAAATACATTTAATTTACAGTAACTCATATGAAAAGGAAAAAGATCATTTTTATTTACAACCTTTAAAACCTCCATTCCTCACAATACTACTCTGTTATTATTTCAGACATATGAGTCATTGACTCAGATTATTTCATGATCACATGCCTAAACTATTTATCATTGAAATCAAGACTCTAGATTAAAATAATAGGTTAACTGTATGATTTTTTAAACATAGGACCCCCTTCATTAGGGTGCAGCATCGGTGAAGCAAGTCCACCTCTCCCTCCAATATAAACTTTAATTGTGTACCACATTTCCAGGTAAAAAGAACAGCTATTCTCATGTTTAGGCTTTCATATGTACAAGACAGAGCAAAAATATCAAATGTAGGCCGTGTTGTAGTTAGAGGTCATGAGCTACAATTAACAGGATTTTTTGGGTATGTGTATCCATTTGCAGGCAAAAAATTAAAAGATGACTCAAACTGTTTTGCTGTGGGGAAAGATTCTCTGGTTTTAATGTCTCTGCTACATATTGTTAATATTGTTTTGTTTTTGTTTTGGTTTTCAGTAAAGCTAGTCTTCCCCTGAAGAATGTCCTGTGGAAAAACAGAGACCTAGCTACGCAATAATGAAATCCAGACATCCTATCTGGAATGCTTAACAAATTAATTTAGTCCCAGATTTTCATCCAAGGAGTCAGTTTTCTGTTAAATTCTAACCTACGAGCCAGTCTCTAAATATGAATGCAGAAATAATGATAATATTGATCTGTTTGATGGTAAAATAATTTTGTCATAATTAATGACAAAACACACTAACCTGTGTAGTTTCAGATAATGTAGCACCCAGAAAGTAGCTCTGCCCTTCATGTACAGATATCAAAATACAAATAATTACTTTTCTTAATGATTTGAGAAGATTGATATTAGAACTGAAAAAAATTCCTTCTGATCTTTTGGTAATGCTACATTTTCTAATTATTACCCGGAAGTACTTTCTGTACCTGTAATGTACAGTGAGTTAACAGTTGATAGTAGGTATTTAATAAAACAGTATTTAAACCAGAGTCAAACAGCTCACACTGATGTCTGTGATAGAAGGAGCACTGCAAAGGCTTTCCATCATGTTAGCATTTGTTTTGTCTGGTGCAAAATTAGCTCATTTCTTTTGTGTTATGAAAATACGCGCTTTCAGAGTCTTATTTTTTTCCTCCTGTCACTTTCGTATTGAGCTTTATGAAGATTGAGATGCGTGTAGCCTGTTTTCCACTTGGCTCTGGGTTATATGTAGGTCACGATTCTTCACACAGAAAGAAGACTCCATTTGGTGTTTATGTCTTTGGCAGCTGCATCATCATTTTGTACCAAATCCAGGCCCTTGGGGGTAGGAGTCTTCCTCATCACAGATGGTGCTCAGATCCCATCCTCAACTGCTCAGAAATGGAAAGGCACCATTTTCAAGTTGTCTGAGCTCAGGCTCAGAATTTTTTTCGCTGCTTGCTGCATTCCAGCCATTAAGCCCTGCTGGTTAGTGTGCACTGGCTGGGATTGCCCATTAGTCTTGCCTTCTTCTGGAGGTCTGGCGTCACTGTCATGAGCAGGGTCTGCTTATTGCTTTGTCTTTACCGGGACTGCAGGTGCTCTCCGCTTCTTCTGAGGAGCATTTGGAAGGTGCCTGGGTAGCACTGATCTCACTGTTGGCTTGGGGCATGAATTCTGCTGCTCTTTATAAAGAGCATTGTCCAAGATTACAAAGAGTAACTCTATGTTGTTCTTTGTCACTCAGAGGCTAGCAGGATATAGGGACTGTCACAGAGCACCTTGTACTGTACAATGTTGTACCAACATAAAGTACTTCATCTGCTAGAGCTCTAGAGCATGGAGGGGTTAGAGGTTCTAGTTAATACTTAGAGAATGCATGTGTATTGCACTCAACTCAGTGACTAAGGAGAATTCCCTCCCTCCCTCAGCCAGGGAAGCCTTCAGGGCAGGACAGGGCCTTAGCACCTGTTAGAAGAGAGTTACAGGACCTAGCCAGCTTAGCAGATAAGAGAAGCGGGTTCTAGACACAAGGTAACGTGGTTGTGGTTGATGCTGAGCATATGGCTAATTTGGCTTTCCTGCTATTTTCTGTGTTACTTTAAAATTAAGTGACTGAGTCCCATTTAGTCATTCAATAAGCATTTATTAAACACCTATTAAGTGTGAGGCATGTGCCAGGTGCTGTGAAGGACACGAGATGAACAGAGCCCGGTCCCCCTCTCTGGGACTTTCAATTCAATAAGTACATAAGGCATGTCTGCATATGCCGAGCAGACATCACTGAGGCCCAGAGACAGAAGCTGTGGCTGCTGTATGGGCATGAGCCAAGAAAAGCTTCACAAGTCTTTGTAGAAACTTGAGAATTGGGGAGGCCTTGACAGGGGCCTGGGGGCAATTCAGACACAAGGGTGGATACTGGGGAGGCTGAGAGGTCAGGGCGGCCATGCTTGCACATGTGAGATGGACAGTGGGGTGGAGGTTGAGGAGAGGCTGGGGTCCAGGCACGGTGGGGTGTGGGTGCCCATGAAGGAGCTTAGACCTGATTTAGCAGAAAAAGGGGAATCGCTGAGGCTCTGAGCAGAGACGTGTGCAATAGAGCTGGCAGCAGGGTCAGGGCGGGTAAAAGGGGGCCGGTGGTGGGCACAGGCTGAGACAGCTCTTGCAGCTGTCCCCCGGAGTCAAGCAGAGCCAGGACCCTAGTGCAGTCTCTGTGAGGTTCTTGAGGATGGGAAGGGGGGCAAAACGAGATGGAAGGATGGGCGCCAGGGTAGGGGCATTGGCCACTTTAAGACAAGGGAAAGAGAGAACAAGACCTGCCCACAGGCAGAGTGCTCAGGTTCCCAGTGGTTCTGAGAAACGGACTTGAACATCTGGTAGACCCAGAGAGCACCAAGCCACCTTGTAGCAAAGCTGTTCAAGGCAGCACTTTCCAGCCGCTTCCCACCCGCGTCCTTTCGTCTCCAGAACCTGCACTTGGCCAGCTGGGAAAGAGGAGGAGGTTTACATCAAAATGAAGTTAGAAGTTTCACTACTAATTACTTAAGGGAGGCTGTTTGCCGCTACAGTGACCGAACGGCTTCCTCTCACCCTCCTCTCCTGTCCAGAAAAGTCCGGGGGTGCGCCTGAGCTTTCACCTGGGGGCAAGAACAGATTTAAAAGGGATTCGGGAGAAGTTATATTTCCGATTCACACCTGATTCCTGCATGTTTGACAGCCAAGAACACAGTTGGAAAAGCCGAGGCAGGGAGGGGGCACTCTCTTGTCAGCCAGCCTCTTCCTCCTCCTCCTTTCCTGGGCGGGTCTGAATGACTTAACTGACACTCAGTGCACATAACTTAGACCGCAGTGTGTTGTCTCTGCAATGAGAGGGTGCCGGGAAGAGAGAACTTAATGACACCGATCTCAAATTTTGAATGTCAGATATTAGCATGGGTGGGAGGTGGGGAGAGGTGGGTGGAGGCGACGAGAGGCCTTGGGAGCAGTCAGCCAGGAGCAGTGGGGAGCCCTTGAGGACCACGGCCCCACAGGCAGTGCTGTTGAGACAAGAACCTGTTGAGGAGATGGCTCACTGACTGATTACATCTTGCTCTAAGGAGGAAACCTTTGGGACTTGAGCAGGCAAACGTTGAGGTCATCCAAGTTACATCCAAGACCCAAAAGGAAAAACAAATACACTGTAACCTAAGATCTACAGAGTCTCCTTCCCTGGAGGGTTCCAACAGCCCTGAAGTATTCTCCTTGGAGAAGCCAGCGGAGCTAAATAAATCTTAGGTGTTTAGAGCTAAGACTGCATCCTAGTGACTGGTCTGTCATATCATCCAGCAGGCCCCTGCGTGCTGCTGCTTAACAACTGTACCGTTTCTTATTCCAACTCATTAATAAGAAAGAGGAAAAACGTTGGCCTGTTGTCTTCTCTGCCATTATTCAAATAAGCATTCTTTTGTTGAATCTAAATTCCAGAAAATTCTCTTTGATACAGTTGACCATTTCCTAACCATTTTGCTTAAAAAAAAATCACCTAGAGTACATTATTTTAGACTAAGAAAAAAATTTTAGGGCTGACATATATACAAATTGAATTCTCTTAGTACCAGGGTCAATTTGATGCTTTCAGTATGGACTGTGTTTCTGATTGTGGTCCACTGGCATATTTTCAAGCTTAATACAATATAAGGTTTCTTTTTAGATGGCAGTAAGAATAACAAAGATAGTCATATTTTATGACACAAATACTTTTTAATGATTGAGAGTTTGGATTTCTTGATATTAACTCTGGGTTGATAGCAGTCAGCAATATAATCAGTACACTTTCTGCAAATGTTCTTTATCACCAGCTCTTCACAGATGCTCCCTGTCAGTCCAGATGTGTCCCATTCAACGTAACGGACACACCCTGAAAAGGTGCCTATTTCTGCAGCTCACTGCGCTGTACTGTATCATAGCCCTGGAATACAGCCCTGTAGGAACATTTTGGGTTCTGAATTGGATGCAGTATCAAACACAATTTTGATTGTTACTTTACATTGACTCTCTAAAGGGAAGGTGGTCATTTCCTGTTTTTATTCTCTGCATGTCTCAAGTTGAAATGCAAGTTCTGTGCTAGACTCTAGGGCCCAGGCCCACATGAGAGGGACGCATCTTAACCGACACCAGGTTGTAAAATCTCCTAATTGTTAGGACAAGTAGATCTGTATTGCAGGAAAACATTTCCTTTACAAATCCAGGAGCAACATTAAGTGCTATTTGCCAGGTTATGGTGTCCCCAGTTTCTTAAATGTTTCTTAACTTAAAGCTTTTCAGTACTTAAAATCATAAAATCAAATATTTTAGAAACACTGGGAACCCACTAAAGGGTTTTAGTTATGTTAGTATTTGCCCTAAAACCCTTGAGGAAAGCCATGATTCTTTTTTATCCAGAACAAAATCAGATGTATTAAGAAAGTTTCTTCCATAAACTAAGTGAGTACTTTCACAAAGGGAATTTCTTTAGGTTAGACACTCTTGTATTCCTTTTTTCCACAGCAAGTTCTTTGCATCTCCTTGCTCTCTTTGCCAAATGCACCTCCCCCCGAGAATCTCTGAGGATACTCAGAAAGGCTCCTAGTGTCCGGGAGTCCAGGTGGGATGATGCTGATGCGGGAATGACCGTTAGCAGGGTTTTCAAGGTCCCCCGGAAACCCTGTGAAGAGAAGTCACAACTGGCAATCCGGCAGAGTGTGACCTGATACTGTTTTTTTGTTGTTTGTTTTGTTCTGTTTCTGTAGGGGAGCTGGTGGGGGAGAGCTGAAAGAGATATTAGAAATAGATATTTTTGTCTCTCTTGATCAGGTGATTCTCTGGAGACCACAGTACAGCTGCCTGGCAGGAAGTCCCCCATAGTCATGTTTGGGGTCACTCCTCCACCTTCTTAAGTTGTCAGAAAGCCTCTGGGTTTCTCCAGAGAAGGGAATTCAGGGAAGCCTTTGGTCTTCGGGTCACAGCAGCTCCTCCACACAGACCCGTCCAGGTCACTGTGCTATTTCCTGGAACATGCCTGTTGCTGGTCTCAGCAAAGGGAATCCTGGCATGTGGTCTTCAGGGCCTGGACTCCTGCCAGCATGCCCTTGCCATCCCACCTGGGATCTCACCACCTCCCCTGCAAGCACCACACAGAAATGGAGAGCAAATCCCCAGCACTCTCAGGGCTGGGCCCCTAGCCATCTCCTCATCTTGAGCAAAGCTTTGCAGTCCCTCTTCTCCAGCTCCCCTTCCTTGTCTCTTCTTGAGTGTCTGGAAGAGTATCACCTGACGGAGTTAGGTGGTGCTTCCCCTCCAGGTGCCGTAATTCCATAATTCCGTGGTGTTCTACTTTATGCCCCTGATGTGACTGAATGTGGTGATGACAGGCTGACCATCGTCCCTGCAGACCCCATCCTTCAGTGAGCTCCAGGCTTCGAGCTAGTTCTTGTCTGCCTCTCTCCACCTATGTGGAGTCCAGGGACAGTGGCTGGGCCAGTGTGTGGTTCTTCCAGCTGCCCTGGATCCGAGCACAGCTGGCATAGACTTCAGTCTGTCCCAAGGGTGCTGCTCCCTGACTCATCACAGGCCCTGCTGCGTGTCAGCTCATAGGCCTGGAGGACAGGAAGGGGTTAATTAGCTCAGAAACTGTCCTGCAAGTTAATTTCCATAGTTCATTAACCATTTTCGGATAGACTTGCTCCAAAATATTGAAAAATGGGTTCTTGCCTCTTGAGGATCTCTGCGTTGTGTACCCTAAATTGTTCAACCCAGGGAGAAAAGGCTGGGTCTAGTGAAGGCAGTTCTAAGCTGGTGTCTTCTTGTATTATGCAATTTCAGGGTGGGTGGGAGGCTCACATAGACTCGTGAGCTGTGTTTACAGTGCAAAGGGTTCCAGCTCTGTACATCTTACGTTAATCATGCAAGCAGGATTATTTTCATTTATCTGCCAGTCTTTCCTGAGTAGCATGGTGGGAGCAGAGGCCCTGGCGTACTGTGGCTGGGTTCAGCTGTCCACACCACGGAACTGCAGACCTCTCCATTTGCTTGACATCGATGAATTTTTAATGGGAATCAATTTTGTTCTTCTAGAGAAGCCTTTGGCTTCTTGGAAGACATAGATCACTTGCTGTTGATTACTGACATTGTATTTCCTTTCTTTTTCCCTCCCCTCTGCCTTCCCAAACTGTTGGCAGCTGCCCGTATCTAGCAGTGAAAATCACCCCTGCCATCCCCGTGGTTGGTGGCATTCTCTTCTTCTTTGTGATGGGGACCCTGCTTCGCACCAGCTTCAGTGACCCCGGAGTCCTTCCGCGAGCCACGCCTGATGAAGCTGCCGACCTGGAAAGGCAAATAGGTAACCCTGGAGGTGTGCCCTCAGCCTCTGGCCACCTCCCACCTGTGCTCAGCCGCAGGGTAGGGGGGGAAGCCCAGGTGCCTGTGCAGGAGGGGCGAGCAACCAGGGAGACGCCCCCGGAGCCTTCATTCACCCCCGGCTGGCTGACCGGAGTAGGAGGTGGGATGTAGAGTGGTCAGAGGTAAGGCCAGGGCACTGGTGCGCTGGAGCAGGGCTGACTGCACCCTCAAGAGCGGTTCCCCAATGTTGCTTTGAAGGACCCACGTTTGCTCTGGGAGGGAGCCTTCACCCGTGATCTACAGTGTGGGCGGTGGCTCTCAGTGTCTTTGTATCTTCATAGCTTAATTCTAGTTTCCATGACATAACCCTGGAAAGGTTACATCTTAGACTGCTGGCTCATTTATCCAGCCAAGGATCCAGAATTTCCTTTATTAAGGCCTAACAAAGATATATATTCATAATATGTATTGAGATGAATGGCTTCAGTTTTCCTTATAAATTGAAATCCTAGGATAAAAAGTTTACAGCAATCCATTTTAAAGATACTAAAACAACTCCCAGTCCCTCACACAGCAAACTTTTCAGTCCTTTGTTTTTCATTAAAAAGAGAGCTTCTTCTTACTCATATTAACAGTTTGCATCTGTGAGTGTGTAGCTCTGCTGCAGGGCCATGATAATCTGACAGAAGTGGCAGAGGGACTCTGATGACTCAGTGTGTACATATGATTTAGGTATGAGAACTCACCTGACAGAGAGAGCTCTTTCCCAGGGTCCCCACTGCCCCATGGGCTTCCTTCCCAGCCTCACTCAGCCAAAAGACTCCCTCTTCCCACAAATCAAAGAGATATCAGTGTGGGCTTTGCTGGGCAGCGTCTGCTCTGGTCTGCCATCTCCAAGGGCTGAAGCACAGCTGTGTCCTTCTCTGAGTGTCCGCCCCATCCTTCATCCCTGTTGCCCAGGAGGGTAACAGTAAAGGAGTTGATGGAGGGAGTATACAGTTGTGTGCTGGGCCTCCTTGTGTTCTGAGTAGGGAAGAAGGGGAAGGCAGAATCAGCAGAGAGACAATCTCTTAGCCTTCTTGGGACTTTCAGATAGGGCACTGAAGAGGCATAAAAACCTCAATCATAAAATAAGCTGTCACGGGGATGGAAGTGCAGCCCGGAGAATATAGCCAGCAGTTCTATAACATCTTCCTATGTGGACAGATGGTAACAGCACTAGCTGGGGTGAGGGTTTAATGATGTCTCTAGCTGTTGAATCACTGTGTTTTAGACTTGAAACCAATATAAACCTGTACATCAACTATACTTCAATAAAAAATACACTTAAAAAATTCTTAATTTAAAGGCTTATATTTATAGCATGTTAATCATTTGTAAAGGCCATCCATGGCTATCATCAAATTTGATCACATCCAAGTATATTTGTGAGGAGGACTTTATTATTATACCCACTTTACAAATAAGGAGACTAAGCCCCAAAGAGGTTAAATGGGAGAAAGTAGCAGAGCCAGAGCCTGGAACCCAGTCTCCAAGGTCTCAGCACATTTTTTCTAGGTTGTCATGTCATAGGGAAAGAGGGAGACCAGGCCCAGTTTCCTTCCTATAGGCTCAGGTCCTGTGGAAACTGCATAGTCTGTGCACACATCACGTTAGTGTGCAGCTGCTCCGGCGTTGTGCGGGAGCCTGCTCCCAGCACCGGCTGTTAGGCATCTTCCTGCTGCATTCCTATTTTCTGTCCCACCTCCCGGTTAGTACAAGGAGCATCTACAGAGTCAGCAAGATTAGGAACCTGTTTTCTGCCTTTCTTACAAGGTGGATGATAAAGAGTATGTTTGGAGTTCTCTTTTATAAATGTGGATTCTAACAGCCACAGAGCCTCATTCATCCTCCATTGAGGAAGTGATTCACAGAAGAGCATTTTCTTTTATTTGGCTTAAGATTGATAACCTCAGAGCAGTAATTTTCAACATAAATATTTTTTTTTAAAATGTTCTGCTCCATACCCACAGAGACAAGGATTCTGTGAGACAAACTAGATAGGGAAACACGAAACCAGGTCTTAATTCCTGTGAAGGAGAAAAGCAGGGTTTCAGAGATAGGACTGGTGTGGCAGAAATCCTCTCTAAAAGGCAACAATAAAACTGGATAAAATAGAGATGATCATTTCATGGCTCTAGAACTCGGTTGTATTGAGGAGTGGTTATTCTTGAAAGCCTGTTGATCTTTGGGTGAGAATAGCGGGAGTCTGTAGCATTCTCGCCTGGAGCTGCTCCAATTCCAAGATGAATTCTGAAGGTGAGGAGGTTCTTCCAGGACAGGATGATCCCTGAAAACCAGCAGCTTTCCTGTGGAGGGGACGACTTGATTTGCAGTGGAGTATGGAAAAAAACAGTAACTGAAACTTCCGCCTTAAGAAACTAGAAAAAAAAAGAGCAAACTGAACTCAAAGCAAAAGTAGTAAGGAAGTATTAAAGATGAGAGTGGATGTCAATGAAATAGATACAGAAAACAGCAAGAAAATCAGTGAGACCAAAAGTTAGTTCTTTGAGAAGATCAACAAAAATTGACAACCTCTATCTCTACTGCCTACCTACCCTCCTGCCCCTTCCAAAAAAGACAGAAAGAAGATAAAAATTATCAAAATCAGGAATGAGAATAGGGGCCAGTACCATTGACCCTACAGAAATTAAAAAGATTTTAGCCTTATGCTACAAATTAGAAAAGCTCAGATGAATGGAGAAATTCTTAAAAAGCCACAATTATGGGAAAATGACTCAAGATGAAATCTGAAGAAACCCATAACAAGTAAAGCAATTGGTTGTCCCCGTGTGGAAAGCTGAATCTGAATTCCCACCTTATGCCATACACATACTTGAATTCAAAATGGATCACAGACCTAAATATAAGAGCTAAAACTGTAAAACTTCTGGAGGAAACAGCAACCTTTATGACCTTGGGTTAGGCAAAAAATTCTTAGATATGGCACCAAAAACATGATCTGTAAAATAAAAAGATGATGCATTAATTGAATTTCATCAAATTAAAAAACTTTTGTGCTTCAAAAGACACCATTAAGAAATGAAAAGACAAGACACACACTGGAAGAAAATATTTGCAAATCATATATCTGATAAAGTATCTTATATCTAGAATATAGAAAGATGTCTTACAATTCAATAATAAGACAAACAACCCCAATAAAACAATTAAAGGATTTGAAATTTTTCCAAAGAAAATATCTGAATGTCCAATAAACACATGAAAAGATGCTGAACATCATTACTTATTGGGGAAACAGAAATCAAAACCACAGTGAAATACCACTTCACACTCGCTAGAATGGCTCTAATCAAAAAAATTGACACTAACAAATGTGCTGAAATGGAGAAATTGGAACCGTAATACGTTACAAGTAGGAATGTAAAATTGTGCAACCACTTTGGAAAACAGTTCCTCCAATTCCTCAAGAAGTTAAACACAGAGTCCCCATATCACCCAGCAATTCTACTCCTATATATATGTATCCAGGAGAAATGAAAACACACATCCTTGTATGTGCATCATACCTCATAGCCCCAAACTGGAAACAACCCCTGTGTCCCTCAATGGGTGAATGATGAGCAGTATGTGGTATATCTGCACAATGGGGTACTATTAAGGAGCAAAGTGTTGGCATACACTACAGCTTGGGTAAACCTTAAAAACATAACGTCAAGTGAAGGAAGCCAGATCAGAAGAGTGCATATTGTGTGATTCCATCTATATGATATGTCTAGAAAGGGCAAACCTTTAGAGACATAAGACAGACCATTGTTTGCCTGGCTGGAGATGGCAGTGAGGGCTGACTGCCCCAAACATGAGAGGACTGGTTGGATGAAAATGGGCTCAAACTGGATTGTGGCGATGGCTGCCCGATCTAATAAGTTTACCAATGTTACTAATATCATTCACTTATGATGGGTATGTAAGTTATACTGTTGTGGTATGTAAGTTATTCTACCTTAAGGCTGTCAAAACAAGAGAAAGGGAGAGAGGAGGAAGATGGAGCAGAAGGAAGAAGGACTTACTTCTCGTTGTGTGACTTTGGACTGAACCTCATCCTGTGTTCTTATCTTTAAAATGGGAGTAACGACACACTTCCTATAGGCTTCTTGTTGGGATTAGCAGTGAATGGTAGTATTTTTTTTTTTTTTTGAGAGGGCATCTCTCATATTTATTGATCAAATGGTTGTTAACAACAATAAAATTCAGTATAGGGGGGTCAACGCTCAATGTACAATCATTAATCCATCTCAAGCCTAATTCTCGTCAGTCTCCAATCTTCTGAAGCATAACGAACAAGTTCTTACATGGTGAACGAATTCTTACATAGTGAATAAATTCTTACATGGTGAACAGTACAAGGGCAGTCATCACAGAAACTTTCGGTTTTGATCATGCAATATGACCTATAAACAATCAGGTCAAATATGAATATTCGTTTGATTTTTGTACTTGATTTATATGTTGATCCCACATTTCTCCTATTATTATTATTATTTTTATTTTTAATAAAATGCTGAAGTGGTAGGTAGATGCAAGATAAAGGTAGAAAACATAGTTTAGTGCTGTAAGAGGGCAAATGTAGATGATCAGATGATCAGGTGTGTGCCTATGGACTAAGTATTAATCCAGGCTAGACAAGGGCAGCAAGACATCCACGGATGCAGAAGATTTCTCTCAAAGCAGGGGGGGTGAGGTTCTGAGCCTCACCTCTGTTGATCCCCAAATTCTCACCTGATGGCCCCCCTGCGACTGTGCCTGTCTTAGGTTGTTCCTCCCTTGAGGAATCTTACCCGTCTCTGGCTAACCAGTCATCTTCCGGGGCCATACAGGGAAATGTAAAGTTGGTAAGTGAGAGAGAAGCCATATTGTTTGCAAAGGTTAGCTTTTTACTTCTTTGCAGATTTATGCCCTGTGGCTTCTATGCCCAGCACTTGTCTCGAGGTATCTTTACCACCTGGAGGAATTATGATACTTGGTAAATTCGATATGAGGCACGAATTCTATTTAAGGGTTGTAATTAGGAAGGAAGAAGAAAAGCTATAGATGTAGCATATGAGGGAAACTTGGGAGGATTGATTATTTCTTTGACATATCTTCTTGTATAGTACCTTAAGTATGTATAGGTTTTAAACTATTAACTAATTTGCACACACATATTAACATAATAGGAATATGGTGACATAAACAAAGCAAATCTATAATTACCATCCATCTCCAGTGAAGCCAAGAAAACCATTTAGGCACCCTAGGCATTTGCGAAAATTTATCTATGATATGATGGATATTGTCCAACTGTACTTGAACCATCAGACAAATTAAAGCAGCCCATTTCTGGGATCTGTTCACATCCCATATGTTCTTTTAACCATAGATAGTCTATAGTCATGAGATTTTGGAGTGCTACAACTTGCACCCCTCCCAACTCCTGGTTGAGTTCCAACAGTACAGATCCGGTCAAATTTGTTGTCTCACTGTATGCACATGCCAGCCTAGACATCTCCCTCCTCATTCCAATGGCAAGTCCAGGAAACGGTGGGCTGGATGCAGCCACAACCGCAGCATCGTCCAGATCCCTGTGGAGGCTTTTTGATGATCATCCCCCGGCACAAGTCCTCCAGAGAGTGCTGATGCCGGAAGCTTCTCCTCATATCGTATACTTATTTTTTTTTAAGAATTGTCACAGTAACTTATGTTGCAACTAAAAAGGCATTAAAGAATGGCAGCGAGGGCCTGGGAGGTCTGGCTGGGGTCACTGGAGTTCTGCTTGGAAACTTCACAATTATAGAAAGTAGTTTTTTTTAGTATTGCTTGGCGAGGGTGGAATCTGATCAAGGAAGCTGGGTGTCTTTAAAAAAAATTCACCAGTGCTGTGGTAGAATCTGAAGAATGGTTGCCTCCAGTCGGCCCCTTTACTGGCTTGCTTGGACGCCGCTCTGCTGGACAGCGCAAGCATCTCCCTTCTTGGCTCCTTGCCTCTGTCCCTCCCTCTCTCCCTTCCTCCCCTTCCCTTCTCCCCTTCTCTCTCATCCTGCCCCCCTTTTGGTCAAATTCTCATCATCCAGGAGTTTTTCTTGCAGTACACAGAACCAATCACCATTTCTAGACTGAAGTTGATCGTTCATTATTTCCTAACTTAGTCCTTGCCCTGGACATCTAGGTGAGACTGTCTAGAAAGCCTGGCCCTGCAGTTTCCCGATGCTGAGGGAACCCTGGCCACCCCAGTAGCGCCTACACCACCCCAGAGAGTGCATTTCCTGGGAGCACCTCCACAGAACAGGATGTTTTCCTCTGCCAATTTGACTTGCCAGAGTTATTTCCCCAAAGACATTTTGATCCTGTGTTTAAGAGTAGAAACATTTTAATTGGAATTTTAACAACATTGAGGGATTTTTGCTGAAGAAAATACTTTCTGAGGAATACACTACTAAGCCAATTTAAGACTTTAATCAATTTTCTCTATTGCAAAGCTACACTATTTCCAACTTTTCCCCATTTCCATTTTTAGTTTACTAAAATTGGTTTAATTGAAGTAATTTCTTTTCTGCATAAAATTTATAATGAAGATTTTTTTATTGATCAGGTCTTTTTATATCATGAAAGTTGCCATTATCAATTTTCTTAGAGAACTATTATTTTTACTAAGACAAGTTTTCCTGGTAATTTAATTTTTTACCATGTGGATTTTTTAAAAGTCATTATGGATTTCTTTTTGGGTTGATTATTTCTGCTGGTAATAGTCCCATAAAATTGCTTTAAAATTTGATGGTTTCATATATTTTTACCTCATGATTATTAGTCCATTGTCTGTAACTGGGGTGTGATTAAATCTTCCATACACTTTGCAGTCACTTTGTGTACTATATAGTAGCTGTCCACACTGTTGACCATATCAAAAGAAAAGAAAAGGAGATAAATGGTTAGTTTGATTGGTTTTGCCACTTTTCTTTTCAGAAGGTGACATTTTCTGACTGTTTACCCCAATTCTTATTTGCATTTCCCTGCTCATGTCCACAATTACCCCATCTATCCTTGCGCAGTTTTTATTTGTAGTGGTCATTTCAGTGTCTCATGAACATTTTTTCTGCGAGGCCCAGAACCCTACTCAGCATTGAATCACACCTGCCTGTGTGGGATTCCTTTCTGCTTTTATACCTCTTTCCCCTGCTACTTGCTTTCTGTCCTGTTCGTTCCAGAGTTATAATGCCACTTCATTAGCTTTCAGACTTTCCCAGAACCAGCTTAAGCATTTACCTATGTTCACTGAAATAGAATAGTCTCTGCTTTTCCTGGGAAGCAATTGATTTAGTGTCCATGATGAACAGGCAGACTGCTATTCCGAGCTGTTTTTCATTCAGTGCTTCTCATGTGGCAGGCATCATGCTCAGCTCTCGCCATGCATGATCTCCTTTAATTCTCACAACATCCGCTCCATGATGTTTAGACACTATTACTGTTCCTATTTTATTAGAAAGCTGGTGCTCAGAAAGGAAAATGATTTGCCAAGATGTGGGCCCATCTACCATCACAGTTTGTGCTATTAACCACTAGCTGGTATGCTTACCATCTTGATGCCTTGGGGAACCAGGCCCTGAGCGAGGGATTTCTGGGCTCACTGGAGCAGGGAGCACTTCCCTCTGCCCGTAAGTGATATTCTCTCTTCCCCAGATTGTCAGCATATCTAGCTTTCGTGTCCTGTGGGCTAACTCAGGACATCATATCCATGGCTCAGAAACAGAGAGCTGTGTCCATCACGCCGAGGCCAGAGGGCCTGGGTCTGAAATTCTGGAACTAGGAGTGTGGAGCAGGATGAACTGCAGAGCAATTCCAGACAATTTGATGCCCCTTCATGCTGCCTGACTATATAAGGGCCTCTTGTACATTGGGGGTCTAAATTATCTGTGATGTCTGTGAAGGAGTTCATGGAAGTGGGAGGGGGGATGTCCCACCACACGTGAAGTACCTCTGGAAGAGACTAGCTTTGAAGAAAATGGCATCCTATAGAGAAAAAAAAAAGTAGATTATTTGTTTGGGGGAAAATGCTAGAACCATGTAGTATGTACTAATGCCAGACAAGGGTAGGCAGTGAGTCTCCCACACAAACACAGAGTGGTGGCTCAGAATGTCAAAATTCTTGATTGTCTCTTTTAAAAAAATCCAAGTCTGGGAGAGCTGGAAACCAGATGTCAGAATTCAAAATTATGGTATTTGGGGAAATACCACAAGGTTTTGAAAGGTCTAGTTCTGAGGAAACGAAGGAGATCTTGTTTTTCCAGAGGATTTGAAAGGAAGAGTGTTTTTTGTCCAGGATGTTCACTGAGGCCTGTATTATTTCTTCCTGTAGAATGCGCACATGGGGGCATGTACATGTGTGAGAATGGAGACCAGTTTCTGATGCAAAGTCATATGCTTGTTAGGGTGGTTAGGATGGTTAACGGCAGGGCATGCACCCTGCCAAGGGTCTCGTTGGTGGGCGCCCTTGGCAGAACTGTCCTCA
Organism: Manis javanica; assembly: GCF_040802235.1. Classification (NCBI taxonomy): domain Eukaryota; kingdom Metazoa; phylum Chordata; class Mammalia; order Pholidota; family Manidae; genus Manis; species Manis javanica. Next base: position 72,138,573 of record NC_133168.1, read on the forward strand.
GCCCTCCAGATAGCTTTTTGGGTGGAAAATGATATTCTCCTCCTCCTTACAGGAAGAGAAATTGAGACAAGTGAGGCTGTTTAACCTGCTGAGGTTACACTTCCCATCTCCCAGTGCACTGAGCCCAGGAATCTGAAAGTGTACATAGGCATTTTATGGACCTCTGTATCTCTCATCCTGGATCTACTGAGTGTCTTTCTTGATATAATGTCTTAATAAGTTGAAGGCTTGACTAACATATATGTACCACATACAGATTTGGAATCTTTTCTGTAGAATTGATGAAGTCCTCCCTGAAGGCAATGGCATCATTTCCTTGCAGATGAGGAGAGATCTCTCTCCCTCTCTCACTGCACCCATGTCATGTTCTTTGAAGAATTTGTGTTAAATCAGCAAAATGATGGCATTGAGCAGTGTTGACATGCTTTGCTAAAAAAAAATCAGTTCTCATAGCCAAGGCCATGGAAGGGGAGGGTGATGAAATAGGCAGGGTGAGGGAAAGTTCACTACAAGAGGGCAGAGGAAGCCAGAAGCCTCAAGCAGGGAGAAAGGATCAAGTGGCAAGAAAGGGGTAGAGACCTTGCGACCGCATGGGTTGAGAGTATGGCCAAAGGAAGAACAAGGGTGGGGAATATGTTAGTAGAAGCTAGAGGCTCACCTTGCCCAGCCAGGGGCGGTAAGCGGTGGTGCCTCTCCTAAGAGAGCTTCCTGAACCCACCTCCCTGACCCCAGGGAGGCTGGTCAGCTGTGCACGCTGTGGCACAGAGCGTGCTAGCTGAAAGGGACCTCAGCAGTCATGGAGCTCATCCTGGACATCCCCCAGCCACCACCCACAGTTTACAGGCAAGTTTACAGAGGCTCAGAGAGTGACAGGGACAAACCCACCCAGCTCACACAGAGCCAGTCAGTGACAGACCCGGGACTCCAGCTCCAACGTCGCAAGTCTGTGCCCTTTGACTTTTTTGCTTCTGAAACTGAGCCGGAAAGCCTTGCTGCACCAAGTGAAGTCCATAGAAGAGCACCATCAACATCCCCTGGGAGCTTAGAAAATGGAGAAGCTCAGGCCCAGTCCACCTGTTGAGTCAGAATCTGCATTTTTAACAAGGCCCATCACAGGTGATTGTTGTGAAAGCTGTAGAAGCTCGGCCCTAATGCCTTACACTGCTGGCTGAACCCACGACCTTCCTCTCCAACAGTCAGTATTTGCTTCTTCTCCTCGGAGTTCTTTGGACTGTCCCATTTGCAGGAGTGTGGCTAAGTACAAATTCATTTACATTGAACATTCAGTGGAATAACCTTCTTGCAGGGCCGTCAGCATCACCTTATGCCTTATCATTACTTGTTTATAATAACTATATTCATAAATAGCTGCTCTTTAGATAGTGCTTTACAGATTTCAAAGTCCATATATGATTTTATTATCAGTAAAAGTATATCGTTATGAGCACAGGCTCTATAGCTAAAGTAACTGAGCCTGCATCCCAGCAATTCCACTTGCTAAGTGACCTTAAGAAGTGTTTTAACTTCTCTGGGCCTCAGTTTTAGTGCATCTAGAATAAACTCACTGAGTACAAAGATCCCTACCAGGGTGTCGTGCTATGACTCTAGGAATAAATCCTTCTTCCTCCTTTGCTTGATCATGAAGATCCAGGAACCTAAATACTTGAGAAGGTTAGTTAGCCTGTTCAACTCCTTAAACAAAAGGAATGACGCATTCTGTTAATCATTTCAGAATACAAAGCTACATGCACACCCATGTAAATTCAACAAGTCAACTGTGGGTGCTGCAAAGTGACATGTTTAAATGAGTCACTGGAATATCACCATCATTATTAGTGTAACTGTGTGCTTGGAAGATAAAGCAAGATGATGAAACAATAGCTGGTTTTTGAGTGAGGGAATCAGTCAGCCAGTCAGTAGGTCATAGGGGAAAGTCAGAATAAGGCACTGCATCCAAGAATTGGCAAGGTGTCGGGCAAACAGGCTCTGGAACAGGTGAGGGCGCTGGGTGTGAGGAGGAAGGGAGGCAGAGACGGCTTTTCAGGAGAGAAACCCCGCTGGAGGTGGTTAATCCGGAGAGCGGGCAGGCTCTCTGCTCCTGGAAGGGGCAGGCATTTTCTCATCATAACTGGAGAGCAGCATGAAAGGCAGCTCCGGAATAAAAAGAAACTAAAGGCTCAGTGAGGAGAGGAAAGGGCCCCGGGTGAGGCGGTGTGGCCGGGCTGGTCTGGGCGGAGACCTGCCTGCAGGGGCAGGACTGAAAGGATTACCCGCCAGGCCCGCGGGGCAGGACAGATGATGTAGAGAAAACCAGCGAAGAGCAAGAGGCGTTCCCTGAAGGTTTCTTGAAAAGAGCTGGTTTTTAAAAAAACGCTAGGGAGCCACCCTGCACTCTGCTTTGGAATAAACAGCGGCACATTTCATAGCTGGAGTCTAGACTAGGGATGTAGTTTAACCGAGAACCACTTACCAAACAACCCACTCTTAGTGTCTGCTTATCCCTTACTGTCACAGATGCCCCGTGTCACTTATGTGCCCGCATCCTCTGTCAACATAGAGCTTGGCTGACATGTCATCTTTGGGGTCTGTGATCTCAGTGAAGCTATGCCCTAAAAATCACCCTCTGAAACTTTGCTACAATCAGATGAGCTCTCTGCTTGTTTCCCAGTGACCTTCTCCCTCCTTAAAATGTAATGCTGTAGAGGAGGGATTTGTGGCCAGTGTCATGGGGGCTCTATCTCCCTTCCCTTCCGTGCCCTGGAAAACTCAAGTCCAAGTCCTGGGAGGTAGATCAAACTTATTTTGTGTTTCCTGTAGGTAAGTTCTGAGGCTAAGAACCATTGCCTAAGAATATGAGTAGTTTCTGCTGTGTAGTCCCAAGTTTGAGGTGGGCACTAGGACCTACTTGCAGCCGGCACTCAGAGATGAGAAGGTGGGAGGTGGTGGTGCTCCCTGGGGTGCCGAGGGTTGTCCGTGGGGGCTCCTCCTGCCTCATGTTTGACAAGGAAAAAAAATTTGTCACATTTTTCATTTCTGAAACTTCCGAGGCTCCTGTGGGAAAAATTTGGCTTACATAGGTGAACAGAAGTGAAGACCATTTATTTGGAAACTGTAGATTAGCACTTCCTAGGAGGAAACAAATCCAAGTGGCTGAATGCCATATTACACACCATGCAAGTCTGGAGTGTGCATTCCAAAAAACTCTCTTCAGTTTCCTTTAAGGATGCAAACTTTAAGTCCAACGGTCCTTGAGTGAGTGAATGGGTGTGTCACTCCTTACCCTCAATCAAAATCAATTGAAAAGAAATAGGCTAAAATCTGTGGTCCTCTCAAAACTACAAGCAACGCACTTCGAGCAATACCAGTGGCATATCCAATAGAAGTACTAGGCCAGCCATGTGTGTAATTACACATTTTATAGTAGTGACATTAAAAAAGTAAAAAGGAACAAGTGAGATGAACTTTAATAATATATTTTGTTTTAAATATATCCAAAATATTATCATTTCAATGTGTAGTCAATATTAAAAAGTACTAATGAAATATTTCACATTCTTTTTCTTCCCCCCAAGTCTTTCCAGTGTGCATTTTGCACTGACAGCATGTTTCAGCTCGGACTGGCCGCATTATTCCGAGCGCTCAGTCGACGCACATGACTTGTGGCTACCATATTGGACAGTCCAGATTTATAGGACATAGAACTGGACATACCTAGTTATTGCAGTCTCTCAGAGTTATTGGTATTGTTTGTCTTGGTTTGGATCATTTGAAAGAAAAGCTGGAGAGAATGGTTTTTAACTTCATGATTTTTTGTTTTTGTTTTTGAAGAATTTCATACATTCACTCACATCCATTGAGTAATGTATATTTATGGACTACTAGGCACTGTGATAATGGAAAATCACACTCTTAACAGATTGCTCTGTTTGTCTCTATCAACATAATGGTGAGGTTATAAACAGTGGAATCATCTGAAATGCCTAAACAGACTCATTATTGTTCATTTGTATGGTGAAGTTCCATGTTATTCCATTAGGTCATGGTTCTTAAACTTGAATATGTGCCAGCATCACCTGAAAGGCCATTAAAACAGACTGCTGGGCCCACCTCCATAGCTTCTGAGTCAGTAGGCCTGGGCTGGGGCCCCATAATTTGCATTCCTGACAAGTTCCCCCAGAGTTGGTGAGGATGCTGGTCTGGAAGCCATGCTTTGAGAACCATTGGATTAGAGAGAGTTTTCTCCTTTCATATCCTTCACCTTTTATGTATTGAGTATCTCTGGAGAAGTGAACAACCACAGGACTCATGTCTCAGAAGAATTAGTTGGAAATAGGTGGATCGCTTTGCTGTAGTTTATTTTCTAAGATACAAATGTGGCGACCCAAATGGGAAATTTAAGAACAATACCCTGGGACTGAGTGACCTGGTTGGGCCCCTCCAAGGGAAGCTTCCCACATTTATGCCCTGGGGACCAGCGTCACAGATGATGGCTGAGCTAACCCCTCTCTGCATGGATCCTCCAAAGGGCTAGCTGTCCTATAGCCCTTGCCATGGACTTCCAGAGCTCACAAGTGGGCTGGAGTGAGGGGCACTGGGAAGAGTAACCTAGGGCTGTCAGTGCCTCTGAGTTCCGTGTACTTGCAAAATGTTGCAGACTTTACTTCTGGAGCTTTACAGGAGAAGTTTACCTTTTACCTCCTGTCAAAGGATTGCTGGTGCTTAAAGCCAGCTGGAGCTGTGGCCCACCCCAGACAAACATGGAACTGCCCTCCTCATGTGGGTTTTGTCAAGGGCTGCTCCATAGTCAAAACTCTAGCAGGGGGATGTGTGGGGCAGATACTATTTGACAAGATGTGAATCTTCTGCCTTTGCCCAGTTAATGCATCCATGGAAGGGTGACAGCTGGGCCGTTCCAGGTACCAGTGAGGCCATAACTGTCTGATTGGATCTTGGTAACACTACTTATGTCGTAGGGTTGATTGGCATTTTGAAAGCACCCAGAGCAGAGGCCCACTCTGAATGGCGACTCTGATCCTTAACTAGTTTGATTTTAGTTTGTGTGCTTTCATCGTGGTTCAGACCCACCTTACTGAACTCAGAGTGGCGTCTGAGCCTCATCCACTGGGCCAACACATACCTTTGCCATGTCAGAGAACTCGATAGAACTATTATTATAACTGCCACCTCACAAATGTGTGCAGGTCTCCCTAACAGATTGGCATTCTGGGCATTTCGAGCAGGTAAAGCAAGGGCATCTGGGACGGGCTGCCCCTATGTCCTGCCCCACGCTGGTCACCACTGCAGAGAACGCTGTGTTCAGGGCAGCACTGGACTGCCTGGCTGCAGCCTCCTTTCCTCTGCCTCGATGCCCTGGGCGGAGCAGGGCAGGGGCTTGGTCTCTTGCTCTCTGGTAAACCCCTATCCAGTGGCTGCCACCAGGGGTGGCAAGGGGGACGGGTCTCTTCTCCCCCACTATTTAGTTAAAATCTTTTCAGGAAAGATCTGTGAGCAGTGTTCTGTCCCCCGTAACTGCAACAGCTCAACAGCAATTACAGATGGTTGATGCTCCTTCCCCACCCGTTCTAGAGAAAAGCCACATTTTCTCTTGGAGTAAGATGGCCAGGTTTTGCTGTCACATATGACATTCATCCCATGAATAACAACAGAAAGGTCAAGTTCTTAGAAAAGAACACAGAAATGAGACCGGTTGAGACAAGATTGCCTGCGTTGCTGTGTCTGATGTTGGTGGAAAGCTGTCTGACTGCCCCCCACCCAGACCCTCCCCAAGTTGAGCTGTTTTATGCTTGGTGACGATAGACCTCTGCATTTTTCTCTCAGTGAGTGCAGAATGTTTCAAACATTTGTGTGGATATTTTTTATCTTGTGATGACATATCCCAGACATTTGATGAAAAATTTCCTGGCTGCATGTTTAGTGTGGAAATTAATCATTATTAATTAACCAATCTGTTTTAAGCATGACACTATCTTAATACCATGGAAGAATCAAAAGAAACCTTGGCGGAGGCTAGCATACACCTGTGAAGCCACCGAAAGCTTTTTTTAACAACAGAAATGTATTTTCTCGTAGTTCTGGGGGCCAGAGGTCCGAGAGGAGGGCGTCAGCAGGCTTAGTTCCGCGGGGCCGCTTCTCCTCGGTTTGCAGGCAGCCAGGAAGGCTTTTGTTGTGGTGGGTAAACTGGAACATCAGCAAAAGGCCCAGTGATGCCTGTGACACAGGGTTTATATTCTTTGCACTACTGACGGTTTGGGCCGGAGAATTCTTTGGGCAGGGTGCTGCTGGGTTTGCAGGATGTTTAGAATCATCCCTCTCCCCCACCCACCAGATGCCACAAGCACCCGTGCCCCCTGCCGTGACAATAAAATTGTCTCCCAACAGTGCCAGATGTCCCTTGGGGGCACAAAATCATCCAGGGAACCACTGCCGTAATGTAAGCTGAATTTGTGAGGACAGAGGGAACCATGAGCCGAGAAGAGAATCAAGAGAGATCAATCATAGGGTGTTGTCTGGAGAAAGCAAACCTGGGCTGGATTTCAAATGACAGGAGGGCAGGAATTGCCTGAGGAGATGGGGGGCAGGGGACAGAGACTAGGAGAAGAGAGGTGTTATTTCAGATGTGAAGGACTGAAAAGGGAAGTATAGGGACCCAACAAGCTACATTATTATGAAGTGCCATATGTGTGGGACCTCACTAGCTTCATGCACAGCGCAGCAAGTGCGATTGGCTCTGCTGGGGAAGGAGAAGCTGGAGGCCATGCAGCTACAGGGAGAGATAGGAGGCTCTGCTGGGACAGAGGCTCTGGGAAAGAGGAACCACGTGACTATTTGAATTCACAGGGGTGCTGTCTGACAGGAGAGAAAAGAAACTGGGCTTTTGCCATGTCAGAGTTTTAGTGTCCAATAAGTCATCCAGTATATAAGCGGGCAGAAATTGAGCAGCCAGGGCTGAAGAGCCGATTTCACATTTGATGGACATGCATGGTTAGATGTGCACTGAGTACTGGGTTAGGTTGAAGAATGAAAAAAAAAGCAAAATGTATTCTAGAGACAGGGTTTTGATTGCTCTTATTTGAATTTAGCTCTAAAAATACTCTAGCATCAAGACGCTTCGAGAGTTTGTGGTACATCTCTTGTGAGCTGGGCACTTCTCTGTCTGCAGACTTCCTAATTTCATTCCCACACTGCTGAGAAAAATACAAACAGTAGATGTTTCTGACGGCAAATAGCTCAGAAAAGGAGTGAAAGCTAGAACCGGTGTGGGGCTGTGCACATTTGGGCAGAGTCTCAGAAACAACCTTTTCTGTCACTACCCTAAAGAACAAAATCAGTATAGAGATTTCCAATGAATGTTTTTGACTATCTAAACCAGTACTGGATGGTAAAAATACACTGTGAGCTACAAATGCAAGCATATTATTTTAAATTTTCTGGTAGTCACTTTATAGTCATCTAATGAAACAGGTGAAATTAATTTTAATAATATATTTTATTTCATCCAATTCTTCAAAGTATTGTTGTTTGAACATGTAATCAATATTTGGAGAGTATTGAGATATTTTGCATTCTCCTTTTCATACTAAATCTTTCCAATCTGGTATGTGTGCTTTATACTTGCACCACATCTCAGTTCAGACTAGCCATATTTTAAGTGCTCAAGAGCCACAAGTGGCAGGTGCCACCACGTGAGACAGCAGAGGTCTAAACATCCCAACGGTAATGCTGCCATTCCAGGAAAAGGCTGGTGATCACTCTGCACTTGGCGACACCCATGTCACTCTGGTTCCCATCTGACCAATCGGGTGTACACAATGCAGGTATGTGGTTCATTTCATGCCTCTGCTAGTTTGCATTACCGCAGGGAAACTGTTTAAGAGCCATCCATCACCTGGAGAGGCCCAGATGGACCATTTAGTGACAAGAGGGGCCCATCCAGAAGGCTGACATCCAGCTGTGACCAACTTCAGAGGGAAACAAAACCATAACTCGGGTGCGGAAATAGCATCCAGGTTTGCGGGAAGGAGGAATTTCTAATATAAGAAAGGCAACAGCCCATCAATAAAGAGAGATTGGATTCAGCTACAGCATTGAAAGACTCAGAATTGTGTTTTTCGTTTTATTTCCTCTGTCTCAGATCGTCATTTCAGGTCCTTCTGATTCCATTTTCCACTTGACAGTGCACAAGGCGGTTCTAGGGATTCATTACTAAAAGAAAAATTATTGACATGGAATTTTGCAAAAACTCACCAAGTGAACTTTTGGGGTATAAATATAACAGACTTCAAATAATGTGGAATGGGGATTTCTCTTCCCTGCTGGAAGCTCCTTTTCTTTCCTGGCTGAGCACAGAGAGAGGGGAAACATCTGGAAATGTGGCCTGCAGGGAGGGCTCCCAGCTCCCAGTCTCCAGGCTGGATTTCCCACCCCCTCAGTTCTGAGAGAAATTAAAGTGAGCCCGTCTGACTCTCTAATACTTCAGAATCATTCACAGCTCAAAATACACAAACATGGTGATGATTGAGAGGTTTTTCAGGCTTCCCATGAAGCTCTCCTGAGATAAAAGCAGTTAACAACCGCTCTTCCGTGATGATAAATGGTTGTAGGTTTCTTTCATCAATATTTTAATCACTATTTGCACATTTTGGCAATCATGGATGGCAATTACAGCAGCAGATTGCAGAGGTGATTCACTGGACACAGTTGGCCATCAGAGCAGTGCCATCTCTCTATGACAAGTGGGTTTTAGCCCAGGCACCTGGATGCTGGCAGCCTTCTGAAGCTGGTGAACTGATAGCTGTCCAGTAAGTGTGTTACAGAAAACTGGGAAACCTGGACTGGATCACTGACGGAAGAACCAAGCAGCACTCAGAGGTCTTGGAGGGTGGAGGTTTATTTTACACAGGTGGGCTCAGAGGAGAGTGATCTCCAAAGGTCTGAGCACTGAATACAGCAGGGCCATGCCTTTTATACATTTACCAGAAAACTAAGGGGGAAGTCAGCACCCAGAAACTTTTGCAGCAGGGGCTATTAGGTCACTATAGGAATATTCAGGATGCTAGTTATATTTTAATCTATTTCCGTAAAGGTTACCCGGATACCGTATTATAAACTAATGGGCTTCCATGACTATGATTAACAAGCTGTTCCATCCCACTGAGTCCCAGTGGGGGTGGGGGTGGGGGAATACATTGTTACATTGTTTTAATCTCAAGCACCCAAGCACCTTATAATTCCTTTATATTCTTGAAGCCATAACAGAAACTTTGTCTCCTTGGCTTTCTTGGCTTCCTACCAAACCCAGAGAGGAGGAGGGATTTGAGAACTTTCTGAATATTTCGTCATCAAGGGCACTGAAAAACCCCACTCCAAAATCAGCTTCTTGCCTCTTTCTGTAGGTAGGATTGGCCACGGAATTCAGAGCTGCTGTGGCAGCCGTTCCAGGCCTGCACTGGCGGAAGGGATCCGGCAGAGTCAGGACTGGCCCACCCCTTTTCCATCGGAGAGCGCTAACCCCCTCTGCCAGGCAGAGGTTCACCACCACCACCTCGGAAGAAGAGCACCATTCATGTTTCATGGACACTTTCTCACTTCTCAGCTAAACATTCAAATCATTAATTCCACTGTTTTGCCTTTTCTCATTTCCAGTTCCAGGTTGTCATGAATATTATGTTGTAGTATAACAGTTATAAATGTTTTGCCCAGAAAAGAGTTGAAGGAAAGCTGTCCAAGATTGGGATCTGCAGGAGCATTAGGAGCCATCTTTCCACTTTGTATCAAGTTTTAGAAACACATGTGAAAACCAGAATAATAAAATGAACACCAATAGGCACCCACTTTACAGAGCTTCAGGACAAAATTGAAATTTTATTTTAAAAATAATTATGAAGGTGTTCATTATAGAGTTTATAATCGTGTCAGAAACTAGGAGCAATTTAAATGTACAACACAAGTGAAATGGCTAAATAAACAATTATATAGTTCTATGATAGCTATTTTAGAGGAAGTCACTAAAATACTGATTTCAAAAATATTTAATGACTTATGAGAGTGATCTTGATCAATGTGAAATGAAAGTGAAATTACAAACACGAAAGTGTATGTAAATTGCATTTTTAATATATGCATAAGTGTAGAAAAACGACTGGAAGGAAATACAGGTTTTTCTTCATAGTTGGACCTACAAGTGATTTTAATTTTTTTCTTTGTATGTCACTGATACTCCGAATTCTCTGTGATGATCATGTATTACTTGTATGATCAGAAAAAAAAAAACCCAGTAAAAGTCATTACATAAGCTCTAGATATCCTTACAGCAAACATTTATTAAGCAATATCACTTACTAGTTGCCAGGTCTTGGCAGATTATCAGTCTTCTGATGGTGCTTCCGTTTCCTCATCTGGATAATGGGATCCAGTGGCCTTGCTGACTCACAGGGCATTATGGGGAACAGATGCATTAACCTGAAGAAACTGTGAAAACAGCCAACTGCTTATGCATGCATGATATATAGCACTGTGTTGGGTAATGTGTCGAATCACAAACCCACTAGAACATAAGGAATAAGAAACTTCTCCATGGTATGATGACATGTTTAGAATCAGAGCCCTTAGGAAATGAAAACAAAAATGGCCAGCCCTTAAATCCACAGAGCAGGAAGGCATTTGTGGGGGAGCCCAGGTCCTCAGAGCTTGGATGTTGTTAGCCAGCCCAGTGCAAGGATTCTTCTTTATAGGAAGTCACTTCAGAGTTGTTGCTGAGAACGGCTCTTGCAGCTATCCTGAGACTGATGACTTACTCTGCTTCACTCAGAACCATATGCCTGTGAGTGGGGGAAGCATGCTATGGGTGGAGGGGACGGGAGGGAGACAAAGTCCAGAGGGCTTTATTGCCCGAGTTTTCATTGAATACCCCCTGAGCAGCTGTCAGGTGCCAAGGGTCAGCCTAGGCCACAGGTTCCCATCAGCAATGCAGATGACAATCCCCATGGGGGTTTTGTTTTTTTACATGCTTTTTTTTTACTACATGGTATTACTTTTTGAAAATCAAATGTATTTATAGACATCTTCTCCTGGAGATTCTGGTTCAGCAGCTGTGTTTCCTGGTAGGCACATGCGTGTCTTAAAGTCCCGAATGTGAGATCCACCGTCCTATACTAGGATAAATATGGGGGATGCAGACAAAGCAGCTAGCCTTGGTTTATAATCTGAGGGACACACACCACACACGCACCTGGCAGGGAGGGAGTGCCCTGATACATAGTTCTTGAACTGTTGAGATGAATTTAAAAGTTAAACATAATGTGTAGAGGTTATTGGGAACCTCCTTTTTTCTGTTAGCATCTGAGAGCTCTGTGGCTTATGGGGGAAACATGGGTGTTTATAAATTCTCAAACAAAAATCATTTTGGTTCCTTAGCTTAGAGAGCTTCTTGCAAAGAAAGGGGTCCAAAAGGCGTATGGGGTGTGAGCTCATGCGGCTGCACCCAGAGGCTGAACACCACAAGGAGAGCTGAGCCCATGATAATCGTGAAACCCATGGGTCTGGGCGGTAAGGGAAGGGAGCCAGGGTCAAGGACCCCCGGCCATGAGGACCATGAGAAAGGCTGACTCCTAACCACCAGCAAGAAGCGCTTGGAGGGAGGCGCTCTGGAGAGAAGTGGGGTGAGGGCTCCCACAAGGGGGTCTGTGGAAGCTGTGCCACTCATAGTGGTGGGGAGCAGGTAGTCCTTAAGCTGCTGTCACCCTGAGGTCTGCAGACCCCCTAGATGAGTCACTTAAACTGCTCATTACAATGCAAGTTCTCAGGCTCTGTCCAGAACCCACAAATAAAGTGTCTCTAGATGCAGAGACTGGGAATCTGTTTCTAGCACATTCCCCAAAGTGATCCTTTTAGACAGTAATTCTTTAGATTCACTGCCGCAAAATGTCACCAGATGCATATGGAGCATTTTATACATGTCAGGTCCAGACAGCTTCATGGGGGTTTGACAGCCCCCTCAGAGAATGGAGGTCGTGTCAGCTAGCCATCAGGGCGAAGACCCCCGTCCTTTGAAACCTCCCGCCTCCCCACAAGCACCTGCACTGCCCATGGAAAAGACCTGGAAACCCCTCTGGAGCTCTTCGTTTCCTTCAGGAGGCTGCCCAGCTAGTAAAGGGCACAAACAGGACAGGTGGACATGGGACTCGGATGCAAGGATCCGTGCTCTCAGGACTTGCCCACTCTGCAAGGACCCACTGAGTGTCTCCCAGAGCCAAGCACTGGGCTGCATCCCAGGACCTCTAGGGGGATAGGGAGGCAGAGTCCTTGTCCCTGCTACAAGTATGGAGTCTGGGGAAAAGGCACTGAGCTGACCAGGACCCGGATGGAGGAGACCTTGCCCCCAGGAACAACATGGCAGCAGCTGGAAGTGCTTCCGGGGAAGGCCTGCCCCAGCTCCTGGTCTGGGTAACAGGAAATCACTGGAAACCTGCTGTTCCCTGTATTGCCCTACTCTAATGTGACTGTGTGACACCCATCCCTCCACCCAACCCCCCGCAGAATTTCTTTTGTCTGAAGGGGAAGCAGGTGCTCTTGTCCTGTTACCAATACCTGGTTCTTGGAAGGTGCTTATTAGAAAGACAGACACTCCGGCAAGGAGCTGTCAAGTCCAGGCAGCTCTGTCTCAATGTTGTGTGTGTCTGGAACAAGTCTGGTTGCCTCACATGGCCCCTCCGTTTCACAAGCAGGTGGTTGTGGGCCTCTGAAGGCCAGACGGCTGGGTTATTACAGGTTGTGGAGCTGCATGGCCGCTCTAGAAGCCTGAGCAAACATGAGCACCAGTACTCTGGTGGGCTAAGGGCCTTCAGGCATTCAGTCACCCCTGAACAGGGCCCTTCGGAGCAGCTCTGCTAGGTGGGACCCATTAGTCTGCAGGCCAACCCCAAGGGCTGACAGTGGAAAGGCAAAGAGGAAAAGCTCTCCGTGCTTTACTCTGCGAGTGTCAGGGCCCTTGCAGAGAAGAAACAGGGATGTGAACTCAAAAGACTTCCTCAGTCCTATTTCTTCCAAGTTAATTATCAAAAGAATTGAGAAACTCCTACCCTGCTGACCAGATAATTAAAAAGAGAAATCAAACATCACATTCTTTACAGTTAAAACTGTTTTTCTGTGGTAATCTCAGCTGGCATCTACTGACTGCTGCCTACTGGGAGTGGGGTGCGGGCTTCACTTGGTCATCAGAGGCAAAAGGCATAAAGAAAAGAAAAAACCCACAATCGCATTAAGAGGCATCATCAATATGCTATGTGGCTAGAGAGAGAATTGTAGGCAGTTAGGTATTTTATATTATGCATATATATATTTTTTTTAAATATGTAGAAATTGGTGACCGTTAAATGCTAATCTCTAGATTTAGTTGCTTTTAATGCAAGTCTGTCTTTTTAATGCAAGACTATGACTGTGAGTCATGTTGGAAGCATTGGAAAGAATACAAAGGGAAATGAAATTATTTTGTTTTTGTCAAAATCTAGACTAGACTATTATTTATCTGAATTCTTTCCACCCTTACACATTTTTATTCTACAGCACTTTACAGCACTCCTTTTTTAAGTACCAGTGAGCACCAGTATGGTCAGACACAGTCACTACTGCCAATCTAACAAGTATGTTCAGATAAAACTCATTCTTGCCTTCCTGTGGCCTTGGCTTTTTATCAGACCTGGTGCCCGAGAACTCATAGGTTTGGGCCCATGAGGGCTGCTGCGGGCCCACCAGGGCAAGTGTCGGGCCCTGGGGGATGAGAGACTGAAACTCTGTCAGTGAGCTCTTCCATACTGCTTTTTCTACTCCAGGAACACATCCTCAGCAAAGCAGTCTGAAGAAAATATTTGAAATCATTTCATTTTAAACCCTGTAAGTGGAAAGGTGTTGAGTCAGGGTTATTGGCTTAGTGGTGGCCTGGATTTAGGTTAACAAGCATTTACTAAGTACTTACCTACAGTGTGCCTTCCACCCATTTACCATCTGCTTGTGAGACTAAAGCAAAGATACAAGAAATGTGTACATGGAGAACACAGGCGAGTTATTCCATGTTATTCAAACCTTATCACACGCACATTGAAGGGCACAAAGCAAAGCAGAGTCAGAAAGTTGGGGAATGCAAGCCCTGTACACAATCCTACACCCCAAAACAGCTAACCTCGCTGGTCCTCTCTCCAGCCCCCTGTGTGCAGCTCGGAGTATCCCAGAGGATTAGGCCACTCAGGGGTGCAGAGTGTAGACAAAGTAACTCCTGACTCCCAGGAAAATGGCTCCTTTTCCCACTGCTTTCACATGGTGCAAAATCTGGACAATATTTTGGCATATGAAAGAATATCCAGTAGCATAAAAGGCACTTTTCCTAGAGAGAAATGTTATGCCGAGATAATCTGTATTAAGTGAGCTAATTTTGTAACTCAGCCCCACACAGCACTGTGTGGCTGTCCCACAGCCAGGAGGAGGATTAAAATTCCAGGAGCTACAGGTGTCCCCTGATAAGTCAAATAAACTCATAGAGTTTCAGGAATAAAAAAAGAGTTTTAAAACATCTTACAACGAGCCTTTAGGAGAGGTAGATGGGACACCTTTTGAAAATGATGGATGAAACCTCGGAATGTGTAATTATTTTTTGAAGCAGCAGAGATATTTCCATTAACTACTAAATTTACAAACTGTAGGGAGTCCACATTATCTCAGTCCCTTTTGCAAATGTTTCATGCCTCTTTGTAAGCTCTACTTTAAAAGTAACATCTCTTGTTCATTACAAAGTCATATATATCGATTGTAGAAATGTTGAAAAGCATAAAAAAGAATTTAATTCTTTATTTTTTAAATTAATTTAATCCAACCAATCAGAGATAGCCATGGTTAACATTTTGATGGATCCTTCTGGTATTGTTTTTCTCTGCAAAATACATTTTTTTATTTTTTACACAAACATGGGCTCATATTGTACATTACCATTTTGAAAACATTTTTTTCCTTCTTAATGTACTATGAACCATTCTACTCCATCTTTAATGGCTATATGGTGTTCCATTGCATGACCATATAATTCATTTAACCAATTCCCTCTTGTTGACATTTAAATTTTTCTCAATTTTTAATAGTAAAAAACAGTGTTGCAATCAATATTTATGAAAATTTCTTCAGGTCACATGTCAAAAAATACTCTTGCTGGGACAAAGGATATATACTTTAGTAACATTTTGAGATAATAGCCAACTTATTCCTCAGAAGGTTCTATTAATTTATATTCTCACTGAAAGTTCACGCGCATGCCTTGTCTCCCTACTTTCACCAATACAAAATATTAGCATTTAAAATTGAACTTTAACTTCATGTGTTTGAAATTGGGAGCAGCAAATTACAAACTTGTTAATTGTATTTATTGACCATCTATCTTTCTTTGTGTGTGAGTTGCCTGTTTCTCTCTTTTCCCCCTTTTCTTACTGAAATATTTGTCTTTTCCCTCATGTTCAAGATCACTTTAAAGATCGTACCCTTTGTTATGTATGTAGCAAATATGCTCCTACTTTACCATTTGCATTTAATGGAGTTTTTTAACATACAGGTTTTTAACTTTTGACATAGAACAATCCATGTTTTCTTTATGAATGTCACCTTGTCATATGTTTAGAAAGGGCTTCCCCTCCCCAGACCTCTAAGTTCATGTTGATTTTCCTAGTTCTTAATGTTTTCATACTTCACATTGAATCTTTTTCCCCCTAAATGATTGGCTGTGTATCCCAGTTCTGTTTATTGAATAATCTTTGCTTTCCCCACTGATTTGAAATGCTGAATCTTACAGAACTGTTGTCTATTTAGGAATGTTCTATTTTGTTTCAATGTTTCACTTTTTCCTGGGACAATCATTTCCCCTCATTACTTTACTTTTGCAAATATCCTTACTGTTTTTTCTTCCTGGTATAACTTAAAATCACTTTTTCCTGTTTGTCAGCATTTCCCCAAATCATGTTTGGCTTTTGATTAGCATTATATTACATGTATGAAGTGATGTGGGAAGAATTGGTATATTTAAAATAGAGAATCTTGCACTCCAGGTGATAGATTTGTCTCTCCATGTTTCTTCAAAATCTCTTAAAGTTTCTGAATTGTTTTATAGTTTTCTTCATACAAATCTACATGCCATTTTTTTAATTAGGTTCATTCCTAGAGTTTTGTGATTGTTTTTTTCTTTAAAAACAATCTGGTAAATTGCTTACCACTTCTGGTAAACGGGATTTTATCCCCTTGTACTTTCCAACTGGTTATTGCAAATATTATATATAAAAAATCTTTATATACATAGATAGATAGATAGATAGAGGTTTATATGGTCATCTTTTGAAGACTCTTATTAATTTAAAAAACCAGTATTGATAAAAGGCTAAAGAGATAAGAATGTAGGATAATAGATGGGCATTTTTCCCATTAAAATATAGCATATTTACAAAAAGCATGCACTAGTTCTTCACTGACATCCCTCCCTCTCTTTTCTTCAGTGCTAAAGATGAAATCTTACAGCATTACTGTACAGAATGAGATATAAGCTGGTTCCTGCATTCAGGTCTCTGCTAATGCCCTCATGTTAATGCTACTCGGACTTCAATAAAAGTGTACCAGATGCTTCTGGTGGTAAAGACGAAGCACAGCACCGTGCGAACATGGTTTCCAGGGGCCAGTATTTGCCTTTGTGCTCACTTGTCATCTATATAATATTGCAAACACTGACAGCCCAAATCGATCTCTATCACTGCATGATGTTTAGTAGTTTCTGGCAGTGCAGGAACTGTGCCCCATGGAATAGAAACACACACAAATATTCTAGCTTTGTCCTTCAATAGAAGAACTGATTTTCATTTCTGCAACACAGCAGCTTTGTGTATGTGTGCTCAGACAACTTGGACAAAATTTGAGGAAATTTAAAACTTCACAAGGACAAAACCCCTTTTATTTCTTTTACATTTAAGGGCAAGTCTTTGGCATCCATGTGGAAAAATAGTATGGCAAAAAATAAGGTAGTCATTAATTTTCACTTTATTATAACCAAGCTTTGGATTAATTCAGTTAATCTAGGAGAGTTATAGCTACTAAGCACTTTATTTTTCTTCTCCCTTTAATTGCAGTAATTAGTGATATATAATATATTATCACAGGATACTACAGGATCTGTGCAGGTCCCCCAAAAAGGGTTTTGATAATGGTGATGAACATCAGCATATGACACTTCAAGGTCTTTCTGTGAATTAAAATGCCCCTGAACCACAGGCACCTGGAATACCATAGTTTAAATGTGAAGAACCTGAGATCTGTTTTCTCCACAGATAAAAAATCACCCCCGGTTGAGATCACTGCCCTAAGTAAGTCTTGCTCATCAGCCAAGTTTAAGATCTATTATTAAATATGATTTGTTTGTACACTTAAATCATTAACAATTCATACTCTGGCTTTATCTGCCCTCCCTAGAATATAAGCCACAGAAGAACCACTGGGAGATGCACAGATTTTTTTTTAAGAAATTGGTTCATGCAATTGTGGAGGATGGCAAGTTTGGAATTTGTAAGGATAGACCCTCAGGCTGGAAACTCAGGCAAGAGTTGATGCTGTAGTCTTGAGTCCAGATTACACAGGGCAGCAGGCTGGAAACTTAGGCAGAATCTCTGTACTGCAGTCTTGAAGAGAATTTCTTCTACTTTGGGGAACCTTAGTCTTTGCTCTTAAAACCTTCAACTAATTGGGTGAGGCCCATCCACATTATGGAGAATAATGTTTTACTCAAAATCTATTGATTTAAATGTTAATCTCATCTAAAAATACCTTCTCAGCAGCAGCTATACTGATGTTTGACCCAACAACTGGGCACATAGCTTAGCCAAGCTGAGATGTGAAAGTAACAATCAAGCTTCCCTTTGCTCTTAGGATGAAAGCCAACATCCCAAATGTGAGTAAGGTTCTCTGTGACCTCACCCCTGCTTTCTTCCTCTCTGATCATCTCCCACTCTGTGTCCTGGTGACTCTAGCCTCCCTTCAGGTCTTGATCCCAATATACAAGTTGCTCCTGAGATGCCTTGCTTCTAACTCCCAGCATGTGGGCACGCTCGTACACACACATGCACACAGGCTTTCCCTAGGGAAGCCCTTCATCATCTTTCAGATCCTGGTTCAAATGGTTTTCCTTCTGGGGAGAGTCCCCACACCAGGCTAGCTTCCCTGCTTCTCTGACTCAGAATAATACCATGTGTGATGGTACTTTTAGTTGTGTGATTATTTAATTAGTATCTGTGTCCTCCACTAGACTATGAACTCCTTGAAGGCAGGGTACAGGCCTGTGTTGCCCACCAGGGTACCTCCAACACCCATAGGTGTTAAGCAAGTAAGTGAGTGAGTGAGTGAGTGAGTGAGTGAGTGAGTGAGTGAGTGAGTGAACAGTTTAGGAAAGACTGGTCCCTGAATGTCCTCGCTTCCATTCATTGTAGAGGATGCCACTGTTCTGAATCCTTTTGGTAAGGGAAAAGAATTTAATCTATGTCTTTCATAAATCAGGATTTTTTTTCCCTTTGCATTTCAAAAAATGCAGAGTTGAATTACTTTATATGGTGAAGTTCAACAACTTTAAATGTTCAGTTTTGTTCTTGAATTTAAGCTGGAATAAATAAGATGGCAGACAAATGAGTCTCTCAGGATGCAAGTGTTCCATTATTCCCTCAAGAAAAGAAGAAAGCTTATTTTTTGGAGAGTCGCCTTGAAACAGGCATATAGTGACAAACAGCTTACTTAAGACCTCTAGCAAGCCCAGTAGTTTGCTGAGAGAAAAGCTTAGACAATAGGCAGTTTTGTGTCCTTAAACTCACACTGAGTTGCCCCCATTCCTCTCTCCCCAGGTCCCCTAATTCTTTGCCCAAAGCCTAATTGTGAAGATATATGAGACAGAGATTCTGCTACATTTCTGCTTCTGTGCCAATAACTCCTAGCAGTTTGTGGGGAGGGGGAGCTTTATGAAGGAAAAGACCATTTCAGGCATTTGAGTTGCCTTTCAAAATGTTTGTGTATAAAAATGTCCTTAAGAAATACTGAATCATATAAACTTGCAGAACTGTTTGAGGTTTCTTTCCCCCCAAATTCTAGGGCTGCTTAGCCATTAGCTATTCCAGACTTTGCTTATTCTTTTCCCACAGCTGCATTTAAGCCACAAAGAGCAGCCTGAAAAAGCAGAGGCACCACTGGTGCCAACAACAAAAACCCAAACCAAAAACACAGAGTAAAACACCACCTTCTGCACCCTGTGATGCAGACCACGGGTGTTCATCATCTGCAGGGACGAGAAACAGGTTTCATGATTGGCCATTGGTGTCAGTCTGAATGTTGAGGAGAAAATACTTTTATCTTCAGATAGGTATTTGAAGCCTTGTGTTTCAAGGCTCCATTATTCACACCTGCCCTGGACGCAGGCTTGCCTGAAAGCCATTGGTATGGGCTGCCTGTTGAATTTTATTATGTGAAAGAAGCTGCAATTTTGGGGTGCCCTGAGGTAGACAGAGGCCCATAGTGCCAAGTCCCCTGGTGGCATTGATTAGCCATGTGAGATGTTCCCTGGACCAGCAGCAGCCTTGGACATGTTTAAGAAGAGCAACCACCTCAAGGACCTTGGGAGAGGCGTGCCCAGGGACGGAGGAGTCCTGGCTTGGGACCAAGGTCAGCAGGACTCTGACTGACAGGTGGGCAGTCCTGTGTATCTCAGCATCCTTCCAACCTACCTGCCAGAACAACTGGTCTTCCATTCAACAGGCATTTCTTGAGGACCTTCTATGTGCTGGACCCTCTTCCGGCCAGTGGGAACATGAACGTGGGTAAGGTGAGGTCCCTGCCCTTGAGCAGCACCTGGGAGCGAGACACATAAACAAACCCTTGTACTAGATGCACTAGTGGAGGGCCCAGGTCCTCTCTCTGGCCTGTGAACATCACTGGCAGAGAACAAGTCTGTTTAGTACCTGCGGCATCCCCAGCACAACGCACAGGGCTGGCACCTAACAGCACAACACAGATCTATTGACTGAATAAATAAATAAGTGAACTAAGCATGGCGAGAGTCCAAAGGAGGAAATAAGCAACTCCACTTATGAAGTGCTTCCTCAAGAGAAGCTTGAACTGGACCATAAGGACGAGATTATCTACGCAGACAGCGTGAACGAGAGGTCTAAGCAGTGAAGACCTCATATTGCAGATTCCTGAAGTATGAACCAGCCTAGCCTGCTCAGGGAACACGGGAGGCCACTGTGCTTTGAGCACGGGCTCTGGGTAAAATGGTGCTGCAAGACGAGACGGAGACGGGCCAGGTGAAGGGAAGGTAGCCCTCGTGCACCTCACGAGAAGCTCAGAGGAATTTGTCAGGCTTGCACTTAGAAAGCTGGCTTTTCCACAGAGCAGACCGGAATGGGGTGGCCAGACTATAGCCAGGAGACTTACTGCTTGTCAGACAGCCCAGCCAACCCCTGGCCAGCTGCTCCCCACACCGCATGTGTGGTTGTTCACTTACGGGTTCCCCATGGCTTCTGGCCCAGTATTTTGCTTTCAGTAAATGCATCGTAAATACTGGTTGACTTTTGGTGGTGATTATTCTGTGGACCTTCAGTCACTTAATGATGTCCCAGCTGGGCCCTGAATCCAGGTTTTCTGATTCTTCAGTTTCCATTATATAAAGAGCTCTCCAGATATTTAGTCACAGAGTTTGGGGGTTTGGTTCAATTCTTAAGTTTCAGTTTACCATGTCTGTTGAATTGTAGCATGCAGTTCACTTTGTATCAAAGGTTTAATCTTTCAAAACATACTTTGGAGCTACAAGATCGCCAAGTGGGTCTGTAAGAGTGCCAGCAGATCCTTACTTTTCCAGGCCACTGCCACTCAGAACTAGGCTTGTGTAGCAGTTGTTCTAGGGTGCATAAGTTTGTCATCTTGGCTTTTTAAAATATATTCCTTGACATTTCAGTTTTTAAAGTTTTCTGTTTAAACCAACGAATATTATTGATTGGATTATTGCTATTTTTAAACCTATACCTGACGTTTTTGTTTTTCTACTGTTTGCAAAAGCTAAATTGATACTGTGGATTTAATAGCTGACATAAGGCTAGTAAGGCACCAAGTCATAATTAATTTAGACCTTGGTGGCACCCAGTTGGCACCAGTAGAGATCTGACATTATCTTTGATGTGTTCAAAGCCAGTTATTTTTGCCCTGATGCTTAGGGAAGTACACAGCCATGTCCTCTCTTTGTTTTCTCCTTATTACAAAATCTGTTGAGCTGTCCTCTTCTTTCCAGTGTATATGCTTAGGGAGCTTGGTGCCTCTCCGCCTGCTGAATAGGGTGCCATTTGATAGGGCAGCCACCTGGGGTGCCAGGCATGTGGGGCACATGCCAAGAGAGGATGTCCTGCTTGGCAAGGCCACCAGAGTCCTTGGGAAGGCCCATGGGTGTCTAATTATTCTAAGTAGAAGGGCATCCTCAGCACAGAGGGAAAGCAGAGGGCTGTGCCTTCGTCTCTCCAGGTCCTGCCTCCACACTGCCTTCTCTCCTGCCATGTTCCTGAACGCTCTGTCCTCTCTCCCTCTACAATCTGCTTGTTGAACTTTAATTTTCCATGAATAGTAAATGGCTAGTAACCACTCAAAATGCTGCCCTACCATTGGGGTGGGTATTTCACAAATACCAAAGCCTCAGGCTAAATGGCTAGGGACAGATTGTCAGGATTCTGATAGCCTTTTAGAGGAGATTGGGGTAAAGCGAGAGGGCCCCTGAAATCAGTGCACGTGAGTTGTGGATTCTGTGTGTGAGGGCAGCCCTGGGGGCCAGAGGGTGCAGCTCAGCAGACACCACCAGCTGCTGCGAACCTGAGTTCTCACCCTGAGAGTGTGGTTGGGTGGCTGCGTGTGCTGTGCAGTGAAGCTATGCTCCCTCTGTGCAGCTCCTTACCACAGGCGGGCATTTCTTTGGGTACACAGCAAAGAGGAACGTGCGAGTCGGATGCATGGGTGGTGCGGATGGCCGGGTGTTCACTGGCACCCTAGAGCAGGGTTCTCAGACTTTCAAGGGCACGAATCCCTGGGGGATCCCAGTAAATGCAGGTTCTGAGTGAGTGGTTTCTAGGGACCAGAACCAGCTTCTCTGAGAAGCTCTCAGTTGGTGTGGCTGGTGCACGGGCCTCAGCTGGAGTGACCAGGCCTTGCAGCGTGGTTCTCAGCTTTTGCTGCAGATTCCTGTCCCTCGGGAGTTTTCAAAACCCTGATTCCTGACTCTACTCACCAATGAGATCAGAATCTCTGAGGGCAGGACTGAAATACCAGTCGTTTGGAAAGCTCTCAGCATAACTCCTGCCAGGCTGTCTGTGGAGGCAGCTGAGTGGATGACAGTAGTCATTCCTACCACTTTGGAAATGTGCATGTTATCTCGTAATTCTTGCAGTCTGATAGTGTGTCTTTTAAGTGTGTGTGAATTAAAATGAACAGCAGCCTTTAATGTTACCAGCTCTATTTTCAAAGAAAACCATGAAGTCTCCCAAGATTTCCTCCAGCAGCCAGGGTCTGCTCCGCCTGTGTGTATCGGCCCAGTCTTAGCTGAAGCCCGCACAGATACTCTTGCTAGCGTCTACCACTGGTGGCCTGCAGTTCTTGGCTGCACAGCTAACTGCCCCAAATTCTTCCTGACAAGCCATCAAGGCTGTGAATAGTGTAGATAGAATAAAACTGGATGTTTTATCTTCCTGTAGAGCAGAGGTTCTTAACCCAGCCGCACATTAGAATCACCCTGGGCCATTCTACTGTAATGGGTTTAGGGCAGGGACTATGCATTAGGGACTTTTACAACCTCCCAGTGATTACAGTGTGAACTCAGGGATGAGAACCAGACTGTAAGGTAAAATGAAACTTTAAAAAAAGGTATATATATATATATAATATATATTTGTATTTTCTTCTACATTTAATTGAAGTATGATTGACATAATCTTTTATCACTTTTTTTAACAATTTAAAAACTGCTTTTAAAAAATAATAGAAGATGCTGGTCAATCAACAAAATATAGAAATAATTTTTTAAATACACATTATATGAATTTAAAAATCTGTATTTATTTTAAACTATGTATTTCCCCCCATCCAATACCTGGTACTTTTGAGAGACCATTGGGCAAAGCAGGGAGATTCTTCAGCTGGATTTCAAGTGCACCACTGAAGAAGGGAAGTGTTCCTGATGCAAATTTCACCCACTGTATTAAGGCAGCACTAGCTGCTGTAACAAATAAAACCTTGACCTTAGGCAATTTAAAAGTCTAGGAATTTGGTGCCCATGTAACAGTATGACTCGGTGAAGAGCTCAGAGGGCAGCCCTTCTCTGAACAGTCATCCAAGGCCCCCAGCTTGTGGCTCCGAGGTGGCTGGGTGCTAGGAGGGAGACTGGGTGGGGCTCCGCAGGAGGTTCCCACCACTGGGCAGGCCCACGCGTGCTCACAGCCCATCCGCCAGAGCTCAGTCACGGGGCTGCTCCCGCCTGTGATATAGTGTAGGTGGCCCCAAGCTCTGGCCGGGAGCCACAGGAGGATGGGACAGGCGGCCCTCCACCCTCAAGGCGTTTCAGTGTCTGGTGTAAGCTGCTTTCCACCAGGGTGTAAGTAGGTGCCCCGAGGCAGCATGGGGCGGGTGGCGGCTGCTCCTTCCAGAAATGTAGGCTCCAGGCCGCCTAGGAACAAGCCCCAGAGGACAAGGGATGATGTTAAGGGCGTGTGCTCGTTTCCGTGTTCTCTCCACAGATATCACCAACGGCAGCAGTTCAGGGGGGTACCGCCCACCTCCCAGAACCAAAGAAGTCATCATCAATGGCCAGACTGTGAAACTTAAATACTGTTTCACCTGCAAGATTTTCCGGCCCCCTCGTGCCTCTCATTGTAGCCTTTGCGATAACTGCGTAGGTGAGTAGAAGCAGAAATTGCCTCTGTTCCGTCTCTAATGCTTGTCCTAAACAGTCCAAAGCTGATGGGGTGGCTGATTTCCTTGAATAGAGTGTACTAAGGAGAGTCAGCATGTGCCTCTTTAATCCTACAGAACTCAACAACTCAAAAATGGTTAGTACTTCAACGTTATTTGCCTCCTCCCACCAATCCCATTCACCAAGCCTAGTATTTCCAAATCTCTTTTTTATTTCTCTTTTTACATCCTGTAAACACCCCCTCAACCACCATAGTGCTCTGGGCTTTCTCCTCCCAGAGCACCTACACCAGAGTGGGGATTCTCTGTTCCCCGAGATCTGCCAGGTCAGCAGGCACTTGAAATAAAACCATCTTATTCCCAGGCCCCTCCATTGCCCAACAAGCTGGCACACGAATCCCTTGGTAGCTCACACCTGAAAGGACAGAGCACCTGGAACAAATCTGGTTTCCCTTAATAATACACTATCAATGGCTAAAACACTCTTTTTGAGTCTATTAGAAGTTGTCTCAATTCTTGAAGAAAACGAAATGTTATAATGTACTTCCTGCTGTGCAAAGCAGTTTTCATTTTATCGGTCTGAAATTTACTTTATCCGAGCTTTAATCTACAATTTGGTAGAAAGTTCATGTTTTCCCCATCAGGCCTTGTCTTGATTTTATTAACTTAGATGAATTACTTTTAGCCTTTGCCCCCTCAGTGGAACAGCACAGAATTTTGCTCAGTCTTTCTAGTGTTGTAGGTAGCCTGTAGTTCAGAGCCGGAAACTGCCTGGGTGCAAATACTAGCTTCATGACTTTGACTAGCTGTGTAAACTCTCTCTGCCTCTGTTTTCTCATCACTACAATGGCGTCAATAACAGTACCTATCTCATGGACTCATTGAGAGATTCAATTGAGTTAATACATGTAAGGCACTTAGAGTAGAGCTTGGCATATAGCAAATGCTCTGAAATTGTTAGTTGCTATTCTGTTATTACTGCTGCTCCCTTCATATTTTTGATCAGCTTCTCTAGATAGTTTTTTGATCTACTAGAGCCTTCTTCTGCAGGCGTGATGACCAAAACAACACCCGGTCCCCTATGTGGTAGCACACTAGGGTTTCTACAAAGATACAGAACAGCCTTTATTTAATCTCTGATACCCTCCCTGGTGACTTCAGCCTCAGTGGCCTTCCCATGCCCATCTTGAAGACACCTTGCAGCCAAGGCAGCACTGTTGCTTAAATGTCTTCAGGAGAACAAACTGGATTCTCAGGACTCTTTCTTGGGTTATAATTTTGATATTACATAATGGAACACTGTATGATGGAGTAGTTATAGAATTTATACCGTTTCACATAAATTCTTCTGTTATTTTGCGTCCCTTTCCCTGGAGGTCTAATGACTTATTCCAATTGGCACTTAGGTAGGGAGTTGTTGTCTATAAACCTTAAGAGTTTACTGGGCACCTCCTCCTCTTTATCATTTATAAAAGTGTTTACCCATTACTGGGTATCTGACTCTTTCTGTTTGTTCATTTGTATAAATTGATCTCAGTTCCTCTGGGCTCTAGGCTTGAATCCTAATCATTTTTAAATTTCCTGCCCATCTTGTAGTGTTCTAAAATTCCCCTGGGATTACTGTACAACATTTCCCAAAAGTTCATATAATTCTCTCATGCATTCCTGCCATCACCCATAGGTGTATGTGTTCCTTTAAGAACCCTTATGAATTAGATGTAAAATCCCCTTACCAAAATTATTTATCAACACTAGTTAATGATGTACTTCTCCTAGCGTATAACTGTTTAAGATGGTATCCTTTCTTATGGAAACTACCTGCTGAAAAATTAAGAGCCAACATTCTATGCCGTCTAATAGCTCTACTGCAATCTTCTGAGAAATCCAAGTCGCAATGGCAGCCCAGCCCTCCACAGATAAGCAGGGTGGGGCCCTATAATTGGCAGATACAGAGCAGCGAAGGGAAAGGAGAGGCAGGCAGCAAGTCTGGGGGTGGGGTGGGCTTAAAAGGAGGAAAACTGGACAAAGAGCACAGTGCCAACAGTTGCCTCCAAACATCATTTGATGGTCCTAGAACTGGAGCTTGGCAGACCCTGATCGGGGCCCTGCTCTGGGAAGGACAGGTGAGGTGAATAGCGTAGATCTGATTTCAAATAAAGCTACTCACAGCACTCCTGGAACAACCACCCAGTGGTTCAAACCTACATGGCTTTGGTTTTCCAGTTCATTACACTATGTTTGGGCCTTTGCTATGACCCATTAGCAAACGAGTGAACTGGACCTTCTGCATTCAGGAAAGCAGAGTGGAAAGCAGATGTCTCCCCAGCTGAGACGTGTAATTGAAGAGTTTGCTGCTGTTTTAGATAGAAACTTTTTATGGGGAAAAAAAATACAATGATATGCTGCAAGCCAGGGTTAGTACATGTGGCTTCCCTTGCCTTGTAGTGAATGGGTTTGGGCTTAGTCTTCCTAGACACACAAATGTCACTTTGCACTGAGAGAAAAGAGGAAAAATGCAGCCTCCCAGGCAGTTCAGAAGAGTATTTTTCTTTGTTAAATAAGTTTGAAATGAAAATGAAGTCGTGTTGGCTCTGTATTGTTAATTGAGAACTGAAAGAAAACTTTCTTGGGGAGTAAACTCCAGTGCAAATACAGAATAGGTTAGCGGAGCCTAGTGGTTAGAACATGGCTCTAAGGACACATGGACTGAACCTCCAGACACCCTCTGAAGGGACTCAGTGTAGCTTGTTTTCAGCAGGGCTCTACCGCACTTTTTAACAATCTATATGAACTCTGTGATTTGCCTGCCTCTTTTCTGCTGTGCTCTTTCTCTCCTGGGCACTTGAATACCGCCCCCCACCCCACCCCACAGTGTTTCTCTCCTGTTGATCCAGCTGCTTCTTCTGTGATGTGGGTTTCTGTACATGGACTGCAGCTATCTTGTCTATTGTGTACACTCTGCTGCATGCATTCCAGCTCTGTAACTGTACACAGCTGTACTCAATATTAAGAGGTTTGGAATATCCAAGACTTGGAGTTGTAGCTGCCTTCTGCTGTGGAGTAACATTCTGGAATTTCTTTTTAGCTATTTGGGTATAGTGAGCAGGCTATTAATTTCCCACAGGAAAATGTATCATTTGAAGGGAATGGAGGAAGCTGACATTTGTAGCCATCCTCCCAGGAACCAAAACAAACAGGGCATTATTGTGCCCCTCTAGTTTCCAGTATCTTTACTTTGGGTTCACATTTAATGAGCACCTATGTGTCAGGCACTATACTAGTAGCTACATGCATCAAATTAAAAAATGGTCCCCAAAGATCATTTTGGAATCCTCCCCAAACAGGAAGTTTGCTTGGATGGTAGATGGCCAATAAAATGAAAAGTTTTTTAAAAATCTAGTACAAAAAAACAAAACTGAACTTTGAAGCAGATGAACGAACACAGCACCCATCTCAAGGAGAGAGAATAGCAAAAGTAACTTCAGAAAAATGGGAAGAAAACAATTAATGACCTAGAAAACAAAAATGAATGTGATGCCAGATCTAAATCTTTTGAAAATGAACAGCAGAAAGATAAACTACTGGCTAGACTGAGAGAGAAAATAAGGAGGTGGAAATTACAGGTTCAAACGAGACAAATATAGGTGAGTTTTTTTGTTTTTTTTTTTTAGTGGTAAAAGTTATTTTGTACATTGTATGACTAAGTGCCATTTGATTTAAAAATTTCAATGAAACATGCTTTTATGGGAAATGAGTCAAAAACTGAGTGGTAGACAACTAAGAATGAGAAACCAAAAACTTTATTAAGTAACGATCCAAGAAAGATGCTGGAGCCAACAGCTTGCTTCCTGGGCCCCGAGGAGCGTCTCGGAGCTCACAGTAAGTCGGACGCTTTTCATGTCATTTCACCAAGATAGCATAGCCCCCACCCCCAAATCTGAGAAAACTAATAGGAAAAAAAAGTCTCACTTGTAAATATATCGAAAAGCCAGTATAACATAGCAAATTCTATCCAGCAGCATAAAAAGAGAACTTTTTATGTCATTATGTTGCATTCCTAGAATAAACCCCTCTGCATCCTAATGACTAAAACAGCAGCGGAATGGATACATTTATATGTTTTAATATGATGGTCACAAGAAAGGACAGCCATGTGACAGGATAGAGGTGCTCACTAGTGCTACAATGGCCATGATATTAAAACATATAAATGTATCCAGTCAGCATGCTGTTTTAGTCATTAGGACATGGAGGGGTATATTCCAGGAATGTAATTTTTTCCAAATGTTAATCCATTAATGTATCAATAAATCAAAGGCCAAAAGTTATATGATTGTGCTAATGGATACTAAAAAGAGATTTAATAAAATTTGGCAGCCATTTCTAACTCCAAAATGCAGTAAACCAAGATTGGGAGGTGCAGGCAGAATTTTGGCACCCATGATCTCCAGCCCATATTATTTTCCCACAGATGTGTCACCTTACATGACAACAGGACTTTGCAGGTGCCCTTTAGGTTACTAATCAACTGCCTTCAAATTAGGGATTAGCCCAGATTATCCAGGTGGGCCTAAACCTAAATAATCACAAGAGCCCTTAAAACCAATGAGCAGATTACAAGCAGGAGGAGGATTCATCTTGTGTTGCTGACTTGAGGAGAGAGGGGACCACCTGGAGAGGATGAAAAGGAAGCGAATCCTGCCAGCTGCACTGAGCGTGGAAGGAAGAGGACCCAAGTTCTCCATGCCCCCGACTTTACTTTGATCTTGGCCTGGTGAGATCCTGAGCCAAGCTCCTGACCACTGACATTCCAAGACAGTACATCTGTGTTGTTTAAAGCCACTACATGTCAAAGAGCTGCCTGCACTCCCGTGTCTACTGCAGCAGCAGTCACAACAGCAGGGATGCAGAAACAACCCAAATGCCCCCCAACAGATAAATGGATAAAGATGTGTTTTATATATATATGTATGTGTGTACAATGAAATATTATTAATCTATGTGGAAAAAGGAAATCCTGCCATTTACAACAACACAGAAGGGCCTTGAGGACATACTAAGTGAGATAAGTCAGACAAAGACAAATACTGCATGATGTCCCTTATACAGAGAGTCTAAAAAAGTCAAACTTGTCAAAACAGACAGTAAAATGGGGGCGGGAGGGTAAGAGATGTGGTTCAAGAGTACAGACTTGAACTACTAGTAAATTAAGTTCCTAAGATCTAATACACAGTATAATCAATATAGATAATATCATATTATACTCACCAAACTTGCTAAGAGACTAGATTTTAATTCTAATCACAAGAAAGGATAACCACGTGCCAGGGTAGAGGTGCTCACTAGTGCTACAGTGGCAATCATATTAAAACATATAGATGTATCCAGTCAACATGCCCTGTACCTTACACTGATACAATGTTATATGTCAAATATATTTCAGTTAAAAGATTTTTGAGGTAATTTGTTTAAGGCCACTATATTTGCTATGCAGCAATAGAAAACTAATAAAGAATATTCCTTTAAGATATTTTAAAAACAAAAAAGAAAGCTAATGTTTTCTTTACAGTGGAACATTTGAATTATTTACATTACACTTAGGAACAAGTTAGGATGTTCATCATCACTGCTAGTATTTAATTTTTTTTGTTTGCTTTTCTAACGGAGTAAGATGAGGAAAATAAATACGAACATACATCAATAAGGAACAAAATTATCACTATTTTGGAAATGATAAGAAAACCAAAAATGACAGTACCAACAAACATTTGAACTGGTTTCTTAGCTTTAGTGGGTGTATTAGTTACCAAATAAATACATTAAAATAGATGAGCATATATCATAGTAAAATAGATGAGCATAACAATAGAATTCAAGATACATACTCTCCACAAACTTATTTATATATTTAATGAATTTTGAGGCAGAGGACAAGATAAAACCATTGTCCAGGTCAATTAAAAGAATAGGCTAGCCATAATAAGCAGTAACATTTTGGGAAAAGATTGACCCAAGGAAACAGGCACTTAGATGTTATGAAGTCCAGAGTGTGTTACTAGCCCACAGGTCAGTTTCAGAAAGTGACCCAAGGGCCCATACATATGTACATGTTTATGTACATAAACAAGTGTGTGAGCGATTTCTTCACTATTTATTTCTGTATTTTCCAGATCTCCAAAGTGATCATTAAAATGCACAGTTCTTGTTCAAAAGGGTCCTACAGTGTGGTGGGACAGGCAGAGGTAAATAAACATAGCACAGTGCGGTAAATGCTATGGGGAGGGGTCTTTGAGAGCCTGGGTTTCACAGTGTGTTGGTCGTATAGCCTAATGATGAGTTACCGGAGGTGAGAAGAGCAGAGGCCCAGCAGGTGGTCAAGCCCAGCAGAGAGAACAGCAGGACAGAGACTCAGGGAAGACCAAGCCATTCTGCAGAGGAGGGATGTTGGAAAGTGGTCAAAAAGGCCAGTCTCCTGAGATTATCAGGAACTGTTGACTCTTTCCGACTCACACGGGGTCAGCCCCAAGCTTTCTGGAGGGGGCACCTGGGCTGTGTTCTGTGCCTGAGGGCTCCCAGCCCCTTCATGTTAACCAGCCAGCTAATGTGTGTCTGGAGTTTGATCCTTTATTATTTTCTGGTTGAAGCAGCAGGTCCTGTAAGTAAACTTGAAAATATTTCAAACAATCTAATTAACACTTTTGGATCCAAGCCACCAACCACATTTCACCCTCTCCCATTCCTTGACCTCTCTGGAAAGTTCCTACATGCCTCCGACCAGCTGATAATTATGTCCCCACCTCTGACTTGAAATGAATAAATGTGGTCATAAGATCTTTTAGCTGAAACGAGCTTGGAGGTTTTTCTTTTCACAGATAATCTATTGTGGGGCGTGCACCAAGGGTTTAATGTGACTTGCAAAATGACAGATTACTTCAGGGAATCATCATGACATAACTCACACTTTGCAAGATGGTATAAAGGTCCAGAATTCATTTCACAGCTGTGCAAAAAAGTGCTATTTATTCATACAATATTTTATTCATCCATATAAGAAGCTCAGTGCTAATTTTACCCACCTCTAAGCCACGTAAATAAGACCTTGGGGGTATGTATTTTGTGCACTACCTTATTCCTGATTTTCTTATAAGCAGCTAAAGTTCTTTTCAGAAAGGGATGGAGGTTTTAATGAAATCCCTCCTTATCAGTGACTCAGTGTTACTAGCTTAAGTGACAGATGACAGAATTCCAAGTAACCTTCCTGACTCATTTGACCATAAGATGACATTCTTTCCCAGAAGCCTTTTCACTTCCTCTTGTGTCAAGCTAAAGCTACTCCTGGCCATCACTCAAGCTGTTCCCCTTGCTCCTGCTGGCTCTCCTTCCCTGCCCTTCATTGCGGTGCCCTTCTCCTGGGCCCCCGGCTGCCTCAGCTCTTCTTGGGGTCTTCGTGCTGGAGAGGGACCCACCCTTTTGTTCCAGCCAGATAAGCCAGCACGTTCTCTGACAACCTCTTTCTCAACATATGTTCTCCTCACAATAAGATGCCCCATGTTCTACTATGAAGAGTTTCTTTCAAAAAAAGTTAAAATTGAGAAAGAAAAGTACTAGAGGTATTTTTGAGGTGAAAAAAAAAAAGACAAAATTCTACAATCTTTCATCTTTCAGATGAATTTATATCCTAATGTGTTTGGTATAGGAGTAAGTACCTGTAAGTAGATGTGAATCTTAAAATGGAATACTTGAGCCTGGGAGGCTGCACAGTAGCAAACTTCCCAGGGGTCTACCCAGTCAAGGGTAAGAGCCGTAGGAATACACGATTCCACCATCAGGGTCAAGCCAGCAGAGGCACTGGGAATTGCTCGCCTCTGGCAGAGGGCAGTGGCCGGCAGTGAGGCCTCTCATGGGAGGTGGCCACTTCCAGAAGAGCACTGATAATATTTGCAACCTTAAACATTTTAATGTGAATAAAAAGCTACTATCTTTTGAGGTCATTGGAAACCATGCACTGTAAGTGCAATTTTACAGATGAAAATTCATCAATAAGGCTGTTTTTCTCCTCTGACTCACCTTAGGGCCATCATCCCTCTGGGTGTCTGAGGTGGACATTGACACAGTTTGCCAACAGGGGTAGAAGTCCACAGAGCTGCATGGCCACACCCGGGCCCAGGGGTGGTTGCTGAGAGTCAAGGTGGGGTATCAGGCCATATCTGTAGAATGCTCTGTAAAGCAAGCTTTTACAACCAACCCAAAAGTATTTATTCATAATAATCAGTTGTTTACTTGAGTTGCCTAGAATTCAGATTAGCCTCCAGATTTGTTTGTTATGTGCAAGTAGAATGCAAAGAAATGTAAGCCAGGCTTCCTGCCCTCCAGAAGTTTCTACCTACTCATGAGAAGTTAACTAACACCAAAAAGAAATATTTGACAAGTTGTAGCCTTCAGGTATCTAGTCTGACCTTAGGATGCACATTTTAGGGGTGAAATGGGAGGAAAGTCTGGAAAAAGCAGGTGGCAGCCACCTGGAGTCCCTTGGATCCCATTCAAGAAAGAGGGACAAGACTCAGCCACTAGTGCATATGCTTGAACAGGAAATTGCGATGGTCAAAATTGTCCCAAGGAGGCTTAATCTCACATGTAAGTGTACAGTGAATTGAAGAGATGTATTTGTTAGCTATTATCCAGTGATGCCCTATAACAAACACCCTCCAATCTCAATGGCTTCTAACAGCATTTCTTTTTCTCATGTGTCTGTCTGTGGTCATTGGGGGCACTCTGGGGACTTGGCCCGGGTGGTTCCAGGCATAGTTTCAGTCTTTTCAAATTTGACTCTAGGTCCCAAGCTGAAGGGACTGCAGCTACCAGGGGCATGTTCTCCTCACAATGGGTCATGGGACCACATGACGGGGGTTTGGGGTGGGGGGCAAAATATGCAGTATCTCTTATGGCCTCTGCTTTTGCCTATCTGCCGAGCATCCATTGGCTTCATCAGGCACTTGACTGTGACTGTGACTGTGACTGTGACTGGACCGTGACTGACCGGTCAGTGAGTCGGGGAAGGATACTCCCCTCAAGAGGAGGAGCAGTGAATACTGACTGGCAGTATCCAGTCTGTCTCAGGCAGGCAAACTTGAAGACTGAAGACCAGTTACTTTCTAAGAAGCAGTTTCATGTCTGATTCATCTTTTTAAAACCTATGGTGCCTTACAATACATTGGCCTCCAGCAACAGACCAGAGAGTTAGGCAAAGGATGAAACCTAACGTACCAGCCGTGAAGTTTCTTCTTTGAAGGTATTTGTGGCCGTATCAGCTGATCCAGCCACTCTCTGTTGGGTGTTCAGCAATGACTTCCACAAAATTCCACCTATTATTTGTAGGAGTTAGGCAGGACTAGTTATTAAATGCTGAAAACTTAGATTGTGAACAATAATCTGTGTGCTTTAGTTTTAAAAGCTTAATACCAGTTTGTACTTTTTTTTTAAAGACTGTGAAACTAACTTGGTGTGTTGGAAAAGGTTAAGTTTTATTTTCAAAAGGTTGAAAAATATTTTAAAGAAAGAAGTAATTGAAATGGAAAGATTACTTGTGAAAAAGGAAAAAGAATCATTTATTTTAAAATCTAGAGGTGTACCTATGAACATGTAATATTTCTTGATTAAAGGTGTGAAATAGATGGAAAGAATTTAAAATAGCTAATCTAAAATAGCTTTTTGGTTTTTATGATACCATCATTTATTTATATGAGGCTTTATACTTGAGGAGGTAGTTCTGTATATACATGTTATCTCACTTGCTGCTCAAAGCAGCCTGAGTATCCATTAGGGTGGAAAGTATCACCCCCCTTTGATACAGGCTCAGAATGGGGAGGAATTTGCAAACCACCAGACAGCAAGCCTGTAGCTGCTGGACATAGAAGGCAGCCTCCCAGCCTCTGTGTGAAAGTCCACCACAGACTTACAGCCAAAAGAAACTCAGCTGGGCCTGAAAGTCAGCAGCAGGCAGACAAAGCAGACTTAACATATGGGAAGTAAGAACTTCTCATCCAGCAACCAGTGTCCCCTGTGCGTGGCCCAGGGTCAGGGTACAGCGTGCAGGGAGGGAGAAGGAAGATAGATCACACACGCTCACTAGCTTTTAACAGCTTCCCTACTCCAGGATGAGTAGAGAAGGTGTCTGTCATGATCTAGCTGGGCCCATGCAAAGTCATAAGCTCAACATGCTAGTTATTCCCCCAGAATTATCATGCAGTGAACAAGATAAAATGTATGTGTATTTACTATTTTAAAAAACCTCTCATATATGCATATGAAATGGAGGTCATATTGCTCTCCTGAAATTATTGCATTGGCAGAAGTTCCTTTTACCTTGGAGGGGACTTCTCAGGGTTCCCAGGAGTCCTTTAAGATCCAAAGGCAGAGTTCAGTGAGGTGAGCTGCGTACATGGATCAGAAGGTACTAGAAAGCTGAAAGAACACAGCAACTTGAGTGGAAGTAGAGAGCCCCAAGTGTGAGAGGGAGGTCAGTGATATACCCCGATGGCCTGGACAGAGCAAGTTCCCCAAAAGCCTCAGAGTGGGTGCTCTGTCTCCACATGGACAGATAGACCGGAGACTGCAGTCCTACTGCAGAAGCACGGCTTACTCTGCAGGCCTGGCCCCCTCCAGGGACAGCGCCTGACCAGGGACTGAGACCTTGCCCCTAGGGTTTGTGTAGTGCAGGGATTCCTGACCTGGGCACTGTGGATGGAATCCAGGGGGTCCGTGACCTTGGATGGGAAAAATAACTACATCTGTACTCTCACTGACCCCCAATGAAATTTAACATTTCCTTCAATTAAGAATATCAGCAACGAGCCACGTTAGTCACCACTAGAAACCACAGACATTTTCATAGAACATGACAGTTACTGCACCTCCTATTACCATGGGCACATGTTACTACTTTAAAATTAAGGGAGTTGATAGACTGTAGCTCTTGTTATTTGGCATACTGATAAATAAGCATATTTCTACTATGTCTCAATTCTAAAAATTACTTTGAAAACACTATTATTGGTTTCTTTTGTCACTTCATGTGTTTCATGTATTTAGAAAACATTCAAGGAAGGAAGGAAGCGGTCCATAGGCTTCATGAGACTGTTGGCAGCATTCATGGGACACAGAAAAGTTAAGAATCCCTGGTGATAGCACTTGTGTGTGTTTTTGTTTATTTATGGACAAAGACTTACAGACAAGTGCAGAAAAAAATAATCCTCTTTTGCAACCCAAAACTCATTGTTCAGTGTGAGTTTTGATACAGAGAAGAAGGAACATGATACCTAATGAGGACTAAAGTAGTGTTGGGGGGCTGCTATTGATAATTAAAAAGCATAGAATGTAAAGTAAATCTCAGCTATATCAGTTTAGTGTTCTAATGTTGACATGAAACAAAAATGGCTTCTCTTTTAGGCTCATAACTTGAGAATACAGCGTCTGGACTTGAAGGTATTTACCTATTCCAATGATCTATAGTATTCTTAGGGTATGACAATTTAGGAATGAATGTGATTTGAACTTAACTCAGGGTTCGAGGGTGTCTGAAATGGAGAATGAGGCAGACCCATCACCTCTGACCCTAAATGTGGCCCTAAAGTAAACTGCTTGAAGAAATGGAACTCAGATTACAGGCGGGGAGTTTTTGAAGTATGTCCATATTCATGGAGAGCAAAGAAGCTGAGCTAAAAGAGAATTGGACTATTTTTATTAAAGATCATGCCTCACTTTGGAGAAGCAAAGGCAATCGGCAGTAGAAGGAACCACACCACACTAAGTTCTTAAAAAGTTTATTGACCTATGTTGCCTACATTACATAATAAAAACAACCCTTTACAGTTAAAAAAAAGAAAGAATCCCTGACGAAATCTACCCCTATTAATCTTCTAAAATCTAAAATCTTTGCTATTAGCAAATAGACTCCTTAGATGGCAGGTAACATCTTCTCTACACCCCACCAGGCAGTTTGTTTGCTTTTTTTCCCCAAGTAATACGCAGTAGCATTTCTTTTAAGAATGCCATTTTTTAAAGCTCTTTTTAAAAAAACAAACAAACTACCTTGGGCTCATTCTGCTTCCTTCCTCTCTTCCTCTTTTTCTCTCAACCCAAACACAGGTGTGTACAACACACACACGCACACAGTTTGCTGAGGTGGCCAGCAGGCCTGGGCCCCCACCACCCGACCTCTCCCTGGGGAGGCTGCTGTTGAGCCTGCCCCCGGATTCTTGGTGGTTTTCTGGGAGCGTTGTGTAAGCCTTCATTACAAGGCAGGGAACAGAAAGCTCGGGCAGGATGCGGTGTGTGTAGCTGGCAGGATGCGGTGTGTGTAGCTGGCCCTGCCCAGCTTGGTTCTCCCCACTTCTCTGTGTTCATTGGTTAAACATTGTTTAAAAGTTGTCGAGGATTCATTCCTTCCCCTTGTTCTTGACTTGATCCCTTTATGCCACTGAGAAATCCTGGGAGGGAAAGACCCCTGGTGTAGTTAAAGAAATTACAACCTTCCCACCAAAGATAATACAATATTGTCTTAAATTTGAAACAGAGATTGTTGCCAAGCCCCATGTGGGTTTTATGGTGGTGTGTAGCACATATCTTTCCACTGAAAGTTGGCAAAAATAAGGTAGTATTACAGACTATATCCTTGACTCTTACAAGTTAAATTCACAACAGTATTGTAATAGAGTGGTAAGCCATCTATATCACATGATAAAAGGAACCAGTTTTCTACCAAGTGGTTTGTTCCTGAAAAACCAGTGCTTATTAATGACTGATTTATGGGTTTGTTTTTCAATCCAATTAACTGAACAAAAAAAATGCATTTTTTCCATCTTTGATCATACTGAAGCTTTGCTGTGGGACAGGAAGTGTGTGTGCCTGAGATTATTATAATACTGTCCTCGGGGGAGCAGTGAGCATCTAAGCCAACCATCCTTTAGGGCTATAGACCTTACGCCACCTGTTTAAGGAGTGTCTGCTGACTGTTGATTTTCAAGCCCCATGCTGAGTAGGCACTGGGAAGACAATGGCGAATGTGATTAACATGGTCCTGCCTGCAAAGAGCTTACAGGAACACAGCCACCTGTACTACAGGGTGGTAAATGAACAGTGGGAAGCGCAAGTCATGTGGGGCACCAGGAGCCATTCCTAACCCAGAAGAAAGAGCAGCTGATGTGAGACCTGTTGTCAGGCAAAGGCAGGTGGGCCAGTAGAAAGGCAGCATGCAGAGGCCCAGCCAGGAGGAGCCGGCTAAACCTGGGGGCCCACAGGGAATGGCTGACGTGGAGACTCCAGGCAGAGAGCGCTGAAACGGGACGCCTTCCAAGCCATGCTAAGGAGTTTTGATCTTATCCAACGGGTAAGGGACAGCAGAGTGAACTTCTCAGCTGTGTGTTTCAGGAAGTGCCTTCTGTCTACATTACCAATCCAGGCTGGACCAGGCGCCAGTCTCTCCCAGACTTTCTGGCTAAAGTCATCAGCAGTTTCTTGGAGAGAAAAGAATGGGAACTCATATCCTAACGCTCTAATTTAGAACGTTTGCCTTTAACCTTGTAGGGGGTCCTCATAGTTCACTTCCCAGAGGGGGATTCAAACATTCCCAACAGAGTCCTTCATTGGCATCCTTGAGGCCCAAGGACTGACCCCAGTGCCCTTGCATATTGTTACCCATGAACAGCTGAACGATGGATCCTACTGGAGTCAAGAATCTGGACCTAGAGTGTGAGCAATCACGGAAACGCCCCCCACCTCCACCCATGAGGCTTTAGTGAGCCTTATTTTGCTCAGCAGGTCACGCATTTCACAGTCGTGTCAGTCACCACATGAGGTTCACAGCAGCCCCACAATTTGAGGCGGGGACACAGGGAGGGCTCGTGCATCCAGGTGAGAGAAGGTGGGAGAGGTTGGCCCACACTGGAGCCTGCCAGGGCCTCTCCTCAGGCTTGCCTCGCACCTTGTTCTTGGCAGGACTGGAGTCCTGGTTTTGGTCGTGTGTGGACAGAGCTGTCCCTTCAGGACAGATCTTGTTAGCCAGGCTCGCACAAGCCAGAATGCCCACATGTTCATGTTCAGCAAATGACTGTATGACTCACTGTGCCAGGAGCTGGAGTTCTCCCACCATGCCAAGCCAGCCCTTTCTCAGCGTATGGTCAGGCTCCTTGCATAGCCGATTCATAAGCAGAATGCCAGTTTATAAACGTACAATGAGAAATATAGCCATTATAAGAAGCAGAACCCTGCATGGCTTGCCCTGTGGGGCTCTCTGGATGCATGGGTCAGACACTCATGTAAGACTAGGAACTATTTCTATGTGCACTTTAGAAAAATGCATGGGTAGAGGACTGTAATAACTTAAAATAATGCATTTAAAGCAGTATTTAAAACATGATTTCTTTTTCTTATTCTGTGCACTTAGTTAAAAACTTTTTGACAAAAGAAAGACTGTGTGTAACACAGTATTTTGGAGGTGCATCCTCTGCCAACAGAAAAATCTCAACCACAGGATTTCTGGGGTCTCCAGGGCACGTTTCACCCCATCCTGGGTTAGTGCCGTGAAATTCAACCATGCTGAGAGTGCAGAGCGCACAAGGGCCTGCTTCTAAGGCAAGGGGAAATTGGACCCAAGCCAGAGGATTTTATAAAACTCACCGTGGGTTTTATTTTTATCTGAACAAGAAGTGCTCACCTCATCTCTGCTTGTAATGGTCAAACCGCAAGTCTGCTTCAAAAATACTTTTCTTCTACACCCAGAAAAACCACAAGCAATTGCTTCATGAAAGTCTTTCCGTGTGCCTCACTCTCCCCACAGGTGTGCCTTTGGGGCTCTGCTCTGATTTGTGTGTGGACCTGGCCTGGTGTCTGGGGAGTGAGTGTGCACTCATCTGTGAATCTTGCTCCCTCTTGCTGTCCTGAGGCCTTTCTCTCAAGCTCTCGTCTCCAGTGCAGACCTCTCCCCTGGGCTCCAGCTTTCCAGACATCTCCCCTTAGGGGACTCAGAGACACCCCAGGCTGAATTCCCCATGGCCCCTACCTCGCTGAATGCCAGCGCCGTTCTTTGGTTGCACACAGCACACACCTGAGAGCTGTATTTGACCCCTTCCTCTTCCTTCCTTCCCTACCCCATCACTGGGCCCTGAATGTTGCCACACTGTGTGGGTCCTAGCTCCGCCCATTCCCGGCTGCCAGCGCCATCATCTCTCACCCAACTGGGCAGGAGTCTCCCAGTGGGCACACACCACCGATCTCCTCTCCTGTCCCCTCCACCCTCTACAAGGAGAATCGGGTACGCTGCCCCCTCCGTGACGGTGCTTTCCAGAACCCCTAACCTGGCCTGTGACTCTGTGCCCTGACCTGCTCTCCAGCTTGGCTGGCCCCACACTCCTCGCCGCCTGGGCTCCAGCCCACCGGCCTCCTCCCAGTTCCAGGGACAAGACGAGGTCCTCTCTGTCAATTCCCACGGCCTGCCAGGGAGGGCTCGGGGTGGGGTTCTCAGGGGGGCATCCCTTCCTCCCCCATGGCTCTGCATGCTCTCCTTTCCAGGCGCTGCCTGGGCATCCTGATCCCTGTGGTACCTGGGGGAGGAGTGCACAGCACGAGGGCAGCCTGTGCCCATTTCCCTAGCTGACATGCCCAGCACCCGGCACCTTGCCTGACACACAGTTAACATTTGCTGAGCCAGGGAGGAAAGGGAGGCATTAAGGGAGGGGGAGAGGGAAGGAGAAAAAGGGAAGTGACTATTCCTCTGGCTGTATCTACCTTCTTTCTCCATTTTACCTTTCCCTCTTAAAAAAAAAAAAATGCATATTGCTTTTTTGTCTCAAAGACTAGGTTAGTGCTCAAAACTGGAACAAAAGAGTTTCCCTCCCCTAACCTACACTAAACAAAACTCACAGCCCCACCAAATTTCAACCTGTACAAATGAAAATTTTCAGACTCCAAGAGAAACGATTTAACAATTTTTCATTTTAAATCTGATCAGGAAACTAGAAACCGTGGTGTGGTTCTGGGAGGATGGAAAGGACCTAATTGGAAATGGTTCATAATGCAGGGAGGCCTGTTATAATGTATATACATATTTAGTCACTCAACAAATACTTGAGGACCTATCATGTGCTGACTGCAAGTGTGAAGAAGGCAGTAGCTTTCAAATTTTTTTCTCCCCTGCAACCCGGAGGAAGAAATGCATGTTACATTGGGAGTCAGCATATACAAATACTCAGATAAAGTTACATGAAGCAGTAACTACTTGACTACATGAGACACCTTGATAGTTTCTATTCTTTCTTCTTTTAATGCTGCTCATGACCAACTAAATTTAATCTCACTGACCCATTACTCAATCCAGGAGTAAACCCTAGGCCAGGCCCCTTAAGTAAAGCAGCTCCCACTCCATCTGGGCAGATGCCGGGGGTGGATCGTGCTGAGAGCAGTGCTGGCCTCCAGTGGGGTGGAGTTTCAGGGTGTGCACCTTTAGGACACGAGGATGGCACAGTCAGCAGGCTGTTAGCAGAGGCACCTGCCTGCCTGCCTCCTTAGAACAACTCAACTTGAAAGTTAGTTGTTGAAATTGGTTACTTCAGTTTCAGCAAAGTAAACCTATAGGTCAACAGTTCTTAACCTGGGGGGCTAAGAATAGGCTTCAGGAAGCTGTATGTGACTGCTGTGTGGGAGGACCAGGGGGTGGGAGGGGCATGGTTTTCATCAGATTTTCAAAGCATTGGGCAATGAAGAGTCAAGAACCTCTGTCCTAGTGGTGGGAACACTGAGTTTCTGGTATATGTTGGGAACAGTAGATGGGAGGATGGGCAGGTTAGCATGCCTGCCTCCTCCTGTGTCCACCCGCCTTGACCTTCCCCGGCAGCCTTCCTGAGGCCTGCATGCAGACGGCGCACTCCTACCTGGCCAGCTGATCTGAGCTTCGCAGCTCTAGCAAGGATCTGCTGGGATGGGGTGTTTCTTTGCCCCAAGGCTCTCCTTGGGGGATGGTATGTTAGCTCTCTGTTAAATTTAACCACTAATTACAATTCCTCACTGTACTTTACTCTTAGAAAACCTTTGTAAATCCTTTCAGACAACCCATGGAATCTCTAGCCATTGATCTGCCACAAATTAGGAAATAATATTCCCAGGCCATAAGCCTATGGCAGTTATCAGGGCGGGCTTCATGGGCATGCAGGACCCAAGGGTGGTTCACTGCTCTGCCATCACCATCTTGAAGC
Source organism: Manis javanica (assembly GCF_040802235.1). Lineage (NCBI taxonomy): Eukaryota > Metazoa > Chordata > Mammalia > Pholidota > Manidae > Manis > Manis javanica. The sequence continues at coordinate 72,179,822 of NC_133168.1, forward strand.
TCTTAATAATTTTTTAATAAGATGCCCTATATTTTTATTTTGCAGTGGGCCCTACATATTGCATAGACCTTCCTAACCATTAGACAGAATCTTTGGCCTGCCCTTTGAATGCCTTTGTTTATAAAAGTAACTAACAATCCACCGAGTAGAGCCCAGTGACTCAGTGAAGAGCTGTCATGCTTTATAGGAACAATAGCAACAAGCTAGAAAACAACGCACTGTATTTAGAGTCCAGGAAGCGTGTGCTGATTCCAGTGGGGGCTAGTATTTATGTGGTGCTTTGCGGTCTGAGTGCTTTAGAGCCGCAGTGAGTTCCAGGCTGAACCTGGGTCCCTAAAAGGCAAGCTCTTATAAATTATGTACAGAGCTTCTACTGCTGAGGCCTGCCAATGCTCTTCCTAATTTTGTGTGGCGTAGTCACAACTGACTTCAGTTCTTGAAAAGCTTTATTTAGTTATGTGATCATAGTTTTTGAGTTGGAAAGAACTGTCTATAGTATGTCCTACTGCTGAGGCCCAGATACCTGCCCACAGGTTACATTGCTAAATAGGCATTCAGGTTTAGGATTTGGGGTCCTCTAAGAATCCAATGTCCTTTCCACAGGGCACCACCAAGCTGCTGTTCTACAAGAGTGGGATACCTCACGTACTAGGAGCTGTACTTGGCACTGCTTGGGATGCGTACAGTACTCTTTACAGGCTGGTTGGAAGTCTTTCTTTTTTTTGGTGATTGTAAGGAGTGGGGCCAATTTAGGAAATGGAACATAATGAGGAAACTCAATATGTACAGCAAATAGAGGCCTATCTGCTTGAAGGGGAAAATGGTGGGTGATGGGGGGAAGGGCCTGGCAGCACAAGGGGCTCAGTTTGGAAGCACCAGCTCTGCCATCCCGTCAAGAGAGTGAGGCCCCGGCAGCAGGAGGCACCCCAGGAAGACAGGCAAGGGCCTCACAGGATGTCATTTGCTTTGGGAAACCCCTCTAGCAACTCACGGAGGACAGACTGATGGGGAGGCCCAAGAAGATTTACACCAGTTCACGAAAGATTTGATGGGGCTGGTGTGCTGCAGTGGCTGGCAGACGGGAGCAGGAGAACAGGGAACAATCCTGTGGACTGGCTGGATGTGCAGATGAGAGGCTGTGAGGGATTCTCTACCTTGAGCAATGCAGTGCATGGTGGCTCCTTGCTGAGAAGAGGAGGGTGGATGAGAGGAACCCACAGGGGAGCGTGATCAATATAGCTCTGGACCTGCTGAACGTGAGGTGTCCATGGGGCAGGTTGGTAGAAATGTGTAGCAGGCAGTTGGAAAGATGGCATGAACTGTCCCAAGGAAAATCTATCAAGGAGAAACATACAGGCCCAGTGGTGGGGCAGGGGACCAGTGACATCCAAACACACTTCAAGATAGTAGTGCAGTGCCTTGTGCCCAACGGGAATGACCAAGCTTGCAACCTCCCACCACCCCCACACCCTCTCAACCTGAATGTTTGCAATAGATCCACCACCAAACCTTGACCCAAAGGGCAAAGGGATTGTGGAACCTCAGGCATGTGCCCTCAAGTGCTAATCACATAGGCCACTGGATAAGCAGATATTTAGGGGGATGAATGTCAGTGCGGAGTGACAGCATGCTAGGAGAATTTTGGAAAATCCTACAGAGGACTTCTGAGTGCCAAGCACCCCTTCTGCCCCTCTGAGTCTGGGCTGCTTCTGTATCGAGAGTTGGGGCAGCCAGGACGTGTCCCAAGGGAGCTGGACTGAGCCACAAGAAATCTGTGACTCTAAGAGTGTTGGGCAGGAAGGGTTTTCTGGCCAATGGCCCCTTTTAGAAATGGGAAATGAGGACAATTATGAACATTAATATCAGCCTCATGAAACTGCCATCCGGGTGAATCTGCCAGAGCATATGCCGGAGAAGGATTTAAGGGGAACATTCTCCCCTCTTACTCTCCCGTCTCATATCCATCCAGGTGCTCTTGTAACATACAGGAATTAGTGGTGGTCCTGAGACTCACAGTGTATGTATAACTGTATGACTGGATGAGGTATTATATGGGAAAGACCTTAAAATGTACAGAGTACAATAGATATTTATGTTCCTTTCCTCAAGCTGTCTTATATTTTAATAGTAGTCATCAATAAGTTAGCTCTACAGCTTCAACTTAAGAAAAATGACATGTCTCAGAAGTTTTGTGAAGAGGTCTCATTCTGGATAAAATTTTTAAGAGGTTATTACTTTGGGCACGTCACAGTTTGCTTTTTAAGGGAACCCATTATCAATTCCATTGAACCACTGTGCCCTGCTCATGGACACAGCCTTAGATGACATAGATTCTTTGCTATGAGATCACAGAAGTGTGTTTACTTTGGAAAAGCATTCCCATTGGGAAAGTCATTTTCCAGCCTTGTATGTATACAGTCTGAAAGGTTTTGAAGAGCCTTAATATTGTTAGCTGTACATGTATAATTACATAATGTGTGATTGTTAGCTGTACATGTGATAACTAGGTTCTGAAACCCTCATTTTGGGGATAAATTGACTGGCTAATAACTAGACAAGAAGGAACATGTGACGCGAGAGCATGGGGAAGTGGAAGTAGTAGTTCCACGGAGCGGCCCTGGGACGTGGGCAGTTCCACGTGGCTCTGAGCTTCACTTCCTCACCTGTGAATGGGATCTGTGCTCCTCTCATAGGGTCGACATGGAGTAAGTGAATTAAATGTGAAAGCTCTGAAAGCCAGAAAGGCCTACAAATGTTTAAGCCATTCTGATGAAAGGTGGTGTCCTTACTAATTTTAAGGAGAGGTATTGTGAGGGGTGTTGATCACACAGGCTTCCTTTTCCGATTTGTAAAATTGTTCTATTCTGTAGAGAATTACGGAAATTTCCCAGACATAGCTCTGGCCCTGCCAACTCTGACAGTGTGCGGCCAATGCAGAGGGGCCTGGGTGGGTCTGGAGTGGCCTGGCCCAGGAAGTAACTCGCTGAGCAGTCAGGCGTTTGCTTATATGGAGCTTATTTCAGTTTCACAACAGAGCAAGTTACAGCTGGGGAGTTACTGAGAACCACCGAGACTGTTTTCCTGAGGATATACAAATGTGAGCTTTTATTACGGACTTCATCATAATGATGCCGAGCCCTAATCCAGTAGCTAAATCCCAGGAAGCCCGCAGACCTCGGGGTGGGTGCTGGGAGCAGCTAGGGGAGAGACAGGAATGCCATTCTCCTGGCTACTTAGAATTTACTACTTTATATGAACCCCTTCTGGATGCAAAATTTGGACAATGTAGGGTTTCCTTCTACATCTTAACAAACCAATTCACTTTTTAAAGTAGTCTCATTTCTGTTTCCTTTTTCACATCTTTCAAAAACTATTTTACTGCAAACTAAATATTTTCCTACCTTCTTCCCCACCGTCTTTAGCAAGTATTTTCTTAGCTTTTCTGTGAAGACTTTTCTTCTCTCTTCTCAACCATTTTATAGTCGTCTGTGTTTCTAATCAGTCGATCTGCCTCCCGGTGTAAGCTGCTTCCAAATGCGTGCATCTTCCGTGCCTGCTTGTGCCTCTAACTAGAAGCAGAACGTTTTCCCAACACTGGAAATGGGAGTTAAAAACCGAAGTTAAACAAGCCTAGAAAATTTGAGGAAATAGAAATGTATAAACTTGCCCATTTAGGAAGCTGAAAGCTTAGTGTCCTGCAGTCAAGCTACCTCACTTGATCATGTCCAAAGACACTCAGTGCCGTGCTAGGTGGTGGTGAGGCCGGAGGCTGGGGGGTGGGGAGGGGGCATGAGACCCTGGGGCGAGGGAGCACTTTGGATTCCACATCCCTGTCTAAGGTTATGTTAAATTGCAATGTAAAGGTTACAACAATTCTGCATTCACTGGTTGTTTTATATAGAAAACTTTCTGTTTTTTAACAAATGGAGCTAAAAGCTGCAAAACCTTGCTGTATAAGGCATTGGCAAGGGCTCAAGACCAGAGGAATCCATACAGGTACTGATAAGACAGTTGTTTTACATTTAATTTTGCAGACCAGAGGGGTCTTGGAGCTTATCTATCTAACCTTCCACACATGAAGAACATGAGTCCCCATGTAGAAGTGATATATTAGTGCTTTAAGGCCTAATTAGCCAATACAGTTAGTTAATGTGATTCTTGATTTTTGTTTCTCCATAGAAATAAACAGAAAGAACTCATTTTCAGAAAAGGAGTGAAGGGGAACCCCTAACAAGCCTTCCCTGATACATCCCTTTGCCCCAGTAAATGTGTTTGTGAGCACCTTTGTCTAGTATGTACATCTCCATAAGGAGTCTCTGCTTCTTCTGATTTTCATTTGGCAGAGATGAGGCCGATCAAAGAGTACTTTTTGACTGAGGGTTGTCATCCCCAGACCAAAAGAGGACCTAGGGGCTGCAGTCACAACTGCCAGGCCTGGCGTGACAGCGTTCCATTCCTGCTGACCTGCTTGGGGCTGCGGACACCCAGGTGGGCAGCTCCAGGAGGGAAGGGCCAGGTCCTCAGGCCCGCCTGGCTCAGTGACCAGCAGAGAACTAGCACACAAGGCAGTAACGCAGTAACACCTGGGTTCCAGTACCACCTCCTCCGTATGCACTTTCCTCATCTGTAAAATGGGCGAAGTAGCCTCACCCATTCCCAGGTGGTCTGAGAATTAAATGATGCAGTTCACATGGCATACTTAGCACAGTGCCTGGCACAGAGCCGGGGGGCCCCTGAAGGGTGGATGGAAGGGAGAGGAGAGGGAGGGAGAGCGAACGAGGGAGGTGACTTTCCAGAAATCTGATCAGTTGTTGAACACAGCAGCGGAGCTCTTTCACTTGGACCTTACCAAAGGTTTAGGACCGCGTGAATCACTTGGTGTCTGGAAATTCTGTGGGGAGCAGAAGGACCAGGTGACAACATGTACCGCTGTGCATCAACATTCATCCCTCTAAAAAATGAAGGATGCCTCACAGGGCAAGATTTTTCTAATTTTGGAGGTAAAAAAAGTCCTAGGTTTAAAGAAAAAGCAATTTCCCTTACGTACCTTTAAAAACATTTAATCTGATCTAAGTGTAATTAACATTTAAATTAGAAGTTTTAAATTTCAATTGTATTCTTACATCTACTATTTCACATTATCTTTAAGGCACTCTGGGATAGAAGCTGGCCTTATTAAATCCCTTCTGACCCAGCCAAGGCACAGCCACCCAGAGCCCAGGACCACTGTATGGAAAATGCGGAATTTTCAGGGCCATCAGTACCTGGCTTGAAGATACGACTTTTAATTATCTCTGGATCCCACTCTTAAGGGCCTTTATTACAATATGAAATCTGGGAGATTTCTTTGGCAGCCTCAGATACAACTGCTGCAATACTTTTCCCTGCATATTGCATGGATTTTTCTGCTCCTGTGCAATGTTAATACTTCATTTCTCCTCACTTTTAAGGCCTCTTCTCCATATTGCATCTCTTCCGGAAGTTAAATCTTCCTCTAATCAGAGGAACAGTTCAGCTGCTCAGCTGAGGCAGGATGCCTGGTGGGCAGGGCGCCTCCCCTCCCAGGTGGTCCCTGAGCTGTGAAGGTGGGCAGAGCGCCTGCCTCACCAGGCTACTGGCAGTGATGAGCGAAATGATGATGTACAGGGCACTCGGGGAATTGTAATTTTAATCATCATTAATATTATTATCTTCATTATTATTTAGAGTTTTGGGTTAACGAAATAGGACCGTAACTCCTTTTCCCAAACTGTGTTCTGGCTGTCCATTGTCAGGGACCTTCTTTCCCACTTAGGATCTGAGGGCAGGTGACGTTTTGAAGGTGACAAGTTCCCATGGTAGAGGCCACTTCTTCTGGCGGGACCCAAACTTCAGAATCAAGGGTGTGACAATGACACCAAAGGGTTTTCTTAAAGAACCTCCCGTCGCACACACCCTCGGTACATGGGACGCCCATCCAGTTTTTCCACGTGGAAACTAACCTCTAGTAATAGTTTTTTGAAACTTCTTAGATGTTGTGGTTGCCCTGCCAGCTATTGGGACCCCTTCCTCCCCCAGATGTTCCCCTTCCAGCCAATTACGGCTGCATCAGGTCCCTGGGAGCCACGTCACGTGTCAGCTGTGGCCACTCACTCTTGTCCCAGCTCAGCTTGTGCCCAGTGCCCGTCTGCCCTTCTTCCCTGGAAACCACCCCTTTCAGAACGACCCAGGCAGCGCCTCAGCTTCCTCCCCTCTCTGACCACAGCCAGAGTGTTCAGAGCCTTGGTGGGCTGGACGGCTTGTCCCATTTTTATCCTTGACCCAAAAAGGGGCAGTGTTGTATGCTGCCAACATCAGTGAGAGAATGGACTGATTTAGACGCTAAATTAGGTTTTCCTCTGTGAAGGCTCCATTGCGCGCATCTGAGGAATATTTTCAGGTCTGAAAAGTGTCCTCACCAAGTAAGAAAAGGAACTCCTCAAAGCCATAGAGTGTATGTTGTTTTTCTTCTTAGTAGTCCTAGCACTTGAGACCGTACTGGAAAAATACTCGGTAAGTGGAAAATAATAAAATCAGTGTGGCATTCGTGGTCAAGAGTCCTGGAGGCAGATCAAGCTGCAGCCCCGTCCCAGCCCTGCGACTCATTAACTGTGTGATATCGGGCAACGTACTTGCTCGTGGGATGTCCTTTTGGTAGTATGAGGGTTTATGCAGTCATTTGACAAATTTTTATTAAAGGTTTAGCATAGAGTTGGCAAACAGAAGCAAGTAGAACATAAGTAAGATGACTTGGGGTGAACATGGAGACAGCTGTGAGGTACTGAAGGCAATGGGCAGTGTGTCACCAGTGTGTAGCTGGCGTCTGAACCTTGGCATGAAAAGAGAGTGCCCAGTGAGAGAGGGTCAGTGGAGAAGGGAAGAGGCTCTGGCTGAGGCCTGGGCACAGCACACTGCAGAGAGGCCAGCTGAGGCAGGTGGTGAACCAAGGCACTGGCAAGGCTGCTATTAAAAAGGTGGCCCTGGATGTAGAGATGCCCATGGAGGCCTTTAGGTTCATTGACTGTATTCAACAAACACAAAAGAGGACATGGAAAACATTAAATAAAAGAATCTCTCAGTGAATCTACAATTTTAGTGGGATTTTTATCAGCCAAGAAAAAGTTTTCAATAAGACATTTCCAAATGGAAACTGCTTTCTGCACAGGACAGCCAGAGAGCCAGGCCTTCACCCCCATTGCTGAGCCATCGCTGATCTCCCCAGAGGCCTCCGAGCCCCGTAACCAAGGGCGCATGCACACCATCTACTGCAGTCACCTCTGGATGCTCTGCCTCCCTCAGGAAAGCAGTCTCACAGTGTAGCTAGTATTACACTTTCTAGGTTAAAAATACAACTGCCGCTTGCCCCATAGGAATGCTCTGTGGTGGATACAGAGACCTTGCACCTTGCATGGGCTCTCCACTAGGTTAACTTGGCCTCCCAAGCCCTAAAGCCTTCTTTGCCGGTTGGCAACTCACTTCAGTGAAGAGACTTGATCCATCACATAGCTGGGGTTTGGCCATCAGCTTTCACAGCTAGAATCAGAGGCTCCGGCCTAACGTGCTTCTGTGTCCCCACTGCTGATTCCCATTTTCTATGCTTATATAGAAGAAAAGAGTCTTCTCAGAATGACAGTCTCAAAGTCAGGAAAATCTGGCCCACTCGGATCTCTGCTTTGTGCATGTCTGCGTAGACCTCTCGCTGGACAGCCCGTGTACACCAATGTCTGGGGGAAGTAAAGTTGTTTTTCCACAGGAGTGAACCTGTCCAGCTGTGCAGGGTTGTCAGCACGTATTAGGACATAATGTGGAGCACTGATAACCGTTACCTTCCTTCCAGTGTCATCTTATAGGCCATCAGGTTGTCACCCGCCAGTGAGCTCCGAAACTTCTCTTTGGGTCCTCAGCTCAGACTGGCTGTTACCTGTTCATTTAACTTGCAGACAAGGATGGGCTTTACCATCTCCAGGTGTCCTTGTGCCCTTTCCAAGAAGCAAGCTTGCACTAGATATAAATATGAGATGAGTGCTTTAGATTAGGTGGCCAGAAAGAAATGACACACTGCCTTGCATAATTTTATAATGCTGTGTTAACACAGTCACGCCTCATATAGCCTTCTCTGAAGGTCTGCAAAGCACACATAGGTATTTCAAATTGGGTAGAGGCTAAGCTGAGAAAAGGCCCCAGGCAAAAAGCTAAGCCTCTGACGGGAGTGGGTGTGTTAGTTGGGCACTCTGAATCGAAGAGCAGGTGAATAGTACAAGAAGAGAAGCCTTTTGCCATTACTTGCAGGGGCAAGATCAAACCACAAACAGATCCCCAAGATAAGAAGATGAGGGTTTGTGCTCAGGGCACCACAGGGGATAGGAGAACGCCTGATCCCGGTGTGCTGTCACTCACAAGGTGGTAGAGGTGGCAGGGGCATTGGGAAGATGGGCCTCAAGTTCTAGTTCCACTGCTTTTGAGCTGAATGGCCCCATGCAAGCAGTCTCCTTTCTCCCTGAGCCTCAGTTTGCTCATCTGTAAAATAGGGCAACATCATCATTTTTCTCATAGAAAAATTTCAAGGCCAAATATACTAATATGACCTGTGTTGACAAACTATAAAAACATCATGTACTTTTAAAAAAATACTTTCTCAGACATTATTTAGCACCACAAGAACTCTATAAAGTATCCTTGTGTTGCAGGTAAGGAAGCTGAGAACTGTGGACTGAAAGACCTGGTGTATTACATTGTACTTGAAGATCATAGTTCACTTTAAAAAATGACAACAACTCTCCTACAACTATTGAAATAGCAGACGTATTTCTTAGGAAGACAGTTGAAACTAGGAAGGGAGAACAGGGGATTATCCCTCTCTCCTGTCCCAGGCCCCTTGTGACTTGGCCACCTGCCGTGAGAGGTCGTCACTCAATTCCACATGCCCATGAGAGGCAGAGCCCCCCACAGGCCTGCCCAGCACCCCACATCAGAAAGTGCAGCTACCACCTTAAGGGAAGAATGTCTGTCAACCAAAGAAGTCAACCAAAGAAGTCACCTTTTCAAAAAAGGGAAATTTTTGCTAGTCTAATTGTAATGATAAGAACATTTTTTTGCCATTTGATAAGAATGCATATGCTTTATTTTTTCAAAACAATTTTTTAAATTCAGTTTAAAGAATAATTACATTCTTGAAATGTCTTCATGTTAAGCCTTTCTGTGAGTGGTGAATTTGGAAATGTGTAGTCTAATATCATTTTGTTATATTATTGGAGTGTCGGGGTGGGGGGATGGGCTCCCTAAAGTGAAAAAACATCTTATTAATTGATTTCCCTATTTTTTCTGCCTCTCATTTCAGAACGGTTTGATCACCACTGTCCCTGGGTAGGCAACTGTGTGGGGAAAAGAAACTACAGATTTTTTTATATGTTTATTTTATCTCTGTCTTTTCTGACAGTCTTTATATTTGCATTCGTTATCACCCACGTCATTCTTCGTAAGTATGCTGGCGAAATCAGATTTCGTATGTAACCATTTGCCTGACTTTGGTTTTCTGATTTAATTTTGATTTAATATTTTGATCATTCCTGGCTCTTTCTTCTCTTTCCCCTCTCCACCCCCTCCCTCCAGCCTGCCCCTTTCCTTTCCTGCCATGCTTCCAACCCCTCCACCCCCCCACCCCCACCTTCTTTCCCCACTCCCCGCCTATCCACAACAGCTGCCAGGACCACCCCAGACAAGGCTCTCTCATGACACTTCTCCTTGATACACTGGACCCTATTCCAGCCTCGGCGGTTTGCCTTTTATCTTTTGCCAAAGGCTCTCCTGGAAGAACCATCCCTACATTGTGCACAAAGGATAATGTGCTACAGTGATAACAATCCAATGGCAGAACTTTTCACTTAAGCAAGAATGGTCACCTGTCCTAGAAGAAAATGTCTGGGAATAAAGATAGGGTTTTCTTACACACAAATCTGTATATGTTAGAGACATACGTTCAATAAGATGTGCAATTATCTGCTAGAATATTAGTAAATCCCTGGCTTATGAAGGAAGCCACTTTATTAAAAATGAGATTCAGATATAAATTATTTTAATATATATTTGCCTAAGCAACTGGCATTTTTCATTCCCCATTCTGAAGGTCGTAACTTTGAATTCCTTTCATCTCTTGGTCACTCACTTCCCCACAATAGGCAATGATGAGAAGGAAGTTAATTGGGTTTGAACTATAAATTTAAGCCTCTAAACTTCCATTATAGGGCCATTAGCAGCTTTAAAGACCAGCAGTGCCTCTTGTCCACATTCCTGAAGTACAGCAACCCATTAGCAAGTACAGAGCCTCATTCTGGAATGTTTCTGGAAATATCTGAACACATGCCTCACTTTCTCTCCAGGAAGCAGTGCTAAAACCACAAATGGAGTGCTGAAGCTCCTTTAGAAACGCACATTCTCCTCCCCTCTCTTTTGGTGAGGTTTGCACCCGGCCAGGCAAGTGGGTAGTATGGATAGTCTCACATTAGTGTCTTTTAAATATTGGTCAAATTGAGTCATTAAATGGGCTATCCTATTTTCATAGGCATTTTAAATCCTAGTTCCCATTCTTTCTGGCTGAAATCCTTTCATCTGAATGTGACACAGATTTGTAATGTGTTTGAGAGCCATGACTTGGAGGGACAGCAAGAAGAGGTTGGAGACCTTGCCACGCTGCCCGGGGAAGAGGCCGATGGTGGCACTGATGAAGCACCTTTTCTCTCTATTTACAGAGTCAAAAAAAGGCAAAAATGTAGCCAAGGTCCTATCTGTGTCTTAATTCACAAAGATGTAGAGAGAAGAAGCAATTCTTTTACACAACCCAAGAAGAAATAAGTACAGATATTCCAGCATATCTGTGACACCAAAAATAGTATTTAAACATTGAGTTAACATTTAATTTATATATTATCAAGTTGCATATATGACATTGCCCCTGCATTCTGGATATCAAGAGCCAGTTTTCATTTGCTGAACTACACACATAAACACTGGGAACACACACACACTCACATACGACACACACACACACACACACCGTGAAGCTGGCTGCCTACCACCAAAATGGTTGAGCTGTAATGTACATTTCATTTTCACCTCCTCTAAAGTCTTTCTCATCCTGGCATCAGCAAAATGGAGTTTGCTATAGTTAAACTTTTGTTTTGTTAATCCAGTCTTCTACCAAAAAAGTCTGGAGTTTATCAGCCTTGCAAGTTATCCAATTATTTTAGACAAAAGCAAATCAAGATCTTCCTCCTCTGGCTCTGAACCCCCTGAGAACTGCCTGAAACAGCCCACCCCACCCCACTTGGTAGGGCCCTTGATGCTTTGGGGCAGGGCAGAGGCTTTTCCACAGTCCCCATGAATCCTTGAGATTCTGAAAGTGTTGGCAAAGGCAGACAAATGGCTGTCTGAGGGCCACTGGGGAATGGCCACCTGAGTTTCTGGAAACTATGCAGAAAGTGGGCTCTGAGGGGACAGCATGACTGGGAAGGGCAGCCAGGTAGAGAAGCCTGTTACTGCAAAGATCCCTGGGAAGATGACATCTGGAATTCCTTCTAGAAGAACAGTTAGGAAAAGCCCGTCGATCTGGGTGCAGCAGGGAAGCAGACCATTCTTTCAGGGCCCTCATCCTGCTGCAGGGTGGTGTTTGCTGAGGTCTACTGTGGTCCACTTGCTGGTTTGGACCTACTGACCTCATGAAGAAAGCCTTAAGCTTTCCTTATTAGTTCTCCACCGGTTGGCATCCTGGCGCCTCAGTGGTGGCCGGGGGGCACAGAGGGAATGGGAACTCAAGGACAAAGATGGCGCCAACCCACTCCCAGCCTACCCATAGCCGGGTGCAGTTTCCCGCTACACAGAGGGGCCTGGGGCCCTGCCTCAAGCTCCCACATTGCAGCCACACCAGCATCACACACAGCAGAGGTGCACCAGCGCCCGGCCTGGCCTCTCAGCTCTCCCTGTTCATCTCGTCGCTACCCCAGGGCCAGATTATGTCCCCAAAACACATGGCTTCGTGCAGCACACGGGGAACAGACATGACCACCTCAAGATGGGGGCACCAAGAGCTCCTCACTGTGGGCATTTGTTTTCAGAAACCGTAATGTGTATACATGAAATAAAAATTGCTTATCAGATGCATCTTTACTTAAGCCCCTAAAGAATTATTTTCTTGAACAGACTGTTTGTATTAAAATGGCTTAAACTCAAAAGGAGTCAGTAATAAACTTCAGCTTTATGAGTTTGTTTACTCTGGGTCCAGAGAAAAACGTCTTTTATATGTAGCATAGTTTATAGGACATCCAGGGTCAAAAGTTAACAAACTTTAGGAAACAGTCTTTCATAAAAGAAGAGAAAAAAATAACATACAGTATTCTGTTTTCTTATTAAAATGGAGAAAACAAAGAAGTAATCAGAACTATAATTTATGGGAAAGTATGCCGATCCATCTGCTTTTATGGAAAAATCCTGCAGATGTTGGATGTTGTTATGAATCTGCTATTTTCTTGTTGAACAACTTTAGTGGAATCTCAATCTCTGATCATACACTGGGTGCTGTAACACATACAAAATCTAATTATTGAATTGATCTTTAGACACCTGTTGTTTTTATGTAGATGTCAGAGCTTCTGGCATGAAGAATGTTTTCATAGAGGTAAATGTTTGGTGCTAAATTTTGTCTTTTATTCCCACAGGTTCACAGCAAACAGGATTCCTAAATGCCCTGAAGGACAGTCCTGCAAGATATCCTTTCTGGTGGCCCTGCCTCTGTACAGTGCTAACGTGTTAAGTATTGGACAGACCTTCTGCTCAGTTACCTGTTCTCTTACCTTGGCTTTTCTTCCCAGAAATCATATTCTGTTTTGTTCTGTAAGGCATCCAAAGAGCATCCTAGTGTTCACTTGACCGAGTAATAGCGTCTGAAAACTTGAACCTTGAAGTGACTCCTTTATCCTTATTTAAATTGAAGTGCTCTTTAGAAAACCAAGTGTGAATTCTTCCCCAGCCCCAGAAACCCAAATTGATTTGTGTTAAATCTGGTTCATTTGGGAAGAAGTAGGGCTTCTAGTGCCAACTGACTTCATTTTGATCAGCAGGTGGTCCTAACGGAGTGTTTACGGATGCCCTGGTGGGGCCCCCTCCTTGGTGCAGTCAGCACACGGGAATCCTCTGGCCCTCTATGGGTTCTGTTTGGGGGTGCAGTTGGCATGCCTTCAGAACAGGTAACTGTATTATTGCCAGGACAGAACACCTTTTCACAGCCCTGAATAGACTAAAAATGGTCAATCTCAAATACTGGATTAATCCCATCTTGTCAATCAGTATACATAGACTACTTGTACCATGTATTCTGAACTTGAAAGAAAAATGTTCACCTGTTAAATGCTTGAATGGGCTCCCACGCCCTCCCCTAGGTTTCCCTCTAATTGGTGCAGTTGGCCAGCCAGCCCCTCTGACCTGGTCCATCTGGGACCTCGCTCTCCTTTTCTTCAAATAACCAGGTAGACCGAGCTTGAACTTCCATCACTCCCAGGAGTAATCTGTTTCTCACAGAGAATTCTTAAATAATGAAGAACTTTACTAAGCTGTACATATCAGGCACATCAGTTAGTTATTAAATTGGCCCATGTCCCTGGGACCTGCTGTGTATGCGTACATGCGTGCATGTGTGTGTGTGTGATGTGGTCATATATATTATATACGTCTATATATTACATAACATGAAAGTGTCTCCTTTGTGGTGCCTCTGTGTTTCTGGGAAGCTCAGAATGCTGGTTGCCAGTACAGATTTTATAGTCAGCCAAGAAGGGGACAGGGACACATGGAAGACATACCCAGACTTGGTGAATACATTTCGCAGGTACGTCCTGTCTTCTGTGAGTGATCTGGAAAGCTAGAGTTAGCCAGAAGGTGCCAGAAGAGAAGGTGGGCCTGGCAATGGAAGCCTCAGTCTCTGTGGCAGCTAAGAACAGGTCCCGCGGGCAATGTCAGCCTTCGCCTCTGCTCCCAGCCCTGCCGGGGTGGCCGTCGCCACCATCACTGTGAGCACCCTTCTATTTTCATGGCACATTGCTTCGGCATACCTTTCAGCCAAACCTTGCCTTTTCTTCTCCCAAGAAGAGGCTTGTCTAAGTCTTTCAGGAAATCAATTACATCACAAAAACATACTGGTGGTGGTAAGTTTTATAAATGCCCCTCAGAACCAGAACTGAGGTCTGGGCTGCCAGCTGGAATGCTCTCTGAAGCCTCAGGAGCGCGGCAGCCTCAGCCAGCGCCCCACCTCTGTTCCTGGCACCTGTACCTTTCCTGAGACCGTGTGCCTGCACAGGACACCCGTGCAGGGGCCTCTCCCAGCGGGTAGGGGAGGCGAAAGGCTGGCCTGAGGCAGGGGGTTTCAGCTGCTCTGTCCCAGTGGCTGCAGGCTACCTCAGCTACTGCTGTTCCGTATGGCTCTCCAGGGCTCCCCGTGGGCAAGACTCCCCCCAGTGCAGAGAGGAGCTGTGTGTGGCGGGGTTTGTCACTGCCTTGTCTTCATGAGGGTTTTTTTTGCTGCCACTACCTAGAGGCTGCTCATGATTTCCACTACCGACAGCCCACTCTGTGGGTCTGATTATATCATAATCCCAGGAGTCCAGCTTGCAAGTCCTGGACTGGGGCAAAAGTGTTTTCTTTCCTGCTCCACCACAGTTGAGTATGAGGTCAGGGTTCATTTCTTTTAATCCTTCTGCATCTCAGTTTTTTGCCCTGCAACAGTCTACCATTCTGTACTTGACAATGTTCTACTGACAAAATCAATCTCATGGCATGTAAGTGAGAACCCTCAGTGCCAAATACTGCTTCCGTGCCTGGTGGGAGTGACTTCAGAGGCCTCTTTTTGTGACAGTGTATGCAGTGGGCAGGCTCTGTCAGACCTTCTTTTAGAGCACACATGTCTGCTCATTCTCATGTTTGGCTGTGCTCACAGCCTGTATAATCAAGAGCATTGTGTTCTCCAGTAAGGGCAACAGACAAATGCTGCTCACGGAGAGAGTGACAGTGTATCTGAAGTGGCGTGCTGACTGTGCTAGAGAAACTAGAGGAGGAAACACAGAAAGGCTCTTATTTGGTTCAGAATAAATTTTAGCTTATTTTTCCTTAAAATATCATTCTCAGGGTCTCCCCATGGCCAGGTTTTTGAAAACTCGTGTAAGTGTCAGCCTCTGCCTTTGCAAACAGCATTGCCAAACCTAGGTGCTGACATGTCCCCCTTGGCGGGTGTTACCCAGGCCTGTCCTCCACCTTCAGGAGCTTGGCAGCCACATGGCCCAGTCGGATGAGGTGGTGGGCACAGCCTGTTCTGACAGCTGGGCAAGCCCCTAAGAGCACTGAGACGTGGTGGCAGGATGTGCTGGCCCCTCAAGCCCAGGGCCCTTTGCAGCCCTGCTCCAGCCCGTGCCGGGTGCCTTTGGAGACTTAGAGCAACATAAATGTATAATCACACAGTTCTGTGGGTTGGAAATCCATGAGGCTCAGCTGGTTTCTGCTGCAGGTCCCACAGTGCTGAAATCAAGGTCTTACCGGAAGGCTCTGGAGAGAATCGTGTCCCCGGCTCATGCAGGTGGTTGTCCAGGTTCACGGGTATAGGACCGAGGTCCCCTTTTTCATTGCTCAGTTCCCTGACTCATGACTCCTTTCCTCTTCAAAGCTATCAGCAGTGAGTCTAGTCCCCTTCACACTTTGAATCTCCTCTGTCTCTCTGACCTCAGCCAGAAGGCTGTGCTTTTAAGTTTTGTTTTTATTTTTTTAATGTACATCTTGATGCATTTTGACATGTGTTTACTCTCATGTAACCATTGCCCAGATCAACATATCAAACATTCTCACTAATTTTTCTGCTTCACCTATGTCACCCATCTTCCCACCCACTCTCCCCATGTCAACCACTGCTCCGTTCTCTGTGTCTGTGAGTCCATTTCAGTTTGTTTGTTCATTTGTTTTGTTTTTAAGATTCCACATATAAATGAAATCATATGGAATTTGTCTTTCTCTGACTTACTTCACTTAGCAAAATACCCTCTGGGTCTATCCATGTTGTCGCAAATGGCTTCCTTTTCTATGGCTGAGTAGTAGTACATTGCATATATATATTGTGCCATATTTTTTTATCCATTCATTGATGGACAGTTTGGTTGCTTCTGTATTTTGGCTGTTGTAAATAATGCTGTGATAAACTTAGGGGTGCATATATATCTTTTCCTATTAGTGATTTTGTTTTCTTCATGTGAATTTCCAGAAGTGGAATTGGATCATATGGTATTTCTAGTTCAGTTTTTTTAGAGACCTCCATACTGCTTTCCATAGTGGCCACCCCAGTTTGCAATCCCATCAGCAGTGTACAAGGATTCCCTTTTCTCCACATCCTCGCCAACACTTGTTATGTCTTGTCTTGTTGATAGTCGCCATTCTGACTGATGTGAAGTGATATCTCATTGAGGTTTTAATTTACATTTCCCTGATGATTAGTGATGTGGAGCATCTCTTCATGTGCCTGATGACCATCTCCATGTCTTCTTTGGAAAAATGCCTATTCATATCCTTTGCCCATATTTTAATTGGACTACTCCGTTTTTTGATGTTGAGTTGTATGCGTTCTTTATATGTTTTGGATATTAGCCCCTTATCAGACATACTACTTGCAGACATCTTCTCCCATACAGTAGGTTGCTTTTTCATTTTATTGATGGTTTCCTTTGCTGTAGGGGAGATTTTTTTTTCCCCCTTACCTAGGAAGACAGATCCAAAAAAAATTATGAATGCTGATGTTTAAGAGTGTACTGTCTATGTTTTCTTCTAGGAGTTTTGTGGCTTCAGGTCTTATATTTAGGTCTTTAATCCATTTTTAATATTTTTGTATGTGGTATAAGACATGATCCAGATTTATTCTTTTGCAAATAGCTGTCCAGTTTTCCCAGCACCACTTATTGAAGAGACTGTCTTTTCCTATTGTATGTTCTTGACTCCTTTGTCATAGGTTAATTGACCATATAGGCCTGGGCTCTCTGTTCTGGTCCATTCGTTTAAGTATCTGTTTTTGTGCAGGTACCATACTGTTTTGATTACTGTAGCTTTGTAGTATAGTTTGAAACTAGGCGTGTGGTACCAACAGCTTTGTTCTTCTTTCTCAGCATCGCTTTAGTTAGAAAGGCTCTGCTTAAGGAGTAGCCAGAACCCAAGAATTCAGGATAATCTTCCCATCTCAAGGTCCATGACCTTCAATCTACAAACTCTCTTTTGCCATATAGGTTATGAATTCACAGCTGCCAGGGATGTGGACATCTTTGGGAAGGCCATTGTCCTGTGGACCCCACAGGCCTTCAGGGAGGAGCCATTCAAGTGGATTTGAGGAGATTTTCTCCAAACCCATCCATGAAGCTTGTTAGCAGTCCCAACTACTTCTAAGTATATTATACCTACCCTCCCTCCCCTTTTCTGCCCTTTCTGTTAATCTAGGATAGAGTGGACAAGAGACAAGAACTGATGGGTTTACAGATGTACACATACACACACATATGTATGGATACACACACGTGTACATGTATCTCCTCCCTTGAGTTCAGGTTGAAAGTGGTCATCGAATGCCCCAGGAGGCCCCTGTTAAGCTAGCTTCCCCTTCCCAGTTTACATAGCTGGTTGTTACTACAGCTCTGTTGCTGCTGATTTGTGATCCTGATCCACTGTCACTTCCATATCTTAGCTATTGTAAAAAGTGCTGCTATGAACATAGGGGTGCATATGTCTTTTTGAATCTGAGAAGTTGTATTCTTTGGGTATATTCCAAGAAGTGGGATTCCAGGGTCAAATGGTATTTCTATTTTTAGTTTCTGGAGGAACCTCCATATTGCTTTCCACAATGGTTGAACTAGTTTCCATTCCCACCAGCAGTGTAGGAGGGTTCCCCTTTCTCCACATCCTCACCAACATTTGTTGTTCTTAGTCTTTTCGATGCTGGCTGTCCTTACTGGTGTGAGGTGATATCTCATTGTGGTTTTAATTTGCATTTCCCTGATGATTAGTGATGTGGAGCATCTTTTCATGCGTCTGTTGGTCATCTGAATTTCTTCTTTGGAGAACCATCTCTTCATATCCTCTGCCCATTTGTTAATTGGGTTATTTGCTTTTTGGGTGTTGAGGTGTGTAAGTTCTTTATATATTTTGGATGTTAACCCCTTGTCAGATATGTCATTTACAAATATATTCTCCCATACTGTAGGATGCCTTTTTGTTTTGTTGATGATGTCCTTTGCCTTACAAAAACTTTTTAGTTTGATGTAGTCCCATGAGTTCATTTTTGCTTTTGTTTTTCTTTCTTGAGGAGATGGGTTCAGGAAGAAATTGCTCATGCTTATATTCAGGAGATGTTTGCCTATGTTGTCTTCTAAGAGTTTTATGATTTCATGACTTACGTTCAAGTTTTTAATCCATTTCGGGTTTACTTTTGTGTATGGGGTTAAACAATAATCCAGTTTCATTCTCTTGCTTGTAGCTGTCCAGTTTTGCCAACACCAGCTGTTGAAGAGGCTGTCATTTCCCCACTGCATGTCCATGGCTCCTTTATTATATATTAATTCACCATATATGGTTGGGTTTATATCTGGGCTCTCTAGTCTGTTCCATTGGTCTATGGGTCTGTTCTTATGCCAATACCAAATTGTCTTGATTACTGTGGCTTTGTAGTAGAGCTTGAAGTTGGGGAGTGTAATTCTCCCTGCTTTATTCTTCCTTCTCAGGATTGCTTTGGCTATTCGAAGTCTTTTGTGGTTCCATATGAATTTTAGGATGATTTTCCCTAGTTTGTTGAAGAATGCTGTTGGTATTTTGATAGGAATTACATTGAATCTATAGATTGCTTTAGGCAGGATGGCCATTTTGACAATATGAATTCTTCCTATCCATGAGCATGGGATGTGTTTCCATTTATTGGTATCTTCTTTAATTTCTCCATGAGTGTCTTGTAGTTTTCAGAGTATAGGTCTTACACTTCCTTGGTTAGGTTTATTCCTAGGTATTTTATTCTTTTTGATGCAATTGTGAATGTAATTGTTTTCCTGATTTCTCTCTCTGCTAGTTCATTGTTAGTGTATAGGAAAGCCACAGATTTCTGTATATTAATTTTGTATCCTGCAACTTCGCTGAATTCAGATATTAGATCTAGTAGTTTTGGAGTGGATTCTTTAGGGTTTTTTATGTACAATATCATGTCATCCTGATCCACTGTCATGCTGGGCTTCTGCCTGAAAAAAGATGACCTGAAACCGAAGCCACAGTGTCCCAGGGCAGCTGCTCCAACAAACATAAAGACTCTGATAAAACCACCCCTTTCTCTCCCAGAGAAAATGGAGAACAAAGAACAAGAATCCGGAGGAAGCTGAGCAAAGCTGTCCAGCAGGGAAGAGATGAGCAGTTGGGAGTGTCCCCAAACTGGATCTTCTTTATTCTTTTTAGAAGTAGTGGAGGATTTCAGGAACATCAGCCACACCCATGCATAAAACTGAGGTGCGGGGCTTTTTAATCACAAGGCATATAAATTTCTGTGTGCCACTAATGCTTCTCCCCAAACAATGTCATCTGATGGGGTATCTTCTGTTTGAAATACATGCTTCGGGGAAGAATCCCTCCAATTAGTCTATTAAGAAGTGTTGAGTTCTGATTTGTTATAAATTTGTATTCCAGAAGAAAAACTAGGCTTTAGGTTCTACTGGGTTGTGATTTATTTTTGAAAAAATATCAAGCTCTGGTTATCAGTGATAATATACATATGATAAGTAAAGCTGGGTCCCATCAAGATACCTGTTCAGTATTTTTAGCTCCTGCCTTTCCTCTGGACACCTGTGTGGCTTTGGAGGTGGCTTGGGGATGGCTGGCAGAAGCCTCTGAGGGGTGGCCTTCAGCTCACTGAGAAAGGCATGCTAAACACTGGGCGACCCAAGGATGGCATGGCCTGGGGAAGCTCCAGGATCACAGGGACCGAGGTGTTGGAAGAGGATGGCTCCTGCATGGGGGTGTGGTGGGAGATTCTAGCATCAGATCCATGTTAATCTCAATACCCCTAAGCTCCCCTCCATGGCTGAGGCCCTGAGAGTTTGGGAGTCACTGAGGCAGTTGATCGACAGTAGATGAGACTGATCGGTGACCTTTCACACTCATAAAGCTGTTCTCTGATCGATGGCAGTGCAGTCCACCGCTGTCCTCTCTGGACGTTCAGTCTGTGCAGAGCAAGAATCTGAAAAGCACCAAGGTCCTAAAACAAGCAGGTTTCCCAGCTGAACTGCCTGAGCACAGGACTGGAGTCCAGTATATCCTCTGCAAGTGGCCCCTGAAGAGTGTTCTTGGGCAAGAAAATAACTTATATTTAAGATTTTTCAATGGCCTCCAATCTAATCTCCTGACCATGAAATGAAAGTATTTTGATGAGAAAGAAAGGCACAGGCAAAGGCTCTCACAGGGATTTACTCAGTAAAATATCCAACTGAAAACATTGTCTTTGATGAAGAGAAAGATTAGAAACAAAGTGGCTAATTAACAACTGGCCCAGACACCTTAAGGGGACACAACTAAGGGGAAGGTTGACAAACTAAGAGCTCCTCATCAGGCCCACATGAAACAGCAGGACTTTAGGAGAAAAGAGTCAACCAGCTCATTCAGTAGGTAAGCCAAGATGGGATGGTTTCTGGATGCAGAGCACAGCAGACTGGGTGGAGAAGGTGGGGTGCCACTGGTGGCTGTGTGTAGGGGGAGTGGGGGAGGTTCCTGGCTTGGTGGACTCAGCCAGGCCTTCCCAGTCTGCACCCCAGCCCTCCCGTAGTGAAGAGCGGGAAGGATGCTTCCCTGGCAAGAGCACTTCCGCCCCAGAGCCCCTGGCCTGTGCCCCCTCCTGTCCCCTGTGCACCTGCCACTGCCTTCCCCTGACCCCCTGTGACCAGAAGCCATTCCTCCCTTCATGTCCACACATCAGAGGAGCAGAGCAGTGGGGCGTGGGCCTCTGGGGCCAGTGGGCAGCAGGGTGGCCGCCTGGAGCCTTGGATTTGCAGAAACCCCCCTGGCCTTCCCTAGGGAGGGAGACCAGAGGGTAGTCTCAGAAATGACGACACTGGGCCTTGAGTCCACACAGCCAGGCAGTTCCACAAGGGACGTCCACTCAGCATCTGTTTCCTTCGAAACCATTTCACTGAACACCCACCACTTGCAAAACCTGCTGTAGTTACAAAGTCAAGAATGATTGGCCTGCTCAGACTTTTGAAGCACGGTAGATCAAAGGCCAGTGCCCAGGGGCAGAGTGATCCATTCTTCTCCTGAATGAACATCTGTTGGTGCCAAGAGCTGGGCTATGACTGGTCTCATAAGTCTTAAATGCCATCAAATGTCACAGAGAGCACTTGGGTGGGGTCGGGAGTTCCGGAAGGAAGCTGCGCAGGGGGCAGGGGACTCTAGAAAGGCTGTGGCAGGTGCTTGAGCATGGGGCTTGGAAAGATGGGTGAGGTTCTAGCAGGGGCCTTGGAGTGGAAGGGCCCCAGGCAAGGCCAGCAACCTGAGCAGGGCCTGGCGGGCGTCAGGGGGTGTAGGGGAGAGCAGGCCACCTGCAGGGCCGGAGATGGGCTTGGCTTCATTCATCCCCTCAGGTTCATAGGGAGCTGCCACCCGGAGCTGGGGTGGTCCCTCTCATCAGGCTTCTGCCCTAATCGTGCGTGGGAGCACACAGATGCACATAAAGGATCACACACACCGTGGGCAAAAGGTGGTCACTGTGATGGCTAAGCCCTAAAAGGCGTGGGGATGGGTGGTCAGGAGCCATTGCTCCCAGGAAGGGGCTCCTCAAAGCAGGAATACTGGTGAAGGAGTGGACGCCTTCCTCCCCTGGCTACTGGGGACCAGCTGAGATTTAGGGCTTCATCAGACCTGTTTTTTGTTGTTCAGTTTTTAAGAATACTCATCTTATATCAGGGAATGCAATCGAGTGAAGTAGTGAGATGTTTGCAGAGGTAAAGCCCCCACAACTGAAATCAGTGACAAGGGCACAGTTCACCTGGTAGTTAGGCAGTCATACCACTAGGCCTGGGGTGGAGGAGGGGCATGGAGAGGTCAGAGGTAACCCTGAGGGCTCAACCCTGGGAGGGGTTGGGAGAGAGGTGCAGCGGAAAAGGGAGGGAGCTGGTGCTGGTCTGGGGGAAATGAGTTCTGCTTGAGATACACTGATGGACAGAATCTAGAGATGACAGCCAGGCGCTCCGCAGCAGCCCCGAGGATACTGTGTGGTGCCTTGTGTGAAATAAGGAAGGAGGAAAAGGATGGTGAGCTTGACAGAGATAGTGTCACAGCCTCATGGGAAATGTTACGGGTCACACAGTGTCTGGGAGCCACGTGGCCGTGCCTCATCCTTGCAGACTTGGAGGCTTTGGACAAGGAACTGAAGAAACAGCCCAGAGAGGGGAGGTCCAGCCCATCAGCAGTCATCTCAGGGTAATGGCCAATTAAAAGGATTATAGTCCTTTTTAATCATGACTTATTGTTCAGCACTCCCAAAATGAAGAGTTTCCAGTGGTTGGTAAATCAAATGATAAATGATTATACTTGTGTGGAGGCCTTTGCCACAAAGCCTTTGTATATCCAATTTGCATTCATTTTGAGGCAAACTGTCTAAAAGGCACCAATGGGCTAATGGGCATCTTTCAGTTTTAATGGAATTTAGAGGAAGGCTTGGCATTGGCCCTATGCCCTCAGAAAGAAGGGGCACCACATGACTGGAGGGAGAAATCACAAAGACAGCACAGGCCTTTGCCAGTCCTCGACTTCCAGGGCCCGTCCACCCTGATACCTGCTGACCCTCAGAGGGACCCCAGAATAGAGTCAGGGCCAGCATCCTTAGGGCTTCTCGGCTGGCCCTGCATTAAGGGGTTAAACAGTCCCAATTTATGCTCATCAGTGTAGCCAGAACTAGAGCCCACTCTGTCCAACCAGCCCCTCTTTCCACCCCGGGAACTGAGATTCTTCCCCACTTCCCCTAGCCAGTCTGATGAGGGAATTTAGTGAAGAATAAGCATCAGATGATGTCTCATAAGATCGCAGGAGGTTGTCTGGTTTTTAAAATCACCCAAGGAATACAGGAACCTATTCTCATTGTAAAAATATTCATAGTCAGAAATGTAAATGAAAAGGAAATGCTGCTCTTGGCATGTGATCATTCTGTGGGAATCCTTGTCTGTTCTTGTGGGTCTTTCCCAGTGATTTTCTGAGAGTTTGAATACATACGTGTGCATACACCTGCCAGTGTACAGTTGGGGGCCTTCTTCTGCCTAAAAAGGATCGTGTTCCTTGCATTGTTCTACAGTTTAATTTTTAAATATTTCCTGGAGATATTTCCACATCAACATGTAGATCTACCTCATTCTTTTTTTTCAACTGCTTAATAGAATTCCAGAGCACAGATGAATCATAGTGTGTTCTATTAATGAATATTTAGATTTCTTAATATTTTACTGCTCAAAAAGTGAGGGAGTGAATTTTCTTGTGTGTATCTCTTTGTGCACAAGTGTTAGTATTCCTGTAGGATTGACAACTAGATATGGAATCACAGAGTTGAAAGTTAAGCATGATTTAAAGTTGATTGACAGGCCAAATTGTCCCCTAAGAGATGGCAGCAATCTACCCTCCTGTTTACTCACACCTTTCCCCACACCCCATGTTATCAATACTGTGATTTTTGCCAGTGTGATGGGGAGAAAAAATTCATTGTGTGAATTTCCATTTTCTGGATAATAACCAGACTTTTATAATAATACACACTTCTGTGTTTGTTGGCTTTTTATTTTCCTTACCATAATGTGCCCATTTATGCTCCTTGTCTATTTTTAATTGGGTTGTTTGTTCTTTTTTTATTAACATGGTCTTTCTGAGTTCTCAGTAATCTTTTATCTTTCACCAGTATTTTTCTCCAACTTGCCACTTACCTTTTAACTTTACTTTTTTTTAATATAAATATGTTTAACTTACTAACAAACTCAATCTATAAATCTTACACTACTTGGTTCCTGGGTTTTGTGCCTTATATCGTCACCCCAAAAGTGTATGAATATTTCCTTTACTTTCCTCTAATACCTTTATATTTTATTTCTTAAGTTTGGCACAGCAGTTTATCTGTATAATTTTGTGTGTGTGGTGTGAGCTACAGTTCTGACTTTATTTTTTCCAAATGATTAGTCAAGTGTCCCAGTAGCACTTACTGTTGCAGTCTAGCCATTCTCAAACTTTTTGGTCTCAGGACTCCTTTACACTCTGAAGAATTATTGAGAACCCCAAGGAGTTTCTGTTTATGTTGACTCTATCTGTTTCTATGCATTGTGTTTGAAATTAAAATTGAGAAGGTTTTGAAATGCAGGTGCTCATCCGATTCGTGTTGAGAGTGAGGATCTCACTCTCGCATCTTGCAGCCTCTCAAAGAAGCCACCGTACAATAGAATAAGGGCAGAACTGGGAAGCAATGTTTTGGTGTTGATAGGAAGATAGTTCCAACCGGGAGGATTCCCTGAAAGGATCTTGGGGGCCCTAAGGGTCCACAGGCCACACTCTGAGACCATCCAGTCTGTTCTCCCACCACTAGTTGGCAGAGCCTTAATCCCATAAGGCCACAGGTCTGTTTCAAACGCTTCTCTCGTGTTCCTGACCTTGTTTTGTTTACTGAAAGAGTCTTCTCCTACCCCACCCCCATGAAGTTCTTTTTCAAAATTCTTACCTGTTCCTGCACCTCTTCTCTTCCTGATGAGTTTTAGAGTCCATTTGTCTCATTCCTTTATTATTATTTTTTTTTGGTTTGGTTTGGGTTACCTTTTATTCACTATTCCATGTGACAATTCCAACATATGTTATTCAAGCTAGAAACCTGATCACTAATCATTTGATTCCCTTATTTGATCATGGGCAAGTTCCAAGAGTCTCTGAAGGTAGGGTTTTGGTATGGAAATTCCATATGTACAAAGATTGGTTTCAGTTCGTGAGGTTAAATGTAATATTATGTAAGTCCCTTCAAGTATGATGATTTTCTTTGGAAATTCACTATATTGTGCTTTGAGTGCCTTGTCTATCATATGAAATAACTTTGTAAAACACATTAATTCAAATCTGGGTGTCACCACCAGGAAAAAAAAAACTTTTTGAGGACAAAAATTCTACAGGTTCATTTTTGTTGAGGAACCAGGTCCTAGTGAGTTGAAAAAGACCTTCTCAACAAAGAACCTGCCATTTGAAACATTAAATACTAATTCCTCCTTGAAAACATTACATTGTGAAAAAGCAGATACAAAAAGCCACATATTATATGATCCCATTTACATGAAATATCCAGAATAAGTAAATCCATAGAGACAGATAGATTACTAGTTGTGAGGGGCTAAAGGGAGGAAAGAATGGGGAGTAATCATTAATAGGTACAAGGTTTCTTTTTAGGGTAATGAAAATATTCTGGAATTAGACAGTGGTAGCTGTACAACCTTGTGAATATATTAACAACCACTGAATTATATGCTTTATGTAAATTAAAAATAATATAAAGAAATCTAGTTCTAAATTCTGTTTAAATTTCTGCATCAAATGCCATTTCAAGACTTTTTGTGACAGAAAAATCTAAGTGACACTGAAAAACACACATCTATTTCTGTTATCTATAGAAGCCAAAGGGGAACCCTCAAACTTCCTTGTGGAAACTTTATTTATTTTTTTTGAGAGGGCATCTCTCATATTTATTGATCAAATGGTTGTTAACAACAATAAAATTCTGTATAGGGGAGTCAATGCTCAATGCACAATCATTAATCCACCCCCAGCCTACTTCTCATCAGTCTCCAATCTTCTGAAGCATAACGAACAAGTTCTTACATGGTGAACAAATTCTTACATAGTGAATAAGTTCTTACATGGTGAACAGTACAAGGGCAGTCATCACAAAAACTTTCGGTTTTGATCACTCATTATGAACTATATACAATCAGGTCAACTATGAATATTCGTTTGATTTTTATACTTGATTTATATGTGAATCCCACATTTCTCCCTTTATTATTATTATTATTTTTTTAATAAAATGCTGAAGTGGTAGGTAGATGCAAGATAAAGGTAGAAAACATAGTTTAGTGTTGTAAGAGAGCAAATGTAGATGACCAGGTGTGTGCCTGTAGATTATGTGTTAATCCAAGCTAGACAAGGGCAATAATACATCCACGGATGCAGAAGATTTCTCTCAAAACAGGGGGGGTGAGGTTCTAAGCCTCACCTCTGTTGATCCCCAATTTCTCACCTGATGGCCCCCCTGAGACTGTGCCTGTCTTAGGTTGTTCCTCCCTTGAGGAATCTTACCCATCTCTGGCTAACCAGTCATCTTCCAGGGCCATACAGGGAAATGTAAAGTTGGTAAGTGAGAGAGAAGCCATATTGTTTGAAAAGGTTAGCTTTTTACTTCTTTGCAGATTTATGCCCTGTGGCTTTTGTGCCCAGCATTTGTCTTGAGGTATCTTTACCACTTGGAGGAATTATGATACTCGGTGAATTCGATATGAGGCACGAATTCTATTTAAGGGTTGTACTTAGGAAGGAAGAAGAAAAGCTATAGAGGTAGCAGATGGAAGAAAACATGGGAAGATTGATTATTTCTTTGACATATCTTCTTGTAGAGTAACTTAAGCATGTATAGGTTTTAAACTACTAATTAAATTGCACACACACATTAACATAATAGGAATACAGTTACATAACCAAAGCAGATCTATAATTACCGGCCATCTCCAGTGAAGCCAAGAAAACCAGTTAGGCACCCTAGGCATTTGTGAAAATTTGTCTATGATATAATGGATATTGTCCAACTACTGTACTTGAACAGTCTGAGAGAAATCAGACAAATTAAAACAACCCATTCCTGGGAACTGTTCACATCCCATATGTTCTTTTAACAGTAGATAGTCTGTAGTCATAAGATTTTGGAGCGCTACAACTTGCACTTCTCCTAATTCTTGGTTGAGTTCCAACAGTACAGATCCAGTCAAATTTGTTGTTTTACTGTATGCACAGGCCAGCTTAGATATCTCCTTCTTCATTCCAATGGCAAGTCCAGGAACCTGTGGGATGCATGCAGCTACAACTGCAGCATTGCCTGGATCTTTGTTGAGGTTTTTTGATGATCATCTTCTGGTATGTCTCTTCCAGAGAGTGCTGATATTGGAAGTTCTTCTTCATATCGTATCTTAGTTCATTTTCTGGGTAGCCAAATTAGGCTTTGATCCTCTGTACAAACACAAACAGACCCTTTGCCCATACTTTGATATGCCCTTTATACCATTGTGTAGAACTCATTGGAGGTCACCACACAGGAACTGCTTTTTTTTTTTTAAGAGAAAGGAATATTATCAGAAATGTGTACATCCATAGCCGATCATCTGACACCCTTTAAGAGATCAAAATTAAGGATATTTAAAGCATGCATTAATCATTGATTTACAGTTAGTTTTATCCTATCAGGGAGTAATCCCCCTTCTCTTTCTTTTTTTTTTTGTTTCTTTAATCTACACTTACATGAAGAATATTATGTTTACTAGGCTCTCCCCTATACCAGGTCCCCCCTATAAACTCCTTTACAGTCACTGTCCATCAGCATAGCAAAATGTTGTAGAATCACTACTTGTCTTCTCTGTCTTGTACAGCCCTCCCCTTTATCCCACCCCCATGCATGCTAATCTTAATACTGCCCTTCTTCTTCCCCTCCCCTGATCCTTCCCTACCCACCCATCCTCTCCAGTCCCTTTCCCTTTGGTACCTGTTAGTCCATTCTTGGGTTCTGTGATTCCACTGCTGTTTGTTCCTTCAGTTTTTCCTTTGTTCTTATACTCCACAGATGAGTGAAATCATTTGGTATTGCTCTTTCTCCACTTGGCTTATTTCACTGAGCATAATACCCTCCAGGTCCATCCATGTTGCTGCAAATGGTAGGATTTGCCCTCTTCTTATGGCTGAGTAGTATTCCATTGTGTATATGTACCACATCTTCTTTATCCATTCATCTACCGATGGACATTTAGGTTGCTTCCAATTCTTGGCTATTGTAAATAGTGCTGCGATAAACATAGGGGTGCATCTGTCTTTCTCAAACTAGATTGCTGCGTTCTTAGGGTAAATTCCTAGGAGTGGAATTCCTGGGTCAAATGGTAAGTCTGTTTTGAGCATTTTGATGAACCTCCATACTGCTTTCCACAATGGTTGAACTAATTTACATTCCCACCAGCAGTGTAGGAGGGTTCCCCTTTCTCCACAGCCTCGCCAACATTTGTTGTTGTTTGTCTTTTGGATGGCAGCCATCCTTACTGGTGTGAGGTGATACCTCATTGTAGTTTTAATTTGCATTTCTCTGATAATTAGCAATGTGGAGCATCTTTTCATGTGTCTGTTGGCCATCAGTATTTCTTTTTTGGAGAACTGTCTGTTCAGTTCCTCTGCCCATTTTTTAATTGGATTATTTGATTTTTGTTTGTTGAGGTGTGTGAGCTCTTTATATATTTTGGACGTCAAGCCTTTATCGGATCTGTCATTTACAAATATATTCTCCCATACTGTAGGGTTCCTTTTTGTTCTATTGATGGTGTCTTTTGCTGTACAGAAGCTTTTCAGCTTAATATAGTCCCACTTGTTCATTTTTGCTGTTGTTTTCCTTGCCCGGGGAGATATGTTCAAGAAGATGTCACTCATGTTTATGTCTAAGAGGTTTTTGCCTATGTTTTTTTCCACGAGTTTAATGGTTTCATGACTTACATTCAGGTCTTTGATCCATTTTGAATTTACTTTTGTATATGGGGTTAGACAATGGTCCAGTTTCATTCTCCTACATGTAGCTGTCCAGTTTTGCCAGCACCATCTGTTGAAGAGACTGTCATTTTGCCATTGTATGTCCATGGCTCCTTTATCAAATATTAATTGACCATATATGTTTGGGTTAATGTCTGGAGTCTCTAGCCCGTTCCACTGGTCTGTGGCTCTGTTCTTGTGCCAGTACCAAATTGTCTTGATTACTATGGCTTTATAGTAGAGCTTGAAATTGGGGAGTGAGAACCCCCCTACTTTATTCTTCTTTCTCAGGATTGCTTTGGCTATTCGGGGTCTTTGGTGTTTCCATATGAATTTTTGAATTATTTGTTCCAGTTCATTGAAGAATGTTGCTGGTAGTTTGATAGGGATTGGATCAAATCTGTATATTGCTTTGGGCAGGATGGCCATTTTAATGATATTGATTCTTCCTAGCCACGAGCATGGGATGAGTTTCCATTTGTTAGTGTCTCCTTTAATTTCTCTTAAGAGTGACTTGTAGTTTTCAGAGTATAGGTCATTCACTTCTTTGGTTAGGTTTATTCCTAGGTATTTTATTCTTTTTGATGCAACTGTGAGTGGAATTGTTTTCCTGATTTCTCTTTCTATTGGTTCATTGTTAGTGTATAGGAAAGCTACAGATTTCTGTGTGTTAATTTTGTATCCTGCAACTTTGCTGTATTCCGATATCAGTTCTAGTAGTTTTGGGGTGGAGTCTTTAGAGTTTTTTATGTACAATATCATGACATCTGCAAATAGTGACAGTTTAACTTCTTCTTTACCAATCTGGATTCCTTGTATTTCTTTGTTTTATCTGATTGCTGTGGCTAGGACCTCCAGTACTATGTTAAATAACAATGGGGAGAGTGGGCATCCCTGTCTAGTTCCCGATCTCAGAGGAAAAGCTTTCAGCTTCTCACTGTTCAGTATAATATTGGCTGTGGGTTTATGATATATGGCCTTTATTATGTTGAGGAACTTGCCCTCTATTCCCATTTTGCTGAGAGTTTTTATCATGAATGGATGTTGAATTTTGTCAAATGCTTTTTCAGCATCTATGGGGATGATCATGTGGTTTTTGTCTTTCTTTTTGTTGATGTGGTGGGTGATGTTGATGGATTTTCGAATGTTGTACCATCCTTGCATCCCTGGGATGAATTCCACTTGGTCATGGTGTATGATCCTTTTGATATACTTTTGAATTCGGTTTGCTAATATTTTATTAAGTATTTTTGCATCTACATTCATCAGGGATATTGCTCTGTAATTTTCTTTTTTGGTGGGGTCTTTGCCTGGTTTTGGTATTAGGGTGATGTTGGCTTCATAGAATGAGTTTGGGAGTATTCCCTCCTCTTCTATTTTTTGGAAAACTTTAAGGAGAATGGGTATTATGTCTTCTCTGTGTGTCTGATAAAATTCCGAGGTAAATCCGTCCAGCCCGGGCATTTTGTTCTTGGGTAGTTTTTTGATTACCATTTCAATTTCTTTGCTCATAATTGGTTTGTTTAACTTTTGTGTTTCTTCCTTGGTCAGTCTTAGAAGGTTGTATTTTTCTAGGAAGTTGTCCATTTCTTCTAGGTTTTCCAGCTGGTTGACGTATAGGTTTTCATAGTAGTCTTTAATAATTCTTTGTATTTCTGTGGGGTCTGTTGTGATTTTTCCATTCTCATTTCTGATTCTGTTGATTTGTGTTGATTCTCTTTTTCTCTTAGTAAGTTTGGCTAGAGGCTTATCTATTTTGTTTATTTTCTCAAAGAACCATCTCTTGGTTTCATTGATTTTTGCTATTGGTTGATTCTTCTCAATTTTGTTTATTTCTTCTCTGATCTTTATTATGTCCCTCCTTCTGCTGACTTCAGGCCTCATTTGTTCTTCTTTTTCCAATTTCGATAATTGTGATGTTAGACTATTCATTTGGGATTGTTCTTCCTTCTTCATGTGTGCCTGGATCGCTATATACTTTCCTCTTAGGACTATTTTCACTGCGTCCCACAGAAGTTGGGGTTTTGTGTTGTTGTCATTTGTTTCTATATATTCCTTGATCTCTATTTTAATTTGTTCGTTGATCCATTGATTATTTAGGAGCATGTTGTTAAGCCTCTATGTGTTTGTGAGCCTTTTTGTTTTCTTTGTAGAATTTATTTCTACTTTTATACCTTTGTGGTCTGAAAAATTGGTTGGTAGAATTTCAATATTTTGGATTTTGCTGAGGCTCTTTTTGTGGGCTAGTATGTGGTCTATTCTGTAGAATGTTCCATGTGCACTTGAGAAGAATGTATATCCTGTTGCTTTTGGATGTAGAGTTCTGTAGTTGTCTATTAGGTCCATCTGCTCTATTGTGTTGTTCAGTGCTGGAGTGTCCTTACTTATTTTCTGCCCGGTGGATCTATCTTTTGGGGTGAGTGGTGTGTTGAGATCTCCTAAAATGAATGCATTGCAGTCTATTTCCCCCTTTAGTTCTGTTAGTATTTGTTTCACTTATGCTGGTGCTCCTGTGTTGGGTGCATATATATTTAGAATGGTTATATCCTCTTGTTGGACTGAGCCCTTTATCATTATGTAGTGTCCTTCTTTATCTCTTGTTACTTTCTTTGTTTTGAAGTCTATTTTGTCTGATATTAGTACTGTAACCCCTGCTTTCTTCTCGCTGTTGTTTGCCTGAAATATGTTTTTCCATCCCTTGATTTTTAGTCCGTACATGTCTTTGGGTTTGAGGTGAGTCTCTTGTAAGCAGCATATGGATGGGTCTTGCTTTTTTATCCATTCTATTACTCTGTGTCTTTTGATTGGTGCATTCAGTCCATTTACATTTAGGGTGACTATTGAAAGATATGTACTTATTGCCATTGCAGGCTTTAAATTCGTGGTTACCAAAGGTTCAAGGTTATCCTCTTTAGTATCTTACCGCCTAACTTAGCTCGCTTATTGAGCTGTTATATCCACTGTCTGGAGATTCTTTTCTTCTCTCCCTTCTTATTCCTCCTCCTCCATTCTTCAGATGTTGGGTGTTTTGTTCTGTGCTCTTTCTAGGAGTGCTTCCATCTAGAGCAGTCCCTGTAAGATGCCCTGTAGAGGTGGTTTGTGGGAAGCAAATTTCCTCAGCTTTTGCTTGTCTGGAAATTGTTTAATCCCACCATCATATTTAAATGATAGTCATGCTGGATACAGTATCCTTGGTTCAAGGCCCTTCTATTTCATTGCATTAAATATATCATGCCATTCTCTTCTGGCCTGTAGGGTTTCTGTCGAGAAGTCTGATGTTAGCCTGATGGGTTTTTCTTTATAAGTGACCTTTTTCTCTCTAGCTGCCTTTAAAACTCTTTCCTTGTCCTTGATCTTTGTCATTTTAATTATTATGTGTCCTGGTGTTGTCCTCCTTGGATCCTTTCTGTTGGGGGTTCTGTGTATTTCCGTGGTCTGTTCGATTATTTCCTCCCCCAGTTTGGGGAAGTTTTCAGCAATTATTTCTTCCAAGATACTTTTCATCCCTTTTCCTCTCTCTTCTTCTTCTGGTACCCCTATAATATGGATATTGTTCCTTTTGGATTGGTCACACAGTTCTCTTAATATTGTTTCATTCCTGGAGATCCTTTTATCTCTCTCTATGTCAGCTTCTATGCGTTCCTGTTCTCTGGTTTCAATTCCATCAATGGCCTCTTGCATCTTTTCCATTCTGCTTATAAATCCTTCCAGAGTTTGTTTCATTTCTGTGATCTCCTTTCTGGCATCTGTGATCTCCCTCCAGACTTATCCCATTTCTCTTGCATATTTCTCTGCATCTCTGTCAGCATGTTTATGATTTTTATTTTGAATTCTTTGTCAGGAAGACTGGTTAGGTCTGTCTCCTTCTCAGGTGTCTCTGTGATCTTGGTTTGCCTGTAATTTTGTCTTTTCATGGTGATAGGAATAGTTTGTAGAGCTGGGACTAGTGACGGCTGGAAGAACTTCCCTTCTTGTTGGTTTGTGGCCTTCCTCTCCTGGGAGAATAGCGACGTCTAGTGGCTTGTGCTGGGTAGCTGCGCACAGACAGGGCTTCTGCTTCCTGCTGGGCTGCTATGGAGTTTATCTCCACTTTAGCTGTGGGCGTGGCCTGGCTCTGGCTGCTGCTCCAAAGTGGTGGAGTTGCGTTGGAGTGGGAGTGGCTGGGAGGCTATTTATCTCCGTAAGGGGCCTCCGTGCTCCCTGCAGCCCAGGGGATTAGAATGCCCAGAGATCCCCGGATTCCCTACCTCTGGACTAAGTGTCCCGCCCTGCCCCTTTAAAACTTCCAAAAAGCACCTGCCAAAACAAAACAACGACCACAAAAAAAAAAAAAAAAAATGGCCGCTCGTTTTTCTTTATTCTCCAGCACCAGCCTCAGGCACCCACTCACCGGACTTGCTGCCCTGTTTCCCTAGTATTGGGGTCCCTGTCCCTTTACGACTTCCAAAAAGCACTCACCACAACAAAACAACAACAACAACAACAAAAAGATGGCCGCTCGCTTTTCTTTTGTCCTCTGGCGCCAGCCTCTGGTACCTGCTCACCATTCTTGCTGCCCTGTTTCCCTAGTATCCAGGGCCCCGCGCATACACTGTGTCTGCGCTCTGGTCCGGATGGCTGGGGCTGGGTGTTCAGCAGTCCTGGGCTCCTTCTCCCTCCCGCTCAGACCTCTCTCCTCCCACCGGGAGCTGGGGGGAGGGGCACTCGGGACCCGCCGGGCCGGGGTTTGTATCTTACCCCCTTTGCGAGGTGCTGGGTTCTCACAGGTGTGGATGTGGTCTGGATGTTGTCCTGTGTCCTCTGGTCCCTATTTTAGGAAGAGTTGTCTTTGTTATATTTTCATAGATATATGTGGTTTTGGGAGATTTCCGCTGCTCTATTCACACCGCCATCCTGGCTCCACCCATCTCATTCCTTTTTAAAAATTCCGGTGGGAATTTTGATTGGAGCTGCAGTGACTTCATAGATTAATTTGGGACAGCTTTTCACCTTTATTACCTGGTATAAAGGAATGTAGGGGAAAAGGGTTCAAGAGGCTGGCAGATCATGGTAAGATGATCCAGTCGGAAGGGTCTGAATGACTTCATCTTCCGTGTCTGTCATGTAGCAGTCCCCGCCCCTGACACAGGGACGGCCACGCAGGTGGCGGAGGCTCAACCTGCATCTGTGGACTGTAGGGTCATCTAATTGATCAGGAAAATATGCTGACAAGTTCCTGAGACTAAACATCTAAAGGCATGAAATGCTGATGTGACACTCAATCGAGAGAACAAAGGGAAATATCCCTGACATCTGCTCTATCAGAGCTCATCCTGTAAGAGCATTGACTATTATACTGTAATTTTTACAAAGAAAAGAAGAAATGGTTACCAACAACATCTGTTTCTTCTATTGTAAACACCAGAACCCAATACAGAGACCTGAAGCAGAATAAATGTGGGAGGACTGGGGGACCACAGAGAAGTGCCCCTCAACACCGGGCAACACTCAGGGCCTCCTAAGCCTGGGGCTTATGAAGGGAAGGGCCTGAGACAGAGCCTGGACTTAGCATTCCCTGGCCTTCTGGAATCTGGAGGATTTGGGTAGAGGAAACCCACATGAAATACAGATTTAAAAAAAAAATAAACTATTACCTGGATTTGGCACTTGGCAAAAAATCCTGTTGCCAGCCTGATGCCTGGAATGTGGAAAGATGGGCAATGACATATAAACAGAGACAGCTCTTCGCCCGGTGGAGGCTCGAGGGCTATAGGACTGATGAACAGGGTTGGATGTCACAGTCAGTCTCAGCCTCACTGCTGTGAGCTCTGAGGTCCCAGATTATGTCCCTCATGTGACACTGCCATGCCTTGGGGACTTGAGGAGGGTTCTTTCTCTCCTAGATGTCTGGAGACCAAGTCCTAGGTCTGTATAATTCCTACCTGTATAATTAAGGAATTAAAATAAATCAGGACATCTTGGCATCCACGCATGTACATGGAAAGGCATCAGGGGATTTTTTAGACCTGAAAGTGTAAGAAAAAATGTATTTGTGTGCATTTTTTCTAAGAAGAGAGTAGGAACCCAAAAAGGTTAAAAACTTTTGGTTCCACGATCTCTCACGTTTTATGATCCTCCAGATAGTGAGGTGCCCTCCGCATTCTGCCCACACTCTTTCCATGTCCCTGCAAGGCCTGCTTCCCTTGCTTACCTTCCCCTGGGCAAACAAAGCCCACTCCTTTTGGGCGGGGACCTCATCCTTCCCCACCCTCTTCTGTCCCAAGCACAGGGCTGGGAGCGCAGCAGCCCTCTGGGATCACAAGGAAACTCCGGGCAGGGATGTCTGCCCCCAGAGTGTCTCGGTAGTTCTGTAGCATCTAGTGAGGACCTCAATGTGCATCTTAGTCTAGGGGCTGCAGGGGGATTTAGAGCCACACCCTGGCCACAGGGGGCTCCCTGCCTTTTTGGAGGGTGGAGGGAGACAGACAAAGGCTGTCAGTGCTAACTGCTATAATTTGGAACCCATCTCAGATGCAATAAACATCCAATTGCTTTTGAAATTGGCTCCTAGAGGAGTTGGCATATTTCCTCTCATTTCTCTTCTTAAAAATATCAGTAAATGGGTTATGATACATTTCAGAGAAATTTATATTTCTTAAACTTGTTATGGCATAGATATTCTCAACATCTACTATCAAGTCAGGAAGAGGAATGTGTTGTTCAGATATGTGTCCCTCAGTCTGAGAATGAGTTTGAAGGGAAAATGACTACTTCAGCTGCCATCAGTTCCCAAGTCCCTGAAACAAGAGGGTCCCCTCCAGCCCCAGCAGAGGTTGCAGGCTGCCTAGAGCTACCTGTCTGCCCCTCAGCAAGAACAGGGGAAGGAGCCAACTCACGCTTTCCTGATGTATTGGTGGAGCCTCACTTCCAGGATTCAAACCTAGCTCTGCTATTTCTTAAGCAAATTACTAACTACTTTCTGCCGTAGTTTCCCTGTTGGTTAAGTGGGAATTGCACTTCTCATGGGATTGGGCTGAGGATTGAGTTAATCCACATGAAGCCTTTGGAACAGTACCTGACACACAGCCAGAGACGCCAGTCATTGTTACGAATGGTGATGATTTCTTCAGACATACTGTGGGAGCAGCAGCTGCTGTGAGGGGCAGAAAGGGAAGTGGGCTGCAACCTACCTTAAATTCATGTGATTTTGACACAGCTGTGAGCTAGCAGCGAAACCATGTTCTGCTATTTTTAAACTGTTTCTGGAGCACATAAGATACTAATATAGAAAACTGAACTTTTTTTGGTGTTACAAACCTTTAAAATTCCACGTCCTCTGGTAACAATGCTTTCTTTTGGGGGTAATAGTTGTTAAGTAGCATTGCAAATGGAACAGCAGCCAGAAAGTGGGCAGCAGCCCCTTAACGTGCCTTGATCTTCCTCTGCTTTTACATCTGCTAGTTTTACACCATTCACACGTAGGATGGTATGTGTCTTTTGACCTCACCATCGTTCTACCTGGATTGTAAACTTTTGGTGACATCTAAGTATTTCTGAGATAGAAGTTCAGCCCTGCATGTATTATTCAGTAAATAAATCTTTTGCATCTCTTCCTTATTCTTGGTTCCACCCTTGACCATTTCCTGTTTCTGTTTCTCGTGTCATCTCCTCGTTGGTCTTTTGATCTCGTCTTTTCCTTCCCACTTGTGCAGATCCATTGCCAATGTCACCTCCCTCTCCACAACCTAGTTTTCCTCTACTCAGTCTTCCCACTGCTTACCTCCTTATTTTCCCTGGTCTCCATTCACCTCTGCTTTCAGACCACTGTGGGCATGACTCGCTGTCTTGCCAATGGGTTTCAGCCCCAGGCAAGTTCAATATGGATTCAATGAGACCAAAGAAATGACATGGGACATTCTTGGGGTGAAAGGGTTTATACCCAACTTCATTCCCACAGTGGCAGGTCAATCACTAGAATCCCATCCACTCAGAGCGAGTCTGCATGCAGCAGGCCAGTCTCTGCCTCTGGGCGTCTCTGCCCACACAGCCGTCAGTCTCTGTCCTCGGTGCTGCCACCCCTCCAGTCTTGTCTCTGCTCTCCTGCAGCCTTGTCCCCGTGTCACCCAAGGCACTCTATATAGAGTCAATAATGATGTATTGCCCACACATGTGTAGTGAGCTAGCCGACCAGGGCCAGGTGAGAATCCCAGCCACCAGAACCTTCACTCTATCCACACTCACACATGGGTTGCCTCTCCAGTCTGTCCTCTCTGTGGTCGGGGTATGGTAGGACCAGGGCTATCTGTGAGCCCTGACCTGTGGAAAGGGGATTGAGAGGACCGTCTTTGCTGCAGGGGCCACCGTCTGTGTGTCCTTGTGTGCACTTGAGGCCTCCCCCCATAGCCACAGGCCCACCGGGGTAAAGTGGGAGAAATGAAGGGGCTGCCCACACCAGAGGCAGCTTTTGTGCATCTCTTCCCCCACCAATCCTCCCTGCACATCCACACGAACCCACTTCTCCCAAACACCATCCTGATTTCCTGTTCTCGAGATTGAGCTGCTCCTCTCTTTGCTCAGCCCCATCCTCCTGGGGGAGTAGGCAGGGCCAGCTCGCAGCACCCTGCGCTGGTGATCTGTCAGACCCTGGCCCCTCTGGCTGTTTTCATTAGCTGGCTGGCAGAGGAACACTCTTCTCTTCATATGTCCTTTTAGTTTCAGGGTGGTGCTTTTCTAAAAGCTTGAGGTAGAAAAGTAAAGCATTTTTCTACATCTCCAAGAGCAGACACAGTGTTTTATCCTGATGTTGAAAGTCAGCGGCATACACAACAAAACAGCACCCTGTTTCGGAATCTGCTCCAGGTGCTCTGACAATGGCATTTGTTAATAATGATGAGGCAGATCTTGCACTGCACTGAATAATGCATCCACTTCTCTGGTCTAATGGTGAATTACATTCCAATCTGAAAAAAATCAATGGTGATGTATTACAGTACGATCTACGGCTTCCACCCCTGGAAGCCTTAGGAAAGTATGAGTATTTACTCTGTCTGGCCTGTAATTTATCGATGGGGTTTGCATGATGTATATTTAAACTTTCAAGCCTGTGATGAATGTCTTTTTTCCTGAGAAACATCTGTATCTTGTAAATAGAATTTTATAAACATTTGTGGGACAGAAAAATTCTCTAATCTTTTCAAATTGCCACGCTCTTGGTTAAGTTATCACATCTATTGAATAATGCCACGCCTGTTCTCCTTTTGTTAGAGCACATCTTGTAGAATCCTAGACTTCCTGTCACTCAATGTCTGGTGCGCCTCCGGGTTTCCCAGTTGCTCACAAATAGCTGAGAACAGCCTTATATGTCGGATTGGCTGAGGAGCCGGGAAAAGGTCCTCTAAGTAAAAATACCTCTCACTGTAATGCCACTCCACAAAATGTCCCCACTGGTTCAGAGGCCCACCCACAGGTCAGGGTGGGCAGGCACCAGTGGGTGAAAGGGCCATCCAGGGACAGAGAAAGCCATGGAAATAGATCCCACACCTGCAGCCATAGGTGCCCAGTCAGCCCAACACACAACTGTTGCTAATGTGACAAATTACTCACAGCCTTAACTTCCATCCAGGAGAGAAATCTGTTGGGACACAGTCCTCAGCATTCAGAAGCCAAAACTAGAGTCAGAGACTGAAGTGATATCTGGTACCAGGTCCTTCCATCCAAGGCTTGGGTGCTGCCAACTCCGGCCTGCGTGCAGCCTGGCTTCGCCATGTCACTGCACAGTAAGCAGCGGGGAAAAGGTGATGGCTGGTGGGCAGGGCGTCAGAGGAACTACGTCCCAAGAGCAGACCCATGGAAAAGTAAACAAGCGACATTCAGGGAGCCCACTGGCCGTTGACTGAGCAGGAGTAGGTGCAGGGCACAGAGAAAGGGGCGAAGCGCCTGCTTTGAAGGCCTCCCCCTGGCTAGGGAGAGGCCTAGACAGCTGCCGGAGGCTGGAGGGAGAGCCTGTGGGTGTCGCCTGTCCAAACCTCATTCCTTCCCAGCTCCTGGGGGACACCGAGCTTTCCCGCCCTCCCTGTTGGCCTCCTTGACTCCAGGTCACCGTGCTGGAGGCTGTGGTGTGCTTCTTCTCCGTCTGGTCTATTGTCGGGCTCTCGGGTTTCCACACGTACCTGATCAGCTCCAACCAGACGACAAATGAAGACGTAAGTTCCTGGCAGCATGGGGCCTGGGGTGTGCCCGGGGGTTCAGCAGTGGAGGGGAAGAGGAGAGAAGGGTTTGGGGCCAGGCTCTTCCTCACTCCCTGCTCCAGACGTGGGCCCTTGGGAGCAAATGTGCCACGGAAGGATTTTGCTCCATCAGGGTCCGTGTTTCTCCCATGGGATTCTCAGAATTACCTCTTTTTCTGCCCATGTCAGTTAGATAATGAGATCCACCAAGTGACACACAAGTCCAAGCCCTGAGGACAGTCTGTTCTCTTCCTTTTTGATAATTGTGTGAGCAACTTGTCCCACCTCCCCAGAGAGAGACCCTAGCAGGCAGACAGCCCAGAGAGAGTGCACGTGTTTGCCTTTCATAGTGAATGGCTCCATTTCTTTTTTGGAGATCGCCCTGACCCACACTTTAACTTTTTGTCCAGGATTATACTAGGTGGACAGGAGGTAGAAAAAGGGGAAATGTAATGTCAGAAAATGTTGCTTCATAACATTTTTGCTCTGAATATTTAGGTTCTGACAGAAGGCTATCCCAGTACATAAATTAAGTGTCTCAGAATCAGATTGCTTTAAAGGCTTGATGAAATTGGTGCCAGTGAGATCCATGAGTTAAGAGAATATTAATACAGTTATTTGTATTTGGTAATATGAATATTAGAATTTGCAAAATTATTTTGGCAACATTATAAGGCTGAATTCAGGCAGGCTAAAAATTGGCAATTAACTTTTGGCAACCATTCATTTAGTTACTACTTAGCACACTAAATCTGAGTATGAAAATAATTTCCCCTGGCTGTGTGAGCTGGCCTTTTAGTATTATATAATAGAAATGAGATTATTATCCCCAGAGAGTGTGACTTTCTCCCTAATATGCATGACCTGCTGTTAGAGGATATTTCCAAGTTTGGGGCAGATCCTAGTTTTCTTTGAGGAAAGTATCTCAGCTTCTCCTGCTGACGAAATGGGCAAAGCTGATTCACATTCTTCGTGGGCTTCTCGGGGCCCAGTTCCCCTACACTGTGGCATTGGCCTAAAGGATGTTGTGTTAAGCGAGTATTCTGTTCTTTCAGATTAAAGGATCTTGGTCAAATAAAAGGGGTAAAGAAAATTACAATCCCTACAGCTATGGAAATATCTTTACAAATTGCTGTGTTGCCCTGTGTGGGCCCATCTCTCCAAGGTAAGATTCAGAAAGCGTCACGCTCTTTCACAGCTCTTGGGAAAGTAAACACCTTAGCTGTATTAGCACAGGTAGAGGCCTCACCGCTGCTGGTAAATGCAGCCACACACCCCAGGTGACCACCGGGTCAGTGCTCGGCTTCACCACAGAGGCACGGTCCCAGTAAAACAGAGATTGGGCTCTGTTGTGCTACACTTGGCACTATTTTGGTTCTTCTACTGAATTTGTGCCAAACTTGGGGGGAATTCCCCTAAGGGTCAAAACAGGGCAACTGAGGCATGTGGCACCCTTAATTATTGAATGATGTTGAGTATCGGAGATGAGCAGCAGACAGTGCAGGGAGAAGGCGGAACTCTCACTTGCAGCAGGCAGGCGGGGCTGCGCCCTGGGAGCAGGGGTGGGAGCGGGGAGGGGGCGTGTGTCTTTGCTCCTCCCTCCTGCCACCTTCTTAGCCCTCTCCTCTCTCCGCCTTGTCTCACCCACCCACCCTGTGCCCGTAAGGGCCAGGGCTCTACACCAGCCTCCCAGCCAGGCCTGTGCGATGAGCAATCTCCCTCACCTCAGATGGGCTGAGAACCACCTATGTGCCTAGAATTGTATGCCTGAATTGCCGCCAGCATATTCTTAAACAGTGTAATGATGCGCTCATCAGAGAGAAAGTGTGTGTCTACATGTGTCTTGTGAGAGCTATGGACTGTGATTGCAAAGAGCCACATTCCGCCCCCTGCATGGTGTCCCTGGAGGGATGGGCAGCAGCAGGGTGGGATGGCCAGGTCCTCATACAGTGGGAGGGGGTTCCTCATGCAAGTCTGGCAGGAGGAATGGAAAATTGGAAAGACAGAAAGTCCCAACGTGTGGTCAGGGTCAGGCTAGTGCTGTGGTCCAACCAATCATAAGAATTCACCTGGCCATTATTGCTGAGCATGTGCTGTGTGGCCCTGATAGAGGAGAGTGTGCAGTGTAATGGGTGATACACCCATTACTCTTGGCAAGTCTGCACAGTCAAGGAGGGTCTGTGATAGAGAATGGGGTGCAGGTGCCTGGGGCACCTGGGAGGGCTTCCCAGTGGAGGGGCCTAGGTTGTGAATTGTTCTAAAGGATGAGTAGGAACTGTGGGAGCAGACAGAAGAACAGCATGTGCAAAAGCCCTGCAGTGAGGGAGAGCATGACTGTCAGAGAGGAATAGAAGTTCATGCGCCAGAGTGAGGGGGCTTGGAGGTGCAGGAGGTGAGATGGGGGGAGCACAGCCAGATCAGGAGGGGCTCTTAGGCCACGGTGAGGGCTAGAAGGCTTGGCCGCATGTCCTAGTCTTGGGTGTATGACGAGTTCATTAAACAGAACGTTAATGCGTAGGAAGCAGGCCGAGAACACCTTTATTTTTCTCCCTGCTGTCCCTTCAGACTCTCCTGGCGGCCCAGTTCTTTTTCTGCTACTGGATGAGATCCCTGAAAGTCACATAGTTTCTCCTGTCACTTAAAAAAAAAAAGTCTCAGGGCACTTCCATGTCCTCAGGCACAGCGTCAGTTTAGTGACCCGGAGCTGTAAGTGCTTCGGGAGGAAACTCTAACACCCCTTCACCTCTGCCCCGGGGGGATTTCAGCACAGCTTTTGTGGGGATACAGTTCAGGCCCCATGTCTGCACTGGCTCCCTCCTGGAGCACCACGTCTGGCCCCCGCTGGCCGCCCCCAGGAGCTTTCAGACAGATGGTCTGCAGCCCCTCGTTCTCATCATCCGCACGCACAGGGGTCGCCCTCCTCCGGGGCCGCCTCCGTGCACTGCTCCGACGGCCTCGTGTGCCTCGCGAGGGGTGCGGCCCTGCCCTGCCTGGGGCCCAGGGCTCCTTGGGGCTCCTTGGTTGATGGGGGTTCTGGTTGCTCGCTGTTGCCTCTCAGCCTCTGGGGATCTGACTGAGCCTGCAGCGGAGGCAGTCCCATTTCGAGAT
Source organism: Manis javanica (assembly GCF_040802235.1). Classification (NCBI taxonomy): domain Eukaryota; kingdom Metazoa; phylum Chordata; class Mammalia; order Pholidota; family Manidae; genus Manis; species Manis javanica. The sequence goes on from NC_133168.1 coordinate 72,222,016, forward strand.
CCCATCACAAGTACTTTTTATGGGCTTGTTACTCCATCTCTGGAAGGCACGAAGGTGGCCATCGTAGAGATACCTCCCGTTGTCTGAAGGCCGAACTGACAAGTGGGGGTGCGCCACCCTCAGGAGCGGGGAGCACGTGGCCCGGGATCGCAGAAGCTGCCAGGAGGGCGGCCTGAGCCCCACAGGGCGGGAGGCCGTGCAGGGAGCACCCACTTACCAGCCCAGCCTCCTGTTGCCCTCTGCCGTTCTGCCTTAAACCCAGCGTCACCCCTGAGCCTTCATCAGGGAGAGAAAAGGCAACTCTTTTGACGACAAAGTGAAGCTTCCCCGCCCCCCTTTACCTGGCCTGCAGTGCCATAGAGTCTGGAAAAGATGTCTCTGTGACATTCAGCAAACTTGTCCATAGGAGACAAAGGACCCATTTGTATTCATTCAATCAACGAGCATTGGCTCAGCACCCCGTGGGTATCAGTTGTGGGCACAGTGATCAGAAGGCCCAGTCCTTGCCCTTGCAGAGCTGGCACTCCATGACCGAGGCCAGCGTGGAAACAGACAGAGCCAGCAGGATGCGATACGGGTGTCCAGGGCGGTCCGAGAGTGCAGCGGAGGTCCCGGCTCCTCTGGCATGGGCCAGGTGCTGGGGGCTGTGAAGAGGAAGGCTGCCTCGGGAGCCGGCAGACAGAGGATGGTCTGCAGTCACATGACGGCAGACGCAGAGCGACTGGCCCGCAAAGGGGATCCCCTGCAGGGCTGAGAAAGCCGGACAGGGACAGGAGCAGAGGCTGGGAACTTTGAACCTGGCCATGAAGAGGATAGTGGAGAGCAAGGAGAAGTGACTTTAGGCAAGAAAAAGCCAGAGCTTGAACAAAACAGAGATGGCAGAGCACAGAGCGCCTACCAGGCTTGACTGGGCTTCTGTGTACATGCTGCGGGCGGGCACGTAGCAGGTACCCACACACATGCTGAAGGAATGAGCCGAGGAAAAGCATGGGTGTGCGCTGAAGGCTGGGGAGGAAAGCTGGGGCGGAAAGCTGGGGCAAGTGTGTGAGGCCGGAAGGCCAAGCCTGGAAGTCTGGACTCTGCTTGTAGGTGACGGAGCAACTCAGAGCTGTGCAGGCAGGCAGGGCCCGTGACAAGGACTAACACTGGTGGTGGGGTGGGTCATGGGTGGGAGGGGAGATGCTGGTGGCGGTGAGGCCAGCGGGTGAGCTGGGAGACATGGCAGTCTGCAGCAGGTGGCAGGGATGGCAGAGGCTGCAGGCATTTTTAAGGGAGAAAGTGACAGACTGGCTCTCAGTGCACATGAAGGTGAGTAGAGGTGTATTCCAAGGGCCTGAGCTGGGGCCAGGTGCAGAGAGAGGGAGCCCCAAAATGGAAATTAAAATAGTGTTGATGGCGCCTGGCTTTTCATTCAGTCTTCCTCCTGTGTTTTTTTTGTTTTCTCTTGTAGCCTAATCGACAGAAGAGGGTACATCCAGCCTGACACCCCACAGCCAGCTGCACCCTCCAATGGGATGGCCGCGTATGGGGCCACACAGTCGCAGAGTGACATGGTAGGAGCCGCCTGCAGCAGGGCCAGGCTCCTGCACAGGCTTCCCCTGGCTTCTCTGTCCGCTAACCCTATAACACACAGCAGCCTCCCTGGGACACCCACTGACCCTGACTGAAGGGTTGAGTGAGGGAAAGGAGGTGGTGAATTAAGGCTACATCCAGCGAAAGTTCTGGTCACCGAGTGTTGGCTTGTTCGGGTTGTGTAGGGGGATGTACGCATACATACACAAAGTCGCTTCCGGAAATAGCTGTGGCACCCGTGATGGAAATTCCCTTCCACAGAGCCTGGGTGCTGTCTGAGGCCAGGATGCACTGGCCCACAGTTCCCATGTCCCATTCTGCCCTTCGTCTCCATCCGTACTGGCTTCCACACCCCCTAACGTGGACAGCGCCGCCAGTTCTCCCACTTTCAGCCAGAACCTGGGAGCAGGCATGCACAGCTCAGCGTGCGTAATCAAATGAGGTGTGCACGACTCACCGCCCAGACCGCATGAGGGTCGCTCCGGTAGGCTCACAGGCCATGTCTGGGAGGGGCGGGCCGGCACACTGTTCACAGCCTGCAGGTGGGAGGCAGGCTGGGGTGGGAGTCTCCCTGGGTACCTGACATCACAGCCTGCCTGGGCTCTGACCACTGGTGCCTTAACATTCCTTCAGTGTCTGTACGGCAATGGCTTCACTTTATTTGGACCAAATTTCCCTAAAGAATTGCTGTGTTTCTGAAAGGGACCCATTCCAGGTCCCCCTGCCCCTCCCACCTCCAGCGCCGGTTTGCTTTTTGTAGATCTGAATCACCCACAACAGAACTCCCATGACAAACAGGTCACAGACCTACCTTTGGGGGTAGATGGGACAGGGTGGGGGATGACAGCCACCTGGGCACTTTGCTTCTGTGTTAAAAGAACTGCAAGGTGGGAGCCAGCATCAGGCTGAGGGCAGCAGCTGGACCCAGTGGCCCTGCAGCTGTGTTTATAACATGGACACTGGCTCCTGCCACCCGGAAGCCTGCTGGGTTTATTTGTTGGTAGTGGCCGTGTCTAGTTTGCATTCCTTTGCTAATACAATACCTCCTTTAAAAAAAGTAAACGTACGTCATAGCCCCTGCCCCTCGGCTCCAAGTGATCTCAGGACATCTTGTTCTGTCCACACCCGCCCACACAATGACCCATAAGGGTCACTGCTCCTCTTCCCGTTGTTTTTCAGAAGAGGAAAATGAGGACAGGGGAAGTAGAGAGACAGGCCCACAGGGAAGGCTGAAAGTACTGAGCACCAGCCATGTTGGGATCCACTTGGTCATCAGAATCTTGTTCAATCTCAAACCAACAGGGGAAGTAGGCATGCTTGTCCTCCACTCTTAGCTTCTTATGCCCAGGAAGGTGGATCATCTACCCGCGGGCACACAGCCAATGATATGTGGCTCCAAACCCAGTCTAACACCTCCTCAGTGCCCATGCTCACTTCATACACTGCATCCTTCAAGTGCCGGGCGCTGAAGGCAAGTGCCTCCACGCTGAAGCCTCTCTCAGCTGTGGGCAGGTGCACAAGAAATGCCCAGGAATCTGACCACACATCCACTGATCACATCTCTAGTTGCATGTTTTCACACAATGTGTACACAACCTCTTGTTCATTCAGCAACTGTGAATGAATGAATTCAGCAACTTCCCGTATCCCAACTGTGTCAAGGACTCAACTGGGTGCTACACATGTGGGGTTTACTGCCCTCTAGAAGGTCAGCAGTCCAGGGACAGGACACACACATATGTGAAGGAAGCATTATGGACCTTCACTAGGTTTTCACAGAAGTTCTTACAAAACTGATGAACTTATTTTCATTTTACCCTGCAACTCCCACGGTACTGACCTCACCATACTCTACACATTCTGTGAATTTAGAAAATAAAGTCTCTCTTCAAGGTATTGCCACCATGAAGCCACTTTAGGTCAAAATGGGATGGGGGCACAGTTCATTAATTCTGCAATTACTAGCACCTACTGTTTGCCCCTTTGGTAGCCAGAGGAGGAGGTTTAATGAGGGACACAGGCAGCTTGTTTCAGTCCATGTCATTAATCAGATACTCTGATTAACAACATATGTTGTTGTGCCCGCTGGAGTCCAGGCTAGACCTACACCAAACCCCAGTTAAGGGTGTGCCCTGGGGGCACTGGTGTGGCAGGAAGGGCTAGGTTGCAGTTGCCTGTCCCCATGGGAAGGCCACCTCCCCTAGGCACTGGTCCATGATGCCATATGGATCATTTAAAGAGGGCCCTTCAGAGGTTAGGGAGCAGTCACCGTTGCTAACCCCTTAGAGTTTAATTCACTGTATGGATTCCTGTTCAGGCATCAGCTCATCTCTGGTTTGAACTCTAAGCATGAGGATTTTCAAGACCTAGAGCTCCTTGTCCTCCTGTTCTCCCTTCTACCTGGAGATGAGATGTGGGTGTGGACAGCGAGGGAAAACAGTGCCTGCAGCAGCCACGTGCCCCTAAGTGCGCGACAGATCGGGGATTCAGGAAGAGCTCTGGCCCTGCAGCAGAGCCGCTTTCAGTTCTCCCCAGGGGCCGTGGTGTCCTGGGTCCTGGTGGGGCTTGAGTGGGGACCTGCGACCCTAGGTGACTTACCAAGGCTGGCAGTGCACTCAGACCCTGTTCCCTCTCCATCCTCGCCTGCACAGGGTGGAAGACACACCACCTCGCCCATCCACACACACCAAGCAGGGGGAGCTTCACCCATTCCCTTGTCTGTGTGTGCACAGATCTTTTCCGAAGAGCTTCTAGAAAAGCCCCTGAGAGCACTGTGGGATGTAAAGCAATGACCGAGACACAGGTGCCCTTGGGAGCCTTATAATGTGGGAGTACTTCAGCTGCCCCAACCCTAGTGACATCTGCACCCCCATACATTCAGATACATGACATTTTGCATACCAATTTCAGGAAAAGGGAAAGAGCCCTGGATGGAAAGGGGGCAGGAGGTCCACCCCTGACTCCCCCAGTTATCTCCCTGCCTATGGGCAAGTTTCTTTGCTGTGCAACTCAAGTTTTCCTGCAAAATAGGAGAAGTATTTGGCATACCTGAAATTGGTATGCAAGTGGTACACCTCCCGCTGAAGCCCGGGAACTAGAAGGTGAAGCAGCCCTACCTCAGTCAGTACCATGGTCCACCTTCTCCCTATCAGAGAATGGATTCTAAAAATCTTACAAAGTTGGCTCGGTTCTGGATTTGGTAAATCACACAGCCTTGGAGACAGGTCCCTGGACCAGGATGGTCCAGCAGTGCTACAGGTGTGCAGAAGTGTCTCTTCCAATGGGGAGCACTTCATAGTCGACCCCAGACTTTAAAAAGGATTTCCTTACCTCCTCTCAAAGAGGGCATGGGGATTAATTGTGCAAAGAGCCAGACTGCCACCACTTACTTAGATGAGTGACCTTGTCAAGCTGCTGAACCTCTCTCTGCCTCCATGTTTTCATCCATAAAATGGGAACACTGATGTCCTTCCCTTGTAGGGTTCCCATGAAGATTAAATGAGGTAATGCATGTAAAACACTTAAAACCTTGCCTAGCACAAGATAAGTATCATATAAATATTTGCTACTCCTTTTACCATCACCTCCCTGATAGCCATGGTGGACAGAGCAGCCAGGCAAGTGGATCCACTGTGAGCCCCTGGACAGCAGTGGACGTGCGGGGTGGGAGCTCCAGCCCCGGCTCCCCAAGTCATCTCCCTGACCGTGAGCAAGACTCTCTGCCTCTGGGCTCCTCAGTTTCTCTCAGCTGAAAAATAGGAGCTGAGACTAATTTGTCTCTAAAGCCTCGTCAAGCTAGAAACTGTTGGTGAGTCCCTGATCTTTGCAGCTCGACAGATAGATACGAAGAGCAGAGAACACTTCTCAGTCCCCATAAGCAGGGGAGAGCAGAGCACCGCCTCCTCCTAGAAGGGGGCGTGGCCTTGCTCCTGCGGCCCCTCCCACCCTCCCTGACCCACAGACCCCAGACCTGCTAGCCGGGCATGTGGTGCAATACTGGGGAAATGCTGCGGTCCGGACTTAATGCCAAGACTTCCACATCCCATTTGACTCATATTCCTTGCATTCCCGGCATAAACTCCGCTTGGTCATGGTATGTAATATTTTTTCTATGTTGCTGGCTTCAGTTTGCTGGTATTTTGTTGAGGATTTTTACATCTACATGTATAAAAGATACTAATCTGTATAGTTTTCTTGTGATATCTTTGGTATTGGTATGAGGGTAATAATAGCCTCAAAGAATGAGTTGAGAAGCATTTCTTCCTCTTCTGTTTTATGGAAGCGTTTGTGAAGAATTGGGGGTTAATTCTATAAAAATTTGGTAGAATTCACTAGTGAAACAATTTAGCCCTGAGCTTTTCTTTGTGGGTTGTTTTGTGATAACGAATTCCCTCACTGCTTATTATGGGTCTAGTCCGATTTGCTATTTCTTCTCAAGTCAGTTTCAGTGGTATGTATCTTTCCAGGAATTTTTCTGTCTCTCAAAGTGACCTCACTTGGTGCCATTGCTCCATCAGTCTTATGTCTGTATTGTTTTATTATGGAGAAAAATAAAGGAGGAAAGGTTAAGCACTGAAAAGATAAAAACAGAAAATGAGAGTAATTGGTAAAACTGAAGGGAAAGGGAAGCAGCAGCCCTGGGCCTTGGTGAGAGGGAAGAAACTGCAGAGTGAGCCGGGAGGGGAACTGGTGTTTGTGTTTTCCTGAGGGTGAGTGAAATGCATGTGACTCCCCGATGAGGGGGCTGGGAGACTCCTGCAGAGGGGAGGGACCTCCAGCAAGGCTGGTGTCCTGCACCTCGGCTCTGCTTTGAGGAGTGCTAGGATTAAGAAAGGTGTATACCCAACAGCTTCCAGGAGTTGTCAAAATATGGAAAGGTGGGATGAAATGTTTCAAGACTGACAGTGAAACTAATTCTTTGGGGCAAATTTTAATGTTCCGTCCGTTTGACTTGCTTAGCCTGCCCCCAACAGAGGCCCCAACCAAGAACGTCATGGGGAGCCAGCCCACGAGGCCGGGCAGTGCCTGCAGTGCCTGCCGGAGGAACCCGGAGCCTTTCGGTTTTCTAGACTCTGATGCAACAGCAGACCCCCAGGGCACTTCCCTTCTGCTCTCTGGGAGACCTGCATCTTCACGAAGCAATTGGTCACAATTTGCCAAGCAATCCACCCTCTTCCTTTTCATTTATTTATTTCATTTTGTGGCTATAATTAGAGCTCACAATCAATCAAAAAAAGTTTTGTGTTCCAAACCCCAGTTAGACAGATGTGAAAACTAATGCACATATCCCTTAATGTTGAACGTGTGAGAATCACAAGGTGAATTTCAGGCAGTTGTAAAAAATGTAACCAGGTTTATTCTATACAGAATCATGTTGTGTCAAGCAGGTCTCTGCTGGGGTTTATCACTCTGCAGTCCACTGTGTTACCAATACTGGTACTGTTATTGCAAGGATCATCTCATTTAATTCCCGCAACAACCTGCAGGGTATCCCCCTTTTACAGAGCATGAAACTGAGGCTTTAAAACAATGCCTGACTTGCTCAAAGTCACACAGCTGGTGATTCAGGCTGGGGGTGTCTTCCACCACACAATATATTCCAATTTAAAAATCCGGCAAGGTAGTGTCAGCTGAACCTCTTCGGATCTGGCTCTTACGTGTGGCAGCTGAGCTTACTGCAGTCCGGTGGGCCTCGGCACATTAAAATCACACTACTGATACCCTGAGTCCAGTTAAGTCAGAATCCCTAGGTGGGGGCCCAGGCATTGGTATTGTTGTAAACCTGGAAGTGATTTTAATGGGCAGCCAACTTTGAAAACTACCACCATAGCCTTCAGATTCTCTTGCACTCTCCCAAAGTTTGGGTTAAAAGGAATGTTTTTTGAGCCATATTTTGCTATGGCACAAAGAAAGATTCTTTTATTTTGAAAACCCTTAGATTTATCTGGCTGAACTACCACACAATCTATTCAGACAAACAGGTACATGGAGATTAAAACAGAATGTGCTATCATATGCAAGGCTGGGGAGTTGTGTGAAGTCCAGGAAGGAATCCTTAGGTTTCAGGCAAAGCTTCGAGAAGACAGGACATCTGAGCTAAATACTGAAAGAGGAGTTACAATGAATTAGCTACTCAAAGGTGGAACAGGTGTCCAAGCAGAGCACCTGCAGAATCCAGGTTTACGTAGGGAAGCTGCGTGCTTGTGCAGAACAGGAAGACTGTGTTACCAGGATGTGGGCTGCAAAGTGGGCCTTGGAGGGGGCTAAGGTAAGAGAGGGGACATGGGAAGGGCCTTGGGTGCCTCCTAACCAGTGTGGATTCTGTTCTGTAAATGGCACGGAGCCATTGCAGAGACTCAGTTCAGTGGGCAGTACCATCAAATTTTCATTTGGAGTGAATGGGGCTGGCAATAGTGGAGGAGCCCAGGAGGCTGTGTGAGTGGGGGGATGCATGCTGGCATGGAGACAGGGAAGGAGAGGAAGGCCCTCACGGGAGGCCCGGTGACAAGGGGGCTGGCCATGACAGCGGAGGTGGGTTCAAAGAAGAGGCAGCCTTTGTCCGGGACTTGGAGATGGAGTCGGTATGGAGGTCTGGGTGAGGGGAGCCAAGGAAACCTTTAGCTTGGTGACAGGGTGATTATACAAGTCACCAATAGGAAAAATAAGAGGAGGGTCAATTAGGTGAAGCTGGCATTTGGGTGCCTATGGATACCTGGGGCTGGTGCAGAGGTACTCTGCAGGGTTTTGTTTACCCATGCTTTTGAAAGAATGACCTGGATTGTAGCAATTCACTCTGAAATAGTAGAGATGTGAATCAATTCCATTTTTCTAGAAATATCAATCTGGCATTTTAAAAACTATAAGACTTGCCCATGCTCATCATCTGAGATTCTAATCCAGTTCCATCTCACATGCTGGCAGATTATTTTTTGAAATTAGCATTCTTTTCTTTTCCTAAATTCCTCTCCACCCACCCCACTCAACTCTGCCCCCACCATGTCAGTGATGTTCCCCATCTAATTGGATACTAGTGAGATAATAGAACAGGGTGTTTCTGGAAGATAATGGAGGGAGAGGCATTGCAAATAGATGGATTTAAGTACTCAGTACTGTGGGGAAAGATAGAAGGGGAGGGACATGGGATCTGAACCCCTGGGACCCCACTGGCCAGCTCTGACACTGGGGCTGGGTGGTCATAGGCAAGCCCCTTACTCCCAAGAGCCTTAAATTCCTAAACTGAAATGAAAAAGACGGGGTGATGTTCTCCTCCCTGGAGTGTGGTTGGCCGACTGAGATCCCATCTGTTTCTTCCTCTGGCGCCAGTTTATAACAGGGCCTGGCACACAGTAGGTGCCTGTCCACTGTTCAGCTGAATGTGTGTACTGGTTTCCCCCCCAGGGGTGTGCTCATGGGGGGTTCTGAACAAATGTTAGTTTGCTCCTGTCTTTGTTCTTATGCTTCATTCCTTCCTTCCTCCAATTCTGTCACAACTGTAAAAGGCTCTGCTCTGAATGTAGAACTGGGAGCTACAGGGAAGGCATTCTCTGTGCTGTGACAGGGCAATGGGGCTTCCTGAAGTGGTGCTCTTGGGAGGGCCAAGAGACCAGAGGTCATGGTCATTTTACCTATTAGATACTGTGAACCAAGTGCCCCTGTGTTTTTCCAGGGACTAAGAACATTTTCAAGAATCAAAAAAAAAAAATGATAAACTCTATAACACAAAAGCTGCAAAACCAAAATTAATAAATGTTTCATGTCTACAAGACACATGAATAGCTCAACTTCATTGATCACTGAATGTAGCACTCATGAAAGTTTCATTATATTTTAGAAATGATTTGTAGTTGGTTTTTTCTCACTTTGTAGGAATTCCCAAGCACACATATGATTACATAGAAATCATTACTGATTGTAAGTGAGTTGCTCACAGATAAATGTAAAAGTTCACTGACCTGGAGCACTGAGATCCTTTTGTCTCATGCTGACTTCGTTATCAGAGACAGGTTTCCACTCAGCCTAAGGCTGGGAGAAACTTGTTTGGTCCCACGGCTCCGACCCACCACTGAGAATGCCCTCAATACATTAGGACTTACGCAGGAGAGGCTGGAGAAAGCTCTCACTGGGAAAAAGACGAGACGTGTTCTGTGAGACTGACACAGGGTGGGCCAAGACCAGAAGGTATGCCCTTCTGGGAAGGAGGCTCTGCTCCATCCAAGAGGGAAGTGCCCAACACCCAGAGCCCATGGCAGACCAGCACCCTACCCCAGAGACATCGTGGGGGCGGGAGGGAGTTAGCACCCCCAGCCGTGTTGGACAGAGGAGGACAGCATCCATGGGAGGGCTGAGCATTGACCTTTAGGGTCCCTTCCAGAGCGGATCGTGTTGGACAGACCTCTGCCATCCAGGGCCTCCATCCTATTCCGTCTTGTCAATGGGCCAGTGAATGTCACCCTGCCAGATACGGTTGCATTCTCCTGTGCATTTATAGGCCGTTCAAGCACTAAAGAATGTGCCTTTTTATTATTTCCATTGTTCAGTACGGGCTTCTGTGGGGTAAGCAGCATGGTTACATGGGCACAGAGAGAGAAGACAGTCATGTGCAGGCAGCGTTGACACTAAACAGAACGTGAAGCTTGATGTGTCTCCAGCCCCCTCTCGTCTTTCCAGTTGATTCATCACACTGGCTCAGGGTTTACCATATCCCATACAGTTCCAGCTTGTAACTTATCAGGTGCTGTTCCAGGGCTTGGACATAGATAACTCATGCTGACTCTCACAACAACCCTGAGGCTAGTACTGATGTCATCCTCATTTTACAGATTCATAAAACTGAGGCTCAGAGAACTTCAGTAAATTTGCCTAGTGCAGGCTTTGCAATTTGATGCTGTAATCCATGGTCTTAACCGTACACTATACTAACCACAATAGACTGTGTGTAAAGTGATTTTCTCCCCCCATACTTTCAGTCTCCACAACCCATTTTCCTCACTTTCTGTCCCCTATCAAAATCTACTCTTAAGAAAAGGTCTTTCATCCATCATTTACACTGTAAAGGAAATTTAAGCCAGATTTCTGGGGTATATAAATTTCAATTTTGAATGAAAGTATTTACTCCCTCTTAAAAGCATTTAGGGCTTTAATAATAATAATAATAGTAATTGAATGCTTTAATGCTGTCACTCAGCATTAAGCTGTATGTCCCCATTGTATGGGGTATGGTAGTTGGTTTCAATAAATGTTGGCAAAATGAGTGAGAGAGAGAGAGAGAGAGAGAGCTCCTCTGTGCCAGGTTCTAGGCTAAGTGCTTTGCACATGTTATTGTCTCATTTAATGCTCCCAAAACCTCTGAGGAGACTGAGGCTCAGGAGAGCTAAGTGTATGACAGAGCTAACCAGTGGCTGAGCTGAGATCTTGTCCTTGACGATCCGAGTCCAAGAGTAGGTCTCTTAAACCCCACCCAGAGTCCCTGGGGCGGGAAGGTCCTGCAGAGCAGAGTGGCAGGGAGCTCCTCCATGGCTGAGGAAGTCACACCGCCCAGGCCTTTCCTGCTCAAGGAGGTATGGCTTTGCCACAGTCAGTCACAAAGCCAGGCTGTCGAACTAAATACGCAGTTTCTCCATAATATAACTTACAACTTGACCAGGTACATGTCTGGAAGCATCTTCAAATGTCTGCACTGTTACAAATGCCCGTTTTAATCAATGACAGATAAAGTTAACTCTTTTTTTCTCTCCACTTCCTGCCGTAAGCCCAAACCATTTTGCAGCACTTCAGACTAGTCTAGTCCGAGTGCTAAAGGTTTGTTCAGAGGGAAACATATCAGTACCCAAGTGCATTATGGACCTCGTCCCAGGGTGATCTGCACTATTAAGCTGCTCAGAGTTTGTTCTGTTTCTTTGATCTCAAAGGTATCATTTTTTCATCAAATTGAGACATTTTTGGCCATTATGTCTTCAATTTTCTTTGCACTTCATCTCATTCTCCCTCTTCCTGGCCTCCAATCACTCATGTTAGACCCTTTGATATTGACCTTGAGGACAGAACTTCTGTGTAGTTTTTTTTTTTATTTCAAACTTTCTCAGTTCTTCAAATTGGATAATTTGTTTTGATCTGTTTGATGTTCACCAATTATTCTGCCATCTCCAACCTACTGTCAAGCTCATTCAGAGAATTCTTCATTTGGTTCCTATACCTTTTCATTTTAGAACTTTCATTTGGTTCTTTTCACTTCTCTGCTGAGATTCCCTCTCCATTTACTTATCGAGACCATATTTTTCTATAATCATTTGACATGATTAGGCTTAAAGTCTTTATCTGCCAAGTATATCTGGGCTGTTTTGGATTTGCTGTCGGCTTTTTTTCTTGACTGTGGATCATATTTTCCCATTTATGTCTATTGATATTTTACTGAATACTGGACATTTTAGATAATATTATGGAGACGGTTTTGTTACCTTCTTCTGAAGAGTATTGATTCTTATTGTAGCAAACAGTTTTTTGATTACTGGCTAATCATCTTGGACTTGTGTAGGTTTGTGGTATATTTTGTGTGTACAGATCTATGAAAAGTTCCAGATGTTTCTCAGGCCCCTCTAATTTGGAAGAATTCAACCTGCAAATTCTGTCTCCCTCAAAGATCTAGTCAGTGTTTGATGCAGGCTTTTCAAGGGCTTCTCCAGGGTTTCATTTTAGGGCATGAGTCTTACTTCTAAGGCACAGCCTTCCTCATGCCGTAGGTGGATCCCAGGGTTGTTAACGAGGCAGTGGAGGTGTTAAGGAGATCTGTGTCCCCAGTACTACTTTCCTCAAGTTCTAGGGTCTCTCAGCCCCATTGCAGCTGCTGTCCTGTCAGCTTTGTGGTGGGACTCATCTTGCACGTGCATGGCACAGCCTCTGGCCACAGACGTGTGAGCACCCCACTGGGACTTCTGCCCCCCCCACCTCTGCACAGCATCCTCTTCTCCAGTGCCTGCCCTACAGATCCAGCCGCTTCAGCTTCCCCACCCTCTGGTCTCTGCCTTCTCCATGCAGCCAAACAACTGTGTTCCGCTCAGATGCCAGCCTGTACCCTGGCTGGGAAATTTCCCCCAAGAAAAGTGCTGGTTGACTGTGGGGCTCACCCCATGAGTTTGCCTTCTCCCGGATTGCAGCCTTGCACAGTCCGCTGTGTGCTGTTGGAAACTGCTTGCCTCATACATTTAGCCAGTTTGATATACTCCCCTGCAGGCAGAGGGAGTATTAGCCCGGAATTGGTTATCCATCATTCATGGGGATAGAAGGCATGTGTCTCTGGTTAGAGGACCATTGCAGCTGCATTCCCATATGCCCCAGGCACACATTTTTATTATCCACTCTACCAACAATAAATACTGAACTAACCATGGGACATGAACACTCTTACCTAAAAGTATTTCCAGGGTTTACCTTGAAGGAAGAGCATTTGGAGACAGATACAGCCTGTTATGTTCACTTGGAGAGGAAGAAAGGCTGCAGGGAAAGAAGTCCTGGGTATCTTCAGTCAAATGTTTGCCTGTTACTTTATTTTAGGACCAAAGTCCAGATCAGAAAGGTATTTCCTGAATAGGAATAGTGATCCCAGGGAAATCTGTGGTCTTTTAGAAAATAGAAATAAAGGCTTTAAGTGGTAGATAAACACACTGCTATTGCAGGACAGAAGAATTTGGTAAATATTAGCTGGCATCAAAGTACCTATGGAGGCCTTACTTATTATCTCAAAAATAGGAATATTCACTGTAAACTTACTATCTCCCATAACTTGGGATGGGGATGGTTATTTAGTGCCTAGGTGATCTTCCCTCTACTACAAATTCCCAAAAAGAAAATATTAGAGAAGTAATGAAGTGGCATTTAGAGCATCCAGTGGTGCATGTAACCCCAGTTCGGCCTCGGTCGTGTGAACACGTGTGGAATTCTGAGGGGTCACCCTGGAACTTTGCACACATAACTCCAGAGCCAACCGAGGATCATATTTTCATTATTCCTATTTTTCTCAATTTTGTTTTAATTTGATTTCCTTAATAATTTAATTATTACCTAATATTGAAGTTCTTTCCATGACAATATGTGTATGCAACCAGTTTTTAGTGTGTATAACTCATTTTACTGACAAATAATTTAAGTTCTGTATAGCATCAGGATTGTAGCTTATGTTAACATCTGGCCCTTGTAGCTACAAAGGTCCTTTGGGATCAAGTGCAAAACATGAAGATTGTAACATAGTATATCACTGTTGGAATTTTTTTTTTGGAAAATAATTTGCTTCTTTATTTAACCAAATGTTTAAATCACCCTTACTCCAGTATCTGAATAAGACTAAATCTAGCAGTTGCCTGATTTATTAAACTAGTATTGCAGAACTCTCCATGCATAATCTGGACAATCAAATATAGCAGAAAAAAATAACTGAAGCAAACTTAAATGACAATGTTAAGTAAAAAACAAATAGGAAGCTGTCCTCCTAACCTATATTTTAGGTGGATTTTCTATGTTTATGGTGTTTTTAAAACTGTGAATGAGCACACCTAAGGCCCTGAAACATGCTTCACACATGCAGAGATAAATGCTGCCTGATGCTAATACTCTTGACAGAATTGGAGCAAAGGAAATAAATAATTTTCCTCATTCCTAATCTGTATACAAGACCACCTAGAAAACTCCTAGTTTTGCTTTTAGCAGCATTTAATCTGCACGTTACGTTTATTTCAGACAAGTCAGCTAGAGTAAAATAAAATGTATTCCAACATGAGCAATTTTACTTGAAAATCTGCAGAAACAAAAAATAAATTATCTCTGTGGTGTTTTTAAATTGTAACATTAAGCAATAATGCAACATCCGAACATCTGAAACCATAAACTTCTGTGCAAGCTAAATGCCAGTGCCTCCCCTGGGCAGTAAATCAGCCAGCCGTCACAGTGACTTACTGCAACCACAGCAAATGCCCTAGCACTCCAAACAGTATTAGTTTTATGCTGCCAACAGAAGGATCTTTTCATGGACACTCTTACAAACTATCAGATTTATCTCCTGTTAGTACTCAATATTTGGATGCTTTTTTACCTTAAAAATTGCAAATTTCATATGGTTCAACCTACTATTTGGTAACTATGCACCTTTAAAGGGTTGTTTTGGAATGAAAACATGAGTCTCTCAATTTCCTGCCCATAGTCAATGGATTGTCACTGTCCATTATCCAGGTGGTTGGTTATTTTTCTCTTAAGGTTATATAACTGGTTAGGTAAATTACTATAACTAATGGCTTCCTGATGTCAGTGCTGGAAGATAAAACCTGCTACCAAGTTGTAGAGAAGAAAAGGAAGCAGTGATGTCTCCCCCTACTGGTTGGAGAAAAGAATCCTTAAATAAAAAGCCCGGAACGCCCGCGGTGGCCGGTCGAGCTTAGAGAAAGTAGATGGGTAAGAAGAAAGAGGAGAAAAGAAGAATAAGAAGTAAAAAAGAGGAGAGAGGAGAAAAAGAGAAGTGGAAGAAATCTCTGGAGGGGACTGAGAAGAGAATTATTGAGACCCGAGAGAAAGAAAATGATGTAGAAATTAAGTAAAATTTAAATAAAACTAAGTAACAAGAAATGGGCAAACAAGACTTAGAAGTAAAGGTAAAAAGGAGGAGGTTAAGAACATTATTTCACAGGTCATCTCTGCAGTCCCCTGTAAAAACAGACCATTTTCTCCCTTGAAGTTCTCAAGTGAGAATTGCAACCGTGAAGGTTTATTAACCATCCTCCTTGGAATTTTGGCAGTATGCAGAGCATAAAAAAACAGGTATCCCCTAACCAGTGAGTTTTTTCTAAGATGTTCAAAGCATGCAAAGTTAATATTAAAAGAATTACAAATTCCACTGTGTAGAGTCATTGCACAATCCATGGCTGGAATTTAATAAAATCTGTAGTCATCCTGTTATAAGTCAATAGAAGGTTGATATGGACAACATCCTGTAGCAGAAAGCCTGGTCTTGGGGTACCCCCAAATGGGATCAGTCTAAAGGGAAATTTGAATGGAGCAAACTGTTTTTCAAAGTCATGGATTACAGCAAGCTTTAGACACTTAGGTTCGTGGTCCTGGGAATGGTCTCACTGAGATAACTGCCTGGAACAAAACCACAGAAGGAGAAGCAGGGCAGAGAAGAGGCTAGTGATTAATATGAAAGCAGTCCTTATAGCAAAGGAAATATCCAAAACTATACTCAGAAAGACTGTCATCTTTTAAAATATTTAAAGAGACCTATGGAGAAGAGGTCCTTGAAGTCAGATATCACAAGTCAGAGTTCAAATTAGTCATTTTGAAAAGATTTCTGAGTGACTTATATTTAGATTTTTTTTAATGGGTTAGGCTAAATATTTTCTTTCACATAAAGTTCTTAAACTTTACCCCTGGGAAGGTGGGGAGCATTTTCAACAGGGTCCTGGCCGGAGGGTCAGTACGAATTTGTTACAGTTGTTCTTAGCAAGTTGTTCTTAGTCAGTTTGGCCAGGAGAAAGCGTCAAGAGGTGTGTGCAGGAGTGGACCCAGGTTTAGAGAGAACTGAGTCACATGATTTGGAGCCCTCTTTAAGACAACATAGGCAAGGAATAAGGCCCCGGAGGGGGCTGTGCAAGCAAGGGGCCCTTGAACTTAAGCATCATAGCTTCAAATTAAATCCACACTTCTAGGCGCACACTGTCCAGTTCAAGGCAGCAAGTGATGTTCACAGTGCAAAGTTGCAGCAAGCCTGTGGAGCTCCCAGTGAGCAGGAGCTCTTCCAAAAGGCGGCTGTTGGCAGCCGCTTTATCCCAGGAGGTTCTGGTGTGAGCCCATGAGCTCTACTGGAGGGGAGTGATCAGAGACCAGGAAAAGGGCAAGTGACCAGGAGAGATGGAGGGAGAACGAGAGTGGGGAGCCCTCCCCACCTCATGCTTGTGCCACCTGACCTTGAAGATCCAGCTCTGACCTCTAACACATTTCTCTGTGAGTCTGTAGGAGTCAGTCAGAAATACCTGGGCTGATTCCTAAAATAGAATTTGCCAATTCGTTGTTAATAACGAAAGCCTTCTTTGGGTCAACAGAGACAAGTAAATCTGATTTGCAGTTCCAACTTTCCTGAGAGCTGAGGATGCTGTGTGGACAGAGATATGAGAAGGGCGGGGGCTCCAAAAGTGAGGCTGAGAACAAGATTCCATCCTCCAGAAGAGGTCTGCTCTCTGCAGGGGTGCTCGGCCCCTGCGGTCTTTGGCTGTAGGAGTTACCAGAAGCAGAGCCAGAAAGGGTTCTAAATGGTGATTTTCATAAAACATTCTTTGCAAAGCACAATATAGCCAAAGCCCTGGGATTGTTTCCAGAAGATGAATGTTTAATCAGGACAGTCGCTCGTCTCTGCCTCTGCCTTGTCAAGACTGAAGCCAAATGAAGGATGAGAGTGTGAGCAAAACCTGCACAGGCCAGGGTGTCTGCAGCCACAGCCGTGGGCTCAGCATCTCGCAGCAGAACGGTGGCTGCGGTGGCTGCAGTTCCAGACGAGGGCAAGGAGCCACCCAGCCGCCTACAAGGAAAGCACTGCTATGGCAAAAATGGTTTGGGGGAGGGCTGGGCAAGTGAACACGCGAAGTGACTCCAGGCACCAATGGTTGGCCCCTTCCAGCACTTTGTCAGGGCAGTTTCCCCCCTCAGCAGCCCCCACTCACTCCTTTCTCACCCTTTCCCCAGCTTCTGGGGTTTCTAAGTTCCCTCAAGTGGGATGAAGTGGAAAGTGAGGATCTCCCCTCTCTAAAGCTCCCTGGAGCGCCAAGTCTTTGAACTTCTAAACGCTGTGAATTCCTTAGCAATGCAGCCCTTCCACCTGCTCCTCTAGATGCCGGCCTACTGCCTCTTGTGATTTTAGAAAGAAACCCATCCGGTCGGAAGGAGCAAGCCCAGCCACAGGTGCAGGGTCCAGCGTACTGAAGGTCTTGAGCAAGCCACCCACCCTTCTGAGACTCAGGGTCTTCATTTGTAAAGAGGGGAAAGACGTTTGTTCTAAGAACTTCTGAGAAACAGAGTAGATAAGAGCACATAGAAGAAGAGGAAACATCTTGTAAACTGTTGGCATTCTGTCAGGCTTATAAACACCACAAAAGCTCAATTGATGGTTCTTGAAGCTGAAAACTTAGCAGTGGGGATTCTAGGCCTTTTAGGAATGGTGTGAGCAGACCCTCAAGGGCTCCTGTCATTCCAGAATTTTTCTTTCTTTTTGTGGTAAAATATACGTAACAAAATTTACCATTTTAACCATTTTTAAGTGTACAGTTCAGTGGTCCAAAGTACAGTCACACTGTTAGTTGAACATCAGACCACCACCTTCTCCAGAACCATTTCATTTTGCAAAACTGAAACTCCGTGCCCATTAGACACTGACTCTCCTTCCCTCCTCCCATAGGCCTTGGCTGCCACCCTTCTACTTTCTGTCTCTGTGAGTGTGCCCACTCCAGGCACCTCAGATAGGTGGAATCACACAGTGTTTGTCCTTTGGTGATGGGCTTATTTCACTTGGTGTTACATCCTCAGGGTTCACACATGTTGTAGCAAGTATCAGAATTTCATTCCTTTTTACAGCTCAGTTATATTCCATCGTCTCTGTATACGTCTTATTTGTCCATTCATCCATCAATGGACCTTTTGGCTATTGTGAATAATGCTGCCCATTATGCCCAGGACATGTATGCCCAGATCTCTGTATTTTTGAAATAATATTGTAGAAGTGGTTTCTTACCAGCTGTTTATCAGAAGCCGCCATCTCAGACGGCTGCAGGTGGTGAAGCCCGTGACTCTGTCCACAAGGTTCTTTTTAAATGAGGTCCTGTCTGCAACCAGGGCCAGGAGCACTGTGGCCTGTGGCTGCATGTTACTACCTGGACACCTGTGGGTGATTATTAGGTGGAGTGGCTTACTGAGGTCTTGGTATTTACCACGTGCTGTGTGTCTCCAAATGAAACCAGCTACTGTGCACCCTCTCTGCCCCTGTCTATAGTGTTACTAATGGGTTTCTCTCTTTCTCGCATCCCGCCCTCCCTCTGCCCCTGTGCCCCCTTCCCTCCCCACCCCCTGCCCATCTCATCTCTGCCTTCTCTTTGCTGGCTCCCTCCTGCAACCCAGTGCGACCAAGACCAGTGCATTCAGAGCACCAAATTCGTTTTGCAGGCCGCGGCCACACCCCTCCTGCAGAGTGAGCCCAGCCTCACCAGCGACGAGCTGCACCTGCCTGGAAAGCCGGGCCTGGGCACGCCCTGCACCAGCCTGACACTTGGGCAGCCCACGCCACCCTCCTCCATGCCCAACCTCAGCACGGAGGCCGTGCTCACAGACATACTGCCCCTGAAAGAGGAGCACATGGGCCACCAGTTCCTGACTCCAGAGGAGGCGCCCTCGCCCCCCAGGATGCTGGCAGGCAGCCCCCTGGCCCACAGCCGCACCATGCACGTCCTGGGCCTACCCAGCCAGGACTCTCTGCATGAAGACTCCGTGCGCGGCCTGGTGAAACTCAGCTCTGTGTGACCTTGGGGCCCCACCAGGGGCTGCAGCCCGTGGGAGCGAGCAGAGAGGGTACGCCCCACAGCAGCTTTCCCAGGACCCTGGGGCACAAAGGGCCTGGGGCACAAAGACCACTCGGAGAAGAAATGGATGCCCTTCTGATGACAGAGATGGGCAGGACCCAAAGGCTTACAGCTTGATTTTATTTAAATTTACATCTCCACCCTGACCACTTTGATTACAATGAAAATAAAGAAGTAGCTATTTTCAGGCATTTGGAATATGAAGGGTGGGCTTGGGGAGGGACAAGCCTCGGTGGGGCAGCAGTGAGAGTCTGGCAGGAAAGGGCAGTGCCTGATGGGACGCTGCGTGGCGCTCTCGTGACAGACACCTGGAAGAGTTCTGACACTGTGGTCAGACTGAAATTGCACTTAAGTGTTATGCAACTAATATTTGAAATAGACATGCCATTCCATTTGTTAATTAAAAAAGAAAAAAACCTAAAGGGAAACATCGACCAGATGTGGATTTGCATGCCACGCTGCCGTTTGTGGACAGTGGTGTTGGTATTCAGAAGGACAGGCTGCTCTGTCTGTTAATTTTGTGAACTTTCAAGTGCTGTTTTATGGGAAGACAGAGCAGCAAACCACAACTAATGGACAAAGCCATCCCTCGCCAGCCTATTCAGCTTCATTAGCTATGGGCAGGTGGCCCCGGGGCTGCAGAAGGCTGCAGGGGTCTTATTCTATGGAGTACCAGTTAACCTTCTGTTCAGTAGTTAGGCAAGTCCTGTGTTGTACCACACCCACCACAGTCTCCACCTCCTTATGTGACCAAACTTCCTGTGGACAGCCAATAAAATGACATCCTCTGTTATTCTGGATCTGCGTACAGTTATCCTTGACAGCTTAAGTGATATCAAAGTCATCTGGAGGGGCCTGCGGAGTTCCGTTTCCTGGAAGTAACCCCAGCAACGTATGGGCCCCCAAGATCCTAAACTCAGATCTTTGACTTATCTGGTGTTTATGGCATGATTTCTTAGGTAAGAGTGTAGCTCTCCATCAATTTTTTTTTCTTTTAATCATCACTTTTTGACACAGTGCTAGCGGAATTTGCTCCGCATTTGTAGATTAGGGCAGTTAATCTCTGGCAGGGAGCAGGGCGGGGGTGCTCAGAAGAGGAGCTGCCATGGGGCCGTCTGCTCAGGTTTGGGCTGTGTTACTACTGTGTCACCAGTGCTCCAAATGAGCAGCCTAAGGTCTTAGTGAAGCTCTCAGAAAATGAGAAACCGGCTTACAGTTGAGCCAAGGTCACGTAGATCGCCTCTCTTACCTAAACACTAGTCAGAATGGAATTAAGCAAATCCATTTCGTTCATGTTTGTTTATCACCTAGGAGGGAGCTGGCTTTGTACTTAAGGAGTAAGTCACCTCACAGGGACTCGGCAAGCTTCTGTCCTTGCTTCTTTCTAGACGAAATATCCAACAGCCAAAGCTACTCAAGTTCAAAGTCATGCTCTTGCTCCTCAAACCTTACAAAAGACAAGATGTGTTGATCAGTGACACAAGAAGCTGCAACCAGTTTGCATATGTGGGAAAAGGCTGTTTCTTCTGAGAGTTGCCATTTTATATGGAAAGGGAGGGAGGAAAGAGAAAGAGAAGCACATTACATCACGGTGGCTTTGAACCATCTTTATTTTTCATATCGTGTATACAAGTAGAAAATGGGAAAGGTAAATTATCTGTAGCCCTTTTTTTATGTTCTGGATCTCCTAACTGCTTGTGCCCACTTGGAATTTATAACAAGGGGGTACAGAGCCCCTCGTACCACACACACTCACCATCAACACCACACAGGGTGTCTCGTTGCCTGCACTGCCTGTGAGCAAAAGGCAACAGCCCCACCATGTGCCTTCCACGTTCCCAAGCCCTCTCTGCTCTGTGCCTCCTCCCATCTGCTCCCCAGGGACCCCGGACAGAGCTGGCCCTATGAGAAGAGAAGGAGAGTTCAGGTCTCACCAGTATCTGTGAGGCCCAGTCCGTTCCCAGCTGCTTCTCCTGGAAGACAAAGATAACGGGCTTCGGGGTCTTTTCATATCTAATATTGTCTAATTCAGTGGTTGCTGATTGGCCATGAGCCACTCTTCTTTTTACCTTATGAAAAAGTCCAAGAAACAAGGATCATTATTCATTTATCTTTGCATAATGAATATTTACTTAATATCTCTTACCAATCCTCCACCCTCAATCCCTTTCCCTGTATTCACTTGACATCATTAAGCAAAGGGGGGATTGGGGATTTTGGTGAAACAAATCAAGGCTGTTCAGAGTCCAAGAGGGAGATTAACTTGAATGGGTCAATTTGCTAAGACAATTAACTTCTTAAAAGCCCACCCCAGAGAGAGACCCACAGCCCTTTACTCTGTGGTCTGGAAAAACAGAGTCCGCAAATGGACCGCTGTGCACCCAGAGCTCCTGTCTTGCTATTGGGTGGAGGGCTGGTTTCAGGACAGTAGGCTTGCGTGGTGATGGGTCTGCATTTTCCATTAACTGATATATAAATATATATATATATATATATATATTTAATGTTGAGTGGTTCTATCTAGCTGTCGCTGAGTAGACCTTGATCTTTCTAAATTCTGTCAGTGAGTTATGGATTGATTGCATGCTAGCTATAAAACATAATATAAATATTTTACCATGCTATTAAAGTTTGGACCATTATCAAATAAACACATACACTCTCATTTTGTAGTTTAAAAATTCATCTACATTCATTCTCCTAGGAGTTATCTGGGGTCTGCCAGCTTCCCAGGCACTTGAAGGCTGAATTTAGCCTGAATGCTCTGGTCCCAAGGAAGGATGCCAGATGGAGCATCAGGGCAACCGGCAGCCTGCATCTAAAAGGCATAGTGACACGTCATTCTGTGCCTGGGGAGAACTGGCCTGCCGTTTGTGCCATGCTCACTTGAAAAATGCTCACTCCAGCTTTCAAATGCAACCATGTCAGTCTGTGGGAATGATCCCATATCCCCTCCTTGTCCCAGCAAAACACTGAATACCAGTTCTGGTCTGGAAGAACACACAGGAGAATCTTCTCAGAGCTCTTCCCACCCCTGTGAGTGCAGGGTGCTTTCACTGTTGTGCTGAGGATCACTGCTAGGGTTCAACCCCAGCACAAACCCCGTTTTATGAACCATGTTCTTAGTGAGATCTGAGCAGTTCAGGCCCCCTTGTGGCTTTGAAATCCTCTTAGCTCTTCATGCCTTAGGCCTGGGCCTTCTCATCTTATTTAACAGCAAGAAAAATGGATTTCCCAAAATTGGCAGTAGTGTCTGCAGCCCTGGGGCTTGTGATGGCATCATCAGGGAAATGTTGAAACTCTGGCCTTTCAGGGCCACCGTTCAGGACATGCAGAGTCCTCTGAAGGGCACATCCGATGGGCTCCTCTGCAGGTCTCAGAGCCTCCTTGTCCCCACTCCAGCAAACTCTATAACATGGCTGCACCCTTCTGCGCTCAGCCCAAGAGCCACTCTCCTCACCAGTAACCCAGGGCTGCTCCACTAAGCTTATGGTTAGCTAGACGGTGTCAGGGATTTGCAGCAGTTGTTCAAGGAACGTTTCCAAAGTTGGTTGTCTTTAATTCATCCACATGAATACACTGGTTAGCCCATTCAGTTCTTGATCAGGTAAGAAGAGAATAAAGGGAACACATGTTAAATATACTTTTCTGATCAATGCCTTATAACTTTTGAAGCTGAGCCTGAATCAAATTGATGTTTACACTTTTTATTAAGCACCTATGAGTTATAGGAGTCTAGCATATTCTTGTCCAAATGAGAGAGCCTTTCCCCAGGAATTCTTATTCCTGCTGGTTCCCTTCCCCCATCCCTGGAGGTCTGTGTATGGTATTTTGTGCTGTTTTCCATGTTACCTCGTTTAAAAAACTGCCTCTCATTTGTTCCCTTGAAATGTGTATCTCTCTGTCTTATGAGAACAAGTTATCATTGAAATATTAAATAAATTGAAGCATCATTTTCTTTCAAATAAATGTTAAGATACACTAACAGTTTTTGTAACTCAGTAAATCCTTCCTGCTTGCCCATTGTGTATGGCCTGATAATACAACCAAGATGGATTTTCAAATAAGAATGGTTAGTACATTAATCCAGCGGTTAGTACATTAACTAAAAATAATCAGGAAGTTGAAGATAGTTTTCAGAGCAATTGAATGCCCAGCAGCCACAAAACTAGATAAATGACCTCAACTAGAATTATTTTTTCAACCTCATAAACCCTAGGAATTGCATATGGAATGTATTGGAAAGCAGATGAGCATTGTGCTAATGCAAAGACTTTTCTTCTATCAGTTGTTGACTTTTTAAAAGATTCTTGGCATTGCTGATGAAGATATGAATGAACAACTCTCTACTTGCCCTTGACATTTTAAGATGGATAGTTAAACTGAGAGGCCATATGCTGTATCTAAAGAGATATCTTCTCTGGGTTATACATGAATGGCAATGGTTTTAGCCTGCAGTTAAAAAAAAAAAAGGTTGAAGCCTCACTAGCATTTACCCAGGGCATTCTGGGTTGATATTTCACGATTGTCAAATATTTTGGCATGAAAGGGGAAAAAATATTTTTAAACACTTACTAGATTCAAAGCCCTAAGTCTGAACAATGAAGAACACAACATAACACATAACGTTGCGTGTTTTCAGAGATAGTTATGCTTATTTAAGTGCCTTTCATGTTTTATTCAATGTTTGTAGAATTGATCTTAAACCTGAAATGAATTAGGAAAATATTTTCCTCCTTCAATAACAACTGCTAATGGCATCAAATACAAACCTCAGTCTTTATAAGATAGATACTGTCAAGGTCAACAAGCTGTAGGGACGAGCAGGATCAACTCGCACAAAATGGATTTGCAGTATGTAGACATTCATACAGATAATGGGGTTTTCTGATCATAGTTTCCTACAGCTGTGATTATAAACTTTTTCAACTCACAAATGACTTTAGAGCAATGTGGAACTTAACCCCCTAGTGTAGTTGTTGTATGTTCCATCTTCTAACACACACACACACACACGGCCTCCAATTTCACCAGATAGGAATTATGTTTGGCTGTTAGTAACAAAAGCCCCAAATAACAGAGGCTTAGGCAAAGAGCTATCTTTCTGTCATTTAAAGTAAGTCCAGAAGGGGACAATCCGGGTCAGCGGTGGCTCCATAATGTCATTAATGTCCTGACCTCTTTCTGTTCTGCCATTCTCAGCACTGGCTTTCATCCTTGAGGTCATTTCAGGGTCACAGGAGAGCTGCTGCAGGCCCAGCGATCAAAACCATATTCCAGGAAGGAAAAAAGGAAAAAGTGGGAGGAGCAAGATGGGCATACAACACTGGTTCGCTATGAAGAGCTTTCTCTGATTTCTTCATAGCCAAAGTTGACTCACATGATCACCTCTGGCTGCAAAAAAATGCTGGGAAATGTCTTGTTTGGGGCACATTGTTGCCTCAAATAATATTAGGATTCTGTTAGTAAGGAAGAAGGGAAAAATGAGTATTTGCTAGATAATCACAGTTGAAAACCTTGCCTCCTCCTTTGAAATATGAGATCCTCTAGCTTGAGCTCTCTCGTCCATTCTCCTCTCCACCAGAAAAGCTCTGTCTTCATCCACTTTTTTCTCCCTTTAGAGAGAGTTCCTGCTACTAAAGTAGGCTTGACCTCGTCTCTTCCATGACCTCTAATGTCCAGATCCTACTCTCTCCATCTTCAATTTCTCTCTTTCCATTAGTTGCTTTTTGTAGGCCACCAAATCTTTCTTCTATTAAAAGTGAACAAACAAAAACCTCTTCCTGTAGGTCATCCCCACGTTCCCTTTAAGGCACACTTTTGAGTCAGGCTCTCCAAGGTCTCCAATGGTCAGATCCATGGCTTTGGTCTGTGTTCTCTTTGAGATCTCAGAAGTATGTGACATTGCGGAGCTGCAGCAGCCGACGGAGCTGGAGGCAGAAGGCAAGCTGCCGCTGGGTGACCTCTAGGGCGCCTTCTCACCCAAACCTTGGGGACTTTGCCACAGTGCTCCCCCACCTCGGCTCTAGGACACAGCTGCCTTTATTCTAGTTGGCATTCTCCTTACGTTCTGCTTCCTTCTCACACCCCCAAAGTGAGGACACACCACATGGCCCGGTCCTCTGCCCTCTGCCCATGCTCCCCTCACTCCATGCCCTGCAGAGACCTCGCCATTCCCACGCCTTCTACTCTCACCTCTGCTGCGGACTCTCTCTCTCCCACATCTTCTCCCTCCCTCCCAAGCGCCAGCCCCACATCTGACCCAGCTGCCTGGTGGGAGAAAGCGCTTCGGGGAGGAGTCTGGCTCTGGCTTGCCTGCAAGTAGCTCTGTAACCCTGGGCGCCGGGCAGAGCCTCCAAGCCCCACGTGCACGCCTGTGGATGAGCTGTTGCTGGGATGGCTGTGCCGTTGGCTCCGTGTCTCCTTAGACGTCCCATCATCACCCCGAACCCAGAATGCTTGAAACCGAACTCACCCTCCTTTCTCCAGACCAGCCCTTCCTGTGGTTGCTGCTTCCCTTTTAGGTCCCAGCCTGAAAGCCCTGGAGGCCCCTAGCCCTCCCTTGCTCCACATTTCTGGTCAGGTGTCACGTCCCCTCTGCTCCTCCTTCCTTTACAATGGCCATCAAGTCTGTCCTGTCCTACTGTATTGCCACGTTCACTGTCTACCCCAGGACATTATGATGGCTGCCAAGAGGGCTCCTTCCAAATCTGTTATGTACCCGCCTACGCTATATGACCTGGACAACTGGATCTTTCCCAGGCAATGCTAGGCACGTGTCAGGTCCCAGGTGTAAGGCTGTTGAAGGCCTTTCCTTCAGCACATGCCCAGATGCCCCTTGGACCGACACCAAAGCCTCTGTGCTCTGGCTCCGACTGGTCCTTCCACCCTTCTGTCCCTTTGGCCCTGTGCATTCCCCTCTGCCACCTGGCCACCGCCTCTTTTAGGAGGACCTGTGTGCTTCCTCGGCGCTCCCTGACACTCTCCTCTAAGTCCTTCCCAACTTTCAAGACCTGCTCAAGAACCAACAACTCCATGAGATCTCTGACGGCCTGAGGTCTCCCTTCCTCTGAATTCCTAAAATACTTGGTCTGTCACATATTTTCTTACATTGAGATGTAATTCCCATACCATAAATTCCCCTTTTAAAATGTACAGTTCAGCAGTCTTCAGTATATTCATTCACAAGGTTGTACCACCTTCACCATGATCTAATTCCCTGACATTTCCATCACACATTGGGTGGTACACTTTCTAGACTGCCTGTTATTCATATTTTTATGTGCATGTTTCTCTCTCCCCACGAAACATGGGGGCATGCCAGGCAGGATGCCTCACCTGCAGATGACACTCAAATGCTCAGGAAGGTGGGGGTGGAGGTGACACAGTGACAACAGTTCAAGAAACAAAAACCCACACTCTCCAAGAGAACTCCATCCTGAGACCGGAAGGCCTCAGAGAAAGGCTGTTTTCCTCTTACCCCCTTGTGTGTGCATTGTGAGGAAATGAAGGTGAAATGCATGTGCAGTGAGAACTTGAACTAGGAGCAAGTCCCGCTCTCTGCTCATGAGAGGGTCTGGCTCACCTCTGCAAACCCACCTAAGGCTTCCCTTCACTTCTTATCACAAGGCATTATTCTAATTTGGGATAAAATTGGGGTCTTAAGTCAGGTATCTCATATAATTCCAATAGAAGAAAAAATGTGACAGAACTTCTAAAATGTATAATTGTGATCAATAATAAGATGACTTGAAAAATTCTTTTTAATAAGAATCTATTAACCAGTTCCATTAACAAGTGTTTGTTGGGCACATGGCAGTGTTAGTCACTGAATAATGTGCAGAACTTTCAACACCATATGCCCACGTATTATAATTATTCTTTATTTCTGGATAACAGATCTTTGGTTAAAGGCATCCTTGAAATAAGACATAAAATTAATAGTGATATGCAACTTCACAAAAAATCACGATTTTTCTTTGAAACAGAAGCATGGGCAATCCACTACATGAATGGACAAACAGCATTATTTTTTCCATTTGGCAGAACAGGAAGCATCAAATGACTTGTTCAGGGTCACCACCAAATGAAAGTGCCAAGATATCATCTAAGACTCTAAGTGTAACCCACTAGACTGGGAACTGCAGAAGGGCTAACGCTGCCCCTCCCGTGTTCAGTGCACCAGCGCCTAGCACGGACCACACTTGTCACAGGCTAACGCAGTGTGTGGGCTCCCAGCAAGTCTCAGAAAGCTGGCTGTGCTTGGTGACGCAGCACAGTGACCGAGCACTGGACAGCAGGCAGCCCCCTTTCATATCACAGACAAGGCTGATCTGTGATGAAGAACCGAGAATGAAATGACCCATGTGAAAGGCCATCTACCATACACTCAAATAATATAGCAGACTATTTCATGTCAGTATATGCTATGTTTACGTGGTAATGTTTATTATTTATGCTTTTTACCAACAGATTTTTTATATTCCATAAACTGGCTTGCAACTTGGAATATGCTTTCTCATGGAACCAAATCACAAGTGGTAGTTAGATCCCAGACCAGTCCACAGAATAATCAGTAATTTACCTGAAATAATGCTGACAGTCCTAGGATCTAGATACCCCTAAGCATTCCTGAACCCCAAGCTTCTCTAAGTCCTGAGCCTTGAGCTGGTCTGTGGCCCTTGGCCCAGCACTAGGCCCCTAGAGAACAGACCCCCACCCTCTGCTCTTTCTACCTCACTGTCAAACAGAGAAGATCAAGCTGAAGAAACACATGGAGCTCTTCAGATTTCTTTAAAATCTCTACTAGCGATGGACAAAGACACTGAAACAAATCCTTAAATGTTCTATTTCCAGAGATTTAAAATAGTTAAATTCTCCTTTGCAATACATTTAAGGTATATCTTGGAAACAAGCTTTTCCTTTTTCTTTAGAACCTTCAGGAAGTTCAACTGAAATTATTTTCTGGCAGAAATTTTAGATGACTCCACAGCTAAATCCAACTTGACCAACCAGAGACAACTCGGATTGAAACTTTTTTTTTTTTGCTAATATCCTGAATCAAAACATGCAGTGCGCTTTGAAGCACGGCTAGCTAACACTGAATGTAATGGTGAAAAAATATGATTCTGTAAAAGCTTTTTAAAAAGGTTTTCTTGACTTTATTGATTCTCTGGAAAGCTACAAAGCAGATGACAATGTGCAAAGATTCTTCTTAATGTCCCTTTGTGAGGAATCTGGTCAGCAAACATCCATTGGTGGCATCTGTATTTTCTGGTCAAAATCTAGTCCATGTATAGAAATTTAATTCATTTCTTAGGCCAGTCTGTAAACTGCACTAGGAAACACAATTTCTTGGGGTAATGAAAACCAATGGATTCAGAGGTCACTAAGGATTGTTCTGAACCCACTGTTCTCGTGGGAATGCCAAATGGGGTTCTCCATGTCCCTAACTGATAGCTGAGGCCAGAGGAAGGCCCTGTCAACTGATGCTCCGTTATCTCACTGGAATTCGGGAGCCCCTTGCCTTACACAGCTGTCTTCCCGAGAGCTAAGTGGAAATTACCTTCCTTCCAAAAAACCTATTCCAAGAACATAATGGAAGGTAACTGAAAATGTGAATTTGAGGCTTTTATGAATCTCATAACCACCTTGAATTCACATCTCTACTGGTTTGGGACTCTCCACTTACCCCCTCCTCTTCCCAGAGGTACCCCCCCCAACTTCTGTCATAGCCCGGATATAAAGTAAGGACCTTGAACCTGGCCACCTCTGGATGGGCCCGCGTCCATGTGACCGGCACTCCTTGGACTGGTGGGCTTCTGTGTGCATTCAGGACCCCGTGTGTGAGCTTGCAGCAGCGTGGCTCATCTATTTTTAATTCTATATTATCAAAAGGAAGGGCTGGCATTTGCCTTGCAAACACCCCCTTATCAGTCTGCCCTCAGGTGGGATCTGGTGCTGAGAAGAATTGCTGAACCCTTCCTCAGCGCCTTCCCCTGCCAGGAAGGGGTGCTTTTTTAAAGAGAAAAGCACATCCTCTTTTTTAAAAAAAACAGAATATATTTCCATTTTTTAACTCATGGTAACCAGACAAACTACATTCAGTTCTCAGTGTTTTATAGAAAAGCCAGTGAGTATGCAGATAATGCACAAGAAGACAGCAGAAATTATTTGACCACAGACTCACTTCTGAGATGGTTGGCAGTGGTGGGCAAGGATGATACCGCCCTGGGGAGGAGCAGGGTAGCCGCCGAGCGAGGACTGTGCCCTCAGTCATCCCAAGTCAAACCAGCTTTTCTGAGTGAGACTCAGGCCCGCACTGGGAGAGAACCGAGTGGGATAGTTCCTCCCAGTTCACACACACTGCGGGGACAGGCAGTGAAGATCTCACTTGAACATCTTGGGTTTTTTCATTTTTATTCTAAGAAATCCAGCGAGAACCCATAGTCAGAGGTCATAATTGGTTATGAGCACAGTAGCAGCCGCAGAGCTCACCCTGCCAGCCCTGGGGGAGTCACTGCCTATTTCCCAGCTCCCACCCCAGCTTCAGACTCAAGGACATCGCTTGTTCAAGGGCCCTCTGGTGGCAGGAAGTCACTTTAAAAGCCACCTAATGCAGTGCTTCCCACCTAAGGCGGTGTGCCGTGAGCAGGTCATGAAATCAATTTCGTGGGCCCACACTTAACGTTCTTTTTACACGGAATGAAAGACACTAGAAGGATTAGGGGAGAGAATGTTGCTTTGCCTGAAACAAGAAGCAGCGAGGTACTGGTTCGTGCTGTATTTTCTTACCTGGGCCCTATAAAGGTTCCACAAACCCACCTGCCCCCACCCTCAGGCAACAAGACCTCAAGTTCCCTGTTGCGGACCCTGAAGGCCTGTCTCACAGAGCAAATATGTTATCCGACAGCAAGAGGAGTCACAAAGCATGAACATCTTAGCACACATTTCTTCAAATATATTAACTGGCCAAGAGCGAGGAGCAGAGAGTAAGTAAGTTTTAGCAGGAAAATGAAGAGGAACTGTAAAGATAAACTTTTTGCAGGTATAAAAGATTTCAGGAATTTGGGAGCTTTGAGAAGAAAAACATTGTGAAAATAAATTTGGAGCAAATGTAAATAAACAGAATGCTGATCCTCTTAAGTGCCTTGGTAGACCCGATTTGTTAGCTTTAAAAAAAATGCATGAAAATCTATCAGACATGCTTTGACTGTTCCTAACACTATCAAGTTTCACATACTTAGAAATATAAAAGGTTAGGTGGAGTAAAAAGGATTGTTTAGATTTCTTTCCTCCCAACTTTCTAGAGCAAATGATAAACTCCTTAGTCAAAGAAACAAATTGCTGCTGAAGAATGTCAAGAGTTGTTACAGGCCTTGGCGTTTTAAGGTGTCATCTGGGAGGAAGAAGCAGAGATGCCCGGATCCTGGGCGACCCTGAGCCTGGGCAGAGGGAGGTGACCCTGCAGCCCACCGAGTCGGGGGTCAGTTCCCTTGATGCCACTTTTTGAGAACCACATCTGATTCTCATTGTTCCGATACATGCAGCCTGGTTGACTGTGAACCACTGGCTCAGCCACACTTAGTGGATGCGGCATCTGAATCCTGCAGGGTTCGCACTGGGAAGACCTGGGTGCCGTCTCCGGAGATCTGCTTGCGTGGCGAACTGCCTCTAGTTTGAGGGTCTTCCTCAGGAACTGAAAACTGCTGTGACAGTTACCAGGCACCAAGAAACCAGAGCCCTTCCAAATCTAAGGGGCAAGGAAGGCAGGAAAGCTTGGGGCATTTCCAGAACTCCTTGTGACTCCAACGAAGTGGCTGCTCTAGGCCTGGTCCTGCGTAACTACCTCCTGTCTCCCCTGCCCAGCCCTGACGGCAGCCAGCCAGAGATGCCTTGATGGTCATTTAGAACAGCAGGTCTTAAATTTTAGGGGTTCCAGTATCACCCAGAGGGTTGGTTAGAATGGATTGCTGGGCCCTCTCTCAGGGTTTCTGACTCAGTGGGTCTGCGGTGGGGCCTGAGAACTTGCATTTCTAGTAAGTTTCCAGTTGGTCTTGGGAGAGGGATGCCAGGAAGTCCACCGGTGAAGAGGCCTCGGAGAGGGGCGAGCAAAGGGGATGGACCCCAAGGGCTCTGACACCTACTGCCCCAAGGACACAGCTCCGTCCAGGCGGAGGCTGATTTGCCAAGTGGTCTGATCGTGGGTCAGCTCAGCCCTGAGTCCTGGGGGAGCAGGGCTGACACTTAGGAATTACATATTAGTGCCTCGCTCATTCTGGAAGGATATCCACCAGGATCCAAGATGACCCCTAGGGTGGACGGAGGTGCTTACCTCTCAGATCTTTGTGATGCCATCACCCTCAGCTCACTGAGTCCAGGACCCACCCAGAAGGCTTGGCACAGCCCAGAAGAAGTCACTTCTCTTCCTGATGTCTATGCAGACTTCTGTAAGGCCAGAGCCAAGACAGTAACTTGAAAAGAGGTATTGAGTTAGGTTGATCTGGAAGGATACCAGCTGGCCAGTTTTTTTTTTTTTGCCACAAGGAGAGGAGCCGAGAATTCTGTCTGGACTGAGGGATGGGGATTTCGGAGCAGAGGAGGGCAACCATTGGTGGGGTCTTAGTAAGGGAGGCCTGCCCCCTCCAAGGCTGCTGGGGAAACCTGAGGGCAGAAGGGACAGGGGCCTCACTTCTTGGGTCAAGTCTAAGGAGACAGCTCACCTCTGCGAGCCAGCGTAAGAGCAGCTGGTGGAAATCGCAGCAGAGAGACTGAGGGAGCCCCATTCCCCTCATTCCAAGACCCCAGATGGGCATAAAGGAGCTGCTGGACAGGCCCCATGCCCCACACCTGGTGGAGCAAATCACGAAAAGGGTCCTCAAGACCCATTACTACCACCTGTATGGGAAAGTCATAAAAGATTGGTTTTTGTAAGATGGCACTTTACTGCTATATGGTGCAAAACTTTACGGACAAACACAAGGATCTGTAATGTTTACCGTGCGGTCAGATGGGATTGCCACGAGCGATGCAGCTGGATGCCGCAAGCCACAGCCTCTCTGCAGCGGGCGCCGACCCCAAACACCCTTGGGGGGAGTCACATCACTGCAGAGGCAGTGATCCAGGACCAGAGGCTTGTTCCCAAAGGACACTGTGCAAGCACCACACATCAGAGAAGCCCCCAGGGTGAGGGAGACAGGGAATTCTAAGTTGGCCAAGGATGTCCCTGACTTAGACTGAGTTTACATAGAAGTTCCTAGACTAATTTTTTAGCTGTGGGGACTCAAAGTTGGAAATTAATTCCTTTTCAAGAATTAGCTTTTTTACACCCCAGTTTTTGATGGCGACCTTTGTACCTGCCACAGAGAGGTGCTCGGTCCCTGGCCGGATGGAGTCCTGCCTCAGCGGTCTGCGGGGCCACCACATGGGCCCCTGCCTGTCGCCCCACCTCCGGCCTTGCTCCCGCTACACTGGCCTCTGCTCACACACACAGCCCCCTCCTCCCCAGGCACCACATGCCTCACTCCTTCAGCTCGAAGCTCTGAAACACCCACCCCTCCGTCAGCCTCCGGCCCCTGACTTTGCTTTTTAGATTTTTCATAGAGTTCTTGCTTCCTGATATTATATTACATACAATCTTGAAATTGTTTATACCCTGTTTCCCCCAGCAGAACATAAATCCCATAATAAACAGGGACTCTGTCCTGCTCACCACTCTATTCCCAGTGCCTGGAGCAATGCCTGGCACGTAGTGGGTGCCCAGTGTTTGTTGAATGGATGAGAGACCTTAACTTACAGGAAACTCTGTGCTGCAGCAAGCAGGTACCCATCCCCAATGCCTGTCCTTCGGCAGCTGCCCTTCCTGTGCATTCCTGGCGCCTGGGCCCCAGCCTCAGAAGGCCTGTCAGTGGGTAATTTCCCTACTGACTTCAGGCAAGTTCAAGAAATATCAGCATCCTGTGTTTGTGGGAAAGATCTTACATTTTTCTCATTTAGGGATCTTTAGCACAGTCATCATAATTGTCTGGGCTTAAGGGTGTGTAAATGCTGCCAGTCTGAGTTCCTTTAAAAAAGAAAAAGAAGAGCAGGAGCCGGTGGGGGACTAGAAAGAGATGACCAGCTCCCTTTCTGAGACAGGAGGAGGCGCCTCACAACAGGTGACCTTTGTGCAGACGTGGGATGCTGAGCGGATTCTGCAGTTATGGTCGGGGAGGGGTGTGAACTCCACCGTCTGTCGGGGACTCAGGGGTGGTGGCAGTACGGTTTTCCCAGGCCCCTGCCCACCCCTCCCCACCCCTGCTGACTTCTGCCACCTGTTGGCCACTTCACGACTCATTGGCCGTCCACCAGAGCGTGAGCAATGGAGACAGGAATCAATTACCTGAAACCAGCCTTTCAGAATAAGTGTGTCAGCAGCTCTGCTCCCAGCTCTGAGGAGTAAGGAGAAAAGGTCAAAATTGTCCCTAAAGAGAGAGTTCAGACAATCCACCGCTAGAACAGAGGCCTCCCCAGGCGGAACTCGAGAGCCTCCTAGCATTTGCACAATGGACAGGGGCAGCTGGGTGCGTGGACGGCAGCCTTCACCTCCTCACACCTCTGCTGCCTGCCCTCCCCCTGCCAGCACAGGGCCAGCAGTGCTCCCAAGCAGCAAACCAGCCATGCCCTGCCCCTGTGAGTCCTGCTTTCCCATCCTCAGACCTGAAACGAAGGCCCTGAAATGGTAACCTCTCACAGCAGGCTGCCCTGCCCCTCTCCTTCTGAATTAGAGCCCTTTTGAGGCTTCCTCCCACGGAAGCCCAGCACTATCCTGAGGAACCCCTGTGCTAATTGTCCCCCACTAGGCTGTGAGCTCCTTGAAGGCGAGGAAAGCATCTTTTACCTGAGCAGCCCCTCTACCTGGAGCATAGCTTTCAAAAAAAATATTTGACAAGCAAATTAATGATGAGTGTATGAGCTGGTTCCCTCACACGCCCCTTTCATTCAAGATGATCAAGCTACATCCAAAGTCAGAACTTGAAATAGTGTCCAAAATGTAACTATGAAGAAACCCAGGCCACGACACACCTATAGAAAGGCCCAGATACAGACCCCTGACACCATCAAATGCTGGTGGGGATGCGGAGCACCAGGGATGCTCATTCGTGGCCGGTGGGAACCAGCCTGGCGCAGCCACTTTGGAAGAGAGTTTGGTGGTTTCCTATACAACTAAGTACACTCTTAGCACAGGTTCCACGTCACCCTCCTTGGTATGGAACCAAATGAATTGAAAACTTACGTCCACAGAAAAACTTGCATACAAGTCTGTATAACAGTTTTATATTTTAACTGCCAAAACTTGGAAGCAACCAAGATGTCCTTCAGGAGATGAATGGATAAGCAACAGCAGGTCCAGACATAAGGATATTACTTAGTGCTACAAAGAAATGAGCTGGGAAGCCGTGTGAAGACATGGAGGACACTTAAATGTGTATCACTAAGTGGAAGAAGCCAATCTGAAAGGCATGATTCCTGTATGATTCCAACTATATGACATTCCAGAAAAGGGAAAATTATGGAAACAATAAAAGGATCAGCACTTGTTGGGGGGAGGGATGAATAGGTGGAGCATAGAGGATTTTTAGGGCCGTGAAAGTACTTGGTCGGATATTGTAATGAGAGACATATCATCATGTATTTGTCTAAACCCACAGCATCTACAACATCAAGACTGTAACGTAAACCATGGGCTTCGGGTGACAATGACTGTCAGTGTAGGTTCATCAATCATAACAAATGTACCACACACACAGGAATTAATCGGGAAACCACAGACGGCACTTGCCAAGTGTGTCTCCCATGAAAAGTCACAGCAGGTGTGAATGTCCCATCAGATGGCCCAGCCCTGCATCTGGCCCTAAGCAGCACAAAAAGGATCCCCCCACCACTAGTGCCCAGTTCCTGTCTGAAGGCAGGGATGCTGGGATGTGATGTTTCAGTCCATTCACATCTCCGGGCAGTGGGAATGCTCATGGTGTAAGCTGGAAATTGGGAAAACCAGTTCCGGACTTCCTGGGTTGGGTCTATTTTGGACTCACTATCAGTAGCCTGGTTTCCTTTGCAGAGTAAAGCAGTGTTTAGGTTTGCACACGTCCAACTGCCTGATTTAGGACTTCAGGGGTTGTTAAGAGGAAACGCATTTGAAAAAAATAGGACTGACTCTGCTGCTGCAGGCAGAAGTAAGCCCTGCAGCTTCCTGCCCTTCTTGGGTGATTGCTGCTGAAGATTGCGAGGAAGTGAGGCCTTCCTGCCCTGTGGCAGTGTGCTCTTCCTTAGAGCAGTTTTTCTAGAACCTTTGTAGATACCCAAATACATTCTCTTCTACAAATGATGGGATTTTCCTAAACCCTAAAACTTTCCATGGTACTGTGTGCTCTCCACTGGGTCCCACGGAAGATCCCCCCTAGGGTGCTGCTGCAGACGGAAAGGCCACGGCCCAGAGGAGGGCTCGGGCACTGGGGCCCTGCGTGCACCTCCAGCAAGCAGTCCTCGGCTTCGCTCTCTCTGCATCCCTCAGCTCTGCTTTCCTCCAGGTTGGCTGCACGCTCAGAATCAGCCTCAGAATGACAGAACAGCTGCTCAGGGTTCCTGGTTTGTGTCCTCTCAGGGGAGCAGCCCCAGTGAAGGGGAGGCCAAGTCCTGGGGCACAATCTCCTGAGGCTGCTCAGGTCCGTGGCCAGCCCTGAACCAGACAGGAGCTCAGAGGATGCCAGGGGACCAGCCGCCCAGACCGAAGCACCACCCTCCAGAGGATGGAGCGGCAGCCACCCTGGAGCCACATGGCCCTGGAGTGAGCAGGGTGGTTCCCCAGAGGAAAACCAGAGTGAGCCGGCCGCAGGGTGCTCAGAGCAGCAGCAGCCCCCACCTTCCCGTTGCGTGAGCTGCCTGTGGGACACCAGCGACCGGGATCCAGTGACGCTACAGCTCAGCCAATCTAACAGGAGCTGGCAGAGCCTCTGTCTGTGGCTGGACCAGAGAACAGGAGCCTGCAGATCAGTCCCTCCTCCCAGGCCTGTGTCATCACCTGTGCGACGCCATCTCCCTCACCTTCGGACAGCCCCCGAGGTCTTGCGACCGTGGAGATAACTGTTCTGTCTGTTCCTCTTCACTCCCTCCGCCAGGTAACTGAATACCACAGACTTGGCAGCTTGAGACAGCAAAAATGTACTCCCTCAGTTCTGGAGGCCAGAAGCCCAAAACCGAGGTGTCGGCAGGGCCTTGCTCCCTCAGGATGCTGAGTCCTTGCTTGGCTCTTCCCAGCTCGTGGCAGCCATCATCCCCGGCGCCCCTTGGCTTGGAGGTGTGTCCCTCCAGTCCCACCTCTGTGGTCACCCGACCTTCTCCTGGGGGCTGTAAATGCAACCCCTGTCCATTCTGTGAGCCTTAGTTGTCAACATTCAATTAAATTAGTCACATGTGTCCCCCCAGGTGTTGGGCAGAGGCAGCGTCTCCTGGGAGTGGGCCTAAGCCGGTCCTGATCCGGCCAGGTTGGTCCAAGAGACGGCGTGCTCACCAGGGTAGGAGCAGAAGGCCTGGCTGAATACCTGGCCTTGCCACTGTCTGAGTGGCTCGAAACTGGCCACTGCCATCTCTGGGGTCTGCTTCATCATCTATAAAATGGTACCAAGGCCCATGATTCCTGAGGGGGAGAGGGACACATGGCTTAAAACGCTGTTCCCAGCCCCCTGCGTCTGCATGCTGGCTGGGTGCAGGCTGACTGATGAAGTTCAGCTTCCCCCACTTCCCATTTCCTAGGCCTGACTCCAAACAGCAGGCACTGGAAGTGGCTGGCAGACCAGGGCGGGCCCTGCACCGTGGCAGGTAGTCTGCCTGGTGAGAGAGGGAACAGTTTATGGCCTGGATGATCTCTCAGGGACTCTGAGCTCTGCTTCTTCCCTGCTGTGCACTCCTGGGTTAACTCCTCTGTGTCTGCAGGCCTCAGTTTCCCTGCCTGTGAAGGACCATACCATGTCCTTGTGTATCACTTCAAGGAGTAGAAGTGGTCCGTACAGAGCACATGACTGTTGGGTAGCTCTTAATAAGCAGTAACTCTTACTATCTCTGTCACAGTTCTCAGATATGTGACCTGTCAGATGTGAAGAGGCAGGTAAGCCCCGTCCCTGAGGATGTTCTAGTGTTTCTGGATAAGAGGAGGACAAGGGCTGAGCACTCCCAAGACTGGGCCCTCTCTGAGCTGGCACCTCCACCCATGTGACAATGGAGTCCTCTGCAACAGAGGGCCCCTTCCCCAAGTTCCTGGCCTCAGTAACAAGACAGGCCAACAAGGCAGACACGTTGACTGGGCAAGGTCTTCCCTGGTGCCGTTAGCATGGCTCCCTCCCTAAGGCGGGACTCCCAGCACCCTACCCTCCTTCCCTGGCTCTTCCACTGGGGAGCAAACAGGCCAGAGGTGACCAGGGAGGGTGGAGATGCGGACCAGAGTGCCCCTCGTACACATCCCTTCCCGACCTCTGCTGGACTCCCCAGTGTTTCCTGAGCCCCTACAGATTTACAAGAACCTCTGAGGCCTTAGGGCTATGTCATCAGCTCCGGCAGGAGCCGCTCACACCATGGCATCCAGAAACAGGGCCATTCCTTGCTCATGGATGGAGGGGGAAAGAAAGACACAGAAGTATGGGGAAACCTTGCTCAAAAACGGCTCACCCCAAACACTCCCCACTAGAGGAGCACCTCCCTGGCAGTGCACCCTGTGTGGCTCAGCCTGGGTCAATGAGCCAATTGGCAGCAAGCAGCATAGAGTTACAGTGATTGGTTAGGTGTATTGGAACCTGTGCTGAGGCTGGATTCCGTCTAACAGGGAGGGAGCAGGGATGGCTGTCGAGCCAGCAACGGAGTATCCACGGACTTTCTACCAACCCTGAAAACTACCTTTTAGCTGAAGGGAGTCTCCTATTGAGCAGGAGCTTGTGGTGGTCAGACAGACCCCTTGTGCAGGGATAGTCTGTACCTAGGGGAATTGCAACCCCAGAGGGGATGCGGTGTCAGGATTGGAGAGTGCTCTGGCAGCAACTGGAACTAAACCCACTATCATCACCCATGGCTGCTGTACTGCATGGAATCTGTGCTCTGCCGGGAGGGACAGGGCGTCAGCCGCATCCTGGACCCTGCCACCTCCTGTCAGCTCCCTCCATCCTCTAGTGCTCCCTCACCCCTGATTGCTTATGAAAGTTCAGCCCTGCAAGAGAAGTTCTGCCTGCCAGGAGATACATCAGATCATCCTCCATCTGGAATAGATGCCAGAGGAGAGAGGTGTCCCCTTGAGGGAGCCCTGACCAACCATAGTCCCAGATGACAACGGATGCCTGCTTCTTACTTGAAGGGGCTCTGCTTTGCTCAGAAATGCAATACTTCATTGACCCATGTTATCTTTGAAGTTACAATGACCTAACTAATTGGGAATGCATGATATCAGGAAACAATTTCATCAACTCCTCTCTCTGAAACAGTTTTCTGGGCCAACCACTACATGAAAAGCAGCTGATGGTTTATGTTGTAAGGAGAAAACAGGTTGCAATATGATGAGTTATAAGACATGCATATTTGGTGATTCAGATGACCAAGTACATATTTCCCAGGGATATCCGGTCTCCATCCTCAGTTCCTGAAAATATTTCAGAGGCTTAAAGGTGAAATAGGTGTCTGGTCATGTTGATGAGAGACTTTTGGACCCCACCCAACGGTGAGGGCTGGAGGTTGAGTCAGCCAATGGCCAATGACTTAGTCAATCAAGACTATGCAGCGAAGCCCTCACAACAACCCCTGAGAGGAGCGTCTCTCTCTCTCTTGCACCCTGCTTCTCTGTTGGAGAGGGCTTCTGTGCTTGGGGAACCAGGACGCATCCATGTGGCGCTGAACCAGGCCCCAAGCTCCACAAGGACAGAAGCTCCTTTATTTGGGACTTTGCCCTGTGTCTCTCTTTATCTGGCTGTTAACTTGAATCCTTCAGGGTATCCTTTATTAAAATGGTAATCTGTAAGTGTTTTCCGGAGTTCCATGAGCTGCTCTAGCAAACTTATTGAACCTAAGGAGGAGGTCATGGGAACCCCCAATCTGTGCCAGTTGATCAGAAGCACTGGTAACTGCCTGGGGCATGTGACTGGCATCTGGAGTGGGTGGATGGAGGGCAGTCTTGGGGGACCGGACGGCACCCTTAACCTGGGGAATCTGGTGTTGTCTCCAGGAAGATAGCATCAGAATTGAGTTCTCAGACACCCTGCTGGTGTTTGAGAATTGCTTCTTGTTGTGCGTAGGCCAAGACCCCCTTGCCAACACACACACACACACACACACACACACACACACACACATTGGAATTGGGTCTGGGACCCAGAAAGGAGTTGTACTATTGATGTGTATAAATAAAAACACACAGACATTTTCTACTCCAAGGTAGCTGACAGCATCTCATAAATCCAGGCTCACATGATAGTCTGACCTTCAGGGTGGAGACAAAAATTCACCGCTTATGTCTACATTGATGGGTTGTTGGTGACTATCAGAGTATTAGGGTGAGAAGAATTCTGAGGCTGCCCCAGAAAGAGTGTGTCATTCACAGTATCTGCCATGAGCACAGCATAGGCATGATGCCTGTGCCATGAGCTTGATATGCCTAGTCTAACCTGCCACTCTACTGTGGGCCTCCACTGTATATTACAAGATAAACAAAATGGGTGTTCTGTACCAGCTGGATAGAGGATTCCATAGAAACAAACCTTTGCCCAGACTGAACAAACTATGGCAATGAATAATGTTCTCTCCTGCTTAGGCTTTTCTCATGCCCAGTGTTTGAGTCAAAATGCTTTTATGAATTAAGCCTCTTTCTAAACCCAGTAGGTATAAAAAGCCAATTCTGTCTGTATCTGACTTTATTATGCTCTGTTTATAAAGGTTATGAGATAAATGACCTATAAACAGAAAAAAAAAATCAAGGTAAATTCTAAAAAATAGGAGTCCTAGCCGGGTTTGGTCAGCTCTTTTGTATTCCTGCCATGTGACTCATCTGTGAGAACTCAAATTACTTTAAATTTATGAGTAACTTGATGGTGTGCAACCAAGGAATGAAGAGATCTGGCAACACAGCTTTGTTTTCCAGGGCTGAGTCTCCCAAACACTGAGTGAGAACAACCCTCATGACCAAACTGGCAGACACTAGAATCTTGAGGCCTGGCCTGGGCCTTGCAGGGAAAATCCTGGGCTCTGAGCAGCAAGGCTGGGCCTCTGTTATTTCAGTCTGGAAAATGGCTCCACCCAGCCGAGGGAATTGCCAGGCACCCCTGGAGGAGGAGCCTGGGATGCTGGGAGACCCTCCCCTGTCCAAAACTTAACAGAAACCAGAACTGGGGGACACCCCCCACCCCCCAGGAGTATCTCCTGGAATGACAGGAGATCATGGTGTGTTTGGCTATTTAATGAAGCAGAGACATTCTGTCATGATTTTTGTCCCACTCAGATGGACCAGAGGGAAGGCCAGGGAAGAATAAGGTGGCAGCAGCTGCCTCTCATCCATAGCAGACATGAGAAAGCAGTGACATGAGAAAGCAGTGGGTATGGAAGCAGGGGACCTAAATTTAAAAGGAGCATCATGCTGGCTGCCATGTTTCTAGCAACTACCATAGGGCAAGAGCTTTCTTAAGTCCTTTGTAACCTTTTTTCACTTAGAATCACTATAGTCCTATATGGGTCTGTGGGATGGAGGAGAAAGCTGTGGCTCAAAGGCCACTGCTGTTTGCCTGAGGTCCCACAGCTGGAGTGGCAGAGCTGGGGTCGTGTCAAGGTAGCCGTGTTCTCTTTGCTGCACAGAGGCGAGCAAGCAGACAAGTGGTCAAGGCCTTGCAATGAAGGAGAAGGAAAGCTTCTGGCTTGGAGGATTTTACTTAAAAAATGTTCAGGCTTCTGTGCTTTGTTGGAGGGTATTTTTGTCTTCCCTCCTGATTCATTACATTTAAATTCAATGCCCTAGAAGATATTGAATAGATGGGACAAAATCCATTAGGCTTGTTGATTTATAGCTTTTCAGCATTTGGAAGGAGCGGCTTTCAATGTGAAATTGATTGCACACTGCAGCCCATTTTAGAAATTTGTCTCATTTTGCCAGTAAGTGATTTATGCCATGCTTCCATTATTGCCTCTTTTTGGAAGGAGCAAAAAATAACAACACAAAGCAAATTCAATGTCCAATATCTTTGTAAATCCTACTCAACACTCCTGTGGCCCCTCTCTGCATTTTATTGACTAAATAGTAATAGCCGAGGCATCTGGTACTCAGTCAACCCGAGAGCTCTAGCTGGGGTCCATCCACAAATACACGCTTTCTGGAATGAACAGGAGGAGAGCTGTCAGGACTAAATGGGCTAGCAAGAGTTGCTCTTGGTAGTTCCTGCTCATTCAGTGAAAGCAGCTTGTGCTCCGCCCGGCAGGCCTTCCTTGGGTCCACACGCAGGCCCTGCTCTTCTCTCCTCCTCCATACCTCCCCCACTTCCCTGCCAGTTCTTGGGGATCACTCCATCCTTGCCTTGTCATTCCATTTACTGCCTCACACTCCCGGACAGGGACCATCCAGAAGGCAGCAGGTTTGTAATGAACCTTACCTCTCCAGTCCCTAACATAAATCCTTGCACGCAGTAGGTGCTCCATAAATGTTTTGTTGAAACCCTTCACACACAAGGACCTGAGGTTGAGTGGGCCTGTTTAAGGATGGAGCTGTATGCCACAGCCATAGAGACACCTCTTGAATTTGCCACGGGCCTCTTTGAACTCAAATTCTGTGTCCCTTTTTCTCTATGAATTCAAAAAAGACATCACAGTGTGAAAGATGCCAAAGGCTTTGCCAAAACAATAAAACTCTATGTCTATGAGTTTACGTGTCTTCAATTAACAAATAAAAGCTATAGAGGTTTGTCATAACAGCCTAGATGTGTGTTGCTAACTGTTTTACTCAACAAACTTAACTTAGTATTGAATGCTCAACAAATCTGAACTTGTTTACTCACACATTTCCAGTCCTTCAGGTGGTCCTGGTCTGATTCCATATTTCTTTGATGACATAGGGTTAATACAAAAAAGTGGCAACTCTTGTCCAATCTATGTTATCCACTTAGGTCTCATCTCTCCACCTCCTGATAGCAGTGAGGCCCAAGCTTCAGAGTGTGGGCATGAGGGGGGCAGTGTTGGCCCTCCACACCCCCTCTGCCTTGGCCTCCTCCGAGGTGCTGAGAAGAGGAGGCTCATGCCGTCAGAGCCCTGGCGTGGCTCTCGGTGCTGCCGGATAGCGGGCGCTTTCTCTGCGAGGCCCTGCGTGGGCCTCCCCTGGCTTGGCGCATTGGGACCCCACTCCCAGTCCCTGCCCCCAGGGTGTTTCCCACAGCCTCCTGCTTCTGGGGCAGTGGCAATGGGCTCCAGCATGGCTACCTCCCCAGTGTCCCTTGACCCACCAGAAATGCTCACCTCTTGGCAATGACTCTACCACTGACCACTCCTTGGGCCATTCGTTTCAAGTGGCCACCGTTGGAATGATAATAAAACAGGATTCTCTAGCGTGCCTCCAGAATCAAGAAAAAAACATCACCTCACCCTTTTCCAAGCTCAGGGTAAAATTGTCTAAGTCTTTCATAAAAATTATGAGGTTAGCTATTATGGTAATGGAGGAAAGCCAGAAAGTCAGAAAATACAAAATAATGGTCGATCCTAAAGCACTGCTATTTTATTTTGGAGTTAAGCCAAGGACTCAGAAATGGAGGCAAACACTTCAGGTGCTGAGACAAACCTAACTCAAGTCTGTTTCCCTGGCCCAGCAGCCTTGGTGCCTCGTGGGACTGAATGAACACAGCCCAGCTTAGCAGGTGACTCCCTGAAGATCATGTGAAAGCAGAGTCACTGTTGGAGAAAAACATATATATCATGTCAGGAGCTCAGTGATGCCAGAACAATAGAAAAACGGAGAGGTGAATTTGAACTTCCAAAATAAATCTGAAAGAGTCAATACTTAAGTCTGCTGGATCTTGAGTATGTCTGGTCGACCGCAAAGATTTGCTAATGAGATGTAAGTCCTGGGGAATTTGGGTCTCCTTTGAAGGCAAAGAGCTCTCCCTCTCCAGAATGTCCCACATTGTGTACCTTTGTGGATTGCATCTAGAATCCACCCTCCCTTTTGCTTTCCTAAGGGAATTTACATTTTCATTCAGGTAGCCTCCCCTTCCTCTCGCAGCCCATGGACTTGGAGAGAGATGGACCCTGACGTCGGGAGGGCCCTGATTAATCTGAGCCAGAGAATGGGGTGTTCTGCCGGATGCCCTGCAGTGGTGGGTTCAGCCATGGGGAATGGCATTCAGATAGTTACAGCGTGTGTTCAGCAGCGGCCTGTGACCCAGCCTGGGCTGTTGAGACATAAGCAGAGGCTTGCTGGAGAGCACCCCCTCACCCTCTGGTCAGGACATGGGGTGGGTGCATGTTCAGGGGTGGCTGAG
Organism: Manis javanica; assembly: GCF_040802235.1. Taxonomy (NCBI): domain Eukaryota; kingdom Metazoa; phylum Chordata; class Mammalia; order Pholidota; family Manidae; genus Manis; species Manis javanica. The sequence goes on from NC_133168.1 coordinate 72,265,703, forward strand.
AGACAACGTGTCACCAGGAGAGAAGCCAGGCCAAGGATGATGATGAGCCTCCTGGAGGCCGAGTAGAGAAACAGGAGCACCCAGAATCACGGAGCCGCCGTGGAGCCAGGTAGCCAGGCAGCCCTGCGGCTGCCCTGCCTCTGGCCCCTCTAGGAAAGAGCCAGGCGTCGCCCCTACTGGCCAGCTGGTCCGTCTGGGATTCTGCACAGGCATTTAGAAACATTCTGATGAGAGTGCTCGTATAGTTCATTGTCCAAACCCAGACACCTCTGCAGGTGAAAAGGACACTGTTAGTGATTACATGAGGACCATAGACAGAAATGGAGACGGGTCCAGACAAACTCGAGTGCAGGCTCACTCTGTTCTCAGTGGATAGAAATCGGGGCCTTGCCCGAAGAAATCACCCCGGCTTGAAGAAAAAACAAATTCAGAATTACTTTTAAGGAACAAAGTGCCTGTATTCAGACCCTTCTCTATTTTCTCCAAACTGCCAAAGGGATCTTTTCAAAACCAGATCTGATTGTATCCCCCTGCTCACAACACTCCAGTGGTACCCACTTCTCCTGGGATGAAGCTGAAGGGCCTTGGGGTGCCTCTGTCCTCTCCAGCCTCCCCAGGGGCTTGGCCTGCAGTCTGCAAGGAGCACCCTTCTCTCTCACCTGCCAGCTCCCCACCGGCTCCCCACCGAACATGCACCCACCCCCATCCCGAGGAAGCCAGCCCAGGGCCCCCCAGCCTCCGCCCCGGCTAGGGCCGTCAGGCTTCTTGGCCGCGGGCCCGGCAGACCCTGTTTGTGCCTGTCCACATGAGCGCCCCGTTGGCATTTTGGTGTGAAGACCAGGGGTGTGTCTGTTCTGGTTCTTCATGGTGCGTGTCCCTTGCACAATGCCTGGCCACACACAGAGATCCCCAAACACCTGTGCTAATGGAATGAACAAGTCCTGGGGATGAACGATTAAAGCGTGGCAGAGATCCTGGAAGACCCATCTTCACAGATCAAAGCACCCCAGCCTGTCCAGTGGGACCTGTCCAAGTCCTCAAAAAGGACAAACCAGCTCCCCCTAATCATGCCTGTGAAGCCAGTGCCGGCGAGCACACAGTTGCAAATGGTCTCCAGCAAGGGGACAGGGTACTGGCCAAAAGCTTTTATAACCATCAAATCTGGTGCAGAAACACAAGGCTCAAGAAATTAGGTGTGATGTTTCCTTTCTAAATCTTAAGCTGCAAATGGGTCATTTTTTCCTATTCTGTCAGTTATCCAAAGGTCAAATCTATTTTTCCAATAATTACCTCCTTTTGTTGGCTGGCCTAAGTGGAGGTAACAATCCTTCCTTTCGTTAGCTCAGTATGATAACGAGCTGCCGCCTAACCACAGTCCCTTAGTGGCATTGGTATGAATAAAAAGCCTCAGGGTCTCGCCTGAGTCTGTGGGCACACGCTATCTTAAGTCTGTATTCGGATAGTCACAAGGCTTCACAACCTCTGTACTTTGGTTGCAAATCCACTTTTCTCTCCATGTTCTCTTAACTCCAGCAATTACTGGAAGCTTCTTCCGCAGCCAGTTTTTGCTCTTATACAGCAATTTCAGCAAAGCGTCTCTCTTGCCCTTTCATTACCTTGTGAGATTGGCAGGCTGAATGAATAGAAGCCCAGAGAAGGCACAGGACTCCAGTCATCCTGCAAGTGCACACTGACGCCACTCAAATTTCCTTCGTTTTTTTTTAAAGCTTTTATATCTTTCACAAGAATCACTGCAAAGACCTTGTGCATGGTACTACCCAAAGCCCCTCATATGAGAATTCACACACAAAAATCCCTCATAAAATTCAGTACCTGGAAAATATTAATCTCTCTAGAAGGTTTTTTCTAATCAGGCAACATGAACTACACAATCTGTCACAACCACCTTTATGTCCTGAATTAGTAACTTCTCGAACGAGCTCTTAAATTCATCCCCCTCACCCTTAGCCCCTGGCTTCTGACTTACTTCTTATCTCTATTTTCACTGCCCTACTTAATACAAACTTTAATATTTTAAGCCACCCCCAAAACCATTTTTAAAGTAGACAGGGCATAAATGATAAAAAATCTTTCTCCTAATATTAAACATTTCCTTCATCTTACACTCTCTTAAACGAGTGGTTCAGAATTACATTTAAAAATAAATCCCTGACAGCTAAACTCTGTCTGCGAACTAGCAGCTTCAGGTTAGCTGTACAGCAGACTTGGTTTCCTGTACTCTAATCTCCTCACACGCTGGGTTTGCGCCTCCTGCGCCCAATATATCAGTCAGGCTCAGCCCTCCAGGCACTGAGAAAACCAGTCTCCTGGAGGCGGCCAAGAGCCTGGCAGGTCTTTCCTGTTTGAGTTTGAGTGAATATTCTACAGGAAGCCTCTGAGCACCCTCCGATAACTGAGCTGAGATCTCAGAGGGAAGGGAGATGTGGCTTCCCAACCACCCAACTGCAAAGATATCTGTAACCTTGCAGGGCGTCACACCATGTCAGAGACAGGTGCCTGTTTGACATTCACCCTGGGGTCAAGGTCCAGGGCTCCTGCCTGCTGGTTAGAGCCAGTAGTGAGGCCCTTCAGTATGCCGAACCTCCTCCACCTGGTCAGAGATGCCACACTCATTACAGCCCATCAATTCTCAACGGTGTTGCTTTGAATTTTTAAAGCAGCAGTTGGATAAGTATGCCATGGGGCAGAAGAGGATGGTGCACACTCAGTAACGGAGGAGGGGGCTTTTTATAATCAGAACTTCAAATTAATAGTACAGTCCTGTGACATGTCATCACTGTGCTTTTGGTCCTACTGGACTGCAAGCTTCACGAAGATGAGCCATCTTTTTATTGTCCATGGCAATGTGTGTGACACCTCACAAGCACACTCAATACGTGATTGCTCAGCAAGTGGTTGTGGTGATGAGTAGAAAGGGTCATTGGCTCTCATGTATTAGTAGTAGAGGTAGCATTGCTTTTCCACAGTAAAACCAAGTTTTTAATTTGTGTTTTTCTTTTTCCACTTTTATATCTATAAATGGTACCACCACTGACAGATTTCCTGGTACTAAATACATGGCAGTTGTACAGTCATTGACCCAAGCACACCCACGTGCACATGCACACACACACACACTCAGCAACTCATAAGAGAGAAGCATCTTTGATACATTTCCCCCATATGCAGGGTTCCAGTGCATCCCATATGCTCCCTTCTATGTGGCCAGAGTACACACTCCCCAAGTTTCATACCAACCAACCCCTTTGTTCAGCATAATCATTAGAAGCCCAGAAAATTTGGAATCAGATTGCCTGGGTTAAATCCTCTCTCCTTCACTTACTGGCTGGGTGATCTTGGACAAGCTACTTGTTACTGTTTCCTGAGCTGTGAAGTGAGGATAATCAGTTTTTACTTGTGACAGGCTGCAAAAGTGGCCACGGAGTCTTCTTCCTGCACCTCCTGCCTTGGACAGTACCCTCCCACACTGACTCTGGGCTTGGCCACATACGGAACTTTGGACAATAGGATGATAGCAATAGGAAACAAGCTCTTGAAAGGCACTTTCCCATTAGGACTTGCCCTCTTGCTGTTCTGGAACTCTGAGACCCAGGATAGTCTGCTAGAGGATCAGAAACTACATGAAGAGAAGCCCAATCATCCCGGCCACTCCACTGAGGCCCCCATAAACCAGCCTACCCCCAGACAGCCTGCCAACGGAGCACAGATGTGTCAGTGAGCCTCCCCAAGATCAGCCCCGACCTCAGACCACACAAACTGCCCAGAGGAATCATGAGTTAAACAAATAGTTCTTGTTTTAAGACATTGAGTTTTGTGGCGGTGTTAGACTATGGCCTTGAAATTCCTTGATGCACTTCCCATTAGAGTTGGGGTCTATATCCCTTGAATCTGGGTACGCTTTTGACTGTTTCAACCAGTACAGTACATCAGAAGGATTACCATGTGGTTTCTGAAGCTAGGACATAGGAAGCCTCGCAGCTTCTCCTTTATTCTCTTGGCATGCTTGCTGTCAGGACCCTTACCCTAGGGGTGCCCCCTCTTGGAACCAAGGCATTGTCATCCCAGCTCAGTAAAGAAGTCTCTAGGTGATTCTAGCTCCCGGCCATTTGAGTTTTCCAAGCTGAGATCCCAGACGTCACAGAGCAGAGATAAGCCAGCCCTGTGTTCTGTCACAGTTTCCACTCCATTCTTGTGCGTGTTCATATTTCCCTCCGGTTTATTTTTCCTATCTGAAGGACTTCTTTTGACATAGTGCAGGTCTGCTGGTGATGAATTCTTTCAGTTTTTGTACCTTTGAAAAAGTCTTTGTTTTGCTGTTATTTTTTGTAAGATATTTTTCTGGGTACAGGATTCCCGGCTGACAGGCTTTTTTCTTCCAATAATTGAGGTGTTGTCCCCAACTTCTCACTTGCATTGTTTCTGACAAGAACCCTGCTGTTATCTTTGTTTCTCTGTCCATAACATCGTTTTTCCTCTGATTGTTTTTAGGTTTGTTCTTTATCACTGGTTTTGAGCAATTTGATAATGATGTGTCTTGCTGCTTTTTCTTCATGTTATTTGCACATAAGGTTTGTTGGACTTGGATCTTTGGATTGATAGTTTTCAACAGAGTTGGAAAATTTTCAACCACTATTTCTTAAAATATTTATTCTGTCCTTACCCTCCTTCTTCCCCTTTGATAAAGTAATCCAGTTACTTTAGATTAAGCTGATTGAAGTTGTCCCACAGCTCACTGGTGGCTTGTTAATTTTTAAGTTCTTTTTTTTTCTGTGCATTTTCTTTTGGGTACTTTTGGTTGCCATCTTGAAGTTTACTAAGTTTTTTCTATACTCTCTACTCTGGTGTTAATCCCATCCAATGTATTTTCATATAAGACAGTGTAGCTTTCATCTCTAGAAGTTCAATTTGGGTCCTTGTATCTTCCATGTCTCTCCTTAAAGTTTTGAATATACAGAATACAGGTATTGTATTTGTTTTAATATCCTGCCTACTAATTGTGACATCTCTATCAGTTCTAGATTGACTTTGATTAATTTAAATTTCTCATTATGAATAGTGTATTTGTGCTTCTTTGCACACCTGGTAATTTTTTATTGAATGCAAACATGAATTTTACCTTGTTAAATACTGGTTATTTGTGTATTCCTGTAACTATTCTTCAATTCATTCTTAAACAAATGATTTATGCAGCTCAATGCAGACTCACATAACCACTGCTCAGGTCAAAATACCAAACATTGTCACTTTACCTATTTCACACATCACCCCCTCCCCATATCACCTCACACGGGGCAGAGAGGCTAACATCAACAAGACAAGAAATAACAAGTGCTGGTGAGGATGTGGGGAAAAGGCGTTCTCTTTAAAATGTTCTATTAGAAACCTGAGGTTAAATTCTTGAGTGTCATCAGTGTTCATTGAGCCTTGAGCAATCTGCATTTGAAGTCAGAGCAGCTGTGCGGGCCGCACTGTCAAGCTGAAGTAGAGCATGGGTCCGAATCCCAGGGCAGAAGGTACTGTGCAAAGTCCTCCCTGCTTCGCCTTCCTCATTTTATATTGGAGACTCTCTTACAGCAGTAGCAGAAGAGTGTTGATATATGTACTGGCATTTAAAATATGACAAAGACAGAATTCCAACTAATGAAGCATCAAAGGTGCTAAGAAATTGGTGTCAACTCAGAACAAAACAAGGTTGTATTCCTAAGTCACTTCTTACTTATATCAAAATAAATCCAAAATGAGAGCTTAAATGTTAAAAAGTAAACCATTAAAAGGATTAGGAGAAAATGTAATAGACCCTTTTAATAAACCAAGAATGAGGAAGGTTTTTCTAAGCCTCATCTATCTACCCCATCCACCCAGGACAATATGCAGAAGCCTCCAACACAGTAAGCTAAGTGAAAGAAGACAGTCATGGAAGCACATCATGTCTGTCCGTTTGTATGAAATGTCCAGAAGAGGCAAAGCTATAGGGACAGAAAGCAGACTCCTGGCTGCCAGCCCTGGAGTGGGGGTGGAAGTTGGGAGATGAGTGCTGGGAGGCGCAGGCTTCTTTTTGGAGTAATGAAAATATTCTAAAATGGATAATGATGGATACACAACTCTGCGAATACACAAAAAGCATTTGAATTATACATTTTTAATTCATCAACTCTATGATATGTGAATTATATCTCAATAAAACTTTAAAGAAAAACAATGGAGGGATATAAAATAAATTATCAATAGTGGTCCCTCTGGGTAGAGGGCTAATGGGTGATTTCCGTTTTCCTTTTACTTATCAATATTTTCAAAGGTTTTCTCTAGTAAAGAGGTTTTACTGTAGAAAGGAAAGGAGGAGGTGGAAACCATGATCTGAGTTCGCTCCGGGCTCCGATGCCACCTGCTCATTATGTTAAAGAGCGTGTTTCTGTAACCATGTAAGTCGTGTAGTTCTTACGTGATATTAGATTGGCTTCCACGTTAAATTTATAGCATGTTTTAAAATGTTTGTTCAGAATGAGTAACCGCCTGCGGAAGTGTAAGTGTGATTCCTGGAGTGCTCCTGGGAGCTCAGCTCAGGGGCAGAACTAGGATGAGCCCCTGTTCAGGGCAAATCTCTTGGACCGTGTTTAATCCCTCTTCTGTGGTAAGCATCTACCAGATCTATTACCAAAATCTAGAGAGGATGTCCTTCCCCATGTACAGAGGTGCTCTTCCTGTGTTCTGGGTTTAACTGGGCACACCCCGCGGGAGCGCAAGTAGGTCTCCTCAGGGAAACCTAAGTCCTGTGGATGGCAGTCCAATCAGATGCACGCCTTTCCCTGAGTTGCTCACAGTCTGATGGAGAAGAGTTGGAAATGCAGGAACCCACTCTCCAGATGCCATGAGCACCGCAGTGAACGTTTGGACTCCATCCTTTGTCAGCTGGACCATGGAGGGCCCTGCTGAGGGGTGTCCAGCAAAGAAGTCCTGTATGTACTTGAAAGGACCACCTTGGCCACTGGGTGGAGAGGTGGATTGGATCGGGGGGAGCCTGGAGGCAGGAAGAGTGGGTGGCTACTTAGAAGTTCCAGCACTGAGGTCAGGTGCAGGTTGCGGGGCAAACACCATGCATACCACAGCTGAAAGCCTCTGGTGGGCCCTGTCTGAGGCCCTTAGTTCAGAGGGTAGGACAGGGCCTGTCTCCCAAGAAGAACTCAGGGTGCTGTTTCCAAAAGACGGGCAATCATTGCTGCTTAGCCAGAAAAGCAGAGTGTTCACCCTACAAGGCATAAGGAACTGCTCTTTTGTTCTAAAGCAAACCTTTAAAAAAATAAAATCTTGCTGCCATCTGGTGTTCCTGGGCCTCTCCTGATGGGGATGTCTCGGTCCTCACACCTCCACCCAGAGCTCTTGGAGGGCGTCATCCTCGGGGTTTCCCAGCCACCAGATGTTCCAGGGTCTCCTGGGAGGACTTAGAAAATTCTGTTGGCCAAGTGGGCGATGGCCTCTCTGTGCCTTGCCATACAGCCCCAGCCCTGTGCAGTCACCTGTGGGGACTTAGAAAGTTTCCTGAGTCTCAGACAGTCCTTGGACACCCTCTGCGCACAGGTTGGTGGGCAATGTCTGCTCCCAGGCTCCTCAATTGACTTAGAAAAAAACTTAGAGGCTCCAGTGGAGGGTCAAAACGTTCATCTACTATTTCAAGTAGAAAGAAATGGTTCCTTGGCCTTCAAGTTTATTACTAAAAGACACAGAGACACAGAAGGGCCGAGTCACCATTCACGATTCCTTCAGACCCACAGGAGCCCTTCCCGAGGTGCCTTAGAAAGCTTTGTGTTGGTAAGGTTTGTGGCAGGGGGCCCTTACATCAGCTTGCAAACCTGTGCATACAATTGCTAGGAACACATGGGTAGGGCTTCTACATTTTTCCATAGGCTCAGGAAGGGGCCAGGCACCCATCCCCAAGTCTATTCTGCCAAATAGGACCTTGACTATTTCAGGAGTCACAACCTTCAAAAACATACCAAGTGGCACCTAGCCAGGGCCCAGAGATGTGTATCTACATCTTCAGGGGAAGACTCCTAATCATCTCCATTACATTACACTGGACACCATTTGTGATTAGAGAAACTCTATTTATTGTTGTATAACAACTTCATTTATTATACATGATAAGAATGATAATATTAAAAATGATGATGAATACCAATAGTGTTCCTGGTAATCATCATTATGACAGAAGTAGTAAAAATGTTAATAGTGATAGCTATATTAAACTAAGGAGAGGGAAAATAAATTTTAAAATGCTCAGCTGTAGTTCCCTCCGGGTGTCAAGATCCCTTGGGAAGTTACTTTCACATTTGTGCTCTTTAATGATTTCTTCATTCTCAGCATTGAGTATGTGTAATTGTACTAATTGGGGAGGAAATTGGTATTTTTTATATTTGCTATATTGTATTGCATTCAAAGAAAATAATCAGCATCTTTAAGAAGAATCTCTAACCTGGATTCAGGTTAAGAAACCACTGAAGTTCGGCTGAGGCCTGCCAGACCGTTGAGAGTCGTCACATCCAGGAAGCTCCTTGTGGTGGAGTCAGGAGGGACAGAGATTCCCAGAGTTCCTCTCCTGGCAAAGGACAGACAGTGTCTGACAAGAAAGCTGGCCTTTGAAGAGGGCTACCCTGCGGAAGTGAAAGCTAAAGCCAAGGGGAAGGAAGAAAGCTGGGGCTGAGGGTCTGCAGGTCGAAGTCGGAGACCCAGCCCATCGGCAGCAAGGCTGGGCCAGGGCCTGGCCACTCCCTGGGGCCTCTGGGGCCTGGAACTGCTCCCCAAAGCTGCCAAGCACTAAACCAGTCCTGGGCAGCCAAGGCCCCACCTGACCCTCCAAAGAGTCCAAATGGAGGATGTTTATCCTCTCATGAGGGCTTCAGCATAAACTAACCTCAGGAGACACTAGAATTTCATTGAACAGGAGCAACACAGTTTAACCAGAAAGCCTACTGTTTTGAAATCTTCATTCCATTGATGTTAAAGTGTAAACATGGGATTGGAAATACCATGTGGCTCAAGTTTAGTGGGTGAAAGTGAGTTCTTCTCTCGTGCAGAGGGCACCCCTAAATTGGCTTTCTGAATGAGCAGTAGCCTCTGTGCAATTCCAAGGGGCTCAATCCACATTGGCTTCACTGTGCTGGCGCCCCCTAGAGTTGTACCACGTGTCAACCCAGCCCCTTCCTGTGGAGCAGCACGGACAGACCTCAATGAGGAAGGAATCTCAAAACCTCCCAGCAGACTCTCACATCTCATGGACCAGAATTGAGTTACCTGCTTATTGCTGAATCACTGGCAAGCAGAATGGAATTCCCAGTGTGAATTAGCTAATTAAGTATCACACCCTGGGGCTGAGCGGGGGCCCGGTGCCTCCCTGAAGCCCACAGCCACCCAGTACTGGCTGGGGAGCCAGTGAGTCCTGGACGGGTTCCCAGCAGCATCTGCACACTTTGCTTCTAATCATCAGAGTCTCCAAAAAGGTGGGTGTCTAGAGTCAGGTCAAGCACCCCATAGAACAGGGAGCAGGACTCCTAGAAGCTGTAAGCCCCCCACAATTAAAGAATAAAAAACAGCAATTGTCAGAGAAGACAGTTCACAACTGCCACCGATTTCCCACAAAGTTAGGGCCTCTTCCTGGGGCCTTCCTGCCCCTGTTCAATGCATTTGTCTCAGTTCCGCAAATGTCACAGGCCACTTTGATGGCCTGGCAGACACGGCGACCTCTGCAGGAATGTGAAGACAATTTGGAAAGGGTGCCAGCTTTAGAATTAGATGGACCTGAGTTTGAACCCTGGCTTTGCCATTTACTACCTGTGTGACCTGAGAAATGTTATCCAGCTTCTCTAAGCTTCAGTGTAGAAGTGGAGGTGATAATATCTTTTTCAACAGATTGTTGTGATGATTTTTTTCTAATCAGATAGTCTTGAGCACGTAATAGGCACTCAGTCAATGACTAAAATTTTGGACATCTTAAACATCCCTTGAGAGTCTAGCCAAGCATGCAGATTCCTGGGCCTAACCCTCAGACATTCTGGGAAGAAGCATCTGAGCCCAGTAATCTGCATTCTCAATATCCATTCCCAGGTCACTCTGATGTAAATGAATTACTAGCGGCACTGGGAGAAACCCTGCAAAACATTAATGCTGCTGGTGATATTGCACTGTTGTCAGTGACGTCCTGAGCATGACAAATACCTCCTGCAAGAATAAAATTCATCTTAATTTTAATTATCTAGCTATCATGAGTTGCAGCCATTAAAGATAATTAAATCTGCAGTTTTTAAAGCATGTCATGGGCCCCTTGGTAAATGCTGAATAATTCCAGTGGCACTCTCTTTGCACAAATCAACGGAGCACACTGACCTTGACGGAAAAGGTCTTCCAGGGAAGGGCAGCAGCCACCTCTACCTTAGCAGCCAAAATAAGACTCTTACTAAAATTACCAAGTACCAACAGACATCCTTTCAACCTCTCACCCAGATAAGTGAAGAGTCCGGTCCCACCTGGCTCTACAATTCTGTCTGTTCAATTGACTTCCTGCCCCAGGAAAGGTGAAGGGCCCAGAGAGCAAATGTGGACTCTCTCTTTCCCTCCTCCCTCACCCCACCCCAACCACCTTGGCTGTGCCGATGGTCCCAGGAGGACATCACATGCTCATTTCCTATTTCTCATCTCCCGGCCTCCAGCAATGATAGCACTGTTATCCTGAAGTCTGGCTTCTGCCTGTTATTGCAAAACTGGAAGAGGAGACATTTTGCAGAAGCTGTGACTTGGAACGAAAGGCGGGGAAGAGAACAGACATTCCATCCAGCATCTGGGAGTTGGGAGGGGAACTGAAGGACAGTGCAAAGGATGAGACTTGGTGGGGGGATGTGTGTGCTGGGAAGTAAACCCTAACAGATTAGGAGAGGTTTGAGAAGGCAAGGGCTGCAGACAAAGCCATGTTTGTGTTATGAATGGCCCTGGGCGTATCCTGCCTGGCTAACAAAGATGTGGCAGCAGTCATTCATGAAGAAATTGTGGTCTAGATGAGAGTGATCAGCTGTTCTTTTCTCAAGGGCAAACCAAGGGCAACATGAAATGAAATGAGGAGGGAGGAGCTCTGGTTCAAATTTGGTGGCCCCTTAGCAGACCTACTTGGAGTGCTGGTTAAAACACCCCTTCCCAGGCCCCACCCACTCCTCCAGCAATACGGATGGTTGCATAGATGTGGGACTCACTGGGTTAGTGGTTCCCAGAAGTCCCTGGCTGGTGGCCTTTTGTGGCAATGGCATTTTTTCTGTAGATTTTTCTGAGTAGTGAATGCATTTTTCCACAATTCATGCATCACATATGTAAAGCCCTTTATTCTCATAGCCACAGACGTTTGAAGATCTCCCTGGGCCCCAGGACTCTTAGTTTTGGGGCTCCTGCTTCACAGCAAGCATACTGAAATGTACCTACACCTCACTTTACCTAGGATTTTTCATACTACTTTGAAATGTTTTGTTTTGCTTGAGTAATATGTAATTTTGGGTCAGCAGTCACTTCTTGGAGATCGTCTGGTACTGGGGAATTTTTACAAAATAAAAAAAATTGAATCCACAAGTACTTTTCTGATGTCAGTTTCCTAAGCACTAAATTTAACAACTAAAGGAATGGATCTAATGTTATATTTTTCAGACATTTAGTTAAATTCTTATTAACTTTTACTTTGAAGCTTTGTTTTTATTTGTTTTTATTTATAAGTTGGATTTAGTTATCTGTCCCAGGTGCCCACCACTTTTCTGGGCCTCCACACACAGGTCCTTGGCACTGTGCTGTTAGACACTGTTAGTGTCTAATGGACCAAAACACCCTGCCAGCAAAAGCTCTGGGAGGTAATATTACTTTAGAGATGAGATTAAACTGCCAGCCACACAAAGTGACTTCTCTACAGTCACACAGCTACTAGGAGGCAGGGCCAAGACAAAAAGCTGTCTTATGATTCCAAGTGCTGTACTCTTCCATGGACAACAGAGAAAGTACTAGATGGCTTCTGAGCACATTCACCACTATTATTTCCTACATCATACAAGACTCATGGGAGTTGGTATCCAAGGCCTAAGGCCTGGGCAAATGGTAGGCTTGAAGATGGAGAAAAGCCAAAGATTCACTGGAAACAGTAACAGCCAAGCTCAGAGCTCACTGATCAAGTGGTTTTTCCCAATATCTATTGACTCATTAAATTTTCAAAGCACGTCATACATTGTTCACAGTAGGAATTGATCTCACTGGATCCCCAGCTGAAGGTAGGCACACCTGAAAGTGTGTTAGCAATGGAAAAGTTACTATCTAAGACACCCAGACAGAACAAAGTAAAATAACAAACAAGGAGGAAACACAGCTAAAGAGAGATGTTGTGCCTTCCCTGGGTGGGGACGTGTGTGGCTGGTAGGACTGTGAACAGGGACAGAATGAGGGCATAAAGGAGGAGAATGTCCAGTTCTCCATGAGGGGGTCCAGGAGAGGTGCAGACCCTGCACTGGTGACAGCAGCCAGCCTGGATCAGCGAGCCTTCTGGCTGCCTGAGCCGCCCGGGGCCCCTGAGCCAGCCCCGTAGAGATGTCCAGTAAATAGTGCGCTAGCAGTGCTGGGGTCTTCCCTGCAGGGCCACAGGCTTTCCTGAGTGGTGTCACAGAGAACACAGAGCATCTTAGCTTGTCTCCTTGGAATCTTTACCACATGGTACCCGTGAGCATTGTGGGAGTAAGATACAAAGTCCCAGGCTGAGCCTGGGACAGAGAAGTCTGGCCCACACTGAGCGTCCCCCTCTTTGAACCAACATCGATGATTCTCTCCAGGTTGGGCAAACCTGCACCGCCCCTGTGACCTTCCCGTGCAAAGCAGCGGAACCTCCCAAGGAAACCTGCAAAGAGAGCCTCATCCCCCGTTTGGGGGCATTTGCCTTAAGAGTTGCATCTATCAGGGACCCTGATAAGCACCAAACCTTCAACCTTTGACAAGTCTTGAGAAGGGTCCAGGTCTACCTGACTTGGGGAATGAGAATTTCACCTAGATCCTGGGAATCCCTGCTCAGACTTCTAACCAAACCTTGATTTCAGAGGGAGACTGACAAATGGTAGGCCTGGGGTGGTCCTGTTCATGGTTGGGGAGGAGCCTGGCAGTGGAGAGCGTGACAGCACTGCCTGGGCATGGGGAAGAGGCTGGAGGAGGGGGATGTCGCCACACAGATGGCAGGGAAGCCAGCGGGAATGGGGGGGGGGGCGGCCAGGGACAGTATGTGGAGGGAGAAGTAGAGATCCAGCCCTGGGAATATCAGCACTTCCGTAAGGGGGGGATTGAAGGAGGAGACTTCTCCTCAGAGGAGACTGAAGACAATTGCTCTGACAGGAGGGAGAGGACAGAGTGTTTTTTAAAGTCAAAGAAGTTCAACTTTCAAGGAAGGTCTGCATCTGTTCCTCAACATATGTTCTCCTTCCTTCTTCAATTGCAGTTAAATTTTTAATAAGTCATGTCACCGCCCCAAATAAAGACTGCATTTCCAAGCTTCTATTGCAACTAAACGTCGCTTTATGATTGAGTTCTGGCCAGCGGGATACGTAAGCGATTTGGCGGCTCAGCAGTTGGTAGTATCCATCAAAGCCAAAAGCAAAAATCAATCCACTGATATCCTGTGTATTTTTAATAACACAAGATTGGGAACAACCTTAAAAAGGTGGATCATTAGGCAACTGGAGAAACAAACTGTGGCTCATCCAAACACAGATATTCTTTATAGCAATTTTGTTTTAATGGAGCACACCCATAGGTGCTAATGTGGAAAGGTTGCCAAGTATTAATATTTAAATGAAAAAACAAGGGCCTGAAGAGAATGTGTAATATGCTAACATCATATATAAATGTGAGTATATACATGTACTGCTCTGTTTGGATATGCATTAAAAATCTCAGAAAGGACTCACAATAAAGCATGGGGGTGGAGATACTTGGGGGTCGGGGGGAGTGGAAGGAGACTTACCTCCTACTTCTGTGCACTTTTGAGCTGTTTGATTCCTACTATGGACATGAATTACCTGTTTTATTTTATAGTAGCTTTTTAAATACCATAAAACATGCCATTTTAAAATGTCCATAATTCAAGGGTCTTCAGTATATTCACAGAGTTTGTAGCCCCCATCACTAATTTCAGGGCATTTTCATCAGCCCAAACAGTAAGCCCACACCCGTGGGCCGGCTTTCCTGCGGCTCCTCATCCTCAGGCCCTGACAACTAGGAATCCACTTTCTGTCTCTAAATGTGCTAGTTTTGAACATATCACATACGTGGAATCAGACGACATGTGACCTTTGTAGCTGGCCTCTTTCACTTGGCATAATGTTTTCAGGGTTCACCCACACTGTGGCCCAGATCAGTGCTTCCTCCCTTTTATGGCTGAATAGTACTCCAGGGTGTGGATAGGGTCCATCCGCCCCGCTCCTGTGGTTGTGAGTCTATAGGGCCAGTTCAAACTCCACTGAGCTCACTGTTCTCTCCAAGATTCAGGCGTGTTTCTTGTATAATTGCTCCTGACATTGTTGCAAGTCTTTGGTTAATTTCCAGAGCTCTGAAAAGTTCATTGTGACAATTTTTGACAGTGTTCTTGTTGCCTTTACGGAGATTGAATTTTTAGAGATCCTTACCCTGACACTTCAAAGTGCTTCTTGAAATTGCCTGTTTTATAAATAAACAAATTTCATAAATAAATATTTTCCTTTAAAGAGTGAATTGGAGGAGGGGTTCATGAAAATGTAATGAAGTATTGTAATATAAAACAACTAACCTAATGCCTGCACTATGGTGAGTGCTCGATACTGAAAACAACAGCTCTTCTGCTTATGTCCTCATGTCCTCCTGGCCGGCGTTGAGGGGACGAGTGGCACAGCAGGAACCAGAGCACCCCTCTCCTGGCCCCAGGCCCAATGCCTTTGGGTGCACAGCACCCTGCCTCTCTCACCTCACCACAAATGATCTCTGTATTTAAGAAGCTCTTATAGCCTCTTAAGTGTATTGATGCAATCTCCACATATAATCTGCAGTACAATTTTAAGATGTGACTCTTGGGAAATCTAAGAAAATGTAACTCAGTGATCCCATGCAGATCAGTACAGACAACACCAGCAGAAAGCTCATCTCTTCTCTCCTGCTTCCAGTAGTCACTGAGAGGCCACCGACTCCCCAGGGGAACCACTCCTGACACCCCGATTCCTCACGTGGCCTTCCCATGCCACGGAAGATGTGTGGCGCTTCTAGGACAGCATCTCCCCACCACATGGGACCAAGAAGGGCCTGGAAGACTGCCCACCTCAGCACCTCATTCCCTTGGATCCTCACGAGGGGCCCAGTGGGGTAGCAATGGCACTTTCCTGGCTCTGTCTGGACTCAGCCTTTCCTTATAACTTCAGGGAGAACAAGGGCTTTTGCAAAGAATAAAGGCAGACTAGTAAATAGGAAGAGAACAAGTTCTGAGTCAAGCAGAGCTCAGTCCAAAGCCCCATTTCACACTTTACTGGTATGTGATTTGGACACATTTCAGACCTCTCTGAGCCTCTGTGAAGTAGGGATAAAATTACCTTTTTTTTGTTAAGTTATTGTAGAAATTGTACATTACAGCTCTGGCCAGGTGCTGTGAAGGCCGCAGCCCTTGGGAAGAAGCCATTTAGGGTTAACTTCAAAGTCCAGGCCTGGATTTTTATATTTGGCTCAGGAACATTTCTGTCTCCTCTTCTCACTTAACCAGACCTAATAAACTCCTCTGCAGGCACAGAAGCCTTTCCCATATAGTCAATGACACTGTCGTTTCTCTGACCGTGATCTATTGGTCCAAGAAAAGAGGACTTGATCCTTTACAACCCCTGATTCATTTTAACTCAGAGGAGTTGACCAGAGGAGTTGACCTGCAAAGTTTGGCATTTCCATTTTGTCTGGAGTGATTTTAGCCTAAAGTTTCACTTTCTGAGCTAAGGGTCGGTGAATCATTGAAAGAGCACATGTTTTTTGCCTTTTAATGAATCCAAGGACAATATGACAGACTTCCACGTATGGGGGAAAGTGGAATGAACAAATGCATCACAAAGCATGTCCTGTGGTTAGATGCTTATCCTGGGAGAGGAGTTAGGGGGGCTTTTTGAATTTTGAACTACTCCAACCTGACCAGTTTCTCAATTACTAACTACCTCAACCCCAAATTACTCTTTCTTCTTTCTCCTACAATGCTTTCCAGTAAGGAAGCAAATACATTTAGAAAAGATTGTCTTCAGCCTTGTTGCCTAAAAACAATGTTACATACATTGTTTTTCTTCCTTAAAATCCACTACCCCTGGAATTTTGCTTCCGAGAACAAAAAGGCAGATAAAGAATCCAAAACAGGCGTCGTTAAAAGTGCACCCAATATTGGAATTAACAAATGGCATCTCAGTAGATAGAATCCAGGGAACCCAATGTACTGTGTTACTTTTTAATTTATAATCAATTATCAATTAAACATAATTCCTCTGTGAAATCCTGAAACATGTGAGGAGTATTACACCTTAAAGTTGAAATATTCTAAGATAGAGCTTGTGTCTATTTATGGCACACATTCTTTCTCTTAAAAAAAAGAAAAGCATTAAAAATGCAAATATACAAAACAGGTCATTTCTGGTAATTGAGTAGCCTACAGGATGCTGGCTTGTTGCCAGGTAGACCACCTAATATCACCCTTAAATATTAAGTTTCAAGGGACCATGTTTCTGTCCAGTGGGGTAATCTGCTTTCAGGAAGCAACTCTTCCTGCCAAATGGATGGCAACAAAACACTTGCATCCTAGGCCAGGGGGAGGCTCAGGGGGAGGCCGGCAGCAGAAAGAGAAGGAGGTGCTCCTCCAGCAGGATAGCCCGCAAGCGGCAGAAATTTCTGCAGAGCTTTTTGGATGGAACCAAAGACTCTTTGGTGACTAGACTAGTAAAGACTGTTCTCTAAAAATGAGCTCTGAGGAAGTATGTTCTCCAAAACGCAGAATAAAGACCAACCTACATCAAAGTAATGTTCTAGCAGGGAACTGAAGATGTCAGACGGAACTGGACCAAACACGGGCGTGTGTGCATGAACACAAATGCACATGCACACACCAGCTATTTTTACTAAGCAAGAGCAAACAAAAAGAAGTCTGTTTCTTAGCCAAACATGACCAAATAATGCCTTATAGCCATAGCTCACATTTGTTAAGAAGCAGTGAGAGAATGGGACTTTGAAAGCATAGGGCAGAATTTCGTGGCCAGTGCACCTGACTTTGGGAGAAGCTGGACTTACTGTTGCGTCTTCATTCATATCAGCGTGCACTCAGAACAGCTTTTCTTTTATTAAATAATAGATACAACAGAAAAGTGTTTCTTTTATTAATTCTAGCAATAATTGTTTTAGTTACTCATTGAAGGCAAATTTCAAAACTGTCTCAGACTTAGGCTTACCTTCAAATGACAAGGCTGCTTTGTACTGTTCGTTATTAAGTGACACCTCATATGCATTTGCTTTCAATTGCTTGCTAACAGAGTTTGCTGAAATACAAAGTCTGATCATCCTGAACTTGAAAACGCAGTATTGAAATTATGAATCCCTAGGGTTAATGAAGTAAAACAAGAAAAATCAGGAACATTTATTGAGCCCCTATTACTAGGCACTGTGGTAGGTAATAAGTACATGTTACTGTCTAGAATCTTTACTAGACTCTTCAAGATGTTATTATTTCCTCCATTTTCCTATTACCAAACAGACGGTCAGAGAGGTTAAACCACTTGCCCACAGTCACACAGCTGGTAAGAGTGAGTTGGGATTTTTAACCCAGACCACCTGAGTCTTGAAGTAGAACTCTTAATCATATAAAACCAAACCAAACTTTCACTCTTTATCTTGTTAAACCAAACTTATTTTATTTCAACAAAACAACATCATCCATCATATTAATGTTATTAGCCTGAATTTCATTTGTTTTGCCATTTTGTTTTTATCTAATTTGTAAATTTATCCTGGTTTTATAATTATATTAGATCCACCAGTATAAGGACTGGTAGACCATATTAATTTTAGTTTGCAAACTGTACCTAATTTTAGTTTCTTTGTGCTTCAGTAGCATAAAAAGTGATTCAGGTTTATACCATATATCTGTAAGAAATTTTTCCTTTAAAAAGGGGTCCCTCCTTTACATATGTTTTACAAACACCAGTGTAAATTAAGAACAATGGCCACTTCCTTAGCAAAAGCTTGTCTTCTGTCCAGTGTAAATCTTGAGCATTAAAAACTATTTGACTGACACTGGTAATTCATTTGATCTCTCATTTTCATTTTCACAGAGCCTTTTCTCTTGAGAGTTTAAGAAGCAGTATGGAAAATTTTCACCAAATTATGATGTCCACTAAACTATCAACATTCTGAGAACCAGGAGGTGTTATTAAAATCACATTAACAACTGCCTGGCTTTCCATGGTATTTGTTCTCTCCATACTGCAAAATGCTTTTAGATACAGTATCGCTCTATCTTCTCATATCCTGAGGAAGTAGATAGTGGAAAGCCTTGTGTCACGACCTCACATACAGAGAATCTAAAATACAGAGGTTAAATAAAACTCACAAGAGAATTCACATCAAGCAATGATGTCTATATACTCAGTTACCTTTAGAGTATAATTAGATTTCACATCTCCTGGGAAATTCACATATTAATTTTAAGAAGCCGTCAGGTGAAGAGGTCTCTGCCTGAGTGGGCCCGCATTCCCATGATTAGTAGGATTTGGAGTTCAGAGTGATGGGCCAGGGAGTGGCCAGGGTCTGGTTTGACCCTTAGCTCTATCACTTACCAGCTTTGAGACCTTGGGAAAATCACTTAACTTTGTGGACCTTGGTTTTCTCATCTATCAAATGGGAATCGTTATAGCCCCTACCTGATGGAATCATTTCGATAATTAAATAAGACAGTATATGCAAAGGGTTTAGCACTGGCTTCGCACAGAGCATATACGAGGGCATGACAGTGGTTTCCGTCAGTAGTGGCAACTGTGCTAATGTGTATTTCTGTTCCTCAAAGTGAGCATCAGACACAGAGACCCTTGAATCGTAGAAGACCTCCAGGCATGGGGAGCAGGAGAATCGCTGTAAGAGCAAGAGGCTACAGCAGCTCGTGACCAGAGGCAACAGCTGATTATGGATCATTGTTCAGGAGGCTTTCAGACTGAGCTCAATATGGTCTACACAGTGGATTTACTCTCCCCAGAGGGAAAGTTGTTTCAAAGTGGATCCATTCAGCAACTCAAAATCCTCAAGGACCCAAGTAATTACATACTCTTCAGTCTACCATGCTTGGCCCTCTGACTGCTTCCCTTCGTCTTCCCAAGATGGTTGCCACATCCTGAGATTACAGACAGCTACAGTAAAGTTCAGCAGAGGACAAGGGGCTATTTCTTCTCTGCCTATTTTTTTTGATATCATTAATCTACAATTACATGAGGAATATTATGTTTACTAGACTCCCCCC
Organism: Manis javanica; assembly: GCF_040802235.1. Taxonomy (NCBI): domain Eukaryota; kingdom Metazoa; phylum Chordata; class Mammalia; order Pholidota; family Manidae; genus Manis; species Manis javanica. The sequence continues at coordinate 72,285,258 of NC_133168.1, forward strand.
ATCAGCAAGTCCCCCCTACATACCCACATACAGTCACTGTCCATCAGTGTAGTAAGATGCTATAGACTCACTGCTTGTCTTCTCTGTGTTGTACAGCCCTCCCCGTGCCCCACCACATTATACATTGCTAATCATAGTGCCCCCCTTTCTTCCCCCCCACCCCTTATCCCTCCCTTTCCACCCATCCTCCCCAGTCCCTTTCCCTTTGGTAACTGTTAGTCCATTCTTGGGTTCTGTGAGTCTGCTGCTGTTTTGCTCCTTCAGTTTTTTTCTTTGTTCTTATACTCCACAGATGAGTGAAATCATTTGGTGCTTGTCTTTCTCTGCCTGGCTTATTTCACTGAGCATAATACTCTCTAGTATCTGCCTATTTTTGAGAAACAAAAAAACCTTTCCCAAAAACCTCCAGATTTCCCCCCAGGTCTCAAACACCACCAACTCAGAGTTTGGCCAGAACTGGTCATGTAGTCACTGTAATAGTCGCTGGACTACCATAATTGTCCTAGAGTCATCAAGATTCTGCTTCTAGGACTGGAAATGGGAAACACAGAGAGGACAGAGACCTGGACAGAATTAGGTTCTGTTAGCAGAGAGGCTGTCACATAGGCTGCCACCATATCTGCACATATCTGACACCTACTATGATTTGAAACACCAAAGTGCCCTCCTGAAAATGGGTCTACATGTACATAACATTGCATGAATGTGTGGGCATGCATGTGTGTTGCAAAAGTAGACATTAACACATTGTGATTCTGCTCTATGCCTTTGGGTTTCTGTAGCAAACGTTCTGAATAAGCATGTCCCTCAGAACTGTGTATCCATTCAAGTCTCAAAGCACCAAACGCTATAGTCACAATAAGAATGGCAGACAAGATGATCCGCAGCCATCCAAGAACGCAGACATACAGTGAGGGACATGTTTTAAGGCTCATCCCTTCATAGACTGGGACCCAAGGCCACCAAATGGAAAGGCTCAGAGACATAACTAGAGGATCTTTACCAATTTCCAACTGGACTCCCACAGGCCTCACTTTTGCCCAGTGTTTAACATCTCCACTGGTCTGGCTATTCTCCAGTTCCAACTTCTGGAAAACTATTCTAGGAGGCTCAGGAATTTTGGGCAAGAGCAACGATCTCAGAGAAAGGAAACTGCCCAAACCTGACACTTCTGAACCTCGGGGACCTGGCTGGTCTCACAAGGAAGACAGTTCCAGGAGAAAACGAAGTGTCCTGCATTTAGCAGCTGCCCCTCTGAAAGTAAGATCAAAAGAAGAAGAAATGCCTCTGGTCTGCCTTAAACCAAAGAACAGCTGGTCTGGCTATCAAAGTTTCCAGACAGAGTATCCAAAATGGTGGTTAACTCCCCAGTAGTCATTCCATGTCCCCAAACGTTGTCCAAACTACTCATTGGAACTCATTTCCCCTGGCCAGGGGGTGACTTAGCAACAGAGACAAAATAGTCAGGTGACCCAGCCCTGGCCACCAAGATGTAGGGGAGGCTGGGAAGGGTGCCTTCCCTCCTGAGAGAGAGTTTCACAACCTCCAGGGAGGAAGTCCATCTCTTTCTTTCCTGGTGGCCTCTCCTGGCACCATATTCCCAAGTGTTAGTAACTATTCCCTTCCTGGTAGGAAAGAGAATGCATCTGGGAAAGAAAAACACCAGTTCACAGTTCGTGGACATTATTCTCTGAATGTGTAGGGCTGTAGAGAGTACTGACAGACCGTTTGGTATAATTCTGGAGTTTGTCTTTGATTCTCAAGGATTAAGGGAAAGAAAAGGACCCTTTCCTATTCTCAGTTTAACTCACTCAACTAGATTATAATGTGACGACGGCATTGTGATTTGAACTTGAACATGAGGAAATTAAAAGCAGATGTCTGGAAGAAGTTGTTTTGCGTCTTTAAAAAAAAATCCACCACTTCAGAATGATTCTGATTTTCCATTTCTATGAAGAAATGAAGCTCAATGCTTTTAATCCTAAAAGTGCTCATTCAGAATCCGAGGATCATAGTGGCAAGACAGAAGTTGAAAACCGCCCACAGGATATCTCCCTGGTAATGGCCTCTGCCTCCCTCAGGCTTTGATCTCCCAGATCCCACTGGGAAGGCAGGGGTAGAAAGCTCAGGTGCCACAGAAAGATAATGCTGGTGAGTCATCCTCACAGGACTTTTTTCCCTCTGAAACCAGACTTTGTTTAAGACGTGACCTTTGAGATGAGACATGACATCGGCTAGCTGCAAAGCCAGTTGCCGACAGCCACATCAGTGAGGATGTGATGACAGACAGTACGTGTTGGTCTCCCAACAAAATATCTATTATATTTCGACTCACTGGTGTGGACGAAAGGGTGTGATTAGAAAATATATGTGGCACTTCTTCATGAATTACAAAGCCCTCCATGAATACGATTCCTTACCGTCATTCATTGCCATCCATGTCTAAGCACAGCCATTCCTGCATCAATGCATGAACGGCATTCTTCCAATTTTTAGTCCTGGCTTACACTTTCAAAGGTTATCAAAGTCTCTAGCTCCTTGAGTGCGGACACCATACCTTGAGGATAGGAATCACTTCAGTTTCCAACATAGCACTCACAGAGAGGAGATACTTGGAGCCAGCAGTAGATGTGCATCGAAAATGGGGCCTGATCCCTAGGGGGCAACATCGTCAAACACACTGGGGAGGTCTGGCAACAGCCAGCAGAGGGCGGTGGCAGGCGGAAGCAGAGCTGCTCAGCAGAGAAGGAAGCAGTGCCACTGTGCAGATGAGCCAGGCTCCAAAGCCTAGTGCTTGGGAATAGCCAGACAATTTGGTTTAGGCGGCCTCCCCTCGGAGCTTAGCTGCTACGATGTGCTGCCTTCCCCCCCACATCCCTACGCTGTCTCGGGACAGCCATCGACTGTCACATCCAACGCCACACATATACCCACATCCCACTGCATCCCCCCGCCCCAAGAGCTGGCCATTACAAATCCATCTATAGCATCAGGATTCTGCCACTTCTCTAGTAAAAATCAGGACGATAAAATATGAATAGACAAATGGAATCCAGAAGAGTGTACTGTGAAGCACAAATGGAGGGAAGTAAAGCACCTACAAATAGCTGATCATGGCAATAGTTACCATTGATTACCTATGTACCAGTGCGGGACAGATAAAAGACACACTCCCCTCCTGTAAGAGCTCATTTTCCAAAGAAGCTTGGGACTAATAAGCAGATGACTACAGTATGATATGGCATGGCCATGACAGAAAAGAGTCACCAGGTGCAGCCTGGGAGGGCCAGCAAATACTTCCAGGAGGAGGGGACAGGAGCAGCCCTGCTGATAGCTTTAATGCCACTGGTCACTTACCCCCATGAGCCAGAAAAGTGTCATAATAATCTGCAATGACTAGATGTGAATGGTGCCCCTCCCTGGTTTGCACAGCCACATGGATGAACTTGCATCAGAACAAGTTTTGAAAGATAGCTAGGGGGAGCAGGTAACTGAAGGGGCTGGGGAGACAGATTGGGGTGGCCTGGGAGGGGAGGGATTCCAGGCAGAGGGAATGGCCTGAGACAGGTCCCTGTGGCTGGAGCATAGGCCCCAAGAGGAATGGAGACACAAAGTCCCAAAGGTAGACAAGGGCCAGGTCACATAGAAGGCCTGTTATATCATGGCAAGGAGCACAGATTCTGTTCTGAAGGCTAAGAGGTGTTTGGGAGAATTTTCTAACCATGGCAGTATCATAAATGTGGTTTCAGAACTATTATTGTGGCAGCATTATGGAGAACGGATAGAATACAGAGAGACTTTGGGTGGGAGGACCCGTGAGGGGCTTCCTGCATGATCCAGGGAGACATCACAAAGACCTGCGACCGGACGATCATGTGGGGGTGGAAGCAGAGGAAGGATTCCAAACTCGTGCAGGAGGTGGAAGAGATCAGGTGTACAGACCAAATGATCGTGAGTAATGTGGGAGAGGCAGGAGTCTAGGATGACTCCCGGATCCTGGCGCAGGTCACAGTGAGGATGGCGACAGTTTCCTTTGGTGAGGCCTGGGACTGGCTCACCCAGTGCCGCATGATCAGCACCAGCCACAGGGACTAGCATATAGTAGGTACTCAAGAGGTATTTATGGAATGAATGTGAGCATGAAAGCCTGAGTGAGGGATACAAATGAAGCGCTACTGGAGGGCTGGGCGTGTAATCATGGCACCTGTTGAGTTTGAGATGCTCATGAGATGAGGACACACTGCAGGCATCTGTACCTATGAGACGAACTCAGAGATCTGGGTAAAGCTATGGGTGGGGAGCACCCACATTGACATGGGGGTTGGGGGAGAAGGAGGCTGGCCAGCCAAAAGAAATCACAGTCAGATCTTGGGAAACCCCAACAGTTTCAGAGAAACATGAGTCCTCAGATGAGATTTTAAAATAATGGCAAAAAAGAAAGTTGTTAAAGAGTTTCAAGAAGGAAGGGGCTTTGAAGAAATAATTGCTGAAAACTTCCCCAAACTGGGGGAGGAAATAATAGATCAGACCATGGAAGTGTACAGAACTCCCAACAGAAAGGATCCAAGAGGACAACACCAAGACACATAATAATTAAAATGGCAAAGATCAAGGACAAGGACAGAGTTTTAAAGGCAGCTAGAGAGAGGGAAAAGGTCACCTACAAAGGAAAACCCATCGGGCTATCTTCAGACTTCTCAACAGAAACCTTACAGGCCAGAAGAGAATGGCATGATATATTTAATGCAATGAAACAGAAGGGCCTTGAACCAAGAATACTGTATCCATCACAACTATCATTTAAATATGAAGGAGGGATTAAACAATTCCCAGACAAGCAAAAGTTGAGGGAATTTGCCTCCCACAAACCACCTCTACAGGGTATTTTAGAGGGACTGCTCTAGATGGGAGCACTCCTAAGACTAAACAGATGTCACCAGAGAAAATAAAATCACAGCAAAGAAAGCAGACCAACCAAATACTAACTAAAGGCAAAAAATAAAATCAATTACCCACAAAAGCAGTTAAAGGAAGCACAAAAGAGCACAGAATAAAACAACCAACATATAAAGAATGGAGGAGGAGGAATAAGAAGGGAGAAAAATAAAGAATGACCAGACAGTGTCTAAAATAGCTCAATAAGTGAGTTAACTTAGACAGTAAGATACTAAAGAAGCTAACCTTGAACCTTTGGCAACCATGAATCTAAAGCCCACAATGGCAATAAGTACATATCTTTCAATAATCACCCTAAATGTAAATGGACTGAATGCACCAATCAAAAGACACAGAATAATAGAATGGATAAAAAAAGCAAGACCCATCTCTATGCTGCTTACAAGAGACTCACCTCAAACCCAAAGACTATAGGAACAAAGAAAGACTGAAGGAACAAAACAGCAGCAGAATCATAGAACCTAAGAATGGACTAACAGTTACCAAAGGGAAAGGGACTGGGGAGAAATGGAGGGAAGGGAGGGATAAGGGTGGGGAAAAAGAAAGGGGGCCTTACGATTAGCATGTATAATGTGGGGGGGCACGGGGAGGGCTGTGCAACACAGAGAAGACAAGTAGTGATTCTACAGCATCTTACTACACTAATGGACAGTACTATAATGGGGTTTGTGGGGGGAATTTGGTGAAGGGGGGACCCTAGTAAACATAATATTCTTCATGTAATTGTAGATTAATGACAACAAAATAAATTAATTAATTAAAAAAAAAAACCTGAGGGAGCTTGGAAACAGGTATCTCCCTAGTCAAATCTATCTAGTGAGGACATACCTGGCTTACACCTTGATTTTAGTCTTTTAAAACCATGAACAGAGGACCCAATGAAAATGTTCTAGACTCTTCACTATGAGAACTGTGAGTTAATAAATTTCTATTCCTTTAAGCTGATAAATTTGTGGTAATTTGTGATCAGCAAAATAAAACCTAATACATCTGAAAAAAAAAAAAAAAAGAAGGAAGGGGCATCCCAGGTCCCTGGGAAATCAAGTAGAATAGGGACTGGAAATTTTGCCTTCCATTTAGCGACTAGGAGAACAGAAGTCACATGGCCCTGGCTAGCAGGAATGCTGAGACCCTCGCACTGCTGGCAGGGTAAGATGAAGTCGAGCTAAAGCCATGGGAGGATGGAGCCTGAGAAACACCAGGCAGGAATGTGGGGGAGCTGGCCTGGACAGGCGGAAGCCATTTGCTAAATTTTCAGAAATTTTGCAATCTGGTGTTAAACACAGCCATTATTAAAAACTGAATTATACAAACTTAGAAAAGGAATATATTATACTAAAAACAAAAGTAATAAACACCTAAAACTCATCACTTCCTAATTATTTACATTTTTCTATTTTCTAGGCTGTAAAGGTTATTGACATCTATGGTATCTACACGGTAGAAACACTATAAAACTGTGTGCTCCCGTGCATGCCTTCCCGACTCCGCATTAGTGATGTCACAGTGTTAGCTTGGAGCAGGCCGTGGTGGCCATATGAACACCATGTATCAAATGTTATAATTCAGAGCCCTTTTCCTCCAGAAAGCCGGTTGTTAGCATTTACCGGCACACCACTGAAACCAGGCCAAAGGGTGTCACCCTCCATGTTTCTCCCCGGGGGGGTGACATTGATGTCAATCAGAAAGGTGAGGCTGGTGTAGGAGTGGGGTTGACAGAGGAGGGTTTAGACAAGGATGGTTCTTAGCTTCAGGGGATGCCAGTGTCACCATTCTAGAGAGTTCTCTCCAGGTTGATGCAGAGGCCAGCTAGCAAGGACGCAGAGGATTCGGGGACAAGGAGTAGGTAGGTGGCAGGGAACCAGGGTGCCATTTGCTTGACCTGACACTCCAGGCTACATTTCAGGGCCACATGGATGGGGTTGGGGGCAACAGCAGACTGTCCAGCCCCCACTCCCTAAGGGGGAGGGAGTTTTCAGTTCTCATTGCCTCGGGTCAGGCTACTCTGAGCCGTAGGCAGTGGGGGGAACCAGGCTGGGGAAGTCAGGATCTGGCAACCAGGCAGTGGGAAGTGAGATTTATTTACTTAAAAAAAAAAAGATCAATAAAATAATTTTGAAAAAATCTGATCTTTGGGGTAACATGAATCACTGGCTACACTCAGTGGTGTAACTCAGGGAAGAGGCAGCCACAGAACCGAGGTGTGTTGTCTGTGGAGAATTAAAAAATAGCAAAAAAACCAACTAATTAGCCTGCTTTTATTATTGCCGTATGTGACAGTTCTAAACAACAGCAGTGGTAAAACACGTCCCTTTTGAGGCAGACGGCTCCCAGGGCCACCCTTGCACACAGATGTGTATTTGTGCCAATGTTCTAGGTGATCAGTTGATTGTATTAGAACACTGACATGTTCTTCTGTTCCTATCTGTGGTGTTAGTTTCGTAGAATCACTTATTTTTAGTGTTGTGACAACATGTATCAAGGGTCCATGATGTACTGGCTGTCAGGTTTGGAGGTAAAGAACATTCTTCAAGATGTAATGTGATCTTTAGCCAAAATTGGTAGAGAGCCTTATTTTGTGTGCTCAATAAAAGAAGCCAGAAGTTGACTATGAATCACCACTTCGCTGTTATTCTCGCACTGGACGCTGCAGAGAAGAAAGAGCTTTTAGGCATAAAAAGGGCTCTTTCAAAAGACAGAAGCCAGCAGGATGTGGGAGGGTTGACCAGGAAGCAAGCTCTGGTGCATCTCAACTTTATGACCTGAGAAGTATTGTCAACTGCTTGGAGCCTCAGTCTCCCTGTTTGTAAAATGAGGCTAGCAAGACCTGACTGGCTACTTGCCGGGTTATTGTACGGGTCAGTGCAACAGGTATAGGAAGGAAGGGGCTGTACATATGACACAGGGTGCTTCCCGGAATCCAAGAAGCAGGAATGTACGGCCCAGAACGAGCGTATCTGAGAAAGTCAAATACAGCTTTAGATCTGGAACTCCAGTTTCCACTGAGGATTCAGTGTGCTTAGCAAAGTCTGGGGATCTAAGTGGGAGGTGGAACTTGGGCCCTGGGCGAGGAGGTCAGGGGCCGGGCCTGGGCTCTCCCCAAGTGGGGCTCACCCCGGGAAGCCAAGTGGCAAAGAAGATCCCACGGAACCGTGATTGAGTGGCAGACCTGCGCCTCACCAGCTCAGGGGGGGCTCTGTCTGCCTGGGATGGAAAAGCCCAGAAGCAGCCCTGAAGCATCCCCAGTACCACCTGCCTACTGGCAAATTCGATTTGTCACCAGAAGCCTCTTCACTCTTCATTGGCTTTGCTGCATTTTTGAAGGGTGGATGTTTCTTCTGTAAAGGAGGGTGGTTTTGAACCCCTGTGAATCCTGTGAACCCCACCACACCTCACAAATTAAAAGGGAAATAAAAAAAACCAAAATGCCCTCTGGCCTCTTTGGGGCTTGCTCTTCACGGACGGTCCTCTGCAGTGTGCGGTTCCTCTGCACTGCCTGAAAGCAGACGGGGAGCTGCTTGGTGGTGTGGCACAGTGGGGGGCTCCCCATCCCCATGTCCCTCCCAGGCTGAGCGGGGGCTGGGGCCCCTCTGCCACAGGGCAGGGAGGGAGAAGGGCTGGGGAAGCTGCTCTGAGCTTCCAGGCCAGGCCTTCCCGGAATGAAAGGAGCTTCTCCACACAGACCTCCAGGCCTCCTCTGGAATTTAGGTAGCTAAAGGCAGAGACAGGTCACTGTGGAAAAGTACCTGCTACCCTGCTAATAAACAGGGTGAGGCCGAGAGTACAGGACAGATCAGATTGGAGGAGACAAGCCATCAGGCTGGCCCTGCGTTTCAGACGGGCTGACTGCAGAGCGGGTCAGGCAGGGAGCCGCAGTCCCGTGACTTGCTCTTCCCGCCTGGAGAGAGGCCAGGTGTGCTTCCCTCCCAGGTGGAAGCCTTCCCCTCTGTGAGTCACCCCCTCTCTATGCACCTGCCTGCCTCCAGCAGCCCAACCCGCCGTGCCAGTTAACAGCTCATGTTTCCCATGGGCTTGACAATCTGTCTTATCGGCAATTCCTCAAAGTTCTGAGGTGAGCTAGTAGGAAATTCTAACCTGGAAAACCTTGCAGGTTAGGAACCACGGGCAGGCACTCCCAGTTGGTTACTGGCCCATCTAGAATCAGCCTCCGTACATTTCTAGTGCATTGCCCAAACTGCCAAGCCATGCTGCTGCTTGTTCTCCAAATATAGTATCTGTGAAGTATGCCAGAGTCTTACCAGGCAGGATTTTTACAGCACAGAAAGAAAGCAAAGCCGGTGTCAAGGTTCATTAACTTCACCTCAGTCCCTTCCTGAAAATTGACACACTGAGATGCAAGGCTGCCTTTTAAAGCTCCATGTGCATGCGATGCAAATTTGTATTTGCTTGGTATATACATTTTTGTGTCTATTTTGAGCCAGTTGCTGCCCTGCATCAAGATAGTTTTAACTCTGATATTCTGGATCTAAAATAATCTTCTGTGGTATTTCCCATCCCTGGGCCCTCTCTGCATCTATTTCCAAACCATTTTTCTGCTCATGCTCATTGGCGTTCACCTTGAAACAGCTAAGAGACACAGAGAAACCCAACCTTCACATTTAACAGAGGCCATGCAGGCCTTTTCCGTGGTAAAGCTGAGGGGAGTATGAATCTCAGAAGCAGCAACCAGCTAATAGTCCTTCTGTCCGAGCTGGCTGTCTCCCCCAGCCATGTCCAAAAGCCTTCACTATAAATGTGCAGAGGAAGTAAACGTAACCACACTGGGGCTAAAAAAAATTACACCGGTTTCTTTATGTGGCTTTTGTAAATCAGTATAATTACATCACATTTCCACCTCGAACATGTGATAATAAGGTCAGGATTACCCAGTAAAAGGCAGAAAAAAAACCCAAACAAAGTATCACCATGTGGCACCTTCCTACACAGGCTGTTTTTTCCCTTGGAGCTGACAATGAATCATTTGTTGACATCACTGGAGCTATCACATGGTGACACGAAATGCGTGGAGTGACACCAAACTAAGCAGGAACGTTGCTGGGGCGGCCTGGCCCTAGAACTTCCTTGTAGAGGCCAAGTGTGACTGGCTGTTTCTCTGTACTGTATGGAATTAAATAACCATGTGTCAAGAGTTACGGCCACTGCCTTGCAACCCTGAACTGTGAAATGTGCTGGCAGCACCTAATACCTCTTGCAAAACATAATTATACATACCAGTGCTTGGAGAGTTTGCATGGAAATCATCCAGGTCGACTTAAAATAGTAACAAAGACTGAGTGTAAACCTGTGACAGAGATTCTCTGCAAAGGGACCGGGAATAAGAAGAGTGATAAGACTTTTAGCATCAGATGGAGATTGCTCCATTCCGTGATGAGAGTTACACTCAGAGATGGCTAACCCTCCGACTCTGATGGCCCTCTTCTGTGCAAAGTAGATTTGGAATTCTTAAGGCTATGTGTTTATGCATTGATATCCTCAGTCCCTCCACATTGCAGAGATGTACTGAGGCACCCAGCTACAATGGTGGGGGCTTTGAGGTGTTTGTTTTTAAATATATTTATCATTTGAATGTAATTCAGTAATTTTCTGGAGTGAAAAGACCTGGAGTAGACTGGGCAGCATCCACCATCAAGAGCCAGAAATTTCATACCTGCTCATCTTCCAACCTGACTGTCTTGCCAAAAGACTGTAATATTTATTCACAAGGAACTTCAGGAATACATAGGATACTAGCTGGGAAAATTCACCATGGCAGGCTCCTTTGTACCAAAAATGTTATAAAAGGGGCCCCTCAGCATAGCTGCAGGGGAGTTACATTAGCACATTTACCCACTAAATCATCATTACAAAAATTAAAAAATAAAATGCAATTGATCACAACAACGAAGACAACATTTATAGTGCTTACCTATTTTCCAGATTTTGATGAAATAAATACTTGGTTAAGTGTTCACTAATCAGACACTGTTTAACTGCACCATGGTTTCGTCTAGGTGATAGTATACTGCTCCATGCTGACTGACTTTGCATCTGACACCCAGACACATACGGGGTCGTACATCTAGCTTACGGAGATCCCCAGTTCTCTGGTAACCCTAGTCCCCATGTTCCAAAGGGTTGGATTGGCCCCATTTGTCCTGTCACCTGCCTCCTGTCCACAGGAGTGAGTGCCAGAAGTGCCCAACCTGCCCAGGCTTAGCCACCCACTGGCCCTTCTCCTGGAAAATGAAATGGAACAAAAAAATCTTTCTCATTAGCTGGACCTACAATATGTAAACAGTAGCCAGTGACCGTGTTCCTTCCCTGGCACTGAGGACAGGGGAGAGTGGTCTACAGAAATCAGAGAGAAAGCTCTGATTCCTCCCCAGGCTTCAGTTGGGTCCCCTTGCCAAGGCCCAGATGCAGGTTCATTCGGGGTTCCATTTGGCAGATTTCAGGCTGAAATCTAAAAACTTGTATTTTCCTTGTTGGTTTAACTGTGGGCAATTTTTGTCTCCTGCAACCAAGAGTTCTCTAACTAGTAAGTTCTTATCTCAGAATCACCTGATGCTGTGGGGCTTTGGGCTCCAGGCTAATTTAACATTGAAAGCCCGGAGTTCTATATGCAAAGGTTTCTGGAGACTTGGGTGTGAGCTCTAGCCCTGTTCATTCTGAGGATATGAATTTAGCAAGTCCTTTAGTCTTAAAGCATTTTAGTTTCCTCAACTGTAAAATGAGAGATAGTAACTAAAAAATGATCATGTGATAAAACTCCAAAAACTTAGCTTTGGGGTAAAATCCCAGCTCTGAGAGCCTCAGTGGCCCCACTGGGTTGTCTTAAAATCAGGAAAAAATATAGGTCACTGCACTTGGCATATGACAAGTCCTACATAACAGGTGCTTTTGTCACCACTATTACTGCCAGTGTTCCTTCTCTTCCCCATGATTGTGGAAGTTCTTCCTAATCTAAAAAGATCAATTCCCTAAATAAAGGGCACACTTAGAGAACCTTTCTTAACAAATCAATTCTGACTGTTTCATCTCCCTTACTCAGCTGGTGGTGTTTAGCTCTCTGTGATACAACTTCCCAGCTCTGGGACTGGCTGTCTAGCCTGTAAGCATTGAGACAGCAGAAAATAGATTTTTTTTCCATCTTTGAAGAAAAGGAGATTCAGTCAGATCATAAGGGAGGTGCTGCTAGCTCTGGAGACAGGCAGACCTGGATGTCTGTTCTCAGGCCACTCAACCTCTGAGTTTCTTCTCTGTAAAACCCAGATGAAGATGTCATGTACCTCATGGGATCCAGACACATTGGCGTTTGTGGGTATATAGTGGTGCTCAACACTCATTCTTTCCATGATCCCCTCACTTAGAACTTGCCCTAACTTCTCTGCCTTCCACCTACGGTAGCAGAAAAAAGAAGTAATCATTCTGACAGCTATGTCATGTGTGTCCATGTTAGTATGACCCCCGAACATGTTTTTCTTCAATCAGCAATTTTCCTACTAGCTCATCATTTTAGGAAAAGAGATAAATCAAACCTTCTTCCCTTAACATTTAGTACCTTATTTGGGTTTTTCAGGAACTGAAATTTGCATTCAGTGCAATTTAAAGGGAAGAGTTTTGACAGTTCAAATGTATCAAAATCTCGGTGCATATCAGGATCCTGTTTTCTCTTTAATTACAAATTATTTTAAAACAAAAGTTAAAGCGTTCTTTAAGAAGATAAAAAGCAAAGTAGCATGCTAAAGATAGAATTATGGTCTGGATTCCCAATTTCAGGCCAGAGTCGATTCTCAAAAAGTGCCCAGGAAATGCTGTTGCCCTGGGTTCCCAGGTGGAGTTTTGGGGGAGATGCTGGGTCATGTGGTATCTGTCACACGGGTGGTTGTTGAGGGCCGGGTCAGGGGAGGCAGGCGCTCCCTCTGCTGTCTCACAGCCATCAGGTGACCACCCATCCTCGTGAGCCCAAGACCATCTCAACTTTAAGTCCGAGTCCAGGTGACTCCACAGTCCCTGGCACACCAGGGTGGATGGTCACGCCATCTGGTGCATCTTATGCCCTGAACCTCATGTTCGTCAGACTCCTTAGCCTTTCTAGACATTCTGATCTCTACTTAGTCTACCCCATAAACTTAAGTTTTGTTTCTTTTCTTTTCTTGCGTATGTAACAAAGACAAATATAACAGAAGGAAAAAAGTGTTTGAAGACAGATAATCCAGTGAGGCTAGAAAGCATCGCTGTGTACAGCCAAGTTTGTGGGGTGGAAGACAACTGCCCTCATTTGCTCAGAGCTCAGGACCTCAGACGCAGAAAACACATCCCTGGTGGTTAGCACACTCATGCTTCACTTTATGGCCCTGTTTGTTTCCTTACTTTTATATACATTTTTGTAAGAATATTAATTGGTTCCATTGACACCGTGCTTAACTTCCTCTTTACCCTTTCTTCTGTGGTATGTGGACAGGGGAGGAAAGATGTTTCCCCTTTCCAGCCAAGAAAATACATTTGCAAAGAAAATGAACCCTAATAGGAAATTCCTCTTGCCTGGTACTTTGTTTTAAAGCAAACTTTTCTGGGGAGGGGTGGTTCATCATAGCTATCGAAGTAATGCATGCATATTGTCACAAACTAGAGAAAATAGAGAAGGAATTTTTAGAATCACACACAATCCCAGAATGGTAGCTTTTAAAACACACTGAACATCAACCCAAGCAGTGGACGTCATCAGTGAGCAATACTTGTTCAGATGGGCCTCACTGTCATTCAACAGGGCCTCTTACTGCTCAGAATGCTCTGCACCCAACCACCTCTGACATGGTGGCAGCCATAGCAAGCCCAGTTCCTTGTTACTAAATGACAGTAGGCCTCTTTCTCAGGGGTACTGAATTCATGACAGTCTTAAATCAATCAACCCATCTACCCACAAATACTTACAGGTGCACCCTGAGAACAGGCAGAGGGACCCCACCTTCATGGACAGAGAGAAAGGTGCAGGCAGCCTGTGAGGAGACTCTGGGATGGGCATGTCCTGTTTGAGGGGCAGCACAGGAGAAGGGGGCTGACTAGCACATGCAGGGCCTGGGAGAGCCAGGCAGGAGCCGAGGATGCCGGGGAAGGAAGCAGGACAGAAAGGCAAGATCTGGGGGGTCAGTGTTCTGGTTTTTGGCCTTCCACCAAGAGCAGTGATCCCCTGGCTGGTCCCTGGGGTGGGTCGGGACCTATACTGTGAGCAAGGTGGATGTGGACAGCAGGGTGGGTGTGGCAGAAAGGAACTGGAGGTGACAGACATCAGGAGAGGGACAGGGGGAAATGGGCAGGTTTACAAGGTATCTCGGTAACAGAATCAAATTTGATGAAATATGGTAGTGAGAGAGAGGGCCCAGAGGATAGGCGACGGAAGGAGAGGCCTGAAAGCTGTGAGGAAGACCAGCCCTCAGGGGTTGGGCCCACATCATGGTTGGCTGGCCTTGGCCTGTGCAGTCACGCAAGCCCGTGCTCAGAAGGGCCCAGCACTTGGTTTAATGCCCTACTGTCGCTGTCCTGAAATGCTTACTCATTTTTTAACAAGGGCCCCTGCGTTTTCATTTTGCACTGTGAACATAGGCCTGCAACTATATAGCTGGTCCTGCCCAGGGCTAAATGTCTTCTGCATGTTTATGCAGAATCTTTGCTTGGCTAATGGCACTTGGACTCCATCCAAGGCCTTGAGATTGTTGATTTATCCCACTGGACAGGACACGGTGTAAAGAAGGCTCACTTGGACCCAGCTCAGCGCCGTTTCTGTCTGTGAGCATATCAGGGATAGTCTGTGACTAAAGTCCGTGAGAGCTGGAAGAAGACAGAAGACGTAGTGTTTACTAGCTTGGGAGGCTGAGGGCATTTTAATAACATGAGCTTCAAGTCCGCTGCCTGAGTAAAACAGGAATTTCCCTCGCCCAAGCTGCATTTAGTTTAGTAATTCAAGCTAAAAAATTCCATCCATTCTAGCCAAAGTTAAATGGGTATGCTGTTTGGCAGAAAAAACTTCTTTTAAATGAGCGATTTATTATTTTATTTGGCTAAGAATTTCATAGGATGCCTGAATCTCATGCAACTCAAAATTTACATTTGAAAGAAAATTATTACTGTAAAGGTTTAAAAGAAAATGTGTGAATATGCCTACGCCTGAACTTCAGGGGGAAAAAAGAGACAAACTTTTACAGAAGCTTCAGGTACACCACAATAAACTGATCGTTCAAGGAACTATCCACAAATTTAGACACTAGAATTACTTGTAAGCTCCAGACTAAATAATAATAATTACTTTTAGTATTAAATGAGAAAATAAATTGTTAAGAATAACTGAGATGTAGATCACCATTCTTTCTTTAGGTGTCTTATATTCCCTTATGGCAGCAAATTGCTATAAAATACTAGAATTATAGGAAGAAAAGGAGAAATTTGACAAGCACTTCCAAATATTTACAAGGCTACATCTTTTGAAGTCAAGCTAGTAATTAAGTTAAAAGGAAGGGTTTTGACACCAGGAAGTTTTAGGTGCAAACATTGGCTCCGTCTTGGGCAGGTTGCTTGCTTAACTCACCTATGCCTCGGTTTCCCCATATGTAAATAGAGGTAATCCCTACCTTCTGTTTGTAATTCGTATGTTGTAATCAATCACTTGTGTCTTTTTTTTAAGGTATGATTGATATACACTCTTGTGAAGGTTTCACATGAAAAAACAATGTGGTTACTACATTAACCCATATTATCAAGTCCCCACCCATACCCCAATGCAGTCACTGTCCATCAGTGCAGCAAATTGCCAAAGATCCACTATGTCCCTTCTCTGTGATACACTGTTCTCCCCGTGATCCCCCACACCATGTGTACTAAACATAATACCCCTCAATCCCCTTCTCCCTCCCTCCCTACCCACCCTCCCACACTCCTCCCCTTTGGTAACCACTAGTTCATTCTTGGAGTCTCTGAGTCTGCTGCTATTTTGTTCCTTCAGTTTTGCTTCATTGTTATACTCCATAAATAAGGGAAATCATTTGGCATTTGTCCTTCTCCGCCTGGCTTATTTCACTGAGCATAATGTCCTCCAGCTCCATCCACGTTGTTGCAAATGGTAGGATTTGTTTCTTTTTATGGCTGAATAGTATTCCATCATATATATGTACCACATCTTCTTTATCCATTCATCTACAGATGGACATATCTTGCTTCCATATCTTGGCTATTGTAAAAAGTGCTGTGATAAACATAGGGGTGCATATGTCTTTTTGAATCTGAGAAGTTGTATTCTTTGGGTATATTCCAAGGAGTGAGATTCTGGGGTCAAATGGTATTTCTATTTTTAGTTTTTGGAGGAACCTCCATATTGCTTTCCACAATGGTTGAACTAGCTTACATTCCCACCAGTAGTGTAGGAGGGTTCCCCTTTCTCCGCATCCTCGCCAGCATTTGTTGTTCTTAGTCTTTTCGATGTTGGCCATCCTTACTGGTGTGAGGTGATATCTCATTGTGGTTTTAATTTGCATTTCCCTGATGATTAGTGATGTGCAGCATCTTCTCATGTGTCTGTTGGCCATCTGAATTTCTTCTTTGGAGAACTGTCTCTTCATATTCTCTGCCCATTTGTTAATCGGGTTATTTGCTTTTTGGGTGTTGAGGTGTGTAAGTTCTTTATATATTTTGGATGTTAACTTGTGTCTTTTTTCAAGCCGTATTTTTTTAATAACTGCTAAAGGACAGTTAAATGCACAGTTATCTGTGTGAATCTTCATCAATTTCCTTAAAAAGAAGCTTCTGCTCCCTTGCTAAGCCACTCAAGTGACTCTGAGGGCCAGGGCTGGTAGTCACTGGGTTAGCCTGCTCTGCATATGACAAAAAGATGAAGGAATTGAAGTTCTACCTTCAGAAGAGAGGGCCTGAGGTGGGGAACACTGGGGAGAGAGGGGTCAATGGGCCAGGGACCTGTATAGGAATAAGATGGCCCATGGGCTTTAAAGAATGGTGTTTCCCTGAGTTTATCCCACAGATAAAGTGATACCATTTGTAAGGTGTTCATACTCACTTCCTGGGGCTGCCACCACAAAGTACCACAAACTGGGGCTTCAAACAACAGAAATTTATCTTCCCACAGTCATGGAGGCCGGAAGTCTGAAATCAAGGTGTCAACAGAGTTGGCCTTTCTGGAGGCTCTGGGGGAGATTCTGTCCCAGGCCTCCCCAAGTCATCGGTGTTGCACAGTCCTTGGCATTCCTTGGCCTATAGATACATGCCTACAACCTCTGCCTCTGTTGACACATGGCCTTCTCCCCCTGTGTATGTGTGCATCTGTCTTTCTGTCTTCACATGACATTCTCTTCTCTGTGTGTCCAGATTTCTCTCCTATAGGGACATCAGCCCACCCTACTCCTGTATGACCTCATCTTAACTAATTACATCTGCAAAGATCCTATATCCAAATTACATCTGTAAAGACCCTATTTCACAGGTATGGGGGTTAGGACTGGAACTTGACCTCTTAGGGGACACAGCCCACCAAAGGCATGGATAAGGCACAGCTGGAGGTGACCAGCCAGGCAGCTCTGCTGTGCCCAGGCTTGTCTGGAGGCTCTGAGGGACAGCATACGTGCAACCCATTCTCCACACACCACTTAGGAAAGCTCTGGTACAAAGCCTTCTCCCCACTGCTCCCCCATCTCAGGTAAAGTCTATGGAGAGTGCACACCTGGAACAAGCCCCCAGGCTGCGGCCTGAGTGGAGGTGTAGTACCTTTACCTGCAATGCCTCCCCTGAGGGCTGGGCCTGCCTGGGACTCACCTGTCCGTGCTGAGCAGCAGGTGCAGTGCAGAAAGACACCGAAGGCTGCGGAGCCTGATGTCACCCATGTGGAAAATGAATTCTCCCTGTCTGACTCCAGACTCATGCAAACTTCTGAGGAGAGATTGCCTTTCCAGATGAGAGGAGGGGCGGAGTGTGGGTCAACTGGACCCCACATTCAGCACATGGTTCCTACTGAAGTCAAGAAAGCGGCTTCCTGGCTGCAAATTATCAGTGTGTGAGCCCAGTTCACAAGAAGTCTGCCCCTGAAGGAAGTGTGCTTGCTGTGTGTGTGTGTGTGTGTGTGTGTGTGTGTGTGTGTGTGTGTGTGTGTGTGTAGCCCTGAGCATTGCTGGAGTTGTGAACTGGACCCTTTCTCTTGTATAACAGAAACCATCTCGTACTAGTACAAACAAAAACAAAAAAGGATTGTTAACTAATAACTGGGAAGCACACGGGTGACTGGATGCAGGAGCTCAAATGATCTCATTGGGCCTCTTAGTCCTTCACCCAGTGTCCACCCTGGTGTCCCTCCACATGGAGCAGAAAGACAAGAGGCTCTTGTTGCTAGAGCTGCTCACGTCTCCTCCCGACAACGACCTCAGACGGGGGACCCGTTCTCTTTCCCCTGGTGGCGTGAAAACACCCTGAGGTAAAACTGATTGCCCTGGCTTGAGCCACGGGATTGCTCCGGTGGCCAGGAGAGGGGGCACCCAGGGCAGCAGCCCGCAGGCCCATAAGGCTGTGGTGAGGAGACCTACCCAGCACATCCCATAAGAGGGGACTGTCATCACCAGAAGAAGGCACCAAAAAGACACAACAGACATTTACCTCAAGAGAGAGGAAATGAAGGCAGAAGGAGGCTAATGATTGTCAAGAAAGCAAAGAGTGAAGGGCCTAATGGAGCTCCCTGTGGGTTAGCGGGTCCGCCTATCCCGAGGGCCTCGTGGGGCCTCACTTGGTCCCCATGGGCCATGTTGCTGAGGGAGGCCTGGTCTCTGATGGATGAAAGAGAACAACGACATGGGGCTCGCTAGAGTCAGACTGGAATCTCAGGTATGATGTTTACCAGGATGTGCCTAAGACAGTCCCTCATTTCTCTGAGGCACTGATTCTTCATCTATGAGATGGAAATATAATTACCTCATGGAATGATAAGGAGAATTAACTGGATTAATTAAAGTTCTTACCACAGTGCCTCAGTGCAAGGTCTCCACAAAGAAGTGTCCTCCCCCACTGTGACACTGACGCCTCCAAGTCCATGAGTTCCATGAGTAAGTCCATGAATAAGTTTTATTATATAATAATCTTTCCAAAGGTGACATAAAGCAATGTTACCCACCTAATAAATACTCCACAAATATCTAAAGGAATACAAAATAAGGCCTCTTTAAAGAGTCATCCCCCATTAACAGAAGGCATACTGCTCTCTTAACCCAGTGTTCTGGTTTTGAGATGCTGCCTCTCTAACACTGGAATAGCAATACAGTAATGTCCGGGTCTAATGAAGCCATCAGTTTCTAGAGTTCCATGGGCAGTGCCGGTCCCCGCGGTTTCTCTCTGCACTTCAGGAACCGTTTTACTTCAGGAATCATAGATAAAAATGGAGAAGTGGAAATTCTCTAGTGAACTTCTCCTGCTAGTGTTGCTGCTGACAGGGTGAACCCAAAGGACTTCAACCCCCCTGAATGGGGTGGGCTCCCGGGGTGGCCCCTCCGGTGGTAAGACAAGCTGAAAGGGTACCCAGGGCCCAGCAGTCAGAGCTGCTCACATTTCACCTGCGTCAGACGTGTGCTGAGCACTGACCGCAGGTAGGAGGCCAGTCCTCCCCCTTGTCAAGGAACCTATTATCTGGCTGGAGAGGAAAAAGAAATATATCCCGGTATTAGTTTCCTATTACTGCTGTAACAAATTATCCCAAACTGAGAATAAATTCTGAGGGATTTATTCTCTCAGAGTTCTGGCGGTCAGAGTCCAAAACCAAAATGTTATTAAGGCTGTGCTCTCTCTGAAGGCCTCGGGGAGGTTCCTGCCTTGTCTTATCCCAGCTTCTGTGCGTGCCATTCCTGGTGGTCCTTGGCTTGAAAATGCATCCATCCAACCTCTGCCTCCACTGTCACAAGACATGACATTCTGCCCATGCATCTGTGTGTTTGTGTCTAAACGCTCATCTTCTTAAGGTTGCCAGTTATTGGATCAGTGCCCACCCTCATCCAGTATGGCCTCATCTCAATTTGATTACTTCCCCAAAGACCCTGTTTCCAAATAAGGTCACATTTACCGCACCAAAGGTAAAACTTGAAGATATCTTTTTGAGGGACACAATTTAACCCACAGCACTCCTTAGTGAATATTTCTTGTATTTATGAAAAAGAAACAAGAGAGTAAGAACTGGATGCCAAAGGAGTAAAATTTATTCTAAATCCAGAGAAGGGAGAGATTGATTACCTTGAGTTGATTGAGGGAGCAGGAAATCTTGAAGAATGGTTAGGAACTAAATAGAGATGAGAGTTAGGACATGTCATCATAAATATTATTTATTGTGGTATTTAATATAAATAACAAATTATATCTGTTTAATAAATATTTATATTGATTAATATTTAATGAATAATAGTAATAACTATCACTTACCAATCACTGTACTGGATACTTTAAATACATGACCTCTAATCCCCCGTTATCCATAATCTATTAGACAGTGGTTCTCCAGATGTGGTGTCTTTCCCTAAGATGCCCATGTGCAGTGGTAAGGAGGGAATGGAACCCCAGTCCAGCTGATACAAAAGCTATCTGGGTGCAAACCCAACCCACTGCATGCTATGGGTTCCTAGGAGGCCCCCAAGGGAGACACAGGTGTGGACGTGGGAACTGTGGGTGTGTCATGGAGCAGGGGCATCACCTGTCTGGCCTGAATGAGAGTTTCCTGCAGGGAGGGTAGGGGCTGAGCTGGGCAAGGCGTCAGAGCTGGTGGGGGCGGGTTTCCATGTCACACCAGGAGTTGCCAGAAAAGGGAGCCCCTCCATGTGACTAGCAGGGAGCCCTGTCTGCCACTGCCAGTCACGGGACAGAGGGTGAAAAACACGTATGAAGAAAAAATGTGTGTCACTCAAATTGCATACTGGGGACATTTTATGACAATTAAGGACAATTCCTTCACCTTTCAATAAGAACAATGGAAAGAGTCAAAAGATGTGCTGTGGTCCCACACTGGCCCCATGTGACCTCAAGCAAGTCCCTTACCTCTGCTACAAATCAGTTTCCTTACCTATGAGAGGAAGCTAAGGACACCTGCCTGATGCTGGCAGCGTTATTCGGAGGCCTGCCAGGATAACGCGCTGGGAGCTCTGTCACAGAGCGAGGAGCCTTAGCAAGACCCTCCTGGTGGCTGTGAGTGGACCTTGCCCTCAGATTGCTTTAGAGTTCATGAAAGAGACAAAAGAGACAAAAAGTGAATTTAAATGGTATTTGAAAAAAAAATAGTTTAATTGAATTGAGTGTGCTGGGCTTTTCCTGTGTGTGAGTGGAAGGATCTTTGCAGGAAGGCCTGTGTTTGAATCTCACCTCCTGTCCTTAGCAGCAGCATGTATATCAGAGGTCTCTCAGACCCGCTGAATTGCACTTTCTCACCAATAAACTGGGGACAGTCAGTACATGTAGACTTGCTGTGAAGACCGGATTCAATTAAATATATTAATGCCCTGAGGTAGGAGATACTCAGACACAGTCAATTTTGTTTCTCTTATTCAGGAGCTGACAGAAAATTTACCTGTACTTGAGGAGAAACTAAGGCTGGGTGAGCTCTTTCCTCCCTCTGGGGGTAATAATCCATCTTCAAGAGTTCCCTTTCTATGCATTTTTCTATTTCACTTACTGACAGTGGAGCTGGTCAGAATGTGGAGTTGTCAGGCACTTCAGAGCATCTTCTTTATTCTCCTAAGTGACTTGTATCTGGGCTTTCGTGTTGCTGGGCAGCCCTGGGGTGAGCCTGCCTGCACACCGGCACTCCAGTCTGCCCCTGGCCTGCTGGGCTGCTCCATGAGTCAGCCTCAACCTCTGTCCGTGTTTACTTCATTGCGAAATGAGAGCAGAAGAAATATTTACAGGATGTTGTGGCAAGTAACAAATGAATAAGTATAGAGTACACTCACACATAAAGCTCCTGATAAAGCTAAATATTATTTTTATCGGAGCTCTCAAAAGGAAGATTTTCTTTATGAGCGTCCAGCTGGTGACTCTCTGGGTGACTTGTGAACTTGGCCTCCTAGTCATGAACATGCCAACCACAGCCCCGTTTCCCTGCAAGGGTAGCCTTCCAGGGCCAGAATTCTGCCCTCTTTGGCAGCACTGAAAGGAGACAATGAAGTTGCCAGTTACATTTGGATTTCAGATCAATGGTAAATAATTTTTAGGGTAAGCATGCTTCACATAATAACTGTAAGAGAAGCAAAACATGCTAAAAATTATTTGTTGTTTAATGTGAAATTCAAATTTAGCTGGAAATCCTGTTTTTATTTATTTTCTGTTTGTTTTGCTAACTCTGGCAATGCTGGGTCCACAGTGTTTTAGTAACACCATCTCAGGATCAAGACCTTTAGACATGTCAGTAATCAATTCATGCCTTCAGGAAAGCACATCTCTCTGTTGTTGGTGTTAACGCTAGCAAGCAGGGCTGCACCCTCACAGTACCGCTCTTCATTATGGCAGAATTCTTTGAATGGAGCTGCTCGCCTAGCTTTACCTTCCAGAGTGGGGCGCTAATAGTCAGGGGCATCCTTCCTGTCTGTGTGTCTCCATACAACAATATAGAGAGTGTTTCTTTAGCTCTAGGCCTTTGTGAGGATTAGAAAATGTTCAAGAAGGATTGGAACCCACATTCTATAAGAGACCATTTGGTTGATCACGACATTCATGTGCTTTAAGGTCAAAAAAACAGTCAACAGTGGCCATTACCATTTGACATACAGGCCTCTATTCAGAAACCATCAAGGATACGGAGTGGGCTCTGCTGTGAGGTGCCAGCAACCCCTCAGCAACCCAGTTCAGATCAGCGTCTGCATGACCTCACGGTTCATCTCTATTAGCATCTCCTTGTTGCATTAAAGCCCGGGCGGCAAAGTCTCAGCCTAAGCTTGAGTGCCTTCCCCAAGTAATGAGCATTTGCTAGTTCATTTCAATGGAGGGCTTTACTTTCTTATAAAATTCTCCAACAATGGTTGACTTGGGTCCTGGTAATATAAAAGTAGCTTGGTGAAACTAAACTCCAGAAATAATAAGGAAATGTTTTTGCTTAAATTTGATAGTGGACAGTGACTAGAAGCAGATGGAAACTGGAGTGGAGTTTACCCTTGAGAGAGGGAGACTGCTCTAGTGAGATCTGGAAGTTGGCAGCTTCTTTTCTTTTTCCTTGAGGAAACTTCCTGATCGCCCTCCACCCCTCCCCGCTGCTCCTTCTTGGCAGAAAACATTAGCCTCACTATACTATACATGACAGTAGCACAAAGTGCATGTGTGTGTGTGTGTGTGTGTGTGTGTGTGTGCACACATGCCCAGCATATAGAATTGGACCACGGAGGTCCCATGAGGCGTGTGAAGCCATGCAGTCACCTGTGCTGATGACATAAACCGTAGTCACCAGACCAACAACTAAAAATCACAAAGAGCTAGAGCTAAAGAGACAATAGAGGATCAAGAAATATTAATGCAAAAGAAAGCAGGGAAAGAGAAATAAGGGAAAGAAAAACAGGTGGCACAACTGAAAAATAAATATGGAGATGGTAGACTCAAGCATATCAGACAAGCAAGATGTAATTACATGACAGCCTTCAAGAGAGGCACTTTAAACATAGGTGCACTAACAGGACGAAAGAAACAAACGTAAAATAACTTACTATGGGAATAATAAGAACAAGAAAGGTGGGAGAGTTTTACTAATTTTGGACAATATAGAGTCAAAGTAGAGTTCAAACAAAAAGTATTACTAAAGAGAAAGAAGGTCATTTCATAATTACAAAACGACCATCATGTCAGGAAGGCATAATACCATACAGCGCTGCAAACCACATACAGCAAAAAAAAAAAAAAAAAAAAGACAGAAATTGAGGAGAAGCGGACTAATCTCCAATCATGGTTGGAGATGTTAACATCTTCCTCTGAGAAACTGATAGAATAATTAGACCAAAAAATATCACAAAGGATATAGAAGACTTAAATGATACTATCAACCACCTTGACTTATTAAACATTTAAAAAACACCTCACCCAACAGCTGCAAATTACCATTCTCAGAAGCACACATAAAACACACCAATGTAGACCATGTGTTGAGTCATAACATGTCTCAATAAATTTCAAAAGATTAAAATTTTAGAGTATGTTCTCTGTCCACACATGAGTTAAAAATCAATAACAATATCTATAATATTTGGAATAATATTTAACCTCAACTATTTGGAAATTAAACTATATAATTCTGGAGTCAAAGAAGAAATCACATAGTAAACTAGAAAATATTTCAAACTGAATGGTAATGAAAATATATCAAAATCTGGGGGCTGTAGCTAAAGTAGTGATTAGAGGAATATTTATAGCTTTAAATGTTTGCATTAGAAAACAGGCTTGAAGTAAATTATCCAGGTATCAAGTGTCCACCTTAAGAAGCTAGAGAAAGATGAGCAAGATTAAATCCAAATAAGCAAAAAGAAAGAAAGAAAAATCTGAACAGAAATCAATAAAATTGAAAGTAAACAAAAAATAGAAAATTTAACAAAACTCAAGTTGATTCTTTGAAAAGGTTCATAAAATTGATAAACCCTAACAAGACAGATCAAAAAAAAGAGGGAAAAGATAATTATTGCTATAAAAAAATGAAAGAATGGGATATCATTTCACACCCTATCATTGTGTATATTATGAACACCCCCCAAATGGGTATAATATGAACAGTTCTATGTGAGTAAATTTGACTTAGATGAAATGGACAGATTCCTTGAAAATGTAACTTACAAAAACTGATATAGGATGAAATAGAGAATATGAATAACCTATATATATATATATATCACTTAAATAACCTATATATATTCACACTTAAAAACCTTCCCATGTGGTTTCTCTGGTGAATTCCATTAAACATCTAAGGAAGAAATAATATTTATCTACACAAACTCTCAGAAAACAGAAAGAGAAAGCACATTCCCAATTCATTTAATGCAGCCAACACAACACTAATACTAATACCTGTCGGAGAAATTACAAAAATTAAAAAGTATAGACCAATATACCTTATGAACAAATCCTTAATTAAATATTAGCAAATCAAATATAACAATATATTAAAAAGATAATAGATAGTGACCAAGTAGGGTTTATTCCAGAATGGAAAAGTCAGTTTAACATTCAAAAATCAAAGAATGAAATCAACCATATTAATAAAAGAAAAGAAAAAAAACTGTATAATCATTTCATGGATGTAGAGAAGGCATTCAACAAAAATCAATACCCATTCATGAGTTTTAAAAAATTATCAGTAAACTAGAAATAGAAGGGTGTGTTCTCGAACTGACAGACATCTATGGAACACCTACAACTTACCCCACACTTAAAAAACTGAACACCTTCTCCCATAAGATCAGGAAAAAGGTAAAAATGCCCACTCTCATCACTTCTGTTCAATACTGTACTGGAGTTCTGTGGAGGTCATGAGAATATACTTTGCAGACCTCCCACAATGTAATTGGCCAAAGACCTCAGCCACTGAGTTCTGAAATTGATCACAGTCACAGGCTGACTTGGGATAAATTTAGCAAAGGATGTGCAAAGGCCTCTAAACCGTAAAGCACTGCTGAGAGATCTGTTAACTGTGGCTGTTGAGTCTACAACTCTTGTGTCCCTACCCTGAGCTCTGTGCCCTCCAACAAAGAGAGGGGCTAAAATAAAATAATCCCTACTTGGTTGAGTCTAAAAAATGACCCCTGCATTGCACTAACTTGTGGATACCCTGGTGATTTCCATGAAATGTATTCTATTAAATATCCTTTAACCTGCCCTTCAAGGTCAGAAGAAGCTTGGGGAATTATTATGCCATCACTCCTACTCAAGATTGTGTAGGGTACATCCACATTAGTCACTAATACCATCATCATGAATCCTGAAAATAAGGGAAATATTTTATAAATATTTAATTTATAAAAAGTTCAGTTTTGAATATTTTTCGCTGATGGAAATGCTCTATATTTTAATTTTGGTGGTGGTTAAATAGCTATATACATTTGTAAAGACTCATTAAAATGTATAATCAAAATGGGTTGATTTTATTATATGTAAAATATATGTCAATAAAGTTGATTTAAAAGGAGTCCAAAGAAAAATGCAGGCCAAAATGCTTTTAGAGATAAAATTATTTTAAACTTAAGGAAGAAATACTATGAAGACCTCCAAAACATAGAAAAAAAATGCTCCCCAAGTAATTCCATAGAGGTAGAAAATCTGGAAACCAAAACCTCAACAAAATTATAAGAAGTGAAATTTACAAGCAACTCTCACTCATGAACACAGGTACAAAAGTCCTAAAAATATGTTAGTAAATCAATTCAGCCAACAATAAATTACATTACATAAAGATAATATGTGTGTGCATATGTGTGTGGGTATATATACACAGAAGGGTCTTATTCCAGAAATGCAAATGTGATATAACAATAAGATATATAACACTGTATCTCAATACTTTAAGCAAAAAAAGAGAGAAATGCATAACTATATTGGTGTATTTAGAAAAAGCATTTGATAAAGTACACTGTACTCATTTAAAACTCCTAAAGAATTAGGAATACAAAAGAACTTTCTTAATAAGGAATGTCTACAAAAAAACTATGCTTAATGGTGAAGTATTGAAATTTCCCCATTAATATCTGAAAAGGAAAAATTATGCCTGCAATGCAACTTATGATATAATAATGAGATAATATAATAATGGGGAAAATAAATAAGAAAGTATAGGATTGAAAATGAAGATCTAAAACTGTCATTTTTGTACTTGGTTATGATAATATGCAAAAATGTCTAACGCAATCAGGATGATATTTTGAATTAAGTATAGCAAAGTGTGTACTGTATACAAAGTCAAGATAGAAAAGATATATCGCTTTGACCTAGTAACAAATATGAAAATTACGTTTCCTTTTCCTTTGTAGTGATCTTTTATTTTTCTTTCTTTTACAATATTATTGATTATATTCTCTATGTTTTTCATCTCCATGACTTACTTATTTTTGTAATCAGAAGTTTGTGCCTCATCCCCTCTGTAATTTTTTTGTATTTCTGTCTCTTTGTATTCTAATAATTTTGGGTTATATCCTGGACATTGTAAATAATATGTTGTAGATACTTCCAAAAAAAAAAGAGTTCAATTTTATTAATAGAATATTAATTATCATTTTACAAACTAATAATTCCTTATGTATACTTAAGTCATAAATTCTATTGCATAATTGAATAATCCATTGTTTTAATAAGGTTTTCATATCACCTTCAAATTCTAGCACAATGCTAGATATAAATGGTGGTCAGTGAGTCCTCATCAATTGGGATTGAGCCATTCATCATAAATTATAAAGTTAAGAAACAGATAAACCAACTCTAATAACCACACTAATATTTATTGAATGCTTATTATGTTATAGACATATGTCCAGCACTTTATGTGGATTATCTGTCTTCACAGTAACTTTATAAATTTTATTATTCCTCCTACTCTACAGATGAAAAAATTGATGCTTAGTTAGGTTAACTAATTTGTCCAAAGCCATATTGTTAATAACAGTAGAGAGAAGTGACTAGTGATAACACAGAAGCTCTTAACTTGGGGGCCTAGGGACACCAGGAGGTTGTCAGTAAGATTCCAAAGGCCTTGGGAAACTGTTCAAGTATGTATATTAATTTTTAAAGCAGAAACATTTAGACATTCTCTTGGAGGTTTATAGTCCTTAAAAGATTGAAAGTCGTTGCCTGGCCAAGTGATTAATAAATTATTGCCTGGCCAACACATCAACAGTGAACTCCCTGGATTGGCTTATCTGAAAAGATTCCCATGTTTTGTTTTTCTCATTCAAAGGCCCTTAGATGAAATGCAGTGCCAACAATGGTTAATTCCTTTTACAACAGGGAAAATGAGGATTCCAAGAAGATATTCTCAAGCTGCTTTTCCCAGGACTTCTAGGTAAGCATACTTTAGACCAAAACCACTAGACATCAGTTTGGTATGGAACCATCACCCTATAATGAAGGCTGAAATTACTCTTTAGCAAATTTTGCTTTACAGTCAAAATTTTATAGTAAGGTTTATAAACACATAAAATATGATTTGTCTTCCTGGAAAAGCCCATTTTTCCATAAATTAAATTATATTTGAAATGCTTTAAGTGAGATGACCTGATACAGTAGATGGAGATTATAGGATTATAATTAAAACCTTGTGTTCGAATCCTAGTTTGGCCACTTACTAGCTGTGAAACTGTGGGCTAGTTACTTAATTCTCTTGGCCCTCATCTTCAAAATGGTGATACAAACATCTACCATATGAGATTGTTGTAAAGAATAAACAAATCATTGTATAAATGGCTTAATGCTATTCCTGATAACAGAAGAGGCTCCCCCACCCTCATTTTTTTTTTCCTTAGCATTTTAGGGAGTGCTACTGTCAACTATTTTCTAAATTAAAAAATTGCTCCTAGTTTATCTTGTATATAAATTCACATTTTTCCAAGCTGAGTTTAGAGGCAGTATATTTTAGAACAGGAGTGGGCAAACCTTTTCTGTAAAGGAGCAGATAATAAATATTTTAGATTTTGGGGTCAACTGGTCTCTGTTGAAACTACTCACCTCTGCCCTTAGAGGGTGAAAGCAGTCAGAGACAAACCGTAAATGAATAAGCCTGGCTGTGTTCCAACAAAACTTTTACAAAAAGAGGCATCAGGCTGGATTTATGCAGTTGTCATAGTTTTCCAACCTCTGTTGTAGAAGACAAGTCTGCATATGCTCCTGGGTTCAAGTTCTGACTCTGCCATTTACAAGCTGTGTGACTGAGCAAGTGACTCACCTCACTGTTTTTCCCTCATCTGTAAAATGGGATCATCGTACTTTTCACAAAGTTGTTGTAATACATGAGTTAATAAACCTAAAACTCTTAAAACGTTGCCTGAAACAGAGTAAGTGCTCCAACAGTGTTAGTTATTATTTTAACTTGGAGTGAGTTATAGCTCTTCTATCAGGATTGGTTCTGAGTAACAGGAAACTCAAAGTAACAAAGGCTTGAGTAAGAGAGACTATTTGGCCCTTGCCTGGGCTACGGTAGGATTGCCAGGGCGGGTCCACAGTCGGCAGGGACCCAGGCTCCTTCCGTCTGGTTGCTTCACCAGCCTCAGCACAGAGTGCCCACAGTGGGTCCCAGCTGGTGCTTGAGCTGTAGCCATCGTGCCCACATTCTGCATTGCCAGCGGCGGAAGGAGGTGGGCAGTGAGAAAGGGCATGCCTCTCCCTGCAGAGCTACTGCCCACCCCTGCCGCTGCCTCTCACTGACCAGAACTTAGCCGCGTGGCCACAGCACGCTGTCGGGGGGTAGTCATTATTCTGGGTTTCCCCTGGCAGTTCTGTCCCTGAGGAGGAAAAGCAGGTCTGGGGGGAAACCCCCGATCCCTGACACCACTCTGCCTTCCACACCTGCTCTATTAAATCCAAAGCGCTTAACAAGCCTACTAATAAGTGAAAGGTAGCTGATGGTGGAGAGGAAAGTCAATCAGATGGCTTCTTGAATTGTGTTCTTTGTGCTCAGCTTGCTGTGAGGTTGAGGGGAGGGTGGGCACACAGGAGTCAAGGCCAAAGGCCCTTCTTCTCTGTCACCATGTACAAAGGCGCGCAAGACGTCAGCATTTCCGCCTCCCTGTTCTCTCTTCTGACCCTAAGCTGAGCAGCAGTAGGTCCGTGGGAGGGAGTGGGCGCCGGGAGGATTCAGCAGGGAGATCCCCGGTAGCAGAGGGGCAGCTTGGCACTGCCTCTGAGCTCGGCCTGGCTTAGACGGTCTGACCAGGGTCTGTCTCTCAACCACGCTCTCCTCCAGCCGGTTGTGCCCTTTGTCCCCTTCCCCCGGTTTATCCCCGCGCTGCGGGGCGGGGTGGGAAGTCAGCTGCTGCCTTTCTAGCTCTCCCCTCCCTGGAGAGCAGAAGCCGAGTTCTTTGCTTCTCAAGGAGGAACAGCTTTCAACCTTATTGGTTTCTAGCTCCCATCCCTTTTGGAAATCATTATTGATCCTTTCAGGAAACCATAGGATGAGAATAAATTTCATCTGAAGTCATTTTGATGCATATTAAGTCTGTGATTGTGAGTGTCTGAGTAAGATCGTTTCAGCTGTTTCATTTCATTTTGTTTATAAACAGTTAGAGAATTTTTAAATGAGCATCTAGCAGACTCCTGCAGTTCTAGCTTACAAGGCTGAATTTCTCTGACATCATCTGTAAGTCTTCACCCCATCAAAGTGCATATGCAGGTTAATTTAATTCAGTGAGTCTTAATTACTGATGATAATCTTCTATTACTATTATCTGTTCCATTCAGAAGAAATTTCAGTAGTCTTAGTACATACAATGGAAATTACTTTTCCTAATAGTAAAGCAAAGAATGAATTTACTCTGTGTCTTTGAATGTCAAGGGGACTCTGTCATCAGTCTCCTGTCCTGACTGACTGAGCACACCTGTAACAAGCATAAGCCATAGAATCCAGGCCTGGTCCATGGTGGGTTTTTCAGTGACTAGTTCTTGAATGAACAAATGAGAATCATGATTATGCTAACGAATGTTTTTGAAAAACTGTGCCCATCTTACTCAACAAATAACTGCTCCAGCACTTGTCAGTGTAGCACCTTTCTTCTCGTCACTAACTGCAGGTGTTACATCAGTAATTGTGACAAGCAGCAGGTCAGTCCACAACAGTGTCGATCGCCCACTTCAGGGAAATACTTGGTGTCCAGCAGGACAAGCCCGAGTTGCTGGGGTAATGATGGCTTTTTCCTTAACCAGTTTCTTAGCTGAGAATCAGCACCCAGTAACAGCACCAGGTGGCTGATTACTAAAATTTCTGGTCAATATAAGAGATACTTATTGGTATGGCTGTGAAGGAGTTATTTACCAAGAGGTGTGGAAAAAAAAATAATCCAGCAGAAATTAGACCTCATTGAAAACACCTGAACTCTAGAACATGTCACTGGGGTTATCTGGAAACACAAAAGTAGCAAAATGCCTTCATGGTGTTATAAACCCTTCAATGTCCTTACTTCTTAAAAGAGCATTTATCATTTAAATTACTGAGTGTGTAGTATGTTTGTTGGACTTCAGCCTTGCCGGAAAGGATGCTCTGAACTTTTAAACTTCCAGCTATTGTTCCTATCTCCACCCAGTGCTAGTCTGATGACACTAGAATCACTTTTGATAAATAATCAAACAGGAGTCACTTTATCAGCCTCATCATATAAAATAAAGTCTTCATTTCTCAACCCCAAGGATCTTGGCTTTGGAAATGTTAATGCTATGTTAAGATATTCCCCATCCCCCACAGTTTTTCTTCATTCTTTACTTGTTTTGTGCATGTGCCTGTCTCCCTCCGCCTCCACACAGATCACCAATTCCTTAGCAGGCAGGACCTTTGTCTGGTTTATCCTTGTGCCCACCTTGCTGCCTTGGCAACCCCAGCACCTAGACCAATTCTTCATCTAAGAAGCAAATCTGCAATAAATGCTTATTAAATAAAATAGGAGATATGGCTACCAAGTAGTAGTACTTACCTTCCTGTATGGCTTGTTAACCAATTCTGAAAGTATTGAAAAAATGTTTTGAGGGGTGGCAGCATCAGGAAAATTAGTTCATGGCTCCAGAGGGCTGCTTTGAAGAACAACGCTCATATGGAAACCGAAGACTTGGTGTATTTGTTGGGGAGACAAAAAGATTTCATTGTCTTTTAGTCACATCACATTACAAAATTCTAGAATGTTCCAGGTATCTCTTGATATCTTGTCTGTCAACTAGGCCAACTTTTCTCATGAGGAAATCAAGATTCAGGCAACTTATAGGATTTACTTAAATCATTAGTTCATTCTAAAGTTCTAACTCCCTAAATTTCAACTGATATTTTTTTTCTACTACTATATCACATTTGCTTTGGAGACTGCCAAAAACAAATAAATAATATGTTTTTATCCTTGATTTTTCAATTAGGAAACTTCTTTGAGGAACATATAAGAAGTGTCTTAATTCTGAGAGAAGGCCGTTACACTTAAAGGTTTATAATAAGTTTTTTATTCTGACCCTAAGGAACTTTGCAAACATGAAAAACATAAAACTTGAGTCATTGTATTCAAAGAATTTTCGCTCTTACTCTCTAGCATCCTAGTAGCTAGATATTTTCAATTATCTACTTTAGAAAAATACCATTTGTTTAATTTATATGTATTATAGTTATGAGATGTTTTTTAAAAATTAGATTTCCCTAGACACAAGGTAAGAATATTGTCTTGCTCAAACTCCCCTCCACCAGAAAAAGAAAAGATTTGGAAAAGTATTATTTTTTAAAAGTAGAAGAAAAGTGAAAGGAAATATATCAAGATGAATTTTAAAATAAATTGATTCACAGAGCCAAGAAACTCAAGAACCCAGTGCAATGTATGACCTACATTAGATCCCAATTCAAACTAAACATAAAAATGAAAGATAAAAATACATCTTTGAGATAACTTGAATATGCATTGGGAATCAAATATTATGAAGGAATGTATTGTTAATTCTGTTAGGTATAATGATGGTGCCATGGTTATGTAAGAAAATCTTATTTTTCAGACATGTTCATGAAATATTTAAGGGTGAGGTATTGGAAGATAAAGAAATTCCATTGTTTTTTGAGTCTGAAATAGTCTTAAAATACTTCAGCAAAGGGGAAAAATAAAGCAAGCATGTGTGACAAAATGTTAACAATTGTTAAATTGAAATGACAGTTTTAAGAGAATTCATTATATTATTCTCTACTTTTATACATAAAAGTGTTCTAATAAGTTTCCATATGAATAACATTAAAAAGCACATTGGATAAAGGAAATAGTCTTTGTAATTTAACCTTAAATACCAATTCAGTGCTAAAATGACTTTTGGTATTAGTGTAACAGTAAAAATATCTTTGACAGGGAAGCACTAGCTGGCCGGTTGCGGGATGGAATTGTACTCACCTTCCTGTAAGTGAAAAAGATGTCAGAACTTTAAAAGAAACAACTCCATGAACAAAATCAGTATTCATTTTAAGGCAGTGTGACTTGAAGATTGACATTGTAGGAATAAAAGAAATTACAATCTGAAGTCACTCTCAGGAATGATTTACATAAGACTACAAAGCAAGTAGCTCTATTGGTGCGCCTTGAATTCTAGGAATTTGAGACTTTTTAAAAATTGATGTTATTGGACTTCTCAGCACTTATTTTTTAAATGAATATCCTCACACTGTTTCTACTATAAATCTCACAACTGGAATTTGCTCACACTGACAACTCTGTTGTGTTTGGAGTATTATGGAATATATCTCTTTTTCTATTTAAATAGTATCTCTGAAAGTAGAGAAGAGAGATATGCGCCAGGATAGGCAAGGATATATGTAGAAATATAATCTCAGTGGCTTCAAATGTTCATTTCTCACAAAACATCTCCTGTGGGTCAGCAAGGCAGAGGAGAGAAAGGGGGGAGTAGGTTGGGTGGGGAGCCAGGCTGCCAGAGCCTTCCCTACCTTGTAGCCACACCATCTGGAACTTGTCTCCACTCACAAGAGTGACAGGTGCTTTTTCCCAGTCACTTCTGCTGAACTTTTGACCAGAATTGGTCATGAGATTCCACCTAACTACAAAGGGGCAGGGAAATGTGGCCTTCTACATGTCAGTGAAGAAAAAGAGACTGTGTTTTGGTGAGTACTGTTTCTGCCTCATCACCATTCCATGCTTTCTGGTTATACAGCTCTTTTATCCACACAGATAAAACTGCTGAGTGCCTCCTATGTGCAGGCGCAGAGATTTAATGAAATGGCTCCATTCCTAAAGGAGCTCTACTATCCTGAGAAGATGGTAAACTCTGCTTTTTTATTGCTCACCAGAATATCAAATATAAACTCAAAGCGCAAAGATAAAACTTTTTGCTGATATATAGATGACACATATCTAGGAGGTGCTATATATCAGAAATACTTAAATTTTTAAAAATTAATATCTAGGATGATCTTTAGAATGTGACGTGTTAGGTTCTTGTGCTAACAGTACCACCCACCATGAAACCTCTCTAAGCCTCAGTTGCTACCTTTGTAAAATGAATAAAAGAATTATACTGTGCACTTCAGAGAATGGTTGCAAGGGTTAATTGAAAGGGTGTGTAAGTGTATACATTATCTAGACAGGTGATCTGTAATTTTTAATTAGAGTTAAATAAAATAACACAAAAAACGGAAATGAAATTGTTAGGAAGCTTCTTGTCTGCCTGCCTACCTGCCATCCTTCCTGAATGGTTTGGTTCAAAACCAGCTAAGTGAGGAGCAGGCAGGGCCACCGTTCACCCTGGAATCCTGGGACAGGATATCAGAGCCCCAGGGAGGCCCAGGAAGGCGTCTGGGAGGGGGAGGCAGCAGGCCAATTACTCACAGAGGGCACTGAGGCAGTAAGTAGACATGCTGAGGAGTCAGTTTTCTCACAGTCAGAGAAGGAAGTGACCAATAGAAGATGAATAAATTAAAATGAACCTTGTGGTGTTAGACCTGGAGATGGAAGACTTGGTATGATGTCATGGTTTGTGATATACAGAGATGAAGAAATAAATATAAATGTAAATGTCTGTTACATAGTGTGTGTGGTGTGTGTGTAGGTAGATGATAGATAGATAGATGACAGATTGTCACTCTTATTGTCACTGTTACTGGAATTTAGTAGGTGAGGGCTAGAGAGGCTGGACTTCTTGGAATGTATGGGCAGTACCATGAGATGAAGAACTGCCCCATGTTTTAAGTGTCCTTTTAACTGCCTTACAGCCAAAAAAGTATTAAATTAGCAGCAAGGTATGAATACAAAGATCTAGTTTAATTTCACTGGAAGGATTCTTTTAAAATATTTCATATGTTTATTTTCATATATTGAACTTGTCAATGATAAGAACTACATTGTGAAATTGTATATAAAAATTATTAATCTTTAGTTGCCCATTATTTTTCAGTCTTCCTCTGACACTGTCCCCAGAGGTCTATCTACCCAGAGCCGTTCTGCCTGACCTACTATTTCTCTGTCCAGTCCGTTCTCTCTGCCCCATCACTACTGAAGCCCCCTACCTCCAGATTTTCATTACTACAAAATAAATTTAAGGAAATCAATCTAGAAAATATGTTTTGGCAATTCACTACTCCATGTCAAAAGGCAGGAAATTATTTAACTGTACATTTCCAGATGAACTCAGAGTTTACCTGGGGGATATCATATTTCTAGAGTCTATAATTTTTGACACATATCAAACTTTAAATAATTCTTTGTCCTCTTCCTTGTATCACATATAAATAGTTTTGGCCTATTATTTATCCCATTGCTTACTCATACCTTTATTCTTTCATTTTCTTTACTTTTCTACAGAGAGGCTCTGATCTTCTTATTTCTTGTGAATACAACACGTATTATAAGTAGGTGCAAATAACCATTTCATTATGTCTTCTAATGTACCTGTGCTCTGGCATTTACATTTTATTTCATAAATTACTTGCCTTTTATTCCTCCTTAATTTTATAATTAGAACATTATATATTTTTTTAAATTATGTGTGTAGGTAGTTACACATATATTTTTATATAAGTGTATATGTATATATATACATATACATTTTATTTCTTGATGTTAAGTGAGGCATTACAAAGTATTTGAGGTGGCAAGGAGGTTGGTCTTGGGTCTGATAAAGATGAGAACCTGTGCTCTACCATAAATAACTCGTCACATCAAAGGTGGCTTACACAGTTTGGAAGGTGGGAAGCAGGATGATGGGGACACTGTAGAGACCCAGGGAACAGCTGAGAGAATTGAAGATGTCAAGTCCAACACAGCTACAACATTCGGTCCTCAGATACCCCAAAGACAGACTAAGGTTTAGATGGGTTCAGGGTGGCCCCAGGGGCCAGAAACCTGGCCTGCGGAAACCTATCAGGCAGATTTGGGCCTGATATAGGAAGTGAATTGCTTAGTTAAGGCTGCCCCACATGCGATCATCTTACCCCCTCCTCCCAGCTGCCACTGAAGATGTTCAAACAGATGCTGGATGCCACAGAGGAGGTGGCCCCTGAGAGGTCGTCTTAATCTAGACCTACCTGAGTATGGTACAAGTCAGGGATACAGTTTTGGAACCAGGCTGCTGGGGTCCAAATTCTGGGTCTGCAACCTCCAAATGGGGTGGCAGTGGGGCAGTTCCATTCCTGTGTCTCAGTTTCTGCATACGTATAATGGCAATGATAAAAAGTACCTTCCTCTGAGGGGCCTTGTGGCATAGACTAGAACTCAGTCTATTAATTTCTATTAGTCTTTATGAATCACTGCAGAGAGAAACAGAAACAAGAAATGGAGAGTCCTAAGAACTTTCCACTTCCCTATTGAGACCCAGTTACCTTTTTTACTCTTGGGTTCCATGAAACTTCCCTGTATTCGTGTAGGATAGTTCCTTTTTTGTTTATGCTCAATCAAGTTAGTTTCAGTTATCTACAATTAAAGGAGCTTGACTAATACAGATGAACAAAGTCTAAGGATCTAAAATAGCCCCTGAAAATAAGACTCAGAAATTAAGAAGAGCTAATTAACACAGCCCTAGCATTAGGTGGGTAACATAGCGTTGGACCCCAGTGCTAGCTTCCCACTAGAGTAGCAATGAATGTACACAACACGGTGTGAACGTGTAGCACCACTGGACATTAGAGAGTGGAGAAAACCACAGGCCAGAATGTGGGGGAATTTCCACTAACTTCAGAGTGAATGAGGTTGGGTTGAAAACTACCCATTTATCAGCCCTCCCTGTCCCCTAAGCCAGCATGGCAATGGATGGCTGGAAAGAAGGTAGGGAGGTTCTGACTCACCTCCATCAGGAGTTCCTATTAATAGCTTGAGAACACTTCTCTGAGCAAGCCAACTTGTCATTCATGTGTGAAAGTAGCAAAGATGGTCTCAAATAGTCAAGGGCTCAAAAAATACACCATTTTATACCTTCCTGAAGACATTGTTCACAGAATAGGAACACCATGTAATAAGTATTGAAACTATTAAGTATTGATCCTAATGATTTTGGGGATATGGTTTCAAAATTGACTAAGCAAAAAGCAATTCTTAAAAA
The DNA here is from genome assembly GCF_040802235.1 of Manis javanica. NCBI lineage: Eukaryota > Metazoa > Chordata > Mammalia > Pholidota > Manidae > Manis > Manis javanica. The sequence goes on from NC_133168.1 coordinate 72,322,440, forward strand.
CAGTATTTACATGACCAAATGGTTAACATATGTTATACCACAAAACCTGAGAGGGTGTGGGGAAAGGAGAGCCATACCTAAGGGCAAATGATGTTCTTAATTTTAACAGCTAGAGAAGTTGATTTTAGCAATGTGGCTTTTAAACCTAAAAATAACCTCAAACACACTTAAACAGGGTGTCTATTTCCAAATCACTTTAGGAGACTGAAGCAAATAAATACAGCCTAGGTACCTGATGACCACATATGCAAAAAAATAAGAAGGAAGCATAATGAACAGAAAGCCTACATCAAGAGGAATGAAATAGAAGGAAAATTATCAGTAAATGACATGTCAAAAGACTATACTAGAATGCTAAATGAACAAACAGGATAAACACCATATACACATATGAATGCAACTGTGTAAAACATACAGAAGAATCTGGAAAGAATGTGGGAAAACATTTAAATTAGTTGGATTAGGGTATATGTGAATTTATTCTGGTTTTTTTTGTTGTTCTTCTCTGGTGTTTGCGATTTGTCAACAATGAACATGTATTTTTGCAATACATGCAAAATTGCAAGCAACAGAAACTGACTCTGGCCATCTTCAGTTTGCAGGGCTGGTGGGTGGGCTGAAGACCTCAGGAAGAGCTGACATTGCAGCTTGTAGAATTCCTTTGGCTTTGGGGAGACATAAGTCTTTTCCCTATGGTGTGAAGCCCACTCACATTGTGGAGGTGCATGTGCTTTACTAAAAGTCGACTGATTTCAATGTTAATCTCAACTAAAAATACCTTCACAGCAACACTAGACTAGTGTTTGACCAAATATCTGGCTACTATGGCTTAGCCAAGTGGACACGTGAGATAAACTATCACAGCATCCAATTGGTTGAACCCGGGTTGTCTGAGAAGCCCACCCTCCCTCCTATAGTGAGAAGCAGTGCTCTCGACCTCACTGTTACCACCCATGGGTGTGGGGGCGGAGGCGGTGCCCAGAAACAGGAAGGGGAGCTAGGTGGAGCTAGCTAGGAGCCAGGCACAGCCTTACAAAAAAACAAATCTTGGACACAGTTTACTCCTAAATAACAACAAAAAATTTTTTTCTTATAAAGAGGTTGCAAGTTCTCAGGAAGCTTTAGAGACCATGAGTCATGTTAGTATGTTTTGGTGACTTCATTCAATAACCCAGCAGCTCCTGCCCCCCCAGCACTTTCTACTTCCTCCCGCTTCTGTGCTGGGTGGCTGCATCGCAGTCCATGCAGTCACCTGCACCAGAGCCCTGGCCTTCACTGTGGCCCTCCCTTTGGCTCCCTCCCCACACCCAAGCAGTCACCGAGTCCTGTCATCTCAAATGGCCATCCTCTCTGTCCCAGAAGCTGCCATCCTGACCCAGGTTTTCATCGCCTCTCACCTGGGCTGTGACCTGAACCTCCCAGTTGATCTTGTCTCCCATGTTGTCTTCTCCACCATCTCTAACCATCCTCAACATCCTTCGGAGTTGACTTTGTAAAAAACTACACATACCCTGATGTTCTGAGTCTTGCCAGTCTACCTGCCTTCAGGTGGGTCCCCAGAGTGTGGAGACAGGAAGCCCCTGCTCCAATTTGCCAGATGCATGGGACTCTTGACACAATTTTCTCAGGTTATGATAGAGGTGCTGGGGTGCATTGTATCCCACCAAAATGAGGACGGAATACATGATGCCAAAACAAAGTTGGAAACTACAGAATTTTAAAGAAGTCTACTTTTCCCAACTGAGGAGTAAAATAGAGCTTAGGTTTACTCCATTTCGCTCAAAGCTTTTCTGGATAAAATGTTCATTCAATTTACAGCCCCTGTTGTTTACCTTATCATCTAAATATATGTTTATGGTACCCTACCTAGCCTGTCCTTTTATGTATTCATTTGCAATTTAGTCCTTCAGCAAAAATGAACTCATCTGGCTTCATTGAGTGTCTACCCTCTTCCAGGCAGCATGCCAGGCACTGAATATACACAGAAGTGTAAGGAAAGGCCCATATATTACAGTTTAGCATGTACATTAGTCTTTCCTGGCTCCAGGCCTGGTACTGGTGTAATACCAATAACAGACACACATCTTACCATAGTCTCTGAGTTGAACGTTGTTATTTGAACATTTTACTGGAGCTCCACATGCAAAAAATTTAATAAAGTATGTTTATCTCTTTCATCAGACTGTTAAGAAGGATAAACAGCCAAAACAATGTGGGCCTAGAATTGAGCTGTCGTATAATTTACTCATCATTTTTAACAGAAAAAATAAGAGGCATCTCTTTCTCTTGGCTTCTTTTTCGAGTCAGTGTGGTAAACCCATTATTGAGGCTTTTTCCTGTCTCCCTATTTCCATTTCTCCATTTCTGCATATGCCATAGGTTACTGAGTCACTTATCTTCAACAGATGTAACAGTTACTCAAACTCTCCAAAATATTTGATAATTGTGGAGAGAAGCACTTTTGTGAAACATTATTCCATGGGTATAATTTGGGCTAAGCAACTTTTAGTGGGAAAAATAAATAGAACATACTAATGGTTCTCTCAAAATACCCACCAGTCTCATTTATTAAAATATAAAGCAAATCGAACATCCATTTGTACCCCATGCTCTACTGAATAATCTTAAAATCAGTGAAAGATGGCAGCTGGTAGCAATCAAACCAACATCTTGTTTTGAAGCAGTCAGAAGTGGGTAATTTCAATGAGTCGCCAAACATTTATAATCTTTCTGAAATTTAAACTCAGGTTGTCATGGCAACAGAACATGTGGATGATCCCAAAACTGGGACAAGTACATTTTTGGACCCAACTTCCCTCATATGTCAATCCAAACAAAATATCCTTTTTGGCTTCTGCACTGGTGAAGCCCAGTACAGCGTTTGTAAAAATGTTATTAATAAGCACCAACAATGAAAATATCTACAGGGGATTAAACCTGCTTCCCCAAGCAAGTTTCACTGGTTGTTCCAACTACCGTCCACTGCCCCCTGCTTGACCCCCACAGTGGTCACACCACCCTACTCCCCAGTCCTTTACTAAACCATGTACATTCCTGCTACTTTCCTTTCTTGGCCTATCCTATGCCTATCCACCCTAAAAGAAGGCTCTTCCCTCTTCTCACCATCTAAATAATTCCTCTCCATCCTTCAAAGATGGAAACAGTTGTCACCTCCTCCTGGAAGCCTCCCTTAACATGCAAGTTCACAGTCTTCCATTCTCAATTAAAGGAAGGACTTTCTCTTCACTACCTCATCATCTTTAAATCTTGGCTATCACTATAGCATTTTAACAGATCACTTTCTTTTAAAGTTCATTCTTAGATTATCAGCATTATCATTGTAAAATAAATTTGATCATGTCCCTCTCCTGCTAAAATCTTCACTTGTAAATTTTAGAATGATGAAAGATCTAAAATTCAGATGCCAGAGACAGTGTAATGGTCTAATGCAAACCCCACTCTTACCTTACCACATTTCCACAAACACATAAAATATTGGATTAAAAAAATAACAAAAATTACTTAAAATGCATAGCTGAGCTCAAAAGTTCCAGATGTCAAAGTGAGTAGTAAATAGAACTTGAGGCCTCAGATGTGGGGTGGCAGCAGGAAACAGATCTGAATATGGGCCCCAAAGACTAGGTGTGGGATTTTAACACTCAAGCAAGGGCAGGAGTGATTATCTAGGGCCTAGCTGAGGAAGAAACTGAAACTGAGACCCTTAAATAAACTAAGACCCTGGATGAGCTGTCCTTTCATTAAAACAGGGCCTAAAACATTCTCCTTACTTTCCCAAGAAAGCAACAATAAAGCCTACTCTGCCCAGCATCCTGGGAGGAAAACCTCCCATGAAATAATGAAGTTTCAAACCTGCATTATTTATGGGTGTGGAGTTGAAATGTACAATTATGTGGAAATTTCCAAGGTAAACTTTTAGTATGAAAATTACTCTCAGGCTGGTGAAATCTCTAGCTGTCTAGAAAGAGAAAATAGGAACTACTCTCCAGAGATGATTTCTTAGTTGAAAATACAAGTGAATTTCTCAGGAAAAAAAGAAAAAAACTAAAGAAATGAGCTCACAAACAAAAATTATAAACCACAGGAGGAAACACTGCAACAAACAGAAAGATTAGGAAGAACCTGACATCATAATAGAACTGGAAAGAGATGATAAAATAAGAGTGTTTAAAATTGTATTTTACAAGGAGTAAAAATCATCATAAAGAAATAAGATTGTGTAATAGGACAAGATGCAAATAGTTCATCTAGAAATGAAAACAAAACAGCTTTTGAACTTTAAAATTCAGTGGGAAGGTTTACAAAAGATTGGACAGAGCTGAAGAAAGACTCGAATTTTCAAGAAACATCCCAGACTGCAACATAAAGAAAGGAAAAAGTGAAAAGGGGGTTAAGACCCATGGAAGATAAACCAAAAGGATCTAATAGACATCTCCATCAAGCTAGCTTTTGTTGCCTAACAAACTTCCCTGAGCCATTTATTGATTTATTGCCTCTTAATTCCAAATACACCCTTTTTGACAGTTCTGTCAAATGGATATAGGTCCTTGAAATATTTTTCCATTGCCAGATGGCCTGATTAAGTTAAGTTCTGTCAGTAGGGTGCAGCTGGGGAGCAATGCAAAAGGGAAAAGTTTTTCTTTCTGCTTCTGGTGCGCCCACAGTGTGTAGGGCTTCCCAGCACTGAGCTGCGGAAGTGTGGGCAGGTTGCCCAGCACTGGGTTCCTGCAAAAAGATTGACTATGTGTTGGTGAGCATGCAGAGCCACTAGAATTCTCATACATTTCTGCTGGGAATTGGGGATGGAAAATGACACAGCCATTTTGGAAAACAGTATGTTGGTTTCTTATAAAGCTAAACATACACTTATATATGATCATTCAGTTCCATTCCTAGGTATATGCCCAAAAGAAATAAAAACACAAGTCCGCAAAACATCTTGTATGTAACGTCCATAGCAACACTCTTCATAATTAACCCCAAACTGGAAACAGCCCAAATACTGCTTACGGTGTTGTAATCATTTGTTTATGATTCCTTTCCCCACTGGTTTGTGAATTCTTAAGAGCAGACACCCCTGGTGGTGATCTTCTTCTATATTTCCCCAGCCGGACACACAAAAGGGATTCCATAAATATTTACTGAATTGTGATTGATGGGAATCTCTCTCTGGCAAAGCCCACTCAAACTATAGTTTGATACCACTTTTTCCCTTCTAAGGAATCACCCTTTGCTGTTTTTTCTGTTTCCTTGCTCCTTATTTATGAAATAAGAGAATCACCTTTCTTAAAGTGTTTAAGATGCAACTAAAACTAACAACTTCCCATAACACACACAAAAAAGAAAAGCACAGTTTCCTTGAATTGCAACTTGTGAAAAGCCTCAGCCTAAAGAGTGATTAATAATACCAGTTTGCATTTGTATCTTCTCCAGAGATGGTTCTCCTGCGTTCCTTAAACGTCCATGGGCTTAGAGTCACTAACTCAGCCTATGCTGGAGCCACAGTTAGAGGGCCATCTCACCCTGCCAGCCAGAAATTTATAGTACTATATTACAGTATAAAGTAACATGCATTTAATTTCTTAATGAATAGAAAGCATGATTGGAATAATCAGAGACTCACTGTGACTAACGCAACGGCAGATGATAAGGGATGTAAAGAAAATGCACCAGGATAAGATAGGGAATAACAGTGGGCTACCTCTAAACATGGAAGTTAGAGACATGGGATCAGTCTGGTCAGTCAGCCACAAATGTTGTGACTCCCCAGGGCACCCATTTTTTTAGGGTAGGAATCAAAGATGATCCTAAGATTTCATACTTGGGGGACAGCATGGATGGTGATGCATTAACCAAGATGTACCTTATTAACTATTCTGTCCCCAGTTATTAGTACAGAATTGTGTTGGTTACTTTTTGCTACATAACACATTACCCCACTACTTGGCAACTTAAAACAACAAACATTAATTTGGGGCACAACTTAGCTGGGTGTCACTGGCTGAGAGTCTGTCATGAGATTGCTGTCAGGCTGTCAGCCACGCGGACATCTCAAAGCTCAATCATGCAACTGCTGACAGAACTCAGACCTCAGCAGCATCTAAGCTTATTCATGATTTAGCAGGCAGATCCCAGCTCCTGGCCATGTGGAACTCTCCGATTTCCCATGACAGGGCGCTGGAGTGTGAGATAGAGAAAGAAAGAGCCATAAAGCTTCCAAGATGGAAATCACAGTGTTTTAATAACCTAACCTTCCTTTCTTCAAATATGTTCATACCTCTCATCTAATCGTTGCTGAAATTTGCATGCCAAGGAACCATTTTCTCTCTTTAAGATGTCTCTGGATATTTCTGATCTTATCAATGCTGTCTTGATCTTTAAGACTCTATGGCCATATTATTTCTCTTAGTCCCAAGTTCCTAGGGAAGAGAAGGGGTGGGACATTTCAGTATGGTGCAGCCATAACTACTGCATGAATGAGTACCTTTACTTACGGAGGGCCTTCTCGTCCCCCTCCTCCCCTCCGCGCAGTCCACTCCAGTGCTCCCCGCACACCACTGCCCCACTCAGCTTCCAGAAACATTACCTACTTTAAGATACTTTCTAATGGTTTCCCATGGCCTCCCAAAGTCATAATCTGCCCTCTTCCTATCTTTCTAGTTGTTTCCCACATGCCAACTTCCGCCCCTATAAACCTCACCCCAGACATCAGGACTATACGGCCGAATGGGTTCATTGCTTGATCCGTTCTCACACCATTCCTTCTACCTTAAAAAAAAATGAATTTCATCTTTCTTAGGATGAAAGGTGGAAATAGCTCAAATTCCACCTTCTTTTGAAGTTCCCTGATTATACCAATCATAGGTGACAATTATCTCATGTGAAAAAACATAGTAATTGTCAGGTCAGACCTCATGGGTGTATGGCTTGCGCAGCTGCACAGGCCTCGATGGGCCCAACCTGGGTTTAATGCTCTGCCGCTGCTGTCTTGGAATTCTTCTTTTTCAATAAAAGAATATCCAAAACATTTGTTAAAAATTCTAAAGAATACATCATATAGTCATTAAAAAGAGAATATTTTGTGCATTTACATTTCACATAATTACTGGCAAATATGAGATTATTTCAACCATTTTACTCTTTCCCCATGCTTTGACCTAACTAGTTAAATATTCCTTTAATCTATTTACTTGATTTACTTAAAACTAAGTATTTTATTATCCACTGATCCCTCTATAACTTGTTACAATTATATACAAATCTCTGCATAGTTACAGTAACGATTAAATCATGAATACTAAGCTAACACCTTAAAACACTTCTGATTCTGTTGTTATCCTTACTAACTTTGGTATTCCTCTTCTCATGCATTTTAAATAAAAGAATGTAAGATAAGGATCTGAGTTCATTCTTTTGAAATTCTTAATAATTTTTGAACAAGGGTTCCCACATTTCCATTTTCCTCTAGGACCACAAATTCAGTAGCTGGGCATGGTCACCACGCCCACTGAGAAAAGCACTTGGATCCCGATTTGGGGTGACCTAGGTCTGTTTAGAGGATAGGTATCCAATTTCTAGCAAAGTTAGTAACTACATTACAAAATTACTCACTTCACTTTGTTTCAGTCAGACCGGTTTTATGCAAGGGACCAAAAGTTCCTTAACCCTCCCAAAAAGCAATTATATTTTCAAAGAACATGCTGAATTAGCCTCTAATTGTCACATTCCAGTGGGAGACATGTCACACAGGGGACTACTGTATGCTGGCACTGGGGTCAGGGTGGCATGGTTTTGCTGACTCCCCTCAGTTGTTCTGCTTCGCACAGCTTTTCCACTCTCTGTACTTCTGAAACCACAGGTTCTCCAAAACACAGGTGTTTCTCCAACAGGCTCTGATGGCAATAGCATGAGGGCTTTTTTCCCCCAGAAAGAGCAGGGGACGTTTGTTTAATAAGAGTGAATAGCCAGTGAGGACTGCCTTTGGCCTCTGAGTGTGGTGGCAGGATGGATAGCTTATTTTCCTTATATTTCAAATTCTAGGGGAACACAAAATGGATTTTTCGTGACTTTGAGCTTATCTGCCATAGTTCTTTGCACATTGATATTTTATGTGCTCTCAGATATTTTATGAATGAAACAAAAAACAGCTAATAGACAAAAACTAGCCATAATAAGAGCCATGGCTTCTTGGATGCCTAGTGTGTGCCAAGCACTGGGCCTGGCCTTTTGTGCACATCACTCCAGCCAATGAACAATCGCCACCTGAAAGCCATACCTTTAGTTCACAAATATTGACACAGACAGGTAACTAGTAGATGGTGACTGTTTATAGGAACCACATATGTTTCTGATTGTTTATTTATGTACTATTTCTTACAATTAAGTTAGGAATTTCTCTATTTCTAGGAAGTATAACATTAAACTTGTTCCCTATTTTGAAACAAATGCAGAGCTGGTGTTTCGAAGAATCATTTCTATACATTTTTTTTACCTAAAAGAATATTTTGCATTTTAACATTTCCTGACTCAATTAAAGCTTTGATAATCTTAAGAAACAGAAAAATTGCCAAAGTGCATGTGAAAATTCTGAGAAACTAGTGATGCTAGACACATTAGCGAAGAGATTAAATATATCAAGTGACTGAAAGAATACACAGTGAGGGCGAAGGAAGAGAATATGGGGGAAAGGGAAGAATACCAGGGAAGTAATGCTGTGAGGGTGGACACACACTAGTGCTGGACATGAATAACAAAACGCTGTAATCCTACGGAACTGCATATTGGGAAGTTTGCTATAGATCTGAGAATTGCCATAAGAAGCTGGCACCCTGAATGAGGCCCGCCAAGTCCATACTTCCTGACAACAATTAGGATCTGTTAGAGCAGCATTGCAGTACCCTCTAAACAAGCCTCTGGGCAGTATCCTTCCACGTTAGAAAGTTGAGGATCAAGATTAAACAACCTTCTCAAATTCACACAGATGACAAGCAACAGGAGGGAGTTTCAAGCTGAGGACGGTCCAGCTCCAGGGCCCCCTGCTTACTACCATTCAGCACTCAGCTGTGGATGGCCTTTCTGATCAAAGGCCTGGGGAAGAACAGGACTCCCAGGGACAGAGGCTGTAATTCGCAGCACCCAGCTCTAAATCCCAGCAGTAGATGCAAACATCCAGCACCTGTGTTTAGCAAGCACTGTTATCAGAACTGCCTCCCATGAATAACGAAAAGTGTGCGTTTGTGTGTGCTGGCATGTCAGGTGAGACTTTTAGCTTTAAAAGGAACTCCCCATAGCCTGTGGCTTCAGCAATGACACATGAGCTACCAGAATGTTCTTTGCTACCCAACTGTTCCTACTGTCACTGTGATTCACTTCTCCGTGCCCAATCACTGTCTGTACATGTGTTTCTGAGGTCTCATACCAGAGTCTGTCCATTGTCAGAGAATCAAAGCAATGTCCTAGGTTAAAGTGTTAAGGGACATCGGATCCTAGAGGCTGAGACTTCATTTGGGAAGCCAAACAGTTAGCCAATTACCATTACTGCCCTGTTCTCAAAATCCTATCCCAGTCTTCCTTCTGGGAGTCACGGCTACCCAAACTGAGCAAGCAGACAGTATGAAACCAAGAGCAAACAATCCTTGTCACAGCCTAACCCTGCCAACCTGTGTCACCCCTGCCATCTGTGCAGTCTCACCAACCTCCAGCCTCTTCCCACAATGACCTGCTGTCCCTGCCTGCCTGCTCCAATCCTAGCAATCGGATTCCCACTGAATCTCAAGTTCTGGACACTATGTCCCATTATTCCACCTGGATTATAACTGCAGACATAGCCCCCTTTTGGGAAAGCCTCTCCGATTTCTCATTAACAAACCAAAGAGAATCCTGAGTCCCTCGGTTATGACCCAGAGTGTAGGAATGAGACTGGGTTCTTAGAGATTAAAGAAAAGGGGTGTTTGCAAAGCAAGGTAAAGCAAACTAAACAGGCACAGGACTCTTTGTTCCTCCTCAAGGCCATAGATAAATTCTTGACTCATGCATCCTTGAGATGTTTGCAGGAACTTAGACCCCACCAGATGAGTGACCTGCTGACCCCAAGCATGTAGACCCCAGGTTGGGTGGAGCCAGAAGACTGAAGACAGATTCCTGAGATAGTCCCCTGTCGGCTCACCATTGACCAGTCAGAAGAATGGGCACTAGCTGATCACATACCCTCCAACCCTTTCTCATAATTTTGCCTTTAAAGACCCTTGCTTGTAAGCCAACGGGGAGTTGGGGCACCTTGAGCATTAGCCCCTGTTCACCTTGCCTGGTGCCCTAAGTAAAGACCCAGTTTCTTTCACTACATCCCAGAGCCAGTGTCTGGCTTGCTGAGCAGTGGGCGAGCGGATCCAGGATCGGTTTGTTTGGTCGGTAACAGATTGTGTCTCCAAGACAGCAGAGACAGAGAAGTGATTTAATGAAAATAGAAAGAAAACTAAAACCAACCAATTAGCCAACCAACCCAAACAAACAAGTCTTTCACCTTTACACATAACGTTGGGCGGTTCAACACCACGGGAAAGCCTTATATAACATAACTGCTCCTACTTCTCTTCATCCCTGTCCCCTGCTTGAGTATCCATCAGAGCATTTACTGAAGCATCTAATATGCTACATATGTAACCTCAGTTTATGGTCTTCCCCACCCTCCACAGACTGTAAACTCTAGGGGAGCAAGGACTTTTATCTCCAATACCTGTGACAGTGCCTGTACAAGGTGAGGACTTCATACATTTACGGTGATGGGAAAAGCACCTATTCCTGCTGTTTCTTTTCAGGACACCCCTGTGATTCATGTTAACCTCACTTATCTCATAAAGTGAGCAGAGAAGCTATACCCACGTGCCAGACCCTGGCTGACCCTGGGGGTCTACTGTTCCCCACCCTTGCCATCCTCCAGCATGTGTAGATGAGCATCACACATTTTTGCCCATCACACATTATTTTTCATAGTTTCATATTCCCACCATAGTTTCACATTAGTTGACCTAGCACTTAGTTGGGCTCAGAGCTAGTGGAACATAAGGACAATCCAATTTTGACTAGAGAAAGAAACAAGAATTATAACTTTCACTTACTGAGTGCTTGTTATGTACAAAACATAATGCTAAGTTCTTAGAGCTCATTATCTAGTTTAACCCACACAACAAAACCCATGCGATATGTACTAGGATTACCCCATTTTGCTTTCAGGAAACTGAGGATGAAGAAGTTAAGTAATGCACCTGGGGTTACATGGTTTGTAACAGAATCCAGATCTGTAACAGGCAAGTCTGTGCTTCTAAGGGAGAAAGGAGGACAAATGAAAAGGGAAAAAGGCATGGGGACTGTATTTCTGTTTTGCTGAACCATCATAGTTGTAGCTAAGAAACATCAAGTTTTTAAAAGGTGAATTTTAAAGCATATTTCAATATGTAAAAAAATCAGTTTGGGGCTACAGAGTTTCTGAGTTACACAAAGAAGTCATTAATTTCTGCAGTTAAAAGTGCTTTAACTTCATAAGTGTATAGTCATAACACATCACTGTTACTGAACAAACCCAGCGCAGTAGTTAATGGCCGTTTTTTTCCTACGGCCACCAGCTGTGTCACTAGCACAGGCTTCATAGGAATCCTTACCACTCCATCTCCCTGGCACAGTAAAAAGAGTGCCAAGCCTAAACAGAGCAGCATTGTTGATCTGGCTACAGATCTTCTTTCTTTTGAAGGCGCAATCTAGTTATAACCAAAAGTGGTCTGGACATGCAAATCAAACTCCTTGACTATTCAAATGTGTTCTTACCAATGGGAGAAATGGAGGGTCAGGCTGAAGAGGAAGTAACTCAGCTTGGCATGTGCCAGGCTCAATTCCTGGGGCTCTTGCTTGCAAGGGCAGCCCCCTGTAGGGTACTACCTCTGAGGGAGCCTGGCAAAGGAGCAGGTGGATGGGAAGGAAGAAAGGAATGTGAGTAGGTGATCAAATGGAAGTAGAAGATGAAAACACCTACTTCCCAGCTTCACCCAGGGCTCTTCACCATTATCCTAAGTGAAGTCAGTTTTCTAGTTGGAGAGAAGCCGCTGTTCCACTGGGCAGCTGAACTTTGTGAGATGACATAAGAGGATGCCATGCTTCTCCTGTGCTCCTGGTGTGGGCGGGGGGCTCCTGGCATAGTTCAGGAGAGGAGTCTTTGCCCATCTTTTGCAATGACTGTCTCCACAAAACTTCCTTTGAACCTCTCACCTAAAATATTTATAGTTGGAAAATGCCATGTTTTAGAGACCTGTGATAAGAGAAGTGGGCATTTGTTCCTCCCTGCTTTGGCTTAATTTGTGGCCATGGTTAAATTATTTAACTATCGTGGTCTCCTTTCTGCAGCTATAAATGAGGGGATTGGCATTTTATAGTCCCATGTGCTTGGTAATTACATTCAAGACAAACAAATGACCATCAATAACTAGAGAGTACATAAGAGGCGTGCGCTTCAGCGATGTCACACTAATGAAATCTGGAATGTAATTAAAATCTTAGGCCATTTTAGTAATGAATTGAGCACTACATCTCCAGTAAATACTGCTAAATCTAGCAGTTTTATTTTCATATACAACAGTCAAAATCAACATTACTTCAAAATATGTCAGGGAGGAATAACACTTCTGAGGAATATTTTTTCAAAAACAGCATATTATTGAGTAACAAAACCTGCAGAAAACTTAGGTTGTGCAATGTTTCACATTATCTTAGGTAACGATAGAGACGGCGGCTTGCAAATGTGTTCCACAGAATCCTATGCGCTGCTTGAAAGCAGAGTCAGGTAACTGTTATATTGCTTAATTTGTGATTTGCAACTCCACTCGTTTGTTTATTCATTCATTTCACAAAATATTAGTGGGGACTTACGTGGAGCTAGATGTGGTGCTTAGTGGCAGGGGTGGGAAGTGGGCATAGAGCCTCCTCTCCTTAACTTACAGTCTGATGGGGAGGAGCAAATGGTCAGTCTAATGAATCACACTGAGATACATTTCCGAAGGCATGGAAACCAGGACCATGAGACCTTACATCACCAGAACTTGACTTAGACTGGGGGCAGGGGAGTTCCCTGACGAATCTGTTATCTGCCACGGCAGTTCAGGGAAGCTCTGGGGGGTGAGTGGGAGGTTAGCGGGTGTGTGTCTGTGGGGCAGGCAGTAGACGGCCAGTCGGTGGCTGAGATTTCAAAAAAAAGAATTACATAAGCAGTGTACTCTGCGAGTTCCAGTGCGAAATGAAAATGTGAGGCCCCTTGTTCAAAACTGTGTAAAGACGGTGCGAGCAGAGCATTAAAGCACTAAGTATGGGGCCCTACTGCACAGGTCACATGCCCAAGAAGCCGGTCCTAGTCCTTTCCACAGTCCTTTCGGAGGACTGTGATGCGCAGAAATCAGGAGTAAGTGGGAGGCCCGTGTAGTCGAAGCAGAGCTCCTGGAGGGTATGGGATGGAGCTGGAGATCAGGTCCACCGGAGGGATTACATCAGGGACTGCACTGCTGGGCTCCACAGAAACAATGCCGTGGTGTTTATACTCTCTCAGGAATATAGGTACTGATTTCACCTTTATTTAACTATGTTGAATACATGTGTGTGTATGTATAATCATGAGTTTCATGTCTACACAGTTACTTCTAAAAATGAAACCAGGACGACCCAAACTGTTCAAGTAGGGAAAGCTTGTACTCTCTGTCCTCGCCTTCTTGGTGCCGGGTACCCACGATAATTGGTTGCCAAGAACTTGTCAGGTGAGCATGTGGAGAGTGCGCAGGTCACAGGAGTTACCCTGACTTTGTACCTTCCTATCAAATGTGCATTACTGAACTTCTGCGGGGAGCTGCACACAGCTTTCAAATTTAAAAGAATATGGAAAACTTATGACCTACAGTACTACCAAGTTCAGATCTTGGCTGTCCCACATACTAGTGTGTGCTCTTAGTTATTTAGTTCTTTGTTAAAGTGTAAACTCATTTTAAAAATAAAGTAATACATACACATAATTCAAAAATTCTGACAATAGCATCTGGTGATCTTTTCAGGAATTTTCTATGCATTTACAATGTATTTTCGTTTTTTTTTTAACACGAATAGATTACAGTACACATAATGTTCTTTTTGCCTTTTAATACCTCGGTACCATGTTCTTATGGGGTTCCTAGTATTTCACTTGTATAGATGCACCATATTTATTGAAACAGTCCTATTTACATATAGGTGGCTTTCTGTTTTGGGGTTACTACAGAACAATGTTTTACTGAACATTTTTGCTCACTTAACAGCTGGATGAATTCCTAGAAGTAGAGCTACTAGGTCAAGTTTATGGTCATTTCCAATTTTGATAAATGTTTCCAAGTCAGCCACATTAAATAAGCCCTGATTTCTTCATTTCTATAAATAGTGAACAATTAAAATTTCTAAGGTTTCTTACAAGGATTCAATGAGTTAAAGGCACATAAAAGCCTACTATATAGCAAATAGGTTGTCAATGAATGTTACTCTCAAACTTTCCCTTTACTTAAAAAGAAAACTATTTATATTGTGATGACTAGCTTTTACTATAGCTGGGCAAAGACAAAAATTCACAGAAAACTCTGTAGCACCATACCCACTTTAAACCCCATTGTTGAATGTAACTAATGAAATCTCTCGACGTCAAATAGAGTATTTTGAAATGACACAAATTTGACACGAACTCTAAATCTCGCTTTCCTAGCCTAAAGTTGATTTGATTTGGTAGTTGCCTATTTTAACATACATATCCCTGATAATGAAAACAAAATGTACTAGACTAGCATACTTATTAAGGTACATCTCCCAGTTATGTCTTTTGTACTTCAGTGAAAATCTTGCTTCCCAATTTGAGTCATTTATCGATAAAACCCACATATTCAACTCTGAAGAAAAACATTTTGACAGGAATAAACAAAAACAAGGAAACTTTTCGACCTCTTATTTCCACTTCAGGAAACCTGTTGTGCCTCCCTCAAATCCCTGGGGCCCTGAAGCATTTTTAAATTTATCGAGAATCCAGAAAGAGGTTAATGGGACATGTCAGAACAAAATGCCCCAGCGTCGAGCCCAGAAGCCGCCGCCGGGATCTCGGCCCGCGGTAAACTCCAGGCTGGAGGCAGGACCTCTTTGGAGGGCCCGTCGGCCCAGGAAGCCATTGCTGCGCCCGGCCCTGCTGTGTATTTAGCACTTATTTCCTCGCCCGGGGCCCGACCGGCCCAACAGCAATCCCGCGCCCGGGCGACGGTGCCCGTGGGTGGCTCGCGCTCTGCCGCGGGGACGTGCGGCAGTTGGCGCTCCCTGGCATTTCACGCACGCGGAACCCGAGCCGCCGTGCGCGGTGCGGCCGTGCGGAGCACTGGGACTGGGCCGCCCCGGCGGGGCGCGCCCCCAGAGCGGAGCCTCACTCCCCCCCAACTTTCCCGCGGGCAGCTGCGCGGGGCGCGGGCCGTGACCCGGACGACGACCCGGCCCGGAGCGCTGGAACAAAGGGCGCCCGGCGGCGGCGCCGCGGGCCGGGGCGGAGGCTCCGGGCGGGGGCGGAAAGTGGGAGAGGAGGCCGGGCCCGCCGCGGGCACCGGGCGCGCTTCCGCCGGCCGCGCCGCGCGCGCCGCGGTAAATGGGAGGCTCGGCCGGCAGGGGCGGGGGCCGCGCAGCCGGGGAGTTTCAGGAACTGGCGGAGCGGGCGGCGGCTGGAGTCGCCGAGCGCCCAGCGGCGGGTCCTGAGCGCCGACACTCGGGGCCGAGGCGGAGCCGCCGCCGCCGCGCCGGGGCCCAGCTGTAGCCTCCGCCGGTCTCGCCCTCGCCCGGCCGCCTCGGGCCGACAACCGCAACGCGGGAGAGCAGCCGGCCGTCCCAGGCCGGGGGAGCCGCTCGCCATGGCCACCAAGGTGAGGGGCGCGCGGCGCAGGCCCAGCCTTCCGCTGGGCCCCGCGGCGGCGCGGACTGGGCGCCGCGCTGGAGCCCCAGGGCCGCCGTCTCGCCCTCGGCGGGCCCGGCCCGCGGCCCACCCAACCCCCGGCGGGCTCGGGTCACGCGGAGCGACGGCGCTCGGGGACCCGGCTCGAGGCGCGGGACCCCGGGCGCGGGGGCGCCGTCTGCGAAGTTGGCGCCGGCGCGTGGGCTGCGGCCGGGCCGGAGGGAGGGGAAGTTCCCACAGCCCCCCGCTCGCTCGCCGGAGCCACCGCGACCGCCGATGCCCGGCTTCTGCCCCCAGCCGCGTCTGCGCCCCGCTGCCCTGCGTGGTCGCCGCGGAGAGGCGCGTCCCCTCCCTCCCCCAGGGTGGGACCCCGGCGCCGCGGGCCGGGCTTGGGGGGTCCGAGCCCCGCTGCCCGGGTGTTTTGAGTGCAGGCCGGGAACGAGTGTTCCCAGGCAGGGAGAACGCATCGAACGCGCCGCTCTTCCAACTGCCTTCATTATTCTTGTCCCCCATCCCTCCCCTTTTGTTTTGCTACCTTTTCAGTTTGAATGGTATTTCCAGCATGAATAAGACAGAAAGTGGGAAATGACTGTGCTCTCAATAACGTGTTTGCTTGAAAAAAGGCCCAGGTACGCATTACGTGGTGGAACTTTGACTCGCGCTTGGTAATTGGCTGGGAGTGGCGGTTTGCTTATTTTAAGGTATTGTTCGTGGAATTAGCGGTCACCCTTTGCTACCTGAGTCTGCAGGAGCCACCCTCCCCCGCTTCCTTTCCTGGGGCGTTTTATTTAGTTTGACTTGGGACCGTACCTGGGGAAGCCACGCTCACCGAATGAGGGCTGGGAGTAGCAGACCCCTCCAGGGAGCTAGGGATGTGGTTTGAGGAGCGGATTGATTTTGCAAATAGTTTTTGTAACGTCACCCATATCAACATCAGCACCCTCTTCCACATTGATGTTTGAAATCTCTACGCTTCTTTCGGGTTGGTGAAAACCTGAAGTTTTTGTTGTTGGGTTTTTTTATTTTGGTGGAGAGATAACTGAGGAAAGTGATTAAAAGAAATTGAATAACTTTGAAAGATAAGATAGCCCGTTATCATTTCAGCCTTAAATTTTGTGCTTTGAATCTGTCTAGGTGCAGTGTTTGTTTTTAAAAAATGGAGATTCTCCTTCAGGGAACCTGTTGCCTCCTGTTATTGAAATAATTGCCTTCTTGTTAGTGTATTACTGATCGTACTCGTCCTTGGTTTTATTAGATGTTGATAGAACTTGCTACCCTTTTAACATGTAATTTTGTGTTGATCTTTTTAAAACAAAACGTAAATCAAGGATTTCTAAGGATTTTTGATTTTGAGGTTTGCCAAACTTTCCAGAAATTAACAATTACACGTCCTATTTTGTACTCAGCTTACAACCTTAAAAGCTTTCTGTGGTAGATACCTGTTCAGTGGTGGTCAGTGTTGTGGTATTTGCACTCTGATCTACTCATGCATGTTACATGTACCAGTCCTTCAAGTGAGACCCAGATGAGCTACTCGTGCAGGTATAGGTAAGAACGACTGTATTTGATAGTTAAACCTGAACTTCGTTTTTCTGTAAGATTGAAAAGGATAGTGGTTCTTGTACTAAACTGGGACTGCATGTGTCCACACTAAACACAAGCCTTAAAAGCATGTGTAACCACGTCCTACTTTATCTGCACTACTCTGAAGGCACATTCCAGGAATTCTGAGTCTTTTCTTTAACCTTTCTAATCACTGTTGCACATGGTACTCATTTCCACGTTTGCATGATGACAAACCACTTCCTTGTTAAAAACAAGGGAGTAAAGAAGCACTTATTAAAAGAGAACCATTCTCAGTTTTCTGGTTTTCCTTCTTCCTAGAGATTCTTGGGTCAAAACAAAGTCTTATATAATCACTTTTAGGAGTAATCATTACAATATTCTGGGAGTCCCGGAAGCCTTTTTTTTCCTTCTAGCTCCAGTATCTAAAGTAAATTATGATAGTGCTGGTCTGGTTTGATTAAGTGGGTGTGGAATGTTGAAAATACTAGTAGGATTTGAGTGAGTTGCTCAAGACTGTTACATGATATACATTAGTAAGGACAGTTTAGAAAACATACTTTGTAGTTTTCTGAGCAAACACCTCTTTACTTGAAGAATAGAAATATCTAAAGAGCCTTATTAAGGATTAAAGTTGGTTTTGATAGTTTTTTTAAAACAGTATGGAAAATGTTAACTATTGAATTTTGTATAACAATAGTGATTTTTAAAGTGTCCTAATACATAGAGTATCTTAATGAATAGAATAAACAGTATTTGTATAGTGAAGGAAAAATTCAATGACAGTAGAAAGGTCAGTGTTTCAGCTCAAAGCGTCACTTCCTCTGGAAAGCCTTTCCTGATCTCCCCAACCCCTGCTACAGGGTCACATTGTATGTCCCGACTGCCAATTTATGTGTGTGTCTGTGCTATATAGGGTGCTGTCAGCCCCAGGAGGCTGGGACTGTGCGTTTGCTCACCCTTGTATCCTCTGTGACCTCACCGACCAGGCTCTTGAAAAATTGTTATTACATGAATGAATGTTGAATTTTCTTGCCTTTGTTCCTCCCTCTTCAGTTTGAAAGAGCAAAGAGATATTCCAGTGAGATAAGTGACTATTAAAACTCTGTATCTTCAACTGTAAGCTTTTGTTTTATTAATTGTGCATTTTAGTAAACTTTTTTTTTTAAGTATAGGGCACAATGGAAAACACTCAATCTTTATGGGACGTTTTCCTTCTGCCTAAAATGAATTCTTTGGCATTTCCATTAGGGAAGATCTGTTATTCATAAATCTCTTATGTGTGAAAATGTATTTCGTTCTATTTTTGAAAGATAATTTTCTAGGTTCAGAATTCTAGGTTGCCGGTGTTTTCTTTAGGCGTATATGAAGGTAGTACTTCTCTTTTCTACTGACTTTCAAAGTTACTGCTGAGGAGTTAGCTGTCTAAAGTTGTTTTATGGATGGTCTGGCTCTTCTGCCTTTTTTTAAGACCTTCTTTATGTCTTTAGTATTTGTATATACTAAATGTCTTTAGTATATGTATAGCAGTTTCACCGTAGTGTGCTGAGGTAAGGATTTTATTTATATAGCTTGATATTTCCTAGGTGTCTTGGGTTTGAGAGTGGGTATTCCAGTAGTTCTAGAATAGTACAGTGCTCTAGAGCTTTCTGTGCTGTCCCACGTTGCAGCTGCCTGCCACATGTGGCTCATGATGCTTGAAATGTAGTATGACTGAGGACCTGTGTTTTTCACTTTAATATAAACAGCCGCATGTGACTAAATGGCTACCATTGTGGGGAGTGCTGTGTAGAAAATTCCCAGTGATTATTATTTCATGAATATTACCTCTTCCCCGTTCTCTCTGGAACTCTAATTAGCATGAAGAGGTCCAACAGACACCTAACTTCCTAAGTCTTGACCTGTCACGTTGGTGCTACATTCTGGATAATTTCTTTGGCTCTTAACTTCAGTTTACTGTAGTTGGGCCTAATCTGCTCTTTCATCCATCCATTTAATTTTCATTTATATCCTGATTTTAGAAATTGTATTTGGGTCTGTTTCAGATCTGCGTGGTCATTCTTTACAGTCTCTTTCTTCACTCATATTTATAGCTTGTAAGCATATTTACATTTATAGTTTGTGTCTGTTAACTAAAATCTGGAGTCTTAATTCAGCCATCTGTTTCTACTTAGCTTTATCCAGGGTGCCTTGTTTTCTTGTGTGTTTGTGCTTTCCTTTTTATTTTTCTGTGAGTGGCTCATTTTCCTTGGAACTTCATCCGAGTGGGTTTTGATATCTAGATTGAAGTTACAGTGTTTCAGACAATTTGTCTTTGCTTTTATATATTCTTGTGGTCACGCCAACTTTAATTCCTGGCTTAATGTTTTCCCAGCCATACAAGGTAGCAGAAATAAATGGACCTCGGACTTAAGGAGAAATTTCCCTTATTTCCCTACTCTGGGTCAGTCAGACAAGTTCCTTGCTGTCCCCTTTTGTACAACAGGTTTTTTTCTTTTGCCCTCATTTTTTTTTTTAAGTTTTGAGTTATTTATTACAGCATTTACTTATAATTTTTGCCATAGGTTTTAACAACTGCCTTTTCATAGCATGTAAACATTTTCTGTTTTTTTAAGGTACCACTGACATACAATCTTACTAAGGGTTCACATGAAAAACATTGTGGTTACTACAGTCACCCATATTATCAAGCCCCCCTATACCCCATTGAAGTCCATCAATGTAGCAAGATGCCACAGTCACTACTTGTCTTTCTGTGCTACACTGTCTTCCCCATGATCCCCCCCACACCATGTGTACTAATCATAATCCCCTTCAATCCCCTTCTCCCTCCCTCTCCACCCACCCTTCCCCACCCCTTCCCCTTTGGTAACCCTAGTCCATTTCTTGGAGTCTGTGAGTCTGCTGCTGTTTTGTTCCTTCAGTTTTGCTTCATTGTTATACTCCACAAATGAGTGAAATCATTTGGTACTTGTCTTTCTCCACCTGGCTTATTTCACTAAGCATAATATCCTCTAGCTCCATCCATGTTGTTGCAAATGGTAGGATTTGTTTTCTTCTTATGACTGAATAGTATTCCATTGTCTATATGTACCACATCTCCTTTATCCATTCATCTACTGATGGACACTTAGGTTGCCTCCATATCTTATCTTTTGCCCTCCTATTTTAGAATTTTTGGGGTCCCAGCTCCTAGCTTCATATAAGAATCTTCCTCTCTTACCTCCTGCCCTCTCCAGGACGATGTTCAGAGCACAGACACAAACTCAGGGCCCCCAGGGTTTGGAGGAGACTCTTAGGGAGAATCCTGTCGCAGCACTTTTTCCTCCCAGGGTTTCTGCTCTGACTTCCTCTGTGACCTCTTCAGAGCCTTTCCTTTTGTTCTGACTCAGCAGTATGTTTTAAAGGGTGCTTATTTGTGTTAGCATGTCGCATTTTAATGTTTTATTCAGCACCTCTGTTTCAGTCTGGTGGTAGTTAGGGTATCAGCCTCCCAAGTGTGCTGGAACAAAATCCAAATCAGAGCATCTCTATAACACTGGAGAATGAGAAATGGAATGTGGACTCATGCAGTATTAATCTGTTCTTTGGAGGGAAAAGGTGAAAAATCAGTTATTAAGCATTTTAAGTCAAAGCAATCTGAATTCCAGACTGTGAGCATGTTTCACTTTCCAACTGGTATTTCTTCCCCCACTCCTTTTGGATTATCAAAAACATGTGATTTCATCCTTATGCATTTTTAAGTGTTGTAAGTAAGTACAGGGCTTGAGGATGTTATTCAGTATGACTCAATCCTTCTAAGCTATTTTTGATATCTGAAAATGGAGTCTCATTATTACCTGCAGAGGCAGAATTCGGAAGTCACATGTTTGTGGCTGTTTATGAAATCAAAGAGATATATCATTTTAGGGCAGGTTACCAAGGGTGAAAAATGCAGCTTTATTTGGGGCGTTGTCACTCATCATCATTCACTGACTCCCTTAGAACTCCGAACGAGCACAGCACAGCGTTTCCTGCTCCGTTCGGTGGAAAGGCCTTGTCCTTACCCTCAAAGAGCACATTACTAAAGCTATAGGGTCCTAGAGCACAAGCTTTTTGAGGGACGCAGTTGGGGGCAATGGAGCTTCTCAACCAGCAAGGCTTTCAAAGGACCTGAGTCTTGAAATGTCTGCTTTTTCTTTAATTCGTTGAGTGTATTTTAACCCCTATTCTATCACATCAGTCACTTAAACAGTACATACACGGTACCTCTTGAGAGCCTGCAAGTCCAAACTTTGTCTTGTAGGATCCCAGAAACTCAGTTCTGCAGATACTTCAATAGCTCCTATGTGCTTCTCTTATACTGGATGTAAGTCTGATGGAATTTGAATCCGTTTAAGAGAGTTGACATTCAAGAATTAAGGAGCTGTTTAAAATGTGCCAGTTTAAATGTATTTTCTAATGCAAATTCATAGAAGAGAGCTTGAACATAAAGTGTGTTGGTAAGAACTGTCTCTCTCAGGGTGGCTGCACTTAGGACCTTCTCTTTCATCTTTCAGCCTATTTTTTATTCCCAAGATTTTGAGTATCGAATATTCATTGCTTTTGTATAAGAAAGAAAACAAGTTCATATTTTAAGATTCAAAACAATTGTCATTACCCAGGCTTTAAGCAGATTCTTAAACTTACCTACCTTCTGTTAATTTGTTTTCAATTATATTAAGATGAAAAAAATGTTTTAAATTAATACATAACAAATAGTTCAGTGGCACTTAGAAAAATACATTCAGGATTGAAAATAGAACCTAAACATGTATTTTACTTCCTCAAGCACCATATTTTCTCCTTTCAATGGAGAAATGCTTTTTAACTTTTAAGAATAATTTAAAACTTACTGAAAAACCAGCACTGAATCTGAAGGTCTTACAAATTGCTGCTTTATAAGTGCATTTGGGTCATTTTCCCTCTCTGCCCTTTCCCTAGTAGCTTAGAGGAAGCACGGCCGCTAACCCTGTGTGGGTAGTAGTTTTCATGTCTGTACGTTCCCCACCTTCATACAGTTTTAGAGTCAAGAGCTGACTTTAACATTTTACAGCCTTTTTGTTGATGTGTCAGACTGACTTTGTCTTGTGATTGCTATTACCAGTGAGCAAAGCATATTCAAAGTCCTTATAACCATGAAACTCCAGAGAACTTGGAAAGCTGACAGCCTGTAGACTTCTGAGATGTGTAGTTACGTTAGATTGATCTGCTTAATCATTCAAAGCCAAGATGAAATACATGGAGATTGTTTTTTTCAATTCTGATACTTAAAGCTACTTCTGTTCTGGTCTTTACTACTGTGTTTGTCTCACACATACACAGCAATAGTTCAACTCCTTTCAGATTCCCGGACCGATTCCAGTGCATGTGTGCTCGTGGGGAGGGGGCCTTCCCACGCACAGCACCAAGCAATCCTCCCAACACCAGCAGGATGTCCGAGGACTCAGCTGAATTCTGATGCTATCTAACAGCACTAGATCCCCCAGGTAAAGGGTGCTGTCCTACAAGACTGCCCTCCACCCCGCACTCAACATGCTGGTCACAAGCCCCAGGCAGTAACTTGTGCTTTTGACCTACCAGCAACAGTTTGGAGGTTCCCACGACCTCCCCTTTAGGTTTGATTAATTTGTTAGAGTGTCTCACAGAACTCAGGAAAACACTTAGGTTTACCAGTTTAATAAAGGATACTGTAAAGGATACAAGTTAACAGCCAGATGAAGAGATTCATGGGGCAAGGTCCCAAATAAAGGGCTTCTTTCTTCGTGGAGCTTGGGGCCTGGCTCATCGGCACGTGGACACGTTCTAGTTCCCAAGCATGGAAGTTCTCGCTGACAGAGAAGCTGGACACGAGAGGGACGCTGTTCTCAGGAGCTTTTGTGACGTCTTCATTGCATAGTCAGGGTTGACTAAATCGGGGGCTGATTCAGCCTCCAGTTCATGCCTGTGGGTGGGGTCCTAAAGTCTTTCATTAACATGACAAAGACACCCATTTCACCTTTAAGGCTCCAAATTGTTTTCAGAAAGTGTGGGTGAGGAACAAATACACCTGGGAAATATATAATCGGTCGTCTGAATGACGAGATATGTATTTCTTATAACTCATTATACTGCAACTACTATAAAACCTATAATATTTAAAAACTAATTCCCCTTTTTGATAAGTAAAAGTATCTCATGCTCTTTCTGTAGTTTGTATTGTGCCAGTGATAGGTGGTCGTTCTCTAAAATGCAAGTATTAAATGTTTTTCCTCAAACTCTGTTCTTCTCTGACTCATTAGGAATCTGGTATAAAGATTATGGCAGTGGCTCTAAACTTCCATTTAAGAGAGAAATTGGACTCTTACTAAAGTGTATTACTGTTTTACAAGTTCAGATCATGTTTTCTGAGTTGTAGGCATTAGTGGTAAGTTATGGTACTCTCACTGGGTCCATTCCCCAGGCAGGGAGCCTGTTAAGTCACAAATTGCTGTGTTCCACCCCAGAATTTCTTCAGGAGGTGGGGCCTAAAACATGCATTTCCACCAGTTCCCTAGCGATGCTGTTGCTCCTGGTTTGGGGACCACACTTTGAGAATCACTGTTGCAGAAGATGGAAAAAGAAAGAATCTGGGTTCTGCACTTGCTTCACCACTAGAATCTGTGGCCTGTAACTGGGAGGGCCACATCAGCAGGCTGTGTGTGCAGTGACTACTCTTTCTTGAGTAAAGTATCCTTCGATCTAATTGGGTTCAAGTGATATTGAAAATCAAATGATTGGTAAAGTATTCTCAAATAGAAGCTGTTTAGTTTCTCTTCAACTTGTGCTTTTCAGTTAACTTTTTGGTGTTACATTGACTGGTCATTTGTACTGGTGCAAAATGGCTTAAGGGCTGTTAGGATCTCTGATTATTATGGTTGTGAAGTGACTGGCTGGCTGTTACTTTTCCTGTTGCTTTTTTAGTTAGCCAGAAAACATGCCATACAATTTTGTATATCATTATAGCTCACAATAATCAGTCCAGATTTGTTTGCTTTTTACAGTTTGTTCCTAAAGTGTTTTATAATAACAGTTTTTATATCACTAGGAGGGAATTGTATAAAAGAACCCCATTTTTAAATTATTTTATAGTTCAGGTAATTATGATATTTGTATAAATCCAGTTTTTTAAAAAATCTCATTTATGTGATGTGTTCCTATACTTAATTTTGAATTTCACCAGATTCAACTTTAACTGTTTACCTCAAATAAGTAAAAGACAAATGTTTGTTAAAGCTAGAGAAAAGAATCAGGATAGTCCCTAAACTAGAAAACCTACCTTTGAATAATTAAGTTGATTGGCTTAGGACTCATATGCAGGAAGCAAGGGGTAAGCTTTAGAAAACATTTGTGATCGAGAGGCTGTCTGTGTTCATGTAACTTGCCTGTGCTATTTGTAAGACTTAACAGATGTCTAAATAAGAACAGTGCAAAGAAAATTATTCTGAAATCCTTGTTGGCATTCAGTCTTTCCATTGGACCATCAACAGCATATACTGCTGTTAGGGAACTTACAAATACTGTAAATGAACAGTGATGCACATTTTCCTCATCTCAAAGAATTTATAGCTTGGGGAAAAGAGACACTTTAATCTCTTTAATTAAGTGGTATAGTTGCTGTAGTTAGTATGTATGTGGAGTATATGCAATGTACAGTGATGGCACAGTTTTTGGAGTCAGAAATGAAACCCTGTAATCTATTTTCCTGCATCACTGTCATAGGAAACTTAAGAGTAGAAATGAATTTATGTCAGTAAAGAGGCCACAGTTTGAAAATTGTATGTGAAAATGAAAGCTAGCTTATTACTCTGACATACATTAGTTGTAATGTAGAAGAGGATCATTTCTCATACTTGAGAGTAGGGAGTAGTGTTAAATAAATGAGGACCCATTTTGTTTGAGGTCTCAGTGAAAGAGTTCTTCATTATAGCGCCTGCCCTTGCAGGACAGGAAGTACATATCACAGAAGGCATACGTTCCCAGCCTCCCTAGTTGTGATACAAATTTTATCTGGGGCCAGTCACACTGAGCCACTAATTTAAAGACCCAGTGCATACCTCCTGCCATGCAGATGGTCTGTTTCTGTAGCATGGCTCATTCTGAATCCTAAATCCCTGTGGCTATGGACATAGTGTCTTGGAATGGTTAAAATGGATCTGCTCCTTTTGATTCAGGTTAGGGGTTTAGTTACAATGTTTGAAACGTTTTATATGCCTGCTTTGCAATACCCATAGTTTATTCTAGATTCCCAGATGGTGAGCTTCCATGAGATCTTTAAATCTAAATGAGCAAACATTATTACAGACTGTGTATCTTCTTCATATTTGCAATACTGTTTTAAAAATATGTTATTAATAAGGATACATTAAAAAAATGCTAAGGACTTCATGGTACCTTTTTGGCATTAAATATTTCTCAGTGAATTGTACTTTTATGTAATTACTGTTGTTTGTGGGACAACATATGTAATGAATGAATTTTGAGGTTGTTGGCATTTCTCTATGATTCATGGTAGCTATTACGAGAGAGTCCATGTCCTTTATTAGTGTTTGCTTTCCTTTAAATTTTATATGTAGACCAGAGAAATTTTGTTGTGGCTTCTATTAGAGATGCAATGAATGAATAAAATCAGCCTTATGAAGTATCTGTATTTCAATGCAGTAGTGGTGATATGGCAAAGAGATGGGGAGTCTGGGTTCAAATCCCAATCAAATCTGACCACATTACTTTGGAAAGTTACTTCATGCTTCAGTTTTCTCATCTGTAAAATACAAATAATATGAACTCGAGTGTGAATTCCATTGTACAATCTAGGTCGGGGGGCGGGCGATGAACTTTATTATTCCATAATAATTTACAACAGATCGCATCCTCATCCTGCTGGGGAAGCAGACCTCTATTAGTTCACAGGCTGCCTCCCCTTGTCCAGGCTTAAGTATAATTTAAGGGGGGTTGGTTATATAATGCCATGGCCGTGGGCCCCCACCTTGCCCTCCGATTGCCTCTCCAGGCTGCTTGCTCTTCAGTCTGCACCCCTTGTTGTAGTTCTGGTTGTTGCTTGTTGCTCCCTGGCTGTCTGGCTGTGCCTCGGGGAAAGGAAACCATTTTGCTGTTGCTGTGCTCGGGTGGGACACAGGTCTGCACAGCTCAGAGGCTTTCTGTCCCCGTGCAGCAAAGAGCTCCATCTGTGGCCTCACTGGGGCTCAGGCCCCAGGGTGAGGGCTTCTGTCCAGGTCTCCCACGTCTCTGGACTCTGCTGTGTGCTCCCCACGGCCTTTCCCCAGCCTGTCAGCTTGTCTGGGCTTTGGGAGTGGGGGCAGGGGTGGGATGAACAGAGGCCTGGCTCTGTCTCTCCTCTGCAGCGTTTCTCACAGATGTTTTCCATCTAGGCCTAAAGTTCTCGCTATTGTTAGGGCCTTTGGAACCCACAGCCAGGAAGGCTTTGTTGTGTCATGCTGTGTCACATCCCTCCCCTAATGCCCTGGTGCAGTGGGCACTGTTCGATGGGGTTGGGAAGGTGGGAGAAAAGCTAAGGAAAAGAAGACCCTAAAGATGAAAAAATAGCATTTCAAAAATAGTACCTCTACCAGATTACCCCAAGAATTAAGTACAAATTTATGTAAAGGATTTAGGAAGTGTCTGGCTTACAGCCAAGGGATAGTTATGATTCGGTGGTGGTATTCAGATTATTATAAAAAGAAACTATAAATTAGGATTTACTAGACCCTGAGATCTAGGGTCTCCTTAACTGTATTCAGAGAGCTGAAACAAGGTTTTCTAATTTCTCACCCTGTTTGCCCCTCTCTCTCGAAGATCACTGCCCTGTGCTGCCTGCTGCCCATGGCCTAAAAACTGCACTTGTTTTGTTCAGTGTTTAAGTTGGTGTAAGTGGGAGGGAAATCTAGTACCTGGTATTCCAAATTTTCTGAAGTTGAAGTTTGTCCATTTATTGAAATTTCTGTCTATTTTCTGAAGTATGTTTTGTTAAATTGGCCTTTCCCCAGGACCAGTTATCCTCAGGGGAAAAAAAATGGCTCAGTATATCCTCCCTTCTCACTGCTCACCCTTTCCTCTCTCTAGTGTAGCAGTTTTGGAGTGATGTCTGCTTGTCTGCTTTTTCCACACACATCCAGAGTCAGATCACCCAGGTGTTCAGAGATCCTGAACTTTGGTCCCCTTAGGCATTTACTTGATGTAGTCACCTAGCCAGCTGGCAGAGGGAGTCAGTCCCGGTGGAAAGTCTGCACCCATTTCTTGCTTCCTGGCCTATAGCCTAATGTAAGCTAGAGGCCCAGGAGCAGTATTGCCAGCTGTCCTACTTTCCTCTTTTTCATTCTTTTACTTTTAAGTTTTCTGTCTCTTTATAACTTAGAGTACATTTCTCATACATAGCATGCAATCAGGGTCTTGCTTTTTTATCAGGTCAACAATCTCTGCCATTTCATTGGAGTGTTTAGACTCTTCATATTTAATATAATTATTGATTAGATTTGGTTCAGGTGTACCATATTGTTATTTATTTTTTATTTTCCCCATCTGTCCTTTGTTTCATTTTTTTCTTTTCCTGTCTTTTAGATTAATAGTATTCATTTTTGTCTTTACCATTGGCTCATTAGCCATTTATACATACATGCTTCTTTGTTTCTTTCTGCCTGATTGCTTGCAGGTTCACAGCATACATCTGTATCTTAACACAGTCTAACCTCACAGTATCATTTCACATATAAGAACTCTGTAACAGTACACTTCCCTATCTCCCTCCTGTTCTTTGTACTGTTTTTCTTGTGCATTTTATTTCTCAGTGTTATAAAGCCCATAGTATGCTGTTTAGTCAGTTATCTTTTAGGGAAATTAAACAATGAGAATTTTTTATGTGGTCCACATATTTATCATTTCAGATATTGTTTCATTTATGTGGATTCAGGTTTCCTCCAGTTAAGGAGCTTCCTTTAATGTTTCTAGTAGTGTCAATTTGTTGGTGACAAATTCACCTTTTATTTATCTGAAAATGTTTTCATTTCACCATTATTTTTAAAGGATATTTTTGCGTATATAGAATTCTAGGATGATTCTTTTTGTTATTTTTCAGCACTTAAAAGATAGATTTTGACTTGTATTGTTTCTGAAGAGAAGTCTTAAGTCATTCATTGTTCCATTGTATGTTATGTATCTTTTTTTTTCCTTGTTTGCTATTAAGATTTTTCTCTTTATTGCTGATGTTGGGCAGTATGATTATGTTGTCTCTTTGTATGGCGCGTGTGTGTGTGTGTGTGTGTGTGTGTGTGTGTGTGTGTGTGTGTGTGTGGTGAGATCCATGCAGCTTCTTCAACCTGTGGTGCATAATTTTCATCAAGTTGGAAATTTTTTGCCTTCTTCAAACTTTATTTTTTTTCTGTTCTACCTCCCCATCCTTCTGGGATTCCAGTTACCTGTATGGTAGGCTGCTTTGTAGTCTCACTTTGCCCATTTTTTTCAGCCTCTTTTCTTTCTGCTAATAGTTTCTCTTGCTATTTCTCAAAGTTCACTGATCGTTTCTTCTGGAGTGACTAATCACCTGTTAAGCTCACCTACTATAGTTTTTTTAATTTCAGAAATTATTTTAAAACTCTAGCCATTCCCTTTGGTTTTTTTGTACAACCCCATTCCATTTTTCTCCTTGTCATGATCATACATTCCTTTAAGTCCTTAAACATATTTATAATAGCTGTTTTAAAGTGTCTTGTCAATTTTATGTGTGTCATTTCTTGATCTGTTTCTGTGGTCTGACGTTTTTGCCCTGGGTTGTATTTTTCTGTTTCTTGGCATTTCTGTTGATTTTTTATTGGATACTAAATATTTTGTTGGCATGTTAAGTGTCTGGGTTTTGTTGTCACTAAACGGTGTTAAAGTGTGTTTTGGTAGGCAATTAAGCTACTTGTGAATTGGATTCTTTCAAGGCTTATTTCTAAGTTTTTTTAGGGTGGGTCTTACACTAAGGTGCACTAGCCTTACCCTCAGCCCTGTCAGGTCTTTACCCTGAATGCTTTGGGTGTGTTCAGTGAAGTTTCTCCTCTCCCCCCTAGTCAGAACTCTAATGTCTCCCAGCTCTGCCTGACCTCTGAGAATTTTTCGAGCCAAACAGCTTCCCTGTAGGTGTTGTTTGCTTGGCCTCAAAGAGTTTTACCCTGTTGTGTGCAGTTCGTGTTCATCAGCAGACTCAGGGAGACCTCTGTGTACGTTTCTGAAGTTTTTTTCTCTGAGTAGTCCTTTCTGGTAGTCTGTCCTCAGTTTCCAGTTATCTGAGCCCCTTGGAAGTCTGGTTTCTGTCTCTTTAATTTAGAAGGACGTGGACTTTCTGTTTGGGGCTCTCTGCTAGGATTCCTTTCCCAGCATTTTGGTTAGAAAGTACCTCCAGGCAGAAAGCTGGAGCCATCATAGAGCTCACTCGTTTCCCTTCTCTCAAAGTTCACTCCCCTGGCTGCCCTGTTGTCCAACTGCTGGAACTGTTTCATGTATTTGCCCAGTTTCCTGGCTGCACATGATAGGCGGGCAAGTCTAATACCAGTTACTCCATTGTGGCTTTTCTGATACTTGATTTTGATAAATGTAGCTATTTTAACTACTGGATTTTGATGTATAACTTATTTATTTAATGTACTAGTTTTTCTCTTCTCTTATTTTATTTGGTCTGCTCTGTAGCCTCTTTAGTTCCACCTTATAAGGCCTCAGTTGATTTAGGTCATACTAGGAAATGGTACTAAAGTTCTAGGGCACAAGTTTATTTTTACCATTTTGCATGTACTCAGTGTTTTGGTTTATCCAGAGGTCTCCAAATAACAGTGAAGACTGCAGCCATAGCTTGGATCCCCTTTCCTGTATGTTTCCGCAGCGCGCAAGTGAGCCCTCTGAGAATCTTTGCATTGTTTGAGAAATAGGGATTTTAGGGACATTACAGTCCCTTGGAGGAACTTAAGGCACTGACTATAATAGGGTATTTTGATAGATCCCTTGTGAGGACTACCTCTCTTAACTGTAGTGAGATAATGTATTTTTTTCCAAAATGGAATTGTTGGAATACTCAGTACAAAGTAATCAGTATTGGGAAGGGCTATCATTAGCTAAAATGGGACTTTATTTTATGAGACAGTTTAATACAAAGAAAGTTTCCAACCTCATTGGGAAAATAAATATTTCAAGGTACTTTGTGCCATTCCTGAAACTATGCTAAGTTTATATTAGAGCTGGGTGACAATTTCGAAAGATTTAAACGTGGTCCTTGGCTGTTGATGTTTGTTTGTGGCCTTGAAGTGCTAAAAATAGTGTTGTCGCGCTGTATTTCTGAAGTCGTGGCGTATTTCAGGTGCCCTTTTTTAAATGAGCAGAGTACATTTGGGATAAGTTCATTTGTAATTTCTCCCCAAGAAATCTCCCTCCTTGGGATTTTGAATGAAACTGTAATATATTTATAGTCAGACATCTTTATGGTGTTACACCTTTGTTCTCAGGAACATGATGTAATTTACTGTGACTTTCTTCATTAAGGTTCTTAACACTTTTGGTTATCTCTCCTGCTTTATATTTTGTTTTTTGTTGCTATTGGGAATATCCTTCTAATACACTTTTTTACCTAGTTATTATTTACAGAGGAATATGATTTTTATTTAAAATTGTTTATCTTAAAATTGGTCTTCTTGAAAACTAATCCTACCATTTGCAATAACATGGATGGAGCTAGAAGGTATTACACTCAGTGAAATAAGCCAGGTGGAGAAAAACAAGTACCAAATAATTTCACTCATTTGTGAAGTATAAGAACAAAGCAAAAACTGAAGAAACAAAACAGCAGCAGACTCAGACTCCAAGAAGGGACTAAAGGTTACCAAAGGGGAGGGGTGGGGAGGGAGGGAGAAGGGTTATTTAAAAGGGCATTATGATTAGCACACTTAATGTAGGGGGGTCACAGGGAAGGCAGTATAGCACGGAGAAGACAAGTAGCGACTCTGTAGCACCTTACTACTGTGATGGACAGTGACTGCAGTGGGGGTGGGGGGAGACAGTATAGGTGAATGTTGTAACCACAATGTTTCTCATGTGAAACCTTCATAAGTTTGTATATCAGTGATACCTTAATAAAGAAAATTGGTCTTCTTATTAAATTTTCATTATTTTAATGTATTTTTTTTAAATGGTGAGGGTTGAAGGATTCCCTGTGGGTGGACCATCATCAGCATTGCTGGATCATCCCTACCTACATACACAGTAGGGAGAGGGTTTGTGTGTGTTGGGGCAGGGAGGTAGTTGACCCCCGTCAGGTGGGTCTGGTTCTCAAATAATCTGGTGAAGTAATAGATTCCAGAACCACCTTTTTTTTGGAATAAGTAACCCAGTGCTCAACTCTGCCTTGAACCCCAAAGCTAGTTCCAGAACTCATGGTGGACTGGAAAGAGGTCATAGTTATGCAGCAGTTTGTAGCACATGAAAAACGTAGATATAATGTTCAGAAAACCCAAAGGGTATGATAGCTAACATTTATTAGGCACTTTGTGCCAGTCACTATTCTAAGTGCTTTAGATTTATAACTTCATTTATCGTGTGTGTCATGAGGCACATGCTGGTATCCTTATCTTATTCTTAAGGAATTTGAGACTTAAAGGAATTCAGCCAAATTTACAAAGTTGGTGAAATGATAGAGTAGGGAGTTGAATCCAAGTAGTCTGGCTCCAGAGTCAGTCCGTAATCGCTGAAGTTGCCAGTAATTACATTTCCTCCTGCTTTTGTGGGGAAATGAAAAACATTGTCAATACACAGTGCTGGGTTGGGGGAGGGGTGCACAGACCCTGTTGAGACACCATTGCTGGGAGTGTGTACATTTTCTACCAGTTGTCTCGGGTTTGGGATTTGGGATACTGTTTGCTTTTAAACTTTGCTGTATCTTTTTTTTTTCCTACAACATACATGTCTTCTTACAATCAGAAAAAACAGTAAAGCTATTTTAATTTGGGGTGGGGGTGAGATTACTTTCTTAACAGTGAAGTAAGTTTCTATGTGCTTTGCCCTGGAAGTTGAATAGTGTATTAGTAACCTTGCAACTGTGATAAAGAACTAAGTAGATACGCTAATGTGACCAGTCCTAAGATTAAATAAAACATGAAATGTAGAAGAGTGTGTGTACTATGGTTCTAACTTGTTCTTCGAGTGTGTGAGGTCACGTGTGTCAAATGCATAACATTTTGAAGGGTACTTGCAAATCTGTTAGCACTTGTGCCCTTTGGCAGAAGAAGAGGAACATTTTAACTTTTCCTTTTTTAACTTCATTTTATTGCTTTTGTTATTGTAAAATTGTATTTATGTATTTATCTACTGTGAAAATAACAATACTCAAAATGAGAACTCCAGGAATAGCCTTTTAATACAGATTATGTTTGCCAACCATTTTTGCAGCATTTTGTGCTTTGTTATATAATCAGGGAAATATTCTCTATAGATTGTGGAATTTTCCACAGGATTCTGAGCTTCCTAGGTAGGTACAAGACTGTTTTCAACTTTTAATTCTTTTGATTAGGCAGTAGGTTCGTGTTAACTAGAGAAGACAGCTGCTGTCCCCTCAGCAGCTGTCTTCTCTCCCTAGAGGCAGTGTTACCAATTTCTTTTATATCCTATGCATATACAAGCAAATGCATTTTCCCTTTTATTACACAAATGGCATACCTTGGTTTATTTTTTATTTGATGCACATTTGTTAGAGATAATTCTACATCCCCAAAATAAGCAAACCCTCCTTTTCTGCTGGAGCAGGGTGATCTGTTTTATGGAGGTACCCTTCTTTACCAACCAGCTGTGACTGGTCCTTTGATATTGTAAACAGTGCTACAGTGGATAACCTTTTATATATGTTATTTTGCAAATATGTGAGCATTTCTAAGGATAAAACACTAGAAGTGGAATTTCTGGGTGAAAGAATGTTATTTTTGTAATTACCAAATTGCCTCTCACTTCCCTCAGCATGGTGAGAGATGTTTCCCTAGACGGATGATCCTCACCAGCATAATGTCTTGTTATCAGAGTTTGTTTGTTTTTTTGCT
Organism: Manis javanica; assembly: GCF_040802235.1. Classification (NCBI taxonomy): domain Eukaryota; kingdom Metazoa; phylum Chordata; class Mammalia; order Pholidota; family Manidae; genus Manis; species Manis javanica. The sequence goes on from NC_133168.1 coordinate 72,356,085, forward strand.
ATTCTTATAGTTGAAAAGTAGTATTTGTTTTAGTTTTGTAAGTGAGATTATACATTTTTAAGAGACATTTTTGCTTCTTTTTTTTCCTTGTTGATTTCTGGGTACCCTTTATAGAGTAAGAGAACCAGCCTTTAGTCTGTAGTATGAATTGCAAGTATTTTTCCCAACTTGTTATTTATTTCTTATCTTGTTTATATTAGCTTTTGGTAGACAAGACAGGTATGTTTTATTTGGGGTGAAGAGAAATTTCTCCCTGTGGGGTAAATGGAAGTTTGCACCCAGAATTTCCCACCCTATTTGGGTATTAATAGGCCATGGCAGGGCCGCAGCCAGGGCAAGGAGTGGAAAGAAAACAGCCATTCTTTCCTCCTTTCCATTCCTGGTATGTAACTGGCACCATGGAGTCCCTCCCAGACGGAGCAGGCAGGGGAAGTGAGTGTTGCATGCATCCGCAGGGGGTGTATGGAGAGGGGGCTGGCTAGTGAACCCCAGCGAGCTGTGAGCAATAAAAACCCTTTCTCCTGACCTGCCAGTTCCCCTTGTCCTCCTTCAGTTTCATCACATTCATAGAGAACTTGCCCAGGGTGGGGAACCCCTATATTTCTGGAGCTGCATTCCCCCTCTCTCTTCTAAGGACTTTAAGATTTTGTTTTGTATTTGAAACTTCAATGTTATCTATTTTTTAATCCTCAGATTTCCTTTGGTGCTTTTTATAGTTTCCTTAGAAACTTTATTATGGGGAATGTCAAACATATTTAGAAGTAAGATACTATAATGAAACCTACATACCCATTACCAACTTCAGCAACTACTACTAACTTATTTATCTTGACCCCATCAGCTTCCCTTGCTCTTGAATTGTTTTTGAAGAAATGTCAGGTAATTTATTACTTCATCTGTAAATATCTAAGCATATATATCTCTAAAGATGGGGAGTCCTTTAAGAATATAACCACAATACCATTTTCATGCCTAAAAATTGAATACTTTTAAATACCACAGAACCCTTAAATGTTCAAATTCCCAATTGTCTCAGATACCGTGATTGTTTTTGTATTTTGTTGGACTCAGAATCTAAAGTCTATGTAGTTCCATCAAGGTACATCTTCTAAGTCTCTTAATTTATAGGTTCCCCTGTCCTAAGTCTTTTAATTTATAGGTTCCCCTATTCCCCGCTCTGCCTTTCCATACCCACCCTGTGTGTTTTTGTCTTTGGGATTTATTTGTTAGAGAAAATGGGTTCTGTAATTTCTTACATCTGGACATTGTTACTGCATCCTTGTTGCATCATTTAATATGTTCCATTTTGATTTCCTATAAATTATACTAGGATCTAGAGGGTCAATCAGATTCAAATTCTTTTTTCTTTTCAAGTATATTTCATAACTGGTATTGTAGTCTATCAGAAGGCAAATAAATAATTTACTATTGTCTTTAGGATGCACTGTGCTTAGATGCATTAAATTATTAGGGATTGAAAATGATTTTCTATTCTCTTATTCCCTTTTCATTTATTTCATTTAGTAGCTGTCCTCAGGGTTCATCCAAGTTTTCGCATATTGCAGCATTTCCTTTTTTAAGGCTGAATAACACTCCATTGCATGGATAAAGCACATTTTCTTTATCCATTCATCTGTCAAAGGGCATTTTGATTGTTAATAATACTGCAATGAACATGATAGTGCTATTATTGTTCAAGGTCCTGATTTCATTTCTTTTGGATAAATATCCAGAAGTAGGATTGCTGGATCACATGGTAGTTCTATTTTTAATATTTTGAGAAATCGCTATCCTGTTTTCCATAGTGGCTGCACCAATGTGCATTAGCTGGAACATTTTTGTAAAGAGAAACTTTTTATCTACTACTTGGTTAGTGGTGTACTTGGAGAGGCCGGATGAATGTCTGATTTTTTTCACTTTTATTTACCAATTTTCAAAATTAATTGGTTTCCTAGTGTCCTTTAATGATGGCCAATTAGTTTTATCATTTTGAATGCATGGATTTAAACAGATTTGATGTTTCAGTCTATTGCAGTTTTTACCCTTAATGATGCTCATATTGTCCCTTATTTGGAGAGCAAGCTCCTTTGTAAGTTGAAGCCTGTGTTCTTTTGATACAACCTAGTAGGTTTTGCTAGGGTCTTTGAAATCTGGTAGGAAAAGATGTTCCAGGCCTAGCTTTTATATTCTGTGTGGATCTGATCTTTTTTCCCCTGAAACCTGAAATCAGCCATTTCTCTAAGTAAACCTTACTACTTTTAATGAAAAATTAAGCTCTTTGGAGATTCCAATCTGGGCATTAGATGTGTGATTTCTTTTGTTTGTTTGTTTATTTAATGTAAAACTTTGATCCATCTTGGAATTTAGTTTGGTGTAAGGCATGAGAGAAGGATTCACTTTTGTTTTTTTCCCACAGAGCTCCTCATTTATTTTAAAACAGTATGCTGCTTTTCTCAGACTACTATATTTCTATGCATTTGAGACTACTTGTGGACTTTCTGCTTCTTTTTTTTGTTTTTGGTGAAAAAAATGAATTTGGCTATTCACATGTATTTAAAGGACTAAATGAATTTTAGGATCAGTTTGTCTTGTTTCAGAAAAAAATTTTTTTTTCATATTTTTATTAGAATCAATGAAGGGTGTTGCTTTCTTGAGGATATTGTGGCTTCCCATCTGAAATCATGGGGAGGTTCTTTGTATGAATTAGTTTTTGTTGCATAACTAAATACCTCCAAATTTACTGACTTAAAAACAACAAATGCATATTATTTCTGATAGTTCCGTGGGTTGGCTGTGGGTGGTTCTTGTGGTCTGGAAAACCCATCTGATACTGAATGGCCCTGGGTAGCCTCGCCTGCATGTTAGGGTCTCCCTCGTGCAGCGAGGATGGCTGTGATAGGGCAGTGGTCTCTCATCTGCAGAAGCTAACCTAGGCCAGACACAAACCTGGTAGCAAGAGAGGGCAAGCCCCAGTGTGCAAGTGCCTTCATGCCTTTGCATGATATGATATAAATCACATTTACTCTAATTCTGTTGGCCAAGGCAAGCATATGGACACATCCAGAGTCAAGAGGTGGAAGAATAGCCTCTACTTATTAATGTAAGGGGTGGCGAGGTCACATTGCAAAGGGGTGTTCATGTAGGGGTGGGAGGACTTAATGCAGCCATTTTTGCAAACAGGTTGCCATACTCTCCAGTTTTTCCAGTTTTCTGTGTCTTTCAGGAATGTTTTAAAGCTTTTTCCAGACAGGTCTTACACATTTCTTTAGTACATTCCTAGATATTTTATCTTTTGCCTCTACTGTAAATGGTCTCTCTCCCCACCCCATTTTAATTTAGAATTCTTGGGCAGGTGATATGTGTATACAGTTAAAATGAAAACAATATACTGATAAATCTCTCTCCTACTCCTTCTCCTAACCACTCATTTTCCTCTCCCATCTCTGTAGTTAACCAGTTAAAAAATAGTTTGCTCATCTGCTGCTGCTTTATTGAAGCATTGGCAAATATAAATATTCTTCTACCTTTGAAAAAGGTTCTTACTATCTGCCTTATCTGTGGCTCACTTTCCTCACATGATGACATACTCGTTTCATACCAGTGCCTAGAGATTGTTTTCATTCTTTTATTGCTACGTATACTCCTTGTGATGGTATATATACCATTGTTTATTTAAACAATTCTCTATTCTCTATTAGTAAACCCTAGGGTTGTCCACCATCTTTTTATATTGCAAACAGTGCTGCAGTAACCATGTACACATGTGCACAGGTACATTTTTCTAAAATAGGATTTCTGGGTCAAGGGGTAAATGTCTTTAAAACTACATTGAGTTAGCATTTCTCATCAGACTGGCAAAAATCCAGGAGTTGGGTAATTTATTCTGTTTGGGAAGCTGTGGAGAACCATTACTTGACTATGTATTGCTGGTAGAGGTTTAAGTGCCTTTATTAAGTCCTTAATAGAGGGAAACCTGGCAACATCTACTAAATTAATCCAACTTTATTTATGTGTGAAATCAAGCTTTTTTTCCACATGTTTAAGGGTCATTTATATTTTTCTGTGAACTGTTTCTGGACTCATTTTTAGGGGGGTTCCTGGTCTTTTTAGTGCTAGAAGCTCTTTATATATTAGAAAGATTAATGTTTTGTGATATAAATTGTAGAGATTCTTTGTAACTAAAGTTTTATGTAATAGTGATATTTTCATAATAATTTTGTTATGAAAGTTATTGGTTATTCATAATAACCAATAACCATCTTATTGATGTCAGCAAATTATGGCCTGTGAATAAAATCTGACCAGCCACATGTTTTTTGTAAATAAATTTTTATTGGAATACAGCCACACACATTTGTTTACATATTGTCTATGGTGGGTTTTGCACTACAGCAGCAGTAACTGTATGGCCTGCAAACGTTTTTATTTTTTATCATAGTTGATATATAATATTATATTCATTTCAGGTATGAAACATAGTGATTCAATAGTTTTATACATTACGGAATGTTCACCACAATAAGATAGTTACCATCTGTCACCACGCAAAGTTATTACAATATTATCAGCTATATTCCCTATGCTGTACTGGCCTGCAAACCTTAAAGTGTGTACTATCCGGCCCTTTAGACTCCAATTTAAAGTGACCACATCAAAGTGTTTAGTATGATGCAGCCATTTTTGACTTGGCCTTAAAAAAAATCTACTTAAACTTTAGTGTGTGTGTGTGTGTGTGTGTGTCTAAGATGAAGCAATGGACAAACAGGCAGTCACGTGTCAGTGTCAGAAATATCTGTCTGGAACATGGCAACATGTGTGATGTGGCCAGTTTGATGATACCACATCAAATAATTGTTAAAATGCCTTTGATTGTTGTTATATATATTACATAAAGAAGCTTTGATCTGAGTAAGTCTGGGTAGAAAGACTTAAAATCTCTAGCAGTTTTGTAACAAAAATGCCTTCAGAGATTTCCTTGGTCACAGTACTTTGCAGAACTGTTCTACATGAGTGGAATGGAGGGAAGAGTAAGGTGGCAGTGGATGGTGCCACTTGGTTTATTTATTATAAATATTCAGAAACTTCCCGCCCTTGGGATTGTATAATTGCCCTTTGTTACACTCAGATTTAAGGTTATTCTAAATATTTCTTGGGAATTTTTAGTCCTACACTCAGCGAATTTCTGTTTACATTTCTATTTGTCTTGGAAATTTCCCAAAGTGGTTGCTTAATTGACCACCAGTTAAAAAATTCCTCTGAGAAGACAAGTAGTGACTGTAGCATCTTTCTACGCTGATGGTCAGTGACTGCAAAGAGGTGTGGGGGGAGACTTAATAATATGGGTGAATGTTTGTAACCACTGTGTTGCTCATGTGAAACCTTTATAAGATTGTATATCAATGATACCTTAATTTTAAAAAATTTCCTCTAAGTGCATCATGTTTCAGGATAGCAGATAAAAACCTTTTAGGAAAAACCATTTTCAAAGAATGTATCAATAACTGGTAGTTTTTTTCTTGAAGATTTGCATAAGAAAAATTTTCAGCCATTCTCAATGGGTGCTACAATTCTTTGTAGACATTTCTTTTATTGGTAAAAGATCTTTTACTAGAACAACTGTTAAAATAAAACCTTTGTAATAATTCTGTAACATCTTCCTATGTTGACAGATAGTAACTGCACTAGTCAGGGTGAGGATTTAATAATGTTGAACCACTTTGTTGTATACTTGAAACCAATACAAGATTATCTATCAATGATACTTCAATTAAAAAATGAAAAAAAACCTTAACATAACTCTTTCATCCTGACTGTATGTTTAACACATTGCTTGTGAACATTTAAATTAATAGACTAACTTTATTTCCTTCTTTGAAACTCTTAAGAGCAATATAACCAAAGCATGATTATTTGTCCATGTCTTCTTGGAAAGTTTCTTACTTGTGTAGCTGTCTTGAACCGTGGCCCTGCCACATTTTAACAATTTTACTAATAACATAGGGGAAACTGTGGAAAGGGTGCTGATCAGAGTCTCTGTTGACTCTCACCAGGAAGGGATAAGGGATAATTGGATGGCTTTAGAATTCAGAAAACTATTGGTTTGGAACCAATAGGTTTAGCCTATTGGCTGGAGCAATGGGCTAAATCTAACAAGATGAAATTTTGCAGGGATAATTTAAGATTCTATACTTGATTCAAAATAACAACAGAACAAGCCCAGGCCAGGATCTAACAAAGTCTGTTGAAGTCACAGATTGATGTAAACTGAAAAGCATTTAAGCCTTAACCACTCAGGTAAGGACAAATAACATCTCCATATATTCATGGTGTAATAATGCTCTCAGGGTCTGTTAGAGTAACTTCTTTTTCTTCTAATGATTCTTCATGGTTAGGTAAAGGCGAGATACAGGAAGGCATTAAGTATATAAGATTTTATAAAAAGTCAAATGAGTATGCTAAAGTAAAGCAAGCTTGCTATTTGAAAAAGTAAACTAGCTGTGTAGAAATATCACCTACATGGAAAACTTCAGTTCTCAAGGGTGTCAGATTAATAAAAGTCCTCTGTCCCTTGAATTTCTGAAGGTTAACGTACTTAACTTTTTGATTGAATGTCTCTGTTTTAAAAATGGGAGAGCTGCATTGCCAAAGATCTACTTTTCCCCAAGATTTGGTTGTAATTTATGTGAAACCAAAAAAACAGATGCTTAAGAATGGAAGCCTATCATCTGCACTCTCACCTCAACATGAACTCTTTTGCTGCCAGTTTTGTTTTGTTTTTTTTCTATTTTTAAACTTTAATTCTCTATTGTTCATTTTAAGTTCTAACATTTTGGTTTTATTTTCTCTTGCAAAATAGGAAATACAGCAGTGTACTTCTTATAGCCAGTGCTTTTCTTTATTTAGAATGTTTTCTTAATAAATTATTTGGTTTGGGATTATTGGTTTGTGTCAGCTTGGACTTTCTTGGTTGCAAATGACAGAACTGTGCTGGCATTAGCTTTGGCACAGAAGGAGACGGCATTGGCCCCTGTGCCTGAAGAGTCCCTGCGCGGAGAAAGGGCTTCAGGCTGGTCCTTCAGGTGATCTCGTCAGGATGCCTTTCTCTTTGCCATTCCACTCTGCTTTCATTCTACTTCATTTTTCAGCCAGACTTTCTCCATAGCAAAGCTAGGTAGGCATTCGCAGCATTTTTAGAGGAAATGACCCACTCTCTCCAACATCTATATCAATTTGGGGAAAGAGTTCTGATTATCCCTATTTGGTATATGCTCACCAATCACTTGGATCAGGCAGGAACAGTTTCCAGAAGGTAAGGGTGTGGGACGTACAAAACAACAGATGTTTACAGCATGTGTCAAAAAGATTGTGTGTGTATGTATGGCTTTCTCTTCTCCCCAGAAAAGTATGTGTTAAGGATGATGGGTTATGCTCATACGGACAAGTGTTTGGTGGCACATTTAGTATTCCAGTGCCAGCAGCATTGAGTTTGAGAGCTTTCGATCCATTCACATTTATTTTACTGTATCTAGATAATGGGACGTATGTATAAGATTGCTGTCTACTAGCCATTCCCCTCATCTGTAATCCTTTTTTTTTTGTTATTGAAGAGATGAGTTGTGGGTTGATGATGTGTATTCAGTATGTAGTATGGAGTTATCTATTGCCCAGGAACTGTGTGGAAATTTAGCTTTTGAAAATACTTGAGTCATTTCTTAAAGTGTAGCTAACATTGGAAAAAGTAGTGATGAAAAATGGACCTTTTCTTTCAAAGGTCAAGGTCAGCATCTGTATCTGGATAGGTGAGTGATGGAGAAGAGGAAAAGGCCAGTGCTGAGGGGAGAACTTGGGAAAACAGGTGGAAGCCAATGGCAGGCCTACGAGGAAAGTAGATAATAGACAGTGGCAAGAGGTTTTCAGCGCTTAAGTTTTCCAGTCTTACCTAAGCTTTATAAGAATAAAAAATGGCTCCTCTAGGCTGAATCAAAAATTTTTTTTTCTGTTCATAGCATGACATGTTATGCTTATTTGGGGATGTGCTTTTAAAATCTTTTTGCTCTCCAAAATTATTCTCAGTTCTAATTTTTAAGAAGCATATCTAGCTTCAAAAGGTTATAAGTCAATGTTTAACCAAACATAAAATGTTTATATATTTTTTCCACGCGTAGATGTTCAGTAATATTTAAGTGTGTAAGGGAATTTCCCTTTTCACTTTTGACTTGTTTCACATTCTGTTTCACCAAGTTATAAGTTGAGTAAACAAGAGGCTTTGGTATTCTATATTTGGGATTAGATTTTGTATTTGGGGTTAGCTGGATTTAAAAACATTGTTAACCAGGAATCTTGAGGAGCAATAACAAATGGCAGCTTCCTCGTCTGGCTCTTGTATGGACACCAAGTCCCTCTCCATGAAGCTCAGTGTCCTGTGGGGTGGGTGCTGGCTGGGGGGCCCTTCCCACCCTCCTCATGCATTTATTTCATATCTGCCCATATTGTTCAAGGGATTGAGGTTGGTGTAATAGGTTTTTAAAAAAATACTCCACAACATGACAAACAGAATTCTATCTACTTTTGCAGCTATATGAGAAAAATGCTTCAGCACCTTGCATTGTCCTTTGTAATGACCTAAGGAAAACCCTAATGTCTACAGAAGTCTCTCTCTGCCTCTGTCTTCTCTCCACCCTCTTCCCCACCTGTCAGTGGACAGAAGAAAGGATCTGATGTGATTTCTTGACTGGCAGACTGTTCTCTTCCATTTGTTTCTTCCTAACATTTTATTATGAAAAATTTCAAACATTTACAAAAGTTTAAATCATTTCCGTTGAACACCATAAACCCCATCTACATAGTGCCAGGTTTTACTCTACTGCTTTGTTACATGTTCCTCTTGCCATAGTATCTTATCATTTTTAACGTATTTCAGAATGTGCGGCTTTTCCCCCCTAATCTTTTAGCACTAAGTGTGAATGCTTAGTCCTTGTTATAAGAATTTCAGACATTAGTAAGCAGGTGTAGAGAAGGGGCCCTGGTGAGCACAGGGGCCCAGCATGGTTTTTTTTTTTTGTCTTATGGTAGGTATTAAGTAAGTATTTGTTAAATGAATGAAATTCCATTAGTTCCATTTTACTAGTCCTGTAGGTATATCTTAGGACAATTACTTTAAAAACAAACCATGTGTTCCCTAGGTACATGTGAACCCCAATTTATAAGATGGACCTCTCTCTATAAGACAGTCCATGAAGTACAACTATTTAAAATTTGAAAATGGACTTTAAAAATACATGTTTATTATGTATTATAAAAGTACATATAAAATAGATAATTTTTACAACAGTGGTTCTCCCTCTTGGAATATGTGTATGGCACTATTCCAAGGAATCCACATTTCTGGGTTGATACCTCAAGGATTCTTTTGAGGAAGAGACTGAAATCAACCAGAGCGGCTTCCCATTAGTCTGTTTTCTATGAAATTAAGATTTCATTGTAGGAAAAAGTTTGAAAATCACAGCTGTACACAGCCTTATGTAACTCACTGTAGAGTGGAAAGTAGTGGAAGAGTGTAAATATGTCTTGGCACCCAAATCTTAAATTTCTGAGTTCAGTTGGCTAGAGGTACTGTATTATCAAAATTCATCCCAGTGGCTCTAGGTAAAGAATAATTATCGTTATAAGGGATTAATTTAAAGATGTCCGAATCTTTTATGTGTATGTCTATCCGTATAGCTCTTCAGTCCCTGAGAGTGAGTGGTCCCAGAAGAGCGATGTCTGTATTTTCACTCTTACCTCCTAAAAGGAAGAGCATGTTTTTTTTTGCTCTTGATGAAATGGGTGTATTTTGAGTACTTTCAGGGGCTGAGCTCTAAATGCGGTGTAGGCAGCTGCCAGAAACCTTCCCTGTTCCCAACACAGAATGGGCTCCACCATTGGTGTCATTCTTCCTCACAAGAGGGCTGATAAATCATTTTGGTATTTGTCTTCCTTTCTTCCAAAACAGCCACTGTCATGAAGTGCTTGTTCATGCCAGCACATTTCCAAAGTGAACTGTAAGGTTGTTCATTTTTTTACTGTTAAATTTACATTTGTGACTTCCTCTTTTCCTGTCTATTCTCAATAGGCTCGGGTTATGTATGATTTTGCTGCTGAACCTGGAAATAATGAGCTGACAGTTAATGAAGGAGAAATCATCACAATTACAAACCTGGTAAGGGAACTATTTCATTTAAATCTGATTGTCCCCAAAGACTTATTTTAAGACTTTATTTTTTAATGACTTGATCATTCATTCAAACCCACATGAATTTTTTTCCCTGTTGCTTATGAAGTACTGATGGTGAAGAAACAATCCATTTTCTAAACACTGAGAAAAGTTAAGTCCTCAAAAGATAGTTGAATGTGTGGAAAGAAGACCATCCCAGCTAGATCAAAGTTGTAGAGATTAGGAAGTATTCAGTGTTTCTTAGACGTCTCAGGTACCATGTTGACAGCCTCTGACCAGGGTGTCTGACTAAGTACTGTGCGTATATTCTTGGATGTATTTTCCTATGAACTCTATGAGATAAAGACTTTGAATCTGTTTTATAAATGAGGGTCACAAGACTTAGAGGTTAAGTAACTTGCCCAAGATTGTCCTTCTGTTAAGTATCAGAACAAGGATTTAAAGCCACATCTGTTTGGCCTCTAAGCCTCTACTGTTTCTTCTCTGCTGGGGAATTCTGCATGTAAGCAGGAGTCCCAGGAGTACAGGATATGTATATGCCAGTAGGAGACAGGGTAAGAAAACTGGCTGTTAGAGATAGTCAGGACCAGTGAGTCCGGCTGTGGACTTTGGACTTTATTTGGCAAGTAGTGGATCCATTTAAGGGTTTTGCCTTTTTATTGTTCATATTATTGTAGGGAGGTGACATGATGAGACCTGCATTTCAAGAAAATTAATCTTGTACAGGTGTATTGAGTAAATTGGTGTGGCTGGAGTCTAGGGACATGACTATGTAGCAACAATAGGAGTTAAAAGATGGATGCAGGAGGCTTTGGAGAGACAGACCCAGGGAACTTGGTGCCTGATTAGGTACTATTGGTGAGAAAAGAGTCATGGATCCCAGAGGTTTGGGGCCTTTGCACAGGAAAGAATGGTGGATTTACTAAAGTATGTAAGTCAGGAAGAAGAGCTTCTTGGGAAAGAGTAAATGAGTTTACTTTTAGATGAGTTTGAAGAACAGTTAGGAATCAGCCCTGTCCTATAGCTTTGCATAGTCTAAAATGGGAGTGCAGAGCTAGAGATAGTTTGGCTTCCTGGACCCCTGTGCAAGTGGGCATGTGAAGAGAGGTGCCAGGGAGGCCAAGGAGACTCGGGAAAGGAAGGAGGAGATGCACACGTGTCCCACCAGGTGGAAGGGAGGGAGGACTGTGGTGGCCCAAAGGTCGAGGAGGGGGAGAGGGGTGACATAGAGGATGGTTGTTTCTTAGTATTGATAGTACTTTTAAAACCTATTTTGAAGTCTTAGATACAAATAAGAATTACTGGGAAGTAAATGTACATGTAGTTTTAGATAATATGCTTGGTGTAAATAAGTAAATACATTCTATTTTTAATTATAGGAGAGGTTAAAGATTCTTTTATCTTTTTTTTTTAAATGAAGTATTCATTGCTGTTACTGTTGTGGTAAAAAAAATAGACAAAGTTGTAGCTTAATGTGTTGCCTAGATTTGGGTAATTATTAATGAATTAGGGTATGATTTACAAACTTAAGACAACTGTTACTATTTTAAGGGAGAAAAGTAGGACTTTCCTGAGGTAATAGATTGAAAAATGGAAATCCTGGTATGGAGTAGTTTATTATTTTGTTTATTAATATTGCTTGTCAAGAAGAGCAAAGAAACTGTAGATGAGTTAACTTTTCCTAAACCACAGGCCAGTCCAAAGCTTAGTGGCTTTGTTGCTCAAGGTTCTGCTGACACTGGGCTTGCTCGTGTGTCTGCATTCTCCTGGTGCTCAGCTGGGGGCTGAGAGGTCTACCAGGGCCTCACTCACATGTCTGTCAGTTCTCTGCTGGAGGTTGGATGGCTTTAAGATGGTCTCTGTTGTCATCTAGCAACCCAAATGTATTTGGAAAAATAGCAAGTTGAAGTGTGCAGAGCCTCCTGAGGCCAGGCTCTGAATCACCCCAATATTATTTCCATGTCATTCTGTTGGCCGAAGAGGTCGTATAGGACAACACAGATTCTAGATGTGGGCGGAGGGAAGGTGCATCCTCTTTCTTTGTAAACAGAGTTTCAAACCATTTTAATTTTCTACCACAAGCCAGTACATAGAAAGGAATTACAAAATGACGGCATTCTATTAATAGGCTGTTTTTTAATCTTTGATCACATATTGTTGAAGTTTGATTTTTCTTGTTTTTTACATTGTAATTTTATAAAAAGAAGGGTTAAAAATTTTTAATTTTCAACAATGTTAGCTTTGTAGAAAGAAAGAACTTAATGCCAATTACTTTTTCATGTATAATAATTCCCAAAACAAAATTCCTGCAGGAAGTTCCAACTACACTTTTTTTTCTTTTTTCTTTAAACTTTCTTAGGATGTTGGTGGAGGATGGCTGGAAGGCAGAAACAGCAAAGGAGAACGAGGGCTTGTTCCCACAGACTATGTTGAAGTAAGAACTTAACTGGCATTTATTAATTAAATCTGGCCTTTGTCAAGCATCTTTTTATGAATTATGAACTTAAAGGACAGACCAGAAGAGAGCAACTTTATTTTTATTTAAAAATTTTCCATTGTAAATGTAATTCATGCTAATTATATAAAATGTGGAAAATATATTGAAATGGAACTAAGGAAAAATATTACCTATAGACCCAAGCTATTCCCCAAAGAGTGACTCCAAATATTTAATTTCCTTTCAAAGATAACCTCTTAATTATTCTGAGTAAAAGTTGCAATTTTTCCTTTGGTTATAATGTATAGTTTGCTGCTTACTGTGTTGTAGAATTGGTTCACAAAGCTTAAATACTAGGTTTTTTAAAATAGCTTTCTTAGGCTAATTTAGGACATGTCTCAGTTCCTTCTCCCATCTCCACAGACAGAAGGGTCTTAAATGAGCTGCTGTGAGCTGTTGCCGGGATATATATCAAGTTCTATATGAGAGGTGGCAAGGGAGGTGTCCCAGCCCGGTCGGAGGGCTCCCTCTGGGACACGCCCACCGAGCAGCTGACCAGCCCTCTCCTGAATCAACCCCCTGGCACCCCCTGCTGGTTGTCTAGAGGCCACTCAAAACTGCATCCTGGCTATGCGGTGAGCTTGCCGCTCATCTCAGGTGCCAGAAAGAAACTCCAGTTGCCTGGCCCCCCCTGCGTAAACTGCAGTGAGCCCAAAAGTAAAGGAGCCTTTGGTTTCACCTCAGCGGAACGGAAGCATGCCCTTCTGGGAAAATGGCTCCCTGGGCGACACCTGGGAATGCGGGAGTGGGAAGGCTGCCTATCTGTTGTTGCTCATTGAGAGTCAGGGTGGGGAATTTTGAACCCTGAGGAGGATCTGACAAAGTCTGTGGGCCTTCCTCTCAGAACTGTGTGCACATACGTGTACCCCGGCGTTTTCCATACAGCTCCAGAGGGCTCACAGGCCCTGATCTCAGTCCCTGTGTAGTGGTTTACATGGTGTTTCACCTCTGCACATGCATTCAGGATCCTAATAACTGACAAGAATGAGAAAAATCTGAGGATTTAAGTTGCTACTGGCATTAATTACCATTTTCTAGAATTTTGCATACTTATAGAAAGGAATAGTTCATTCAGGTGTTTTTGGGCTGGTTTCCCTTTTAATAATAATAAGCCCCATTTCCATAATAGATGACAATTCTTGCTTATCTTTAGGGACTCTTACTCTGAAATAACTCCAATCTATGAAAATAATTGTGTTCTTTTTAATATTCAGATTTTGCCCAATGATGGAAAAGATCAGTTTTCTTGTGGAAATTCAGTGGCTGACCAAGCCTTCCTTGATTCCCTCTCAGCAAGTACGGCTCAAGTCAATTCTTCAGCCGCCAACAGTAGTACCCAGGTAAGCCTTACATCATCCTGCTGGAGGTGGCTGGTTTTACTGAGAGCAAAGTGCATTTGTGAAAGGGGTGATGCCTCACAGCTGTTGCCATTCCCTGAAAGCATAAACAAAGTAGCTGTTAGATGTCTGTGTGGCATTTCTGCTGGATATTAACAAAGAACTGGCCTGTTAAAGCCTGCTGAAGACTGTTTTTAAAATTGATTTTATGACAGAAGCCCGGGTGTTCATTGAGAATTGCTTTTAAAGTCTGGCGTGATTTGACCACAGACCCTACATATTGCAAATATCCTCTCTAGTGAGGGTGTGAAAGACATGGAGGGTCTTACGCTGGGGTGGTTGGGGCAGAGCTCTGGCTGGAACAGGAAAGGATTTCTCAGACTTCAGCAGGTCACTTACAACTCTCAGCTAGAGCCCCTCATCTTGGAGATGCAATGCATGTAAAGGGGCTCCAAAGGCAGTACTCAGCCCTTGGAACCATTGTAGTATTGCCTCTAGAAAACTTAGAATAATGGGATGATTTGAGAAAAACACACTAAAATTTAATTTTAATGAAAATTTGACCAGTTGAGATGACTGCCTAGGTCAGTTATTGCTAAATAGTTATCCAGAATAAGTGTCAACAAGAAAACTGAAAAGATGGATATCAAAATGTCACTGCCTCCTACATCTTTAGAAATGACTAGGCTTTAAGGGATGCTATTTCTTGATATTTTTTAAACTATGTAAGAGGTTTTAAATTATGGGAAGCCTAGTAATCATATCACTTACCATTATTTGCTTATAGAATGTTTATGTCTTAACCACTAAGAGTTTATCAAAGTACAGTTATCATACATTAACTGCAAGATTCTTAGTTTTTTGAGGACATCTTGAATTATAAATTAGTCTAGTCCAGATATTTGAAATTCAGAGCAAGGTGATACCATAGTTGAGCATTTTTTCCATATTTTGTTATTCTGTCATGCTTGAGAACAATGGCCAGTTAAAGATTACTCACGATGAAAGGTAAAAAATTAGTTAAACTATGCTTGAAGTTTTACACAGGGATTCTCAGCATGCATACTTGTAAACATTTGGGGCCTGATACCTCCCCACTGTGATGGTCAGCTGCATCCCTGGCCTCTGTCACTAGATGCCACTAGCGCCCCCCACTTAGTTGTAACAACCAAAATGGTCTCCAGGTGTTGCCAGATGTCCCCTGGGGGCAAAGTCAACGCAGCTGATTCACTAAGTTCTACAGAAACATGAATGAAATAAGTTTACTTTAAGTAGAAGACAACATTTTAATAAAATAGAACTATAATGAGATGATGATAGAATAAATGGAGAAAAACAAAAGATGGAAATTCATCTTATTTTAACTCAAGAACCTACTTCAACCATTATCTCAGGATAGGCTGAAGCACTTCAGCAGATGAACACAAATTTAAAATCAGGCTCAAGTCTTGTTCTGTTATGAAGTATATCCTCAGTATTTAAATGTAGTAATATAAACTGATTAGCATAAACCTAAATATATTTCCTCCAGGTTACTTAGGAGAAAATATAACCAAAAACACAACTTTTTAAAGTTGGATTTTACTAATCCAATCTAATATTAAATCTCATCAGATCCTTTGAAAGCAAACGGTGAACTGAAACTAGAAGTAACAAAATATAGAAAGCATACCATAATGAATTGATTTGAGCATTTGAATTTAATTTAAATCAAGTAAAAATATTTTTAACAGCTGTCTGTGCTCTCAAGTATGTGGAATATGAGAACAATTTAAGCAGGCCAAAACTGTGGTATGTATTATAAATATCATGAAAGGTGTTGTGAATAAGGAAACCAGACAACCATTGGTAATTGGTAGCTGCTAAAATTTTGCTCTCATGTTTGCCCATTCTTTCATTTTCTGAGTGTCAAAAAGAAAATGTTTTTGTTTCAGAAATATACGTTTTGGGATTTTCGAGTTTCTCTGGTATTGCGTTCTCTCCCAGAGGGTAATTTAACTGAAGGGCAGGGGTGTCTGAGGAGCCAGGCCTCTCCGTTGCCTGTCAGGCCACACAGGGCTCACCCCCTTGTCCAGCTCAGCACACAGCCTAGCTTCCCACGTGGGCTCTGTTCACTCTTCTCGGGACCAGGTCTTCTGAATTAGGCTCTCTGCCAGCACAGGCAGATTAAAGCCCTGCATTCAGCTATTGGTTATCCTACTTCCTGACCGTTGTATCTCTCTTTTGAATCCCATCTTTTTAAAAAAGAACTCTCTAAAAGGTTATGTCCATCTGTAGTTCTCTCTGAATAACTTACTTTGAGCCTATTTTTAAAAAATTTTTCTGAGCCTTCCTTGACTTTGTATTTTTTAGTATGTACTACAATTCAGTAATCAGTTTGTAAATTTATAACTGAATGTGTAAAATAGCAGTTAGTGTTCTTTTCTTTAAACTCCTGATTTCAGGTTGCTTGAGGTCTGGTTGTAGCTCCTTACTGAGTAATCACGGAGGGAAATGAAGAGACTGGTGCAGAGGCAGATGACATCGATAAATTCATCACAGCAACACATTGTGGCCTTTACTTCCTTTATTAGTATGTGATTCCAGACCCTTTATCTATGAACCAGTCCAGTCACTTGGCTCTGGTATAGACTAGAATTGTAAATTCTATATAGTCAAAAGACTATAATGCATTATTCTTTAAATATGCTGGAACAGTTAGTTTAATTTGGGAAATGATAAAGCTGTTTACTTTTTTTTTAAGTACCTGGAAAGAACATAGACTACATTTTTTTTCATAACCTTAAATATGTGGAAGGCCTTTCTAAGCATGTCACAATGTCTAGCAGTATTAAGGAAATATTTGATACATTTATGTCAGAAAGTAATACTAAACTAGGAAATATGTTTCTACCATGCCACAGGCATGGGCTAATTCTGTTAAAATACAAAGAACTCTCGCAAGTCTATAGGAAAAAGATGAATGACTCAGGAGGAAAAATGAACAAAGATGACGAACAAATTTTTCATTGGAAAAGAAGTATACATAGCAAATAAACATAGGAAAATACTCATTTTTAGATTCTGCTATCAAGTTAGCAGAGAATTAAAATGTCTTAATACCTAGTGTGAGGAAAGGCATGTGCAAATAGGCTGATGCGAAGCCGGTAAAGGAGTAAATGAATAAAGCTTCTTGGAGGGCAGCTTGATAATATATATTGGTGTTTAAAAGCCATATGCACTCTGATCCAGCAATTCTGAGTTTGTCTTGCATACCTGCTGCCACAGAAGCTGTCTGGGCAAGGGACCTAGCAGCAGGAGACTGGGGCATCCATGTGTGTCAGGAGGGACTGGCCAGGCAGACAGCAGGACTGCCACACCATGGGAAGCAGTGCTGCTTGTAGAAATATGAGGGCAGATGTACAGATGTGGATGTGTGAGCTCTACCTAAAGGCATATCAATATGGGTGGTGGTATCCTTCCTGTGTTTAAATATACATACACCACAGATGCAAATTGCGTAGAAAATTTATTGGAGGGTAACCAAGAAATTAATCAAATTCTCATATAGTTATTTTATTGTATGTTGGAAGGGGATGGCTATTACAATACCTTTAGGAAAGAATAGGTTTTAGTGGCTAATATTAGGTATTCATGTGGTATTTATAGGGTCAAGAGCATTTCTTATTAGTGGCTGTGCCACAGGATGAATTGACCAGCTGATGGAAATGCATCTCAGAAGTCATTAAAAGACATGCTAATAGGTGTCCTGGTCTTGTTTTTACCCAGTTATTTGTGGTTGAATTATATCATTGTCTTGATTATGAAAAAGGTTCTCAGTATAGATCTTCAAAAACAAACGCTTAGATGACTACCTCTTTGTCATATTTACTATAGAGAAATTAATGGGAAGTTTGTACTTTTTATAGAAGAACAGTGGGTATTAAACATTAATAGTCTTACAAGCTTAGATATTTTATCTGAAGGTTTAAGAGATTTTTCTGTCTTTAAACACTGGGAAGGTACATATACTTAGGATAAACTGCTTTTCATTTTATTAAAATTCTTGTTGCTTTTTACCACACTGTATCCCAGTTCCGCTTGAATGTCTGTTTTTCTGTTTCACAGTTGTCCATTGGCCCCGGGCCCCGGGTAGGTTGGTGTAGCGGGAAGCATAGGAGCTTTGGAGTTAGGGAGTCTGCTCATCAGGCTCCGGTACAGGAGGCAGTGGTTTGGCTATAGCAGCCGCTTCCTGAGTTGCTGGAGGGCCAGGCCACTTGTGTAACATGGTGTCAGACACCTGGAGGACATTTAATCAATGTTTTCCTTCTTTTCTCACCTCTTTCCTTTGCAAGGGATATTCTCAATCCACTTAGCCATTTTTGTTCCAAGCTTTCACCCTTTTCTACCCTCTAACCATGCAGATGATTGCCTCATAAATGTCTCTCCAGTATTGAATTTTCTCTTCAGTTTTCTGTTTCTTGTTGAGCAGCTCTGCCCGTCTCCTCTGCATCTCAAACAGTATGATCGGGATCACTCCTTTCTCCACAGAACTAGCTTGCTTCCCTTCCTGACTTTCCCATTTCTTTTTCTCTGACTTGTCACCTATTTTGGTGCCCTCTTTTCATTCCATTTTAAAACCCTACCTGAATGCCATTGTGAGCCACAGTTACTGATGGGAGTGTTCTGCATCCTTTAGATGTGTAAGGGCAGGAAAACCTCAGACCTTGCTTGGGTTTTAACCCCAGATCTCATACTTTCTGTGTGACTCAAGGTAAGCTGCTTAGCTCTTTGTGCCTCATTTTGCTCATCTATAAAACCTCATGGAATTGTTGAAAGAGTGAATGGAAAAATTGTTTAGTGTTTAGGAAAGTACTTGGTACTTAGTAGAGGGTCAATAATTGTTCATTAGTTACCTTCTGCATAGCTGCCTCTAAAATAAAACATTTAAGTATTTCAGTTCTTTGTTGAAGGAACTGTAGGGGCTTCCCCACTGCCTCCTGAAGCAAGTAACCAATACTACATGTGAAGACCAAGTGCTATGGAGGAGGTTACCACTATCCATCCACCAGGCAGAATGACCAAGAAACCCTGAGCAGTGCATGGCTGAAGGTTGTGTAAGAAATTCACCTGAATTATTAGAGGCAGAACTAGATACTTTTCCAGCCTCCACTGTGTTTCTGTGACTTCTCAGCATGGCCCTATCCTTACTTAGCAGTGGGCTCCAGCCAAACTGACTCTCCTTCAGACAGGCCCTGTGCTCTCCCACCTTTTCCATGCATCTCTTGCTGTCTCTTCTAGGTATGACAGAATGACTCCTTCACCTTTCAGAAGTCTGCCCACCCCTCAGGTTCAGCTCAATCTCATGTCCTTTAAGAAGCCTTCTTTGGTTTGTCCTTCTCCCCTTTCCTTCCTCTCCATTCTCTGAGTACCGTTTGTGATTCTTTACATAGTGTGTTGCTCATTTGTAAACTTGGAAGCTTGGTGACAAGCAGAGATTTTGTCTTCTGTCTTCTGTTCCCATAACTTATGGGAGACTTTGCACCACAATAGAGTGCTATTGTGGTTGGAATAATTTTTTGTTCACCATAAATACACCAGAAGGTATTTTACAAAGGAAAATGTGAGATTTACAGATTTCAACCTGGATCCCTGTCTGAAGGAGGTTTGTGTTCTCAGCATTGGCTGTAGCACTAGGAGCTCCTACAGAGGCCATCATCCCACCGTCTGCTGGGCTAGCCAATCAGATATAGTTAAAGCCTCTTACAGAAAAATCTTCTTGAGATTGTTAATTATCCTTTAACTGTTTAGATATTAAACAAGTGCTCAAAGTTAAGTTATTTAGGAGTATAACATCTTTTTATTATGCAGAGATTTTCTGTGTAATGATACTTGTTATGAAGGACTTTTTATTGGTTAAGGGATAAGAAGCAATAGTAATTTTATGTTGCAATTGCATTTTGCTTTTCATTTTTAAAAAAATACTCATTTTTAGACCACTTTTAGGCCATTTTATAGTCCATTTAAAAATAAATCAGCACAGGAAGCCATCACAAAGGTATTAAGTTTGCTTATTATTATCTCTGATAAGGTCTATATTGCCATAGATTGCTAACTGCTTATTGAGATTTTCTCTTTATAAAATCCTCACTGAAAAGGTGCTCTCTGTCTTCCCACCCCCACAGGAATCCTTTTTACTTGGTTAGAGGCTTTGGAAGGAAGTTTGTATACCTCTGTTTAGTGGATTTGCTGATATTTTTCTTCACAAAGCTGCATTGGGCTGGCAAAACTAACCTTTTGTGCTTTGTTGATCACAGATCCTTGCCTTATATAAGACAGTTTTGCACATCCAGGGAATCTTTCAGAAATACATATGGTGAAATTTACTGTTCCAGGTGGCTTATTGTTTGTTTTTGTCTAACAGGAAACAAATGACAAAAGCAGAAGGTTTTGTTTTGTTTTTTTGTTTTTTTGTTTTTACCTTAAAACTGCTATGATGAAGGGCCAGTCAGCATTATTATGCACACAACCCATCATCAGAAGAATGTCCAGAGAAGCCCATTTTGCATAGAGTTTTATTAGATCTATCTGGAAGCAAATTATCTGGCTACTTGTAACATCATCCTGTTTGGTACATAAAGCTACCTATTTTAAGACTTTGTGCTGACAAAATAAGTACTCCCTCTAAGCTAATACAAGTATTATCGATTTTTTAAGGCAAATTTTATTCTTTAAGTATTTTTTATTTAAAAAATAAATACCTGGAATTGACATCTGTGGGTTTAGAATGTGAATTAAAGGATTTGTTAAGCTATTTAAAGTTTCTGGGGGTAATTTCCAGTCAGTAGTATTGACATTACTGGCCACAGTGGATTTAATCTGTTCCAATATCTAGCCTCATTTTAAAACAATGTGCAAGTGTTGTACTTCTGTTAGTGGTTTTCTGAAGTCAGTAGAGGTTCATCTGTAGAATTAGATGATGTCCTTTGAGCAAAAGATGTATAAAAAACAAAATGGGGAATTTTATAAATTTGTCTGTATTTTCAGCTGAAATGGTTACACTTTTTACGTAAGTGGTCATTTTGAGAGAGTTAAGTCTCTGTAGAAACTGATTGAAATGTTTTTGGGCATAAGAGTCAACATGATTTGCTTCCAGCTCCCACTTTGTAACACAATTGGCATGCAGTTCTATTAAATGTTTGATAAATGAGAAATGTCAGTAAAGAGTTTGGTACCTTAGTCATGCAAATGAGTGAAGAAAAAAAACCCATTATTTCCATAATCTCAGCCTTGATAAAAGAAGTAACTTTCCGTTTTTGTTCTATAGCCCTAGACAAAGTCTTGACCTGGAAGTTTCTATTCAAAAATTCCTTCCTTCTTTCCTTCCAAGCAGGAGACCATTTATTAGTGTATAGTGATCTGATAGGCTGAATAACATACAAATAGGCATATAGACATGTGCCTGATGCACAGCAAGAATGTCCTTGTGTGGCCATAAGGTGAGCCCTCGAATGCTTGGGCCTCTCTCCAAAATAATAACATAAAAGGTGGTGGGCCCATGATTAGGGACTCCTCTTACCTGGTAGCCTCATCAGACTGCATGATCCACACTGACCTGGGCTGAACTCTGGGCATCCTCTGTAAGGAGCCAGGTGGGCAGCCGGAGCTGCGACCACTCATCAGTTTCTTTTGAGCCTTCATGTATCCTTTGTATTCTCGTTTGCTGGTGTGGCAATCATAATGGATTATAAGTTATCTTTTTCATTAATTCTCAGACTTAGATCACCCTTGAGGTCTGACCTAGATCAGGTGGTTACAGAGCGAAATCCTGGTATCAGCTGCCCATCTCTCCAGCCTCTCCCAGTGTTGTTCCTCTCCTGGAGTGTGCAGTGAAAATTGTTCTTGGACCATGTCTTCTCTGCTTGCTGGGAAACTGGTGAATTTAGTCAGATCTCACTTTTGTTACCCAAAAAAGCCCTTGCTCAGGCTTAGGAGTTTGATTCTTACTGGTCCAGGTCCCCCTATGATGTCACATAAGGAGCAAAATAACAACAAAATGGCAAAATATGACATAATCAGACCCCATCCTTTTTTTTTGGTCAGCTATTGCAGAGTACTGTTTTTATTTTCTTTAAAAAGAGGTTTTTAAAATAACTTTTTAATGTTACAGAAACAGTATATATGTACTGTAGAATATTAGAAAATTCAGACTAGCAAAAAGAAAAGCATCAGATCCCCTCCATCCACTATTTACACCTTGGTACGTATCTTCCTTTCTCTGTTTGAACATGGGTTTACACACATATGCCCATATGAGATATACACAGTAGTACATACTGTTTTGTAACCTTTTCACAGTTGATGATCCTTTCCTATTCAGTAAATTTTTACCTTGCAAATACCCAGACCAATTTAAATTTTCCCAGCTGACCCAAAAATGTCCTTTACAACCTGGTTGTGACCTAGGGCCCATCTTGGGCCAACCATTACATCTGTCCCTCTAAATCTCCTTTTTTCCAGCACAGTCCCTACTGTTTTTATTGTGACTTAGCTAGTTGTCCTGTAGAATTCCTATCTTCTGGGTATGTCTGGTTGTTCCTTTTGGTATTAAGTTGTTCCTCTGTCCTCTGTATTTCTTGTAAATTGTACCTAAAGTTGTACCTAAAGGCTTGAATGATTCAAATGAACATTTGGGCAAGAATATATCATAGATGATATTGAATATTCAGGCTTCATCACATCAGAAGACAGTATCTGTCCAACCCCTGTTATTGATCGGAAATACCCTGGGTCAGGTTGATGACAGTCTTGTGCATCCATTGCCTACTTACGGTTTCTCTTTATGACCAGGAAGTAATCTGTCTGGTATTAATTTAGTGCTGTTAACCATTCACCTAGTGGTTTGCCACCAATTGATCATCCTGCCTGAATCAATAACATTATTCCTTCCACATTGACTGAGCTCTCTTCTGTAAAGGAGAACTTTTCTTCATCAGCTGGAGCTAATTAACTACCCTGAGAAACAGTTTCTGTTGAAATTCAGTAAATATGTCCTTTCCCTTTTATTGCCAGTTTTCAAGTAAGTTGTTTAAATAGCTGTCTCAAATAATGACAAGTGAGTTTTCCTGTCTTTCTTTTTTTAGTTTTATTATGGACTCATTGATTTACAATGCTTCAATGTGTTTCAGTCCACCAGAATGTTTTTTTTTCTTTATGATTAAAGTCGTCACCCCTTGGAAGCCCATTCAAACTGTTTCTTCTCTCATCAATATTTGAAAGCTTTCTTGCTCTTAAATATTGCCAGTTCAATCATCTATGTCATTACTGGGTCAGCTTTGATTAATTTTTTTCATTAGGGGTCATATTTTCCTGCCTTTTTTCATGACTACTGACTTTTTTTTCTATTGGATGCCAGGCATTGTGTTTTTACTTTGTTATATGCTAGATATTTTTGTATTCCTATAAATATTTTTGAGTCTTATTCGGGCATGCAATTAAGTTACTTAGAGACAGTTTAATCCTTTCAGGTTCTTATTTTTAACTCTTTAAAGGACCAGAGTGCTTAGTCTGGGGACATTTTTGCCTGTCTTTTGAGGCTAATCCCAATTTAGTACTGTACTTGGTGCCCTGTGAATCCTGAGGTTTTCCATTCTGACTGGTGAGAACCCCCCTGTGAGGGGGATTGCTGCCTACTCCTTTCACTGGCATTTCCTCACAGGCATACACTGCTCTGTACTCAGCCTCAGGCTTGGGTCCCCTTCTGCGGCTGCACAGAGAGGCCTCTCCTCCCGGTACTGTGACCCAGGCTCCTAGCTCTGTCCCCCAGTTCACAGAGACTAGTGGTCTTTGTATGGGTTCCCCATCCCAGATCCGTGGCCTGGAAAGTCTCTCCAGGTAAGGATCTGATCCTTTATTACCTGCTATCTAATGATTTGAAAACAGTTTCATAAATTTTGTCTTTTATTTTTTTAAGTTTTGAGTGGAAGCATAAACTGGATCCCAGTTACTCCATCTTGATTGTCTACTTTGTGTATTAATTGATTTTCAAAGCCAAGTTTATCTATAGCTAAAAAATGGAAATAATACCACCACTTCTCAAGAGTTTATACCTGGAAAGGGCATTCTCGTAATACTATGTAAACATTAGTAGTAATGACTTCCCTACCAGACAGTTGTGGGACTGGGATTTGAAGCCCGGAAATTGGGCCCCAAAGTTGTCCTCTTCAGAGTGATGCCAGCTTGGCTGTTGATCAGCTTTCATGGAGTGTATCAGTTATGTTTTCACAGCCGTGCTGTGTCTGAGGCTGGTCAGCCTCAGGAGTGCACCCAAAAGACCTTTGCTCCTGAGTTCATGGCCTAGCCAGGTGGTCTCAGCTGAGCTTGAGATTCATCACTGCTCCATGGTTCCTTTGCGTCAGGGGGGTGGCTTAGCTCAGCTCCTATGTCTAGTGGCTTTGAAAGCACTTGCTTCATCATCTTAACATTTTTAAAAGCTTGGCTGTGTTTTTCCTCTGAAGTTTCTTTCATTGGCTGCATGACTTGCATGATATTTGTTCTGTTCCTTATGTGCTGCTTATAATTTGTTTAGTGTTTCAGTGACACTGTATTATAACATGGTGGTTGAAGATAGCCCCCTACTACGCAAGTGGGGCTTTGCTTTTTGCATGTAATATTTGTGAGTGAGTGGCATGCTATAATTTTCTGTGAACTTAGCCTGCCAAGAATTTGCTATTTTTAGTTGAAAGCTTTGGTATGCTCTCTTTTTCCCCTTCCATTCACTGAGCACCTTTTTTATTTCAAGGTGGATATTTTGGCTCAGATTGGTTGTGTTGAAAGTCTCAGCCAGTCACCACCTTCTTCATCTTCTCCTTCTCCTTCTTCTTCCATAAATAAGGTAAAATTCAAACTTGAATGCAAGAGAAAATAAACATATAAAATCCCTAGAAGTAATCCTTTTCTCCCAAGTAAGGTGACTGTTTCAGGTAAAGCTCTTCTTGGGATGTGGTAACAGAATGTTGAATGTATAGGAGTTGGAAGGGCAATTGGGATTTATACCTTGGAGACCTTTTAGCTGTGACTTGATGGATGGATTTTTTCCATGGGCAGTGAGGTCTAATGAAGCGTTTTTAGTCACGTAGTTGACAGAGTTAGGATTGGTTTGGTACCATAAAAGGAGGAAAAGGAAGAGAATGATGACTTTCTCAGTAGAAAGGAAGAGGAGGGAAAACTGGAAGGAAGTAGGGAAGAGCACCTCAGAGCTCGAGGCGCCAGCAGAGGCGCCCAGCGGGTCACCGTGTGGCCAGAGGCCCGCAGGGAGGGGCAAGAGGGGCCCTTGGGTTTGAGACCAGGAGGTCGGAGGCTGAAGGATCGTTCAGCCGGATCACTGAGCCCAGCCGGCCACAGTGGGTCAGGCTTTGAAGAAAGCACGTTTGAGCATTTAGCACACAGAAAACGTTTGTGCCTAGAGCTCCAAAAATTAAGAATTGCTGTTGGACTTTATGGTGAAACATTTGTCTTCCTCCTTTTTTTTTTTTATGTGTCTGAAAGAAACAGATCTTTGGCTAGAAGATTTCTTAAGTGCCTGTTATACTCTTTAAAAGTTTCTCTGTTAATGAGATCTGGCATTGAAACCATTTGGAAATATAACTGTTTGATATTTTCCTGCAAAGCATAAACTAATAGGTGTACTACTCAGGTGGGTTTTAACTCAGAAATGCCAGTCTTCATTCTTTTCTTTATATTCTAGATGAGCCCCCGTATAATAAGATATCCTCTACTGTGTGCTCAGTATTGTGTTCAGCACTTTGAATGCATTATGCCATTTAATGCTTACAAAACCTCTATGAGGAAGTTAACTTTATTATAGCCATTTTATAAATGTGGAAACTAAGGTGTAGAAAATTGCCCAAGTTTATACAGCTAGTAAGTGGTAAAGCTGGGAATCAAACCTAGACAGACACACTTGGAGCCTAAGTCCTTAACTGCTGCACCCACATGAAATTGCCTTATGTCAAATTTCTCGTTTCGTTAAAGGGATTCAAAATTCTCCCCAAACACCAGTGTTCTTATCTTTGCCCCCTTTTACCCATAGCATATGTTTGTAAGATAACATAGCTTTCCTGTGGTTATCATCTCAGGAATACCCATTGCTCTCCACCCCATCATGGCCATTCTGACTCCATCCATACATAGTCTTTTCTCTGTAGTCACTTAAAGGCAGTCTACTTTTCTTAAGAAACTTAACCTTATGCTATAAATCCTTTCAGTGGATACATTGAAATGTCTCATGATATAAAGCCAATGTAAATATATTTCTCTATTTGTCTTATGAGGATAGGATAGCTTTTAAATTTAGAGTGCTAAATCAGCAAATGTGTTGAATACATTGCTCCTGGCCTTAAGGAACATTTAATTTAGTTGGAGTGGAGGTTAGAAGGAGAGTCAGGCATAATCAGACAATTCTAGTGTAGGGCAGATTAACTTGCATTTATAATACACATCCAAATAAACATGCTTTGGGAGTGTTTAATTTTACAAATAATTTATTAAGCATGTGTCACATGCCAGGTACCATGTTCATCGGCCACAGGAAGTCACTGGTGATCCTGATGGACACAGCCCTTCTCCACATCTCTTGCATGCATCCTAATGGAGTTCAAAAGGCAAAATGATTGTATACACAGATTTTTTTGTTAGCTTTTCCAATATTTTGTTAAAGCTTCAAGTTAAGAAAAGTCAAATGAATTTCATAGTGAATAACATATGCCTGCCTTCTAGATTTTGCCACTAACATTTTATTGTTCTTTATCACACATCTCTCAGTTCCTCTATCCATCTGTGCTTGTCTGTATCTTCTAACCTTTCTATAGTGTGCTGATAATGGCTTTTATAACTTGGAAGGTATTGTTATTTTAAGAGTCTGGTAATGTCATGTGCTGGAAATCACTGAGTCTGTGATTGGCCCCAGCAGGTTATTTTCCTAGAAAAGACTCAATTCAGTATACATAAGGAAATCTGATTCCCCTCTTTGTGAAATAACGATAATTAGATCAAATTAAGGTTTGATGTCTGAGAACAGTGTGTGCTTCCTACAAATGATGAAGAACATCATATTTAACCACTTCAAATAAAAACAAACAAAAAATCCAGTTGAGTCCTTGCTAACTTCATATAAGGCATTTTGAGACTCCTTTGGGGGACAGTTTTTTGAAATAAGACAGGCCTTATGCCCATGACTTACTAGTAGGGATGACCAGCTGATATGTGGATAACCTTAATAGAAGACTAACTTTGGGAGAAGGATATGACTGAATGCCAGCAAGCAGACCCTGAGGTCAGAGCCCTTAGTGAGGTAGGACTGACTTTCAAATGTAGAGTACTTTGTCCTTTCCTTTGACAAGGTTTGGGAAGTGAGGAAGAATGCTGAGTGCAGATGGAGAGGATAGCATGGGCGAAGGCAGGGTGAAGGAAAATATGGGAAACTGCGGACTAAAGCATAGAGACTGTGGGTGAGAAATGAGAATGGGGGGATGTGAGGGGAGGAGGTCAGATCTTGATTAGCTGGCCGAGGAGTTGGATCTGCTCCACGGGCAGTGAGGTCTAGTAGATGGGCTCTGAATTACATGTGGCTGTAATTCAGACGCAGGAGGTGGTCGGTTCCATAGAGGGAGAATGAAGGGGAAGTAGAAAGGAGGAAGGAGAGAAAGCTGGAAGAAAGTAGAAAAGAGGCGCCTCAGAGCTCAAAACCTTAGGGAAGGAGCAGAATGGATTATTGTGTGACCAAAGGCCAGTAGTTAAGAGACAGGAGGGTCACTGGGGTTGAAAGTATGGGAAGGGTGGGTTTAGAGAGACAGAACATGGCAGACCATGTGAGCTTGTTAGGAGTTACTGATGTTAGTGGGGGACCCTGGAGGTCAGTAAAAGGTTATCTGAGAGAGTAAAAGACCAATGATAGAAGCTGGAGAGATTTCCAGTGGGTCAGGGTTTGAAAGATCTTTTAGCACAGATCAGGTTGAAACAGAGAGTGTTTGGGGGGTTGGGGGGCACAAACAGGAAGCAGTCAATGTTTAGATTTGCCTACAAGGATTTCATAACCTAGGTAAAGAGCTAAGATCATATATGTAACCAAATAATATAGCAATTAATACAAGCAAATTATAAACATGGTAGTTTTGAAAAGAGCTATGTGTTACATGTTTCTCTCCTAGTAAGTTTTAATATTTTTAGGACACTTGCTGTGAATAGTTCACATCTGATTTTTTCCTCAGTATTGATGAAAATATTTCTCTGACTGTTTGCTAACACTCCCAGTCTTACTGGCCAGTCAGTGCTGAACTTGCACACTTGGCAGGTATTCTAGTTCATAACCCTCTGTTCCTTTTCAGTTGGCCTCATAGCTTCTGTCCGTCTTTCTGAATTTGAGTCAGGCTGCCTGCATTAGAATTCTCGACTGAAGTGATCCAGCTAGAAAGAGATGGAGCCTGAATTCCAGCCCAGGAACCTGTTCCCAGATGGTGCTGCCCTGGGCCTGGTGTCCCCACACCTTCCGGGAGCTCGGAGGCGGGCCCAGGCCTTCTCTGCAGGGCCTGCTCAGTCAGCAGTTCATGGCAACACTAGACAAATGAATGTCTGCACTTGTGTCATCTTACCATACTAAGTTTCTGTACTTCTTGAAGTTTTTATTCTAAAAGCAAAACTTCATAGTTTAGAGTTTAGGGGGCTCAAATTATATATTGCTGAATAAAACTCTCTTCTTTAAAGAAAACTGTGGAAGGAAGGGATTATCTTAAATGAAATGTGATTGGGCCCCCAGCATGACCGCCTTCATTTCCAGTGCCCACTTGAGTGGCTTGAGAACATCCCTTATAAGCTGTACATTCGAGAGGTTAACAGTACTATAGATGAAATGTCTTTCTGCTGTTAATAAAATCATTAGTAACATCATTTTTTTCCTGGAAGGCATCAGAGATAGATACTAGAATGAAATCATACTTAAACACGTAAAACATCTGTTTTTGGTGCATCTGGTACATGGCAGGTAGTTGTCCACCCCATCTGTTCATTAGTGAAAAGTAGAACAGACTAACCAATAAAGCATCCTAAACTATTAGAGAGGTGTATTCATTTGGGCAATTTTCTTGTAAAGTGCTCTGTCTCATTTTCTCTCTGTCCAGCCCCCCACCGCCTTTTTTTTTTTTTACTAACACAAATTTTTGTTTGTGTCTGAGAAAGAAGATTCAAGTCAAGGGGAAAATTTGCTATTCTTGGATAAACAGATTCAAGGTTGAAATGTTTTTAAAAGGCACTATTTGTTTTTTTCCCTAAATTTATCTGTAAACTTAAGATGATTCAAGTGAAAATCAACACATTTTTTTGAACTTTACATTCTAATACTAAAGTTCAGATTGTCTGAACTTTATATATAGTCTCAAAATATTAAGCTGCTGTTAAAGTTCATGTGTAAAAATAAACATAAAAGATGTTACACCACAACAAAGCAAAACTGAAGGAACAAAACAGCAGAGACTCACAGACTCCAAGAAGGGACTAGCAGTTACCAAAGGGGAGGGGTGTGGGAGGGCAGGGAGAAGGGGATTGAGGGGAATTATGGTTGGTACACATGGTGTGTGGGGGGCGGTCACGAGGAAGACAGTGTATCACAGAGAAGACAAGTAGTGACTCTTGACATCTTACTACACTGATGGACAGTGACTGCAGTGGGATATGGGGGGTACTTGATACTGTGGTGAATGTAGTAACCACAATATTTTTCATGTGAAACCTTCATAAGAGTGTATATCAATGATATCTTAATAAAAAAATAAGATGTTATGCCAAAGTACTAATGTATTCTATCTAGTAAGCTCCAGAGTAGCTTAGTACTAGTACACATAGATTACTAAGATATAATAGAGAGTCTAGAAATAGGCCCAAGTCCAGTATATGGTAAAGGTGACATTTCATAACAGTGAGGGAAAGATGATTCACTAAATGGTGTTAGGACAACAGACTGACTGCAAGAAAAAATTAAGGTGGGTTCCTTTATTATTTCTCATACTGAAGTAAATTCCAAACAGATTGAAGATTTAAAATTTAAAAATCAAGACAACAACCCAGAAAACTGGCTGCTTCAGGAGTGGATGGGGCGGACATAAGAGGTAGATCCCAAGGTCTCCATGCAATACTCCTTGAAAGTGGGGGCCATGTGTTGCCTGCTCCAAAGTGTTATTTAGGATATTAATAATTAAACTAAAATTAATCAAAGGAATAATGAGAGAGAAATATTTTAAAAATAATTTTGGAGTATGATTAGCCCCCTTTTATGCAAGACAAAACCACTTGGCTTGTCAGTAGGAATGTAGGAATGTAACTGTACAGTCTCTTCAGAAGGCATTTGACAAAGTTTATCAACTCTAAATGCACACTCTCATTAGCCCAGCAGTTCTTCTAAAGGAATTTCACATAGATCTGTTGAACATGTACAGGGAAAATGTACAGGATTGTGCATTGCAACACTTTTACAGTAGCAAAATACTGAAAACAAGATAAGTGAGCATTAGCATATGCCAGTTAAATTATGGGAAATAAATACAACAGAACTCTGTGGAGCCATGTAGGACAATGATGTCATCATAGGTGCTGATAAGCCTTGGAGAATGTTTCAGGCTAATAAGTGCGGGGAGGGGGAAGGCAGGGCAGAAAGTATAATTTGGACTCATAAAAACAAAAAGGATTTCTGTGCATGGGAAGTTTGAGTAAGTATATACATGGAATTTGTCATTCATAGTGGCCTTTGAAAGAATGACTGGCATCTTAAGACAGTGGGCATCTTTTTAGGTTGCATATGCTTTTATTCTGTTTGTTTTTTAGTGGGAATGTATTGCTTTTTCAAATAAAAATAACCTAGTTAAAAGTATAATCGATTGCTCTAAAGCAGTTTAATAAAACATCCTCATTATCATCATGTATAATCTCAACAGTGTTAAATAGAAAAAAAGACCAATTGTGAAGAGATAGATACAGAATAATGTTTAACTCAGTTCTAAAAATCTAAAACAGTTATTTATGAGTGTGTACATCTGGAATGGAAGTATAAAAACACAGGCAGGAATGAATGAATACAGGTTCAGGAAGTGATTCCTTGGGGAAGGAAGGAGAGGAGGGAGTGAGGCAGCCCATATGACAGTTGCATTGGTACCAGCTGTAAACTTCCTAAGCAAATATGGCAAAATGTTGATATCTGCTTTTGGTGCTTTCCTACATGTTTAAACAAATTTTATTTAAATTGAAATTTTTTAACTTTTTATCAATTTTTTACACCCTATGGTATCCAACTGTTACGTGATTCCTCCAGAATTGAGTAATGCTTTCTAGAAGTCACAAGTATTCTTTCTCCTTTTTCACACATTAACAATAGGTCAGCCGTGGAAACGACCCCTGGTCAGCCTGGAGTGCTTCCAAATCTGGAAACTGGGACAGCACAGATGGCTGGGGAGCCAAGCCAGAGGGGGCTGCAGCCCAAAGAAACACTTCCAATAACTGGGACACTGCCTTCGGGCATCCACAGGCCTACCAAGGACCAGGTGAGGAAGGGGGGCTCTGCTCATGATCAGCCCACCCTTGAAGTGATAGACCATCTGACCTAAAAATAAATTTTAATCCAAGGAACTGCTCTCAGGTGCTCTTAGTCACTAAAAGCAAATGTATTTTTCTGGATTTCTCAGTTACCTATCCATAGAGTCACAAATGCAAACACCTGCAGGGGCCAAGTTCATAAAGAGCAGAGCAGCCTGGCTACAGAAGACAGACAGAGGCAGCCTGGCTCCCACCAGCCACTGATGTCTCTGCAGAAGAATTGAGCGAATGTTCCTGGACCTGCATAGTTCCAGAGAGACTGGAAATCTCAATTTTTATGTCATCTTTCCACCTTAAAATCTTAGCAGCTAACACACTTTGCTTTTAAATCTTGGGCCAAAAAAAATGTGTATATAAATCAAATATGGTGCATCACCCGCCAGTTTATGATCTAACATAACTGTTTTATCTTTTTCTTAACTACCTGTTTGACTCCCCAGCTATTCATAGAAATACTGAGGCAGAAGAGGAATTTATAGAAGGGAAAACAATTCAGAAATTAAGGAAGGGTATTTATGTCTGTTCTGAAATGAAATAAAAAGAGATCTGCCCATAATTTTCCTATGATCCCTTTATGAGCACATTGTGGTAAGAGTTGAATGTGCTAAATGGCAAGGAACTCTCACACAGGAACCATAGAGGCACAGGTACAGGGTGATCGGCAGGACCAGGCATCAGGGGCCAGGTAGAAACGCTGACACCGGACTGTGCCCTTACTCCCGGGGTAACTTGTCATGGCCAGTGGCCTCAGGGAACCTGGCACAGATCCTTCTAATACTTTCTATTCTGTTCTTTTTCCTTTTGGCATTTGTCCCTCTGCTTCTCGTGGTGGCACTCTTAGAGCAGAGGTCCTGCTGAATAGGAGAGAAGGCCCAGAACGGAAGGAAGGGAGGAAAGCTGACAGCACCTTATCTGACTCAGAGAGCACTGTCGGAATATTAGGCTGTGGCTGCTGGTCAGTTACCTTGTCCCTCATTTTCCCTCTGTGCTTCCTCCTCCCTACCTGCTCTTCACCTCTCCCCTCCTCTTCCTTGCAGCTGCGTTATTATTACTGTGAGTCAGCTCCTGTCCAAGGGTCTGCATCTGTTTCATGTTCCCCAATCTTCCGGACTTAAAGGGCATTTAATCTCTTATTTGCAAGTTTATAAAGTTAGATTTGTCAGTGCAGAGGCCTCTGGAAGGCCTCCCTGTGTACACGGAGCAGTTTTATGGTCCGCGTGTACCTGAAGGTCCTGGGACTGACAGCACTCTAAGCTGGTTCTAACTTGTCTTTGCCACTAAAAGGCAGAGTCTACAGTTCATGCGTTCACTGTCCGACTGCAGAGCCTGTGCTCCTCACATCTACATAATAATCCGACACTGCAGCCTTCTTCTCCCCCTTTTTTCAGGTGGTTAACCTAGTTGGCTATAATCAGAAAATTCAGTCATTCCATTTTTATTTTGTTTTTCTTTACTGACAACCTTCTGTGCTCACCTCTAGCAACTGGAGATGACGACGACTGGGATGAAGACTGGGATGATCCCAAGTCGTCTTCTCCCTACTTCAAGGATTCAGAGTCAGCCGACGCGGGAGGTGCTCAACGGGGCAACAGTCGAGCCAGTGCCTCGTCCATGAAGCTGCCACTTAACAAGTAGGTTTGAAGGGCGTTGGGGAAAGTGCACTGTGTGGAAGTAGATGTGAGATACAAAGATGTGTTTTCTCTTTTCAGTGATCTACACAGTTTTGGGTGTGGTTTGGTCATTTTTATTTGGGTCTTAGCTTGGAAGCTTTTTTTTTTTCAATTTTAAAGTGAAAATATCTGTTCTGTTTAATGGTTTACCTGATACTACTCTTACCTTTATCAACTCCATGACATATTAAGGTTTTATTGCTGATGTCACCAGAAAGCTAAAGATAATACTATTAATAATAACTCACTTTTAAATGTTTTATTATTTGTCAATTGCTCACCATGTGCCAGCCATTGTGCAAAGCAGACTGCATGCCTTCTCCTGTGACCCTCCTATCCCTTTGTATGTATTAGATAAAACTTAATCTCTGTTTTACTATGGGAGAAACTGAAGCCCATAGAGGTTGAGGGACTGCCCAAATCACACAGGTGGTTAGTGATCTAGTCAGGATTCCATCCAATCCCTCAAGTCTCCTGAGCACATGCTCTCAACTAGTGTGCCTGATGTGTTTAAGACTTGGTTTTTACTTAGATTTCTCTAGATTGAAAAATAAGATTTGAACAGCACTTATAGATACTCTGCTTAACAAGAAAGCATATGGGAAAGGTGAATATGGCCACAGCATTGTAGGATTCCTTGACATAGGGGGTCAGATGAGTGCGTGGTTTACACCATTGTAGTTTGAAGAAAATTCAACTTACAGACCTCCTTAAGAATCTTCAAATACTCTTCTTATAGCAGTTATATTTAAGAAAGTTTTTCTAAAATGACTAATATTTTTTTCTGTGTTCCAAGTCCATGATTCAAAGCTGATACCAAGGAATGTTAATCTATGACTAGAAAAAATTATTAACTTAATATTTGACATATGTCTAAATACCAAGATCTGGAGGTCTAGGTCTCCATATATCTATAATATACACTTATATAACATATCTGACATGTATCTAACATGTATAATCTACATATATATAAGTTTAATGTGTCTTCTCAGTATATTAAGTAGCATTAAATTAATTTTTGATTAAATGAGTTATCTTTTAGCTCCACGCTTTTCCTTCCTCTCTGTCTGGTTACTTCCAGTAGGTATTTTCATGCTGAATTGCATGCATAATAAAATTCATCATCACTATTGACTGTATCCTGTTTCTTAGAGTCAAATCTGAAGTTCTCACTAAGGTTTGTAGTGATGTACATTACTCTCACTTGTTTAAACCTAAATACAAAGTATATTTAAAATCCATTTTAGTATCTCTCAGCCCCATTGTGAAAATGAGAAAGCAGAGACTCTGAGACACAAATAACTGGCCAGGTTCTCCTAGCCAGTAGGTGAGGTTCTGGCTCGTGCTCAGGCTTCTGACTCTACTTTCCCTTGCCCTCCACTGCTCTGCACTCACTTTCTCCTTTGCTGTGTAATCTTGGGGAAGTTGTCTGAACCTCGGTTTCCTCATCTCTAAAGTGAAGGGGTTGGCTTTACTTAAGAATTCTCTCTGCTCTAAAATTGCAGGCTAGGTTGAAACCAAATCAGAAGCTTCCTAATTTGTACCTGTACCTGAGAGGCTGTCTCTCTGTGGTGCTGGAAGCCATTTAAATCCAATGTATTTTTATTCAACTAATGTATAAATGACTCATTTTATACCAGTTATAAAAATTCTTTAAAATATTAACTCTTTTAAGGAGTTAATCTATTTTATATGACAGCTGTATTCCAGTCATGCAACATAAAAAAAGATCAGAAATCTAGGTATCCTTGAGCATTATAAGAATCCATCTTGATATTACTTCAAGGAATTAATAAATTGCATTGCCATTCAGTAAGTATTAAATGATTGCATAGTTGGCCCTAGAGTTGTGCTGTGGTCCATAAGAATACCAAAAGAAGTGTGAAATGTGAGCTCTGCAACTCAGAAGATTAAAATCTAGTCAAGGAACTATCACTATGTGTAATCCCCAAATTTTTCCATCAGTGTTTTGTAGCAAAAGTGTAGGTTCTTTAATAAAAGTGTTCCAGGTGGCCCATTAATTCATTGAGCATTTGGTATATTCCCATGACTCGTCTAGGTCCTTGAAATCAAAATACTTTCTTGAGGGGACTCCCAGTCTGCTGTAAAATGTGCAAATGAATAATGACAATGCAGCGTAATAAATTGTATTACAAAAGTATGCTCAGAATGTTGAAGAAGTACAGAGGAAACTCCACCTGAGGCTGTAGGGAATATTTTGTAAGAGATGATGGCATAATTAGAAATGATTTTAATTTGAGTACATACTAGGCTCTACATATAAATCTTCTCATTTAATTCCCTTATCACCTTAAAAGGCAGGTTATATTGGTCCCATTTTTCACATAAGAAGACTGAAGCTCTAAAGGTCACACAGCTATTAAGTATCACAATTGGAATTCAAACCCAAGGCCATCCACCTCCTAGACTCCTCTTTGCTCTGTCTTGTGTGAGCTGTGTTTTAAAGAATGTCTACGGAAAAGAGTGGAGGGAAGTCAGTCGAGAATGATGGAAAAGATATAGGCCCCTGAGGGCATCACATTGGCATTTAACTTACTATGTGAATGAAATTAGAAGTCATGTAGCTGGCTTTTTGTAGAAATACAATTTCTTTTCCTATCTTAGGTATTTCGATTTCCAAGATTTTTGTGGGGTTTTTTCCTTTTCATTTAAAAAAAATCCTAAGACCCAAATTCCAGTTTTTCTTCAATTTTAGAACCTAACTTTGGAAGTAGACTTGATTTCTAGAAAGAGCCAAGTTTATTTATTATGTTTGGGGTTTCTTCTTTACTGAGGAGACTGGTTTTCTTCCATGTTTCATAAACTGGTTCTGAAGGCTGTTCCAAAAGAAAATGGCACAAGTACTAATGAGCAGTGGCAGTTTCTTTGGGATAATTGTGGCCTCAGGAGGGCCACCATATAAAAATGCCGGCATGTGACCGTTGCCCCTGTGTTCAGCTCAAGTTGGTGTGCTGGGTTCTTCCTCTGCCTGTGGTCTGGGGGACATTTTTGTGGTCTGCCCTTCCCTCTTCATGGGGTGACAGAATGTTTCAGATCCAGTTAAGCAAACAGAAGGTCCGTAAATATCATACCTTCAGGAGTAAGACCGGTCTCTTACCAGATAAAACTTAATTAAATGACTAATTGGCCATCAAACAATCTGATTGCATTAGGTTTCATTTACCAGTTTCCTACTTCTAGTACAGAAAGACAGAGTAAGGTTAACTGTTGTATTAAGTAAATGTGGGTGAAATTTGTAGACTTCTTATAAGGGAACTCAAGATCATTTATTCCTCATGATCAGATTTCCTGGATTTGCAAAACCTGGAATGGAACAGTATTTGTTGGCCAAGCAACTAGCAAAACCCAAAGAGAAAATTCCTATCATTGTAAGTTTGTTTTTTGTTTGCTTTGTTTCTAGTTAAGCTCTTTTATAAAACCTTAAAGCCAAGAATGTTATTAATCATTTGGAAAGTATTTTTAGACTCATTTAATATTCCAAATAACTGACAGTGTGTGCTAGTATTTTAAGTGTATTAAAGTTTATTACCATAAATTAATGCCTGTCAGCATAGTGTTGAGCCTTTATTTTTACTTTTCAGACTATTAGTAATTGAACTGACAATACCCCTAGGAAAAATTCTTTCAATAATTTTTCTTCTAAAGTGTCTTACGGTATCTTTCACATGTTTTTCTACCAGCCCTATATATTTAGCTAATAAACCCAATTTAAATATTTAGGTTTCTACCCTGGAAAAGTACAGGCATGTTATCAGGATAAGATGCTTTTTCCACTATGTTGGTAAATAAGTAATCTTTCTTCCAGGAAACCAAGTGTCAGGTCACTATAGCTAGCAGATAAAAGCTGGGAGTTAATGACACCATTAACATATCTGTCTTAGAATAACTTGATTATTACATAACACAACACATGTTCTGTTTCACCCACATGTTGATTGCTGATAGATTTTCTTAGTATTCCCTAGCTGCATATTCCCAGATGAAGTTCTAGAAAAGAGAACTGACCTTCTGAGCCTATTGACTTAACCCCATAACTAACTACAGGATAGGGGCAGAGGGAAAGGTGGAGCTTGAGTGTAATCACCATGGACTCAAATAAGGATGAGGAAATCTTGTCTTACTCTATAGTCTCTGGGTCCTTGGAAACTTGATAAAATTGTAACAATATTGAATTTTTAAAAATTACTTGTTACTGCATCTTTGAAAACTTGAAATCCTGGAAACCTCCCAAGAGAAGGGCTGTGACCAAGAGCCTTTTTTAATCCTTCCTCCCTCAAAGCAAATTTGGGCCATCTTCTGAATGGTTAAGTTGAAGATCATTGTAATTTTTAAAAACTTTTCTTCAGACTTTTTTTGTAAATGTAGAATATGTATTACTGTTCTTTCATTTAATTTAAAACTCCACAGAATTAAGAGCCCCTGGCCCTGCCCCTCAGATTCTCCAAAGGGATTTTGTCACAAGTAGGATAGTGTTGGACTAGTGCTAAAGGACCCCAGCATTTGAGCTGTCCCACAAGTTTTGAGGAGAACTGGGCCCACATACCCTGTAGGCAGGCCTTCCTGCAGCTTTGGAGAAAAATGCAGCTCAGGAAAACCAAGAGAAAACAGAGACCTGGTTCTTTGTTCAAAGGCACAGTAACTCTACCCACTAATGAAATGTGACCTGTGGACATCGGGCACTAGTTGATCAGTCGCTTCTCTTGGTCACAGTCTCTGAGGGAAGCTCCCAGAGGCCAACCCCTCTTAAACGTTTTTCTCTGCAGCTTTAACAGTTTTCTGAATCTAGGCTCCCTCTTGGGGAGTCATAACAGGTTGTAGCCAGAGATCTTCTCTTTACTCGGTTAGTGAAATTCTCTGGGCCCCAGTTATCTTCCTGACCTGATAACCTCTGAACTTCTATACCCATCCCACTTTTTCTTTCTTCCACTTAAAAAGAGTTAGGACTGGATATCAGATAACAAGAGTAAGTGTTGAGGAAGTTTGATGGCAATTGGACATGATTGAAATACCAAGTGTGTGATTTTATACTTCATAAAATTTTCAGTCTGTGATAGATTGGAAATTTTTTTAATTAGCCTTTTATCACGCATAACTAAGACAGCTGACTAGAGAGTGAGAAACAGCATTCCCTCTAACTGTTCCTATGGAGAGGGAGCAGGTATCTCTGCTCCTGGCCCGAGGTGCACACGTGGGAAGCCAGAAGGGTTGGTCCCTGCAGGTGTGTGCTTTACATATAACCTTAACAGGAAGAGAGAGTGTTTGTGTAACTTCTCAAAGAGCGAGAATGACCCTCCAGAGCACTTTAGTCCTAAGAGTCATTTGGACTTAAATCAATTATATTTACTATTTTTCCATGTGACAAAATTAACTCTGCCTGGAATATTGTGTAGGTTGGAGATTATGGCCCAATGTGGGTTTATCCTACCTCTACATTTGACTGCGTGGTAGCAGATCCCAGGAAAGGCTCCAAAATGTATGGTCTGAAGAGCTACATTGAGTATCAGTTAACACCCACTGTAAGTATCCAGGTCATCTCAGCAGGACTCATGCTTGCATTACTGGTTACAATTTGCTTTTTTCTCCATTTCTGTGGTTGACATTAGTAACTGTTTCTTCTCTCTCCCTTATTTTGTAGAACACTAACCGATCTATAAACCACAGGTATAAGCACTTTGACTGGTTATATGAGCGGC
This sequence comes from Manis javanica, assembly GCF_040802235.1. Classification (NCBI taxonomy): domain Eukaryota; kingdom Metazoa; phylum Chordata; class Mammalia; order Pholidota; family Manidae; genus Manis; species Manis javanica. The sequence goes on from NC_133168.1 coordinate 72,395,132, forward strand.
TCCTGGTTAAGTTTGGGTCAGCCATTCCAATTCCTTCTCTTCCAGATAAGCAAGTCACAGGTGAGTGTGTGACACTGAACTCAGGGTGACAAGTAAAAGGACTCCAGATAGGGCATCCTAATGTAACCCAGTAATGGCATTTTCCATCCTCTAGAGGAGCAAAATGTAGTTTAGAAATGGTGGCTAAAGACAGCTGTATACATTGTACATATATTTGGAAGTTAACTAAACATCCAGTAAGAATGTTTCATAAAATTTTCTATCAGAGTTCTTACTATACATATCTTAAATTCTAGCAAAGTGACTTTATTGCTACAACCTTTCCTATAAAAGAATATGTGAATTTTTTAAGTGTGAAAAAAAACATGTGAGAAAATAGAAATGACCCCAATAGCCTGAAGTGGAAAAAATATATGACTCCAGTGATGTAAACACGTTGTGCATTCCAACTGTGTCATTTTCATGAGAAGTGTATAAGCACCAGATATAGAAGCCCCAGAACATCGCAGCATTAATGTAGGAGGTAGTCAGGTTTTTTACTCAGTTATTTTGGTGACTATTGATACTAAGGTTTTATTTATTATTATTACTCTGTCCCTTTTCTTATTTAAAGTATCGTGTTTTCTCACTGCCCAAAGACTCTTCTGGTACATAGCCCACAGTACTGCCAGACCCCTTGGAAATATGCAGAATATTTGTCTGTTTTGAGTACTATCAGTTGATTTTTTAAAAAATCTCTGACCTAATGTAGAACCTGGGATATTAGTACTTAGAACTCTGTTGTCTTGGAATTAAAGTTTTTGGAGAAGCTGAGCTTTACTAAAGATGAGAAGAATTTTAGTATGTTGCTAGAAAATTTTCAGATAAACCAGCAAGTATAGAAAGAAAAAGATGAAAGCTGAGTAAGGCTGAAAGGTCAGAGCTAGAAAAGCTTCTGGAAGTGAAAGAGACTTCAGAAGGCTAACCTGTACCCAGTGAGAAGCAACATGCAGTCCGTGATGGAAGGGTTCTTAAGCCAGAGGTCAGGGAGACCGGGGTTTAGTCCCACTCAGCAAGGGTTGAGAGCGGCACTGAGAATCCTAATGAGCCAGATGGCAAAGCCAGCTTGAGACGTGTCCAGCGTAGCAGTGAGCACTGTTGTTGTGCTCCAGGTGCCACGTGTGCTTCCTCAACTCGGGGATATCAAACTGGCTCTGCTCACCTTTGCTAAAAAAGGCTTTGAATCTGATTCCAAAGCTTGCTGTGTTATGAGATGTAGGTCAATGAATCTTTAGCTAGAATTAATAACCTTAGGATAAGAGTTTTTTCCTTAAAACTTTACTTGTACATTGTTTTATGCTTATGTTTCTCTGAAATTTTTTGAGATGGAAACTTTTATTTTTAAAGAAGTTGTTTTGATTTTTACTTTTTCTCTTGAAAGCTTTTCAAGAATTCTAAACTGTCATAGCAGAATGGAAAGATGGGGCTTCATTGCCGTGTAGATGAACACATCCCGGCCCGCTGTGGGCTGACTCCTGCACAGCCCATCTGAGCGGGACCAGTTGAGTGGCAGCCATGTCAAGGTGGCCAGGTTGGCACAGACTGCTGCGCCCTTCCCCCAAGGGCTGCTTACCCCATTCAGTGCCTGGTTCAGATGCTCACTATCCCTCCTTTTTGACATCCTTACCATTTTAAATTGCAGCTTTCTTTGTAAAAATTTAGCTTTTTCCATGAAAGCTTGAGTTCTGCCTTTCTCTGTATTTTCAGATTTGTTTTGTTTCCTGCATTTTGTATTTTCCTTTATCAATTTGATTAGCACCATATTTGCTCCACAAAACTTAGATAAATGCATTAGTGAACTGTCTTAGTGTTGTGGAGATTTCTCCTGTCTTTTAGGTTTTAATACATTGTTTATTCTAAATCAGGTAACTCGGTGCCATTTTACAGCATCATAGAATCATGGTTCTACCATACTAAGGTTTGCTTTTTTAAAAAAGTTCTGGCCTGAAGCCACAGCGATGCCATAGAAAAGCAAGAAAGCAACACTCCCTCAGTGTGAAGAGAGCCAGGCTCTGATTCACTGACTGGGACGTGTGCCGAGGAAACTGAAAGGCACAGAAGCCACTTTATTTCCCCCTTGTCCTGCTTGCCTCCTGCATGTGACAGCCACAAGATCAATATTGTATCAGCTCCCCTCCTGCTCAAATCCTGGAAAAAAGCAAAAGGGATGCCAAATGGATGATGTCATGACATTTCTGTGGACTTAATCCCTGAAAAACTTAAACAGCTAACATTTTTTTGTTTGTTTATAGATTTTGTTCTTTGTGAAATAATATTCAGTGAATCCAGTTTTATTCCTGAGTACCAAACTGGTATACTCAAAAACTTAGTGAAAACCTATGTAAGTTTCATTGAAAATGGGGAAATGGAGTCCTCCCCCGACCCCTACCCCATTTTTCCAGCTCTCTGGAACCTGGAATGAAGAGCTTGGCAAGCCCAAAATAATACCTGAAGTCACAGTTTGGAAATAAACCAGCTATGTCAGAAAAATCTTCAGAAGGAATAAGAATCATTAATCAACTAGTTAATTAATTTCAACCAACCTTATAAATTCTTGGTATAACTCACTTGTCCTAAAGTATAACCCAGGTTCAGGCTGACTTCCTAGGTCTTTTCTGTCCAGGAAGTGGGACATGTTCTTTCCAAGGAATGAGACTTTGCTTCTGCATAGGTTAAGCTTATGTAGCACACTGGCCCTTGAACATCGCGGTTGGGGCACAGCTGAAAATCTACACATAACTTTTGACTCCCCAAAACCTTACCTACTAATAGCCTACTGTTGACCAGAGGACTTACTGGTAACGTAAACCCTTGATTAACACTTATTTCACATGTTATATAATATGCCATATTCTTACAATGAAGTCAGCTAGAGAAAAGAAAATGTTTGTTCAAGTTGTTGCAAATCTCCAAAAAGTCTTAATATTGACTGAAAAAAATTTTGCATATAAGCAGACCCATACAGTTCAAACCCATGTTGTTCAAGAGTCATATGTAGTTAATCTCTACCTCTCGTAAGTACAAAATTTCAAGTGTTTCCACATACAGGAGGTGTCTAGACCCATCATGCTATTCAAGAGCCACATTTTAGGTAATGAGTTTTTGATTTATGGGTCCATAATATTCTTATTAAAAGAAATATGTGCTTATTTGTACTCTTATTTTCCAAAGAAAACTCCAGGTTGCATTTCTTTAATATTTATTTTTAAACTAACATAGGCAAACCTCAGAGATACTGTGCATTTGGTTCCAGACCCTTGCAGTAAAGCAAATATCACAATAAAGCAAATCAAATGAATTTTTTTGTTTCCCAGTGCATACAGAAGAAATATTCACACTGTATTGTAGTCTGTTGTGTGCAATAGCATTATATCTAAACAAACAATGTACATACCTTAATTAAAAACTGTTGTTAAAGAAATGCTAACCGTCATCTGAGCTTTCAGGGAGTGGTAATCTTTTTTGCAGGTGGAGGGTCTTCCCTCCATGCTGATGGCTGCTGAATGATGGGGTGGTGGTTGCTGAAGGTTGGCAATTCCTCAGAATAACCAAGTTTGCTTCATTGATTGACTCTTCTCACAAATGTTTTCCCCATAACATGTGATGCTGTTTGATAGCATTTTACCTATAATAGAACTTCTTTCAAAATTGCAGTCAGTCTTCAAACCCTGCCTCTGCTTTATAAACAAAGTTTATGTAGTATTCTAAATCCTTTGTTATCATACAGCATCTTCACTAGGATTAGATTCCATCACAAGAAACCACTTTCTTTGCTCATCTGTAAGAAGCAGCTCCTTGTCCATTCTAGTTTTATCATGAGATTGCAGCAATTCAGTCTTATCCTCAGGCTCCACTTCTGATTCTAGTTCTCTTGCTGTTTCTACCACACTGCAGCTACTTCCTCCACTGAAATCTTGAACTCCTCAAAGTCACCCATGAGGGCTAGAATCCACTTCTTCCAAACTCCTATTGATGTTGATATTTTGACCCCTTTCTTTGAATGACAAATGTTCTTAATGGCATCTAGATGGTGAATCCTTTCCATGTTTTCAATTTACTTTGCCCAGATCCATCAGACAAGTCAACTATCTATGGCAGCTATAGTCTTAAGAAATGTATTTCTTAATAAGACTTGGAAGTTGAAATGACTCCTTGATTCCATACACTGTAGAATGGATGTTGTGTTAGCAGGTGCGGGAACAACAAAAATCTCATTGTCCAGCTCCATCAGAGCTCCATCAGAGCTCTTGGGTGACCAGACCCAGGTGCACTGTTGGTGACCAGTAATATTTTAAAAGGAGTTTTTTTTTTTAGCAGTACATCTCCATAGTGGGCTTAAAATATTCACTCAACCTGTGTTGTAAACAGTTGTGCTGTCATCCAGACTTCGTTCCATTTATAGAACACAGGCAGGGTAGATTTAGCATAATTCTTAAGGGCCCTAGGATTTACAGAGTGGTCAATGAGCATTGGCTTCAGTTTAACGTCACTAGCTACATTAGCCCCCAGCAAGAGAAGCAGCCAGTCCCTTGTAGGTTCCAGGACGTACATTGACTTCTCCTCTCTAGCTATGAAAAAAAGTCCTAGGTGGCGTCATCTTCCAGTAGAAAGCTGTTCATCTCCATTGCAGAGCTGTTGAGTATAGCCACCTTCAATAGTGATCTTAGCTGGATCTTCTGGATAACTTGCTGCAGCTCTGGACCAGCACTTGATGCTTCCCCTGCACCTGAATGTTACAGAGACAGCCTGTGCTGGCTTCAGACTTTCGTTCTGCAGCTTCCTCACCTCTCTCAGCCTTCTTAGAATTGAAGGGTTAGGGCCTTGGCTTAAGGGAATGTTGTGCCTGGTTTGATCTTCTATCCAGACCACTAAAGCTTTCTCCACATCAGCAAGAAGGCCATTTCGCTTTCATATCATTTGTGTTTTCATTGGAATAACACTTAATTTCCTTCAACAATTTTTCCTTTGCATGTGCAACTTGGCTAACTGTTTAGCACAAGAGGCCTAGCTTTTGACCTGTCTCAGCTTTCAGTATGCCTTTCTTACTAAGCTTAATCATTTCTAGCTTTTGGTTTCAAGTGAAAGGTGAGTGACACTTTCACTTGAACACTCAGAGGTCATGTAGGTTAATTGGCTTGATTTCAGTATTGCTATGACTCAGAGAATATGGAGGCCCCAGGAGAAGAAGGCACAGGAACAACCAGCTGGTGGAGCAGTCAGAACACACACATTTGTTGATTAAGTGTGCTGTCTTATATGGGCAAGGTTTGTGGTGCCCCAAAACAATTATAATAGTACCATGAAAGATCACTGATCACAGTCCACCACAGCAAGAAATAATGAAAAAGGTTGAATAATGTGACACAGAGATACAAAAGTAAGCAAATGCTGTCTGAGAAATTGTGCTATTAGACCTGCAGGACTCAGTGTTGGCACAGACCTTCAATTTGTAAAAAATACAACATCTGTGAAGCACAATAAATTGAAGTGCAATAAAATGAGGTATGCCTGTATATAATAAATTCACTGCTTTTGGTGTACAGTTCTAAGAATGTTGACAACTACCGTGGCAATCTTGTAACTACCAGTACATCCAAGATACAGAAAATTCATCACACCCCAAATTTTCCTTGTGCTGCCCTTTTGTATTCAACCTCTCTTCCTGGTCCTAACTCATGGTAGGGCTCATCTGCTCTTTGTATAATTTTGCCTTGTTAGGATATCAGTATAAATGGAAGCATATAGTGTGTAGTGTTTTGTCTGACTTCTTTCACTTAGCATAATGCATTTGAGATTCACTCATCTGTTGTGTGTATCAACAATTTCTTTTTACTGCCAAATAGTATTTTACTGTACTGGATGGATATACCAAAGTTTGTTTTCCTATCCATTCATTCATTGAAAGACATTTGGGTTTCTGGTTTTTGACATTCATAAATAAAGCTGCTATAAATGTTTACATACAAGTTTTTGTATGAACATAAATTTTCATTTCCCTTGGGTAGTTAGGAATGGAATAACTGGGTCAATTGAAGGTGTAGGTGTACAGTTAATGTTTTAAGAAATTGCCAGATTGTTTTCCTAAATGAACCTTTTGGAATCCCCACCAGCAGTGGATTAAAGTATCAGGCTCCACATCCTCCCTGGAACTTTCGGTGGTGTCCGTTTTTCTTTGTTATAACAAGTCTGATAGGTGTGTAGTAGTATCTCATCATGGTTTTAATTTGCATTTTCCTAATGACTAGTGTTGTTGAGCATCTTTTCGTATGCTTATTTCCTGTCTATATATTTTGTTTGGCAAAGAGTGTGTTCAAACCGTTTGCCCATTTTTATTAGGTTGTTTTCTTATTGTTGAATTTTGAGAAATCTTTACGTATTCTGGAAATACTCCTTGTCAAATAATGTGATTTGCAAATAGTTTGTCCCAGGTGCAGCTTGTTTTTCTCCTACAGTGCCTTTTGCATAGCAAAGCTTTTCATTTTAATGAAGCTCAATATATCAATTGTTACTTTCATGGATTGTGCTTTGAGTATCATGACTAAGACCTCATTGCCTAACCTAAGTTCATACTGATATTTTCTTCTAAAAGTTTTGTAGTTTTAAATGTACATTTAGGTCTACAATGCATTTTGAGTTAACATTTGTGTAAGATATAAGATATGGTAAAGTAGAGGTTTATCTTACACATCTGGATATCTAGTGGTTATAACATTGTCTTTTGAAAAGAGTATGCTTACTCTGTTGAATTTCCTTTGCACCTTTGTCAAAAAAACAATTGAACTTATTTGTGTGCATTTTTTTCCCTGAACTCTGCTGAGTTCTGTTGATTTATGTGTCCCATCTTTTTGCCAATACCACATTGTATTCATTAGTGTAGCTTTATGGTGAGTCTCTAAACCAAGTAGTGTAAATCCTCCAACCTGGTTCTTTTTCAGAATTGTTTTTGGATATTCTTCTTTTGCCTTCCCATGTAATTTGAGTCAGTTTGTAGGTATCTATAATCATGATGGGATTTTGAATGGAATTGCATTGATTCTCTAAGTCAATTTTGGGAGAATTGAAATCTTACTATGTAGTCTTCCAATCCAAGAACATAGATATATCCTATTTGATTTTTATTAGTGTTTTGTAGTTTTCAGCATACATATTCTGTACATATTTTGTTAGATTTATATATAAGAATTTCATGGGGTAGGTTCAATTGTAAATGGTACTATTGTTTTTTAATTTCTATTTTCCAGTTTGTTACATCTAAAGATGTAATTGATTTTTTTGTGGGTGTCTTCGCCTTTTATCTGTGACCTTGCTAAACTCACTAATTTCAGGGGCTCTTTTGTGGATTCTTTGGGAATTTTTTAATGTAGACAACCATTTCATCTTGAAATAAAGACAGTTTTATTTCATTCTTTCCTGTCTGTGTGCCATCCATTTCTGTATTTGCCTTATTGTCTGTCTCCTCCAATAAGATGTCGAACAGAATGGTGAGAGCAGACATCTGTGCTCTGTTTTCAATCTTAGGCTGAAAGCATTGTCTTTCACCATTGAATATGGTATTAGCTACAGGTGCCCTTTTATCAAGTTAGGAAACTTCCCTTTTATTCCTAGTTTGCTGAAAGTTTTCTTCATGAATGCATGCTGAATTTTGTCAAATTTTGTTGTGCTTCTATCAAGGTGATCATACAGGTTTTCTTAATATGGTGAACCAGCCTTGCCTTCCTGGGGTAAACCTCACTTGATCATGATGTATTATTCTTTTTGTGTATTACTGGACTCAGTTTGCTAATACTCAGCTGAGAATTTTTGTGTCTGTTCACCGTGGTTGCTGGTCTGTACGTACCTTGTAATATCTTTATCTGATTTTGGTGTCAGGGCAATGCTGGCTTCATAAACTGAGTTCAGAAGTATTCCCTCCTTTTCTATATTCTAAGAGATTGTGGAGAATTGACATTATTTCTTCCATAAATGTTTGATGGAATTCACCACTGAAATCATCTGAACCTGCAGGTTTCTTTGTGGGAAGGATGAATTTCCTAAATAGATGCAGGCTTTTCCAGCTCTCCATGAGCTTTGGTAGTTTGGGACTTTCTAGGAATTGATCGGTTTCATCTAAGCTGATGGGTGTGGATTTATAGCCATTCATACCATTCCTTTATACTCCTGATGTATATGGTAATACCTACTCTTTCATTCCTGATTTTGATCATTTGTGTCTCTGTATTTACTTGGTTTTATTAATTTTCTCTTGTTTTCCTCTTTTCTATTTCTTCATATTTTCCACCTTTGTATTATTTCTCTCCATCTTCTCACTTTGGATTTAATTTGCTCTTTTTCTAGTTTAACATGGAAACTTAATTATTGCTGTAAGATCTTTCCTTTCTATTACAAGCATTAAATGCTACAAAATTTCTTCTAAATACTTCTTTAGCTATTCCTTATAAATTTTGCTACATTGTTTTTTAATGTCCATTCAGTTCAAAATATTCTCTTAATTTCTCTTATAAATTGTTTGACCTATGGATTATTTAGAAATATGTTTAATTTTAAAATATTTGGGCATCTCTCACATTTTTTTGTTGTTTGATCTCCAGTTTTAGTCAGATGCATAAAAAAGCAAGCATGCTTTGTATGATTTTAATCCTTTTAAATGTATTAAGACTTGTTTTAGGGCCTAGCATGTAGGGGCTGTGCTAGAGAGTGGTCTATGTGTGCTTGAAAGAATACGGATTCTACAGCATCCTCCGTATGGTGTCATTTAGGTTGAGCTGGCTGATAGTGTTGTTCGGGTTTCTCCATCCTTGTCAGTTTTCTTTCTAGTTCTGTGAATCACTAAGAACAGGGTCCTTGGGATCTAGCGCTAGTGCTGGACCGTTTCACCTCTCAGTGCTATCACTTTTTGCTTCCTGTATTTTGATGCTCTCTTGTTAGGTATAGTTTATAAATTGTTATATCTTCCTGATCTAATGACCGTTTTACTGATAGGAAATGTACTCCCTTGTCTAATAAGGTTTCTTGTTTCAAAGTCTATTTTGTCTGGTAGTAATATAGCCACTCCAGCTCTTTTATGGTTACCATTTGTGTGGCATATCATTTCCAGTCCTTTTACTTTTGGTCGTTGGTGTTTTTGAATCTAAGGTGTATTGCTTATTGGCAGCATTGTTGGATTTTGATTGATGTTTTTAGATCAATCATATTTACTCTATTTGTTGACCCAGTTAGATTTATAGTTGCCATTTTGGTATTGTTTTCTGTGTGTTCTCTGTTTGTTCCTCTATTCCTCCTTTCCTGACTTTTTTCTGTGTTAAATATTTTCTAGTGTGCCATTTTAGTTCTTCTCATTTTTAAAACCAAATTTTAAAAGTTCTTTTCTTGGTGGTTCCATCAGTGGATACAATATCCATCTTTTTGTAATGTCACAATGCCCTTCAGATTAATACTAACATAAATCCAGTAAAATTAATAGAAACTTTTCCCTCTCTTTTTATGCTACTATTATTATATATGTTGTATCTGTTTGTTATAAATCTAAAACTAGTGTGATAATTTTTGCTTTCTACAATCTGTGTCCTCTAAAGAAGAGAAGAAATTAGAAAAAATGTATCTGGAGAGTCTTTTATTTTAACCCACGTAGTTCTGGTGCTCTTCATTTCTCCTTATGGTTTTGGATAATTCCCTTTTAGCCTGAGTTAATGTCCTCTTATCCTGAAGGAATACTGAATGTCTCTTATAATGCAGGACTGCTATCAATTAGTTCTCTCATCTTTATCTGGGAATGTCTATTTCGCCTTTGCTTTGAAGGATAGATTTACTAGTTGTAGAACTGATGGCTGATAGTTTTCCTTTCAGCCTGCTGAATGTCTTTCCATTGCCTTCTGACCTCCCTTGTATCAGATGACAAATTTCTGTGGATCACCCACAAACGCACATATGTGTTCACCCCACCGCACGTGATGCGTCGTTCCTCACTTGCTGCTTTCAAGCCGTCTGGTTCTGCTGTGTCTCTGTGTGGCTCTCTGTCCCACGTAGTTATCCCACTGGGAGTTGCTGAGCTTCTGGGAAGTGTAAAGTTTTCCATCAAATTAGGAAAACTTTCCCCTATTATTCCTTCAAATAATTTTTCTTCTCCCTTCTCATTTGAGTACTCCTTTTACAGGTATTTTGGTGTGTTCAGTGTGTTCTGAAGCTCTGCTCATTTACTTGTTTTCCCCTGTCCGTTCTTCAGCTTAAAGAGCTTCTGTTGATCCAGCTTCAGCAGCACAGATTCCTTCTTCTCTGTCCAGAATCTGCTGTTGAACCCTGATGGTGAATTTTTAATTTCAGTTACTGTATTTTCAACTCCAAATATTTCCATTAGACATCTTTTTTATAATTTCTGTCTCCTTGAGAATCTCTGTTGATTACATTTTTCTTTAGTTTTTTAAACATAGCTTCCTTTCATTCTTTGAACATATTATAAAGCCGCTTTGCCTGCTGGCTTGTTTTTGTCTCCTGAATTCAGCATCTGGAGACACTTAGACCGTTTCTGTGAACTGCTTTCTCTCTCAGTGTGGGTCACATCTTGCTGTTTCTTTGCATCCATCTTAACTTTTTTGTTGAAAACTGGACGTTTTAGGGAATATATCTTAGCAACTCTGGATTCTGATTTTTCCTCTCTGAAGGTCAGTTTTGTTTTTACTCTGTTTGATAAATAACTTGCCTAGGCTAAGTCTCTGAAATCTGTGTCTCCTGCACCTCAGTTATTTATGTCTTTTCCTTTTAAGTTTGCCTTTGTAGGGTTTACCCCGTGTTTGTGCAGGTTGGTGGTGAGCCTCCCTCAAGCCAGTAAGGCTTGTGTCCTCTGCCGATGGATCTTTTTGTGTGGGTAGGGAAGCACATCAAAGCTCGGGTCATTTCCAAGTTAGCCACACTGGCATTTACTTTCTCATGGGCCCTTTTGTATCTCCTTCGCACATGTATGCAGCTTCAGAGTTGAGTATGGCTGGTTTGGACCCCATCCAATCTGCACCATTTCTGCATACAGCCTCAGCTTGGAATATGCTTTGCTTGGCCATGTAGCCTTGGCTAGTGGAGTTGTTGGCCTTCCCTGGGATTACCACCACCACCATTTAGCATGGGTATCTCCTACCACTGCAGATCAGATAAGCCTCTACCTCGCCAGGGAACCTACAGCCACCAGTCTTCATAGGCTGCTCAGCCCTGGCAGAACCTCCGTGTCAACCACACAGAGGTGGGAGGTGCAGACAGGAGCAGTCCAGGCCAGAATCCCGCAGTGTTCCACTGTTTTTACCTGAAGGTCAGCAAGTTTGCAAACATAAATACTTTCTAGATGGCTGTTTGCCTTTAGTTGATTTCCAAAGCACTTAGTTTTTAGGTGGGTTCTAGCCAGCTTTAGAGTTGCTTTTTGGGGAATAGGAATATCTGAGTGCCTCGCTTGACTTAACTGGAATTTCCATCTCCAGAACCCTTTTAACTATTAGTAATTTTGTCTGGTAGGCTTATAAAAGTTCTGTGTTCATTTGATGTTTGGTATATCAGGCTTGTTAGGCTGATTTTCAGCTTTTAAAACAGAAATGTCACTCACTTAAGGTCTGTTTTAGGATGGTCATAAGTTCTAGGATAGCAGCTTTCTTTCATAAATACATTGATGGAGAAACTGCTTTTTCCATTTTCAGTTTAAGTAATTTAAGAATGGAGGAGAAAAAGCTACAATCCTGATGAGTTACTTCTCCTAAATACTAAGATTTGCTTTTAAATTTGTTGAGTATTTAGGGATCCTTGAAGAAAGTAGCACTTTGTGGGTGTGATTATTCTTGTTACAATTAAAAGTTCTGTTAATTTTTAAATTGGGATTTCATTCATATAAACTAAAAAATCTGTTGTATTTTTGGTATTGGTCTCTGAGCATTAACTGTGTTGCTTTTTAGGTTAGTGAACAATTACTATCATTTATCTTTCACTAAATAACTTTCTACTAAGTAGCCAGTAGCTATATAAGCAGCTTTTCAGTTGTAGTAACAATAATTCACTTTAGACAAAGTTGTACATCATTCTGCATGTGTCTCTGGCAGGTCGCTTTGAAGAAGAATTTATCAAAATGCGCATGGAGAGACTTCAGGCATGGATGACCAGGATGTGTCGTCACCCAGTAATCTCAGAAAGTGAGGTTTTCCAGCAGTTTCTAAATTTCCGAGATGAAAAGGTGGGACATTTTATTATAATAGTCTTAGAGGATATTGAGAATTGTCACATTCACACCAATTTTATGGCTGAAGAGTTAAAATTACAATTAGCTAGTTATTTCTCATTTCCCTCAAAGATAATGAGGGGACAGAAACCTAAACCCCAACCATAGGAAATTCTGCTTTGTGAAAGAGCCATTTGCCAGAATGGCTTCCCATACACTGGGAGCAGACTGGTCCAGAGTGCACAGGAGGTGAGGATGAGAGCGTGAGGTGCTTTTTCCTAGATGCTTTTAAAAATAGGATAGACCCCCAAACTCTGCAAGGGTATTATCAGCATGCAGTGAGGGTAATAGAGTGAATGATTTCTAGTATCCGTTTTGACCTTACAGTATTTTAATGTTGTGAAAGGAAAAGTAAATTCAGAATTAAACCATCCTTCTCAAAGTCAAGTTTTTTTTCCAGAATTGTAGTTGTGAGTCCAAAGTCAATGTTGGTATCTCTCTCTGGCGCTCTCACTCTCTCACCCTTCCTGCCCCCAGGGGTATTGGCTGCTTAACATCTCATTGTCTGCTTCAGGAATAGTTTTCTCTCAATAAGCCTTTACTGTACTCTGTTATATCTTTTTATTCTCTAAAGATATTTTTCTCTCATCTTAGAAAAGAGTCTAAAGGATAAATGTCTAAATCAATTCAGATGCCAACAGCAGATATGAAATATCCTTGAAAAATTATTTTTATTTTATTACTTGAAATTATTTTTGTGTTTAATCAAATAATAGAATATTGCATACCCTGCTGGAACTTTCAGAGATTTGCTTGCTAAACTTCTTTGTAGTACTTTTCCCTTGTTAAAGTGATCACATTTACAATAACAGGTATAAATATTAGGCCTCTGTGTGTTTCTAGAAATTACATGCACTTAACATATACTATTTGGGCCTTATTTTTAGTTACTGTTTATTTCTAGGATAGACAGGCTCATTTGAATGTGTTGCATGTAACCAGGTCGGGAATTTGAGAACACTGGGATGCTTCAGAGAGAGAGAGAGAGAGTGTGTGTGTGTGTGTGTGAATAAATCATACATCTAGACTTGCAGGATGCTCTAGAAGCGTTAGCTTTTCGGGTGAGATATCATGTTCACAGTATGTCTTACAGCTGTACAGGGTAGAACTCGGTTCTGTGGGTGAAGTCTCTAAATCAGTTCTGTTACAGCATGAATATAGCTCTTAAGCATAAGTTAAACAAATGCGAGGCACAAAAGTATATATAGTATGGGGTTCTTTGCTAGTTCAGAAAACCAGCAAACCCTTAGTTTAGGGACTCATGCTTAGTTGATAAAACTGAAGAAAAGTGAGGAAATAACCATAAAATAGGATGATGGGTACCTTTGTGGAGGAGGGAAGGGGTAGCAATTGGGATGGGACACAAGGGGCTTCTGGAATGCTAGCTCTTTTCTCTTTCTTAGCCTTGGTTGTAGTTACACAGAAATTGACTGAGAATTCATTGCACTGTGTATTTTTGGTTTGGGTGCTTTTCTATGTGTATCTGTAGCTTGCTGTAATATGTTTTTTAAAAATAGCTCATAATACTGGTTCTGATCTTATATTGTAGACCAACTCTAATCCTCTTTAGAAACAGTTAACCTAAACCTCTGAAGCACTTTGTCAGAATCCGTAGGGTGTGTTAGGTTGGTATTTGTGGGAAGGAAAAGTGGTGGGATTGCCTCTCCCTGCAGGGCCTGGGCGCACAGGGCCATTCTGTGCAGGGCCTGTTCAGGTACTGAGAGTGCAGCTGAGACACACAGGGGCTCGACCAGTGGTGCAAGGGAGATTGTGTGCGACCCACTCCTTCAAAGTTAGAAAGATAAAGGTGATCAGTGAGCCAGTTCGATTAGAGATTGCAAAAGACCAGTTTGACTCTATTTTCCACTGTAATGTAATGTTCCTATTTGCAGGAATGGAAAACTGGGAAGAGGAAGGCTGAGAAAGATGAGCTGGTGGGAGTTATGATATTTTCCACCATGGAACCAGAGGCACCTGACTTGGACTTACTAGAAATGTAAGAGATGTTGCCAGACTGTCCTTCACCAGCCGTGCCCACCTCCTTGCTTACAGGCCAGTGTCAGCACAACTGGACTTTGGATTGTCAAACTAGAGAGCCTGAGGGATTGGGGTCTGCAGTCAGAAGGCAAGGACACTGTCGTGTGTAGGAGAGCACTCACTTGCTAGCCAGAACATTGGAGTAAAGTCTGCTTCCTTTTTGTCCTAAAGTCAGTGATTTCATAGTTAACACAGTGGTTAGTTATTTCCAATAAAGAATAAGACAAAGGGGCCCAGAGCCAGCCAACACACACACCGTATTCCACAAAGCCCCACTCTCTTTGAACATTACCTTGCAAGAAGCAATCTCTACCTGCTTTTTCTGTGTTTTTTAAATCTGTTGTTTTTAATTATGTAATCTTACTGTAGGCTTGATTGAAAATCTGGATAGTTCCTTTTCTGTATAAAGACTAATAAGAAATTTGGGGGGTTTGTTTTTAATCCTAAGCTCTTTTCTTGTCATAAAATCATTCTTACATGTTACCAAAAGCATACGTAAGAAAAAAACGCACATTCTTCCAACTACCTGGAGAGAAAAATCAGTGTTAATATGTTGGCCTTGGCCTAGATCTGTGCGGTCTTCCAGATCCTCCCCTGTGCATGTGTCTCTACAGGAAAAATGGTTTGTTTAAACAAATACACTGTGCATTCTCTTTTATAATCTGATTTTTTTATATCCTTAAAGAACTGATATGTTCAGGATCATTTAGATGGCTGTGCATCCAGGTTACCTTCTGTGATTCATATAATTGCTGGTTAGAATGAATGAACAACTACCATTAGCAACCTGTATTATTGTCTCTCAGATTCACCAATTCTCCAGTGATCGAATTTCACTAAATAAGATACTCAAGAAATGATTATTTTATTTACTTGAGAATAATTTTAGTTATAATTCAAAAGGAATTGAGGGGGGAAGGAAGCAAAGCTAAAATATAAATGGCAGCAAGAAAGACCAATAGATTTTAATGTAGGAGTACACATGTTCACTGACAACGTCATGTGTTGTGGTATACGATCTATGCCCTGTGATGATGTCATTTGAGCCAAGTAAACAAAAAATAAAAATTATTGTCAGTATTTACGAACAAACTACATTATTGTTCATGTGCTTTGGGACATTGTACTTTAAACGGTGTTTGAAATCATTATATAAATTATTAAAATTACAAATATTAAACAAAAAGTTATAATTATGTATATATGTGTCAGATTTTTAAGTAGTTCTTTAAAAACCTGAATCAAGTCTGTTTTTAAGACTAATGTAGTTAAAGGGCAGTTGTTAAAATGCAAGAAAGCAAGTACCCCTGGTCACGTTTGGCGCAGGTCTGCCCTGAGTGCAGTGATTTTTCTCCTCTTACACCTCACACTGGACGTTTGGCGCAAAGTCAAGGACCTGTCTTCTTGTGTTTTTGCTCCCCCAGAGAGCAGAAATGTGATGCTGTTGGTAAATTCACCAAAGCCATGGACGACGGCGTGAAGGAGCTGCTGACTGTGGGGCAGGAGCACTGGAAACGGTGCACAGGGCGTAAGTGCCAACCCTGCGCCAACCCTGGTCCCAAAAGTGGCGGTGCAGGCTCAGTCCTGTGACCAGTCTCACCCTGGGCAGCTGTACCACCTCGCACACATGTAGTGAACTGAGGCCAAGTAGTGTCACACCCCAGTGTCTTGGTGAGCCTGGCTTCTTAGCAGGAACTGACGCTGAGAACTTTCCTACAGAACACCACGTTCACTTAACTATTTCCAGTTTTGGATTCCTAATTATGGAAAATCAATCTTTTCCACATACTTAGTGCTGTTACTTTTAATCTCTATGTTATTTTTTAATCTTCATCATCTTGGTAAGATGTTATATATTTGAGTGAATCCTAATTTTTAGGAAAAGCCAGTAGAAGTGGTAGCAGAAAACTAGCACGGCTCAGTCTTGGAGCGCACGCGAGGGGAAAGGTCAGCGTGGCTGCCTGCCCGCTGGTCCCGCCTTGGGGGATGTGCCCCCACCGCCCGCCATTTGCCTGTAGACTGTTGTTCTGCTGAACCATGTTTTCCTGTATTCCCAGAGCCATGCAACCCTGACGTCAGGTAGCCGGGGTGGACACACAGTTGAGTTTCCACTGTGGGGACCGTGCCACAGCAAGCTGCCGTGTGACTATCAGAGGCTCAAAGGCTGGACCCCACTGCCCTAGCACTCACACAGATATGCCTCCTGCCTTAGAATATCAGCCTTTTTCTCTCCTTTGCATCTGCCCTGCCCTGACTGCCAGCACAGTCCCAAGTCCCACAGAGAAAACTGGGCCCTAGTCTGAAGTGCCCACATTAATCTCTGGGTGAAGAGATACTGCTGGTCTATCACAAGAATTGTCTGGCCTTCCACTCATACCCTATGAGGAGAATACTGGTTATTTTCAGTTATTTTTTAAAAATAAATTCACTTCTAAAAGTAATAATACATAGCCACTTTTCAGTTACATGAGTACTGTGGTACTCGGCACAAGAAGCTTAATTACGTGTTCTTGCAAATATTTTGTAAGGGTGGTCTTTTTCTTCTAATAACGGAAAAGAATCAGAATTTAAAGTCAAAAAGTGATTTTAATGAACAAGAACCTGAATGTGGAGTGACTTGTGGATGAATAATTAACATAGCATAGTAAAGTTAATAGAGTATCAAGATCCATTAAATCCAGACCTGTAATTTAAACCTTACATCAGGAGTTGGCAAACTGTAGCCTGCAGACCAGATTTGGCAGGCACCCTATTTTTGTAAATAAAGTGTTATTGGAACACAGCCACACCCATTTATTTATTTGTATGTATTGTCTGTGGCTACTTTCACATTACAGCGGCAGAGTTGAGTTCTTACAACAGGAGAAACCTGTGGCCCCACAAAACCTGAAATATCAGCCTATTTACTATTTACTGCCTGACCTTCAGCAGAAAAAAGGCGGTGCCTTACACTGAATGGCCGTCTGCCATCCACATAGTATTTTATATCAACAAGACCACTCTTGGTCCACCAGCTGTTTGTGCTTGAGGGGCAGATGTGGGAGTAGTAAGAGTTGCTCCTTTCCCATGGCAAAGAAATGCGAAGCTGTATCCTAAATGCAGAGCTCAGCCTGAAGTGGTGGTGGGACCGAGTGCAGCGCCAGAAAACAAATCTGCTTCAGGCCTTTGGCCACAGGAAAACCAAAAGCAAAAAGGAGAGAGATGCTTCTCTAAAACAGTCATTTAATTTAAAAATCTTAGCTCTTATAGCCGTAATAACAAATCACTTAAGTCTATTCTTTGAAAGCTGATTCCTTTTTTTTATTTTTGTAAGAAATATTTTAAGTGAGTACAGATCTTAAAATCACATTTTTTAAAGGTATCACAAAAATCTGGGATTATGATTTCTTTTAAAGAATTAAATCCCTTGTGTCTGGCATCTAGTCAGCTCTGTGTTATATAACTCATAAGGCCAAATTTATGAAATAGAGAATATTTGCTTCAGGCTGCTCTGTTTTGGGGAGGTGGGGGAGCTTAAAGTGCTTTGTTAGGATTTGATCCAAGCATATCTCATCCTTTTCTCTCAAAAAAGAGTTATTTAAAATAAAATTTAAAAAAAGAGTTGTTTAAAATTCCTAATCTGCAAAGTGAGAAATCTAGCACATCCTCGGTGTGGTGAAGTACATGGCCCAAGTAGAGAGGCAAAAACTTGAGTTACAAAAGGGTAAACAATTTATGAAAACTAACGAAGCTAGGCTAGTATAGTTTGATTTTGCGTTTCCTCGTCAGCTTATAGGCCATACTTCACATTTCTCTGGACCAGATTTTTTTAAACATTTGAATTATTTTTCTTCCTTAGTACTACTCTAAGCTTTCAAATGCAAATAATGGTTTCTTTTGAAAGGCAAAAGATGGGCTAAGGGGGCTGTATAGAAATGCAAAGAAAATACCCTAAGACACAGTCTCCTCTCTAGGAAGTTCTCCAAAATGACTCTCTCGAATCCTGGGATCTCTGCTCTAGAAGGATCCATAGAGACTCCCCTGTAGTTAATCTTACATACAGATGAAAAAACTAAAACCGCTCCTCCCTGGTCCTATTGCCATATTTTTCCCCTTACCTTGTTGCTTTCAGTTTTGTTTTGCAAAAAGTCCATGCAAACATACATAGCAGTGTACTTGTAATCACAAGTGCCACATCCTCTGTTCACTAGCCATGTGGCCCTGGGCAGGTCAGTTTCCTTACCTGCCATACTTTCCTAACCCCCAACGTGGAGGTGGTATAACTGCATCAGGATGGTGTCCCTGAAAGGGCTCTGTCAGCTAGACATGTCTCCTAGGTGAGCTGCCACTCACCGTGACTGTGTTCAGTGAATGACAGCGTGGGCAGTGGTGGGAGCGAATAGTAGCAGCATTCACCATTAAGAAACAATCAATTAAAAAACTGAAAACAATTTATTGGGAAAAAATCAGTCATTAATTTTAAAAACCAGTCATTTTGTCAAAGAATATAGAGTATTTTGAATCACTTCACATTTTTTTATTGTAAAAAACAGAAAACAGTTGAAATCCCATTGTTAGATGGCATGTTAGAAAATAGTTGAATCCCATTTGTTTGCTCAGAGGACCAGTTAACAATTTATTCCTTTTTCTCTTTCAGCATTACCCAAGGAATATCAGAAGATAGGAAAGGCCTTGCAGAGTTTAGCAACAGTGTTTAGTTCCAGTGGCTATCAAGGTACGTCTTTGTTTATTCTTTGGGCCTTCAGTGTCTTACCCAGACCAACAGCTCTTTGCAGGCTTTTGCAGATAAATAATAATTCTGCAGTTCAGAACCTTTTTGTTGATGCTTAAATTAATCCACTAAGGACTTTTGCAACTTCCCCTTACGACTTTTGAGAGAAGTGGCGGGGTTGGTATAATTTGTGTTTTCTTGCCAGCCTCTTTCCTTTTCTTTGTGCTCACATTCAGCTCTCGGGTTTTGGTGAAACAGGCAGCTCTGATATGTAACACCACCCGTGCTTCCAGTTTCCCTGCTGAACTTTGAGTTGAACTTAAAGTTTTCCCTGTTGCGAAGGCCATACCTTAATCGAAGTCATTTGGAGGAATAAATTTTGACTAAGTAACAAATTCATACTGCCTTATGTCTCTCCATAACTCATAATTGGTTTCACCTTACTCATATTGTATATGTTACCTGTCATATTTCAAGTTCATTGTACTTTTTACATTGATAGCACTTGTGAGAACAAGTTAGCTGTTTTCCTTTGTAGTTTGGTTTGTGTTTGCTCTGTTCACTGCAAAGGCCTAGAAACAGTTACCAGTCCAGTAGCAAGAAGCACCCCAGCACCACTGGCATGGTGATTTCTAAACACTGCGCTCCACAGAACAGTAATTGCTGTGAAATAAGCATATCAGATATGCTTAAATCCAGACTTAGAATCATACTTTTAAAAAAATTTCATCTCAGTCACCTTTGGAGGATGGCAGAGGATCAACTCATTGTTCCAAACACTGTTGTAAAGAGAAGGAAGGATTTAACCTGCCTTTCCTATTCCTGTACCTCCAAGAAACCAGAAAATTGATAAAGGAAAGTTTCTCTTTATTTCAGCTACTAAAGAAGGAGTGGCAAACGTGAAATAGTGCCATTTTGCAAACCTGTATGCAGTAAATGATCTAGGCAGCACAGGGACCAGAGAGTGTTACCACATCAGCAAAACCTGGGCTGCATGCACCGAGGCAAATGACCCAGTTTCTTCAACAACCCTCCCCCACCCCCAACAAAAAAAAATGTACTAGGGAGAAAAAGGGATGGAGGAGAAAGAACCTTATGTATTAGAGAAGCACATCAGCTCTGCCATGTGACCTTCTTTTCTTCCTGATTCAAGCAGCCAGTTTGATGTAGACAATGAGTGGATAGTTTATATCAGGAATGATCATCTTTTCTTAGGGGTCATATTGGTATTGTAATTATTTAAAGACTCCTTATCTTTTAGGTAAAATTTAAGATGAAATGTTATATGGCCAACAAAAGGGGGAGGTAAGGCAAGGGTGGTAAAGGTGAAAAAGGTGACCGTGAGCTGTTCATTGGGAAGCCAGGGGGATGGGGAGATGGGGGCTTCTTATACTATTCTATAGTTTTGCCACTTGAGATTCCTATAATAAAACTGTTCATGAAATAAAAGTTAATATAACCACTGGCATAACTAATGATTTTCAGGTGAGACAGATCTCAATGATGCAATAACAGAAGCAGGAAAGACTTATGAAGAAATTGCCAGTCTTGTGGCGGAACAGGTATTAACACAACCACACAATTACAGTTAGGATTTTTGTGCTAAGCCATATATTTAATTTAAACCTATTTTAACAGACTTCCCAAATGCATATCCTCTTTTCTATCCCTATGTATCTTTGTTAATCATATTTAGTAATAGTGTTTTTTGGGTTAAGCTAAAGTGATGGATAAATTTGTGATCAAGAAATCTAAGTGATTTCTTCCAGTGTGGAAGGCTAGGGCCCATCTTTAGCTGTCAGGGAACAGGAACATACAGGGAAGAGCACCTCTCAGGGTCCCCCTTTGAACTCTTAGCCTCTCTGAGCCTAGGTTTCCCAGCAGAACTTGAGCCTCCCAGCTCAAGGGGGCAGATGGCAGCGTGGAGCCTCCCTCAAGACCTCAGGGCTCAACAGCTAACAAAGGGAAAGCCCTCCTCCAGTCCCTGGCAGGGAGCAGGTCTTTGTTTTAGCCTTATGGCTATTATTGGAGTCTTTAGTAACCCCTTTTCAGTTCTTTTTACAAAGTTCCCTTAAGGGGAATAACCATCTAAGTTGTTGAAATCCCAAAATTTAAAAAAATTTCTAAATGACTTGAAATATGTTTTTATATACACACTTGCACACACATTCATGTAGTCATTAAATACTCTCCTGATAATTGTAAAAAAGATTAATTTTTAGAACTTTGTGTTATATAGCTATAAAAAATTATAATTAAGAAAAACTGAAAACTGTAAAGTTGCCACTTAAAATGATTACCAAATTTTTAATAATATTTTTACATTCTCTACTAAAGTTTAGACCTTGAATTATAACATCTTATTTGCTTATATGTAAAACATACAGTATTAACTGGGTTGGGGTTTTTTCTCAGTTTTACATTGTGGGCCATCTCAATAGCTAATTTTACAAACCAACTAAAAATTATCTAGTGTGTTATCATTTTCTTTATAGCCTGTGATTGAGAGTATAAAAGTCCTGGGGGTTATTTTCTTGTGGGAAAACTAGGCTGAATGTTTCACATTCAATAACTTAATATAGTGCCTGGGGGATCTGGCTAATAAAGTCTTCAGATATAAGAGTTTTCTCTTCCTTGATTGTCTGAATTCCTCTGCCAGTATTAACTGGCCTGTGTCTTTTTACAGCCAAAGAAAGATCTTCATTTTCTGATGGAATGTAATCACGAATATAAAGGTTTCCTTGGCTGCTTCCCTGATATTATTGGCGCCCACAAGGTAACTTAATCATAGAAGCGTACAGAAGACGACACAGGTGAATCAGGCTGATGCACCTGCCCCCTGCTTGGGCTTCACCTGTGGGCACACTCCTGAGCCAGGGGAAGCCTCCTGAGATAATTGCAACTGCTTGGGATGTTCAAACAGCAAGGCCCCATAGCACGTTTAGATATATGGGTAGTTGTTTCGCTTCTTTTATTCTGTAAAAAGATTATTTGAAGGAAACTAGAAATATGAAAAATATTTATCCACATATTTAGGTCAGATTATCAAACAAAATCATCATGGGGTTTGAAATTCAAAACAATATTATGAATAATACTTTCCCTTATTGGTGAGATCCCTGTAAGCTGCTTGGGCAAGCACTCAAAGATGCTTCCCTGCCAAGATGACGTAAGGTGTTCTGTCCCTGAGCCTGACAAAGGGTTCCCTAACTAAAGTCAGAATGCTCAACATTGATTCTGTGTTTATATTAATAAAAAGGAAACTATATAATTGCCATCATAAAGGTATTTTTAGACTAAATAGAAAATTAGCTTGGTGTATCTTCACATCTTGATTCTGGTTAATTTTTCTCTGTTTCAAAATTGTACATTACCTCAGAATTGTGGGTATTTTATCCCCTGTAGTGCTCTAAGGTATTGTGATGTACTTGAATTTTTTAGGAAAAGCTCTATAAAAGGGTGTCTGTGATCCTAACAATCCTCGCATGTGGCCACTTAACATTCAGCTTTAGAATTAAAGTTTCATGAATGGGTAGTATAGATAAATAAGCTTTGTGCAACTTCAGACAACCTCATATAAAACTCAGAATATACATATATCAAATTGTGTTGTACACCATAAACTACTACAGCGTTAATTGTCAGTTATAACTCAGTAAAACTGGGGAGGGGGACAACTAAAATAAAATAAATGAAGTGAAAATAAAAAATTCATTTGAAAATCTTGGAACACTTAGCATGTAGGAATTTACAGCAACATTTAGAGCTCTTGGCATGGAGTCTGATTTATGCATGAGTATAGAGCTTTCTTTCCAGAGAGCTTTACTGAGCAATGCAGCACTACTGGAGTGAAACATGTTTGGCAGCTTTTACAACTACTTTCATCTGAGTATTAATATAAAATTGATTCAGTGCTTCTTTAAAAAATCACAGTAAAACTTACGATCACCACCCTTAAACACCAGCTTATAGCGTACCGTGAGAGTGCCCACGTGCATAGGCTAGATGTCCCTGATCAAAAGACTTTCTAAACCCACTAACACCGTTTCCGATTATGTACTCTTACTGTGACAATGACTTATGAATATTACAGAAATAGAGTGCTACTTTGTTCTCTATCTTGCTGTAGCGTAAAACTAGATTTCAGCTTAGTTACATTATTTAAGAATAGCAAACTTTTTGCTTCCAAGTGATTTAAGGGAAGTTACATTTAGTTGCTTTCCTGTGTTCTTATTTTTTGGGGGTATTCTCCTATTCAGTTACAGAGTATGTTAGCATTGTTATATTTTAAACTAATGACTAATCCTTTTAGCCCTTTTTTATTAACATCATTGCATTTTATATTTCACAGGGAGCAATAGAGAAAGTGAAAGAAAGTGATAAACTGGTTGCAACTAGTAAAATCACTCCACAGGACAAACAGAACATGGTGAAACGAGTCGGCACAATGTCTTACGCACTGCAAGGTAAGACAGAAGGTTTATGCAGAGCTAATGGAGATGTTTTTCCCAGCAAGGAAGCTGATTTCAGATATCTTCATAAGCGTCTTGTTTGCAGGATCCCAGTGTTAATGAAAGTGTAAAATTTATTGACTGTTAGACACATTTACTGACGTAACTGTGAAGGGCAACTGGATTAAACGTGCGTTTCCCCTTTTTTTTCCAGAGACACTGAAGGTTTTTTTATAACCCTTAATTTTAATATCAGCAATGATCTTAACACTGAGAGTCCAAAGCTCAGCTTTAGCAGTATGTAGCTTCCGTGCCCCGGACCACAGCCTGAGAAGGGAGCTGGGGTGCTGTGTTTTTTGGCATGATTTGACTATTAGTAAAAGAAAATAATAATGAATCTTTATATAGTGGAGTGTTTTCTAGCAGACAGGAGCAGCGAATGGATTTTCCTGTGTTGCCAAACAGATAGGACGTGCATGGGCAAAGGAGAGGGAAGGGATGCTCCAGTAGGAATCAAAGCCTACGACATAACTGGCCATCAGGAATAGAACATGCTTACAGGTTGTTGGGGAATTAATTTTGGTGACTGTGGAGGGCCCTGAAAGCCAGGCAGAGGGGTCTAGACTGGATGTGGGCATTAAGAAGCCAGTGAAAGGTTTTTGGCGGGCGGTAGGGAGCAGTGCTCAGGGGAGAAGGTTTGATGGTTAGGTGGGGCAGACATCAGTCAGGCAGCCCAGCCAGGAGACTGCTGCTTCTGGGTCTGAGATTCGGAGGGCAGAGGAGGTGCATGCTGGGGAGAGAATGAAGCGTATTTTTAGGCTTTTCCAGGGAATGACCTTCAGGACACAGGAATTAATGGGAGACCAGACTAAGGCAGTCAGAGGGCAGAAGTGAGAAACCGAATTGAAGATTTTAGTTTTGAAGGGTCTGAAATGGGGGGGGTTTGGTTTAGAAATTGTGTTTGAGGTTATCCAAATAGATAAATGAGAAGCTTCAGGTGACTTAATATAAAACTCAAAGCAATTAGCTTTTTATTGGAATTTCATGCCAGCAGTTGGCTTTCTAGGCTCAGACCATAAGGGAAAAATCAAGTGGGAAGGTGAGGAGCACAGACAAGGAAGAAGACCTCTCTGGCCTGGTGACAGGGTGGGGGTGGCATCAAAAGACAGATTTTGATAAGGGAGTCATCCGCTGAATTGATAAGATGCAGAGTGGGCGTCTGATCCGTCTCCCGGTAAGAGGCTGAGTTCTGACGGTCCTAGTGGGCCGTGGTGGCTTGGCTCCACTGCTGAGCGGGGGCTTGCATGCACGCATCTCAGCCCACAGCCGAGCCCTTCAGAGGCACCTCATGGAGCCTGCCTAGGCGCGGTCTCACTGCAAGAGGGCACGCAGCAGGGCCCGTTGGCTGGCTGGGCCCGCCATAAACACACTTGAAGTTCCAGACTGGAGTCATCTGCAAATATGACCAAGTCAGTTTCCTGCTCCATCAGTTTTGTTAGAATGATAGTCCACGTTTGGGTGATTATCTGTATTGGGTTTTATAGTATTTAACATGCAAACCAACGAAGATCATCCGCTTCCTGGAAAGTGTTGTTCAGATTGTTTTTCTAGCCTCTTTATAAAGTGATTTGTCAAGAACTAGCACTACCCTGAGCCCAAGCAGATTAAATGGGTTGATGATGAATGGTGACTAAGCAGGGAAACCAGGTGTTGTGTGAAGTCTTGGGGACTGGCTAACGTCTTGTTTTTTGTCGTAGCCGAGATGAATCACTTCCACAGTAACCGGATCTATGACTACAACAGCATCATCCGCCTGTACCTGGAGCAGCAAGTGCAGTTCTATGAGACCGTAAGTCGCCTGCCAGCCAGGCCCTGTATGCACACTCTCGGGAAGGGCACTCGTGGTCGCTCCCTTGACCGCACTGAGTTCATCGTTGGTGTTTTTTTAATCCTCAGTGCTAAGTCAAAGGAGGCTAAATATTGAGCAGGGGTCTTTTAATCTCTTTTAATTATATCTGCCTTTTCCTTTTTGAATAACACTGGGTTTAAAAAGGATTTCTTTTGAAGAAGAAGGGGTATTGGAAGCTAGCTGTGAGGCCCCAAGAAGTGCTTAGTGGGGCTGCGTCCCCTCCCTCACGTGTGCTCCGCCCCCCACCGCCCACAGGCTCTCAGCTTCTCAGCTGGCTCCTGGCAGCGGCAGGTGGCACCCCAGGCAGTCTTTGTGATTGAGGTTTCACGGTGTCCCAAAGGAACTGCAAAGAGAAAACAAGAGAGAGAAACATTAAATGTTTTCATTCAGAAACAATAGTAAAAACATAAGCTTTTGTACTTTGCCTAGTAATTTTGTTTCCCCAGAGTGTGCAGAAAACAAAGATCTAGCCTGAAGTGGAAACCCAGAAATCTAAAGACAAGTTCTGTCACATCATAATTGGCCATGTGCTGGCTGCTAAGTTTCTAAGTTTTCCACTATTTCCATGGTTTCATCTCATGTTTGCTCAGGAATAATGGTGGGCAAGCCCCAAATTCACAGGCACACATGTGTCATCTTTGGCCTAGACACCACCAAAATGTTCATCTCCACGACGGATTCTTGGAAGGAGCTGTGATTGGTGTGCTTAGTGCACGCTGTGAATGGTGTGCGGAGTGCAGTGCACAGACAGGATTCCCCGCAGTCTCCCGCCTTCCCGGCTGGGGCCCCCGCGCCACCCCGGCCTGCGCCCTTGTCTCCAAGCCTCTTATGATGTGTTAGAATCACAGGCTACATTTGTTCTATGTGAGAAAATAATTGAAAGGCAGCTTGGGAGTTCTGATGATGTTGATTGATTCATTAAATAATTCTTAAGCCCACGTGACATTTAATTATCAAAGACATTGTAATTCAATAAAGAAGCTCACATATTTAATCACTGTCTGCTAAATCTAACATAGTTCATGAGAACTAACCCTTAGATATTAAAATTTGCCTCTTTGCTCATGAAGCAAACATTTATTGAGTAGCTATTGTATACTGAGCACTTTTCCAGATGCTTAGGCTCCCAGGACGATTAAGTCTCTGTGTCCTTCGGGAGCGTGTGTCTCCCAGGGGGAAGCACAGGGATGCGGTCATGACCGCAGGCAGCCTTAGCTTCTTAATGAAGGTGCAGACCGTCTACACTGCAGCGGGTGTGGTCGGGGAGGCTGCTCTCAGCGGAGGCTCACGAGTCCGCAGGTGTACAGGAAGGCAGGGAACCTAGGCAAGCATGACAGCCGGGTCCACCGCACTCGCTGGAGGAAAAGTGGGGAGTCCGGAAGAGCTGCGGCGCAGAGAGGCGGGGTGGGGCGCGCACTGGAGAGGCGCGGGGCTTCCTGCAGGCCGGGGCCCCCCCTTCAGCAGCGCCGCCAGGGCTTGAGGGCTCCTCGGGCAGCGCGGAAGCTGGGTCGGTGCCCGAAGAAACCGGAGGCATAGACCAAGGTTAAAGACTGACATTTTTATGTTTAACTCAAAGGGATGGAAATAATAGTATACTATGAAGTCTTAGTGGGATTGCTATCTCAAAATTGCTCGTTTGTTTATTCATTTCACCAGATTGCAGAAAAGCTGAGGCAGGCCCTCAGCCGCTTCCCGGTTATGTAGAATAAAATGGACACCAAGAAACGCCGAAGTGCTTCTTTCTGACTTGGGGCAGTGCAGTCTAATTCTACACCCCTATCATCGAGAGCAAAAAAGAAAGAAAGAAAACCAAAAAGAAATAGAGTTGCAAAAAACTGCATTACTTTCCTAACCTGGCTAAAGTCATCTGTTACTTCAGGAGAGTCCCCGTTTGGTCATCTCCACGTCCACTGCTTAAACCAATGGGAATTGTCTCTGTTTTTGGAAAGTACTTTACAATTAGCAGAATTTTGAATGGAAAATTAGGGGTTTCCCCCACTGATATTTTACATAAAATTGTAATTTATAAGTCACCCACAATCTTCCAGTTCTTACCCAGTGTCAGATAATTACTAATTGCTTTCTTAGAAATATGAAATATGCCAGAATAAAAAATATATATATGTTTGTATATTTTTATAACTCTTTTCAGTCCTTTGGAATCCTATATATTTAGAAAATCTACATGTCTTTCACTGACATATTTATGACTCAAGTGCTTACGTTTCAGGAGAGAGGAAGCCAAGCGGAGCCCCCAGAGCCTCAGGCACCCTCACGTGCCTGTCAGCGGGCTTCCTGTGGCCCCCAAGGGCACAGCCTGGCAGAACCCTACAGCCAGACTCGCCCGCTCGGGCCCCTGTCAGCAGCGTACCTTCCATGAGGAGGGCTTGCTCTCCCCGCATTCCTTGCCAAGCCTGCCTGCAGGCGCGCTTTATGCTTGAGGGCACGTGGTGGAAGTGCTGACCGCTCCCGGGGTGGGGCCGCGGGGCGGGCTCCTGGGCTCTCCGCAGGGCGGGCGCGCTCCTGCAGACCCTCCCGATCTCCAGGGTCTTGATTAAATCTTCAGCTGTTGAGTCAGACAGGAGAAATGCCGTGAGAGAATGAGCGCCACTTGACTTGGATTGTACACAAGTGGGCCAGTTGGTATCATCTGAAAAATTAAAAACACAGTTTAGTAAACCTTTCCCATCCCCACCAAATGAAAAATCCAGGGACTGATAAGGGTGGCAGCCTGAATAACGTGCAGTAATGCTCAGAGCTTTTATGTTTAAGAAAAAGTACTAAGTGATGTCCTTCTGTTCTGTGTCCTGAACTGCAGACAGAATTATTCAGATCACTAGTACTTGATTGAGTTAATGGCATAAAGCAAAACATATCTTTTGTAGACTGGCAGCTTTTAATCTGAACGCTCACAGACACTGTCTTACTCCTGCAGACGAGTTTGTCCAACTGCCACAGTTGCCTTACATTATCTCTCCTGCTTTCATTTTTCTGACCTAATAATTATATTATAGAAAATGGAAGGTTTGGGCCGGCATAAATAAAGTGAAACCAAAAATAAGTAGAAGAGGAAATCATATGAACCTGAATATGAGAACTGCTTGGTCTTTAATATCACGGGTTTTTGTTAATGTTTTATAAGTAATTTTCCCTACTTGATTTTTCTTTTATAAAATCTCATAGAACAGTGTTTATGATACAGCCCTTTAATATATGTACAAATTGTAAAGACTATGTATAAATGTTTTACACAAATGTTAAGAGCATGTAGAAGCCAACATATAAATAAATTGTTAAAAACTGTACAGTAAATTCTCAAAGCACTTTTTCAAAACACTTTTTGCTGTTTTTGTGTGATTTTTCTTTTTTCTTTTTTTTTTTTTTACAATTGCTTCTCGTTGCTAGCTGCTGAAAATCATCCAGGTAATGAATTTTTCTCTGAAACTTACTTCTCCTGACATGAACTAATAATTCTAATTGTAAAGCCAGTCATCAATCCTAGAAGCATGTCCTATCCCCTGAATAGCTGTAAGAAACAAACGCTGATGCTCATGCCCTCTGTGTTAGGGCTGTAGAGAAGCAACCTAAAAGGTGTGTGTATATATTCCTTAAGTGAAGCTCACTGTGCTTGACATCCCATAACTTAATTCTGTGGTGTAAAAATCTAATGTTACACAGTAAGAATAAGAGAGAAAAGAAAGCTATTTGCTTTACACAAACACACAGGTGTACATAACAAAATCCGGAGGAATACTCGTGACAGTTAAAGTCCTCATTTCTGTAACTTGTCCTGTGGCCATAACATATTTCTACCTACTTTATTGCACTGCCCAGTCCATGTTCCCTTTGCCCTCACCAAGCAGCTCAGTTGGCTGTGGTTCTTTGCCCACTGGGAGGAGTTCCCTTGACTGTGTCCTTCAGGAGCACCCCAGGGAGGGGCTGTGTGTGTGGCTGTCCCTCAGGAGGTGCCTGCACCTCCTCAGAACCATCTGTAAACCAGACTGTATCTCCTCTCCCGTTGGCTGATGGTGGGAACGCCCCGTGAGGCTCTGGCTGCAGGAGGTGCTGAAGCAGGAGTGGGGACCCTGGGCACCTGGGCCACTGCCTCATGAATTACTTGGGCCTTCAGGCCTGCCTGGGTCAGGGCCCGTGCACCACTCCCACCTGATGGCTGCTGCCGCGTGCCCAGGCTCATGACGTGGTGGGTCAGGTAACCAGTTCGTGATGGGCAGCCCAGGTCACGTGGTCATTTGGGGACCCCTGGGTAAGCTGTCAGTCTACTAAGGCCCAGCGGCAGGCCACGAGCTGTTGCTCAAAAGGAGAGTAGTTTTCAGTGGAGGATGGAGGGCTTCGCTCCAAAGTCCCAAGGGCCTGCCCTGGTATTTACGTCTAGGGCCCTGCCGAAGGCTCCGCACAGCGTCTGCATCTGCCTCCGACGCCTCAAGGGCTGCTGGATCTGCCAGATCACCCGGCCCAGCAGCCGGGCTGCATGCACAACAACTTCGATCTGCTGCAGCTCCTTCTCTTTCCCCACATCAAATATCTGGACATCCTGTGGCTTAGTGAAGTTGACAGAGAAAAGCCATCACACCAGGTGTCCCCCTCGTATATATTCTGATTTGACTAGTCTGAGAACGGGCCCAGGAATAAGAAAAGGAATGTAAGTAAAGATGTCAAAACAATGGAGGCTGACTGAGCTAGGAAAAAGCCAAGGGAATTTGGGAGAAAGTGGAAAGTCTGTCACTGGATGCTGATACCCAGCAGACTGTCCAAGTGGCAGCACTTAAATGACCACATATATTTCATTCTCTGGATTTAACACATAGTGCTACATGTTGCTATTTTGACTTTTTAATTATTTGTATCAACCTTTAGATATCACAGATGAACTGTAAGTATAGAATGTTGACAATGTAAAAATAGGTAAGGAGAGGAGAGGTAAAGGTACAGTGGAAGAAAATGTCAATCTGCTTGAGCAAAGGACACGAGCAGACTGGGGTGTGGATGGGGAGTTCGAAGACCTCTCAGCAACTTTCGGAAATGCACAGAACTGTTACTGCAGTCACTGTGATGTACAGCCAAGTTTGAATGCTTTTGACAATTCAAAGGGCAGCAGCAAGTGTGTGCAAAGACCATTAAAACCTCTGGGGAGAAGATTGTTTAGCTTTTGAGTCAACAGTAAGTTCAAAGGTTTTTAGGTGGGAATTCATGTCCATATCTTAAGCAAAAAAAAAAAGTCATTATAAAGTTCCATTCAGCAATCAGTCCGTAGGATTTGCAGAACTCTGGAGAGAAACAGGTAATGTGTGACCCCGTGTCCAGGAACCTGGGCTATGCAAAATCAACTGCTTCTAAGTTTTGAGTAATAATTGTTTCAAGGGTTGAGGGCTTCCCACCCACCAGGCTCAGCTCCAGGAACTGCCCTACACAGGGGGGTGCCTGGAGCCGAGCAGAGGAAGTCCACTGGGGTGGGGTTGGTGGTTGAGTCACAAATTCTGGAGAAAAGTCACTGACTTAACTGAAAATGTTGGTTTGCCAGCAAGCCAGAGTCATGTGCGTCTCTGTGTGTAAAATGATGTCACAGCATCTGGTGTTGAATATGGACATGGTGGCCACCCACAGGCAAAGGGGAGCACACGGCCCCATCTGTTGTCTTAACAGCAACGGCTCAGCCAGGGGAGCCTCCAGGAGATGCTCGACAATGTCCGGAGACACTGAAGAGGTTATGTCATCTGGTGGGTAGGAGAGATGCCACTGAGCACAGTCCAGTGTACAGAACAGCCCCCACAATAACAGATGATCCACCCGTAATGTCAAAGTACCAAAGCTGAGAAACCCCACTTCAGAGCAAACAATTACCGTTTGCCTGGGACTCAGTTGGTGATTTCAGATACATACAGAAGGTGCTCAATAAATGCATGTGGACAAGGATAAAAAGCTATTACCAATAAAATCTAAAAGAAGAGCCCAGGGTAGTGCTGGAAGAGAGGGCCACAGGGGAAGATCTAAAGCTGCAGGTGCAGGTCATGGCCCAGGAGGCGGGACATGGACTGGGTTCTTCTAGTGGTTCTCTGAGGACATGATGATGTGAACTTTATTATAAAGCTATATTTTTATGAATGTTTTAAACAATGAGCTTGTATTATAATTTTTTTAAATTGTCTAATATGTTAGAACAATTTAGTTTCCCAACTAACACTCATTAGTACCGATGTACTGACTTCCTCCACACATACCAGATTTCAGGTCAACCTTGTGACTCAGGAGTCAAGTTTGAGGACCCCCCTTCCAGGAGGAAACCCTGGTGATATAAAGCATCTGAATTGGGAACTGGAGCCCTGGGACCTGGTTCCCAGTCTGATGCCAACGTCTGTCACCTTGAACAAGTCCTGTAAGCTCTCCAGACCTCAGTCGCCCACTCCGTGGAGTCCCAGCGTGGGGACAGATGCACCCCAAGGCCCTTCCCGGCCCTGAAACCCCCCTTAGTCCCTTACAGAAGGGCAGGGTGGGGACTCAGGCCCATGGCCTCCTGGCTTCAGCTGGGGGTAGCACCTCTCCGGTACAGCCAAGCTGGGGCTGCCTCCCAAGGGACCCCTATGGGACACAGTCCCAGTGAGTTTAAGGGCAGGATGTGTCCCAAGCTTGCTGCTTTCATCACTCATCAACCCTGCCAATTCAAAAGCAGAACCCAGGCACCCGGGTGCACCAGATACATCTCACCTGGCAGGAGAGAAAGGTGAGCTTCAGAGTAGATGTGAGCCAGGTGAATGTCGGGACGCCCTGTTTATCCCACAAACCGTCCCGACCTCAAAGTGGGCAGCAAGCATGAACCGGCTCCCACAGCAGTGAGTGGGTTGGGGTGCAGGTGTAACTCCTCTGCAGGAGTTGCTCACTGTTCTCAGAGGGAAGTCAAAGCCCAGGAGTGGCACCCTCTGTTCCAGGCCTCCCCAGCTCCTTAGAAGTTCACCAGCGAGTATTCACTCATTTCTTTGCCTTGAGA
Source organism: Manis javanica (assembly GCF_040802235.1). Lineage (NCBI taxonomy): Eukaryota > Metazoa > Chordata > Mammalia > Pholidota > Manidae > Manis > Manis javanica. Next base: position 72,427,520 of record NC_133168.1, read on the forward strand.
AACTGATCCCCCACAAAATATGAGGGACTTCTGTGATGTTTCTGCTTCTCAAAGTAGGTGTCAGCTGGACAGCACTGAGGCTGTAGAACCCGCTGCTAGTGCCTGCAGCCTCTCAGAGAATCGAAATTGGCCGAGACTTGGAGAGCTTATTGTATGAACATTAAATCCAACATCATGATGTGATGTTCTTTGGCTGGAAAACCAACCTGAAGCATGCGACAGACCTCGAGTGAAGACCTGCCCTTGTTAAGATTGCTCCCTGGAGCTGGAGGCAGCCCTCAGACAGATGCCAGCCACGCCTGCTCCCCACTTCTCACTCCTGATTTGCCCAATGTAGGTGATTTTTAAATTGATTCTCCTCTCTGATTGGCACTGTATATTTTTGGCTGTCAGATAACAAACTATTTTGTTTCCTATCCATCAGATGAAATAATGCTCATGTGAAGATGGGAAAGGGTGATTAATAGTGGAAGGGTGAGGAGAGAGTGTGCCTGGGACCCTGTAGGGTACCAGCTGTGTCCAGCTCTTCTCCATCACCTTCCCACACAGATCAGGAAACAATCTCAGGCTAAATTCAATTCATTCCTTTATTTAGTCAAAGTCGGCTATTACACTTAGTGATTCACCTGGACTTCGAGGAGATGCCATGTCTTAGCCACAGAGGACCACTGTCAGCAGAAGGCGCAACATGCAGGAAAGCCACCAGGCAGGAGGCGCAAGCTGGATACAGGACCTGATGGGCCGTGTGGCAGGAGCAAGGGCATGCAGCCTGGGCTTCCAGCTGGCAAGCCTGGCCTTCCTCCTGGAGGAGCCAGAGCTGTGGCTGGATCTGCATTTCTAATAGAAGACAAGCTTGAGTCCCTAGTATGGGGGGTTCCTGTCTGAGGGCCCTGCCACACGCTCTCACACTAGCTGGTGACTCTGGCCTGTCTCCAGCCCTGTGTGTTCTGGGGCTTCTTTGGCCTGTTGATTTCTCAGGGTCATATCATTACCTCCCAGATTTTCCCCACACGGAGGCATATGGTAGCCAGCCTGTCTTGTCTTTCTGGGGGGACTCCCTGCAGATCTCCACAACACAAAAACTGTTCCCCACCCACCTTAGCTCTTCTCTCCTGTACCCTGCCTCCAAGTCCTACCCACCTGCTTCCTCATCGTGTGCTGGAACTGGAATCTGCATTCAGGCATTAGCCTGGCCCCCTCCTGGGCTCGCCTTGTTTGTTTCTCTTCTCTTCGTGATCAGAGTCCGGCACCTCCTGTTGCCTAATGTCCGAAACCAGTTTTCCTACACTTGATCCATTGTTCACTTTAAGGAAAGCTAAACTGGCCTCTATTACGCCATCATGGCTAGAAGTAGAAAACCTGTAATTTATTTTTAAGATGTAAGGTGGGGTAGTTTTCCCATTCACAGAGAAGATCTTCACACACACATTCCTCAAAACTCATTTTAGTTTTCAAGCACGTACCAGCCATCCCTGCAGTAGACAACTGCCATCATCATTCAGTCGTCACCTGCTCTGGGCCCTCCGGGGAACCGTGCCTCCCAAGCACCCTTAAATTAGGCATCACTAGGTGACTTGCATTGGTCAAAGAAATGTAGTTGGGGGAAATGGTGCCCTTCCAGGTGGAAGCATGTCAAAGCTGGCATTGCTCTCTCCAGCTCTTCAGTCCCACAGTGACAATGGGCGTAAGTGTTGACATCAGGGGCCAGAGGGTCTCAGCAGCCTAGAACACTGGGCCACGCGGAGTGGGGTGATGGCCTAGAGAGCCACTGGGCCTCATGGCAGAATTTTCAGAGTAAGAAATCCCCTGCCTTGCGGAGCCACTGAGCCCGGGAGTGAACCACACATAGCCTATCCTGACCATATATGCCCCTTTACTAAGCTGGAGTATGTCACCCTGACCCTAAACAGGTGTCAAAAAATATGTTGGCTCAATGAATATTTGAAAATGCACCATTTGGAAAACTATTGACCCACCATAAAATCAAGAGCAGTAAGAAGCAAAACACAGCCAAAATTTACAAAAGGAAACAACCCATTTTTGTGAGGTAGAGTTCTTGTGTTGCTTTGTTTAACCCACCCCCGGATGCATCAGCCCATTGTAGGCTTACTCTTCCCTTGCCACTCATCTGAACAGGGTGGAAAGGAACGGCATAAATGGTGCATATACGTCTATCAGGAGAAGAACTGGCCCCTAAGGAATGAAACTTTGCTTTGAGGCCCCTTCAGTTCTTGATCCTCTTCTTTTACATTATGTTAGCCTGGCATTTTCTACTGTGTTGGAAATTTCTTTGTAGTTAAGATTTATTTCCCAAACGCCTTTAGAGAGAGTTTTGTTAGCAGCTTCTTCTCCTTGCTTCTGCAATAGGAATTCTCAGGCTGTGGTCCATATAATACAGGGGGTGTGCATCAGTGAATCGCATGTGGTTGTTGGCAAATTATTCATGTGCATATTTTACACTTTTATCAGATTCTCATGGATTCTTATGCCTTAAAGACAATTTCCCCACCTAGCCACACTTTCATCTCTAATTTCATCAACTACATCCCGGTTTCTTTCTTGCAACTGCTTCCCCCTATTTTCCCTTTTTCTTATAACACAGGAAACTGCAGGAATGTCATGAAGAAAGAGCGTTGGACAATCTCCCCAGTGGGTGGGCAGGTGTTTCACTTACCCTCGAATTTTCCGGCCAATTACCCAGGTCAGCCATCTGAGCGCTTAATCTGAGCCATCCTTGTGGAAAGCACCCTGGCACTCTTCATGCTCAGAAGAACCTGGTAAGTGAAGGCAGAGCAAAGATCTCTGTTTGGCCAAAGGAGGGGAAAGATGACAAGTAGCTGAGCCTCAGGGGAAATAGAGTGAATGTCCTTCTGAAGAGGTGTGTTTCCATTCAGAGCTGGCTGCCCTGTGCGGCTGCGTGGAGTGAGATGTTTGCGTGAAGAGTTTTGGAAAGAACAGGGAAAATTAGGCAAAGAGAAGGAAAAGAGAGGGTGCAGTTGCATATAAATACTACTCCCTGATGACTCTTGGCACTAAGAGGCAGAGAAAGCTTATTTAACTAATTATGAGCAAACCTTCCAGATATAAAGAGAGTGAAAAATAATCTGGCTGTCTAGGCAATATTATTGCCTAAATAAATACGTGCAGGCTGCCGGTGGTCTGCTGGGCACTGGAAGGCAGAAAGCAAGTCTGCAAACAGCTCCCATGGCTGTGACCCTCTGCTCGCCCCACGAGGCTTGGACGGGGCAAAGCATGGAGTCATCGCAGATGTTTAATGAATAAAAGAGCTTGAAAACACAAACTATGGGGCATTTTTATAATACAAAAGCCATGTCTTCATTAAGAAACAGAGCTCCTCTCTTAACAAAGGGCTGTTTAGGAAGCCATAGAAGTATGGATCCATGAGGTGGCCTGAGCCAGGTGGCCTGGGATAACTGCCTTTCTGTTGTGCTCACAGAAGTGTGATAGACCCGTTTTTAGTTACCCTTCTTACATGGATTCCTGTTCCCTTACATGCTTAGAACTGTCACATAGCTTGATCAGCAAAAATGCTGTAATATTCTTTCAGTTTCTATCAGCTTCTTATTTCACTCTACCATTTTTTCCACACCCCTTGTAGAAATATGTCCATCGGCAGAGTGACAAGGTTGGTCTCCTGTTTCTAGAGCAATTTTGAAAGGGCCAATGATTCGTGCATTCGTCAGCAAACGGGAAAACCACTTTAGCCTGCTGAATTTGTCAGCAACACAGTGGAAAAATGAGTTCTTTCAAATAGATAAAAGATGAAATCAGGGAGGTGGTGTAGCCAGGAGAAAACACAGGTTGGTATCTCACAGCGGGTGCTAATCAGGGCTTCAGGGCTCTCATGAGCAAATCAGAAATCACTCCTGTCCTTTCTGCTTCACCATGATTGCCTTTGGAGGAAGTAAATGACATATGGAAAAAATTAAAATAATTTGTAACTGTTTCTAAGGCAACGTTAAGCTTTATGCTAAAATAACAAGACTGCTTATCAAATGCTGACTGTGCTAGACATGGCGGACCCAAACCCATTCACTCCCAGCCCCTTTGCTCTTGTCCTTCTTGACTGAAGAGATTGGAAAAGTCTCCATTGTAGCTGATGGGGGCATGTGACAGTGTTCAGGCCATGAGTCTTAAGTGGAATTTTGTTGGGGGCTTTTGGAGAAACTTTTGCCTTTTTCTTATATAAGGCACAGACATGGATGACCTGGATTCCTCTCTTCTTTCTACCTTGAATATCAGTGTCATGCCTGGAGCTGAAGCAGCCGTTTTGTGATCATGAGACGACAAGCAATCCAACATGCTAACAATGATGGAACAGAAAGAGGTTGCCTGGGTCTTTGACAACATTGCTGAACTCTGGCAAAAGAACTACCTCGAGGCTTCTTATTTAAGACTTTTACAGTAGAGTTTTCTGTTACTGCCCACTAAAGCATTCCAAAGTACCCCGATACATGTAGTTATAATATGTTATTACTGGAAAATATATTATTCAGTATATAATATGTTATTGCTGAAAGATAGACTAAAATAATTTTATTACAAAGCTAATTACCATGTAGTAATCCACAATTCCACTCTACTTTTCAAAACTAACTTCATGATGAAACAAAATTTAAGAACTTTTTTCCATGTGATACTTTTCAAACATACAGAATGTAGAAAGCATAGTTTATTTTAGATGTATATTTCACTTATAAAATTTGTATTTTAAATTTATATTTTATTTTAAAATTCCATTAAAATTTTATATTTTGAAAGTTTTCAAACATACAGAAAAATAGAAACATAAAGGAAGTTTCTCCTTTCTCATGTACCCACAGGAGGGGTCCTAACGCAGGCTCTGTCTGCATCCCTCAGGGATGGAGAGCTCACTGCTACACAGGAAGTCTTTATTTTTAACCGCAGCACACTCTAATTGCTGGAAAAGTCTTCTGGGTGTTGGACTGAAACCTGCCCCTCGGAACTCGGCTCTCTGGACTGAGAGGACACAGGCCTTGTCGGAGAGCACATCATGGCGCTTTTTCTCTCCGTGGATCTTGTAACCCACTGAGAAGGGCCTTTCAGAGAAGGTTAAGGAGAGAAGAGAAACAGGCTGTCCAGCCACTGAAGTGGGAGCCTGGTCAGGAGGCCTGGGCCCCGTCATGAACAGGGAAGGTCAGGGGAGGTGCTCCCACACCCACCCCCTTCCTCCTGCCCAGGCATCTGTTCGCCAGGCTCCTGTGCTGGCACTTGGCCCTGGGAAGAGCTGCTTCAGCTGACAATGATGGAACTGCCAGCCTCCAATCTGAGCAATCATCCTCCTCTGGCAGCTTCTCCCAGAGCATGGAGTTGAACTTGAGCAGTATGGAGCCATGGACAAGCAGATCCTAGCTGTTCCTGGCTATTCTGTGCAATAGTCCACACCCCCACCCCCACACCACCCCAGCACCTGGGACAGGGGTGCTTTGGGTGTTTCTCCAGCTGTGATACTGGGTCGGGGCTGAGGTGGCAACCGGTATGGCTGAGTGCAGAGCTCAGCCTTGCTCACAGTCATGAATGAAGCACCCTGGTGCCCAGAGCCCACTGGTGCCCACACACACACCAGGCCCTGCACCATCCCATCTAACGTCGGGTGTTGTTGATGGTCAGCAGCAGGCCAGGAGGGAAGGAGGGTGCCCAGGACCTGGGTGCAGAGAGGGCCACATGAGAAGGGCTGTGGGATGGAGGGAGGGTGGGGGACAATGGAGCACTTCTGTGCCCCACTGGGAGAGAGGGACGGATGGGGGACGCAGGACCACCTGAGTCACTGGGCCTCTGGAGCTTGCTGAGCACACCCCATCTGCATGGCAGCCAGCTGCCAGGCACACTCTGATGGGGAGGTCCCTTGGTGTCTGGGCCAGCCAGAGTGCATCCTTGGGGAGGTCACAGTCTTGAGGGTTCTGCAGCTTGAGGTACGTTGTGAGAAAACCTAAATAGGCCTAAACTTCAACTAAAGAGCAGTTCCCTTGGCCCGAGGTGGTAAGTCCAGTTTTTTGTGTGTTAGTGTGTAGATAGCTATAGATAGATCAGGGTCTCATATTCCATTTTTACAAAAGTAATAACTTAATAAAATGAACTTCCAAACAACCCTCCTATTAAGGCGGCCCAGTACCCGTCCCACAAAGTAAAGCCCAGCAGAGCCAGACAAGCTTCCCCAGGGAGCTTAGCCTCGTGACTCTGACCTCGTCTGCCCGAGAGGTGGATGGTGGCCAGGACCTCCCCTGCTTTCTTCACGTCTGGTAAATGTCAGCTCACCCAGGTGGCCCTGTTTCCCTGGACCGCCGGCTGCCTACCATAGCCAGTGCAGACCCTCTCCCCCATCTTCTCCAGTGGCTGTAGCTACTTGGCTTTTCTCTCGTATTATCAGTGCTTGTGCATCAGTGTTTCAACTCTGGACTCTGCGCGTGAAACACAGGCATGTGTCATCTGAGCTGCCCTCTGCCCAGCGTCTACCTAAGGAGCTTGATTTCTCCCCAGCTCCCTGCAAGTGTTCACCTGTTCTTCCTTCCTTCACTCAACAAGGACTCGAATGCCAGGCACTGGGCGTCCGGCAGTTACTGAGCAGGCATGCACCTGGCTTTACGGAGCCGGCAGGACCATGTAGAGGTGGCTGCAATGTATGGAGTGGCCACTCAGGTTCAAGCATGGTTCCATGCCCTTTGCCTGCAAACATGAGGAACCTGGGGCACCAAGAAGCTGAATAAATTGCTCAAGGTCACCCGGCATGGGAAGGGCAGGTCCAGGATTCCAACTGGAGCCACCAGCCCTTGCATTTAACCCCCATGGGACTGTGTCTGAGTGAAGGTGGCCGAGTGAAGCACAGCTGTATGAAGGATGCAGAGGGAGCTGCCACCGAGGGCAAGCCCAGGGGAACGTGGGGGAAAGTGTGCTGAGACCCCCTCGGGGATCCCACGTAGATGGAAGGAAGAAAGCTGATGAGGACCCAGCCAGGGGGTGACAGTTCACACTGGCACTGGTACTGGTGCTTGGCCTTGGCACGGAACCAGGTGAGGGCAGTATGCCTGGAATTCAGGGGAGGTGGGAGGGCAGCATCAGTAGGAAAAGGGATGGCATCCAAATGCCATTAGAAGCTCTGACGAGAGGTGACATGACATGTGTGGCAAGGAGAGGAAGCAGAGGCCAGTCGCTGCCAGAGTCCAGTGATAGGATGGCCACGTAGTCAAGAGGAGAGGTGGGCCCAGGTGAGGTTTACCGAGTCGCATATCAATTGGTAGTCAGCCCTGGATGGACACTCCCAGCTTGCTTCCACTGTCCCTGAGCCGGGCTGGGAAAGCCCTACCCTTCTTCAGACTGGCTTCATTTCAAGTTCATAGCCTCTGAGAAGGGCCACATAAGAAGGGCTGCTGGGTGGAGGGAGGGTGGGGGACAGTGGAGCATTTCTGTGCCCCACTGGGAGAGAGTGACAGATGGGGGACGCAGGATCGGGAGGTTAGGGAAGGAGCAAAGCCCCTGGCCAGGGAAGATGGACAGGTCAGAGCACTCCGGAGGGGACAGGGCCTGGTCCTCCCCATCACAGCTGGGAGAAGATGGAGGAGATGAGGTCCTTTTCTTGTGGCCCTACTTTCTCTGGGAAGCCTGAGGCCAGGTGAGCTGCTGAGAGGAAGCAGGTGGAGAGGAAGGGATGTGTGAAGAGGGGAGGAGAAGGTAGAAATCATTGTCTCAGAGAAAATGAGCTTAACTATCAAACTGTCCTGGTTTGGCAGTTAAATTCTCAAATCATGAGGGTTAAATTCATAGGCACCCAAATGTGGCCTTGAGAGTCCTTTTTCTACCAAAAAAGAAACATGGGTTCTTGGGGAAATGATTGATTCTAGGTCTTAGATGCAGAAAATGTACAAAATGAGCCTGATATTGTCATTCTAGGAGGAAAGGAGCCAATCAAAGACCCCTGGGATCATGTCAAGAGGACCCCGAGGAGCCGACGCAAGGGGCTGACTGGAGAGCATCGGTTAGGATAAACGGTAAGGGCCAGAACACACCAGGGACCCCCAAACTCAAATACGCGCTTAGAGTGAAAGTGGGGGAAAAGCCCAACACTCACTGGCCACCACTGGAGTATGTTTGTGGACAAATTCAACTCATTATTTTGAACACTAGTCAATAAAGGAAAAGAATCCTATTCTACTTGCTTTGTTTGTGGTATTATTGGACAAATAGTAGATAGGAATTTTCTGTTTATATAAAAATTTTAGCTGAAATGAAGAAAGAATGATGGGCTAGAATGTAATTGTGGTGCAAGGATTGCAGCAGTGATGATCAATGGCGGCTTGTCCCAAAGGGGAGCAACCAGACATCTGCTTCCTGACGGGAAGAACGCACTCCCACCCGAAAGACAGCATCTGCTGGAGCCTCTACGTCCAGCCAGCCAGCAAGCTACAGATGCCACAGAAGGTGAAGGCAAAGGGCCGCTGAGCGGCAGTACAGGGACACGCTCAGCAAAATCCAGTCTGTGGAGGACTGCTGGGCATGCCATCTAGGTTTTTTCAACAAATAAACTGCAAGGGACAAAGAATACACAGGAGGGAAACCTACATAGTAAAAGGGGTTTAAGAGACATCAGTCACATTGTGTAAGCATTATCTGTGTGATGTACACGAACCGTGGGAGGTGACCTATGACATTTGTGAGACAATTGGAAGCATGAACGCTGAGTATCTGCTAATATTAAATAATTATTGTTCCGCAAAAATGGCACCACTCTGCAAGACTATGCAGTTTCTGCCCCTGCATTAAGGATTTCGAGTAAAAGGGAGATAAAGGCCAATAAACAAATTCCTGGGAAGCTGCCATCTGGGTGAGTGAATGAACCAGTTGATTAATGAGTTGAAAATATTGGTTTTTTACCATATATATTCACAGTTTTGTTAATATCTAATGAAATATTGTATTTTGAAAAGCTTTGACATTTTATTTAGAAATTAGGGCTGGATATCTTTGAAAACCAGCCAATCAGTACTTATAGGGACTCAAAGAATATAGATTTTTCACCAATGGACTGATTTGCTTTGTCAGAATATTCATGGTGACCCTGTTTATCTGAACCCCAAAGAGGGGCATGTGGTTTGACAAAAGAATATTTTCTAATTTGTGAATGTATCCAGATGAGAATCCTTATTAAGGTAAAAAAATCTAAGTCATAATTAGCTGTACATTTAATGAATCCCTTTTAAGGAAAGTACAAAGGTAGTAAAATTGAAACAAACTCAGAAAATCATATGTATCATCACCTTAATTAGGCTGCCCCTGAGTCAGAGCTTTATTAGAGAATCGTGTCCAGTGTGTCACATTTGCACAAGTGGGGAAACTGGAGAACTATCCAAGAAAAGCTGCAAGTGTAATCAGAGTGGGGGCAAAGAGGAGGCACAGGTGTGCTCCCGAGAGCCTGCAGGGTTTCATCTGCGTACTTTGTATGCTGTCCTCTCTGTGGCAGGGACTTGTTTTCTGTGCTATTATATTCCAAGCATCTAGAAAAATGCTTGGCATATAGTGGGTGCTTAGTAAATATTTGCTTAATGAACCCATCAGTGAGGGTAAGAACCACCACCATACTAAAAATGCCATGAATCTTGCAAAACAAGAGGGTACTGTTGCCGGATAGGCACTGCTGAGGCCCACCGTGTACCTGGCATGTTCTAGACACTGGGGGTACGCCGGGGACAGAGCAGCCAGGACAAAAGGAACCCTGCCCAGTGGGCTGACATTACAGTGGGAGATGGGTGGCAGACAGGACAAATAAGGAAACTGTTTATTACCGTAGACAGTGGTAAGTACTAAGGAGAAAATTTAAGCAGGAATGTTTCAGAGTGTATAAGTCTGGTACCAAGACAAGGTACTGCAGACGGAGAGCGTCTAGCAACAGAAATTTATTTCTCACAGTTCTGGAGTCTAGAATCTGAGATCAAGGCGTCAGATGGTCATTTCCTCTTTGGCCTGACTCCGTGGCTGGTAGACAGCCGGCTACCTTCTCCCTGGGTCCTGATGGGGTGTCTTTCCTCCGTGCGTGTCTGTGCTTTGGTCTCTTCTCACGAGGACAGTCATACTGGATTGGGGCCCAGCTTGACCCCACATTTTAACTTAATCACCCCTTCAAAGGCCCTGTCTCCACAGTCCTGTGCTGAGGAGCTGAGGGTTAGGGCTTTAACACAGGAACGTGGGGACACAGCTTGGCCCGTGCAGGGGGCTAGGTGGATGGAGGAAACGGGGAGGCTCGGGAAGGCCTCACTGAGAAGCCAGGTTTTGCACAGACCTGAAAGCGTGGAGACACAGCCACAGGGATCTGTGGGGGAGCAGCATTCCACGTTCAAGGCCAGAGCAGGGTGCCCGGAGCATGGGAGGAAGTGCAGGGACAGCAACGTGCAGGAGGTGAACAGCAGAGCACAGCCGCCCATGGTGGTGTGAGAGGCGGGGCCAGGGTGCACAGGGCCTGAGGTCACATGGAGGCTGGCTCCTGCAGAGTGTGGCTGCCCGCAGGGTCTGGGGAGGAGGGTGACTAGCTCCAGGCTCACCAATCAGGTCAGGTAGGACAGCGGCATGCGTGCCACAGAGGGGAGGGGTTTTCCTCCCAGGCTGGGAGAATCCCTGGCCCAAGGGAGCCCTGCCCTCTTCCGAGGCAAGGACTGGCCAGCGCCTGCAGGGTCTCGGGGGTCCCTGCTCTGGGTCTATGTCACAGGGAAACGAACCTAAATCAATGGGGCAGCACACAATGGTCAGACCCTTGATATATTTTTAAGGTAGAGCCACCAGGATTGAGACATTCTCTTTCTTTTGCAAAGAAGAACCAGACACGATCAGGTTGGCTTTTGCCGTAGGATTCCATTATCTTCTCAGGTCCAAGGGATTCCGAATACGCCTTCTAGGTAGCCCACACCACGGCCAATGTTCTGGGCCTTTTCCACTCTCCTCAGCTCCCATGCCATCCCTGACCCTTTGCCTCCTCTGCTGTGTCCAGTCCTGCCCTCCCTCCAAAGAATTGAAGGGCTGATCCTCCCACCTGCATTGGGGGCCTTCCTTTCTCCTCTTTAGGGATGGGACATCCCTTTCCATGCATTGTCTTTAACTCGCCTTCTAGGATCCTTTGCTGCTCGCCCTCTAGCACATGCAGGCCTGGTCACCCTACTAAGGGGTACTTAAGGGTCACACTGTCCTCATGTGGAAGTAACATTTCCATTTTACAGAGAAAGAAACTATTTGGACAGCATATGAGCATCATCCTGAGATACCCTCAGCATAACTGAATTTGTTGAGCAGGGGGCCAGAAGGCTCAAGAATGATTGGCATCTCTGCCACTCACTCACATTTACTTTATTATCCCAATCATCACCTGAAAGGTTGTCCATAGAGGGTAGACCTTCTGGTCATTCCTGAATGTCTGCGAGGGCACTGCAGTGTCCTGCTTGGCACTGGGGGCTCTACTTCTGGAACATGCCCAAGAGACAAATGGCTTGACCAATAGTCTTCTCAGTGTGAACAGAATGGTGTGGGGACCCTGATGGAGGTCTCTGGGGCCATCCAGACATACCCAATGTAGGACAAGGAAGTGAAACCTGCAAACCCACCCAAGGGGCAACCCCGGGTAAGCCCTCTCCCTGGGGCAGATGTGTCCTGACATCCCCCGCCCACTCCAGGAGGTGTCCTACCTCCCATTGCTTAGCTACTTGCTTAGGTCATCTTCATATGGGTCACGTGCTCCCAATTGAGGACATGCAGATATGTGCCGGTGTCCGTATGCCCTAAGTACAGACTGGCTGGTGTGGCACCTGCCCTTAAGTCCAGGACTATACTCAACAGAGTGAGGATAGGGATTGCAAGTTGGAGAGAAAGGGCACAGGCAGGGGGAGGGGAAGAGCCCCCCTTGAGCACCTTTCAGTTGCCCTGCTTGCTACTTGGAAGCCGGTGGGCCAGGTATTGTTACCAAATGACAGGTCAGGAAAGCGCTCTCAGAGAAAGCAAGGTCACGTACGAAGTGGCAGGTCTAGAGATCATGGTCTCAGCGTTCCAAAAAACCCCACCTTTGACTGCCCCCCAAATTCCGCCTGGTGTGGACAGTGGCCCGCCATGCCCTCCCATACAGGTAGCAAGTGCAAGCAAAAGGCAACATTTACCCAACACCTGCACTCGCCAGGCCCTCACTAAGCCCTCTAGGCGAATTAACTGGGTCCTCACTGCAACCTTCTGCGGTACATGCCTGCAGTTACTCATCCCACTTTACCCGCGGGGCAGCTGCGGCACAGAGGGTTGGGCAAGACTCCAGGGTCGCCGCAGACGAGGCAGGGCGGTGCAGCGCCCGGTCGGAATGGGGAGGGCTGGGCAGCGCGGAGGGGCCCATATAAGGCGTCCGGGGCGCTGTCGGCGCGGTGGGGCCCCCGCGGGCTGCATCCTCCTCCGCGCCCGGGAATGTGCGGCATCCACCTCCCCGGCCGCCGCCCCGGCGCCCCGGCTTAGCCCCCGGCCCCGGCCTGGCCGCTGGGGGGAGCGCGGCGCGCGGAGCGGAGGCGGAGGCGGAGGCAGCCGCGCGCTCACCTGGGCCGGCGGCGCGGCCGCGCGGGGAGGAGCCGGAGGCGGAGGGCCGGCCGGGGAGGAGGCGGGCGGCCCGGAGCGCGGGCGCAGAGCGGAACTCCTGAGGTTGCGGGAGCCGCGGCGGGCTGCGCGCCCTCGGGCGGGACGCGGCCGCGGCGCCCATGGCCCTGAGCAAGGGGCTGCGGCTGCTCGGGCGGCTGGAGGCCGGGGCGGAGAGCAGCGTCCTGCTGGAGGCGCGCGGCCGCGGGGACTGCCTGCTCTTCGAGGCCGGCACGGTGGCCACGCTCGGTAAGTGCGGCGCCGCGGGCCGGGGCTGGGGCCGCGGGGCCTCGTGTCCTGCCCCGGGGCGGGGGCGCCCGGACGGGAAGGCGCCCGTCTCGCTGGGACTTCGGAGAGCGGGCACCTCCCTTCCCGGGTGGCCAGTCCAGGGGCGCGGAGACGGCCGGGGCGCGGGGTGGGGCCGGCGGCTGGTTTGAATGAGGGGACGCCGGGGACGCCGAGGGCACTTCTGCCGGGCCGCCCCGAGGGCTGCCCTCGTGGAGAGCCGGCTCCGGCCTTTGCTGCCCCGGGCTTCTCCGGGCACGTTACAGATTCACTACCATCCGAGCGGGTTGGCTCCGGAGTCGGCCCTACCATGTGCCCTGACCCCCTATCGCATCTGTTGATGCGCGTTGGTTTGTGTTACTGGCGTCAACCCAGCAGGGGATGGGGCAAAATCACTCTTAGGGAGACTCCGGGGAAACCGCTTTGCCTCCCGGTAAATACTTGACGGAGGAGCGTCAGTACCGCCAATTGTAGAACTCAGAAGCACGTGTAGTCAGTCTCCGGTGACTCTGCCTTTACGCTGGGTGACTTTGAAGTTAGCCAGATGCCAAGCCCATGTATTTCACATCTGAGCCTCAGGAAGACCTTAGGCTGGCATTGTGCCAAGAACGTCAGAGACAACCTCATTTAATTTTCACGGTTGTACAGAAGCTATTATCACCCCAGTATTAGAGGTGAATAAATGCGGGCCTGAAGAGCCCCAGAAACTTACTTGCCCAAGGAGACCCAGCTCCACTTGAACCCTAGATGACTGTTTCTGTAATGCCACAGGACGTATGGCTTCCTGGAACCACGAACCACCCCACCCCTGGTTTTGTAGCACATTCATGAATAAGCTCTAGGTAACGCCCAAGTGAGCAAGACCAGGTTGGATGATCAGATCTTTAAACGTGAACACGGAGAGCAGGCTTACTGCTGGCGTCCAGCTGTACCATCTCCCCTTGTTCGTAGCTAAACAGAGCACACAGGAGGTCACTTGTCCGTGAGGTGGCGGATGGCGGATGCGCTCACTCACAACACTTTACAAAGGTCTCTAGTCTTCCTTCCACATTTGTATGCATTGATTCTTCAGTTAAGATACAGGTTGGAAGGACCACCTCTTCTGTTTCTCTTTTCCCCAGTCATCTCATTAGCACACAGTTATCTGGTTTGTTTTCAGTCACTTGGTTACTGAAACAATGTCCAGTATTGTCAGCACCAGAAATGTGCAGCAAGTCATGGATTAAACTATTATCAGATTATTCCGATTTGTGCTCCGTCTCAAAAAGTCCAAGTTTGGTCATTTGCTAAGGTCTTAAAACCACAGAAATTTCCATTCCATTTTAGATGTCTGCTTCATACCACATTTATCTGAGCTGAGATGAATGAGCTGATAATGTCATGGTACTGCTTCATCAAAGAGACTAAAACATCTTTCATTCAGTTGGATTACAACATCATTAAAGAGTTTATGCACACTTAAGAGTTCTTTTGAAGCCACTTGGAGAAAACGGCTGTTTTTCAAAAGTGAGGACTTGAAAAATGATTAATAAAGGTAATATAAAGCATATTTTCCATTTGAAAGTTAAGTATGTGCTGAGGTGCATGTACTTTACTTTGGTGATTACAGCACGCCGGATTCTAGAGCAGGGGGTGTAATGAAAGGACTCGGCTTGTCCCCAACTCACATGCAGTCCACATTTGTCACTTAACCTAACATTCATTTTTCAGTAGACCTTGGGCTGAATGCTGCATTTTTTTTTTTGAGAGGGCATCTCTCATATTTATTGATCAAATGGTTGTTAACAACAATAAAATTCTGTATAAGGGAGTCACTGCTAAATTGAATGCTGCATTTTTGAAGTCTGTTTTTCTTAAATTATTAAGTGAAACCATTTTTAAAAAGCAGCTGTAGCATTTGGTGGCATTGCTGGCCCAGAGACGAACTGTGAGCACCTTCTATTACTAGGACATTGTGGTTTCAAACTTTTCAAGTATCCTAAACACTCCATAGTTGGCTATAACGACTCTGATGCTGAAATTCCCATCTGTGCTCCAGGGGGCTAGCCTTCCTGTCCTTGACAAGGTGAGAGTGCTCTCACTTTTTCCCAAAAGGTTCCACTCTCCTCTTGTGGGGGGCGGTACGTCTGTGGCAGCTGGCACTGCTGGAGGCCGAATCCCGACCATTCACCCTTTCCATGAGGTTCAAGATTGGAGGCAGCTTCCTTTTCACCTCGGTGTGGTTTCCTGTGATGTCTCCCCAACGAGGAATGAGAGGCCAGGAGACTTAAGTGGAGGGTTTAGGCCCTTGTGCTAGTGGTTTCTCCCTGGCCACTGAGCAGTCCTAAATGCTGTCCAGCTCTGTGGCAGATGCTCGGCAGCTGCTTTGACAGGGAACAGCGGGAGAGCCCTTCGGGGCACATTTTACCCCACAAGGATCCTAACTTGAAAAGGCTTCTCGCCAGGAGGGGCTCACCACTGCCTGAAGTTTTCAGGCAGTGCTCAGAGACAGGCAGGGGCTTGATGGGGTTGTGAGTGTAGGAAAAACCGATTCTCCTTGGTTGGTTAATTGTTGTGTCCAGTCCTTTTGTTCCAACA
Organism: Manis javanica; assembly: GCF_040802235.1. NCBI lineage: Eukaryota > Metazoa > Chordata > Mammalia > Pholidota > Manidae > Manis > Manis javanica. The sequence continues at coordinate 72,443,000 of NC_133168.1, forward strand.
TGACTCTGAAGATCGTCTTCACACCAGGCCCTCCAGCCTGCTGGCAGGAGGGTTGCTGAAGGAAGACCTCCAAATCCCTGCTTCTAAAATAATTGGGTTGAGAGTCTGTCTTTACTGTGGATCCATGGGAGCAGGAATTTCAGAGGCAGAAAAGCCAACATATTGGCACCAAGTTCAAAGGTTTTTATAAGGTTTTCTTGGTGACCTGATTAAGTAGTAGGAGGCTTCTCTAGTACAGGGAAAGGCCATAGCAGGTAACAATTCCCCTTGGTCCACAATCCCAAATTAGCACACAGATTATCTCCTGTATGCACCTTGGGTCTTGCCCTTTGTCTCTTTTAGACTAAGTGTGGACCGGATGAAAGGGAATATGCCTGATGTTCGTGCATTTTCTCCATTTTCAGAGTGAGCACCAGTGCTCCAGAGTTCAGTGTCCCCCCAGCAGCCCCAGGAAGGCCGGCCTGCGTGCATCCGTGTGTGTGCGCATGTGTTTATGAGTGGGAGCTGCCCTGTCTCTCTCTCCTGGCCACACTTGTTATTGCAAATGGTGCGGGCTGAGTGTGAAGAGGCTTGGGAGACTTAACTGAGTTAATTAATGAGTCTTCCTCAATTACTTTAAGCTTCTGGGGCAAAGGTTCCATGTAAACACCAGGCCTGGATTCTCCCAGCTGCTATGTTTACGTAGAGGCCACAGTGCCTGCTTTGTTTGATTTGGAGAAATGGCCACAGGGCCAAGCAGGCTTTGTCTGACAAACTGCCTTGGTCACTTTCTCTGGTTTTGTGTCCCGAATTTATCTGGTCATTGACTTGAAGTTTAACCTGCTTAAGAACATCTGAGAGAATCAATGAGCAGCCTTTTTATCAATTCTGGTAGTAAAGATACAAGTCCAGGTGGGGCCAGGTCGGGGCTCCAGGCTCCTGACTTGGGAAACCTGGGTAGCAGCCTGGGGCCACAGCAGCCAGGTGGCCTCTGTGGCTCCTGCATGATACTGTCTCACTGCGGGTTTGCTCAGCATTATATTTACAAAAATGGACAGTGCATGAGAGGTGCATCCACCTGTCCGTTTAGTACATCACTGGGAGGAATATGATTTCAAAGGTTGCCAGGCTCCTTTTGTGGGCTGTGCGGCTCAAAACCTTTTCCTTTAACCTTTAGTTGTGAAATTTTTCAAATGTACATAAGAGTGGGAGGAAAAAATGAATCCTCTGTACCCGTCACTCACTTGGTAGTTAACATATTTCAATTCTGTGTCACCTGTCCCCATATTTTTCATGAAAAATGAATCTCCTGAAATTTAGCAGGTTCAATGCTGAGCAAGATTTTAATTTATGACTTTCTTTTTGTTCTGTCTGGCATTTGTGTGTGTTTGTGTAAGTTCAAAATTTACTTGATGGACTTAAATGTGACCAACAACAGAAAAATGGTAGTGTGAGTTGATTCTGAGATTCTGGCCAAGATATATTTTGAAAAGCAGAGGGATCACATGGGAAGGGTAAACTACAGCCTGGAAGTGCAGGGTGTCCCTATCTTGGGATGAGTCCATTGGTAGCACTGTCCCTAGGCAGTGGCCAGAGGACACCTGGCCCTGTGCCTCTCACTAGAATGAGGAATTGGGCCATGGGGCCATGTCAGCCTGCCGTTGGTGCCCCCTCTTGGGACCCCAGACTCTCCTACACACATGGTGCCCAGTCTGCTTCTGTCCTGCTCCGATCTCTTCCCAGGGCCCCTGACAGACTGCACAGTGGGTGTCCTCTACAGGCCCCAGGGAAGGGGCTGCAACAAGGGCGCATGGTGCAGGTGGAACCAGACACACGCTGGCCGGGGTGTCCTCAGGTGTGTGCCTGAGGACTCCAGCCGGGTGGTGGGAAGCCAAGAGAAGGGGGTGGTGGTGGAGAGAGAAGGAGGCCGAGTACCATGTCTCCCCCACTGGCCACATTCTCAACCGGCCTTTGAGCTTGGCCACGGAGGTGTGCTTCTCAAGCGAAGAGGACAGAACATATTTTGTTTAACGGTTTGTTAGCTTGATTTAAAACTTCAAAATAGTTGGGCCTGAGGGGCGCAGGGCTCCACTGGTGCCCTGGCACACAGGCTTGGGCAGGCCTGCTCTGGGCACTGGAGTCATTCTGGGCCTTTCCCCTGGGGAGCTCCCTGGGTACCCTGGTTCCCCTTCGTGATTTTGGACTTCTCAGTTTCTGTTGCCGGAGTAGGCAACTTTCCACTTGAGGAAGGGGATTATTTTCTGGTTTTTCTTCTTCCACTTGAAATGTCCCTAAAGCTCTGGGAAAGTGCACCAGGCTCAGATTTGGGAATTAGATTGGTGTCCCTAAGTGTTCCAGGAAGTGCGGGGGTGGGGTGGCCAGCCCACCTTGAGGGGAAAATAAGAACAGTCAGAGCAGGCAGATGAGGTCTGCACCTGACCAAGCTGAAGGCTTGGAAGCAAAGGCCCCACGGCCGTGCCAGCATTTCCAGGCAGCGGTTGCTGCAGACAGTTACCCACGCGCTGGTGGATGAGGGACTCTGTGCAGGCAGGCCCAGGGCCACCCTCAGGACGGCACAGAACAGTCCTGGGCTCCGCAGAGCTGAGGCTTGGCTGCATCTTACCCTTCGGTGTGGGTCCCTCTGGCACCTAGAACAGAGCCTGAGTAGGACCCAGGGCTGTAAAGAAAGTGCTAGGTTTCTCAGCACAGAGGCAGCAGTGAGACCCCAGGCTCCCCGAGGACATGCTTCTGAATGTCAGGGCTGCCTCACAGATGATACGTTGGACTGGTGACTTCCCACAGAGCTCCTCCTTGTTGAAGGCAGGAGGTTCCTGGGCGCTCTGCAGAAACGTATCTTCCTGTCCTCTCTTTGCCTGTTCTAGGGGGGCTGGGGCAGCACTGCCAAGTGGCTGGACAGAACTGTGCTTTGCACCCAAGGTGGGCACTGGGTGCCTGTTGTGGGCCTGGTGCTTTGCAGAGGCTGGGCCGGGAGGGCTAGATGCATGGCCTGTTCTGTGCTGGGTCGCCATCTGCACTCGTGCCCTATGAAGCTGGCAGGTTGCCATTTGCTTGTAAAGCTTCCTGGTTCAGAAAACGACTCTGGTGGGAGGATCCACTCTGAGTATATTAGCTTTGGAGGGCACGCAGGGCAGCTCCTTCCCGTGGCCCAGGTCCTGGGAGCGATTCCAAAGTCTGATTCCAAAGCAAACATGAAAGTTGGAACTTAACTTTTAGGCCGTTTTGTGGGATGTGGGACTCATCCGGAGAGGCTTCTGCAATACCACGGGATTTGGTACTTCATTCTGACCCGGCATCTGTGCCCACGTCCAGCCTACTCCTCCCTTCCCTGGGGCTGGGATGTGGCGGAGCCACCTCCTGGAACCCCTGTCCAGCCTGACGACCTGCTGCTGTGCTCTGACTCTTGGGTGCCTCAGGGAGCCCGTATGCCCCCTGAAAACAAGGGCTTCATATTCTGGGCTTTGGCTCCTTGGTGAGGAGGCATGCTGAGGGCAAACGTGCTGAGAAGTGGAGAGGGACTGCCCCGTCCCCTTTCGAGCAGTGTGAGGTCTCCCAGAACAGAACTTGGGCCAGCAAATGCTCTCCTAGTTGCACTGTTGATGTGGGATATTGGGGGTGAGCTGGGGAAGGCAGGGTGTCCTCAGCTGATGCTGAGACCCTGCGCAGGCCTGGGATAGTCCAGTCACCTGACAAGATCTAGGAAAACAGCCAGATTTCAGGTGAGCATGATGCACGCTCTCATCTCTGCTGGCTGGCTGCCTTTTTGTATTCAGTCTGTATAGAGTTATTGCTGTTGGTGGTAGTGATCTCTACTCAGAAAAAAGCAAACTACTTCCCTTTCCTCAGGTCTGACTCTAGAATATTCTAGTGATACCTCCACCAAACCCTTCACCTGTTTGACTTCTATCCCCAGCTCCTCAGATGATTCCTTACCTGAGGGAATTAAGCTAATCCCTGCAGGCCTCAGAATCCTAATCTGAAAACAAACCAGTAACAGCCTATATTACCTTTCCTACTCTGAGGTTCCACGGGTTTAAAAAAAAAAAAAAAAAGCTAAATACTAAGTAAGCATAAGCAAATAAGCAACACCCTTACTTTACACATCTAGTTAAAATTATAAAGTAGTCAGAAATTTCAACCTTAAGAGAAATGATCTGCCCATGTAAAATCTAAAATGGCTCAGGTCTATGCCTGAGTTCAACCTAGGAATCTGATGCTCTACATTTTATATGGGAAACTTATGAATTAAAGTTCATGAGATTCTTTCCTTGATTCTGCCCCTTTCCTATAATCAGCAAAAGAAAATTTTAAAGCAAAAGCAATTTAAGCTTAAATTAGGAACACAAAATAAGGTATTTACTAAAATATCCTAAACTATGCTAATTCAGTAGCACGTTTAGCAGATTCTTATAAATATCTGCTGACATTCTGAAAGTCAGACCTTTTCATCACACTGAGTGACATTCCTCTGTGATAATCTGGACTGGAGGGGAAGTCTGCGTGTCTGGGAATGTGTGGGCTGTGTGGAATTGTTTCATCTGTCTGTTTTTCCTGGTTAGATGGTATATGCACTGAGCTTCCCTGTGGATCTGATCCGTAGCTGATAAATATTGTATGTTGGAAAAACTCTTTGGCAAAGAAGGCAGCTCCCTTCTCTCCAGCTCCTGCTTCCTGATTAAGCAAACCTGGGGTCTGGTGGGGTTATAATGGATGCAGCTGGCAGAGAGGAGTGACAGAATGTTGTCAGGTGTGTGGCAGTCCGTGTGCTCTGACACAGCAGAATAGGGACACACACATCAGGGCATGTTTCAGCATGGGCTTGTTTGTTTTTATTTAAATGGTGTGGATAAAACATGAAATATTGGAAAATGCGGGTTGGAAATAACTGAGCCAGGCCCTTGTAATGGGGTCCATCTGGACAGTGGTATCTGCTTCTCTTTTAACCAGGACACTGGGAGGGGAGGAGCCTATGGGCCAGGGGGGAGGAGCCTGAGAACCCGGAAGGGAGGAGCCGTGGTCAGACCGCTTCTGCAGGGGTGACATGCGAGGGCCAGAAATGGAGCTGCAAGAATGAAATTCCATGTTGAAATTTTATGTCTCTAGAGTGGACGAACAGAATCTTATGTTTTTCATTTCAGAGGGCGACTTCCCTGTTTCACCAAACTCACTATATAAACAGTATTTTGGGGTGAGGACTGAGAAATTTTACCTGGTAGTATAAATTGATTTTTCCAGAAGTAGCACAACTTTATTATTGTTATTACTTTAAGTTTTGCTGTTTGTTGACAGAGGAAGAGATACGATTTCCATTAGGAGGTTATGAACACAGTTCAGAGGTCCCCAGTAGCCTGAGCTGGGAACATGGAAAGGTCCAGGCCTTGGTGCTAGGTTCTAGCTTGGGTCAGGGTGGGCAGCTGAGCTCCCAGTCCCTCCCCCGCCACCCCTGCTTTCCACGCTGTGAGTGTGTGTGTTGGAATCTGTCCAGAGGGGACCCGCTTTTCTAAATTTACAGAAAGGTACCATATGGGCTTGAGATGGACTGGGAAAGGCCTTCTTCTAACTTGTGTGAAAGTGTTACATTTGTAATAAACTGTGGGACCTGTATTTGTACCTTACCCCTTCAAGGTAGGCCTGAATTACATATGACCACATATATGAAGTGAAAAATGATAATGACATTCCGTTGCCTACATACAAATGGCTCCAGACTTGGGGATTTTGTGGGGAACGGTCTGCCTTTGGCAGATTCCTCCCCCTTTTATGTTTCTAATTCAGTTTGCTATTAGAAAAACTAGGTTACCAAGCTAATTAGAATTTTGTCTTAAAAGAGAAAATCGACCCAGAATGAAGACTTGAGGAGTGATCCCACCAGAAAAGTTGATGAGCTTACCAAGATGGCCTTTGTGACTTCAGTTTGCTACCACTTTCTCCTGGGCCTTCTAGGAAGGCCTGAGTTTTGTAGCTTCTGTCTTCTTTCCTCAACACACTCCAGCCTTTTGGGTGCAGATGATGAGACTGTACACTTAGAAAACCCAGGAGACAGATCCTAAAGTATCTGTTAGCAAAATATCGTGTCTGGGATTTGTTTGGCAGGGTTCCGGGAGATAGATGGATGGGACACATGCACACAGGTGCACAAGGGGAGGGGGGGAAAACAGGTGAAATGTGACTGGGAAAATGTGGGTAAATGTTGCAGCTGGGAGAAATGTTGTGGTTCATTAGACTTAGTGAGTGAATAAGCTGGCTGCTTTTCAAGCTCAGCAGGGTAAACACTGATGGCTTTTCCATATTCCATCATTAGTCAATTAGAGGATGCAAGAGGGAAAAACAGATTCCGCTCCCAGTGACAATAGTTTTTGAGAATAATAAAATATGTAAGGCCGTCAAGAAGAAAGGCACTAAACTGCACTGAAGTGCCACATACTTGGAAAGATACAGTGTATTCTTGGGCTGGGAACACCAACATTGTAAAGATGTTAGTCCTCTAGTTCATCTGTAAATCCACTTATCTGTGAGTAAAATCCAGTTAAATTCCAACAGGACTTCAATGTAAAGTGTAGCAGGCTGGTTTTAAAGTGTATCTGGGACCCTCCCATCTTTAAACTTATTCTCATCTCACTCCTCCCACTTTGGTTCATGGCATCCCTGCAGGGACGGTACAGATGCTCAGGACAAAAACCTGAGTCGTCCCCACCCCACTGTTTTCCTCACCTCATCCAATCTGCCGGCTTGGCCAGACTATGTCTGAATCCTGCCAGTCCCCTCTCTGGCTCACCTACCCAGTGCCCTCTCTCACTCCACCTGGTGGTCGCCACTCCCTGGGCACCCCGCCCCTGCACAGCAGCCTGATTAAGCCTGAGATGCTGCTGTCCTCTGCTCTGGCTCTTTCTCCAGCCTCATCTCCTGCCACTTCCCCGGCTTACTCCCCTCAACCAGCCCTGACTGGTCCCTGCCCCAGCACCTTTGCACCTGCTATGACTTCTGCCACAGTGCTCTGCTGGGCTGCCGCCTCCCCATTCAGGGCTAACACAGTGACTTGGGCGAGGCTTTCCTGAACACACTGGCAGAATGAGCCCATGGCTTCCACACCTCAGCTGTCTCTGTTCCATCACCTGTTTTCTTTTCTTCCCGGCACTTATCACCAAAACCAGCTTATTTCTTTGCTTGCATGCACATGGCCTGTTGTTGGCAGTAAGAATGCAGGCTCTGTGGGGGCAGGATGTTGGGCCCTGTGCTTTGTCCTCCAAAAGATACGTGCAAGACCTAACCCCTGGCAAGGGAATGGGACCGTCTTTGGAAATAGGGTCTTTGCAGCCAGAATTAAGATGTAAATTAAGATGAGTTCACACTGGAGTAGAGTGGGCTCTTCTCATCCTTACAAGAGGAGACACAGAGATACACACGGAGAAGAGAGTGTCACGTGAAGGCACAGACACACAGAGAGGGAAGACGGTTTGTGAAGATGGAGGTGAAAACTGGCGTGATGCTGCCCCCAGCCAGGCAACACCTGGGACCTCGAGGGGCTGCAAGAGGCAGGGAGGGATCCCCCACTAGAGTCTTTGGAGAGCACAGCCCCACCCACCTGGGGTTTGGTCTCTAGACTGTGAGAGAACAAAGTGCAGTTGTTGGAAGCCCCCCCCCCCCGTTTGCGGTACGTTGTTACCAGCCCCAGGAGCCTAACACAAGGGACGTTGTCTGTCTTGTTCGGCACTGCTGGGTGCGGAGAGGCCCGGGAAAGACTGAGGAACGAGGGCAGAGCACCCAAAACAGCCAAGAAGGCTTTGGCAGAATCCGTGAGGACAGACTCGGTCTACTAGAAAGCCATAATAGGTAGCAGAATAGGAAAAGGTCAACAGAGCAGAGGAGAGGTCTCGGAACAGACTCACGCAAATAGAGGAATTCAGTTCATTATAAAGGTGACTATTCAAACCAGCCGGGGAAAAGGTGGACACTCGATAAATGGTGTTGGCGCAGTTGACCAGCTCAGTGCCCAGTGGAGTGCTTCCTTTATTCGGCCAGATACTCAGACCAGGTTCCCTCGGCCACCTGGTCAGGAAGGACACGGGTGGGAGCCTCAGCTAGCCCACAGGACAGTGCCTGCTGTCCCTCTCCTGGGGAGGGGTGGTCTTTGCAGCAAGTCATGAAGGTATGCTCACACTGCCGTCCATCTAGTAACTAGCTTCTCCCCCAACCAAAAGACTTGTGTCCCCATCACCCAGCATCCCTTATAAACCCCCAGCTATAGATTCCAGGGTTCACCTGAGCCCCAAGCCTGGCATCCCCACTGGTGATTTATAATTCATTAATGGCTCTTTCCAATCCAGAAACAGTTTGTCAGTTAAGGTCATTTCTACCATGGGCAGTGTCATCTGGTAACAAAGCTGATGTTTTACCTTAATGGGATTCCCAGGGTATCAGAGCTAGAGAGTTCAATGTCCAGTTCTCATCCAGAAGGGAAAAAAGGTTTCAGTTGGCCTATGCCAATGCTAATTATGTTGGAGTCCTACGTTGTATCATATATTAAAATACATTTCAGAGATAGTTGAGGTTAAATGTAAAGAAATCCAACTTTTAAAGTATTAGGAGAAAATATAGGAGAAACTCTCACAATTTTATGCTATAGAAAGCCTTTCAAAGTAAAGCATGAAACTCAGAAGTCATAAAGGAAAAAACCTGATTTAAAAAATATTTATTGTTATAGTATAACATATAGAAAAATGAACAAATCCTAAGTGTACAGCTCCATGAATTTTCACAGGCCACACACCTCCGTAACCAGTGTGAGATCTGGACATAGAGTGTGGGCAGCCAGCTCCCTCGGACCCCCGCCCTGCCTTCACCCCGTGTCAGACTGATGGATTTGACTACATAGTAGTATATCAAATGTCCATAAATACAGTTGAAAGACAACAGCCTGGAAAGAAACTATGTGCAACCTTTGCAACATAGAAAAGGGTTGAAGATTGATAGTTATCATATATAAAACAGTGCCTATAGATCACAAAGAAGAAGGACAAATAGTTCAACAGAAAAATAGACCAAGGATATACTGAGTGAGTCTCAAAAGGAAAAATACAAATGGCCCAGGCAATGGAGCTGGCACCGCTGCCTCTGTCTTGTGCTTTGATGGGCCTGTGGATGAGGGCTGCCTCTCTCCGCTGCTCTGTGTCTCCCTCCCGTGATTCAGGCGCAGAGGCCCTGGGAGGCGCAGTGCACTCCACTCCAGATCAACCCCCACCCCACCCCCCACCCCCGGCCCCGCAGGAGTGGCAGGAGGTAGGCGGGGCTGCCATGCAGGGGTCTGGGCAGGCTGTAGGTCTGGCATCCTGTCCAAAAAGGCCAGATTGGGGACCACAACATAGGCTCCTGGGAAGGAGTATGGAACAGGCATCAGAAGCAGCCAGGTATTCATTTTGAAAGGCAAGGTTCCCCAGAGAGAGGCTCCTGGAACAGAAGGATTTCCCTGCGGGAGTCTGGCCGTGGCTCCTCGCAGCTGGAGTTAGCACAGGAAGGATTGCCAGGCCCTGCAGTAAATACACCTGCTCAGCTAGCCCGGTGTTCCCCAAGCACAGTGGCCTATTGTTCATATAGCTCCCACCAACACCTTGAGGTACGCCAGTGCTCCTGGGGATGCAGCTGGGGCGTCCATGCTGGGAAGTGATACGATTCTAAGGCAGGTCTGCCCTGGTTGCAGACATTTCTATTTCCAAGGCTGAAGCTAATTCCCTGCACAGAAGGCCTTTGGCCAGACAGAAGTTGAAGGAGGTAGTTTCTAAACCAGTGAAATGGTGGTACGAGTCCTTTGAGAAGGTTTCTTCCGCCCTTTTGTAAAAATAGTGCGAATGTTTTCCCTGATGGTGGGTGGGGTCTTGGTGAATCAGCCAGCGTGTTGACTTAGCAGACACATATGGAGAAGAGGCCAAACTAGTCACAGTGCACCCCACATGCTACTGGTGGGTGGGGTCGCGACCAAGAAAGCAAATCAACGTGTCTGATCCCTTCACCTCTCCCGGGCCTGGCTGCCCGTTGCCAGGAATCAGCACCTGCTGCGGCTCCGTGGCAGTCTGTGAGCCCCCAACGGGTGACCAGACTGGCCTAAACAGATCTCCAGCAATTATTTTCTCACCAAAAAACAAAAAGCCAAGAAACTTGAGAAATTAATTATGGCCTGTTTTCTGGACTAAAATATAGAGTAGCAATTCATTCTTGGTCTGTGTCTTGTCCTCGATACATGTCTTCAGATTGGCAGCCTTTTCTTAGAAACACTGCCTCACTCTCATGCCCTCCCCCAAACTGGGCCTTGCTGGAGGTGGCCTTGTCCCCCACCGCTGCTCCCAGGCCGGGTTCCTTCTTGCTCCTTAGAAAGGCCGCTCCTGAGGAAGAACGCACCTCCTTGCTGAAATCTGAAATCCCTCCTGGCTGTTCTCTCCCTTCACTGGAGAGCTGGGCCCCGGGCCCGACGGGTTCCTCCAGCGCTGCTCCTGTCCTCATCCCAGGTGAGCTCGTGGCAGCTTCATAAAGCATTTTCAGTGTAGTTCGGTAAATTTTATTTCATTTTCCTTGTCAGATTTCTCTTCTGCTCTCAGAGGTGACTATTTCACATCTCAAGCCTTCAACGCCTTGTCCCTGTCAGCTAATGGTTTTGCTTCCTATTTCACTGGGGAAGTGAGAGGAATTAAAAAGAGAACTTATATAAACCCAATGACCTAATCTGCTTGCTCTGTGCCAGCATGCACCCCCTGTTCTCAGTGGATGACCTCTGTGCCCCTGCTCTTCCATCGTGCCTGTGGGTCCTGTCCCCTCACGTTGAAGACATAGCTCCCAGTTTCCCCCTTTCCTTCCTAGCTAGGTCATTTCCACTGTTAAACCAGCAGACTGTCATCTTTCATGTTAAGAAATCCTCTCTTGACCTGACATCCGCTTCTTTCTCCATCACCCCGTGTGGAGGGCTTGTCCACGCAGGCTGTCTCTGCCCTCCCTTCTCCCATCCTGCCTGGACACCAGGCTTGGTACCCACCACTCCTCTGAAGCCCTTCAGCAAGGTCCCCAGAGATGTGCCCCGTGCAGTCCCCGCATATCTCAGCCCTCCATGCACAGCGTCACCCGGGCGATCACACCTTCCTCTAGTGATGGATGCTGCTTCTCCTGGTCATGTGCCTTCCTCGCCGCTGTTTACCCCAGTGCCTAGAGCAACACCTGGCGGGCAGCAGGCAGGCAGCATCCTTGGTGAGAGATTTAACTGAAGTGTGAGAGGGCGTAGCTTTCCCCTTCTCTGTGGCTCCCTCCCTGCATCTCATGTAGCATAAGAAGATATATATGGCTCACACTACATGGCTTCTAAATGTGTTTGTGTGTGTGTAGGACCATAGGAGGAGGGAGGAGGCACTGAGGGGTATTTGTAGCAGGGCCGAGAGGGGTGTTCAGGTGGAGGGATGATTGGTGCAGAAGACGAGGGGGGGACACAGAGGAACTGATCTGGCTGAAGTGGAGAAGCTGGAAACATAGCTGAGAGTGTACGCCCCCACAGCCAGGGACCTGACTTGTTGGTCACAGGAAGCAGACCGACCACGGGCTTGTTGCATGAGGAAGTGACACGTGAGGACTTGCTCCAGGAGGAGCCCCTTGGGAGAAGGGGAGAGCCTGAAGCTGGAAGTGGGATCTGTGGTCAGGCCATGAACAGTGCCCCAAGAGTCTTGCCCCTGCCCCCATGTCTACTGAGAACATGCACATTTTGTAGAGAAGCAGGTATTTTTTTTTATGTCTTGATTAATTGATGCTTATTTCAGAAATGCAAGTTTTTTTTTATTTTGGTATCATTAATCTACAGTTACATGAGGAACATTATGTTACTAGACTTCCCCCATCACCAAGTCCCCCCCACAAACCCCATTTACAGTCACTGTCCAGCATAGTAAGATGCTGTAGAATCACTACTTATCTTCTCTGTGTTGCACAGCCTTCCCCATGCCCCCCCCCCCCGTATTATACATGCTAATTGTAATGCCCCCTTTCTTTTTCCATACTCTTGTCCCTCCCTTCCCACCCATCCTCCCCAGTCCCTTTCCCTTTGGTAACTGTTAGTCCATTCTTGGGTTCTGTGCTTCTGCTGCTGTTTTGTTCCTTCAGTTTTCTTTTGTTCTTATACTCCACATATGAGTGAAATCATTTGGTACTTGTCTTTCTCTGCCTGGCTTATTTCACTGAGCATAATACCCTCTAGCTCCATCCATGTTGTTGCGAATGGTAGGATCTGTTTTTTTCTTACGGCTGAGTAATATTCCATTGTGTATATGTACCACATCTTCTTTATCCATTCATCTACTGATGGACATTTAGGTTGCTTCCATATCTTGGCTATTGTAAATAGTGCTGCGATAAACATAGGGGTGCATCTGTCTTTTTCAAACTGGAGTGCTGCATTCTTAGGGTAAATTCCTAGAAGTGGAATTCCTTGGTCAAATGGTATTTCCTTCTTTTTTTTATTTTTTATTTATTTTGGTATCATTAATCTACATGAAGAACATTCTGTTTACTAGACTCCCCCCTTCACCAAGTCCCCCCCACATACCCCTTCACAGTCACTGTCCATCTGCATAGTAAGATGCTGTAGAATCACTACTTGTCTTCTCTGTGTTGTGCAGCCCTCCCCGTGCCCCCCACGCATTATACATGCTAATCGTAAGGCCCCCTTTCTTTTTCCCCGCCCTTATCCCTCCCTTCCCACCCATCCTCCCCAGTCCCTTTCCCTTTGGTAACTGTTAGTCCATTATTAGGTTCTGTGATTCTGCTGCTGTTTTGTTCCTTCAGTTTTCCTTTGTTCCTATACTCCACATATGAGTGAAATCATTTGATACTTGTCTTTCTCCGCCTGGCTTATTTCACTGAGCATAATACCCTCTAGCTCCATCCATGTTGCTGCAAATGGTAGGATTTGTTTTCTTCTTATGGCTGAATAATATTCCATTGTGTATATGTACCACATCTTCTTTATCCATTCATCTACTGATGGACACTTAGGTTGGAGAAGCAGATATTTTTATGCATCATTCTTGTTCCTTGTTGGGAGAGGACCCTCCTCATACTGTACTGACCTAAGGTATAAGGAACCAGTGATCAGGCCCCATTCCGTGGCTCTGTCAGCTGCATATTCAGCATGATGTCAGTGTTCTAAGGCCTAGATTCCTGATTTTCCAGGAAAGACTCAACTCTACAGCCTCCGTGTCCAGCCCTGCTCTCAAGCCCTCCTTTCCGAGGAGCTGGCTTCCTCCTCCCCCAGCCTGGTCACCGGGGTCACCGTGGCTGCTGCAGATCTCAGTGGCGGGAGGGGAGTGCTGAGGGGCCCACCCCTACCCTGCAGATGCTTCCCAGCCGTGGCCACAGGAGATGATAAATTATTCTCTTATTTTCTGTGCCTGGCTTGCACATGCTTGCCCAGTTTTGGCAGGAGGCAGCGCATTGGCCTAGGTAATGTCTTGTTGATGTCCCCCACGCCACTGGCTCTTTTGTGTGGCCTGGACTTCTTGATGCGGGGGAGAGGCAGTCGGCAGTGGAGGGCAGTTTCTTAGTGGGCTGACGGGTGTCTGCCCAGCTGGTTTTTGTCTTGGTTCTTGAACTTCTGTTTCAGACTGATGTTTTGATTTCCACTTTTTCCTAGCAACCCTCGTGCAGCCTCTGTCTCCCCTAGGAAAACTGTTGTCTTCCTGAAGAGCTGCTTTAGCACCAAACTGATAACTCTGGAAGGAACAGCACAAGCCAGGATGAACTGAGTTCAGAATTAGCGCATGAAGTAGACACTGACCTGGATCTAGATGATTCTGTCCCCTTGAGGCCCTGAAATACAAGATGGTTTAATACTGTGCACCAGGACACAACCCCACACGGTATCTCAGCTTTGGGCCATCTGCATTATTACACTGACCTACTTTTTTTTCTGACCCGTAGGCTGGGCTTTGCTAGAATTTCCTTATGGGGTGTTTTTGTGGAAAATATTACTCGGGGAAGAACCACTGCGGTTGCTTTGATTATTGATCCAACTGGCTGTCTGCTGACCAGGAACACAGGCTGCCTTTTGTAAAGAAGCAGAGCAGATTCTGGCTACAGTGTTGACTGGCAGCCCCAGGCCTGGGACATTTGACCCGCAGGTCTCTGTCCTGGGGGCCAGAACCATGGGCCCAGTCTGCCCTGCTTTGGGCCAGCCACCCCTCCAGGCCTCTCAAGGGGTGGCTGTCTCTCTTCCACTCTGCTTGGCCCGCTGGCCCCCGGGGCGGGATGCATGTCTCCCAGGCTCCTCTTTGCCAGCTCCAGATGCTCTGCTTCCCTCCTCCATAAAAGCACTGAACTTGGGATCTCACAACACCTGCCAGGAGGTCTTCCTAGGCCCACCTAGGCATCCAGATTGCCGAGGTCAAGCTTGGGATCCGGGCCAGGAATGGAGCTTGAGTGTGGGGCAGCTTGGGGCGTCCCCCTCCTCTGGAGTCGGCCCCCCAGCTGCACTCCATCACCGCCGGGAGACCCCCAGGGGTGTCTCACCCGGCACAGTGCTGGGCTGCTTGCTGGGAAGCCTTGCTCCCTGCAGGATCCTGGTCGGTGGTTGAGCTTCCAGGGACTCTGAAAGGAGAGGCTCATTCCAACGGTGTCCACATGGCTGGTCACCACTACAGTTTCCCTGTGGTTCCTTCTAATCCAGATGCTTCTACCATTTGGGACTATTTTTATCATGACCCATGGTGTCTAGTAACCATAGACAACTTTTATCATGTTACCAGGGAAACAGGAGCAGCAAGTGAACCTCAGGTCAGATTCTCATGTGGCTGGCTTAGCCCTTGCCCACACGCTCCAAGGCGCCAGGCCACCCCTGCCCTCCAGGACGCCACCTGGCTCCATGGTGATTGCACCTGCTCCATTTTCTCCCATCCAGAGTCTTGCCCTCCTCCTTGGCAGCCTCAGGGGCCACGTCAATCCTTCTGAAGACCCTGGCCTCCATTCACCAACCTCCCTCCTCCGACGAGTGTGTCCTGCAGCTCAGCGGCGCCCTCCCACCATCCGTGTCAGACCTCCCCCTCTGCATCTTTCTTTCACCTCTGTCTTTTTAGCTCATTCCTCAGTTCCCCAAGTCCAGTGACCTTGACCCTACCGGGATAGTGATCCCTTGAACCTGCCACCTCCTCACAGTCCCTTGGCCCCCACCCCTCTCCTCACTGTCCACCCCTCTGGGTCACTCACCAGCCATGCTTTCCCTCCGCTCCCACCCCCTCTGGCTGGGTCCTGCTCACCTGCAGAGACCGCTGTGTAGCCCCTGCTCTGTGCAGCTGGAAGTCTCCGCAGACGACCCACGGGCTGACTGGCCCCGCTGCGCTCTCCATCCATGCCAGTCTGCAGCTACTTCTGTTCCTCCCACCCACGCCAGCTGACATCAGCCCCTCCTGCCCACTGAGAGACTGAAGCAGTCAGAAGACTCGCCCCACGCGGCTTGCACCCCACCTCTGTGCCGAGTCCTCTCCCCTTAACCAAGCGGCCTCCCACTGGATCCTGCCCTTGTGGGTGCCGCTCCGCGGCTCCCGCTCCTCCCCATCAGCTTGACTCTCTGATTGATGGATCATTTCTACCCGCCGGCAGACTGGGTGTCAGCCCCCATCTCAGAGGATCTTCTGGCCCCACTTCCCTCTCCAGACTCTCCCCAGTTCTCTGCTGAGCACATGCACACACACACACACACACGCACACACGCACATACTTCCTCAGAATCATCTCTATTTGCTGCTCCCTTCCCTCTCCCTCTCCATTCCAGCCTCGCCTTTGACTTCACTGAAACTGCTTTCTCCTGGCTCATTGCTGCCTAATAAAAGTGACCACTGCTTGGGCCTCGAGTTAGAGGACATAATGCAGCATCTGGACTCTCTGGTCACTCTTGCCTCCTTGAAGCACTTCTCTGTTTCCAGGACACTGTGCCCTTCTGGTTATGCTCCAGTCTCCCCAGCCTGTCCCCACAAACACACTGTCCCCAGTATCACTACCCGGGTGATCTCCAGCCTCCTGAGTTTAAATACCTTCTGTTTGCTGGGGATGCCCCAGTTTGCTTCTTGAGCCAGACTGCTCTGCTGGGCTCCAGACTGGTGCGGCTCTGGCCTCGCCATCTCCACCTGGGCACCCGCGGGCATGTCGGGCTTGGCCTGTCCGACCCAAGCTCCTGACGCCCCACCCTGACCTGTCTTCACCATCACGGGTACTGGCCGCTCCGTCCTTTCAGTTGTGCTGGACAGTTGGACATCAGCCTCGAATCCTTCCTCTCTGGCCCCACATCCGATATGTCCACAGATCCTTTGGTTCGTCCTTCAAAATATGTGCAGATATTTGATGATGTTAAGAAATTATCATTAAGTTTCTTTAGATGTGATAATGGCATTGTGGTCACATTTTTTTAAAAGTACCTTTATCTTTTAGAGATTCTTACTGAAATATTTATAGATAAAATGATATGAAATCTGGGATTTACCCAGAATAATCTAGGGCAGTAAATTTCACCTGGAGGACTCGTTAAAACAG
Source organism: Manis javanica (assembly GCF_040802235.1). NCBI lineage: Eukaryota > Metazoa > Chordata > Mammalia > Pholidota > Manidae > Manis > Manis javanica. The sequence goes on from NC_133168.1 coordinate 72,459,539, forward strand.
ATTTCTGGGTCTCAAGCTCAGAGTTTCTGATTCAGTAGGTCTGGGGTGGGGCCCAGTAATTTCTGTTTCTAATGCTGGTTGTTGCTCATTGTCTGAGGACCATATTGTGAGACCCACTGATCTAAGATGTGGGGGTGGAGGGTGTGAATGGAGCAGGGTTGAGCATAGTTGACAGCAGTTGGGCCTGGTGGGCACATGGTAATGTGGGTACATAGGGTTTATTACACTTCATTGGAAATTTCCATAGTGAAAAAGTGTGTGTGTGTGTGTCTATGTCTGTGTCTCCAGAATCTGACTGTTCTTAGCGCTTCCGCTGCCACCGCCCCGGTCTAAGCTAGCATCGTCCCCTGCCTGGATCATCCTAGTGCCTCCCCTGCCTCCCTGGGATCTGTTCTCAGCAGAGCAGCCACAGTGATCCTCAACACCCGGCAATGGCTCCCTCTCACTTAGGATGAAACTCCAAATCATTTTTGAGCCAGAAAGCTCTTTACAATGTGTCCCCTACTCCACTTCCTCTGTCTGACCTCCTCACTGGCCCTTGGCCATGCCGGGATGCTTCTGCCTCAGGACCTTGACACGTGCTTCTGGACCTGCTGTGCTCCCCTGCCCCTCATTCAGCAGTCCCTCTCACTTCCTTCAAATCTGCGTTCGAAACTTGCCCTGAGGGTGAGGCTTTCTCAGACCACACTGTGTAGAATTCCACACACCCACCACCCTGCCTCATGCCCCCCTTCCTGGCTCACATCACTGTCTATAGTGTGCTTATCGATCTTGTCTGTCCCCCTTGGCAGGGAGCTCACGTGATGCCTGGCACCGTGTCTGCCCCACCACTCCACCACCTTTGGGGATGTGCCTCAGGGTACCATTGCCCCGGGCCCCGACTCCCACCCAAGGTGGCCTCCACTGTTACTACTCATCCATTCGTGACACATGCCCCCTTGCCGCTGCCAAGGGCCGTCCTTGGCCAACCCTGCTGAGCACATTTTCTGCCTGTCTGGCTCACTGCTTGTCCTCGTACCTAGAACAGTGCCAGCCATAGGAGGATCTCAACTCCACATTCACAGAATGAATGGCTGAATCCCAGGGGCAAGAAGTGGACCAGAAAAGAGGGGTACAGTAAATGAGGGGACTTGCTTGCACAGGCTGGAAATTCATGGCCAGTGGGAGGAAAAACAAAACATTCTGACATGGAAAAACCACAGGAAATGCAGCAAAAGTGTGGAAGACAGGAGCAGTCTATTTTGAGACATTAAGTAAAGGACGGAAGTTGCAAATGGGCAGGCCAAATGCAGTCTGTAGAGGTGTGTGATCAGCCTACACAATGCTTAAAATAAATGTGGATTGGTTGCCAACAGGGGAAAATCAGGAGTGTTCTATTTCTTTCAAAAAGCTGGAGACTCACAGCACCGGGCTGGCATGCCCACCTAGGACCGCTGGCTGGAACTGACCGCCTATTTGGTAGAGGGGTGTATGTCCTCTGGCCATCCATGGCCCCTTCTGGCAACTTCATCCATTTGTCACTTGTCTGGTGCTTGTAGACAAGTGTGATTTGTGAGCTCCTTTGAAAGAGCAAAATGGATTTCTTCTTCCTTCAGACCTGGCTGAGGGAAGTACAGTTGTCTGGGGCAAGCCGGGGTGTCAGGTGGTTTTGGAACAGGCTGCTGGGAGGCCAGGCTCTGGGAGTGCTGGGAGCAGGGCAGCAAGGGCACCCTGCAGCACGGGTGGGACGCCGCCCCTCATACATTCAGGGCTCACAGGGAGCCGGAGAGGAAGCTGACTGGAGAGGCAGTTTGCAGGGGACGCTGGGTGTAGAAGGACTGGCTCACCTAATGAAAAGGTCACCGAGTGTTAACGTCTCCCTCAGAAAGTTACGCTGCAGTCCTGACTCTCAGCAGGTCAGACTGTGACCTTATTTGGAGACAGGGTCACTGCAGGTAATTAGCTGACATGAGGTGAGGTCATCCTATAAGAGGGTGGATCCTGAATCCAACATGACAAATACCTTTATAAGAAGAGGAGAGAGGCTCATAGGCACAGGGAAAGAAGGCCATTGGCTGAGGGAGGCTGAGATTGGAGGGATGCGGAGGCAGGCTGAGGACCAAGGGCCACCAGCAGAAGCCGGCAGGGGATGGGGGCGGAGCCTCCCCTGGAACCTTCACAGTGAGCGTGGCCCTGCTGTCCCCTGGCTTTCAGACTTCTGGCCTCCAGAACTGAGATGATAGAGTTTTGTTGTCTTAAACGATCCAGTTTGTTTACAGTTAGTCTGTTTGTGATGGAAGACCAGCATTTTGTCACAGGACTGTCCACCTGCTAAGGTGGTGGCTGGCTGCGGTGAGGTTCTCACGTATAAAGGCAGAATGATGTTTGTATTACAAAGTCAGTAATCAACAAGATTCGATGGAACAAGGGAGCCCGGTTATGTTGTGCTTTTTATATTTATATTAATATTTATTAGTATGTATTTATATTTAAAAGGTTTGCCTCTTAAATATGAGGGTGAAAAGCCTTTTTTATTTGCATAGGTTCAGTTTTCCTCGTGACAGATGACGTGACATGCGCTTGTCATCTGCGACCCAGCAGGGCAAAGAGGCCATTGTGTTTCCTCAGCTTTGCCGTGTGGTCACAGTTCCGCCTCTGAAGTGGGGGTTTGACCACTAGACACTTTAGCAGTTTCCTGGTATTTTGTTTTATTGGGTTGGTATTATTTGCAGAGGTGGATGAACACACAAAGAGCTCCTTGTTTATGGCCAGCAAACGCCAGCTGATGATATTATGGCTTAAGGGTTCTGTTTGAGGCCTTTGCAAAACTCAGAGGGTTGACGTGCACATTTTGTGTCAGGGTTATTCCCTTGCATTTATAAACTTCTCTCCCAAGGTGGAAACTAGGAGCTGTCCAGTTTGCCTAACCCTGGGTCTGCCTGCAGCACCCACAGATGGAAACCCCATGTCTGGCCATGCACATGGCCTGCAGGAGGGACCCTCCCTTCTCCTGCGAGGTTGGGACATCCCAGGGCTTGCCTGAGCTAGAGCAGGGGCAGGCCCATTTCTAGGGACACTCTGCAGGCACATGGCGCAGTGCCCATCCTTCAGATATGCCAAAGCGCAGGACCTGGGGAGGCTGTTCTGGGTGGTCTGGGTGGACCCAGGGTGCTCACAAGGATGCTCAGAGGATGAAAGGTGGGGCAGGAGAGGAGAGAGAGTGAGATTTGCAGATGAGAGCAGAGTCAGAGCTTTGAGAGGAAGCGAAGGGTCCGGGGCTGAGGAATGCAGGTGGCTCCTAAAAGCTGGAAAAGGCCAGGACATGGATTCTGTGAGCTTCCAGACAACACAGTCCTGCCCACACCTTGATTTTATCTAGTGAAATCCATTTCAGAGACTTTGGACCTGCTGAAGTCCAAGGTCATGAATGTGTATTGTTTTGGGCCGCTGAGTCTGTGGTGCCTTGTTACAGGAGCAGTAGGAGGCTAGAATCATTCCACACCTCTCCCAGCCCCATGTCTGAGGGCCTGTGGCCTTCTAGCCATTTTCATAATTATCTTTAGGTTCCTTTGTACACCTCTCCCCTAAAAAAAAACTAATCAGTCAGAAAAATTCATGTGTTAGTGGAAAATATAACTTCTTTAAATTCATTCTTAACCTTTCCATTGTTGCCAACTCCTTGGAGATTCTGATGAATTCTATGGATCCCAGCCCCATAAAAATATACATACAAAAATCAGATTCCACAGATTCTCCCAAAAGCTATCCCGTGAAGCTCCCGAATCTGCAGGGCCTTCCTCCCCAACCCTAGACTAAGAGCCCTTCTATTACTTCAATTCAACTGAAGCTGGACGACTGCTTTCCTAATAAGTCTCCTGAACGGTATTCACCACATTCTTATTGGAGGATTCATCCATGTTTTTATTTCGTCCTGTGCATTTGGAAACATTCTCCTGGGAACAGGTCCCAAGGCCTGTCCCTGTAATGCCAAATGGGTCTGTGGTATTGCTGTAAAGGTTAAGCGCTCCCTGCTCCAGAGGGTCTGTCCCTCTGTCCTTCCCTCTGTCACTTTTGCCTTCACCCTGGGCTGTGGTTTGCCCTGGGTGTTAATGTGACTGCTGAAGACCCAGGGGTCCTGCATGCAGCTTGCCCTGGCCATGTCCCAGGTCTGGGACACCCGACTGTTGGCTCAGCCTCCCCTGTGTGTTAGCAGATCCCTTGGGGCAGACGGGCATTGACAGGACAAGCCTCTTGTGGACAATACTTGGGAAGGAAGGCTCACCCCGTCAGGTACTGATGACTCATTCCTGTCTCCAGGCACGCAGGCTGTGGCAGGGTGACAGAGGGCCAGGCTCAAGGCACCTGCCGCCAGCTCAGACCCAGTGCCTCCTGCCAGCTGGGACTCCCCTCACCCTCTCCAGCGCCCAGGAAGCTGTGGGCGCTTCTAGAGAGCAAGCTTTTCGTGGGAAGGTCTAAATCCCTGCAGCTCGGTGATTCACTAATCACAAAGCCACCACACATTTCACTTGGTGCCGAGCTATTGTCTCTGCATTTTCTTCTCCCAGTGGGTGGGGACAGATGGAAGGCTGCAGTGAATGAACTCCAGCAGCAGACTTCCGCTGATCTCTACGATGTGTTTCTCCCCTAGCTCCGGAAGAAAAGGAGGTCATTAAAGGCCAGTATGGAAAACTCACGGATGCTTATGGCTGCTTGGGGGAGCTCAGGTTAAAATCAGGTAAGTATCATTCAGACGGGCGGCAGCTGGCCAGACGCATGATGCTAGACTTCTGAGGCAAAGGCAGAGCCTCTTGTGTTAGTTTGGACAGACTGCTGGACTTAGGCATTTTATTTTAACCGTTCTGAGCTTTTTCAGTGTTTCTTTATTTTGCTGAGTTGGTCCTCATGCCGGGGAAGTTGAGGTGCGCGCAGCCTTGGGTCTCCCCTGTCTGGGCTGGTGGAGGAGATAGTGCCTTCAGCCCTGGCTGCGAAGGAAGCTCACCTTTATCATCTGCCCCCCAGGACCTGCATTTTACCAAAGCCTGGTTTGGGGGTCCTGCCCAGGGGGTTGTCATTTACAAGGGATCTGCACTCTAGAAGGGGTGTATGTGGGACATGGAAGCCCTGGCACCTGCTGGCACACACCAGGTAGCGGGGCATGAGGGCAAGGCTCGCAGGTTGAGTAGTGGGCCATGCAGTCTGACTTGGAAAGGCAGGGGACTTAAAGGAGCACCTGGGCATCCCTGCTCAGTATGAGACTTGCGGGGCTGAGCCTTCGCCCGGCTGCTGTTATGGGTCGCAGCCTCCCAGTGGGGCCACCACGTCACCTCTGGGCTCCTGGAGGTCACGGGAGCCACTCTTCTGGGTCTGCAGCCACCATTTCCTTCCTCCTCTCTCTGCCACCTATTCTACATTGGCCCCACGCAGTGTCTCCAGTGACTTACAGGGCCAAGACCAGAGGACAGGTGACATTTCTTATATGTCCTGCTTGGTCAAAGTGGGAGTGGCTGTAAGTTGACCAAATCCAGGCACCGTGGCTATTCCTGAGCCGAGCTTCACGTCCCCACAGCTGCTGTTTTCATAGACTGAGGATTTTTAAAGCCCACAGAGCAGCACTGTTGTTTGCCATTATTTTTCTGGTTCTTTTCTTTCATGGATGATTTTCCCTGAATTAGGATGATTACATCAGTCATTTCCAAACAGTGTTTAAGGAAAACATTCAGAACCCACATGACAAAATGCATTTATCAAATGTCTGTTTTATGCCAAGGGCTAGATATATATTAATGTATTTAATCCTAAAAATAAGCCAATATGATACTGTATCTTTTTCCCTCCTTTAAAGTAAAGGTAACGGGTTCAGAGGGTTGAAGTGACTTGCCTAAAGTAAGAAGCTTGGCGAGGATTCACACCCACATCTAGTTGCCTTCAGACACTTACTTTTTCCATGAAAATGTGCTGCTTGCCAAGGGTTTTCTGTGGGATTTCACCCCCTGTGGTGATTTTTCTGTGGATAAAGTCCTGTGGCCCTTGCCTCAGTCGTGATGGTGTGTGGATGACAGCCAGCCTTATGCAGTGTTGACTCTGCCAGACATCCTTTTAAGTATTTTAATTTACTAACTAGGCCCTTCCAACGGTATTAACTGGGCGCTGTTACAATCCTGCTTTACATACAAGGAAAGAGAAGCTCAGAAAACTTCTGTGCTGTATTTTATCTATTCTGTGACTTCTTTTTAATATTGTAACCTCTTTGGCACTCAGGACATGTTACAGTTATAATTGGCAACTTTTTTTTTTACATAAGTTAATGATTACATGGATTAATGATCCATACCTGGACTCAGTGTAGCACCCTAGCTTGCCCAAGGTCAGGCAGTTCTCAGGTGGTGATCTGGGCTTCAAACTCATACCTTCTGCCACCAAGGGCTGCTTTCAACCACCAGGCTGTTCTGTCCTGAAAGGGCAGGAAAGCTGACTTCCAAGGTCAGGAAGAGCAGGACCTTTCCCTATGCCAGGGGAAAGCAGTTTCCTGGGCTCTGGTCTGCGGTCAGCTATAAGGAATTGTTCCTAACCAGGAGGGGCAGCAGCCCCCAGAGAGAGATTATCAGAGCTGGCCCGGGTGTCTGCAGGGCATCTGGCCCAGGGCAGGCTTCAGCAGATCAACCCCGGGGCAGGGAGTGTCGTGGGAGGCCACCAGCTCCCAGGGCTGCCCTGGCCAGGCCCTCCTCCCTGCGGCCAGTGCCTCCCCACCTGCCTTCTCCTGAGGAGTGCAGGAACACAGCCTCCAGTGGCTGCTCGAGACCAGTCCCTGGCATGAAGGTCTGTCAGGTCCCCAGCCCCCATTTCCGATGTCCTCTGAACACCCCCAGCCGCACTTGCCAGTCACCCTCCAGATGGGCTGTGAAGGCTGTCTGAGCATGGGGGGCATGAGTTTGAAATTGTGGACGTCAGGATGATTTGGCCTACTTTTTGCCCACTCCTGCACACGTCCTGGGAGATCTGAAGGACGAAAGGATTGGGGCTTACCATCAAGTTTTCAAATCCCCTTTGGTTCCCCAAAGGAGTGTTTGGCTTTGACTTGATTTTCCTTTCCCCTGCAAATCCCCAGCCCTGTGCTATGATCAGTTTTCTTCTCGCCTGCGGAGCGTGTTGGGAAGCACAGAGCAAAATCCCAACGTTCAGTTGCCGTGAAGATGACCAGCCTGGGTGGGGGGTGGACCTCCCTTGACTTTTTGAGGCTAAGGGTCTCTGTACAAAGAGACTTTCCTTGGGCTCCTAACTTGGGGCAAGTTGGTCCATTTCAAACTTGTCAACTGAAAATAAAGTTTTATGTTAGAAATTAAGAAACATGCACAAATATTGCATAAAAGCTTTATCCTAGATTCCTAGGTTTTCATGGAGAGCCCCAAATCCCTCCTACCTCCTGAAATGCCAGCAGGAAGAGGGCGGAGTCCCCACAATTAGCCAGGGAGTTGGCCTTCCTGATGTATACACAATACAAAGCATAGAAGGTGAGAGGCTCGCAGTAAAAAGAATTTATCCCCAGTGATTATAGGGATTTAACTCCCTTTTAACCTAAGGTCTCAAGGCCTCCCTGCTTCATAGCCTCAAGGGTTGAATAAATTGAGGTCTGCAATGAATTCTGTATCCTCTAGTTGTGCAGTGCACAGCCTGGGAGCTGTACATGACAGCCCTATAAACTTTCCACCAGACAGCCCTCCTAGATCCTAGATCCTACCGGACCCTTCAGCTTCTCAGCACCCTGACCTGCATTCACTTAATCTCTCTAGGACTGTTTTCCCACCTGTAAAACCAGGAAAACGGCCTCATCTCTCTTTTACATAATACTTAAGAGATTCACATCAGAAAATGAATCATGGTGCTGGACATGGGTACTGGGTGGGAGGGGGCTGGCCTGCAGAGGGGACCCTCTGGGAGAACTAGGCACGTGCAGGGGAAAGCTCAGGCTGGATGCCTTCAGGTCACTGACTCCTGCCTGGGCTAGCTGTGTGCTGTTCTGCGGACACTGGCTACACAAGGAAAAGTCTCTGGAGAGGGCAGCCTTACATTATTAAGTGTTTTGCGATTCAGGACAGGCAGTGATATCTAGCAAGTCTTGAAATGGAATGGCTTCCATCAGTCTTAGAATAATTTATTTTTACTCCTATACCCAATGGTGCACTGGTAAATATTTGCCACTCAGCTTTCCATGGGGAAAAGCCCTAATATACAGTGTTTGCCAATTTCCATAGTACAAATACACCAACCCTGGCTGATTTCTGGCTGCCGATGCAGAGTTGGGAAAAGATGTGTACAGTGGGCTGGCTCTCAGGAGCTGGGGTGGGCTGCCAGCGTGCTGCTGTCTGCACCACGTCCATGTGCCAGGAAAGGAAGGTGAAGAGGTGCCTAAGCCACGTGGACACAGTATTTAGAATTCTCAGCTTGTTGGTGTTGGGGGAGCACCTCAGGGATCTCTGGGCAAAGCTCCTCACTTCAGGGTGGAAAGCACAGAGCTCCTAAGTCCTTTGTTCATAGATTTAAGTGTGAGAGTATCCTGTCTGAGCAGAAGGATAAGATGCCCTGTGGGCACTGCAGGGTTGAGATGGGTACAAACCTGGCCTGGGGGAGAACTCAAGGTTGAGCAAACACAGAAATGCTGGTGCAGGGGAAGCAGGAGGCCCAGCAGCCAGAACACACCCAGCATTGTCCCTGAATACATGGCATTGTGTCTGTGTGACTCACTGCGATTCCAGTGCCAGGCCTCCCCGGCCAGATGACAAATGGCCACAGGGGGATAAGACGGAGACCCTGTGACTGCGGAGACAGCAGGCATGGCAATGGCGGGTGTGATGCGCACTTGGGTTTGGAAGGCAGCCCTTTTGAGGGAGAGAATTTCTAAGTTGACATTGAGGTTTCAGAGTTTTTGTTTTTTTAAAAACTACAGAAGATAAAATTTACCATCTTAACCAGTTTTAAGTGTGTGGTTCAGTGGCATTAAAGACACTCACTGTCAGGCAACCGTCACTACCATCTGTCTTCAGAATGTTTTTCATCCTCCCAAAGTGAAACCCTGTACCCACTAATATATTGAGGTGGTTGTGTTCCATTTCTCTACTCTGCTTGTTCAGGCTGCAGGAGGAATTGTCCAGGAATTTTCTGGACCGGGAGCCTCCTGTGTATTGTCTAGGAATTGTCTGGACCGGGAGCCCCTGTGCAGGGTTGTGTGTATGTGTGTGTGCACGTATGTCTCTATACCTGTGTGCATGTGCACGTGTGTGTGTCCCCGTCTAGTTCTCGTATGTCTTTTGGCCCGTGACCTATTGCTTGCCCTCGCCGTCAGCTCGCCTGCTTGGCCACAGCCTCTAGCCAGGGCCTGGTCTGACTTTGGCCAGAGCCCTGGATCCAGAGTGTTCAAGCTGGAAGGGACATGGATCCCACCTGGTGCGCTCTCCTCTGAGGCCCAGAGAGGGTAGGACAGTTACCTGAGGCCCATAGGCCATTGGAGGTGTGCAGAGCTGAGAGCTCCCTCTCCTGAGGCCGAGGCAAGTTGGAGTTCTGTCTTCCCTTGCTACAAGATCCTTACTGGGTTCAAGTCCCTGGGTCCACCCTCAACTAACAACTTCTGAGACCCTCCCTAGGCCTGGTTTACTTCTGGGCTGTGAGGAAACTGGTCCTGCTGTACGGAAAACAAAGTCTGTATCCTGTGGTCAGGGTGAGCACCAGAGGGGACCTCGCACCTGGGGCAGGCCGGTCCCACCACCTCGCTTCTCTCCCCTGCACACCTTTGCTGTGGGGATCTTGGGGCCAACACCACCCTGACAGATTGGCCAGGGGGACAGTGACCCCTCTCACAGCCTGGTGCTAGGCTTGAACCAGGACCCTGTCTTTAAAACCTGTAGCATGTGTAGAACACATGAGGGGGTTAAAACTGGGTGGACAGGATCATGTGGTCCTGGAGTAGCAAGAAGCCACGTGCTGAGCAGAGTAGGGCCGTGTGGACCCCTCCTAAGGAGGCAATGGCCTAATGCAGGTCTTTGGGGTCCCCAAGGTCCTCAGTGCTGTCCCACAGTCGGTTTCCTTAAGAACGGGCCTGTGACAAGGGGCCAGTTTCTCTTTCTCTTCGCCCCCCCTACAGTCACCCTTCCCCCACCTCCCCTTTCTCCCATCCAGGATCTTACACTGGTGTGTTGCTCCAGGAAATAAATACCTCTAGGATGCCAAACAAAGGGACAATTAAAATATTGTCAGGAGTGTCCATGAAGTAAGTCTCCTCAGTGACTAGGTAACAAATTTATTTGTAAGTCAGGTGATACCCAGCTATTTGCTTTCTATAAAATTGAGGGAGACCTTGCCTGGGGTATCCGCTCACAGCATTAACAATAATTCTGTGGATAGATCATTGTGATTTGTTTTGCAAGTAACTCAGAAGAACGGTGAAGAAAAATGGTCATTTCTATAATGAAGCTCATTCTATTCCCATCTATGAATGTGAACAAGGTTTCTTGGTGTTTACATTCATCAAAATGAAAATAGAACTAGAGTTGGTATAGAATCTAGTTTCATTCCACCAATAAATAATTTTTAGCCATGATATATGAACTAGAAGTCCCATCTATTTCGTTAAGAAATGCCTTTCCATCAGATCTTTACTTTTTATGTTAAATGATTATTTAGCAAAAATGTTTTCTTTACATTGACCAGTTACATAAGAAAAATCATTGCAGTGCTAACTCAAACCGAAGAGACTCTTTTTAAACACTGAACTTTGAGATCAGATTGCTGCACAGGATGAGAGGGTGATCAGTACAAGACATGGAAACAAGTTATGTTACAGTGGGATGAGAGTATGTGGAGAAAGTGGAGTGGAAATATGAGTAAAAATCCCATCTGTTATTAAAGAACTTGTTCATGGATTCCTTTAAATAATAGATGGTGATGAGTATCAAATCACTGTCTAGATTCCTTTGGATACTGGTAAAGAAACCTATCACAGTTTTATTTTACATGTCAATATTTAGCATATGCTGGAAAATGTATTATTCAGAACCATTTAAATTAGATGAAAACATTTGGTATCAGTTTAAAAATGAGCAAGGGATATATTGGTCAGCCACACCCTCTGCAAGACAGCAAGCCAAATTTTGATTGAAGGCTGCTGGGCCAAAGGACCGACAGAGCCTTGCCAGGAAGAGACCCGTGTTTGCATCTTGGGTCCACATCAGACTAGCTGTGCACTTGGGCAGATGAGTCAGCTCCCCTGGGGAACAGTCCTTTGTATAGAATGGCAGTGTTATTAAGCAAGTTGGCAAGGATGTAGTTAAGAGCACCAGCTCTGGACCCAGGTGTGGCTGGAGTTCTTGCCCAGCTGGTATAGCTAAAAAGTGGATTCATATCCCCAGCTCCTGCAGTGTCTCCTTGGGCAGGCTGCTTAGCTTCTCTCTACCTCCATCTCCCTTCCTATAAAATGGGGCTAAAAATGGTACTTCCCCACAGAGTTGTTGAAAGTTTGTGGACCACTGCCTGGTGCCCAGTGAGCCCTGCCCTGAGGACTGGCTGTCATTAATGTGCCTGGTTCCAACGCACTCCTACGTGGTGGCTTGTATTCACCTGTATTTTCTCCTGAGCCCCTCATTCCAGGAGCCCAAATTCTCATTTATTTAAGAGCCTTTTCACGTCTGCTGCAGCACGCGCATCCCGAGCCTCCCCCGGGCTGCTGCCCTGCACAGCAAATGCCGACTGTCTTCAAAGCAGCCTGGGCCTCCTGCCAGGGACTTGGTCGCCCCACGCAGAGGCTGTTGAGGAAGCCGTGCTAGAAATCAGCTTCACAACTCGGGTAGAGAGCTTAAAGTAAAATTTTCCATGCCTCTCCCAGATCTCACTGGCTAGAATCCAGGCCTGGCTCTCAGACCAGGCCACGGGCCATCCGGGCCACTGCTCTGACCTTTCCGAATGGGGCTTCCCTGCCCTGAGCCCATCAGAAGATGCAGGTGGGATTCTGGGCCTTGGGTCTCCCCAGGGTGTGGGGGTATTTGCATTCATGAGGCTGTAATTCGAGGACATCAACCCACATAAACCCCGCCTATCTTCCAGAAGTGACACTTGCCCTACCTAAGGCACTCTGCCCCTGCCACCTGTCACTCCCACTGCATAATGCCCTCTTCTTAGGTTGTTGTAAAGTAGGTCCCAGTGATCTGACTGGGGAGGTGGGATACGAGCCCCTGTAGCTGCTCTGATGGCCCCCTGCCCTCCGTAGGCCTGGTACAAGTGGTGGCCTATTTATTGAATGAAGTCATTTTGCAAGAAACCAGAGGTCACCTGCCCTGGCAGGTGTGAGGAGGGTGGTGGGCAGTGGAAGTGGTGTTCTTGAGGGTCTTTTATCAGAGTGTCCAGAGGTCTAAGAACGCAGGCTGCCATGGCTCCAGATACTGACCACTGACCATTGGAGTAGATCTGGCTGGGAACATGTCTTTAACCTCAGCAGGTAGAAAGAGTGTCCTCTGGACCAGAGCTGTGCCAGCCCCTGAAGGCCTCACCCAAGGCAGTCTCCTGGGCCCTCTCCTGACGTAGAGGACGCAGGGCGCCATCCCACTGTCCCCAGAGCAGAGCATTGCCATGCGCCCCAGACGCACTTGGCATGGGTTTGTCAGCACTTTTGTGCACCAGAGCCTGCTGCGCAGTGGGGGTGCAGCCAGCGCGTTGAGGTCCCTGTAGAGGGGTGTCTCGTTCTCCCGGCAGCGGGCTCATGGTGGTTTGGGCGACCCCTCCCTGGAGGCGCGAAGGTCTTGAGCTGCTCTCTCATGGGCTTATTTAGGAAGTATTCATCCAACACTCACCGTGTACAGAGGGGGATATAACAGAAAGAGCCTGGCCCCTAAGGATGCTTTGATCTACGGGGCACTTGGGTGGGGAAGGAGGTCGTTAGCCTGCTAACAGGGATGCTGTAGGCCTCAAGAGTGGGCACCTAACAGTTCTGGGAGAGCAGGGAAGTCTCCTTGGACAAGGTGCTGCCAACTTGACCCCTGAAGGCTGGAGAGGAGTTCTGGACAAGGGGCAGAGGCAGGCTGGTCCTGAGCACCCTGGAAGGCTCGTGCTGTTCCAGATGGAGGAGGAGCTGGGCAGGCAGTGGTGGGATCTGGGGAAGAGGCAGTAGTTTGGGCAAAGGCCCAGAGGTGTGAAGGCACAGGGTACTTTGAGGAGCTACAGAGGACCTGTGAGAGGTCTCTGTTAGGAGGGCCTGGGAGGCCACCGCAGTGACAGCTTGCAGGGCTGAGCCCGGCTGGGGCCCTGAGCCAGACTGCAGGGAGGATTCTTGGGGACCGTAGCCTGGAGAGGCTTTCGTGGCAGACCCAGGGAGAGGTGTGGGGTGGGAAGGCTCCAGGCCACTGACCCTCCGGGTCTGGTGGCTGCAAACCTCCCGGGGGATTGTTGAGGCGGATTGCGGGCCCCACACCCAGAGCTCTGGACGGACAGAGAGCTGCATTTCTCACGGGCTGCCAGGGGGCGCTGCTGTGGGCAGGCAGTGGGGATTGAGTTTGGGGGTGGGAGGTCCCGGGCCTGTGAGAAGTGAGCTGGAGGCCTGGCGGTCGCCCCTGAGCCCTGCGCTGTCCACACCCTGCGTCCCTGTGAGCTCTTCTGCAGCATGCGACAGATCTAAGCCTTCCTGTCTGATTCTCTTGCAGGTGGCGCGTCCCTGAGCTTCCTGGTTTTGGTGACCGGCTGTGTGTCTGTGGGCAGAATCCCAGAGGCAGAAATCTACAAAATCACTGCCACAGATTTTTACCCCCTTCAGGAGGAGGCCAAGGAGGAGGACCGCCTTGCAGCCCTGCGGAAAATCCTCTCCTCGGGGGTCTTCTACTTCTCATGGCCCAACGAAGGATCTCACTTTGACCTCACCGTCCGGGCGCAGAAGCAGGGTGATGACAGTTACGAATGGGGGAGCTCCTTCTTTTGGTGAGGGCACAGGGCCCTGCGGCTCCTCCCCGGATCACATGGAGGGTGGCTCTGATTGGCAACTGCGTCCTTGACCTCTGCTTTGCATGGTGCCCAGAGCCCTGGGTTACCTCTGAAGCTTTGGTCCTTGCTCTCAGTGCAAAGAGAAGAAAACTGCCCCAATGTTCCCCATCCCTGGGATCAGGGAAGGTGTTCAGAGTGGTCTAATGTACATTAGTAAACGAAATCTGCCCCATAAATAAAGAGTGTAAGAGCCAACATGCACCAGGTGCTGTCTAAGGGCTGGGCCCGTGCTCAGCACTGCTGTGCTTCGCTCAGCAAGCCTGGTTACTCCCCGGTGCACAGGCATTGACTGCTGACATTTATAAAGCACTCATGCTCTGGGCATTGTTCTAGTTCTCTGTGGATAATAACAATCCTCATAGGAATCTAGGAGGGAGGATCTATTATCCCCGTTTTACAGGAGACGGAGGCTTGAACAAGCGAGGGAATTTGAACCCAGGCATCGTGGCTCCAGATCCCGTGCTGTTAGTCACAAAGCCAAACCGCCCAACAGTGGGGAAGCAATCCTGCCAAAGTGACGTGCAGCAGGGTGCTAGGACATGTCTCAAAGCCCAGATGGAGGCGGCTGGATGTCTGTGAGTTTAGGGCCAGTTGGGGTCCTCCTGCACAGCCAGCCAGGTGTGGATGACCCTATAAGTATGTAACTTACCTGTTGCCCTTTCTGGGGCCTGGGGGTCATGACCCTGACAGTCTTGTGAGAAGGGCACAGCGAGTTATGTGTGGTGGTGTCCAGGGATGCTGTTCGCCTCAGATTTTCCAGATGTGTGAGAAGTGCTTCAAAAGCAAAAGTGGTGAAAATCCTGCTGTAGAAACTCCTACTGCACCTCATGGACTGGGATGTTCTTAGGGCTACCTTTTGGGGCTACGCCAGTTCCCCAGCCCGAAGACAGGGTTGGGAGGTGGGCTTATGCCCTTTATACATGGCTCCTTCCCATTGCCCAGTCAGAGGACAGCATAGTCTCCACTGGGTAAGTGTTCTTCCTCGCTGCTTTGGAGCCCCCAAGGGAATTCCTGACTTCTGTCTGGAGAAAGGTGGCCTCACCATATCCTTGGTGTGTCCTGGCGCTCTCCACCCCCAGCTCCTCTTAGGTCCTCAGGTTTTGTTGAGCTTTAGGGGACGTAATGTGCTCAAACTTTAAAACGCAAGTGAACTGCCAGCCAGTCTTGTTAAAATGTGGGTTCTGATTCAACAGGTCCAGGCTGGGGCCTGAGACAGCGTTTCTAGCAAGGTGATGATGGTATGATCTACGCTGCTCGTGTGAGGACCACACTCTGAGTACCAGGTCCAGGTGGTGGTGGTCTGTGAATCCTCTTTGCAGGGACCAGCTGGTGCATGTGCCCTGAAGGCAGCCAGGCTTAGCAGTGCCGGGGCCGTGGGTTATGGGGGTGTTTGTGTAAAGCCACGGAGCCATTTCAGCCAGTATGGTCGGGTGAGCGGATGTGCTGTGTCAGAGGCTGTGACATTCCTTGGAAGCATCCTAGGACTCCAGGAGATGCCTGCAAGTCTGGACGGCCCCCCACCACTGTAACTGCCTTGCTCAAGCCTCCTTCTGCCAGCAATGTGGTGGAGATCCGAGGCACACAAACCCCAGGAAGACAAAGTGTAGATTTGTGAAGAAGAGGCTGCAAGGGGCTTGGGAAGGGGGCACTCCAAGTGGACACAGCCACTATGCTAGTTGAGATGTGGCGGCCACGCTGGAGGGTGCCAGACGGCCGGGCTGGACCACACTCCAGGGCGTAGTGTTTGGGCTCAGGGCGGTACCCACAGAACTAACCACAGTTGAGTCAGCCCTGGCTGAGCGGTCACGGGCTTGACTGCCTCCACACTCCATTTGGGGTGCTTGCGTTCCAGGTCTGGACCCACATCTGGAGTCACCTGGGGCCGACACTGCATGTGGCTGGTGGTTGGAGGAGCGTGTTGAGCAGGAGAAATCACTTTTCTGGGCTGATTGTTGACCCCACCGGTAATCGCTACCAGTATGATCAAGGCCTGGGAGGAAGCTCCGAGCTGTTTTCCTTTATAGCTCGGGGTCTCTTCCTCTGAGGATTCAGGGTCCTCCCACAGAGGGTCAGGCCAGTGTGACTACAAGCAGGGACTACTCAGAGTTGTCCATTTGGCAGGAGGCTCCCCCTCCTGACCCTTGGTGTCTAATGGCAGCTGTAGCTGGCTAGCTGGAAGACTCCAATTTTCTGGAGGCTTTGCTTTGATGCCATGTGCAGATTTAATGCATTTGTTACTAGAGCTGGTTTATCATCTGTGTTTTAGAGAGTGATTCAGCAGAGGGAATTATGTTTTTGTAAAGTAGTGTTTTATGATTGCATTTTTCGGGCAGTGCTGTGGCTGAGAGGTCAGAAGCGCCCTGCCCTGTGGCCAGTCCTCGAGGGGGTGTCTCAGCGCCTGACCGAAGGGGGAGCCCAGCCTAAGAGCTGGGAGTGGCTGCTGCTTGCCGCTTAGGAAAGCCACCTGTGATGTCTGAGCTCACAGCACGCTTCTTCAGAAGTGAGAGAATGCCATCTTTGAGGAAGGCTTACTGGCAGGGATAGTGCCGCCTTTTTTAAACAAATAGGGCACTGTGATCTAGATTTGCTTAATACCCTGGAAGAGAGTCTCCCATGAGGGTTCCTGCCTCCCTGGAGTGTGGTAGGGCCTCAGAACCGCCCTGCTCAGGTGCCCCGGGCACACGTCTGTGCAGCCCGGCAGCAGCCCACCATGTCCGGGTGCCCATGCAGCCCCTGCTCTGGGGCCTCGCTTCTCAGAGCAGCCGCTGGCTCTGCTCGGTAAGCTGGGTGGGTGTGGGGGAGGCTGAGCAAGGGGGAGTTGAGAGAAGGATGTGGCCGGGCACGGAGGCTGCTGGAACTGCAGGCCGTCATCAGAAGAGGCGTGAGTGAGGAGCAGAGGCTCAGTGACCTTGGGCAAGGGCTTCCCTTTCTGTGACTCGGTTTCTTTATCCATAAAGTGGAGTGAATAGTAATACCTTTCCCACAGTGTCGTTTTGAGGACGAAATGCGTTGCCTGGAGTGTTGCTTGGTGCATTTGATAAACAGCAGCTGTTACCCCACAGTTAACATGGACACAGGAGTTCTCCGGAGCCCAATCCACCAGGCATAGGTGATCCTGGAACTTGGGTTGTTTTATTTTCCTTACTTGGATTACTGTGTAGTGCTGTCATATTCACCTCATGGGATATGTATATCATTTAAGCATGCATATATTTAATATGAATCCTTTTACCACTTACCATCACATAATTATTTGTGATTGTAATCACAAGCATGATGAAATTTTTTACTGATGGGTCTTAGGATTTAAAAATATGGAGACCACGGGTCTGAACAGAGGCTCTTCTGAAATTCCCTGAAAGGTGTGTGGTTGGCTCGTGCTCCTGCTGGGCTGCACAGGCTGAGGGTGCTGGGGGTTTGGGGAAAGGACTCCACCCTAGCAGCTGCCCGGGGCCCTGCTGTTCAGAGTCTCACGACGCTCGAGAACGTCCCGAGCTACATGTTCCCAGTGCCGAGTTTCCAGAAGCTGTGCTCATTCACCTCATCCAGGGAGGGAATGTGGGCCCACAGGTGCCCCGTGCCTGCTTGTTTTGGGTGCAGGGTTTCCGGGAGGATATGAGGTGATCTGAATTGCTCTGTTCTGCAGGAACCAGCTGCTGCATGTGCCCCTGAGGCAACACCAGGTGAGCTGCTGTGACTGGCTACTGAAGGTCATCTGCGGGGTGGTGGCCATCCGCACAGTGTACGCCTCACACAAGCAGGCCAAGGCCTGCCTCATCTCTCGCATCAGCTGCGAGCGCGCTGGTGCTCGCTTCTACACCCGAGGCGTGAACGACGATGGTCACGTGTCCAACTTTGTGGAGACAGAGCAGGTCAGTGCTCGGTTGGGCCGTGTACTCCCGTGGTTCAGGGTGGATGCAGCCGTGCAAATGTGTTTCCATTTGGGGCAGAAGAGACCCAGACTTACCTGGGGCAGTTTCTGGTGAGCATGGCTCCTGACTCTCATTGCAGAATGGAATGAGTAACTGGGGCTCTGGCCTGCAATGTGGCCTCTGATTTGCATGGTGTATCTCTTGTGGTTCGCTTCTCACGCTGGGAAAATACTGCTGACCAGAGAGGTATTTCCAACTAGAAGGAAGCTGGAATTTATGCTGTGATCTGAAAGGGTGGTAGTGATTTAAAGAGCAGCTGAAGGATGAACCAACATGGTTTGAAGATCTTTTTAAAGCAAAAGTAAGTAGATCAATAAGGGAAGGATGAGAGAAGAAACAGTTACTTTTATTCTCAACTGAAGCTTCATCCTAGGAGCAAGGCTTAGCACCTGGCGGTTGTGGAATCTGCCAGTTACACGGCAGTTGCTTTCAGTGTCCATGGAATAGAACCATCTGCCTCATTTCTCATTGATTTTTTTTTTCTTCTGTTCTTATTCCCAGAGATGCTGTCTTACAGTGTTTTTTTATTTTTTTGTCTAACTTGTCATCTGTTGATAATGCCACCATGTAGATGAACAGGTGGAATAAATGATAAGCAAGGCGAGCCCCTCGCAAGGCCCCAGGTGCACACTCGCTGCCGAGTCAAGCTGCAAACAGCCTGTGATTATCGAGGGCCCATGTGGCTTGCGTCCCCTCCTTACACTGGCGCTGTGTGTGAGAGGCGTTTCCCGGCAGGACTCTAGCCCCTTTAGCACAGATTTAAGTGCCTGCCCGCGGTGTGTGAGCCGCCCCGTGCTGGGGCTTTCAGAGGCACAAAGGTGCGAGTCTGCGTGGAGTCCAGCGCTGGAACAGGAACTGAAGGTGAGCAGCAGGGCAGTTGCCTGCCCACGACTTCTGCTCACACTGTCCGCTTTCCAGGATATTGATGAAGCTGGTAAATACGTATCTGTTTAAAAATAATAGAGAAGATGTGGCCCCAAATGGAAGCTGGTTTTCTTTTTTTTTTCTGCATAACAGAAATTACTCCCTTTTGTTCTCATGGCCACTTTCCTTCCCAACTTTCATGCTTACAATATTAGCTTTCAAATCATTCAGTTCATGCAACAAATCTTTATATTTTACTTGTCTGTCAAGGGTTGGGTGCTGTGCTGGGAACTAGGGGCCAAAGGTGCCAAGGATTTTTCTACAAATCAAAATACCAAAGGCCATGGGTGATAATGGGGCCTGACTTGGGGGGTCTTCACTGGGCAGCCAGAGTGAGGCCTTTGCCCCTTCTCCATCCAGCCCGGGGCAGATAGAGCCTCATTCGGACCTCTTGTTTGGTGCTCCCCAGCTCCTTGGATTTCAACTAGTTTTTTAAAAGTTGAGATTTCGTCTCGTGTGTCTTATCAAGCACATCACTGGAAATCAACTGCCCTCCACATCACCGTTCCTAGGAGACAGGACATTATAGTGCTGGAAACGTAAGACATGGGAAGTAGCCACCTTGGGCTGCTGTAACGAAGTAGCACAAAGGGTGTGACTTAAAACAGCTGAAACACACTGTCTCACAGTGCCAGACGTCCAAAACGATAGTGTGGCCAGGGCTGTGCTGTCCCTGGAGTCCACCTCATTGCCACGTGGCGTCCAATGACTGGGGTAGGGGTCCACCCTACATCTTAACTAATAGCATCTGCAGTGACCCCCACCCCAGACATCTTCACATTGCTAGGTGCTGGGGGTTAGACTTCGACATATCTTTTTTGGGGACACAATTCAGCCTATAACCAGGACATGATCTGATGTTCAAGTAAAGTAAAACTCAGTGTTACCTGCTTTAGGTGGAGTGTGTTGAGCTTCACGGAAAAGCACCCTCTTATCTTTCCCTTTTCTCAGTTCACTGCAGATGAGCGTCGGGCCTGCGCTCCGGCTCTCATACTGCACGCGCCCACTTGTGTCTGTCTCCTGGGTGCCCAGGTCACTTGCTTGGGCTCAGAGGCAGGGACCTCGTCCCCTGCTTCACCTGCCCCTCTAAGGCCAGCCCCGCAGGGCTGCAGAGACACCATGGGGCTGCCCTTCCAGCTCTGGGGCCTGCAGCCTTGTGCCACGTAAACAGCCTCTGCCCACCTCCCTTATCGGGAGGGGCTTCTTGCCTCCCCTGCCTTCGTGGTCTTCCTCGTTCGTGTTTTCCCTCCCTGTTCTCTGGGGTCTTGGTCAGATAGTGCTGCTCTCTCCATGAGCCCTTGCCCCTACCTTGCTCCTGGGACATCCTCTGTCTGATGTCCACCCAGAGACGGCCAAGGACGGCAAACAAGGCTCCCACTGGCGACCAGCTGGTGGCAACTTGGCCCCTTGGTGATTCTGTCTTCCACAGACAGTAACAAGGCAGGAGGGCCATGGTATTGCACCCGAAGCTCTTCTTTGCAGGGCAAATACATTTCAGGCTACTTCCAAAGGGTCATGTGCTCTCTGCCAAGGGAGGTGGAGCCCAGCATGGTTCCCGCCATCAGAGAGCCCCCAGACGGAGTGACCCCCACGGTGTGCTGAGAGCGGGGTAGGGGTCAGTCCCCAAAGCTGATTTCAGGGGCGCCCTCATTGACAACATGGAGGCAAACGCTGAACCCCCGAGCTGAGTTCGACTGTGAGCCTGCTGGATGGGGAAGCAGCAGGAACGACACAGATGAGCTGTCCGTCCAGACACGTGACTTCAGTCTCCTAAGGGTGCTTCCCATGGCCAGGGCTGTGGTACTCCTGCCTGGAGAGAGGGAAAGAGGGAGACGGGCAAGACAGCAGAGCAGGTGAGGGCAGGGGGAGGCCTGTGGGGAGAGGGCCCTGGGGTGGGGGGAAGCTGACGTCACGGAGGAAGAGGAGGCAGCCAAGGAGAGCAGTGAGGGCGTGGTTCGTCTTCGGGCCGCGTCCTGCTGGGGGACGCCCTGATGGTGAAGGGGAGGGACACCAAACTGTGCTGCTCCTGTTTGTACAAAAGCCATTTGCTCTCTGTCCCTGGAATCATGGGGTGGTTTTAAGGCACCTTGTAGCTAATCTAAGTTTTTTTTTCATCACAAAATTCTTTTTCGAAGTGAAATATGGCATTTGTACTTATCAAAGTTCCTACCAAATGGAAACTGCGCCTTGCTCCCCTCCTGAAGCCGCTGGTGGCGTCCTTCCAAGCCAGGGATGGAGCGGGGCCTGGAGAGCGCTTGCTGGGCTCAGGGGAGGGTGGACGCACGGTGAGCATGGTAGAACCTGCCATCTAGGACAGCGGTAATGGGATGGGACCCCAGAGGAGTCGCTCCCGGAGCCTAGCGTGTCCTGCTCCCTCGAGTTTGCAGATCCATGATTGTGAGGCTCCGGGTCAGAGTGACGTCATGGGGCCAAGCATGTCCTTGACATGCAGTCCTGGTGGCTGTGCTTATTGTAAAACAGCAGATTGTGCATTGAATCCCAAGGCCTTCAGGTGAAAGTGGCTCAGTAGGCAGAGTGGGTTTTTTTCTCTTAGGTGGCAGGGCGGTGCTTGCTCTGTGACCTGATTTGAAGAAATGGCAGCCTTTGAAACTCAGTCTCCTCACCCAAGGGTGGCAGGCGACATCTTTGAGGACATTGGTGCTAAGTGCACAGCCGGAAGGGCCTCAGTGGGGCAGCTGGGCCCTCTCGGTGGTTGCTGGTGGGGCACCCATGGCCTGGCACCTGTTGTGTAAATGAGACTCAGACCCAGCCTTTAGCCATTTGGGAGTAAGCCCTTTAGTAAGTGCATGACGGTGGCTGACAAATGATGGGACCAGACAGAGCAGCTGGTTCCCTGATGTGGGGACTCCTGGGAGGCAGCTGGGCTTCCCCGACTTATATGCTCAGGGAGCCAGACAATGGAGGGCTTTCAGTGCCGCCCACTCTGCTTGAAGTCCTCCATAAGAGGAGTGAATGGTCTGTCTTCCTCATCCTTTCTGCACGTGTGCACATGCGTGTGTGTGTGTGTAGGGGGTGCTTTGTGCACACATGTGCATTTGCATATGTGGTTTATGCATTTGCATTTGTTGTGTAGGTTCAGGTGTGCGTCCGTGTACATGGCACCTCAGTCCCTCTGGAAGCCTCGAGTCCTTTGGGCTCTGCCGTGAGTCGCACCTGGGAGGCTTGCTCTGCATCTGTGACTCACCACACAGATAAACAAAACCAAACAAGTCCCCTTGGTCTACCAAAAGGAAAACAAAAAGATAAAAGATATCTATTTGGCTATTGAAGAGAAGGCCACTGATTGGTCCAGGAGGTTAGGATGACTGGGTGACCCCCAAGAATGCAGACCTGGAAAGAATTGGTTTGCAAACATCTCAACTGCAAATAGAAGTTCAACAAAAAACCTTGTAGATGAAAATGTACCTACACAAGGCATTGTCCCTTTCTCTTTATGGTCATTGGGCTTCTGTCCCCACCACTCTGCAAAAGGACCCTCAGAACTGCCAAGCCCGGGGCCCCCAGGCCAAACCCGGCCTCAGGGCGGTGGGCTCCCTCCTCTTGTCTGCTCTGCCCTAGATTCCCTCTCTCTGGCCTGAGCTGCTTGGGTGTCCCAAGCCCCACCCAGTCCCTCTCCACAGGGGCCTCGCCCACACTCCCAGGCAGCGCTGGCCCTGCCTGAAGACAAGGGGCCAGTGCCCCACACCGGGACCTGCTCCCTCCTGGCCCCTCATGTACTCCTTCTCTGTGACCAAGTGACAGTGATCCTGTTGGCAGAGAGGGGAACTGAGTCTGGGAATGGTGAAGGCACCTACGCAGGGTCAGCCTGCTGGGCATTTTGGGAGTTGGCAAAGTGGCTGTCGGACCCAGGTTTTTGGGGGGTGGGTCCCAGAGCCCACATGCCAATTTGCTGCCACTCCACCTCCCCCAGGGATCAGGTGCCCTGCCCTCAGCTAAAACTACATCCGTGAGGTGAGATGAGAATCTCCTACTCGTGTTCAAACCTATTCAGCCCAGAAAGGAAAGCATGTAAATCCAGCTCTAGCGTTTGATGGTCAGGTTTGTCCTGTCACTTCAGGAACAAGGAAGGTGGCCCTGATGCTAGACTGGGACGCAGAACTGGAATATATCTTATGGGAGGGAAGAGTGGAGAAATGTGGAGGCATCTTTTCTTCTTGGCCCAGGATCGGGCCCGGAGCGCTGAGGCTCCCGGTCAGTGTTTCCTGAGGCTGGTTCTGCAAGTCCCAGCTCAAGAGGAGCACGGTCTAGAGCTGGAGGTAGCACTGTTCACCTGTGTTAATTAAAAGGATGAATAATTGTTTCTTAGCTTAAATCAGATCCTGGGCACTGGGTTGTCAGTGTAGAGAAGTGTTGGCTGAGCTGGTTTCTTTCTGAGCAATCTGGACTAGTGCAGGTCACCTGCCGCTCAGCTGTGTGCACTTGATCTCACTGCAGCCAGGTGCTTTAAACAGTCTGCTGTCTTCTGTCTTTGTCAGTAGAATAAAGGGGGTAACGCATTTGCTGATAGTCACTATCAAAGCAGAAAACAAGTTCTTAACCCAGTGCTTTTTCTCTTTGGAGATTAAGGGATAGAATTCCAGCCCAGCAATACAGCTACCAGGCTTGTGTAATTCCTGCAGGAAACCTGTAGGTCTCAGGTTCAGGTCCTCCACTGAAGAATTACTAATGCATGTGTGATCTGAGCATGATCTAGCCACATGGAAAGCTACCCTGTAAGGGAGCAGGCTGGTGAGAAATGGAAAGGACTAGCACCCTTGCCCAGGCCAGCCCTGCCAGGCCAGGGTAGAGTTACTCAGATAAAGGACGGTGCACCTAGTAACTGCCACAGTCTCCCCCTTGTGATGCTCACGACTGTACTTTTTTGTCCTGTTAAAATCCCTTGTGCCACTATGTCGGTGGGAGACTGCAAGCAGATGAGGACTTGGCACACTGACATAACTGTAGGGGTGGTGGCCTGGGGTGGGGGGTAGAGATACAGCTTTTAATGTGTGGGTATCATCTGTTTCTATGCAGGTGCAAACATACCAGATGTTTGTGCAAGCTGTGTTGTGCATGTTGACATAATGGCACATTTCAGAACACAGTGGCATGAGGCCAGGACCAGCTACAAGTTCAAGTCGAGTCTTGACTTGTGTTCTCAAGTATAGGAATGACTGTGTGGTCAGCTGGACCTTTGGCCACAGCTGGTTCATTTCATTTCATTCAATCCTCCTCCAGTCGCTCTCTGCTACTTAGCTATTTGACAAGGTGGAAACAGAGGGTTCTAAGGAAGGTCTTAGCTAAATCCCAGTGCACATTTGCTTCTGTTCCTAAAGTCGGGTGAGGGTGGTGGGTCGCATTGCTGGGCTTTTAATGGGTAAGGTTGTAAATTCTCCACTGGCTGCAGCAGACCTGGGAGGCCCTGGGCCCACTGCAGACTCCCTGGCTGGTGGGTCACAGCCAGCCTGCCTGTGAGTGTGCTGGCCTGGCCTGTGGGTCAGGGGGCCGAGCTGCCAGCCGGGAGAGGGCAGAGGACGCTGGAGTCCGCTGTCTGCCCTTCATTCGGGCTGGTGTCAGGTCTCAGGCGGCCGGATCCCGTTACCCGGCCTCAGGACATTCAGTTTCATTGAAGAATACCTTTCCCTTTATGTTTCCTTGTGGTGCAGACGATCTACATGGATGATGGAGTGTCGTCCTTTGTCCAGATTAGAGGCTCTGTTCCACTGTTTTGGGAGCAGCCAGGGCTACAGGTAGGTAATAAAAACTGTGGCCACCTGTGCTGTTCCCCATGACTTTTTCCTCTCAACAGCTATGGCTCCTTTCTTTTAACCATGTTTCTTTCATGGCACAGTTTCTGGTCCTTGTCCTCCGTCCATCTGGATTGAGTGGAGCTGTCTAAGGGTGCACGTTTGTGGGCCGTGTCTGTGTACAGAGGTATAGGTTGTGTGGACATATCACTTGCTTACTGTTGGTTGACACAGGTGAAGTGGGAAGGTCCTTGCTGATATGTGGACCACATAGCGTAACTGAGGAGAATTATCTTAAGTTAGACACCAAGTTTGGTATGTGAGAAGGATGGTTTTGAGTTGGGATGAGCCTGGCGGGCTCTGAAAGGTCTCTGGGCTTAGTGGCCATGAGCAGGTCTGGCATTTGGAGGGGCCTTGTGGGGCCATGTTGAGAATTCACAGAGCTTTTCCATGATTTCTAAAAATACTCCTTGTCCAAAACAGGGCTGCAGCCAGTGCCAGAGGTATTTGGCATTCTGTCTCCTGGGCAGAGTTCAGGGTATGCCGAATTCCAAGAACACATCTGTCATCAGCGGAACTGCCTCATTCAGTGGGTTCCCACCCAGGAGCACCAGCGGGCTTGGGATCGCTCAGCACCAATCCCAGGTCCCCCTGCCTGGCCTGAGGAGCGCGCTGCAGCTTCGGCTCCCCTCCCGAGCTCCGTGTGGTGCAGCTGGCTCATCAGCCTGTGGCCGCCAAGGCTCAGAGCCGTCTGCCAGGTTCTTGGGGGTGTCTGGCACAGTCCTATCTTACCTCACCTTGGACTTGACCCCATATCAGCAGTAAGGCACTTTGTCTTCGGGGCTGTCACCGTGCTGCTGTTGACAGAGTAGGGAGACAGCAGGATGAGTGTCTTGTCTGGGGTCTGATTCTCGGGGAGAAAGAGGAGCTTGATTAGCACTCAGGCTTTCCATTAGAAAGGAACAACTCATGTAAGGATGCCTGATGGCAGTAGGTAGTGGCATGGAGAAGTTTGCCTGAGGGTGGTCAGCGTGTGGGAAATTCCTCTGGGGCTCATCCCGAAAGAGTTGGCTTTTTTAAAAGCAGCTTTATTGAGATGTAATTTACATAGTGTACACTTCACCCATGTAAAGTGTAACAGTTCAGTGGTTTGTGTGCATTTACAGACCTGTGTCACCATCACCTTCTCTAATTTTGCAACACTTCCATCACACTAAAAATCCCTGTACCCCCTAGCAGGCCCTCCCCGGTCCCTCCAGCTCCCCCCGAGGCCAAAGCAACTCTTAGTCTTTCTGTCTTTAGACTTGCCTATTTTGGACATTCCAAAAGAGTTTTTGAAACGTGACTTTCTTTAGTTTTTCTTCTGGAACTTCTGAAGGTTTGTATTAGAAAAATAAAAAGCAAAGATCAAATGAGTCAAGGACAAGAAGGGAGGAGGGAGACCACATTACGTTTCATGTAGAGATTTGTAAGAAATCCCGAAACTGGGGATGGCCATGACAGAGTCTTGGGATTTGGGAAGGATCCTCTGAAATTCACCCATTTCACCCTCGCACCCAGCTCAGGGTCCTTCTCCCAGGATCTGTGGGAGGCTGACCTGTGGACACTGACCTTGAGGCTATGTCTGCGATGATTGGCGAGTTCCAGCCCTGCACGCTCTCAGTGTCTGCAGGCGCTCCAGGGGAGGGACTGGAGTAAGCCTGTGTTCCAAGACCGTCATGGAGGACTCTAGGGCTTCTCCCTCTCCCCGTTTTGTCCTCTGCAGGGCCTTCCTGCTCCTTGGCCATCTTCTGTCAGCTTTCTAGGACTCCCTGTGTTCTAGTTGCCCTCTTCTAAAAACAAAGCAAAACTTGTTTGCCATCACCCGCTCTAACTTTGCTCTCCAGCCTGGCCCCCTCATGCTCCAATGCGGCCCGGCCTGCGGTGTGATACCTCACTCTGCCACGGGCAGTGTCAGCGGGGCTCAGTGGCTGGGGTTTGGGCAGCTTTTGCACCTTTGGTAACAGCACCTGTGCTTCTCCAGCGCCTCCGTGGTCTCTTCAAAATAAGCTTTCAAAGGCTTGGGTGTTCATTAATCTATGATGGATTTGCCGACCTTTGGGTCTGATACCCGTGTTTATCCTCTAACCATCACCCATCATCAAAGAGATTGTGTCCCTCCACTGGGGACCAGGAGGACAGCTTTGGGGGAGGGCGGGAGACGGGGTGGGGGTGGGGCTCTGTCGTCCTCCCTGAACTACCACTAGCAAGCCTGAGGATCAATTCTGGTTGTTTTTCTCCATTTTCAACTTTTTCCCTTCCTCCTTCACTTAGATTAGGCGAAAAGTGCCAAGATTTGGGGTGAATAGCTTCCGTTTTAAGTTGTGATGTTGCACCCTCTTGGGGATGCCCCAGGGCACCAAGGAGACCCACTGGGATGGGGCTGGGCCATGGGACTGCTGGTGGGACCATGATTGGTCTGCTCATTTTCATGGGGATGTACCTTCATCACGAACTCCTGGATCCTGACGCTGTTTCCAGCAACCATGTACCTTTAGCAATTTCATCTTTTCTATGTAAATAGGTTTGCAGTTTATAAATAGCCACACTGGAATTTTACCCTTAGAGCTAATGCTGTCCCAGTATATTACAGAGTATATCTCTTATTCACTGTTGAAGATTTTGCTTCCCGTGTCAGTAGAGAATCTCCCTCCCTGTGACGTGCATTTATAGACACGTATCTGGCACAGGCCTGGGTTTTGAGGCGTCACACGACTCAGCCAGTGGGAGGAGGATGCCAAGCACTGGGGCCCTCTGCTGCTCCCACGCTGTCTGCGCCTGCTCTGCCTCCGCCTCCGCCGACGGCCCACTGGGCTCTGGGATGCTTGTCCCTGTTCGAGTGTGTGGTTGTCGTGGTCTTTGTTCTGGAAAGCCGGTGAGATGGCTTGGAGTGCAGCAGTCTCAACACCGGTGATGAGGTTAGGGGGAGGGAAAACTTCTGGTGACATGAACTGAAGCCAGCGTAGTGTTGCTCCCCGCTGCGGTGGGCCCCGCGCGCCTGCCCGCAGCCCCTGTGCTCATGGGCAGCCACACCCTCAGAAAGAAGACGGCAGCCAGCTCCTCGTGTGATTCAGTTCGTCGGCTTTGAAGTTATATAGGCCTGGGCTCTAGTCTGGCTCCCACTCAGGAACCACTTTTAGGAAGTTCTTACCTCCAAAAGAGCTGAGAAGGTCTTATTTTTGCTAAGCCTTAGTTTACTCTTCTGTAAAATGGGGTTAATAATACCAACCTCATAGGTTTACAGAGAAGATTATGTATCATAATGTACCTTAGAATTTAGTATTTAGAACCAAGAAAACACTAAGAACAGTAATTGTTAATATTATTAATGCATTAATGGTAACATCTAGGAGACAGAAACATAAGTTGCATTAGGCAAAGTATGGCTCTGTGTGCCCTGGGAACAGGTAAGATTTTCCTCCAAGTCTCCATAAGGACAGTGTGAGATGTAGTGACAGTGTCCTCAGCACACAGCATGAGGCCCAGCTCTCACTGACACCCCTGAGTTGGCCACTTATTTGTCCCACAGACACTCACTGAGTGGCAGTGAAAGTCAGACAGAGCCCCTGCCTTCAGGGAGGAGGGGACCGGACATGACAGTGTCATGTGAATAACTCCTACAAGAGAGGGGGGCCGAGAGCCCTGTGGCAGCTCTGGGGAGGGCCGGCTCACCAGGCCGAATGGACCTGGGATAGCTGGGTGGAACCCCCACAGGGATGGCAGCCCTTGGAGAAAGAACCACAGAGGCAGTGTTCTAACCCCCAAGACCAGGGCACAACCAGGGAACTCCACTGGCCTACCTGCTGCAGACCCAGACATGGGGTGTGGGGAGGCTGGAGAAGCTAGCAGGGGCCAGACAAGGCGGGCCATGTATGCTGTGCTGAGGACCTCACAGTTCACCCTAGGAGCCGTTAAAGGAGTGATGCCCAAGCTTTGCACGTTAGAATCACACCTGGGCTGCGTGTAAAACTGATACCCAGCTTGTATGCTGTGCCAACTAAATCACAATGTCAGGGTGATGGCCAAGCCCCAGTGCTTTTTGAAGACCCTCAGATAACTCTGTGTGCAGGAAGGTGGGAACCACTCAGTGATATGCTGATAAACCGGTTTTCGTAGGGCCAGGAGGGGGAGGTTTTGATTTGCAGCAGTTGCCCATTCCTGTGTGTAAACACTCCCATCGTGGCCAATTTCAAGCTACCAACTTATGTCAGGGAACTTGGAGCTGGGAAGAGATGCATACACAATCGGCTTGTGAGCCCCGGAGCATGGCCCTGTGGGCTCCCAGGTGTTAGTTTGGAGAGAGAAGGTGGAAGGTAAAGCCACCAGGTGGAACTGTTGCAAAATTCTCAGTGAGAGCCTTGGGCAGCCTTATCTAGGGGAGGGGGCAGATGCAGGGGAGACTAGGAGATGCCACTGGTGATTACAGGCATTGGTGGGGGGGCTCTCAGTGCTGTGTGGGTTCTGTTCCACATAGCCCAGCGTTCATGAGACCTTGGTTAGTCCCCGAGGCCGGTCTGTGGGATTGAACTGATGACTTCAGGGACCAGAAAGGAGAGACTGGCCAAGTGTCCACCCGGCCAGGAGCAGGGGTGGTGGCTGCAGGGGAAGGAGGGGACCATTGTTCAGTGTGCCATTGCCAGTGGTGCTTTCTTTCCAGCCCCTGACGGAAGTGCCTGCTTGAGGCCCTAACACGGTGGCCTCAGGACAAGGTAACACCAGAGAGGAAAGATACGGGACAATGGTGGAGGCAGGGCCCCAGCTGGGGGAGGCAGAACATGAGGCCTGAGGCCACCAGGGGAAGGGGAGGTAGAGGAAGGGTGGCCTGAGGAGAGAACCCCCAGGCCCTGTCCACATTGGGAGGTGGGAGAGGCAGCCTGAGGCCATGATGCCCAAGGAGGAGAGGGCCCTGTGGCTGTGCTGGGACCGAGCTCGTTTTCATGGCCTCATCCCCCACAGGCATCTGCAACCTGAGCAAAAAGGAATAGAGGAAGATGAGCAAGTCAAAATCAGAGCTTCTCAAACTTTAGCATGTATGTGTGTGTGTATGTGTGTAAACATGCACACACACATACATGCAGGAATCACCTGGAGAGCTTGTTAAAACACAGGTCCTTGGCCTCACCCCCGGAATTTCCATTCAGTCAGTCAGAGCTTTCTGGGGGAGGCTGATGCTGCTGGTCCAGGGACCACACTTTGAGAACCATTAGGGTCAGGGGTCTTTTCTGCACATTTACTGCCCTGGTCCTTCGCTGTGGCTGGTGCTCTTGACCTCTTAGTGTTCCCAGGTGGGTTTGTCATCAGCAGTGACATTGGACTAACTGCTGTAGGGGCTAGGAACATGCCCAGCACAGCCTGGCTAGCCCCAGCCACATGGATGGTCAGCAAAGTCGGTGAGAGAGACAAGGCAGAGGCTTGGGAGGGACGTGCCCTGGCGCCGTGGCCTGTGCCATTTTCTGCCACCGGCGGCTGCTTCCCTTCTGGTCCCCACCTTCCCTGAGTCCTGCTGAGGCGGTTGAGGGCCTGCAGCCCTGTTACCCTGCTTGTTCTCAGTTCCTAGTGGCCATTTCCATCAAACTAAGGTGCACTTGTTATGCAGACGTGATAAAAACCTTGGAGTGTGTTTCTAGGTCTTTCCATGGTGATCCCGGTTGGGTGGGAATCATTCAGGGCAGAGAAATTGGGATCTCCGTCTGTTTCCCGTCTTTATGGTCCCCTGTGCTGTGCTGACGTGGGGGTCAGGGTGTGCTCACTAACTCAGCCCTGACTGGCCATGCAATTTGTAATGAAACTAAGATAATTTTGATAATGGGAGGAATTAGAACCTAGATGTTGGACATTCCTGAGTCTAGTCACCTGTGACTGAAATTTCTACCTGTTCAGAAGAAGAAACTTTGGGTTATAACTCAGGGACAGACAGATCGACACTAGTCCTAGAACTTAGCACCACTAAAAACCAGGCGTCTGTGCCCTGAACCGATGCTTTTCTGCACACTCTTGACTGTGTTCCCATGGGAACAATTCTAAAAACAGCTGCAGCTTATCTCTGAAGCCAGGGGAGAGTTCTTGCTGTGACTGACACGGTGACCCTGGGCAAGCAGCTCCTCCTGTCGGGCTTTAGC
This sequence comes from Manis javanica, assembly GCF_040802235.1. Lineage (NCBI taxonomy): Eukaryota > Metazoa > Chordata > Mammalia > Pholidota > Manidae > Manis > Manis javanica. The sequence goes on from NC_133168.1 coordinate 72,490,289, forward strand.
CCTCAGCGATCTCAGGAGGTAGCGTGGAGGACCGGAGGACCGCTGTCTACCAGTGCCTTCCTGTAAGTTGGGAAGGAGAACTGGGGCTGACTTGGCCTGGCTGCAGGACGGAGCAGCCTGCTCAGAACCCAGGGCTTGTGGAAGTTCGGCGAATTAAGCATCACATTTCCTCAGCCAGGGGTTGTTGGCTACTGGGAAAAGGAGAGCAGAACAAACACAGCAGCAAAATGGAGGCGTCTTGGTTGAGCCTCTCAAGATTCCCGAGGTTTCTTGGGACCAAAATGGACTTGGGACTTTATTTGAAGTATCAATGAGATGGACAAACCTAACCCCAGTACTTTCTAAACCTAATGATAAGAAACCAATTTTCTAGATGGGCACTTTCCTTAAGTATGAATAGGTATTATTACCTTGGTGTTAAGAGTTGTAAAATAACACGTCATATGTATTCACTGATGGTGAATTAGTGATGGTATGGGCGAATCTAATGACTCCACTTTTACAAGGCCCAACAACAGACAAATTTAAATAGCACATTTAAAGAAACTTGTTGTCATGAATAATTCCAGGCCTACAGAGCAGCTGTAAGATCAGTAAAGAGAGCCCTTATATCCTTTACCCAGATTTGCTAAATGCAAGCCTCTTGTCACACATGCACCGGCTGGTACTCATTTTCTGAACCACTGGAGAGTGGGTTGCCTTCATTGTGTCCCCTCTTCACAGGTCAGGATGTTTTCCTAAGAGCAGCTATACCCCCATCCATCCTCACAGCGCAGGCACACTGCCAGGGACCATAACGGCTCATGGCTTCAGTGCGCAGGCCCTGCTCCAGACCACCCATTGACTCAGTAATGCCCTCAGAGCGCCTTCTTCCCTCAGGCCAGGAGCATTTCCTGTACTTGGGGTCACATCACTAGTCTCTCTTTATCTGGATCAATTCCTCCACCTTTCTGTCTCTTGTGACGTTGACATTTTTGGAGAAGGTAGACCTTTTTCTCTACATCGAAGGGGCCTCATTTTGGTGTTTCCTGGTGTTTGTTACAATCAGGTCCAGGGTGTGGATCCCTGCCTCCAAGTCCTCCTCAGTGTGTTCAGTCTGGAAGCCCACAGTGTCCATCGGCCCCTCATTAGTAATTTTGGTCATCTGGGCAAGGAGCTAGTCAGTCTCTTCACTTATCATTATTTTGTTTTCTTTTTCAATTAATAAGCAAACTACGGGAGACTCTTGGGACCATGCTAGCATCCTGCTCCTCGGCTAACTCTTCCTTAACATTTATGACCAACAGGTGGTTTTTGCTGAACAGCTCTTTACTATGATATTGTACAATAATTTTCCACCACTCCCCACATGGTATTCTACCACAAAGAAGAGCCTCCTCGCCTTCCTGCCCACCCACCCATCCACTCACTTGTCCACCTGCCCACCCACCCATCCATCTGTCCACTCCTCCACCTGTCTAGCCAGGTTTCATGTGTGTAGATTCATGGGTTCCTGTTTTGTTCCTCAGGCTTTATCCATTATTTTCCTTGTCAGATTGTCCCAGATTTGTCCAGAGAAGGCTCCTTCAAGTGGGCTCCAATAATGCTATGTAGTTTTAAGTTTGTTTTTTGAACTTCCAATGTGAAATAGGTAGTTCTAAGGAACAAGATTAAAAATTCAAAGTTTGCAGGCAGTTATAACTCAGGTTGCAGGGCCAAGGTCTCTGGGGTTGCAGGGGAGGCTGAGCGGTGGCTTCTCTCTCTCTGGTTGGCTCTGCTGCACCTCTGTGCTTGGAAGGGTCTGCAGATCTGCTGCGGGCCTCACCTCTCACCCTGAAATTTCCCTTCTGTCTGTGGAGGAGCTCCAGCCAGCAAGCTTCATGCTGCAGTTGGGACCCAGCCGCAGCAGAGCTGCGCTCAGATGTCTGGCCCTGAGTTCAGGGCCTGGCCGTCCTGAGCCGTGAATGGGTCCCCAAGGGGCTGCCTGGCTGTCCTGTGGGGGTGGGCTGGTGGTGGGAGGGGGCTTGGAAACCCTCAGTTCTGGGTTCAGAGCAGGAGGAATCACTGGTGGTGTTTCTCTTCACTGCAGGTTGGCTCCCATCATCTGAGACTCAATAGAGGCCTGGAAGCCAACGCCCCTGCTTTTGACAGGTAAGGTGTGACCCCATCCTAAGCCTGTTGTGCTCAGGAGTCTTCCTGCCTTCAGACACCGGCACAGGCCACAGGTGCAGCTGGAGGGGGAGGCCCCAGCCTGGGATCAAAATTTGCCTTTTACTTTGGCCCTTTATGCAGAAGGGAATGGGGTTTTTACTTGCTCTCAGGTTCCTGAAAGTTCATTCATAAAGACTCAGGTACCACTTTGCAATTACTTATCTTATCCACATGTTTATGGGCTTTTAAAAAAAATTTTTTTAAGAACATTAACGTAGACTTAAAATTTTTAAATCCTTTTAGTGTATGTCTGTGTATATATATGTATGGTGTGTGTGTGTGTGTGTGTGTGTGTGTGTGTGTGTGTGTGTGTGTACACCCAAGGGAATAAACCCTCTCTTTCCTCACATGTGCCCCTCCCCTAAGTCTAGAGGTAAACTTAATCTCTTCTGTGAGTCACTGAAAAACTTTCTGAGACCGTAAGTTCTTTTACAGGCAGTTAATTGCTTAAAATCGGGCTTACAGGAAGTTCCCTTTTTCATGCTTTCTAACTGAAGCTGGACTGATTCTGTGCTCTCACGCTGGTGGAAGGGGCAGCCCTCATGCCGGGTGCCAACCCGGCTTTCGTTTCAGTGATGTTTGGGGGTGACGCTTTCTCTACCATGGAGGGGCGCTGAGGAGCAGGCCGCATCACCCTCTAGGGTGCCCCAGATCTCTGGGACATCACCAGCCTCTTAGGAATTTCTCAGTTCTTAGATGCGTTTGGACCAGAGTAAAGCCCAACCCCACCACCCTGGACAAAACCCTTCCTGTGGGTTGTTTGAATGCCACCAGAGTACTCTTCTGTTATTGGCAGTGCTGAACTCTGGCTTTGCTACTGCCTGTCACCTCTCTGCCAGGTGTGGAGGGCGGGACTGAGCAGGCCTTGGGCTGGGCCTGCTGGCATTTGCACTGGAGCCCTACGGGGTCACATGTCTGCTCCTCCCTCCTCCCTCAGCCTGCAGCTGCCTGTGTCCAGAATTCGGGTGTGGCCTTCAGGATGTATTTAACCATTGGCCCCTCAGTTATGCCCTGAATATGAGGAGGAGGCTGCCATGTACAAATCTGACTCCTTAATGTCCTCACCTCCTGCAACTTCCCGAGCCACTCCATGAAACAGTGACAGATGGGTCAGCAGGGAGGAAGGCCTGAATGCAGGTCCCTGATATGCAAGTATTTTCCTAAAGCCGAAACTCTGCCCTCCCTTCCAGTTTGGGTTAGTTGTAATGAAATGCAACTTCAGAGAAAAGTTGGGACACTGAGCTTGACAGCTCTCCTGCCAGTTTTTCTAGTTTTGAGAAGGAAGGTACTAAGTGAAATAAGAGATTAATTGCAGAGACATGCTCATTGCATTTGGAAGGCTCTGCTCATGAGGCCAACTTAGCTATTCTAGACTTAATGGTACTTTATAGAAAGTGTAGAGCATCCTTTGTATAATACTAGGGTCCAAGCCTTCATGCAAACAGACCATTCACGTGCTTGCCCCTGACAGTAAGTCCCTGGCAGCCATGGTGGTGGGGGGAGACTGGTTTTCTGCACCCCCATTTTAGGTCCTGGGGAACAACTCATCCTGGGCCTCTAGTGCCAAGGAGGGCCCTGCTCTACTCTCCCCTCAAGGGTGGGACGTCAGCCTGAGTCCCAGGGGGATGGGTCATGTGCCGCCCTGCTCCGTTGCAGACATATGGTGCTTCTGAAGGAGCAGTACGGGAAGCAAGTGGTGGTGAACCTGCTGAGGAGCCGAGGCGGAGAGGAGGTGCTCAACAGAGCCTTCAAGGTAACGCATCCCCCAAGGACCAGAGTGGGGCAGGGCCGCTGGGAGGCTGTTCTCGCGGCTCTCGCCATGTTGGGGGAGTTCCTCTTCCACCAGCTCTACAGCATTAGGTGATTCGAGCTCCTGACGCATGAAGTTTCATTTTTATGAACTGATGGCTGGAAAATTTGCTCAAAGTCACAACAAAGCATCTGCTCCAGCTGCATTTCCTCCCGAGCTCCTAGTGGGGCTCGAGGACTCGGGACGGCCAGGCCTTTCCCGGGCTTTCTTGGACACACACACTCATATACACACATGTTTGGGCTTGGCCCAGCGCATCCCTGACCTCCTCGGGCGACCCCGGCTTGCCCTCCCATTCCTGGGTCTGGCTTGGCTGCTGGTGGCACCTCCAGGTCAGCCCACACACACACCTGCAGGGCTTGTGTGCCTGGCAGGGCCTTTAGAGCCCCTGCTTGGTTTAAAGCACAGAATCTTCCCTAACTTCCTCCTGCTAACTAGGAGATCTTCATCCCTGTTTGAGCTGACCCTGAAAGCTGCTTCCTGTGTCCGGCTCCCTGGGGCTCCCCAGTGCACACGCAGGGGTGTCGGGAGAAACATGGACAGGGGAGGAAGCAGGGAGCAAGGGGCTCCCCCCGCCCAGCCTGGGTCTCTCCCAGTTTCTGACCTCCTGTGTATATCAGTCTGCTACTAATGAAAAGCTCCAGAAACAGCTGTGGGTGCCTGCCTCCACATTCCTACTTGAGTCACCCAGGTCTCTCTGTTTAAAAAGGAGAGAGAAAAACCAGGAGAAAAGCCCTCTGGTTCTTCGAGGGCCGAGGAAGCCCATTATGGTGAGAGTTAGAAGTCAGGCCTCCTCTCCCAGGGAATGGAGTTCACTGCCTCCCTGGCCCCTGGCCCCTGGCAGCTAAATCCAGCTGGGTGCTCATTATACTCTGCCTAGAAAAGGTTGGAGCAGGTTTTCTGGTGGCCAGTCTCACTTGGCCAGACCTGCTTTTCCTGTTTGGTTTGCTGCTATTGGCAACAAGCTCCTACAGTATCTCCCCTCCCACCCATCTTGGCAGTAATGTTGGCAGCTTATTTTAAGGGACAAGAGGGAAAAAAAAAACCCAGAGAATCTCTTTTCCCTTTATCTTGAGTTATGGGGAGAAGACGTTCTCGGGACCCCCTGTCAGCTGGTGGACATGCCCCCTGCACTGACGCTCTTATGTCACAAGAAGGGCAGGAGATGGCAGTGTTCCCGTGGCCCAGGTCGGGGAGGACCAGCTCCTGGGCAGGTAGGAGGTAAGAGGTGGCCACTCTGCCTGGAGGTGTCACATGGAGCCTCGGCTCCCTTACACGTCAGCTCTGCCACGCTGAGGTCCACGCGCTGGCAGCTGGCCTGCCCCTGGCCATTATGAGGCTGCAGCTGGACAGGGCCTTGCTCCAGGGTGTAAGGCCCATGAGTATACTATTCAGTTCACCAACATCTTCAAAGCAAGACTTTCTTTGCTTCCCCATGCCCTGTTTCACATTTTGATTCACGGTAGGATGGATACCTTGAGTTGTAGGGACCAGACAGCCCCAAGTCCTTCTAGTCCTTCCAGGTCGTTGGACCCTCTAGACAAGCCTGAAGTGAAGCCACGCGGGACGGTGCTGGGTTGGGGAGGCCTGGGGCCGGGTGCCCTGGGAAGATTTATCCTTTACCGTGCAACTGCCTCCTGTGCAAGGGAGGCCTCTGCTCAGAGCACCCAGCTGCCTGGCACCCACCTGCTGGGCCTCCCACCTCTGGTCCCTCCTCCACTCCGGTTCATGTGCCAGGCTAGGCCCACTGGCCCTGTCACCCATCTCCCCCATGACGTGTCAGTGGCCTGTGCTTCCTGCCCCTCCCCTCCTGGGGACCCAAAAGACCTCAAATGGGAGGCTTGGCCACTTCTGAGCAGAGATCCCCCCAAGAGGCTTGCCCTTGGTAGGGTGGAACTGGTCGCAGGGCACCAGTGAGCCTGGTGCACTGCCCTGTCCCTGACGGGCTGGTGGCCCTTGGCCCCTGAAAGACAAACTGGCCCTTCCCTCTTCTGTGGCCTCCGAGAGCCCTGCAGGAGGTGGGGTCCTGCCCTGGGGGCTGCACTGGCTCCGACTGTCTTTTGCCCAAGGTGGACCTTCTGCCCTTCTGCCCTTCTGCAGGCGAGATGCTCTTTGTGGTTTTGTCCCTGGGCTGTGCTTCTCTTTCAGGGTCAGGACTGATCAACCGCTCAGTCACCCATGAGCTTTGAAACTAACCACGAGCTCTAGTGAGTGACGTGGTTGGCCCCGCGGATCCCAGCTGCGGGAGGAAGTTTCCGGTCACTGCCTTCCTCTTTCCTCTGCCCTGCAGCCCACTCCCTTTCCCCTTCCAGAAACTGCTCTGGGCTTCCTGCCACGCCAGCGACACGCCTATGATAAACTTTGACTTCCATCAGTTTGCCAAAGGCGGGAAGCTAGAGAAATTGGAGAACCTGTTGAGGCCCCAGCTAAAGCTCCACTGGGATGACTTTGGCGTGTACACCAAGGGCGAGAATGTAAGTCCACGGTGAGTCCACCTGCGTCTCCGTCCTCCTGCCGGGAGAGATGCCCGAGTGGCAGGGGCTCTCCTGGGGTGGGTGCCTTCCTGCTGCTTGGCTGTGCTCACAGCTTCCTGGGCCACTGGCGTGGTGGTTTGGGGGACCCAGGGTTCCAGCCTTCTCCTTTCCCTTGCTGCCATCAGAACATGCTTCTGAATTTTGCAGTAGATGATAAAGCATGGTTTCCTTACAAAATAAATGTAATCAAGGAAACTAGTTATAATGGAGCCATGGGGACCAGGTAACTTATTGTCCAAACTATGATGAAAGCCTGTGAGAGTAAAGGGGCACAGCTGGTGTGACCCCACTGCCCAAGGAACTTGGGGTGGTGTGCACTTCCCTGCTTAGAGCTACAAAGAAAATGTCCAGTTTCTTCAAATCACAACACAGCTGGCCCTTGAACAGTGTGGGTGTTAGGTATACTGACTCGCCACACAGTTGAAAATCCACATATAACTTTTGATTCCCCCCAAATGTAACTACAGATAGGCTACTGTTGTTGGGAAATATTACCAAAAAACATAAATTGTCAATTAACATATATTTTGTATGTGCATTATATACTATGTTCTTAGAGTAAACTGGAGAGAAAAGGAAATGTTATTAAGAAAATTCTAAAGAGGAGAAAATACAATTGCAATACTTGCAAAAATTTTGAAAAACTTTTTGTATTGACAATTGAAAAAAGTCTTTGTATTGGAAGTATTGAAAGCATCCACACAAAAGTGGACCCACCCAGTTTAAGAGTCAGCTAAACAGTCAATCCGCATTATCACTTTCTGTATTTGCAAATTTGCCCGTTCACTAAGATGTATTTGTAACCCCCAAATCAATACTTAGGGAACTTTCAAGGTCATTCACAGACACGCTCACAACTGTGAAAACTTTGAGTTGCTGAAGGAGGAACGAGGCAGAACAACTATGCCTTCCTGTCTCAGCATTCCTACTATAAATAAGTGTCCTTTTCACAATCTACTTAGTGCCGTGTCTTCACGTTTTTGTGCATTTTGTTGGTGGTTTCACTGTTTAAAATGGCTCCCAAGTGTAGAGCTAAGTGCCGTCTAGTGTTCCTAAGCTCAAGAAGGCTGTGCTGTGTCTTATGAGGAAAATGGGTGTGTGCGAGAGGCTTTGTTCAGGTCGAGTTATAGTCCTGTTGGCCATGAGTTAAGTGTTAATGAATCAACAGTATATATTAAAGCATCTTTAAACAGAAATACATGTAAGACAAAGCTGTGTTGATTAGTTGATGAAAATGTGTGACCAGAGACTCACAGGAACCTAACCCTGGATTTCCCCTAAGAGCAATGGTTCAGCATTTGGTATTTGGTAATAGTTGAATAAACTGATTGTTCCCAGCAACTCCCTAGAATATAACCACGGCACATAACAAGCATGACCGTGCTTTACGGCAGCTCAGCTGCCCGGGCTGTTGGAGGTGTGCTCTGGGGCCTGCTGCTACCCCTACAGAGCTGGGCCCATTGGGATGTACTTGGGGGTTCTGGTGGGCTGCTAGGGAGGGGGCAAGGTTTGGTATGTGTTTTCCTCCCGTGTCTATAGTCAAACATAGGCCATTGTGCTACAGCTACTGCTCCTTTAAACATAATACATAACTGTTTGCATTTCTTGTTTCCCAAGTTTTCAGAAAGGCACTTTGCGAATGAACTGCCTTGACTGCCTGGACCGAACCAACACAGTGCAGGGCTTCATTGCACTCGAGGTCTGTCCTTGTCCCTGCCACGGTCCCTCAGGCCACCTGTGTCATTTTTGTGATTTCAGTGGGGACAGACTTGTCTGAACACCTTGATTGGTGACACTGGCTAATGTTCTAACTCTGGGGAGGTGGGACAGGGATGTGCTGGGCTTCTAGAGAGTTTTCCTGGGTGGCTGGCTTGCACACCCCACAGTGTACTGTAACAGGCACACTTCCTCACAGGCTTTTTGGAATGCATCCCAGACATTCCTGGTTGACTTCTGCTGACTCACTGCTGGGAGGAGGGGTGGGGTCAGTGCTACCTGCCGGCTACGCCTGGGTCAGAGTGAGGGGGTTAGAAGAGGGCTGGATGGAATGATAGCATTAGGTAAAGTTGAGGTGAGCTATGGTGGGAAGCCCATTTTCCTCTGGAGGGGCCCAGAGTGATCCACAGTTGGCCAAATAAGCAGCCCCCTGGGATGGCACCTGGTGATGCTCACCCAGGGTGGCTTCCCCAGGACAGCTGTCTCTTACTTCTCACCCAGGTCCTTCACCTGCAGCTCGAGAGCCTCGGGCTGAATTCGAAGCCCATTGCCGAGCGCTTTGTGGAGTCCTTCAAAGCCATGTGGTCTCTGAATGGGCACAGCCTGAGCAAGATGTTCACGGGCAGCCGGGCCCTGGAAGGGAAAGCGAAGGTAGGAGCAGGGCCGCGGGGTGGACGGGGCGTGGGGGCTGCACAGACCCTCTCTCACAGCCCGCGGCCTGGCTTGCGGCAGGTGGGGAAGCTGAAGGACGGGGCCCGGTCCGTGTCGCGCACTATCCAGTCCAACTTCTTTGACGGCGTGAAGCAGGAAGCCATCAAGCTGCTGCTGGTTGGGGACGTCTACGCCGAGGAGTCTGCAGACAAAGAAAGGGTGCTCCTGGACAACACGGCCCTGCTAGGTAAGGGGCTCCTGTTCCACTTCCGCGGGTGTCCGGCTGCCCTGCCTCCCGGAGAACATAGATTTTGAGGGAGTGATGCTCACCAGCCCGACCCACCCCCCATGTAATCCTAGACTGTGTGCGGCAGACTCCCTGGAGCTGTAGGGCAGAGGGAGGGAGCTTCTGTGGTCTTGACTCCTGGCCCATGACTTCAGCTTGACCAGTCGGCCTAAGCAGCTTGCAGCAGCTGTGTTTTGTATTCTCTTGTGAGATCATCAGTCCTGTGTGACCATAAGAAGAGGCAGAAGAAAGACTCAGAAAAAAACAATTTATTCTTCCTAAGCAGGGACACACACAGACTGAAAGCAAAGGGATGGAAAAAGATATTCCATGCAACTAGAAATGAAAATTGGTGTAGCTAAACTCAGAGCAGATGAAATAGACTTCAAAATAGACTATAATAATAGACGAGGGCTAATCCTAGTAGAAGACATAACATTTATAAATATGCAGCCAACAAAGGAGCACCAAGATATAGAAAGCAAATATTCAGGGACCTAAAGAGAGAAATTGACAGCAATACAATGACAGTAGGGGACTTTAACACCCCACTAACATCAGTGGACAGATCATCTGAACAGAAAATTAATAAGGAAACATTGCCCTTAAATGACACATTATACCAGATGGACTTAATAGATAAACACAGAACATTCCATCCTGCAGCAACAGGGTACACATTGTTCTCAAGTGCCCTTGGGACATTCGCCAGGATAGATCACATGTTTGACACAAACCTCAATCAATTCATATCAAGAATCTTCTCTGAACACAATGGTATGAAACTAGAAATAATTACAAGGAGAAACCTGGAAAAAAACCCCACAAAATGTGGGGATTAAACAACATGCTATGCTACTGAACAACCAGTGGGTCATCGAAGAAGTCAAAAAATATCTACAGACAAATGAAAACAAATACAACATACCAAGATCTTTGGAATATGGCAAAAATGTTCTAAGAGGGATGATCCTAGCACTAGAGGCCTACCTCAAGAAAGAAGAGAAATATCAAACCAACTTTATACCTAAAGATGGTAGAAAAAGAACAAAGGAAGCCCAAAGACAGTAGGAGGAAGGAAATAATAAAGATCAGAGCAAAAATAAATGAAATTGAGATGAAAAAAAGCAATAGAAAAGAACAATAAAACAGCTGTTTCTCTGAAAAGATAAACAAACCTTTAGCTAGACTAACCAAGAAAAAAGAGGCTTCAAGTAAACAAAAGGAGAAATGAAAGAAGAAATTACAGTGGACACCACAGAAATACAAAGGACCATAATGGAATACTGTGAACAGTAATATGCCAACAGAATCGAGAGGCCACCGTTAAAGTGTGAGTTAAACCCACACCTATATGAACAATTAATTTACAACAAATGAGCTAAGAGTATGGAGAAAGGACAGTCCCTTTAGTAAATGGTGCTGGGAAAACTGGACAGCCACATGCAAAAGAATGAAACTTATACTATACCAGAATTAAAGATGGATTAAAGACTTGAAGACATGAAGCCATAAATTTCTTAGAAGAAAACCTAGGCAATAAGCTCCTGGACATAGTCTTAGTGTATTTTTGTGGCTCTGACTCCAAAGGCTAAGGAAAAAAAAGCAAATGTAAGTAAATGGGATTACATCCAACTCACACTAAAAAGCTTCAGCAGAGTGAAAGAAACCACCATCAAGATGGAAACGCAATGTAGTGAAGGAGATAAATTTTTGCAAATCATCTCTTCGTCAAGGGATTCATAGCTAAAATATAAATTAGAAAACTCATACAACTCAACTACAGAAAATGGACAGCCTGATAAAAAAGACATGTAGATGGCTAGCAGGCACATGAAACGATGTTCAGTATCACTAATGATTAGGGAAATGCAGATCAAAACCACAATGTGAAACAAGTGTTGGAGAGGATGTGGAGAAAAGGGAACCCTCCTGCACTGATGGTGAGAATGTAAATTGGTGTGGCCACTATGGAAAGCAGTATGGACATTTCTCAAAACATCAAGAATATGATCCACCTATTCCACTTCTGGGATTCATGTAAAGAATGTAGAGACACGTATTTGAAGAGGTGTATGCACCCTTATTGTTGGGGGTGATGAGGGTGCCCTCCTCGGTTCTTGTCCCCACCACAGCAAAGAAGGGCAGAGACAAGTAGTGAAGCAGAATGAAAGTTTCATTTGAATATACTCTAAGGGAGGAACGGGCTAGAATCAGGGTAGATAAACACAGGTTTACTTGCTTATCTGGAGTAGAACAGAGGGTGAAGACTTGTGCTTAAAGTCTGGAAAATAGAATGGAATAAAGTGACAAAAACCCACTGGAAGAGCACAGAGACCAAGTGTAATAAGTTGAGCAGTAAAAAGTCTTGAAAATACACTCCAAAAAAGGGGAGTGCGGGCAACCTCGGAGAGGAGGAAGTGCACCCAGAAACTGAGATTCTGTCTTTTAAGGCTTTCAAGAATGGGGAAAAGGTAATGGGTCTGGGGCGTAGGCTTGTCAGGCGGCCTCATCTCATGATTCTATCTCTGGTGAGAGACAGTATGCCACGGTCTATAGCCGGTCCTCTGGGCGATTCTGTAGGACAAACCTTCTGTTTCTAAGACAGTGGCCACTCTCAAATATTGAACACATCAGTTAAGACTGCCTTGACTTAAGATAAGTCATTGGCTGAATCTAACTTCCTGATTCTCTTTCAAAAGTAAAATCTTAGCCTTAAGGTAAGTCTCCCTGTTCTTATTATACTAATCTCATCATTTTTTAGGAAAATGAATCATGATGCTTGCCCCTTTTCTCTGCCCTATCTCACCTGCATTAGCTGGAGCAAGTCTCTAGGTCAGCCCAGATTCAGAGCATGTGGAATGAACTCACACTGCAAAGGGTGTGAGTTCTCTGGATCCCTGGTTTAATCTGATTAACTCCTTGAGTTCTTGGTGAGCCTCACCCTCTTTACATCCCACTCTTATCTGTCTTTCTGCCTAACACTTATGTTCACTGCAGCAGTGTTTAACAATAGCCAAGAAATGGAAATGACCTAAGTGCCCATCCATGGATAAATGAATAAAGAAGATGTGGTACACATGCACAATGGAATACTATATAGACATAAAAAGAATGAAATCTTGCCATTTGTGAAAGCATGGATAGTCCTTGAGGGTATTATGCTAAATGAAATAAGTCAGAAGGAGAGAGACAAATACTATATGTGGGTAAAATTGCAATATTTCCAGAATCTCTCACTTGGCCTTAGTCCATTTCCACATCAATAGGTGTTTACAAGGGGTAGAGAGAACCTGTTCTCTTCTTAGTCCATCTCCACATCAGTAGGTGCTTCCTAGGGGTGGGTGGAGAGGTGAGCTCGGGTTGGAGAGAGTCGAGAGACGGAGAGAGAGGCAAGCAAGAGAGGCGGCCAGAGAGAAAGACGGACACGGAGCCAGGCCTCCAAATAAAGGTTATTTCCCCTTGACTGATTTCAGCTTCATAGGTTTATTTGCCCTGGGCTGGTAACACACTTCTGCCCTGGGAGTTATACCATATGATTTCACTCACATGTAGAATCAAACAAATAAATGAGCAAAATAAAAGCAAACTCATAGAAACAGAGAACAGATTGGCAGTTACCAGAGGGGACGTGTGTGGAGGTGGCATAATGGGTGAGGGGTGCCATTGTTTGGTGATGGGTGGTATCTAGATTTCTAGTGGTGATTACTTTGTGGTGCAACAGATGTCAAATTATAATACACCTGCAAGCCAGATAATGTTATATGCTAATTTTATATCTATTTTTGAAAAGTTTATTTAACTCACAGGTTCTAGAGCTGGGGGAGGAAGAGACACAGCACACTGCCTACCACACATGGAGAAGCCCCAGGCAAGGGGCACGGGTGCTCAGGCCACAGCCTTTGCTGGGGTTTTCTTTGTCAGGGTTCTTCGGGAAAGGCAGCACGGGTGAACAGCCTGAATAATTCCAGTGGAATTGGCTGTGGCTGACGGTACCTGGTCCTGGTGTGAGTGAGGCAGAAGAATACCGCCTCTTGGTATGCAGCCTGAGGACACTGTTGTGACCCTGGGTTTTGGTTAGTGCTTTGCTGAGTCAAGGATTGGCCAGCCCCACCCAGGACAGGCAGTGTCTCCCCAGCCAGAAAGATGTCAAGCATCATAACACACAGAAAGTAAAAACACATATACGATACCAGCCATCTGTGTTTCCCAGGAGCCTGTGTTTTCTGTCCTGGAGGGGAGCCCACTCTCATACTTTCTTAGTTGGGTTATTTTTCCAAGTCCAGAGGAGGGGAAAAATGAGGCCTCTGTAGGAGTGGGCGCACTATTCTAAAAGTGTTGCTTTCTTTGAATGCTAGCTCACACCAGAAACCTGTTCTCACCCTGACTGCGTTCTTGGCCCTATTGCCAGGTAGCATCTGTCTCAGGGGGTCTCCATGCGGGTGGCCCCAGGGCCCCGTGGAGGTGGGGGAGGAGAAGAATTGTTGGTCATCTCCTGCTGCTTTCTGGGGCAAGCCTGGCACGATCCCATCAATAACTAGAGGTTTCTTTCCCTCTTTTTTTTTTCAATTGGAGTATAACTGACATATAACATATTAGTTTCAGGTATATGATTCCATATTTGTATACATTGGGAAACGATCACCACAGTAAGTCTAGTTAACATCTGTTGCCACACATATTACAGAAGTTTTTTCTTGTGATGAGAACTTTTAAGATCTACTCTCTTAGCAACATTCAAATATGCAATGCAGTTGCTTTTGAAAAATCAGTTTGCCCATGTTTAAAATGGTTTCACAGCCATTTTCTGGATTCGTTCCTCCAATGGGAAGTTGTCATTTGGTTTCTAATAGCCTCAGTGATATTTGTGTCTACCCTGGAAATACGGCCAGCTCAGCAGAAGCTGAAGGGAGGGCTGAGTGATACATACATAATACAGTGAGTGTTATTTGCTGCAAGGTAGATACAACTTAGGTTTAGGTTAAGTCACTAAAAAGTGGAATATATTTTGGCTAACTAGAGGATAGACATGGCTCAGAGTAATGACTTTTTAAAAGCTGAGTCTGAGGTAAAACAAAACATTCCAGGCATGTGGATGCAAGGTAGAAAACGCAAAGACAGGTATGAGATGTTTAAAGTTGTATATAGATATTTAAGATAACCTAAGTTGCAGTGTCCCCTGGCTTAAATTCCCTCTGGGTCCACATGGAGTAAATGTGGAGGATGAGATTCCTTCCTGGTGGTCTGATGTCACAGCTTCCATGGGTCTGGTCTGTTGTCACAGCTTCCGTGCATCTGGTCCGATGTCACAGCCTCCGTGGGTCTGGTCTGATGTCACAGCCTCCGTGGGTCTGGTTGGGGGCAGGCCATGGAGGGGAAATATCGGGTCCTGTGTTTTCAAGAGTTTGTGGCAGAAATGCCATCAGGCAGTGTCTGGCTGTGGTAGGTTTTAGCCTCCTGTCTTCTTAAGGAGCACACCCTGGCCCGTATCTGTAGGCTCGTGTGTCCATCTCTCCTGATGTGCTTTTGGAATTAGACAAACATGCCCCTTTCATGCTCCCTTCCAGTGACTCCCAGGATCCTGAGAGCTATGTCGGAGCGCCAGTCAGAATTTACAAATTTCAAACCAATCTGTGTTGCCATGGGAACCTGGAACGTGAATGGAGGGAAGCAGTTCAGGAGCAACCTGCTCGGGACCACCGAGCTGGCTGACTGGCTGCTTGACTCACCCACGCTCTCCAGCGTCGCAGAGTCCCCAGGTGAGTGCGGCTATTTTGGTGACAAAGGACAGGTTCCACTGACCCCTGGGTTTGCCTTTCCCATAACCATTGCCTTGCAAAATTTGGCATTTGACATCCTTTTCAGAATGTTTAGAAAGCGCCATGGCCTAACTTCCCAGAACATACCTGGCGAGTTAACTGTTTGACGCCTCCTCTTTTTCAAATGTTTGAAAGTGCTTTCAAAGCTCTAAATCTCTCTTTTCTCTTCACATAGAGATCCGGCAGTTTAGGCCTTGATCATTAGAGCCTTGTTGTAAGGAGGAAGATAGGGAACCGCGTGAGCCTGCGGAGCTGGGCTGGAGCCAGGCGCTGGTTTCCTGTAGCTACTGGCCAGGAATGTCTGTTCCTGCCTTTTCACAAACCCACTTTTTAACTATATTCATCTGCTCTAAGTAGTTGCCAGAGAATTTGTGTACATTTTAAGAAAAATAATCCCAAACTTGGCACTCACCTCTGACATCATTCAAGGTAAACTCTAATGGCCCCAAAATGCAGGATTGTGGAAGAAATGGTTTTTCTCCAGGGGCCTGGCTTTTTCTGGCTTCCTTGGATTCTGGAAGAGACCATGACCTGGTTCTCTGCCTGGTGGTGTGCAGGACCCTCTCATTCCCAGCATCTGCCCGGCTGGTGCCCGGGCCCCACCCCACTGTCCCAGGCACCGTGTGTGCCCCCCTTGCAGCCTGGGGGCAGGGCGGCTCAAGTCCTTGTTTGTGAGTCACTGGGGTTCTTTGTCAAGGGTGCCCATTCTGAGTACCCCCAGAGCAGGCCCTATAAATGCTGAGGACACTGGTACAACCTCAGCTGAAGACAGTTCCCTCCCCTCCTTTTGGGTTTTCCCTGTTTGGACCACCTAGATGGCAGTCCCCTGGGCAGGACCCCAGCAGTCACTCATTAATGGGGCAAGGCTGGGCCCAGCACCGTGAAAAGTACTTGAGGGGCACAAAAACATGTGAGATGGTGTTGCCCTCACATACTGATGCACGGGGCACTTACCAGGAGGGAAGAAGGACAGCAGGCTTGTGCTCTTACCAGGTGCCAGGCTGGGTGGGTGTTCTACACGGGGTGCCTGACCCCTCATGACCATGCCGTGGTGACTGATGTCTCTGTTGCAGAGGGACAAACAGGTCCAGGGAGGTCAGTAATGTGCCTCAAGAGGCAGGCAGGAATGGCTGTGTGCACAGGGAGCTGGTGGGAAGGTGGGGCTCCATGGGAGCCTCCCCAAGTCGCCAGGGTGAGCACACCGGGGCAGTGGGACACCTGGGCTCAGAGAGGCTGCTGAGGCGCCCTGAGTCAGCTGCCACAGGCCTCTTGGGGTCTAAGCTCCTCTGCTTCCTGCCCTGTCCCCCAGATGACAGCAGCCCAGCTGACATATTTGCTGTGGGGTTTGAAGAGATGGTGGAACTGAGTGCCGGGAATATCGTCAATGCCAGGTGAGCACCCAGTCACCAGGGGTGTAGGACAGTGAAACTCACCCCCAGGTTTTCCTGAGGCCAGAGCCTGGTGGGATACAGTGCTGTCTGCTTCTGAATCCTCTAACTGGCCCTGGATGTTACGCTCTGCAGCTTCCCCAGGTGCAGACATGCCTCCCGGTTCGTCCCTCTCTGCTGGGCAGGAGCTAGGAGGGTGGTTATCACTGCTCTGTGAGCTGGGGGCTGATTCATGCTGGAGCTGGGTGTGCACCTGCGGGGCGTGGGCCGGGGCGGCTGCAGCGCTGATTCACCTTTCCTGGGGAGGGTGACAAAGCATGAGTGGGGAGGAGGGGCTCCTTTCCTCTCCACCAGGGGCAAAGGGAAGAGAAGCACTGCACAGCATTGGGTAGACAATCGACCGGTTCTTTTCTTTTCTACTTCTATTTCACAGAATTTTTCTAAACAGATAATAAAATCTGATTATGTGGCTCTCTTATGAACAAGGCCCTGTGCTGGTTTTCAGGTGGTGTGTGGGGGCAGGTATGTGCTGAGATGCATGTGGCACCACCAGAAATCTATGGGTGGTCTGCTGCAGGATTTAAGGCATGACGCTAATACGGGAATTCGGGCAGTATGACATCAGGTCTGTAAGAAAGAATAAACTAGGGGCTGGAGGAGTGTGTAGGTAGGAGAGCCCACTTCAGCTCACTTTCAACGGCATCGTTCTTTTCTCCTCTAGTACCACCAACAGGAAGGTGTGGGGTGAGCAGCTTCAGAAAGCCATCTCACGCTCTCATAGGTACATTCTCTTGACTTCGGCACAGCTGGTGGGCGTCTGTCTGTATATCTTTGTACGTCCGTACCATGTCCCATTTATCAGGTAAGAACATTTAGTTTACAAACATCTGGGGGAACATGGGATTGTTCTGGTGTTTTGTTCTTTTTCTTCCTCTTCCCCTCCTGCAACAGGAATCAGGACTTACCATTATCCTAGATAAATGTGTCAAAACCCCAAGGAAAAATCAGGCTGAATAGAATATTGTCTAGCAATTAAAATCTGCAGTGGGAACCTTCTAGCTCAGGAAGCTGAACTCTTTTACAAAGAGTGTTTCATGATTGTTGTCACTCAAGCTGAGCTTTGCACAAGGAAAGGGATTTAAAGTTTTATACAGGAAGCCTCTGACCAACAGCTGAGTAACTAACTCATTAGGAAATGCCCATTATTTTGCCCCTTTTAAAAAGATTTTTAAGTAAGATGTGTGCACAGAAATCCTCTGCCACTGTCACCCCATTATGGTGTCTCCAAAGTGACAGGTTTGTAAATATCATGAAGGGAAACCCTTAGGAAGTGTGAAAGTGTGTGTGTGTGTGTGTGTGTGTGTGTGTGTGTGTGTGTGTGTGTATGTGTGTCACTCTTCCCCTCAACTGTCTCAGTCGTTACCTAGGCTCATTTCTGATGCCAGGTATTGAGCTAGCCTTTCCTCCTACCTGGCTGAACACCTCTGCCTATAGTTAAAGGACCACAGGTGTGCACGTGTCTGCTCTTGGAGAGCAAAACTAGGCTTTGTGCTCATGATGCTTTTCTGTGACTTCTGGAAAATGCTTAAGTCCATGTCCCCCAATGGTTTATTATGGCAGCCTGGCAGTGTCCAATGTGAATGAGTAAAGGTCAATAAAGGTTAAAGGTTGGGTCAGGGTAAAGGTTAGAGGTGGATGTGAGAACGGGAGCCATGCTGATGAGCTCCAGATCTCCTGGGGGCCACCTAAGGTCCTGACACCTGTGTCTTTGGCTTCTGCACCTTTGTCCTCGAGCTTGTTTAGCTTGAATGCCTGTTGGCCTGTCCCCTTGTCTGAGTGGTGGTCCCAGGGAGCAGGTGTAGGCCTCAGTCTGCGCTGTAGCCCATGGTCCTGTGGACCGTGTACTTGCTATGTGCATGTAAGTTGGCATTTTAATGTGAGCGGGAGTCAGCATCAAACCACCCACCCAGCCCAGTATAAACAACTAGACGTTTCCTGTTTCTTGAAATGTGCTGATAACTTGATGACACCTCCTGTGCTTTGCCGGGAAACTGGGGGTTTGTGGGGGCGGAGGTGGGAATGGTGGCGTCCCTGCCGCCTCTGCCGGCAACAAGAAGAGAACACAGAAAGCAGGGGTGGAGGTGACTCAGCTTCCCGGGTGCTGTGGGGTCCTTTTGTGAGTGCAGAACACTTAAGAGTTGACGGCGTGGAGCTAATCCTCCACAAAGTCCACAAGGCAGCCGGCCGGTAGGGCGAGGAAGCAGGCCAGGGGAGACGGTGGTGTGGGCGGCGGTCCCATGGGTCACTGTGTGGCTTGGCTGATGAGATGTGATTAAACAGACCGAGCCACTGGTTTCAGGGTTCTCAGAGCCGCAAGACTCATGCTGCCGGCTCTCCTCCTTCGCAAAGCAGGTTTACGCTTTTCCTTCGGAGCTGCTAAGAAGCCACCCACGTGTGCACATTCTCTGTTCCAGGGACGTGGCAATGGACACAGTGAAGACGGGCATGGGCGGAAAGGCGGGGAACAAGGGTGCCGTGGGCATCCGCTTTCAGTTCCACAGCACGAGCCTCTGCTTCATCTGCAGCCACCTGACGGCTGGGCAGTCCCAGGTGAGGGAGAGGAACGAGGACTACCGTGAGATCGCCCAGAAGCTGACTTTCCCCACGGTGAGCGGCGCGGCGCGGCGCTGGGGGCGGGGCCGCCGGTATGGCCGCTGGGTGCGTGCGCGCGCTCGCTGCTCCGCCCAGCCCCGCACGCGACTGTCTGCGCTGCCTGCGCTGCCTGCGCAGGGCTCCTGGAACGGGACCACGGGAGGGTCCTGCCCGTGGGGAGCCCAGCCCTGGAGGGCCCTGGGCCCCTTATTTCCGTATGTTTCCTGAATATGCATTTTTCCAGTTCAGTTCAAGTGAGTGGAAAGGGGAAAAACGAAAGCCAGTGTGTTCGTGTTTTGTCCGTGTTGGTGAAGAACACTTGAATCCAAGCAGTATGAGATTTGGCTTTCTTGAGATTCACAGTCTTCACACTTAAATTCTGCTGTGGCTCAGATAAGAATGACCATTTTTGAAATCCAAAGAGACCCGGGGCCGTCTCTTCTGGGCTCCAGGTCACCAGTGACACGCGTCTTGCCGCCCCCTAGTGGTGTCAGAGGTTTCCGTTCTGCAGCCCCGACCTTTCCAAACAGACTTGAACGTCCTTCCCGTGCAAAGATCACGTGCGCACCTTAGCCTGGTGCAAGCTACCCATTTCCAAACAGTGAGGGGAGATCTCAGCTCTTCTAGCCACGTATTGTAACAGTTTCTGTGACACAGATGGCTGGTTCATGGCTGCCACTGGGTGGTTGGTGGCAGAAGGAAGAGCAAGGGTCCTGGGTTCTTCAGGGCTGCGCTGGTGGACCCCGAGCTCAGAGGGAAGGGGCAAGGCGGGGGCAGGCATGAGACGGAAGATCACAGCACGAAAATGTGTAAAATTAATGAAGATGCACGTCTGCTTATTTCCTTAAACCTCACCCTCACAACCCTGAACACTTGGCTCATTCTTAGGATGTAGACGTAAAAGTGGGAGCACAGCCTGATGCCCCGAGATGGGGTCAGAGTAGACAGGGCAGCGACACCTCCCCAGTTAGAGTGGAGCTGTCTCCAGACCACTGTTAAAATAAAAATGTGAGCCGTGTTCAGGTTTCTCGGGAAGCATATGGCATTAATGAAAAATTAGGTGCTCTTGACTTTTTTTTAACATTTCAAGAAAAACTCATCTCGTTGTCATCTGCATGGTGAGTTTTTCTCCCCATCCCTCCTCTCCTGCAAGATGAGCCAGAGCTATCCTGATTTTCTTTACTACTTAGGGAAGAAACATTTTTTCTCATGATTATGTGTTCTGGTGTGGTGATTTCAACTACCGCATTGACCTCACTTATGAAGAAGTCTTCTATTTTGTTAAACGCCAAGACTGGAAGAAACTTCTGGAATTTGATCAGCTACAGCTACAGAAATCAAGTGGAAAAGTAAGTTGTGCTTTTAAAGTGCTTGCAGCTGCCTCACTGGAAATACATCTGCTAAATGTTGTTTGGCGAACTGATTTCCATGAGTGGTTTTAACAGTGACTCTAACGCTGTAGAATACGTATGGTGTATGTTTGAGAAATGCGAGCGTTCATGCAACCCACTTCCCGTTCCTCCTCGGATAGGCTGCTTTTGGGGTCTGCGCGTCCTCTCACGCCAGAGGAGCCACTACTGTGTGAAAGGAGCAAGAGGCTTACTTTCCTGTAAGCCCGCTGCGGGAGCCCATGGTGGCGGAAGCCTCTGCCCGCGCCAGAGCCTGCTCTGCAGTTAGACTAGGTGTGCTGGCCCTGCTTCTTCAGACTCATGCTGTCACGTGAGGATGGGGAATGCTGATGACATGAGTCGCCCCACGCTACCCTCATGTACAAGCCTTGCAGGGGCTGCTGTGCCTCAGATACAATAAAGCACCAAGTAGTATAGTAGGCTGCTTATGATGCTGTATTTTGGTGCTCTCTCTCTTTCTCATTGGTGAACATGTAACAAATTATAATCATATCTAATAGACTTTACACACCAGTTGATACCGATGATCCCCAAAACTGTCCTACACATTGGATGTCATACCCATTTTATAGACTAGAAAACTGAGGCCAACGTCACACAGTCAGTACACAGAGCCGTGACACTACCAAGCTACAGAGCTCGTATCTTCTGCCTACATGACCCATGGACAGTTTTTTAGTGACTCCTTAGGCCATGACGTAATAGGAAAGATTCAGGTACAGGATCTGTCCTCAGTTCTTCAAAGTCACACTGGCCAGCCTTCAGATGACCCAAAACTTTTCTTCTCTAACAATTCCGTTTGCTTGTTTCAGTGCCCGTTAGCATCCTAGTGGGCTGCACTGAGCTGAGCTAAATCCCATTTACCTTTTGAAGATGCAGCTGGTTAAATGTGTGAGGACAGGGAAGTTAAGGTCTCCCCTGCAGTGCAATTTGGATGTCCTTTGAGGTTTTCTGTCCCTTTCCTGCTCCACATTGCTGGTGACGTAGCTCACAGCGGGTGGCAGATGGAAAGCCACTGCACCATACCTTCCCATACAGATTTTTCTTTGTTCCCCCTTGCAGTATTCTCTGCACCCTCCCACTGATCCACTGGGGGGCTGAGTGAGTGTCCATCTGGGCTTGCCCACGTCGCCAAGGCCGGGTCCAGAGCTACACGGGGTCAGAGAAGCGTTCAGTTCAGGTTCAGCTTCGGGCTTCTGTTTAGTGTAACAAATATCGCTTAAGACCTTGTTAGGAGGTATGGACCAGGCGTTGCACTGGGCCTGGGACTGCACAGATGGGCACGTATGATCCTCACCTCATGCCTTTCACTGTCTCCTGGGCACTGAGGAGCAGAAGGTGAGCGATCGAGTACTGGATGTGGGTAGGACACCCAATGGTGGTGTGTAATTCAGTGGAACAAATGGAAGGTCACCACTCTTTTACTAATGAAATGGCATGCTCATGTCCAGTTTTAGATATATTTGCAAATATAGTAGAGGTGGTTTCTTTTTAGGAATAGTGCACTCTGGAGTGTGCTTTTTATTTTTTGTTTTTGCACATAACCTGCAGAATCTAAAACTAAGGTGCTTTTGTGGTTTCTTTTTCTCCCGATAGATTTTTAAAGACTTTCACGAAGGCACCATTAATTTTGGACCCACCTACAAGTATGACGTTGGCTCTGCTGCCTACGATACTAGTGACAAGTGTCGCACCCCTGCCTGGACAGACAGGGTCCTATGGTGGAGGAAGAGGCATCCTTTTGACAGAACAGGTGTGTGAGACAAGGGTCCTCTCGGAGCTGGGGGCTGGGGGCGAGTGATGGGTACCACAGAGGGAAACCCATGTTTATTCAGCCCAGTGCTTCTTGCTGAATAAATAACAGTTTTCTCGGTAACCCCAAACCACACAAAAGTCTTCCCAGATGTTAGTCCCTAAGCTTGGAAGTTGTGCTTTGGGGGTGCTCCCCTCTGGCTGCCTCCTGGAGGCTGTGATCTGCACATGGTCCTACTCCTGGCCCTCCCGTCCCACACCCCCCTGTCCCCACACTGCCCCTTGCCCCCATCTGTCTTTTGCCCTGGTCAAAACAAAGAGACAAGCCCCGGCTCTTCCCTCAAGGCCTCTGCCCTTATGCCCATTTTGTTCAACCAAACTTACTGCTTAAAGCCCCAGTGCCAAACTGAATATGAGCAAGACACAGGAAAGATAAGTTTTGTTTTTCTTTACCAATTAGTTGTCAAGTATGTTTTGGATGCTTATTGGTGCCAGCTAGTAAGTGCGCTTAATTTAAAATTGGAGCACCAACACACGAACAACTAAGTTTTTCTGGTGAGATGACGTAGACTGAGATGTCAGGGCCAGGAAATAACAGCTTAATCAGTGTGTGGACCCCTGCATGGCCTGGGCACTGAGAGGCAGGGACACTATTTTCTTAGCCTCTGCATCGCCTACTGTACAAAGGACTGTTCTCCTGCGTCCCCGTGGGCCCTGGGGTGGGACCCCTCCCACAGCCATTTGTGTGTGCCCGCTGGGGAGGAGTAGGCAGCTCTGGTCTCACTGTTGTGGATAATCTACACAGAGGAGTTGTTTATGCCGGCCCAGAGCCACATAAGCGTGGCTTGGAGAACAAGGGGCTGGGTGGTCGGTGATGTAGATCCCTGTTGTGGAAGTTCTCTAATCGGCACTTGTGCATATTGATACAATTTGTGTTGTATGTGGGTGTCTTGATTGGAATCCGAGTAGCTGGAGAACTCAACCTTCTGGAGAGCAATCTAGATGCTGATGCCAGAGTCAAACATAGCTGGTCTCCTGGGACCCTCAAGTACTACGGCCGAGCAGAGCTACAAGCATCTGATCACAGGTACGGTCCTACTTCCAGAGCATGTTCTTCTCAGCGGAGAGAGGCAGTGTCTGGTGCTCCCCACAGAGAGTGGACATGCCGTCCCCGTCAGGATGTGTGTGTGCATGTGTGAAGTGCAGGAAAGAACAGACACTACTATATGACAAGTAGCTGTGCACCCACATGTCCACCAGGAATTAATCAGTGCTAACATTTTGTCATTGCTCCATATCATAAGTGATATCATTTATGAAAATTTCAAACACAACCTACAGTATTTTTATGTCTTTGAAATTCTCATAAATGATGTCATTGTACAACTTGTGTTTTTTGTTACTTAATATTTTTGAGATACAAGCACTTCAATATTATAGATCTGGCTCATTCATTTGTAACTGCTGTTCAGTATTCCACTAAATGTATCTATGGAATTTACCCATTCACCTACTGATGAGTTTTTTTCCTGATATTTCATTATTACAAACACCATAGGGTATTCAAGTGTTGGATTCAGGTTTTTAATGCTCTGAGCTGTGGGCTTGGCCTTGGGCATCGTTAAAGGTGGAACAGAAGCAACAGAAGTCGGTCAGCTCAGCGTGCACGAGGACTGGTCACAGGAGGAGGCTCGTCTCGTGGAACATCTTTAAGGAGACAGGATGGCATTAGAGGGTTTAGTAGGAAGAGTTTGTTCTTCCCACAGCTGCTACCAATACTAGCATGTCAGATTCAACTTTTACAAGGTTTATGGTGAGCGGTTGGTCAGCCAGTAGGTCTAAATCTTGATATACTTACAAATTCTTTAGAAACCTGTGGTTGTAAATACATACTAGGAAATTGGGAAACTTTCAGATACTTGATATTCAGGTTTGTCAGTTCAGTGAGTGGACTTAGAAGCATTCATTTAACCAATATTTATTGAGGAGGCTGATATCCTAGGCCCTGTTCCTGGCACTGAGGATAAGCAGTTAACAAAATAGACAAGACCATGCTCTCATGGAATTTTCTAGTGAAGGCAGACAGAAAACAAACAAGTGCTATACAGGGGGAAGGAGTAGTGGTAAGGGTCAGGCAAAGGGGTTGGTGCTATTTTCTAACCCAAGTTCAAGGAAGGCGTCTCTGATAAGATGACCTTGGAGCCCAGACCTGAAGGAAATGAGTGTGTCAGCCATGTGGATGTCAGGGGAGAGCATTCCAGGGCAGGGAGCGTGGCAGGAACATCTGGCAATCTGGAGAGCAAGAAGAGTGAGTGCCATGAGGAGGAGAGGGGAGATGGATAAGCAGAGCAGATCGGGGAAGCCTGTGGGCTGTAAAAAGCCCGGGGGGCTTTACTGGGAGCTGAGGAGTGGCGGAGCTAAGGAGTGGTGTCTCCTGACTAGGTGTTGACAGAACCACCAGAAGCGCCTCTGCCTCCCGTGGGGCCAGGGTGGAGAGAGGGAGTGGGCAGGAGCCAGTGCGGTAGGCAAGGAAGTGGTGCCGGCTTTGGGCCAGGCTGTGGGTCACTGTGGGGAGAAGTAGTCAGACTTCAAAACGAGTCCCCAAAATTGGCTGATGGAGTGAGTGTGGGGCGTGAGAGGGAGGGTTTGAGGATGACTTGGGGGTTTTCAGCCTGAGCAACTGGAAGGATGGAGTAGCACTTACTCAGCTGGGGAGATGGGGGGCCGGGGATACAGATCTGAACATAATGGTTCAAGATGCATCTTAGACATTTATTGATCTTTTTTGCTAATTATAAAAGCAGAAAATCTTGACTATTAACAGTTAGGGAAAATATATGTAGCAATATGCTTATAGATGTATTAACATATATAAGAAAATTAGGATTATATGATACGAATTGTTATCATTTGCTTTTTTAACTTGCTGCATTAATATTTTTTAAATTACACTTTTTAATTTGAGGTAATTGTAGATTCACATGCAGTTGCAAGGAATAACATGGAGCTCCCGTACACCCTTGATCCAGTCCCCCCAGTGGTGAGATCCTGTCAGTCCATAGCAGAATGTCCAGGAGATGACAACGTAGGGTCAGCACACGGCATATGTCCAGCACCCCGAGGGCGCCTGGTGTCGCATCCTTATGGCCATGCCCGTTGCCCTGCTCCCTAGCTGCCCCCACCCCACCAACCACTAGTCTCTTCTCCCTTTCGACATTTTACGTGAATGGAATCAGAATCGGAGAATTGGCTTTTCTCAGCCATTTGATTCCCTGGAGAAGTGCCCAGTCGCTCTCTGTGTCAGTCTGTGCAGCGCTGCTCTGCCCACACCTGCTTTCATCAGACATCTTCACTTCTCTCCAACACACAGGCTTCTCTGAAGAATCTCCCCAAAATTTTAAACACCCAGTGCAAAGCACTGGGCCAGATTCTTTGCATCTTTGTTGCTTCTAGATGCAATAAAAAAAAAATCTTCCAATAATAACATAAACTTGGGGGGAGAGGATAATACTGATATTATCACCCATCTCTCCTAATTTTTGAGTGTTCCCTAGTTTTGAAGGTTGCCATCAATATATACTATTGTGTCGTATGTTTTGTTTCCACTTGATACTGTAAATATCTTCAAGGTGACATAATCTTCATAATAAAGAGTTTCCTATATTTTTGTAAATAGAGTAAGCTCATCCCTATATCAAAATTACAATAATTTACATTTTTTCCTTCTAATCTATTATCCTGTTTGTCCAGTAGATTTCTACGTTATTCTTCAGGACTGCATAGCATAGTATCAAACGGCTGCATAACCTCTTTCCCTATTTTTATCCCTTTTTCACCCTCCCATCAACAGGCCAGAATGATCAACCTTGGGTATGAATCTGTGTCTTGATTTTCTGGTCATTTTCTTAGAACAGAGTCCTAGGGTCAAGATTAGGAGGTCAAAAGAGATGAACAGGGGTGGAGCCAGGATGGCGGCATGAGTAGAGCAGTGGAAATCTCCTCCCAAAACCACATAGATCTATGGAAATATAACAAAGAAAAATCTTCCTAAAATAGAGACCAGAGGACACAGGACAACATCCAGACCACATGCACACCTGCAAGAACCCAGCACCTCACGAAGGGGGAGAGGAAGGCCACAAACCAACAAGAAGGAAAGCTCTTCCAGCGGTCACTCATACCAGCTCTGCAAACTATCTCTATCACCATGAAAAGGCAAAACTACAGGCAGACAAAGATCACAGAGACAACACCTGAGAAGGAGACAGACCTAACCAGTCCTCCTGAAAAAGAATTCAAAATAAATATCATGAACATTCTGACAGAGATGCAGAGAAAAATGCAAGAGCAATGGGATGAGATGCAGAGAAAATGCAAGAGCAATGGGATGAAGTCCGGAGGGAGATCACAGATGTCAGGAAGGAGATCACAGAAGTGAAACAATCCCTGGAAGGATTTATAAGCAGAATGGATAAGATGCAAGAGGCCATTGAAGGAATAGAAGCCAGAGAACAGGAACGTATAGAAGCTGACATAGAGAGAGATAAAAGGATCTCCAGGAATGAAACAACACTAAGAGAACTATGTGACCAATCAAAAAGGAATAATATTCGTATTATAGGGGTACCAGAAGAAGAAGAGAGAGGAAAAGGGATAGAAAGTCTTTGAAGAAATAATTGTTGAAAACTTCCCCAAACTGGGGGAGGAAATAATCGATCAGACCATGGAAATACCAGAACCCCCAACAGAAAGGATCCAAGAAAGACAACACCAAGACACGTAGTAATTAAAATGGCAAGGATCAAGGACAAGGAAAGAGTTTTAAAGGCAGCTAGAGAGAAAAAGGTCACCTATAAAGGAAAACCCATCAGGCTAACATCAGACTTCTCAACAGAAACCGTACAGGCCAGAAGAGAATGGCATGATATATTTAATGCAATGAAACAGAAGGGCCTTGAACCAAGGATACTGTATCCAGCACGACTATCATTTAAATATGATGGCGGGATTAAACAGTTTCCAGACAAGCAAAAGCTGAGGGAATTTGCTTCCCACAAACCACCTCTACAGGGCATCCTACAGGGACTGCTCTAGATGGGAGCACCCCTAAAAAGAACACAGAACAAAACACACAACATATGAAGAATGGAGGAGGAGGAATAAGAAGGGAGAGAAGAAAAGAATTTCCAGACAGTGTATATAACAGCTCAATAAGCAAGCTAAGTTAGGCAGTAAGATACCAAAGAAGCTAACCTTGAACCTTTGGTAACCACGAATCTAAAGCCTGCAATGGCAATAAGTACATATCTCTCAATAGTCACCCTAAATGTAAATGGACTGAATGCACCAATCAAAAGACACAGAGTAATAGAATGGATAAAAAAGCAAGACCCATCTATATGCTGCTTACAAGAAACTCACCTTAAACCCAAAGATAAGCATAGACTAAAAGTCAAGGGATGGAAAAACATATTTCAGGCAAACAACAGCGAGAAGAAAGCAGGGGTTGCAGTACTAATATCAGACAAAATAGACTTCAAAACAAAGAAAGTAACGAGATAAAGAAGGACACTATATAATGATAAAGGGCTCAGTCCAACAAGAGGATATAACCATTCTAAATATATATGCACCCAACACAGGAGCACCAGCATTTGTGAAACAAATACAAACAGAACTAAAGAGGGAAATAGACTGCAATGCATTCATTGTAGGAGACTTCAACACACCACTCACTCCAAAGGATAGATCCACCGGGCAGAAAATAAGTAAGGACACACAGGCATTGAACAACACACTAGAACAGATGGACCTAACAGACATCTATAGAACTCTACATCCAAAAGCAACAGGATATACATTCTTCTCAAGTGCACATGGAACATTCTCCAGAATAGACCACATACTAGCTCACAAAAAGAGCCTCAGTAAATTCCAAAATATTGAAATTCTACCAACCAATTTGTCAGACCACAAAGGTATAAAAGTAGAAATAAATTCTACAAAGAAAACAAAAAGGCTCACAAACTCATGGAGGCTTAACAACATGCTTCTAAATAATCAATGGATCAATGAACAAATCAAAATAGAGATCAAGGAATATATAGAAACAAATGACAACAACAACACAAAGCCCCAACTTCTGTGGGACGCAGCGAAAGCAGTCTTAAGAGGAAAGTATATAGCGATCCAGGCACACTTGAAGAAGGAAGAACAATCCCAAATGAATAGTCTAACATCACAATTATCGAAACTGGAAAAAGAAGAACAAATGAGGCCTAAAGTCAGCAGAAGGAGGGACATGATAAAGATCAGAGAAGAAATAAACTAAATTGAGAAGAATAAAACAATAGCAAAAATCAACGAAACCAAGAGCTGGTTCTTTGAGAAAATAAACAAAATAGATAAGCCTCTAGCCAAACTTATTAAGAGAAAAAGAGAATCAACACAAATCAACAGAATCAGAAATGAGAATGGAAAAATCACAACAGACTCCACAGAAATACAAAGAATTATTAAAGACTACTATGAAAACCTATATGCCAACAAGCTGGAAAACCTAGAAGAAATGGCCAACTTCCTAGAAAAATACAACCTCCCAAGGCTGACCAAGGAAGAAACACAAAAGTTAAACAAACCAATTATGAACAAAGAAATTGAAACAGTAATCAAAAAACTACCCAAGAACAAAACGCCGGGGCCGGACGGATTTACCTCGGAATTTTATCAGACACACAGAGAAGACATAATACCCATTCTCCTTAAAGTTTTCCAAAAAATAGAAGAGGAGGGAATACTCCCAAACTCATTCTATGAAGCCAACATCACCCTAATACCAAAACCAGGCAAAGACCCCACCAAAAAAGAAAATTACAGACCAATATCCCTGATGAATGTAGATGCAAAAATACTTAATAAAATATTAGCAAACCGAATTCAAAAGTATATCAAAAGGATAATACACCATGACCAAGTGGGGTTCATCCCAGGGATGCAAGGATGGTACAGCATTCGAAAATCCATCAACATCATCCACCACATCAACAAAAAGAAAGACAAAAACCACATGATCATCTCCATAGATGCTGAAAAAGCATTTGACAAAATTCAACATCCATTCATGATAAAAACTCTCAGCAAAATGGGAATAGAGGGCAAGTACCTCAACATAATAAAGGCCATATATGATAAACCCACAGCCAGCATTATACTGAACAGCGAGAAGCTGAAAGCATTTCCTCTGAGATCGGGAACCAGACAGGGATGCCCACTCTCCCCACTGTTATTTAACATAGTACTGGAGGTCCTAGCCACGGCAGTCAGACAAAACAAAGAAATACAAGGAATCCAGATTGGTAAAGAAGAAGTTAAACTGTCACTATTTGCAGATGATATGATACTGTACATAAAAAACCCTAAAGACTCCACTCCAAAACTACTAGAACTGATATCGGAATACAGCAAAGTTGCAGGATACAAAATTAACACACAGAAATCTGTAGCTTTCCTATACACTAACAATGAGCCAATAGAAAGAGAAATCAGGAAAACAATTCCATTCACCATTGCATCAAAAAGAATAAAATACCTAGGAATAAACCTAACCAAAGAAGTGAAAGACTTATACTCTGAAAACTACAAGTCACTCTTAAGAGAAATTAAAGGGGACACTAACAGATGGAAACTCATCCCATGCTCATGGCTAGGAAGAATTAATATCGTCAAAATGGCCATCCTGCCCAAAGCAATATAGAGATTTGATGCGATCCCTATCAAATTACCAACAACAATCTTCAATGAACTGGAACAAATAGTTCAAAAATTCATATGGAAACACCAAAGACCCCGAATAGCCAAAGCAATCCTGAAAAAGAAGAATAAAGTAGGGGAGATCTCACTCCCCAACTTCAAGCTCTACTACAAAACCATAGTAATCAAGACAATTTGGTACTGGCACAAGAACAGAGCCACAGACCAGTGGAACAGATTAGAGACTCCAGACATTAACCCAAACATATATGGTCAATTAATATTTGATAAAGGAGCCATGGACATACAATGCAAAATGACAGTCTCTTCAACAGATGGTGCTGGCAAAACTGGACAGTTACATGTAGGAGAATGAAACTGGACCATTGTCTAACCCCATATACAAAGGTAAACTCAAAATGGATCAAAGACCTGAATGTAAGTCATGAAACCATTAAACTCTTGGAAAAAAAAATAGGCAAAAACCTCTTAGACATAAACATGAGTGACCTCTTCTTGAACATATCTCCCCGGGCAAGGAAAGCAACAGCAAAAATGAGCAAGTGGGACTATATTAAGCTGAAAAGCTTTGTACAGTGAAAGACACCATCAATAGAACAAAAAGAAACCCTATAGTATGGGAGAATGTATTTGAAAATGACAGATCCAATAAAGGCTTGACGTCCAGAATATATAAAGAGCTCACATGCCTCAACAAACAAAAAACAAATAACCCAATTAAAAAATGGGCAGAGGAACTGAACAGACAGTTCTCTAAAAAAGAAATACAGATGGCCAACAGACACATGAAAAGATGCTCCACATCGCTAATTATCAGAGAAATGCAAATTAAAACTACAATGAGGTATCACCTCACACCAGTAAGGATAGCTGCCATCCAAAATACAAACAACAACAAATGTTGGCAAGGCTGTGGAGAAAGGGGAACCCTCCTACACTGCTGGTGGGAATGTAAGTTAGTTCAACCATTGTGGAAAGCAGTATGGAGGTTCATCAAAATGCTCAAAACACACCTACCATTTGACCCAGGAATTGCACTCCTAGGAATTTACCCTAAGAACGCAGCAATCAAGTTTGAGAAAGACAGATGCACCCCTATGTTTATCGCAGCACTATTTACAATAGCCAAGAATTGGAAGCAACCTAAATGTCCATCGGTAGATGAATGGATAAAGAAGATGTGGTACATATACACAATGGAATACTACTCAGCCATAAGAAGCAGAAAAATCCTACCATTTGCAGCAACATGAATGGAGCTGGAGAGTATTATGCTCAGTGAAATAAGCCAGGTGGTGAAAGAGAAATACCAAATGATTTCACTCATCTGAGGAGTATAAGAACAAAGGAAAAACTGAAGGAACAAAACAGCAGCGGAATTACAGAACCCAAAAATGGACTAACAGGTACCAAAGGGAAAGGAACTGGGGAGGATGGGTGGGCAGGGAGGGATAAGGGGGGGAGAAGAAGAAGGGGGGTATTAAGATTAGCATGCATGGGGGGGGAGAAAGGGGAGGGAGGACTATACAACACAGAGAGGACAAGTAGTGATTCTACAATATTTTGCTATGCTGATGGACAGTAACCGTAATGTGGTTTTTAGGGGGGACCTGATATAGGGGAGAGCATAGTAAACATAGTATTCTTCATGTAAGTGTAGATTAAAGATTAAAAAAAAGAAAGAAAGAAAGAAAGAAAGAAAAGGGGCATTACTCCTTGATAGGATAAAACTATTGGTAAATCAAAGATTAACACCTGCTTTAAATATCCTTAATGTTGATCACTTAAAGGGTGTCAGATGATCAGCTATGGAGGTACTCTTTTCTGATAATATGCCTTTCTCTTAATAAAAAAAAAAAAAAAATTCCTGTGTGCTGACCTCCAATGAGTTCTACACAGTGGTATAGAGGGCATGTCAAAGTGTGGGCAAAGGGTCTGTTTGTTTCTATGCATCAGCACTCTCTGGAGGACTCGTGCTGGGGGATGATCATCAAAAAGCCTCCTCAGAGATCCAGGCGATGCTGCGGTTGTGGCTGCGTCCACCCCACCGTTTCCTGGACTTGCCATTGAAATGAGGAGGGAAATGTCTAGGCTGGCATGTGCATACAGTGAGACAACAAATTTGACCGGATCTGTACTATTGGAACTCAACCAGGAGTTGGGAGGGGTGCAAGGTGTAGCACTCCAAAATCTTACGACTATAGACTATCTACGGTTAAAAGAACATATGGGATGTGAACAGATCCCAGAAATCGGTTGCTTTAATTTGTCTGATTTCTCTCAGACTGTTCAAGTACAGTTGGACAATATCCATCATATCATAGACAAATTTTCACAAATGCCTAGGGTGCCTAAATGGTTTTCTTGGCTTCACTGGAGATGGCTGGTAATTATAGATTTGCTTTATGTCACCATATTCCTATTATGTTAATATGTGTGTGCAAGTTAGTTAGTAGTTTAAAACCTATACATGCTTAAGGTACTCTACAAGAAGATATGTCAAAGAAATAATCAATCCTCCCATGTTTTCTTCCATATGCTACCTCTATAGCTTTTCTTCTTCCTTCCTAATTACAGCCCTTAAATAGAATTCGTGCCTCATATCGAATTTACCGAGTATCATAATTCCTCCAGGTGGTAAAGATACCTTGAGACAAGGGCTGGGCATAGAAGCCACAGGGCATAAATCTGCAAAGAAGTAAAAAGCTAACCTTTTCAAACAATATGGCTTCTCTCTCACTTACCAACTTTACATTTCCCTGTATGGCCCTGGAAGATGGCTGGTTAGCCAGAGACGGGTAAGATTCCTCAAGGGAGGAACAACCTAAGACAGGCACAGTCGCAGGGGGGCCATCAGGTGAGAAATCGGGGAACAACAGTGGTGAAGCTTAGAACCTCACCCCCCCCCCCGTTTTGAGAGAAAGCTTCTGCATCCGTGGATGTTTTATTGCCCTTGTCTAGCTCGGATTAGCACATAATCTACAGGCACACACCTGATCATCTACATTTGCTCTCTTACAACACTAAACTATGTTTTCTAACTTTATCTTGCATCTACCTACCACTTCAGCATTTTATTAAAAATAAAAATAACAATAATAATGAAGGGAGAAATGTGGGATCCACATATAAATCAAGTATAAAAATCAAACGAATAGTCATATTTGACCTGATTTTTAATAGTTCATAATGCGTGATCAAAACCGAAAAA
This sequence comes from Manis javanica, assembly GCF_040802235.1. Taxonomy (NCBI): domain Eukaryota; kingdom Metazoa; phylum Chordata; class Mammalia; order Pholidota; family Manidae; genus Manis; species Manis javanica. The sequence goes on from NC_133168.1 coordinate 72,523,477, forward strand.
GTCTGTGATGAATGCCCTTGTACTGTTCACCATGTAAGAATTTATTCATTATGTAAGAATTCATTCACCATGTAAGAACTTGTTCGTTATGCCTCAGAAGATTGGAGACTGACGAGAATTAGGCTTGAGATGGATTAATGATTGTGCATTGAGCATTGACCCCCCTATACAGAATTTTATTGTTGTTAACAACCATTTGATCAATAAATATGAGAGATGCCCTCTCAAACAAAAAAAAAAAAAGAGAGATGAACATTTTTGAGATTCTTAACATAAATTGCCAAATAGCCCTCTGAAAAGCTTGAACCCCTAGCAAAGGGGGATTCCCACTTTTCTCCATCTTGGGCAGTACGGGAGATTACCATGCAAAGAATCTTTGCTAATGGCTGGTATTGTTTTCTCTCAAATCATCCTTCTATAAAAATGCCAAGCTAACGCTAAAGCTGGGGAACGATAAAGACAGAAACTCTAGGACGGGCCAGAAGCCTGCAGGTGCTGTGCTGAGGCCACACTAACAAGCGGTTGATGTTTACTGTTTACAGCAGAGCTTGGGACTGAGGCTGGGGTTGGGTAGCTGGCTTGTCCCCGTTAACTGTCCCCATCTTCCCTTTGTATCTGACACAGACCCGTGCTGGCGATTGTGGAGGTGGAAGTACAAGAAGTTGATGTGTGTGCTCGAGACAAAGTGTTCGAGGAAGTGTCCTCTTTCCAGGGCCCCCTGGATGCCACTGTCATAGTCAACCTGCAGTCACCAAACCTAGAAGACAAAAACGAATTTCCTGAGGATGTGCGCACTGAACTCATGCAGACCTTGGAGAATTATGGGACAATTGTTCTTGTCAGGTGACTGCTGCCCAGCTGGTGTGGTCCCCCCCTGTGCATGTCAGCAAGAGCCCAGAAGAGCTGTGGGGCTACCATTGTGGTTGACTTAGCATCTCTCATTTATTCCAGGATCAACCGAGGGCAGATGCTGGTGACTTTTGCAGACAGCCACTCGGCTCTCAGTGTCCTGGATGTGGACGGTATGAAGGTGAGTTATGCGTGGTCACCTGTGGAGTGGGTGCTGCCTAACCCCCCTGACATTCCTGGCTTTTGCGTGGCTGTGCATCCCTCTCCTCATCCATGTCTTAGGTGTAGGTGCCACGAGAGGGCAGGAGCTAGGACCCTTCATTCCAGTATCTAATTCTGGTGTCTTCATTGAAGTATCTGGTGTCCTGCCCTAGCTACTTGCAGAATTTGGGAGAAAGAGCAAATTGCACAGAACAGTTCCCACTGACTGACTGGGTCTGTCTGTGCTCACGCCTCCATGTGGAAGTGTGTTGCTGTCATTCCCTTTACAGTATGTAATTTGGAATATGCAATTTATAGGAAATCTCTATTTTTATAATATCCTGGTTTCAAATTTACATGGAATGAGAACATGGAGATGATCGTTCAACTTTTACTTAGACCAAACGTGAGCTATGCTAAGCCTGCATGCGGTGTAGACCCTCAATTTTTCCTGTCAGAATGTAAAGATTGGCTTTCCTCCCCCTGCGTGAATTTGAGTGAGGTGCACTTCGGGATCAGAGGTGGTTGTTCCGGCTTCTGCATTCATTCCTGGGTGGCCGCCCTCTGCTCACAGGTGAAGGGCAGAGCAGTGAAGATCAGGCCGAAGACCAAGGACTGGCTGAAAGGTCTGCAAGAGGAGATCATTCGGAAGCGGGACAGCATGATCTCCATGTCCCCCACTGCCAATTCCTTTTTGCTGGAGGAAAACTTTGACTTCACAAGTTTAGACTATGAGTCAGAAGGTGAGTAACCCTGTGAAGACCTCGTGGTCCGTTTGGCGAGGTGGGTAGGCACGTTCTTCCTGCAACGGGCCTGAGATTATCAAGATCCCTTGTACAACCCGACCCCAAAAAAGGTTACAGCAGGTGCTCGAAGGGCAAGCATTACCTTCCAGGCCGTCAGTCGGGTGGTTTCCACGCGTAGGGATAGTGCATGAAACAGCAACGAAGGCCCGGAGGCGTCCTAAGTGACAGTGGCTTTGAGGATGTTGGGCAGCCTGTCTCAGGCATGAATGGAACTGGGGCCCCATACCTGCTGATGTGTGGATGCCCTGGGCTGCTGGCGGCTGTGCTGCAGATGTTCTGACATGAGCCACAGGGCTTGGTGTTGAAATAGGCTCACCAAGGAAAGGCTCTGGCCTTTCCACACTAATCGTGTGCTGTGATGTCCATCTTCAAGGGGATATTCTCGAGGATGATGAAGATGATTTGGGGGATGAGCTAAGTCAGCCTGCAGTCTTGGACAGTGAACTAGGGGGAGAGGGCCTTCCTGACGCACCCAGCCCCTCCACAGCGGCCCCTCCCAGCAAGTCACCTGCACTCACCAAGAAGAAGCAACGTCCAACCTACAAAGGTAGCTTGGCCCTTCCTTTCCTGAACAGCCTCTGGCACTGAGCGCACTGTCTCAGCAGGGGGACATCACATAATGCAGGTGCGCAGGCCCCACGGAAGGGCTAGAAAACGGGTCGTAGCAAGTGGTGGAGGCTGGGCCCTGGGCGGGAATGCAGTACCACTACATGACTTTCTCTAGTGATTTTTTTATTTATTTACAGCTGGTCCGGTCCACACTGACTCATGATAGCTCCTGTTCCCTCTCTCTACATGTAAATGGCCACAGCTCTGAACCGGATTTACATTTGTGATTTTTTTTTTTTCCCTCTTCAAACCTTTTCTGATTCAGTCCCGTAAGAGACATTCAGTGCCTGAGTCCTGAGTTGCAAGGGTGTCGTTACTTCCATACAGCATCATATTATTGCAGAGTAACAGTCTACATTCGCATCATCGTATCATTTTAGGTAAAGAGAGACTGAAGGTCATACAGATGGAAATGCAAGTCCCTGGGTTATTTTGCATAATGACCCTTTTGAATAAATTTAAAAGCACCCTGAGATTACATGAGCTGGAAGGCAGGGTAGCTCGTGTTTCAGCGTCAGACTCCTATGGCACAATTTTATCCACAGCCATAAGTGCCTTCCAGCTCTTGGTCACTGTGTCTCCCCTGTTGGGGGAGAGCTAAAACCAGCAGGTCCAGGAGCCTAGCCCTGTGTCTGGAGCCTTTGAACTGAGGCTGAGAACAGGAACAGGGTGGAAGTGAGCTAAGATGCTTCCCAGGAAGGTGATTTGCAGGAAGAGGTGCAAAGACCGCACGCCCTGCCCAAGACTTTTGTATTGCGGTCCAGAAGCTGGTCAGTAGCCTGGCTGCACTGAAGCCTCAGGAGCTTTTAAACATACAGGTTGCTGAGCTTGATCCTAGCGATGTGGATTTGGCAGGGGTGGGCTGTGGCCCTGAAAGTCCAGCCTTTCATGAAGCTCCCCCAGGGGACTGGGCAGGGCCAACTTTGGAACCTGCTGCCCGATGCAGGAGCAGCAGCCTTCTCCAGCATGTCACAGTGGTTCTGTGCATTCACATCTAGAGTGCCCTGCACTGGGGCAGAAGTAGCTGAAGACAGTGGCTCCCTCTTTTTCAGGGGTGGCCATCACTCAGGCAGCCTCTCAAGGGGAGGGTAGGTGTGAGCACAAAGGCCTCGTTGAATGAAGAATTAATAGAGCAACATGGGCAGGGTGGGTGGCCTCGTCCCCTAGCAGGCATCGAGAGGCCATCTCCTTGAGGCTTTGGGGTGCACAGGCATCCCTGTTAGGAGAAATCCTGCTCATCCCCAGCTCCAGCTTCTAAGACACATGGAGTTGAGCTGTTGGGGTGCAGAATGGGATATCTCATCCAAAAATGAATTGGGCTGCACTGTGGTGTGGAATTGTCCTGAATTTATGTACAAATAATAACAAATGTACATGTAATAAAACAGAAGTGGTCACTGCCTCATGCCAAGCTTCGCCTTAGGTTTGCAGGACAGCTCATGAAGTATTTGCCCATGGGCTGCAGTATCTGGGACGTGATGCGTGAGCAGGGACACTCCACACTTGGAGCTTGCCCTGGGACGGCAGGCTGCCTGCTGGCAGAAGGGAGATGTTCTCAGCTTCCCAGCAGTTGTATTTTAGAGTTAAGGAATTAAAAGGGAGGGCCTCTGATTATCAGCTTCCTTCTCTACTCTGTGTGGAAGTCTCTGATTTTTTTTTTAGTAGGAAACACGCCTACACTGTGAAATATTTCAGTGTCTGTCCTGTCTAGACAGCAAACCTTGTCCACAATTCCATTGAACATTCCAAGCAGGCATTGAGTGCCCCATCCCTCTCCCCGTGCCAGCAGAGAGGGACATGCTTCAGCTGTCCTTCAGGGGGTCCTCCTGCCACTGTTGGCTCTGTGCAGACCTGAGTGACCCCTGACTCACCTCACTCACGTTCCACCATGTCCTCCAGATGATGCTGACCTGGTGGAGCTAAAGCAGGAGCTGGAAGCAGTTGGGGATTTCCGTCACCGTTCTCCAAGTAGGTCTCTGTCGGTTCCCAGTAGGCCTCGGCCACCTCACCCACCACAGAGACCCCCCCCTCCAAGTAAGATTTTGCTCGCTTTTGGCTTACCACGATGCCTGCTGGGAATAATGCCTGTGTCCTGCAACTGCACAAATGGCTCTAAGTCAGCTGCTCCTGGCCTTGGACTGACCACAGTGCCTTTCTCCTTCCTGGGCTCCTTTTTTGTCTTACTATCAGAATAGTTGCATTTCTCATGGCATTTTGAGTGAGTCCCTTATAAACTTTTTCTTCATCCTCCTATAGCTGGGTTTTTGCTTTAAGCTGCTTTCAGTTTGAAACCTAAGAGAATGGAAAAGTGGGCCCACAGCCAAGCAAGGGACTTTGGCAGCTTCTTCCTGGCCCTGGTGCTTTAAGGCATGAAGGGAGTGCACCCCAGGGGTCCTTCCTCTGAACCACACATGCAGCCCTGGGGGCAGGCTCTCCCTGGAGGGTCCCAGAGGATAGTATCTATCTTCCTGGCTCCTCAAAACCCAATGGTTTTTGCTCACCAAATTTTCCCTAATAGCCTGAAAATAAGTTTGTGACGTGCTATTGAGCAATTTGTATTTCACCTGTACTGTTTCCTTTTCCTGCTACTGGCTAAAAAAAAATGTGAGTCAGACATTCAGGTTAGTTTCCGAGGGCTTTCCTTGTAGAACGGGGTTCATCTTGGCCTAAATCCCAATTGTAATCGACAGCAGAGCCATAAGAAGCATGTGACTTTGAAGCATATTTTTTACTTTTCAGAGTTGTACTTTTCAGCAAAGTAAAAGGAAACATTAAAGAAAAAATAAAATTTGTCATTATTGTGAAAATTTACAAAAATAGATAAAGAAATGTGATTCTGAAATGCACTTGACAACCTAGAGATAATTGTTAAACAGAGACTTCAGGCTTCTCCCAGTTTTACACACACACACACACACACACACACACACACACACACACACACACATTTTATTACTATTTTTACAAAATTGGTATTCATTTTGTTTGGTCTAATTTTGTCTAATGTCTGCTCATTAAATGTTGTTCTAAGACATGATCTGTTAATGGCTGCAAGTATAATTTAATATAGTTTATTCCCCTGCTTTGGGAGTTTTAGATTTTGCCCACAGACCATTTTTTAAATTTGGTCCTAAAAACAGTAGATGTTTTAAACCACTTAAAAATGAATTGACTTTTATATCAGATTTGAACCCTATACCCCCCCCTCTCCCCCCCAGGATGTGAGATTAAAATTGGCATTCAAATAATGCTTCTACAGAGAAAATACATTCATGGTCACAAGCTGTTAGAGAACCCAGGGAGGAACTTGGTAGCGGCTCTGAACGCCCACAGACCACGCGGACCCTGACAGCGTCTGGGGTCAGCCTTGCTCCCGCCTGACCGGGCCTTTGCCTCGCCGCAGCCAGGCGTTTCACTGAGATTGTGTTGCTGCTCTGCTTGGTTTTCACAGCTGGTTTAATGGTGAAAAAGTCGGCCTCAGATGTGTCCATCTCCTCTGGCACTGACGGGCAGTATTCGATCTTGCAGACAGCCAAGCTGCTGCCAGGAGCGCCTCAGCAAGCAGTGAGTTCTCCTGTGTTCAGCTCAAAGTGAACCGGGCCGGGCTTTCCTACCCAAGGGTTTTGCCCCATGGTTCATCCTCAGCCCCAACATTATGTGGGATCACCTCTGTTAAGAGATATAGAGATTTATATTCCTTAACCCTCTACCTGTTCACCAGCTCTTCCAAAACCTCTGTGACTTAGTTGATGAAAAATCCCAAGTGTCTCCGCATGGCAGGATTATTGGTTTCCAGACTCATCTGCCGCTCTGCTCTTCGGGGGCTCACCTTTGACCTTGCAGGATAGAGCAGTGCTTGGTAGAAGGGAAAATAGGAGAAATTCAGATCAGTTGTCTTAGGAGAAGAGGCTCAAAGAGATCAAACAGGGCCTAAATAAGGGGAACACTAGTAATAGTAACAGTCATGTAGGAGTTTAGAGGTGGAGAGTCACAGAGGATGGCAGTGAACTGCAAGGAAGGGAAGGTGAAGGTCAGCAGGACAGAGGTGAGGGAGGAGGGCGGTGAGGCCAGGTGCTGGGTGGACGTTCGTGTGTCCCAGAGGGTGCAGCTGAGAGCTGGGCCAGGGGCTCATGCATCCACAGCAGAGGAGGAGTCAGCCAGCCTCAGTGGTTTACTGGAGGGAAGGCGGGTGGGTCATCAAAGGTGACCCAGCGGTTTGGATTCAGAGGTAGCAAGGGGAAGAGGTAGAACAAGCCCTTTTGAGAACACATATACCTGGAAGGTGTTTTAATAACACAGGCGGAAGGGGTGGCCTCTGTTGATGCATTCCAGCTTTTATCTGTTATAGAAACTAAGATAGAAGATGGTTTATCCACATTGGAAAAATCTATGACCACCCAGTAGTCAACTCTAAATACTGCATTCCTCTTCTCAGCATGAGAGATGGGAGTTTGTGTTTTACTCGCCATATGGTGGGGTCTGTACGTCTCACCCTCGTGTGCAGGGGAGTAGGCAGTGAGCGCGCCTGGTAAGGCTGATGTTGCACTTGTGTTAATATGCTTTTCCTCTCGATTCTGTCCTCAAGCCCAAAGCAAGGACTGGGATAAGTAAACCTTATAATGTCAAGCAGATCAAAACGACCAATGCTCAGGAGGCAGAGGCAGCCATCCGATTTCTCCTGGAAGCCAGAGGAGGTGGGTGACCCCTTGGGTTCCCGTCCCCTGCCAAGGAGAAGAGCTGATTCTCCTTTTCTTTTCATCCTCCTATTAAAAGGGGCCTAGAAGGGAATATAACTTTTTATTTTTTTGGAGGCAGCATTAAATGAAAGCACCCTTTAGCAACATTTTATAAAATTCTGCAAGTAGGATTTGTCACCCGTGTAAAAATTCAGTTAAGTACCTAAAAATAATCTCAGAATTATTAAGCAGCACTTAAGGGAGAGACCAAAATAAATGAAAAAGTTTTAGAAACAGTTAACACTCGGGGCACTAACTTATTCTGCTAGCTCTGTAAAAAGAGATAGTTAGGTATGTATCCTGCTTGCAGGCACAAAATCTGCTTTCATGTAAATCAGCAGCAAGTGTGGGTTCTGGCATGCTGCCTGCTAATCTCTTGTTGCTGTTACTTCCCTTAACCCATGTTAATCACATTCTAGCCTGAAATTTCCCCCATGCATTCAAAATCCCTAGGAACTAACATTTTTTGGCTTTTTGTTTTCTTTTGTACTGGAATCTCTTCTGGAGAGGGGGGATCATGCTCACTGAAAAGCTGCATGCAATTACTTGTGTCAGTTTGCTTCCAGTTGGGGTATCTAACTTACTTGGAATTCCCAAATAACATTTAAGGAGGGTATGAATTAAGAGACTGAGAAACACTATGGTTGGTGTTATCCAACCAACAGTAGGTTGATGATAGGATAACACCATCACAAGTGGTTTCTTTTATTAAAAAGAGAAACAACTAAAATTACATGAATGTAATGATCCAAGTATCCATCAACTAATGAGTGGATAAAACATGGTGGTACCATACGGTAGAATATTACTCAGCCACAAAAAAAGAATGAAGTATGAACATACACTACACATGGATGATTCTTAAAAATATGCTAAGTGACAGCAGCTAAATACAAAAGGCCATGTATTATGTGATTCCATTATATAAAGTGTCCAGAATAGGCAATCCATGGAGACAGAAAGTTATTTGTGGTTTCAGGGGGCTGAGGAAAGGATGGGATAGGGAGTATCTTCTAATGGGTATGGAGTTTCTTTTTGAGGTGATAAAATGTCCTGAAATTAATGGTAATTGTTGCACAACTTTGTGAATATACTAAAAACCACTGAATTGTTTCCTTAAAAAGGGTGAATTTTGTGGTATGTGAATTATATCTTGAAAAAACCTTTTTTTTAAAAAAAATTTTGTGGATAGAGAGGTAAGGAGAGAATTGAGGTTTGAAATCTTCCCAGATTCCCAACTTAACATTTTCACGGTCATGGGCCCTGCAGAGATTTTGAGGAGTTTTGGATCATCTCCCCAGAGAAATGCACCCACACATACAGCTCTGCATGTGCCATCAGGGCACTGCTGATCCCACCAAGGCCATCCTCGGACCCCAGAGCACCATCCCTGCTGAGAAAGCAAGCAGAAGCTAGCTGCTGAGCCTGGCTGGTTGGGGACAACCCTCAGAGATTTTTTTTTCTTTTAGTGTAAAGGCAATTCATTGCATTAGTAAATCTAAGAGTGATTTACTCTTAGAATGTAAGATTAAACCTTGTAGCAAATCACCTCATCCTAGACACTTCAGCCATGCTATTGTGTATTTTAGGCACCCCAGGAGAAGCCCTAACTACCACAACCCCGAGGGACCAAGGGCCTTCCAAACCAGAGTCCACAGCAGGGGTGGCCCCACTCCTGCCCCGTCGGCCTGCACCCAGAGTTCCTGCCATCAAGAAGCCAGCCTTGAGGAGGACAGGAAAGGTAAGGACCCGGTAGCGTGAGCCTCCAAACCGTGGAATGTCTTGTTAGATAAGAATTACATCTCACGTGAGTCTTGTCTCAGTGCACATTCCTGAGCCCCGGACACAGCCCCATCCTTGAGAGGAGTGCTTGGTAGTTGCCTTCTCCTCTCTATACCTGCTGCATCTGGGCACTAGCTGAGCAGGAAAAGCCAGAGTTTCTCACTGTGACAGGCACAGTTTGGAGGCATCACACTTCCTAAATGTTCTCTTTGAGTCCCTGGATGGAACCCCTGGTGGGTACTTTTCTCCAAGAGTTCCATTATTTCCATTTTGTGTGTGGTCTGGGTCCTGTGCACATGGTTTCACGAGGACAGATCTTACTTGCATTCGGACAACTACAGCCAGTTCCTAGATGAGCGATGTGGACGAGTTCTCATGTGGCCTCAGACTGGAGCTTGCACCGCTTTTCTGCCACTTTTCTTGCAGATTGTTTTTTGCTCTCGCCCTCGAGCCTCTCAGCCTTGCTTGCTGCTTCAAAGACATGAGTTTGTCAGGACAGTAGCAGCTCAAAGACTGGCGCCTATAGAGACATCTGGATCCTCCGTTTGATCTCAGTGTTCTAGTAACGGGACGCCCGGTAATCCCATGACCAGTCATTGCAGAATGGCCGGTGCCTTTCCGCCTGTACAGAGTGTGAGCCTTGGCTGGGTGCTTTGTTCTGGAAGAGCTTGCTTTGTGCTTCCCGGGTTGGCGTGTCCCATTTCTGCTTGTTGCATCTGTGCGTTTCCCATTCCACCTTGCAGAACAGACTTCTGTCTTCCTCTTTTTCCCTGTACTCACCTTGTCTCTTCTTGTAAAAGCCAGGGCAGAAATGGATCCATTTTCCCAGCATGCTGCACAGGAGCTACAGTGAAAGGCTGCTGGAGGAGGGATTGTTTTTCAGTTCATTTTCCAAAGAGCCAAAGGAAATACTGAGATGCTGATGCTTACACAGCTGGTAGCCTGCTTTTGCGCTTTGTGTTTGCTTCTTGGTGAGAATTTTGAATCAGAACCAAGGAAGTGACATAAGAGGTCTTCCATTCGGTATCAGAGATTCAAGGAGCAAGTATATCTGTTAGTCCTTCAATTAGCTTAATGCTGTAACATGCATTACTTCAGCCTAGTTGAAGCGCAGCCTCAGAAAAAGATAGGTGTCAAATTAAGAGAGATCTGCTCTTAATAAAGGAAGAGCATAGCCTCATTGCCTAAGGGAACAGGAGAAAACTTGTTTCAAGTTATTCATGTGGCCCTGGTTTTACAGCTTTCATGCATATTTCCTTGGACCCGCTGGTACGCCTGATAAATGTGTGTTTCTCCTGTGCTCTTTCACACCTCGTCGCATTTCTGCACCTTGGACATTTGCAAATCCCAACTTTGCCAGAATGTCGCGGCACTAGCCCCCGGCTGCCACTGTCTGAGTGCTCCTGAGTCCCAGCTGCCCCGGCCGGCTTCTTATTTACTCTTTGCTGTGCCTTTTCTCAGCCCGAATCACCGGAAGAACCGTTTGGGCAGCAGACGGTCCATTTTACAGTCGGACCCCCGGAGACAAGCCTTGAAACCCCTCTTCCAGAGACAGTTCCCCCAGTTCCCAAACCAAGAACACTTCAGCCTGGGAAGACGGCGGAGAGGAGGCTGAGCGGTGGAAAGCCAGCACCAGGCGACACCCCTCCCGAGGCCGGAGCCTCCACACCGCCTCCTCCGGGGGTGCGGCCTGTGGTCCCCCAGGCTCCCCCGAGGAGGAAGAAGTCAGCCCCAGCGGCCTTCCACCTGCAGGTTCTGCAAAGCGACAGCCAGCTTCTCCAGGGCCTGGTTTGCAGTGGCCGCGGCAGCAGCGACTGGCCCCTGGCACGCCAGCCCGATGGGGGCACCCTCTTTCCGCAACCTGCGTTTCTTGGCACATCACCCGCCACGAGCCCGGAAGCTGATGGCACAGAGGAGACAAAGGCAGAGGCGGCCTCCCTCCCTGGCGAATATCAGGATCCATTCTGGAGCCTTCTGCACCACCCCAACCTGTTGAACAATGCCTGGCTTTCCAAGAGCTCTGACCCCTTGGGCTCAGGGACCGGGAGCCCCGCGAGGACCCACGTGGCCCCAGTGCAAGTCAGGGCCTCAGATGCCCAGCAGCCACTGCCAGAGCACAGGCAAAAAGACCTTGGTCGCTGGGTGACCATCAGTGACCAGGACAAGAGGACGGTGCTGCAGGTGTTTGACCCACTGGCAAAAACATGAGGGGGGAGCTTGGACGGCCACTCTCACAGAAGGTGTGCATCCCTCTCCTGGCCTCACTGTACAGGGAGAAGCCCCTATGCGGCCTTAGAACCCCAGTGGAAAGAGACATCTATTTAAAGGCGCACTGAAAACCATTGGTACTTCCCTCACTCCTGTGTAGTTTACAAAAAAAGTGTCTCTTTTTTCAATAAGAGTATTATTCAGCCACCAAGACATGTTTTATTCCAGACTTGTGGATTTTAAGTTTCCTCTCAGGGGTATGGGAAACCCCTTGTTAGATTCAGTGTATGGATTATAGGAAAGGGAATACAGATGATAATGCCCAAGGAATTCTCTCCCACTGAGTTTTAAGTGGTTCTTCAATTATGTGTGTATGCGGTGTTTTAAAATTTTTGTTTGCATTTTACAGATTTGGAATAACTTTTTGGTGAACCACCTGAAGGTGGACACATAAAGAAAGGATCACATTAAAGGGTGGTTGGGACCCTTAAGACCTATACCTGGCCCACTGACACCTGATTTTTTTTTTAATGGGAGCTGGGAGCAGCAAATAAGTCAACCAAATGATAGCCTGTACCTTCCTGTGAGCTCTTGTGTTTATTTGTGTTCATTTGTATTAGCCTTGATCAGGTGGGATACAGTGTCGTATACACTGTTTTGGTTCTGAAGCATATACCATGAGCTTAACCTGAGCTTAAACTGGCTAAAGACTCCTGAACTATGTCTGGTGGACTTGCCCCATAAATTGCGACTGTCCTGAACACTAGTGTGTTATTTAAACCAGTTTTTAGACACTCTCTATTCCCCATTAAAGATTAAAGGACTCCTCAATGAATTTTTTTCCCCTTACACCCACACCCGGTAAAAGCATAAAATGTGAAAAGTCATACTGGCACATAATATATTGATTTGCATTGTTATAACGTGAAGAATGTTTGTTTCAGCCTCTCTGCCCAGTTGCAACTTTAGGAAGGAAAATACCGCATGACTCTATATATAAGAAAGCCCAGGGCAGCATTTCTGGTTTATCTGTGTTTATTTTGGTTTATTTCTTGCCTCCACATTTTTCCTATACATTTCCCAACACCACTTCTTGCCTATTCAAACACTTAAAAAGGGATCAGCAATACATAGTTTTACATTTTAAAAATATTATAAGGCCTAGAATCCAGTTGGAGCAGATAGCATATTTTTGCTAATAAGCACACTGTTGAAATCTTAGGGTGCCACCTACCATGTTTAGGAGTCTTTCATGTTCATGTCATAGAGTCCTACAGCAGTGATTCTGTGTTATCCCTAATGTGACTGGCGACTGACTTCCTGTACGAGTTGCTAATGGTTGGATGGCAGTAATCATCTTGCCTGTGGGATACCTTGCTCTTTTTACCAGTGACACCTCTGATTCCAGAATTATTTCTCATTGCCTCTATCAAGATACACTGCAGATCATTTAAATCTGGCACTCAAATAAAACTACAATTATTTCATCTGAGAACTGATAAAAAGGTATTAGTGACCCAGCACTATCAACATATGGTACAGGTGGTAGTTGACCAGCCATAAAAGACGGTGTTTCTGGCCTTAACTGTTTAGAACACCGGCTGTATTGTGTAAGTGTTGTAAGTCATTTTTACCTGACAAATGCAAGTAAACACACAATCCTTGAAAGTATAACAAGATGGGTGATAGGCTTGGAGAAGTCAAATGATTTGTGAGGATTCACTTAGCTACTAATAGGATACAGTTGGGAATGGGATCGAATATTTCCTAATCCAAATGCCGTATTCTCTATAACCTCTCTTCCCACCACAAAGGTGAATTTGAAAGCAGATACGCATAATGACCAGCCAGAAAGGCAAGGGGAATGGAAGTACCATTGCAGGTGTTTCCAGTGCTGGGAACACGCCTGATTTTCAGGGTCATCTTTGTTCCAGATAGCAAGTAGCTCATAAACAGGAGACAGAGCAGAATTTCAGTTAAGCTTGGTGCTCATCACACAAGGAGCTCTTAAGAATCAGATTGTAAGTATTAGCGAGCAGAACTGTGTTGATTTTGGGAGGCAGGTCACAAGAAAACGTACGAGTAGTTTAACGTGAAGAACTGAACAAATACTATTTGATCATGAATGTTCGAGTTTAATGAACAAGATAGTGGGTTGATAACATGCAAGGGTCTCACATCAACATTCTCAAAAAAGGGACAATTGGAATCACCTGATTTATTTTCAAATCAATGCTTAATGGTAGGTTTCCTAGGTTAGCAGCAGAGTTGAATAATCTTGACAGCAGCTGCCCTCCTGGGGATTTCATTCTGTGGGTTTTTTTTAATTTTTAGTCTTCCTTTGATGCTCCCACACAGGCCTTTTTATTGTGACCTTGTAGTCTTTTTTCATCCCTGGTCTGTAAGATGTTACAGTTCACTGCAGGATGTCTTAGGCACAGTACTTTACAATCAACACTGTCTCTATGGCCCGATTATACTCCCTTCTACGACAGAATCTTCTCCAACTTCTTGCCCATTTTAAAGATTTGTTCCAGTGAAAGAAGAAAACTTTTAAGATGCTGAAAGTCATGACACTTAAAATCCTCCTGACATGTGTATCAAACAAAGTAATATGCTAAAAATCTGCTTCATAATGAAATAATTTCATCAGGAAGGAAAACTGCAAAAATTATTTATTGGGTGACTAGCAATTAGTAAAATCCCTGTAATGTTTATTTGAAGTGGTAATTTGTACTGAAATTGTTTTAAAAATGCCTATTAAATGTTTTGTCTTTTTTAAAATTTGGCTTTGTTTTTCAGTTACGAAGAGAACCTTGAAATATCTTCTTTGGCTCACCTTCTATTCCAGCTGAAATGTGATTACTAGTTACTCCTCTGAATTTTTGTTTTGGTTCTTCTTCAACCAACCAACTAAACTAAAAAGGCATAAAAGTAATAATTTGGTTAACAATTTATGACTTGAATGCTACCAGCAGGGACCACGGTGATACCATATATAATAAGTTTCTGCTAGGATATCTGTAAGACTTGAGAGATGCTTAAATTCATTTTCTGTGGGATGTCATAGGAAACATAAAATCTTACTGCTCAATTGGTTTGAGCATATTACTGCATAGCGTCAGGAGAAGGGTGTAAACCTTCTCCAAGTTCTGTCTAGTTTTGTTTTTAGCTAATGAATTCACAAAGTATAGGTCATAAGTGTTCCCTGATGATAATAATAAAGATGGTTAGTTCTTCCTGACCAGCAAGTACTAAATTAAATTCATTTAATATGCATGCACAGCCCTGTGACGTCGATGGGGAGGAAGGGAATGGCTAGTTTCAATAACTTCCTTTTCTTAGGTTATGGCAATGAGGTTTGAAACTCATACAAGGCAAACTGTACCCATATGATAACTTGTATCTCAATGAAGTAAATGGTGTGAGGCAGGGGTTCCGATACCATCTTCCTGAGGGATAGTTATACCATTTATTAAGTAAGAAACCATTTCTCTTGCTTCCTTTATTAGGTTTTTCAAGGGATTATTCAATTTTATTGACATTTTCAAATAACTGGAATTTTTATTTTGTCAGTTTTTAAAACATTTTTCATTAACTTCAACTTCTCTTTGATTTGCATCCTTATTCTTGGTCTGCTGTCCAGTCAATACCAAGAAAGATACATTAAAATCTCCTATGGTGTCTATTTCTTCTTGTAACATTCTCAATTTTTGCATTATATAGTTTTAAGCCATATATTCACATTCATATACAATTAAAATTTACTATTTTCTTGATGAATTTAATCTTTTATCATTAGTAGGTGACCCCTTTATCTCTAATAATTCTTCTTACCCTAAAATATGTTTTATCTGATATAGCTACACTAGCTTGCTTTTGGTATTTGCATGACTTGTCATTTTCTATCTTTTTTACTTTGAACCTCTCTGTGCCCTCACACTTCAGATGGGTCTCTTACAAATAGCATATAATTAAGTGTTGTTTTCTTATCTAGCCTGACAGACATATTTATGTTATGTACTTAGTCCATTTACATTAATGTAATAATTGCTTTATTGGGGTTTAAATTTACCATATTATCTTGTGCTTTCTCTTTGTGTTATTCTTTGTGTCTTTCCCCTCCTTTCATGCCTTCTTATGGATTTTTATCATTCCTCTCTTTCCTAACTTAGAATGTGACCGAAATAGGTCACATTTTTATCAGTTATTTTAAAAATTACATTTGTCATCAAGTTCTCAAAGTCTAATGTTAATCATTACTTTCCCTTCCTCTTGAATAATGCAATGACATTGAGATGCATTAGCTCCATACCAACTATAATTGCTGTGTATTTTAATTTCAAATATTTTAACACTCAAGACATTATTGTTTTATACAATCAATTTTTACTTAGTTCATCCTGGTTGCCTCTTTTTTCACTGGGCATTTTTTCTTGAATATCAGCATCTCTGGCTGGATCACTTATTTACCTTTTACCTGAAGTATATCCTTTAACATATCCATTAATGAGATGATCATGTGATTTTTTCTCCATTTTTTTAATGGTATATCGCATTAATTGATTTGTGGGTGTTGAACCGTCCTTGAATCTCTGGAATAAATCCCACTTAATGATGGGGTATGATCCTTTTAATGTACTGTTGAATTCCAGTGGCTAATACTTTGTTGAGCATTTTTGCATCTAGGTTCATCAGGGATAGTGGCCTATAATTTTCTGTTTCTGTGGTGTGTTTTTTTTTCTATTATCTTCATTTTAAAATATTTTCCCTCTGCATCCTCTGTGGTTCTGCATCCACCAAGCCATCCCTCTGTTAAGAGGATAGTTTAATCTATGTCTCCATTCTTTAATGTGGTTCCTACTTTATTCTGTCATTGTGCTGTTTGGTTTTCAATTTATTTCCCTATCTCTACCTTTTACCCTGTTCACCACTTTTGCTGCTGTTGTTTAGGGATTGTATTTTGTTTTAGAATTGAGACCTCAGCCATCATTATATACTTCTTTCATTTTGCTTTATTATGTTAAGTGTCATGCAATTTCTTTTCATCTTGCTTGAGTATAATAAACTTCAGACACGTTTGCCCTGATCAGTGGAGGGTGAACTTTCCTGACTCCCATCCCCATTATTTGAGGCAGCTTCTTGTCCACATAAATAAAATTAGAAACGAAAGAGAAGACACTACAACTAATAAAACACAAATAATAAGTCCAGTACTCATTTTCTTGGCATGAGTACTCATTTTCTTTTTTTAATCTGAAGGCAGGAGGGGGCACGAGTTGCCTCTACAGCATAGGTGGGGCAAGCCTTATACTACTTTGTTAGAAGATCTGGCCTTTCCTCCCTTTTTGAACTTTTGTTAAATGGCCCATGCTAGGGTTTACTTCACTTAGAGTGATTGTATCTTATTCCCATGAGAGCTTCAAAAAAACAAAGCCTTGCTCTTCTTTGTTTCAGGATAATACTGGCTGCATAAAATGATTTTGGAAGTATTCTCTCCCGTCTACTTTTTGGAAGGGTTTGAGAAGGATCAGTATTACTTCTTCTCTAAATGCTTGGTAGAATTCACCATTGAAATGATCTGGTCCTGGACTTATTATTCCTGTTTTATTAGTTGTAATGTCTTCTCTTTCACTTCTGATTTTATTTACGTGAATCCTCTTTTGTTTATCTTGGTAAGAGTAGCTAAAGGCTTATATATTTTTTCTTTTCAAAATCCAGGTCTTAGTTTCATTGATCTTTTCTCTTGTCTTTTTAGTCTCTCTTTAATTGATTTTCTACTCTGACTTTTTAAATTTCCTTGCTTCTACTAACTTTGGGCTTTAATGTGTCTTTTTCTAATTCCTTGAGCTATGATAGTAGGATATTTATTTGAGACTTTTTTCTTAGTGTAGGCATTTATCACTATTCACTTCCCTATAACCCATAAGTTTTGGTATGTTGTTATTTCCATTTTCACTTGTCTCAAGATATTTTTTAAATTCTCTTTTGATTTCTTCTTTGATCCATTGGTTATTCAGTCTTGTTGTTTAATCTCCATATATTCATGAATTTTCCAGGTTTTTCTTGTATTGATTTCTAGTTGTTTATCATTGTGGTCAGAAAAGATGCTTTGTATTAATTTAATCTTCTTAAATGTATTAAAACTTTCTTATGGCCTAACTTATGATTTATGCTGGAGAATGTTCCATGTACACTTGAGAATGTATGTTCTGCTGCTGTTGGATAGAATGTTCTGTAAATATCCATTAAGTTCATCTAGTCTAATGTGTCATGTAAGTACAATGCTTCCTTATTAATATTGTCTGGATGACCTATCCATTGTTGAAAGTAAGGTTTTGAAGTCCACTACTATCACCCTTAAGATTTGTTAATTTTTGTTTTATATATTAGATGCTACTATGTTGGGTGCATAACTATTTACAAATGTGTCCTTCTGTTGGATTGATTGACCCCATTTATCACTATATAATGACGTTCTTGGGTTTCTTACAGTAGTCTTTGGCTTAGTCTATTTTGGCTGACATAAGTATAACTACCCCTGCTTTTTTTTTTGGTTTCCATCAGCTTGGACTATCTTTTCCCATCTTTCATTTTAAGTCTGTATATGTTCTTAAAGCAGAAGTATCTTAAGGGCATAATAAGTTGTTTCCTCTCTCCCTCTCCCTCTCCTTCTCTCTTTCATCCATTCAGCCACTGTATGTCTTTTGACTGTGGAATTTAGCTTATTAACATTTAAAGTAAATATTGATATATATGGACTTACTATTGCCATTTTAATTGTTTTCTGTTTTGTAATTCCTTTCTTCTTCTCTTGCTCTCTTTGTTAGTGATTTCATGATTTTCTGTAGTGGTGATGCTTAGATTCCTTTCTCTTTCATGTGTTTATAGATTTTTGCTTTGAGGTTACCATGAGGCTTACCTAAAACATATTTCTAACAGTTTATGTTAAACTGATAAGTTCAAAAGCTCTATATTTTTACTCCCCATATTTTATGTTTTTTGATGTCACAATTTACATCCTTTTACTTTGTATATCCATTAACAAATTATTATTTTAATTACTTTTACTATTTGTCTTTTAACCTTTATACTGGATTTATTAGTGACTTACCCACTACCATTACATTAGCATATTCTGAATTTAACTATATATTTACCTTTGTCAGTGAGATTTATACTTTCATGTTTTCCTGTTACTAATTAACATCCTTTTATTGCAGGTTGAAAAAGTTCCTTTAATATTTCTTCTAAGGCTAGTGTAGTAATGATGAACTCCTTCAGGTTTTGCTTGTCTAGAAAACTCATTATCTCTTCAATTCTGAAGAACAACTTTGCTGGGTAGAGTATTCTGGGTAGTTAATTTTTTCTTTCAGCACTTTTAATATATTGTGCCCACCCCCTTCTGGCCTGCAAAATTTCTGTTGAAAAATATGCAAACTGTCTTATGGGGTATCTTGTATGTAACATGTTATTTTTCTTCTTGCTTTTAAGATTCTCTCCTTATCTTTAACTTTTGGCAGTTAAATTATAATGGATCTTGGTGTGGGTCTTTTTGGAGTTATATTTGTAATTCTCTGGATTTCCTGGCTAGGGAAGATTTCAGCTATTCTTTGAATAAGCTTTCTGCCCATTTCTCTCTCTATTTTCCTTCTGGGGCCCCAACAATGCAAATATTAGTTGGCTTGATGGTATCTCCGAAGTCTCTTAAGCTACCTTCATTTCTTTTTTCTTGTTGCTCTTCTGATTGAATTCTACTGCTCTTTGAGCTTGCTGATCCTTTCTTCCACATGATTTAGTCTGCCATTGAGCCCCTTGATTGAACAGTTGCTGTATTCTTCAGCTCTGTGATTTCTGTTTAGTATTTTCTTATATTTTCTGTCTGTTGAAATTTTCACTTTGTTCAGGCATGCATTACTCTCCTGACCTTGGTGATCATCTTCATTATTTTGAAGTCTTTGTCACATGATTCATTTATCTCTGCTTCATTAAGGTCTCTTTCTGGAGTTTTATCTTGTGCTTTGTTTGGAACATATTCCTCTGTTACTTTGTTCTCTGTATACTTTCTGTGCATAAAACAGCCACTTCTCCCAGTCCTGACAAAGTGTTCTTGTATAGGAAATAGACCTTGTCATTCAGCCTGCTGAGCTCTTGGTTTTTGTGATTGTCCATGATGTGATTGGCCTTTGGGATTGTCCATGGTGTCTTCTTTGTACTTATTTTCTCCCAGTAGTTAAGGCTCTGTTAAGACCTATCAGTATTCCAAAGGGGAGGATCTCAGTCAGCACCTAGATGCAGCCTGATAGCAAGCTGGACTCTTAGGCAGCAGCTTCTAAGTATGCAAACAGACTTCTTTCAAGGAAAGACGAGGAGTTGCGGTGCTAGATATTGAATCCCCTAAGGAAAGACGAGGAGATAGGCATTTCTGCCTTTTCCTTCTGCACTGAGACCCAGGTGGATAGCAGGTTGAGAATTGTTTATCTCCTACAGTCCTCAAGGACCACAAACACAAACCCCATTGGCCACTAGAGCCAGGCAGCCAAGGAGTTTGTTCCCTGGGCAGCACCCATACAAAGTCAGGGCATGACATGTGTACAAACTCCTTCCAGGAAGACACCAGCAACCTGGAGTGGGCCAGAGGGAGAATGCGGAGATAGCACCCACTGGCCGCTCAAGGGAGGATCACAGTCAACTTCTAGATAGATGCTAAATTAGATGCCTGACCCTTAGGTTGCAGCCTTTAAAATGTACAAATAGGCCCCCATCAGGGAAATAAAGACTGAGAGATGAGTATTTCTGTCTGCTGCCGCTGCTCCGAGCCCTGGAGGAGATAGCCACATTGAGTCCTCATGAGCACATTAAGAGCTATTTTTCTTTGCTTTAGTCTTGTGGACCTCATGGATACAAGCCCTGTTGGCTTTCTGAGCTGTGGGGGCCCATCCTTCCAGTGGGAGTCTTAAAAGTTGGGGTGCTAGATATTGAATCCAAACCCTTCGTTCCTCAAGGAGTTTTGTGTTCCCTCCCAGTTGCATCTCACTGTGCTCGGGGTGGGGTTTATGGCCAGAGTGTGTCCCAGCCTTCCCTGTTTTGATGTGGGCATTTTCTCATTTACCCAGCGTGTAGGAGTTGCTTAGCTATTCTCTCAATTTCTTTCCGAAGTTGTTCCATGTGTATCTATAGGTTCAGTATCCATGGGAACAGGTGAGGTCAAGAGCTCCTATGTCACCATCTCAGACTAGGACTCTTTAAAATGTTCTAATCTAATAATCCCACATGCCAAGATATTCCAACATCTAAATCATAGATGTATATATGACAAAACCTTTTTGTGCTTGGAGATTACATTCACATCTAGATACTAATGGTCCTAGGAATTTGCATATTTGGTTTTCATTACAAATTAGCCTTAACAATCCTGAAATAAAGTTTTAATTAAACTAAAAATCAAAGGTCCTTATAAGATTAGTGTTTCCAAACTCTTGGACCAAATGTTGAACTCCATGACACTGTTCCTAAACTCCAGGGCCAAGCTGAAAGAAGATTAAGAACTGGAATTTTTATAAGAATGGTTTGTTCTTAATTTGGAAATTCTTATCACACTGTCTTATGTCTTCTGCTTTATTAAAGTAGTTTATAATAAAATGCCACATTTAATAAAGCAAATTTTGAATTAGCTTTTGGGAGTGTTCACCAACCAGTATAAGGGCATAATAAGTTATATCAAGTCCTTTAACATTTATTGAACTTTTTTTTTCATGGGTAGAATTTTTATACCCAATGTCAATAAAAACCAAATCATACAATGTATTTAATATCAGAAAGGGATGAAACTTCAGGAGGATATGCCTAAAACTCAAATTTCAGAAATTAGAAATAATTTGAGGGGCATTATAAATTATGAGCTAAGTTCAAAAGAGAAATGCACATTACCATATTACTATGTTTTTCTCAATAGGAAATAAATGCTAGTGCCCACTACCCTCAGGCACTCTCATTGGGCAGAGGCCGGCATCCTCCGCCATATTCTGGCTGCTGGTATAACCTTGAGTTAATGAAATATTGTCAAGAAAGGTATCATGATCCCCCCGTTTTGTAGTGTGTCTCTCTGGTGGCAATTAGTTTAAACACTGGGGTAAAGGGGAGTCAGTGCCCTTGAATTTTAGGGTTGTGATTGAGCAGGTTTTGGGGAAATGTAATAAT
Organism: Manis javanica; assembly: GCF_040802235.1. Classification (NCBI taxonomy): domain Eukaryota; kingdom Metazoa; phylum Chordata; class Mammalia; order Pholidota; family Manidae; genus Manis; species Manis javanica. Next base: position 72,544,868 of record NC_133168.1, read on the forward strand.
AAAGAAGTGAACAGGTTATAAATCAGGGTAGCTGATTTTCCATTTTCATCCTGGTCTTATTTATAGCTTGCTTTCGGTGCTTTGCTCTGAAACATGTATATTCTGTTTACTTCCCTCTCAAACAAGATCATTAAAAAAAGTGACTTTTCAGAGTAGGGGAAAGGTAACTATGGAGCTTCATTTGAATTTTTTTTCCAGAAAGGATATTTAAACAAGGCTGATTGAACTAGGAGAACCATTTTATTGATTGTCTAAATTTAAAACTATTTCAAATACATATCTTTTCATAGTTTGTGTTCTTAAACTGTTTTTCAGGTGGTGATGATTTTAAAAACATTATTGACTTAAATTTCACAAAACATCCACAGATGATGTGGATCTGTGTACATCATATTCATTTCATAGAATAAAAAGAAATGTTAAGTGATTTGCCTGAAAAATGACAGTAATTTAATAATACATTGGATCTCTCTCCCAGACCTTATTATTTTTTTTTTTTTTAGGAGAGCAAGGTACAGGCTTTTATTTAGAGATACCGTGAAAGGACAGAGCTCCCGACTCATGCTAGGAGGGGACAAGAGAGTCCTCCCAGACCTTATTTTTAAAGCACAGCTGCAATGCCTATATTGAGATTTTAAGGAATGGAATTTCATTCCATTACTCTAAGTTAATGAACAGTTGTTTCAACCATGGTTTATTTGCTATGGTTCATAATAATAACAAAAAGAAAGTGAATCAAACATATCTACTCCTTCTCCCTATGTCACCCCATTAGCTGGCTTTTATTGTTAGCTAATTTACTGTTGTTGGCTAACCATCACATTCACTGTATCTACATAAAACAAGTGGTTAAGTCCTATGTTAGGTTGTTGCATAATTTAACAATGAGATGTGAACAGGGTTAATTGGTGATCCCTGTTTACCTTCAGATGCCGTATTCCGGTTTTAGCTTTGACTATCCCATCCTACACGTTTACCACCTTCAAAATAGTGAACATAAGCTTAACATGACCCAGCAGTTCCACTCCTAGTGTGTACCCAGGAGAATGGAAAATACATGCATATGTACACAAAAACTTGTACATGAATGTGTTGAGCTGCATGATTCAGAACAGCCAAAAAAATGGAAAGAACCTAAATATCCTATCAACTGATAGATTTATAAACAAACATGGTTCATCCATACAATGGAATATTATTTGGCCACGAAAAGGAGGGAAGCATTGATACATGCTACATGATGAATGAACCTTGAAAATATTACATTAAGAGAAAGAAGCCAGACACAGAAGGCCACACGTATGATCCCATTTATATGAAATGTCTATAATAGTCAAATCCAGAGAGACAGAAATTAGTATTTGCCAGGGGCTGGGAGTTGAGGTGGGTGAGGAGTGACCGCTAATGGGTATGGGGTTATTAGGATGATGAAATGTTTGGAAATCAGATAGTGGTGATGGTTGCACCACTTTGTAAATATATTAAAAATCAATGAGCTGTATATTTAAAAGGGTTAATTTTATGATATGGGAATTAGATCTCAATAATGCTATTATTTTTTTAAAGACTCATCATCAACATGATTTCCTGATTTATCACATTCTGGAGGTCAATTAATACCATTTCCAAATGAGCAAGAAAAAAAGGTATACTTAGCTAAAGAGAATCTGAGAATCTTGATATTAAGTAGTGCTAATAGACATAATGACTTAGAATAGTTTTACTTCACACTCTGATCAATAATGGACTAGCTACTTTATTCTTAGCTGGAAAAAATTACAAGGATAGGCAGCTACAATCTGGAAAGAATTACCATAGCCTAGAATTTTTTTAAAAAGAGAAATATTTGTTCTCAGCAATATGAAAATAAAAATTTAGAAGAACTGGCCCATGGATGTCAACAGGTCTTGCAATATTAGCATATTAGACAAATATTTCAACTGACATGTTTTTTAAATCTTACAGCACATGAAACCCAGAATGAAAGCAGAGCCTTTTATACTAGTTCATACTCTCCATCCGAGGTGCTCCCCAAATGGCATTTTTATGGTACGTTGATGACAGCTCTCCTTGCAGAAGCCATTAGTGCCCCTCCTAGCACCAGCTGGGTACAGCCACAGGTGACATACAGCAGTCTCCATCTAGAGAAGCTTGCTCCCCATCACCAGAGACAACACGGCAAAATGTAAACTGGCACACATGGCATTTCCTTTAAATCCAGACTCCAGTCTAGCCCTTCATTCTCTGATGCCACCTCTGTGTTTGTACTTTACAGCATGAATTGACAAAATATTCTATTGCCTGCAATATACCCAAGATGCCACAGTGACTATGTTTGCATGATTGCTTAGCACGCACAGGGAGACAGCAAACACCAAGGTTCCCATGCTGTGTTCACATACGAAAAACGGAAGACAACAGTCAGTTTTCAAGGTCTTTGGCTAAAGTTTCACGGATGAATTGTAAGGTACGTTGGTACAAAAAAGCATCCTTTTTCTTTGGTTTACAAATGTTCAGATGGTTAACCTCCACAGGAATTAGATCCCCAATGCCTAAATCTGAAGAAAACAAAAATGTCAGTATAGTTGGGTAGTTGTAAATGGTTTGGTTGTGATAAGGGACTCAAAGGAATGTGCAGTCTGACCATAGCTAAACTACATTATGTAACATAACTCACATAACTAATCATGTGGGAGTGGATTCTCAGTAGGTACAATTTTATGCTTATCGTAAACTCTTTGTAAGTGTCCTGGCCCACTTCCTAGTTTAGGAGTAGCAGAGCATGAGCACTGTCATCTCAAGACCTTCATTATACTCTTGCAGGCTGTTACTAAATTATTCCACACTTCCTCTAACTGCTTCTTTTTCTAGGGTTTATATTTTACTTCATTATGAGCTCCCTTTTCCAGATGAAAAGAATGGGAGTGTGTCACATGGGACCCACACTACATCTGAATCCCAGGGTCACCCCCACTAGGGTAGATGTTTAGTGCTTGAGCTGAGGTTTCAGCCTAACAAAGTCCATCCAGACAGAAGTGACAGGAGGGACTAGTGAGCTGACTAGCTGAGGAATGCAGGTGGTAGTTATGAAGAAGGGCAAGACTCCTGGTGACATGAGAGGGGCAGACAGAATTATGATCAGGCTATGTCCCTCTAAGCAGCTGGTCCCCAAAAGTAACTTTAGTTTAGCTTCCAAAGTCTCCCTTTTAAAAAACACAACAAAACGTCTAGCAGCTGTTGTTTGAACTCTTCAGGTTCACCTACTCAGCAGGAACTCCTCCTCTACAGCAGATTTCTTTGAGATAATGCCTCTGTAGTTTCCACTAAAGAGTATTACATCTTTTTCATTTCATTTAGATAATATATAATGAAATTAGGACACAATTTGTTGTGCAGACAAGAACCTTCTGGGACGCTCTCCAGATACACACCGTCTCCAGCTGCAAGGAGCTCTCAGTGTGGTCAGGTGCCACCAGGGACATCGCAGAACCGAGCCTCAGCGGTGCTCCGAAGAGCAAGCTGAGGCAATAGCCAGGCGGGAGAGGGCATTTCAGGGAGTGGAGCGTGTGGGTTTTCTGCTGTGCACAGAGTAACAGGAGGCTAGACACAGAAGCAGTATTTGGGCCCTATGCTCAGAAAGCCCATAATGCCTTATAATACCTATGGTGTACTATGTTACCATGGTAACAGGTAGTGGTCATTTCTCTACCCCAGGATCATGAAGGGACTACTTTAACGCTAGTTTTTCTGATTGGCATCTTGGTTGCTTGAATATTCCCCATATATCTCCCATTTATTAAAGTGTCCATACCTCTAGTTGATATTTTTAAGGTTTCTATGTGCAGTTATCCATCTGTTAAACGAAATGCCCCTTTCAGCCCAGCTGACAGAGGGCTTTGTATTCTTCCCTTAATGCAAGAGTGTTCACTGTTAACCTTTAAAAGTTCAAACTAATCTCTGTCATCTAGTCAGTTAAAAAAGGAGAGGGATAATGGCAAGGTTATATGTTGGCAGAGAATTCTAATCTATGGCTGAAAAGAGTAATAGAATCTAGTTCTTCATAAAACTAAGAAACTGGATATAAAAAAATGTTTACAAGTAAATGCTAGGTACCACCAATTAGACATCTCATTGAATTGCCAACAAGTTTCAGAAGAGTAAATGAATACCTGCTGATTCCACAGGCACCACGTGGAGTTTAATCATGCTACCGATGTGTGTTGGTAGTGTCTCTACAAAATTCAGCACCTGGAAGTTTTTGTCTTTAGCAAACTCCAGAAAGTCATCCTGTAGTGTTTTAAGTGCAGGGGAATCTGCAAAATTTTAGGAAACACCATTGTGACAAGTTTTGCATACCCAATTCATAATAAAATACATTAAACCTTCCAAACTTAGAGAGGACATTAGGGTTCTGATTCAAGACAGTGGCTTCTCTCCTTCCTAAGGAGCCATGAAGACGAGAGTAAAGAAACCACCAAAGCTGGAACCAACCCAGAGCGGACAGGCATCTGTCAGAGGGAGCGCTTCCCCCCACTACCTAGGGCAGGGCAGTGTGTGGGACTCAGGAGTCCCCCAGTGTGCTAGCACCCACCCCCACACTTACTCTCCCTTCAAGAAGCCTGTCTGTAAGCACAGGGCTCCCAGCCCATCCTGTTCCCCAGCTTCCAAGAGGAAGGGCAACCAAAGAGCACCAGATGGCAACGGGAGGCCTAAGGACTGCAAGAGACAGACCCCGCGAGCAAACAACACCCGAGCACAGCAGAAAGAGCGCAGTGAAGGAACAGAAAGCAACTTGAAGAGACACCTCCGATTAGTATCTTTAGAGTGATTTCAGAGATAATGGATCAGAGAAGAAAGAGCTGTGGAAAATAAAATTTGCAAAAAAATAAAGTCAAGTAACTGTCTATAAAGCAGAAAAAAGAGAAAATCTGAGCAAAAGGACAACTGGCATATTAAGGTTTAAGCCAGGGGCTCCAAACTCTGATTAACAAGTGTTCCAGAAGAACAGAAAATGCTTAGTAATCAGACAAATACAGTGATTTATAATTAATATCCTGAAAATCTTAAAACATCATTTACATTTTAACCATTCATTTTCCAAACTCATGGAAAAAGCAGTTATTGGTAATTTGGAATACTACTTAAGACAGTATTAGAATTGTTATTGAGCAAATAGTGGCTTAAGAACAAAAAGGGAAGACACCAAGGAAAAATCAAGCCCAAAATAAAAATTTTCCATGATAAATTCAGGCACAAATAATAGAATGAGATAATATTAAATGGTCTTTTTCTCTTTCTCCTGTGCAACCAATGTTCATAAAAGTATTACCCTTGCTGAGTTCTTTGACTTCCAAAGAGGGAAAGAGAAGATAGCGAATATTAACAGAGTATTCAGCCAGACGGGACCCATGATGAGGGACACTGTAGAACACTATTCCTCTGGTATTGTTTATAACAGTATTCATTTCTGGCTTCTTAGAGGCTTCCAACAGCATCTTTTTGACAAGAAGACCTAGCCACAGAGAAGAAAGAAAAACAATGCATAGCTATCTTCCTTCCCTCCATTATTAAAAAAAAAAGTAAAACAAGATATACAGAAGAAAAAGATGCTTTCTTTAAAAAAAATTTGAACAATAATTATCTACAGTCCAATGGCAGTCACATGGCCTTAAAGTCGTAACACTTGATAATACTGCTGATCCTCTAGAATATACAGACAAGCCTACAAGCAGGTAAGATTCTAGAAGCTCATTTGTAAGGCAGGTCTGGTACCACGCCGCACTGTTACATAGAAGAAATGTGAGGCTGTGCCATGTTGGGTGTCCATCAATGCAGTGACTATTCGGCTGCTAGTCTCCTATCCTGCCCACAGTGACCCGCTACTGACCACTGCATTAGGCCAGTACTAATACCCAAAAACACGGAGTCCCATAGAGCTTATCCCCGACGGAAAACAAAGCTCCTGTGGGAAAGTGCACTTAGGAAAAGCACCACCTCTTCCACCCCCCAGTCGAGGCCTGGAGCTCAGAGTCACACACAAAGCTCATGTAGATGGTGACCGCGGATCTCTGAGGCCACAAAAGGTGACATCCACCTTTCAGCAATAAGCCCCGACTCCAAGTCAGCAATCCTGAGTGTGTCATCCGATAATCTAGGCCAGAGGCTGCAGAAAGGCCCTCTGCAAGGTGGGTGGTGAAAATTCAGAACTGGAGCTGGGGCATGGTCTGGGAGGAGCAGATGTCCTTGCAAGCAAGCACTGGGACCTGAGAAACGGACACCTGGGATCATGCCTCTGCCTCTGCAGGCTGGGCTGTGGGTGCTGATGCAGAAGAGAGAGAGGCGGAGACCAGCCATGGCTGCTGAGGATATCTGCAAATCAGGCTTATACAAGCCCGAGCTGCTTCTGCTGCTTGTTTGTTATCACTGCATGAAAGCATGAAGTTATCACACACACAGTTTGCTGCTGGTTATCTCCTTCTAGAAAAACAAGTAGCATGGAGGGAGAAGAGTAATTTAAAACTCCTAGTCATCACCAAAAACATTAATTTAGTGGGGAGCTATTAAGTAAAACAGACCTGCAGTAACTTAGGTTAGCCCCGCTAGCTGACAATACTCTCAACAATGCTCACTTCACAAAAATGAAACACACTTACCTCCCATGCTATGTGATACCCAAACCATTGGCCTATCTCCAACACCAGCAGCTCTGAGCTTCCTCAGAAGTTCGTTGCTCCTGAATGCAATGGACTTTCTGAATAAAATGAAAACAGCAGGCATGACAGGAGGCTATTGATCCCCACTCCCTGTAAATTTTGCTATCCAATTTCTTAAGGCAAGAACTTTTGTTTATTGGACCAGTGCTACATACTACATTTTGGAGTCAGATATACCCTTATTCTCTCTGCTAGATGTCTATAACTGCTCGTTCCCTATTGCTAACTTAGTCATGCTAGCATAACTGGGAATATCAAGGCCTTGAATGAGCCATTCATTTACTAAATAAGCAGTGTTTGAGCATCTAGTATATGTCTGGCAATTTTTGCAGATCACACTTGGGTCTCACACCAACTGCCCCCACCACTCAGGACATGTGTCCTTGCTCATTACATGGACTGACAATGAAACCATGTCTCTTGTGAGTTCCCCTATGTGAAATCAGTTGTCACCGCTACTTAATTCTACTTGTATTAATGCTGCAAACATTAAGCTTTCATCATCTTGGTTTATTTAGAAATACCAGAAAGCTATTAGAAACAGAGAATTCAAAAGAAGTATTTTTAAAACTAAAAGGGAACTTCAAAACTATCTAGTCTGATAGTTCAAACTATTTATCTGTAGAATCCTTTCTTCAAAATGTAGGCACGCCTCAGTGCCCTTGCAGGGTTGGTTCCGAACCGCCACAGTAAAACACAGCAAGTGAACTTTTTATATAAGTTCTGATTTTTATATACACTGATTCCCAGTGTATATAAAAGCCATGTTTACACTACACTGTAGTCTATTAAGTGTGCATTAGCATTATATCTGAAAAACAATGTACCATATCTTAATTGAAAACTACTTCATTGCTAAAAAATGCTAACCATCATCTGAGCATTCAGCAAGTCACATAATCACTGATCACCGATCAACTTTACAAATAATAATGAAAAAGTCTGAAACACAGTTGACCCTTAAACAACATGGGTTTGAACTGTGGTCCACTCATACGTGGATTTTATTCAATAAACATATTGGAAAAGTTTTGGAGGTTTGTGAGAAGTTGAAAAAACATTTTCTCTAGCTTACTTCATTATGAGAAGAACAAAATATATGTTAATCGACAGTTATCAGTAAGGTCTGCTTGTGGTAAACAGCAGTCTCTCAGTAATTAAGGTTTTGTGGAGTCAAAAGCTGCATGCGGATTTTCAAACGCATGGGGGACTGGTGGCCCTCCCTTCCGCATTGTTCAGGTGTCAACCTTATTGTGGGGTTACCAAAATGTGGCACAGAAACACAAAGTGAGCAAATGCTGTTGGAAAAATGGCATTGACAGACTTACTCTGTCATACAGTGTTACCACAAGCCTACAATCTGTAAAAAAAAAAAAAAAATGCAGTAGCTGCAAAGTACAGTAAAGCAGAACACAATAAAACGAGGCTTGCCTGTAAAGGTTTGTCAGAGCTCCTCTGGGTGAAATGGGAGAGAGTCTTGGGGTCTTGCCCCAAAGCCCTCAACACCCCTCCTCTGGCACTACGTGGGGGCCAGCCATAGATGATGACACTCAGCTGGCTAACACTGACTCAGACCAACTCTCTCCATTTACAGACCACACTTCCCAGTAAGTTAAATGACTAGTCTATGATTGCACAGCGAGTCAAAGGTAGAATCAGCTAAGGACAAGGTCCTTCCTCTATATACAGTTGACACACATGACAGACAAGTGGCACAGGGAACCTACATTGCTCAGCATCTTTTCCTTTGCTTCCTTTAGCCAGTATGCTTGTGAACACAGAGGCAAAGAGCCTCATGCTTACGTCCAGGAGTAAAGGACACTTTGTCAAAGAAAATGATTGTTAACTATTAGAACAGCTGGAAGTGAACTATGTTAGAAGCCCAACGTTAACACTATACTTAGGCCTTGTACTAGTTCACTGTTTGTTGCTAACTCCACTTAGGAAGAAAAGAAAGAAGGTTGGGCTAGTTTTCTTAAGAAAAATCCTGTCTGTGGCATCAAAAGACAAAAGTCCCTTCTACCCCAGGGGGTCTGCTTGCGGCCTGGAGCCTCGCCCTTCCTCCCAGCCCAGTTTCCAGTTACCTTTCCACCGGGCACCTTGCTCTCCAGTCACTAAGGCTGGTGTCATACTCCACAGATATAATTCGGAGAGCAGGACAATCTCTTGCTAACCACGTCTATGTAAATAAAAAGTACAAAAGGACATACATGAATTTCCAGTGTCCTAGTCATTTCCTAGTAATTGAAATTTGTAACTAAAGGCCTCTTGCAATATTGATGGCTAAAGATTGCACTGGAATAAAGTTTAAAGGTGACTAGAAAATCAATTCCAGCATTTTATCTTTTAGTGTCTCTAGTCACAAGGTGGTATCAATATAGCATAAGGCCAAAGCAAGTTTGATGAGAATATTCTCAGTTTTAATCTGTAGCCAAAAGCAAAGAGTTTTTAGAGTCTAAATCAAATTCACTTTTTGAAAGCATTTAATAGAAAGTTATGAGGGCAGACAGTATAGTCTGTTGGTTAGAGATTCGACCTGAGAATTCAGATACTAATTACAGTTAGTCACAGCTCTGTCTCTGTGGTCCCAGGATTGTCTTGTCACCTCCATACTTCAGTGCCACCAAAAAATGAAAACCATTCTTTCTGCCTGATAAGCCTTCATGAAGGTGAATAAGCAACAGTGGGACAAAACCCCAGAAACTACACATATATGCAGCATCAATTTTCACTGAGTTTAAATTCCTTTCAGTGAATTCATGCCAGAGTTAAGGCTCTCTAAGAAATTAAATCAAGGAAATCCAAAGCAGAATTATTTCTTCAAAGTATTTTTATAATTATTAAACCACTATGAATATGTTATTTGTTGTATTATACTTTTAAGGGGAGTGAACAAACACTGGGCCTTGCCCTATTTTTACTTAATAGAATATTCTTTTAGAGTTATAGATTGCACCCTATAACATACTGTATCATCTATTTTATTATAAGTGTCCTTGAGGGACAGAAAAACTGCATGGAAAAAAAACAGTAAAAGAGAGCAATAATAAGCAGATCACAATGAGGGTGTTGGCACCTAGGGCTGCTGCAGTGCCAGGGAAAGGTGGCCTCCCAGACAGAGTAAGCTACTTCCTTACCTTGGGCCAGCATGTTGTATACCTGGCCTCATCTTCTGAAATCTTTTCGGGCAAAACCCGCTCGCTGTCCTGCTGGCGCCATGTCTTAAATGCTGCTCCCATAAGGCCATGAATGAAAAGGACATCTGCTTTAATGGGCTCACTAAGAGGGGAGAGAGGGAGAAAAGAAGCTGAACAAATGCGTTATTGCTTGGAGAGGTATCTACACTCACTCTTCGTGGACGGTGCCTAGCAGGTTTTCATGACATAAAGCAGAACTTCCTTAAGGCAAGCTTTGTAAGCTCAGGCTTGCTGGGGAGCCCTAAGAGGAGTTTAGGTGAAGACACCAGAGTGTGTGCCTGGCACACTCTGTCAAAACAGGGACATAGCTGCCAGCGGCCCAACCAAAACCAACTGTATGAGATTAACTCCAAAGAACTACACGGGAATATTCCACAAGTCAATTTAAATACAAATATGATAGAATGGTTTCACTATGCATGAGGGAGTTTTAAAAATTTATCAAGGAAAATGTTTATCAGAAACAGAGCAAATGAAATTTCAAAGTAACTTTTTTCTTTGGATATGACATTTAAAAAAATTGTAGATAGTATATTACTTGCAAGCTTTTTATAGCATATGCACAATTATGCAACACTTATAAAATACATTATTATATTGTTTTATTTACAAATTGAGATTAACCAGGCAATCTATTTTTCAAGTAAAAAAAACGTAGTCTCTATTTTCTGAGGTATTAAAGTTCCAGACAAAAATCTAAGAAATTACATAATTTTTTCACTGTGGTTCTTTTCTAGATTTATTGTCTCACCAATGATAAAATTGGAAATAATGAGCAGAAATAATCATGAGAAGGAGCATAATTCAAATTTATTTCAACTTATTCTTTCTGGTGCATGCTTTTATACGTGGTACAAACTATCTTCAGTCCCTTAAGTTGTAGGATAATACAGCTGCCTGCTTGTAATATAAATGTCCTATGTTCTTTCCATCCATACCGACCTCTACAATCTAAGTCAGTTATTAACTCAGATCTACATGAAAAATGTAATGAAACAAAGCAGAACTATGCATTACAGAGGTTAAGTGGGCCACATAAAAGGTGAATGCAACTTTTCTGAAGGTAAGCCCTGGGTGTAAGACAGCCCTGATGATCTAGCTGGTTCCATACTCTCACAACAGTCTACAATTCTTCCAAGATTATTCTGGACAAATTGTGTCAGTATAAAGTATCAGATTTAACTTATCTGAGTTATGCAGAAATAAAATGTTAAGCCCTCTAGGCTTTACGTCCCCAGGGGACAACGCGACTGCTCTGCTTTCTTACCTCGTGCGGTACTGGGGGTGCAGCACATACACGCCATCCTGGTATTTTTCTTGCATCGTCTCTCGGTCTAGGTTAGCCAGGGTTCTGGCAGCATGTGAGGCCTTCATAATGTGGTGAGACTTCATTGCTTCTGCCAGAATGGAAACCCAGCCTGGTGAAAAGAACATACCCGTTAAATACTGACTCTCCATCTCAGCTTGTTCAAAGGTTTCAAACTGAAAATGATGGGAGGAAGGCAAACTCCAGCATCTGTCCTCATAGAAAGCCTTACCAATTCATTCCCTAGTCCTCTGGGTCCCACAGTACAATACCATGATGTCTCTGGCCAGGTACCCCATAAGGTCTCAAAGAAGGCAGGAGGGGTTCAAGAGCCATTTTCTTTACTTGGGAAATTAACAAGGTTTAACATTTGACCAAACATTTTTAAACATTTTGTAAAAAAACCTTTAAATTTGAATTTGGATTGCCTATTTAATCCCAATTCATAAATAAAACAATATGGCAGTGTATTTTACATGTTATATAATTGTGTGTAAGCTATAAATAGCTTGCAAATAATATACTATCTATAATTCTTTAAAATATGTCATATCCAAAGAAACATTTAAACAGAAGTTGCAATTACTAGAGGTGAGTCTATAAACAGTAAGAAAAGATATTTTGCTCTTAGCAAGAATTATTAGACTCAGTGAGTTAATACTAGTTATTTCACCTTGATTGGCATTCATATTCACATCACTTAATAGACATGAGGAAGTTATTTCTTAATGAGCCTGCTTGATAGACAAAAATCTGTAAACCTAGGAGTCAGGAAGGAAAAATTATTTTTTACAGGGAGACAAAACAATACATATATGCATATGATTTCACTTATTTTTTGTTTAAAACAATGTATTTATGTGCATAAATATGCATGTAGTACACACACACACACGCTGGGAAGAGGCACCAAACTAAGAAATGGTCATTACCTCTTGGGGGGAGTTAGGAAGAGCTCTGTAAAAGGGTGAGTTTAACTTTTATCCTACGAGTATGTTCTCTGAAGTATTTGCAGTGTGTTATTTATGTAATTTAAAATAAAATAGAACATGATCTGTGGTCAGAGAGACTTGGGCTCAAATTTCTGTCCCCCACTTACCTGCTGTGGAACCTCAGTCAAGTTTCTTGGCTCCTCTGAGCTGCAAGAAGGTTCTAATGAATTAATCTATAAAAACTACCTTTTACCATGCCTGTAGGTGCTCCACAGAGAGCAGCTGTTCCCATGCCCTCCTCCCCGTCTTTGCAGCAAAGGCCTTGAGAATCATTGTGGGGGCAGGAGGCCATTGTTTAATATTCCAAAGGAAGTTTCAGATCCAACAGTTCTTTAATATTCAAATGTGTAATAGCAGAAAATTCCTCTCCAAAGTTATTAAAGAATGCTTTACCATAATAAGATAATGCTTTCCAATTCTATCAATACAAATATACAAGTATATAATTGGTATGTTCAAAAATACAACTATTTTTAATAGAGTCACAAGGAAGGAAGCAAAAGAGAAAGCATGGCACAAACCATTTGGTATTTTTCAGATGACAAAATATTTTCATAATGTCTGAGATGCTTTACCATTTATGTAACATCAAACACCCCTTGGAAAACTTGTATCTCTTCAGTATTTATATTAGTGTATATATATATATATATATACACACACACACACACACACACATAATGTTGACATATTATATTATCATATAAGATTTATACACAAATCTTTAAGAACATCTATGACTATTTAGGTAGGCAATATTCCCACAGTATTATTACTAGGTCAAATGGTGTATACGTTCTTGTATATACCATGATACTACTAAGTGCCTGTCAAAAAAATGAATTCAGTTTACATCCCCACCAAGAGTGTATGAGAGGGCCAGTTTTCACACACCTTCACCAATAGTGGATATTATTATTAGTTTTTTAGCTTCTGTAATCTGAATGGCAAAGAGTTACAGATTTGATACCATTAAGATTAATAAAAATATATATATATATATAAACAGGTAAAGACACAGGATGCCTGAGGAAAAAAATAAAACAGGGTTAGGTGGCAGAATTCAAATTGGAGTATTCAGGAGTAATGAATGGGAGCTGAGCAAAAAGAAAATACAGTTAAGTCTTTCAAAAATTTAGCTATAAAATGGAGGAGAGAGAGAGGCTGGAAATTCAGGAGGATGTGGGGCGACTTCAGGTTTTCGTTTTTGGTATCTTCCTCTAATTCCTGTTCAGTTATCTCACTGAAGTAGGAGGAGAGGTCATGGTCATCTGCCAAGAGAAAGGGAATCTGTGCGAGGCTTGAGGAAAGGAGAGAAGGTTTTAATGGTCATCATTAAGAATGTGAAGGCATGTTGACTGGAGAAACATGACTGCCGAGCAATACTGAAGGTCCTTTTGTTTGCTGACCTCATAAGCACACTGACAGCCAACCTGCAGATAGTGGATGTTCAGCCACAGAAGGGCAGTAGGTTTTATTTAGCATTGGGGTCTTGACCAAGGGTGTGCTATGATAGAAGGAAAAAGAATGTTATTGAAATGATGGATCATGGAACATATGCTGCTCAGTCAGGAGGGAAGTGACTATAAAGAGACTGTGATGGACAGGGAGAAAATAAAGGGGTTGGTGGGTAGAAGATTCTGGTAGAGAAGAAAACCAGTCATTGTGGGAGTAGATGTAAAAACAAGCTTGAATGAGAGGAGGACATGCTCAGAGAAGTGGAACTACTGGTTTTTAAAATGAAGCGGTTTCAGGCCTTGACTAGATCCAAGATATGGCATGGGCGGAGTACCAGACCACTCAGGAGCAGAGAAGGAAGCCAGTGAAGATGAGAAGTCAAGGAACTGCGAGGAGGCCAGAGTGCTTAGTGGGCTGCCCAGTATATACTGCAGTCAGCCAGGAGGATGGAGGAGCCAGCGGTAGAGTCAAGTTTGGTTTCAGTTAAGAAACGGACGATCTTTTTTTTTTTTTTATAAAATACTGATCTGACCAAGTATCTATTCCATTAGTGAAACTGAAGGTAAGTAGACAGAAAACATCCAAAGTAAAGCACAGAGAAAAGCAATTTGGAAAGAAATGAACTGATTCTCAATGAACTGTGGAACAGGACTAAGACCTAATATACATAATCGAAGTCCCAGAAAAACAGAAGAGATAAAAGGGGACAGAAAAAGTATTTGAAGATATGCCAGCTGGAAAGTTACCACATTGGGTCAAACCATCAACCCACAGATTCAGTCAGCTCAATGGCCCCTGAGCAGGTTAACATAAAAAAGACATCCAAGCACTTCATAGACAACCACTGAAAATCAAACACAAAAGTCTTAAAGAAAAAAAAAGACATATAACATATAGGAGAACCAAGGTGGGAATAAGAAGAGACTTCTCATCAGACATCAGATGTCAGGAGAGAATGGAATCACAGTTTTAACGTGTTGACAGAAAAATAACACTGTCAATGAAGAATTTTAATCCACGGAAAACATCTTTTCCTAGATAATAAAATAAAGGCAAAGTAAAGACACTTTCAGAAAAAGGAAAGTGAGAGAATTTGTTGCCAGCAGACCAGGGTCTTAGGCTGAAGGGAAATGTTATCAGATGTAAATGTAGATACACAGTAAAGAAGAGCACTGGAGATTACAAATATGTAAATGGAAGAGACTTTTTTTCTTATATTCTTTAAAAATCACCTGCCAGTTAAAAATAGCAATATGTTTAAAATTCTATAACATGTAGGTGTAAAGTACACTACGATAATACTGCAAAGGATGGCAGGGAGCATGAGCTGAATTCACTTGTAAGAACTTCACAGTCTATACCAAGTGGTATAATATCAATTCAAGATAGACTGTGATAAAGATACAACGATGAAAAATACACAAAAAGCATTGTATGAAAAACCATAAGAGGAGAAAGAATAGAATGTAAAAAGTATTCATGTAGCCCAAAAATATCAGTAAAGGAGAAAACAAAGAAGAAACAGGAGACAAAAAGGGAGGAAGACGTTAGACAAACCGAGCAAGATCAACAACACGTTAGAGGTGAAGAGATGAAACCCTCCAGCTCAAGGGTTCTCCAACTGGGCTTTTTAAAAATGATGTAACTATATGCTGTCCACAAAAGATGAACTTATCCTTAAAGTCACAGAAAAATGAAAGCAGAAGAAGGGAAAAAGATAAAATCTGCAATGCCAACAGCAGCCTAAGGAAAAGCAAATGCCAGAGTAGACTTAAATGAAAGGAGCACTACCAGGGATAGAGACACCACTTAATAAGAAAAAACAAAGAATTCACCAGGAAGGAAAAGCTAACAGAGCTAAAGGGAGAAACTGACAAATACACAATCAGAGCTGAAGAACTGAACCTGCCTCTCAGGGACACACAGAACTAGACAAGGTGCAGTGTACATCTAGAGAAGATTTAAGCAGTGCTATCGGGGCAATTTGGTTTAAATGTCATATGGAGAACACTTCACCCAACAACTATAGAATGCTCATCTTTTCAAGAACACAGAACATTCACCAAGATAGATCATAAAATGGGCCATCAGATAAGTCTCAATAAACTTACAGAGACTAAAATCTTACAAGGTATGTTCTCTGAATACATGGAATATTAAATTAGAAATGAGAAACACATGGTATCTAGAAAATCCTTAATATTTGTAAAACACACAGTACTCTTTTAAGTAACCCATGAGACAAGAGATCACAAAGGAAATAAGAAAATATTTCAAACTGAATAATGATGAAAATATAATATATTTACAATTTGCAGGATGCCTCTAATGTAAGTTAGAAGCAACTTACAGCATTAAATACCTACATTAGAAAGTAATTGTAGTGATTTTAAAACATGTCTTCATTAAAATTCTTTGATACTGTTCTCATCAAGAGGTGATAAGTCTACATTTGTTCTAAATTCCCTTCCCTGAATAACAAGCTAGCCTTAGTGACTAGCTTCTAATCAAAAGATTACAGCAGAAATTACTTTCAGTGCTTGATTATAACAGGCCAAAGGGCTCATACCTGGCTCTCTTCTTGGGACCCAGCTTTGTGCATATGCACATATGTATGTATATTTATTTGTATGTATATGTACATATGCTTGTATATGTCACCTTGCTTTTTCCACTGAAAGAGTCAAGAAGGAAAGATACCCCAGGCACAATAAGCACACCTAGGAGATAATCAACCCTCACTAAAAGGAAACAGGATTCCTCAGCGAAATGCACCTGGAACGTCCTGTTACACTGGACAGTAAGGAATGCCTCCCAAAATGATGTGGGCATATCACAGAGACACAGGAGCCAGTTTGCCAGGCTCCCACTAACAGGCTGAGACAATCTGGCAGTAAGTTATTAAGGACAGTAGTAAGTTATAAACCATTAGATAGGGATCCATATGTCCATACTGATAAGGGAGAGAGGAGGGAGAGGAGGGGGGAGAGGGAAGAAAGGGCTCTTCCTACAGCAGAATGCCAAACGCCACTGCACCGTGAAATGGGCAGGGTGGGCTGCAGATGGGAAATTACCCCTGTGTAAACATCATGATAAAGCCTGGGTCAGGCAGGAATTCTCAGCAGATGAGGAGCAGGATATTTCCATGGTCTCAAGCATCTCCCTATAGATGATTTATTAGTTGCAAGGGAGAAGGCCACTTATTATACAGTGGACCTCTTTTTAGTTTGACTATGCTTCTTGGGTAACCAACCATATCATATCAAAGATGATATGAACAATTAGATGGTCACTGTGGCAAAAACTGCTTTCCTTAACTGTCCACCCACCAATTATCTGAGGTATGGATTATCCACATGTCTTTGCCCCTACTAAAATGACATGCTCTAAGGACCCCTAACTAACCCTAAGCAAAGTCTTAAACCTATTGAAAAATTAATGTATCATGGAGGAGGAGGTGGGGGAGGAACAAAGGACTGGATCCAAGATACTCAGTATAGAAAGTCATTACCTGAGCGAACTATAGTAGAATGAAGATGCTCATTCAAAGCCATATTTCCAATGGTACGCATTATATTTCTCTGTATTTTAGGACAGTCCTTGTGAAGTTGGTACAGCCTCTGAAGTAGTTGTAAGCCTCCGTTTGCTTCAATTTGATCACAATGTGTGGGTATCTAGCACAATAAATTAATGACAGCTCACTTTGTTGTACAAATTCACTAACCAGGTGACACAGCATGCTGGTGGGGCAGCCAGGTGGCTTCTGCTCAAGAACAGAGACCCAAAGAGACCACCCGAAACTCTCACCTCTGCTTAAATAAGCAGCCCTGTCTACCTGAGAGTGTTTCCAAACACTGAAGAAATTAAGGTATGTCTCATCAGGACTGCTCACATTTTTATTCTTAAAGTTACTCTGCTTAGCTCAAGGTTGGAGGTAACCTGACAGTATCATTATTGCAGAACAGTTTCAGTTTATAGTGATACTTTGATTGGCTTGAAACTAGCTAAAAATGGTTCTCTATCCTTGAAAAACCTGCCATCTGAACAGGAATTAACCCCCTGTGCAAGAGGTAGATTTTTGTCTGTACTCAAGAACTCCCAGGTAGAAATAAGTAGCATCTGTGGGGTTATCCTAAAACTGAGGAGTTGGAAAATTGTTTTAAAGAGAAAAAACAAGTAAAAAGAAAAAAAAGGGTGTGTGTGTGAGTGTTGAATGGAGAATAAAAGAAAGTCAAAAAATGCAATGTAATATTAAGGTGACAGAATGATCAACACATCCTTACAGTCTACCTGGCCTTGCCTCTTCCCATCACTAATTTATCACATATATGCAATAATTTTCATTCTCCAAACAATTAAATTTTATCACATTTTACATGCATGTAAAAGTATGCCTTTTAGACATACATCAAGTGAGATATGTTACCTTGAGAAGTTTCTAGAAAGGCAACTATTGAATTCCATGTACTGTACTTTCTACTGAAAATGCACCTATTGCTTCAGAAACTAGTCATAAGTCACAAAAACTCAAGCTCATTTTCCCATGTTCCCTTTTGAACTACAACACTAGTAACTCTGCTCAGTGCCTGAATCCTAATGCCACCAGGGGAACTAAAGATGACTAGAGCCCAGCATGCTTTTGGACCATGTCTTAAGGCTCCCAAAATTAAACTGGACAATTTAGAATCCCTAGGATGGTGTTTCTCATGATGTAGGATGAACCACTTATGAGCCTGTTACAGATGTAAATTCCTGAACTCCCCACCTACTAAGTAAAATTGCTAGAGGCGAGCAAGAAATGTTAAAAATTTAACATGCTTCCTGGGTAATTTTTATGCACAGATGTTTGAGCACCACAAAGTTTATTGTTTTTTTCTTTAAAAAATCAAACTATGATCATGATAGAAAAGTTGTCATAATGCTAACAAATCATTGATACATGCTTAGTTAAAATTCAAGAGTATGGTTATCCAAATATTTACTTTCTTTTCTTTTTTGCTACATCTTTGGCAGATGTTTTACTGGAAATTAACTACCTGGTAATAATCTGAGAAAGATACCAGGGACAATGTAACTCACAAGGTAAATTCCATAATTAGACAACAGGTTGCTTTCTTATGCAAATTAAGATTAAATACATTTTTCAAAATACTTGATGAAAATAAAATTCATGCACTGGTGCTAAATCATGGTTTGCAGTTCTAACAATTAGATGGGGGAAAAGCAGAAATTTTAAAACAAGCAAAAAGCTTTTACAAAAAATAAGGATTATTTGCCTTGTGTGAATCAATTTGTATGATTTTTTTCAATGTGATCACAAAGAGTAAATCATATTTTGAAAATGTAAGTTACCTCAGAATGTTTTACTAAAGCTTCTAAACAGAACATTTCCACTGTAGCTGAAGGAACTTCTCCAAAACTCTCAGCATAAGGAAGTCCATTTCCTCCAAAACACCACAGGCCACCCTGAAAGTTAGAGAATTAAAATTTTTACTGAAAAAAGTGACTAATATTTTCTGTTTGACAAAAGTATCTCTCTGTTTTATAAAACATTTTGGAACCATAAAGGGAACTTTAGTTATGCAAACTGTTGCCTACTAGAATAGGACACAGAAGGAATTATTCTAGATGAGGACAATCTTTGAGTCTCTCTCAATTCTTCTGTGTCCTCTTATCTGCAAGAATGAAGACTAACACAATTCTTCATCCAGGAAGAAAAATGCAGGACTGGTTAGAGTTTCTAGTGTTGCATTATGCTAGCAGAGTCTATTTAAAGCCTGTTCACCAAAATAATAAAAAAGAGAAAAGACATTACTGGAAAATTTTAAAATACAACAATGACAATGATCAGAGAGTTTTTAATTCATCCTAAATTGGAATTCAAGTTCATATGGAAGAATAAACAGATGATTAAGAAAATTATGAAACAGAAGAATAGTAGGGGCTAGCCCTAAACAGATACCAAAAAGTACGAATAAACTGAGAAGGAAAGGACACTTCAACTCTTATTAGAGATCGAGGGCTAATGTCACAAATAGGCAATAATCTCCTACATACCAGTGAGAAAAATATGCCAACAGTGCTGTGGAAAAAAATTAGCAACAATCCTACACAGAAAGTTCTTAGGAAGAAATATAATGCTTGTAAAATGTGTGAAATGACACCCAACATGGCCCATATGAGAGGCATGCATGAGAAAGGCTCCTCTGAGAAAGGACATTTTGCATCTATCAAACAGGCAGAAAAACGGGCATTATCCCCACCCTGCTGCTTGTGGTATCAGTGAGGCTACTTCTCTGGAGGACAACGTAGTGACAGCTGTCAAGATTACAGGTGCCATGCCCTTCAGCAATTTAGAGCCACTCACACACAAGCAGGGACATAGGTACATGTTTGTTTACCTCAGCATTGTTTGTTACAGCAAAAGATTGAAATTACTGGTCCCGGGGAAGACAGTACAGCATGGAGAAGACAAGTCATGACTCTATAGCATCTTACTATGCTCATAGACAGTGACTGCAGTGGAGCAGAAGGACTTGATAATATGGGTGAATGCTGAAACCTTCAGTGTTGTTCATGTGAAACCTTCTTAAGATTGTATATCAATAATACTTTAATTTAAAAAAAAGGTTGAAACTACCTATTATCCATCATTGGGGGTTGGTTTAATGATGATATCGCTGTAAAGTGGAATGTTATGTGAGTATAAAAAGTTTTGAGTCTCTTCACATATTGACAGATATCAATCTCCAAGATAAACCCTTAAATGAGCAATGGAAAGGGCAGAAGAATGTGCACCACAGGCTACCATTTGGTAAAAAGTGTGTATAACTACGTGTGTGTGTGTGTGTGTGTGTGTGTGTGTGTGTGTGTGTGTGTGTGTGTGGTGAGTCAGGGCAGGGGACATGGAAGGGATGGAAGGAAGACTTATTAATGTATCTCCTTTTCAACTAGGGGTCACAACTGTGTGCATACAGACCACCTGCTGGCAAAAGAGGACAACTGCAAGGTGATGTCTTTCAAAATATATATATAAAGCCCAGGGTTTCCTGGAGAAAACACAGTCCAGAAATTTCTGCATTTTAAGTTTATTTATAGGGTCCATGGTTCAGTAAATGAAGTAGATGTTCTAAATGTCCACTTCATAATTCTTATTCATGCCATCCTTTCTGATATAACATTCTGTTTTTCCAATTTTAAACATGCTTGAATCTCAAGAGTCTCACTATTTAAATGGAGAACTGGGAAGGGACTCACTGAAAGCCACTCCCCCTTCTAGCACGGATAAGGTAAATAGTGGACTGGTAGGCTTCGGGGGAAGGGAATTTTTCTTCAACACCTAGTACCACAACCTGCCTCCCCCAAATCCCTCTTCCCACCTCTCACAGGCAAATCATCTGACCTCTTTCTAACCTAAATTCTCCATGAAAAAATGGGGAGAAGGAAGAGGAAAAATGGTTTAGTTTTCATTTTGCTTGATCATTTCTCAGGTGGGATATAAGAGTGCAGTTCCAATTCCATCCTCATTGTTAGAAAAGTTTTGAATAATTTCTGACCTGGCAGATTGTGTGGCATAAGAAGCACAAGCAAAAAGGAGTGAATATAAAGGTATAAACTCATGGTGTGGTTGTATGCATTATATTCTAACTTCTGACAAAAATATATATATACACAGGTTACTGTTGCTTTATCACTGGATTAAGATATAGCAAGATCAAATAAATTCATAAAGATTTAAGAAATGCCACATATCAAATTCCATAAGTCCAACTAAAAAACAATTTCTGAAGGGTCAAAAAAGCACACAGTAAAAGGGGGGGACAGTGACAATGTTAAAAACAATAGTAAAGGGTAAGTTATAAAAATTAAAAAGGCAATAATAAAGCATAAGAAATGTCAACTAATCAAGTTACTAAAGAACTTATATACATATTATATATTAATTATAGATGTATAACAAAGCATTTTATGTATAATTTTTTATTATGTTACGCAAACTGAGGTCCAACATTACTATGAGTTAACATAGTATTTTTCAAATGCATTTCAACATTTGATTCCAACAGAATGATTTAATACATAATGAATATTTTCTTACCATATAGTCTACATACTAATTAAACATAACCCTTAGAGTTACCTCTGTTTTTATCTGTCATACAAAAATAACTCTGACTCATAACAAAAATATGCCAGTTAAGGGGGCGGAGCCAGGATGGCGGCGTGAGTAGAGCAGTGGAAATCTCCCAAAAACACATAGAGCTATGAAAATATAACAAAGAAAAATCTTCCTAAAATAGAGACCACAGGACACAGGACAACATCCAGACCACATCCACACCTGCAAGAATCCAGCGCCTTGCGAAGGGGGTAAGATACAAGCCCCGGCCCGGCGGGACCTGAGTGCCCCTCCCCCAGGCTCCCAGCGGGTAGAGAGAAACCGGAGCGGTTTTTTTTTTTTTTTTTGGCGAGCGCTTTTTGGAAGCCTTAGAGGGACGGGCCCCCGTTGCTGGGGAGGCAGGGTGGCGGGACCGGTGAGCAGGTGCCTGGGAACGGCGCCGGAGGACAAAGAATATCCCGCGTTTCTCCCTGCGGGACCGGCGGGCGGGTGCCTGAGACCGGTGCCTGAGGACAGAGGAGGTCGCGCGTTTTTCCCCTTTTTTTTTTTCTCTTTTTGGCAAGCGCTTTTTGGAAGCCTTGAAGGGACGGGGACCCCAGTGCTAGGGAGGCAGGGTGGCGGGACTGGTGAGCGGGTGCCTGGGACCGGCGCCTGAGGACAAAGAATATCCCACGTTTTTCCCTGCGGGACCCGTGGGCGGGTGCCTGAGACCGGCACTTGAGGACAGAGGAAATCGCGTGTTTTTCCCCTTTTTTTTTTCTCTTTTCTGCGAGTGCTTTTTGGAAGCCTAAAAGGGACAGGGACCCCGGTGCTAGGGAGGCAGGGCGGCGGGACTGGTGAGCGGGTGCCTGGGACCGGCACCTGAGGACAAAGAATATCCCGCGTTTTTCCCCTTTTTTTCTCTCTTTTTGGCAAGTGCTTTTTGGAAGCCTTGAAGGGACAGGGACCCTGGTGCTAGGGAGGCAGGGCGGCGGGACTGGTGAGCGGGTGCCTGGGACCAGCGCCTGAGGACAAAGAATATCGAGCGTTCCTTCCCTGCGGGACTGGTGGGTGGGTGCTTTTTGGAAGCCTTGAAAGGACAGGGACCCTGATGCTAGGGAGACAGGGCAGCAGGACCAGTGAGCGGGTGCCTGGGACCGGCACCTGAGGACAAAAAAAAAAAAAAATCGCTTGTTTTTTCCTTTTTTTTTTTTTTTTTCTTTCTTTCTTTCTGTTCCCTCTCTCATTGTTGCTGTTGTTGTTTTGGTTTGGAGAGTGCTTTTTGGAAGTCTTAAAGGGGCAGGACAGGTCACTTAGACCAGAGGCAGGGAATCTGGGGATCTCTGGGCACTCTAACCCCCTGGGCAGCAGGGAGCACAGAGGCCCCTTACGGAGATAAATAGCCTCCTGGCCGCTCCCCCTCCAACGGGGCTCCACCATTTTGGAGGAACAGCCCCAGCCAGGCCAAGCCCACAGCAACAGCGGAGATAAACCCCAAAGCAACTGGGCAGGAAGCAGAAGCCCTGTCTGCGCACAGCTGCCCAGCACAAGCAACTAGAGGTCGCTATTCTCCCAGGAAAAGGCTACAAACCAACAAGAAGGGAAGCTCTTCCAGCGGTCACTTGTACCAGCTCTGCAAACTATCTCTATCACCATGAAAAGGCAAAACTACAGGCAGACAAAGATCACAGAGACAACACCTGAGAAGGAGACAGACCTAACTAGTCCTCCTGAAAAAGAATTCAAAATAAAAATCATGAACATGCTGACAGAGATGCAGAGAAAAATGCAAGAGCAATGGGATGAGATGCAGAGAAAAATGCAAGAGCAGTGGGATGAGATGCAGAGAAAAATGAAAGAGCAGTGGGATGAAGTCCAGAAGGAGATCACAGATGTCAGGAAAGAGATCACAGAAGTGAAACAATCCCTGGAAGGGTTTATAAGCAGAATGGATAAGATGCAAGAGGCCATTGAAGGAATAGAAGCCAGAGAACAGGAACGTATAGAAGCTGACATAGAGAGAGATAAAAGGATCTCCAGGAATGAAACAACACTAAGAGAAATCTGTGACCAATACAAAAGGAATAACATTCGTATTATAGGGATACCAGAAGAGGAAGAAAGAGGAAAAGGGATAGAAAGTGTCTTTGAAGAAATAATTGCTGAAAACTTCCCCAAACTTGGGGAGGAAATAATCGAACAGACCATGGAATTACACAGAACCCCCAACAGAAAGGATCCAAGGAGGACAACACCAAGACACATAGTAATTAAAATGGCAAGGATCAAGGACAAGGAAAGAGTTTTAAAGGCAGCTAGAGAGAAAAAGGTCACCTATAAAGGAAAACCAATCAGGCTAACATCAGACTTCTCAACAGAAACCCTACAGGCCAGAAGAGAATGGCATGATATACTTAATGCAATGAAACAGAAGGGCCTTGAACCAAGGATACTGTATCCAGCACGACTATCATTTAAATATGATGGTGGGATCAAACAATTCCCAGACAAGCAAAAGCTGAGGGAATTTGCTTCCCACAAACCACCTCTACAGGGCATCCTACAGGGACTGCTCTAGATGGGAGCACCCCTAAAAAGAGCACAGAACAAAACACACAACATATGAAGAATGGAGGAGGAGGAATAAGAAGGGAGAGAAGAAAAGAATCTCCAGACAGTGTATATAACAGCTCAATAAGCGAGCTAAGTTAGGCAGTAAGATACTAAAGAAGCTAACCTTGAACCTTTGGTAACCACGAATCTAAAGCCTGAAATGGCAATAAGTACATATCTCTCAATAGTCACCCTAAATGTAAATGGACTGAATGCACCAATCAAAAGACATAGAGTAATAGAATGGATAAAAAAGCAAGACCCATCTATATGCTGCTTACAAGAAACTCACCTTAAACCCAAAGATAAGCATAGACTAAAAGTCAAGGGATGGAAAAACATATTTCAGGCAAACAATAGTGAGAAGAAAGCAGGGGTTGCAGTACTAATATCAGACAAAATAGACTTCAAAACAAAGAAAGTAACAAGAGATAAAGAAGGCCACTACATAATGATAAAGGGCTCAGTCCAACAAGAGGATATAACCATTCTAAATATATATGCACCCAATACAGGAGCACCAGCATATGTGAAGCAAATACTAACAGAACTAAAGAGGGAAATAGACTGCAATGCATTCATTGTAGGAGACTTCAACACACCACTCACCCCAAAGGATAGATCCACCGGGCAGAAAATAAGTAAAGACACACAGGCACTGAACAACACACTAGAACAGATGGACCTAATAGACATCTATAGAACTCTACATCCAAAAGCAACAGGATATACATTCTTCTCAAGTGCACATGGAACATTCTCCAGAATAGACCACATACTAGCTCACAAAAAGAGCCTCAGTAAATTCCAAAATATTGAAATTCTACCAACCAACTTTTCAGACCACAAAGGTATGAAAGTAGAAATAAATTCTACAAAGAAAACAAAAAGGCTCACAAACACATGGAGGCTTAACAACATGCTACTAAATAATCAATGGATCAATGAACAAATCAAAATAGAGATCAAGGAATATATACAAACAAATGACAACAACAACACTAAGCCCCAACTTCTGTGGGATGCAGCGAAAGCAGTCTTAAGAGGAAAGTATATAGCAATCCAGGCACACTTGAAGAAGGAAGAACAATCCCAAATGAATAGTCTAACATCACAATTATTAAAACTGGAAAAAGAAGAACAAATGAGGCCTAAAGTCAGCAGAAGGAGGGACATAATAAAGATCAGAGAAGAAATAAACAAAATTGAGAAGAATAAAACAATAGCAAAAATCAACGAAACCAAGAGCTGGTTCTTTGAGAAAATAAACAAAATAGATAAGCCTCTAGCCCAACTTATTAAGAGAAAAAGAGAGTCAACACAAATCAACATAATCAAAAATGAGAATGGAAAAATCACGACAGACTCCACAGAAATACAAAGAATTATTAAAGACTACTATGAAAACCTATATGCCAACAAGCTGGAAAACCTAGAAGAAATGGACAACTTCCTAGAAAAATACAACCTCCCAAGACTGACCAAGGAAGAAACACAAAAGTTAAACAAACCAATTACAAGCAAAGAAATTGAAACAGTAATCAAAAAACTACCCAAGAACAAAACCCCGGGGCCGGACGGATTTACCTCGGAATTTTATCAGACACACAGAGAAGACATAATACCCATTCTCCTTAAAGTGTTCCACAAAATAGAAGAAGAGGGAATACTCCCAAACTCATTCTATGAAGCCAACATCACCCTAATACCAAAACCAGGCAAAGACCCCACCAAAAAAGAAAATTACAGACCAATATCCCTGATGAATGTAGATGCAAAAATACTCAATAAAATATTAGCAAACAGAATTCAACAGTATATCAAAAGGATAATACACCATGACCAAGTGGGGTTCATCCCAGGGATGCAAGGATGGTACAACATTCGAAAATCCATCAACATCATGCACCACATCAACAAAAAGAAAGACAAAAACCACATGATCATCTCCATAGATGCTGAAAAAGCATTTGACAAAATTCAACATCCATTCATGATAAAAACTCTCAGCAAAATGGGAATAGAGGGCAAGTACCTCAACATAATAAAGGCCATATATGATAAACCCACAGCCAGCATTATACTGAACAGCGAGAAGCTGAAAGCATTTCCACTGAGATAGGGAACCAGACAGGGATGCACACTCTCCCCACTGCTATTTAACATAGTACTGGAGGTCCTAGCCACGGCAATCAGACAAAACAAAGAAATATAAGGAATCCAGATTGGTAAAGAAGAAGTTAAACTGTCACTATTTGCAGATGATATGATACTGTACATAAAAAACCCTAAAGACTCCACTCCAAAACTACTAGAACTGATATCGGAATACAGCAAAGTTGCAGGATACAAAATTAACACACAGAAATCTGTAGCTTTCCTATACACTAACAACGAATCAATAGAAACAGAAATCAGGAAAACAATTCCGTTCACCATTGCATCAAAAAGAATAAAATACCTAGGAATAAACCTAACCAAAGAAGTGAAAGACTTATACTCTGAAAACTACAAGTCACTCTTAAGAGAAATTAAAGGGGACACTAATAAATGGAAACTCATCCCATGCTCATGGCTAGGAAGAATTAATATCGTCAAAATGGCCATCCTGCCCAAAGCAATATACAGATTTGATGCAATCCCTCTCAAATTACCAGCAACATTCTTCAATGAGTTGGAACAAATAATTCAAAAATTCATATGGAAACACCAAAGACCCCGAATAGCCAAAGCAATCCTGAAAAAGAAGAATAAAGTAGGGGGGATCTCACTCCCCAACTTCAAGCTCTATTACAAAGCCATAGTAATCAAGACAATTTGGTACTGGCACAAGAACAGAGCCACAGACCAGTGGAACAGATTAGAGACCCCAGAAATTAACCCAAACATATATGGTCAATTAATATTTGATAAAGGAGCCATGGACATACAATGGCAAAATGACAGTCTCTTCAACAGATGGTGCTGGCAAAACTGGACAGCTACATGTAGGAGAATGAAACTGGACCATTGTCTAACCCCATATACAAAGGTAAACTCAAAATGGATCAAAGACCTGAATGTAAGTCATGAAACCATTAAACTCTTGGAAAAAAACATAGGCAAAAACCTCTTAGACATAAACATGAGTGATCTCTTCTTGAACATATCTCCCCGGACAAGGAAAACAACAGCAAAAATGAGCAAGTGAGACTACATTAAGCTGAAAAGCTTCTGTACAGCGAAAGACACCATCAATAAAACAAAAAGGAACCCTACAGTATGGAAGAATATATTTGAAAATGACAGATCCGATAAAGGCTTGACGTCCAGAATATATAAAGAGCTCACACGCCTCAACAAACAAAAAACAAATAACCCAATTAAAAAATGGGCAGAGGAACTGAACAGACAGTTCTCCAAAAAAGAAATACAGATGGCCAAGAGACACATGAAAAGATGCTCCACATCACTAATTATCAGAGAAATGCAAATTAAAACTACAATGAGGTATCACCTCACACCAGTAAGGATGGCTGCCATCCAAAAGACAAACAACAACAAATGTTGGCGAGGCTGTGGAGAAAGGGGAACCCTCCTACACTGCTGGTGGGAATGTAAATTAGTTCAACCATTGTGGAAAGCAGTATGGAGGTGCATCAAAATGCTCAAAACAGACCTACCATTTGACCCAGGAATTCCACTCCTAGGAATTTACCCTAAGAACGCAGCAATCAAGTTTGAGAAAGACAGATGCACTCCTATGTTTATCGCAGCACTATTTACAATAGTCAAGAATTGGAAGCAACCTAAATGTCCATCGGTAGATGAATGGATAAAGAAGATGTGGTACATATACACAATGGAATACTACTCAGCCATAAGAAGTGGAAAAATCCAACCATTTGCAGCAACATGGATGGAGCTGGAGAGTATTATGCTCAGTGAAATAAGCCAAGTGGTGAAAGAGAAATACCAAATGATTTCACTCATCTGAGGAGTATAGGAACAAAGGAAAAACTGAAGGAACAAAACAGCAGCAGAATTACAGAACCCAAAAAATGGACTAACAGGTACCAAAGGGAAAGGAACTGGGGCGGATGGGTGGGCAGGGAGGGATAAGGGGGGGGAAGAAGAAGGGGGGTATTAAGATTAGCATGCATGGGGGGGAGGGAGCAAGGGGAGGGTGGGCTGCACAACACAGAGAGGACAAGTAGTGACTCTACAACATTTTGCTAAGCTGATGGACAGTAACCGTAATGTGGTTGTTAGGGGGGACCTGATATAGGGGAGAGCATAGTAAACATAGTATTCTTCATGTAAGTGTAGATTAAAAATTTAAAAAAAAAAAAAAAAAAAGAAAGAAAGAAAGAAAGAAAAGGGGGATTACTCCTTAACAGGATAAAACTATTGGTAAATCAAAGATCAACGCATGCTTTAAATATCCTTAATGTTGATCACTTAAAGGGTGTCAGATGATCAGCTATGGAGGTACTCTTTTCTGATAATATTCCTTTCTCTTAATTAAAAAAAAAAAAAAAAGCAGTTACTGTGTGCTGACCTCCAATGAGTTCTGCACAGTGGTATAGAGGGCATGTCAAAGTGTGGGCAAAGGGTCTGTTTGTTTCTACGCAGAAGATCAAGGCCTAGCTTGGATACCCAGAAAATGAACTAAGATACGATATGAGGAGGAGCTTCCGGCATCAGCACTCTCTGGAGGACTTGTGCCGGGGGATGATCATCAAAAAGCCTCCACAGGGATCCGGACGATGCTGCGGTTGTGGCTGCATCCAGCCCACCGTCTCCTGGTCTTGCCATAAGAATGAGGAGGGAGATGTCTAGGCTGGCATGTGCATACAGTGAGACAACGAATTTGACCGGATCTGTACTGTTGGAACTCAACCAGGAGTTGGGAGGGGTGCAAGTTGTAGCACTCCAAAATCTCATGACTATAGACTATCTATGGTTAAAAGAACATATGGGATGTGAACAGATCCCAGAAATGGGCTGCTTTAATTTGTCTGATGGTTCAAGTACAGTTGGACAATATCCATCATATCATAGATAAATTTTCACAAATGCCTAGGGTGCCTAAATGGTTTTCTTGGCTTCACTGGAGATGGATGGTAATTATAGATTTGCTTTGTTTATGTCACCGTATTCCTATTATGTTAATATGTGTGTGCAAATTAGTTAGTAGTTTAAAACCTATACATACTTAAGGTACTCTACAAGAAGATATGTCAAAGAAATAATCAATCCTCCCAAGTTTCCTTCATATGCTACATCTATAGCTTTTCTGCTTCCTTCCTAATTACAACCCTTAAATAGAATTCGTGCCTCATATCGAATTTACCGAGTATCATAATTCCTCCAGGTGGTAAAGATACCTCGAGACAAGTGCTGGGCATAGAAGCCACAGGGCATAAATCTGCAAAGAAGTAAAAAGCTAACCTTTTCAAACAATATGGCTTCTCTCTCACTTACCAAGTTTACATTTCCCTGTATGGCCCCGGAAGATGACTGGTTAGCCAGAGACGGGTAAGATTCCTCAAGGGAGGAACAACCTAAGACAGGCACAGTCGCAGGGGGGCCATCAGGTGAGAATTTGGGGATCAACAGAGGTGAGGCTCAGAACCTCACCCCCCCTGCTTTGAGAGAAATCTTCTGCATCCGTGGATGTCTTGCTGCCCTTGTCTATCCTGGATTAATACTTAGTCCATAGGCACACACCGGATCATCTGATCATCTACATTTGCCTTCTTACAGCACTAAACTATGTTTTCTACCTTTATCTTGCATCTACCTACCACTTCAGCATTTTATTAAAAATAAAAATAATAATAATAATAGGAGAAATGTGGGATCAACATATAAATCAAGTACAAAAATCAAACGAATATTCATATTTGACCTGATTGTTTATAGGTCATATTGCATGATCAAAACCGAAAGTTTCTGTAATGACTGCCCTTGTACTGTTCACCATGTAAGAATTTATTCACTATGTAAGAATTGGTTCACCATGTAAGAACTTGTTCGTTATGCTTCAGAAGATTGGAGACTGACGAGAATTAGGCTTGAGATGGATTAATGATTGTACATTGAGCATTGACCCCCCTATACTGAATTTTATTGTTGTTAACAACCATTTGATCAATAAATATGAGAGATGCCCTCTCAAAAAAAAAAAAAAATATGCCAGTTAAAATCTAAGTATGTATAAGTTTGTGCAAAGCTGGCTCTTTCAGCAATGCTATGATTCATCCCTTCATTATTCAATATTTACTGTGAGCATATTGTGTATGAGATGCTGTAAAAGGTACGGGGGAGATTAGAGACTACTGGAAGAGAATAAAAGGAGTAAGCAAGAAAATGTATAAAACAATAACAGAATGGAATAAATGCTGTGAAAGGCAACAAATGCAATAAACATATGAGATATAGAGGACATTCTCTCTGAGGAGCTGACAGGCCAAGACCTGAAGGACAAGGAGGCAACCATGTGACAAGCTGGTGGCAAAACACTCCAGGCAGGGGAACACAAGTAGATACAACACTTGGCAATTTCTAGGAATGGAGAGAAGTCTTATCTACTGATGAGTCCCTAATTTCTCATGAAAAGGGAAATGAGAAAAAGACAAAGCACTAATTGCTTAAAGAATATAGAATACTATGATTGGTTGTACTGATAAAATGCTTTCCCCTTACTAAGTAGATTATAGAGTTACTGTAGTAACAGTGCCAGTAATTTCTTTTGATTTTTCTCAGAGATATGAGACATTTTATGAAAACAAAAACTTACTGAGCTGATAACCACAAGAATACTGGGATTCAGTGACTTCCCTCGCGTGGGCCAGAGCTGGAGTCTGTTCAGGACACTGAGCTTTTGTTCACTTGCAGGAAGCTCTCTGCCCTGTGTGGGGGTAGTTTTCTGCCAGTTGTTTGCATTTAGTGAATGGGCCCATAGCTGAAGCAGCAGTAGTATGGGGTACGGGCGAGAGAACATAAACCGCTCTGTCAGAATGGCCTCCACATCTGAAGGCAATCTTCCTCCAAGAGGAGCACGCTGGGCACTGAGAGCTCGGAGACGGCGCCGACTGCAGGGCAAGCTGGGCTTCCTGACCTGTGCTGTGGTCTCCTGCGGGTGTCACACCCATCTGCCACTCAACAAACTTCACGTCCTCTAACCAGGCCCACTGGCACCTTCCTGTCAATCTCACCACCATCCTTAGGGGAAGTCACTCTGATAAACAAGGGCCAGTCCATGCCTCGGTCATAAAAGGGAAGGGGCACAGGTTTAACACATAATGCGAAGCCATTTGGAAGGCTTTAAGCAGGAGCATGACTGGATCTCATTCATGTTTTTAAAGAATCACTCTGGCTGCTGTGAGGACATGGAACTGGAGACACAAGTAAGGCGCTGGCTGTGGTAGCTCCATATAGAGACATGATGAGGATACTTTCTGGATCCAGTGGGGTGGTGGTGACCTCGGCTTCTACTGATCTCCTTTCACTACACACAGGTAAAAATGTTTGATAAAATACAAGAAAAGCTATTTTAAAACATAGCTGGGTGCTGGAATTAAAAACAGAACATTCAGCAGAAGTGGTGAGCGCACAGCTGATGATGTAAAATGCCTGTGGGATTGTAATATTTGTTCAGTGCAGGAGAAATGGGTTTGGGTCCTACTCTATGGGAACTAGATTTGAGATCCTCAGATAAAGGCAGGGCTCTGGAAGAATTGCCTTTCCTCTGTAAAAAGACGTAGAAAAACTCAACAAGAAAGCTTCTCTCTTTCTGCCTGGGGCTCTGCATGAGAAAACACAATTCTAAGAATATGTCACCTACAGATATTTTTATATACAGATATCTGATTTTATACTATGTGCTATAGAAATTCCAAACTAGAGAATGTAAGTAAAAAACTTACTATGATAACAGTAAAACTCCTGGGGTATCCAACAGAAGCAAACACAAAAATTGTTCTGTAGGGACAAATGTACGATCCAGGGTGTGTGAGACCCCATAGACAATAATCAGTTCAGCTAGAGATACGCCCACTGTGAAACGCGTAACCCATGTTAATCTACAGTCTCACGTAAGGCGGTCAATAGCAGCACAAACTGGAATTAACCCCCCAGTAACACACCAAAATGGTAGAAGACTCTGCAAGAGACTTTCAAATTATTTTAAAATGAAAGAAAGAGTAGAGGCCAAGATGAAAGAATAGGATATTATGAAGAAGAGATGATGGTGGCCAGGAGTAGGTGGCTACAGTGACAATGGTGAGACAAATGGATTCGAGGTATGTTTGAAGGGACAGCTTACAGCAACTGCTAATTAGCTGAACAAGGAAGAAAGGAATCAGGAAGAGTTCCTAATCTTTAGCTTAAGCAACTAGGTGAATGCCATGCCATTTACTGAGATGAAAAAGACCAGAGGAGGAAGAGCTTCGTGGAGGGAGGGCGAGTTGGACATGTTAAATCTGGGATGGCTACACACCCAAGTAAGGACATCAAGTAGAAGGCTAAATATTCACATCTGGAGCTTAGGTTAGAACACAGGACTACAGGTATCAATTTCTGTTGGCAGCATACAGGTGATATTTAAAACCTTGTAAATTATTCTCTTCATTCTTCAAGCTGCAACTTCAGAGTTACTTCCTGTGAAGCTTAAATGACTCTTAAGCAGAGTGAAGGGTTCACAGTGTGACTTGTACCTCTCCTATATACTCCTTTATTTTCGGATCTGTATCTCCAACACCTACCCCAGTGTGTGACACATGGCCAGGAGTCAGTATGCTTATTCAGTTCTGGATGAATGACTATTTGAAGGTTCTAGCCCCTGGCTAGTGCTAACCCCTGGCACAGTATCTTAGAAAAAGAGGGCACATGAAAATATTTACTAAATGAATAAATGAACTTGCCTTCTGAGCAGCTAGACTTTGACTGCTTTCGCTCAGAGCCAAAGATGTAAAATACTGGATACACTCATCTAGCTCCGTTTGAGGTAAAGAAGCCAGCAGCTGCCTGAGCTCTTCTTCAATAGAAGAATCCTGAAATAAGAGAAAAGAAATTCATTATTGAGCTCAACAACTGAGTACAACAAGCAGTACTTGAAGAATTAAAGCAGAAAAACCCAAAACACACCAGCAGAGATAAATTAGTGCTATTAGCCTTGGAAACAGTCATCCACCCAGGTAAACAGCAAATCATTTAATTTTTAATATTATACTTTCATGTCTGCTACCTCAATCTGAAAGACCTATTGCAAAGTATAGCTCTAGATTTTCACCTCATAGGCTACTTCACATGTTGACTGAAAATGAATTATTATACTTTTTCTAACTAAAGCTAGCTTTTAAAATGCAAAACTTGCTATTGCCTGGTTTTATTTAATAACTTAGGTCTCATATATTCATTTTTCTATTTTTCAAAAACAGATTCCAAGTTTTCAGATTTTCATTTTCTAGAAAAGCTCAAGAAAAATGCCCTTATATCTGTAGTAGTGGTTAGTAACTATGACTTATGTGGAGTAACAGAGGTACAAGAGGTACTCAGGAGTATCTGTATGTAATGGTTAATTACTATACATATAGGGTAATACATTAGTATCTAAATGTAGGGGTTAGTTACTCTCTTTTGAGTAATACACTAATATCCAAGTCATGGTTCTCCAGGGGCTGTTTTGCACCCCAGGAAACATTCAGCAGTATCTGGAGACATTTTTAGTTGTTACAAATGGGGAGGGAGTAGATGTCAGGGATCCTGCTAAACACCCTAATATGTGCAGAACATCC
Organism: Manis javanica; assembly: GCF_040802235.1. Taxonomy (NCBI): domain Eukaryota; kingdom Metazoa; phylum Chordata; class Mammalia; order Pholidota; family Manidae; genus Manis; species Manis javanica. The sequence goes on from NC_133168.1 coordinate 72,579,027, forward strand.
CCCAGCAACAAAGAGTTATTTGGCCCAAAATGTCTTTAGTGTTGAGGTTGAGAAAAACTGATCTACAGCAACCTCAGAGCAAGGGACCAATTCACAGGCATTGATATCCTATGAAGTTACCCTCTGGAGTAATGGAGATGCTCAATCCCCAAAAGGGGAAAATAATATAAGAGGAATCAAGATATCTTTGTATGGAAATGACAATTTCAGGTTTACATTCTTGTTTAAAAAGCTTGTGAAAAGTAACCAACAAACCGCTTTTGGATGGTTATTCTATACCCAAAGTGGAGACACTATATTAAACTACTTTTCACTCAATGGATTATTTATTTACTTACTTCTTTTAAAGATGGCAAAGGAGGCGGTGGGAGAAAAAAGCGAAGATCACTCTCTTTGCTTCGTGCCAAACCAATGAGAGTTCTCAGGTCACAGGCTTGAGCAATTATCCTATACTGGTAATCTGTTGTAAAGATATATGTTGTTTTAAAGGATTATATGAATGACTGGATTTTTAAACTATAAGTTTATAGTTCAAAATCCCTTAAGCTTTTTTCACTTATAATTCCAATAAGCTAAACACCCAACATTTCCATGACTGATCTCGCAGTTCTCAATATATGTCTAGGAATATCACAGTCTAAACTTTTTGAAAAAATGAAACTCAAATGTGAAAACTGACAGGTCAGAACTAATTTAACACCTTCTCCTTTTGCAGAAAAATAATTCCAGTATTCAAAAGGTGTTCTGATCACTACTCAAAAAACCTGAGGTTCTATTTAGATCTAGTGCCCCCTGGTAACAGTTTGGGGCTTTGGCATTTCCTGGTACCTGTGAACAATCTGAGGTTCTGGATGGTGGTGCTTTGTTTTACCCTTCATAATTTAACCATTTCATTCTTTATGTATGGCTGTAGACTTAATGTTTTGTCTCCTCTCCCCCAGATTCCCATGTTGAAACTTAATCCCCAATGTGACGCTTTAGGAAGGTGATTGGGTCATGATGGTGGAGCCCCCATAACTGAGAACAGTGCCCTTATGAAAGAGACCCCAGAGAGCTCCCTTGTCCCTTCTGCCATGTGAGGACACAGTGAAAAGTCAGCCCTCTATGAACCAAGAAGCAGGACCTCACCAGAAACTAAATCTGCCTGCACCCTGATGTTGTATTTTCAAGCCTCCAGAACTATGAGAAATAAATTTCTGGTGTTTATAAGGCCCCCAGCTATGGTATTTTGTTATAGCAGCCCAATTCGACTAAGACATGTATCAAAAACAAACTGCAACCACTGAAGCAGACATTACTTTTAATAATAGCAATTCATAACATAGATGAGTTCTCCAGATCAAGTGGGGAACTTTTTCAAAATCTGCATGGCAGTGCTCCAACTCAGACTTTTCTGATACAGTAAGTCTGAAATGGAGTCCTGGAAGGCACATTTTGAGAAAGGTTTTTTATTCTAAGTCTCCACTTACCTTACGTAAGCTTTTATTTATAAATTATAAATATAGTCACCACTCAATCAACTAATTGTATGGAAGCAGAGATCTTATTCTGAACTTTTCTTTGAAAACATTGTATGTTTTTGTTTACCCATTTTTATGACTCTACTAACAAAGTCTACTTTAGTCCCTGTACTATAATCAGAACAGATCTAAGCCCTTGCTCATACACATTTATTGTACAACTTGTGGTTTTTAAGTAAAATTAAATACTTTAAATCTCCCTTAAATTATGATACACACACAAATCAGTTACATTTGACTAGTTATTAGTATTAGAGCCAAATAGATATCAAAATGAAAGCAAAGATAATTTATGGAGTAGCAAGCAATTAAAATATGCTTCATTAAGTAGGAACCAAAAGAAAATGCAAACACAACATTAGGCCTAAACTATCAGAATCAAGAAATTTCTCCAATCAAGTAAAACTATTCTGGTAGACAGTTACACAAATATATCAACCTCAGTGTGGAGGCTGTTCTTACCAAATTCATTTGGCAATGAAGCCAGCAGATTTTGTACTTTACCACTAGAGTTTCTTTCTAAAGTTTCTGAAAATATTTTTTACATATATTAAGGTTTCCTGAATTATTTTCCTTCCATCAAATCTCCTTCCCCTTTTAGATGAGAAAGTCAGAACCAGCGGGTGATGTGCGATGTGTTCAGATGGTGTCTTACCGAGCCAGTGATGGGCCTCTGACATTTCCTGCACAGCCTGCAAGCGCGCTGTCCTGTCTTCCGACTTACTCTTCCTCAGGAGCAGCCACACGGCGCATTCATGATCTTCCACATCAACTGTACTGAAAGTATCTGCAAAAGGAAGAACAAAATCAAAAACAAAATACTGTGAACAGTGTGAACAGTTAAAACCACATCTTTATCACCACATTTAAGAAGGTAATTTATACATATTTGAAATCTGTAACAGCAGAGTTAAATCCACTTCCAGGTATTGATAATGACTGACAGCTTTGTTCTTAGGGTTGTCTTATTATTTAATTTATTATGCATATTACAGTATGTGCTTTTGTTTTATATACTATATTGCTTTCACATTGTGGTCTTTTTTGGCTCTTTTTCCCTAAAAAATTTACAGTGAAAAATAGCAAACATATGGAAGAATTAAAGGAATATATGAACACCCATATGCTTACCACAATTAGATTTAAAAAGGGATATTATTTTGCCATATTTGCTTAATCTATATGTATGTGTATTTTTTTCTGAACTATATGAAAGGAAGTTGCAGGCATAATAACATTTTACTTTTTATAGTTCAGTCTGTATTCTCCTATATAACCACAATGCCATCATAACACCCAAGAACATTAGTGAAAATCTTCCAAAATCATCTAAAATCCAGCCTAATTCCATATATAGATTTCTCCAATCAATAGAACTATTTTTTAAAACCAAGATTTAAGTCTCCTTAGCATCTTTTAATTCTAGAATTTTCCCCTCATTTTCTCTTTCATGATGGAACTTTTCAAAGCTCTTTCACAGCTAGCTCCACTTTATAGATTTACCTGGCAGTGAAATCTACATTTGTGATGCAATATTCTAAGAAAGCATGGGAGTGCTTTCCTAACAAATTATAGATTTTGAAATGCTCATCAAGAGAAGAAGGTGTATTAAGTTTCAATAATTACTTATAACCATGTAACAAGACAACCATCCTTCCCCAAGGATGGAAGAAAACTGTCCAAGGAGGCATCAAGCTCTTAAACTTAAATTTAGTGTTACTCAATTTTCAATAGCTATAATGAATATTAGTATAAAAAATGGAAAAAAAATCTCAGGTTGATCATCAAATGATTGTCAGACTCCTGACAAGGATTCCAAGTTAAATATTTGACACTTACCAGCAAAGGGACCCCTCAATATCTTGGCTGATGTTGCCAACACCTTTCTTACTGCTTTGTGAAGCTCTTTTCTTGCCTGGTAGGTGAGTCCTAAAATGATAACAAATTTAAATCAAACTAAGTATTTACTCTTAATGCTATACTCCAATATTGCAAAGAGAAATATATAAACTAAACTCCAAATTTATTCAAAAAGAAAACAAAATAGCATTTTTTGCTTTTTATTGTCACTATTAAAGCAACTAAGATCATTATGGGTACACAGAACTCCAGGTTCCAAAATGAGAATGCTCTCCAAGTCAGGGAAAAAGTAAAGAAAGAAAAAACAAAAAAACAAAAAACTCTCTCTCTCTAAAGCCAACACAAATCTTCATATGTGACATAGGATTAACTACATTCAGGAAAATATCCCTTAAAAATAGCCCTCCTCAAACTGAAATTTGGAGATACCTTACTAAGGAGATGAAACTTCAATACATAGGTAATTTATAAGCCGTAAAAGTTATCTGTGTAATTGAAATTGTAGCACACCATAAAAGCACGCTGAAAAACAGGGAACTGGAATAATAATTAAAACAAACAGGACAGAGTGGGATAGATACAGCTCAGAGCCAGGGAGCAGTTCCTCTCAGGGAACATAACGTGCTAACGGCACAGTTATTCTGGCCGACAAGGGAGGAACAGGCAGCTTCAGTCACCGGGCTACCTGTATCTTGATAAAAAGATACTCCTCTGTTCTACATCTTACTATGCTGATGGACAGTGACTGTAATGGGGTTTGTGGGGGGGACTTGGTGATGGGGGGAGTCTGGTAAACATAATGTTCCTCATGTAATTGTAGATTAATGATACCGAAAAAAAAAAGATACTCCTCTGCCCTAAAATTTCACATTCACCAAGCAACTGTCTGATTACTAATTAGGTATTAGGTTTCCCTGTGACCTAAATGTGGCAAAGGGGAATGTTCTGACTGGTAAGGACAGGTTTTTCCAGGCTTTGTAACAGGTTTTTCTCTCTGTAAACAAGCCAGTTGGTATTCATATTCATGGATCCATTTCATGAGTTTTGTTTGCATGACTAAATCCCTGAAAGCAGAGTATCTCTGAGCAGAGACAAAATCATGCTTTTCTAGTTGCCACCCTGAGGGCCAGCCTCTGAACTGATGGCCCCGCAAAGAAATGGAATTGTCAGTTTATAGACTAAAACAACTGACTAGTCTTCACTTCACTTCATTATGGGAGAGTGAAAGTCCAAAATTTGGCCTTCAAGGAATTCTTTAGGAATTTGGTTCACACAGGGTTTGGTGAGTCTTAGAAGTAGCCGAACCTATCTTGTTAATATGATGTTTTAAATACTCATTTTAAAATTCCAAATTAGCTTCCATTTTTCACAGAATTACTTCACCATAAACTTACCATGGTTTTCTCTTTTATCTGAAGAAACTTTGTGCACGTATATATATGACTTCATTTTTTCTCTTTCTGCTACTTGAGTATCTAATGTCAAAGATTTCTTCAAGGCCAGAACTTCATAGGTAAGAAATAAAGAACCTCTTAAAAACAAGCAAAAAGTTAATCATAAATACACAATCTAAAAGTAACATAAAAGCCACTCTTTTTTTTTACATGACAGTAACAGAATTTTATTGATTATGGAGCTCATCAAATTATTGAGAATCACATAAATTGAATGGCCCAATCTGTACAACAGCCAAAGTTTTGAACCTATAGATTGAGAATTATTTCCTAAAAGTGGTAGAAAAAGGTTAAAGGGTAGAATTTCTCAAAATGGATAAGAAAAGAAGCACTTAATAAACATTAAGTGAAATATTTTTTTAGAAAGAAAGCTTTTACATATAGTATTGACATGTACCCCTTAATGAACAGAAATTTCCTCAACACTTACTATGTTGATTGAACCATTCTTTTTTATTAAGCTTTTCATAGTGAAATTTTTCCTTCTCTTTCATTGGGAAACAATATGTATATATAGTAATATGTGTATAGCATGTATTATATTTATGTACCTATGTATAAATATATACATACACATTTCAGTTTAACAAATAATAGCTACATTACCTTATCCAGGCAGAAAACAGAATAGTACCCCAGAAACCCACAGTGTGTCCCTCCTTGATCCTGACCTTTTCTCACCTCTCTATTATTCTGCCTTTTATTATAATGTTGCTTCTCTTTATAGTTCACCACCTCTAAATGCATCCTTAAACAACAGAGCTTAGTCTTTGAACTTCTTAGAAATAGAAGCATTGCATTCTTTTGCTCAGCCTTCTATTTGTGAGAGTTATCCACATTGTCGCATGTATCTATAATTCATGCATTTATTTATATTTTCATATGGTATGTGATTCAGCCATTGTATGGATATACCACCAGTGATTTCCACATTCTACCACAGATGGGCACTTAGTTATTTTAGACCAAACATTTCTAGTTTGGGTCTATTATAAAAAGACACTGTTACACATTCTACACATCTATGCTGTATACATGTGTATATGTTCCTCTGGGTACATATCTGGAAGGAGAATTACAGACATTCTGACAGTGAACACATTGTTCGGCCCTATTAGATAGAGCCCAACTGTTTTTTCACAAACATTAGTCAATTTGTACTTCCCTCACCAGCACATGAAAGTTTCTGCCCCCCTCAGTAACATTCCTAAAGTCAACTTTTAAATGTGAAATACAATGTTGTCTGTCATGTACCCAAAATGAAACGTTTTCTTCCTGACTGTATTGACCAACATACTCCCTAAGTCCAGACACAAAGGATGCACTGTCTGGATTCTGAGCTTAGTAACATCAGTTATATTAAGCCTTATCTTGACCTTTGGTTTCTGTCTTACAGTGGACGCAGTAAGATAGAAAAGCCACTGTCCAGCACCAGAGAAATAGAGAAGAGGCTCTAGAGAATCCTCTTCTCTCTTGGGCATCTATCTGAGCAGCCAAAAATGCAAATGTTTTCAGTATTTTTATCATGCTTTCCGTGAAAGACAAAATTCTTTACTAGAAATTGTGTGATTTTTCACTATATTCCTGAGTGTGAATATTTCACTATATTCCACTAATTTTTCCTGTGTCGCTATATATAATTGTGATATAGACAAAGAAAGTGCATAATAGAAAAAAATATACATTTGTCTTTTGTCTGGAATGATTCAAAAGGAAACACCATCTAACTATGTTTTGCCTTACATTACAATGTCATGGAGAAACGTATGTATTTAGATAAAATGCCAAATATATCTCCTTTGTCATTTTAGCATCTAAGAGTTGGTTTTATATTTATACTAGAGAAAAATAGTTTATTAGCAAACACAGTAGAACAGTACTAGACATCCATTTAACATATACACCCCCTGCCAAAAAGATGGTCACTCCATTCATTAAGCACGTGTCCCTGAAAGAGCATAAGATGGCAGATGTTATCTGCTGGCTTCCTCGGTCAGCCTCAATTTCCTTTCATGAGAGCTCTAATGTGATTTAAGAGATTTTTCAAAAATAATTTTGACTGTAGTTGATTTTACCTCCTTCACTTACTTTAAAACCTAATGCAAGATGTGCTTGTAGGTGTGTGAAAGGTAATTAGCAAGTGCCTGCTCTGGATGTGTCGAGTACCTTCCTCAGATGACCCGGGCGTGGTGTGCAGAATCCCCACTGTACACTTGGACCCAGGAGAAAACACTCCTCAAGAGGAAAGGTAAGTGGATAAAGAAAACACTGAAGTGTTAGAACCAGCGATTACTACACTTATCTAATACTGAAATCTGTACCCTTTTCACTACCCCATGCTACCTGTAAATCACTTCCACTGAGATTTCAATGAATTTCATAGTTGACACTTACCCTAAAATAAGTGATCCAGTAAACTTTATTATATTTCCTTCAAAAGAAAGGAAAAAGTCAATATGATGAATTTCATTTTTAAAGTGTAACAGAAAACAGGCAACAGTGTAAGGCTCTACCCCTATCATATATATTCAGGTAAGAAGTTATTGATATTTTGCCTTTAATGTAATCAGTGGCTATCAACAAACACATGGCTTTTTATCCCCAGATGCAAATAAACAAACCAATACAACCTGTACTTCCTACTCATTATTCTCATGTCATATCCATTGTCCCCTTCCTCCACCTCTTATTCTGTCATACCCACCAAGTCAGTAGAGAGCCCCGTTCCTGTTGCACTACTGATAACTGCCAGACTATAGTGCTCCCACTGAATGTACCATCCAGGAAGCTAACTCACCTAAAGACTCCTTTTAGTTTGCAACCGATTAAACAAATGGGCGGCCAGAATTCTCCCCATCACTGCTAGCATTATAGTGAGGGGATTACATTTGTCAAGTGAGGACATAAAATGACTCTTCCCAAAGTAACGATATTATGATTGGTGGTTAAGTGCCATATTTACACAGCCCCATCTAAAATATAGGTTACATTCTACAAGTTTATAAATTTTTTGTTTGGAACTCGAAAAACATTTTTTTTAATATTAAATAAAAGCCTCGTAGTGGCAGACACAGCTAGTTGCCTATCCAATACACATAAGTCTCTAAGTCCTTGCTAACACAATCTGATTACTATCTAAAAATATGCAAATTCAGACTCCTGTGCAGCTAGGTCTGACTCCAACACAGCTGTCACCAATCAGATATAGATGGAAGACTACAGGTGGGAATCCCTCCCCAAATAAAAGACACAACTTTGTAAGACAGGTTTCAGTCTTTCTGCCTTCTTGATGTCCAGGGATTCAGCAACCACCTTGTAACCATGAGGACAATAAAGATAATGGAGCAGGATGATAGGAGGATTACTAAACTGTGATTCCTGCTCTGAACTGTCTCTATTCTGACCTGTTATCTAAGAGAAATGAAAAATTTACTAATTTAAACCACTGTTGTCAAGTCTCTGTTATGTGTGCTGAACACAATCTCATTTGGTACCTTACCTGTGATGGTTAGATACTGCGGCCAGACTGCAAAAATGTACATAACCTACAACTTATTGTATGTACAGAGGTAGCCCTTTGTTCAGAGTTTCAAGTTATGCTGCCAAGAACCCATTTCTCCTCTTTGAGGGATAAGGAACTCTCCTGATCGACCTCCCTATGCATCAGGCAAGGGAGATGGCTGTTCTTCCCAAACTCTAGTACCTTAGTAGTGGTTCCAGAACTGGGAAGAAGACAGCCCAGGCAGTCTGAGAGCAGAAGCGTGACAGAGCTTCCTGAGCGTGCAGCTCCTCAGGGATGTTTTTCATTCTGTGATGGCTTCCTGGACTTCCTCACCCACCACCCTCTCCAGGAGCAGCCCGTTTTCCTGCTGAACTGCTACTACTCACAACTTCTTTCCCTCCCCTGTTTCCTGTCAGATTTGTACCTATACTTCTCAACTTGAGTTACTACTACGCTCTCACTGAGCAGCTATTTATTAAGCTCCTGCAAAACAAGGTATTGGCAACACCTTAGTAAATGTTTCTTTTTCACTGGGCCCTCACAACCCTCTCTCCTACCTTGAAGTATATTCACTATTTTAAGTTTGTTCTGCAGGAATGATGAGAGAAGAAAAGCTCCCTTCTCTGTCCTCAGTCCTCTTTTAATATTTAAAATACAGAACCATACAATTTTCTGGATCAAAAGGATTTATCCTAAAATAGATTTGTCTTAAAGACCAAAAGGAAGCTCAGTGAGGACAGGGACTTTGCCTTATTCAGTGTTGTTGCCTCAGGGCCTAGAATAGTATCTGACACATAATAGATGGTAAATAAATATTTACCAAATGAATAAAAGATGATCTAGGCCAATCATCTCATTTTATAAGTAAACATTAGTACTAAGGTAAATTAAGATTTACAAATAAAATAACAGTAGACTAGTACAAGATCCTAAGTTTTTGGAGGGCAAGCACATCTTTGCTCACCATGGTATTTCCAGAACCTAATACATGCTGCTGACACTTTGTTTTTAAGGAGCTTAATGAGAGTGTAGTGATACTCAAGTTCAGAAGGATGAGTGCCAATGTGACAGGAAACGTAGGGGAGGGAAAAGATTCCCAAGAAGAAGGAGTATTGGCTCCTACAGATTTGGGGAGGACTTTTAGTATAGAAAAGATACAAACAAATCTGAGATTTATCATGGGATAAACAAGGTTTTGTGGACCACCCTAGAAACTGAACCATAATTCTATCACTATTTTTATAAGAAAATAGTGTTGTTTAAGCTGTACTCACTGAAATCTCTCCAGTATGTGCTGGTTTTTGGTGGAGGAGTGGAGGTTCCTATTCTTCTGCAACAGATGACAGAATAAGCAGCCAGGGACATTCTGTGTGTTTAGAACAATTACAACCAATTTAATTTAGCATCTAATTAAAAACATTTATGTAACTACAAGAACACATCACAGTCACAGTGTTAGATTTTTCAAGACAAGAAAGAAAAATTTAAACTAAAAAAAAAATTTCTCCCTGAAAAACTTAAAGCTGACTTATTAGAATATTATTTTGCTAGTACTTGGATTCTTCTTCAGATTGCATCGAATTATGACCAATGATTAGTAGGAAAAGGAAAACAGATTATTAATCAGAATATCAACATAGGAATTTTAAAACTTTTAAATGTATTTTTCAGAACACGTGTATATAGATACTTATATTTGATGACTAAAGGCCCTACAGAAATGAACAGCAGCTCTGAATGACACCCAGAAACCATGGAGGCAGTTAGATTTTCTCTAGCTTCTTCAGAATGATGTCCAACATTGTTTAAAATCTTTGAAATTTAATTGCTAACTGTTGGCATCCTCGCAAAGAAGGAAGACTACTGCTCAACTATTTCATCAACTGCATAAAGATGATCTAAATATGATACAACGGTTTCTAGAACAACTCAGTATTCTAGAATCTGTCAGATTGTTTTTGGATGAGACAGAGATCTTTTTCTCCTCTTTTTCTTCTGCTATAAGGGAAAAGAAGGAAGATACCTGTGAGGGACTCACGTGAGAAATGGTCCTTTGGTTCATATTATAAAAACCTAAAAAAAAAAAAACCTAGCAGCTTTAGAGGGATTGGGGGAAATTACTTGGTATGTATATGTAAGAAGTATGTTAGAAATAACACAAAATAAAAAGCTTTTAAATTTTTTTCTTGTGATTCCAGTATATCAATTGATGGCTAAGCAAACTAGTTTATGTAACAGGTATACCTGTAAATGTCACTGTTCTAAAGGCCATCGGTTCTTATTTTCTGTTGCTTAATGGGGCGCTACTGCTTCCTGTGGGGTATCATGATAAAGGTAACGATGACAGACTGCAGTGGCACAGGCGCTCATGAAACCAGGGCACAATGCAATGTAAGCCAGGAGTTTGGGTATAGATGTGCATTTGAGTTACTACATGAAAATCTGACTGTAACAAAAATGCAGAGCAAAAATACCTACTGCTTCTTTCCATTCTGGCACCTACTATGAAAGCAGTCAACTATAAAACATTATACACATACTCTTTCCTATTACTTTTCTGGCCTGAAAACCCTCACAGTGCTACTACCTGAAATGCACTTACTCCCAGCAGGCTTCCGTCCCACCATGTGCAGGGTATAAAGCTGAGTATTCTAGAAATATACTTCATCTTATTTCCTTCCGGACTTCTTCAGATGACATCATTGGCCCTTACAATCTTCTCCAGAACAAACTGCTCCACTTGGAACTTTCAACTCTCTCAGAGTCTTGATTCTTTCTCTGTTTACCAGCCTCAAATAACCCTCCACCCTTGCTTTTCTGGAAGCAAACAGCCCATCTCCTGGTTTTCCTTCCCATCCAGCCTTGACAGCAAGGCTCCTAACATCAACCCCTCTCTGCCTGCCCCCTCATTCTACTGGACCCCTCCTCTTTCTCCTAGCCTGCAACCCAACCCTGAAACATGTTTTCTCTGTTCCTGCACTTGGACAGCCAAAATGGGATGGGGGAGAGGAGAGAGGGAGAAGAAATGACAAATTGGGAGTGGCCCTCAGAATCATTTCTGCTGTCCCTAATCAGTTCTCTTCTCACCCCCACAAGGACTGCTCTAAACAACCCATACACCTCTTAAGCCTCCCACCCTCCTCCATCCCTCTCAAGGGGTCTTGTCTCCTATTTCACTCAGAAAATTAAGACTAAGAGCTCCCTCACCTGCTGCCCCCATACCCACAAGCAAGGATAGATCAAGTATTAAGGGGCGTAACACTTATTCAAGGAGGGGGAGGGGAGCTTTTAAAAAAAACAGAAAATCACAATTATCAAATTAGGTACCACCATGAGTTATTTAGAATGAGGAAGAGATCACAATAAATTACTGCAGTCTAAGATCTGTTGATAATTTTTTTAGAGATTTCATTAATCAGTTTGTCAGAACGACTTATAAAAAAATGTGTTTGGTGTTTCCTCCCTGCCTAGCATGGCACAGTTCCTGGCGACTCTCACAGGGGCCCAATGCTAGTAAGGTGCCCTAAAATGTAAGCTTCACGACTGCACGGTAAATCTGCTGTGGCCTGCAAAAATATGTTCATTTATGCTGCCTTTTCCAACTTCCAGATGAATCTTTATATGCATTAATCTTTCCTGTTTCTGAGGAAGACATCTCACCGCTTTCTCTAAAGGAAATGCACCATCTATATTCTAGGTCTCATCTTCTTTCCTTCCATGGGGGCCTGGGTTCATTAATTATCTGCCTTGGTCTTCTTAATCATCACACTGTCCCTGCTTTTAGCCCTTTCTAAACCTCCCCTCTAAACACAGAATGTCCAATGTTCTCCCACAACAACACAAAAATAAAATGCCAAGTGATTGGTTGGGGAAAAACCTCCCTTGTCCAAGTAGCCCCTAGCTACTGCCTCTTCCCTCACCTCCCTGGTAAGATTCTTTCCCCAGCACTGAAATAGCACTCCCTAAGGCCACCAGTCAGTGATGTCTTTGTTGCTGAATCCATTTCACAGTCATTATCTTAACTTGCTTTTTTTGAAGATCTGACTGCTCTGTCCACCCACTGCTGCAACACCCTGTCTTCTAGTTTTATTCTCACGTTGCTAGCTCCATCCCACTGTTCACTCCATGAACATTTACTAAGCATCTGTCAGTGATGGAAACTTGAGATGGGCATAAGACAGCATGGCCCCTGCTCTTACTGGAGGCTCTGCTGCCTCCAGCTGGCCCTTAAATATTAGTGTTCCAGTGAGTTCCGTCTGTGGTCCTCTTTTTTTCACATTACATTCTCTGGCTGAGTAATTTTGGTTTTTTCCTCACAAAGCTTTACCTATAAGCTTAGGATTCCCAAGTCTCTATAACTAACCCAGCTCTCTGCTAAGCTTCAGACATCTATATTCAACTGCCTTATGTACATTTCCACTTTGATGTACATAAACACATAAAACCCAGAATGTCTAAAATCAAATCCTCATACTCTTAAAACCAAACATCCCAAGATCACTGATTACTAGACCATTGAGTGGAGAAGACTCCTCCATACAACAAGGCCTAATCCACCAAGGGTCTGTTTCTGGACAATTTTGTTCCACTGATCCATTCTAACCTTACATCAATGATATAACATCTTCCTTAATTCCTATACCTTCAAAATAAGCCTTGATAGCTTCTAGAGTGAGAACCCCCATTCCCAATCTTTTCAGGATTGTCTTGGCTATTGGGATTTTGATTGGAACTGAACTGAATTTACAGATTAATTTGGAGAGAACGGAATCCCTCACATAGAGTCCCTCCATTCATGAAAAGGTACAGCTTCAAGTCTTTCAAATCTTTTGTAATTTTCTTAACAAAGTCATGCATGTTTTTCCTTTGTTTCTTCCTTTCATGGAAAATTTCAAATGTATACAAACATAGAGAGGGAAATAAAATGAAACCTTATCACTCAGCTTCAAAAATTATCAACATGTGGCCAAACTTGTTTCATCTTTACCTGCTCTATCCAACAGAACTTCTGCCTGATAGACATTTCCTGTACTGTACTACAGTGCAAAATACAGTGTGACTGAGACCTAAAATGTTATCTTAATTTTAATTAAAATAGCCACATATGGCTAGTAGCTGTTGTGAACAGTGCAATCTATACTGAAACCCACATTTTTTCCACCACCACACTCTGTTATTTAGAAGCAAATCTAAAATGTCATTATCATTTAACCTGTAAATATTTTTGTATGTATCTCCTAAAAAATAAATTAACCACCAATATGTCCAAAACGTTTATAATTTCTAGTAGCATCAAATATCCAATGAATGTTTCAATTATTTCATAAACTTTTACACTCTTGTTTGTTAGAATTAGGATCTAAGTGAGTTCCACACATTGCATTTGGTTGCTAATGTGCATCCTTTTCAGTCATTTATTTCTATACTTACTGGTTTATTCAGATTTTCTTTCCTCTTGAATTAGTCCTGATAGTGTCTATTTTTCAAGAAAATGAGCATTTAAGTTTTGAAAATCATTAGCATTAAAGTTGTTCATGCTTTTCCAGATATTTTTCATCCCTAAAATTGCCTATTTTTCTTGTTCTTAGCTTTGTTTACTTACACCCTGTCTTTTTCACTTTTGGGCAACCTTCTAAAAATCTTTTATGAATATAAAAAATTAACTTTTTATCATCTCTGGGTTTTGTTTTGTTTTCTATTTCTGCTCTTATTATTTTCTCTGCATTCAACCCTGTCCTTTTCTTAACTTCTTCAATAAGGCTTAATTAATACATTAGGAGCATTTCTTGCTCTATCATAAATGCAGTAAGACTACAAGTTCCCCTCTAGGTTTTACTTTACCTAAATTTCACAAGTCCTGATATTTCTACTGTGATTTCCCCTGATCCATGGATAGTTTATGATTGTTTTTAGTTTCCAAACATATGATTTCTGAAGATTACCTTTTTATTGTGGATATAGACATAAGTTGTTTAGAACTGTGGAGACCTGCTTTATTACCTAATTGCAGTCAATACTTATAAATGTATCATAAAAATGTATTCCTTGTTATGGGCAGAATTTAGTATATCTATTATATCAAGTTTGTTAACTGTGTTATTAGGAGTCTCTATAGCCTTACTAATTTTTGTTTCCATAATCTACCAGTACCTGAAAAAGGTTCTTAAAAAGATTTTTGTATGAGCTTGTGCATTTAGTAACTTCCCCCTGTAGCTGTCCATTATTTCCTTAAATTACTTAGTCCCTATGAGCCAGGAAGTGTTCTAACAAGGAACATGAAAAGTATGTCCCTGTCTTCATGGATCTCACCCCAATGCAAACTCCTCAGTCTGTGTGCCAAACAAATACTATCACTTTTTTTGTCATGATGTGAAAGATATATCATTAGATGCATGCAAACTCATGATTATTTGAACCTTAGTACTCTGTTCCTTTTTCATCATAGATGATCCCTCTTTATCACTGTTAACATGTACTGTCTTAAGTTCTCTTTCATATGATATTAATATTTCCATGCCAGCTTTAACAAGTATTTATCTTATCTCTCCCCATCATACTTATCTTTTTTGTATCATTTATATTATATTCCAAAATCTTTCTCTTAATAGATTAGTCTATTTACATTTATTGTATGTTGGATATATCAAGTTTTCTTAAACATAACCTTTAACAGGTGTTAAGTTATACCATTTATTTCCATTCATTTAGAAAATAACTGTATTTTAAACATGCTGTATAAAGTATACATTTAAGTAATACTGTTGTCTTCCTGAATGAGAATGTTAAATGCTTTAAATCCAATCTGACCTCTCCTATCTTTTTAGGTATTTTTCTCTAACATTTTGATTCCACTTTATTTCTAAACATCCTAAAAGAGACCATTTTTTAAAGTAGTCTAAATATTTACCAATATTTTTGTCAATTTCTTCCCTTCCTATTGGTTCTTATATCTATGGCTTTTGTCTTGGGTTCAAATCATCTCTGGTGAAGGTATGTCCTTCAGTAGTTCTTTCATGGAGTCCTGTGTGTAGTTAGCACTCTCAATCTTAGCATCTCTGAAAATGTTGTATTTCACCCTCCTCCTTAAAACATAGCTGGGTTTAGAATTAGAGATTAACAGTAGGTTTCCTTCAGCACATTAATGATGTTTCCACTTATATTTCATCTGATATTTCTCATTGCTCATGAGAAATATGTGTAAGTCTAATTTTTGTTTCTTTGTAGGCAAAATAATAGTAAAGAGGTTAAGAATGTTATCTGCAGACTAAACTGCCTACTTTAAAATGCAGCTCCACCAACAACTTGTATTGGGGTCTTGAGAATCCGGAAAGTGACTATCCTCCCAGGGTGAGCTAATTCCTAGAGATTGCAAACAAACTGCTTGTGAGCACACCTTTTATATCAAAACCAACCTCCTTGGTCCACATTCCCAAGTACTCTTTTATCTAACTACCACACACCAAGCCAATATTCCCCTTGCCCTAAATCAACCCAGAGCCAATATCAGATAACTAGGGACCAGCCCTGTAGCTCAGAGCCTGCCAAAATTCTTTAAACTATCCAACCCTCAACTTGTTTAGCTTGCCCACCCTGTCTCATCCATTCCTTCCCATGAAAACTGTAACAAAAGCTTTGGCCCATGGCTTCCCCCACTCCATTCCACCTCCTGACCAACCTTGATGCTTCCCCATTTGTCCATGGATGGCAAATGTGAAGCTTATCTTGCAGCTAACTCTGAGTTATGGGAAGCTGTTGGGAGATTGCCTTAAGAAATGGAGTAACACGATAAAAAATTTCTTTTTAGAAAACCTGATGAAATTGAAAATAGACTGGAAAAGAGTCAAAATAGAAATAGGGAAAACCAATAGGGAGGCTTTTGACAATAATCAAGGAGAAACATACTTGAATTACGGCAGTGACTCTGAGAATGATCAAAAAGAAACAGACAAGCTATTAAGAGAACAGAATTGGACAACCACTTGGATGAGAGATGGAGGGTAATGGATAAGAGGGAAGAGACAATTATGGTTCTTAATTTCTGGTTTGGACTGCCGAGTATAGCATTTACCAAAATAAGGAAATAAAGGAAGAAAAATGGATTTGAGTGAAAGAATGAATTCCCAATCTCAACCTGCTGAGATTAAGGTTCTTATAAAATATTCATGTAAGATGTCCATTAAGCTATGTGGATTCAGCCAAGAAGTCTAAGCTATAGATATAGATTTATAAATCATCAGCACATATTAATTGAAACCATAGGCTTGTGTGAGGTTGTTGAAGAACAGTGTATAAAAGTGTTTCTCAAAATGTCATGCAGATTCCTAGACAGTTTTATATTGAATTTCTGTGCTTTAAGTCTACAAGGCTGAAACCAAGGTGTTAGCAGAGCTGTATTCCATAGACAAAGTTCTCGGGGAGAATCCACTTCCAGGTTCATTCAGGCTATTGAAAGGTTCACTTCTGTGCAACTGTAGGACTGAGGTCCTTGTTTCCTTACTAGTTGTCTGGTGCCACCCTTAGCTCACAGAGGCCTCCCCTACACCTCAGAATCAACAGCCTAGCCTTCTCACAGTGCCACATCTCTGACTCTTCTGCTTTTCTCATCCACTTTTGAGGGTCTGTGTGATTATATTAGGCTCTCCTGACACAGTTCCCTGTCTTAAGATCTGTAATGTTAATTCCACCTGCAAAGTCCTTTTTCCCATGTAACATACATATTTACAGGTTCCAGGAATCTGGGAATGGACATCTTTGCAGCATAAGGGGATGTATTCTGCTTAATATAGACCTCTGTGAGCATTCTGATACACGTCTCTGCAGACATGTTTCTACTTTTCAGGTAAATACCTAGTTGTGGAATTGCTGGGTCATAGGGCAGATATGTTTGACTTTATAAGACACTGCCAGACATTCTTACAATGTGATTGTACCATTTTACACTTAAACAAATAATACCAGAGTATGAGTCCCAGTCACTTCACATCCTCACCAGTAATTGATGCACTCAGCTCATTTGATTTTAGCTGTTTTAGTGGTTACATGGTAGTATCTCACTGTGGTTTAATTTTCGCAATTCCCTGAACACTAATTATGTTAAGCCTTTTTTCATACTCATGTTAGCCATTTACATTTATTTTTGTGTGAAATGTCTGTTCTTTTGCCCATTTTTAAATTGTTCTTGTTTTTTAAATGAGTTATCAGTTCTGGAAACAAATCCTTTATTAAATTTATGGACAAATACACTGCAAATATCTTCTCCTAGTTTGTGACTTGCCTATTCATTTTCTTAAAGGTACTTTTTGATGAAAAGAAGTTTTAATTTTTGTAGTGTCTCTTTCATCAGATTTCTTATCTTATGGTTATTGTATTCTGTGTCCTTAGAAATTTTTGCCTACCTCAAAGTCACAGATACTCTCCTATGAGTTTGTCTAAAATGCACTTTTGTTTTAGCTTTTCCTTTTAGGTCTTTGATCCATCTCATATTAGTTTTTGTGTATTGGGCGAGACAGGAATCGAGGTTCATTTTTTTTTCTCTATATGGATATCCAATAATTCCAGTATCATTTGTTAAAGTACTTTCCTTACTGAACTGACTTTGTGCCTTGACTATATAAATCAATTGACTATAGAAGTATAGGCCTTATCTGGACTCGATTTCATTTCATTGATCTGTTTGTCTGTGCTTGTATAAATACCACACTGTCTTGATCATTGTAGTTTTATAGTAAATCTTAAAGTTAGGTAGTGTAAGTTCTCTAGTTTTGTTCTTCCTTTTCAAGATTGACTATTCTAGGTCTTTGGCACTTCCACATTAATTTTAAAGTCAGCATGTCAATTCCTACTTTATACAGCCTTTGGGATTATGATTGTGATTGCATTAAATATGAAGCACTAATTTTAAGCAGAGAACAAAGGCCAAATTCTGAAAAGGAGAATAAGAAGGACACAAAATTAAAAAAGGGAGAGATTATGAATGCCAAATGAAACAAATATTCAAAGATTCCACTAAATTTAACAATAGGGAAGTCACTGGAGCCTTCATATGGTAACTTCATTGCTCTGGTTGGAGAAGAAACGAAACTGAAACAAAACATCCATTCTCTTCGTTCTTAATAAAACCCAAGTTGTAGCTGGAAATACAAATAACTAAAGACCATATCAACTATCTTTCCTTTCAGTCAAGTGTGGTCATGAAGAACTAGCTAATGGGCTATAAGTCAGTGTGTCCCATGCAAATTCTGAGGAGAATCCTTAAAGAGAAGAATATATGCCTTTCTTCATCCTTCCCTCTTCCCTCTTGCTGTGAGCATGTAGCAGTTGGAATTAAAGCAGCCATCTCAACCGTGAAGCAACACTCTAAGGATGGCAGAACAGCAAAACAGAGGAATTTGAGTCCCTGATGATGATGGAGTTGCTGCCATACCAACAGTGGCCTGGAGATAGACAGTAGTGACAATAACATAATAACATAATAACATGAATACTACCAAATTGTACACCAGTAAGTGGCAAAATGGTAAATTTTATGTGTATTTGACCACAATGAAACAAATGAAATCTTTTCTAGAGACAATACAGCTTCCTATTTTTTTCTAAATATTATACAAATGTCTTTCCTATTAGATCTTTAATCCATCTGGAAATTGTTGTTATGAATGGTATGAAGCAGAAATCTAATTTTGCCTTTATTCTATTTGGGAACCATTATCTCAGCATCATTTATTGAACAATCTATGCTTTTTCCCCTGCTCCATAATACCACTGTGCATTATGCTAAATTCCCATGTGGTTGTGGGTGTGTTCCCAGGCTTTCTAGTCTGTTCCATGAATCTTCTTTCCTGTCACTGAACCTATACCAGTAATTAAGACAGCGCTCTTAATTATTACAGCTTTATATTAAGTGTTGATATCAGGGAAGGTGGGACTTTAATTTTCCTCAAAATTGACTTAACTATCCTTAGTCCTTTGCCTTTCCACATATATTTTAAGTTCAGCATGTCAAGTTGGGAAATAATACAGCAATTTTAATTGGAATTGCACTGAATTTGTATAATCAGGGAAAAACACCTTTATGATATTGAGTCTTGTCATCCATGTACATGGTATATCTCTCCAGTTACCTGGGTCTTCTTTTATGCATTTCCATAGAGCACTATAATAGTTTCTCTAAAGAACAGCTTTAATTTGATGTACTTCTAGACACTTTTAGTTTTGATTATTATGAATAGCACCTTTATTATTATTAAAATTCCTAGTTATTGCTAGTGTATAGAAATAACTTTTTATTCAGAAATCTTCCTGAAATGAAGGCCATATTTTTTTCCACTATTGAATAATCCTTCTCTTTCCCACTGATTTGTGATCTTTTTCTTTATAAATCCATGATATGTATGCATACACATGTACATAAACATGTACACATACATATTTTTCTTTTGTTTCTTGGCTGTCTATTCCATTGATCTGTCTCTTGTACTACTGTCATACTGTTTTAAATGCAGTAGTTTTATAGTATATTTTGATAGCATTACTCCTCTGTATCAAACTTTTCTTAGCTGTTAGTTGACTTTTCCAGATAAATATTACAATCATTTTCTCAGGAGAGCTGTTTTCTCCCCACTGCCTACTTAAGTTACATGATTTGGGATCTCTGAAGGCCCTCTCTTGACACCCTCTAACCAAAGTAGCCCTTCCAATCACTCTTTATCACATCCCCATCTGATACCTTCTTGTTAACTGGTTTTAGTGCCTCATCTCCCCACTGGCATACCCCAAGATAAGAACTGGTTCAGTCTGAGAGGAGCTGTTTACTCACACAGGTCATAATGTTTAGGCCTCAGGCCAGCACCTGAAGCAGGAGAGTGGAAGTTCAACAGAGAATCTGATAAGATGGTCAAGGAGGCAAATGTATGCAAGAAAAAGCAAAGAAAAGATAACTTTGGGAAGAACTTTGGGGCAGATTAGAGAGAGAGAGAGCGCTGCGAGCACAATGTAAACCAACAGGAGGGAAATGATTTAAGTGACAGCAGGAGTTAAACAAATGACATGCACACAAGACCTAAAAATCTGCAGCAGAGCTTAATTGGGGAAGTACAATTTAACCTAAGGAACAGAAATCAAGAACCTCCTATCTCCACTGGTAAAAAAATAAAGAAAAAGCTCTATTAAACTACACATCAGAATTTGGGGAAGGGATTAATTTTAGAACCCTTTGGGGGTCTATCACTTTAAGACCGTTACCTGGCTTAAAGACCTATCAGCACTCAATCTATTCAAACTCCAGGGTCAGTGCTAGAAACTGTGCTCTGGAAGGTTCCGACTTGTATGAGGACAGTTTCCTTCTTGTCATCATCTTTCCGTGACTACCAGGCCGGTTAATGGTACCGGCAGGTGCCCTTTGGGCCTCGGAGAGGAATTAGAGGCGGGCGGCGACAGGGAAAAAAGAGTCGGGCTCCGAGGATCGGAGGGAGGTCCTCACGCCGGCGGAGGGTCAGCGGGTCGCGTCCCCGCTGGGGCGCCCCGTCGCCGCCCTCCCTTCTCCCCGCCGAGCGTGGACTCGCCAACGCCCGCGCCCACGAGCCCGGCCTCCCCTTCCTACCTGCCAGGCACGCGGACTCGGCCCGCCCCCAGCGGCTCACCGCGGACCCGGTCGGCGGGGAGCCCACCCTCTTGGAGGATCCCAGCCCGCGCCCTCTACACGGTGACAGGCGACAGGCGACGCGTGATCCCGCCCCCACGCCACGCCTCTTTTGTCCAGTCCGCGCCCCGCCTCCCGCTGGCGTGTTCCACCCACAAGAGCGTCGCCGGCGCGAGAGCGTCGCTGGCGCAGGCGCACTTTGTCGGCAACTCCGAGGCGCTGCGGTTTTGCACGGCAGAGGTGCGTGGCGACGACTCACGAGCAAGAAGGAAAGTGGGGTGCGTGAAGAGAAGGGGTTCCCGAAGAAAGAGGGGAGAGGGAAGAAAGACCCAGGAGCCTGTCGTCCGGGTGGTGGGGTGCAGGGCGGGGTCCCGAGCCCTCTGCAGGCCCTTCCTGACGAGGCCGGGAGGGTGTCCCGTAGTAATGACCTGTGGATTTCCTTGGGGAGGCGCTGCTTGCCCACCGCCCAAGTTGTTTAAGTATGCGTCCACTGGTTGGGTTCTTTTCCTTCCAGCTCAGATCCTGGGGCAACGTGATTTATTTGGTAAAGGAACGCAAGATCTGAAGACCTGGTTTGTACCTTTTTTTTTGGCTAGGAGCTGTGGCTTACTCTTGGTAAATCTCATCTGTAAAAGGAGATGGTTGGACTCACCTTATAATTTGTAAGGCTCCCTTCAGAGCAACTATTTTGTGACTCGTGCCTCTCAGTATTTTACCTTTTATCATACTCCTGGGTAGAAGGGAAATGTTTTTACTGTTTTGGGTCGGGCACACTGGTGTAGCGTTAAGGCACTTGCTTTCATTTGTTTGCAATTAAGAATTATGCATTAATATTCTAATAGACTCAATTGTGTTAAAGATAAGAATATCTGAACTTTTTTAATGTTAGTCTTATGTCTCATAGATTAAATATTTAATACTGACTTTTAATACTTTGTCTCATTTCAGAGATGAATCACCAAAGTATATTGAAGTTGATGCCTTTGAATTTTATGTCACCTTATCCCTTTTATTAGCATTTTTAAGGTCATCTGCACCTGGGAAGAGATGGTCAACGTCTTGAAAGGAGTGCTGATAGAATGGTTAGTAGTTCTCATACTTAAGAGTTTTAAGTCTAAATATTCTAAGTTGATTTACATGTGTACCTCTTGTCCATTTTTTATTTTGCTTTAAGGTCTGAACAAATCAAGTCTTTGAGGTTTCTCAACTTCACTTTTGTTGCTGAGTTTCTTGCCAGATTTCAGTGTCTCTGTCCAGTTGGTACAACTGGCATTGTTTCCAACAGTGGGGCAGCATCTCTTTTACATATGCCCTCTTTAGAGGAACAGTGCTTGTATTGTCAGACTAACAGGGATTGACTAGAGTATTGGGGTCTGCCGGTGTCTTAGCCATCACAAGCTATGGTCTTTAAAAAAGAAAAAAGAGAATCCGTCGAAGGTTTTTAAGTTAGACACAAAAACTAGTTTCTAAAAGAAACTAGAAACCTTAATGGGCACAGTTGAGTTTCTCAAAGCAAGCTAATGTAGGGCTTAGTTGCCATGCAGTCTGAAAACTGAACTGCTGAACCATTTCCCTCAGTCTCCACTTGCTTGTTTGCCCCACCAGTAATTATGGGTCATCTGGGAATCCTACCTTGTGGACACTCCCATTGTCTGAAAATAGTACTATGTTTCTGGCCCCTGGTATAAACCGTTCAGTAGAAATACAATGTGAGCCACATACGCAGTGTTGTATTTTCTAGTAATATTAAAAAGGTACAGTGAAACAGCTGAGATTACTGTATTTAACCCAATGTACCAAAGTACTTCAACATGTACAGAGTCTTCAAAGCCCATACTAAGACTTCAAAATTGTACTAAATCTTTTTTCACACCAAAGTTTCCAAATGCAAAGCTAATTTTACCCCTACAGCACATCTCACAGACCAGCCACATTTGAAGTGCTCGGTAGTGATATGTGACTAGTGGACTGCTTTATGGATCGAGCAGGTTTAAAATTTGGGTAGAGGAAACACCAACAAAGGCAATTAAGAGAACAGCCAGGAAGTAGGAGGGAAGCTAAGAGGGGGAATGGTTCATGAAGGTGAGTAGGCAGTGTCAAAGTGTGTTGAGAGATGGAGTAAGGTGAAGATGGGCCCGAGGTCACTGGGTTTTTGTGTGTGTGTTGGGGTGGGGGGTTGTTTTGTTTTAATGAGAGCTGTTTTAATAGAGAGGTGGGATAGATGCCAGATGAGCTATAGTATTTGAAAAGGGAAAGGGAAGAGGAAGTGGAGGCTGGAGAAGTTTTGTTGTGATGATGAGCAAAGGAATAGAGAAATGGATTGGTAGCTGAATTAAAAATATGGTAGGGACTCTGGTTCTTGTTTTTGTTTTAATGTGAGAGACTAGAATGTTTGTTGATAAGAATAAATTGCCGTAGAGGTTTTGGGAAAGGAAAGAGGACAGGATTTAAATCTGTAAGTTCTAAACACACTGTGCTGTTTTCTTTTGGAAAACACTTCCAGGCTAATTTTTGTATTTTATTTTCCTTATTCCTCTGTCATAATTAATAGAAAGATTTCCTGGTGATTCTTCTAATATTATTATTTCTTAACACTGAGAATGCACACACAGAGCTATTGTTTTTTTCCCTTCTGTTTCTTCCATTTCTCCTAAATTTGATCATCTTACCTCCCAATTTGATATTCACTTCTCTTGTAGGGTTTTCCTATTTTTGTTTCTGTTGACTTTTTAAGTTTCATTCATCTAGAATTTATTGGGAGGAGGGGCACATTGTGAGTTAGAGTCTAAATTAGCTCTTTGTGTGTGTGTCAAATAACTGAATAATTGTCCAACACCATTTATTCCCTTTACTAATGATATATGATGCCTTTATCACATAGCTTCCCATTCTGCATTCTACAGCCCCATCCCACATCCATTTTTTTTTCTTTCCATTGTTACCTATTTGAGAAATCTTGGAATAATTTTATTTCCAATATAATCATTTTGGAGTGGTAGTTGGGATTGTATTAAACCTGTACATTAATTTGAAAAAATATGATGGCCGGACTACATTTTAAAGGGCAAAACTCTGGGAGACTCATTAAAATCTCAGCAGTAGTCCTTCAGTTTAGCCTTAAGGACAAAGAGGAGTTGAAGTGTTAGTTTCCTTTCCTGATTGGGTGACCTCTCGGCCTGGTCTGTTGTGGTACCAACCAAGCCTCTGAATTTTGCCCGAGCTCTAATGGCCCTTTGCTGCCTTGCCCTTTTGCCGAATTCCCAAACTAGGATCAAAGGCATCATCTGGAGCTGTTAGAAATGCAGAATCTCAGACCTCACCCCAAATTTACTAAATCAGAATTGTGCATACAGTAGATCTTGTTAAAATGCATTTAAAGGTTGAGAAGCACTTAATCAGTCTGTTTGATAATCAATTCTGCTAGTGGGAATTGTTTTGCACCAGAACTACTTAAATTTTATTTTACTGATTGATGCTACCCTTGCAAAATTTTAATTTTTCCCTTCAAAGTGAATTCTAAAGTGTAGCTGACACAATTTTTCAAAAGGGTAACTGTCCTCCAAAAGATACAAATCCTCCAAAAAGACTCCAGGCCTAAGAAATACCAGATTCATAAAAGGCATGGCCATTCATATAGCCAAAATATATTTCCCAGGTGTATTTGGTCTTCATCCACAGTTCCTGAAAACTGCAGTCTTAAAGGTGAAATGGGTGTTTTGTCATGTTAGTGAGACTTTTGGACCCAAGGGCAGGGCTGGAGGTTGAATCAGCCAATGGACAGTAACTTAGTCAATCATGACCATGCAATGAAGCCCTCACAAAACCCCTAAGAAGAGCTTATCATTCTCTGCTCAGTCAGAGACCAAGCTTCTAAGCTTGGGATACCAGAACCACCTCCCTGTGGCACCGAGCCAGGCCCCAAGCTCCACAAGGATAGAAGCTCCTTTATTTGGGACCTTACGTTATGTATCTCTTCGTATATCCTTTATGGTATCCTTTATTAAACTGGTAAACCATAAATGTTTTCCTGAGTTCTGTGAGCTGCTCTAGTAAATTAATCGAACCCAAGGGAGAGATTGTGGTAATCTCTGATCTGTAGTCCCATAGGTCAGAAGCACAGGTAACAGCCTGGGGCTTGCGCCCGGTATCCTGAGTAGGGGGTGGAGGGCAGTCCTATAGGACAGAGCCCTTAACCTGGGGAATCTGCTGCTCTCTCTGGGCAGATAGCATCAGAATTGAGTTGAGTTCTCCAACACCCTGCTGGTGTTTGAGAATTGCTTGGTGTTGCCCCCCTCTCATATACTTAACACATGCTGGAATCGGGTCCAGGAACCTGAATGGAGGTATACTACCATTACTGCTCTGTATAGTATTGTTATTGTTTTATATATATATATTTTTTTTTATGCCAAAGAGAAGATCATTAGTAATAGTGTCAGCATAAGTCTGTTTATTACTTCATAATATCCATAGATTGTGTGAAGTATTTAGGTGTATTGAAGTACAGAATTTGATAGATACGGAATTAACAGGCAAACCCTCAGGTATCCCCTAACACTACTTCCATTGTCTCAGTGATTCTCCAAATTCCATTCACATGGTCATACAGGGGCATCTGTAGTAGCCTAGATACTGCTGTTCCACATACTCGGTCCAGGCAGCCAACAGAATACTTCTCAGAGATGTATAGCCTAGTTTAAGAAGGGAGTCAATATAACACCTGTAGAGTGGCTCATCGTACTGCCGTATTTAAATTCCACATCTGTCAGTTCCTTTTAAGTGGTTTTGAGTCTATGATAAAGAAGCACATAAACCAGATTATAATGGTGGCCGTTTAGGCCCAGCTATTGGCAAATTGAAAATTCAAGGTACTTGGTTATGGTGAGATTCTTTCCTCCCAAGGCTGGCTTATCAAATTCCAGAATCTAAAGCTAAAGTTTTTTATTTATAAATTTGTAGTTTTATGTCAAAATGAGATTGGTGAAAACGTCTTCTTTGTAGGATTCACCATTGTCAACTGCCAGCCTCACACCAAGCATTTCCCTGGATCTGGCCAACCACAGCTGTATCAGCAGCATACAGCCAGCAAACGTCTGTGTGCAATTCCAGGTGTAAGAGCAGACCTCTTGGTGTGACAGCTGTCACACTTGGCTTGGTGGGGGCTTCAGCAAGGAAGGTTTGTTGCAGAGGCACAAATTCCAACCAGTTCACAGCATCATAGCAAAGAATCTGGAGAAACAGTTATCATTAGACCAGCTAATCCTTATAGATTTTGTCTTCTAATCTTGTGTATGAGAAGCAAATAAGAACTAAGGCAAAACCAGTCTTACCATTGTTCTGTTCTTTGAAAGCATTTATATCTCTCGTGAGCCTTTGCCTCTTAGCAGAGCCATATTCACTGAAGTTTCCTGGGCACTTAGTATAGTGCCTGAGATATATGGGAGTGCTTAGTAAATATTTGTTTACTGAATACATTTTGTTAAGAATTGAGTCAAGGAGTGTAATTTCAGCCCGAATACCCAGTTGTTAATGTTCCTTTAGAGCTTCTGTGTTACCATGGTGAGAATCAGAGTAGACAAGAATAGGTTCTGATAACTTTGATGCAAGTTTCAGTACAAAAAAGGTTTGTACACTAGACTTCTTTTTGCAAGTTACATCAAAATAGCTTTTAATGAAGTGACTGTTGTCTTCCAGTTGTAGTTCTTAGAAAAAACTGTCACCAAGCTGCCAACATGGATGACAAAAGTGCAGTCTTCAAAAGCAGCTTCTATATCATTTTTTTGAGTTTTTATATGCTTAAACACAGTAATTCCATTCCTAGTAGTTTATCCTACACTGCAGATAAAAATGTAAAAAGTTGAATATGCTAATAAAGTGTTGATTGTGACATTTTTATAATCAAATAATACAGCTGTTAAGATACTTAAAAACATTTAAGTGGTATGGGAGAATGACCTGTTGTTCTGGTTAACTTAATGTTCCCTGTGGTTGCCCACCCTTTACCTTAAGACCCTCCTCATTTAACAACTATTTATTAAGTACCTACAGTATATTGGACCCTAATATAGGGACCCATATTTCAAGCTGGACAAAACCCAATTTCAGTAAACAACTTTGGGAAATCCTTATTAATGAGAAATAAAATTAAATGAACAAAACCATTTCAGCAGCAATTTTCTGAAACATCCTATTCCCAAGGACATACAGAATTTATGGAGAAATATTAAAAAAAATTTTTAGTAACTGTGTCTGTTAGCTAATTATTATTAGGAAGGATAGTTAACCATTGACTAAGCCAAGATTATCATTCTAATGGGATGAAGAGTGTTGACACCTTTTTGCAACTGACCAATTTTGTGGTCTGTTTACAGCTAACTATGTCATCCTAGTAGATCTCTCATGGTGTAATACTTCTTAGAATCATTTATAGGAGCTATACTAAGGTTCTTTAGGAGAGAGTTGATTAATACCTGCCCTTTACATTTCCAGGGCAAACACATTTTTTTCCTTGCCCACTACCCCTGATTCCAGGACTTTTACTCAAGTATGTGTATGTATACGGGCACTTGGTTTTGCCAGCAGGTTCTCCCAGAGACACTCTCGACACATGTAGGAGTAGAATAGCCCTGTGTTCAGGAGAGAGATTCCAGGCCTTCAGCATTTTATAACAAAATGTCCCTGAAATGTTGAATGTTTTTTCGGTCATTATAGATTATATTTCAGGTACATGCTTGAGAACTCAATTAGACTGTTTTATGTTTCCTTTCAAAAAGTGTGATTGAAGTGATTAGTAGCTGTAGTTATTTCAGTGTCTCACTGACCCGTCACTGTCTGAGTTATCTCACTTGTCAGTCAGTGGTGTTTCCCAGGTATGGGGGGAACCCTTGCAATGGTGTTCAAGGTGATTTGTAAAAGAACACAAATTTTGGGGGGATAGAACATAAGAATAGTTTTTATTTGACCAGTTTGAGAAAAAAATAAGACATAAGATGACTGGTGATTCATACCAGAGGAAGTTAAACTTAAAAGTTGATTTAAAGGCAGTTTTAAAGAAAAACATTTTGATATATATGCAAGTATTAAAAGAGATGACTAACATAGCAAGGATAGTATATAAAAGCCAGAAACTTTTAAAACATTGGTGTCATTCAAATCAAAGATGTGAGTGCCCTGACACTCAGGTTTGAGTTGGTTAGCTTTTACTTCACTGAAATGATGCAAGTTTATTTCATCTGAAAGATTTCTGAAGATGTATTAGTCTTCATCACCACTTAACCCTTGCTATCTCCTATGCTTGTTACAGCATCTAATCACTAGAGTAAATTGGTGTCATCTATGAATGCACGGAGCTCAAACAGTAACAAGATAATACATCACATTTGGACAGCAATTTTTATAATGTCCATATTTGTCCTCATTACTGGACCTGATATTTATTTTAAAGGGCTAACAAAAAACAGTTGTTTCTGCTATTGAGTAAAGTGATAACCTTTTAAGAAGCCTCTGAGTGACTTTTATAGAAAATATAAAAGCTAACACTGAGAAAAATACTGAAATAGAAAATACTGAGATTCTTGTAGGGCCTCATTCAGTCCCAGACAAAAAAGGGCCTGGAAGGTGAAGTGGGCACCAGGGTCACCACGTGGGAGACGGAGATGAGCCCTCCCTGTCCCTTAACTGCAGGGACAGGAGGAAGCGGCCTAGTGTAAAGCACTAGAGCAGAGGATTTTTGTCTATCCCCCACATCTGTTCACTCTTAAATTGCTTTTCTTTTATTCTCCACCCCTTTATATGTGTATGGGCAAGGAAACATGTAGGCAAACAACTGAGTTTTTAAAAACAGTTTTAAAGAAGCTGAAGCTTTGGTTTCCCTGTCCTATTTCTCCTATAGTATTTTCATTTCCTCATTCCCATCCATAGCCTCATTTCCATTTCTATAATATCATCTGAAAGAATCTTATTAAACCTGCTTCCTTGCCCCAGGCTCCTTCTAGAATTGCTCTTTAAGGTCTTTTTAAGTTCTACAACCTGCTTTTTGTCAATAACTGATGAATTGTTCTCGATGAGATTTTTCAGTGCATAGCGTGTTACTGCTTTATAAAAATTCCTTAGTTTTTAATTCTATGTAATTACTAGTATTAGGGAATTGCTGAAAATATGAAATGTATCATCTGTATCTGCTTAGATCTGTGACTATCACATTATCTGTGTTTTTAAAAGACCCCCCTTTCTCTCCCATCCATTACTGGCTAGTGTTGCCTTTCAGGCTCATGTCTTCATCTGCCTTGAGACCCTCATTTTCCTACCCCTTATACCTACTTTTCTTGTTTTCAGTCACTCAAAGAGCTGCAGCCTCCCAGGCCATCATCCTTTTGACACTCATTATCTAAGGCTCTGTACATCTGCATTCTCACTGCCTGTCCTCCGAGTCCTTTCCACTTTGCCCTCTAGAAGCTAGTGAACTGTCAATATCAGAGGCCCCCATATCCTCAGCCTCTTCTCTTAACTTTTCCTTCCCTGGCCACCTTTTCCTTTTTGCTATTAACAAAACCTGGTTTTCTCCTGATCACACTGCTTCTCCCCCAAGACATCAAGTGTGACCTTTTTTTTCTCTTAATACCTCCTGTAACATTGGACCAAGAAATGGGATAGGTTATCTACCATACTCTTCTTTGCCCCTCCCAGAGATTCTCCTTTCCACTTCCACAAAAACCACCAGTTCTGAATCTCATGCCATAAGACTAGACTACTAACCTACTAATCCTCCTCTTTATAATCATCTACAAGCACCCAAGTCTTTCTTCGAAGGCCTTTCCTTAAAGGATACCTGTCACTCTTCAGGAGCTCTCCTGTCAGATTCTTAGCGATGTCAGTACCTGCGTGGATAGCCCTTCCTGTCCGCTGACCTCCCCTTCCACCTTGTCACAGCTTCTCACTTACATAGTCAGACCTGTCTGTCCCTACCAACTGCCATCCCTTCAAATTCCGTTTCAGGCATCTAACTGACCGCCTTGTCTTCCCAGCTCTCTCCCTCTGTACCCGAGCTCCACCAGACCTCCAGTCTGTTGTTTTTCCCACCTTTTCCCTGTCACCATCCCAACATCCTCCCTTTCCCCCTCACCAGCTTAGTTCCACAGCCCATTAGCGTACTTGTCCTCTTAAAGGCACTCAACTCCCTGGCCACTCTTTCCTCACACCAGCCAAATCTGCTTAAGTCTAGCTCTCCACCTGCTCTGAACCTTTTCCTCCACAGCTCTGCATGGCTGGAGAAAAACAGACAAACGTGTTAATGGGGCTTGCTTTAAATTCATGACTGCTTAAACTCAACTGGACCCTTGAGTTTTGCTAACCAACCTGCTACATTTCCTACTGCTACATTCTCCCACTTTCCTAATAAATTTAAGATTTCATCAATTTTTAAAATAACATAGTTCTAAAAAAAAATCACTGCCAGTTACACCATGCATTGATTGTAAGACTTCCCCAGTTTCAGAGATGTTAAAATGGGGGTGGGGGGGAAATAGGCTCTGAATGGATGAAATACGGAAAGTCATACCTTCAACTCTCTTACCTCAACAAACTTCCCTGTCTTCACTTCCAGCTGATTAGCTTGCTTGCTGTTTCACTGAGAAAATAAAAGCAGTCAGAAGAGACCATCCACAAGTCTTTATCACATGGATCTGCGCCCATATCCTCTAACCTTTTCCTCCTACTCTGGGTGAACTGTCCATTCTCCTGTCAGAAGCCAGCTTCCCTACTTGGGAACGGGATCCCATCCCCTCTTGCCTCAGACACCTTTTCAGCACTTTGACTCTCTAGCCCCATCAATTTTTCTTTCTCTACTAGTTCATTCTCATCAGCATGACAGACATGCTATAATTTCCCCATTAAGGGCAAAAAATCTTGAATCTAGCACCCCCTTCCAGCTCCCACTCTATTTTCCTGCTCTTTGTAGCAACATTTCTTAGAAGACTTGTCTATATTCACTTTCTCTAATTTCTCTCCTTCATAGAAGATTAACCCACTCCAGTCGAGCTTTCTCTCCCAAGACTTCACCAAAACTGTTCTTCAAGTAACTTTTTGAATCCAGTAGTTAATTCTCAGTCCTCATCTTAACTCTACCTGGTAATAGCATTTTATACAGTTGGTCACTTCCTCTTCCTGAATATCCTTTGTTCACTTAGCTTCCAAGACTTTTCAGGTTTTCTTCCTGTCTCTCATCACTTGTTTTTTAGTCTGCTTTGCTATTACATCCTTTTCTTCGTAACCATTTGATGGGGTGTCCAAGGCTTGGTTCTTGGACTTCTCTGTAGCCATGCTTACTTCCTTGTCATGGTTTTAACTACCATCTACATATTGATGAAGTACATGTACTATTCCATGTGGACTTCACTGCTGAAATCCAGAATTGTATGTGCCGCATCCTACTCAACTTCTTCATTGGTGTCAGTAGGGGCCTCAAATGTAACATGCCTAAAACCAAATTCTTGATCTTACCAGCAAACCTGTTCTTCCCACATTCATCCTCATCTCAAAAGGCAGCTCCATCCTTCCATTTGCCTCAAATCAGAAACCTTGGAGTCTCCTTAATTCTTCTCTTTCAAAGCACAAGTCTCAGCAAAGTATATGGACTTTACATTCAACATATCTAGAATTCAACCACTAACCATCATCTTGACTATTGCCACCTAGGTCTGAACCATTACCCTCTCACCTGGATTACCACAGTCACCTTTTATTTATTTATTTGTTTGTTATTTTGGTATCATTAATCTACAATTATATGAAGAACATTATGTTTACTAGGCTCCCCCCTTCACAGTCACCTTTTAATTGGTTTCCCTGTTTCTACCTTTGCGTCCACTCCCCACCCCTCCAGTCTTTCTCAGCCCTTTTCAGTGTGGTCCTTACATTTAAAAGTTTAAGTTTTAACTTGCTTTGTAAGTTAATTTTACCTGTCAAGGTAGTGGAAGTTTGTTGGCTTCTTAAATATAATGGTCATGGACAAGTAAGGAAATTCATTTTTAAAAATCAGTTAAGGGAGCTATGTTTCTAGGCCCTGTTAACTACAAAGCTCTGACCATTACTTTTTCACTTGTCAGTGACAAATTACTCCTAACATCTTACCATTGGCTTTTTTCTCTTAATCTTCCACTAACTTCTAAATTGAAGCTATGTCTACAAATCATTAATACTTGAGGCAGAAAGGGAGTGAGGAATTGAGTAACAGTGTAGAACTTTCTAAAATTCTGCATACTCAATTCTAATCACTCAGGTATAATTTGACACAGAGTCATCTCATCATCATGTGTTTCTCTCTGCAGCGACCCTGCCATGAAGCAGTTTCTGCTGCACTTGGATGAGTCAAATGCCCTGGGGAAGAAGTTCATCATCCAAGACATCGATGACACTCATGTCTTCGTAATAGCCGAGTTGGTTAATGTCCTCCAGGAGCGAGTAGGTGAATTAATGGACCAGAATGCTTTCTCTCTCACCCAAAAGTGAGAATATTAAATAATGACCTCTTAGGAATCATAAATAACAAACATGAGAAAATATCACCATTCAATATCCTATGTTACTGATGAGAGAATTGCTAAGGAGCATGCTAAAGGAAAAACTGATGTCATTTGTTCAGAAAAAAGCCCCTGCACTGATTTTCTTGTTCCTCTTTTTTCAGTACATGTACCCTAGAATTTTTAAAAAAAGCTCTAACCGTTGGCTGTAGTTTGGCTTTCACTATCCTTTATTAAAATATAAATGTAAGTGGTTTTCTTATTTAATACAGTAAGAATGTAATAGAATATGCTTTTAAATTGTTCAGTGCCTCTAACCTAGGTATTTATTTTGCTTGTTCCTGTTAATAATTGTGCTTGTAATGTGGGTGTGGTTTGTTTTGTTTCTATTAGAAACTTCACAGATTTACTGTCCCGGAAACTATGCCAAGGTTGGAGCTTTGGTAACATTTATATCTTGCAAATGATATACATGCCAGCCAGCTCCACTGGTGAAGAAGATGGGGAAGAGAACTATCTAACATTAATGTGAACTACAGTTTACATTTCTCTAAAAGTACAACTTCTTCAAAAGTGCAAAGGGTTAGAAACAACCAGTTGGGAAGGTACATGCTGCTTTGCAGCCTTACATTTTCATGTTCACACTTTGTTGTCACCATTGTCCCTCCAGGACAAGTGTTCTTTTGTTAGGAAATCAGTTTCACTTGTGCCTAATTCCCTGTGAGAATCCCTGTTTAAATTTAGCTAAAAAAGGAAAGACAGGACCAATAGATAGAACAGATAGAAACAACAAAGTCAGTCTGGCAGGAAGTGATATGATTAGGCTAAAATATATCGCCTATAGCTCTGTGACTGATTGGAGGCAGAAACAGTAACACCAGTAAGGGCTTTGCTTCCCTTTCTGAAGCTGGTGTTGCCAGGATGGGTTCTCCTGATGAAAATTTTGCCAAAGAGACAACTGTCATGATGTTACGTGGAATTGTATCAAATCCAGGTTACTTGGCTTCTTACAGTTTTTTTTTTTTGCAATTTTTTTTTAAGGTATTACTGATGTAAACTCTTATGAAAGTTTCACGTGAAAAACAATGTAGTTACTACATTCACCCATATTATTGTGTCGTTCACCCCCCCCATACCCCATTGCAGTCACTGTTTCTATGGTATATTTATTCACAGCACCCAAGTACCATTTCACTCACTTATACATGCATTGTTAAAGCTGGAAATTTCCAAAATTAGGTGCATATATTTACCTTGATTCCCACCATATAAGTCAGTCCACACAATTTTGGTTACCATATAACAGTACAAATAATTGTTACTGATACCTACAGTACTCAATTTGTTGAATAGGAAAATAACATTTCCTTAGAATTTGCAGCCATGCTGAAGTGTTACTGAATCTTGTATTTCAGTCATCCCCCAGTAAGGTTTTTGGGTGTGTATAATACTGCTAAATCAAGAAGAGAAGTTGAGTTTCTCATTCAGAAAAACAGCAGACAGGACTGTGAGATAGGGGTAAACAAAATTCATTTAGTGCCATGAAAAATTCACAGAAATCTTGATGAACTTCTCATAGGACATGGAATGGAGGAGCTATTTGGTCTTATGAAACACATTAAACTATGTGGTATTTGCAGCTACAATTTACAATTCATCTTGCAAGTGTTAGTGGGAGCTACCTTATTTAAAAGTAAATGTTCTGTGAATGTTTAAACCTTTAACTATGGCTATACTGGGTGACTGGTTCAAAAGCTTCTCTGGAAAATTTCCAGAATAAACTATTTTTGTCATGATTTAAGCAGATACGCTGTTGAGGACTGCCTCTGTGCTGGGCCTTCTCAAACTTCAGTGTGCCATCTGGCAATCTTGTTAAAATGCAAATTCTCCTTGAGCAGATCTGGGCTGAGGCCTGACATTCTGCATTTCTAGCAGGCTCCCAAGTGATGTCTGCACTGCTGTTTGGCAGGTTGCACTTTGAACACCAAAGCTAGCATAATAATTGAGGGCCCAGAACTGGCTGGGGAGAAACCTCAGTCCTTAGCAATTTCTCCTAAACTATTTTATTGTTTATTTTATTTTATAATCTTGTGGACATTGCTAAGGAACTAATTAGTTGACTGCTCCTAGGAACTATATAGGTCCTAGAAAATGCATTTCAGTGTGTTAATTTAGCCATGGGCTTTTAATTTCATATCTTGCCTTTTCCTTCATTCCAAATTCCTCATTATGTTTATTCTTTGTGTGAAAACATCTAACCACACATAAATTGAGTCACATAACATCTGTACCACTCAGTATGAACATTTGTATTTGTTTCTGATTATTTTTTTGAAATGAAACAATTTTTAGAATTAAGTTACCTTTGTGTTCTTCCTTGCCCACAGATCTTTTTTTTTTAACTCTACTGATCCAAGTATTACCGTGACGTTGATGTATCATCATCCACATTTTTTTACTTATGTTAGTACATATCCATAAAAGATACATAGTATTGTGTGTTTTTAAATATAAATGATACATAAGTGGTATCTTTATGTAAACTATCATTCTATAATTCTTTTCACGCTATTTTTGAGATCTATCCATGTTACACATGTAGTTCATTCATTATAGCTTTTATTTACTTTGAATGTACATGTCTATTCCTTTTTGACATTTAAGTGGTTTGCAATTGTTAGGAACAGTACTGCGGCAAACACCTTTATCTAAATCTGCACTGGTACAGGTGTTCCTCTCAGTTATTTCCCAGAAATGGAGTTACTGGATCACAGGTCAGGCACATTTTCAACTTCAAGAAATCTTGTCAGATTATTCTCCAAAATAGTTGAATCAGTTAACAACACACCAGCAATGTGTGTTCCTATTTCTCCACATCCTTACCATTAGATTATTTTTACTAATATGAATTTAAAGTGGAATATAATCCCAACTGTTTTTTATCTTCTTATGTTTATTATTGAAAGCTGTTTCAGTCTTGTATATATATTACAGAGGTAATATATGCCCTATTTAATGGTAACTTAGAATATTTCAGCTTGATTATTATTTTTATGGGGTGGCCTTTACCCTAGCCATTATTCTAACACTAAAACCTATAGGAAAATATAGTTTATAACAACTGATTTGCAAATGAGCTATTATACAAACATTTTTGTATTCATAAACTGGAGACTTCCTACAATAAGCTAGTTTCCCCCTCTCCTCAGTCTAAATTTTACTAAAAATAGCAAACCATTTTGTGCTGTTTGTAAATAAGCATGGCTTAAGAGGTTTATCTCCCAAAGTTATCAGTAAGATGCTAAAGGTAGAAACTTGCAAGCTGAATTTAGGGAACTTTTTAATTGAAGTGTAAATACACACAGAAAAGTGCACACCATCTTGTCACTACCCACCCATGGGTGAACACTGTCCTGACTTAAAACAGCATAGGTCAGTTCTGCATATTTTTTAACTTTATAACAGTGGAGTCATGCAGCATGTACTCTTGTGTCTAGTGTCTGTTACTTAGCATTGTATTTGTGAGATTCATCCATGCTGTTGCATGACATAACAGCATTTTAATTCTCACTGCTGTGTGGTAGGTATTCCATTGTTTGCCTCAACCACACCAGAGATATTTTGGGTTATGAGTAAATCCTAAAAATTAGTAAGTAACTGTAATATATTAAATCTCAGTTGGTACTTGGTAAACATATATCAAAAATTTTTACCACTATCAAGCAGTTACACTAAATTTTTTCTCCAGTGGCAGAATGTATACTGTATTCGAAAGAAGAGATGGAAGTACAGAATCTAGTTACAAAATACACTGGCACTATTTTTATTGGTATTTTATGGTTATCTTAATGGCTTCTTCAATTCATTCAGCTCTTCATTTATTAATTCAAAAAGTAAGGAGTGCCTGTGGTATCCTGGATGTGGAGGATAGATACAGTTGGAAAAAAGTTGGGCAAGGCACCTAGATCAGAAATGCTTTTGACTTCAAATAACAGAACATCAACTATGAGTGACTTAAGCAGTAAAGTTTAATTGTCCTACAAGTCTGGAGGTGCAGATCGTTCCAGGAGGTGCAACCCTCTTCTGCTCTGCTATCCTAATAATGTTGACTTTTCATCCCGGGCTTATTACCTCATGGTCACAATGAGGTGGCTGCCACTCCAAGGATCACATGCTCATAGCAGCAGCCTAAACAAGGAGAATGGAGGGGTCCGCTTGCTAGCAGAGAAAATAAGGAAAACTTTGTCCTGATAAAACTTTTTTATCAAGGGAAAAAAATCTTCCCTGGAATCTTCACACGTTCCCATCCCTAGACCACTTACTGGTAAAGAGGTATGGAGTGATCATTATTATCATCTTAGATCAGTGATTATCAACTGTTAAAGACACTGGGGGTCTTTCTTACAGAAGAATTCCAAATAATTAATGTAGATACTGTCCAGTTCATGTAGAGCTTAGTCCTCTGCCATGAGTGTGGGCTGCATTTAGTGACTTACTTCCAAAGAATAAATTTGGACAGGGTGAAAAAGTAACTATATATTGGAGAAACCTGGAAAATACTGCCTTAGCTGCTCATCAGGATTAACATTACAAGTCATGTTGAGATCATGTACCCCTAAAAAGATGTGGGAAGTGTTCCTCACCACTGTGGCTTTCTTCCTAAAAAACTATAATAACCCCAGTCTTAACATGAGAAAAGCATCAGACAAAAATTGAAGGTATTTTCCTCAAAATTGTCAGTAATGAATAGGCAAGACTGAAAATTTTACAGACCAGAAGAGATTAAGGAGACATGACAACTAAATGTGAAGCAGTCTTCCAGAGATCTGGAAACAGGAAAGGGACATTAGGTAAAAATTAAGAAAATCTGTATAATGTGCAGTTCATTTAATGGACCAGCCTTGGTTTTTCAGTTGTGACAAACGTGCCATGCTAATGTAGGAGCAGAAGGTGGTGACCACAGTTGAGGGGCAGGTGTAGTGGACATTTAGAGGAACCAAGATTGGCAAAAACCTTGAAGCTGTGTCGTTGGTGTTTGAGTTTTCTACCTGTTTTTGTATATCCTTGAAGATCTACATTGTAAGTTTTTAAATCTGAATATTCTGGTACATAATGTGCCTACAGTTTGAGTAAGTAATAAAGTGTAGCATAGAAGTATGGTTATTAGTACCAAGAAATCTCTGTTTTAGTCTCAGTTTTGCTATGTAATAGTGATTTGAAGCAAATCACTAAACTTTTCTAAATCTTGATTTCTTTATCTGTAAAATGCAGTTAATAACATGATAATACCTCATGAGGTCATTTTAAGGATTGAATAAGCAAATAGTGTACTTTGTTACAGAATATAGCACATAAGCACTGACCAATTTGAAAATTTCCTCACCACCATATAAATTTAGTATCTTGTTCTAATTAACAGAAATACACTTTAGTTAGATTAAGCAAAAGAGAAATTTGTTATCAAGGTGTGTCACATAAAACCCAAGGAGGAGGATGCAGCTGAACTTCACATATAAGCTAAACCCAGAGACCTTCCTGCCTCTGCAAGCACATCTTCATTCTTCCAGCCAAGAACCAGCTTTCTTTGTGGTTCAGCGTTTGGATTCAAGAGGGAATTTGGTTGTTGCCGGCTGTAAGGTTCCTATCTGTCCATTCAAGATTCCTGCTGGACTAAGGTCTCTTGGTCCTAATACCTGATTTCCTAGGAAGGGCCCATTGGCCAGCCTACTGTGGCCCAAAAAAGAGAGTTACATTGTTCAAGCATAACTGAAGTAACCATGTAAATGGACATGGGCAGCCAACAGAAAAGGGGAAAAAAACAGTTAAATACAATCAGCTTTGAAAAGTAGTATGTTCTTCAAATTATATAAAAAAAAAAAAATTTTGTGGCCGAGAAGCTCGTGTCTGGCAAAGGAGCATTTGCTGGCACCAGCATTTGTGGTTGTATCCTAGTAACTAAAGTGCTTAAACTTCATTAAAATGCCAACTGTTAACAGGTGTGTAATCTATTAGTATCTAAAAATGCATTTTTTCTTTTAAGTGTTTAACAGATACTTAATTGTACACCTCCTAAATGCCAGACAATGCATAACAGGCTCAGGATATATACGACAAGACAGGTTTGATCCTCAACACAAAGCAGAATTCAGTTACTTGCATGTGCCTGTGCCAAAGTGCAAACATTCCCAAAACTTTCTTC
The DNA here is from genome assembly GCF_040802235.1 of Manis javanica. Taxonomy (NCBI): domain Eukaryota; kingdom Metazoa; phylum Chordata; class Mammalia; order Pholidota; family Manidae; genus Manis; species Manis javanica. The sequence continues at coordinate 72,617,715 of NC_133168.1, forward strand.
TAAGCCTTTGAGAAAAACTGATGTTCCAGGGAAGATGCGCTGTGTGCATCCTGGGATTCCCAGCTCCTGTTCACAGGGTACTTCCCAGGAGTGTATGTACCCTAATTTCAGAAGCATGCAGTCAGATTAAGTAGATAAAAAATAAAATGAAGGCCTTCATACTGCTGTATATCCCTTCAGATGTTCCTTGGGAACATTCACTTTATTCTGATCCTGTTTTCATCAGGCAGCCCTCTGACTTAGGATTTGGTCCCCAGAAGAGAACTGGTTGTCCTCTTGTTCAGCTTTATGCTAGAACCAGAGAAGACCTGCTTGGGTGCTGTGGGTACGTAAAAAGAAAATTTGTAATCTTTAAATTTTGGAGATTTTTGTCTATAAATAGATTGAGAAATATCTAATTTATGGAGAAAGTTAAGTAGTACAGCCTCATCCTTTTTGAATGTAAAATAATCCCCAAGTGAAATGGATTAGCTTTTCATACCCTGTTTTATTCCTTTTACGATAGCTGATATTATTCACCCTCAGTTTTGTGGCCGAGAAGCTCGTGTCTGGCAAAGGAGCATTTGCTGGCACCAGCATTTGTGGTGGTATCCTAGTAGCTAAAGTGCTTAAACTTCATTAAAATGCCAACTGTTAACAGGTATGTAATCTATTAGTATCTAAAAATACTGACATCACTTTTCTCCATCAAAGGCTCTTTTCCCTTCAGGGTCCGACTGCTGGGTTAAGTCTAATACAGATTACCAGAGTGATTAACATTTCACTGAAATGCTTTTGACTCAGACCAGTGAATTTGAATGTATATATCTATGCAAAGAAAATAGCATGGAATTATAAACAAAACCAAAATTCCACCTTGGGGGAGAGTACAGGTTGTTTATTTTTATCTATTTCCTGTAATTAACATGACTAGTGTAATAGAGAAATAGTAAAAGTTAAAATATTTTAATGAAGCAGGGATTGACCATGTGAATAGGTTGTATTATGTATGTGTAACATGTATTTGTCTTCCAACATTTAAATGGAATAAAACTGAATAGTTTACCTTTCAAAGGTAAAAAGTCAGTATGAGTATCATCTTCCTCATCATTATCAAGTATTTGATTCTCATGTTTCTTGACCTGATTTCTTTACGGCATACATACTCTTCCCTCTCCCCCTAAAAGTCAAACCCAAAACAGTTTTTTTTGGTAATTGTATTATAGGCTATGCACAAATACACCAACTGACCTATCAGTTGATATACTGATTAGTGTATAGTTAAGAAACATATATATAATAAATGTCTTGACATACTTCTTCATGCAAGGGTCTAATAAGTATTGAATCTTCAAGTCACAAAAACTTGAATTTAATCTCCAAATTTAATTTAATCCCAAATATTTGGTTAAATTAACTGTCCTTAACAAAGAACACATTCACAAAAAATATTTTAGAGCTTCATATATAATATAACATTTTACAAGTTGTAAGATTTTATGAGGGGTACTTGCTCTTCCTGTCTAACATACTTTGATTTCTAGATCAGTACTGTGAATTCTAAAATGAAAATAAAAGGCTGGTAGAAGCCAGAAGGAGCAGTATTCAGTGATACAGAGGTCCAGCAGAAATAACTGAACACAGCAAGATCAACAGGTTTAGAGTTCTAATTCTGCTAAAGTGAATAGCCCACATTTTCTAAGTTGAATCCTTGGAAGATTTGAATTAGAGGGGGAAAAGTACAAGGACCAAGTAATGTGGGAAAACACCACCCGTTTGTAGATCTTAATGATTTTTGTTCTTTTAAAACAGATTTGGTCCAGTTGGGTACTTAATAAAGCTCATAAGAAAAAAAAAAGTTGATTATGTTTTGTGATTCTTTATACCACCATTCCAGAATAATACAATGAGGTATTCATTCACATGACAGTTCGATTTGGGAAGAGCAAAAGCAGCTTTACGTATTAACTCAAGTTTTTTTTTTAATATTAGTACTAACAACAGTCTTGAGGTCCACACATTGCCAGGGTGGGAAAGCCCTGTAGGAGGGCTTCCAGATGCACAAGAAGTTAAGCCAGTTGAGGTTATTTTAAAATAATTACACCTTAAGGACAGGGAGTGCCTGGTTGTGTCCTCTCCTGCAGTCCCCAGGCAAGCAGCTCTTCTGAATCCTCAGCACTCCTGAAGCCCCCAGACTCCATGACCTCCATCTGATGAGCTGAATGCTTTCCCTCTTCCCCTCTACCTTCCTCCTTGGGAAGCTGGCAGCCTCAGATTCCCCGCAGGAGAGGACTCTGCCCCAGAAAGCTAAATTTTGGGGGCTGCTACGCTAGTTCTTAGGGTGCCCTGACAGGAGTCTACTGAAGAAGACTTTTCCTCCAGTCGGGGAGTCCCAGATCCTTTCTAACCTCTGGAAGGCCATAGAGCCCAAACAAACCAGTGGTTGAGTGCATGCACAGTGGCCTCACTGGGAGCTCATTCCAAACTTACTGGGTCAGAATCACATTTTAATCAGTTGCCCAGATTATTCGTAAAGCTGGGAGAGGAAATGCCATGAAGGAGCCACTGGGACACAGCAGAGGATCTGAGAACTCACTCGGGCCACAGGAGTAGCAGATTAAAGGGTCATAAGCGTCTGTCCAACACTCACTGTGTGTGGCTGTTAAGTCAACCTAGTGCCTTTCAAGCATGTGGCCTGAAACTCTCCCTTCTGATCCCATCGCAATTCTGGGGAGAAACCTGCAAATTAACAACAAGTGATGTGTTGCTGTGAAGATGCTTTATAGTGTCAGCCAGTGCAGAAAGGAACAAATAACACATTTACCAGGCCAGGCTCATGACTACCCAAGAAAGAGTATCAAAGTTAACATTAGTAAAAGATACTACAGAAGAGGATTTGTATTCTGAGGTGTCCCACTTTACAGAGCTTCCCTCTGCAGTGCTTCTGTGTGACTTGGAAAAGGTGGCAGGTGCCTGCCTTTGCAGGTCTGCCTCTGGGTGAAGAAAGAAGAGCCACCTTCTTCCGTAAGACTTCAGCCCCAGCTCACCCCATCAGTAGGATGCCCTCATGTACAGCTGTAAACCATGGCCTGGAAACCACAGAAGAAAACGACAGCATGTGACGGGATGGCAAGGGGACTGACTCCTGCGTACCAGATCTCTCCAGTTCCCTCAGGCTGTGCCAGGTAAGGGAAGCCACTTCACTTGCTAATCTTAGACAAGTGTGACAATCTATCTCATGTTACTGTATCTAGAGTCAGTAGATGCACACTTATTTTTCAATGTTAATTTCCTACTTAAAGGCAATGAATCACAAAGCATAAAAATAAGAAAAACACTAGCCACACCTTACCACCCTAACCCAGCCAAATTAGCATTTTGATGTAGTTCCTACAAATCTCTGGTGTGCCGTCCAGCTCTGTGGACATGCCCTGGCCCACTGAAACATCCCAAGCCAAGCCTTTAGGGAAGATTGACCATATTCTAGAAATGAATCCAAACCAGCCTTTAACCATTCTGTACCTTGACGTAGGCTCTGCCCATCTCATTCCCACTTTGTCCCAAGTGGTGACTTCTCGTTGTTCCTGCTCTTTTAATGTAGTGATATGTAAGTCAACAACGTAAGTTTCTGTCCTGACTTGTGACATCCCTACCCCCACCCAACTCCTGGTTGCCAACTTACTTTCTCCCACTGAGCCCTGAACTTGCTTTCTCCCAAAGCCCATATTCAGGCAGTTGACCTGGGAGAAAGCTCCCACTTGGCTCAATCCAGAACCCAGCTCACTATGAACCCTACTTTCACCAAATGGTGTAGTCCAGAACCATTCCCTCTGCTTTGAACCCAGAACAGGGAATTTGGGTCCTTTTTCCCTTATGCTTGTATCATCTTCCTTGACTGCTGTTTGCCTTGACCCCATGCATTAAATCATTTCCACCTTGGAGTTTCAGAGGTCAACAGTGTTCACAGCAAGTGCCAAACTGTCCTTTCATTTTTACCCTTTCTGCCTTTGTTGCAACCACTGATCCCCTTTATAAGATTGTGTTGTGGTTTTTTTAAACTTTTTTTTTTTTTTAGCAATTGTGCCTGATTTCTCTGGTTTCTGACTTTTAACTCCCCTTGAAGGATTCTGGTTTACACTTAAGTTGTTAACTCTGCCTGCCGCAGACAATCCCAGCAGCAGACCTAGTCTTAGCAAAGGTCCTGGGGCAACCCTCAGGGAACCATTGTATCGGATGGTGTTATATACATTTCTGTGTTGTCCAATAGTTTCTTTAAAATCACAGATTTTAATGACTGCAGTGTATCTTCATATCATGTCGTAATTTAATTAGCCATTTCCCTATTGCTGGAATTTAGGTGGTTTCTAGTATTTTGAGTTTCTAAATAGTACAGTGATGAATAACTTGTACCAAAATTTTGGACTATTTACTTAAGGAAGATTCCCAGATATAGAGTCATTGGGTTCAAGAATATCAATATTTTTATGGTCCTTGATATGTTTCTAAAGTTTCTTTCCAAAATGACAGTACCAACTGAAAATGCCACCAACAGTGTCTAAGTGTGCTAGTTTCACAGAACACAGACCAGAATATCTTCCTTTCATTCATATCTAAAAAACAGGTTGTATTAGGGACTGATTAGGGCTTGGGTAGATAAAACAAAATCCTTGCTGCCACAGAGCTCAGATTCCAGTGCAGGCAAGAGATGACAACAAGCTAGATAGCATAAACAAAACTATTTATAATATGCTGCGTGAGAGAGGTGGGAACATCTAATTCTTCCTTTGCATTCCCAGTTTGGCTAACTGCTCAACACAAGAGACCACCTTTTGGCCTGTCTCAGCTTTTGTCATGCCTCCTACACTGAGCTTAGTCATTCCTATCTTTTGATTTAAAGTAAGAGACATGAGAGTCATCCTTTCACTTGAACACTTAGAAGCTATGGTTACTATGGGCTACATTTCAGTACTGTTGTGTCTCAGAGTATAGGGAGGCCCTTCTTAGAGGGAGAGAGACGGGGAAACAACTGGTCAGTGGAGCAGTCAGAACACACACATTTATTAAGTTCACATCATAGATCACTGCAGATCACCATAACAAATACAAGTTTAATTTAAAGTTTGAAATTTATGAGAATTACCAAAATGTGACAGAATGTGAGGAAATGCTGTTAGAATATGGTGCCAATAGACTTGCTCAATGTCAGGTTGCCCGCAAACCTTCAATTTGTAAAAAAACACAGTATCTGAAATGAGCAATAAAGCAAAATGCAATAAAACAAGGTACGCCTGTACATGCTTTTCAAGTGCACATGCAACATTCACTACAATAGAGCATATGCTGTCTCCTAAAGCAAGGCTCACTAAATTTTTAAGGATAGAAAAAAAAAGAAAATGTAAATTAAAAATACCAAGAATGAAAAAGGGAATATGGTTATGGATCCTACAGGCATTGAAAGCTTAATAAAGAAAACTGCAAAGAACTTTATACCAATTAGTTTGAAAAAACTTAGATTAAATGTACAAATTCCTTGAAAAATACAATTTATCAAAACCAACACAAGGTAAAATAGGAAAGCTGAACATCCCTAAAATTGTATATATTTTTTAAATGGAGCATTTAATCAAAAATCTTCCCACAAATAAAACTCCAGGCCCAGTAGAAATTCTATAAAACATTTAAGGAAGAAATAATTCCCATCTTACACAAACTCTCTGAGAAAATAGTAGAGCAGAAAACACTTCTCAACTCATTTTATGAGGTCTACATAACCCTGTCATCAAACCTGGACAAATATTATAAGAACAATTATCAACCAAAATCTCTCATGAGAATAGACACAAAAATCCATACAGAATATTACCCAATAGAACCTAGCAATCTGTGTAATACAGATATCTGTCACTAACTGTATATAGATATAGAAATACAAATATATAAAATAAGGAATATATAATGATAGTATATCATGGCCACTTGACCAAGTTTTACTTCAATGTTAAGAAATCAATGAATGTAACTCATAACTCACTATATTAACAGTACAGGAGAAAAACTATATGACTATCAAATATATGCTGAAAAAGTAGTTAACAAAATTTAATACTCATTCATGATAAAAACTCTCCACAAACTAGGAAAATATGGGACCGTCCTCAATCTGCTAAGCACATCTATAAGAATAACTACAATTAATATATAGCAAAAAAACTGAATGCTTTCCCCCTAAAATTGGGAACAAGGCAAGAATATCCACTTTTACCATTTCTATTCAACATTGTACTGAAAGTCCTAGCCAGTACAGTAAGTCTAAAAAAAAGAAATAACAGGCATGCAGATTGGAAAGGAAGAAGTAAAACTGTTCCATGTGCGTAGACAGCACGATTGTGTATGCTGAAAACCTTATGAAATCTGAAAAAAAGACAACTAATAATTAAATTTAGCAAATTTATAGGATAATAGATCAATAAACAAAAATCAGTTTTTTCTGTTTATTAGCAATGAAAAATTAGAAAAACCATTAAAAATAGCATTAAAAATATCAAATACTTAGGGAATAGATCCATACATGTATCTCAGTTTCCATACCCATGAAGTGAATGAAGATGATAGCAGTTCCTCCCTTATAAACCTCACTTGTGAAGTTTAAATGAATAGTTTTATCAACTCTTAGAATTCTTCCAGGCAGGTCATGAGTCCTATCTATGTAAATGCTAACCAAAATCTCAATGTACACATCACTTATAAGGCAAATGGAAGCTGTGATACAGATTTTTAAAAATCCACGGGGGAAATCTTTCCCCTACTCCAAAAAAAGAAATTTGTGGCTTATTGAAAATGCGACACTGTGTTACATCTGTTAAAAATGTGCATCTTGACCGGGAGTCTGACATCACGGTACTGAGTAAGTTATTCCAGTAGGAGGAGCTCTGACCAAGTGTTTTAAAAGCACAGACAAGCTATTGTCTTCAGTTTGGGGATCCAGACCTTCCATGCCCTAGAATTTGTCCTTCCTTTGCTCCCTGTATTGGGTCAGTGAAATAAAATGCTGCCACAAGCAATATTTTTTGTCCTGAGAAATAGTACATTGGAATAAATGAATTTGATTTGGGTTTCAGACCTAATTTCTACCAGAGAAATAATGCATTCATCTTGTATTGGCAAAAAAAAGTATTATTTCCTACTTCATGAACATACATTTTGAGATTACAAACAGTGTCTTTATATATTTTTTCCTTCTTGGGACCATGGTATAAAAGGATTTAAAAGGGCTTTCTTGGCCTCAGACCTCAAATTTACCCTTATGCTTGCATACTCCCTTCACTGTTAAAAAAAAAGGCCACACACAGAGACTCCAGAGAGCCATGTATTTTTCAGCAAGGACCATTTTTGTTGTGTTTTAACTTTTATTAAATTCAAAACGTTTTTCCTATTTTCTTTTGACCTCCTTCCTTATCTATATAGACTTTAAAAGTGTGTTTTGTTTTTATTGAAGTATATTTGACAATTAAAAATCACACATTTAAGGTGTAAAATTTGATGACTTGATACACATTGTAAAAAAGTTACCACATTTGAGCTAATTAACATATCCATCTCTTTAGATAGTTGCTACTTTTGCAAGAGCCATTTTAAATAAGTTTAATTATCACAGGGAAAGAGTATTCCAGAATAAAATCCCAAATCAACCTCAATGTCGTATTATGTGGACCACACATATAGCTTTGTTCCTAAAGCTTATTGCATGGTGCTAGCTAGCATTATGAGTTTTTACATTTTTGTCATTTATCTCATAGTTGCCCTTGAAGAGCTTCATTTAAAATCAAATCAACAAAAGGGGACATGTCTCACTAATTTCAGATTGCTAAGCAACTAGTCTACTTCTCCACAGCATCGCTTCTATTGCTCAGGAGATACAGGATGGTCAACATACTTTTTAACACACACACACACACACACACACACACACACACACTCATTTCTAGGAAAGCTACCCGATCTGTGGACTTCCGGTTGTCTTATTTCTCCAAGCCAACTTCCTATTCTATCTTTCAGTCTTATTTAGACAAATAAAATTAATATTTAGAATTCTGCTTTAGAGAAATGAGTGTCAATATATATTTTCTCATCTGAAACTTTTCATATAAGATTGAAGCTTTTCTTAAAACTAATATCAAAAACAAGTATTTTTTTTACTGTATGTGTTTTAGGGTTGCAAGGGTAGAACTCCAGAAGTTGATGATTTCCTGTAGGGTACCTTGCCTATAATTATATGTACTTAATTTATAATGATTACTTTGGTATATGTTCTGAAAACCATTTATAGACACAGATTTCTCATTTATTTTTGCTTCTTAAAATAATAATTTAAAAATCTAGAAATAATACTCTTTATTAAAGGAACTAGAGAATCCTTAGCTAGTATATCTAATTAATCTTCATTTAAAAGATCAAAGAATATCAAGAAAAAACTAGCCTAATCACCTTTCCAAGTTGAACTTTATCGTATCTCATACTCCTGCCAAGTAGTGTCCAGTCTATTTATCCTTTAATACCTCCAGTTTTTCCTTTACTTAAAATATCCAGAAGTAAATACTAAACATGTGGACCTTTCCCACAAATGTTTAGTGTTTAGTGTTATTTTATTCCAGACTATTACAGCTTTCACATGAACACTTAGTTTATTCACCTATCATCCAGCCAGCCAGCTGTTGATTTGTTTATTCCTTCATTCAACCAGTCATCACATATTTAATAACTACCTGTCACTGTTGTAGGTACTAGAAGTGGGGATACAATAGTAAACATGAGACTTGCTTTTTTTCTCCTAAGGTCAAAACTTTTCTGATGCATACTTAGAGCTACAATACTTCAAGATAGTTTAGCATCTATGTTAACATTAGCTACAGTTTTCAGAGGCCTAACAAAATGAAATCTATTTTGTACTCCTTTGGCAGTCCCATGTAGGCATTTCCTTGTTGGTGGTCAGCGCCCCATCGGAACTGATTCAGAAATCCCAGCCCTTTCCATCTGGTGGCTTTGTTCCCTGAGGTCTCAAGTTCTTTGTGTCTAGCTGACTGACAGGGGGAAGACAGGATGGAGAAGCACACCCATTTCTGTAGTGCCTTGGCCAGAAGTGACACATATTACTTCTCACAGCCACATGGCCCCTCCTATGTGGAGCAGAGGGCTGGGAAATGTCATCCCTGACTGGGCAGAGACTTCCTACTTAAAACTCTATCAGATAGAGGGGCTTTGGGTAAACAATAAGCCATCTCTGTAACAATATCCCAAACTGTTGCCTTACTTTGTAGCTGTGAGTAAAATTACTACAGAGTAGGTAAATCATGGCTAAGATAGATCTCTTCTATAGGCTGATATTTAATTTATACTTAAATCCTTAAATCTTTCAGAGATTCTCTTCCTCTACATAGTTTTTTATATAATAAAAGTTAATGCATATCTAATAAGATTCTCTTTGAAACAATAATTATATAGTTATGACTTGATATTGCTATACATTAGATTTATTGGTAACATCACTCTCAATAACACACAATCATTTCTACAAAAGCTACCCAATCTGGTAAGATTCCTCAAGGGAGGAACAATCTAAGACAGGCACAGTTGCAGGGGGGCCATCAGGTGAGAAATTGGGGATCAACAGAGGTGAGGCTTAGAACCTCATCCCCCCCTGTTTTGAGAGAAATCTTCTACATCCGTGGATGTTTTGTTGCCCTTGTCTAGCCTGGATTAACACATAGTCTACAGGCACACACCTGATCATCTACATTTACTCTCTTACAACACTAAACTATGTTTTCTACCTTTATCTTGCATCTACCTACCACTTCAGCATTTTATTTAAAAAAAATAATAATAATAATAAGGGAGAAATGTGGGATTCACATATAAATCAAGTATAAAAATCAAACAAACAAAAAAAAAGCTACCCAATCTGTAGACTTCCTGTTGTCTTATTTCCCCAAGCCAACTTCCTATTCTATCTTTTGGTCTTATTTAGACAAATCAGAGTCTGATTCTCAGAATCTGCAAACCTAAAATTGCTTACACAAGAAGGGGATTTATCATCTCAGAGTAAAAGTTACAAGATAGTGAAGGTATATAGAATACCTTGAAGTTTAACCAACATGGGTTTGAACTGTGCATATTACACATGGATTTTTTTCAATAAATACATTGGAAATTTTTTTTTCAGAGATTTGCAACAATTTGAAAAAACATTTTCTTTTTTCCAGCTTATTTTATTATAAGAATACTGTACATAATTCATGTAAAATACAAAATATGTGTTAATCTACTGTTTATGTTATTGGTAAGGTTTCCACTCAACAGTAGGCTATTAGTAGTTAAATTTTGGGGCATAGTCAAAAGTCATACACAGATTTTCAACTTCAGGGTGTGGCCTCCTCAAACCCCCAAATTGTTCGGGAGTTGACTCAGCATACCAGGGTTGGATCTTCAGAGGGTCAAAGAGGCCTCAGACCAGTTGTCTGTCCCATGGTACTTGCTGTATGGGCTGCCTCCTCATGGTCACAAGATGGCAGCAGTAGCCCCGGCCACTGCATCCTTCCTGGGATGAACTGTTCTCAGACTTCCTCAGGATTTCTTATCTTTACGCTCTTAAAAATTAAGGAACCTAAAGAGCTTTTTTTTTCTTTAATGTGGGTTATGTCTATCAAAATTTACCATTTTATAAATTAAAACTGAGAAAATGTAAAAGTATTTTTTATTCATTCGTAACAATAATAAACCTTTTGTGTTCACATAAATTATACATTTTTATGAAAACAAACAGAACTCTGTTTTCCAAAACAAATCTAGTGAGAAGAGTGGCATTTATTACTTTTTTTACAAATCTGTGTAATGTCTGGCTTAATGGAGAACAGGTGGGTTCTGTGTGCTTCTGCACTCCACTGCACATCATGCATCTCTGGAAAAGACCAGTATACATTCAGGAGAGAATGAGAGAGTAACATAAATGACATCTTGCTATTTTCATGAAAACAGACTCCACAGATGCTGCAAAGGGGTCCGTTATGTTTCCAAAAGGCTTTCCTAGCAGATTACCCTCATGTCTAATTGACTAGGTGGGATGACTTGCTTATTTCTAAGGACAGAGAATAGAATTGGCAGGAACGCCTTTGACCATTGGTTCTTTCCTGTTTGTCAGACTTACCTGTAGAGTGTGTTAAAACACAGATTGCTCACCCCCAACACAAGGGTTTCTGATTCACTAAGTTGGAGCCTGAGAATGTGCATTTCTAACAATTCCCATGTGCTGCTGCTGGTCTGGATGCACTGTGGGAACTGCTGGCTCAGACCAGGCAGGGAAAGATGGTGGCCAGGCTTCCTGGAGTACACTGGTATGTGAAGGACATGGATAGCTTAATAAATTGGGGTTCATTAGCAAGCAAGAGGGGAAAATGGCTGTTGGTACAAGCAATAGTGTTTGATGTACTTATATTCTCAGAAAATATATGGTAGATTCTTTCAAAATAGAGAGGTACTTGAACATTGGTCCTGTTTGTGACTTTTTACTGGTTGCCAAGTATATCTTGGATTCATGTCAAGGGAGAAAAGGGAGGGTGAGAGGAGGAACAGAAAAGGCGAAGATAGGATAGAAATAGAAATTTCATTTTTAAATGTCCTTTCTTTCTCTCCTTTACAACCTTCCTAGCTCAATAAATGTAAATTGGATGAATTTGCTGTTTAGAAATTAAATATAACTGGGGATATCTACCCCTTTGCAAACTCATTTTGTCACTTTATATTTTAAGAAGTCTACTGAGGTCTACAATTGCATGCGGCCAAGCCCCAGACCCCATTGCATTTAACCCTGTTCTTTACTTTCACCGGACTTAGTAAAATGAAGTATTCCTTACAGTAGGTTGGTATAAATATTCCAAACTATAAATACGCAGGTTAGTAAAAGGTTCTATGTATTTCTTTCTATTAATGATTTCATGGAAAAAGCTAATAGAATTTTAGAGCTGGAAAGACGAGGGATCAACACCCCCTCCGCATTTTACGGACTGAGGACCAAAGGCCTGAGGGATGGAGTAATGTGCCCCAGCTCACCCAGTCCCCAAGTGCCATGTGGGTGATAACCTGGGCCTTGTGACCGTGTCTGCTCGTCAGAAGTTCTGACTACAGTAATTCTTCAAAAGAAAAGCAAAAACTGAATCTAACCAACAGGTTACATATAACAGAATAACAGGTTAGACCAAAGTGCTTAAGGCATTTGATATTCAGTGATGTCAGGTCCTCTGTATTATGCTTCAGCTACAAGCCTCACTGCCTCCCATGTTCAGTCCAATACGCTGCAGCCCTCACTCAGCGACCCAGTCCAAGGCTGTCATTCCCAGCAGCTTCCCAGAGGGCAGGCAGATGCTGACGTTTGGGTTTGATCTGGTTCTATGAGAGCTCCAAGGCCCATGCCTGCCTCCCCTGAGCAGCCCTGCCCCGGGTGCAGGCCAGGGATTCTGCAGCTCTGCCGCCTCAGCACCTGCCCATTGACACTGTGCCTCAGAGAGGAAGGTGTGGGGTCACTGATCTTTACAGATCACTCCTCCTCTTTCCCAGAGACCAGCTCTGCATATCAAGAGTTGAGGCAGTTTTAGGACATTGCCAGAGAAAAAAATACAGCAAAACCATTTGTCCAAGACAATGGTGCTACTTGCAGTTGCTTAGCTAAGGCAACTTACATGCTTTTTGGAAGACCACTGCTCCACTTAAAGAAAAAATTGTACCCAGCTACATTTACCTATTCAGACAGCGTCTGGTTGGAACTTGGGGCTGCCTAAAAGATCACCTCAGCAATGAAAGGATAGGGCAGAAAGAGAATGATGCTTCAACTGTGGGGCCAATGATGGCAGCCTGCTCACCGCCTCTTACTCTGGTGGGGGTGGCGGGGAGAACAACCACAAGTGTGCTCTCTCTCTTTCCCCCTCTCTCTAAAGCCATCTTCATCTGTTTCCCAGCAATTTTTTCCTCTCCAGACTGATCTGAGCAGTACTTTGGGTCCAGGTGTTAGTTCTGCTCCGGAGGCACTCTGCAGGATGGAGAAGAGGAAGCAGTTTGCTGAGGAGAGGCTGTAGGCTTTAGGACTGACAGATGAGGAGGACTTGGCAGTTGTTTTCTGTGTGCCCAGCCCAGCAGAGTAAAAGGAGAGGCAGAGGGAGGCTCGGGGCTGCCACTTCCCTGACGGATCACCCCTTTACAAGGCTCTTCCTTATCAGAACCAAATCCCCTTCCCATAAACCCCCACACACAGGCTCTTGGTTTGGACAGTACTTGATCCAAAGCACGAGCTCAATAAATAAAAAGGAATGATACTCGCACATGATCACTCTCAAACTTACGAAGTTTGACCAGCATAATCTTCTGTTTCCTTCAGGCTAAACATTCCTATTTTCTTCAACAGCTATTCATAAAACTGTATAACATTATAAAGTTGTGAGAGTCCTCACAACTATTGTAGGTTGTGCTGCAAGTTATCAACATCCTTCTTAAAATGTGACTGTGGTAGTATCCAGAACTGAGAAAAAACTGTCTGGATGTGGCTGTCTACCCAGAGCACAGAGGACCACAGGCATTTCCTCACTTATCCCTATAGCAATAAACCATAAGCTGTGCTGGCATTTTTGGCTGTCAGGGCATATTGAAAGACAAAGGGCTTGCATCTTCCTTCTTGAAAAGCTCAAGCTCCTTTGTTATGGACACCTTCCATCTCCCTACATCCAGGATCCAGTCTCCCAAGCTGAGTGTCTAGGTGACTGAAGGGCTTGACTCAGCAGAAACTTCGTGCTTTGAAAGATGTCATGGCCAAGAGGGTGGAAAGATGTGACCAGGGATGCTGGGTGATAGGGAGGCAGGAAAGAGGTATCGAGAGAAGAGCTTCTGGAACTTCAGTATCTGGATGTCTTAGAGTAAGTGATGACCAGGGAGGGGTGTTAGGAGAGGGGAGAGAAGGGTACCTGGCTGGACTGTGATTCCCGATCCCTGTGTTCAGGCCCAGCCTTAGAGCAGTACAGTGGTGCCTGGCTGCTGTGTCAGCCCTCAACTCCTTCATAGGTGCATAGCCAAATGTTGATGAGTGTAAAATATTTATGCCACAATTTATTACCAAGGTGCCTATCAGATCCAATTTGAGCTCTGAGTTAATTGTGTGACCCAAGGCAGATGTAAGGATAGGATAACTTTCAAAGAAAGACCGCATATCTGTCAGAACTTTTGGGAGCTCTGTCAGATTGGTAAGAAGTTTTCTCAAACTTAAACCTAGAGCTAAAGGACGGCCAGAACAGAGTCCCAGTGATGACTGTCACATGAGAGACTTTCTTCTAGGAATTATCATTTAACTATTGTGGGTTGGTTTATTTCTTCAAATGTGTTACCATATTTTCTAATATTTACAAGTATTTTAAGCACAACAAAATGAGATTTATTGGACCGATGGGATTTTACAGGCCAGTGGAAAGGTCCGCATTGCCAAATCTTGTTCCTAATGGCTCCCAGTTGCCTCAGATTTTTAAATATGAAGCAATCATTTTCACTTCATAATTAGTTTTTTTTAAAAAAAGAACTAAAATGAAGGTTCACAAGAGATTTAATAGATTTCATAGATTGCTGTAAATAAATCTTCAAGTATAAATGTCTTAAGGTGACCATTTCATCCTGAAAAGCACAGAGAGAGACTAGATCCCTAAGTGGGTGGGGATGGAAAGTGACAGGGAACAGGAAGAATAGTAAAATAAGAACCAGCAAGGCACAGTGCTTGGCCCATGGCTAGTAAGCATGTAATACGCCTGAGCTATTATTTTTTATTGAGTACTTATTATGTATCAGGTGCTATATGAAGTACTTTCCATAAAGTGTTTCATTTAATTCTTTCAACAGTCCTGCGAGGTGGATAGTGTTTTTTGAATGTATGGTTACAGAAACAGCCTGAGGCATACTGTTCTCATCACTTGTTCATGTTGGTAGAAACAGAACTTCAATGAAGAAGCTTGCTCCAAAGAGCATTCATGGCACCACCGACACTGTGGGGAACCATAGAAACAGAAAACAAACTTGAGAGCCTTTACATTTTTGCTGACAGTTGGCTGTACATGTGCCCAATGGTGCTTGAATAAAAGAGTTTATATGTATGTGTCTTAAGGAAAACTACAGTATTAAGAAAGAGTGATCTTAAGATTAATATCTCTTAATTTTGCAGAAGAAAGAGCATCTGTGTTGTTCAGTTTTGATGGTATCTGTTCAGTCATATTTGTTACATCAAGGAATTTCTTCAACTGCATATTTTCATCTTTAATTCTTTTGTTAACTCTTTAAACTCTGACAGTAAGGGTCAGATTTTTCTTAATTTGATGGTCCCTGTTAATGTGTGTGTGTGTGCGTGCGTGTGTGTGTGTGTGTGTGAAAGAAAGAGCGAGAGAGAGGGAGAGAGAGAGAAAGGAAGAGAGAGTTTAAAAAATGTTAAGTATATATTTTAAAGTAATTGTGTTTAGAGGTTGTAAATTTGGGGGGTAAGGTCATGTTGTATATTTCCTTTGTTTTCTCCACAGTGTTAGCATAATATTGAGCCCTAACCTGAAGCATAATACTCATTACCTTGAATCGAGGGAGGATTGTCTTTTATGTTTAAAGTACTCTTAAGACCTAAATGCAGTTTTATTTTTCAAAGGTTTCAAAATTTATTTTAGGGGCACTTATAAAATATTGTTACCAAACAATGCTGATATTAATATGTCTATTAAATGCATTATATTTATGGGCATACATGCATGAGGCAAATATCACCATTAAAAAATTACGTTTTGTAGAATAAAAGTATAGGTAGCATTTTCCAACATTTCTGAAATTGCAAGCGTGGAATTTCAGAATTTAAGCACTCTTGCTCCAACTCTTACTTTCTTTCTGACAATCAGAAATTCACAGAAGTAGATATTCTTTAAAGTTGATCTGAAAATTTTGGCAAATTGGCAAAATAGAGAAAAGTGCTGAATTCTTACAAAAGTGGCTGCTTTACTTAACTGTATAGGGTATCTCACGCTTCAGATCAAGCAAGGATGCTGATCGTTTCTATGCTTAAAAACTACACATACGTGAATAGTCACACAATCAGGAGTGCTATTTCTTTGTACAACATGATGGAAAATGAAGGACGGAAGCACGAAGTTTCCGTTCCTAGCAGAACATCAATTTAATAGAGGGGGAAAGATGCGGTGAATTCTTTTCCAGACGCGGGGGGAGGTGGCGGCGGCGACGGCGGCGGCGCGGGGCTGCCGGAGTTAAAATGATACTATCCGGTCGGTCTTTTCTCCCTAAGACCAACTGGAAAAGAGCTACTCTATTTGAAATCACCATTAAAGACGCTTCATGGGGAGCTACATTGGCTCATAGTACAAGCACATCTGTGTTTTCTAGGGGCTTTCATTTAAGACGTAATGTGAGAACCACTGCAGGCTAAAATTAAGGCAGGCAGCACACTAACCCTTAGATTCTCGGGTAGGGAGGATTTCTCAGGTCAGTGGGGTTCAAACTGGGCCAGTTATTGCTTGTTTTCATTGTTGCCCAGGCTGTGTAGATGGGGACGTGAGACCAGGACTGCGGGATGTGCGTGTGCCCGCGTGTGTGCACCTGAGTGTGCGCGCGTGTGAATGAGCGTGTGCACGCGTGCATGTGCGAGCCGAGTGTGCGCTCGCGTGTGGGTGTGGAGTGTGCAGGGGATGGAGCGTTCGCTGGGTGGGCTTCACGAGAGGAAGCAGGTGGCCGGGTGGGCAGCAGCTTGGGCCGGGCCAGGGCTCCAGGCGTGGCGGCCCCCGGCCCGGCCCGGAGCGTGCTGGCGAACAGGCGGGCGTCAGCGGCCGGGGCGCGGGTCTCCGGGGCGTGAGGGCGCGAGGCCGGCCGGGGAGGCGCCTGCTAGCCGCGCCGGGTCACGTGGCGCGGTCACGTGGCGCGGAGCCGGGCCCGGCGGCGGCCGCAGCTGAGGGAGGCGGAGACTCGGCGGAGACGCGGGGGGAGGTGGCGGCGGCGACGGCGGCGGCGCGGGGCTGCCGGAGGCGGAGGCGGAGCGGCGCGGAGGAGCGCGGGCCGCCGCTACGGCGCCCGGAGGTGAGCAGCGCCGGGAGCTGTCGTCGCCGCCCCGCGCGGGGAGGCGAAGGGCCGAGCGCCGCCCGGAGCGCCCTCCCGGCCCGGCCGGACGCCGGTCTCCTCGAGGCGGCGCACGGGCCCCCGGCCCCGGCCAGGCCCCTCTGCTGGGTGCGGGCGGGCGGCTCGGGCGGGCGCTCCCGAGGGCGCGGCGGGGAGCGGGCGGCGGACGGCTGCGAGCGGCGCTTGCTGCTGCTCGCCGTTTTAGCCCTTTGTTTCACGTATAAGAAAATGAGGCGAAAGAGGAGCTTGCTGTGTGTGTGCGTGCGTGCGTGCGTGTGTGTGTGTGTAAATCAGGAGGCGTTTGGCTTGGAGCCATTTTTTTTTCTTAATTGTGGAGACAGAAAATCCCTTAAAACGGTTTCCCCAGGGAGCCGGGGCCGCGCCCCTCCTCTTCCTCCCCTGCGTCTGGATGGAGTGGGTTCCCCTCCCCGCGGCTACCCACCTTCTCGTCTCGGTCTGGATCCCCCTTCCCCTTCCTGCCCGCCCACCGCCGTGGAGCCCCCGAGCGAGCGGGTGTCTGCAAAGCGACCCGGTCACCTGTCGTGGCAGCTGCATGGAAATGCTGGCGCTTCTGCTGTCTGGTCTGTGCCGTTTCCTCTGGCAAATCACAAAGATTCCGCTTAGGACACCAACCCTTCGTCTTTTCCCTGGGTTTAAAAACAGAGTACATGATGCAGGTGCTAAAGTTTGACACCGCTTAAGTAGCGAGAGGTGTCTACTTTTTCCTGTCACACCACTTCAAGGTTGACAATGTGAGGGCCATCTCGCTTTGTGGAAGGAAATGAGGGTGACACAGCCCTACCGGGGCTCGATGTGACTTACTTGCTAGATTGCTGTGGCGATCAGAAAGTCTTCTAAGCTTCTCTCCTTGGGCTCAGGCACTCCCTTTTGCAGGAGGCTGTTGCCTGGATTTCTCTGGGGGCTCTTCATATTTTGCAGCTCAGCGGCATCTTAGGGATACCCACTAGGCAGGTTTTAGAAAAAAGCACAGGTTAAGTAATTTATTTCTAAGCTTTTGAAGAATTTAAAAATCCGAATGGGAGTGGGGGTCCCTTTCTTAGTGCTCTGTCTCAGGTTTACATTTCTTGGTAGGTTCTTGCAGGCAAGGCCACTGGGAATGGTGCTGTGCGCCGGGAGAGTGCTCATCAGGTCCCGCAGCGCAGATTGCTGGGGTTTGAGGCTGTGATGGATGTGAAGTGACAGGGCACCTTGCACACAGCCACGCTGCAGTCCAGGGAGCAAGAGCGGGCTGGCGGGGCAGTTTGGAAGCTGATCTCAGCATTGTGCCATGATAGCCACAGTCAGACTGGGAGGGTCTCAGGCCTCTGCCTGATTTCTTGATAGTTTCCTGTCTTGGAAATGAGTATATGAATAAATTGTGAATAGCCAAATCTAGTGTTTTAGTCCTCAGTTTAAAGAATAGCACTTAATTTGTGTGAAAGAGGATGTGAATTTCCTTTAAGAATTTTAAGTGCTCTAATTTGATAAGGGCTGTCAAAGTAGCTTTGTTTTCAACTGATGGGGGAGGTGACCGTTGGCCTCTGGAGTTGAAAGTGTGTGGTCCTGAATTAGGGAGTCATACAGTACAGGGAACAGTTTTAACCCAGTGAAGCTTTCAGATGGGAGAAGAGTAGTAAGCCAGGATTGCTTCCTGTGCTTAAGAAAGAATAACATAACGTATTTACTACTGTACATCTTAAAACAATGACTTCTTCATATAGAATATAGGTGTATCATACTGAACTTCTAGTTTTCAAATAGCCCTATAAGAGTGGCTGTTTGGTTATTCACACTTTTTTCCCCACTAACACTCAAATAGAAAAAAATTTTTTTTAACCCATTAAAGGATATACGGTACATGACACCTGCTTTATATCAAACTATCCAACACTGATGCTAAGATCCAGGAATGAAAGAGTGGTAAAGAGCCGGGAGCCTTCCTTCAGGCTGAGTTTCAGCACTGTCACTAGGTAGGGTATGAGATTTCCTTGGTTTTGCTGTGACTCACTGAGTACCTGAGTTCTAGAAGGCTTATGGAGTGCCATGAGCATGGCTAAGCTAGGACATTGTGCTTCATCTGCTTCTACTGCACTTACAGTGTTAATTACAGTCTCATGCCTGTTCTCTTCTGGGGCAGAGGAAGACTGATGATAGATCGTGGGGCCCAACTATATATGTGATCCATAAAATGCATTAAAACTTTGAGTAAAACTTCTGTTATGGAACAATTTGATTTAGTTACTGCATTGGTCCCTCTTCAGGATTCTGCTAAGTATGTTCAGTGTTACCTTCCTGAAATTGTATGTTTGCCCTTAGTGAGACTGTTGAGACTACAGGGAATATATAATTAAAATGCCAAATTTCTTTTAATTTGGCTAGGATAATGTTCCTTTAGTTGCTGAATTTTAATATGCTAAACATACTAAATTTTTTTGTGGGACAAAATACACATAACATAAAATTTACCATTTTTAAATGTACAGTTCAGTGGCATGTGTGCCACCATCACCACCATCCCTCACCAGATCTTTTCATCTTTCTGCCGTGAAGCTTTGTAGCCATTACATGCTAACCCCCCATTTCTTCCTCCCTCAGCTGGTGGTCACTCTTCTCTTTTCTGCTTTCATGAGTTTTAGGTCTTGTATTTTTTAAATAAATTTTGCTTATAAATATTCTAAATTTTAACCTCATGATGATCAGGAGCTCTCACTAGAGATTATAAATCCCTCTATTAAAAAAAGGAAAACAAATTAGTTATTACTTAATATACAGTACCTTTTTTTAATTAAGGTATCACTGATATACAATCTTATAAAGCTTTCACATGAGTTACATTGTGGTTTCAACATTCACCCATATTATCAAGTCCCTCCGCCCCACCCCATCGCAGTCACTGTCCATCAGTGTAGTGAGATGCTATACAGTCATTACTTGCCTTCTCCAATTGCACAGTACCTTTTAAAAATACAGGACCCATGGGGGATAAAACTAGTATGTTCATTACGTCCTTTCTAGGCCCTGTCCGTGTGGATAGTAACAGATGGTACGTCTTCCTGACACTGGCAGCCAATGCAGGTGATGTTTTTGTTTTCCTGGTTGATGTTACAGTGGTGTTATGTTTTGCTCTATGGAAGAATGTATGTAGGGCTCACCCTGAGATGTAGATCACATAGGAAGGGGCAGGGAAAATGTCTGTTTCCCTTTATTTACATCTTTGCAAAGCCAGGAGTTAGTTTGCTAGCACCCTCCAGTGATGATGGATGAGGGTCTTTTCTTCCCTTTTCTTTTTCCTTCCTTCCTTCCTTTCCTTCCTCACTCCTTCTCTCATTCCCTCCCTCCCTCCTTCTCTCCTTCCCTCCTTCCTTCCTCCCTTCCTCCCTTTCTCTCTCTCCCCACTTCTCTCTCTCCCCCCCTTCTCTTTCTCCCACCCCTTTTCTCTCTTTCTCTCTCTCTCTCCCTTTCCCTTTTTTCTTTCAGATCTTTGTGAACTCTATTTTAGCGTATATGGTGTTTTTCAGTCCATTTCAGCTGTTGTCCTTTTGACACTCAAATTGCCTTATCTTTGGGCAGATGGGCTTATTCAAATTGGCCCCAGTCCTCATGGCATGCCTCTCCTGATGTGTGGTAGCATCCTTGCTTTCTGGTATGATGACATATTCCAGGCTCATCCTGTGCATCTGGAATCAGAACAGACCATTTTTAAAAGAAGAAGAAAGGAGTTTCCAGTAAACATACTAAAATACTTAATTTTACTAATAATTAACAAATGAAATTAAAAACAAAAATTAAATAATTTGTTATGGTGTGAATCTGTCTCCTTAATGTTCCTGTGTTGAGGCCCTGACCCCCACTGTGGTGGTATT
Organism: Manis javanica; assembly: GCF_040802235.1. NCBI lineage: Eukaryota > Metazoa > Chordata > Mammalia > Pholidota > Manidae > Manis > Manis javanica. Next base: position 72,638,732 of record NC_133168.1, read on the forward strand.
TGTAGATGGGGCCTGTGGGAGATGATTAGGGTTACGTGAGGTCATGGGGATGGAGCCTTCATGATAGGATTAGTGCCCTTATAATAAGAGACACCAGAGGGCTTGGTGACCCCCCCACATGAGGCATGCACAAAGAGGTCATGTGAGCACACAGCCAGATGGCAGCTACCTACAAGCCAAAGGGGGAAACCACAGAATGAAACCTGCCTTGCTGGCGTCTTAAGTCTGTGACTTCTCAGCCTCCAGGATTATGTGAAATAAACTTCTGTTGTTTAAGCCACCCAGTCTATAATAACTTTTTGTGATAGCTTGAACCAACTAGAGCCAACTAAGACAACATTTTTCAATTATTTATTGACAGTGTAATTTAGACTCAATTTAGATCTTACTGGATATAAAATCATTTGGTAAAGCTTAACATAAAGTATTATATTACGATTACATCTTCTGTCTTGGTAGTCTTAATATCTGGGCATCTTCCAGTTTGGAATAGGAATAAAGATGATAGTAACTCCCAGTGCTGGTGAAGATGAAGGGAAATGTGTACTCAGTCTCAGTAGAGGTATAAGCTGATGCACTCATTTTAGATAGCTGCTGTTATGTATCAAAATGTAAAATTTGCATAACCTTTAATCTAGCAAGTCCATATTTAGAAATTTTTCCTAAGGAAATATTAGGAAAAGCTAGAAAAGAGGTATATATATAAAATAAAGAACTATTTATTATGAATAGTAATGTAGTAGATAACCTTAACTGAGGAATTAGTTAAATAGATTGTGGTACCTTCATTGCATGCAGGCATTGGAAATAATGATATGGATCTATCTTTGGAGACCAAGAACTAGGCCTGTGAGGATCTAGACTTTGGGAACCATCAAGTGGACAGCCTGTTGTGGTTGCCATGGGAACCATCAAATGGACAGTCTGTTTTGGTCGCCGTGGTTTCAAAGACTCCTCCAACTGGTTTCATTCTCCTGTCCTAAGATTCAGTTTTCCTGGATAGAGATTCTGATTGGCTTAGTTTGGATGGTTTGCCCACTCTTTGGCATGTGTGTGTGTATGTCAGTGTGTAGGATTGCTCCCAACTGACCTCCCACGAAGACCACGTGGAGTGGTGGAGGAGTCAGAAGGACACTTGGGTGCTTTTTAACTAAGGAGGAAGACATTGCAGAAGACGAGGAAATAAATGCCCACCACCAATGTAGTTTAAATTCAATATTTTTTTTTGCTCAAAAACATTGAATTGATTACCACATCTCTATAAATGACTGCAAACTCTGGTACACTTGGGCTTCCTTTTCCCTTTAACATCCCTTTTTGTCATGTTAGGCTCATCCCAACCAGTCAACTCTTTTTGGTTTCTTGCTGTCATAGACAATGATGGGTCAAAATTTAAATTTGGAGTTAGTTATGGATTTGAAAAACTGCTATTTTTCTCTTTAAATTTGATTAATTTAAAATCAAATATATTTCTCTGAAGTCAGTGAGTATGGATTGAAATCTTTGTACTTGAGTGCTGTCAGTGATACCCACTCTTGAGTGAAACAGTATTTTAAGAATAGAACAGAAAAGTAGTGATTATGGACAGCCTCTAATAATAATAGCGTAGTAGGTTGTGCATAGAAAATTATTCTGTTATGTGTGCAGTGGTGCTGTGCAGGTAATACAGACTTATTTGAACATGTCTCTCACTGGTATTATTTTTAATCACAAGCATGATTAGAGTCAAATGATGTGAAAGAACATTGAAAAAGATAACATACTAAAATTTAAGATAATAATTTCCCATTTTTTAAAACTCGGCGACTCAATTTAAACTTAAATGAATGTGAAAGGATTTGGAGATGTGTCATATAAGGTGTTTCTTGTTGCAATTACTTCTGCCATTAATTCTTCTGATAGTCTTAACACTTGAACATCTTCTCCCAGTTTGGAATGGGCACAGTAGAGCTACTGGGTTAACATTTTTGATGTATCAGATTTTTCATGTCTGGTTAAAGTTGAGAAGTTGGCCTTTTTAATGAATAAAGTTTGTGACAGAAGTTCCATACTTTATTTTTAAGTCTCAGCTATTGATCCTGCTAGTTACTGGTTGGAATGGTAGGTTCCAAAGGTTCTTTTGTATCTGCTTTCAAAAACAGTTGCTCAGTGTCTTCAGATGCCACTTAAATGTTATAATGGATATCACTGGCTTCAGAAATTTTTCATCCTACTGAATGTTTCTTTTACCAGTTTCTTGCAAAGGAAAAAAGGAAGATTAGTTTAGATTTCTGAGGCAATTACCTCTGATTTGTGTGTGTGGATGATTTTCTCTCTTGGAAGGGAAATCAAGAATCTTTTGTAGGAAACTCTTTCAGTACCAAGTTTTTATCCCCCATTGTATTTTTCCTTCATGTTTGACTATTAAGAGTATATGTTGCCTCTCTGGGGAACAGAGGGCATTGTTATTCATTGCTATGACAAAAATGCTAGTGTCTGTGGTCCTCAGTGAGTGATAGGTTGAGCTGTTAGTACTGGGACGGCTTTAATATTCCTGAAAAGTTGGTAAGTAGTATTGTTACCATTTGCTGAGAATATACAGGTTTATCTTTGCACATAATCAGTTTCCTAAGCTTCAGACAACCTTCTTAGCCACAAAACCAAATGGACAAATTCAACTCCAATGGCTAGAATATAAAAACATAAATTATAAGAAGTTACGTTTATGCTGTGTTTGAAAACTCTGGTTGACCAAAGCTGACATTTTAGGCTGCCAGAGTTACTGTTGAGAATTGTTAAATAATCAGAAGGATGAATATATATTAATATTTGTTAGATTAGAGGAAAATGCCTTCAAAAAGTCATACCTGGGTTTACCTTATCTGGAAAAGGAGTTTAAGGAAGTTGAATCTTGGGGACAACCAGGTGGATAAATGTGGTTAAAACTCAAGTCACATTTTCTTTACAAGTAGTTTGAATCCTTTTCATTTTTGTTCTTGTCATCTTTTCCCATGAAATGAGAAACCCAGTCTTATCTCCCTGTGTAGGAAGTTATCTTTTTGAATTAATTTTCTTATATCTAAATAATAAAATAAATTCTGTAATATTTGAAATGCTTGGATAAAAACACAACTTTCAGCAAAAGACAGAAAACTCAGTTTGCTTATTGCATTAGTAATAATTTTTAATGCTGGGACAGATGTGAGAAGGAAAGTGGCACACATATTGTTTTCTCTCCTTAGCCAGCGTTGATTCTAAGGGACTTGATAAATTAAGTAGTGTGGGTTGGGGTGCTGCCCAGAATCTATCCACGATAGCTTCCTAGAGCACCAATTTCCAGCCTTTTTGGATTTATGGCATCCTGTTTGTGTTTGATTTTGCATCTCCCTCCTCCTCACTATTCTAGTGGCTATGACAGCCGGGACTGTTATCAGTGGAAAGCAAAGTGCTGGTATGTGACATCCACAAATTATCACCATAATTCGATTTTGTTGAATTACATCAGCCTTTAATTTTTAACCAATCATTACCAAACCTTTTCTGGACAGTTAACAAGCTGCACAATTACATTGCTATATGAAATAGATTTATCTAAGTTTTTTATCAATTTAATGTTGGTTTGGAAAATTTTGTGATACCGTGTAGTGAATAGGATTTGTAAATTATGTGTACTTAAGTACAGGAAATGGGATATAGAAATATTATGTACCATTGAAGGTCCCTCCTGGGCTACAAATGCTTTTCTTTACAGGGTATATATAGGAACAATAATGTTCATAAGGTGCTTTGAAATCAGCTTTCTGTGAATTTAATACTTTCATTGTAAACACATAGTGGTCTCAAGGTTGACCATATAGTTCAGAAATGGGGAGAGTATTGTTTTTAATTCTGAGAGCCTTGGTATATGAATTTATCTTCCCTTTCTTAGCATTCTGTGTTCTGCAAAGAACTGTGGACTCCTTGGCTGACAAATCTCATGGAAATGGAATCTCCTTGGCTGTCCTTCATCTACATTCAAGTGGTAAAGTTCTCTCACATGACACAAAAAGATGGCATGTGCTTGGCTTTGGGGAGTTGATCCATTTCTCTGGTGTATACAGGACAGCCAGAACTTTTTGTGGGAGAGAGGGTAAGCAGTGCCACATGAAAGATACCAATAATCTCTGGAGGTCAGTTTAAGCCAATTACTTTAACTGTTTAATTTTAGTCAGTTATTATCAAACCTTCTAGGAGATTGTTAATAACTAGCAAAACTGGTTGGAGTCGAACCTCCTTTGGTGCTAATGAGCAGTGAAGTGGACCCAAGGTGAGATACCCGAAGAAGGAGGTATGCTGGGGATGTGGATGCATTTACAAATCAGATCATCAATGAACTTCGAGAAGTTAATATTCAGTTTAATTCCTTATATTCATTTTGCATCTACCTGGCCTTACCTACCATTACCACATACTGTTATTTTGAGAAGTGAACTATCTTATAGCATAGGGAACTCCAGATAAGTAGGGCATAGAAGTCTGCCTAAGGCTTTTTGGAAGACAGTTAATCAACTGGGATACAGACTTTTAGCAACCTAATTTTTATAGTCTAGGAGTTGTAGTCGTGGTCAACTCTATTCTGTGTGAAAAATATTTTGTTTGTTGGCCTCTGTATTATTTTTTATGTGGAACTTCAGTGTCATATGAGATTCACAATTTTCTGCTCCTCAATTTTAAATACGATAATATGACTAATGTTAATTCTTAATATGATTTCAACTCTGACTTAATGTAAACTATATGTATCTGGGGACATCTTGAAAGAAGAAGGTAATTCCATCTTATCTGTGGTTTTAGTTGCCTGCAGTCAACCACAGTCTGGAAGCAGATGATCTAGGGTCAGAAGGTCAGTGGTAGCCTAACACTAGGTCACAGTGCCTACATCATTCACCTCACTTCATCTTGTCATGGAGTCACTGTCATCTGACATGATCACAGGGAGAAAAAACAGTGAGTTCAGCACACTAAGATATTTTGCAAGAGAGAGCACATTCACATAACTTTTATTACAATATATTGTTAAAATTGTAAACCTCTTACTGTTCCCAGTTTGTAAGTTAAACTTTATCATAAGGATGTGTGTGTAGGAAAAACCTTAGCATATACAGGGTTTGCTGCTATGTGATTTCAGGCATCTACTGGGGGTCTTGAAATGTATCACCCATGGATAAAGAGGGATTACTGTGTATTCTTTCTCCAAATTCTCTGTCCTCTTCTAAATTTAAAAACACAGAAATAACAACCACAAAATTACTAAGACAGGTTGGTTCTAATATAAACTGCTGAGTTAGATGGAGCTATTTTATTTAAAAAGATGCTTTTTCTTTGAATATGTCTCTAGAAATACAAATATATGGGGCTCCTGGTGGGAGGTGACCACCCACCTGTGGCAAATGCTTTTCTGCTTTCTTTTTTCTGTTCACCTGATTGGCTGGTACAGAAATTTGAGTCTAGTTTTGACATTTGAATCTAGTGTTTGCACACCTTAGTCTTCCCAGGATTCCTACTTCCGGTTATGGTTTGACCTATTTTCAAATAGCTAAGCTTAACATACTCAGCTCATAAAGAGGAGAAGGTTTGGGTTCTAGAAGGAGACTGGTTAGGAGTAGTCAGACAAATCAAACAGAAATTAGCTGCTTCTGGGGACAACTGCACTGAAGCTCTGCTCTCTAGCAGAACCCCCAGGGTAGGGGAACTGGAGGCAGAGGATGGAATGGGAAAAAACATGTGGTTTAGGGAGACTCTGATTTAGAGTTTGGATAGGTCACAGATTCAACATGTGTGAAAGCAGTTGTAGCAGATAGATAGAGCTCCTAGGCAGGTAGCCTTTTATTTTATTTAAATAAAAAGTTTTCTATGTTATGGATAACAATCTCTTTTCTTGTGTTAATGTTACAAATATTTTCCCAGTTTGCTGGTTTTCTTCAACTCTAGCTCTGTTCAGGACATATTTTGATGTAAGAAAGTTTTAATTTTCAATGTAGTCAAGTCTATCAATCTTTTCTCCATAGTCTGTATTTTGATGATTTGCTTATGCAGCAGCTAGAAAATTCATTCATTCATTCATTCATTCATTCATACCTTGAGGGAGAGCTACAGGGTATAATGGTAGAATCTGGTCTAGTCAGAGATGGCTTCCCTGAGGACATGCAGAGGCCTTGGTGAGAGGTCCTTTTTCATATGGAGTCTTGGGTTCCACGTTTAAGGATTTTGGTCTTTATTGCAGGAGCAGGGCCACTGAAGAGTTTAAATATGGAGTATGGCAGGAGGATAGTGAGCTATATAGTTAAGCTGCCACTGCTAAAGAAAACCTTGGCTTAACATTCTAAGAGTCAGGTTTGATTTGAGCAGACAGGCAGGCAGTTCATGGTTAAGGCGCTACTGATCAGCAGGTACATCCAGAAAGCACAGGAGAACATTTCTGCTTGGAATTTGATGAAATAAACAATTAGATTTTTTTCTTCCTCTTTGCCAGTATATGTATGTGCGTGTGTATCCAAGTGTACACATACACACACACAGAGGCAGCTTTCATGTTTTCTAATTTAGGCATAATTTGTGAGCAGTCTGTCATTCTTAGTGTTTGATCATGTAAGTTAAAAAGTTGCAGCCAAGAAGTCCTTGTTGGAGTTATAAAACAGGATAGATGGTTTCACTGTAAATAAAATTTTAAGGATGTATTAATGTGGCTGAAATTGAAATTGAGGTTTTAACATCTCACAAAGGTTTTTCTCTAGGTTTAATGCAGTAAGATCTGCTCTAATTCTTGTACATATGGATATATTAGCAAAACTGGATTGTATCCCAGTGTAATCAGGCGGGGAACCTGCCTGAACAGTAGAGAGGAACTGCAATGAAGGCTGCAGTATTCCTGTAATTTTATTAGGATGCAATGGGGTCCCTCCCTAGGCTTATTAATTAGTGGAGTTGTAACGCTCCTTCCCCTCATGCTTTTAAGGATGCTGATCAGTGGGCATCCAGGCAGGATTTCTGTTGTGTTTGAGATCCTTCTGTGTACAGGTGGGAGGGATTGGTGTTCCAGGCGGTGGCAGGTGAGCCTCCCGCCAAGTTGGCATAATGGGAACAGGACTCTTCTGGGTTGCCATCTGTTCATGGCTGGTAGGAAACCAGCAGTGACTTCTGAGAGGTTTATGTTGAAATACTTAGGAATTGGTAATGTTAAGACTGTGCTGATCAGGTATTAGGAGGGGGGAAATAGACTGTGTGGAGTGAGTTTTCATTATTACTAATTTCAGAAGTGCTTGGATTCAGCACTCCCCACCCCACCCAGCCAAAAACCGTGGCTCTTTTCTGCCCACCCAAACTGACTGTTTAAGACAGCCCCAGTTCTGCACCGAGCTGCCTGCCTGTGGCAAGGGAACACGTTGTTTTCCTGACTGTTACATGTAACACCAAGCATAGTGTTTGCTACTGGGATTCAGTCTGTCTCTGTAATTCTAATGTGTCATGTATTTTGTTGTTTTTTTTCAATTGTAGTAAGATGTACTTAACAAAACTGACCATTTTAACCATGTTTAAAATGTATAGTTTAGTGATGTTAACTACATTCATATTACCATGCAACCGTCATGATATTTTAACCGAGTACTAGTGATGCCTCTTCTCCCTGTGCCAAATATGTATAAAAACTCATCTACAAGCTCTGTCTAATGTGAAGTCCCTTTGGTTTTTAAGCTGGAATTTGCTTCCTTCCCATATGGGAGCTGGCTAGGTGAAATGGAGGTGCTGTGCCTGCATTTCTCTGGGTTTGGTTTGCTGCTCTGTCTCTCTGGATTTATACTCTCAAGCAGGGGTGTGGAATAGAGGACAGCTTACCCCCCTTAAACTAGCGTCCTTGGTGTGTTAACTAGAGGAGGTGGCCTGTGGCGCTGGCGAGGATGTGTGTGGTTGGGGTTATTGTCTGCCACCCTGCCACAGAAGCAGGATCTTCAGGGCCACCTGCCTCCTCCTGGCTTGCAGACCCAGCGGGTTTGGCCCGGCACCTGGACATTTCTGTCTTGCCTCTTTCAAATCAGTCGATGGAAAGGACTGTAGAGCCCCCTATTGAGGGATTCTTGATTACAAGTGAAAGAGACTAAAGTGAACTAACTTACACAAAAAAGGCAGTTTATTGGAGTATTCTAGGCTGTCGCTGGAATCTTGTCACGGGTACAGCTGGGTCTCAGGCTGGTACCCAGAGACTGGACGGGCTTGAGAAGCTCTTCTTTCTTTCTCCCCATCTCTTAGCTTTCCTCAGTGCTTCTGAATTATCTTTTCTGTTACAGCAACTTTGACTCCATGCTCCATCTGGCTGCTGACACCCATGTTTCCCATATTATGACCCAGGTGTCTAGAAAGAGATTATTTTCTCTGTATTCCAGAATCTCCTAGGGAGAACTGATGTGTAGTCCTAGGATATGGTGACTCCCATGATAAACCATGGGAGGATGGGAGTTTAAGAAGCCACTGAGTTTCAGCAGAAAGGGCATCCCTGCTATAGTTTATAAAAACTGTGAGGGGCACCCCATAATTATTAACAATTATGAAAGGACCTAGACTCTGAAAGCATCTCAGCTTTGCATTAAAAATTAAAGCAAAACAAAACATACCCCAAAACTAAGCCAAAGCAAAATGCTACCACCACCACTGCCAACACAAAAATCCAGTATGTTGATGTGAACCTGCTAAACAAATTCTGGAATCACTTTTTCTAAAATGTCTTTTTTAGTAAAATAAATTGTAGCCTGTTTTCATATCATCATTGTTTGAACTCAGAGAAATTTTGGACAAAGTTTAATTAAGCAAGGTGGAGAAACGAGAGAGACATTCCTGAAAATTTGAGAATAAATAAAATAATTTTAAATTAAATTTTATTTTAAGTGCGCAGGGAGAGCTTGCTATCAGAAGGAATCCTTTTGTAAATCTTTTTCTGATATCCACTAATTTAACTTTGTAAATTTGAATCTTCCTCCATCGTGTTCACTTAAATCAAGGTGTACCAGTGGGTTGTCCTTTCTTGCTGTCACTGTCTCATCAGGGTCACCAGTTCACTGGCAGATTACAGACCCCATTGATTTCTGAGGTCATGAAAAATAGCTGTTCCTCTTTCAGTTGTTTGGTTACACACACAGGTCCCTTATGAATTTGGCAACCCTCTCTGAATTGGAATTAAGTTGGGATTGAATAAACTGTGAATTGTGAACCTGTTGCAATAATTGAAGATTTGAAAGTATCACTTAGTGGTTACAAGGTAAAGAAAGAGTGGTCTGATAATTCTGGGAATTAGAGCCACTTATAGTTTATAATTTTATAATTATAAATAGAGAATTTATAAATGTGTTGGTTTGTTGTCTTTTCAAATGTGCAGGATCTACTTCATTTGCACAAGTTGTAGAGGGGGATTATTACCCATTTGAGTTATTAGTGTATCTAAAAGTAAATCTCAAACAGTTGTGCCTCCTCTGAACATGTGGATTGTGTGGAGGTGTGACCTGTTACTGAGATAGAGGAGACAGGCATGATTAGTCTCTGAACAAACACTGCTGCAGTGGACGGCTGCTCTAATGTGGTCTAACTCTACTAGATTTCCTACTTTCAAAAGGGTGGGAAACATTACTGCTTTAAAGAATTTAAAAGCCAGTGTCTTCTAATACAATGCTGAAAGAGCCTTCCTACTGAATGAAACTTGGGAGTGCTGCATGTAGGTCACGGAAATCCCTTTATCCCATGTGACCTTTCTGTCTTCTGCAGGCCTCTTTCTACATACCCTAGGGGATGCCCTGAAATAACAGGTCTTCAGTCGAATGTCTTGAACCCACCTCTCACCAAAAATGCAGAGCAGGGGAGCCCTGAGGAATGGTGAGACTCGGCCTTCAAAATGGCAAGTTAGACGTAATAATGTAAAAGCAGAAAATTATATATGAGGTGGCTAATTTCATGTGATGCCTTGTGACAACACAAAAAATACTCATATTGTAAATTTGACAAGGCACTACCTTTAGTTTTTAAAGCATGTTCTGTTTTTGAGAGCATTTTTATAAACGTCACCTCTGATCTTTGTTTGTTGATGAGGGTGTAAAGAATGGATCAAATAGCGTCTCCATTTACAGAGGGAAAACTGAGTTTGGGAGAAGCACATGCCAGCAGAGGCCTCCCAGCCCTTAAGCAGTGGAGCGGATCAGAACCCAACTTCTGACCTGGGTCCAATTCTCATCCTGCTTCGCTTTCCCTGCATGTCCTTTTTAAAATAAATTTTATCTGACAATAACTTTTTTACTTCTTTAGAGCCCAGCCTTCTCCTGTAAAAGTTGAGGTAGCTTAGAAGTTAAAACTAAGAAGCAAGTTATGTTGATAGAAAATTTGGCCTAACTAAGGCCAATAGCTTGATTTCTTTTTAAACCTTGAAAATGAGGATATGAGGAAAACTGTTTGATTAAACTTAAATCCTCTTTATGTACCCAGAGCTCCCTACTGGTTCTCAGGTCATTCATTGCATAGTTCCAAAATACTAAAAATAAGTAACCCTTTTTCTTTTGGTCCCAATTTAGGATTGTATGAATGGAGAAAGGAGTAATGAGTGAGGGGGTCTTGTGGTTACAGGCACCTTAGCTTTGCTCTTTAACTTTATACTTAGTGCATCAGTTTTTGATGAGTTTATAAGTTCAAGCATACAAAGCAGCAAAATATTACACTAGATTTCTAATGAGGAAATTCACCAATAGTCCCTACCATTACTTTTTTGAACACAGCATTCATTTGAATTATTTTCTCAAATACATTTTTTGTGGGTATTATCAAGACTAAAACACCTTTGTGTACTTTAAAAAATTTAACATAGCATAAACATTTTTCATGTTTCTATGTGGTCTTCATAGTTATACGTTTTTATTATAGTAAAATACATACAACAGACAACTTGTTATTTGAAAGTGTACAGTTTATTGGATTAAGGACATTCACATTGTTGTGCAACCATTACCACCATTCATTTCCAGAACATTTTGATCATCCCAAACTGAAACTCTATACCTGTTAAACAGTAATTGCCCATTCCCAACCCTTCACCCTCCCATGCTGGCAACTACCCTTCTACTTTCTGTCTCTATGAGTTTAACTGCACTAGGCATCTCACATAAGTTAAATTATGCAGTATTTGCCCTTCTGTGACAAACTTATTTCATCTGGCGTGATGTCTTCAAGGTTCATCTGTGTTGTAGCATGTGTCAGAATCTCCTGCCTTTTAAAGGCTGAGTCATATTCCATAGTATGTATATACCACATTTTTGATCCATTTATCTGCCAGTGGACACTTGGGTAATCATACCTTTTGAAGACTGCATAATATTCCATCAAGTAGTTAAGTCATAAAGTACTTCAGTGTTTTACTATCATTGGGTATCTGGGTTGCTTCTGATTTTGTTTTTGAACTATACAAATAGTTCCATTTTGTTTGCTGTTTACTGATTTAGATAGAGTTTAGGTTGAGCTCTTGGGTGAAGAGAATTTAGGTATGTGATAAGTAAAGTGCATTACTCTACATTTCATTGAACATGCCTTGGTGTAGTGAGGAAGGCCATTTAAATAATTCTTAGCCTACCCAGCAGAGTGCTGCCTCAGTGAGAGAGCAGCACAGTGGTTTACACATGTCAGAATGACTGACACAGCAGTAGTTGAAAAACTGATTTCAAGACAATATTCAGGAAGCATCTATTGGCTGATTAAAAGATTATGTAATCTTTGAGTCCGAAACATGTACAGTGCTGAAACTATAATTTTTACAAGACCTAGTGGTTATGTAGGGAAAAAATTGGTGTATCTGTTCCCTTTTTCATTGTTATCAATCACTGGCATGTCTGTGAATGCAGAGCGAGAGAGAAAGATGTGAATCTTGCCCTCAAAGATCTGAAGTCTAGGTGGGCAAGCCAACATATCAAACAGAAAACCAGAGCAACTAGGTGGTAAGAGAAGCCAGCCTGGGTTCTTAGAGAGTAATCAGAAGCAGGCATCACTTGCTTTTCAGACCATTGTTAGACTGAGGGGAAGGGAGGCCCTAAGAGGGTTCCAGAAGAGGGTCCTCATCTGGGTTTCCTGCCCTCCCTCCTTCCTGCTTCAGCTGCCCTTGTGTTAGAAGCTGTGAGTCTTCCAGATCATTGGGGAATGTCTTGCCTTTGCCAGCTCATTGCTGTGGCAGTCCAGTGTTACCTGGAGTGTGGTGCCCCTGCGCAGGGATTGATGCAAGAGGGCCAGCCAGGTCAAACTCCCATTTTCCTCCCTGGCCCAGTGTGCCAGCTGTACCTATAGCTTGTTAGTGGAGGGTGCCATGCTTGCCTTTGCCTGGCTGAATTAAGGCTCTTTGCTACTCTTTGTCAGTCTAATCCCATCTGCTCCAGGTCTTTTAGAAATTCCTCAAAGACCTGTCAGTGGTACCTGACTGCTTTCTGCAGATTGTTTTTTGTACTTTTATATTTGTTTGATCATTTTAAGGGCATTTGTGAGAAGGAATCAATAAACAGGCCCACTCATCATCTTGAATTTATTCTTGTGTATTATGTTTTCCCATTTTACTGAAGCCTCTTAATAGTACTAATTTCATTCAATTCTGTTGGATTTTCCAGATGGCAAATAATATTATTTATAAATAAGGATGATTTTTGCAGCTCATTCCATTTTTATACAACCTCTTTTTTTTTCTGTCATAAAGCACTTACTAGGATTTTGAGAGTGATGTTGAATAATAATATTGGTGGACATCTATGGCTTAATTCTCACTTTAGCAGACTGCTTTTAGCACTGTTGGTTTTAATTGCTTTTTGCATATTGCCAGATTTCTTCCTGGAAAGATGGGCTAGAATTGGAGTGTGTACACCACCCACCTCCTCACGAGTGTTGAGTGACCAGAGTGTTGGGAGGGCCTTCCTAATTTATGGTTCTGTCCATTTAACATAAAATTTGGGTTTTGCCATTTGTCATTGCCTCTAGAAATTCTGGAGCCCATGAGAAGTCAGAGTTCGCCTATTTCATACATCGTTTTGTTGTCAAAAAATTGTACACAACTTTCCTCCCTATTCCAAAGCAACACGGGTGTGAAGTGGAAATTACTGTTAATTCTGGTGACACAGTTTGGTGGAAAAAGTATGGGCCTTAGAGTCAGGTAGCAAATCTTAGTTCTGTCACCTATAGCCTGGTCATTTATGATAAGCTTAAATTCTTTGAGCCTTGGTTTAATCATTTATGAAACAAGGATTTTATTATCTCCCAGGGAGACCTGAATGTGAAGTAAGATGCAAAGTGGGCCCTTAGTAATGCAGAAATCATTAGTTTTTGCTCCATCCTGCTTCCCCAGTGGCCATTCCGCAAGAATTGTGGACGCTTTTGGAAGACTTCAGTTTTAATCAGGAATAAGTTTTGCTTTTCTTCCCCCCTGTTCTTTGTCCCATTTTAATTTCAAATTAGAATCAGAGTGAAGGATAATCCCTTTTACACATCCTTTTAACAACTTACTTCGTTCCCAGTTTTAAAAATTGTTTAATGGGTAAAATATAAATAAAATTGTAACAGCAGTGTCTATAATTTCTTGAGCAATTATAACTGTTTAGGCAGGCAGATAGTTAAGATACTCTTCATGTATTTAATCTTCCCAACAGTCCTGCTTCATAGGAAACTAGGCCCAGGAAGGTCAGCCAGTGGCGGGGAGTGTGACTGGCTGCCCACCAGGGCCATCTGGCTCTGGAGCTGTGCTGTGAGTGCTGCTGGGCCCGACTGCCGTTGTGGTCTTAAGGGTCTGTCGCCTTTATTCTGTGTTCCTAAAGCCCATTGTGTTGTTGGTATATATGTGTGTGTGTGTGTGTGTGTGTAGAAAAAGAAATCTGGATTTTTTTAAAGGGCTAATTAGAGAGTGAGTGTCAGATATAGAGCATTCATATCCATGGACTATGTTACTTCTCATCTGTAGCATGAAGACTTTTTCTATACCGATGCAGTATAATTTCATTTATCCTAGAAATTGCTACTCAGATCTGAACCTTCTACTATATCGCAACTATCACCATCATCCATCTCTGGAACTCTTTTAATTTGTAAAGCTGGAACTGTACCTGTTAAACACCACCACCCCCGTGCCCCCAGCCCTTCAACTGCCATTCTACTTTCTGTCTCTATGGTTTCACCTACTCTAAGTATTTCATGTAAGTAGAATCATACAATATTTGTCTTTCTGTGACTGGCTTATTTTACTTGGCACGGTGTCCTCAGGGTTCATCCTTGTTGTAGCAGGGGTCAGAATTTCTCTTTTAGGATAATGATATTCCATTGTATGGCTCTGCCCCATTTTGCTTACCCATTCATCTGTTGGCGAACACTTGGGTTGCTTCTGTGTCATTATTTGGATATTCTTGTCAGTATAGTTTTGGTCAGTAAACTCTCCTTGCTTTGGCCTAAGTTTGAACTCTTGCTTTGCTATTGCACTGTCTTCCTGAGATCCTACACTGGTCTTACATCGTCAGGCACTAGGCATTCAGTCAGATTCTCTCAGTTCTGCCCTAGAACACTTTGTTGGCAGTTGGTTATGGCATTTATCTGGTTGTATAGAAGTTTATCTGTTTCCCTGTCTTCTCTCACTATTTGGGGAGCTCCTCGTGCAGGGACTGGAGTTTGCTGAACTTCCAGTGTTAGCCCCAGCCTCGTCCTGGGCTTGCAGGGGGAACTCAGTGAACATTTCTTGCTAGAGTGTCCCTTAGCTGCTTTCCATTTCACTTCTTCTCTTTGGACTCTTGCAGCTAAAGTTACCGCACATCATCTGTTGATCTGATGCTTGCCTTTTTAAATTTTTTTTGGTATCATTAATCTACAATTACATGAGGAACATTATGTTTACTAGACTCCCCCCATCACCAAGTCCCCCCACATACCCCATTACAGTCACTGTCCATCAGCAAAGATGCTATAGAATCACTACTTGTCTTGTCTGTGTTGTACAACCCTCCCTGTGCCCCCCACTACATTATGTGTGCTAATACTAATGCCCCGTTTTTTTTCCCCCTTATCCCTCCCTTCCCACCCATTCTCCCCAGTCCCTTTCCCTTTGGTAACTGTTAGTCCATTCTTGGGTTCTGTGAGTCTGCTGTTCTTTTGTTCCTTCAGTTTTTTCTTTGTTCTTATACTCCACAGATGAGTGAAATCATTTGATACTTGTCTTTTTCTGCCTGGCTTATTTCACTGAGCATAATACTCTGTAGCTCCATCCATGTTGTTGCAAAAGGTAGGATTTGTTTTCTTCTTATGGCTGAATAATATTCCATTGTGTATATGTACCATATCTTCTTTATCCATTCATCTACTGATGGACACTTAGGTTGCTTCCATTTTTTGGCAATTATAAATAGTGCTGCGATAAACATAGGGGTGCATCTCTTTCCCAACTGGGCTGCTGCATTCTTAGGGTAAATTCCTAGAAGTGGAATTCCTGGGTCAAATGATATTTCTATTTTGAGTTTTTTGAGGAACCACCATACTGCTTTCCACTATGGTTGAACTAATTTACATTCCCACCAGCAGTGCAGAAGGGTTCCCCTTTCTCCACAACTTCACCAACATTTGTTGTTATTTGTCTTTTGGATGGTGGCTATCCTTACTGGTATGAGGTGATATCTCATTGTGGTTTTAATTTGCATTTCTCCCATGATTAGCAATGAGGAGCATCTTTTCATGTGTCTGTTGGCCATCTGAATTTCTTCTTTGGAGAAGTGTCTGTTCAGCATCTCTGCCCATTTTTTAATTGGATCATTTCCTTTTTGTTTGTTGAGGTGCGTGAGCTCTTTATATATTTTGGATGTAAACCCTTTACTGGATCTGTCATTTATGGATATATTCTCCCATACTGTAGGGTACCTTTTTGTTCTATTGGTGGTGTCTTTGCTGTACAGAAGCTTTTCAGCTTGATATAGTCCCACTTGTTCATTTTTTTGCTTTTGTTTCCCTTGCCCGGGGAGATATGTTCATGAAGAAGTCGCTAATGTTAATGTCCAAGAGATTTTTGCCTATGTTTTTTTCTAATGATGCTTGCCTTTTTAAAAGCCTTCCTAAGCTTTCAAAATTTCTTCCTGAAATTCTGGATCCTTCACTGATGAAGTGTCTTGTGAAGTAGAGCTGATTTACCCCAGCCTCCCTGGTGCTTAAAGTTGTCAGCTTTCAAGGCTGCTCTCGCTTTGTCTCAGTTACATACCAGCCTATTGTAAACATAAGCTGTAACTGGTTTTTTTGAAATAAGCCATTTTTTGGTAGTTTCTGCTTTGTCCTATTTTGTTATCAATTGTTGCTTATCATGTGGTAATCAAGAAAGCATTTGAATCCTAGGCAGGCGGGCAGCTATTTTGGTCCAGCTTCTTCAGGGTTGTGTCATGAGTCACCTAAGAGGAGGAAGTGCAAAGAACTGTCCGACTCCATAAGCTTTCTCTTTAAGCTCAGAGAGCTTTGTTTTGTTTTCCCCTTTAGGTATTTTGAAAGGGTGGCTTTGATTCAGATATGGCTGTCCACCCAAAGTAAAATAAAATGCTCTGAAAATTGATTTTAAAGTGAGGAGGCCCTGAGGATGCATCTGCGCTGTGAAGCTCCTGGATGGCCTTTTGTAGAATCGTGCTGAAGGCGAGGCAAAGGGTGGTGGCAGAAAGGGCTTCCTGGGGCACTGTGCAGTGGAGACTTAAAAGCATTTGCAGAAACACTTCCGAACCTTTAATTTCTGAATTAGGAATTTAGGAGTTAAGGAGGTTAAGTAGGAAGAGATTAGTTTCCCAGTTGCCGATCATATGCTGTCAGATGGGGCCGCTGCTCTCAGGAGGTGCTGTCTGGCAGGCAGCAAAGCCTTGTCCACTAGATGTCAACAAGGGGTCTGGGTTTCATGTGCCAGGCAACAGATGTGCCCTGGGCATCCAGAAGAACTTCTGGGTTGGAGTTACCAGTGGTCACCAACATTTTCACCATCAGATTCTTCTATTTATTACTTTCCTTCTTTGCCTTCAGAAATGACTGTAATCTTATTAACAGCCAAGAGCTTTTTTTTTTCAGTATAAGATAATGGTGTTAATAGCTCCTGTGTGTTCAGTGCTTAATTACATGCTTCATCACGCACTCAGTGAGGGGAGAGGATGGAGGAGAAGTGCACCTGGTGCGAGCCCCGTGGGAAGCCCAGCGTTCCAGGTCGGGTCAAGTGGAGGGGCCCGGCCAAGGATGCAGAGAGAGCAGTGTGGGGGGAGGAGGAGTTCCTGCTGAGGTCTTACAGGGATTAATTCACTCGAAACCCTCAGCTGCTCTGTGACATAGGGTCTGTCACATCCCCATTTTACAGGTGGGGAAACTGAAACCTCGAGTGGTTGAACAACATAGCTGTAGCTAGGATTTGAAGTCAGGCATTCAGACTAGAGGAGCCCCTTCTTAAACACTGCTGCTTCCCAAGTTTACAAGTGTTAACCACACCCAGTTGAAATGTTAACCAAAACAATGTGACAGTTCAGTTTGTGTAACTTCACCTTAGGCAGATGCCTACTTCTCAGTACGTGTTTTACACTTGATGTTAGCCAGGTTGAGCAGCTATCAGTACGTGTTTTAAATGTTGAACAATACTTACAGACCTTGATGAATGGGTGGTAGACACACAGGGGCTCATTACCTGTGTTTGAAAATCTGGTCCAACCTTGCCCTTTTTACCTGTGGAAGACTGGACACCCTATTGAGGGACATATCCAGGACCTCACTGGAGCTTGGACTTTGGTCTCTTGACTTCAGGGTCAATTTGCCCCACATCACCCTTGAAACACAGGTTCTTTTATAGACAGTGTGGTAAATGAAAATTAGGTGGAGTTGAAATGAATATGTAAGATGCTAACAATGCCCTCATCAAGATGATTGATGACCTCCATATAGTCACACCCCGTGTCCTCATCCAACTTGGTCCTCTCCTTGCTTGGCTGTTAACGCTCCACCCGCAGTTGGCTTTCCTCCTCCCCCTGCCCACCCTCTCTCAGGCTCTTCTGCCGGCTCCCCCACCTTGGCCTGACCAGGAATGTCAGGCTTCGCCAGGGTTTCTCCCTGGACTCTGTTTTCTCCTCCATGTTCTTCTCCCTTACTGAGCTCACCATTTTCTGTGGTTAGCTCATCTTTATGTGGATGACTCTTTAGATAACAGGTCTAGTCCAGACTTCTCCCGTGAGGTTCAGATCCATGTGTCCAGCTACTTACGTGATCTTGACACTTGGTTGTCCCGCAGACACTGCAGACTTAGGTCAAATGGAACCTCTTCCTAGGCCCTCTGGACCTCTTCATAGCAGCCCCCCTTCCCCATCCTGTTCTTCTCCTGTTATTGCCACCAACTGGGTATCACTCACCATGAGAACAATAAGAGCTGACATTTATTGATAGTATTATGTGCCAGGCCCTTCCTTAAAGGCATTACATGAATTAACTCAGTCTATTTAGTCCTAGCAACAGTACTCTGAGGTAGATGATAACAGTACTAAGAATATATCATGCAGCTCCTAGTATTACCAGGCCCTGTTTTAATTTAATTTAGTTAGGGATACTAACCCATTGAGGGCAGCGTGTCCATGAGGTAGGTAATATTACTGTCCCTGACTGACAGATAACATCAGAAACGGAGGCCCAGGGAGATTAAGTTGCTTCCCACAGCACTCGAGGCCCCCTGGCTAGTGAGTGGTGGAGCTGGGAGTGCGGTCCTGTGTGGGACCGCACGGGTCTGTGAGTACCCATTGCACCAGCACTGCATTCGGCTGTGATCTTCCCCTTTTTACAGACATTGCCTCCCCTACATCTAGGTCACCAGAAGTTCTGTTGGTTCTAACCCCAGAACACATCTCCGCCACCCCCTACTCCCTCGCTGGTGAGCATGTGAGCTCAGGCCTGTGTTGGCTTCCCTCCTGCCCTTTCAGTTTTCACTCCATCCCCTTCCAGACCTCTTCCACAGAGCAGCAGTCCTGGTCCTGAGATGAAGGCCAGAACATTTCAGTCTACTGCTTAAAGCTGTTCAGTGGTTTCCTGCTGGTACAGAGCTTGAAAGAAGGTCCCTGCCGTAGCCTGATAGTGGCTTTCTTCTCCGTGCGGCACCTGTCACAGTGACAGGACCTTTGTGTTTATCTTCTCCCTTTTGTCATTGTTCCCCCATTAGAATGTAAGCTTCCCGAGGGTTGGAGCTCATAACTATTTGTTGAAAGAAAGAAATGGAGATTAAATTTTAGGTTGCATTAGAAACCTAACTTTTTCCAGTTAGAAAATGTGTCGTGAGTTCTAGAAGAGTTGAATCCTCTGCAACCTGGACTCAAGCCCACATTCAGTTGTAGAAGGCTTGACAGTATGCCACTCCTGGGACACACAGACAGCAGGAGTCCCAGGACGTTTGTGTCTAGATTTTTATGACTTCACTCGTAGTCCTGCCCATCTGCCCATGCTCCGCAGAACTTGGGGCTTGGAGACAGTTACTTTAAAACCCCAGCCATACGGGCTGAGCCCGAGAGTGCCTGGCCCTGGCCCTCCCAGTGAAAGGCCACTGATAAGGTGATCTTCACGGCCCCAGTCTGACTCACCAACACAGTTTCCCCTGGCATGGGTTACACATGTGGCACTGAGTCTGGACAGTCTCAGTTTTGACTTTCTTTGTTGCTTTCTTGATGCCTCCCCCTCCGTCTGTGGCTGTGGGTTAGTTTCTGGGCTTCTGGAACCAGCTTAGATGTACAACTACTTTAACGGCATGTTCTTTTCTTCTACTTTCTGCAATAACTGATTCTCTCAGGATGGCGTCTGCATAAATGTGCCTTATGTGAATTCCTATAGAAAGCAAAAAGATGGAATTTGAGCTAATTTTAGAAAATAGGCTATAACTGTTATCAAATTCATTAAGATCTTGTTTGTGGTTTGATGTGGAGGACAATAAATGTTCAACTTATTAAAGACCCTGCGATTTCTAAAGATCTGTCATTCTGTTAAAGCACTGGATGAGGGTGGGCCACTGTGGTGAGATTCAGGGGTGTGCTGTTCACACATACTTTCCAAACTGGAGCACATTATCTCTTACTGAGCAGTAATAACGACTCTAATGAACTAGGGAGACCTTTCTTCTAAAGCAACAGAAACATGTTCTTAGTTGACAGTGGAAAGGTAAACATGACCCTAATTAATGACTGCTTCCACAGTTCTCTGTCCTGAGCTCATAATGTAGACAGGTGACAGTAAATCGGTAAAGATGGTCCCAACCTGCCCCACTCATGCCTCTGGATCCCCTTCCCATTCTTCTCTGCAGGCTTGCTGAGGTGTTTGTTAGGCAGAGAGAGGCCCAAGTTATAGGCTCTACAAGTGGGCATTTGCCTGGCTTCCCCGGTCCTGAGTGTCACCTTTAATAACCTGCCAACCGGGAGGGACATAAAGAGTACTGGGGATAGTGCTGCCGCTGTAGCCCGAGTGTGTGGTGGGTTAGGGAGACAGTAATAATGCTGCCACAGTACCTCTTGAGGCGTATTTAGTCGGAGTTGTAACCATCTGCAAAGACATTTAACCGCACAGTGTGTGGATTAGTTGGGGAAGTTTACACTAGGGCCACCAGAGGAGGGATTGGCCTGGCCATGGTGGCTGGAACAACAAAACCTCCCCGATCCACAGCCATCCTCTGGTGCTCTTCCACCTGTGGGGGAGCTCAGTGCAGGTAGCACAGGGTCTTGTTTCTAGCATCACACTGAGCTTGGTCACTCTGACTTTCTGGAGCCTGGAGAATGACTTTAGGCTTTTGCGTGGAAGCTGTTGCTCTGCAGCCTGAATATCATATCTTCTGCCGGGACACCGTAGGCTGATTCCCAGGCTGTGGAGAGTTCACTTCAGTGGTGCAGATGCCCTGAAACTGCTCACTCCTTCCTGCATAAGTCCCAGGTGTGAGGGTTCCAGAAGTATCCTTCTTTTCTTTACTGGAAACAGTAATCCTTGTGGTCTTTCTGGGCCATCTCAAGCTTGAGCTCTGCCTCTTTCCCTCAGAGACCATCTTTTCAGCCTCCGTCACCTAATTCCCAGAGCTCTCTCTACTTCCTTTGGTGCCGGGGCCTGAGTTTGTGTTGGGCCTTCTTGGCAAGCGGTGGAGGCAGTGTGGGCCTCCTTCCTTCCTTGCTAAGTATACCTTCTCAGGCGTGCAGTGATAGAATTTCCAGAACCTTAAATCTGTTGACCATCAATCAGGTGGGCTGCACTGTGTTTACCTTAGATGTGGGGAAGGGCAAGATGTGTTTGCATAGCTTCTTTGAGACTGCGAGGTTCCCTCCTGGTGGGTAATACCGGGAGCTATACTGACCATATAGTTTTGTAAAGAAGGATCCAAGTCCAGCACCTGGGCTTTCCCTTTAGTTATTGTCGCGACCCTTCAGGGACCGAAGCAACACGCCCAAGGTCTTGATTCTTCTCTAGGCTTTATTGTCTAATCTCTCACGGTGGTTACAGCAGTTGTCGGGCAGCTCTCTCGCGGCGGTTACAGCAGTTGTCGGGGAACTCCTCTCCCTCCCGGCGGGCTCCCTTATATTCAGTCACCCAACCAATCCGGGACAGTATCATGCGTGACCTTTAAGCGGATAGGTGTCACGCGCCACTCTAAGCGGGCAGCACGAGCTGTGCACGGGTATGGAAGTCTGCTGGGCCAATCCCCAACAGGGAAGAGGGGAAAGGGTGGTGAGCAGGAAGCAGGCGCCATCTTTAGGGTGTTGTCCAGCTAGAGTGGGGCTCAGC
Source organism: Manis javanica (assembly GCF_040802235.1). NCBI lineage: Eukaryota > Metazoa > Chordata > Mammalia > Pholidota > Manidae > Manis > Manis javanica. Next base: position 72,660,506 of record NC_133168.1, read on the forward strand.
CTCGGCCGTAGGCCGGGCCCCCACATCTCCCCCTTTATTGTTTTATAACCCAAGGGCTGTCGGGATCATGCCTGTCTTAGGTCGTCCGGAGTCTGTGGCATTCTTACCTGTCCTCAGGCAACAGACAGCTTAGGTCTGCGCCCTGTCTTAGGTTGATATGCGCAGCTCCCGATCTTACCCGTCCTTGACTACTGATCCAGCATAAGCCATACTCTAGGGGAGATGCCTTCCTCTAGCGCTGCCATGGCCTGCAACAGGACCTTCCGTTCTCCCCGTTGCTGTTTTTGTAACAGACTTTCCTCCCAAGCAGGAGAAGGCCCACAATTAGCAATATTCCTATGACACCTACACCTGACCAGGCTTTGGTGGCGTTTAACATCTTGCCTAACTGTCTGGACAAGTTGGCAGCTTAAGAATAATTATGAAAAAGAATACCAGTAATACACCCTCATATATGCAGCCCACAGACAAAACCTCCCCCAAGAGGTCCAATTGTTCTTGAAGAAGGTTCAGTGGCCTGGGACAGACCATTCAGCGTCTCTGCCATAGGAATGATGATAGTCAGCGCGGCGGTGGCTGCAGCTGCAGCTGCAGCTCGGCTCCGCCGTCGCCTGCTGTAGGATCCACGGCAGGAGCAGAAGCAGTGCGATCATCTTGTACCTCCGCTCCGGGGTTTTCCACTCTGTATCAGACGTTCAGGCACCCAAACGGGGTTCTGCTGGTCCTGTGGAAAAACACAAACCGAGCCTCGGGTCCAGATTATCACTGGGTCCGGGCCTTTCCATGTTCCTTCCAACACATCCTTCCACAAAACTTTAGGCATGTGTTTTGGATTGGATTGTTGGCTGTGCCACTCTGCTGCACTGCGGCCATTTTTGTCCAGTGTTCTAAAATCTTCTCCTATTCCCCCTTTTTGTTTATATAAGGCATTCTTGAGGGTGAGGTGGGTGCGTTCCACCATACCCTGACCCTGAGGGTTGTCTCTAGCTCCCTGCTGCTCTCATGACACAACAGGATGTCATCCATATAATGATAGATGATTGTGAGGGGAAACTGTTTCCTGACAGTTTGTAAGGCCTTCTTTACATACACATGGTGGGGCTATTAACCATGCCCTGTGGCAATAAACCTTTGACAGTCTCTGGGGTGAAGCGGGATGGAGAAGAAACAGAATTCCATCCTCTGGGCAGGGCCACAGGGAGAGGAAGGCCTAATTGTACAGGTCCCATAAGCTCCATCTGTCTGTTCACTGCCCTGAGATTATGGAGTAATCTCCACTTGCCAGACTTTTTCCTAATTACAAAAATAGGTGTGTTCCATGGCGAGGTAGAGGGCTGGAGGTGACCAGCTGCTATCTGTTCTTGTACTAAAGTGTGGGCTGCTTCCTTCTTTTCTTTGGTGAGGGGCCATTGAGGTACCCACACGGGCCTTTTTGACTGCCATGTTATTTCTATAGGCTGTTTCCCCTCAGTGGCCCCGAAGAAAAACCCAATCCTGGTCCTCTGGGCCCTTTGGGCGGTCTCCCTGCTAAAAGGATTGGTTGTTCTTTCCCTTGGAGATCCTTCCCTAGTCCTCTAGTGCCCGCGTACCCCTGTTTTTTCATTATGGCATTAGACTGCTCACTGTAAAGAGTCTCTGTGGTTAGTTTAACTCTGCTATTAAACCTGTTCTCTAGCTCGTCCCCCGAAAGTTCCCCGTCTTCATCCTCGTCATATGGCAGTCCCTGTTCAGATCCCCCTTCCGATGCCTTTGCGGAGGCACGCTCTTCTCATACTTCCTCTAATATTTCCTCCCCCTCTTGGATGGCCTCTTGGCAGCTTGGCTTCTGTCCTCGGCCCTAACCCTAGAGGCCTCTGTCGCCATCCTCTCTCTAAAGGGGCAGGTATCCTAGTTATGATTTAGATGGACTACCTCGCTAATTCCGCGAACCTTTTGATTTCGTCGCCACTCTGCGAACCTTTTGATTTCGTCGCCGCTCTGCGAACCTTCACTGGCGCCTCCTCATTCCATATATTATAATAAACAATGTCACAAACACTAACTGGACACACACACTACACATAAACACCCACGGCAACTGCCTGCTGTCTGCCCTGCCACGTATACTTTCAGTTTACTCGCCGATCCACTCACCCTCCTCAGTTCCCTCTCCCGGTCTGGCCAGCCGACCGAACGGCATCCAGCGACGTTCCTGAAGAGTTACAAGCTCTACTTCATCGGCAGGCGCCAGGGTCAGCGGATCAGGTTGCGACGAGGTTTAGCGATTCCCGGGTTTCGGCACCACTTGTCGCGACCCTTCAGGGACCGAAGCAACACGCCCAAGGTCTTGATTCTCTATAGGCTTTATTGTCTAATCTCTCACGGTGGTTACAGCAGTTGTCGGGCAGCTCTCTCGCGGCGGTTACAGCAGTTGTCGGGGAACTCCTCTCCCTCCTGGCGGGCTCCCTTATATTCAGTCACCCAACCAATCCGGGACAGTATCATGCGTGACCTTTAAGCGGATAGGTGTCACGCGCCACTCTAAGCGGGCAGCACGAGCTGTGCACGGGTACGGAAGTCTGCTGGGCCAATCCCCAACAGGGAAGAGGGGAAACGGTGGTGAGCAGGAAGCAGGCGCCATCTTTAGGGTGTTGTCCAGCTAGTGTGGGGCTCAGCCTCGGCCGTAGGCCGGGCCCCCACAGTTATATAATAAATTTTGGAGCATTTAGAAGGGAAATGTAGAATAAAATATTTTTTGATCCCTTTAAATGTAAATGATTTAGCACTTTTCAAAAAGTTTTTTTAATTGTTAGCACTAAAAAATGGTGTTTTTGCTCATGTGGCTTTAATTGATTGAAATGCTTAATTTTAAAGATATATACTTAGCTCTTTCCTAGGAAACAAAGAAATGTTACTTTGATAACACTGATTTAATTTGAGAAGATTTTTTTATTATGGCTTTAGAAGAACAGTTGCTCTGACAATACTAGGCATTTTTTTCTTCTTGATCATTTTACCTATTTTATTACTTTATTTTGTTTTTTGATAGATTCCAGCAAGTTTTTATTTGATCCTGATTTTTTTTTTCCCTTTTAAACATTTAATTGAACAAATACTTCCAGAGCGCTAGCTCCCTGCAGGGGACTGTGTTAGGAGATTCAGAGTTAAGTTACAGGTTTCAGGAAGTCGTGGGTGAGGTCAGTCTTTCTTCACACTGACTCTGGTGGGGAGGCAGTTCCAGGAGAGTGGGCATCGTTTGTGATAATGTAAGGCAATTAATAATTATTCAGAATTTAAATCTTACAGATGTTTTCTACCATCTAGTTGCGACTTTTAAAAGATATTGTTAAAATATACGTATAAACTGCTTTAATATTTATCCATGATTTAGCTCAGTTACGATAGGAAGATGTATTCTTTTCCCTTCTCTGTTGTATTCTGATCTTAATGTCATGGGAATATAATAATAATGAGTTTGGTATTAATATGTTTGTAAAATACTTCCTAGCCTGAGTATTTGATACTCTAAGGAAAAATTTTAACACATGGCTTAAACTGTGCAAAAATTAGTCTCGAATGACTTCGTCAATGTTTAACTTCAGGTAGTTATGTTTAAAAAGAAAAGAAGATGGAAAATCTCCCTCTCTCAGCTCAGTCATTGGACAGTAGCATAACTGGGATGTATCCTTGACCAGTCTTCTTCCCCCACCCCTAGAATTGTGGGTCCCTGTGTTCTTATGGAGACATATAGCTAGCCTGTTCATTCTCTCCAAGAGATTCTCAGGTGCAGCAGACAGCTGGGAGCACGTGATACTTGCTTGGTTTGGAATTTAGCGTGTGAACCGCTCTACCTAGGAAGTCATTCCCTAGACCATGGTAGGGCTGTTATTTCAGAATGGTATTGTGAAATTGGGTGATGCTACCTCACGACCAGGCTGCATGTGAGGCGCTAATCATTGGGGTAGACAGGAAACACATTATGATATATGTAAGGGTTGGGCTTTCTCAATAACTGGGGAGTCAAAATTGATAATTTAGTAGTGAGAAAATGTCATATTTTGATTTCCTTTTATTTATCAACTTGAATGTTTGTTGTTGAAAGGTAGACAGACATTGGTGTTGTGAATATTAATTAGCACTGTAATGCAACATTAATCTTGTGGTAACAAGGCTAGTGTACTCTGAATGCATTTAAAGAAAGAAAACCTTAACATTATAAAATGAATAATAGAATGAATGTGCGTTTATGCCATTCTTTTTGGGGGGGCATTGATTTTTTTATTTTTGATACTTTCCACTGGTCATTTATTACCTTATTACTTAAAATCCATGGTCATTTAAAATCATCATTTCTTTGTTTTCTTTACCAGGAATCCATTTTCTTAGCTTTTTAGATTAAGTGGCTGCCTAAATTATGTAGATTTTGTTTTTATTATGATCGTAAATTATAGAAATTCTTAAGTGAAATTAAAATCCACTTCATGCCAAAGGAGAAATCTGTGATCAGGAGGGGTCCCTGCACAGTTTGAATCCCCCCTTGAATGGCTGCCTTAGTGCTCATGTAGGTGTGAAAACTGTTGGCTCAGTCCCCGCTAGCTGCAGGGACAGAGCTGAAAGCCCAACTGCACTTATGAAGGTGACCATAGTTGGGTGATTAATTGGAGATACGATTTTATATTTGAGTCCCTGAACCATCTTCAGGTTTGCAGGAAGAAATCATGTTCTAATGGTATTTGAAAGGTGCACTCTTACCGTGCAGTACACATTTTAACTGTTTAAATTGGGAGAGAGAAACACTGTCATTTGTCATCTAAATTAGAAAGTCAAGGCTATGTTTTATTTGTAGTTTTACCAATGCTTAGCCCAGAGGCATTTGTTCAGGAACAACTAGATGGACAGATGTATGGTTAAATAAAGTTGGATTTTATTTTTTAAATATTTCATTCAAAAAGAAGCAGTAGCAGATATCTTTTGTTAAATATGAGGAAAAAATAGCTGCTTTGAGTCCTTTGTTCTCCCATTTCTCTAGGCAGTGACTGGGAGGGGAATAAGTAACACATGGGGCCAGGCTGAGCTGCCTCAGTTTAGGGATATTCTGGGGAGGATATTTAAAAGGTAGAAGGAGAAATAAAAAGCATCTCAATCGTTGCCTTGCATTTTACTGGTACTGGGGAGAGGTCATTCAAACTTTGGGCTCCCAGGTTGGAGTCCCTGCCATAATTTCCTGATTTACAGAATCGGCCTAAATAGTGAGGTCTTTTCCTTTCCTGATTTTATCTTCTCAGCAGCCCAAAGGGGTGACAGGGACAGCTGGCAACATTTCAGAGGTAAACAGAGGAGGCGCAGAGATGGAGTGTTTGTTAAATAGTCTGACTGAGAGTCATGCTTTTTAGGAAGAATGGGAAGGGCACATCCATAGCACATTTTGGACCACATTATCCTAGCCCTCAAAAAATTACTTTTACTGAATTGCCCATTAATGTTAAATTTTGTTCATGTTTGCTATAGGAAGTAATTGTAAATCCTGTACTACATTTGTGTGAGATTGTTACAGACATTTCCGTCATCTGATGGCCCTTCTGAAGTGCTTCAATATTGAATTTTTTTTTTTCAAAATTCAGTAGGGAAAACATCTTCCCTGGGTATCTAGACAGTTTCCTCATTTCTGATAATAAAGATGTGGGTAAGCCATCCCAGGTTTGGTTGCAAGCTTACTTCAGGCCAAGTTTTTTGTGTTTAGTTGTTAACATTTTTGCTCTCTTTTCTTATCTGTTTTTCCTTTTAAAACTGTGTTTTATAAGATGATAAATAATCTTATGTTATTTTGAATGTGCTTTTTATAGAGTGCTTTAAATTCTTTCTGGAGAGAATCATGTTTTCAGTAGATTCATTAAAGAAACAGTACATGTCCATTACTTACTATGTACCTGCTTTGAGTTTGTGCTTGTTGGTACTACAACCTTCTTTATCCACTAACTCCAGCCAGTTTTTCTTTCTTGCTTAGTTCTGGGCCTCATTGAGTATCTCCAAATTTAGGTGTGCAGATATTATTTTATATAAGATCTTAAGATTGTGATATAAGAAGTTGAAGAAAATAGAACTGATTTGTTTCTTCCAAAAGCTAAGCTTTTGAGAGCAGACGATGAATTCCTTCTGAGAAACTGGGTAATATAATCATTGCCTAAACCCGAGGCTCATGTTAATCATTTCCAGCTATGACTGTAGCCCTTTATTGAAATGTGGTTGAAACGAAGATTTGGACAATCGTTGTCTTCCCTGCTACCCAATGTCTACTCTTTTAGTTTAGGTAATACTGTTTTCTGGGAAGCAGGGTTCCTCCACCAATCAGATGGAGGCACAGTGGAGATCTAAATTTTGCAGTGTATGTTCTCCTATTTTATTCATGCAGCAGTACTACAGATTAACTGAATTTTCCCTGACACTTAATTTTTGTTAGTGTTCTTGTAACCACACCTGAGAGAAGCAGGTATCTGGTGTCTGCAGGGACACAGACACCTTCCTTGATGAGCCCCATTTCATGTCAACCCTTTCTTAGTTTTGAATTCTTTTAACTATTTCATACACATAACACTCTGTTACATGAAAATCTACAGAAATGCACATCTCTAAGTGCTAAGATGTAGTGATATGACTATGGGTCCTTATCCAACTTCTTTGAGATTTATTTTGTTAATTTGTAACTATCTTTCACTGTGATTATTGTTACAAAAAGAGGTAATAAAAAAAAACTCAAAACATCATGTTTGTCCTATTTTGAATAGCAATTGAATCAAAACAGTAAATGTTTCCAAGCCCTTGGTGATGGTCCACTCTTTCCCCAATCTGTATAACCAAATTCCTGTGTGAAACAGCTCCCTGATGTAGAATGCAACAGGGTTTAGCTTGTGCTCTGAATCTTATGATTTCACAGTAGCGCAGCACGACTGATCCTTTGTTTCCAAATGGAGCATCCAGTTCATTCATCTCACTTCCTGTATGTGGGGTTTCTTGTGCCCTGTCTCGTACTTGAATGTGACTTAACTTTGGATCTGTACTTGTGAAATTTTTTAGTAAGCTATATAACACAATTGCTAGCACTGTATTCCTAAATTACCCTCTTTAACTGGTTGAAGTACCAGTGAAGATAAGTGTTGTGTTCTTTACTTTCCAGCCATCCTTCAGAATGAATTTCTGAAGTTCAGATTGGTCTCCTTATCATCATGAAGTAAAGCCCTACATTTTGCCCTCTGCTCCTGCAGGTCATTCCTCACCACCCTCAGGGCTGTCCTCCGCAGCCAGTTCTGGCCTCGCTTCCGTGCTGGCTTCTTATATGTGCCTCACCCACGCTGGGCATCTCCTACTTTGACTGCTCACCTGCTTTCATCTCTTGCTCATCTCTTAACCCATATCTGAGGATGATAGGTGGTAGATTATGGACCTCTCCTGGAAATGAGGCTGACCAGGTATTCTGGAAAACCCACCTGCTACAAACACTGTTAGTAGAAATCCTGGAGAAGATAACACCCTTTTGTAATCCTCTTACAAGAAAGTCAGAAACCCAAAAGTGGGGAAAAAGAGAAAGAGTAGTGAGCATTCCTGAGAAAGAGAAGGAGGTCTAAAACCACAGTGGGAAGAGATATGGGGGAGCCGCTATCAGGGAGCCTATTTTCATGTGAAACCCCTTTGAAGAGCTTGGCTGGCGGTGCAGAGAGATCACCCATCAGCAAAGGGAGGAGGCTGCTGCTTAGCTTAAAAGAAGTCTCTGGAATCTGTCAGGTTTGGGATTAGAGTTTATGCTGCCTATGTGGACTGGAAAACCCCAGGGTGAGAAACTCATCTCAGTGCTTCTGGGCTGAAAGCACCCAAGGGCTTGGCAGAAGTAAACACAATCCTCTCTGGAAGAATGCCAGTGTCAGCCCACTGATGAACAGTTTTGAAAAATAAGCAAATGACAAAAACACTACTAGACATATAAGGAGATACTCTGCCACGAATGAGATTTACGTTCATGTTGACTGTGGTGTACCACTGGTCCACCCATCCTCCCATCCATCCCTCAGACTTACCCACCACTCACTGGATATCCAGCACTCCATCACTGGTGCTGGGGTTGTAACAGCAAAACGTTCTGTGGTGACATGGGTGTTGGGCAGTTGGCCAGAGGATTTGGTTTATTTTGGTCCAGGGCCCTGCTCATTGAGGGCTTGGAATCATGACTAGAAAACTCTGGTGGTCCTGGCTTGAAAACCACTGATTTATGTCAGTTCCTTTATTTTACAAATGACAAGACTGAGACCACAGTGGTTAAGTAACCTGCCCAGGTATGAACCTCAGTTCTCTTGTCTGCAGACTGGGGATACTATCTCCTTGAAAGGGTGGTGAAGATGAAGGTTAACCAGCACATCATGGACCACAAATGCGCATATTCTTCTCCTTCCTCATCGTCACAGACAGGACAGACTCAGTTCTCCTGACGTGCAGGCTAAATGCTTTTCTGGTGCTGGTTACTCCATGAGATCTTTGATTGTTCAAGTCCATACAGAGTCCCACACTTTCACCCTTAATTGTTCTCTGATTATTTCATGTTTGTGATTTTGCTTCCATAGATAGATTGTGAACTATTTAAGTTCAGGGCCCAGAGCTTGTGTTTTTATATTTACTTTATATTATCTGGTCTTGGGCTGGTAACTTGGTAGATGTTTTATCGTATTCACTTACTGTTGCTTGATTAAATGTATCTTGCCATTCTGATGAGGAAGTTAAAATATTTCTGTGCCAGAAAGATATTATGGTCATTATATGAGAGTTTTGGCAAAGTAAGAAAATATTTTTGGTGGCTAGTTATGATGTAGACATCTGTGTTCTGCTCTCTTTGTCTCTGATTCCTGGTGACGCTTCCTTTACAACCCAGGACTCTTCTCATTCGTTTGGTGCCAGGCATGTTGGTAAGCGCTGGTCACTAAGCTGGGACTCTGGGCAATTACTGACTCCACTCCCCGTACCATTTCTGTGTAGCTCCAAGCACATGTTTAGAATTGGAAATGTGTCATTTGTGTGGGCACTGGGTGATCAGTCAGCTCTGGTCCCCTGCCTCCCTGCTCTGCGCCCTGCCCAGTGCGCGGCCTCGATGGAACGTCCGCATGCTCTCTGTCTGCCCTGTCCATCAGTTGGCCAAGGGTCAGGCACTCCTGCTCACCATCAGAACCAAGAAGGAATCACTTGGAGGTTAGCCCTCCCACAGAACCCAGTGTAGGCTGGGCCACAGCCAGGACTGTTTCCTGTGCAGTTGCTGGCTGCATTTCAGCTCTGCATTTGAACCAGGAGATTATTTTCTAAGTATAGAAGATGGCAGCAGATGTGAAAACAGACTTACTCATCATGATGTAAACTGGGTGTTTTGGTTTATTTCAATTTAACAATATATAGGTATTCATGAAAATGCTTGGCTGTAAAAAATTTCAAAAAGTAACAAACTGGATTTCACTCATTTGTGGAGTATAACAACAAAGCAAAAATGGAAGGAACAAAACAGCAGCAGACTCACAGAACCCAAGAAGGGACTAGCGGTTACCAAAGAGGAGGGTTGGGGAGGGAGTGGGGGAGGAGGAAGAAGGGGATTAAGGGGCATTATGATTGGCACACATACTGTACAGGGGTCACAGGGAAGGCAGTACAGCACAGAGAAGACAAGTAGTGACTCAATAGCATCTTACTACGCTGATGGACAGTGACTGCAGTGGGGCGGCAGGGGGGACTTGATAATAGGGGGGAATGTAGTAACCACAATGTTGCTCATGTGAAACCTTCATAAGATTGTATATCAATGATACCTTAAAAAAAAAAACGAAGGAAATCGAAAAAACAGTAAGAATGGAAATTAGAATAACAACAGCAACAAAAAAAGTCACAAACTGCCATTATCGATTATAAGCTAATTCAATTTCTTTCGAAAGAACTTAAAGTTGTAAGTTAAAAAAGAATATTTAGTAATTCCACTTCCAGGAATTTACCTGAAGAAAACAATCTCTGATTTGAAAAGATATATGCACCCCTATGCTTGTTGCTGCATTATTTACTGTAGCCAAGATATGGAAGCAACCAAAGTGCCCATCAGTAGATGAATGGATAAAGAAGATGTTATATATACACACAATGGAATATGGTTCAGCCTTAAAAAGGAAAGAAATCCTGCCATTTGTGACAACAGATGGACTTAGAAGGTATTATGCTAAACTAAGTAAAATAAGCCAGGCAGAGAGAGACAAATACTGTATGATTTCATTTAAAGGTGGAATCTAAAAATGAACAAACCAGTAGATTTCATAGACAGTGAAAAGTGACTGGTGGTTTCCATGGGGAACAGGTTGAGGTGACTAGGTGAAATAGGTGGAGGGGATAAAGAGGCACAAAATCTCAATCAACATAAATTAGTTACAGGGATGAAAGCACAGCATAGAGAATATAGTCAATATTTCTGTATCATCCTATGTTCGTAAAAACTACACTGGTTGGGGTGAGGATTTCCTAATGTATATTAATTGTTGAATCACTATGTTGTGTACTTGAAACCAATATGACTCTATGCAAATATACTTAAGTTAAAAAATACATAAGAAAAAACACATCTTGGGTATTTCTGCATGTGCATCACTGTAAAAAAAATTATTGAAATTTCTGTTGGTATTAAAAATAAGCTTAAAAGATTTTAAGTAGTAATCCAAAAGGCATAATAAAATTCAGATTTACTATAATCCATTGTTCCTGTTTTGTACACATGTAGTTATTTTCAGGAGTAAGGCATATGGTGCTGGGACCGAATACATAGATGCTTGGCCCCATCCATTATTTTTCTCTGACAGTTATTTTTATGTCTTCTTTTTTGTAAAAAAAACTGTTTATATATTTCTTCTGTAGCCATGACTAAAAAGAGAGCAGTTTCCTCACTACACCTGAACTTGTTTATTCTTGTGTATTTTCCAGACCATAACTGCTTTGAATTTCCTGCGTTGCCTGTGTCTGTGAAAAGATCCTGTGTACTGGTATTCCTAGTAAATTTCAGTGTGGTGATATCACCTGAACACTGCAAAAGGGACATTGGCAGGAGCGTGGGGATATTTTTAGCTACCTGGAAGTCTGTATTATAATGATATTTATTTGTATTTTCAAGAACAGTTTTATTATACAATTACATTTGATGTATTTACTGTCATCTAAGACTACAGTGTTTTAGATGACTGGAACTTAGCCTTTTAAGAGCCCCAAATTTTCATCTCTGCTAATGGGAAAATTTCTAAAATAAGCCATTCACTTCTTAATTAGAGGATAGTGAATAGAATAGAACCTGTAATTTACCATTCAGGGTCATTTCTGTTCTTTTGTGAGGACACACAATGATGCCATTGGAAGGATGTTTGTGATGTTTGCTTCTTCCTTTATTTAATAATCATTGATTTGGGAAATACTGAGTTCTTTCCTAGGTCTGAAGGCTCAGTGGTTAAGGCATATCAGATATTCCTGCTCTCAGAAGATTCAGTTTAATATGAAAGATAAACCAGGACAAAAACGTCTTAGGGAAGGCAGGTTTGGAATTCAGACAGATCTAGATTCACATTACAGGGTGAATAAAGTGTATTATAGTAAACTCTGTGTAACATTTAGTAACCAGAGGGGGGAGGTGTGCGTGCGTGTGTGTGTGTGTGTGTGTGTGTGTGTGTGTGTGTGTGTGTGTGTGTCTGCCTGTGGCACTGGAGAGACTTCCTGTACTTATCTGGCCTATGAAAGAATACAATTTATAACATCATTGGAAGCATTCTTATTCCGACATAAGGATCATTTATTCCTAGGGGAAACCATTTTAACACCATATACAGGTAAAAGCACTTTTATTCAATTGAATGTACATTTACTGAATACCTAATGTATACACACTATGCAAGATGTCTTGACAAACAGGCACTTTAAAGACCTACCCTTAGGTAATGCCCAGGCTAGTAGGGAATTTAGGGGCTCAAATACCTATAATATGGTGGAGAATTGAATGAGCAATGTAAAGACGGAAAAGTACACTGTGAAGACTGAAAAAAACAAGTCCATAATCAGTAGGGAGAGGCTGGCAGCCATGTGTGGAGGGGGTAGTTTTTTGAAGGTGCAAAGAAATAGGGCTAAAAATTGGGAGGGAGGGGGTTGAGATGAGTTTTTTTAATCCACAGACAGGCTCAGGGCTGGGTATTTAGACAAAGTATGCTTGAAAGGAGCATAGTTTGTACAGAGGACAGAGGTGAAAGATGAGCTGGAAAGTTCCGTGTTGGGCCATTCTGTGAAGGGTTCAGAAAGCCTGTTCTGTTGATGAATTTTGGTAGTTCTGCAGTGGGCTGTTCTTGAATGTTGGTGGAACTTACCTGTGAAATATTTGGACCTGCTGTTTTCTTTGTGGGATGATTTTAAACTACTCATTTTCTTTAATGGTTATGGCACAATTTAGACTTTCTCTTTCTTTAGTTTTGTTAAAATATGTTTCCTAGGAATTTGTTTCATGTTATCAAATTTTTTAGCATTAAATTTTTCATCTTGTTCTTTTATCTTTTTAATTGTCATTGTGTCTGTAGTTCTCCACACTTCTTCATTCCCAGTACTGTTTGTGTGTCTCTTTTCTTCATTTTTCTTGCCAGAGATTTGTGTCTCTGATTCCCTCTTTTTTTTTGAAGAGTCAACATTTGGTTCTGTTAGCCTCTCTGTTGTTATTTTCTATTTTATATATTTCCTTTTTTATCTTTATCTCTGCTGTCTTTTGGTTTATGCTATACTTTTTAATTAAACATCTAGCTCCTTAATTTATAACATTTCTTTTTTGTTATAAGCATTTAAGGAAATAGATTTTCCACACAAAAAAATATTTCCCACAAAGTGTGCTTTTTCTGTACTTGGCAAGTTTTGATATGTAGTATTTTAATTAATATTCAATATTTTTTACTTTTTATTATGATTTTTTTGTTTCACAAGTTATTTAGAAATATGTTTGTTAAAAATGTTCTAACATAGAGTTTTATAACTTGTATTTATCATTGCTTTTAGCTTAATAGCTTTATTTATAATAAGGTTTCTGTGACACTTTGAAATATGTTGATACTTTACGCAGTAGATTTTTGTTAATTTCTTGCATTCTTGAGAGGAATATGCATTCTCTGAGTTGGATGCAAGATTCTGTGTATGTTCATTAAGACCAAGTTTGTTAATTGTGATGGTCATGTCTTCTAAATACTTACTTTGTCTTCCTACTTGATCTGTAGGTAATTGGAAGAGCTGATTGGAATCTCCTACTTTGATGGTGCATAACTCGTTTCTCCTTATCAATTTTTGTTTTGTATATTTTGAGGTTATTCAGGTTAGAGTTGTCATGCATTCCAGGAGAATAGGACTGTTCATCACTGCCTTTCTTATTTCACATTAACTACATTTCCATATTTGCCTTAAAATGTATTCTGTTCAATATTATTATAGATACCCCAGCTTTCTTTTGGTTTCTATATACATGGAATATCTTCTTTTTAAAATACTTTTATTTTCATTTTTAACATGACTGTAGGTTTTAGGTATGTCCTTTGTGGGAGCATTTAACTTTTTTTCTTTAAATTTGATATTCTCTTAATTGTCAAGTATAGGTTTTTTAATCATTACTGTATTGTGATTACTGACATGTTTGCATTTCTACCATCTCTTTTATGTTTCGTCTTTTCCGGGGGACTGGCTTTGTCCCCACCCACCCCATTTTTCTTGCCTGTGATTTGGAACTTGTATACTTTGTTTCTGGTGTTTTTGTGATTGCCCTTTTTTTTTTTGACAGGGCATCTCTCATATTTATTCATCAAATGGTTGTTAACAACAATAAAATTCTGTATAGGGGAGTCAGTGCTCAATGCACAATCATTAATCCACCCCCAGCCTAATTCGTCAGTCTCCAATCTTCTGAAGCATAACGAACAGTTCTTACATGAACAAATTCTTACATAGTGATTAAGTTCTTACATGGTGAACAGCACAAGGGCAGTCATCACAAAAACTTTCGGTTTTGATCACTCATTATGAACTATAAACAATCAGGTCAAATATGAATATTTGTTTGATTTTTATACTTGATTTATATGTGAATCCCACATTTCTCCCTTTATTATTATTGTTATTTATTTATTTTTTTTAAATAAAATGCTGAAGTGGTAGGTAGATGCAAGATAAAGGTAGAAAACATAGTTTAGTGTTGTAAGAGAGCAAATGTAGATGATCAGGTGTGTGCCTGTAGACTATGTGTTAATCCAAGCTAGACAAGGGCAATAAAACATCCACGGATGCAGAAGATTTCTCTCAAAACAGGGGGGGTGAGGTTCTAAGCCTCACCTCTGTTGATCCTCAATTTCTCACTTGATGGGCCCCCTGCGACTATGCCTGTCTTAGGTTGTTCCTCCCTTGAGGAATCTTACCCGTCTCTGGCTAACCAGTCATCTTCCGGGACCATACAGGGAAATGTAAAGTTGGTAAGTGAGAGAGAAGCCATATTGTTTGAAAAGGTTAGCTTTTTACTTCTTTGCAGATTTATGCCCTGTGGCTTCTGTGCCCTGCATTTGTCTTGAGGTATCTTTACCACTTGGAGGAATTATGATACTCGGTGAATTCGATATGAGGCAAGAATTCTATTTAAGGGTTATAATTAGGAAGGAAGAAGAAAAGCTATAGAGGTAGCAGATGGAAGAAAACATGGGAAGATTGATAATTTCTTTGACATATCTTCTTGTAGAGTAACTTAAGCATGTATAGGTTTTAAACTACTAATTAAATTGCGCACACACATTAACATAATAGGAATACAGTTACATAACCAAAGCAGATCTATAATTACCAGCCATCTCCAGTGAAGCCAAGAAAACCAGTTAGGCACCCTAGGCATTTGTGAAAATTTGTCTATGATATAATGGATATTGTCCAAACTGTAATTGAACAGTCTGACAGGAATCAGATGAATTAAAACAACCCATTCCTGGGAACTGTTCACATCCCATATGTTCTTTTAACAGTAGATAGTCCGTAGTTGTAAGATTTTGGAATGCTACAACTTGCACTTCTCCTAATTCTTGGTTGAGTTTCAACAGTATAGATCCAGTCAAATTTGTTGTTTTACTGTATGCACAGGCCAGCTTAGATATCTCCTTCTTCATTCCAATGGCACGTCCAGGATCCGGTGGGATGAATGCAGCTACGACTGCAGCATCGCCTGGATCTTTGTTGAGGTTTTTTGATGATCATCTTCTGGTGTGACTCTTCCAGAGAGTGCTGATGTTGGAATTGGAAGTTCTTCATATCGTATCTTAGTTCATTTTTTGGGTAGTCAAATTAGGCTTTGATCCTGTGTATAAACACAAACAGACCCTTTGCTCACACTTTGATATGCCCTTTATACCAATGTGTAGAACTCATTGGAGGTCACCACACAGAAACTGTTTTTTGTTTTTTTTTTTTAAGAGAAAGGAATATTATCAGAAAAGTGTATCTCCATAGCTGATCATCTGACACCCTTTAAGTGATCAAAATTAAGGATATTTAAAGCATGCATTAATCATTGATTTACAGTTAGTTTTATCCTATCAGGGAGTAATCCCCCTTCTCTTTCTTTTATTTATTTTTTATTTTTTATTTTTTTGTTATCTTTAATCTATGCTTACATGAAGAATATTATTTATTAGGCTCTCCCCTATACCAGGTCCCCCCTATAAACCCCTTTACAGCATAGCAAAATGTTGTAGAATCACTACTTGTCTTCTCTGTGTTGTACAGCCCTCCCCTTTCTCCCCCCACCCATGTATGCTAATCTTAATACCCCTCTTCTTCCCCCCCCCTTACTCCTCCCTACTCACCCACCCTCCCCGGTCCCTTTCCCTTTGGTACCTGTTAGTCCATTCTTGGGTTCTGTGATTCCGCTGCTGTTTTGTTCCTTCAACTTTTCCTTTGTTCTTATACTCCACAGATGAGTGAAATCATTTGGTATTTGTCTTTCTCCGCTTGGCTTACTTCACTGAGCACAATACTCTGTAGCTCCATCCATGTTGTTGCAAAAGGTAGGATTTGCCCTCTTCTTATGGCTGAGTAGTATTCCATTGTCTATATGTACCACATCTTCTTTATCCATTCATCTACCGATGGGCATTTAGGTTGCTTCCAATTCTTGGCTATTGTAAATAGTGCTGCGATAAACATAGGGGTGCATCTGTCTTTCTCAAACTTGATTGCTGCGTTCTTAGGGTAAATTCCTAGGAGTGGAATTCCTGGGTCAAATGGTAAGTCTGTTGTAAGCATTTTGATGAACCTCCATACTGCTTTCCACAATGGTTGAACTAATTTACATTCCCACCAACAGTGTAGGAGGGTTCCCCTTTCTCCACAGCCTCGCCAACATTTGTTGTTGTTTGTCTTTTGGATGGCAGCCATCCTTACTGGTGTGAGGTGATACCTCATTGTAGTTTTAATTTGCATTTCTCTGATAATTAGTGATGTGGAGCATCTTTTCATGTGTCTGTTGGCCATCTGTATTTCTTTTTTGGAGAACTGTCTGTTCAGTTCCTCTGCCCATTTTTTAATTGGATTATTTGATTTTTGTTTGTTGAGGCATGTGAGCTCTTTATATATTTTGGATGTCAAGCCTTTATCGGATCTGTCATTTACAAATATATTCTCCCATACTGTAGGGTTCCTTTTTGTTCTGTTGATGGTGTCTTTTGCTGTACAGAAGCTTTTCAGCTTAATATAGTCCCACTTGTTCATTTTTGCTGTTGTTTTCCTTGCCCAGGGAGATATGTTCAAGAAGAGGTCACTCATGTTTATGTCTAAGAGGTTTTTTTCGAGTTTAATGGTTTCATGACTTACATTCAGGTCTTTGATCCGTTTTGAATTTACTTTTGTATATGGGATTAGACAATGGTCCAGTTTCATTCTCCTACATGTAGCTGTCCAGTTTTGCCAGCACCATCTGTTGAAGAGACTGTCATTTCGCCATTGTATGTCCATGGCTCCTTTATCAAATATTAATTGACCATATATGTTTGGGTTAATGTCTGGAGTCTCTAATCTGTTCCACTGGTCTGTGGCTCTGTTCTTGTGCCAGTACCAAGTTGTCTTGATTACTATGGCTTTGTAGTAAGGCTTGAGGTTGGGGAGTGAGATCCCCCCTACTTTATTCTTCTTTCTCAGGATTACTTTGGCTATTGGGGGTCTTTGGTGTTTCCGTATGAATTTTTGAATTATTTGTTCCAGTTAATTGAAGAATGTTGCTAGTATTTTGATAGGGATTGCATCAAATCTGTATATAGCTTCGGGCAGGATGGCCATTTTGACTATATTGATTCTTCCTAGCCACTAGCATGGGATGTGTTTCCATTTGTTAGTGTCCCCTTTAATTTCTCTTAAGAGTGACTTGTAGTTTTCAGAGTATAGGTCATTCACTTCTTTGGTTAGATTTATTCCTAGGTATTTTATTCTTTTTGATGCAATTGTGAATGGAATTATTTTCCTGATTTCTCTTTCTATTGGTTCATTGTTAGTGTATAGGAAAGCCACAGATTTCTGTGTGTTAATTTTGTATCCTGCAACTTTGCTGTATTCTGATAACAGTTCTAGTAGTTTTGGGGTGGAGTCTTTAGAGTTTTTTATGTACAATATCATGTCATCTGCAAATAGTGACAGTTTAACTTCTTCTTTACCAATCTGGATTCCTTGTATTTCTTTGTTTTATCTGATTGCTGTGGCTAGGACCTCCAGTACTATGTTAAATAAGAATGGGGAGAGTGGGCCTCCCTGTCTAGTTCCCGACCTCAGAGGAAAAGCTTTCAACTTCTCGCTGTTCAGTATAATATTGGCTGTGGGTTTATGATATATGGCCTTTATTATGTTGAGGTACTTGCCCTCTATTCCCATTTTGCTGAGAGTTTTTATCATGAATGGATGTTGAATTTTGTCAAATGCTTTTTCAGCATCTATGGAGATGATCATGTGGTTTTTGTCTTTCTTTTTGTTGATGTGGTGGATGATGTGGATGGATTTTCGAATGTTGTACCATCCTTGCATCCCTGGGATGAATCCCACTTGGTCATGGTGTATGATCCTTTTGATATACTTTTGAATTCAGTTTGCTAATATTTTATTAAGTATTTTTGCGTCTACATTCATCAGGGATATTGGTCTGTAATTTTTCTTTTTTGGTGGGGTCTTTGTCTGGTTTTGGTATTAGGGTGATGTTGGCTTCATAGAATGAGTTTGGGAGTATTCCCTCCTCTTCTATTTTTTGGAAAACTTTAAGGAGAATGGGTATTAGGTCTTCTCTGTGTGTGTGATAAAATTCCGAGGTAAATCCATCCGGCCCGGGTGCTTTGTTCTTGGGTAGTTTTTTGATTACCGTTTCAATTTCTTTGCTCATAATTGGTTTGTTTAGCGTTTGTGTTTCTTCCTTGGTCAGTCTTGGAAGGTTGTATTTTTCTAGGAAGTTGTCCATTTCTTCTAGGTTTTCCAGCTTGTTGGCATATATTTTTTCATAGTAGTCTTTAATAATTCTTTGTATTTCTGTGGGGTCTGTTGTGATTTTTCCATTCTCATTTCTGATTCTGTTGATTTGTGTTGATTCTCTTTTTCTCTTAGTAAGTTTGGCTAGAGGCTTATCTATTTTGTTTATTTTCTCAAAGAACCATCTCTTGGTTTCATTGATTTTTGCTATTGCTTGATTCTTCTCAATTTTGTTTATTTCTTCTCTGATCTTTATCATGTCCCTCCTTCTGCTGACTTTAGGCCTCATTTGTTCTTCTTTTTCCAATTTCGATAATTGTGATGTTAGACTATTCATTTGGGATTTTTCTTCCTTCTTCAAGTGTGCCTGGATCGCTGTAGACTTTCCTCTTAGGACTGCTTTCACTGCATCCCACTGAAGTTGGGGCTTTTGTTGTTGTTGTCATTTGCCTCTATATATTCCTTGATCTCTATTTTAATTTGTTCATTGATCCATTGATTATTTAGGAGCATGTTGTGAGCCTTTTTGTTTTCTTTGTAGAATTTATTTCTACTTTTATACCTTTGTGGTCTGAAAAATTGGTTGGTAGAATTTCAATATTTTGGATTTTGCTGAGGCTCTTTTTGTGGCCTAGTATGTGGTCTATTCTGGAGAATGTTCCATGTGTACTTGAGAAGAATGTATGTCCTGTTGCTTTTGGATGTAGAGTTCTATAGATGTCTATTAGGTCCATCTGCTCTACTGTGTTGTTCAGTGCTTCTGTGTCCTTACTTATTTTCTGCCCGGTGGATCTATCCTTTGGGGTGAGTGGTGTGTTGAAGTCTCCTAAAATGAATGCATTGCAGTCTATTTCCCCCTTTAGTTCTGTTAGTATTTGTTTCACATATGCTGGCGCTCCTGTGTTGGGTGCATATGTATTTAGAATGGTTATGTCCTCTTGTTGGACTGAGCCCTTTATCATTATGTAGTGTCCTTCTTTATCTCGTTACTTTCTTTTTTTGAAGTCTATGTTGTCTGATATTAGTACTGCAACCGCTGCTTTCTTCTCGCTGTTGTTTGCCTGAAATATGTTTTTCCATCCCTTGACTTTTAGTCTGTACATGTCTTTGGGTTTAAGGTGAGTTTCTTGTAAGCAGCATATAGATGTGTCTTGCTTTTTTTATCCATTCCATTACTCTGTGTCTTTTGATTGGTGCATTCAGTCCATTTACATTTAGGGTGACTATTGAAAGATATGTACCTATTGCCATTGCAGGCTTTAAATTCGTGATTACCAAAGGTTCAAGGTTATCCTCTTTAGTATCTTACTGCCTAACTTAGCTCACTTATTGAGCTGTTATATACACTGTCTGGAGATTCTTTTCTTCTCTCCCTTCTTATTCCTCCTCCTCCATTCTTCATATGTTGTGTGTTTTGTTCTGTGTTCTTTTTAGGAGTGCTCCCATCTAGAGCAGTTCCTGTAGGATGCCCTGTAGAGGTGGTTTGTGGGAAGCAAATTCCCTCAGCTTTTGCTTGTCTGGGAATTGTTCAATCCCGCCATCATATTTAAATGATAGTCGTGCTGGATAGAGTATCCTTGGTTCAAGGCCCTTCTGTTTCATTGCATTAAATATATCATGCCATTCTCTTCTGGCCTGTAGGGTTTCTGTCGAGAAGTCTGATGTTAGCCTGATGGGTTTTCCTTTATAGGTGACCTTTTTCTCTCTAGCTGCCTTTAAAACTCTTTCCTTGTCCTTGATCTTTGCCATTTTAATTATTATGTGTCTTGGTGTTGTCCTCCTTGGATCCTTTCTGTTGGGGGTTCTGTGTATTTTCGTGGTCTGTTCGATGATTTCCTCCCCCAGTTTGGGGAAGTTTTCAGCAATTAGTTCTTCCAAGATACTTTCCGTCCCTTTTCCTCTCTCTTCTTCTGGTACCCCTATAATATGGATATTGTTCCTTTTGGATTGGTCACACAGTTCTCTTAATATTGTTTCACTCCTGGAGATCCTTTTATCTCTCTCTATGTCAGCTTCTATGCATTCCTGTTCTCTGGTTTCAATTCCATTAATGGCCTCTTGCATCTTATCCATTCTGCTTATAAATCCTTCCAGAGTTTGTTTCATTTCTGTGATCTCCTTTCTGGCATCTGTGATCTCCCTCCAGACTTATCCCATTTCTCTTGTGTATTTCTCTGCATCTCTGTCAGCATGTTTATGATTTTTATTTTGAATTCTTTGTCAGGAAGACTGGTTAGGTCTGTCTCTGGTGTCTCTGTGATCTTGGTTTGCCTGTAATTTTGTCTTTTCATGGTGATAGGAATAGTTTGCAGAGCTGGGACTAGTGACGGCTGGAAGAACTTCCCTTCTTGTTGGTTTGTGGCCTTCCTCTCCTGGGAGAATAGCGACCTCTAGTGGCTTGTGCTGGGTAGCTGCGCGCAGACAGGGCTTCTGCTTCCTGCCCGGCTGCTATGGAGTTTATCTCTGCTGTTGCTGTGGGTGTGGCCTGGCTCGGGCTGCCGCTCCAAAGTGGTGGAGTTGTGTTGGAGGGGGAGTGGCTGGGAGGCTATTTATCTCCCTAATGGGCCTCTGTGCTCCCTGCAGCCCAGGGGATTAGAGTGCCCAGAGATCCCCGGATTCCCTACCTTTGGACTAAGTGTCCTGCCCTGCCCCTTTAAAACTTCCAAAAAGCACCCACCAAAACAAAACAACGACCGCAAAAATAAAAAATAAAAAGAATTTTTTTTTAAATGGCTCCTTGTTTTTCTCTTTTCTCCTGCACCAGCTCACCAGACTTGCTGCCCTGTTTCCCTAGTATTGTGGTCCCTTTCTCTTTAACACTTCCAAAAAGCGCATGCCAAAACAAAACAACAACAACAACAAAAATGGCCGCTCACTTTTCTTTTGTTCTCTGGCGCCGGACTCCGATACCCGCTCGCCATTCTTGCTGCCCTGTTTCCCTAGTATTGGGGTCCCTGTCCCTTTAAGACTTCCAAAAAGCACTCAGCACAACAAAACAAAAACAAAAAAAAGAAGAAAAAAGGTGGCCGCTCGCATTTCTTTTTTTCTCTGGTGCCGGTCTCCGATACCCGTTTGCTGGTCTTGCTGCCCTGTTTCCCTAGTATTGGGGTCTCTGTCCCTTATAAACTTCCAAAAAGCACTCACCACAACAAAACAACAACAACAACAAAAAAATGATGGCCGCTCGCTTTTCTTTTGTCCTCCAGAGCCAGCCTCGGGTACCTGCTCACCGTTCTTGCTGCCCTGTTTCCCTAGTATCCAGGGCCCCGCGCATGCACTGTGTCTGTGCTCTGGTCCGGATGGCTGGGGCTGGGTGTTCAGCAGTCCTGGGCTCCTTGTCCCTCCCGCTCAGACCTCTCTCCTGCCGCCGGGAGTTTGGGGGAGGGGCGCTCGGGACCCGCCGAGCCGGGGTTTGTATCTTACCCCCTTTGCGAGGCACTAGGTTCTCGCAGGTGTTGATGTGGTCTGGATGTTGTCCTGTGTCCTCTGGTCTTTATTCTAGGAAGAGTTGTCTTTGTTATATTTTCATAGATATATGTGGTTTTGGGAGGAGATTTCTGCTGCTCTACTCACGCCACCAATCTGGCTCCGCCCCGTGATTGCCCTTTTAATTTCACCATGCTTACTTACCTAAGCTAGTCAAGTGTAAAATTAATCAGTATTTTAACTGCCCTCCTGAACAGTGTGTGGGACTTAGAGTACTTGAGGTCTGATCGTCCTCCTTTTGAACAAACTTGTCTTTTTTTTTTTCTTAAGTTTTCTGTTTCTGTTTTTACCTCCAAATAGACACAGCTTAGTGGTTCAAGTGCAGCTGGCAGCTCTGCCACCTATCAGATGAGTAATGTTGGGCAAAGGGCTTACATTCCCTGCGCCTCAGTTTCCTCATCTGTAGTATAGACAATAAAAGGACTTTTCTCATGATGACTTTTAAATGGGAAATGCAGTACCCATACAGCGTTTAGAACTGTGCCTAGCTGTTACGAAATGCTGTAGAAGTGTTTGTGATTATTGTTGCCCTCTTTTGAAAAGACATTAATTTTACCTATATGATTAACAATTTCTTTTTTGCTTTGTTTCTTCTTAGACCTTCTTTTTGAGTCATTCTTCTATCTGAAGAATATTCTTTAGAAGTTACTTTGTGAGGTCAGTTGGTTAAAATTTAGCTTTTGTTCCTTTTTAACTGTCTTATTATATAACTTGAATTCTTAAAAGCCAATTTCTCTGGGTATATAATTCTGTGTTATACATCTGGAATATAATTCTGTTTTTTTCTCTCAGTACTCGGAAGATACTAGGGTATGGATTTCTGACTGCTGCTATCAGTCTGACTGTCATGCCTTTGTATGTATCTGGCTCTTATTTTTAGCTGCTTTTCCATTCTTCTCTCTGTATTTCACTAAAATGTGCCCAGGTATGAATTTCTTTTTTATTTATCCTGCTTGGTATATGTTATGCTTCTTGTATCTGTGGAACTTTCACGATTCTGGTGAATTCTGTCCTCATGTCAAAGATATTTCTTCTTCATTTTGTGTTCTAGCCTTTTGTAATTCTAATTAGATCTTGTCGGGTCCCCTCCCTGCCTCTGACCCGCAGATGAGGGAAGAGACGCGATTGTTTATTGAAGATCTTAAGGACCAGCCAGGGGACTCAAGGCATGACAGTGCAAGAGTGGTGCTGAGAAGGCATCTCTCATATTTATTGATAAAATGGTTGTTAACAACAATATTGGGGTTTCCATGCACAATCATTAATTAAGTTCAACTCTCAACAGTTTCACTTTCTGAAGGATAACGAACAAATCCTCATGGTGAACGAACACAGAAGCTCTTTCTGTCTTGGCTACTGTTTCTGTCTTGACTACAATCATGAACCATAAACAAACCATCAAGGCAAAAGTGCTTTATACATATGATTTTCATACTTTATATATAAATTCCATATAATTCCCACAGATCTCATTCTCAACCTGTCCTTTACATATCTTAATCTCTCCTTTATATTTTTATCTCCTTGTCCCACTGTGCTACAAAAGATTTCATGGAATATTTCTTGATCTATTAGATCCATTTCATTACTTCTGTTGTTGGCTGATGTCAATCTCATATACTGCATTCTATTTTAGAGATTAGGTTGGTTTTCCTTTTCTGGAAGGTTTACTTGGTTCTCTCAGGTCAGTTTACATAATGTCTTATTTCTTATTTTCTCATTCCTTTAAACATTTCAAACCTAATTATATTATTTCTTCCTTGCCAGTCTGCATACCTTTTATTTCCTTTTCTTATCTCACTACATTAGCTAGGACTTGCTGTTGAAATGTTGAACAATGTTGAAAAGCAGTGGTAAGAGGAGACTCCTTGACTTGTTCTGATTTTATTAGGAAAGTTTTGAGTTTCTCACCATCAAGTAAGATGTTAGGTTCTTTGTATATATTCTTTATCAAGCTGAGGAAGTTCCCTTCTTCCTAGTTCATTGAGATAGGTTTTGGATTTTGTCAAATTCTTTTCCTGCATATATTAATATGAGCATGTGATTTTTCTAAAAAAGATGATTGATGTGATTGATTACATAAATTGATTTTTCTGACTGTTGAACCAGCTTTGTATACTGGAGATAAATTCCATGTAGTTGTGGTATATGATTCTCTTCAGACATTGTTGGATGCAGTTTGCTTATATTTTGTTGAGGATTTTTGCATCTGCATTCATGAGAGATACTGGTCTGTAGTTTTCTTGTCATGTCTCTGGTTTTTGGGTTTTGGTATTAGAGTAATTCTAGCCTCATAGAATGAGTTAGGAGGTATTCTCTTTGCTTCTGTCTTCTGATGAAATAAATTTTTAAAAACTGGTAAGATTTCTTCCTGAAATGTTTGGTAGAATTAACCAGTTAATGCACCTGGGTGTGAGGCTTGCTCTTTTGGTGTTTTTTCCCCTCTACACTTTGAATATTTCCCTTCTCTCTTTTGGCTCCATGGTTTCAGAGAAGTCCGATGTGATGATCTTTCTGTATAGAGACTTTTTCCTCTCTCTTTTCTTTTAATTTGACTTTCTATAGCTTGAAAATGATGATTAGGTGTGGTTTTTCTTGATTTTTGTCGTTTGTCTTACTTGGTGTTCTCTGAGCATCCTGGATCAGTGCTCAGTATCTGACATTAATTTGGAGGAAATCTTGTCGTTTCAAATATTTCTTCCGTTCCTTTCTTTCTTCTCCTCCTGGTATTGCTCTTATTACATGTATGTTAATTCCTTTTGTAGTTGTCTCAACAGTTCTTGGATATTTTTTGATCTTTTTTCTGTTTGCTTTTCAGTTTTTCAGATTTCTATTGAGATTTCCTCAAACTTGGAGATTCTTTCCTCTGCTGTGTCCAGTCTGTTAATAAGCCCATCAAAGGCACTCTTCATTTTTGTAACAGTGTTTTTGATCTGTAGCATTTCTTCTTTGGTTCTTAGAATCTTAATCACTCTGCTTATATTGCTTATCTGTTCTTAAGTGCTGTCTACATTTTCCATCAGCGTCCTTAGCATGTTAATCACAGTTTTAAATTCCCGGTCCGATAATTCACGCATCCTGTCCATTTCTGAGTCTAGATATGATGCTTGTTCTGTCTTTTCAAACTGTGTTTTCTGCCTTTTAGTATGTCTTGTAATTTTTTCTTGATAGCAGTTGGTACATGATGTACTGGTTAAAAAGAACTCCTGTAAATAGGCCTTTAATAATATGGTAAAACATTGGGGGCAGGGAACCATTCTGTAGTCCTATGATTTTCTCAAATCTTTGTGTGTGTTGTGTGAGAATGTACTTTTTTTATTGTGGAAAATGTATAACATAAAACTTACCATTTTAACCATTTCTAATTGTACAGTTAGTAATACTAAATACATTCACACTGTTGTACAACCAACCTCCAGGACTCTCATCTTGCAAAACTGAAATTCTATACCCATTAAACAACAACTCCCCTTTCTCCCTCTCCCTAGCAACCACCCTTCTGCTTTCTGTTTCTATGAGTTTGACTCAACTGGGTCCCTCATCTAAGTGGAATCATACAATATTTGTCTGTGGTTGGCTTATTTCACTGAGCATAATGTTGTCAAGGGTCAACCATGCAGCATGTGTGCAAATTTTCTTCCTTTTAAGGCCAAACACTGTGCCCTTGTGTGTATATACCCCATTTTGCTCATCCAAGCATCTGGGATGGACATGGGCTGCTTTCCCCTCTCAGTGTTGCAAGTAGTGCTGCAATGAACATGAGTGTGCACATACCTCTTCAAGAGCCTGCTTTCAGTTCTTTTGGGGAGATACCCAGAGGTGGCATTGCTGGATCATACAGTAATTCTCTCTCTTTTTTTTTATTTGAGGAAGCCTCCATACTTGTCCATTGCAGTTATACCATTTTGCAATCCTAACAACAGTACAGAACGGTTCCAGTTTCTTCCCATCCTTGCCAACATTTTTTTTTTTTTTGGTACTAATCATCCTGTTGACTGTGAGGTGATATCTTACTGTGTTTTGTGTGTAAACATATGTTCTCAGTTCTTATTCTAGCGTTCTTTTGAGCTTCTCCAAAACACTGTGTTCTCTTCTTCCATGGTCTCTGTACATGGTATTCCATTTGTCTGGAATGCCTCCCTTGTCTCTACTATGCCTTCTTTCATGTATATGACATACTCTTCTTTCCGAACACCAGGTACCTATCTTTGTGGTATTTGTCATTGCTGTAATTATATGATTCATGTCTGATCTGCACCACTAGACCATGTGCTCCTTGAAGGTAGGACTGTATTAGCATTTGCTTATCATTCTTTTCAGCACCCAACTTAGTGCCTGGTAATCAACAATACTAGTAGTAATCACTAAGACTATATAGCATTTACTGTGTGCCAGACATGATTTTTTTAAATTAAGCTAAGTTATATATAACAAATGTGCCTTTTAGTGTACAGTTCAACACATTTTGACAGATGTAAAGAGTTGTGTAACCACCACCAAATGAAAATATGGAATCACCCCCCCAAAATTTTCCTATTACCCCTTCTTCCCTTTTTTCTCAGAGTTTTTTCTTCAGCATTATTGAGATGGAATTGATGTATAATGGTTGTATAAGTTTAAGATGCATAAGGAAATTATTTGATTCACTTAAGATTGCAAAACCTTGCCACAGTAGGGTTATTCAACACCTTTACCACCTCACATAATTACTATTTCTTTTCTGTAGTGAGAACAATTCTCTTAGCAACTGTCGTTTGCAATAGTGTTGTTAACTGTAACCACGATCCTGTATATTACATCCTCAGAACTTAGGGTCTCAGTCTTTTAGTGGGCCTTTGCCTCTGGACCGTCCTCACATATTTCTCTCATTCCCCAGTTCCTCCTCAGGTGGGATGGGATGGCTAAAGTGGGCTGGAGTTGGGTTTTTCTTCCCCAAGTCAGGCTCTGATAAAATCCTGATTATTAAAGCCCTGGTTAAATAGTTCTTCGTGAGGGCAGAATTTGTTAAGAACAGAATGTTCTGGTATATTTCAGAATTAATCCTTTTCCCCTTCCTCTGCTGGAAGCACAGGGAAGTTTCTTGATATTTACTGTGATAACCTGGTGAGCTCCTGAAGGTAAAATACACAAAAGTCCAGGGGCCCTGATGGGTGGGTCCCCTGAAGTTTTCCTCTCAGACTTGTCTACAGTGAGCCTCCGACAATTCATCGATTAAGTTCAGGTTTCCCTACCTTGGGCCTGTTCCCACTGAAGTTTTAGTTTATTGGTTTCTGCTCTGGTAAGTCTAATTCTTTGTATTAGCCTTTTGTTTAAGGTTGGGGGCAGTGGTTTGCCCTGTGACTCACTTCTCTTACAGATCTAAAAAGAGTTGAATTATTCATTTGTTCAGCTTTTTACTTGTTTTTAGGACAGAGTGGCCTTTCCTAGGCTTCTTATATACCAGACTGGAACCCAGAAATTCATACCTAATTATTTTAATTCTGTTTATGTTCATCTCAATTTTTGAAGGCTTGGGGATCTAAATTTGTTGTTTCTAGTGACAACTTGTGATGACTTACTTTCTTTCAATGTTTAGTAGTTTTGATTGTGAGCTGATTTTTGGTTGAGCTTGATCTGTGGGACTCCGTAGGTCCTAGGTTGGGAAGTAGTATTTTCATGCAGACAAGATTTGCATCTGCTCTGATGTAGAACCATGGAATACAAAAATCTGGGACAGCTTTAGCCTCCTTGTGGGCCATGCTGGCTGTGTGCAACTCAGCCTCTCCACCTTGAGGACGGACCAGAGTTTGGATATCTGTTAGGGTGACTAGCTGTCTGGTGTCCCCAGGACTGAGGGGTTTCGTGGGATGTGGGACTTTGGGTGTTAAAACTGGGACAGTCTGGGCACCCTAATTCTGATTCCAATGCTTTTATCAGCATTTGTCCGGACAATTTTTATGCTTATTTGTATGTGCCTTCCTTGGAGATTTCTCATATTTTCCTGCAAGTCCAGCAAAAATTACATTTGTTGTCATTTACTAAGATCTAGTTATACAGTAGTAGGCAAGCCCTTTTGAGCATCCTGGAAACATATCCAGGAATTTCACTTTTTACTTAGTCCTCTACAATATAATTACTAGTGGATACATAGTATTCAGTTTTATGTCTGTACTAGTGTTTACTGAACCAGTATCCTATTTTGGACAGAAAGTTCATTTCAGATTTTTCCATTATAAAAATGCTGTGATGGAAATCTTTAGAGCTAAATCTTTGCATTATTGAAGATTATTTCCTTATGATAAATTTCTAGAAGTAGAATTGCTGAGTCAAAAGCTTTGCAACATTTTATGGCTTTTGAATTCTGCCATCAGTTGGTCTCATTTCTCTACAACCTTTATCACCCTGGGGAGTGTCATTTCTTTCAGTCTTTGTTGCACCTCATTAAAGGAAGTACTTGGGGTGCTTCAGGTGAGATAAAAATTGGAGTCTAAGACTGTTTTTTAGTAGGTGAGATGAATTAAACAAAAATAGCTCTACTCCAAGCAGAGAAGACCCTTTGTCGTGGAGTCTGTGCATATGAAGGAGCTGGTACTATTCTGAATGAGACAGAATGTTTTCTGTGAAATGTATCTCTGAAATATACAGCAAGTCAATGGGAAAATGATTTGATACTAACCCAGTTGTAGTAAGAATGCACTTTTTGACTAAGCCCAGGCATAACCATGCATACACATCTTTAGTTATTAAAGAATTGAGAACTAGAGAATGGTAACAATGAATATATTAAATCACTACTAAACTCCAGTATCTTTTCCAATATCTTTGCAGTGGTGGTGTAGATTTTTTACATATGTAGTTGTTTCCCTACAAATGAAGGGAGTCACATGTCAAGTGATTGCTGAGAGTATCCGTACCTTAAAAGGCAATGTTAGAAGGCAAATTTAAGCTATTGAAACTAATTAGGAACCAGTTAGAGCTGCCTTGAACTCTGTGGATATTTGTGGGTTGCGGAAAATGCCCCAGGGAAAGAAGTGACTGTAATTAGAGGCAGGTCATTGTAGTTACTTAAGTTAGAAATGCAGGGTTCAGCATCTCGTGCTGTCTTTGGAAAGGAGCAGTGGGGAGGCTAGGAGATGGAGAGGCGCCCTCCCTGTACTGGCTGTGTGGACAGTCAAGGCCACAGAGTTGCTGTCCCCATGGTTGAAATTAGGATGTGTTTAATTTACATCACCAGTCAGCAAAACTCATTTTCCTTTCCTTTTCTTCTCTCCAACCCCCAGACAAGTTTGTAATCAAAAACTTAAAACTTTAGGGTGTTGGGAATATTTTATTCAAAAGTTTCTACTGTTTTTCTCCTGCTTTGCATTCATCTAACATCTTTGTATTTTTTCCCAGAATTTGCTTTTTGCTCTGTCTCAGTCTTTTGCTTAACCTAACCACTCTTAAATTTTTACCCGTTAGAAAGAAATACAACTTTATTCTGAAATTTTCTCTTATTTCCACTCATTACTATTAATATGCATTTTCTTTGTAGATACTTTCATTGCTTGAGAACTAAAATCATGTTTTTGATACTTTTTGGGTTTTTCTGGATTTGGAGAGTACTCTTTAAGGTTGGATATCATGTTTTGTTATTCTTTTTTCTTAAGTTCTCTAAAAATTCCAGAACACTGGTGCCTAATGTAGTTCACAGCTGATTAAACCTATTTACTATAGATATATATATGTGTGGAAGAATATTTCAGACATATAGGTGGCTAAGAATAATTACAAAATGAACACCCCATAACTACACCCAGATGAGGACGGACAATGTGTGTGCCCTGCCCCACTCACAGGCTCCACCCTAGAAGCCATTCTACTATTTTATGTTATTATTTCCTTGATTTTAAAATGTCAGTCATACTATCTATGTCTGCAGTCTTAACTGATAAAATTAGTTTGGCTTGTTTTTGAACTTCGTGTAAATAGATTCATGTTGTAGGTGTTTTTTTCAGAAGTTCCCTTTGCTCAACATTGTGTCTGTGGAATTCACCTGTCCTATTCTATGTAGTGTCATTTCATTGCTGTATTGGATTCTGTGGCTTGAATATGCCACACCCTTTATCCATTCAGGCTGGTCTCGGTTTCTGGCCAGTGTAAGCAATGCTGCTGCTGTGAGTGCCTGTGTATCTGCCCCTGGGGTAGTTGTGAAGAGTATCCCTTGCACATACTCGGGACTAGGCAGAGCAGTCATGTCTTCAGCAATACTAGCTGAGGCCAAATTGCTTTCCACAGTGGCTGCATTCTTATAACTTTTAATGAATATCTAACATTGTTTATTTTGTCAAAATTGTGTAAATGGAAAATATCTTCCC
Organism: Manis javanica; assembly: GCF_040802235.1. NCBI lineage: Eukaryota > Metazoa > Chordata > Mammalia > Pholidota > Manidae > Manis > Manis javanica. The sequence continues at coordinate 72,690,841 of NC_133168.1, forward strand.
TCATTTATTTTATATCTGATCTCTAACATTAAGTCAAATGATTTAAAAAATAAAGCAGACCAAAAATGCATTTTTATTTCCTTCCATTAGTGAACTTATGTTGGTGGAAAGTATGAATCGGATAAACTGTAGTGATATACATAATGGAATATTATTCAGCCATAAGAAGAAAACAAATCCTACAATTTGCAACAACATGGATGGAGCTAGAGGGTATTTTTAAGCTCAGTGAAATAAGCCAGGCAGAGAAAGACAAGTACCAAATGATTTCAGTCATTTGTGGAGTATAACAACAAAGGAAAACTACAGGAACAAAATAGCAACAGACTCACAGACTCCAAGAAGGGACTGGAGGTTACCAAAGGGAAAGGGTGGGCAGGGTGAGTGGAGGGGAGGGAGAAGAGGATTAAGGGGCATTATGATTAGCACACATAATGTAGGTTGGTCATGGGCAAGGCAGTATAGCACAGAGAAGACAAGTAGTGACTCTGTAACATCTTACTATGCAGATGGACAGTGACTGCAATGCGATGTTGGGGGGTAACTTGGTAATATGGGTGAAATATTGTAGCCACAGTACTGCTCATGTGAAACCTTCAGAAGATTGTGTATCAGTGATACCTTAATAAAAAAACAAATAAGCTGTAGTGAAAATAACTTCAGTTAGAAAATAGAACATCTAACTGGGGACAAGAGAGGCAGAGGATGCAGCACAGGGTGTTTTCCATTATAGATGTTCAGTTAAGAATTGTTGACTGACTAATCAAGGAGTGTCTGTAATTCCTATAGGATTTCTTTTCTTAACAGCGTACCATTTTGTCCCCAAACTGTACTTTCTTAAATTCTGGGGCTTCTAATTTGCTATTAGAACTTAGAAATATGTGAAAGTTAGAGTGGGAAGCGTCTTTTAAGTTTACTGACTTCTAGACTACTATCAGGTTATTAATTCAATAAGGCAATGTATTATTTAAGACTGTAATCTCCTGAAAAGCAGGAGATTTTTGGGGGGGGTTTATAGGAATAGTCTGAAAATAAGCTGTAATTACCAGAAGCCGGTTTGGGTCAGAATTCAGGGGTTAGCATTATTTATTTCTAATGGTAAGCCCCAGGGATTGTGTATGGGCCTGTATTACAGTGTTTTGGGTAAAAAAACATAATGACAAACTGGGGAGTATTTACTTTCAGTCTGTTACTGAAAGATTTTGTATAAAGAGTTGCTTTTCATAATTTACCTCATTTTAAAAATTAAGGTGAAATATACATAACAAAATTGACCATTTTTACAATTTCATTTGTACAACTCAGTAGCTTTAATTACATTTCCATTATTATGTAACCATTACCATTATCCATACCTCAACTTTTTCATTATCCCAAACAGAAACTGTACCCATTAAATAATGACTCCCCTGCTCCCTCTCCTCAGCTCCTGGCAAGCATCGTTCTACTTTCTGCCACTATAAATTTGACTGTTCTAGGTACTTTATGTAACTGGCATCATACAGTATTTGCCTTTATGTGTCTGGCTTACTTAGCATAATGTCTTCAAGTTTCATCCATGTCATATCATGTATCAGACAGACTTTTACTTCTTTTTAAAGGCTACATAATATTCCATGGTGTGTATATACCAGTTTATCTATTCATCTGTCTATGGACACTTGGGTTGCTTCCACTTCTTAGCTAGTGTGAATAATGCTGCTGTGAACATGGGTATACAATATCTGTTTTAGCCCCTGCTTTTAACTGAATAGTTGCTTTTTAATCTTCCTATTCCAAGCCCCCTAATACTGGTTTGTCAAGGAGCTTCCCTCAGAAACTAATCAGTTATATCCTCATGAGAAAATAAGACAGGAAGAAGTGAAGGGTCTGACACCACCCACTTCTGTTAATGGGAGTACTAAAATAGGTGCCAGCAGCCTTTCAGTAATTAGGATACTGTGATTGTGGCTTTTGTTAGATTTTTGTATCTATTATTCATTTGAGTCATAATTAAGTAGAATGTCATTTTTTCTTAAAATATCTGCCATGTTTGTCTAGCATTTATGGTGCTTTGTGTTTAAAAATTTTAATTAAAAAAACCACAACAATGTAAAATGAAACACTTTGATCTGTGCCATTCCCACGGAAATTTATCTTACATACTTCAGTATAATATTTATTTAAGGATTACATTACATTTTGGAGACTTAGCATGTATCAGTGGCTTTCAAACTTTGTGGTCTCAGGCCCCTTATATTCTTAAAAATTATTGAAGACCCAAAAGAGCTTCTATTTATTTAGGTATTAGCTTTTGTTACTTAGAGTACTAGAAATTAAAACGGAGAAATGAAAAAAATTACTAATTATTTAAAAATAATAAACCTGATAAATGTTATAAATAATACACTTTTATGAAAAATAACTATTTTCTAACTAAAAAATTTACGGAGAAGAGTGGTATTATTTTACATTTTGGTAAAATATCTTTAATGCCTGACTTAGTGAAGTTACCTGGATTCTTCTAAATGCTTCTGCATTCAGTCTGTTGCGAAACTGTTTTTTGTTGAAATGTGTATAGAAAATCTGACCTCATACAGATACGTAGTTGAAAAAGGGAGGAGCATTTTAATAGTCTTTTCAAATAATCATGGATACTTTTTCTTTGATACTATATCAAAACTTAAGAAGTGGTAGTTTCTTAAGATATATTAATATGGAAATTTAAATATATCTGTGGCTTTTTCTTGTGTGGTTATATTAATCTCCATTTGCCTTGCCCCTTGAAGACCTCTTTCAGTCAAGTGTAATTTGTATCATCATGAGTTGGTCATTTGGAAAAGATTAGTTCACCAAGTTACATGAATCTTCTAAATACTCACATTCTGTGAAATAGGAATTACAATATAAAAAATTCACATTGATTTATATTACCTCCAGTCACATGCAGAATGGCCTTAAATCTTGGGGAGCTATCAAACTCACAGTGATAGATGCTGGTTTTCCCAAAATTATGATTTTAACTTGAAAGCTCAACTTCTATTATGGGCAACAAATACTGTCAAGTTGTTTTCCTTAAAGTGACAGACTCCCTTTGTTCATGTTCAAGAAAATGTCTGCCAAAGACCCAAGCCTGAATTACCATAATTTGTCATTCATTCTTTCCAGTAAACATGGTATTCCATGAAACAAGCAACTTGTTCAGCTTCCAAGTTAAACTGTAGCACAAATGCTTTTTCTCAAGATTACCATTGTACTTCAGTAGTCAGCAGAAATGCCTTATGTATACTTGCTATTTTAAACACAGAATATTTAACATCCATGTACTCAATGGTTGAGATTTAATAAAATTAATAATTTTTACAGATGCATCAAGAACATTCTTTAGCTGGCATTTTTAAAAACCCTATTAAATACTTAAATGCAGAGAACAAACTGGTAGTCGCCAGAGGGGTGGGAGAGGTGGGGAAATAGGCAAAATAGGTAGAGGGGATTAAGAGATACAAACTTTAAGTCATAAAATAAGTCATGGAGATGAAAAGTATAGCACAGGGAATATAGTAAATAATCTTGCAATAATTTTGTATGGTGATAGTAACTACACTTATCGGGGTGAGCATTTTGTAATGTATATAAATGTCAGATCACCATGCTATTTACGTGAAACTAATATGTTAACCGTACTTTAATAAAAAAAAATCCAATGAGTACTAGGACAGTTTGGTTCCGGTGCCTTCACAGGTGTTAAAGAGCTGAGTTTGACCTTTGATACAATTGATGTATGCATTGCCAGAGGGGTGGGGAGATTGGGGGATGGGCAAAATAGTGATGCTTTTGCACCATTGATATAATTGTCAATAGAGTGAAAAAGGCAGATAATGTCTTAATATTATTATGAAAATAATTTTGACCCTATGGATACCTTGGGAGTTTGTTGGGACATGATAGATTATATCGTATTTAATGTGGATACTTTAATAATCATGGCTTATGCTCTTAAGTAGTTTAAAACCCCTGTATATATTTTTGCTGGGTCTTGAGAAGTTGCTTCTGCTTTTCCCATCTGTGATGTTGTCTCAAGTCTGCATAGGGACTAGAGTGTTAGCATTTTAGGAGAAGAACTGCATTAGTTTGGATTTTATTTTCACTTTTTTTCCTCAGGTACAAGTGCTTCCTGAGAGAATTTAGTTGTTTTGGTGTATAGGCACATACAAAATATGCATCCTGTGACCCACATGAATTAAAGCATCTCAAGGAAATTACATGTAGCTGCTGCCTTGCTCCGGCCTGCCTTCTGCAGACTTTTATTGAATATCTAGTTTATACTGTGTTCTACACCAGGGGTGAGAAAGATAGCGTCCTGGCTTCTAGGAGTGCAGGGCAGAGTGTTACAGTGCAGCGTGCTGAGCACAGTCACAGAAGTTAGTACAAGGTGCTCTGGGAGCCTCATAGGACAGGTGCTATGGTAGGTGTGTTGTAAGGGAAGTGTTGGGGCCTGTCTCTGCTAGGGAGCAGCAGGAATGGAGACCTGAAACGAAAGGAAGAACACAGTACTTTGGGGGGCAGGGAGTGGCCAGATGTGGTGGTAACTCAGGCTGGATTTGCAGGCTGTGGCAGGAGAAGAGGACAAGCTGAAATCAGATCATTAAGGGTCTTGCTGGGATTTGATCTGGTAAACCAGTGGCTCCCAGAGCGTAGTCCCCAGACTCGCATATTAACATTTCTTGTTAGAAATGCAAACACCTGGGCTGGCCCTAGACTTTCAGTGACAGATATTTTGGGTGGGGGAGGCTATCTGTTTCACTCATCCAGGGTACTTCTGGGTGGGGGAGAATTGTCCAGGTTCTTCAAGCAGCCTTAAGGTTTTTGAAAGATGCTCCAAGGGCTCTCTGGAAGGTAGCTTGGTGTGGGGAAGTGGGGGACCTAGTGGCCCCTCTGCTTTTGTGGATGTGTTGTGAGCCCGGACTAAAGGCAGTAGCAAGGAATGGGATGGATATACTGGAGGAAGATTCTCAGAAACTTCATAGCTAGAAGATGACTTAAAAGCTGAGAAAATAGCTGTGGTTTGTACTGGGACCTACCAGCAGTCAGGGATGGAAGGGTTTTAAAAGCCATTGCTGCCTTGTGTCTTCAGGGAACATCATTCCCAATAACGAAAGAAGTCAATTCAGATGACTTGCCTGAGCCTCTTCGGTCTGCTTTCTGAGGTTGCTTACTTAATTAGATGATGGCCTCTGGCGGGGTAAAGTTGCTCAGTAGGGCCCAGAGTCTTTGCTGAGCACAGTGTGGGGAATGGAGGCAATGACTTCATGAACATATGCCCCAGCTGCTGGCAAAATTAATATGTAGTATGTGGCATTCAGACTCCTACTGTTGTTTGTTGTCTGTAAGTTGGTCAGCTGTATGCACCCTTTTTACTATTTGAATTTTGCCAGTTGGTGTTTCCATTTGATGTATGTGAGGTAAAGATGGGTCTCCAATTTCAATTACAGTGATTATTCTGTAGAACCTTTATTGTTCAGTATTTTAAAGTTCTTTCTATATCCTGTTTTTTGTTTTACAGGTTTGTAAGACTCCAGGGCCTTCAAGCCGTGATTATGAGATGGTTCCTGAAATGATTGGGAAAACAGACACTTTGCATGACAGTTGAAGAGTGTATGTCTGTGCATATTTACAATTTTTATATACATACACATTTACACGAGAAGACGGACTCATTCTTGCGCACACTTGAAGAGTCTCACAACTGATGAAAATTAATTTAAGAATCAGATGGAGCAACTTGACACTGCTGGGCTCAGGAGCCCAGGGAGAAAAATACATTACTAATGGCCAGTTTTCCATATGGTCTTCACGGGTAAAGAAAGTTTGCAAAAAGAAGAAAAAAAAAACTTGCACAGATCAAGCCTCAAAAATACCTCTCTGGTTTAAAGCAGGAACTAAGTGAGAAGGTGGCTGAGGGAGAAGTGTGATTTCAGGCATTGCTAGGGGTCATGCAGTGGCTTTTGCACTTTAGTTTTCAGTGGGTTTGGTGATTTGAACAAACATTAAAATTCTGGACTGAAAAGTAACTCTTCCTGTGTGGTTATGACTGGAGGAAAAGCAAGTTCAGGTGTGATGGGACAAGTTTGAACAATGAACTGATTCCTTTGCCTTTTTCAGTTAACTGTATTCAAGAAATTTTAATTTATTATATCCCCTTTCCTTTCCTGTATTTCTATAGGATAATATCTTAAAGTAGCAATTGAAACCAATAATTAATGAAATAAGGATCAAGGAACATCCAAGCAAAGCTTTTTCCTTGTAGTATACATGTGACATTTATAAACAGTCTGTGAATGTGAACAGGAAAGTGTTCATCAGCAAAACAGGATAACTTTTTAGGGAAACACTGGGAAAGAACCCTGCTCTTGCCTGTGTTTTTGTTTTAAGGGGTTCTCTTCCCTGTTGAGTTCAAGAAGACCTGCATATAATAGGAGGATTACTTAATGGACTTAATTCTGAGATTGTTTTTTTTCCTTCAAGATGCAAGATGGAAAAATATGTGATCTTTAGGAGCAGAAAAAGGAGAGGTGACTAGGGTAGGGTGGAAGGAGACGTGGCAAGAGACAGAATCCTGCAAGAAGGTTCCATTTTGGTCAGCATGGCGATTTAGTATTCACCAGAGCAAATGCTTAGCCCACTTTAAGAGCTTTGGAACGTCTGGCTCTGCTGAGTGGAGGGGCTTTCCCTGTGCCTCTATGGCACTGAGGAGTGTGCTGGCTTGCGGAGGGGCAGTCAGATGGAGCCCAGCTCTCCCCCGGGACACAACAACCTGCTGGCCAACTGGGCCGGGCTCTGAGGTAGGAAGTGTCTGGTTCTGAACAGTGGAGAAAGAGTCTTTTTTTTCTTCCTAAACTTGGACTGTTGTCTGCACAAACTCTGGTCTGTTTTGCACGGTTTGTGTGCCTTTTTTTCCATTTATGCAATCTTTTTCAGCTTTAGCAGCAGAAATTTGTCTAGTTGAGAAAACATGCCAGAGGGTGGTTTCAGAAGGAAGATGATCCCATGAGCTCTGTTTCTGCATCTGAACTTTTGAAGAGAAAACTCCAGCTCAAGGGATTCTTAAAGCCTTAAGTTACTTGAAATCTATGTATTTGCAACCCTTTGTCTCTGGAATCATATTACACTAAACTGGAATCTCAGGCTGAATGAGAATAACCAAGTTGAGTTAAAAGAAGAAAACTCAGTTTCTTGATCACCACGTATTAACAATGCTCTTTCTCCAAAGGATCAGCCTGCTCTTCCTCTGAAGACTTGAAAATAAAAATGGACCCCATGTTTTTTTTAAGCATTACCTTTTCTTAGCAGACTGACATCATCTTTTATAGAGGAATTTTTTCACTATGCATTCGGTGGATCTTTATAAAATTCTGACCTTCTGATTAGGTCCAGGTCAGTCTTGATTAAAAGGGATTGGGGAAAACAAGGCAAGCCAATCACAAAAATTAGATCAGTCAATGAAAGGAATCGGTTTACATTTTTCAGCATTCAGCATTACTTTTTAAGTAAACAGTTCATTGAGAAAAAGTATGTATGCAGCGGTGGAACATGGGCCTGTCCTTTGCAGTGACTCCAACATCCTCTGCCTGTCCTGGAAGGGACGTGTTCCCAAGAGTGAGAAGGAGAAGCCGGTGTGCAGGCGGCGCTACTACGAAGAGGGCTGGCTGGCCACAGGCAACGGCCGGGGTGTCGTTGGCGTCACTTTCACCTCCAGCCATTGTCGCCGGGACAGGAACACTCCCCAGAGAATAAACTTCAATCTGCGGGGTCACAACAGCGAGGTAAGTTGGGGTTTTGTTTCACTTTGGTCATTTCTGCTGGTAGGTTTGAGCCCCGATTCTGGGGACTCAGAACCTACCTTGCTTCAGTTTCCTAAGATTTGCTGCCGGGTGAGCCTTTTCATACCATGAGTCTGTCTGCTATGTTCCAGGGGGAAGTGTTGGGGCGGCCAGGGGTCTCGGGGCCTATGCCCCTCCCCGAGTTTGTCCGTCCTTTCAGGTACCCCTTGCTCTCCTTTCCCACCGGCAGGGCCACCAGGTTGGGGGGTTGGATTAGATGACCCCAACCAACCTGTGATTCTCTGAGCCTTTGTGGTCACCCTCTGTGCACAGCAGAGCGTTCCTGCCCCATGTCAGACTGAAACAGTGGTCGTGCAGTTGTCTTCGCCTCTCACGGGTAGCATCTGTCTCGCTTTGGGGATGGTTTCACACCTAGCTTGTAGTTCTTGTACTTTGTGGTATATGAACAATGGAACTAGTTGGACCAGAGTTGTAGTTTTTCATATCTCTTGTGTATATTTTATTACATTGTTCTGTGTACCATGTACTCATACATATAGATCTCGGGGGTTCTGAAACAGACTGTTGTCAGTGAAATTCATTCAGCCATGTTTATTGAACATGCGTGTCAGGCACTGGGTTTAAAAGAAGAGGTATACTTGCACAGCATGTTAACAACGTTCAGACTTTGCTGGTATAGTTTATTTGTGTGTTTTCTTATGAGGAATCCATCTTAAAGTGTCATTAGATGGTTATTGAATAATTGTTGGAAAGGAGGAAGAATATTTTTGAAGTGTAGCATACAATGCAGTGTATCAATCTTGAGTGTATGTCTCAATGATTATCTACACACGCAGTCACCCGTGTAACCTCCAGTCAGATCCTGCACCCCTTGCAGGTGCCCACTGCTCTTCCCAGACTCTGCACTCCATTGAGAGGTGACCTAGAAAATGACTTCTTTCACTGGATAAGTTGTGCCTGTGTGCTTCAGCTTCTTGTAAATGGAATCACTGTTACATACTCTTCATGTCTGGCTTCTTCCACTCGGCAACCTCTGTGAGATTCATCCCTGTTCTGTATACTATTAGTTTGTCCTCTGTAATTGATGTTAATTTTCCATTCAAGGAAAAAGTCACAGTTTTTCCATCCTTCTGTTGATGGACATTTGGATTGCTTCCAGTTTTTGGCTGTTACGGCCACTCCTGCTGTGAACATCCACATACATGTCTTTTTGTGGATCTGTGCACTTGTAATGGAATTTCTGAGTCATAGGGGAGGCGTACACTTCGGTTTAGTAGAAATTGCCAAAGAGTTTTACAGGGTGATTGTACCACTTTTATCCCCACCAGTTACAATTGTGTAAGGAGGGTCTTTTGAATTTGAAATTTTTATGTAAAAAAGTGGTTTTATGCAAGGAATTTTGTTTTACAAATGCTTCTACACTTAACTGCATACACACACATATGCATATGCATGAATACATACACATATATATGTCTGTGATTTTGAAGTAGATACTTTCTTAAAAGGTATATTTTTCTAGTGCTATGTAGCAAATTACCATAAATTCAGTGATTTGCAACACCGTGTCTCACAGTTCTGTGGTTCTGAAGTCCTGGCTTGGTGTAGCTGGGTTCTCTGCTTGGTGCCTGTCAGGTCTGGGAAACATGGTGTCCGCAGGAACCGCGATCTCATCTGGAGCTTGGAGCACTCCTGTAGTCTCGTCAGATTGTTAGCAGATGTCAGTTCCTTACACCTGTGAGGACCGAGGCCCTCAGCTCCTAGAGACTGCCCACCATTCCCTGCCATGTGGCCCTCTCCACAGTATGTCAGTTTGTTCTTCAAAAACAGCAGGAGAGCATCAGCTTTAGCTTTGAATTTCTCTGATTTTTCTGTCTCTGAAGAGGGGCTCACCTGATTAGGTCATGCCCACCCACACTTCAGGTGAGGGAGGGGATTATACAGGGTGTGCATGCCAGGGGTGCTATTTTATAATTTTGTGTACCACAAAAGAGGAGCTTACAATTCCCAGTGGCATGGATATTTCACTATTAAAACTATTTCATGTGGCTCTTGCACTTTGCATTTTTACTTCTAGTTAATTTCTATTCTTAATATTTGAATAGGTCTATTTATTGACCTTTTGCCAAGTAGGGTATTCCCAGGATGTGGGACTGTCAGTGCTAAAACTGGGAATGTCCCAGGCAAACTGAGATGGCGAGTTATCTTAGTGTCAAGTGCCAGGCTTGGTGCCAGCCACCTTCCAACACAATTACCTTATGTGGTTTTTCACAGAGACTTAGGGGTACATACCATTATTCCCATTTTAAAGGTTAGCTTGGCTATGAGTTCATACACTTTGAATGGAGGACAGCTGGAATTTGACCCCAGGGCTTTATCATTCTCCTTCAACTTATCTTTAGTTACTTAAGACTAATGTTCCATGCAAGTCCACAGTCCTTTGTGCACAGTTGTGAAATCTAAGGCCTCTCAAAATAGAGAGTTTTTGTGTAATGAATTTAATGGTAGGACCTGACCTGAACTGATAAGGACCTATTTATTGTCATTCTATCACTTCAGCTGCCGAAATGTTCAGTGTTTCATATGGTGCTGCCCAGACCCTGCCGGGGTGTCATATAGTTGATGTGTCTGCCTTGTATTACTTTTCTAAAATTTCCAAAACTGAATTTGAAACTTATCTGGCCGAAAGGATTTTGATTAAGAGATTGTGAGCCTGTATCTTTGTTTAACAGAGTCATGAAAGGAACTTCTGAAGAGTTTTATCTTCTTTTTTTTTCTATTTCTTTTTTCCAGGAAGAATAACATTGGCTCATCTCTTACTTAGTTATCTTCACTCCCTTTCCATCACAACAAGCAAAAAAAACCCGCTTACCCTCTCCACCTCGATACACCCTAAAAACTCTCAAGTGAAGAACTGTTGAAAGATCCTAACCCTATCTCTGGCCATAGGACATAACCAAATTGCAGATTTCGGGTCTAGTAATCTGCTGATTTTACAACAGAGAAACTCAGGAGTGTTTTCCTTCTAGGAAACAACTTCTTACAGATATTATTACTGCCATGCAAGTTAGTCATGGTTAGTACTCATTCTTCATTTAATGGGATTTTCTTCATTTGAGAGCCGACAGGCAGTCCTGCCTGTTTGGTGGAATTAGTTTCATTATAGGGACACCTTCACTATAGGAAGAGTTTCATCTAGATTGTTGGATTTGGTTACTTCTCCTGTGGGAAGGTCGCCCCTACTGTACACTGAACAGAGTTCTGTGGTAATAGTTTATTATGGTTATCAGTTTGTGTGGGTTGGTAAGAGTTACTGGAAGATTGTCTGTTCTTGTTGTCTTAACTTCCTCACCTCCCATTGTTGAAAATGTCATTTATTTATTTTAATTTCCTCCATTAGCCCACTTCAGCGTGGCTTCTTTCCCCAGCTCTGTTGAAATGGTCATGTCCCCGATGACCTCCCGTGACTCAACTCCTGTGTCACTTTACTGCACTTGATGTCTTGGTAGCTTTCAGTTGAAATGTTGAATTTGGAATGTTATCTTCTCTTGTTTTCCAGGACACCAAGCTCTCCTGGTTTTCCTCTTACCTTTCTGGCCTGTTTTCCACCCTTCTTTGCTTGCTCTGTTCACTTCATCTTTAGTGTTGGAGGGCCCCAAGCATGCATCTTTTTCTAGACAACCTCTCTCAGTTGGCTTTAAATCCACCAGTGCTGAAGACTCCCAAGTTTATATGTCCCATCTGCTATCACCTCTAGTTCCAGATTCCGTTCTTTAACTTGATATAAGAGAGAGAAAATTGGACATCGGTCACTAAGCACTTCGAAGTGTACATCATCCAAAGAGCACTTGTTTCCCTGCTGCCCCTTCAGCCACCAAACTTGGTCACCACTGTCTTCTCCATCTTAGTCGATGGCCCAAGAGCAGCAGTCAGACAGGTTACAGTGCAGAAATCTCCCCATCCTTTCCTTGTTCCCAAATCCAGTTATTAACAAGGCCTCCCAGTGTGCCTGACTTGTAAATGAGATCTGACACATGCCTGCTTCTCCCCTCCGCTTTCATTAGCGCCCTAGCACAGCCTCGTCACTGATCCTGTGACTTAAACTCTGCTGTTTGACCCATTGTGGACGACTCTGCTTACAAGTGCATATTTGGTTTCTCAAGTGTTGTTAAAATAGTCTAAAACAGTTTATATCTGATGTGCTTTATCTTTTCTCTTTCCTAAAAGCACTACATGAGATATATCACAATTCCAAAAACAATGTGAATGTCTAGATTATAAGAATGATCTTCTGTGCAGGAGAATCTTAGGTTTCTGTTGTGCTCTGTGGTGGGTCTATAAACCTAGATTTAGCCTCCACTCTCTTTTCCCTGGTTCTAGAAGACCTCTTTTCTAGAAGGCAGTTACTGGGGACTGCTGAGCCTAATCCTGTTTCTGCACCACTGTTCATGGTGATGATCAACTTCCTTACACTTAGGAGAGATTTGAAAAACACTTTAGATTAAAAAACATTTATATAAAATTTAACATTTAAGGATCTGTGCAATAATTCTAGTGAGAAAATTTTGTATTGAAGCCAGTGAAAAGTCACTGCAAATCTTGTATTTTCCTTATAAATTCTTCATAAAAAGTGACTTTCGGTAGGTGTGTGTGATCACCCACTGTAGTATTGTGATAATGGGTGTGAGCAGTAACTATTCATTTCTTGTGGTTTCCCTTTTTGCTCTGTTTTTCCATATCTCCATTCCAAGAAGTTCTAGCTCTACTACTTACCTAGCTGGTGTGGTCCTGTCAAAGTCATTTAAGTCATTAGTTAACTCATGGTTACATTGAAATAATAGTTCCTTTCTTTCAGAGTTGTGAGAATCTATGAGAATGTATTTTGTTGAAAGGGCTTTGAAAATGGTGAATGTCATGCATATAAATAAGTGATGTTAAGTACCTCAAACCCTATTTACTTAACCGTATTCTTATTTTTCCAATCCTTATATTACCTAATACCCTTAAATTGATTACTAGTTTGACTCATGAGGCCAGAGAAGTTGTTTTCTGATTTTTGTTTGACAGTTAAAATTTGAAAACACCTGTGCAGTCAGCAGCTAATTTTTGCATCTCTGTCATGTGCCAGGCGCTGTGTGTGCTTGCCACAGTGGGGCAAGGTAAGTCAGGATTATACCCCTTGGAGTCCAGAGTCTCACAGTGAAAGTGAGCTATATACCTGGATAGCTCTTTCATCATTTGCATTTCAATCTAGTATGAAATGTAGGCTTTCGGTCTTCAAGGAATTAAGGGTGAGGTTCACCCGAAGATTTTGTGAAGGTGATCTTTGAGCAAGACCTTGAGAAATAGTTAGAATTTAGATAGTCTTTTTCTGAGTGGTGTAAGATCAAACCACATTCTGGCCTCAGAGAAACAGTTTCTGTCTTCTTGTGACCTTGGGTTTCCTTTGGCTCCAGCCTGAACTGTTCACACCTCAGCACATAAGCTGTGCCCCCAGGAAGGTGGTCCTGGCATCTGGCTGCACAAGGCTAAGGACCTATGTACCTTTTGCCTGCCCTGGGATAAAATCTCCCTATTGGGTAGGCAGTTAATGATCTTTGCTCTTCTACATACACCGTGCTGTGAAATGTTTGTGGTTTCCAATAGGGATTCTATGCATTGGAACATTCTGTACTTTGATTAATTTCAATGGCTGAAGGTTTAACCAAGGTACATCCTTAATAATCTGACTTAAGCAATACTCAGATATGGCTGTTTGTGTGCTTACTATATCAGCCAAGCTGCACACTCATGTGTTCTGACCTAGCTGAGTTAAAGGTTATTTGCTAGTAATTTCGGCATTAATGACTCACTTTATGTGGCTCTTGAGGTAAAGCAGCCATCGCTATTTATTTGTGTGAGCTTATTTTAGCATGCTAGGTTACCATGCCTATCTTGTTTCCATCCCAAGCAGGCCCTTTAGGTGTGGTATCACATAGGCACACCAAATTCAGAGAGGCCGAACCCAGGTTCTGCTGTGCTGGGCCTGCAGTAATGGAGGAAAATCCTCCTCGGGATCATGCTGCAGATGTAATGGGGGCGAAGCAGTTCACTTTTTATCCTGATAGTCGTAATAAAGACAACAGTAATCAATGTTGGTAGAATGAAAGAAGGCAGAGCTTTTGGTTTGGGTTGCATTAGGAAACTGTTATATTCAAATAGAAGTGTTGAAAAAGTCAAATGTGAAAAATTATTATTCAGTTCAGTGCATGTAATCCACCAATGTGGATAACTGAGAATTGACAGCATTGGCTATATTTAATATATTATGGAAGTAATAGTTTTCAAGAAGTAGCCTCTAAGTAAGCATCAGTCACCATGATACTATAATTGTGCATGAGTGGGCCAAGTTAGTCTCTTGAGACAAGAGTGTAGCCAGTTACTATATACGGAAGGTGTATTTGAGAATCAGCTCTTTTAAATGTGTTTTAAGAATTCTTATTTTGAACAGGGAACTGTTCTAGCAGAGAGGCAGAAATAGGACTATTTCTGCATATTAAGGTCAGAAATTTGTTTCTGGCTGATCTATTTTTATACCAAAGCTCAGTAGTGTGAGTTAATTTTTATCATTGTAATACTTACATGTGAGTAAATGCTTAATAATGAAAAACAGCAATGTCTAACTCCTGTGTCCTTCTCACCTTCTTGTCCTGGTTGTTCACCAGAGGCTTATATTATTGTGTTATTGGTTAATCAGTTTGGGGATTTTGTCTATTGACTTCTTTCCTATCTTAGTAGGTAGAGATTTAGCTTTTCTCTTTCTGGCACTCAATCCAGCTTTTCCCTGCTACCTAATTATCCCAGTATTGCTCTATCATAATAATGAGTTAACTCATTATTCAGTGTTTACATTATTTGAACTGTGCCAATATTTTGACCAGATGGGCCAAGTAGGGTACTAGCACTATTATATTTCCTTAATTGTTTAGCTTTTTTTCCCCCTCATGATAAAAATTCTTTTTTCAGTAGTTTAGTTTCTTTACCTATTGTGAATCTTCTTACGTCTTCAATATGGCTTTACACATTCAGACCAATACAGTGATTTACCAGTTCTTTTTTCCCTTTGGTTTTCTGGAGGTCTCCATCTGGGAATTCTCCTTCCTCCCGCGGCTCTCAGTGTTGGCTACTCAGTGGGCCTGCTGCCCACCTGACTTCCTGAACTTCCTTTTTGCATCAGCTTGGGAATTCTGTTTGCCCCCTACTTCTTTGGGATCCTTTGTTACTTGGATCTGGAATCATTGTCTGTCTTGGTTTAATTCCTTTTTGTTGGGCATAATCTCTAGTATCTTCCTAAAAAATAATTTGTAAGTTGTGAATTTTAAGGCATGTATGTCTAAAAATGTCTTAATCCTTCCTTCACCCTTGATTGATAGTTTGTCAAGGTATGGGTTTCTAGGTTGGTTTCTTCAAAATTTGGAAGGCATTTTTCCATAGTCTTCAAACTTTGCGGAGTTATCTTGAGAGGCATAGTAGTTAAGAGTTCAGGCCCTAAAGCTAGACTTCATTTGAATCCTAGCTTTAATTATATTTCTTAATTTCTCTGTACTATAATCTCATTATTTGTAAAATGGGTTTATAAATAGTACTTTACTCCTACAGGGTTTGTTTTAAAGATGAAATGAGTTTTTGAATGTAAAGCATTAGAACAGTGCCTGGTTCATCATGAGGGCTTTATAAAATTGGCTACAGTGACTATTTTTCAAAATCCTTTATATATGTGACCTTTTAAAATTTTTTAAAAATTTTGACATCTGTTTATCATAGATATTCTGAAATTTAAAAAAAATCATGTTTGGCACCTCTGTGTATGTATGTATGGAGGCAGTTCATTTGATGGGCTTCAGTGTGGAATGATCTGGGGGAGAATCAACTGTTTTGTTGCTGATCGCCAATGTCAGCATCCAAGCATATTTTTCTGGAGTTGTTCAGTTTCTGCAGATAAGGCTTTTCCAGTCACGTATCTGCAGATTTACTCCTGCTGCCCGCATCCCGAGACTAAGGTGTGTGCGCGAGTGCTGGGGCGAGGGGGAGGAGCTAAATATTGTGGAATACTTACTGTGCTAGACCTTATTAGTGCTTGTGTTAGACACCCTTCTAAGAGCTTTAACTCATTCCTGACACCAGCTTTATGGCTTTGAACCTATTATTGTCATCTTTTTACAGAGAAGGAAACTGAGGTACTGAGTTTGCCCATGTAACACATCTCCCCTAATTAACACTGAATTCCTCAGGTTTTGTACTCTTAACCTCTGGGAAAATCACCCCTGTTTTCAGTCCTCCTCAGCAGCATTTTAGCTGTGCCCAGTGTCCTAAAGACTAGTTTCTGAGGTTCACTCTGCCAGGGGAATGAGCCACCAGTGTGACACCTGGGGAGAAGAGCTGCCCTGTGGCATCTTTGGTGGCCCTGAGGGCGAGGCTGCCTGGCTGACCTATTCTGGGTGTGACCGTGCAGCCAGCCAGCACCTCTCCCGCTAGAACCTGCAGCCTCCTTCCTGAGCCCCCCCAGGCCCAGGTCCCTGGGCACCTCTCTGCGGGCACTTTTGGGCCTGGCCTGTTCCATGGACCCAGTTGGCACTCCTCATCCATTTTCTGTCTCCATGCTGTGGTCAGGCCTCCTCTGAGGAGGGCTTTTTTTTGTGTGTCTGTTTTCATGCTGCTCCTTGTGAGGTGATTGATTCTAAGAGAAGGATTAGCATCATCTTTACTTCGACATTTTAAATCAGAAATTACCTCTTGAAATATTTTTAAAGGTTCTTAAATGCATTAAATGTAGATTTGTTTTTCCTGAACAAAACCCAGAATATAATAGAATTATATTTTATTAAGAAAATAAAATTTGTCAAGATAATGGCATTGTTCACTTTTTTCTCTTAGCAATTTTTTTTTTGCTTAATTTTTTTTCTCTTAATGGAAATAAATGATCATGTCTGAAAGTAACTTAGCCACATGGAAAACAGTCTCTTGGGTATTTTTGCCCAAGAGATTGAACAAGAGAAAAGGGTACAAAGCAGTAATTTCTTTGATAATAGCCGTCGAGTGAAGCAGCAGCTTCAAGCTACAGCATGTCAGAATGAGAGTGAACGAGGTTACTCAAGTCCTGAGCAAATAAATATTTCCCTAAGTGTGGACTCTGTATTCATGATTTATTAATAGGTGAACCTATGGATTCTTGAGCCAGTCTGCTTGGGTTTGAGATGAGCCCCTTTCTGTGTGATTTGGGACAGGGTACTTGTCTGTGTTGTGGTTGCATTATCGGTACGGGAGCAGTATGTAACACCTTACCTTCTAAAGGGGTGGTGGCAACTGAAGATGTAACTCAGAGACAGTGTGTGCAAAGGAGCTCAGTAAGTCTTAGTTTTATTTAATTATTATGAGGCTCACTGTCATCCTTTGGTGTTGCACGCATCTGCATTTACTTCTAAGGCTGAAACAGTGGAGCTGTGGCCTCTCTTCTGAAAAGTGGCCTCAAGGTTGCAAAATATGGGAATGGAATGTGAGGCAGGAGGCTGGTAAAGGATTAGAGCCGGGAAGGGTGGGAGGCGCCCTAACCAGGAGGCAGGCTGGGCTTGTGACACCAGTTTTATTACAAGTTTGTGATTAAGGGACTTCAGGCACCTCACCTATGTTATTTCCTTACCTGCAAGGCATTCTTAACCACATAAGCAGAGCTTCTTCATACTACTTCCATTGGAGTCCATGGAACCTGCTTCGTGGCATGGAGCTATCTACTGATTCTTCAGCAGGGAGGCTGTTAGGCGTGATGTAGAAATGGATCTGTAGTGCAGTGGGTGTCATATTCTAATGGGCTTTGGTCTAAACTTGATTAAAGTCATCTCTCTGGGATATGGTCTGGGATTGGGTGGGGAGGATGTGGCAAGGGGGAGACTGCGAGAATCTGCTGTGCAGCAGTTTGGTATTTCTAATTGGGTCCACCCACACGCTTGACTCTGAACTTCCAAAACAAACACGCCTGTGCGTTTTGCCGGAAGATTATGCTGCTGGGTGTTTTTATTGTACCTTCTGGCAACCTACATTTGGTTTCTCTTCCTCATTGTTGATGTTTTATGGAATTCTTACTGGCATTTGTTGTTTTTTCCACTTGGCCTAGTTAGATGTGGTCTACTAAATGCCGAGGAAACTGTCTGTGCCCCAGGGGCCTTTCTTTGTCCTGGAGTAACCCTCCTGTTCAAGCTCACCTCTGACCTCTTCTCCATGCTCTGTGTGAACCTGTAACAATACTCAAGGCAAAACCCAGTTTTGGCTGTCTTAGCTCTAAGCTTTCTTTGCTTAAAATTTTAAAGTTTTAAGGAATTGTTTGTTAGAGCCTTAAAATAGAAAAATAATCAACCTTGAAAATAACATCGTTGTCAGTAAACTATTTTGTAAATTCCTTGGTAGCAGAACTAAATGCTTAATGGCTTTGTTTATAAGAAACAGTAAGTTAATGTTTAGGACTTGGGAAGTTGATTTTATTCATTTTATTTAAACAGTTTGAGAGCAAAAATGAAAATCTTTGATTGTTTATTTGATATTTTCACAATTTTAGATTTTTTTTCCCCCTCTCCAGGAAATTTTCTACAGATGGCATTTGTGGCTAAGTAGAGAGTATTATGCAAGCAACATGACCAAAGAGTTCTTCCTTGTCTCCTAGCCCTCAAATTTTTCTTCTCTCTTCACTAAAAAACCTAATTATCTACTTTATTTCAACATTGAGATCACCTTTGGGGAGTCAGGATCTGTAACGTAAATTGACATTTTTCCCTAATAATAAAAAAAATATTTGTTTACGATTTCAACACCTCTTAAAAAAAAGCATTATGTTTTAGATCGGCACTGTCTAATAGAAACTTAATATGAGCCATGTGTAATTATAAGTTTTTTAGTAACTACATTAAAAAGTAAAAAGATGAGATTAATTTGAATAATATTTCATATTACCCAGAGATT
Source organism: Manis javanica (assembly GCF_040802235.1). Taxonomy (NCBI): domain Eukaryota; kingdom Metazoa; phylum Chordata; class Mammalia; order Pholidota; family Manidae; genus Manis; species Manis javanica. The sequence continues at coordinate 72,709,647 of NC_133168.1, forward strand.
CTAAAATACTGTTTCAACTTATAATCAATATAAAAATGAGATAATTTATACTCTTTTTTTCCTATTAAGTCTTTGAAATCTGGAACATTTCAATTTGAATATGCATATACATATATAGATATGCATGTCTATGTATCACCCTCCAGAACCATTTGAGAATATGCGTCTTGATCTTTTACCCAGAATTACTGAAGTGTATAATTCCCTAAGATAAGGACATTCTCTCATATAACCACAATAGTATACTTATCAACTTGAGGAATTTTAATGTTGAATCAATACTTTTTATGTACTGTCCATATTCCACCTTCATTATATTGCCTTCCTTTAGTACAGGATCCAGTTTAGGATCACATATTGTATTTAGTTATGGATCTTTAAATGCCTTTAATCTGGAACAGTTCTTCAGTTTTCTTCTTTCATGACATTGACAGTTTAGAAGAATACTCCTCCCCTTCTTTAATAGAATGTTCTGTATGTGGGGTTTGTCTGATTTTTATTATTATTAAACTCAGGTTAATCATCCCCGGCTGAATGTTCTGTAAGTGATGTCAGTGTTGTCCCCTTCTTAGGGTCCCACATGTGGAGGCACACAGTACCTCTCTTCCCCTTGTTGTTGATGTTAATTTTGATTGCGTGGCCAAAATGTTGTCTGATTTCCCTGCTGTGTAGTACTGTGTTTTCCCCTTCTATTTGATTGGAGAACACTTTAAAACCATGCAAATTTTGTGTTCCTTATCAGAATTTCCTCCCTGCATTTATCATCCATTGATGATTCTTGCTTGAACTGGTCTTTACTACGGTGGTTGCAAAAATGGTGGTTTTCAACTTCAGTACTTCCTCCACAGAATGTTACCAGTGGATATATTCTATGGCCAGAGCTCCCCATTCTGCACTATTCATCCACCCACCATCTACCCATCTACCTATCCACCTATCCGTCCACTTACCTATTACCAGGATGAGCATATGGATTTCAATTTTTTTCTTCAATGCTCATTGAACTTTATTTATACCCAGTTTTGCTCAAATTGATCCATATTTCACCACTGTGAAAGCCCCTCAGTCTGTCGTGTCCTTTTGATGCACTCCCCTTTACTTCCTGACATAACAAGATGTTTGAGTCTTGTCTTATTCTCACCTTGCCCAGGTCTGGAAACCACCAGTCATTTCTCTGAGGAGAAATCTTGCTTTTGGAGATTAGAGTGGCATGGAATTAGAAACCAAGATCTGGATTCTAGATGTGCTCATTGCTACTGGGGTGTCATTGCTACTAGGCTCTTTTGGTGGATACATACCCACAAATATACATACACATGTACTGTAAAAGTCTGGGCCTAGTCAAGAGGCAGACACCACACAGTGGGTTAAACAGGGAGAGTTGAATATAGGGAATTATCAACTGATAAAAGAGTAACTATAAGTTATAAGGAAACTATATTGTGCCCAAGGGCTGTGGGAGACAGTCCAAGGAAGGACAGACTTGGAAGGGATTCAGATCTCACTGGCGGAGGTGTGTTTCATCCCAACAGATCTCATAATACATCTAGGTGATCACTAGCTGGTGGCATGGGGGGGGCAGTCTGGGAGTAGGAGGCTGTCACAGCAAATGGGCCATGCAGGGGCTGGGAGGAAGGGGCCTTGCAGAAAGAATGGCTATGAGACTTCCTGGACCATAGGCAGCTGGGAGTACAGACAGGTGGCAGGGGCTCTGGTTTCTGTGCAGAACTGCAAAAAGGTTGCTACCAGCCTAAGACTGCGAGGTCACAAGGAGGACTGTGTCGTGGACCAGTGACTATGGCACATTCTACTGGATTTCTTCACACCCACATAGTACCCCCACCTCCAAAGACCCTAGAAACTTTATGAAACCTCTTCCTCCTACAGTGTTCCTCCAGTACTCTCCACTGAGAAGGCTTCCCATCATGCTCACAACAGAGGAGACATGCTTAAAGACATGCTTAATGGGATTCCCTTGTTCATTACAGATCAGACATTGAAGGGTATGTTTAGAGCTGAGAGGTGATAAACTGACACACATGTATGCTGCACATATATATGAATATTTTAGCATTCATGAGTTTACACTAACATTTCCAGTGGCTTCCTGGATTTCAGATTTGTATTTTTTCCTCCATTGTTTGTTCAGTGTCATAATATATCTAGAATAATTGCAAAATTTCTTCATCTATACTAATACAAAAAAACTACTAAAAAGGTGTTATGAACTGAATGTTTGTATCTCCCCAAAATTCCTATGTTGAAGCCATAACCCCCAATGTGATGGCATTTGGAGATAGAGCCTGTGGAAGGTAATTATGATTAGATGAAGTCATGAGGGTGAGGCCTTCATGTTGGCATTGCTGCCGTTGTAAGAAGAGACCTTATTATGAAACCTACCTTGTGACACCTTGATCTTGGCCTTCCAACCACCAGAACTGTGAGAAATGAAATTCTGGTTGTTTAAGTCACATAATCTGTGATAGTTTGTTACAGCAGCGGAGCTAAGACAAAAGAGTTCAGAATCTCCCCGCAGTCCTTCCCACATGCCCCCCACCCCCTCGCACTCCCCACACTAGGTGCACATGGTCAAGTATTGTTGTTCCTAAATTGCTTGGATTAATCCCCCTCCATTCCTCCTTCAGTGTAGTTAAGGAAGTCATTTGAAATACAGTTGGGTTTATTTGTTTGAGGTTCCTTTTAGTTTTGTATTTTTCTTCTTTCTATTCTTGTTTATGTTTTGAATATGTAGAACATTAACATCCATTCAAAAGTAAAAACCACATAAAGAGGTACACCCAGAAAACTGACATTCCTACCCTCTCCACCCACCCTATAGATACTTCATTACTTTCAGATTTATTTTTTCTACTGTCTTCTGAAAAAATAAGTGTGCATGTGTGTGTAGTGTTTTCTTATTTCCTCTTCTTTCTTTGACAAAGGAGAACATAATGTATAGATATTTTTTGCTTGTTTTATTGATATATGGTTAGGTTAGCATATAATGTATTAGTTTTAAGCATACACACACACACACACTCTCTCTCTCTCTCTCTCTCTCTCTCTCTCTCTGCATTGTGTTCATGTACCAGAGTTTATTTAGGCTCCAAGTTTGAACATTTAGGGAGTTTCCTGTAGTTTATAATTGTAAATAATGCTGCACTGAATACCTTGTGCATATGTATTTTTGTATTGTTGGAGGTGTTTCTTCAGGTTCTTAAAAGTAGGATTGCTGCCTTGAAATGTGAAGACATACGCAGTTTTGTTCTATGTTGCCAAACTCTCTGCCATAATGATTGAACCATTTTGCATTCCCACCAGCAATGTATGAAAATGCCTTTTTCTCCTACAGCTTCACCAACGGAGTGTATTATCAAGCTTTTAAACTTTTGCCAGACTGCTAGATGAGAAATGGCACCCCAGTATGTTTAATTTGGATATCTTGTATTATAAGTGAAGTTGAACATGTTTTCAAATATTTAAGGGCCCTTTTTATGTCTTTTGAGTTGTCTAGTCACATTGTCCACTTTTCTGTAGGATTTTAAATCACTTTGCCTTCTTCAAATTTTAAAAGTTCTTTGTTTATTGGGGGTATGTACTGAGAATATTTCCACCCTGTATGTTATGAGTTTGTATCTTTGAGTATGTATCTTTTATTTGTGGTATGTGTTGAGAATATTTTCTGCCTGTTTGTTATTTATCTTTGAACTTTGCTAATACATCTTTTAAATACTTAAAATTTATCTTTGGGCTTCGCTAATACTTCTTTTAAATACTTAAAATTTTTTACCTATCAAATTTATCAGTTTTTTAAATTGTATCTGGATTTTGAGTCTTAATTAGAAAGCCTTTTCCTATATATACTTCAGTTACTCAGGAATTCACCCTTATTTTCTTTAGGTTCAGAAAAAATTCGTATCAAGTTACTGCTAGTAAAAAAATCAACGTATACTTTGTACTTGTTATGGAATCTCTTATCCATGGCTTCCTTACAACAGGATAGATGGTAATTAAGCACTTCTAGACAGCAGCCAGTTTAGTTTTTACCTCCTGAAAATAGAGAAACTAAAGAACAGAGAGATCACCATTCAGATAAAGTTAGAATTTTATCAGTGCCAGAAGTGACACTATAACTCATTAAAAAAAAAAAAAAAGACAATTGATTTCTTCATCTATTTTGAGCCCCTAAGACTACACACCCTTTCTGAGATTCTTGTTTTTTAACTGGGCACTTTTGTTTAAGGGGTTTTCTTCCTCATTTCATAAAACATTTTGCCAAGTCTCACCTATGTCTCAGAGCTCTGGCTGTTTTACTGCAGGGTCAGGGTTATACAGAGAGGTTCCAATTCCTTAGCCTGCTCTCCACGACCCTGAGGAGAGACTTCAGATTGTGATGACATATGTGCGGAGCATGCAGGAGACTTAGAAATAAGTTCTCACCTCTGTTTCTCTGCAGAGATTTGTATGAAAGGCCCTCTTTGCTAATGAACTTAGCAGTCCAAGGGCTGGGAGGGAGCAGGTTCCCCTCTGTTACTGAAGAAGTGGAAATAATGTTGTGATTCGTTTTCATACAGTGAAAAATGAAGATGGGGGCCAGGGAGCAGTGAGTTAATGCTGAGCCATCATCTCTAAAACCGCCATGTGATGAGGGACCAGAGCTAGTGGGAAGGAGCCCTGGGTTCTCTTCAAGCTCTCATAGTCACTGGATGTGGGATATCCACCGGCTGCTTTCTGACCTTTCATTTTCTTTATCTTAAAATACAAGGTGGCCCCCAAGACCTTTTTCAGCATAGGGTTCTAAACTCTAGTTTTTTATTTCCTATTTTTAATATATTTGTTACATTTCCAAACTGCTAGGCACTTTTGAGATTTTGTCTATTTTTTAACCAAACCATCACTTCCTTCTAAAACTTTTTTTTTAACGTTCTTAGTCAGATAAGTTGGTTAGTACATGATGTTTTTTCATTTCTGTTTGAGTGTAAGCTACATAGGATCAGAGACTTGACTTCCGCACATTAAAATAAATGGTTAAGAAGTGTATTTCTTGGTGTGGCTTAGTTCTAGGAGGGGAAGTCAATTCTAGGGGCTTAGTGACATTGAGGTAATATTGTGCCTTAATATTTAAGGTTTACTACCATATAGAACAGTAACTTCAACTTGTTTCATGATCCTAAATTATACCCTTCCATAATTATGGCCAGAGGTCATGAAGATTCATTGTTGGACGTAGGAAGGATTAGGTGAAAGAGTGGCTTGATCCTTACAGATCCATCCCAGCAACTTGTAAAACAGCTCAAAATATGGTAATGAATTCATAACTGAAACCACATTCAGTATCAGCCCCCCAGCTTATTTTCTGCTGTTTCATTTGTATAATGGGATTTCCTTCATCTCCAAAGAATGGAGACTTTAATTATTAAAAAGAAAATCCATTCTCAGCTAGTATAACATTTATTAGAAACATTTGGCCCTATTGTTAAGCAGCAATCTTATTTTTTCATGTGGAGAAAGAGTCAATTAAAGTTTCAAAGTTGTGAACCATAACCAGATGGGTAGCTCACATCCCTTTTTAATGATCAAAAGTACAAAACCATATAACAGTCAATGGTTATAATGGATTTAGTTTAATCTGGAAGAAATGCCAGGACTTTCATGTAGGATGAAATTCATTTAAGTTCCATGGATTTACAATTACTACTATAAATAGAAGGCTTCTTTTCTAGAATAGATTTATACCTGGCAAGTCAACCTTTCATATTTTTTCCTAGTGAGGATGAACTTGCAGCAATTGCTTTACTGTTGACATTTAAAAAAATAAAAATACCAGTATGTAAAATATTTTGACCCTAAATTTTCATGTAACTCTTTTGAAAAATACTAAGCTTCTTCTGTGTGCTAGCTACATGCCACGTGCTGTGGTTATAGAGGTGAATAAAAGGAGCTCACATTTTATTAATTATGGTACAATTTGGTTACAAGCACAGAAAACCTACTCGTATCAGCTTAAGCAGTTAGTAAAAGGAACATATTGGCTCATGGACTAAAAGCATCTGAGGGATATCCGGTTTGAGTCATAGCCGGGCTCATGGGACCTGGCCTCTCGTCATCTCTCCCTCTGTCAGTGTTGGCTTCACAGGCAGGCTTGTGCAGCATGGTTGCCCTTGGCAACCACCCATCTCACTCCAGTGAAAAAGAGAGACTGCTCTTTCCCAGTCAATGTGCTGGGCTTGACATTTCCTCAGTGGGGTTAGTCCTGTGCCCAAACTTGTACCAGTCACTGTGTCCAGAGGATCTGGCTGGCCAGGCCTGAGCAACGTGGATGGAGTCATTCCTTCTAGTAGGTAGGTTGAGAGGGGGGATGGTGGTCCAGGGGGAAAGTTGAGGCTCTGCCCTGGAAGCAGGGAATGAATGAAGCCTGCCTTACAGCCTCTGCCCTCAGCAGTCCACAGCGCAGTGGAGGAAGATGGAGTTTCAGCAGCAATAATGGTAAAGGCTGCTCTGATGGAGAAAATACGGGCACTGTAGGGGCAGGAGCATTTCAGTACAAATCATTAAAGTCTAACGAGTAATTATCAAAAACGTATACGTATAATTACATATTTAAAGGAAACATACTTTGGTGAAGGAGCTTGCCATTTAACTTTATTTTGGACATTCTTGGGCAGCAAACACATTGATCAGCATCTGTCAGCTCTTCTGGGTTGGTCTGTGCAGGAAGAGAACTGACTGCCCTGTGAGTTCACTGAGGCCCAGGGCAGTGATGTCGCATCTGCATATCCCCTGGGGCACTGGACATCCTAGCCTTAGGCTGGTCCAATATTGCAACACTGAGTCAGTACCTTAAGTTCACCTCTGTTCGGGCGAGAGGCGGGTGGGATGCACAAGACCCCAGTGCCTGCTCTGAGGCACAGCCAGGACCCTGGAGGGATCAGAGATGCAAGAGGGGCTTTGCGTGTGCAGGGGTGATCACAGAACATTTCCTGGACAGTGTGGCTTCTGGGATAGGCCTCGGCTGTGACAAGGTTCCTCCTGGCTAAGGGAGCACTGTCTCACTCAGTCTGCGACCTCCCCTCTTGGGAGTCCCTAGGGACTCCTCTTCTGCCATGGGGCACAGCTCTCCGTGGTGAGCGAGCATGCCCACACCCAGGTGTGAGGACTAACCGAGAGGCGTCCCAGGCTCAGGGAACATTAGCCCAGTGGCCAGGTGAGCTCAGCTGAGGTCGACGTACTCCTGGGCACCAAATGGCTCTTGCATGAGGACAGAAGCAGGAGTGCGGTCTGACCTGGACCTGGGGGTGTTGCTCGTCCTCTGATGGTGGCCCCAACATGCTGCTGAAACTGCAGTGGCCATTAGCAGGCATGTTCAGAGATCTGTCGTTTCATTTGGGGGAGTGTACAGTAGTAGTTTGGTGATAAGTGAAAATGCATTTTTCTGGGAAGGAAGTTTATCAGAATTGTTTTGTATTTAGTTAGCTACTAGACTCAGCAAACATCGAACAGTAGTGTAGATATTCAAGTTATAGGGCCACTCCTAACTGTTGACTGCAAATCATTTTACTGAATTAAGTCTTCATTAATAGTTTTATTTTCTTAAGTTTGTCTTAAGGGACTGTCCTTCCCCACTACCCCCCATGTGCTCCCTCCTGTGCTCCTGTGTGTGTGTGCCTGTGGGGAGCATGGGGTCAGGGTAGGGCATGCACACATGGAGTCACATGGGAATGGCTTTGCTGGTGTTAATCCCTCTTAGAGGAATGAGCTGGTTCCACAAAGCAGCCTGCACTCATTCCCTGAAACATCTGCCCACCCAACCGCCTGGGGCCCTGCACTTTCTGTGAGCCCTGTCTAGCTTTCCACCGCTCCACTCCGACCTACCCGCGGGCCCTCCCTCCTCATGTGGAGCTGTTGCTTTTATACACTGGGACAAATGATGTCAGTTTTTGGGACTCCACCTACTCCTGCCTTTTCTCTGAAGCACTGGCCAAGTCTCGGAGGGTCCCCGAGGGCCCTCCCACCCTAGCAGCTGTGACTCTGCTGTCAGGTATCTATCACCTGTTGTCTGTACCACTTCTGGGCATACAGCTCATTGGCTTCTGTTATTCTGTGGGGTGTCTGCACATCATCCTTCTCTGGTCTGTGGTATTTGAGTTAGAGCCTTTGAGGGACTGCCGAGCTGCTAGAGATGGCACAGAGGAAGTAAGACTGACCAGTTAGTCACATGTTAAGGCTGCCTTTATTTTGCACACGTTTAAGAAACTGCTGCACTTTAAAACGATTGCTTTACATAAGCTTGTATTATTTATCAACATGAGTCACTTCTTAACTTTGTTGTTCATTTGTACACACTTTAGATCTGAACCCTGAAAACTAGTGTTTTGTTTCTATAGCCTGGGTTGTCTCTGGAGGGAAAATATCTCCGTATGGCTGATCCATACAGGGGAGTAATTGCATAGCTAACTTGGTATCTTTAGCATGTAGGGGTCCAAGAATAATGAAACAATGAATTATATAGTATGTGTTTTAGATTTCATATTTGGTACTTTCAGGTGTAAGTGCAAGATCATGTGCTCAGTTATCCATATGAGTGACCTTTTGAAAGAGCCATTTAAAGACACTATAGTGTAAAGAAAGGGCTTGGGGTCACACGGGGCCCTGTAGCCACTCTTGGTTCTGTCACTTACTAGCTGTCTCATATTCAACACTGTTTCTTAGCCTTGAGGCAGGGATTGTAAAATCATGTAGGGCAGTTGTGAGGATGAAATAGGATAATGTATAATTATCTTATATTTAAAGTATCTGATACAGTGTTTGACCCTGAGAAGATGCTCTGTAAATCATAACTGGTAGGCTTCCTGTATAGTGAGCAGTGAGATTAAAAATAAACAATATGTGTTGGAGCCAAAACTTCTAAATTTGGGGATACTTATTCACAGTTATCATCCAGTAAAATCATCAAATTAGTGTTTTGCTGTCATATACATAGCACTGTGTCTGCTGCCAGGCCTGCTTCCTCCAGGACTGTTCTAACAGCGCAAGCCCCAGATAATAGGCGAAGTTGGACCCCTGCAGCGCAGCTCCAGGTGATGGGGAAGATGGACCCCTGCAGCCCAAGCCCCAGGTGATGGGGGAAGATGGACCCCTGCCTCTGGGTGTTTGGTGATGGCATGTTCAGGGGGCCTGAGGTCATAAACAGCTGACCCCAGGAGGGATAGACATTTTGCATAAACTGTGCTTGCATAGATGTGCTGAGCTTGGAGCTGCTTATGAGCAAGTCTGGGCTTTGTCTGTGTTTTTATCTGCAAAGGGAAGGAGCTCTGACTCTCAAAGTGAGATTTGCCCTGTTCCTGTCAACGAGTGAAACAGGACTAGAACTCAGATTCTGGGTGAAACAGGATCCAGAGCAATGTTACAATTTAGCCTCTCCAAATTGTGCCCGGTTAAATCATTATTGGTATGCTTTTTCTTTTTGTGTGTTTCTTACCAAAAAAAAACACAACTCAGGTTAATTCTGGGAGTGGGGCATGATGAGGAAAAGACTACAGGCTCTTCACTGGCTTTTAAAAAAATATGTCAGGACAAATAATTTGACTTAAAATAAAAGAACTATTAAAATGAAGTACATGGAAAAAATATTAGTAAAATGAAGTATGTGAACCATTTCTTTCTGTCTAGCTTATCAAATATAAAAAGAGTCTGTATGGGCTTCTTTTAGTGTAAATGGTCCAGTATTTTGTGTGAAGATTCATTTAGGCAGAGGATTTTATGCTGGTCTAGACTTTTGGCATTTGCTGAAGCAAAACCCTTTGGTTTTTCCTTTTCCTTTTTCCTTCCTAAAATTAAAATAGGGCTTATATGTCTATCCTTTACTCATGACTGGGATAGTTATGGTTCTATAATTCCCTGATCTTTGCTAGATGCTAATTTGGCATTGGACTTAATATGTATGTATATTTTTTCCCAAATTTTGATGTATAATATGAGCATAGCTGTGTCAAACGTGCAAGATAAAGTCATTATGAAATCTTAGAATGCAGAAATATCAGGTAGGTTTTTTTGTCTGTTTTAGATTTCTTTGGGCAAGCAACTTTTTGTTGCACTTTTTTCTAAAGTAACTCATTGCAATAGAATATGGTTTGTGTAGTTTTCAGTGAATTGGAAATTCTTGTTTTCTTGCACTGCAAGGGTAATTGATGTTAATAAAATCTGAAGCCCTCAAAATATTCCAAAGTCTTCTGAATCGTTAATTATCTCAAGTAGTTTAGTTCATTGCCTTATATTGCATTGTATAATATTTGTATGTATCATATATAGAACTTTCTCATTTACATATACATGACCCATTAACACACATACAATTATAAATATAGAAATATAAAATACATGCATGCCTTCCTGATCTAATCACTTCTTCCCATTCTGTTGCTCACCCCAGTCTGAGGCAACAGCATCTCTGGTTGGGGTTAGTGCACTACCTAACCAGTCACTTGTTTCATGTCTGGACTCCCTTTAGTCTACATAATGGCCGCCTAACATTTCCAAGCATTAGGAGTTTCCCTTGCCCCCGACTTGATCAGCTCCTGACCTGCCAGTGCCTCTGACTTCATTCTGCCCCTCACCAAGATGCAGTCCTGTGCACTGACCTTGGAGGGCCTGAGGTCCTGACCTCTGCTCCCTGTGCCCGGTTGGTGCCTTCTAGCACTTAGATGCTGCCTTTTTTAAGGTTGCTGCCTAAGAGAGGCCTTTTCTGACTGTGCCATGAGTTATCCCATCTCCAGCTTTTTTGCCTATCATAATTAGATTTCTTTTTTTTTTGAAGTAATATTTGGATTATATTACCTCTCTGGTTAAGATTCTAGAAGGGTTTTCTAAACTGTTAATCTCATCAGCTGCAAAAACCCCTCCTTGGATTTTTTCTTGATTTACTCTGTCATTGAGCATTTATGTTCTACACGGTGTGCCTGGAGCCCCTTTCCTTCCTGAGATTCTGTTTCTAACATTTAGTCATTTAAACAGCATCACCCTAAACAGACAAATGTCATAAACCCCAAATGCTGACTGTATGTCTGATTGTATGCTGTGGACTTCCTGTGTTTGTGTGTGCTTTTACTGAGCTCAGGTGGGTGTGAACTTTTGTACTTGTATTTCCACCTACATCAGATGGTCCTGAGTTGTGTGGCACTGAGTCACACATGCTCTCGCTTACACAGGCTCCTCGATGAAAAATTGGAGCAAGGTGAAAACTGGACACTTGGTTAAGCCGGGTCTCAGAGTCCCCCTCCCTCCCTCAGCCTTGTGTCCTCACGATGGCATTTGTGTCTTGCTTCAGCAGCTCTGTGCGGGTCTGTTCTTGACGGTGAAGCTGAGCAAGACTTCGAGGGTTGCTCCTAAGCGGAGGAGGCTCAGCCACCTGCTTAAAGCAAATTAGCAACAGTTGAGAGTAAGACTTGCCATCACCTTAAAATGTTACTGTTTCATTTACAGTTTTGGTTAACATGTTGTGTTCTTAGAGATGAAGAAGCCCTGGTGGCATTTCCTGGGAAGAGCTCTTGCTAGATGTGCTCCATTTTATGACGGTAGTTTACTGTGGTGCTTGTGGACTCACAGACCTGGCTACCCTGTGCAGTCCAGGGACCATCTGCCTTGACAAAGCTGAATTTGTCATTTTTAATGATTAAGTAGCGTTTTTTCATACAGCTGTATCATTGTTTGTTTAAGTGTTGGGGGCATTTAAAAAGTTTTTTCAAGTTTTTTTAATAGTAAATAGTGTTACTCTTCATATAGATTCCTTTGGGGTTTTTTTTTAGAGCTGCATTCTCAAAAGTGGGAATAATAGGATTAATGATTTGAGTAATTTGAAATGGTTATTGCCTATTTCCAGATATTTTCCCAAGAGGATTGGCAAAATGATGACCACCAGATTTTTTTGAAGACCTCTGGAGTCTAGAAGTTCTAGATCATAAGAAGTCTTAATGGGGTTTTTCTGCCTAATTAGGGTTATAAAGTAGTATATTATGGTTTTGTTTGTATTTCTTCATTTACTAATTAGGTTGAAATTTTTAAATCTCAGTTTGTCACCTATAGGGACTGGTACTAGTTCTTCAACTTTTGGAATATAGAAGATTTTATATTATATCATGTTTTCTCCACCCATTATAATAATGGGTTAAAAAAATTTTTTTAATCCTGTTTTATCTTTAATCACACCCTCCATATTTCTAACAATCACATTTAGCTTTTATGACAGTTAAATACATAAACCTCTTTATTCTAAATTTGTATTATGACTTAAATAGTAAAGGGAAGGCAAATAAGTTTTCTTTTTCCTTCAAAATATTCTTTGGTATTTGTGCCTACTTAATTTTGCTGATAAATTTTACTATCTTTTTTTACTCCTAATAGCCAGGGCTATGGGGAACAGCAGGTTCTAGCTATGAGAAAATCTGGGCACCAAGGAAGGGTGAGCTAGCAAGAAATCTCTGCATGGGAGTGGTGGGAATCTGTGGCAGGTGGCCAGTTGGCCTCCCGAGACTAGCCCCGGTAACGGGTCGGCTTCCCCGGTCCCTGCCTCTAGTGACTCTACCAAAAGCTTTCTACTGAGAGTTTTATAATGTTCAGACCTACGTATTAACTGGGCACATGTCTCCGTTGCTATATTTGTTATTCCAGAAAGAATCTTCGTGTGTCTTTCCATTTCTTTATCTCTCATTAGGGTTTTATAATTTTTCTTTAAATGGATTGCTTATATCCTACCTTAATTACTCTTATTGCAAATGTGATTGTTCTACAATTTCATTTCCAGTTCCTGTAGCTATCTGTAATTTTCTCAAAAATTTGAACCCATAGAACAAACATTCAGTATGTATATAAATTTTAATACTTTATAAATTGAAAGCAGTGTGCTTAGTAAAATTCCAAATGCATTCTCATTTCTACTGTACGAGAAAACACCTTTCCAACTTCCAGCTATGAATTTATAGCTTCTTTAATTAGTTCAAGATCTTGTTATTTCATGGTGTTTGTGGAGATTCAGATAGTGAGTGTTAAAATGCTGAATTGCTCATCAGTTGACATGTTCAAATCAGTGGTACTTCTATTTTCTGTCTTTAAATTTTAGACCCCTGAGAATAGATTGTTCTTAAAGTCCTTACAAGCACTAAAATTCCTTCTTTTCTGGAGATTGAAACAATGAATTCTCCAACAATAAAACTCTTCTACACAAAACCTTTGACTTTGAGATTCTCTGAAGTGGTTTTATTTTATGTGGGCAGTTGTTGCCTGCATCAGAGACCGACTTCCTCTCTGAGTCATCCACAGTGGTTGCTGTGGAAATGGGCTGCAGAATCTTTCAGGGAGCTCTCCCTTTGACCCAGGGGGTGCTGTGTCCTTACCCAGAAGGTCTTTGGGGTTCTCTACCACCACTGTTTGCAAAGGAGCACCTCTGGAATTTTTAGGGTAGTTATAAAACCACTGTACCTTAGGGATTTTATTAGCATATTATTACATCTTTATTTTCCCCAGTGTTTGCTCATCTTGGAGAAAAGTATTTAATTATTGTAAGTTGACAGAAAGAATGAAGTAGTGAGGAAAGAAGCTGAAGTGTGAGTAACTTCATGTGTTTTAACTTCTTCTAGTTCATCTCTAAGGTATTTGGAGAGTGTCCAACTGCAGGATGTCATTACAGAGTGAATGAGTTGGGGGCCATATTCTTGTGTACCAACTGGCCAACATTTTCCATGTGATGTCACCAAATTTGCTGGCTGGTATCACTGAAACAAAGACAAAACTGTCTTCTTGGACAAACTTGGAATGTGTGTAGTAAGTAGACAGCAAAGTGTCAGTTTTCTCTTGTTTCAAAAAAAAAAAACGCCAAATACTTATAGAGGTCACTTGTTGACAAATGTGAATAAAGGATAAAACATTTGTCCTCAGGATGCTTGTCTCCAGGTATGAGGAAAGATGCGATGAAGTGAAGCTGCAGCTGGGCAGAGGTCCGCACATATGTTCCAGAAGCCTAATGAGGGGAATTTTTCCGTGTGTGGGTCAGACCAGTTGGGTTATATACAGTTTTGAAGGGTGAATAGAAGTCTGTGAGGAGATTGGTTGTCCAAGCATCAGTGCAGTAGGGGAGGAAGCTGGTGAGTAGATGGGGCCTTGTGAACCAGCCAAGGGACTGTGTTGTCCTGGGACGATGGTAAGCAGCTGAAGGAGCAGAAGCAGGGGGTGACCCTGATGTACTTGCATTTACAGAAGCTCTTGTGTGTTTGTAGGTTTTGAGGTGAAGGAGAAGAGGGATTGGGAGCTTGGACTTTGGGCTTTTGTAGGAATCCATGCAGACGGTGGGCTCAGGCCATGACAATGGGAATGAAGAGGGCAAATTTGAAAGATTCAGAGGAGGTCAGAGTATGGGATTGCTGGCAGGTTTGATGTGGATGGCAGGTAAGGAGGAACTCAGGAAGACTCCCAAATTTATGGACTGGATGTGATTGACAAAGGTAAAGAATGTGGACTTCACTTTGGGACATGCTGCATTTCAAGATCAGGTAGGATACCTACTAAAAATTAAGGTTCAAATTCATACATACAATATGGATGAATCTCAAGGACATAGTGAAAGGAGACAGGTGATTTCATACACAATATATGATTGCATTCTAGAAAAGATAAATCTGATCCATTGTGTCAACAAATCAATGATTGTCTGGGGGGATTGAGTGGGCATAGGTGCATTAGGATTATTATGGGTGATGGAATCTTGATTGTGATAAAAATTCACTGAAAGGTAGACTTTTAAGATGTGCCTTTTATATATGTAAACTGTACCTTAATAAAGTTGATATTTAAAAATTCGTGTTCAAGAGGGATGCTTTCTTTAATGAAAAAACATGACATTATTAGCAGTTAGTGTTACGCAGCAGAGATGGGCAGAGGGCTGTCAGGCTTAAATCCCAGCAATTAGGCGAGAGTCATTTGTTTGTGGTCCTACTTCCTATAGGCATTTGAAATATAAACCTTAGCTTCCAGCTGAAGGACTACTGAAACAGTCTCTTTCCCAGGAATCCCTCTTGCTATACAAAGCATGTCTGAGGATGTAATGACCACAGTAAGCTCACCAGACCCGAGATGCCAGGAATTCCAGTAGAATAGTGGAGAAGGAGCTGTGGTTTCCGCTATTGTTTTTATTGGCCAGAAGAGCTACACGTTTTGCTGTGATCCTGTGCCCAGAAAAGGAAATGTCTCCTGGAACCTAAACCGTTCCTGTGCCAGAAGCCTCATGTTGCCCTGCCCCACCCCGCCGTGGGCGCCGCAGGGCCCGGACTTACCAGGACTCCCGCATGCCAGGCTCTTTGCAGTTGCTGGGTTGGTTGGCCAAGCAAGGTGAAAGCTTTCATGTCCATCTTTGCTGCTTACTGAACTCTATGACCTCTTGATCTGTTTCTTTGTAAAATTTAGGATTGCAGTTATTCATGGCTCTCTGAAGGTCCATCGGGGTTGCAGTTCCAGTTAGAGCATTTATTAAGTTGGGGATGAGCTTGGGCATATCACTTAACCTTCGGTTCACTTCTGGGAACTAGATCATGATGAAGTCTATCGTACCTACCGCTGTTGAATGACCTGGGCATTAAATAAGAGGGTTTAATCAAAGCTCTGAAAATTTTAAAGCATCATGCAAATATAAGTTGTTTTAATATTGTAAGTCCAGAGACTATCCTGATTTTCAGCCTTTGAACCCTTCCCATGCCACCCAAAGATGTGTTCTCAGAATTTTCTCTGTAAAACCACATGGGGGTGTGGGTGGGGAAGGGGAGAGCAATAGGACCTGAGAAACTTTGAGAATTGTTTTAAGTAGACTTTGTAATCATATAGCTGTATGAACTCTTTTTTAGAGGCAAAAGTAATTCTGTTGTGTATATTTTAAGTGTGCTTTGTATTGTTTGTGTCAGAATTTTTCTCAGAACACCCTACCCTTGCCCTACTAAGGTATGTCATTTATTTAAACAAACTTATCAATCCTCATGGTAATGTTTATTTTTGTGTGTGGGGGGAGGCAGGGGGTGGGAGGGAAGACTTTATTTAATTGAATTGGTCCATTTGGAAAAAACTTACTGATGTACATGGATTCATGCCTTGCTTAGGTAGTTAGCACCTGTTTTGCAAAGACAACTCCAGGGTGGGCATTTCTCAGTGTCCTTTTGGGTAATTAGATAATAACAAACGGATCTGTTGGTTCCTGCAGTAGAAGTGTCCTTGATAAGCTTGTCACATGTCCTTAGCATTGGGTATAAAAAGACCTGTGAAAAATGGTTCTTTACTCAAAGGGGTCTTACTTGAAGGTGGGAGACACATTTATAGGTCAGTAAAATAGATCAAGAAAAATCCTACAGTAAATGAATGCCTGAAGCACTGTGATAATTTAGGTATCTCCGATGATGTCAGAGAACACTCTTCAAAAGCAGTACATTTGAATTGGCTCTTGAGAGGTGATGAGTTCTCTACCCAAAGTATGGGAAACAAGTGAGGCCAGCCCGGGCACTTGGCAGGGATGTGAGAAGGCAAGCAGCTGGTGGGCAGGGCCCGGGAGGAGGGTTGGAGGCAGCAGGCCGGGTCTCCAAAGCCAGTGCTCATCTAAGGCGCCCAAGCTTTTCGTGGTAGACAGCAGTCAGCTACATTCATTTCAAGCACATTTCTCCTCAGTATGGATTCTCTGATATTAAATAAGGAGTAAGATGATATGCTTTTGTTAAAAGGTAGCTTTTCATAGGAAGGTTCTGCCTCTAATTTATTGTTTTTATTTGTGTACATGTCTGTGCCCATCTACCCTCCCGTCCCCTCATTTACCTAGCGCTAAACTCAGAGAAAATGGTGATCTCATGGTTGGCAGTGGTATGTGCACGTGGAGCTTGGGGGAGACACTCCCTCTTTTCTAAAAGAAAAAATCTTTCTTTGATAATTACTGCTTTATTCCTTCCTACGAACATATATCAAAGGCAGATAATATGATTTCTAACTTGTAAATTGAAGATTTTTTAATGACCTGAATTTATCCTCTCTTCTCAGGTAAATAGACCTCAGCATGAAAGGTTTCCATTTTTGTGTAATTATGTGATGAGTTCTGTTTCTATGCTCTATTTTTTTTTTTAGTGATTGCTCTAAGGACTGTAGCATTTATCTTGTGTTTATCACAGTATATTTTAAGTTAATACTGAATCACTTCTGGTAAAATACAGGAGCCCTGAAGCAGTATAGTTCCACTTATCCCCTCTCCTAATCCGTAGTACTGTTGCCCCAGGATCTCGCCTTTACTTAGAGGGAGATTGGAACTGTTTGGAGGGTGTGAGCAGCAGACAATCAAGAGTAGCTATTGCTGTTAACAGTGCCACCAGGTCCATTGATTATTTGAATAGAGTAGTATTTAATTATAGTTTTAATAAAATTTTTAAAAATTGAGTAGAGTCTTTTTCACAGTTTAAAAATAGCAAGGTGTTGCCTTTTAGCATTCAAGGAGATGTGCATTAGGCCCAGAAAGAGAACCTCAAAGCCCATTTACAGTGTTCCAGACCATCTGGCTTTTCATTCGTTTCTCCTTAATTGGTAGATTAGTATTGTATTTCACTTAATCAACAGTAAATCCCTATTTTATAACTTGTTCTTCAAATCAGTTGACATTTTAAGTGTTTTCCTCTTCTAGAGATGCAAGCTGCCAATTTTGTATTTAAAAATAATACATATACATTTACCTTGTAAAGATGAGACCTCTATAAAAATGTATGGAGTACAATGTGATTGCTCCTCCCGGAAGTTAGGGAAGTCTCTTGGCATACTGGAGCTGCTGTCTTGCCACTTTCATGTTTATTGCATCTTTTCTTTCTAATAGAGTATATACTCCTCTAAATTATGCCAGCTTCCTCCTGATGTTAGAGGTTATCTTATAGATGAGTCTGTCTTTTCTGTTTACTTCTTGTGGCTTAGAATATTTCCCAGTCATCAACCTAGAAATTTTAGGTGGATTATTCATTTTGCCTCAAGAATATTCAAGCTCTGCAGCTTTCAGGATTTCTTTAGTAGTTATAAGGCTGATTTGAGATGATTCTTATTGGATTCTACACAGAAGGTCCCTTAGCATCATTGAAATAGCTCTGTTGCATAACTGTTCTGTTTAAAAATAACAGTTGAGCAGCATCAGCTCTTGCCCAGGGATATGAACCCACACTCTTCTGGTTATTGTACTGACTCGGGCCACAGACTGGCTTCCAGTATGTCCTGCCAAGTGATCCTTTATAGAAAACGCCACACTTGTTCCAGTGAAGTCTGATACTGTTGTAGTCCCCGACAGCACAACAGACAGACTGCACTTGGTGTCTGTCCAGGTCTGACTTGCCAACACTGAGGGAGTTTTGTAAATGTATTTATACTTCTCTAAGATCTTTGGTGCCTGGAGTTGTAGATTGTCTACATCTGCACTAACCCATACACAAAAGTTGTTGTTGTGTAGTAGATCTGACTTGAAGAGTCAGATACAAAGTCACAGTTTCTGTATTTGGGGCCAGGGTGTGTTTTCCTGCTATATGCCGTTATAATTAACATTCCTTTTATGACCTCTTTTATCACATGAAAAAAACGATAGACTCTCCCCTTGCTTGCTATATGTGCAAGGCTACAGTAATCTACAGGGCCTAAAAATAGGCAGGTAATTGCTCTGTGATCAAGATGTTGAGATTCTGAGATGACTTTCTTAGGCAATATGTTAATGTATTGCAGATTGTGCAAAGGAACAAATACTGGTTTATGAATCACTGTTGCATCTTTGTGGGCACCTATATTTTATTCACTTGGAGGCCAGCTAGACCTTTGTATGTTGTATTTTAACTCCTATTTCCATTTGAGTTTAAAGATAAGATAGTCACATGTATTTTGTTTTTATTAAGTCAGTACACAGTTGGTATTTGCAAAGTCATACTTTAATGAATGCATGTTAAAAGTTGAATAATGTCACATTAAGAGAAAAATGCAGCTTTGTTTAATGCACAGGGTTTCTCTTCATTTAGGGACAAATCAAAGATAATTATGAATTACTTATCAAAACATCTTTTAAAATGGATTAAAAATATCAGGATTTTGTATTAAATATAGAAGAAATGAAACACATTGCCGAAGGCCAGCTAATTTGACAAAGGAAATGTACAGTAAATGAAATGACTACCAAATAACTTTTTGGAATTTTTCCTCATTATATCACAGTACAGGGAAGCTTTTAAGTTTAGGAAGGAGAAATTTGGAAGTAATTCACAAATGAATGTCATGAACAGTATTTTGATGTTTTTCAATTTGTGGTTTTATATCTTCTCTGGAAGTTAAAATATCAAAATGTGAAATTAAAAGCAAAGAGGCAGAGAGTTAGTTTAGAGGAAAGAATCTCAAAGCGGGAGTCAGAAAATAAGCCTTTTATTCTCTGTCAGCTTCTTGCATCCCTTTGCTTCCCTTGGGTTTTTTAATTACTTTTGTAGAAGTGTATGTCATTAGTGGTTCTCGTGGAGGCTGGCTGTGGGAGGTAGGCTCGGTCACATGTCTCAGGAAGGGGCTTTGCTTATTATGCTCACTCTCCCTGGGGATGGGATTCTAGGGCGACAAGGGGTTTCCCCTGAAAGCTTCGAAGAGATGATTTTATTGTTTTCTAGTATTCATTTTTGTTACTGAGAAGTCTGCTGCCAGTCTGATTATCATTCACTTTTAACTCTTTTTTTTTCGCCTTTTGAAGTCTTTCAAGATTTTCTCTTCATCCTTGAGGTTTTCCAGTGTCACATAATCTGTCTAGGAGGGCATTTATTTTTATACAGTCTGCTTGGCGCTCACTGTGAACGTTCAGTATCAAGAACCATGTCTTCAATTCTACAAAATGTTTAGTATTAGTTCTAATATTATTCCTTCCATTCCTTGTAGCTTCATTTCTGGAAATAATATTTACATGTTTGTTTCTTCTGTCTACTGATTATGTAACTTAACTTTTCTGTATATATTTTAAGTCTTTTTCCAACTCTGAGTGAGCTTCTGTGTACTAGTTTTCTTTTTGTGCCTGGTGTTGAGTTTCTCCTGTCTATTGAGTTTTTAATCAGTGACCAGATTTTTCATTCCCAGGATTTCAAATAGATTTTTGTTTCTAAATCTACCCCTTGATTCATTATCTGACATATTGTTTCAAAAATTTTGGAGGGTGTTATTTTTCTTTCATATCTCTTTGAAGGTTTTAACACATCTGTATTAAAGTTGTTTTCAGTTTGCTGCTTTTTCATTTCGTCAGGTGTGACTCTATCTGATTGTTGACTATCGGTCTTTCTTGAAGTCAGTTCCACTCCGTGCATTGGGCTTTCAGTTTAGAAGTCTGTCTTACTGGGCTGCTGTGTCCCTCTCCGTACACTCAGGGCTTCTTGTGTAGGGGTTTTGCCTTGTCTCAACCCCACCCAGGCATCTAGCTTAAAACCAGATCTTCCCTGGAGGCTCTGGCTTGTCCTCCCTGGTAGCGAGAAAAAGGCAGGGCTGTCCCTGTGGCCAGGTTTTGGTTGCAAAGGTCTCTGTGCCTCCTCCTGCTGCTCCCAAGGTTGGCTTTCTCAGCCATCGCCCCAGCAATAGTCACAGGAGCCTTTTTGCTTTCTTTCCCCAGGCAAATGTGCTTCGTCCAGCCCATGTGTTTTAACGCAGTGACTCCTGTTCTGAACTGTGTGCCTCCCTTCTACCCTAGCTAACCATGAGTATGGGCCTTGGGCCACTGGTTCTACTCCAGGCCTCTGCCTGTTTCTGACAGTAGAGTTGTGGCTTCAGCTCCTGTTGTCAGCCTGCATTTTGTTTTATGTGTCTTGTTTCCTTGTTTGTGAACATGACTTCTGCCCTCCCTCTCTTTCTTCCTTGAAACAGTTTATCTGTCATTGATGTCCTTTGCAGGAGTGATTGGTGTTTAAAACCTGAATTCACAAGCCATCGTGCCCAGAAGTTCTGTCTTAGTTTCTTCATCTTTACTAAGTGATCTCGAAGGTCCCTTCTAGCTCCAAAAATTCTGACTTCCCCATGTACAACAGGCAACAAGAGAAGCTATCTGGCGTCTGGTGTTTGGCACGTTACAGTCAGCCAATCACTTTCCAGTCCTTACGGATCTGGCCTAAACAAGCTCATGAATTACTGATCTTAAAAGATGTCCACAGTGCTGTGGCCTCTGCATAAGCTTTTCCAGTTATTGTTTGCCTTCTCAGTTACTATTTTCCAACACTGGATTTTGTTTTTGTAGAAAAAAATAACTTCTCTAAACCATAGGACTAATGCCTTGCAGACCACATAGCTGTGGATTGGAGCTGGCCACTCTCCTTTTCTTTCCCTGAATACATCCTCTTTCCTCCGCATGACACCAGAGACATGGATCTTCCAGAAACAGCTTCTTAAGAATTGAGGAGTCATTTTCATTTTCTACAAGGAAGTAATAATAGATTTTCCAGCAATCTGACTATCTCAGCATGGCTCAAAGGGGACTTGAGAAGGTATAGAGATGGGTCATTGTCAGAGGGAGGTGGAATTTACTTTTCTTACAAGCTTCTGAAGACTCTTCATGGATGGTTGCTAGAGCTGTTTATGTTTTATGAATAATGTTTAATGAAGAACTGCCAAAATTGCAGTTAACATTTTTTGAAAAATAAATAACTTAGCAAGGAAGCAGCCATATGGTATCTGTTTAAAACTGGAGGTGCAGTCTATTTTAAAATATAGACCTACAAAAAGACTGAACACAAATTGAAACACCCACTCCATTTTAATAAAAATAATATTTACCATTCATGCTTGAATTTTAAAATTACACCTAAGGATTTAAGAGTTTTACAAATAGCCTATTAAATTTGACAAACAGAAATTTTGAGGAAATATGTATTTGATTTCAGGATGATGGTTCTCAGAGATTCTTTTATTGTTAACCTTCTAAGTAGAAGAAGGAATTGTAGATAGCTCCAGTTTTTAGGGAACCAGGTGCTACTAGAGAAGAGGTGGGTGAGGGCCTAGCATTAGGAAGGAAGGCCAGGAGGTGATAATGGAGGGAAAGTTGGGTTCCTTAGTGGAACCCAGGTGTAGGAGATGGTGTTGCCTGGACCCGCGTGCCTGTGCCTGCCCTCTGACTGTGGCCCTGGGCTCTGGCATACCAGGTCCTACCTGGTGTTCAGAATGTTAGACCCTCAAAACCAACATCAGAAGGAATATATTCAAATCTCAAGTGGAAGTTTGAGCTGATTCAGGAATTTCCTTTTGATGATTTTGTTGCCTGTTGATTGGTTTGTCTGGAAAATAGTAAGACTATAAAATGAGAATTTTTTGCATGAAAAATTGATTGTTAATGCTAAAATGATTTAAAACAGAATTGAGTTGTTCTCTTCAGTTTAACTGCTTGATTCAGGTCATGTTTTTAGCCCTTTCAACAGCATCTGAAATGCCTTTTGTCATGTTTAAAGTATATCAGGAGCTCATCCCTAATGGTCTTTGAGGGCTTTTGTGAATTGGGCTTAATTAGCTCAATCCGATAAAACACTGTTGAAGAGAGCAGGGTATTGCTTCAGCCCCTGGGTCAGCCAGTTAATTTCTTCCAGTTTGCTGAGCATAGAGTCTCTGTCCTGGAAGAGGAGCGGAACCTCACATTGCTGTTACAATAACAGCTTCAGGATGGGTGACTGGGGCATGATGTGTAGGTCAGTACCATTGTCTTAAAATACACATCTGTACACACTCTTAAGTACATAAAAATCATATAGTTGCCTCTGTTACAACAGGCAGAGTTAAATTTTAAATAATTTATCTTTGCAGTATTTGTACAGTATTTAGCATATTATTTGTTCATTCAGTATGGTACAGAGAATCTTACTGTGGTTCTAGGTCCCTGTGTGACTGTATAACCTTGCAGAAGAATGTGCCATGATGTAGATCTGCTTTGAAGGAAGCTGTTTGAGTTATTTTATTTTATAGTGCTGAAGAGCCAGTGTAGGAAATATAGTATGAGATTGCAAGAAGCATCTCCCTTTATATCTTATTGAAATAAAAATTTAAAGTACAAATAGATTTTCATTGAAAGGCCATGATTTTAACCTCAGGGCAGCCCATATTTTGTGCAGCTTTTATTTTGTTATGATTACTTGTGATGAATGTCATTTTACAAGAGAGGACATTTGAGTATTAAGAGGTTTTAAGTTAGCCTCTGCCAGAGGAGGAGGCCTGGACAGGAATGGGATGTTGAGACATAAGGCGTCCTGAGTAGATAACCTTGTTATGTTTCATCAAGACAGCTTCACTTGAGACTCCAAGGGTGGGAGCTGAGTTTCTAGTATGTTTTTAAAACATAGAACAGGTGATGCTGCCATTTGGTTTTGGAAAATCATACATGTATGCTTTTATATGCATAGACTGTCTCCAGGAGAATATGCAAGAAACAGGTAACTGCAGTTGCCTCTGATTGTGGTGAATTGTGCAGTGGTAACAACATATGGATGAAGTCAGTAGCTCTGAACTTAGGCAGTTTATTTAAAGTCTCTTGAGATCTTGGTTCTCTCTTCTAGCAAACGGAAAATGTGGTAGTCATCTGTTGTTTTTTGATGTCCTGTATCCGTCCACCCTTCATGCCAGCCCTCCCTACCCCAGCCTGCTGGGGCCCCTGCTAGGGTGCTGTGCAGCCATGGGTGGTCCAGTGTGCTAGGCTGTGCTCTGCAGTTCCCCGGCCAATAGCAGCTGGCTCAGGAATAGTCATGACTTTGGTTAGTGTATCTAAGAACAAAATTCTTGTTCTTTCCCACTGGACTTGAATGAGAAGGATGATGTAAGGTTTGGAGGGGCAGTCATCCTCATACTAAGCCTAGGAACCAGAAAAAAAGCCAGTATGGAGAAGAGCCAGAGCCTGGAGTGACATCGATAGGACCTGGACTCAGGCTACACCTGAAGCTCGTTCTGCTGCTGGCCGTGACTCATCTCCTCACCTACGTCAGCCAATACATTCACTTTTTGGGTTTAGTTTCTTGTTATGTATGTCAGGAAACAATATGCCAGCTGGTCTAGGGAATAGCATTTCAACTTTAGGATTACTGGATCATTAAGGGACATGTGTCTGTAAAGTGTGGTGCATGGCACGCAGAAAGCGTGCAGTGGTAATTTAAAAAATATTTAGATGCTCCACCTCATATTTTACTAATGACTTGCTCTAAGGTGAAGTAGAAGCTGCAGGAGAATTTATAACACAGTGTTTAGTTCCTCTGCCTGACAAATAACAACCTACTTCTATTTCAAAGCCAAATACTTTGCTAAGGTAAAAGTCTCTATGGTATATTACAGCCAAGAAACCTATTTCTGCTCAGATTCCAGAGTGGATTTAAATCTCCTAATATTTTCTTTCTTTCTTTTTTTTTTAGTAGAGTACAGCAGAGGCTTTTATTTTATTTTATTATTTTATTTTGGTATCATTAATGTACAATTACATGAGCAACATTATGGGTACTAGACTCCCCCCATTATCGAGTCCCTACCACATACCCCATTACAGCCACTGGGCTGAGGGTTTTATTTAGAGAGAAAATGAGAGGACAGATCTCCTGGCTCAGGCCAGGAGGGGACAAGAGAACCCCCTCCCAATATTTTCTAATTAAAAAAATACAATTCCATTCTATCTTCTAATTAAAAAGAAGTCTTGTTGGGTGGCTTAAAAAAAACAACAAAAACCAGAAGCTCAACAGTAACAAAACAGGCAAGGACTGATCAGGCCTTCAGAAGGCAGCACCTTAAGACTACGTGATGATTTTGATCACCCCTCTCCAGCTTTTCCAAGGCAGAAAAACCAGAAAAGCAAGCAACTGTAGAGATGGAAATTTAAAAATTTTTTATGGCTGTTAACATGGAACCACAGAAGCCATTGTATTACATAATAGCAGAAATATCATTGTTTTTCTGACATCTCGACACTCTCCTCAAAGTGCAGTGTGGCATACTTTTTAAAGATAAAATTGAATTAAAAATCAGTTTGTATTTTGGGAATCTGAGTAGTGTGAGATAATTGGAAAGGCCCTGGAGTGCTTCAGTAATTGTTGAGAATCATTGTTCTTAATAATAGAAATGAACTCAGAAATGACAAGCATTTTATCCATTTCAGCTAACCTGGTTTTTAAAATAAAAATGCTTCTAATGCACATGGAGCTCATGGCCCCCATTTGCCATAATCTTCCCTTTTTCCCCTTAGAACTTTTTATGATTATCTCATCCCAGATATCACATTTCTTAAGTGTGTGTTTTTTTTATTACCAAGTATAATATACAATATAAGGTTCTGTTTTTGTTTTTGCTGCTTCATTACTTTCCCATTCTGAAAAAGCACATGCTGTAGCAAATGAGTTAGAAAACATGAGGCATAAATATGAAAACTAGGAAATCAAGCTGATATTTGGATTATGTACCACTCATATGGAACAAGGTCTGGCCAGGTTGACACTGCTCAGATGGGAAGGCTTTGAACATCCGAACAGGTAGTGAGTAGGGTGGGAGCTTAAGTGTAAGTAAATGATCCTTAGGGAGAAAGTAGAAAGTGTGGGGCCTGATGATGGTGGGTGATAGGAGTCCCAGCAGCAGTACTGGCTGGTGCCCCGTGGTGCTCACTGTGTGCCACGCTCAGTGCACTGAGCGCTGAGCACCTGCCAACTTGGGGATCCTCACAGCAGCACCTTGGGGGTAGGTCTAGTGACCACCCCGTTGTGCAGGGAGCCGAGGCACGGGACAGTGAGGCACCCAGGCAGAAAGTGGGGAGCCAGGGTGCTGGCACTCCTCTCCTCTGCCTGTTCTGCCTCCCAGGGGGAGCATTCCTTTGATGAGCC
This sequence comes from Manis javanica, assembly GCF_040802235.1. Lineage (NCBI taxonomy): Eukaryota > Metazoa > Chordata > Mammalia > Pholidota > Manidae > Manis > Manis javanica. The sequence continues at coordinate 72,735,506 of NC_133168.1, forward strand.
GCAGGGTAAGGTAGAGGAGGAGAGGCAAGCTGCTGCCGTGGGGACTGAGTGAACAGCTGGAGTGCAGCGCGCACCTTCATCGTCACAGTGGCTTTGTGCCTGGAGTAGCCTTGAATGCCACACCAAGACTGGTAATATGGGAAATTCTTGAAAAACAATTTGTTCATTTCCACTCCCAGTTATGGAGTTTATCTCCACATGGTAATACTGTATAAATGAAATTAATGTTTTTCAAGGATTATGGCACCGTGGGTGTCTGAATGGCCTATAACCTCCTCAGACCACATGGACTTTTCCTTAGGACATTTGCTTATTATTGACCAACTGCCTTACAATGTGGCATGTTTTTAGTTATTTTTCATGTTGATATGTTCAACAGGTGTTTTTTGAGGCTATTCTGTGTTCCAGGCATTGAAGGTAAGCACTTAGGGCCAGATTGGTCCTTGGCAACTAGGTAGGTTCCATGTGGGCAGAGAAACCAGGAGATCTTACTAAATGGGAACAGCCCATGCAGTTGTTCAGAGATGAGTGTGAGAAAGGCTTATTTTCCTTTATTTTGTAAGCTATATCAAACTAGGAAACTGAATCTCTGTGTTCCACATCCCGCTCTTGGGGAACGTCATTGTACAGACTGCTTCTGGACTTGTTTTAATGGTGCCCCTAGGACTTGTAATAACATAGCAGTTGGAGGCCTGCGTAGGTTCAGGCACTGATTGGAAGTACAAAGCAGATATTTTCCAGGAATTACCTGGTAGTGTAGGTAGATTACAGCTATGAGCAGTGTTTTGTGGGTTATCATGAATTTCCAGAAATGGAAAGAAACTGAGGAAGAGTTTTGAAATTCAAAGAGGAAAACTCCTTTTTAGTCTTGTAAGATCCTGCCCCCAGTTTTGGATTCTATGGCGGGAGCTCCGGCAGGTGGGAGAGGAGGCCAAGGTCAGCAATTTTGCTTTCAGCCTGCAACTGACACAGGCAACAGAGCTGCCTGTCCTGTGTTCTCCATGTAATTCCAAATGTTCACAGTTTTAATTTCTAAGGAGTGGTCACACTTGTTTATAGGTGCATTGCCCTTTCTGACAACACTAACGCAATAAACCCAGTCACGCTCTACCAGCTATCGTTATGTAAGAGTTTCTAGTTTAGCTCTATTCATGGCACTTATCTCCTAAGGCTCATTGTATTTTTTTGTTTTAAAGCAGGTCTGATATATAACATTTTCCTAAAGTAGCTTTTTAAGGATTTTTTTTTGGTGTGTTATATAGTTATTGGGGTACTATTTCTGTCTTTAAAAGTGTGGCCTTGCTTTGCTTACCAAAAGTAAGTTTTGGGCAGACCCACCATCTTCCAGTAATTCACCAAAATGACCAACACAAAGGGAAAGAGGAGTGGCGCGCCTCCATAGGTTTTCTAGACCTTTTAGAAAACATGGAGTTGTTCCTTTGGCCACTTACATGCGAATCTACAAGAAAGGTGATGTAATAGACATGAAGGGAATGGGCACTGTTCAAAAAGGAATGTCCCACAGATGTTACCATGGCCAAACCGAAGTGTCTGCAGTGCAGCCAGCATGCTGCTGGCATTGTTGTAAACTAGTAAAGGGCAAGGTTCTTGCAAAGAGAATTAATGTACGTATTGTGCATGTTAAGCACTGAGAGAGCCAAGATAGCTTCCTGAAGTGTGTGAAGGAAAATGATCAGAAGCAGAAGGAAGGTACTTGGGTTCAGCTGAAGCACCAGCCTTGGAGAGGCACACTTTGTGAGAACAAATGACAAAGGGCCTGAGCTGCTGGAGCCCATAACCTACTAATTCATGACTTCATAGATATTAAAAAAAAATAAAAGACCTCTGGACTGTAAAAGAAAAAAAAAAGTGAGCAACGTTAAAGAAGGCAGGTTCCCAGTCATAACTTAAACAATTAAATAGGAGTTTTTTTAATTTAGGATTTTAATTTTTGTCAGTTGTTGACAATTTGGTCCGTGTTCCTTTTCCTCCACTCATCAAACATTTGTTGAGTGCCTACCATGTGTCAGCATCTGGTGCTGGGAATATAGAGCTGAATAAAATGTGGTCCTTCCCTCAATAGCAAAGTTGTTCGGTGAGGAGACAGGCGCACCCAAGTCCAGTATAAGGGGACAACTAAAAGGGGGTTGTGCAGGTACCAAAGACAGTGGAGCAGTGAGAGGCTCACCCTCTCTGGGGATGGGAGGGCCTCATCAGGGAAGAATTTACAGGGAAAGTTGGGTTTGACCTGAGTTTTGGAGAGGAAGAATACACAAACCGTCCCTGCGTGGTCAAGAGAAGGCTAGCAGTATGGTGAAGGAGTTGTTAAGAGATACGGATTCTTTAACACAGGATGCTCAGTTTCATTCAGCAAGGACTGGTAACAGCTTCTCTCCCTTTCTGGTAAGGAGTAAACACATACAATGTAGGCATCTTTTGAGCTCTCCATGAACAAGAACTTATACTACATTTAAGAAGACAGAATAATAGGGAAAAATACAATGTTACTGAATATAATTAAACATAAAATGTCTGTGTGGGTGGAGTTGGAAAGGCTGTAGTGGTGGGGTGGAGTGTAGGCTGGCCACATGCTGGTGGCATGTGCTTGTGCCAGCAGGGCACAACCCCATATAGGGGTCAGGCAAAGGTTAACCAGGAAATAGCTTTTCCATATGTTCACTAGGAGGATACCATGACATTTTCATGTACAATTTAATGGTTATAGCCATTTATTACACACAGGACTCTCAAGTCACTTGGAAAGGCAGGCTAATAGTATACACTCTCTCTAGATTATTCTAATTTTTGACAGTTGTATCACCCTCATAAAATTCAACTGAAATCTGTAACTCCTGCTTTTTTCTCCCTATTGGTTGCATGAAATATCTTTTTCCATCCCTTTACTTTCAGTCTGTGTATGCCTTTGGGTTTGAACATAAGTCTCTTGTAGGCAGCATATAGATGGGTCTTGTTTTTTTATCTGTTCAGTGACTCTGTCATGATTGATGCATTTAGACCATTTACATTTAGGGTGATTATCGATAGGTATGTACTTACTGCCATTGCAGGCTTTAGATTCCTGGTTACCAAAGGTTACTATCCAACAGTCTAACTTAACTCACTTAGTATGCTATTACAAACACAACCTAAACATTCTTTTTTTTTTTCCTTCTTTTTCTTCTTCCTCCATTCTTTACATACTAGGTATCATATTCTGTACTGTTTGTCTATCCCTTGATTGACTTTGGGGGTAGTTGATTTGATTTTGCTTCTGCTTAGTAATTAATTGTTTTACTTTGCTGTGGTTTTTTTCCCCTGGTGACAGCTATTGAGCCTTAGGAATACTTCTATCTATAGCAGTCCCTCCAAAATGCACTGTAGAGGTCATTTGTGGGAGGTAAATTTTCTCAGCTTTTGCTTATCTGAAAATTGTTTAATCCGTCCTTCAAATTTAAATGATAACCTTGTTGGGTAGAGTATTCTTGGTTCCAGGCCCTTCTGCTTCATGGCATTAAGTACATCATTCCACTCCCTTCTGGCCTATAAGATTATTGTTGAGAAGTCTGATGATAGCCTTATGGGTTTTCCTTTGTATGTGATCTTTTTTCTCTCTCTAGCTGGTTTTAAAAGTCTGTCCTCATCCTTGATCTTTGCCATTTTAATTGTTATATGTCTTGGTGTTGTCTTCCTTTGTTCCCGTGTGTTGGGAGATCTGTGCACCTCCATGGCCTGAGAGACTATCTCCTTCCCCAGACTGGGGACATTTTCAGCAATTACCTCCTCAAAGGCACTTTCTATCCCTTTTTCTCTCTCTTCTTCTTCTGGTACTCCTATAATGGGAATACAAAGAATGCCTCAGCTTCTTTCTATTCCTGTTCTCTAATTTCTATTCCATTTACCATCTCTTCTACATCTAATCTGCTTTTAGATCCCTCCATTATATGTTTCATTTCAGATATGGAATTTCTTAATGATTCAATCTCCATCCTAAATTTGTCCCTGATTTCTTGAATATTTTTATGTATAAGCATGTTTATGATTTTTATTTCAAACTCACCTTCCCTAATATTGATGAGTTCAGATTCATTTGGCCCTTTTTCTGGTGTTTGTGAGATTTTGGTCTGAACCAGGTTCCTTTGACATTTCACTTTTGTATGTGGTGCCCTCTAGTGCCCAGAAGCTCTAGTCTCTGGAGGTGCCTAGCCCCTGGAGTGATGTCAGGGGTCTCGGGAGCAGCACAGGTGCCTCGGGGAAGGAAAGAACTTTTCCTGCTTCCTGTCTGCAGCGCCTGTCTCCACTGTCAGAAGCTGTGAGCCGAGCACACAGGTGTAAGGCTCTGTGCTTCTGTAGGTGTTATACACGGGGCTTCCCTCTAGATGGCCTGACGCCAGAGCAGAGACTGCTGGTTTTGTGAGCTGGCCAGGAGGAAGGTGCATTAGGCTGTGTATCACAGTGAAGGGCCTCTGAGCTGAGTAGCCAGCCAGAGGGATGGAGCGCCTGAAGCTCCCGGAAGTTCCCAACCTGCTGGGCAAAGCGCACCTAAACAACCTTTTCCACCTACCCCTTCTCCCCAGCAGCAAGCTCCATGCAAAACCCACCCCTTCAGCGGCCCTCTCGCTACTAGGAAGCCTGCCCACCTTTCCTTTGTCCCAGAGTGTCCAGACGTGGATCCCTGTCCTCTACAAACAACTGGAATCTCAGTCTCCCCAAGTATTCCACCTGTCTTAGCTTTCCAACTCCAGTAATCTCCAGAGCACCATGCAGCGTAGGTTTGTTCTCCCATAACAGATCTCCAGGGCTGGGTGTTCAGCAGTCCTAGGCTTCCACCCCCTCCCTGCTCCATTTCTCTTCCTCCCGCCGATGAGCTGAGTTGGGGGATGGGCTGGGGTTCCACCAAATCAAGGCTCTGGCATGGTACCCTGTTTCGTGAGGTCTGTTCTGTTCTCCAGATGCATGTTGTCTGGTGCAGCCTTCTTTCCTGTTGCTCTTTGAGGATTAGTTGTATTAACTGTATTTTCATAATATATGCAGTTTTGGGAGAATTTGTCTCTCTCACCTCTCATACCGCCATCTTAGGAGTCTCAACTGAAATTGTTTAATGACCTGCCTTTATTGAGTCTTTGAAAATTTAACTTAGTTTTCATTGTTAAATTCACATTCCTGAATGTGCATTTAAACAACTCAAAATCATTCCTCCACCGATGAATTCTATAGTCAGTCAGTTCTGCTGTCTTATTTATGACATGTTAACATAGTTACTTGGAGAGAAATCTTGCCTTAAGAGATTATAGAGTATCTAAAATGGTTTAGATATAAATATGGATAATCACATCTTCTGTTTTCTATCTGTTACATAGCAAATTGCCAAATTCCATCCTACTCATACAGTATAGAATTTAGTAATTTCTGTGTTTAACTAGCAGATAATTAGCCTTGATGTTTTGTTTAGATAGAAGACTGCTAATAATTGGACTTACCTATCATAGAAGATGCTTAGAGAAAAATAATATACTAATTTTGTAATGAATCAAACAAAGCCCTGATCACAGATACAGGTTTTCTGCACAGGTATAGTTATATTATTGTTAAACAAAACAGCCTCCTGAAAAGTAAAATTTCCTGCTTACAAAAATAGCTTTCAGAAGTCCTCAACATAGATTAACTCAGTAAATTATGGTTACTTTGCATCAAAATGGAAATCTTATTAAGGAACTATATAGCACAGACTAGATGAGACTGGAACACAGTTCATCTGAGAGCTCTGGGGGACAACGAAAGTGACACTTCCTGCCACAGAGCAGTGTCGGTGTGCGACACCAGTACTTACTACCAGGAACATAGGCCTGTTGTCACTCTATCCAATTGTATCTCTGATCTCTTATCTGATGTTTGAAAAGGAATGTCCAAACTCAAGATAATGTGGTTTGCTGATCTGTAGTTTCAAAAAGATACATGAAAGTAAAATAAACAATTCCATAATTTTGTCAGCTATGGTATGTTTTTGCTGAAATTATTTTACTTAGTAGGCTATGGATTTCTCACCAAATCTGGCAACTAAAATCAATGAAAGGCAACTTTTCTCTGAGTTAAAAAAGAAGGAGCATATTTTTTCCTTGTATTTCTTATCTTATATGCAAAAATACATATATTGATGTGGTGATCAATAGAAGTAGATTTGGAAGATTTTATACAAATTACTTCTTAGGTTTTAATTAATGTAATTAATTGCAAAATGCTAAAAAAGGCTATATGAATCATGTGGTGTGCCTCACTCCTTGGAGTTGGCTAACAATGCATTTGACAAGATTGCTGCTTATCAGTACTGACTTGGCCAGAGATGGCCAGAGCCCAGTGATACCTCTTTGGTTTAAGGTTAGAGTATCTATTGGAGAATATAGCTTCGTTCAGATCTCTTGAACCAAAATTGATGTGCATTGGACCAGCAGTTAGGCTAGGTAAATTTATTTGGTTTTAATAGTGTTAAACCTTGTTTAATTACATGTTGTTCGTGTGCACAGTGAGAAGTAAAGAAGTATGTGAAGTGAAATACACTCTCCAGTATCTGGAGAGGCAGCCATTGATGACAGTCTGCATTGCTTATGACCTTTTTGTGCACACAAGAACAGGCAGAAAGACACATAACATGCATAGAAATGAGCACAGCTGTTTATAAAAATTGAGTCAGGTGTGTGCACACAAGAACAGGCAGAAAGACACATAACATGCATAGAAATGAGCACAGCTGTTTATAAAAATTGAGTCATGGTACACCTGATCAGCAGCTTGCTTTTTTCTCTGTATATAATACCTTTGTTATCACACTTACAAAAAGAAAAAGAATAAAGATAAAAAGATTGTTACTCAATGAATGGGTGTTATTCAAACAAATTATTATTCAGCTGGGTATTGGTGGATGTTTTATTTTGTCTCTCCTGACTTGTTAGCCTCTTCAACTTAAAAAAAATAATGACCTGAATTCTCACTGGTTTTGTCAGGTACTGCAGTATGGCAAGGTGCACTTAGCTGGGGAGTGGTGTCTTCAGATAGCTGCGTTGCTGCACTGTGACCTTTTCAAGCCAACTCTGTGCAGCAACGTGTTCATGCTTCATTTGAACAGAGTGTTGGCCCCCATAAGATGGGCCTAACTATCAATCTTTATACTTTATTTCATCAAATATGTTTGTAACTGGAAGTGTCTCCAGAGACCGTCTAGAGGGTGGGGTTTATGTGACAGTTTCCTAGATAAAGAAAATTCATTACTATGCCCAGTAGATGGGAAAAATCAAATCACAGTAGGAAAAGGAGCAGACAGAATGCTAAGAAGATCACAGCCTGTGTATCAAGTAATTGAAAAGTCGTATGGTAGGAGATGAGCATACTATTTATGGAACTGAAAACTCAAGAGTGAAGAGAGTGAAGAATGTCATTCAATTAGCACATTTATTTTATTTCGTTTTTCACGGGTACTATGTTTGAAAACAGGAATAAATTAGAAATATTTGAAATAAAAGCATGGGCACAGCTTAATGTTGTAAGGATTTCTTAATGTAGTATTTGTGTGTGTGTTATGTTTGACGGCAGGTAGGAGATGAGAGTGTTACTATTTCCTTTCGTAAAATTTAAAAATAAAATCATAAGAAAGTATTTTATTATGAAATGGAGTTATCTTGAAAAATTGAAGAGCAAGTGCAGCCCTTGCATACATCAAGGTTGTTAGCTATTATTCCGTTTCCTTTTAGTAATTGCATGTATGAAGTACATGTCCACGGGAGAGGATTACAAGGAGCTATGGCTTAAGCCACATAATCGTTAGCAGTGGTTTAGAATCAGCTATACTTTATGAGATTCTCAGGAGATTGAAACATGAAAGTAAAATTTCAATATTTTTAGAAGTATTTTCATCTTAGCAACATGTTGTTCCTTAGTTAAGAATTTAAAATAAATGAGAAATACTGACTGATGAGTCTCCAAATGTGTTTCCATACCTGGTGTAAAAGATGCAGAATTCCTGGATAAAAGACAATGAATTGAGAGTGAGAATGGGTTCTTTTGATACATGTGGCCTGCTTGACTTCCAGTGTACACTGCTGTGTTTAAGAAGAGCAGTTTTATCATGTCTTTGCCAGTATTGGATGGTATATTTTACAGTGACCTATGTTAGGCTGGAGAAAGGAAAAACAAGGACATGCAAACAGAACAGAGAGATGCCATAGGGGGAGAACAGACCAGACCCCAAAGTCCGTGCCGTATATGGAAAGGGGACAGCTCTCCCTGAATTCCATCCTGATGTGCCAACTAAGACCTGGATGTCAGCCTCCTCCGTCTTGGAAGGAAAAAAAGTTTCTAGTTGACTATTATGTCACCTTTAGTCAATCATACCTCTCAACACCCCTTAGGGTAGCTTGCCCACTCCTCCCCCTCCTAATCCCTTATAAACCCCCACCTCCTTAACCGGGCGTGACTTCTCTGGCTTGTAGTACCCAGGCCCCGAGAACATCGCCCGGGGGTATTTAAATAAATTGCCTGGCCCTTTGTTGCCTCTCTTTGCCTGCTTATTCCGGCTAGAATTTATCTTACAACCTTTGTAGTAGTTATTGTGAGTTCTGCTTATGAGTCGACACTGAATGTTTTCTGCATTGGCTGGGGCCCTTTCCTTTGTGTCTAAGGAGCGCCCAGAGCAGGCCTCTTCTGTTTGCTCACTCTGTATTCCAAGAGTTCCGAATAGTTGCCTGGAATGTGGCAGTAAATGCCTGTTGAATGAAAGAACACTATCTGCCTAACTGTGGCTCATGCAAACAGGAATCTGAATCACATAATAGGAAGCCCAGGCCCAAGTGGCTGCTCCCATGTTTCAGAAGCCTGAGGCTAGCGTTTCGGCAATTCTCTTGGCCTTTTCTTAATTGGCTGTGTAAGTCTGGGGAGAGGAAATCCCGGAGCAAAACTGGGCCAACTCTCTCTCCTGCTCCAGCAGTAGCAGAACTGGCCCTCCTCTCTCCTCTTGGGTACTTATGAGCCCTCCTGGCACAGGTAATTACCCACTGATATGGAGATGAACTTCTCTCCACCCCTGAGGAGTGATGCAAATGCACTAAAACCATACTTCTCTCCTCCCTTGAGCACCTGTTGATATGCAGATGTACTAAAGCCAGGTGTGATGTTCTGGAAATGTTACAATTTTACCCACAGGCTGCAAGGTAGTTGCTGTAGCTCTCCCCAGCACATTAGAGTTTAAGGCAAGAGCATCGGGTGGTTGGGTGGATTCTGTTCACATCTTATGGGACAGAATAATGTCACACGGTCAGTCCTGACTATGTGCACGGGCGTGTGTGTGGGAGGGTGGTGGTGGAGAGCGGGGCTTGGAAACCAGCAGAGGCAGACAAGGAGGGAGCATTGTTGGGGCTGGATGATGTGTGTGCCACCCACCATCCTACACAGCCATTGAACCTGTTTGTTTAAATTTGTATTTTTATGCTCACTAGGGAAACCAAGCTTTTCCCTTTATTTAGCATTTGCTCTTCTTAATCCTTTGTCATATTTGATAGCATTTGCTCTTCTTAATCCTTTGTCATATTTGATAGACACATTTTTTCTAGTTTGTTTTGACATTTTAAATTTACTAATTTAGCAATTGCAGTTTGCATTAGCTATATCTCTTTTGGTTTCAAGTTACATAAATCTGACTAACTTAACCAGCAATAGGGAACTTACTGCCTCTTGTACCTGAAACACCCTGAGTAAGTCTGGCTTTGGGCACGTTTTGGTCCACACACTCAACTCTGCTTCATGTGTTGATGTCTTTTCTTGTCAGTGTCTTCATAAAAGGTGGTTTTTGATTGCCCGAGGCTGCTTTGACCCCCAACAGCTCAGAGTGGCAGGGAAAAAGTAGACCCCCTATCCCCCAGGGCTGACATGTCAGATCCTGCCAGGAGCAGTCACTGTCAGCATCCTTGAAAGGCCTGGCTGGCCAGCCTGAGTCGTGGCCCCTGCGGGAGACATTGATGGGCTGTGCTGGCTCCAGCACATGGCAGAGACGAGGAGTCACTCCCTGCCTTGTGGAAAGCAGAGGTCTGGCCACAGAGAACAGGGGTATCCACTACAGACCTGTGCAGGGGCCTGCATTTGCTTCTGTAGTTGAATCTGTTGTTTTTCTGCTGTTGTCTTAAAGCGTAGAAAGTTGCCAGTTTTCAGAGATGCTGCACCTGTGCAGTTCTGTTATAACTGGATATGTTGTGGTTTGCTGTTCTATACTTTGCTAAGTCTTCCTGGAGTTGATCTGAAATGTGAGGTGAGTGAGGTATTCTGGGCTGGCTCTTGACTCAGACTCAAGAGCCATGCATGAGTCTTGACCCCAGTAGCAGTGATGCAACTGCTTTGCAGCATGGCCCCAACCTGCAGCAGCTCTGAGACCTTGGCCGCTTAGGAGATCTTCCTGGGCCACACTGTCTTCTCATCACTGAAGCAGGGGTAACAGTAGTTCTCGCCAGCAGGGTAATCCTCAGTGAAAATGCCTGTGGTGCTGTTAGCAGGGTGTCGGCCCCTGTGCACATTAGCTGCTGCTGCTGCTGCTATCATTGCTCCTGGCCTCCCTCACCCTGCACCCACCCCAGCATGTCTGTGTGCAAGGAGCGGAGCCCTGGCTCTCTCTGCCCTTTTGTCTTTGCTCTCACGCTGACTTACCTCTGTCATATTCTTGTCAAGAATCATCCTTGCTTTTAGTCATTTCAGTCACATGATTAAAGAACATTTACAGAAATCTTAACTCTGCATGCAGAGGTCCAATTTTACAGATTAGGAAAGTACTGTGATAATCAACTTCTGCTTTCTTTACATCAAGTGGGATAAAAAAGTTAGATGGCGGCGTGAGTAGAGCAGTGGAAATCTCTTCCCAAAACCATATATATTTTTGAAAATACAACAAATACAACTATTCCTGAAAGAGAGACCAGAAGATACAGTACAACAGTCAGGCTACATCTACACCTGCGAGAACTCAGCACCTCACGAAGGGGGTAAGATACAAGCTGCAGCCCGGTGGGACCAAAGCACCCCACCCCCTACCCCAGCTCCCTGGTGGGAGGAAAGGAGTCGGAGCGGGGAGGGAGAGGCAGCCCAGGACTCCTAAATACCTAGCCCTAGCCATCCACACTGGGGCACAGACACACAGTGCATGGGGTGCTGGATACTAGAGAAACAGAACAGTAAAATCTGTGAGCGGGCCCCCGCAGCCGGTGCTGCTGGGACAAAAGAAAAGTGAGTGCTTTTTGAAAGTCTTAAAGCGACAGGGACCTCACAGCTGGATGGAACCGTCATGGCACACTCAGCCCAGCAGCTGGGAATCCCGGGGAATTTTAGGCACCCCAGCCCCCTGGGAGGCAACGCAGTTCTGAAGCCCCTCATGGCGATAAACAGCCTCCCGTCTATTCCCTCTCTGGCGCGGCCACACCGTAGCAGGGGAGCAGCCTGAGAGTGACTGCGCCCACAAAATGGGCATAGAGGGCAAGTACTTCAACATAATAAAGGCCATATATGACAAACTCACAGCCAACATCATACTTAACAGCGAGAAGCTGAAAGCTTTTCCTCTAAGATTGGGATCAAGACAGGGATACCCACTCTCCCCACTGTTATTCAACATAGTACATGGACATCAGACAAAACAAAGAAATACAAAACATCCAAATTGGTAAAGAAGAAGTCAAACTGTCACTATTTGCAGATGACATGATATTGTACATAAAAAACCCTAAAGACTCCACTCCAAAACTACTAGAATATCTGAATTCAGCAAAGTTGCAGGATACAAAATTAATACACAGAAATCTGTTGCTTTCCTATACACTAACAATGAACTAGCAGAAAGAGAAATAAGGAAAACAATTGCATTCACAATGGCATCAAAAAGAATAAAATACCTAGGAATAAACCTAACCAAGGAAGTGAAAGACCTATATCCTGAAAACTATAAGACACTCTTAAGAAAAATTAAAGAAGACACTAACAAATGGAAACTCATCCCATGCTCTTGCTGAGGAAGAATTAATATTGTCAAAATGGCCATCTTGCCTAAAGTAATCTACAAATTCAGTGCAATCCCTATCAAAATACCAACAACATTCTTCAACGAACTGGAACAAATAGTTCTAAAATTCATTTGGGAACCACCAAAGACCCCAAATAGCCAAAGCAGTCCTGAGAAGGAAGAATAAAGTGGGGGGGGGATCTCGCTCCCCAACTTCAAGCTCTACTACAAAGCCACAGTAATCAAGATAATTTGGTACTGGCACAAGAACAGACCCACAGACCAGTGGAACAGGATAGAGAGTCCAGATATTAACCCAAACATATATGGTCAATTAAAATATGATAAAGGAGCCATGGATATACAATGGGGAAATGACAGCCTCTTGAACAGCTGGTGTTGGCAAAACTGGACAGCTACATGTAAGAGAATGAAACTGGATCACTGTCTAACCCCGTACAGAAAAGTAAATTCGAAATGGATCAAAAACCTGAATGTAAGTCATGAAACCATGAAACTCTTAGAAAAAAACATAGACAAAAATCTCTTGGACATAAACATGAGCAACCTCTTCATGAACTTATCTCCCCAGGCAAGGGAAACAAAAGCAAAAATGAACAAGTGGGACTATATCAAGCTGAAAAGCTTCTGTACAGCAAAGGACACCATCAATAGAACAAAAAGTCATCCTACAGTATGGGAGAATATATTCATAAATGACAGATCCAATAAAAGGTTGACATCCAAAATATATAAAGAACTCACGCACCTCAACAAACAAAAAGCAAATAATCCAATTAAAAAATGGGCAGAGGAGCTGAACAGACACTTCTCCAAAGAAGAAATTCAAATGGCCAACAGACACATGAAAAGATGCTCCACATCACTAGTCATCAGAGAAATGCAAATTAAAACCACAATGAGATATCACCTCACACCAGTAAGGATCACCACCATCCAAAAGACAAACAACAAATCTTGGCGAGGTTGTGGAGAAAGGGGAACCCTCCTACACTGCTGGTGGGAATGTAAACTAGTTCAACTATTGTGGAAAGCAGCATGGAGGTTCCTCACAAAGCTCAAAATAGAAATATCATTTGACCCAGGAATTCCACTTCTAGGAATTTACCCTAAGAATGCAGCACTCCAGTTTGAAAAAGACAGATGCACCCCTATGTTTATTGCAGCACTATTTACAATAGCCAAGAAATGGAAGCAACCTAAGTGTCCATCAGTAGATGAGTGGATAAAGAAGACGTGGTACATATACACAATGGAATATTATTCAGCCATAAGAAGAAAACAAATCCTACCATTTGCAACAACATGGATGGAGCTAGAGGGTATTATGCTCAGTGAAATAAGGCAGGCAGAAAAAGACAAATACCAAATGATTTCACTCATGTGGAGTATAAGAACAAAGCAAAATCTGAAGGAAGAAAACAGCAGCAGACTCACAGAACCCAAGAATGGACTAACAGTTACCAAAGGGAAAGGGACTGGGGAGGATGGGTGGGAAGGAAGGGATAAGGGGGTGGGGGAAGAAAGGGGGCATTATGATTAGCGTGTATAATGTGGGGTGGGGCACGGGGAGGGCTGTGCAACACAGAGAAGACAAGTAGTGATTCTACAGCATCTTACTATGCTGATGGACAGTGATTGTAATGGGGTTTGTTGGGGGGACTTGGTGATGGGGGGTGTCTAGTAAATACAGTGTTCCTCATGTAATTGTAGATTAATGATACCAAAAAAAAGAAAAAGGTAGAATCAAAGAAGTAATACATACAAAAGGAATTCAGTTTTGTGGTATTGATCCTCAGAATATATACTAAAGGGATCAAATTTCATGTAGCTTTTCTAATTTTTACATAATCTTGTATATCTGAAATTATATAATGTATTTATTTTGTAAAAATGTACATCAGGAAGAATATAAAAATCATTTGTAATGCCATCTCCTAGAGCTAACCATTGTTTACATTGGGGGTCCCCTTGCAGACTGCTCACCTCTGCATACATACACATACACTGTGATGTTAAGTACTTAAGATGTTTCATTTAGTCACAAGTAGGAAAAGCTTCCAAAAAAATGTATTTGTTCTGACTTCCCAACAAGAGATGGACATGTGTCATTCTTAAGCACAGGCATTCAGAACCCTGCATAAATTGTTGGAGCCTGCTTTCTGTCCGCAATCTTATGGGAGCATCGCGGAGGTGGTGAGGCTTCAGGCCGCATTGTTTTTACACTAAGTTAACTTAGGGCCTGAGGAAAGTGGATCCTGATGGGATTGAATAGCTGATGTGATTATGAAAAGTGAGAGTGTGTTTGCTCAGCAGGAGAGAGACCTTCAACAATAAGATGAATTTTAGGTGGGAACTGACACCCACGTGAAGAGCAACTAGAGTGACTCAGGGCAAGCAGTGCAGGAAGCAGCCCAGGGGAAGGGTGCTGTTCATTTGACGTCCTTTACGGGAATTGCCTGGAGTGTGTGCATTTGCATCTGGGAGTCGCCCTGATGGGTGCGGGTGAGCCCAGGCCAGAACTGGAGGGGCCTGCTGGAACCCAGGCAAGGGCAGCGGTGTGGTCACCGCGCTGGTACACCAGCTGTTCCAGATCTCCATCCAGGAGCACAGTGGGTCCCATTAGTTAGTGTTCAGTTAACTCACTTTGTCCAATGAAATATGTGCAAAACCTTGAAAAGCTTTGCCTGATTTTCTATACCCTGCTCCCTGCACTACAGGTGAAGGTGGTACAGATAGAGGCTCTGTCAGGCCGTGTCCCTGAGGGAATAGAATAGGGAACGGAGCCCCAGGCTCACCCACGGGGTATGAAGCACAGTCAGGAAGTCAGCTGTGCTATTGTAAGCCTCCAAGACTTGGTACATTTTTTGTTACTGCATTCAATACTGATGGCCTCCTATTTTTTTCATATATTATCAAAATGTGAAAGTCAGGATTCTAAAAGTCAAAAAAATAGATATAGATGTTCTGCAGGGCAGTGAAGGCATATCCAGTCCCCGAAAACTGTCCAGCCTTAGGTGTGTGCTGGGCCTTGCTCCCTCAGGCCCTGCGGCGAGCAGCTTGTAGGGGAGAAAAAGTGTTTTTCCTCTATCTGGCTTAAGTTCTCATCTGGGTCTCTTAACAATAGTCAGATTAACAAGAGAAATGAATGTAAGCTCTATTAATGTAAGTGTTACATGACACGGGAACCTTCATAAGGAAATGAAACCTCTTCAGGGCCAAGCCTGACTGTTGGTGCCAGGTGTGATGGGGTGTGGGCACTGTGGAAATGGGACGGGACCAGGGCTAAGTGTACTTACAAGGCCTGTCTACTCAGATTCCTCTGTGTCCCTCCAGCTTCAGAGGTAAGGGTGCCCCTTTCCTCTGGGTGCAGGAAGGGTGCCCCTCCCATAAGGGTCTTATGATCTGCTTCAGGGAGAGCGATGGGGAGGAAGTCAAGAGTCCTGCTGCACCTGTCATTTCTCAAATTCCTACCTTTTAAAATATTCAGTATGCCAGTGTGTGTCATATTGTGGGGCAGTGTGCCCTGAACCCCCTCGGGTGATGAGTTCACAGGTACCCAGTGTCCCTGACACACTCGGGAGGGGCCTCCTGCCTCCTTCACTGGATACTAGAGCTGGTACTTCCAGAGCCTGCAGTCTTCAGTCCATCTCTGCAAAGTCAACAAATCATCCCTGGTAAATGCCATGTGCAGGCAAGGTTTCCCCATTTCTCTAGGCCACGCACTTCATGGGCAGGCTCCCTATTGGCCGGCTTACCAGACATCTCCTGCCCCTCAGCCACGCATGACCACTGGGACAGAGCCCCAGGCCTTACCAGTACTGGCAGGTCATCGGCCTGGTGCTGTCCACTGAGGATTGGAAGGCTACCCCTTTACAATGAGGCTAGAGGGTGTTCCCATAACACAGGCGAGCTTAGCTTCAAATGCTGCTCCCCCTTCTTGCATGGATGGTACCTTGCCTGAGGGCAGTCGTGGTCAACTCATGGTCAGTCATCCAATGTTGCTGCCCCCTCAAAACAAGCAACAGTTTTGCTAGGAAACCACCTGTATAGCCTCAATAAAACCATTTTCCATTAGGACATTCTGATACTAAGTTTTCTTATTTGTGTGACATGACAACCAGTGGTGTGGACTTTTCGTTCACTGTAGTACACAGCTTCTGGACATAAACACATGTAAGAAATACCTGTGGACTTGCAGATGATCATTCAGTGTAAAATGATATTCTGCACTTTATAAACTCTCGGGATGCCCCTGGTGCTGGAAAAGGACCACACTTGCTCGACTGGAATCGGTGAGATGTACTGCCGAGTACTGGAGTTGAGTCAAATGCTGGCCTGAAAGCAGCTTGCTTGAGAGCGTGCGTCACATCCTGCTCTGGGAGGCTGGCTGCTGCTTCAGGAGCATTCCTGTAGATAAGAGATAATCAAACACAGCATTGATTCAGATCTTTCTGTGTGTGCCAGGTCCTTCTTTTCTATTTTATGTTGTTTTTAAAAATGTATTCCTCAAAAGCTCTCTATCTTTCAATGGGACTTCGAGTTCATATATTCTGCAGCCAGCATTCATACATGTTTGACTTCAGAGGCCGAGCCTGGAGTCCTTACACTGTCTTCGGCTCTTTAGCATCCATGTGGATTTGATGAAAGGACAGTCCACAGTGGGCAGAGTCTTCATCCTCTCTGTGTCTGGCTGGCAGTCAGCCATGACACTTGGGGTAATTCTAGCCAGGCTTTCCAGATTCCAGTCCTCAAGCACTTTGTAGCTGTTGCCCAACAGTATGGTAACCTCTGCATTCTATAATACAAATGACATTTAATAAGATAGTGTTTACTAATAAGCATTAAATTGAGCTATGTCACCAATTTACTGAGAATTACCATTTTGATAAAGTTTATTAAAGAATTTTATGAAACTTTAAAAATTTACTGAAATGAATTAATATAAAGGTATTTCTTTTATTGAGGGATAATTGATATATAGCGTTATATTAGTTTCAGGTGTGTGACATAATTGGCTATTTGTATATACTCTGAAATGATCACTACAATAATTCTAGTTAACATCTGCCGCCACACATGGTTAAAAAAAATTTTTTTTCCTGTGATGAGGACTTCTAAGATCTTAGCAACTTTCAAATATGCAGTACAGTCTTATTAATTATAGTAAACATGCTTTATATAATATCCCAGGACTTATTATTTTGTAACTGGAAGTTTGTGCCTTTTGACCCCCTTCACCCATTTTGCCCTCCCCTTTACTCCTTGCCTCTAACAGCTACCAGTCTGTTCTGTGCATCTATAGAGCTTGGTTCTTGTTGTTTTTAATTCCATATATAAGTGAAATCATATGGTATTTGTCCTTCTGTAAGTTATTTCACTTAGCATAATATCCTTGGGTGCATCCATGTTGTCACAAGTGGAAGGATTTCATTCTTTTTTTTAATGGCTGAATAGTATTCCACTGTATATATTCATCAGACCTTGTTTATCCATTCATCTGTTGGTGGACTTAAGTTGTTCCCATATCTTCACTATTGTAGATAATGCTGCATTGAACATAGGAGTGCGTATATCTTTTCCAATAAGTGTTTTCTTTTTATTGGGATAAACACCCAGAAGTGGAATTGCTTGATCATATGGTAGTTTCAGTTTTAATTTTTTGAGGAATGTCCATATTGTTTTCCATGGTTAATGCACCAATTTACATTCCCACTGACAGTGCACGAGGGTTCCCTTATCTTCACATCCTTGCCAATACTTGATGTTTCTTGTCTTGCTGATACTAGCCATTGTAACTGGTGTGTGGTAATACCTTATTGTGGTTTTGAGTTGCATTTCCCTGATGATTAGTGATGCTGAGCATCATTTCCTGAGCCTGTTGGCCATCTGTTATGTTCTCTTTTGAAAAATGTGTCTTCAGATCCTCTGCCCATTTTTAAATTGGATTTTTTTTCTGTTGAGTTGTATAAGTTCTTTATATATTTTGGATATTAGCTCTTTATTAAATATATGATTTGTAAATATGTTCTCCCATTCAGAGGTTGCCTTTTCATTTGTTGGTGGTGTCCTTTGCTGTGCAGGAGCTTTTTAGTTTGAAGTGGTCCCACTTGTTTAGTTTTGCTTTTGGAGTCAGGTCCAAAAAATCAACACCAAGACTGATGTGAAGGAGCTTACTGCCTATGTTTTCTTCTAGTTTTATGGTTTTAGGTCCTACATTCAAGTCTTTAATCCATTTAAGTTAATTTTTGTGTATCGTGAAAGATAGGCTTTGGGCTCTGACGAACCAAAGTCATCCCTTGCTGAGAAATTTAGGGTAAATTGATGACACTTCTGAACTGCAGTTCCCTCATTTTTACAATGGGGATAGTCCTGATTACACACACCCTAGTGAGGATTACATGAGATGATATGTGTAAGGAATGTAGCAATGGTAAGTCCAGAATGAATGGTAGTTATTAAGTCTCCTTAGCAGTCAGATGCTGGTCCCCCTGATTTACAGATGAGGAAACAGACCCAGAGAGGTGTGTAACTAATCTGGAGTCACACAGCCAGCAAGTTGTGGGTCCCATTTTTGAATAACAGTACTCATGATAGCATAGAATTGACTCTTGTTTTTACAGTTTAGAGGTGGCTGACTTCTTGGACCATCCAAGCCACCTTTGATAATTCCCTTCAAAAAGAATGTTATGTTTGTATCTGTCAGCAGGATGCAGATATGTGTAGAGTAATGAATCCTTTGGCAAAGTGGGAAAAAAGGTGAGCTTTAGTAAGTGGTAACATGTAACTAAATGCAAATACAGAGTTACTAAAATGGAATTCAGGTTAAAAAAGAATTCCAAATATGTTTCAGGTAATTCTAGTTATTAACTGAGAACAAATGTTATACTGCAGAAGCACATATACACAGAAAATTAAACACTAAGAAATATTTTGAGGGGGGATATCCTAAGTGTTAAATATGTTAGGGAATATGTAATTATAATTTTGTTTGCAGCTGTTAATAAGCCCATCCCAGTTTTCACTCTAAAAGGGAGTGCTGGGCAGAAAAGAAATCTCTTGCCTATTTAAAGAATTCTAGATAATTAGTGTTTCAGCAGGGAGCACTCAAGTTTCCTGGCTCTGGGTGTTTGGGGACATCTGAAAGTGCCTTCCTTGCGGCGACATGTGGCTGAGGAAGCCTCCCCACACTTTCTGTCTGCACTGCCTCCAGAGTGCTCTCGTGTATTCCTTAGCATCAAGCTGAGCTCACAGCTGTATTAATTACTTACTCGCCAGTCTCCCTGTCCTGAGCACTGCTTGGGTATGTGAGCCAAGTGCCATATGAGCTGTCCCTCTGGCTCCAGCATGGTGGCTGGCATGGGGTGAATGCACAATAAATGTAAGAAGTACCTTGGGCTCCTCCAGTATCTTGTATACATTTTAATTGGGGTGTAGCCCAGTGTCATTTGACTTATTAGTTCTGTAGTTGAGCTGATCCAGTGCTTTATGTAAATAACTGCATTGGTAGAAATGACTTAAGTCACCATGGTAATAGTTTTGATAATGCAGAATTTCATTCCTAGCCTTTCAAAGTATGAAAGAATCATTATTGAATTTGATAAGAAATGCATCTGGGGTGTTTTCCCTCATAGTTTGTATTTATTTTGTGTATTTCTGTGTATTGTGTAAGTTAAGAAAAGAACGGTGATGTTACAGTTCCTAACACAGAACTATTAATGGGACAATATGGGGTTCTAGGCTGTGTATTGTAGTAAGCAGAAAATAAGGTCTCAGTCTTCTTAATTGAGAAGGGAAAACCTGCAGGTGGGTCTAAGTTGACCGGTTTTTCCCTGGAAACTAACAAGTACTGCATAAAACATAATGTGTGTGCCCACACTTTGTACTTTCGTCTGTTGAACATGCCCTGGGTCATAAGTGTAAAGTGTCTCAGGAAGTAAAAAATAAATATTAGACAGTGCTGAGTGATTGAGGCAGAGCTGTGCTGAGCCTCTTTCTTTGGAGTTACTCCAGGGGACCTAGGTGGAGTGAAGCTGTGCGGCTAGGGTGCAGGTGTGGGGAAGGCCTTCCCAGCACTGGGCAGATGGTCAGCTCTCAATGACTGAGACTCAAAACTCTAGTCTGTAGCTCACCTGCACCAGGCCAGATTGGTGTCATTTCAATTGCTTGCCTTCTAGTTTCACTAAGTTGGAGTTACCCTGGCCGGTAGAGACTTCACCTCCACACTCTGTTCTTTTTGTTCATTTCTCTTTTTAGATATATAGGACTTCTCTATAATTACACGTGACCATCTGGTTTTTATAAAAGTGTCTCAATCTGTATCTCAGTGTGTTGTAAGTTAATCACTCAAAAGCAGCCTAGTATTCTGGACTGATCTTTAGGAGCCTGATAGCTCTACAGATGAAGTCATGGAAAGGTCTTAGATAGAACTTTGGTGTGTTATATGCAGAACTTTGTGTTACATGCAGAATGATCCCTGACTCATGAGAAAGTTACGGAGGTTCCCATGGATATTATAAGGACAAATTAAATAAAATCCTTTTGAGCTGCTTTGAGCTACAGAAGCATAAAAATCGCATAAACCCTGGCTCTCAGCTAACCTCCCGTAGATGGTTCATGCTTTCCGTATGGTGTTATTTTTCTAATAACCACATCTTTAAAACACTGAAGTGCAACCAAGTGCATAGTGCTTTTAAAGTATGTCAAGGATCCTCCAAACAGTAATTTTTTAAATGCCAAAGTTTCTACCCCTTTAACTGGGAAGTGAAAGATAGTTCAGTTAATTTTAATATGACTGATTTTCTTTACAGAACTCTACTGTCTTCATTTCTGTTTTCTCACAGGCATCCACTCTTTACTTCTCTCAATTTTTGTGTTACAAATAATTTTGAAACAATAGCCATGGTCAACACTAACTGCCAGTGAATAAGTGAAAGGATGAATCCATGACTGCATCGTGTGCTCGCTCTTTCCCACCCTGTTCATTTCAGATGCCTGGGCACTGCCCTAGCTGCAGGGACTGGGCCAAGTGCTGCGGATACCAAAGGTCACGGCACATGGTGGTACCTGCTGCCCTGGGAGCTCAGCGAGCCTGGAGGGGTAACTGAGAAGGCAGGGGTGAAGAACTGGGGCATGGGGCAGGAAACCTTTCCATTGGAAGGGCACCAACCTTGCTCACTTACCTCTGCATGTGCTCTGTTACCTCTGTGCCAGCAGCCAGCAACAGCTTGCTGTGCCTCCACACTGCTGCTAGTTGAGAAGTCAGGAGGCTCTCTCTTGGTCCCTTATCTAACAGAAAGCTGTGCTGGTTCTAGGAGCCTGAAGGAGCTCTCTGGTGGAGGAAAACTGCCCAAGGCCTCTACCAAAGGTCACTCAGTGGTGTCATCAGGGGAGGGCTCCTGTCAGTCTCTTTAAGGAAATGTCCTCGGTTTGTGAGAGCTTTATTAAGGAGCTGTTCTTCCCAGGCACCGTGGGCTTGTCATGTGGGGAGAGGAGGGAGAAGGGTGTTTCCTCTGCCTATGAGTTTGTGTTTAAATAGAATATGAAGAAATGTGAAATGATTTGAAAACAAGATATTAGTTTGTGCAAAAATGATCACAAGAAATGCAGTCATTGGGAGTGGATGTGAGGAACGTAGAAGAGGAGGAATACACCTTTTTTTGTATTAAGGTGTCATTATCACCTGTTCAAATGGGAACAGAAAATGTGAATCTGGAGGAATGTGCCAAATAGTTGAGGCAGTTGTTTTGGGATCAAGGTATGTTCGTTTTCTATTTATGTATTTTGGTAATGTCTGAATTTTACTTAGACTATGTTTACTACTTTCATTATTAGAGAAAAGAGATTACAGGGAGAAAATTAAATGAATATTTGACAAAAATTTTAAGATATTTGAATTTAAAGCTTAGATGTTGAGCCAAATGGGGAGTGGTCAGAAATTTACGACAAAGTATCTTTGTAATCCTGTTAGGCAATGTATTGGTTCTCCAGAGAAACCAAACCAGTAGGACGTACTCTTCCTGCCTCCAGGGAGCCAGTGTCCCTTGCGGTCGGGATGAGTGGCCCTAGCCAGCTCGGGAGCTCCCTGCTGTGCCTGTTGATTCCAGACATGAGGAGCCCAGAGTGGCTGGGTGGCAGTGTTAACTTTCATTCAGTGCAGTCATTGTTGTGTTTCCTGGTGGAAACATTCCTCCCTATGGAAATATGATGCCTAGGACAGCAGAACACGAGGCCTCAGGAACAGGAAGCAGTACTTTGCTAGTGGGTCACAAGGAGTAAAGTGAGGGATATCACTTCCATTTCTACCCCTTGACCCCTGGACCCGTGTAAATCAGCTGTGGGAAAATCAACACCATTGACTGGATGCTGACTGAGAGCACAGACAACGTCCTGGAGAACCCTGCCCCAGCCCTTCATGGTATTGCCAGCCGGCTGAGTCTGTAACTGAGTCTTCAAAGGGCCACTGCCCTGTTGCATCCAGCCAGCTGCCTCAGGATGGTGGAAACGTGATGAGATCAGCGAACTCCATGGTCAGCGGCCTGCTGCCACACTGTGCTGTGGAGTGAGTTCCTTGGTCAGAAGCGGTGCTGTGTGAAATGCCATGACTATAGGTAAGGCATTCGGTGAGTCCATGAGCTGTATTTGTGACAGAAGCACTGAGTACACAGAAGGCAATTCTGTACCAGAGCAGGTGTCTACTGCAGTGGGGACAAAACGTTGCCCTTCCAAGGTCGAAGTGGTCCATTGTCATCAGCCGGCCACCAGGTGCTGGTTGATCATCTGGAGAATAGCGCCATGTGGGGCGCTCAGTGTTGGCCTCTGCTGCGGCAGGTTAGGCACTCGGCAGTGGCCATGCCAGGTCAGCCTTGGTCAGTGGGTGTCCACATTGCTGAGCCCGTGCATCACCTCCCCACCCCAGTGGCTGGAGAAAGAGGCTGATTCTGTCCACTGATTATTAAGATCCTCTTCTACTGTGTTGAGCATTCAAGTGGGAAACAAATACCTTTGAGTTTTTGCTCACTCATAGAGGTCTATCCACATACATCATCCCTAGATTTCTTTGTCACCAGTTTCCAGTCACGTTCTTCCAAGTATCTGACCATCCAGCAACCACTGACCACAGCCCAAGAACTGGTGTATGACCACACATCAGGCCACTAGGTGTCCTGCCCAAAGTTCTGCCTGCTAGGAGGAGTTCCCTTGGCCGCATCCTTTAGGGGTGCCCCAGGGAGGGGCTGTGTGTGCAGCTGTCCCTCAGGAAGTGCCTGCACCTCCTCAGGACCATCTGTAAACTGGGCCGCATCTCCTCTCCTGCCGGCTGATGGTGGGAATCCAGCCCCATGAGGCTCCGGCTGCAGGAGGTGCTGAAGCAGGAGTGGGGACCCTGGGCACCTGGGCCATTGCCTCATGAATTACTCGGGCCTTCAGGCCTGCTTGGGCCGGGGCCTGTGCACCACTCCCTCCTGATGATGGCTGCTGCCACGCACACCCAGCTTCATGACATGGTGGGTAAGGTAACACCCCGTCTGTGATGGGCAGCCCAGGTCACGTGGTTCCTTGGGGGCCCCTGGGTAAGCAGTCAGTCTACTAAGGCCCAGCGGCAGGCCATGAGCTGTTGCTCAAGAGGAGAGTAGTTTTCAGTGGAGGATGGGGGGCTTTGCTTCAAAGTCCTAAGGGCCTGCCCTGGTATTTATGTCTAGGGCCCTGCCAAGGGCTCCGCATGGCATCCCTATCTGCTGCTGACATTTCAGGCACCATTAAATCTGCTGGATCATCTGGCCCCAGCAATAGAGCAGCTTGCCCGGCAGCCTGGACCTGTTGCAGAGCCTTGTCTTATTCTGGGCCCCATTCAAAACTAGCAGCTTTTTGGGTCACTAGGTAAATAGGCCAGAGTATCACATCCACATGAGGAACACGTTTCCTCCAAAATCAATGGAACCAAGTCAGTTTGACACATAAAATTAACCATCTCAGTCATTGTGGTATGTGTAGAAACTCAATATATGTAACTCTTGAACCAATTATTTAACAACTAAGATCTCTGATCTTTTTAAGATTATTAATGTTAAGGAGGAAACTTGTATATTCAGCTCCCAACTTGGAATTGAAATATTATTTTGATATTCACTGAACTCTCCCCTCTGCCATCATCTCCTTACCCTCCTGCCAGGTGGTATGTCGATCCATGTACTTGATTTTTTTCTTGGGTGAATGATTTTGTTGTATTATCTTAGGAATGGGTGTGTTGAATTTGCTCAGTGCTTGCCAAATAGAACCCAGTGCATCAAAGAGCTAGAAGGCACAAAAGTGCATGAAAGCTAGAAGGATCCTTAAAATTATTGAGGCCAACTTAATTTTTCAGACAAAACAAAGAACCCGAGTGCTAAAGCCTGGGCTGAAACTCAGGTCTGCTGCCGTCAGCCGGGCTGGTTTCCCTGTCCTGGCTTTGCCCTGTTCCCTCAGAGCCGAGGGTATGCTCTGGGCCAGGGTGGGAGCTGGGTTATCGGAGGATGAAGGAAGGTTCTGTCTTCATTTGGTCGCCACACAAATTTGGGTCCAGATCAGAGGTGGTGGCTGTGTGTTTGGTGGCATTTCCTGACCAAATTCTAATGTGCCAGGCTAGGAGGGGGGGATTTTGAATAGCAGCTTGGTGAAAATCCTGCTGTCTTTACTGCTCTGAGGACTGAAGAGGAACATCTTGAAAATTAATATAGCAGATGATATGTAGATGTTGACTGAAGTATGCACTTGGTTGACAAGATTATTATTAGAAAGTTCAAAATATAAAATTTTAATTGAAATAGTCAAGTTAACTTTAATAATTGGCATTTCTCTTTAGCAGATTTAGTGGCGATGTAGCAGTAGGCAGTTGCTTAAGAAAAGTCTTTTTTTTTTGAGGCCATAACATCACTGATGTCAAGAGCACATTGAATTTTGATGTATAGTCTTGGAGCTGGGTGGGAGCTTGGAGGTCCTCCAGTTCTGAGCCAGCAGACCCCCCAGTTAGAAGAGTCGCTTCCAGGCACCTCTAGTAGTTGCCATTAGGACTATACTCAACTCCCTTCCAGTGTCCAGGTTCCTATGGAGGTGAGCCCCTCATTGATAGACAACACTTCTTGTTAGAAAGTTCTCTTTCATAGTAAACATCAAGCTTCTTATAATTTGTGCTTATGTCTCCTAGTTCTGCCCCAAGATTTTTTCTGAACATTTTTTGTAGCTCATTTTGGATGGTCAGAAGTTCCAGACTAGATTATTACATTTTTCTAATTTAAAGAATGTGAGCGTTCCTCACAAAAAGCAATAGTTTTCCCAGGATGACTAGGTCTTACCAAACAATAGGATCAAATGATTTTGCCCTACTTTATTTTGTAAGTAGAAAAATACACTGGACCAGGAATGGAAGTACCTGGTTCCTGGCCCAGGCTGAACCCCAGTTTCCTTTTCTGTAAATTGAAGATGATAATATGTGTTCCAGCTACTGTGCTGTGGGGTCCTTTTGAGCATCAGATCCTTTCATAGTTTATGCGTTTCCTTACAAGTTTAGGAGGTTGACTCCCTTGTTTTAGAATGTAACATTTTGAATCATAGAATTGATTTAGCAGGAGCTTAGATCCTAAGGTATAATGATAAAAAACAGGTGATACCTTCTGGCAGGTCTTGAAACCTCATGAACATAGCAGGTTGACAATTGAATTTATGCTTTTCTGTATTACAGAGATTGGGAAGAGAGTTTAGGAAATTCAAGAATCAAATCAATCAGATATATAATGTATATTGTAGAATCTAACATGTTTGTTGGCTTAAATTAACACTACATAGCTGTGGTGTAGATCTATGTGAGGATCTGGAGTTGGGTTCCTGCTACAAATTAGAATCAACCCTAATACAAAGGGAAAAAAAGCATATCTTCATCCATCTTGCCAACTGGAAATGTATTACTTATTGAGAAATTAATTCCAAGATACGCAGTTGGATTGTCTCACAATTGTGGGTTTTTTGGAGAGAAGTAAATATGAGTAAAAGGAAATAGTAATACGTGTTTTAATTGAAATTGGTACATGTGACACTGGCTCTGACCTTTTTTTTTTTGGTATCATTAATCTATAGTTACATGAGCAACATTATGGTTACTAGACTCCCCCCATCATCAAGTCCCCACCACATACCCCATTACAGTCACTGTCCATCAGTGTAGTAAAATGCTAGAGAATCACTACTTGTCTTCTTTGTGTTATACTGCCCTTTCCATGCCCCGCTTACATTATCTCTGCTAATTGTAATGCCTCCTTTTCCCCCTTATCCCTCCCTTCCCACCCATCCTCCCCAGTCCCTTTCCCTTTGGTAACTGTTAGTCCATTCTTGGGTTCTGTGAGTCTGCTGCTGTTTTCTTCCTTCAGTTTTTTCTTTGTTCTTATACTCCACAGATGAGTGAAATCATTTGATACTTGTCTTTCTCTGCCTGGCTTATTTCACTGAGCATAATACCCTCTAACTTCATCCATGTTGTTGCAAATGGTAGGATTTGTTTTCTTCTTATGGCTGAATAATATTCCATTGTGTATATGTACCACGTCTTCTTTATCCATTCATCTACTGATGGACACTTAGGTTGCTTCCATTTCTTGGCTATTGTAAATAGTGCTGCAATAAACATAGGGGTGCATCTGTCTTTTTCAAACTGGGCTGCTGCATTCTTAGGGTAAATTCCTAGAAGTGGAATTCCTGGGTCAAATGGTGTTTCTATTTTGAGCTTTTTGAGGAACTTCCATACTGCTTTCCACAATGGTTGAACTAATTTACATTCCCACCAGCAGTGTAGGAGGGTTCCCCTTTCTCCACAACCTCACCAACATTTGTTGTTGTTTGTCTTTTGGATGGTGATGATCCTTACTGGTGTGAGGTGATATCTCATTATGGTTTTAATTTGCATTTCTCTGATGACTAGGATGTGGGGCATCTTTTCATGTGTCTATTGGTCATCTGAATTTCTTCTTTGGAGAAGTGTCTGTTCAGCTCCTCTGCCCATTTTTTAATTGAATTACTTGCTTTTTATTTGTTGAGGAGCATGATCCCTTTATATATTTTGAATGCCAACCCTTTATTGCATCTGTCATTTATGAATATATTCTCCCATACTGTAGGATGCATTTTTGTTCTGTTGGTAGTGTCCTTTGCTGTACAGAAGCTTTTCAGCTTGATATAGTTCCACTTGTTCATTTTTGCTTTTGTTTCCCTTGCCTGGGGAAATATGTTCATGAAGAAGTCACTCATGTTTATGTCCAAGAGATTTTTGCCTATGTTTTTTTCTAAGGGTTTTATGGTTTCATGACTTACATTCAGGTCTTTGATCCATTTCAAATTTACTTTTGTGTATGGGGTTAGACAATGATCCAGTTTCATTCTCTTACATGTAGCTGTCCAGTTTTGCCAACACCAGCTGTTCAAGAGGCTGTCATTTCCCTATTGTATGTCTATGGCTCCTTTATGGTATATTAATTGACCATATATGTTTGGGTTAATATCTGGACTCTCTATACTATTCTACTGGTCTGTGGTTCTGTTCTTTTGCCAGTACCAAATTGTCTTGATCACTGTGGCCCTTTAAAACTTTTAAAAAGCACCTGCTTTTCTTTTGTCCCAGGAGAGCCGGCTGTGGGGACTCACTTGCAGTCTCAGTCTCCGAGTTTACTTTTCCATTCCTCTAATATCCAGCACACCATGCAGTGTGTGTCTGTGCGTCTGGTGCTGATTACTAGGGCTGGTTATTTAGCAGTCCTGTGCTTCCACTCCCTCCCCACTCTGATTCTTTTCTCCCCCCCCCCAGTGAGCTGGCATTGGGGGAGTGCTCGGGTCTCACCAGGTCACGGCTTTGTATCTTACCCTTTTTGTGAGATGTGAGATGCTGAGTTCTCACAGATGTAGATGTAGCCTGGCTGTTGTACTGTATCTTCTGGTCTCTCTTTTAGGAATAGTTGTGTTTGTCATATTTTCAAAAATATTTATGGTTTTAGGAGGAGATTTCCATCACCCTACTCATGCCTCCATCTTGAGCCGTCTTCCCGCTTTGAGTTTTTTTTTGTATATATGAATCATGTTTCACAAGGTACATTTAGTGTTCTATATGGCAGTCAGTGTTTCTTTAAACCCATGTCTTTTTTGATAAAATGCTCACATCCTCCTTTATTATTATTTGGAATTTGAAAGGAAATGACTAAGGATCAATGAAAGGGTATGTATTATGCTCGGTAACAAGTTTTAAAAAAAGCAAATCAAAGCAATTACACTTAATATAAGATGTTTCTAATCCCTTCATCCTTCCCTCTGCCTCTAAATCTTATGATTATGATAGGGTCTTCTGTCCCTCTTCGAGATGCACTGTCTGGTAATTATTTTATGATTGAATGGACACTAACTAAAAATAACCTCAAACCTCAAAAAGAATGCTCTTAATACTCTGTATATAATATGTCACAATTATCTGCTATCTATATAATATATACATATTTTTAAAAAGAGTAATAGCCTTAAGTGGCTTTCCATTACCAACAGGATAAGGTCCCAGACGTTTACCCTTTCTGTTGGCAGACAGTGTTGGACCTGACTTACACTTTAGAACAGGCATTATATTTCCTTTGTTTGTATGGGAGGAATACAAAGATCAACTAAGAAAAGCTGAGACCTGAATACAGAAGTGCTAAATATTCTCAAAAGTCAGTGTTAGCCTATCTAAGAGGTATATAGTTGTCTCCCTGTGCACTTTTTTAGTTAGCATTTCCTAATGACTAGTGACGTGGAGCATCTTTACATGTGCTCATTTGCCGTTACATCTTCTTTGGTGAAAGTTCTGTTCAAGTCTTCTACCTCTTAGAACAGATTGGATTGTTCTTATTTTTGAGTTGTAGTAGATCCAAATAAGGTCCATTATATACATTGCATTAGGTTGACATGTGTTTTAAATCTTTATCTGTAGATTCCTTATCTCTCTGTTGTTTTCCTTGCAGTTAGGGAAATCCAGTATGTGAGAAATTCTGGGCAATAAATGGATTTTCCTAGTTATACCCCCAGGATGTTGTTTAATATGTTTTTCTCTTTTCTGTATTTTTTGTAAAAGTTGTGTAGGTCTAGAGATTTCAAGTTTGATTATTTTGGGGGGGTTTTGTTTTGGTAATACATAATGAGCAGTATCATATCATGCACTCCATGGGAAGGTATGTAATGTATGCTTGTCTGCCCTTTTTGTGGTGTTAAAATTGATCGGGTAATTATGGCATGTCAGTCTGATGTTTTCATACTGCAGTCACCTCAGCCTTCAGCCTGATGATTTAGCAGCCATTGACAGTCATTGCCTAGGGCTGTTGTTTTCACTAGTAGTTGCAAAGTGGTGATATCCTAATTTTGTCATTCCTTATTTATCAACTGGAATACTTATACCAAGAAAAACTTACCTCATCAACTATTGATTGTTATGGAGTACTGTTTGTAAGTAATGGCAGAATAAGCGTAGGCTTTGTTTTTTTTCCCTTTGTTTACCATTCTTCAGAGTAGTATGTTCTCTACCATTCTAGAGGACTTTATTTTAGGATCACCATGAACTCATGACTTTGAGCCTACCTGGATTTTAGCATATTTGTCTCGATGCTTGCACTGATTCTTCTGATGCTCAAATTGTCCCATCCTTCGTCAGCAAAAACCCCTTCAAGTTGATTCCTGAGGCCTTTTGATATTTGTCTTGCCTTCTGGAATAACAAAATGTCATTAACATGTTAATTTTTATATTAAAGCATTTGTTTGCCCTGGTAGCAACGAGTACACCCAGAACTGGTTTCTCATACCATTTTACAATACAAAGAACCAGGGCTCCTTGGAGAAATGTCTAATTCAAGGACTGGAGCAAGAATTAGTCCTGATGAGTCTGGAGGACCTTGTAATGTCAGAAAGTTAGGTGATGCTGAAAACCAAAATAAACACACACAATATTGTGGGTATGTCAGAGGGAGACAGGAGCCAGCTGGAAGAGCTCCCAGTGGCCAGAGCTGTAACAAGTTGAGCAGCAAGATAAATGAAGTAGTATTGGGTTATAACCCAAACTTAAAGTAAATATCTATGTGTCCATACTGATAAAATAAGTAAGTAAATGGAGAATAGGCAAATCTCCCCAGCAGAAGAGTTAAAAGTAACTGACATAGACATGCCTCCCTCCAGGAGGTGGAGCATAGTTCGCCACTTCTGAGGTGTGGGGCTGCCCCTAGCCACTTCCTTCCTTAGAGCCCAGTGTGCAAATGGGGAAGAGAGAGTAGCTTTATAGTGAGGAGCCTGGCAGACACTCTCAGTTAGGTGAGTGAAAGTAAAAAAGCGGCGCTAAGCCTTGCTGATGTGACGTGAGGTGACAGGTACTTTACCTCCTTCTGAGTCCTCACAAAACCCTTGATTCCAGCCTATGATGAGAAGAACATCAGGCAGACCTACCTGAGAGGCTCAACAGATCATCTCATGAGTCCTCAAAACTGTCAAGGGTACCAGAAACAGGAGAGACTGTCCCCATGAGGAGTCTAAGGAGACACAACAACCAAGTGCAGGGCCCTCGGTGGGACCCCGGGCTGGATAAAGGGCCCTCGGTGACAGCAAAGGGAGCTGCAATGAATCATGGATTTCGTCAATAATAATAGATACATATTGGTTTATTAATTGTGACAAATAGATGCTAAGGTGCTAAAATAGGGAACTAGGTGTCAGGCATATGGGACCTCTGTGCTATCTGTGATCTTCCTGTAAATCTAAAACTGTTCTAAAATTTAAGGTTTATTAGAAATCTAGAAAGTTGTTTACCCTTTGGCAGTAATTCCAAGAGCTAATATTTATATAGTGCATCAGTGTCTTCACATTTATAGTTCCTCTTTTTGAGTTTCTCTTCAAGTTTCTAGTTAGGCGAGGAAATTACTTTTTTTGAGCATTAAACTTACATCTAAGAAACCATATAGAAACTAGTACTACTGTTAACACAGAGAAATTGGAGTGGTAAAAAGCAAGGAATCTTGCACTGGCTGAGTTTTTCATGTTTATTCCTTAACCACCACAAAGGGCACATGACCAGCTTTGCCTTAGCCTGGGAGGAGCACCGTTTCCCTGACAGACTGCTCCCCCCACCCCCACCCCCAGCTGATGGCCTAGGGGCAAGGAGAGAAGTCTACTTTGCCCTCTGCAGGACTCACGCAGCAGTTGGTGTCTTTACCGTGGGTGGAGAGCACTGGGAGGAGCAGCCTCCAGGTAAGCAGGTCCAGACAACTGTTAGGGGTGTGCCTAGTGTGCAGTGTCAGGCATCCAAGTAGAAGGAGGAGATAGGATGTGAAGTGAGGGATTGAAGGTGAGAAATTGGAAGTCCTGTGTTTAGGTGGTTAAACCTTGGATTTAAAGATGAGACTAGATCAAATCACTAGGAAATGAGGTAGAATGAAGAGAAGGGTCACAACTGAGCTAAGAGGTGTCCAGCACTTAGTGTTCCTTGCAAAGGGAACCTGAGAAGTATTGGAGGCCACCTGGAGGGGACGCTGTGATGACTGCTAAGGCTCACAGCTGCCACCTGGTCCCCTTTCCGACCCCCAACCCCATTCTTGCCAAGTAGCCAGCAGCCAATGACTGACACAGGGGAGCAACAACTTGTTGCCCAAAGTGGGGCTAGCTCTGGTGCAGTTCACATACTAGAGCCCTCTGTGGGCTCAGCCTGAGTAAGCTGGCCTCCAGCCAACACACACCTTGCCTTCCTGCTTTCCCCAGGCCTTTCCTGCTTCCCTTACTGCCTTTCTGCTGAGAGCACTGAGGAGAAACTACAATAAACCACTCAAGGGCACAAGAATCCCAGTCTAAGGCTCTGCTTCTAGGAAATCCACCTGAAGTCACCAAATAGGGTTTCTTGAGGAGCAAGGAAAGGGCCTTTAAGTGTAGCTCTGTAGTATAGTTTGAAATCAGGGCACATGATATCTCCAGCTTTGTTCTAGACTTTATTTTTAATGTAGCTATTCCAAGCATTTTATATATTATTTTAGTGGAAGATAGGGCTAGGATTTTTGCATTCATATCAGGAGATTTAGCATTCATATCAGGAGCATGTAATTTTGCATTCATATCAGGAGATTTAGTAGAGTTCTTTTTTCCTAACTCAGCCCTACCTAATAAACTCCATCCAAGAGGAAGATGTATTATTTTCCAATAAAAAGGTTTGGAAAACATCAGGAAGGAATGTGTGAGCTATGAGCTTCCTAGGAAGTCTCCTAGAGAAGCTGGGACTGAGAAAGTCATTCCCTGTATGTTCAAAACCATTTAGAGGCACCATGGCCCCTGATCCCAGGTCTCTGGCTGTAGACCTGTGTTTTCTGAATTCCTTTATTGTCAAATTCAAATTGCTTGCCAACAAATTGAACTGAATGAATGAATGAAGATTGGGTTTGTGAATATTTAAATGAGAAACAAAATGGATTACATGGAAATGCTAAAATCTTCCTCAGATGTAGTCATTGTTGCAGAGGACTAACTTCTCCAATTCAATGATAAAGAAAGGTAAACCAATTAAAGAGGGGCTAAGGATCTGAAAAGATATTTCCTCATAAAAGGTATATAAATATCCAACAAGCACTTGAAAAGATGCTCAACATCATTAGCTGTCAAGAAAACACAAAATCAAAACCACTTCACACCCACTAGGATGGCTGCAATCAAAAAGATAATAGCAAGTATTGGAAACACTGTAGAGAAATCAAAACCTTCATACATTGTTGCTGGGGATGTAAATTGGCACACCCACTTTGGGAAACAATCTGGCAGTTCCTCAAAAAGTTAAACAGAATTTGACCCAGCAAGTCCACTCCTAGGCCTATACACAAGAAAATGAAAACATATGTACTTATGAAAACTTATACATAAATGTTCACAGCAGTATTATTCATAGTAACCAAGAGGCAAATAGTCAACTGACTGGATAAACAAAAATGGTATATCCATACAATGGAATATTATTTGTCTGTGTAAAGGAAGTATAGATATAGCTAATAACATAGGGTAAACCTTGAAAACATTATTCTGGGTGGAAAAAGCCAGGCACAAAAGGCCACATGTAGTGTGACTTCATTTATATTAAATGTCCAGACAGACAAATTCACAGGACAGAAAGAAGATTAGTGATTTACTAGGCCTGAGGGAAGTATTGGAGGTTTGGTGAAGATGTTCTAATATCTTACTGCTGAGAGAGAATAGTAATTGAATTCGACAGAAATATGGTTGAGTGTCCTTTGGGAATAGTTCAGCTTAGAAATATTTGTGGAATACATACTACTATATGCTTGCTGCAGTGCTGGGCTCCAGGGACACAAAAGCAAAGAAGTTCCAGGCTGGTGAGGGACGAGACGTTGAGGGAGGCAGTGCAGGGTGCGAACGCAGACACCAGAACTGCAGAGAAGGTGCCTTTGTGATGGCGTGTCAGGGAAGGTGTCACCACCAGTGTCAAGGGCAGAGCAGTATTCCAGGCTGAAGGAGCTAGGAAACGTGTGGTGGTGTGGATTTAAGGTACAGAATTACTTGGGGGGTGCAAGTGGCAGGAGGTGGGCCTGGAAAGACGGACTAACTTTCAAACTTTATCTTTTATCACAGAAGAGGAAGTGATACATGTAAATGCTATGCTGCACCAGGCTTTATGTTGTGAAAGTTTAGCTCACAGTTTCATAGCACAGAGCTCTCCTTGACTAAATGTTCGCTGTATACCTGGCAACACTGTCAATCCTTCCTCCACATACTCCTCGCAGCTCGACAAGGATGTGCTGTCGTCACCCCCACTGGCACACTCAGGAAAGGGCCACTGAGCAGCCAGCAGGTTGCCTCGGTGATCCAGCGCCTGCACTCCCAGCACAGCCCCTCATGGGACTTAGTGCTGGTGGGCATCAGTCTGGAAAACCATTGGTCAAGGTGAATTCTTCCAGCCTCTATTTCAGGCTGCTTTTGGTTCATTAGAATGACAAAGTACTAAAATTAAACTGGCACTCATTTTGTTCTTGTACAATTGAAGTTATTTCTGTTTCATTTAAGAAAATAATGGAATAAGAAGAACTGAGTGATATTAATCACTTACAGGGATTTATTACTTGAGCTACTGGTATTTAGTGTTCAAATTGCATTCTTTATAAGTTGAGGGAAATATTTCCAAACATTGGTGATAGTGGTTGTTCACTGAGATAGTTTGCTGTATATTCCCATAAAATATAATTATACCTCTCAAAACCATTTGAAGGGTTCTGACTTGAAAAGACAAACATCCTTGAGATGGGTTAACTGTTTTTGTTCTCCTCAAAAGTAGTCCTAGGTATAGGAAGTGCAGCAGTTTATTTAGGGCATTAGATTACAGCCCAAATAAGCTTTTAGCAGACCTGCCTGTGTTTTTTTTTTTTTTTATCAAGGTATCATTGATATACACTCTCATGAAGGGTTCACAAGAAAAACAATGTGGTTATTAATTCACCCTTACCGATATCCCCCTCTATACCCCATTGCAGTCACTGTCCATCAGTGTAGTAAGATGTCACAGAGCCCCTATTTGTCTTCTCTTAGCTATACTGTCTTCCCCATGACCCCCCACACACCATGTGCATCTCCCTCCCTCCCACCCGCCCTTGCCCACCCCTGCCCACCCCTCCCCTTTGGTAACCACTAGTCCCTTCTTGGAGTCCACAAATGAGGAAAATCATTTGGTACTTGTCTTTCTCTGCGTGACTTATTTCACTGAAAATAATATCCTCCAGCTCCATCCATGTTGTTGCAAATGGTAGGATTTGTTTCTTTCTTATGGCTGAAGAGTATTCCATTGTATATATGTACCACATCTTCTTTATCCATTCATCTACTGGTAGACACTTAGGTTGCTTCCATATCTTGGCTATTATAAAAAGTGTTTCAGTAAACATAGGGCTGCATATATCTTTTTGAATCTGAGAAGTTGTTTTCTTTGAGTAAATTCCTAGAAGTGGAATTACTGGGTCAAATGGTATTTCTATTTGTAGATTTTTGAGGAACCTCCATATTGCTTTCCACAATGGTTGAACTAGCTTACATGCCCACCAGCAGTATAGGAGGGTTCCCCTTTCTCCATATCTTCGCCAACATTTGTTGTTCCTAGTCTTTTCTGTGTTGGCCATCCTAACTGGTGTGAGGTGATATCTCATTGTGGTTTTAATTTGCATTTCCCTGATGATTAGTGATGTGAAGCATCTTTTCGTTTGTCTGTTGGCCATTTGAATTTCTTCTTTGGACAAGTGTCTGTTCATATCCTCCACCCATTTTTTAATAGGGTTATTTGCTTTTTGGGTGTTGAGGCATGTGAGTTCTTCATATATTTTGGATGTTAACCCCTTGTCAGACATGTCGTTTACAAATATATTCTACCATAATGTAGGATGCCTTTTTGTTCTGCTGATGGTGTCCTTTGCTATACAGAAACTTTTTAGCATGATGTAGTCCCATTTGTTCATTTTTGATTTTGTTTCTCTTGCGAGGAAAAAAAAATGCGTTCAGGAAAAAGTTGCTCATGTTTATAGTCAAGAGTTTTTTGCCTATATTTTCTTCTGAGAGTTTTATGATTTCATGACTTACATTCAGGTCTTTGATCCATTTTGAGTTTACTTTTGTGTATGTGGTTAGACAATAATCCAGTTTCATTCTCTTCCATGTAGCTGTCCAGTTTGCCAAGGCTGTCATTTCCCCATGTATATCCATGGCTCCTTTATCATATATTAATTGACCATATATGCTTGGGTTTATATCTGGGCTCTCTAGTCTGTTCCATTGGTCTATGGGTCTGTTCTTGTGGGAGTACCAAATTGTCTTGATTACTGTGGCTTTGTAGTAGAGCTTGAAGTCAGGGAGCGTAATCCTCCCCACCCCCAACCCCCCACCCCCCTGCTTTATTCTTCCTTCTCAGGATTGCTTTGGCTATTTGGGGTCTTTTGTGGTTCCATATGAATTTTAGAATTATTTGCTCTAGTTCATTGAAGAATGCTGTTGGTATTTTGATAGGGATTGCATTGAATCTGTAGATTGCTTTAGACAGGATTGCCATTTTGACAATATTAATTCTTACTATCCATGAGCACGGGATGTGTTTACATCTATTGGTATCTTCTTTAATTTCTCTCATGAATGTCTTGTAGTTTTTAGAGTATAGGTCTTTCACTTCCTTGGTTAGGTTTATTTCTAGGTATTTTATTCTTTTTGATGCAACCGAATGGAATTGTTTTCCTGACTTCTGTTTCTGCTAGTTCATCATTAGTGTATAGGAAAGCAACAGATTTCTGTGTAGTAGTTTTGGAGTGGATTTTTAGGGTTTTTTATGTACAATATCATGTCATCTGTAAACAGTAACAATTTAACTTCTTCTTTACCAATCTGGATGCCTTTTATTTCTTTGTGTTGTCTCATTGCCGTGGCTAGGACCTCCAGAAATATGTTGAATAGAAGTGGGGAGAGTGGGCATCCTTGTCTTGTTCCCAATCTTAAAGGAAAAGTTTTCAGCTTCTTGCTGTTAAATATGATGTTGGCTGTGGGTTTGTCATATATGGCCTTTGTTATGTTGAGGTACTTGCCCTCTATACCCATTTTGTGGAGAGTTTTTATCATGAATAGATGTTGAATTTTGTCGAATGCTTTTTCAGCGTCTCTGGAGATGATCAAGTGGTTTTTGTCCTTCTTTTAGTTGATGTGGTGGATGATGTTGATGGATTTTCAAATGTTGTACCATCCTTGCATCCCTGAGATGAATCCTACTTGATCATGATGGATGATCTTTTTGATTGATTTTTGAATTTGGTTTGCTAATATTTTGTTGAGTATTTTTGCATTTATGTTTATCAGGGATATTGGTCTGTAATTTTCCTTTTTTTTTGTGGTATCTTTGCCTGGTTTTGGTATTAGAGTGGTGCTGGCCTCATACAATGAGTTTGGGAGTATTCCTTCCTCTTCTACTTTTTGGAAAACTTCAAGGAGGACGGGTATTAGGTCTTCATGAAATGTTTCATTAAATTCACTGGTGAAGCCATCTGGTCCAGGAATTTTGTTCTTAGGTAGTTTTTGTATTACCAATTAAGTTTTGTTGCTGGTAATTGGTCTATTCAGATTTTCTGTTTCTTTCCTAGGTCAGCCTTGGAGGGTTGTGTTTTTCTAGAAAGTTGTCCATTTCTTCTAGGTTATCCAGTTTGTTGGCATAGAATTTTTCATAAAATTCTCTCATAATTCTTTGTATTTCTGTGGTGTCCTTTCCCATTTCTGATTCTGTTTATGTGTGTATGCTCTTTTTTTTTCTTAATAAGTCTGGCTAGGGGGTTATCTATTTTGTTTATTTTCTTGAAGAACCAGCTCCTGCTTTCATTGATTCTTTGTATTGTGTTATTCCTCTTGGTTTTATTTATTTATGCTCTAATCTTTATTATGTCCCTCCTTCTACTGACTTTGGGCCTCATTTCTTCTTCTTTTTCTAATTCCATTAATTGTGTTTAGACTGTTCATGTGGGATTGTTCTTTGCTGAGGTACGCTTGTATTTCAATATGCTTACCTCTTAGCACGGCCTTTGCTGCATACCACAGATTTTCTGGTGTTGAATTATTATTGTCATTTGTCTCCATATATTGTTTGATCTCTGTTTTTTTATATGCAATTTTTTAAAAAATTTTATTTTGTTATCATTAATCTACAATTACATGAAGAACATTATGTTTACTAGGCTCTCCCCTATACCAAGTCCCCCCCCCAAACCCCATTACAGTCACTGTCCATCAGCATAATAAGATGTTGTAGAATCACTACTTGTCTTCTCTGTGTTGCAAAGCCCTCCCCTTTCCCCCACCCCCCACATTATACATGCTAATCATAATACCTCCTTTCTTCTTCCCCTCCCCTTATCCCTCCCTACCCACTCATTCTCCCCAGTCTCTTTCCCTTTGGTAACTGTTAGTCCATTTTTGGGTTCTGTGATTCTGCTGCTGTTTTGTTCCTTCAGTTTTTCTTTTGTTCTTATACTCCACAGATGAGTGAAATCATTTGGTATTTGTCTTTTTTCCGCTTGGCTTATTTCACTGAGCATAATACCCTCTAGCTAAATCTATGTTGTTGCAAATGGTAGGATTTGTTTTCTTCTTATGGCTGAATAATATTCCACTGTGTATATGTACCACATCTTCTTTATCCATTCATCTACTGATGGACACTTGGGTTGCTTCCATTTCTTGGCTATTGTAAATAGTGCTGCAATAAACATAGGGGTGCATCTGTCTTTTTCAAACTGGAGTGCTGCATTCTTAGGGTAAATTCCTAGAAGTGGAATTCCTGGGTCAAATGGTAAGTCTATATCCAGCATTTTGAGTAACCTCCATATTGCTTTCCACAATGGTTGAACCAATTTACATTCCCACCAGCAGTATAGGAGGGTCCCCCTTTCTCCACAACCTCGCCAACATTTGTTGTTGTTTGTCTTTTGGATGGTAGCCATCCTTATTGGTGTGAGGTGATATCTCATTGTGGTTTTAATTTGCATTTCTCTGATAACTAGCGATGTGGAGCATCTTTTCATGTGTCTGTTGGCCATCTGAATTTCTTCTTTGGAGAAGTGTCTGTTCAGCTCCTCTGCCCATTTTTTAATTGGATTATTTGCTTTTTGTTTGTTGAGGCATGTGAGCTCCTTATATATTTTGGATGTCAAGCCTTTATCGGATCTGTCATTTACAAATATATTCTCCCATACTGTAGTGTACCTTTTAGTTCTATTGATGGTGTCCTTTGCTGTACAGAAGCTTTTCAGCTTGATATAGTCCCACTTTTGTTTTCCTTGCCCGGGGAGGTATATTCATGAAGAAGTCACTCATGTTTATGTCCAAGAGATTTTTGCCTATGTTTTTTTCTAAGAGTTTTATGGTTTCATGACTTACATTCAGGATTTTGATCCATTTTGAATTTACTTTTGTGTATGGGGTTAGACAGTGATCCAGTTTCATTCTCTTACATGTAGCTGTCCGATTTTGCCAGTACCATCTGTTGAAGAGACTGTCATTTCCCCCATTGTATGTCCATGGCTCCTTTATCGAATATTAATTGACCGTATATGTTTGGGTTAATGTCTGGAGTCTCTAATCTGTTCCACTGGTCTGTGGCTCTGTTCTTGTGCCAGTACCAAATTGTTTTGATTACTGTGGCTTTGTAGTAGAGCTTGAAGTTGGGGAGTGAGATCCCCACCACTTTATTCTTCTTTCTCAGGACTGCTTTGGCTATTTGGGGTCTTTGGTGTTTCCATATGAATTTTTGAACTATTTGTTCCAGTTCGTTGAAGATTATTGTTGGTAATTTGATAGGGATTCTATCAAATCTGTATATTGCTTTCGGCAGGATGGCCATTTTGACAATATTAATTCTTCCTCGCAAAGAGCATGGGATGAGTTTCCATTTGTTAGTGTCCTCTTTAATTTCTCTTAAGAGCGTCTTACAGTTTTCAGGGTATAGGTCTTTCACTTCCTTGGTTAGGTTTATTCCTAGGTATTTTATTCTTTTTGATGCAATTGTGAATGGAATTGTTTTCCTGACTTCTCTTTCTATTGGCTCATTGTTAGTGTAGAGGAAAGTCACAGATTTCTGTGTGTTAATTTTGTATCCTGCAACTTTACTGTATTCCGATATCAGTTCTAGTAGTTTTGGAGTGGAGTCTTTAGGGTTTTTTATGTACAATATCATGTCATCTGTAAATAGTGACAGTTTAACCTCTTCTTTACCAATATGGATTCCTTGTATTTCTTTGTTTTGTCTAATTGCTGTGGCTAGGACCTCCAGTACTATGTTAAATAAAGGAAAAACTTTCAGCTTCTTGCCGTTCAGTATGATGTTGGCTGTGGGTTTATCGTATATGGCCTTTATTATGTTGAGGTACTTGCCCTCTATACCCATTTTGCTGAGAGTTTTTATCATGAATGGATGTTGAATTTTGTCAAATGCTTTTTCAGCATCTATGGAGATGATCGTGTGGTTTTTGTCTTTCTTTTTGTTGATGTGGTGGATGATGTTGATGGATTTTCGAATGCTGTACCATCCTTGCATCCTGGGATGAATCCTACTTGGTCGTGGTGTATATCCTTTTGATATATTTTTGAATTAGGTTTGCTAATATTTTATTGAGTATTTTTGCATCTATGTTCATCAGGGATATTGGTCTGTAATATTCTTTTTTGGTGGGGTCTTTGCCTGGTTTTGGTATTAGGGTGATGTTGGCTTCATAGAATGAGTTTGGGAGTATTCCCTCCTCTTCTGTTTTTTGGAAAACTTTAAGGAGAATGTGTATTGTATCTTCTCTGTATGTCTGATAAAATTCTGAGGTAAATCCATCTGGCCTGGGTGTTCTTCTCTTGGGTAGTTTTTTTATTACCGCTTCAATTTCTTTGCTGGTAATTGGTTTGTTTAGATTTTGTGTTTCTTCCTTGGTCAGTCTTGGAAGGTTGTATTTTTCTAGGAAGTTGTCCATTTCTTCTAGGTTTTCCAGCTTCTTAGCAGATAGGTTTTCATAGTAATCTCTAATGTATTTCTGTTGGGTCCGTTGTGATGTTTCCTTTCTCATTTCTGATTCTGTTGATGTGTGTTAATTCTCTTTTTCTCTTAATAAGTCTGGCTAGAGGCTTATCTATTTTGTTTATTTTCTCAAAGAACCAGCTCTTGGTTTCACTGATTTTTTCTATTGTTTTATACTTCTCAATTTTGTTTATTTCTTCTCTGATCTTTATTATGTCTGTCCTTCTGCTGACTTTAGGCCTCATTTGTTCTTCTTTTTCCAA
Source organism: Manis javanica (assembly GCF_040802235.1). Lineage (NCBI taxonomy): Eukaryota > Metazoa > Chordata > Mammalia > Pholidota > Manidae > Manis > Manis javanica. The sequence goes on from NC_133168.1 coordinate 72,776,379, forward strand.
TTTTGATAATTGTGACATTAGACTGTTCATTTGGCTGTGTTCATCCTTCTTTAAATATGCCTGGATTGCTGTATACTTTCCTCTTAAGACTGCTTTCGCTGCATCCCACAGAAGTTGGGGCTTTGTGTTGTTGTTGTCATTTATTTCCATATATTGCTGGATCTCCATTTTAATTTGGTTGTTGATCCATTGACTATTTAGAAGCATGTTGTTAAGCTTCCATGTGTTTGTGAGCCCTTTTGCTTTATTGGTACAATTTATTTTTAGTTTTATACCTTTGTGGTCTGAAAAGTTAGTTGGTAGGATTTCAATCTTTTGGAATTTACTGAGGCTCTTTTTGTGGCCTAGTATGTGGTCTATTCTGGAGAATGTTCCGTGTGCACTTGAGAAGAATGTGTATCCTGTTGCTTTTGGGTGTAGAGTTCTATAGATGTCTATTAGGTCCACCTGTTCTAGTGAATTCTTCAGTGCCTCTGTGTCCTTACTTATTTTCTGTCTGGTGGATCTGTTCTTTGGAGTGAATGGTGTGTTGAAGTCTCCTAAAATGAATGCATCGCAGTCTATTTCCTACTTTTGTTCTGTTAGTATTTGTTTCACACATGCTGGTGCTCCTGTGTTGGGTGCATATATATTTATAATGGTTATAACCTCTTGTTGGGCTGAGCCCTTTATCATTATATAATGTCCTTCTTTACCTCTTGTTACTTTCTTTGTTTTGAAGTCTATTTTGTCTGATAGTAGTACTGCAACACCTGCTTTCTTCTCTCTGTTGTTTGCATGAAATATCTTTTTCCATCCCTTGACTTTTATTCTGTGCATGTCTTTGGGTTTGAGGTGAGTCTCTTGTAAGCAGCATATAGATGGGTCTTGTTTTTTATCCATTCAGTGACTCTGTGTCTTTTGATTGGTGCATTCAGTCCATTTACATTTACGGTGATTATCGATAGGTATGTACTTATTGCCATTTCAGGCTTTAGATTCGTGGTTACCAAAGGTTCCAGATTAGTTTCCTTACTTTCTAATAGTCTAACTTAACTCACTTAGTATGCTGTTACAAGCACAATCTAAAGGTTCTTTTCTGTTTCTCCTCCTTTTTCTTTCTCCTTCATTCTTTATATATTAAGTATCAAATTCTGTACTTTTTGTCTATCCCTTGATTGACTTTGGGGATAGTGAATTTAATTTTGCATTTGCCTCGCAATCAGCTGCTCCACCCTCCCTACCATGATTTTACTACCTCTGGTGACAGCTATGCAACCCTAGGAACACTTCCATCTATAGCAGTCCCTCCAAAATAGTCTGCAGAGATGGTTTGTGGGAGGTAAACTCTCTCAGCTTTTGCTTATCTGGAAATTGTTTAATCCCTCCTTCAAATTTGAATGATAATCTTGCTGGATAAAGTAATCTTGGTTCCAGGCCCTTCTCCTTCATGGCATTTAATACCTCATGCCACTCCCTTCTGGTCTGTAAGGTTTCTGCTGAGAAGTCTGATGTTAGTCTGATGGGCTATCCTTTGTATGTGATCTTATTTGTGCCTCTGGCTGCTTTTAACAGTCTGTCCTTATCCTTGATCTTTCCCATTTTAATTACTATGTGTCTTGCTGTTGTCTTCCTTGGGTCCGTTGTGTTGGGGGATCTGTTTATCTCCATGGCCTGACAGACTATGTCCTTCCCCAGATTGGGGAAGTTTTCAGCAACTACCTCCTCAAAGACACTTTCTATCCCTTTCTCTCTCTCTTCTTCTTCTGGTATCCCTATAATGCGAATATTGTTCTGCTTGGATTGGTCACAGGAGTCTCTTAATATTCTTTCATTTTTAGAGATCCTTTTTTCTCTCTGTGCCTCAGCTTCTTTGTATTCCTCTTCTCTAGTTTCTATTTCATTTATTGTCTCCTCCACCGTATCCAACCTGCTTTTAATACCCTCCATTTTGTTCTTTAACGATTGGATCTCTGGCCTGAATTCATTCCTGAGTTCTTGGATGTCTTTCCTTACCTCCATTAGGATGTTGATGATTTTGAACTCCCTTTCAGGAAGAGTCACGAGGTCCATATCATTTAAATCTTTCTCGAGAGTTGTATTAACAATTTTACTCTGGCCAAGGTTCCTTTGGCATTTCATGTTTGTATATGGCGCCCTCTAGTGTCCAGAAGCTCTATTCTGGAGCTGCTAATCCCCTGAAGCAGTGTTGGGGGTCGCAGGGGAGCGGTACTGGTGCCTGAGGGGAAGAAAGAGCTGTTCCCCCTTCTCCTGGCTGCTGTGCCTGTCTCCACTGCCTGAGCCAGTGGGCTGGTCACACAGGTATAAGTTTTTGTCCCAGAGCAGCCAGATATGGATCCCTCCTTTCCACAAGCAGCTGGAATCCCAGTCTCCCCAGGAATTCTGCCTGCATTAACTTTCCAACCCAGTAGTCTTGCGAGTCTCATGAAAGCACCATGAAATGTAGGTTTGTGGCGGAGCCAGGATGGCGGCGTGAGTAGAGCAGTGGAAATCTCCTCCCAAAAACACATAGAGCTATGAAAATATACCAAAGAAAAATCTTCCTAAAATAGAGACCACAGGACACAGGACAACATCCAGACCACATCCACACCTGCAAGAACCCAGCGCCTTGCGAAGGGGGTAAGATACAAGCCCCGGCCCGGCGGGACGCGAGCGCCCCTCCCCCCAGCTCCCGGCGGGTGGAAAGAAACCGGAGCGGTTTTTTTTTGGCAAGTGCTTTTTGGAAGCCTTAAAGGGACGGGCCCCCGTTGCTAGGGAGGCAGGGTGGCGGGACTGGTGAGCAGGTGCCTGGGACCGGCGCCTGAGGACAAAGAATATCCCGCGTTTCTCCCTGCGGGACCGGCGGGCAGGTGCCTGAGACCGGCGCTTGAGGACGGAGGAAATCGCGCGTTTTTCCCCTTTTCTTTTTCTCTTTTTGGCGAGCGCTTTTTGGAAGCTTTAAAGGGACAGGGACCCCGGTGCTAGGGAGGCAGGGTGGCGGGACTGGTGAGCGGGTGCCTGGGACCGGCGCCTGAGGACAAAGAATATCCCACGTTTTTCCCTGCGGGACCGGGGGGCGGGTGCCTAAGACTGGCACTTGAGGACAGAGGAAATCGCGCATTTTTCCCCTTTTTTTTCCTCTTTTTTGCGAGTGCTTTTTGGAAGCCTAAAAGGGAGAGGGACCCCGGTGCTAGGGAGGCAGGGTGGCTGGACTGGTGAGCGGGTGCCTGGGACCGGTGCCTGAGGACAAAGAATATCGCACGTTTTTCCCTGTGGGACTGGTGGGCGGTAGCCTGAGACCGGCACCTGAGGACGGAGGAAATCGCGCATTTTTCCCCTTTTTTTCTCTCTTTTTGGCGAGTGCTTTTTGGAAGCCTTAAAGGGACAGGGACCCCGGTGCTAGGGAGGCAGGGTGGCGGGACTGGTGAGCGGGTGCCTGGGACCAGCACCTGAGGACAAAGAATATCGAGCGTTCCTTCCCTGCGGGACCGGTGGGTGGGTGCTTTTTGGAAGCCTTGAAAGGACAGGGACCCTGGTGCTAGGGAGACAGGGCAGCAGGACCAGTGAGCGGGTGCCTGGGACCGGCACCTGAGGACGAAAAAAAAAAAAAAAAAAAATCGTGTGTTTTTTCCTTTTTTTCTTCCTTTCTGTTCCCTCTCTCATTGCTGCTGTTGTTGTTTTGGTTTGGAGAGTGCTTTTTGGAAGTCTTAAAGGGGCAGGACAGGTCACTTAGACCAGAGGCAGGGAATCTGGGGATCTCTGGGCACTCTAACCCCCTGGGCAGAAGGGAGCACAGAGGCCCCTTACGGAGATAAATAGCCTCCCGGGCGCTCCCCCCTCCAACGGGGCTCCACCATTTTGGAAGAACAGCCCCAGCCAGGCCAATCCCACAGCAACAGCGGAGATAAACCCCAAACCAACTGGGCAGGAAGCAGAAGCCCTGTCTGCGCACAGCTGCCCAGCACAAGCCGCTAGAGGTCGCTATTCTCCCAGGAGAAGGCCACAAACCAACAAGAAGGGAAGCTCTTCCAGCGGTCACTTGTACCAGATCTGCAAACTATCTCTATCACCATGAAAAGGCAAAACTACAGGCAGACAAAGATCACAGAGACAACACCTGAGAGGGAGACAGACCTAACCAGTCCTCCTGAAAAAGAATTCAAAATAAAAGTCATGAACATGCTGACGGAGATGCAGAGAAAAATGCAAGAGCAATGGGATGAGATGCAGAGAAAAATGCAAGAGCAGTGGGATGAAGTCCGGAAGGAGATCACAGAGGTCAGGAAGGAGATCACAGAAGTGAAACAATCCCTGGAAGGATTTATAAGCAGAATGGATAAGATGCAAGAGGCCATTGAAGGAATAGAAGCCAGAGAACAGGAACGTATAGAAGCTGACATAGAGAGAGATAAAAGGATCTCCAGGAATGAAACAACACTAAGAGAAATATGTGACCAATACAAAAGGAATAATATTCGTATTATAGGGATACCAGAAGAGGAAGAAAGAGGAAAAGGGATAGAAAGTCTCTTTGAAGAAATAATTGCTGAAAACTTCCCCAAACTGGGGGAGGAAATAATCGAACAGACCATGGAATTACACAGAACTCCCAACAGAAAGGATCCAAGGAGGACAACACCAAGACACATAGTAATTAAAATGGCAAGGATCAAGGACAAGGAAAGAGTTTTAAAGGCAGCTAGAGAGAAAAAGGTCACCTATAAAGGAAAACCCATCAGGCTAACATAAGACTTCTCGACAGAAACCCTACAGGCCAGAAGAGAATGGCATGATATACTTAATGCAATGAAACAGAAGGGCCTTGAACCAAGGATACTGTATCCAGCACGACTATCATTTAAATATGATGGCGGGATTAAACAATTCCCAGACAAGCAAAAGCTGAGGGAATTTGCTTCCCACAAACCACCTCTACAGGGCATCCTACAGGGACTGCTCTAGATGGGAGCACCCCTAAAAAGAGCACAGAACAAAACACACAACATATGAAGAATGGAGGAGGAGGAATAAGAAGGGAGAGAAGAAAAGAATCTCCAGACAGTGTATATAACAGCTCAATAAGCGAGCTAAGTTAGGCAGTAAGATACTAAAGAAGCTAACCTTGAACCTTTGGTAACCACGAATCTAAAGCCTGAAATGGCAATAAGTACATATCTCTCAATAGTCACCCTAAATGTAAATGGACTGAATGCACCAATCAAAAGACATAGAGTAATAGAATGGATAAAAAAGCAAGACCCATCTATATGCTGCTTACAAGAAACTCACCTTAAACCCAAAGATAAGCATAGACTAAAAGTCAAGGGATGGAAAAACATATTTCAGGCAAACAATAGTGAGAAGAAAGCAGGGGTTGCAGTACTAATATCAGACAAAATAGACTTCAAAACAAAGAAAGTAACAAGAGATAAAGAAGGCCACTACATAATGATAAAGGGCTCAGTCCAACAAGAGGATATAACCATTCTAAATATATATGCACCCAATACAGGAGCACCAGCATATGTGAAGCAAATACTAACAGAACTAAAGAGGGAAATAGACTGCAATTCATTCATTGTAGGAGACTTCAACACACCACTCACCCCAAAGGATAGATCCACCGGGCAGAAAATAAGTAAAGACACACAGGCACTGAACAACACACTAGAACAGATGGACCTAATAGACATCTATAGAACTCTACATCCAAAAGCAACAGGATATACATTCTTCTCAAGTGCACATGGAACATTCTCCAGAATAGACCACATACTAGCTCACAAAAAGAGCCTCAGTAAATTCCAAAATATTGAAATTCTACCAACCAATTTTTCAGACCACAAAGGTATGAAAGTAGAAATAAATTCTACAAAGAAAACAAAAAGGCTCACAAACACATGGAGGCTTAACAACATGCTACTAAATAATCAATGGATCAATGAACAAATCAAAATAGAGATCAAGGAATATATAGAAACAAATGACAACAACAACACTAAGCCCCAACTTCTGTGGGATGCAGCGAAAGCAGTCTTAAGAGGAAAGTATATAGCAATCCAGGCACACTTGAAGAAGGAAGAACAATCCCAAATGAATAGTCTAACATCACAATTATTAAAACTGGAAAAAGAAGAACCAATGAGGCCTAAAGTCAGCAGAAGGAGGGACATAATAAAGATCAGAGAAGAAATAAACAAAATTGAGAAGAATAAAACAATAGCAAAAATCAACGAAACCAAGAGCTGGTTCTTTGAGAAAATAAACAAAATAGATAAGCCTCTAGCCCAACTTATTAAGAGAAAAAGAGAGTCAACACAAATCAACATAATCAGAAATGAGAATGGAAAAATCACGACAGACTCGACAGAAATACAAAGAATTATTAAAGACTACTATGAAAACCTATATGCCAACAAGCTGGAAAACCTAGAAGAAATGGACAACTTCCTAGAAAAATACAACCTCCCAAGACTGACCAAGGAAGAAACACAAAAGTTAAACAAACCAATTACGAGCAAAGAAATTGAAACAGTAATCAAAAAACTACCCAAGAACAAAACGCCGGGGCCGGACGGATTTACCTCGGAATTTTATCAGACACACAGAGAAGACATAATACCCATTCTCCTTAAAGTGTTCCAAAAAACAGAAGAGGAGGGAATACTCCCAAACTCATTCTATGAGGCCAACATCACCCTAATACCAAAACCAGGCAAAGACCCCACCAAAAAAGAAAATTACAGACCAATATCCCTGATGAATGTAGATGCAAAAATACTCAATAAAATATTAGCAAACAGAATTCAACAGTATATCAAAAGGATCATACACCATGACCATGTGGGGTTCATCCCAGGGATGCAAGGATGGTACAACATTCAAAAATCCATCAACATCATCCACCACATCAACAAAAAGAAAGACAAAAACCACATGATCATCTCCATAGATGCTGAAAAAGCATTTGACAAAATTCAACATCCATTCATGATAAAAACTCTCAGCAAAATGGGAATAGAGGGCAAGTACCTCAACATAATAAAGGCCATATATGATAAACCCACAGCCAGCATTATACTGAACAGCGAGAAGCTGAAAGCATTTCCTCTGAGATCTGGCACCAGACAGGGATGGCCACTCTCCCCACTGTTATTTAACATAGTACTGGAGGTCCTAGCCACGGCAATCAGACAAAACAAAGAAATAGAAGGAATCCAGATTGGTAAAGAAGAAGTTAAACTGTCACTATTTGCAGATGATATGATACTGTACATAAAAAACCCTAAAGACTCCACTCCAAAACTACTCGAACTGATATCGGAATACAGCAAAGTTGCAGGATACAAAATTAACACACAGAAATCTGTAGCTTTCCTATACACTAACAGCGAATCAATAGAAAGAGAAATCAGGAAAACAATTCCATTCACCATTGCATCAAAAAGAATAAAATACCTAGGAATAAACCTAACCAATGAAGTGAAAGACTTATACTCTGAAAACTACAAGTCACTCTTAAGAGAAATTAAAGGGGACACTAATAAATGGAAACTCATCCCATGCTCCTGGCTAGGAAGAATTAATATTGTCAAAATGGCCATCCTGCCCAAAGCAATATACAGATTTGATGCAATCCCTCTCAAATTACCAGAAACATTCTTCAATGAATTGGAACAAATAATTCAAAAAGTCATATGGAAACACCAAAGACCCCGAATAGCCAAAGCAATCCTGAAAAAGAAGAATAAAGTAGGGGGGATCTCACTCCCCAACTTCAAGCTCTACTACAAAGCCATAGTAATCAAGACAATTTGGTACTGGCACAAGAACAGAGCCACAGACCAGTGGAACAGATTAGAGACCCCAGAAATTAACCCAAACATATATGGTCAATTAATATTTGATAAAGGAGCCATGGACATACAATGGCAAAATGACAGTCTCTTCAACAGATGGTGCTGGCAAAACTGGACAGCTACATTTAGGAGAATGAAACTGGACCATTGTCTAACCCCATATACAAAGGTAAACTCAAAATGGATCAAAGACCTGAATGTAAGTCATGAAACCATTAAACTCTTGGAAAAAAACATAGGCAAAAACCTCTTAGACATAAACATGAGTGATCTCTTCTTGAACATATCTCCCCGGGTAAGGAAAACAACAGCAAAAATGAGCAAGTGGGACTACATTAAGCTGAAAAGCTTCTGTACAGCGAAAGACACCATCAATAGAACAAAAAGGAACCCTACAGTATGGGAGAATATATTTGAAAATGACAGATCTGATAAAGGCTTGACGTCCAGAATATATAAAGAGCTCTCACGCCTCAACAAACAAAAAACAAATAACCCAATTAAAAAATGGGCAGAGGAACTGAACAGACAGTTCTCCAAAAAAGAAATACAGATGGCCAAGAGACACATGAAAAGATGCTCCACATCACTAATTATCAGAGAAATGCAAATTAAAAGTACAATGAGGTATCACCTCACACCAGTAAGGATAGCTGCCATCCAAAAGACAAACAACAACAAATGTTGGCGAGGCTGTGGAGAAAGGGGAACCGTCCTACACTGCTGGTGGAAATGTAAATTAGTTCAACCATTGTGGAAAGCAGTATGGAGGTGCGTCAAAATGCTCAAAACAGACCTACCATTTGACCCAGGAATTCCACTCCTAGGAATTTACCCTAAGAACGCAGCAATCAAGTTTGAGAAAGACAGATGCACTCCTATGTTTATTGCAGCACTATTTACAATAGCCAAGAATTGGAAGCAACCTAAATGTCCATCGATAGATGAATGGATAAAGAAGATGTGGTACATATACACAATGGAATACTACTCAGCCATAAGAAGTGGAAAAATCCAACCATTTGCAGCAACATGGATGGAGCTGGAGAGTATTATGCTCAGTGAAATAAGCCAAGCGGAGAAAGAGAAATACCAAATGATTTCACTCATCTGAGGAGTGTAGGAACAAAGGAAAAACTGAAGGAACAAAACAGCAGTGGAATTACAGAACCCAAAAATGGACTAACAGGTACCAAAGGGAAAGGAACTGGGGAGGATGGGTGGGCAGGGAGGGATAAGAGGGGGGAAGAAGAAGAGGGGTATTAAGATTAGCATGCATGGGGGGGAGGGAGAAAGGGGAGGGTGGGCTGCACAACACAGAGAGGACACGTAGTGACTCTACAACATTTTGCTAAGCTGATGGACAGTAACCATAATGTGGTTGTTAGGGGGGACCTGATATAGGGGAGAGCATAGTAAACATAGTATTCTTCATGTAAGTGTAGATTAAAAATTAAAAAAAAAAAAAAAAGAAAGAAAGAAAAGGGGGATTACTCCTTAACAGGATAAAACTATTGGTAAATCAAAGATCAACACATGCTTTAAATATCCTTAATGTTGATCACTTAAAGGGTGTCAGATGATCACCTATGGAGGTACTTTTTTCTGATAATATTCCTTTCTCTTAATTAAAAAAAAAAAAAAGCAGTTACTGTGTGCTGACCTCCAATGAGTTCTGCACAGTGGTATAGAGGGCATGTCAAAGTGTGGGCAAAGGGTCTGTTTGTTTCTACGCAGAAGATCAAGGCCTAGCTTGGATACCCAGAAAATGAACTAAGATACGATATGAGGAGGAGCTTCCAGCATCAGCACTCTCTGGAGGACTCGTGCTGGGGGATGATCATCAAAAAGCCTCCTCAGAGATCTGGGCGATGCTGCGGTTGTGGCTGTGTCCACCCCACCGTTTCCTGGACTTGCCATTGGAATGAGGAGGGAGATGTCTAGGCTGGCATGTGCATACAGTGAGACAACGAATTTGACCAGATCTGTACTATTGGAACTCAACCAGGAGTTGGGAGGGGTGCAAGGTATAGCACTCCAAAATCTTACGACTATAGACTATCTACGGTTAAAAGAACATATGGGATGTGAACAGATCCCAGAAATCGGTTGCTTTAATTTGTCTGATTTCTCTCAGACTGTTCAAGTACAGTTGGACAATATCCATCATATCATAGACAAATTTTCACAAATGCCTAGGGTGCCTAAATGGTTTTCTTGGCTTCACTGGAGATGGCTGGTAATTATAGATTTGCTTTGTTTATGTCACCATATTCCTATTATGTTAATATGTGTGTGCAAGTTAGTTAGTAGTTTAAAACCTATACATACTTAAGGTACTCTACAAGAAGATATGTCAAAGAAATAATCCTCCCATGTTTCCTTCATATGCTACATCTATAGCTTTTCTTCTTCCTTCCTAATTACAACCTTAAATAGAATTCGTGCCTCATATCGAATTTACCGAGTATCATAATTCCTCCAGGTGGTAAAGATACCTTGAGACAAGTGCTGGGCATAGAAGCCACAGTTGTATAAATCTGCAAAGAAGTAAAAAGCTAACCTTTTCAAACAATATGGCTTCTCTCTCACTTACCAACTTTACATTTCCCTGTATGGCCCCGGAAGATGACTGGTTAGCCAGAGACGGGTAAGATTCCTCAAGGGAGGAACAACCTAAGACAGGCACAGTCGCAGGGGGGCCATCAGGTGAGAATTTGGGGATCAACAGAGGTGAGGCTCAGAACCTCACCCCCCCTGCTTTGAGAGAAATCTTCTGCATCCGTGGATGTCTTGCTGCCCTTGTCTAGCCTGGATTAATACTTGGTCCATAGGCACACACCTGATCATCTGATCATCTACATTTGCCCTCTTACAGCACTAAACTATGTTTTCTACCTTTATCTTGCATCTACCTACCACTTCAGCATTTTATTAAAAATAAAAATAATAATAATAATAGGAGAAATGTGGGATCAACATATATGTCAAGTACAAAAATCAAACGAATATTCATATTTGACCTGATTGTTTATAGGTCATAATGCATGATCAAAACCGAAAGTTTCTGTGATGAATGCCCTTGTACTGTTCACCATGTAAGAATTTATTCACTGTGCAAGAATTCGTTCACCATGTAAGAACTTGTTTGTTATGCTTCAGAAGATTGGAGACTGACAAGAATTAGGCTTGAGATGGATTAATGATTGTACATTGAGCATTGACCCCCCTATACTGAATTTTATTGTTGTTAACAACCATTTGATCAATAAGTATGAGAGATGCCCTCTCAAAAAAAAAAAAAAAAAAAGCAAAAAAAAAAAAAAAAGAAATGTAGGTTTGTGCTCCTAGAGAAGATCTCCGGAGCTAGGTATTCAGCAGTCCCAAGCCTTCCACTCCCTCCCTGCTCTGTTTCTCTTTCTCCCCACGGTGAGCTGGGGTAGGGGAGGGGCTCGGGTCCCCGGAGCCACAGCTCTGGTACGTTACTCGGTTTGCTGAGGTCTGCTCTTTTCTCCAAGTGTGTGCACTCTGATGCCGGCCTCTTTTCTGTTGCTGTCTCAGGATTAGTTGCGCCAATTAAATTTTCTAATTGTATCCAGTTTTAGGAGGAAGCCTCTGTCTCTCCTGTCACGCCGCCATCTTTTCTGATCTCTGTTTTTATTTCATCATTGATTCGTTGATTATTTAGGAGCATGTTAGTAAGCCTCCATGTGTTTGTGGGCTTTTTTATTTTCTTTGTGTAATTTATTTCTAGTTTTATACCTTTGTTATGTGAGAAGCTGGTTGGTACGATTTCAATCTTTTTGAATTTACTGAAGCCCTTTTTGTGGCCTAGTGCATGATCTATTCTTGAAAATGTTCCATGTGCACTTGAGAAGATTGTGTATCCTGTTGCTTTTGAATGTAATATTCTGTGGATGTCCATTAGGTCCATCTGTTGTAATACATTGTTCAGTGCCTCTGTCTCTTTACTCATTTTCTGTCTGGTTGATCTGTCCTTTGGAGTGAGTGGTGTGTTGAAGTCTCCTAAGATGAATGTATTGCATTCTATTTCCTCCTTTAATTCTGTTAGTATTTGTTTCACATATGTAGGTGCTCTGTGTTGGGGGCATAGATATTTATAATGGTTATATCATTTTGTTGGACTGACCCCTGTATCATTATGTAATGTCCTTCTTAGTCTCTTGTTACTTTCTTTGTTTTGAAGTCAATTTTGTCTGAAGCAAGTACTGCAACTCCTGCTTTTTTCTCCCTATTAGTTGCATGAGATTTTTTTCCATCTCTTCACTTTCAGTTTGTGGTTATCTTTGGGTCTGAAGTGAGTCTCTTGTAGGCATCATATAGATGGGTCTTGTTTTTTTATCCATTCAGTGACTTTGTGTCTTTTGATAGGTATATTCAGACCATTTACATTTAGGGTGATTATTGATAGGTATGTACTTACTGCCATTGCAGGCTTTAGATTTGTGGTTACCAAAGGTTTAAGGGTAATTCCCTTGCTATCTAACAGTCTAATTTAACTCACTTAGTGTGCTATTACAAACACAATCTAAATGTTCTTTTTTCTTTTTCCTCCTTTTTCTTCCCCCTCCATTCTTTATATATTAGGTATCATATTCCGTACTGTTTGTCTATCCCTTGATTGACTTTGGCGGTAGTTGATTTGATTTTGCACCTGCTTAGTAATTAATTGTTTTACTTTCTCTGTGGTTTTATTTCCCCTGGTGACAGCTATTTAGCCTTAGGAATACTTCCATCTATAGGAGTCCCTATATGGACTGTAGAGGTGGTTTGTGGGAGGTAAATTTTCTCAGCTTTTGCTTATCTGAAAATTGTTTAATCCGTCCTTCAGATTTAAATGATAAACCTTGCCAGGTAGAGTATTCTTGGTCCGAGGCCCTTCTGTTTCATTGCATTAAATATATCATGCCACTCCCTTCTGGCCTGTAAGGTTTCTGTTGAGAAGTCTGATGATAGCCTGTTGGGTTTTCCTTTGTATGTGATCTTTTTTCTCTCTCTAGCTGCTTTTAAAAGTCTGTCCTTATCCTTGATCTTTGCCATTTTAATTATTATGTGTTGGTGTTGTCTTCCTTGGTTCCCGTGTGTTGGGAGATCTGTGCACCTCCATGGCCTGAGAGACTATCTCATTCCCCAGATTGGGGAAGTTTTCACCAATTACCTCCTCAAAGACACTTTTCTATCCCTTTTTCTTTCTTCTTCTTCTGGTACTGCTATTATGTGAATATTGTTCTGTTTGTTTTGGTCACACAGTTCTCTCAATATTCTTCAATTCCTAGAGATCTTTTTTTCTCTGTGTGCCTCAGCTTCCTTGTATTCCTCTTTTCTAATTTCTACTCCATTTACCATGTCTTCTACTACATCTTATCTGCTTTTAAGTCCCTCCATTGTATGTTTCATTTCAGATACGGAATTTCTTAATGATTGAATCCCTGTCCTAAATTTGTCCCTGAGTTCTATAATATTTTTCCACATCTCCATGAGCATGTTTATGATTTTTATTTTGAAGTCTCTTTCAGGAAGACTGGTGAGTTCAGTTTCACTTAGGCCTTTTTCTGGTGTTTGTGAGATTCTAGTTTGAACCAGGTTCCTTTGATGTTTCATATTTGTATTTGGCGCCCTCTAGTGCCCAGAAGCTCTAGTCTTTGGAGCTGTTCAGCCCCTGGAATGATGTCGCAGATCTCAGGGGAGCAGCGCTGGTGACTGGGGGGAGGAAAGAGCTGTTTTCTGCTTCCTGGCGCAGTGCCTGTCTCCACTGTCAGAACCAGTGGGCCGATCAACAGGTGTAAGCCTCTGTGCTTTGCATCTGTAGCTGCCATAGGCGGAGCCTCCCTCTGGCTGGCCTGACACCAGGGCAGGGACTGCCTGTTTGAGAGCCAGTTCCAAGGCACAGCAGGCTGTGTATCACAGTGGGGGGCCTCTGGGCTGAGTTGCCAGCCAGGGGGATGAAGCGCCCCTGAAGCTCGTGAAAGTTCCCAATCTGATGGGCAGAGTGCACCCAGACAACCTTGTCCACCTACCCCTTCTCCCGAGTAGCAAGCTTTGTTCAATCCCTGCCCCTTCAGCAGCCCTCTCAGTGCTTGGAAGCCTCTCAGATTCCCCACCTTTCCTTTGTCCCAGGGCAGCTGGATGTGGTTCCCTTTCCTCCACAGATGGCTGTAATCTCAGTCTCTCCAAATGCTCTGCTTGTCATAGCTTTCCAACTCCACTAATCTTCAGAGCACCATGCGATTTAGGTTTATGCTCCCACAGCAGATCTCCGGGACTGGGTGTTCAGCTGGATCGCTTTGGTACGTTACCCTGTTTTGTGAGGTCTGCTCTGTTCTCCAGGTGTATGCAGTCTGGTGCAGACTTCTTTCCTGTTGCTCTTTTAGGATTAGCTGTTATAACTATATTTTTATATTACATGTGATTTTGGGATGAGTTCATTGTCTCACCTCTCACACCACCATCTTTAATTTCTCTCAAGCTATCTGTCCTGTATTTTTTAGTGTAAATTTCACTGCCTTTAATAGTCCTCAATAAATATTTATTGACAATTACTATAAAATGATAATATCTTACATTGGAAAAGGTATCAGGCTGGTTTTTTTAAAATAATCAAAGACATTAGTCAGAAGTTAGTTCATCCTCTGTCTTTTAGTGGAAGAGAATATCGTACAGCCAACACCCTAAGTGCTGGCGTTCTTTTGTGTCCAGAGTAAACAGGAGCCCAATTTTACTTTAAAGGGGGAGGGAAGCTCTGCCTTAGAATGCCTGGGCAGACGCTTAGCATCCTTCCACATGATCTGGGGTCTGAGAACCCAGCTGGGCACCCCCACTACCCCCTTTGGTAATTCCTCAACAACTTGGTATGTTCTCACATTGCTGAAGAAACCTGAAGGATTTGGTGAGCAGGAAATAAGCTGCTGGGAGAGATAAGGTGGGCAGCTATGAATATAGATGAGAGAGGAAATGAGAATACTAATCTAGGGAAACAGCGCTAGCAGTTTGACTATAAACCAAGAATCATTGGAAAGAGTTCTTTCTCTAATTTAAGGGAGCTACCCCCTTATTCAGTTATGTGGGTTAGAACTGACAGCAAAACTGTCTGAATGGGGACTACATTTCCATGTGCTGCTGTATCTCTACTGATCAAGAATTTCAAAAAGGTGAAACTGAGTCTGTGAATTTTGTTTACCCAACCATTACTACTGTGTTATCATAAGTCCAAGAAATCCTTAACATTAGAAATAATGTTAATTTTTGCTCTTGTGTGTGTGTGTCATGCCTTGGCTATTCAGGCTGTTTTCATGAAGCAAAGGGGCTTTGTTATTATTGTTAACCAAATATGCAGCCATACATGGCAGTGGATGTAAAGGCAAAAGTATAGAAAATGTAACTGACCTCTATTCTCTGAAACATGACAGCTTGTCATCAAATATTTTATAAGGAAGGCCATAGTAGATGAATGGCCACCGTGTTAACTTAAGGAAATACTTCAAAATCTGATCATCGTGAAAATCATGGTCTGGTTGTATCCCGTTCTATGGCATCCATTCTGTACATTACTGATTGTGTGTCTCCGGAGGCCAAGTTGTAGCAGTGTGCACATTGGTGGATTGCAGTGTCCAGGTCAAGTCACTACTGGATCTGAAAGAAGCTTATGAAGTTGGCTTTTATGGGCCACTTAGAAATTTTAAATTTTATGACACATCCCATGTCATTTAAAGACTTGTGCTAATTTTGCTATTTTGTATTAGATCAGTCATTTAAATAGAGATTAAAAATAAATAAATCTGAAGTTGTTCCCCCTTGTCCACGTCTGTTGAGGCACCCCCTGTGTGTGTCCACCACTCTGTGACTGTACATGGGGCACTGAGTTACGCTGCTCAGTGAGTGAACTGAACCCAGGGACAAAGCTGCCTTAATCTCTACCCTCAGTACCAAGAGTTTACGTCAGGCAGGCAGGCAGTATTGGCTGTTGTTAAAATGTATTTGGACATTGTTTTATTATAGTTCAAGGTATAATTGAATAAGGATCATAAGTTCTTCATGTTTGATATAATACAGTTAAGGTTACATTGTCAGTGTTCAAAGATGAGCGTGCCTCTGTCCCTTTCCCCAAGTGGTACAGCTCACTGGGGACCAGAGCACATGAACCGGTAGTTACAGTGGGTGGTGTTCATGCCACATGTGCAGAGCTGTGCTCGGCTGCATTGTTGACATTCACATCCCTGGAGGTGGTCTTTGGCGTGGGGGCCGGCAACTAGGTGAGATTGGTCTAGTGATTGCCAGGTTGCAAAAGATGGCAACTTAATAGCTCTCTTTGATTTTTACAGGTTTTTTTAAAAAAAGCTAGAGTATGCTTATATTTTAAGTGGGTAATAATTTCCTCTTAGAAAATGTGAGGATTTTATTATGCATCTTGCAACAAGTACTGATTCCCATACCACCAAATGGCAGACCAAGTCTGGGGTTTTCTCTTGGCTCTCTGGAGTCCTGAAAACAGACTTACAGACCTAAAATCAGTTGTGCCCATGGTACAGCTTTGAGAGGTGATGGGGTTTCTGTGTTGGCACAGTCCTTGTTTGATTGATCCATATTTCCTCTGTGATAAATCCTAAACAATTTAGATATTTCAACTGTGTATTTTTTTTTTCAAATTGGTCATGTTTAGATCCTGAACTATTCAAAACTAAAATAGTCCAGAAAAGATAGAAAATTTCACTTTGGAAGTAAATTAAATTAAATAGGCCCTACCCTTTCCTATTTCTGTAGTTAATATATAATACTCTGATATACATGCACAATTAGTTTGTGAAAATCATTTCCCCACAACGTTGGACTGTCAGATGGGAGATCACAGCACTTGTGAGAGGCAGGGCTTGGTCCAGGTGGGTGGACTCTGGGCCCTCCCTGTTTTTATAGTCATGAACATTTTCATGCCATAGTTTATTGTTTGCTTGGGTGTCCGCTGTTTGTCGGAAGCTGTGTCTTGGGGGTCTGGTTCCTGTGACGCTGCCATGTGTGGGCTGTGCCCTATCCCTTGTGCTAACCTGTATCTGCCCCAGTCATTCCCTTGGACCATGCCTTCTATTTAGTTCTGAAGTCCCATCTCTTCACAGACGTAATCCTGGCCCACTGGTTCACTCCCTGTGGTGAATATCTTCTCGGTTGTTTTGTAGGTTGTGCTGGTGAGGTGGAATGAGCCATACCAGAAGCTGGCCACATGCGACGCAGACGGAGGGATATTTGTGTGGATTCAGTATGAAGGGAGGTGGTCTGTGGAACTGGTCAACGACCGTGGGGCTCAGGTAAGTGGGCAGGAACCCCTTCCAGAAAGATCGCTGGAGAGCAAGCCTGCAGCCCATGATTCCCAGCCCCTGAAGGCTCTCCAGAAATGCATGCAGGAGAACGACAAAGCTATACTCCTGCTTTTTGTTGCTCTTGACTGTCTCACTTGTTTAGAAGAGAAAGATCATACTTCCTTCTCTTCAGCTGTGCTGCTGTTGTGAGAACTCGCCGAGTTTTAAGGTTTAATTAAATCTGTGATATTATTTTTTACTACTCAGTGTGTGATTTCATGTTAAATTTGGATTCTCTGAAATGCTTAAGGCACATGCTTCTTGCTCCCTTTGAAAAGGTATTTCCCTGTGTTGGAGCCTCCATAGTTCTCTCCAGGGAGCCCCACACGACTGTGCTCACAGCCTGCTCACCAAGCTGAGTCTTTAACACTCTTCTATCGGGTTTCAATTAGCATGCCCACCTGTTGTCGTCTGCAGGCTCTTCCTTTCTAACACAAATTTGTCTCTGTTCTGAGGGAAACCATTGCTTCAGGGACTCCCTGCTGAGCTGTGCTATTTTAAAATCGCTCCGTAGATTCTTCTGGTTCCGCACAGCCCTAGCTCTCCCTAGCTCTCCCTCCCATGGGAGGGTAGGCTGTGTGGAGCTGCTCTTCTCTGGCACCTAAGGACACACATCCCATCCTAGGCATTTGACAGAACTATGGCCTCAGAACCAAGTCCTCAGGGAACCTTTATCGATGAGGGTTTTCTTAGGCTGTTTAAACTCTCCACAGATGGTTTCCTGTGACTGCCTTTCTATACATTTCTAAGGAAATGGATTCGCAACCTCTTTTCTCCCATCTGTTGCTTAAATAAGCTACAAGCTCCCCAAGTTTGAAAGATACAGACCAGTGAAGAGGCATAAAAGTGCAAGAAATGAAGATATTATTAGCAGCTACTCTTAGGCTGAGGATCTTTGCAAGATGCTATCACAGAAGACAAACTTACCTCTGGGTAAAAACAAAACATTCTCTTTTTGTGAACTGGTTTGTTTTAGGCTAAATGGAATCATTCTGACTGACTTGGAAAAGGCCTTGTCAGTTTCCTGTATACATGAGGGAGGAAGGAAGAGGCACAGTGGGCCCCCCGATACTAACTAGCCTTCTTGAAATAGAGCTAGAGTTGTGGGAGTCTCCATGACCATGTAAGTTCATATCATCTGGAGGGCAGCCACTGTGGTCTAAGTCTGAGTGCTGGAGTCAGACTACATGGCCAACAGTCACCCTCTGAGACTTTTTAGCAAGAGACACCTAGCTGCTGGGCACCCCATCTTCTGCATCTGTAACATAGGGATTGTAATGGTACCTGCCCCAGAGGATCACGAGGGGCGATTAAGTAAGATTAGACATGGGAAGTGCTTATAACACAGTCTGCCCAGGATAGCTTTCAGCACATATTGTTACAGTATCATTATTATCACATGGAACTGCCTTGGGGTACGGCCTTGGGGCCCCTGCCGCAGGTACAGGAGTGCCCGCCCTTAAACCGTAGCCATAATGTCATCACCGAAGACCAGCTCTGGCCTTGAGGCAGCAGCTTGTCACAGCTTTCTGTAGACACTTACCTGAATTCTCCCAAGTGTCCCTAAAATGCCATAATTCTCCTGACCCCCAAGTGTGAACGTTTTTCCCTAGAAGGGCCCAGTGATCAGGTGAGACATGTCTTCAGACTTTGGGTGACAGGAGGTCTTTGAATCGTTACTCAGAGAAGACAGCAAAGATGAGTTAGGACAGAAGCCTACCAAGTGCCTGGCTTTTTCACGTGTTAGCTCTCAGTCTCCATGGGATCCCTATTCAGAAGGTGTTTTTATTCTCAGTTAATGGAAGGAAAAAACCTACATCAGGAAGTAGTTGCAGAAGGAAGTTTGTGAATGGTAAGACCAGAATTTGACCCAGGTTTGAGTCCAAAATGCTAAATTTGTCACACCGTCTTGTTCCCAGTCAACAAACTTTTCTCTTAGAACAGAAACGCATGTATTCCTGGCATGTCCACAGAGGTCAGCCTTCACTGCCGCTAGAGAGCGCCGCCTTGTCACCACCCTGCTTGCTCTAGAGCGCCGCCCCTCCCGGGAGTGAGCTTCTATCTCCTCCCTGGAGCAACTGTGTGGTGTCCGCCACCACTGTGGCCCTCAGCTTTTCCTTTCATTGAGAGTTTGGCACAAAAAAGCATGTTAGGAACAAAAAAGGAAGAGAACTTAAGACCTGGAGGTGAAGGAGCTCACTTACATGGACCAGAGAGTGCCTGAAAGCACCTAGAATCTCCCACATGCCTGTGCCTGTCAGGTTTACCAAAGTGGTAGCTCTTTCTTGTGACCTGATCCAGAATTTTATATAATTTTGCGGTTTGGAACTCTGATTCTGCAAACCTTGGAACCCACTGAGCAGCTGTCATTTTTAAACACTTGTGTTTTGCGGAGGTTTGGTCGCACTTTTTGGGGGGAAATATTTATTTATTTTATTACAGTATCATTGATATACACTCTCATGAAGGTTTCACAAGAAAAACAATGTGGTTACTACATTAACCCTTATTGAGTCACTCCCCCATACCCCACTGCAGTCACTGTCTGTCAGTGCAGTAAGATGCCACAGAGTCCCTATTTGTCTTCTCTGAGCTACACTGTCTTCCTCGTGACCCCATGCACACCATGTGCACCAGTCATGATACCCCGCAATCCCCTTCTCCCCCACCCCCATCCCTTCTACCCCTCCCCTTTGGTAACCACCAGTCCCTTCTTGGACTTTGTGAGTCTGCTGCTGTTTTGTTGGTTTGGTTGCTCTTAATTGTGTCAGACACAGATACTGTGTGAGTAAGGAAAGCATGTGCCCTGGTGATAGTGCCTCCCTCATTGAAGGAGGGGTGGCTTTGTGCACTTGAACGAGGAGGAGGGAGAGTTGTGTGGCTTAGAGGAGGAGCATTCTGGAAATCTCAGAGAAAAATAATACCATTTAGAAGAAATGATGGGTGATCCTTGTTATATAGCCTACCTTTCATTGTCACAAAGTGATCAAAACATTTGGCAGTAGCTAAGTGATGCTTTAACAGTTTCTTTTTCAGGAAATGATTATGAGTCCTCTATTTCAAAAGTGTGTCTGGAACAGTGCATGCATTATTTTATAGTATGGTTACCAAGGACAGCTGTGCCAGACACAGGCACGGGACAGTGTGAAGATAAGGTGCTGTGGGGCAGGGGGCCATCCGGGCTGCCACTCAGATTGTTAATCCACATCTGGGAACACTCTCAGTGACACAGGAGCACAGCAGCCCTCTGCAACTGAAAAGCAGTGAGACCAAGGGGCCTTGCTGCTTGTTTTCTTTACAGCATTGGGTACTTAGTTCCCCTGTTTTTGTTTTTCCAACTGTGAAAACATGTTCTTACCACTCCATGCTGACCTAATCCAGTAAGTCCTATTGCTTCTTACAGACATCCCATATTACATTTTTGTGACTGTATGATTGGTGGTGTTGCTGAGAAGCTTCTTGTCACTGGCTATATGCTTTAGCCCTCTAGTAAGATGTTTTTCCTGTTGGTACAAATCTTTTCCAAGATAAATGAGTTAGAATGCATGTAAATCAGTAGCATTCTCTTTGCAAAATGAAAGGACTTACAAATTTTGTTGCAGAATTAATGTGTTGTCTCTAAAAAATGGTTTAAGTTCCTGAGTAAAACTGGATATTATAAATGGTTGAAGCATGCGGTCAGTGAAACTGAGGGACTGAGTTTACCTAAGCAAACAATTATTTTCAGTAACCTCAGACCAGCTGTTCAACAGCTCTCTCACAAATCTGTGCTATTGTCATGATGGGGACATGTGATCACTCAGCATAAACCCATAACCTCTGCTGGGAAAAAAGAAAAAAGTTCCTATCTTTTTGGTATTTGCTTATTTTTATTATACTATCTGAAATCTGGTATATATTCAGTAATGTCAAATTTTAAAGTTTGAACATTTCCAAATATAAGCAACCTAAAGCAATTTTATGAATGAAAAATTAGGCATAACTATAAATGAAGTAGAGATTACAAGGTAATCAAAGATAATTAAAAGATGCCTCTGTGATTCAATGGTGGGGGCGAGGAAGAATAGTTTTCTTTAATTGGGGTATAGTGACGTATAACGTATTACATTCACATATACAATATAATGATTCAATATTGTATATGTTGTGAAATGATCACCATAGCAAATCTGGTTAATTTCTGAGGAATAATTTTTTAGTGGTACTGAAATAACTAAATATCTGTGTGTGTGTGTGTGTGTGTGTGTGTGTGTGTGTGTGTGTGTGTGTGTGTGTAAAACCTTGATTAACTCATGCTCTCCACAAAAATTAATTCTAAATGAATCAGGGACATAGATGTATAAACTAAATTTCTTCTAGAAGCTTTGGGTTAGGTAAAGATCCTTTGATTAGACAAAAAACATGAGCCATGAAAGAAAGGAAATTGATATTGGCCTTCTCAAAATTTAAAACTTCTACTCTTTGAATGATAACATTAAGAAAATGAAAAGGCAAGCCACAGAATGGAAGAAATCATTTGCAGGTTACATATCTGATAAAGGATTAGAATCTGATGAAAATTAGAATTTTTGCATCATAATAAGAAGGAAAAAAACTCATATGTGTATGCATATATATATATGTATGTATATGAATAAATGAATGTGAGTGGATATATGAAAAGATATAAATGGCAAGGGATATGAACAGACATATCCTAAAATGTACAGATATACATGAAATGATGCTCAACATATTAGTCATTAGGGAAATACACACTAAAAGCACAATGTCATACCAGTACATACCTATTAGAATAGCTAAAATAAAAGAGACTGACAAGACCAGCATTGGTGAGGTATGGACCTACTAGTTCTCTCATACTCTGCTGATGGGAGTGTAAAATGGCATACTACTTTGGAAAACAGTTTGGTAATTTCTTATGCAATTGGGAACTAAGTACCCAATGCTGTAAAGAAAATAAGCTCACCATATGACATAGTAATTAATTCCATTCATAGGTATTTACTCACGAGAAATGAAACCATGTGTCTACAGAAAGTCCTGCATGTGAATGTTCATAGTAATTTCAGAATAGCCAAATATTCAAACAACCCAAACACCCAGCAATTTGGGTAGATAAAAAAATTGTGGTATATTTATGCAATGGAATCTTACTCACCTATGAAAAGGAATGAACTACTGATATACATAAGAATGTAGAGTACTCTCAAAACCATTATACTAAGTAAAAACAGCCATAACAGAAGTGAACACTTCTGTTCTATGGTCTATTCCTGTGGAATTCTAGAATAAGAAACTAGTGATTGAAATTAGATTGCTGTTTGCCTCAGACCAAGGGTGAAGGTATGGGATTGACCTTATTTTGTTGTATGTAAATTACACCCCAATGAAGTTGATTTTTCAAAGTATAATAAATGCTGTGAATAACTAATTAGCAACAATTTTGAAAACTTACTTGAACTGAACAAATTCCTAAAAAAATAATTTAATAGAACTGACTCAAAAAGAAATAAAAAGCTTGAAAGCTTGACTGGTACTAAAACTATTAAGTAAATTGAAAAATGGTTAAAAATCTTACCACAAAATTCAGATCCATATTGTTTTACAGATATGTTATACCAAACTTCCAAGTAACAGGTCATCTCAGTTTATGCAAATTCTTCCAGGCAGTAGAAAAAGAAGGACTACTCTCCAGCTCATCCCAAGAGAGCAACATTAACCCTGGTAAAGACAAAGACATTACACAAAAGGAAATCATAAGTTTGTTTCATTCAAGAATACAGATGTAGAAATTCTAAACATATTAGCAAATTGATTTCAACTGTGTGTATAAAAGGTAGTACTTCACTTCCAAGTTGGGTCACTTCTAGGTATGCAAGTATTGTATAATAATGGAAAATCCATAGAAGTAATTCACTGCAATAGCAGATTAAAAGAGAAAGAATATGTGGTCATTTGAATAAATGCAGTAAATGCATTTGATAAAACTCAACACCCACGTATAAGTAATGTTTTCCAGTTAATTTTTTTTTTTCACTTTGTCTGAGGGAATATTGTTAGCAGGGCTGAGAAAGATATATCATCAGAAGCTGAGAGCTTTACTACTTTGATAAGTGACCCAGAGTCACTGATGGAGAATCCATTACTCACTGGAAGCGGGATGCCATAGAACTGCAGCTAAAAGCAGGAATGCTGGAGCCATACAACCCTGGATCATCCTTGGCTCTGTCACTCCCAGCTCTGTGTGACCAAGGATAAGTTACTTTTCCTGTCAAACTAATGATTGGCTCCTTTTCTCTGTGTGTGTCTCAAAGGTGAGTGATTTCACATGGAGCCACGATGGAACACAAGCGCTTATTTCATATCGAGATGGGTTTGTCCTGGTCGGCTCTGTCAGTGGGCAGAGACATTGGTCATCTGAGATCAACTTGGAAAGTCAGATCACATGTGGCATATGGACTCCCGATGACCAACAGGTAAAGCCTCTTGAATATAAGTGTGTAATATCAAAACCTTGTAAGCTGAGGAGGATATGAGTTAAGTCCTATCCCGTGGGGATGAAGTGGTGAGGGAGGGAGGGTCGTAGCTCAGAAACCTCTAAAAGAATCACAGAGGTGGGACATGCCTTTGCTTCTGCTGTAGCTTGCATGTCCTGGATTGCAGTTCTGAATAAACCTGTTTTTGCTAGTAAAAAAAAAAAAAGAATCACAGAGGTAAAGAGCAATGAACTTGTCCAGGTAAAATGTTTTAAATATTTTAAATGAACCATAAACTGGAGAAATACTTCTCACCAAAGTGGTGAACATTGAGATAATATTTTAGTTATGAAAATATTCACACAAATTTGCTTTTTTTAAGTCTACATAAATAGCTGATTGATAAGTGGATTTTGGACATAAATAATAATTCACAAAAAGAAGTTCACTTAGTAATCATGTGATGGAAAAGTATGCATTCTCAGGGAGAAATGAAAAATAGCATAGTGAAATGAAGTTTTATTAGCAAAAAAATAGTAATAAAATTATACAAATAATTTACTGATTAATTATGAGAGTTCAATCAAATAACCTTTCTCATTCTTTGCTGATAATAATGTATGTTAGACCTTTGGGGAAGCAGTTTGGCAAAGTCCTAATAATTATCATCCACTTTGACCTGGTAATATACTTTTGGAATCTATCTAAAATAAACAAAAGGGAAGAAAATAAAAGTTGTACTCATTAAAGCATTATTTGTAATAGTAAAAATATGACAACAGCCTATTTGTCTGAAACTAGAATGGTTAAGTAAACTGTGGTATAACCACTATAGGACTATAGTTACAGGTTGTGTTTGTGAAGATGTAATAATCTGGAAGAGCTCTTAGATACAATATCAAGGGAAAACATTAGGATACAAAATGGTATGTGTGATATGATTACCACATCATAAAACAACCAAAAGAAACTCACCCACATAAGTGGGTATAAATGAACCAAAATGCCATGATAGGTTGTTATTTTGTGGTGATGAGTCTCTCTGGGTTATTTTCTAAAACTTAATTTCAAAATTTTCTTTAGTGTTCCTGTTTTACTTTCATGATAAAATAATGCATAATAACATGATAAAATTATGTATTAATATAATTCATTTTTTAAATATAAGGGTTGACTAGTTAGAACTTTTGTAAAATACAGAGCTTGTCTTTTCCAGTACAGCAGAACCCATAAAATACCAGGACATTTCCCACCAGAGATTTCAGTTCACTGTTGTAAAAGCAAGCAGCTTAATTTGGCACCCCAACTTCTACTTTGGGATCTTTATCTTATCTTTTTTTGTTTTTTTTCACTGAATTGCTTCCCTCTAGGCAGTATATATTCCATGTTACCATTTTTTTCAAGTAAAACTAGCCAATATTTTTCTCTCTCTTCTTCAAATTAATGTTATGAGACTTAGAATGTGTCAACTGCAGGCTTCTGCCCTCGCCCTCCCGCTAAGACTTCTGATGATCCACCTGCAGCCGCGTGTATTGTTCTGAAGCATTTAGACTTGTTTATGATTACAGCTTGTTTTTGTAGTTTTTCTGTCCCTACGTCCTGTGCAGAGTGGCCTGCTGCAGCCACTGAGTGACCTCATGCAGGCTCTAGGCTCCCCACATCAGGCTCCTGCTCTGTGACAAGGGGTGTGAATCAGTACCTGCCTAGTGCCCATGGCTTTTGTAATGATCACATGAAGGCACAGATGGGAAGGCACTTACACATATGCAAGCGGCAGTCTTGACTTCCCATTCTTCCTTCGCCTACAGTGATGGGACCGGTGAGGCACATGTCAGTCCGCCAACTAGTTCCCCAACAGACTGCACAGCTAGAGTATGACAGGCATAGGACCCAGAGTTGCTGGGGACACAAGGAGTAAAGCTCAGTGCTTGCCTTTGAGGGGCTGGGGGCTGGGTGGAGGCAGCCCTGCAAGCACCCTGTGCTGCATTGCAGCCCAGCTGCTGTGGCGGCAGCCAGCATGTGTTGAAGGCATGCCACAGTGGAGATGGGCTGTGGCTTCAAAGCTGGGCAGAGGTGCTTGGACTTGGCTCTGTGGACCCATTGGCAGGACCGAGAGCAGCACTGGCAGGTGGTTGGGCTTCCAGCCCCCAGCCTCTATCCCGAGGAGTGCTTTTACTAGATCTGAATTTAGGACTAAAGGGTAAGATTTTGCTCAAGGAAAGTGCTTCACTGCCTTTACAAAATGATTGTAGACACTGAAGCCATGAGGATCTTGGAAGATCTTCACAGAGAGAAGAAATGGGTGGAGACTTGTTGGTCATGTTGAGAGATGTGGAAATACAATATTCCTTCTTTTCTCTGTTTCTGTCATTCTTTCATATCTCTTGTTTGGTTTGAAAACTATTAAAGAAAAGAGAATATGAAGACAGCCTAATGTTTGTAGTGTATGCCCTGAGCTCCTACGTAGGGAGGAGATGTTTAAAGCAGTGCCTCCTCTCTCTCAGCATGTGGCCTTTGAGAGGCCAGCTGCGTGTCCCCTCCTCACAGAGAGCCTCAGGCCCTTAATGCAGAGGGAACTGGCCTCCAGGATGAAACCACCTCTTCCTCTCTTGAGACAGTTCTGGTCATAATAGGACTTTAGGCTGCTTCCTGTTACTTTAAAAAAATACAAGCAGTACTGTTTTACAAGCAGTAAGTTTGGAGACCAACTATTTTCCTATTTGTCATGTTTTCTTCATTTTAGGGTGATCATTTCTATATCCTTTTGGGGATTGTAGACTACTTTGAATATCAGGTGGAAATCAGGAACCCTTTCCCTGGAAAAATGTGCATAAATACATGCAAGATTACATGTATCACTTTGTATAGAATTCTGAGAGCTCATGGGATTCCAACCATGGATTCTCCTCCTAAGATATTGATCTAGATAGTTTAGAGGTAATAATCCCCAACTTTCAGTCATGCACATGTTCAGTTATTTAAAAAATGAAAGAGTATATTAAATTCATCAATGAATACTCCTTAAACTCAACTGCGAATACTTGACCATATTTGTGTCTTCTCTCCTTCTCTGCTGGCTTTTCTCCTTCCCTCTCTCTTCACATGTACACACACTTTTTGTAGTACTATTTTTGAAAGTAAGTTGTAGACATTATGACACATCACTCCTACATATTTCAACATGCTTGTTCTGAGCATCAGGTCA
The DNA here is from genome assembly GCF_040802235.1 of Manis javanica. NCBI lineage: Eukaryota > Metazoa > Chordata > Mammalia > Pholidota > Manidae > Manis > Manis javanica. Next base: position 72,803,269 of record NC_133168.1, read on the forward strand.
TTCTCCTACATTATCCCACCTATGAAAGTAGCAGTGACACTGTCTAGGATCCAGGCTATCTTCATATTTCCCTAACTGCTACAAGAATGTGTTCGATGGACTTTTCCTTTTTTGGATATTTGGAATCAGGATACAATTTAGTTCATGTACAATAATTGGTTGTTATGTCTTTAGTCTAGAAAAGCTTTTTTTTCCCCTAAATTTTAATGACATGGCCTTTCCAACGTGGTTCAATATTTAGTAGTATTCATTGTAGAATATTCCATACCTGGATTTGTCTGAGTGTTTACTTATAGTTTCATTTAACTTCCACTAGTCCCTATATTTCCTACTGGAATTTAGATTAGAGTTGGATTAAACAATTTGGTAATAATATATGTGACATCCTATTATTCATACTGAGCCACATAAAAGATGTATAATGTCATGTTATCCCACTGTGAGGGTTGCTGAGTTTGATGGAACTTTTGTAGAAATAAAATTATTTTTCATATCATGTTCTTAATTTCAGATATACAGGTAATTTTTTCAAGTGATGTGTTTCATTTCAGGCTTAAATTTTTCTTCTGTTAAATTACAGGAAAGAAATGTAATCCTACCTATTCCATTTATATAGTAGGTTTATATAGTAGGTGTGGACTCTGTCTTAGTCTGCATGGGCTTTCATGACAGAATTCCACAGGCTGGGAAGCTTAAACAATAGACTTCATTTCTCATTGTTCTGGGGGCTGGAAGCTCAAGGTCAGGTGTTAGCAGGTTTGATTTCTTTTTTTCTTCTTTTATTTTTTGTTGAAGTATAGTTGATATAGAATATTGGTTTCAAGTGTACAACGTAGTGATTCAACAGTTATCTATATTATAAATGCTCAGGTATGGGTTTTTTTTTTGAGGACTCCCTCCTTGGCTTGCAGACAGCTGCCTTTTCTCTCTGTCCTCACGTGGCCTGTCCTCTGTGCACCCATTCCTGGCATGTCTTCCTTTTCACATGAGGTCACCAGTCCTATTGGATTAGGGCCCCACCCTCATGACCACATTCAACCTTAATTATCTCTTCATGGGACCTATCTCCAAATACTGTCTCATTAGGGGTAAGGGATTAACATAGGAATTTTGAGGGGAAACAGTGTCTAAGAGATTCATAAAAATATTTAGAATAATAGAAAATTCACAGAAGAGACAGTTACATAAACTCAGCTTGATAAACTTGGCATGTATTTATAAATAGAATGGTATTTATAGTGTTTGGAAGAAAAACCAAATGATGTAAATAGAAAAATGTCAAATAAGTAAAGATGAATATGACTGGACTATGGGTCCAAGTTGATCGATAGCAATGCAACAGTGAAGCCTTTGTGATTACCAGGAGTGCCAAGCATCACACAGCATGTGGGAGGAGAACGCATGGTTCCTCTGCGTTCTCCAGGGGTCTGGGAGAATACCATGCCTCTTGACATAGGAGAGCACTTTGAGACACCTACATTTACAAGCAGCCATCCAGCATGCTTTGACTTTTAGCTGAATATCAGTTCACTTTGAGAACCTTTCAAGTGGAGAGGGCTGCTGAGAATTAGAGATGGATTTCCACCAGGAAAGGTAAAGATGCTGGCACGTGATCCAGTGTGTTCCAGGAATGAGCATGGCTCTCCCAAGAGGTCCATGAGAGCTGGTGGAGCTGGGTCCCTGGAGGGCAGGACAGAAGGAAAATCTTCCACTCCCATCTGTGGAAGTCAGGTTGAATGAGGAAGAATTTTGTGGTTTCTGTTCCCAAGTGAAAGAGCATGCCTAAATCAGTACAGGAAGAAAACTCCTTAGTTGTCGCCCTTCCTGGGAAAGCATCAAGAAGAGAGGACCCAGAACATTCCTCGGCCATGGGGACGAGTTAAAGGAACTGCTTCTCAGGCTGGTGCCCATGTCTTTGCTCTTCCTCGATGCCCCTTCTCTGCCATAGTCCCTGCAGTGCGGCACATAGCGTGGGTGCCTGAACCGTTTTGGATTCATCTGAAGGGGCTCTCAAGGCATCGAAGCTGTACATGTTCACGGAATTGGCAGGCCTGGGTCAGGCCTGGCGCATTTGGTCTGCAGCTTCCTCCCACCAGCAGCAGCGCTTTTCACCGACCTCAGCCCCTGCCTGTGGCCGTCCCGGGCCTTCCCTTTGCCGCCCTCACCCGTGCCTGGCCCAGCAACCACCTTTGCTGCACTTCCACCTCAGGCTCCTCCCCTTGTTCCTACTTCCTGGCTGGTCCACTGTCCTAGGGATCCAGCCCTGGCCTTTGCTCCCTCTTCTCTCCTTGGAGTGATGTCTTCCACTGCCTCGGCTGATCCGCCCCCACCTGTGTATCACACACTCCCGGCGCTCTGCTGTGCTCCCCTCTCCCCCTCCAACTTGAGGGCTGGCTGCCTAGGGGCCAGCAGCCTGGGGTCACTCATTTGCAGCGCGGCCCCATCCCTACACTCCTCTCTTGCTGATGATTTACACCAAATATTGGGAATTATACTTGACTTTCCCTCTTCTCATCTTCACTTTCTACTTAGTCACCACATCCTACTCTTCTACTTCCTAACTGTTTTACTATCAGGGATTATTTATTTATATTTAAGAGTTAAAAGTGATTATGCTCAGACTAGCTTAAGGGCATGTATGTAAGGTCTCACACACCTGGGATTCTGCAGTCCAGCTGCTGGCTTTGGTGACCTGCGAGTTCTTCCCAGTGTCATTCCCAGGGTTCTTCTGTCATGTCCAGTGGCTGCTTCTGCCACTCTGGGCTGCTGGTTTCTTGGTTCATGTCCAGTGAGGGAGTGAGAGGCACTTCAAATCTTTGCAGTTTTGCAAAGACTTCCTTTTGCCTCTAGCAGTGGCTTATAAGCCGTGTTCCTCCCAGGATTAATTCCATGGAGCTGCCATCCTGGAGCAGGAGGCTGGCTTCAGGAGGAGGGTGCTCGGGGAGGGTCCGGAGCAGCAGACAAGCTCCTGGGGGCTCCACTTCTGTCTGTTCCAGATGTGATACTGGGATTGTGACTTGGGTTTTGTTTTGAGGGAAAACCTACAAGGTAAACTCTCAGTATATGAGTCTGGTCCTTCCTTACACAGCTAAGTCCTTCTCTATTTCCTAGGTATTTTTACTAATTTGTATTAAATTGCAGAGCAGTAGCTTTTAAAAGTCAAATAGTACTACTAGGCTTATAATGAAAGTTAAAAAAAGCGCAGAGGCACCTTTCAGTTCCCTGTTCAGTCCCTCCAGCTGCCAGGTTCCTGCTCCCTGTGGCAACCACTTTTTTTTTTTTTTTCTGATAAAGGATGATGGTTATTTTTATTTAATGGCTGATGTGGTATTTCCATGTAGCAATAAAGGAAGCACAATTCACTAGCCCTCTAGCTTTGAACTTTTACAATTCGTGATTAATTTTAATGGTGTAGACTTGCCTTTGGAGAATAAGAACTATTTCAAATTCACTTTAAGGGGGCAAGAACTATATTTGAAGAAAATTGTCATATCTCCAAGGTTTCTATTCCTGAATCCCTAAGCATATGGGGACACTATCGTTAGTCTATCAAAGGAGTCCATGACACCTCCATTTGCAGCAACCACTTTTAACTCCGAGTTTTCCTTGTATTTGTCAACTGAGTTGTTCTGCCAGAGCTCGGTTTTTCAGACTCGGGGATTCTCCACTGACTCCTCCTGGAAGATGAGGACTCAGCACTCTCAGAATGTCTGCCCCACATGCCTGCCTTCTCTCCCACCTCCCACCCCTTGTGCTCCTGTCTCCATATTTGGTGATCAGTCTTGCATACTTTCAGCACGATTCACAGACAGCTTGCACACAGAACCACAATTACATTGCCTTCCTCATATTTGCTTAACTGTTTGTGTACCAATCACAAATTAATCCCTATACCCTCCAAGAAATTAAAAATCTCCTCTGAATGTGTTCTGCATCTCCAGGTGATGTATCAGATTCCTTTGTTTCCTGGCTCTGTCCCTCCCAGAGCCCTCGACCCCCTGTTGCATCCTGAACCTGCTGGCCTGTTGGCCCTGCAGTGCAGCTGTCCCCTGGAGGAGGAGCCACTGTTTCCCAGATCATGCATCTTTATTTCTGTGGTTTGTCCCCTCGTTTTGGTAGAGTGCATCTTGAGGTTGTGGCATGAAAAAACCCCGTGTTTTTGCCACATTTGCATTTTTACCACTATTCTTTTGCTCTTTGCTGTATTTAAAGCAAATCCCAGATAGCATGTCTTTTCTCACCTGTACTTCATTATATAAATCTCTTCAAAATGTAGTGTTTCCATCCATCACCACAGTGCCTTTATCACACTGCCTCCTTTTTACTTTGAAGAAGGTTCTGGTCAGATTAAACAATTTGTCTGGGACTTGGATTACCCTGTGAATCTAAAGGAGAACACTGTTGCATCAGAGGACATGGGTATTCACTCTGAAGTTTTTCTTTGTCTTACACTATAAGGTTGGAAATGATTTATCAGGGAAACTTAAGAAAGTAATGTAGATCTTTGCTTTCTCAGTCAACAATGTGGTGTTGCCACCACAGTTTTATAAATGAAAAGTAATTTGCTGATATTTGACTACATTGTAGATGAGACCCACTCTTTGGTAAAGAGAAAATCAAAACTTAACAAAACCAAATTTTAAAAAGTCGTGATTTGTTATTTGTGAAGAAGAGTTTTTATTCACTGTAAGAAAATATTTCCCACTGCTGGCCCTTAGGTTCTGATTTTTGGAGGGACTCAGCTGACTGCCCCCCGCAGTGCTGCTCTCACCTCTTCCAGGGAGCCTGCTTTCCGGTAGTAACTGTAGGTACTGTGTGGGTTTCAGCGTCCCTGGTTAAAAGCCGTTGTGCTCAACACGACAAGAAAACAACATGGAAATCTCTCTCACGCAAGCTGTTATATTCAAATTACTTATTATTAGTTAATCCACAAACTCACTAGAGTAACACCTCTGTGGATCCATTCTTATGCTAAAGACCAGACTCCCAATGGTGCATGAACTCTAAGTAGGTTAATGGACCTATGAAGCAGAGCTGCTGCCTAGTAGCTTGTGGAACACAGCTTTGAAATTAGATTTACTTGAGAGCAACGGAAAGCATGATTCTCTTTCTCTCCCCATTAAATTTTCCCATGACTTTTTAGTAGTGCATGTATTATTGAAGGGAAGACCATCTTTATTTCAAGACCTGAACTAAACCTTTATTAAGAATGGCTTTTTCCAAAATAGGCAAGGAAGACATGAGTGACAATTGAAGAAAATAAAGGAAACTTAACTCTCAGTAAAGGAAGTTAGGAGATGGCCTCTCACCCTTCATGGCCACCCTTATACAGCTATTGATACTGCTTAGTTTTTTATGATTTTTCTTTTTTGTGTGTATTCTGGGAATTCTTTTGTGCCCTTCATGGGCAAAAATAGATTTCTTTAGCAAAAACAGGTACATCTATTGTGTTTGCATTTTCTTTCAATTTCTTTTGTTGATGCTATTCTAGTTGACTATCAGTGATAATGAAGACATTTAAAAATTAAATTGCTTTTTGTTATCTCTGGACTCAAATCATTGATGAATTCCTAACAGAATACTCAATATAGATAAATTATAAAATATGCTAAATAAAATCTTGAAATTTACATTAGTGATTTAGGTTAAGAATGAAAGATGGGAGGCTATTATTCATATACCCTGGCTGTTATTACTTGCCTTCTAAATAGGTTGAGGAGGAGTGACATCAGCAAGATGGCAGAATACCAGCCTTGGACCCTCCTTTCTCCAACAGACACACCAAATCAACAATACACAGATTGATTCCCTTTTTGAGAAACCCAGAAACTATTTGAGAGCCTCCTGCACCTCTGGTGAGCATAAAACCAGTCACATGGATGCCAATAGGAAAATTTGAGATACCCCCTTTCCATAATTACTACCCTTGCGAAAAAAAGTGCAATGTGATGGGGAGAAAACTCCCAGCTCCCACCTTCTTCCTGGGAAGAAGAGGAGAGAACTGGACCATATGTCCAATGTTCTGATTTTTTTTCTGGGTATGGCCTAAGGCCATTCTGGCTCACCTGTCTCAAAGTGCTGGTAGCATGTCTGGGGGCCACTGAGAACACAAATGATTTGTGGTAGCAGTCACCACAGCCCCTTCCCTGGGTCAAAACAGAATGAGCTGATTAAAAAAAATTAAAAAAAAAAGAAAAAGAAAAAAAAAAGCAGAACCCAGCTTCTACCCGGAAAGGGAAAGAGTTGGATTATGTATCTAATGTTCCATATTTTCAGAGGGCTATCTGAGAGACTGGATTCTGTCTTGGAGCACCAAGAGGACCCAGCATACTCTAGACACCTTGGGACCACTAAGAAAAAAAGATGGTGGTCTGGACTAGTATGATGGTTTGGGAGGCCTCCAGAAGCTTAACAGGCTGACTGGTGAGGGTCATCTTTTATACAAGGCTAGTCCATGAAGACTGGGAGAGGTGTCTGTTCTGACTAGTGTACAGACACCAACAGAGAGAGTCAACGGAAATGAAGGAACAGGGAAATATATGTCTCAAACAAAAGTACAAGATAAATCTCCAGAAACTGACCCCTGTGAAATAGAGGTATATAATTACCTGACAGAGAATTCCAAATAGCAGTCATAAAGATGCTCAGTGAGGTCAGGAGAAGAATGTAGGAACAAAGTAACACTAAACAAAGGGAAAATATTTTTTAAAACTCAGAAACTACAGAGCTAAAGAATAATGTAACTGAAATGAAAATTCACGAGGGGGTTTCAGCAGATTAGATAAAGTAGAAGAAAGAATCAGTAAACCTGAAGACTGGAAATTATCCAGTAGTTTAAAATTATCCAGCTGCTTAGAGGAGCAAGAAGGAAAAAATGAGGTAGAGTGAGGAAAGCTTAAGGGACTTGTAGGACACTATCAAGAGGACGATATATTCATGAGAGTCCCAGAAGAGGAGAGAAAAAGGGGGCAGAAAGCTTATTCAAAGAAATAGCTGAAAGCTTGACCAAACTGGGAGAAGAAAATGGACATCCAGATCCAGGAATCCCAACAGATCCACAAATAAGATGGACTCAGATCCACACTGAGATACCTTATAATCAAACTGTCAAAAGGCAAAGGTAGAGAAATTTGAAATCAGCAAGAAACCAACTTATCTCATACAAGGGAACCCCCATAACACTATAAGCATATTTTTCAACAGAAACCTTGCAGCCCAGAAGGGGGTGTAACTATATATTCAAAATGTTGAATGGAAAACAAAAACTGACAGCCAAGAATGCTATATACCCAGAAAAACTGTCATTCAAAAATGAAGGAGATTTTCCTAGACACACAGAAGTTGAAGTAGTTCATCACTATATCTGCCTTACAAGAAATGCTAAAAGGAGTTCTTTAAGTTGAAATGAAAGGATGCTAAATAACAATATGAAAGTGCAAAACTCTCTGATAAAGGTAAATATATAGCCAAAACAGAATGCTTTATTACTGTGACAGTGGTCACTTATTACTGTAATGGGTAAATCACTTTAATTTTAATACAAAAGTTAAAAGACAAGACTATTAGAAATTACTATAGTTATAAAAATATGTCAATAAATGCACAATATAAAAATACATAAATTGTGACATCAGCAACAAAGTGTTGAGAGAGAGAGAGAAGTAAAATAGAGTTTTTGAATGCAACTTAAGTTGTTAACGAATTTAAAACAGCCTGGCATAACTGTAAGTTGTTTAGGTAAGAAACAACTGTAAGTTGTTTCTTTGTGCTTCATGTAAGCACAAAGAAAATGCCTATAGGGATACAGGAAAGAAAAACAGAAAAGATTGAAAGTATATGAATACAAAAAAAAAAAAAAATCAGTGAAACACCTGGGAAGACAGCAAGAGAGGAAAAGAGGGACCAAAGAACTGTAAGACTGACAAAAAACAAAATAGCAGTAGTTAATTCCCTCCCTATCAACAATTAAATGTAAATGGATTAAACTCCTCAATAAAAGGACAACAGAGTGGCTGAGTGGATTAAAACTGATTCAATATGCTGCTTATTGGAGAGTCACTTTAGATTTAAGATCATATATAGGCTGAAAGTGGAGGGTTGGGAAGAGATTCCATGCAAAAGATAACAGAGCAAAGGTGACTATATATTAGACAAAGTGAACTTTAAAAACTGCCACAAGAGACAAAGACATTGTATAATGGTGAAAGGCTTAATTCACCAGGAAGATATAGCAGTTATAAATACCTACACATGCAATATCAGAACACCTAAACATACAAAACACTAAATAGATAAAGCAAAAAAATATAAAAACATTGGCCTAACTAAAAGGAAAAATAGACAGCAGTACGGTAATTGTAGGAGACTTTGCTACTCCATTTTCAAGACTGCATAGAACATCCAGACATAAAATCCGTAAAGAAACAGTGAACTTTAACAACACACTAGACCTGTTAGTGAACCTAACAGATACATATAGAATATTCTGTGCAGTAGAAACAGAACATAGATTTTTCACAAGCACAGAAGAAACATTGTCCAGGATAGATCACATGTTGAATCACAAAACAAGTGTTAACAAATTTAAGAAGATTGAAATTATATCAAGTATCTTCTTTGATCATCATGGGTGAAGCTAGAAATGAATAACAATTCTGGAAAATTCTCAAATACATGGAAATTAAAGAACACACGCATGATTAGTGTGTCAAGGAAAAAATAAAGTATTTAGAAAATACCTTGAAACAAATGAAAATGAGAACACAACATACCAAAAATTATGAGACACAGCAAAGTACTGAGGGAGAAGTTTATTGCAATAAATACCTACAGTTAAAAGAAGAAAGATCTCAACTTTATACCTCAAGGAACTGGAAAAAGAAGAACAAACTAAACCCAAAGTTACAAAAGGAAGGAATAAAGATTAGAGCAGAAATAAAATGAAGTGGAAAATAGAAAAACAATAGAAAACTAAGAGTTGGATTTTTTAAAAGATCAGCAAAATTGACAAACCTTTAGTTAGACTAACTTAAAAAAAAGATGATTCAATTCAGAAATGAAAGAGAAGACATTACAACAAATCACAGAAATAAAATGAATTATTAGAGATTACTATTAGCAATTATATGCCAATAAATTGGATAACTTAGAAGAAATGGATAAACTCCTGGAATATACAATCTTACAAAACTAAATCATGAAGAAATAGAAGATCTGAACAGATCTGTAACTAATAAGGAGATTGAATCAGTAATCAAATATCACAACAGGAAATACCTGGATCCGATGACTTCAGTAGTGCACTTGGCCTAGTGTTTAAAGAAGGATTAACATCATTCCTTCCCAATCTCTTCCAGAAACTTGAAGAGGAGGGAACACTTTCAAACTCATTTTATGAGCTAGTGTTACCCTAATACCAAAGTTAGACAAAGATCAAATAAAAAAATGACAGACCAATATCCTTGATGAACATATATGCAAAAATCCTTAACAGAATACTAGTAAACTGAAATACTAGCTTCAGAAAGCACATTAAAAGGATCATGTACAATAATCAAGTGAGATTTATCCCTGGGATGCAAGGATGCTCAACATATGAAAATCAATCAGTATTATGCACCACATTAACAAAATACAGGATAAGAACCACATGACCATTTCAGACATAATTCCACACCCTTCTATGATTTAAAAAAAGGGTACATCAAACTGGGAATAGAAGGAAATTATTTCTGTTATTTCTAATAAGGCTATATATTAAAGTCCCACAGCTAGTAGTATACTCAGCAGTGAAAAACTGAAAGTTTTACTCTATGATCAGGAAGAAGATGAGGATGCCCACTCTCTCCACTTCTATTCAGCATAGTACTGGAAGTCTTGGAGCAATGCTGCAAGAAAAAGAGTTAAAAATCATCTAAATAGGAAAAGGAAGAAGCAAAACTCTCTCTGTTTATAAATGATATAACTTTATATGTAGAAAAACCTAATTACACACACACACAATCTTAGAATAAGTGAATGCAATAAAGTTGCAGGGTACAAAATCAATATGCAAAAATCAGTCGCATTTCTATACAATAGCAATGAACTATCAAAAGGAAATTAAGAGAACAATCCCATTTACAATAGCATCAAAAAGAATAAAAATATTTAGGAAGAAACTTAACCAAGGAGGTGAAATACTTGTATGCTGAAATCTACAAAACATTGATGAAAGAAATTAAAGAAGATACAAGTAAATGGAAAGACACGCCATGCTCATGGACTGGATGACTTTATATTGTTAAACTGACTGTACTACTTACTCAAAGTGATATACAGATTCAGTGCAATCTATATCAAAACCCCAATGGCATTTTTTACAGAGATAGAAAAAACAATCCTAAAATTCAAATGAAACCACAAAGATCTGGAATAGTCAAAACAATCTAGACAAAGAAGGACAAAGCTGAAGAATCACATTTCCTAATTTCAAAATATGCTACGAAGTTACATTAAGTAAAACAGTATGAAACAGAATAGAGAGGTCACAGATTAACCCATGCATAAATGGTCAGTTGATCTTCAACAAGGATGCCAAAAAAATACAGTGGTGAAAGGATAGTCTTTTCAACAAAAGTTTCTAGGAAAACTGGATATTCACATGCAAAAGAATGGAATTGGATTCTTGATTTACACCATACACAAGAATCAACACAAAATGGATTAAAGATTCAATGCGAGAACTGAAACTATAGAATGCCTTGAAGAAAACAGGAAACTTTATGACATCGGTCTTGCATGATTTTTTGGGTATGACATCAAAAGCATAGGCAACAAAGCAAAATCAGACAAATAGGACTATATCAAACAAAAGTTTTTATATTGTATAGAAAACAATTTACAGAGTGAAGGCAACCTCTGGAACAGATGAAAATATTTGCAGACCATGTATGTGATAAGCAGTTAATATCCAAAAGATACAAAGGACTCCTTCAAGTCAGTAACAAAAGATTTAAAAATATTTAAAAGTAAACACAAAAAAAGAACCTGATTTTTAAAAAAGGCAAAGGACTTGAATAAACACTTCTGCAAAGAAGACATACCAGTTACCAAAAGTATACGAAAGATCCTCAGCATCACTAATCATCAGGGAAATGCAAATCAAAATCACAATCAAATATCATCTCACACCTTAGGATGGCTATGATAAAATAAAAAGGTTTTTTTTTTTAAATAAAATAAGTGTTGGCAAGGATATGGAGAAATTGGAACCCTTGTATACTATTGGTTAGAATGTAAAGTTTTGCAATTACAGAAAACAATATGAAGTTGCTCAAAAATTAAAAATAGGACTACTGTATGACCCAGCAATCCCACTTGTGGGTATTTATCCAAAAGAATTGAAAGCAGGGTCTTGGAAAGATATTTACATAACCGTATTCGTTACTCACATTATTACAAGTGAAGAAAGAAAATGTACATACATACAATGGATTATTATTCTGCCTTAATAAGGAAGGCTGAGTAATACATGGATATACCTTGAAGATACTATGCAAAATGAAGTAATCTAGTTACTAAAGGCTAAATATTATATGATCTCACTTATATGAGGTATGTGAAATACATTCATAGAAGCAGGGAGTAGAATGGTGGTTGCCCAGGGCTGGGTGGCAGGGAAAACAGGGAGTTACTGTTCAGTGGGTATAACTTTCAGTTATTCAAGATGATTAAGTTCTAGAGATCTGCTGTGCAGCTTTGTGCCTATTGTTAACAATACAGTACACTTAATGATTTGAGTGCAGATCTAATATTAAGTGTTCTTACCACAGTAAAAAGAAATAATGTATGGAGGGATCTAAGTTAGTTTCTTGTTAATTTAGTGTTATATTTTCTTCATGTGCTTTTATTAATACAACAGCATAATGGCCTTGTTTTTGATGCAGAGCCCTCGCATGAACCCCAGTGTTTGTTCAGATGGCTGAACTATAAAATTGAACTTCCCGTGGTTCACTGTGACATTCCTAAACCACAAACACATTGCTGCCCTGACAACCCTACTGTTGGCATCCTGTGTCATGTTGGAGGGAAGTGATCTCTGTGCCACTATCAGTGACAGACACTCTCCTAAATAATTTTGGCATACCCCACCAAATCCCCTTCTTGACTACACCTCAGCCTTGGCCTATAAAACTAGATTCTCTTCACAAATGATTTCATATACCCACATGCAGTCTAAGGGACTGGGTGGGACAAACACTAGCTAGTTTCTATCGACTCAGGTATGTGTCACAATAAATGGAACTCCAGCCCCCTTAAATTCTTGCCTCAGAAAGCTCAAAGCTGTGCAAATAATTTACTAGTTGTTCCAGACAACACCTGACAATAGTCTCTGGGTGGGTAGGGCTCTAATTTCCCCAAGCACTGCTTAGCAAACCCACATGGCCTAATCACATGGACAAAACACTACTCCCACTTTTGTAAATTTCCACTTCCCTGATGCTTCCCTAGCCCCTTCTTCTCCCTGCCCTACTCCCTCTGCACAAGTGGGAGTTGCATTCAGTCCACACCGGACTCTCTTCCCTATTGAAGTAGTTATTACTGGTTAAAATCTGTCCTTACCTCCATATCTATGACCTGGCATTATTTATCTCTGACACCAGTTACAGTGCTGTTGGGCCTATTTCCATCACTGTATACTCTGGCAGCTACTAGAGAGTCAGAATACTTTTACTCAGACCAGGAAATCATTTCTTCTTTAGGCCTTTTGTTTTGTTGAAGAAGTGTATTAGTAGCCACAGGAAGAAATTACTATTTTCATATATTGAGAGATATATTTACATATATTTTAAAGATTTGGAGCATTTTGGACCAGGAAAGGATTCTGAGAGTTCATTGAATATAATTTTTTTAACTGACAGGAGACCAAACATGCAGGGGGATAAGTGACCAGTTCAAAGTTACATAGGTAGTTAGGCATCAAAATAGAACCAGATCCCAGGCTAGCCAACTCCTAGACCCAAGTCCTTTGCAGAGGAAAGGATGTTTCCCCAAAAGATTTGGAATGTCTCACCAAACAGGCTACCAGATTCCAGTATCACTGAGCCTCTTCCCAAATTAGAGGAGTGCATTTATCCCCAAGGACCGTGTGGTGAGTGCTACCCTCGGTGTTTTCATCCTGCCTGAAGACCCAGTATAGAGCTGTATTCTTGAAACATTCTTCTGCCTCATTCAGTACATTCTTTAAAATATTTTTAATAGTAGAGTGTGAAATTTTAAATGTTCAACAGGATAAATGATGGAAGGGCCTGTTTCTGCCACTATCCAAAAGCCACTCAGTTCTGTTCCCCAGAGGAAATTGGTATTTCCAGTTACTTGTGTGTGCTTCTGGAGATTACCCTACTTAATGTGCTTTTTAATTAGCCCTGTAGTCAGACCATTCCCTTCTACGCCCAGACATCTAGGGTGAATAAACTTAACAGTGGAGCCTGAAAGATTTGGGGAAGAATGTTCTAACTATGGGGATTACTTAGCATTAAATTTGATGCCTCAAGCAGATAGAATATCTCTTTCTCTGGAAATCTTGAAACATAAGATAGCGTCTCATCATTATGGGACAGTTTATAAGTGGTTATTCTGCAGTGAAGAGAGAGAATGACTTCAAAAAATCATTTAGCCCAAAGATAAGGATTTTTTGTATAGATATTTTGGGTGAGATTTCTTTCCCATGTTTACCAGAAATTAAGCTTAAAGTGTTTTAGAAATGATTGTTACAGTCGACTGTGAAATTACATTTCAGCTTTTTTTTTTCAGCAGGAAATATTCTGTTAATTGAACAATTCTGTCAGTAACAACTGTCTGATTTGAGTGACTCTGTTTCTTTAGTTGTAATATGTTTAAATCTGTCCTTGAAGCACATTTGAAAGCTAGTGTTCTGAAACCCAACAGAGAAGTCCTGCAAAAGAAAGTTTACTCAGTTGCATCTCGGAACAGAAGTTTTCTTCTAAAGAGCACAGGGCATCACGGCTTGTCCCTTCATTCCTCTCTCCGTCGTGGCACATTTAGATGTTTGCTATGGATGGGGCTGAAGTTACTAGTAGGAATTTATAGTCACTTTGTTTTCTGTAGCTTTAAATCACAGAAGCAAATAAATGGGAAAAAAGTCAACTCTGGCAACTAGCTCAGTGCTACTAAACTCTAGTTTGAAAGAAGTGAACATTTATAGCAGATCTATTTTTGTAGCTGAAATTTCCTATAGGGTCTTTATTCAAGAATTTAGATGAGTGCCATTCTCTAAAGATAAAGGTACTGATGAGGTATGGTTTCCAGAACATAAATCTTTTGAATGATTTCACATATTCTTCCTACTCCCTTTGTTTTGTGACTTGGTCCATTTTAAACTACTGGTAATAATTCTGTTATACTTTTAAATAATTCCATCTAAAAGTAGTTTAGAGTACAGTACGTTGAAATGAAGAGATTACAATCATATGGACACCATAAATATTTTACAATTGCATTGATACTAAACATGGCCCTGCAGTGAGCGATAGCCATTGAACTGGTAAGGCCTAAGGACCAGCAGGTTTCTCCCAGTTTGTTTGGTTTTTGGTGTTCACGTTACAGAGGAAACATTGTCCCTGCCCCTGCCCTTGCATGGAACAGCAGAAAAGCAGGGAAAAGAGATAGAAATTTACATCACCCATAGTTGAAAATGTTTTAGAGGCCCATTTTATGTGAGGATTTGCGCATTGGCATTTAAGTTTAAAGAAGAAAAGAAGTTATTGCTTATTTGTAGGAAAAGTTGGGCAAAGGCCAAAGCTCTGGGCAGAAATTCACTTACTAATAGTCACTGAGCATCTACTTATGACAGGCAGCATGTGAGAACCTGGGGGTGTAGGCCTGCCCTCAAGAGGCTCATGGTTTAATGGGAAAGACAGACATGCAAAAATAGCAAAGTTCAGAAAGCTGTAGGCGCCATGGTTAGAGATGAATTTTGTGCAGTGGGTCCCAAGAGCCTTCCACACATGATGTCTGAGCATTTGTTATGTGCCAGACTCTGTAGTGGACATTGGAGATAAGACACAAGCTACAGTCTTTGCTGTAAAAGAACGTGGCTGTGTGTGTATTGGTTGGGGAAAAGACAAGATCATGCATCTCATCTGGGATGTGTTTCCAAAGGGCCTCTGACACACTGAGGCTTTGGTGGCAGGTAGGCCACTGGATGGTTGAGTCTGCAGCTTAAGGAAGAGGCCTAGGCAGGGAACCAGCCCCAGATGGGGTCTTCAAGGCCACAGACATGATTGCGATCTAGAGACAGAAGAGAGCCTAGAGCCAAGCCTAGAAAAAAAGACAGTGCCTGGGAAAGAGGAGCCATCATCAGTCTATCTAGAGCATCAGAATCAGGGAGTCAGAGATCAAGTGTCAGAGATCGACTCATTTCCTCTATGTGTATTCATTATTATGAGACTTTTCTGCCTTGTTCTCTTGAAGTCCTTAGCTCACATAAACTTTTTTCATTGGGAGTGATTAGGAATGAAAAGAACTTGAAATAGAGAAGATTTTTAAAAGCCTTATTTCAGCGTATCAGTGTTCTTCAGTTATTTGTGGCTTACTTGTTCCCAAGCAGGGTAACCTACCCTCCTCCATCACTGCTTGACAGCTAGACTGTTAGGCTGCTTTTCTCCTTCCCTCTGATCTTACTAGTGCATTACCTTCCAAACAGAGCAGCAGCTGGAACTGATTAATGGTAGGGAGTTTGGGAGCTGTTTTTTTTTGTCCTATTTAGCTTTAGTGTGATTTTGAACACTGATTGCTCCTTAAATCATCAGCCCCTTTATTTAGGAATTAGATGTTGATTATATTGTCTGCCCTCTGTTCTTCTCTAAAATGGATAAATGTATGTTACTCAAAAGATGCCTCAACACAGAGGCATTTCCTCCTTCCCTTCACAAATACTGCCATGTGTCACTCTCTGTGACAGCCCTGGGGAGACAGTAGTGAGCAGAACAGACTTGGCCCATGTCCTCAAAAGCTGCAGTCTGGCATGGGAGTCACAGAAATCGGATCATCTCACAGTGAGGGGGGAGAATAGCGCTGGCGCACCGGCAGGAGATGGTAGGTGGTGTGAAGACCCACAGCAGCAGAGGGCCTGGTAAGGGCCGATACGTACTGATCCTAGGGACGTGGGAGGAAGAGCAGTCTTGCCGCACGCTAATGATCTATATTTATTAGAAGCAAAAGCCATAAAGGCATAAAATAACCCCTTCACCTGGAACCAAGGTACACAGATGCTCTTCAAAACAGCTTGAAGAAATGTGTGGGATTGTGAAGGGGAGGACAAAAGCCCACCTCCTGGGGACGCCATCCACGACAGTGGCCTGATGGCAGGGTTCCCACACAAATTGTTTCGAAATGTGTATAAATTGTACATAAGGTTACCAGAAGTCATGTTCCACAGTCACATCCCTGAATGCTGTGCGCCCAGCATACTGAGTGTCTGTGCCTTCCAGGGCATCCCTGCTCCACTGTCTCAGTCCCCGAGCCCACGTCACAGGAGGTCTTTGTGAACATGCCCATGGAAGCTTATTTTCTCTGTTGGCAGCCAAAATGTCAACTTTTCCAAAAGGATTTTCTCTGTCTTTCTAGTAGTTTTGTCTGCTTTTCCTTTAAGTGGCAGGCAGTAATAAATTCCTCACTATGCCTAGGGAAAACTATTTGAACCTTGTATTTAGTTTTCAGTCATTAAAATGTAGGTCATGTTTAAAGGATTATTTGATGGATAATGGATTTATTCTAAAACAACTCTGTAAATTCTGTGAGCTTATTAGTACTTAAATGAAATACATCTTTCCTTGAAATTAATCTATCTTAATCATCAGGATTTGTGTCCTAAAATTATCTTTTGATTGTCACTGACTTTAATTCATTCATTTAACAATTAATACTCACTAATTATTAATCAATTAGTAATGCTTATTCAGTGTCCACTCTACCCAAAGCTCTGTTAGGTGCTGTTGGTATCTTGCTCAGCACAAAGTAAGCACCCAGTGAATGTGCCAGGGCCATTCATACATTATAACATCAACTCCTTAATTACACTACATGTGTGCCATTACTATTCTCAGTGAAGTGAAATGTTGCACAGACTATTATTTCAGGAGCATCTTCTTTTCCAAGTGTGGTTAGATAACGTGCTTACATAACCAAATGTATTCACCCTTTCATCAAACATACACCTGAAATTCTTAATTTGAGAAATTCTTAACAACAAACCTCTACTGTTTCCTTTTTTGAAGAAAAATTAATGAATATTATCCTCTTCTTAATCCTCCTTCTCCAACCAAAAAATCAAAGCTAGCAAACAAAACAGCCCACACCGGGTGAAAGTGATTTTGCCAGATATCATTTGAAAATGCCCATGCACCATAAGAAATATATTTATTATGCTGTCAGTCCCATTTCAGTGTTCAAGGACTCAAATTCTCTCAGTAATAACCAGCTCAGTTTCTACGATTTCATGCTGTGTGTGTCCCCTTAGTACGTAACTGTGGAGAGGGTGGGGAAACGGCCGCCCTCTCTTCCCTGCCATCAGGAATCCTGCCTTTGGTTACAGGTGCTGTTTGGCACAGCTGACGGGCAGGTGATCGTCATGGACTGCCATGGCCGGATGCTGGCCCACGTCCTCCTGCACGAGTCTGATGGCATCCTCAGCATGTCCTGGAACTACCCCGCCTTCCTGGTGGAGGACAGCAGCGAGAGCGACACCGACTCGGATGACTACTCCCCGCCCCAAGGTAGCCCACCTTGCACGGCCCTGCAGCCTGAGGGGATGAACCTGTGCCCAGCAGAGGGCCCGCACTGTGGAGGGCCCGCACTGTGCAGTGCCCCGACTCAGCGGAGACGCAGGGCAGGACCTGCCTGATCTCTGCCCTGGGATTGACTGTCTTCTCTCCGCTATCCCTTTTCTCAGCGTACAGGTCAGATTGGCAAAGCTCCATTGGCTTAGGTTTTCCTAATATAAAATGAGACCTACGACCCTTTCCATGTCCCTGGGGTGTTGGGGGGCTTACCTGCATTGTTACCGCACCTCAGCAGCCCATAGCTTCCGCTGTGTGAGAAAATCAATTCTGCCTGTGATGAAGGCCAGTCCTTGGGCTGATATCCCCATCCCCGCCTTCCTATCTCAGGCAGAAGCCCTTCCCTTTCCCAGTTCAGAAGAACCTGCCTCCCCACCTCAGTCTCTCAGTGATGCTGGATTAGATGAGCTGACATCAGAGCTTTTTAACATTTGGACCGGTAATGGAAAATTGTGTCAGCCTCGGTGGGGGTGATTTCAGCTTCCAGTCCCCTTCACCCCTTGCAGTGTGTTTTTCCAATGTGAAAGAGACCCCACCCTGCCAAGACGCCTTTGATGTGAGCTGAGGCAGCCATCTCCAATAGCAGCATTTGGCGCCGGCCCCCTGGCCTGGGCTCTTCCCACCCCCTGCACCAGCCTCTTGATTTAAAAGGCAAATAAGCCATTAAACGGTGAAAGGGAAAGACTCCCCCCAGATGTGCCACATGCAGGCCGGACTGCTTTCCTCAGCTGTGTTCCTACGCGTGCTCAGAGCCCTGTCCTGTGGCTGTGGGCGTGTGGGTCCCTGGTCCAGGGAAAGGATTTTTAATTTTCTCCCCCATCAGCATCTGCTCCCATTGGTACTTGGAGTGTTCTTGTTTTGTCTGCTACTCTGTCCCAGACATAACAATATGTTATGTTTCCAGAGACATATACATATTCATTTGTTATTTAAGTAGAAGATGATATTCACACAGGAAAAAAATAGTTAGATCAGTGTAGTGTCTCAGGATCTGTGGGTCAGTCTTGGGAGAAAAGAGTGTTCTAGCTCCCATAAATCCATTTGGGAGGTAACCATACCCTTTCCTAGGAGGACCCCAGCCTTGAGTGTTGGTCATTTTTCCAGCCTCATAGTAATAGTCAGGGAAAACATTGGACCAGCATATTTTTACAACAGAACTTCATTAAATTGAATGCAGATTTATTTATCCCCATTTATTATTGGAAGAAATAAGATCCAGAGACCAAGTTTATAAAGCAAGTCTAACAATAGAGTTTAGTCCTGGCTGCTGCTCTAACAAGTTACTGTTCTCAGTAGGGTTGGCACAATTTGGAGGATGACTGGGGTCTGCCTTTCAGATGGTGCAGGGTTTTTCTGGTGGCCTAGAGAGTTGGAGCACGAAGGTAGGTAGGTACCTGCAGCATCTTAAAATGAAGCAAAGGGGAGTAATGACCGGGGGTCCTCCATAGGCAGGGCCGAGTCAGGTGCGCAAGCAGACATCAGGCTGGCCCGCTGTGAATGGCTGCCAAACATGAGCTTTACCTTTTTGAAACGACACATGGAAGAATCCAGAACATGAGCCTTCGTGGCCCTTCCCTTAACATCCCCAAGTAATCCTTGAACTTATAAAGCAGGATTTTCTTTATGCTGGCTATACACAGAGGATGGAGCAAAATTCTTTATGAGCCACACCCAACCT
Source organism: Manis javanica (assembly GCF_040802235.1). NCBI lineage: Eukaryota > Metazoa > Chordata > Mammalia > Pholidota > Manidae > Manis > Manis javanica. The sequence continues at coordinate 72,822,787 of NC_133168.1, forward strand.
TGGCCTTCTCTCCAGATTTGGGGACGCTTAATGGTAAAAGCTTGAAGAACTGATAGTAGCTGATGTGGCTGCTCATTTCCTATGATACTTAATGAAAGAGCATCTAGTGTCAAAAGCAACTTTGTTCTCTACAGTGGACCAGGATTAAGAAAATGTTTTTATCCCTCTTCCCACCATTCTTTCCATTATATGACACTAAAATAATTCACATTTACATGGTATTAGAAACATTATACAGAAGTCACTAAACACATCATATACAGGTCAAATTTTTCACACACATTCTCATCCCCATGTAACAGAGCCCGAGGAGCCCCACTCAGTGCCTCCAGGCTGTCTGGGCCCATCCTGCTTCCGATGCATGGTTCTCTGTAAGCACCCTCCTGGTGGCCTTGTGTGGTCCTTGAGTGGTGTAGAATGCTGGCTTCTTTGGTAACATCCCAGTCCGGAGTCTGATCTGCACCGTCAGGCAGTTTTCCAGGTCCTCCACAAGATGGTAGCACTGTGCACCTGGGCCTGGGCCACGAGTCCATTGCCTCTTTTTCACACTGCACTCTTTTTTCCCTGCAGATGGTCCAGCAGCATATCCCATCCCGGTGCAGAACATCAAGCCGCTGCTGACTGTCAGCTTCACCTCGGGGGACATCAGCTTAATGAACAACTATGATGACTTGTCTCCTACCATCATCCGCTCAGGGCTGAAAGGTACGAAAGGCTGCGTGTGAGCAAGGCCCACAGATAGCCCTGTGCATGTTTGCCTTCTGTGCTGTGTGTCGTGCACCCAAAACTTACTGATTCCTGTTCACTGTAGTGACCTCTTCTGGGCTTATCGGAGTCTGTTAATAAAATTTATTTTCCTTTCGCTACTCTGCTTATCTGACAAGCCCATACCTTGTCTTACCTTGAGGAGGAATTCCTGACAGTCAGTCTTCTCTTCATCTGCTCTTTCCCCACCACAACAAGAGCGCCCCTCCCTGGGGTACACAGTCTAATGGCCGCGGGCCGACTGCCACTGTGTTTGCGCAGTATCAGGTGGCAGCCCCTGCCATTCCTGAGGCAGCAGACAATACACAGACTGTTTACACACAAGCCCCTATCATTTTAAGGCTTATAAAGAACTGGCCCTTATGCAACGAAGTTACCTTGACAGATTTGTGGAGGGTCCACAATTGCCAGTCTGAGCATTGACATGAAGGCCAGCAGTCACACACCAATGCCTTCCTGAAAGGCTGATGCCTTTTGAATGCTGTCATCTCAAGAGAAAAGCAGTGACCATAGGCATTCGGAGTGTTCTGAATTTCGCAGTTCGAGAATATTGCTGACGTTGTGACCTTGATGGGTTCTTTAGGAACACAGCTCTGTCTCTGTAAGGTTGATGGGTGCAATGTAGAACTTCCTGATCTGCCTTGGGTCCTCTGCCTGGGAGGTCGGGGGCAGCCCAGAACCTTCAGTTCGTCTTGCTTCTGTCAGTCAAAACTGGCCATCGGACCAGAGTTATGGCCATGTGCCTCTTGTCTGAATTATTCAGGAGTCACCGGGATATAGAGAATCAAGTCCACTACTTAACTCTTGATTGGCTGGCATGCATCATACCTGCCTGCAAATCCTGAAGCACTCAATAACTCTATTTTAAAACTATTAGAGTATTTTTAGGAGCAAGTTACACTCCCTTTTTTGGGTGTCCCATTTTACTGTTTCAGAGCTATAATTTTAAGGAGTTATTTATCCTGTAAATTCCTAAGGGACATGAACTATGTAGAAATCCTGCTTTATACCACAAATGGGCCCTCTTAGGAGCTAAATATTTTTTTGTGGTGATGATGAACTTAAATTCTTTGGGCTTTTCTACACTGTTGCTCATGTGAAACCTCCATAAGATTGTAATCAATGTTATCTTAATTAAAAAAAAAATTCCTTGGGCTTTTCTGTAAGTTCTTCTCTGAATGTTCTGTCTTTTGTGGAGCTAAACTGTAGGGAATGACCATCATAAATTCTCATATATATTTAGTAATCCAAGCTCTATTCCTTTTCTTCAAGAATCCTATTTTTAAACTTTTCAGTGAAGTTTTATTTATTTCATTACAACCCAACTCTAGTTCTGGAGGCCTAAACTTTGTTTTCTGCCAAGTATGTGATCAGAACTGAAAATAACATCATTACCATTCGGTCCCCTTGTATCTCTAAAGGGTGAATTTTTCTAATTTTTCATCATCATGCGTACCCATGGCAGCTTTATTTTCTTACTCCTTGGATGTATTGTCTTGTTTTCTGTCATCCTAGATGGCATTGCAGCAGCACTTCTCATACACTCTCCCCAAATATGCGGTAGAGGATTAGGAACATGGATGAACTGACTGGGGGAGGTGACCCAAAGTAGCCCCCCTAAGTGTGAAAACTTCTGAGTTTTATCTTCAAAATACAGGCAGATTTAGCATTCTTGTCATTACTTGACTAGAAACCTAAGTCTGATCTAAAAGTGTTTTCAGTCATTTGTACTTTCATAGGAGGAGATGCTTCTGCACTGAGTCTCCCTAATTTCAGGAAGTTGAATGAGATTTAGTGAACTGGTGTCACCCAGAAGGTGCTGCATGTAGGCAGTTTGCCTTTGATGTCTTGTGTTCAGAATACTCTGAAGAGTCAGTCTTATGCATGGTACAAATAGCAAGAGGTTTTTGAAAAATTTATTTTTTGTCCACTGCTTTATGGGTTGCATTGGTAGATACTGGAAAGAGGTAACCAGCTTGCTGTCAAAAGAGGCACACAGCCTCTTTTACCATCGACGATAATCTGCTTTCTCTCTGCCCATTTTAGATTCTCAAACTGGGGCCCTGGAAATTAGACTGACAAAAAACAGATGACAAAGGAAAACAAAAATGGTTTATTTACGTGCATCACATTTACTTGTAGAAGCACTCAGAGGAGCAGCTCAAGGCGGGGTAGAACCTGGGCTCACATAGCATCCTAACAAAAGAACAATACATTTTTAGAGGGATGGCAAGACAGAGGAAAGGGACTTTAAGTTTCTAGTGCAGCAAATTGTGGGAAGGTAAACATTTGGGGAACTAAAGGGCTAATTGGTGAGGCTTGTGATGTAGATTCTTCTGATGCCATCTGAGGGTTGATGGGGTGTAGAGTTGTCTCCAGGGATTAATTTCTGTACTTTCTGGTGGGGTCTGGGGAGACATTTTCAAAAATTTACATCCTGCCTTTAGGTAAAAGGGGGAAAGGAGAGAACTTTTTTTGTGTCTGCTGCTTCTCAGTTGCCTTCCACTCAAAAGAATCCTTATACCAACGTGGCATATTTTGGGGTGGCATGTTCTGCTACCCTCCAAGGAAAAATAATTCAGTCCTGAGTTCAGAAATCCACTGATCAAGCCAGTGTGCCTCTTGCAGTAAAGCAAGCTTTCAAAGGCACTTCTCATCTCACCTCACATTCATCTTAAAAGAATTCAAATCCTTAGGCTTTGTTTCTTTGTTTTGCGGCGTTTCCTCTTTTTATCATTTCATTGTGCACACAGAGAGAATCAGAAGGGGCTCTGGAGGCAGAGTAGTTTTGGTCCACAAAGCTATCCCTGCAGCCTGGGCTGAGATTTGTACCCTTTTGGACTGGCAAGGATTGTACCCAGTTGTCCTCACTGAATACATGCTGATTTTTTTCTTAGTCCTTACTATGTTCACCAAAAATACTATTATTAAAGGAAAAAATGTACCTGTTAACTTTACCATCACATACTTTGCTACTTAATTTGTGTCTTCATCCTGTGTTCTCTCTGTCTGGACACGCACACATGTACATGTATCTAATGACTAGTTAAACCAGTCATTAGCATGTACATCTAGGGGACAAGGCCTCTGTGAATCTCAGACTCCCAACAGGTAAGAGCACTGTTCTTTCTCCACTAATGCTTGGCTGCCTCTTTGTGACCCAGCTCTAATGCCACACAGGGGGCAGTTGTTAACCAAAAGAACCAAATTTTCTCACCTTGACTAGATGTAAAATTTTGACCCTCCAGGCTTTTACCAAAAAGTATGCAGAAGATTGGCTAAAATAGAATAATGTGATTCTGATTTTCTTTGTGTAAAACAGTGTAAGAGACCAAAAATCCACACCCACCTCAAAATCATCAAGAAAAATTAGTGCTTCAGGTGAAAGGGCCCATTCTGGGTATTAGAGCTCCCCACACCGCTAGGGACTCTCCTGAGAGCTGCAGGAAAAGTAGAAAGAGGCTTACTGAGTAAAGCGTTAGTTCTTTTTCTAGGCTATATTTTAAAACAATTTTTTTAGAGATTCAAATAAATGAAATTATTAGTAGAATATTGGGCAAAGATATTGGAGATTATTTCCTAAAGTAAGACGGGCATAGCTTACAAAAAAACTCTGAGATGGAACTGGTTCTCTCCTGACCCCATCTAGGCTTCCATATCCTTGCTTCATTGTAGTGACATCTAGAAATTAAGTAAATATTTTATTTTTCTTTCATTCTGTAGTAATTTATGAGGATTTTTACCTCCAGTCCTAGGGGTTTAATTCTGGAGGGCACTCACAGACCCCTGGTTGACACTGAAGAGTCCAAGGCTTTTCTTCATTAGTCTCACTCCTAAATTTACTGCATCAGGGTTTTATGAGAGAACCTGTTTCCCTGATGTCTGGTGTGCCTGTCCCATGGATCAGGCCTGTGTCATGCTACATATCAAAGGGTCCACACATGTTGCTGTGTCCTTCAAGGCTATTAGTTGTGTAATCATCAGAACAAGTAATGACATTATTCATATGGAACTTACTCTTTTTTAAAGAATGACTTACCTTTGTAGGCAACAGCCGTCTCTGTATAACCTTACGACTGCACTGAAGAAATCCCTGATGTATTTGGGCTCATTCTTACCTCCGGCAGATAGCGCCCTTCTGGTACACAGCCCCCAGGCGTGCTCAGGGCTCGCCGTGTTAGTCTTTGAGCAGACTCTGAATGGACAGTGTCTGTAGGTCAGCCCTGCTGGGGCAATACCCCACCTTTCTGTTGGGGAAAATTAAAGGTTGAGAAAATTCAAAGAACCTTATTAAAATAAATAACAACAGGAATGGTGCAAGTATTCACTCACCCGCCTGACCACAGTCGGGCAGGAGGGCGTTGGGAACTCAGTGCTGTCATCTGTGTTTCTGCAGCATCACAGCGATGTTGCCATCCTGACAGTGTGGGTGGGCCCCATCTTCTTGTTACCTTCACGTGTAGTGTTAGTTGCCCTTCTTTTTGACTTGTGTTTCCAAAGCTCCATCCAGAGAAGGTCATTTCAGTCTCATCGTCAAGACCAGGCATTTCCCAAGCATGACAGAGCTGTGTGGACGTCCTAGGCGCTTTTGAGTATATGCACAAAATCCTCAGCCATTTTAACTCTCATCCTCCAGGATACTTACTTGATTCTTTTAAACTGTTTTTCATCTCCTGTCTTGTTATTCCTGTTTCTTATTCACATCTTTTTATAAGAAAAAGGGAAAAAACTACTTTTATTGGTGCTTTCACTATCTCAGTTTTAGTTTTTTTTCATTTTGTGTTTGTCTCTAACTACTTCATGTAGCCCTCTGCTACCTCTTTCTCTTCATTTCTATCCGTGGCTAACTTGACAAGCAAGCTCTCAGTTCGAAGGTCAGGAGAGCCATGTTCTCCCATGGATCTCTGTCCAGTCTTCAAGGGAAGTTAAGGAATACTTGTGACCTCAGGTTGTGGTGGTATTAATGTCAGAATCTCTAGTGCATGTGAGTAAGAGAGGGATGCTATGATTACATGGGACCTGACAGAGCTCAGGAGCTGCTGAATTCTAAACCTGGGTCTGAACCATGCCCCTGTCCTGGCAGAGCCCTTTTTAGATCCACCTAGCATCTCTGCAAAACAGGCCCCTGAGTTGTGGAGTCCAGGGAACTCTGTATAAGCCAGATACCATGTTAGGGTCTTGAGGGAGGAAAACTATGCTATAAATCTTAGTAGTACTAATAGCTTATATTACCAGCAAGAATAAGTAAGTTGCTCATATTGGGATTAGACAAACCATTTAGCAACCATTTCTTATAGGCACTAAGTGGTTTCTAGGTAGGCATCACATCTCTTGTGTGAAAATTTCTCAGCCCACAAAAATATTTATCTTCTTTCTAAGCCCCACAGCATCCCAATGTTGAATAGACGTCAAGGCCTCCATATGCAGCCCTGTCCTTTATCTGAACTTCATCTGCCCAGTGGTGCATAAAAATCAAGTGAATATAAATTCACGCTTTGCCCTTGATTTACTTTTTTCCTTTTAGTGTTTGTAAATGCTTTGCATCATCTGTGGGCGTCGGGGGCAGAGTGAGAAAGCACTTGGGATGTACAGTCACAGTTTTCTTACCTTCTTGCTCTGTCAGAGTCCCATGGGGCCCTTTATGGAGACCCTGGTGCTGGTGTTAGATATTTCACATGCTAGCCTTTCATATGTGGCTTTTGCCTGATTTAGTTGTTTCAGCAGCTGCAGTCCCATCTGTATAACAAACACCTGTTCTGAAGTAGAGTCTCTACTATCTTAAGAGAAATGGGGAACCTGCTCTCTTCATGGGAGAAAGGGGAAGAGCTGCCACTGGATTGGCTCAGTGGTTCTGTTTTGTAAACTACCTGAGTAAAAGTTCAGGAATGCTCCTGTCCTCATGCTGACCATTTTCTTTGTGATTTCAGAGGTGGTGGCCCAGTGGTGCACACAGGGAGACCTCCTGGCAGTTGCTGGTATGGAACGGCAGACCCAGCTCGGTGACCTTCCCAACGGCCCTCTTCTGAAGAGTGCCATGGTCAAGTTCTACAATGTTCGAGGGGAGCACATCTTCACACTGGACACACTTGTGCAAGTAAGGGCAGGTGTCAGACCCTCGCTGTGGCGCCACTGTTAGTATGCCCCAATCTCCGTTAAACACTCATGAATTCTTTATACTCACTGTATTATCTTTGACAGATTTTAATCTCAAATTGATCTTTATTAAATTATGGGGTATAAACCAGAAGAAACAAGAGAAGAAGAAGTTTTTGCCTTTTAACTGGAATAGTTTACTCCATTCCCCAAATCAATGAACAGGGAGTAAGCAGAGTGAACTGGCATTTATCATCACTTGCAGTAGAAATGAGAGACTTGGCAAAAGAAACACAGAATCTTCATTTATTCACTGTGACTTTGTGTGTGCTATGCCAGTAATGTACTTTCACATTTCAACTAAATTATTGCTGTACACTAAATAAAAAGCTTAAGGGTGTTGAAGAAACTATGCACAGATGGGCCCCTTTCTATTTGTTTTTCTTTCCTAGAAATCTTTAGCTCACTTCTGACCTGGATCAGTAATGGTGGAGGACAAAGTTCTTAGTGGAGTGTGGTGGGAACAGGTCTGGGTGTGAGCTGATGATTGATGGGGGTGATAATAAACTAGGGATGTAGGTCCTAACCTGACCCAGTGCATCAGAAAGGCAGGTATACCAGATGTGGGGGAATTTGTAATTAGATGCAAGCATTAATTATGTAAATGTATCTTTTAATTGTGATAAAATGTACAAAAGATTTACTCATAACCGTTTTTAAGTGTATAGTTCAGTAATGTTAAATGTATTACTTTATTGTGTAACCAATCTCCAGAACATTTTCATCTCGCAAAATTGAAACTCTGTACCTTTCTGTCTCTGAATTTGACTCCTCTACATACTTCATGTAAGTGGAATCAGTGTTTGTCTTTCTGTGACAGGCTAATTTCACTTAGCGTAACGTCCTCAAGGTTTATCCACATCTTAGGATGTGTCAATTTACTTCCTTTTTAAGGCTGAGTAATATGCCATTGTATGCATATACCACATTTTGCTTATCCATTCATCCATCTATGGACATTGGGTTCCTTCTACTTTTTGGCTATTATGTGTAATAATGCTGCTGTGAAGAGGGGCATACAGATATCTCTTTGAGATGCTGTTTTCAATTCTTTCGATAATTACCTAGAAGTAGAATTGCTAGATCATATGGTAATTCTATTTCTAATTTTTTTGAGGAACTGCCATACTATTTTCTACAGTTCCTACACCATTTTACATTCCTACTAACAGTGCACAAAATTGCAGCTTCCCTACATCCTTGCCAACACCTGTCATTTTCTGATTTTTTGATAGTAACCATCCTAATGGGTGTAAGGGTGGTATCTTATGATGGTTTGAATTTGTACTTCCCTGATGATTAGTTATATTGAGCATATTTTCATGTGTTTGCTGGATTTGTTTATCTTCTTTGGAGAAATGTCTATTGAAGACCCTTGCCCATTTTTTAATTGGGTTATTTGTTTTTTTATTGTCAAGTGTTACATCTTCTGTGGTCAAATAAGCATATTTGTTCAAGCATCCAGCAAACATTTTGAGGGGCTACTTTGTGGCTGGCACTGAGCTTCTAACTCAGCACTAGTAGGAGGCATATGATTCAGGAGCCATTCAAGATAATAGGCTGACAGTAAGTCCCAGCCAAAGCTGGGTAGTATGATTTTAAAGAGAGAGTAAATGCTTTCCAGGCCTTTTCTACAATCCCTGGGGCAGAATGGTAGGTCTAATGTGACAGAAAAGCTAAAAATAGAAGGAATTTAGGGAACTATTAAGGATGTTGCAGAAATGGGCAGCCATGGATTCTGGTGGTAGGTGCTTTGCGGCCTGGGACTAGGAAGTATAAAGTCATTATAATGAAGCATGTTCAAAAAACAAGAAATGCGGATGGGAAGTTGTGGTAGGATAGGAAATTAAGATTCCTGTACTGGAAGTGAAATAGTTCTAAGGGATGAGGTGAACCCAGGGGAAGCTGAAGTGGAATAGATTTGAGGCCATCAGTGTGTGGCCAAAGTGTGTTATAAAATAAACTTGGATATTGGAGTCCCTGTGGATTTGGAGTTGAAGGAGAGAGGACCTTTTTTACAATTGTGACCCCACTGCCAGTATATTGCCTAGAACACAGTAGGTGCTCAGTAAATATTTTTTCAGTGAATTGATGGATGGACAGGTGTCAGCATATGCTTTCTTTAGTTCTTTCGGTATTGTTTGAACTAGTAGGATATGTTCTTAATCAAATCTCAGGCTAGCTTTCTATTCCTAGCCTACCTTGAAGACAAGCAGAACATGGAGATTTTCAGCTCTTTTATGAGTTAATAAGGCTTTTATAGTCATTAGGATATTTGTGACCTGAAGTGCTGAAACTCACTCAGCTTTGTACACTTTTCTGTCTGACTCAGGGCCTCTTTCTTGCCGCCATTCTGTTCCCTCTACAGGGAATATCCTTCCCTGCCATCTCTGCTCAGGGAAATCTGTCCTCTTAATGCCAACACAATCACATCTTTTGTAAATCTGCCCAGTGATTGCAACACCTCTTCTCAACAGCCTTAATCATTGCAAACATTCTCATCAACTATCACATGAAACTATCATAGGTCCTGAATTTACTATTTGGGGCTCAGGGATAAGAGAGGAGCTTGGCTGATTTTCCTTTGCAGAAACATATCTGTACAGTGTCTCAGCATTTTAATAAATTGTTGAGTGATTCTTTTTTATTTGAGATTCTGTTCCAGTCATTTAAAAAAATTGCCTCAAATGTAAAGTTAAGTAATGATGATGCTATTAAAAATCAAGTACAATATTATTTACATGTAGCACCAACTTAACTCCTGTCTGAAATGATTCTGACTCATCTAATCTGTGCTGTGCTATTTAAGTTGTCTAAAGACAGGGACATTTTTATAGCAGGAAGGAAGTTAGGCAATTTATTGGATTGTTTATAAAAAGAACTAAATGCAGTTTAGATTGGATAATTTATCTCCACGTTAATGAGAATGTAGGTTATTGTGTTCAGAGCTGCTGCCCGGCACAGACTGGCAGCACCCTCAGCTTAAAATTGATTCTTCTGATTTACTCAAATAACAGCAATGCCAGGGGCTGAAGCTTTTATAAGGAAATATACTATAATTTATTTTCCTTTCCTTCCTACCCAGTATAATTTAAAATTATTAGCAGTTGTAATTTATCTCATCAGCATTTATCTGTGACCATCTATCTATAATTGCATATTTGATAATCTGACAACAAATTTTTAGAGTAGTGTCACTGACTGAAGTTTACAGGCTTTAGTAATTGGGGCTGGATTTTTTTTTTGTTTTGCTTTAGCTTTATGAACTTTTTTTTTTGTTTCTCATTACAGGTAAGTTGGAGAAGTCATCTTATATTCCATAAGGGTCACTTATTGATATAAAATATTTGGGTAAAAAATGAAAAGAAAAGGAAGAAGAAAGGAAGTATGGAAAGTGAAAAATCAAATCAGAGATTGCACTTAGGGCCACAGACTTCTGTGCTCCTGAAGGGGACTCCTTTAGCAAAAATACATTTGCCCCCTTTCACTGAGAATGAACTCTGTGCTCTCACAAAGCTGCTGAAGGTATGCTTTTCCCATTGTTTGCTGTAAATAGCTGAGAAAGTCCTTGGGGTTGTCTGCTTTTGAAATACAAGAACAGTGTATTTTAAAACTGAGATTTGGGTGACTGAATCCTGAGCCCTCTCTTATTACTGAAACTGAGTTGATGGCCTGGTCATTGTAACTTAATATCCAAAACTGTGCTTCTGGCCAGCACTATTTGATGATGACCAATCACCAACTTGGTCTATTTAAAAGTGAACCCTTCTAGAAGGCTCTCCTTCTTCGGACATGTTTGCACAAACATTAAACATCCCCTTCTACCAGGGACTGTGAAACATTCGAAGAGTCTCTCCTCTAAGACGGAGATTTCCTCTAAGACAGATCCCCACCTTCTTTGGGGTGGGGGGTGCAGCCCAGAGAGAAAGGGCTGCAGTGGTTGTGGAAAGCTTCCGCAGGGACTGATGCCTTTAGGGCCATGTGGTCAGGCCTCACCCAGAGCCCCAGAGCCACAAACCGTGGGCTCAGATGTCCTCATTTTCCCTTTCTTGCACCAGGGTGACTGGTTTTGGCCATTTTGTTGCCTGTTAACTTTACTCCTGCTTGAACAACTTATCTTTAATATAGGGAAAGAACACCCTTTTTAGTCCTCTTAAATTTTTAGAGGACTCTATGCCACGGCTGTGTGCTAAGTAGTGGTATAGTGAGGACACTTTCAATTCTGATGAAAAGAATAAAAGGAACTCCCTTATCTTAGTCGGGCCACTGCTGCAACAACCTCCTTGGAGAAGCCTTCTCAGGCCCCTCAGCCTGCAGCAGCCTCCTTGCTCCCTCTCCAGCACCTCCAGCAGCCCTTCCCTCCCTGTTTTTTGTTCATGGCCTTTCAGTGCCAGATATTGTCAGCTAGTCCCGCCCGAATGTCTGCTCTGTCAGGGCAGAGGATGTGTTATTCAGGGGCCACCCCATGCACCTAGAATGTGTCCGTCCTCTTGTATACATGTCACAGTATTTACTGAGTGGTGGTTGATAGCTCAGTCGGTGAGGACATGGCTGGGCAGAGGCCTGGTGTGTGCCATGTGGTGGCAGGTTAGGACATATTTTGTGTGTTTTCAGAGGCCAATAGGGGTTGAAACTGGCTGTTGACTAGCACGTTCCGTAATGCTGCAGCAGGGGAAGTAAAGTGAGTGAATGGCCCTGCATTCCTGTTCGGCGGCTCAGCATCACACATAAGAGGGCAGCAGTCGAGAGGATGGCTGGGCTGTGCTTAACCAGTCCTCTGCCCCTCCGAGGGAGGGGCCACCTCTCCTGCTGAGAACACCTCTCACTGCTGGAGGAACTCACCCAAGCACTGGGTGTCCACCACGGATGCTCCCAGACATGTAGCTCATTTGCTTGCCCTTTGGCATGCAAATTATGTGAACTTCCCCACACAAAATAAGATTTGATTGTTACCATCTTCACAGTTCTAGCCATCAGTTCTAAATGTAGTCACTTTGCGTGATTTGAAAAAGATACTAAGTCCACAGATTTACAACTGAATTTTTCCCTACCAGTTGGCAGCTGTTCAAACACAAACATTAATCTGTGCGAGTCGTGTTTGCCTGTGCTCCTGTCTGTGCCCAGGTTTTTTAGCACTAAATATTTGGCAGTGTCTCTTGTGCCAGACTAACCCTGGTGGGCAGGAAGTTGCCGGGAAAACAGCACTTGTGGTGGCCTTTGGGGGTGGCTCCAGTGCCATAGGTCCTAGGGGACGGAGTGGCGGAGTAGTGGAAATGGCTACAGCTAAACCGAGATGCACCCCCTGTCTGCAAGCATGTGCACCTGCCCCCACTTTGACTCTTGTCCTTTCTGAAGCAACAGTACATGAGTAGCAAGGGCCTTGCAGGCCAGAGCTCTCGCCAGCAGCACAGGAAGTGAGACCTGTAATAAGTAAGATGCCATTTCAGAAAACTATAAAAAAGGTACAAAAATATTCTGTGTTCATTTTCTTATTTATTTACATCCAACTTTATTGAGATACAGTTGACATGAACACTATGTGTGTTTAGAGTGTACTATGTGTGGATATGATACACTTTTATACTGCAGGACTTTCTACCGCTACAGGGTCAGCTAACACTGCCACCACACCACATAATTACCATTTCTTTTTGTGGTGAAATACTTAGGATTTACTTTCTTAGCAACTTCTGTGTATATAGTACAGTATTGCTATGTATAGCCACCATACTATGTGTTAAATCCCACATAAAAGGACTTTGTAGGATACCCAGAACTTAAAAGGTCCTTAAAGGTTGTGGCCCTACCACCTCTGTCTCAGTGGTAGTTACAATGTCAAGTTCCCGACATCAGTGATAACTCAGAGTCTTCAGACAAGAAGGTCAGCTCTCACTGTTTGTAGATTCTTCCTTATTTTTCTAATATGGCCTTAAAAGTTATTAGGGCAAAAGTACCAGTATTTATTTTGCTGCTTTATCATCTTACATGGATTACATCCTATAAAAATAAATTACATGAGCAGGTCTCCCCCTCTCTGTGGAAATAAACTATCACTGACTTGGGTCAGCGCATGAATGCTGCACTCCAGGCCACTAGACCGTGAATTCCTGTTGGTGTGCTTGTCCTGCTCTTAGAGGGGATTTCCTGGAAACCTTGCTCCAGGTAACACTTACTCCTTTGAGACCCTGAGATCACTTCTCCAGGCAGAATAATTTCAGCCCTTTTTTCCTGGGTCCTACATCTCAGTCCTTTCAAGACTCCCTGCCCCTTGTTGAGGACTGCAAGTTCTCCTCACTTATGCAGTGCACACCGCGGAGCAACGGGGTCCTTCCCTGCCTCCATGCCCTCCTGCTGCTGCGTCCTGCTCACCTAGCAGTGCTGCGTGGCTCACTTGCCCACTGTGGATTCCTTTCTGCCGTAACGAATTGTTCCAGTCATTGCCCGTTAGCTGTTTATTCAGTGTGTTTCCCGTTATTTGTTACCTTTTCTACAGACATGGTATTCACTTTTTTTCCGAGTATGTTAGTCTTGACCAAATGGCTTAAGGAGAAAACAGGGGAGAATTTAGGTTCATTACCTTAATTGTGATTGATAGATAATTAAATTTTTTTAGTGGGACATTGCATATTCTTTAGGTGGTTGAATCAATATATTGCCACTTAAAAGAGGCAGCACCTTGTGGTAAGATCAGCACAGGCTTTGGGATTACGGGGAAGTGACTGGTGACAGTTGTTGCTGTCCTGTGCACAAACTGTGACCCAGTTACTTAGTGTCTTGGATTTAAGTGGGAATAATGATACCTGTGGTAGAAGTTAGAGGATTAAATGAGATAATATGTGTGCTTATTAAGGTAACCTAATGTGCTGTTGGTGGGTAGGAAGTTTTTAAGACTTGTTATTTTTGTTATGACAGGCAGTGATTATACTTATAAGTGGGTTTTTTTCCAGTTTGCAAGTTTGTGTAAGTGGTTTAAGTTCCTTTGTACAAAGATATCAGAGATACGTACTTATCATAATGATAATTGTATATGAGACCCTCCCAAACTATGTAATCAACTGTTACACAGAGATGGTTACTGTGAAAAGCAGAACTAGGAGAGGGGACAGCCGGTACATCTTGCCCTGTAACTGGCGGGCCAGACAGGTTGGCTCAAAAGCAGGGACATTGGACAAAATAAGTCTGGTATTTCTGCACCGAGTTCAAACCAGTCAGATTGTGCTGATGAAAAACTGTTATGTGAGCTCTAGGTTGCAGGTGTTATCCTACGAGGCTCAGGGTTGGTGGGTAGGCCATATATTTTAAGATTAAGCATGATTTTGGTACTGACCGAATTTCGTTCTTAACCTGCACTTAGGGGGGTTGGTGATAACCAAAATTTTGTTGTCGAGTTTTTATTTGTTGCCTGTCCCGTCTTCATCAGCAACAGTGCCTTGCTCTAAATTAACAGGCCTGCTATGGGGTCTGCTGTGTGCGTGGGATCCACTTATAAGGAGGCCCATTATGGAAGCTCTCAGGATGCCTCAAGCTTGAGTCCCAGGCTCCATGGTCTTCCTCCAGGGGGCAGAGGCTGTGAGCCCACCCAGCCTCACTGTGATGGAAATTAAAGATGAGTTGTCTTCAGCCTTAGCATTTTGTTTTGAAGTTAAAACCAGGATTAACTGACCCTGGAGACTATTTTAAGCAAGTGTCTTCATGTGTTCCTTTTATCTTGATGCTTTTCATGAAAGTGTTGGGAAAATTCTGTTCCTGTCTGCCATTCATATAAAAGATGTAGTGTCTCCACTTCTGATCTTTGAAACCCCTCAAAACCTCATTAAATTAGAATTCCGTCTGTTTGCATTGGAAGGAGCAAATTCTCCCGCTGCATCCGCATCAAAACCTCCACCTCTTGCTTTTTCTTCGGCTGATCTTACGTAAATGGCACCCCTGGGCTTTGGATTTTTTTCAGGACAGCTAGTTCCTAACTTGCCTATTTGGATTCCAGCCTACCTTTTCAAAGCACATGGTGGTCACAGACCCCTAGAGTGGCCCCCCAGGAACTGTGTCCCCTCCTCTCTCCCTTTCCAGACAGCTTTCTGCTTTCTTTCTATGCTCCATCAGCTCAAGGATGGATGAAAATACTAGTGACTTAGTATCTACAAGTTACAACCCGTGATAGGTCCCAGAGCACTTAGGCATTTTTCATCTCCTTTAATCATCACAGCTCCCATTTTACTCATGAGAAAGTAGGAGATGTCCAGGGGTTAGATAATAGTCCTCAGGTCACATAACTGGTGACCCCAAATCTAGTGTGGATTTGACTCTAAAATGCTCCTTGGAAAGAGTGGAGGGAAGGGCCATCTGGTCTCCCCCCCTCACTGCCTCCCCAAGCCAAGAAACTACCCAGTTCCTAGGGGATCCAGGTAGACTGCAGCTTCAGTACTGAATACCGGTTACTATACCCCAAGCTGATTGCATCTCCTGGTAGAAATATCATTGTTCCAAGCTAAGTTAGGCTTTATGGCCCCAAATAAAATGAGGTAATACATGTAAGGAACTTTGTGAAACTGTTCTGGTGGTGTGTTCCGGCCTGGGGCTCTCTTAACTACTTTTCAGTGAAAATACAGAATTTCTATATGCAGTATTTGACATCCTCTTTTGTGCTTTTTAAAACCATATTCTCAGAAACTGTAGGTCAGTTAATTTACATGGTGCACGCGCACTTGGTCTTCCCTTGCTTAGCTCAAAAGCAAAGTCTCGTTTCACTTCCTGGCAGCGCCCTATCATCTCCATCTGCTGGGGACACCGGGACTCGCGGCTGCTGATGGCCTCAGGACCTGCCCTGTACGTGGTCCGCGTGGAGCACCGGGTGTCCAACCTGCAGCTGCTCTGCCAGCAGGCCATTGCCAGCGCCCTGCGAGAAGACAAGGACGTCAGCAAGCTGACGCTGCCCCCCCGCCTTTGCTCCTACCTCTCCACTGCCTTCATCCCCACCATCAAGGTAAAGCCTTTCCGCCCTTCCCTCTCCTCCTGCCTCACCCATGCAGGCTGCCTGCTCCCGAATGGCTCACTGTGGGGAGGGCAGAGACAGGGAATACAGACGGGACCCCCAGAGCAGAAGCCCAGAAGGTAGCACGAGTGTCTGGATGCTAGAGGTTCCAGCGCGGCCTCCCACATGGTCATCTGCTCCGGCAGCGTTTGTGTCCACGAGGGATGCACCTTGTGCTGTGGGCATTAGCTTTCTCGTGGCAGAGGCAGTATTCCAGGCTCGCTGCTGTGTCATCCTCATGATCAGTCTGTCTTGTTAAATCCTGACTTCCTGGCAGATTCTGCCATTATTCGTACTTAAGGAAAGCAGGAAACCTGTTATTAGGCGTTGAGTAACTTGCTCTAAAGCTAGTTACAGGAGGGGTCAAGGTTGAACCCTGTCCAACCCTAGGGCCTGCTTTCCTTACCCCTGCCCTTCACTCACTGTCAGCTGTCCTTTATTCTAATTGCAACTCGAAAACTAGTGTTTTCATTGGTAGTGTGGTGTGGGATACGCTCAAGCGTGGGCTCCTTTGTGCCCTCCAGCCCTCCGCATCTGAGGCTCTTCTGTGTTCTGTCTCTGCTTCTAAGTATCAGTTGACTTGCTCAAGGTTACTTTTCCTTAAAACATCAGAGTTTTAGAATCTGTTGTGATTTTCGTTAAGTTGCTTTATAATCTTGGTTCTGCACCAGTGATTTTCAACCCTGGCTGCACAGTAAAATCACCTGGAGAATCTTTAGAAACTATACCTGCCCTGGCTTACCCGCTGCCCCAGAGATTCCAGTTTCATGGTCTGAGGTGAGATCATACTTAGGTATCTTTTAAAAGCTCCCAGGAGATTGTGACTGCACCGAGAGTTGTGAATCACTGTGCTACACCATGCAGGTAACCCTACCAGCCGGTGCTCTTTCAGAGTGATCCGTGACATCCACACTCATTTCTCCCTGTGTCCTGCCTCTAGCCCCCAATTCCAGACCCCAACAACATGCGGGATTTTGTCAGCTATCCGTCAGCAGGCAACGAGCGTCTGCACTGCACCATGAAGCGCACGGAGGATGACCCGGAGGTGGGCGGCCCATGCTACACGCTCTACCTGGAGTACCTGGGCGGGCTCGTGCCCATCCTCAAGGGGCGGCGCATCAGCAAGCTGCGGCCCGAGTTTGTCATCATGGACCCCCGGACAGATAGCAAATCAGGTGGGCCCCCTCCCCAGAGGGATGGGAGACCTTGTTCGCAGGTGTGGCTGCCGAGTGGCATTCCTGACAACGCGTGCCAAGATAATGCCTGTCTGTGAAATGTGAGCCGCCTGGGTTCTGGCTGGCATGGGACATCCATGGAGCTACTCTGTTTCCCAAATTCCTATCAAAATTAGCGATTCTCTAAATGAACTTTCTGATGGGTTTTTAACAGCGTTCCATAAGGCTTCCTGTGGTTGGGGTTGGGGACAGGGAGAAGAACGTTGGCTCCCAGTTGAGGGGGGGCTGGCTCCGGTTCCCGGAGTGACAGATTCCACTCTGTTGTCTGTCAGGTGCTCACTGGGGGCCCTCACGCACTACTGAGACAGCCTGACGATAGTAGTGAGGGGCTCTTTCCCCCAACCCCAGAGTGAATGATAGAATTAAACATCTTTAGCCTCCTCCTTAGCCTCCTGTGGAATCTTGCTCCTGTTCCTCACTAGCCCACCAGCAACTGCTTTTTAGCTGATTACCAAGGGAAATTCCTTCTCATCCAGAAAGACTTGGGCTTCTAAAAACTCTCTCCTTTACTGATCTTCATGACTCCGTTGCCCCGTTGGGGCACTCCCTGTATGCCTCTCTCTGCTGTGATCCTGGACCATGAGCCTCCAGCAGGAAGGGACTTAGTCTTTGTTTGTACCGCATGGCCTGCCCCGTGTCCTTGGTGAGTGACTTGAGGCCTGCCCGCCCATCCGCAGCCCTGCAGCTCACAGGTGTTACCAC
This sequence comes from Manis javanica, assembly GCF_040802235.1. Lineage (NCBI taxonomy): Eukaryota > Metazoa > Chordata > Mammalia > Pholidota > Manidae > Manis > Manis javanica. The sequence continues at coordinate 72,840,670 of NC_133168.1, forward strand.
CCCCATCACCACAGCGCAGTGAGAGGCACAGCCCTGTGCCCGTCGCCTGTCAGGCTGCTCGGATCTCATGGAGCACACAGTAGTTGAGGTGCTGGGGCTCTGTCTGCCCCCCGAATCCTGGCAAGCACCTGACTTTGAAACAGTAGGAGTTGAGCTAGCTTTGTTTTCATTCCTACTTGTTCTGTCCACTTCCCACATCCCATTCACTCTCCTGCCTGTCAGACTGGCCCCTGCCCCTCACGTTCCCTGAAGCTGCGGTAAAGTGTGGCATGACTAGTGTCACCGTGCAGTAGTCTTTCCCACGTGGCCTGCTTGCCTGCTCCAGTGTTTCACCCGGGTCTGCCTGCCTTTGTTTGCTTGGCATCTGTGGCAGCGTTTTGCTGTCAGTGTTACTGTGTATAATTGAAAGCAGTAAAACTGTACTTTAAACAGTTGGATATTAGTCAGTTTCTTTGTCTTTTGAGTCATGTGATGAACTAGTACCAAAAGCAGGAGGAGTGAGTGGAAGAATTGGAGAGGGGAGGTGCAGGAGGGATGAGGCAAAGCGGAGAGCATGGGAGGGCCGTGGACGTCAGCATGGAGGAAAACACAGGTTCGGGGGAAGGAAGATGAGCCTCTGATGATCGGAGATGACTGAAGTGGGGAAGTATGAGAGGTCCTGACCCAGAGCACACTATGTCTTCTCACTGATATCACTGTCCCCGAGGCCCACCATGCGCACAGTGTTATTATGTTTACACTCGGTGAAACGCTGAAGGGAACTTATGTGACAAGCTTGCTTGTGTCACCACAGGTGCATGAATTTACGTCTGTAGAGGACACGGGAGCAGCGGGCAGGTGGGGGCATGCCACAGGGCACACGGCTGCAGCCTCCTGCAGATCGCACTTGCCCAGACCCTGACCTGTCTTCCCAGTGCCCGCCCCTCCTTCAGGTTCAAGTGTATCAGACCAGCTCAACCACTAATAGTACTGTGGAGAATGAGGTGCTTGATTTTCGTAACTGAAGAATTAAGTCGGGAAACAAAGCAAATCGACAGGATGTATTCAGTGCCCCCTTTGTCCTCAGTCCCTGAGGCCCCTGTGGTGCGAAGCATGCCAGGAGTCTCTGCTTTCCAGGAGTGTAAAATCCCTTTTGGGTGATAAGAAAATTTAACACTTGAAAAAGTCAAGATTTAAATACATCAAGACAAAAATAGGAGATGTGTCACAAGGCAGAATATGACTAATTGCCAAGTGAAGAGCATGTGTGAACTGGTTCAGAGGAGGAAAGATTCCTGACTTTGAGAAGCCAAGAATTTCTCATCGTGAGAAGCTGCTGATGATCATTCAGGCCTTCACATCCTTGTTTCTCAAAATGTGGTCCATGGGCCACCTTCCTGCAAATCCCCAGGGATGTTTATGTAAATTCAGGTTCCTAAGTCTGCCTGTTAGACTGACTCAGCAGGTTTGGGGTGAGGCCCAGAAATCAGCAACATAACGGGTGCCCCAGGTGGTGGCTGCACTCTGCATTTAGTTTGTGATACCCTATTGCAGTGTACTCCACACAGCTTAACAAATATGTTCTTCAGAATTATCAGTATGTGTTTTTATAATAGAGAGCAAGAGTCCCAGTAATTTTTTTTAAGCAGAGCTCTTACCAGTTTTCAGAAGGAATGTGGTCAGAGCTTGCTGTAGACTGAATCGTGTCCCTGCCTGAATTCACACGTGTGAAGGCCCTTACCCCCCAGTGTGACTGTATTTGGAGGTAGGACTTTTAGCAGGTAGTTGAGGTTAAATGAGGTCATAAGGTGGGCTCCTAATCCAATAGAATTGATGGCCTTATAAGAAGAGGAAAAAGAAGATCTCTCTCTCAACCGCCACCCCTCCACCCCCCACCACATGCATACACCAAGGAAAGGGTGTGAGCACATAGCGGAGACGTGTGCATTTGAGAGCCAGGAACCCAGCAGAGAGTGAGAGAGAGAGAGTGTGTGTCTGTCTCCTCATGGTCGTTTCTCTGGAGAACTCTGACTGACACAGATTTCAATACTGAGAGGTGAGGTGATGTAACAAATATCTAACTGTGTGGAAGCAGCTTTGGAGTGGGGTCCTGGGTAGAGGCTGGGAGAGTGTTAAAGTATGTTAGAAATAGGGGTGGCAGGGCAGTTTCTGGTGAGGACTCTGTTAGAAATGGGGAGCGTTCATTGGAAACTGGAGGGAAGTGATCTGCTATAAAGTGACAAAGAACTTGGCTGAGCTGCGCCCGAGTGTTCTGTGGAAGATAAAGCCGGCAGGCCGGTGAGATCAGATGTGTAACTGAGGAGATACGTGCAGGAGGGGCTGCCTTCTACCTGACTGCCTGTAGTAAAGTGAGGAAGGAGGGAGACTAATTGGAGGAGCAATTGCTAAGCCAAAAGGAACCAGAACTTGAAGATTTGGAAAAATCTCAGCCTGTCTGCACAAGACGAGATGGAAGAAGGTTGTGGAACTTCTTGGACTTGATAGGGTGGGATTTGACCAGCTAGGAACATGCACTATTCTTCAAGAGTAAAAACAACCCAAAGCTGAGAGCTCCTCAGGGCCATTGCCCAGTTTCAACAGGACAGACAGACAGGACAAGACCCCAGCCCAGCAGATCCCTGGGGACCCCTGCCTCAAGCTGTGGGGCTGACATCTGCAGCCCCAGAGGGCCTGAAAGGCAGAGTATTAGACCGAAGAGGATTATTCTCGAGCCTTGAGATCCAGTGGAATTTACCTTTTAGGTTTGGGACTTTTTTCTTCTTTTCTGTTTTTCCCTTTTGAAATAGGATGTCTGTCTGTCTTATACCTGCCCCACTGCTGTATTGTGGAAGCACGTAACTTAGTTTGATTTCACAAGTTCATAGCTGGAAAGGAATTTTTGCCTCTGTGTGAATTGTACCTTGAGTCTTGTCCATCTCTGAGTTAGGTGAGAATTTGGGACTTGAGGTGCTAGTGTTGATGCTGGAATGATGAGCTAAGACTTTTGAGGCTGCTGGGATGAGTGTATTTTGCATGGAAGGACATGATTTGAGGGGGAGCCAGGGTGGAATCTCATGGACTGGGTTGTATCCCCCCAAATCCAGATGTTGAAGCTATAACCCTCAGTAAGACTATATTTGGAGATGGGGCTTTTAGGGAGTGTGGCTTTCAGGGCCATGACCGGGAAGGTCAAATGAAGCTATAATGGCAGGGTCCTAATCCAGTAGGGTTGGTGGCCTTGTAAGAAATGCAGAGATCTCTCTCTCCACATGTGCACTGAGGAAAGGCCGTGTGAGGACAGTGAGAGGGCGGCCATCTGCCAACCAGGAAGAGAGCCCTCCCTAGGGTCCGACCGTGCTTACTCCCTGACCTCGGACTGCCAGCCCCCTGAACATGGGAAAATTCATTTCTGCTGTGTAAGCCACCCAGTCCATTGTATTTTGTTATGACAGCCTGAGCAGACTAAGATAGAACTTACATTTAAAAGCTATTTAAACTGCACTTAAAGAAGATTTTTTTTTTAATTCCAAAAAGATACCTGATTCAGACTGCATATTTTGAAGAGCCTTCAACACAGATGAGATAAGCATATCTTGAAAACAGACAGACTTAGGATGTGAAACCCCAGACATTATAGTTAAGCCTTTGGTTCTCAAAGAGCAATCCCATTTATACAACTTTCTACAACTTGAATGTTTGTTCCAGAATTTCGATGATAAATTGATGACAGAATCTCTAGCACCCCAAGTGTTGGTCTGATATGATCAGTACACTGAATCTCTAGTTGTGCTGAAGACAGGGGGACGATTGGCAGAGCTTACACACTTGTAATCATAACACTGAACAAGCAGGAGTCGAGGTGTGTACTCAGAAAGCAACTTTTTTTTTGTCACCCCAACCCCACCCTTTTTAGATCCAGTCTGTGGGGAGGTCCTCCTTCTTCTCCTAGGTGAGTGGTTCTCAGCCCTGGCTTCATCAGGGGGATCACCCGGGGGCTTTAAGAATCATCAGTGCCTCTGCCCCATTTCCCAGGTTTCTATTGCAGTTGGCCTGGCATGTAGCCAGGTTTCAGGAAAAGACCTCATTTTTTGTTCAGGAAGTATTTATCAAGTTCCAGATTGTGCTGGGCTCTAGGTTTACAGCAGAAGGTGAGACTGGTGACTCTCCTTCCCTCCTGGAGTTAACATACTAGTTAATAAAATTTAATTTTATTAATTTAATTAATTAAAAAATGGTTACAAATGTTTATGCGCCCCCACTCACATGTTGAAATCCTAATACCCAATAGGATGTAATTAGAAGGTGGGGCCTTTATAATCGTGGATGAGTGCCACATGAAAGAGGCTCCCCAGTATCACTGCCCCCTTCTGCCATTTGAGGACCCAGCAGCCAGAAGTGAGCAGTCTGCAGCCATAAAGAGGGCCACGACTGGGAAGGCGCCCTGGGTTGGCTTCCAGCCTCCAGAACTGCCACACGTGAATCCCTGATGTTATAAGCCACCCAGGCCATGGTATTTTGTTACGCAGCCTGAACGGACTAAGACATGGCTAAAGGAAAAAAGCAAATGGCATGACATGCAGCAACTGGGAAATCCTGGTACTGACAAGTGGGTCAGGAGTCAAGTGGACATGCATTACTGAATTTCCTCACAAGCACATGGAAGCATTCTGTGTGTTTACATGTGTGTTTGAATCATGGCCAAACTTCTTTTGATCCAGGGACTCCTAAATTAAATAAGGGCATGTGAAGTAAGCCTTTTTATTTGAGCAGACTTGGTACACCACAGTCCAGTTGCTGGATCCACGAGTCAAGCCTTCTGATTCTGGGAGTAGTTTAAGAAGGGGGTGACATAGTGACACAGACTGGGCTTCAGCCAGCCTCCTTCGGAGTAGGCCCAGAGAGGACCCTGTTCTCAGATGTCTACTCCATCTGTTCAGAAACTTAGAGATTAGTTCGCATTAACAAATCAATCCTTTCAAATGTGAACAGCTCTTTTGAATGATAAAGTCACTCATATGCTATATTAGGAATTTAAATTCCATATGATTGAATGATTCAGCTTTCCTATTACCTGGAGAGGCTCTTGGAGCCTTGAGAGAGTGGGCCTTTAGTCAGCCAGCCAAAGTGAATCGGAAGAATGTGGTACTCCCAGGGCAGGCCGACCAGGCTGCAGAGCAGGGCTGCGGGTAGTAAAGGGGTGTGAGGGGCATGAGGAAGGGCCCAAGGAGAAGGGGATTCGAGGAGGATGTCAGACATGAACTTAAACTGCTCTGCAGTTTTGTGATGGCTCTGCTGCTGTGCACATTGTCCTCGGACTCCTGCCTTCTACCTAGTGGCCAGTTGGCAAAGTTATCAGAGTGGCTTGCATATAGACGCTTCCAGCAGAACCTGAAGCTACCACCAGAAGACGTACTGCGCTGGCCATCCCCCCAGCTGGGGCTCGAAGCAGGCAAGGCTCCAGGGGTGGGGAGTCGGGGAATAGCCCAGCCTCCACAGGCATCCTGTGGCTGGGCCGGGAGGCTGTTTGGGCAGGCCTGTCACAGACTTCTGGGGGCGCCTGAAATGACCCAACTGTCAGGCCTCTGGTCCAGAGCAGGCCTGAAACTGACAAGGGCCTTCGCAGGTTCTGAGTCTGAGCAGGTTCTTTCAGGAGTCGGGGAGTTAACGGGCGCCTTGCTCAGGGTTCCCAGGGTGCCCGCAAGCATGTGTGAACCCAGGGACCTGTGTCGTGAGGCACAAGAGTGCAGCCGTTTTGTTTTGGTTCCAGCTTTGGACACAGGAAGCAGTACCAGACTGTTTTGTTCATTCCAGACGCATTAAGATTCCATGCCCACTTTGGTTACAGTAGAAGTGATTGCCTCCTTTTGCTTAGAACATGTAATAGCATAAAAATGTAAAAGGAAAACTATGCTCTGCTCCTTTCTGTTTCAACCTCTAGACTTAGAACAATGGCCTATAGCATCAGTCTGTCCTGTAGTTTCTAAAATGATTGTTGTTAGGGTCTGATTGATGTCACTTCCCTAAAATTTGCTGGTTGGTGTCTTACCAGATGAAATCTATGGAAACAGCTTGATTTCTACCATGATTGACAGCTGCAACTGCTCAGATTCCAGTGACATCGAACTGAGTGACGACTGGGCTGCCAAGAAATCTCCCAAAATCTCCCGAGCTAGCAAATCACCCAAACTCCCAAGGTAATCTCAGTCTTTAGAGGTATTTCCTTCTCGGTGCCTCTGGAGGTGTGTTGGTTCTCTGCCCACAGCAGCACCCCACTGAAACCAACGCCAGGAGAGCACAGCAGGGGACATCCCCGCCTTTCATCTGGAAGATCTGCTGGCAGTAATTACAGCTTTCCTTCATTCCTGCCTTCGGGATAGAAAAGGATACCCAGTAGGAAGCTGGCTAACCCCTCAGAAATTCTAGGGGTCAGCACTGATAGTGGGTGGCATTGGGCAGCCATAGCTTCCTGGCTGAGTTATTTTTCCTTCCAGGTTGAGAAAAGTAAGAAAAATGTTTTACAGTATCTGCAATATGTTGAAGAGAATGTCAAATTAAATGCCTAAAATACTGCAACTGGGAAAACATAGTAAACCAAGAAAAAAAAAGTAGATCCTAAAGGTTTTTCCTAAAGAGCCTCCTTATCTGTGGAAGTTAAAGGGTAGGTTAAGACCCTGCTAGCCCTAACATTCTGTGGTGCTGTGCCAAACCAAGGTGTAATTTGTGTACAGATGCTCCCTGCCTATCCTCAACATGTAATTCATTGTGCAGCTGATGAACCAGTGTCTTCACCGCCCAGTTGAAGATACAGAACATTTCCATCACCCAGAAGGTTCCCTCAAGCCCTTTGCATCCGACCCCCGACTCCCTAGAGTGATCACTCAGCTAGCTGCTGTCCCTAGGACGTCGTTTTGCTCATTCATTGTGTCAGACAACATGTCCTCCTATTTTATTTGGCTGTTTTGCTCAACATAATGAGTTTGATATTCATTCATGTTGTTGCATGTATCAGTAGTTTGTTTTTCTTTTTAACTCTATGGAATTCCACTGTAATGCATGTACTACAATTTGTTCACCCCATTTACTAATTAATTTATATTTGAAAGCTTCCAGTGTGAATGTATGAATAAAAACCATTGTAGACATTCTGTACAAGACTTTTTTTTTGGGCATACACACTCGTTTATCTCAGGTACGTACGTAGGAGACAGGAGTGGAAGGGCCTCCATGTACACATCTGTTTAATTTTATTGGCAGGGCCCTGGGTACACATAAATGTTTGATGTTATTGGAAAGTGCCACACAGTCGTCCAAGGTGCCTGTACTATGTGAATTCCTACCAACAGTGCATGAAAGTTCTAGTTGTTTACATTCTCACCTGCTGTTGTAACTTTTTAAAAATAATTTTATCCATTCTGGTGAGTGTGTAGTGGTATCTCAGTGTTTTTAATCCTAATGTTTCAAATGATTCATGAAGCTAAGTAGTTTTTTATATGTTTATTGGCCCTTTGGATATCTTCCTTTGTGATGTGTCTGTTCAGGTCTTTTGCCCATTTTTTACTGACTTGTTCTTGTCTTACTGAGTTATAAGTTTCTTTATGTATTCTAGCTATGAGTTCATTGGCAGATACATGAATTGCCATATATGTCTAATACTTATGAATTTCTTCTTTTGTGGTTAGTGCTTTTATTATCCTGTTTAGGAAATCTTTGTCTCCATTAAGGTCAAAAAGACAGTCTTCTGTTCTCTTCCAGAAGCTTTATAGTTTCAGCTTTCACGCTTAGATCTCAGATTTTTACACCTCAGATTAACTTTTGTGTATAGTATAAGTTAGGGATAAACATTAATTGTCTCATAGATATCCAGTTGTTCTAGCCATCTGATTTATTTCATTTATTTTCTAAGCTTATTAAAATTACGCATGGAATTATGAGTTTTCCTACACTTCTGCAGTATTTCAGCTTTTCCCATTACTTAAGCAGAGAGGTTATTCAACACATAACATCCAATCCTTCACCATGAAATCCTCTTGAACTTCCTGGACCTCGCGGTCTCCGGAGCTGATCCTCCTTCCTTCCGCCCTGCCCTGCATTGAATCCCCTTTCACTCAGCAGCCAAGTAACTGTCCTCGTGCAGAGCTTTAGCCAGCTGAGTCCCCTGTCCTCCCAGACTTTGGGAGCCCTACATATCTCATCAAGCTCTCAAACAGTGCATGTGAGGTTTAATGCTTTTCTTTCTTAGAATACCATTGACCTTGCCATGTTTATTTTTATGATGAATATTGGGTACAGTTTGGGGTGGACTGGCACGAAACATGTATGTCCCCTTGTACCAAAGAACTGACTCTTCCCACCTGCCATTTTCCCCAGGACTAATTTTGCCAGCCCTTGGCAGAAAGCATGTGCACATTTCTAAACTTACTGTTAGTCAGTGGAAAGTGGAAAAGTAAAGTCTCTAAGTTCCTTACAAATAGTCTTTTGATCTAATCTCACTATATTTTTTAATATATGTTATTCAGTAAACAATTCTGTCCTTCTTTCCTCATGTTCATAAGGCAAAATTAGGCAGGAAGGACTTGGGTAAATTAAGGGGCCTGGCCCCGGAGAATTTGGCATCTGCAGACCACCAGAAAGTGCGGGGTACCAGGCTGTGGGCACCCTGGGACTGGGGCAGCTTGGGCCTCCCCGCAGGCATCTGACCCTCTTGGCCATGTCTCCACAGAATCAACATTGAGGCTCGGAAGTCTCCCAAGCTGTCCCGGGCCGCACAGGAGATATCCAGGTCTCCTCGGTTGCCAATGCGCAAGCCCTCCATTGGCTCGCCCAGCCTGACGCGAAGAGAGTTTCCCTTTGAAGACATCACTCAGGTAAGACCGGGCCTGCCACCCAGGAGGGCTCCACTGCACTTCTCTCCCCTCCTCGGTGTGTGCTTGATGCCGGCTGAACCCCCAGTGTGCCAGACGCAGAGTTCCTAGCCAGAGCCCTGTTCGCCTCCTCCCTGCCCCTCTGCAGGTGTCCCCCATTGCCAGGTGAACCTGCGCATTGGTACCTCTACTTGAGACTATCCACACTCCCCACGTCCACCGCCCTCCAGCCACCCTGATCCTTTGGTGACTCTAGTATCCACGGGAGCCCATCTCTGGTTGAAGCCCCACAGTCTGACCCTGCCTGTCTTCCCTCCTGGTGCCCGTGATGCTCCCACCACCCCCAGAGGCCACAGCCTCCCTGCTGACCAGCCTCTCCCCGCCTTTGTGCCTTTGCTCTGCCTGGGTCACTGAGGGCAGTGGGCTCACCTGCTCCATGTCCTCTCCCTTGTTTCTGCCTTCATGCTTCCAGACACAGCTTTACCTGTACTGGGAAGGCTTCCTTCTCTGGCTCAGCCACAGTAATCCCAAAGCGTCTTACTGATAATGCCCTAGACATTTCTCAGTGACTCTTTGTATGCAAATCTACAAGCTTTGTCTCCTCCGTTAGGTTATAAGCTCTTTGAGGAGCTGTATTTTATTCATCTTTATTTTTGTCCTTGCATGTGCACATGCACACGCGCACACACACACAGTGATAACTAAGGTTTTTTAAAAATTTAATTGAATAAGAAAATAGATAACTGGGTAGTTTCAGGACATACAGGTATCAATGGAGCTCATGTTTCCAGGAGAAATATCAAAGATAAAAATGACATCCAGGCGCCTACTTTTAGTTCAGTGACTGGAGGAAAGGAGAGGTAAAAAAAATGTACCCGAATCACTTTTGTGGCCTTTTTAACATACACACGTGTGGACAAACTGGGACACATCTGCCACTCACTCTCACCCCGAGACTCACAGCTCTGTGAGCCGCTGCTGAAATCAGGTGCCTGACAATGCTCTTATTAGCTTCTGGTCTTAACAGTGGTATAATCATATTCAGAATGAATATTTCTGGCAGTACCCATTTATGGCTTTTTAAGGACAGTGTTAATGTACTTGCTTCTTAAGTGATCAGTAGAAAATATGGAAATAGATTGTGATTTTTCTTCTTTTTTTTTCCACAGCACAACTATCTTGCTCAGGTCACGTCTAATATCTGGGGAACCAAATTTAAGATTGTGGGCTTGGCTGCTTTCCTGCCAACCAACCTTGGTGCAGGTAAAAATCATGTCCTGTTCTTTGCCCTCTATCCCAGTTGGAACTCAGACTGAAAAGATAATTTCAACTTCGGTGGCCAAGCAGAAAATGAATTCATATGACACCAAAAGAATAGCATGTATTTTACCTCCCAAAAGACTGTTATAGCCACTGTGATTTCACAGAAATTAGAATCATCACTCAAATTGGATTTTTGCCAGTGATGCCTTAATTTTTTTATCTAAGCCCTGACTTCTGAAAATGACAGAGATAGCCAAGCTCTCTGTCAGCATGCTTGCTCATTGGTTTCTGGTTGATTTGATTTCTGGCTTTTCCCTGAGGGGCAGATACTTGTGCTGGCGTCTTCGGGTTCTCGAGTCAAAAGAAACTGAAGAAAATTGAGGAGAAAGCATTAAAGATGATAGTTTGGCTATCTTCTTTGGCTGACTGTTAGTACAGTTTTTAGTGGTAAATCTTCATAGATCTCATTTCTAAGTACCAGACAAGTTCCTGATGAGAAGTTTGAGACACTGAGGAGACTGGAACCCAGGAGTTCAGAGCTGGGCCAAAACCCAGAATTTTCATTCTCTTCTGTACTGAGTGGCTCTACTCTATCGTGTTTACTCAGGAACAGTGATGGAGTAAATGACTGAAGGGCCATTTCAAAGCAGCTTCATCCTAATGGGCACATCCCTTTGTAGGCTAAGAAGTTGTGTTGACCCCCACCTTGCTAGGCCGCCTACTTATTTAACATGCACAGATCTCTGGAAGGCCAGCTTGGTTGCGGGGGCTTCACCTGTGCTTAAGACCCCATCTTGAATGTGCTGTGTAACCTACAAAAATGATTTTTAAAAATTTCTGAATCTGCCTATTAGAGTTGTCTCAGACACAGATCCTTTAAAATAAATGATTCTTGCAAAGCAGAAGGTAAAAAGACCTATTGCTGTACGTGCGTCTTCAGACATGTACCTTAACTGTGCTGCATCTGGATTTTTCATTTTGAGTTTTCTCAGCTTAAAGAAAAAGAAGAATAAAGTTAAATATAAAACTGACTTAGGAAATAACAATAGACTGTGTACATAATGCAAAGGGATCTCTTACAGCATTTTCAACCACCTGGAAACCCTCTGCTGACCACAAAAGCCTGTTTCTCAGTAATTGAGCAGCACCCTACCAATGTGTAGGTGGTTCTGATAACCACTGTGTGGGTGTCACAACTGTCTCCACATCAGTAAGCTGAGAACTTAGCCAACTGCCTACAGTAAACATCGAAAAGAAGAGGGGAATCGGAATTTACCTAATGGCTCTTTTCATTCTGCCTTTATTTCTTGGACGTTGAGTAGATCCACAATAAGTCAACTAGGATAGGACCTAAGGATGGAGGCACTGAGTGCCCTCGAGGCTCATGCTGCTCCAGTGTGAGGAGTCCGAGTGGGCAAGACAAAAGCTTTCTGAATGTTGGCGGTGACATTATTGTCCTGGTGATGACCTAGTTAAAAAGAGTCGTTTAGCTATTTCTGTTCATTGTCAAGCTAAGTGAATTTCCCACTTGATTTTTTTACAAGAAATTAATTCTTGTATTTTGGAAGGTTTGTGACATATGGCACCCTACTAAATAGTCTTTGACACTCTAGTGGATACAAAAAGTGAGTGCTGTTGGATCGTTTATATTGGGTAATTGGATAATTATATTGGATAATTTGTTTCCTTGCATTAGAATGATCTGGCCCATGAAGTTTAAAAAAATTTTTTGTTTCTTAATTTTTAAGGTATGGAATAAATTCAAAATCCAAAAAATTTAAGGCCATACACAGTAAAAATCACTCTTATCCTCTCCCCTTAGCCACATAGTCTTTTCTTTCCCTGGAGAAAACTAATGTCATTTTTTAATCCCTCCTGAGATTTAGAAATTTTATTTCTATTATTCTGAACAACAAAGAATAGCACTTTAACATGTTAATTCTTAAGCTATATAGCACCATCCAGAACTTTTAGGCCAAAATTCTCTTTTGTGGGCAGGAGCGACAAACACATGAATGAGACCCGTAATGACTGCTGGGTTGGAAAGGCATCTTGGCACATGCCAGCCCAAGCAGCAGCCTGACGGAGCTGCCTCAGTAAAGAAGGTCTCCTGTGCTGTGCGAAAGCTGGCCCGTCAGCTGCCCGGTCTTCGAGGGGGCAGCTGTGGAGACAGACTCTGGCTTATCTTAACAAAAAATAAAAATGACTCAAGGACCTCTATATTGCCTCACAGGAAGGAGTAGTAAACTTAAAAGAAAGCCAATAGAGCAGTTTCACCTCCTGTGAAACCTAAATTCAGATTCATTATTTTTAACTTATTTTCTCTCTAAATATTTCAGTTGCCCTCTGGGCTTTCTCTTAAATGCCACGTTTAATCAAATTAAATCTTAGCATTTAAAGAAACCATGTGGTTGTTCCCTATAAATCGCTATCCTGATTATGAAATTGAAATTGAAAGCCAGCAGATAAGAATCCAGTCCTGACAGTGACTGTGAACGGGTATGTGGGGGGGACTTGGTGAAGGGGGGAACCTAGTAAACATAATGTCCTTCATGTAATTATAATTGTAGATTAATGATACCAAAATAAAATTAATTTTAAAAAGAAGAATCCAGTCCTGAATAAAGGCAGCATTTTATTCCTACTTGATCCACATCACTCTTTATCTCACAGTTGCCTTCAGATAGCACCTTGATTGCCCACATTGCCCTGAGCCTAGCACTCTGGTTATCACAACTGTTTTCACTAAATTATCCTTCTGATTGCAGATGAGTTTTTTAGACTTATTTTAAGACTAATTTGAAATGTGTGGTTCTTTAGATAAACCATTGACAAAGTAGCTGAGCTAAACTGAAAACTGAATCCAAACTGTGTCTGGGGTGGCCCATCGTGTGCCAGGGAGAGGAGAAGAGGTTGCTCTCAGACCCTCAGCCCTGCCCATGCAGATCTTCTGACAGCAGGGACACTGTGGCTTCATTTTTCTTCCTGTGACTTTCTTGGCACCTCTGCTCTCCTCAGGGGTGTCTCTGTTAACTGCACTTTCCCCCTCCCCACCAGTAATCTATAAAACCAGCCTCCTGCATCTCCAGCCGCGGCAGATGACCATCTATCTCCCAGAGGTTCGGAAGATTTCCATGGACTATGTGAATTTACCTGTCTTCAACGCGAATGTTTTCAGTGAAGATGAAGATGATTTACCAGGTGTGTTCCCACATGTCTTTTGGTTTGTCATGAGGCCTCTCAGAGAGTTCTGCAGGGGGACAGGGAGGTAAGTAGTTGAGGATTATAGCATGTCACATGCCTGCTGCCTCCATTTGGGAAAGGTACAACTCCCTCAGTAAGGTTGGTAGGTGTGGTGGCATGTCACAGGAGAAGGGTCACATACGGTCACTGGTCTGCAGAGAAGGAAAGCTCCAGAGCAAGGACAGTTAAGGTGGCCACGACACCTGGTGTTCACAGAGTGCTTCTGTCGTCTTGTTTTATCCTCGCAGTAATCTTCTTAGCCATGTGCCTGGATAAAGAGAACTTATAAGTACTAATGGGGATGCAATAAAACCAGAACTGAAACCCAATCACACTGACCCTAGGCTAGCCATTGTCCTTTCAGTCCCTGCTTAGGAGATGGCATTGCTCAGATGCCCCTGTGGCGCCTGCAGCCCGGCTCCACCAACCTGCCTCGTCTCCAGGACACAGTGCCTTGACTTTTGAACATCTCTCTCCCAACATGCAATGTGTGACTCAGTGCATAAATGCCTGGTCTGAGTCAAAAATAAAATCAGGTACAAGTTTTTTAAATCCCAGTTCATAAATTTTCAAATATCTGCAGCATCTTAATTTAAGTGTTTCTCTAGTGGGGTATCCTCTTTTGATTAATAGATTTTAGAAAGACTTCTCATTAATCTGCCAATTATTTATATATAACTGTTCTCAAGAAAGTCCATCTGTAATTTTATAAATATGAAGACTCTTCTTCTTACAGCCCAGCAAGTCTGAAAGGCCCTGGTCTCTGAACCAGAGGAGAGGGCCACTTCACTGCTGAATTTGGCCGTTGTGGCACAGAGAGGCTCCCTCTGGTCCTTGCCACGGAGCAGGGAAGGATGTGCAGCCCGATCCCTATTCTGCACTTGAGGAATGTTGTTTACCTCCTCTTGGCCCAATTTTACCTGTAGAGTTATTTGTACCTGACTTCTGGCTGTAGCAGTCTTTGGTTCTCTGATGTACATCTCTTCCATGGGTGGAGCAGATGTTATGGACTAACTTGGCACTGTGGGTGAGGTTTTGCAACCACATAAACCTGGGATTTGATGAAGCCTCACAGCTGAGCTTTATATAGTACATCCCCTGCTATTTCAGAGTCCTTGGGTTTAGCAGTGTCTTTTGCAGTTAGTTCCCTTTCACACCCCCCATTCTCCCAGCAGGTGACTAATAGAGCTCTCACTAATGCTTAGCTGTTGCTTCTGTGTCCTTATTGTTTGTGGTTCCCTGGGAGGGGAGAGAACATTTTTGTTTCAGGGCTCACACTTAATGCTGGTGACACAGCAGAGACTCACTCTTCTTTGGCGGGGAAGACCCCTGCCTGCAGTATTCCAAATAGGTAAGACCTCTCTCTAAACAGAAATAATAGAAAACTTGAAACAGGACCCAGATTCCTACAGTCAGAAGATAGTTACCTTTAACTAGAGAACCGTAGAGAAGGGTAGTATTACAGGCACGAAGGGTACCTTAGCCTTGGACAAACTAGCTGGCTTCATTGGGTAGGTCTGGTGAAAGCTTACCCAGCCTTTACAGTTAGCCTGTTAAGTCCTATTTCCTGCTTTCATACCAGCTGCCGCACGGCACTTAAATAGGCCCAGGTAAGCGAATTTGCCAGTGCTCTATGGGCACTTTAGACAGTGCAATACAGAGCAGTGGCTCTGAGCACCTGCATGGGATCTGTAGATCATTGCTGAAATGTGTGCACCGTTCAATTCCTGCTGTGTACAAACAGGATATATTTATAGGGTTTTGTGTATTGTGGCTCTACCATACATATTGTTTGAAATGCTAAAAGCAGCAAATTTGCTGGATGATTCTATTCATAGGTTTCTCTGGTACATTTTACATGGTTCTATTTATAGTTCTATTAATTTACATGCAAAATTCAGATACACATCTGCTGCATGATACTTCTCACATTAACCAAAACGTAACTGGATAAACATTCTTGGAAGCCTTGGCATTATGAGTCTGTAGTTGAATTTCATGCTGTACCATTACCCTCTTGCATGAAAGAGTGAGCTTTTTTATTAATATCATGAGTAAACAGCATTTTTAAGAATCAAATTAAGTATTTGGTACACGGTACCAAATTCAGAAGGTTGGTGTGTTGAAAAGTTTTGACAGTTCCCTTAGCTAGTGGGACCACACACTGCAGAACCCAATTGCCTGTGTCCTAGAAAATTAGAGAAACTTCATATAACTTGTGTGAATGGTTCAGCTTTTCGCCAGTAAGCACATCTCCATCTATAGCAGATGCATTCTGTAGGCAAAAGAAGTGGGTGAGTTGAGATGTATTTATTTTGACTCAGTTTCATGACACTGTTTTGTAAGCAGTTAGTTTCTCTTATTTCCTGACAGTGACGGGAGCCTCTGGTGTACCTGAGAACAACCCCCCTTGTACCGTGAACATCCCCATCGCACCCATCCACAGCTCTGCTCAAGCTATGTCCCCCACGCAGAGCATAGGACTGGTGCAGTCTCTGCTGGCCAATCAGAACGTGCAGCTGGATGTCCTGACTAATCAGACGACGGCAGTGGGGACAGCTGAGCACGCAAGTGACAATGCCACCCAGTACCCAATCTCCAACCGCTACTCCAGCCCTGGACAGGTGATCTTCGGGGGTGTGGAGATGGGCCGCATCATCCCGACACCCCCGCAGTTGTCCCTGCCGCCGCCCTCACAGGGGGCCATCCAGCTATCAGTGGTGGACCATGGAGACCGGGACCATGACCATCTGCAGAAGTCAGCCAAGGCCCTGCGGCCGGTGCCACAGCTGGCTGCTGAGGGGGACGCCGTGGTATTCAGTGCCCCTCAGGAGGTCCAGGTGGCAAAGATGAACCCCCCACCGCCCTACCCAGGAACCATCCCTGCCGCCCCCACGACCGCTGCACCCCCACCCCCGCTGCCTCCCCCACAGCCCCCAGTGGATGTGTGCCTGAAGAAGGGCGACTTCTCACTGTACCCCACTGCGGCGCACTTCCAGACACCCCTGGGCTACGAGAGGATCACCACCTTCGACAGCAGCGGCAACGTGGAGGAGGTGTGCCGGCCCCGGACCCGGATGCTCTGCACCCAGAACACCTACACCCTCCCCGGCCCCAGCAGCTCAGCCACCCTGAGACTCACTGCCACTGAGAAGAAGGTCCCCCAGCCCTGCACCAGTGCGACCCTGAACCGCCTGACCATCCCGCGCTACTCCATCCCCACAGGGGATCCTCCCCCATACCCTGACATCGCAGGCCCTCTGGCCTCCTGCCGGGGCACAGCGCAGAGGCCCGACAGCCTCATCCACGCCACGCTGCGCAGAAACAACCGCGAGGTGGCGCTCAAGGCAGCGCAGCTGGCCGAGCCCCCGCGCGCCCTGCCGCAGCACCCGGCCAAGCTGAAGGGCGCGGCGCCGTTCCCCGCGCGGCCCCCAACGGCTCTGTACACGTGCAGCCAGTGCAGCGGCGGCGCAGCGGGCCGGCAGGAGCCAGGTGCAGGGAACGCGCAAGCCGGCGCCTCCCCGCTGGCCTCCCAGTCGTCCTACAGCCTCCTGAGCCCGCCCGACAGCACTCGTGAGCGCGCCGACTACGTCAACTCGGCCTTCACCGAGGACGAGGCGCTGGCCCAGCACTGCCAGGTGGAGAAGCCCCTGAGGCACCCCTCGCTTGGCGAAGCTACTGTGCCTGCGAAACGGCCACCCCCGTACCAGTGGGACCCTGTGCTCGGGGAGGACATCTGGGTTCCTCAGGAAAGGACAGCACAGCCTGCAGTGCCCAACCCCCTGAAACTGCCCGCTCTGATGGTCGGGCAGAGCCAGCAGCACCTGGACGTGTCCCGAGTGCCCTTCGTCTCCCCCAAACCTCCCTCCAGCCCTACTGCCACTTTCCAAACAGGCTATGGGATGGGAGTGCCCTACCCTGGATCCAGCTATAACACCCCCCCTTTGCCGGGAGTGCAGGCTCCCTGCACCCCAAAGGATGCCCTGTCCCCAACACAGTTTGCACAACAGGAGTCTGCCGTGGTTCTTCAGCCAGCCTACCCGCCCAGCCTCTCCTACTGTACCTTGCCCCCCATGTACCCAGGAAGCAGCACCTGCTCGAGTTTACAGCTGCCACCTATCGCCTTGCACCCCTGGAATTCCTACAGCGCGTGCCCGCCCGTGCAGAACCCCCAGAGCACTCTCCCTGCCAAGGCACACTTGGTGGTGGAGAAGCCCCTCGTGTCCCCGCCGCCCACCGACCTGCAAAGCCACCTGGGTACAGAGGTGATGGTAGAGACTGCAGACAACTTCCAGGAAGTCCTCTCCCTGACAGAAAGCCCAGTCCCCCAGCGGACAGAGAAATTCGGGAAGAAGAACCGGAAGCGCCTGGACAGCAGAGCAGAGGAAGGGAATGTTCAGGCCATCACTGAGGGCAAAGTGAAGAAGGAGGCTCGGACTCTGAGCGACTTCAATTCCCTGATCTCCAGCCCCCGCCTGGGGAGAGAGAAGAAGAAAGTGAAGAGTCAGAAAGACCAGCTCAAGTCCAAGAAGCTGAGTAAGACGAGCGAGTTCCAGGACAGCTCGGAGAGCGAGCCCGAGCTGTTCATCAGCGGGGACGAGCTGATGAACCAGAGCCAGGGCAGCAAGAAGGGCTGGAAGAGCAAGAGGAACCTGCGCGCCACCAGTGAGCTGGAGGAGTTCAAGTGCCGGAAAGCCAGCGAGAAGGAGGACGGACGGCTGGGCAGCCAAGGCTTCGTGTATGTCATGGCCAACAAGCAGCCGCTGTGGAACGAGGCCACGCAGGTGTACCAGCTGGACTTTGGGGGGCGGGTGACCCAGGAGTCGGCAAAGAACTTCCAGATCGAGCTGGAGGGGCGGCAGGTGAGAGCATGCCCCTGGGCATGGCCAGGATCACTACTTTCTCATCTTGACAGGTCCCTGTGGGTTTTTAAAAACCAAGTGAAGTGTTATCAGTGCCTTGGTGTCTGGGAACATTCTTCGAAAGGCCAAATGGGAAAATGTGGAAATCAGTGATACCTCCTCTGGGGGGCTGGTCAGGGTTGTAGTCTGTAGTATGCCTATGGCTGGCTTTCATTTTTTCCCATCAAAGTAACACATGTACTGATTTTTTTAAGTCAAATGATTACAGGAGGCCCATGAGGAAAACCAGCAGGCCCCTTCCCAGCCCCTGTCCACTCCCAAAACCTGCTTTCACAGAGGCACATTCTCCCGACTGTTTGCTTTTTTGGTATTTGACACCGTATCTGTAAGGAACACATGGTCCTACTTGTACTCGCTGGTTTTCAGTTAGGGGCATCATGTGCTGACTTCTTCCCAAGTAACGTGAGGGTTGATTTTCTTCTCCCCCACCCCCATCAGTGCACACATGAGCTTCCCCTTCCCCTCTTCTCAGTTAAATCAGTACTCACTGGTTACCTCGTTATGCCAATTAATACCATTTCGCAGCTGAGCCATGTATTAGGGCTTCATTACATTTACTTTTTTTAGTCTATAGTTTTTTTCCCTAGACAATAATCACCCAGTTTTTGTTTGTTTATCTGCTTATTTCTCTGTGGATTTGCTATTAAGTAACTCCTGGATTTGCTGGCAAAGTGTAAATCTCCTCTTGGTACAGTTAAACACACTGGGTAATCTGTCAGTTCTTCCTGCCCCTGTGGGGTATGGCTGCTCTTGGCCCTGCTGTGTGGCTATTCTGGGACTACCTTTATCTACCATCCTGGGAATTCCCTTTCCTGTTTAAATCTCATTTTCGTTAATTCACTCTCAACAAATATTTATGGAGCATCTTCTGTATGCCTGAGCTGAGAGTTGGCAGACAGTGGCCTGAGGACCAGTCTGGCCTGCTGCTGCTTTTTATAAATAAAGTTTTATTGGAACACAGCCACACCCATATACTTAAGTATTATCTGTGGCTGCTTTTGCCCTGCAGCAGCAGAGTTAAGTAGCTATGGTAAAGGACAAGTGACTACAAGCCTTAAATACTCATTATCAGCCCTTTAGAGAGTTTGCCAACTGCTGCTCCAAGCGCTAAAATTATATCAGTGAGGGAAACAGAGAAAGTTCCTGTCCTCATGGAGTTCACAAAAATGAAAGAAAGACCATAAACAAATACATACAATACGATGTGGTCACAGTACTGAAATGATAGAGGGGAGCAGGCTGGGGAGGTGGAGCTTGATGGAAAAGAGCTGTGTTTCTCCATCTCTGAGCAGAGATATTTGACAATTACAGTTGAAGTTTCCCTTGAGCCTCTTTTAGCCTGTAGAGCATCTTTCTCCTTTTCTTTCTCCTTTCTGTGTCCTTGGTGAGGAAGCCTCTTCATTTGCCCTCTGGAGCTTTTCATGCTGTGAATGTCGCTCCTTGTCTCCTCACTACACTATTTAACTCGTCCCTCTGTCCCTTTGTTCCTTTGTTCCCAACAGACTCATAGTTGGATCGAGAGCATAGCTTGATCATAGTCCTTTTGTCGGCAAATCTCTCTCTAAGACAGTGTGGTCTGCTTCCCTCCAGAGCTGCTCAGACCTGGTTGCCATGTTTCCACCTTGTCTTCCTGTAATGTCTTTGCTTCACCGCCCCCTCCTCCCCCCAGGTGATGCAGTTTGGAAGGATCGATGGCAATGCGTACATTCTGGACTTCCAGTACCCCTTCTCAGCTGTGCAGGCCTTCGCAGTCGCCCTGGCCAATGTGACTCAGCGCCTGAAATGAAGAGGCCAGATGGGGAGGAGAAAGAGAGGCAAAGGAGCCCTTTCCAAGAGGTCTGATTGGAGATGCCAGGAGAGCCCTCACGGGCTCCCGTGCCTGGAGATCAGAAGACAAGAGCCAAACTGGGAAAGTCTGTCCGGCCCAGGAGAGGGCACTGATCTGTAATCCTTGTCATTCATTTGGACTTTTATTATCCTTTATTGTCTTTCTTTCTTCTTTCTTTGTAAACAAAAACAAAATGCAGGAGAATGGTATTTGGGAGGCAAGGGTGCAAGGCACCTGGTGTTCTAGGAAGTGTGGTCGGTAACGTCCCTCTGGGCTTGCTGTGTCTACTACTGGGTCAAGGGGCCCTTCAGAAGGAAGATGGACCGACTGCCTCATGGCCCGCAGTTCTTTCATACCAGGAAGTATGTGTTATTTTCATTCTACACAACATCCAACTTTTATTACTCCTCCAATATCACCACTAGTGTAAAAAACTTCTTTAAAAGACAACCAAAAATCCTGAAGGTACAGGTTCTCTTGGGGGGGAAAATGTTTACTCTCCCAAAGGTGACTTGATTAATGAAGGGTATTTTGGCAAATGCACTGTGTTTGACTAATAAAAGTAGGCTTTTGATGGGGGTGCTATTACCAGGTGTGAAGATGCCCTGCCCCCATTGAAGTTGGGGAGGGCTGCTGGGGAGGAGGTCCTCCTGCACATGTGCTTGCGGGGGTCGTGCAGTGTGACTTGAAATAGTCCAAGGGCTATGCTCCTCTGCAGGGGGATGTTTACATGAAGAATCCACTAGTTTTGTAACATGTCAAAATTCCATAGGTTCAGTGACGATCGTTCAGTGTGACTGCCTTCGGGGGAGGGTACAAGCCAAGAGTGGGAAGACCCCAGAGTGTGGTGGGTGGGACGTTTCTCACCTAGTGCAGTGGTAAGTCACTGGATACCCACCCACTTGCTGAGAAGCAGCCTTTATTCCCTCTCCCCTTCTATTGTTTAATCTGGGAAATGTTGATAGTGGACATTATCTTTCCCGTTAGATGCCAGTGTTCTACACTTTCTCTTCCCAATGCTGATGATACCAATTTGAAAACACTCCTTTCCTCTTCTCAGCTACATCAAAATTCAGTTGACTAGACATGTTTTCCAATAGATTAGAAATGTAACCAAAAATTTTTAAACATTTGCCAGGGTATTCAAAGAGAGTTATCATCCCACATAATTCTTTGACAAAAGCCCCACAGTCTTCTCTAGGAAAAAAAGTTGTTTATTAATGGTATAGACTGTTTACTGAGGAGATAAGCCACTGGAAAAACATTATTTAAATTGTAGTACTTATGGTAGTTGGTTGACTACTCTATATAAATTGCTAAAAAAAAAAAAAAAAAGCCACTAAGGATCTTTTCCCACCTCCCCTTGTGCGGTGCCACCTTGTCGGGCAGTATGCAGTCCTGGTGACCAGACCCAGCTCGTTTCTTTCTTTCTTTATTTATATCTCTGATGTTGCTTAGGGCAGGAGTACAATAACTGACTACTGGCTTAGGGTCCAAAATTTGGATTTTGTTAGAGAACAGACAAGTGGAAGATAATTGCAGAAAAGTATTTTCAAAATACGTATTTTTAAAATTTCCTGTTTGGGTTTAAAAATTAGAAAAGAATCTGGCCCCTTCCTTTGCCAGAGGAAGACAATGTCACTCACCATTCTTTCTAGACCCCAAAGAAACACAATGTTTTTAAATATGATGAAAGACATCTCCCAAACCAGAGTTTCCCATTTTATATTTTAAAATATTGAACCTGATTCTTTGGTGGGTAAATTCTTCCAGAAAGAATTTAGTAATGCATTCAGATTTATGTAAGTCTTTTATATGAGTTTCTGTAGCTTGATGTGATGTTTCCATGCTTACTTTTAGTTGTGCAATAATGGTTATGGCCTATTTCTAAAATAATTTAAATGCAATTCCTTTGTTTTATTGTCCAAGAGGTAATTATTTATCTTGCTTTAATACTATTCTTAGTAATTATTTTGTTACTATGTGCTGGTGAGTTATGCCCATTTTATTATTTATTTAGAAAAATAGTATGTTTGTAACGACTTATTTGGTAGCAGTATGTTTTGCTGCAAGAAATAAAGAGAATATGACAGGAGGTTTTTTTGCTGGACAATTTGTAACTTTTTCTAATTGGGGAAAAAAATTCCTAGTAATCCTTTAAAAATAATTCTTTTTTTTGCATTTTGTGGTATTGATTATATACAAAGAAGAAGATTTGAGATAGCATATCCTAAAATAATATTTCCCCTTTTGAAAATTTTATTTTTAATCAAAAATAAAAGGTGATATGAAATGAAGAGGGCAGGCTTATTAGAAGGAGAGGAGCCAAGCAAGGGATTACTAGTAATCAGCTTCAGTTGTTACAGTTCTGATTGGTTTTTGAGATATAAAGACCGTAAAAGGGTACATTTTAGAATTTTTTAGACTAAGAATAAATATAGGTGGAAATGGTTGGAATAAAAACTACAAATAAATGTGTGAAGAAAAAGTGAGTATTTGAAACAAATCATCAACTAGCTAAATTTAGCTCACTCCCCCAAAGGCCTTCTCCCCTGTGGAGACAAACGCTTCAGTCTTGGCTGTTTTGCGTACCGGGGCGTGGCCTCTGAGGAAACTGCCCTGCCCGCCTCCACTCACCCCGCCCACAGGAGGGCGGGGGGCGGGCCCCTCGGCCCAGGGCTCTTCTGCAGAAGTCGGCGGCAGTTGTAATGAGGTCTGTTAAGTTAATGGTGATGGTTTTACTTACTCTAAAAATTGTTTTCGTTCAGTCCGTCCCAATCTATTAAACACTAATAAAGTCAGCAGAATTCTTTAAACAGCAGAATTGTAGGTACTTCATGTTTATTAATAGCAATTTATGAGTATTAAGATACCTTATTGTATGTCTAAACTTAAAAACATTAGTCCACTAGTCAACTACTTAAAGAATCCATGCCTTTTGAGGGATGTGGTATATTAATGAGGCATAAACCCAATTTTAAATTTGTTTTAACTCTAACCTCATCAAACCAAAGGCATAGATTGGTGTACAGTATACCGATTGAATGTATGTCCAAAGAAAAATTGGTACCAAGGAAGCAAGAAAATGTCAAAGCTCTAATGACAGTAGAAGTCAAGATTTTGCAGATTAGTACTTTATCCAAACACATACGTCCATCATGTCATAGCAGAAAGTCAGGGGGACCCAGGTTCAAGCCTGTTCTTCCAAAGAGTTGGAGGAGGACCTTGGTCCTATTCTTACCCATCCATAAAATGAAAGAGGTGGCCTGGTTAATCATCTAAACTCCTGTTCCAGTCTAGCAGCCTGAGGGCTCAAAATGTGACAGCTTCTTCATTCCATATTACATACAAACTTGGAAGGTATGTTTCAAGATACTACCTTTTTGTAGAGAAGTATTTTCCTATGGTAATGAGCTATCATCTACTGAATGTAAACCAGTGCATTTAAAATCGTATCTTTAGCAGGTTCACCTTTAGAAGCAAATGCATTTGGAATCATCTTTGTTTTTATTAAATTACACAAAAGCACCATTTCCAGGTAAGACAGAAGGGCTTCCCCAGGAGCGTGCCCTGCTTGGTGGACACCCTTGAGAACAGCCCTAAAATAAGTCACCACTTGCCCCAAAGACTGTAGAGTAGGTTGAAAAAAGAACAAAGGAGTATCTGCCTAGATTGGCGTGAATTTTGGGGTGTGCTCTGCAGTGTCACACTTTCTTCAAGTTCAAAAGATTTCTTGAAAAGGAACCCCTTGTGTCCCTGCGGGGGCAATCTATCTCTTGGCCAAGTCAGTGGTTATGAACAAAGTTGAGACAAAATGTGTCAAAAACGTTGACTTCCTGGGATTTGGTAACAGCACACAACTCAAAACTCTTCACCATTTGTATTATCAACGGCTGATAAAATTCTGAAGGGTTGTGGCTTATTTTGTTTTTGTTTCTTTGGCTTCGTGCAATTTTCTTGTAACTTTACTTGTACCTATATTTTCTGTTTACAAGTTCTTTTAAAGAGGAGGGGAGGGTTCTAAGATCTTGTTGTTTATTGTAGATAATTTTTTTTTCATGTTGTAGAAAAGCATGGGTTATGCGTTTGACTGAAAAAGGCACTGTATTATTTACCAAAGGGGTATTGTTTTTGCATTTGTTTATAAATGCATTATTTTGGTACTGTAAATTTGGACATAATTTCTGAGTTTATTACTACTGGCATTTTCTTTTTTTTTTTTTTTTTTCTTTTTCAATTGGAAGTGCACAATGCAGGTGCACAGGTCCCAGACCAAACCACACCACCAGCATGTTCTTGTCCAAACCTTGGGAATGGCGCGTGCCACTCTGCACGCCTCAGTCTGTCTAATGTTGGTTTGTTTGTTTTTCAACTCAGCATCCAACTATGTTTTACTTTCCAAGCAAGATCTGTTCAGATTCCCAGTTGCATTCTAATGAGCTCACCCTTACTTGCCTCTCTTCTTCTGTATTTTGTGTATTAGATTGTGCAGGAGGTATTCTAGAAGGCATTAATGGTTTGCATTCAAAATGATGTGGTTTGTCTAAATTATTTTCTGTCTTTATTATTGAGAAGGAGTAAGCTCCTTATTTTTTTCTTGATTTCAAGTTGTAAGAGTTGTCCAGCTATTGCTTAATAAAATTTTGCAGATCAAAAACCGGTTTGTGTACAGAATTCAGGTGTCGGAATGAGTCCTTTGAGAAGAAAGCACTCCTCACTGTCAAATGACCCAATGTTCTCCAGCTGCTTCTCTGATCACTGGGGTACTTCCAGTAGTTACTGGACACCCTGAGATCCTTATCGCCATTGTTCTTTTTTTGGAAGGGGGAGAAATGTTTGTTTTCAACCAGGTCTCTTTGCTACTTGCAAAAGAGGTTATGCTGTCTTCTTGATGAGCTGGTTTGAGTTCATGTTTGTTTCTGCTTTTTCTTGTTTTTTCAAAGAGGACCCCATTCACGATGTATCTGTCATAGCACCTACAAGATTAGAGGTGCTAAATACATGACACCTTTGTTACTTCGAAGGAGACATAATAAAGATTTTGAGCAATTCCATTGTAAGTGCTGATATAACTGTCAACGGCTGTTATGACTAACAAGTCTTGGTGCTGTTCTGTGCTCTGCCCTGGAGTCTCTGTGACCATGGGAGGGAGGCAGAGATTTGGGCATCACAGGAGGCTCATCTGTAGATACTGGGGTTCACATGCACACTTACAGAACCCCCCTTTTGGTTTTTTCAGAGGTAAAAATAGACATGTGATCACTTAGGCTTTAGGAGACAACCAAAAACCACTGTGAACGCTAACAAATTCTAATCGTGCATTAAATTTTAAGACAATCAGGACTATAAATCTGTGCTTTACACATAATGTAGTTGGGGGGCATGGGGAAGGCAGTACAACACAGAGAAGACAAGTAGTGATTCTATAGCATCTTACTACACTGATGGACAGTGACTATAATGGGGTATATTATGGGGACTTGATAATGGGGGGAATCCAGTAACCACAATGTTGCTCATGTAACTGTATATTAATGATATAAAAAAAAATCTGTGCTTTATATAGTAGTAGTCATCCAAGGCTAACTGACCTGAATTTTGTGTAAGAATCAAAATATATCTCATTTTATTATGAAAGTTTGTGAACTTCAAGTTAATTTCATTGTATCTTCATCACTTAAAAGCAAGTAGCAAAGAGACCTGGTTGAAAACAAACATTTCTCTCCCCGCCCCCCCCCCAAAAAAAGCAAGAGACCAAAACCTTAAGGGCCAGGCTGTGTCTGGGTCTGTGCTGAGGACCCATGTGTAGCACTGCTTTATCCACCAGCCCCACAGTCAGCTTGGGGGCCATTCAGTGTGCTTCAGTGTCTCCATAAGTGATTAATTTGTGAAGCCTGGTAAGAAAACATAGTAAATCCCTTTCCTTCTGCAAAATTATTTTGGAAAGGATGCAACCTATTGTTATTGTAGTGTTCAATGTCCTTTTCCTGCAGCTTAAAAAAAAAGAATCAACTTAGCTCTCATACCCTAGCCCCAAAAACTCACAGTAGAAATGACTGCCACATGGAGATTGTATTACAGTGTTCCAAGAATGCAGAGCTAAATCTCCAAACTCCTATGTAACATAGATAACGTTCTGCCTTCCTTTCCTTTCAGAAGAAAATTGAAGCATTTTGCATTTGAAATGATGTCTGGATTCCATAAGCAAAAAAACAATCCTGAAAATTGAATCTTAGATTTCTGGGTCACATTAATTAACAGACCTAGTTTACGCCCAGCTTCTCACCGGTGTTCTGTAATGATTTGCCTATAATGAGCTATGAGCTACTTAGTCATCTCCCAGGAAAAGAGGCAATCGGGGGGGCCACCCTCTGGACCACTGAGTGAGGGCTCATTCTTGAGTTGTCAGAAGATTGCACGTATGTCTCACAGGCTCTATTACCGGCTGTCACAAAGGAACAGGTTTGTGTGGATTTGCTTATCTGAGTATCTTAGAACAGTTGCTCATTGCACAGAAGAATAGGCTTATTTCTTAAATCTGCTTAAAGATCCTGTCAGAATGATAGCTTCAATCGTAGAAGGTGCACCAGCCTAGAAGCAGTACCCCAGCAGGAAACTGGGTATCAGATGTAAAAAATAGTTCTACTGCATGCCTGTTGCTTTCCTTGTTCTGGGTTTTCTGCTCTTCCCATCACTTCCTCTCCAGGGAGCGGGTTCTCAGGGCTTTAGATGATCAGGCGAGGGAATAGCCACCTCTCCCGATACTTCTCTCGAAAGGGGATGGGAACCTTCAGTGCAGTTTCAAGACTCAGTCCTTGAAAGCTGTTGAGGCAAGAGTTCTTCAGGAAATTATAAAACTTAGGAGAGAAATTACTATCTTAAGGAGACATAAATCTGATAAATTTATTATAAATTTCTCAGAATGGTCTCCAAACACCTTGCGATGCATTTTTCTATTTGCCATATAAAGGCCTGTGCCTTTCCCCAAGCCGATGTAGTCAGAAAGTCAGATGGTCTGTTGTCGTCAGTTCTTGCTCTAGTCCAGGAACTTCTGAGCTCAGTGGTTATGCAGCATTTGCACTGCAGGCAGAAATGCAGCTCCTTAAGCCTGAAAAAGATGTGGGGAGCTTGGGTGACAGGCTGGCCGCATAGCAGGGTTTCAAGCTACAGATCAGGGGGCCTTCTCATAGTCATGCCAGCCATTTGCCACTGCCTTCAACCACTGGGATGTGGAGAGAACCTCATGCTACTCTTTCCACTCTCCTCTAGGATAGAAAGGAAATGGCCAGTCCCGACACCATTCCCCATTGTGTGCAGGGATCCCGGGCCTACCATGTCTCCTTTTGGTTTGGCCTCCGGCTCACTCGGGTGGTCTGTGGTTTCTCCTTTACTGTGCATTAACTCTGTTTCCTACCTCCCCAGAGGTCACCTTCAGGATCTTCTATGACCCACCTCTCACTTGAGATTGTTCTTGTGAAGTGATTTATTTTTCTGGAATAAAGAACTAGTAAACTTGTACTTGAAAACAGTAATCTTTTAAAACCAGCCAGATGTACTTTGGTACAGTGCATCTGTACCAAGAAACTTATATGAGCCTGGTACTTTCTGCACCTCCCTCTTCCCCACCCCCCCACACACTACAGACACAGCGAAAAAGACTC
Source organism: Manis javanica (assembly GCF_040802235.1). Lineage (NCBI taxonomy): Eukaryota > Metazoa > Chordata > Mammalia > Pholidota > Manidae > Manis > Manis javanica. The sequence goes on from NC_133168.1 coordinate 72,868,427, forward strand.
AGGTCTTCTCCTGTGTAAACGTCACAACACAGCGTGTATGGCTCTGTGTGTAAAATCCAGAAATAAAGCAAAAGTCAGAGTGAGACCAACAGCCCAACCCCATAATAACAACAAATTCCTCAAACCACTGTGAAAAAAATAGGCTCTTGTGATGTTATAAATCCCTCTTCACCAGCCCTCTGTGGGGATGTTTGGTCCCAGTTTAGAGATGAGGAAATCTGAGGCAGAAAATCCTGAGACTGCTGGATGCCAGGCAGAGGTGAGAGACCCAGGAGCAAATCTGAGAGCAGCCACCACAGCTGCTCTTTGGAAAGGGCTTCTGTGAAGCCTCAGAAATGACAGAGGACAAGCTCCGCCTCCCGGTGAGCGACCCCAGCACCTCGCCTGCTCCTGGAAACCTGCTATCAAGGAAGCAGGCCCCAGCCCAGCACCCAGGGAGAGGCTGTGAGTGTCCAGACGGCTGCCTTCAGCTTCCTCTCCTTCACAGCAGGCTTCCCCCGAGGGATTTGATGTTCCAAAGACAGGGTCCTCTTCAGACTCCTGACATGTCTGGCTCAGCGGTGAACAGAACCTCAGTGAGTCAGAGAGGAGAGAGCCTGAGTTGCCGCAAGAGGGACCTGCCTGGCCACGGGGGAAAGGGAGATCGCCTACAGCAGCTGGGAAGAGCACAGGTAGGAGGGCAGTGTCCCCAGGGCGTCCCACACTAGCCACCCTCCGAAGGGAAGGAAAGAGTCAATTCCCAAAACTTCCACATGGGTGAGACAAAGAGCTGCAAGGGACAGGACCGAGGGGCTTGGAGCCCTTCCTGCACTGAGGCCCCCTTCAGGCCGCTTTATGCATGGAGTATTTCGGACTTTTCCATCTCCCAGAAGGGGGAAAGCCTCTGCTGGGGCCTGGGATCCTAAAGGCTCCGCGGGTAGGCCTGCCTGTCTCCACTGGGAGACACTCCGTGCTGTTCATCTTTGGAACTTCAAGGTTACAGGTAGGCACAGGGCAAATAAGGATGTAGGCATTAGCACCCAAGCACTTTTCTTGGAAACAGTTAAGATTTTATTTAAAATGTATGAAGTATTTATGTATCTCCTCAACAAGCCTGATGCTATCCGCACGATCTGCCTTGTGTGTGCCATTGGAGATAGAGTTATAACTGACACTAGACTTGAATGGGAAGGCTGGTCAAAGACCCTCTTTCAGCAAGTGTGACAACACTGCATTAACCATGTAGAAGGATTCTGAATCAGCGGGAGCTGCTTGTTAGTCACTGGCTGCGGATCATGGAAAGGCAGCCCAGCGTATGCACAACATTACCCTGAAAGCTAGAGATCAGGGAGTGTGTCCTAGATCTGTCACCAAAAACTGTGCAACCTTAGGAGGCCACTCAACTCTGGGCTTCATGTTGCACAACAACAGTGAGATTGGACTAAATGTTTCCCAGGACATATTCCAGACTTCCCCAGTAGTCATGCAGACTCATTAAAGCAGGCTTCCTTTACTTCAACAGGCTAATACGCTGAACCTGGTGACCAGGAAGAAACACAGTGCAGTGTGACCCAAATGCTGTGCCCTCAGAATCCTATTTTAAGGGTCTTGTAGGACCAATGACTAAAGGAATCAGTAGGCTTTGGGAAATAAAACTTTGGCTCTCCAAATTCTTCCCAACTTCTGAATTCTGTCCTTCTGTGAATTTTATGGAAAATCCCAGGCAGGTTTCTTCCCCCTCCTGCTGCAATAAAAGATCTACTTTGCTTCAGCTCCTCTGTAGGCAAGCGATCCTTGCTCAACTCTGAGGTATGTTTGCTGAGCTGTAAAACTGTGTTGTTTTGTTTTTACAGAACGCTTTCTCACAAAGCCAAGCTAACTGAAACAGAAGTGAGTTCTTGTCCATCAGAACCAACCAAGGGACAAGAATTTAGCTTGTTCAGTTTGCAATTGCAACTCAGCTGTCTTTCCAAGACAACTGAGACTGAGGATGCCAGACTCCTAATTAACACTTTGAGATTTCTGCTTCCATTTTAATTGGGGGCCTTAGACATCATCTTTCACTCAGTTTAGAGAAGGAACCACTTAGGGTCAACCAAGCATTTGCCTGGGTTGAAGCCTGTGGGTGACACTGGGTGCCATGCTGAGGTTTGTGCTCTCCAGGGCTTGGGAGTTCATAGCCAGAAATGTGGCCATAAATAGACCTCCAGCTGGCTGGGGAGGTCACTCATAAAAGTAAACATCTCTTCTGAGCTCTGGCAAAAGATTACTTGTCATTTCAATTGCCAAAAATACTCAAATGCTGAGTATTCATATGACCAGAAAGTCACATTGCAAATAATGTCCTTTGAGAGCCCCTAAAAGCTGTCAGGCACCTGGGGACTGCCTAACTGAAGGGGTCTAGGCTCCACCGTGTTTTCCTGGGAGGTTGCCAAGGCTCTGGTGAGGACTCCCTGGGAGAGGCCTGGGGCTGAGGGTCCTCAAGATGCCACCGGAGAGATTCTGACCTGTGCCTTTTGGCTCCAGAGAGTCAGCCTGGGGGTCAGGGTTGCCTCAAGATGATCTGGAGGTTCTTTTTTGCTTCGCTTTAATGGCAATAAACACAGAGCAACCAAATTATGACAGCAAAGGCTCTCTCTTCAGAGCTGCTGTAGCAAGGGAGTCAATCCCCATCACTTGGCTTTTGGCGGAGACCCAAAGGCAGGCAGGGGGGTGGGGGAGCTTTGTAGTAAGGAAAGGAATGGCGTCAGGTTGCCCCATGGGGGCTGTAGGCAAGGGGAAGCTGGAGGTGGCCAACTAGAAGGGGGGCATTCATGTGATGGTTTAGAGGTGCATATCAGCCCTATCTGGTTAGTAATAAGTTGGAAGTGGGGACTAAATTGGGGAAGCTGTCAGTTTTCAATTAAGTCCTGGCCCTTTGGGGCTAATTGTTACATAGGTTATTTTTTACTTCCTGGATTGTTGCTAGATTGCCGTCTGACTTCTTCCAAGTCTGACTTAGCACAGGCTGGCTTCTCATATAGTTACTACACATTGTAGGTCAAAGATTTTGTGGTTCTAGCCATTGTACATTTGTATATTTGGTCTCTCAGTTTAAATAAGCAAATTTCAAATTTTCCTGGGTTTTAATCGTAAGAATGAAACCAACCTACCCCTAATGTACCATAAATTGACATTAGTAGGGATATCTTACAACTGTGAATTATAAATACACAAGAAGTAACAAATGCTGTCCAGAAAACATGCATTTTACCCCAGTTTCTAATTTGACCTTGCAAAAATGGAAAGGGCATGCTGAACTGTATGCATATTTGCAAACCATCCCAAGGGAGAAAAGCATTTTAGGAGGCACTAGAAGAGATGCAAGAAGGATAATTAGGAAATACTCTGTAGATCATACTCTAGTTACCGTAATATTTTATCACAAACCTAATTTTCAGTCTGTAGCTTAAGCTTGTCCCCAGGGAGCACAGAACAGCTCCTGCAGGGCTTGTGGTGAGTTCTTGAAAGCTTCAGATCTCCTGTGGTAGAGCTAGAGCAGTGATTCTCTTCACTGATACAGGTGAGTTCAGGGAAATCATGCTTACCCCATACCAGGGCTGTGCCCTCAGTTACCAGGTTGCTTGCTTTTGAAATTTGTAAATAATTCTCCCACTTCTAAATAGTAAAACCATCCTGCGGAGGAAAATGGATTCTGAATCCCACTGTGGGAATGGGGAGCGGTGGCCTAACTACTTTGAGAGAGCTTAGCAGCGCAGCAATAGCAAAACCAACATGTTCTCAGAAATTCATGGAGCATTTAATTCCCTTCTGCTCTAGTCACTGTACCTCAAGCCTCTCAAGGAAGTAGGGGCGGGGCAAAACTATCAGAACTCTGACTTCATTTAAGTAATTCAGCCTGCCACGTCCATGCTGCTGGAGAAACATGATTGATCTCTCCACGTCTGTGTAAGCAGAGATCTCTGCTTGGGCACTGTCTCCCTGAGAACCATTCTTTCAGGTAAGGGTTACATGCAGTGGTGTGCTGGCTTAACAGCCAGCTCTCTAGGCAGACAAAACCCTGAGTGTATAAGTATACATACATGAGCATTATAAATTGTAATGACATAAAGGATGTGTAGCACAGTTATGAATAATAAAATATACAATACTCTTTATTCTGACTTCTTACAGCCAATGTTTTGAAGTAAACAAAAGCCAAACAACAAAGATGCATCAGAGCTTTCCTCATACGTTAATGCCGTGAGCATTTCTTTGCTAAATTGGTTGATTGTTTTCAAATACTGGGAAAAAATTTCCCTGATTTGTTTTGTGCTGTTCTCCATATAATGGCTGTGGATGGGCATGACACACTTTTTAATTTATATGGTATTATTAACATCGTCTCCATCACTTTCTTAAGTCTAGAGCCTAGACTTGAAACAATAAACAAAGCTAAATCAACCCTGGATTTATGGCTTTTGCTGATTTCCATGGTGTAGATATTACCACCAGAGCCAATTTCAAGCAACCTTCATAATGTCACTTCATGGGGAGCTGGAAAGAGATGGCAGTAAGTAGCATTTTAATGTGTAATAGTGACTAACAATCAGCTCTCAAGGTTACTGAAAATATAAGCACAGGCTGTCATGAGCATCATGAACCACCTCCAGCATAATACTGGCTGTGTCTTTCTTGGAACACAGAGCTAGTCCAGGCTCAGACTGGACGGCAGTGGGGGGACTGTTTAATCTAGGTGGGCTGGGTGCTTTGCCCGAAGTTACTCAGCTGATGGTTCAGGACACAGAGATTTTATTGCTCTTCCTTTAATTCTGCAAATGTGTATGGAGTGCCTACTGCATGCCAATCACTGGTAATCCCATGGTGAATAGGAGACACAGCCCTGCCTCGAGGAGCATGTGCTCCCAGCTTGTGCTCTGTCTGTAGACTGCTGAATCCCTTCTCTCCCAGGTCAGCATACCCCTCTACTCACCGCAGAGTGTTCTGGAACCCAGGGGAAATGCTCAGAGCTGTACCAGACAATGAGGAGCCGCCTTGGCGCTCCCTCCCCTGCCTTTTCCACAGCAGCTCACCACCAAGCCATCCACTTCTCCCGCCAGAGCTCTCAAGCCCTCCCACTCTCCACCCCTGCTACCTGGACCCTGGTACCAGCCCTCATCATCTCTCACCTAGACTTCTTCAGGAGCCCCCCAGTGGGTCTTCCTGCTCCCTCTTCCCCGAGTCCACTCTACCCAGCAACAAGGGTGATTTTCTTTTTTAATCAAGAAAACCAGCAAGCATGTTTGCATATCATTCCTCAACTTTAAACTCTTTAATGGCAATCAAGCAACACCCCAGATCCAGGCTGTGTGGGCATGTTGCTCACTAACAGGTGACTTGCAGCAGCTCTGTGTCTGTCTGCCCTCCACAGAGGGAGGGCACCAAGTGCCCATTGAATTGGGCACTTCTGAGGACTGAGTGAGCTGCCTATATGAGTGCTCAGAACAGTGTGTTGTCATACTAATCATCACCTAGGTGGAGGCCATTATCTGCTCCTGCCTGCTGTCCCAGCCTCCGCTGTCAATGCTCACCCACCTGCCCCATGTTCCAGAATGCAGTCCCTCTTGGCAAGGGCCTCATCTCACTGGTCCTTGCCCAAGCTCATCTCATTTCTCAGCCTGCTTCACCTTTGAACTCAACTCATCCTTCAGAGCCCCTTCAAGACCATGTCCACAGGAAAGCCTTCCCTCGCCCCAATCTAGATCCAGTCTTTCATTACATTCGGTCAGAGCACATTCCCCATTGTGCTCAGGCATTAATTAGGATGAATACATACAGTTCATGTCCTGTCTACACTGTGGACTCCATGAAAAGGCCTCAGTATGTAGAAAATCTCTATAACAAATAAGGCTTCTCTAACACCCATCTGAGATACCACTTGTCACAAGCAATGTCTCATTCAGCAAATTCTGGTATGAATTAGAAAGTTTGGCTATATGCATGGATTTGACCAAAGGTAGTATTGGCATCAACTCTTCCCTTGTTACTCCCACTTCCCAACTTGGCCACAGGGCTGTGCTTAGTCTCTGCCAAGTGCTCAGCATGGCAGGAAAAGAACAAGGACAGTATCAAGACTGGGCCTGGTCAGGGTATTTACCCTACAGGGCTGCTAGCTGTTGAGCAAGCTTGACTTCCCAAGGCCATGCCTAAAGATTCCAGGGCTTAGGTAGTTGTTATCACAGGCGCTTTCTGAGCACCCCTGGATACAGGGGATCCTAGCAGCTGCTTCACACACCTTGACTCTGTTCTGCCAGAAAAGGCTGAACCAGGGAGGGGTCAACTTCCCAAAAGTCCACAAAACCATGGATGTTCAACTCATTAGACTGAGCAATTCCTCAGTTGCAGGCACTTCACGTAGTGACCTCAACATATTTTCTTTATATATGTTTTAAGCCCTTACCTATTAGGGACACATACTAAAGTATTGGAGTAAAGTATTATATCCGGATTTCCTTTAAAATCTCCCAATAACAAAAATGGTAGGAGGAATAGGTGAAACAAGAATGGCAATAGGTTAATAATTGAAGCTGGGTGAGAGATGATGGATACATGGGTGAGGGAATTCATTTTATGAGAAGCTGTTTCTGAGTATATATGAACATTTCCATAAAAGTTTTTAAATAGCCTCAAAATATATAAATCAAAAATTGATAGAGTTATAGGAATTTATTGACAAATTCACATACTGGTGGGATCTTAGAACATACTTCTTTCAATTATAGATAGATCTAACAATCAAAACTAATTTCATAGACATAAATAAAACTTGGCACCCAACAACTAGAGAATATAAAATCTTTTGAAACACACATGAAACATTTATAAAAATTGATCATATATGAAGCCATAAAGTATCAACAAAGTTCAAAGAATCTGTACCATATAGACTGTTCGTGGAACACATTGCAATTAAGGTATAAATAATAACAGGACAAGTAGAAATATCTAAATAACTGAAAGTTTGAAAGGCAGTCTAATAACCCATAAGTCAAAGAAGAAATGTATAATAGGATAATCAAAACTTGTGAAATGCCATGAAAATAGCACTTGGTGATAAATATATAGCCATAAATGCTTGTTTTCACATAAAAGAAAAAACTGAAAATGAGTGAACTACACATCTTCAGGCATTGGAAAAGTAGCAGCAGAATAATTTTTTTAAAAGGAGAAGGAAACAAATATAAAAAGAATTTAATCAACATAAAAGCCAAAAATACACTCAGGAGAGCCGATGATAATCAGAAGTTCATTTTTGGGAAAGATTCATGAATTTGACATATCTGGGATGATATATGAAGAAAAAAGAGAAAGCACAAATAGATGATATTAGGAATGAAAATGGGACATAACTTCATTTAGAGATTGTTTTTAAAGCTAAGAGTAAGAACGCTATCAACAATTGTATGCCATTAGATGTGAAAACTTAGAAATATAATCATTATTAGAAAATATTCCTATGAAGAAAATACCAAGCCAAATGGTTTTACTGATGAGTGCCATCAACTTTTAAGTAACTTATGCCTCCTGTTTTATACAAACATCAGCCACACCAGAGGTAGGCAGCCTCATGGGCTGAATCGTGGTGGTGGAACTGTGTTACTAATTTCTTACTGAGATCTACTCTCAGGCAGCATGGCCTGGCACTGTAGGTGAAGCAGTGATCTATCTATACTTCTAGAATATTCATTATGTTGGTTGCTTGAAATTGACTCTGGTGGGAATATTTACACCATGGAAATCAACAAAAGCCATAAATCCTGGGTTGATTTAGCTTTGTTGATTGTTTCAAGTCTAGGCTCTAGATTTAAGGAAGTGATGGAGACGATGTTAATAATGCAGTTTAAATTAAAAAGTGTGTCATGCCTATTGCCATTGTGTCAAGAACAGCACAAAAAATAAGGGAAATTTTTCCCCAATATTTGAAAATGATTAACCAATTAAGCAAAGAAATGGCTTAGGGCATTAATGTATGAGTAAAGTCTCTTGAAATAGCAATTTCCTAGAGGGAAGGAGAAAGGTAAATTAAATGAAAATGTGCCTGGCATTTCTTAAGTGAGGTGGCCTGTAATTTCCTTTTTGATTTGGTCCTTGTCTCGTTTGGTACCCATGTGCTAGCCTGTGGTGTCCAAAGCTCAAGTCCCCATCATCCCCAACACCTAGCCCTGCGCCATCAGCCACCCAAGCCAGGGAATTGAATCACCCAAGACTTTTCTGCTCCTTTCCCACCCAGATTCCAAGCTTGTAAATTACACCTTCTAATTGTCTTCCTGCATTCCCTCCCTCCCTCTGCCACTGTGCACTGGCTCTAGCTGTCATCGCTTCTAACAGCCTCCTAACTCGGCTCCTTACCTCTATTCTCCTGCTCCCTGAAGCTTCTTTCTAAACTCATTTAATCCAGTCACTCTCCTGCCCAAAGCCCTTACCTGGCTCCTACTGCATTTGGGGTAAGGTCCAAACTCCTTATAGGAACCCAGAAGTGCCCCGTGCTCTGTCCTCTGCCTACTTGATCAGTCATCAGTTGCCACCCCCAAGCAAACCTGGCAGCCCCCTGTGGTGGGTTATTACTAATTCCTAACCACAGCACCCTCACATGAGCTTTGTTACACATACTGCTCCCCCTCCCTTCGAATTTCTCCTCCCCTTATCTATTCAGTGAACTCACCATTCTTCATTTCTCAACACCCGCATCTACTCCTTTGTATGCTGGACTTAACGTCCTACAGACAATCACCTGGCTTGGATCTGTTTACATGAATCAGATTCATAGCCACCAGACTATGAATCCTAGTGGTCAGGGAGTGACTCTTACTCTATTTCAAATATCTTGTTTCTCATATTGTCTTGGACAAATGGGTATTTAATGTTTATTAATATTAAGATGAAATTAAAGCGCCTGATTCTGCCCCAATGAAGATCAAGCAACAAACCCCAATGTCATTGGTGCAGCCGCCTGTGGATTCTGATGAGTGTCTAGGGTGTTTCAACATGAGAGAGAGCAGTAGACAGTTGGCAATGGCTGATGAGAAATGATCAGTAAACCATGAAGCCAGGGCGCTTCATGTGTTTTATGTGGTTCATCTCTGAGCCCAGAATCTCACTTAACGAACATGGTGAAATCAGAGCGTCTGGCCTTGCTGAGTGACGTCTTAGCTGATGGTGGCATGAATCAATCTCTGAGTCTCAGCTGTGTAAGGACAAATTAACTCAATGGCATTTAAATTAAATTGGTGGAAGAACATCTTTATTGCTCTGTATCTTTCAAAATTGTTACTTACAAATGATCAATTAAATCATAGCTATACAAAGGCTATTTTCTTCATCTTTGTCTGCTTTCAGTGACAAAACATCTCAGCACTATGCACTTGTATCAGAAGCCGGCCCTTTCCTGCCGCAAGGCAGCCACAGAGCTCCCCTGGAGAGCTGAGTGGGCAATGGCGATTCCCTTATCACCTCCTTGCCTGCCAGTGTCTCGGTGCCAGTCTCGGTGATTCCGTCTATGAACCAAAGAGTTAGTCCTTCTATAAAACATGGTTAGGCAAAATTTCCCTAACCTGGTTAATTTATCACAAAGCATCACTGTTAATTAATTATAAGACACAGTGTCATTTTTATGTTGCTTGTGGCTGAAATGTGTTAAAATTAAATGTGAGGGAAACTTTAGGAAAACGTGGCTTTCTGTGAAATTTCCAGAAGTGGTTGGTGATGGTGGAGAAGAATGTGAAGGCTTATGGGACCAGATCTGCGTCGAGTCCTTTTTAGAAGAAGATGAGCAATGACCCCGCATCAAGAGTCAGGAGGACTGGGTCTGTGCTGCCCGCTGCACTGCCTTATTCAGCCACCTTGCTGTGGTGGGCCTCAGCCTCCTTGTCCTTCACAGAGCTGATCTTCTAGCCTTGCATTTGATAGCTTCTGAGACTTTTCTTCAAACGCTCTAGCACAAATCTGTGAAATTGGGCAATAGCTCACCTTGGCCTTCAGTGCTGCCCTGGCTCAGATGACACCTTCCCTTGGACCCAAAGCTATGCCTGGGGCTGGATTTTTTTTCTCTTAAGTCGTGTCTACTCTCTACCATCAAGCAGCGAATCTCATAGACTTGCTGACACCAGAGGAAGATGCCATGAGCGGGGTGTGCTGGTTATTCTCTTGTTGCCTCCTTCCCCAGATCCCTGTTCCTCCTCCTCCATCTAGTTCTGTGTCCCAACAGGCTGACACCTATGGACTACACCACCATGGCTCCCTGGATCCCTGGCTTCCTTCCTGCCGGTTTTGGTCAATAGGAGGCACTGCCATGAGATTGGCAAGCTGGAAGACATGAATACTACCATTCATGAATACATATGCATAAATATTACTATTACAACTGTAATAGGACTCTAGAAATCTTAGCCTCACTTGTCCTTAAACACAGGGAAAGTCTTCAGTGGGTCTTGTAATGCTACATGAAATCAGGAAAACAGAACTGTTTCTTAATGGAATACCTCAGTGTCCATACACAATTGGTTTTTAACGGGGTACCTCATAGAGGCTGTACTGGGTATTGAGTAAAAGTCAATTCTCTGAACTCAGACACAGTAGCATTGGAATCAGATGGAATTATAAGCAGATATTCAAGCCCTCTAAGCTTCAGTTATTTCAAAATGGTGATAATAGTAGTAGCCATCTGTGATGGTTACTTTATATGTCAAACTGGCCATGGGGAAACATTATTTCTAGGTGTGTCTGTGAGGGTGTCTCTGGGTGACATCGGCATTTGAATTGGTGGTCTCAATAAAGTAGACTGCCCTCCCCAGTGTGGGTGGGCATCATCCAATCTGTGGAGGGCCTGAATAGAACAAAAGCCAGAGGAAGTGGTTATTTGCCCCTTTTTTCCTGCCACACTGTTTGAGCTGGAAAACCTTTTCTTCTCTGGCTCAAAGACTGGGACTTACACCATCAGTTTTTCTGGTTCTTAGGCCTTCAGACTTGGACTAAGCAATACCACTGGCTATCCTGGGTCTCCAGTGTGCAGAAGGCAGACAGTGGGACTTCTCAGCTGCCGTAATCAAGTGAGCCCATTCCCTGTAATATCTATATATTTATCTATCTATTGGTTCCTATTATTTCTGTTTCTCTGGAGAGCCTGACTAATATACCACCTTATAAAACTGTTGAGAGTACTAAGTATAATGAAAGTGCTTATCACAGTGTCTAGCACACAGTAGGTGCTCAATAAAATGGATCAAGTATAATTGTTGATAGTAAAATTACCATTAATAGTGTATCCAGGGAGTCCAGAGCCAGAAGAAGAAGGAACACATTGCATGGCTTCTGGGAAGGGATGAGGAAGGATTGTGTGTGTGGCTGTAATTCAGCCACAATACGTTATACCAGCCATATTCAGCGCCCTTATCTTCTAATTAGATTTTCTTATGACTTTCCTTTATTTTATCCCTCTTGGAGGATGAAAATAATCTGAAGAGTATTTTTGATTTGGTGATTCTTTGCAAAGTCCCTTATGTTCTCAGAAGGAAAAATGCCCTTTAAAATCTAATCAACAAATAAACCAGTCAGTAGGGAAGATCTCTGGAATGTAAATGAATATCTCTCTGAGGTCTCTGAGGATTACATATTTCAAAAAGACAGGGAAGCAAAGGATTAATTGTCAGTAGCGTGTCTTCTTTGCTACCAACACATTTAAAGATGCATAAAATGATAAAGATTTACAAACTATATATTCAATTAATTTTCATTTGAATGGACAATGTATCTCACTTAGACAATGTATAAAAGTTGCTGGTCTTAAATATTTTTCAAAACATGATCTTAATTTTTAATTGAACATTGGGGCAGAAGTGGGCACTTTCATGTTATTTTAAACTTAATACACATTAACTTCCCATTATGTCCCAGACAATATTAAGCACAGAAATTTTAAAATGGAGTAAAAATCAGTTCCTGCCTTGCAGGAGTTGAGTTCACAGACTAGCAGGAAATACATGTGTATACAGACCCCAAGGGTTTAATTAAGTCTAGAAGTCTGCCCTGCAAGTATAATAGGATATTTTCACCAGATTGAACTAAATCAGGAAAGGAACCCAGGAACTTCCCAAGAATCCTCAAGACAGCATTTGACTGATAGGATTATGTGAATTTGTTAGTCTCCTGTAGTGGCTCAGACCTATAGCTTGATTGCCATCTTGAACACAATGCTTGAGTGCTATCCGGGTGGAAAGAAAGCATATGGCCTTGTACAACTTACATGCCTCTATGCTCACTTGACTACCTGAAGTGGACTTGGGTTCACTGTAATCACATTATATGTTAGATATGAATAATATAATGAGTGAGCACTTACCCATTTGACTTTGTAGCCCACAGACTAATTTTTGTTACTATTTGCTTAATTCCTTTCATCTCCCTTATCCCTGGCTGTATGTCTGTTTCTAGGTAAAGTTCAAGGAGTGTTAAGTTATTCAGTCAGTCAGCAGTATTTGTTGAACACCTGCTTTGTGGCTGACACTATTTTCAAGAATGAAGAGGCAGCCTTTTGGGTAGAGCAACTGGTTATCTGCTTTGTCTGATTTGAGAGGCCCCTCTGATAGGAAGGTCCCTCTGCTACAAAAAAATATTAAATCAGTAGCTGTTGCCCTAAATTCCACCATTACAGATTCATTATTTTGATTTAACAGGCATCCTCTTTAAAATGCAAATTGCAACTTGGAGCTAGTTGATAGTCACAGAGGATTCATTAACTCTCCTCTTTATATGTTTGAAGTTTTTCATGTTAAAAATGTTTTTTCCTTAATGTTTACACTCTTTTGACCCAGTAATTTCACTTATGATCCTAAGGATATAATCTGAAACTCAAATATTTGTGCATGAAGATATTCATTGTAGCATTATTTATAATAAATGGGGAAAGAACCAAAAGAACAAAGTGGCCAATAATAGGGGAAATGATTCAGTGCATTGCAGTATACTCCTGAGCTAGAACACTATGCAACATTAAAAGTGATATTTAAGAAGGCTTTGTATAATGACGTATCACTTCCATTCATGAGTGAATAAGCTGGATTCCAAGTAGTTTATATGAATATTTTTCCAAGTGTATTAAACATTAAGACTGAGGGAAAATAGAGTTTAGGAGACAACAGAAAGCTCTGGGTGTGGCTTCTAAGGAAAGGTGCACAGGGACTGGGCACAGAATGAGGAGGCCACTTCCACACACGCTGCCCCAGCTCCAAGGTGAGCTTTTGTTCTGTCTTATTCTTAAACAAGAAGTTGAATAAACACAGTGGTAAGCAAGAGTTGACCAGGTTGGTGACATCTGCATAAATTATAAGGAGATTGCAGGATTAATGAATTCTTTGAATGGAAATGACCAATTCTAAACCTACCTGTGTCCTGGCTGTAGAGAAGTTTGTTTCTGCTATCACATTGCAGTGAGGTGCTGGTTATTAATGTTGGCAGGGAGAGTTTCTCTAGTAAACCTGTTAGGATGGCTTGAGTTTGTACCTTTCCAATTAGTCTATAAGATATGGAGAGATCTCAACCAATCACTAAAGGGACTCGGACTATAATATAATGTATTACACATATTGTAAGGAAAATACTTCATAATGTTAACAGTGATTCTCATGGGTGGATGTATGAATGATTTTCATTCACTTGCCTAAGCTTCTCTGTGTAATGTAAGTTTCTCTAATGAGAAAGAATGGATATCAGTAACCATGGGAGAAGAAATATGTAAATGCCCCTGCAGAAGTTAATTATTAATGAGCACTCACTATGGACCAGGCAGTCTATTAAGTGCTCTACATAATCTTCCCCACAAACCCATGGTGCAGCCAGTATTGCCATTCTCACTTTACATATGAAAAGAACCAAAATTTAGAGATATTGAGTATTCGGCATAGCTCACAGTGCTAAAGAAGTGGCAGCGTCACTCATCTTTCTGGTTAGAACCTGTCCTCTTAGCCACAACCCAGCACACATGCTTGCTTGCTTTCTCACAGTTATGTAAGAGCATTGCTGTAAGATAATGATCCCTTTTTAAAAAGCAGGAGGGTAGACTGAAAGTCTAAGATGTCATTACATTTCCAAATTTTTTTCTACTCTGTACAACTAGACAATTTCCCTTCCCTAACACTGGCAGGAAACTGGAGATTGACTCCCTAGAGATTTTAAAATAGAAGGTATCTGGTCTGGGACATACTGGCCATGATCATGGGCTGGAAAATCGTGCTGAAATTAGAAGATAACTTTCAAAGATAGCCCCAAACAATTCTGCTCTTCCCTATATGGTTTTGATGCTACTCCCAATGGAGTAGTATTAACTCCACTGAATCTGGGCTGGACCTATACTGCTTTGACTTATAGGATACAGAGAAAGTGATGTCCTGGGACTTCTAAGCACTGGTATTAGGAAGAGCTGTCAGCTTCCATTGTGTCCTGACAATGTACTGCCATTCTGTGAGGAAGCCCACACAGCTGCATGGAGAGGCCTACACTAAACAGAGGCTGTTTGGAAAGAGCAGTTTCAAAAGAAAGACCCAACAGCCCAGCTGAGCTCCCAGCATCAAATTGTCAGCCATGTGAGCAAGCCATCATGGAACTGGATCCTTCAGCTCTAGCTGAGCCACCCCAGTTTATATCATATGGAATAAACAAGCTGGGTTTGCTAAGCCTAGCTCAAACTGTGAATGAGTAAATATATGATTGTTTTAAAACATGATGTTTTGCAACACAGCAATAGATAGCCAAAACAAGGGGGATGAGGTGAATATGAAGTACATATAAGGACCTTTCCATCCTTCTTCCGCCATTCTGTTACCAGAATGCTGGCAAGCAGTCCTTCACCTTCTAGTAAGAAATGAAAAGTCCTCTACAGAATCAGAATAGTTGTGTTAGTTTTCTGTTGTGGCAAAACGTACTGTCTCAAAATCGGATAGCTTAAACATCAACAATTTCATGATTCTGTCAATATGCCGAGATTAGGTGGGCATTTCTTCTGCTCTGTACAGGGTTACTAGTGTTACTCATGTGGCTGCCTTCAGGGGAGAGCAGGGCAGGAGCTGGAACATTCAGGATAGCCTTACTTGTGTGTTTGGCAGTTGGTCCTTCTCTACAGAATCAGAATAGTTGCATCTATGAAACAAGAACAGGATTTCTGTAAGAAGGAACATTCTGTGAACTAATCAAAGCTGTGGGAAACTAAAAACACAATAGTAGAAAGAAAAATCTTAACAGGAAGACTAGAAGATAATGAATAAAAGTAAAGTAAATAGACAAAGAAATGAAAACTAGTAAAGAAATTAGAGGACCAGTTCAGGATGAGCAACTTCCAATTAATAAGAGTTCCAGGAAGAAATAACAGAAGGAAAGACATTATCAAGGAAAAAAATAAAGAAAAATCCCCCATATTGAAGTAGTTTGATTGCCATGAAAAAAAAACCTACTCCAAAATTCATGTTCAATGGATAAGAACAGTTCTGTATGATTTTGAAATGTCATCACTTGGTGGAAAAAATGAAACACCTACATGCTTCAGAGAGAAAAAAAAATTGATCTGTATAAAAAGGATCAGAATTGATAATGGCTTTGGATTTCACAACAGCAACACTAGAATCTACTAGAATCTGAGACAATGGAGATATGTCTTCAAAATTTAGAGATAAAATTATCCGCAGCCCAGGGTTCTATTCCTTGCCATACTAGCAATAAAGTAAGGGTAAAATAATGGCATTTTCCTACATTGAAGACCTCAAAAAATTTGTATTACATGCACCCTTTTCTCAGAAGCCTCCAGTAAGATGTTCCACCAATAAAGAGAAAGACATGGGATCCACACAGAACAGGACAGAAACCCCGGGGCGATGGTGGAGAGATTGTTAGATGACAGCCATGCACCAGGCATAGGGCATCCATTCCACAGGTGGTCAGAAGGCCATGAAGAGATTCTACAAACATGAAAATGGTAGAATGCATCATGTGTATGAATTTCTTAAGAGGGGAATTAGGCAATTGGTGGGTAATCTGAGGTTGAATTAATGACCAATACATAGAAACTAAGCAATAAAAATGACATTAATTCTAGAGGAAATGTACAGAAAAGGAAAAATAATTATACTATATGGCTCAGCTGCGCAAAATATTTGCAGTCATATATGTATGTGTAGATGTACATGTGATACCTTATCTAGCATTTTTAGCTCTTTGTGGTTAAAGAGGTAACAAAATAGATTTAGTAACCTGCATGCTGGAGCCAGAAGACTTGCATTATCTACTTGGGGCTGTTGTAGGTCAAAGGGAAAAAAAAGCTTAGGCTGGAGAAGGAAGGAAGGCCTCCCAGAGGAGTAAGTGTTCTGTATATCTTTGAGATTGACTGAATAATATTTCCCCTAAAGATAATGTACATGTACCTGATAAGCTCTCTGTAGCAAATCATAAAATATTTGAAATATAGCTGATGTTGGGCTCACAGTCTCTCTCATTTCAGAAAGCAAGTTGGCATATGTGTTTTCTGAAAGACTTCTTCCTCTCTCTGCACTGTATTTTGGGTATAGCCAGTTTGAGCTCCATTCTTTGTCCTCTTGAGATGATCGAATATAAGTGCTCACATTAATGAATGTTTAAGGCTAAAATATAACTGCAGAGTACAGGGTGATCAGAAGTTATGGGAATATTTGCAAGACTTCACAGGACAGCTTGGCTAGCAGAAAAAAAAAGTTGTTCCAAAATGTAAGGGGAGGGAGGAAATAAACATGAATATAACCATAAAGAGCAAGATAGGCTGGGTGATATTAGAGCATAGATAAAACATGGGAATTCTGAGAATATCTAAACGTAATTATTAGATTCACCTGGGGAGCTTTGACAAATACAGATTACTGGTACTCTTATTCTATAATTTAGATTCAATAGTGTAACCTGAGCCCCCCTGTCCTGGATTCAGGTGAAACCACACTGCAATCATCAGAAACAATTGTCCAAATTACTGGAAAAATTCACAGGAGGAGATGACACCATCACCATCTTCGGTAAGTAGTCCCATGGAAACATGTTGATTTGCAAGTTTTTATTTTACTCACTACTCCGCAGAGCAGGTACAGGATGAGAAACTCCCTTGCACCGACTACATGTCCACCCGCTCCACCACCCCGCGTGGTTATAGAACCTATGGAAGGAGGTATCATTAAGACGCTGGTTCCTCTATTGCTAAAAAATAATTATTATGACACAGACGTAATGGACTTGGTTTCAGATGTTTTTGCATTAGGCTATTGGAAGCAAGTAGGTGGGAGGGGGTGGGGGGAGTTGCGGAAATCGGCCCGGGAGCTTTCCGTGGTGCTGAACTAGGGAGCTGCTCCAGCCTTGACCTTCCCGGCAAGAAAGGGCTCTCAGTCTGTCCCAGACCCCGTTTTCCTTTTGTCACTCCCAGTTTCTTCCCCTTTCCTAGTACGAGTAGTAGTGATGGTGGCTCGTTTTATTTCTGTCCTAGGCGGCGGATGACCTTGGGTTGGGCTCCCCCGCTGCTTTTCCCTCTCCAGGGCGAAGGCTGATGGCCCCCAGAGCGCGGAGGGGCCGGGACTCCACCCCACCTCCGGGGCGCGCCCCGTGTCTCTCCGCGGCGCCTAGAGCGCGCCCGACCCCCTTCCTCCTCCTCGCCCGCCACCTGCTCCGCCCCCTCCTCGGCCCCGCCTGGCGCGCCGGCGGCCCCTGATCCCCGCGGCTGGAGGAGAGGGTGGGGGGGCGCGCCAAGCAACACAAAGGGCGGAGCGGCGGGAGGAGGGGGCGCCGTGCTCGGCGCGGGCGGGCGGGCGCGGCGCGGGCATGGACGCCGAGTACCCTGCGTTGGAGCCTCCGCTCTGCACCGAGCTCAAGCACCTGTGCCAGCGGCTGCAGGAGGCGTACCGGGAGCTGAAGGAGGACCTCACGCCTTTCAAAGATGACCGCTACTACAGGTAGGGGAGGCGCGGGCCGCCGGGAGAGGCGCAGATCCCGGGCTTGGGCCGCACCCCGCCGCCGCCGCCGCCCGGGACCCGGCTGCGCCCCCGGGCTTGGCGGGGTCTCGCCGCGGGGTCGCCCGCTCGTACCAGCGGGTGTCGAGCCCGGGCGAGGGGCGGCAGGGGTGGAGGGGATGTTTCTTGGGTGTTAGTTACCGGTTAACCTTCCGAGGGTCGAGGGCAAATCCGGGGAGCTGGGTTGAAGAGCTATTTTCCATTCCCCAGAAACCTGAGCTGAGTGAGGTCCTCCAATCCCGGAAAGGGACCCACGGGCCTGCGTCGTCGCTGCTTTGCCCCTCCGTTTCCCCCTCTTTTGCTGCCAGCCCCCCGCTCACGCCCTCCTGCCGCCCCGCGGGCCCGCTCAGGCCTTGCCGAGCCTTGGTTGGGGAGACGATCACTCCTCGAGCGTCAGGCGGGCAGGGTGCTGGCCCCTCCTCTGAGATGCTACGGCCCCTGGGCTTCTGTGGAAATCTCTGAAGCTGGGTTGCTGCTGAGAGTTGGAGGCAAATGGCCCTCAGGGCTGGGGGGCCCCTCCATGGAGATGTTACGGGAAGCCATGCGTCAGTACCCCAAGGAGCTCTTGGTCTGGGCTTTTCTGTCTTCATCTCTGTCCTTCTCCTGTGGCCGAAGTGAGAGCTGTGGGGACCTGGAGACCCTGCCTCAGGGCACCCGTCCCCTCCTCCCTGGGCTTGGCTGCTCTGATGGGAAGTGTGTCGATTGCCAATGGCTGGAGTCACCTGATGTGGAGTAATGAAAGGATCCCACCAGGAGTCAGGAGGAAGCCGAGATTAATTTTGTCACTGATAAACTCGGTGACCCTGAGAAGGTTACCTGCTAACCCTGCACTTCAAGCTTCCTCATGTGTAAAAAGAGAAGCTTGAGTGAGAAGGTCTGTGGAAGGTGAGGATTCTGATGGCGAGCACTGGTTTACTCACTCTGTGTTAGGGATGCAGGTGTGTGGTGACCCAGCTGTCGTTGAAATGGTGGTAGTCATTTTTGTACAACCTACTCTGTGCTCATAATCGTATGTGTTCAGAAGAACATGTATCACACTGATCAGTTCTTTGCAAAAGCCCCATGGCTTCCCACAGACTAATCAACAATTAGTCAGCAATATTGCTGACTAATATATTGCTCACAAAATTACTGAGTGAAAGAGCCATTTAAAAAGCAATCTAGTCCCAAGATTGTAGGCATAGCTTTTGAAGGAGTCCCACAATCTGTCTAATGCATCCTCCTGGGAGACCTGGCAGTATGGTCGAACAAAACAACAAACCACAGTTTCAAACCTTATTAAAATCGTATAGTCCAATCTCCTTTCCCATTATTTTTCCCCCAGCTGTTTTTTTCCATATATTATTTTTCTTGGGACCATTTATTTGGCAAAGGAACTAGTGAATAGCTCAATGGTCTTAATTCAAGCAGCAGAGAAGAGAACAAAGCCACGTCACTGATTAATCCACAACTGTACCCCCCTTTATTCAATCAGTAGTTATTGAGCACTTCCTATGTTCCTGCTATCATTCTAGGGGGCACAGGGTTCCTGATGTCATGGGGTTTATAGGTAATAAACAAATGATTTCATATTGCAGTGAATGCGGGGAAGGTAACAAACCAGGTGACATGACAAAGAGTGATGGGGGTGCTACTTCGGAAAAAGTGGCCAGGGAAGGCTCTTTGAGAAGCTGACTTTTGACTGAGAACTGACAAATGAGTTGCTCACTAGACAAAGATATGGGGAGAAAAGTTTCAGAAGAGAAAGGACAAGTGCAAAGTTCCTGAGGCCATAAAAACGTGGTACGGTAGTCCCCAGTATCTGCAGGGGATGTGTTCCAAGGTCCCCAGAGGATACCTCACCATAGGTAGTACCGAACCCTATATATACTATGTTTTTTCCTATTCATATATACTTGTGCTAAGGTTTGATTTATAAACTAGGCATAAGAGATTAATAACAATAACTAAAAATAGAATTATAACAGTATAATAAATGTTATGTGAATGTGTTTTCTCTCAGAATATCATATTTTGTCACTCAAGAAGGTACTCACCCTTCTTGTGATGATGTAGGATGATAAAATGCCCGTGTGATGAGATGAAGTGAGGGAATGACGTAGGCAGTGAGTGATGGGGTACCGTGAGGTAGTATTTGGCTACTTCTGACCTTCTGACCATATGTCAGAGGGAGGATCATCTGCTTCTGGATTACAGTTGACGACAGGTAACTGAAACCCTGAAAAATGAAACTGCCAATAAGGAGAGACTACTGTATGTTCAAGGAGCAGACAGAAGACCAGCAAGTCTGGAGCATAATGGTCATATGGAGCCTTGAAGGCTAGACTAAGGTATATGGATTTCATTAGAATTCCAGGGTGAAGCCATTGGAGAGTTTTAAGTGGGAGAAAGGACATGAGCAGTTTGGCTGCCTGTCCGGCAGCAAGCATTTGAATCTTTGCTCTAGAAGCAACTTCATTAATGGGTTGGATCTTGAAGACCATGAATTCATCATGGTTGGAAGGGGACAGTGATGAGTTCTGCCGCCACCGTGGGAACAAGTAGTCTGCAGAATGCGTTACTGTGTGTCGGCAGAGCATTTAGGCTGAGTCACAAAGACTGTTTTATAGGGAGATGTTTTAGGTCACTTGAACTGTCTTCTGCTCCATTGAATTTTTGTACCAATGGGTAGTACTTTTGCAAAACTAGGTGAAATACTCTTGGGTTTCCAAGTTGGGAAGCTGATAGTTACAGCTCCTGCATCTGTTTGGCTAGAAGATGAACTTGCTACTATAACTTTCGTTCCTGTGTTCTCACCATCTTCATTTCCTCATTGGTGATCTATGACTAAAAGACGCAAATCTTTTTTCCTTGGAGGAGAGGACCTCCTCATGTGGCTGACAGTTCCCTCCTAGTGAGGCACAGGGGGAAGCAGCTGCTGATGCTCTGTTTACAAAAGATAGCTGGCCCCTCCCTTTGTTGGCATGGCTATTTGCATATTAGCTACAGAATTTAGCATCACTGAAAAAAAAGTGGCAGTTATGTGATCAAAGGACTCACAGTCATTTTCACAAACTGAGACATGACAGTTGTACTGCCTGCTAGGAAAGGGGGTGTTGGCCTGGGGTGGTGGAAAAGTGGTGGGCTTGGCTTGTGAAATTCTGGGTCCTAATCTCCACTCTACCCTTTGCTCACTCCTGGGCCTTGGGCAAATCATTGTATTTCACTGAGGATCAGTTTCAATAGCAAAAAAATGAAGCAAGCATGTTGTGAGGCTCAAGTGTTTTATGAAGGTAACACTGGAGATGCTTTCTGATACAGATAACAGAAAAAGCAAAGAAACCTGCCGGAACAATAACATAATGTCAAGCTGTTGATCCAGCAGCTTAATGATGTCATCATATCCTTTCTTTTTACTTGGTAGCAATTGGCCACTAATAATCATGTGGGCTCTTGTTTCCCATTTACATTCATCAGGAGAACTGGCTGGCTTTCTATACTCTCTAAAAGAAGGAATAACTTGAGGCCCATAGGAGAACTGCTTGCATCTCCCCTATACCCCACTAAAATGGTGATAATGAAGAAGACAGACATGTGTTCTTAAGGACATGGAACTTTCATACACTGCAGATCAGAAAGTAAACTGGTACAATCACTGTGGAAAACTTTTTGGCAGTTATCTCCTAAAATTTAACATACATATTCCCTTTGTCCCATCAATTCCTGTTAGGTATATATCCTACAGAAATGCATATATATGTCCATGAGCAGACAGGGACTAAAATATTCATAGTAGCACAATTTTTAATATTCTTAAACTGGAAATTAACCAGATACTCATCAACAAGGGAACGTATAAATTTGGCTTATTCCACAACAGAATAATATTCAGCAATAAAAATAAACAACATATAAGTACACACAATAAAGATAAGTCTCATACATATATAATCTGATCAAAAGAAGCCAGACACAAAGAGTACATACTGTTTAATTTCACTTATACAGAAAATTGAAACAGGCAAAATGACTCTACACTGTTGGAAGTCAGGATAGTGTTTACTCTTAAGGGGACAGTGAATAGAAGGGGGTAGGAGAGATTTTTCTGGCTGCTGGTAAAATTTTCCTTCCTGATTTGTATGTTGGTTACACAGGTATTTTCAGTTTGTGAATGTTTAGCAAGCTATACATGTGATGTGTGTAACTTTTCTGCATATGTATGATGCTTCATTAAAAAGCTTAAAAGAATGCAAAATGGTGTAGCCACTATGGAAAATGTATGGAGGGTCCTAAAAAATTAAAACCAAGACTACCATATGATCCAGCAATTCTATTTCTGGATATTACCCTAAGAAAATGAAAACCCTAATTCAAAATGATATATGCATCCCTATGTTCACTGTACAATAGCCAAGATGTGGAAGCAACCTAAGGGTCCATTCATAGATGAATGGATAAAGTGTGAGATACACACACACACACACACACACACACACACACACACACACACACAACACGAGTATTACTCAGTTAAAGAATGAAATCTTTTTGTGAAGACATGGATGGGCTTAGGGGGCATTATGCTAAATGAATAATGTATGATTTCACTTATATGTGGAACCTAAAAAACAAAACAAATGAACCAAAAAAACAGAAACAGATTCATAAACACAGAGAACAGCCTGGTGGTTGCCAGAGGGGAGAGGGTGAAGGGGTGGGCAAAAGAGGTGACGGGGCATAAAGGATATAAATTTCCAGTAATAAAATAGATAAGACATAGAGATGCAAAGTACGGCATAGGGAATATAGTTAATAATATTGTAACAATTTGTATGGTGACAGGTGGAAGCTAGATTTATTGTGGTGATAGCTTCGTAATGTATATGTATGTGTGTGTGTGTATATATATATATATATACACACACACACACATATATATATATATATATGTAATATCATGTGTCAACTACACAACAATTAAAAAATTAGAAGAAAAAGAACTCCTGTGTCTCATTGATGGTATCAGGGCATTTGGTCTTTCTTAAGCACTTAACCCCAGGCGGATGGAATTACACTTAGGCAAATCAGAGCGCCCCAGGAGCAGAGGGTGGAGTCAGTTTCCCAGGACGCCTAGGTCTTCTAGTGAGGAGGGGTAGATAGCGGTACCAGAGTGGGGTGCTGTTAGGAAAACGATGTGGGGAATAGATGCTGGGTAGGCAATCAACTGTGTCCATGACATAAATGGCGAAGGGCTAATGAAATGTGGACACATGCTCCTTTAGAGCTCAGCTCTCAGAGACTTTGAGGCTGGCTATTTTGTTGATCTATACTTTGTTTCCTGTGTTGCTTTACTTCAGTAAAATGAGGGCTTGAGTTTTCTTGGCCAGTGGAGTGATGCTTAGGGGTGCCCTCACTCAAGAGGCTTTTGGAAGCAATGTTTAATCACCTTGGTGAATTCTTCAGGGCCTGGGGACTGGCCCTCAGTCTTGCTGGTCTAATTTAGCCAGCACAGCAAGAGAAGAACCTGTGTTCAGTGCAGGCTTCAGATTAATCAGACACTGGGCTGATGTACAGAGGCAGAATGCCAGTTTATTGAATTGTCTGGTGTAGATCCATGAGAAGACAGATAGGGGCATGAATGACATCAGAGCTGGGAGGATTAGTTAGGTCAGGGTTTCTCAGTGCTGCGCATACATCAGAATCACTTGTGAGGAGCTTTTAAAAATGCAGATGCCCATGTCCTACCCTCAAGGATTCTGATTTAATTGACCTGGGTTGGACCTCCGCCAGGATGCAGAACCCTGAGGGGTGAGTGGGATGTCAGCGAGCACCAGGCTGAGAGCCCAGTGCATCCTCTCAGTGGGGTGGACTTCTCGTAGGGACAGGGGTATTGGAAGTCTAGTCAAGACTCCCTGTCCACCACACAAGCTCAGTGGCCACTGTCAGCAGTCACCTTGGTTGATTCCAATTGCTCACACAGCAGCACCAACTCCGGCCCCTCCTTGGCCCACCATGGGAGATGTCCCCCTGTGCCATGTCACTGCTCTAATGCTCTGCTCCTTGGTGAAGGATTCTAAACACATACGGGCACCTTCTTAGCTGCAGAGCTAAGCCCCCACTTTAAAAATACCGCATAACTGCTGCTTTTTTTTTCAGAATGCATGTGTCCATCAGGTGCTTTGAGTTCAAGCCCAGGAGGCCTGAGAGAGGGCAGCCTGCAGGGTGGAGTGA
The DNA here is from genome assembly GCF_040802235.1 of Manis javanica. Taxonomy (NCBI): domain Eukaryota; kingdom Metazoa; phylum Chordata; class Mammalia; order Pholidota; family Manidae; genus Manis; species Manis javanica. The sequence goes on from NC_133168.1 coordinate 72,892,654, forward strand.
GGCTTTATCCCCCTTCTGTATGCGTATGTGCACCATGGCTGTTACTTGCTTCTTTCTTAGCTGGGGCTTCTCTGCTGAGCAGCTGTCTACTCTGTCCCCATCACTGAGGCATGATGAAAGTACACTTAGCCTCAGACTTGAACCATACCTCCCCAGGGGAGTGGTAGCCTTCCGGGACCTGCAGCTCCCACCAGACCCATTTCATGGTGCTTTGTTTCATTTGTCATTTGGTGTTTCCAGGTTGCACAACTCTGTGATTAAGGGATATCCACAATGCTTTGAACTGGCCTGTAGTATCTGTATTGCACTTGGATTTCAAACAACAGAGGGGCTCTGCACTTATTGGGGCTCTTTGTGGTGGTTCACCCAATCGTGATGAGTTTTATGTGTACCTCAGTGTAGGCAGAGCTATGGGTCGTGCAGCAGAGTTGTTTAATTCTTTTCTCTCTAAAGCTACTTATTGCTCTGAATGGAGAGGGAAATATAAAGAGATTCATTTCCTGGCAAGAAGAGCAGGTAAAAGCACTCAACCCTCTGCTCTCCGGGGCCGGTCATCGTTCAGCTGCAGCCCTGACTGAGCTCTTGGCCATTTATGGCAAAATGTGGATCATATTTGTGCAGCTTGGTTTGCTGTATAGAAAGTGGCTTGGGTGGAGGGCTGGACCCCTGCTGGAGGCGAGCTCTGAAGCTGAGAGGCTGGCCCTGGGTGAGCCGGCCAGACCCTGGCATGTGCTGCCTATGGAATGGGGGACCACGGGCGGGCGGGGGGCACCGGCCAGCCTGCTCTGTCTCCTAGCGAATGAGGAAGCCAAACTAACTCAGGAAGAATGCCATGACCTGAGGACAGCTGTGTTCCTTCAGTTCCTTTTAACACACTTTAAGTTCCTTTTGCTGTATTTGCTCACGGGGCAGCGCTCTAACAAAGTCACGTTGATGTCCAACCACCACGCCTTGTGAGGGCCTGAAGACAGGCTTCTTTTTCTATGGTAAGATGATTACCACTTACCTCGGTTTATCTGTCTGGCACTTCCGATGCGTAACCCCCTGCTTTTGAGTGAAGAGAGACCTCACTTTTGGATTCAGGCCAACAAAGATTATTTGAAAGTCAATTTGGAAAGGGCAAGCACGTCCGCTGCCCAGTGATGAATGGCCCAGGAACTACACCCCTGGCATCTTCTGACGGCTGTGCATCTCAGCTTCCTGTAGGATGGAATGCAAAATCAAACACTGTTCCTTCAGGTTGCAGTAGGAATGGTGACTTTGCTGTAGTTTTTGTTGAAAGCAATGTTAGGGTATTGATTGTCACTGTAGAGATATGGTGTGACAGCATTTAAGAACATTGGTTGCAAGTGTTAATTTCAGCCAAAAAGAAGGAATTTATTATAAAGATACAGGGATCATTGACAGAAGCGAAGGGCAAAAATGCCACTGGGCCTCAGGAAGGAGCTGGAATGGGCTCAGCACAGATTCCACAGGTCCATCTTGTTAAGCTCTCTTACCATGCCCCAAAGCACTGGTTATCACATTGGCTGCACACTGGAATCCTTTAGAGAGCTTTGAAAATGACGGATCCCAAAGCACTACTGATTTAATTGGTTTGAGGTTCATCTTGGACACTGGGGCTTAGGATAGCTCTCCAAATGATTCTAAATTCAACAAACATGAGACCTGTTATCCTAAACTGATTTGTTCCTCTGTTCTTTGTCTCAGCTGCCTGGGTGCCCCCAGTCTCCTCTGTGCTCTGTGCTGCTTGGGTGCAGGAGGAAGTCGCCACCAGGCAGGCACCAATGGAAGTCGTCCTTAATGTGAGATGACGGACCTCAGTTCTGGGGCCTCAACGAAGCCTGGAAATCCTGCTAGGTCTTCCCGGGCCACTCATTTCCCATCTTTGCAATAATTTTAAAACTTCTCCATTTTTCTGTACTGGGTCCGGTTGACAGGCCCCTATACCCTCTGTGCCCTGCCCACATCCACCCATCCCACCCCCATGTGCCTCTGCCTTGTTTCGTCACCTGTGTTAGCCTCATGAAGGTTCTTATAGTTCCCGGGCTCTGCTGCCTCTGCCCCAGAGACCCAGGAGGCCCCGCTACTGGCTGACGGGGAGGCTCGTTCATCCCACCCCTGCTGGACTGGTACCCATAGTTCCCCAGGCTGCTGGCAGGGGCCAGGACACAACCCGCATGTGCAGGTCAGACTCTGAGCCGTGAGAGGCAGACGGCAGGACAGAGCCCCCAGTCTGTTTGCAGACATGGTTGTTTCTGTCCATCTCTGGAGCTGTCCTGCAAGACCCGAGCACCCAGCTCTGTGGGTTGTTGGTCGGGAAGATGTGGGCAGCTTGTGCTCCCTGGAACTTCCTCTCCTGAGTCCCAGCCGCACTTCATCCTCTTTGGTCTCTTGTTTCCCAGAGACCATCCCTGCTCCCCATCAAGGGAACAAGGAAACTTTGGTCTCAGGTTCGGTTTTCCAGGGAGCCAAGCTAAGATGTTACGCACACATCAAGACAATTTTGCCAGTAATTCATAGGAAATATACAGGCCAGATATAGGGTGACCAACTGTCCTGGTTTGCCTGGGACTCGGGGTCCCAGGATGTGGGACTTCCTGGGTTCAAACCAGAGAAGCCTCAGGAGAGCCCGGATCACACCTCTCTAGCCAGAAGGCAGGCGCACGCTCAGCTCCCTGCCTCCAGATGAGACACTGGCTGCTCCTCAGCCCCCTTCCCTTCCCTTCCATGGGGAGGTATTCCCCAGTCTCTAAACTCTTAGAAAACACAGTATATTACCAGTCACCTAACCAATCCCACTGTCATTCATTCGCTACAGACGCGTCGGGTGTCTTTCTGTACCAGGCCAGGTCCCAGGCCCTGGAAAGATGAGGACAAATGAAGGCCAGCATGGCAAGGGCATAGGGGATGGTGGTGGCAGTGCCCTGTTCACATGCCAAGAATAAAATAAAAGGCATGTTTCAGTCAAATACATTGGGACAGATACTTAAAAACCCCTAAACTACCAAAGGCAAAGAGGTGAAGGGCACAGTGTGCTGGGCATTAGTTCCTAATAGTGGAGAAGCATAGGGGCCTGTGAGTAAGGGCTGTGCCATGGGAGAGCGTGGGAGGGCTGGGGGTGGGCACAGGGGTGGGAGAGCCAGGGCAGGTGCACCAGCTTCTACTCACTGGGCTTCACTACTGCAAGTACCAGAAACCAACAGGCACAACAAAAAAAGAGGGCCTTTTAATGGTGCTGAGAGGATAGAACGAGATCATTTATGTAAACTCCTTAGCACGGCTGTAAACTTTAAAGTGAGTCTAGGAGCTGTGTGTATAGTTATTTTGCTTTTGGAGAAGAACACAGAGGAAGCAAACGTGTAGCCAGCCTCCAAAGAACCACCCCTCCCAGGGCCATGCTCTTGTGTTGTCCCTTGCCCTTGGAGCTGGGCTGGCTCTGTGTTCTCACCAACAGAATGAGAAGTATGATGCTGAGTGACACGTGAATTCAGTTATAAGAAGCCCTGCAGCTTCTGCTCAAGTGTCTTAGAGCATGTTTGAAGTCTGTCTTCCTGAGACCTGTGAGGAACCACAAGCTAGCTGCGTGGAGAAGTCACACAGAGAAAGATGCCCAGCCAGCCCCCAGCCTCCCAGCCATTGCCACTCAGGTACCAGATGTGAGTGAGAATGCTGTTTCGGATGTCAAGCACAGTTGAGCCTGCAGATGGCTGCAGCCCCACAGGTCATATCCCTGCATTCACAGGGAGTCCCCAGCAAGAACCACCCAGCTGGGCTCAGTCAACACACAGAACCACTAGACAGTAAACTATTCTTTCAAGCCACCATGGTAGGTGCCCAAGATGGCTCCCAGCGACCCCCATCTCCTGGTATTCATGCCCTTGCATGATCCCAACCCCTCAAGTGTTGAGTGGACCTACAATTTGCTTCTAAAGAAATAACACAGAAAAAGAGATAGGCTATTGCTTTTGGAAGCGATGGAAAGTGGTTTCTATCTTGCTGTCATTTTCTCTGGTTCCTCTCACGTACTCACTTGGATGAAGCAAAGCTCCATGTCAGAAGCTGCCCTGTGGAGAGCCCAAGGCAAGGAACTGAGAGTGGTCTCCCCTCAACAGGCCACGAGGCACCAGATTCTGCCAACAACCACGTGCCTGAGCTTGGAGGCAGACCATTCCCCTCTCTGTAACTTCAGCCCAGGCTGACACCCATCCTGCAGCCTGTGAGAGAGCCTGAGCCAAGGGACCCAGGTAGCTGTGTCCAGATGCCTGACCCTCAAAAACTGCAAGATTGTAAATATTGTTTCAAACCACCAGGTTCTGGATGAATTTGTTATGTAGCAACAGATAACTAATACAGCTACTGCATGTGGGGGTAGCTTGTTATGCAATAATAAATAATGGGAACAGGTACAATGATAAGAAAACAAAAACAACAGCCTTATACTGTTAGCAACTGCTGAATGGAATGTCTGTGTTCCTAGCATTACTAAACTTGATAAGCAAGATAAAGCATTTGGACCCTGGCTTCTAATGATCAGCTAACAAGTAAAGAAGACAATGCAAAGTAAGTTTCCATATTTGGTACAACAAGGTGACCAGAAAGGTCCAAGTCTTCATTCGAATGATAGGAGGGGGTTTGGGGGAGGGCAGCATGGTGAGAGAACTGAGTCCCTGGTGGAAGTAGCTCAGTTCATGCTCTGCTTACTGGGGAGGGGATGAGTCAGCTGAAGATGGGTATCCAAGAGCTGTCAAAGCCCAAGCCAAGACATGTTGCTAACATCGACTGTCACCAACTATCATCCTGCTTAAGGGGGAGTCAGGACTGTGGGATTTTCCTGCCTTGGAACAGAGAATAGCCAATTAGCCTTACTGGTACTGAATTCTTTTATATTCTCTGCCCTGAATATGTACGTCAATTTTCTTTTTTAAGAAATCTTCCACTTAGGGGTGTTATAGACTGAATGTTTGTGTTGTCCCCACTCCCCATCCATATGTTGAAGCCCTAACACTCAGGGGGCTGTATTTGAAGTAAGGAAATAATTAAAGTTTAATGAGGTCATCTGCTACGATGAATGACTTGTGAGATGAGACACCCGGGAGCTCAAGCTCTTTTCTTTCATCCCTGTGCCACAGAAGGGCTGTGTGCGCACGCAGAGAGAGGCCGCTGTCTGTGAGCCAGGGAGAGGGCTCTCGCCGGAAACTGAATTGAACAGCATCTTCATTTTAGACTTCTGGCCTCTAGAACTGTGAGAAAATAGATTTTTTGTGTGTAAGCCACTCAGTCTGTGGTATTGTGTTATGGCAGTCCAAGGTGACACAATGCGGTAGGGAAATTGGAATAAACTGTTCTGTTTCATTCCTATGTAACTCAGTGCCCAACTAGAGCATGTGTAATCAGTGTTAGCCGTTACTGATTATTGATAAGATAGGTGAGGAGCTCACATGAGTGTATCTACAACTTGCCAGGCAAGCGTTAGGTGTTCCACTGGGAAGTCGTCCTGAGCCCTTTGCAATGAGATCTGATTTCCTAGGCTATCACCAGCGTTTGCAGACGGGCCTCTGCAAATGTTGCTGTCAACTTTGAAAAATAGTGGTGAGTGGGAGTCAGCAAATGACAGCCTGTGGACTTGACTTTGGTCCTGTTCCAGAAGGAAATTATATAAAAGGATGATTTGTTGGCCCTTAGAAAATGAACATTAGGTATGAGTAGGGTTTTTTTAAGAGTAGGTGGTATGAGATCAATCTAATTTCTGACATCTTGATTCTTTTTGAAACAAGGTGGGGTTTCAAACACTTACACAGTCACCCATGGGTCAAAATTGCCAATTAAATGGCATTACTGGTATATATGGATTTTGGAAGGCTTTAAAATAAGCACATAATTGATAAATGTGCCTTTGATATTAGAAAGACTGCAACTGGTGGCCTGTTTTACTCAGCCTCTGCTGGTCACCACGACCCCATCATATTCTTCAAAGCTTGGGACAAGAGCTTTAGAAGAGCACGGGCTTGGGGTCAGTCGTCCTGGGTTCTTATCAGTAGCCTTATCCTGAGACAGTCACTTAACCACTCTAAGGCCTCAGTTTCCTGTCTATAAGGTAAGGATAAAGGCCACTGATAATGCATCCCATTAAGAGAAATCCGGGGCTAAGGCCTTAGGCTTTGCAGGGGCTCAGTAACTGCTGGTTAATGCTCACTGGATAGCGTGACCCCGAGCAGGGAGCCCAGGAAGCGTCAAGACAATGGCATAATAGGCCAAATGGGCTGAAGCTAACAAAGTAAGAACTTATTCTCAGGCTGATACAGACCTCCTCTGAAATGCATTCCTGAGCTTAAAGAGGAAGCTTGCCAAAACAAGCATGCTCAGAGGTAGGAGCCTGGAGGGGACCTGGAGTCTCACGTGAGGAATGGCTGACTGATTTAGACAAGCTTTCTCAGAGCCCTTTGCCATATACACTGTCACTGCTAGTGATGTATTGGTAATTAGGGCTAGGAGAGCCCTTCCATGTCCTTTTCCATTGCAGTTCTAACTATGTCATTATTTGGTTACTATTTGGGGGCTATGCCCATCAGTAGAAGGTGAGTCCCCAGAGGATGAGGACTTGTCTGTGTTTTTACATTGTATCTACAGAGCTGAGAGGGGTGCTCAGCATGTTGGTAAAACAGACAAATGATAAAAAGACAGATCTAAAGATGCTGGACAATAGATCAAGGGAGGACCATAGGGAGAAGTTACCAGGAGGCAGCTTGGGCCTGAGAGATGTCAACTCTTGTTAAAACCCAGAGTCACATGAAAACAGCTAGGGACCTGGAAGATGTCTCAGCAGAGGCCTGGCAGCAGGCGTTTCTGCACCAGACGAGCTACTACAGATCAGAGGGGAGAACTGGCTGCCTCTGGAAACGTGTTTAGTCCTCTCAGAGCTGTAAGTGTCGTTGTGAATTAGTTTCTAACATTTTAGAATCGGGAGGTATGACATGAAAGTCCTATTTGAAGTCCAACTCTTTTAGAGTGCTAACCCTCTGAGTGCGTGCCCCCTCTCCAGTTCCCTGTACCTCCCTGCAGCCCTGGCGGTTATGGCCTCTGGTCTTGTGCCATGAAGAGCCCTTTCCCTCCAAGCGTCTATGCAAAGAATTCGATAATCGTTTATTATCATTCCTGTAAGAGTAGCAGTTTAGGATTGAGTGCTGATGGAATTTCTTGTCATAATTACTCCGTATTCCCCCTCCCTCCAACTTCCTAAGTCCCCTCACTCTCCAGATCAGCCCAAACATCCTACGTTCTCTCTCCCTACCCCGAACCCCCTCCCAGGTGAGTTAGCTGCCCTTCCTCATGGCTGCTGGAGCAATCTGTGCTTGTCACACTTCCTTTTGGTAACTTACTTTGAGAGGGCAGGAACCTTACTGTATTCGTGTTATCTTATGGCCAATGCCGCGCGCTTGTTGACAGCTAGGGGCATGCATGAGGATACTTTAGGAAGGGAGCTTGAGTCTTTCATTTTCCTCATTCACATTGACTTTAACATGGGGACAGGGGACATATTGACAATTGACATATGCTCCAGAGAGAATCTTGGAAATATCCAAACTGCAGCTCTCATCTGCTCTTGAGTACAGAAAGGTAGGATCCTAAATCAAGAAAATGCTTTTGGTCAGCTGATCTCCACTGTGTAGAAACAACTAGCCCGACACTTAACTCCTGTCGCAGCACCTTAGCAGGACCAGGACCTCCCGTCAGTTACACTTTCACCTCTATGGGATGTGGGATGTGGGTTCCTCACCTGCATCTTTCCGGGCAGACAGAGCTTGTACTGGGGATGCAAAATCTGCCTGCTTTGGTGGCTCTGGTCTAGAAAAGGTTTGCAGAAGCTACCAGAAAGAGCTGGGGAAGCTCACCTGTCACAAGACTTTTTGCGAATACAGACAATTACAGATCCAGAAAAATGCAAACACCCAGTATCTTTCAGACAAGTGCAGGGTGTTTATAGACTCCCAGGGCCTGTTTTGCGGCAGGATTAAGACGCCCTGGAGCCAGGAGGTGAATGAATGAATGCGCCGTCGCCTTGGCTAGGGACAAGGAGTAAGGGTTCAATCATTGTTGTATTATGACTCCTTGGCTGAGCCCTTTCAGCCCCCCAGGGCCGGCCTCTGTGCTACAGGGGCGCGGGAGCGTTGGAGCGCCGCGGGGTCGCCCTAACCCGGCAGGAAGCTCCCCGCGCGCGCCCCCAGTCTCCGGGCCAGCCCGCCGCCCCCGCCCGCACGCCCCTCCCCCGCCGCGCAGGCCGCTTCCGCGCACGTGACGGCGGCGGCGGCGCGTCGCGCTCTGACGAGTTCGCGGGCCCGGCAGCTCCGCGGCCGCTGTCGCTCGGCTTGCGGCTGTGGCTGCCGCGGTGCTGTGGACGCCGGGCAGGCTCGGGGCACGCGCCGGGCGCCGCGATGGAACCGTGAGTGCCGGGCGGCGGGGGCGGCGGGGGTCCCCGGGGCGCGGGGCCTGGAGGTAGGCCCTCCGCCCCCTCGGGGCTCGGGGTACCCGGAGGCTCGGTGCGCTGACTCGGCGCAGGGGTCCCACCGGCCTGCCCGCGGGCGGGAGTGAGCAGTGGAGGCAGGTCGGGCTTCCCGGACGGCCGTTTCCGGAGCGCACCCAGGAGGTCAGCTCTGGCCCTGCTCACCGTGAGAACCGGGGCATCCCCGTCCCTCCCCAGGGCAGCTCTGGCGGCTTGGCTGAGGGGTCTGCCCCTCCCGGACCCCTCTCGCCGTCCTCCCTGGGGCAGCCCCGGCCCGGCCTCCTCTCTGGGAAGGCGGTGGCCCTCTTCATCACCTCTATTAAAAGCAGCCAGAGCGCCCCACTCAGCTTTTGGGGATCTAGCCCTGCGTTTTGATTATGTTGGCACGTTGGGAGCCTGCCACAGCCTCTTTAGATCTCTGGGATACTGCGTTTTATGAGTTTTACAATCTGCTGACTTTGGGCCTTATTACTCTGTGAAGTGAAGGGTTTTAATGAGGAAAAGCGTGTCCACCGCCCCATGGACGCCATCCCTAAAGCTTGCTTTTGACGCAGTAGAGTCACCTGGGTGTTCCCCCAGCGGGCATCTGCAAAAGAAGAAAGAATCAAGTTTAGCCCTTGAGTTGCAAAGTCAGGGAAAAGGAACGCCTGGGGTCTGCGGTGTGGAGCCCCGTCTGGGGCAGGAGCTTGGAGAGCGACTTCCACAATTGCAGGCAGCCTTGAGACAGGGCTGTGTGAGCTTCTCTGTGTGTTTGGGGTTTTAGAGGTGGAAGGGATTTACATTAGACCTCTGCTGAATTCCCTGGCTGTGGACATAGAGACGTAAGTTCCGGGTGGTGGTGTCTGAATGCAAACATGACGGAAGGGAAGTTTTTCCTCCTGTTTCTTCAGAAGTTCTGGTTTTGGTTGATCACTTTAGCACAGCATAAGAAACCAGACTAGCATAAATTGTGAGTCCGAGGTGGATGTTAAGGGTCTTTCTTTTAATTAATCCCCATGCCGAGGTGGTTAGGAGTACTGCCTCTGTACAGCTCTGGGGGGCATCATTCATTTACTGTATATGTGAACAGTACCCTTGGATTTCCGCATGGAGGTACCTTCTGGAGTTGTGCAAAGTGGTGACCCTGTAGCAGTGACAACGAGCATGTTTTAGGAGGTTCCCTCACATACAGAGTCAGCAGGGGTCCGCACAGCACAGCAGCCCCAGGTGGTGTGTGCTGGTGTTTTCCCTCTTACCAGGACATAGAGAGTTTGAAGTGTGAGCGTTAGCCAGGACTGCAGTCTGGGTCTCCGGCAGGAATCCTGTGTTGTCTGCTCCAGGACAGGGAACTGGACCAAGCCGAGCTCATAGGTAAAGGAGGAGTTGCAAAACCACAGTTTGAACGAAGGATTTTAGTGGTATATTTGCATTTCTCCAGCTGTGGAGTTGTGGGCAGCACAGATGCTCTCCAGGAAGCAGTGCTGCAGGCTCTGTGGAACAAGCCCTGGGCAGTGGGATGCAGTTATCTGGATGTCAGCCAGCCACCCACTGTCGTCCAGCATTCAGAATGGCATGGACCTGGAAGTCAGAAAAAGTATTCAGCAGCACATTAAAATTCTAGAAGAAAACAAGCCTGAAGATTTGAAGCATGTATAGGACTTAGATGCCAAGTAGGGTCAGAGTGTTCTTGTTGGCAGATGTGACATACCCCCATGTCAGAAAGGTGAGAAGTGACAGAAACAAGGAGAAAAGTTGGGGAAAGAAGAGCTTTGGAGAATGGAAGAGAGCAGAGCAGGCCAGAGGAGCCCAGCACGAGATCTGTTGCCCTGCAGATCCTGGCACTGTGGCCTCCCTGCTCACCTGCTGCCCAGCCTACTCTTTTTCAAAGGGCAGGAGAAATTGCCATCAAAACCAGTTGGAGTACAGAGCTCCAAGTTCCTAAAGCTTTACTCAGGTTTCCTGCGAATTCCGTTCCTTTTCTGATAAGGACAACAAAGTGAGAGATTCCTGGAGTTCAGGAGGAGGGACACTAGGGCATGTCTCAAACACTTGTTAACGTGACTTCCTGTCTGAGCTGCAGGGCTACACGAAAGAGTTGAAGTTTCTCGCGTTCATTTGTTGCTGTGCTCTTACTGTAGCATTCTCTGCAAATTTAAATAAGGGTGGTGGTGTGCGTGTGTCTTGCTTGGTATTTTCAACCTTGAAGAGTGCACTTTACATGCCTTTTTCATCCTGGCTGCATTTAAGTGTAGAATTGTATTAGTTAGACTCCTCTTCTGCCAGCAGTGAAGGGGTGGCACACATTAGCACAGTGGAGCCCTGCAGTGGTTTGTGTCCCAGCTCTTCTGAGTGACTCACTGCTGGAAGGGACACCAGGCCTAGGTCAGTATCCCATTCCTGCAACTCTAGGGTTATTTAGGATTGCATCTCTTAGAATAATTTTTTTTTCTGAAACTATCTCAAGAGCTAATAAAAGATAACAGTGTTTGCTCTGTACCAGAACACTTTATATACATCATTTCATGTAATCCTCACAGCTGCCTTCACGAAGTTTCTTGTCATCCCCATTTCACAAAATGAGGAGACTGAAGTACAGAGAAGTTGAGGGAGTTCCTCAAGGTTGCAGCTAGTGAAGTCACAGAACAGAGACTGAAACCTGGATAGTTGGCTACAGAGCCACACTTTTGACATATGTTCTACTGTCTGTCAGTAACAGCTGGCAATGACAGAGCACTCAGCAATGGCGTGCAGGCAATAACTCATTTAATTGGCACAGCAACCCTAGGGGGTGAAATTTATGGTTCAGGAGCCAGAGGTCCCTAGAGGTGAGTGGTCCCTGTGGTTGGTAGGGGAGGGGCCTTCCAACCCACACAGTTGGCCTCCAGATTCCTAGTTCTTAACCACTACCAGGCAGCACCGCCCCTCACCAGCACACTGCCTGTGCTGACCCGCATGCGGCCTGCTTTGTTGCTCTGTTGGCCCTGGGAAGGGTATGTGATGGCCTGACGTGCACGTTCCTGGGTGTGAGTTGCTGGCCTCGCAGCCTGACAAGGATACACATGAAGTCACGGCTCCTTGAGGAGCTGAGACCAGTGTTCATTAAAACACATTTTGAGGTTTTGGGCCTTGAATGTTTGCATAATGGCTTTTCTGCATAGCTACAGGTAAATTTTTTCTAATATATTCCAGTTGATTGATTGAAATTTCAGAGTTCCTGTTCTTACCCTCGGAATTTCTTCTCAAAACCCACTAGATGGAAGATTTGAAAAGGAAAGATTTTGGTGAGGGGGCCAAAGAGTGAGGGAGTGGTGGTCCTTTTTTCGGCCCCTGACCTTGTGGGTTCAAATGCCACCTCCACCTCTTGCTGACTGGGACCTCAGAGGGTGTATACTTACCCCCAGCCTCTATTTTCCCATATGTAAAATGGACTGGTAGTAGGGAAGTACCTGACTTGGTACCAGAATGCCGGCTCTTCTGGCCCTTTCCTTCAGTTGGGTTCTGATATGGATGAGGGGAGATTTTATACAGTGGGTCTTCAGGGATATTGGTAGGATGAAAACTGAGATTTTTATTAAAAGAAAAAGTAGGGGGAGGGGAAAAGCACAACTATTACAACTGTAGCTAACATGATTGAGTTCTTCCTGTATGCTTTCTCTCCTTTGCTAAGCCCTTCATTACTTCATTTGTGTCCTCAGCAACCCTTTGGGACTCTGCATGTCTCCGGCTGCAGACGTGGACACTGAGCCCTGAGAGTTTTGTAGCTTGCTCACGGTCTTCTGCCCAGGTATGGAGGGCAGAAGAGACTTTGTTGGTACAGATTTTGGGAAAAATAATATCTTAACTAGAATGTGAGAATGGACTGAGAGATCGAAAGTGTCTTTCCACTCCCAGGTTCTCAGTTTTTAGTTCTAAGTGTAAAATTTGGGTATGAGTTGAACAAGTAGCAACATTTGTTATACTGAAATAGTTCCAGCCTTGTCTACCTACTGTATATAGTGTATGTCTTCACAAAACCCCTCCAGCCTCCTGGGTGTTGGTTGGCACTGGATTCTGTAAAAGGCAGGGCTTGCTGGTGCTCGAGTTTCCTCCTGTCTCCATCTGCAGTGCCCCAGGACAGCACCTTCTTGTGTGCTCACCCAGGTTCTGTCCATTTTGTAGTCATTGTGCTTCAGGCCCAGAGAAGGTTCACTGAATACCTGCCATGATTTCTCTTTCTAGGGCTGTTTTATTAACTCTTACAAGTCTGTGTGGGAGGGAGAAGTGCTTAGTGGGCATGTAATGTGGGCCCCAGCGGTTCTGTAGCCATCAGCAGCCCCACTGGGGTAACTGACTTTCTGGCTGGCTGGGCAGGGAGGAGGGGACATCTGGCTGAGGACGCATGGCCTGGAGGACTGCTTGGCACAGGAAGGCATTTGCTCGGAGCCGCCCTGGCTAGATCACAGACATAGAGGGCCTTAGAGCCCAAAGTCACAAAAACATCAAAATTGGGAGAAAAAAGTTATTTAAGTTTTGTAATTCAGGGATCGATAACTTGTCATAGCAGGGGAAATACTAGAACATGGAGGTGACCAGAGTAAAACCAGGGAAGAGTGTGTAGAACTGGAAGGAATCAGTAGATACTGAATGCCTGCCATTTGTAAGGCACAGCATTGGGCACAGAGAGGCCGGAGAGGGGCTCCAGGTGGGGGAGGTGTGGAAATGTATGAATAATTTGTCACCCAGGATGAAATCCAAATAGGCGTGTGCCTCCTGTCTTGCAGGCTCTGGGACAGTTGCTTTGTCAGAGTGGTGGGGCGGCCTCCTAGGAGGCAGGACCTCAGCAGCCTGGAAGGATGGGTGCGTCGGGGTGGAGGGAGAGAAGGACCCAGGGACTGATCATCAATGGAAGTAGGAAGAGCAGAGCCTGGGTAACAAGGATGATGGGGATGGTCTCGCCTTCTGAAGGACCTTCCAGAGGCCTTGAACTAGGAGGTGTCCATGCCCGTGTGACTTAGTATCTTGAGTTTCATTTTTAATTTGGTTTATTTTCTGCATATACGATTGATGGGAGACTTTGGTTCTTAATAGCACAGCTCATGAAAAGTGGCTGAAACAACAGGGCTGTGCAGAAGTTGAGCTGGGCATGTCCAGGGTCTGTCTGCCATCTTCATGTCTCTGGTGACCTGGGTGGCTGCCATCTCCCGGCTCTTTGTCCTGGGCCTGTTGGCACTGTCCACTTGGCAGCGCTTACATACGAAGACAGGAGGTTTCTCCTCTCAGCCATCTCTTCATCAGGCAGGGAAACCTTTCTAATGGCCCCTGGCTGAGCTCCCTCAGGTTCTGCGCCCTAGTGGGAGGAGGCTGGGAGGCAAGGGTGTGCCATTTTCAGCATCTGTTCCAGGAGGCTGGTCTTGCTGGCTGGGGCTAAAGGTGGGAGGGCATCAGAAAATGGCCCTGGATGGAGAGCAGGTGGGGTGTCTGCCCTGCCCTGAAGAGAGGCCCTTCATGTTCTGGGGCACCTGTTCCTGCTTTAGAGTGAAGTGGGGTGATGGTGGCAAAGTTGTGTCCAAACACCAGAACCATATAGCTGGCATGCCATCTATGGTTGGCTGTCACTATGAGGATAGGGAAGCCACCGGAGGGTTTTGAACTGAGGACACACATATCTGGCTTTCACTGGAGTGGCTGGGTAGAGAACAAGGTAGGGGGTGCTAATGCCAGGGGAGGCCACTGCAATCTAGTGACAGATGGCAGAGGTGCCTCCCAGGTGAGAAGGGCCGAGGCTCAGTACATTTTGGAAGCTTTGTTGATGCGTCAGGTGTGGGGAGTGAGGAAAAGACAGATGTCGGAGGTGACTCTGTAGTTTTTGGCCTTAGCACCTAGAAGGCTGTAGTTGCCAGGTCCTGAGGTGGGGGCACAGCAGGACAGGTCTGTGGCACATCTGGGCTCAGATTTTAGTCCAGATGCCTATTAGATGTCCAAGTGAAGACTCAAGCAGGCGTTTCTTGGAAATCTGGAGCTCAGCTGAGCTGAGATAGGAACGTGGAATGGTTTGCCGGTGCATTGTCTTCCGAGTCTGAACTATGAGATCCAAGGGAGTGAGAAGTAAGAAGGGAAGGGGGCTAAGAGCAGCATTATGCGAATGTGTCCCGGGAAGATAGTGAGAGTCGGCTGAGAGAGCCCTGCAGAGCAGAGCGCCTTTCCAGCTGTGTTCTCTTGGGGATTGACGTCTGCACAGGCTTCGCCTTACTTGGAGGCAGCCCCTTGGAAGGTGGTTATGAATGTGCATAATGAAGGGAAGGAAGGGCTACAGCGATCGGGATTATGGCTGCGATTTTAGGGACTGGCTTTTAGTTTCTTTTTAGTTTCTCTAGGAAATATGTCTGTGATATTTTGAATCATCCATGAAACCAAAATTAATTTAGAAGGGACCTAAAGAGTCCACGCTGGTGCTAAGGGGATACTTTGTTCCATTGTGTCTGAAGGCTTCTCCAAGGGATTGGGGGCTGCAGTGAGGCCAGAATTGTTCATAGAGTTTGTATATTAGATGCCTGAGTGTGAAAAGACAACGGACCTAGGGTGAAGACTGACATCTGTGTCCATTAAGAAAAGGAAGAGGAGAGACACCCTTCATGAGCTGGCAGGGTTTGTAGGAAGTCTTCCTGCCCTGGCTATCTAGGTAGAAATCTAGAAGATTTCTTCAGCTTGGCTAGGTATACAGGGAAATGGAGAGCCCTTTCCTGGTGCCCTGGCATCTTACCACCAATTTGAGGGAACTACATGAACATCTTTGAGATAACTGAATGAAAGCTGAGTTGAGATGATTTCTGAATGCCTACAATGTGTCTTATCATGATAACTTTGTCCTAAGGCACTGAGCTATGTAGTGCAGGCCACATCTATTGTAATGGTTTACAAACATGGGCAGCCATGAGATATGAAATACAGAAAGCTTCATGGAGAGAGTGGGATATACAGGAGAGCCATGCTGGGTCAGATTTAGATGTTTGGTGGGGAGAAGAGAGAGCATTTCACATCAGGAGAGTAGTGTATGAATGGGCTGCCCATGTCAGGAGATGTTAGAGAATATAAGCCCTGGAGTCTGATGCTTGCGTTTGAATGCTGCTTCTGCCACTTAGTAGCTCTATGAGCTAAGGCAAGTTACGTCCCTCTGTAAGCCTGAGCACTCTCATTTCTGACATGGGGAAACCAATAGCACCTACCTCAGATGGTAGTTGTGATGACAGGAGCGGGGGGCGGGGTGGCACTTCTTCATCAGAGGAAGATGTGTCTGGGAGGCCATTGCAGTAATCGTGGTGAGCGGTGTCAAGGGCCTGGACTGCAAGACTGGTGTGCTGGGAATGAGAAGTTAGGAAGGTGTGACCTCTTCCTGGCTGGCTGGATGTGCGGGTTGAATGAGAGACGGGCGTTAGAGGTGACTGCAAAGTATGGAGAAAGGGTAGAGGCAGGAAATGGGTAGTGGAAGCAGGTTTTCATTTATGTTATTTTGTTTTTTAATACATTCCATTTTAAACTTGCTGACCTCTGGCCCAGAGGCCTCTCCGTGGCAGGCAGTGTGTGTTTTCTGCATCACAGTCTTGCCTTTTGAGTGTTTACAGAGATTTTCCTCCTGTTGGTGGCCTGACCACAGAGCTCTCTTCTTGATTACCAGAGACACAGCAGCATTTTGACTGGAAGGTGAAATGGGAAGTGGGCAGAGAAATCACTGGGTGCCTGGGTCCAGCGGGAAGCAGACTGGGAGGCGGCTGGGAGACAGGCTGGGGAGTGTGCGTCCTAGGCGGGTCTCTCAGCCGTGTCCTTCGCTCCTCCCTGCAACTGCCCTCTTTACCTTGGTGCCTCAGTGTTTTGGTGTTTTGGCTGGACAGCAGGATAGAACTGTGATTCCCTGCAATAGGGCGGCATTCCTGAGGTTTCAGAAGCCTGTAGTTTTTTGGTGACTGTTTCAAGGCTTTTAAAGGAGAAGCTGAGTGCAGGAAGATCCGTGGACAGGAAGGCATTGTCATGTGCCCCAAGCCTGCTGTTTGTGCTGCCCCCTGACTCCCCAGCCCTGACACCGTGTGGCTGGAGGGGGTCTCCGGACCGCACACTTCCCAGAGTGAGGGTGCCTGGCAAGGTTTACTGCCTGTCGGGAAGCTGAGGACAGAGCGGGGATCAGGCTTGTTGCCTACTCTGTCCCCAGCAGGCCTCCGTCGTGGGGGAGGTCAGGCCGTGACATTTGCTTGAACACAGACGGGTTGTTTGCTTTCTGTGTCTGTTTTCCATCCAGCTGGATGAGGCTTGATTGCTGAACCAGGAAAATTACTAAAAAACTGAAGTTTGAAGGAAAAAGAAATTATACAATTTTATTGAGCCTTCGACGAGAAAATGGAAAAATATCCTGGGTGGGTTGTAAGCTGCAGAAATTTGATCTTACTAATCTTTTGCTGTCACTCACCTTTTAAATAACTGCTTTTATAGTAAGTTAGTGATAATTGTGTTTTATTGATTATGTGCTTTAAATATCAGAAATTTAAATATAATTCTGTTTTCCTCTGCTTCCAAGTAATCTCTTCTGTGCCTTTGCCCCTGCTGGGGAGCCCTGCGTGCTCCCCAGAGCCGTTGTCACCCGGGTGGGCCAGGTTGCTTGGAGAGCAGCAGAATGGGGTTGTGACTTTTTATAGATTTTATAGAGTTCATAGATTTTCAAAAGGGTAGCAGAGATAACAGTGTTTCTGCATACCCTTCACCCAGCTTCCCCTCATGTCAGTGTCTCAGAACCATGGCACGTGTATCAAAATTGACTGGTCAGCCTTGGGGTGGTGTGATGACTACAGACCTCACAGGCGTTTCCCTGGCATCTAGTCCTTTTCGCTGTGTGTGATATTTTTTTCATGAAAATGCCCTGTGGAGCTGCATAGAAATCTCCCCTTCTGTAGAGTGTTAGAAATGAATTAAACATTGCTTAATATCCTTGACGCCCGGGGATAGCAGAGAAGTGACAAAGGCGACCTTGTTCTTACAACAGCCCCCCATGCCCCGGGCTTTCCCCAGAAGGCCATTCATGGAGGTGGGTCCCCCGCTCCTCCTGCCTCCCAGAGCCTCCTTCCTGGGGCGCACACAGCAGCTACTGCCAAGGGACAGAGCTGTGACATCTTGGTCAATGTCCGGCTGTCTCTAGACCTCAGTTTCCCCACGTGCAAATCGAAGACGTTGGACTTCCTTGCTGAGGTAATTTCTAGCTCATATTTTAAGGCTCTCAGGCCTCTTAGTCTTTGTGTTCAATCCTGAGTTGGAATCAGGCCACTTGCTTCGCTGGCTCTCGCTTGTCACTCACAGCAGTGTCGTGGCTCAGCCTTTGAATCTGAGTCCCAGAGTTAAAAACAGAGACTGCCACCCCTTATTTCTTCACTGGTCCTGTCATTCAGGGAAACACAGTGACACTGATCGGAAGTTTGCTAGCCGGGAGGCGTGGTGGGTCCTGTTGGCAGGAGCTGACTCAGTCTTGGCAAAGCCACGTCAGGTTGGCTTACGGGCCGGGCTGTCCCTTTGCCCTGAGATACCGTCCGCTGATTTCCTGCTCACGAACTGGACTCTTCATCTATGTAGGGGAAAGGGTGTGTGTGCACATAGCCTTGGGAGCTTCAGACCACAGAAGCAGATAACTTTTCCCTCTTTTTCTGGTTCCAAGCCTGTTTCTCCTCCTTGACGGGATGTGTGTATTGCTGCCTGTCAGTGGAGAGGTGTGCGAAATGCCTTCTGGCTGTCTCACCTCCCCAGGCCAGGAAATGCTAGGGAAATAAAAGAATGCAAAAACCAGACACAACAAAAACCCTGCTTCCTCCCCACTCCTTGGGTTTATGGATCCCCTCTTTAGGTTATAGGGTCGGGGCTGCCGCCTGGGGGCCCAGCCTGGCCTGCCACCTCTGTGTGGCAGGGGTGAGCTGGAGCCTAGCCACGCACCTGTGCATACATCATGCCTGGGGCTGCCCAGGGAGGCCTCACCGAGGACTGGAGGTGAGACTGCATGGCCTGCCAGGCTGCACATACTTGTTGGTTGCTGGTCCTTTACAGGGTTTTCTTTTGTTTGCTGGTATACACACACACAGGGATAGGGAGTTCTGAAAGAACTGGTATACAGAGTTCTAAAAGAAAAATGATGCCTGCCCCACTGCCATTTTCTCCTGACCAAAGGATGAAGGAGGGGTGAATGGGGGAGCCCAGTAGGGAGAGCATTAGGGTGGACCCTCTGGTCTGCTTTCCATATTGTTGTACATCTCAGGAAACTGTGGCAACTTGCTTAGCTGTGTCAAGACCAGAGCACACAGCAGTCAGGCTGAGCATCACCATGATGGGGTGACACAAATGAGGGGTCTTAGGTTGTAGGGGACCCTGGACAGGGAAAGTTGGGCTAGTGAGGACCAGATGGGACAACGTGGTGCTGGCAGCACTTGCACTGCCCAGCGTGGCCACACTGGGGCGGCTAAGAGTTAACGTTGCCTGCGTGGGTGAGCTCTGCTCTGGCGGCTGATGGGGAGAGCAGGGGGCTCGCCCACCACTGACGTGGTGTGTGCAGCGTGCCCCAGTACATTCTGCCAAGGGGCAGTTTGGCTGGCCCAATGCAGACCAGGATGGCAGGGACCCTCTCCGCAGAGCCTTGACCCAGAACAGACTGGGATGTTACTTGCCCCCTGCAGTGGTCACCGTGGTAATTTTTTCAGGCAGGGTCCCCTGGCTTCAGAGCAGGCCATTCTGAGGTGAGGGCTTGCAGGTGCGGAGTGAGTGGTCCCACACGGCCTGTGGGTGTTGCCAGGTTGCAGCGGGACCCCTGCGGACGCAGCCACGTGCCTGCCCCTCACTGGCTTCTGCTCTGCAGGCTGGCGCCCATGCGGCTGTACACTCTCTCCAAGCGCCACTTTGTCCTCGTGTTCGTCATCTTCTTCGTCTGTTTTGGCCTGACCGTCTTCGTCGGGATCCGAGGTAAGGTGGTTTTTCTTGTGCATCCTTTACAGTTTCCTTGGCGCAGCGCTGCCTCTCTGAACCCTCTGGGCCCAGGGATAACCTGGGTCCTGCCGCCAGGGCCCGAGTTCAGCTTGGTGGCACCAGGTGGCCTTGACCAGGTAGGTACATTGGATGGTCATTTCTGGAGAGTCTTTTGTGCCTCAGGGTCTCACCTGGCTCCAGGGATGCAGAGCCCGTGGGCTGGTGGGGAAGACAGGCTGTGTGGACAGCTCCAGTACAGCAGATTCTGGGGAGGGAGTGAGACGGGTGTGAGCTCCGGCCAGGATGACTGCAGGGGAGCTGGGAGGGGGGAGTCCTGAGCGCTTGGCAGGAGGGAGCCTGCAGATCTGCCTTCGCCTTGTCTTTGGGGCCCCAGGTGCCCTGTGGTTCCACAGCACTTAGCTTGCCATACAGATTTTAATTTCGAAAATGCCTTTGAAATCATCTATCCTAACCCCCTTTCAGATGGGCAGCAGAAGCAGAGAAGTCGGCTGGTTTTCTCTTCTTTTTTTTTTTTTTTGATACAATTTTTTTTTATTAAGGTATTATTCATACACGTTCCTATGAAGGTTTCACATGAAAAACAGTGTGGTTACTACATTTACCCATATTATTGAGTACCCCCCATACCCCATTACAGTCACTGTCCATCAGTGTAGTAAGATGCCACAGAGGCACTACTTGTCTTTTCTGTGCTACACTGTCTTCCCCGTGGTCCTCCCCACACCATGTGTACTAACCATAGTACCCCTCAATCCCCTTCTCCCTCCCTCCCCACCCACCTCCCACACACACCCCCTTTGGTAACCACTAGTCCCTTCTTGGAGTCTGTGAGTCTCCTGCTGTTTTCCTTCACTTTTGCTTTGTTGTTATACTCCACAAATGAGGGAAATCATTTGGTACTTGTCTTTCTCTGCCTGACTTATTTCACTAAGCATAATAACCTCTAGCTCCATCCATGTTGTTGCAAATGGTAGGATCTGTTTGTTTCTTATGGCTGAATAGTATTCCATTGTGTATGTACCACATCTTCTTTATCCATTCATCTACTGATGGACACTTAGGTTGCTTCCATATCTTGGCTATTGCAATTAGTGATGCAATAAACATAGGGGTGCACATGTTTTTCTGATTCTGAGAAGTTGTATTCTTTGGGTAAATTCCTAGGAGTGGATTCCCGGGCCGAATGGTAGTTCTGTTTTTAGTTTTTTGGGGAACCTCCATAATGCTTTCCACAATGGCTGAACTAGTTTACATTCCCACCAGTGGTGTAGGAGGGTTCCCCTTTCTCCACATCCTCGTTAGCATTTATTGTTCCTAGTCTTTTCGATGCTGGCCTTCCTTACTGTTGTGAGGAGATATCTCATTGTCATTTTAATTTGCATTTCCCTGATAATTAGTGATGTGGAACATCTTTTCATGTACCTGTTGGCTATCTGAATTTCTTCTTTGGAGAATTGTCTGTTCATATATACCACCCATTTTTTGATCATGTTATTTATTTGCTTTTGAGTCTTGAGGTGTGTGAGTTCTTTATATATTTTGGATGTTAACTCCTTGTCAGATAGGTCATTTACAAATATATTCCTCTATACTGTAGGATGCCTTTTTATTCTGCTGATGGTATCCTTTGCTGTACAGAAGCTTTTTAGCTTGATGTAGTCTCATGTGTTCATTTTTGCTTTTGTTTCCTTTGCCTGAGGAGGTGCATTTAGGAAAAAGTTGCTCATGTTTATATTCAGGAGATTTTTGGCTATGTTTTCTTCTGAGAGTTTTATGGTTTCATGACTTACATTCAGGTCTTTGATCCATTTGGAGTTTACTTTTGTGTATGGGGTTAGACAGTAATCCAGTTTCATTGTCTTGCATGTAGCTGTCCAGTTTTGCCAACACCAGCTGTTGAAGAGGCTGTCATTTCCTCATTGTATATCCATGGCTCCTTTATCATATATTAATTGACCATATATGTTTGGGTTTATATCTGGGCTCTCTAGTCTGTTCCATTGGTCTATGGGTCTTTTCTTGTGACAATACCAAATTGTCTTGATTACTGTGGCTTTGTAGTAGAGCTTGGTGTTGGGGAGTATAACCCCCCCAGCTTTATTCTTATTTGTTAATGAATAGGAAAGCAGCTTTATTCGTTAGTGTATAGGAATGCAACAGATTTCTGTATATTTTGTATCCTGCAACTTTGCTGAATTCAGATATTATATCTAGTAGTTTTGGAGTGGATTCTTTAGGGTTTTTTATGTACAATATCATGTCATCTGCAAACAGTGACAGTTTAACTTCTTCTTTACCAATCTGGATGCCTTTTATTTCTTTGTGTTGTCTGATTGCCGTGGCTAGGACCTCCAGAAATATGTTGAATAAAAGTGGGGAGAGTGGACATCCTTGTCTTGTTCCCAATCTTAAAGGAGAAGCTTTCGGATTCTTGCTGTTAAGTATGATGTTGGCTATGGGTTTGTCATATATGGCCTTTATTATGTTGAAGTACTTGCCCTCTATACCCATTCTGTGGAGAGTTTTTATCATGAATGGATGTTGAATTTTGTCAAATGCTTTTTCAGCATCTATGGAGATGATCATGTGGTTTTTGTCCTTCTTTTTGTTGATGTGGTGGATGATGTTGATGGATTTTCAAATGTTGTACCATCCTTGCATCCCTGGAATAAATCCTACTTGATCATGACGGATGATCTCTTTGATGTATTTTTGAATTTGGTTTGCTAATATTTTGTTTAGTATTTTTGCATCTATGTTCATCAGGGATATTGGTCTGTAATTTTCTTTTTTTGTGGTGTTTTTGCCTGGTTTTGGTATTAGAGTGATGCTGGCCTCATAGAATGAGTTTGGGAGTATTGCCTCCTCTTCTACATTTTGGAAAACTTTAAGGAGGATGGGTATTAGGTCTTCACTAAATGTTTGATAAAATTCAGTGGTGAAGCCATCTGGTCCAGGCATTTTATTCTTAGGTAGCTTTTTGATTACCAATTCAGTCTCGTTGCTGGTAATTGGTCTGTTCAGATTTTCTGTTTCTTTCTGGGTCAGCCTTGGAAGGTTTCTAGAAAGTTGTCCATTTCTTCTAGGTTATCCAGTTTGTTAGTATATAATTTTTCATAGTATTCTCTCATAATTCTTTGTATTTCTGTGGTGTCTGTAGTGATTTTTCCTTTCTCATTTCTGATCTGGCTGGTTTTCATAAGGCTCCAGAGCCCGGTCTTTTCAGTCCAAGGGAAGGGACCCTCACAGGCTGTTTCTTCTTCCCCCCTTAAATATATTTTCAATTGAGGGTGGTTTCTGGTAGGCATTAATTTAATTAAAGTACTTAACATTAACATGTGAATGACAGTTAGGCTTACCCTGGTCCAGAGGCAGTTGTGCCTCAAAAGGCTAGTTTCTGAGCCTAAAGGGAAACCTGGGTTGGTGAACGAAGCTGGTGGAGTGGGTGGTTGTTTAGATGACACCTGCCTGCTGCTGCTAAAGAGGATGATGGTGACCATAGCACCATAGCAGCCTCCTCATTTCTTTGCCATAAAGTCACCAAGGAACATCAACTCCATTAACACAGCAGAAGACATAGCACTTATCCCGCTTGATTTTCACAGCTGTCTTTTAAGATTGGTAGAGGAGGCATTAATATTCTCATGATCTCTCTCGTCTCATGGAGCCTCAGCCAACTCTTGTTTCCATAAGCCACTAACGCAAACATCGATGATTATATTCAACCTTCTCTACTCTGGCAGAAATGAAAAGTGATACACCAAGGCAGCTGTAAGAAAAATGGTGTCAGGATTTCTATATCCCTTTCATTCTTCCCATAGAATACTAGTTTTAGAGTTCTCTGGAGAAACAGTATATGTATGAAACGGAATTAATAGGATATATGCAGATGAGGCATGAAGATTTATTGTAAGGAATTGGCTCAGATGATTATGGAGGCGAAGGGGTCCCCAGATCTGCACTCAGCAAGCTGGAGACTAGGAAGCAATGGGGTGATATAGTTCCAGTCTGAGTCCCAGGGCCTGAGAGGCAGGATTGCTGGTAGTGTAAGTTCTGGTCTGAGTCCAAGTCTGAAGGCAGGTGAAGACGAGGGTCCCAGCTTGAAGACAGTCAGGCAAAGGGAGCAAATTCCCTCTTACTCAGCCTTTTCCTTCAGTGCATTGGATGAGGCCCATGCATATTGGGGATGGTGATCTGCTTTACTCATCTGCCCATTCAAATGTTCAGCTCATCCAGAAACACCCTCCGGCACACTTAGAATAATGTTCAGCCAAATATCTTGCAACCTGTGGCCCAGTCCAGTTGATATATAAAATTAATCATCACCAGTCCACCCCTTGTCACCTTGGCATCCATATACATCTCCTTAAATCTCCACATACAGACAATAAAGGGTCATAATTCCACTTGACATGGTATTGCTAACCTGTGCACAACCAAAAACTCACTATCCCTTCCCAGAAGAGGAGGTAAAATCCTTGAGTAATGTTTACACTTCTCTTTCGTATCCTGTGGCTTAATGTGGCATAAAGTTAGCAATATTAAATACTATAATATCAAGTCAGTAATACATCTGATGTTATTTGATAAGGGAATAAGAGGGAATAAAAAGATACTTGCTTGTTATATATGTGTATACACACATACACACAAGCATATTTATGACAAAATCAGAAGGAAGTACTTGTGACAGTTAAAGTCCTCATTTCTGTAAGTTGTCCTGTGGCCATAACATATTTCTGACTACTTTATTCCACTGCCCAGTCCATGTGCCCTTTACTCTCAGCAAGCACCTCAGTCGGTTGTGGTTCGCACCCTGCTGGGATGACCCAGACCTTCATTCCTGAAGCATCAGGTCACTGGTAGGCCTGCTGGGATTGCTTGTGTGGTTTTCCACTGACTATAATCCCAGGGTGGTGATACCGAGATGCCCTAAGTGACCTCCTTAGATGTCCTCCTCCCAGCCTCCAGGGTGGACGGCAGTGTCCCTCAGCAGTCAGGCGGTTTCTCAGTCCAGGCAAAGTGAACATCCAGATGCCCTGCCTGAATTTCTGCCCGCTGGAAGGAGTTCCTTTGGCTGCGTCCTTCAGGGACCCCCCCAGGGAGGGGCTGTGTGTGTAGCTGTCCCTTGGGAGGTACCTGCGCCTCCTCAGGATCATCTGTAAACCAGGCCACATCTTCTCTCCTGTCGGCTGATGGTGGGAACGCCACGTGGGGCTCCGGCTGCAGGAGGCGCCGAAGCAGGAGTGGGGACCCTGGGCACCTGGGCCACCGCCTCATGAATTATTTGGGCCTTCAGGCCTGCCCGGGTCAGGGCCCTCGTGCACCACTCCCACCTGATGATGGCTGCTGCCACGCACACCTAGTTTCAAGGAGTGGTGGATCAGGTAACACCCAGTCCGTGATGGGCAGCCCAGGTCACGTGGTCACTTGGGGACCCCTGGGTAAGCTGTCAGTCTACTAAGGCCCAGTGGCAGGCCACAAGCTGTTGCTCAAAAGGAGAGTAGTTTTCAGTGGAGGATGGAGGGCTTCACTCCAAAGTCCTAAGGGCCTGCCCTGGTATTTACATCTAGGGCCCTGCTGAAGGCTCCGCACAGCATCCTTATCTGCCCCCAACATCTCAAGGGTTGCTGGATCTGCTGCATCACCCGGCCCAGCAGCCGGGCTGCATGCACAGCAGCCTTGATCTGCTGCAGAACCTTCTCTTGTTCTGGGCCCCAATCAAAACTAATAGCTTTTCAGGTCACTAGGTAAATAAGCCAGAGTATCACACCCGCATGGGGAACATGTTGCTTCCAAAGTCCACAGCAGTTCACAAGGTGTTGTGCCTCTGCTCTGGTTGTCGGAGGGGCCAGATGCAGCAACTTCTCTTTCATCTTGGAAGGGATAGCTCTACCAGCACACCACTGGACCCCTGGAAACTGCACTGAGGTGGGAGGCCCCTGAGTTTTTATTGGATTTATTTCCCATTCTCTGACATGCAAATGTCTTACCAGTAAGTTGTGAGTAGTTGCTAGCTACTTCTTCCTCACTAAGTCCAGTCAGCATAATGTCTTCAACGTAATGGACTGTATGACTGCTTGTGGAAGGAAGGGTGATCACGGTTTCTGGAGAGGCTGCTGAGTTGCTATACCTTCGAGGCAGTGAAGGTGTTGTATTGCTGGTCTTGCCAGCTGAAAGCAGATGGCTTCTGTGGAGCCTTTTGTCAGGGATGGAGAAAAAATTATTTGCCAAATCTGTAGCTGCATAACACATAGCAGAGGACGTGTGAATTTGCTCAAACAGTGAATCCCTATCTGGTCCAGCAGCTGCAGTTGGAATCCCCACCTGGTTAGACTTAAGACAATCTACTGTCACTCTCCTAGATCCATCTGCCTTCTGCACAGGCTGAGCCCACAAGTTTTTCAAGTCCTTGATGATGGCATTCATGTCAACAGTCCCCCAAAAAATCTGATACTGTTTTTGGTTTACTATGTTCTAGGTAGAGTCAATTCTAGTGGTTTCTCTTTGGCTTTTCTCGCCATAATAGCCTTCACTCCACAAGTTAGGGAACCATTGTGGGGATTCTGCCAATTGCTGAATTGTCTTTTTCAAGTATGCATTCTGGAACTGGGGAATTAACCAAAGGAGGCACTGGGAACCCACTGGGCCCATTAGCTCAGGCACCTGAGCTAAAACTGCAATGATAGGCTGCCAGAAGTCCCTACTCTGAGGCCAAAGTGACATTTTTGGGTCTCTTGGAATTAGTGTTGGTTCAGAGCCAGTGTCCAGTCTGAAATGTCAGATTATTTCCTTTTACTTGGTACACAGTTATCCTGGTAAAAGGCCATAGGTTCCTTTGGAAAACAGTAACAGTATACATTTTATGGTTAATGTTGGACTTTTCTTCTCTTGCCTTAGAGCTTTTCTGCTTACACAGATCAGGAAAGAATTTAGTAGGCTTCCTATGTATTCGTAGGAACACCATTATCAGCTGGCCTGTGTGAACCAGTCTGGGTGCTGCTTTGCCTCTGCCGTCCATGAAAGATACCCACACCCTCCTCGCCTGTGGCTGTTGAGTGCCGTAACTGGCTCCTGCCTCCCCTGGGATCCAATTACTCCCACTGCATTTTGTTTTCCCAATTCAGTTATCAGTTCCCACTTTAAGAGAAGGACATACACAGAGCTCTTTAGGGATGCTGGGCGCCCCTCACAAATGTGTTTTTCACAGTAGTGGTGAAAGGGATGTCTTCGGGGATCTCCCAGTAAGTCTTAAATGACAAATCCCCCCTCTGTTCCGGTCTCCCTAAACCTCTGACTCCCTTCCTCTATAGGAAACTAAGGCGGTGCCACGTTTCTCGTTTGATTACTGGGGCTCACCTTTTGGTCCATGTCTCGCCAACCAACCAAACTGTTGGAGACCTTCCTGACTCCCTGAGCTACGACATTCAGTGCATAGCTTCTGCCCAGGGAGCCCATGTCCGTAAAGTCAGCCTGGTCCACTGCATGTTGCCGCCACTGTGACCCACATCCTTAGGATCCAATCCCACATGTCCCCGGAGTTCTGGCCTGCTGAGTCAGAGAAGTCAGCTCTTCTGGAGTGTAGTGCATCCTCTCTCAGGGCCCACTTGGTCTCTCACCTCTAGGGGCCTGTCTGGACTTGAGTCTGGTTATAGTTCTAGAAGCAGAGAGGGATGGGGTTGGGTCTTGAAGAAAACCAGCATTGCCTTGCATGCAGCAGTCTCTGGGGGGCCAACTAGGTAACCTCATTATATTTGTTAGTTTTTCAGAGATGTTCTAACGTGTCATAAACGCACTAGCTGGCTTCTTGTAAATGGTTATTAGGAGGTATTTTGCATATTTTCATGGACTGCCAGTGCTCTCTTTTGTACTGGACATGCAGTCATTAGAATTTTAAAATCCAATCAGATTAGAGAACCAATTCGAGAAACCTCAGAGCTGTTATGGAAGACTCACCCTTAACATTCTGTTCCTCTAGAACCACTCTCAGTACCAAATTCTGCATTAGTCTGGGTTCTCCAGAGAAGCTGAATCAGTAGGAGATATATGTATAGAAAGGGAACAGGGTGAGGGGTGAGGAGGAGGGAGGAGAGAGAGAGATTTATTATAAGGAATTGGCTCACATGATCATGGAGGCTGAGAAGTTCCAGATCTGCAGTTGGCAAGTTGGAGACCCAGGAGAGCTGATAGAATAAGTTCCAGTTTGTGTCTGAAGACAACTGAAAACTGATGGGCCCGCCTGAAGACAGAGAGCATGCCCAGGCAGCGAGCGCAAATTCTCAGCTTAGTCTTTTATTCCACTCAGGCTATGACTATTTAGATGAGGTCTGCCCACAGCAGGGAGGGCAATCTGCTTTACTCAGTCTACTGATTCAATGTTAGTCTTATCCAGAAACACCCTGTAGACACACCCGGAATAACATTTAGCCAAGCACCTGGGCACCCCATGGCCCAGTTGAGAAATCTCATCCATTGCATTCACCTGCACAGGCAAGTCAGGAAGCGCAGCAGGATGGGTATTGTGTGTCTGTATGGTTATATGTTTTATGTATATCTATAACCTCTAAAGACAGACCACAAAGTTAAGACCATCTCTGTATAATATGTAAGTCTGATTCTTGGCATTTGAAAAAAAATAATTAATTATCAGTATAGATGTAACCTGCTTTTTTTGTCCTTTTTCTGTTATACTTTAGGACCCAAAGTGATCCAGACTTCTGCAGCTAATTTTTCACTAAATAATAGCAAAAAGGTAAGCCTGCATCTAAGTGGTAGCTCGTGGGGACCCTATATACTTCTGGGTTACTAAGAAGTGGTCCTGCGTAGAGTCTTTAAGGAAAACCACCCTTACCCTGCCCCTTGTTTCTCAGGCAACACACATTTCTTAGTCTACTGTCAGCTGCTCGTCTTTGGGCTCTTGTTTGCTAAAATGACCTTTTCTGCTGTAATAAATACCTTAGTACTGAGAAGGGATGGTAGCGTTACCTCTTAGGGAACAGCAATTCATTTCCAAAGGTTGGTTAACTCATCCCGATTCCTTATGTCTACAAGTCTTACTAGATTATAAGTTCTAACAGTGCTCACTTAGGTATCTGAACCTTTCTTACTATGTTTGCCCAAGTTAAGACGTGGTCTCTATGTCAGGTTTGTAACAGTGACAGTCCGTTCTAATGATTGTTTGGTATGCCTTGCATGAACTCAATTTAAATAAAAAATCCGTTTTCTTTTTTTAATCAGCCTTGATACTTCACCATCTTTAGAGAAAAACAAAGGTCCTTTTAATTAGAGCATTTTGGCATTCCTTACTGAATGCTAACTTGGGATAGCCCAAACAACTACAGCTTTTTACTTTTCTGGGTATCAGACATAATATTTTTATCTATAAACTGGATGTAGTTTTCCTGCATTCTCATGGCACCGTAGCATGTTTAAATGTGGTCATCTGACCCCAAGTACCCCATTGTCTCTGTTCTCCCAGCTCCCTGGTAGGTTTCTACCCTTAGAAATTTCAAAAGGGCAAAAGGAGAAAAATGTCCTAAAACTTAGCTTTTTAATTCTCCTCTTTGTATACTGCTAGCTTGCAAGAGCCCTCTGTTTAGTCCATTGTCACATTTGTTTGAATTCATTTTCTTTAATTTGGACAGAGGATTAGATTTGAAGAGGTAGCGCCGTGGGGTTCCTTGGTCATAGTTGGTTCTTTTAAAATTTCTGTCTCTCAGGATGGAAGTCTTTTCTTGACACTGAAAATAGCAGCCTGCACAGAACTTTCCTTGCTCCCAAAGGATCTTCCTCAACTTCTGAGAGATTATAGATCATCCTCTGATAGGTTTCCTGCCCTTGATGGCTTTTGGGCAAGTCTAGCCACGGGGACTTTTCATTGAGTATTAAATCAGAAAACCACACATCATGTCCAGGCTCTGCATTCACATAATGCTTTTCTGTGGGGCCATGAATGGGGCCCCTAAACAGCTTCCTCTGTGTCTCACTGTGTTTTTCAGCAGACGCAGTAGACGTATCATTGGCAACATGGCCCCTCTGATTTTTCTCTCCAGGGGTCTGAAGGCTTTTCTGAAACTGCAAATGACCTCTGCTATATTGCTACTAAAGGAATGATTCTCATGAATATGAAAAGACTTTGGTGTTCTTTATTATCTTGTTATGTCTCAGTATGTGTGCTTTTAATTTTTTTTTACCAAGACGGCCTTCTCTTGGTATTTAAGTACATACGTTGCCTGAAGGCTGCAGGTGTGAATACGGCCTGCTTAGAGGTTTTCATGGGAGACAGAAGTGCACTGCAGCAGAAAGTTAGTCCTTTCTTTTCCTGGAAGGCAGAATTTCACTTAGACTATCAAAAGAAAAATGACACATTTTCTGTTTCAGAGCTAACCCTGAAACCTTTTCTGCTAAATGTAAATTTTGTATGTTAAGGTGGGTTATTGGTAAACTCCATGAAAAGGTCACATGGATTACTTAACTTTTTTTTCTTTTTCTTCAGCTAAAGCCAATTCAAATACTTTCAAATCCATTGTCTACGTATAATCAGCAACTATGGCTGACATGTGTTGTTGAGTTTGAGCAATCAAAAGGTATGAAGCCTGACATTTTGGAGTTTTTTTTGTACAATACACCATAGTTGGTACATTCACCATTTTGCTGAAAGAGTTTTAAAGTCTTTGAACAAATGCTTAAAGATGGATTACAGGGATCACCATAGTTCTTTATAGTAGCAACAACTTGAAAGGCTGGTAGATGTCCTTCAGTGACCTCAGAGGGGGCGGTGTAGCGCTCGGGCAGGTCAGTGGCCTCAGTGGCTGCACAGCGGGGGCACTGGGAGACAGTTAAGTCCAGATGCCGTAAGGCAGTGGTTCTGTTCCCCAGGGACACTTGGTGATGTCTAGAGACACGGTGACATTTTGGGTGTCACATAGGGAGGTGGGGGTGGAGGCCAGGGCCACTAGACATCCTGCAGTGCACAGGAAAGCCCCCTGAAAGAATGGTCTGGCCTCAAACTACTGGTGCTGCCCCAGCACCCAGTTACCGTGAACTAGTGCCGTTTGCCAAGAGTGGCCCTAGTTAAGTGCACCCCTGGGAGAACTGAGAAGATGGCCACCCACATAATCTTCTGTGCTCTGATTCAGACGAAGTGCTTTGGTTGAGAAAGAACTTGAAAAGGTAACCTCATGACCACAGTAAATTAAGTGAAAAAAATGCTTACTACAAAAAAATTAACTCCTATTTTGTAACATCTTAGAAAGCATAAATTTGATATCACGATGTAGTTGTATGTCTAGAAAATGGTCTGGAAAGATGGACACAAACGTTAATTATGGTTCTCTCTAGGTAGTAGGATTTTAAGTATTTAATGCCATCTTTAAAAAAAAAATTTGTGTTTTTATTTTTATTAATGCGATCTTTATATCTTTTGTTCTCTAATTTTTTTAACAAGCAGTGTATAATCAGATCTGAAATGTAGATTTTACACAGGCCCCCAGGTAGCAGGTTGGAGGTAGAACCTAATGGGTAGGCTTTAATTTGCTGTCAGCTATGAGCTTGTCAAATACGTTGAGGCTGACATGGTCAGAAGACCCCCCTGGGCCATCACAGACCCAGGCAGGCACCTGGGCAGGTGTGACAGGCCTGATGTGATCTCTGACACTGAATTTCTTTCTTTCACAGAAATGTCTATTCAGATAAAGTTTCTCATGACTGTTAAGGTCGATGGTGTGGCTCAAGATGGAACCACCACGTTCATTCATAACAAAGTCCACAATCGGACAAGGACCCTCACGTGTGCAGGGGTGAGTGCCTTTGAATGATCTGTGATTATTCATGTTACATGATTGCATATCTGCTTTCTTAAGTAAAAAATTAAGTCATACCAATTATACCATGGAAAATTTGTTTACCTGTATACACTGCTACCTTTATAAATTCTAAACAGATTTACACACGTACATGCGCACACACATGCATGCACATAATATGTGCACATGCTCTAACACACGTATGCACACACCCTCAGCATTCCTGATACCTGTTTTTCCTGTTTGTGTGCCCAGCGTGTGCCTATGACTGTTTATGGGTTGCCTGTCACACACGAGCTTGGCCACTGTTCCATGGTCATTCTGAATTGCCAGGGCTTTGGGTTATTGCCAGCGGGTGATGAACACCCCGATCTGTGTCAGGAAGCTGAGACCCAGGGTTTAGAAAGAGTGGCCTGCTTTTTTGAGCTTCTGCTTCCAGATGCAGTGTGTGGCTGTGGATGGGGGCCTGGTGGCTTCAAGAGAGGAAGGAGCCCATTCGTTCTCAGCTTTGTTGGCACTGTTATTCTGGCAGGATCTGGAGAACTGCAAGAGGTCCCTGCTGTAGGGAGGAGGCCCCATCATTACTAAATGGGCTACCAGAGGAGCCATCTCCAAGAGCATGCGTTTGCCTAGAGGAAGGCAGTCTCCCTGACGGACTGCATGCCAGGACTTTGCATACATCATCTCATCCAGTCAGGCCCATGGAGCAGGAGCTTCATTATAATCTTTTTACCAAGAAGAAACCAAGGCTGAGAGAGTCTAGAGCACTTCCCCAGGGTGACACAGGTGGAGAATGAAGTTCCAGGATTTTTGCCCAGGCTCTTTTATTCCAATGCTTTGCCCTTGGGACCCCCACACACAGTCTAGTTAGGGACAGTGAAATGCAGGCCTGTTTATCCTGGCAAGGAAGAATTCAGATTGGGATGCCTTCCTGTTCAATGGCTGGCCACTGTTCTCAGTCATTCTCTTCTGACAACCACTAGAGGCTACTGGGAAGGGGCAGAACTGCAGCCCAACAAGGACGGGTTATTGCCGAGGAGTGCCAACAGCATGGCTGCCTCCCAGCAGAGCTGTGTCTGCCCCCCACTGTGCCCTCGGGCGGGTACCCCGAGGGACTGGGCTCTGTTCTGCTGCCTCCATGTAGCACCTGTGTGAGCAGAGCTGTTCCTAACATGCGTTTCCCCTTCTGTGCAAGGAGTTATGCCCGCCCCGGCAGTGGGGAGCAGGCTGAATAATGGGTGTGAGAGCTGGTGCTGTCAGTGCACCGGAGGCAGCTGGGTGACCCCACCGTGCCTGCTGAATGATCAGGAGGGATGATAGGTGTGGGGGTCTAGAAGGACCACTCTACAAGCAGTAGCCTTCTCCCCATTCCCAGGCAGACTGGGCCTGGAAGCCAGCCTTGGCCAGAGTGTCAGTACCTGGTATTGCTGTTTCTCAGACTGAGCAGGTGGTCAATGACCTTATCCTAAGGCTGGCATGACTCATTTTCCTGGTTTGGCCAGACACAGGGGTTTCCCAGGATGTGGGACTTTCTGTTTTAAACCGTGGAAATCTCAGGCCAACTGGGACAAGTTGGTCGCCCTGCCTGGAGCCTGTTCTTTGAATAGACCCAGGCTGCTGGTAAGGCCACGGTCTTCACTGTTGCTTCTCAGAGCGCCTGCCATCCTGTGTCTCTTGACGGGGGGCTCTCCATGCGTGCAGTGGTGTCTCCCCTCTCCCACTGGTTCCCCTACTAAAGTTTAATTGTGTCACCTCTTTTCTGTTGTTTGCTCTCTGCTCAAGGCTCACCCAAACCCTGCAAGGAGCTTTTTTCCCTGACTTTAAAAAAGGCAGAATTTTATGAGACATTGTCCACCCATTGATGCTACCTTTCTTTTGATGTAAAGAAGACAACTTGTCTACCCTAAGCAGCCTACTTGGCCACCGAGTCCATGTCCACATCTGCAGTGGTGAGGCTTTCAGGCCCCTGACCACCTTGAACTAGAGGAGACCTGAGGGACCTGACCCTTAATTCTGAGGGACAGAAAAAAGGGCTTTTGGCAGACAAATGAGTGTGCACATCTCTGATCACACTGGCTGTTTTTCACACAGCCTTTGCTTTGACTGTGGGCCTGCCTCCTGTCAGAGATTGCAGGGCCTCTGTGGGGCTGACGGGGAAAGGAAAACATCATCCCCTCGTGGTCTCACTTCAAGGAATAGCAGAAGAGGGCCGGGGAGGAAAGTTAGGCTGAGGGGTCTGATTTGTTGTGCTTTAGCTTACATGTCCCTGTGCACATATGTATTTGTGGAAATGACCGGTTTGTGTTGCATTATTAACATGTCAACTGCATAAGATAGTTATTTTGAATCATCCAAAGTAGAAAGATTATAATGACTGTAAATCGTTTGTTACTTATTTCCAAAAATACCTGTCTGGCTCTTTTTTTTCCAAGAACTTTTTCTGGTTGGCATCTGAATTTTCTGGGCTTCTGGTATGTTTTCTGGAGATGGTCAGTTCTGATCATCTGTTGTTGAAATGTGTTGCTTCGTGGGTCCATTGGTGGGACAGTGAATCTTGCTTTAAAGACACATACTATGTGTATTTGCAGAAGTGTGCAGAAATTATTGTGGCCCACCTTGGCTACTTGAATTACACTCAGTACACGGTGATCGTGGGATTTGAACACCTGGAACGACCCATTAAGGAAATGAACTTCACAGTAAGTATACCAGCTGACCTCAGATATTTCTATGGCTCATTTATTTAGCTCCTATTCTTCTGTTGAATGATTGAAATAAATCACAGAATTGAAATCTTGTTATTTTAGACAGTGGAAGACAATTAGAGGAAAATCACCATTTTTTAAGTACGTGGAACCAAGAACAGCTTAAAGGAACAGCATGTAGTTGGAGGAACATCTCCATGGTGTTCTGAGATTTGCAGCAGAGAGCAGAATAGCCTTCCAGCTGGAGAAAATTAAGAGGTTACCCAGTGTACCCTCCTAGGTGGGCAGAACCCCCTTCTCCAGCCCCTATGAGTGATGTCTAGACCCTGCCAGAACCCCAGAGGAGGTGCTGGTGCTGCTCTTAGACAGCCTGCCGAGTTGTGTGACTCTAACTGTTAGACGCCCCTGGTGTGTCCATCTGAAATCAACAAGGAGGTTGATCTTTCTGTCTGTGGATTTGTCTAATAGAGACATTTCATATATATGGAATGACACAAATATATGGTCTTGGGCAGATGACTTCTTTGACTAAGCATAGTGTTTTCAAACCTTTGCTGTTGGGGGCCTCGGTACTTCATTCTTTTGCTAAAAATTCAGTTTCATTGATGGGTATCCTACATTTTGTGTATCAGTTCATTAGTTAACGGGCATTTGGGTTGTTTCCATTTTTTTAGTTTTTCTAAGTAATGATGCTATGAACATTCGCATACAGGTTTTATCTGGACTTACTGGTACAGTTTGCGGAGAGCTTTGGCATGTAGGCACCCTTTCTCCCTCAACACGTGGCACCTATTGTTACATTAGGACCACTTTTTTCCCCATGTTTTGTCTCTAGACTACCCAAAATGAATTTCATTCTTTATCTACCTGATAGCTGTACAGAGAGTTGAAGATGGCTGTCTCATCCCCTTCAAGGTTTATCCTTTCCTTCACATACCCTGGCTGTGACTTGCGTACCCCGTGGGCTCCAGGCTTGGTTCCCGGCCCTCCCAAGGCAGCCTAGCTAGCAGGGCGGGGGCTCCCGTGTGGAAGGAGTTAGCGGCCCTCCAGGTGTTATTGGAGCCAGACAGCCGGTCCTCTGGCAGCCTCGTCACGTCTCGGCTGTGTTCTGCCAACTGGTAAAGACCACTTGGACTTTTTCCTCCATGACTGCTGTTAAGTCTGGGTTCTTTTCATTCTCTGCTTCTGTGGTTGGTTTCTAACAATTTGTAAACAATGCTCAGATTTTCACTTAGCTCTTGAATTTCTTCAAAGTGGTTTTGGCTTCTTGCTCCATCCTGTCCTGATCTTTTGAGTCTGAATCTGGATTCTGTTCTTTTGTGAGTGATTTCCTAAAGATTTGTCCTCAGAAACTCTGATCAGCGTCCTGCCAGTGTCCTCACATTCATGATGCATAGGTTGAATGCTGGTAGGGTCTGGGACAGATGCCTTAAGCTTAGGCACAGTGTCCTGCCCTGTGCTAGCCATCTGTGCTTTAGACTTGCTATTGCAGAATCGTTCAGAATCAAGAATGCAGAAAGGAAAGAGCACCACGTTTCTCGAACAAAGGACCTCTCTTTCTCTCATCTTTATTGGAACATCATTCCCTAAAAGCCTTGAATCAAAGTTCCCAGAAGTTTCCCCGCAGGCTTTGGCTCACCCTGACCCTGTGACCTGGGTTTGGGCCCCTGTTTGATTTGGTTTTGGTTATGGTTCTCTCCTTCCATCTCTTGTATCTGTTTACATTTCCTCTTAAACTTACTCCTAAATAATTGGATACATATTTCAGACAAACTTGGTACATGTCATTCCACCATTGCTAGTAGAAGGCAGGTGATGTGACCTCACCATAGAGCTCAACGAGGAAGCCACCATATGAACAGCTCCCCTCGAATTCTGCTGGTAGCCGGAGCTGCATTTTCAGTAGCGTTCTTCAGCATCCAGAGAGCTAATGCGTAAGGCCCTGGCAACTTTCGAGGGAATGTCACCGATGATTTTCCTATGTTTTTGGTATATTCCTATGTTGCAGTACCCAGCACAGTCCTGGCTATTAGGTTTGTAATAAATACTTACTAGTTGAACTGAAGAACACCATAGCACTTCACAAATTCAGAAATTCAGGTAGCCAACAGACTTAGGAAATGATGTTTATCTCAATTATAAACCAAAGAATTAGAGAATGCAAGAAGGAATATCTTTTTTTAAACCTATCAAACTAGCAAATGGTAGAAATCTGAGACAACATCTGAGGTTGGTGAAATGCAATAGCACAAGTCCTTTCATGCAGGTTAACGAGGGTGTAAATCGAGTTAGGCTGTGGGGACAGTTTGGCAGTGTACCAAATCCCCCATGGGCATATTATTTTTGACCTAATAATTTTACTTCTAGATATTTATTATAACGACATAATTAGAAATGTACACAAATATTTATGTTCAAGCGTGGTCTCCATAGCAGGAAGTTAGGAGCAATCTATTTCATTAGTAGAGTTCTGATTAAATAAATAAATTAGTTCTTTAGCTCTTAAACTATTCACAAAATAGGATAGGTAGCACAAACCACATATTGATTTAAAAAAAAAAGGAGAAAGTATGTAACTAAAATGTAATATCAGGAAACCTGTCTAAAAGGCTGTCTCTGAGTGGTGGGCTTAATGTTCAATTTCTTTTTATTTTCTACTTTTCATAATCAACATTTATTACCTTTATAATCAGAAAATTATTTTTTCCAAGACAACTTATATTTTTAAAGGGAAGTCCAAGAAGCCATTTTCTCTGAGAATTTCATTTATTGAAGAGCTACCTCAGTGAATCATAATATAGATATATCTACAGCTTGTGTAGAGATGCCTTAAGAAATTAGAACCTTACGCAAAGCATTTCTGTGTCTTTTATAAAATTGCCGTTGAAGGCAGTATCTATTATGTTGTGAACTCTGATCTAAACCTACAAACAAAATTCCTTTTGACCATCATTATAACTCCTTTTATTAGACAATCAAAGCTAGATAACTTAACACATGTCTCTTGGTATGAGCTGCTGGAATTTCAGAAATAAGTTTTATGCTGAATCGTAGTAATTACTAACATTCTGGTACTACTAACATTCCGATAAAGAATTCTGGTGTAATTACCCTCTTTACAATTCTCATTTTTAAAAACCTTTAAAATGTTTCTAACTAATCTGACTTATTATAAGCTGCCTTCATTTCTTTTTAGAAGCAAACAAAGTATAATGAATAAAATATATTTATGAAATATTTTGGTAATACTGTTACACAACTGCCAGAATGGCTAAAATGAAAAAGAAAAAAAAAGGCAAAGTTGGCAAGGATGTGGGGCAACCAGAGTTCTTGCACCCTTTTAGTGAACGTGTAAATTGATGCAATAGACATGCACATGTATTGACTAAAAGACATGCATTTAAATGTTCATATCATAGCAGCACAATTCTTAATAAGCTGCAAACTGTGGACTACCCATCAGCAGTAGAGTGAATGCACAAATTGGGTCGTATTCCTTCAGTGGCATATTATGTGCACTGAGAACGGGCAATTACAGCTATGTGCGTGCAACATTAAGGGTGGCTTCAGAAGCATAATATCAAATGAAATAAGCCAAATAAAAAATAGAACATAGTGTATGATTCCATTTACATTACAAAAATGGGCAAAATGGGTTTGTGCTGTCAAGTCAGGATTAGTTACTCTTGGGCAGGTTAGGAACTTGAAGGGGGCACACAGGGAGGGGCTTCTGGGGTGCTGTCCTGTAGTTTCTTGATCAGAATGCTGTTTACCAGTGCGCTGGGTTGGTGGCGGTTCACTGAGCTTGTACACCCAGGGCATGCACTCAGTCACTTGCTCCGTTGCTGTCTCTGTTGTGCATATGCAGTGCAGTGTAGACTCTAGACACTGTGCAGGTTGCTTTTTTCTGTCATTTTCTCCTGAGCATTGCGAGCACCTTCTCTATACACATCACATCAGCTCCCTGTGTGCTCAGGGCTGACCTGGGCATCTTTCTTTCTAAGGGCTCCTCAGGTCGATTCTTGAGCGACACTCTGTAGCCAGGCTATTCACATTTCATTTCTTCCTGTTTCTTCCTCAGCCACAACCTTTCCCTGGGGGCTGAGCTTAAAGAACAGCCCATGTCCCTCATCCTTCTGTGTTCCACCTGGGGGCGTCCTCTGGCCCCCCAGCGAATGGAGAAGGCTGGCAGGCGGGAAAGTGCCGAGCAGCTTCTCAGATCATCCCTGACCGATGTTTCTCATAGAGCAAATGCAGGCACAGAGGTCAGGCTCTTCCCCCTGCAGATATTTCTGTACAGTAGCTTTCACGTTGGTTTTCCTGTCTTGGGAACCTAGCTGGGGACCCAGTTCCCTGGGGTTGCTTGTTCCTGCCCGGGGTGCTGCAAGCAGTGCTGACTGAGCACCCTGCACACTGACACCCCACCCTGTGTGTTCCCGTGGCTTTCTTATTCAGAGGACTCTGAGGGTGTCATAGAACATTTGTTGTCTGCCAAAAAATTAGTCCGCTCATGGAGACATTTTTTCTGATTTTATTTTAAGTTCAGTTCATGCTTGCACAGGATTTGATGTCATGTTTGCTTGCAGATAGCCAGAGTAGGTGCCTAACAAATGTTGAGTGAATGAATGAAGAACTGCATCAAACCCTGTTGATTTTAACCAGAAAGAAATGGCCCAGGGTGTCCCAAATGTCAATTCCTGGTATGGCAGGGGCCTGTCTCTGAAAGGACAGAGGCGGCTTTGTGAAAGCCAAAGGACCTTGATGTAAGAGCTAGTGAATGGGTTGGTAGCTCTTAAAATTTCACAATAAACGTTTAAAGCCTGAATGTTTTTTGGAATTTTAATCTGTTTTCCTTTTACATTTTAATTTCAACAACAAGAGCTATTTACTTCTACTTTTTAATTTCAAGTTTGCTTTCTGGCACTTAAAAATAAATGCATAAATAAGAACTCAGTCCCATAGATGTAGGTGCAATCAGGCACCGGCCAGCAGTTTTTTTTTTTGTTTTTTTTTTTTTAGATAATTATTTTTTATTGAAGGGTAGTTGGCACTCAGTATTACATTAGTTTCAGGTGTACAACACAGTGATTCAATATTTATATATATGATAATTCTAGGTACCAGCTATCACCATACCAAGTTGTTACAATATTTTGACTATATTCCTTATGCTATACATTACATCCCGGTTACTTATTTATTTTACAATTGGAAGTGTGTACTTTTTTTTTTTTTTTTTTTTTTTTTTTTTGTGAGGGCCTCTCTCCTATTTATTGATCAAATGGTTGTTAACAACAATAAAATTCTGTATAGGGGACTCAGTGCTCAATGGATAATCATTAATCTACCCCAAGCCTAATTTTCGTCAGTCTCCAATCTTCTGAAGCATAATGAACAAGTTCTTACATGGAGAACAAATTCTTACATAGTGAATAAGTTACATGGTGAACAGTACCAGGGCAGTCATCACAGAAACTTTTGGTTTTGATCATGCATTATGAACTATAAACAGTCAGTTCAAATATGAATATTCATTTGATTTTTATACTTGATTTATATGTGGATACCACATTTCTCTCTTTATTATTATTTTTAATAAAATGCTGAAGTGGTAGGTAGATGCAAGATAAAGGTAGAAAACATAGTTTAGTGTTGTAAGAGAGCAAATGTAGATGATCAGGTGTGTGCCTGTAGACTTTGTGTTAATCCAAGCTAGACAAGGGCAATAAAACATCCATGGATGCAGCAGATTTCTCTCAGAACAGGGGGTAGAGGTTCTAAGCCTCACCTCTGTTGATCCCCAATTTCTTACCTGATGGCCCCCTGCAACTGTGCCTGTCTTAGGTTGTTCCTCCCTTGAGGAATCTTACCCGTCTCTGGCTAACCAGTCATCTTCCAGGGCCATACAGGGAAATGTAAAGTTGGTAAGTGAGAGAGAAGCCTTATTGTTTGAAAAGGTTAGTTTTTTACTTCTTTGCATATTTATGCCCTATGGCTTCTGTGCCCAGCATTTGTCTTGAGGTATCTTTACCACTTGGAAGAATTGTGATACACAGTAAATTCAATATGAGGCACGAATTCTATTTAGGGGTTGTAATTAGGAAGGAAGAAGAAAAGCTATAGAAGTAGCAGGCGGAAGAAAACATGGGAAGATTGATTATTTCTTTGACATATCTTCTTGTAGAGTGACTTCAGCATGTATAGGTTTTAAACTACTAATTAAATTGTGCACACACATTAACATAATAGGAGTACAGTTACATAACCAAAGCATACCTATAATTACCAGCCATCTCCAGTGAAACCAAGAAAACCAGTTAGGCACCTTAGGCATTTGTGAAAACTTATCTATGATATGGTGGATATTGTCCAACTGAACTTGAACAGTCTGAGAGAAATCAGACAAATTAAAACAACATCCCATATGTTCTTTTAACAGTAAATAGTCTGTAGTTGTAAGATTTTGGAGCGCTACAATTTGCACTTCTCCTAATTCTTGGTTGAGTTCCAACAGTATAGATCCAGTCAAATTTGTTGTTTTACTGTATGCACAGGCCAGCTTAGATATCTCCTTCTTCATTCCCATGGCAAGTCCAGGAACCGATGGGATGAGTGCATCTACACCTGTAGCAGCGCGTGGATCTTTGTTGGGGTTTTTTGATGATCATCTTCTGGCATGAGTCTTCCAGAGAGTGCTGATGTTGGAAGTTCTTTTTCATATCGTATCTTAGTTCATTTTCAGGGTAGCCAAATTAGGCTTTGATCCTCTGTATAAACACAAACAAAACCCTTTGCCTACACTTTTATATGCCCTTTATACCATTGTGTAGAACTCATTGGAGGTCACCACACAGGAACTGCTTTAGTTTTTTTTTTTTTTTGTTATCATTAATCTACACTTACATGATGAATATTATGTTTACTAGGCTCTCCCCTATACCAGGTCCCCCCTATAAACCCCTTTACAGTCACTGTCCATCAGCATAGCAAAGTGTTATAGAATCACTACTCGTCTTCTCTGTGTTGTACAGCCTCCCCTTTCTCCCACCCCCCCCCATGCATGCTAATCTTAATACCCCCCTTCTTCTCCCCCACCCTTATCCCTCCCTACCAACCCATCCTCCCCAGTCCCTTTCCCTTTGGTACCTGTTAGTCCATTCTTGAGTTCTGTGATTCTGCTGCTGTTTTGTTCCTTCAGTTTTTCCTTTGTTCTTATACTCCACAGATGAGTGAAATCATTTGGTATTTCTCTTTCTGCGCTTGGCTTATTTCGCTGAGCATAATACCCTCCAGCTCCTTCCATGTTGCTGCAAATGGTAGGATTTGCCCTTTTCTTATGGCTGAGTAGTATTCCATTGTGTATATGTACCACATCTTCTTTATCCATTCATCTATCGATGGACATTTAGGTTGCTTCCAATTCTTGGCTATTGTAAATAGTGCTGCGATAAACATAGGGGTACATCTGTCTTTCTCAAACTTGATTGCTGCGTTCTTAGGGTAAATTCCTAGGAGTGGAA
Organism: Manis javanica; assembly: GCF_040802235.1. Lineage (NCBI taxonomy): Eukaryota > Metazoa > Chordata > Mammalia > Pholidota > Manidae > Manis > Manis javanica. The sequence goes on from NC_133168.1 coordinate 72,934,142, forward strand.
TTCCTGGGTCAAATGGTAAGTCTGTTTTGAGCATTTTGATGTACCTCCATACTGCTTTCCACAATGGTTGAACTAATTTACATTCCCACCAGCAGTGTAGGAGGGTTCCCCTTTCTCCACAGCCTCGCCAACATTTGTTGTTGTTTGTCTTTTGGATGGCAGCCATCCTTACTGGTGTGAGGTGATACTTCATTGTAGTTTTAATTTGCATTTCTCTGATAATTAGCGATGTGGAGCATCTTTTCATGTGTCTGTTGGCCATCTGTATTTCTTTTTTAGAGAACTGTTCAGTTCCTCTGCCCATTTTTTAATTGGGTTCTTTGTTTTTTGTTTGTTGAGGCGTGTGAGCTCTTTATATATTCTGGATGTCAAGCCTTTATCAGATCTGTCATTTTCAAATATATTCTCCCATACTGTAGGGTTCCTTTTTGTTCTGTTGATGGTGTCTTTTGCTGTACAGAAGCTTTTCAGCTTAATATAGTCCCACTTGTTCATTTTTGCTGTTGTTTTCCTTGCCCGGGGAGATATGTTCAAGAAGAGGTCACTCATGTTTATGTCTAAGAGGTTTTTGCCTATGTTTTTTTCCAAGAGTTTAATGGTTTCATGACTTACATTCAGGTCTTTGATCCATTTTGAGTTTACTTTTGTATATGGGGTTAGGCAATGGTCCAGTTTCATTCTCCTACATGTAACTGTCCAGTTTTGCTAGCACCATCTGTTGAAGAGACTGTCATTTCGCCATTGTATGTCCATGGCTCCTTTATCAAATATTAATTGACCATATATGTCTGGGTTAATGTCTGGATTCTCTAGTCTGTTCCATTGGTCTGTGGCTCTGTTCTTGTGCCAGTACCAAATTGTCTTGATTATTATGGCTTTATAGTAGAGCTTGAAGTTGGGGAGTGAGGTCCCCCCTACTTTATTCTTCTTTCTCAGGATTTCTTTGGCTATTTGGAGTCTTTAGTGTTTCCATATGAATTTTTGAATTATTTGTTCCAGTTCATTGAAGAATGTTGCTGGTAGTTTCATAGGGATTGCATCAAATCTATTTTGCTTTGGGCAGGATGGCCATTTTGACGATATTAATTCTTCCTAGCCGCGAGCATGGGATGAGTTTCCATCTGTTAGTGTCCCCTTTAATTTCTCTTAAGAGTGACTTGTAGTTTTCAGAGTATAAGTCTTTCACTTCTTTGGTTAGGTTTATTCCTAGGTATTTTATTTGTTTTGATGCAATGGTGAATGGAGTTGTTTTCCTGATTTCTCTTTCTGTTGGTTCATTGTTAGTGTATAGTAAAGCCACAGATTTCTGTGTGTTGATTTTGTATCCTGCAACTTTGCTGTATTCCTATATCAGTTCTAGTAGTTTTTCAGTGGAGTCTTAAGGGTTTTTTATGTATAGTATCATGTCATCTGCAAATAGTGACAATTTAACTTCTTCTTTACCAATCTGGATTCCTTGTATTTCTTTGTTTTGTCTAATTGCTGTGGCTAGGACCTCCAGTACTATGTTAAATAACAGTGGGGAGAGTGGGCATCCCTGTCTAGTTCCCAATCTCAGAGGAAAAGCTTTCAGCTTCTCGCTGTTCAATATAATGTTGGCTGTGGGTTTATCATAGATGGCCTTTATTATGTTGAGGTACTTGCCCTCTATTCCCATTTTGCTGAGAGTTTTTATCATGAATGGATGTTGAACTTTGTAAAATGCTTTTTCAGCATCTATGGAGATGATCATGTGATTTTTGTCTTTCTTTTTGTTGATGTGGTAGATGATGTTGATAGACTTTCGAATGTTGTACCATCCTTGCATCCCTGGGATGAATCCCAGTTGGTCATGGTGTATGATCCTTTTGATGTACTTTTGAATTCGGTTTGCTAATATTTTGTTGAGTATTTTTGCATCTACGTTCATCAGGGATATTGGTCTGTAGTTTTCTTTTTTGTTGGGGTCTTTGCCTGGTTTTGGCATTAGGGTGATGTTAGCTTCACAGAATGAGTTTGGGAGTATCCCCTCCTCTTCTATTTTTTGGAAAACTTTAAGGAGAATGGGTATTATGTCTTCCCTGTATGTCTGATAAAATTCTGAGGTGAATCCATCTGGCCCGGGGGTTTTCTTCTTTGGTAGTTTTTTGATTACTGCTTCAATTTCGTTGCTGGTAATTGGTCTGTTTAGATTTTCTGTTTCTTTCTGGGTCAGTCTTGGAAGGTTGTATTTTTCTAGGAAGTTGTCCATTTCTCCTAGGTTTCCAAGCTTGTTAGCATATAGGTTTTCATAGTACTCACTAATAATTCTTTGTATTTCTGTGGGGTCCGTTGTGATTTTTCCTTTCTCGTTTCTGATACTGTCGATTTGTGTTGACTCTTTTCCTCTTAATAAGTCTGGCTAGAGGCTTATCTATTTTGTTTATTTTCTTGAAGAACCAGCTCTTGGTTTCATTGATTTTTGCTATTGTTTTATTCTTCTCAATTTTATTTATTTCTTCTCTGATCTTTATTATGTCCCTCCTTCTGCTGACCTTAGGCCTCATTTGTTCTTCTTTTTCCAATTTCGATAATTGTGACATTAGACCATTTATTTGGGATTGTTCTTCCTTTTTTAAATATGCCTGGATTGCTATATACTTTCCTCTTAAAACTGCTTTTGCTGTGTCCTACAGTAGTTTGGGCTTAGTGTTGTTGTTGTCATTTGTTTCCATATATTGCTGGATCTCCATTTTGATTTGTCATTGATCCATTGATTATTTAGGAGCGTGTTGTTAAGCCTCCATGTGTGAGCCTTTTTGCTTTCTTTGTACAGTTTATTTCTAGTTTTATGCCTTTGTGATCTGAAAAGTTAGTTGGTAGGATTTCAATCTTTTGGAATTTACTGAGGCTCTTTTTGTGGCCTAGTATGTGGTCTATTCTGGAGAATGTTCCATATGCACTTGAGAAGAATGTGTATCCTGTTGCTTTTGGATGTAGAGTTCTGTAGATGTCTATTAGGTCCATCTGTTCTAGTGTGTTGTTCAGTGCCTCTGTGTCCTTACTGATTTTCTGTCTGGTGGATCTGTCCTTTGGAGTGAGTGGTGTGTTGAAGTCTCCTAGAATGAATGCATTGCATTCTATTTCCTCCTTTAATTCTGTTAGTATTTGTTTCACATATGCTGGTGCTCCTGTATTGGGTGCATATATATTTATAATGGTTATATCCTCTTGTTGGACTGAGCCCTTTATCATTATGTAATGTCCTTCTTTGTCTTTTGTTACTTTCTTTATTTTGAAGTCTGTTTTGTCTGATACCAGAATTGCAACACCTGCTTTCTTCTCTCTGTTGTTTGCATGAAATATCTTTTTCCATCCCTTGACTTTAAGTCTGTGCATGTCTTTGGGTTTGAGGTGAGTCTCTTGTAAGCAGCATATGGATGGATCTTGCTTTTTTATCCATTCTATTACTCTGTGTCTTTTGATTGGTGCATTCAGTCCATTTACATTTAGGGTGATTATTGAAAGGTATGTACTTATTACCATTGCTGGCTTTAAGTTTGTGGTTACCAAAGGTTCAAGGTTAGCTTCTTTACTATCTTACTGTCTAACTTAACCCGCTTATTGAGCTATTATAAACATGGTCTGATGATTCTTTATTTCTCTCCCTTCTTATTCCTCCTCCTCCCTTCTTCATATGTTGGGTGTTCTGTTCTGTGCTCTTTTTAGGAGTGCTCCCATCTAGAGCAGTCCCTGTAGGATGCCCTGTAGAGGTGGTTTGTGGGAGGCAAATTCCCTCAACTTTTGCTTGTCTGGGAATTATTTAATCCCTCCTTCATATTTAAATGATATTCGTGCTGGATACAGTAGTCTTGGTTCGAGCCCCTTCTGTTTCATTGCATTAAGTATATCATGCCATTCTCTTCTGGCCTGTAGGGTTTCTGTTGAGAAGTCTTATGATAGCCTGATGGGTTTTCCTTTGTAGGTAACCTTTTTTTTCTCTCTAGCTGCCTTTAATACTTTGTCCTTGTCTTTGATCTTTGCCATTTTAATTATTATGTGTCTTGGTGTTGCCCTCCTTGGATCCCTTGTCATGGGAGTTCTGTGTACCTCTGTGGTCTGAGAGGCCATTTCTTCCCCTAGTTTGGGGAAGTTTTCAGCAATTATTTCTTCAAAGACACTTTCTATCCCTTTTTCTCTCTGTTCTTCTTCTGGTACCCCTATAATGTGAATATTGTTCCGTTTCGATTGGTCACTCAGCTCTCTTAGAATTCTTTCATTCCTGGAGATCCTTTTATCTCTCTCTGCATCAGCTTCTCTGCGTTCCTGTTCTCTGTTTTCTAGTCCATTAATGGTCTCTTGCATCTCGTCCATTCTGTTTTGAAGTCCTTCCAGAGCTTGTTTTATTTCTGTATTCTCCTTCCTTAGTTCTTGCATATTTCTCTGCAAGTCCGTCAGCATGGTTATGAGTTTTGTTTTGAATTATTTTTCAGGAAGACTGGTTAAATTATCTCCCCAGATTCCTTCTCAGGGGAAGCAGATGCCGAGGCTGTCTGGGTTAGTCTTGTCTGGATCATATTTTTTTGCCTTTTCATGTTGACAGGTGCTATTGAGTATCAGCTGGGAGGGCCAAACTTTTCACTTGCTACTGGCCTTTCTTTACTGGGACAACTGCGACCCCTAGTGGCTTGTGTTGGGTAATTGCGTGTAGACTGGGTCTTTGTGTCTTGCCCGGCCGATATGGAGAAAACTCCCTTTCTGAGGGCGGAGCCTGCCTTAGGCTGCTTCTCTGCTTTCGCAGCACCCAGAGGGGTAATGGAAGCGGAGTGGGGGTGGGGGGGTTGTTTGACTATTTACCTTCGTGAGGGGTCTCAGAGCTGTTGCCCAGGGGGTTAGTGCACCCGGTTTTCCCTGTAATTTCCAGCCACTGGGCTGTGACCTTTGTTGTTTCCATCCAACTGTTATGTTCCTGTCCCTTTAAGACTTTCAAAAAGCACTCGCTTTTCTTTGTCACAGGGGCATCAGCTTCCGAACCCGCTCAGAGGTCTTGCTGCCCTATTTCCCTAGTTTCTAGCCCTCCACGCATGCACTGTGTCTGCGCTCTGGTGCGGGTGGCTGGGGCTGGGTGTTTAGCAGTCCTGGGCTCCCTCTCCCTCCCGCCGGAAGCTGGGGGGAGGTGTGCTCGTGTCCCGCCGGGCCAGGGCTTGTATCTTACCCCTTTCACCAAGCGCTGGGCTCTTGCACGTGTGGATGTAGTCTGGCTGTTGTCCTGTGTCTTCTGGTCTCTCTTTTAGGATTAGTTGTATTTGTTGTATTTTCAAAAATATATATGTTTTTGGGAGGAGCGTCCCACTGTCCTACTCACGCCTCCATGTTGGCTCCGCCTGACCGCCCAGCTGTTTGACAGCATCCTTGTGGCCATTGCTCCTCCAGCCCTGGCATCACTGGAGCCACAGCGCCCAAGGGCTGCTGTCTATCATGGAGGGGCTGAGGCCCTGTTCTACAAGCTTTGCACATCCTTCTCGGGCTTACTCAAGGGAAAAGACAGTTTTCAAGCCCTTGACAGAAGTGAATGCCAGACTGAGCCTCAGGAACACAACGGTGATTCTTAGCTACTCTAACAAAGGCAGTGTCGCAGAGAGCAGTCATGTGTGCAGACAGCTCCGCTGGGTCAGGACAGGCCGGCAGCTGCAAGAGGAGGTGGGGAGGCCTGGGCTGCACGGGATGAGGTCTTGAGTGCCTGTGTGCATCAGTTGTCAGCTCAGCACTTGCAGCCCAATTCTGAAAGCCAGAACTCAGCTTTATCTTTCTCCTCCTCCCTCCCATTAACTCACATTGTAGAAGTAAAAGACATGTTTTAGGTTTAGCTCTAGTTTACTGAATAAAACATTGTTTCCTAGTGGTGATTTTTAAGTGAGTGTGTTGTTTCATACTGCTGTGACAGAATCTTAAGACAGAATCCCCTCCCCCAGGGGAGTCCATGGTTATTTTCTTTCTTGAGAGTTATAGTCCCTTGAGGGTAAAAAAATACATACTTAATTCACTGTTACTTTAAACATATTTTGTGAATTTTTTCTAATGACTTCTTTTTTTCTTTTCTTGATTAGGCCTTAGAATCTTTTTTTCAACTAAGATATGTATTCTGGTTTTGTCTATTTGAATACTGTGTTCAAATCAACACTCTCCCATGGAGGCTCTCACCATTACTATTCATTTGTAATAGCAAATGATACAGTTATAAAATTTAAATACTATAGCAATAATCATAATAGTTGTATTATGTTTCAGATTTATAATAGCAGCTTTATTTGCTGAACTTTTGCGGTTTGCCAGGCACTGTGCTAAGCTTTTTATAAGTGTCATCTTATTTAAATAAATAGTATGATAGTTAAAAAGTAAGTAACAGTATCCCCATTTTATCAACGAGAAATCTGAGGTTTAATGAAGTTAAATCAGTTGCTCAGCGACTACTAGTCGCTTCACATCCTTGTCAGCACTCGGTATGGTCAGTGTTTTTAATTTTGGCCATTTTAATAGGTGTGTAGGGGTATTGCACTGTGGTTTTAATTTACAATACTTTGAAAATGTCTTGTGGCTTGCATTTTTCTAACAAAATCTATCCTCTGTCATCTATAATGCTACTCCTCCCTTCTTGCCTCCTCTACCCCCACTTCTTAAGAGTTTTCTCTCCTATTTAAGCAGTTTGATTATGGTGTTCCTTGGTGTACTTTTCTCCATATTTCTTGAACTTAAGGTTCATTGAGCCTCTTGGATTTATGAGTTTATAGTTTTCATCAAATTTGGAAAAATATTGGCCATTATTTCTTCAATATGTTTCCTGTCCTCCTCCTCTGTCCCCACTCCTGCCCCCCCACAAGAAATGCAAGGACTCCAAATGTACATCTGTTAGGCTACTTGGAGTTACCTCATAGCTTGCTGACGCTCTGTTTATTTTTTTTCTCTTTGTTCCACTTTAGAGTGTTTCTGTTGCTGTGTCTTTATGTCTACTAATGTGTGCTGTGCTGCTGGTACTTTCCAGATCTCTACTTCACATAATCAGGCTTTCCTCTAGCTTCTTGATATCCTTATGTGATAATTCTGTCAACTGTGATTTCTGGGTCAGTTTTGATTGGTTCGTTTTTTCCTCCTTAAGGTTTTATTGGATAAGGGTCCACTGCCTGATGTGTACCGTAAGCCAAACACAGGACACTGGCTTCTGCAAAAGGAAAAGGCTTTTACTGCAAGGTGGCCGAGCAAGGAGATGGGAGGCTAGCTCAAATCTGTCTCTCAGAACTCGGGTGGAGTACAGAATGCATATACACAAGGTTTATGCATATTTAACCTGGGTTCGTGAAACTAACAAAGTTGAGACAGGACTTTCTCCTGTGAGCCTGGCCCCTGTGTAGCATGTTAACATGTTACTGCATACACTGAATGTTCAAAAAACGGTGGCTAAGCATGCCCAGGGCAGAGACTTTGTAAGGTGATGAAGGAAAGGTGACTTGAGGCTCTTGGGGGCTATCTCTGTGTAGGTCTTCAGTCTTGTTTAAGCTGATTTCAGGTGAAGTAACAGCTTCCCACAGCTCCCTGACTCCTATTGGCTCTGAAAAAACAAGCCTGACATTTTGTTACTGTTCTTTTCGCCTCCAGCTCCAATTCAAGTGAACCCTGTGGGGTATGGCTTTCATATGGGGTAGTCCATATTTTCTTGCTTTTTTGTATGTCTGTTATTTTTTATTCAATGCCAAACATTACTGATTGTTAGGTTTTGAAATCCTATAAATGTTTTTTTGAACTTTGTTCTGGGATGTTGTAAAGTTGCTTGGAAACAGTTTGATCTTTTTAGGCCTTGCTTTTAAAACTTTGCTAGGTGGGACCCAAGCAGCATTAAGTCTAAAGCTAGTTTTTCCCCACTCCTGAGGGGTGAAATGGAGAATGCTACCCAGTGCCTCTGGGGTCATGTATTTTTCTGCCTGTGGGAACGGGCACTGTGGCCGGCCCTCTTTTCCTGGCCTGGGGCGGTTTAGTCATACTCTCTGGTCAGTGTTCAGGTGAAGACGGGAGGGACCACCTTTGGCAGGTGTTGGAACGTGCTCTCTGTTCAGCTCTTCTGGTACCCTGCCCTGTGACATGGCTGGATTGTGTCCTGGGACTCCCAGACGTGTGTCACAATGCAGGAGACCAAGAGGCTCCTCCTGGGCTTCCCCATGGGTGGGGGCAACCGGGCAGTGCACCTCCTTTCCATCAGCCAGAGGTTATTATACTTCATGACCTTGTGTCTAGTGTCTTACTGTGTGTGTGTCTGTCTGTCTTCAATGTTTCAGGCAGGTAAGGTGAATCTAGTGTCTGTAACTATCTGTTCTGAAGCGGATTTTTTTAATTGCTCAGATGATTTTAACTCAGCGCGCTCAGCTGATGAGGCACATGGCTAGTGTAGCGCAGTATTCTGGGCTCTGGTGATGAATCCAGCTTGGGACTGAGGTTGGACAGGCTGCCTTCTGCCTGCCATCAGCACAGGGTGCCCATGTCCTTGACTCTGTCAGTTATACACTTGATGTAAGTGAACCTACTCAGCATGAGAACTGGCAACTGTAATCCATTGTACGTTTTTAGTCTCATCCATATTTCTATGATTCACTTAATCTTTTTTTAACACAGTCTACCTACTCGCATTTTTGCATCTTTAAAAAAATCTGTTACTTTTAATGGAAAACATGGCTTTTTCTAGTAAAGAGATTGACAGTGTTGAGTTTTGATAATTAGATTTAAAAGTCAAATGTTCTTATTGCAATTATAGAATATCTGCCAGGTTCATTATTAGGGAACATCATTTAAAACTGTTTTCAACTCTTGGTAATTAAGATGTTCAAAGTGTGTGTTCTTTAATATAAAAATGAAATACACTAAATGTTAAAATTGTAGAACATGTAAGAAAGTGTAAGAAACATTTTAAATTACCTGTAGTCTCAATTTTAGAGATAACTATTATTAATAATTGGTTGTACTTTGGTTTAGGTGATTTTTTTTTTTTTCAAATTGTTTTCCTGCTTTCCGTTTTAGTGGAAGACTTATGACCCTGCATTTTCCCAGTTGGAAATTTGGTTCCGATTTGTCTTTGTGGTGCTTACCTTCATTGTCACTGTGAGTACCATCCCCCTGCCAGACTGTGTCAGAATCCTAACAAGGACAAGGTTAGTTTATGAATTATGACTATCGAAGTGTGAGCTGCATGGGAGATTTATCTGAACTCAGAGACACTCCATCCAGTGGGCCAACCTGATCTTCCTATTCCACCTGTCTGCTAGGATGTTTCTGTGCACAAAGAATGACATGCTATCTTCTAGTCAGGACTCCTGTATGGTCTAAGAGAAATTACAAATCACTGACTTTAAAGTAAATTCCCATCAGTGTCAAATTCCATGTAACCTATGTGGAAGGAATTCTGCCTTGTTGGGATACCTTCTTCGAGTGTTCCTACAGCATGTTCTAGGGTTTTTAGATTTGGAAAATTGTATCAGTCTTTGATCTTTTTCAGGAGGAAGGCCACAGGTGAGTGCGTTTGGAAGTGCAGGCGTTTGGCTTATTCAGGATGCAGGCACAGTGCCCACAAGCACACTGTGACTTTGTAGGAAATGCTCAGTCTTAAAGCACAGTCCCCAAGAGACCCAGTGAAGATGGGAATTTATAGATTGGAGGAAGAGGAGGTGTGCCTGACTTAGTGACTCATAGCATCTGAAGGATGATGTCCTGTCCATTAGCTTACCCCATGCTGATGCAGAGGGTGTGACATGTAAGAGACACATCTAAACATTTGCAGCGGTGGCCACTCTGCCTGCCACCCAAGGGCACTTGGTGCTTCACAGATTAACCATATGCAGAAGGACACAAGCTTGTGGGAGACGTGGGAGAAGTGCCAATGGTGGTGGCCTGGCACCTGGGTGCGGACGGAGGGTGGGGACACAGCCTCTAGCATATGCAGAGAGCTGGCGATGGAGGTCTCAGGCCATATCAGGGCTTCCTCCAGGGAACTTGCTGAAGCCAAGGGGAGAACTGCCTTTTATATTTGGTCAGCTAGAAACCCTTGCTGTTTCAGGTGCCTGGAGTGCTGCACTCTGGGACCCAAAGAGCTGGCACCCAGGGCCCTATGTTCTTAAACAAGAGAAATGGGCCTAAGCCTATCAGACTGAGAGAAATGGACCATTAGTCCAGGAAGTCCAAATTGCCCAGAAACTTACTGGCTTATATTCAGTTACAGAAAAACAAAAGACAAAAACTCTAGGCCTAAAAACCACAAATTGTGTAAGGTATGAAAGAAGTTAAAAGAAACTTCAAGGGGTGTTTGAAAATAAACACATCCTCTGACCATGACTGGTTATAAGCCTCATTCCCTCGGCTTTTCTTCTGGGAGCTCTGGTGCCCTCCTTGGAAGCAGTGCCGCCTGTGCATGTTGCACTGCTGAGAGCGTATGGCCTGTGCCCCAGGGAGGGTGGTTGTGCTCTAGGCTGCTCTGTGGGAGCCAGCCTGACAGGCAGCCTACCCAGGAGGAGTGGGAAGGAGGGTGCTCTTCCCTTTTGTACAGGGATTTTTGCCCTTACATTCCTGGCCCCCTCCTGCCCCTGTCAGTGCAGCTTGTGACCATCTGACCCTTTGCTCTAATTCACCATCTCATCTCAGTTGGCGCTCGTGGTCTCTGTCAGCTCAACAAGGGGTTAACTCAGAGGCAGTGGCTGACACCTAGACTATTGACTTGGAAAGACTTAACATGATACCAAGCAGGGTGCCAGCAGAGACAGTAACTGAGGCCCTGGTGTGGTTTGCAGTGCCTGTTCGCACATTCCCTCCGGAAGTTTTCCATGCGGGACTGGGGGATCGAGCAGAAATGGATGTCCATCCTGTTGCCTCTGCTGCTACTTTACAACGGTAGGTGCCATTTTTACTCTGGAGCTTACCCTTTAAGACTCAGACCTGGAAGACACCCTGGAGGGGGCCTCGCCCCAGTCTTCAGAAGAGGCTGGGGGCCCTGAAGGAACAGGTGGGCATGCCCCGTGCAGCGTGAGTGGGCTGCATTGGGATGCGGCAGATGGCTGGCAGCTCTCACATGTGAGTAAGTGATGCTTTGGTAGCTAAAACCTGGAAGGGTTGCCCACGCAGCCAACTTGGAACTTGGCTGCAGGTGGCAAACACTGCCGTCTGTTCCTCTCCACCGCTCCAGAAAGCGTTTGCTTCCAGAGCCGCGGCATTGGGATTCCCGGGCCTGCCGGGAGGAGCGGGCGGTGGGAGCAGACAGCACTCTGTAACGATCACTGGAGCAATCTGTTCATGGGCTTTTAGGTTTTCTGAAAAACAAAATAGCCTTTAGTTCACTGCCTTGCCTTTGGCTCTGAGCAAGGAGACAGCAATCATGAGCTCTCTTCCCTGCCGAGGGGATGGGCTGCCCTGTGCTGGGTACTGGCCAGCCTGCCTCCCATCAGGCCCTTCTGCTTTGTCTTTCCAGACCCATTCTTCCCCCTCTCCTTTCTGGTGAACAGCTGGTTCCCAGGCATGCTGGACGACCTCTTTCAATCTGTGTTCCTGTGCGCCTTGCTGCTCTTCTGGCTGTGTGTGTACCACGGGATACGGGTTCAGGTGAGCCCTCTGCACCGCCGCGGGGATCAGACTTGGTCCTGCAGTTCCAAACGCTGCTGACAATCCTTAAGGTGAACGTGTCCTTGAGAACTGCTTCAGCGTCATAGTCAGCAGGAGAGTATATGATGTGTAGAAATGATTTAAGTATCTGTGTGGTCTATTAGGGGTTAATGGTTTGCTGGAATTCCTAATTTCTCTGTTTCTTACTTTTTGTGTTTTAGGGAGAAAGGAAGTGTTTGACTTTCTATTTGCCTAAATTCTTAATTGTTGGACTGCTGTGGTTGGCTTCTGTTACACTAGGAATATGGCAGACGTGAGTAATTTTATTGTGTGTGAAACTTTTTATGATGGGAAGTTTTTGACAAAGGTCGACAGTTCCAGTCTTAACTGTAGTTTTGTGAACCATCCAGAAAGGAATCTGTCACCCAGTGTTTTAGGACTTGGTAGTGTGACTTGTACTGAGGATTCATTTTTTCTTTTTTAATGGCATGTATAGATATACATACACAATTCTTCTAGTCTAAGATGGAAAATGAAAAAGACTGTATCACTTAGATTTTTTTCTTCAGAGAGGTGAAGACTGCCTTTGTAGGAACGATGCTCAGGCTGGCTCCTAGCTCACTGCTGCCCACCAGCTGTTTTGAGTTTCTCCTTCAGCTTCTAGCTATAAATTTCCCATCCTTACACCTGCTCCCTAGGCTCATCTTTATTAGTGTTTTTGTCCTTCTGTAAAGTGGTGCCACTGCTGAAGCCTGATGTAGTAGCAGCCTGATTCACTCAACTAAGATTCTCTGCAGAACTGAGTTCCATTTCAGGGATGTGATTCTGGCACCTGCACGCCTGGTTTCCTGGCACAGCAGTGATAGGACTTAGGTTACATCTCCACTTCCCTCTCCCTGCCTGCCCATCTCTCAGCCACCTAGTTTCATTTAGAGTGAGTTTGGTGGAAATTTGCAGTTTACTTTTATAGCTTTCTTTGTGAATTCATCTATTTCCAGTGCCCATGTGTGCCACTGAAAAGGTGCCTGGAAACAGCTCTTAAAATTACAAGAAAAATAGGAAAGGGATTTTCATAGTGAAGATACAGCAACTTCACAATACTGATGACCAGGACAGTTAAGTTAGTAGTATTGTGTGGGTTTTCAATGTGAGATTTGGGATTTCTCATAAATTTAGGATTACTTCTTAAAAATCTTTTATTGTTGGTTAGCAAGTAGGTTATATCAATAACTTGAAAAGAATCCAAATGAAAGTATAAAATAAAAAGGAAACTAGTTATTAATTTGTAATTTTTTACTAACATCCCATTTTTAGGGTTAATGAATTACACGATCCAATGTACCAATATCGAGTTGACACAGGAAATTTTCAGGTAAGTGTTATTAATGATGCCTGAAGTTCTTTTTTTTTTTTAATGCTGTTTTAAAAAATATACTGAATTGTGTAACCTAAATTGTGCTGTTGATAAGCTTAGTAACTGGCTATTTGGGAAGGACTAGTAGAAAGTTTATGGGAGGAAAATTTAGGGAAATTATTTGAGTAGTGTGAAAAATAAACTTTTCAAAGCTATGTTGCTGCTCCCAGTCCTTAGTTTATGGGTGAAGTGCCAGGGCACAGAGGGTGTATCACATTTTAGGAACATCATAGAATGACAGTGAAAACATTTTTGTTTGTTTGATTCTCTATAGCAGTTAAGTGTCCAGTGAATGAATGAATGATAGGGACAGGGCTGGCTTCAGGGACCTGTCAGCCTTGTAGCACAGGGCCTGGTGCCTGGGTGATGCTCTGCTATTACCATCCTAACATTCTGCACTTTTTGACAAGGGTCCAGAGGCCCACATATGGCAGTGAGCCCTGAGCGTGGCTTTCTCTTGACTCACCAGGTTTATCAGGTCCCTCCCTGCGCAGCTCGCTCCTGGGCACTGCATGGGTGGGCTGCATGCCCAGGAGCAGAGGGGCCGCCCTGGGGCCATGTTCTCAGTGCCGGGCAGTCCCGAAGGCACAAAGTTGAGTCCTGTCCTTGGATGACATCCAGCATTTCTGTGTGTCACTTTGCGGAGTTCCTGGTGAAGTAGTAAAATCTGGTTCTTTGTGGGAATGGCCTCTGAGAAAGAGGGGACTCTCGTGAGTGATGATTTGTTGGGAAGATGTTTCCCTTGCGTTGAGACTGTGTGTGCCACAGGAGACAGTGGCAGTGCCTGGTTCTTAGCGGAAATCCTGCCGGCAGGGGAGTGCCGCAGCCTCCCATTGCTTCTGTGAGGAGTTGTGGATGTGTGCCCTGTGAGCAGCACTCCTGGCCTTGGCCGTCATGGATCATGTGACCTCGGGGCGGAGAGGAAAAGCCCAGAGGGCTGAGGGCGCCAGCATGTCCTGTGGGCTGCGGGCCCAAGCAGGGGGAGGCGGCATCTGTTTTTGTGTTTTGTCCTTTCCCACTAGTCTTCTGATGCCCTAATTATTTCTGGGGGGTGGGGGGTGTTGCGCTTTAGGCTGTGGAGGAGGGCGAGGGGCGTTCCGGTTGGGGCGGGGACCCCCTTGCCAAGAGGTGCGGAGCAAGAGAGCCGCATCAGGAGGAGCGGGTCGCGCTGAGCTCCAGAGGACGTCTGGACGCCCTGGGGCACTCGAGGCCTTGTGTGCACACAGGGCCTCCTCAGGAGGCTTCTGGGGTTGGGCCCTGAAGGGAGGGAGAGGGAGGAAATGCTCTCACCTTCTCAGGGAAGAGCTGGTGACAGATCACATGGGAGGCTGGCGGGGGAGTATAATTACCCAGTTTGGATAAAATAATAGAAATTCATCCACTCTGCTGTTATGGGAGCTTTTGTCCGGTACCATCCCCTCATTTTTCACTCGAGGAAACAGAGGCTGCAGGTGGGGGGGTCTTGCCGCAGGAGTTCAGAGGCACCGGCTAGTGCCCCAGGCTCTGCAGGCCTGAGCTAGTGCCGGTCTGCTCCCGCCCACGTCCTTTCATTTTCATCTGCAAAATGGGGGTAACGATGGGCCCCTCCCTCAGCGCTGTGGAGAACCGGCTTGAGACAAGGAGCTGGCGGCACTTGGGCAGGGCCAGCTCTGGGGGCTCGGGCCAGGCAGCCGTCACCCTGGCTGTGGCCGCCTGTCCCTTCTCAGTCAGGTGGTGGGAAGCCAGCCGTGTGGGACAGGAAGCGTCTCAGCCCCCACGGCTTCTGTCTGTTCCTAAAGGCAACACTGAAGTCAGAGACTTGCAGGAAGCTGAGGCAGGCTAGGGACCCTGGCGGAGGTAGTGAAGACCTTTTATTCTACCCTGAGGAAAGCACAGGTCCCAACGAGGCAAGAGCTGGCTCCCGGCTCCGTGGCCAGCGGTCAGTGCTCCGTCCTTTGGCCACAGGGGCATCCTGGCTGTGCAAGAGAGAGAAGGGCTGGGAGGGGTGGGGCAGGCACGCCTGTCCCCCTGTGGAGCCTGGCTGTCACATGCCTTCCGTGTCCTGGCTTCTCACCTCAGAGGAAAGTCCGCTTGTTTTTCCTGTGATTAAACTTGGGAATTGTACAGTGCCTTCTAGAGGGTCTAGGTCAGTCCCCTCAGTTCCCAGATAAGGACAACAAGGTCCAGAAAGGCCGAGACCTCCCTGAGGCTTTCTCGGGGTCCAGTCCCGGGTCCTCTTTGACACATGCCACCATTCATGAGCAGGGTGGGCCGGGCCCTTCCAGCTGGAGGGGGAGGACACGGGACAGCCCTGCCATTCCTGGGCTCCTGCCCCGGCCAGGCCTGGGCTCGGGGCCTTACCATCACCAGAGGAGTCTGTGTTCCTGCTTATCTGATAGGCAGGGGCTGGGGTCGGTGTCCCGGGGGAGCTGCCTGTGCCATGGAGAGCGCGGGAGGTTGGGCCCGGGGAGGCAGAGAGGGAGTGCTGGGAGAGCTCTTGTTCTGGGCAGGGGAGCGGCCTTCGGGGTTCTGTGTCCTGTTTGGAAGGCTGCTGTTCCTGCTGAGGCTGGTGCTGGAAGGACACGCAGCTCTGAGGCCTGCTCGTCCTTAGCCTTCCACCCTGTTCCGTTCTAGGGGATAAAGGTTTTCTTCATGGTGGTGGCAGCTGTGTACATCTTGTACCTCCTGTTCCTGATAGTGCGGGCCTGCTCCGAGCTCCGCCACATGCCTTACGTAGGTGAGCTCCCCTTCACAGACACCCGGGGCAGGGTGGGGCAGGAGTGGACTTCACATGGCGGGAGGAGTGGCTGGAGCCCGCCAAGCAAGTGGCCTGGCCTGGGCAGGGAAGACCGGGGCTCGCTCCATTCCCTCAGGCTGGGGACCAGCACCCTGGGCCTGGAGGAGCCATGCAGGGCTGAGTGGGTTGCTCCGGGCCATTTGGACAGTGCCTTGGGCCAGCACTGGAGGGGGGCCTGTGCTGGGAGGCCAGCTGGGGCCCTGGGTGCCCCTGTGGCGTGGAACCTGCCTGGATCCTTTCAGAATCACACCTTGCAGAGGAGCCAGCCAAGGGGGTTTTCTAGTTTGTGTCAGGACACGTCACCTGATCTCATGGGGTCCAAAGTTAACCCAGTCTGTCACAACCAAGTGGTAATGGCCATGGCCTTGCTAGGAACTGTCCTGGGCTCTGCAAAGGAGAAGCAGCTTCAGGTATGAACATGTGTCAAGTCCAGAGGGAAGAGGGGTTTGATTCAGGAAGTTTTGCTTTATTTTTTACTTTATTTTTAAGATCTCTGAAATGGGAGTGGAATTTACCCTCAAGGTGATTTAATGGGAATATTTATTTCTTTTTCAGATCTCAGGTTAAAATTTTTGACTGCATTGACTTTTGTAGTGCTCGTGATTAGGTAAGAAGACTTTATTTCTTGAAAGAAGCAATGCTGTGAATTTTTATTTTACTATCATGAACATCTTTTTTCCCCTCTTGCAGAGTTAATATGGGGGTACTTTTAGCCATATCCATTCATTAGGTTAGAGTGCCTCTTCCCAGTGTGCACGGTGGCCGAGGTCACATGTTTTGGTGTAAATAGCCAGGGGAACGAAGAGCATGAACTAAAGCACACATCCCAGTGCTGGCTCATTACCTGCTCTGACATTTGCTATGTAGGTGTGGCAGCCACAGTCAAACATGACTGGAGTGCCTTGCAGTGCCCTTGGCACCTGGGATCCTTTTGATGCTCCAAGGGCAGGACTCTCAGCAGGAGTTGCTTTTGTTGAAATTCAGACCACAGATATGCTGACCCACACATGCTTGTGACCCCATGGGGCAGGAGGGCTGCGCAGCGAGGGAGGCTGGGCCTGAAGGCCTCTGCGGGCGCAGGCTAGGGCCCAGGGCTGCCAAGGTGCCTGGTGGGGATGTTGCTGAGCGCGCCCAGGAAGTTGTTTCTCTGAATGAATTCCAGATCGTTGTTTGGTTGTTCATAGTTTGTCTCTTTCACCTGAAATCAAAACCCACAGAGAAAAGAACTTGAGTTGTTTGCATTTCTTTCTTGGTTGTTTGGATGGCAAATAAATGGCTGTCAGCCCTTTTCCTTGGTGTGAGTCATACAGGGATTCTGAGAGGCTGGTTTTCCAGGCCAGTGTCCAGCTTTGTTCTCCACCTCTGCAGGAGTGCCCGGCACTGCTCATCGTCTGTGGACTCAGCAGGGACTTTGAAATGTTTCTAATGCACCTGAAAATGGTGTGTTGCTGAGCCCCTCCTTCCAGTGCTGGTGCGCACGCCCCACTTCTAATGCACACCTCCTCAGGGCCCTCCCGCGTTCCCCCTGCCCCTGCTCCCCAGTCCGCAGTCGGGAGCTATTGTCCCCTTGTAGCGCCTCTGTGTGGCCTGCCTTAGGGGCTGTAGGCTTCTGTCATCTTTCTGCATGTGTTTCACTGGGGTTCGGTCCTTACCTAACAGATAGTCACTGCCAGCCCACCTGGTAAACAGGGAGGGGGCTCCCTCCGTGTCATGGCTTTTATATTCCAGTGGAGGAAGATGGTGATAAATAAGTAAATAAATGGCATCAGCCCTTCAGTGAAACTAAAACAGACATATGACAATGGGAGGTGGGACATGGCCTCCTTATTTGGGGTGGGCAGGGACCATCTCTCTGAGGAGGTGCCATTTGGCCTTGGGGCTGAAGAAGGAGCCCTAAAAATATACAGGGCTGGTCAGGCAAACAGCAGGGAGGGCATGTGGCTTGGGGAGTAGGAGGGACAGCATTGTCATTGGAGGTGAGGATGTGAGGATGTGAGGGAGGGTGGCTTCCGGAGAGGTCAGGCTGGCCTGCAGGCCACTGTGGAGGAGTCTGGGCTTTGTTTTATGATGGGAGCCCTTCGGAGGGATTTGAGCCATGAGGGGAAGGGGTCTGATTATATTTTTATGGGCAATCACTGGCTGCACATGGAGATGGACCCTGGGGAGAGGAGCTGGCAGCGAGGGCCAGCTGGGGGCCGAGGGCTCCGTGTTAGCAGACCCTCTCTTACCACGGGTGTCACAGGCAGGTGTCTGAACAGAGGCATATTCCCCCTCACCGTAAGTCCCCGTGCCTCAGGAGGGGCAGTGGGACTAGAAGTGGGCTTCCCTCAGGGTGGTTGGTGATCTAGTGTGGGAGTTGGTCCTGAAAACATGATCTTAGGCCATGGGAGAAGGGAAGGAGGACACGCCGAGGGGCTGTATCAGAGCTCCTGATTCGAGGCCCACCTGGTCCATGTCAGGCAGCTGATTCTGTCCCAGAAGCTGGCCCTCCGGGATCTGAGACAAAAAGCCCCATGGCAGGGTTGTGTGTGCATACATGTATGGTCTCCATGCAGAAATCATGGAAAATAGACTGCAGGTATTAGCAGGGTGGCTGTAACCAGTTACAGAGCACGTGCCTTTTCTTCAAGTACTTTTACACTTTCTCCCCTTTCTCCCAGCATTGTCATCCTTTATTTGAGGTTCGGAGCACAGGTGTTACAAGACAATTTCGTGGCTGAACTGTCAACTCACTACCAGAATTATATCCTTTTAATGGGAGTTGCAGGCTTCAGGGATGCTCCGTGTGGAGGGGTTAGCGTTCAGGTCTGTGCGTGTGAAGAAGGGGCAGGTCCCGGCACCACGGCACCCGGCGGCCTGGCCTGCCTGCACCCAGTGTGAGTGTCCCCATCGGTGGATGAAGCAGCGTCCTGAGGCCAGGCGCCAAGGGATTCAAGCGTCTGCAGCCACTGCTCCCTACTCCACCCATGCCCCGTGGGGTGGGCACTAAAGGAATCCAGTCTCCGTCCTGAGCCCCAGCCTGGTGTCAGTCTGGGGCTGCCCATTTCGGTGCTGAGGAGGGTGCTGCAGCCTGATTAGAGGGCCCTCTCTCCAGGTGGTGCTCTCACCATCACCCGACGTGTCCTCGTTAGCTGGTTACTTGTGTTCAGCATCGTCCACAGGGTTGTGCTAACTGGGGCAGTTGAAGCCTGTGTCTCTGGGAAGGGCTCGAAGGACAGTGGACCTCCTCCTAGTGCCCCATGTCTGAGGCCGTGGACCAGGCCCGGCGGGGCAGCAAGCTCCTCTCAGTGCATGAGAGGGTCAGTGTGTGTTTTCCACTCCTCTATCAGCGGCAGCATCCGTCGGAATGCTTTGGGGTTAATCTTTTACATTTTGGGTTCTTTCCTTGGTGCCTCTTACATCCTTACAATTAGTGCACAGTTTTTCAAAATTGTGTGACTGAATTTCACACTAAGCTTTCATCATACTCTCAAAGGGGTCTGTAATCCAGGAAAAAAAGATTCTCAAAGGGGGTCTGTAAACCAGTTAAGAATGACGGGTTTGACAGCCATTTCCAGTTCTTCATGTCCTGCTTGATTCACCCAGGTGCCTGTGGCCCTCCGTGTGACTTGGTCACGTCAGGTCCTCCCGCCTCCAGAGGTCTCCGTGGATAGGAGAGCGGGTGCACCTCCTACAGGCGGCCTCTGAACGTGGCTGTAGCTTCCGGCTGGGGGCTCACCTCCAGCGCCTTAACAGCTGGGTCACGGAGCCCGAGGTACTAGTTGGTGGTCAGTGGTAGAAAGGACTAGTGGTGGGAAGGGGTGAAGATGCTGACTGACACAGCCAAGTACGTAGTGTGCTGGGACTGCTTATTCCCTTGACCAGTATCACCTGCTGAATTCTTATCTTTCTATGGCTTGTTGAACTTTTACCTCTACACTTTGGCCTTCGTGTATTCTCCATCGAAGAACGCCCTGTATGGTAAGCCACCCTGGGGCCCGGGTTGCTGGCCTGATAGCTTCAACTGAAGTCCAGGACCCACTTTCTGGGCTTCCCAGTAGTGCTGGGTGCCATAATTCACAGCGCCTTCTCTTTAGCAGAGGAAGACAAGGTAAGTTTAGATAGTGAGCTTTGAGTTTTCATTAGAAAACAGCATGTGTGTCCTTATAGCACAAGATGGAAGGTTTTATTGTCAGTGGGCCCTAGCACAGGCATTATGCCCATCACCCTTATGAAATTAAATCTGTTCATTAATATAGTGCCATGACCATTCAGAAGAAAGTCAAAATGCACCTTCCTCCCACCACCAAACACAGCTCCCAAACAGCCCTCTCCAGCAGGGAGTGAAGAGGGTGAGAACTGGGAACCTGGGCCTGCATGTTAGCATTTCAGGACCCTCACTGGACTTACACTGTATGAATCCTCAAAGCAGCCTCGTGAAAAGTGTCTCATTTGAGCTTCACAGCACCTTTATAATGAAAGTACAGTTACTCACATTTACAGAGGAAGAAACTTAAGTGGCCCGCTTGCTGCAGGCCCAGCGGCAGGAGGGAGCAGGGCAGGCGGGCCTTGGTCTCCGGTGTTTGCACCTTGTTCCCTGTTTGGAAGGCAGCTCTCTCCTGAGGGCTCCTCCCAGGGCCTGCTCTGTCCTCTCGCTGCTGCCCCTCAGTCTTCCCAGCAGCCTGCCAAGACCCGAGGCTGCCCCTGGCTTGTAGCTAGGAAAACACACTCCCATAGACAATGATTTGTTCAGGGCACATAGATAATAAATGGTGGAAGCTGGGGTTTGAACCCAGCTCTTTCTGCCTGCTGTCCTACTAGGACAGCATCCTGCCTCCAGGCTGCTAGCATAACGTGCTCCTGTTGGTTTGCAGAGTCCCAGCTGAAAGACAACCCGGCGTTCTCCATGCTGAATGACTCTGATGATGATGTGATCTATGGGTAAGAGACTGTCCCTTTTCAAGGCTGTCCATGCTGAGCATTTAGCCTGGTTCTGCAGTTTCTGAACAGGTTGTTAATCATCCTAAATTATTTTCAAGGTATTATATTTCTTTTACCTGGAGGTGTTATGTGATTCTGTGGTTTTGTTTGCATGTTACTCAGGTCTAGCTTGAAGGGTGTTCCTTTTTGTTGAGCACCAGTAGTGAGTGGTGGCCCCCGGAAGGACAGTTCTTTGTGGTGATGGGCCCTGTGGTGGGTGGGGATGGAGTGGGCGGTATCAGGTGGCTATAGAAATTGGGAGCGTGAAGCTATGAAGTGCGTTCCTGTTAAAATGATGTGTCAGCATGGAAGAGAAGAAGAAATGAAGGGCTGTCAGAAGCTGAATGGTATCAAAGGTCTCTTTTATAACAGGAGTGACTATGAAGAAATGCCCCTGCAGAACGGCCAGGCCATTCGAGCCCAGTACAAGGAGGGCCCTGAGAGTGACTGAGCTCTGGTGGGCTGGCAGGACCCGGGAGCCTGGCGTTCTGCAGCGGCCACTGCCTGGTCCTCCCTGGCCTCGATGTTCGGACTTGTCTTATAAGCAGAGAATTCCTCGTCCTTATTTGTTTACATATTTTTGAAAGGAAAACCAAAACTGAGGACAAATTTAAACAATGGGCCAAATTTATTGTTAGAGTGGCTACAGTTATTTGGGAAGAGAGATGGTGATAAAAAGTTCAAACAGACAAAATCCCCTTTCAAGATTCCAGATGAGAAGTAGCTTGTTTTCGTGGTGAGGAGGAAATTACTCCGGTTTTTAGTAGAATTGTGAATTTTAAAAAGTAGTTTACTTATTCCAAATTCACGGACAGCCCTTCTGAGCAAGGCCCACAGCATGTGGACCCTCCTCTGCTTTCTTCTTCCTCCCTGCCCACCGTGGTGTGGGCCTTTTAGCTCCAAGGGAAGCCTGATTTTGTGGCAGTCCTTCCCACTGAGTAGCCTAACTCTAGATAGCCAATTCTCTAAGTGACCCCTCCTGGTTGTTGTGAAATGCCCATTAGGGAAGCGGTGGGTGGGCAGGAGCTGGCCCCTCACTACCCCTGCAGCAGTGCTAGCCACTAGCTGTGGTGGAGTTCGGAGGGAGGCTGAGGCGGCACACGAGGAGAGGGTGACGTAACTGAGAAGTGCCAGTGGGGAGGGGTCGCTGCCGTTGTTTTCCAAGGGCCTGTGTGTACACATGGCACTACAGACTAGAGTGTGAACAGATGTCCCTGTGGTTGGGGTGGGGAAGAGAGTATCCATGGCAGCTGCAGTAAGCAGTGGCTTCTGTTAAAGATGACACCTCACAGAGCTTTTTTTTTTTTTTTATAAATAAAAGCTTAACAATTTATTGATACAACACTAGAGATTCTTTATTGTCAGAAAGCTTTTCAGTTTCACACTTGGAAACTAGATGAGAGACTAAAACATTTTAGATGGCTTATGGAAGAACCTCTCAGGGAGAAGGTAACCTTTGGCGATCATTACCTGCCCTCAGTGTCTAAGGTGGAAAGGAAAAGTCTGGAGCTGCTGAGTCTGTGGAATCCTAGACGACCCTGGAGAGCTCCCAGGTTCTCTTTGTCTGAGACTAAGGACAGAAGGCCAGTGGATACCTCCCTGGTTTTTCCTGGCATATGCATGGTAGTGACTCTTGGCTGTTACCATAGTGATGATCGCACTTCCTGGCAAACACAGGGAGAGGATGTGATTGTTGGGCTCT
The DNA here is from genome assembly GCF_040802235.1 of Manis javanica. NCBI lineage: Eukaryota > Metazoa > Chordata > Mammalia > Pholidota > Manidae > Manis > Manis javanica. The sequence continues at coordinate 72,956,576 of NC_133168.1, forward strand.
GCAGACAGTACTTACGTTTTCTTCATCTATGCATTAACTCTCAAATTACCATTCATAGCTAAATATTACATTCCACGTTAGGTAGAACTGGGATTTTATAGAGATTCATGAGAGACTGTTCATTATGATTTCATATCTTTCTTTTTAATTTAAACTAATGATAATGTACCTTTAATATGGATTCCATTTATATTTGTTTTTAAAACCTTGTAAATATGTTTAAAACAACCGTATTGCAAAGATGACTCTAATTTACATGGTTTTTATACATTTTCAATGGTGTGATTACTTTTTTTGATTGTGTACTCAGAGGTATTGAAAGAATTTTTGTCACCAAATATACTTCTATTAAGACTAACTATAATTTTATGTAAATTGACAAACCTACTTGTGTTAAGGTATTCTAGTTTGTGATAGTTTATAAGTTTTAATCATTATAAAATAATTGTCCATAATTTGGAATGTTATTTATCAGTAAATATAAAATATTTGAGGCATTTAGCCTCACATTAGAACTTTTTAAAACTTGTCATTGTCCTATAGTATAAATTATAAACTGATGACATCTTCATATCTTGATCCTTGATGATGTCAGTGAAATGAAAAACATAGGACTATTTACTTTTTGTAACTTAAGTTTGAAACAAATTACAAAAGGAAGTACTTACTGAAAAGGCATGACAACCGTTTTCCCCATTTCTCTTCTCTGGTGTATCATATATATGAACATACTACATAATCTATGTAAAAATTTGCTTACGGTGTATAGCAGTTAGCATGTTATTTCCTATGTGTTCGTAAGTATTAGGTTGAAGCACTAAAGTCTGCCAGAAACTTTAGACAGTAGTAAGAAAAATTTTTTTTCTTGTTATCAGTTTTGCAAACTTAAAATTCAAAGAGCTAACTTTATTTCTTCCATGGTAACAGCTTGAATAAAGTCATCTTTGGGATAATTTTTTATACTGGTCCCATCTAGGGGACCTGGAAGATGACCATAGTAAACCATTTCAGCCTCCCCAGGGAGAGCTTCATTATCCTTGTGGGTAGGAGGTCTGCTTGATTTATCATTAAATCATTACAGCAGTGAAGTGATGCAGTTTTCTCTCTCTTAAGCTCCATTTGAAAGGCTAGAGAAGGGGACATATAAAATATATTAAAGGTTTGTAAGATTGTTCCTGTACATAATCAGGTTGCAGTTAAGAGCTTAGATACTGTGTGTAAATGCAGCCTATTAACTGGGCAGGTTGCAAGAAGGGTATCACCAAACTAAGGATTTTGTGAACTATTTACTGAAAGTAGTTATGTTAAATGGGTCATAATGTGGTAACTTGTATCCTGGAGTCCTTTTCACAGGGAAAAAGAGCAGCTTATAGAAAGGATAATTAAAAGGGACATCAAAACTAGACTTAAAGCACTGAAGTATACTTATATATTTTGAGGGTTTTAAAAACCAGTTGCCTTAGAAATTATAGACTTTTGAAAAAAAAGATACAGATCTTTCCCCAGGCCCAAGAGAAGTTGCTTTAGTCTGTGACATCTTGTTACCCTGGTTATCTTGATTTGAAGTGTTTTAGGTATTCTGGTAACTATAATCCATACACTAAATGCAGGATTTTCTGCTGTTGGAAACTGCCTTTTTACAAAAAGACTATAAATGTTTGTAAAATAAAATAACTCTAAACTTTAAGCTCCAAAGGAAAGAGAACTATGTATTAGATCTTGGAACTGTGTCAGTAAGCAGTCACACCTGGTCACAGAATGAGCTTTGAAACCAATAAAAGTGAATATTCACATGAAGCTTACACTTTGGGAATGGCTTTCTCAGACTACTCTGCTGGTAAACATTAATAAATATTTAATATTCAGTCCTTGTGTATGTTGTTTGCTCTTTGCATGTGTTAAATTGACCATTCAGACGCGAGTGCTTTAGGGACAAGAGCAGGGCCTTTTTTCTTTTCAGCAAGCTGACACAGCAGTGCATCTTTATTATGATGTTAATGTGGCCTGTGGATGAGCAACTGAAGATGAGGTCACAGATTGGGGTTTGAGGCCCACCTCCCCACTTCCCTGGATGTGGCTTTCCTTCAGATGATCTCCAGACATGTTTTCTGGTTTTTAAATAATGGTCTAATTGTTGTGGACCCAAAATGAATGAATGTGAAGGCATGTTGTAAGCCCTACATACCAAACTTATTTTTGGTGATAACTACTGAAAAAGAACATGAGTGTGGAAGTGGTAGTGCTGCAGATTTGGGCCAAGTGTGTTACAGTGCTCTGGTTAAAAGACCAGACGTCAGCTTGCCCGCTTGCCACCCTGTACAGGGGGAACTTGAGAATGAAGACTGATACCAGGGTGAGGATCGACCCAGAAAAGAGCACAGCTGTCAGGGTCCTGGTCACGGGGCAGACTCGGCAAGGCCCTGTACCGGAGAGGACCGCAGCAGGCCTGCAGCCTTTCTTTCTGTTGGCTGGTTTTCAGTTTAACAGATTCTGAGAATCTACTAACCAAATATGAAGAATTCATTTGTGATATGAGACTGTGGAGAAAAACACAAACTTTAGGTCGGAATAATTTATTACTCTAATCAAAGTACAAAGTCAAAGTATGGAAAATCAGCGTATTTGAATCATTTCAGAGAGTAGAGAAAGTTTCACACTCGTGAATTTCAGTTTTGAGCACCTTTGAAAAGAGCTATTCCGAGTTAAGACAAGTGGAGGTGCGCACCTCTGACTTAGGGGGCGCAGTTCATACAACAGTGCAGCCGTCTCGTTTTTTCCTACTTGTAGCCTGCCGCAAAAAACACACTGAAGAGAAAAGTGTTCCCTGAATGCACAGCTGGTGGTTAGAAGATGGATGAGCAGTCCAGCAGGAGGACGACGGTCCCAGGCGGATGGACGTCAGATGGACAGTCCGAAGGTGCTGACAATGCAGTACATGGTCTTGTTCTCCCACCGCACGGTGCAGCTCCCTGTGGGCAGGGAGGCAATTCGAGAAAATGGGCACCTGAAATTCTGATTTCTTACAGTAAGACCAAAACACTCAAGTTCTGACCTCTTAATGGTCCACAAATAAAAAGGCAAATCTCTTTCTGTAAGATGTTTCAGAAAGTGACTCTAATAAACATGAATTCAGAGACACGAAACATCCACAGCAGTGCTGTGAGTGACCAAGGTCCCGGCCCGGCCAGGGCACTGCCAAGCCGGGGGTGCCCAGAGCCCTCGGGTAGTGCATGAGAACCATACCGTCAGTCGAGCTGTCCCAGAAGCAAGAACTGGCTGTGTGTAAGCCCGCGCCATTCTTCTGCATGATTACACAGGTCACTTGAATTAAAACAAACTTTTATCAGAGAAATCTCCTTGGCAACACAGCTTTCCTTTCACTTCGGGCCTGTTTGTGCAGACTGTGGCTGATGTTCGTGATGAAAGTTACCCGGGCAGACTGCCTGGCCCTGCGACACTGACACACCTCCCTTTCCTCCACCGCACTCACTCCAGAGGCTGCTGATCACGCCGCGGGGTCCTGCGACTGTTCCAGCAGCCAGACAGGCGAAGTGGGTGGTCATGTGCACCTCACAAGTGACCTAGGCCTACCTACCAGCAACTCTCTTTGCAGGGGGGTGCCACATTGCCACCCTTACTCTCTTCTGACACCAGATACGCCCTCTCTGATCAGAACCACCACCCATATTATGTGAGAAGCAAAAAGCCATTACCAATGTATTTAAATGGTTTTCCCAGTTTCGTGAGTTGGCTTAAAGTTTGTTCCACTACATTTGTGGTCCACTGATTCACTTTGCTATGTTGGTAGGCGTTGCCCCCAATTGCACTTTCTATCGCCTAGAAGACAAAGCACAGAGGTCACTGTTATGACACCCAGAAACTCTGCAGCTAGCACTGAAGTTTATCACCAGAAGAACTGCTGAAATACAATACACATAAAACGTAAGCTCTTTGTAACCATGAAAACTCCTTTTTAAGTGTACCTTTTGCTTAACAGTGTTATATTTCATTTAAGTTTTATATTTCCATATTAGCTATGGTCTGTCAGATTTTTACATTTTGATTGAATCTAGTGTTCACTGCTGCAATTACTACTGGACATAACCCACATTTCTTTCCTCCTGAGACTAGAAAATATGTCTCTTTGCCTATTCCTTAAGTATAGTGGTAGGAATGTTTACTGGTTTTACAGCTGACAATATTCAAACCTATCCAAATAATTGTGTTTTCCAAAGTACTTTCCTTCATCCAGCATTTTCTGGCAATGTTACCACATAGGTACATTTTTTGGATAATGAAAGGCTAGCCCCATACATTCCAAAACTTACTTTACGTTTATGATGAACTTTGTTCTGTATTATGGAACTCCTTGCCTTCTGTGCTGGACTCTGGTAAGGATGCACACGGGAATACGCATGGCTTCCTGCCCCTATTCTTGCTCCAGTTTATAGTTAGGATATTCCTACTTTATGATTCTGGGGGCCTTTATGCTAATGCCAATGTGCTTGCTTCTGCACAGCTTTATTCTCTATCCCTTCTCTAACCTGCTCTGCTAGAAATCAGAAAACTGAATTTTTATGCCATTTTGGACCTAAAATAAAAACAGTCAACGATGACCAAATTCTGTCCTCAGACTTGCAGGGAAAAACAGTCCCAGGACCGACCGAGGTGTGCACACGGGAGACACTGGGGTCTACTACCTGGGTGTGAGCCTGGTTACCTTCCTTTTGAAGAACAAAGAGCTACCTACAGTCACACCATGACTTCTACATATAGGATTACTATTTATCCTGACTCTCAGCAGGCAATCATGCTAAACACACATCATCTGGCATCCTGCCCTCCCTGCCAAGCTCAGGTCATAAAATGGGGCTGGAGGGATAAGGAGCTCCTGGTTTAAAGAGACCACTGGTCAAAGAAGTGGGGGCTTCACTCAAGCTAAACCTCTAAGTCTGGGAACACATGCCCTCCATACACACTTCAGAATTCTCTATTTTTTAGGAAGAACAAACCCTCTCACACAGTTCTGGGCTCATCCAAACTTACTACTACCCAATAGTTAAAATAACTCAAGGGCAGAATTAACCTACTGCCAGAGACAAAAAGGCTGTTAGAGGTCAGTGATCATGTGAAAGTTAACACCACAATACTTCATGCTTCCATGGAGTCTGGGACAGTCTCCATTCAACTCGCTGCCTGGTAACCAGTCAAAGACAATACAGAAAACAAGTGAGGCCAAAGAAGACTTCAACCAAACAGCTCCACTGCTCACAGTGCTAGTGTAATTCAGCCACTTTCCTGCACCTCCCCACTCCATGTTCCATAAAAACACTGAATTTAGAAAAGCAATGAAAAGCAAACTATTACAGATCCTGCAAAGCAACTAGAAAATCATGCCTGATGTTGAATGATGTGTATGGTAGAACAAAATCATTTTGCTTTTTGATCACAAAAATAGGTATCCTTCTTTTATCACTCTGGCATTACTTGGTAATTTGCATTAGAATCAACTCCAAATTGCCTATATAACCTCAAACGGTCCTATTAAATTTAGATCATCTGTTGACTTTCTTTTGGCCAAAGGCATGACTGTGCTCTGTTCACACAGGAGGGGAAGCTGACTAGGAGAACCTTTCTGCCTCATTCCTCTCCAGGCTCTCCCACCTCCCTGCACTACTACAGCCTTGTCTGCCCCCTCAAACACACCATCACGCTCCTACCGCAGGGCCTTTGCACATATTGTCCACTGCCTGGCAGGTCTGCTCCTGTTTTTACTGAGTTTGCTACTCCTCATTCTCCAGATTCTAGCTCAGAACTCACTAGGCAGGTCAGTCTCTCACAGCACCACTTCTCACAGCAGTTATCACACAAGGAATCCAAGTTTACATTTTCCAGTGTGGTTATCTGAGAAATGTCTGCCTTCCCCTGTGCTGTAAACTCCTGGAGCATCAGTCCCCTGTATGCCCGATCGATACGTACTTTCTGAATAAATGGAGGACAAATACTTTGTCTCCCATTCTCATCATCCAAGGGAGGTATCATGGGTCAATAATGATAAAGTGGGTAACTTAGGAATGTAAGAGAAATAAAGAAACAAGTAAGTCTCAAATAGATTACCAGGTCTTGGGTAACTAGAAGTTGTTCAGTATTTTATATATTCATTCTTTCTTCATTAAACACTGGAAACATTTGTATACCGTGAGTCATTTATGCTAAAAGGTTATAGAATCAAGCCTTAGTAACAATAATCTAGTATGCAAAATTTCCTATCTGATTACATAATATGGGAGTAATTCTTTTCTCTTAAGTAAAAACTGTTATTTGAAATGCTAACACAGTTCAGCTGAAACAATTCCAAGACAGTATTTAAAACACTATTTTCACTCATATAAGCATTAAACATTTATAAAGCAAGCATTTCTCCTCTTACCTCTTTCACAATGTTGCTCACTTCATCAACAACAAAAGCAGTCTATAAGGAAGAAAATTAGTTAAGTTTGATTGAAAACATACATTTCTGCTGCACTGATCAGTGCAAATTTAGGTAATGCACAAATTATTTAGAATGAAGACCTTAGAAATACTCTAACCAGACTGCTCATTTCTCCCAGGAAAATATCAGACACTCAGAAACATTAAGTGGCTCTCTGAGGATCACAGAGCTGGTAAATGGCAGGCAGGAAACTAGAATACATATACATAATTTAAAGGTTTTGTGGTTTGTTTTTGTTTTAAACAGCTATGATCCAAAAGACTGTCTTCACTTTAGACTTCAGCTCTCCATTTCTACTGGCCACAAGGACCATTAACAAATGTGAGTTCCCTGCCTTTTGTGTGAATTAACTGATACTTTCCCTGAAGTAAACTGATCAGGCAGCTTGAAACAATGTGTTTTGGGTTTTTTCTCTTTTTTGAGTACCACCATTAGTGGTAAAATTTACAATGATTCAGCTATCTCCTGATAATTATTTTTCTTTCTCAATGCTGACCTACTTCAAGGCCACACAACCAGTGGCCAGCACACCTGGTCTTCACCAGTGTCAGGATGAGCTGGGGGTGGTCTGCCAGCATCATTTAGTGCCAGAGTTCCCAAATGGCTTTCTTTTCACATACGGTACACTGGAATGGGTACAAGATTCTGAGGTCTGGGAACAGTACTTAGCACTCAACATAGCTTCCAGAGGGCAGCCCTGGGCCCTCAGTATGCACCTTACTGGAATAAAGGCTGAGAGCCCCGCTTTGGCAGTGTTTTCCTATGTGCCAGGGTGCTGGGCCCTCTGGCCCTTTCTCAGCAGTACTCCTGCTTTCCTGGAGGACCAAAAGCTGCCTGCCTGAAACCCTCTCACTTGCTGTACTCAGAAGTCATACTTGGAGACAAAGCCAGCACACCAAGTTAATGAAAATTTTTAGTATCTTAGAGATTAAATTATTTCTTGGAGTTTGAAGGATCCTACCTAGGGACTTCCAATTATCCTAAACCATACAGGAAAATCCCTGTATGACTTTCCAGGTGGTTAAAATGTGTAAGAAATTGTGGGGCATTTCGGTGGACTTAGTGGAAAGTAGAGCAGTTGTACAGAACCCACTGGGCAGTTTCAACTTCTACAGAAAAGATGAAAATAAGTTGAGAGTTATAAAGGTCCAGCTAGCTACACGATTAGAGGCTATGCAGAAATGGCTTCGTTCAGAGGCTGTCAGCACTGGCATGGATTAGTAAATACCTAAGGCCTGCCTACTAGAAGGAAGATAGTCATGATCTCACCCTCCCTGGCTTTCCCTGGTGTAGAACAGACGATTAAGTTCAGACCCTTCATTTCACAGACATGCAGTTGCAATCTGGAATAATGAAGTCACTTAGCCACCTCACTGGTTAGAGTCAGAATCAGAATGGCAGTATTAAGAGTTTTCTCTTACATTGCCATTTCCTTTTTTAAAGTTTTACTCAATATTCCTATAATATAAGCTTTTCCAATATTGTATTAGTAAAAAGTTAACAGGGAAAAGCTTTTCAGGTGCTAGGTGCTCCTGAACCACATCTTCTCTATATTATTCACTTGATTGCTACCAGCCTTTAAACACTGAGGGTGACATTGTCACAGAAAACTTATGCTAGTTAGGAAATTAGATAAAAACTGAAACTCTAGGATCAGTAGTTAAGCCTTAGTTTTTTTTCCCTCAAAAAACTTGCTTAAACTAAATTTCAAAACTGTTGAAATATCCTTGTAAAATTCATAAATTTTATTTATAACCACCGGGAGGTGGTTTCCATGGCTGAATAATACTTTTTACTTGAATTTTAACAAAAAGTATTTAGCAAGAAATAAATCGGAACTATTCTTCTGTAATAGCAGCATCCATCAGCTATATTCCCTGAATGCTTGATAACTTGAAGGCAAGCCATCTTAACAGCACACTATCCGAATACATGTCTTCTGCTTGGCAAAGAATTGTGTGCTTTACCTACTGCTTCACTGAAGCAATGAGATTAACTTTTTCCAACAAATACGAGCTATTTACTGACATCTCAAACTGAAATGAAATTTAAGTGACGCTGGCCACTGCGCGTGAGCACCGCCCTGTAGATCAAGGTGTGGGCCGGAAGACAAAGGCAGGTCCTCCTATTGTGCACTTCTGCATTTTGCAGGCAGCCTGAAGGGACTTGAGATGTCACCATAAGTGCGTGAAACGCGTATCTGTCACTCTGGAGACTAGAGTTAAAATATCAGCAGACGAGGCAGTCTTCGCCACTCCTAGACGTGCTGCACCTTCTCCAGGGTGCGGGGCGGCGGGATCCGGGGCCAGGGGTCAGGCCGGCATTGAGCGGGTACCGGGAGGCGCGGCGCGGTGCCCCCAGCCTGGCCGCAGGGGGAAGACGTCCCGGGCTGCGGGGTCCCTCCCGGAGGAAAGATGAATGCGCGCCGCCGCGCTGGGGGCCCTTCCATGCGCCGCCCCCCGGGTAGGGTGACAACGCCCCAAGGAGGCCGGGCCGGGGGGGCGCCGCCAGCCTGCGCCGGTTACGGCCGCCGACCTCGCTCGGACGCAGCCCGACTGCCTACATACACCCTGGGCTGCGGCCGCGCACCCGCTCCGGGGGCTCTCGCGGTGCAGCCCTCCCGTCGCCGACCCGGCGGTTACCTCCTCTGCAGCCTGAAAGTCTTCCATCTTCCCTCCGGCGCGTTGCCTGGGCCGCCCGGAGTAGAGCGCACTGCGCAAGCGCACTCAGGCCCCGCCTCCGCTCCGGCCCCGCCCTCTCCAGGGCCCCGCCCCCGCCCGGCTCGGCGTGGGCCTCGGCCTCGGGACCTGCGCGGCGGCGGGCGGCGCTCGGGCTTAGTTCCTCCTCCGGGGTCAGGGAGATGGTCTCCGCGGGAACCCGCCGGAGGAGCCCTGCAGCTCCCGGGACTGCAGTAGCTAAAACAATCCGCAAAACCCGGTCCCGGAGGGGGAGAGTCGTCCTGGTCCCTCCCTCAAGTTTGTACTGCGTGGATTAATTGGAACGTTAAAATGGGCTCGGATTCCTCGTAACAAATCGTACAGTGATTTCTGAACAGGATGGGAGGTGGGGGATATTGATTACACTCCCCCTGGGGATTCAGAATTAGGGAATTTTAGCCCCGACAGAGACCCTTCTTTGGGGAGGTAAGTTTTCCATATAAATGAGATTTTTTTTTCTTTAAGCAACATTAAAAAAAACATTTTGGATGAACTGTTTTGTAAAATGCTGCATAATTCCTGTCTGTCTTAACCTGAGTGATGTGATTTGTATACAGGGGTCTTTATGAAAATTAGTAATTGCACAAGCCTTCGGGACAGTGATTTCCAAGGAAGACTGGGGTATGTGCACCTGTTTGCATGTACTCTAAGGCTAAGACCTCTGACTTTGGGGGTTGCTTTTTCTGGTTTTACCACGCCATGGAAGTCAAGTTGTCACTTCTTACCTCTCCAAAACCCGGTTGCTAAAACCCACTTTCCATCCCCCGGGAAGAGTTGACCACTAGCTAAGTGTGTTAGGATTATGGGCAAAACAAGAGCGAACAGGTTCTGAGTGAACATCTGCAATGGAAGACTGCGGGGTTTGGAACATCTTTTATAAATTGCTCCACAGCTTTTTAGGAACTTTCTAATTCAAATGAGTGTCCTGAATGGCTTCTGGGATAGTGCGTTGGGAAGGCAGAGACTTTAAGTTACATTATAACTGAAAATCACTGGCATGTGTATAAATCAACAGAAAACATGTAAATGTGAATTTTAAAAAATTGTATATGACTTTAACTTATATGCATTTGGGTACCACACTCCAATTTCAGCTATCAAAGAACATTCGCTAAATGATCGTGGCATATGGCATGTGGAGTCTGCCCTAGAAATGGATAAATTGGTTTATTTTCAGATCTGTTTGTTCACCTATTCAACACAATGCATTGAGCACTCTTGCATCAGCCCATGAGCTAGAGCTGAAGCTGCAAAGTTGACTAAGCTATGGTCTCCATGGAGAGTTTTTAAAAACTAATTATCAATAAATAGGAGGATTTGAATTCTCTGTGATCAGTGATATTGAAGTGCTTGGCAGACCTCAATGATAGGGTATGGTATTCTGCCCAATTGGTTTACACTCTGTAAGGCTAAGGAATTTAAAGTCACTATGGCATTTGACAGTTCACTAGCTGCCATTTCTAGCACCCCTAATCTGCCAAGAATGAATGTCCATCAGAAGTACTGGCGTATGAACACACTGACTCATAGCTGCTCATAAATCTCTGATATCCAGCCATATTTTAGAATAATGTTCAGTTTCTGTGCAGTAAGTCAGTGGAGTGAATCTTGGGTTTTTTCCACTGTGGGGGTTAGCCATAGGTTGGCAGATGTTGTATGCTTTCTTCTTTGAGTGAAATCTCTTAAATACAGACTCTATAGAAATAGTGATAGGTGCTGCTGCTGCCTTTATTTAGCAAGTGTGCACCTATAATCATAATCATGTCACCTCAACAGATAACTCTGACAACCACAGTCTGGTCTCACAGTGTTGTTGATGGTCTGAAGCCCTCCTCCATCTCAGTCCAATCCTGTGGGTGTTGGAGGTTTTCTTCCTTTGCCTGTGCCTAGGAGTGTGTTACTGAGATCCGCTGTGGAGTCATGGTAAGTCAATCATAGTAATGATAGTGTGATGACGGTGATGACAGATGACAAGCTGAAACACTCAAGCCTGAGGAGTGTAATGTTGTAATGGGAAAGAAGAGAAACTTGTGGCCAGCACATACGTAAAGTGAGAGTCCTATGCTGAGATACAAGCTAACAAAATTAGCTGAGAGCTATCTGTACTTAGGTCTGCTGTCAGCTGGGAAGCATGGGCACAGTGGGGCTGAAATACCATCTGGTAATGATGTTGCTCTGAGCCCCTCTTCCTCCCGGTCCTGGCTACCCCGGCCCCTTCCCTGGAACCCCAGCCCTAAGATCCAGCCACTGAGAGGCAACTCACGGCACAGCAGGGGCCTCCAGCTGGCATTTCTTCTTACTGGCTGATTGATTTCCATGCTGTATAGTAGTTATTAAATAATTTATCAGTTCTGTTTATATGAAAATAATAACACAACATCAGACAGCATGGGTTAGTTGCAGAACCAGATGACTCTTCTCTAGGGTCTTGGTCGTTGACAACAGCAAAGATGTATTTGCCACTCGCACTACATGGCTGTGCCCCGTGTCTTCCCCACGCTGGGACCCGGCTCATGGAGCAGCCTGACTCCTCATGGACAGAGAGGGGACAGAAAGGGCATGGTTTCCAGAGGGCTGCCTGGGGAGGTGCTGGGGAGGCCCTGTGCCACCTCACTTTAGTTTCAGATGGGATCTGATGATACCTGCTCAGTGTCAACACTCAAGTGCATTCTGTCTTTGCTAACTATTCCCTGCTGTCTGCTGTAGCCTGAGGCCTTAGGTTAGTGGTCTCCAAACTTCTTTAATTATGTCCCTCTAACAGGAACAATTCTGAGCATATATCCCAAAGGTATGTTCATTTCAACTATGACATATTAAACTATGAATCCATTTATTACACATTAATGAAGTTGAAGTTTTAGCTTTTTTTTTTTTTTTGAGAGGGCATCTCTCATATTTATTGATCAAATGGTTGTTAACAATAATAAAATTCAGTATAGGGGGGTCAATGCTCAATGTACAATCATTAATCCATCTCAAGCCTAATTCTCGTCTGTCTCCAATCTTCTGAAGCATAACGAACAAGTTCTTACATGGTGAATGAATTCTTACATAGTGAATAAATTCTTACATGGTGAACAGTACAAGGGCATTCATCACAGAAACTTTCGGTTTTGATCACGCATTATGAACTATAAACAATCAGGTCAAATATGAATATTCGTTTGATTTTTATACTTGATTTATATGTTGATCCCACATTTCTCCCTTTATTATTATTATTATTTTTATTTTTAATAAAATGCTGAAGTGGTAGGTAGATGCAAGATAAAGGTAGAAAACATAGTTTAGTGCTGTAAGAGGGCAAATGTAGATGATCAGGTGTGTGCCTATGGACTAAGTATTAATCCAAGCTAGACAAGGGCAGCAAAACATCCACGGATGCAGAAGATTTCTCTCAAAGCAGGGGGATGAGGTTCTGAGCCTCACCTCTGTTGATACCCAATTTCTCACCTGATGGTCCCCCTGCGACTGTGCCTGTCTTTGGTTGTTCCTCCCTTGAGGAATCTTACCCGTCTCTGGCTAACCAGTCATCTTCTGGGGCCATACAGGGAAATGTAAAGTTGGTAAGTGAGAGAGAAGCCATATTGTTTGAAAAGGTTAGCTTTTTACTTCTTTGCAGATATATGCCAAAGTTTTAGCTTTTTAAGGAATGACTATTAATATAAGTCCTAATACTTAGTATATCCTACTGTTATGGGCTGAATTGTGTCCCTCCCGAAATTCATCTGCTGAAGTCCTCACCCTCATTACCTCAGAATGTGACATTCTGTTTGGAATTAGGGTATATTAGGACATGGTGTCTTTAAGTAGGTAATTAAGTTAAAATGCCTTCAGTAGGGTGGCTCCTAATCTAATCCGAATCCTCATAAAAAGAGATTAGGACACAGCAGAGAGCATGTGAAGACACAGAGACAAGACAGCCATCTACAGGCCAAGCAGGAAAAAAACAATGTGCCAACACCTTGATCTTGAATTTCTAGACTATCATTGTCAGAAAATTAATTTCTGTTGTTTCAGCCGCACACAATGGTAATTTGTTTCATCAGCCCTAGCAAAGTAATACACCTGCTTTGGAAATTGTCACTCTATTGTACCTTCATTCCAAAAACATTTTCTTCCAAATATTCCTAAATGGATTCACCTACTATCTTATGCTACAAAATGATGATATTACTATTAAATAAATACCACTTATTATTTATTATAGATCTTCTTAGGCCAGGGGCCCTCACCTGTGGTTACTGTGGCAGTGCCTGGCATAGTAGGTGTACAATAAATATTTGTGAATGAATTGAATGAACTGCAAAACTAAGAGGGAAGCTTTGTGACCCTCACAAGGAGATGGGCTCAGAGAGGCCAGGTGGTTTGCTCAAGGTCACTCGATCTTCTTGCCCCAAAGCTTGCCCTCTTAATTCACTCTCCCATCTTGTTCTGATCCTTCACAGCACGCTCTCACCCTCCCATGCACCTCTGCTTCTCACCTGCAGGAATTCACCATCTCAGGTTGTCATCCCCAGGCCACAGAAAAAGGAGATTAAGAACTGAAAAGCCAAAGAGAGAATCAAAGTGAACCTCATTTACAGCTGGGGAAACCGGCCCCGGAGTTTCCAGGGAGCTAGTGATTCCCAGGGCCACACAGTGCATCTAATTCTTGGTCATCTGCTGGCTTGGCTGAATCGCATCTTCTCAGAGTTCACACTAGTTCACCTTCAAAAGGGAGTATTAGGCCCTCAAATGAGCCCATAAAGGAATGAAAAAGCATGTCCTCAGAATGAGAGAAGATATCTATAATATAAATGCCTGACAAAGGACACAGATCCTGAATTAATATAAAGAACATCTAAAAATCAGTAACAGAAAGATAAATAACCCCATAGAAAAATAGGCAAAAGACTTGAACAGGCCCTCCATCAAAGTAGATACCCAAATGTCCAGTAAACATATAAAATGATGTTCAGAATACTCAGCTACACTAAGCCTCAGGGAAATGAAAATAAATTAAAACTGTAATGTGATACCAGCACACACCCACTAGAATGGATAAAATAAGAAAGGAAGATAATACCTAACTGGGGAGGATGTGGAGCAGCTGGCATCAGATGCTGGTAGGAGTGTCAATTCGTACAATCACTTTGGAAAGCTATTTGGTGGCATCTACTAATGTTGAACATATGCCTAACCTATGGCGAAGAATTCCACTCCTTGGCACATAACCAACAGAAGCACTGTGGATAAAATGAAAGTTCCTGTGGCCAGGATTCTCACATGGCCCTGGTTGGCTAGCTCACTACACACATGTGGGCAATGCATTGCTATTGACTCTGTATAAAGAGCTCCACCCACTACTCTAGGTCATACTGGCATGGCTGCAAGGCTGCAGGAGAGCAGAGCAGAGGCTGGAGTGGTGGCAGCACTCAGGACAGAGGCCCAGAGGACGGCTGTGCGGTCCGAGAGGCCCAGAGGCAGAGACCAGCTTGCTGCCTGCAGACTCGCTCCGAGTGAACGGGATTTTAGTGACTGACCTGCCACTGTAAATAAAGTTGGTTATAACCCGTTCGCCCCAAGAATGTTTTGCTGTCATCTCTTTGGTCACATTGAATCCATAGTGAACTTACCTGGGGCTGAAACCCATTGGCAAGACATACTGCAGTCAAAATAAATGAACTATACACACAATACATAAAAACAGCATGGATGAATCTCATAAACATGCTGAATACAAGAAGCCAGGTTCAAAACAGTTAATATCATGATTCTATTTACATAAAGTGCAAAAACAAGAAAACTAATCAATGGTGTTAGAGGTGCCAGTTAAAGTTATCTTAGGGTGAAAGGTCATAGCTGGGAGGGTGGCTCCTGGATGCTGTTTAAGTTCCATGTCTTGATAGGTGTGTGTTCACTTTTGAAAAATGTGTCAAACTGTGCTTACAATTTGTACCATGGTCCATATGTGTGCTGTCGTCAGTGGAATTCACCCTCCACTAAAAGGCCATGCCAGGCTTGTTCTAAACCAATTCTTGAGTTAGCAGCTGTTCTTCGAAATGTAGTCATTTACTCTTGAGGTCAGTGTGAAACCTCTAGCAGGTGCGTGAGCTTTTGACTAGTTGAGGCCTCTAGTTTCTCTTGGGGTTTCCTGGGTAGGGTGGAACATTTTCAGTAGTGTTATCTTGGTCTTTCCTCCAGCTAAAAATGTAAACCATTGGCCTGAAAGAGCCTGTGGGTGTGGTTTGGGCTGGCTTTGCTCCCGGGGTCCTCGGCGATGTGGGGGCAGCCGCAGAGGCACTCAGGGCGTGCTTGGAGGGAGGGCACCCTGCTTTAGCTCTGGCCTGACAGGAAGGAAAGAGAAATACGTCTGTTCTAACACAAAGAAAAACTGACTTCCTTCTCTCCAGAACAGGCTCCCTGCTCTCTTCTCTTGCAGCAAAGGTAGGCTGAGAGTCCAGTCCTCCCGTTTGGGTGGGTTGTTTGAGGGTGTGGGTAGAGATCAAAGTTACTGTAACTTTTCTTAAATGACAGTTGAAGAGGTGCAAAACAAAGACAAAGAATGACTTGTAATTTTACTGAATAACATACCTTTTTGATGTACAGTGATAATGATTTAAATGGAGTGGAGGAAGTACTTTGGAGGTAGTTAAAAAACCAAAGCAAGCCGAATCAATCCAAACCACACTACCCAAAAGTCAGACGGACTGATTGTTTTTTAAAGGTGGTATAGAGTGTTTGATTTCTCCTTTGCTTTGTAAATTCTTATACATACCATTTGTTACTGTTTTGCTTTGCATGTACTTCATAGATTCAGATTGTTTTGCTCACCCATAATCTCTAGTTTGAAGGTGAAACACAAATATAATTTTAAAATGAAAAAAAAAAAATTAAATTAGCTGGAGACCAATTTAAATGTCTTTCAACTAAGCTTCTTAACTCCCAAATAAATTTCTTGGCAAGAGTAGAGATTATGAGAAGAAAATGCACATTAGATATTAAGGCTATACTAAGAAGTTAGAATTGGTGTAGAAAAAGATTATTCAGGCAAGGCAGTAGGAAACTCTAACTTCTTAAAGTGTTCTGCCTACACAGAGCATAAGGCTTTGGAGTTAAACAGACCCAGATTAGAGTGTGATTTTAGGTAAATTACTCAATTGCTTCAAGCCTTACACTTCTAATCTGCAAAATGGGCATATTTACCCCATAGTGAGGAATGAAGGTGGAGATAATGTGTGCAGACTGCTTGTCAGACTGTAAGTGCTGAATAAACAGTAGCTTTTGGTACAACAAAGAGTGTTAACAGTTGTGAGGAGTACCTATAACAGTGTGATAATATTAATTCTCATTTCTCTACCCTTGCATAAGAAGAGGTCATGTTTAGGCATGAAAATCATGGGTTTCTATTTCAGTATTTAAGTTTGATTCTAAAACAGCATTCTTTTTTTTTTTTTGGTGGCAAGATACCTACCTGAATAAGAAAGAACAAACAGAACCAGCAGCGACCTGCAGTCACGTCTCAGGGCGAGAATGCTTCCCTTCCCTCCTGTCTCAGGTAGGCTTCGAGTTTTCTAGATTTAAGCCCACATATGTGCAACTTCATATATGAAGGACAGAGTCTTAAGGGACCTGAAGCTTAGACAGTTTGTGGAAACTACTTTAAGAAAACGAGTACAAAACTTGGTAGAGAGCCTCGGAGGGCTCCATGCAAGCGAGAGATGCCAAAGCAGGTGCTGCACTAGCTTCCCTGGAAATCCACCTCTGATAGGTGAGCGAGAGACAAGCATTGATAACGTACAGCTCTGTTTCGGTGTCAGGCTTTCCGATGGATGCACAAGTGTATCACCTCACCTTTGGAAAATGAATCTGTCGAGGCTGTGAGTGTGAGTCCAGTTAGGCTGGAAGGTCAGAAATGAGAACTGTTCCTTGGGGGGCCTGGGGCCCCTCATGGCTGCCACAGGCGTCCATAAGGCATGCACACAAGCAAAGGAGGGATGCCGCTTTCAGGGGAAGAGGGCAGGCTAAGCCTCTCCCCGTACCCCGCGTACTAGGCGGCAAGCGCGGAGGGGGGTGTGTGTGGCCTGGGCTGCCTTCGGAAAGGGAGCAGCGTCCCCAGGAAGCAGCTGTGGTAAGGCGGTGGAGCCGCGGGGCCGCTGAGCGGACCTGCGTGGGGTCCGTCGCAGCGCTGTGGCTTCCAGGCTGTGAGAACCTTCTGTAGTCGCATGAAAGTCTGGGTGGGGTTGACAGTCATGTTTCCACACATGCACACCGCTACCATGTGCCACATACCCACCCCAGTGTCATTTTCCTCTCCAGCAGAGTGAGGCGGGAAGCGCGACTTCCTGTGACCTGATGACCAGCCGTCCAGAGGTGAGAGATGCCTGGATGAAGGGGACAGGGGGCCACTACCTGCCGAGAAAGGGCCTTTCCTTTCCATTTTCTCTCTACCAATTCCACATTTCTTTTCTAGCCTCCCCAGCACCACCCTAGGCCCAGCACATGGTTAGATGTTTCCTTCCTCTGGCACCTCTGTCCTGCATGTTTCTGCCATGGGGGGAAGCGCCCTCGGCCCTTTCTGCTCAGCCTGCCCAGTGACTATAAGAGTGTTTGATTTCTCCTTGTTTAAAGGTGGTATAGAGTGTTTGATTTCTCCTTTGCTTTGTAAAGGTGCACACCGCTCAGTGCACACCGCCCTCTCTGTAGATCCTCGCGTTACACTTGTCCTCTCACGTTGTAACTTCTTTGTTCTCATGTCCACTGTCTGGCTGGAATGTGAGCTTCGTGAATGCACAGATTGGCCTTTACTCATTTTATGTCCACGATACCTGGCACATACTGGGCACAGGAAAGGCCAATAAAATCAGTGTTGGTGAACCAGCACTAAACACTACAGGCAGACTGTGTTTGTCTGGTTGCCAGAGGTCCACTGCCATACAGCGAACTGGACACAGACAACATGGGACTGTGTGGGCTGAAGTACTGTGCTGGATTTAGGAGCGAGCCCATGGATCCCAGAGAAATGGCTTGTTTTCCTGCTTCGGTGCTTTCTGAGGGGGAAAAGAGAGAGCGGGGAGGAATACTTCTGAGTCTTGCTTGCTTGGTCACAGCCATTGCTACCTGGATGATTAATTTAGTTCCAAAAATAACCACAGGAGGCAGGGGTCGGCCTGGTGAGCCTCACAGAGACTGAGTGCCTGGCCCTGGAGCTTGGGCCTACGCCCTGGCATAGGGGTTTAATCCCAAATTGTCCCGTGCCCAGACTGACGTTGAGATGGGAACAGGCTGGTGTGGAGGGCTCCTCTAAGTGGCTGTGGGAAGATCTTCCCTTGAAAGTGGTGCTGGGTGTCGGTTTTTATTTATTTTTAAATTATTAAATACAGTTAGACTGGTAGGTGGAGTGCTGTAAAACAAAGGCAGTCAAATTACAAACAAAGGCATCACAAAATTAGGAACAAGCAATAGACAAAGGAGCTATGAGGCTGAGCTCAGCTCCATGTGGGTGAGGACAGGGCCTGGCTTCTTGGCCAGAGATGAAATAAACACGACTTCAGAATCTGGTGTGGGTGAGATAGTGACTGAGTAAACAGCATCATAGAAAAAGGGATCTGGGAGATTATTCCAGCTAGGAGACTGTGAATGTCTGCATGAGATCATTAAAGTAAAATACTTTTTAGTATGCTTCTTGATCCTGTAGGGCTCTGAGTTGCCTATGCTTTTCAGATTTCTGGAGACTGAAGCTTTCTGAATTGAGTGCTCACTCGCTCACCTGACTATCGCACTTCCCACTCTACTCGAACTCATGCTTCCTGCTTTACAAGCAAACCCACATGTCACAATATTCACTGGGTTTCTCAACTCAAGCCAAACATCAGGAACCTGCTTGCTGGGTGATGAGGGATCTCTGAAACCCACTAGAAAGGACACTTGAATACAAGACAGAATGAAGTCGGGGTCATGGCAGAGAAATACACAAAGCAAAAGGGGTTCCAGCGAAGGAGCAATTAATTTTGAATGTAAATAATAAAAAAGTTCCTGAGTTAGGTAGCAATGAATCTGGACCTTGAAAGATTATAATAATGATGATGATACTATTACTACTAATAATAATTACAGCTAACATTTTTCAACTGCTTGTTATATGCTTACTGCTATGACCTACGACCTTTATTTATTTATTTTTCTCACTTAAACTCAGTGAAAGAAGCTAAGATTGGATGCCTTTTAATTTTTTATTACTTTTTTATTGAAGTAGAGTTGACATACAATATTATATTGGTTTTAAGTTCTATGTACTCTATACATAGCAGCACATTTAATCCTCACAAGTCTATGATGGAGGTGCTGTCATTCTCTCCACAGAGAAAGAAATTCAGTCCCATAGGGCTTAAGTGCCTTGCCCAGAGTCTCATGAGTGAGTCAGGGGCAGAGCGGGGTCCTCACCCGCTCCAAACGGTGCCTTCCTGGCTGTTTCCTCCAAGCCCACTGGAGTTTGGTAGGCGGACGGAGGAGCAGGAATGCTTGGAAGAGGGCATGGCGTGTTCAGGGAACAGTCCCCAGCGAGCTCAGTGTGGGCGCGCTGGGGCACTGGCTGGGCACTGGGCTGGGGCGGTGGGAGGAGGCTGGAGCGCAGAGGGTCAGGTGCCCTGCCCACCTGAGCCTCAGTAAGGAGGCAGCCCGGAATGTGGGCTCTGCTGCAGGAGGAAGAGTGACAGTCCCACCTCACTGTTGCTGAATACACGGGCCCTCACCTGGGGACCTCCTCTCCTTCTCCCAGGGCCTCACACCCGCTCCTCCTCTCGCAGCCTCGGTGGGCGTCGCCCTGCGAAGCAGATTGCCCTGCCCTCTGTGTCAGTCCCCCTCTCTTCACTGTCTGTTCCGTCAGGTCACTGCTGCTCCCGTTGGCGCCCAGAGCAGTCTGCACATGCACCGGTGGGTGCAGCCGGCCCTGGGCTCCATCGGCTGTCCCTGCAACCCACTTAGGGTTAAAAATGCCAGGCCTTCACCTCACTGCCATCCTAGGCAGTAATACCTAGCATGGTGCCAGGAACATGCAAACTGGTCTTCATACATCTGTGATTCTTTTACTACCTCCATTTTGTACCCCAAGACATCACAAAAATCAAAAAAGCATCCAAGAGAGAAATACATCTTTTTTACCCATGTTTTGAAGAATATGAAAATATTCCAAGTGTGGCTTCTAATTTCCAGCTAATACTGGGGACCAGAAATGGAAACTGGAAAGGTGTGCCTTATCTTGCCAGTGTTGTGAGGTGGATGGCATTACTGTTACTGAGTCCAGGCTCAGGCCACTCACCGCACGACATGCCAGTAAGTCGAGAGAGACAAAGTGGGGGTGCAAGGAAAGCAACTCTATTTGGAAAGCCAGCAGGCCTAGAAGGTGGTGGACTAATGCCCTAAAGAACCATCTTAACTTAGCGTTGATTTCAAAATTCTTTCATATTAGGTCGGGGGGCAGGAGGAGGTTAGGTCAGGAAGTGATAATCCACTCTGACATCTGCACGTCAGCCAGGGTCTGAGGAGGGTTTTTACCCTTTCGTCCTCAGTTAGTTGATTCCAGTTGTTTTGTTAACATGGGTCTGGTCCTGAGTTCCTCTCAGTCCTTGACAATCCAGCTGTCATTTTTGTACACACTTCTTTATTTCCTCAGGGGAGGTGAGTTTCGGGTAAGGTGTTGGTTGCATTCATCTTAAGTCATGAACAAAATTCCTTTGATGATTAATCAGCCTACCTGCAGGGCGACAGGGCTGAGCAGAAGCTTTCTAACCCAAAGATTACACAGTAGAGGAGACAGAGACAGTGTGAAGGCAGAGATGCCAACTTTCCCACTGTTACATTGTATTTGACTTTCTTGGTGTTTACGGTGGGCCTGTGTTGCTTACTAATTAACTCTGTCACCCTAGAAGCCTCTGTGGACTAGAAGGAAGTTCACCAAAAAAAACAAACCAAAACAAAGAACTTTTAAAAAATTAAAAATAAGTAAATTGTTGCCATAGGTATGGGGGCACCTTGTCTTGGATAAATAGATTATCAGCTAAGATTTGAGTGACTTGGAAGATGGATTACAGAGCAGAATCTCCACCTTGGCAGTTGATACCAAACTTGTAAGAATTCAGATGCCAGCCTAACCAGGATAAAGTGCAGCTAGCTCCAGATTCCACTCAAAAGGATTGAAAAGATGCAGCTGAAATAATTTATAATATTGAAAGAGGAACTCTGAGCTCTCAATTATAACCTGAAATTGCATAAGCAAATTCACAAGTGGAAGCTCTGAAACAAAAGCCACCCAATTTAAAGCAGCAACCAGTTCTCTATTTCTCCCACTCCGTTTTCCTACAAACCCAAAGGTTTGCTACTTTCTGAAGTGATGAACAATTTTTGTTAAAGTTCCAAATGAAACAAAGTACAGTCTTCCTTTAATTTATACAACAGTTACATTCTAGAATATTCATAGTACATTAGAACCCTGCAAAAATATACATTTTGTTTATATGAGAGTTAAATTCTATTATCAGATAATTGTGATTTTTTTCCCTAATCGACTCATCTGGTAAGATAGTCAGCATTCGTATGGGAATGCAAGACAATTCTTTGTCACTGTGACAACTAAAAATACCCTACAAATTTCTAAAGATGGAAGTGTGGTGCTACTCCCATTGAAAATCTTGAACAAGTCCCCTGAGATGAAGAAATGGTGGTTCAAGTGTGTTAAAAGGAATTTCTCAGCCACCCAGCCAGGCGGGACACTAAGAGGACATTGAAAACCAGAGGAGACATCTTCCTAGGTTTCTGTTAAATCTTGGGATGAATGATCTTGGGGAGATGCTCTATGCACAGAGCTGGCTTCTTACTCTGGGTAATGTTCTACGCAGTAGCAGTTGCATCATTTTGAAAAGTGAACGCTTGTTTAGAGTAGACATGTCAGCAGATTCCCCCAGGTTACAGAAAAAGTGCACTTCCATCGAACAATAGAAGGTGTTACTCATGGTAAATATTAACAAAGTGTTTGAATGACTGACAGTTTATAGAGTCTAGAATCAAAGTCTCTGCAAGTCAAGATTAAAAACACAGTGGGATGCATATTGAACACCTATACTTCTGATGCTCTAAGCTTTAGCTCTGTATTAACTTGAATACCAGAAAGCACGATGTTTGGGTCTTTATTTGAAATGCTTTCAATGAATTATAATTTGGTGCTATATCCTTACCTTTAATTTGAGATCAGTATTATAATGACACATCAGGCACAGTTTTGTACCTTCTGTTGAAGTGCTGCTCAATGGATTGATTGTCTTCTCTGTCCATGTCCTTCATACCTTAAGAATGTCCTCCTTTTTTTTTTTTGGTGTATCAGAGTGCTATGCATCACCTTGACTTCTTGTGTTGTTTTGTTCTGTTTGGTTTTGCCTTGGCTACCACGAAAGGCGGAAATGCATCTAATGTTCGGGTACAATGACACTTCCCTGCAATTCCTGGTAGAATGATCTCCCCTTTTCAGTCTGGCTGCTTGTGTCTCTGACTTTGATTGTCCTCTGTGTGTTTTTATTGTAAGCAGCATCCTATTCTTATTAGAGGTTGGATAGGGTGCAAATTACCAGTCAATCAAGTCATATATCCTAAGCATCTGAACAGTGCCTGGAGCTTGGAAGGTGCTCAATAAATATTTACTGAATGAATGGCTGGATGAACCCAGGAAATGAATTCAATCCCACTTTTCTTCAACGGCCACTAGGGGGAGGATGAGCACTCACTTATCCATGCAGGGCACTTCCCACTCCAGGGCCCCAGGCATGGATGTGGTACTGTTTGTTAAATTGAACCTGGTTATTTCCAAATTCCGTAATTGAATCTGGTATTTCCATAAGACATAGCCACATGAATGAGCAAGCATTTGAGTGTTCCAGGATTCTCCCGGTGAGTGCACTGGGTGGTGTCATTTCCAGCCCAGTATCGCGCTGGTCCTGCTTGACAGAGGAGCTGAAGACCAGAGCCAGACAGTGGCGCACAAAAGCCACGTGAAAAGAAAGCTCAGGGCACAGATTGTGTGTTTTGAGCCAAGTGCCAAAATCTTCATTTAAAATACCTAGAATCAGACAATCTAGATAGTTCTTGACCCAGGAGTATGGTTCATAGATTAAAAGTAAGAAGAAAGCAAGGAGAGCCAAGCGGCATGTTTAGAAAAATAGGCTCATAAAGCTGGTTACATAATGGCTAATCTGTACCTTATCACTTGGCATGTGATTACATGCTGTTTTCATATTGTGGATCTTTTCCAGGGACCCAGAGCCTGAGAGACCTGAGACCTGCTAGTTCCATCTGTTCATCCAGAAACTGGGGACCGAGGAGGGTAGAGACTTTGCCTGGTGACGCAGTGAGTTACCAGCCCCAAGGCTAGAGAACCAAGTCCTTGTCACTTTGTCATTTTCTCGCTGTCTAGATCGGAAGCCTGTGAACACTTCCCTGGAAACTAGGGGCTGAGAGTGCCCCTTTTCCTTTTCAGCACTGGGTTTTTCTACTCCTTATGCAGCCTCGGCAGTTTGGGTAACCAGTGTATTTTAACTTTGTTTTACAGTAGAGAAACTGGCACATATAGAATCCCCTGAGCCGTGGGTCTTTAGCATACAGGTCCATGAACTTGGATGTGAAAAAAATCACATCTTTGTTTTCATTCATCTCTATCGAAAATTTAGCATTTCCTTCAATTATGAATATAGGCATCCAATCACAGTAGAACTAGCAGGATTTGTGACTGTCCCCAGTAGAAGTCACAGATGTTTCACGCCCTATTGCATGTTACAGGTACCTCAAAACATTGTTTATAATTGTCACTTCTTGAAATTATGGTGGCCATTAGATCACTGCTACATCAGTGAACATATACATCAATGCATCAGTGAACACATGTATTACTATACTTTAAAAAATATTTCAGTGCAATCGATTTCCTTTGTAACCCAATGTATTTTGTTTTATGGATTTCAAAAAGAGGCTTTACCAGACTACCAGAGATTAAGAAAAAAAAGTCAAGAGTCTCTGCTTAAAGAGAATGATCCCTTGGGGCTCTATTAACCTCTCATTTACTGATTTGCTGTGGATCATAAATTAATACAATGTGGATGTGCTGAAGCCCGAGAAAGGGAGTTTAACTTCTAAAGAATTAAAAGGAAACCTGTTACCAAGGAATTCATGTAGATTTGATAACCAAATGGCATCATGTAAAGTATTTTGATTTGATCTACATTTTCTGCATTTTATTGATATGGTCTACCCAGTGTTTTATCAATTCAGTACCATCTTCTTGGCTGGGGGAGGAACAGTTTGAAGGTGACGTGTGCCCAGCATCACTGATGGGAACAGAAGTAGCAAGGATGTGTGCAGAATTTTTCAACTAGCATTAAACAGAAAAAGACTTGCATAGGGCTGTCAGTGAAAACAATCAAATACCATAAATAATTGATAGACTGAAGTTGTGGTGATGTCCCTTCATACATCCCTAGTTAATTAAAAAGTTTCTGAGTTTTGAAGTTAGTTGCAAAAATAATAGCTAGCGGTTGAGGACATCGTTATTCTAATGTATATTCATTTAGGATATGTAAATTAAATATAGACCTTTTTACCTCTAATCACTGACAATACAGGATTTATATTAGAAAAATTCAAATTGGAAGTTTGAGGCTTTAGAAACATGAGAAGGCCAATGTAATAAAAGTTAAGCTCTTACATTATACCCACGGCAGAAACTACAAAGATCTGCCTGTGTGGAATATTGGTCTTTTCTGAACTAAGGCCACAGAGGCACAAACCAGGAAAAAATGATGCCCCTTTTTGTTGTCTGTTCTATGGGAATCGAGCAGGCTGGCTTTAATGATCACTACTGCTGACCTGAAAACATTTGGATGGAGAAGGTTAGCTTCTGTAAATTATTGATATTCTTCTTACTACTATTTGTAATTTCCTTCAGATTGGAGATTACTTCTGCTTTACAGAAATTATCTGCTCTGAGCCATGCATAATTTATAACAATCTCTGGCAAAATGTCAGGAAAAAAGATATGTTTTTGTCTTAGACCGCAGCAGGACCCACTGAAAAGGCTCCCCAGCTGGCATGAAGCTTTGGGAGCCGTGATTCAGACAGAGGGACAGCCTCTCGGGGCTTTCTTCTCCAGAGGAGTGTGCCACAGTTATAAAGGAAAAAAAAAAAAAGAGAGAGAGAGAGAGCGCCACAAGCAAAGCAGTTGCCAGTGCCGTAGGAGAGGAAGCGAGCTCAAGAGCGTGGGGCTGCTCCTGGACTCTCTCAGCTCATCCCCAGGACAGCAGTGCTCCGTCATGGAGTGAAACATCAGCTGGGGTCCTAGCAACGTGAGCGGAAATGGCCCAAGAGGTCCATCTGAGTTCCCTCCAGGAATTAGAACGCGAGGTGATTCTCCAGGTCCTGTACCGAGACCAGATGGTGCAAAACGTCGAGGAGGAAAGGATACGGTATGTGGTCGCTGCCATGGGTGGAATCCTTCGGGTTTTGGCCTTTCCTGCTTGGGGCTTGGACTACTGGGGTGCTGTGGCTTGCTCACTACTCAGCATCTTGTGTGACAAGAGTCCAAACGACGGGTGTAGGTGGCGCGTTACCCCTGCTGCCTAAGCTTTGAAGATGGTAAGGGCAAAGGGAAGCTGCTTTTGTTTTTTATTTAAAATAACACCTTTTGGTGGTCACTTTGCTGCCTGTCCACTTGTCCATTTGCCTGCTTTGCAGGAATAATTCATAGGAAGCTTTTCGGGCTCCCAAAGTATCCCTCGAAGGAAAGACCTTTGGTGAGGGTTTTCCTAGATTATTTAGGTGGCAACTGACAGGCGCAAAGAAAAGCAGAAAAAGCAGCTTAGAAGCAGCGAATGTGCTGGAATCCATTCCCGTCTTTTCCTTTGCCTGCTTTTGCTTCCCGCTGGCTTTGAGGGAAGGGGAGCATGAAATACGAACCTGCCCAGCCTGTTTGCCCAACTGGTTTATCAACTGGCCACTTCTTTCCTGGCCTGTCTCTCAGCTGCCCAGGCTGTGTGGGACTAGTGAGCACTTACTAAGGCCGTGCTAGACTCTGTCAAAACCGTGGCCATTGCTGGCTGTCAAGATCCAGCTTCAAATATGATGCTTTGCATATCGGTGTTTATGGATGATGTGAGGTCTGGCAAATAAGCAGAGGGGACAGGCCTTTTCGTTTTGTTTATTTTGAATGGCAGAGCTCTTCCGAGCCTGCCAGGAAAAATACACACATAAAATAAAGCTTTGGACAATCACATGCTGGAGGAATGAGAGGCCTTTTCTGGTTACCTGGAAGGTACACTGTTCTTTTTCTGTCCTCCCCTGTGATCTCAAAGCCCTCTAAATTGTACTTATTCTTGCATCCACTAAACAGCATGTACACCAAACAAAGTGAAATTTTCTCTGATGATGAAAGAATGTTCAGTGATTGAGAAACATCAGTTCAAATATCAACAAAGTAACCTGGATACTATGGAAAGGAAGTTTTATTCCAAAGTGTACCTGTTCTAGGGCAAATCCTGAAAGTTGGAACTGAGCTTGTTTCTTGGGATTAGGTTCTCTCTTCTGAAAGTAGATAATAAGGACATTTCATAAGGGTGTTCTGGTTAATGACACCTTTGTGGGGTCCTATGTAATGTCCCTTTGCAGTAGGGCTGTTGTTTAGGGGAAATAGGGGTGGATATGCACTGACCACCCATAAAAAAAACAGTAGCCAAAGCACAGCATCGGTGAAATAATTGTTTGGGGACCTTAATGACAATAGCAGGCATGTATGCTATATGTTCACAGGTCTTCCCAGGCCTTGCCCTTTGGAATGGTGCCATTTTCTGTATTTTTCCTTTTCTCTCACTGTTCTTGGTTACCATTTTAATGCCCTTGGAGCCCAAAGGTGTGAACCTAGAACAAAATTAACAGCTAACTCCTCTGTGCCGGGCACACTGTCTATGCTTTGCCATTTAATCCTGGTCACAGACCTGGGAGGTAAGGTTCATCTCTCCGTGTCACAGTCAAGAGGCCTCTGAGCCTCTGCTCCAAGAGGGTGAGTGAGAGCCCCGTTCACACAGCCACGTTGGAACCTGGGGTGTCCGGTGCCAAAGCCCCTCCTCTCTTGCCTTGGGCAGTGCTGTTGGGGCCCTTGCCATGTAGGCATATGTCTGGCATCCGTCCTTCCATTCAGGCACATCTTACCACATGACTCTCTGGGCCACAGGAAGCTGAAGACGAGTCTGCAGCATCTGAGGTGGAGAGGCGCGAAGGGCGTGAGCCGGGAGTACAGAGAGAAGTCCTGTGCCCGCTGCCAGCGGGCGCTGGGGCTCCTGCTCAACAGGGGCGCCGTGTGCCAAGGCTGCAGCCACCGCGTGTGCTCCGAGTGCCGAGTGTCCCTGAGAAGGACCCACTCCTGGAAGTGCACCGTGTGCTTCGAGGACAGGTGAGGGCCCCGCAGCGGCCAGTGCCTCCCGCAGACTCAGGCCTCGAGCGGGTCTGACACGAGCTCTGGTAACCAGAGCCACTGCTCCTCAAATTCCGCTGGTAAATGTTTCTGGAGTGCTGAATACAGGGCTACCTTTCTAGAATGGGAAGCTATTGTAGTTTAAAAGTAAATTATATTATGTGAAAACTTAAAAAAAAAATTTACAGAAGTTTGTTTGTAATGGCTAAGGACAGGCCAAGAGTTAAGGTTCATTTGGATTTCTTAACTAGGTGACTTAAGTTTTCTCAGAGCTTAGTTTATCTCTTTCAGGAAAAATGGAGTGAATTTAACATAGGAAATATTAAAGTGATCCTGGGCAGCTTTATTTTTTAAAAATATTTTATCCAGGTGTAAGTGACATATAATATTATATTGATTTCAGGTATACAATATAATGATTCAATATTTGTATATGTTGTGAAGCAACTACCGCAATAGGTCTAATGGCCACCCATCTCCATACAAACTCTTAGAATTTAGTCACTTGGTGACAGTTAGGTGTACACTACAATATCATTGACTGTAGTTGCCATGCTATACATTGCATCTGAGAACTTAATTATTTTATAACTAGAAGTTTCTACCTCTTGACTCCATTTACCCATTTTGCCCTCTCCTCAAAGCTCCTTCATTCTGACAACCACCGTTCTGTTCTCTGTATATATGCGTTCTGCTTTTTGTTTGTTTGGTTTTGTTTTTGTAGTCCATGCCTAAGTGAAATCATATAGTATTTGTCTTTGTCTGACTTATTTCACGTAGCATAAATGCCCTCAGAGTCCATCCATATTGTTGCAAATGGCAAAATTCTATTCTTTGTTAAGGCTGAGTAGTATTCCCTTATATATATATATATATATATACCATCCCTTCTTCATTCTTCTGTTGATGGGCACTTAGGTTGTTTCCATATCTTGGCTATTGTAAATAATGCTGCAATGGACATACAGGTGCGTATATCTTTTTGAACTAATGTTTTTGTTTTCTTTGGAGAAATATCCAGAAGTGGAATTGCTGGATTATATGGTAGCTCAATTTTTAGTTTTTTGAGGACTCTCCATACTGTTTTCCATAGTGGCTGCACCAATTTACATTCCCATCTACAGGGCATGAGGGTCCCCTTTTCTTCACCTTCTAACCAACACTTGTTACTTCTTGTCTTTTTTATTATAGCCATTCTAACAGTGTGAGGTGATATCTCATTGTAGTTTTATTTGCATTTCCCTGATGATTAGCAACATTGAGCCTCTTTTC
Source organism: Manis javanica (assembly GCF_040802235.1). Lineage (NCBI taxonomy): Eukaryota > Metazoa > Chordata > Mammalia > Pholidota > Manidae > Manis > Manis javanica. The sequence goes on from NC_133168.1 coordinate 72,985,539, forward strand.
TTGTGCCTGTTGGACATCTTCATATCTTTGTTGGAAAAGTGTATATTTGGGTCCCTTGCCAATTGTTTAATATGATTGTTTTTTTTTTCTGTTAAGTTGTGTAAGTTCATTATATATTTTTGTATATTAATCCCCTATCTGATACATGATTTGCAAATATTTCCTCCCATTCAGTAGGTTGCCCCTTCACTTTGTTGCTGGTGTCCTTTGCTATGCAGGAGCTTTATAGTTTGATTTTCTTTTACTTGTTGATTTTTGTTTTTGTTGTCTTTGCTTTTGGAGTCAGATCTAAAAATTCATCACCAAAACTGATGTCAAGGAGCTTACTGCATATGTTTTCTTTTAGGAGTTTTATGGTTTCAGGTCTTACATTCAAGTCTCCATTTTGAGTTAATTTTTGTGCATAGTATAAGATAGTGGTCTAGTTTCATTCTTTTACAAGTAACTGTCAAATTTTCCCAAGACCACTTATTGAAGATATTGTTTTTTTCCCCCCATTGTATATTCTTACTTTCTTTGGGGTAAATTAATTGAACCATATATATGTGCATTTATTTCTGGGCCCTCTATTCTGTTCATTGAGCTATCTCCTTTTATGCCAGTACCATACTGTTTTGATTGCTGTAGCTTTGTTAAATAGCTTGAAATCAAGGAGTGTGATGCCTCTAAATTTGTTCTTCTTTCTCAAGATTGCTTTGGCTATTCAGGTCTTCTGTGGCTCTATACAAATTTTAGGATTGTTTGTTCCATTTTTGTGAAAAATGGCATTGGAATTTTGATGGGGATTGCATTGAATCTGTATATTGCTTTGGGTCATAAGCATATTTTAACAATATTAATTCTTCCAATATCGAGCATGGGATATCTTTCCATATACCATGTGTTCTTTAATTTTTTTCATCAGTGTCTTATAATGTTTAGTGTACAGGTCTGTCACCAATTTGGTTAAATTTATTGCTATTCTTTTTGATGCAATTATAAATGGGATTGTTTTCTTAATTTTTCTTTGTGACAGCTCATTGTGGGTATATAAAAATTTAGCTGATTTTTATGTCATTGATTTTGTACCCTGCAACTTTACTGAATTTGTTTATTCTAACAGTTTTTATGGTGGAGTCCTTAGGATTTTGGATATATAAATTCATGTCATCTGCAAATAGCTAGTTTTACTTCTTCCTTTCCATTTTAGTTGCCTTTTATTTCTTTCTCCTGCCTAATTGCTCTGGCTGGAACTTCCAGTACTATGTTGAATAAGAATGATGGGTACACTTTTCTTGTTCCTGATCCAGAGGGAAAGTTTTCAGCTTTTTACTGTTGAATTTATATTTGTGGGCTTGTCGTATGTGGCCTTTATTATGTTGAGGTACTATACCATTTGAGAGAGTTGAGAGTTTTTATCATGAATGGATGTTGAATTTTGTCAAATGCTTTTTCTGCATCTATAACAATCTATTTTAAGTTAATGGCAACTTAAGTCTGAATACATTCTAAAACTCTACATTTTTACTCCCCACCATGTTTTATGCTTTTGATGTCTCATTTTACATCTTTTTGTGTATCCATTAACTAATTATTGCAGTTATAGTTAATTTTACTACTTTTATCTTTTAGCCTTCTTAGATTTATAAGTGATTAAACTACAACCTTTACTATGTATTTAACTTTACTATTGAAATTTTTACTTTCATATGTTTTCTTGTTACTAATAAGTGATTTTTCTTTTCAGCTTAAAGAAGTACCTTTGGCATTTCTTGTAAGGCTAGTTTGATGATGATGAACTCCTTTAGCTTTTGCGTGTCTGAGAAACTCTCTCTCCTTCAGTTCTGAATGACAACCTTGCCAGTATTCTTGGTTGGAATTTTTCCCCTTTCAGCCCTTTGAATATATCATGCCATTCCTTTCTGACCAGAAAAATTTCTTCTGAAAAGTCTGATAGTCTTATGGAAGTTCTTTGTATGTAACAAGTTATTTTTCTCTTGCTGCTTTTAAGACTCTCTCTTCATTTTTAATTTCTGACATTTTAATTATAATGTTTCTTGGTGTACATCTCTTTGGAATCATCTTGTTTAGAATCCTCTGGGCTTCCTAGACCTGAATGTCTGTTTCTCTTCTTCAGGTTTCCAGTAATATTTCTTCAAATAAGTTTTTGACTTCTTTTTCTCTTTCCTCCTTCTGGGACTCCTATAATGCCAATATTATTCTGCTTGATATTGTCCCATAGGACCCTAAACTGTCTTCACTTTTTAAAATTCTTTTTTCTTTTTTCTGCTCTGTTTAGGTGAGTTCTACTGCCCTGTCTTCTAGATCACTGATCCTTTCTCCTGCTTCATCTAGTCTGCTGCTGAACCCCTTTAATACATTTTTCAGTTCAGTTACTATATTCTTCAGCTCTGTGACTTTTGTTTGATACTTTCTTATATTTTCTCTTTGTTGACCTTCTTCCTGTGTTCACCCATTTTTCTCCCAAGTTTGTTGAACATCTTTATAACCATTACTTTGAATTCTTTGTCAGGTATGTTACTTATCTCTGTCTCATTAAGGTCTTTTCTGAGGTTTTATTTTCTTCTTTCATTTGGAAAATACTCTTCTGTATCTTCATTTTGCTTGACTGTCTCTGTTTATTTCTATGTATTAGGCAAGACTGCTACCTCTCTCAGTCAGAAGGAGGGGGCCTTGTGTACAAGATGAGCCTTATCATTCAACCTTGCCCTAGCTCCTGGTTGCCTTGCAAACCTTTTTGATTGTCTAAGCAACGTGATTTATTTGAAAGGTTCCTGTTGTTGAGGGTGTGACAAGACCTGTCATTGTTCCAAAGGAAGGGATCTCAGTTAGCACCTAGGTTCAGGCTGATTGGAAGCCAGACCCTCAAGAGAAGCTTTTAAAGAATACAAATATATACAGTCCTGTGGGGCTCAAATTGTAAACCCTGTTGGCCTCTAGACCAGGAGATCTAAAGGTGTGCCCTGGGGGACAGTTGCAAAACTTGGGGCTCCACAACGATATATAAGCCCCTTTGTGGGAGGTACGAGTGAGCTATAGTGAGGCCAGGGGAGAGTGTAAGGATGTGTCTCCTTGCGTATGTTCCCTGAGAACTGAGAGCTCTTTCACAGTCTCTAGATGTGCAGCAAACCTGAAGCCTGCCCCTTAGGCAAAGCTCCTGGGCAACTAAATTGGTCTTTTTCGCAGGAAGACTGGGGTTGTGTGTCAGTCTATTGTCTGTACAGTGTCCAGGTGTGGTAGCCTGCCAACAGCTGTCTTTCCAGCTGTTACAATCTCATGGAGCCTAGGAACACGAGCCCCGCCAGGGCCAGGCAATCAAGGGGCCTCCCCTATGTGGACTGCATGCCTGCCAGCTTCAGCAATGCAGCTGGGGAGTGTGGTGGCAGGGCACAGCCCCTGGCTCCAGCAGGCAGTGGGCGGGTGCCAGGATCTTCCACCTCAGGCCCCAGCAGGGCAGCGGGAGTGTGCTGCAGCTGCATGCCCCTGCCGACTTCTGCAAGGCCGTGGGAGAGTGCCACAAATCCTTGCCCTGGCAGGGCCCAGCGAGGCAGCTTCCGTGTACACCTGCCTGCACCTGCGGGGTCGAGAAGAGTGCAGAAGTGGTGCTTGCCAGGGCTTCTGTCTTTAGAGAGAGTCCCAGCTATCTGCTGCCCCTCCAGGAGGGGTTTAAGATTAGCAAATGTATCTCCCTCACAGAGAGCTGAGGTGCTTTTCAAACTGCTGCTTTTGCCCTGGGTCCCAGGGTGAGTGCAAATCCTTCAAAAGGAGTATCTCAGTTCCCTACTGCCCTTTGGGTCCCTGGGACAGAGGCCCCCTTCTCTAAGCCAGACGTTTTGGGGGCTCTCTCTGTGCAGGGGTGCCTGATGTGGGGCACAGATCCCTCACTCCTCCAGGAGAAAACTCCAGACTTGTGAGCCCCTCCCTCCCTACTATGGACTGCCATGCCAGGAATGGGGTTTGGGCAAGACCATGTCTCTGCCTAACCTGCCCATCTTGAGGTGGTCCTTTGATCCTCTGTTGTGGAAGGGCAGTTAGACTGGTTTTCAGAGGAAACTGTCCTATTTGTAGCTGTAGGTTTGCTGTGTCTGTGGGAGGAGGTAAGTTCAGGGTCTTCTCAGCCTACCATTTTCCTGTGCAGCTTTACATAAGGCCTTTTTGAAAGAAGCAAGCTGACCTATAGTGGATAAAGAATAAAGAAATGGGTATGCTTTCTATTATTGATAGACTGAATCTACTTTTATTTTAATCTTTTTGTGTTGTGAGATTTAAAAAAAAGGTCAACATGGAATTGGTACCTCTGAAGTACCCGTTTTGAAAATGATAACGAGCCTATTTGGCTCAGACTTCCAGACTCCCCCATCAAAGCGAGAATGGGCTGATCACCGATGTCTGGAAAACACAAGGGAGAGTGTCTGCTTGTGGGTGGAGAGTGTGTGCAAGGACATCACGGAACTTAGGAGATGGCAGAGAGGTTTGTCTGCTGTGAATTGAGGAGAGTAATCAGAGCCTGAGGTTTGAAAATGGCTTCTGAATATTGGTACAGACGTCTGAGTTCTCCAGGACGCAGACTGTGAGAGGCTCTTAAATAGTGTGGGTACAGTGGCTGGGTTTTCTCTCCTCTTCGACCAGGGGGATTGTGTTTATTAGGCACCGTGACATGCCAACTCCTTAACTATCCTGTCCCTTTGCAAGGCTTAATGCATTTCAATCACTTAATCAAATAAAGGTGACATTGTTCTATCAGATTTCTTTGCTCCTGAACAGCATCCCTCCCCGTCTGTATGACCATGCCCAGACGTGACTTACGGCAGCGTCACCTCCATGCAGCTCTCGTTTCTTTGGCTGGTTGCAGCCTAAACCCTTCAGCCTTTTCTTATCCTGAGGGGGAAAGACAGAGAATTACTGTGAGCTGGCCTGGTATGCTCTTCATGTCTGGGCTCCTGAGAGAGCAGGTAAACCATTCCAAACGATCGCTAGGAAAGGCTTAAGACTATCTTCCCCATTTCCATCAACCATGTATATTTGAAGTCTGATGATAAACACTGCCTGCTAAGGTATGAAATCTTCAGCATCTTTTCTTCTAATAGTTAACCAAAACCTAAAACTTTAAACAGGAGTACAGGCTGAAGCAATCTCCCAGGAAGCCAGCTGTGTTGAAATCTCCATCTGAGAGGGTATTGTGCCTGGGTTTACCCTCTAAGTACATGGAGTCTGGTTTCTACAACCCCAGCTTCCTTATTTTGAAATAAGGATGTTTTTCAAACCTAAGGTAACTGCAATTCTTTGAGTGAATTGACAGGATGTTGTATGGGGGCAGCTGAATAATTTATACCAACACAGCCATTCCCCTTCCTTCCTCTTTGCTTCCTTTCTTCACAGGCCATGTTCTCCCTCCGGTTTTGTCCACTCCAGGCTGCCATCCTACCATAGGGCCATGGCAAAGATAAAGCTTGGAAAAACTTTAGAATGGGTGACAATCATAACTGAATCGGGGCCTGGGATGGGTGTCTGTTGCCAGTCCTTTTCCTCTCCCTACGTCTCCCTCAGCTTGAAAGTCTTTCCTCAAGAAGGTCCCCTGTGGGCACAGGAGGAGGGATATAGGTGCTTAAAACCAGGAAAGGAGAAGCTGTAGGATAGCAATTTTTAGAAAGCTGAGCCAGCTTTCCGATCGCTGCGGTCAGCACACAAGGCCTGTGAAATGTGCGGGCCTTGGGCTGGTGTCACGTCCAGGACTCACCTGAGGGTTCTGCCTTCAAGACAGGTGTTCACTTAGAGAGTCACTGAGGGCAGAGCCACTAAGGGTCTCGGGAGCCAGAGGAGGTGGGGGGAAGACAGAGCTTGCTCAAGGTGGGTCTCCAGACACCCCTGGTTGGAGCATTTCTGGAAGAGGGCAGGATTAGAGGGGACAGCACGGAAATGCACGGGATCACTCACCATATTTGAGGTGCTGTGTTAAGTATTACTTGACACTGAACGTTTTATTTAAACCTTAAATCAATCTTACAGGGCAGCTACTACTATCATCCCAATTTTCCAGGTGAGGAAACTGAGGCTTATAGACACAGGTAGTCCAAGGACATGAGGTGTGAATATATGCACTTTGCCAGAGGGAAGCCATACACGAGTCTGCCATGTGTGTGCACGGGGCCTCCCAAGGGGTGGGAGAGGAAGGTGAGGGAGCCCCGTGCAAGTCCTTGCAGTGAACAGGCAGGAGGTGACGCGGCTGGTGGCCATAGAGATGGAGAATGTGAGGGGCAGTAGACAGGGATGACAGACCTTGGTTACAGGGGATGCAAGAGACAGAAAATGGAAAATAGTTCTGAGGATGGAAAATGGTAGCTTCTTATGCTTAACAGGCTCTTAGGGCCTTGGAGAAACAAACAAACAAACAAACAAACAAAATAGAGGAAAAGAGAAGCAACAGAAAGGGCTCATTAAGCAAGGACAGGTTGGAGAGGACTTAGAAGAACACAGCTGGTTGAAAGCTGCCTGTAGTGTGAGGGGCCGTGGGTTGTCCTGAGCAAGACGCATCAGAAGGTGATCTGGCAGAAGGCAAAAAGAGAGATCGTAGATGTGTCCTCCTCCCTTGGTTGATATCCCCCCTCCTCTGAATTTGTGGACAGTTTCTGCCCTGAAATGGCCCAGGGCAGCAACTATGTTGCAATATCAAGGAAGAGACTGATCATTATATTTGCTTGTTTGTTTTAGCCTCCTTAAAGAGAGGGAGGATTGAACGTGGTGACCTAGGTTTGCATTGATTTTTGCCCTTTAAAATTATGGTCTATGCAGTAACATCAAATTCCAGATGTCTAAAGAAAGCTGCCCATTTCCCTGAAGTAGACTGTTGAGGAATTACACTGTCTCAACATGTTTTTCCTTCAAACCATGATCTTTTCCACTTGCTTTGTCATCGGCTAGGAATATAAGAAATCATTTACTCTGCAGCCTGTTATTTGTGGGTATGATTTCTCAGCTTCCTTAGGAATGTTTTGCAATTTATGAAATAATAGGAAGAAAGATTTTTAGACTCGGGGTTTCAAATTGTGGCAGGTGGTCTAGTTGATTTTAGGGCACTTTCTTGGATGGCTCACCTTTCCTGGATGTACTTTGACTGATGCTAATGGGGAGAAACCTAAGTATGTTCGGTTCTAAACTCAGACAGACATTGGCATTTATGATCACGTTCGTTCTCGGGCTGGGATTTCAGGGATCGCTGCAAAGCACTAATACTCCAGTCAAGATTTTGAAATTTACTGAAGGGGAAGTTTTTGTTGTTCAAATACATTTTAGATTAGGACTTAACGCAGAGGTGTCATTACAGAACGATACGTTTTCTGCATTGCTTGAAATAATTTTTTTGAAAATCAAGTGACATTTCAAAAGAAGTTCTGTAACAGTTATGTTTCCTGCTTGAAGTAAAACTTCCCAGAGTTTGGGAAATGTAAGCTTTTACATCTCAGACTGGTATTTCCAAAATTTTCATAATCCCATGTTTTGAGAAGATATCGGCTCACCACTTATATCTACAAAGGCAAATAACTAATGTATGAGAATGGGATAATTTGCAGCCATTATTGAAAACACTTCTCTTCTTCAAGTGAGTGGAAGGTCTAATTTCATGAAATATTGAAAAGAAATTGAATGCCAGTTATGATATAGCAGAGTTGGCCAAAAAAGGATTTTAGCCTGGTGCCGAGGCTAAAGTGACATTTCCGTACTATCTGTCAAAACTTGATTTCTTTTTTTTTTCCAATATAGTTTTTAACATTGCTGGTAGAAACTATGTTCGTATGTTTCATATGAAAAAGTATATGTAGACAAATTAAATATATTGAGTAAAATAGTTTACAGAGCCATTCATTTACAGATTTGCAAGAGATTTGCTTCTGAGACTAATTTCACATGGGAAAAGCCTCTTGTTCTTTGAAATACAATTTTTACTTCTTAGTTCTAAATTGGAAATGACATCTGTTTTAGTTCTTTGCTAAATAGCTGGCTATTTCACATGTTATATGTCCACTGCTTTCTGTAAGAATGTGATCAGTGATAATTATATATAGGCTTATGATATTCTTTTCATCCATTAGCCAAATGGGAATAATGATTATTTAATGTTCTTTGAAGCCTTATGTCCCCAAACCATAAAGTAGAAAAGTGAAAATTCACTTTGAAGAAGTTTATTTTTGGAAAGTTTATTTTGCCCTTACTTAAAGGGACTGCTTACATGATAACTGAAAGCATTTCATTCCTTCTGTTGAATTTGAAATTTCTTCTGTGATCCGCACTTGCTTAGTCATGGCAGGTCTTGACTTTAAAACTCTTTTGAGATTAGTAAACTTCCTGTATCATTGTGTCTTTTGTTCCTACTTGAAGCTGTCACCTCGCTTAGTACAGCTGAAGCCTTTTGCTCTGCAGGGAAGGTCAGTACCAGTAGGCTGGCTTCCTAGGCGTACTTTGCATGGAAGTGAAGTGAAGGGCTGCCTCCAAGAGCACTTCAGGCCAGCCTGTAGACTAGAGTTAAGGATACTGGCCCATGTAGGGATGCTCAGCAGGCTTGCATTTCCTTTAGGTCATGTTTTCACAAGAATTTCCACAATAACATAACCCCTGTCCATAGATCAGGCCAAAGTATGTTTCAGTGTCCCATAGGAGTCATATTAGATTTAATGATTTTAGGTGATTCAACTCTTACACTGTTTCATTAGTGCGGATACTTAAGAATCAGCATTAATAAGCTTTCCTTTATGTTGAAAGAAGTTGCCCGAGGATTTTTGCCTCATGTTAAAGCTGATATCAGTCTGTTACACTCTGAAATCTTTTCTAGCTTTGGGATGCTTTGGTCATGATGAGATTAGATTTTGTCTCAGATTCAAACTTACACTTAATGATTTTTTAAAAGAAATTAACAAAACTGCTTCTTTATTTAAAAGGAAAGAAAGAAGTCAGCCTAATTCTGGTGTGTACCTTGCTACCCATATGAACAGTACTTTTGTAACTATAGTAATAAAGTCAACAGATAAGAAACCAGTTATTCCTTCTCCCTTTTGCAGTTGTGAAAACCTGCCAAAGGCAGTGAAACTGATACTTTGAACTGAGTCCCCAAAGCCTAGACTAGCTTTTGTCCTGTCTGAAATTATTACTTTGCTTTATTTTGATTGATTTGTCAATCAATTGAAGTGCCTCTTGAAGGATTTTTTTCCCCAGAACACCTGGGTGGCATATGTTCTAAGCCACTGAATATCTGAGGATGCCTTCAATAGCCTCCTCTCATGAGTACAGACTTTACTGGGTTTTAAAATCTTAGGTCCCAGCCTTTTTATCTGAAAGTTCAGTATATGCATTGTCATCATCTTTTGGAATTTAATATAAATTTGAGACATTTGAGGCTAGCTTTATTTTTATTTATGTACTAGAAACTTTTATTTTTTTCCTGTATTCTTACAATTAAAAACAGTTTCTATACATGGCTGGGTATGAGTTTCTCCATATTGGTTTTTATGGAATAAAGTTCCTTTGAGCTGCCTATCCCTTGGAGGTGCTTGCTTAGAAAAAATAAATAAATAATAGTGGTAAAATACACAAAAAATACACTTAGCCATTTTAAAGTGTACCATTTAGTGGCATTAAGTACATTCCTATTATTGTGCCATCACTACCATCTGTCTCTAGAACCTTTTCATGTTGCAAAACTGAAACTCCATATCCATTAGACAGCAACCCCCCAGTCCTCCTTACCTGCCCCCTGGCCCCTGGTACCCACCCTTCTACTCTTCTGTCTCTGTGAATGTAACTACTTTGGACCTCATGTAAGTGGGATCATACAGTATTTGTTTTTTTGTGACTGGCTTATTTCACTTAGCATAATGTCCTCAAGATTCACCCATGCTGTAATCCATGCAGAATTTCCTTCCCTGTTAAGGCTGCATTATAATATTCTATAGTGTGTGTATATTACATTTTATTTGTTCATTTGTGTGTCCATGGACACTTAAGTTGCTTCCACCTTTTGGCTATTGTGAATAACGCTGCTGTAAACATGGGTGCACAGATGTCTCTGTGAGACCCTACTTTCAATTCTTTTGGGTATATACCCAGAAGTGAAATTGCTGGATCATAATAGTAACTGCTTCCTGTAGGGGCTGTGCCGTTTTGGAATCCCGCCGCCACTGCACGTGGTTCCAGTTTCTCCACATCTTTGTCACTACTTCTTATTTTCTGTTGGAAAATAACAAGAAAGGAGCCCTTGTAACGAGTGTGAAGTGGGGGGGTTTCTTTGTCTTTTGACTCGGTAACATTTTCTTGACTCAGGTCTGATGGCCACTTGCCTGGCTTCTTTGGGAATAACTTCTAATTACAGAAGTTGGCTTCATTTTCTACCCTCCATTTGTATTATCTTCTCCTTCAACATGTAATGTCTTCTTTTTCTGTTCATGTCTGGGAAAGTGTCTGTGCTGGGTCAGCATCACCGATTCAACTTTCCAGACCCTCAATTATGCTTGTTCTATTGGCGGATGGCTCGCCAAGCCTCCGCCTTGTTAGTTCCCCCTCTGCCCTCACACTCATCCACATCTCTTGGAGTCAGCCTGGGTTTTCCTTACATCTTCTGTTCTTTTCACAGTGGCGAGTCTCAGCTGCTTTTGCACACTGAGAGCAGGCCGCCTCGCGGGGCCTCAGGACTGTTTCTCTCGCCTGTGCCATTTTGTCGGAGGTTCTTGGTTGTCTCTGCAGACAGCCAGGTCTGCCAGCCGAGGGTATGTGCTCCTGGTCTTTTGTGGCCCCTAGGTAGTGGGGCTCCTCCTCAGATCTGTGGGGAAGACAGAGCAATGGGCCAGCCTCTAACCTGATTTTGATTGTCAAGGCCTTAACAGGCACAGCTCTGTCTGGCTGTGGTAGGATTTTCTTACTTTCATCAGCTAGTTATCTGATCTAACAAACCTGGAATCACAAACTTATGGCCAACAGGCTGCAGACAGCCACAGGCTCTGTTTTGGTGGCCTGTACAACATCTGTGTATCATTCAATGCCTTAAAACTGTCCATGGGTTCCCCAGTCACCAGAGCAGCCACCCCTCCCTATTGCTCACCCTTGCCACTTTACTCAGTTGCAGATTCCGCTTGGTGCCTGAGTTTGTGGCCCCTGTCTCACCCTCAGGGAGCATGCTGCACAGTGGGCCTCAGGGCACACTGCCACCAAGGTTCTACCTATGTGGACCCCACTTTATGCCTTCAATTTTCTGGGGGCTCCTTGCAGAGGTAGGAATATTCATTCATTACCCAGCCCACATGTATTCCCTGGCTCCTGCCATGTGCCCCAGTTGTGCTTGGGACTGTGAATACAGTGCCGAATGTGACACAGAGGAGACTTGTTCTCTCTGAGGTCTAGAAAGGGAGTTTGTGCAAAAAGTGGTGGTAGCAGCTTGATAAAATCATTTCTTTATCTTAATCTCAAATCTCTTGACTTCTCTACTGGTTACCTAGGATTTAATCACAATGTTTGGTCTTTTTTCCTGTAAGAATGTTGAAATCAGATCAGCTGAGCTAGTGGAAAACATTAGTTTTCTTTGTAACTAAAGACCATCTTAGATGCAAGATTATTTGAAGTAAAAAAATTTTCAACTGTAGGCATGCATAGGACCAATTTAGCTGGGAATTGCCAAGTGGCTGGATAAGCTAGCACAAAGCAGTTAGTTAATGTGTTTTACAATATTGGGCTTCCCCATTTGGAGTTTTTGCAGTGTGTTGTCTAATGAGCCTCCAGGGCTTTCTTGAGGCTTCTTTGCCCTCAGGGCACACAGGGTGGGAGCACAGATCTGCCCAAGAACCACGCTTCTTTAGGCATTTGGAGAATCCTGACTGTGTGGGCTGATTTTCTACCTCCTGTCCATTGAATGCCTTCTGGAAAATACATTAAGCAACTCCAAGGACATCATGCTGACATTTTTTGGAACATAAAACATGGATGCCACCACTTAGCCACCTACAGCTGTGAGTAATTTGGGTGCAAAATCAAAAAATGCATTCCAGCAAGCCTATTTGGCTCACTGCTGGCTGAATGTAATGAGGTCCAACTGCCTTTCTCTTAGGGTCATCCATTCATCGTATTAGTGAACATTTGTATGCTAGGATTTGCAAAGTGCCTTTCAACAGCTATTTCTCATTTGCTGATGAAATGACAGCATTAGCAGAGTTCAAGGCCACGAAAATGCATGCTGGAAACTCCAGAAGTTTATTAAGAGCCATCTATGCACAATGTGCTTGACACTTACAGTACGGACGTAGTGGAAAGGTCAAACACAGAACTCAGGTCTCCTAACTGTATCTTCTGTTCTCTCCACCACCCTAGGCTTTTGCTTTTTGAAATGTATTTTTAAAGAAGCAAGTCACGATTCTGTCTGAAAAATGTAAAAGAATTAACCTATTGCTGAGCTCAGAAAATGTTCCAAGAAGCTTTCATAGCCAAAATTGGAGTAATCATCTGGGCAGAAATAATAACACATCTTCTGGTTGCTGTGAGTCAGGTTATCCTGTGTCAGCCCTCAGGAGGACAGAAACATTGAAGGTGTTGCCACTGCAAGGTCTGCTCACCTCTTAGATAAAAAGAGCAATAAATGGTCCTCCTTTTAAGACTTGGGCTGGTGTGGACAGGGAGCTCTTATGAAAGTTATTAGGGAATAATTGCTTGTGCAACAGCTGATACTGCTCAAATCTAGCTCCCAAGGGAAACAGCCTCAAATGCTAAAAGCCTGGGTCGTCATGCAGTTTAGGACCACAGTGTATTCCACCTTCGGTTCTTTAATCTTGGATAAGCCCCAGAGACCTGCGAGTTTGTGTCTAAATCTGTCCGTGCCACATAAACTCCTGCTGGACCTTTGCAAGTCATCAGCTGGGACTCAGTCAGATGATCAGATGGTCACATCGGATGACTAGGACTGGGTGGCCAGTTTCTTGATGCACCCACTTTTGGCCCGGGCTCTGCAATGGCTGGAGGAGACTGTTTCCTCAGGTGCTCCCACCTTGCTCCCCCCGGTCCCCTGGGCTGTTTGTGTTTCTCCTGTTGTGTGTCTGTGTGTGTGCCTTCACTTCTCAGTGGTGGCCTGTGTCTGGCAGGCTGAGCTGACTGTACAAGGGTCACGGTTTGATGCGCCCCTGAATTCTCTGCTCTCTCTTCCAGTCTGAGGCGTCACTCCATCCTTGGTGCCTGCCTGGCCTGTGAATGCCCTTGGTCCCAAGGGTCAGGGCCAGAGAGCCTGAGAGGGAGGGCTCGCTGAGAGGGCCGCCTCCGCCACAGACAAGGCCTCCTGCTCCCGAGTTTGATTTTGCTCCCCTAGTCTCCTCATCGAATGGTGAGGCCTTGTCCTGCTTATAAGGCCAACAGGCAGCCTTAGAAATAGAACAGCTGGAGGCGTGGCCCTTCAAAGGAGCGTGGATTCACCACTCTGTTCATTGTTCCAGGCCTTCCTTGGTATTTGATCCTCTGCTCAAGAGTTCAGGTGCCTCCGGGGAGAACATTGGTTGAGATGCCGAGTTCTCCTTAAAGGGTTTTGTGTCCATTTAGTGGATTGGATAATCCAAATTTCTGATCTCATGGATGCAAACCTCTCCTTGTCTCTCTAAAGACAGAACGGTTGAGCATTTTATATATTTTTGGCTCTGAATGGTAGTGGCTGATTATAAAAATTGTTATCAAAATTTATAAATGCTCCTTATATGTTTTCCTTGTTCAAGTCACGAAGCATTGGGAATAATTATTTACATATTAACCAGAGGTCACAATAGCTACCAACTAGATGAATGGGAGGAAGCTGGTTGATGTCTTCTAACCACTGCTACAGCTCCATAGAGTAAGATAGGATATTTCTTTTAAAAATGCATAGGTTGGCACATAGTTGTTAATTTAATTACATTTGCAGCATTTGTGAGCATTAACTTTAAAAAAAATCCATTTGAGTTCATATAAAGTCTAAAAGAACCTAATGGAGAACTTTTTTTAGTGAAAAATTTAGAGAAGAGCATTTGCCATTTTTTGAAGTTTTAATTTTTCTTAAACTGACATAAGCCAGGAATTGACAAACTTTGATTCAGATTTTATTTTAAGGGTGTGAGTGATATATAATATCTGTGTGTTTACCTTTCTACAGCCTAAAAGGATATTAGTAATTCTACCTTTCCAAGGTTTGAGGTTGAGGGTAGTTTCTTGAGAAATTTGGAAACTGAACAGTAAATACATTTTGGGAGTTCAGATCCAAGCAGTGAGTCCGCCTCTGATGGAGGAACATGTAGGGACGTGGAGATGCCCTAGGGAGCTGCTGTCAGACCAGCCAGCCAAGGGCAGGCCATTTACCTGTCTGTCAAGAAAGAGGTCAGCTCAGCCTAGGTCCCCGGATCTCCTCTGAAGCACATTAATCCTATATATAGGCCCTTCCAAAAACCTTGTCTGATGAATCTGCTCTGTTGGCTGTTGGCAAATATTGTGGTTAACACAGACTAACCTTAGCTTCACCCAAGGGTGCTCTCCCTCTTAGGCAGGTAGACAGCATCGAACTCTGCTGATTATCCTTCATGCCATTGCTCCCCGCCATCACCATGAAAAATGATTGATGGCAATTTTGTTTCTCCTTGTGTATTTATTGAGAAAACATTGAGTGCTTAATGCATGTTGGACACATACATATGGTAATATGCATGTTCCATTCAGCATGAACTATACTTAAGCAGAGACTCCCAGCTCTGATGGATGCTAACTAGTCAAATCACTTAACCTCTATGGGAAATCCATGGAATTAGGATTTGGCCAGATACTTGCACTTCGAGACCCGTTGCCTGACTCGTATGTCCTGATGCGTTCTCCCTACCAACTGGGAGCCAGGTACAGCACTACCCACAGCTCTATCTCAGGCTGCCTTTCTGCTTGTTTTTTAGAAATGTCAAAATAAAAACTGGAGACTGGTTCTTTGAAGAACGAGCCAAGAAATTTCCAACTGAAGGTAAATGCTCTTAACATTTCTACTAAAGTAAAATGATATATTCCCAATTGAAAAATACTTGGTGTTAAGACTTTGGAATATAAAAAGCTTCAGAGAGTGTGGTATCTGGGCCTCAACCACCTGCCCTGCTAGGCCATTTATTTACCGTCTTCTGCCTCTGTGCCTTGACTCACGCTGGATGCCACTCATGCTTCCCTCTCTACCCCCGTTTCCACCTGCTGAGAGCTGCCCTTTTTCCACAAGGTTGCTCTGACTCCTCGCTCCAGGGAGTGGCATCTCTGTCTCTGAAATGCCAGCAGCTCTGGGGTGTCCGTCTCTTCCGTGATTGTTGCAAGTGCCTTATGTTCTAATAGTACTTGTGCACTTGCTTCTCTTCCTCTCCACAGGCAGAAACTGTACTTTCCAAATCTCCTTAGCCTCAGTATAGCACAGAGAAGACAAGTAGTGACTCTGTAGCATCTTATGGGGCATGGGGGTGACTTGAATAACATGGGTGAATGCAGTAATTGCAATGTTGCTCATGTGAAACCTTCATAAGATTGTATATCAATGACACCATAAAAAAAATTTTTTTTTAAATCTCATTAGCTTCATACAGCACCAAGCACACACCCTTGTTCATGATACTGACCAAAACGACTGGATGAGTAACTGAAGCCCACCGTGAGGGATAGCATGAGACTCGAGCAGATCTCGATAGTTGTCAAGTGAGCACCCATTGTGATTATGTGAGTAGAACTCACATTCGGTCTGTGCACTGTGACTGTCCTGTAAAGTGTTTACAGAGCGACGCAGTGCTTTACTCAGTAGCTGGGACTTGAAACCACGGAGAGAACAAATTGTGCTTTGGTTGCAGAAGTGCTGTGAGCCACAGAGATAAGAGAATAACTATGAGACAAAGGCACACACATGCGCCATCAAAATAAAGTGGAGCCAGCATGCTCCCCATTTATAGTGGTGCCGGGGTGGCAGCCTCCTCTGTGATGTGTGGCAGTGGGGACTGCACACAAGGGGCCCCAGAAGGGCCTGGAAAGAATGGGGCAGCTCAAAGTACCTTCATTTTTCTGGAAAAAAGTGACCATTGGAGGTAAAGAAATAAGCTATTTTGCTCCACCAAACACACGTTGGCAAGGGAAGGAAGCCATTCATTCTGAATGTTGACACTCGGCTGCTCTAAAAGGCACTATAACCGATGTCCATGTTCAGTCAGCATTAAATTCTCTCCTGCATTATATTCCTGACTCTTCCTATGCGAGAAAAAAATGATGTTTCTGTCGAGTTTGTTAGGAATCTGGAGGGAATGTCATGCGAAAGGGGGTGCCCAAGCAAAGGAAGGCATGAGCATATACAATATCATTGAGGCCAGCGTTTCTCACCCCATTTTCATTGTTGTCCCCTCTCCTGTCCCCAGGCAGCCTTGTTAGCACTTTTTTCCTAAATGTTACCTGCCCATGAAAGTTTAACATCCCAGACACACAGCATGTCTGCTTGCATGCTGAGGCCCGCGGAACGCACCGCAAAGCATTGTGGTGGCTCAGGTATTCTTCCCCCCTCCCAGGGCCGGGTTTTGGCTACTTGGGGCGGCGCCCTCCTCTTAGTGCATGATCGTGACAGGCAGCACCGGGTCTCTGTTTTCTTGCTGTGCTTTGTCCTTTGAGGTACTCTTCTGGTGGGGGGCTGCGTCTGTAGGTGGTAAGAGAGTCTTGTCTCCTAGTCCACAATCAGGGAGACTGTAGGGAGGGACATTCCAGGTCTCCCCCTTACTGTGCGCCCCCCAGGGAACCAGACACAGTAGCTGATGAGCGGAATTGAGTCTGTGCCCTGCCTCACTAGGAAAACAGAAAGCATGTGGCGACCGGAACTAAGATAGTTTAATTTAGGGAATTGGTTTGACAGGTGTCACTGGAAAACTGAAAAGGAGAAGGGGAACCCCGAGGGTGATTTCCATGGAGATGGAAACAGCAGGAAGCGAGCCCACTAGGGCTGCTGCGGAGCTGACTCAGGACCAGCAGGAAGGGGCAAGCCCCTCGCCCTGCTACCCCCGAGTGCCTGTGAGCTCTCTTCTCCTTTCTGTCTCCATCACTGCTGTTCTGGCCTAGCTTCAGAAGCCACACCATGTCTGTCATTCCTGCTGTACCCGAGGGCTCCACGGGTCAGCCCTGTCAGGGTGGGAGGGGCTGCACAGGCTGGTGTGTTGCAGCAAGAATCAGCCTGAGGAGGCCGGCTACCACATCCTGTGTTCCTTATCCCAGGCCACAGGCCTGAGAGCCTCACTGGATTCCCCAACCCCACCGATCCAGTCGGCCTGCACATCCTGACATTTCTGCCTCCTAGTGCCTTGAATCCCCCCATGCCCTTCATGCCCACTTCCAGCACAGAGCTCCGAGCCTGCTTCCTCCATACTCCATTCTCCATTCTGTGAAGAGGGAGCTTTCTTTTCTCTTTTAAAATAAGTATATTTTCTGATTATAGAAATAATGCATACTCATTGCAGAATATCTGGGAAACAGAAAAGTATACAGAAGGCAGTAAAAATCCCACCACTCATCAAAGCTACTGTTAATCACCCGCCCCCACCCACACACATACTTTGGTTTTCTTGCTAGGTGGTCTTGTACACATGTGTTTGCACATATAGACTTATCAGTTTTAAAGCATATTTGTGATCAGACTGTATACAGATTTTTCTCTTGCTTTTAAATTTCAGTTTAGCATAAGCATTTCCTTTTGCTACTAAGACTTTTTCCAACACACGTCAATAACTGTAAAATGCATCAGGTGGGTGCACTACCATTCGTTCACCCTACTCCCTCTTGTCAGTGTGTGTATCACTATAACCAAAGTTTCGTATCACAGATAACTGTGTTGTAAACATCCTGTACAGGCATCTCAGCATCTCTGCTTATTTCCTTTGGCCAAATTCTTAGAAGAAGAATGACTGGCCAAACGTGTGAACACTTGAAAGGCTCTGCTACATTTTGCCATAAGACCCTCTGGGCAGTGTAATTTACGCTACCCTGGCAGCATGCGAGCAGCCCTCATGCCACACCCTGGGCCCCATTAAGTCCTATCCCTGATCCAGGACTTCAAATTAAATTTGTGATTTTGTTCTGAATGTAAAAGGAATATACATTCATTAAAAAAATGAAAAATGAATAAAAGCGTAACAACTAATGTTAAAAATATAGTGACTTCACTCTGAGAACTATTAACATTCTGGTGTACCTCATTTCTGTTCTTTGGTAAATATATATAGCTATGCTTGTGGGTGTGTATACATATATGTGTGTAGACACATATACACGTATGCATAACTACATACATTTTTTAAAAAGCATTTACATTAAAACAAATTGATAGATAAAACAAATCATTAGGTAAAAAATGATTAAATAGAGGCAATTTCATGAGTGAAGCTAATATGCATACATAATTGGGATCAAACAACATATATAGTTTTATACTGATATTTCTTAATGTAACACTTACAGAGAATATTCTCCCATATCCTTAAACATCATTGACTAAATAATCTCTGATGATTGCCTCTCATTCCATCATTGGAATGGGACATGATTTATTTAACCAAATCACTAGTGTTATGTAGTTAGAGAATTTCCAGTTTTGCTTTTACATTTTTGGGAGTTTATATTGTTAAAATAATAAAAGGGTATTGAACTTTTATTTAGGTTTAGATAAACCTTTGGCACATCTCTGAATATTTCTAGAAACAGAAGGATGAGATGCAGGAATAGGAACATTGCCTCCAGGAAGGGGGAACCCTCCTCACCAGAAGGATTATCTTAAAAACAAACAAAACAACTTTGCCAGTTTAGTAAAACCACATTGGTAGTTGAAAATGGTTTCTTGAATTTGAATTCATGTAATTACTAATGAGATAGAGTATTTTTCACCTTTTGAACTTCTGCAGATGTTCTTCATGCGCTCAAGCTCTTAGGGCTCTTCAGCCATAGTAGATGCATGTGCATCTTTATATTTTTTTGACATACATTTTTTTCTCGTTTGTAGTCAAATCTATCTTTTCCCGTATAATCTTTTTCTTTGCTTTTATGCTTGGAGACTCCTTCCTATCCTGTGATCTGTTATAGATCCATATTTATTTTCTTCTGATTTTTGTGGGGTTATTTGCATTTAACTCTTCACAATGCACTAGGAAGCCTGATCTATTTTATTTTTTCTCCAAATCATCAATGTTCCCAGTACCACTTGTTACCTATTGAGTCTCTTTCCCATTGGTTTGTCACCCAGGGTCACTGATTTGCACAGCTTTTGGGCACCACGCCCCTGTACCCCAGCCCTGAGCTCCAGGGGTTCCATCCCATAGGTAACCACGTGTGTGCCTCCCAGTCCCTGCAGCTCTTGATGGGCAGTTTTGTCCTGACCGGATTTTGATTCTTTGAGGGTGAGAGCTGAGCAGATGAGTAAGTGAGTGACTGGGGTAAGGGTACAGCTGTTTGGGGTCTAAGGTGCTGCTCCGGACAGTAGCGCCCACTGTCCGTGCTTAGCACAGACTAGGCATCTAAGAATGAAAAGTTTGAGTTCCTTTCCTTTTTGGCATCCAGAAACCAAGAGCTCAATTTAATGTCCAGTGGCAGGAATTCCAGGAATCATGATTCCTCTCTCACCTGATTTCCTTTTTAAATTCTTCTACTTATTTCTATTTTAATGGTCCTATTGGATATGTGCCACTTAGGATAAATGCCCCCCAAACTTCCTTAAAAGTAGTCAAGGTATAGGTAATAA
Organism: Manis javanica; assembly: GCF_040802235.1. NCBI lineage: Eukaryota > Metazoa > Chordata > Mammalia > Pholidota > Manidae > Manis > Manis javanica. Next base: position 73,005,286 of record NC_133168.1, read on the forward strand.
TCCAATGAAGAATAACAGATACTAATTGTGGCAGTTTGTTCTGCTAATATTCAACCATTAAAAAGATGTAAAAACAAGAAAAAATGAACTCCAGTTTTTTATTTTGCAGGGAGATGGTGCAAAAAATATTTCAAGTATTTTCTTTAAAAAAATTTTTTTTCCTGATTATAAAGACTAGCCTTTTTTCCTCTAAGTTGTGATTTGATTTTAGTTTTGTCTTAAAATAATTCCTCATATGCCATGGCTGTGGTTCATCTCTGGTGCCTCGGAATGATCGAAATGTACAGACCTACAGGGGCCCCAGGTTTTCTCTAGGCAGCAGCGCACCTGCCTGGTGTTGCCACCTCCCAGCCCCCCACCCTCAGGCACTTGGCAGTCTCTGCACAGAGGGTTTCTACCGTGGCTCCTGGGACCCCTGCTTCAGGATCAGGGGCAAGCTGTTTCAGATTCAAAGTTCCTTATTTGGTGGGACCAGGTGGGACCCAGGAGTGTATTTTTAAGAAGTTCCTCTAATTTTTTTTATGTAGTTTAAAGTAGTAAACTAGCAAATTTAATAAGCAATTAAGATGGAACTTCTAGATCACTAACAGCTTAGAATACTGGAACCGGAAACTGCTCTTTCCTTTCTCTTTTGGCATCTAGGAAGTATATAAGGATAGCGCCCTCTTCGGGCTGAAAATGCACTTGCTTTACTTGATTTTTTTCCTTTTTTTTTTTTTTGCAACTGTGACGTTTTATTGCTTGACATTTGAGCTTAAAAGCAGAAAGATGACAACGCTAATACTTTTTCAAGTTTAAGGCTGGTTAACTGTTATATATAAACAATCTACTGTAACTTTCATTCCATTGTTAGTAATGGGGGAAATTAAATAATTTAGGAAGGCTGTACTTTAACATAGCTTCTAATAATGGTCTCAATGATCCACTATATATATATACTAACCAGGATGATACCATTTCTAATATTTACGCAGGAAAGTAACTTTTATCGCCCCCTTCCTAGTAGTAAATGCGATTTAGTTCTTCATGTGACTTTTCAGTTTACTTCTTCTAACTGGTTAGCTTGGATTTGGTCCATTGATCACAGGGCTGTCGGGACAGCATCCATATGGCTGTGTGGGCTTGATACACTCAGGCTTAGGAATGGAAAGACGTAGGACCAGTAAATATGTAGTGACTTTATCACCTCTCTGCTTGTCTCAGTGAAGACCTCCCACCTGAGCAATTCAACAGACAGATGCTACAAGGATGATTCAGTAAAGCTTTTTGTTAGTTAAAAACCAAGGGACTTTCATGAAAGCGTGCATGCCTTTAAGAACTCCTGTTTATTTCCTGGGTATATAATTTTGCATGTGTTTTTGTCTTATTTTAAAGAAAATGTGGCATCTTACTCTGATGTATATTTGCTTCTCATATTCGCCTTGAAAGGAAAGACAAAACAAACACAGACCCTCCCAGGAGAGCGTGTGCCCTACAAGTGATTTTCCCTGCTGGCTGGATTGCTTGTCACGTCCTGACAGATTTTTAGACGGGTCCATTTAAACTGTTTAGAACAGAGACTGCTGAGTCAGGCTTTTATGATTAAAGCAGTGAAGTAAGATTTGACCTTCAAACATTTTGTCCCAGTGTTTGTAGGTGATAACCTTCCAGAAGCAGGTTCTTGAGTTTAGTCGCCTTTGATTTCATGACGTCTTTGGCTTTGCTCATAGTAGCAATTCAAAAATCAAATTGCTTAGATTCTAAGGTGCTTTGACTACATCAGTTCAACCCAGATTTTTTGTGTGTTGTATTGCAAATTTCCCACCAGGATGCTAGAGTTTCCTGCTGCTTTCTGAGCCCCAGTGATGTATGGCTGTCAAAGCCTGAAATTTTTTTACCTGACCCTTTGCTGTCCTTTGCTACAGATGATCAGCTGATAAAAATGCAGCAACATTTTGATAACTATTATTTGTTCCATGTATGTGAACAGAATGAGAAACCAAGGTGAAATAATTGAACAGAATTTCTGAATTAAGAACTCAGGTGTTCATATGTTTAGACCAAATTTTGATTAGGGTAGTTTTCAGGGAGTATTTGACAATTGGATGTCAACCTATCTCTTTATATGAGCACATTTTTAAAAGACCAGACATAAATATACTTAAAGAAGAGATCATTTTGAATTTTAGAACTCCATGTTCATATTTTTTATTGTGATAAAATGTGCATAATATAAAATTTACCATTTTAGCCATTTCTAAGAGTACAGTTTGGGAACAATAACACAATCACAACATCGTGCAGCCATCACCACCATCCATCTCCAGTACTTTTTCATCCTACAAAACTGAAGTTCTGTTCCCATTAAACAACAATGCTCCATTCCTCCTTCCCCCAGCCCCTGGTAACCACCATTCTACTCTCTGTTTCTATGAGTTCATTGTTTTTATATTTCACATGTAAGTGAGATCATACAGTATTTATCTTTCTCAGTCTGATTTATTCACTTAGCATTATGATCCTCCAGGTTCATTCATGGTGCTGTAAATGGCAGGATTTCCTTCTTTTTTATGGCCAAATAATACTCCAGTGTGTGTGTGCTTGTGTGTGTGTGTATACATCACATTTTCTCTAGCCATTCATCCATCAGTGGACACTTAGGTTGTTTCCATGTCTTGGCTACTGTGAGTTCTGCAATAAACATGAGAGTCCAGGTGTTTCTTCAGGATAATGAATTTATTTCTTTTGGATATATACTTAGAAGTGGGATTGCTGGATCACACAGTAGTTCTACTTTTAATTTTAGGGGAACTGCCATACTGTTTTCCATAGTTGCTGCATCATTGTGATTTTGATTTGCATTTCCCTAACATCTTTTCATGTGCTTATTGGCCATTTGCCTATTTTCTTTGGAGAAACATCTGTTCAAGTCCTTTGCCCATTATTAAATTGGGTGGTTTTGTTTGTTTTTTGAAAAACAAGAAAGTGAGAGGACTCATACTTCCTGATTTAAAAACTTACTACAAAGCTACAGTAATCCAAACAGCATGGCACTGGAATAGACCAATGGAATAGAATTGAGAGCCCAGAAAAAACTCCTGCATATATCGTCAAATGATTTTTGGCAAGGGTGCCTGTATCAGTGGGGAAAGGAAAGTATTTTCAGTAAATGGTGCTAGGAAAACTAGATATCTACATGTAAAAGAATAAAGTTGGACCCCTGCCAAACACCATATACAAAATTAACTCAAAATGGATCACAGACCTAAAAAGACCTTAAACTATAAAGCTCATAGAAGAAAACATAGGGCAAAGATGACATTGGCTTTGACAATGATTTCTTAGCTATGACACCAAAGGCACAGGCAGTGAAAGAAAAAAACAGACAAATTGGACTTCATCAAAATGAAAACCTTTTGTGCATCAAAGGGTACTATCAACAGAGTAAAAAGGCAATGTACGGAGTGGGGAAAAATATTTGCAAATCACATGTCTAATAAGGGATTAATACCCAAAATAGGGGAGAGAACTTGTAAAATCCATGTTCAACTTTTAGAGAAAGATCAAAGGATGATGAAAAGTAATTTGTACTCTGTTGTTCCCAGGTCCTCAGTGAACCTGGGCCAGTTACTATCAACCTTAGGTATATCTTTGTGGCAGAGTTACCCCCTAACTCTTGATGCTTATTAACATGGAACCCATCCATGTTAACGTGGAACTTTCTGCTGATAGAATATAGGGAGCTTAATTAAAGGGACAAATTATTTTTCTGTTGCAGCTCGGCAGAAGAGTAATGCCTAGTGGCAGAAAGGCCCTGGATAAGAGGTACTTTCTGCCAACAGGATTATAAATCTACTGTTATTAATGTTTGTTCTCCTGGAAGACATTAATTGCTGATTCATAACTGTGTCCTTTATCTTCTTTCATCCTGGGATAGTTGATTAGCCCTGGTGCATCTCTAAGCCCAAAACTTCTCTAAGGACTTAAAATAGACTTAAAAATAACACTGGAATGCTGCTCTAAAACCATTTATATAGAATATCATGCTTCTTTACATGCTGAGAGATTTTCAAGTCAAAATTTGTGAGTTTCCATTTTGCGTATGTGAGCCAAAGATTGGTTTAAAGATCTATGTTCTAGGAACCTTTTCTTTCCTGTTGAAGAAAAACATCCTAAAATACTCTGTCATTGTCCAGCATCTCCCTTCTACCAAAAAGGTGGTTTTATTCACCTTTCGTTAGCATTTGGAGGGTCCTGAAGCTCCAGTGTGGGCCGACCCTCAGACCATCACGTACAGCTGTGCAGGTTGGGCACTGTGCAAGGGAACCACACCAAAGTGGGTAGAGTTCATATCCTAGACTTATGTGTTTATTGTGATGATTTCTCTGGAAGATGCAGCAAAATGCATTGTTCTAGCAAAATCTATATATTATGTCTAACTCCTAAAGATGGGTAAAAACGTCATGAGGAAGGGGCACATTTGCATAGTTCCCGGGAGGCTCTGGGTGGGTGATACTATCTGTACTTCGCTTTTGGTCACACCAGAAACTCTGGGGTGTGGTTTCCTAGATAGGATACTGCCCCTGTGCCTTGGGCATGAGCAGATAGGTGGCTGTGGGCCAGGCCACCCTTCTTGATGGCTCTGTCTGTTAGCTCCACAGCTGCATCCCACATGGCTGGGTGGGTGTATGTGACTTTCTGACAGAGGGCTGCTGCGGGCAGTACAGTGTAGGAGGGGCAGTTAACAATCACATCTTGGAAGAACCTAATCTGCACAGATCCCACGGGTCTGGACAGGAGGCCCCGCAAGCACCTGTGACAACAGGACTGGCCGGTTGGCCGAGTTGCACTGGGCTGGGCCTGGGTGTCTGCCCTGCGTCTTCTTCCACGAGAACCACGTCACCCCAGAAAGAAGTGTTGGGGTAGCAGAGCATGAAATTTTTAAAAATGTTAATAAAAAGTACATATTTAGTGCTTTTTAAGGGAGCCTCTGGTAAGAAACAACTGAGGAATAGAAGAGAAGAAGAAAATGGACATAAAGAGCTGGCTGGACAGAGCCACAGGGCCGTGTTTCTCAAACTTGAGGGAGCAGCTTGCTGTTTGGCAGAACTGGGTGGCCTGAGACTGCACAGCTGACAAGCTCGGCTGGTGCTGCAGTTCAGAGCCACTGCCCACACTCGGGGTAGCCAGGACGTGGGGCAAGCGGGGACCCATGGGGCAAATCTGTTCCTCTGCCTGTTTTTATATGTCCTGTGAGTTAAGAATGGATTTTACAATTTCAGATGGTCCAAAAAGTCAAAAGAATAATATTTGTGACACATTAAAAAATGTGAAATTCATATTTCCATGTCCTTCAAGTTTTATCGGAGCGCAGACACACCCACCCACTCTACTGTTCACTCGGGACAGAGAAGGTCCAGAACCTAGAATACTGACCATTTGGACTTTGCAAAAAGCGTTTGCTCCCCTAGGGCGGCCAGCAGGGGGCGGCCGAGAGCTGCTGGTGGGCCAGGCCTTCCACTCAAAAGGGGCAGGTAAGGTGTTCAGAAAGGTGACGGGTCTACGCTGAAGGCTGGGATGGAGCTGCGGATCGGGGTACAAATGCCAGGTAGTTAGCCCCAGGAGGGGAGCTGGGGTGAGTGTGAGTGAGTGGACAACGCTCAGGGTTAAGTAGGGCAACAAGCTATTGGGTGTTGCGGAGCAGAAAGGGCCCGGCCTGCAGAGCGTGGAAAAACTGCGGGAGAAGGGGGCCCGCGGGGCAGGTGGGTGCAGGGGCACACGTGGGGCGTGGGCTCCAGGGGAAGGCAGGCGGGCCTCCCTGAGGGCTTCAGGCAGCTGAGCGATAGCATCGCCCTGCGGGACGGTACCTGCGGGTGGCTGCGATGCGGGCCGAGGGAGGTGGGTGGCGGGAGGGCCTGCAGCCAGCCCTCGGGGGGCGCGGAACTCCCTGCGCCTCGGGTGTGTGTTTCCACCCGTGACATGGTGGTCAAACAGTGTCACTAATTTTTCTTTTTCTTTCCTTTGTTTTCCACGGCTTTCGCCACGGCCAGGGTGCAGTTAGGGCGGCTCTCTCTTTGCCTCTGGCTGTTTGTTCCCCCCGTCTCCTGCAGCGGCAGGATCGTCCCTAGCTAGTTCTGCTGGTGTGGCGCTGGGAGGCCTTTTTGTTCTGCCTTCGGGAGGTATTTCTTCATGGGGCAGGGGAGGGCACCTAGAATCTGGTGGGCACCATCACAAATTCCTGAAAAATGTTTGCACACTAGCTGGTAGACTCAAAGTCCGAGTCCCGATGTCGGAGCTCACGTACTCCCCGAGGCCAGCCCCAGGTGAAGACCCCTGAACCCGGGCTGCGCAGGCAGGACCAGCTGGGCGGTCAGCTGCCTCCTGGCTTGAGGGCCTGGGCCTGGACTCCAGAGCTGCTTGCCCCTCCCAGAGGCTTCCCTGTGCTTGTTTCTGTCGTCGCTCTTCCTGTGTTTTAGGGAGATAATCTGAATAATCTAAATACGGAGATAATCTGAATTCCTTCTGTGGAATGGGCGAAACCCTTCGAAACACACAGGACTGGAGCCACAGACCCTTAGGGCAGCAGGTCGGGTGTTCTAGCTGGTTGGGCAGCGTGGAGCCTCTGGTAGCTGCCCTAGGCAGGAGGGTTTGCCTCCCAGCCTCCCAGCTGGGCAGGCTGACCTCTTCCTGTGTGTTGGGCCAGGAAACATTGTGTTCACAGAACTGTGAACTTGGAGACTTCTATTTTTAGGGTCTTAATATGCCATAAAATCCCCTTTCCTTGAAACAAAAAGAGTATTATATCAGATGCAGTATTATTTAGGAAACTATTATCCTCTATAACTAGAAATAAGTAGATTACATTTTTTTAAGAGATTGAGTTAATCTTCATAACAAGGAACATTTAAAGGAATATAGTCATTCCGTTATGAAATGTTTCCAAAGGACAAATGGAAGCTTGGAAGCTTGAACTATTTTTCAGATTTTCCAGATTTAGAAGATCTAATCCAACCACGACTTTCAATAGAAGCCATCATTCCCAGCAATTTTGGTCTCTTATTTCACATGTATGTGTGTGTTTTTAACAATAGCTTTAGTGGAATATAATTTATGAAACATAAAATTCACCTGTTTTAAGTGGATAACATGATGATTTTTAGTAAATTTATAGAGTTGTGCAACCATCACTGCAATCTAATTTTATTTAGTGTGTTTATATTACCCACTAAGTGATGTCTTACTTTTTTATTGCCAGAAGTGATAGCAGAAAAATAGTAACTTTAATTTACTCCTTCCTACAGTTGTATCATCTAAGTTGTATTCTTGCTAATAAATGACCTTTCTTGATATCTCTTCCAGGAAAACATGAGACAGTTGGAGCAAAGCTTTTGCAATCTTATCAGAAACTGAGGTGAGTGTTGTGAAAGGACAGGCTGTCCCAGGCCCTCCGGGGGCAGGGCACAAAGGACATGCTGAAAGAACTTTTAGATCTCTTGGCTTTCATGTCACTGCCTTGGAATGTAACCTTTTTTTTTTTTAATGATAATATGCCTGAGGAAGATTCAAACAGATGTTTCCAGATTCTTAGAAAAAGCTTTCTAGGAGCTAGCATAGGCTTTTCTCAGTGTTTCACTTTGGTTCTAAATTTCTCCTTAAATGTTGTAAAGAAACAAAATATTATTTTTGATGGCATATCAAATGAAATTCCAAGCCAACCATTTGCTCTACCGGACCATTCCCATCTCCAGTATCCTGCCCAGAGCCTGACATCTTGCGGACATGAATGGAATGAACGTCAGTGGGATTGAGTGACGGCCTGAGAGATGTTAACTAGACATCTAGCAGTCTTGAAGCTGGCTGTAATTCACACACCTGAGCAAACTGATCTTATTGAAGTATTACTGAAAGCTCCCACTAAGCAGCTAATTTTTGGCCTGTGATGAGATTTTCCAATCTCAGGACTTCTTCATTTTTTTATTCCCCCATTTTTTTCCTCTTTCCTTTAATACAAACTTCTAGTTTCTCTCATGGTGGATTTTTATACCCAGGACATTTTGGCACTTCTGCTGATGGTGTGGTTTCTACTGGGAGGACACACAAATCCACATGGAACATGCATGTGGGGTCTGGGTTCCAGAGCAGCCAGGTGGCAAGGCTGGGTCCTGAGCGCCCCAGTTATGCTAGAACATGTGGGCAGAGTGCCACACCAGGCATCAGACAGTGTGATGCTGGTTCCCATGCTTGGATGCTAGCAAACAATGCCCTGCCTGGAGGAGCAGATCCCAGAGTGCTGGGAGTGAAAAAGTTAAAAAAAAGAGAGAGAGAACTTGAATTATAGGATAATGACAAGTCTCATGTTTATAAAACTAATACTTACACAGTTCACAACCTGTTTCTTATTCCTATATTTTTCCTCAGCAGCAAAATTTCTGTGGTTCCTCCGACTCCACCTCCTCTCAGTGAAAGCCGGTGCAGTGGCAGTCCTGGCCGGGTAATGTGGCTGTCCTGTGTGCCCCCTGTGGATGGGAGGTGGGACGGGAATAGAAGAAGAAAGGACGTCCAAGAGGCTGGGCCGAGGAGCCCACAGGGAGGGCATCCACCTGTGGCTGGTGGGCCAGGAAGGGAGGCCGAGAGAGGGGGTTGGGAAGTGCTGAGCCCTAGATCGTGCCTGCTTCCCCCAGACTTCCCACAGGGTCATCTGCATTAACAACAGACTCGCCTTCTGCCGGCTCCCACACCCTATCTCTTTCCTCTTGTCATTTTGTTGGCTGTCTTCCCTAACTGGGCCCTAATCCCTTGAGTGGGGGGTGTCTGCATAGGCTGCATTGTGTCGGGGGACTCAGGGGCTGGAAAGGGGAGTACAGGTGGGTTCACAGGTATGTGATTCACTGCTGTTGGAGTGCGTGCAGAAACATGCATGTGTACCTTTGAGTGTTCGTTGGCATTGACGTAGAGAAGGCCAGGATCATTTCTGTCCTAAGAAATCAGCTGTGTGATCTTGGGGCAGGTGCCTGGGATCCCACCTGGAAGGGGGAGATGAGTATACTTGTCTCTCAGGGCTAGTGTGAGAAACGAACAAAATAAAGTCTGTGCTAGCACTTATAAAGGGCCGTGGGAACAATTGGTCTTGACCTTTTCATTATTGTTCTGTAAATTAAGGGACATACTCTATCTGTACCTAGGAGGATATAACCATCTGCTGGGAGAGAGAAAACATATTTACATTCTTCTCCCAATTTCATCTGAGACCCCAGTGTGACCTTCAGACTCCTGCTTGACTTTCTCCTGGAGATTTTAAATTCTCCAAAGTTGTTCCAGCACAGATGTGCTCAAGTCCTGTTTGCGGGATGGATGGTGGGCGGGTGGACGGGACTTGCAGAGGGAAGTGATCTCTCTTCTGTTATTTCCCTTCCAAACTCTTCTGCTCTGAGAGGTGGAACTCACTCCTTGGCTCCAGGCTAGTCACCTGGGCCTGGGACCCCTGCAGCCCCTGTGTCACATGAATTCTGCCCATGGATCCTTTCTGTGTGGACTTGGGGTGGGGTCATAGGAGAAGGAGGTGAAAGAAGCAGGAATTTACTTGGGTGCTTCTTTGAGCCAATTAATGCCAGACATCATTTCTGGTATTTCTCATTTTGTTAACAACTGTCTGATGATGCCCTTTGCTTTAACTTTGGTTTCAAAGTTCAGGGGAGAGAAGTGAAGAGGACCTCTACCGCTTGAGGGCACAGTACCATCTCCTCCTAGGCACGCCTGTGCACACACCCGCACGCACCCACTGAGTTTGGGGGTGGCCATCACGCCCACTCTCATGCTCTCTCCTTCTGTCTGTTTTAGTTACAGGAACTTGGTCAGTTTAAAGGATTTAATAAGTCCGTGGAAAATTTGTTTCTGTCTGTTACGACCCATATGAAAAGTAAGTGGATGCCTCGCCTGTGTCCTTCCCCCTCCCCCTGGGCCAGCCAAGCCCCCTGGCAGAGGCCCAGCTGGTGACTTCTGTCTCTGGCTTCTGGGAAAAGCCACAGCCACAGCCCCGGCCCTTCACCTCTTCACCTGCCGAGCAGGCCTCTGGTTAATGGGGGAGAGGAGAGCCCATCGGTCTGCTGGACTGCCTCTGTCTCCCCCAACTCCTGCCAGACCGGCCACAGCTCAGCACCTCGGGGCAGCAAGCTCACGCAGACCTCATGGCTGGTGCCCATCTGTCCCCTCCCAACGACCAAAGGGAAATGGAGTGATGCGATTCCAAAGACTTGAAAACGGGAACCCTTCAGGCCAGGCAGGGCCAATGTCTGTCCTTTGCATGGGATTACTGGCCCTCCCTCCTCGGCCAAGTTACTTCTTCTGTTAGCAGGAATCATGCAATTTGCAGACATGAGAATCCCAGAACTACCACTATTTAGAATTATGTCTCTTTCAATGTTCTTTCTGCTCAGATATTTTTTCCTGTTGATTCTAAAATGCCAGTCCTAGGGAATAGCCCCCACCTCAGGCCTCCTGAGGTGCCCTGTGCAGGCCAAGCATTCAGAGGTCCTCAGTGGATCCGGGGCCTGGGGCATCCGTTCTCTTTCACTGGGCTTTGGTTCGTTTCTGCTCATCACGCCTTGTTCTGCAGCTGCACGTGGATGGTCTCCTCGTGGTACCTTGGCCCTGAGAGTCTTACCGTCAGGTTTTCACTAGTGGTCTCCATTCCACAGTGCTAAGCTGCCCCGGAGGGCGGCCCAAATCAGGGCGCTGCTTTTCAGATAAGCAGAAAAGTGACCCTCATGTGAGAGCCTGCACCCCTCTGCTTCAGAAGATGGGGTGCAGCTGAGTATCACGCCACTTGTTGCTAATCGAGCTCAGAGGTTTAAATCCCCTGTCGCTCTGCCAGGCCCTCTGATGGCACTCAGCCTCCATACCTCAGCCTGGGTCGTGGCTGCCAACGCCCACAGCTGCCTGCATCCCGAGCAGTCAGCTCTCTGCCCACTGCCTGTTCTCCACGGGAGTGGGTGCAGAGCCTCACTCATGGTGCCTGGGGTCTGTGTGGACGGTGGGAGGGGGCCTTGGCCTAAAGAGTTTCAGGAGCTGCCCCAGAGTCACAGCCTCTGGCAGCTGACATTACCCGATGAAGCCAAACCAGCTGGAAGGAACTAGTTACTCCAGCCCTTTTCATCAGCACAGCTGTTCTAGGAGATTCCAGCACAGTAGCCCCCCTTAGAAGGGGGGGGATATAAGAACATCGATTCCTGCTTCAGGGCCTCTCTGTGCTTCTTTCTGCTCCTTTCCCTTTCCATGGACAATGCCCAGGTCTGTGAACATAAATGAACAGATGGAGGCGCAGGCTCTGGGGTGAGTGCTAACAGGTGGCTTGGGCACAACACCTCCCGGGGGCTCCCTTTCCTGGCCCTCCTGCACCCCTCGCGGGATTTGGTTATATGAGGAGTTATGTGCATCATCAACTTTGGGGGCCTGGTGTGGGCTAGGACCTTTTTAGCTGCTGGTGAGGGGAAGATGCCCCATGGTTTCCCGATGGTAGGCTTGAGAGCAGGGTGGACAGCGCTGCTCTTGGAGGGGAGAGGCTTTAGGCATCTTCATGGGAAAGGCAAATGCCCTGGGACTTTGGGGGCATGTGCGGGGGCTCCTCTAGAGAAGATACGCTCTGCAGGCTTACCCGCAACATGCACGTGGGAGACGCCTAAGAAATAGCACAGAATAAGGATTCACACAATAACGTCTCAAAGGGTGGATCAGAAGACTGGGGTTCAGGGGGCTCTGGGGCTGCGCTGTCGCATATGCTAGTCACAGATGGCTCTGAAATAGAGCTGGCCTCAGGTAAGAGTGAAATACACACCAGATTCTGGACACTTAGAATTTTAAAAAATGAAATTTTTGAATTCCATTAATACTTTTAATATGATTATATATTTTAACAATATTTTGGAAATACTACATTAAATGAAATATATAGTATTAAAATAAACTTTCTCTTTTCCTTTTTCCTTTTGTTAATGTGGCTACTAGAAAATGGGAGATGACATATGTGACCTCTATTATATCTCTTTCACATTAGATCACTAATGAGTCAATGGACACTATCTCCATTGAAGGTCTAAAGATAGCTTCAAGGTCCATGTTAGCGAGAGACAAAGATCTCGTGGAAAAAGGAGGACCTTTTGGAGGGCAGAGTCGTCACCGAGGCGGCTCTCTCCCTTCTGTGTGCGGTGTCCTTTATTCCAGGCCACCATTCGATTGCAAAATCCAGAAAATTTCAAGTCACCTTTTCAGGGTTTGTTTACTAAAATACTACAAGGACACCCTGAATGTTGCTTCCACCTCTCTTCAGAGAGTCACAAGAAGTGATTTTTAGTTGTAAGGGGCCTCTAATAAGCCAGCCTCTTTGGTCGGCTGCCTTCTTTGTGTTTGGACAACTGCAGGCTCACAGCATGTGGCCCGCAGAGCCCCCTGGGAGGAAGGTCTCCCTTTAACTCCCGCCCCGACAGTGGCTCTCGGCTCTTGGAGGAGTGTGGGCACAGTCACTTTAGGAACCCCGCTCTTTGGCTTGGTGCTTGGCGCAGTGTGCCCTGAGCGCAGCGCCAGGTGGCTGGGGACAACGGTGCAGCTGTGCCCCTGGGCCCAGAGCTCGCTGGATGGGCTGCCCCCTGGCCCTCTCTGAACTTGGCCTTTCGGGACCTGGAGGCTCCTGGGGTGGGGTTGAGGGAGTCCCGGAGGAGGGCTGCAGTCTGGGCAAAGCTGTGCGCTCCCACCCGTCACCCCGGTGTTTGTTTTCTAGAGCTCTCCAAGTCCCAGAATGACATGACCTCTGACAAGCAGCTCCTGGCCACGGGCCCCAGGCAGTGTGCTGGCCGGACGGAATGGAGGAGCCAGTCTGACACTGCCATCAACGTCACCTCCAGGGTACTCCCCAAGGCCACCAGGCCACCCCGCCATGAAATCTGTTTCTCGGCCATTTTCTCTATAGCTTTATTTTTCCTTTTATGTAATAGAACATAAAGCAGTCTGGAAACATAATTATAAGCCTCTTTTTATGGGGAGGCCTGACCAAAAGGTCAAAATTCAAGGTTGCTTTGGAAAACAGTTCAGAGCAAGGCAAGGCCTCAGCCTCATTCCAAGCCCCTGGGGCTTCCATGTGTCCACGGGAGCACCCTCCAGCCTCAAGGCCCACCAGAGGCAGAGGACTGACCTGCAGGACTGAGAGGCACCCAGGTATTCCTGGGGTCTGCTGGAGTCCAGAGGCCTTCCTGCTTCCTACTTCCAACACCCTCTGGTCAAAACCTGTCCTGCTCTCTGATTGAACTCCTGACAACATGAGTGCTGTGTGATCATGCGCAGCCACGAGGGAGACTCTCTCCAGGCATCTCAGCCACAGGAGAGCTCACTTGATAAAGGCTTTTAAGGAAATAGTCATGCTGGCTTCCCCAGGATTAACAGGCCTGAGCATGGGGGATGAGAGAAAGCTGCCTTTAGAATCAGAAAACCTGGGTTTGGTCCAGCTGAACTGACTTGGCTGTGGTGGGGCCACCACCTAGGTGTTCACATGGTCAGTGTGACTGCTCTGGCCGGCTAGATGGGACAGGTGCCCCTTCTCTGCAGCTGTTGGTGTACCGACGCTGACCCAATGTGCCATTCACTGTCCCCTGCTGTGTGTGCACATGGAACAAGCCTGCTGGCGTTTAAAGGTGTCTGGTGGGACAAGGGAGCTCAAGGGTGGAAGCCAGGAGCAGGGCAGCTCTTGGCTGGAGAGCCCCATGGTATAGGCATCTTGTCACTGTGCCCTCTTACTGCCATGCTCATGGCAGGACATGCTTGTAACTTTTTACAGGTGCTCTCGTTCTCCACTTTACTTGAGGGCATGGCTGTTTTAAGGAGCAACTTAGCCAAATGCTTCAAAAGTCCTCAGCAGTCATGGTATGATCTATAAATGCTAAGTAATTATTGGGTTGAAATATAAAGAGTACATCTTTAAATAGGACATTTGTCAGACTGCAGGTACACAAGCCTTAGCTGGTGAGTGCACAAAAATCATGCTTGCTTATGCACTGGAGCCCTTCGGAGCATCGTGTAACATCCAGCACACCATGTGGTGCCCTTTGGATGTAGGGGATGTCAGTGCCCACTTCGCAGGTGGCTACAATGAGGCACAAAAGTAGTGGATACCTTTCTTAAAGCTACATGGTGACTCTGCGTTGTTCATGGAAACCACCAGCTCAGGATGGCTGACATCACTTCTCTGACCATTTAGTTTTGAGCTATGTGTTCTGAAAATGCTCCTCTAAAGACCTTCACTTAAGCATCTGGGCCAGGATTCTTCAAGAAGTGACTTCTTATCTCTCTTTTGAGATTTTGTATGTGGTTGAATGAGATTATATCATACATCTTATTGATGTGTGGTTGACCTATATTGCCCATAAAGACATGTACCTGTTAACCTGGAAGAAAACATAAAAAGCTGTTAGGAGGGTCTCTCTCTGAGGAAGGGGACAAAGTCAGAAATGGAAAAAAAAACCTTATTTCATTCTATGCTCCTTTTTGCTGTGACATTTTCCCACATACACCCGAAACCTAAGGGAGCAGCTCACCCCAGGGCCTGGGGCTCCCTGCATACCTTCTGTTTCCCTACCCACTGTCCACTCTGCGGAGGCTGGGGCAGCAGCTGCCTTGGGTTTCAATTCTTAAAACACTTGGTCTTCAGATGCATGGGCAGTTGATCCTTCCGACTGTCCCAGGGAAGGTGGTCTACTTTTTGACTGGGATTTAACATTGCTCAGAGTGTGTCACACTGGCCTGGGTTTTTTCCTGATACCTGAGTGTTTATGTTAAAAGGCAGATCTCAGATATAATCTCAGAGGTGGCAATGGCTGCTCTTCCTTTTAAGACCAGCAAAAATCCCAAATGCACATATTGCGTGGTTCCAGAGAATCTACAATTTAATCAAATCAAACCTAATGTTTATTGCTCTTTCAGCATATATTAAACTCAATAACTCTTTGCAGAGTAGATCTCATTCAGGGCAATCATTTTTTTCTCCATGACCTGGCCCAATTATTGAAAATGTTGAAATACCTTAAAAGGCACTGGGAGAAAAATGCCCCTGTCAATGACAATTATAAGCTGCTAATTGGATCTCGATGCCCTGTTAGGGAATTGAGTTTGACAGTCATCCAAGCCCTTCAGAATTTACTGGGGAAGAGCTGAACACAGACTCCAGGTTGGATTCCCTAGGCAACCAAAATAGGCATGTTCTGCCGAATAATATTGGCTTTCCTAGTAATTTCAAAACATTTATATTCTGGAGGCCTGAGGTAGGAGGGCCCTTTGCTACCTTCCTCTGGATTGTCAGCCATACTTCCCTCCTGTCCACAAAATGAATGTTCCTTCACAGCGTGGAGCCTGCGGGGCTCCTTCCTCTGCTCTCCTCTCGGACCTGGTACCGTCACCTTGCAGCTTTTCCCTCTGTGACCACTTCTCCTCACCTTCAAATATGAAAAACAACCTCTTTCGAGGAAGTCTCTGTCAAGCTGCTCTGCTGTTTCTTGGTCACAGCCCAAATCCGTGAAAACACCCTCGGCTCTTGTTGTCACCGTTCTCATCCCCTCTGCCCTGCCCCCTGTCTGTTCCTGACTCCCTCACAGTCTGCAATCCCCCCTCAGCAGTGTGACGCTGTTCCGGGGTCCCTGACTCATGACTGTGGTGGCTGGTTCACAACTGTCAGCCTCTTCCTTCACTTTGTCCCGTCTGACACTGGACCCGACTTCCATTCTTTTCTTTAGTTAGAAGGTGACTTTTTAGTGCTTTTCTGTGTCATAAAATTTATGGCTACCCACTAATGGAAAACACACATATTGTTAACCCATGGGGTGCATGTGCACCCAGTGCACAAATACGGCACTGTGCCACACACCCACTTCTGTAGTTTGCTTTCTAAAGGAACTCTAACGTGTGTTTTAATTCCTCCCATGTCAATAAATACATACTGTCATTTTAAACAGCTACTTTTTAGGGCTTTTAATTCATGCTGCCATGTCGCCCTCCTCCGAGGCTTACTCAGTTTACACAACCACTGGACGTGGAGTAGCCCATTTTCCAGGAGTAACTCTTGCCAGCTCTAAACTGTCTACTTCTTACTTTTGCAAATTTTGTAGGAAATTTATTAAAATGTTATTTCTTTAGTTTTAGGTGAGGCTTTTCTCATACTCTTTCCTCCTTTGAACACCCCTCATTTCTGAAGTCTTCCCCTTGGGTCTCTGGCTCTGCCAGCCCTCTGTCTCCTCTCCTGCAGACGCCCTTTGCACACCCGGTAGTGTCTCAAGCTACCTGTCCTCTGGGCACAGGTCCAGAGGCGTGTGATCTTGTGTCCAGGTCTCTGCCTGGTCTCTCGAGCCTCTGCAGTCGCACCGCTCTCTAGCAGGCCTGGGAACGTGTTCCGTGCTTGACCATCGTGACCGCCCCTCACCTGAATGCCTTGCCTTTGGGTCTTACCCTCTCCAGCCTTCAGCGTCCTGAGCCTGTCTGCCTCCCCTCTTTGCCGTGGGCTTAGCGCCAGCCTCCATTGCACTGGCACGTCTACTCCTCCTGGCTAGTCAGCCTTGGAAGATGGGCACTGGATGTCTGCCACTTCCCTTTCTCTTCCTGCCCCCTGGGCTCAGGGAGGTCCATCAAGTGTAGTGTTGCCTAACAAATGTCTAATGGAAGGGAGCTGACATTCTGGAGAGTCAGAGCATAAACCGTCTCTTGGAGGGAATCATTTCTTTACTTTGTTCTGTTTTATATCCCTGAGAATTGTGACTATGGGGCAACAGTTATATTTCTGAGCTCTGCTTCCAACCCAGCATCAAAACTGAAAATCTAGAGACACTCTTATTTTTACCCAAGAGGAGGTCTTCGCCCTTTGCATGTTGGTTTATGGCTCTGTACCGTGCTGTCTGGTAGAGTTTTCCAACCATTGCCACATGTGCACTTGAAATGTGTCTAGTACAACTGAGGAGCTGAATTTTAATTTAATTTAATTTTAATTAGTTGTAATTTAAATTTAAGCAGCCACATGTGGCTAGTGGCTATCACATTGGAAAACAAAGCTGTTATACACTGTAGAACTACCAATAATTAACAAAATACTGTTATAAGGTTTAGAGACATATTTTGATATTTCCTTTTTTATGAACATAATAGAGCCAGAACACTGACAGGATAAATATTATATTTCATGTGATTAAATGCCAGGATCACTATTAAGACCAAAAATGTGAGGCTCTTCAATGTGAGAAAGAGTCAACTTTCTTTAAGACTCTTACTAATCTATAAGTAACCCACCCATCACTGTTCATGAATACTCTAAGCTTGATGACGTGAGCCTTGGGGCTCTGTGGGGGTTGTGGGGTGTGCATGCATTTATCCAATCAGGATTGTACACTCACTCAGCACCCAGGAGTATGCATGTTAGTGCCATCAGGTAAGAGATGCAAGCCATGCTAACTGAACTCAACCACATTTAAACAAAAATCACACTGGGATGCAGACTATATTACTGTGTCTTTCCTCTTCCAGAAGGCCAGCACACCAGATATTATGAAACCTGTCAATCGAGAGAGCCCCAAACACCCTACTAACCCTGTTTCGAAGCGAGAGGATCCCTTATCCAGCCCAACATCCACCACTTTATTCTCAGGAGGCTTGAGACACGTGAGTCCCATCTAATACCTGATGTGTGGTGGTTGTGTGATGTCATACTGGACTGTAGGCAGGGGCGGGAGCAAGGTGTTGTCTTGTGGGATGAACTGGAACATGACACTAGAACTTGGAGGTAAATTTTACTTTAGCTGGGAACTGGGGAATCATCTGGCTCTACTTTGATGGTGGTTTTTTTCTTTTACATCTTACTGTGAACATTTTCATATATAAAAAGTAATTAATAATGAAAATAATGGTGTTTTGGATGAGAAGTTTTCATTTTAATGAAGTCTGGTTTATCAGATATTTTATTTATGGTTATCTCTGTGTGGTGTCTAGCCACAAGTCATGAAGATATTCTCCTGTTTTCTTCTAGAAGCTTTATAAGAGTTTAGTTTTTATGTGTAGGTCTGTGCTTTGTCTTTGTGAAGGGTGTAAGGTAGAGGTTTGTTTTCTTCTACACGGAAACATGGTTATTCCTGCGTCCTCTGTCAAAACAACACTTTTGTTTCCCCATTGACTTTGGTATCTTTGTTGGAGATCAAGTAACTGTGTGAGTGTGATTATTTGATCTGAGCTGTTTGTGGGTTCTCCATTCTGCTCCACGGATCTCCGTCTACCCTAATGCCAGGACCACTCTGTACTCTTTTAGGAAGCCTTGAAGTTGAGTAGTTTTAGCCCTCCAACTTTGTTCTTTTTCAGGACTGCTTTATGTGTTTTACATGTAGTCTTTGTTTATAGGCAGGCCTTTAATTCACCCATTTGTTTATTCAAAAACATTAAATGAATGCTACTTTATGCCTTAAATTATGATGCATGGTATAACAGAGCCTTGAGTGAGGGCGCATGAGGCCTCAGTGGCAGCCACAGTTCTTTACCTTATTAAACCATCTTAGGCAATCATAAAAACTCTTTAAACTTCAGGAAATGGGTATCACAGCTCTTTGCATTTCGATTGCTTTGAGAATCAAAGAACGCACAAATCCCACATGTACTTAGATGTTCCAGAACCCAGTTTCTGGAAACCAATTTGTTCATTTCCAGCTCTTGTAGTAAAAGGTGTGACCCATGACCCAGACAGAGCATGTCCTTCAGCCTCTCTGTGCCTTGGGGTGGCCATATTTCTATGGAAAACGGTGTTCACTTCAGAAGTGATGAACTTTCCCCCATCTGCATCAGTGTGCCCTGGAACATTACACCGTCATGGCGGAAGCAGGCCAGGCCTGTGCACTGAGGAATAGCCAGCATCGCTGATTCCGTCCACTAGATGCCAGTGGCCCACCCATCCCTTCTGTGGCTCCTGTGGGTGGTCCTGCCTCCCTCAGAGACACCGCTCCTCCACACCCTCACTACTCAAATCTGGACCCCGTGACACTGGCGTCACCTGGGAGCTTGTCAGAAACCAGAGTCTCCGGCCCCACCCAGGCCTGCGGGGTCACCATCTGCAGTTTAACAAGGGCCCCAGGAGATTCGTATGCACAGTGAAGTTTAGGGACTGTGGGTCGAACCCTAACAATTTCAGACTTGAGGAAAGTATGCCGTTTGTTAAGGGTTCTCTAACAGCCTGGGTCTGTGCTGTCCAATACGGTAGCCAGTCATCACTGTGGTGACTGTGCGCTTGAAATATGACTGATCAGAATTGAGATATCCTTTGAGTATAAAAAGCACACTGACCTAAAACTAATGTAATGGCAATTCTATCTAAATAAACTAAACTAAAATACACACTGAATTTGAAGACTTAGGTACACAAAAATGTAAATCATCTTAATTTTTATTTTGACATTTGTTGAAATGATAGTATTTTGGATATATTACATTAATAAAATACACTATTAAAATCAATTCTGCCTTTTTAAAAGCTGTGGCTCCTGGAGAATTTCAAATTACATATTTGGCTCCCATTATATTTCTCTGGACAGCACTGCTGTGGACACTAAATTGGGCAGTAAGTGGCACTGGCTGTTAGTTCTCCGGGACAGTATCCAGATTGTGGAGTCACGTGCCTCTGTGCATTTTCCTGGGAAGAAGGTTCATGTTTTCATCCAGTTCCCAAACAGGTCTGTGCACCCACATTGGTCAGGGCTAGGATTCATCTCTCAAACACAAATTGGTTCACATGAGTCCCCTCTGGGCCCCTCTCAAGTCCCTGCTAAATGCAGCCACCTGCCCCGAGGCCCACAGCGGTTTGTAAGATTTCCGAGTGCTGAGGCTTGGCCTCTCCTGGACGGGTGCGCCTCCCATCAAAACACTAAGGATGACAGCATTGATGGCCTTGCCAGGATGTCTCAGAAAGCTTGGGTTTGAGGGTGGCTTAGCACCTTTCTTCATGACTAGGTGTTATTTGTACTTGAGAACAGCTCTGGAAGGTGAAAGACCTGAGGAAACACTTCCCTGAGGAGAGGCAGGCAGGCGAGGCTCCAGAATATTCTCTCCCAGGCTGAACCCTGTGATGTGATGACAGGGAGAGCGTAGGGGTGGCCTCAGAGGCTTTTCCAAGACTCACTGGAAGGATTGCCCCTGCCCCAGGTGACCAAAGGACACCAGGGCTCTAGTCAACTTGAGCCTTTTTAAGGCTGATCTGGGAGGCAGAGGCTAAACTTCCCAGGGAGACCGAGGGTCAACTTTCCCAGAACTGCCCAGGGGTCCCCAAGACTGGATTCTTAAGTTCCATCAAGGGCTGGAGGGATGTCTTTGCCCAAAACCAGCACAGGGGCAGGGACACAGGCTGAGGGCTGCCCTGCAGTGGCCCAGAAGGCCCTACACAACCTGTCCCCACCTTTCCCAGGCTCAGTGACAGGGCCCTCTGGGTCTCTGAAATGGGACAACACACCTGCTGTGGGGTCTCTGCAGCTGCCCCTCTCCCGGTGGCCCCAAGCCCCTTCAGTCCCTTCCTTCCAGTCTGCTCCATGGTCACCTTCCCGGGGAGGCCCGCCCTGCCCTGTCTGCCCTGTGTCACCCTGGCCAGCTCTGCTGTCCACGTCCTTGTCGCCTTCTGCAGCGATATAACTGGTTTATCTGTTGTTTGTTGTCTTTCGTCATTCCTGAGTGCCCAGAACTGCTCCTGACACTCCAAGCGCTCTCAGTAAATGCTTGTGGACCGACTGGATGAATCCTTACATCAGAGCCTACTGTGTGCCGACTCCTGAGCGGGCGCCTCACCTCCCAGCCATTCTCACGGTCATCTTGTCGGGAGGGTGCTGTTGTCCCATTTCACGCATAGGAAAAGTGAGGCTCACAGAGGCTAAGCAGCTGGCCAAGGTCATGTGGTAATTGCAGCATCAGAACTCTGATCCAACCCCCAGGGGCCCCGTGAGTCCAAGCTCAGGCTTCTGTTCCATCTCACAGGATTTGCCAAACTCTTAGCCTGGTGGTTTTCCCGACTCCTGTCCCTGGCTTAGCTTCACTGCCCCGGGGCTGATCCACACCTAGAAAGCCTGTAAGAGCTGGGGAAATGATGCTGGTGACATTGCCTGGAGTGTGTGCATCTTAGGCGCTTCGTAGGATAGCTCCCCAAAGCCCAGTGCACGCTGACCAAGGGTCTGTATTTCCCCTCTCTTCTGAAGTCTCCTCTGATTTGTGTCCTTAAAATTCATCATCATGCCTTTGAGGTACACGTTTAATCCTACTGTTCCCCTTAGATAGAAGCAGTGTTTGTTTGAGGAAACTAAGCTCCCGCAAAGCAAACACTGATATGGCTTCTTGCCCAAGAGGTTGCCTGCTTTTCTGAGAGACTTTGACATTCTCTGAGAAGCAGGAAGTTGGGGCCGGAAAAAAGCTTATTCAACCTCGACTTATTACAAAAGGAGAAATACAAGTGGGCAGTAAATAGGGGAAACACTCACCCCTCCCAAGCAGTTAAATCAGTGCAAACTTAAAAGCCTATTTGGGAGCCATGTTAGCAAATTTTACAATGAAATACAGCTTGATGTTGGCAAGAATGTGGAGCAAGTAGGCTTCTTATAAACTACTGGGTGACCCAGAGGTCCGTGAGCAGTACATATTGAAGGCCTTTAAAATGCTTGTTCTCTCCAATCCAGCAGTTTCAGTTACAGGAAATAGTCTTAAAAAATTATGGTGAATGTTGCCAAAACCATGTGCTCTTAGATGTCCAGGGAGCATTATTTATAATTGTTTTCATTTCAAAAAATTGGAAACAACCTAAATGTCCAAACTAGGGCAGTGGTTAAATTATGGTATATTTATTCAGAGGAATACCTTGCAGCTATTAAAAATAATGTGGCTGAAAAATATTAATATGGAAAATATGTACCAATAAACAAAATATAGGGTTACAAAGTAGTTTCATAGTTGCATATAATTATATGAAAATGTTGATCCCAGAATGGTAGGATTGTGCTTTTTTTCTTAAATTTCTCTTTTTGGCTCATCTGTGTTTTATATATTTTCTCCATAAACATATAATGTTTTGGGAGAAGAAAAAACCCAGTTTGTTAAAAAAAAGAAAGAAAAGGAAAAAGCTAATCATTGGAGTTAGAACTTGATGGGATGAAGAAATATATGGTTAACGTTTTAGGATTTCCCTGGTAGGAAAAAAATCAAGAGTTCCTGTCTGATTTTCAATTTTGTTTGCACTTCTGTTTTAAAAAGTATCTAAAAAGGAATGTATTTATGTCAATGTTTTCATGCAGTTTACATTTTCTCAGTGAAGCCGTGATTGGCAGAAGTGGCCGCGTGACATACACAGTGGCACCCCTTAAGGGTGGGTAGACAGGAGGTCGGCTTAAGTTTGAGAGAGGGCAGAGTTTCAATCATAGAAGAAGTAAAAACCCAACTTCCCAGTTGTTTCCTTTAAAAATAAATTTGAGACGTGGGACATTGTTGTGTCATGTGGGCCACTTCTAAGTAGGCGCTGGCTCAGAACATTCGCCCCACCCATCACACAGAGCTCACCAGGGGTTGGGGAAGCCTCCCTTGTCTTTATTTCTGCTCTTTTCTAGTTGCCCTGATTTTTTAAAGTGTACTATATTTAGCTATCTCCTTATATTAGTGTCCTTTTATTTGAAAACAGTGGAAAAAGAGTGAGTATATTATGGCCTGTTCAATGATTCAAATACTGCCTGGGAGTGACAATGAATGAACCACTCCAACCACAGAGGTGAATTTAAAAACACAGTATCAATAGAGTGAAAGTTAGAGATAATGTACACAGTATTGTTTTTTTTTCATTAAGGTATCATTGATATACAATCTTACAAAGGTTTCACATGAGTAACTTTGTGGTTACTACATTCACCCATATTATCAAGCCCCGCCTCCACCCCATTGTAGTCACTGTCCATCAGCATAGTAAGATGCTATAGTCACTACTTGTCTTCTCTGTGCTGTACTGCCTTCCCCGTGACCCCCCCACATTACGTGTGCTAATCATAATGTTCCTTAATCCCCTTCTCCCTTCCTCCCCACCAGCCCTCCACAGTAGCCACTATTCCCTCCTTGGAGTCTGTGAGTCTGCTGCTGTTTTGTTCCTTCACTTTTGCTTCATTGTTGTACTCCACAAATGAGTGAATCATTTGGTACTTGTCTTTCTCCACCTGACTTATTTCACTGAGCATAATACCCTCCAGCTCCATCCGTGTTGTTACAAATGGTAGGATATGTTTCTTTATTATGGCTGAATAACATTCCATTGTGTATATGTACCACATCTTCTTTATTCATTCATCTACTGATGGACACTTAGGTTGCTTCCATATCTTGGCTACTGTAAATAGTGCTGCGATAAACATAGGGGTTCGTATGTATTTTTGAATCTGGGATCTTGTTTTCTTTGGGTTAATTCCTAGGAGTGGGATTCCTGGGTCAAATGGTATGTCTATATTTAGTTGTTTGAGGAACCTCCATGCTGCTTTCCACAATGGCTTGAACTAGTTTATATTCCCACCCACAGTGTAGGAGGGTTCTCCTTTCTCCACATCCTCACCAGCATTTGTTGTTCCTTTTTGGGTGTTGGCCATCCTAACTGGCATGAGGTGATATCTCATTGTGGTTTTAATTTGCATTTCCCTGATGAGTAGTGATGTGGAGCATCTTTTCAATGGTTCAAATGCCTGTTGACCATCTGAATTTCTTTTTTGGAGAAGTGTCTGTTCGGATCCCCCACCTATTTTTTAATCGGGTTATTTGCATTTTGGGTGTTGAGTACACAGTATTATTTCTAATTACATAAATTCCCAAGTCAGGCAAAACTAACCAATATATGTTTGGGGGATATATACATACACAATACAATCATAACGAAAAATAAGGCTAATTAACAGAAAATCGTGAAACAGCATTTTCTTAGGGACAGGAATGGGAGTTGGATAAGGAAGCCAGACGTACTTCTGAGGCCCTGATTATGTTACTTTAGCCAAGTGGTGGGTACAGGGACATTCATTTTAAAATTATTATTGAACTGTACCTATCTATTATATGTACTTTTTAATATATATGTCACAATTTTTTTTACAAAGGAGAAAGCAAAGCAAAGGAAATGATTTGCTCAACTTACATAGGGCAGCCACATTGTGTGGCATTTTCAAAAGGTTAATAAACTTGTGCTGACTACACATAGGTACAGTTCTCAGTCCTTTTTCACGCAGTAACTGACTGAGTCTATACTAATCCCATGAGATAGGCCCCATTCTACAGATGAGGAACCTGAAGCTACAGACAGTAAGGAAACTGCTCGAGATCACACAGCCACCAAGTGTCGGAGCCCCAAGCGGGAAGGCTGCCTGGCTGCCGACCGCTCCGCAGTGATGTGCTCGGCAGGCTCTGGAGAGCAGGACTGACTTGTTTTTTGAGTATAGCTCTTGTTTCAGTTGACTCCTCCCTTTTGTTAAATAAAAGGGCGTCAGGTCTGTCTTGCAGCCACAATAGATAACTCATGACCTTCAGAGAAGGTCATCCGGTGCTGCCTGCCTGCCTCCATAGTCCTCTTTTGCTTCTGCTCGGATTTACTTTTCTTTCAAACCCAGATAGCACCAATGGTTCTAAGAAAAGTTAGGCTGAGTTCTTACTGCTCTTGTGGGCCAGGCCCTCTTGACTGACTCCCTTTGCTGCTCAAAGTTTCAACTGGCTCAAAGATTCTGTTCCGGTTACAGGGAAATAGAACCAGAAAGCCCTCCCTGGGCAACGGCCGGCCGTAGAGGCATAAATTAACAGAAGGAATGCAGTTGAGCAGAGGGCGTGCTCTGCTATCTGTTCATTATCTGAGGCTATGCTTGGTCCCGCTAAGCAGGCATAGCAGCTGAATTACTCAGAGACACTTCCATCACCTGATGGCCCAAGGAGTTAGGAGCCCAGGTCCACTGGAGCTCTGCTGCTGATTCACTGTGCAGTTTCTGGTTGGGTCCCAACCTGCCCTGCCCTCTGCCTTGTCTCCCTATAAAATGAAGGGTGAGTAATTGCAGTGCTTCCTGGGCACCGAGCTGGAGGAGCCAGGTAGAACCTCCTCCGTACCTGCACCTGGACGGCTGTGCACACAGAGGGCAGCCTGGTGCCAGGGTGAGGGGATGGGGATTAGGTGTGCCTGCTGCGTCACCAACACCCAAGCGTGCCCCAGCAGTGCCAGTCCCGAGCCTGCCGTGTTGCCGGCTAACTCAGTTTCCTGCTCTCAAAACCACCACTTCACTCCTTTTCAAACCTCTTTCCAGGCCCTATGCCCTGCCCCCCTCCCACATTCTCAATAAATCTCCCTCCCTACTTTACAAAAATAAAATAGAATCTGCTTGGAATTCCCTAATCCCTCAGATGTCAGAATTAACCCCGGGCCTATACCCAGCCTGCTCCCCTCTCCCCTCCCAGGTGGAGAAGCCCTGTACCCAGGGCCACTGGGTCCCATCTTCTCCTGCAATTACTATTTCCTCCGTTGAAGGTCATCATTTTTCCCTCTGCCTTTAACACTTCTCTCTTTGTCTGATTTTCAGCAACTTTACTGTGATGTGCCTACGTGTTGTTTTACTTTAAAATATTCTTGCTCTGGAATCTGTGGTAGGTGATGTGGCTGACGTCCTCACCCCAGGTCAGGGCCCCCCCCAAGGCCTCCCACTCCAGCTGCGCTGCCCCTGTGGTCACATGGTGGCACAGCTCAGCCTCCGCCATAGCGTTTACACAGGACTCTTTAAATCAAGGCACTTCAAGGGCTCGCTTTATTCTTGTCATGCCTATTTATTGGGGGTTCACATGAGGCCCTTGGCTGGTGCCGGGGGACAGAAACCCGCAGAGGCCCTGCTCACCGCGGCTCCGGTCAAGCGGGACAGGTGACTGCATCCTCCCTGGCTGGACCGTCTGCTGGCCGCGCATCCTAAGCCGTGGGGACACGTCCGTTCCTCTGCCCCAGGAAAGCCCGGAGGGGCCCCAGCTGGAAGTGTGGAGGTAGCCAAGCCCCTCTTCTGGGCGGGCCTGATCTCCAAGTTTCTGTGTCTAGTCGGATGAAACTGCTGAAAGCTTGTCCGAGTTTCTCGCCTCTCGGTGACACCTTCCGGGTCAGCAGCTACCTTGAGTGTTACCCCCAGGGCGTCCCCAAGCCCTGGGAACTTGGCAGGCCCCCGCAGGCTTGCCACTGGCGTCGTTTCCCCACCCGGTCAGATGGCTGGGGACTCCAGCTGGCCCCCGAGCCTTGCGGCTGGGGTGTGCAGCTCGGCTTCTGACACCTCCAGCGCGTGCTGCTTGCCGTGTGCAGATAGATGCCCAGGGGACACACGTGCAGAGATCACCACACTGAGCTCTCTTCTCTTTAGGTTTGGACCCTTGGTCCTGGCTGTCCTGGTAGCTCCCTGATGCCTTGAAACAGTTTAATTCAGTTTTCTCCCTGCGCCTGGCAGGAAAGTTGGAGTACAGTTTAGGCTGACAGCCTCAAGCGAAGCCCCCTGGGGAATGCCATCTGATGGTCCCCCTTTTGCCTCTCTGGCAGCGCACACCTTCCACCAAGCACCCCCCATTACCTTCTATCTGCACTTGTCTGTACTCACTGATTCACACCGTCCCACCGCTCCCTCTGAAGAATTGTTGCCGGTCTAACCGCTGGAGCAGATGACATTGCCCAGAGCCGGTGGCTGGGTGGAGTTGGTGGTGTTCGTGGCATTGGTCAGCTCAGGCCCGGGTCCCTCTGGCAAGCTGCTGGTTTGTTAGGTTTTGACCTCCCTCCCATGAGAAAGAAAGCCCCAGGCTTCCTTCTTTGTTTGTCCCTACTCAGGATGTTTGACCATGTGGAGGACCTAGTTGGGAAGGAGAAGTGGAAACCACTTGGGCTTCCTGATTTCTGTGGAGTCAGCACTCAGATTGGTTGTATGCAGGTGACAGCAAATATTTAGCAAATTTAATAGTGAAAAGGCAGTTTGTTTGTTTTTTGGGGGGTAGACACTCCCTGCTACTTATCATGTGATCCAGTTGCCTCACGTGATGGCAGTTTTATTTTTCATTTAGGTGCCCATAATGATGTAAATAACAAATTCCGTGTTGTTTTTGACTGCATACCTTAGATACTTTATTCCATTTACTCCTCACCATAACCCGATGAGACATTGTGTTTTTCCATGTAGACTTTGACAAATCAAATGAGGAGCTGGACCAGCATTTGAATCCAGCTCATCTGATTCTCAGTCATGAGTGTTTGGCCCCCGCTGCTTTGCACATGGCTGTTCCCACCATGGACATCATCTGTCCTGAGACTTATCTTTGCAGAATTGCACAAGAGATAATCCATGTCATCCAACTCACTTGTGTTAAAGAATGAGGTTGTGTAACTTTTACTGCTAGGCAAAGATTGTACCTGGGTAAGATGGGTTCTTCTGAGGATTTTCCCCATCCCCTTGGACAGAATATGTGGCAAGTTATTATGGCAAAATATAAGATGATGCATTTTCAGTGAATGTTAGTTAGGATGCATGCTCTGTATAAATTTTAATATATTTGATGTCTTAAAACCAGAACTGTAAGAAAGTTGATTAACTGTAAAGTAATTTATTATATCTGTCATTCTTGATTTCAGGGAAGTTTAATTAGCATTAACAGCACTTGTACGGAGATGGGCAATTTTGACAATACTAATGTCACTGGAGAAATAGAATTTGCCATTCGTTATAGCTTCAAAATCCATTCTTTAGAAGTATGCATCAGGGCCTGTAAGAACCTTGCCTACGGAGAAGAAAAGAAGAAAAAGTGCAACCCGTAAGTTCCTCTAAGTCGTGACATGAGATGATAGAGATATTGATTCTAAAGTTTTTGTGGGAAAGTAGAAGTCCAAGAGTAATGTATAATTTACCACCCAGCCTTCCCCTGGAAGTTGCAAGCCTTCAATAGATTCCAGAGTTCTAAGCCAGTGACACCTGAACTCCAGTTTTGCCCAGCACAATTCAGTGCCCAGATTTTTTGTTCAGCTCAGCACCCCCAGGAGCTCACCCCCAGTAGCTATCCTCACACAGACCTCATGAAATCTTGTCTTGCATATGTGTAGCTTAGGATTTGGCTATAACCTCACGTGGATTTTAAAATCCCCAGGTGGATTGTAAGGCCTACTTCTGTGTGCACCCCCACCTCACTTGCTTAGAATAGTGTCTGTTGAATGTTTATTATGTTCTAGATTCTGTTATGAAGGTATAATATAGGCTAATTCAGGGAACCACCACAACAGTCCTCTGAAGCAGGTACCGTTATTATCCCCGTGTTGCAGTGGGGAAACCGAGGTATGGAGAAGTCGAGTAATTTACCCAAGGTCAAAGCACATAAACGGTGGAGTCAGACTTCACACAGCCATGCTCTCAACCACATCGCTAGAGTCCTGTTGAGGGCTACAGAAGAGGACCAGATGCATAGGCGGTCAAGGACTGAATGAATGCATCTGATGGGCTTCAAGATGCACCTGCAGAATGGACAGGGTTATGACTTCTACTTACGGGAGTCGTGTAGAGAAAGCAGTTCCAACACAACTATGAGAAAAGCCTCATGTGGGGAAAGTCAGGGGAATATTTAAAACAATGACTCTTGCAGTTTCCCTGGAGCCTAAGGTATAGGTCAGGGTCTGATAGAATCTCAGACTGCAAGGACGGGAGAGGCCCTGCACAGGGGAACCGTAAGGGCTGCAGCAGCCCGCTTGGTTTGTCTGGCGCAGAGGAGCTCCTGCGGGTTCCAGAGCAGAGGAGAGTTTGGTTAGACCAACAATCCATTCCTTTTCCCAGCTGGTCATCAAAACAGTGGGCCAGAAGTTTTCCATATAGGAAAAAAGGCAAGATGTGGTCCTTCCCTTAAACTGTACACAGAAATTTCCTGCCATCAGTAAAGCTGCCTGAGGAGCCCAAAGGGACCGTGTTGGGACCTGAGGGGAGGGGTCAGCCTAGAGCAGGATTCTGGGGGGTGGGCAGGGTGCGGATGGAGAGAGCCTCTGCCAGCTGCGCTCCCAGACTCAGCGGAGAGCAGCCGTGAATGCCGGTCCTCAGTGGTCAAGACAGTGTGAGGCAGGGGAGAGCAAAGTGTGAGGCATGCACTTCCCATTTCCACTTTTATTTATTTGTTTATTTTGGTGGGTAGAGTGAAGTTATAGGTGGATGGAGACAAGCTGGCACATGGTCTTAGAGAACCTGCCCCCCAGGGAGCCCCAAGAGGCTGCCAAACCATCAAATGGCAGGTGATGAGCGACGTAGATTCTAGGAACAGGGCACGAGGAAAGCCAGCGAGCTTCACACCCCCAGGAACATTCCAGAGAATTACAGCCAAAGACTATGCAAACCAAAAGCTGTGTGCCCAGCACTGTCCTTGTCACTGTCAGGGTGGCCACTAAGCCCTTTCTCTCAATCCCAAATTCAGCAGGGAGCAGAGCAAAGAAAATGCTGATGTGTGGGTCTGTGCTTCCTGTGCCCTTTGGGTGCCCCGGCTTTCAGCTGGTCCTGTCTGCCTTTGGCCTCTAGGTACGTGAAGACCTACCTGCTGCCGGACAGATCCTCCCAGGGAAAACGCAAGACCAGAGTCCACAGGAACACCCTGGACCCGACCTTTCAGGAGACCTTGAAGGTACTTGCTGGACACACACTCCTGTGCTTAGTCTCCCGGCCCAGGCCAGGCACACGGGCCAGGGTCCAGCGCACGGCTCTCCCAAACTCTTGAGTCAGTTAAATAAGTTGCAGACAACGAGACATTTCCTTGGGACTCTGTCAATCAGTGGCAAGCTGGTAGAAAAAAAATGTCAGCGTTTGTACAGGAAAAGTACAGCATTTGCTGAACTTGAGAGTGGCTTTTGATTAATGATTTCTGAGGAAGTGGTGGAAGGGAACCTCGCTGCCTCTCAGTTTTTGATGTGCTTTGTCCTGTTGTATTTTTATGACAATCAGAGAGGCATTCTCCAGCTAAGTTCAACTACTGTGTTGCCACCTTTGTACATGGGCTCCTTTATTGTAATATCTGGCAAACCCAGGTATCTTCATATTTTATGGGGAAAAAAAGTCATTTTATGAAAAAATTTTATAGAGGAATTCTTTGGGTTTTCACTTTCTTTGGTGAACTAGGACTTGTCATTTAGGGCAGAGATAAGGAGGGACTGCTGGGATTCAGGGTGGCGAGTGGGAGGTGAGGCTGGCACATGAAGACAGTGAGGTGTGGGAGGCCCTGAGCTGGAAGAACTCTCTGGACATGTGCACATGTGCCCGGTCAAGGCCGGGGAGCACAGGGATCCCAGGCGTCAAGCCCTTGTTTGCCTTCCTTGGAGAAGAGGGACATTTGTGAGCTCCCAGCCAAGGGCCATCTGAGCAGCTGGCACAAAAGTGCCACTTGTTAAATAATAATAGCCATTGTTTGCTGTGCCCCTGCTCTGGCCAAGCGCTTTATACTCCCTGTGAGCCAGGTGTGAGAATCCTCACTTACCAACAGGGAAACTGAGGCTCACAGAGTACTTAGAACTTAGGGCTGATGCTGAAGGAACTGCGTGTGGGCTGTGGAGCGCCACACAGGCTGGCACGCCTGCCACAGGTGCTGTTGATCCAGGCAAACGCCAGCACCAAAAGCTCATGCTTTGCACTTTTAAAAAATAAAATTCATTTTCAGTGTTTTGGAACAACCCTGGCTGGGGCAGTGCTGGCCAGATGCAAGTTCAGGTCCTGAGTTGGAACAGGTCTCTGCCTGATTTCCAGAGTCTTGGGCTGAACAAGGACTTTCATCCTTGTCTCGCAAGAGAAATTTTCCTGAGGGACGGCTCAGCGGCTGCGCAGCCTTTCCCCAGGCTGGGTACCAGGCCCCGGGGCTGAGGGGGCAGTTCCATGCTTGAGAAGGCAGAGACCCCCAGCTCCAAGCTGCCTGGCCCACTCTGACCACCCCAGGACCCTGGCTGCAACCTGCGGGAAGGAGGCCCCTGTGGGCCTGGGAGGTTTGGGTCTGGGAGCTGGGGCCTAGGAGCTGTGGGCCTGGGAGCTGAGAACTGGGATCTGTGGTCTGACAGCTGTAGGCCTGGGAGCTGTGGGTCTGGGAGCTGTGGCCTGGGAGCTGAGGCCCGGTAGCCCAGGCTGACTGTCTGTGTCCTGCCTCTGCAGTACCAGGTGGAGCCTGCCCAGCTCGTGACCCGGCAGCTGCAGGTCTCTGTGTGGCACCTGGGTACACTCACCCGGAGGGTGTTCCTGGGACAGGTGATCATTCCTCTGGCCACGTGGGACTTCAGAGATAGCGCAACACAGTCTTTCCACTGGTTTCCACTGCAGGCCAAGGTGATGTCTGGTATGGGACTGAACACCCCCCTCCCACCAGGAGAACTGAAGTCACTGTTCACAGGGACCCAAGAAGAGCACGCCTACCTGGGCAGTCCTAGACCCAGGACAACCGCATGCACGCCAGGCTGTGGCTTAGACGGGCACAGCCAAGGGAGAAGGGGCTCGAGCCGGGCTCTGCCGGGTGGGGGAGGCCGAGGGAGTCACCTGCTCCAGTGTGTTCAGGTCCCTGAATAGCCCTGTCCTCAGGGTAGCCAGACACCAGGCTGGGGCAGGTTCGGGGCTCAGCCCCTTGAGACAGCCACGTGGGTCTGCGTGCTTCCCCCACATCCAGGGTCACTTGGTGTTGGCTGTGGGGGCCTCGGCCTCCTCATGCTGCTGCAGGCCAAAGTCCATGACGTATGGTCAGTCAGGCTGTCCCCTAGGTGGGACTCTGCCTGTTGTACAGGCTAGGACGTGTTGTTTCTACACCCCCGACCCGGGCACTCTCCACACACTCAGGTGCGGGTGGCTGCGTTGGTGCCCTTGGAAGGCAAGGCCGCCCTGGCCGCAGGGTCCCTGTCCCTGCTCTGGGGATGGAGCCAACCTTGGGGTGGGGCCGGAGGCTGGCGGGGGCGCTGGCTGGGGGCGGTCTGCTCCTGGGCTGTGCCGCTGAGAGGAGAAACCCTTAGTGGGGTGGCTGCTTTGCACGTTTCTCGCCAGGACCCAAGGCTGGGGGATGAGGTCATGGGGTCTGTCACTAAGACATGACCATGGGGTGCCCGTCCCACCAGCCCGGGGCCCACGGTCAGCCTTGGCCTGCGTGCCGGCTCGTGGCTCGTGTCCTCTCTGAAGCCAGGGAGGCCGGTCCACGGTGCCTCTGCTCCAGAGCACCTTTCACTTTCTGCCGCCCTGGGGCAGGTGGGGGCCCTCAGCCAGAGCGTCCTCCCTGTCCCACCGGCGCTGCCCGTGCTGCCTTGAGCCCATCCTGCCTCCGCGCTCACCCCTCTCGGGCCTAGTGCCCCGCAGAGCCTGGTTCAGGAAGGCCAGCCAGAGTGCCTTCTCCTGCCCAAGGTGTGCCCAAGACACCGCCTAAATGCCACTCCTCCAGGAAGGCTTTGCCCATTCTCCCTGCCAGGTGCAGGCTCCCCCAAGGATCTCCTACTCAGGGCGCCCTGTCCATCTTCTCCTTTAGGTCCCCTTACAACAAACAAGTCATCACCAAGGCTAGTTGTCCTTTGGCAAGAAGGCGAGGAGCAGAAAGCACCAGGCTAAAAGGCATCCTGCTAATGCCAGCTGATAGGCAGGCACCCTGGTGCTGGACCAGGATCACCCTGCTCGCAGAGCCCCCTTGGCCCTGACAGGAGGGGGTCACGGGGCCGACCTGGGCTCTGGAAACTCACGGTGCAGGCGGCCTGATCTCATTTGTCATCCAAGGGCCAGCCTTGTGCTGGGGCAGCTGGGAGATGTGGCACAGCATGGGCGGATGGCCCCCACAGCCTCCTGCAGCCCTGGCCAAGCAGCCTGGGGCCCTTCCTCTGCTGGTGAGGGCTGAGTGACTCCCTGCCCCATGCCCCGCCCCGCCCCAGGGAGAAGGGCCGGCTGGATCGCAGCTTTGCCCTCCAAGATCTTGCTTTCTGGCAAAATCCCTCATGACCAGGGGAGCCACTGGAGTGGCAGGGAGGTGTCCTTGGGGATTCTGGGGCAAGGAGGGGGCAACTCGCCCAGCCTGGAGTGCCAACCCTGTGCGGGCCCGGGAACATTGCTGGGCTGGGTCCTTTAGTGACCTGGATGGACTCAGTGGGTGTGGTGGGTTGGCCCTATTTAATTTCTCAAATTCATGTGTGTCTGGGTTTTCTTAGGACTACCCTATGGAATGTGCCAGGGCTGCTGCACCACGTGCTTCCTTGGGCCATCTGTCTCTGCTGGGGTGGGTGGGGGTACAGAGGGCCCCCACATGTGGAAGGAAGACCATCCTGCCGTGGTCACGGCCGCTTCATGCCTGGGCTCTCCCAGGCCTGCCAGGCTCTGCGGCGGGGGAGTGGGCGGGGGGTGGTGGGCAGGGACACTGATGGACAGTGGAGGCCGCCAGAGGAACCCAGGTCAGAAGTGAGGAACCCTGCCTCTGACTTCTTCCTCTGGGCCCTAGGCAGAGATACACGAAGATGGCGCTTCTCCAAATAATGGAGAACTTGCAGTCCGGGCCAAACTGGTCCTCCCCGCAGGGCCCAGGAGGCTCCAGGAGGCTCAGGAAGGTAGGTGGCCCCCAGCCCCGCCAATGTGCTGCTGCCCCCAAGCCTGGAGCTGCAGGTAGGCTGAGGGGTGGGGCAATGTTTTCTAGCCTTTTCTTTCTGCCATCCACTGATCCCACGGGCTCCAGTGACTCTTTCCAAGACCTGGACGCTCAGCCTGGGAAATGGGTTCTTGGACCCCACGGCTTGGAAGGGAAACAAATGACCAACAGGCTGAGCCTTCGATGCCTGTTACGTGGCCCCCAGGACCCCAGCCCCAGGCTTTCTTCCCAGGGGGCAGGCTCAGATGGTCTCCCTGCTGGGAACAGCTCTGCTCTGGCCCCTCCTGAAGAGGGACCTGGCCCGCGACCACCTGTTATGGCTGGGAGTTTGGCCCTTAGTAACCAAGAGTACGACTCCAGGCACTTGGGGCCCGCGAGGCTCCAGGTGAAGGTCCCTGCCCCTGGGTCACATGAGCAGCTGCTGCCCAGCGGGAGAACGATCAAGGACAAGTCCTTGGGGACCTTGCAGAAAGGACACTGAACGAGCTTAAATCCCATGGCCATATGGAAAAAGTGAGGGCAGAGAATGCAGAGGGAGTGCACAGTTCTGGAATGTCCTTTGGTGATTCCTGTTTGACCGGGAGAGGCCGTTCTGCTGCTGCAGGTCACCCACGTCTACAGGCCTCGCCATCCCCCTAGAACAGGCGTCCTGGGAGCCCCCCACTGCCCCCAAGCCACTGGCTACCACTGAACTGAAACTTGTATCCCCCTCTGTCCTTGGGCTCCTGTACTCTGCAGCTGCGGGTGTCCCAGGGCTGCTCCGCCACGCTGCCTGTTCAGTGGGGCACGCCGGAGCGGCGCCCTCAGAGCCTCCTGACAGTGGACATGCTCCTCCTCCCGTCTGCTCTCGTGGGGTCTGAGGGCTCTGACACCCTCTCGCTGAGCTCAGTTTTCAGGTGCTGGCATTGTGCACTACGTGCAGAAGTAGGGCTGACTGCAAAAGCCTGCTTTGCTTCCAGGGCCCGGAGACCAGCCATCACCTAACGGCCAACTCTGTGTGGTAGTGCTGGGAGCCAGGAACTTGGCGGTGCGGTCGGACGGTGCCCTGAACTCATTTGTTAAGGGGTAGGTATGGGGTTTAATCAAGTATGAATAGCTGATAATCTATTACATGTATGGCATGGTCCTAGGAAGTGTAGGAAACACCAGACAGTGTAAGCCATTTTAAACTCACTGTATTTTAGCTTTTCTATAAAAATTCAACATCACATGTGTAAAAGGCTCTGATTTCGAAGAATTCATGGGATTTGGACATGCTGAGGCTAGATTTGGAACACTTTAACCTGAAACCCAAGTCTTATGTGTTATATCAGCAAATCAGCACTTTCTGACTCAAACAGGACATGGAAAAAGCAGTGTTGAGAATCTAGGCCCTTAACATTATGTCTCTCGTGAGTAGTAAGATGGAGGATGCTGTGTATCACACGCTTATTCACCACACGTGTGTTGGCATCTCCGAAGCAGAGCAAACACCGTTAATTATACAGAATCGCTACATCCCCAGTTAGTGACATAATGAAAAAATGAGGGCTTTACTATGTCCAAACACTGCCACTTTTCTGTATGGCCTTGGGCAAGTTGCACGGCCCTTCTCAATGTATCTTCCTGGGAAGAACAGGGTTAAAATGAGGTCACGTGTGTGCAGCCCTGATCCTCGGGTGGCAGGGCTGATAAGTCAGATGCTGCCTAGGTGATGGGAATGCAAGGAGGCACATTAAGAGCCCCGTGGCTTGGAGCCCCAAAGAGCACCCTTTATGCCTGGTGCAGAGCTCAGCTCTTAAATTCAGAAGATCCCATCTAGAGGTCATGCAGCCAATACTGGGATTCCATACGCATTCTTGGCTCAGAATTTTTATTCTGCGAAGGATTTAGCCCTTTCTTAGCACTTAGTCTCTGATAAGCAAGGATCAACAGGGAAAGGTGGCCACGTGCAGGCAGGCATTGCGGGATTTGTATCTCTGTCCCTCCTGCAGCTGTCTCACTCTGCCAGACCGACAAAAACTGTGGCTGAGGTCCCCGGTCCTGAAGAAGCAAGCTTGTCCCCAGTGGAAGCACTCCTTTGTGTTCAACGGGGTGACCCCGTCCCAGCTGAGGCGGTCAAGCCTCGAGTTAACCGTGTGGGACCAGGCCGTCTTTGGTATGAATGACCGCCTCCTGGGAGGAGTCAGGCTCAGTTCCAGTAAGTCTGTTTCAGGTATTTACTGGGCCCAAGTGGCATGGCTTAGCCTTAGTGACTCTCTCACATGGATACCATTTAAAGAAAATAATACTTCCACAACGGCAGGTGGTTTAACTGGCTTTGAAACTGCCTAACCCTGCCATAAATGGAGATTACCAAATCTAGTTCTTAGTCTACAACTGAGAGATAATACAGCAAAGTATTTCAACCATTTAAATCAGATTTAGATCTGCTAAAGCAACAGAGATTACAGGCCTCCTCATGGGCTGGGTACAGTATTTGCTTTTGTTTTTGGTGTCAATCATAAAAGGATTATTTTCTCAAAGGAAAATATCTTCTTAACCCAAACAAACAACAATTCAGAAAGTATTTCATTAAGAGTGGGACCCCTTTCAGCGCTGCTCCACAGGGGTGCTGCCGGCGTCCTGTGGGAGGGGATGTGCCCTTTGCTGGGGAGGACTTGCTCACTCCAGCCCCAGCCGAGGGCCGCTGAAGATAAGCAACTTTTGGTAATAAATTACAACCTGTCTTAAAAGGAATACCATGCAAAGCACACCCCCTTCCTCTAAGGAACTCCTTCCAGTGAACAAATGTAGTGCAGTCTGACACCCCCACCTGTCCACAGACACCAGAAAGTGTTAAGACTGTCGACTCCCGTTGGGGGAGAATTGGCCCCCTGAAGCCGTCCTCGCCCCATTCACGGCCTTGGGCTTTTCAGGCCTCTCAGAACCTGGGAGGACACCTGAGTACGTCCTGCTCTGGACGTGTTTGGGGGTGGGGTCCCTCTTGTCACCAGTGGTTTATATTTTAATATGGTCTTGAGGTTAAAAAATACTTAAAAATTGGTCCTCATTTTCATAAAGCTGAGAAAACGGGTGGTAAGGTGGTGTCCCCTCACCTATCACTGATTTATCGTTCTGCTTTTATCACAGAGGAAGAGTCAGGTGGTGGTGCCGACTCGTGCTCACAGTCAAAGCTTCAGTGGCAGAAAGTTCTTTCCAGCCCCAATTTATGGACAGACATGACTCTCGTCCTGCAATGAAGTGAAGGTTCCAGTCTACAGTGGGTGTTTCAAGGGCTGTGTGCCTGAGGTTTAGCTGAAGAGCTGGGTGTGGACACATGGCTGGAAAAGGCCCCCTGGAGTGTGAACACTCTG
The DNA here is from genome assembly GCF_040802235.1 of Manis javanica. Classification (NCBI taxonomy): domain Eukaryota; kingdom Metazoa; phylum Chordata; class Mammalia; order Pholidota; family Manidae; genus Manis; species Manis javanica. The sequence goes on from NC_133168.1 coordinate 73,042,227, forward strand.
CCTGGGGCTGTCACGTAGCTACAGCATCCTTCCATCTCCATTGTGTATTTGCTAAACAGAGGAATTAGCGGTTATATAAATGTCAGGTTGGTTTTCTGCTTTGAGATGTGGAAAATGGCCGGGTTTCATTAAATGTTCAACAGCTACCTGTCTCCCAGGGCTCATCAGATTGTGAGAACCACAGTCTTGGCCTGTAAAGAGCCGGGTGGGTATTCAACTGCTCCCATTCTGCCCACAGCCAGCCACCCCACGGAGTGCAGTGGGGCTGCCTGCTCAGGTGGGGAAGTGCCGAGAGCCCCGGCCTCACCATGCCTCACTGCCAGGACTACACAGGTGGCCGAGTCCGGGAAGGCCGCCCACTGCACCCCACACATGCATGCATGCACCCACTGCTGCATCTCAGCTTTAGTTCCTAAGTCGCAGGTGCAGGGTTCATCCGCACATGACGTCTTAACCGAGGAGACAAACAGAGCATGGGAAGGGCAGCTAAGCAGAACTGGTGATGTGTGAGAGCTGACATTTTACCGGCTTTTCAAGGAAGTGGTACAGTGAAAATAGATCAGAACAGTTCTTGTGGAAACACAGCTGATAACCAGGTTGGAGGACTCCCTCCAAGGCTGGTGTCTGATTCATCAGAAGGGCAAGTGTGTCCTCGAACAAGAAACTCTGATGGAAAACTGCAATGTGCATAGTCAGCCATGAGCACAAAGAGCGCTAGAACTCAAGCCATTTTTACAGATGTGATTAAAGCAGTTAATCAGCTTCACTACTGCTCCATGTCTCATCAGATCAAGTGCCATGCTTACCAGGTTTTTAACACATAATTCGTTTATTATTCTGTAAAAGGTAACAAAATATACAGAATGAAACTTTCCCTTTTTTAAACTAATGTTACAAACCCATGTTATCATTTATATATAAATACTACACTCTACAGCTGATCATTCATTAGGTGTGTAAGTCCCACCAAGCAGGCCACTGTTAAGCAAAAAAACCCAAATGAGAACAGTTTATCCAAGAGTGGAGAATCCTCCTGTACCGTGTATCCTGAACGGGAGGCCCAGAGAAAGGAATCACTGTGTGTGCACGTGTGTAAGAGTGCTTTAGACTCAGTTTTCACAATAAAATTTTCACCGCTCAAAAAACATAAATATACAAAGATGGATCCTTCATAGAAATCAAGATCAAATCAATTTGAGCTAATTTCAAATACAGAAAAAAGTATGGCACAGAACATAAGCCACAATGTGGTTTTGATTATATCGCACATGTCAGCATGGAGTTTGTTATTCAGACCTTAAAGGTATCTTTCCTTAATTCAATCAGTCCTGCTCCAAGTAGAAAACAGGAAGTGATTCAATAATAATAATAATAATAATAATAAAAATGAGGCCTGTTTGGCACTATGATACAATTGGGAAAAATAAACCAGGGAAGTTTCCACTGGTCCCAACCCCAGGATGTTCCCACTGAGATAACTACCGTCTTTTTAAAGGAACTGGAATATGGTGGGGGTGCGGGGGGGGGTGCCTAGGTTAGAGAACTACCGGTACCACGCGAGTCTGGGGTGGCGCCCCTCCGCGAGCCCGGCAGGAGGCCCGCCACCCAGGGTCCCGGCCTGGCCCTCACATGGCCTCGAACTCATCGATGCGCTGCTTGGTGTTGCCCTGCCGGATCTGCCGCAGCGTCTTGTACTTGTCCCGGCCTTGCCGCATGTTCTCATTGTGGATGATGTCGTTGTGGGTCCTCTTGTTCTCGTCTCTGGCCTGGGACAGCTCACTGCTCAGGGTCTACAACGTGGAGAAGCATTAGTCAGGCACAAGCTCCCTGCCCACGTCACAGTGCCAGAGGCTGCAAGACGCGGCCCAGCCCTCCCCCAGGAGAGCGGCGCCCGCCTGAAGGGGCACGCGGGGAAGCCACGGCGGCCTGGGCGGGGCTCGGGGCGGCTCGGCGGCTCACCATCAGCTGCCGCTGCACACGCTCATTCTTCTCGGCCTCGGTGATGCGCTTCTCCTCGTTGCGGTCGTCCAGGATGCCCTCGCTGGAGAGCTCGGCGCTGTAGCCCGTGTACTCGGGGCCCTCCTCCTGCAGGTTCTCCTGGACGTGGTAGCTCACCGGCTCATACACGGGGGGCGGCGGGGGTGGTGGGGCGGCCATCACCAGGTGCAGCTCCTCCTTGGTCTTCACCAAGTCATCCTGGGCCTCTTTGGCCTTTGAAAGCAAACCCACAGGCACGTGAGAAATGCTCACACGCACGCTCGTGTTTGGACCATTTTCTGAAGAATCAATCCCCTGGTTCTGCAGCTAGAGGCTAAGGGTCTGCACCCTCCCCGCCCTCCTCTCCCTTCTCCTGCCTGGCTGGACACAGCAGGAGGTGGAGGGCTGCGGCTGCCTGGAAGGGACCTGGGCAGGGTCTGGGGCCCTCACCACACGGAGGGAAACTGATGCCAGGGGCTTCACATGGTTTTAAGAACCTTAACTTCTTTTTTCTGTCTCTAATTCTAGCTATGTTCATTATATACATTTTTGAAAAAAAGAAAATTATTAAAGAAGAAACGAAGATCCTCCAGCCACTTTCATATTTTGGTGTGCGGTTTTCCTCTCCCTCCATCTGTGGCCTGTATTTATCAGGCCCCTGGTTGCCTGCTGCTCAAGCACTTTCTTACCCATCAGCCCAATCCTTCCGCCAACTTCTCATGGGTACACACACTCAATCCCACCCACACCCAGCCCTGGAGATTGGCTCAGTTTGTGCCTCTTCTGTAACCAGCTTTTCTCACTTAATACTATATAATGAACACTTTCTCCAAAAACCCAAGGACCAAAGTATTCTGTGTGCAACCTGGAGGCAGCGTGAAGATGGCAAAGCAGAGGTATCAGGTGCCCCAGAAGGTGACGGCAGGTGGGGAAGCGTGGCAAAGGCCACAGGTGAGGGGCAGGGGAGTCCCCCACAAGCTGGCGGAGGTCTACGCGCTGAGCTGTATGCAAAGCTCCCCAGGAACCGTGCCTTCCTGGTGGGCATGAGGGCTCACAGATGGAGACAGACTCCCTGTGTGCTGGAGCATGGTTCTATTATGGCTACAACTCATTATACCCCTCTGCTGGGTGTTCCGAGCAACCTTACAACAAGTTGGGTATTACTTCCAGTCTGCAGCAAAGAAACAGAGGCTCAGAGAAGTCAGGCCACTTGCCCTGGTCACAAAGATAATGGGAGTGGAGCCTGGACCCTTGCCCATTTGTGGATCTCCCAGGTCTGGATCTTTCCACAGTGCTCTACCGCACATGCCAGCAGTCAGGAGAGGCAGGAGACCTTGTTTCAGGCACTGTGGCCCAGTGGGGGCCCCCACACGATCACATTTAAAGCTAGCTCCCCACGGGGGCTGCCCGCTGGGGCTGCAGTTTGGGGTGGCCAGAGCCAAGTAGGTGGAAATGAGCAAGTGATTCTTTGCTCCCTGCTAATCCATCACTGCACTGGCTACTGCACAGGGCAGGCCCATTCCTATGGAGATTCCAGCCTGAGAGGTACAGCTGGCACCGGCAGAGCATTGCGAAAGGTCCCCGAGGCTTTCAATGCGACCTGCCAGCCTGGCCTGGGCCACCCTCCAGCCCGGGAGGCCCTGGGGGGCAGGCGCACCACTGCGAGGCTCCACCCGGCACTTACCCGGTGCTGCCACTCCTCAACCTCGTCCTCCTTGCGCCGCCGTGCCTCTTCCAAGAGGGCAATCTTGGCGGTGTACTCTGCGAGCTCGGCAGCCTGGTAAAGGGGTGTGGAGGGTGAGTCACGTCCAGGTTCCAGCAGCTGACGCCACTTGGGAATCAGCCACGTATTTTGTGCCTGGCCTCCTTGGTGACACAGCCACATCCCTCCCTCCCTCTACAGCCAGCAGTGTCCACCATTGCCTGCCTCCACTGCCTGCCGCGTCTCTGAGGCTGGACGTTGCCCGACTGCCCACCCACCCCGACTGTCGTGGTGGGACTGCCCTGGCCAACTGCCAGCACAGCCCCACTTCTCCAAGCCACTCTATACCCTCGAGCAGATTGTCTTACAGCCCCAGCTACAAATCATTGTAAGGCAGGTGTCACTTTTTCGATCTCCAGAGGCAGCCTCTCCATAATTCAGCATCATGAAACTCAGGGGACTCCTACCAGCTGCTCCTGGCTCTTTATCTGATCCACCGCTTGCCTCTCCAGCTCTTCCTTGGCACGCAGCGCGGCCATGCGGTCGGCCTCCAGGCGCTCGGCCTCCTCCTGGGCTCGCTTCCTCTCCTCCTCCAGCTGCAGGGCTCTCTGAATCTGGTCCGAGAGCTCTAAGGGAGCAGAGACGCAGAGCTGCTCAAAGGCTGCGTGGCGCGGCCCGTGGGGCTTCCAGGGCGCTGGCGCAGTGGTCAGGAACCACCGCACAGATGGGAAGCAGCCCTCCTCCGGCCTGGCTGGGCTTGCTGCGCTGCTCTCCTTGGAAACACAAACTCCTGCTTTTGGTTTATGGAGGGTGGGGGGGCAATGTAGCATGGCTCCTCACTCGCCAGCTGTGTGACCTCAGGCCAAATATTCTACCTGCTACACCATGACATCATCATCAGGAAAATGGGGGGACCTCAGTACTCACCTGGCAGGCCTGAGGGAAGGCTCAGATGCCGCACACAAACCACTTAGCACAGGGCCGGCACAGGTGTTACACCAAGGCCCCGAAGTGCCTCCTCGTCAGGTACCTGCTGTCCGCTCCTCTGCGCGTCTCTATCTCGGGTATTGCACTGAACTGAGACACGTTCTTGGGAGATTTCCTTCCTGGCTGTGTGTGAGTGTACTGACTATCTGTCTGTCCCTCCCGGTGGAGACGGATATCCAGATCTACTGAAAACAGACCCTGGAGTGAATGCCTATAGTGCACAGGCGCACCTTTCTCTGCCTTCTTGGTTTTCTGTTCAAAATCCTGAAGCCTAAGCATCAGCTCCTCCTTCTCCCGCATCATCTGCTCCTTTTCTCTCTCCACAGTCTCTCTCCTCTTCTTCTCCGTTTCCAGCTGCTGCCTGTTAGGGGTAAGGGGCGGCTCAGGAAGGCCAGCATATTCCCACACTGTCACCCCGACCGCTCTCAGCAGCCCCTGCATCTGTCCCTAGCGTCTCGTCCAGGCCCCAGGCCTGCCTCTGGATGGCCTGGACTTAGGAGGTGACAGCACAGATGCCAGGTCCCCCTCCTGCCCCACCCCAGGCTCTGCTACCACCCAGCCCACCAAGCAAGGCTGCCCTGAGGGCCCAGGCTCGGGCCCTGCATGGTAACTTCCAAAGACCCTCTGCCTCTGACCACTGAGCACCAGGTCGCGCTGTCCCGGCTCTGCCGGTGGGAATGGTGCAGGCCCTCCCAGGCCCGACGGCGGCCCGGCCCGCTGCAGCAAGGCTGTCTAAGGACCCGCAGCACCCAGCCCGCAGTCCTGCTGCCACCCTGCTCACCGCTCCAGCTGCTTCTGATGCTTCTCCTCTCGGGCCTGGGCCTTCATCTGCTGCACCTCGATGGTGTCGGGCTTCCTGCGGCGCATGTATAGCTCGTGGTTCCCCATGCAGAGCTGCAGGATCCGCTTGTTAATGCGCAGGCGGGGGGCGTAGAACACGAAGTCCTGCAGAACAGAACAGGCAACCCTGACTCAGGAATACCTTCACTTGGCTCTCTCTTCCAAACCTGATGTCCAGAGTTCTGGACACCTTTTCTAAAGGGACAAAGGTAGCAGAGAACAGGGGGCCAGAAAGGGACTTCAAGATAAAGTCACCAACCCCCAAGTGACAAGATGCTGGAAGGTTCTCGGCCCTGTAGGATATGACATGTATTAAACCCATTACTTCCAAGTCCCAGTAGGGGCCTGATCTTTGGTTACATCCTGTGCCTGTCCAGCCCCTCGGCCACTGTCCCCATGTTGCCCGGACTGCCACAGCTTCTGTCATTTGACCCTCTGGTCTCCCCGCCTCAACCTTCCGACTCCCACACTGCTGCCAGCAGGTCCATCAGGTCGCCGCCAGACTCCCAACGCCAGCCCACCAGCTCCAGGATCAGGTGCGAATGCTGTGGCCTGGCACACGTGATGGCCTTCTGAGCCGGAGCCCCAACTACCCTGCTCACAGGTCCTCATAGTCCCTCCTACCTGGAACAGTGTCCAACCCCATGTGCCCAAGGACACCGGCACTTCCACAAGTGATGTCTCAGCACCTTCTTGTGTCATTTTGTGACCTCTGCCCTCTCCCAGGCTAACCAGCATTTCTGCTGCGCTGGGTGGAGATTCAGCCAGTGTCACTGGCACTTTACTCCACTGACATGTACTGGTTTTGCCACTAGACAATCAGCTCTCTGGAGAGCAGGACCATGTTCATTCGCCACTTTGTTCCCAGGACCGAATGAGTGTCCACTATTTCTTGGTGCTCCACAAACCTCCACTGACTGACAGTTTATGCAGCAATGACATATCTGAGCAGATGACCTTGGGCAAGTCACTTCCTCAGACTGAGCCTCTTTGGCTACCTGATGAGCTTGACCTGATGAGCTTTGTGTGGTGACTGAATCACACGCATACACGAGGATTTGGAATGGCACCTGCATGCTTGCAGCAGGCTGGTACACAGAATGCTCGCCCAAACTGCTGACTGCTTTATGAAGCTACTGGGAAAGCCTTACAAATGGAACACAGTCGTAGCCTCTGGGAACTTGAGGACCAGTGACAGCAAAAGTCTGGAGCACAGAGGAATGGTCTTACTTCCCAGTGCCTTACTACCACTGTGATTAACGTAGGTGACAGAAGGGCGGTAATGTGGTTTAGAAACTTCTTAGAAATTATTTAAAAATGGCTACTTCTTTTTTTTCCCTCTCTCTTCTGAGCCACGGGGCCCTCAGCATCCAGGTTCTAATCACTGGGAACAGGGGAAAGGTGGCTGAGCCAGAGAAACAGTGTACATGTTACAAAGCAACTGCTGGGCCCTAAGGGATGAGCTGGGTGAGCTTAGTGACACGCCCCAGAGGACCTTTAGCTTCTCGTTTTTCATCTGTACCAGAAATGCTGGGGGGAGAGTAATGTCAGGCCCACAGACTTCCTGGGTGGAATTCTCCTTGGGGTTTCACACACTTACGAAGTCATCAGGTTTCCCAGGGAGGTGTCTGCACTGCTTGGAGAGGAAGGAATTTGCATTACCCACCTATCTCTTACTGCACAGGAGAAAACCGTCTTATTGTGGCTGCACAGGAATGCTACATGACTAGGTCTGGACTGTGGCTCCCAAACATTCGCAAAGAAACTGATTAGCACCAACTCCTCTTTAGAAAAAAGTCAGCTTGAAAAAAAAAATCAAGGGACAGAAACTGCAGGTAACACTCCTCATGGCATCTGTCACCAAGACAGGCCCTCCGAAGGGCGAGAGACAGTGATAGCATCCTCAGCGCCCGCGTCTTTGCAGGGCAGGGAGGAAATTCCCTGCACTACCTTTGAGGGGGACCAGTTTCTGACTTTAAGTTGAAAACAAAACTAAACGCTAATATTTATTTAAATATCTTTAAATCCAAGTCCCCAGACCATGCCTCCTAATGCGAAACCACACACTGACGAGATCTGCAGCAGCCTTCTAAACTGGCAGACACTGGGCATCCTCCAAACAGAAACTGTAGGCATGAGAATAGTTCAGGGGAATGGATCCAAGTCCCTAAGAATGCAGGAGAGACAGGAGGTGGAGAAGCAACCTTTAAAGCTGTCAAGGAATGAATAACAGGAGCTTCTAGGAGGCTCTCCCTTGCAGCGCAACCCCAGGCCCTCAGCCCAGGAGCAGAGGTGGGCTGGGCAGGCCGCGGGAGCCAAGCCAGGTCATGGGGAAAGCAGCTCAGCACAGAGCAGGTCATCATGGAATCTAAGTCTTCATTTCTTCAGCAGTTCACAGGCTGTTACACAGTTAGCTGCCCAAGAGCTTTGTGTCTTCCATGAGACTCCAGGACAAAAGGCCCTTTTCTGCAGGAGGAGACAGCCTGTCTCAGCCCCTCACTGGGCCAACCTGCCAGCTTTTGAACATTCTCGAATTTTAGTCCCATCACAGGAGTCAAAATATGGCCCCAAACTGCAGTATCCAAGCTGGCAGGAGGAGAGACAGGCTGTCACACGGGAAATGCCTGGTCATGGGGACACACAATGGCTATCTGTGAGTCTGTTGCAGAAACTGCCCGGGGGCGGGCGCCCTCCACAAGTCAGCGTGAGAAAAGGAGCCACCAACTGACCTTTGGGGTTTCCTTTTCTTTCTTCTAGGTAGTTTAAACTTGGAATTTTGATTTTTTTACTGCCCTAAGTACAAAGACTGAGGCCTGACAGTGCTGCAGAAGTGGCACAGTCCTGGTAAGGCGTGCACAGCACCAGCGATGGTTCCCCCAGACCAGCTCCTCACTTGGCACCCCTTCCCCCAACAGGGGGCCTGAGCAGTTCACACCAGCAGACACGTTACTTGTTTTTTCCATCTCTTCCATTAGAAGAGACTTCACAGGGTTGGAGAACGTCATTCTGTTCATGCTGTGCACACAATCCTAGAATAGAGTCTGACTTAGAACCAGCAAATGTTTCTCTCTCTTGTTTTTGCTTTAACCACTGGCTTCACATAAAATTAGTATATAGTAAAAGTATGCTCAGCGTATGCAGCCAGAGGCATTATAATTGCCTTGGCTTGGGATTTTATGAGTAGGAAATACTTGAAAGCTAAAACTTATTCCCAATTAAACCCCACAACTTAACTCTAAAACAATCTAGTCCAGAATTCCTGCTTCTGTCAACCAAATTTCTTAGCAAATAGTTCTGAAATAATCAGCAGCATCTTGGTGAGTAGAGAGCAGCCTACCCAGAGACTTCTGAGTCTTCTTGCTCTCCTAGCTGCACCAACCTCGCTGCCCACGTTAGCACGGGGACACTATGACCCTCGGCCCACGGTGCTGCATGCTCATGTGGCCATTACCATGGAGCACAAGAGTCTGTATAAAATGCTAGTTTAATTGTAAATAACTGTGCAGCTCCCCATGGGGTAGGAGTCAAGAGTCTGTAAACAGCAGGGAACATTTTCAATAAAAAAGAAAACCAGTGTCAAGACCTCTGGTTTTCACTCACTCGGGACAAACACGTATGTGGGAGGCATGGCTGGACAGTAATGCCCCATGTGGGTCAGCCACTGCCGAGCGGTGCCCAAGCCCAGGAAGGCTTCCGGACTGCCAGGCCTGGGCCCCAGCCCATGTTTGCCTCTCCAAGCCTAACACTGTAACTAAGGAACAAACACTACATGAGGCACAAAGTCCTTCCCAATCTGTAATTTTGGTAAAATTCATGACAGGCTTTAAGGAGGATAAGAGAATTCTTCAAGGGGCAATTTTTTAAGAACCAGATTTTTATAATTTTTTTTTAGAACACAAAATCCTTACCCTTTCCATTACATGACACTATGTATGTCTTAAATTTTGAGCAAACAGCTGAAAGTTTCCATGTTAGAATAAGCAATAAATTTCTTTTTGCTTAGAAATAAAATGAATTTCTATTTAGCATACTGGTCTTTGCTGCTATTAGCTAACAATGAATATTCTTCAAATTCCAGGATGTAAAATCCCTTTCCTAGCTAAGTCCTCCCAGGATGCCTGTCCCAATGGCCTCATCTTTGTTCAGCACCAACCTCAAGGTACCTGCATAAAGGCCAACTTTATGGGTGGTGAAAGAAAAGCAGAGGTGAGCATGTGCCTGAGAGGCAGGGGAGGTACAGGTGGGCCCTGGGGACTAATAATGCTCTGGATGGAAGCCTGACTTTTCTTAACAGGGGCAGGCTGCAAGGACGACTCTGAAAGTCAAGGTCCTTGAGGCCTGGGGCGGTCATCTGTGCCCCAGTGGGGCCCGGGGAGATGGCCAAGGAAAGCCCCCACATCCCAGGCACACCGTCTGGATGCAGGCTGGTTTCGCCCGCAAATGTGACCATTTCACAAACCCAGAAATGCCACACTTTGTGAAATGCTTATCATCTGGCAGAGGTCAAAGACTCAGAACGGCCCTTTTCTTCGTAAGTAAAGATGACCATTCCTATGTGACCAACTCAGGTGGCAGGGCCAGCTAGCTTTTGACGGACAGCTGGGCTCCACCAAAACCTCCCACAGCAATAGTCAGTCCGATGTCCCACCAAGTCCCCTGCCCTTGATGGAACCTGCTGGCAATGTGCCCTCCCACCCGCAACCACCACACGGAACTTCTGAGTACCACCAGCTCCTTATCACATAGAGAAATCTGACTGTTATCCTGAAAACACACTTGGCTGTAAGAGTGAAAAACAGTAACCCCTGTGTAAGGCCCACGTGCACTTACAGGCGCCTTCTTGTCGATAGGCTTAATGACAAACTTTTTGTCATTGAAAGAGATGTTCCTGATTTCACTCCACGGGAAGCCAATCTTTGGAGTCAACCTGAGATTAAAATTTAAAAAGTAGCATGGTTAGATGTGCTTGACTAGTCAAGAGAGATTTGCAAATCTATTCTTAATATTTCAGTGCAATTTTGAAGAGTGGAAAACTAGCTCTGGAAGCAAAATATGTGCCATTACCAGAGTGTCTACCTGCATAGGTTAAGTCAGGTGGCTCTCTGTAACGGTCAAGCTCTAGAAAACTTCAACATGTTCCCGTTTATATTAGTCTTTCTCAGCTTTGAGCAGCTCACTGAGTGCAGTCACCTGGCTGGTAACCTTGAGGTCAACTTTGATCCCTAACCAGGCACATTCTTTCATCCTTTGGAAGATCGCTCACTGCCAGCAGCCTAACCAGGTCCCTTGTTGCCAGAACCTAACTTCCAGTCTGCTCGTCTGATTTCCATTCCCTTCTTCAAAAATGTCCATGTCCCTCTCCCAGTTTCTGTAAGAGAAAAATCCATAGTCCTTCACTTGGCACCCAAGAGCCTTCTAATCCAGCGCCAGCTTCCTGGTTCAAAGCCATCCTGCCAGAGCAGAGTCTCACCGGCTGGGCCTTGCCAGAGGGCCTCCCTTCTCCCTGCACACCCCCGACACTCACCCTCAGGCCAGCTCAACTCTCCCTCCAACAGTCTTCCCTCTCAACTTGCAGTCTCTTAGGCTACAAACTACCTCTTCACATTACTTAAATTACTACATCATTATTTTGCTCCTTGCAAACCAGGCAGGTAAGCTTTCTGATGGCAAAGATCACGTCTTATGTTTCCTATACATGCTATATGCAGAGTAGCTGCTCACCAGTGGAAATGGGAAAGAGCTTGGTTCAACTCCAACACTGCCTTGTTGATTTTCTGTCTTGATGATGTATCCACTGCTGAAGGTGGGATTATTGAAGTCCCCTGTGATTACTGCGTGGCTGTCTATTCCTCCCTTCAGACCCATTAGGACATTTGCTTAATATATTTAGCTGCTGCGATATGGATGTGCATATGTTTACAACAGTTGTATCTTCTCGGTGAGTGGAGGGCTTGGGATGAATTCTGCTCTCCTGGGCCTCACCTTAGTGATGCATGCTCCCCCAGCTGCAGCCTCCACCCTGCGCCATCCCCAGAAGCTAAGACAGCACTTAGAACCACACACCCTGGCGAAAGCCCCAGGACTGTCTGTTGTACTTAATCACTGCTAGTCCATTATAGGCTGCAACTCAACTGTTTCATTAAAATTCCCGGGTAAGTTCAAGTGCATACTGCTCTACTTAACCTCATGATTCCCACCCTATTCTTTCAACTCATTTTACCATGGACACCATTCTGCAAGTAACAACAGATCCTCAAACCGTCATTCAGAGATACTGCCATCAAAAACAGTCCTTTCCCACATGCCTTTCATAAAACCTTCAATTTAGAAAATAGCAGGGGTGGAGAGAAATATGTTGCCTACTAACACGTTTAAAATAAAAATGGATGGGCAATGTAGGTCCTGCTATGACAACATAAGCTCGGCCACAGCCCCTCTGAAGGTGAGGAGAGGGCATCTCAGCCTAGTGGATGTCTCTTCTGGGTCACGACGGTCACAGTACGCCTGGAGGAGGAATGACAGGGCACTGGCCAGGCTGTGATTTTAACTGTCAAACCTTTTTGGAATACATCTGTTTTAATAGCTCTGTCCTATAGGGTCACTAATGCCATTGAAGCACATCTGGCCAACATGCTTCACAACACTCAGACATGCAGGGAGTTCGTTATGTTATTTATCTTCATATATGGGCTATGAAATTTTTAAACAGCAAATTTTGTTTGCAGGTCTCTGAGCACTAGAAAGGAACTCAGGATATCAGCTGGTCCTGCCACAGACGGCAGCCACGTCCTTACATGTACAAACTGTAAGGGTGACATTACGTGGGCGCACTCTCCTCTAAAGCCCAGGAGCCGTGCTGGCAACCAAGGGGCAGAGAACCAAGTGGCTGCTGCCCAGTTCTCACCGTGCAGTTGACACTGTGGGCCAGACTTCCAAGTCCCAAACTCCAAAGAGGCAAGGATCTACTCGCTGCCCCCAGCTGTATAGAGGTCTGTCAAAACAGTTTCTGATTCCGGAAAACTTGGACCTTCAGGCTAGAATGGCATCTTTCATGGCTTGGACATCCTGTCTCCATGGCCTCCAGCCCTCTGCTTTCTGGTGTGTCTGGGAAGTTTGTCTTTTAAGACTTTGAAACCTCATATAACAATTTATAGCCCTTCATAAGCGTGACTGCAGTGTTAGACGACTAAACATGCAAGTTATGACTCACTTCTGAGTTAAAGGACCTCCTTTAATACTTGCCTAAAGTTGGAAAATTGAAGTCTACAAGGATCTCTTTCTTTTTCTCTTTTTTAGAAGTTCACATATAGGACATGAACAGAGAAGGACCCACAGAGAAGAGTGCTAAAGGATTTATATTGTAAGTCTGTTCTTGTTTGACCACACATTTAAAAAAGGGGGGGTAATTTCCAGTAACAGGGACCACAGTTCTTTAGAGAAATAGCTGTTTGCAGGGCTAGAGCAGGGAAAGTACAAGACAGTTTTGGAACATCTTGAGGTGCAAGAAAGTAAAGAAGTCTTTTAAAACTAACAGGGTCACATCAAAATGGCATAGAAACCAACTTGAAGGAGAGCCGAAAGGCAAATCTCAAACAATTGCAGCAAGAAAATAGTAATACATATCCATGGGTATATACTGTTATAAATAACGAAACAAATATAGATATTGATTCCATACAGAATTCCAATTAATACATGTAAAGGAACGCATTTTTAAAAGAAAACCATTTCTTAAATACCACAGTACTAATTTTCATATAAGTCTCATCAACGGAATTCATAGATGAAAATATGCAAGAAACAGGGAACTACATAGTTTCAGAGCATCTCCCTGAAATACCCTTAACAACCATGAAGGGTAGTGACTTCACAGAGAAGCCTGACCAGTGAGCATACCACCACCAGTAATAAGACATTCTGACATCATGTGCCACCTTGCCAGAGGCCCGGGAGGGCAGGACGGCACGCCCGTTGGGGCTGGGCCAGAAGTGCAAAACTCGAATTGCATCATGAGAAAGCATCACACAGATCTAAGCTGAGGGACTTTGGAAAGGTCAACGGCCAGTACTCTTTGAAGAAGTGTTAAGGTCATGACAGATGGTGGAGTTGTCCTAGATGGTGGGACACTGGGAGGTGTGACAGCTGAATGTAGGTGAGATTCCAGGTGGGATCCTAGGGGGAAAAAGGACATTAGTGGACACCGGATTCAAATGGGAGTCAGGTCCACGGACTGTTAACAGTACCGTATCAACATTAACTTCCTGATTTCGGTATGTGGACTATGCTTATGTAAGATGTTAGTATTTGGGGAAGCTGGGTGAGTGTATATGGGAATTCTCTCGGTATTTGCAAGTTTCTTAAAAGTCTGAAATGATTTCCCAAGTGAAAAAAACGGCTAAAAAATATAAAATCAAAATACACAGTGGAGCATGATGATAATGTTCTACATTTTGACAGAAGCATGGATTTTACAGGCATGTGTTTGTCTCAACTCAGTAAATGAACACTTAGGAATTGCGCATTTCACTGTATTTAAATTTCACAGCAGAAGAAAACCACAACATACTGAGCTCTAGAAAATAATACGCATTTTGGGGAAAGCATACAGATGCCTGCAATTAACTCTGAAATGAGTCTGAGAGAGAGAGGGCCACGGGGGGTGGGGGCAGCGTCATGTGGAGGGGAAGGTGTGATGAAGCAAGTGGTGGCTCAAGGTGGTAGGTGCACGGGTGCTGAAAACCCCTTTCCATCTTGCAGTTTGTTTGAAAAAAAAATTTCATTAAAAAAGTTTAGGGAAGGTCTGGGGTGGTGGGATGGGCTGGAGACCACTCTGTGCACACACGGGGAAGAATAGCCAGGCATGGCCCCGGGCAGCAGTCTTTGGCCTACATTTTTACAGTGGAAAGAAAGCTGCTAGTCTAGTCTTGCCCTCTCCGCATCCAGAGGGCCTTGTCCTGGGGGTTTCCCACCTCTCTGCAGGGCAGGCCTCTCAGGGAACCGCCCCCACCCTTCCCTTCTCCACTGCCTGCATCTGGACTTCTCAAGGCACCCTGCTCCTTTCTCTGCCACCCCTTCCCAGGGGTCTAAACACCTCACAGGCCAAGCTCTCTTCTCTGCCAAGCTGAGCTCAACTTTTAAACCTCGTCCTCCAGGTGGTCTTACTGGAGTCCTTGCAACAGCACACTTCTGTGAGAGGCCAGGTTATTTGGAAAATCCTGTCTGTTCCCTCTTCAAGTTGGGTTCCAAAGACCAGAAAGGAGAGAGACTGGTCTGGCACCCGTGATCCTGGAATATTTGGTAAAACAAAACTCACAGAAATCAACAGAATTTGCTTGTTGCCCTCCTAACGTAGATCTGCCACTAGCAACACAGCACAGATGTGTTACACCAACCCCTGCCCCCACCCCACAAAAGGCAAAATTAACTTATTCTGCCTGTGAGCATAAATTTAGAAACTGGAAATAATTTATTTACATTTTAATGGCTAGTTGATTATAATATGCTTGAAACATCATTTCTAAAGCTAATGAAATGGAAATGTGAATCAGAATATCTGATTTACAACCCTAGGTAAGGAAGCCAAGGGAGAAGACATGGGCCCTGGTTTGGGGGCCTGGCTGGTGTGCAGCAGCCTCCCTCACAGGGCTCATGACTGGGCGCCGGAGCCCCAAGGCCAGAGCACTCCGACACGGCCCCAACAGCAGCCCGCAGGCCTCCAGAGAGAGCGAGCCCAGCGGGATGGCACCAGGGACAGAAAAAACCTGGGGGCAGGTCCCGCCCCCCCCCACTCCCGTTTTCATTTCTGTTGCTTTGCTTTTGGTCTGGGGACGCCAGATGGGATATGATGGTGCAGACCTCAGCTTTCTCTGCTCCCAAGCCGGTGATGCCTTTCGGGGAAGGGGTCTGCTCCTTTCCTCCCTGTTTCTTGACATAAGGGTCTACAGAAAGGGGAGGCAGGTGCTCTCAGTCCTGCACTCTGCTACTTAGTGGTTCCATGTGTTATGAAAAGGGACCTCAAGGGACATTTCCTCATCAGAGCACATTTCACACTAAAAAGGACAAGCGCTTTAGTAAGACGAAGATGTATGTGTTGATTTGCAGGGCACAAGGGGCCTCTCATCACCCGGCTGACACTCAGTAGGTCCCATTGCTCACTTGAATCGTGCTCTGAGAACCCCGATTCTCCACTGCTGGTCCTGCTGCTCAGAGTAGTCACTCAACAGCCAGGAGTGGTCACAGCATTTCTCAGACTTGAGTCATCATCTCCCGTTTATCTTGGGAACCAAGCTGTCAATATTTGTGTTTAAAAGGAGAACAACTCAGGCCTATTGATCGACTGACAATCTGGCCAAGTGTTTCTTCCTAACTGAGAAGAGAGCTGCCTTAGGAGCCGGGAGGAAGGGGCAAAAGTAAGGCTCACCCCAACATTCCCCTTTGAGAGGCCTGACAGTTGCTGCTAAACTGGGGACATGGGAGAAGGAGAGCAGGAAAAGGGCTGACTGAGCCATGCAGCTCAAGGTTTTACTTGGAGAAAATGAACATTCAGGGGGGTTGCAGGAGGTCACAGCTGACCCAGCAAGTTCCTGCCCACAGCGGCTTCCCACAGCCTGAAAAACCTGTTTGGACAGCGCTGGCCATGGCTACGTTACAAAATCTGGTCATTCAAGAAACGAGTTCAAAGACAGAAGCAATTTCCCACACGTTCCCCTGAGGCTGCCATGTTCTTTACTGTGCTGACTGGCCACTGTCCCCCAACTTTGGGGCCTCCAGGAGGACCGCAGATGGCTTTCCCGAGTCCCCTTACCTACCCAGACTGTGAGTATTTCTCTTCCCACCCGATCTAGCACACTGGGGAAGGAGCAAAGCCGGGGTCCCCAGTGACACCTCGGTTCTTGGGAGAGCTGCTCTGCGTCTCTGAGTAGCCTGTCATGCTGTACCGTGTACCAGGAGTCACCCAACTGGTTCCATGCCTTCTAGCGGAGAGTGAGTCTCCTCGCAGGGCCCTGGGCATGCCTCTGTCCATTCAGGCGCTAGGGAGCGTCTGGAAGGTCTGACACAGGCCCATGCCCTGCCCACATGGAATGTGCACACACTCGGGCTTCTGGCGAGAAGGCACATGGCTGGGATGCTAGATGGATTCTTAATGTGATGTCATTTGTCACCAGCGGTGGCGCTCATCCCATGACCGCCAAAGGAGGGGGTGGTCTGTGGGGACCTGAGCATTAGCAAGCCTAGGGACTGGGAGGGGCGGAGCACCACTCAAAGGAGCAGGGAAGCACCGTGGAAACCCACCCTCGCTGACTAAGGGTGTTTCACTGTTCTGGCTATTTAATCCCTGGCAGCAGAAACAGGCCCTTGCACAGCAGCTGCACCCACAGGGAGGGGAGGGGAGAGGCGTGAACAGAGAGGCCGGCTCGCCTTGTGCTTTTCTGCACTCGCGGACCTCACTCTACGGTCTCAAGCAACGTGAGGCCATTAGCCACCTCCCGCAGGGTCCACGGATTCAGCGAGACGTTTGTACAAAAGCCACTGTTTACAGACCCCTGCGGTCTCCCACAGCTCTGGAATGGCTCTCAGTTGGGTGAGCACCAACCTCAGGCCGCCCAGCACTGCAGGCTGCCTGGGTGGCGGCAGGTGTGTGGTGCCTACGGGCAGCTGCAGTGGGGCCTCCGTGAAAGCAGAGGGGAGCCACGCTGCAGCTCCCGTCTGGCTGCTCAGGGGCTCTGCAGAGGCTGGGGGGTGGGGACCCTCGCGGCACGTGCCCCCCGTGCTCATAAGCAGGCCACAGTGATGGGGGGGAACAGTGGCATCTCTGAGCACACCTCCAACACAGAGCACCCCTGAAGACTCACACGTAGGTCAGGTCAGTCAGATAAATACTTCAAAAATAACCCACAGGCATAACCACCATTTGCTCCAGTTTCCAGGCTCAATGCCCACCAACTAAGAATAATTATAAAGTTCAACTCACTTATCATCTTTCTCATAAATATTTAGTCCAAGGGCATCGACTCCAAGCCAAAGATCTGTTCCTTTCTTATTTTTTATCTCAAAGTAGTTGATTCCATACATTTCCAGGTCCTGGGCAATCTTCAGATACTCCAGCATGGCATTATCTCTAGTTGGGGAGAGCAAACATTGGTGTAATTGTTAGTGTGCACGAACAGTGTTTTAAACCTAAGGCAAGCACGTAGAATGGGCTGAGAGCATGTGATGCAGTTGCTGTCCCTCTGCCGGTGTCCATACCTGCGCCCCGAGTGGCCCAGGCCGTCTTGGCCACTGACCCCTGATGCCGTCCACACATTCTGCAAGAACTGAGCTGATGCCGGCTGGCTTCCCTGGACACACAGGATCATCCCTGCCTCTCTCGCCTACATGCAGCCTCAGGGCCCCCACTACCTGCTCGCCAGCAGCCTGAGCCCCTCCCCCTACACACAACGCTCAGGCCAGCCAGGAGACTCTAGGACATGGTGTCTGAGGCGGGAAATCACACAGTGGCTGCTAAGGTCCGGAGCGAGGATCCCAGGACAACAGGGTCTGGCCATTTCTTTCACTCAGCAGCCCCATGTCACAGGCCGTCCCTCCTTCAGGCCTCACTTGTCCTTTAAGAGCAAGTCTCTCACTTGGGATTAATTTTTATCCATTTACACACTTTTGAGGCAACTACCTTATAGATAATGAACAGGAAACCTCTGAGAGAGAAAAGAAATACCTCTGATGGCTTGTGAACAATGCTTCTGCCCGCCTGACTAAAAGGAAGGGGTTCAGGCACAAAGCTCTCTGTGCTCTGAGCCAGGGCAGGAGAGGGCTCCAGGGACTGCAAGGCTATGGGCTGTTTCTCACTGCAGGCAAGAACGTGTGGCTTTTTAAAAACAAAAACGTGTCACCTTTCCCTGCTCTGCCAAGGCCCTGGGACTGGTGCCCCGAAGCTCGAGGAACTAATCACCCTGAGGTCCTCCTAGCGCCACTGGCCAAGCCAGCTGGGCAGGCCGCAGCACCTGCCCGCACTCACTTGAGCATCCCGCGGTGCTCGGCGTGCCACACCTGGATGCGGTCCTCCCACTGGTCCCGGCTGAGCTTGTGCTGGTCCATGACCCTGCATTGCAAAGGAAGAGGCCATAGGCTATCACTCCACAGGCCGGGAGAGGCGAGCGACCCCACCCTCCTGCACACTCTGACTTTTCTTTCAAATAAAACCACCACAATGAGCATTTGTTTCTACTTCCCAAAGTGCCGTGTTTCTATTTATGACAATTAACAACCTGGAATGTTTAGAACCTAGATGGAGACAAACCAAGTGTTGCTGGAAAAAATTTGTAAAAATTATTTTAAGTGGCCTCCTCTTTCAAAAGGGGTAATTTATGTGACCATTAATGAATAAACACTGATCTAATAGGGCCAAATTACTATGAACCAGGGGGAGCTAAGGAGTTTGATTATGTTAGGGTGTCCCCAAGTTGCCCGGCCACTCCTCAGCTTCCGGAAGGAAGGGTCCCCTTCTCTGCCGTGTCTCTGGATCACAGACCCCATTCCGGCAGATTGCCAGGGCCTCAGGGGACTCCAGGGCACAGACTGCTTGTGGGGGCATGGCCGGGTCCCAGCCTTAGGGAGCACTTGGCCATGACCAAGTCCCTGTACTTGCTGACCGTTTCTTCCGACACACAGCCCATGCCTGTCACGGGTGCCACCGCTGCCCTCGCCCAGGCCTGGCCACCCCGCTCACCTCTGGGGAATCAGCCGCTCAGAGCTGAGGTACCCAGACTTGTGCAAGTCCTTGTTGTAGTCTCCAAACTTGGCTTGCACAGCGTAGGAGCCGAGGAGCACTGCTGTCTCCGGAGGGCAGTAGATCTCATCGCTGAGAATCCCCTCCTTCACTTGCAGGAAGAAGAGCTTCTGTGTGATGTCCTGGATGAGCTCCTCAGACACATCTTCTGGGTAGAACTTGGCCCTGAACTTGAACTGGAGAGGATTCTCCTTTCTGACCTCCTGTGCGGACACCTGGACAACAGAAGCCAGACTCTCACAAGTTCAGAAGGCCTGCCTGCCAAGCCCAGGTGTCCAACTACTGACTCTAAAGGGTCCTTCAGACGGTGTTCAGAAGACAATGTTTATTCTGAAACTCCTCTTTTTAACATTAAGACAAGAAGAGTTCAGTGAAAGTTCTATTACATTCCCACACATAGCTGGAAGTCTAGACAGCCAGTTACTGACCCACCAAGCTACTGGCCCCAGCCCACATTTCCTTGGCACAATGCTACCAATTCCAGAGACCTTGAGTTTAGAAACAATTCAGTGACCTATGAACCTGGTGTCTGACCACAGGGCAGGGCCAGCCTATCCCTGGACCAAGGACTTTCAAAAATTCCTCACGTCCATCCTCTCTCCCACATCCCCGACACCCTCCTGACACATTACAGTAATATGGAAGACACTAGGGGTTTGGGAAAAGGAACATTTTTCAGATTGTTTGGAGAATACACATTGAAGCTTACTGCTTTTCTTTATAATTGTTAATGGAATCATCCATTCTTTAGAGTTGGAAGATAATCTATCACAGGTTCAAACAAAGCAATAACAAGTTCTTACAAAACAGTGGGTGATTCATGGTTCATAAGATTAACGATCTCACTGAAAAAAAACTAAGGCCACCTAAAAGCTAAGCAATTAACCATCGTCAGCTCCAATGAATGGGCAGAGAGGAGAAATGCAGCATCTAATTTCCAACTAATAACCTCATTTACTGGAAACCTACAACCTTTTGTCTGTAAAAACTTTTACAGAAATAAAAAGAACAAAAAACAAAAGGCAGAGTAAGGAGCCCCAGTTCCCATGTCGGTGGAGCTGACCAACACCCAGTTCTAACAGCCTGTAAACAGTCAACTCTGACTTACCTTTTTATCAAGTTTCAGCCAGGTAGGAAATCCTTTATTATCCACATACTGGAGGCCAAAGTACCACACTTCCCGAAGGCCAATAGTCTTAACCACCTGTGCGGAAGAGACGGTGAGAGGGAGGCTGAAGTCGTCAAGAGACTTCACGGGCAGCAGCTCCGGGCAGCCACTGTCACAGTGTCCACAGCGCGCCAAGAGGGCAAGGCGCTGGCGGCAGGCATGCTGGCCTCGCCTCTCCTACTCTGCCTCAAACAGACAGGCTATTACCCCAAAGCCACGAATGACTTCTTTTTAATATAAATTTGAGCAGATTCAGGGTTGGCTTTCAATCTTATAAAATTTTAGAATCTTACAAAATCTCTCCTACTCTGTACTCCACTATGCTTCCCTGAGTAAAGACAGCCAGGTGAGTTACAGTATTGGGCATAACCCAGGGCACAGCAGTCCAAGTGTGTCACAGGTGTGAATGTCACCTGTCAGGTGTGCCCACTTCGAAAAGGGGTTGAAATTACCAACATGAAGCAAAGGAACACTTGGGCCTCCCCTGGCTGCCGTCTCGGCTTAGCTAGTAACTGGGCAACAGCCGTCCTGGGAAGGCAGGAGCCAGAGGGTGGCAGGCCCCAGGGGAAAGCTGAGCTTCAAACCAAGGGGTGACCAGCATTCTTTCAATCTCCAGGAATTTGAAATTCTGAGACAGGAAGGGAGAATTCACCCCTAGGTCACGGCAAGCATTTCACATTGAAAAATTCTCCATAGTACTAGAAAAAAATCTCCCACAGTCCATCAGAGAGCCCCAAGCTGGTTCCTCTCGCCTTGGAAACAGAAAACCAACTTGTTGAACATCGACAACACTGAGTCCTATGGCTTTGTTGTATAGTTTTAAGTTCTATGACACGTAATGTTAAGCCTTTTAAAAAAGGCTACCGTTCTTCAAATGCATGGCTTCCACCATATCTAACGGGAAAGAGGATTGAACACGTGAGAAATGACTAATCAGCTAACCCTTGCTTAAAATCAAATCTGAAATTCCAAACAAACTCCTGCCCTGGGCCTGCTGCCTCACCCACTGGGGCTCAGATGCTCACTACAGCTCCAGGAGTCTCTGTTTATTACATGCCAGGAACTGGACTGCTCATCAGCTCCCTCCTCTCACCCACCAACGGGGAGGAACTGGACCTCAGACGCTCCATCATGGGGTGGGAGGAAGACATCTGGACTTGTACGCACTGCTCTGCTCCCACATCGTCCATGAAACCCTATGCCTTGTTTTTATGGTTGCTGAGTGTAGAGACAGCAGATCTGAAGGCAGTTCTCTATACCCAACCCTGCCAATTTCTTAATCCTCACAAACCTCCATTTTAACATTTGGATATAAAACCTGCCTTCCTTCCTCTTTGGGTTGCTTCAAAGTTGCACAAAAAAGTCCCACATGCATAAGCGGTTACTGCCTCTCCAATCTCGTCTTTCCACTTCACCCACCCGCAGCGGTAGCCTGGTCCTTAACCAGTTTGGAATGACTTCCTGTCCCGCAGCTGTAGCCTGGGCCTTAACCAGTTTGGAATGACTTCCTGTTTTCCTGACTTCTCTCCACGTCCCTGTGGGGCCTCGCAGCTCAGACTCCTCCTCTTCTCCATCTGCAGTGGCGTGGCAGCTCCTCCACAGACAGATCACAGACTACAGAACCGTGCGTGGACGTACCCCGGGACCCTCCCTCCCCCGGAGCCTGCTGCCCTGATGGGCCACGCCTCTATGGCCTTCCTCTTTTCCCAGGGCAACGTCCTCCGCCTGCCTCAAAGCCCTACTTTTCTCCTGATGGCTTCCCCAAAACAACTCAGTAGAATTAAACAACTTTCCTTTCTCCATCCATTCTAAACCTACCCTTGAGTCCTCCCTAGGGGTAAATCCAACATGCCTAGAAAAACACCCCTCACCATTCCCTCCAGCGCCCTTAGCCTCATCGTGGACGCACAGCCTGGAGTAGAACCCGAATGCAGCGGGCTCCATCTTTTTGTCTCTGCCTCAGCGGTGTTCTAAATGGCAGCTTTGGGGGAAGGACAAGGCAGGGAAGTGTCTACTGAAAGTTGGGGAACAGTTAGAAAACGGGTGTTGCTGATGGAAGCCACAGGCCCACAGCTGTGCTGCAGGAAGGCCTTTCCTCCCACCTTGGGCTTTCTGGAGCAGAAAAGGCCCCTGGGCTTATGGGGAGATGGCCTCACCCTGTGGTGCCCTCCACCGAGTCAGAGCCCTGGCCCAGAAGCTAGTCAGGGACCGCAGGCCGGTTACTGTGGAGGGGATGTAGGTGCAGGTGGGCAGAGAGGAGCGTATGAACCCGCCCGCTAAGCCTCTATCAGTCTCCTCCACTGCGGCACCAGCCTGACTGGCGGGCTGGCCAGGAAGGAGCTTGCCAGCCCTAGAAGGGCACCAGATGGCCCGACAAAGAGAGGGTGCGGAGTCCTGCACAGCCCGCAGGCCCTTCGGGGTCTGTTAAGGAGAAAACCTGCCCAGTGTGGCCGGTGCAGGAGGAGCCCAGATGTGTGCCAGGGCATCCGCCGAGGCCCCGTCCCCTGCACAGAAGAAAGTCCCCTTCTCCGTGTCATGGCCTCCTTGGAATGGTCAGCGAATGGATCTCCAAAGGCCAAGTGTGATTATGGGGAAGACACGGTGGCTCAGCCTCTGCTTTGTCGCCAGCCAGCCGTGCAACCTCCGCTTTCTCTCTGAGCCTTGATTTCCTCACTCATAAAGACTCAGTCATCTTCTATGTCTGCTTCAACCTCGACTTCAGATCATGTGGTATTTTTCATGAGGGATACACAGAACTGAAGAGAAGTTGCGTGTTAGCTCAATCAGGGCGTTGTGATCCAGGTCCCATCCCTGGCGGGGGGATGCTGTGTCTACGCTTGCTTACTTGTGTTTATCTGAACTGACTGGTACTGGGATCTCATTTCAGGGTCTTGGAGATTGGCTGAGGTTTAGTCAGGGAAGAAGACTTGAGAAAGCTGGCTAAGGTGAGACGCAGCCTTGCTTTTCTCTTTAGCGTACTGACTAAGGGGACTCTTCTCTGGGGTGGGGACCAGTAATAAAGTGCTCCAATGGGTTGGCTGTTGGGAGACTAAGCAGTTTTGGAATAATTTGGATGCAGAGCTTGTCAATACTTGGCATGTTGATTAGACTTATGTGCTCAGCATTTTTTAAATAACCCACATTTATTGACTGAGTTCAGGGACCATTTTTGTACAACCGTTAACCCATAGCTCCACGCTACCAGGAGGCAGACAATCTAATACTAGAAACCTACCTGGCTTGAAAGCAACACCAAACTAGATACAATTATTCGCATTTAGGAACACATGGAGTTTCGTCAACACGATACCCTGGATCCAGAGGCTGAGACAGTCTTGGGACTATTCGGCTCAATGCCCCGCACGCGAGAGCAAAGAAGCTGAGCCACATGAGTGCCATATCCACGGCACGAGGCCAGCCTCTCACCCTCTCCACACCCCGCCTTCCAAAGGGCTCCCAAGGAGGAGACACAGGTTCCTGTAAGAAGTACTAGCATTTGTATTCTGTAGCGTAAGGACTACAGACTTTTTTATTAGCCTCTTCCCACAATCTCTGTGTGAAGGAATATGGGAAAAAGAGGCAAGGGGAGCTAAATGTTTGATCCATCAAAACCTCTGGACTAGTTTCCCAGGTCGGTGCTGCTTTAGACAGCCCACCGCTCATCTACAGCCAAGGACTCGGGTGTGACTGAGGGACGTGCAGGCTGCAGGCAGAGCACCTGGCCTCCCACCCATCCGCGCTCTACCTACTGTGCACACGGCACTCTGCTGGCTCCATTCAACTTACTTCAAGATCACCTTCCAGAGAAACCTTTAGATTTTCACAGCATGTCTAGCCTCACCCAGAACAGTGAATGTCTTTGTCCTAATCGTGTGAGGCAGAATGGGGTGTGGCCTCAGAGTGCTGCACAGGGAGAGCCCTGCACCCCCCTGGGGGCATCGCACAGGCCCTGGCGGCGGGCACTGCTCTCTGGGCGGGCTGGCAGGCAGTGTGCAGGGCAGGCCCAGTGCCCGGGATTCACCCACTGGGTGCTCGCTTTGGCGGCTAACAGGGAGATGTGATCACGCATGTAGGGAGTCACCTCTAGCTTCAAGTTTGCTATGATTCTACCTCCTAGGTTTTCAACCAGCACCCACCCCAATTTCTGGGTTTGGTGTTAGGGTGCAGAACATCACTTCTACTAGTGGCCCTCTCAGGAAAGCAGGCTATGGTTCAAGGGACTTGTAAAGTCTCACCCATCCTTTGCTCTACGGATCCTCAGCCCCAGAACAGTGTGTACTAGCCCAGAAAAGGAGCTTTTTCCTTTTTACTTTCATGTTCCATGAGGAGTCATCACAGCCTTCACGTGGCTGACTGTTCTTGCTGAAACTCCCTGTGCACCTTCATGTCTCGGGAGAAGCACATGGGTCCGGGGATGTGCTGCATTGTGCAGCTCCGGGGAAGAATGTGTGACGACACCCAAGCGAGCTCGCCGACGCTGTGGCTGCAGGAAGCCCAGGGAGGCTGGCCCTGGGACCTGTGGGCTGCTCGGTGCCAGTTGGCCCTCAGGCAGAGTCCGAGCTCCCTGGCACCCTGGCCCACCGACCACATGGCAAAAGCCAGCCAGGGGGAGTGTGACGACCCAGGAGTTGGGGACAGATAGCAGCCAGAGCTTTCGGATAAGGCACTGTGCTGAAGAAGACCTCACAGCACCCCCTATTTCCTCTCAGGGGCCTGTTCCTGCAGAGCGCTTACCATGGTATAAACCCCTGGCTAGAGGGAAGAACGGTCTCTGCAAAGAGAAGCATGCGGCAAACCAAGGTAATATGCTTGGCAAATGAAATGATTCAGATTGGCAAAGAAAGCTTTTCTAAGGGGACTTTCTATCAAGTTCACAGGGACCGACCTGATCGAAGAGCTGTTTTCCTGTCGTATTTGGCTGGATGGCGAACTCCAGCTCCGCATCCATGGTGGTGACTCGGACATTGATCTAGAAAACAAAACAAGACAAATTACACTTAAGGGTTCTTGTCTCTTAATCATCTCCTGGGCCTTCCACATAAACTCAAAGCTACTCAGCAACACAGTGAGCACATGTTCCTCTCCTGCGTCCACTCTCAAGCTAGTCACAGAGCACCCTCACAGAGCACCCTTGCACACACTGAGGCTGATGTTCAGACAGCTGATGAGGAGCAGCATGTGTGCCCTCTTTGCTTTAATAAAGCAACACTGAGGCCTGAGCTGTTTTTCTACAACATCAACATATTTTCCCATACATCATCTTGTACTGACCCTTGCAACAGCCATAGGGGCCCCTGGTGGGATGGCGCACCTCCTTGGGAATTCAAACCATGGAAGCAAGTGAAGGGAAGAGGGAGAAGGCCCTGTACACCACGATGTTTCCTGCAATGTTGAAAACCATCTACAGCACTATTTCAATACAAAACAGTGAACAGAGAAGTGGCCAAGTGATTAAGACACACCAAAGAGGATAGAATGTTATGTAGTAATCATATATGATAATATGAAGACAGTAGAAACACAGAAAATTGTTTCAAAAATTTAAAACAGGACAAGCAAAATGGCACATACCCTATCAATGTGGGACCTAGACAAAAGATGAAAGTAAAATGTGAAAATGAAGGTATCATTGGATTGGTTAGATCACAAGGTGTTGAGGTGGTGGCAATGGGAGGGTAACGTTGCCATAGAGTTGTCTGCCAGGAAAAAATTATGTCAGAGTAGCTTTCAATTTATCACTTGAGAAAAACCCAGATTTACTAGCATATGAAAAACACAAATTCACTTCTGTATCCCTATCCCAAAGGAAAATACTATAGCCATGCAGCAACTGAAATGCTTGATATTAAGAAATGCTTGCTTCTCACCATTTTTCAAGTGAAAATATAGATAGCTGGATAGACATATATCCTCAATTCTAATACAGATGTAAATATAACGAGGACACAGGTTAACTAATATTTAGCTGACAGAGGTCGAAGTATTCATCTGGCCAGGACACGATACACATTCAGCACTTACCACATGTTAGTTTTTACTTGAGGAACAAAATTAGTCTTTAGGAGTCATTTTTCCCCCTAACCCTCAAGGCTGTGATAATTGAGAGATACTCTGATATAGATCCAGTATATCTGAATAGTTCTCTGAGATTCCCTTCTAATCTCAAGCCTACAAATTAAAGAACTGAAGTTTACCAAGAAGTAAGATTAGACATATTTTAAATTCTTCAATTATATGAAAATATAAGCCTAAGTTTCTTTCTTTCCTGCTGGCAACAATTAAAAAATTTACAAATTGGCCTTGAAAATTTAAATCAAGGCAGCAAGTGAAAAAAAAGAGAGAAGGCTCTGTAATGAAATAAAAAAGGCTGTTTTTATAAAATAAAGCAAGTATCTCAATTATGGTTCCAAGCACATATATCAGAGGTGGGAAAAGCAGCCCCAAAGTTGGACATTCCAGTAATAGATGCAACTCCAAATTACACACTCATAAGCCCACAATGACGTATCACATTGAAAACTAAAGGGGCAGGGATCACAAATACAGGGCCTTAGATATGCTTTTCTTTATCCATTCAGAAACTGAACAAGCTAATTTGTACTAAATGCCACTACCTTGGTTAAGACAAATATAAAGAAACCCTGAGTCCATGCATAGGACATTTCAGAATCAAGTTCTAAATCTCAATCACCTCAATTTAAGGACAGCAAGAAAGTGTCACTTTTTGAAACCAAAGCTAATAATTAATATAAAAAGGTGACAGTAACCATTTTGCTGATTAACAGGAATTTAGAAAAATGATGTTAAAGTTCTGAATCAGGTTTGTACCTGACTCAAAGGTGCTGCAACTCTGAGAAGCAAATAATCAGTAAAATGAATAGAGTTTTATTGAGGAAGGATGTGACAAGTGAGTAGCACACAGAAGCCAACTTTTTAAAAGTCAAGCACATTGAGATGGTCTGCATGACCTCTACGCACTACTACTCCCATCAAAAGGACCTAATCTTGAGCATCAGCAGCTCCAACACAAGCCATTTTGCCAAGATTTAGTTGTTTCAGTCTTTGCGCAGAATTCTTTCCTGTGTTCTAACACCCATGGGTGCTCGTGGAGTCTAATGTCTAACTTCAAACGAAGACGGCAAGGCTAAGATCGGGATACGTTTTCCTGTCGCTGCAGTTTAAACTAGAACGAGTAAGAGGATGCACATAGGTTCTCCCTCCAGTGTTCGGTCCATCAGCCCTGCCAAAAGGAGTAATTCCCAGTTCTGACGTGGGGATGCACCAGAGTTTTTCTTATTTTCACCACTGCCCCCCACCCTGCCCACCGAATCACGAAGTTAAATTTAATCAGCATGTGTATATTCATAAACAGTGCATGCTCTTCAATCTTGACATGGACGTTGGATGGGAGAATCTAAACCATATACAAATGAGCTCTGTGTTAATGATGGTAGCCAAGCTGCTCTGCGTAATGGGTGTGTAATTACCTGACTAGTCATTACCCACCTAATGTTTCTCACCAAGGGTACTACTGGCATTCTAGGCACAGAATTCATTCTCCAAGACAAATCTTGGGGTGCAGAATTCATTCTCCAAGACTATCTCAAGTATTCGAGAATGTTCACCTATCTTGAGCCCACCTATCAATCATGGTGCCACCAGTCATTGGGGGAATCTAAAAGTATGCCCAATACACACATTTTCAAATGCTCTCTGAGGAAAAAGGCAGGCTCCTACCCAGATTAAGGACCACAGCATGGTACTGCCTTAATCAAGAGCATGTGAAACAGTTCCATATTTAGAAAGCCGATTAAAGTTATTTTCAGTTTTATAGATCTTGAATGATGTGAAATATAACCTTTTATCAAAGTTTAAAAGGAAGTATTTACTCAGGTGAGGGGACCATTTGTGTATATATACTGTCAATTTATCCAGAGGCTTTAAAATAAAGGACTGTAGCAATTCAGGAAACATATCTCAACCCCAGCTCTCCTTTTCATTATCTTCGTGTTAAGTTTCCATGGCAAGCCACTGTTTTCCGTGAACTTGGCATACCTAGGTGGGAGTTGGTGCCTGTGCCTTCAATGGTGCCAGAGAAAAACGTGGGATTGTATGGTGCTCCATGACTAATGTGAGGGAGGTCCCACAGAAAACCAGAGGTCCACAGGCCAAAAACACACCACCACACACACGCAACCACATGCAAAGACTGGAGAAAAGAGTGCATGGTTTACAGTTTTTATTGTTTTGGTAATTCTCCCAGATCACCCACTTTTTCTCAAAGGCAGCGTTTGCTGAAGGCGGCAAAATCTCATAGCAACGTGTGGGACAGGTGAGTATACAGAGCATGCAGTCGGTCATCTAAAATCTACCCCCTGAAGACAGTGTTTATCTCAGGCTTACCAAAATACCAAAAACCTTTTAAACATTCTGCTTTTGTTTGGGGGTGGTGATGGTGATTAACATTTAATTTTGCTTATGTTATCTCCTCTTCCACTGCACCCCAAACACACAAAGAAACCATGTGGCTGATGGTGTAGATAATTTAATAATTCATGTGCCCCCTGCACATGTGGCTTCATGTGAGGCTAAGGCACAAAGCCACGTATGAGTTCTAAAATGTTAGAATACATAAGGAAAAGGACAGGAAGTAATCACACCACACTATTTATGAGAATTCATTAAATAAGCTCAGATATGGGAGTTAAGTTAGCAACAGATTTTTAAACTCTAAGGATTAAAAGTAATGAGGTTTTCAATAGCGATATACTATGTCAGAATTTTTTAATAAGATGACTTGTCTTCAACACAAATCAAGAAAACTTGGTACTGAAGATGCCTGAAACCCTCAAGGAGAATGAGGTTCTAATGAGTGTGTATATTTTCCACACTGCCCATATTAGCAGAAAAACCTTTCTTCTTTTCTGCCCCAGGCAGCCTGGCTTAGCAGGAGCACTGTGTTTTCATTTCGGTAGGACTGGTAAGTTTCTGATCTATTACTAGATTATCAGTATATGCTACTGGTCTACATTTTAAAAGAGACAGGTGCCTCAGAACAGAAATAGGAATGAACACGGTTTTATTTCTAAAACAAAAACAAAACTGGCCCATGAAACTTCTTAAATTTAAGCAAAATATACATGTTTTTTTCATGAATAATGACTATTGTTTCATAGGTATTTATTTGCACCAGACGTCTTGACTACATAATGGATGTTATTTAACATCAGGATTAACACATAAACCTATCTTTGCTTTAGTTAAGGAAGTTAATGAAAACCTAATTGTAATACTGTCTTTATCCTGTCTGCTTAATAATCTACTCTTTAAAAAATTCTCTTTGCTGTTCTTATTATGGGTTAGCTCAGCTCAAAACGACCATCTATTCTAGTACTCCCAGCCCAAGTCAGCTAGTGACACCTTGCACACCTTTGGGGCTCACTCATTCCACAAACACCAATCAAATACCTCCTGGGTGCACGGGCCCCCATGGGAGCACTGCCCGCCCAGATGGTAGTTTGACCTCCCTGCCCTGAACTGCTTACAACTTGGCAAACAGGGATGGACCTCAAACAGCTAACATATGCCATAATTGTTCCAGACAGGACTCTATTAGAATTCCAAGAGCAGTTTTTAAAACACCTGCATTTCTGGGCCTCAGCCTAAGAATCCGAATTTTTTAAAGCCACTCAGGGTATTTTGAGAAGGGGCAGAATTCAGGAATCACTGGAACAAGTGGCCTGGGAATCGCCATGGAATGGGGAGGCCGGGTTCTAGACATGCATGGTGTTGGAAGCTGAGGGCCTTACTGAGACGTCCCCCTGGGGCCTCAGCCCCCTTATCTGTAAAAGAGGGTTTGCACTAGATGGCCTGAGGTATTTTCCAGCTCTGAAACGCTAGGTCTAAAGTCCAAAGGCGCAAGGTGAGTGGCCCGGCGTGCCACTGAGGCTGGGACCCCCGAGGGAGGGGCTGCATCGGTGGGAGAGCCAGACGGAGCAGGGAGATGCGGGAGGGAAACAATCAGCAGCCACACTGTTCAGGCTGAGCAGGAGGTTGTTCCCACAGACAAAAGGGGAGCTCACATTCGCTTTCCCATTTCCAGGCGGGGGAATGCAACTCTCCACCTGGACACACAGAAGCACTGGTTTTATTGCTCCAATGAAACTGATACCTCTTTTTTCCAAACTAACTAAATAAAAATAAACTCAGTAACAATTCACCTTATTAAAACAAAATAAGGC
Source organism: Manis javanica (assembly GCF_040802235.1). NCBI lineage: Eukaryota > Metazoa > Chordata > Mammalia > Pholidota > Manidae > Manis > Manis javanica. The sequence goes on from NC_133168.1 coordinate 73,072,925, forward strand.
CTTGTCCCCTATGCTCATTCCCTCAGGAGCTCAGCAATCATGAACACAGAGGCAAGCCTGACAGGAGAGCAGGCAGGCGGGATCCACCCCACCAGACGCCGGGCCAATCCCTGCCCTGGCAGGCCCACAACTGAAGAAAGTCACTTTCTCCTACTTTGTAAAATGGAGCGATTGGAAATGATTTTATCTGTGCAGGATCTTCAACTCTAACATTCGAACAACTTAAAAATTATCCCAGTGGCTTCTGACACCATCCGAGTCAGCGGCTGTGTAGTTCTCTAGAAAGTTAACTGACCATTAAGGGAGAGGGACAGAAAGGTGACCGGTGTTTTGAGTCACATAGGGAAGGTTCTCTTGTTTCTTTTTTCTTTCTTTCTTTCTTCAACTGAAAGGCTTTTGCGTGTCTTTGCTGTGCTAATGAGTATGTGAAATCCCAAGGCTGTGCCAGCCAGTCTAAGCTTCCCACATTGTTCTGCCCACAGGTTTCTTAAATGAAATATCCCAAAAGACCAATATTTTTCAGAATACACTTTGGAAAACATGATTTCTGAGTCCTCCCACTTTATCAAAATTGTATCTAAAATGCCTTCTAAGAGTCTGAAAAATGTAAAGAACATATTGAGTTGACAGTGAAATATTGTATTTCACTTCTAACTCACGTAGGATTGCTGAATTTTGGGCTGTCAGATTGTCTCCCAGCTCTTCCCTCATTTTGGTAAATAAATCTAGTTATGTAATTTTTCCTTTGGGAAGTATTGGATACCACTTCCTCCTGAAATACTTATAAACTTGGTCTAAGATTACTTCTCTAATCACACTTTTTACAGAGTAAATTGAAATTGTTCTAAAGACCAAGACAAGGGGGAAAAGTTCATTAACAATTCCTCCACAAAGTTTACAGACAGGCAATGGTTTATGTCTTCCTAGACAAAGCAACCAGGTTTAATTTTTAGTAGCCAGATCAGGGCAGGGGAAATAAAGTTTGCAGTGATTTTCTATGTACTCAAGAATTAGGAACGCCATTTAAAACAGAAAGGGAAATGCAAATGGTAATATTGGAATGTTTGAATTTCAGGCAGTGGATTCAGCGGTTACCGATAAATCCCTGTATTATCATACCTGCATTTACTCAAAAAATTAGCCTGAGTAGAACCATCCACACACCACCAAGATTACATTGAGAGCCTGACCTTTCGTAATCACTTAAAATGTCAACACTGTTTTCCAACATTCCAGCCCTCTTCCGAAGGTGCCACTTCAGCAACTTCTAACAGTTTTCAAATATTTGGATAAGACCTTTCAAATACTTAGAAATGCTCTGATAGGAAGTGGACATGGTAAACTTTCTCCCACAAACGGGGGAAGAAAACTGGAGTGTGACAAAGGAAAATTCCCACAACAGATAATAAATGAATTATAAAAGCTTTTTCAGGGGTTATTTTGGCTCATTTAATTGAATAATTGTAGACTACTGTATTTTTACTTTCATGTTGAGTCACTGCATATTCTTTTAACAGCTTTGTTGACATATAATTCACATTACATAGAACTCACCCATTTAAAATGTGCAATTCAATGGTTTCCAGTATATTCAGAGTCATGCAAACACCACTACCATCTAGCTTTAGAAGATTTCCTCACCCCAAAAGAACCCCAGCTGCCCATTGAGGTCACTCCCCATTACTCCTTCCCACCCCAGCATCCACCACCTACTTCTGTCTCAGCGGATTTCCCTATTCTCAATATTTCATATAAAGTCATACAGCATGTGGCCTTTTGTGAATGCCTTCCATCACTTAAAATCATTTGTTTGAGATTCATCTGTGTTTAACCATGTATCAGTGCTTCATTCCTTTTTCATAGTCAAATAATATCCCACTGTACAGATACATCACTTCTGTCTATCCATTCATCAGCTGACAAACATCTGGGTTAAGTAACTTAATAATTAGATCCATTCTGCTTTAATGACTGTAAATATAAAACAGCTGGAAAACAATGTCATTCAAACGACTGTTTTCGGTTTGATATTGAAATTGGTAAGCATCAAAAATCTTTAGGGGGAAACAAAGATGAAAAGACAAATGAATTTTTAAAAAGTAAAGTTCAATTTAAGTTTCCTGTTGGCATTTAAGCTGTAAATGAAAAATATTCTGTGTTCTCAGGGGGAAGGTACCAGTTGCCAAACACAGAGACATAGTAGAAAAACACTCTGAATCCTACACTCTCAGCTATCGCTCTGGCCTGAAGCCGGCTGTAATCGCAGCCACGGTGAATTCTAGCTACTCCTCTTACAAAGGACAAGGAGGGAAAGGCATTGCTGGCGCTGCCCCGCCACAGAGCAGAGGTGAGAACCCCGCTCACGTTCAGGGTTCTCCCAAGTAAATCATGTTCTTTCCCTAATTTTTAAGCAGGGACTGAGTCTTCTGTTCTACATTTAACTCCAGTGGTACTGAGCACACTATAAAAGCAAGCAACTTAAATACCGCAAAATATTTATGTTTTAACCAAACATACCTTTATATATTTTAGACTTTCTTGGATTAACATAAACCCCTCTAGGGGCCTGGTCATAGCTGCACAAGGAAACATGGCTATCCGGCATGTTTTGTGATGTCTGGTGTTCTTTAGTAATCATTTACCATCTTATAAGCTATTTGCGGGGACCCTGGTGTTCCCTCTAAGCCAGTGGTTCTCAAACCTGAATAGGCAAATGAATCATCTGGAGAACTTGACACCATTTTTGGGGTCCCAGGCCAAGACTGTGACTCAGTAGCTGGGATGTGGCCAGTTACTCTACAGCCCTACCAGCTCAGAGGCAACCTGTGGACAGCCACTGCTCCCCCGGGGAAGGAGGCTGCAAAAATCCACAAGTCCTTCCGGCAAGATTAATGAATTTACTGCTACTATTTACAACTGATTATGTGAAAATATCTTCACCAAATTTTCATTCACAAGGACCTGAGTACAGTTACACACCGATGCCTGCAGAGACAGTTCCTTAGTGAAACCACGTATCCCCGCAGATGGACCCCTACTTCAGTGGTCTCTCTGGGTCCTGACCATAACTTTGAGGAAGATAAAAATCAGTTTATGAGCAATATTCCAACTCAATAAATCAGATCACTAGCCAGGACATGAGTGGTCATTTTCCACAAAAGTTGGCTAACAGATAACCAACTCTGTAAAACATTACCATTAACTTAGCAAACCTTACTCAGCTTAGCAGAATTGCAGACGTGTGAATTCAGCCAAAGAAGGCAACGTTGGAAAGCCTGAAAGGCATGTGGATTTCGTTTTTTTAGTTCTTCTTGCTCCATTTCACCCATCCTTTTTAGGGTGTCACAGTAATGGCTCCTACCTAAAAGATAACTTTTTTTCTATCTATGATATAAACTGAGTGTCTATCTTAGTTAGGTGTCAATGCTGTTCCCAGTAACACTGTGTATGCAAACAACAAAATTATATAGAAGTACTTGCCACTGAAAATCCAGTGACCACTGTTTACATTGTTACGGTTTTGAATAAGCATTTAATTACAAGTGCCCAACTTATATTCAATAAAGGCAGTTCAGAAACTCTCCTGTTGTATACCGTTCTTTGAAGGACAGAGAGACCAAAATTAAAGCCAGTATGTTGCTATGGGAAAGTGTCAAACTACCAATAATGAAATACTGCACAGCAAAGACCTCAACCCTGCCTGTCAGTCAGTCCCGAGCTGGGAGGCAGTGGTCCTCTTAAACATTCCCGCCACCAGCAGTAGTCACGTGGTCCCATGTGTGCAAAGCGGGCTGGACTCAAAGTTAGAAATTCCAGGGATACATGTTGAAGTTCCTACTCTTCACTCTGCCTTCTTGAGATGTAGAGGACCTTTAGAGAATGTGGAAATAACAGTAGAGATAACAGCGTAAAAGCAAACAGTATAAATAAAACAAGCCTAAGGCAAATCTGCAAACCAATGGAGAATGACTTATAACATTGCCGTTCCGCTTTTTCAAGCTCCTCTGCATCTCACGTTTTAGTTATGCTCCATCATGCCATTTTGTGTGGTCTTCTTTCTCAAGGCTGAAACAGTGGAGAGTGATGGTGAACAAACTGGCTTGATCATTTGGCTTCGGAAATTTTTAAACACTGAAGAAAACTGGTCATCTCACTTCACTGATGTGGTGCACAGTATGTGGAACTAATTTTAACAAAAGCTGTCAGGCAGACCAGTAAAAATGCCTCGCATCCTCATTTTGTCTGTAGCCCAACAGACCATCAGAGACAGATGGGTGGGATAGATATAAAACCCATATTCTGATAAAGTTTTCAAATACACAGAACGAGGATAAGAGACCAGTCTTTTATGGCCTAGTAATAGGAATAATAAAACCATCAACGTTAGGGCTGGCGAGAGTCCACTTGTGACAGCTCTGGTAGCACTCCTGCAGAGGCCAAAGTGCTGGCCACGGTTCTCAGCTGTGCTCACGACTTTCCCAGGGATCCTGGGCAGACAGACACACTATTCCTGGATATGAAGCACTGACAGTCACTGTGAAGGATGGACTGAGGCCAGGCTAGCTGCCCTCCGGTGCCCATCGCGTGTTCCAGCTACGCCATCCCTGCAATGGTCCGTGACCATTTCCCCAGTTTGGCTACATGTGGATGGACTGATGCTGACTGTTAATGGAAGGCTCTAAATGCCCTGTAGCTAGTATCTGTGGAGAAACTAAATTAACGTTTGACAGCCGAGACCCTCTGGCTAGGTTTTTATCCTCCTGGATTAAACAGTTCTGTCCTCCCCTCACATGCCTTTGCACAGGTGCTAATTACTAATGACATGCAAGGTCATAAGGTCAAACGAGCCAACTTCACTCTAAGATACACCAAGTGGCTGCTAGCTTCTCAGTTCAGGTTAAACATGGGCCTTATTTATTTAGTTCTGGGAAGGGGAGTATAAATTTTTAACTTGGAAGAATGGGATGAGTGTGCCTGGCCCCTGCCCCTCACCCTGAGGGTCACGGCACCATGAGTGGGCACTGACCTCATTTCACAGAGGATCCAGGATCACTTTAAAAAATTTTGAGGTTAACAAAGTTAATTGTGAAAGTCAACTATGTACTGCGCTCGCACTTCCTTCTCTGAACTGCCCTCCTCCACCATCCGTAGGCTGAGTTTATAGTGTCAAAGCGAATTCTCAATCTGCAGGGCAGAGTGTTAACGTGAAAGCTGGGTCTTGGAATTTCCAAGTGACTTCTCTGTTTCAGGTATCTATGTATATCTTTCAGTAAGTCAATCATTTTAAACTTCTGAACTATAAAGTGTGTAATTCCAAATTCAAGGGTGATAATTATGTAAAAGAATGTATGTAAGAAGGACAGCCCAGATCAATTAATATCCACCACATAATTTTAAGAACATATGATCAAATCCCAAGTCTTTCTAAGCGGCTTTTTTGCCTCTGAAAGTAAGTCCCTTCCTGTCCCCAGGTCTACTTCCTCCCGGCCAGGGCGGCTTAACACTAGAAAAGGCCTTCAAATCAGTCCTCTTTGTCCTCAGTACAAACAGAGAAAATAACGATCTTCAAGCTACTTTCAAAGCAGCCCCATTAAAAAGAGGGTCATTTCCTCTTTCAAAACTGGGCTGGGAACAGTGTGTGCTGAGGCCTGATCACGGCTCATGAGCTAAGGCACTACAAGAAGCAGCGAGCTGAGGCGGGAAGAAACTGCTCTCCAGGTGTCTGACCAATGACAGGATCCTCAGTCACCGAGCCAAGCGCCAAGTCGGGGAAGCAGAGAAATACGAGCAGGCATTTTCTTATCTGCTAATGGTGTGTGAAATTAATATTCCTGATAGCTTTCAGCTGCTCATTTTTAGGATGTCTTTTTGTGTCTGCAAGTAGGAACAAGCTTTTACACCAGGAATGACATACATGGTGCAAGGAAACTTAACATGGAACTAAATTAGAAGGCTTAGATACAACTTAACACAGGAAAGGAGAAAGAAATAATCACAGAATGTTACATTCTGCAAAAGAAACTTCCTTCCCAGAAACACAAATGATCGACGTCCTTCCTTCTCCTTTCCACACCCCAAGGCAGACAAAATAAATGTTCACTCAAGGTCACTTTCTCTTTATCTGTGGAGCTTGTGAAGTCTTGATTCTGTACCACATGATGTCAGTTTTACTAGATGCGTCATGCATACTTCAGCACCAATTCAGTTCACTGAAAAGTGAGGTTAATTATACCCACAAACTTTGGATCCTATAAAAGACAAACGTAAGGGACAGGGCCAAGACAGCCATTATATGCTACAATGGTTTTTAATTCTAGGCTCATAAAACTCAGGAAATTAAAGGCCTGTACATTAAACTTCACTACCCACCTATAATGCACTATTTTCTGTGTAAATATAGAAGTCTCAAGGTTTTTCCTTTCTAGCATAGTTGGGGGAAAGCCTACGACAGAACGAAAATGTCAAAACAACGTAATTTCTTAGGTGGCCTGATGTTTTAGGGGATGACACATAAAATAAACCATACTTAAGTCTTGTGCCATTTCTGATATAAATCTTTGCCCCTGGTTAAGATCACATGTACAACAATATTTTGCAGGGTTAAAGAAAATATTTTGGCCATCTTTATAATCTTAAGAGTAAGACCTCAGCAGTTTGTTTTAATCCAAACGAAATCAGTGAATTTATAAAATTTACTTGAATAAGCAAACTTCAACAAAACTTATGCTTTTAAACCACCCAGTGTTTCTGAAATTATACTAGGTTAAAAAAACAACAACCAAAAACCTCTCCAATTTCTACTTTGTCACAATCAAATATACTACATCTGGGATGGGATTATAATTATCTACACAATTACTTGATGGAGCAAGCTGAGCTGGTGTGCACTTTACAATCCTACAAAGCTCCTGGTCTGCTGCAGCTCCTTGGGGTCCCACCTCTGGTGGCCCCTCCTCACCTGGCACACAAGCTACACAATGATCTCTTACATGGCTGCATGAAGTTCCACTCAGCCACGCCCCACTTGATGATGACTACTTCCAATTCTCAGCTCTGAGAAAGCTGCTATTGAGACAATGACCTATTTCCAGGCGGGTCACAGAACTCTCCACCCTCCCCACCCCACAAAATCGTGGGAATACGGAGTAAGAGTGGGACCAGCTGGGGAACAAACTGTTCTGTATGTTCCCAATTCAAGTGCAATTCTGACCAGAGCTGTCCTTTACTGAAAGGTGCGTGCAGGAGGAGATGGACTGGGTGGGATCAATCAGATATGCATCAGAACACAAAAGGTCTCCCTACAAAAGGTGGCTCTACTCCAGGGATCCAGAGATCCATGGAGCTGTGCCTGGACCCAGCAGCAGGCAGGGCGGGCAGGCGCCATCAACAGGCCTGTGGCTCCCAGCCCAGGACTCCAGATCCCAGGGGAAGGAGTCATCCCTTCACTAGACTCAAGCACTGGTGACTTGGAAAAGTGACAGCATCTCTCCCTTCCACTCCCATACATGCTTTTAAAAAAATATCTTTTTCTTAAGGAAAATTTGAAACATTCACAAAAGTAGACAGAAGAGTACAGTAAGTCCCCATATACGTTTCATTCATTTCTGACACCATTCCTGTTCTCACATTTTTGATTCATCTGCTCTTTCCACCACTTAAAAATTTTTTTTGCTGGTATATTTTAAGGCTGTTAGTATCCTCTCATTTGTAAAAACTTCAGTATGTAGGCCTAATTTATGTATTGTATATACGTAACTCTTAAAAATATACGTATATAACATAAAAACTTTTCCTTAATATTTAAAATGCAGTCAATATTCAACTTCCCATTGCCTCAAAAATATCTTTTCACACTTGATTTGTTCAAATCACATTAAATGCACTTTGCAGCCTCGTCATCACACTCTTATTTCCAAACTGCTTTGCCTGTTTCTTAATAAACATCAAGTTTTCCCCAAGCTATCTCCCCACCTGTCTCACTTAAAAAGTCTCACCCAAATAGCAATGTATTATGTAAGCAGATACTTGAACAACAGGAAACAACATCCATCATTATTTAACCAAGGCAGTGAAACACCCTAACAAGAACACTATACTAATATGCCTATTTTCGTAAGTAAACAGGTCGCTCCAATCTAATATTCATGTTCTAAGCTTTAAGCTTTTCCGAAGTGATCTATGGTTCAATTCTCTTCAAAATCACAGGGAACAAGGTTAGCCATCCTTCTAAGAAATATTTTACATGAAACCTATAGATGTGTAATGGTGCAGTAGGCACAACATTGTTAAATATATATATATTTCCTTGACCTCAATGCCCTAAATGATGGGAAAATCCGAGTGGATATAGCAAACGATGATATACTTATCACCAAACCTATCTGGAAACAAACTCTATGAGAAATATCACCTTGGCTCATTGTCAGACGCAAGAGTGACTTACCGCAACCAAAAAGCAGACAAAAGCGTGTCACGCTCTGCCCATTCCTAAGTCACTGCCTCTTGATTTTAACTCTTCACCCAACAAAGTCAAGGGAAGAGTCTGAGTACCTCTACCTCTTGGCAAAGCCTAGGTGAACGCTGAGAGTGGGCCCCAGGCCCTCCCCGACATCTCCCCCTTTTTGTTCACCACTGTATCTCCAGGACCTAGAGGCCTGGCACACAGTAGGTGCTCTGTTGAGTGAAGGAATTGATTTCATGGAGGGATGTGGGTAGTGTTCATCGTAGGAGCAGAAGGACAAAGCGCAGTGGACTAGATTGCATTATTGCACTGCTTAAGTCAGGCGGCGTAAAAGGAATGCTCATCATGAGATATGAAAGCTTTTCAACAGATTAGAATTTGGTACCTACAAGTAGAATTCTACATGTACGCTGTCCTCTGTGGTGACAAGGAAGGGAACAATGCCAGACACAGGGCCAGGAGCTTCCCAGCACTGTCTGGCCAGGGCTGTCGGAACCCCTGAGGTGGGTCTGGTTCTTGTTTCAGAGCAGGACGAGGGGACAGGGTGGTGTGGAGGCCTGAGATCACCCCCACAAGCAGGCAGCATGTTTACCTGCTCAGTCACCCTTCTTCCCTCAATTTATCTGCCTATAAAGCAAGAATTTAAGTTGGTTCCAGAAGCAGACTTCCCCCAAACTCCTTTGCCTATCACTTTGTGGCCAGGAAAAAATGCAAACAAGAACACTTCCTAGGAAGAAGTTCCATGAAGTAAATAAGGCAGGGTAAGAGGGGGACGGTGAGCAGTGAGGGGGCTGCACTTTAGACAGAGTGGTCTAAATTAGGGACTGAATTAGCCATATAGTTCAGAAATTCATGTACGGACTATAGTAGGTCAAAGTTAATTTTAAATTGTCAGTGATGAAAAAGCAACCGGTTTATATAATGCTCTCTTTCCAACTCAAATATCACGTACAAATTGCATTCTTTTAGCATATGCCAGAAATCTGTCATTATACAATGGCTTAACAAGTGTGACACAAGATACTACCACTTTCTCTACAGAAACAAAGACCTGCCAGAAACCCGGCCTTGTTTTAACTATTACCTCAGCACCTATTGTGCTCCTCGGTGACAGCCTTCATAAGACAGGTCCAGCCTCAAGAGCCTGTGATGCACGATCCTGGCTAACAAATCAGATTCTTTGTTTTTTGAGGAAAAATTCTTAAAAATTCGAACTACTGAGGTAGATCTGCTTCCAAATAATATTAGCATAGTCATAAAATATATACAAGGTATAACACATGCCGAACAATAATTATTTTTATCCTAAAGCAGAGGCTGGCAAATTTTTTTCTGTAAAAGACTAGATAAATACTTTAGGCTTTGTGGGCCAAATTTGATGTCTGTGGCCTACCACTGCTTGTTGTTGTAAACAACCCTTTCAAAATATAAAAACCATTCCAGGCGGTAGTCCATATAAAAACAGGTCACAGGCCACAGGCCACAGATCTGGAACATCCTAAAGTAAAAACAGTTATTTACAGTAACAATTACATGACAGTTTTGGGATACAGACAGTTTAAGCTGATCTTCTCTCAAGCCCAAAAATAGAAAAGAACATTAGGACACTGAAAGCCACTTCAAACTTAACACAAAGGTAATCAAAATCTGATCTATTGGCTATTACAGTTTTGATTTTTCAAGCAGTATTTTTAAATAAACAACGAGGTTTCTTTTATCAATAAAAGCTGGGTTACGGTCAGAAACATTTCATTTTGCTTTTAAGGATAGTTTTCTCAAAACCTAAGATAAAAAAGAGAATTATTCTGTTAATGCAGTTCTCCATTTATTTTGAAACATTATTCCCATTTACCTACAGGTGTTAAAAGGGGCTTAGAGAATGGAATGCAAATTATAATCAGAGGAAAATAAAACTGACCACTGTGGCTGCCTTAAATGACCTCTGCCCTTGTACACTGGTGAGTTCCTATGCATCCCTCCACACCCTCTGAAGCACCTCACCAGCTGGGAGGCCTTCCCTGGCTCTCCAGGGAAGACAGCACACTGCATCTTCCCTATGTACCTCTAAGGCCACACTTATACTGCACTACAGTTCTTTGTTTCCATATCTGACTCCTATTAGACTGAGAGTCCATTAAAGGCAAAAATCTATCATACTTATTTTTATAGTCCCAGCACCTGGCACATAATGGCACATACTGGGGCTTCAACAAATAAGGAAGGAACCCATCTGACCTACCAGGGAATTCTGATAACTAAAACATATAGACAATGAAAAGAAGATAAAAGTTCTAGTGTTCCCTTTTCCTGAATAACCCAAATGTTTCACACCGCTCTTTTCCTTAGAAGGCCCATTGACAAACTTTACCTGGTTTATGGCAACGCGGGAACTGAAATCCTAGGTTTTAGCTACAGGTTACACTGAAAAGTTTGTAAAACAAATTTACAGGGGAAAAAATACATAGTATTTGTAAATTCATAAAATTTATTTGTAAAATACATATTTCTTATAAATACATACAAGAAATATACATAAAGCTTATAGCACCTCAAGACAAACTGTTTGGATTTCATAGACATAAAAGCTTTAACTCAGGGTCTTTTAGGTAACATTCTTTTCATTTAAAACCTTCACTCCCATTCTGTACTCCCAGATGACAAAACTGAGATTCACAGAAGCTAAATGGTTTGCTAAAGTACAGGGTAAGTAGTAAACTACTTGTGAAACTATTCTTTTTTGGTTCTTTGCTTTTTTTATTTGGAAAAATATTGAGTATTTCATTTTAGTCAAAAGTCTCTAAGTCACATTATAACAATGTTGTGTTTTCTTTCTTTAAACAAGCTATTTACAGAAGTCTAAAATAAGATCTCTATTCTTTCTGTCCATAGGTATGGGTGGTAAGTTGGTTAGAAGGAAAATAATTCAACCTTCTGGGCTCATCTATTACTATTACATGTTTGTTACTAGCGACAAACACACATTTAGTGCTTAAATTAAAGCTGATTGGAGGAGCTAAGGAATCCCTTGTCACTACTGAAATGACATAAAATATAAAGGACAGCTCAAGCTGTATTCATGGATTTTGAAAGCAGACTGAATTTTACTGCTTCAGATTAGAGTTGAGATGTCTATATATTGTAAGAAAGCAGACATACTGAATCATCCTGGGCCTCATATAAATGGTCAAAGTTTAAGATAAAAAAATTCAGAAAGAATTAGGATAATTCAGTAATACTGATATTGTTTTCCTTTCTCAGACTATATGTAATATTAAAATTATTCAAAATATTGTTAGCAATCACAGCATCACTATTTAGGAGAGTAGTGAACAAGACTAGTGTAGAAGGACAAGGGAGAAAAGAAGAGGCAAGAGGAACAGGAGCTTTCCTTTCCTCCCTGCTGTCTAGTAGAAAATGTTGGCTTCTTTTCCCCTTTAAAAACAAAGCCAGCCAAAGTTTGGGAGCCCACTGGCCCTGCCAAGTTAAGCTCTGCCACTGGACTCCTGCAGAGAGAAGTGCAAATCAGAGAGTCTAGGGGACATCTTGGCTGGTCTGGTTTTGCTGGGGTTTGATACCCATCCAGCTGTCTCCTTTTCCCCACTCCAGTTCCAAACACCGACGGTGGCACCCATGGTGTTTCAGCCGGAACTCTAAGAAGGAGGGGACCGTGTCCTACTCCCAAGCCTGGGAGAGCATCCGCCTGAACGGGTGCTCTGGAACCGTACTGGCCTTCGCTGCTCCTGAATACACCGCAGGCTCCGGCCTGCGCTCACACACAGCCACCAGGATCGACCCCATCAGGAGGGCCTCACTGCACTGTGGAATCCAAGGAAAGGGATATATAAAAACTGCTGTTTTCCAGTGAAATCAGCAGTTCCCAAACTCCGAGGTGCACTAGAGCCATCTGGGAAGCTTACTGAAAGCACAGGTACCCAGCCCTTCCTGACAGTGCAAGCAGGGAGTCAGCAGCACCGCAGGGGCCCCAGGAGTCTTTAAGTCTTCGGACAATTTCGTTCAGTTTGAGAACACTGTACTAAATTAATCATAACTTCTGACTTCAAGTGTGTACACAGTATATGTATACTATCAGAAACAGATGCTGTTGGATTACTTTTAGTTTATGTGGATTTAAAAATACCACAGTTTACGAAGTGTGGTATTTTTATGTATCTTGGAGGCGGTGGTCATAAGGACAAAAGAAGGCAAGGACTCCTGACATCAGTCACAGTCACAAATTTATTTACAGCACATATAAATCAAACTTGCAACCTGCCCTCCCACACATGGTCCTTTTCCAGGTTCCTTATCTCTGTGAGTGGCACCACCGTCCACCCAGTTATGCAAGTCAGACACCAGAAATCAGCACAGACCCGCCCTCTGCCTCTGCACATACAGCCCATCACCAGCCAAGTCCTGGCAGGTCCACCTCCCAGGGAGCTCCCACATCCATCCACTGCCCTCCATTTGCACCACCACAATCCAAGCTACTGCCACCTCTTACTGCACTGCTCTACTTACTAGTCTACCATATCTCTGCCTCCTATCGATTCCACATTGCAATTGCAGTGACCTTTCCGAAGACAAATCTGATCAGGCCGCTCTTTCCAGTCAAAACCCTTCAGTGCCTCCCCCTGAGTTAAGCCTCTAAATGCCCGGGTATGGTCTACAAGACCCTGCAAAGCTGGCCTGTTCTTCTCTCTAGCTATACCAGTCTTCATCTGGAACCCTAAACTCATCCTACAGCCTCCCACTACAGGGCCTCTGCACAAGCTCTTCCCCCTCCTGGTCTGTTATGTTCCCTGCCTCCCTCCTTCACCTAGTGACACCCCCCCACTTCATTCTCTAATTGCTCAGCAGTCACACCTCAAGGGTGCCCTCCTGACCTCCCTGATTAGCATTCCCTCCAACCACCACCACCATCACCACTACACACACATCATTATATACCCGAGTTACTCTAGAATTACTGTCTGTCCCCCTCATCAGACTGTAAACCCATGACGACAGGAGCTATTTCTGTGTCTACTCAACTAGTGGATGAATGCACAATAGACTTATTGTGCCTTACTGTGCAATGATGACAAATGACTAATCCTAGCCAGCACTTTTCTCTGCCACGTGGGAAAATCCTATCTACCTAAGTCACCATCTGCCCATGGTGAAGGAGGAGGGGTGTACAGAAAACAGATCCATGTGTCCTCCTCAACTGGTGAGGGCATGGAAAATCTATCTGTATATTCGGTAAATTCTGTGCCTGTTAAAATATTTAGTGGATGAAGATTGGAGACTGACGAGAATTAGGCTTGAGATGGATTAATGATTGTACATTGAGCGTTGACCCCCCTATACTGAATTTTATTGTTGTTAACAACCATTTGATCAATAAATATGAGAGATGCCCTCTCAAAAAAAAAAAAAAAAAAAGCCTTTTGGGGAAGAGAGAAAAAATTAAAAAAAATAAAAAATAAAAATAAAAAATATTTAGTGGATGGTATTTTGTGTAACCTTATGAGTTGCATGCCACCAGCAGCCCCACTTTATAGACAAGAAAACTACAGCAAGAAGTTAAGAAACATGGACTTATTTATTCCACACCTAGGTATATACCCAAGAGGAAAAAAATTAGTGGAAAGGGCTCTATATTCCCAAAAAGAGGCAACATAATCTCAGAAATTACCTTAACATTTTGACAAAGGGCAGAATTTTGAACATACTTTCAGAGCTTTCCTACTGAAGGGACAATCTACTTTTGTATTAGAAACTCCCATTTCAACACTTAGAGATGAAGGTCTAAAGCACACACTGGTGCCCCTTAAAGGCAGTTGAGCTCTAAACACCTCAGAAATCAGATCCGAGAGAGCACGGCCGTGCGCAGAACACCCTGTCTGCTTCTAAGCTTGCCTGCAGTGGTTTTCCTTTCCCACGTCCCCTGCCTCCTTCCCAAGGCCCAGGCCTCCTTTCCAACACAATGAAGAAAGCAAATGGGGAAGGGAGAAAGGAGGAAGGGAGCCCACACACAGGGTCACCCTCAGCTGCACCTTTGAGCACAAGGACTGCTCCCTGAGCATAAACCCCCATGCCTCTCCCCAGAGGAGAGGGACCCACAGGCAGAGCAGACCAGCCAAGCAGAGGGTGTACTGCCTTCTGGACCTCAAATCCTCCTCCTTGGAAGTCTACCAGTCACACATGAACGTAGGGCTGCAAGCAGCTGTGGGGAAAGCAAAGCCAGGCAACAGTCCCTCCCCAGGAGCGCCTAGGCAGATCAAATCCTACCACAGGCCTCAAACGCAAGCAGCGGAAGCACTGTTGCTCAATAAGCCCATCCATTTCCCCATGGGACGGTTTTCCCCTTCAATGTGCTGCACTTTACATAAGCCTCCTTCCCTCTTTGTTGGCTCTCAGAAGGTTCTCCAGGCCCTACTTCAGCATCTGCATACGTCTGCGCTTGGGTCCCAGACTGCAAGCATCCTGAGGACAAGATCTGTCTCACCCACCTGTGCCAGTTCCCTGGGCTTGGTACCTGGCGTGTGCAGGGCAGACGCTTGCTGAATGAGTGAACACTCAGTTTTTTTTTTTTTATCAAATGGTGATTTGGGAAGCAGCATGAAGAGAAAAACCAGCAAATAAATATTATTTCATTTACACTGCTTTAGAAATAAAGGTGTCTACTTACTCAGTTTAGCCATACCAATCAAAATATTTTTCCCTGCAGAATTCAAGGAATCAGGTGGATGTCCCAATCACCAACTATTCAGATGTATCTATCTTCATCAGTAAATGTTTGCCCCTCAGTCCTGTTACTAAACTTCAAATCACAGGAAGCACAATTCTTAGCTTGGCCTTGAGTAATGAGAATCAATTACCCTTTGCTTAAAAGATACATCTATGGAGCTTTATTAGTGGATGCTTCAGCTGAACTCCTGCTGAGGCAGCAAGCAGCAGTAACAACAAAAACAGCCTTAGAGGTACCATATCAAAATGTGTGCAGTCCCTTATGCTCTTCTCAGTGACTTGTGGGGTGGCCCTAATACAACTCATGTGAAGAAAGGCTTAAATGTATTTATTTTACAAGGCAAAATCTCCAAGACCCTCCCCCACTAAAAAGGGGGCAGGTAGTAATTTCCTATAGCAAATAGCTGTGGCTCACCTAAAAGGTGACCTCTCAATACTGTTTGAAAATTACAGCCATAGATATTAAATAAAATAGCCTCACAACGTTACTCTGGTTAAGGGGATTCTAACATACGAAGTGATGGCTATGATTCTTCCTTAACAGTTTAACAATTATCTTCACTTTGTCCAAAGAATATTTTCTAACTTTCTGATCCATCATTAAAAAAGTGAAACCTTTAAAGAAAAATGAAATTAAAACATACCTGCCCTAAGAAATAAAAAGAGAGCCTTATAAAGGAAGGGAATTCTGACACATCCTCTAACATTGGTGAACCCCTGAGGACATCTCACTGTGTAAAATAAGCCAGTCACCAAAGGATAAATACTGTGTGATTCCACTCACATGACGGACCCAGTGTCTTCAAATTCGTAAGACAGAAAGGAGAAGGGTGGCTGCCAGGGGCTGGGGAGAGGGGACTGGGGCATTAATGTTTCATGGGTACACAGTTTCAGTTTGGAAAGATGAAAAAGTTCTGTAGATGGATGGTCACCACCATCTGAATATACTTAATGCTGCTGAACTGTATAATTAAAAATGGTGAAGAAAACTGTGTATTTTATTACCAAAAAACCCCCCAAAACCCCACCATAAAAATTATTTTAAAAATTGCAGTTTGTTAAGAGAAATGAGTAAGAAAAGTAGCAACTGGGAACTCGTTTACGGACTTTTTTCTGAGTGGTATCTTAATAGCTGAACTCTGCATCTTTTGTTTTAATGAAATAACGAGAACCACCCCTATGGTAACCTCTGGTCCAGTGCTCTGCATAAGGTTGCATGGGGTTTTGTCCTGAGGAAGGGCTTGTAGATGGGTCACACAAGCATTTTATATCACAGGCCTTGTAAAGCCTGGATGGCATGTGCTGCTTCCAAGTCTGAAATGAAAACAAGAATTTTGTGTAGGAAAAGAATTTTCCGCCTCATGAATGAATCATTTGGATGATGTAATTTAGGCAAAGACTATATTGGCTTCTGTATCTTGTAGTGTATTAACATAGTAACTTATTCAACCTAACAAATTAAGGGTTCCTTAATAAAGAACTCCTTTTAGAGAATCTAAAATTTAACGGCAGAAAAAGCACATAAGCATGGACTATAGACTAAGCTTGTTCAAAAACCTAGAATTCCGTATGTATCTTTCATTGCAATTTTTAATGAATCCAGACATTTTCTCAACTGGGATTCAGAACTCAAAATTTTTTTAATCCTCTCCTCAACATTTAGTCACCAGGGCACCTGTGTTAAAACAGAATATAAAGAAGTTTTCAAGAAAAACCAGTCTGAAAATCTGCCTTGGTCCCACAATTTAAATCAAATCTGAAACACCCCAGGCCTAGTAAGCAATCTAACCAAGAAGGCAACATAATCAGATTCGGGGGGCGGGGGTGGGGGGCAACAGAGGTGCAGGCACAGCAGCCCTTTATTCTGCTGGTGTTTGTGATGTGTGCCGAGTGCACGATCAGAGGGAGCCCAAGGCGCCTTCCCATCAAACCCCAGGGCTGCCTTGTCTGCAATTCAAGTCCATTACTAAACCTCTTTCGGAGAGGAATCCTGCTGCCACCAGCAAATTCCCGGGTTAACAGAGCACGGCTTCACAGGCCTGGGGTAAAATGGACTGGAACGAAGCTGCCCGTCAGAAAGACAGCGTTCCTCTGCCAGGTGGCCTTTAAAGCACCCAAGGAATATTTGGGGTGCATTTGGTTCCGATTCTTTTGGCCGGACTCGGAATTGGTGTATGTCGTCCGAAGCCACCTGACCCTCCTGCGACTTAGACAACTTTTCTTTTTACGAAACTTCCAAGTTGCAATAGAATACACTTTTTAAACGGACGGAAGCCCTGTAAAAGGATTTTCTAACTTTTATTTATATAAAACCGAAACTCCTGGTAGGGGGAGGGGGCTCACCAAAGGCTGCTGGTAGAGCGAAAAGCATCCTGATCTGTGCTTTCTTCAAGAGTTCCACAAAAGGACCAACAAATAACAAAGGGGGGAAACAATTCCCTACCCCTGCCCTGAGGTTCGCCTGACAAAGAATCCCAAGCACCGCGCCCAGGTAACTGCGCCGGAAAATGCAGCCGGAAGCACCCGACCCAGCCCAGAAACTGGGCTACTCACTGGTTTCGGCATTTTCGGTTCCTGGTCGGTTTTCCTCAGTCCTCCGGAAATACAGCTCTCCAGCCGCTGAGACTCCTCCCGACCTGTGGGCAGAGCACAGCCCGTACAGCGAACAGCCTCCGCCGCGCCCGGACTCACGGCGCCCGCACCGCGCGCGGCTGCTTAAGAACCGGCCGGGCGGGCGCCGGGATGAGTCACCGCCCAGCCTGCAATTACCGCGGGCCGGGCGGGCCCCGCGGGGAGGGGCGTGGGGGCCGGCGGGGGTCGGGGGGCCGGCGGGGAGGGCTCTGGGGCTGGAGGCCGGGAGCGCGGAGGCGCGCGCGGGCCCGGGACGGCGGGAAGGGGCCTGGCGGGAGGCCCGGCTGGGAGGGGGCCGAGGCGGGGCCCCACCGAGGCAGCTCGCGGGGCTCCCAGGAAGCCAGCCGGCAGCCCAGCAGACAGCGAGTTTCACTTTGTGAAGCAACCGTTTGCCTCAGCGCTGAAACCGCAACCGTCAAGCCTTTGAGAAACACTTTAAAAACTGCACCCGCCCGGGAGGGGCCGAGGGCAGACGGGCCGCGCGAGGCCGGCGGGGCGCGAGCAGGGGGCGCGCCCACGCAGCCCGGGGGCCGCGGGCACTGCCGGAGGGGGACCCCAGGGGAAGGTCGCGCCGCAGCCGGGGCGCCCGCGCCGGCAGGTTCAGCCTCGCCTGCAGTGTATTTGCTGAGAACGCGAGAAGCGTGCGCAGAGACCCCAGGACCCGGCCCGGCGGGCGGCGGGGCGGGCCCGGATCCCTTCGGGGACCACCGGCCGGGGGTGGCGTGTGGACCGCCCCTCGGCTGGGCCGGCGCCGCCACACCTGTCGTCCTGTCCCGGTCACTGCCGCCTCCGCGGAGAGCGCAGCGCGAAGCCACGGACCGAGCAGACCCCCTCCGCCCGCCGACCCCGGCCGCGAGCCCGGCTCACCCGCGCGCCGCAGAGGACCGTTGCGCTCCCGGCTGCCGGCGCGTCCGTCACTGCGCTCGCGGCCCGCGCTGCCGAGACTTCCCGGCGGGGCGGGGTCCCGGGGCCGCGCCCCTCTCCGTCCCGCCCGCCAGACCTGCGAAGTGCGCCCGGCGAGTAAGATGGCTGCGACCGCCGCCCGCACCCGAGGGCGCCCCCAGCCTGGCTCCCCGCCCCCCACGCCGCGCCCCGGCCCGGCTCGCCCAGACCAGACGCCCCCACCACGCGCTGCTGCCTCTCCATGTCCAAAAAACCTTTGCCTCTTCGCTCCTGTCCCCTTGCCCTTGGAGAACTTTGCCGAATCTGGTCCTGATTGCAGATGGAAGGTGTGAGATTGCTCCATCGCGAACCGAGGGAAATCAAGAAAATGTGGATAAGCCTGGAGGAGCCAGAGGCCGTAGGGCAGGTGCTAGGCCATTTTGGGGTGGCTCTGCCCGCGTAGCCGAGACCGAGGTGGCGTTGTGAGAGTTAGGGCCTGGGTTGCTGCTCCCGGCGCACGTGGCTGCCAGCCAACCGGTCGGATTCGGTGGAGGACAAGAAAGAAGACGCCCCATCGCCGAAGGCTCTGGTTAAAGGATACATTTGTGATCTCGTTTGACTTGACTAACACAAAGCTACAGTAAAATTTCCATAGGGGGAATTTCTGGAATTATTTTTAATATTTTTTGCAAATGGTTCTCAAGAGGAATTTTTAAAAACACACAAAAACACGTGGACTTTGGTGGCAAGTAAGATTTGTTGCACGTGATAAAGAGAGCTAAGCTAGAGCAGTGGTTCTCCAAGCGAGCTTCCCAGGCTAGCAGCATCAGCTTCATCTGGGAAATTGCAGAAATGGAAATTCACAGGTACAGCCCCAGCACCTAAGGAATGAGAAACTCCAGACTGGGGCCCAGCAATCTAGATCTTCAAGCCCTCCAGGTGATTGTGATGTAGGCTAAGGGTTGAGACCACAGCTTGTCCTGAATTCCTCTGCTGAGCTCAACATTAACTCCTTGTGTGAGCTGAGCGGGTTATTTCACCCCTTTGTACTTCAGTTTTCCCATTTGTAAAATGGTATAATTCTGGCAACTGATTGCATAGGGTTGTCACCAGGATTAGAGTTAATACAGGTCCAGTGCCTAGACCAATGTCTGGCACAAAGTAAGCACTCAAATCTGTCCTGGTACAGAGAGTAACCAGTTGCTTTGAGCAAAGATTCAGTCTTCTACTTTGCAGAATGGAGATACTGGTAGCACCTCCTACATGAGCTTGTAGGGATTAAATGAGATAATATATGCAAAGTGCTTAGCACAGTGCCTGCCCCCTGGTAATGCCTAACCTGTCCTAAGGACTGACTGTCTCTGCGATACTCTTGTCCTGTGACCTGTAACTGTCTCCCAGCTGCAGGCCCAGGGCATTTCAGAGGTCCAGGCAAGGAGGGAGGCCTTTTCTGAGATTTTGTCCTGTGCTCTGGCAAGTATGTTCCCTCTGAAAGACTGTCTGTTTTATTGAAATGAAGATGGAAACAGCAGTAGGGAGTAAACTATGGGAGATACTTGAGTAACCTGCAGTGATAATGGTTCAGACTGGACAGATCACTCCTAGCTCTGTGTCCCCTCCTGATCACTGCCTGAAACCTTGTTAGCCATTTGTGGTCCCCAACTCTGCAGGTAGGATAGGCCTTTAATCTAATTTGTATCTGGCCCTGTTCATAGTTACTGTCTTCTAAACTGGATGTTGAAATAGCACTGGCCCAAGACCTTCTGGAGCATTTCTGAAATTTAACCTTCAGGGGAATGCTGGAAAATGATCTGGCTTATGGAGATTGGTAAAAATGAAAAGATCAGAAGCAAACAGGTTTCAGAAGCAAACAGAGCTGTCTTGAGTTCTGGTTCTAGCATTTACAAGCTTGGGCACTTTGGGCAAAGTCTCCTAACCTGACCCAGTTCTCACCTCTTCTTCCATATAATGAAGATAATAATATTTATTTAATTGTGTTTTTCATGGTGTTCTTGTGTCACAGATGTGTCATATAATAGGAGCATTTACTCAAATTTGACTTATACTTTTTTTGCATAAGATAGAATAGTATAGAGTCATACTTTGCATTTGCATTCATCCTATGCTTATATACTTTAAGCTTTGTACTATTTTACAGGGTTATTTCCACTCTTCCAGAAAAAACATTTATACTGAAATCTTACAAGTGTCTTAAGAGGATTTTCCATGGATCATTTGTTTTCACCTGACCAAACCTTACCCCCTCCCCAGCCCTTCCCCTCCAACACATGTAGAAGACTGAACTCCAAGCAGTCTATACAGATTGCTTAGTGGGACAGTGGTAACTGAAGCTTTGGTGTGCATGAGAATAACTCATGCAGCCCCCTCTAGGAATCACGGGGCAGTAAGAGTCAGGTGAACCCTGGGATCTATGTCTTTAACAAGTTCCTGGGTGAGTCTGTGGTACCCCAAATTTTGAGAACCACTGACTTGGTGTGTGGCAGGACCCCAACAAATACTGCATACCTTGCCTCTCCCTTCACCCTTTTTGTGAAGTCATCCCGTTTTGTAAGACATGGTTTTGTTCACATTTGATAATCAATGCCGCCCAAGGAAGGGAGGAAGCCTGGAGCTCCGAGCCCCGGATGCCGTTCCCTGCTCTCTGCGATGGCGCCATCGGCTTTCAGTGCCTGGCTCCTCGTTTCAGGTTGTCAGTTTCTCAGCTAAACTAGAAAATCATGTCTACCCATGAGCTGCTGAAATGCTCTTGGTAGACTGCCTGGAGTTCGTCAGACAAGGTTCCACTAAAGTGAGGCAGGGCCACCCTTGCGGTGGCTTTAGACACAGTGACAAGGACCAGGACTCTCACACAGAACACACACATCCCCTCACTGCAGGCTACCTATCAGACCACCTGGGAGCCCATCTCCACACTAGGGCCAGATTGGTCTCACCCTGTAGAAAAAGGTCACAAGTAGTGTGACAATCTCTAGTCTCCATCACTTGAAAAGAATAGGCAATAGGGAAACATAGGGTACCCTTGGCAAGGCAAGGACTTGGGTTATTTTTTAGGGCTCAATAACCTTGGTGAAAACTCAGGACAGTGGGTGAAAAGGCAAAAGAATGAATAAAAACTCAGACGGCTAGAGAGGTAGCCACTCTGCACTGGGCCTAGAAATCATTTAGATGAGTCTTCACAGGGCACTAAACTAGAGGGAGCCTCTTGACACCATTTTGATGGTATAACTTACATACCATGGGTTCACTAAGGAGAATTCTGGCCACTAGGTGTTCTATTTGAATTGTTTCCTTGGTTTATTAAAAAATTTGCATAAATAGCTTTACTAGGTTTTATGTAAAAGAGTACTAATGATCACACAACTAATTTGACCGATGAAACTCCAAATAGCATAGCTTCTATTATAATTTCTCTTAATTCTGATCATTTATGAGTTTTTCTGAAAAAAAATTTCTTCTAACTTAAAAGCACATTGTATGACGACCTCAATGGGACCTTGAATGTCACCATCTATTCTGATGCCCAGATTTCACAGAGGAGATGGAATTCACTGTCCCACTCCTGCACCCACATTTCTCTCGTCAAGATTGCAGTGACCTCTGTCTTGCTGTATCCAGGGGACAACCTTCTCTGCCTCATCTTATCTTTCTAAAGCAGCAGCCTCCACCAAATGTAACAGTGCCTGGGAACATTCTCTTCTTACTGTCTCTGTTGTCCCCTCTCCTCTTCTCTGGTTCCTCCCCCAAACCCTCTCACCAAGACTTAGCTCAGAGCTCATTCCTGGGCCTTTATCTATGTACACTCTTTTCCTAGGTCATCTCGTCCAATCCCAAGGCTTAAATAACATCTCTAGCCCTGACCTTTCCCCCAAGCTACAATTCTTCATTTCCTTTCTCCAGTATTCTTGATTTTTGAGAACTGCTCCCCTCCCAGCCTTCTCCTTCTTAGCCAACAGCACCACCATTTGCCCTGGTTCTTGGCCCCAAACCTGAGTTCCCCTTCTCTAGACCCCACTTCATCCTCCATGCATGTACATGCAAGCCAGCAGATTTAACAGCCCCATTTCAGAAGATGCTGGATCGTGTCTCCTCCCTGCCAGCAGGTTTGGAATAAAATTCACACCCGCTCCTTGGCCCTGCGCAGTCTGGCTCACGCCTGCTTCTCCAGCGGCACCTCCTACCAGTCCCTGGGCCAGCTCTGCTCCAGCTGCCTGAGTTTTTGTTCTGTGAATGCATCAGCCTGTTTCTGCTGCAGGGGTCCCATACTTGATGTTCCCTCCGCCTGGAATGCACCGCCCCCTAGTCTGCCAGCCGGGCCTTTCCTTGTCTTCTAGGTCTTTGCCCCGCTACTACCTGCTCTCGTGACGTGCCGCGTCTCCCTCACAGCCTTTCTCCTGACTTGTCGCTCTCACAGCCCTCAGCCCTCTGTGTAGTCTTGCTTGTCTGCATCTGTGTTTTCTGTCTCCTCCACAAGAACTGAAGCTCCTGTCTATCTGGTTCACTGCTGGGCTCTCAGCAGCTGAGACGGTGCCTGGTCCCTAGCAGATGTTCTGTGAATACTTGTTGAGTAGATGAAGTGAGTCAACACTGCTAGTTCGTACCCAAGCCAGTGCACTCATGTTAGTTTTCCTTCCATACGCCTTACTGTTGTCCTCCGGATTGCTAACCATGGGGACACTTAACTTACCTAGATCCAAGCTGTACGCAACACCATTGAAAACCAGATGACAGAGAAAAAAAGAAATGTGTAAAAAAAGTCTACTTAGGGCCTTCCTAGGTTTCCCTTAATTCCAATTTTAGTTGGGATTTTAATAAGTTTGCTTAGCTCTTTTACCAGGATACAGCAGATTCGGAGGGAGGGTGCAAGGTACAAGCTGACGCCGTAACAACTGTGAGAAGCAGTGCTTGACAGCAAAGAGGCAGAAGAATTAGAACAGAACAGACAGGAACTCAAAGTCCAGCCGGCTGGGTCCACACAGCCCGGGGAGAGCTGACTGCAATTCCACAGGAGCCCCGAGGGCACAAAATAGAGCCCAGGGCATTGACAGCTGTTCATATTGACCACTTTCTCAGGAAAGGGGTTTATTTATGACTCCTCTATACTGTCAGAAAGCTTTTTTTTCTTTCAATTCAAAACAATTATAAAGTGTTTTAAATCTTCAGAAAATAATTCAATACACAACTCTGTACCCAGTATCCAAATTTGACATGGTAGTATTTTTTCATGTTATTGTCGGATGAAAGAAAGAGAGAAGAAGAGAGAGAGAGAGAGAGAGACAAGAGAAAAGAAAGAAGAGAGAAAGAATAAAAGAAAGAAAGGAGAGAGAAAAGAGAAGAAAGGATTGGGGGAAGGGAGGGGCAGGGGCAGGAAGGGTGGTGGGGAACAGGGCAGGCAGGGAGGGAGCCGAGCCCCCCCCCCCCACCGCAGCCCTCCGCAGGGGACACCATCCGTTTCTGTGTCTCCTCTCTACAAGACTTAATGTTTTATATGAAAAAAAATCCACTCATGTGAAACAACCAACTCCTAATAAGTAAGTTAGATGTTATTAATTAGGTGTTTGGTTGAGGTATATAAACAATAAACATTTAAAATTCATTATGAATTTTTTTCTTCTTGCTTGCTTGTCAAAAGCAAACTGAATAAAGCAGTTAAGATGCTAGAAAGGCCCAGCATGACACACCTGTCTTAGCAGCTGTGTGGACTGCCATCCACTCCAACTGAACTCCTTGAAGGTAAGGACAGTGTCTTCTGTCCCAGGATCTCAAGTTCCTAGACGGGAACTTGTGCAACATGCAAGCTCGGTGAATATTTATTGGGCTGAATCCAACACACAGTCCTGTATGTTCTCTGTAGTGACTACAAGACCTCATTGAGCACTCGGAGGTCTGGATCCTAGAGATCTGACAAATAAAACTGCAGAATTGCCACTTAAAATTTATAAAAAGAAAGAAAGAAAAGCGGTGTGCTAACAGGGCAAACAAATCCTGTAGCAGGTGATGAATGTTACCTGACCAGCTGGATCTTCCTGAGTCTCTAAAGGACTCACTCTGGAATGAACTCATCTTTAGAACCTCTTGAGCAATGCTTTAGGCTGAAACCACAAACTTCATTTGACAAATATTTATTGAGCTCCTACACCTTATCATGCAAGGGACTATAGTAGGGAGCAAGACAGATGAACCCCATGAAGTTTACACTTCATAAAATGTGGCATTTGGCGGCTTCAGGTTTATCTGACTTCCCATGAGTTTCTATGAAATTCTCATTGTCACTAGGCTAATCCACAATTCCAAACCACCATCTCAGACTGGGTCCTCAAGTGACCCCCACCAAATTGGTTCAGGAACACGTGGACAGGCGGGTGGTACAGTCCAAAGCCAACTGGACAATCTGGAGCTGGGTCCAGCTCTGCCATCACCAGGAATGTCAGCACATCCCTCGGACCACGCAGCAGTCACAAGTGTGAGCAGAACAGGTGGTTCGATTACAGGAAGGAAGCAGCCAGACTATAGGAGTGGGGTCCCAGGAGAGGAAGGGCGGTCCCGAGGGCCAGCAACCCCTCAGCTTCTGCTGATGGCTGTTGCCATGCTAGAACATGGGCCCTATTCTGCCACATGCCTTACTTTCAAGAAAAGCTTGAAACCCTGATTTTACCTGCAATTTCCCAATTCTTAAACATTAGCAATGACCTTAAAGCTTTTTCTGATCACTCTGCAAGCCAGACAAAACATGTCTGTGAGCTGGGCACAGACATCTGCTGCCTTGTTCTCTACAGACTGGTTTTATTATCTGTCATACACATGGGTTAAACCTGGTGCCGTGTGATACCCTCTCAGCTCTAAAGTGCCATCACTGCAGGCATGCCCTTGCACTGCAGGTGACCCTGTGACAGGGGCTGATCTCCGTGTGCCTGGATGGTCACACTTTCTACTTTAGGAATTGTCACAGTTGGTATCAAGGTCTTACACTTAAGGAATGTTCTCGGAAGGGGTCCCTGCACCTGTGTGCTGCTCCTCCCTGGCAGGTCCTCTTGGTGCCGACCGCCCGGTGCCATCCCAAGCCATCCGCCCAACCCCTTGCTCTGCGCATCCTTCCTCATGCACACTCACGTGACAGGACACGGGCCTTCCGGTTTTCTGCACATTTCCTTGCCAGCAGAGCTGTGTTTTGCATGCAGACCAGCAGTGCCCCACCACCTTGCCACGGGCCGACTCCTCTGACTGCTCATCACTGTTGCAGTGGGGCCTGTGCCGGGAGTCCACAGGGACCCCCCAGAACACCATGTGGGTACTGGGCACAGAGCCCTCTCTGCTCCGGGCAGCTTCCTTCTTCCGAGGACTCCTGGTCATCCTTGAGCTCGGTTCTCCACCTGCCGCACACTTGGGGTGTTGGCACACATTTCCTGAGACTTACTTTCATTTTGAAATTATTTTTACGAAAGAAAAAGCAAAGCAGCCCACCCACAATCAAAAAGCTATCTGAGCCCCAGAGTGGAGTCTATAGAGGGGGGTTACAATAAAGCTTTCAAGTTTTTCTCAGTGGTTTCACAGCAGGCCCAGGAGAGGAGCATTATGTTTTAGGCTCCTTCAAACTACAAGTGCCTCTCAGCTCCCTCCCCGAGGCTGTTCCATGCAAGTTGACAAAGAATGATCATGACTCAAGGGTTATTTCAGTGCCATAAATTTCCTGCTTATGTTCTCTGAATGCCTTCAGGAACAAGTGAAACTTTTTATTAAAGATTTTGAGGTACTTTCAGCCAGTGAATCTTACCTCTCTGCCTTTGATCCCTGCAGGGTCTGAGGAGGTCTGGTCTTTGTTCTGCCTGTGGTACCTTGCCCTCTCTCTCCTCCCTCTGCCCCTCCAAACAGCCCCACTCTCTCCTGTCTTCTCTCACTGTCCCCATCAGGAACACCTATCTTCAGCAACTGCATCTTTCCCTGTTTCAAAACACTACTCAGGAATCAAGATTTCCCCTAAAAAGCGAACTGGACTCCATTCTCTATAGATGCTGTACCAACTCTCAAAACATTTAATACTTAAGTGCTCCACATACTTATGTTTATAGTTAGTTCTATCAAAGAGAATTTTTCATTTGTAACAGTGTTTTAATTTCAGACTGGAACTTGGCTATGGCTCCCGGAAGACACTGTCCTTATATCCCGATGTCTACCTCGAGTCTGACGCAGGGCAGGCCTCGATAGACATTTTTATTCCATCAACATAGTGGAATGAACCTTTGTGACTCCCCAAAGCTCTAAGAGTTCTTAGCAAACAGTGGCAACCAAGATGTAGCAATGGGTGGCTCACTGAACATTTATCGTCAGAGACCTCTTACAGAAGATTCTACCTATTATTATTGAGTCCAGATCTTGATATTGCAGTTTTTCCTTTTTATTCCCATTTTCTATTTTCTCATCATCCAAATGTGTTTATTGAATATCTGTTTATATGTGTTTTCTGCAAAATGTGTAGTTTTGTGTACACATAATTTTTATTTTTATAAATGATATGTGTATCTCCATCTGATTCATTTGTTTTCTCTACCTGACACTGCTTTTATTATTCACCCATGTTGCTGTGGGTTCATCTAATCCCTTCCTCTTCACACCTGCATAACCCCTCTGTGGGTATCCGCCACCTGTCACCTGTCCTCCCTCCCAGGATGGACACTCAGTTTAGCTTCATAAATCCACTAATGTTGCACACAGGACCCTGTGAACCTGAGAATTTCACTGGGACATATAACCATGAGAGAAATTGTTGGGTCCTAAGAAGGTGGCCATATAATTGATCATGCAAACAAGGGCACTTTAGAGAAGGAAAAGGAGCATGATTAATAATTATTAATAATAATCAATTATAAATATTAACAATAAAAGGATAATAGGCATAAACCAAGACTGTCTCAGGCACAGAGACATCTGGTCACCCTGGTCAGAGGGGCTGAGTTCTGTGACCTCCCCAGCAGGGCATGGGCCCACAGCTTCACACCCCTCTGCATTTATTTGGTACCATGGCAGTAACTACGACATACCTCATTAATGATTTAATCTGTGTTCCTGTGGTCACTAACATGTTTGAGTGTCTCTACTATGCTTGTTGGCCTTTCGGATTTCCTTATTTGGAGATGTTTCCTTTCCTTTGCTTATTTTTGCTGGGGTTTTCTTGCTGTTTGCAAGAGTTTTCCTGTGTTTTCTAGTTATTAATCCCCAGCTTTAGATATTGCAAATATGTTCTCCATCATCTAGATTAATTTTGTCCTCGGTGTTCTTTCTAATCAAATTCATCAATTTTTTTGCCTTATAGTTTTGAGTTCTTGACATTCAATTTTGTAAGTATTTTCCTTCGCCTATTTCCAAAAAATTCTTCTTCATTTTCTGTTTTGCCTTCCACGTGTAGATCTTTAATTGTCCTGAAGTGCTGTCCACCCTTAACATGGAATCCAGTAGGGATATGTTTGTTTTTTTTCCCTCCATGCAGAGCAGTTTCCCAGCTCATTCGTCTCACGATCCATCCTTCTCCCATTATCTGTGGTGTCCACGTCGTTGTCCATGTCGTCCCCGTGTGCCCCTCGGTGTGCCTGCCTATTCTGTTCTCCTCCACAGGCTTGTGTGTTCTGCTGTCTCACTGTAGTGTGGCTTTGCGGTAAGCGTATCTTAATATTCAATAGGGCACTTTTCCTCTCATTCCTCCTTTTCCAACATGGATCTTCATGAGATCCCACTGTAAATAAATTAATCTCCTAAAGGCCTCTGCTGCTCATGCCCAGAATAGGCTGAGCTACTCCATTTAGATATTTTACCTTAACTTTTGTCTCTTACTATCACGCTTGTTGTTTGAGCACCAAACGTGACAGGTTCCTTACAAATTTTAAATTTAGTTATTAGAATTCATGTTGGATTAAGGGCTCATTTCTACTCAGTTTTAATGGCTGAGAACATTTTCACATAAACCTCTGAAAAAGTGAATGCAGTGTGCTGTGTCATCTGGGAAAGGTGCTTTGGCTGCTAAGGGACCTGGGCACACAGCCCGGACTGTGCCTGGCTTGCCATCGCGTGGATCTCTGGGAGAGCAGCCTAGCCTTCTCTAGAGCCAGTCACTCCGGGAGTGGTACAAAAATCCTTGCTTCCATTCCAAGCCCTCTGCCAGGCAGGCCACAGGTCAGATTACCTCTGAGGGCACTCTGCCTGCCTGGCACTCATGCGGATTGTAAATGGCTGAATCATCCTCAGCTACCTTCCTCTTCCCCCCTTGCCCTCTGGTCTAATCCTTCACAACTCCACTAGTATCCACATCTTCTTTTCCAGCCTGACGCCCAGTGCTATTTTCCCAGCCCAATTTCCAGCCTCCATAGTCCTGTCCCCCTGCTAGAGACACATGGCCCCCACTCACCCTCTGCCAGTCCCAAGGGCCAGAGCGGACTCAACAACTCGGGATTTGGCTCCACAGTATGCATGAGGGAGTCAGGCTGGCTTTGGGCTTCTACTTCCTGTTTGCACATTATACCCAGATCTGGTCATTCATGTAACTGGTCTTTGTTTCCTCACATCTTCACTTAGTAAGTACCAGTCCCATGCATTGAACTGGTCCTGATTATTGGAGACTTATTTTATTTCCTGAGCCTGCATGCCTACGAGGCAATACCTTCTCCAGGCATCCCAACCTTTAAGAACCTGGGTGATACCTTATTCTTTTTATTCTTCCCCTAAGGAATTAGGATCTGGGGGGTGAGGGTCGTACCCCCCCCATGGATCCATTTCCCAGATGCAGATTGCCACAAACGTGAAATCACCTGTTCCACATCCATTCCTCCCAGTCACTCTGAGGGTGAATGTTGATATTCCATTTGCCATGGGGGAGGAGGCCGAGGCTCAAAGGCAGAGTCACTTACCCACAACCTAAGGCCAGAAGGTGCCAGAGCCAGGATTGAAGCCGGACCGTTGAACGGCAAAGCTCTCACTCTATACTCTGCAACAGAGAGGCTGCGGCCCCAGCCCCCATCTCCCTCCCCTGTCCTGCTGTCTCTGTATCTGAAACAGGACAAGGTCACATCGAGGCGCTCAGTACCTCTGTCCTGGACAATCACAATAATTTTCACATTGTTGCCCCTTTATCTGTTCATTTAACCAATGAATATTCACTAAGCACCTGGTCCTGGCAGACACAGCTCCCCCGTGATCCACTTTTCAGCTTAGTATGGATAAAGCAGCCAGAGCTACTGCTTGGATCATGTCATGCTCCTGCTTGTAAACCTTCAGTGCTGTAAGGGCGGGGCCTGCTGGCGCAGCCAGGAAAACCTGGGATCTGGAACCAGGCCATGCATGGGGCCAGACAGGCTGGGCCGCTGGGTGGATCCCACGTGGGAGCGCGCATGTGCATGCAGGAGCTGACTGGACTCATGGAAGGTCCAGGGCCAGATGCCAGGTCAGAGGAAGGACTCAGGTCTCTCTGAGGGGACTGGCAAATGAATGAGGGTCCGGCCCCAGGCTTCGAGACCCTGCTGGGGAGACCTGGCTAGGCTACTAGACCGACAGTATAATGGGGAGCAGGGTGGCTCTGTCATAAAGACAGGCAGAAGTGGGTAGATCTCAGCTGCTTAGTGTCCCGTCCAGCAGAGGAAGATCTGCTTCATGGAAAGATGGATCCTGGGCTCAGAGGAGACAACTTGGGCCTTTCAGTAACGGGGTACGAGGAAACACAGGGAGCAACACAGCCTGACAACTGCCCCCAGCCCCAGTCCC
Organism: Manis javanica; assembly: GCF_040802235.1. Classification (NCBI taxonomy): domain Eukaryota; kingdom Metazoa; phylum Chordata; class Mammalia; order Pholidota; family Manidae; genus Manis; species Manis javanica. The sequence continues at coordinate 73,103,391 of NC_133168.1, forward strand.
CACTCATCTCCCCTGCAGCCCCGCTGCATGCACACAGGCCTCTTCCCTCCCAGACCTGCCAGGCGGCCGTAGCCCTATGCCTGAACTCCCACGGCCCTGCGTGCCCCTCATTCCCTGTGCACCCGCCTGTCACTTCCTGAAACTGACTTATCCTTTATAACTACGTGCTAAGGCAGAAGTGGTCTTTTTCCTTTTCCAGGCTCTCCAGTCTGTTTCCCTGAGTGACAGACACATTCCTATTATACTTGCTGTCTATCTCTACTAAAACTCTTCATTTCGCCTAGTCTATTATTTTCCTGGCACTGCTCTAACAAAGTAACACAGACTTGGTGGCTTGAAACAATAGAATTATACTGTTCCACGGCTCTGGAGGCCAGAAGGCTGAAAGCAAGGCCCCGGCAGAGCTGCCCCCCAGAGACTTTAGGGTGGGAACCTTCCTGGCCTCTTCCAGCTCCTGGTGGCCCCAGGCATTCCTTGGCTTGTGGCCACATTCCTGCAGGCTCTGCCTTGTCATCATTTGGCTACCTTCTCTGTCTCTGTTCTCCACACAAGACAGAGGGCTCATTCTACGTCAATCTGACCTCATCTTACTTTATGTGATTGCATCTGCTATAACCCCATTTCCAGATAAAGTCACATTCTGAGGTATGAGGGATTAGGACTTCAATATATCTTTTTGGGGACACAACCAACCTGTTACAGCTGGTGTGAGGTTAGCTATATGCAGGCCAATATCCTTCACGGTGTCCTATGCTCCTTGCCTGCAGCTGGGCGGTTTTGGAGTGAAACAGAACAGGGTTTGTCACTCACCCTCTTGTCTAAACCTGAGCCAGACCCTTAAGCCAGCTGTCTTTCCTCATCTGTAAAATAACCACAGTACCTAGAGTAACTGTGATATTTATCAGAGTCAGTTCACACACACAGTGAGTGCCCAGGAAATTTTTATTATTATTATTGTGTTGAAGGGAGAAGATAATCAATAAATAAATGTTAGTCACCACTTCCTCTAATAAATACTAAATTGGCAGGCCTGCAGAGTACCTGAACCGATGAGCTTTTCCAGAGGAAGAGAGAAGCAATGGCCAAGAAGCCCTGCAGACTCTGTCCCATCCCCTGGCATCGTGGGAATTGCTGAGGTGACCATGTGGCAGCTGCCATTCCTGCTCGAATGGCAGGGGGATTCTGGCTCCCAGCCCACCACACAAGTCCTGACTGGCTGTGCTGGGAATGCGAAGGCAGAGCAGCAAGGATTCCACACCCTGTTCCTGGTTCTCTGGACTGTGCGTGTGTGCGTGCATGTCTGTGTGCACGCACATGCATGAGGAAGGGCCTGGGAGATGGGGGCTGAGGAGCCAAGCATCTTTCTGAAAGAATTGTTCAGATTGGAGTGGAAGACGGTAATCACAACGTGACCTCCCGTTCTAAGGAGCTTCCTGATTTCCGTGAAGACCAGATTCTCCTTCAGGAGAGGGCGGGCAGTGGGCACAGCCAAGGAGATGGAATCAGAGACTTGGGTCTGAACTAGAACTCTACCTTGGGGTAGCTGGGGTGACCTCAACAACCACCATTTTCTGTTCCACAAGTGGGGCTGATAAAATCTGCCCTATCAAATAAGAACAGGATTCAAATGCCAGCTCTTAATATTTATGTCCTGCTGTTGCCACCCTTGGAGATATGTTTCCAGAGCACATCAAAGTGTACAGAGCACTGTCACAGCTCTGCTTTGTTTCAATTTTCATTTTTATAAGAAGTGAAAAATCTATTCATTGCTATTAGAAATAAGAGCATACGTCTAAGGCTCAATGTTCACATCTGCCACAAGGTTGAACTTGGCATTCCTCATCCTCTATATTTTATTCCTCATCCTTAATATTTTATTAACACCCAAAATTGTTTGCTCCTGTTTCAAGGGATTTTCTTTTCTTAAGAACAAACTCTGACCTGGTATATGGTCTCAGACTTTAAACAAGACAGGACTTCCACTGTAGAAACTAAACACCAACTCCTTGAAGCTTATAGGGAAATTGTTTCAAGGCAATATACCAAAGTGGGATTTTTATGAAAGCAGATAATGATGGAATTTCACCCAGGAACCACACTCTGAAGAGTCAGACATTATTGCACCAGGCAACACGTGTGGTGATCAACACAGAGACATACTGCAAAACACAGGCAGTTTTATCCTTAAATTTACGTCTTCCAACATAGCCAATGGGGGCAAGGATAAGATGCACATAGATAACCAGAACACAGCACAGATAGAGGGGACTGCTGAGAGGTAAAACATGTGATGAGGTCACAAAATAAAGAGCTTATGTTTTCGGGGGGCATAAGAAGAGTACCTGGTGTCCTTTTTCTAACAGGGGGAGAGATTAAAGCTTGATAAAGAGAAGGGAGAAAAACGTAGTAAGCAGGTAATCTTAGGTAGAAAAGCAAGTTCTAATTAGCATGACCTAGGTCCTAATTCATATGCTGACTGCCACATTTGGTTCCCATTCCAGTTCTGTATTTATTTATTGCATTTGCATTTGCCCAAGTAAGGCAGTACAGGGCATGCAATTACCTTGTCTAGTGAACAGACAATCTTAACAGAATGTTGTAAATGTGCTGAATTCTAAGTTCAGAAGCCTAGATAACTATTAGCAAAAGCTACCCAATAATTTCACCAATAAACCATATGACAAAGGTAGAGACGAGTGGAGAGCATTTAATCTGCACTAAAAAGTACCTAAAACTTCACCTGTAGCTTGGATGGCAGCCAGGAAATGGAACTACTGTTGGCAGGCCCTGGTACCCATGAAGTTCATTACACCGCAGTGACATATTAGGTGAACATGCTAACACCTTTTGGAAAACCATTTCAATATAAATTCAGCATGGAACCTTTATGTTTGTTATTTATAACTTCGTGGTGTGAAATAAACTAAAATACAGCTTAGACTGATTAAATAATTTATTACCTGCATAATGTAAGTAAGTGTTTTAGGCTTTGAGCTACAGTAATCCAAGCATTATGGCACTGACACAAAGACAACATATAGACCAATGGTACATAATAGAAAGCCCAAAAATAAACTCTTCTGTATGGGGTCAAATGATCTTCCATAAGAGTGACAAGGCTACTCAATGGGAAAAGGACAGTCTCTCCTACAAATGATGTTGGGAAAACTGGATATCCAGACGCAAAGAATGAAAACAAACTCCTACTTTATACCACATACAAAAATTAACTCAAAAGCTAACTCCTTAAACACTCAAATGTAAGACCTGAAACTATAAAACTCTTAGAAGAAAACATAAGGGAAATGCTTCATTACACTGGTCTTGACAATGATTTCTTAGACATGACACCAAAAGTATACACAACAAAAGCAAAAATAGACAAAGTGGACTACATCAAACTTAAAAATTTCTGCACAGCAAAGAATCAACATAGTGAAAAGGCAATTTGTGGAGTGGAAGAAAATGTTTGCAGACCATATATTTGATAAGGGGTAAATACCCAGCATATATAAAGAACTCCTATAACTCAACAACAAAAACAACCTGAATAAAAAATAGGCATAAGACTTGAATAGACATTTATCCAAAGAAGACATACAAATGGCTAACAAACATGAAAAGATGCTCAAGATCATTAATCTTCAGGGAAATGGAAATCAAAACTACAATGGGATGTCACCTCATACCTGTTAGGATGGTCCCCATCATAAAACAAAACAAAACAAAAAACAGAAAATTACAAGTGTTGGTGAGGATATAGAGAAAATGGAACCCTTGTGGGCTCTTGGTGGGAATGTAAAATGGTGCGACCACATGGAAGAAAGCATAGAGGTTCCTCAAAAAATTAAAAACATAATTATTATATGACTCTAATTCCACTCCATTATATACAACTAAAAGAGTTCAAAACAGGATCTTAAAGAGATATTTGTACACAGATGTTCACAGCAGCATTGTTTACCATAGCGAAGAGGCAGAAGCAACCTAAATGTATCTCAATGGATGAATGGATAAAGAAAACATGGTATATACATCCAATGCAATAGCATTCAACCTGAATATTGCATTATTCAGAGAAGGAAATTCTGTCATATGCTACAACATGGATGAAACTTGAGGACATTATATGCTAAGTGAAATAAGCCATCCATGAAAAGACAAATACATATTAGTGATTCCACTTATATGTGGCATCTAAAGTAGTTAAAATCTTAGAAACGGAAAGTAGAACAGTCGTTGCCGGGGCTGGGGGGAGAAAGGGTAAGGGGAGTTGTCCAATGAGTGTGAGTTTCAGTTTTGCAAGGTGAGATGTTCTAGAGATCTGTTGCACAGTCATGTGCAGCTAGCTAATGTTACTGTATTGTACTCTTAAAAATGGTCAAAATGGTAAATTTTATGTTGTGTGTTTTTTACTACCTCAATTTTTAAAACCTCAAAAAAATTAAATAATTTGTAAAGTTATTCCCTAATAATTATGGTTGGACTTCTTGTCCTTGTCTATTTTTGGTCTGTCATTAAGTGCATACATAGTAGGTGTATTTAATTCTGTCCTGTATTTGGGGAATGTTAACTGTCCGCAAACCTATAAAGAAATTCTGTAACTTACAAATGTTAGGTAATTTCATACTTAAGATACCCGATCTGTCTCAGAGAGAACCAGGAAGTGGTATGAATGGAAAGTAAGCAGGCGGTCATCTCATGGTTACATGCAAGAATAAGCCTAACAGTTCTGGCTGGTATCAACTGCTATTCACTTGTTCAAAAATTATTCAGTGAGGGCCAGCTAAATGCTAGGCATGGTCCAAAGCAGAGAAGCAGGAGGAAAGAGGTAGCCATATTAAATAATCATGTCCCCTTCTTTCAAGAACTTTACAATCTAATAGGGAACAGAAAAAAGAAAAGGACAAAACAGGACAATTAGAGGAGCTGGATACACAAAGTGCTGTTTGAGCCAATCGCGTACATTCCTTAATGCTTAGTTACCCAACGTCCTTTCTCCCTTCTTCTCGTAACAGAACCAGTACTTGCCCTGGAGACCTGTTCACTCCTCATTCTCGGTCCGTGTGGGACGGTGAACTGACAGGGGGCCTAGCTCTAAGCCTAGGCGTGCAGCCCAGACATGGCCAATGAGAGAGGAGTGCCCCCGTGCAGAGTGACTGGCTTCAGTGCTGATCCTTGACTTCTCCAGGGGGACGCAATTCTGAATTGTTTTATTTTATTTTTTTTTAACTCTTGGGAATTTCAGAAATGGACTTTCACCTATTAGGATGCAGCTTGGCCTAGTTGAAAAGTCAGGGAAAAATAGAAGAAAGCACAACCAAGAGATGAAAGAGAGGCTGGGGACCAGATGCCTTTGAGCTCCGGGGTCCAGTCTGGCCAAGCCCCTGAATCCTTCAGTTAAGTGAACTAAGAAATTCCCTCTTCTTGCCTACACCTATTTGAGTTGGGTTTTATGTCATTCACAGCCAAGAATCCAGAATACTACAATGCCTTTAAAATTCAGCTAATTATAGATCATTATGACTGATCTTAACCTGTAAGTAAATGGGATTATTTACACAACCACTGAAACATCAAGACAGAGTGAACATTTTTGTGACCCTTTTTAAAAATTCTAAACTGTGACAGTAAATAATTTAGCTTATAGGTTCTTAAAAAAGGACATATGAGTGCTTACGAGTGCTTTTGTTGACAGAAAAGAGCTTAGACAAATAAATTATTAATTTTAATAGACTCCTATTTTGCCAACACTCCTTCCATTGTTAGGGTATTTGAAGGATGAAGGTAAACCAATCCTTTCAAAAATATTCTAGGCCTTGAATTTGCCATACCAACAATAAAAATAAACCTAAATCTGCATGGTACTTTGAACTTTCTTACATACTTCACACATATTATTTAAATGTGTGAATAGTACAAAGTTCAGGATTATCTGTGATGTACTTCAGATTTCATTGTGATTATTATTTTTTCTCTTAGCAAATAAGCTTCCTAATTTACAACCAGGCTCAGATTTCAATTATCTTGAATTCTCTGAGCAGACAATGACTGAGCAGTAGGAGGAAATTTTTAAAAAGGATACAACTCATTGAGTCTTAATCATGTTACCCAGAATTTCTAAAAATTTTCTAGAATATTATTCAGAATTTTCTCAAAGTGCTATGCTGGCATTTACAGCAAGTCTTCCATCTCACACACATGTGAGAACAGGCTTTAATTCCTAACTCTTTTGTATGTGGAAAGTTGTACAAAGGCAGCTTTAAGAATTAAACCTGATGAAAGTGCTAGGAGTATCTACAACTGTACATTCAGTTTTCTAACACTTGAATCACTAAGCCACTGAACTACACTTGGATACCTGAGAAATAAGGGTAGTGCTGGGCCTGAGTCATTTTCATTTGCAGGTGGTGAAACTAAACTCTAGAGTCCATGTCAGGGTTGTCAGGCCCCAGGGCACCCTGCTCCCAACACAAATGACTATTCCCTAGCTATTGTGTAAATGAGAGAAAGAACTGGATTCTCTTTCAAGGACTTTTTCCTTGCTGGCCCGTGTAGCAAATGAGTTTTGATTCAGGCTGTTTTTTGGTAATCCTCCTGCACCTTCTATTAATAATGAAGCCCATCTTCAAATCTGGAAGCATACATCCCTGTGTAATAGTGTTTCAATTGGTATGTCATGTGGCCATGAGTAACAGACACCAGATAGCCTGGCTTAGCCCCGCCAGAGTTTCTCTTGGTTTCTTTTCCACACAGGCACAGGAGAAGTCCGTGGATAGATTGTTCCGGTGGTGAGGGCAGCCCGCAGGGCCATAAGGGTCCTGAACTGCTTCTAGCCTTCTGTTTAGCAATCCTTTGCATGTGGCTTTTGTCCCCCTGATCATTGCCAGGTGGCTGCAAGATAAAAGCTCTGCCTCCAGCATCATTTTTGTTTTCGGGACAGGAAGTGGGGAAGGGTGAAGGGCCAAAGGCACATGAAAAAGGCCAGGTGAATCTATCCTTTTTTAAAAGAGTTTCCTCAGAAGTTCCATCCAGAAAATTCCTCTCTTTGGTCTGAATTTCTCCCAATTCCCTGCCCTCCTCCACACATACATACCAACTGCTGGAAGGTATAAATTACTAGAAAGTAAATCATTTTTGACATTTCCAGACTGACAAACCGATATTGCCCTCCTCTCATAATTAATGAAACTCTGAGCAACTCCAAAGTTGAGAAACGCTTGGTGTCATTTGAAATGAACTTAGAATGTGTTGCTCCTGATTTGATTAAAAAAGGAGAAGTTTCTGCACCGCAGATCTTGGACTCACTCCATCCCCCGTGCAGGAAGGATGTTCTTCCTCCCGTATTTAATGTCACTTAATCGTCACTTCCTCAGAGAGCCCTTCTCATTTGCCCTATTTAGGATATCACCTCTCACCCTCTCTGACACTCTTCTCTGCTTTCAATTCTTCATGATGCTTAATTCTACTGGACATTTAGAGTGTACCGTTATTTATGTTCACAGTCTGCTTCACTTGCTAGAATGTAAACGCCATGAAGACAAATACTTTGTTTGCTGTGTTCCCTGCCCTTTCCCCAGGGCCTAGGACAGTGCCATGCATACAGAGGGCACTCAATAAATAGTGGCTGAATGACCATTTGGCTTATCATATAACTCTCTAAAATTGGCTGGGGAGTCATTGCTGGGGTCCAAGGAAGCAGCGACCTCCTAAGCAAAAGCAGCGTCATCCGCCAGCAGGTTGCTTTCATATCTCCCTCTGCTCTCAGGAAGGGACATGTTTTGTTAAATAATTACCTAACAAGAAATTCTACTTTCTTGAATTTATGAATGCAAGAAATTATGAATGCAGATACTTTATAGCAGTTTTATTTGCTAATATTCTTAGAACTTAATTGGACCTGGCAAATTAAAAAATAAATCAGCAGAAAATGTTCTGACTCACCTGAACAATTTTACCCAATGGGATCAGAAGAGAAGCAGCTAGTAATGTTGTGCTTAGAACTAAAAGAACTATCAGATGGTAAAATAGTTTAATTTCCTATCCCAATTTCCATGTTGTTTAGATAGTTTTGTTGTATGTACTACAAACCTACTTGAAAGACTGAGCCTGTATCTTAGGATTCTGACTTCTCCATCCACTCCAAATTCTTAAATAGCTAGACAGGGAACTGGTTATTTGTATTTTTAAGAAAGGCAAAAATCAAGGATACACTGAAAAGTCAGGTGATTTAAGGAATATTATTTTGTCTCCCTTAGGGAACTCAGTGCCAAAGGGCAAACTATAATGTGGAAAAATAACTATACACTAGAGGAAAGTGCTGGTAGGCAGAGGAAGGGGGATAAGAACAAAGAAATGTACAGAGAGGAAGTGATTTTCTCGAGAAAGCTGGTAAAATCAGGATGCATTAACTTACTTTTTCTAAGAGGTGAGAAAGAATGAATATCAAATTATTTGTTCTCCTAATGGTCAAACAGTGTAATTAAGTTTTGACCTATTCAGTAAATCTGCTCTGATCATGATACTTATTAAAATGTGGGGCGTGGGCTAATTGTGTAAGCCTTCCATTTGCATCTGCTGTGTGCCGACCATGGCAGTTGGTACACACCTCCGGCAGAACTCCCCTTGCTGCTCCGTAACGCTTATTTACATTTATGTGTCCTGAGGTAGATCCCTGACTCCTCACGGCTGAGCCTCTAGTCTCATAATCTTTCCACCAGCACAAACCAATACATTTGGTAGATCAATTATGGAGCACATGCACCTTTGCCCTACCGTCATTCAAACTCACGCAGCATTCAATTAATTTAAATTAAATCTGAAAAATCTCGGAAATCCTTGGCCCAGCAATGAAATCAAGTGACTTGGAGTCTGACTTTAAAATAGAGAGGACTAGAATTACTTAAAAATTCTCTAAATGTGCATGAGAGATTTTTTTAGTGAATGGAATACTAAGTAAATATTCAGGAAATTATTTTAAGTGTAAAGGGAAGAAATTAATTTTGAGAAATAAGAAAAGCTTCTTAACAGTAAACAGCTTTGCAAAAAATTTCCATGATAATACTCAAATTTGTACTGACCTTGCCCATATTCCCTAATACTTAACTATTTTTCAAATACTATAGCTGGCTTCCCAAGGAAATCCTAGGCACCAGGATAGACTCAGTCACTCACTTACTCATTGGTTCATTCAACCAGTATTTACTGAACCCCAACCAAGTGCCTGAGCACTAAGGATATTACAGCGAACAGATAAAGACACACCTTCATACAGCATAGAGTAATCAAATAAAAATGTAAACAAATACAAAATCTCATGGCAAGGAAATAGATGTACATGGTGCTAGGGGGATTTTCCCTGAGTTCGATGCTCAAAGAAAGCTCTGTAAAAGAGATGAACTAACAGGATCTGAAGGGAGGTAGATGGACCAGGTCAGGAGAGGAGGGAAGAGGGATTCAGGCAGAAAGAAGGCAGGCCAAGCTTCTTACGGGGGAGTCAGGCCAGTGCGGTGCAGCAGGAGATCACGCTAGGGCACAGGCCATCTTAGGGAGTTACACCTGTCTTTGGGAAATGGGAAGTCACTCTTTTGAGCCAGAGGGGGGTGGGGTGGACTGAACTGCTCCCAAAGACCCTGGCCCTGTGTGGAGGAAGGATTGGGGGTGCCTAGACTGGATGGGGAGTCAGGTGGCTAGGAGAGCAGGCAGCACACTTGAAGGAGGCCCTGCTCCACTGCAGAGAATGACTCCTTCCCAGTGAAAGGCAAGGTTTTGATGCCAAATTAAAATAAAAGCTGAAAGCGTATTTCCTGGCTAACAAGGAAATGGAACCCCAGCCACACTGAACCCAAATTATTTTTTGATGTCATTGTTTCCCCTGAAAGCCTACAAGCTTCTTAAGGGTTGAAAATGTACCTGACTCATCACTGTATCTTCAGGCCTCACACATCACAACAACTGACGAAATGACTGTCCAGTAAGTGCAGCAAGTGTACCAGTTTGCTAGAGCTGCTGTAGCAAAGTACCACGACTGCTTAAACAACAGTTTATTTTCTCACAATTCTGAGGATAGAAGTCCTATATCAAGGTGTCAGCAGGACTGGTTCCTTCTGAGGGCTGAGGGAAAGATCTGCTCCAGGCCTCACTTTTGGCCTGTCCTTACATGGTCTTCCTATGTGTGTCCCTGGATCCGAATTTCCCCCTTTAATGACACCAGTCATACTGGATTAGAGCCCACCCTAAGGACCTCATTTTAAACTTGATTGCCTCCATAAGGACCCTATCTCCAAATAAGATCACCTTCTGAGATACTGCAACATACGAATTTTGGGGAAACACAATTCAACCCATCGCACATGGGGCTGTGCATTTTGGTAACTGGTCAGTGAGAGAATTCCGCTTAGCAAGGCAGCTTCTGCTCGTTCCACTGAACAACGGTGCCAGCGCCTTCATGTGCCACAGCCCGGAGAGTGAGCACAGAGCAGGGAGAGCAGAGCAGAGCAATTCCTTTCCCTGCCCTCTTTAGAGCTTACCTCACTTCCCCGACAGAGCCGCCCAAAGCAGATTTTCCAGACTGTTATGGGATGAATTGCATCTCCCCCCAGATTCATATGTTGAAGTCCTAACTCCCCAGTTCTTCTGCATGTGACTGTGTTTGGAGACAGGACCTTTAAAGAGGTAATTAAGTTAAAATGGGCTCACTAGGGTGGGATCTAATACAATCTGGTATTCTTATAAGAAGGGGAAGTTTGGACACAGATTCACAGAGAAGGAAGACCACGTAAGACCCGGGGAGAGCGGCCGTCTGCAGGCCAAGGAGAGAAGCTTCCAAAGGACCCGACTCTGCTGACACCTTGATCTTGGACCTCTAGCTTCCAGAATTGTGAGGAAATCAATTTCTGTTATATAAGCCACTTTGTCTCTAGTATTTTGTTAAGGCATTCCTAGAAAACTAATTTACAAACCAAATCATCCAACATTCCTATTCTTACAACCCAGTTTCACTTGATAATACCATACAATGGTTCATTTCTTATTTATAACAAGTAATGTTTCTGAGCATGCACCCTAGCATCAGGCACTGTACTAGAGCTTTATCAATGTTATCTTAGTTAATTTGTACAAACCTCCAGACATAAGGACTATTAGGACTTAATTTTTATGGAAAAGAAACCTGACCATAAGACGTACAGTAACTTGCCAGAGGTCATCCAGTAGGAATGGTACAAAGTTGGGGTTCCTTAATGCTTATCCTCTGGGCCCCTATCTGGTGGCGAGGACCATTCTGGAAGGGGGAGTATATTCTATGAGGTTTAGAGGTATAGCTGAAACATCTGGGTGTTTAGATGATGAAGAGACTAACTTACATCTCCTAACTACTTTACCTCAACAATGAGAAAACAAACAGCCTGATTAAAATATTGGCTTACACTTTAAGAGAGACCTCACCAAACAACATAAACATATAGCAAATAAGCATATAAAAAGATGCTCCACATAGTAAGTCATCAGGAAAATGCAAATTATACTGTAATGAGATACAACTGTATACGTATGAGAATAGCCAAAGTCCAGAACATCAATACACCATTGCTGGCAAGGGTGAGGGGCAACAAGAACTCTCACTCAGCAGAGGCTGAAACGCAAAAGGGTCCAACCAGTTTGGAAGACAGTTTGGCAGTTTCCTACAAAACTAAATATATTCTTACCTTATAATTCAGCAATCACACTCTTTGGCATTTACCCAAATGAGTTGAAAACATGTCAATACAAAACCCTATATATGACCATTTATAGCAGCTTTATTCATAATTGCCAAAACTTGGAAGCAACCAAGATGTCCTTCAGTAGGTGAATGAATAAATAAACTATGGTACATCCAGACAGTGGAATATTATTCAGCACCAAAAAGCAAGGAGCAATTAAACAATGGACAGATGTGGAAGAAATGTAAATGCATATTACTAAGAGAAAGAAGCTGATCTGGAAAGGATTCCTACTGTATGATTCCAACTATGTGACATTCTGGAAAAGGCAAACTGTGGAAGCAGTAAAAAGATCAGCAGTTGCCAGGCTGGGGAGAGTCGATGAATAAGCAGAGCTAGAGGACTTTTAGGGCAGTGAAACTACTCTGTAGGATAGTGTAATGGGGGATTCACGTCCTCGAACATTTGTCCAGACCCATAGAATGTACAGAATCAAGAGTGAACCCTAATGTAACTGTGGACTTTGGGTGGTGATTATGTGTCCATGAAGATTCGTCAATGATAACAAATGTCCATCTCTGGTGGGGGAGGTTTATAATGGGGAGGCTGTGCATGTGTCACGGTGGGGAGTAAACAGGAAATCTCTCTACCTTTGCCTCAATTTTTCTGTGAGCTAAAACTGCTCTCAAAAATTATGTCTTAAAAAAACAAACTAAACTCATTTCCCAGCCTTTTGGATCAACTTCTAGATTCTTAATTCTTGCAGAAATCATCAGCCTTCCATTAGCACTATAAAGACTATACCAGTTTCAGAGCCTGGATTAAATATTTCACCTTTGCCATTATCACAAGTCATTGGATTCCTATTACAACTGATCTTAAGAAGTGAAAAGAAAATTGGAAGAAAATGATAAATTATCAAATCACAAAGAAATCGGGAGAATATGTTCTTAATGGCTGAAGCTAAATATATTCATATGGATGCCATATTGGTATCCTTGTTTATTTACACAAGAGAACAGTTACAAACATTTAGATGGGGCATACACAGGTAGGGTGTTCAGACTTCTCCTTCCTGTTAGGCCTTCAGTTAGCACTAGAGGTTCAAGACGTTGGAATGCTGACAAGAAAAATACACTTTAAATGTCTGTTTCAAAACAGGTAATAAATGGAATGGTATAACATGTTTAATCTTGTGGAATATTGAACTCTTCTTGAATATAAAACTGCTTACACCACTATGCATGAAAGATACTTGTTATTCTTGTTTTTGTATCTAATTGCCAAACTGCTGAAATTTGTATTTTCCCATAGTTCATGCCCCTGTTGACAGCCGAAACATGTATTACACTCTGAGACTTATATTAGCTGAAATTAATCACCCTGTGAGACCAGGTAGCCCCCTTGTACAGCCATCTTCTTCAAGCAGCAGTTTCTGCTCCCACGACACCCATGCCACCACTCAGAAGAGTCTGAGACTTGAAGGAGAAAGAGGAAGGGTGGAATTTCTCCATACCTGGAAGGGTTAAGCACTGAGTCAATCTACAGCAAATGGCACACCCAGTTTGAGGTCCATGAGGGTACTTTATCTATGAGTCATATCACTGAATACACTCTGTTCTATAGAAGGTTGGTTAGCAACCCTCTTTCAAACATTGCATCCAATGGTTCTGTTATACACAACATTTGGAAGTGAGATGAGTTGCTCATTTTGACTTAGCATTAGTCAGTGAAATGAGTCGGGCACTGAAACGGACTTGGGGCTTCACCAATGCATTCGGAGTCTGAAAAGAAATGCTATGTTGCATGATTCAATTTTCACACTAAGCATGACATCAGAGGAGAAGGACTGCCCTGGTGCCCCTGGCTAAGGGGCAAGAAAATGACACTCCTGAGACATGGTATAGGAAAAAAGAAACTAAAAGGAACCCAACCCAAAGGCCCTCTTGTTTTATTATGTCATGACTTTTTCACAGACTCTGACTATATGATTACATTCTTAGCAACTGGTAGGACTTCATACTACTGGTGTTTTAAACTGGGACGTTCAAACCCAGTTATCCCAACCACAGCTCCTATTAAAAGAACTCTGCACTTTGAGTCTGGAGAAATGAGCAGGTGAGAGGGTGAGGCTGTGTATATATCTTTGGCTGGGAGAAAAGTGTGATGAGTCGCTGTTTTGTTGCTTGGCAATAGGTTTTATGTCAACAGTTTATGACAATTCCTTTTCTCTAAAGAACCAGACTGCTTTTTTTTGCTTCATGAAAGCAGTGCATTTTCTTGGTACAGGCAGTACATGGAGTTTACACAAATTCGTGATGTTACAGTAAACAGTGTTTATGAAAGGGAATGCAATTCTGTTTTTGAATTCTTTTTCCTGTTTTCCACTGCTGCCTGAGAAATCATTTGTCTAAGGAGACATGGTTCATTCTTTTTCTCAGCTGATCCCCCTCACGGGGTATGTGTGGCTGTGGCTTGTATGCCTACCATTCTCACTGACCCTCTAAACTCCTGGGTTGAGTAGTGGACATGCCTGGAGCTTCTCAACAGAGAACATGGTTACATTTTGAAATGTTGTTGGATTTGATTTTATAATTTATAAATCAGATTAGCTACCTAATTATAGTATCTTCTATATTTCTTCTTCTTCTAGTCATTCTATCTTAATACAGTATAGGCATGTACTGCTCATAGTCTCTCCAAGAAGAGCCCAAGAGCTCTTGTATCCTTACAGCCTTACTACCATGTAATATAAATGTAGCAGATGCTTAATAAATGCTTGCTGGATAGCTGAATGAAGGGACACCCAAAGGTTAATAACGGTGGTGCATTTTCCAATTACACTAACTTTAAATAAACTTAAGGCAGGCTCTGAAAATGCTTAAGTAGTGATTAGTATAATAAGTATTATAAAAAGAGACAGAAATGTAAATACACTTTATTTAGAGACCTGTCCTTCCCCCATACAAACATGTTTTACATAGAAATAGCAATAGAAAGCTCTTGGGTATAGTTTCAGAATGCTGATCTTTTAATTTTGGGAATTAATTCTAAAAATAGAAAGTACATAAGCTTGAGAACCAGCCCATAGGTTTAAATTTTTTCCCTAAGATAATGTTTTCTTCTAAAGCAGAGATAGGGCTTTGCTACCACCCTTGAACATAATCTGAAAATGCATCCCCAGGAACGAGAAGTGATGTGCACTGGTCTTTCTTTCGTTTGTGATAGTGTAGAAAAATCTCTGGATGAATTTTGTTGGGTTTCAGAATATTAAAATGCTTTCCCTATCTCATCCCTGCCACTCTCTGGGACATTGATTTTTGTTCCCGAAGAATAATGATTAATATTCATTGAGTGTTAGCTACTATCTGAGCTCTTTCTACAAATTAATTCCTTTAATCCTCACAACAATCCTATGAGGTAGATACTATTATTGTCTATTTTATAGAGGAAAAATCTGAGGCACAGAGATGTTAAGGAACTTGCGTAGGGACACTGTTATCTATTACGTGGCAGAGCTGAGTTCAGAACCCAGACGGCTAGCTCTGAATGGCATTCTCCTAACACATTTATGACACTACCTCTGAAACAAAGAAGCAGCAGTCCTAACACATGACTTGAAGTGCCACCACACCAGGTGTGCACACCCAGCTGTGCCTTCCACCCCGCACTCCCTGGCCTTGTTCCGGGCTGCTCAGGGACGGAGGGCTCACTAGCACCAAGGCTCAAGGGTCTTGCAAATGTGAGGGACTGCAAGGGCTGGCTCTGCCCAGAGCTCCCTTGGCCTTGAGCTGCGCCTACATTGTAGCTGAGCTCAGCCTCTCTGGGTGTGACTTGGGGCTCACCCCTCTAGACCTGCACCCTAAAAGCCTGGGACTGGCCCTTGCAGGGAGCTGGGCCAGGTACTCTTCCTCCACTGCCTCCACCAGAGGAGGTACATTCCCCACAAGGCAAGCCTGGGGCTTTCCCCCTGGAGAGGTGCTGACTGTCAACTACAGAGAGGGCACTCTGGTGTGCCAGCCCTGGCAAAGGCTGCCAGGGCACACACCGCCCTCTCCTTCAAGGGGATGGGTGTGGGGGCAGTCACACACACACACACACACACACACACACGATGTGCTTTTATGTAACATATTTGCCTTACCACAACTTTCTTTTATCAGCAAACACTCTGAAGGTACACCCATACCTGCATTCCAAAGACCACACAAATCACTCCCCTGCCTGCTGAAAGGCCCTCACTTCCTAAGTGAATCAGAGCAACTGCTGAAGAGAGGTCAGAGGCGGGCCCCACCCTGCCCACAGGAAGTGAGAAAGAGTAAATATATAGTTCTTTTCAAAGGGCTGGTGCCCATGTTTACTAGATGATTTTAAAAGTGAGAGCTGTTTAAGTGCTAGTGACAGCCCCGGAGAAGAACAATGAGCCAGGGGCCTGGCAGTGGCCTGGCAGAGACCGCAGGATTCCTATCAACTCTTTCATGAACAGGCTCTGAAATTCCAGAGCCCGCAGGAGGTAGCTCCCTCTTTGACTCAGTGGCTGTGCCACCAAGAAGCACAGAGGGTTTGGTGGAGGACACCTGCCGTGTAGGGCCAGAGAGGTAGCCTGAGGAGAGAATTCCAGGGATGGGGCCTGGTTTTCTTAGCATCAAAAAAAAAACAAAGGGTCATTTCTCTCCTGAACCTCTTTATGCACCTTTATGTGCACTTGTTTATGCAACTTGAGGACCCAAACAAAGGCTCAGGAGCATTGTGTCTGGAGGCCATGGCACTGCTTGGGATGATGCACGGACCGGCAGCCTGCCATTCGGCAAGGCTCACCATGCAATCCCTCTGGGGACAAGGATCCCCAATTACCAGCTCTAACCTCAGTATGCAGTTTGGACGGTAGCCAGTCATTGTGGCAAACCAACATCCCACTTCTAATCTCTCCAACAAGACAAAGGGGCCACCTAACAAACAGCTCTAGAGCCAGGTAGAGCCATTGATAAATTAGGAAGCCACAGACTACAGAGGACCTGCATGCACCTGTGTCACCCGGGCTCTTGTTAAAATGTGGATTTGGATTTGGGGTAGGGTCTGAGATTCCAAATTCTCCCGGTCAGTGCCCAGGCTGCTGACCCAGGCATTACATTTTGCGTGTGGGCGTACCAGAGAAGGCAACTCTGGGGGAGTCGGAGGATTCTTCCTGGGGCTTGGGGGGTTCAGATGGGTCCTGTTGGTGACACTGGATGGGGAAGACAGTAAAGACTCCCCAGGAGGTGATATACCTGGTCTAGAGCCTGGCCCAGCATCAGCCGGCAGTAAACAGGTGTATTGATATTATGATGATGGGTATTATTAATAGCTGAAGCATAGGAGCGGCAGTGTGTCTCCTGTTTACCTCTCAGCCCTAGGCCAAAATATCCCAAAACAGATGGCTCCTGGCTGAGGCAGGAACTCCCTTCTCCCCATTTGTGGCTTTCAGGTGCAGGGTGGCCCATGCTGCTGGGAGGGAGAGAACTGGACAGCCTTCACAAGAGGACGGAGACTCTCCTGCTCCTGGGCCCAGACAGAGGAAAGGATTCAGGGAGCTCAGGACTAATTTGTTGGTGCAAAAATTTATTCCAAAATATTCTGAACAAGTTGGTCTTTGCACTGAAATGTCACTGTTTTGCAGACTGTCTCTATTTCGGCCACAGTACACCAGTACGTGTTGTTAGCTGAGGTGCAAGCAGAGTCAGGATGGAGATTCACTAGGGTGGGTTTTCTGGGCTGGTAGCTAAGGGCCCACTAAGCCGCACAGGCCCGCCCCCACTGACAGCGAGAGCCGTGTTGACTGTAGGCATGAGGCACTTTCAGCAGAGGGTGGGGAGTTCACTTTTCCCAAATACTTCCCTCTGCAAGATAAACCAGGAGATAAACAGAAGGTATCAGGCAATGCCATGCTCCACTAGGCCTGACCTCTGGAGGAGCAGCAGGGAATGTTGATGAAATGGGCAGGATCTAAAGAGCAATGATTTATTTTCCAAAGTCTCTGGCATTTTCTAATCCTTAGCTTTCCTCTCCTCCCCTTCCCTTTCACAGGGCAGGGCAAGCAGTCTTAGGGCCAACTGGGCACACTTAGTGTTCTCCTCACATGGATTTGTCTGTGCAGTGATGAGGTGTTTCCCACGGCCAGTATTAGTGAATTGATGCTAAGCCAGTTCTTCAGTTCTTTGTCTGCTTGTTCAAGCAGTTAGCCAACATGCAACAATGTTTCCCAGTTTTAGAGGAAAAGGGACACAAGGCCACCCCTCCTCACTAAGCTATGTCTCCTCTCCTCCCCTCCCTGGCACTGGCTGGAGGAGCCCCATCACCTATAGGTGGCTCTCCCTGCCCCATACCTGCACCCCTCCCCACCACTGGGGGCTCCCATGGTGGCCCCTGGCTACCAAAGTTTACCAGGTGTGAGCCCCTCCCACTGTGGAGCTCAGTCCAAGGTCTCAGTCCAAGATGACAGTTAAGTCACCACACTCTCATTTACTAGAGGGAGGAGGCCTTCCAGAGACCCCACCTTCTCCTTGGGCCATACATGTATCTTAGAGGCTGCATTAATTGGTTCATTTAGCAAATAACCCAGCAGAGGACCAGCATTCAGTGAATAGCATACTTACTGATACTAGTATTAACAGCTGAAGCTTATTGGAACAATTGACTGCCAACCATATGCCAGGCACAGATATGGGTCTACAGACAGAGTTCAGCGAGATTTGGTCTCTGCCTCTGGCTTTTTCCAGGCCATTAAGGATGAAGCCGGTGAAGCAGGTAGAAGCAAGGACGGAGTGCTCCGTGCCCCAGAAGCACGTGAGGGATCGGCTGAGCCTCCCTCTGAGAGGTCAGGAAGACTGCGCAGAGGAGCTGGCTTCTGGGCTGGGCTGTGGTCTCAATGTGTCACCCCAAATTCATATGCAGAAATCCCAACCCCCAAAGATAAAGGTGTTGGGAGATGAGGCCTTACAGGGCGACGCCTCCTAAATGGGATCAGTGCCTCATGAATGGGATCAGCGCCTCCTGAATGGGGTCAGTGCCTCCTGAATTGGATCGGTGCCTCCTGAATGGGATCAGTACCTAACGAATGGGATCGGCTCCCTCGCTCCTTTCACCATGTGAGGACAGGCAGCAGGCGCCTGCTGTGAAGCAGGAAGAGAGCCCTGGCCAGAATTCGAAGTGCTGGCACCTTGACCTTGGTCCTCCGGCCTCCAGAGCAGTGAGAAATAAATTCCTGTTGTTTACAAGCCACCCAGTGTATGAAATTTTGTTACAGCAGCCTGAATGGACTAAGACAGGCTGTTTCTTTGGGGCCGGGTAGAAGTTTGCCATGAGAAGTGGGGAAAGGAGGTGTCAGGCAGTGAGAGAAGGACATGAAGACAAAGGTGGTCATGGCAGCGCAGGGCCCTTTAGGGGAGGGGAGTGGAGCGGTTTGGCTGGGTGGAGGTGGGCAGGGCTAGGAGGGCAGGAAAGGTACAGCAGCTTGGGAGGGGTCTGTGCACCCTGGGGGGCCGGAAGCTTGTCCTGTGGGCAGGAGGAGCTGAATGGGAGCAGGGACCTTTGAGGACCACGTGGCTCTAGTGGTGGGGCCCTAAGATGTGATAGGAGGTGGGGTGGTATGGGGGAGGGTCAGGTGAAGGCAGGCCTAGGGGTTCCCTGTTGGGGAAGGTCTGTTGCAGATAGCGTGGTACCACACACATCCTGATACTTCGTGGATTTCGTGGTTTAGGTGATACTCCCTACCTGGTATAGGTGAGCAAAGTTTTGCAGTAGGTGGTTACTATGCCTCACGACCTTGTAACATTGTCCAGAGTAGCTACACCAGGGCACTGTAAAGTCCACAGTTGTTCTCTATGACTTTATTATATGGTCTCTGTACAGGAAGCATGACCCCAAAATAAATGGGTTAACAAATCCATTAGCGTGCTGGCATCTCACTGAACATATTCTCCTCCAAAAGTGGGTATAGCATTCTGCCCGGACTAAGAAGGTGCCTGAAGGGATAGCCCAAACACAGCCTTAGGTTTGTCTTCAGAAAAAAGTCCTAGAAGAATCTTGATTCAGGCAGATTTAAAACACATCACCATAAGGGGAGTTACTGGACTTCCTAACTCTCAAGAACAAATAGATGTGTCTGATTTGTGCAAAGTCGATGTGGATTTCCTGAGAGGGAAATGGCTTGAGTTTCAGGGCCCTTCACTTGCATGGCCCCCTTCCAAGTTAATTCATAATTTTCTATTATTTTTCTCGGGGGATGGGGGAAGGCATAAATACAACCTGGATTTGGCCCTGGGTAATTTCTAATCTGAAAATGACACAGCAGTAACCAATTTGGGCCTTGGCAATATTTAAGCATTTTATGACTCAACATGGCTCCTAACTGTAAGGCTGTTTCAAGGGAAAGAAAGTGGTTTGTGTTCATTGTGCTGCAGATACTGACTTCAACAGACACTAATTTCAAAAGTAAAGTTTTGATGTCAGGCCCAACCTTTCAGAATCTTGTTTTTCAGTCGGGCAGAAACTGTTTCAGTAAGGGTGACGGGACACATTGCCTTGGACCTAGTGGATGCCGACTACATGTTTCATGAACGAATGGTAGTAATTGTGGTTAAAAATTTAATAGCTCCACGCTTGAAGTCTTCAGGTTTTTGTTTTCTATTAATAATTTCAAAATTTAAAAATGTTCCAAGAATAAGTCAAAAAACTTTTTAGTTCTTGAACAATTTGGGAGTAAATTGCAAGCATGATTTTTTTTTCCCTTACCCCTAAAGACTTCAGTGCATATGGCCTACTAACGAGGACAGTCTTCTGCATAACCACAATAGAACCATCAAGACAGAAAATCGACATGGCAACACTACAACATGGAACTTACCACCGACCCCACTCAAGGTTCACCAAGTGTCTGCTCTTTACAGCTGCATGATCCAGTCCAGGTGTAGGCATTTCATTTAGACATCGAGCTTCTCCAACCTCCTTCAGTCTGGAACAGCTGCTCAGTCTTTTCCTGTCTTGCAAAACACTGACATTTTGAAGATTACAGTCAGGTTGATACGTAGCATGTTCCTCAATTTGGGTGTGTTCAATGTTTTCTCATAATTAGATTCAAGTTAGGCATTTTTGATGGAAATTTCACAGAAGTGATTCATGTTCTTACTGCATCCTATCAGGTGACACATGACTTCATTTGTCCCATTATCAATGATATTAATTTTTTTTTTTTTGACAGCTCTTGCCTCAGGTTTAGTTGTACAAACAGCATGGGCAGACACAGGCCTGCTGCAGACAGCATGCCAGGGAAACACCAGCCCTTTCCTCACGTTGGACATGGAGGCTGCTACCTCGGGGCTTTCAGGGGCCTGAGCTCGAGCCAGAACGGGAGCTGGAGCTGGAGCCTGGTTTGAGCCTTGGCCTTGACCTTTGGCCAGCAGAACCTGAGACCCTTGATGCTGAGCACACCAGCACACTTCCTAACCTTGGGATAGGCAATGTAGACAAGTCAACTAAACTTGTAGCTGATGCACTTGGGGATCTTGGGCTTGGCATTGGGCTTTACAAGAACTCTGATGGGTGGACGTGCACACTCATGGCCTTGGCATCCCTGACCTGCATCCTCTCTTGCTTCTTGGTGAAGCACATATTCCTCATGAATCTGGGGTCCACCCCACTAAGAAATTCATATTTTCATCATTTCTTAATGCCAATTTCAGGACTAGCTGTGCATAGTGTGGTTCTTGGACTTGGCATGTCTGCTTATCAGTGATGTTAACTTTGATCTCTTGATTTAGGTGGTATCTGTCAGGTTTTTCCACCATCAGCTTACTTCTTTTCTCTTTGTTTTTAATAAGGACTTATTTGAGATGACACAAACATCTCATTCCTCATCAAGCTTTCATTCACTCAGTTTAGCATCCATTGAAGTCTCTTGTTTAAATTGATTATTATTATGATGGTCACTAAAAGGTGATTTTCTGATCCTATCATTCCATCTACATTTATTGGTTGGCATGTTACTATAAGATTAAACTGTCTCTTCTATCTATCATCTATCTATCTGTCATCTGTCTATTTCAGTATGAACTCTTGGGTTCCTATTTTATTCAACAAGTTTGTAATCTCTTACTGCCATTAGATATTTTGACACTTGAATTGTCCCACATTTGGCTAGTGGAAGCCCATTCAAGTTAGCTTCTGTGTCCTTTTGACTTATCTCCGTCATACTTTGAGTGCATCCTTATTTTCTAGGTCAACAAGATGTTCTAGGTTCATCTTATACTTTCCCTAACTCAGCCCTGGAATCAGGGAGCCCTGGTTGATTTTAATGAAGAATGGGTTGTAGAAACCAAGATTTTGGTGCTAGGTGTGCTCATTGCTATTGGGGTCTCACTGCTTTAGACTCTCTCAATAATCAGAAGTAGAAAATATATGTATACATACACACTCATGTGTACACTGAAAACCATGAGTACATATTCATCCTGCCAATTCTGATGCAATATTACATGGCTCATTCTGGCTTCTCCCTTTTCCATATTTGTAACTCCTTGTTTCAACAGTAAGAAACCTGACTCCCATTATCCTCAACATACTTATTTGCTCAATGTCTTTGTATGAAACCAGTCTCCTGACTCTGACAGGCCACTGCCCTGCCTCAGCACCCCTGTGTGTGGGCCACTGATCCCAAGGGCTTTGGAACTGAATTAGTAAAGAAGGAAGGCCTTCCTTGGTTTTTAGAATAGGGGAATATGATGGATTGTATATACCTTATATTTGTAGATCAGTAACATCAGAAACATGGATCAGTTTAAGGAGACTTCAGAAGTTCTGGTTTCATGGTCTTTCTCTTTTCACTGACAAACTTTATTTGTATGGATGATATAGGTCTTCCTAAAATCCCCAAGTCCTTGGGTTACTGAGACTATTGGGTATTGCTAGTTAAAACATGCATTTAAAGAGAAATTAGTTGTATTTTATCCAGTATTTTTGGCTGTTTTGTAGTGAAAGTGTTTTCAAATTAGATTGTCCAACTTACTACCAGAAATTTCAGTCCTGAACACCTAGTTTGAAAATAGCTTAATTGAGTAATTACTCTGAAAGTACTATTCTACTGGCAAGTGAGTTGTGCTCAGGTCTAGAACAAATACCACTAACTCACCCTTGGAAAGTTCCCGCCTTTGGAGAATGCCTGCGTTACCTCTGGAAAATAGACAGATATCAGGTTTTTTCAAGGTTGGCCAGTCAGGACAACCTATTCCTAGTGGTGTGAACCAGCTCCTTCCTAAAAGGCTTTTCATGTACCTGGTGAAGCTGCCCTATCTGTCATCTATCTACCTTTAGCCAAGAGTCCCAGGGCAATCACTACAGTGTTTTAGCTACTGACCTCTGCAATCTGAAGTGATATAAGGACTATATGACCAAGGATTATGTGAATGTATCTAAGGATTGTTGAATTTAGCCAGAGAAGGGTTTATCTTGCATTCCAGTGATTTTTAGGATTCCTGCTGCAAAATACTACTGTCATGAACCATCCTGCCCAGATCTACCTGATGTCGTATAATTCCTTAGTTTATCATCAAGGGAATAACCAAGATTCTCCAATGCAAGGCACAGAGAATGGCTAGGAACATGTCTGTGTTCCATTCTGACGGGTTTTGAATAACATGGTCTTCGGACACAGCCATTCTTGTAGTATCAGTAACCAGCACCTTCCCTAACACAGATGTACCTCTGAACTGATCTTTAGGTGTTGATTCCATGGTGTGCATTTCTTGTGCTCTACTTAGATTCTTTTAGCAGAAATACCCAGTCTTTGTCATACAAACAGTGTGTCATTAGAATGTGCCCTTTGAGTGACTGCCGCATTCTGTAATGCAGGCTTGCTAGCCAGGGCCTTGAATGAGCTGTTACAAGATCCCAAGTAGGTGCCAGCAGACAGCCTTGTCATGGGTTTTCCTGTAATGTGAGCAATGTCAGTAAAAAATCCTCAAAATTGCAGTTTTTAGACAAAGAGCCAAGTCTAAAGGTATTATAAGATTTTATGTATTAAATGTGGTAATTATCCCCCAGGCTGCTGGAACCATTTGTTTATTACCAGAGAACAATGCCTGATGATATCTGGCAAAGTAATTACTCTAAAAACTCCGCAAGTTCACCTAAGTTCTAATCCTGGGTAAAGCAGAGACAGTAAAATACCTTACCGTGGTAAGTGTTAAGGTCGATACCGCTACTCAGGAGACTGTCACAGATCTGAGTTCTACGTTTTTCTTCTTTCAGTACAGCAGGGAAAGCCAGTCTGCAGACCAGAGGAAGAGGCTTCTGACATCCGTTTAACTTCCTTTCGGCTCCACAGGACCTGCAGGAGGGTGGTCAAATGCTTTGGTGTGGCTCTCAGACGGCTGTGTTCTGACTGTCTTCATCTGCCAGCATCCCACAACCTGAGCCCTTGTGCTCAGTGTTGCCTACAATCTCCATAGCCTTCTCCATTCCTGCATCCTTGCACACAAACTTAACTTCCTACATTGGAGTCATTAGTTCTCAGATGTATTATTTGTGTACTCATCTCTCACTCCCTCTAGACTGCAAGCCAGTCATAGCAGGTACCACTTATTCGTATTTTTTTGTATGCTTGGGACACAGGAAGTGATGGGGATTTGTTGAATGAGTGGATGAATGAATGAACATGTGCATGCTTCAAAGAGGCCATTTAAAACAGATTCTCATCAGCTCAGGTTCCAGCCTGGAGACCGTGTTCACTTTTTAGCAAGAGTAGAGATAGAGAGCACATTCATTGTCTGCTACTGTTTGGTTCCTCTGTTTTGTCAAAAGAAGATTGGGGCAATAGTAAAGAGTCAGGGGACAGGCAAGTTTTCAAAGGCAGCCCTTTATTGGAGCAAAAATAATCTGAGTGCATCACACCCTAAATCACTCTAGCTGGCAATGAAAGGAGTTAAAAGAATGAATTGAAACCACTATATTGGACCACATTCTCATCCAGCATCTATTATATTACGCCCTCAGTTCATATTACTATTTTTGTAGCTAATAGCTTATCAGTTATTTGCAGTAATGGATCTGGTACATTATATGTTATATTTTAATTTATCATATCATATTACATATAATTGTATGTTAATTCTCATCCCTGATACAAATTCTGTTAAAGACTGCTAAGTCTGAAAGT
Source organism: Manis javanica (assembly GCF_040802235.1). Classification (NCBI taxonomy): domain Eukaryota; kingdom Metazoa; phylum Chordata; class Mammalia; order Pholidota; family Manidae; genus Manis; species Manis javanica. The sequence continues at coordinate 73,128,279 of NC_133168.1, forward strand.
ATAGTTTTATATGGTCTAAAAAAAGTGGGTTTGTCTAATTTCTTTTCTATTGAATTGCCTGCTCTTTTGACTCAACCAAATAATCCAAGCAGGTATTTGGGTGTCAAATACCTGTTGCCCAAGTCACGCGCTTTCGCGTTAGGAAAAAACAGCTCCACTTAAATTCAAACTATTTAGTTAAACTTAATACTTTGCCAGTTTCTGGAAACTCAGTTCACTTAAAACATATTTGGATGTGTAATGGTTTGCAAAGTTTGCATTTTTGTAATAATATCCAGTGATACCTCACATGTGCAACACGCACAAGCAGGTAGCACATTTTATAACTTTCTACTTGAGGAGAGGACTTAAAAGTCTCCCTTTGAGTAGCAGCGATGAAAACAATCTCTTAATTGATTATGCAAGATCAATTAACAAAATGAATGCTTTTAAAAGGTAACAGCATCCTCTAAATTATATTTTAAAAGAAATGCCTTTAATTTTTGTTAACACCTGGTTCTGGTCTTAGTTTTGTGTGTTTTCCTTTTTTTTTCTTGCCAGATCAAATCATTTTTATTAATTACCGTCAAAGTTAGAACTTTATTTTAGATCAGTAAGAAAGAACAAATTATTATTGCCATGAAAGTACAATCGGTTTCCCTAGTGCCTATTTATGAACCAAACTATTTTGCTGAAATGTTTTCAGAAAGCTCTGTTAAAGAACCTAATAGAGTTTCAATATCTGTTAAATGAATGATAGACACAATTAAAACTGAAGCTGATATTTGGAAAGGATATTGCTGAAGTTTCAATACGAACGCTTAAAGTTATAGATGATAATAAATGGTCTTAATGTAAATTACTACCTGACTATGAAATTCAGTATGGTCAATGCAGCTCTGTAAAGGGAACAATAAAAATAAAATCACTGCAACCAAATGCTTTACTTCTTAGACATTAAGGGGAAGGGGCAAAAAAGAGAACTAACATTTTTGAATATTTATACACTATAAACTAATGCAGGAACTTCATATATTTTACTTGGTTACAGCAAAATAGGTTAAAGATATGGAAAACAAGATTCAGAGAAGTCTGGAAACTCACATACCATTAAATGGAAAGAGAGAGTGGTAGGCTTGGGATTACACCCAGGCCTGCCTGGATCAAGACAGTCCCCACTGCTGTGCCTATTGTATTTGGAACTTCCATCAATCAGGCAGTTCTGGTAGCTCTGTGGAGGAAAGTGTAGAAAAATGTTTGAAAGTCATTCTTTTGACCAAGCTTCTTCCTATTTCCTAATTTTACCAAGTTAGGCTATTTTGTAAACAGTCTAGTCTCCATATCAAGCAGAGCAGAATCCAAAATCTTTCCAAAGACTTTGTACTGCAGTTTAATATAGTCTGTTTTCCAAGGGATGTAGAAACCAAGACCCCTGGCACATTATTTTCCTTTAGTAGCAATCCTTTTCTTAAACCACAGCAGAACAAACATCTTCCTGGGAGATTTATAACACTTATTGACTGATTTCAACTCCTTTTGTGCCAGCCTAAGACTAAATTTCCAATTAGATAAGACAAGGAGACAAGAAACTATACAGCTTAATAGTTAAGGTCAGAAATGTCAGAGTCACACAAACTTGGGTATGAATCCTGGCACTGCTATTATACTAACACATGACTTCTCAGTCAAGTTATTTCATCTCTCTGGACCTTAGTTTCTTTTTCTGTCAAATGAGTATAATGATGGTATCTGAGTCATGTGGATTTTGAAAGGATTAAATAAAACCCTCTTAAGCTTTGATGCCTGACACATTAAGAGTACTTAGTAAAGAACAGTTTTTATTTATGTTCACATTTAATAGTTACCAAATTATGTTCTTTCTACATTCCACCTGCAAATGATCTTCAAGACTGAGCTCAGGAAATCTCAGAAGCATTTACAGGCTTTGCAACCAGAGGTTACTTTTGTGAATGTGAAGAAACAAAACTCATAACAGCTAAGTTCCCACACACACACGCAGTGACAGCTCAAAAGGCCTTTCTTGCTTATCTTTTTATGTATGATCAGGATGTTTGGTGAATCACACTTGGTAATTTGGTTGGTAACTTTCACCAAAGAAACTAAAAAACAGTCTTATCACCAAAAGAAATTGAAGAACCTTGTAACTCAGAGAAGTAATGCCGCCTTTTTGGGCACCCAGGATGCAGATACGGGAATGCTGTGAAAACCACATCCTATTAATATGTCTAAAGGGTATTTTTTGCCTTTGGCTTCAAAGAAGGGTCGGTGATAGCACTGAGGGCAGAGAGGCAAAAAGGCCGGCGGGGAGAAGCACGGAGGCTTAGCAAAATGCGAGGCACGGATGGCAGAAAGGCAGGTCTGCAGAGTGGGGCTGACAAGCGTTTCTAGGCAGGAATGGCACTTCAGCAGGGTCGGGCTGGCATGGTAAAGTTCGCACTGCGTCCGCCGTGAATGCCAGGCTCGAATCCTCATAAGTCTGAGTTACTTCGGTTCTTGCAGCCCCTTTGGGCCACGCGGACTCTTTCATTAAAATATAACCCAACCGACAGATTGCTGAGCGGGAATGGAGGCCGCCCAGGGCATCCATGGAAGCGTCGGGGATGGGGACTCGGCAGAACACGATAGCCTAGGCCTGGGGTCGCGCTCTCTCGCCCGGCGCCCATCCTGCCGACCTCGTTCCGGCCCTGCGGCGTGAGGGCGTGTCGTCACTAGCGATCGGCCAATCAGGGAACGCGACCAAAATAGCGCCATATAAATGTGTTCGGGCCGGCGCAGAGCCGCCGGCCGGGCGCGGTTGCGCGCGCAGGTGAGCGGGGCGGGGTGGGACAGGCCCTCGTGCACCTGCTTCCGCTAACGTGGGCGGGCAGGTCGCGCGCCACCGCCCCCAAATTCTGGCTGGGCTTGGAGTTTCAGTGTGAGTTGGGGCGACGCGGGTAGGCTCAGTTCAAAAGAAGTCATCGGTGTACGCGTCCAACTGGCTTCCTGTTCGGAAGGAAGCGCCGACCGCATCCTGCGGCTGGCGCAATCACAGGGCTGTTCAAAGCGCAGACCGCGGCGGACGACTCGGCGGCCGGCTCCCGCAAGTGTTCCTGTGCCCGCCGCCAGGCCCAGCGGAAGTCCGAAGTGAACGCTTCACCCTGTGGGAGAAGGCTTGCAGTCGTGGGTGGGAAACGAGGGCCCACGCGCCACTGAGGCCAACGGCGATAAGATGGCCTTTCCCGGGAGAAGAGGTCAATTCAGGGTGGGAGGCATTTCTCCTGGTCACCTTTCTAGGGTGAGGTGACTTGAGCTAGTAGGTGGAAACACGAAGGCTTTGACGTCGTGCACATCGGGGTTCTAGCCTTGGGTCACACACCCGCTCTGACACTGAGCACGCGAGCAAACCTCAAAGTGCTTCCATCTTTAAGATGCGGACATCAGTACCTGCCCCCTAATGTATTTTGAGAAGCGCCCCCTGGGTGATCGTATTCATTTCTTCATTTCCCTCCCTCACTTCCCTTGCTGCCTCCCATTTTCTTTTTTCCTGTATAACACGCAATAAAAGGACACAATATTCCTTTTAAGACAATAGCTGGGTGAAATGCTGCATGTTTATACACATGTAATCAGCTGCCAAATGGAGATAGAGGACATTTCTATTCAGGTTTCCACCTGCTCCTTCCCAGTCAATAATCACCGCAGAGATAACCGCTATTGTGACTTCCATTACAATTGTTAAAAAGAAATACACAGGCCCAACAGGATGTCACAAGTCACCACACTGGGGCTTACTACCTAAACCTAATTGCAGTTTCAACCTTCCTCAGAAATGTAGTCAGTCAGGAATTTTCTTGGCATTGATAAGCTAATGTCCTGTCCTCCATCCCCCAAAGGAATCCGCCTAATGAGACCCTTTTGTTCAAAGATGAAGGTGACCTCACCTGCAATAATTCTTTTTTCTCTTTATAACTTCCTTGTCCTGCCTTTAAAAATCTCTCCTTTTCTGTAGCCCTCCAGAGCGTCTATACTTGCTAGAAGGGATGCTGCCAGATTCATGAATCGCTTAATAAAGCCAACCAGATCTTCAAATTTACTGGGATGGATTTAGTTTTTTAACACTGTATATTAATTTTGCTTGTTCTTGAACTTCATGTAACTGCAGTCAAGCAGTGTGCTTGTTCGTTTATTTTGCTTTGTTTTGTTTTTCCTGCCTGGTTTCTTTCACCCAATCTCGTTCTGCAAGATTCATCCATGGTATTGCATACATCAGTTGTTTGTTTATTGCTGACTAGTATTCTATTGTATGAATATACTACAGTTAATTTATCCATTCTACCATTTATGGGCATTTTGGTTGTTTTCAGTTTTTGGCTATTACGAATGCACCTGCTGTAAACATTCATACGATCTTCTGTTGAATAAAGGCAGTCACTTTTATTGGGTATGTTAGATTTTTTTGGGTCATAGATTAGGTGAATGTTTAGGTTTAATAGACACTGCCTAGCAGTTTCCCAAAAAGGTTGAATCAATTTATGAAAGTTACTTCACATCCTCACCAACCGTTGGCATAAGCTGGCAGGTCTTGTTATGTGTATCTTACAGATGGAAACACAGACTTTTTAATTTTTGGCAAGTATGTAGCAGTATTTTCTTGTGGTTTTCACTTGTATTTTCCTAATCAATGATGTTGAGCCCTTTAAAAAACTTATTAGTCATTGGGTAACTTTTTGTGAACTGATTGTCCCAAGTCTTCTGTTTTTTAAGGGGCTCACCTGTCTTTTCCCTGCAATTTCTAGGAGCATTTTGTATCTTCTCTGAGTCTTTTGCTAGGGTATGTATCATGAATATATTCTCCCTGTCTGTGCCTTGCCTAATTAGTTTATTATGGTGTTTTGTTTTGTTTTTAAAATGAACATATGATAACAGAGTTGTTCAAAAGTTTATAGTTCTATGAGATGTGACACATTATAAACAGTGTAGACACCACTGAAACAGTTCTGTCACCTCCATATCTACCTGCGCTGCCTTTTAGGTCAAGTCCTTTCCCCGCCTGTAACCTCTAGGAACCACTAACCTATTCTTTGTAGCCATAGTTTTGTTTTCCAGAGTGTTATAGAAATGGAATGATACACTGGTAGCCTTTGGGGTCTGGCTTCTTTCACTCAGCTTAATGAAAGAAAGCCTGTGCAATTCATCCACGTTGTTGCTTCTTTCAATAGCCCATTCCTTTTTGTCACTTAGAATTCCATTGCATAGATGTACCACCTTCATCTACTTTTTGAAGGAAATTTGGTGGTCTCCACTTTTTGACAATTACAAGTGCACTGCTATAAATATTTGTGTGCAGGTTTGTGTGGGAACATTCATTTGAATTCTCCAGTCTAAATACCTAGGAGAGGGTTGCTGGGTAAGGGTATGTTTAACCTTACACAAATCTCAAAACTGTTTCCCAGAGAGGACCATTTTGTGTTCCTGTCAGCAGAGTGCTAGAATTCCTGTTGCTCTCTGTATCCTTACCAGCACTAGTTATTATCATTGTTTTTATTTTAGTGGTTCTAATAGGCGATAGTGGTATCTCTTTGTAGTTTTAGTGTGCATTTTCCCTAAGGACTAATGATGTTGAGTATCATTTTATGGGCTTATTTGCCATACATTTTTCTCACTGATTAAAGATCTGTTCAAGCCTTATGCCCATTGAAAAAAAAATCAGGTTGTATTCTTAGTGTTGAGTTTTGAGAGTACTTTCTGTATTCTGGATACAAGTCCTTTGTTAAAAAGAGTGCCTTTTTTTCCATTGAATTGACTTTGCACCTTTGTGAAAAATCAGTTTGCTATATTATGTGTTTTTTACCATGTCTACTTTTTCTTTGAAGCCCCAACTTATTAATCATAGTTACTTTAAATTCCCTATCTGGTCATTCCAAACTCTGAGTCAGGTTCTGATGCCAGCTTTGTCTCTTCAGACTGTGTTTTTTCTTGCCTTTCACATGCTTTGTAATTTTTTTGAAACCCAGACATGATGTATCAGGTAATAGGAACTGGGGTGATTAGGCTGTTAGTGTCAAGTTTTTGTTAGAGTTAGCCAGTGTTTAATGTTTGCAGTAGCTGTAGGTGCCAGTGGCTTCTTCTAATTTTCTTGTTTGTTATGCTTCTCTCCTATCTCTGGGTTGTCCTAGGAACTCCTTAAACAGGGTCTGTGTTTTGCGGCTAGCTTTCTCATTTGCAATCTGTTAGTACATGCTGGGGCCCTGTTGATGTGGTGCTGAAGCTGTGAGGGAAAGGAGATGGTCTCTATTCATATAATTAAATTTCAGTTTTTTCCTGGGCCTGAGTCCTTGGGCTATGACTTTCAGAAGGAGTTCTTAGTCATTTTTTAATTAGTAAATTTTTAATTTAAGGGGTTGGAGTTGGCTAATTGCCACTTCTCCAAATGAGATTAGACTCTGGTAGTTTCCTTTAGAGGGTAGGCCTTTGTTATGGAGATCTCTCTGATGTTTTTCAAAGTGATTATTTTTCTTCTTCTCTTGCCTGAAACCGTGATGGGGCCCCTGGAGATAAAACCCGTGAAAGTGTGGGAGGAGCCCCTGTAAGACTGGCCTCCCAGGAGAGTTGAAGTCAGAAGTTGTGTTGATTAATTTTTAAGTTTGAAGATTTTCCAGTTTTCTTTCTCTTACTGACTTCTGATATCCACTGTGGCCATAGAACATATTTTGTATGATTTCAGTTCTTTTGAATTTATCAAGGTTTGTTTTGATATAGTCTGTTTTGGCGAATGTTCCTCAGAAAGAATGTATTAAGTGAAATATTCTACAAATATCTATCAGCTTAGTTGGTTGATGGTGTTTTGTAGTTCCATGTCCTTGCTGATTATTGCTGATTATGAGAGAGGAGTGTTAAACCCCCCACCTGTAACTGTGGATTTGTCCATTTTTTTGTCAGGGTTTACTGCCGGTATTTTGAAGCTCTGTTGTCAGGTGCATACACGTCTAGAATGGCTGTGTAATCTTGATGACCCTTTTATCATTTGCAAGGACAGTGAAGCGCCCCAGGTTTTACCCTACTGGGAAGTTACAAGTTAGGCTGCCACAGTGTCATGGATGCTGGCAGAAGAGACAGATCCTCATAGGCCAATCACATAGGACTTTATTAGAGCAGTAGCCATACTGTCAGCATCTGCACTGGTTCCTTGAGCCCATTTCTCCTGGATGATGCACCTGTTCATGCAGTGAGTTGCATCATAGCAGAGGATCTGTGAGGCTAGGGAACCCGAATCTTTCATCGTGGGCAGGAAGCTTTCTTGACCTTTGCTCCAAAGAGAGATGTTTTCATTATTATACCAGAGAAGAAACAAACCAGCCCCTTGCTTGGAAGGGAAGCCCTGTTTCTATTTCTAGTGCTGTGGACTATACAAACGTCCTTGAAAAGATACTCCACGTCCAAGACTGTCATTGCCTCCACTCACAAGATGTTCAGAAATGTGAGAACCTTTGGGGAACTGTCTTTCAACATGAATGTCTTCTTTATCCCTGGTAATTTTTCTTGCTCTAAGGTCTACTTTGATATTAATCTAGCTGCTCCAGCCTTCTCTTGGTTAGTGTTTGCATGGTACACTGGTTTTTATCCTTTTATTTTTAACCTACCTATATTGTAATATTTAGGATGATGTGTGTGTGTGTGTGTGTGTGTGTTTGGTAGACAGCATATAGTTTGGTCTTGAATTTTTTTTTTAAATCTACTCCAAAGATCTCTTATCTTTTCATTGGTGTGTTTGGACTAGAGGCCAGCAAATTATGCCCAAGGACTAAATCTGGCTCGCTGCCTGTTTTTATAAATAAAGTCTTGTTGATACACAGCCATGCTCATTTGTTTCTATCTTTTCTATGGCTGCTTTTCTCCCATGAAAGTCAAGTTGAGTAGTTGCAATGGAGACCATATGGCTGAGAAACCCAAAGTGTTTTTTTCTCTGGCATTTTATAGAAAACATTTGGTGACCCCCTCATGTAGATCATTTACATTCAATATAGTCATTGATATATCTGGATTTAGGTGATTTTTTTTAAATTTTACATTTCTTTTCCATTCATTCCCTCTGTTTTTCATTCCTCTATTTTCTCCTTTTCTGCCTTGTTTTGTATTTGAATATTTTTTTAGCAGTCCTTTTTAATTTTTGGTTGAGTTTTTCATCAGATCTCTTTGTATATGTTTTTAATGCTTGCACTAAAGATTATAATGTATATACTTAACATTTTACAGTCTAATTAGAACTAATATTTCATCACTTAAAGTGAAATGTGTAAATATTACCACCATAAAGATCTTTCTACCCTTCCTTCTCTGTGTTGGCATATGATTTATTTATGTCTTCTTAATTTCTCTCAGAAATGTTTTGCAATTATTAGCATAGAGATTGGGCACTTTTTGTTTTTAGATTTATTGCTGGGTGTTTATATTTGTGATGCTATCATAAATAATATTAGAATTTTTTTCATTTTCAAAATTTTTGTCCTTAATATAGGGAAATATGATTTGATTTTTGTATATTGTCTTTAAAGCCAGTGACTTTTTATTTACTCTAATACTTGGTTGGTTAGCTTATTTTTTCTATATTTATAATCATGTCATTTACCAATAAATACAGTTTTACTTCTCTCCAATCTTTATACTTTTATTTCTTTTTCTTAACATTGCATTATCTGATGCCTCCAATACAATGTTGAATATAAGTGGTATAGTGGATACTCTTCAAGGGATTTGGAAGGATGAGAAAGATTCCTCTCTACTATGTTCTTTTAAATTCAGTACTATGTTTTGTCTCTCATGGTCTGACAAAATTGAAAGGAATGAGGGTACCATATTTATTTCCAAAACATCCAGCAGTCTTTTATCTACCAGGGAGACAAGAGGTGGATAGGTGCCCCTAATCTATCTATCTGTTTGTCTATCTACCTATCTATATCTCTGTTCAAATTAGAAACAGACACTTCTCTGGTCAGACCATTAAAAAAAGGTGCTTTTTTTCTTGTTGTTGTAGACCTGGCCATGACTCAGGACTTGGTGAGCTGAGCATGAGCTGATTTCAGCCTTGCTGTCTTCTTGGCTGGGCCTCTGTGCAGTGCACACACTGTACACTGTCTGGAGACGAAGTCAGGTCAGAGGACCGGAGAACACAGTGAACTTGTCCTGGGGAGGTGGGTCGCAGTTCATCTGTGTCAGCGCTGGGAACAGGGGGCCCATCTTTTGACACTTCCTAGGGTTTCTGAACTCAAATCATCCTTCCTCGGGTTTTGGATCTAAACCTGTGATACACAGCTGACATTATGTACCATATGTCATTTGTGAAGTACTGTAAGCCAGCCCAGTATTAGGAAGGAGAAGTGGAGGACATCACCCCATCTTGTGTTTCTTTGTTGTCCTCTTGCCTTCCCTGTCCTTTTCTCCTAATTATTTCATACACCCATCAGTGTGGTTCATGTGAGAAGAATTTGAATGTTTAGGGCCAGCCAGGTTCAGAGAAAGCCCAGGAGGCAGCAGCCTGGCTTTGGAGGATGAAATTGGAGAAGCTCTCACTCCCCTCTGAAGATGGCTCACTTGCTTTCTGCTTTTATCTGGTACTATCCACCTGGGGGCATGCATTCCTTCACCCGGAATTCTTGTTAAGGGTGTTTAAGAACTTTCTACTGTAAAATGTAAATGACCCCAGAAGGAAAAGCACATTAAGTTATTACCAGCTCTTAACACTATTCTGTAACTTCATTAACACATTATTATGTTTTCACTTAGCTTTCTAATGACCCAACAGAGTTAGGTTTTGCTGATAAGAGCAAGTGGAAACGTGAAGAACAAGGAACATTGCCAGGGGAGTTTCTTCATCTACAAAATAAAGTTGCATATAGTAAATTTTCTTTTCCAACTCTAACATCCAGGATTCTCAGTGTTATCTGAAGAATAGTGGGAGGAAGGGTGGTGAGAAGCTAAGCAGGGATCTAACCACATGTGCAGTGACCCTGTACTGCTGGGATCCACCCACCACACCTTAGGCTCAGGAAAGGGAAACAGGCTTCTTGGGGTTCCTTCTCATGCACAATCTTCTCCTTCCCACAGCCCCCAGAGAGTCCACCCTCAGCCCCTGGGAACTTTCTTCTTTGTCTCCATTTAAAGCCATGACAGAGTGAGCCAGCGTGGGGGAGATGTTGACGGTGGTAAGGGATTAAACACCCTTCTCCGTGCTCTGCAATATTCTAAGCAAAGTGCCTGCATGTCCACATCATTATATAGCTGTTCATTCTATCTTCTCTTGTACCAGGCTATGAGCTTCTTGAGCAGATATCTTCTCTCTTGCCCATCTTCTTCATCTCCAGCTCTTTGCACAGGGCCTGCCACCTAGTAAGGGCTCAGTTGAAGTGCAATGAATGAAAGAATGGGAAGTGGGCAGGGGGGTGAATCCAGCTTCCCAGGATTATACTCGGCACTTTCTTTGATTCTTTCCTCCTTTGAACCTTTCATGTTCAATCAGGCACTAACTTCCAATGACTGATAATTTCGCAATGTCTGATTCGGTGGCTGCCTCCCTAGTCCTTTCTCTCCTGGGGAGTAGCCTACAGCCTCTTCCTCGTCACCACTTCTCCTTCCTTATCTGTCCTGCACAGATCCAGCATTCTCAAATACACTTTCAACTTATCACAGTGCTGCTCAGAGCATTTATTTGGCTCATTATCACTAATAAGATAAAATCCAAATTAATGAGTTCATTCTTCTGTATCCTACCATCCCATCCATCCTATCAATAAACGTGTCTTGAACTTCTATCAAGCCTCTGGGGAGAAGGAGCTCCACCTAGATTCTCTGCTCCAGCCAGATGGGTTTCATCATTGTCCTGCCTCTGAGCCCCTGCAAACTGACTCTGCCTGTCCTGACTACTTGCATCTTTCCAGGATTTAGTAAGTCCACCTCCCCCAGAGAGGCCCTTGAGCATCCCAGGCCACCTCAAACTTCCTTTTCAGTAGCACTTGGTCACCCAACTCAGTGTATAATGGGTTCGAATAAATGTTGACATGATTTTCAATTGTGGCAATAACCATGAGCCATTCCAAGCAGAAAGAGGGAAATGAGAGCAGTGGCTGGGGTGGGAAATGGGCTCAATCAGGATCCTAGAGTGGCTGAGCAGGTGGGAGCTTTGCCCAATGGTGTTAAAGGAAGGCCTTACACAGGCTTCCTACCTTGTCATTAGAACACCTGTTTACACTGGCTTCCTATCCTATCAGAACACCTGTGCAGCAGTTGTTTTTGTGGAAATCTACAATGAGAGAATATTTCCTTAGACTCTGAGCCTCCTGAGGGCTCTGATCTTAAGTGCTTTTCAACTTAGAGGGAAAGAATCCACAGTCTTTTCCTGGGAGCAAGTACTGAAAGGGAGGAGGAGCAGGGGAAGTTGAGGCCATGGTGGTCTCAGGTGACCCACCCCTCTGCAGCTCCGTGCCCAGGACCCACCTTGTATGTATTGGAAGAGAGAATCCAGCACACTGTGCTCGCATGTGCACCGGGGCACATTTTTTCTTGATTATGTCTTATCCAGAAAAGAGACTTACAACAAAATCCTGTTTCTTGCACAATCCTTAAGGTGATAAATTATCCAAGATGATCATAGACCAGGTGGTTGACCCATGGTCACCTAAGGCCAGGGTGGATTGACCTAAGAACAAAATTGAGCAGGGCCTGTTGGAACTGATGAGAATTGTGCACTTCCTATTATGGTGTGTAGTTGAAGTACTGTAAGCACAAACAAAACACCCTCTTTTTCCTTACTGCAATACACATTTGTTGTAAAAAAGTTAGAAAATACAGATAAGAAAAAAATAAAAATCATCCATAACCTTGTCATAGTTTCATTTACTTCTTGTAAGTCTTTTATGCTCCTTCCGTCCTTTATCACCTTTACAGTGGAAGGTACTTAACTGCTGTCCCTGCAGAGGAATTCCTTGAACTAGATCCTCTCAGTGCAAGGGCTCCCCACCCCTCACCCTCATCCCCCACCTCTCCTATCGTGCTCCCTGCCTTTTTATTGCTCTGGGATGATTTAAGATGGGGTCACCTACATGCATAGGGACAGAGACCAAGTCCAGCCCCAGTTTGAAGATGGCCATTGCTGTTCTAAGGAAAGCTCTCCCTGGACTCTAAGGGCAGGGCGGCTGGTACAGCCCTGGACCCAGCTCAGGAAGGAATGTGGACTGGAAGAAGCTGGAGCCCCTGGTGTTAGCTCTGCTGCCACTCAGATCACTGCTTTGTTACACCGCTTCCAGACAACACGTGGCTGCCCGTCTGCTCCAGTGTGATGGTGGTGGTGTTGAGGGGCAAGGGAGGGCATACACTGGCAGAAAGATTTTACTTTTTTATTGAGGTTTAACAGACAGACAATAAAGTATATGAAGAACACTCATCTTAAGTGCACAGCTAAATAAATTTTACGCTTGTGAGCACCTACACGACTGCATCCCAGCTCAACATGTAAACCATTTCCTGGATCCTGGAAGTTTTTCCATGTTCCTTCGCAGTCAATATCCATTCTCACTGAATCTGCCCTTTCCCCCTACCCTGCCCCCGAAAAGGTAAGCACCATTTTGGCTTCTTTCAGCATCCAGTTTTGTGTATCTGGCTTCTTTTGCTCAAAATAATGTCTAAAAGATTCATTCATATTGTTTGTTAATATTTTGAAATTTTTAAATCAACTTTAAATTTTATCAAAAATGGAATCCTCCTGTGCACATTGTTTGTAAGTGTCATTTAATATGTTGGTAACAGTTTCCCTTGTTATTAGCGCTCCTCTACTGCAGATTATTAAAAGGCTGGTTAGTGTTTTATATTATGTATGTGCTATAATTTATTTGACCAGCCCTCAATTGTTCAACATGAGGTAATTTCCTTTTTAAAAAATTACAGACAATAATTCATTGAACATTCTTGCAATTAAATCTTTATGCACATCCTCAGTTATTCCTTTAGGATAAACTCTCAGAAGTAGAATCACTGGTCAAAGGTCTCACACATTTTTAACGCTTTGTTATCCAGAAGGGTTGTACTAATTTTATATTAGCAGCAGCCATGAATCTCTGCTTCCTCAAATCTTTACTATTACCAAGCATTATATTTTGAATATTTGCCTATGTAATAGGTAAACTATATTAAAATTTTTAAAACATACCTTGTTTTAATTTGCATTTCTTCAGTTACACATATGGTTAAACTCTCCTACGTTTGTCTTAGACTCTTAATGTCTGTGTTGGAGAGTTCGGTAGCTAACAGAAACTACTCTTCCTATTTTAAGGAGAAATTAACTTTGACAAAGGAAATTAGCTTCTTGCAAAATCACTGGAAGGCCCGGAACAGCAGGACCTCTGCTGGGTTTCTAGGAACGACTGCTGAGAACAGCATCACAGCATCGGCGCCTTCAGAGTGGCTACTCTTGCTCCCATCAACTTCACTCTAGATACTGGGCAAGTGCTGCCACAGTGTTGACCCTTAGAGCCATGCTTGGTCTGCTAGAGCTTCACCAGCAAAAACTAGTGCCCTGTGCCCTTCTCTGAAGACACATCATGCTATACCCAGGCTGGGCATCTCCTTCCAGCACCAGAACAGACAAACAACAGAGTGAAAACAACCCCAGTGCAAAAGACCTAGAGATGCTGGGTTAAATGTAACAAATGCCTTTTAAAATACTTATTTCAGGTCAGAAGAAGGTCAAGAAATGTATTTTACCCACAAATATTAATAGCAGCTTAGAGAAAGTTAATACACAAACTATATGAAGAACTAATCTTAATAGAAAAGACAACCCACTAGAAAAGACAGGCGATTCACTGAAGGAGAAAACAAAATGTAAATTAACAGAAAAGTTCTTAGTAATCAGGAAAATGAACACGAACACCACACTGACATATCTCATGCCCTTCGGACTGGCGAAAATTCAAAATCTGATGATACCAACTATTGGTGTGGAAAAGAAGCAATTTACACCATTAAGAGTGTAATTTGGTAGCTACTTGGTAGAATAATTTGAAAATACCTAACAAAATTGAAAATACACATATAATAAGATCCAGTAATTCTTTTGGGTATGTACCCTAGACAAACCCTTGCATGTGACAAGGAGACATGTACATGAGTATCTGAAGTATCATCCTTTCATAGTGAGACACTGGAAACAAATGAAATGTCCATCATGAGAATGGGTGAATAGTCTATTCACATAATGGAATACTAAATAGCAATGGAAATAACAAGCTAGAGTTAACGGTAGTCAACATGGATGGATCTCACCAGGCTGAGTCAAAAACATGAATGACAGAAGTACACACTCAGTACACCAGTACCAGTCCTGGACGTGGGCGGGCAGGGCCCCTGTGTGGGTCCTCTGTCTGGGAGGCCCCCTGTCTGGGTGCCCCTGTCTAGGTCTCCCTGTCTGGGAGTCCCCGCACTTCGGAGCATCTTACATCCTCCTTCGGTGCCTGGGACCAACTGGGCCGGCTGCTCTCCGGACAGGGTGCTCTGAGCTTGGATAAAGAACCCCATGGACCTGACCCCTGGGTCTCCTGCAGGACAGATTGGCTTGACCAGAAGCCCTGAGAGCTTCATGTGCCAGGCCTTGACAGCAGGAAACAATCTGTCAGCGCATTGCTCCTGCCAGCTGGTGCGGGTTCTCCTCTGTGGTAGAGAGTAAGACTGGGCTGCCAGCGTGGTGCTGACATACTATTTTCAGCAACTCAAATTGTTTAGATAGAGACTCTGCAAAAAATATTTGCCCAGGACACCACACCTTTGGACAGCCCTGAAGTATATCACATTCATGGGAAGCTTTAAAATGCACAAAATAATCCCTACATAGTGTTTAGTAATATGTACAGATTTAGCATAAGAAGTCCCTGGAAGTGAGGACCCTCCATTCAAGATAGAATTTGCTTCTTAAAGGAAGAGAGGAAGTTAGGTTAGGATTGGGTTATTCTGGGAAGCATTTTGGAAATGCTTTATTTGTTAAACTGGGTCGCGATGACTGAAAGTATTAGTTTGTGTGCCTTTATGTTTGAAATATTTCATTAAACACAAAAAAGGAAGAAAGAAAAGCCACTCAGGCCCCTCCCTCTCTTTGTAGCACCTGATGGGTGGGGTGACCGGCGGAGACATAGTGGTGCCCCCACCCTCTCTCTGGGGCAGACCTCTTTCTCCTGCTCCAGCCCAGCAGTTTCGTGTGCAGATGCTAGTGTGACTCATCAGTGCTTCTGTTAGTCCTTCCACCAGCAAAGACTTGTTGAACACTTAAATCTTGCAAATGGAAAGAAAATTCCACAGTAAAATATAAGTCACCCAAAATCCTGAGTCTCGGGCAAGACTGGTGAAAAAGTTCTTCACTGAAACTTAGTATGTTGAATTCAATCATAGGCAGCTTTCACCGCTTTGATAGGCATCTTAAATGTTTAAGTGTAGGTGTTTTCATTTGGCTATTCTTTCCAGTCTCCTATGATACTGATATGTGTACAGGGAAGAAATCCCCCGCGATAAATGAGCCGTGCTGGGAAATGGGCCCCTTACCAAGGTCCTCCTGGAAGTGACGCCTCCCGATATTGCAAACATTTCTCTTGTGCGTGGTTTCAGGTCCAGGCCAAACCAGTTCTGCCGCATAGCTGGCTTTTGTACCTTTCCAGAGACTGATCTGAATCAGCTTGCCAGGGCTTTAAAATCCATTTCTTTCATTACCTAAAAGCCTCTTTCTTTTGAAAGCCTTTGAGTGAATCATAAATTAACATCTAAAAAGACTCAGCAGCAACAGAACCCGGGAAAGCTGGGGGCTTTTGCAACAACCCCACCATAATTGACCTTCCTAAGGACGTTGGACTGGGCAGCGGCTTCGCCGATAGAAAAGGGTGGGTCCTGAGAGGTGGTAACCAGGCGGGGCAGCGGTACCCCTGGCCTGAGCCCCACACTCCCGCCCCCGGCCCCTTCTCAAGACAGCTGATCCCAGAGCAACGCTCCCTCCTTTGTGCTTAATCCTTTCTCTGGCTAGGTTTTAAGCAGACATCAGCAAACGTTGAAGAAAAGAGTGAGGAAAGCCTATTTGAGTTACCTTCCCTTCTCCCAGGTTTTGATTGCTTCAGTTAGGTGTGCAGTATTTTGAATTTACATTTTCAATTCTTTTTTACTCTTGTTCTGTAAAATCTTTGGCTGTAGACTTTTCAATGAAAAAAGCAAAGATTGATTTTAGGATTTACATTCAAAGTATTTGGTCAATCAGGACTTAGTTTAGATTCCAGAACATTCCCATAAGGTTTTCCACCTTCTTGTTTTTGCCTTAGGTTTTTCTTTACCTCTTTGTCTCCTGAATCTTCCTAGCTCTGTGGAGAAGGGGCTACAAGGACTTTAGAAAGAAAGGTTCTTCTCTGGTCATTTAGCACTATTGGGACTTCTGATTATGGCGTTTCTTGCATAATTAACCCCTCAGGAAAAACCTGAGCATACCTCTACCCTAATAAATTCAGGTGACCCGGTGGGGTACGGAGGGGTGGTAAAAAAAAAAGTCCTGTTTCTCCTTCCCCTGGCTTTGTTATGCATCGTGGTCTGTAGAATGCTTGTGCCCAAACTGCAGCCTGCAGTTTAGAAGGGGGGCAGTTGTACCAGGAAGCTGCTAGCCTCGGTGGGGCTCTAGCAGGTGGGTGGCTGTCAATCTATGTGGGTGCATTTTGTCAAGGATGTCTGCCTTCTAAAGACTAACACACTTCAGCTCGAGGTTCTGGGAGATTAGATTTGTAAATGTGAAAGATGTTTCAAAGGCACAAATGCTGCTTACATGGCGCATTTATAGAAAAGGTCTTCAGTGGACACATGAAGTCTGAGAAGCAGCGCAGAGCGCCGGTTACTACAGTGAGTGACACGCTTCTTCCACACTGCCCAATAACAGGAACAACGCTGGGTATGGTCAGGCACAGTGCTCACTGTGTGTAGGCACTTGGGGGAGCTCCCTTGCTGGGTATACATCTGGTGGCCTGGGTACCCAGGGAGGGAGGCTGTTTCCATTTCAAGTCTTCCTTTAAATCCAGATACATTGGAAAACTCACTCCCTAACCTAGGACTGTGCTGTTCTGGTGAAAGTAATGAGATGGATATTGGATGGTTACCTGAAACCTTTTAACTGTATGCATTCTAATATTTTCAGGTGATGTGTGATACAACCTCTTACCTTCAGCTATGATGTAACACCTGTGTGGGCTGTGTGCCCACTGTGGAAGTGGTAGTGCTGGGCCCCTGCCCCTGTCAGCTGGAGGCTGGCCCTCTCCTTCCCATGGTGAGATGAACCCTTCTGGTCACTTCTGCTCCCAGGGTTGCCTTTTGCAAAGCCTGCTCCCTCCTGTTTTGGGAATTTTCACATTCTCCCTTCTTTTCAGTCATAGCTCCTTGAACTGCAGGAGAAAAGGTTGGCATTTTATAGATGTTGCCAGTCAGTGACAGTCCTGGCCTTCCGGGGAGAGAGCCGTCTATGTGGAGGGTAAGTGTGTGACAAAGATTCTTACCCTGACCACACTGTAGTCAGGCTTCTCTGAGCACTCTTTCAACTAGGCCTGGTCTTTGGGTATATCTGATCACCCTGGATATCTGACCAAATTCCTCATTCTCCCAGCCAGCAGGTGATTGGTGGCTGGTCTCCTGGGCCTGCCTTTAGCCAGACTCCTGTTAGGTCCGTTTAGCAGGCAGCCCCCCACCCCTGATGTTTCCTCTTAGTAATTTCCGACTGACCTACCCCCATTCTGCTCCTTGACTATAAATTCCCTTTTCCTTATTGTATCTGGAGTGGAACCCAGTCTCCACCCTACTGCAACCCCCTCCTGCCATGGTTCCCCTACCTATTGTCCCGACTAAAGCCTGCCTTAATATTTGAACAAGTATCAAGTGATTTTTTTCTTTAACACGTGGATGAATGAGTTGCATGTCAGGTGTGACTGGAAAGGTTGTGGTTGCTGATGTTCAGCCTCTCCTGTGCTTTGCCATCAAAGGACTTATATTTGTATGTGAGTGTTAGGATAAGCTATTCAAACATTATGTTTTGCCTTCTTCTTTGGGAAATTTGAAAGAATTCCTTCTCCTGCTCCTAGATAGGAATAAGTAAATGTTCCTTTTCCTAGTCCCAGAAAGGCAACCAAACACTTCTGTCCTAAGGCCTAGATCAAAGATTGCACACTCCGATTCTCACAGAATGGGAATGTAAGTTTGTGAAGTGGCCTTTGTGCAACAATAGGGAGTAGTGGAGACTGTGGCAAGGCAGGAAACACACGTCCCATCAAAAGCCATTAGTCAGCTCCAACCAGTTTTGACATGTGCGAATGTGGGCCTGCTATTGCCAGAGCACTTGATTTAGTGGAAGGTAAGAAGCTGGGTTTTTACATGAAAATTCTAGATGTTTTAAGTATTAGCTAGACACAAAAATATACAAACAGAGTGGGGACAAAAGAACTCAGAGTTTTACCTTCAGGCATCTGGTTTGTAGTATCTGGGTTAGAGTCTTGTTAGCCCTCTAGTTGGGGGAAGGTGGTTATGAGGCTGAAATTGCCCCTGTACTCCCCCGACAGCAGTGGAGGGAAGGAGGCTGTGGCTGGGACAGAGAGGAATGGTACAACCTGGACAGGGGTGGAGAGCTTGAGTTTAGGCCTTTGGGGTTTTCCATCAGGGGGCAGAACTGTGCCCTGCAGATCCACAATATCTTGCGTGACTCACCTGAGTTGTGGGCTCCTGGGCAGTAGCCAGCCCAACCCAGAAGCCTTGGCTTGGCTCTTCATGCCAGGAAGGAGTGTGCAACCCACCTTGCTGAGGACCCCGTGGGTCACAGGCCGGATCCCCACAGCCACAGGCCCTTACTCTGGTTCTCTGGATACTCAGGCCCGGGAGTTCCTGCGAGAACCCAGGGAGTGGAATTCCTAAAGCCCAGCTCAGGCCAGATTTTCTGCCAGATTGGTGGCTCAAAGCCAGGACGTATTTAACTGGTTTAGGAAATAGAGATATATGCTGGGTATCTCTGTATGCCAGCATGTGTGTGCTTAATATCTTTTATTTGGGACCCAGTTTGGAATCTCGAGAGCTATGAAGACATGGATGCCTGAGAGTTAGGGTTTCACCATGCAGATTTTCTCCTCTTAAACTACCTGTAGTTGTTATATATTCTAGGAACTGGGTTCCATGTCACTTTCTCCAGTGGCAGCAGAATTTAGGAAATGGTGCACGCGTTGGTTCTCTGTGCAAACACGTGCTGGCTTTCTCCCCTCTGCTCATTGAGCCACTGAGTTTTTGTTGCTGTCATTTATCTTAACTCTTCCTCTTCCCTTGACTGAGTCTTTTTTTTTTTAATGATTAATGTTATTTTATTCAGATATTTTGTCTTCTAATTTAGAGACTTATTTTGAGAATTAACTTTAAAAAATTCTTAAGTTTATTTTCATACAGTTATCTGTTTGAACATTTAGCCATGACTGAGTCTTTTCTCATGAACTTAGGATGTTTAAAGTGGAATTTAGAGAGGTTTTCACACCACCTTGTTATTTGGAATTTAGAACTTTGGAAGCCAAAGTTTTTTAAATAAGGATTTTATGCTTCTCAGCCTCCTCTGCACACTTGGAACCTTTCATGACAGAAATGAATTTGCTGTAACCTGTCAGTAGAAAATGCTAAACACCTTATCCTCAAAAAAGGCTGTTTATATGGAGAATAAATGAGGCCCGGAACACTGTGTCCATCTTGAGACAAAATGCACATTTCACATCAGGAGGCAGATCTTGCATTTTCAAAGGCTGCGTGGACGGTTCTTGGATGGTAATTCCAGCTGTTTGAATTTAGGGCCCTGGAAAGATTCTTTGGAAAGGAAGTCAAGGGTGTTGCCTCCTAATGGTCGGGTTTGTGCTCCTCAGATGAAGCAGTTAAATAAGGGCCAAGAAGGCCCTACTTTTCTTGAATTCTGAATGTCAAAGGTTACCTCTGTGTCTTATGTTTGTTACTGCACTTTGGTAATTGATCATACCAGGGATGTAATGGTATACTAAACTGTGCCCTCGGCCCTTCCATTTGGCCTTCCTTTCTTGATCACCCCATTGCGGTCTTGCTTTTTCAGCTCAATTTATAACTTATTGGACATAAAATATGGTCAGCGAGTTAAAGGAAAATTCCACTAATGGAGGAAAAACCATCTCCAATATGGAACGGTTGGCTATTAATTAAAGCTGGCACATGCCCTCAGAGTTCTTCCTTCCATAACGCCTATAACACATCCAGGCCAGCCTCGCACACCAAGTGCAATGGCTTTTCCAGGCATTCTCACTTGCTTTTGGGCACAGGCTGTTCCTTCCTTCTCAGTGTCCGTATTGAGTGTCCTCCCAATGAATCACTTTTCTCTCTTTTATGTGTATTTTTTATAGGGTGTTACCTCTTAGGAGTCTGAGCATCAGGGGGCTGCTGCACACAGAGGCCAGTGTGACCTCCAAGGCGACCCCTAGGACTCTAGGCCGGGACATGGCAGCCATGTGTCTCACCACGACGCCACCTGGGCCCTGACTGTGTGAATGGGGAAGGGAGGGAGGTGCAATATGATAGCAGGGAGTCCGAGAAGACAATCCCCTCATAAAGCACAGGTTTTCTGTCTTCAAATTCCTCTATCAGAAACTGATTCCTTTATCCCAGCTTTCTATCTTTGGAAGTTTTGTGGTTTTGATTATTTTTAACAATTTTTTTCTTTATTTGGAAGTGTTACATATTCATTGCAAAACTGTACTGTGAATAAGCCGCCACTGAAATAATTAATAAAGTACTACATACATATAATTACTATTTAAACCAAGGTAAATATATACATACATACATACATATATATATATATATACATATATATATAGAGAGAGAGAGAGAGGGAAAGAGTTTTATTTCATCTTTATAAAGTAGTATTGCACAATAGCCACATTTTCACAATTTTAACAAAATTTACCATGTAGTGAACACTTTTTCTTTTCAATAAATATCAATCTATATCATCATTTTATGGGCCTGTCAAAAGGTATTTAAACAATGAAGTTTTTTAGAGAGTTCCCAGTTTATGCTGGGGTGCACATCTTTTGTTTTTATGGCCTTATATAAGCTTTATAAAGTAGAGGCATATAAAGCTGATTTCTTTTAGAATAAGCTGAGTATTCTTGCAGAAGTGGACTACCGTAGGTCTGGGGACTGCTGATGGCCATTGGGGCTAAACCAGACCAAGGCCCCCTGCTCTGGAATTAGTACCTGGGCGTCCCCACCCCACCACTCACTGCCTGGGGGCCTGTTACGATGCTGTGTTCTGTCCCTCCGATTCCGTTAGGGCAATCCTGATGATAAGCACTGTTTCCTGTGTAGGAATGTTGGGTGGGACGAGTCTGGCTGGGATAAGGACCTCCCCACTTAGTGACTGCAGAGGGCGAGGAGGAGAACAGATCATTCTGGAGGACATGGTCCCTGTCTGCATGGGATTATTACCTGAGAAACAGCCAGAAAACAACAATGGAATTTAACAACACACACACAATTTTGGTTCCTGCAATAGGGACTCAATCCCAGAACATACGGGAGCCGCTGCCTGGGGCAGTGATGGTGTATATTGGGGCTGGGAGAACATCTTACCTCATGCAGAGTAAATATTTGACCCACATTTACCTGTTCCGTGAGAATTTCTTTGGGAATCCTTGGCCATATTTTAACTTAAATTAAAACAGTGCCAAGATTATAACTTGATGGATGCATTCAGCTCCACAGTGCCGACTTCTGCAGAAAGGGTAGTAACTGCAAACACTTGCAAGTCATTGGGGTTCTGACCCTTTGGGGCTCTGCAGGAGTAAAGCCATTTGGGTGATTACTCAGGGCGTTAGCCTGCCTGGTTCATATTGCTAAAGGAATTCTGCACTCTTAACTAACAATTGCATACAATTTCAGCAAAGTCAAGGGATCCAGAAAAACAGGAATAAACACAGCGTGTGTGTGTGTTACTTAGTAGGATGTATCAGGCTCCTCTCTAAGTGCTTTTTGCCTATTGACTTAATCCTCATAAAAACCCTCAGAGGAAGGTGCTGTTATTAACTTTATGCTGTAGTTCACATTATGCACCCAGAGGTCCGTGAGCACACGGCTCCTAATGGGCAGAGCTGGGCCTGCTGCCCAGGCAGCTGGTCTCACCGCTCCACTGTTTTACTTTGTGCACCCTTTTGCAGTCACTAATTCACCTAAGTAACACTAAAGCCTTGTGTTTTAAAAAACTTGCATCCACTTTGCACCACAAAAGTGATTGGGTTGTTCACGTAGTAATGGTTCTTCCTTCAGACTCAGAGAGAATCTTCTCATTCTGAATTGATTCATTTATTCAGTAAATAGTCAATGGGTATCTGTTATGTGTCAGGCAGTTCTAGACACTTGAAATACATTGTTTTCATATTAAATATATGGACAATATGTAGAAACTACTCAAAACAGCAAAGATACCTGCCCTTGTAGAGCTTAGGTCCTGGAGAATAATTTATCTGACAGCTGAAAGGTGGAAGCATAGAGAATCCCTCAAACCAGCCAGTAGTAGACCGCTGCATAAGAAACCAAGAGGCTTAGAGGGGCCCCACCCGGCAGTCCCCTGAGTAACTGCGATGGAGAACTTGCACTTCAGTCCCTCTGCCAACTCTCTGTAATTTTTGTTTGATTCTACAAGTCCTTGTTTCCTGTTTCTTCCTGACTCATTCCACCTCCTGCTCGTTCTTTCTTTCTTCTTTCTTCTTTCTTTCTTTCTTTCTTTCTTTCTTTCTTTCTTTTTTTCTTTCTTTCTTTCTTTTTTTCTTTCTTCTTTCTTTCTTTCTTTCTTTCTTTCTTTCTTTCTTTCTTTCTTTCTTTCTTTCTTTCTTTCTTTCTTCTTTCTTTCTTTCTTTCTTTCTTTCTTTCTTTCTTTCTTTCTTTCTTTCTTTCTTTCCTTCTTTTCTTTCTTTCTTTCTTTCCTTCCTTCCTTCCTTCCTTCTTTCCTTCCTTCCTTCCTTCCTTTCGTTCTCTCTTTCGTTCTCTTTCGTTCTTTCTCTCTCTCTCTCTCTCTTTCTTTCTTTCTTTCCTTCCTTCCTTCCTTCCTTCCTTCCTTCCTTCCTTTCGTTCTCTTTCGTTCTCTTTCGTTCTTTCTTTCGTTCTTTCTCTCTCTCTCTCTCCCTTCCTTCCTTCTTTTTTTCTTCTTTCCTTCCTTCCTTCCTTCCTTTCGTTCTCTCTTTCTTTCTCTTTTTTTTTCTTTCGTTCTTTCTCTCTCTCTTTCTCTCTCTTTCTTTCTTTCCTTCCTTCCTTCCTTCCTTCCTTCCTTCCTTCCTTCCTTCCTTCCTTCCTTCCTTCCTTCCTTCCTTTCGTTCTCTTTCGTTCTCTCTTTCGTTCTTTCTCTCTCTCTCTCTCTCTCCCTTCCTTCCTTCTTTCTTTCTTTCTTCTTTCCTTCCTTCCTTCCTTCCCTCCCTCCTTCCTTCCTTCCTTCTTACCTTCCTTCCTTCCATCTATCCATCCAGCGAATTTCTTCACTCACTCATTCAATAACCTTTGACTGAGTTCCTGCTTGCTGCCAGGTGTTGTACTGCATTCCAGAGACAGATAAGCAAGAGAGCCCATGACCCTCAGAAAGCGGGCAGTAGGACATCAGATGGCCACACCATGCATGTACAAAGCAGTGGTGAAAGTGTAATGACGAATGGTGATAAAAATGGAACAGTTGTTGAGAAACATGATTAAAAAGAATGTCCTTGCAGAATTGTTTCTCATTTTTCCAAGTCTCTTCCCTGTCACATTGTAGAATGTTAGAGCAGGAAGGGGATTTGCTAGGTCATCCAGTCCACCCCCTGGCTGTTTTACAGAAACTTGAAGATGGTATGAGATTGAGAACCTCTCCTGAGATGTTTCAGAGGTACAGTCTACCCAGGGAGAAGGCTGCTCTTGTCCAAATGGATGTTGACAATGGGTGGGCTCCGCCGTTATGTCTGACCAGCTGTTTCCAATCACTTTCATGTAGGAAAATGGTAGGAGCTCTGAAACATACACTTGGCCTTAAATTCTTTTTCAATTAAATTTGTAGTCCAAAGAAAGGAACAGGGGTAGAAGATGATAAGGGGTGCACTGAAGATCATTTGAAGCTCCTCCTCCCCCTCCCCATTTCCCCTTTGTTCTCTCTCCCCTTCCCCCAGGGCAGAGCATGGCAAGAAGGTCTGGGTAGTGAGAGTGCCCCTGACTTAGAGGCTCTGTTATTGTCCAGGGAAAGGAGAGCTTCCCTCAGCCTGCCCGCCAGACATCCCATAAGTAGATTAATCTTAAATCAGAGGTAAAAACAAATGGAGAGACTCCTCTTCTAATATTGCGGGAGTGGCTGGCTATGACTACTTGGGTAAGGATCAATGCTAAAAATAGCTCTAGAGTGTTAGAATTGCTCTTTTATTGTGGTAGACCATTAAACAGCTGTATCAACTTTCCCATTTGAATTATGAACTGATCCTGGGCTTATTATTTGGGGCCTGGTGGCTACTGCAAGATGGGCCGTACAAAATCAAGGAAGGGTGTTTTCATGTGAACTTTGCCAGCCATTTCTTGGTAAGAATCTCATAAAGCAAGAACTTATATTTTTGTGAGACACACACACTCTCTCTCTCTCTCTCTCGCTTTTTCCCTTAAGCATATAAAGACGTTTTAGAAAAAATAATAGCTCACCTTCACAGAGGAACAGAGAAATTTACACCTGAGCTTGGAGATCAGAGACAAGCACAGATGGCGCATCTCTTCCCGGGCAGCGCTCTTCTCCTGAGGGAACCTCCAGGCTGCTCGGTCCTGTTCTCGCTGGAGTGAGACCCTGTGGAATATCATGCCGACCTTGATGTCGGCTAAAAGTACCGGCCGTCTCCCACCCCGCGTCCGGGATACAGGTGTCCCCATGAGTTACAGGAAATAAGTTATCATTCCCATCTTGGCGGATTTATTTATCAGGAAGCAGAAGCTCACATCTCAGCTAAGGACAGGACCAGGAGGCCATGGTTCATCAGCTGGTGACCGGATAAATGAATGGAGGGGTAGCCATGTAATGGGGCCACCTCACCCAGAAAACAGCAGCTATGGCACATACAACATGGATGAATCCTGAAATAATTACACTGGGTAAAAGAAGCCAATGTAAGACAAAAAATATATACTGTGTGGCTCAATTTCTGTAAGATTTTAGACAATGCAGATATATCTACAGTGAACAAAAAAACAGACCAGTGGTTGCCTGGGGCTGGTGCACGTGGATTACAAAGGGGCAGGAGAAAAGTTTGGAAGGTGATAGACGTGTTCATTATTTTGATTATGGTGATGATCACGTGGGCATATACATATGTCTCAGCTCATATTGTACACCTTAATTACGTGCTGTTTATTGTTGTCAATTACACCTCAATAAAGCAGAAAAATATCTTCATGAGGGTAATCTGCAAAACTTTTTAAAGAGATAGGAAATGTCTATGAAAATCTTTTGTACTATATAGATAGATGCTTACTAGTTCTCTTAGAAAACCCATTAAAAAGGGTTTTGGAAATTAAAGATGAGTTTACACAATCTTCTTATGTAAAAAGACAGTGACCCAAATTTGCTAATGTTTTCTGACATGGAAATTGTTTCCAGAGATACAATTCTTTATGGTTATTTTTGAAAACAAAACAAAAAATGCATAATCTGATTCTTCATGGTTAAAGGAGATATTTTAACAGTGAGTATGTCAGTAATTGCTTTTTAAAAGAAACTTTAGAGCATTTTAAAAACAGATGTTTGTAACTTTTTCTATCATTATGTGATTTTGTTCTGAAAATGATGTGTGTAACTTTTTTAAATTTTCATATTTTCCTGCTTCTAACAGAAACAGAAATTTCTAACCTGCTTAAAATGTTCCAAATGAAATTTTTAGACTTTCAAACCATTTATTAAAATTATTAAAACAGAATATCCTTTGATTAGTTTGTTAGAATGACTGATGGGTGTCAGAGAGGATTTAAATTTACTACCTGAATTTCACCAAAAACTTTTGTGTAATTGGTGAATGGGATTGATAAATGAGTACTGTATTGAATCAACACAGTTAATGCTATCTTTCTTCAATTTGGCTCTACTCATCTTTGTAAGACACCTTTTTCAGCTAAAGGCACCATCAAATGTCAGTAAGGAAATAAAATGAACCTAAAATCAGACTTTCAAATTGCTCTATCATAAAGAATTAAATCAATATTTCAAAAAATTATGCAAAACTTTAAATCACATTGTCTTTCTAAAGTATCAGTATTATATATTATATGAATATTTTTAGTGAGGCTAAACCATTTTTTGGTAACATTAGCAAGTAAAATGAAACATTATTTTAGAAAACCCACCAACAGGGATGTGAGATTTAAAAAAAAATGTGGTGACCTCTACTTTAGGGATGTTTCCTAAGATGCTCTCATTCCTGACACTTTTGTCATCCTCCGGGTGCTACTCTCCTCCCACAGCTAATGACTAGTATTCATAGGAACTGGCCTGGCTTACTGCTCGAACCCGGTTTTGTTCTAAGGATAGTTACAGGGTTTCTAATACGTAACTTCAAGGTGCTTTCTTGGTTCTGTTGGAGCAGTTTTAGACCTAAAGAATCCCCAAAGCAACCAGTAATCACATGTTCATGTTGTGTTAAAACATGTGGTTATGGTATAGTTTAATCAAATGACCTTCAAAAACAGAGAAACACTCATGATGACTGTAAATTATTAATCAAGTCTATGTGGACTGGGAAGCACAGGTCCCAGAAGCAGCTGACCAAGCGAGTACCATTACAGGAAATAGTGCTCTAGCTGTCCTTGTGCCATAAAAAAAGCTATGAGTACCCTCTTCATAGGCTGATTCAAGAAAGCCAGAGTAACTGAGGGGATTAATTTGCATCAAGGAAGAACAAGAAGCCTAAAATTTATGAAAGGGAAAAGTCAGAGGAGAAACACTGTGATGTGCTTCAGGCTGTTTCTCAGCCTTGGCTGCACTTCAGGGAAACTAGAGAACTTGTACAATATCCTCTGGGGCGCCAGTATTGAAAAAAAATCCGTAGGGTATTTTACTGTGCAGCCATGGTAGGACCACTGTTTTAGAACCATAATAATCATTGCATCTGACGGACTTCTGATTCTGGTCATTATAGAGAAGCTTGCAGTAAACTTGTCCTTCTGCTGAGAACAACTATAAAAATGGACAATATATGAGTCAACTGTTTTGAGTCATTGACCAATAGGCTGTGTAGGACTGTGTGCAATCTGAGATATGGGAAACAGACAAAGACAAATGATGACTCTTGCTTTCAGCCTGCTGCTGTGCAAGCAGGTGGAACCCAAGCTGAGCAGTGACCTTATTGAGATGAGGAGACAGAGACTGGGGTTCTCGGCTGCTGAAGCAGCTGAAGTTTACAGAAGAAGAAAACAGAAAAGGAGGCTGTGCAGGGTACTGGGGACAGAAGTTTGTATGGGGATTCACTGTGTGAATCCTTAATCAAGGACTAGGCTGTGTTTGTCCAATGTTAAGATTTCAAAGGGCCTAAGAGATTGTCTGTTGTGGAGCTGAGAGCAGAATAGTAATACTAGAGCTGTGCCTTATGGGAGATGTTTGAATTCTGGTCTGAAATTCACTAAATACCTTGACCACTCAGGTGAGACCTAGAAAGTCTAGGCGTAGGGAATAAGGACTATGCCAAAGAGTAAGGGTGACACTTCAGTGCTAAGTTCAAAATGAAATTAGATTCCTCCCTAACAAGGAATAATATTAGCCTATCATGATCAAAAAGATACATGCCTATCAAAACAAAAACTCAACATCTTATAAAGGAAGATGACATAATCCAGACTCCCTATAACGTATCATTTACAATGTTCCCCATACAATAAAAAATTTATAGACATGTGAAGAAACAGAAAAATGTGATCCATGATTAAGAAAAAAATAGTCAATAAAAACAAATTGATATAGATGTTGACTTGAATGTTGACATTAGGTGTTTCAGACAAAGCTTTTGAGCAACTAATATAAAATATCCAAAGACTTAAAGGAAGATATGGTCCAAATGAGTGGTCATAAAAGGAATCTCAGCAGAGAAATGGGACTATAAAAAAAGAGCCAAGTGAAAATCTTAGAACTAAAAGTTACAATATGTAAAGTGAGAATTTAACTACTTGATGGAGAATACAGAAGAGGGGATTAGTAAATCTGAAAGTAGATCAATAGAAATGATCAAATCTAAAAAATAAAGAGAGAAAAGATTTAAGAAAATCAAGCAGACACTTAGTGACCTGTAGGGCAGTTTCAAGCAGTCTAAAATACAAGTAATTAGAATGCCAGTGGAAGAGGAGTGAAAATAGCAGGAAAATTATTAAAAGAAATGGCCCCAATGTTCCTAATTTGACGATAAAAATTTCTATAGATCCAGGAAGCTCAGGGAACCTGAAACAGGAATGAAATTGAACCATGAGGCCTATCATAATCAAACTGTTGAAAACCAGAGATAAAGAGAAAACTTTAAATCAGCCAGAGAAAAAAGAAGTATTACACATAGGGAAATAATGCAAATATGTGTTGATTTGTGAGAAACAACAGAGGCCAAAAGATAAGGGACTTAAATGAAAGAAAAAATTTGTTAACTCAGAATCCCATCTCCAGTAAAAACATTCTTGAAAAATGAAAGTCGGGAAAAAAAGGCATTTATTCAGATAAGTAAAAGATGAGAGGATTTATCACCAGCAGATCTACACTTTGAGAAATCCTACAGCATGTTCATCAGGCTGAAGGGAAAGATATCAGAAGGAAACTCAGATCTACTGGAACAAAAAGCTCTGGAAATAGCAAATATGTAGGTCAGGATAAAACACTTTTTTTCTTCCTTTAATCATTGAGAAACAACAGACTTTTGATCGCAGTGGTTAGCAAACTTTTCCTTCAAGGGCCATATAATAAATATTTTAGGCTTGTAGGTCACATAGTTTCAACTCTGCTATTGTAGCAATAAAGCAGCCATAGATAATATATAAACTTTATTTACAAAAGTGAGTGCTGGTTCATGGGCTATGCTCTGGTAACCTCTGGTAAAGCAAAAGTAGTAACATTGTATGGTGGGGTTTACATACACAGATGTCAAATATATATATGAAAATAATAGCTCAAGAACAGACATAGGGAATGGAATTTTACTTTTATAAGTTTCTAGATTTATGTGAGTTGGCAATATTAACTCTAAGTGGATTGTAATAAGTATACATATTGTAATCTCAGAATAACCACTAAGAGGTATACTTAAAAGGTAAGAAAGAAATTAAAATGGAATATTAAAAAGATACTTTATTAACCCAAAAGAAGGCTGGAAAGGAAGAACCAAGGTACAAAAAAACTAGACGGCACAACCAGAAACAACTAGGAAGATGATTAGGCTTAAATCCAGTCACATCAATAAATACATAGATGTACACTCATCAACACAATAAACTACATTAAATATAAAAGGATTAAAACCTACAGATAGATTGGATAAAAGGAAGACTCAGCTATATGCTGTACTTGAGACATACTTTAAACACAGAGACAGGTTGAAAGAAAAAGGATGGAAAAGTTATACTATGCTATCAGTAAGTGTAAGAAATCTGGTATTTTATTAATATCACACGAAGATGACTTCAAGGCAAAAAGTATTACCAAATAAAAAGTCAGAAATTTTATGATAATAAAGCATCAATTAATCAAAAGAGATCTAACAATCGTAAATGTATATATACCTAATGATAAACTTTCAAAATGCATGAAGCAAAACCTGACAGACTAAAGAGAGAGCTAGAACAATCCACAGTTATAATTGGAGATTTCTAACACTCCTTCCTTGGTAACTGATAAAATAGGTAAGCAACATGTTACAGAAGATTTGACCAACCCTATCAACCAACGTGACTGATACTTAAAGGATACAATATCCAATTGCTAGAGAATCACAATTGTCAACCTCAGTAGCTTCAGCAGCAACAGAGAAATAAAACAACTATGATCAATTCGAGTTTTTCTGCTAACAACTACTCAGGTAGTTGTTAAAGTCTCTGGGCTCCACCCCAGACCCACTAAGTCAGAATCACTTGGGGAGCTGTGTGACTAACAAGCAACCAGATAATGCTCAATATGGGGAAGTTTGGAAAGTTCTAGAAATCCCTTTACTGAGGAGTGGCCCACCATGGTTATCTTGGAAAATAAGAGCGGTTGTATTTTTCTCAATGTGTCAAATCTTAAAATATCCTGTTAAAACAAATGATATTTGCTTTATTTTAAAAAATATTTCAGAACTTGAGGTGGCTGAATTAGGCAGAAGGATTGATCTAGTAGTACAACTTTATTTAGTAGGTGGGTATACATAAAGTGATCATTTAGCCATATTTTACAAAAATTCAATGTGCTGAAATTAATATATTTTGGATGGAGTGTTCTAATTCATGTGTCTTATCCAGGAAATATAGCCAAGCATTTTAATAGTGTGTAAACGCTTCCTTTTACCAGAAGTGGAGAGAGGCACATAGCATTAAGGTTTTGTGACCAGCTAAACAACATAACAAGGGCTATATCTTTTTGTTCTTATTTATGTGAAACCATAGAAGCCAGACTATTGTTACTAAGAAACACTTCCTTTACAAATATAACCAGATTGTGTTAACACACAAACAATGAAAGTATGACCAGTATGGGAGAACACATTTGAACCAGGTCTAGAGTACTCGTTCAATTCTCCAAAGGGGATTAGAAAACTATTTTTGTTTGAGAAGATAATGGCAGGAGGTACAGGATCATTAAATGACTGTTTAAACCATTATTACAACCAACCAAGACGTCACTCTCCCCCAGTAATTTCTGCATTCATTGCATTTCATGTTTTTAAGTCTTGGAGTAATCTGCTTGGAATTGCTAAAGTAGTCTGGGTTTCAAGTATCAGAAACCAACTCTCTAATTTTTTGAATGAAAAGAGAATTTGTTGGAAGGAGGCCAGGGGATTTCAGGGAATCTGAACAACTATACTTTGGAAAGGCAGGGCCAAGCAAGGCTCTAGATACCCAGAAAACCAGGGTCCCTCTCTTCAGTGCACTGCCTTTAAAGTGACTTATACTAGCAATTGCTAGTCTCCATTTCTATCTCTTTCTTCAAAATTTCAACTTGTGTGAGGAGTGACAACCCTGGGTCATTGTTTTCTAATGGATAGGCAGCAGTGGTAGGGGGTAGGGCACCTGGGATCATACAGCAGTAACACAGTTGTTGAAGATGCCTGGTCTCTGTTTCCTGTTTAAGCCCCCAAGTAGGCTTATATGGCAGGAAAAGGGCACATTGATGGAAACTCTCAACTTCTACAAAATGTTCTTGCTCTTTTCAGCCTTGACACCTGGTGGGAATTTTGTCCTATGAATAATCTTTATTAAGGAGTTGGTAATACTGACATGCCATTGAAATAAACTGATATTAGATTATTATTATTCTCAAAATCTTGCAATATTTCTCTGCATTTCACCAAAGGAAAACCAGTGGAGTCCTTCAAATAACCCGCAAGACTGAACATGATTTGGTCCCATTACCACTTTGACCTCCTTTCTTTTACTCTTCTCACTTCATTTCAGTCTCATTGACCTTATTATTCCTGGAATGTCAAATTCTTCACTTGAAAAACGTCTGTTCAGATTTTTAAATTTCTTCTTGAATTTTGTTAAGTTGTGCCTTTCAAGGAATTTCTTCATTCCATCTAACTTACTAAACTTGTTGAAAAACTTTTCATAACTTTTCCTTTTTATAATTTTAAGTTCATTAATATTCTTGATTATCTTTTTAGTGATGTCCCTTCTTCCCTTCTTTTTTCTTGACCAGTCTAAAGATTATTTTTATTTTTTTCTCTTCAGAGCACCAACTTTGTCTTTCGTTGTTCGTTTTCTCTCTCATTAATTTTGACTCTGATCTTATTTTATCCTTTTACTTTGAGTTTAATTTGCTCTTTTTCTAATTTTTTAAGGTATAAGCTTAAATAATTGGTTTTAGATCTTTTTCTATTATAAGAGTTTAAAGCCACAAATGTTCCTATAAGTGGTAGGTAGAGTGTACACACTTTGATATGTTGTTTTCAGTTTAGTTTAGTTCAAGATATTTTTAAAGTTCCATTGTGGTTTATTCTTTGATCCATGGGTATTTAAGTTATATTTGGTTTTCACTAAATAGTTTTGATTCAGTTAGCTTACTTTAAAGCTTTTATGTTGAACAATTTCAGGTCTGTAGGAAAGCTGAAAGAATAACAGAAAATAAGCCCTTTACCTAATTTTGCTATTAATGTTTTACCACTTCTCTCCCTCTCCATTCTATTGTTGGTATTGCTTTCTTCACACCCATATGATTAGTATATTTGAAAATATGTTTTTCATATCCTATAACCTACTTTTAGGTTAACATCATAACAATTTTACCCCCAAATACTTCAACATACATGTCTTAAGAATGTTCTTAAGACATATAGAATTTATATAACTACAACACAATGATCAAATTCAAGATATTTAATACAAATATTATACTTTTATCTAAAATACAATCTATATTCAAATTTTCCCAGTTTTCCCAATGATCTTTTTGTTACAATCTTTTGTATTTTTTTCCTCACCCCAGCTCCATTCAAGGTCATATCTTGCATTTAGTTGTCACATCTCTTTAATTTTCTGTAATTTGAAACATTTCCTCAGCCTTTCTTTGTTTTCATAACATTGACAATTTTGATGAGGATGGGTCAGTTGTTTTATAGAAGGTTTCTCAGTTTTGGTTTGTTTGTTTGATTAGAATCAGGTTATGCTTATTTGGCAGAAATACTGTATAAGTGATGTTGTGTCCTCCTTAGTGAAGCACTAAAGAGGCACATGATCTCAGTCCCATCTTTAGTGATGTTTATTTTGATCATGTGGTTAAAGGATAATTCGCCAGATTTCTCCTATGCCCTGGTTATTTTTGAATGAGTGCCAAATGTTATATACGACTCTTTCAGTGATAATTTGAGACTCTGCATGATGTTGTTTTCCTCCAAAGATTTAACTTTGTTTCTGGCAGATAGCTGGGCTAGGACAGATCGCCTGATTTTTGCCAGAGGTTGAGATGATTCATAGCTGGGCTCCACTCTTTTTAGAACTTGTCTACTTTTGGTTTATTCTTCTAAGGATTTAGCACTTAGGGATCCCCACCAAATACTTAGGGTATTTACAGGGGCTGTTCCTCCTGGGTAGACTCAGAAGTCCAAGTTTAATTCTCCCAAACCTTTAAGTGATCAAAAGCTCTGCTCAGCTTCTTAACTTGTAGGCTAATGCTTTTGCTTTCTGACTTTACAGTGGCCTTAAGGGGAGAAGGGGCCCTGATGTTGGGCTTTCTTCTCTGGACTTCCTACCTCTCTCGTATCTTAGCTTTGAGGATACTCACTGCCTTGGGAGATCTCTGATACCTTCAGACCCATTTTTGTTACAGTCTGCCTGGGTTTTCTGATTGCTCTTGGTAGGAGTGCTGGTTCAAAAATACCTCAGTTTTGCCACAAGTGGAACCTTTACCACCATTTTTAATGATTATTGATTTCACCTAAATCCCTTAGGCTGTGTGGGAATTCCAAGGTAAGTTCACGTTATATAACAAATGCAATTAGAAAAGTAATAGTGTATTCAACAACAATAAAAAAACTTGTTATATGAAAACTGAGATTCTGAAGCTTAAAATTCAAGTGAAATCTTCTTCAGGGATAGCAAGCTCATTTTACCTGACTACCACCACCTAGTTAATAAATGTACATAAATCAATGGCTTTGTCTGCATTCTGGAATTGCATTTCACAAGTGTGGACTGTTACACTTTTCTCAAAAGCAGAAAATCCACCATGAATTTGTTGCCAGATAAGAGTATTTTCTTTCTTTAGTAGCATTAAATTAATTGCAAGGTAGGAGAGAAAAAAATACTCAGTTTTGTGTGTTCTTTTACAAGCACAGTGTCTCTACAGTATAAAATGCATGTAAGTTTAATTTGTATGTATAGTAAAGCTGTTGGATTTTCCAGGAAAATCCTGGTTTAAAATACTTTGTCATACATTGTCTGATCACACAATGGAGAGTGTGGTTATGCAATGCACATAATCATTTTATTAGTTTTCCTTCATCTGTTATGGCTGATTATAGTTGATGTTTTGCATTATCAATTCAGAATGACAAAGTAAGATTGTCCTTGAAGCATTCGAAGTCCTTCAGCACTCCTCTTAAATCAGTGCCTCAGAATACACATGGCCGCTCATGAGAGGAAGGATAGAAGGTTGGGAGTGTTCAAACCTTGTCTAAGGAATGGACTGAAAACCTCATTTATGTTTTTACAATTTACTATTGGTTTCAGTTGAGATGCTAGACCAACAACTTTTTTTAGTAAAATCTATTAACTATTTTTATTTAGTACCAGGAAGAGTAAGTACTCAAACTTAAAAAAAAATGGTACTTTACAAAATTGCTGTAAAACAAGTTGTGGATTAGGCTGTCTTGCTAGTAAATCTAAAATTGATTCTATTATTTTTACATCTGTAGAGACTCAAAGTATTTATCAGAGCACTATTACATAATTTCAGAATTCTTAGCCTCAGGGGTTTCAATGGCAGCGGCAGGAGACTGTTATCTGTGTGCTGGTATTTCAGTGTCCTGGGACTCGGGCTGACTAGTCCTCCATCCACGTTTTCTGTGAGGAAGCAGGTAACTTAAGCTAGTTCTTTTGTTAACCTTGTTCTGAAGATGACATTGAATTCAATTGAATAAACTGTCTGAGGCCTCTTTTCCCAGAATGTCCCAGCACTCAGTTCTCAGTGCTGGATATTGGCTAAATGCCCACCTGTACCCCTGGTTATGGGGTGTGTTCACACCCTGGGCAGGTTTTGCTCTGCAGGAAAACATACTGAAGTTTGAGGCACAACTCTAGCAGTCTCAGCTTTGGGAAGGTGGGGTCCTGTTTGCCCTGGTCATCCTTGTATCTTGAAAGCCTAAGAGACCAATAAAGTTTGTTGAAGGAAAGAATGAATGAGTAAAGGAACTCAACTCACTACTGGTCTCTGGGAAATTCCAAACAGATTATAGAGACACAAATGGTTTTTATTGACTTGTATTCTCCTTTGTTCTGCCAGACAGCAATTTAAAATATATACTCTGTTTTGCTTAATGTGGAAGCTCTTGAAGGAAGGAGATCCTATCTTTAAAAGTACTATATTCTGCATTGAGTGACTTGTGAAATAGTTCTAAGAGAATATGATACAAGGTTTTCAGTGGATAAGCTAAATGTCAGGATTGGTCAGACCACACTGTGAGGTTTTCCACCCTATGAGCTTTATGTAACTTATGGTACATTATCGATATCAACTTAGAAGCTCATAAAGTACCTTTTATTAAAATCGCATTTTCAAAGAAACCAAGTTATGGGACATAAAAAGCATTGTAAATAAATGATAAATGTGTGAGATACACAACGAAAAAACTGATTAGAACAGATATCTCTTACTTAAACTTGAAGCTTTAAATACTTCATTGCTTTTTATTACATAATACTTTTGTAGTATTTGCTTTGGCCAATGTTACCTGAAAATAAATCTATGACTATTTCCTAAAGTCTAGAGCTCACCTAAATTTCTGAATAAAAAGGGATACATTGTTGTTTGGTGGTAGTTATTTTAATTACAAAGATGACACATTTTTGGCATTTTCCCCAATGGGTATGGACCCTCACCCATGCTTCTAACTGAACCCTTTGGCTAGAGAAGGCAGAGGGGCTTAGAGAAACCCGCTGTCTCCTGGGTACTGTGTATATGGCCTATGCCTGCGCCAACCCCTGTACTTCGGGGGTTGAGAGATGCAGGGATTCTAGGGTCTAGTGGCAGGATCTATGGTCTAATTCACTGTGTCCAATTCCACTTTTCCTGGAACATTGGGAACTATATTTTGGGTCATATGAGAATAAAGAAACCACCATTTATGAAAGAACCCAGAGAAGAAACAATACCCAGAGGTTTTCAACTTCTCAACTGTGTGTGTGGCTGGCTGCATATTCCACTGACTTGGGGGGCTTTAAAAAAATGATATGTTGGCCCTGCCCCTGACTGGCTGAATCACAATTTGTATTCACTGAAAAATGCATTGTTATAAAAAGAACTTTTTAAAACAGGTGTATCTCAAATAATCATAATGGGGATGATGCAGTTTGCTAATGAAAGGGGCCAGGCTTTCATTCATTTGTTTCCTGGTGATGCAAAGGTCAGGGCAGCAACTTTTATCTGTTTGTTCACCAATGTGCTCCTAGTCACAAAACAGAGCCTGATACACAGTAGATACTAAATAAATACTTACTGAACAAATAAGTGGCAAAGTATAAAGACCTGTTTCCTCCCCATGGTATGGATGTGCATTCCAGGCTCTTCCTTCAAAAGTTCAGCAGACTTCTCCCCAACCACTCCGCTAATCAACTGCCCTCTGTGTGACAGGCCATGTCCTGAAGTCTTTCGGTGCTGAATGCTATGTTATTATGTTGTTTTTTATTTTGGAAGGAGTAGATAGTGAGTGATGTATGTTTTATCTGACACAAATGAAAAGAACAGTGTTAAAAAAAGGGGTTTGTGAATAACCCATAAATTGAATAGATAAATTAGCCACAGAATAGAAATCCTCACATTTTTGTTTATCTCTTATGCCCCCATCCAAAAAATAAACAGATGATTCAAAATGTTGTGGCCACAATCTTCTTGATACAAGAATGAAGAATGATCTTGGACAAAGTAGGTTCCCTGTGAAGATACACATACACGATATATAAAAATCACATTTAATATATGGCACTTATCTAATTAAAAAATTCTAGAACACTGACTAAACAATATGATTTTCCAGGGACCCACTTTTCAGATACAGGAAAAATGTGCCATCTGACAGAGTCCAATGGACATATGTTGGCTGATGTGCCCCCAATAGAAAGAAATGCATGATGTTTTAAGAACTGATTGAACATTATTAATGACCAATGCTTTAGACATGAATAATATTATAATACTGTAATCTCTGGATCTACAAAAATTATTTTATAACTTACAATAGGTATACCATATAAATATATTTCACTTATTTGTGATTTGTTAGGAATAATTTTAGCAGGTACTACACAAAAATTGAAAAGTATTAGAAGTAACAAATTTATGTATTCATGAGTCTTTTATATAGTTTGTACATAAGGCACTAGAGATAGCTTTTATTTACCATTAAACTAAAAAAATTTTTTTCTAAATGGAGGAAATAAGACTTAAAAAAAATGATCAGGAGTATGTGAGTCATTTCAGGGATAGTTTATTGTCTATATTAATTGAAGAATGGGAACCTGAACCTTAAGACAATTTTAAGTGATGAATTTTCATTGGAATTAGGGACATATTTATTTATAATGCCTCTAGGAAAAAATGCAAGCATAGCCATGTATTGGATACTACTAAAATGAATAAATAAAAGGAAACATACATTACATACACATAAACCAAACTATTCTCTACTGACATTCTGGGAAGACTACAATATTCCAGTGTTGAGAGTCTCTGTCTTAAACCCACTTACTACCCTCCACACCTGACGAAGCCTCGCATGCGTCTGACTGCATTTTCCTGGGCCCCTGGCTCCTTCAGGTAAGTGTCTGGGACAGACGTCTACGACTGCAGCAGCCAGGATGGAGCCCCAGTGCACTGCTTGTCTGGGCCTGCCAGGAAGGCTCCTGCCAACAGGGTGTTCAGGAGGCTTGAAGCAGATGACATTTACATGGACTTAAAAAGTGGGTATTTGAGGGAGGGTCACAGATGAAAATGCTACAGGAGTTGTGACACTACCTTTTGCGTCCATCACTGACTGTGAGAAGTAAACAACAGTGAGCATGATGCTGTCATTCTCAACAATCAGATATTTGGAAGGCTTTAAATGGATCAGTGGAGAGAACTGACAGGCTTTCCCCTCCCATAGCCACCGAGCAGGGGCCAGGACAGAGCCCAGGGCTCCTTACTGGGCCTTACACTGCTCTTCAACTCAATAGACATTTATTGAGCACCCACTGTGTGCAAGGCTGTGCTGACAACTTGGTACAGCAGAGGGAGTAGTCACAGACACGGTGCTCACATCCAGTGCATTCTGCATTGAAATGGGTCAAGTTCTTGCATAATACTTGGACTTGGAGGAAGAAAGGCATCATATGAATCTGAACAGATATGAAAGGTAAAACAAATGCCAACATCTGAGGATTTCTAAGGCCACACATACACAAAATTCTCCTGGAATAGGCTTGATGGTGGCAATCAGAATGCCACTAACAGCACAGCGGACATAACAATAACACTGACAGGCATGTCAATTATCAGTGCGCCCCAGAGCATAGGTTTGTGACTTATGTTTTTAGACAGTCTATGCAAGAAATCCCTGAAGTTTGAGGAATTTTGACAGTTCACTAATCTGACTTTAAAGGACTCTCTTCCTCTGTAACTGTTTATTGAGTGTATTAGTTTCCTATCGCTGCTGTAACAAATTACCACAAACCTAGCAACTTTGAACAGCACACATTTATTATTTTAGAGTTCCAGAGGTCAGAAGCCCAAAATGAGTTTCTAAAATCAAGCTGTCAGCAGGGCCTGTCCCTCCTGGAGGCTTTAGAGAGAATGTGTTTCCTTGCTTCTTCCATCTAGAGGCTGTCCACATTCCTCGGATTGTAGTTACATGCCCACTACAACCTTTGCTTCCATTGCCACTTACCCTCCTTGAACTCTGACCCTCTTGCTTTCCTCTTATAAGGACCCCTGTGATTACACTGGACCCCCCTGGATAATGCAGGACAATCTCCCCATTTCAACATCCTTAGCTTAATTGCATCTACAAAGTCTCCTTTGCCACAAAAGGTAACATC
Source organism: Manis javanica (assembly GCF_040802235.1). Taxonomy (NCBI): domain Eukaryota; kingdom Metazoa; phylum Chordata; class Mammalia; order Pholidota; family Manidae; genus Manis; species Manis javanica. The sequence continues at coordinate 73,167,282 of NC_133168.1, forward strand.
TTTACAGGTTCTGGGGATTAGAAAGTGGGCACCTTTGAGGAACCATTATTCAGCCTGCAACTTCCAGCATTTCTTTTTTTGGGGAAGGTGTGGTAGGAAAATTCTGATAGACTACTATGCTCTGAATGACGGAAGGCAGCACTCTGATAAATATATCACAGAACTGCTGACAACTGCTTCCAGAAACCATTTATTCAGGTTTTGCTATCGTTTTAGAGACTCTGATATTCTTTTAATATTCTATTCTGACTTTATTTTGATCTAAAAATATGAAAAATTCAGGTATGATTCTCTTAGATGAAGCTTATCTATATCTAGAGTCTGTATCAAATTTGATTTTTACAAGTTTAATTTTAAATTAAGAACAAATGATGGCTAAAGGAATCCTACAATGATTTCTTAAAAAGTAAGTCTACCATCCTATTCTCCCATCCTGTTTCTTTGGTTGTCCTCCCGTTTTTCTTCCTGTCATCTGTTCCCTGTTTCCCCTCCCTTCCTCCTGTCTATGAACCGCACACTCTACAACTACCTGCCCATGGATTTCTCTCATCCTTCAACCTCTGAGGCTTTGTTCATGTTTTTGCTTTCAGTTCTCCCCTTTATGAGCTGGTGCCCCCAAACCACCCAGTTTCTCTGGCCCAGACTTTGTCACCTCAATAGCTTTTTTGCTTCTCTGAGGGTATTTCCCCACAACTCCACTGAACAGCTTCCAGACCGTAGCCGCCCTGTGCCTTCCGCAAACCAGCAGCCCCACTTTTTGCCTGTTCCTGTCACAAGTGCCATCATTCTTCCAGTCTCCCGTGACTCTACCCAGAAACGGTAGGTTCCCAAAGGCTGTCCCTGTGTCTCTCAATACTTACTACGTGAGGGCAGGGCTCTGGTCTGTTTTGACACTGCTGTATCTAGTAAGAGCAAGATGACTAGAAATAGCTCTTTGAAGATAAATATTGAGAACTCTCTTATCTAAATTAATCCACTTCAGCATTTTGCAAAATGCTATGGATTTCTGTCATTTTGGGAAGCTTGTAAACTTCTAAGGACACTTTCTAAAAGATATCAGAATAAAAGATGTGAAGTCACTACCTTGTATTTTCTATCCATTACAGTAGTTTCACTTGCAGTTCAGGGATCTGCTGAGACCCTGCTGGCTGCCAAAGTACTAAAATTACCATGGCAAGGTGGCAACTGGGTCTGTCTGTCCAGAAACTCAATGTTCTATAAACGTGTATGTTTGCATTCCTTTTGTGTTATGTTTAGAGAAAGATAAACAACTGTGAAATGGAAAAGAAACTATACAGGATGGCATGTCTGAGAAGTTCACACATCTGAGAAGTTCACCTTCATAGCATTTCATGAATACGGTTTCCCCCTGCACAGCAGAACCTGATTACTGAGCAGGCTGGACTGGAGCCGGGGCAGGAAGAACACAACTTCATACTTCCTCCACCGAGGACTGGTTTCTCCTTGCTTTGTGGATGAACTCTTGGGCAGACTCAATAGCTTTTCTCATCATTCTTAAGGAAATTAAACCTGCAATCTAATAATTGAGTGAGTCTAATGCAATGCAAGAGTCAGAACCCCAGACTTGCACGCACTGGAAGCTTCGCCCCTTTGTGGCTCGGCCAGCTTCAGCTGTGGTGGTCTGCGGTGGGATGGCAGAGGGCTGTGTGTGTGTGTGATGGTACGTGTGTGCGTGAGAGAGACTGGCTCCTCCTCTTTTCTCTCAATTTCCCCACTGCTGCAAACACCTGTTTCTGGCCCCTTGGAGGCCGGGCCTGGGAGAGGGAGAATCCGTGAAGGCCTGCGTTGTGGTCTGCCATCAAGACCCTCTGATCGTGGGTGTAAGTCTCGGCTGTTCCTCTCAAAGAGAACTTTAGGAGCTCCTCACAGACCCAAGAAGGGACTGACTGCGGTGGTCCCTCTGAAGCCACACAATGACTAAAGACACATACTCAGACATTTGTGGCCAGGTGCTCTTGGGGCCGCTGGACACGTACTTGGTGCTGTGCCTCTGCGGGCTGCTCGGCGCACCAACTGGCTTTCATCTGCTGGCGCCCCAAGTCTCCGGGCTGCCGGTGGGTGGGGTCAGTGGGAGCAGGGGAAATGGTAGGTCTTGTCCTGGAATGTCCTGATGGGAGTCCAGATGCTCTTGTTACGTGTCTTGTCACGGATGACCTGGTATCACTAAGCTACTTCTTCAAGGCTGCCTTTGAAGGCAATTAACTCTACTCCAGGGAACACAGGTCAACCCCCTGGAAGCCTCTTTCCTGCCTAGACACTGCACAGCACCCCAGTAACTCCCAGACAAGCCCCCAGTAGAACACTGCAGCCCCGGCGCTTGGAGGGCGAGGGCTGGCAGCCTCCCTCGGGCCTGCTTGTGAGCACCTTTCCGCGCAGGGCACTACTGTGCTCTTCTCAGCTGTGCAGCCTTGGCCTGACCTCTGAGAATGGACTCCTGTTTACCATCCTGCCAGACTCTACACAAAATAAAGGAACTAACCCAAGTAGCAGTTTATAAATCTACCTGTAAAGCACTGGGTAACTTCATTTTATCTAACAAGATAACTAATGAAGGAGGCACTGGTTAACTTAATTGATATAATTACCTTTGAAAGAAACCTTTTTAGTTAATGTTAGCAACAGCATCTGAAATAATTTATCTTATGAATTCATTGTATAAAAACAAGTGACTGAATACTAGAAATTCAGGAAAAAACAAAATTATGGGAAAAGCATGGGAACCAGTGTTGACTGGCCACCAACCACGTGATCCCTGTGACTATGCATGGCACTGTCCACATAGCCATCCCCTGACCTCTGCATGAATGAGCAACCTTCCGGCATGGAATATGGTGGACTATTCTGGTGGAACATAGGAGACAACGGCAATTTCTCAAGTGCCTTCATTCCTGGACGGGAGTCTCATGGAGCTGTTGCTGTTATGAGTCTGTTAGCTACATCTGGCCAAAGGGCCAGAGACCTCTCATGTTGTGGAGATCCCCCAGGTTGGCCTGCCTCCTTGACCAGGGTGGTTCTAGATAACAGGATCACTCCCGGCTTTATGTTGGCCAGCTAAGGGTGCAACTGCCTGCTGGCCAATATATTGCGTTGAATATGGATCAACACCAGTAATGAGGTACAAAATCAGTCTCCCACGTACCAGAATGAGGGCTTCAAAAGCCCTTGTTGAAAACATATTAAAAATTTCAAGATGGTGAATGCTCAGCAGAGCATTAAGTCCAGCTCAGAGGCCCTGTAAGGAGTGGAACCTGTGTGGCTGCACAGGCTCCACAACCACAATGCCAGCTCTGAGCTTGAGGCCTCTTTTTTTGGCTGGATCTGGATCCTATGGCCTTTGGTCAGTTCTGCAAAGCCTCTTGAGCTATGTGAGGACTGGCCTCTTAATCCTTGTAGTTGACATGGATGAGATGCTGATGGAACAAATGGATGAGGCACCCTTGAATTCAGGGAGGTGAACTGAGAGGTAAAGGCCAACTTGTCCAGGGCTTATCCTCCCAGGTTGGCCTTCCAGAGATGGAGGTAGCCTCCTGTGGACAGCATCACTCAGATCTGGACTCTACCCATGGAAACTGGCTGTGGCCGAATGCTTAAGGCAGCACAGTCAGACCTGACAGCACACTGAGTGGCAGATCAGGGCAGGAAGTCACTGGTACACACATCTGATGGCTGCAACTACAAGGCTTGGGTCTAAGACCCTAAGCATGCCAGGGGAGGACCTGGTACTTATCCTACTAAGGCTTGGATACAGGACTAATGTAGGGCTGAGGATCCCCCCCTGAACTCTCATGTCAGCTCTGCTCCATCTGTCAGCCACCCCAGGCGGTGATGGGGAATGGGGAAACTGCACTGGTAACTACCCTATCTCTAAGTTTTCCTCCCACAGGTACTACTCGGGTCTGGCACGTGTGCTGCTAGAACCCTGGAGCCCTGAAGAAGGGCTCATAAAGTGTGGACACTTAAGCTGAGAATTAAGGATGAGAAGTTTGCCAAAGAGACAAATATTGTGTGTGTGTATGCGTGTGTGTGTGTGTGTGTGAGTGGATAGGAGAAGACTATAGGCAAGAAGAATATCAGGTGTAAAAGCGGGAAAATAAAATAAAAATCAGGAAACTGTTGGGAATTTGATATGGTAGGAATAAAGGGTATGTGTGGGACAGTCAAAGCAGATGAGGCTCAGAAGATGAGAAGGGACCAGATCATAGAGGGCCTCCATTTTATTAAGGAGTTTGGACTTTCTACTTTGTGTATAATGGTAAGACAATGAAGGACTTTGAGGGGAATGTGACACAATCAGATTTAAAGATCTGGATTGTTGGCAGAGGTAAGAGGATGTAAGACTGGGGGCAGGTGGTGCAATGGTCTAGAGGAAGATGGTGAGAGGAACCCTGTCAAGCTGAATGACTGCACACGGGGTTATGCCAGAGAGACCCTGAAGCCACAGGCTGGGGGAGCCACCAGGCAGTGGTGGCCTGGCTACTTGATTTATTTTTCAGCAGGGAGCTGCTCAGGAGGGTCACCCTCCCAGGAACATCTGAGCTGGGTTTTGCACAAGAGTAATATAAAGTTCTGTCATGTTTAAGCCATTGAGATTTTGGGATTTATCTTGTAAGTATTTCTTCAGCCTTTAGCCTATACTGATATATAGAAGTAAGGAAATCAGTGGTAGTACCATTAATCCAATACAGTGAAGACAGAAAGGAACAAACTCAGAAGATGATGATAAATTTGGTTTATGTACTGAATTTAAGAAGCTAGTGGCATAGCAAAATGGAACTTATTGAGAAACTGTTTTCCACAAGGCTTTTGAGTTTCTGCACATCTTGAGAGCGAGGCACTAACAGCCCTGTGTTCTGAACTATCTTTTCAGGGATATATGTATAGCAAACCACCTTTGAAAGAAACATGAACAACTTTTGAAGAAAAAGATAGTGTCTCCCTCTGGGGCAAAAAGCAGGTATGCTTGCTGTCTACTATAAGAGATGTGAGTCTTCTAAGCTCAGGGTTCTTCCCCTATAAGGCAACCCATAGCATGTGCGTTTCATCTGGGCTTCTTCATTTTGCCTGGTGGGAGTTAGAGCTCTAAGAACCAGCACAAGAATGCTGCCTTCCAGGGACCGCCAGGGACTCACTGCTGTGAGTAATGAGCTGGTCTTCAATCTCTGACCCAGGAGTTTCATGTCTTTTATTAGCATCTGTGAAACTCTGGCAGGCTGACTTGTGAACCTGGAAGGAGATAACATCTCAGATTCTTCACAGTTCTGGCCAGAGCTGTGCAGAGATGGTTAGAGATTTAGGTTTGGAACTCAGGACTGAGGTCCCTCGGGGTGCAGGTGGGTTGGAGTCATGGAGCTGATGAGGTTAGCTAGGGCTGGAGGAGCGGTCAAGCTGAGTGAGGCGAGGAAGCAGAGATCCTGAGACACCCTGCCTGCTGAGAGAGAGAGAGGAAGAGGAGCGTACAAGGCAGAGCAAGACAGGGCATCTGAGAAATAAGAACTCCAGCTTCAGACAGTAGTTAGGAATGTTAATTACTGTGGAAGTCAATCACTCTGTTTTCCACAGATATTTTGTTGTTTTAAACTTATCCTGAGTTAGAAATGTTTTAAGGAGCAATGATTGAAAAGACTGAGAATATGGTGCTCTTTTTTTGTGGAATAGCAAAAACTGGTTTATTCATATAGAAGTGTCAGTGAATGAATGTTGGAACATTCTTTGGGCAGGAAAATAGTGACATTTCGTCTATCTAGAAAGACTGAAGAATGAATTATTGTGGATGGCAAAAATTGTCCAGATGTTTGACCCACTTTTACATATTTTTCTATGGAGCATTAAACAAAATGCACTGAACATAATTTCACTAATTTCTTGATAATTCAAGGTCATCTTTACAAACATGACTTTTTTTTTTTTTGTGTGAGGGCATCTCTCCTATTTATTGATCAAATGGTTGTTAACAACAATAAAATTCTGTATAGGGGACTCAATGCTCAATGGATAATCATTAATCCACCCCAAGCCTAATTTTCGTCAGTCTCCAATCTTCTGAAGCATAATGAACAAGTTCTTACATGGAGAACAAATTCTTACATAGTGAATAAGTTACATGGTGAACAGTACAAGGGCATTCATCACAGAAACTTTCGGTTTTGATCATGCATTATGAACTATAAACAATCAGTCCAAATATGAATATTCATTTGATTTTTATACTTGATTTATATGTGGATACCACATTTCTCTTTATTATTATTATTTTTAATAAAATGCTGAAGTGGTAGGTAGATGCAAGATAAAGGTAGAAAACATAATTTAGTGTTGTAAGAGAGCAATTGTAGATGATCAGGTGTGTGCCTGTAGACTACGTGCTAATCCGAGCTAGACAAGGGCAATAAAACATCCACGGATGCAGCAGATTTCTCTCAGAACAAGGGGGGAGAGGTTGACCCCAATTTCTCCTCTGTTGGTAAGTGTTCAATATCATTTGTCATCTAGGAAATGCAAATCAAAATCACATTGATCCCCAATTTCTCACCTGATGGTCCCCCTGCAACTGTGCCTGTCTTAGGTTGTTCCTCCCTTGAGGAATCTTACCCGTCCCTGGCTAACCAGTCATCTTCCGGGGCCATACAGGGAAATGTAAAGTTGGTAAGTGAGAGAGAAGCCTTATTGTTTGAAAAGGTTAGTTTTTTACTTCTTTGCATATTTATGCCCTGTGGCTTCTATGCCCAGCATTTGTCTTGAGGTGTCTTTACCACTTGGAAGAATTATGATATACAGTAAATTCGATATGAGGCACGAATTCTATTTAAGGGTTGTACTTAGGAAGGAAGAAGAAAAGCTATAGAAGTAGCAGGCGGAATAAAACATGGGAAGATTGATTATTTCTTTTGACATATCTTCTGGTAGAGTAACATAAGCATGTATAGGTTTTAAACTACTAATTACATTGCGCACACACATTAACATAATAAGAGTACAGTTACATAACCAAAGCATACCTATAATTACCAGCCATCTCCAGTGAAACCAAGAAGACCAGTTAGGCACCTTAGGCATTTGTGAAAACTTATCTATGATATGGTGGATATTGTCCAACTGAACTTGAACAGTCTGAGAGAAATCAGACAAATTAGAACAGCCCATTCCTGGGGACTGTTCACATCCCATATGTTCTTTTAACAGTAAATAGTCTGTAGTTGTAAGATTTTAGAGTGCTACAATTTGCACTTCTCCTAATTCTTGGTTGAGTTCCAACAGTATAGATCCAGTCAAATTTGTTATTTTACTGTATGCACAGGCCAGATTAGATATCTCCTTCTTCATTCCCATGGCAAGTCCAGGAACCAGTGGGATGAGTGCATCTACACCTGTAGCAGCGCGTGGATCTTTGTTGGGGTTTTTTGATGATCATCTTCTGGCATGAGTCTTCCAGAGAGTGCTGATGTTGGAAGTTCTTTTTCATATCGTATCTTAGTTCATTTTCGGGGTAGCCAACTTAGGCTTTGATCCTCTGTATAACCAGGTCCCCCCTATAAACCCCTTTACAGTCACTGTCCATCAGCATAGCAAAATGTTGTAGAATCACTACTTGTCTCCTCTGTGTTCAAACATGACTTTTTTATGACAGCTTTATGAAGACATAATCTATAATAAAATTCCCCCTTTTAAAGTGTACAGTTTAGTGGTTTTTAGTGTATTTTCAGAGTTGTGCAATTATTACTATTTAATTTTAGGACATTACTTAAAATATTAATTCTGCACCCATTAGCAGCATTCCCAGTTATAACATGACCTTTATAACTGGCTTCTTTTACATAGTACAGTTTTCAAGGTTCATCCATGACAGAATATAGTACCTCATTCTTTTTATTGCCAAATAATACTTCACTGCTTGGATATACTACATTTAGTTTATCCATTCATCAGTCAATAGACAGTTCATTTGTTTCCATTTTTTGGCTTTTATGAATAATGTTGTTATGGACATTCATGTACAAGTTTTTGTATGGACATGTTTTCATTTCTCTTGTGTATGAATTGCAGGGTCATAACTGGGTTTAACATTTTAAGAAACGGTCCAACTATTTTCCACAGTGGTTATACCATTTCACAATCCCCATCAGCATTGGATGAGCTTTCCAGTACTTCCTCATCCTCATCAACTCTTGCTATTCTCTCTTTGATTTTAGCCATCTTAGTGGGTATGATACAGTATAATAATGTGATTTTGATTTGCATTTCCTAGATGACAAATGATATTGAACACTTACCATGTGCTTATTGGTAATTTGTTTAAATTCTTTGGAGAAATGTCTATTCAAATCCTCTGCCCATTTTTAAATTGTGTTGTAATTTTATTGTTGAGTGTGAGTTCTTTGTATACTCTGGATATACATGGTTTGAAAATATTTTCTCCCACTCTCTGGTTTGTCTTTTCACCTTCTTGATGGTATCCTTTGAAGCGCACTTAAAATTTTTTGTTAAATCCAATTTATTTTCCCATTTGTCATTTGTGCTTTTGGTATCATCCCAAAGAAACCATTTTTCTAACCCATGGTCACAGTTATACTCTTACATTTTCTTAAAGGAGTTTTAAAGTTTTAGCTCTTACATTTAGGTTTATGATTTAAATCCAAATGAGCAAATCCATTTTGACCTAATATTTGTATATGATATGAAGTGGTGTCCAACTTCATTCTTTTGCATGTGGATATCCAGTTGTCCCAGCACCATTTGTTGAAAACATTGTTCTTTCCCTATTGAAGTCTGGAAAACTTGTTAAAATCAACTGGCTATGGATGTATGAGTTTATTTCCAGACTCTCAATTCTAGTCCATTGATCTCTACATCTATCCTTATCCAATACCACAGTTTTGATTACTGTTAGCTCTGTAGTAAGTTTTGAAATTTTAAGTGTGTGTCCTATAACTTTTTTCTTCTTTTTCAAGATTGTTTAACTTTTCAGGTTCTCCTGCAATTCCATATAAACTGTAGGATTGGCTTTTTCATTTCTGCAAAAGATTGTTGGGATTTTGACTGGTATTATATTGAATATGTAGATCACTTTTGAAGAATATTACCTTCTGCCCAATATTAAGTCTTCAAACATGAACATGCTATGTCTATTTATTTAGGTCTTTAATCTCTTTCATCAGAGTTTTATAGTTTTCAGTGTGTTAAGTTTTGCAACCCTTTGGTTACATTTATACTTCAGTATTTTTTTCCCTTGATGCTATTATAAATGAATTGTTCTCTTAATTTCCTTTCAGATCATTCATTGCTAGATCACAGAAATATGATTTTTGTATACTATTAATTTTTTTGCCTGAAAACTTGCCGAACTCCTTAGTTCTAATAATCTTTTTGTAGATTCCTTAAAGTTTCTGTATACAAGAGCACATGTTCTGCAATTAGAGATAGTTTTACTTTCCCTTTCCAATCTGGATGCCTTGCCTGTCTTTGCCCTTTCCCTTCCTTTTTTCCTTCATTGCATGACTACAGCTTCTGGTACAATGTTGAATAGATGTGGCAAGAGTGCACATTTCTGTCATATTTCTGATCTTAGGGGGATATAGTCAATTTTTTTTGCATTAAGTATGACATTAGCTGTGGGGTTTTCCTAAGTGCTTATTATAGGGCTAAGGAACTCCCCTTCTATTCCTAGTATTGTTGACTGTTTTAATTATGAATGTGTATTGAATTTTGTCAAATGCTGTCTCTGCATCTGTTGAGATGATCTTGTGGTTTTGTCCTTTATTCTATTAATATGGTATGTTACACTGAGTGATTTTCAGTTTTTACAACCTTGCATCCTGGGATAAATCCCATTTGGTCTTGATATATAATCCTTTTTATATGTTGCTGGATTCAACTTTCTAGTATTTGTTGTGGATTTTTGCATCTGTTTTTAAGGGCTGTTGGGGTGTGGTTTTCTTCTGATGTCTTTGGTTTGGTATCAAGATAAACTAGTCTCATACAATGAATAGGGAAGTGTCCTCTCTTCTCTGTTTTGAAGAGTTTATGGTTTGGTATGATTTTTCTTTAAGTGTTTGTTAGAATTCACTAGTGAAGCCATCTGGGTCTCGGGTTTCCTTGCGGTAAATTTTTAAAAATTAATAATACAATTTCTCTATTTGTTGTAGGTCTGTTTAGGTTTTCTTTCTTCTTGAGTCAGTTTTGGTAATATGTGCCTTTTAAGAATTTGTTCATCTAATCTAGTTTACTTAATTTGGTGGTATAGAGTTGTTCATAATATTCCCACAGTAATCCTTTTTGTTACTATAATGTTGGTAGTGATAGCCTCTCTTTCATTCCTAATTTTAGTAATTTGAGTCTTCTTTCTTTTTTTTCTTGGTCAGTCTAGCTTAGGGTTTGTCAATTTTGTTGATCTTTGCAAAGAACCAACTTGTGGTTTCATTGATTCTATTGTTTTCTGTTCTCTTTTCCATTTATTTCTGCTCTCACCTTTATTATTTTCTTCTTTCTGTTTGCTTTGGGCTTATTTACTCTTCAGCTAGTTTCTTAGGGTGGAAGTTTATCGATTAAAGAGCCCTCTTCTTTTTAAATATAGATGCATCCCATAAATCTGTGTAGTTACATTTTTGTTATCATTCATCTCAAATCACTAATTTCTCTGTAATTTCTTCTTTGACCTATTTATATAGGAGTGTGTTTAATTTCTACATCTTTGTGAATTTCTCAAAGTTCCTTCTGTTGTTGATTTCTAATTTAAGTGTATTATGGTTTAGAGAACACACTTTACATGGCTTTAATATTTTAAATTCATTAATGCTTTATGGTCTAACATCATCTATCCTTCAGAATGTTCCATGCACACTTAAGAAATGAGTATTGTGTTGCTGGGTGGAATGTTCTATAGATGTGCACGGCTAGTTAGTTCCTAATGTAGTTCACATCTATTTTTTTTGTTGATCTGCTGCCTAACTGTTCTATATGTAATTGAAAGTGGGGTTTTGAAGTCTCCAACCATTGTTTTTGAACTGTCTATTTCTCCCTTCAGTTCTGTCAGTTTTTGCTTCATGTATTTTGGGGCCCTGTTGTTAAATTCACATGTGTTTATAGTCTTCCTGATGACTAATTTTTGTCATCATAAAATACACATTTTTTACCTCCTGGAATTATTTCTGTCTTAAATTGTATTTGTCTGATAGTAGTGTAGCCACTTCAGCTCTCCTTTGGTTACTGTTTGTGTGTCATATCTTTTTCTGTCCTGTTACTTTCCACTCACTTGTGTCTTTGAATCTCAGTTATGTCCCTTGTAGATCATATAGTTGGATTATGTTTTTTTTAAGTCCATTTGGCTTCCTTGCCTTTTGATTGCACTGTTTAAACCATTTAATCTGATGTAATGACTGACCAGTTAGTATTTCCTTGTGCTATTTCATCCTTTGTTTTACATGTCTTATGTCTTTTTGTGCCTGTGTTCCTGTTAGTGCTTTATTTTGCATTAAATGGATACATTTTAGTGTATCATTTTGATTTCCTCTTGTTTCTTCTACTATTTTTAAAAAAGTTATTTTCTTAGTGGTTGTTCTGGGGATTATAACTAAAATCGTCATGTAACACAGTCTAGTACAGACTAATACTGTTTAATTTCAAAAGTATATAAACTTTTTCAATAATATAATTCTGTTCCCTAACTCTCCTTTGTATTATTATTGTCCTATAATTTGCACCTTCATACATTAGAAGCCTATCAACAGTTTTATAATGATTGCTTTATGCAGTTGACGATTAAATGATAAAAGAATAACAAAGAAACATACATTTGTACTGTCTTTTATATACATATGTACCATCTTTATTGCTGTTCATTATTTCTTCATGTGGATTTAAGTTACTGTCTAGTGTCTTATTTCAGCCTGAAGAACTCCCTTAATATTTCTTGAAAGGCAGGTCTGCTAGTAACAAGTTCTCAGAGTTTTTGTTTATCTGGGGATGTCTTCTCAATTTTTTGATGTCAAAAAACTATAAAAAGTAGATTTTTTGAGTTTTACATTCTCAGCAAAATTGAGGGGAAGGTACAGGGACTTCCTGCACATCTACCCTGCCACCACACAAGCAGAGCCTCCCCCATTAACAACTTTCCCCACCACAGCATTACATTTGTTACAACTGATGAATTTACTTTGACACATCATCACCCAAAGTCCACAGTTTACATAATGGTTTACTTTTGGTGTCATATATTTTATGGATTCAGACAAATGTATGATGACATGTATCCATCATTATTATATCATATAGAGTGTTTTCCAAAAATCCCTAAAAATCCCTAAAATGCCCTAAAATCCACTGTGCTTCCTACTCACTCCTCCCCTCCAGCCCGTGGTAACCAGTTTTTTTACTCCAGTCTCCATAGTTTTGCCTTTTCCAGAATGTCACAGTTAGAATCATACAGTATGTAGCCTTTTCAGATTGGTTTTTCACTTAGTAATAATCACTTAAGATTCCTCCATGTCTATTCATGGCTTCACAGCTCATTTCTTTTTAGCACTGAATAGTATTCCATTATCTTGATGCACCACAGTTTATATAACCATTCGCCACCCCAAGGAGTGTGATTACTGTGTCATATGGTAACAGTATGTTTAGTTTTTGAAATAAGCTGCCAAACTGTTTCCCAGAGTTGCTGTACCAGTTGCATTCCCCCCAGCAATGAATGAGAATTCTTGTTGCTCCACATCGTCTTCAGCATTTGCTGTTGTTGGAGTTTTGGATTTGGCCATTTCTGTTAGGTTGTAGTGGTGTCTCCTTGTTTAGTTTCCATTTCCCTGATGACATATGATGTGGAGCATCTCTTCAGATGTTTGTTTGCCATCTGTATGTCTTCCTTGGTGAGGTATCTATTAAGGTCTTTAGCCCATGTTTTAATTGGACTATTTTCATATTGTTGAATTTTAAGAGTTCTTTGTATATTTTGGATAACAGTTCTTTATCAGATGTGTCTTTTGCAAATCTTTCTCCCAGCCTGTGGCTTGTTTTCTCATTTTCTTGATACTGCCTTTTATAGGGCAGAAATGTTTAACTCCAAAGAAGTCCAGCTTATCAATTCTTTCTTTCATGGATTGTGCCTTTGTTGTTGTATTAAAAAGTTATCACCAAACTAAGGTCAAATACATTTTTTCATGTTATAGGGAAGTTTTATAGTTTTGCATTTTATGTTTAGATCTGGATCCATTTTGAGTTTGTTCTGTGAAGGGCGTAAAGCCTATATGTAGATTCATCTTTTGCATGTGGGTGCTCGGTTGTTTCAGTACCATTTGCAAATAGGGCTATACTTTCTCCATTATATTTTACTGCCTTTGTTCTTTCTGTCAGCATCAGTTAACCATATTCACATGGGTTTATTTCTGGGCTCTCTATTCTGCTCCACTGAACTATTAGTCTATTCTGTCATCAGTACCACATTATTTTGATTATTGTAGCTTTTTAAGTCTTGAAGTTGGGAAGTGTCAACTTTGTTCTCAGCCTTCAATATTTTGCTGGCTCTTCTCGGTTTTTGGTCTGTCCCCTTTAGAGTCAGTTTGTGGATATTGGGAATTGGGATTACACTGACTCTATAGATCAAGTTGGGAAGAACTGACATTTTGACAATATTGAGTCTTCCTATCCATTAACATGAATGTTTCCCCATTTATTTAGTTCTTTGAGTTCATTTATGAGAGTTTTGTAGTTTTCCTCATGTAGCTCTTGTACCTATTTTGTTAGATTTATATCTAAGTGTTACATTTTTGGGGTGCTAACGTAAATGGTGTTATGTTTTTAATTTCAAATTCTACTTGTTAATTGCTGGCATAGATGAAAGTGATCGACTTTTCTTGCTAACCTTGAATCCTGCAACCTTACTCTAAACACATTAGATTCAGATTTTATACATAGATGATCATTGGCCTCCATGGTGTTTGATGAGAAGTGAGCTGTTTATCTTATTGAGGAGTCCCTTGTACATGATGAGTTATTTTTGTCTTGCTCCTCTCAAGATTCTTTTTGTCTCTACTGACAGTTTGGCTATGATGTGTGCAGTTGTGGATCTCTTCAGTTTAACCTACAGCATTCACTGAGGTTCTTAGATGTAAATACTAACATTTTTTACCAAAGTAAAGAAGTTTTCAGTCACGGTTTCTTTGAACGTTTTTTCTGCTCTTTCTTTCCTCTCCTGAGATTTCCATTATTTGTCTGTTGGTATCCTTATAGTGTCTCACATGTCTCTGAGGCTCTGCTCATTTTTCTTCAAATTCATTTTTCTTTCTGATCCTGAATGGATAATCTCAATTGACTCAACTTCAATTTCATGGATTCTTTTTTCTACCAGCTGAAATCTGCTATGGAATCCCTGTAGTGAATTTTTAATTTTGGTTATTATACTTTTCAACACCAGAGTTTCTATGTGGTTCTTTTTTGTGATTTCTATATCTTGATCACTATTTAGAGAGACATTATTCTCATACTTTAATTCTTTAGACACGGTTTCCTTTAGTTCTCTGAATATATTTATAATAGCTGACTAATATCTTTGTTAAGCTCAAGAACAGTTTCTGTTGACTGCTTTTTTCTTCTGCATGGTCCATACTTTCTATTTTTTTTGCATGTTTTACTTTTTTTTTTTTTTTGGCTGACAATTGGACATTAAAGAATAAAAATTGTAACTCTGGCCATCAGATTCTTGCTCTGTTCCCCCAACCTGGGTTTTTGTTGCTTTTGCTGTTTGTCTGCTTAATGATCTTCCTGAAAAAATTCTGTAAAGTCTGTATTCTCTGTTGCATGCTGCCACTTCAGTCTCTGCTCAAGCAGCTTGGTGGTCAGCTGACTACACGATTTCCTTAAATGTCCTGAACCACTAAGTTTTTCAGCCTTTGCTGAGGGGCTCCATGTGTCCTGGGACATGCCTTCAGTACTTCAGCAGTTCACAACTCTGACTTAGCTTTGAATTACTGTTTGTGCGGATCTTCAAGGTCGGCCAGAGGTGAGAGATTATGGCCTTTTCAGTTCTCTCCTGGGCATGCACAGAGCCCTACAAAGCATTCTACGTATAGATTCCTAGGAATATGTTGAAGCTTTTCAAAGCCCCTTATGAACATCTCATTCCCCAGATTTCCCTTTCAAATTTTAGCCAACATCCTGTTTGCTCCAACTGGTATTTCTGCCTCAGGCAGTTCTGATGTTAAACAACTGCTACTGAATATTTTCTTCTCTTTTTTTTCAAAATGCCCTGGTGTTAGGACTTTCCTCACTGAGCCAGCTCTGAGTCAGGTCAAAAAAGATAAGCCCTGCAAATCAACTTTTCAAGGGAGCTGCCAGGTAGGTCAAATAGTGACAATTTTCTTGGGATGTGGCTTTTTGGGGAGATCTAAGCCTGATTTGCTTGCTTCAGTGGCTGATAGGCTGCTGGTTTTCTAGTTACTGCAGTCCTGAGCCTGCTGGTTTTCAAGGCTGCTGAGCTGGGAAGAATGAGATGGTAACAGGGCAAGTTAAAGTGCCATTAAGCTCACTGTTCTAAGATTCAGTCATTTTTCTTGACTAACTGCTCTTCATTGTTGCAAGCCTTTGGTTTATTTCCTGAGTTCTGAAATTGTTGGTTTTGACACTTTTTGTGTGTGTTCTCATTGCTTTTATGGAGAAACAGATTTTCAGAGGTCCTTACTCCATAATTCTAGAAGTGCTTCCTCATAAACATTAATTTCTATACTAAGCTGTAATACAATGATGTATTCAGGACTTGCTGAGGAATATTCAATTTTGTTCCAGACTGCTGTCTGTCCTCTTTGAGTTATTTATTTTTTTGTCCTGCCTTTTTTATGCCTTTCTTACAAATGTTAGCCTATGGGTTTTTGCACAGCAGTCTCTCTCTTCTTGTTAATATGCTACATCTACTATCCTGCAGAATTAATAATCAAATAGCCAAACTGGTTAGCAGTCTGCTGGAATAGCTTTGGATGGTCCACTGCAAAGTGGGTGCTCTCTGAGACACTGTGACCGCTCAGAAGTCATTTTGGCTTTTTCTCTCTTATGTTCTAAAAGTGAAGTTTCCAGATATCTGAATTTAGAGGAAGTGGGTTGGTAATATTCAAATCATGGGAAATAATAATCCCATAATACTCCTTGCTGAGTCAGATTGTATCTATAGTAGTATACCTAATTCTGGGGAACATGTTTTAAGATGACTCTGAACAAATAGGAGTTTTAAGGTAACAGTAACCAGGATGGAAAGTAAAGAAGTTCTGAAACTATGTCCTATGAAGAATAATTAGGAAGAGTGGTGATACTTCATTGAGAGAAAGAAAAACTTATTGAAGTATAGGATAGAACTGATGTGATAATAAAATTATTCTGTCTCCGTGATTATGACCAAAAGGGCTAGGTTGTAGTGTGACAGATTTTGGCTCAGTATAAAAGAAATTTCTAATGATGAGAAATGTTCAATGATGTAATTGACTAAGCATTTAACACAGCCTGGACTTGGGGAGACAAAACGAAGTAAGCAGAGTTGCTATTCTAGAGCAGCCCATAAAGTGAAAACCCTGTCCTTAGTGATTAAACACAGACTGACGGATCACCTGTTAAGGATACCGTACTGGACAGAACACTGGAGTATATGACTGCTAAGGTCCACCTAAAACTATCATTTTAAGGGTCTGAGACAGAGGTTGAACTTCATTGGTACCCTACTGGCAGATGATTTTAGAGCAAGTTAAAATATTCAGTGTGAATCTAGAGTCCCCAAGGAGTGTAACATATTTTTGAATTCTTTGTCTACCAAGATGAAGATGAGTTAACTTTACCTCAGGGTTTTAGTGACACCTACTGGCAAATATGGATATCAATACAGTCTAAAATGTTAGAAGATAATATGCACAACTACTATCACAAATAAAAATGTTTAATGTTTGCAAAAAAACTTTAAGATTTATAAACACTATAAATGCATATAGTCATAAAACTTTATTAATCTCGATTTCTATTTTCAAAAAGGATTTTAAATTGTGTAAACATTTTTTAAGCTATTTTTATCCTGAAATTTCAAACTCTTCAATATCTTGATGGTATTATTTATAATCAAACCTATAATGCCATTACTGTATCTTTTAACTCACATATATGTTATTCTATTTTCATTATTTATGAAAAACAGAGAAGTGTCATCTAAACTATCAACTTACTACATTTTAGTTTGTATGTTGATATCACTAAAACACAAAGATAAATACACTCCAATTCAAAGGGAGAATTATAGACACCAACCCAATACCATTAAAAGCACTTTTTCACAATAATGACATCTGATTTTTAACATTCTTGTTCAGGTTTCTCAGTGCAACATCAAGCTTGGAAATGGTTGGTTCTGGTCAGAACTAGGATAGACAACACTAGACCTGGTTAGACCTGGGAAGAGACCTGGATAGGCCTAGTTAGACCTAGGAACTATGGCTAAGAAACAACAGGTGTCAACTGGTCTGTGGGGAAATTAAACCCATGTTTGGGCTTCTTCAGAATGCCTTTATGCTAAATAAATTGAGATACATGGCCATGGCCATTGAGCTATAGAATACATATGAAAACTTTCTGTGATTTACCTATAAACCAGAGAAAAGCAGAATGTGTAAAATTTTCCATAGTCAATAAAGCATATGAAAATTAAGATTAAAGATGAATAATTACATGGTTGATAGGTTTAATCAACATGATAAGAAAAGTTTTCTAGGATAGAAGAAGTGGAATGGGTACCATTAACATTTTGATGGTCATGGTACCATAATATTTTGATATGATATATAAAATGTCATTTCTCCCATTCCCATTATAATAGGATTATAATCTCCAAATATTTTTTTCTATGTTGGTCCTCTACCTTTCCATGTTTTAAAAATAAAACACAAGACCTGATAAGCCAGCTCATTTTACTAATTAAAAAGTCAAACTACCTAATATGTGGTGAAGACTATATCCTTGCAGATGAACACTCACACCAGGTGGATTGGTCCTGTGCTTTCCATCACCAACTTGTGCTGCTCTGACTGACTTCCCAGGCCATACCTACATCTCTCCCCCCAACAGAAATCAGGATGGCTTAAATGCCATGATGCCAACACTGGAGAAAATGACTTCAGACTCTCCAATCTAATCTAGTGGTATGGGAATTCCTGTCAGGGATGATGATGTCTATAAATTACATATCATCCCTTTTATTACTACTTAGCTTCTGTTAGCTTAGCACCAGGTGAAACAATAGAAAGGCATAGAATTCATAAAGTATTAGCAAATATGGGCAAAGCCAATTTAAAGTTTCCATTCAATAGTTTTTTCTCCAGATAACATGTAACCTATTTCTTTGTTTTCTCACAGGGACAGTGTCCCAATCTCCTATTTTGTTTCTCTGTAGGATGAAAAGGATGGCAGTTAAGGTTAACCAGTTTCAGCATGTCATTTATGGGTTTCCATATATTTAATAAGTTTAAGTAGTCTATGCAATTATGGAGCAGAGGTCTGGATGTTTAGCAAAGTATCTGCAAAGTGTTTAATGGGCTGGATTATACAAAGGGGAATTAGAAATATAGTACGTAGGTAACCTCAAATCCACTTAGAAAATATTCTTAAAATTATAGGTATTTAAAAATCAGTAATAATAATAATAATCCACAACAACCTCAGTTTAAAAAACTTCTTGATCTTTTTGCTAAAATTAATTATCTTGTAAATTTTAGGATAATCATAAAGACTGTTTAATAAGATGGAACTAACCTAACAAAGGATAACAGGTGTGACTCCATTTTTTAAGATGCTGGTAAAGCAATAATTTGTTTAAAGTTATTCTTTGTACCTCACAAAGGCTTAAGGTTGTTTAGAAGGAAGTACAGCAGGTGAGAAGGAACAAAATTTGAGTTCTAGCTTTTATCACATTACTTAGAAGGCTTGTCACCTATGGCAAATCACTTCCAATCCCTGGGCTGTGGTTTCCTCATTTACACCCCTCTTCACTTAGCCCCACCGCCAGGCTGTCAGCTAGGGATCTGTCTCCTCCGGCATGGTACCCAACACACAGCAGGCACTCAGTTAATGTTTGCTGACTGACTGAACTAATGACTGACTGAAAATGAAAATAAAAATATTGTCATGCATACCTTGGAAAGGTTGCTATGAGGTTTAAAATTATAAAGTAACATACGGGAAAATGGTTGGAGAACCAAAAAATGCTATACTGATAAACAGAGCAGTTCTTTTTACAAATGTAGAAAGACATTCTTTCTTGATTTTTAAAACATGGAAATATTTTTGGTACCTAACTAAAAAGAAATTAAGGTAAATGTGTTAATAATTGCAAGTTATTTCAAACTACTACAGCTTATATATCTACAAATATTCTGAGAAAAATAGGCTATATCTACCTAAGCCTCAGAAGATTTCAATGATTGCTTAAGATTAACATGACTTGAGAGATAAAATATCTGTGATTTTCAATAGAGTAGGTAAATTACACAAATTCAGATTAAAAAGTCAATGTGAATTTCCTGTAACACAGTCATAATATATAATACCTTACCATATTTTAAAATGATATTTATGTGTACTAACATTGAAAAGTCTAAGATTTACTGTTAGGTAGAAAATGCACATAATATATTTATATTTATATAAAGAAACATCAACCCATCAACCCAGATATTGCTAAGTGTTCTATATGTATATTAAAAAAACTTGAAAAAGGCCCAGAAATACACAACTTATCGATAATAGTGGTTATCTTTGAGGAGGGGAGTGGAATGCGTAAAGACAAGTTATGGACTTCAGTTTTATTGATACTGCTTGAAAAATTTTTAATTGAAGTATAACTGATATAATATGTTAGTTTCAGGCCTGAATATTTTCAATAACAGGAATGCAAAAAAATAGATGAGAGTACATTACTAATTCTCAGAATCCCTTGAGCCTTACTTGAATTTTGATGATGAAAGGGGTAACTATTTAATCTCACACAAATGAGGGAGTAATTCCTGGTCCTGGCAATGAGGGATCTCTACAGCTCTCAGTGACACACATCTAGGTAGGTATTCTTTCAGAGAGTAACTGAGACAGTTTTCCTGTGAAGAAGAAAATCTCAATGGCTGACAAAACCAATAGCTAACAATAAGTATCATACTTACTAAAAGAAGAACTAATCCTTTAAATTATGAAGAGTAAGGAAAAATATATTTGTTAGTTATACTGAGTTGTAATGGGAAGCCTGGAATTAATAATTCTCATTAGAGTTACACAGTAGCTTCTAGATATTCTACTATTAAATAAATGAATTAAATAGGTTTCATTTTTTAATTGTATTATGTCAACATATTTGATTTGCCCAGTCTGTAAGACTAAATCTAACATAATTTCCATCACCTTAGGGGACTCACCCGTCATTACCTGATTGCTTGCAATGCTGATTGCCTGTTGACTGGTTTCATGGCTCTCAAGGACCCCTCTGCTGTGACATTTCTTCTCTCCCAAAGGATTTCCTCATTTCTGTGGGTTCCTCTTCTCCTTCTTCCATAAGCTTCCTTTCTTGGGAAGACACGTTCCCCATGTTCCTTCCGTCAGATGGGGTTCCTTGCAGGAAGTCCCTGCCTGGAACTGGCCTCTGTGACTGTGATACACCTTGTTCCTGGAAGTCATCATCCATGAATGGCTCTCTTATTGCTCCAGGACCACTGAGCCTGTCCCCGGGTTTCAGAGATGGGTGCTTGTCCTCATTCTGCTCATACATAGTCAGTCTCTTCTCCACCACCTCACGAATCAACACTGAAAAATTACATGTACAGAAATCACTGATTTTTCGTATTTTAGTAGTTATAATGCTGATTTACAGAGAGTATAAAATATTTACCAGGCCTCATCCCTTCCCTAGATCATAACCTTTTCTACAAAGTCAGCACACTTAACTTCTGTGTCACTTAATACATTGAATATGAATTATATTCAATGCCTGTTTTAATATCATTTATAAAGTCATGACAGAAGATATTCTGATCAAATTATAGAAGAATCAAAAATAATATTGAGAGTAAAAATTTGTACCTTTTTAATATAATTGATGAAATGAAAATTTAAGAACTAAAACTGTAAAATTAACATTTTCTATTTATTCTTTATACTGAAATATTTCAGAGATGACTTATAAATAAAATAAAAGAACTTACTGTCAAGCACTGTTCTTCCCATCATGTTGTATTCCATGGTTTTATCAACTTCATTCATTAGCCATGGAAGGAATCCTATCTCAATGTCTGTAATACAAAAAGTTAGTTTCTAAGTGATTTTTCTGAATCATTATAGATAGGAAGAATATGTGCTTTTCCCTTCATGTTAGAGACTCACCAACAATTTTTTCTTAATACAAAATGTCAAACAGACTCATACAGGACTACTTTTGCCATATCCTCTGTATATGTTCTGGTCCATTTCCTTTTTATTGCAGTAGGAATAGTATTTTCAAGACTATGAGGCCTTCCTTGGAGTCAAAGCCTTTAGAGCTGACTTTATAGATGCAATCCAAGATGGATCAAGTAAGCATGTGGTAGGGAGGAGTGGATGGTGTGGGGATGTGGCTCTGGGAGCAGAACTGTATCCAAATGTAATGCAAATCTGGGATGGAATGATGCTAAGTAAAAAGAATGTCCCCACCTGAAGACTAGGGCCTTGTAACAGCTGATCAAAATTAGAGGATAAAGGTCAGAGAGCATCTGGAAGACCATCTAGAAATGGGTCATAAACTAGGGGTTTCTATTAGTTATAAATTTGTTCAAATCAAAATGGAAATCTTCTCTAATGTGTGAACCTTTAAAAGATATGATCCATTTCAATATACACTTTAACACTTCAAATGACTTTTTGGGGGGGGTCAAAGTTATTTTTCAATGAGTGGCAACAGGGAATGTGATAGAATATTATATTCACTACTATTTTTAATCTGAGGCATGAAACTCATTTGCAAGCTGATCTGTAACTGACTTTTTCTCCAGTTCCTAAGAGGAAAAAGGTTGCCAGCCTGTGTGGCCAGCAGCAGGAAGCCTAGCTAGACTCCAGGAAGGGGGCCAGGCAGCAGGGAAAGAGTGCGACCTGGAGTCAGAATCCAGTCAGTCCGAGGCCCAAACACTTCCCTGCATTTCATGAGTAAGATGTGTTTACAAAAGTCCCTGATGTGTGTTCCCTGACGTGCTCATCAACAAGGCATATAACCTCTCAGCTCCAGTTTCTACTTCTTAAAAATGGTAATTGATCTGCCCTACCTACCCAACAGGATTATTGGGAGGGTCAGATAGTATCATGTATGGAAAACGGGAAAATTGGAAAGCACAATATAAAATGTACTGTAATCTGACCTCTATGTATTGAATTGAATACGTAATGAGTGAAAATTAACATTACTAACGTCTGCCCCAAAATACTATTAGCCATTTGAAATAGGACTTGTATACAAAACAATGTGGACTAAAATGTTTTTGAACTTGAGGAAGGAGGGTGGCAGTGAGAAAATGGCAACTTTTACCTTTCATTTGGCCAGACAGGCTACTGAGAGGTGGCCCTAAGGGGACACGAACAGAAGCTAACAGGTAAGGGGCCTACAAAGGCAGACATCAGGCCTCCTTTTTATCTCCAACACCTAATACAGTTGCTGGGGTGGTGGCAACAGCTAATTAAATGAGTACATGACCTCAGGACTGCTCCCAGAGGGTTTCGGATTAGAGGAGGAAGTCAGCAGAGAAAAAGTTAGTAACAACTACTTACATATATAAATTACATGTACTGTTTCATACATAGTGACATTTAATTCCTAAATAATCCTCATTTCACATGTGAGGAAACTGAAGGTCATAAAGCTAGTTAATGATGAAACTGGAACCCAAACTCAAGTTTTGACATCAAGTCCCTATGTGTTTCTACTATCCAATGCTGTTTCTCAATAGAGACAAACTAATATTCTAAAATCAAGATCTTTATAATACACCTCTCATTATAATACACCTCAATTACAACACTATAATTGTGTTTGTTTCAGATAGAAAAATTCCAATTCAAAATAAAAATGGGCATGAGATAAATCTGAACTATTTACAGGATGCTTATCGTAACAGAGTTAATCTAACAAAAACTTCCACTAACCTCTTTCAATGGGATCATAAAAGTAGCCACCATCCCTGAGACTGCCAAAAACAGAGGGGAGAAGGTCGGCCAGGTAACGCTGTGCAAATGCTCGGGCGGCAATTTTCTCTGCAGTCTCCTTGTGCTTGTGGGCCACTTGCCATTGCTGTTGCCTACGACGTTCCTGTCCAGAGAAAAGCACCATCATAAATGCTTAGTTATTACATTCTCCCTGAATACTCCATCTGGTGAGTGGAAGAATCTGGGCTTATATTTGTATCAAAACATGGGTGGTAAGGTATCTATAAACAATTGGCATTTTTCAATAAGATTTTAATGAATTTCAACAATTAGCAGGTACTGATTCAGAAAAGGGACAGAGCTTAAGTAAATTTCATCTCCTGATCCATTTTCAAATAAAATAATCTCAAGTTATACATGCTTGACTGCATGGTTGGTATCAAAGAATAATAACAGTTACATGTACTTTAAATTGGTATTCTCATAAGGTATTGCTGGTATGAAAAATTATTGTTGCTTAGACATCTTCAGTTAAGAACTTGGGCCAATGAATTATCTCATCTGTAATGATTCTTTGAACTCATGAAGTTCTGAAAATTATAAAACCCGTTTTTTGTTGTTGTTTCTTGTAGACCATATATCAATAAAGCTAATGAACCATTTTCTTTACTTTCATGTGCAAGTGGGGGCATTAATATATTTTCTAAGTCAGTCTATTTTCAAAGTTTAAGCAAATATAAATCTAGATGATTTGTATTCCCTATTTTCTCACAATATATTTCCTAATAGTAAATGAACAAATAAATACTCTTTGATAAAGATTTCTTATCAACAAAACTAATTGTGTCAATGTTCATTTATATTTGTAAACAGCCTTACATTTGCAAAATCTTTACCATAACAACTATTCTCTTTACACAATTATGCATTTTGGAGGAAAACTGAAAGTCCATTTGATTAGGCATTGGGTAGAATATCCCAACCACTAAGGTAGTCTGTGTAGTAATCTAGACTCCATGGGAAATTATTTGAACCCTCTTAAATATTCGGCCCTCCTTTATGGTCTGTCCACTTAGAATACGGCATAGGGTGGCAGTTATTGCCAGACCCAGAAAGACTCTTAAAGAGTACTGAGCCCAGGGTTTCCTAACTGGAGCCTATTGACATATTTTAAAAACTGGATTCTAAAACTTTTCTTATTAAAGGTTCTAAAAACCTATAATCGAAAAAAAAATTCTATAAAGATCCAAGAAATTCTGGGGTGTAAAGAAGGTCCTGATCACTAAGGAAAAGATCTCGAATTCCATCCAGACCCTCTGCTTCTTATCCCTCTCCAATTCCCAGTATACCACACCTTTTCCAGTTACCTTTTCTGCCACTGACTTATGGCACGTTGATGCATTTCTTTCTCTAAGACTCTTGGTAGTTAAGAATGCCTTTCAATTGGGACATATGTAATTAAAATTATTACATTAAGGAAGTTTTGGGAACTCTACTTAGGTACATTTACATAAGGTGGAATTTTAAAAAGGAGGTTTGGTCCATGAAAGATCTATAGATGAGGAGAGACCTGAGAACCAAATATATATGGGTCTTTTCCAACGTATTTCCAAAGATCTTGACCTCTACAATGTACCACATGTGACTTTGAACATAATCTGTCAAACAGCAAAAGACTAAGAAAGAAATCTAGAATTCTATACTTTTTCCTCTCGGTGTCGTCTCTCTTGCTCTTCAAGTCGTTGAACTTCAGCAAGTTCAACGTTGCGTAGCTCTTCATATGCATGCTGACTGGCCTTCAGGTTAGCCAACTCTTCTTCTTCCGTTACTTCCAGAAGCGACTGCTCAATGGTCTTTCCCACCAGAACTTCTAACATTGGTTTAACTTCAAGATCAAAGTCAAAGAGCTTAAACACACAAAACAAAGCAAATTAGAATTTTTAATCATGAACCAAATGTTCAATGAGAAAATATCCAGAAGAGTAGCAATAACATGAAACTATTTATTGAGTGTCTTCTGTGTCCCAGACACTGTGCTGGTGCTTTATTTACAGTCTCCAGTCCTCAAAACAGAATAGCCTTTTGTTTATAGGCAAAATTGTTTGTGTCAGAGTTATAAAAAGACCTATGCAGGTATCAAAATGAACTCTGACACTCAACAATTTTAAGATCCAACTAACCCAAAGGCAATATCCTTATCTTTTTTATTTTCTCTACTTACTGCTTGATTTTTACTGTTTGTTTCTAATAGCAGTTTGAAGAAGTGAGGAAAAAGAAAAATGGTATTTTGGTGATTCACCTCTAGGCTTTAGAGGCAAATATGCCCTGCTGTGTAGTTTATGAAGACTTACTTTATTTCCCAATTTCAACGACAGTTCTCTTAAATTCCTTCAAGTCTCAAATCTCACCTAAGTTGTAACGCATATAAGCATTGCCTTCTCTTCTTCAATTTCATAAACTGGCCTATTGATTCATTCCACACTGATAAGAAGTATAATTATTTTAGGATTTTTTTCTAACAGATTATCTTCATAACAGTTATGTAGTCTACAGTGAACTAACAGTAAAACTTTTTATACCAGAGATGTTATTTTTCCTTATTTGGTACAAATCTACCATGTAGTTTTTCATACACTAAGCAAGTAATGCAAACACAAAATTCAAATCAGTAAATATTCTAAAAATATTTCTAATGATTTTTATTTCTGATAAGCAAAGAGGATAAATCAGAACATGATATTTTAAAACATTTCTTGGTACTTCAGAATAATTACAGATAAATTTTGAGAGAAATCCAGTAAGTAGAATCTTTCTGATTGTGAATTAATTTTACTCATATTTCACTTACAACTAACCTTAACTTAGTTATTTATGAAGTTGGAGGGGCATTCAAATAATGTACCATACCTCTCCTTCTAGTATTTGGGTGGCCACATCTTTACCAGTTTTGGCAGGAATAAAGAGTGGTGTTGGTGGTTTGTCCAAAAATGCATCTGTTTGGCATTCCATATCAACTTCTATTACACGGTCAGCAATTTCTTCAAGATATAATTCTAAGAGAATATCATTTACACGGAGTTTGAAATTCTGGTGCATTTAAAGCATACATGTGTATTTGAAACTTCAGCTTCATTAAAACAGAATTAAATCAATCAGAAAATAAATCTTAGAATGAAGGTGCTCAAATGTGGGATGCAATTCACATACTGTATAAAGCATTTTTATATATTTGGAAGACCAAAGAATCAGTCAGGCTACAACATTTGTTGAATGTCAGGAAAGCACTATGTTTTGTTTTGAAAATGGAACAAAAGAACAATATGAAACCACAGAAGTACATAACAGGAGATGGAAAGTTAATAATCTATCCATATAACTAAGGGCCTAGCCAAGTTACAGCCTCTTTAGGCCTCCGTTTATCTGTAACAGGGATCATAATTAATGGTCACATGGAATCTTTGTAGTAACAAAGGAGAAATATAGGTAAAGGACCTAGTATAGTTCCTGAGATATAGGAAATACTCAACAAAAGGTGGCTGCTATTGTATCACTTAATATACTGCTGGCATAAGTAAACACTAAAATCTAGCTGTTACACAATTACAATATTCTGGCTAATTGTGGACATACACTCATTCACGAGGTGGCCTCAAGGTAGGGGGAAAATACAGAATGGTTCTCTTCCTTTTCCTCTACTACCTAGAAATGACTGATGAAGCCACTCACCATCTTGGCCGGGTACGAGGTAAATCTTGAGTGGTTACATTGGTCCAAGGAAAACACCAAGAATTGTGTGATTATCAAGACTCTTGTCAACCACATAGCTAGACCCTATAGGTCCAGGAAGCCTTCATAGCTGAGAACAGACAAGTAGGAAAAGCCTGGCACTGGCCTAGGGAGCTTGTGTGGCCCTGGGGACATTTCCTACCATGTGACTGGGGAAGCACTGGATTGCATAACAGATACATAAATAATACAAAGGCCAAATAAAGATGAACTGACTTAGAAAACTGAGCCACCATGCCACAGTCACATACCTGTCTGCACGTCCACATGCTTTCTGCCTTCCACGGGTTCAGGCGTTTGTGGTCCGAGTTGTTCTTGGGCTCGTTTTCTGGCAAGAACCTTCCTCCTAGCCTGCTGCTGTCTCTGAATCTCTAGAGGATCGGGCTGCCCAGGCTGAGTGACAGAAAATGCTTTTAAAATTTAGGAAATGTTTCTCCAGGTACATTGAGCTACCATTCCAAAAATGATTCCTGGATAGTCTAAAAGCATCTGTCACATAGTGATTATCAGTGACTTGATGACTACAATTTTATTTGAACTTTGGCAATTATAAAATTATCTGACAAAGCATAAAAGTAGCTTCAGAGTATGACTGTTAACTGGAATAAATGGGTTCAGAATCCTCTCTGATGGTTCTTGGTGTCAATTTCTTTGGGTTTATCCGGCTTGGGTTCGGCAGACTTTTTGGATCTGTAGGTTTAAGCCTTTTGCCAAATTTGTGGAATTTTCAGGAGCTATTTCTTTGAGTATTTTTTCAGTCCTGGCTTTTTCTCCTCTCCTTCTGAGACTCGGGTAACATGAACATCAGATACTTTGTAATTGTTTCTCAGCTCTGTGAGGCATGTGTGTGTGTGTGTGTCTGGCAGGATATGGTGGTGGGGGTGGCACACTATTTTATAACTGTCGTTCAGACCAGGCAATTTCCATTGATTTGTCTTTGAATTCGGTGATTGTTTCCTATGTTATCGCCAATGAGTCTCTACTGTGAGCTTTTTTTTTGGTTATTGTCTTTTACAGTTCTATATTTTCCAGGATTTTTTTTTCTAAGATTTTCTATTTTTTCATGTTTCAAGAATGTTCATAATGATTCACTTTTTATTGAGGCATTTTTTATGATTGCTGCTTTAAAAATCTTTGTAAGGTAAATTCCTACATCTGAATAATTTTGGTGGTGTTGTCTCTTAACTGATTTTTCTCATTCAAGCTGTGATTGCCCTGGTTCTCAGTACGATCGACTTTGTATTGTTTTCTAGACATTTTGGGTATTATGTTGAGACTCTGGATCTTATTTAGTCTTTTCAGTAAGAAGTTACCTTTTTTGTTTTAGCATGCAGACAGATGCAAGCTCAGCACCCTGCTGGGCCTGATGGACACCACCCCAGTGAAAGCAGAGGGTGAACTTGTATCACCTTACTGGTGCCTAGCAGGGAGGTGCCTTGAGGTCCTTGCTCTGCTCTGCTCTGCTCACAGTAGTGCTGGAGTCCAGGGGAGCAGACCTCTGACTAGAAATGCCTTCTACCATCTTGTTCCTCCTTGTTGCTGTCAGATAGTGTTGAACATTCAGCTCCCTTTTGGCTCCGCTGACACCAATCCAGCAAAAGTAGGGCACCAACTTGTACTGTCTCTTATCACCTCACTCCTCCTAGATGAGAGTGGAAGTCCAGATTCCTGCTCCATCCTAACTGACACCACCTCGGGGGGTAAATCAGAGCACTGATTAGTACTGCAGTGTTGCTGCCAGGTGAGGACAGAGCCCTGCTTCCCACCTCAGTCCATACTGATATCATGGGGTGGAGCCAGGGCAGTTTTCCATCGGTGCTTGGCTGGAAGAGGGGTAGTATAAAACACTGCTGCTCTGCCAAGCTGCCCCTTTCTCAGTCTTTTGGATAGATGTAGCAGGCTTTTCTTAGGGTGTTCCTGTTGGTGGTTCATGCCAGATTGAAGGCTTCTCCAGTGCTCTGAATGCGGTATGCGTGAGGCAAAAGAAACTCCAGGGAACTCACTCAAGTCCTCAGGTCCCTAGTCAGACCACTTTATTCTTTCTACTTTTAAAGTCTTCTTATGTTTGTTGTGCTATGCCCAGGGTTTTTTGTTGTAAAAGGGAGTAATGGGAAGGAATTGGTGAATTCCTGTTGGTCTGGAAGTAGAAGTCTCAGTGTAGACTTTTAAGGCAAGGTGTTGAATAATTGACTTAAGACTAAAAAAAAAACTGTATCAAATGTCACAATATGAACTTTTAAAAAAATAACTGAAAAGATAGTGAGTGTCCTTTCTACTTTTGTTCTAGGCAAGGTAGTGTTCCTTGTTACTGTCACAATAAAATGCTGAAACACATGCTGTATCACATATTTGAGCTGTTGTTTCCAAATGCTGTCTCTGAACTGGCTATACCAGAATTGCCTAAAGAAGCTGATTAACCATGCTAATAAATGCTAATCATATTAATAAGCTAATAGTGCTAATAAAATAATTCCTGTTTAACCCTTGGTGGTTCTAATGTAGTAGATCTAGGATATGACTGAAGCAAACATATTTTGAATGAGTTTTCTAGGTGGTTTTGATGTTTACTGCTTTGGAATGTCTAAAATTCCAGTTGGTGTTAGGCACTTAAACATCATATAGTGTTTGCAGATTAACTAGGTATCATTTTTGTGCCAAGATATCACGACTCTTAATATCATGCCACATTTTACTCATCTCTGGATCCTAGGTACCCAGCAAAGGGCCTAAAATTCAATAAATATTTGTTGAGTGAATTAGAGTAAAGAAGTATAACCAGAATTTCTGATTAAATAATTATAATAGTATTAGAGTTTGACATAATTTAAATACATCTAAATATATAAGACCAGTGCTACTCAAAGTGTGGTCTTCAGACTAGTGCTGTCTGTGAACTGTTTGAGCTGGTCTGTAATAGTTCAATTACAAATTAATTATTGAGAGCAAAAGCTTAGAAACTTTTAGAGCAGTTTTCCAGAGTTATGTTAATCTAATAAAAAACTGGGGCTTGTATTTTTTTAATCATTGTTTTTAATTATGGTCAAACACACAACATAAAATTTATCATTGCAATCATTTTTAAG
Organism: Manis javanica; assembly: GCF_040802235.1. Taxonomy (NCBI): domain Eukaryota; kingdom Metazoa; phylum Chordata; class Mammalia; order Pholidota; family Manidae; genus Manis; species Manis javanica. The sequence goes on from NC_133168.1 coordinate 73,197,323, forward strand.
TGTTCAGTTCAGTGGTATTAAATAACCATTTGTAAGTGTGCAATCAGTGGCATTACATACACTCACACTGCTGTGCAACCTCATCACCCTCCAACTCCAGGACTCTTCATTTTGGAAAACTGAAACTGCAGCCATTAAACAATAACTCCTTATTCCCCCATCCCCACAGCTCCTGGCAACCACATTTGGGTCTGAACTTTGCATGTCTTTTTTAAATTTTTCATTTTTTTAGTAACGCATTTATAAAACATTTTATAAATGTTTTAGTCTGCAACAGATTAGAAATTAGATGAAACAAACAAACTTGTCCTTCACCACAGGTGCTTGAAAAGCTCTGAGTTAGACTATTCAAATTACACTTACCAGCAGTACTGTTTGTAAAGCGTAAGTGTTGCCTCGGATCACCCTTCTGTCATACATTATGTTTCCATAATGCATAGGCTCTTCAGCTCTGTAAAGTAACAAATTGTAAATAACTATTACAATAGCATATTGGTATCTATGACGTCAAGTCATTCTTAATGGCATTTAGACTAAGATGAAAATATTTTAAGAAAATTGATTTTTGTTTAGCGCAGTCCATAAAATAAGAAGACAAATGGTTACTATTTATAGAATGCTTATTATATGCCAGGTCCACACATGATTTTATTTATTGCTCACAATAAGCTTCAAGCTGGGAACTACAATTCCCATTTGACAGAAGAATAAGTAGACTCAGAAACGCATCTGCCCAAGGTCTCCTAATTAGTAAGTGGCAGAGTGAGATTTATGCTGTAAATCTGTTACACTAGCTAACAAAATGGCTCATCCAAAAAGGAGCCTGTCCTAAAGGGTTGACAAAAATTTGATTCAAGGATTGAAAAGTTATAATACAATCAGCCTTAAAAAATAAAGTAAGTAAAATTTCTCATTGTTCTTTAACCTCAAAGATTTTAAAAAATAATACTGTTTTAAATTATTAAAATTAATAAAATTCTAATTTCATTCATCAGTATGCTCAATAATGAAAAATACATAGTTATTTTCATTCAAAGTTCTTTAAAAGCTATCTTATTTATGCTTATCAAACCAAATATCAACCAACACCAATACAATACTCGATCTGAAATGATCTTGAGAGGAGTGGTAAGTTGCTTATTCATCATATACTGAAACGACTACCTGATCTCATGTTACTTAAAACCCAGGCGAGCTGCACTGGTTATCTTACTTTGCCTCAGGGCCATGTCCAGTTCAGCTGGCCATTCCTTCACTGAAGCATTCGCGTTTGCAGGCCTCTGTGATTCCACTGTATTCTTCTGACTGTTCTTCTGAACCTTGGTGGCTGCTTTCTCAGCCTGTGTTTGTTAGCTTCTCGCTGTACTGGAAGATATTCTCATGGCCCAGCTTTTCTTAATTGACCTTACCCATTCATTCTCAAGGCTTCAACTTACGATCCATATACCTCAAATTCCCAATTTTATTTCATCTTTAGGTCAGAACTCTCCTCTTGAGTTCCAGGCATGTAAATCTAATTGATATGCTTATGACATCTAAGATGTCTCAAAGGCAACCTCAAAATTGATGATCATTTTCCCACTCTAACTTGCTACTAATTTTTAATGAAATATCAGGTACTACCATTAATCACCCAATTGGCTTAATCTAGAAACCTGGGAGTCATCCATGATTCTTCCCTCTTCCCTAGTCCCTACATCCAGTAAGTCCTACTGGTTCTACCCTGCATTTTTTTCACATGTATCCATGGCTCACTGCCAGCACTATCTTTTCCCTGCACTATTACAAAAGGCTTTTAATCTCTTAGCTCTCTGGAACAACATTTCTCCCTCAATCTGTTCTGAATATTGTAGGCTTTTAGGATGGAAAATCCAAACATAACGCTTACTTGATTAAAGTTTCCTTGTGCTAATTAATGTAATAATGAGGAAAATGTTTGGTTTTGTTCTTATACTATCAAAAGTCAAAAAGAAAAAACTATCTGTAATACCAATTGCTGGTGAGGGTGTGGGACAAAGGATAAGCTTAAACATTCCTGGAGGAAAAGCATATTGTTCCATCTGTTCATATTAAAAGTGTACAAGACCTAACAACCCCACCCTGAATATCTGCCTCATGGAAATAAAAAGGTCAGTAAAGTTGTTTATTGAAACCTCCTTCTTTGTGGTAAAAACTTGAAGCAAACTGAGTATCTAATAGTGGAAAATTTTAACAACTTATGGTACATCCATATCACAGGATATGCTGCTATTAAAATTATATGGATTTCCACAAAGAATTAGTGAAAAAAGGAAGATGTTGAGAATTGTGTATGTTACCAGTGCTATGAAGTAGACAAAGCCCTTATGTGTGTATATCTGTATGTATATATTTATACATTTTTACATAAACATGAGTGTGGGAAAAAAATACAGAAGCATTCATGCAAGGTCATTAACATGGTTTACCTTGGGGGCAGGAGAGGACAGGTTTGCAAGGAAAGGCAGTGGGGGACTAAGAATGTACCCAAGCATGAATGACAGGAGTCCATTTATGTAAATTAAATATGTATGTGTATGTATACAAAGAGAAATTAGGAAAAAAAGGAATTAGAGCTTGTGATAAAGAGGAAAAAGCCAATTACAGATTAATACATGTAGTATGATTCTATTTTGGAAATAAACCTACATAAAAGTACATATGCTCATGTATGTGTATAAAGCAAAAAGGTGTAGAAAAATAATAAAAACTTGTTAAATTTGGTTACAGCAGGGAAGTGGGAGTAGAGACAGGTGGGCAGGAAATAATTAACTTTGCCTTTATTCATTCTGATTTTTTATTTTTCATTTGCTTTAACAAGCTTATATTACTTTTATAACCTGAAAATCACCAGTAAGGATAATTATAAACTGAAAAATCAAATACACACCCTCCTACCAATGGCTTGAATCAAGGGATTACTTTAATTATAAGCAAGGTCCTGCAACTTGCTTATCAACTAACTATAAAAACAAGCGTTCTTAATGAGCCAACATTGATTCTTATTTCATCTATTGGTCTGATTTTTGTAGTAGTGATTTGTAAGCAACTACATAAAGGCACCAGAAAGTGTTTCTGAAAGGAGTCCCTTTTTAAATTGAACTTTTATAATATAAATAATCCCTCTTTTAATTTTCCATTTTTGGTTTTCTTAAAGTGATAGGTCTAAAAAGACAGTCAGAACAAGACAACTATGAATTTAGACTCAGTGTTTGAAATAAGCATCAAGATTTACACTGTTAATATTCAACCATCAGTTCAACAACTGTGTTGAGTGCTGTGTGTTAGGAATGGTGCTGGGTGGACAAAAGACAAGGATTTCTGCTTCCATGGAGCCTGTACTCTTGGGAAGTTTTGGTTCCAAAATTTGAGGCGTATGTAAAGAACTTCAAGACAGCCATAATGCCTATGGTCCTTTCTAGATATGGGTATTTAAATATTTGAAAATACTTATTAACATAAAAATACAATTTGGGGTTCAGCATGGAAGGATAACCTGATTCTTGACCAAAGACGTGTAGACAGAGCTTTACTTGGCTCTCACTTTGGACACGCTATGTGTGTGATACCTTTGTACCTCAGTTTCCTCATTTGCAAAATGGAGTTATAAAAACAACTTCACAGCACTGTCCATTAAGAAAAATGTAAATGTCCCTAGAAAGGTACTTGGCACACAGTTGGTCAACAATAAACATTAGCTGACTCCAACCTCGTGAAGGATGTCGGTTCCCTGTACATCCTATCTATCAAGTCAGCAACTCTTCAACACTAAATGTTAACTAAGGAGGCCACCCGTGCCCCTTCCTGCTTCATTCCTCCACACCACGGGGGATTCTTTAGGGAAGACATTTTTGTCGGCAGTGTGTGGAGCAGGGAAAGCAGCACACACGGCCTCTGCCAGGGCGAAGGGGCCAGGACCCGCGCCTCGGGCTGGGAGGCAGGTGGAGTGCACACAGGGGCTGCTTTGCTCACTCACGGTTGCATCGGGTTGTCCCGGTAACGGCGGCGCTGGCAGGGCAAGGCCCGGGGCCGGCTGGTGTAGGTGTAGGTGTAGGTGCCCATAGCCGGGGAGGTGCGGTCGGTCAACGTGGAAGTCACGTCGGATGTCGGACCGCTTCGCTTTTGGTGGAGCTTGGCTTTGAGGCAGGTGGGCGCTAAGGTGTCGTGGGAACCGGAAACGTGTAGGTGGTGCCAAGGGCAGGGATTCCGCGACGCAAGGAGAGGCGGAAAGCAGCGAGGCGGGCGGGATGGGAGGTTGCCGGGGCAGGAGGTGGGCGCTACGCGGGTCTTGCTCCTGGGAGCGTGGAGCTCGCCCGCTGCGCCAGCGCCGGTTGCCCAGCAACCCAGAGTTCCGTCGGGGGGCGGGACCTCCGAGCACTTCCGGCGGGCGGGTGTCACTGCAAGGCTGGAGCGCCGAGGAACTTCCGGCCTTTGGCCCCGCCCGCCCGGCCCTCCCGGGCCGGCGCTGCGGCGCGTTAGGCGCCGTCTCGCCAAGGTGGTGGGCGTGGCGGCCTCCGCGGAGGCCCTTTGGGGCGAGGCAGCGGTCCCCGTCCTCACTCTGCGGTGCGCCCTTGCGGGGCTGGTGTCGGCGCCATTCTCCCAGGCCCACGTGCTCCCGCTCCTTAGGGGTCCGCGGGTCCTCCTTCGGTGGCTGTCGCCGCGCTGCTTCCCCGGGCTGCCCGCCTGCGGTGGGCTCCCAGCTCTGTCAGCGTGCCAGCGCCGGGCAGGGGCTTCCGGGCCTCCCAGCAGCTCCCCCTGTGCCGGCCCAGGGGCGCTGCCGCCGCGCTCGCTCCGAGCCCGCCTTCCTTCCCCGCCTTCTCTGCCTGACGCTCCGCGTCTAGAGCCTCAGGGGACTCTTGCGCGCACTGAGCGACAAGGGCAGCGCCACAGACATGTCATTTTGGGAAAGGAGTGGGCGCTTTGTGGAGTGTTTGATTTTAGGCCCTGAAGGAGAGAGCATTAGGGGGTCGGTCTGGGTTTAGATGCTTTGGGTTTTGTATTAGAAATGTTAAAAATCTTGTAGTTTGTGCAAACATTTCTAAGTGATCGATTATTTGCATTTGCATTTATTCCTTCAGTTCAGCCAAGAGCTGTCTCCGATTTGAATCCAGGTTCTGCAATAACTTCCCCCAAGTTAATGCTTTTGTGCTTAAACTACTTTGCATATTTCAGGGTTTGTCATGAGGATTAAAAGCATTAGTAAATGTAAACTACTTAGAACTGTGTCGTCTTGCCTGAAGGTTTCAGCCCTGGGCAAATTCACTATGTATTGAGTGAGACCGGAGAAATTACAGTGGAATATTCTTGGGATGAAAGGGTTTATAGCTGGCTTTATTCTTCCAGCGGAAGGTTGAGCACTAGAATCATGTCTGCATCCAGCAGTCTGCACGTCCATAATCCACCTACATTCCTGCCTTCTCCCAGGGCAATGGGCAGAGCTCTTTACGTAGTGACTCAGTAATAGCTTATTGCCTAGGGGTGGGGAAGCATTAGCCTAACGATAGGCCAATTACATCATCAAGTAGTTTAGGGTCAGGTGAGCATCTGGGCTTTAGGAACTTCCATTTCCCCCCCCCAGTCTCCTAAATGATAAACCATTGTTTTAAAATCTAGACCCCTCCTGTGCTTTGAAGATTATGGTCTAAAGCAGCATTGTATAAATACCACTAAGATAAAGGTGTATGGTAAATGCTAGAGCTAAAAACACTGCATGAAGATTTTCCATCTGATCATTTAATTTTGAGGCAATTCTTGAAAGGCTAGAGGAGAAAGTGACATTTAAATTGACTTTGATGCATGACAGTGTTTTGACTGGTGAGGATCTTGGCTGAAGAGCATTTAGAATGGCTTGATCAATGGCCAAAAGCCCAACGTGTACTTAGAGAATTCTAAGTGAATAAAATAAATATATATGTTAGAAATTATGAGAATTAAGGAGAAAAATTAGAGCAGAGAAAAAGGCTAGCAAGTGTCAGAGGTGGAGGGGAACCTAGAAATTTTAGATTGGTTAGGGAAGCCTTCACTGAGGAGGTGACATTTGAGTATAAAGATGTGAAGGTGGTGAAGCAGTGAAACTTGACACTGACATTCCAGGAAGCAGTCAGTGCAAAGTTGTAAGACAGGTACAAACCAGGTGTGTTGAAGGATAAAAGTAAGGAGGCTAGGGTGGGTGGAGCAGAATGAACAAAGAGGAGAGCCTTAGGAGATGAAATCAGAGAGATGAGGAGTTCAGATTATTGTGCTCATAGGTCAGTGTAAAGACTAACGTACTCTGAGGTTAAAAACTCCAGATGGTTTTGAATAGAAGCTTGACACAATATGATTTCTAAAAAAAGTATTTCTAGTCTACGGGCTGCATTGAGAATTTACTGAAGTGAGGCAAAGGAAGAAATGTGGAGACCAAATAGAAACCGTAAGCCTGGCTAAGAGAGTGACTCGGACCGAGAACTAGGCAGTGGAGGGGTGAGAAGTGGCCAGAGAAATACTGGATCTACTTTGAAGATAGAAACAGATGGATTAGAAGTGAGGCACTAGAGAAAGAAAGGAGTCAAACATCATTCTGAGGTTTTTGATGAAATGTTGGACCTTGTATAGAAAAAGTTGCAGAGAGGCTCTGGCTGATGTTATCTTTCTCCAGAAGATTTAAATTTACTCCAGCTGCCAGAGTAGGAGAAGAAGATGACCTTTAATAAGGATTTAGACTTTGGGATGGCTGGTTGCTTTCTGTTTTGCCCTCTTCTCAGAGCATAGGCCTTTAGGATTCTCAACAGAAAGCATGGGCTGTTTAATGGGTTCCTTAGATGTGTTCCTTAGATCTTTGAGGGATCTTGAACTCCAGTTTTTGTATTCCCATCTCTGAGATTTTTGAAAGGTCTACTTAGCTTTTTAGCCACTTAGTAGCAGCTTGATTCCTTGATTTCTAGTGCCCTTGCAGCTTAGCATTCCACAAATGCCTTAAGGATAAAGGCCAAGCAAATTGTCAGGCTTACTTCTCTGTGATTCCCCTTTGGGGTCTTGTCTTTTCAAGTCCTGTCTGCAATTCTTAGCTCTGAATTTTATCTCCCCAAGATCTGAAAGACTCCAGATAGGGCTAGGTCACTGTTTTCTGCTTGCCCTTAGTGCCTTGCTCGGAAACTCAACCAACGCCCTGGAGGAAAAGCAATGGAGAATCTCTGTATCACCAGGTGTTCTCCTTCTCCCTGGCAACCTAGCCCCTCGTGTCCTCACTGGTTGCATTGCTCTCTACTACCTGCAAACAGCCTGTGTGGTTTTACTCTTGTTTTTATTTTTCTTTTCAGCTTTTACAGTTATTCCTGTAAGAGGGTTGCTCTGATTCAAGCTACTCTGTCATAGTTAGAAGCTACACCGAGAATGGAGTTTCCGTTTACTGATACAGAGAACATGGGGAGGAGCAGATTGTGGGGAATGTTAGAAGCTCAGTTTGGGCCACATTAAGTTTGAGAGGCATGTTAGTCATTCACATGGAGATGCGGAGTGGACAGGTGGATACAGTCTAGGGCTTCAGGGGTGGATAGAGAGACAGATTTTTGAGTCAATGGCATAAAGATGGTACTTAAAACTATGAGACTTGGTGTGATAACTAAGGGAGTTTGAAGAGAAGAGAGTTGAACCCTTGAGCTTAGTTAGAGGTTAGAAAGATGAGGAATAACCAATGAAGGAGACTGAAACAGAAAGACCAGAGAAATGGAAGAAAATGCAGAAAGTCTGGTCACCAGGAATCAAGTGATAAAAGTGTTTTAAGGAGAAGGGAGTAATCAACGATGGTGAGTACTACTCATGGACCAAGCAAGATGTGAACATTTGATCTAGCCACATAGAGGTCACTGATGATCTAGAAAAGGGTGCCCCGTGGAGTTTTGGAGGAGAAAGATCAGTTATGGACTCAGAAGAGAATGGGAGGACAGAGATTTATGACTCATCACAAAGGAAAAGAAAGAAAAAGGGTGGTAGCTAGAGGGAAATTGGGTGAAGAGAAGACTTTGTGTTTCTTAATGGGAGAATGTATGTGTATGTGTCTGTTTCTAGGAGTGATTCAGTGGAGAGGGCAGAATTGATGATGCAGGAGAGAGGGAAGGATTGATGGGGCAATGCAGCAAGGAGGGGTGGGCTCCTATGCGCAAGAAGGGGGGTTGGCCTTGCCCGAAAGCAGAGCAGCTCCTCTGTAGTAGTAGGAGGAAAGGTAAATAGAAATTTGACCAGGTGCAGGTAGAGTGAAATAATTTTTAAATTCCTTAATAATTAATGGATGTTTCTGATATATCAGACAATATGCTAAGCACTTTGCATACATGATTTCATTACTTCTTACAGTGACCCTGTGAGGTAGGTTCTTAGATTAATTCTATTTTAACTTACAAGGGAACTGAAGCTTACCAAAGTCATACGGCAAGTGTCAAAACCAAAATCTGAACCCTTATTCTCCTGATTTTAGAATCTGTGTACTGAAGTATTAGCTCATGGTGCTCATTATCTTCCCACTCCTACACCTCTTTTGCTGTTTCTCTTTCCTCTCTCTCTGCCTCTGTCCTCTCTTTCTCTCCCATTCTCCAAATCCTAAATAATCACCAAATCCTGCCCATTTTACCTTCTAAATGTTTCTTGATTCTGAGTCCTCTTCTTTGCATCCTTCTATTTTTACCAGCCTTTGACCTGACGCATACTGCCAAGTTGATCTGTGCAACCCCAGGATGGTCTAACTGAAGGGCAACTCTGATCATGCCAGCTCCCTTCCCAGGTATTTCTAGAACCACTTTGCCCTATGACTTCAAGCTCCTTAAACATGCTGTAAGCCTTTCACTATCTAGTTACCGTCCATTTTTCCAGTCTCAAGTTTGTTAGTTTCTTCCTGAATTGTTTTTTCCCAGTAAAGCTGAACCCTTGCAGTTTCACTGCACAAACTATCATGTTCTCTACCTCTGTGTCTATGATCTATGCTTTCCCCTCACCCCATTTCTTGGCTGTTTTTCTGCTCGTCTTTTAAGCCACAGCTCCTGTTGTTTACTCCAGAACACATTTCTGATGCCTCTAACTTGGGCTTCCATCGTCTTCAACCATATTTCCATCTTTTACTTACCATATAGCATTTATAATGACCTGTTAACATGTTTGCCTTTACAACTAGACCGCGAGTCCCTTGAGCATAGGGATTGTGTCCTATTCATGTTTGTAGCCCTACCACATAGCTTAATGTTTGGCTATAATCATTTGTTGAGTGAATGACCAGCACAGGTGTACATTTTATCCAAGAAAAAGAAAAGGGAGCATCTTTTCCTTTTATAGTATGAAAGAAGTAAGTGAGTGGCTGTGATTTCTGAAGTATTTCTAAGCATAGCTAAAAGAATGCAAGAGAAAACTTGCAACAGTTCTTTATTCAACAAACATCAAGCACCTTCCTTCTACCAGGTACTTTAGTAAGAGCTACGTGTGATGGAGCTTTCATTCTAGTGAAGGGAGGCTGATAATAGGCAAATAAAAGAGAAAGAAGAAAACTTCAGGGAACAGTAGAGCAGCAGTGCAAACCCAGCAGGTGTTCTGATGGGGAGCGCCTGAGCTGGCTGCCCAGAGTAGCTGCAGAAGAGGCCTTAGGAGGTAATCTTCAACTGGAGATCTGAAGGACATAAGAAGGAACAAAGCACATCATGTTCTGGGGGAACAGCACAGGCAACTGGCAGAGGGGGTCCCCAAGGCAGGAGTAAGGCTGCCACGTTCTAAGCAACAGAAGGGAGGCCAGTGTGGGTAGGACCTGGAGAGCAAGGGGAGAGGGTCCGGAAGTGAGTTTTTAAGGAGAGTTAGGGGTCCAATCATGGAGCATCTTGTAGGATGGGGAGGAATTTGGATTATGGAGAGCCGCTCATAGGTTTTAAGGTGGGGGGAATTATACTATCTGAGGAATGCCTTGCAAAGATAGATCGCTGTGTGAAAAATGGGTTGTAAGAGGTGAAGAGTAAGAAACTAGTCAGGAAGGTGTTGCAGCTTGGCGAGGGGATGTGGTCTGAGTCCGGGTGGTTGTAGGGAAGATGGAGAGGAATGCCTGTGGGATATTTTGGAGAATGAGTTTGGACAACTTACTGGCTGATTAGATGGCAGCAGAGGAGTAGAGGAATGAAGGTGACCAGGAAGTTTTTGGCTGGAGCAAAAATGCCATGGTAATTCTGTCAGATACAGAGCGGCAGTGGACTGGGTGGAAGAAGTAGCAAATCCAGGACTCGGGTTGCACAGGTTAAGTTTGAGATGCAATTGGACATCAAATGGATGTGTCAGGTTGGCAGGTCAGAGATGGTAGTCTGGAGTTCAGTGGGAAGGTGCTGGGACTGACACCCAAGTGGAATGATTTGAGGAGAGATTTAGTTATTAGAAGTGGAGTCTGTAACCTTAGATTATTCTTTCCGGAAGTTTTGCTGTTGTTTTAACAACTTGGTGAAGTGCATAAGGCCTTTGGACAAGTCTCTCAACTGAAAGTGGGTGGTAGTAGCACACGAATTAAGTTTTTACCACAAGGTGTCACTAATTCTTTGTTAGCTTTCAGTGAGGAAAGTGACTACAGCCCAACTGAATCTTGCACTAAGGAAATACTATTACTGTAAAAATCATATTACAAAATAGACCAGTCAGAAGGAAGGTATCTACACCGTGGAAGGGTTTCCTTTCCAGAGCCGGTTGCCGGCGCATCTGAGGTGCGTGCATGGATGCAAAGTATCCCAGGAGCAGCAGGCAGGAGTCTGCAGACCAGGGCTGTGGACCCAGAGCACAGGATCTGGAGACTGGAGTTCAACCCCAGTTTTGACTCCCTAGCAGTGTGGCCTCAAGCACCATTTAAATGATTCTTTGGCTGATTGACAAAGACAACATTTTTTTGTTGTTATTTTAAAATAGCAGAGATAGCAGATGCTCCTGTACCCACCTCACCCAATTATTTGAACAAATGAGAAAAAATAATGTGCTTAACAGTGTTTAGAAAATCATGAAGTGCTCTGTAAATATAAACATTATTTATAAAAATCATTTATGCCCAACTTTATAGTAATATAGGTATTACATAAGGCAGTTATATTAGTAGACTCTTGGTTGCAAATGGTGTAAGCCCAATTTGAACTTGCTGGCAAAAAGGGAATGTGTTAAAGTTTATAAGGATAGTTCAGTGACTCCAGAGATGGTGGGAGCAGGGGGCTGGGGTGCGGGTTGGGAGAGGGGGTTTGGGGGAAGTGGAGCTTCTAGAATCACTGGAATCAGGGATTTGAATGACAGCAATGTGTGCACCCCCTTCTTTCCTCTTTGCTACTGTCTGATGTCTTTGTTCTCTTTGACTCCAACTTACTTTCACCACCTAAGAGGAAACATTTGATATTATGAAGGTTATAGGGCTTCCACATGACAACATCTTACAGGTCGAGAAGATGAGAAGCCAGAGCTGGAGAAGTAAACGCTGTAGAATTACCTTGATTTTGGTGAAGAGAATATGAATTTCAAATTTATGAAAGCCACTATCATTTATACTGATCTTCAAATTTAAAAAAATAAAATGTTCTGGAGTGTCTAATATCCATGGGTCTGCATGTCTTTATTTCTTAAAAATATGACAGTGTTGCATTATAATCCATTTCTTCAATAACTTGACATTGTAAAAGGGTAAGATAAAAGGGTAGATGAAAAAAAGGGCTTCTGTCGTGAGTGGCACACGTGGGGCGGCTCGTATGCTCTTCGTGCGGAGTCGACATCAAGAGATTTCGGAAGCATAATTTTTTGGTACTTGGGCAGCTAGTGATCGTTGGTCCTGGCGCAAAAAAAAAAAAAAAAAAAAAAGGGTAGATGTACCTAACTTAAATCAAAGATTTAAAAGAATGAAAATTTACCAAAATAAAAAGGTTTAATTTCTTTGCAACAGAAATTTTCATTTAAAACATTTCACAATGGAATTCTTTTTAAAGACATTCTGATCTGAAGTACATGTTCATTTAAAAACCTATGTTTACATAACTCTTCAGGAGCGTATGTATCACAATATTATGAGGTGGTCTTGCTGTTATATATTTACCTTTTTAGAATCCCAACAAAGATGCTAATTGTTTTAACAAAAAAAAGTTAATTAGAACCATTACTAATGTTTTTTCTGCATATGCATTAATTAATCACATCATATTAGTTATTTGTGAGATTTTATCTGAAAATAAATTCTCCTAACCTGTATTCCCTTAGTAGGAAGCAGAAGCAAGTTTTTGTAAAGGTTCTTATATCGAATGGAATTTCTCTTCTGAGCCCTGTGGTTATATTGAAATCAGGAGCTGGAGACACTGACAGTTAAGTCCCCTGCCTGCTGAAAGGGCAACATCTCAAAAATAGGAATGGAGACCATAGCCTTCCCTGGGAGGCCGTGTTTCACTCCTCTTCATACAGCTGAAGTGTGGTGTCTGAAAATACTAATAACAATTGTAGAATTGAGCTTTATTGTGTATATGCCTCAGCATATGTGAGCATTATGTATTTAGATCTTTTTGATAGGAAACTAATATACAGGATATAACTGGGGCTTCTAAAGTGTGTTCAAGGATACTTCCCCAAATTAATAATGTCCTCATCCTTGAGATTTGTTTAAAAAGACAGGGTCAGGGACTCCTGGTTTAAAACAGCACTGACCGAAGTAGGGCTTTCTTCCCCCTCTTAACTACCCAAGGCAGCAAGGATAAGATCTGTCCCATTTCTGTCTAGAAGGACATGGCAGGCTTAAACAAGGGCAGGGGACAGGAATTGTGCAAAGCAGCCTGTGTTCTTGCTTGAGAAGGGGATTTAAATGCACTCAGCAGACATCCAAAGGCAATTATGATGAAGTATGGCAATTGTGCCACACTTGGCAAACACCAGCTATGGATTTATTTCCCTTAGTGGAAGATAAGAGGAGAAAGAGGAAGAGAATAAATCAATGAAAAAATGCTGCCAAACAGAAGAAAGGGACATGCACTTAACCAGTCAGAGGAAGATAAATCTCTAGAAGGGAAGCTGTTGGGCATCCCTAAAGACATGCACCACCCATGGGTAGGAGCAGAAAGTCAGAAAGGGAAGAATTCTGGAGAGTGAAAAACACAATTTGATGTCATTGAAAGGCAGTGATATTGGGGCAGAGATGTTTTTGGAGTGTCAGGGATTGTGCAAGGGGCTGAGAAGATAATGATGAATGAATTGCCGTGGTTCTTGCCTTAATGAGTCTGGGGCAGCCCGACAAGGGAGCAGGCCCTTCCGATACCATGTGATGTGTGATAAGAGGGCCGGACGGGGCACGCTAGAAGCTCCAGTACACCCAGTCCATCCTGGGGAGTCATGGCAAGCCTCCTGTGTGAAAGAACACTGAGGCTCAGACCATATGAAATTGCTGGAGTTTGCCAGATGGAATGATGGGGACAGTGTTCTGGGGAAAAGAATCACCTGTGTGAAGCCCTGGAGGTGAGACAATGCCTGAAATTTTGAGGAACTGAGAGTTCCATGTGTCTGAATCAGAGTACTAGGCAGGGAGTGTCAAGAAATAAAGGATTAATTAAAAGGATGTTAAAGATGTAGTGGCACAATTCAAATCCACATTCCAGAGGATGTTGTTGAATGTCCAATGATTTAAAGAAATGTTCCCAGAATCCATAGGAAAGAATTAAAAATCTTGACCCAGCATGGAAGATGATAGATACATGGGAGAGGGGCTAACAATTCAAGCTAAGATTTGTATTCCTATGGGCAAATAGAGGCAACTACGAAAGACTTAATTCATCAAGTGCTTCCAGAATTGAAAAGTACTTGAATACACACATCAGAAGGGTTCCCGACATTCCAAGAAAAAGTAATGGCAACATGTTTATATTACCAGGATATAGGAAACAGATTTTATAAGCATTCAGGCAAAAAGAAGCAAGAATAAAAATCCCACTGGCCTTAGGCTTTCTTGCAACACCCAAGATCAAAAGATAAACATCTAATAGAGTTTTTAGGAGAAAATGTTGGGAAAAACCTCATACCCAAATGGCATATGCTTTCAGATTTGCAAGGCCTTGCACTATAGACCATCCTGTCCCTTCAATAATGAAAATTTGAAAACTTCTGCTACCTGAAAGAGCAGTCAAAATGAAAAGCTCAGGGGAATGGGGAGATTCTAAGACCAACTTTATTCACTCCGGACCAATATGCAGCTCTTTGATCCACCTTGGTATGTTCTGGTATGTTCTGTGGTTGGAGGGTGAAGCTTGGCCTGAGGAACTTCCCTGAGCTGCTCTCCGGAGGCTGCTCCCATTTCCCAGAAAATGTATTTCTTGTGCCACATGCTACAGCATGTTTCAGGAGAAATGTCATGTTGGATGAGCACTTAGAACTGACTTGGTTCTGTTGTATGTTAATATTGGCTTCACTATTTACCTGGTTGAGATACGATGTCCAGAAGAATTAAGCACTCCCTCTTTCTCGAAATGAGGGCTTAACTAATAGTACAGCATATCAGCCATTCCTATCTTCAGGAGACTCGTATATTTTATGCATCTTTAAAATTCTAATGTTTACCTGATTTGTGATACTTTTAACTGGGCAAGACTAGTAAACCATGTATCAGCAGCCACTGAGTTATGAAGCTTCACTTTACCTAATCTTCCTCCTGGGATTTGTCAATGTCCCGTTATTACCTATAGTTTGGAATCAGTATATTCATTATGTACATATGATGCTATTGTCAGAAATGCAGCTTATCTGGTTTTCTATTTCTTAGAGAAAATCTCAGGATCAGATAAATGATTTTGTATTTTCTTTTGATCTAAGAAGTTAATGACTCACTTCATTAAGAGATGTATTTTAAAAGCATAGGAAAAAAGACTAAAAATCATAAAATTTCTACTCACTACTGCTGTACAGCTGGCTCCCCCCAAAATGAGTGGCTTAAACAATAACCATTTTCTTATGCCCTCAGGTTCTGTGGGTCAGGAATTGGACAGGATTCAGTGAGGGCAGTTTGTCTTTAGAGACCTCAGCTAGTAAGGCTCAAAGTAGGGATGACTTGATGGCTGCGGACTGGAAACTTCTGGAAGCTCTTTCTCTCCCTTATCTGGTGCCTGGGCTGTGATGACTTGAATACTAGGACCACTGAGCAGAGTGGTTGCCACTTGCCCAGACACAAGGAAAGGGGACATAGATCTTATTTTCACTGGGGGGTGTGTCCAAAGAATTTGTGGCCATATTTTTTAACCTACCTAATAATACATTTCTAACCTTGGTTTTCTTTGGCTCGTAGGTTTTGGGATGGTGCTGTGGGCTAAAATAGTGCTCCCTGCAAATTCATATATTGAAGTCCTAACCCTCAGTACCTCAGAATGTGACCTTTTGGGAACTAGGTCTTTGGAGTTGTATTTAGTTAAATCAGAATGAGGTCATACTGGAGAGAGGTGGGCCCCTCATCCAGTCTGACTGATGTCCTTTTAAGAAGGGGAAAATAGGGACACAGACCTGCACACAGGGAGATCACATGAAGACAAAAATTAATGTGTGATTCTGCCAGACAACGGGTGCCCAAGACCACCAGTGAACCGCCAGAGGCTGGGAGAGCAGGCAGGGTACAGTGTCCCTCCAGCCTCAGAGAGGCTGACTGACCAACACCTTTATGCTGGATTTCTAGCCCTCACAACTGTGAGACAGTAAATTTCTGTTGTCTAAGCCACACATTTTTGTGGTATTTTGTTACCACCGTCCTAGAAAACTAATACAGTTGGTGTTTAGTATCTTCATTCTTTTCAATATTTTTCTTGTTTTTGATAAGGAACATGTGTTTCTTTAAAAATGAGGGAAAATAAGTTATTTAATGTAATAATTTTAATTTCTATGCTCCATAAAACATGGAAATGTGCAAAAATCTTACTGTGCTTGTGTCTGGGTAATGTGACTATGGGCAGCTTTTTAAATTCATTCTTTTATTTTTATTTATTTATTTATTTATTTATTTATTTATTTATTTATTTATTTATTTATTTTGATATTGTTAGTGTACAATTACTTGAACAACATTATGGTTACTAGACTCCCCCTATTATCAAGTTCCCCCCACATACCCCATTACAGTCACTGTCCTTCAGCATAGTAAGATGCTATAGAATCATTACTTGTCTTCTCTGTATATGCTGCCTTTCCAGTGTCCCCCCCATCCCCACTACATTATGTGTGCTAATCATAATGACCCTTTTCCCCCCTTATCCCTTCCTTCCCACCCATCCTTCCCAGTCCCTTTCCCTTTGGTAACCAAGTTCATACTTGGGTTCTGTGAGTCTGCTGCTGTTTTGTTCCTTCCGTTTTTTCTTTGTTCTTATACTCCACAGATGAGTGAAATCATTTGATACTTGCCTTTCTCCACCTGGCTTATTTCACTGAGTATAATACCCTCTAGCTTCATCCTTAAATTCATGCTTCATCTCTATACTTAATATACTTTCTATAATGAGTGTGTGTTACTTTGATTATGGTAGGAAAGCCTGGAAGAAGCAGGTGCCCTGGGTCCTTTTCTGCTGCTCAGTGGCTCTGCGCCTGTTTCCCAATCTGAATGCAGGGGAAACATTATTCAGTACTCCTATGGACACAAATGAACAAATACACGTGAAGCCACTAACCTGGTGCCTTATATCTGTGCCTAATAAACAGTACTCCACCTCCACCCTCCACAATTTGTTTGACATCCTCTGTGACTGATTTTGGAAGTGGGTGGGAGATTGCCATTCTTTAAGAGCTCATCCATGTTTATTAGTGGGGACTAAGGGCATAAAGCACTAGTGGCTTATGCTGTGAACCAAAGGCAGCCTGAGCTAAGGGCCTCTCACCCAGACTGCGATCTCTTTCGGCTCTGACCATCCTCTCCCCCTCATTGGGCTAAGGGAAAGTTAACTTATGGATACTTTTAACTGGGGTCTAGTGAGATTTATTTATATGGTTTGCAGTCATTTCCTTGAATAGGTAAGTTAGTCATAGCTGTGTTGAGGCAGGAAAAGCTTCCAGAAATACTCCCCCTGGCGACTGTGCCTACGCACCGAGCCTGCGACTCACACAAGAACACATGTAAGAATGCTTTTACAGAACCTAACTCTGAAAGTCTGTGGATGGAGGAGGAGAAACAAGATTTGCCATGTATGAAGCCAGAAGGTAGACTGTGGAAATTTTTTCCAGATTTTACAACTCCTATATGAAAGAAACTTGGTAGAGATTTCTCCAGATTTGACAATAATCTTAAAAATGTACACAACATTAACAGTAATGAGTTGAGAAGCTGAAATGTTATTCTAAACTATTAATGTTGAAGAGAACTCCAAATTCTAATCAAGTAAGCTAAAAAAAAGCCACAACGGACCTTTTATTCTCTTCTCAGAAAATATTACAAATTCTTTATTTACAGGAAGAAGTGAGTAAAAAGGTTATGCAGCCAAAAACTGAAGAAAAAAGGAGCATTAGTGAAATTACAGGAGGTTGTTAATGAAAATATTATGTAATTTTGAGGGGCGGTTTTGTTTGTTGTCAAACAAACCACAGTTTACATAAATGTAAATTATCATTACATTTATAGTTTATTTAATGTCAGCTTCATTAAATTTATAATTTGTGGTTTTGTTTCTTCTGTATAAATTTTGTGTTCATTCTTAAATTTGTATTTGTAAGTTTGCATTCTTTTTCTTACATAAGGCCTTCGACATTATATAAGCATCAGGACCCTGAAAACCTGGTACTGACTTGAAGGCGCACAAGTTTCAGATCAATCCTTGTTCTTCCACTAAGTTGTTATTTGACTCTGATGCTAATATTTAGGACTGTAACTTCTCTGTTTTTCCATTTCCTACAGAAGAACTCGGAATCAGAGAATTATTTACGGATCATTTCCTTTTGATCTACAAAGTTTCAGTGGTTCTTTCTAGTAAGAGTTTAAGGATGCATGCTGTTTGCTTAGAGTAAAACCATGACTCAGAGTGTGAGAAACTGGCTCTCAGCTTCCTAGGAAGTTTTCAATATAAAAACATGTGGTGTACTGTTGAATGAAAAGTAAAATTTAAAACCAGTGGATGGAAATTTCTTGTAATTTGATATAAAACCCCCCGAACTCTTCCTATTCTTGAAAATAAGAGTTGTTTTGTCAAAGGTTCTGAGACTTGCATGCATTTTTTGAAATGAAGTTGGCAGATTGTGGTAAGGCCCAGAGTCTGTGGTTTCATTTCTTGGGGCAGCCCCTCCACTACCCTCCTTCTACACCACTGTGCCTGGGTGTCTGGTGGTTTAAAAACACAGGAAACAATGGATTTGGGTAATATAACTACTTTTGCATATATGCAGTTTTACTTTAAAGCCAGAAGATTTTTTTGTCTTTGTCTCTTATCAAAGATAAGCCTCACCCATTTTTCTGGAACTACTGTGGTTTCAAAATATTTCAAGCCTGTGAAATATAGCAGATTTATTACAGAAAGAACGTAAACATTCTAGTATCCAGCCTAGACTATTTGCCCCTTATCCCCCATGCTGGGATAGAGAAGAAGGGTGTGTTTTCAGAATATGGTAGATTTATGTTCCAATGTTGACTTCCTCTCTCATTAGTTGTGTGACCTTGGGAAAGTTACTTAATTTTATTACCTATAAAAAATGGATATTAATATTTACCTCATGAAGTTATGAGAATTAAATGAGATAGCAGTACATTTAAAAAACCTCCCCATCCATTTATAACACCTAGTACAAAGAAGGAGCTAAGTAAATATTTGAAGTAAAAGAGGATAAAACCTTAGATCTCTCAAGGAGTTTGGAATCTGGAATATAGCAGAAAAGAAGGATCTCAGGGAGAGCACTGAATCATAGCACTTTTGAAATTAATGAATATTGAAGGAAGTGGCGGAAAGATGAGTGATTGCAGTTTGGGAATTCTAGGTCAGAGAAGATTTTATATAAAGTTGAGGTTTTTATATGTAAGCAGACAAATTATGTGCAGGGAACCAATGTCATATTTTCCTGGTTGAATGAAAGAGTACATGTTCATTTATTTGTTTTTTTGTTCATTAACTCAACAAACATGATACGAACATTTAAGATGTGTACGGAAGTATTTAAGGCTCTGGAATACAAGGAAAAATGCAACCCATTTTTGCCCTCAAAGAGGTTATAGTCTATGGGGGCAGAGAAGCATGAAAAAAAATAAGGATAATAAAATATGGGGCACAGAACAGGGCAGGTCAGTTTTACATTAGAGTGGAGGTGGGCTCAATGAGCACTTGATGGAACAGAGAAGTTGTCTGCACAGCAGCAGAGGTAGTGGGGTGTGGGCTGTGTCCATAGTCCAGGTAGATGAACTAGAATGTGCAAAGGCACAGGTGTGGACCAGCTTTGCATGTGTGTGTGAGCTGAAAGTAGGTAAGGGTGTGGGGTGTAGGTGGCACTGAGCTGGAGAAGTAGGCAGGGTCAGGTGATGGAGGTCCTGGCCTGCCACACTTCGTTGGCAAGGCTAGGAGGGGCCACATCCAGGAGCAATGGCAAGGCTGTGGAGGGGACTCCAAGAGCAAATAGACATCCTCTAGTGGGTCAGCAAGAAAGTGGTATTTGAGGGTTTTGGTAAACATGATGAAGTGGGGTTTGGAAGATGAGGCTTCAAATCACTGTATGCTGCATACCTGCAAGAGGAAGTCAATCGAGGCAAAGTTATTAAATGAGAGCATTTGATGTTATGGGCTTGGACCAGAAGATTGCAGTTTGAATTTTGCCTTTCTGTTATCTAACTCTAATCTCTAGTAATGGCTAGACATTTTGAAAAACTACTATCTCTGCTGTGGTGAGGGACAGGCACGAGTGCTCACAAACTACACTTGAAACCTGATTTAACAACTTGTTTAAAAACTGATGTAACACGAGGAATTTTACACATGCAAATGAACACCTGTGAGCATTGTTAGGCAAGAACTGCTAGATTTAGCAACACCAGTTTAGCAGTTTGAGAAGGGATCTCTTTTGGGGCTAAATGACCAGTTTTACAGACTGTTTTGCTGCTTGGATGTGCTACAATGATCACTGAATAGACAAATAATCCCTACCTTTAATGGAGTTGTTGAACTTTACAATTAAAAATCCTGAAAGAAATGAATTTAGATGATATTCCTTTCAATGTGCTCTGAGGCCTGTGGATGTTTGCTGTCTCTTAAAGATTTAGATTTAAACATCTAAGTCTTAAAATCTATAAAATATATAAAAGTTTTCTTAGGAATTCAGTGCATGAAACTCAAGCATCATACTGCCACAAATTCACCAGGAACCAAACTACACCTTTTTTCATTTCCAATCACAATGAAAATATCATCAATTTTTGCTACAGATGTGTATTTAAAACTAATTAGGGTCATGAATGAAATGACCAAATGGCTTCCCTATCATCCTACAGTGAGAACCACCCACTCCCCAACTTGACATATTTCTGGTTAACTTAAGACTTTAATATATATGTATTTTAACTTCTGCTTGGGCCATAATTGCATCTTTGAAACTAGTCAAATTTTATGTATATCTAAATGCCTCTTTATACTTGCCAGTACATTTAACATGACAAAATAATTTGCCAAAACATTTTATCCTTTTAAAAAGCTTACTGGTGGTCAACATCACCAGTCCATGGCTAAAAGCTCTTTTCTAAGTATTGCATATAGCATATATAGTATTGAAGAAGAAGCATACCTACTGTTATAGTGGAATAGGCTCCTAACAGACCAACCTTATCACAAATTGCAATTATAAACTCTACACAAACCACAAAAAACAACTATCTAAGGTATACAAAGAATGAACAAAAGCAAGCAGAGGGTAATTGAATCTTGGAGAAGGGTGTAGTTTTATGGTATTTGTTTTGGCTTGAGGACAGGCCATGGTTGCAAAGTGTATGTGTATGGGTAAAACTCCAATAGAAAGCCTGACATATTACTGACCTGCGGAATCATGACCATGACAGACTGCAGGATCTCTCTGAGAATGAGTGACCTAAATTCTGTGTTTGAACTCTGCCTGTTTCTAGCTGACCCAAATATCACATATGCACAAGGCAGACTCAAAGCATCTTGCAGCTAAGGTTTGGTGTAGTGAACTGAGATTTGCATTGCCACCTACTACAAGTGAGACAGAGTTTGCAATTTGCATTTAACAAAGTCAATGGCCTCTTAAAAAAGTAATTCCAACAATGGGATTAATACAAAAGAATTCAGAGTCTTGACTACAGAACAGTCACAATGTCCAGAATACAACCCAAAAATATTCAAAATATGAAGAATCGGGAAAATGTGACCTATTTTGAAGACAATCAAAAGAGATCAGCCTGAGATGACTGAAATGCTGAAATTATCAGGAAAGATTTTTAAAATAGCTATTATACTCAGTGGGGTAAAAAGAGAGAAGTGTTCCTAATAAATAAAAGACAGGAAATCTCATAAGAGAAACTGAAAATATATGAAAATAAAGGGGAAACTTTAGGACTAAAAAATGTAATATATGAAATAAAATACTAAATAGGCTTTAGTATCAAAATGGAGACAACAGAGGAAAGAAACAGTGAACTTGAAGGTAGTGCAATAGAAATTATCCAATTCAATCCAATTTTCCAAAAAGAAGGAAGAGAAGGAAGAGGACAAAGAAGAGGAAGAGGAGGAGGAAGAGAAGAATAAAAATAAGGAGAAGAAAGAGTGAAACACATTCTAGAGAGCTTCAGGGATGAGGGATGTGTGGGGCAATATCAAAAAGGCTGACATAGTTGAAAGTCCAGAAAGCAAGGAAAAAGAGAATGGGATGGAAAATATTTGAAGAAACAATGGCTAAGAACTTCCCAAATTTAATGAAATATTTAAGTTTACTGATTTTAAATTTAATAACTTCAGTGAATCCCAGACAGGATGAATATAAAGAAAAACACATTTAGACATGTTATAGCCAAACAGCTGAAAAACAAGAGAAAATCTTGAAAGCAGCCAGAGAAAAATACCATGTATATGTAGGGAACAATGATTTGAATAACAGTGGGCTTCTTATTGGAAACTATGGAACCCAGGTAACAGTGGAATAAAATCTTTGAAGTGTTTAAAGAAAAATTGTCAACTTAGAATTCTGTATCTAGCAAAAATAGCCTGCAATAACTGAAGCAAGATGAAGACATTTTAAGATAAAAGAAAACTAAGAGAAATTGTCACCAGGAAGACCTATACAAGAAAGAAATAAAACCAATTTTACATATATTTTTTAAAAAATATAATAGAAGATAATTGAAAACTTCACAACTCTCTTTTGTCTTTATGCTGGGCTGCTGAGGCTTGTGGGGTGGAGATAGGAGTAATGTGAAACTGTCTTTCCTTACTCTCTTCAATGTATCTTTCCTTATTTCTGGCCCCATCCTGCTATAATCCCTCATTTGGAGTCCTTAGCTCTCGTGAGGTATTTTTGTGAATGGATAGTTATTCTAATTGAATTTCTGTGAGGGAACACATGTTGGCAACTCCTATTCCACCATGTTGCTAATGTCATTCCTCTCTAAAAGTTTGTTTAATATTATAAAATTAATGTAATTAAACATACAGAAAAAAGGAAAAAAAATCATATGATCATTTTAATATAAAAAGTGGGAAAAAATCACAAAATTCAATATCCATTCCTGAGAAAAATTCTTACCAAACTAAGAATATAAGGGTACTTCTTCAAAATTAAAAAGAGCATCTATGAAAAATCTCAGCCAACATCATACTTTAATGGTGAAATATTAAATTATTTTCTACTAGAATCAGGAAGAAGGCAAATATGCTCATTTTTGCCACTTCATTGAACACTGAATTGGAGGTCCTAGCCATTGCAATAAAGGAAGAAAAAGAAACAAAATGACAAATACTAGAAAGGAGAAGCAAAACTGTCTTTACTTGCAGTATAAAATAATAGAAAAAAATATTTTGGTCTCTGTCCCCATTTCTTGGCACAGAGCTCCTAAAACCTTTACAACTTCCTAAGTAATAACAGCACTAAGATTGCCTTTTGTTGTAATATTTGGTCTTTGACTCCAGTTCCTGACACAAGGCTCTTAAAACCTTTGTAATCTTCTGGATGAAAGGAGTATCTTTTGCTCAAATTAGGCAACTCTCAGTGGGCTTCTGGATGATTTCTGGAAGTTCCTGGAGAGGGCTTCTCTCCCTATGAAGAGATGAGAAGGGCTAGAAATGAAGGTAATGATCATTTATGCCTTCATGATGAAGCCTCCATAAAATCCCCAATGTATGGGGTTCAGAGTGCTTCCACGTTGGTGAACACATCCATGTACTGGGAAGGTGATGCACTACAGTTCCACAGGGACAGAAGCTCCTTGCTTGGGACCCTCCTACACCTCGTCCTATATATCCCTTCATCTGGTTATTCATCTGAATCCTTTATCCTATCTTTTAATAAACTGGTAAACATAAGTAAATGTTTCCCTGAGTTCTGTGAGCCATTAGAGCAAATAATCAAATCTAAGGGGAAGGGGGTCATGGGAATGTGGAGATCCACTACTGGTGACCGATATCTGAAGTGGGGGCAGTCTTGTGGGACTGAGCCCTTAACCTGTGGGATTAATCTGGTGCTATTCAGGTAGATGATGTCAGAATTGAGTTACATTGTAGGACATCCAGCTGGTGTCACAGGGAATTGCTCGTTGTGGGGAAAAACCCCCAACACATTTGGTGTCAGAAATGTTGTGAGTGTGTTAGTAGTGTGCGAGCAAAGTAGAAACACAGGAGGAAAACTGAGTTTTTTCTAAACAGCAACTAATATGGTTGTTTGCACAGAAAATCTTGAGGATCTACAGAACAACTAAGTAATACATGATTATACAAAGTCATAGTATTTCAGACTAAAACTTAAAGGAATAACTCTGTTATAATATTCTATCAGCAAACAATTGTGAAATGAAATGAAAAAACAATTCCACTTTCAAAATTTACTCTAAAGTTCCAAAATCAAGATAGTATACCATAAACAAAAGGACAGGTAGATAGATCAATAAAACAGAACAGAGGGTCCAAAAGAGATCTATGCATGTATAATCAATGGATTTTTGATAAAAGCACCAGGGCAATTCAGTGCAGAAAGGAAAATCTTTACATTTATTTGAAATTTGCTAAGAAACTAGATCTTAAAAGTTCTCATCATAAGAAAAAAATTTTCTAACTATGTAGGTCATGGATGTTAACTAGATTTGTTGTACTGATCACTTCACAATATATATAAATATTGAATTGTTATGTTGTGCACCTGAAACAAATATAATGTTGTACGTCAAATATATATCAGTTAAAAACAGAAGAGTTCTTTTCACATGGAAAAAGAAAGTACATTGAATTTTATTTCATATCCACACAGAAATTAACTTGTAATGGGTCATAATCCTAAACATAAAATCTCAAACTATAAATCTTGTAACAGAAAACAGAAAAAAAATCTTTTGAAACTGGGTGGAGAAAGTTTATTAAACAGAAGACAAAAAGCACAAAGAAAAGAAATACTAGAATGGACTTCATCAAAAACAAAAAACATTTGCTTCCCAAAAGACATATGTAAGAAAACAAAAATACCACAGATTGGGAGAAAATATTTCCAAGATGTATATTTGTCAAAGGGTTTATATCTAAAATTATAAAGTACTCTTAAAACTCAATACTTAAAAGAAAGAGAACAAATTTTTAAAATATTGGCATATTTATATTTCAATAAAATGTCATAATAAATAAATGGGCATAAGATTGTATATTTCACAAATAACCATTAAACACATGAAAATATGCTTAATATCATTAGCCATTGGAAAATGCAAATTAAAACCACAGTAAGATACTACTACATATCCACTGGAATGGATTAAATAAAAAACAAGGAAAAAATATCTGACAATAACAAGTATTAGCAATGGTGTTCCATATTTTCACAGTGGTGATATTTTCATAGGTATATATATATGATATATATATATGTATATATATGTATATATATATATATATGATATATATATATATATCAGGCAAAGATTCATCAAAATGTACATTTTAATGGATGCAGTTTATTGTATATAAATTATACCTCAATGAAGCTGATTTTAAAAAGAGCCTATGGTCAAACAGTATCAGTTATTATCCCAATGAAGGAACAAAGATGTCAAGAGGCTTAGTACTTGCTAAAGATGATGTTCACGCAGTAAGTACAGCTAGGATCAGAGTTTAGTTCTCAGCCCAGCCAATCTTCTCTTCCAGTTAAACCATACTGCCGGTCTAACAGGATGCTGGAATGAAGAAGAAGAAGAAACAAGAAGGGAAATACATGTCCTGAGAACTGAGCTGTGGTAATCCAGACCCTTAGTCTTGTCCTGACCAGTGACATCAAAACACTTCCCCACAGTACTGGAGACACGTCTTGCTTTTAACTGTGAAAAATTTTAATCTTTTAAAATAGCTTCCTCATTTTCCTTTCTCTTCCCTAATTTTAACAGTCAATTTGAAATATATAGATATATTTTGAAATAGAAAATTTGAGTGTTTTATGCTATATACCTTTAAGGGACGTGAGTAAGAACTTTGGGTACATCACTTCCTATCAATTTCTGAGATTACAAGTGAGTATTCTTTGGGAAGTACTTAAATTTTGTAGATAGGTTAAAAGTATGTAAAGAATTTAGGAAGAATCAGGAAATGCAGAGAATGTGTTGAGTTAATGCTTTTGAGAAGTAGCATGTAAATTTGTCAATATTTATTTTCAGCTTATTTGTAAGATTTCTATTTCTGATATACTTGACATTTATTTTCTTCATATTTTTCTTGGGCTTAAAAATAGGTTCATTGAAATCTGACATTTTCTTAAGCGGGAATTTTATCACCTTGAAATTAGTGATGTGCTAAATTGTTGTCATATTATGATTGATGTTAATGTTAAGATTCCACTGTAAGAAAAAGTGAAAGATAATTCAAGGGAAGAGCTCTTAAACATGAGTTCACTAGCCTTTATTATTTAAATCAAGTTAAATCATGTCCTCTTTTAGCATTTCTAGTACTTAACTGTGTACATTAAGGGATTAAGTGGCATAGGTTATATTTCTGAAGAGCATTTATGTTCAAGTAGCAAAAAATCATTGTTTGAGAAATTTAAACATTTCCTCTGAGAATCTGAATCTGAATTTACATTGGGTAGTTGGGTTTATGAGACACAAATAATACAACAAATGAGCTTAAGGGAAATAACTTAAATTTTACGTTCACAAAGGAAACTAGCATTTATTGAACTCCAGTTGTGCTTTGGCCTATTAGCTAAGGAACTTCAGCATATTATCTCATTTAGTTCTATCAATGCTATGGAGTAGGTAGTATTGTTAATCCCATTTTACAAATGGAAAAATGCAGGCACAGAGGTTAAATAATGTGTTCAAAGTTAGATGGCAAATGGCACCTGTCTGTGGAGTCAGCACCCTTTGCCCCTGCCCCACCCATCCTCCTGGGACTGGGGTCTTCACTGTTCCCTGCATATGCCAGCCTCATGCATCCTGTTCTGTCCTCCCAGAGCTCACTCCCTACCCTTCCCACTGATCATACATTGTCCACCCTGCACTGTGTGGGCGCTTTGTCCCTCCTTATTCCCACTGCTGCTGGCCTGCCTGATTTCCTACTGATCAATCATAATCACTTCCTAAGGTTTGGATAAAAACCTCAGAACCAGCTGTTCTGCCTAAAATAACTGCTCTTCCACACCATTCTATGTAATCCTGGCAGTTAATCACCTTAAATACACTTCATCAAAAGTGTTGGGTGGCTCCCACTGTTCTACTTTGAATCTTAGCTCTGAGAAATTCAAGACCCTCCCAAATCTCTCTCTGATCCACTTTTCCAGCTCTATCCAGATGGTGAAACACTAGCCCCAGACAGGTAGTTCTCAGGTCATTTGAATGTGCTGGGCATGGAATAACTACTTAATATTAGCTATCATTATTTTATATTTAATATTTGAAGAGGTAATATAGTTACATAGTTCAAAAACCAAAAATACAGAAAGATATTATTGAAATGTTATTATTCTTTGGACCCTTCATCTCAGTCTCATTCCTTATGCCCAATGTGTTAAACTACTATTAATTTCTTTTCTTTAAGATAAATTAGAGCATACTATACTGACCTACACATTGCTTTTTTCTACTTAATGTATCTTGGAGAGGCTTTTTTGCATCAATAGTTAAAGAGCTTGCTCATTTCTTTTTTACAGCTGCATAGAAAATTTTACGGTTTATGGACATGTCATAATTTAATTAACCAAAATTAAATTATTCCCTACTGATGCCCATTTATGTCATTTCTAGTCTTCTGCTATTATATGCTAAAACAAATTACTCATTCACATTAATTTTGCATATGTGAGAACATATTTGTAAAGTACATTCCTAGACGGAGAACTGCTTAGAGAAATGATCCATGCATTTGTAATTTTAATAGATTATTGCCAAACTGTCTTACGTAGGGATGATACCAACTCCCATTTCCAACAGAAATGAATGAATCACTAGTTCCCCACAGTCTCAGCAGCACATTGTGTTACTAAACTTTTCCATTTTGGGCTATCTTATGGTCATAGATAGTGCCTTAGTATAATTTTATTTGCCTTTTAAAAACACAAGTAAGTTGGAGCATTTTTCAAAAGTTAAACTGTTCAGATTCTTTGTGCATATTAAAATTGAGTTTTGTTCTTTGCCTTATTAATTTATAGTGACTATATATGCTATGGAAATTAGGCCTTTTTCTGTTAGATGAGATGCAAACACTCTCCCAAGTTTGTCATTTATCTTTTGATTTTGTTTATGGTGTTTTTTTTATTCATGCAGATGTTTTTGACTTTGACATTTTGAACTTTCCGTTTTCTTTCATGCCTTCTGGGTTTTAAGTCATGTCATAAAGGCCCTTCCTACCCATTATATGAATTTTCCTTTATGTCTCCGAAAACTTTGATTCTTTAACTTCCCACATTTAAACCTTTGATCCACCTAGAATTTATCCTGGCATATACTATGAGATATTTTTTTCCAGATGGCCACCCATTTATGCCAACACCAATTATTACATTATCCTTATATTCCCCACTGCTTTGAAATGCCACCTTTATATTACTAAGACCTATATGCATTTGCCTCTATTCTTGAGCTTTCTGTTTGTTGGTTTCCTGTCTTACCTGCTCCAGGACCTACCTGTTCACACATTGAGTATGGCTTAAAGGCAAGCAGGACTAGTTTCCTCTCATGCTCCTCTTTTCCAGAGTTCTCTTTCCTATCAGTGTTTACTGATTTTTAAAATATGGTCTTCAGATTCACTCTTTAGTCCCAGTAAGTGAAAGAAAGAACCAAAACACCCTCAAAAAACTCCTGTTGGTTCTTTTACTGTGATCACCTTAAGTTTATAAGTTAACTTAAGAAAACTTGACATATTTATGATTTTGAATCTAACTCTTAAAGAGAGTTTATTTTCTTCTCAGAGATGATACGGTCCAATCATATTAATTAATGCCCACCTGGAACCTCTCATGATTGTTTTGGGTGTCTGTTTGGGCTGAAATCTTTCATTACTGACTTGGGGATTTCATATAGGAAGCTCCTGTAAATTTGGAGAATGTCCTAAAGTTAACTGGGCCATGGAACAGTCATTCATTTCTACTCTGGCATTTTCGGTGCTCATCTCTCATTTGGAACTTGCTTTTGCCTTCAAGGGTGAATTTCTTCTCTACCAGACTGTAAATTCCTAATATAAGTACAGTATCTCTTATGTTGGGAAAGGTCAATTCATATTTGTTATTAATGTATTTTACTTAAAACTCTTCTTGTATAATTATACAACTCACATAGTGTGCATATGAATGATTGAAATACTCCAAAAAATATCCACATCTACTGTATCTTTACATTATCCCTAATCATATTCAACATTTTCAGTTGTCTCATTATACTAACCAGCTAATCTGTGCTTTATCCTGTTTTCTGTAATTAGAGCAATGAAATTAGTATGTGTTGTACCATATCCACAGTCTTTTATTTGTTTTTTGTGTCAAGAGGTAATAGTTCCTATTGGCTGTCCATGTTCCCTTCTTCCCTTCAAAAAAAAAAATCTGATTTTTTTGTTGGGGTAAGCAAGGTGTCTTTGAAACCCGTATTTTCTAGACTCCTCTGCAGTAAGAGTGGCTGTGTGTCTAAGTTCTGGTGCTGGATGTAGGGAGGAGTTACGGAGCGTGGAATTTGCAGGGCAAGGCTGGAGCAGGAGGACCACACTCACAGAAAGCATGGTGGACTAAAGCTAGAAACAGTGAGTAAGACTAGCTACCTAACTTACAGGGGACAGTGAAATGAAAACATGGGTCCTTGTTCAACAGTTATTAATAACTAAAAAATGCCAACAGCAGAGCATTTTCCCTGCACTGTGCTCTGTGGGACTGCACTGGTCGCACAGCCATAAAACTGGCCCTGGGTGTGAAGAATCCTGGGCCAGAGGATGTCACGGAGCCACCATGCCAGCTGGACTGCCTGTCTGTTTTTGTTTCAAAAGAGAGCACAGCACCCTTCTTGTTTAAGCCCTTGTTCTCTGGGTTTCCAGTTACGTACATTCCACAACAGAGGCCTTCTTAGGATTGTCCTCATTTTACAGATGGAGAAACTGATGCTTAGATAAGTTCAGTACCCAGGCCATGGTGGCATATGGGGTGTGCACACCGGCCCTGTGAGTTTGGGTCTTCTGCTCTTTTTTGTGCCAACACGTCTTTCTTTCCTGCAGAGATGTTATCATCTGCGTTTCCTTTTTCTGGGAAGATTTTGCATTCTGCAGGTTCTCCGGTCTCACAATGGCCACTTTATGACAGGAGGAGGGTGGCACTTCATTCCACTGGCTTTTTCCCATTCACCCTTAATCTGCATTCTGGTGTGGACAGGATGCAGGGGCTCAGTCCACATTTAAAATAATGCCAAAAAGGGACTCACTTCCATTTCTAGCAAAACGTTTATAGTTTGATTCCTCAGTAATTCTCCTTTGGCAGGTGAAGAGTTAAGATCTTACAGAACTCAAAAAAGAAACTCAAAATATGTGCAATCCCGTCTGATGTGGGTTTCTGTCTCCTTGACCCTTCAGGGGGAAGGCAGGTACTGGTAGTCCTTCCAGCGAGATCACAATCAGGAAAATTCAGGTGGAATTTATTCTTTCAGTGGCACATTAGGATAAACAGTGTTTATTACTCTCTGGGTGTTCTCATCTATGGCCTTGGGAAGCGCTGTGCCCATTAACTATAATTTGTTTTATTAGCACTACAATCCATGGATGACACTTCTGCTCAGGGACCCCAGTGTAACCTGTGTGTTGGTTTTGCTGGGTTTGAGCCCTGAGGTGGCTGCAGTTTTTGCTCAGTTCCAGCATGAACACCCAACCTTGGTTAATATCTACAAGTCAACATTTCTGGACCAAGTCCTGGGTGGTGCTGCAGTGGGAATGGGCACTGTGTGTCAATCAAAGGTAATTACAGGGTATCATATGGGATGCTGGCAATAGCATGTGGCAACCCACCCCTCCTCTTCTTTGTAGTAGAGAAAATTTCCCCAAAAGGAAGAAATCCCAGTCTGTTCAGTCAGATTCCAGGACAGCGAGTGCTGGATGTTCGCCAATGGGCACATAAACTGCATATGTGTCCCCTAGTAAGAAGGCCAGGGTTCTCCTAAGCTGGCCCCACACAGGTAATGAATGGGTGCTAACTCAGAGGATCTCAGGATGTGACTTTAAAGAGGTAAAATGAGGACTTTAGAGTAAGCCCTAATCCAGGGCTGGTGTCCCTATAAGAAAGGGGCATTTGGGGCAGACATACCTAGAGGGAAGACGATGTGCAGTGACACAGAGAGATGGTTACGTACAAGCCAGGGACAAAGGCCTGGAAAGGATTCTTCCCTCAAAAGGAACCAACCGTGCCAACACCTTGATTTCAGTTCCAGCCTCTAGATGGGTGAGGCAATTTGGTGTTTAAGCTACTTGTTTGTGATACTTTGTTATGGCAGCCCTAGCAGACTAACACACGTGGCAACCAGGCTGGGCAGTCCTAGTGGACCACGTGCAGAGAAGTGGAACTATGACACTACAGTATTTGAAATAGTCACCATACTTTTCTCTTCACTGTTCAAAGACATTAACAGAAATGACATTTGCTTGACTGCAAGAAGCTCATAAATGCATGTTGGCAAGATGTACCACTTACAGGTAATAGAGAACTTTCGGTCTCCTACTTTTTTAAAATAAGGAAATTTGGTGTAGTGTTCATGATCTGAGTTGGATCACACAGAAGTCAGGTCAGGGGTCAAGTGGAATAGATTGGAGCCTTCCTAGCTTATGGTCATAGTCATCTCTTGATGAAAAATATTTGATTCTTAATAAGAAGTTGCTAAAAACATGATGGAGAATTTTTTTTTTCAGTTCTGCAATACTTAGCATGCTGCTTGGCATGTGGTAGATTCTAAAAATTGTGACTATTACTTTTAATGTCCAACTCTGGAAAAAGATTACTTTTCTTCAGTTAGCAGTTAGAGGGTGAGTGCGTACCTCCTGAAATGTATACATTTTTGGTGCACTTAATAAAGTACATTTTATGATATTATGAGGTCCTGAGCAATTGGAGTTACACATTTAACTTGGCACCACCTTATTAATAAATTACTTCTGAAAAGAATAATAGGTCTTCACCATCTGGTGGCTAGCTAATATAAAAGCATTTCTGTACCTCATGAAAAACATGTACAGTGTTTTATGAAAGAAGTAAAATAAGGAAAATAGAAGTCCAGTATCTCTAAGTTATTAGATAAACATCTTAATCATTGAGCATTAAATCATCTCTAAGATACTGGATAAATATCTTCATTGAGCATTAAAGTTCTAATATATGACATTTTACCATTATGTTTGCTAGTAATAAAGCAAACCAAGCATCATAAAAATAAGGTTTGTACAAGTACTGAAAGATTTAATTCACTAAAGCAGAAAACATTATATTTGCTGTATTACCCTATATTTGCATGCTGAATTTTCTAGCTTCTGAGTGCTTGCTGAAAAGATGGCTTCCATTTTCATGGCTTTGCAAACAACAGGAGAACAAGGATTGTCTATTCTTCTTAAACCCAAGATCCTTGGCCTGCCTATTAATCTAGAATAATGAATATATAGTAAAAAGTGCTTGTTGAATAAACCAATGTGTAAATGATCTTCTGATGGGTTTCTATGAACTGAGGGCGAGGAGACAACATATTAAGAAAGAAGGAACATTTCTACTTTGAAATAAGAAAGGCATTTATTGTAGTGAGATTATACTGAAGTTTTATATATGATCCCCAACGCATTTAAAGTGATTTTCTCCACACTATTGGAGAAGACATCATTGAACTACAAATTAACTCAAAGTGCTATAAATCAGTTAATATTGATGTAATGCATTTTCACTAATCTACCCAAATTTAAAATTAGATGATGAAAAGGACATATATAAATATTTTTCACAAATCTTGACAACGGCCTTTTCTTTTACTGGAGTTTATAATGCCTTTGATAACACCAAACCCCGAACTGTCTTCCTGGCAGCCTGCTTCTTTCTGTGGAGATTGGCTGTCATGAAGCTGCTTGCTAGAGTAAACTTCAAACAGGGACTTGAACATTTTCCCCTAAAAGGAATTTGCAGGAAATATGAAAACTGGTATGACATTTAAGGCAACATAAAAAAAAGAAAAAATTATTTTTAAAGACTAACCAACAGGAAGTGCCACAGGAGGCAGGGAACAGCGGCTCAGCTTACCGCAAGTTCACCAATTATACACGTATTGATGGAGACATCTTCCCACCAAACAAATGCTTTGTTTTACACACTTTATACATTTGCTACATGGGTACAAATTCAGGTACACACAGAAGCTGCCTGAATGCCACTGTGTAGCTGTCCCCTCTGAGGAGGGCTCTCCCCAACTTCTAATGCAGCTTATTCTCGACTTTTTTGAAAACAGAGTCTAAAAGCAGTCATGCGTTTACAGAGATACCACGGCTGTGTCAAGGTGTCAGGCCTGTCTTCCTAAATGTAGGATTCTTTCGCATACTGGAGTTGGTCAGCCTCAAAGACTGGCTGACTACATCTCCGCAACAGGTGGGCCCACTTAGTCTCCTGTTTTGACTCAGACATGGTCCTTAGCCGGTGCAGCTCTGATCTCCCTGTGACAGTCCCTTGCGCTGATGTTACCGCTGGAGTACAGCCAGTCCCGCTTTGTTTCCAGCTCTCCATCCCTGGCGAGAGTCTGGGTCCATCAAGTGGCTCTTGGCTGCATGTATTCCTTGAGCCGCCTCCGTGGCAAAAAGGCAGGAGGGGTGGCAGCCCAGTGTCCCGGCTGAGCATTCTGGCCCTCATGCTGCCCACCGTTTGGCTCCCGTAGGCAGCAAGTTCCGACGCCCGGCAGCGCATGGCCTCCTGGTAGGACGGCGGGCTCCCAGGGCCTCTCTGGCCAACTGGCTGGAACACGTCCTTGACGGAGAGTGCGCAGCATCTCGAGCTGAAGTCCAGAGCTCTTTGGCTGGGGATTACAGACAAGTCTTCCTGGACGATCCGCCCAGCAAGCTGGCTTTCTTTAGAACCTTTCTTCACTTGGTTTCTGGAATAGTCTTTGGATTTTGCAGACACAAAGCTGGGGGTTTTGGGGAGCACTTTTCTGTGAGAGGCAAAGGAGAACGACATGGAGTGTTTTTTTATTTCTCTGTTGGGCTTACTTTTGTCAGGCTTTGTGAAAGACTGATGTCTGGTGAAGAAATTTCTTTCGGGACTGGATGGGGAGGCTGTGGGTGAGCTGTCAGAGGAAGCATCCAGAGAGCCACCAGAGAGGGCTTTGGGGGCCCGTCCCCACCATTGCACCAAACCCTGGGGCGAGTTCTGCACCTTCAGGTCCTGTGGCCTCTGGAGTTTGTCTCCAACTACAGGAAACACCTCCTCTGCAAACGGGTCTTCAGCTTCGTCACCTTCAGAACGAGAGCCTGCTTGGGCCACAGTGATGTCATCCTCACTTCGAGTCAGTTTTGGGTTTGTTTTCTGGCTTTCGAGGCTCTCCTGTGAGGATGACATGCTGGGCTCAGAGTACCTCCTGTCTGGCTGGCTGAGGGAGTTTCGCATTTTGGCCACAGTGCTGACGATGGGCTCCCGGCATAACTCCCAGCTGGGCTGCGGGCCTCCGGACCCCAGGCCAGCGGCCGTCTCTGTGGGTGCCAGGCGCCGCCTGCTTGGAGAGCCGGCTGCACTGCTGGGTTCCACGTCAGGGTCATTGCTGTCGTAGGCTGAGTCATTCTGCAGGGTTGACACGTCTGGGGGAAGTTAAGGGACAGGTGAGCATCTGATTCCGTTTCCTTGAGCAATAAACACTAGTACAGTGCACTCTACTCATATCAAGTATGGTGATTGGGTGAAGCTCCGTTGGGGTGTCATAGGAAAGAAATTTGCCACATTAAAACTTTTTTCTTTCCAAATCTAGTTTGAGCTGGAGAAGAGGAGTAGGTGAAG
The DNA here is from genome assembly GCF_040802235.1 of Manis javanica. Lineage (NCBI taxonomy): Eukaryota > Metazoa > Chordata > Mammalia > Pholidota > Manidae > Manis > Manis javanica. The sequence continues at coordinate 73,231,928 of NC_133168.1, forward strand.
GGAAATACAAGGCAGAGAGAATGAGAACAGAGACAAAAAGGGGATTTTGCTGGAAATTCATTGAACTTGAATTTAAAAATTGATCCTTTGGATGGCTCTTTTATTGAATCCATTTCCATTTTAATGGACCCATATTCCATCCTGTGGTAACAACCCCTAGCTAAAGTCATCTGAGTAAACCGCAGTCCTTCATGATTTAGACTAGGAAAGGGAGAAGTCCTGGGCTGCAGCTGAACCAGTGTCTGCAGTCCGAGGAGATGTTGCAGGAAAATTCAAGAGCCAAGTTTTCCATGACATCCCTGTGGGTTTGAGTCTCCTCGGACTTGGCGATTTGTGGAGGAAACTTTGGCTTCAAATACCAGGGTTATTTTATTGTCATGGACTGGCAGACGGGCATGAACTTTTCCCCACAACCATAATTAATCGAGAGGACCTTCTGTACCTGAACTATCTGTGTGTTCCAGGGAGTCATCAGAAGCAATACTGGAATGTGCTGGAATGTTCCCAAATATTTCAAAGCAGTTATCGATGAGGAATTCCACCAAAGTCTTAACCTGTATGGAAGAATAAGCAAGTTGTCAGCTTAAAGACATCTTTAATTTTTTTCAAAGGGGAGGGCATAAATGGGGACGTGAGGGAGTCAACTACTGGGGAAATGCCAAATGAGCTTAAGAGATATTTTTAAGTCTGAGACAAGCATACAGAAAGTTGCTAAGACTCATATGTATTACAGTTATTTTTGAGACATGAATGTTTTTACTTGAGAATCAAAAGAAAAATCTTTAAAGTAACTAAAATTTTCATTTAAGTAAGGAATTTCCCAAATTGATAGTTGGACTACATATGCACAAAAGAAAAAAATTGATGGGGCTTTTCTATTCTGGGAGACAGTGACGTAAAAACTGGAAGCACACATCCTCTGTCTGGTAGGATGACAAAGGACATAGGCCTGGGCTTGTTCAGTTTCATCAAACACACACATCTGAGAGAGTAGAACTATGTATGACAAAAGCATTCTGCATTTCATATTTTCACTATGATCTTGAGTCAGAGACACTCAGAGGCATTTCATCATTTGACTTTTTCAAACAATGAGATCCTATATTGGGAGTTTCTCAGAAATAGACCTGAACGAACCTTATTGTTCAAGTCTTTCTGGGCTTCGAATGACAGGCTTTGCTTGTTCTCCCAGGTCAGCATGTTGGGTCCAACACAGATAGCTAGATTGCTGGCGTCCATTTTGCTGATGTCAGAGTTCTTGCTGATCAGGTGGAGCACGGAGACCAGGTGCTTGAGCAGCAGGAGGTTAGGCCTGGGGAGCTTATCTGCAACCCTGGAATGAAGGGCAGGGAAGCTAGTTTTAGAGAAGGCTCATGGTCTATCTAGCTTCCATGCAGCAAGTTGGAAATTTCTGTCTAACCCAGCCTTCCTTTAAAATGAGGAAGGTGCACTTTCTCAAGTAACGTTGTGAAATGTTCATTCAGCCACTGCCATGGGCAACTGACTCGGAATGAAACTGGTTAACCACGAGATCTTGAAAAACTCAGAAACTGGTCTTTATAATTAGGACACCAATAACACAACCATTATTATTTATATAGATCTTAAATTATGAAGCATTAGCTCCTGCAATGAGCTCCATCATTTAATACATTTTGAAAATCATTTTGTTGAGTAATCGTTTAGCCATGTCAAATGCCCTTCTGTTTCTAACACTGCAAGACTGATGTTTTGGAATACAGTCATTTGCCTTTCTTCGAGCTGTGGGCATCAAAGACGACACATTTTTGTTATACTCTGAGAAATCTTTATGGAGAATAAACCCATTTATAAGGCTGTGTTCATAAATATGGTCAAGGAAGCACTTAAATGGCAACATTGGTACTAACAGTAATAAATTAGATTTCTAAAGCCTCATTTTCCCAAAAATGACATGGTAACTCTAATATAGGAATCATTTTCATTTCTCATAAGAAATTATTGTTATGAAAGAGCTTTGTCTTTAAGTAGAAACTTATTGTGATAATCTTAGAATTTTCAATTTGGTACTTTCAGTTTGCATTTTCAATTTAGTACATGATAGTAAAACAGTCTTAATTCTGATATCTTCAATTCAGTAGATGCTTCACTGAAAATATTTAGCCACGTGCAACAGTCATAATATATAGACAGACTTTCATGGGACTTGGCAGAAGTACTGATATTTATTAAGGTTAGGTGTTTAAGATTCTCTAGTCACTGACAGGTCACACTTTCATTATATATATAATTATTTTTGCTGTCATTGGAATTTGTTTTTATATAGTTTTCATTTTGATTAATCATAAGAATATGCAATATGCTATGGAATTTTATGATCAAAACAATCCCTTTGAGATTATTCTACTATGTGTCCAGGGATGTTTTATGGGAGAATTGTTGTCTTGCTTGATACTCTCTATACAGGTTAATGATAACCCCAAATTCTTCTACTTGGCTAGTGAATTGCTTTGAGGCTTCATCTATAACTTTGTTTCTATCCTTGAACTACGTACATTTTTAAGCTCCCCTACTTCTTGCGATTTCTAAGTACTGAAGTTCACTTTCACCTTTTGAAGAAATGCTTCTTTTCATTTGGCAAAACTACTTTTTAAAAATTCCCTAGGTACCTCCTGATTCTTAGCCTGGGAGTAGATGGAGAATTCCACTCTTGATTCCTCACACATCACAATTTTCATGAAACACTTTGACAGTTAAGTAAAGAATCAAATGCTGGGGGCCATGCAGGCCTGGGCCCTGGGAGTTAGTTTGCTGACTTACTGTTTCAGGGCCTCAATCCTGTCTTCCTCGTCCTGCTTCTCCAGGGCGCCCATCCACTCCTCAAACAGGTCACATGACAGTAGCTTCAGTGGGATACCTCTGAGGAAGTCCTGAGGGTGCAAGGGAGAAGATTTGGCTTGTTTCTGTTAAATAGTGTACCAGTATCTTCATTTTCACCTTGGTTGTTCCATCTCAGGGATGCAATGCTCATCCTACCACAGGCTGAACCCCTTCCTTCCTGCCTTTGATTAGTCTGGGACAGCTCTCTCAGCAACTTCCCAACAATGGCCATAGTAAGGCCATCACCCAAGGGGCCACCGGATCTGGCCACAGGACAATCGTAATGCCTTTTTTCATCAAAATATGGGGGTAATTTAATGTGTCACTTTCTGTTGGAATCTGGGATCCCAGAAGCAGGGATGCTTATATAAATAAATAAAAGGCTTAACTAAGAAATTTAAACTCCAAGATCAGTTTACTTCGATTGTGAGGGAGAAGAGCCCATTTTTTATTTCCTGAGAGTTAATGTGTCAGAGCCCAGTGGCAGATTATTTGGCACCAATGCTATGAACTCACCTTAAAGACCACAGCCAGCAGGTGCACAGGGAGACTTTTCAGATCCACCATGCCTCCTGAATTGAGCTCCTCCTTAAGCTCTTTGCGGGCTTTCTCATTGGCTGCCTTCCTGAATATCCCTTCAGTGGAAGGGCCTTTAAGGCATAGAATAGTGAGAATGTCCTACAGGAAACATGTATAGAAATATGAAATGATTACTCTTGGTTTAAAGATACACATTGTAGCAACTAATACCCAAAGGACCTATGTTTAGGTAGGAGAAAAAATTAAAATAGTACACATGAACAGTAGCTAACTTAACCTGTCTAAAATATCCTCTTTATATGAGTTAGTTCTCCATGATACTAAGATAGTCTTAACGAGAGACTATTAATGTCAGTTTTTCCTTTCAGTCCAAGGCTATTAACTATCTTCCTTAACCCTGCCCTTTATCCAAGAGGTACATTGTGAAAGCTCTCATTTGCACATTCTAAAAAAATTTCAGGCCTCCCTTTCAAACCATTCATATATAAACATTGGATTTCTGATCATATATTCGATACAGCATCTTTATCCATTGATTTTTCAGAAGCTACACATTTTCAGCATTCTTAACTCCATGAAGTCAGAAGGCTGGAGGGTCCATCAATCTCAGCTCATTGGCAAATACAACTAATTTTGAGAATGTAAGCAGTTAGGTATTCTCCTGACTGCACCTGTAAGGTGGAAACGCCATTTCCAAAAGTGGAAAAAACTAAAGATTGGCTCCAACAAATTTAATATGGGAATGACATTCAGATTTCCCAAGAATGTTTCACATCGGATAGAAAACTAAAGTAGGTTTACAAGTAAATGCCCACCTACCTGGATGGGTCTGGGGAGTTTGTCATCTTCTCCACAGATAATTGACAAGGGCTGATCAAATAGTGATGCTTTCAATTCTGTCTCAGAAGCCCCAGAATAATCTGACACAGCAGAAAGCTTTCTCATGAGAAAGGGCCAGGACAGCACCTTCTTTCTCTTCTTACTTTCTATAGCCAAGAAAACAAGACAAAGTGAGAAATTAGATTAAATATTCATAAACAAAGATCCACAGAAGACATTGGATATCGCCAGCCACATAATGTCATCTACAGAATGCCATGTGGGGTAAATAATTTTGAAAAACTGAGATAGCAAAGGGTGTGAATCCTAATCTAGAAAAAATCAACCCGAAAAACAACCACATGGTTACCAGGGCAACCAGTCCCTAAACACCAACACCAAGGCTCCTCAAAGTCTCCACCTTTCCTGTTTTTACCCTTCATCAGGTGTTTGCTACAGAAAATTAGCAAAAGCTAACTGTGCAGGTCATAAACAACCATCGTAACATATTGACCTTAATAACTGTGATGGACAGCTCTGATGTGAATTAGGTTATTCAAATTTCCTCCTTTAACTGATGAAGAAAATGAAACTTATAAGGAGAGGAAGTGACTTGCTTAAGATCGCATTGAAGACACTTTGCTGGGCTGGCCGTTAAACCTCTGCAGTATCGCTGGCACCAGCCCGACCCTAGAGGGAGCTACCTCAGTCTGTCTGCAGTCACCTTCAGGGTTTCCCGCTGTGGCTGCTTTAGGACAGGGCAGGCACAAATTGCTGCAGGAAGGCTTGAACCTTGACCTGGCAATTGGGAATTATCAGTAAAACATTACCAAGGTATTTTATCTTTGCAAAATCTTGGAGATGTGTATGCAATGGGTATTGCATCTCACAAAGTTCCTTCTTTCTCTCTTTTCTTTCTTTCCTTCTCTTTTCTTCCTAATTATAAAAGCTGTATTTTCTAAATGCAGTGGTGTATGCTTCTGTACATCTTATACTGGCAAGTGGAAGAGGATGGATAGAGAAGTAGCTTGTCAGTATAGTTCATGAGAACTGGGTGAGGGTTGTGTGATAATGAAATACAATGAGAAAAAATTCAGAGTGAGTGGTGGGGTTTTTGGGATTTCAGATGAACAATTGCTTCATGTATCCTTAGATTCATTTTCAATTAGAGGAAGAAGAAAACAGAAAAGGGAGAAAACTGGGTATTTTTCAAATGTATGCATGCTTTAATTGTCAAAACATAAATGGCCAGGAGACCTGTACCCTATAGAGAGCTGGGGTGGGTAAAGAGAGGGCCTTTCTATCAGAGGACTCTGATGCCCTAGTGAGCCAGAGCCTGCCACTTAGGTGTTAATGTTCTGCGGTCTTTAAAAGAACACTTATAAAAAAAAATTCCTAGTAAAGTACTGTGGTTTTGCAAACCAAGAACATCTGGGCTGTTAGCACATAAAAGATCAGGATGTTTTCAAAACTCACCAATTAGCTGACAAATACTATCTTCACTCTCACATGATACCAACAGAGGATGTTTCTTGATATCATCCTAAAAATATATTTATTTTAGTTAATATAATGACTGAAGAAACCTACCCCAACCTTCCCCAGAAAATATGCATTCAACATTTTATTCTTACTAAAAATTAGCTGATAGAGTCCACTGATTTTTTTTTTAGCTTCTAGAATCAATAGTAAGGTCTTATCAATATAAAATTGCAATTAATGCATTTAATTTAGTGTATTGATGATGTTAATTTTCTATTCTGATAATTAAACAATCCAAACAACACTCAATTAAAAGAAAATTTTCCATCTTCTCACAGTAGAGACGAAGTTTTAAAAATTGCTTTCTTACCTCTGATCGACACTCAATTAATGTATCCATATTATTGGCATTTAGTGTCTTTGACTAAAAGAGAAAATAATTAAATTCGGTAAGCATCTTTTGACTCTTGTTTCTAGAAAAAATGAATCAATAAATATAAGAGGGATACATACAGCATTGCAGCTGCTTATCAACTTCATTAGAGTTTAGGCTGCCTGTCCAGTGATGAATTCCACTCCTGGGTGGCCTTGGTTCTGTTTATATGGAATCAGGTGGGAAAGAGTTAGGAGGGGCATGCTAATAAATTGGCCAATCTCAGTCCACTTTGCCAAAACACAAAGTTTGAAACTATTAGGTAGAAAAGTTCTCACTTAAAGAGAGTTATATGTTATCAGATGTCTTATGCTATTAAGAACAGCATCTGAATGCACTTATTTCTAAATTATTTAAACCTGGTATCTTCACCATGCCAAACTCTGTTATTTATACTTATTACGTCCTCATCAAGAGAGAACCTGCATATTAAGTACAATAACAACTGATGTTTTTTGGGAGAACTCGCTGTCAGACACCGTATTAAGTGCTTTGCGAGGATTAGCCCATCTGACCCCAAAAGAAAAAAACAATTTGTTCACAGGATGCTACTTATGGTAAACATAAAACAAAGAGAGCATTGACAGAATTCCTCTGCCCAAACAGCGCAGGCTTCCCGCTGAAGCAAAGCTTTCTTGTGTATCGCATCTTTAAAACACTATTTGTTGCCTGTTCCCCGGTGAATATGATCTTAAGGACCAGTGATCTTCTAGGCAGCTTACTTTCTAGTCATGCTGATTTGTGATACTTACCCTCGGGGGACCTCCAGCCAGAGTTCTTTTACCTCCGGTGAACTGTGGAAAACAGGAGAAACAGCATGACGCTCTGTCCGCTGGTGGAGAGAGGGAGACGAGTGCCCCGACTTCACGTGTTCTGCATTATAAGCGAGGGGGCGGGCAGGTGGAAACTCAGAATATGACAGAGGCCGGAAAGCACATCACGGGCGGTCACGGCTGCAGCCGGCCAGACCGGGAGCGTCCTCACTTCCGCATTCCTTTCAGGGCAGCGCGGGGTTTTCTTCTTCCACTTCAAAGTAAAGAATCTGTAAACTTCTAGGGTTGGAAAAGATGACATACGGCCCTAGGGGAAGACTCTGATTAATGTCATAGGTAGGATGTGTGAATGAGACATTATGTTATTCTGTACGCAAACACAGTTTTATTTTCTAAAGTGGCGATTTCAGGTACTGAAATTTTTGGTATCCTGTGTGGGTGCCCTCTCCCCTCCCACACACCACGTACACTGTGTGTCAGTCACCATACATTAGCCGGCACCCTCTGGGTGCAGGATGGCGTCCCTCAAACAAGCCCAAGACAGGCTGTCCCTTCTGAGAAGTGGTCACCATCAAGAGCCAGGTCGGAGTCCTTTGGAATTAGAGTCCACTAGAGCCAGCTGCTAAATTATTGATCCTCTTCTTTCCCTAATTCCTCAAAATTATTAATAGTTAATTCATAGTCAGATCAGCTCTAATCCTGACATGGCAGGAAAACAAAAACTTCCTTTGACCAGAGCAATTTAAAATAGAAAGGAGATGGTGAAATTCACCTGTGGATCCCTCTTGCGTAAGTGAGAATCTCTGGGCTTTTCTATGGCTAAAGGCTATGCATGAAATGACTCAAAGCCCTCAGGAGTAGAATGGGTACATACATTGTGACAGAGCCCCACAGCGGAGTATCATGTAGCACTGAGAATGCGTGGTCTGTAACTCCATCCAACAACATGGTGGGGTCTTAACCATGTAATGTTGAGTGGAGGAAGCCGGACAGAAGAGCAATTTACATGCAAAGCACAAAAACAGCAGAAGTCATCTATGCGGTTCAAAGCCAATCTGTGCTACTATACTAGGGTCCGAGGGGGGGTTAGTGACCACAGTGGGCTGGAGAGGGATTTATATCGGTCCATCCCTTGATCTGGGCACCTTTAGTCTTAGATGGGCACTTCTGGATGGATGTTATCCTTCAACAAAATATTTTAAAATACCTTGACGTGATTCATTAGCAGTACCTTTAATCTAAGACTTCTTCATATTGCTAACTCTACTGTCTTCATACCGAACAGGGTCATGATTAGGCATTCTTCGGGAAGCTGAAGCACAGAGCAGTTAAAATTTGCCCCGTAGCTCCGTGTTTCAGCGGGTGACCTCAGGACAGAGGTGGGGAAAGATTGGGTTTCCAGCCGGAAGCTCGCGCTCTTAATGCTGCCGCGGTGTCAGAGTTCACAGCGTCCATAGAGGCTACTGCCCTTTCACCCTCTCTCCTGCCTGTACAAACCTCCGAAATGAGCTCACAGATTTTTAAAAAAATACCAGAAATGGCATTTGTGCTGCACCTAACTTAGAGCCAGGCATGGTATAGATACTTAATAAATTCTGAATAAATATATTTACTTATAAAATAGTGGCAATAAAATATTACTGTAGTATATATTCTTTGCTAACATGTATTTTATGAACGTTTTTTAATTTGACATCCTTTTGGGTTCTTTTAAGAAAATGTTTCCACTGCTCTTACAACTAATGCATCAATCCGCAATCGGAATGTTTCCCTCTAAGTAAAGATGGTGCCCATGTTTTTTCTAATCCTTAAGGTTTCTTCTCTTATTATGAACTATACAGTATGTATTCCATTAGTGGTTTGAAAGTTGTGGGGTTTTTTTTTTGTGGTTTTTGGTTTTGCCATGGAACTTTATATTCAAAGGCAAATGAATCCAGAATCCTGATATAAAAAAATGTAAAAAATAGATTTTTAAAAGTATGTTTCTCCAGTGGAAGAAGGGTGGGGAAGTCATGGGCCTGTGATTTTGCCTCCTCTTCTGACAAACCGAAGCTGGGGGGCCCCTGAGGAGACTTGAACACTGATAGGCCTCATCAATATCAGCTGTTCTCAAAGTGCATTCAGAGAGCCCTGGATCCTTCAGGATGGTCCACAAGGTCAAAGTCAGTTTATAACCATATGCTATTGGCCTTGTGACTCTTGTGTATACAGTGGAGTTTTCCAGAGGCTACATTGTGTGGGATGTCCTGACACTGTGGGAATGCAGGCTTGTATATTCTTGTTCTTTAAAATTTTCTCAGCTTTAATTTCCCCTAAGGTATGTATTGGTAAATACAGCTTACATAAATTAATTCTCTTTAGAGTTGCCAATACTTTTGGAAAGAGTTCCTGAAACCCAGAAGTTTGAGAATGGCTGAATCTGCCTCACATCTTTGCATGTGCAATAATTCTGTATATTCACATTTACCTATATCTTCACCTTTATGACGACAGCTATTTTTGAAGAAAATTCTTTTCAAGGTAGGTTGTCTGACAATCCACTAGTCTACATTGCATGGTGTTTATTAACAGTTTTGACAAATCTTAGAGTGGAGAAAGGATGGCTTCCTGGTCACTTAAATCTGCTGTGCTGTGATTTTTCCATCTTCCCTGAGTGTCCTCACCTTCTGCCTCCACTTCTGAGTCGCGTGTTCTTTATGGTGGCCACTTCACTCCTTCTCAGTTCCTCTAATGACACAAATATCCCTTACTTTAAACTCAGCCATCAAAATATGGCAATGGATAAAAATGAGGAAGTTAGGCAGACATAAGAAAAGTGCCATTTCCCTTTGGATATCTAATCCTAAAATTTTTCGAATTTTTGAGTGATATTTGGATATTGCCAGAGCTATAGTTTTTTCTCATGTAGAGGGTCATTTCTTTAAGTTAATTATAAAATATGATGAAAAAGAGGCTTTATAAACATGTTCATTTCAGTAACAACTCTTGAAAACTGGAATAATAGATTATATGTCTGTTGATACAGTGGTAAATATCGACATTTTAAAAGGAAGAAATGATTAAAATGCAAATGCTATAAATTATATTGAACAAAAAAATTCCCTTAATCTAGTTTCTTTTTTTTTTTTTTTTTTTGCTTCCTCTCCTCTTCCTCCCCTTCCTTCTTTCTCCTCTTTTTGCAACAAATTATGGGATTGGACATGGACATTCATTGACAATTGAACTTTGGTGCTGAAAGGGTTTTAAGTGAGCAACAAATTTAACATCCTATCTCTATTCTGATATTACCTCTACAGCAAACCCTCTGCCCAATGTGAATCTTTAAGATTGTTCTCAAAATCCTCTCATGCTGCTCTGAATAAACCATTCCCTAGTCAGGTAGAAGGCTCCTGGTTTTGTCAAAGTGGAGCCCACCTTCCAAAGCTTTCCTGATTAATTCTATTCTGGTAGAATACAGCTTTCAGCTTCCTCTACTCACCCCTGGCACCCCCACTCCTTAGCCCCAACACAAACAAAAAAACTATCATTGACACAAAACAACTTCAGTGACTGCATCATTCCAGTAGGTAATGTTCTTTGAAATGTCTTCTTTTTTCTTGACACCCATCATCGACTCTGCATTCTGGGGTGGTGAGACTTACTTATTTAATACCTACTGTGTGCCATATACTGTGCCAGGTGTTTTCAAATACTGCATATGACATACTCACGAGAAGAACACTCAGAGCACATCATTCTCCCTGTTTACAGATGAGGCTCCTGGCCCTCCGTGGCTGTTTCCTCTCCCTGTCCCTCGGCTGGGTTTGAGCCGGGGTCTTTTGACACAAAGTCCAGCCCTCTTTCCATGATTTCTCTGGAGGATAATCCTTCAAGTGAGTCATTTGAATATGGAAATCAGAAGTCTAGTCCTGGTTTATGAGTTTATGCCAGATGAGCCCCGGTGGGTCCTTACAGGGAGGTCCTGCTTAGCAGAGAGAGTCAGATTTAGGGCATCAGCCTGAAACTGAAACTCTAAAATCTCCTCCTGTCAGTTTCATTAATAAACATAAGTAGAATACAGTTTATATCATCTTAAAAAAGTACATAGCACCAAAGATTCAGCAACCTGCAGAAACTGTTACGCGGACATCCACATTTTCCGCTGTCTGTAGTTCTTCCATGGACCTACCTGCCCCACTGTAGGGAGGAAGGTAGTGCCAGACTATCTAGACCTGGAAGCTGGTTGTAAATACAGCGGTCGGAAATGGTACGTTAAGACATTAGCCTTTCTAAAGCAGGAGTATCTTTTGGATCTTTGTAGGTATGGGGCTCTTGATGGGAAAACCCCGAAGGAAGCATCGTCTTTGGTGTTCCTGGGAGATTTTGGAGCCAAATCGTGGAAAGCCACCACCAGCAGCTGGTCCTGGCGGCAAGGACTCATTCTCCATTGTTAGCGCTGCCCTGTCCAGCATATATTGTGGAAGTGGAGTCGGGGGTCCGGTCCTGCACCCCCGATTCAGAAAATCTCAGAGTAAGTTTGAATGAAGTTTTCTGAACAATAGGCAAAATGTCTGTAACTACACCGTGGAATTTGGAAGCAGTCGTATAAAAAAGAATAGCAAGATTAGCTTTACTCCCTCACAGTCTTCCTTCCTACCATTTCTTTTGAAAAACAGTTTCCAGAACATGGAAAGGAACATAAATGGTTTTTGCTAGCAGGCAGAAATGGACAAGACAGACAGTCAGGTTGAAGAACACAGCTTTGTTTTTACCGTGGCGAGTGTCTAGACAACAAACCCTGTGGCAGAGACAGTGCTGGCTACGCTGGTGTGTGTTTTTGTTAATGTTGCAGGAGCACATGGGGTTCCTGCCACTTCCAAGCTGGCTCAGGACACCCCTGTGCAAAGTCTCACTATTTCAGTCCTGACTGACTTCTAAGTCATTCACCCCATCTTTGCCGGGCGGACTATGCAATGTTCACATTGCGCTTGTGGGAACACTGACTCGAGGAGAATCTCTTCATTCCATGCTCACTTTTCGTTTTTTCCCTTGAACCATCCCATGACCCAGAGCCCCACATTCCTTAATTAGAGTGATAGCAACCATTTCCCACATAGACGATTGTTTTCCCAGAAAAGTCACAATTCCCTTGAGATTTCTGTATCACCCCAGTGCCTGGCTACTTAATGGTTGATTAATACATTGATCTTCTAGAAAGTTCTTCAAGTTACAAATAAAACAAATTAAAAAGGAATCCAATCTTTCCTCTGATTGTACCTCCCCCTGCTCCCCCATCTTGTCATATGTTTTAGCCATGGGGTCTCTTGTCATTCCCCACAAGGGTAGTCCTGCATCTCCAGGCCTCTGATGAAGCTGTTCCCTCCTCCTGGAAGGCTGCTCATGACATCTTCCCTTTCCTTCTTTTGAGTCCAGCTCAAGTCCCCACTTCTCTGAGAAGCATCCTAGAGGCTCTTGCAGAAGGAATTAAACTCCCTACCTGGTTCTGCAGCAGAAGCTCACCCTGCGCCCCCAGAAAGCAGGGGCCAGTTTTCACCTTTCTCGTTGCAAGTGCCTGGCATCGTACTTAGCACAGAGTAGGTACTTTCTAAAAGTTATCCTCTACAGTGAAGATGTGCTGCCAGATGAAAACATTTCAGTCTCACTGCATGTTTATTGGTGCAGAAATGTGTTAACAGCCTTTGTCTGTCTTTGCTTCATTGAGAAAGGCCTTGGTGCTGTGGTGAACAGTGACTGTCCTTGTGGCATGCCACTGGTGTTGAGACTTCCTGTCCTTGCCTTCCTGACCAGCCCGCTTAGTTAATACCAGCACTTTAGAGTTAGACCTGTGGGCCTCCCAGTTTTGCCTGAAGTAAGGAGACAGCAGGTCCCAGCATGGGGAGTCCTGGGTGGTAACTTCCATCAGTGAACTTGGAGGCCAGAACCATGACTGACTCTGTCCATCTCCCACCTCCACAGACCAAAGCCTCTCCCACTTCACAGAGAAGGAAATACCCGGGTGGTCCCAACCTGGACCCTCTAGTAATTGCCGCAAGTGATTGGACACCTGGCTGTCTCAGGGCCATGTTCCGCACTGTGTGTAAGCTGAAGAGGCCTAGAAATCGGGGCTTAGAAAGAGCCGAGGGGACAGTGAGGTTATCTGCGGCCTGAGGCCCGGCTCCTCTCTGCTGCAAACTTGCTGTGCCCTGACAAGTCCTCCAGCCAACCTGGCCCTTAGTTCTCACCTTTGAATGAGGGCATGGGGTTGGGTAATCTGTCAAGCACCCTGTTCTGCTAAGTGCCTTTCATACAGTGGCTTTGGTTATATTGACTTAGCAGGGAAACTGCTTGTGTGCCTCCCCTCTAAGAAACTTCAAGGGACGTCTGTGGGTGTGTGGGACAGAGCTGGAAGGACAGTCCAACATCTCTGAGCCAAGCACATGGGGCAGGTAGGGTCCAGTCCACCTCCTTTGAGATAATTTTTTTTACTGTCCTCCAGCCAAATTTTGATCATGTATTGCACAAGGGGTGTCTGAACATCTCTGAGGTATTGTGGCTTGTCACAGTATCTTGCAGAATTATTCCCTGTACCCACAATACCTACATTTCTGTGGCAGATGCATGGATTTTGAATTAACCTCTTCGATCTTTGTGATGATTAATTTATCTTTGTACTGAAATACAAAATAGCCTCAGCATAAAATAAAATTTGAAGAACTCTGTGTTTTCAGAACATTGGCCTGAACACTAAGGAAGGCTAGAACAAAATGTTCTTTTTAAATTGCCTTCCCCACTTAAAGTTCAAGATGAAGAATTAGAAATAAAACATCCTGAGGTTGGTGATTAGAATCTATAAGCTGGCAGATGATAGTGTCATAGGCGATGCTCCAACTTACTTGCATGTATCACTTTAAGATCTAAAGAATCCTTCTTTTCTGATGATTCTGGCCACCAAAATTGCACAAAAAAAACATGATATCAAAAAGGGGGGGATTGTCACAACCACATATCACTTCACTACAACATAATTCAGCAGATTATTTTCTGAAGAGAAAAAGAAAGATCTGAAAATGGAGATTCTTCTTGCAATCTGTAAAATCCACATGTGGTATTTATAAAAAATCCGAGCTAAAAGTAAAAACAAAGGAAAAATGGGTAGTTAGCTCAATGCTTCCCAAATGCCTTTTAAAGATATATGTACTCTAGTTTACTTTCATATATATATATATATATATACACACACATATATATATTTTTTTTACTTAGATGCTTTTTTCATTTTCACATGGAAAAAATTATCCAGGGCTTTTACTTCCCTGTTTAAATTTTAAAAAGAAAAGTATTTGTCGTTTGAATGCATGTGGTCCCTTTCTCAGATACTGTGCCTTATTTGGTGTCTCCTGAGAAAACTTGCCAGCAATGGCCTGCGAAGGTGGCCCCAGCTCCAGGGAGAAACATCAGAGAGGTGTGGCCGTAGGTGGGCCGATAACCTCCTAACAATGAGGTTATCTGTGGCCTAAGGCCCGGCTCCTCTCTGCTCTGCCCAGGGAGAAGGGGGAAGGGGTCCTCCACCCAAACCCCAGCCTGGCCTGAATGGGCTCGTCAGTGACTAGGGACCGTGCTCACTGGGCCGCTTTCTTTTCTCTTTTACACTTTTAGTTCCAGTCCAGCGGCCAACCAGTTAGCTAGATGTCCATTATCCCTTGGTGTCTGGTGCTGTCACTGCTTTCTTTTCTCGATAATGGGAAACTTTCTGATGCACTAGTCTGGGCTGGCTCTGAATTAGACCCTAGGGCCAGTTCCCAGGGTGCTGTGTGAAGCTTGTGTGATCTTTGAGGTGAAAAGACTGGACAGAGCGGGCAAGGTGAAGCCACGATGGTTCTGGTAAGTCTGATTCAACCTCCCGTGGAGGAAGGCAGCTGAAGGAAAATGAACCGGAAGAGGGAAGACAGAAGACTGTGGGTCATGGAAGATGTCTTGTCCTCTTGGTCACAGCTGATATTCACAATTGCTCAGTCCTCTCACGCCCAAGTGGGTGGAAGGGACCAGGCCCCTGTTTTGTTTTTGCAGCCCAGGCTCCTGGGCTCTTCCTACAGAAAAAATACAAGATTTTTCCTCTTGCTTTTGGGTCATAAAACACACAAAATGCTAGGAATCACAAGATATGTTTCTAAAAATTCCTTTAAAGGCAACCTTTTTTCGAATGTGCAGTACAGTGGGGCTCAAACTGGAGCATGGATCAGTATCACCTGGAAGGCTCATCTCAGCACAGACTGTGGGCCTCACCCCAGAGCTTCAACAGGTCTGGGGAGAGGCCTAAACACGTGCATTCCTAACAAGCTCCTGGGCTTAGCCGGTACAGTGGGCCTGAGGACTGCACTTGGAAAGGCTACTGTTGAAATGTCATGACAAGGTAAAACATAAACACATTTGACTCCTACTTCGTGGGCACTGGAGTGATTTACTTAGTGACCTTTGTACAATCACTAAGTTACTCCACAGTTCTAGTTCTTTGCTGGCGTTGGAGCACGTATCTTGCCCCTGAATTAGCCTTAGGTGCTTATTGTTCAGAATTGCAGGACAGAGAAAGAGGACTTCCTTCTGGTGCCCTGAGACAGGCCCCAGGACGGTCACAAATGTTCATTTTTAAGAATGAGTAAAATGACAGTTTCCCTAGTCAGAAGTTACGCTTCTGCTTTTATCAGGTATTGGGACACATTTTTGCTCCTGAAGGCTACGCTCAAGGCTGTTTCTTATCAGGTTAAAAAGTTGTGGCTTCTCCAAGGGAATCGTGCCAACTTTCATGGTCAGAATAATGGCAAGATGGAAAAGACGTCTAACTGCTTGACTTAGTAAGAGTCGAAATATCTCACTACTTAGAGGCTTTGTTAATTTCACTTCTTTTCAAATAAATGTGATTATTTCCCTGTTTGTGACTCACCTGGAGTGGCCCTGGGTTAAGGAAACCAAATGGACCATAAGTTATACTAGCTTGTTCTAAGCTTTAGAATCTTCTACTGGGTCTTATTCCCCATTGACAGAGCTCAGCTTTCCCCCAAATGCCCTTCTGCAAACCCTTAAACATTTGAAGGTAAGCTTCATTTAGTGTCATCTACCAGAACATACCCTGTGTGTGTGTGTGTGTGTGTGTGTGTGTGTGTGTGTGTGTGTGTAACATGATCCTCTCATTTGTACAACACAAATGACCGGTGGACAGAATAAGAAAGTGTGAGTTGAACATTTCTTGCCAAAAAAGAAAAGGCAGTTTTAAGTTAAACATCAGTCTTTTGCACACTTTGCTGCACACTGAAGTCCCCTAGGGAGCTTAAAAAAAATCCCCAGTACCCAGATCACTTCCTATACCAGTGAACTTGTAATTTCTGGAGATGGGACCCAGACATCAGTATTTAAAAAAAACTCTCCAAAGAATTCCAATATACAGCCAAATTTGAGAATCAGTGATCTCAGCAACAGCCTTCTGGATGAACCGATCTGTTAATTTTACAACTGGATCCTTTTCCGCAGCTGTAGGCGCTGGACAATCTGAGAAGCGGCCAGTGCCTTCTTGGCCGGGGTGGGAAGCTGGGCCTCAGCTTCCATCCATGGAAAAGCTCTAGCCTAGGACCACCACTTCTCTGACTCGCCCTTTTTGCTCACAAAATGAGAAAGACGGGGTGAATTTGACCCTGCTGCAATCCTGTGGTTGATTAAATGTGGCCATAAATTCTTTGCAGCTGTTCCCAAGAAGAGAGGGAGTCTACTTCCTCACTCCTTGAAGCTGGTCTGGTTTCACGACTTGCTTTGATCAGAGTTGTGTAGAAAAGGGGATGTCATGTGAGTTCTGGAACTTGGCCCTCTCATGGACTGGAAGCTCTCACCCTCTCTCTCCTGAGCGCAGTCCTGAGATGGCCATGTGGGAAGCCAGTCTAGCCTCCTGGAGCAAGAGAGGCCAGCACCCCAGCCCACAGCCAACCCCAGCTCCTGGCGTCAGCCACTCCCGGCCGAGTGTGGTCATCTGACTGAGCCAGCGTGAAACCCAGCAGAGGCACTGCCCCACCAATCCAGAGAATCAGGGGAAATCAGCAACTGCTGTTGCTTTAAGGGACTGTGTTTTGGGGTGGTTGTTTGTTATTCAGGAATAGATGCCTGAAACAAACAGTGACACCATAAGTTCTCCTAACTTTTGCACCCAAGTCACAAGGACAAACTTGAATTGCCTTGCAAGGACTGATTTTAAAAAGCACTGATTTAGTGTCTTTCTCAGTGGGAGGCTTTATTTTAAAGCAGCTTCACGAGCTATTGATATTGTATCACCTGTGCATTTTTTTCAATGTGTTCATCATAATAAAATTTTAAGTAGACAGTAGAATTCTTGTTGGAATTTGTAAATGTATTACTCAAAGTTTTGGATACTCTCCCTTTCAATTTGCAGCCTGAAGATACCCTTATATCTAATTTGTATCCATAGTTACTAATTAAAAAAAAACATCTACAAATTTCAGAAAAGAATGACTTTCTCTGGGGGCTTGAACTAAGGTACTTTTGTAAACTTAGTTTAATATTATTTGTACTTAGTCCACAACTATTTTTTGAGTCTCTACAATGGGCAAGATGGTTTACTGGGTGGGGATGAGGTCAGAAAGAGGATGTGGTTCTCAAACTCAAGGGCCTGTACTGAATTCCTATCCCATCATTTCAGTTTTCCAAGTTATTGACTGCTGAAAACATGCATATCTCAGTCCTCATGGTTGGAGTTCAAATCTAGCTCTTTGGGAAACATTCTATGGTTCTTCAGTGCTGAGGAAGAGAGCTTATGGTCCATAGCGTTCTGTGGACTGAAGGATTGGTCAGGGAGGGTAGGACTTTTCATTCAATGTCGTTGGAAAGGGGTTTCTTCTGGCAACATAGTGCTGTGATTCAGCAAGCCAAAAATAATTCAATGGGAAGGCTTGGCCTTGCAATGAATTAGTCACATTTCTTATCGAGTCCTCGTATCTCTCACACACACACACACACACACACACACACACATCCCTTCACTAGGGCTACCATGTGTATGCAGGAGTGGTTTCTCCTGACACCTTTCTCTTTGGCCTGCAGGTGACCACCTCTCACGCTGCCCTCACGTGGTCTTTCCTCTCCGTGTGTGCGTCCCTGGTATCTCCCTGTGTGTCGTGATCTCTTCCCCTAAGGACACCAGTCACATTGGATTAAAGCCCCTTTTGACCTTACTCACCTCGTAAAAGGCCTTCAAAATGCAGTCACATTCTAAGGTATTGTAAGTCAGGATTTCAACATACGAATTTGGTGGGGGACAAAATTCAGTTCACAACGTTAACTATATAAATATGTATGTGTGTATTTTTCTTTCTTTCATTCACAGGAAGTATGCCTGCATTTGTCTCTCTGTCAGGGGGTTCGTATCAGCTCCTGTCGTATGTTAAAACCTGCAGATAGAGGAAAATGGAAGAGGCAAGCAGGTGGCTTCGAAGCAGCAGATATTTATGATCAAGTCACTGAAGGCAAAGACAGGGAAGCTGCAGGAAGCCTGGGGGGCTCGGGGTGGGTGTTGGCACACAAAGCGTTTTAAGGCTTCTCCCAGACAGCCCAGACACTGTCAGGAGGGGTGCTGGTCCACACACACACACACTTGGGAGTAAGTTACCTGGGACAAGAGCCCCCCTGTCTTGAGTGCAATTGCTCAAGTTCCTATTCAGAAATAATTGTCAAAGAGGAAATTACATTTTTTTTTGGTGGCTCTTCTCTTCCTTCTCATTTTTAAACTCTCCCTGAAGTGACAGGCCGATGGGGCTTCCTTAAACAAAAGTCACTTAGTTCCTGTTTTCTCTAATTGGAGACATTTCAAATAAAAAGCCAGGTTGTCAGATAGACATACCCTAACCGAAGGGGAATTCTGCAGATCAGGAGGAAACCCGAGAGCAGGACTGAAGATAGGTGTGTATTAATTCACAAACGCCACAGATCGTGGTATTGAATCCATTCAGTTCTCATGTCTGAGGAACCTTCTCCCAAAGGAGTCTAACAGACCTTTGCTCAGCTTCTGTGGTGGAGGCTTTTGAAGCCAGCAAGCGGGGGCCTTCCCATGGCCTTCCCCCAGAGGGGTGGGGCTGCCGCGGCGGGGGTGCCGCCCTCCTGCTGGTCCTGGGAGGAGACAAACAGGGTTTCAAAAAGGAAATAGGAAAAGCCGTCCCAGGAACACACAGGGAGACAATGTTAACGTTGCAAACCTAAAATCAGAATTGTCAACAACGATGACCAGATGAGAACATCAAATCCCGTAGACATGGAATTCACAGATCAATGTCAACACGAGGAGCCCGGGTGAATGGCTGCCCATGTCCCCGAGGAGTCCCTCTGGGTCGTAACTGTGTGGTTTGCCATCCTGCGCATGTTTGTTGGCTTATTTGTTTTAGTTGTGATGGGGTTGAGAAGCCTTAACAAGGGGAGACTCAAGAGAGCTTGTGTAACAAGGTGGCGATGAATCCTGGACGCAGAGATTTATACATTTCACTCAGTCTCATTAGCAAAATGCGTAAAGATTTCCTGTACTGCTTTTTTTCAATAGAGAAGCTTCTCGCCCCCGGACACACACCTCACAAAGAAAAAAGAAGCCACACTGCTCAGGAGCCCTGAGTCTCATTGGAGGGACCTGCGTGGGTGCAACTGTCAAAGAGCAGGGGGTCCTCAAATGTCTTCCCGGGGAGGCTGCCCGGGGTTCCACAGCCGGAGTCTCCAGTGTTCTTTCCTAAATGGGAAATGGTCTGGTTCTGATTCACAGACAAATTTAAGTTGAGATACACAACTTGCTCGGTTTGAAGTGCCTCTCCCCCTTGCTTATTACTGATCTGCCGTTAACCCTTGTCTGTGTTAGAATCTACTTTATGATAATGCTATTTGATTTGATGCAAAATTAT
This sequence comes from Manis javanica, assembly GCF_040802235.1. Taxonomy (NCBI): domain Eukaryota; kingdom Metazoa; phylum Chordata; class Mammalia; order Pholidota; family Manidae; genus Manis; species Manis javanica. The sequence goes on from NC_133168.1 coordinate 73,251,745, forward strand.
GTAGTTATTCTAAAGTCACTATGCTGGTATTTTATGGCAATCAAAACCCTTCCTTATGACTTTCAGGTGTCCAGATGCTCCAATAAGACTGATAACAAGGCCCCGGGAATGTCTTGTGCAATAGTTTGCTTCTCAGGCTCTCTATGAGGGCAGGGGCTCTATCTTACTAAAATCAGTATTCTCTCCACATTGCCTGGCACATAGTGGGCATCCAGTCAGGGCTTGTGGGGCCAGTGACTCCCCACACGGCCATCTGTGAGCACACATGAGCCTGACTGCAGTTAATGGACGGTGTGTTGTCAAGTGGCAGCAGATTCCTTAGTAGGGTTCATCCAGGTGAGTTCAGGTAAGTCCAGGGTCAGGAGGGAAGAGGACCTGCAGGTCATGTTCCAATCTGGGGGACTTTATGGGACAGGAGAAGATCCTCCCTACGTAGTACTGAGTCCGGTTTCCTCTTTGCTTCATCTTGGAAGCCACACTTCTCAGTGGGACCAGCGGGGAGAAGTTTCTCTCAGCTGCCCCTGGCAGATGAACTTTTACAGGAAAGGACCCCAAACAATGGGAGAAGGGGGCCACGGGGCCAGGAAAACAGCTGGTACCCCAGAATCTCTCTCTTGTTCTCTAACGCCCACCGCATGCAGAGAGGTACTCTGACTGAAGCAGAACAGTGGGATTCCTTCCCCTTGGTGTGTCTCCCCCGAAGCAACGGGAAGTGATGTGCGCCTAATCACGAGGGACACTTGACTAGTGTGGGGGGATATAAAGGCATTAAAGACCCTCCCTGTCTTCCTCAGAGTTGTATGTTTCACATAGTAACAAGTGTATTTTTCTCTCAATAGGGAGAAAACTATCCTCTGTAAGAACTGATTTTGCCTTCTGAAATCTCCAGACCTCGGCTTCCTTTTTTGAGTTTGGCGATCAGGGTGGTTGTGTCCTAGGACTGGACTGTTCATGCTGCCTGAACTTTAGGGTTCCCTGGGGACTGCTTTTAATGAAGTCCAGAGCCCTGCCTGGACCCACACCAATTTCTCTGGAATCCTTGGACTCAGGCATCAGTATTTGTTAAAGCCCTTCAAGGAGTTCCAATGTGAAGCCAACACTGAGAACTACTGCTTAGAGTCTATTATAGTCCCCAAATGCAAAGGTTTGGTTAAAAAAAAAGTCCAAAGATAGCTTTTAATTGGAAAAGGTATATATTTTTTCATATGCGCATAACTCAAAAGCTACCAAAGTGATTTCCCCCCCCTGAACTTTCCATTAATAAGAAACAAAACAAATTTATAGTGAAAACAATAATGAGAAAATTCAGCCCATGGTAGAATTTTCCAGAAAGTTATGGGCAAGTAAAAAAAATATCAAAGACTATCATTGAAAAGATGCTTTTACAGGAATTCCTTTTAAGTCTGCTTGCAATGAATGTCTCATTTCAAAGATGGATAAACAGCATTTGCCAAAAAGTCCCACCTCTGGTTGTTGCTAAGTAGCTCAATGTCAAGTGATGGAAATGCCCATGGCAGAGTTCACTCAGTCTGACTCAGTGTGGGTTTTAAAGAAGAAATTAACAAAATTTTAACAGTAAGAGCACAAGTAGGTAACAAAATGACTGGCAACTAAATGGCTAGTTGAAAAGGATTATTTTAACAGCTAGGACTGATGGCTCATCTTGCAAGCACAACTTTCTGAAGACTGTACCAACCCTGTCTTTTGCCTTCAAAAGGAATATGTGTCTCCAGTTCATTAGTGACACCATATCCTACAGAGTCCTGAGCTATTCTGAAAAGAGTGGCAAAAGTTGCCTGCAAAATATGGGTCATAGATCCTGCCCAAATGCATCAAGGGATGGTTCACCCTTAGTGTATACTTTAATCTGGCACAAAACATTGACCTCACTGATTTTTAAGGCAACAGCTTCTCATTAGCTTTAGGGTAAAGCAGAAATCTCTCAACCTGGCATGGAAGTCCTTTTCATGGTGAGGTCCCACAATGCCTTTCCTGCCTTGCACGGCACCGTGCCTTTCACTGGGCCAGCGTTCCTATAATCTTTCTAGTGAAGACAAATCAAAGTCCAAAGTAAGTCTCCAAAAACTCTTCTGGGTTTTGCTTTTCTACCATTGCTGGGCTCTTCCTGTAGGCTAAACTCTAGTTAAACATTTTACAGACTTATTAAATAAGCCCCTCACCATAACCTGAGCACTGGGTGGGGGCTCCCTCCTCCTCTTCCCATCACCCTCATTAACCCACTCTGCCTACTATTCAATGATCTCTCCAAGGTGTGTCTTCCCTAGACTTGCAGCTGGCTATGGTTGGAAGCCATGTCTTATTTATCTTGGATTTCCTCAGCCCAGGACAGGGGACATACTTTTGTTCAGTGAATATCACTTAAAGCCCCTGAGGGTTTGGTCTCTGGCTAGCTTTTCAGCATCACTTCGTCTCATCTGTTCATTCTGCCTGCCTCTGCCCCAACTCCCCACTGAATCCAGTGATACCAATCTCTTGGTTATGCATTGAATTGCTCTCCCTTCCCATACCTTCAAATTCATATGCTGCACTGCTAACCCCCCAAAACTGATTGTGCCTTTTTTGGAGATCGCGTATTTCCAAGGATAAGCTAGTTTTAGATGAGGCCCTATGAGTGGGCCCTAATCCCATATGACTGGTGTCCTTATAAAAAGGGGAAATTTGATTACAGAGGGAAAGCTATGTGGGGACACAGGAGGAAGATGGCCACAAACCATGGAGAGAGTCCTGGATGATTCTTTCTTTAGCCCTCAGGAGGAGCCAACCCACTCACTTAGACCTGGACTTGGGCCTCCAGAACTGTGAGGCAATCAGCCTCCACTGTGAGTCCCCCAGGCTGTGGTACTTCACTGTGGCGGTACGGGCAAACTGACACGCCCTCATAGTTCTCAGATGATGACCCAGCTTCTTCCCGGATCCTTTGCATATGCTGTTCCCTTTGCCTGGAATGTCCTTCCACATCATTGGTGTAAGAAGCTCAACTTCTGTTGAGCACTGCTGCGTGGATGGTTCTGTGCTAAGTTTCCATGCATTACCTCCCTTAAGGCTCATAGCAACACGGTGTCTGGAAGTTGCTTCTCATAAAAGGAAGTATTGCATGTGCTGGCTGGCCTGTTCTGATATTGTAAGTGGAATTCGCCTGGATGGACCAAAGAAAGCAGAGAAGGAATTTCACGCCATGCCAGTGACTGCACTGAAGGCACTGGTCAAAGGGCAGGCCCTCCTTGGGTGCCATACCCCTGGCAGCATGACACCAAGAGGATCTCTTGGTCACCTTATATTGGATGGGGTGGGACTTCCAATATTAGTAAGAAAAATAATTTTGGTAACTTAAAGGAAGCCATTGTGGAAAGAAAATCTGTTTGTGACGCCCAGTTTGACTCTTAACTCACGTGAGACTAGGGTGTCTGTCAGAAGGGAAGTGGATGACTTAGTGCATGTCAAGCGCTTGGAGTGGTGCTGGGCACGTAGTGAGCACTAGGTAACTGCTGGCTGTTATTTTGTCTATTAGTCTAAAACTCCTCAGCTAGGGGAATGTGTCACAAATACAAATGTTGGCTTCTACCTTGTACGTGGGAGCTGATCCTATGAAGTTTATGGATCTCCATTATCTACTGCAAGGACTGTTTTCTAGAATATTACAGCAAGTAAAGGAAGGTGACACAATACCAGCCACTTCCTGCCCAGGTCCCAAATCTGTGGCTACAAACTTTGTGACCTGGCTCCCATGAAAAGTGAACATTTCAGTTCTTACGCGGGCTCCTTAACAGAGCTGTGTGGGGACTGCCCCCACCCAGCCCCCATCTTATGCAGTGACTTATTTAAGGGCCAAGTGTCTTGATGATGAAAACAATAATAATGGAGGGATGTTATCATCTTCAGTACTTACTGGGGAAGCATCAAAGGTCAGCAAAAGGACATTGCTTTCCACATCATATTTAGGAGATTCCCAGATTTGTTGAAGGTGTAAATAAAAAGTATGATATCATAGATCAAAAGAAAAGCATGAGGCCAAGGAGATAGTAGGCACTTAATAACAAAAATAAAAACTTATTGGAAGATCAGAATTTATTACAAGCTTTGAAGGATGAAGAAAGACTAGTGAGTACACACAACTGTTGAAACATTCCTTCTTGACAAGGGCAAACTTGAAAGCTTCCCTTTCACTCTTAGTGGCACCACCGTGTACTGTAACATAATTATTGGAAGGCAGGGAAAAAACAAATTCTGAACATGCAGCAAGTAGCCACCTTAGAAGCAAGATACTTCTTGACTTCTGGACTCTAATCAAGCTCTTTTTCGCTGTAAGGCCCCTGACTTCCAGTGGACATGAGAGTGATGGGCAGAAACAGTATGGCTTTGGCAGGGAGTGGAGAGCAGAAGAGCCAACGTTTGGGAGGTCCTCGTGGTCCCTTGGCTCAGAGGAGATTTGCCTCATCTCGAAAAGTAGATCTGAGCTGAATAAGAGGAACTGAATAAACAGCAAGTGCAAAACAAAGGACCTATAAGTATCCTTTAGCTTCAGCATATTTTCAAGACATTTCAACCACCCCAGAAGCACACCGCGGTTTTAATGCATAACAGCGGACTCTGATGATACCAGGGCGTCCAGCGGACTTCTGGTCACAGGGAAGGAAAGGATGAGGGCAGAAGAGAGGGTAGGGGCAGGTCATTGTGGCCATTCTCTCATTTTTCCAAAGATTAATGGAAGGGATTCTGCTGACCATCTGCAAAAAGTACAGTTACTCTGTAGGGCAGGCTGACCTGCCAGTCCTAAATATAATGGTTTGCAACAATTTCCTGCTTGAAGTACTAAACAAGTGCTATGTTTGCGTTTAGTTTTCCTCTCTCACACTGCCTCCAGGGCACCTCTGCTTATTTAGGCTGCCAGGATTTGGGGCAAGTGGCCAGTGGCATTCACAATTTAGGCCCCAGTGAAGAAATTGCCATACATCTTTCTATGGTTCTCATTGTTGCGTAAATTCATTCTCCTTAAAGATGTCCCCACAGACTGCGATGACACACAGTTTTCAGCACTAAGCCGACATTGAAGTCTTCCTCCAAAACTTATTTTTGTAGGAGCTGGAGTGCATCAAGGACACAGGCTTTGCTAGAATGACTGTGTTCTGTGCCTTCTCCACTGTCACATTTTTGTCTCCAAGGGAGCTGTGTTTGGCATGAGCACTTTGCTAGTAACACATCTCTCCCTTGCAGCCTTCAGCTTGTCAAGGGCAATCAGAGATGCCGGACATTCTTTAGCTCAAGCTCCAGAGACAGCCTCATCCTTTTGCAACTGGAGAAACTTCTAAATATGCTCTTGATACTCAACTTGATGCTCTCTCTTCTCCTACTGCAGCCCCTCCCCACATCAGCCCACTGTGTTGCAAGGTCTTCCTGAAGATTTTTACCGGCCACTTTCTCGAGGGAGTGGCAGCCTGGCTTATGTTGAGTGTGTTTGTGTTATTTTGGTTTGTCTGTAGGTGGCTGTGAACACTACAAGCCAAATCCACACTTCTCCCTTTTCTACAAACTCAGTCACAGCAAAACAAAAAGACACGTCCATTGAGCAACATACCATGTGTTTGGTTCATGTGAAGAAAAAAGGAAAATCAAGAAATGGTCAATGTTTTCTCTCCTGGGTGATGAGTGGATGTTTATTCCCCCAAATCAGTTCTTGGATTTTTTTGCGGGGGTGGGATTCTGTTTTTACCTTTGCTAAGAGGGAAGATGAAACATAAGCTGGGAAGTGTGATTATAAACTAGTGACACTGGTGCCAGAAACATAACAGGAGAGTGTTTTTTGTCTGTAGCTATACCTCACATGTGGTCTCTAAAACATGGAGTCCAATGCAAGGACCCTGATGGGCTCGGGCAGGGAAGGCAGGGACCTGGACATTCCCTGGCAGATGGTTCCACGTGATATGTGTGTGGTGAGCTCTCTGAAGTATGGGACACTTGCCTCACTTGGAGAGGATTATGAAACCAGTGTGGAGGTGACTCAATGTGATGGGCGGTAGCTTCAATTGATGGGCAGCTCCGAGCTGCCCCGGAAGGCTTCCTCGTGCTCCCGGAAAGTACTACATTGCCGTTCTGGGGAGACGCTTCACCCTCAGGAGCAAGGGATTGTGCAATGGGGGTGTCCTGTCTTGGTTGAGGACGGCTGGGTGATGGCAGCTGGCGGGATGGCTATGCTGTCTTGGAAGAGGTTAAGGAATTCAGAGAGGCCAAGGCTGGCAGTCTCTCTGGCTAGGGAGATGAAATTAAAAAGTTGGATTATTTGCAAGCTTCTTCAAGGTGAGGCTGATTAAACAATGGCAGGTGGGGAATGTCTTTGGGTCTGGGGAGTAAAATATGTAAAAGTGAATTGGATTCACCTTTCCTGGTTAATTTTAATGGATGTGTTCCTGCTGGTCTGTCGGGCTTCATCAGATGGTGCCATTCTGGCCTTAGCCAGTATTGGTGCATCAGGAATCTCAGATTATATCCAGTATCACACTCCTAGAATTTCTGCTTTCTGTCATGTCCAATTTAAGCTCTTTTGGGAGATTTTGTTTTATAAGGGTCCCCCAGGAGGACCCAACAGTGGTTCCATTGAATCGGCAATTGAGACTGGCTTTTCATCTCCATCTTTTATCATATCCTCAACAAACCAGTAAATGCAAGCGTTTCACTGCGTTCTGTGAGCTGTTCTAGCAAATGACTGATGCTGAGGAGGTGGGTTGTAGGAACTGGGACTTACAGCACAGGGGACAACTTGGGATTTGCAGTTGTCATCTGAAGTGGGGGCGATCTTGTGGGGCTGAGCCCTTAACCTGTGGGGTCTGCACTGACTCCCATTAGTGTCACATTGAATTGAATTATAGGACACCTGCTGCGGTCACACAAAAATAACTGCTTGGTTGGGGAAAGTCCACACAGCCGGTGTCAGAAGTATTGTGTGGTAGCAGTGCAAGAGTAATGTTTTCACTGCCATTACCCCTTGGGCTGGGTGGCCCTCTGGTCACCAAGAGGAAACTCAGTTGTTCAGCACAATGGGACAGGAGGAGTATGCCTGGAACCCCAAGGATACTCTGGGTTGCCCCTCAGTACTTCCATGCCTGTTGGAAAACTACAGCAGCCAACAAAATGGAGGGTCACTGGAGATCCAGACCCCTTTGGAATGAAGGGTTGAGTGACTGCATCCAAGAACTTCAACAAGCGAATGCCTTGGCTGCGGACACAGGAAGCGTAGGAGCGTGGGTCATGGAGGAAGGAAGGTAACTGGTTACCATCCGTACTAACCAGTTAGAGAGAGGAGGGCTGTAAACCAGGCATCTGTTCTCATGTGCTCTTTGTGTGTATATGAGTGTGTGCATACATATTAATATATTTTTTTCTTCTTTTTCCTCTTTATGATTTTGATTACAGAGATTAATTTACAGTTTAGTCTTTAGGTGACACCCTATTGAGACATGAATGTGATTGACTTTGAGAAATTATCACCTGTCTCTTATCTGCATCTTCTAGCTCTGCTGCTTTTTTCCCTCCCTTCCTGCCTGGTGCTGAATGGATCAGGGTTTCTTTTACATCTTTATTTCCCCCTCTAATTGTTTGGAAAGTATACATTCTATTTGTATTATGCTGAAGACATTCACTAATTTTTAGCATGTGTACTTGATCTTATGTTTTCCTAGAGGTGATTTATATTTCTATTCTATTCTTGAACAGGTCAAAAATGTTTTAGCCCCTTGCTTCTGAACTCTCCTTTCATGATATTGTCGTTTATTATATTGGATCCATCCTGATTTTAAGCACTTCTCAGTTAGCTGTTATTATTATCTGTACCAGTCAATAACTATCTAGGTTCAGCAGTGCATTTTACAGATCTCTTTAGCCAACGTCATTTCTTGGGATTTTCATCTTTCCTTTTCCATTCTATTTCCTTCTTTCCGAAGTACACTTTTTAGTAATTTTTTTCAGCAAGATTCTGTGTGCACTCAATTCTCTTAGACTTTGCATGTTTGGAATTGTCTTTATTTAGTTTTTAATTTCGGATGACCCTAGAAGTTGGACTTCTGTGATGACAACTGTTTACCCCTGAGTATTTAAAAGATACTATTCATGGCCTCTGGCATCTGCTCTTGCTTCTTAGAAATCCCTGTTAGTTTAATTACTATCCCTTTGCAGCTCACCTGTATTGTTTCCTTTTAGGTAACTTGCAGATTTTCCTCTTTACCTTTGATATTCTGCAGTTTTATTACCATGTACTTTTGTGCTTTTATTTATTGTGCCCTAGATTCAGTCTACTTAGGCAATTTAAAGACTCATGTTTTTCTTCTCTTTTGGAAAAAACTCAGCTTTTATCTCTGAATATTGCCTCTCCTTTTTTTCTTTTATCTCTTTGTTCTAGGTCTCTGATCATGTTGGCCTTTTTCATTCCACCCTTGTGCTCTTATACGTCACATTTTACCTTTCTGCACTCCATTCTAAGTGATTTCCTTCATACTATATTCAAATTCAATTCTCTTCAATTGTATATAACTTGCTATTAAACCTACCTGTTGAGACTTAATTTCCATGCTTTTTGCTTAATTTGTATAAGTTCTGCTTGAGTTTTGGGGGAGAGGTTAATTTATCTCCCCACCTCCCCCACCATCTTCATTCCTTATGGCTTATATTTCTTTCTTTATTCCTAAATATTTGAAATATTTGTAGAATCTGTTTCAATTATTTTATTGCCTCTAGTTCTCTATGTGCAAATATTCCCATTTATTGTGTTTGATAACTGCCTCTTTTGGTAGTCTGTTTCCTAATGTCATTTGAATTCTGAACTCACTTTTTAGGAGGCTTGTTTTTCATGGGACACTATTGCTTATGGAAATACTCCTATGGAGCCCCTAGTAAAGCAACGAGAGGCATCTTTAAGCAGATGCCTCAGCTAGCTTCTTATTAGCCAGAATAGAGCCACATTTCTATTCCTGGGCCAGCAAATTCAAGGAGGAGAGAATTACCTTCCCCTCAGTCAAGTCCACCCCCAGTCAAGCTGAGGGTGGTTCAACTTCCCCTTAACAACACAGGCTGAGGGGAGGAGTGGATACCCAAATAAAACCAGGGTTCCACTAGAAAGGAAGAAAAGGGATATGTAACTCAAAACTGTAACACTCCCAGAGATTTCAAATTTGCAAAGAATCACTTAAGAGTTAACAAGCCAGTGGAGAAATTCTTCAAGGGTTGCGGAAGGGAAAGATAGAAAAAGAATAATTAAAAACAAAAACAAGCACAGTAAGGGCCAATTTTGGTGGAGATTCATTTATTACTTTCTCCAGAAATGCCTCACATTTTTGTGAAAGGCAGTGTTGGCTTTTGTTGCTGGCTATGGAGTAGGGACTATACATTCTGCATTCTTCTATATTCCACATTCCACGATACGGTCTACATTCTTTTGTTTTTTCCCCCCCTTCTGTTTACAGGAAAAAAACAAGTATAAAAGCAAATCAACAGAGAAAATATACATGAAATAACCTCTCAATTTCCAATCTGACAAAAAACAAAAATTTAGCATTAACACTAATCTGAATTAATCTGTGAGTACACTGTGATCCTTGGAAGGGTTCAAAGACATTGAAGGAAAGGAAAAACTGTATTCACATGATTGATGCAGAGCTCTGCTTTGCCCCTGGTCACGCACATAGTAGTTAAGTAACATGACAGGAGCAGAGTGTTTGCCTCCTGGTTCCAGCGCTATCACAGCTTCATAACTTTGGCACCTGCTCCTTTGTGGTTTGGCAAGCAAAGCCTGGACAGCAGTAACAGATCCAACTACGTGGGGCTACAGATGTCTGAAGATTTGCTAAGACCCGTCCACATTCCTCTGTTCAATCTGTATTTGATGAGAGCCCGCCACATGTCAGGAGCTATGCCTGGTGTTGATGTGTTAAGGAATAAACAAAGTCTACCTTCTTTGGAGCTCACTGGAGATAAAAAGATTATATCAGACTACATATTCTTAAATCTACAGATATTTGAATTCTTTATCACTCAGGAGATATTTGTCACCTTATTAAAAAGTAAAAGCAACACCTATCATAGTAATAGGTGCTAAAATATCCCAAATTCAACATTCTAGATATCTAGGCTCTCTACTTGTGCAAATTGTTCCTGCGATTCAGTCATCACCTATCCAATTGAGGTTAGATAAGGAGGCAGAGAAGACCTCTCTGCAAAGACCACAGTCAAGCTGAAACCTGAAGGCTTAACAGAAGAAAGGTGGCATTGGTGGGAGGAAAGCTAGGAGTTGACTGAGGAAGAAGAATGTTCCAGAGAGAGGAGCAGCATATGCAAAGAAACTAAGAAGGGGACCAGCTTAGTCCTTTCTTGAAAGAAAGCCACTGGTGCCACAGCCTCCGTGCCTCTCAGCCCCCTCTAGCGCTCCCATCTCCCACTTGGGAGGCTGGCTTTCTCCACAGCCTCTCTCTTGCTTGTGCCCTATCTCCTTTTATTACTTTCATCCCTTGCATCCTTTCTTGTATCCCCTCACTTCATGCCTTTTCCATCTTCATTCATTTCATCCCTGAATTAAAGCCGGTCTGGAATTTGGCTGTTTTCTGGCTATGATGTTACTGTTTAAACCTTGAAATTCAGGGAGTCTGTGAACATGCTTGGAATCCTTGCTAGTTTTCCTGTAAACCAACTTTTAAGAACCACAATATAAACCTGGAACAATCTCATATATAAACCCTATGAAAGAATCAGCATTCGTTCATCATGGCAGAGTTTGCATGGTGGGCTGTACACATACTGTCTCATATAATCCAGTCCTAAATTGCCAGGGAGATGCTCTCATGAGGAGACCAAGGTTGCAGGAAAGTCTTTGCTAAAATCTAAAAGCTTATACCTGGTAAAGCTGAGACTGAAACACAGGTCTTCTGTCTCCAAATCACTTCTTTGCCTTTTGCACAGACAATACCATTGCCCTGAATATAGACTGCAGGTTTAACTTTAAGAACTACCGGGCACCTTATGCAAAGCTTATGTTGAATAGGATTCAGAGGCTCAAATAATTTTTGAGATTGGAACTTTTAAAAAAATTTTAGATCAGCTACCTTATTTATCCACTGCCCCCGTAGAATTAGGGTCATTTCTAAATTGTTTCATTTGTTCAAATGGCTTTTTGTTCAGTTAATTCTCTGGATTTTCTAGGTCAGGAGTTGACAGACTTTCTCTGTAAGTGGCCAGATAGTAAATACTTTTGGCTTTGTGCAATTGCTCAACTCTGCCACTGTAGCATGCAAGCAACTATAGATGATGTATAAAGGAAGGAGTGGAGCTGTGCTCCAACAAAACTTTATTTATAAAAGCAAGCAGCCGACTGGATTTGGCCCCCATGTAGTAGTTTGTCAACCCTTGTTTAAGATAAATGATCTAGATATTTATTCCTCACAGCAGTTAGGATTTTTCCACTTTTAATAACAAAGACCCCCAAATGACTGTGGCTTAAGCAAGAGGCATGTTTCTTTCTCTCTCTTAAAATGCTCAGACATGGGAAGCCCCAGGCTGGTGGTCCCAGGCAGCTCTCCTCTGGGAAGTCCTCACGGGTCCAGTGGGCTCACCACTCACCATCCCTAGGATGTGGCCTCATTCTTAGGTTTGAGATGACAGAATCCAGTCCGAGGGGTAAGATGGGAGAAAGAGGAGTTGGTAGAAAGGCACATGCTGACTGACCCTAAAGGAAAGTTCAGGAGCTATAGCTTGACACTTCCTCTTTCATCCCATTGGCCAGATTTAGTCACATGGCTACTAGCTTAGTTACAAGAGAGTCTGGGAAATAGGATTTTCATTCTGGGTGGTCATGTGCTTGACTTGAAATTCTATTACTGTGAAAGAAAGGGAAACTGGATACTGGGAGAATCTGTCCCTGCCACATACCTGTCACTTCATTTTCTAGTTGAACTTCATTTGTGTTATTGTTAATATAGTATTGAAGAGTCAGCACCCTTGTTTGTCTTTAATAGGAATTCTGCTATTGTTTCATTTTTAGTTATGATTATAGTTTTCCAGTAGAGATCCTTTATTAATTTAAGGAAGTTTTTTCAATTTTTAGCTCACTAATTATTTTTAATCAGGACTGAATAGGCCTTATGATCTGATAAGACAGGCCTGGCTGTCCTCTTCTTCATGTACTTTACAAGAATAATATTAAGACTATCTGAACTTTTCAGGGCAGAATTCCCTATGTAGTTGAGTCAGGCCTTCTCTGTTCTCTAGGGACAGCTGGCCATGCTGCCAGGGAATCAATCTTAGGGATTCCACCCTGGGGGAAGCCAAAGATGCCTTTATATGGAATCACCTTTCTGGTTTTCTGCAGAGCCCCTGCTCTGTCAGACTTATTTGGAGCTTATGTAATATAATGTTTTTCTATTTTCCTGTGCTATAAACTCTAAAATATTCCACTGTGCTTAGTGACCAGTCGCCCTGGGCATCCTTCTCCCTGTTTGGATAGGCTTGTCTCAGTGTATGTTGGGAGAATTTATTGTTTGCTGTAAGCATAAAACCTAATCCCATACTCCTTGTTGAAATCAGAGTCTACAGCCCCTCGGCCTAAGGACTCCAAATCCTTGGTAGATGGTCTTCTGGAAACCACCTGCTAGAACAGCTCCTTCCTCTCTGACCTGGTCAGCCTTCTGTGCCACTGGATTTGACCCGGACCAGTTTGCCCTGCCTTCTCTTGAGCACTTGGAAGAGATCTGGATTCGTTTTTTTCTGGGCCTATGGCACCTACTTGCCCCTGCCTAGAGGAACTGCTTCCTATGGTCTGGCCTTGATGCCAGGCCCTTCCTGTGTGAGGGAGTCCTGTGTCTGGTGTCCTAGAGCAGCTCTGACCTGTGGGCCATTCGCATCCACGTTAAGTATTCCCTTTGCTCCTAGACTGCTGTAAAGTACATTCACCATCAGTTCAAGCCTTAAGAGCCCCACATACAGGTCTTCACACATCTCTCCTCCCTTAACATGACCACCTATTCCATAAGCCTGTGTCCTGGGAGGAAGGAGCTGTGGCTGGGGCACAGGTGGCCCACAGAGGGCATGGAGCAGGAATAAGAAATGAAGCTTCAGGTGGTCCTAAGCCACAGAGGTACTCAAGATGTTCATTTCCCACAGCATAACTGGGCCTCTCCTGACTGATATGGAAAGTTCAACAAATTCTTTTTTTGCAAGACTTCTCAGACCCTCTGAAAGACTGCTGTGATGTGTGGCTCTCCAAGGTGGGATGAGGTGTACTGCTTTCCCAGGCTTAATGCCCAATGCAGTCTTAACTAAAGCATCTGCTGGGACTTGGACTGCAGTTCCAAAGATGGCAAACAGAATAATGGTTGTTCATGTGTCTCCAATTCATTTGAAAGCCCCTCAGTGTGCACCCAAGGCCCAGCGCGGTGTCTGGCACAGAGCTAGGTTCAAGAAAAGCTTGTTGATAATAAAAGACATTAATCTATCCCTGCCACCTTCATGCACACCCAGGGATGATTCACTTATTTATGTGCAATATCAGCTTCTTGCTTTGGGAATCGAGGGAAGTACTTCATGTCTTCTGTTTAAGTCCATGAGATCTCGTCTGGTTCACAGCACTACTGCTGACCTCTAGGGGGCTTCCTCTCCGGGGCAGCGCTGGCAGGCAGAGTGCTGGGTGAGGAGCTGATTCCCAGCAGAGCTGAGGAACATAAATGAATGGGATCCCAGTGGCGACCACTGGTCAGGAGCCGCCATGCAGCAGAGATGCCGAGCAAAGGCCAGTGCTGGCGAGAAACTTTCCCCAGGCCAAAGGCTGCTAGAACGCTGTTGAAGCTCTTCAGTTAATGTGGTAGCTGGGGGGAAATGGCACTGCACTGGGACCATTTGTTCTCAGAAAGGATGGCAGGAGCGATAGATGCCGGAGTGCAGAGGAGAAGGGAGTGTGGCTGCTGGAACATGTCTGCCCCCAGTGAATGCTGATGCTGGAAGGGGGGACCAGTCAGAGACATCGGGGCCTGTCATTTCCTGCCTCGGAGCTGAGGGGAGCAGCACCTGAGTAATAGCAGGACAGCCCACCCTGGGCAAGTGGGAGGACAGGAAAAGTCAGACCGCGGAGTGGGCTCCTCGCGGCCAGCCAGCGGCCTCTGTCCTTTCACTGGAGGGGGCTCAGGAGGCCGGGGGAGGAGGGCGCGCTGGGTGTGAAGGTGACGGCCTACCGTGGTTTCTGTGGTAAGCCGTGGGTTTTCCAGGCCTCCCGATTTCAGCGCCCACCCCACTGAGGGCACCCACCCCCAGCCCTCCTGCTCAGACGCAGCCTCTCTACCACCGCCTGGCCTCCCTGGGCAAGTGGACGTTTGGCCCCTTCTCCCGGAAAAGGAAGAACACTTCTCAAGCTGGATTTGATTTGTGAGAGAGAATGGAAAAATAAACAAATAGCACTAGGCCAATGAATGCAGGCATTTTGTTGGGTTGGTGTTTGTTGGGCACTTTGAGCCTGGTGCGGCCATAAACATTTTCCAGGCGTCGGCTCTGCCAGCCTTCCCACCAGGGCTGTGTGAAGGCTCGCCTTCTGCAGAGGAGGCAAGGGCGCCCCCCATGGCTGAGATGGGGCTGAACTCAGGTCCAGGGGCAACCTCAGCCCTTGCTCTTTATCATGGTGCTGCCCTGACGGCGATTCTGAAAGGTTCTGGCTGAAATAGCCTTCCAGGAGCTAAATATGCCTACATTTCTGCAATAAATGGTCAGCATTTCTCCATTTATGCTGTGAAGCTTTGTCCAAGATGAGTAAGGCCCAGGGTGAAGCCCTGAAATGGAGTACACGGGGTGTTCTGGAAACTGTACATAGCCTCCCACATAGTGGGGTGAGGGTGGGGGCTGGAGACATACCTCAGACCAGAGAGGAAAGTTCTCTGTGTCATACAAAGCTGGTGGGCTTGGTGCAGAAGGCACCGATGTGATTGACAGTGTGATGTGATTGACAGTTTCATTGACCCTGAGGATTGGAAGTGATGGGAGAGAGGTGAAGAGGGGGCCTGATGGGGTCAGGGCCTCTGAGCGAGGGTCAGGAGGGCGAAACGGGGTGGGGTAGTCAGGGGGCCAGTGCTGTCATCTGCAGGTGAGGACAAGGGCCTGGAAGGAGCGCAGGCCGAGGGTCAGTACGCGGCCTCAGTCACTGAATGGACTTGGGGGAAGAAGTAGAGGAGGACATTATGGCTTCAACCTGGGCCACACTGTTCGGCCCCTCCCTCAAGAGGGCACCCTGTCTCGGCCATCTGGTGCACACCCCTGAGGTGAGTTTTGAGGAAGGCATCATCTAAGTGGAGGGTGACGGCCCTGAAGTTTCTCTGTGTCCCTGGCTCATCTCTAGTATTCATCTCTCTAGTGCAAATCTGCAAGAATCCGCCCTGGGGAGAAGCTGGTGGAGGGATGGTGGGATTCAGCTGGCAGAATGGCCTTAGCTTTCCTTTTTGTCCTATTCTCTGTCCCCCTGCTTACCCGGGACAGCATTCTGGGGCTCACTGTTTGGCAGAAAGAAGGAACAATCGGCACTTAGTGAAAATAAAGAAAGACCTGCAATGAAGAAACATTAGTGTGGGGCAACTGAAGGATAAAATCTCTTCTAGGACATTTGAATCACCAAGAATGAAGTGATGCTTTTAGAGAACATGTGGGCTATAAAATGAGGCGGAGGGAAGGCAAATTTAAATGACCTCTTTAGTTAGAGTCCTTTGGTAGAATTGGGGTATAGCCTCCTGGGAGCAGTTGTTTATTTTATCATTTTCCCTTAAATTTTGTTTTGTAATTTTTCCACTAGTTATATCAAGAAATCCTAGTCCAAATCAACTATGACACATGCAGGCCCAGACCTCTGAGGTCCCCATGTAGCAGCCCAAAGCATAGGCTCAGGTGCAGGCCAATCTGGGTCCAAATCCCACCTTCACTGCTTAGTCATGTGTGATTCTAGGTGAGGAAGTAGCCCAAGCATGGGTTTCCCCCATATTGAAACTGAGACTATGAATATTGATGATGGATCAAATTACATAAATAATATAGAAATGCTAGCACGTGCCTGGCACATAAGGGACACAGAATAAAAAGCATGTATTGTATCATGCGGTCCACAGCTGCCAAACATGCGTTCGGTAGCACTGGCACACTGGTAACACACAAAAGCTTTCGTGGCCCAGAAGAGGGTCTTGGTTTCCCTCTGGAGACAGCGGTGGGCAGCCAGTGTTCACTGCGTTCACGAAACAGAGTGGGCCAAGGTCTATGCAGTGCAGAACTGGATACCTGGCAGGGCCCATTCCAGGTCATGCTTTAACAGTACAGTAGGAGACATAGAGTCTTCAAGAGAGCCCACAGCCCTTCCCAGCTAAACCCAGCCTGTCACACCTGTGCGCCACAGGAAGTAGTCCCTTTGTTTACGCTGGTCTAGTAACTGCCCAGATCCACTAGGGGGAAAGTGGCCTGGCAGGGACCTGTCATGGGGGGTTCCCTGCTGCAAAAAAGGCTGAGGGAGACACATGCTGAACCTCTGAGATAGGAAAAGTCCCTTCTCTCTCTCTCTCTCTCCTTGCTCTAGGAGTTAGTCTAATAATGTTCCTGAGGGGAAGAAGTTGTCCCAAGGGTCTTGCTTTCCTTTTTTTCCTTTTAAATGTAACCCTATCCCTGTCAGCCCTCCCTAAGTTGGTCACCAAGAGGGCAGCAGAGAGAACCATGAAGCCCCTTTCTGTCCACACTGGGGGAACGGGTGTCCATCCAAATGTCAACTTTCCCTCAACCTTCCATTTAGGAGTTCCTGTAAAAAACACACCAGAGCAAGGGAATACATGATTAAAAGACCAAAGAAATTACGGGAATTTGGAAGTAGGTATACCTCCCTACCCCCAACCAAACACACACTGTCTTAAAAATTCACTCCATTTTAGTTTTCAAATCAATATTTAAGGAAAAGTATTGATATCTGTTGAGCACCAAGGACTTAGCATATTAACAGTAAGTCCTTACTAACAACCTGCAAGGGAGTGTGAGCAGCTCATTTTGCAGGTGAGGGAACATGCACCCTCGTGTACAGAGCTCGGAAATGGCAGACAATCCAGCACCTGTCAATCAGCACTCTTCTCCCAGCTGAAGAGGATAAAGTAAGTTGTGTGCTTTACAAAAAGGATTTTAACATTCTAGTTAGCATGAAAAAACAGAACTGTGAAAGGACAGGGTTTTTAGTGAATTTCATTTGGATTTATTGTAACTAACATGACTTAGCCAACTTTTCTTTCTGAGAAAAGGATAAAATTAGGATCTACTGCTAGCAAACTTATACACATATATGTATCTGCACCTGGCAACTCAGTCTCTGATGTTGCCAGACATTGCTAGGTAACTTGCAGAAATGTAATCGTAGAGACCAGATAGGGAACTGCAAGTTCAGCCTGCTGAGTCATGTCGCCATGTGGCCACCTGTCAGCTGTGCCACTGTGCCCATGTATCCAGGTATGCGTGAAAATCACTTAAGTGTCCTTCAGTTCCTCTCCCGCCTCTGCTTTGTTCCTACAGTCACTAGATATGTTTATTTTATATATTTTGTTTTCAGAAAGGGGTGATTTTTTAAATACAGGAAAAAAATACACATAAGAAAAAAGCAATCACCCATAGTGTCACTATCCAAAGATAACTCTTCCAATTTCTATGGCTATATATTTTATTTTGGTAGATGGTAGATAGTAGAGCCTGTCTTTCTGTTATTTATTTACAAACTTGCCTTGGCTTTCCTTGCACATTTAAGAATTTAAGAATTAAAAAACTAATAATTTAAGAATCAGTTCTACTAAAAAAATCTTCTGGGGATTTTGATAGGCACACAATTATACAGTAATTTTTTGGGGAAATGCCAACTTTACAATTAAGTCTTCCCATTCATGAATACAGTAGAGCTCTCCAGTATTCACATCTCTTTTATTTCATATTTAATTAAAACTTCCTCTATAAGCATCTTGGACATTTTTCTTTTATTTTAATGAGTTTGTTTGCTATTACAAGCCAGGTATTTTCTTTATTTTATTTTTACATTTTAAAACTTTTGTTTATTTTCAACTTTTGAATTTCTTTATTTTTTTCTGCTCATCAGGATATATTTTAATTTTGCTTTTCTATGTTTTTGAGTCAAATTGTTGATTGATGTATTGTGACTATCTCTTATTTTCTAATAATTGCACTTAGGATGTAAAATATTGTATAATGTTGACCATTTAAAATTTTTATATCTCATAGTAAAACAAGAGATCCCATTTAAAAGTAGTAAATGTATTTTAATAATATGGTTGGAAATTTTATGACAGTTACACTTAAAGATTTTGAAAACTGGGAGCGTGAACAGGGTAAAGGTAAAATTTGTATATATGCAATTATCTGCAGCTGAAAGAAGTTAAGGTAGAAGTTTCACAATGATCTAGGCTGGTGCATATCAATTGTGCAATGACATCCATCATGAGACTCTTTTTGTTTCTATGAAAATCACTAGTGTTGCATCAGCTCCATATTAAGTAATTACAACTTGATCTATTCTGGGGCTAAAACAAGGTTGTCATTTCTCCTTTGATGGTATTTTCTTTGAATTACTATTTCATAATCCTTTAGCCTATTATGATTTGACTGGGTTTGGAAGAAGCCAATAATAGAAGATAACTGATTGTATTTCACTGAAATTTTAATGTTGCCCAAATTAGAACCATTTTGTTATAATAAAAAATTAAAATGTTAAAAAATGTAAATCTCTTATCAATATTAATTATATTCATTTTTGTTATAAGCACTTCATGCACTTATTAAGTATTAAAATATATGATCCTGATTTTATTATTTTTATTCATTGCATATAAAATTGGTTACAATATGTAGAAAGTAGTTTTTGAAGTAATTGAAATTTGTTCCTGTCTTAGAAATGCAAATGGAATAGATTTTTAGGTTCTAATAAAATTCTCAATGCTTGAATTCAATACTTAGAAAAGGGAAAAATCTTTGGAATTCCATGAATTAAAAAAAAATGTATATTTAACAATATATTTAAACCTATTCAAAGTGTAACAGTAACTTCCCATGAGCCAATTCTCAAACAGTGGGAAAATACTACAGTTATATTTAGAAACTCTTGTTTACTTATATTAATCTATCCCTTTACTTATTTACTTATTTAAAGTTATACTTTTGTTTTACTCATTACAGACAATTTGAAATGACAGCTAAACATAAAGAGAATAAGCTTGTGAGTAACTAGTGGAATTTTGTAGAGATTTTGGGAGTGACTTCTCTCTTTGGGGATATAAACTTGCCAATTTACAATTCCATCCTTGGCCTGGGGCAGGTGCTCTCCATAAGCCTGTGGTAAACGGTCTGTAGAGAGGATCAACACGAGCAGGATTCCTCTTAGGCTGATGCTAGCCTGCCCTTCCTCTGTCCTTTTCCCATGCTATGTCTCGCCTTTAACGAGTCTTTCCACAGGAATTTTTGTCTCGTCTCTGTCAAGCCGCCCTGCATAAGAGCCTGGGCTCTGGGTCTGGTTTGCAAGGGCTTAAATGCCAGCATTCTTACTTAACATTAGTGGGACACCTGGCAAGCCTTCTAACCTCTCCTGGTGTCCTCATCTTTAAGATGAGTAAAATAACAGCACCCATGCAGGACTTAGTCATCAGTCCCATCTTCTTTTCCCTGCAGTAGTATATACATCCATGCCCTGACATGGCCTCCTGGTGGGCAGAGTGAACATCCCTGACCCTTGACTTTGGGCTTGGCCATTGGACTTGTTCAGACAATAGGATGTTGGTGTTAATGAGGCAAGCAGAGGCTGGAAGCATGCTTGTGAGGTTGGATGTGACCTTTTGCACCTCTGCCGTCACCGTTAGAGGCACGTGCACTGAGAGTCCTGCAGGTCCCAGAAGAATAAGAGACACTGCGGACCACCTGAACTTAACTTGTGCCCAACTGAGCTGAACTAGATCAGCCAAATGCTAGAAGACCTGACGACCTATGAGCAAGAAGGAAATGCTTGTTTGTGTAATCCACTGTGTTTTGAGATGATCTGTGTCATTTTTGTGACATTAGCTGACTAAAATAGTACCTGTTGTATAGGGTAAGAGTAAAAACTTAGGTACTATATGTAAAAGACTTCAGAGTTTTATGAGTAACTGCTCAGTAAGTAACCACTCAACAGTAACCACTCAGTGGGTTTTTGGTCTGTTTCCAGCCTCTGTGTCATAGCCTGGCTCTCTAACTGCCTCCTTCCACTGGGCTGATTTTTCCATCTTGGGACTCTCTTGTGAAAGGCATCCAGATGTACCTATAGTGGCCGTGACCCCAGATAGAGCCCCACATGCAGAGGCCTGATACCTATAAGGTAGGATCCTCTACGGATACCATCGTTTCATAGTTTTTGATAGTTAAAATGAGAACACTACTCATATCAGAAACTCTCAGAAAGACTTGATGAATGATTTTCATTTCTGACATCCTTCCCCTCACCAGCACTCACCAAGCAGTCAAGAGAATCTCCAGTTCCTCTGGGTGGAGAGCCCCTTTCAACGAAGACCGTGACCCCCTCCCCCCACCAAATTATTTAAGACCAGATAAGCAAAATGAAACGTAATGTCAGCTTTCCATTTCTTACAAGAGCCAGAGGTTATTTTTCACTATAGCTAATAATTCATTGAGGGAATTTTTCACTTGACAAATGGCAACACACTGTGAGGTAATAGTGTGGCTCTGGGAAGTGAGCCAGTATGTAAGGTGCAGCACAGAGACACACCACTTCACAGAGCTGCTGTAGGTGACTAAATATACCAAGACGTGCAAGGTGATAAACGTGGCGCCTGTACCCTGGTAGGGCCAGGTAAATGACAGACATCGTTTAAATTTGGCATAGGCTAAGTGGAGGTGGGTGCGCTGGGGCCATCCCTTCGTAAGTAGTCTGCACAGAAGATAAGGACCATGGAAATTGTGGAACAAGCCATAACTAGAGCTTTTTAATATGTTTTGTCAAATGAAAAGCATTTCACAAATAACTATGAATAAATATGAATCCTGTGATCCCCGTTTCTATTTTATCCACTTGGATAACGTTGAAGATGCTCTGTTGGCCCGTTTGTCACATTATTTTGTTTCAATGACAGGAAGAGCCTATCAATTCTGTGGTATTATAATAGTCACATTTTTTTTCAAGATTACTAATTCACAAAGTGAGTTTGGGCTGAAGCTGTACTCAAACTTTAGTGTAATCTGTTACATCGAATAGTAATTGAGAAGAGTTAAAGTTTAGTGAACTAATTTGCATTTGTGATTTATAAGATCTTACTTTAACTTGGTATGTGATTTCATGTTATTGTCAGGCTAGTATGAGTTAATATTTTACTTAGCTCTCTGATGACTTTTAATAGAAAAAATATTTTGAATGAAAAAATGCTGACATATGTCTGACATATGATTTTAAATCGCTACTTAGATGATCCTCTCTGGTGACCAATGACCTCCCTGCTGCCTAATCCTATTCCCAAATCTCAGTGCTTATATCACTTAGCTTATATATAGGATGCCCATATAATTCATCATCAAACTAGGATTCTTTTAAGAGTAAAAGGGGGACACTTTTCATAAAAACCCCAGGACAAAACCAGGAGGGATCTGGGGTTGTCCTGGGCAAGCCAGGATAAGTGGTCACCCTACCTAATGGGAACATCTGGCAGAGTTGACCACTCTTTCCTTCTCAATGCACTTTCTTCACTTAGTTCCCAAACACCACACTCTCTTGGTTTCTCCTCACTTTGCAAGCCTCTCATTCTAGACTTCCTTTGGTGATTCTTCATCTTCTCTCCAATCCTTTCATCCTAGGGCCCAGTCTTCGGTCCCCATCTCCTTTCCCTTCACACTCACTTTCCTGGTGATCCCCCCAGTCTCATGGCTTTAAATAGAATCTGGATGTTGATGTGATGGTTTGCAAAACATGCCCCTGCATCCTTTGGTGCACCTCTTCGGGAGCTGAGGCTTAGCTGCTCTCTTTCTGAGTGTGAGCTGGACCTGTGGACTGGCTTCCAGCGAACTGACTATGGCAGAAGTCATCCAATGTCATTTCCAAGATTCGGCTCTTAAACACTTCAGCTCCCTTTTCAGGTAGCTCCCCCCTCTCTCGTGGCTCCCCACATCCTGAGGTAAGCCAGATGCCATGCTGGGAGGCAGCCCTGTGCAGAGGTCCACGTGGTGAGGATCCAAGGCTTCTGATAGCCACACGAGTGAATGTGGACACGGATCTTCTGAGGTCTGCCAACAGCTGTGTGAGTGAATTTGGGAGCTGATCTTCCCCCAAACTAGCCTTCAAATGAGACTGCAGCCCCCTCAGCACCTGGATTGAGTCCGTAAGCCAGAACTACCCAGACAAGTGGCTCCCAGGTTTCTGACCCACAGACACTGTGGGGTAATAAATGATCATTGTTATAAACTGCTGAGTTTTGAGTAATTGGTATCTAGCAGCAAGTGAGTCCCATAGCCACCTGTCTGCCCATATTTTCTTTCAGATGTCTAACAAGCATCTCAGACGCAACATGTCTAAACTGAACTGCCAGCTTCATGTGTCTGGAACTTATCCACCCCAGCCTTTCTTATCTCAGTTGAAGGCTACTCCCTGCTTCCAGTTACTTGGGCCAGAAAATTTTGGTCCTCCTTGATTGCTTTCTTTCTCTAACACCCCACCTCAAATTTGGCAGATCGGTCTTATCTTCAATATTTATTCAGAATCCAGTCCTCTCCTACCACATCGGCTGTGTCTTCTCTGTCTAAGCCAGCACTGTACCTTGCCCCGATTGCTGCAGTAGCCTTCAGATGTGTCTCTTCGTCCTGCCCTTGGCATCTCCCCTGACCAGGCTATTTTCAGCAAAGCAGCCAGTGTAATCCTTTTAAAATATAAGTGAGATCATATTATTGTTCTGCTATAATCCTTTCAATGGCTTCCCATCTGACTCAGCAAAAACTGAAAAGCCAGAGTCCCCAGAACGGCCCACAGCCTTGTTTGATCTGGTACCTGGTACCTACTGACTGTATCTCTTCCCACCCTCACTCCCATTCACTCCTTTTATATTTTAAAAGGATCACACTGGCTGCTTTGCTTTGGGCCTTTACTCTTGCTGTTTTCCCTGCCAGGAGGAATGCTCTTACTCTTTATGTCCACCTGGCTAACTCATATATTTGCTCAAAACTCATTGTGATAAGGCCTATAGTGTCCATTCTATTCATTATTGCAGCCGACCCCTCTATTACTATTAATTGCCAATTCTTTTTACCCAAGTCTACTTTATCTCCCATACCATGTACCACTTTCCAACATACTAGATCAGTTACTATGTTTCTCATCTATTTTCTATCCCTCTTTGCTAGAATATAAGCTCCTTAAGAGCAGGATTCTTTGTCTGCTTTATAGTAAGTGCCTAGAATGGAGTCTGACATAAGGAGATGCTCAGCATAAATTTGTTGAATGAGTGAATGAATGGATGGTAACATTACTCACACCATCACCTGGTGGCAGAAACACTGAGGCCAAGAACCCAAGAAGAAAATAATAATTTTCATGGATCTTACATACCAGACCAAATGGCAAATATCAGTTTACATACCTTGATTAGACTGTTTGCCTGCTGAACTTGGGTTTATGTGGCTTCCTGTAGAGCCGCTGAGCAGTGAGGTGTGCAGGCTCTGAAACCTGAGTCCATCTCCAACACCACTGGCCTGGTGACCTTGGGAACGTGCATGCCCTGCATGCCTCGTGTGGTTATCTGTAAAAGGGAAAAGTAACCTTTTAATGCTGCAGCCTCCCTAGGGCTCAGTCCTGGATCCCCTTCTTTTTTCCTTGGTGAGTGTATCCAGGCTCATGATTTTAAATGTAATCTGTATGCCAATGTGATGGTTTTCAAAACACGTTTGTGAATCCTTCGGTATATCTTCCCCCAAAAGGTGAGGTTTAATTTTCCTCCCTTGAGAGAGGGCTGGACTTTTTAGCTTGTGTCTAAGAAAAGATTATGGCACAAGTGATGGGATGTCATTTCCTACCTGATGGGAATGTTCTGGAGAACTAAGTGAGCTACTACAAGTGAGGGGCTTAGGAAAGCACCTGACACAAAGCAAGCATGCATCGTTCCATCTGCGATATTCAGCAGCTTTGGTCTTTGGGGCAATCCTTAAATTTCTCTTTCCCAGTGGGTTGTTTTAGATAAGCCTTGATGAGGACGTTTTTCCTAGGTGTGGGAAATAAATAGGTATCTGTTATTTTAGTCACTAGGAACAGGCAATATAAGTTCTTCAAAATTCAGTGGTTTGATACTGTAGCCTTTGTAAAATGAGTGCGAAGACAGGCTATGTCAGCATGTGAATGAGAGCATGTGGTGAAATCTCCCCCGACTTCACACTTGCAGCCTTAAATAATTAAAGCCATTTATTTAAATTTACAGAACCCTTGAAATGCACTTATGTAACTTCTATTTTTTAAAAATATAATGCTGAGGCTGTATCTATTTTATTCTAAAACATGATGTTTGGAAAATAAAGGTCTTCTGAGGAGCAAAGTGAATGTTGTTAATATTAGTAATTACTGGTAAATATATCAAGTAAAGGCCTTATGCTTAGAGGTTCCTTAAATATGCTGACACATTAATGTTAAGTTAAAGTACATTAAATTTATCAGGGGGCAGCCAGGGCCAGTCTCCTGGAAATGTGACCTGTGCAGTCACAGGTCCAGTGCTCAGAAGGCCCCTGTGCTCAGTTTCATGTTCTGCTCTCTGAACAAGGTGCCCTTATTTCCATTTCACCCTGTGTTCTGCAAATTATGTAACCAGTTCTGGTGGCTATTATCTATTGTAAACTGCTGTTGCCTCAAGGGTAAAAGGATATTTCTAACCCAACTGGGCATGTTATGAAATATACTTAACTTCTTGGTTCTTTTACAATTTATAGTAAAACATAACCAAAAACATTTTCCCTCTGGCTGTGGAGGTATGTGTTGTGTTCTTGTCTATAGATTGCTGAGGCTATCTATGATAGATTTTCACTCACTGATGATAACCACACACATCTGAAAAGAGCTATGTAGCTTAGAGTTCCACAGTGCCCAAAAAACAGGATACTGAGTCTATTAAACTAAGTAAACCTTCTTTAAAATAGTTCCTCATTATACATGTTTGAATATGGTACCAAGTGCATTCTCAGAACATACAATAGAGGATTCCACTCTAAAGTAAATTAGATAAATTGGATACATCTCCCTAAAACAGAGGAGTTCCTGTGAATAAAAAAAAAAAAACACTGAAGCTGAGGTAAGCTAAAGAGGCAGTCACCCTTCCTTCCCTTTTATCCATTAGTGCTGGTGGATTTTATACTTGCCTGCTACATTATAAACTCCTTGAGAACTTGGACCGTCTCTTACACCACCAGAGGATGACAGAGTGCCTTGGACACAGTGGACCCTGGACCCATGCCTGTAGAGATTAGCTAAGAAACTATCAGCAATTACCTTTCAGGTTGGTGCAGGAGACTGAAATTTCTTACTTTTTGGGGCTGAGGGTGGTGCCTCTGAACCATTCCTGGAAAGCATTTTGGAAAGAGACTCCTTTTCATAACAAACACACGCCATGTGTGGCAGCACTATGCTAAGCTCTTGCACGTGCTCATTCTTCCATCCTCACTCCAAGCCATCCTAGGAGGTAGGGACTATTTTCATCCCCATTTTATGTACTAGGAAACAGGGGCATATAGAGCTTCAGTCACAGTAACTAGGGCGCTGAGATTCAAGCTTGGAGCGTGTGCTTGGATTGTACGTTGAGCTGTTCCCAGGTAGGGGTAGCAGTTGGCTGCAGGAGGAGGGCATGCAGCCTCCCAGGTGGCCGGAGCAGCAAGGACAGCTGCACAGAGGTAAGGAGGAGCAGGGGTCATCCGAGGGGACGAGATGGGCCATGTTGCTGGGTGTGGACATCTAATGCACCTTCTTAGAAAGTGTGTCGCCCTGATTATCCTCTGGGAAGTGGAAGAGGAGGATTCCTGGGTTGTTAACCTTTTGAAGCAGTGGTATGAAGGAGAGGGCAGAGGCCACCTGGCTAAGTCCGGTGAGGCCCCTGGGCTGGGGTCACCACGTGTCTCCCTAGGGGCATTGAGCCTGCTTGCAGCCATTTGTCTGTTACAACAGATGCCATAGCATCCGCTTTCATCCGTGACTGCCAGTGGGCATGAGTGAGCCTGTTTGAGGCAGGATTCTGGGCGGTTGAATGAGAGGGAGGGGTGGGTCAGCATGCACAGACCCGGCAGGAAGGGGCCCGTTTGCTTTCTGGGGATTTGCTGAGTGCTGAGACTGAGAAACGGCCAGGATTTCCCCCACTGCTGTTTGCGTCTCCTGGGGATTTCTCAGGGCTCTGAAAACAACACATCCCTGTCTGGGAGAGATATGAGCGGAGGATGCCAGATGTGTTTTGAATTCTTTGAAACCTCTAAGCACCTGAAAATGTAACCATGGTGGAAAGGTGTGAGAAATTCTTTAAAAAGTAGAAGTTTTCCCCAAAGCTTAAAATAGAACTTTTCAAGGAAAATTCAGTGAAAGCATACAAAATTTGTAAGTGTTCTTACAAAACAGAAGCACAATGTTACGGCACTCCCCCACCCTGCAGTTATTGTCATCCATGTGAAATAGGGTCCTTTCCTCCATTGCTGTGGCAGTGACCCCATGTCTTTCCGTAAATCTTTTCTGCAGCTCTGACCTCAGACATCATAGCTTTCCCCAGGGGTAAAAGCTGTTTCCTGATGAATCCCACAAGCCTAATGTCTTACCTGCTCTGCTTTGCTCTGCCAGTGTGGAATTTTTGCAAGGCTGTCACACCTGCCTATTTCTTCCTGAAAAATACACGAATCCTATTTGATGCGCATGTGATCCTGAGAAGTGTGGCTCAAGTGAGATCCCTCTTGGAGCAGGGGAGGCATGCCTTGATTGGGAGCTGTACTTGGAGAAATAGGGTGCAGGTTTTAGGCCTGTTTCTGCCACTTCCTCTTGGTGGGACTTAGGCCAAACGCTCAGCCTTTCTGTGCTTTCCCTTCCTCATCTGTGAAATGGGTCTGAGGATTACGGGAGCTGATCTATGTGATGTGCCTTGAGGGATGCAGCCTCTTGGCCTTACTTGTCAAATGAAGGGGACTCCCTTGGAGTGCTGACAGGCCATGGTGACTTGGAAAGAAACTGTCTTTTAACTGAGAGGAAGACAGTGAAGGGCCTTGCGACTTACCTCCACTTGGCCACGACCAGCCAGTCCCTGAAGATGAGGAGGTGCCTTTCTTTGTTCCCAGGGCCTTGGGTCAGCACCACAGGGCTGTGAAGGATGGGCTTATGGGCTTGCCAGGCTGGTCAGGCAGATCTGGCTGCAGGTTCAGCTGCTGGACGGAAGCTGCGGAGGCCAGGTTTTTCCTGCGGGGAGAGTAGGGCTCAGTCTTGCAGGGAAGAGTGGTGGACTGACTGATAGGCAGGTGGTATGTGAGGAGCCACCTTTCAAGACAGCAAGTCACCACGAGTGTGGCTTCACAGGATTGCAATTAGCAGTGAAACAGTAAAGAGGCTCATTGTGGATTGTTTTTCTAAAACCTGAACTTTCAAAAATTGATTTACAATAAAGCACAGTAAGTCAAGTATTTCAAGTAAATCAAGTCCTGCTTCAGTGAATAGCTAATCACTGCTTGTGATGCAAATGTTAAGGATTTCTGTGAGAATTTTGACCTAAGGCAGTGTCTTCCCAACTTTCCCACACACAACACACAAACTAAATGATAATATCTATGCATATGCCACCAGGAGGCGAGGCAAACAGCAGCAGGGAAGGCCTTGTGTAGCCCCTCCCAGAGCGGAGCAGAGCCGCGTGGTGGCATCACCATAACTCCTTTGTGGCACATGAGTGAGAAGCTCTGACTTATTCGTTTAATTAGGAAAAGGTTTCCTTAAAGGTTGGAAAGGTCAGGGTTAGCTGGCTGCAAACAAGTGGCCCTGAATCACCGGTTTCGTTCCACCGAGTGGGCAGGTGGCGGTGCAGCGGAAAGCTCACCTGCGAGGGGGCGGTCAGAATTCCTGCCTTGACCCAGCACCATCTCCTCGTGACACTCAGTTCCTGTCGCCTGTTTGCTTCCTGGTCATTTACCCTGTTTTGTGCAGAGACTGCGTGTGTGTAAGGAGGGAGGAAAAGGTGGGTAACCCTTCTCAGCAGCTCTGAAATTATACCGTAAGGGCGGCTACCTGCTCAGCCTACTTTTCTGGTTACTTTAACTCCTGCTCACACCCACCTCCTTCCATTCTGTAGCTAGTAATAGTATCTCTGGGAGGCAAATCTTGTATACAGGGAAACTTCTGTGTAATTCAAATGCGGTGTTTGAATAAAGCTTAAGGACACCTTTCTTTTATTTAAAGCAAACACGAAAAGTTTTAATACTCAATATTTTCCAGAGATCAATGATGTGGCACAAGTCTTTGATGGCGCTCCAGGCAGGAGACTGTCTGCTGACCCTCTCACCCACCGCATGCCCTCACCTGCTTTCTCTCAACACAAGCTGGTGGCCACAAGTGACACAGCCCCCGGTGAAACCTGGGGCTTATGAAGCAGAGGGTTTTCAGCTCTCGCTGATGGCTAAGTAACTATTTAGGGAAGAGGGCAGCCTGTAGAAATTGGGACTCACACCATAGGAAATGGGAACTATAACACCCTGCTCTGAATGTCTTTTCCCTTTTTTCCAAATTTATTTGTAAAAATGCCTGATTATTTCCAAATATTTGAGGGATAGTAACTCACTAGTAAGGGTGACAATTGTGTCAATCTGGTGACATCCATCAGAGTGTGCCTCACTTCTTAACCCAGAGGTTCTATCCTCAAATGCCTAGGGGCCATGCTGGGAAAAATGAAAGGTAAAAGTGACAATAGGGAGTGGTGGGGACTGTGGAAAATGGCAGAAGCCATGCTATGGTCAAAGGGGCAGCTCACTGGTACCAGGTAGGAATGTGGGCCCAGGGTTACTGCCAATTATTTTAAAAACCAGTAAGCCAAAATCCTCTAAATTTTCAATGAATTCTAAGCATTTATTTAATGACAATGAAGTGTAATGCTCTGACCTCTGGCCCAATTCACCCAGTCACCGGCAGGTTTAAACATGAAAACATTCAGATGACACAGAGCCTCTGGTGCTTTGGGGAGAATATTTGAATATTTGAAATATGATATTATAAGCCATATTGAGAGTAACAAATCTAAATCTGTCAGATAATTATTTATGGGAGCTTTAGAAACTATGGACACATGTATAACATGATCAGTAAAAAGAAGTGGGGCAAGTTTCTTCAGAATTCTGTTCTGCCAGTACTTTCCACATTTTATCTTGGTCTTGACACTATTTTCTTTTCTTTCACCTTCCTTTCAGTGCTGTTCCCCTTCACTGCTGTTCCCTATTTTTGCATTTCCTTGAGGTCCCAGCAGAATCGTACCCACTCAAGGCCTTTAGTTTCCCTACACACACAGAGACCTAATCCGGGTGATGTCATGAAAGAGAAGAAACACCTCGTGTTAACCACATTTCACAACAAAGGGCCCAGTGCTTGCACCCTAGGGGAAATTTTTCAAATGCACTGAAATAGGAAACAGTGATGTAGCAAATGCCTGGTGAACGGAAATAACTTTGCCCTTTGCCTTTCCACGTGGGGCTGAGTTTCCAGCGGAGAGTCGGGGCGTGGTGGCTTCTTGCAGTGAAAGTGCTGGCTGGCCGTGCTCTACTGAGACCCTATCTGCCCCCCCGGAACTTGACAGGGGAAATGGCCTAGTATATCGAGGGCCACACTGAGTTGAGAGTCAGCACCTGCCTGAATAAGCCTTGGGAGCACGCTTGAAAGGGGGAAGGAAAGGACGGTGGGAGGGCTGTGGAGCGTAGCAGCCCTGCCACGTGTGCACTTCGCTGGAACTGGGCAGGGAGAAGTTTCCCTCTATCCGGCTTCCTCCAGCTGAACCCCTTCCTGGGGCCTCTGGGTTTGGCACAAAGGCATAGAGAGCGGTTCTCCGAGTTACTGCTGACTTTGCAAAAGGAAAAACGTGCTGTTAAACTGATTCCAGCAGTGGGCAGCCTGAGCGTGGACCTGTCCTTCCAGGGGCAGGGGCTCAGGGGCAGCAGAGAGGCAGCTCCTCCTCCCCGCACAGTGGGGGCCACCTGCGCGGGGAGTCCCTGAGTGAAGGACGTGGTGGCGCTCCTGCAGTCTATATGCAAGCCCTGTCCCCCAGCACTAGGGCTCCGTAGCTGCTGTCTCTGCTCCTTTTTTCTTACTATTTATTTTCAAACTGACTCCAGCCTATGCGTGAGCTGTCATGGCCATCAGTAGGGCCAACACTGACTGCATGCCAGGTGGATCTCTTTACTTGCATGCCAGGTGGATCTCTTTACTCTCGTTCTTTTCAATCCTCACAGCATGTCTATAAAATCAGGCCCATTTCACAGGGGAGGAAACCGAGGCTCAGTGACGTTCTGAAAGCAGATTGCAGAGCTACCAAGCGGGATCAGGACCTTTGCTTCTGTGTGTGTCCCAATGCTACCTCCTTGGCATTCCCCACCCACCCCTTGCCTCGTCATCTTAGTTGCCGGCGTTGGAGTTCCAAGCTCCCACATCGCTTCAGTGGTTTCTGACGGTTCCCTTGCCTCAGATTTGAACACCCTCAGTTCTCTGTCTCCCTCCATCCTCAACAGAACTATCTGGGGAATTTTAAAAAAATGTATAAGCTTAAACTACTCCCAGGTTCCAAATCCTGTAGGGTTCCTGTGGCCTCTGAGAGTCTGGGGGCTCTGTGTGATTGACCCTGGCCCTTCCCTGCTGTTTGCTGAGATGCCCCCTCCTCGTTTCAACCCAGGGACCACCTGCCCTCTGGCTCAGTAAACCTCTGTCGCCTAATCTTCTGCCTGTCTGCCCATCTTCTGTGCTGGAATGCAGGCTCATCTCTGCACTCCCGGCATCATGCCTGGCTGTGGAAAATGTGCAGTGAAAAAATGAATGAATGAATCATTCAAAGATGTGTGGAACCACATTCGAACTTTTATGTGTTTTGCTGAATCTGCCTTCCATTGAGGTCAGCTGGATTCATCTTGTTCTTGACTAGACCATAGCCAGTTTGAAGCCAGGGGCAAAGTGGAGGGGTGATGGGAAAAGGCAGCAGCTGGTGGGCTCGAATCCATGGAGGGCTCTGCTCGTGAGCAGACACTCTAGGGTGAAGGGAGAGAGCGCCAAGCAGCAGCAGCCCCCCTACAGAGCAGCCTGGCCAGGCTCCTGCGCACAGTCTCTCTGTCCTGGAGATTCTTCAAGCTCAGCATACTCTTTTATAATGACGGTAGACATTTGATGGGCACCTACTATGTGTCAGACAGTGTTCTAGGAGTACCATGTCCAACAAAACAGGAAGTTCTTAATTTTCACCTGGAATTAAGGGTCCTTTTTTTTCTTTTCCTTTCAAAAATTGTGTAATAAACAAATAAAAATTCTTAATTCTCACCTGGAATGAATGGTCCTTTTTTTCTTTTCCTTTCAAAAATTGTGTAATAACAAATAAAGGTATTCATGGTACCTTATAACAAAGACAGACACAATTCTCTCTCTACTGGGTCTGTTTTTAAATGTTGAAATTTTGCTTAGAGGGTATAGTAAAATGCCCATTTCTTTTCCTGGGATGTTATCGTTAGTTCTCCAATGTTCTCTCTAAATAACACATGGCTCCTCAGAAGGTTTGGAGTCCAGTGCACCTTCACCTAAACGATCTCACTTGATTTTAATTCCTGTCTTCCTCATGCATCAGGCAGGAACCCTCTAGCCCTATGACAGACGGGGAGTCTGAGGTTCAGAGAAGGTGAGGAACAGGAGCTGAATGGCTGGAGAAGGACATGAATCCTTGCGTCCAGACTCTCAGTCTTACAGGCAAACTTTGGTCTTTTCAGTTATATATTTTTACTTTGTCCATCCCTTCATAGACCACCCTCTGGAGAGCCTCCCACGTGCATAAGGGCTGTGGGTGGAAAGGTCAGTTTGTAGACACTGTTCGCTGCAGGCGGACTGTGGTCTCAGGGCCAACACCTGCCCAGGAGCAGCCTGGTCGCCGCCTGCGTGTGTGGGCGACAGGAAGCAGGGCTGTGACGTTCCAGGGCTGCCCACCCCATGCCCTCAGCCGGAGTGCTCTCAGGGGAGCAGGCTCCCACGGGCAGTTTCTCCACTCCCAGTATTTGCTTCAGACTGGCCACCGTTTGACTTCTACAAACCAGAGCACCAGTCTTGCCAATGGGTTTCAGCCCCAGACAAGTTCACTGTGGACTCAATGAGACTGAAAAAAATGACAGTGGAATGTTCTTAGGGTGAAAGCATTTATACCCAACTTTATTCCCATGGTGGCAGGTCAATCGCTGGAATCCCATCCACTCAGAGTGAGTCTGCATGCAGCAAGCCGGTCTCTGCCTCTGGGCCTCTCTGCCCACACAGCCATCGCAGTCTCTGCTCTCCTGCAGCTGTGCAGCAGCCCAGAGCGCTGGGCAGAGCTCTTTATATAGAGTTGAGAGCAACGCATTGCCCACACGTGTGTAATGAGCTAGCCAACCAGGGCCAGGTGAGAATCCTGGCCACAGGAACCTTCACTTTCTCCACAACCAGTCATGACCCTTCCATCCTTTCCTATTACAGATATTAGCTATGATAGATCGTTGGTGTCCGTATATGCATTGAAACCTCTGCATGAAGTTTTAACCACTAAGGATGATTGTAAAAATACTGGCATATGGATTCAGATACTTGGTTCCTGGCTAGCAAATTTAAACCGTCTCCACCCAAATCTCTCAAAAGGCTTCTGCTGACACCCGCCCCTCGCCGTGATGTCCAGGGTCTGTTCCCTAGTAGAGGGTTGAGGAGGGGCCTTCCCTGGTAACAAGTACTGTGTGGGGACACCGTGGTCCCCACCAGGCATGCCTGCCCTCCTATAGGCCAAGGGTATTAGGCTTTTAGTTAAGTTTCCCTGATGTTTGGAGATCTTGGGTAGGTGGCCTTTATCTGCCTGATGAAGAAAGTACGTTCCTATAACCTTCCTGGAGACTTATCCATCACCTTTCCTGTGTCCTCCTAATTCTCCGCTGCAGGTGCCCACATCTGTGTCACTGAGGATCACTGACCACAGTTAAGGTCCCAGGTCAATGACACTCAAGCAAGACCCCGAAAGGTGTAATGCTCTGTTCTACACCTGCCCCTTGTCCTGCCCGCACCCTCCCATCCCACCTCTCCTCTTCCTGGAACCTGAGCACACTATGCTCGGCTCAGTGGCCCGTGCAACCTTCTGACAGGGGCCAGTTTGGGGCTGTGTCTGCAGGGGTCCCTTAGGCTTGTCCTGCTCCTCCATTCCTCCTCCATCTGCTCACAAATGTCATGGCATCAAACCTATGACTCAAACAGCTGGATTACCACCATTCTCAAGGGACAAGAGACAGCTGGGAATCTTGTCTGCCATCAACTGCTGTGGCTTCCTTCGAAATGCTCCCAGCAAATGTGTAAAAGCAGAAACGACTTGTCTACAAACTCCCAGCTCTCACACTCAGGAAGGCCATGTGCTGGCTCTGTGGCAAAGAGGGAGCACTTTAATGGGAGCCCATGGGCTCTGCATGCAGTAGCTGGGCCTCCATTAGGAGTTGGGGATCCTCTGGTGTGGACCTGAGTGGGTGTGACTTCTGTGTGTCCACAGCAGCCTGGAAAGGTGGCCTTGTGCTCGAGTGTGGAGTCCGGGGGTAACGGAGAGACTACTGTAACTACAGAGATGGCCTCCGTTCCTGAAGGGTGCTTTGGCCCTGCCACATGGGATCCACTGCCTGGAGTAGCCGCTGTTTGGTCATTTCCCCAGGACCACTGGCCATGCTGCTCTGACCCCACTTCTTCATGCAAAGAGTTTTGGGTAAGACCCGAGACTTTGGCACTACCCAGATCTAAACTGGGATCCTGGTTCTTGTTATCTGTGTGACAAGTTACCCCATCTCCCAGAGTCTCATTGGGATAAAAACTGTACCACTTCTAAGGTGGGTTTGGGTGTAGATGATGCACAGTGAGGAGGGTGAGCAGCACCTGGCCTACAGGAGATGCCAAGAGCTCGTAGCTGCTCCAAGCTTCTGTTCTGTCCAGGGTGCCTCCTGTGGGGATGAAAGCATTAGGGAGGGATATTGGCACTCATCCAACTTGGACCAATTCAGTAAAGAAAAGATCAGATCTAAACAACACACTTAGATCGACTGCTTTTCACTTCAGTGAACTGTTTTCTCTTTCTTGCTCTTTTGTTCGTCTTGGAGGGTCCCACATGAGGCCAGAAGCCTGGGTGACCCCGGAGCCACCTAATCCTTGGGGCCCTGATGCCATGTACCCAGAACCAAGCTTGGGTTTACTCTGTACACCTAATCCTGGCAGCACCATCGGATGGAGAAACAGGCCACCAAGTGGCAGTAGAATGAGCAGGGAACCAGGGCACCTCTGCGCAGGCAGGCTCATTGGCTCAGGGGGCCCCTGGCAGCAGGGTCTCCGTGGTGGGTTTCCACCTACCTGGGGGGTGAACACACCTTGATTAAAATGTTGCCCAGAGTGGCAGCTGGTACCAAGGAGCAGTGCTGAGCCAGGTCCCTGAGCTGCGGAAGCAGAGCGTGCAGGCTGGTCTCGGTCTTGCCCTTCATGGGACAGCACTATTCTCAGGAAATACCTGTCCCTTCAGAGCAGGGTATACACAGAGCAGGCAGGCGCCTCCACCCACAGACCACTGGGTCCAGCTGGTGTTAGCGGCCTCTCATCTGGCAGAGTAGGGAGAGGAGCTTCTCGGCAGCAGTGCCCCCCAGCGCCCCCATGCAGCTGGGCCAGGTCCCTGAATCCCTTCCTGGAGCCCATTCCATGATTCACAGGTTTCTGAATATGATGCTTGGGAACCGCTATTATTTGAAAACTATTAGTTCTCCCTCTACTCACCCCAAAGGCCCATAAATTGATCTGGTTGGCTTTTCCAGGAGGGGACAGCAGGACAGGGTAGGAGTGAGGTTTGGGCAAGTCTTTGGCCTCATGTAAGGGGACTGCCAGGCCCTTCTCGGCACCATGGTAGCACGCTCTGGGGCGTTTCCCTTCTCGTAGTCCAGTATGAGTTTTGACAGGAAATCCACTGACATTTCATAACATGGCATATCACATACACTATCATTCAACCATTCACCAAACATGTTCACATCTATGTGCCCTGGTGCTCAATCTGAGCAGCTAACATTACAAAGGTGAGCAAATAGATATCGCCCTACCTGTGGAGTTTATGTTCTGGTGTGGAGCATAGAGAAAATCAGCAGACTGCTCATGCTGTCATTGCAATAAGGGCACGTGCTGCAGAGAAAGGAAGGGGCTGGAGAGCATGTGGGGAAAGGGTCTGCCCCATCTGGGAAGTCAGGGAGGTTTCTGGGAGGGACTTGCATTTGAACTGAACTCAAAGGAAGGAGTAGAAAAGAGTAGATGAATGGAAAAGCAGGGACAGAGAGTATAAAAGCACATGCAAAGGCCCTGGGGTGGGAGCTGGCATAAAAGATGGAGGAATTGAGCAAAGACTAGTTTGGCTGGAGCACAAAGTGGATGGGGGACATGGCACAGAATGAAGGGCCAACTCTCAAGGCCCAACCCGTTGTCTGACTTTTATCCTAAAGGACGTGGGAAACAAAGGGAGGGTTTAGTAGAATGGTGACATGACCAGACTGAAGGTTCATATGACCTCACATGGGCTGCAGTGCAGAAGGTGTGTTGGGAAGCCTGCGAGTGGACGCCCTGACTGTGAGGGACCATCACAGCCATTCAGGTGAGACAGTTGCTCAGGTAGCCTTGAGGGCACACTCATTGATGTGAGTGTGTTCCTCAACAAAACCTATGCAACCTAGCTGTCCCCTTGTTATCTTCTGCACTATTAGGCTGTGTGCAAGGGCGTTACACCTAAATTCAGAATAAATATACCATCTTGAGATCCCAGCACTCAGACCACTGGTGACTGGCCAGGTTGCCTGGGTAGATGGTGTGTCAGTCCAGTAGAGGAGAGGGTGGGCCTGTGGGTGCTTTGAAGGCTTCAGTGTGGTTGGTTGGTACATTTAGGTCAGAAAATAAGCCCGTTTTTGCACTAAGTGAAAGCAAGGGGTGTGCAAATCCTTGCACTCTCACTGGCTGGGGAGCCACCAGGGCTGGAGAGAGGCCAGAGCAGAAAATCTTGCTTTCCAGACCACTCCAGGCCTGTTTGTATAATCAGGAGCCTTAGTTTCTGGGTCTCCAATTCAGTGATTCTAACAAAGAACTGTAGTTGTATGCCCAGCCCCTTCCATGTGTGGCGATTTGACGCCCATCAGCAGCATCTGGGCTTTATTTCTGCAAAGTGCGTATCACCAGTGTCTTCTCAACTGTGCCCAGCTGCACATTACTTAAATATGTCTTTTTAATTTTATAGAGAAAGGCCACAGACCTTGGCCCTATGTTCTGCTTTAATGGAAGGGCATCCATTCCATCCCATTGTGCTTGTTAGTATCTCAAACCCTCTATTTAGTCCCACTTTGTAGACAATAAGGAATTTCCAACATGTAATGGGGAATCGCCTATTGCCCGCTGAAGGCAGCTACAGGCAGGAGCAGAAAGAATGAGCACCTTCCTGACGCCCAGTGAATCAGGCCTTCCCAAGACTGGGCTGCTCAGAATCAGTCATCTAGCTCTTCAAAGGACTCGGTTCTGTCTAGATGTGGCATGAGCTTCCACTGCAGGGAGAAATCCTTAGTGAACTGTCTCATAATCAAATGCAAAAACTCATTCCAAGATCAAACCGAAATATGGTTCATCGGCAACAATCACGTTGACCCTGCAGGATAAAGGACAACAAGGAGTGTGGCTTCTAGGCTCAGATGAATTTCCAGGGACAACAAAGAGTCAGAAATAGAAGCAGCAGCAGGTGGGTGGCAAAACTGGGCTGCAAACAGCTAGTGGTGACTGTTGAATGGGATTGATAGTAAAGGTCCCAGGGGAGGAGGGGCTGGGCCAGCTCTCCCTGGAGCACGGTGTGCTGGGGACATGCAGTACCCAAGTGACTGAACCGGAAAAAAGGACAAAGGAAGTGGCTTCTAATGGGCCTAGTTTTTCGGAGTGAAGAATGAGTCTCTTCTCTTTAAGGTGCCCGCCTGTGCCCAGCTGTGCCTCAATGCCACTCATTGCTTCTCAAAGTTTCCTGGCCCTGATAAAAGACAACATAGTCAGGTGGTCTTATTCATTTATACCTCCAGGCTAATAACTTGATTCATTCCCTTTTTAAGATCTAAGAGGAAGAGGGGCCAGTTTGATGCTGCCATTGAAAGGGCCCTCAGAGCTGAGGTCTGACTCCCCATCTTTGTGAAGGCCAGCTCTGGAGTTCAGCTGAGGGTGTTTGGAAGATTCACCCCAATCCCATACGTCCTTTTCCTGCTGCCCTGTCCAAAATGGCAAAGCAGTTGTTGAAGGAAGCCCAGCTCTGTGGGGCAGCTGTGAACAGGAGAAAGGCAGCTCACACTGATCTGCCGGGACCTAGAGGCCGGATATAGCTGCCACACTGTGCTGGGCACAGTCACGCCCACAGCTGTGCAGCCACTTACCCCTGTGGTGGGGCGGCCCCCTGAGTCATCAGCCAGATACAGATACATTCCTTTCTTCACTCCCACAGCAACCCTGAAGCATGGGCTGAGCTTCCTGGCCCTGGGCAGCCGAATCACATTGGTTGGGCTTCCAGCAAGCTGTTTGCAGGCAGCCAGGCTGCACCTGGCACTAGGCTGTCACAGCTGGGTCGTGCATGTCCCTGTCAAGGCAGCCTCCTGCCAATTTTCCACCTCAGCCTTTCTCGATGTGGCTTTAAGACAGTTAATCCCACTGGGGTCCCACGAGGGATCAGAGGGCCTGAAATACCCAATAAGTCATGCCTTGGGCGGGCATGCAGAGTGAAATGGCGGGACGCCTGA
Organism: Manis javanica; assembly: GCF_040802235.1. NCBI lineage: Eukaryota > Metazoa > Chordata > Mammalia > Pholidota > Manidae > Manis > Manis javanica. Next base: position 73,289,797 of record NC_133168.1, read on the forward strand.
GAACTGGGAGGTCGTGCTGGCACAGTGCCACCTGCTCTAGCTCGCTGTGTGAGCCAAGCCCAATGGCTGACCCTCCCTACAGAGCCTCGGTATCCTGCCTGTAGAGAGGGCATGCCTTCTGTGGTCTCTTACTCTGCTTTGCTCCCATCAGGAATAGGATATCAGTGTAAGACAGTTTTCTAAGTCCTGTCTCTTACAAAATAAAATACTTAATTTTCTTACTGAAGGAAATGAAAATACCAGAGACCAGGTGGGAAATATTTTCAGGTGAAGGGTTTTGCCCTCCAAATATTCCTACTTTTTGCTCTTTAACATGTAAAGTCTTATTATCTCAGGAATAGTATTTAAGTACATCTATATGTCTAACACCTTCATCAAATCCTCTGCTAAGCTGTTGGCCTGGCTGACCTCAACGTGGCTTAGCTGTCTCCCTATTAGAAAATATGTCCCCAAGGCAGGGACCATGTTCTGTTTTCTATCCCCAGAGTGTACCAGCACAGGGCCAGGCGTCTTGTAAGTCTGTGAAGCTGTTTTGGAAGAAAGAGGTGAGGTGAGTGAGGGGACTCTAAGTCCCCCAAGGGCAGGGGACACATCTGCTTCCCACACCAGTTTGCCCACCTGGCCGACCACATAGGGGGTGGCTGACCATTTAACTTTTAATGAGTTCCCTCCCAAATACTAAATAAATTCAATCTCAAGTAAAAAAGTTTTAATACATGCTGCTAGAGAGAGTGGAAGGACTAAGTCCCAGATAATGTACAATGACCATGTAAGACATAACATAAAACAGTTTTCACTTGTCACAGTTTGATTATAGCATTGGAGAAAATGGCTCAAGTCAGAGCCACAGGCTAGGTAACATTTCAGCTGGGCATTTTTCTGCCTGTGGTGGAGAGGAAAGAGCCATCTTTCATTCTCACACACCCACAGAATGCCTGGCCCTTCTCCAGGCACGTGTAGTCGGCACCTACTGAGCACCACGCAGGACCCTGCATTCACTCTGAGGAGGACAGACAACGTGTGTCCCAGTCCTCAGGGAGTCCCGGAAACAGGTAAGTATCTAGCACCAGGTAAAGTGCCTGGCTGTGGAAAGGCCAGTGGGAGCTGCTCAGTGGAGGAGCAGTTTGTTGGACTAGTGAGATCTGGGAAGGCTTCCTGGAAGAGGAGGGTTATATACTGGTCTTAGAGATACTAGCATGTTTGAGACAAGCGGGCCACAGCATGACTTGGCAACAGCCTGACTTGCCCAGGTCCAGGGAACAGATTAACAACCTGGCTGGAGGAGGAAACAGAAACAAATGGATGGTTGGGTAATTTCACGTGGACCATCTCCCACATTGAGGAGCTTGGCTGGCTGGATGCCTGCTGGCCAATCCCAGAAGAAATAGTGGAGTCTTACTCCAATTTGTGCCTCCAGCTACAAACCCAGCTTCCTTCCTCCTCTGTCCCTGGGCCCACCCCGCAGCTCTCCCCTCTGCACCTGACACCATTGCTGGGAACCTGCCCTTTCCAAAGAGGTGGCGGGGAGAAAACGAGGCTGAGTGAAACTTGCCATATGTCCTCCCCTGTGACCTCTTGCAGAAGGCCATATGGTGACCTTTTAAAGCTGTGGTTTTTGTGATGTTTGTAAACACACCTCTGTCCCCAGCCCCAAACCGAACTCGCTATTCCGGGTCTCCATCTGGAACGTAAATCATCACAACCCTGGATCTTGGGTGCCCCCTATTGGTGACAGTTGGTAACGACAGCATCTGAATGGCCACCTTCCAGATTTCTCCAGTATAAGAGTCAGGTGGAAGCTAGCCTTGAGGTGAGTAATTGCTAACATTTACTGAGCACTCCACGTGCACCAGGCGCTTTCCTGGGGCCTTACATGGACTAACTCATATTCTCCTCAGAGTAGTCCTATGAGGTCAGAGCTGCTATTATCCCCACTTTCTCCATGAGGACACTAAAGCTCGGAGAAGAATGTGCCCACGTTTACACAGCCAGGAATCAACCAAGGTGTGCCTGCTGACACAGAGCTGACTCTTGACAATACAATGTGTATTGTCTTCAGGAGTTCTGGTTGATATAAATTGTAGCATGGTGATGCTAGTTTTTTAAGGAGTTAATGTTAAACAAAAGAATGTTTTAGTAACAAAATAAGAATAACTCAGTTCATACCAACAATAAGAGACATATTTAATCATAATACAGAGAGAATGTTCTAGAAGAATGCTATAAATGGCCAGAGAGGAAACATGATTTCTGACACGGACTGAGGACTAGCAGAAGCACCAATGCAGATCTGATAGAACTTTCTGGAAGGGTGATCTTCGAGCTGGACTGATGGCAGAGATGATGGAAATGCCGGGAGGGGAAGGAATGTTTTGGTTGAGGGTGTGGGGCAGGAAAGCAGAGGGCATTTGGGAGACCAGTTGATGAGTGAGGCTGCTTGGAGCTTAAGTGAGAGAAATTAGGCAAGACTAGAGAGTAAGGCTGAATCAGATTATAAGGGGTTAAGGATTTCAAATTATATTATAAACATGAAAATTTTGGATTGGAGAGGGGTGAAAGTAGTGAATATGTTTGTTGGAGCAAACACACTGTGGGCAGGACCAGCTTTAGGGAAAGGCAGAAGGTACCTAAATGGCAGGTAGCATTTGCCAAGACCCTCAAAGGGCACTATAAACAGAGCATCTGCACATCCATCTGTGCTTGACCAGTGCTGAACACACACCCGTGTCCAAGTTTCCCCCACCAACCTGACACCATAGCTGGAGTCAGTTGTCAAGACAAAGCCTTGACTATTAGAAGGCCCCAGTGAAAGTGCATATAGTTGTTTCGGAGAGCGGGGAAGACAGGAGCCACAAACACATTAATAATGATAATAACAGCTAATATTTATTAATCACTTACTCTGTGTGAGGTCCTGCTCTCGGTGCATTATAAGAGCCTATCTTGTTTCTCCTTTGCTATAATCTGTAGGTATTAATATTACCTTGTTTGCCAGTGAGGAAATGGAGTCCAGAGAGTCCACACAACTAGGAAGCAGTAGAGCTGGAATTTGTCCCATCTGCCTCCTGTGTTCTGTTCGTTTAACTGCTCTATCAGTTTATCAGAGTACTTGGCTGTGACCACAGACGAGCGACGGAAGCAGGGCTGTGAGGTGCGTGGCTTGGGCAGCCGCATATTGAAAGAACTTAGAGAGTCTGGAGTAGGACAGCTCTTTAAAGGGAGAGAAGGTTCTGGAGGTGCAGTGCCCACAAGCATCCGGGAGCCCTGGACTGCGTGCAGGGTGGGTTCAGCGTGTGAGTGTGTAGCCTTAGGCCAAGGTTCTGAGCCTCCTGGAGGGTGAGCCCCAGAGGCAGAGCCATGCTGGCGCTGGTCACCCCTTCATCCTTAATGCCTTGCTTGGATAGGTCCTGGATTTAAATTTTATTTGGTCTAGTTCAGCTTGAAATTATGTTTATTCTTAAAAACCTAATTGGCAGGGACACAGTTTTTTTCCTTCTAAAGGTCTCATTGTATTTAGTTCAGTCATGGACACATCGATTTGTAAGTAAATATATTGGGGGCCAAATGAGCTAGGGTTAGGGTTAGTGAGAGACGGGACAACAGCCTCGTGCACACGTCAGCGAGTGTGGCTCTGAGGGGGCGTTTCCAGCGTAATGTTTTCTTGGGCGAGATAATGTGTAGGACACATTCCATGCACAGCCAAAGGGATAGTCACTTAGGTGGTGTGATCTAAGGGGCTTTGGGAGGGGTCCCATGTGGCTGTGCTTGGAATGCCCACCTGAAGGATGTTTCTTCTCCTAGTCACCTCATGTCCAAACTCATTAAGGCAAGATTGCAACTAGAGCCTCTCATGCAATCATTTCTTAGCAGGGCCACTAGCTTAGCAGGAGGAAAAGGCTTTGCTGGGCCAAGCCTGGCACGGCGGTGGCAGGGCTGCTGTTCCCAGCACGTCCCTGTCCCTGGCTGTCCTGCCCAACATGGGATGTGATGATCCTCATATCCAATTTATAAACACTTTGCAAACTAAAGCACTAATCTGCACAATGGAGAGGCAAATGTTTTTCACTGGAGACAATTAACATACAAAACAACAGTAACAATAAAAAAGAACCTGAAATTCAGAGATGTCACTTGGTCTGCCTGAAGTCACACAGCTGTTAAGTAGTGGGGTGGCTGTGGGCAGTCCTCTCGGTCCTTTGGTTTTGGGGGCTCTTCTAATTTCCATTTTAAATACTATATCCTATTACCATATGACCCAGCAATTCCATCCTAGGCATGCAGTAGTCCCCCTTACCTGTGGGGAGGTGGGGGATGCATTCCAAGTCTCCCAGTGGGCTCCTGAAACTGGAGACAGTCCAGAATCCATGTATACTCTGTTTTTTTCCTATACATACATACCTATGATAAAGTTTAACTTGTAAATTAGGCAAAGAGAGAAATAATAATAATAAGTAGAACAATTATAACAATAGACTGTAATAAAATTTGAGTGAATGTGGTCTCTTGTTCTCTTAAAATATCTTATTGTGCCCCCCTCACTCTTCTTGTGATTCAGTGAGATGATAAAATACCTACGTGATGACATGGGTGGGGTGAGTGCCACAGGCACTGTGGGGTAGCATTAGGCCACCCCTGACCTTCTGACCATAGGTCAGAAGGAGGATCATCTGCTTCTGGACCAGGGCAGACTGCAGGTAACTAAAACCACAAAAGGTGGAAGCGTGGGTAAGGGGGTTCCTACTGTGTGCCCAGGAGAAATGAAAACATACGTCCACATGCAAACTTGTACAGGAATGTTTATAGCATTATTCACAGTGGCCAAAAAATGGAACAACCCCAATGTCTGCCAACTGATGAAGGTGTAAACAAATGTGGTCTATCCATACAATGAAATATTACTTAGCCATAAAAAGGAATGAGGTACTAATACTGGTTACAACATGGATAAATCTTGAAAATATTCTACTAAATGAAAGAAGCAGCCACAAAAGACCACATATTGCATGGCTGCATGTTATGAAATGTCCACAGGAGGCAAATCTATTGAGACAGAGGTTGCCAGGAGGCTGGAGGAATGAGGAATTGCGGCTCACGGGTGTTCTTTTGGGGGTGAGGAACATGTTCTGGAACTGGATGTTGTACAACTTTTGGGTATATGAATTATATCTCACTAAAATATGTGTTTAAAAACACTGTCACTTATACAATGTTGAATTCTTTACGCTCTTTGGCACATTGTATATATTTTCACCAGCTCAGGGAAGCACCTGAAGTGAGAAACACCTCTTTAAAAAGGCAAGCACTTGACTAAAGACACAGGTCAGTTGCAACTTAGAGAGATTCAGTTCGATGAGGTTCCGTCCCTCCCAACCGCCCCATGACATGGGTCGACACAGAGAATGACTGCTTGGAAGGGACTCAGTCCTTGGAAATAGCTCGAGGAGGGAGGTGTGGGCTTGGCTGGCCTGGAAATCTTGAGGCAGGCTGGTGGCCTGGGGGTCTGGGCCATGAGGTGAAACGAGTGGTCAGGGACATCCTCAGTCAGGTGTTCCAGGGGCTCATTCTAGAGGCCATGGCTGTTTCGAGTTGCCTGTGACTCTGCTAAGTCACAGGGTAATTCATAATATTTGATTTTTCTGTTACTTACCATTCATTAAAAGAGGGCGGGGGTAGCATAGGCTTGAAAAGTTTCTATCTAGCTCTGCGAAGGACTAGCCATGACCCTGGGCAATTATTTAACCTCTGCCTCAGTTTCTCATCTTTAAAATGGCCATAATAATAGTACTTCCCTTATGGAGTTGTTAGGGAATGTGCTTAGAACAGTGCTCCGTGCTTAGGACTATATACGTACTGGAGATTTTGTAAAGACGCTGAATGGTAGGTTTATCTTTTTGAAAACCTTACTGATGGAAAGAATTACATTCTCTGTTTTCTTTGAGATTGCTTCTCATTTTACATTTCCCCATATTTGTTTCTCTGCTAGCAAAAGACTGAGCAAATTTGTTACAAGTAACAAAAGGAAATTTACACTTTAAATTGTATTTTAGTTTTGTGCCTCATTTAAAATGAAGCTTCCAGATGAGCAAAATGGTTGTAATCTTAGGCTCATTGTAAGGAGGGTACAGAGCTGAGTGATTTTGCTGGGCAAGGCTGCAGTTCTCATGCAGAGCCTATTTCTAGGAAGTTACAATTTTGGCATGAGAGCCGGGTTGCCTCGTACAGTTGAACAAACAATCCTTAGTCAACGAATATGAGGAGCAGGTGATTTCAGGCTGCAAGCAAAGGGGGTCCATGAGCCCATGTGTATCAGCAATTTCACAGGATTGTTGGGGGGTACTGAAGCCTGTCCCATGACTCACAAATGCCCCACCAATTGGACTCCACAACGAGGAATGCCTGAACTCTGTAGGTTTGGAGAATTGGCAGTGAGGTGGGAGCAGAGACACTCCTGTCACTCAACACTGCTTCCCTGATGGCACGTGGCATTGCTATGAAATTCACTGGAATCGTAAGTTAGAAAGCCTTTGGCTTCTTTTCATGAAGATGCAGCCTGAGGGGTCTTCCCCTTTGGGATTTGCAGAGCGGTCCTTCTGAAGCACTGTAGGCTGATTCCGAGTTCCAATCAGCTGTTCTTGGATTTCAGATAACTGCCTAGCAACAATGCTCATTTTGATTTCAGGCCTTTATCCATATGATGGTTATATTTCAGCAGATGTGATGTGTGCTAACATTGAGTTAGGTCTCGACAGGACGACCACTCTAAATCTGTAGGCCATCTTCACTGACACTGGGTGATTGGTGTGCCCCAAAATGTCAGAGATGGAGATCAGTGTGCTAGATCAAAGGGTCACCGTGAAGTGACACTCTAGTCCCCAAAGGTATATCTATATTCTCAAGATGACAAACTAGTAATTCCTGAAATCAAGTAAGCTGGGTGGCAAGGGAAAGTCTGTTGACACTTTGATCTTGGACTTCCCAGTCTATTGTTTAAGCCCCCCAGTCAGTGGTACTTTGCTAAGGCAGCCCAAGCAGACCAGCCACCATCCAGCCTGACCTGCTCCCTGGCCATCTTCCACGGGAGAACCCGGGCTATCAGCGATTCTGCTTTCCGCGTATGCTTGCTTCTCCCCAGGTCTGATTTAGGAGCCTGTCTTCGTTAGTATTTATAGCAGCTACTCTTGACATCCTTTGCTGTTTGGATGAGCATGACCTTTGCCCCTTCCTTTAAGTGCTAAATAAAAACGTGACGGGTTTGACAAGCAGCCCCTGGCGCCCCTTCCCTTCGATCTCTGGGCCTCCTCAGGTACCGCATTTACAGCTTATTTAGTGTGTGGTCCTTTGTCCCTTTCTTGTCTTGCATGTTTCTTATCTGTGTGCACAAGGTGGTATCTCCATCTCTCGTGTCTTTAATCTTGTGCTATGAAACAAAAACATCCAGCACCATGAAAGCGGCATGCTGAGAGTCTCTGATTGTGGTTTATGTTACACATGCAAACACAAGCGCACACACATAGAAACACATGCGTGCAAAGCCTTCTGGTTGACTTACAGGATTTGTGGATGTCTCCCTCCTCTCCATGACCACTGAGTTCCTCTAGGGCGGCGATCATGTGGTGTCTCTCTCTGTGGCTCCAGGCTGGGCAGGATGCCTGGTATTTTGTAGGTGCACAATGTTTTATTTTTTTCTTTTTTTGAAAGGATGGATGGATGGATGGGCACTCATGAGGGGATGGAAATTTCAGGATTGTAGAAGCAAAACCATGATTTGAGATGATTTAAACATTATCAAACTTTCCTATCCAAAGGGCAGGACTTCTCTGTTGATGCAAAACTTTGTTAAGTAAACGAGGTCATCTGAGGCCGTGCTAGCAGCAGGTGGGCTCCGTGCGCTCAGATCCTGACGGAGGTGAATGTCTCTATTCCTCACCCTAGTCTCTTTATTTGACCTCTTCTAGGGGGGCATGACCTTCCTTCTAAGTTAGGTTCATTTACAGTATCCAGGACCAATGGTTTCCCCCAGGGTCCCACTGCGGAAGACAGTCTTTCACTCCTCCTGTGCTAAATGGAGACGAAGGAGAGGAGAGGAGGTTGGGCTGAGGAGCCTGTGGGTGGGGGTTTGCAGGAAGCAGGCTGGTGGCTCTGTGAACCATTCTAGAGGGACATGATGCAGGCTGAAGCTGGCGGGGTCATGAGGGCCTGCTTCTCACGAACTGGGGTCAAATGATCCTGCTTTGGGTGTGCAAAGGATATAGTCCCCCAGAGAACTGAGGGGCCATTTCTTTCCCTCCCTACCCTGAGCCCAGTTGAGAAGCAAGGAGCACAGGGCACATGGCGTGGGAGCCTGTGGGGTGACAGGTGGCTGTGGTGGTGATGCCATCATGCACTCCATGCACAGGACAAGCAGGAGGGGGTTCACCCACTGTCCACACAGACACCCCTGGGGTTCCAGGCCACAGCAGGGAGAGGCTGAGAGGCAGGGCAGAGAGACCAGCCTGGCGAGGCCCTGGGGGCACTGCCTTCCACATGGGGTATGATTCTCGTTTTCAGGAGAGTCAGGTTGTCGTGGAGATGTATCTGATGCAGCCCCATCCTGGCATCAGGAGGTGAGGTGTTATGTTCCCCATTTCTCTTCACCTTCCATGTTTCCCTCAAGTGTCCCTTTGCTCACGATTAATGACGGTGTCTCTCCTTCCTTCCCAACTCCTATTTCATTTATTTTCCCCACTGCTCAGTGCAGTGATTTCTCTCATGCACTCACATATTACTTCTGTTCACCCAGCCAGCTTACAGTGAGTTCATTGAGGATGGGGACCTGGCCTCACATTTTTTTGTTTGTTTGCTGAAGGAATGGCTCAGAAAGCAGAGTGAGTGCCTGCAGATGGTCCCTGCAGGCAGCAGAGCGGCACGGCTCCTCCTGCCCCAGTACAGCCGCCCGGGCACTTGCCTCTGCGCTATGTTCAAACGCTGTGTCCCTTTGTCCTTCCACCCCAGAGTCCATCTGTCCTGTCAAGAGCCTAACTGACTTAACTTTGGAGACAGAATCTCTGAGGACTGTCAGATCATCTTAGAAGTATTTTTAGAATTTCCGAGACCAATTTGAGTCCTGAGAGTGTGTCTTTTTCTTGCACATAGTAGGCACTCAAAGTTTGTTCAATAAATACAAATACATAAAGTAATAGGAGAAAACCACTCTCATTTGAGTTATTTGTATTATTTCCACATCATCCTGTGCATAGCTGGGTAACGATGGCGGCCTCATCTTTACCATGACGGATCTCTACTTCTCTCTGGTGGCAGATCCATGTACTGTAGTTGATATTTTTGAAGCTCCAATGCAGTTAGATTTAAACAGAATGGACTGCTAAAATTCTAAGAGTCTTTGGACAGTTTTGATTCCAGTATTTCTCCAGCTGGAATGTTGTGACAGATTCTGAATAGCCTATGAATTCTCTACAAGATTAAAACCTTGACTTTCGATGATAATCTAAAATATAAGCATATTCTGGGTGATATCCATGACCACTTTCTAATCACACACTGTCCTGCAACTCTGTTTTCTCATTTGTGTTTGTGTTTATGGTCAGGCTGGTGCCAGGTGTTCCTGTATCAGTTGCCAAGGGAGGCCCAGTGAAGCTCAGACCAGGTAAGTTTTGCCAGTTGAGTTCTATGACTTATAGTGTCATTATTTATTTTTTGAAAGGTTTAATGTGCTTTGATGATACTTAAGAGCTAGCTATAGGCCTAGCTCTTCTCTTTTAAAGTGGTTCACATGTTCATTTTGTTGAGATGGTGCAACCGAGGTTCAGAGGAGTGACGTCATTTTCCCAGCAGGACTTGCTCAGTTGGTGGCGGAACCAGAAATGCACACAAGAGGTCAGACTTTCAGGAGCTCAGTCCTGTGTTCTCTCCATTGTACCGTCTGAATGATCTGGGTTAAAAAAAAATTTATTTTGGTATAAATAAAATATGTTCTTCCCTTCATGTTGATCAACAATCATTTAACAATAATAGACATTGGGGTATGATACTCCTTTTTATGTTGATTCAAGTCAAAATGTATTTCACATTATTCACAGCACATTGCTTAGTACCATAAAATGTCTTACATGTGATTCTTGCCTGAGAGCAGTTTGAAGTTAAATTGTGGGGAAAGACATACATGGGATTTTTAAATAATTTATGATCGTGCAGCAAGATGAACAGCAAACAAGTGGTACGGTGCCAGCTCTGTCCCACTTGCCGGGTGTTTCCTTTTTGCATCACAGCAGTGCCTTTCTGTAAAGTCTCCCAGGAAGCTGAGGATGATCCAATCCCCTTGGTACCTCGGGCACATCTGCTGGGCTCTGGGCTGCCATGCCTGTCTCCAGAATGGCCCGGAGCATTCCTCAGGGCCACATGCTGGAATAGGTGGGCTGGCCCCTGGGAGGAGCTTGTCCCTGATGAACAAACTTTCCTTGAGGCCTTGCCACATGGGGGCTCCTCGGAAGAATCCGGGGTGCTGTGGCTGGGCATCCCCTCCATCAGCAGTCTCTTTGCTGTGGGCATGGCCCTGTTGTCCCTGCTAAGATAGCAGCAAGCGCCCGCTGTGGTTGGCCACCAGTCCTTGTCCCCAGTGTCCCCAGTGGGGCTGCACATGCCAAAAGCCCTGTGGCCAGGAAGTGTGTGTGTGTGTGCACGTACGTGCCTGGGTGTGCGGATGGCTGGCTTCCAGGTGGAGTCTGGGTGTGGCAGGCAGTGAGGGGTGCATCCTGTGGGGGTGCTGGAGTCAGGACGGGGGTGTTCCTGACTCGCTGTGGATTCCCAGAGACAATGTGATTTCACCCCAAATCCCCAGGCGCAGGTGTGTGGTGTTTCCTAATTAATTCCAGCTAATTAGCTATAAACCCAGAGAGTGTCCTTTGAAAGTGTGGCCCAGCGTCTCCGGGGCCTATGGACACAGCCTGGAAGCTCTAACATGAGGCAGGGAGTAAGCAGGGGGAACAGGGCACACTAGCACAGCCCCCATTCCTTTCACATGCAAATTATCCTTTAATCCTCAAACAGGGCATTTTATTACTTCTCACCTTTCTCTGGGTGGGTTAGACCAGCTGGACCGATAGTTTGGTGATGTCATCCCTCATTCCCTGGCTGACCTGGGCTCCTGCACAGGTCTCTGTCACCTCTGCTGATGTCCCATTGGCCAAGACAGGTTGCACAGCCAAGCCCAGCCTCAAGGGGGGTAGGGAGTCCGCTACACCTCTGGGGCATGGGAGGTGGGCGTAGCTGCAGAGTCACTTACAAAGGGCATGGGGTCAAGGGATTGAGGACCTGGTGGGACTCTCCCTCATATGCAAAAAAGCAAAGATGCAGAGTTGAGTAAACCCAGCAGCCGCCCCTAGTGGTGGGTGGAGGCTGCTGGAGGAGGCTGCACAGGGCACGCATCTGCAACCCAGTGACAGGGACCCCAGCAGCAACACAGCTTGAGGTGACCGGGAGTGGGGTGGGGGGCTGAGGTGGATCCGGAGGGTCCCAAGGAGGGGAGGAGACAGGCGAGGCCACCACCACAACTGATGTGACATTGTTACAGAAAGGGTGGTTCCATATTATTTTTAGTTAGTCTCATATGCTTGCTCAGGTGACTCAAAATTTTATTTATAATAGCCCTCACAAGTTTACCAGAAAGTTGTGCCACTCTCTCCCTCTTTCTTTTTTTTTTTCTGGCATTTATTGACGCAAGCGACATAGCTGAATGGAAAATATGCAGATGAATTTATATCACTAATCTAAGGATAATTTATTTAATCCTTCTTCAATTTCAGATGCATGTTGACATTTCTGTGGGAGTTACCCTTCTTATCCCAATCATATGGTCAAAGGAAAAACACATTTAAAATTTGTAGGTGGAGCGGTTGAAACTTCAACTTTTTGGCTTAAATTTGGCACCAGGATTTTGGCAACATTAAGAGCTGAAATTGCTGGAGATGCATTTACTATGGCCTGCGGCCACGGTAGCACAAACAGAATTTTGTTGGAGGTTGTAAAGAAAAGTGGCTTGAGGATTCAGGAAGGCCAATGCTGGGCCTCTCCGCAGGGGCCCATGGGTGCTGCCTGAGGGCAGGCGGGAGGAGCAGCTGTGTGCTTTCTGCTCCCAGACCGCAGGGCCTCGAAGACGCCCACCTGCCCCTTCTTTCCTGCGATCCTCTTCCATTTCTTCCTCCTTCGATCCTCCACCAGCTCCCTCTCTGCTCCCTTCCCTCCCTCTTCTTGCTTTGCCCTAAAAGGGGAAGAAGCCATCTGGACACTCTCTAAGGCCCATCCACAAACCGGGAATAGAATGGCGACCAGGCCTGCCTGGCGGGTCAGCTGGGACGGGAAAAATCATGGGCTACTTTTCCAGAGGGGCAGGTGGGTTATCTTGCTCAGACAGAGACAAAATACAAGGAGGTGGATGAGAAACTGGAGTTTTAACACAACCTTTTTCATCCGAGCATGCCCGCCCACCTGAGGCCCCGCATCTACTGTAGGTTTGGCATCGGGTGAGTGAAGGAAAGGCAGAAAGCTGAGGCGAGCATTCTCCTTACTGACCCCTCAGGCCTCTGTGTGAGAGGGGAGGCAGGGAGTGGCGGGGACCGGGGAAGAGGCGCTGACCTCTGTGCTCCAGCACGTAGTGTGTAGACCAGAACTATATACTTTGGGAAGGAGATTGGCAAAATATCTACTCAACTAAGCATACGAGCTTCAAGAGTGTTCGTGGCAGCATTGTTTATAATAGTGAGGAGCTGTTGGAAACCACTTTTACATTCAATAATGAGGCAGTAGTTAAAAAATATGGTTTCTTTTCCAATGGAATACTATGCAGGCATAACACAATGTAGCAAACCCTTACCTATTGACATTGAAGATATCCACGATGTACTTTTAAATGAAAAAGCACTTTGAAAAACTATTCAGAACAACACTAGTATGGTTTTATTTTTTTAAATGAAGAAGTGTACCTATGTATATCTGTGTATGGAAAAGTCTGGAATGACATAAACCAAAAAGAACTGGGATTTTTTTCTGTAAGTGGTAGGATTTGAGGGCATGCTACGTTCTTTTTAATTTGTTGCAGTATGGCCTGACATTTAAAAATAATGAACATGAAAATTTTTGGAATCAGAAAATCATTAAAGGTATTGTCATTTTGAAAATTAAATCCATCTTGCATGTTGCCTCAATAAGGTTTTCTTAGAAACTTAACTCTTAAGTTCATAATGAGAACTCTTTCCTGTGCCCTTTGTGCCTTTCTGTGCCATGCACTTGGTCTTCTAAATCAGTGGTTCTCAAACTTGAATCACCTGGAGGCTCCTGAGAATGCAGATGGCCGGGTCCCATCCCAGAGTCTGTGACTCAGCTGGTGTGGTATGCGGCCTGAGAACTTGCATTTCCAATACACTTCTAGGTGGTATGGCTGCTGCTGGTCTGGAACCACACTTAACAAGCTGTCAGAACCACTGTTCTAAATAAGCAAAAAGGTGCTTCAGAGTTAGAAATAATGATCTCCTTTCCAAGTTTTCCAAATTTTCTAGAGTAGGTGTTCCTTTAAAATATCATATACAAAATTTTAAAGAAGAATTCATGAATTTTTATGGGACCATTTTTTCTTAAACAATATAGCATGCCTGTCTGAGTAAATACTATATACCTACTGCCTCCAAATACCTGTGCCTTGAGTTTCAAATAAAACCAATTCTCTGCTGTGTCCTGGTATATGCCAACAGACATTTTGTATAGGTTGACAATCACTATTTGCATTGTGTGGTATTTTTGCAGTTCTATTTGATAAATTCTTGGCCTGAAGCCATCGCTCAAAAAGTCACACTATTGCTGTCATTACACGCTGAAGAATCTCAGTGAACCAGAGGGGTGCACACCCTTGTTTGGAGTTCTTTAAAACATTTTCTTCTCTTTGTTCTGTTTGTCTTAATATGTACAGCCCCTGACTCGGGGCTGCAGTGGGGTCCGCTCCCTTCAGTGCTTGCCTTCAGAAGTTCTTGCCTCACCTGTCAAGTCAGTGGGGAGGGTGGTGGGGCGGGCTGTACCTGGCTCTGCCCTGGTCTCCTTGGGCTCTCCTGTACCATGTCTGTGTGCTCCCCGGCCCTTTTTAATGGATTGCTCTCGGGTGATGCGAGCAGCTTAGCCCCAACACCCACAGGGTCCTGCTTCCCGACTCCTATGGGATAAATGCTGAGGTGAAATGTATCCTCCAAGACCCGTCTGTGGGATCAGGCTCCCTGGGGCTTGGGCTTGAGACTGAAGCTATGCTGGGCCGCTGTCTTGCCTTTCTCGCTTCCCCGTTGGCCTGGGGACACTGCTTTCATAATCATCACATCACCTGCACATAGATCTTCATCACGGAGCCCCCTCCGGGGACTTCTGGCTCAGGGAGGCATCTTCCTACAGGAAAGCCGGCAGACGTACCTGAATCTATGTAATCTACACAGGACTGTTATCAACAATAATGCACCAGGGGGTGCGCTGCTGACCAGTGAGGACAGACATGAAAGCCACAGTTGTTGCCCTGGAGGGAATCAAAATCTTGTAAAACACGTAGGACCAAGTTTAATAATGCAAGGGAACAGGATATTATTTGGACACATTAGCCCATGGTTTCATCTTCAGGCGGTTCTTGACCACCTGTGGTGTGCTGGGGCAGCTACACGTGTCCTGACTGTCACATGGAAGGCACAGGAAGCCGGGCAGTGTGAAAGCTGGTGTGCTCAGGAGTGTGCAATGTCTCCGAGGGTTCTCATGCGGACAGATGAGACGATGGCCAGCCGGCACCCTCCCAAAGGCTACGCGCCCTCTGCACTCCTAAACTCATACACGACTCCAGGGAAAGGAGAGAGAGACCCTGAGCTGACAGATTATATTTCTCCTCACCTCGGCAGGACAGGGTATCAAAAGAGAAATTCAGAAGAAGTACATACAGAAAAAGAGGACTGAGACCCTTACCCGATACACACATGGGGCCCACAGCAAATCAGTGGTGCAGAAGGCAGTCCCAGGCATTGAGCACAGGAAACCTTCATGGGTTCCAGAAGGCTCAACAATGTGTGTGTCTTCTTGTATAAAGTCTAGTACCTTAGGCCTTCAGGGGAGTCAGACTTGGTTAAACCAATGAATAGGAAAACCCGTAATCAAAATCAGTCCTTCACTTTATGTTTTGCTTTGACTAGCTGTACTTTGAAGCTTGCCAAAGGCCAAGTAATCCCCAATTCAGGGCTGGTTGGAGGGAATCAGAAGAACTTTGTTTAACACAGCAGAGGGAGGTCAGCCCTTGAAAAGCAAAACATTCAAGGGATTTAATTTTTAACCATACAAATGCATCACCTCCTGAGTCCATAATCTAGCCTAGAGTTTAGGTGGCCCCTGGACTTCTTCGGGCTAAACAGCGGTGGGGGACTTGCTTGCCTGGCTGTTATTCCTTCTCACCTTTCCTTCATGGTAACTTGTGGAATTAAAGATGAGTATGTCAGACCCTTGCTCTTCAAAGCACTTCTGTTAACAATTCTTTTTCTGTTTGTAATATGGGGAGGATGATATTTGCCTTGCTAATTATTAAGGCAATGAACCATTTTAAAGACTTTGTCTTGCATAGAATATGACCTGAGAAAACCAATGCTTCTTTGATTGATCATGTTGACAGTGGTATTGACAATAATAATACTGATAAGCCTCTGTGGATAAAATGAGAGTTCCTGTGGCCAGGATTCTCACCTGGCCCTGGTTGACTAGCTCACTGCACACCTGTGGGCAATACATGGCTGTTGACTCTATAAAAAGAGCTCCGCCCAGTGCTCTGGGTGCGACATGGTGGCAGGGCTGCAAGGCTGCAGGAGAGCAGGGGCTGGAGTGGTGGCAGCACTGAGGACAGAGGCCCAGAGGATGGCTGTGCAGGACGACCGTGTAGGCAGAGAGGCCCAGAGGACGGCTGTGTGGACAGAGGGGCCCAGAGGCAGAGACCGGCTTGCTGCACGCAGACTTGCTCTGAGTGAATGGGATTCTAGTGACTGACCTGCCACCTGGAAATAAAGTTGGGTATAACCCTTTCACCGTAAGAACGTTTTGCTGTCATTTCTTTGGTCACATTGAATCTATAGTGAACTTGCCTGGGGCTGAAACCCATTGAGCAAGACAGCCTCTTATATCAGTCAGGGTTTGATTAGAGAAGAGGCCTGTAATTCTGGGGAATGTAGTTCAACCCAAGCAAAGTGGCACTATACCAAGTCATCATGCCTCTGAATAACATTTGTCTCAGGACTCCCGTAGTTCTCACTTTCAAGATCTTTCAAAGTTAACTCTGACTTTTTAAAATAGCATGTTCATTAGTGTCTTTTGGCACATACATTTTGTAGTTCAGAACATAACTAGTGATATTTTAGTACATATATTTCCATTTCTTTTTATGTATATTTTCAGATATATGCAGTAATTCTTCACACACAATTTCATAGCCTTGGACACATTTTATATCCTCATAATTATCTTTTCATCTCTTTATTTTTTTTATTGTTTTTTATTTTTATCTTTATTTTTTTGTTATCATTAATCTACAATTACATGAAGAATATTATGTTTACTAGGCTCTCCCCTATACTCTTTTCATCTCTTTAAAAATTACTTGTGAACTGAATTGTAATAGCTGAATATTTGATTGTGTACATGTAACAAATATTATACTATCATCTCCCTATTCTTGGATTTTTAGATAGTTTCTTATTTTCCATTATTGCAAGTGATGTAAATAATGATAAGATGGACCTCTTTTTGCATAAATCTGATTACTTCTTAAAATAGATTCATAGAATTGAATAATGGGAAAAACTTTGTCACTTGCTCTATATTAATATGTAGAAATATGTTTCAAATATTTTGATAGGTTACATCAACTTATACTCCCATCAGAAGTTCATTAAATCCATATATTAATTTTGGAAGTCAATAACTTTATCATATTCAGTCTTCATATCTGAGAACATAATATATTTGATTGACCCCTTTATTTCCCTAGTATAACATCTCTGAAATTAGGCTTTATTTACATAGATGATATTTCATAATTTAATTGGCAATGGCTTTTTTTTCTTTCTAAGCATTACATACAATAGTGGTAATTTGACACTCGATAGCAGTTTGTATTTGATGAATCTGCATTTAGTCAAGGCTTTTTTCGAAGTTCTAAATAAGGTTTATAGTTTCCCATATGTAGGCCTCTTTAAAGTTATTCTTAGGTAATTTATGATATGATTTTTTAATAAATGAAATCTTTTGCATTTTGATCTGTAATAGATTATTGCTGGTATATGTGAGAAAACTATTCATTTTTATTTATTTACCTTACATTCTTACATTCACAACTTTACCTACTGTTTTTAGACTATTCACTTATTTTTTTCTTTTGGTTTTTCTTTTTTGTGATTAAACACAAAATGGTTTTGTTTGGCTTTATTACTCAATAGAGATTTGGCTAAATTTGATAAATTTTTAGATTTTTGTTTAGCCCAAAAAGTTTTATCGAGCACCCACAGGTTATGGAAAAACTCTGTTACAGGTTATAGATTTAAAGATGAAGAAAATGGCTTTCTTGCCCTCAGGAACTCCTAAGATAGTAAACTAAAAGACTGGATTTTTAAAATTTTACTGAAATCAAGTGTCCACTGTGTATATTTGGAACAATATCCCATGGGCAACATCTGCAGCTATATTCAGCAGCTTTAATTGCCTTAAAGGGGGTTGAGAGGCATTGAAGTAGGTTAATATAGCTTCTAGAGCATCTGATGATCCTGCTAATTATTGCACCTTGACTTCTGCTTTATGCTGGGAATATTTTCCATAAATCACACTTTTTCTCTTTCAAGGAACAACAATGATTGAGTGCACTCTGACTCCTGGTAATTAATACTGCTGGTAACCTGATGTTTCAGAAGTGCATCTCTAGTGAGCTTTTGACTAACCTTGACTGTGAAATGTAACAAATGAAATGACTGTAATGAGGTTCCCTGTACTTTCCCTCTAAGTACTTTAGTTTGGAAACAAAAGTGGATTTTAAAAGTTCTCTTTTTGGTTTTGTGTCGCCTGATTATCCAAGTGTGGCTATTTCCTGTCAGTTGAAGAAGCATAGATAGTCAAAAATTGTCACACTAGTGTGAGTATCTGGGCTCAATTCTCTTTAATTCTCCTTCTTTGATTTTCCATGCACATAAATGATTATAATTTCAGAAGCACCAGATTGATGTATCAAATAGCAAGTCTTATTAGTTGTATTGTTAAAACATTCTTTTTGATTTTTAGAAATGAAAGACTACATTTATTCTGAAATATCTGAGAAAATAATTTTAGGACTATATGAGTATTTGTGATTAAAAACTGAAGTTTCCAAGATGGATGCTAATAGTTGAAGTTCCCATAGAGTCCAGACAGAAGTACGTGTTTCTTCCCAGTTAAGAAACAGAACTCCCTGTGTTAATAAAAGTAGATTACTAGCCGCTTTAGGTAACAACCCCAACATTTAGATGGTTTACTCTAATAAGATGTATTTCTTGTTCCTATCAGAGTATAACACACGTTGGGTTGTTCTGTGAGCTAGGATCCTCCCACCTAGGGGCCCAGTCATCCCCAAGAGCCTCGGAATCCTCTGCTGGATTCTCTCCAACCTACAGCTGAGAATGGAGCTTGGGAGGGGGCCCACCAGAGAAAGCCTGGAGGTCCTGTGGGATGTTTAGGGGCCAGGTCTTGAAGCCATGCCTGTCACTTTCATCTGCCAAGGAGCTTTGCTGCAAGAAGCTTGACCATGGCCTGCTTGCATTCACCCTGCTTACCCTCCTTTCTGACCACAGCACCTTCATTGTCCTTCGAGGAAATATAGAGGTAATGAGAAAATATCTTTAATTTTGTCTTCTGCTGTTTGTGTTTTTGTTTTTTAAAACAAATACAGTGGGGCCAATGCTTGTCCTTTCTGGGGAAGAAAAGGTCCATTCTGCTCTCTTGTGGGAAAGCCAAGTCATGTGACCTGACTAAGCCAATCAGGTGCTCCCTCCTAGGAACTGGAGTTTTGAACAGTGACACAAAAATGGGAAGCAGTTGGAGAAGTTTTGTCCCAAAAAGGGTGCTTTAAAGAAGCTGGCTGACTGTTTCTGCCCTGGAGTCCGGAGTCCTATTTTCCTTGAGACCTTATTCGTCAGCCTTTTTTTCAATCCAGTGAATGACTCCCTTATTCCATTAATGTTGTGGGTTTTTCTGAAACCTAATTTAGCCTGAGTGAGTCTCTATTGTTTGTCAATGATATAAAGAATATGTACATTTAATATTTGGCAGATAACTCCATTTGCCCTCCAATCTCAGGCAACAGTTTAAACTGCCACTAACAGTTGGACACTTGTGGATTTCCTTTTATTTCAGTTTGCTTTAAATAGTTCTGTGGTGTTATGCATAGACAGTCTCCTTTTATTCAGGTTCCCTAATACAATATCACTTTGATTTCCTGATAGAGTGATTCTATTTCTAAATGAATGAAACATCATTTGCAACAGGTTGGCCAACAAATAGCTCATTTATTGTTGCTAGCCTACATCTGGCTTGTTTTAGCTTGCCAGAGGTATAGTTGATGAAATGGCCCCATGTCTAATTAATTTTATTTGTAAGTGGCGTGATTCACAAGGATATGAGCCACAAACTTGGACTCCAAGTATTCCCAAGCTGAGTGTTCTCACATGATCGCCTTAGCAACTGTAAATAATGATGTAATTGTCAAATACCAGCAAAAACAATAGTCAAGCATGCTACAAAAAGTTCTCTTAACTAATATCATGGTTGCCAATTACTTTATTCTTACTTTTTATATGTGTTAGAAAAACTGCCTCTGGAAGTAGAACAATTTGTGATTTGAATTGAGAACATATGAAAAAAAAATTCAGATTCTCCAACTGGGCAAATACTATCATTAAAAGGAATACATGTAAGGTTCATTGCTTTGTGTAAAGAAAAATGTCCAGGGGATTTATGGACAATGGGAACTGTAAAGATGAATGATAGTCAGTACTTGATCACTAAGAATTGTGTGTACCACCACCAGCTTCTGAAATATTTCCTGCAGCATGAATAAGGGAAAGGTTTGTATACATTTGACTTCTATCTCTTCTCTTCACTCCTTCTACTTTCATTGAAATTTAAAGAAAAATGGGAAATTCCAGAAGAGAGAGAATTATAATGTTAGAACAGGGGCTTTGCAAGGTTTTGCATAAGAGCCAGAGTGTTATTTCAAAATATTTGACAGCTAGTATGATAATGTAAATCAATGTATAAAGCAAAATTAAATCAATTACCACCACATGTTTTATTGGGTTTTAGGAAGAAGTATTACCTAAGTAAATAAAATTGGTCTGTTCTGTTACTAGGATACATTGAAAAGGTTGCCTTTCACGTGCCACCAAAAGAAATTGCCAAGTGCCTGAAACAGATAAAGGCTAGTTGCCGAGGCCTCCAGTGTAGTGGGCAGGTGAGAGTGGTCATCCCAGGCTTCTTTTGTTTCACAATTAAGAAAGGTGTTTGAATGTGGAAGCTCTTTATAGATACTATTCATCCAGTCATGCAATCTGTCTTGTATTTTGAGCTTCCTAAGAATTTTTTAGACCCGAAAGGATGTTGAATTTCATCTAATACTTTTTCTGAGTCAAATGAGAAGACCAGATGGTTGTTCTCCCCTAGTCTATTAATGTGGTAAGTTACATTTACTCTAATTTTAAACCTCCCCTGAATTCCTGGGATACAGCAAATTCGGACAAGATACATTTTTGTTTCTATGCTTGGTTGGATTCAGTTTGGTAATGTAGTTTAGGAGCTTTGTATCAATGTCTACCGGCTAGAGTGTCTGATTTTCTTTCATCGTACCCTCTGCCTAGTTTTGGCATCAAGGTTCTGTTAACCTCACTGAAGGCTGCTGGGAGAATATGTCCTCATTTTCCATCTTTTAGAAGATCGAACAATTTTTCTTTGAAAGTTATGTAGAACTTGCTCATAAAATTGGCTGCACCTGCTATTTTCTTTATGGGAAGTTTTTAAACTACTGACTAAATTTCTGTAATAATTGTAGGATCATTTAGACCTTTTCTTTCTTCTTGAGTCCTTTAGTAAGTTATAGCTCTTCAGGAACTTATTTCTTGTGTTTTCAAATTTATTAACATTATATTTATGAGCAGATCAAGTAATTATAATGAGCAGATGAAGCAATTATGATACTTCATAATATTCTCTTTTCCTTTTAGTATCTGCTGTTTGTGTAGTTGTGTCTTTTTAAAAAAAAATTCCTATTACTCTATTTGTGCTTTCTTTTCCTTTTTCTTGTTAAACCTCAGTAAAGATTTGGTTATTGTAATAGTCTTTACTCAGTACCAGTTTTAGGGGGAATTATGCTCTGTGTTATAACTTCATGTCTCTTATCATTAACATCTACTCATTTCTTCACTATCTCCTTCCTTTTCCTTTAAAGAGTTTTTCTTCGGTTCTTTTCCTAATTTCTTAATTGGATATTCAGCTTATTTTCAATGTTGTAATTTCAAATACAAGGGTTTAAGGCTATTTATTTTTTCATATATAAATATTTAAGGCTATATATTTTCCAGTTTTGCAACATCCTACAAGTTATGATATGTTCAGTTCTGGGCATTTAAAAATTTCTATTATAATTTCGTGTATGATAACTTATAAAAGTAGATATAAAATTGCTTTGATTTTGATTTCTGACTTCATTACAGTATGGCAAGAGATAGTCTGTAGAATACTTATGTTTATTGAAATTTGGGATGGTTTCCTATGGCTAATTTTGATAGATTTGAATAATTCATGGCCAGTTTTGATAAATATCCCATGTGTGCTTGAGAATACTGTGTATTCTATATATGAGCACCAAATCAATCTTGGTAATTGTATGGTCCAAATTTTTTATAGATTTATTACTTTACTTGATTTATATACCCACAATGGATGAAGGAATGTTGGAATCTCTTCTCCTGTTGGTTGAGAAGTTATACACTATATGTTTTTAGTTGTTATTCTTAAAATTTTTGCAGACTTAATAAAAAAGTCCAAAGTTAATTTCCCAACCTTCTTCCTGAACAATACAGATTCATTTTAACACTCCTAATAATGATTTCCCCAACTGTTTTACTCTTTTGAGAGCCAGTATTTTAGTTGTTTCCTTTTCTAACTCCATGACTAGACATTATTTTTATTATATTGTATAACTGGTGTTTGTTTAGATTTTCCTACATATTTTCTTTTGTTCACCATTCCTTCCTGTATCCCAGACCTTTATTCTGAGGTCATTCTTTTCTTCCTGAAGTACTTTAACAAGTTCCTGTAGGAAAGGTCTATAGGCAGTAGCTACACTCAAAGATTATTTATGTGAAAATGCCTTTATTTTACCCAATTCTTGAAAAGTAATTTTGCTGGATGCACAATTCTAGATTTGTAGTTATTTTCTCTTAAAGTCTGAACATATTATTTATTCCACCATCTCCAACCTCCTGTGTTGAGAAGACTGTTGTTTAACTTTATGCTTTTGTAAGTCTTCTCTCACTTATTTCTGGCTGTGTTTAATCATCACTCTACGTTCTGTGCTTTCAACATCACTACAATGTACTTAGGTGTGGATTTCTTTTTCTTTATCCAGCTTGGTATTTGCCGTGCTTCCTACATCCCTAGATTTATATCTTTCATCAGTCCTCAGCCACTGTTTCTTTGAATATTGCTTCTTCTCTATTCTGTTTATTTTTGTCTTCTGAGACTTTGGACAGATGCTAGACCTTTCAATTCTTCTTTTCATATATTTTCTTTCTTTATAGTTCCCTGCTTGCATCTCTGTACCACACTCCTGGTTAAGGTTTTTGAACCAACCCTCCAGGTTCCTAATTTTCTCTTCTGCCATGTCTAATCTACTATTTAACCGTCCACTCAGTTTTTATTATCCATGGAATATTTTTTCACTTATAAGTCATTTTAGCTGTTGCTAAAATCATTATTTATTTTTATTTCTTTAAACATGTGATGTATAATTATTTTGTATTTTCAACTTAATAAGTCTAACTCTAAAGCACTTAGAAGCCCAACTCTTGTTTCTGCTGACTCTTCTCATGGTGTTTTGCTTTGAGGGCTTATGGTCTCATATGTGATTAATGTTGAACTGTAGAAGTCCTGAGGGCCTAACTTGGGGAATATCTCCTTCAACCAGGGACAGACGACTTCTCTGATCAGGACACTCAGGAGTCCAGGCTGATGTGGAGGTTAGAGTGCTCAGATTCAGTCTCTGCCTTGGGTAAGCTCAAAGATTGATCATGGAGCCCCTTAAGAGCTTCTTTCCCACCACACATATACCACACTCAGTTAATTTTACCACATAGTTCCTGCCTATGAATTCACTTCTCTGCTTCATATTGTAGCCAATCTCCTTATTCACTCAAACCCCATCTTTAATAATTCTTCAACTAAACATAAAACGTACTGAAAAGATTCTCTGCATTTTAAGGGAAGCACAGTGGAAACATCCCTGAGAAGACCATGGTGCTAAGCCCTGCATAACTGTACCCATAGGCTCCCTGAAAGCTTTTGATATGGAGAAAGGACTGGAATTTGGGTGTATTCAGTGGATGATTTCAGAGGACTTAATTCGGAAGAGCTAAAAGGCTAAAAAGGCTTTCTACTGATTTGTGTTTTATATGGGAAGGAGGGGGGAAAACTCAGAATGAATGAATGAGTGGATCCCAGGGCTGGTGGCAGTGTCTGTGTGCAGAAGGGTATCAGAGGAAAGGCAGAGGGCACCTAGTGAGCGGAGCCGGTCCTCAGTCCCTCTGCTGGAGAATCATGCTTGCCAAGGAGACTTGCCCTGCTCCTTCAAGAAGCCCAGGAGGTCTTCTTCTTGGAGAAACTAACAGCCACCTCATTTGGTGGCTCAGCAATTTCAAGTTTTCTTTGTGATACTTGAAACTTTGCATATTTTATTTCTTGCTAACAGTTATAACAAGATATCCTACTCTTAAAAATACATTTCAATGACATTTTCATGTTAGGCTCTATAAACCAAACTAACAAGTGCTCAAAGAGAAAGTGCAGCTTGATTAATTAGCCTTGTGAAGGAGTTTGCTAACTATCACAACATGCAAAATGACCACGTTTTGATAACTTGGTTGGAACCTCTATTTGATTAAAGTTTGCTTAGCCACACAGATAAATCACACTTGGAAGTGAATGATACATGACTGGACATTATGCTTTCTTGCTACCAAAATATCATTCTTCTGAAAGATCTTCCAGACACTGTATTACTTATGTTTGTGCCTTTGGTATTTATTATAGTGCTTGACACATAGTTAGGTATTCCATGAATGTTTATTGAAAAATCAATTAAGTTATTTAAAAATTATTTTCAAAGACCTTTTGTCTTCTCTACATTCTTCATGGTTCTATGGGATAGTGAAAAGGAACAGGAATTTGCCATCAATCCAGGGACAAGAACACGTGATTATAAACTGTGTGATGCAGACCAGAAGTACTAAAGAAATCTGCAGGGAAACATTCTTTGAGGGTCTAGTCAAGATGCTCCCAGAAGGAGGTAGCAGAAGATTTGAATATATGCTGCAAAAAACATTTGTTAAAGTCAACTGCTTAGGTGAAGGGGAGAATGGGTGGGGACCTCTAGGTTAAGGGAGATAGGTGTGTGCGAGAGTGCAGAGGGGTGGCCTTGTGGAACTGTGAAGAGGAAACACTGCGCTGCTCTACAGGGGGCCCCAGGAAGTGCAGTGAGGCTGCAAATGGAATCCTGGATGGACCACTGCACAGACTTTATGAGCTTCTATACATGTCATGTTTTATAAGCACATGAGAAGGGTCCTTGCTACAAAAGCAAACGAGAAGGTCATCATCTGTTTTAAAAACATGCTCAGGGATCTTGGACAGTGGGACACATGAACAAAAGGCAGCAGAGGCAAGGGTGTAAATAAGGGGGGAAGGCAAGGGTGGGCAGGGTGTCATGTTTTGTGACACCGAGGAGCAAGCATGCTAGGGCCTGTTCAGGTGGTCTGCTTTCCCGGCAGCATGGCCTCAGTTGGAACAAGGGTAAGTGAGCTTGCAGGGGAGATTCGAGAGAAAGAAATCACTGGTCAGTGAACCCAAGGATTTGTACAAAGGCAGGCGTATCACCACAATGACAGCAGTAGCCTGTGTTACCTGGCCCCCAGGTGGGCCCTCCATGATCTGCTGCTCCTGGTGTTCACACCTTTGTGTAGTCCCCTCCCATGCTGAATCAAGGTTGATCTGTGTCACCAATAAAATATGGTGGCAGTGGCTGAGAGTGACTTCCAAGTCTGGTCATAGAAGGCACTGTCACTTCTCTTTGGACTCCTGCCCTGCTTGCTCCAGAAAACACCAACTGCTGTGTTCTGAGGACACACAGCTCTGTAGGAGGCTCAGATGGAGATGAGACCCCCATCTAACAGCCAGCATGAACTTGCCAGCCATGTGAGCAAGTATCCTTGGAAGTGGGTCCTTCCGCCCCGGTAGAACCTTCAGATGACAGCAGCCCAAGCTGACATTCTGACTGCAACTCCCAACCAGTCAGAAGCTAGAACTTCCCAACCATTGGGCGTATTACCAGACTCACTACACCAGCAGTCCAGAATGGAAAGTCTGGTATTTCTAAATTGTGTTTGCTGGAGTGTCTCTTGGCCTGAGGGCATCTTCCCACTGGTTCATTGACTTGATGGTTATGTGTGGAGGGTATTCAACACAGCCAGAATTTGGGTGGGAATGGAGTGGCAGTAAGGAAGAGGCCCAAGCTTATACTTCATTCTTGCAGAGGCCAATTCTACCAAGCTCACCCTACCGAGTACAGAAATCCTTCAGACACTCATGCATGCCTATGCACTCTCAATAAACATTTGCTGTGTGCCTGTATGAGTCAGGTCCTATGCCAGGTCCTGGGCTGTGGAGTGAGCAAAATTGGACATGGTCTCTGCACTCATGGAGCCTACAGTCAAGCTGTGGTGATGCAAAATCATTAAGCAGAGAGATAAGTGCAAACACACAGCCATGAGAAGGACTGCAGAGGAAAGTTGCATGGTGCTTTGAGTGGATGTAGAGGGGTGATTTCACCAGCTCACAGAGGTCAAGGGAGACTTTGATATGAACTGAGCTATGAAAGATAGGAAAGAGGGCAGAAAGGAATAGGGGAAAGAATCAGCTGGTGCAAAATTCCTGTGGGAGGAGGCAGCATGGCAACTCAGGGACTGAAGGCAGCTCAGGCCAGGGATTGGGGAACGCAGCCCGTAGCTATTGCAGCCCCCAGCACAGATAAGTCTTCTAATGAGGGATGAGAGGGAGAGGACAGAAGGGCTCTGACTGCAAAGGAGATAGAGGCAGAGTGGTGGAAGACCCAGAAGAGAAGCTGGGATAGGGTTGAAGGTCAGGAGCAAAGGAAGGAATACCTCTGAAAGGCGGAAGTGGTGGGGCTGAATGCTGCTGAGGGCCATGAAAGTAGCGTGAGCAGGAACAGAGGTAAGGCCCTTCCCAGCATCTAGGTAACCTGGGATATTAGTTCAATACACTTTTCAAAAGATCATATAAATAATTATTAAGAGTAACTCTTGAGATGCACACAGATTTGAATGGTACAAAATCATAAAATGTTTTTGCCTAGATGCCTATTTTGGAGTGGATGCTAAAGGATGTAAAGAAAATTGACTTACTTTGCTTCTCAAATGTGGCCTGAAAGAGTTGTTTATAATGCTGATGCAGAAAATGGTGCCTTTTCTAAAGTCAGGGAAATCCAAGTGCAAGTGTGAGAGGCCCTAGTCCTAAAGTGCTGATAATGTGTTGCTGCTAATTCACCCAGTTGTTCTTTCCATTGGCCTATAACACTTGGTTTACAGAAGGAGTGTCAGGATTTGCCTCCTGGCCCTGACACTTCTAACAGGAACAGTGTAGGCTGGCAAGTAACCTCAGTTTCTACCTCTGTAAAACAGGTAGAGCAATGTGTCTGTCTCCTTCATGGTTCATGAGGATGAATTAGATCATGCTTTGGGAATTGCAAAGACCACCTACTTACAGATAAGCCTGCCTGAAGCCTTATCAGTCATTTACTCATATTTCAGCCAAAAGGAAGTGATTAGAGCCTTCCATGAAGGAAGGCTTGATGGGTGGGGGGTGCAGATATGAGCACCAAAGGGTACCGTGTGCCTGGGTACATGGTATGAGAGGGGATGCCACCCAGGAGGAAAGGGGCTGGAGGCTACACCAGGTGGCAGGTTGCTACCAGCCAGAGGCAGGTGTCCTTTGGGAAAGAAGGGCACTGCCAGGCACCAGGATTTCACTGAACCCTCCTGTGGCTTGCCTGGGGGCAGCTCCCGGAAGCTGATAGCAAAGCCCCTGTCAGCTGTCCCAGATACCATTTAGGAAGTGACCACAGGTCTGTGTGCCCCTGAATACAGGCCAGGTATGCAATAGGAGCTCATTAAAGCCTTAACGAACAAGTAATGCCCCCATTTGGGGCATGCGTGTCTGTCAACATGCATGGGGTCTGAGGTGTGTGGCTGGGGACTGGCTCTGTGCACAGAACTCCGTTCCCAAGGCCTCTGTGGTGCCTACTGCTGGCCGCTGGGCTCTGCTCTCAACAGGAGGCAGGGTCAGGCAAATGCAGGCTGGACAGCAGCCAGACATGTGTTTTCCTAGCATAAGGCTGGGGCCAACTTCTAGAACTGCCAGCTGCAACTGGAAGATTGCACATTCTGAGCTTTTGTTCCACCCAATTTACTAGTGCTTCCTCCCCAAACTGGGCTCTTTTTATTCCACAGAGTTAGAGAGAATGCACCCTAATATATGTCTATAGAAAGTACACATAGGGTTTAAATCTCCTTGGGGAAAAAAGAATAAGGGAAGGGGAGAGATAGACAACATGCAGAACAATTCCAGCAAGCTCCATGGCCTAAGTAGCCCACTCTGGAAGGTGGTTTTGTTGTTTTGGTTTGGTTTTGTTTGTTTTTTCCTCACCTTGACTGTGAGCTCTCAGAGGCAATGGCTGCTTGGGTCCCTGTCACATTTGTATCCCCAGATCCTAACACATTGCTTGCTTGACACAAAAATAAGTGTTCAACAAATATCATATGGAGGAATAGATTAATGAATGATTTCTCTCAATATAGCCCCAGCCCTGTGCCCACTGGCAAGTGGTAGATGATAGCCCTGGAATATCTAGCTACTTCTGTTTGCAGTATGCATGCCTTATGACCTGGTCCGCCAGACAGAAACTGAGGAAATAGGTCTGTGGTCTTGTATATCATGGCAATAGAAATGCTCTCAACTAGAATCCTTAACAATCCATATACCATGTTAGGTGTGTGCCATCTTAATCCTTTATGTTTCACTAATTCCCAGTATATTTGTACAAAAGAGAACTTGTCTTGGTACTTACTGCCTTGCAGTAGAAACAAGTTAGAACTGTGCAGAGGAGGCACATTTCAGGCAATGATGGATTTATGGCAAAATTTTAAGGAGCACCTTTTCTTTCCCACACTTCCGAACCCTGAGAAGATGAGTGATATAATACTGAGGTCTTGTGTAACTGTTTGCTAAGAAAGATGGCTCACATTTGGATGACAGAGTACCGGACATGGGCATGTAAAGCATACTGTTACCTGCCCTCTCAGCCTTGATCCTGATGCTTTTATTGAAAATCTGGTAGATGCTGGGAATGCCATGTGCCGTGGGAAAAGACCTACACTTGCAGTCAGAGGCTTGGGTGAGACTCTCACCCTCCCCAGTCACAGGGTGAGTTGAGTGAGCCATACCACCTTTCGGAGTGTTGGTTTTCTCTCTGTAAATGTAGAGCAGTGCCTCTAAGCTTGCATGAATCACAACAGATGGCTACTGCTCAAGACAAGTTTAGTAAAGCGTTATTTTATTTGACTGTTGGTTAGAAGCAATTTCTTTTTTCTCCATGTCAAGGTGAAGTCTACTTGCCTACCTGTATTTTCCTTTTCCTTTCCCCTTTCCCCTCTGTTTATGAAATTCTAGAGACTGCTATTTTCCTCGAGATCCGTTGTGCCTGAATTACTGATCTCTGCCCCCACCCCCATGACTCCAAGCACTGTGGACACTACCTCTCCTTTATTCTGCTTCTATGTAGATTCTTTTAAAAGCATGCACATCACCATTGTGTGATGGGGGTTGCATAATGTCCTGCTGCTGTCACACCATATAGATATATTCAACCCTGTTACTTAGAAAGGAATTAAAGAGCCACGTGAGCCAATTTGAAGCCTGAACAAGAGTTTATGTCAGATGATGGTACAAGACACGCACTTTCCAAACTCTACTGGAGTGTGTGCAGGATGGTCATTTGAACTTGGTTTCCATGTATCCACATGAGAATAGCATTTCAATCTACTCTACCACATAGGAATGTCATGACAATGTGTATGGGGAGTGTTGAACTCTTTGAACGTATGGTTATTTAAAAAATAACTAGAACCAGACGTAGTGTATGTGGATGCAGATTGATTAGTAAAGCTAGAAATAAATCAGAGAAATAACTTGGAGGCAAGCTGGAAAAGCATCCCAATTAAATAGTGATGATCTCTCTAGCCTGAGTAACATCCACTCTTTTCTGTTTTGATCAAAAAAATAGAAGCAATTACCAGGAGCTTAAGAATTATGTGAAAAAATAGTAACATCTATCAGGACAATAGTAGCAACAGAGTGAACTAAAGCATTGATTAGAAGGATCAGGACAGATGACTATTAATTTTAGGTCAGGTTTTTTGAGGTCTTTTAAACCTAAAAGTAATGATAGTCTTGACGTTTCCTTTAGGAGTTTCACAAATGAAATACACTTTCAAATTTGTAGTTAAAATCAGAATGCAGAGTCATAAGTGTTAGTAATTTCATTTAATCTCTGACAACCTATGGCCAACTGTTCCAATCTAGTCTTCAGAACTCTAAAGGTAGAGTTAATTTTGCATTGTGTTTCACGCTTAAATACCCAGTACATAAGCTGCTCTAACAAGTTACATACTGGGGAAGTGAGTACACATATATTTCACAAGGAAGGAAGGACACTACCCTGCCATGTGATATCCTGAAATCATCAAAGTCCTAACAGGGAGGTAACGACCAGGGCAAAAGAGTGTGACTTATCATATGCCAAGTCTCTTTCTCTTCTCCCCCTGCATCTGATCAGTGAGAGAATCATCCCGTGGTACCTGAGTCTCATTAGTCCTTGTCCCCTCTGCAGCCATACTTTGGGTGCAGGCACCACCTTACCTTCCCTCATGTGGATGAGCCTGGTTGCTGATCTCCCTGCTTTCACAGCTCTGCAGGCCAATTTTGTCTGTGACTCCTCCGATCAGAATCATCTGGAGACCCCCACACCCTCTCAAAGCCTAAGTCCTTACTGTGGCCTCTAAGGTCTTCATCACTGCCTTTCCTCATCTCTCTTATCTCGCACTAAGTTTTACTATCACTGATCCCAGGGCCTCTATGGAGCAGTGTCAAGCAGGGGGTTGGTACACAGAAAATCCTTGCTGAATGAACAAATGAATGGCAACTAACCTATGAGCATTTCCTGGAAGTTACTGCTTGGTACTTCGAGGGACTCTTTTGGATGCATGATAGGAAGTAAGGGTAAATTGCACCCTCTTAAGGACAGGGGGATATCTCATGGTCAGGACTCTTCGGTTAGACAGGACGGAAATCCTGCTCCAACTTAGCAAAGGGCATTAAGTCTCCCAGCGGCGGTCTGCAGGAAGGCAGGGCTGGAGCCCAGGCTTGCATATCTGTAGGGCACTTTCTCTCCATCTGCCGGTTCTGCACGTGTTGGCTTCATTCTTTCTGGACGGTGGCCCTCAAGGCAGGAGCCAGGGACACAAGCCCCTGTTGGCTACTGATTCAGTTTCCTGTGGCTGTTGTAACAATGACCAATCTGTGGGCTTAGAACAACAGAAATTTATTCTCTCACAATTCTGGACGCCAAAAGACCAGAATTAGTTCCACTGGACTGAAATCAAGGTGCCGGGAGGGCTGTGCTCCCAGCAGAGCTCTGGGGAAGAGCCCCTCCTCGCCTCTTCCAGCTTCTCCGGGCTGCTAGCGAGCCTTGGCGTCTGGGCTGCCTTGCTGCCCCTGTGCCCCTGTGCACACACTGTCGTCTCTGCTTGCACATCAGATCTCCTTCTCCTTTTTACAAGGAGGCATGTGATGGCATTTAGGGCCCACCACATAATCCAGGATGGTCTCCCCATCTCAAGATGTTTAATCACATATGCAAAGATCCTCCCTCCGTAACATTCCCAGGTTCCAGGGATTACAACATGGACATTTTGGGGCACCATCTTTCAGCTTACCACAGCTACCATCCTTCAACATCCACAAGTCATGGGAGAAAGAAGAGAAGACTTTCTCTCCATCTGCACTTAGAAAAGTCCAACTCTAACCCAGCTTAGGCCACTGGGGATCCCTGGGCCAGCTGGGGTGGGGAAGAGGGTGGTGGGAAGGAGACAGATCCCACTGGAGTTCCTTGGGTGGAGTGGGGGAAGGGGCTACTTTCCGAAAGGAGCTCAGGGGTGGGAGGTGGCTGGGCAGACGGAAGCCATGGCTGCCATTACATGATGTGTAGGGAAACAGTGCAACATCGCAGCAAGGGGGTCTTTATTTAAACATTGAAGTGCTTGCACACTACATGAGCTCTGCTGCGCACAGAGCTTGCAAGATAAATGAAGAAGGAACCCTCACCGGGAACCAGAAGAACGTCTTCCCGAAAGGAAGGCTCTCCCTCCATGGATGTTACGTAATGCCTGGATGTGTGGCGGTGGTTTCAGAAAAGAGATGCTGTCTTTTTCATCAATCTACCATTCATTTACCAATCTGTTCCTCTGTGAAAAATGCCACAAATCTGGTCACATTTTGGGCTATCACAACAGAGAGCTGACTCAATGTCAGCGCTGTGCTTCCGCCGGATCAGGTGCGAGGGACCGGCCGCGCGGACAGAAGCCCGTGGCACCAGGATGGCGGGCCGGCCTGGCCCGGGCGTCCTTGTCGACTCCGGAGGTGCTCCCAGCCCGCTTGGAGCAGTGCTGAGGCTTCCAAGGCCGAGAGCCTACAGCAAATAGGTGGGAGTTCGGAGCAGGGGGACCCTAAGCAGTGCTGACAACAGGGAAGTTGGAAGCAGTGAGGCCCATCAGTCCTCAGCCTGGGCTCTGCGCGTACTTGGAGGCAGGCGTCTTCCTCTGAGACTGCAGAGATGGCAGCCGGGACAGCAGCGTCTAAGACCACTAAACCCCCTCTCGAGGGGCGCGGGGCGTGGACAAGGCCAGGCTGAGCGGCAGGACTAACGCGGTGCGCAGGGAGGTGGAGGGCTTGGCTCCCGTTCCCAACGTGGAAACCAGAGGTGTTTATTTAAGGAGACAGGGCCTTACTGGGCTTGGCAACCACTGGACCCAGAGCCATTTCCCGAGCCAGAGAACAAGAGGTTAGACCATAGGAGGTACTTCCCTGGGCGCTTCCCACACAGGAATCCCCGAATTTTCAGACCCGGGCCGCGCGCCCCGCCCGCCTCGGCCCGCCGCCCCGCAGCCAGCAGGGGGCGCCCGCTCGCGGCTAAAAGGCGCGGCCGGTGGCCGGCGGCCTCAGTGCGGAGCGCGGCGGGCGGTGCGCGCGTCGGAGCCATCGGCGCGGGGCTGGAGCGCGCGGGCGCTGCGCACGCAAACCCACACGGACGGCGGGGCCCCGACCGCTGCACCTCCGCGCTCGCTCCCCTCCTCCGCCCAGCGCCCACCGGCCGGCGTCCCGACCAGCCCGCCGCGCACCCCGGCTCCCGATGGCGCCCGAGGCCGGGGAGCCCCCGAGCGCGCGGCGCCCGCTTCCCTGGGCGGCGCTGCTGCTCCTGGCCGCGCTGCTGCCCGTCGTCTCGTCGGCGGGGCTTCCAGGTACGCGCAGCCCCGCTCCGCCGCCCGGCTCTCCGCCCCGCCTCGCGGCTTCCCTGTCCGGCCCCCGTGCGCGCCCAGCCCTGCCTGTCGCTCGGGGAGCGCCGCACCTACCTGCGCGTGTCCTGTCGCTGACACGCGTGTCCTCATTGCTCGAGAGTCGGGGCGCGGAGGGGCGTTTGGTGACGCGGGGCCTGGGCACGTGGCGCCCCGCGCGCGGGAGGCGGGCGCGGGGAGAGCGTCGGTGCCTGCGGACCTCAGCGCGCTCGGTTTCCCCTTGGCCGTCGAGCGTCCCGCAGTCCAGAGCCCGGGGGCGTCCAACTTCCCGGGGGGATTCAGGCAAAGGGAGGGAACGGAAAAGGAAAGCGGCTTCTCGTTTGCGGCGAGGGTGGGCGAGAGCTTTTCCTTGGCCCGGAGCGTCTCCGAGGGCATCCTCCTTTTCTCCAGCTCACCTGCCCTGAGGCAGGCAGCCTGCAGGAGCGCGGCCCTCGGGAGACCAGACCGGAGGCAGTGAGGCTGGACGGTCCTAGGAGCGCCCAGCGGGAGGCTGCGGCCACCAAGGCGGTCGGGTACCCCGGCGCCCCAGGAGAAGCCGCGCTCTCCCAGAGGCCGGGGCGTCCGGGTGGGAACTTTGGAGCTGGAAGATGACAGTTGTCTTGAGAGGAGGGACAGGGAAGTGGGAAAACTTTCTGCAGAAGCTCACCCTCGCCCTGAGGCTGAGGACAGATGCTTTTCCCTGGGGCTGAAATGTGAGCAACGCTTTTCAGAAAATGCCAGCTGCGGCTGTCAGATTCCTTGTACGTTACCCGCAGAGAGAAAACAAGTTTGTGGTGGGTTTTTCATCCGTAAGCCTTTGGTGGCCCTTGTTCCCACCTCCTGTGCAGGCATTTTCGCACTTGAAACTGTGTGGCTTTTATTTATGTCATCTGTTTGTGGGAATCCAAGAAGTTGACATTTTTGTTGATACTGTTCACTCCCAGCTGGGGTCTGAAAATTTGGATGCGATTCCAGTGAGGGCTGTTTGTTTTAGGACGGATGCCATTTCGTGTCTCTATTGCCCTCTTAGTACAAGGGAAAGGGAGAAAACTTGGGGGTCACATTGTCTTTGACTCCTTTTGGCGTGTATATCATGCATAACGTTTGCTTCAGGTTTGCACCAAGGGCTGGGATGCCAAACGCCACTTTTCATAAAAGCCTGCGCCAGTTGAGAGTTTTGTTTTCTTCTCTGTTAGCCATCTGTAAGATAGCATTCACTGAATATTTTGAACAGAACTTAAGAATAAAACTACTTCAAAGCTTTTCAGCTTCCCAACGTACAACCCATGGCACTTTTTTCCCCCTTCTAAATAAAAAATCTCTGAATGTTGGGAGAGTTTCTGTTTCAGAAAGTGGACTGACAGTGGAACTAGTACTAAACTGGCTT
Source organism: Manis javanica (assembly GCF_040802235.1). Lineage (NCBI taxonomy): Eukaryota > Metazoa > Chordata > Mammalia > Pholidota > Manidae > Manis > Manis javanica. The sequence continues at coordinate 73,324,198 of NC_133168.1, forward strand.
CCTGATGATTGCAGCTTTATTCCTATGTGATTCCACCGCCACCTGCCCGATGGGCTACATTTGAGTGTGTCCGGAGTGAGGGCTGTCTGTGATAGCCCCCAGAGTCCTGCTGTGTTCCCTGCTTTTCCTTCTCTTGCCTTCTGCTCTGTAAATCACTGGGCTGTGGAATGTTGGAGCTGGGACACTTGTTGGCACTTCTCTCAACTGTGTTGACGTGGTTTTGCAGTCAAATGATGGCCAGACTTGAAATGGACAAAAGAGGACAAGCACCTTTTGAAATGAATATCTACTGCATTTAAATGAAATAATAGAAGGAAAGAAACAGACTAACCTGTGGAGAACTCCTCACTGCTGTACAAGAAATGGGACATGTAATTTATTTCATCTGCTCCTCTAGAAGGATTTCCTGTCTGTCTTGCCGCATGTATCTACAGTTACTGCGCCAGACTTGTATTCTGGGTCTGGCAGCGAGGGCTTGCGCACACTACCCCCTCTGACTGAACCAGTGCATGAGCCCAGCAGGCTGCCTCTCCTAGTCACCAAATCTTTGGGACCAGAATCCCTGTAAGGAAGTCTCCCTGATCCACATTAATAGTGGCAGACCACCAGAGCTCACAGGGACTTTCCCTAAAACAGAGGTGATTTGTAGGCCATGCTGAAGAGCTAAATAAACCCTTCAACTTAGTAGTCAATTAAAATGTAAAACAAAGTAAGCAAGTGATGCTTCCCCACCCCCCAATCTATCCCTATAACAAATACTATCAACTATTACAATTATGATGGTGCTTGCCTGTCTGATAGGATACATTTTTCTAAAAATGTGGGGAAACACACACTCACGTGCATTTATAGTGGTTATCTTAGTATGATTATGGGTGATTTAAATTTTTTTCCATAAAGGTGAAAGACCCTTTCCGGGAATCCCAAGGTCAAAACTATTTTCAAAGAAATATTAAGATACTATTTAGCTTGGTGGGTAAAACTGCTGGAACTTTAGTGTGACTCAAGGCATTGGCACCATAATGAACTAGTAGTCTTTGAATTTTTCAGGCCTTTTAGTTGAGAAAAGATATGCCAGTTTGAATAAAGAATGTCCTTGGTGCAACAGTAAAAATTACTAATTTTACCAAACCTCTACCCTTGAATGCATATCTTATTAATATTCTGTGTGAAAAGATGATGCGTGTCTGCTGACTACCCAAGTTCAATGGCAATCCTGAGAAAAGCACTTACATGACAGTTTGAGTTATGAGCAGAACCAACTGCTTTTTTTTTTTTCATGAAATACTGTATTTACGAGAAAGCATGATCACAGACAAATTAGTTATTCAAACTTGGGTATCTGTCAGACATCTTCTCAGATATGAATAAAGGGGCCCATCACTTCTAGAAAGATAACTGCTAGCATGCCTTGCCAGTAATAACATTTGAGCTTTCATGTGAAAATTGGAAATTTGCCAAGTTATTTCTGCCATTGTAAGTTGAAAGCTTCACCATATGTAAAAACTTATCTATCAAGATAGATGGTGATACAAATAAATGTGATTTTAAAATTCTGTGGTATAAAATGTGTCAACACTTAGATGGTCTGTATAACCAAGTGCACCAGTAAATCCAAGTAACCAATACTTAGGGTTGCAAAATCTTGCCTGGCTACAAGACCCATCCAAAGTGCAAGATAGCCCAATGGGTTTTTAATGTAACAAAATATGAAAAATTCTTTATAAGGTTTCAGATTCTACTTTGTAACTAACCTTTAAGAAACTACTACTTGATGAGTTTTGGTGTAGTATCAAAAGTTTTCCAAAAATTATCCATATGGCTGTTAAAATATTTTTCCAATTACATATCTGTGTGAGGCCAGATTTTCTTCAGGTGCTTTACCCAAAAAAGACTGGAGGAGACCCTGATGTCTCCTATTAATGAGATTTGCTGAAATACAAACAATGCCCACTCTTTGCACTGTTTCTTTTTGTTTTTTAAAATAGTTATTATTCATAGCATACAGCCTTTTCATGTCAACATTTAATGTTTTACTATTGCTATTTTTAAATGAGTTAATAAATACATAGTTTAACCTCTTCCTAGTTTTAATTTCTGGTCAGTAGATTTCAGTAGATAAAACTCAAGTAAACATTACCTCTAATGCATGAGGTTCTGATTAATTTAAGAGGAGAAAGGAATCTGGAGAACAGATAGTTTGATAACCCCTGGTTTATGGAAGGGAAGTAAGGGACCATCAAGATGCCTGAGTTCGAGTCTCAGTGCTGTCATTCCCTGCCAAGTGGCTCTGGGCCAGTTAGGTAATCCCTAGTAGACAGAGCAAATGGAATGAATCCTCCCATCTCCGGAAGCCCTCAGAGGCTTTTCTGTGGCCCAACCTACGTCCAGCTCTATACGGTTTCCCTCCTACTTCTATCCTCTTTGAGAGGAGGAGGTGAAAACTCTTTCCTTTTATCTTGCTCATTGGTGCCCACCCAGTGAAAGGACCATTTTATTCATCAGCTGAGCATGAAATTTGTTACTATGGGATTAGAGTTGTAAGAGAATTGCAGAGTGACAATTCATGTCCCTGGAAAACTACCAACCAGACAGTTCCAGAGCATTATCAATGTCTTACCAATACCATTAAAATCTCTATTTAAGTCATGAAGGCCCATTCTCTGAAAACAGTTGGGGTTTCCTATTGTTGTAACAATGGCCACAAATGTACTTGTTTAAAACAACACAAATTTATTAATTTATATAGTTTAGGAGGTCAGAAGTCTGAAATGGGTCTCACTGGGCTATAATAAAGGGTCATGTTCCTTCTGCGGGCTCTGGGGGAGAATCTGGTCCTTGCCTTTTCCAGCTTTGAGAGGTGCCAAGTTCCTGGTTTACGGCCCTCTGCCACAACCACATCACTCCACCTCTATCCACACGTCATCTTCTCTGTCTCCCCTTTCACTTATAAGGATCCTTGTGAGTACATTGGACACACCGAGATAATCTCCCCATCTCCAGATCCTTAGTTTAACCACATCTGCAAAGTTCCTTTTGCCATATGAGATCAGATATTTGCAGGTCTGGGGATTAGGACATGCACATCTTTGGGGGTCATCATTCTGCTTACAGCAGGGGGTGAGGGTGTGGATGGGGGAGTCTGTGAACATTTCAGGAAGGTTCCCATCATCCTTACCTGATTTAGGATCAGGCCTCCTTCCATTGCTTCTAGTGGAACTAAAGGATTTCTTGAGTTATAATTAAACTTATTAGGAGCTATTTTATATATATATATATATACTTGTAAATCCACAGAATATATTCACATTAGGATGCACCCAGAGTTGAAACCTTAGGTGCCTTCGGGGAGAACTGGCTAGCTGGGGGCGGGGTAGGGAGGCATACCATTTCATTATTTATTTTACCCAGTTTTAGTTTACATATCAGAGCAGTTGGGTCAGGGGGTATTGGTTATACATATGAGCAAATATCCTCTTTTTTTTCTTTCTGGAAGTCTTCCTTGTCTTAGTTACAAAGAATATGAATTTAATTCAATTTATTGGAATCGGGTTATTATTATTATTTCATTAAGGAAACTTCTCCGATATGGACGAGATGGTTAAAATTTAGAAATTTTGATTGTTAGGCAACTTCTTGTGGAAGGCACTTCTCCCAGCTCCTGCCTTTTCTGGCGCCCCCGCGGCCCATAGAGGGCGCTCCTGGCCTTCCGGCGGTTCCACTGCCCGCTGGCCCCAGGCATCCCGCCCCAGCAGCGGTGGCTTCAAATAAGAAAACTGGGACAGACGTTCAGTTATCTGATTTTTTCTAATCTCGCTACTCATATCAAGCAGGAAGGACAAATCACTCATTGAGAGTGGAAATGTCTGCATGTTAGTAATTTTCAACTGGAAATTGGTGAAAAATAATTTGAAGCCTTAACCTGAAGCTTGGTCGCACACCTTTAGCCGCTGGGGCACCTCTAGTGTTTCTGCAGGCCTACATAATTGTACACAGTCTACATAATTCTGCATTCTTCCTGCAGACTACCCGGGATCCTGTTGGTTTGGGCGTTTAAATATTTCCCTTTTCTTCTCTAGGCTGGCAGTGGGAGCTAGCAACGCCACTTCTGATTTGCTTGGGATGATTCAATTCTACACCCTCGTAACATTGCCCTTGGCTGTTGAGAAATGATTGTCACACACTGAAGCGTGTTGAACTCAAGTAGGGCTTAAGATGAAGTTGCAGTGAACCCTGTTCCCTGTTAAAAATGCACTTGGCCTTTGGGTATAAGCAAGACCCTTGCTCAGCGGATCCTGTGAAAACATGCCCTTCACACTGGTGCTTGGGTCTAGTTTGTTACATAAACCCTTCAGGTTTAACACGGTGGTTCTCTCTGAATGTTTGATCCTTACGATGGAATTCTGAGCTTTGAACCTGTCAGCCTTGTTTGAACCAGAAGGTTCTCAGAATTCAAATTTGTTTGCAGTGGACCATTTAAATCAAGGAACCACACTGAGAAACAGCAATTGCTAATCTAGGGGCTGACAGAGCCCTGCCTCTCACAGAGGTGGTGGGATTGTAAACTAATAGTTAATGTATTAGGAACTTCTCAGGAGAAATGTGTCATTTTAATGCTGGGATTTGCTTTTAGGGATTATTTTACAGTGTCACACCTCTTCATCCACGTCACACGTCCTGATCCAGCCACTGATGTGCACTGTGTGAGGGGACTGGACTGTAGAGGTGCTAAGGCACCTACCTTCTGGCTCTAACTCTGTGTGAGTCTCCGTTTGCAGCCTGTCCATCCATTCATCCAGCCAGTCAGCAATCATTTGTACGTGTTGGACACGGGGCTGCCAAGTCCAACAAACCCCGTTCCTGCGGGGATACACAGGTGGGCGGGGGTGGGGAAGAGGAGACAGACAGTGTGGGGCACGTTAGGACAGTCTCTGCGGGGAGTCAGGCTAGAAGGGCCAGGACAGCCGTGCTGGAGCTGGGTTTTGACGAGGGGGTGGCATTGGTTAGAGAAGGAAGAACTACCCTTGAGGAGGAGCGCCAGCGCCCTGCTGACTGTGGAAGGCTCAGAGGTGAGAAGCATCGTGACACGTGTGGGAACATCAGTGTTCAAGGTGGCTACTGCAAGGTGGTGCCCCCAGGGAGCCGCGGTACGCGGGGCTGAGGGGTTGTCAGGTAGCTTCGGGCGTGGCTGTAATCCAGAACAGGAGGATCTGCGGCGGGCACATCTCTGGGTCCCTGGGAGGTCACCTGGGCAGCTGAGCGGAGCACAGTGCTGGCGCCGGGCCGGATGGGGCATCTCCATTCAGTGTGCTCAGGAGTTCTTTCATATATGCTTACTTTTTTGGAGCTCTGAGGCCTTCTTCATTATAACACAGACCAAGCTGATGGTTCCTAACTATTGTTTTTTTTTACCTTCAGTTCTATCTGAAATGGTTCATATATTCTAGAACAATCCATTTTGGAGTGGGTTCCAGGGTACCATGTGTCTCACAAATTCACATACGGGCAGATTGGTAGACTTCATTGTTAAGGTAGGTGTATAATGACTTTAGGGTCAAGGGCAGGTCTATGGACAGAATTCAGTGCAGTTTCTAAGGGAAAAAAGGATTAAAGAGGAAATCAGTGGATACAGTTTATGTAGACTTTACAGTCTTAATAGTGATGCTCCACTCTGCAGTTACCTGTAAATGGGTTTGAGAGCTGTTCCGTGTGGTCAGATGGTTGGTTAAAGCCAGCAGACACACACTGGGCATGAACCCATGCTGTTCTTGGAGGAAGGGTGGGTGATGAGTTCCCTAGCCACAGATGCTGTGGCAGGAGCCGGTTAGTGTGCGATAAACAATCTGAGCAGGTGGTGTAATCATGGCTCCCAATTTGAGATGACACCACGTTTGCCTGGAGATGAAATCTTAGCTGGGCCAGGTGAGGGTGGCCCAGGGCAGGTGATCCCTGTGTGCTGCATTCTGGAGCACCAGGCCAGGGGCTGCTGTTAAGGGCAGGATGGAGGCGCAAGCTGCCTTAGTGGCATGGTCTCACGGAGCAGTGTCACCTCTTCCTCACAGGGTTTTCTAAGATATAATGCCTCTACAGAGAAGGTTCAGTTTCTCTGGGCTAGTGGTGGTACAGTTGTGCTGTGATCACAATGAAGCTCCCTCTTAGAAGATGGAAATCTTAGGTGTGCCTTTCATACACTGAAACCTTGTGGTTTATTGTGGCTCAGGTTCAAAGACTGTTTTAAGTGATCATTTATACGAGTCTACTCTGATGTGCTATTCCCCCCCAGGCATTACGGGTCAGAGTTTGGGGCTTCAATATAGGCATAAAGGGCTATTTTTTAAAATGGCTTCAAAGTCTTTATTTTGAGATAGTGGTAGATTCACGCACAATTGTAATCCCACGTGCCCCTCACCCAGTTTGTCCTAAAGGTAACATCTTACGTAACCATAGTGCAATATCCCCATCAGGACGCTGACATTGGCACAATCCATTGATTATATCCAGATCTCACCAGTTTTGCAAGCTTGTGTGTGTGTTTCTATGCACTTTTGTTATGTGTGTAGATTGTGTGGGCCCATGATCATGATATAGAGCATTTCATCAGAAGGATCCCTCGTGCTTCTCTTTTACAGCCACATCCACCTTCCTTCTATCCTTCCACCGCAACCCTGGACAGCTACTGATCTGGTCTTCATCTGTCATTTCAAGAATGTCAGATAAATGAAACTGTACAATATGTAACCTTTTGAGATTGGTAAAAGCTTATTTTTAAGAAGTGCTTATTTTGGCCCATTCTGCTTGAGATCACTGCAGTTAGCTGACAAGTATTTTGGATGTGCTAAGATTTCATGGTACGTAAAAACTGAAGTCCTAACAAGTTTTCAAGGCTGCTCATGGCCATCTTCTCCACCACAGTCTCCCTCACTATCAACTCTAGCCCGTCGGCCCCTTGCTGGTTCTCTAAAGTGCTAGGCATCTTCCAGCCCCAGTGCCTTCGCACTTACTATTCTCTTGCCTGAACAACTTTCGTAAACATCTGTGGGTTGATTCCTCACCATCTTCAGGTCTCTATGCAACATCATCTTCTCATGAAGTCTTACCTGACCCCTTCCCCCCATTTAACAGTATGCTTCCATCCCTACCACCCCCAGTACTCCTTACCCCAGCTTAATTTTTCTCCACACCTTTATCACCACCTGAGGATTTCACTTTTGTATTTGATAATTGCCTGTCTTCTCCCATTTTGGAACATAAACTCCATGAGGGCAAGGCATTTGTTAGTTTTAGTCACTGAAGTCTACTTGTGGCCTAGAATGCTGCCTGCAAACAGTAGATGCTGAGTAGGTATTTGCTGAACGATTGGATGTGCTTTCTTTGGGATTAATTACATGTGATGTGCATTACACATATTTACGTATGCTGGCCTGACACCAGCAGGACCTATGGGGATGGTGTGTGAGACCGCTTCCTGCATCTCTCAGCCTGGCTCTGTGAGGTCAGTATGTGAGCTCTAAAGAGTGTTGGCTAGTGTTGGAGGTTCAATCTGCTGCTGGAATGAAGAATTATATTTATGCTCTAACAAACTGGCTGGCCTTAAACAATAGAAATTTATCCTATTGTAAATTTAGTAAATTAATTTGTTCTTTAACAGAAATTTAGGTCTGGAGGCTGGAAATCTGAAAGCAGAAGGGCAGGGCCATATTCCCTCTGAAGAGCAGAATCCTTTCTTGCCTCTTAGCTTCCGGTGGTTCCCAGGGATCCTTGATGTTCCCTGACTTCTAGGTGGGTCGCTGCAGTCTCTGTCCCCAGTGTCATCTGGTATTCTCCCTGTGTGCCTTCCTATAAGGATACTGGCCATATTGGATTAAGGCCAACCCTAATCAAGCATGACTTTATCTTGATTACATCCGCAAAAACCCTATTTCCAAATCCCATTCACAGGTGCTGGATGATATGACTCAACATATCTTTTTGGGGGACACAATTCAACCCACAACAAATGGTATGCCTACCAACATGATTCCTTTTCAGTAGGTGAAAGAATTCATGTAGCTTCTGATCCCAGGCTGTAGTTGAGATGTAGGAAGATATGAGTCACTGCACTGCGTTATGTGTATTGACCCGTCACACCCCAGAGTTCCAAAGACCCATGCACATTCTGTGGGCCTGATCTACAGATCAAGCCTGTCTCATGCCTTCAATTGTAAAGTGAGTAATTAAGTAACTAACTCAGATCTTCTGTGGGCAAGTAACTGTGCTAGGCTCCCAGGCACAGGCTACAAAGTTGGGACTGATGAAGAAGCAGTAATGGCATTGGTTGTGGTAAGGGCAGCAATGTAGGATCATCTAGAATGTTTTACTCAACTCTCCTTGCCAGATACAGTGTTAAGTTCTGGGTGTTTCTACACCGACACACGTAGAATTGTAAGATCAGCAAGAGAAATCACCAAATTCATCTGGGGACTTTGGTGTGCACACTTTGATGTTAACTCAATCTGCATTTTTTCCCTGTTCAGTAGAATTCGGGATGTGCCACTATCTTTCTTTTATCTAGATTGTATCCTCTGGAGGAGACTTCTAGGTGATGAGATGAGGCAGCCTTGCTCTCCCACAGAATGTCTGACTCTTTTTGACACTCTTCATGTTCTGGAAGGCCACCATGCTCTTTCTGCTGTGACGCACGCCCTGGCCCTGCTCTGTTTTTTTACCATTTTCTACCTCACCCAACAACTTCCCTCTGCTATTTCCTGATAAACTGGGAGAACTGAGGCATCCTCTTGTGGTTAATAACTCTCAGAATCCACGAGTGTACTTACAGTTCTCCCAGCGAACCATAGCCGACAGGAAGAGAAATGAGGGGCAGAGAATACTAAGCTCCTTGACTTGTCTGAGACCTGGGCTGAGTGCATTTTACAGCTGTTGTCTTGACTACATTTTGATTCTAATACCTATGGAGGGAAAGGTCTGGGAGACCAGGCACAGGCCATTGTTTCAGCAGATTGCTTGTCTCTCTTATAGAACATGAAGGTTTTTGACTTGGGGTCTCTGGGATGAGTTCCATATAGTCCCCTGATGCTCTGATATGTAATGAGTTTCCATTAAAGGAAGCAATTCAGAGCATTCTGAGTGTAAAGGGGTAGCCAGGGTAGTCACACAGAAGGCTTGATTAAAAATCCTCTTAGAATTCAAGGTGTGGGAAGCAGTGGCCTGTGTAAAGAGTGGAGAAATCTCTAGCAAAGGCCCTTCTTGAATCCCACCAATGCCATGCTTGGTTCTCTGATCATCCTAGCTCGAGGAGGATTCTTTTCCTCAGCCTTTGCTGCCCTGAAAATGTCTATTGTTGGCGTCACTCAGCTGATATTGAATGTCTGATACCCTTGCTGTTTTTAAGAGCCAATATAGTGCTTCATACAGGAGATAGAAGACCATTCCCTTTCTTAATTCTGTGAATTAATTCACTTGTATTCCTAGATCAATGCCTTGCTTAGTAACTCTCTGTTACCCAACTGAGTATCAGATTCATAGAAATTTCTTTGGAGGTGGGGAATGTGTTGTATTTGACTGGGTGGAACTGTCTTGTCATGGAAAGTATTGAAGATAATTTTAGACACAGAATCGATAGATTGGGAAGGGGAAGGTAGATCAGATTACCTAAGTTTCCTTCCAACTCTCAAGATCCTAAAATTCTAACTCCAAGTACATTTCTTAAATTTGAGGAATATGGGGACCCAACGCCACTCCTGCTATGGAGGAGAACTGGCCAAGAGCCGAGGTCCTGGGAATCCCACCAGATCATTTTCTATTGGGTTTTAATTGGTGACATCAGTCCTTCTGTGGCTCTTCTTCTCACTACTCTGTCTCACATTTGTTGAATGTTTTGTGATTTCTTCCTCACTTTTTTCTTGTATCAATGCTTTGAAGGTAGCTATAGAAAAGGAACTAATTAAATTTGATATGTGTGGAGAGAAACTTCGGTGGCACATTTGCTTTTTCAGGGGGCCTTGGATGGGGGTGGACATTTTCTAATTCTTAATGGAGAAAAAAGGGCCCCTCTCAGCCTTTACTTGACACTGACGGACAATCCCATCTTCCTGAAAAGCACTCCACTCCTGTCTTCCACCAGGCAACTTGTTTTCTGGTTCTTCTCTTTATCACTAACATTTCAGATTTAAAAGGTCTCCTCCCCAGTCACCCTCCAGGCCCCTGTGCTTTTCCGGTCCCACTGGAGATGTCAAGTAGACAGTTGAGCATGGTGGACCTCCAAGGAAAAGCCAGGGCTGGAGTTACGGATTTGGGAGCCGTACCTGTATGGATGGTATTTGCAGCAAAGAATGAGAGGCGCTAATGTAGAGAGAGAAACAGAGAGGGCATGCCAGGAGGCAGGGCCAGCACTGGGCTCGGAGGCACCTTGATGTTCCAGTTCTGGTGAAGGAGACTAAGGCTGTGGGAGAGAAACCAGCAAGCCTAGTGTCCTGGAAGGTAGAGGCTGTGGGGCCAGGGAAGACAGGTGAAGGGGTGCTTCCAGGAAAAGCACTCAGCTGTTGTTGGAAGCAGACAAAGTCAAAGTTCAAGAGAGGGGCGCTTAGCAGCATGGAGTCTTCTTGACATTCACAGGAGTTCATTCAGTGTAGTGAGGTCATGTACCCCTGTGCATTCATCCACCACTGATTGCTTTCAATTTTATACCTTCAGTTCTGATTTATCTCCAGGCCTACATTTGTGCCTTTTAAGTATAATTACAGCTGAGAGACAGCAAAGTATAGCAGAAAGAGCATGGAAGATGGTTTGGGATAGATCTGGGTTTGACCACTGTCACCTGCTAGCTGTGTGCTCTTAGTGAGTCACTTAACCCTCTAAGACACAGTTTCCTCACAAAGATGGGGATTCCAAAGACAGTTTTCAGGGTTGTTACAGAGATTCAGGAGCTAATCGTTGCAATAATGCAGAATTCTTTTTAATCACCTCTGGATCCCTAGTGCCCAGCTCAGAATCTCACACATAGTAGATACTCAACAGGTATCTATTGCGGAAGTCATGAAATGGCTGGTGTTTCAAATTGATTGCTTCCTTTCTTCTCCTTTACTTCTCCACGTAATTTGTATTTACCACTGCAAAACTTAAACCCCTTGCTCATTAGGTGTGTTGTGCATTTTTTCTTCTTCACTGATGGATTATTTGCCTATGCCCATGGTTAACTGTTAAGTGGTTATCTGAAATGTTAAGAAAAATTTACATATAAAACATTTAAAAAAATAATGATCATTAGCAGGGTTGTTATTTGGTCCACGTGGCCTGGCTTCTGGGGCATCTCTGTCTCCTTTACTCTGCGTCATGCCTACCTCTTCCCAACATTTGCTTGGCTTGTCTTCGAAGGCTATTTTTTCAAGGAGCTTTCTGACCAAGATGGGTGGTAATTTCAGGGACGGGAATGCCCACATATTTAACATAGTTAGACAATGACTTTCACATTTTGGGAAAAGGAATGAGTTTTCAGGGAGTTTTTTTTTGGCTGGCATCTCAAGCAGTTTCTAGTAGGCCGAGTTTAAGCGGGACCAGCAAACAATGGTAATTCTTTAAACTGTTTCTCAGTAGGGAATTGAATTTGAAGAATGTGCAAAAAAATCCCACAAAAACCTGCAAGTACTACTTTCTAGTGGGGTCTCTATTGCTGGCCAACAGCAGGCCTGAGTTCTGTATTCATTCCCTTCCCATGCATATGTATTCATTTCTTTAGGGTCCCCTTGTATTTTTACGGATGTTACAAATAAATAAATCCATGGAATGCCCCCAGTTGCATTTCCTTAAGCCCTTCTGGCAAGCTGGTGGTTCAGATGGGGTAAAACGCTTTTGCCTCCTCTCTGGAACAGTAGCTTTTGCTTACATTGGTTCCTGGATAAAATGGCCAAGAGCTTTCAAACTTTAAATCCTAATGACCAAATTCTGCCAGCTCTGCTGGTTAAGTTCGCTGTAATTTCTGGCTGCATCATTTTCTAGACAGATGTACTTACTCAAGTCAGTGGCATACTGACAAATAAAGCATCAACATAGTCGGAATTAAATTTCCAAAGTAGATCCCTTATAAACAGTAAACAGAAAGAAATTAAAGTTAAAACAAAGCAGGTCTCATTTAGGAATCAAGAGAAAATGTGACTTGATTTTATGGATCCAGAAATGATAACATCAGGTAGCAATGGCTTGGGCTGCGGATCTGATGAACATGTGACCTTGGGCTGCTGATGACACACCACCTGACGAACATGTGACCAGACAGGCAAGAGAACTGTTTATCTCCCTCACCAATAAACTGGGCAGCAGAGAGGCTGCAGCAACCCAGGATCTTTCCATTTTTCCACTCTGCCACCCCAGGCCTGGACACCATGCTCAGGCCTTGTCACTTCATGTTCCAAGATGGCATCTCTGTGTATCATGCTGACATTCCAGGGTGGGGAAAGGAGAAAGATACAGAAGGCCAAGAGCACGTGACAGCAGATCGTGACCCCTTTCTGAAGTCTTCCTGGACTCTATAAAGCTTCCTCATATGTGTCATTGGCTAGAATATATCACATGACCACCCCTAGCAACCGGGGATGCTGAAGGGTCCTGACTATTTAGTATCCCAGCCTGTCCTATAGAAGGAAAGGGAGGAAGAAGCTGGGAACAGGTACCCAGCCCACAGCGTCAGCCACGGCAGTTTCTGTTCAGTGTAGGCTGCTAAAATGTTACAAATGAGTTGGGAAACTTGACTTGAATGGGACTAATAAAAGCTTAAAACATCTCAGAAAATATCCTGAGAGAGGAGGCAGATTCATTTAGAGTATCCTTTGGGTGACACTAAAGTCCTTGCTGCTTCATTTGGTTGTCCATTTTTGTGTTTTTCTGCTTTGTAGATCTTTCCCAAGTTGGGGGTGGGGGATGGAAGAAGGAAGATAATGAAAGGGAAAAATGTAAGGTAAACAAATATTCTTTCTCTTTTCACCCCAGTTTCTCTCCAAATACAAATAAATAACCTAGAATCTAGAACATTCTAGGCAAACTTTGTCCCTAGGGGGGAATGAGAGCATGTGAATGACAGCATCACAGGGTTGTGGCTGCAGTGAGGCAGCAAGTGGTCTGGGTCGGGAGGTTGGGGGGCAAGTCCTGAGGAGAAGGGGACATGACACGGGCCACCTGAAACTCGCCCAGGGTGGAGAGTGCTCGCACAGAGGAATCAGGGCAGTGGCCAGCAGTCTGAGAGGGTGGAAGTAGGCTCAGACCAACTCTACTTAAGTTTAGATTTGGAGGCTTCACCATATGGCTTCTTTGAGCTGATGGAGAAAAAATGCGATTCACAATTGTATTCAGTGACCATCTAGCACCCTCATAAGCACATCGGCATGTACACATGTGAATTTGGCCTTTTAGTCTGAATAAAATGATGCTTTGTTGTTATAAAAAAATACTGAGAAATGCCTGAGGGGCTGGGAGCAAGCACAGGGACCTCAGGTTTAGCTGCAGCCAAGGGGGAGGCGAGCAGGACCCCGGAGAAGCCCAGCAGCCTAGCTGGGCAGCAGGGGCTGGGAGCTCCAGGTGCACCCAAGAGCAGCCAGCACATTTTGAATCTTGTAGCTTCGCACTGTCCTCGTGTACACCCTTACCGGGTAAATATGACAGCACATTTTGGCCACAGGGGTTGAATCCTTTAAATGACAGTGACTCAGGCAAATTGATTGGGTTTGAGGAATGTGAACCAGGGATAAAGTCTGGGGAGAACTGGCTGCCCTTGATCGCCCAAGGGACCAGGGCCATCTGGTTGCCTGGGTGTTTCCCTTTGCCATGAGAACAGCACTACGTGGCTTCCCCATCGTGGGGTCAGAGGTTCTGTTTGCAAAGCTCTTCCAACTCCCTGGAGTGTGTCCTAGATTTGAGGGCTCCAGCGACCTTTTGGTTTCATTTTATATTTATATGGTTATGCCTGGAGAACCGTGCCCACTGCAGAGAACACTCTCACTGACCCCCATGCACATTGTGAAATGTCAGAAGAGCCAGGCCATTATCATAATGCTGAGACTGTGTCTCCCCGGCCCCAGCCTTCCAGGTGGAAAATGATTAAGCATCTGTCAATTTTCCTAGTATCAGTTTTACTTCACGCAATTGCAAAACAACCTGTACTTTCTCTGTTGCTTTTTATTATTTGTTTTCAGGGGAGGGCTATCATTATTTGGCAAATATAATTCCAACATCCATTTTAAAAATTATTTAAACCTCACTCAGTCATTTCAGTGTTTCACCCACATGTTGCTAACCATCTGGATGTTTCCACATTTCTGAATGTTTCTGTGCTGTCTCGTATCTTATGGAGAATAGCTGTATTTTCCCACCTTTCCTCAGACATAGTCTCAAAGTTGCGTATCACCTTGATTCCTACCCCTTACTCCCACCCCACCTGTACTGCAATTTTAGTATATCCTAACCTTTTTTGGCTTATTGATTGGAGTTTTGGTCAAATGCTCGTGGTTACACTGAGATCTGTGTTTTATTCATTTCAGAGTCTGGGAAGTATTTGGCAGTTTCCAGTGGAAAGTAGAACTTGAATTTCAAACAAAGATCAAGTAGGGAGACTTACATAAACATAAAGTTTTGTTGCATTAAAGAGCAAGCCTTGGTATACTTGAGAAACCGTTTTAGCATTCTTGGGGTTTTAAGGGACTAGTTTATTTCAAAAGCTGTTCACATTCCTCTGGGGGCTGTCTTCTTGACCCGGGTTGTCCTCCCCTGCTCCTCGGTACTGACTGCCAGGCTCGGGGCTTGCGGAGTACCCGGCTAAGCACGGCAGCCCACCCGGCTGGGATCTGCCTTCATTTTTTGGGTGTGTCTGCGCTGGCAGCCTCTGTGACTGAATGTATTGGCTGCTAGGGTGGCTTCAGAAAATTATTTTTGACTGTTTGACTGATCACAAAAGATCTTGATTAATCCATCAGGGTGTGACGACAAGTGGCAAAAACCCAACTTGGACTAACTTAAATGCCGGAATTCTTTGGTTTGTGAAGCCATCATTGGGAAGCGTCGGGGGTGGGCTGGCCATGGGGATGCCTAGAGCCTGGGCTCTAAATGCCCCACCCCCTGCTCAGACTCTCTCTCCATTTCTATCCTCTTCTCTGTGACAGTGAGAGCTGTCCCCAGCAATTCCAGGATTCTGCCTTCCCAGCCTCCAGACCGGAGATCAGGCAGCACCCAGGGTTCAGCTCCAGGTGGAATAACGCCAGGGAAGTCGCCTGGGCCAGCTGGTGTCACGTGGCCACAGGTCTCTTACCAGAAGATTCGGGGAAAGCTTCACTGGGTAGACAAAACCGTGTCTTTTATACACCACATTTTGGATTCCCTGCCTGAGAGTGATTTTAGGATCTCGGGACTCTTTAAGAATTTAGGCAAGTGGGAGACTTTGGATTCAATTATTTTTCCTTCAGGATATCCCCAGGAATCTACACAAATTCCAGTGAAAGATGGCAGGGACTGCAGTCCCTGAGGGAACCCTGACCCCGTCTGGGCATTGAATGAATCTCCTCAGGCTGAGGCTAAACGGCATAAGTAAGAAAGGAAAGAAATTTGCGCTTTCCTTTCTTTAGACTTGAAAGATTTTAAAGTCATTCGTGAACTTTAAATTTTCCTTGGGAATTTTGTAATGGAAGGGACTTACTGAAATTGGGACATTTTTATGATTGCTGGCCTATATTATCAGAATATCTGTGTGCTGTCATTTCATCTCCTTGCTTAAACCCTGGCGGGCTATTTTGGACAGCGTGAGCTGGGGAGGAGCAGGCCAGGAGTGGATTTTCAGCCTAGAGGTCAACTTGCCTTTGGAGTTGGCGAAGTGAGCCAGCCTTTCAGAGCCTTTTGGGCCCTGGGCGGACCCCCACCTGTAACGCAGGAGGTACTTGGTAGGACAGTGGTTAGTACCAGGGGAGGCTCCTGGAGGCAGGGCATGTGGTCCTGCCTCGCTCTGAAGAGGCAGCCACAAGCTGGCCTCAGGCTGTTGGCCATGCCCAGTGGGCTCAGGGAGCCTCCTGCCAGGGATGTCTCGGGGCCTTCTGTTTTCCTCTCTCTCTCTGTCTGCCTTCCTGTAGGAAGGCTGCAAAGGGCTCCATCGCTGCTCCCCAGGAAGGGCACTGGGTAGAAGCCCAGGCCTGTTGTTCCCGTCCACCTGTGAGGCAGTGTCCTCAGGTGTGTGCCCGGCAGGCTCAGGCCTCCTTGCCTAGTTCACTCCGGGGTCCAGAATCACAGAGGGGAGCAGGGCTGGGAAGCATGAGGGTGGTCACACATTACACCCACCTTCTCCAAGTCAACCTTACCAGTCACAAACCTGGATAGCTTGATTTCTGACTCCCTTACCTATTTCCTCAAATTGGCTTTGATGCAGATGTTCATAATAAGCACATTTGTGCCCTGAGCTTCCGATTGAGGGAAATCTGCTCCATCTGTTTCATACACCACTCAGTGAGGTGAAATAAATTGGATATGGATTTGTTTAGGAACAGGGAGGCCCTTTTTATTGCTCACCCAAATAGATTCCGTTTGCTATTTTAGAGCTCACACATAGGTTCTAACAATCTATGAGTTGTGTAGTACAGTATGACCATGAGTTTTGAGATCCAAATCTATTTTTCAAATTTGGTTTTCAAATCAAATCAAACTCACATTTAATTGGCGTGATCGTCTTCAGGAAGTACACAGTGAGAAACCAAAGAAGAAATGACCTTTATTTTTCTTGCAACCCTTGCAGCAGTTATGGCTTTGGAAAACGTGTGGTTCTACCTACGCAGCATTTCATCAGTGGATTTTCCTCCCTGGCTTGTGGGTTTCAGCCTCACAGTCCGCAATATATGTGAATGGTAGCACTGATCAGGGCAATCACAGAGATGAAAAGATTTAAGCATGTTTATTAGCAGCTGTTTTGTTTCTAGATGGCAGGTTGACTGTATATCAAACAAAGCGGCCATTAATCCACCCAGTATTTACTGAATTCCGACCCCGTGCCAACACTCCAGTGCATAGTGTACTTGGCTAACATCTTCAACCTCAGGAGCCCTGAGGGAAGCGCGCCAGGATGAGGCACCTCTTGCAGTTTCTCCTCATCCCCTGGGTCTCCTAACATCCCCTTTCCCTCCTGTCAACCACCCCTCCATCATCCTTCCTCTGTTTGCCTGTCTGGAGAAGATAAGGAAGTAACCATATGTGGTTTTTTAAAAAGTAAGACAAAGTGACAAACAACCAACAAGCAAAAACAACACTTTGGATCCAGGAAGATTCAGCTGTGTGCCTGAATCAGAGTCTTCTAAGCACTGTTTCTCCATGAACTATATCATTTTGTGATTACTTCTACCACTGGTTCGTTTTGTTGGCTTATTCTGAACTTTCCTTCTCTTTGGTCTGAGAAATAGCCCTTGACAGAATTCCCTTTCTGAGAACATATTTTTGTCCATTGTGTGTAAGTCTGCACATTAAGAATGGGTGATGATGTCTGAACCAGGAGAGAGAGCAGTAAGAGAGGTAACATTTTGAGCACGTTGAGTTTGGACCTCCCACGGGACTGTTAACAGGCAGCAGGGACTGTTCTGGAATGGTGAGGCCAGAGCTGGACATGTGGAAGTGCTCAGTTTTGCTCGCAGCTGACCCCGTGTAGCCTCCCACGCTCCTGAAGCCGTCCTGGGATGGATCTTCCTGACCCCTTCGGAGCCCAGGCCATTTTTTTCTTTCAGAGACTTTAGGTCTACTAGGGGAGGGAGGGAGGGAGGTCTGGGGTGAGGTCTGAGTCCTTGAACAAGTCTGTACCTAAACTTACACTGAATTGTGCCTTTAGGCAGAGTATAAAGTCCTTAATATGTCTTCACTGACTTCCTTGATCTTCCTGGTCCTTGGAAGTGTTTGGGGTAGATCCCCTTTGTGAACCTCATTAGTCTAAATCCTCCTAACATCTTCTTCTTCAGTTTATCAGCCATTTAAGTGAGCACTGGGAGTGTGGTCAGTACCCAGTGCCAAGAGAGATGCCAGAGTGGGAGGGTAGAGAGGGGCAGATGAGGTATCGTGTCCCTGTCCACTGTGATAAGTAGGCCCTGCAGATGTTGGTCAGGCCAGGCTGGCCCTGCGACCTAGCTCTTCACTCAGGCTTCCTGAGGGCATCTGCCAGCCCTGAGGCTCCCTGGAGGTCACTCTGCAGAAGCTGGAGCCCCTCCAAGGACAGACAATGCAGAGCCATGGGAATTTTGTGTCCATCCTTGAGCAGATACAGATCCATACTTCCACCCTTGAATCAAACTGGCCTCCGAGGGCCCTCTTGGGTAAGACCTGAAGTTTGGATCTAGGCCAAAGTAAGAAAGAACTCCAGGTCAGTACTGCACCCTTATTTTCCATTCCCAAACAAATCAGTAGACATCTCCAGGGAGCCATGGCACGGAAATGCCTCATCTGGCAGTTGCCAGGTATCTGAAAGATCACCAAAATATCATTTTTATTCTTGGCACCTGGAAAAATATTCTTGGACCTGGACAATGTTTACTCCTATGAACTATGGAAGTGACTTTGCCTTGGTATGAAATTGAGTCATAGCAGACTCTACTGGCTTCCCTTTGTCTGGAGCACCGTACCATCTGGTCTCCACTCAAAGACAACCCTGAATGGGGAGAGATGGGGGAGGACGTGGACAGGAAATTCCTTTTGCTTAACCTAAGATCCTTTAGGCTGCAGATTAAGTTCATTTCCTCATTTTACACTCTGTGGAGAAGAAAAAACATCTTCACATGTCATGTATTCTCTGTGAGGTTACCTCCCAGTGTTCCCTCCTTTCAGCTATATAATTCCAATTGCATTGACTACGGATTTGTCCTTTTCCCTCTTTAGGGAAGTGGTTCATGGGATATATATATGGCTTTCAAGAATGTACCCAGTATCATCTTCACTAGATGAAAATACTGATGACTTTTACAAGAGGATCGTCTAGTCTAAGTTTCTAGGAACACTTAAAATACGTAAGGAGCCCAAATATTTCATCTCTGTGCTGCCAGAATGCAGATCCCACAAAATACAGAACCCAGATTGCAGTCTGCAGACCCTAAGCCAAATTTCATACTCTTTATGCCTTTACTTCACATTTAAGGAATGAAGTCATGGGGCCTACAAAACAATGATCAGGAACAGAACGAATTGTCGTATTTCTGTCCCTAAGAATAAGCTTTGTCAACTAATCCAAATTCATGCACACTGATAGCCTGGAATGGTTACTCCTTAGAGAGATTCTGGTTTGATGAATTCACTCAGAGCTCAGGCACCGGGGGTCCAGCCTGGGGCTGGGATGAGAGATAGGATTGCTTTTTATTCAGCCTTCCTCCCCTTTTTGTCCAATTCTTTCTGAGCAGGACATGGATGGTGTTTACTTGGAAGCATTAAAAATGACATCAGTTTTAAATATCAAGATGATGAGAATCCAGGGAGTGAAAATACCTCCTAGTCAAGTCACCATGGTGCTTTGTGTAGCTGGCCCAATCTCTGTGGGTTGGGAGGCCGGGGTTATGGAGGATTGGCCTAAGGCCTTTGGAAAACCCTGCTCAAGTCTTTTGGAAGTCCAACTGAGGTCTGATCTTACAAGGAGACTGACCTGAAGGCTGCCTCGGAGGTAGGATTTCAGGCTTCCTAATAGTCTTTGTGTTAAAAAATGACCTTCATTGAATAAATCTCGAAGGCCTTAAAGGTCCCTATGAGAAAGCTGTTTGTCTGGTCTAAGGCTTAGATGTCAGAATGCAAATATCCCTGAGAGAGTACCTCATTCACTATTCCATCCCTTCCAGAGAGAGGGGAGGATGAGGATTTTCCAGAGAGAGGTGGGGTGGCAGGGGGGCGGGCAGGAGCATCCCCCAGAAAAGAAGACAGAGGGGAAGGTTGGGTAGATGGTGGAAGAAAAGGCAAATTCATCTCTGGAGGCCTCACTTTGGTTTAGGAGTCACGGCTGCCTAACTTAATTTGCAGGAGGTGTGTCTGCGGGCCGTTTGTGAGCAAGGACAGGTTCTGTGGTCTGCGAGCTGTGAGAGGAGCTGGGCAGGGAGCTGGACAAAGCAGGGTCTGTGTTTGGCTCTATGCCTGGTGCATCTGGGTGACTGGGCCGTTCTCCGAACCTCTTTGCCACAGGCCTTCTTCCTCACCTGTAACACGGGGGGAATAAATAAGAGCTCCCAGGTTGTGTGTGTTATGAGGGTCTCATGCAAGCTGAGAGCAGTGGGTGGCAGATGGTAGACACTCGGGAAGCCCCCTTTTCCTGTCAGTTGCATTCCCCCATTTTTATGTACTTTAAGGACTTTCACGCCATATGGCCCTTTTCTTAGCCCAAATGCTGGTTCAGGGAGTTAGCAAGTTGAGACACACTGTTTAATGGTACATGATCATTGGCAAGAAGAGAACAAACAAACTCAAGTATGGACACAGTTGGGAACTGATTGCATAAGCAGAATAAAACGATGTTCATTAGGGTTTGGCAATCGTGAGGTATTTGCCCCTTACCCTTCTTCCCTTTGTTCATCTTCTTGGAGCTCCTTGAAGGTTTTGAATGTCTTATGCTGAAGTGATGCCACCAATTGCATGTGGTTTCTTATGTGAGTTAGAAATTATTCTATGCTGTGTCCAAGGATAAATGCAAGGCATAGCATTTATCCTTGGACACAGGGAAGAACAATTGAGTGTATTTATAAATTGTTCTTTTCAGAATATCAGTAATGAAAGTAATTCATTTTCTGGCCTAGCCAGTTGTGTACTGATTGAATCACAAGGGGCCAGTGGAAAAAGTGACAGCATTTGGGTTTCACAGATCCCTTATTTCAAACTGTCTATCCAAGATCTAACTTTCCGAAATGTGGATTTGGAATTGAACGGTAACGAGAGGTGTTGTCACATCTTCACTCATTCTTTTTCTTCCTTGGGAGATTTACCCAACCGTGAGCTTCCCTTTGTAGTTTCTGGAAATCTTGCTTTGCCTCTTCACACCGTTTGGTCAGTGTGAAATACCAGATTCCTGGGATTGATTTCTGCTGTTGTGGGAAATAGAGATTGCAACTGGAAAAAGCTAGGCAAACAGATGGCAGAGAAGGAGGAGAGGTTTTTGTAGTGAAACTACAGAAATAAAGGAAGGGAACCCCAGTCATCTGGCTAAGAAAATCCTGCAGAATTTCTGAGAGCTGAGGAAGGATAAATGGGAATCACTGAAAAGTAGCCATGATTAGCAATTAATTGTAAGTGCCCAGAGAGTCACTGGTGTGCTGTCTTTATAGTTTTCTCAACCCAGAATGTCCCAGGTAACATTAGGTTTCAAAATGTCCTGTCATGGGTTTACAAGAACCTCACCTCTGGAATTGGGGAGGCAATACTTTGTGTATTTGGTCTGCACCCAGAGTTTGACATCGCATTTTTGTTTCCCAAATGGACATTCTTTCTCTAGTGCCTCAAAGATCATTATATTCACGCTCTTCTTTTCGTTTCTTGGATTCCTCTAAGCGGGGTCACAGGCGTTTTCTACTTTTCTGATCGTTTTCCTTGTGAGACAGTGGGAAAAGTTAGGAGAATTAAGTGATGTGTGTAAGAATCATCTGTACCGACTCTGTTCAGGATCTTCACTTGTACTAAAATTGAATGCTAACTAATCTACATGGCGCCATGGAACTCTCCTTCCCCTCTCTCCTTCTGAGATGCCAAATTCATCTTTCCTAATGTTGCTAAGTTTAAAGTTTCTGGATTTTTAAGGTAACTTTTCTCTTCCCTGAGAGTTCTTCACATCATTGAATAATCAGTTTCTGATCCAGGTTTGCGTAAAATCTATTTGACTGTTGCGTGAGTATTTAGCATATTTTTATATTACCTTACATTGCATTATCGGTTACACTGTGAGTGGAGAGATATTTGTTTGACAAAATGTTTTGTCTCACTTTGGTCATTTTTGAAAATCAAGACTACTTTTATGGAATCTCATAACTGAAGATAAACGTGTAATTGTGCTTTGTAATAACTTGTTTTTCTTCTTCTGAGACAAAATATGGAAACACTTGAATTAGCTACATGCAGGAAAACCAGAGGTTTACCTCCCTCTTAAGGTATTGATGGTCTTGGGTTTTTGTTTTGTTCTGTGGGAATGAATGCTTCTGTTATCTCACTTTGGATGCAGTGACTATTCCTCCTGATCCTGAGAGCTACATGTTATCCTTCCCAGAGGTGTTTTGAAGATTGTCTACCTTTTCATACAGAATACTAAAAACTTATTTAATATATGAATGCCTCTGGAGAATATGTCAAGTTACTAATTTGTTATTCTTGCACTAGCAAGGCAACATAATCAAGTTGGAGAATGCCTAGAGTTTACTGTGATTTGTTTCACTTTTGTTGTAAATTTACCACCCACAGTTACCCAAACTACATAAAAGCTTGTGGGTTTGGTGTGTTTGTTTTGCTCTTATACTGTAATGATGTCCAAACACAACCATACTTAAACTCTTTAGGATCAGACAGATTTAAAGTCATTTGCTCTTTTCATAGCAGTATCAGAGAACATTGGAAAAATATTCGTTTTCCCAGTCTGCCCTTCCCATAAGTTGATAGTTACCCTGTTTGCATAGCCGACCACCCACTGAAGCCAAGGCACGTGAAACTGCTGTCCACTAAAATGGGCCTGAAAGTCACGTGGGACCCACCCAAAGATGCTACCAGTAGACCTGTGGAGCATTACAACATTGCCTATGGGAAGTCAATGAAAAGTCTTAAATACATCAAGGTGAATGCGGAGACGCAGTCCTTCCTTATTGAGGATGTGGGTAAGTGACACTCAAGTCTTGTTCCCAGTCAGAACTAACTGTACACCAACATTCCCAGTTCCACCCATAGGATGACTGCTTGTGATGCAAAGTGAGGCCAGACTCAAGGTTCTTTGGGAATAAGTAGCCAAGGTCAGGGGGCTGTTGTTCAGTAGTGTTCACCTCGCGCCCCAGGCTCCCCATCCTGCCTTTGAACTGAAGTATTCCTGGATAGCTCTCCAAATTCATATAGGAAATGATTTTTAGTTTCTGCATGTTCTCTTGGAAAATATGTTAGTCCTTTTTAGTCTCATAGAAACTTCACTAGTGGACAACTTTGTAGTCTCATTTTGAGATTCGTAATTGATAAACCATTTTGCAATTAGAGATTACTCAAGTAAAGTGTCTGTCTAAAGGTGTGGGTGATTATGTTATGCCTAGCCACATCTGGTTCAAAGATAACATTTTTCCCCATTAAATTTGACTCTGGAAGCTTGGAGTATTTTAAGTCTTTCCTAAATACATTGTTTTATCAGCACAGGTATAGGTGGTTTTGCTCAAGCTTTGAGTAGCTTCCTAGGGTTGCTCTATCTTTTGCTGTTTTGATCCCAGTAGCCAGAAACTCTATTTATTCTACCATCAGCCCATGGTTCAGTCTTAAGATGGATCATAAGAAAGTAAAAAAAAAAGTCGAGATCTGCGACAACCAGGTCTCCCTGCACTTTCCTTTCATGGCTCCAAAACCATGCTGGTGGCTCCTCGGATGCCTGGCTGTGGTCCACCACACTTACTTCCTCTCCAGCTCCTGCTCTGAAATATTAGGCTTTCTGGGTAACAGAGCAGGAAGGATAGGAAGGAGGTAAAGGGGACCAGACTCCCTTCCACATAGTTCCTGCTGAACATGTTTCCCTGAGTCTCTCTCACATCATGTGGCCCCAGAGTCAGGCTGTGAGGTTAAAGGGAGGTTCTATCAGACTGAAGGAAGACATGAACAGGGTCATATTTGCTTGTCCAAACCTTGGACTGTTATGATTGCTTTAGAGGAGAAACACATGCAACAAGAGAGCCCTAGAACTCACTGAAAACAAATAGTGTCTCTCAAGCAACTTACTGATGAGTTAACTGAATGGGAATCAGAGACATGTGGATTGGGTTGTATTTCTTTGAGTATGATCAGAACGGGAAGATAAAGTGCATGATTTTGCATTCTGTCTGACCTAGGGCATTTCCCAGTCAGTCTGCAGGTTGTGCTAAACCCTAAATGCCACCATGCCCTGCCAGTCAGCAGAAGTCATACCCGCCTTGGGCGCAGCAGGCATCCTACATGGCATCAGCTGTGTCACCTCTGGCTTGAGAACTGACCTTTTGTTAAAGGAACACTCTTCACTTTGGGAAACACACTTACCATATGACCTTTGACACAAGTAACTCACCACTACAGCCCTTTGTCCCCTCAAATGCCTGCAAGCTTTCAGCTCTTCAAGAAACTGGCAGCTTCACTTACCTTTCACAGGATAGTGATTCATCTGGACAAAATCCAGCAGCACAGAATTGTGCTTTTCGAAGCTGCAAGTTCAGGGTACACTCACTTTGTAGCTTGGTGTCTTGGTTTCCTTTTGTACCCCAGCAACTTCAGAAGCCCAGCCAAACAGACCACCGGTATTTGACCTTGACCCCTAGATGCCAGTCAAAGAGTGAAGCCCAGTTATTTCAAGATTAACATATCCAAGATTCCAGGAACTATTTTTCTAGATTTTTGTTGAAATAGTCAAAGGACATGCAGACATAGTAAGGGGAATATTTTATTGTGAAAAGGAGAAAATTTCATAAACCTTTATATATTGCAATGAAAATATTCTATGTACTACATTTTATGAGTTATATTGACATTTTCTTCCTATTTTTTGGAGATTTCTATTTGGAACTTCCAAAGGGAAGAATTATTTGTAGTTACTAACACTGTAGGTTGAAACCCCTATTTAGTAGACAGTGACTTCCTGTTTCCTACATTGATTTCACATTAAAAAGCTCAAAAGCCTTTTTTGTTGAATTGCTCAAGGACCCAGGTTTATCACACATGCTCTGTACTTTGTACTAAATAAATTTTGTGTTCTATTATTCAGTTGTGTTTTAGTTGCATGAGAGGAATGTTAGTGATTTTGATTTTTTAAAAAAGAGAAGGCTACAACTAGGTTTGTCATTTAATTCAGATTTTTATGTTTGGTTATACCTGGTATAAGGAAGACAGTTAGCGAATCAAACTGTCGTTCTTGGAGATTTGAAACGGTGGCTTCATATAAACCGTATGTTTCAGAGCCGGGGGTAGTGTACTTTGTGCTGGTTACTGCAGAAAACCACAGTGGAGTGAGCCGTCCAGTTTACAGAGCTGAAAGTCCACCCGGTAAGTCTCATCTAGAATTGGACGCTGTATATTTGTTACTTAGATTGAGAGAAATATCCCTCCTTGCTTCTTCAGGTCAATATATTAGAATCATTAAAGAGTTCCTGTGTAAGAAACTCTTAGACTTGTATAGCAAGTTGAAAGATTGAAAAGTAGGAGAGATTTATCCCTCCTCTTAAAATAATTTTAGTGTAGGTTGTTAACATTTTGTCCTAAATTTTTGTGTACTCGCTAGCACACCATTTGCAAAAGATAAAAAAGGTGTGTTGTTCATAAAGCTTGAGTGCTCAGCCACTAGTATAGCCTGAGCAGATCCTTTTGAAGACTCTTGAAAAGACCACTTAAATATATGTTAGGGATGCTTTGAAATGTGGAAAATCCCATAGTTCTCTTTTCTAACTATCAAGTTGCATTTTCCTAATTTAGGAGGTGAATGGATCAAGATTGATGGTTTTCCCATTAAGGGTCCAGGACCATTTAATGAATCCATCACAGGTACTATTTGCTCATCCAGTTCGTGTCTTCACTGAAGCACCATCTCTCAAGGGGGTTGTGCTTCTGTCACACACATGTGCTCACAAACCTTCATCGAGTTCCCATCGCTAAACTAACACACATGCCACACGGTTTGAGTCGATCTGCTCTGCACCTGATGGACCAGACCGCAGCCAGTGTTGCTCATTTCTCACTGTTCTTTCATGTCCTGGCGTGGGGAAGTGTCTGTGTCTACATCTGGGGATTCTGTTGTGCTGTTAACAGGCAAATATGGTGGTTGAGATGGCAGTCCTGGCCCGATGAGGAGGCTCACCTGTGGTTGGCATAATGGAATGGAACCACCAAACAGGGGCTTTTATTGGCTAATATGCTACATCTAGTCTTGCTCTCTTTTCTTATAACCATGGGATGGTTTGTGATGCGTTACCTACCTGCCTTCCATCTCTGCTCCATATTTGTATATATTTGTTTTATCATTTGGATGTTGATGTTGTCCAGTCATATTGTTTTACTTGTTGAGAAGTGTTGACATTTCATGTGTGTTTTTTGAATATATTTAATCAATGGTGAAAAAATAATGCACAATGAATGAAGTTGTTTCAGAGCATGGTTGGGCAATATCCCAAAGGCAATATGGTGAGGAGCTATGTTCTATTCTCATGAAGCATGTTTTTAAATACATCAATGTGGTATTATTGTTGAGAGGAAGGTGAGTACTTTGAAACCACAACCATAATCTGCTTCTCAGGTCTGTTTTGATGGGTGTAGGCCATTTTCAAAGTCCCTTTTAAATGAAAAGGAGGTGGAAGAGCAAGATAAACAGAAAAGGAAGCTGGCTTTGGAGATAAAGTGATATGTTCTTGTTCAGATATGTTGGATTTAAGGAGACCATGGGCGTTGTTTTGAGATGCCTTATAGGTGATTCGTGATGGGGGAAGGAGAGCTGGAGAGAAAAGAAAGAAGCAGACTTGGATTCAGGAGTCGTGCTACAGTGAGAGCTGAAGCAGAGGTAGCGTAAAGTGAGTGAAAATTAGGAGAAACAAGAGGAATACCGAGGATCAAACACGGGAGGACATTGGCAGAAAATAGTCAGGAAGGTAGTACGCCCAGGAAATGTACACAACAGGAAAGGAGTAACTCAGAGGTTGTCTGCACAGGTCAACATTTACATAAACCTTTTCCTGACGAATGTTTTGTGCCTTGTATTTGAATCTGTATTTTGTATTTTAAATGACCATTTTATTTTTATAATCTTCCTGATAGTTTTCTGAATGACAGTTTTAGAAAAAATAATTTTCTAAATTTTTTAAAGTAATTAATTTCTCATACCTTCTTTAATAGAAATGTGTGTGTGTGTGTGAGACCTTTCCGAGTAGCATGTGTTACAGAAATCCTGAGAACTGGGCGTCAGAAACAGTCATGCTCCAGCTCATTATTGATTTTCGGTACTGTGAGATCATTTAACCTTTCTCTGCAGGAGCCTCTGTAGGCCCTAGTTGTCAAAGAGTACTCTGCTATGATACAGAATTCTATATTTGTCATACATAATGATAAAAAAGATACTAGAAGAAATTGCTAGCTGAAACTATTTGCGGCATGTGATACAAAGCAGATTAAAAAAAAAAGTTTGAATATCCAGAATGCATAGAGTGAGTTACAGTGCTCCAGAAAGAAATTACATTTCATTGTTAATAAAAATAAGAATGATTTATGAGAATTATCAATAAGTGATCAACATACATCTATACCTTTTTTATAAGGCTTGGGAAATATGCTATGCTGTTGTTCTTAGGAATGGTTACTATATGATTATCCTGTTAAGCAAAAAAAGTATTCTGAATTTCAAGTATCTTCATTCAAAGTAAGGATTTGTCCTTGAAATGCTGACATTAGCATCAGCACCTGGTTTAAAGCCCCAAGATTTGCTTTGGTGCTTTGACTGATAACACCTTGTATTCTTCCAGGTTTCATTAGAAACCAGAAGAAACTCCACTCTTTTATTCTGCTGGAAGCAGTGGTTTCAGTTCAAATCCCAGAAGGCCTCCTTTGCTGCTGAGACCTATCTCCACCTCCTTGCCTTTATTTAAAAATAGGACTTTTATTATTTAATTCATTCACTCAGTGCCTGATTTTCCAGGCACAGGTCTGGGTGCTAAAGATGCAAGAGTGAGTAAGATACACAAGGGCTTGCTTCATGAAGACACATGCTGGTGGGAAAGGAAGACGATCAACATGTGGGCAGAAAGCCATGCAGAGGATCTGTATTAGTTTGCTAGGACCACCAAAACAAAATGCCACTGGCTGGGTAGCTTAAACAATGGAAGTTATTTTCTCGCAGTTCTGGAGACTAGCTGTCCATGAGCAAGGTGTCAGCAGGTTTGATTTGTTCTGAGGTCTGTCTCTGGTCTGTCTTCCCCTTTGAGCATTCATTCTTGATGTCTCTCTGTGAGTCAAATTTCTTCTCCTTGATAGGACACAGTCAGATGGGACTAGAGCCCACCTGATGGTCTTCTCATTTGAACTTGATCCCTCTTAAAAGACTCAATCTCCAAATACAGTAACATTCTGAGGTAGTTGGGGTTGGGACTCCAACATAGGAATTTTGAGGGACACAATTCAGCCCACAACATTAATTCTTTGAAAAATAAACAACACCATGATATGGAATAAAGAAGGTGGGACACCTGGAAGGTGCTGATGACTGGTGGCACCGGGCTGAGACCACTGGGCCACGGGAGCAGGACGACAAGCAGGCAGGGAGTCCAGGAGGCTGGCAGGACTGGAGTGCTTCTCAGGCTGGTCACGCACCCAAGTATAACAATTCTTAGGGTTGAGCAAGTGCGAGGACTAGCCCAGTGGCAACTCCTCAGTGGAAGCTCTGACCTCATATTTGGGTGGCTCATTCCATATTCTTCAGTTAGAAGTTTTCTTTGTATTGAAATGTGAAATCCCTCCTATTGAGATATAAAGCCACTATCCTTTTATTTTGTCCCCAGGGAATATCCCTTCAGATACTGGAATTCTATTATTTACCTTTCCTGTAGACTTTTCTGAAGTCTTTCTAGTTTTTTTTTTCTGCGACTGGATATGGGGTTATCTGGGATGTACAGAGCCAGACCCTGGGGGAGCAGGACAAGGGTCATGGCCAATCCTGTTTTCAAGCAGTCTAGGGGTAGTTAGGCTGTTTTCACCAAGCTCCTCATCTGGGAAATGTTTGCTCTCAATAAGGTCATATGATTTTCTAAAAATCCAGTTGTTTGTGCTTCTTATGGAGCCCAAACCAGGCACAGCACTGAAATAAAAGTCAGATTTTGCCTCATGTTTTCTTTACATTATGTTTTAGTTCATGAAGCTTGTTCCTGTTTTTGACAGTTAAATTAGAGCTCGGACTCAAGGTCAGCATAGAGTTCACAATTCTTGGCCATTCTCAATGAATGTTGGCATGATCAAGCTATTCCTATCCCCCTGGTCACCCCCTGACCCCCAGGCTGCTCCCCAAATACAAACAGCATGTAGGCACTTGGCTCATAATGTGCCCATCCCCGCCATTGGCCTCCATGACCCTGGCCTGTTTCATGACCTCACCTTGTGGCTTCCCACTGCTCCTCTGTCACCTGCGGTAGACTTGCTTCTCCACCACCGAGAAGCTCGGAGTACCCCCCTTCTCACCTCTCCATCCCCCTTCTTATCATCAGTTTGCTTTCAGACCTCATCAGGCCTTAGATCTGTAGACCCTCCCATTTTCAGAGTGGAGAATCTGTCTTCTGGTTCGTTTCTTCTTTACTTAATCCAGTTTCCAGCATTTCAACCACTCCCATGTCAGCCACTCACCCCGGCCACCCCTGGGGCTGCCTCACTGGCCAGCCGGTTCCCAGGCCAGGGCCGCCCACCCTACCTGGTTTCCCCTCCTACATGCTAATTGCTGAGCGTTGGGGAAAAATAAAAAGCTAAAGTGGTCAGCATTGTTATAACTTCATAGCTGGCTTCCTAACTCCATCTGGGTCCTCAGAGCTGCCTGACAATTCTGTTTGTCCTCACTCGGCCCCCTTTCTTTCTTCCACAGTGGGAAGTTCAAAATGTTGCCACCTTACTTAAGTTCCTTCCTCCACCTGTCTTCCTCTCACTTCTGGCGATAAATGTCATCAGCATGACACCCCCTGTCTCATTTCTTATGACTTTGAAACCCTCTTCTCTCCCTTTCCTCCTCCTGGCTCTGAGGAAAGTTGTCATCCCCACTTCTCTTTAAGGCTGGCTTCATATCTGTAAGGCTTCTCTGCCAGCACGGTTAGACCCAAGGGCAGGTCTGGGTCGGATTCATCTTTGGACACCACCACTCGCCACGGTACCTCCTCAAAAAGCTGATACCTCCTGTTGGGCAGGTGTCCAGTTATTTGACAGTGAAACAATGGAACTATGAAAACCACAGTCTGGCATCTTTGCTTTCTTTCCTGGCACTCCTTTCCTAGGAAATATCTTTGGCCATATGAGAAACAGCATTTTCATAAGCTGGAATCATGAATTTTGGCCTTTTCCAGCAATAGTTCATCAAAAATGAGCACCAACCCTTGGAAATATTTTCTTGCCCAGTTTGTTTAATTAAATGCAACTGATGTGGACTCTGAAAACTCTAACCATGGTGTCCTGAGATGGGCTCCCTCCCTAATCTGTTGATGTAAGAGCAGCATTAATCCATCAAGCGACAGTCACGTCCACCATTGACATGTGCACGCCTGGCTCTGGCTCCAGCGTGGCCCTGACAGGCAGCTAGCTCAGCCATCAATCAGCAAGAGCCCGTCTTCTCGGGGCTTAGATCTCTCAGCCACAAAATGCTGGGACTCAACAAGAAGGTTCTAGGCCCTTTTGCAAGAACCATCTCAAGGTTCAAGTTCAAATCTAAGGTTCTAGGGTTCCTTTCAGCTTTGAAATTTCAAGAACTTATGACACTAAGTGGACTAGTTCTGTCGCTTTTAATGAGTGATTCTAAGCTTTGCAAGCAGCTGGGAGCCATTTGGATTACTGAGAAATGGCTACCTGTCTTTTTCTCCACCTTACTTTAAATGTTTTAGGTCAGCAAATCCAAAAATTATTTGGAGAAGGAAGAAACCAAGGTGTAGTTTCTGGGTATTGCACAAAGGTGCACAAAATGAAGAATTGTCCCCAGCGATACACTGGAAGGACCTCTCTCAATGGCCCCCTTGTCTGTGCCACCCTCTGCTTCACCATATGCAATGGTAGGAATTCTGCCAAACAAGCCAGGGAAATAGCCACGTTACTTTATGGAAACTGACACATGTCAGCGTCTCTCAGGTACAAGGTGCTGGCATAGTACACCAGTGGGCAAATCCCAGTGCTGCCTCAGAGATGCCATCAGGGAATCCTGGAGCCTTACCCATGAGCTTCTCTGTGCCTGCTTTTTGCTTAAAGTGTTCAAAATTTTAAATGAATTATGAATCAGACTGTCCTCTTTTCACATTACTAGTTTCAGTTAAAGTCTTTTGCCAATGGGGAATTAATAATGTCTGTGGCATTATTTTCTCAGTCACTTCCTCATGCAATTACAAGTTTTATTAAGTGTCTAATTTGCAGGGCAAAAATCAGTTTCTGGTTCATGGCCTGGATGGTGAGGTCCTCAAGGGTAGGATGCTTTGATTTACTCATCTTATCTCTCCAAAGCCTGGGACAAGTACACAGTAGGTGCTCAATAAATGTTAAGTGGAACTGCATTTGGAGACTTCTTCTCATGTCTGCTCTGGTACAGCACATGAGCCTTGACAAGAGCTGAGATACCACTGAGGCAGAGCTGTCAGTCAAGACAGAAGGTCAGGCTCACCTCTGTCTAGTTCAGCCACTGACTCAGGGAGTAGTCCTGCACAACAGTAAAAAATTGAGTTAATCAATGTCTTTTTAACAAAACAAGGTCTTTCATTTCCAGAAAACAAGTGCATTATTTGCTATTCTCTCCAGGGAGATGATGTGGAGGAACTTTAGACCAACACCACCAACCAAACCCCCAAACGGAGGCAGTTTCCTTAGAACATTAACCCTCCTGCCTCTTAACTCGTCTAGTCTGTGAGGCCACCTCTGTGTTACATGAGGAAATGCCAGCTGTCTGCAGCAACTGAAGGGGAAAAGGGGGATAGCTTCCTTTGCTTTCTGTGGCCCTCGTGAGTCCCCAAGAAGTACCACTGATCACGGCTGCACCACCAGATGGGTCTGGAGCAGATGCTCTAATGCCTGCACTTCGACATTGCCAGTGGAGGAGACCTTCCAGCTTGGCGTCTGGAGAGGCTCCCAGCTGTCCAGACTGCCAGTGGGCCAGGGGAGGTCCACCTCAAGCCCCCATAGCAGATGGCCGAGGACATCGGTATTGGTCTCCCAGGTTACAGATGAGCCACAGCCATGAGTAGGACTCAGAGATCCTATCCCTGCCTGCACAGAGGTGGAGTAAGACTGCTGGCTTATCGCAGGGAGAGATGCCCCTCAAGGGCTTCTTCTTCTGTGAGAACTGAGGACATGTCTCTGCACGTGGTTGCAGAAGCTCTTAGTTCTTGCGCTGGTAGCAGGCTCATGGCCAACTTGTGCAGAGTTCTCCTGTGTCATCAATGTAGTGCTGGCCCCCAATACAAGGTGACTTGGCCTTTTGCTGCCCTTGTCTTCTGGGTTAAAAGTAATGGTATGAAGTAGTTGCAATGATATTCACAGCAATACCAGCATCAGGGTCTGCCACTGATGGACATTTTGGATGACATCCCGCGGCTGTTTGACATAGTGGTTCTCAGCTTTTCAAACTGGGGTTCTAGAACTTGGGAGAACATGGCCCTTCCAGGAGTCCAGGAAGGTATTGGATAAACTAGCCACATCCAACAGACAGTGTTTTCTTCACCTTCAGTCATTTAAAATGTTACTGTTTACTTTAAAACAAACACCAAAATAATAAGCAGTGTTCTACAAAATGCAAAGACAGTTTTGAGATAAAACTGAGATTGTGAATAAATCGCCATGCTCCTGGCTTCTGGGGATTGAGTTCATGTTCTTTGCTGTTTGATAAGCTTTGGTGAAATGTTTGAAGGGCTCTGTTAAGTGGTAAAATGATTCAGCACTTTTGCGAAGCAAACAGCCAAACAAAACAGACAGACTTGAGTGGTTTGAGGATGGCTGCAAGTATTTGCTGTGTTTGGCGACAGTCCTCGGGCTTCTGCAGACCACGTTTTGGGGCACAAATGCTGGCCTCCGCACCCTGGCCTGAGGGACTGGCTTCTGTCCCTTTCTGTACTCCATGTCAAGAAGGATTGCCTGTGGCTTCCTCATGGGGTGGCAGCCTGAACGCCACTGCCTGACCCTAGAAAGTAGGAAAGAAGAGTGTAAAGGACTGGACAGGTCCAGTGGGCAGCAGAAATCTTGAGCTGAAGGCACTTAGGTTTGTTAGTTTGTTCGAAGAGTTAGTTTTAAGCATTTTATAAAGGCTCTTTGGGCTTCCATAGTCTAATATTATTAGGAATTGGCACTGATTAGCTTGGGGAAAATCAAGGGTTTTTTCTTTTTTTCTTTCCTTTTAACAACTATCTTCTCGCAACCCTGGGAAGGCAACAAGGTGTTACGGAGTGCAGGTGTTGGCTGAGGGGTGCTGTTCTGATGTTCCCAAAGGATGGTGACATGTGCATTTGCACTGATTGTCTCTGCAGGGTCCTGACAGCTTCCCAGGCATCTGGCCCATGGGTGTGGCCAACTAGGTACCTGGCTCTTCACCAGATGGTCTTTCCTTGAAGCACTGGAACATGTATAAGAGTCAGGGGAACAGTGTGATGAGTGGCTCCTGATGGGACAGGGGCATGACTTTCCCTGAAGGGTGCCAGGTCCTGGGGAACTTGACCAGTCTCTTCTGCAAGTGGGTGTACACGTGGCGTGGAGGTCTGCACAGTGACTCCTGGGGCTGTAGAGCAGATCCTTCACAGGGGGGTCTGTGAGGCACCAGGGGGCCTTCTCCTGGAACAGGCACCATGCCTGTGCCACAGCGTGGATGCTGGCCACACGACTCTGCAACCACCAGGAGGTCTGGAATGAAAATGAGCGGGCAGAGGCAGGGCCACAGACCGGGCAGCCCTGGGTTCCAGCTCCAGCTGAGCATCTACTGCTGCCTGGCTTCCAAGTTCTCTCTTACCCTTTCCGAGCCTCCCTTTTTTTGTCTGTAAACAGGGTGTTATCAGGTTATTGTGAGGATATTTGCAAAATGCCTTATACCTGGTAGGGATCCAATAACTAGGAAAGTTTGTGACGCTGTGACAGACACTATTCCAAAATAAAGAAATAAGATCCCCTTTCTCCTTGTGAAATAGTCACACATAAACTCAGGAGCTAAAAGTATTGAGGTTGTTTATTGCAAAGTGTGGCTTTGAGAGATTTTAGAGTAAGTATTGCAAATATCAGTGTTGTGAAAGAAAAGTTCTGTGAATCATTCAAAGGTGTTTCAGGAGGAGCAGGTGTCAGGACTGCCCAGGAAGAAGGAGCCCTTGGCAGATGGAGCTGGTGAGGTGTTTGCTGAAGTACCTTGGCAGATGTCAGTCAGCCCTGGGGTCATCGGGGTTGGGGATTCAGCCTCAGAGCAGGGACAGCAAAGCACGCAGCCCATCTGGTCCGGCAGTCTGCAGCTTACCTTCTTCCTTTTCTAGCATATACCCCCACCCTGTCCTTATGCTTGTTCGTCAGCTGTGCATGTCAGCTCTGGCATCTCTCCTGGCCCGGCTGAGACACTCCGGTGTGAGGGCCACCACTGTAGCCCCATGGGCTGCACATCCCCCTCCCTTACAGAACAGCGTCTCTGCTTGCCTTGATGTTTGATGCCTGGGATGGTGGGGAGGCTGCCTGGGGCAGAAGATGGGTGAGTGGAACTCAGTGAGCAAGCAGGCCTGCCCTGTCAGGCTGCAGGGATGAGGCTAAGGGCCATCTTTGTGGAGCCTGGAGGTGAGCACAGTGGGGCGTCAGGGTGGCCGGTGGACAAACCACTTTCTCTTTGCACTGAGTGATACCTCGCATGCTGCTGGACAACAAAAATGTCCTGTTAGCGGAGACCCCTGGCCACCAGACAGCAGACACCATACTCTTTTATACCCAGGAGAACAGGGCTTGCTCAGAGCACTTGATCATTGTTAGATCTTGATGAAGACAAAGGATAGCACTTTTAGCTTATGGTGCAGAAGAAGTCACCTGGATATAGACAACCTCTTATCTGAAGAGGTTTTCAGTGTACAGAGTCTTTGGGGCAGAAAGTCCATCACTTTTGATGTACCCCCTTAGTGTGAAAGTCCTCAAGGTAGGCTCTGTGGTGTGACCATGGACAGGGGGCCACCCACCCCTCCAGTGACCCTGATAAATGAGAGATTTCATTTTTATCACAACCACAAACACAACTAGCAATTAATGGCTTGATATATGCCAAGCCCAGCATTAAATCACTTATGTAGATATTACAAACTTGATATGCCACCCACCATTTTACAGAGGACAGAACAGGTCAGTGAGGCACATGGCCAGTGAGCAGTAGACTCACATTCAGACCCTGACCTTATAGCCTGTGGAAGCCCAACTCAGAAGATACCATGTTTAACTAGCATTGAATTGTAAATGGGCACAGCATCATGTTGAATTTTGGATTTTTTTCCTATGTGGAAAAGACATATTTTGATTGCATACAATTTCAGAATATTTACCAATTAGTGTAGCTGGAGGTACAAATCAGGAGAGGTGTCCTGATCCTGTCTGGCTTGCTGATGTCCACTGCAATCTAGATGGTGACTGGTTCACCCAGCTGACCTGCCAAGCGGATGGTGTGTAATTTATCCCTGCAAGTCTTTGGTTACTAACCAGCTCTGAGTAAGTCCTGCCTGATTCTGTTGTACCAGAAGCGATGGATGGAATGTGTTCCCCCAAATTGAAAGTATACTTGGCACTAGTGGATGTGAACATGATTACTCTTGGCAATTGTGACTTCCTGTTTTCAAGATAAAAGACTTAGAGAGATTTATTGGAAATTTTTCAGAAAGCTTCTGTGAGGCTATCACATGCGACTTAGAGAAAACACTTAAATAATTTCATTGCAAGTGAATTTGAACCATATGGATAGTTTTTCTTAATGTGCCCTTTGGCTTAAAAGGGGATTACCAGATGATCTATCAAAGATGTTTGATGGTATGTATAACCCCGAATATTAAAGAAAGGAAATTTTCAAATTGCTTAGAAAAAAAGATTGTGGTTGGCTTTTCTAACCCAAAGGCCTGAAAGAAGGCTGTGTTTAGAGGGGTGGTACTCTCACTTGACTGTGTGGTTTTTCATCAGTGACCTCCATGCAGTCTGGGAACAGTTCCAGGGCGCAGTCTTGGGGAGAGGACCTATGTTGCTCATTTCCCACCTACTGAGTATACTGTCTGGCCTATTAAAAAAATACACAAATATAATGCCTACTGTGCCAGACATTGTGTGCCCACTCTGAAGAGCTGGTCAGGCAGAATCTTTCTGCTAACGCTTTGTTGGGCTGATACCCGGAGGGAGAGCAGAAATGCAAGGGGCCTAGTCAGATGCGAATGGTACTTGACTCATGGATGTTGAATTCAGGTCCCTGTTGGCACTTCACTGTGTGGCCCTGGGTTAGTCACTGCACCTCTTTGAGCCTGTTTTCTCATGGGGGTTATGACATCTGTCTACTTAAGTGGGAGCTCTTATAAGGACAATTAAAATAAATCACATGAGGGCTGTGACAAACTGAAATTCTACATAAGGCAGGCAGTGTGTGCAGCTGGACGTAAGGGCTGGCCTCAGCCTCCCTTCCACACCTGCTGGAGAGGCCTGGCTGCATTCTCAGATCCGATGTGGAGTGGACGGAGAGCAGGCCAGGGCCTGGGGTGGTCTCTTTCACACCCTTACTTCAGAACCGGTGGAAACCCAGATTCAGAAGCTATTAAAGTTGAGGGGGCAGCTACCATCCCTGCCACTGGGCCATGTGGCGGGTGTTTGGTGGACCTGGCATGGGTTAGGACAGAGCCAGAGGTTGGGCACCTCAGGCAACCAAACTTGTGCCATCCAGGACCCTACTCGTGTCCTTCGAACCAAACCCCTTCTGCCTCCTCAGGGACCCTGCCATGTAAGGACACTTTAGTGGTCTTTCTCCTCTGTGCTGTTGTTTCAGCATTTTACTGTTGCCTGTCAGGCATCATTGGTCCTGGAGCAGAGACCTGCAGCCCTCCCCAGGGCCCAGGGGTGACACTGCACACCCAGGAACACTTTCCATGGCAGCAAACATGCCTGGAAGCGTCCCAGGGCTGGAGCAGGGCCACAAGGCAGAGAGCACTGTCTTGGTCCAATCATTTATTTTCTAGCTGACTCCTGTAAGACCCAGCCACATGTGTGTTCTCGGTGGATTTGCCCATTTTGCTGGAGATCATCCCAGGACTCCTGTGCTGCGGGTTGCTTTCTGCAGTGGGTTAGAGCATGGCTGTGGGCCACAAAGGGCTATAGAACAGAGCTATGGAG
The DNA here is from genome assembly GCF_040802235.1 of Manis javanica. NCBI lineage: Eukaryota > Metazoa > Chordata > Mammalia > Pholidota > Manidae > Manis > Manis javanica. Next base: position 73,361,404 of record NC_133168.1, read on the forward strand.
GGTGACTTTGAGGACGGTCAAGCCAATGACAGCACCATGGACGTCTGTCCTGTTTCCTGCTGCCCCTGGGGAAACACTATGGCAGCGGTGGCTGGGTGGTGACCCTGTCAGCTCCACCTGAGCAGCCAGGTGTGTGTGGTCTGGGGCAGCTTGAGCAGCAGTCCCGTCTCAGCCCCACATCACTGGCAGGTTTCCATGAGGGGGTACGAGCTTCTCATAAAAGTAACCTAAACACCATATATGGTTGGCAGAGGTCATTTGCACCTTAGAGACTTTTTTAAAACATAGTTCTGATGCTTGGCCAAAGCTGGGCACCCCATGAGATCAAACCCCAACCTCAGGCAGTTCACCCTTAGGCAGTCTGTGGTATCATCCATGAGAGGGTCTTCTGTTAAAACTGAATTTTGTGTGTGAGGTGGTAGTTTGTATTGGAGGCCCACAGAGGGGAAAAAATGACTTAGGAGATGTAAAAAGCTTGTTGCTTCCTTTAAGTTTTTTTTTCTCTCAACATCTATTCCCAGGCTCTTGGCTCATGTAAAGTCTATTTCATAACTTTGCATAAATCTGAAAATGACATGAACACTATTTCTGCAGAATTAAACTTGGTTATGTATTTTGTTCTGATGAATGTCCTCCAAAAATCTGCTCACTTTAAAACGCAAACCAAAATGTCATGGTTGATAAATGAGACTATACGTGCTGCTCCTTGTCCAGATTCTGCTTTTCTTAAGTAGGTTTTATAACACATTTTCCTCAATATTAAAAAGAAGTTATTCTTACCGTAACCCCACACAAGTTCTACTCATAAGTGACACATGCTGATGAAGAAAATTCATGTCCACTTCTGTGACACCATCACCCACGAGCAACCCAGACACTGAAGATTTGGCAGCTGGATTTCTAGAAACATTGGGCATCACACTGTTATAAATATGAAGCAAGAGATCCCCATTGGGAAGGCATAAGAAAAATCAAATCAGAAGATTAATATGGTAACTCACAGGATCTATTAACTCATGAGATTAATATCCATATTAACCCATCCAATTAATCAATGCTGGGCTACCAATGAGTTGGACTTTTAGAACTAAACACTTCAGGCAAATTGTTTACTTTTGAACTATATAAATGAGCATATATGTCATGTCCATAACTGCTGGATGGTCCCTAATTTTTATAGAGGCTAGACCTTGAAATTGAGTACTCAACTCTTTAACTTGGAACAAAACTGAGATCAGTTTAGTATAACCCGTGAAAGTGGTTACACCAAAAACTCCAGGATGGTAGGCAGAGTTTTATATAGTTAGCCCACCGTATATGCTATTGGATTAAAAACAAAAAAATCTTAATAATTCCTATTTTAAATATTGGGAAAAATATTTGTTGAACCATGACAGTATTCTCTTAGTAACTGTTAGGAATGGGAGTGCCCAGTGACTGATCAGGTAACTCCCCGTAATGTACAAAAGGACATATTCCTTTTAATTAGACTCAGGACATGCAGCCAGGTATATGGTTTTTCAGAGTAATGATCTCCAATGGCTATTTATGTAGTGTGCTAATTGAAGCTCACACTAACTCATGACATTAGATTTTGTTTTTATGTCTTGTAGCTGGGAATTTTCCAGTGTAATAAATTAGATTTGATTAAATTAAATCAGGTTTGATGGTGGAGTTAATGGATATAGTGGAGGAAGCCTGCCTGGGAAGTAACTGGTTTGCTTAACACAGAGGTGCTCATTAGCCTAACTTCTCCAAATAAGGGCTAGAACGAGACCCCTCCATCAGAAATGGGCAATGTAGTTGTCTCATCATCCATGTCCCCAAACCTATCAGCTCTTCATTGATATAAAAGCAAAACTTCAAACACTAAGTATGGGCCATCAGGGTGCAGTGCTTTGAAAAGTTAACAGTGGGTGTTTCTTGAGATTGAGTCACTTAGCAAAAGGATTTCTCAAAACTGATTAATTTAGCAAGAAGGAAACAATAGAGGTTGAGGATAACAGCATGGTTTGACTGGAGGGGCAAGACAGACATGTAAGAAAGAATAAGATCAAAACCAGAAATCAGTTAACATTTAGACTTTAGTGATCCACCTTAAAGACAAAGAAAGCCTGTCTTTCAACCTTATAGTGGAAACGCTTCTTGGAAGACAGCTATAAATAGCACACAAATGTGTTTGCTGTATATTTTTGCTGACCTGCAGCTCTCACCAGAGAATACATAGTTTTGGCCTTAAGGAGGCAAAAGGAAATAGATGAAAATAAAGATCGTGAAACATCTCAGACTTCTGGCTGGTGGTCTCACACATGGTATGTTTTCATTTTAAGTTCTTCAGACCTCTTGGTCTGAAATGAGGCACAGAGCGTGTGCATGGAGTGTCGATACCCTTGGGAAGAAAATGTTCTTACTGGAATTGATTCCCAGAAACACATGTTTTAAGCCCGGCTACTAATTGCTACATCTCTGCCTTTAGACAGGTGTTCTATTCTCGATGGTAAACTCTAAGGGGTGTGTAATCGCTTCTGTGTCGTGTCCTCTTTAAGAAAAGGAAGTGCCAAACAAGCCCTTGCGTGTCCGCGTCCGATCCTCAGACGACCGGCTGTCTGTTGCGTGGAAGGCACCACGCCTGTCCGGAGTCAAGAGTCCACGCAGATCACGAGGTTTTCTTCTGGGCTATGGAGAAAGTGGCCGGAAGATGAATTATGTTCCACTGACAAGAGATGAGCGAACACATGAAATTAAGAAGCTGGGTGAGTTTAATGTTCTTGGCATTCAATGTTTTGCAATCATTTCAATATTTAGAGACTCGTTCATGAAAGATCATTGCATTTCAGTTGTAATGTTCATTTTCCAGGTATTACAACTGTTCAGCATTTTACTCCTCATTCTCCCCTCTGTCCGTGCCCCCATCCTTTTAACCTTCAGTTAGCAGCAGGACAAGGCTGCCCTCCAAGTGCCATTTTTCCAGACATGAGAGGGGGTGAACATTGTTCTTATCTTGACTCTGCTCTCATTGTTTTGCTCTTTAAACTTTGTCTTAGATCCTAGGGTATTGGATGGGTGCCATCAAGATGAAATGTGGGGGCAGATGATGACACCTGCAAATCAGGCCTGCCTTCCTCCCTCTTTGCAAACCCTCACTGGGTGAAAAGGTGCTGGCCCTGGAACTGTGAAGGGAACATTTGCTGTGAGTGGGAGAGATTATGTATGTTGTTCCAGCTTGGATTGAGGCCTGTCCCTCGCTGGCCTTACTCACTGACAGGTCTGGACAGTGGACATAGGCCATGGTCCAAAAGGGGCAATGCTCATCCCTCATGCTTAGCACTTTCTTAGTGTGGACCAGATCCAGTAGTTACAATGCTCCTGACTTACTCCCCCTTCCCTCACTCCTGCTTATTTACTTGATGAGTTTGGCAGGAGGCACTGGGTAAGCACGGGTTGGCCCCTTCATATCTCCTCTTGGGGGGAAGCCCAGCCACAGAGATAACACTCTGCCCCAAGTCACGCAGAGCCCAGAGCTGCTGGGGCAGCAAGGCCTGCAATTTTGGGTTTCAGTACTAGAAAGTATATTTGCCCCCCAGTTCTCCAACTTAGTTGGCACCTGCAATAAAAATTCTGGCCCCGCTGCTTCCTTTCCTGTTATTTCCCAATTGAATCAGTACTCAAAGAAGAGGGTGTCATCTTTTGGGCCCTCCCGGAAGACTCCAGTAGGTCCAGCGGGCTCTGCACTTACTCAGGTGGGGCTCAGCTTCCAGCATCCGAGACAGGAAGGAGGCCTGGCTCCAGGCAAAGGCCATGAGCTGAAGGACTGTGCGCTGCCACCAGAAGGGTGCCTGTGGCGCCCCCGTAGTTACCAAGGCGAAATCTTCCCTCAGACATGACGAGGGGCAGGCAAATGGTGGGAACAAAGACTGGAGGGACCAGACAGAGGGCGGAGCCCAGCAGAGCTGTGCAGGGGTGGACCTCAGAGGGAGCTCAGACAGCAGCCAGGGGTGGGGGGTATGGTCTGCAGTGCGGAGGCCAGCCGGTGCCCTGGGGGTGCAGCCCACTGCTCCAAAGGCACAACCACCCCACATTCTGGACAAGCAGCCCCACACCAGGGCCCCAGGCTGGCTGCCTGAGCTGTGTGGTGGGCACTGACCGGGGCAGATCTGAGCTGGTGGAGACACTGTGAGGAGGGCCAGGCTGGCTCCCCCTTGCAAGCAACCTCAGAAGGCACCGTGCTGTCCCCACTGTAGTCAGCCACCTGCTGAGACTCCTGGAAAAGTCCACTGGGTGCTCATGGCACAGGGTCAGCTGTGGCCTGCGGTGGGCTTTCTGTGGACTCCCCATGGCACACGCAGCAGTGAGCCAGGCAGTGCAGTGAAGACATCTCAAGACAAAGGCTTCAGACTTCTTCCAGCCGAAAGAGGCTAGTCACCTTTCTGCCTCGGGAAGCCATGAGGGACTGCAGAAGCAAGTGGGGAAACCCGAGCTGTCCATGCTTTTGCAGCGTTAGCAGCGAGGCCTCAAGCTAGAGGCTCAGTCACCTGGGCCACAGGATAATGTGGAGATCCTTTGGTTGTTCACTCCTGAGCCCACCCCTTGCCCTGAGTAGGGGTCCTGTGCAGGTTATAGGGCTCTGTTTTGGTGTTTCAGGCCAAATTCCACCCAGACTATTGGCAGAAGAACAGAGTCGCCACTTTTGCACTTCTGATAGTGCTGGAGAGCATTTTTAAGTGGAAAGTTTTCATTGTTGTGAGTCTTTCATAGACGTCCCACATTAAAGTGTCACTTAATGTTGACAAGTTTTTCAACTGGCTTGTTCTTTTCGTCTTTTCATTTCCTCAGTAGTGAGCCCCTGACTAACTGCAGGATAGCAGAAGGGTTTCTTTTTTTTTTTTTTTGCATGTCCTACACTTAAGCAAATGGTGGAACCGAGGTCAGGGTTTGGCCCCAGCCCCAGCCTGAAGGAGAGTGCAGGTCTTTGCTGCAGTTCTGCTACGGCATGTTAGCTTTTGAATTTTCACCAAGTAAAAAACAATGACCTTGCCTTTGTGGATGACCTAAGAGGTTGTCAGAAAGAGGAAGGGGTCTCCCTGCACGTGTGCCCCTCCAGGATGGGGAGCAGGGGATAAAGTGAATCCCCAGAGAGAGGTTGGAGCAGGCCTACCGCCTTACCTGATGCCTATCTCCTTATGTTATCCTCAGATGAGTTTAAATTCCTCTTGTATCTGAGAAGCCATTCAAAATGTGGTATTGCAGAGAATGGCCAAACATTCTAGAGACGTGGAGAAAAGTGGGCCTGAGGTCTGGTCAGCAGAAGCCCCCTTCTGAGTCCTTCATTAAACACGTCTTACTGGGCATCCTCTGTGGCAGGCCCCATGCCCAGCCCTGGGGCCCCAGCTGTCCCTCCCAGAGAGGCAGTGAACAGAGACAGAGCTCACCCACGGGGGGCACCGGAATCCCTCCAGCAGGCCCGGGAGGCAGGAGGTGCTGCTGCACAGCACGGGGTCTGAGAAGGCCACCAGAGGACGGGGCTGTGGGAGGGGAGAGGAGATGACCAGCCCCAAGAGCTCAGATTGGGAGCCAGACTGTAATCAAGAACAAATCTGTGTCAGCGTGGAGTCCTCCCAGAAGGCACAACAGACCTTCCCAAGTGGAGCCCCTGGGGGTCCCCGCACGTCACACTCCTTGAGGTTGGGAAGCGAGCCTGCATGGTGTCCCTGACAGGGAGGGTGGTGCCTGGGGCTACAGAGTCACTGGGCTGCGGAGGCCATGGCCATTTTGGAAATTTTATTTCCACCCTTTATTCAATAATCAGGGGCACCCAAAGAAGTCTGTTTGTGCACACCTGTGTCTTCGTTACATTGCTGTGATAAAGGTGGGTGCTGCACAGCCTACTGGTGCGCACTGTCTTGGTCCAGGAAGAGTGCGTGGTCAGCTGGGGGCCCCGTGCCCTCCGCGCCTGCATCACTGAGTGCCGCACTGACCTGGGTGTGAGACCCGGCCCTGCTGCTCAGTCCCTGGCCTCCGGGGGTCGGCTCACCCCTGCACCCGGTTCCCCGAATGACAAGGAGACAATGACAGTAGCTTCCTGGCGGGCGCTGTCGTCAGGACTCCATGAAGAACTGACACGAAAGTTCCCACAGAGCCGGGCTGTTACTGTGGCTACTGCGGTACACAGCCCTTCCCTCCTGACCGTCTTGGGCCAAGTTCAGTTTGGAGAACACAGTAAATCAAGAATCCGAGCATTAAAAAAAAAATGGAGAACTTCAACGAATACATCACAGATGTGTAAAAATGTTGACTGTGGGATGGTTCTTAATCAGTGATAGGTGGTTCTCGATCAGTGACGGGCTCCTGCTTTTCCCATTCAGCTGCCTATACACGCTCCTGGGCTGTGAGGTTGGATGGCAGGGATTTGTCCTGGTTGACCTTTGGCGTGGTTCTGCTGTCAACCGCACCAAGAAATTAGTAGACGGGAGGGGACTCCTCTGTTTCGAAGCTTAGTCTGATGTTCCGTGAACCCAAGTGTTACAAACTTGATTCCTTCCTTTTATGAAACCTATGTTTAAAAATTCTCTAGTAGAAGAAGGTCTGAGGGCCTTAGCCTAAATAATAATTTACTCCTGCCACAGCGTGAGTTTCACTCGCCCTGTAGGTGGAGGCGGGGCAGGTTGTCAATGATTATCCCCTTCCCTTGCAACCTGCTTAGCCTACAGCAGCGTACTTTACATAAAGAGGTTCTGTATGTGAGGTTTTTGAACACAGGTCTCCTCTTATGTTTAAGTCAACATGCTGTTTGTAAAAACAAAAGACTTGTTTTCCCACTGCCCTGTGGAAGTCAGCAAGGCCAGAAGGAAGGGCGCCTGTGTACGAGTTTCCTTTGGGATCTTGGTGTCACCTTTGTTCCTTTACTCATGTATTACTTGATGGCAGAGCTACCTGATTTAGAAATATATCAGGTTGCCTCATTTTGATTCTTCAATTGATTAAGGCTGCAGGAAGCTCAGTCAGTCAGTAGAGCCTGGAGTTAGGCATTAGCAACCTCAGATTCAGAAAATTATGAGTCCTTCTGAGCGGTGTGCCCTTGGGCAAATCAATCAATTTTTGGGCTTTATGTCCTTATTTGTAAAATAGAAGGTCCAATTGGAGGATAGCCAAGGCTTCATCCAGGTCTCAGACTCTATGATTCCACAGTACTCAAGAGTAACAAGTTTTATCTCATTGTTTTAATTTTTTTCCCAAATAAAGTTTTCAAGTTTAGGTTAAATTGTATACTAGTGGGCCCAGTGTACAATTTGGAGAGGGAAGGGGGACTAGCTGGAAGAACAATCTAGAGATAGAGGATGTGTTTAAGCTCTTACATTTGCTCTTAGCAGATCTTCAAAGACTCAATTCTGAGGATTTTAGTTCAGAAGGGTAAATCGTCAGCTCTGGGCTGCTAACCAGTCACTCGCTGTTTTTGTATCTCTCCTTTCTATTTGATGACAGATAAATACAGAGTCACCCCTCTTCTCTATTTTGGAGGTAAAAAGAAATTGGGGGAATTATGTGGATAAATATACTCTTCTTTTCCTTTTTGAACATTGTTCATCTTTCTTCAATGCTGATGAGATAAAAATTTCATTTTTCAGGAATTATAGGTAAAACTCACTTCCACATTTCCTAACGTAATAGTGTTCTCTTGCGTTCAGTTCCTATGTTCTTGGGCTCTTCTTCCGTTGTTCCAAGGAAGGGGAATGCCCAAGGAAGATGAGATGGGAGGTGGGGTTGGGAACGCAGACCCCTCGGGTTGTGTGTTCCGGGAGCTTCAAGCCCAGAGCCTCACCCCTTGCTGTCGATCCACAGCCTCTGAGTCGGTGTACGTGGTCTCCCTGCAGTCCCTGAACTCTCAGGGGCAGAGCCAGCCAGTCTACAGGGCCGCCCTCACAAAACGGAAGATTTCAGGTATGCTTCTAAGGATGCATCTGCTCAAGCCATGGTCTAATGTGACTGCACATGGTCCCTAAAAGAAAAAAGAAAAAAGAAAACAAACGAAAATCCCAAGAGAATAAAAAGCAAAACTGAAGACATCTTGTTAAGTTCTCAATTTATGTTAGAGGTTGAACAAAACTACAGGCTTTGTGACTATGATGTATTCTGTTGGAAATTGGAAGATGAATTCTATTTTATATCTGAATATAACTTTTAATCTGTCTCAGAATCGCATGTTCTCAAATATGAGGACATTTAACCCAATGTGATTTGTGCAGTTGTTTGAACCAAAATTTCCATTTCATGTCATGATCACCAAGGAAATACTCTGATTTGAGCTTTTCTTCCCTTAAAATATTGCTTCCCATAAAAATGGTATTATTTCCCAGCAACTTTCTAGTGTATATTGAGAAAACAGTGGGTTACTTAGAGTACTTTGATTAAGGCAGAGCATCCCTTCTGTACTGTTCTGTATGTCAGCAAGGTTGGGCAGCTTTTCAAGTGAACTGTCCATTTTTTAGACTCTGTGCAAAAAGAGCAAGAGTGGAGATTTTGGTTTTTCTACATTGACCAATCAAATAATTTTGGTTTAAATTTCTGTTCATTTCATTATACCTAGATTATGCAAAAGTAATTCAAAAATTATAGGGTGAATAATAAATTCCGGAAGCCAGTGGGTACTCAGGGAAGAGCCTGTTGTTAGAGACAGCCTTTCCATGTGGCCCATTGTCATTTCAGAAGAGGATGACCTGGACGTCCCTGAAGACATCAACGTGCGGGTCATGTCGTCTCAATCTGTGCTCGTAGCCTGGGTGGACCCTCTTGTGGAAAAACAGAAGAAAGTTGTTGCATCTAGGTACTTTTCCATATTTGCCTTTATTTTATACATGACAGATGTGTTTTTTCTGGTCCTGACATGACACATCTTTTTTGAATGATTGAATTTTCTGACACATAAGAATGCTAGCCTCTTCTGTATAGGAATGGTAGGCTATTTAATGACATCTAGCTAATCCTGAGTGGGGTCACACATATTAGATGCTCCCAAGGCCTCATGTGGAATGCACACAGCAGAACCTGCATCTCACTTGCTCTGGAAATTTTCTAGATTCTGTTTCTTTCTTTACCCCATTTATGTTTTGCTTTGCCTCATGATCTGTTCCTGTGCGGAGAATGTGAACCCATCTGGGGGGTGGAGGTCTTTCTGTTCCTTTTGTGATCCAGGAAGAGAAGAAGTAGGAAGGATTCTCCCGTAGAGGGGTGGACATTTATCCAGTGCCTTGCCCACAATCGTTCCTCTTTAGACATTCTTCAAACTGCTGCTTGAAGTTTGAAGTTGGCTGCTTCATGTCCAACCCATTCATGCATAGCAAAACGCATTGTTTTTCTCTTAAGACATGCTGTTAGGCTACTCTGGTTTTCATATTGATTTGCAATAGCAATGGAAGAAAAGCCAATCATAAAGTTAAAATAACTTCTACGTTTAAAAGCCCACTGTGAGCACCATTTTTAGTTAGTGGTAGATTAATAGAGTCATCAAAACTCTACATGTTAAATGACTGAATAATTTATATAGCCAAGAGAAAGCCAAAGATTTGGTGGCCTAGTCACTATGTGTTAACTTTTGAACCGACCTGCAACCTGGAAAAGTGAATGTACTTTAAAAAGTGGACAGATTAAAATGCTAAGAATATGTCTGTATATATGTGCTATTATTTGTATTAGATACAGTTTCATTGTCTGCTAGTAAAAAAAGACATCTGGTGTTTTGAAAGACCTCAGAAGTTTCACAGTGATCCCCTCTCTAGCCAGATGGTCTCCCAACAAGAAGTGTTCCAGATTACCACTGAACTTTTATTTCCAACATCTTGATGCCTTCCAACAACAAAAGAGGGCTTGAGTTTTTTTAGCAGAACTCTTTTTGTGTTAATTAGTGTGCCATGTCTGCAACTGCAGTCTTATCTGGACTTATTAAATATCATAATGAATAGCACATTCTTAATACATCAAATGTTTTCTAAAGAAATGTGGCCATAAAGAAAATTTCTTGGAAAAGGAATCCAGTAAATACCATTGCGACTCTAAGAATGTTGAGGATGTCTTCTTCCTCTAATTGTTGAATATCACGTTTGGTCACACCAGTTTCTCTCCATGATCATCACACAGTAGAATTCCTTTTGTACGCTCTCTATCCTCCTCCATTTTTTATATACATTTTTGCTCCTTCTCACGGTAAAAAGGCTACTCAAAACCACATGTGGCCTTTCCTCCAGAACCTATAGAAAATATACCTATTTTGGCATGAAATAAGACTTGTCTTTCTTTTCTAGAGAGCCAAGATACCTTGGGCCAGTTCTGGTTCTTAATATTGCCCTTTCTACACCATACATGTACACCCCCCGCCCCACAGACACATTTACCTCACAAAAACTGTCCCCTTTCTATCCCTTCCTTTCTTGATCTCTGCTTGATCTTTTGAGTAGTAAGATGTTTTGGCCTTGAAAAGACACGAACTCCATCTTTCCTGGCCACTTTAGACATCTTTCTGTGGAATTTCAGTAGATTCCTTGAGTTCGTAACATAGTTAGAAGTTTAGATTTTTCTCCTTGATTTCTCTACTTCCAAGAATCATCCTTTACAGCAGGAGAAAGAACAGGAACCTAGTGTTGAGTTGCAGAGAACAGATCAACAGTATTGCCTTGTGTTCTCTTACAGACAGTACACTGTGCGCCATCGAGAAAAGGGGGAGTCAGCAAGGTGGGACTACAAGCAGGTTTCCAACAGACGTGTGCTGATCGAGAACCTGATTCCAGACACCATGTACGAATTTGCAGTCCGTATTTCACAGGGCGAAAGGGATGGCAAATGGAGTACATCTGTCTTTCAGAGAACACCAGAATCTGGTCTGTATTTAAAAGAGCCTTTGGACTTTCAATTGGGGAGTTACCCCTAATATAAGATTTAAGAAGCCAAGTGATAAGGGCAGCTGAGGCACTTTTTTTTTTTAACATTAACCTTAAATCTTGGAAATGTTTTGATGTATGAATGCAAAGAAGTTCAGGAACTGCTTCCTTGGATATATGTTTTATCCTTCACTGGTCAGTTTCATCAGCATGTTATTCTGACCCACGAAGCACATTAAACCCCAGTGTGGAGTATCCGTAAATCACCACTACTCATGAGCACCCCTGAGTAACATGTCTCTAGGAGAGTCTCTCCTAGACTTGAGTTTGGTTCTGGGGGAGAATTTTGCTTTGTATCCAAGACTACAATTATTTTCTTTTAAACTATGTCTTTAAAAGCTTTATTTTAAAAAAAGGTGGAAATGGATTTTAATCTTCTTTGTAGATTACAGTGTTCAGCAATGAGAGAAATTCTGAATTCCTAAAAGCATTTCCCTAGATAGTTCTAAACTCACTATATCAGTTGGTAGAACTGACATAAATCACTTTATTACACAAAAAGCAAATGTAGAATTTTCTTTCTTATAATAAAAATTAACACAATAGCTCTTCATTAAAAGTGTGTACACAGGGGCCATCGGCCACTGATGTTTAGATATCCCTCAGGGCATTTTTAAACCTTGGTCCTTGTCCTTTTGTAGCTCCTACCACAGCTCCTGAAAACTTAAACGTCTGGCCAGTCAATGGCAAACCTACAGCTGTGACTGTAGCTTGGGACGCGCTGCCTGAGACGGAGGGGAAAGTGAAAGGTAGGAACTCTTTACTTCAAGGATAAGGTGTGCACAGGAGTGGGATGCCCCAAATGGAGATGTGCATGTATGCTGACTCTGAGGAGCACTGGTTCTGACAGCAGGCTCACCAGCCACAAAAGCAACAGGGAAGCAACATACGTATATGGGGTGCAGACCCAGTGGACAAGGATATTTCATGCCCGGTGTTCATTGTCAGTAAGACCCAGGGCATAGGAGAGATGCCTTTTCATCTTCCCCATACACAGGGATTATGGCACAGCTCTCAGAAGGGGTATTTTTGATTGGATGGGTGTGATATTGTCATGACCTTTACCCATACAAATGACACCTTCTTTTTCATGCTATGGATTCTTTCACTGTGCCAGTAAGGTCATGGAAAGTAAGACTGAATAGGAACCCAGAGGGACCATAAATATTTAATGAGTTTGAAAATCAAGTAATAAAATCAAATAGAAAATGGATTTTCCCCCCACTTGTTAGCCTTTTTATTAGTTAACTCTTTTTTTTTTTTTTGAGAGGGCATCTCTCATATTTATTGATCAAATGGTTGTTAACAACAATAAAATTCAGTATAGGGGGGTCAAAGCTCAATGTACAATCATTAATCCGATTAGTTAACTCTTTTGATTGAGGAAACTATGATCTTAAAATAGAAAAAAAAAGTACTGTAGATTAAAAAAATTTACATAGAATAGTCACAACTAGTGACTATTTATTAAATTAAAAATCGTCTGTTAAGAATATTAAATAAAAGCACAGGCCACTTCATTTTAATACAAAAACATCCAAGAACCTTTCAGAAGTGTATTTCAAGATATTTTCATGGGCTGTATTGAAGTTTTTCCCTGACATTACCTATATGAACGTATCCTGAAGGTACTTTTCATTGTTACTTGATTTTGGAAGGTAACTTTAAGTCTAATATATCCAGGAACTATGGAAAGTTTGTGTAAGCTTAAAGAAGTCCAGAGTTATTATCACTAATCTCCTTTGAGAATTTAATAAGAAAAATTGAATGGTTCTGTTTTGTATTCATCTGTAAGTTATTTTTGCTGACTTGTAAGGACGGCTTTCCATGGAACAACTGAAATTAAGGAAGTTAGATGTGGGATCCTATTTTCTAAACTTAATGCTCTCGTTTTCCAGTTTTTTTAAAGATAACATACTGTACTGTTCTTGCCCATTTTTTTTTTCAGTGGAATAAGCCAGAATCATATGAAGAAAATAAATATTTAATTGGTTCCTTTGAACTATTCTTTTTATGACCATTCCAACACTGGCTCCTTCTGTGTTAAATGTGTGGTGCTGAAAAGGCTTCTGAAAATTGAAGACATTTTTTGGCTGACCACATTTTTTAGTTATAAAAATGCCAATTTTTGCTCCTTCAGCAACTACTTACTTGTTTTCTTCCCCTCTCCCACATCTTAGTTGATATTTACAGCTCTTTAGTGGAACAAGGCCACTGGTAGTCGATTAAATACTTCCAGAAATACTAACAGCTACCAAGTTTTTATGTCCAGAAGAGCACCATGTCCTAACCCTGCTGGGGCAGTTTTCACAAAGGGGGAGTGGTGGGATTGAAAATTATAACTCTACTGGGGCCCTGTTTTTTATGTATGAGAAATATAAAACATCATAAAAGAACATACCTTGACATGGTTAAATGCTTTCCAGATGAATTGGATCCATAAAAAAATCTGAATTATAAAATTTTATAGACAGTGGGTTCTTTTCATTCTTACTTTTGACCACCACAAATGACTAGCTTGTTCAACAAGAAAAGAATGCTGTTTTTTTTTCTTTTACCCCAGACAAATGCTGCAAAAGCATTTTTGGTTGAAAGTTTTTAAATTGGTTTAATTTTAAAAGATTAAATCTTAGGGAAAAAGAAAAGATCTCCCACGCTCCTCTCTGAAGCATGGTAATTGTTTGGTATTTCCGTAATTTAAATTCTTTTTCTTAGTGAGCTCCTATTCATATTAATTTGATAAGTTTTATAAATTTTAACTCCATTGGGAGGAAAAGAGGCATGACAGTTTTTAGTTGAGGGTGAAAATTATGCTTTAAAACATGGCTTCTGTACATTTCCGTATTTCCATATAAGCATAGAGATATAGTAAAGTCCTTGGACTGAACTTGCTATGATTCTCAAAGTTCAAGGACAGGATATGTTTACAGATATAGCCATTTAAGATGGAAACATTAGACATCACAGAAATCTACTACTTGGCAACTTTTCTAGTTTTAAATACTATGAAATATCCTTATCTGCATATATTAAGAACTTCTATAGTTCCTACAAAAATGAAATTATATTCAAAATGTGGACTTTATTTGGCTTAATGTGCAAATAAAAATTGCCCAGATTAACAAACTGGAACTCCTAAAGGTGTCAGCAGCTATTCAGAATCAGTTCCCATCAGTTGTCATTTCTTTTTGCATGGTTTCTTCTGTTCAGGATATATTAATTCTGTCATAGTGAATTAGCAATATATATAATGGCAAAAAAACCCATAGTATAAATATTTTTGGTAAATTGTGTGAAGACCGGCCTCCTGGGTTCCATATGTTTAATTTGCTGAAAGTGGAAACTTGCCAGCTAAGTAACTACACAGCCCTACCCGGTAGCCTAAATGAATGCTAGTTCACCTTCTACTGTGTCTTTATGCTCCAGCTGCTGACTTGGCGTGCATTGCTAGACTATTAATTTTAGTAATGCACGTTCTAATTCATCCTGCCCATACAGTCTGTCTGCTGGACACAGGACTGTTTTCAGTTTCCTCCTTCCAACCGTCTGCCAAATCATTTCAGAATACATTCTTTCATTCGCCCCGGCTCTCAAACCATTCGGAGCCAAGTCCCTCACCTATCCTGGAGAGACTACTTCTGCGCTAGTGGATGGTCTGCAGCCTGGGGAACGCTATCTTTTCAAAATCCGGGCCGCGAACAGGAGAGGACAGGGGCCTCACTCCAAAGCCTTCGTTGTCGCTATGCCAAGTAAGCGCTGGGTGTTCGTGACTCTCTCTCTCTCTTCATTTCTGTATTACTTTGAGTTGTACTCCTGGGTTTAAAACTGCTTCATTGATTTTGGGGACAAAGTTTACACACTGATATCTAAAATATTTTTGTAGTCCCTTTGGAGATGAGTCTTCCCCAAAGACTAAAATGTTATTGATTGCTGAAAACAGTAATTATTTAAAATTATGAAAACATGAATATATTGATAATGTGCTTCATCTTATATCACTGTACAAGTTTGGGTTTATGATGACAGAGAAAGAACATTTTTACAGGTGTACCATGACATTTTAATTGTTGCCTCTCTTCAATTTCTAAATAGCATTAAAACTTTAAAATTTGTATTCTATTATTTTGGGGAACAGCTTTTCTCAGAAGAATCTCAGTTACCTTGTTTATTTGATCAATATCAAAACTAATTAGGTTAATAGAACCCAAAATCAGAGTGAGGTATTTTTGGACTGTGTTTTTTGCTTCCTCACATTTATTCCAAATACTGGTGTCTGCCTCCTTCATTATGCAGAGGACCCACAGTACACTGTAGTGTGGAACCGAGCCATCCTGGAGAACTGAAATAGATGCAGTTTGTATCCTCTGGGTCCCCCATTGCTCTATGAATTCACCTCCCCTTCGAACATCCCTTCTAGAATTCCTACTCCCAAGACAGGGTAAATTAGAGGGGAGTCTTTTGATTTAAGGCCCTATTTTGGGATTATGGAAGGGCTAATAATAGATTACGATGTATCTATTATTAGAGGGATTCTAGGCAAGTAGAAAGAAGCAAGCAAGGATGTGGTAGGCAGAATAGGAAGCTCGTTGTAAGGCCTCAAAACTTACAGACTTGTTGCTCACCCAGTCATGTGCACATCACATATAACACATCCCCATACAGTTTTGAGTCAAGATCACTCAACATTTGATACCAGGTTTAAATGTGTTCCTTGCCTACATAGTTGAGAATGTTTATAATGCATTGGTAATATCCTGACAGTTATATTTAAAAAAATCCTACCTAAGATTTTGAATTTACAGTCAGTGGATGCCTTAAAGTCCTCAATTTGGAATTCCTTCAAATAATAAGCTGCGACATAACTTGATTCACTTTATGGAAATTCAACACACACGTTTTCTAGGGCTGTATTACTTAAAGCAAAACAGAACTTTAAAAAGAGATTGCTGTAACTGGGAAAATATGTGTCCCAGATCTAAATAATTAAAAGTTATCAGTTAGAAATACTAATTTTAAATGCCTCCATACTGCCATCTTAAATACTTTCTGTTGCTCGGCTTTTGATGGCAAATTCTTTGAAATCCATTACAGCCCTTACCAGTGAGTCGGATGGTCAGCAGAAAGCAGATTCAGAGAACTGGAAGCCTAAAAAACCCGAACCTCCCTCAGCGCCTCCCAAAGCTCCAGCTTCCTCAGGACACACCCATTTGCCTGTTTCTCCCAGGGGCAGAAATGTCAAGAACCCTCTTCTTGATTTGAAGAACAAAATATTGGCCAATGGTGGGGTGCCCAGGAAACCCCAACTCCACCCTACAAAGACTGAAGGGTTGGATCTTCAGTTGACAGAAATCACCGTGGAGGAGGAGCTGGATTCCCAAGGGGACCCACCAGTGTCACCCTCAGAGACCCAAGACCAGAAGCCACAGCAGAGGCCGCCAAGTAGATCTGTCCACCCGGTTCTCACTTCTGGAAGGACTCCAGTGAGAGCGCGAATGCCAGTGCTGCCCTTAAGGGAAGGTGTGGATAGGGGTGGCTCCTCCCTGGCCTCCCACCCTCATCCTTCTGTCCCCGACAGGCCCACCGAGGGCAGCGCTCCCCGCCCTTCAGGGGGGCCCTCTTCCAACCACCCTTCCAGCTCTGCTGACAATGACTCCATGGGCCAAGAAGAGGACGCACCAGCCGCAGGTTACCCGCACCCCAAGGCCACCGCCTCGCAGCAGCCGCCTCCCAAGAGTCCTGTCCGTGCGCGGCCAGCGCTGGGGCCCAGCCGCCAGTCGGCCTCGGGCGCCCTGCGGGACAGCTCTGTGCACTATGGCACAAAACCAGCCCTGCCCGCTCGGAGGGAACCCCATATTGGGGATGGGGAGGAAAATTCAAGTGCTTCAGTCCCACCCTCGAGACTTTCTCTATCCCAGGGGGGCTCATCTTGGCCACTACCCACCGAACCACAGCCCGGATCTCCCCTCTCCAGGGGCTGGAAGAATGGGCACGATGGCCCGGCTGCCAAGTCCTATGCGCCTTCCCGGTCTACCAAGCCTTCCTCGGTCTCCTCTCGTCTCTCCTCAAGGGCACAGGTGTCCGAGGGAATGGCCGCCTCTGATGGCGATGGTGACAACGACGCGGAAGTTGGAGGAAGGCAGGCCGAGGCCACCGCCCCGACGTTTCGGACCCGGCTGCCCGCAGGTCCACCCGTCCCTGGACATTACAGTTTGCTCAGACACAAGCCCTTTGCTGCCCACAGCAGGTACCCAAACAGGCTTGGCAGCGGCCGGGAACCCCGCTTACAGGCCGCCAGCTCCCTGCCGACCACTGTGTCCCCCCGCGTTCACTCAAGGGCGAATTCCCACCCAGCTTCTGACCACAGGCGGGGCTTGGGGATCCGTGGGGACAGCGAGGAGCGAGAGGCAGAGGACGAAAAGCCCCTCTCTGCCACCGTGGGAAATGAGCGCGTGCCTTCCTCCAGGCAGCCTGCCTTCCGGAGTGGGGAGCACCTCAGGCGAGGCCCCCAGCGAGGGGTGAGCCCGCAGCGGAAGGACGCCCTGGCGGAGACGCCCCTGTCGGCCAGGCCCCCGGTGGCCCCACAGCCGCCCCGCGGCCCGCAGCGCCTGGACGTGGGGCACCCGCCCTCCCGACCCAGGCCCGCGCACCCCACGCAGCAGGGCGGCGCCTCCTCCGACCCCCACGCGGCCCGAGGCAGTCAGTCTCCGCTCGCAGCGAGCTCCCGAGGGGTGCTCCCCGCGTCTCCCCGGAATCACGACGAGGACTCCGAGCGTGAGCTCGGCGGAAGGCAGCACGACAGCACGGAGGCCAAGGCTGAGGCGCGAGCTGTCCGGCCGCCCGCCCACCCGGCCCGGGCCAAGGACGCCGCCCCGTCGCTGCCCAAGCACCGCCAGGTGGACACCCGGGCCAGGGGCTCGGACAGCCTTCTGCGCAGACTCCCCGGCAGGCCCGGCAGCCACCACACCCACATCCGCCCCAGGGGGTCGGGCAGGGCCGGGCCCCGGGAGGCGGGGAAGGAGGACGGGGCCCCCCGGGGTTCGCCGCCCAAGCGGGAGCCCCTCACCTCCAAGTCTCAGCAGTCCGTCTCAGCAGAGACGGAGGATGAAGACCTGGCGTTTTTTAAAAGAAAAAAGGACGAGGACGCTCTGTCCTCAGTTTCAAAGTGGCCCTCGTCCTCCATCCCTAGGGGCAACAAGTTTGCGGATGGGAACATCAGGAAGGGGGAGACAGTGCCGGCCATAGTGCTCGCGCCCCCGAGAGTGAGTGCCCCCGCCGACAGGAGCGCCACCCCGGTGATGCGTCCGCCTCCTCCTCCAGGCAGCCCTGCACGGGCCTCGCTTCTCCCGCCCAGGCAGCCCCCTGGCAGCCCTGCCACCCCAAGCCCCACAGTGGGCACCCCTGCCCCACCACGGTACACCACCCGTGCCCCTCCCGTCTATGCCTCTACCACCCCGATGCTCTCCCTCCGCCAGCGCATGATGAACTCCAGGTTCCGGAACCCTTTCTCACGCCAGCCTGTGAGACCCCCTTTCAGGCAAGGTAATTTTTTTTAACTCAACATTTTCTTTATGGCTCTCAGTGTTCATAGGGATTCTTGAGAAGCCTTTGTTCTATTGAGCATCTACTATGCCCAAGCGCCCTGTTGAGAGCTTTACATGAATCAGACATGCTTTCACCCTCTTTGCCATCTCAGGGTTTGCAACCCCTTCTCCTGGTGTACAGAGGAGGCTAAGGCTTGGGAATCTGAGTGCTTTACCGGGACTCAGCTGTGAAGTGGCTGAGCTGCTGTTCTAACCCCAAACACTCTAATTCCACAGCCCTGTCATTCCACTGTCCATCCTGCTTTGAATTCTTTAACATATGGTCTTAACCCGTCAAAATGTGTGGCAGCCATAGTACCAGACTCAGCTTCCTGTATTTTGGGTTATTTGTAGTTGTTCACTCTGCGTGGATTATTTAAAGGATTCACAGTAAGGAATTAGCTACCTGTGCATGTTGGATCTCTGCTGATTCTGCACATAAAACTTTCAATTGAACATACTCTGAGACAAACTCAAATGTGTTGGGTATGAAATGCTTAGATATCGCCATCAGTGAATGTTGTGTAAAACCTCCAGAAAATGCAGAGTAAAGATGATTGTCACCCAGGGGACTAACAGGCAGATGTGTGACTCACACTGAGGACAGAATGCAGACAGCTATGACAGGGAGGCTACGTCGACCCCAGGGCAGGATCTAAGTATTTACCCTAAGTCTCTGTTCAGTTAATTGGCAACTTGCACTGTCTTTGCATGGAATGAGGGCCTAATAGAACATTATTGAATGAATGTGTTGGTATTTGTTACTCTGTACAAGGTACTGTTAGTTTAACCCAATGTAAAGATATAGAACAGCGTCCCACTTGGAGGTCAGTTTTCCATTGAAATTGGCTCCTTTAAGGAAACCCAAGACCCTGAAAATAGATGTGAAACCCACATTCCCATGTATATAGTAGAAACCCAGTATTTAATCCTCATTAACTCTTTGAGTAAGAGAAATGAGTCTGACCTGCAAATAGTTGTTGGAAAGCCCAAGTACTTCATCCCGTGGGTGAGGCTGGACCACAGAGTGCTCCCATTGGGGCCTTATGTAACTGTAGCTAATGAGAAATGGCCTGAGATGAAGAAAAAGGGCAGGTGCAATGAGCAGGCAGACAGCAACTGAAGGGGCAGCTAACCGGACCTCCCACGTCCTCTGAGCAGATACTTCTCAAGCAGCCACAGAGAAGACAGCAAGCATTGAGTGCTCCCTGCTGCATCTGCACTCAGTGATTGATGGTTGGGACCTGAGTCAGCTAGAAATAGTTGTTGGGTTCAGAAACCGCCGAGAAGAGCAGGGCAGCATCTAATACATTCTAGAGATAATTTTCTCCATCCTTCCAACTCTCCCTGCCTCAAACTTCCAACCGGCTGAAATAAAGTTACAACCACTACGGTCTTAAACCTTATCTGGAAAATGTACTTATACTGAACACTGTCATTTCCCCAGTGTTGTTAGAAAATTGTGGCTTTCCCATCCTCTTATCAGACATTCTTATCTGTCATGTAGAAATCACAATTTAAGATTATCATCTAAAATATATGAGCTGTTGGTTTAGAATTCTGTTTAGTGTTTCTGTTTGAAATGATGTGTTACTACTTATAGTTTCAGCACGAAGCCAACTTTCCAGGAATGTTGAATTTACCAGGTTCTGTTGTTTTTTATTGTACTGTGTAGGTTATAATGGCAGACCAAATGTAGAAGGGCAAGTACTTCCTGGTAGTGATGGAAAGCCGAGTGGACAAAGAACTATCAATGGCCCTCATGGAACAAAGTGGGTAGGGTGAACTTCTTTACACACACCAGTTGTTCTCACGCTGCTGGGAAGAGAGAAATGGTGGACACCAGTAACAATGAATGGTCTTTTTTTTCTTCGGTAGTTTTAATCACACATATGTCATTATACTTGTGGATTGTTTCTTCTAGTGCTCAGAAAAATTTTTGATTCTCCTGAGTAACTAGTTCGCCTTCTTGTCGTAGCTAGTAGCATAAGACACGGGCCTTTGCTCCCTGTCTGTCTTGACTGGTAAGGAAGGCCACAGCAGTTCATGGAACCTGACGCCTAGCCTCTCAAATGAACTTCTCCGCTGCCGCTCCTGGTAGCTTTTTAATTTTTTTTTCAGTTTTGTTTATTTGATTAAGTAGTGTACATACTTTCTGTAAATTGTCTCAAATCCTTTGTAAAAGGAAGCAGGGTAAAAACAAATGGGCAAACCCAAATCCTCTGAATCGAAGAGGCAGTTTTTATCAGATTGCCTTTCAAATATTCCATCAACTGTTTGACTAAAATAAAAAATAAGTATTTGTACTTTATGTACATTTAAGTTAACTGACTTTAAGTTCCTGGGGTTAAGATAAATGTTGAGGGTAATGGACAGAACACTTTATAATGTTTAGGGATTTAAAATATTTTCAAAAAAATCAAAAAATTATTCATAGTGAAATTCCTAGTCAAAACTTACCATTTCTAACAATAAAGATTAGGAAACCATAGTGATGGACTTCATAAAATGTTAAGTCACAAGTGATCTAAAGATACATTTTTTCATTTGCCTTACCATTCAAGCAAAATGTCATAGTAAACAATTTTGAACTGAAATGGTATGGAGTAGAGTTCAACAGTAGGGCTTGTATATAATTAAGTTTTAATTACTGAGACAGCACTGAACAAAGTGACCTGTTTGCAGGGGTTCCTCCAATGGCTGGACCAAGCAGAGTAGTGATTCTCAAATATGAGTGAGCATCAAATCACTGGGGGCTTGTCAAATATGGTGACAAGCAACTGGTGGGGCAGCTTGTCAAGTACTTGATGAGTTCCCAGGTGATGCTGAAGCTACAAGCCCAGGGCCACTTTAAGGGCCACCAGTGTAGAGCATGAGCTTGTTCCTTAACAAAGATAATAATAGCTTTTTTCCAAGGTTATGATTCCCTAGAATATGAAACATTTGCATGCATAGTGTATTAGGCAATTTAATTACACATTCAATTGTTTTTGCTATAGTAACTTAACAGCGAAGTGGAAACGTATCATTGTTTTGATGCACTAACAGTTCATGTTCATGGCAAGGAGTTACAACAGTGCTGAAGTATCTGAAAAAGATAATAAAGGTAGTAAGCATGCAAACCACTTCCCAGAGATAAGCACTGCTGACGTTTGGGATATAGCCATCCAGAGTTATTCCTCTGCAGTTTTAAGTTTATATACACAAAGGAATATATTTTAATTTTTGCAAAATAATCAGTCCTATAATCTGAGTCCACATCAGTATGTATCAGTTCATGTAGACTAGCCAAATCCTTTTCATTGGCTGCTAGTATCCCACTGTGTGGACAGGCCATGATTTATTTAATCTCTAACCTTTTGATGAACTTACTTCCTACTTTCCAGCACCACCTGGGAACTCGTCAGGTGTTTGACAAGCTGCCCCATCAGTTGCTTGTCACCATATTTGACAAGCCCCCAGTGATTTGATGCTCACTCATATTTGAGAATCACTACTCTGCTTGGTCCAGCCATTGGAGGAACCCCTGCAAACAGGTCACTTTGTTCAGTGCTGTCTCAGTAATTAAAACTTAATTATATACAAAGCCTATTGTTGAACTCTACTCCATACCATTTCAGTTCAAAATTGTTTACAAGGACATTTTGCTTGAATGGTAAGGCAAATGAAAAAATGTATCTTTAGATCACCTGTGACTTAACATTTTATGAAGTCCATCACTATGGTTTCCTAATCTTTATTGTTAGAAATGGTAAGTTTTGACTGGGAATTCCACTACGAATAATTTTTTTATTTTCTTGAAAATATTTTAAATCCCTAAACATTATAAAGTGTTCTGTCCATTACCCTCAACCCACCAAAAACCCCCTGAACGTTTATCTTAATCCCAGGACCTTAAAGTCAGTTACCTTAAATGTACATAAAGTAGAAATACTTATTTTTTATTTTAGTCAGTTGATGGAAGATTTGAAAGGCAATCTGATAAAGCACAGAACACTGAGGTTGTTTCCTACCTTTCAGCATTACACATAGCATACTGAATGGTAAAAGTATTTTGAACATCTTTTGTATATTTGAGAACCTTAAAACAATTTACATATTATATGGGTAAGCAATTATAATATGAAATATGACCATTTTATACTTTTTTCTTATTGAACCTTGTGCATGATGCGACAAAAATAGTTTCCTACTCATAGTATGGTTTCCTTCAGTGAAAACCATACAGGTGTTCATGTTGTTGGATTTATGCAAACATTTTGAAATGTCCAATATATTTTTTAATCTGTGTCATGAATTTAGGTTGTGGATCTTGATCGTGGGTTAGTATTGAATGCAGAAGGAAGGTACCTCCAAGATTCCCAAGGAAATCCTCTTCGGGTTAAACTAGGAGGAGATGGTCGAACCATTGTGGGTAAGTGAGAGTGGTTTTGAAAGAGCAAAAGTGTACTGAATTAGCCATAGAATAACTTCTCTCTCCCATTGTTTTCGTTGGGCCCCTTTGGCCCAGTAAAAGGAGTGCCTCAAAAGGGGCAGAATGTAGCCTTTTCCCTGATGAAACTATAGTTATACTCTTCCTACCAACTCTGCCCTCTAGAAAAGGGAGCCCTCAATTTCACTGCTGAGACTGGGCGGCTAGAATTAGAAGTCAGCAATCCATGTCCTGAAGGCCAAACTCTCTCTGTTGCCTTTTTTTGTACAGCCTATGAGATCAGATCAGTTGTTACATTTTTAAATGGTTGCAAAAAAATAAAAGCACGATAATATTTGAGATGTGAAAATTATATGAGGTTCACATTTCAGTGTCAAGTTTTATTGGAGCATATAAACACTCATTGGTTTGTGTACTGTCTATGGCTTTTTTGCCCTACAGTGGTAGAGTTCAGCAGTTGCTATATGAAGCTTGAAATATTTACTCTGTCACCCTTTACAGAATAAGTTTGCCAAAGAAACATTTTTCCTCCTGAGGTGTAGGAATAAAGAGGCAGAAAGAATTACTTTCCTAACCAGAGACTAAAAATTATTTCAGGGAAATGGGGCACACTGGTGAAACATCTATATATTTTTATAAAGTAATATAGAGTAATGTGCACCATAGTAAACCCAGAACTTTCTGATAGCAGCAGATACCTTTTTAATCAGTCCTTTGCCTTCTGCTCATTAAAATATACAAATGCATAAGCTTTGAGAAGACACTTTTCACTTGCTTTTTACTTCCTCTGAATTGTTTCACCTTGCTGCATAGCTTTTGTTTGATTTTTGTTTCAGATCTGGGCGGGACCCCCATGGTGAGCCCTGATGGCCTCCCCCTCTTTGGGCAAGGGCGGCATGGCAAACCCCTGGCCAGTGCCCAGGATAAGCCCATTTTGAGTCTCGGAGGGAAGCCCTTGGTGGGCTTGGAGGTCATCAAATCAACTACCCATGTTCCTACCACAACCATGCGACCTACCACTACCACAACCCCACGGACCACCACGACAACCCCTCAGCCCACGACTACCACCACCCGCCGCACGACTACCACCACCACGCGCCGCACGCCCACCACCACGCGCCGCACGACCACAACCTCCCGCCGCACGACCACAACCACACGCCGCACAACCACCACCACGCGCCGCACAACCACCACCTCCCGCCCCATTACCACCACCTCCCGCCGCACAACCACCACAACGCGCCCAACCACCACCATCCGAACCACTACGCAGACAACCACCACCACCACCCCTGAGCCCACCACCCCCATTCCCACCTGTGCCCCTGGGACCCTGGAACGACATGATGAAGACGGCAATCTCATAATGGGCTCAAGTGGGGTCCCGGAGTGCTACCCTGAGGAAGGTAATCATCTTCGTTGTAGTGGTAACCAGGTAACTAGCATGCTGCATTTCAGAATAGGGTCACAAAGGCTGCAGGGAGGGTGAGCAGGGTCTCAGTGGAAGAGCAACTGCAGACATGTCTAATCTTGTAAGGTTGGTTTGACAGTACTGTGTCACAGTGAGGGTTATCAGATTTAGCAAATAAAATTGCACAGGACACGCTTGATATGAAAAATTATTTGCTGTTCATCTAAAATTCATATCTAAGTGGGTGTCCTGTGTTTTATCTGGCAACCATTGTCACAACACAGGTCACAAATTTAGTTGAAACATGGGACATGATTAGTTTGGATTAGTGTTTCCCAAACTGTCCTACTGGATATTAGTGGATTAATATTTTTATATTAAAAACAGAAGGTTTTGTGATTAGCTATGTGATTTAAACAAGGTTAAATGAATTTCTTACTGTTGGACTGTGCATATCACTGAATAGTCTCATTGTGAGTTTCTAAGAGCAGCTGTTTCCCAAGCGCGCTGGGCAGCTGAAAGCTCCCCCTTTGGGAAGTGCTAACCCTCATGTGGCTGGGCTCTGGTGGCAGCAAAGCTTTCCGCTGGGAAGGGCCACACCATTTCCCATCAGGGCTGTCCCCCTGATGCGTCTGCCTACTGAGAAGGACCTGTTCCTCCTAAAGAATGGAGGCGAGGACACTTCCGGTCAGGCCACAGTGCTGCTAACGTATCTTCATCTTTTCTGCTCCCTGTTGAAGTGTTTTTGGTGGAGATCATCCTGCCCTTGTGTCAGGCTTGGAGGAGGCAAGTGCATTTATTTTCTCAGGTTGAGATGAATCGCAATATCAGCTCTAAAGCTTAAGTCTTTTTAAGCTAATGCACAGTGAAGACCATTCATTTCAGGCATCATTTGTATGCCCGGAATTATTACACAGCCTCGCTGGCCATGATAAGCCCAATCAGTTTGAACTCGGATACTCTGTCCAAAATGGGAATTCTGTTTGAAGCCAGTCTTTCCAAAGAAAAGTTCCAAATACACAGGAACATCCAACACTAAAAAATCACACCGAAAAACAAGGAAACCAACCAAGGAAGAGAACTGGGAGGAAAATTCTCACACTATCAATTGCCCCAGTGAGCACAAGCCAGAACTTACCTTCGGATTTCTGGTGAAAATAGCGCGTACTTCCCTTCACCTCTTACTTCTATACATTAATGTGTTTGTTTTTAAAGACTGATGTTTAATCGGAACAGGTATTTACTTAATAATTATTTGTAAATTGAACAGGGACATATGGGTATGGTTTTAATTGCTATTATAATTAATATTTTGCATTTTCTTTCATCTGCCATTAGAGAGGAAAGCACGTTTGCTTTCTCGACTTTGTAATTCTGGACTTTCATGTATCAGAAAGTCAGTATTTTTCTTGGCATTTTTGTTTCTTCTTTCCTTTGCAAATTATGATATAGATGTATAATTTTTACTTCACTTGGGTCCATTCTTCTGATTCTCTAGCCTGTGCCAAACTAGTATCCAAGTGGTAGTAATAATTTGCCTCTAGGTAGTGTTTTCAAAATAAGTATAAATCAACACAACATTTTGTGGGAAGAGCAAGATATCATTCCCATATAATACTGGAATGTGCCGTATTATTCTTAAATGCTTCTGCATGAACTGTGTTCCGGTTTTATTTCTGCTGCTCCACTAACAACTTTGTTTTCCTCCTTACATTAATTCTACCCATAGTTATTTTTATTCAAACACTTTTAATAATAGCTTTTTTGAGAGATAATTCATGTACATAAAGTCCACCATTGTAAAGTATATGGTTTAGTGGTTTTAAGCATATTCACAGAGTTGTACAACCACCACCACTATCAAATTCCAGAACATTCTCATCACCCCCAAAAGAAACTCATATCCATTAGCCATCACACCCTATTTCCCTTCTTACCCCTGGAAACCACAAATCTACTTACTGTCTCTTTATATTTGCCTATTTGGACATTACATATAAATGGAATCATACAACATGTGGCCTTTTGTGTCTGGCCTCTTTCACTTAGCACAGTTTGTCCCACAGGTTCATACAAATTGTAGAATATATATGTACTTCATTCCTTTCATCTGCTGACCAAAATTCCATTGTGTGGGTATACCACATTTTATTCATGTATACCCATTCATGTGGGTATATTCATTTTATTCATTACATATACATTTGACTTATTTCAACCTTTTCTGCTATTATGAATGGTGCCTCCATGAATATTTGTGTGCAAGTTTTTTTACCCCTTGTTTTCAATTCTGTTGGGTACATACTTGGTAGTAGAGTTGCTGTATCCAGTGGTAATGATGTTTAACTTTCTGAGG
This sequence comes from Manis javanica, assembly GCF_040802235.1. Lineage (NCBI taxonomy): Eukaryota > Metazoa > Chordata > Mammalia > Pholidota > Manidae > Manis > Manis javanica. Next base: position 73,388,114 of record NC_133168.1, read on the forward strand.
ACCTGCCAGACTGTTTTCCACAGTGGTTATGCCATTTTACATTCCCATCAGTAATGTACAAAGCTTCCAATTTCTCTGTATCTTCACCAACACTTGTTTTCTTTTTGATTCTAGCCATCCTCATGAGTGTGATGTGGTATCTCTTTGTAGTTTTGATTTACAGATCCCTAATAACTCATGATGTTGACATAGTTTTTGTTTTTATACTTTATTGGCTCTAAAGTGAAAGTGAAAGTGAGCATGATTAAATTTTGTGTCTCGATAAACCCTGATTTAAAATTGAGTAAATTCATTTGATCAATGTTTCTTTATATCATGACTGTGATTTCATTATGAGAAAACCCATGTGGTCATTTAAAGTGGATGGAGTAGCTCTTGTTTTGTTTTTCTCACTTTATTCATAATTTTGAAAGTAAAATGAAATCCCCAATGATCATGACTCACTACTCCACTGGACCAGGTCCTGTGGGAGATACAGAAAAGCAAGCGCCGTGGCTGTGCCTCTGACAGGCTTAAAGTCTAACGGAGATCACAGTTACTAGAAACAGCTCACTCATCAAAAAGCCAATTGTTCATCTTTAAAACAGAGCCAGACAGATAAAGACAGAATCATGTCACAATTAACCCAGAGAGTTGTCCGGGCTGGAAGCCTCTGTCTCTTTTGGTTTCTTTTGCTCTTTCATCCCCGTTGTCAGGTCTCATCAGTTCCCGCTGACCCTGCCTCCGTTACTTTTCTTAGATTTGCTTCACTCGCTCCATGTCTAGGCTGGCCTTATTGGCCCAACACTCAAATTATTATTCCTTGTTGGGCTTCCTTACACCAGCCTCCACTCACCTTCTTTCTAGATGTCCACCTTGACATCCGTTTATGGACCGTCACTGGCCTGACACTCTGCTTGCCTTGGGAGGAGTACAGAACCGAGTCCCTATTTCATCCCTCATTGAAATGGAACACGTCCAGGCTAATAATGGAGAGAGGCATAGAACTGAGCATCTTGGGAGGGAATTAGCTTCTCAAGATGGCTTTTTGTTTGAAAATCAGAGTGAAGATTACTTTGAAAAATCCTATGTATTGTCTATAAATAGAATAGAGTGGCCATTTCTTGGTTAACACCTTGTACCTTGTACTGGACTCGATGCACCAAACTGCCTTCTGTAAATTCTGTAATGATGTGGAGTGGAGGGGTAAGAGGCTCTGATGCCAGCCAAGGGACAGTCCCAGGGCTCCTCCTCACATGTAACCCACAGACCACTGGTACCCTGTCTCCCTGTTGCTTGCCCTGCTCTCACAGTTGTTTTTCCTCTCGTGCATCTTTCCTGTTATTGTAGTAAATATAGTTCAGTCCATACTGTACACTTACAAGTGCAGGGGCTCCACGTGTGTACAACCAATGCTTACTAAGCAACATTCTGGCCATGACGTTTTGCAGCCCAGTAGCCTGAAGTGTTTGCTGTAGTGCTTATGATTTAGGATCTGCATTGTGATCACTGAATGAATGCCTGCCCTCCCAAGACCCATCTTCACATCTCCCATGTAGTTGACCATTTGTCATTACTTTTCGTCAGCAAAGTCTTAACGTGTTGTTTCTAGCTCTTCAATTTTAAATAGTCTTTCAAATCTCAATATCTTGGCTCCCCAGGTTAAATCATGCCCCCTCCCTTTCCTTTAAGACACTTTTATATAACGTTCTAGGAATAACGCTGTCATTCTATTATTCCTGTAATTCAAGGAGTATTTATGTGCTTCTGCATTTGTTATGGGTGTTGTGTTTGTATGTTTGTTCCTGTATGTAAAGGTGTTCGTTGCATGCTTGTTTCCTGTGTGTTGTTGTTTTGCTCCTCTCTCTCTCTTTCCTTATATACATACACACAAACATGTATACACACACATGCTTTTTTTTTTGCTTGATGTGACTTCCTCATTAAATAATAAACATCTTGCAATAGAGACAGTGTCTTCCACTTCATCTCAGATTCCTCTTGGTATCTAATTATTCATCTGATCTAAACAATCCCCCCTCAACAATACCCTCAACGGTAAGCATTCTCTGTTTTCAAGCTGAGAAATAAAAGCCAGGGATCTCTGTGTTTCAGGTTCCATTTCTACAGCAGATCAGATGATATAATGTGTGTTTGGAAATGTTATGAGCCAGCTGAACATCTTCAACATTTTTTAACTTGACCCTGAGGCATGTTTCAGAAAAACATCAGTCATTATGGAAAATGGTTCCACCTGCCCCAGCTCATCCTCAAGACAGAAAATACAAAGAGAATAAATTGAAAATTCACTTGAGCTCAACCAGCCATACAACTTGCAAATATCTCTGCGTTTCAAATGGCTGTCATCTACCTTCTCTTCAAACTTCTACTGTGAATATTTTTATAGTTTTTTCAGTATTTCTGGAGCTGAGGCCCTAATCCTTTCTGACATTTTACATTCATTTTTTTTTTTCACAACCGTTTGCCTAAACCACTCAAGAAAACAAACCATACCACCATGGTTGGGGGATGGCAGCTGCTTTGATAAGAAAAGGTGGAGCCTTTTGACTTTGATGCTGAGTTGACTTATAAAACATCTAGTTTTATAGAGTTCCAAATGCTTCAAAATGGCATTCAGGTGGAACAGATTCTTATAGTCATCCTTTTAAAAATATTGTAGAAGTACTTCATTACATTTGGAAGTTACTTTTATTTGGAGTTAAGATGGTGCTAATTTAGAAAAATTATGCCTGACTTTATTTGGTTTTTTTAAAAATTTTCTCAATAGGATGTTTATTTTTGCCAGAAGACTTCACTGTCACTCAACCAAGAAATGATGTCTGCCTGCAGGTAAAAAGCATCGTATCTGTGGCCTGCTGATGTGCCAGAGTATTTCAGCACCTCAAGAAATTAAACTCAACACCAGGAATCGAGGAAGGAAGCACTTTACTTTTCCCCTTTCTTGTTCACTCTGGGATACAAAATCAGTTTATTCATTTTTGACCTGGCTAAAAATAATAATGAAAAGAAATGAATATGAGCCAGTAATGAGGACAAACAAGACTATGTTCTTAAATGTTATTGGAAAAAGTTGGAAAGCAGTATGGAGGTTCCCCAAAAACTAAAAACAGAAATACTATACAACCCAGTAATTCCACTTCCAGGAATTTACCCAAAGAAAACAAAATCTCTGATTTGAAAAAATATCTGCACCCCTGTATTTATCGCCATACTATTTACAATAGCCAAGATATGGAAGCCACTGAAGTGTTCTTCAGTGGATGAATGGATAAAGATGTGGTACATATGCATAATGGAATATTAGTCAGCCATAAAGAAGAAGGAATCCTGCCATTTGTGACAACATGGATGGACCTAGAGGGTATTATGTTAAGTGAAATAAGCTAGGCAGATAAAGACAAATACCATTTGATTTCACTTATAGGTAGAATCTAAAAACAAAACAAAACAATAATGAACAAAATTGTGATAGACTCAGACACTGAGAAGTGACTGGTGGTTATCACTGGGGAGGGGTTGGGGTGGGTGGGTGAAATAGGTGAAGGGGATAAAGAGGCACAAAATTTCAAGCATAAAATATGCATTAGTCATGGAGATGAAGAAAGTACAGCATAGAGAATATAGTCAATCATTTTGTAACAACTTTTTATGTTGACAGATAGTAACTACACTAGTTGGGGTGAGCATTTAATAATGTAGATAACTGAAAAAAGAGAAAAAAATGTTACACTGACAAAGGAATGAGATGGTATTCTGGGAAACAATGGCAAGGTAGTCTCATACTTTCTGGTGGTGTGAATTTGAAAACTGTCTGATTTGAACCAGCCCAGAAGAAATTCCTCTTGGGTCTAGACACACTGACATTGGAATGACCTAAGGAAAAATTATGTCCAAGAGTTTTTCTTGAAATGACTGTCCTGAAGGTGGACAGTGATGTACAACTTCTCACTTGTTGACATTCATTGGCCCTATCAGAACACACCCAGGGTCAGTACCTCAAAGGTGAAGCAGGCACGGGGGTGTCTCACAGGCCTCTGGGCTGCTGGCTTTTCACTGGAGAGGGCGGGTGTTAGAAGGTAGCAGCAAAGCCCCAAGCACCATGTCCCGTCACTGGTTTGCCGAGTTAGGACGTAGGAGAGTCAGGAAGTCACCCTGCTTCTAGAACAAGTGAGTGACAGGATGGCGGGGGGGGTGGAGAGGAGGAAGGGGTCACGAACGGGCTCACAGGTGGGGGGGGGGGCTCTCCAGATCCTGAGCACCAACCGCCCATCCCCTCGCTGCCCCGAGAATGCCTGTGCTCAGGCCTGTGACACGCTGGCCCAGGGGCCCTTCCATTGGCACGAGTGTGCTTGGGCAGGCAGGGCAGTGGGCCTGAGTGGCGGGAAGGGAGAGCAGAGAGCTGGCTGTGCCAGAGGGTCGGCGTGCCGCAAGGCGCCAGTCCTTTGATCCTTGGAGGGCTCTTGGGCTCAAAGGCGAGAAAGCCAGGGCTCCATCTCTGTGTCCTGATGCAGGCCCTCCGGACTTGGCAACTTTCCCATTAAACAGTCCTTGTGCCCTGGCAGGTTTCTGAGACAATGCAGAGGCAACTGTGGGGCACTGGATGACCTTCCTCCCCTCTTCTTTCACTAGATGGTTTCTCAGGGTTGGAGAGCGACACAGCAGTGCCCACAGAAGAGGCGTACGTGATCTATGATGAAGGTACTGCTGGGTTTTAAGCACATTCTTTGGCCATTTCTTTCCCTATCAGAGGATCTTATTTTAGTTACTAAGTGGATGGTCTTATCTGCAGTTTCCTTCAGAACTCTGGGCTGGGTGGTAATGCCCAGAGAAGGGTGGCTGCACCCTACCCCCCCCCGTTAGCCCCTGTGCACATTTGACTCAAGGGAAAACAGTGAGCTCCATATGCAAGAGCGCCTTGCAGACAGTCCCTCTGTCCCCCTTCTCTCCTTCCCACCCCGCCTTCCTCTAGAAATTTTGGGGCTTCTTCCATTAGGGCCTCCCCCTTAGCCATATTTGACACCACTGGGTTTTACCAACCTCTCAGCTTTCTCTCTTGGCTTTTCTCATTCCTATTCTTCTCTTTTCTCTCACTTTCTAATTACATAAAAATGTGATGCCATAGATGAGTTAATTTTCATCATAGGATCTTTTTAAGTAAGGGTAAGCTTTTAAGATCAAGACTACAACATGCCTTGGGTCTAGAACAGTTATTTGATGAATGGTAACTAATGTTGTTTGCCCACTTAGGATCCTGTGACTGCTCTGCGTGCTTTATAATTTCCTCTGCAGGTGAAGAACTTCACACAGGCATCTTGTGCCCACCCCACTCAGGGTATTCCCACTTCCGTGCTCCACCGTGCCTGCTCTTACCTGTAGCTCCAGTGGTCTTAAATCACCAGTGAGGGAATGATGGCCCATTTGGTGCAATCATAATAAAGTTGATGTAGTGGTTTAGTCCCACAGCAGTCAAACAAAAATTGACTTAAAAACGGTAGATGTCAGAAGCCAAGGAAGGTTTCTTAGCACTTTTGAAAATACTAACCACCTTTCTTATTATCTTTGAGCAGTTGAAAAGGGAGCAGTTTTATTTTCTGTTTTAAATGTTAAAGGATTAGTTCTCTTAGTACGATTAAACTCATCCCCACCCTGGAAAAAAAGCTCATACACAGAAGATAAATTTTTACAAAATCAAGTTTATTTTCCAATGTGTACCTTTTATAGTTCTAAAAGGGAAGATGGTTTAGGCAGAGCATGGCCTTGGACCAGCAACAGGAACAAGCTAAGGTGGGAGAGTTCTAAGAGTCTGTCCAGCTTTCATTCTAAAAATCTCATTTTTCTAGTCACATGTTTCATTTCTTCCTTCCTTCCTTTTACCTGCAGTTGCTTTTCTGAGGGAACTGCAATGGGGGGGAGGGAATGTGTTATTGGAAACAAATTATGTTCAGGCATATCATTTATTTCAGAGTGGGCATATGTGTGCCCGCTTTAGTCTGGAGTTGAATCTTAAGGAGGTACCTTTAGACTGCAAACTGTGCCCCTTTTTCTGGATATACATAGGTACAAAAGCTTCATCATATCTTTTCAGATTATGAATTTGAGACGTCGAGGCCACCGACCACTACCAAGCCTCCTCCCACCACGGCCGCCCCCGAGGTGATCCCACCAGAGGGCCCCATCAGCTCCTTTCCTGAGGAAGAATTTGATCTGGCTGGAAAGAAACGATTTGTTGGTAAATAGAACTTCCTTAATCAAAGAAACCTGGGTTTTTAACTTTTGTTCTTTGAAGACATGCATAACTAATCTCTTGGCCTGGCCACTGCAAGCACGTTTGGACAGAAGCTTTCTCAGAGTGAAGTTTCCACTTGGAGTGATTCAGTGAGTCAGTCTTGCATAGATGCACATTAACTTGCTTTCTGCAGAAGTCAGGAGAGGGGAGCATGCAGGGGAACATTCAGAATCCAACAGCGTAGTCTTTACAGAGGCCGCCTGTGTAGACTGAGAGTAAAAAACACTTCCAAAAATTATCAGAACCAGCGAACATGAGCATTTTTATTGTAGCTGACGTTTCCAAGATGAGACTCTCTCTAGGCCTCCCTGCACACAGTTTTGTTAAATTCTTCCCCCCAAATGAGCAGTTTACTGAACTGAACTGCTAGTACTTCTGAAAGTGTCACAGAACCCAAGCTGTTTTCCTTCAGTCATTTCCTGTAATTCTCATTAGCTTCAAGAACTTGAGATCCAGAAATTTCTTTTACTCTTCTTTCTCAGTTACTAAAACTGTTTTAAGAGGAAATTCTATTTCACTAAACTATGTTTTATTCTCTTTAGGCGTCTTCTTTTCCCATGCCCTTAATGAACTTCACTAATGAGACAGATTGATACATTATTAAGTGGAAAAAAATAATATATTACTAAGTGGAGATAGGCAATAGCTTAAACTAATATCACACTTTTCTGTTTCCAAAAACAAATGTTCTGCCAGAAGAGGGGAACAACTGTAGTTGGCTGGGATGTAGTATCGAGTGTGTAAACTGAATGAACTTGAAGAACAAGAATATTAATTTGAGGTAGCATTTGAGGCAAAGCCTAATCTGGCCTTGGCATTCAGCAGCCTGGCTATATTCGCCGAATGTTCCGACTCTTCTCTCTGTAGTTTCATGACAGCAATTGAAATGCCAGCAGAGCTATTCTTAGCTCTTCCAGGGAACTCTTCTGAAGACTGAAAGGCTTACTGTTATCTGGTATTTTTATATGTCTGTAGCTCTATAAAGCATAGTTGATTGTTCCCCAAAACTTCCTGATGCAATCCATGGATGAGCTCTAAAGGCCTAATTTTATACAAATTATAAAAAAAGTAGAGGAACTAAAAATTGCTTTTAGTTCTAACAGCCACCGACAATGAGAAACTGGTACCAAAAGATAGAAAAATGGAACATTTAGAAAGTTCCAGGAATTGTTACTTGAAAGCACTTGGGAGTCTTGCATGTATGGACTCCCCGCCATGATTCCTCGGCATGGCTAATTTCTCACAGAGCACCTCCAATGAAGGAGAGTCTCCCATCGACCCTCTTAGCATCATTAGGCTCAGCTGGAGTATGGGATATCAGTCCACATCCTGCCTTGTGCCCAAGGCCCTTGTATCCACTAAGACAATGTGTGTAGGAAAGCTTGAACCTGTCCATAGATGTGAGTAGCTTTTATTGTACTGAGCAGTCATGTTGGAGAAGGCTGTTCAGACCTGGCCTTGTGCAACTATTCCCACTGTTCATGAGGCCCCTGCAGCCCTAGGGAAGGCCACGCAGGACTGGAGGCTAGAGGCTGTACACCTTGATCAGTGTATGTTCTTTTTCTGGTCCCAAGATGGTTTAGGGAATGAACTGTGTGGACTCTTGTTAAAAGTCAGCTGGGCCTGATTTACACTTTTTCAAATATTTGAGCATAGGAATAACAGAATGCTACAAACTTATACTACATTGATTATAGTTTGGGGGTCTTTCAAAATTACTTTGAGGGCACAGCCATCAATGTTGTGGAGCAATAGGATCTTTCAGATCAGCAGATTGAAAGATATGAATGTGGGGACCCATTGAGGAGTGGGCAGGGATGGGCTGCTCATTTTGGCAACGGGGCCAATGGCCCTGGAGCCCCTGCTTGTCAGGGAGAGACTGAAGGGTGGGTCTACCATATGAAGCAGGTATTATGTTTCTGCCTTCCAAGAAAGCTTTCAGCGATCTGACGGGGTGTCTCTGTTCTCTCCCAGCTCCTTATGTGACCTACCTAAGTAAAGACCCCTCAGCCCCGTGTTCTCTGACTGATGCCCTGGATCACTTCCAAGTGGAGAGCCTGGATGAAATCATCCCAAATGACATGAGGAAGAGTGACCTCCCCCCTCAGCATGCCCCCCGCAACATCACTGTGGTTGCTATGGAAGGCTGCCACTCATTTGTCATTGTGGACTGGGACAAAGCCACCCCGGGAGATGTGGTAACAGGTGTGTCCAAGGCAGACGCTCTCATTTCCCCTCAACTTATGGGTGGGAAATACAGACGATAAGGGGTGGATGGATGAGTGGATGGATGGATGGATGGATGGATGGATTATGGATGGATCAGATGGTTGAATGATGGATGGGTATTTGGATGGATGGATAGATGACCCTCCACTATGTCTTGTGTGATGTGGTTCCTTAATGCTCATCGGGTTCCTCCTTATTTCCAATCGTAGGTTACTTGGTTTATAGTGCATCCTATGAAGACTTCATCAGGAACAAGTGGTCCGCCCAAGCTTCATCAGTGACTCACTTGCCCATTGAGAACCTAAAGCCAAACACAAGGTACGATGTCAGTCATTTAAAAACAAACAAAAACCCGATGCCTGTGTGTGTGGTCACAGATACCCTTAGGTTGGAAATGAAAGGATCAATCAAAATGTTTTCATGATTTCTTCCATATGCTCTGTTTACTTCTCAAAGAACATCAATGGACATTTACTATATGTCAAGCATTTTTCATAGAGAAATTATTATATATATTGTCATTGTTAGTCTGTTGTGTTTGTATTTTGTTATCTATTTTCAAGAGACCAAATGCTACCTGCCTTTGGCGAAAGAAAGGTCATTCTATGTGTTAAAAGAGAATCGATCCATTTGCAGCCACCCATGTGGCTGCATCAGGCAGCATTACCTTCATATGTAATTATTAATGGAGCAGCAGTTGATAAATACTTTAGTTAATGGGTTCTCAAACCTTATGATGTAGAAATTCGGACCATTCAAGGAAGATGCATTTTATACTTTAATAAAGGCTACAAGCATGTCTTCCTAAACTTGGCAGTGGCTGACTGGTCAGAGGACCATCTGGGAGCTAGAGTCTATGGTCCTCAGCATGAAATATATAAAACTTGTTCCCAAAGGTAAAAAGAGGGTCAGTGTGCGTTTCCTCTTTTATGCCATCTGGCTTTGATGGTAATGGTCATTGGGAAAGCTGCTTTGTGGGTGAACATGGGCAAAACACCAAACACATGATAGTCAAGCAGCTCTCTGGGGAAAAAATCCCTGGTTTCTGGGGTTTGCCAGTTTCTGTGGTGTAAATACTCCCACTGTGGCCAATTTCAAGTGACCAGCAGGCCTGCAGAATTCCTGGGCCTTCACTCAGGTCTGTACAAATGAACTCTGGCACACCACTGTCGCATTAAGCCACTATACTGACATAGCAAAGATGTGGCTGTGTGCCTGAGGTCTCCTGTTTTCTCTACAGTCAGAGGAACGTGGACGGGATGGAACAAGATACTGTCCTTAAGCAGAAAAGTGCTAAAGGGGACAGAAACTGGACCATAGGCACGGGTGCTGAGAGGACCAGCTGAGAACTTCCCTTGGGTCACTTTGATGTGCCATGTGGGCTGACCTGATGGAACTTTCATAAACTATTACGAATTTCAGGATTTGGTAAATAAAAAACAAGTAACAAAACAGGAAACTGAGAAAGCGCTTTCCTGTATTTTTCCTCAATAGTGACGAAAAATTGATAAAGTAAAGGAAGTAAAAACAGTGAAATGAAAGAAAACGGAGTCAACCTCCAGTTTTTTTCCCTGTGTGCAGACTGGCAGTGCTTTCATGGCGACGGCCACAGTATCAGAACGCAGGAAGAGGCCTTAGAGGTGTTTTGGACATATCTCCTTGCTGGAGAATCTGAATCCCAGCCTCCTGACTCCCCACCTTCCAATGTTCTTTCCACAGCTTTTGCTGCCAGGTTGATGCGGAGTTTTGAATAATGTCAGGGGATTGTTATATAGGATGAAGGTTTATTGACTCTTTTCAACAGGTCTGAGTGAGGGCCCACACTTCATTCACCAGCTACTTAGTGCTTGCTGTGCACCAGGCCCCAGCTTCGCCACTGGGGGGCAAGACGGGGGAGGGAAGCATAAAATACCCTATGGCCCTGTCCTCACGGAGTTCACAGTCTGGTCGAGACAGATTGCTTTGCAGCAGCATAAATGTAAATGTTCACAGGTCGGTATCCCGAGGGACAAGCACATTGTACTGCATGTGTAACAGGGGACTTCCTCCTGAGCTTGTGGGGAGAGGGGCAGTCAGGTCAGCTTCCCTGAGGAAATGAGACAAGCTGCAGGGAACCTGGAGAAGTGGGTGGGGCAAGGCTAAGTTGTTCCGGGCAGAAAGGAAGTTCGAAAGCATGGTGGGTTCCAGGAAGGAAAGGAGGCTGGTATGGTGGGACAGGGAGAGGGGGCTGGAGGCTGGTCAGGCCAGTCCCAGAGGCCTTGGGAGCCCCTGTGGCTTCTGACCAGACCCCAGTAGATGCCTGGGAGCAGCAGCTGCTACGGTAGCCTCGTCCCGGGAAGCCTGCCCCATCCTTCTGATGTGGGGTGCCCTCTGGGACGCAGAGCTGGAACTGCTCCTCCAAAGTGCATTTCCTCAAAACCCATCAGGACAGCAGCTACACTGAACAGCTAGGAGAGCACGGCTCTGATGCAGGACGCTCCTTGGCCCCCCACGTGGCCCAGTGCATGGCGTCTCCAGTGGCCTGCTTAGGCACCCTTACTCCTCAGAGATGCGCTGGGTCAGCACGGCCCTGGGCCTCTCGGACCCACCGTCGGGTCTGTGCAGGAGAACGAGAGGTCAGTTGGGGAGACCTGGAGAGGAGCCCAGGTGTACAGACCAGCTCTGGTTCTTTATCACTGCATGGTGTTTTTGACTTGCCATGGGCACCGCACATCTTATTCCCCATCTCAGCCCCAGATCACTTTCTGGAGTCCACGTTTTTTAATCCATACTTAAAGTATACCGATTTGTCATTGTGGGCACTGTTCAAAAGAAGGTACCAAAAGCTTATATAAGAAGACAGAGCATGGATTGCTTTTGTTACCTGAGTGAGGTAGAGGCCATTCAGGGCATGAAATAGATATTTAGTCCGTAGAAAAAGTTTAATGGGGTTTTTGAAAAAAGGGACTTGACTTTTTTCATAATTCCATGTTGTTTCCTCAGCTTAGCATATTTAAGCGTACTTTGACACATCAGGTGAAGTGCAAACAGAAATACCTTTGGAATTAGGTGTGTGGGTGTTGCGGAAGAGAAAATAGTTGTATGGACAGGGAAGGTAGATTAGGAAAATAGGTTTCCATGGTGAGACAAAATCGATGCAACAAAAAATTGGAACAGTCTCTCTCAGGCCACCTGGTCACTCTCTGCCGTCTCCTCCTTTGCCTTCCAAGGGAGCATGGGAAGTCACATCAGGACAGCTCCAGGGACGGATGGAGAAATATTCAGAAGTGCTCCATGTAGCCTCTGAATGGAAGTGTCATTCCTTAGGTTTTGATTTCTTTTATTTAGGAAGAAAAAAAAGTATCTGTAAAGTTTGACTGGTGTCATATGCCAAACGCCCTGCTTGAACTGCCTGCAGAGTTTTGCCTTAGATAACTCACAAACACTGATACAAGTATGCATGACTGGGAAAACCCAGGCTGCTGAGTCAATTGGTATTTGGAAACTCATGTGTTCTTAATTGCGCCTCTCTTTTTTTTTAAACTGAAACTTATAAAAGGATTCTCTCCTAAATGAGATGTGAATGACTTTCTTGGAAGGCTTAACTGAAGACTGAATTTACCAAATGGGCTTTTCTTTGTTCTCTGTTGAATCAAACCCCAAATCAGATGTTTGTGTGTAAGTGGGAGGCCAGGGGCTCCCTTGGTGATCTCAGAAGCTCAGAAGGTTGGTGCCAGGATGGTGGTGCAACAGAATATGCATTTTTGCTCTCTGAATGTCAATAATTCACCCTTTAAAAATTTGTGAATAAATCTCTGTGCCTGACTTAATCGAATAAATAAATTTGTAACATTGACATGTAACTCCGGCTGGCCCAGCGCCCCAGGGAGAGGCTTGTCAGGAACTCTCTAAAATGGGGGGAGCCACCGCTCTCTGGGATTTTCTTATCCCCTTCTTTACTGTAAGTAGCTAAGGACTAAGAGAGCACAGATAACTTCTGGAAACCCCCAGGTAAGGAAAACACAGATTGGTCATGGAAACAGGGGGCACAGCTGTGGCTTTGCTTACCAGGATTCTCTAACCACCACTGTTTGTCCTGTAGCTCATTAAAGGGCAAAGCAACATGTTCTGGGACTCCTAACCATTTACTTGACTTAGCCGTGTCCCTCCAGATGAACTAGCTGATTCAGACAATGTGCTGTCTAGCACATTCGCTAGAAATTTGTTCCAAAACAAAGGTTAATCCTGCAGCCAAACCTGTCCAGACCTTTTCCACTTCCCATTCCCAGGCTTGCTTCCCTTTCCCGGAGGCACAGAAGCTCCAAACTCAGTGACTTTTAAAGCTCCAGGACCACCCATAGCACTTGTCGGTAGTTTGGGAATCTGAATGCACAGAAATTAAATGAGCTCCTCTTTCAAAAAAAGTTTTCTTCCAATTTTAGGTATTATTTTAAAGTTCAAGCCAAAAACCCTCATGGCTATGGACCAATCAGCCCTTCAGTCTCATTTGTGACAGAATCAGGTATGGTGCCTTCACATTCTCATTTCTCTCGTTTTCTTAAAAACAAATAATTTGGAATAATGACTGCAATAGACTAAAAGCTGAAGAAGTAAAATCCTCACTTTGCCACTTGGTGAATTCATACTGGAGATCACTTTATAAAACAAACATTTTCTTTCTGCCAGGTTAAAACTTGGCTAATAAAATTAAAACTAGTCATCACTGGAACTGTCTGGGAAGTTGAAAGGTCAAATTCCAATGAAAGGAAAAAAATCTAGTTTTCAACCACGTGGGACAGATAAGTTTAAATCTATCTGTAAAAGACTTGTTGCAGACAGAACTTTTTACTGCAAATGGCCGAAGAGCATAACTGTTGTGTGGCCTGAGAGAAAACGGCTACTTCCAATTAGTCAAATCTCTTAAGACACTTCCCTTCCTAGAAGACAAAGATATATTTACTTCATATGGAGAGTTTAGTTAAAATACCGTTCAGTCTCACAAGTACTATCGCTCAGAGGTTGCCCTTGCACTTGGAGAAGCTGGTGTACAGAAGTCTCAGGCCCTGTGGTCATGGTCTGAAGCAGTACACACAGAGCTGGCCATGGAAACTGTCCCAGATTAGCAGCCTGTCCAGATACGAAGCCACACTGGAGAGTTGCGACCTGTGGCTTGAAGCCAGGCCACCCTCAGAAGCCCAGCCGAGCCAGCACCACACTAAGAGAGCTCTAGCTTCTCTTTGGTTAGATTATTTCCTCCATATAGCTTGACCCCAGAACATTTGTTACTGGAAGGTATTTTTCAGGGTAATGATTTGAAATCTACTGAATCAAAATATATGGAAAAAAAATCTCTTGTGAGAATATGCTTTATACTGGAAATACAGGCAAAGGACCTCAGAAGTATTTTCACATATTTCATCTTAGAAGTGTGCTTCTCATTAGGAATTAAGAAGAGTTAGAGAAAACCATTATCAGTGGTTCCTTTGCTAAAGTGAGGCATGTGCCTCTGTTTATGGCTGCATTCTAGAGTGGACCTTTGGCAGCCAACAGAATTAACATGATGAAAGTCTATAGAAAAAAAGCAAAAAATCTAAATCTAGAAAGCTATCAAGAAATTCACACCTGAAATCTATCTGATAGTAGAAAGTGAGATAAAGTCATCTCTGAGACTGCAATGTACAAGTCTGTACACTGAAAAGGCAACTCTCTGCTGCCCCCTCCCAAGAAAAGTCCCACCATACTCCCGCCTACCCTTTGTGGCCTCCAAGAGAGGGGTGATGAAAATCCAGGGCCCACCCAGACTTCCGAACAGGATCACGGATGCCCACTTTCAGTCAGCTCCCCGGAGACCCTCACACACACGTGGAGCGGTGACAATTACCTGCTCCGGCCACCTGCACTGTTTACTCAAGTCCCTCCTTCAGTTTGCACGACCCTGATGAGAGTGGTTAGGTTAAAAGGGAAATTATCAAGTAACTGAATGATGACACTTAGCAAACATAAAAACTAACGTATGAAGTAAATGTATGTTTGTGACAGAGGCTGCACAAGGGGTAAGGCGTTGTTGTTTGTGGTGTTGTTTCCATTGTTCCCATTCAGAGTGTTCGGGATCTTTTCAACAGACTATTAAAACTTCCCAGTGGAAAGCCAGACAAGCACTTACCTTACAGTTAATGGATGCCACTTTATTTTGTGACCAGTGGATTTTGTCAGAATGAATGGTCTGTACAAAAGGGCAGAAGAAAGGAGAGTTGGGCTGATGGAAATCTATATCCTGGTTGTGGTGGTGTTCCATGAATCTATATGTCTGAAGAAATTCGTAGGATATTTTACCCAAAAAGAACAATTTTACTGTATGCTCATTTTTCAAAAATAAAAAGAGAGAGAATGGCCCATAGTTTACCTAGCCCATGGCATTTTATAAAAATGAACTTTTTCTAAAGCAGAATTTCCTAAAGCCAGCTTCATGTTGTCTTAAGTGGCATCATTTGGGCTGCATGTTTTAGAAACTGCTCTATTGAGGTATTGATGACATACAGCAAACCACATACTGAAAGTGTACAGCTGATTAAGTTTTGAGGTATGTTTGCACCCTTGAAGCCATCCCACAATCATGCCAGTGAACACGGCCATCACCCACTGCAAGGGATTCTTCCTACTGTTATGCAGCCCAGCCCCCCGCCCCTCCCTCTGGGCCATCTTCTCCTCTGTGTCCAGCAACCATTCATCTGGTTTTTGTCAATACAGATTAGTTTGCTCTTCCCAGAATTTTCCATAAATGGAATCATACAGTAGGAACTCTTTTGTCACACTTCCTTTTTGAGATCTATCTGTATGGTTTTATGTAGCAGTAGTTCATTCTCTTTTATTACTTAGCAATTCCATTCCATTGTATGGCTAGGCTGCCATTTGTTTATCCATTTGCCTTTGATAGACATTTGGGTAGTTTCTACTTTTTGGCTATTACAGATAAAGCTGCTATGAACATCCAATTTTTATTGGATAAATACTATAAGAGTAGAATGGACAGATCACATAATAAGTATATGTTTACCTTTTTAAGAAACCACCAAACTGTTTTCCCAAGATAGACCCTTTTAAAAATAATGAGTATTGAATTACTTTGTAGCACAAAAAGTTAAAATCTTATTATATTCGAGAACCCAGAGTTTCTATATAAATAACAAAACAATAGAACTAGAAAAGGGGATTTTTCTCAAAAGGAAATTATTTAGAAAGTAAAAGCTAAGGAAAACACTGGCATCTATCAAAAAACCTTACATTTTTCCTTATCTATTCCAGATAGCTCTTTGTTAACTCTTGCAATTACAATAAACATTTGAACAGTTGCATAGTTGTGCAATATGATAATGAAGTCATTTATATCTTTTTCACTCTACAGACAATCCTCTGCTTGTTGTGAGGCCACCAGGTAAGTTTCTTTTCTTGATAAACTTGACATTCTAGTAATCAAACTGAATACTGAATATGAAGTTGCTAATTGCTATGATTACTCACAAGTGGAAATGCTGGACCATTTTTGCATTTTTATAATTTTCTGACAAATTATATGGTTTCCTTGAACCCTTCTTCTTAATCTAGGGAGAAGAATGACCTGGGAATTTTTTAATAGGACCACAGCAGCCAATATTTATAAAAAAAATACTAAGAGTGGCCAATATCTATGAAATAGATAAAACTTTATTTATGTAACCCCTTTGAATATTTTAAATTGCTGAAAAGATAGCAAAATGTATTAAGTGCACAACAAATTTTTTACTTTGCTTTTCAAGTAAAATGTGAAAACCCTATTGCTTAAGTTCAAGGATAGGTCGTATGAGTGACAAGAACAGTAGGATTCCACACTCGGGGACTTCAGGAGGGGGAAGGTAGGATGGGGTGCCCCCAGAGACCAGATATGCCACTGTAGCTTATTTTGCTTGAGGCTTAAAAGGGTTTTTCTTACTCCAAGAATCCCTTATAGAAATGCAAATACCTTAAACATGTTTTGATAAAAGGAACTCCCCTGCTGATCTTCAGCACCAAGGAAGGTGGGGAAAAGGAAAGAGGGTGCCCACTGGGGAGGTGGGCAACTGCTCAGAGAAGCCCTGAGAGGAGGGGAAGTTGCAGTGAATGAGCCCAGTGTTCTGATATTTTGTGCAATAAACACTGTGGAACACCGTGACTCAGGGGGGTTTCATGTTGTCAAGGTGGCGAGCCCATCTGGATCCCATTTGCTTTCAAACATGACCCTGGCTACACCGACTGCCACGGCCGGCAGTATGTGAAACGGACGTGGTATAGAAAATTCGTGGGAGTCGTACTCTGTAACTCACTGCGGTACAAGATCTACCTCAGTGACAACCTGAAAGGTAGGTCTTTGAGCATGGAGTGGTATGGGAAGTATGGGAATTGCTTTATTTTATTAGGTAACTAACTTGATATAACAAGGGCATCAGAATATTTTTGAGGTGTGGACCCATTCTATCTCATGCTGGCTCAAATGCAAACCGGTTTTGCAGGTTTTACTTGGGAGTTACTGGTTTTTACTTTGGTAACCAGAAATACATATATTTTAAATCTGCTGCATTTTAGTAATAAATGCATCAAAATTTTGTTGAAAATTTAAAGGCTAATTTTCTTTGCTAATTCAATAGTAATAGGTATGAGTGTAAGCCAAAAGTATTGAGGAAAAGTCCCCTTCCCCCACCCTCCCTGCTGTGGCCACATTACACAAAAAATGTAGACGACGGAACATATATCCACAGTATTTTTATTCTGTATCTGCATAAAAATCACATTGTTTTCATCATAGTAGGGTATTAAAACAAAGAGTAATATTTAAGTACCTTGAACTACTAACATTTCAAAATGCCTTTTCTAACTAGCTGGCTTTGACTCACCCACCTACACAAACTTTTGTTATTTATTTAAAAGCTTCAGCAGCTTTTAGTTTTTTAGTACACAGGTTTTAAAGTTTCCTTCAGCTGGCCTGTATTTTGTTGTTCCCCCTGCTAACAGTGATCATTAAAGACAATGTCAAAACAAGCCTTCCTTACAATCCTCCACTCTGGCAATTTATCTGTATATGTCTGTCCCTAAACCCACCATGTATTTGTTTCTTTCTTCTCTTTCTTTTCCCTTCCACCACCACATCTTTCCTTACCTGATTCAGACTTCCTGAGAGAGGTTGCACAGCCATCTCCATTATTCCAGGGCTAAGAGAAACAATTTTGACCAACTGTGTAGCCGTGGTTCAGTACCTTGGACAGCGTCTAATGCTTCAGACACACCCCACTTCTAGGTATAGATGAAAATAGGTTCTGGTTTTCTAGATTTTCATGCCTTGCATAATTATTTAATAATATATTATTCTCTGACTATCACAGTTTGCTCTTTTCCTTTTTTTTCAAAATCAAGGACTATTAAAGAAAGGCCTACCATTTTTAGACTGAAACTGCCCATATATTAATAATTTCTATTTATTGAACACTTGTTCAGTAATTGGCACACATGATCTTGCTGAATCCTTACAACATATGAGGTTGGTGCCATTGCCACCATCTTTTCAAGCATGGAAAGTATGACACACAGAGTTTAAGGAAAGTCCCCAACTCAAATGTTCTCCAAAGCTTTGAGCAAACTCCTAAAGCAGCACTAGCATTTTCAGACCAGTCACCCATTATATTTCTTTATGCAGATACATTCTATAGCATCGGGGACAGCTGGGGAAGAGGGGAAGACCACTGCCAATTTGTGGACTCACACCTGGATGGAAGAACAGGGCCTCAGACCTATGTAGAAGCCCTGCCTACCATTCAAGGTAATGAAAATAAAGCTGTCTCTGGGGGTGGGAAAGGAAGCTAATATAAGGAGAAAATTCACCATAGATTTGCCATTGTTTTACCATTTGAATATGGATGTTGGTAACATTTTGGATTATAAAAATAAGGAATCAGCAAAATACTCCTACCATGTTCTGGAATTGGGGTGAACCCAGGAAATGAAGGGATACAAAGGAGTAGAAGACTTATCCCTACTCTCAGGAACATACTCCCTAGCCAGGAAGAGAAAATAAATACACGAAAAGTAACTAAGAGTGAACTTATGTTATAGATGATGACAAGAGTTGAGTTGTGTCATGTGATCATCCTATTGTCAGGTGATTGGGCAGATTATACCACCATCTGCGTTCAAGAAAGGCAGGCCGCTTGAGGCTGCCCCGAAAGGTTTTCAAAGGAGGCAGAATCTGGGCTGAGTCATAAAGATACCTAGACATGCAAAGACTGGAGAGCCTTTTCAGATGGATGGAGAATGACATGAACACAAGTACAGAGAAGGAAAAGATAAACAAACATGCAAACCAACCATATAGTTACTTCATATAGTTCAGGAGATGATGTATCAACTATTTGATTATGGCATTCAAGGTGAGAACAAGTATATTAACCACAAAAGTTAATGACTTGAAATATGTTACTAACTCCCTCAATCTCCCAAACAAAGAAACACAATTGAAAGAAGTCCAGCCCTTTTTTCCATTATGCATTCAACCCTTAATGATCTGCCATTTTTAAGAAATGAGATGTTCCAATCAGTTGTTTTAGTTTGAAAAAAAAGTACCATAGGCTGATACCCAAGTTACCTATTTTCAAAGAATTAAGATACAGTAAATACACAAAACAGTAAAATAAGTATATTTGTCAGGGTTCTTTGAGAAATAGCGCCCATAAGAGAAAAGAGAGATGTTTAGGGAGTTGGCTCATATAATTATAGAGGCTGGCCATTCTAAAATCTGCATGGTGTCTGGGAGGCTCAGAAAAGAGTCAATGTTGTGGGTTAAGTCTAAAGACAGTTTGCTGGCAGAATACCTCCTTTTTCTGCTGAGGTCAGTCTTTTTCTATTAGGGCCTTCAACTGATTGGATGAGACCCACCTACATTATAGAGAGTCATCTGCTTTACACAAAGTCTGCTGATTTAATGTTAATCTCATCGAAAAAAATACTTTCACAGAAATCTCTATAATAATATTTGAGCAAATGCCTGTGTACCACCGCCGAGCCAAGCCGACACCTAAAATTGACCATCACAATAAGTGCACAAAAAAATTCCATTTCTTCATTTTTTCAGGATCTTTCCGTGCCCTAGGGTTACTATGCATTATTTGTGTTTCACTGTGTTCCTGCAGCTTCATGGTTTGATGGGTTAATCCAGAATACACACTGGTAGAATGTCAGGTAACGTTTCATCTGGCAGAAGTACACAGGGTCAAAGGAGTAAGAGCAGTTGTTGAGTTGCCAAAAAAATTTTTTTAAGGAGGTTGGGCTTCACTTCTACTTCAAGGGAGAAATGGTCAGAAATGTTACAGCAATCTGTCTTATGAAAAGTGTATTTGAAAGAGCTGAAAGTCTACCACACATTTCAGGGACTAAACCGTGGAAGCTTGAGGTGCCAGGCAAGTCAGGAGGCCCTAAGCTCTGGGAGGACCAGATGGGAATCTCACTTCCGTTTGTTTGCCCGGCTCAGGGCCTACTGTGCTGTGAGTGCTCCCTAGAGACCAGCTGACACGATCCTTCGGGGGGGAGAGACATAGAAAGGGCACAAATGAAGACTCTACCTGTGTCACACGTGTGGGGACTGAACTATCCCCACCATTCACGCTTGGTGTGAACCTCAGAGACTCCTGTGACCACCCCCCCACCCCACAAAAATGGTTCTGTTTATCTGGAAGTAGCATTTGTCATAGGAACAGCTTACCAGCAGTCTGCTGTCTGAATGGAGGCCGTCAGGATGAGAGTTGTTCCTGTTGGTTTGGGCACTTTTCATGCTGTTATTTGGACACCAATTTCCAAGTGTGGGTTTTTTCCACACCAACCAGCGGTTCTCCAACATGAGATGGGTGTCCACCTGGAGAGAGCATCAGACCCCGTAGGTTAAGAACTCAGGCCTGCAAGACTGTCCCCACCCATTTAGACACGAGTCCCAAGTTCAGATTGTTACCTGTGTTTCTGACCTGTCGGCTACAGATTGGAGGTTCCAGCTACCCCATCAAAGGGTTCAGTTAATTTGCAAGAGCAGCTCACAGATCTCAGAGAAACATTTTACTACTGGACTACCAGTTTATTATAAAAGTATGTAACTCAGGGACAGCCGAACAGAAGAGAAGCATAGGGCAAGATGGGGACGGGGCACGGAACTCCATGTCCTCTCAGGGTGTGCGACTCTTCCGGCTCCTCTGCATGTTCACCAACTCGGAAGTTTCTGAACCACGTGCTTTTGAGTTTCTATGGTGGCTGGATTGCATAGGCGTGCTGGATTAAATCACTGGCCCTTGGTGACTGACTTCAGTCTCCAGACCACTGCTCCTCCCTGGAGGTCAGAGGGGGGCCTAAAAGTTCCGACCTCTAATCACGTGGTTGGTTCCTCTGGTGACCAGCCCCCACCCCTGGCTGCTTTCCAAAAGTAAGCTCATTGACATGAACTCAGGTGAGGTCTGACAGGGTTTTTGTTTTGAATATGAAGACACCTTTAATACTCATCACTTAGGAAATTCCAAGGGTTTTAGAAGCTCTGTGCCAGGAATGGGGAAAAACACCCAATAAATATTTCTTATTATAAATCCCAATCTCACAGATGCATTTTCTCTTCCTGTCTTTCCTTTTACCTTCCCAGGGTACTATCGCCAGTATCGCCAGGAGCCAGTCAGCTTTGGTAACATTGGTTTCGGGACCCCCTACTACTACGTGGGCTGGTATGAGTGTGGGGTCTCCGTTCCAGGGAAGTGGTAACTACAGGACGATGGCGCTGAACGCTTGCCCTGCCCGGCCCCCTTGACTTACTTGCCCTAGGGGCCGAGAGCAGAAAAAGAAAGACAGTGTCCCAAGCTCCACTTCCCGCGGGTGACAGCAAGGCCACGAGGTGGACACCGGACATGTCAGGCATCTTCAACCTGGAACTCAGTCCTTCTTGGCCCGGACTACACACAGGATTCAATGTTGCTCTTAACCTTGCCTCTCCACGTGTTTTGCTTGTAATAGCACATTACAGAGACGGCAGAGACATGCCCACTGATTCCGTGTGATTTTCATACTTTGGAGGCCCCGCACGGAGACGTGTCGGTATCTCCAGGGAGCAGCATAAGCATGCTGCGCTTGCTTCACAGAATGCCACACGCTTTCTCTCTTCTCACTGGACTCCTCCAGAATTGAATTTGGACTCTCCGAAACTGAATGTAAGCTTCGGAACTCTTCCTATGCAGTAGAACGGAATTACTAAAAACACCACTGAAGGAAATATATCCTACTTAAGACTTATTCTATGGACTTAGCCACCGGTAGACCAAATGTATCAAATCTTATTTGTAAATTCTCAATTTTGATATATATATATGTATATATGCATATACATATCCACACTTGTCTACAAGAACATTGATTAAAATTGCTAAATTTGTACTTGTACACTACACAAATGTGTATGGGACTTTTTAGAACACAGGTGCTATTTATTAACATCTTTTAGAAGTGTCCAAAGGATGTGTACTCTCCGTAATATGTCAACAACGGAAGCATTCTTCCTTCGAGTGCGGCTCAACTGTGGACATGACTGGGATGCCCTGATACCAGCAGAAAACTATTGCAAAACAAAGACCAAGGAGACAATCCAGTTTTAAAAAACTCCTTTTCCCTTTCCTACCTATCTCAGTACCTATTTCTCAAAATTTAAGCATCTCATCCCTCCTGAGCAGGTGTTTATAAAACATGTGATTCTAATTCTGTGTAAAGCATGGTGTCCTGCCCGTGTGCTCGGCTCCTCCGTGTCCTCAGGCAGCCCTGTGGAATGAAGGCTTTGTTTTGTTTCCTACAGGTTTCAGCATAGGAGAAACAGTGGTGGGAATGAGCTGTACGTAAACACTTTTCTGGGGCCCACGGGCTCTTCCACTATGTAATTGATTCAACAGCAGAATGCAGTCCAGGCTCCTGGAATCAATTATTTGCAGGGCCGGTGCTGTACTGCAGTAACCCTGATGTGTCTGGTAGGTGTGAAGGTAAAGTTTACAAGGACACAAGTAACTTGGCAGGGTCTTTGTGACAGTTGGCACTTTCCTCAAATTCCACAGTCCTTTTTCCGTAGTAAACAACAGTGAAGAAAATGCAAGCATTCTGACAGCCTGGGAAAATGCTACAACTCCTTAGGGGGACAGATTAGCTACCCAGTTCATATGTTACATTTTAGTTTGCAAAACAGGACAGGCATCTTTAATAGCTTTTAGGACTCTCGTACATGAAAAGTGGATTATTTTAAGAGGGATGCCTAAAAGCACCTATTTTCACACTGATTAACATTCAGACATACCTCACAATGCCAACCCAATGTTGAGATCTTTAAATATAAGTGCATTTTCCTAATAAGTGTGTAACTTCCTTCCTTTATTCTCCCACCTGGCCCTCCAAAGCTCTGTCTGGTTTCGGCCTCCACTAGCCTGTCGTTGGAAAACACAGAAAGATGCCAAAATGAGGCCCTCGATGGGAAGAGCACCAACAGGTTGCACATTTCCCAAAAGTGTTTCCTCGGGTATAAATAATTCATTAGCAGGAAGAGAAGGGCCAGTTGGCCTGTTCCACAAGCCTATATTGGTTACAAGGCCTCCTTTGGAAGAGATGGGGATTTGGGTCACACAGAGAGGGAGGCAGCCTCTCCCTTGCAAGTCACACTTTTCATAGAGTAAAGGTCATGTTCCCTGTCTCCCCCCAACCCCAGCAAGGGTTTTATGCTCATTTCATATACTAAGGACACATTTCTCTCAACAGGATTTTATGCTCACTTCACAGAAATACTAAGAATTCACTGGCATTCACTCATGCAATGATTTTCAAACCCTGCCTGGATCCTTAGACTGTATTTGATTATAGAATTCTGAACTTTTATTAAAAATAAATGTTTGCAATTTTCTATGGAAATTACTACAAATCTCAGATGATAGAGCAGCCAAAACAAAAAGAGAAAAAAACACTGACTCTAAGCATAGGTGGTATCATTACCAATATTCTGTCCAAATTAGGTTACGTAATAGTTCAAACGAGTCCACAGTGGTTACATCAAGTTTTGTACTGTGTAAATTCTGGAGGCCACATCTCAGAAATGCCATGAGCCTGAAAACCATTTGTATCAACTTAGGAGGAAATTAATGGGACTGTTTTCCTATAGAAAAAGGAAATTCATTTCAAAGGCTCTGAGGAAAAAGAATTTGCCAGCTCTAGAGGTCAGAAGTAGACACAAGTGGGAATTAAAGGGAAAGAAAATTTGGCTCAATATGACAAAGAGTTTTAGAAGAACCCAACTATCAAGTAAGCCGCATTGGAAAACAGTGATGTGTCCATCACTGGAAAACCTTAAATGTAACTAGAAATGTTTCAGCTTGTGATCTCAGAATGGTTTCTAACTCATCTGAAGGGTTGTGAACAAAATGAAACAAACACAGAAGGAGAAAACCAGTAATATGTGACAGAGACCGTATGTGGTTCACAAAGCCTAAAATATTTACTCTCTTAACTTACGAGAAAAAGTTTGCACATCCATAGATTAGAGTTTTTGGGGGTTCAAAAGTTTAAGCAAAGTCCTCCTTTTAAAACTAGCACATACTACTTTGTTCTCTTTTCTCTTGAGTTGCATTTGTTTTCTATTTCCAGTGCTTAGCCTAGCCTGACCTCTCCCGTGGAGGGGTGCGATCCTGTGTTTCCAGGTTTCTGTTTGAGAAGCCATTTGTTTGTGCAGAGGCCCTAGGAAGTATTGTGCTCTCTGGGAGGCTTCCATATATTCATAATTAAATTACGGGCTAGATTCACTCTACTACACTTATGTTTTTAAAGAAAAAAAATGAGTGCATTCCTTTTATTGTCTGAGATGCTCTAGGAAAATCCATAATTTTGAACAGAAATAAGAAAGCAATCAAATAGTCTTTCTGCAGCTTTGCTATCAGACCAAGAAATAAAAAACCAGTATCAGAATAATCTTCCTGAACAAGATATAGTGGATTAGTTAGAGATGGAAAGTTCTTGAAGCCCTGCTAGGTAACTGGTCCTGAACTCTGACTGGGGAGGAGTGGAGTGTCTTTGGAGTAACCAGGGGGTGCCCTGGGTTGGGAGCTCTGAGGAGTCCAGCTTCTTCAGGGTGAATGCCAAGTCCTCCCCACAGCCTCCAGGGTGCTCTGCCCCCCAGCACACGCTCACCCCATAAACTCTGAGCTGCCCCCCAGTCTGCTCCTTCCCATCACAGAGTCTGCACAGAACAGGCTCCCAGTAAATATTCATCAAGTGGGTATATGTATGACTAAAAATGCAGACAGGAATTTAAAAGGCAGTTTTTCAATCCAAGGTGATCAGTGAATGTTTTGCGTTCCCCAGCCTGCCAGCCCATCTCTGCTTCCCTCTCAGCATCCTGCAGCTCCCACAACGGCATAGCAGGCTGTCCCCAGGGTCCTCACACTCAACTCCACACCCCCACTTGTCCCCTCGTCCAAGGCCCCCTCACTTAGGGTGGACAGAGCCCAGGTGGGGGCCCTTTCCCACAGGTGGCCCCTCGTGGCCAGCGCTGGCCCCCACAGGGCACAGACCCCGACCTATGACTACAGGCCTCCCTCCAAAGACTTGGCCCCAACATTCACACACGCTCTAGTCTTTCTCATTTTAAAATTACTTTTAAAATTTAAATTAAAAAACACTTCCCAGTGCCCTGGCCTCCCTCAGCCACTGCCATCATGGCTACCCCTCCAAGCCGAGGCCCCCACGCATCACTCCATCCTTCTCCCACCCGCCGCCCAGCCCCTGTGACCTCTCCCAGGCCCGTCTCCCCAGGGCCTCAGTCCAGCAGACACGGCTCAGCCTTTCCCGGCTTTGACCTTTGGTAGCACTTGCCAGCATTCACCAGCAGGGCCTCTGAACCCTTCTCTGCATGATTTGTCCCTTCCCAGTCCCAAAATGGTACCCAGGCCTTCTCGTCCTTGTGTAAGGGGTTTCGGAATTTCCGGGTGAAAGCAGATGGTCCTGAAGGCAATGTTCCCTCTGATTTTTCTTTCAAAAGCCTGCATACATAAAAGAGGTTGTGGGGGTGGCGGTGCTTTGGGGTCGCTGTGGAGCTGAGCGGTAGAGGACACATGTCCCCCAAGATGGGGAAGTCACTAGGGGGGCTTCCACAAGGAGCCATCCCTCTGGTCTCCCGGAATCTGGTGCTGTGTGGTGGCCGTGGTGAGCCCACGAGGCTGCACCCGGGCACATGGAGCTTTTCAGCTCACCCCATCCCGAGCCTGCTCCCACCGGCATGGGTGCAGGAGGCTGCTTGCCTTCAGGAGCCATGGAAGCCTAATGCAGAGTTAGTGACGAGTCACTGGTGCCCCCAATCCCTCAGCAAATGCCAGCCGAATCTAAAATGTGTGCCAGACACTCTTTGAGATGCCATGGCTGTGGGATGACCAAATACACTTGGCCCCTGCCCTCATGGAGATGGCATTCTGTTGGAGCAGACAGAAAACATCAAAGGCCGATGTCAGCTGCTGAATGTGGATGAGCACAAGAGAGCAGCGGATCGTGTCCTAGGCATGTGGGGACTGGAGACAGTGAAGAGCCTCTCACACACTCAGTTCTGGGGAGGAAGTGGCCTCTGATGCCAGTGGTTGGAGAGAAGGGGGTGTGCGGGAGAGAGTGCCAATAAGGACGGAGACGGAAGGGTCTCCACATTGATGCATGGGGTCTCAGACTTGCCGTTTAAAAGCAATAATAAAGTGATACTCATTTCCTATTCTCGGAACTCAGAAGATCCATTATGTTGTTAGAACCCTGACACCGTAAAGGAGGGCATCTTGGTCCTGTCCCACCTGAGGGCCTGCTGACCCCAACCCAAGCCCACCCACCCAAGCAGTCACCCATCTTCAAGCCCAGACAGCAGCAGGGAAAAGGACGGACTAAATGGCCTTTCCACCCAAAGACGCCTCCGGCAGGCCTCATCCCTCCGGTGTCTGACAATGGTCTTCAGTTAGTCTATTTCCAGTTCTGTGACAATGTTTTCTGTTTTTGTGATTTTTTTTTTCCATTTAGAAATTGGAGGCTCAATACCTAAATATGTTGTAGGCCATTGTAACATAGGACCTGTACTATAAAAGTTTGGTATCTCAAGCCTATTCTGCTTTCTTTCTTTTTGTCCAGAAGCAAGAGAACTTATGGTTAGGGGTAAAATATTGGGCAGGGGAAGAAAACCCATGTGAAAAGGGGCCCCTGAAAACCTACTCCTTCCCATGGTCTTCCAGAAGGCCAGGCGACGCTAGGCAGTAGGAGGGCCTGGGTGGAAGCCGCGTCCCGGGCAGGGAAGGGTGGAGGAAGGAGACTAGAGGCAGGTCTCTGTGTTGACCGCCTGCTTCCCACTCCTCCCCGGCCTGTTTGTCATGGCTTCAAAGTCCGCTTGTAGACTCCTCATAGCACCTGCAATTTCATTTCCACCTGTGGTCCCTCTGAGAAAAGCACCTTTGTCAAAGAGAAAGAGTTGGCTGCCCTGCTCATGTCTCATTGGACTAGAATAATGCTGGGACTAGTGGGTGACTGCAGGAACACTCCAGATGTGTCCACTGGATATCCCCTTTAGGGAGACAGATGATGATGACGGTGAGAGAGAAAGAGAGAGACAGGTATAGATGAGAGAGAGTACAACCCCCATAATTTCAGCAGCAACACTGAGAAAGGCCTAGAAAGCAGTAGAGACTCAGGAAGAGCCACGGTCTCCATGGGCCACATCCTTGTGGGGTCCAGGCTGTTTGCTCACCATTCTTCCCTGTCCTGTCTCTCTACAACCTTAGCCAGGCCTTTTCAATGATACAACCAACTACACAGTCCTAGACCTTATACATATTTTATTGATTAAGCAAACACATATTATTTATTAACTTGTGAGAAGCACAGTGATGGTGGATTGGCACCCCAACGGGAAGCAGACCCCTCATTCAAATTAGGATCATGCAAGGAGGTTTAGGAGAGGGACTATTTAATGTAGGTAGGGGTGGGGAGCACAAGGAACACTGCACCCGTGGGCTGCTGCTGTCCCTGGAGGAGCGTGGAGAGCCGGAGGAAGGAGCGGTCAGCAGAGTCCGGAAGGAGGGTCTCACGGGGAAGGCCAGCTTTAGAGAAGTAACGACCTCACTCGAGGCCCACACCACGCTTCCTCCTTTCCCTCCCCCTTCCTCCTGCCCTCCCTCCTATTTCCCCAGTATGCCCCATGGCCCAAAGCCATAGGGAAGCCAAGGTGGATGAGACCGAAGCAGGTGAGCCTTGCCGCAGAGAGCAGGATGGAAGGAATATAGAAAATCTGCAGAGGAAAAATTAGAAGCATGCACCACATCTGGGAACTAATAATATGTTTCTCGTAATTGTTAGTTACTTTCAGCACATGATGATATCATTGGCAAAAATGAGTCAAGGACAATGTTTAGAGTGCTCAGCTAAATAGAAAGGGCCTTCAAACTCGCTTCTCTTCCTGGAGCTGCTGGAGTTCAATCATTAAGGTTTAGGAAACTGAGCCCTTAGAGCTGAAATAACCTCCCAAAGTCACAGATCTACTTACAGGCCATGCTGTTCCCGCCAGTGGCAATGACAGTATGAGGACGTGGGCCACCACCCCTCTTTCCTTGACCTCTGACAGACATTGCTAATCAATCAGGGCATTTCTTTCCCCATGAATCTGCATTTGACTAGAGCATCACTGTAGTCACTGACCCCTGGGCAGTTCTCTGGTGGCATAGCTCCGGCGGCCAAGTCCAAACCCACTTGCCATCTCTGCACTCTTCTACTTTGTCACTGTGCTTGAATTGTCTCCTACTTTCGATTCCTGACCAGAACTAACCTTCTACTCCTCTACATACTGCCCCTGATGTGCGGTCAGAATAGGGGGAAAACTGATAGTTTGAATTAATCAGTGTTTTCCACCCAACAGGGTCCGGTCTTTGGTTTAGATGACAAATTTGGCTTCCTAACGGCACTAAGTTTTCATTCAGTTCCATTTGCCAAGGATTCATTAAGCTTTCATTATGTGGCCAGCACTGTGCTGGCTGCTGTGGAAGCCAAGGGGAGAAAAGATGTAAAGTTTAGTCAAATGTAGGGGAAGGCATCCGCGCTGCTCCTCCATGTCCAGGCTGGCTCCGGAGTGGCTACTCTCAGGCACTGTCTGCAGCTGCATCCTGGGGCCTCCTAGCCAGGACAATGGCATCACCTCTGTCGCTGTCTCAGCGTGAAGCCGGGCACATTCCTTTCCCAGCTCTCCTGCCGGGCCATCTGCCCACCCTGCAGGATCCCAGTAAGTCCCACCCTACTACCACCTCCTTGGAAGGTTTGCAAATTTACAGATTCGCCTCAGGTTGAAGACGTAGGAGAATTCCCTGGGGAATTCAAAGCCGGACCTTGAAAGTTCTATATGGGAGCGAGCCCTGATCTCATCACTGTGAGATTCATCCAGGAATGAATGTGTGTGGAGCCGAGCTCCCTGGCACTACCTGCTCACCCTGACATGGGACCCTGGGGGCTCCAACTGCAACTCAGCCTGTGCCCTCAGCACATGGGGATGTTCAGAAACAATGTCAGACTTTCTTCATTGCTTGGCACTGATCCATTCTTCCTTGGATCCAAAGAACTCCCAACGGCAATAGGTGCCAAGCAGTATGAATGAATGATAAATACCAACAGCTCACGCCCACCTCACAGTGAGAACAATACTTGAAAAGCTGGACTTTTAAAAAATATTGGGAAAATTATACCTAAATAATGGATATTTTGTGTTTGTTTCTCTGTGTGCTGTCATCTCTGTTGTTCTATTTCCATGTGAAGCACAGCTGCTTTGAGACTCTAAATTCCATTTGCAACATTTCTGAGTTGCCTTGTTGTGTAGGAAATACTTAATTGGTGGCAACGGCTCCATTCCGTTTGAGGCTGAGTAGCCATTGGGAATGCTTTAGTTAATGAGAACAAATGGTGGTCTGAGAGGGACAAAACTTACTGCCCAATCCAGAAGATTTCCTTGCCGTAAATTCAGGGCTTTATCTGTAGTCAGGATATTTCTAAGTTAATTGGTAATTATTGAGTTGTAAAATAGTTTGTATTCTGGTTCACAGTTCAAATACAAGGTCAATATTATTAATGCATCTATACATGCATCCATAACAGCCAGTTTTACTAAGTCCCAAGCACAGATTCATTCTTTGTTTTTATTTTCTTAGTTTTATCTTAGAATCATTTCATTGAGGTGTGATTGACATACAAAAAACTGTATATAATTAATGTATAGAACTTGATGAGTTTGGTGTTAAGTATATTCCCGTGAAACCATCACCACAATCGAGGTCATCAACATATCCATCACCTTCAAAGGTTCCCTCCCGCTCTTTATTATCATTTTTTGTATATGATATGAACACTTAACATAAGATCTACTCTCAGCAAAATTTTAAGTATACAACACAACAGTATTAACTGTTGAGTTTAGACACTATGTTGAATTTAGACACTACGCTGTATGGTATATCTCTGGGACTTACGCATCTTGTGTAATTGAAACTCTTACTGTTTGCTCACACCTCTCCATTACCCCATCCCCAAATCTCTGGCAACCACCATTCTACTCTCTGCTTTCATGAGTTTGACTCAATAAATCTATTACCATCCCTCAGCATACATAACTCTTAGCATTTACTCTCCTAACAACGTTCAAGCATGCACCACAATACTGACTACAGTCACCATGCTCTACATTACATTATCGTGACTTATTTATTTTATAACTGGAAGTTTGTACCTTTGATCCTCTATGCGTTTCACCCCCACCCTTTCCGACTACCTCTAGCAACTTGTTCTCTGTATCTATGAGTTCAGTGTTTTTTTTGATTCCACATATAGGTGAAATCATATGGTATTTATCTTTCTCTATCTGACTTATTTCACTTAACAATGCCCTCAAGGTCCATCCATGTTGTCACAAATGGCAACATTTCCTTCATTTTTATGGCGGAATAATATTCCACTGTATATATAAAATTGCATTTTCTTCATCCATTCATTCATTGAGGGACTTTTAGGTTGTTTCCACATCGTGACTATTGTAAACAATGCTGCAATGAACATGGGTGTGTATATCTTTCAAGTTAGTGTTTTGTTTTCTTTGGATAAATACCCAGAAATGGAATTGCTGGATTATATAGTAGTTATATTTTTAATTTTTTGTGGAACCTCCATGTTATTTTCCATAGTGTCTGCAGTAATTTACATTCCCATCAACAGTGCACAGGGATTCCCTTTTCTCTACATCCTCCCCAACCGTTGTTATTTTTTCATTTTTATAATAGCCGTCCTGACAGGTTTGAGGTTTTGACTTGCATTTCCCTGATGATTAGTGATGAGCACCTTTTCATGTACATGTTGGCCATCTGTATGTCTTCTTTGGAAAAAGTTTTATACAGATCCTCTGTCCATTTTTTTAAGTCAGATTTTTAGTTCCTATTGAGTTGTATGTGTTCTTTCTGTATTTTAGATATTAATCCCTTATCAGATACCTGGCTTGCAAATATTTTCTCTGATTTGGAAGGTTGCCTTTTTCATTTTGTTGATGGCTTCCTTTGCTGTACAGTATTTTTATTCACTTTTAAACAATTTATGTAAAGTAGAATTCACTTGTTTTAGCACACACTTCAGTGAATTTTGAAAAATTCATAACTAAGGAGATCTTGGTGGAGGTGCTTGGGGAAGGCCTGGCAACGGCTTCTGATAAAGGCCTCTGAATGGAGATGCTTGGGTTAGGCATGCAGGTGTGCATAAGAGCATGGCCTGCCAGGGAGGCCTGAGTCCTTGACTGCAACTCTCCTCAGAGACTGGGGAGCACTGGCTTTGCACCAAGTCTGCTGTGGAGGGGGAGGCTGATTTTCCCTGGGACGCCTGCCAGGCAAAGTATTTGTAGCTATGATCAGGCTTGACTGCACAGCTTCAGGCTGTGTCCACTGACACCCATAGGCCCCAGGGAGCAACAGCAGAGGGAGGCCCACAAACCACATGTCTAAATATGAACTTACAAATCAATGTAACTAACTCTAAACAAAATCTATGCTAGTCTCCTACCTTGACAGATATACCCTCACAATTAAAAAATAGCATGCAAAAATGAATATGGCAAATGTGAAAAATAAATACATATAAATAAAGCCTATATATAAAGCTATGTTTTTTATGTGATTGAAAGTTTGGAAAATATCAAAGAAGATTGTGTTTTATAACCATCATGATGCTTTGGTGTTCTGTTGATGGACTGGAGATGTCTGGATAGGTAATAAAATAAAGACCTTCATAAATTCTCTTATACTCATTCCATCATGTTTATTTTCCTTGCCTACATTTTGGTAAAATCATTATTATGTCACAATGATTTTTTACACAATTTGTGTTATATAGGCAGTAATGAACTAAGCATTAAAAATTAAAATGTGTTGTTATGTCAAAGTAGACAAAATTTTAAGATATTTTCATGACACAAATGTAAATTAAATGTAAATAATTGAAAATTTGAAGTTTTTCACTTTTCAACAGCTATTTTTCTTTTAAATTATTCAGTTGTCTATATAGAGAATATAAAACATGACTATTAATATCAAAATTTTAAATAAATATCAATCAAATAAAGCCAAATGTTTTAGAATTTTAATTAAAGCATCATAAATACTTTAATAAAAACTTAACTATTTTGCAACTAAGATTCAACATCTAGTTGTCAGTGTAAAGAACTGGCGCATGTTTTGTGCATATTTTGAATACACACATATATATGCAAACTTAAGAGTCAGATGAATTGTTCAATATTGCAAAATATTTTTCAATGGCCATGTGTAACTGTTGCAAATACTACACTGATTCGTGATAACTTCCAGGTCAAAAATTAGAATGTAAAGAGAAGGAAGAAAATAGATATTTGACATCATCAGGAAAAAAAAGACAATTCATCATGCAAGAATCTCCTGCATTCAAGGTAAGGATTTAGTAAGCCAATCAGTCTGTCTTTCTCTTACTTGCGAGCTTTGGCCATTCAATCCTCTCTGCCCTCTGATGTTAGCCAACGTCCAGCCCACCATCTGGGCTTTGGAACACAGTTGCCTGTGGTTCAAGGACATATGGGCAGAGTTATGGAGGAGCATTGCCTGGGGCCCTAAACAGCACTGGTTCTAACGGCAGATGTTCAGGGCCATGGGTAGCCCTGTGCCAGCTCTGGGCACCACATTCCCGAGGACCCTGACTCCTGTGTGTTCAACAGATGTATTCTGTGTGTGTTTCTAAAGCATGGGCCTTGGCAGGTCAGCCTCGCCTTGCACCGGCTGGTCTCTTTTTCTGGAACAATCTTCCAGATATCCAGGAGGCTAATTCCCTCCCCTCCTTCAAGTCCCTGCTCAAATGTCCCTTGTCAGGGAGGCCCCTTCCCCTGGATAGGCCCCTACTCTGTGTAAACTGCTGTCTCCACCTCTGTCTCCACCCAGCATTCCATACACTCCTCCCCTTGCTCCACTTTCTCTGTTTTGCACAGCACCCACCTCCTGGTAACACCCCATGCAATTGACTTCCTCTATTTATTGTTTACTGCTGGTCTGTACCCACTGGAATGGGATATCAGTCAGGGTTCCCCAGAGAAACTTAACCAATAGGATATATACACAATCAAGGAGGCCGGGAAGTCCTGCCATCTGTCATCTCCACACTGGAAAGCCAGGAAACCAAGAGTGGAATTCAGTTCAGGTCCGAAGGCCCAAGACCCGCAAATGCCAGCATCTCAGGACAGGAGAAGGTGGAGACCTCAACTCAGGCAGATGCAGGTGCACCCTTCCTCCACCCTTTTCTTCTGTTCAGGCCCTCAGTGGACTGGAGGGTGCCCACCTGCATGGTGAGGATGACCTTCTTTACTCCATCTGCCAATTCAAATGCGAATCTTTTCCAGAAACACCTTCACAGACACACCCAGAAATGATGTTTTGCCAGCTCTCCGGGCATCCCTTAGCTGGGACAAGATGATGCAAAAAATTAACCATCACCAATGGGAACTCCAAAAGGGCAGGGATCTGTGATGTCCCCAGTTTCTGGGACAGTGTCTGCCACCCAGGTGAATGAATGAATGTCACTTGGCCATTTTCATGCACTAAAACCAAATGACTTTCCCAGGGTTACCCAGCAGGAAGTGGGGATGGGGACCATTACCCAGAGGACCATTGTGAGGACTCAGCAAGGTAATCTGTTTAAAATGCTTAGACGGTGCCTTGCTTGTAGTAAACATTCAACAAATTGCAGCTACTCTTTGATGAACAGCCTGCCCTTGGTTCTCTGGCCGACGCGAGAAGCCACACATTTACAAATGCATGCTGTTTCCTACGTGTCTTGCCATGTTATGGTGGATGAATCCCTCTCAACCATTGCTTATAGGCTTTGGATTTGATCAAAGCACCAATGGCATTTGTGCAGCCTCTTTCTGCAATCATGAAGGCCATTCACCTATTAATAGTAACTGGGTTCCTACAGTGATGTTCATTTACTGTCACTGTCACTTTGTCACTGACTAAAATTCTGCTCAGTTGGAGCCAAGAATACTGTCCTTTCCTTTTGAAAAAAGCAAGAGTCATATTTTTGTAACTGGGAAATAATAAAAATCTTAATTCATCTGAAACTCTAACCTTGCTAACTTTCAGTAGCTTCTGATCTCGGCCAATATGGGAAGCTCTCAGTTTATGGAAGAGTCCACTTTCTCTGGTTTTTGCAAGACAAACATCTCTCTACATTCATTTCCCCCACAAAAGCCACCAAGCTCCTCTAAGACGTCCAAATGCCTGACTGAATTTTGTTGACAGAACCACCTGAAAGAAAACCGCCTGAACTTGGCCATCATCATAAAATGATTTCTTAAATATGGAAATTAAATATCTGTATATAAGACAGGAATTAGAAGTTATATGTCTGTTGCAATAGAAAAATCAAGTTAGTTGTACAGTGTCTTTTAGAGGAAAACTCTCTTGCTTGTGTAACCTTTTTTATGCATTGTAAACACAGCCTGTAGCCAGGTCTGAGCCCTGGGAGAATTTTCTAGGCACTTACATTTAATGATGTCAGCTTGAGGGTGTCTATAAAAACTGCTGCAGAGCACGTGGACTGAGCTATCATAATTATGCACATAATAGTGTATAGGCTGCACACTAAGCAGGACTGTGGAAAGACCTATTTAAAAAATGATTTTTAAGAACTCAATCTCTGCTTTCTATTAGCTTCCTCATATTGCAAATGATCAAAACCTGTTGCTGAATATGGAGCAAAATTGTAACTTTCATTTATACCAGAAGATATAAAGTACTTCACTTTTTAAACATACCAAGTTACTCAACGGTCCCAGAACCACCAACTGATTTTGTCCTCTCTGCTAACCAGATGCCGGCGCCTCATCAGCCAGAGCTCCAAGTGGGGCACAGGACTCCTCCAAACGGAAGCATTGCAAGGAAAATCTTAGACCTTGTCAATTCCAGAGTTTCTTTTCTCTTTTGGAGTGAGGAGGAAATTCAGATATGATGACGCATTGAGAATCTTCATACAGACACGGGTAGCTGCTGAGGAAAAAAAGCAAGGGAAGAGGGAAGTAGAAAGGTCCTACCTGGCAGTTGGCATGTTTTCATTCCCTCTGAGTTGGTCTATGGCTGGAGAAGTTGACCTGGATCTGTCAAGCTCTGTCATCTACATGAGACGTAAGGCTCATGTGACCATCACAGAAGGGTGTCCATAATGTCCAGAGCCCTTCCTTGTTACAGATATGATTGTCTTTATTAAAAGTAGACACTGGTCCATCCCAGGGATGCAAGGATGGTACAACATTCAAAAATCCATCAACATCATCCACCACATCAACAAAAAGAAAGACAAAAACCACATGATCAGCTCCATAGATGCTGTAAAGCATTTGACAAAAATCAACATCCATTCATGATAAAAACTCTCAGCAAAATGGGAATAGAGGGCAAGTACCTCAACATAATAAAGGCCATATATGATAAACCCACAGCCAATATCATACTGAACAGCGAGAAGCTGAAAACATTTCCTCTGAGATCGGGAACTAGACAGGGAAGCCCACTCTCCCCACTGTTATTTAACATAGTACTGGAGGTCCTAGCCACGGCAATCAGACAAAACAAAGAAATACAAGGAATCCAGATTGGTAAAAAAGAAGTTAAACTGTCACTATTTGCAGATGATATGATATTGTACATAAAAAACCCTAAAGACTCCACCCCAAAACTACTAGAACTGATATCAGAATACAGCAAAGTTGCAGGATACAAAATTAACACACAGAAATCTGTAGCTTTCCTATACACTAACAATGAACCAATAGAAAGAGAAATCAGGAAAACAATTCCATTCACAATTGCATCAAAAAGAATAAAATACCTAGGAATAAACCTAACCAAAGAAGTGAAAGACCTATACCCTGAAAACTACAAGTCACTCTTAAGAGAAATTAAAGGGGACACTAACAAATGGAAACTCATCCCATGCTCATGGCTAGGAAGAATTAATATCGTCAAAATGGCCATCCTGCCCAAAGCAATATACAGATTTGATGCAATCCCTCTCAAATTACCAGCAACATTCTTCAATGAACTGGAGCAAATAATTCAAAAATTCATATGGAAACACCAAAGACCCTGAATAGCCAAAGCAATCCTGAAAAAGAAGAATAAAGCAGGGGGGATCTCTCTCCCCAACTTCAAGCTCTACTACAAAGCCATAGTAATCAAGACAATTTGGTACTGGCACAAGAACAGAGCCACAGACCAGTGGAACAGATTAGAGACTCCAGAAATTAACCCAAACATATATGGTCAATCAATATTTGATAAAGGAGCCATGGACATACAATGGGGAAATGACAGTCTCTTCAACAGATGGTGCTGGCAAAACTGGACAGCTACATGTAGGAGAACGAAACTGGATCATTGTCTAACCCCATATACAAAAGTAAACTCAAAATGGATCAAAGACCTGAATGTAAGTCATGAAACCATTAAACTCTTGGAAAAAAACATTGGCAAAAACCTCTTAGACATAAACATGAGTGACCTCTTCTTGAACATATCTCCCCAGGCAAGGAAAACAACAGCAAAAATGAACAAGAGGGACTATATTAAGCTGAAAAGTTTCTGTACAGCAAAAGACACCATCAATAGAACAAAAAGGAACCCTACAGTATGGGGGAATATATTTGAAAATGACAGATATGATAAAGGCTTGACGTCCAGAATATATAAAGAGCTCACATGCCTCAACAAACAAAAAACAAATAACCCAATTAAAAAATGGGCAGAGGAACTGAACAGACAGTTCTCTAAAAAAGAAATACAGATGGCCAACAGACACATGAAAAGATGCTCCACATTGCTAATTATCAGAGAAATGCAAATTAAAACTACAATGAGGTATCACCTCACACCAGTAAGGATGGCTGCCATCCAAAAGACAAACAACAACAAATGTTGGCGAGGCTGTGGAGAAAGGGGAACCCTCCTACACTGCTGGTGGGAATGTAAATTAGTCCACCCATTGTGGAAAGCAGTATGGAGGTTCATCAAAATGCTCAAAACAGACCTACCATTTGACCCAGGAATTCCACTCCTAGGAATTTACCCTAAGAACACAGCAATCAAGTTTGAGAAAGACAGATGCACCCCTATGTTTATCGCAGCACTATTTACAATAGCCAAAAATTGGAAGCAACTTAAATGTCCATTGGTAGAGGAATGGATAAAGAAGATATGGTACATATACACAATGGAATACTACTCAGCCATAAGAAGAGGGAAAATCCTACCATTTGCAGCAACATGGATGGAGCTGGAGGGTATTATGCTCAGTGAAATAAGCCAAGTGGAGAAAGAGAAATCCCAAATGATTTCACTCATCTGAGGAGTATAAGAACAAAGGTAAAACTTAAGGAACAAAACAGCAGCGGAATTACAGAACCCAAAAATGGACTAACAGATACCAAAGGGAAAGGGACTGGGGAGGATGGGTGGGCAGGGAGGGATAAGGGGTGGGAAGAAGAAAGGGG
The DNA here is from genome assembly GCF_040802235.1 of Manis javanica. Lineage (NCBI taxonomy): Eukaryota > Metazoa > Chordata > Mammalia > Pholidota > Manidae > Manis > Manis javanica. The sequence goes on from NC_133168.1 coordinate 73,425,748, forward strand.
GTATTAAGATTAGCATGCATGGGGGGGAGGGAGAAAGGGAGGGCTGTACAACACAGAGAGGACAAGTAGTGATTCTACAACATTTTGCTATGCTGATGGACAGTGACTGTAATGTGGTTTTTAGGGGGGACCTGGTATAGGGGAGAGCCTAGTAAACATAGTATTCTTCAGGTAAGTGTAGATTAAAGATTTTAAAAAAAAAGAAAGAAAGAAAAGGGGCATTACTCCTTGATAAGATAAAACTAATGGTAAATCAAAGATTAACGCATGCTTTAAATATCCTTAATTTTGATCACTTAAAGGGTGTCAGATGATCGGCTATGGAGGTACACTTTTCTGATAATATTCCTTTCTCTTAATAAAAAAAAAAAAAGCAGTTCCTGTGTGGTGACCTCCAATGAGTTCTACACAATGGTATAAAGGGCATATCAAAGTGTGGGCAAAAAACAGTTTGTTTTTATACAGAAGATCAAAGCCTAATTTAGCTACCCAGAAAATGAACTAAGATACGATATGAAGAAGAACTTCCAACATCAGCACTCTCTGGAAGACTCATGCCAGAAGATGATCATCAAAAAACCTCCACAAAGATCCAGGCGATGCTGCAGTTGTAGCTGCATCTATCCCACCGTTTCCTGGACTTGCCATTGGAATGAAGAAGAGGATATCTAAGCTGGTCTGTGCACACAGTAAAACAACAAACTTGACTGGATCTATACTGTTGGAACTCAACCAAGAATTAGGAGAAGTGCAAGTTGTAGCATTCCAAAATCTTATGACTACAGACTATCTATGGTTAAAAGAACATATGGGATGTGAACAGTTCCCAGAAATGGGCTGCTTTAATTTGTCTGATTTCTCTCAGACTGTTCAAGTACAGATGGACAATATCCATCATATCATAGACAAATTTTCACAAATGCCTAGGGTGCCTAACTGGTTTTCTTGGCTTCACTGGACATGGCTGGTAATTATAGATCTGCTTTGTTTATGTAACTGTATTCCTATTATGTTAATATGTGTGCGCAATTTAGTTAGTAGTTTAAAACCTATACATGCTTAAGTTACTCTACAAGAAGATATGTCAAAGAAATTATCAATCCTCCTATGTTTTCTTCCATCTGCTACCTCTATAGCATTTCTTCTTCCTTCCTAATTACAACCCTTAAATAGAATTTGTGCCTCATATCGAATTTACCGAGTATCATAATTCCTCCAAGTGGTAAAGATACCTCAAGACAAATGCTGGGCATAGAAGCCACAGGGCATAACTCTGCAAAGAAGTAAAAAGCTAACCTTTTCAAACAATATGGCTTCTCTCTCACTTACCAACTTTACATCTCCCTGTATGGCCCCGGAAGATGACTGGTTAGCCAGAGACAGGTAAGATTCCTCAAGGGAGGAACAACCTAAGACAGGCACAGTCGCAGGGGGCCATCAGGTGAGAAATTGGGGATCAACAGAGGTGAGGCTTAGAACCTCACCCCCCCTGCTTTGAGAGAAATCTTCTGCATCCGTGGATGTTTTATTGCCCTTGTCTAGCTCAGATTAACACATAGTCTACAGGCACACACCTGATCATCTACAATTGCTCTCTTACAACACTAAACTATGTTTACTACCTTTATCTTGCATCTACCTACCACTTCAGCATTTTATTAAAAATAAAAATAATAATAATAAAGGGAGAAATGTGGGATCCACATATAAATCAAGCATAAAAATCAAACAAATATTCATATTTGACCCGATTGTTTATAGTTCATAATGCGTGATCAAAACCGAAAGTTTCTGTGATGACTGCCCTTGCACTGTTCACCATGTCAGAACTTATTCACTATGTAAGAATTCGTTCACCATGTAAGAACTTGTTCGTTATGCTTCAGAAAATTGGAGACTGACGAGAATTAGGCTTGAGATGGATTAATGATTGTGCATTGAGCATTGACTCCCCTATACAGAATTTTATTGTTGTTAACAACCATTTGATCAATAAATATGAGAGATGCCCTCTCAAAAAAAAAAAAAAGTAGACACTTGTCATCACCGCTGGTGTATCCTTCAGGCTTTTCCTGAATGTTCAGGAATTGTCTTCAAGAACATCAACATCAATCAGAGAGTAAACCTGGGTTGGCCCCTGACCCAGTTGAGTTTACCTGGATTAATGGCTATTTTTCTGCTGCTATTCTGGTTCTCCAAAAGCAGAATTCTCTTTATTTTTGGCGAGAGCCTTTCCAAAGGATTGGGTCTAGTTCTGTTCTTGTCCCTTTCGGGGAGACGTGGAAAGAATTCAGGGGGGAAGAGTATTTAGAGGAGGAGGCAAGCAAACCTGTCAAGTCAGTTTCACAGAAACGGGAGTATCTCTGCAGAAGAGAGGGCGGAGGCGTGGCTTCCCGACCGGCCTGGAGAATCTGTGGGTGGTGATAACAGGCTGCCAACCAGGTGTTCTTCGTCTGCAGCGCAGCAGATGGGTTTATGATGTGATGCAATTAGGGAGATTTAGATTAGAGCAGAGGAGGAATTTATGGTGAAAGGTTCTTCTAGGAACTGCTGCATTCTCATCCAAGAAGATGTTTTAAATACAGCTGACTTGCATCTTCCTTGCGAGGCTTTTAGGAAAAAGAAAGACCATAATGACTTGTGACCTGGGGGAATCTCAGCAGGACACTGGGCCCCAGGATCTCTTCACACCTCTAATGGTGTCAACAAGTTCCTAAAAAGGTCCCATGTGAGAACACGGAGACCCCAGAATTGGAAATAGTCGAAATCACTAAGAAATCCCACATCCCCGGGACTGCTTTTTCACCGTCAGTGTAGTTTGTAATTAGGTGTTGGTTTAGCGTCTGACACCCTCACTAGGTTGGGGCCATCATCCCCGGGCCCAGACCACTGCCTGGAGTTCTAAGTGCTCAACCGACATTTGCCTGAATGAACAAAGGAAACTCTTCCCTACAAAGGAGGAATCTAAGCCCCAGGAGCTCCTCACACCACTGGTGAGGGGCAAAGGCATTTTCACCCAATCTCCTGTATTTAATACATTGACCACATAGAGGAGAAGCACCCAGTTCAACTGACTATAAATCCTAGTCAACAGGGAACTATTTTCTAGGCAAGGTCTAATATATTTTAGGATTTATATTTATCTTAAGCTGCAGAGATTGGTCTTAGAATTCCTCACACATTCAGGTCAAAGTACATGTGGTGGGATGATATTTGGGAAATATTAACCTATGGCTTCCACCCTCCTTCCCTAGGTTTCTTTCTTCCCTTCTTTCCTTCCACTCTCAGGCTAGTGTTTTGTGTTCACTGTCTCAGGAGGGGATGTGGTGGTGTGAGAGCTAATATCCATTCAGGTTTATCTATTCATACCCATATTCAGGCATGCATTCATTTCATAAATACATGCTGAGCCATGTGCCTACCTTGGATCTTGGTTCTGATGATCAAGCTGTGAGTAATGGAGCCCCTGCTCTCTCCTGCATTTGTGTTTTCAGCATCTCCGTGAGGAATCAGGTGGTTCGAGCATCAATAAGATGTTGGATGGCAAGAGCTTTCAGAAGAGCATAGGTGGTTTTCTTCCTCCCCTGGATGGTGGCCATGCACCCTACCTCCTAACAAGGCAGTGAAGCCTGGGGTAGGTCCGAAGAATCTGAGGGGGTTCTATGTGGTGGCTCCACAAGAGCCCTGCCCAAGTGGCTAGACCTGGCAGGGGGGACTAGTGGACAGACAGACAAGGCAAGTTTCCCAAGCCAGGAACAGAATAATCCCCATGCCCCAGGGTGAGTGATAGAAGTAAGAAGCACACTCCTGGGCCTACAAGGAGCCAGGCCAGTGGAACCCACATGGATCCGTAACCACAGACCCAATGGGAGGATGGATATCATCAGCAGACACCTGCTGGGATGGACAACATTTGAGGCCAGTATGTCCCCTGTCTGGGTCCTGTATGCCCTATGGCTCAGTTCAGTGTACATCCCACAGAACTCAGGCACAACGCCAGAGAAAGAAGAGGGCAGACCCAATGAACTGAGACTCAGCTTTTGTCACCCAGTGAATTTGGGAAAGTGAGGCTCAAAATCAAAGTTATATTTCTGTGCACATACTGGACTGCAAGATGTATCTATTAGGTGTAGGAATTTCTTCCTAGAGACATTCTATACCTGAAACCCATGCAGGAAACAAGCAAAGCAAGTTGAACACATCTGCAGGTAAACAGACTTGTGAATGACCAGGCAGGTGCCTTAGAGTGCTGTCTCCTCGCAAGGGGCAGGGGAAGGACCCATCTTCTCTAGGGCCACTGGGACACCGTGCCCTCCCAGTTCCCTCCCACTTCTGTGGTCTAGTCTCTTGGGCACCTTTGCTGATGTCCCCTCTTTGAGTTAGTTGGGAAAGCTTAGACTGCCCCCAAGGTGGGCCCTAGACACCCCTCTCTTCTCATTCCCTCCAATAGACTGGATGCTGTGTCCCTCCAGAATTCATATGCTGAAGCCCTAATCCCAGTGTGATGGTATCAGGAGGTGGCACTTTGGGCGGTGATTAAGTCGTGAGGGTGGAGCACTTCTAGGAAGAGACACCAAAGAGCTTGTTTTTCCTCTGGTGCATGAAGACACAGCCAGAAGGCGGCCATCTGTCAGCCAGGAAGGGACCCCTCACCAGGATCCGACCATGCTGGCATCCTGACCACAAGCTGCCAGCCTGCAGAACTGTGAGACATAAATGCTTGTTGTGCAAACCACCGATCTACGGGATCATGTTGGGCAGCCCAGACTGACTCAGACATACTCTCCTCTCTGCTTTGTGCTGAGAATAGGAAACTATTGAGGAAAACTGGGAACCAAGCTCAATGGGACGGGATAGTTTGCTCCAAAATAACACAAGCGAAGAGAGCCTGTAATCCTCATGGTGTTCCAGATCTCTGTGGAGTCGGCTCCTTCCTGTGAGATAATTCAATCTTGTTTCTCATCATTCTTTTAAAAATGTCCAAGAATCAATTTTTCATTATCTACATTCCTATTCTTTTATGACTGCTGATAACTAGGGAGCCAAGGACAGCACAATTACAAAATACATTGAATTTTGTTCAAATTTAATTTTACTCCAAGACCCCTTGCTTTGATACCCTACAGACAAAAAAGTTTCTAGAACTCATGTGCCAATTTAACTTAACTTGTTGAGAGAGAATCACAAATGTAATCTAGAATGTTTTTAGGTATTGCTGAAAATATGTTTGGCCTCTAAGTGGATGTGTATTCCTTGCTGAATATTTTACTTTGATGGCCTTTTGGTGGTAAGCCATTTAATTCAAACTGATTCAATTTGATTTGATTCAGTTCAACTCAGTTCAATCCTATCACACTTATTAATACTAATTAGCACCTACATTTATATAGAGCAGCTTGGTAGGCATTTCAGTCACAGTCCCTAAATTTGAAAACTCATAATCTAATTGGGAAAATGGGACAATGTCAAGATAATTCGTAAGCCTAACCATGGTACTCAGGAGAGACTGAGGGTGACAGATGTAGGCAATCATCCTACACTACTCCACTCCCACGTCCATGGCGGGTACTGCTAATCACTGCATTATCTCTGTAGCTAACGGTGTCCCCAGGATCTTTCTTGGTCAGTTACTACCATTTGATCAGTATTGATATGTTCACCAAGCCTCTTATCCATCCCCATAATAAATTACATAAATGCTCAGATGGATTTCAAATTGGAGAATTTCATTTGGGTCTGTGCTTGTAAGTTTTGTGCTTAAGAAAATAAAGCAGCTTGACAATTAAAAGCCTTGGTTGGTCACAAATGAATTAAAGCATCATGAATCCTCACTGAATTTTTTCCAGCTGACTCACAGCATGAATTTATACACTACTGGAAAGAAACACTTGAAATATTAATCAGAGGGTTTTTGAAATCTGAAATTGAGATTGAAATTTTAAAATCTGCAAAATGTATATATTGAGACCCAGAAGAGCAAGATTCCATGGTACTTTGCCACTAATTAATTATGGGATCTTGGGCAATTCTCAACCCTTCTGTACATGTGAGCTTCATGATGGGATTAGGGAGTGTAATGTTTTTAAAGCATTTTTTCAAAATGATCGGATTTCATCACCTAATATAAATAACAGACAAAAGTGCAATGTTCCTGGTTGAAGCAGAGGCTTGCAGCCTGGGCCCTGACCTCCCCTGTCTTCCCCTGAGCCTCCACCTCAGTCTTATGGAAGCCCCTGGAATATCTTCAAGGAACATTAGCAATTTGAGGAACACATTTCAAAAACTCCTAGACAAAAGATACTTTAGATTATCTTCCAGCTCCACACATGTTAAAGAAGGCAAATTAGCTGGGTCTGCTTCAAAACCATTGTGCGGGGCATTGATAACAACAACAGTCTGGAAATTACGTCCGTCGGGGGAGAACGCGGGCAGCTGGAGCTGACAGCCTTTTGCTCTGTTAGGGCTGTTTGCTCCTTCACTCACGAGGTGCTGGTTTTGGACCTTCTGTGCAACCCGTCTGGGGATTGTTTTCATATTCCTTTGCTCACTACCATGTGACAGGGTGCGAGCACCTCTGTGTATATAAAATGAGAGGAATGAATCAACTTCTCATCAGCTTGGAGGCCAGATTTTTAAATTCAGTCTGTTTTTAGTATTTTGACATTTTCTTCTTGACACCAGCTCAATAACACATTAAGAGGCCTTTCCAAAGGCTATATTTATCATAAAGCCATAAAACAGATGCTTTGGATGCTGCACTTACTTAAGCCACAGGGTCAGCATTAGGGCCGGTGAAACTTACCCTTTGGCCACATTCTTCAAATATGGTTTATAGAAGAGTAAAAAAGCATAGAGAGGAGAAGTGGAATTTTTGTGCTTTCATGGCCACAGAGCAGGAGCTGGTGATTTGCCTCCTGCATTCTAGGGTCTAGAGTTGCGTAGGCCTTGACCCAGCTGGGGGGTGCTGGGGAGATTTACAGGTTAGTAACACCACACCATTTGCCGATTCAGCTCTGCTGGATTTGAAGTTGGAATCATACAAGGAAAAAAGGCAAATTAGATCACTTAATCAAATCTGCTTTTTGATTGCTCGCTCATAAATAACCGAAGAGAACTCTGGAACATCCCTTCTGGGACAAACTTTCACAACAAATTTTCCAAGCTCTAAAGTTCTGAAAAACTGGATCTCTCATGGGGACCGAGGGCCTAACGTATACACTAGTAAGTAGCAAAAAGAACGTAAGGCTCGGCCAACATCCAATGTTGCAGGCCTGGAAACCAATGTCAGCAGCACTCACTGGGGCTGGAGGGATTGAGCATTAGAAATATTTTTCTTAATGGGATTTATGTTTGAAAAGGGTGGAGTCAAAAAGAGTCCCAATATGTTGGGCTTCCAGCTTAGGGAGATCGGTTTGGGGACTGGAGAACATACCAGACTTATTCTAACCTGCATTTTCTCTGCCTGGCCTCCACCCTGATATGCTTAAAGCTCGCTGGCACCACGTATATTGCTTTCTGAAAGGTCGTGGAACTTCCCTCCTGTAAGGGTTGCACAATCTGAGGCAGTTCTCAAGCATGCTTTTGGGAAATATACCTTCCAGGCCCACCTCAAACCTCCAGAATTCGGATTTCTGAAGGCAGCTCCTACAAATAAGTATGTTTTCTAAGCTGCCTGTGTGGTTCTGCCACTGTCTAGTGAACACTTCCTTGTCTTTCCTCAGCACAGCCTTCCATGACTTTGCTATAGAATTGGTGCAGTGTTCCCTGTACACATATTTGCATGACTGTTTATTATTATCTGTCTTCCCCACTAGCCCAAAACCCTACAAGAGCAGGGACTGTGTCATTCTCCCTCAGCCCCGCATGCCAGGTGGTAGTACAGCACCAGGCACATCCTGGTTATTGAACAAGCATCTGCTGACTGAGCACATGGATGAACAGGTGAAAAGGGGAACGAGTGAGTAAGTGGTCAAGGAAGTGAATTTGGGAAGTGCTCTTGGGAATGAAAGCCCCATTGACAGGACAGCTTTTCTCATCTCTGCCAGCATCGTTGAGAAAGGAATTTGCAAAGTGGAGAAATGTATAGACTACATAAACTTTTATCCCAGTTTACTCTTCCACGTAGGGACCCCTTTGTCGCTTTGCCAGCTCAATGAGGGCAGCAGATGTCATGCGGAGACCGACAGGCCCAAGCTGCGAGGCAGGCTCACTGTCTTTCTTACATTAGCCTGGATCTCAAAGGAGATCAGGGTCACTCAGGAGTTTCTGTGGCAATGACTTTATAATGTGGCAATAGTCAATTAAGTCACCACTGCTGATTACGTATTACTGAATTCTGTCATAAGCAATGTTCACGTAGCACCAAAGCCATCGGATAATAAAACTGTCGGTTAGGCTGCTTATTTTACATGGTATAGAGCCCCAGCTTCAACTGCTGAACAGAACTGGCTGCTTGTTGACTGGGTCTCTTTAATATGCTACACACAGGGCCAGGGTGAATATAAGAGATCTTGCAAGTTTTGACAGTTTGCAAATAATCTGATTATAGGGCCCCCAAAATGACAAAACAAGTCACTGTGGGACATGGGCTAACTCCACAGATGCCATGGAAACAGGAAGGAACAGGTAGTGTGGTTCAGATCTACAACAGGCAAGCAGCCCACTCCTTCTGGAAGCCAGCAGAGGCGAGAGGTCTGGAGGCTGCAGACCCAGGCCAGGCTTGCAGTGAGAAGGCAGAGACAAGCTCTAGTGACCACAGCCAGTCACTAAACAGGGTCCAGGAGCCCAGACTGCCAGAGGTCTGTGTCAAACTTATGGGCAAGGGTCCGGAGTTTCAGTAATCACGACCCATCTCAGAGGTCAGCCCAAGCTGAGAGTCCGCTAATCTTGCACACCATGCAGTTACACCCTCACCACAAAGTTATAAAGTCGGTATTACCATCACCACCTGTAACTGGGAACAGGTGATAGTTCCAGATAATAGTAGTGGAATAGTTAACATATTTATTGAGTATTAATACTATATTAATGTGTAGTGATGCACTCGATTCTCAAAATTCAATAAATACTTAGCAAATGCCTACCGTACAGTAGGGAATATGCTAGGTGCTAGGAATTTAAAGATAAATAAAACACTGTCATTACCCTTTGATCTGAGAATCTAGAACAGTGGTTCTTAACTGGGGCAATTTTGCCTCCGAAGGGACATCAGTCTGACAAAGTTGTGGCTGTCACTGGGATGGAGTAAATGTGCTACTAGCATCTAGTGGGTAGAAGCCAGGAATGATGCCAAATATCCCACAATACACAGGACAGGCCCCACAGCACAGAATTAATGTGTCAACCGCACAGCGATTGAGAAGCACTGCTGAGCAAGGGAAGCCCCCTCTAGAGCTGTGAGTGCACTGAAGAGTCAGGTGCATGACAGTGGTCAGGACGGTCAGGGGGGCCCCAAGCACAGGATGGTCTGAATGCATCTTCTGGGGTGGGCGCAGGGAAGGGAAGGGCCTCAGAGAAGACTTCTGGGAAAGGTGGACCTTGAAAGATGAGCAGGTGTTGCCCGGGCAGCTGGGGTGTGCAGGGGGCAGCTGTACAAAGCGAGGCCAGGGGCAAGGAAGGCTGTGGCCTCGTAGGATCCAGGAGGCTGTCCAGCGTTAAGTGATTGATGTTAGGCTCCACTCAGTTACAGAAACTACACTTAGAGGTGTCCAGCCAAAAAGATAATCACACATTAGTCCTGCACTCAAAGAGCTTATGTTATGTAAAACCAGTCATACCTCTAAATCAGAGTAATTCCTCTTACCAAGTTATTGTTTTGCACATAGATGAAAAAAACATTATAATTAAGGAAATTCCCAGTATGGATTCTGAAGTGTGTTCCAGCCATTCACTACTGTTTGATTCACTTTGAAAGGTTGAGGTCCAGACAATGAAACTGACTTTTCCATGTGAGTGCTGAGTTTTCATGGGGAAGGACAAAAGAGCTAAGGAGTTGCACAGTAAGTTTCCTTTACCAAAGAAACCATAATGAGACCAAAAGCCTGTAAAATATTTTTAGAATTTGCTAGAACTTCTTGCACTTTTCCCTAGGGCTGTCACTTTGTTAACATTTTCTCATTTCAGGCCTATCCTATAGGAAGAAGGTCAGCCTAAGCAAGCCAGCCCTCTTTCCTGGAGATTGATTTAAGAACAGAGGCTAAAAGACATTTCATGGAAATGTTACCTTGTATAGTTAGAACTTAAATGCACTCCAATGTACTACAAAAATGCTAATGAGATGTCAGCATAAAATAAAAAGGTCAGTATCTGAGAACATAGGAGAAAATGTAGTGGGTGAGTCCCTGAGCAGGGGGTGGGTTACATAAAGTCTGGATGACGTGGCCAACCGACTTTTCTGAAACCCTGGTATTCCAACCCTCTTCTTATGGCATAGGATAGGGTTACAGGAACATAATGTGCTGGGTAATTGATCAAACCATTAAAAATAACAGCATAAAGTTTAGAGCTTTGACAGGCTTGATTCTTTTCAGAGAAAAGCCCTACTTGCAAAAATGCTGATGTGCATCTTTGCAAAGTTCTATAAAATTGTGGTGAAAAGGGAAGTTTATATTGGAACACCTCCACTCGTCAGCTGACTTTCCATGGCCCTGTCCACCAGACGGCCTCACTGGCTCCTGGCTGACTGTGCCTGGGCAAGGGAAGCCCAGAGCTTGTGTTCCAGTGTGGAGGCTGCCCCTCGCCCCACAGCTGGGACACCCACCCGAAGAGGCCGTCTGGCCAGGAAAGGCGAAGATGTGTGCAGTCCAGGGGATGAGAAGGGTGGGACCAGTTTCTAAAGGGAAGAGGGCCCTGAATCACTGAATGAACTTTCCAGCAGGACAGATGGCAGGTGGTTTTGAAGCAACCTCGTGCCTGGGCAGACAGTACAGAAGAAAATAAATTGACCTAATGGCATTCTTGCATGAAAAAATGGCAGCACTGGGCTTCAAAATATTTAGAAGCAGTGCTCACAGGGTCCTTTCTGAATAGGGGAGCATGCCCCCCGTGTTTCCTTGTCCCCTGTGACGGTGTGACTGAACCAGCTGCCTTGTCATAACCACCAGTTCAGGGGATGCTGATGTTGAAGTGGTGGAAACTTTTCCAAATCGTGTCTCATAATTTGGAAAAGTAAGGTTGCTATCTTTTAAATCATTGCCACAGTATCCCTCTGGTTTTACTGGATTCTTCCTTCACTAATTAATCCCACTTTCTGGGAGGAGGCGGGAAGAGAGAGACTACGTCACTGGAGGGTCTGCATGCTCTCAGGCAGACGCCACCTGGCACAAGAGTGCCCTGTCAAGGGACGCCACAGGCTGCAGCCCACGCCCCTACTCCCAGCTGTGCCAAGCCCTGGTCCCTGGCTCACAGCTGCTGGGCATAATCCACCCACCTGGAGGGGGCACCTTCTCCGCACTCCCATGAAGATGCTGCATGTGCTGGAGGTGGCCCTGGCCTACACACAGCCCCTCTTCTCACTGGTTTCTTGTTCAGACCAGTGTACGTCCATGTTCCCTCCTGTCCCCACCAGGCCCCTCCTCCCAGTGCTGCAGTCTGAGCTACAGGATCCTGAGGGCATCAGCTGCGGGCCTAGGAGGCAGAGAAGAGGCGGAGACATCCCCTCTCTGATGGCGCCAGACACTCCCACATCCATGCTGAGTCCGTGTGGGCTGCAAGCCCCGCATCCTGAACATAGCCAGCCCAGGATTATGTTCCCGCAAAGCGTCCCAGGACCGGGAGGATGGGAAGAGAACTAACCAGAGCTGGACCCAGAACCTGCGTGTTTGGAAGCAGGCAGAGATGCTGAGCTCTGTAAATGGCATCAAAGCACAGGAAAGGCGGGAGTCCTGTGCATTCTCCATCTGGCCCTTGTGCCCTGCTGAGGCCACGAGAGGGGGTGGGAGGCCCCCTCTACACTCACCTAGTTTAGGAAACCTGTGGCTTACGTGGAAAGTGCCCTGCAGCTAGACAAGAGATGCATGTTCTAACCCCAGCTCTGCAACTGCACAGCTGTGTCACCCCCTAGAAGTCAGCCACCCTCTCTGGGCTTTAAATTTTCTTGATCTGATTGCTATGGGTTTAGAAGAATGGGTGTAATTGTACAGCTATGAACTGGCATAACATAAAAAAGGACCCCCCACCCCCACCTCAGCACCCCTGCCCAACCCAGGGCTCGCCTTCTCGACCTGTTCTTGTTTCCACAGACTAAGGGGGCTCACCTGGCCCGTGAGCCTCAGCCACCCAGGCCTGGCTGGGATGAGGAACAGCCTTAGGACAGGCATTCTCCTACTTCGGGGACCCATGTAACCCTAGACCCACAGGGCCAGGGCAGCAAGACAGGTGAGAAACAGGGAAATATTTCAGTAAAGAAATAATGGGAACAAGCTTCTGTCTCCCTTCCAGCTCTGAGCCCCTCCCTCCCTGATGCTCCCAAAAGAAACAGGACAGAGTAGGCGACACACTTAGCAGGGGCCCTGGGCGGATGTCCAAGCTGCCAAACAGGGTGTCCTAGGCTTTCATGATAGAAAGGGGGTCCTGTTCAATTCCTAGTCTAGTGACAGTGGCTTTTCACTCCCCCAGCCCTGTAAGACCCCAGAGCCCTCGGAGGACAGTGGGAGCAGGTGGCTGAGGGACAGCTGACCACTCCTTAGAAACAAGACACCCTCTCATCCTGGGGGGGCAGCAGGGCCGCCTTGCTGAAGCCTTTGGGGGCACAGCTCCGTGGGCAGGCAGCTCTCCGGCAGCAGCCACAAAACCTCACCCTGGAGTGCTAGCCTGGTGGCAGTCAGGGTGGACGGAGGGGCTGCCCCGCGTCTGCTGGCCCTGTAGCACGTGAGCACGGGCACCCCCCACTGCCCACTCGGGCCCTGCCTGGGGGGCCATGCCTACATGCCTCCCGTCTTGCCCCACCCTCCACTCTCCCACGGCTGCAGAACCCAGGCAGCCTCAGGTCCTCTCTGCCCACACGGTGTGCTCAGCACCACGAATGGGCACCATCTCCCCTCTGCACCAGCCTCCCTGCCTCTGCCTACCTTTCTCTGCTCCTGCTCTCACACCTTGCATCTAGATAGCTTTGTTCTTGCCCACCAGCCATCTCCAACTTCCTCCCCACTCCTCTCAAACAAGGACTGAGCAGAGAGCACACGTATTTACATAGCTGTCTGCCCAGGGAATCTTCCTCCCTGTGTTCCCAAAGACATCGCGTCTATGGGGGCAGTTAACACCCACAAGTCCCTACTCCCCGTGAATGCAGCTGCCTGAGCCAGCCTCACCTCCTCCCGAGGCCAGTTCTTGGTGCTGTACCCAGTGAAATGCTCCAGCACCATCTTAGCGGCCTCTCATCTCAGAGGATGTGGCCCCAAGTGGCCTGGCAGTGTGCGCAGTTTCACTGTCGAATGTAGACAATCCTAGCTCCCATCCTGGGCTCTGTCCACAGGGTCTAGAGCAGTTTTATTGCAAACAGTGGCCATTTTTATCACCTTATTAGGATCTGTAAAACAAACTAACAAAAAAGTGTGCTGTGACTTTTTCATAAATATACATGTTCAGGCCTTTGAATAATGGTGTTCTATGTGAAATATTAGATATCAAAAATTTAAATGTAAAAAAAAGTCTTAACTTAAAAAAAAACATGTAAATAATTGCCCAAGCCCATTTCAGAACAACTCATACACAAATATACTGATGGCCTTACGTATAGAAGGGCCTAACATTTTTAGACAAATACAAACTTGACATTGCTCAGATTTGGACTAAGTGGATTCCTTCTAGAAATGGAATACTTGAAACTCCATGCATATATTCTTCAGAAATGAAGTTGTTACTTATTGTTACTTACTAACAGCCTAAAGAAAATATGCTTTTCCTTGCTATCTTTAGCTCAAGAGGACATTTTTTAGGACTATCATGTCAATGTCAACCAAGATGACCTAGTTATCAAAGGTGAAGCATTATATCTCATTTTCTCTGGAGGTCTAACTTAAGTGAGTGGACCAGTGATTACAGAAGCAATAGCTAAGTGAATTTCAAAGGCTTCTCTTCCTTCAAGAACCATTCTTGTAGTTTCATCCATATTACATCAAACAGACTAGAGGTCCCCAGACCCTGGGCAATGGCTCCTTGATGAGCAGAGGGCAGGGGGTCCATAAAACCACAGAGACAATGAATGCTGCAGTTATTTTCCAAATGTTATGTAGGTGCTGTTAGGATGAGTAAAATATAAATTAATTTAAGTGTTCCTATTTGACAGTCAAATTTCTGACTGAATAGCTACTAAGTGTCCATCTGGGGTGCTGGGTGGCTATTGATATCCTGAAATGTGTTTTATGTTGCAAAGTTGGGAATCACATGAGAAAAGCTTTTACATCAGGTCTTTACATCAAGTTACCCATTCTTTTACATGCTTACTACAAACTTTAGAACTTCTAGGGTCTTTCCTTTGGCATTATTCACTACTGAGGGAACTTACCCCAAATTAGGTCGTGTTTGTCAGAGGACTTTGCAAACCTCATCATGTCCGTTTCACCCCAAGGATGACTCTTCAGTGAGGTTTTCACTAGGTCTGATTGTACTTGATACTAATTTGCACTTTCTCCTGCCAACACCTTTAAACCACCTCTGGAGTAGTTCAAAGAAATGAGTGCTGAGTTAGTAGCAATGAAGATTAAGAACTAGTATCGAGAGAAAGGCTAGTTATGGGCAATCTCAGAGTATGGTTCCACCTAATGATACCCACTCAGCTTTGTTCAGTTAAATGAGCTAAATTATTTAAACAGATGGACATGACTCTGGCCCAAAGTTCAGCATTGCTGTAAAGTGGCCTTTGGTGCCATTCCCGTGGTCGTGATATGTTGGCCGCCTAAGGATGAGCCATTTCTGCAAACACAGCCGTTCAGGAGCAAAAGCTGGATAGAGAGACGAGGTGTGAGCTGAGCCATGGCGAGGTGGATCTGGGATCATCTCGGAAGAGCCCAGCCCAGAGCAGCCGCGGTGACGTGCTGCAACTGCAGAGGAATGGGAATCACACTCCTCTTCCAGGACATAAAGAGACTTTGCTAGAAGTCTAATGCAATTGAAAATCTACCCAAACATCTTTTTTATTACTTGTCATTATTTTAATGATCCAGGCAGTCATTCTTTTTTTCCCTCATATTTCAAGGTAAAGCATACTTCCAAAACTCTGTTCATATCTGTTAGGCACTAGCCTCTCTCTACAAATGTCCAGTTCCAGACGTGTTTTGTGGGGCTGGAAGGAAGGTTGTCTTGGATATTGATAAACAACAGGATAACAGGAAGCATTTTCCTTCTGGAGTTTCGTCTCTGTCCTCTCAGATGAAGAGCTCCCTGAGGTCCCACCCACTGATCTTTTCTCCTCATCTGGCTTTGAAATGTGTGATCCGCATCGGTGGTATGAAAAATCATGCCCTGTGGAAGGCTGAGATGGAAGATGTCTGTGTCCTGGTGCCTCGTTAAATCAAACAAATGTTCTGAGCAGTAAAACACCCTTGGAGACACTGTGTTTACATGTCTAACTTCTAACAACAAAGGAAACTGGAGTGAGTTAGATTGGAGGTCTGGGCTTCACTGCCAGCAAGGTCAAAGTCATTGCTTTTCTGTATTTCCTGCCACTTCTCCCAACACAGATCCTCCTCATTTCCATTTCCTGAACTCCTCCATCCTTGATCTTCCTAATGGTGGGCCATTTATTCCCACTGAAAGCATCCTTCCAGCCTCCTCAAGGAGGTTTGCTGAGTGCCTGTAACCTGACATCTCCCTGGTTTGTCTCAGAGAGGGACCACACTACCTTCTGCGGTAGCAAGGCTGACCCCTGCGGTCCTTACAAAATCACGGAACGTTTTTATTCTTCTTCAACAGGGATAGGAGAGAACCTGCAACAAATCTAGTTTTTACTATTCCTGCAGAAAGATTTAACCCATTTTTTTCCCTACTTGGAGACAATCCTTATATATAAAGAAAACTGCCAACAGAGTTATGTTCCCTCACCTCAGAATTATAGGATGCAACTTATTCTGTTGCAACGTGTGATGACAGTTCTACGTGTAGTGGGTTCGACTCATACTATAAAGTGGAAAATATATACCCAGAATTGGTACAAATTCTTGCCAAATACCCTTGAGGTTTTATTTATTAGTTAGTTTGCTTATTAGGGATTATATAAAAATAATTTGTTTTCTCACAATTTTAGATCTGTTTTACAGAACAGAGAAATCACCAAGGATGTAAAGTCTGAGATGGAAGAGACGGAAACAGCAAGTAAGTGGCCAGATTCCATTCATAAGTACTTTGGACTTGCTTCAAAAATAACAGCATACCATTTGTCAAAACTGAATAGTGGGAGACTCACCACACCCCTTCCAGCTTCAGCCTCTGTCCTCTGGGCACCCCAGAGTGATGGAGTCTCCCTGGCTCGGGGACTTCTGCTTCCAACTGAGATGGAGTAACAGGGACAGATTTACCCTTCTACCTCAAACACTTAATGAAACAGAAAAAAATATATGAAGTGATTGTTTTCAAAACACAGGGCATCAGACAGAGAAGGACAGCGGTCCCTGAGAAACAAGAAACGATGGAAGTGAGGCCTCCAATTGTCCCCGCTTACTACAGGGAGAGAGTCTTCAGGGTGCAGGAGAGGCAGGGAACCTGCAGAGCCTGGAGAAAAGGCTAAGTAAAGATGCTGGAGCTAAAGTCAGGAAGACGGAGGCGGCAGGAGCTCATGGTGTAGAGCTCACAGCTACAGGGGAGAGGGCTTCACAGAGAGGGAGGTGCAGCCAGATGCAGAGTCCACTTGAACTGGTCAACTTGTGCATGTGAAAAAAATATAGGATGCAAGAAACAACAGGATTAGAGGAAACAGTACCTGGAGTTGACACAGGGTAAGTAACCTCACCAGCCAGTCCAGAAAACTCCATCATTTTGGGGCACTGGGTAGATCTCGCCTCAGTGAAAAGGCAAAAGCTGTCAGAAGTGATAAAGTAACAAAGCCAAAACTATATACTGCCCACAAGGCACACACTTAAAATGTAAAACAAATGAATAAATATAAGTAAAAGTCTGGAAGAAGATAAACCTGGTTGATACCATCCAGAAGCAACTGGGGTGGCTATATTAATATCAAACAAAGTCCGTTTTAGAAGAAAAAAAATCAGAGAGGGTGATTTCCTAATGGTAAAGGGTCAAATGATCAAAATGATATAAAATCTTAAATGCTTATGCACTTAATAACAGAGCCTCAACATACATGAAGCAAAAACGAATAAAAGTGCAGAAAGAAATGGACAAGTCCAAGATTCTACTTGGAGGTTTTGATATGCATCTCAATAATACAGAACAGAGAGAAAATCAGGAAGGCACTGGAAGACTTGAACAATACTATCAACCAAATCAACCTATTTGATAGTTATAGAAAGTGAAACCCCGAAACAGCAGAATATACATTCTTTTTAAGGGTGCACAGAATATTTACCAAGATAGACCATTTCTCATCTATAAAAGAACTAAATAAATTAAAATGGACTCATATCATAGAAGGTATTTTTCTGAATACATAGAGTTAAATTAGGAATCAATAAAGAAACCCATCTGGAAAATCATCAGCTATTCAGAAAATAAATTAACACACTTATAAATAACCAATTGCAAAAAAGAAATAAAAAGAATATTAAAAGTTTTTTATTGATGTATAATTGACATATGACATCCTATTAGCTTCAGGTGTACGTCATAGTGATTTGGCATTATTAAATGGTCCCCACAATAAGGCTAGCTTCCATCTGTCACCGTATAGTTATTATAATATTGTTGACTACATTCCTTATAGTATATATTACATTTCCACAACTTATTTATTTTATAATTGGTAGTTTGTACCTCTTAATCCTCTTCACCTATTTCACCCACCCTCCAACCCCTCCCCACTCTGGTAAACAACAGTTTGCTTCCTGTATCTATGAATCTGTTTTTATTTTTTGTTCATTTGTTTTGGTTTTTAGATTCCACATATAAGTGGAATCATACAGTATCTGTCTTTCTCTATCTGACTTATTTTGCTTAGCATATGCCCTCTGGTACATCCACATTGACACAAATAGCAAGATTACATTCCTGTTTATGGCTGAGTACTATTCCAGTGTATGTATGTACATTTTTAACTATCCATCAATGGACACTTAGGTTGCTTCCATATTTTGGCTATTGTAAATAATGCTTCAGTGAACACAAAACTGCATATATCTCTTTGAATTTGCTTTCATTTTCTTTGGATAAACACCCAGAAGTAGAAGGCAGGATCATGTGGTAGTTCTATTTTTAATTTTCTGAGAAACCTTCATACTGTTTTCCATTGTGGCTGCACCAATTGACATTCCCAGCAGTGTACAAAACTTATCTTACACCATATATAAAAATGAACTCAAAAGGTTTTAAGACTTGAATGTAAGACCTGAAACCATAAAACTCCTAAAGAAAACAGGTAGTAAGCTCTTTAACACAGGTCTTAGTAATTATTTTTTTGGACCCATCTCCCCAGGCAAGAGTGACAAAAGCTAAAATAAGCATATGGGGATTAAATTAAAGTAAAAATCTTTGCATAAGGAAGGAAACCATCAACAAAATGAAAAAGGAACCTACTGAATGGGAGGAGATATTTTCAATCACACGTCCAATATGGGGTTAATCCAAAATACATAAAAAATTTATACAACTTAATATCAAGAAAACAAACAATCTGATTATAACGTGGGCAGAGGACTTGAATGGACATTTTTCCAAAGAAGACATAGAGATGCTCAGCAGGCACATGAAAAGATGTTCAGCATCATTAAGCATCAAGAAAATGCAAATCAAAACCACAGAGAGATATTACCTCACACCTGGCAGGTTGGCTATTACCAGAAAGACAAAAATTTATAAATATTGACTAGGAAGTGGAGAAAAGGGAACCCTGGTGGGAATATAAGTTGGTCCAGCCACTATAGAAAGGGTTTTTAATTGAATAAAAACAAAATCATAGCACATCAAAATTTGGGGAAATGCAAAAAAAAGCAATACTTAGAGAAAAACAACACTAACAACATATATTAGAAAAGAGGTATTTCTACCTTCTACCTTTAGAAACTAGAGAAAGCAGAACAAATTAAGTTCAAAGCAAGCAGAAATCAGGAATAGTTAAGATCAGAGCAGAAATCAATGAAAACAGGAAAAACAATATGGAATATCAATGAAATGAAAAGTTGATTCTTTAACAAGATAAATGAAGTTGATAAACTTCTGGCCAATAAGAGAGAGAGCGGAGACACAAATTATTAATGTCAGGAATTAGAGAGCGCCACTACAGAAACTACAGATACTGAGAAAAAGTATGAGCGAATATTATGAATAACTTTATGCCAGTACATTTGATAGCATAGATGAAATGGAAAAACTCCTTGAAAGACACAAATTACCAAAGTTCACTAAAAAATAAAAATAAAAATAAAGATAAACTGATAAGTCCTATCCCTTTTAAATAAATTGGATTTTTAGTTAAAAACCTCACAAAGGAAAGGAAACTACAGACCCTGCTGGTTTCACTGGTAAATTATATCAAATATTTAAGGAGAAAATAATAATAGCTCTTCAAAAACTCTTCCTGAAAATTAGAGAAATGAATACTTTCAGACTCATCCCATGAGGCTAACACTACACTGATATTAAAACCTGACAAAGACATTAGAGGAAAAGAAATCTATAGACAAAAGTCCTTCATAAACATAAATACAAAAATGTCTAACAAAATTTTAGCAAATCAAACCTGGAACTATATAAGCGATATATGTTTTTTTAAATAATCGCCACTATCACCAAGTGACTTTTACCACAAGAATAACATTGGTTTGACATCCAAAAATCTTTCTATTAATTTCACCATATTAACAAACTAATAAAGAGAAAGCATGATAATCTGAATAAGTGCAAAAAACATACTAGAAAACATCTCACATCTAATATAGAAGAGAACTTTCTCAACTTGACAAAGGGCATCTAGGAAAATAGAACAGTTGATGCCACACTTAATGGTGAGAGATTGAGCACTTTCTCCCTAAGATCAGGAACAAGACACCACTTTTATTCAACATTGTTCTAGCCAGTGTAATAAGGTAAGAAAAAGAAATGGAAAGCACCCAGATGGGAAAGAAAGATGGTCATGTCTGCAGAAAATCAGAGGAAATAATACACAAAAAGCTACTAGAAGCAATAAGTGAGTTTAGGAAGGCTGCAAAGGTACAAATAAATATGCAAAACTCAGCTGTATTTCTTTATACTATAAAAAACAATTGAAAAATTGAACTCAGTTTAAGAAATCATTTACAATTGCATCCAAATATTAAATATTTAGGATATATATGACAAAACATGTGCAAGACCTGTACACTAAAAGCTACAAAGCATTGCGAAGAGAAATTTTAAAAGACCCAAATAAGGGGAGAGATCTACTCTGATCATGACTTGGAAGACTCTGCATAATTAAGACATCAATTTTCCCCAATTTGATCAATGCAATTCCAGTGAAATTCCATCAGGATTTTTCATAAAAATTCACAAGATGATTGTAAAAAGATGATGACATTCAAAGGACCTAGGATTGCTAAAATACTTGGAAATTGAGGAGCAAAGTGGAGGACTTACACTATTTCTAACAAGCCTTATTACAGCAGAACAATGATTAAAACTGTGGTATTGTTGAAAATGTAAACATACAGAACAGAGACTTAGGAAATCCAGAAACAGGCCCATGTATGTATGGACAACTGATTTTGAAAAAGGTGCAAAGGCAGTGGGGAAAGGAGAGTCTTCTACAAATGGTGCTGGAACAATGGATATCCAAAGAGCATTAAATTATGCTTCATAACCATATGTAAGAATTCAAATTGGCTTATAGATTTAAATGTAACATCTAAAAAGTATAAAACATCTACAAGAAACTTAGAGACAAATCTTTCTGACCTTGGGTTAGGCAATGATTTCTTATTTATAACACCTGAAGTACAAGACATAAAAGAATAAATTGACAGATTAGACTTCATCAACATTTAAAACTTGCTTTTCAATAGATGCTGTCGCTGATCAGTGGTGCTTGTTCGCTCCAGAGCACTCTGTGTTGTGTAGACTGTCTCTGCTTCAGAACGGCCCAAGACACATCACTGTCTGGGATCAGCAAGACTATGAGGTGCGGAATGTGCAACAGATGACAGAGATGTGGTCAGAACTTGAGCCTAGGAAGTCTCATCCCCCAAGGAAGAGCCACGTTAAGTAACCAAGAAATAACCAATTTGTGAAAACTTTTCCAGCTGAGGATTCCGAGTGCAACAAAACCAAACCTTCTTCACCCTACTTTGCCAGTGCTTCCTTTTTTTTATTCCGAAAAGCGATAAAGACCAGGGGTTTCTCTCCCCCCAGAGATTTACTCTCCCTCTTGCTGGCATTGCTGGTCCTCTGATACTTCTTTCTAGGCGTTAACCCCGTGATGAGGATTGAAAGTCACAGTTCATAATACATGATAAAAAGATTTGACAAGGGTGACTCCAGCTCAGCATTGCATTTCGTCTCTTGGGACCCTTTCCCAGAAGTCTGTGTTCTGAGAAGGTGAGCACCCCCCCACCCCCCATCATACCAGGCTGCTCTGGTCATGGGCCTCCTGCTGCAGGGGAAAGGAGCATGCCTCTGGGCCACCTGGCTGGCTCCACCACTCAGGAGCTCTGTGTTCCTGGGCAAGGTTTCCAACCTCTCTGTGTCTGGACTTCCTCTCCTAAAACAGGAAGAATACTAGTAATGCCTGCCCTGTTGTTTCAAGAATTGAGTTCGTGTTCGTATAGGGCTTAGCCTAGTTCCTGGCACACAGTAAGCCCCACATAGGTGTTTGTGGAACACAACACATAATTTTTAGCGGCTGCCTTGAAGCAAACACACGGCAGAAGCATTCCTCTGCATCCTAATTGGTCCAGCACCTTTCAGCTGTTGTTTCTCTTCCAAAGCTCCACAAAGCTGATGTGTCTTGTGGAAATTTACTGTGTCTTAGTGAAACAGCCCCTGTGGCAATAAGCCTGCCAGCTTCAAGTGGGAGTGGTATTCGGCTGTGCAATGGCATCTGTTTCATTTGCAGGGAGAAGGGTCTCTAATAAATGGCCCAATTTCACCCCAATGTCAAAACTTCTAATTAAGGGGGTTGAGCATTCTGTGCCAATGTTTACAAAGTTACCAAATTTGAAAATGTGTTGAGGAAATGGGCAAAAATACAGGAAATAAGGGAAAAACATCACCATCCCCTACAATTATTTGCTGCCTTCACACTGTATTCGTCCATTTCTCCACACACTGGAGACTTTTCTGGCCCAGACAGCAGCTTCCCCTGAAGGAAGGACGAGCCTGGGCTGTGGAGAGACAGCAAAGAGAAGCGCAGGGATTCTGAACTTTCCATATATAGACATCATCTTCAAAAATGGTTAAGTATTTCAGAGCACAAAATAGAAAAAGAAAGGCTTTTAGGCACAGCAAAATACTAAAAATGTTCAGGAACTTCTATGTAGCAGGCACTGCAATCAGTTCTGCAGGTGAGAAGAACAGACTTGAGCCTCTGACGGGAGCCAGGGCACATCAGGCCTGCACAGCCGGGCACCAGCTACCTGCCAGCATCTCCTGCAACTTGTTCGGTCCAGGGGAGAAGGTCATCTCTCATCTGCCACTGGTCCCTTAAGACAATTATGATGAAAGCAGACAAACAACCGTCCTGCCAACTCCAGGATGCATGAAGCTTCTGCTCAAACAAGAGGACAACATGTTCAGTGGGAGGTGAACCTCAAAGCAATGGGCTTTGGTTGCAGCTCTTGCTGCCCCAACGAGGCTTTGGTTCATGTAACTGCCCTCCTGTGGGTGCTGCTCAAAGCCAAGAAACATGTGTCCCAATTCCAGCTTCCAACACAAACTTCCTTAGCTCTGTCTTCTCCCAGACAAACATTCTTGCCTCTGCAGATGCAAGCCTCGTGGTCCTGAGCCTTCTCCTTCAGGGGAATCACTCAAAGAACACACAGGGCCAGGCCTTTCTGGCTTGCCAGTTAAATCAGGGTCTTAGTGTGTCTATCATGGAGCTGGTGACCATCCTGTTTCCTAAAAAGTGCCGTTAGTTCAATGGCAGCCGCTCTCTCAGCCACCACTGCTGGGTTAGGGGCTTTATCTGGGATCTGTGCAGATGCTGTGGACACCTTCCCACAAACCGGGGACACTGACATGCTGGACTGCTTCCAAGAACCAGCAGCAAGCCCTTCACTGGAAAGGAGGGGGGAATCAATAGATACAGAATTTAAGATTATGACGTCAAATATATTGCTTCTCTCTGTGCAGTAAACCATTTCCAACTGGCTTTTATTAGCAGTATACTATAAAAAAGTATGTTGGGCTTGCATGATTAAAGATAGCGGTGTGAGAGGAAAGACAGAGGCTTCCTCCTAAAACTGGATACAATTAGAAAAGTTAATTGGTGCAACTAATCCTGAGAGAGCAACAGGAAAGAGGACGCGTCAGACTGTACACACCTGGAGAAAAGAGCAGACCTCAGCGAACGGGGTAACGTGCCAGAGCTGTGGCTCCGCGGGACCCGAGCCCCTCCCCCACCCCAGCTCACTGGCGGGAGGAAGAGAAACAGAGCAAGGAGGGAGTGGAAGGCTTGGGACTGCTGAATACCTAGCTCCGGAGATCTTCTCTGGGAACACAAACCTACGTTTCATGGTGCTTTCATGAGACTCGCATGACTACCAGGTTGAAAAGTTAAGACAAGCAGAGTTACTGGGGAGACTGGGATTCTGGTTGCTTGTGGAAAGCAGGGATCCATATCTGGCTGCTCTGGAATAAAAACATATCTGTGTGACCGGCCCACTGACTCAGGCAGTGGACACAGGCACAGCAGCCAGGAGGCGGAGAACAGCTCTTTCCTACCCCCAGGCACCAGTACCGCTCCCCTGTGACCTGCGACATTGCTTCAGGGGCTGAGGAGCTCCAGAGACTACAGCTTCTGGACACTAGAGGGCGCCATATACAAACATGAAATGCCAAAGGAACCTTGTCCAGAGTAAAATTATTAATACAACTCCCAAGAAAGATTTAAATGATATGGACCTCGTGACTCTTCCTGAAAGGGAGTTCGAAATAAAAATCATCAATATTCTAATGGAGGTACAGAAAGACATCCAAGAACTCAGGAATGAATTCAGGTCGGAGATCCAATCATTGAAGAACACGATGGAGGGTAATAAAAGCAGGTTGGATATGGTGGAGGAGACAATAAATGAAATAGAAACCAGAGAAGAGGAATACAAAGAAGCTGAGGCATAGAGAGAAAAAAGGATCTCTAAAATGAAAGAATATTGAGAGAACAGTGTGACCAATCCAAACAGAATAATATTTGCATTATACGGATACCAGAAGAAGAAGAGAGAGAGAGAGAAAGGGATAGAAAGTGTCTTTGAGGAGGTAGATGCTGAAAACTTCCCCAATCTGGGGAAGGACATAGTCTCTCAGGCCATGGAGATCCACAGGTCCCCCAACACAAGGGACCCAAGGAAGACAACACCAAGACACATAGTAATTAAAATGGGAAAGATCAAGTATAAGGACAGACTTTTTTTTTTTCTGAGAGGGCATCTCTCATATTTATTGATCAAATGGTTGTTAACAACAATAAAATTCTGTATAGGGGAGTCAATGCTCAATGCACAATCATTAATCCATCTCAAGCCTAATTCTCGTCAGTCTCCAATCTTCTGAAGCATAACGAACAAGTTCTTACATGGTGAACGAATTCTTACATAGTGAATAAGTTCTTACATGGTGAACAGTACAAGGGCAGTCATCACAGAAACTTTTGGTTTTGATCATGCATTATGAATTATAAACAATCAGGTCAAATATGAATATTCGTTTGATTTTTATACTTGATTTATATGTGGATCCCACATTTCTCCCTTTATTATTATTATTATTTTTATTTTTAATAAAATGCTGAAGTGGTAGGTAGATGCAAGATAAAGGTAGTAAACATAGTTTAGTGTTGTAAGAGAGCAATTGTAGATGATCAGGTGTGTGCCTGTAGACTATGTGTTAATCCGAGCTAGACAAGGGCAATAAAACATCCACGGATGCAGAAGATTTCTCTCAAAACAGGGGGGTAAGGTTCTAAGCTTCACCTCTGTTGATCCCCAATTTCTCACCTGATGGCCCCCCTGCGACTGTGCCTGTCTTAGGTTGTTCCTCCCTTGAGGAATCTTACCTGTCTCTGGCTAACCAGTCATCTTCCGGGGCCATACAGGGAGATGTAAAGTTGGTAAGTGAGAGAGAAGCCATATTGTTTGAAAAGGTTAGCTTTGTAGTTCTGTGCAGATTTATGCCCTGTGGCTTCCATGCCCAGCACTTGTCTCGAGGTATCTTTACCACCTGGAGGAATTATGATGCTCAGTAAATTCGATATGAGGCATGAATTCTATTTAAGGGTTGTAATTAGGAAGGAAGAAGAAAAGCTATAGAGGTAGCATATGGAAGAAAACATAGGAGGATTGATTATTTCTTTGACATATCTTCTTGTAGAGTACCTTAAGCATGTATAGGTTTTAAACTACTAACTAACTTGCGCACACATATTAACATAATAGGAATATGGTGACATAAACTAAGCAAATCTATAATTACCGTCCATCTCCAGTGAAGCCAAGAAAACCAGTTAGGCACCGTAGGCATTTGTGAGAATTTGTCTATGATATGATGGTTATTGTCCAACTGTACTTGAACAGTCTGAGAGAAATCAGACAAATTAAAGCAACCCATTTCTGGGATCTGTTCACATCCCATATGTTCTTTTAACCGTAGATAGTCTATAGTCGTAAGATTTTGGAGCGCTACAACTTGCACCCCTCCCAACTCCTGGTTGAGTTCCAACAGTACAGATCCACTCAAATTCGTTGTCTCACTGTATGCACATGCCAGCCTAGACATCTCCCTCCTCATTCCAGTGGCAAGTCCAGGAAACGGTGGGATGGACGCAGCCTCAACTGCAGCATTGCCCAGATCCCTGTGGAGGCTTTTTGATGATCATCCCCTGGCACGAGTCCTCCAGAGAGTGCTGATACCGGAAGCTCCTCCTCATATCATATCTTAGTTCATTTTCTGGGTAGCCAAGCTAGGCCTTGATCTTCTGCATAAAAACAAACAGACCCTTTGCCCACACTTTGACATGCCCTCTATACCACTGTGTAGAACTCATTGGAGGTCAGCACACAGAAACTGCTTTTTTTTTTTTAATAAGAGAAAGGAATATTATCAGAAAAAAGTACCTCCATAGCCGATCATCTGACACCCTTTAAGTGATCAAAATTAAGGATATTTAAAGCATGTGTTAATTTTTGATTTATCAATAGTTTTATCCTATCAAGGAGTAATCCCCCTTTTCTTTCTTTCTCTCTTTTTTTTCCTTTTTTTTAAATCTTTAATCTACACTTACATGAAGAATACTATGTTTACTATGCTCTCCCCTATACCAAGTCCCCCCTAAAAACCACATTACAGTCACTGTCCATCAGCATAGCAAAATGTTGTAGAATCACTACTTGTCCTCTCTGTGTTGTACAGCCCTCCCTCCCCTTTCTCCCTCCCCCCCATGCATGCTAATCTTAATACCCCCTTTCTTCATCCCCCACCTTATCCCTCCCTGCCCACCCATCCTCCCCAGTTCCTTTCCCTTTGGTACCTGTTAGTCCATTTTTGGGTTCTGTAATTCCGCTGCTGTTTTGTTCCTTCAGTTTTTCCTTTGTTCTTATACTCCTCAGATGAGTGAAATTATTTGGTATTTCTCCTTCTCTGCTTGGCTTATTTCACTGAGCATAATACTCTCCAGCTCCATCCATGTTGCTGCAAATGGTAGGATTTTTCCCTTTTCTTATGGCTGAGTAGTATTCCATTGTGTATATATATATATACCACATCTTCTTTATCCATTCATCTACCAATGGACATTTAGGTTGCTTCCAATTTTTGGCTATTGTAAATAGTGCTACGATAAACATAGGGGTGCATCTGTCTTTCTCAAACTTGATTGCTGCATTCTTAGGGTAAATTCCTAGGAGTGGAATTCCTGGGTCAAATGGTAGGTCTGTTTTGAGCATTTTGATGAACCTCCATACTGCTTTCCACAATGGTTGGACTAATTTACATTCCCACCAGCAGTGTAGGAGGGTTCCCCTTTCTCCACAGCCTCACCAACATTTGTTGTTGTTTGTCTTTTGGATGGCAGCCATCCTTACTGGTATGAGGTGATACCTTATGGTAGTTTTAATTTGCATTTCTCTGATAATTAGTGATGTGGAGCATCTTTTCATGTATCTGTTGGCCATCTGTATTTCTTCTTTAGACAACTGTCTGTTCAGTTCCTCTGCCCATTTTTTAATTGGGTTATTTGTTTTTTGGTTGTTGAGGCATGTGAGCTCTTTATATATTCTGGACGTCAAGCCTTTATCAGATCTGTCATTTTCAAATATATTCTCCCATACTGTAGGGTTCCTTTTTGTTCTATTGATGGTGTCTTTCACTGTACAGAAGCTTTTCAGCTTAATGTAGTCCCACTTGCTCATTTTTGCTGTTGTTTTCCTTGCCCGGGGAGATATGCTCAAGAAGAGGTCACTCACGTTTATGTCTAAGAGGTTTTTGCCTATGTTTTTTTCCAAGAGTTTAATGGTTTCATGACTTATGTTCAGGTCTTTGATCCATTTTGAGTTTACTTTTGTATATGGGGTTAGACAATGATCCAGTTTCGTTCTCCTACATGTAGCTGTCCAGTTTTGCCAGCACCATCTGTTGAAGAGACTGTCATTTCCCCATTGTATGTCCATGGCTCCTTTATCAAATATTAATTGACCATATATGTTTGGGTTAATGTCTGGAGTCTCTAATCTGTTCCACTGGTCTGTGGCTCTGTTCTTGTGCCAGTACCAAACTGTCTTGATTACTATGGCTTTGTAGTAGAGCTTGAAGTTGGGGAGTGAGATCTCCCCTACTTTATTCTTCTTTTTCAAGATTGCTTTGGCTATTCGGCGTCTTTGGTGTTTCCATATGAATTTTTGAATTATTTGCTCCAGTTCACTGAAGAATGTTGCTGGTAATTTGAGAGGGATTGCATCAAATCTGTATATTGCTTTGGGCAGGATGGCCATTTTGACGATATTAATTCTTCCTAGCCATGAGCATGGGATGAGTTTCCATTTGTTAGTGTCCCCTTTAATTTCTCTTAAGAGTGACTTGTAGTTTTCAGGGTATAGGCCTTTCACTTCTTTGGTTAGGTTTATTCCTAGGTATTTTATTCTTTTTGATGCAATTGTGAATGGAATTGTTTTCCTGATTTCTCTTTCTATTGGCTCATTGTTAGTGTATAGGAAAGCTACAGATTTCTGTGTGTTAATTTTGTATCCTGCAACTTTGCTGTATTCCGATATCAGTTCTAGTAGTTTTGGAGTGGAGTCTTTAGGGTTTTTTATGTACAGTATCATATCATCTGCAAATAGTGACAGTTTAACTTCTTCTTTACCAATCTGGATTCCTTGTATTTCTTTGTTTTGTCTGATTTCTGTGGCTGAAATGGCAATAAGTACATACCTATTGATAATCACCCTAAATGTAAATGGACTGAATGCACCAATAAAAAGACATAGAGTTGCTGAATGGACAAAAAAACAAGACCCATCTATATGCTGCTTACAAGAGACTCACCTCAAACCCAAAGACATGCACAGGCTAAAAGTCAAGGGATGGAAAAAGAAATTTCATGCAAACAATAGGGAGAAAAAAGCAGGTGTTGCAGTACTAGTATCAGACAAAGTAGACTTCAAAACAAAGAAAGTAACAAGAGATAAAGAAGGACATTACATAATGATAAAGTGCTCAGTCCAACAAGAGGATATAACCATTCTAAATATATATGCACCCAACACAGGAGCACCAGCATATGTGAAACAAATACTAACAGAACTAAAGAGGGAAATAGACTGTAATGCATTCATTCATTTTAGGAGAATTCAACACACCATTCACTCCAAAGGACAGATCCACCAGACAGAAAATAAGTAAGGACACAGAGGCACTGAACAACACACTAGAACAGATGGACCTAATAGACATCTATAGAACTCTACACCCCAAAGCAACAGGATACACATTCTTCTCAAGTGCACATGGAACATTCTCCAGAATAGACCACATACTAGGCCACAAAAAGAACCTCAGTAAACTCAAAAAGATTGAAATTCTACCAACCAACTTTTCAGACAACAAAGGTATAAAACTAGAAATAAATTGTACAAAGAAAGCAAAAAGTCTCACAAACACATGGAGGCTTAACAACATGCTTCTAAATAATCAATGTATCAATGACCAAATTAAAATGGAGATCCAGCAATATATGAAAGTAAATGACAACAACAACACAAAGCCCCAACTTCTGTGGGATGCAGCGAAAGCAGTCTTAAGAGGAACGTATATAAGCAATCCAGGCATATTTAAAGAAGGAAGAACAAACCTAAATGAATAGTCTAACGTCACAATTATCAAAATAGGAAAAAGAAGAACAAATGGGGCCTAAGGTCAGCAGACGGAGGGACATAATAAAGATCAGAGAAGAAATAAACAAAATTGAGAAGAATAAAACAATAGGAAAAATCAATGAAACCAAGAGCTGGTTCTTTGAGAAAACAAACAAAATAGATAAGCCACTAGCCAGACTTATTAAGAGAAAAAGAGAATCAACACACATCAACAGAATCAGAAACAAGAAAGGAAAAATCACGACGGACCCCACAGAAATACAAAGAATTATTAGAGACTACTATGAAAACAATATATGCTAAGAAGCTGGAAAACCTAGAAGAAATGGACAACTTCTTAGAAAAATACAACCGTCCAAGACTGACCAAGGAAGAAACACAAAATCTAGACAAACCAATTACCAGCAAAGAAATTGAAGCAGTAATCAAAAAACTACCCAAGAACAAAACCCCCAGGCCATATGGATTTACCTCGGAACTTTATCAGACATACAGAGAAGATATAATACCTATTCTCCTTAAAGTTTTCCAAAAACTAGAAGAGGAGGGAATACTCCCAAACTCATTCTATGAAGCCAACATCACCCTAATACCAAAACCAGGCAAAGACCCCACCAAAAAAGAAAATTACAGACCAATTCCCTGATGAATATAGATACAAAAATGCTCAATAAAATATTAGCAAACTGAATTCAAAAATATACCAAAAGGATCATACACCACGACCAAGTGGGATTCATCCCAGGGATGCAAGGATGGTACAACAACCGAAAATCCATCAACATCATCCACCACATCAACAAAAAGAAAGACAAAAAGCATATGATCATCTCCATAGATACTGAAAAAGCATTAGACAAAATTCAACATCTATTCATGATAAAAACTCTCAGCAAAATGGGTATAGAGGGAAAATACCTCAACATAATAAAGGCCATATATGATAAACCCACAGCCAATATCATACTGAACAGCAAGAAGCTGAAAGCTTTTCCTCTGAGATCGGTAACAAGACAGGGATGCCCACTCTCCCTACTGTTATTCAACGTGGTACTGGAGGTCCTAGCCATGGCAACTGGACAAAACAAAGAAATACAAGGAATCCAGATTGGTGAAGAAGAAGTTAAACTGTCACTATTTGCAGATGACATGATATTGTACGTAAAAAACCCTAAAGACTCCACTCCAAAACTACTAGAACTGATATCGGAATACAGCAAAGTTGCAGGATACAAAATTAACACACAGAAATCTGTGGCTTTCCTATACACTAACAATGAGCCAATAGAAAGAGAAATCAGGAAAACAATTCCATTCACAATTGCATCAAAAAGAATAAAATACCTAGGAATAAACCTAACCAAAGAAGTGAAAGACCTATACCCTGAAAACTACAAGTCACTCTTAAGAGAAATTAAAGGGGACACTAACAAATGGAAACTCATCCCATGCTCTTGGTTAGGAAGAATTAATATCATCAAAATGGCAATACTGCCAAAAGCAATATACAGATTCGATGCAATCCCTATCAAATTACCAACAGCATTCTTCAATGAACTGGAACAAATAGTTCAAAAATTCATACGGAAACACCAAAGACTCCAAATAGCCAAAGCAATCCTGAGAAAGAAGAATAAAGTAGGGGAGATCTCACTCTCCAACTTCAAGCTCTCTTACAAAGCCATAGTAATCAAGACAATTTGGTACTGGCACAAGAACAGAGCCACAGACCAGTGGAACAGATTAGAGACTCCAGACATTAACCCAAACATATATGGTCAATTAATATTCGATAAAGGAGCCATGGACATACAATGGGGAAATGACAGTCTCTTCAACAAATGGTGCTGGCAGAACTGGACAGCTACATGTAAGAGAATGAAACTGGATCACTGTCTAACCCCATACACAAAAGTAAATTCAAAATGGATCCAAGACCTGAATGTAAGTCATGAAACCATAAAACTCTTAGAAAAAAATATAGGCAAAAATCTCTTGGACATAAACATTAGCGACTTCTTCATGAACATATCTCCCCGGGCAAGGAAAACAAAAGCAAAAATGAACAAGTGGGACTACATCAAGCTGAAAAGAAAAGCTTCTGTACAGCAAAGGACACCATCAATAGAACAAAAAGGTACCCTATAGTATACGAGAACATATTTGTAAATGACAGATCCGATAAAGGCTTGACATCCAAAATATATAAAGAGCCCACACACCTCAACAAACAAAAAGCAAATAATCCAATTAAAAAATGGGCAGAGGAGCTGAACAGACAGTTCTCCAAAGAAGAAATTCAGATGGCCAACAGACACATGAAAAGATGCTCCACATCGCTAGTTATCAGAGAAATGCAAATTAAAACCACAATGAAATATCACCTCACACCACTAAGGATGGCTGCCATCCAAAAGACAAACAACAACAAATGTTGGTGAGGCTGTGGAGAAAGGGGAACCCTCCTACACTGCTGGTGGGAATGTAAATTAGTTCAACCATTGTGGAAAGCAGTATGGAGGTTCCTCTGAGAGCTCAAAATAGACTTACCATTTGACCCAGGAATTCCACTTCTAGGAATTTACCCTAAGAATACAGCACTCCAGTTTGAAAAAGACAGATGCACCCCTATGTTTATTGCAGCACTATTTACAATAGCCAAGAAATGGAAGCAACCTACGTGTCCATCAGTAGATGAATAAAGAAGATGTGGTACATATACACAATGGAATACTACTCAGCCATAAGAAGAGGGCAAATCCTACAATTTGCAACAACATGGATGGAGCTAGAGGGTATTATGCTCAGTGAAATAAGCCAAGTGGAAAAAGACAAATACCAAATAATTTCACTCATCTGTGGAGTATAAGAACAAAGGAAAAACTGAAGGAACAAAACAGCAGCAGAATCACAGAACCCAAGAATGGACTAACAGTTACCAAAGGGAAAGAGACTGGGGAGAATGGGAGGGTAGGGAGGGATAAGGGTGGGGAAGAAGAAAGGGGGTATTATGATTAGCATGTATAAGGTGGGTGGTGGGGGAAAGGGGAGGGCTGTGCAACACAGAGAAGACGAGTAGTGATTCTACAACATCTTACTACGCAGATGGAGAGTGACTGTAATGGGGTTTGTCGGGGGGACTTGGGGTACAGGAAAGCCTAGTAAACATAATGTTCTTCATGTAATTGTAGATTAATGATAACAAAATAAAAAAAATAAAAAATAAATAAAAATTTTAAAAAAGTATGTTCGCATGAGATCAGTATTTTAAAACTTAGATTGCTTCATCCATTATCGAAAGTATAACAATGACAGAAAACCAAAAGGGCCACAGCTTTGTTAGAGAAATGAATTCTCCCTATTAACATGTAATCACCATTCAAGAGATAATCATGATTTGTATACAAGATATATATTTACTTTTGCCTTTTCTCGTTTAACCCCTATAGTTATTCAGTGAGTTACATGACATGTATGATTATCTTCACCCTGTGAAGGTGACTTGCCTGAAGCCACATGATGATGCCATGCCCAAAACTAACAGAAAAATGTGGTCTCCTCCGTCCTGCTCCAGGACTGCATCCATATGGGCCTGGCAGGCTTCCCCCTGCCCTGCATCAGGCCCATCCTTGCCGGGGTGATGTAGGGGCTCTTGATCTTCATCCTCACCACTCCCACCACAACCCCACCTCAGGGAAGACAACCTTTTAGCGAGAAGTGCATCAGAGCTTTGCACTTCTCTCCCTATGTCTGCATAGAGGTTGTGGAGACCCAGGGCAGACCTCAATAGCCGAAGGGCCAACAGGACCAGCATTGCACCACAGCAGGGGCTCACTGGGAAAGGAGCAGAAGGGGAAGGGGGCAGTGACACGAGAGAGGAGCAGGTCTGCAGGTGTTCTGTGAGGAGGCCTAACGCTGACCCCAGGGCAGCTGACTGAAGCGACTCCACCACCCCAGATGCTGTGTGAGTCCTAGGCCACTTCAGCAAGACTGGGCCTCTAAACCCTCTACCACTGTGAGGACCATTTCCCCACTAGGCCCTCCTCTGGGGGAGAGGAACTGTTTCAATGGCCAACAGGAAGGAACAAAAGCTTTATAAGCCTTTTGTACTCAAGCTTAGTCGGGGCCTCTGCCAGGTATAAACTAAAGATAACGATATGTGAGTGGGGGTGCCTCCCTCCGTGGAATCAGTATGATCCTCAGAAGTGAATTCTGTCAACTTTCTTACACCACTGTTAATATGGTCCTCTGATAATAAAAAATAAACTTTTAAGCATGTAATACACTTTAGAATAAGGTTGTAAATACACGACCTTTTCCTGGAAAAATCTCAATAATACTTCAAAATAACTAAATAACAGCAGTGCACTCTAGCCAAGGTTGTTTTCTGGTCTGGCACAATCATGTAAAGATCAAATTACTGGAAGAAGCCCTCACCTACCCTTCACTTCTTGCCTACATGAGGGTCACATACAGACAGTGTTCAGACTGTCACTGGGCCCTGCAATGTTTAGAAATGGCCAGACCGATGATGTGGGATGAGGAGAGGTAGCATTGAGAAGGGAGGCCACATGCGCCACAGCTTCTAGCCATCAGCAAGGTGAGTGAGGGGCATGGTGCCGACATCTGAAGGTGCAGCCAATCAAACTGCAGAATCCCAGAACCCTGGTGGTTCTCCAACATCTTCACCAGCAGAATCCTCTCCTCAATGGAACTCTGGCATGGAACCCCTACCAGGGGCTGCCTTTGGCCAATGTAGGGAGAAAGCTGAAAATGCACCCTCCCCACACACACACCTTCTCCTAGTTCCAATGGCCTCTCTAGCACTGGGGTCAAAATTTGAAAAGCATTAATCCAATCCAACTCT
The DNA here is from genome assembly GCF_040802235.1 of Manis javanica. NCBI lineage: Eukaryota > Metazoa > Chordata > Mammalia > Pholidota > Manidae > Manis > Manis javanica. The sequence goes on from NC_133168.1 coordinate 73,460,275, forward strand.
ATGCTTTTACGGATTCGAAAGCTGGGCCTAAAACAGCTAACTGACATGACAATGGTCCTTTGAGTAGTCAAGTGACAACACTAGAGCTGCTGTCCTGAACTCGAGGCTTTAGGCAGAGACACTAAAAAAGTCTAGACCCTGGTGCTGCAGAGCCTGGAGCTGATTCCTCAGGCCACTTCCTAGCTGTGCAACTTTGGACAAGGTCCTTAGACACTCGGAGCCTCCATTTCCGCATTGGTAAAACAGGGGTGATGGTAATGGCACAGCTGCCTCAGATGGTTGTTGTGAGGCTGGAATGGGTCAGAGTGTAAAGCACGGAGAACAGTGCCTGCATAGACAGAGCACCACCCAGGTGTTCGCTGTTGCTGCCTATGAACCAGTTTCCTGGGTCGGAAGCTTGGGGACAGTAACTTCTGACAGGGCTTTCTCTATCACACTGCACTCCAAGGCCTCTTTGAAGCATTCCCAGATGACATGGTAGAATTAATCATATTTCCTCTTTACTCCATGTGGTAGAGGTTACCATTATCGTTGCTTTAATTATCTACGGCTCCATGACAAACCACCGCCAAACCGCAGCCATCTCTCTGCCTCTAGGAACTGGGAGGGACTTAGAGGAGATGGTTCACCCTCCCTCACACGGTGTCAGCTGGGTGGCTCGGTTCCCATCCACCTGGCCTCTCTTTCCTGGTGGCTGGCTTCGCAGAAGATGCACATGAAAGCAGGGGGACCTCTTTCTGGGCTCAGAGGTAGTATGTCATCATTTCCGCTGCATCCGGGTGGTCAAACAGGTTTCTGAGAAGCCTGATTCAGGGGACGGAAATTGTTGCCAGTCATGGGAGGGGCTGCACACAGACCCAGGATGGGGGTGCTGGCATCCTGCAGCCATGGTGCCCACACTGCAGCCAGCTTCCCAAGGTGCTCTCTTTGTAGCTTTGCAACACTTACTACAATTGTTTACTTTGCGTGCCTTTCTCCTGCAGGAGCGCGCATTCCCTTCCCAGTGCCAGTGTCACGGCATGTTTATCTGAGTATCCCTGGGGCAGAACACACAGACTGACATGCTTAGCACATGCTGATTGAATTAGTGAATAAAGAAATGGGAATCTTCCATTTTTACCTTGACTTGACAACAAAAAAGGAATTTAAAGAACACCCAAAGCCATATTTAAGACTGAAAATGTCAGATTGCCGTTCCTTTATAAATTTTAATACATGTACTTCTCCTTCTGCCCTTATGTTTTTAGCCTTTGAAATAGGAAAAAAAGCAGTTTTGAAAGGGTTCTGTAGAGAAAAAGCATGTACTTCACCCAAACTGCAAACAAAAGAGCTTTGACGTCACAGTGCTGGAATAGGGCCTCTGGGGAGGAAGTGATATTCAAGCTTTGGAAAAGGTGGTGGGCTTTATACATAAATATATCTATATATATCTATATAGATATATAGAGATATATATACACACACACATACACACATACATACATACATACATACATACACACACTCACACACACACACACATGAGAAAAACTGAAATTTCAAAAAGGTACACAATTTGGAAAGCAAATCCTCAGGATGTCCCTCAGGGAATCGGCACTTTAGCCTCAAGGCACATTCTTACGCAAACCTTAGTAAATCAATTTTTCTCTTTACAGACAGCTATAAAGGAGACCCTGAGGTGGCATAACGAAGCTTTGTTTGTATCTTTGCATCCAAGCTAAACACCATGCAGTCCTTGGGTAAACTGAGCTCCCCCGTAGGAGAGCCCAGGGCTTGGAGGCGAGTGCCAGGAGAGCCAGCCGAGGCCGGGACTCAGCCAAGCGGATCTGCGTGCCCCCACCCGCCTCACACAGTCCCCACTGCCAGACACAAACAAGATGCCCCTCCTGGGTTGGTGGCAGTGGACTCCTGCCCTTGTGCCCTTCTCCAAGGATTGGAAAAGTAAAGGAGGCAGTGGGATGGGAATGAGGATGGGAGCGGCCGACACACTTTCTGCCTTACAGGGCACCTGGACCAAGACGAATCCTAAATTGTCACTGATGTAAGCAGCTCCCGCCCCATGGAAACTCAGGGGAGGCCTGGGGTCAGGACCACTGTTGCGCACACTGGGTTTCCCATGGGAATCTAATAGGCACTACCAACACCTTGCACGCTCCAGGAGATGGGCACAGCTCCCTCAGGAGTCAGGCAGATGTGCTTCCCATTCATGCTCTGCTCCCTAGTTTGGGAAGTTATTTATTGTGAGTTGTGTCTCTGGGACTGGGAACTCCACATAAGCCTCATCGATCCTGGTTCTAATGACACAAAGACCTGGCAGGTTGGGAGGGGGTGCTTCCTGGTTGCTTGTCGGGAGTGATGGCTTAAATCCTTTAGGAGAGGGTAAGGACACAAGCTGTGGGGTCTGGCACCGACTAGGAAGCAAGCCCAGGGGCTGCCATTACCAGCTAGCTCACCTTTGAGGCTTTATTTATTGTTTCTGAGCCTTACAGTTTCCTCATCTGTAGAACAGAGATAGTAACACCTCACAGGGTTGCGGGGAGGACAATATTTTTCAGCACCATGCCAGGGTTTCATAAATAAGAGCTCTTATGAGTTACTTAACATGTGAACCAAAGTCACGTCTGAATTCCTACATTCAGGGAACACTCCCTCCATTGAATGTTCATTTTTTAACTTATATAGAATGAATCTCCATTTTTTAACAACACAGAACAGAGAGACCAAGTTATGTTAGCAAGGCATTTGAACTCATGGGTTTAGACCTCATGGGAATCAGACAAGCAGTTACCAAATGCCAAAATATTTTTTCTTACTCATTAAATGGAAACTTCTTAGAAGAAAGTTCTTCACTCCATGGGTAATTGTTATTAATGCAGAAGAATGATCTCAAGGTAAATTTGGTTTTAAAAGACATTAGCATCCACTTACAAGCATTTTCCTGGGAATGAATGAACTCTCAGGGTTTCAGCAGAATGAGTCCCCAGGTGCCCAGGGGACTAACTGAAGAGACTTTATTGAAAGCCTTATAATTTTGCACATCTTTACTCAGTAATTTTCAGGAGTGTGGACCATCTATAATTTCTCCTTTATTGGACCATAAACAATAATTGCCTTCTAATAAGAAAAAAATACACTTTAAGTTAACCATAATTAACTTAAAGATAGAGAAACCGTGTTCACAGTCTTGAGAGTGGTCTTCCGGGAAAGGAGATGAAGTTTCGGCCCTTTATTTTGGTGGGTTCAGTGACACTTTACCAGTTGACGGAGGACTCAGACCTACCCGGAAGCTAGGAGGCTGGAAATACCCATAAGAGCTGATGAGACAGCATGGCCACAATCAGGGAGGACACTGGACTTCCCGGAATTAAGTGGGCCAGGGAGAAGAACTGCCTTAAGAGGAATCCCTACTGGGGTCAGCTTAATTCTGGAACCTTTTATCCAAGGTTCAGATCAGGGCTATTCAATCATCCCTGTAAGCATAATTCTTTAAAGGGCTGAGGTCAAAAGGCAATTTGGGGTCTCCCAAATGAAGTGAGTACTCTTAATCAGATCTTCAATTTCTCTGCATGAAGACAGAACCACACCCTAAAGCCTTCTGAGAACCTGCCCAGATCCCTGGGCTTCCTTGTTCTGGAAGAATTTGGATTCCAGGCCTAGATGAAGCTGAGAGTACTACAAGTTATATATCACCTCTGCATTTAGGAAAGCTCATCCTTCTTGACTCAGTCTACCTTGAGACAATAGTAGGAGTCCAAGGCCTCTCAGGCCTGCTCCATCAGGAGAGCAAGGCCTGGTTTGTTTGGGCACTTCTAGCAGAAGAAGGCAGACCTCCTCTGCAGGCCCTGGCCTTCCCTATCTACGGGTACAACCATATCCTACACTCCAGACCAAAGTTCACCTCAAGTTCTTCATTTTGCTTTACCTAATTTGAGAATGAATGCACTGATATGGGATGAAAATCAGAGACAACTTCTTTAAAGTGTTAGAAGACAAAATGAAATACTGGATGGGTTCACAAAAAGTGAATTAACAGAGAAACAAATTAATTCTCTGTTGGACTCGAGGAAGAATCCAAAGGAAATCGCTGCCCTTATTGGAAAATAGGGTCCAACCAGGTCTGTTAAGACTTCTGCTAATGCTTCTTGGTGGTCTCATGGGAATTACATCACAAAGGGGTGGCTGAGCTCGGGAACTGAAAAACAAGATCTAACAAGCAGGAAGCCTTGTGTTTCTAGAGGACATGGATTCCCAGGGAGTGCTTAAGGGGAGTAGCTGCTCTATGAAGAATATGGACTGAGGTCCCCTATTTCAGCCAGAGTCAGCTACATCCTCCAAGGGACAAAGTCAGCCATAGAAGCTCAAGCCCATAAAGAGGACTAGTCCTTTTTCCAGGGTCAATATCATTAGGAGAGCCTACACCCTTCATCTGAAGCAGAGGCTTCCCAGTGTGAGCTTGGTTCTAAAAGGAAGAAGATGGGCAAATCAAAAACCCCTTTTTTCTCTCATTTAGAGTGAAAATTCTAGTTTTCCATAACCCACTTACCAGCCAGGTGATAGAAAACAGAAACTGATGTCCCCCAGTTTCAACGAAAGGGGAATTTTTTTTCCGTTTGCAAGGATGCGAGAAGTTCACTTAAGCCCTTGCTTCCAAATATAGAAGCTCCTGTTCTTGTTCAGTTTTTGGCAAAAGACAGTTAAGAGGTTTCAGCATTATCCAAGAAGTCTTTGGGACTTGGGAAAATATGTTGAGAAATCGAAGTTGTCATGTGAAACTACAGATGCAGCTCAATTCACAACATAATGATTTCCATTCTCCTTTGTTACTTATTGGTGTGGGAGCTGAGTACTTAACAAGGAAAACAATGATTAAGTTCTAACAAGACAAGGATATATTTAGAAGTTAGATGTGTCTTTAAAAAACAGTCTTGACTTCTACACTTATGTGCATTTCTTAATACACATTACATATCAACTAAAAATGAAGTTAGCAAAAAAGTAATACTTTCCAAAGATCATCAACCAATCACTGTTTAGACACAAATGTATGTGTGTGTGTAGGTATATAATTTTAAAGAGTTGGGCCATATAAAAAATTAATTATTTCTTATTATTATCTTGTCATTCTCTCTGTCATAGGTTTAAGAACTCCTTCCTCATATTTATATAAATAATTGTAACTAACTTAACCCTATGCCTTCAAACGCACAGTTCTGGTGAGAATACTTCAAGTTTTAAAAGCCTCCATGGGGTTCCGCTTCCACCTAGGAGGAAGAGCGTTGACCCAATGTAAGAATGAGAAAAATTCAGAAAAAAATAATATCGCAGCATTTCTTGAACCCATCAGAGAGCTGACTCCCGGGGCAAGCAAGTAGCCCAAACCCAAGGAAGGATAGGCTTCCCCGGAAGAGTCAGAAGGCACGGACCAGCTTACCTGAGAAAGACCCTAGGAGGAGGAAGAAATCACCATATAGGTGGGTAAAAAAGTCAGTTATATTTTCAAAGAATTTCTAAAGGCTAAGAGTGGGCAAACATGACAGTACAGAAGTCCCAGACAGGAGGGGAATTGGCCCTGACTCACAGGACCTTTTCCACGGACCTCTCCTGGTTGCTCATAAAAAAGCACAGGGAGAGGACGGGAGACAGAGAGCCCTCCTGGGTGCGCAGGTGTCGGGCAGGAGAGAGCTGCTGCTCCAGAGAAGGCCCGAAGGCTTGCCTCTTCCCTGGGGATCTTCTCTCGCAGATAAACATCTTGAGCTTCTCAGAGAAGGAAAGCAAACACTGCTCATTCCCAGGGCACAGGAAGAGATCCATTGTTGCTGTGGGAAATAGAGAACCGTAACATTTTTGAAACCCTTAATTGCTGAGGATGGGGAGGAACTATGCAGGACCCAGGATTCTATGCCAGTATAATCACAGATCTCCTACTCCTGGTGGAAGGTCAAAGGACTCTCTTCTGATCATTATCAGCCTAGATACAAGGCAGAGTTTGGCCACCTTGACAGGTGGAGGAGGCATAAAAACACTGAGAAAATCTCATCACCAGGTCCAGGAACACAGAATCTTCCTAAGGCTGAGGCTGGTCAAGGCACCGCAGAGCACGGCCTGCCCCACCAGCGTGGGAAGCGCAGAAGAGCAGGCAGCCTGAGGCGGTGTGGCCACACAGGGAGACACTCCGTGGGGCAAGCGCACAAGGAGGGCTTTTAAAGTCGTGGAGCAGAGAGAGGGTCAGAGCCTGAAGAGGGGCAGGAGGAAGTCCAAGCGGAGTGTGGTACAGCATGGGGCGCTGGAGGGCCTCCACCCAGGGCACGTGGCCTGCCAGGGGGCGTTAGAGTCCCGAGGAGCAGAGACGGCCTCCACGGTGTGGGTGCTGGGGCCCCGCAGAGTGAGGTGAGGAGGGCTTCCGTCTCAGTCAAGCTGAAACACATGGTTTCAACTGCAACATTTGCTCAGGAAAAAACGACCTGCTGAAAATGTGAGTTGAGTTGGAATTGTTCCTAAAATATAGCCAGATGGGCTGAGTTGAAACAGAACACTAGTTTCACTTCCATTCAGTAGCCCCAGAGAGGCACAGCTTCTGCAAAATCTGGGGGAGCTCTGGTAGAACCACAGGGGCAGACCTGTCACCACTTGGATTTCCCTGGCCGGATTCATGGGTACTGGTATCAGTGGGGCGAAGTGCACCGTGCCGGATGCGATGTGCAGGACCACCACAGACTCCAGGGATAAAAGCAAAGCCCGATTTATGAGATTAGGGGACAGGAAATGCCTGGGGAAGTGGCAGAAACTAACTTCTTGTGTTCATCTCCACCTATTGAGATCCTTTCTTTTAAACTTTTCCCATAATGATCACTTCTCCTTTGAAGCCATTTTCCTAATCTTCTACACAAAGTCTTTCCCCTACACCCCCATAGTATTTTTTAAAAACTTTTAATTATGGAAATTATTAAATATATCCAAAAGCAAAGAGAATTGCTTGATGAACCATTCTGCCACATACTCATCACCCAACTTTTTCAATAGTTACTAACATGTGGCCCAAATAGCCCTCCAAACAGTTCATTTGGCATTTCTTTTTTGACAATTATAATCTGAACTTTGAATTATCTCTGTACAAGCCTCACACATCCATCTCCCTTCCACTTCTTCCCTAAAATATAAGAGTCTACAGGGCAGGACCTGTATCATATAATCAGTGTAATTCCCACTGTACTCAGCAAATGCTTGGCTTAATTGAACTGAATTAATAAGCTCTCAGGACTTCTGCCTGAGTTTTCTTTCTCTAAGTACCAGAGGCAGATTTCTCCCTGAGAACTGCTTAATTTTTAATTAGGAAATAGGAAAGCTCCTAGAGATGACAGCACATGTGGATAAAACCTGAAATAATTCTTATCAACTACAAAATCTCTAACTATGTTGGAGTTTGAGCAGAGAGCACAGCTACAGGAGCAACTTAGTGAGACCATCCATAACCAGTTGCATATTTTATTTGGTTTCCAACCCACTTTATGTGAACCAGATCTCCGAAGCTTATCTCACTAAAGAGGGTCTGTGTCCTGTGTTGAAAGCACACACGTATCTCACAATGATTCACTGTGGTAAGAGGAGAAAGAGAAGCTTGGACAATGGATAGTTACACAAGGTATGGACAGGAAGGATTTTTTTTTTTAGTTTCAAGACCTTTCACCATTTATTAGGTTCGTGTGGATCCCCTGCAGCCTAAGATGGCTCATAATCAATAATCCTTCATGATTTGGGAAAGCAGAAAGACATTTTTTTTTCTTCTTAAGATGTAAGGCCTCAGTTAGCAAAATCCAGCCCCCAATCAGCTCCACAGGATGCTTCATGGAGTTCTGCCTCATGCGCGCTGGAGTATAAGAACCAGAGAGACAAGGGGCTCTCCACGCACGCGCCCACTGTGGCCTGGTCCTTCACAAGCACTGCAATAGAACCGCCTCAGACACGATACTTCCCCAGGTCTGCTCACCTTGTGACTCCACACAGGTCGACAGAATGAAGAACATGTATATGAAAGGGGGGACATGACCATGGAAGAGGAGTAAGACAGTACGGTCCCCGTCCCAGAGAGGGGGAAAGGTAGGCTTCTGTCCTTTCCTTCTCTGGGCCTCTGTTTCCTTCTTTCTCCTCTTTCCCATGGACCCCCTGCACACATCAGAAGTTGACTTGACATGTTTGCTACTGCACGGATTCAAGCACTACAAGGTGACCTCTGCCCCTTCACTCTGGCCTCCAACTGACAGGCTCTTGCCACTGTCACCGTCCCTTGCTGCATCCTGATTAAAGCATCTGCACACCACTCCCCTCCCTGCCTCCCAGATCAGGCGTGGGGCTGCCCACCCCGGCCTCTTGGTGGCACTCTCAGGAAGCAGGGCACCCTTGCCTCCTCTCCATGGTGGGGGTCATGGGAGACTTTTGGGGAGACTGCTTCCAGCTCCTGCCTCAGAGCTCCACACAGCCCATTCTTTCTACCAAAGCTGCTCTGAGCCGGGCAGGGCCTTTCCTGTTATGCCTGCTGCCCCTCCCAGCACTCAGAGACACAGCCAGAGCCCCACTCTCGAGATTTCCTTCTTCTTTTCTGAGATTTCCTTTATTTTCCCATCATCAGAAGCAGGGAGCGTGCCCTCCTCAGGAGCTTACTGGCTTCTGAATGCAAAGCATGTCACATCTGTGCTGTTACTCTAATCACTGGCAAAGATGCGTACCTTCTACTGGGTGGGAAACCGTGCTTACATCATCAAGCTCTCTTCCCCACTCCATTTATGTATGTTGAATGCTCTAAGTTCCAGAGATCTTTTTCTTCCTTACAGTCAAGCTCGAAAGCACAAATACCAAAAGAGAATTCTCCCCCAAACTTCCAGCTCTTTAAGCCAAGGCTTTCAATGTTGTTTGTTGTCTCTGCTAAAGAAAATCAGAGTCAAGAATTTGACTCTTTTCTTGGCAAATCATCCCTTTTATAGGAATTATGAGGGCAGCAATCTTGAGTAATGCCTCAAATAAGTGACATTTCCAAGTTACCTTTGACCCTCTGCAGCACTACCCCAAGCGTTAACCTCAGGCTGAGTGCTACGTCAGGAGGGCAGCCTGGCCAGGTTACAGCACTGCAGTCTGCCAAGGATCGAGCTGCTTTTCTGCCAGGTCCTACTGGCCCTGGATTCATGTGCAGGCTGCTATAACAAGTGCTACAGGCCGGGGGCTTAGACAACACCAATGTATTGTCCCCCAGCTCAGGAGGCCCGAGATCAAGGTGTCAGCAACTTCAGTTCCTTCTGAGGCCAAGAGGGAAATTGTGTTCCAGCCTCTCTCCCAGCTCCTGGTGTTGGCTGGCAGTCTTTGGGGTGCCTTGGTTGGCAGATGGGTCCTCACTGTCTTCACATCTTCTTCCCTCTGTGTGCACCTTGTTCTCCTCACGTGGCATTCCTGTCCTAAAGACACTAGTTACATTGGATGACCGCATCTTAATTACATCTGCAAAGACCTGAAGGCCACATTGGGAGGTGCCAGGGGTTGGGACTCCAACATATGACTTGGGAGGGACATAACTGGGCCCAGAACAGGCCCCTTTCTCTTCCTGCAGCTGTGCTGATCAGTTTCTGAGAGGCGAAAAGCCCCTCATCTTTTACTAATTCTCCCCTCTGAGAGTGGCAGCCCTGACTTGGCCCCACTGTGGGGGAGCCATGCTTTTCACACAGTGGGACCTGGGGTCAGAAATCCTTGCTTGGTCAGTCAACATGACTTACAATTGATGATAAGATCAAGATTAAGGGTAGCAGGTCTGTACTGGAGTTTAATTGAAATTTGATTGATTTCATTCCAGTGCCCATGTAGGCTCTTACACTTAGTTTTGTTTTATCAATAATTTTCAGCTTTGAATAATAAACTCAATTTCATGTAGTCATTTAGTCTAGCTCAAATTAAAGTACTATTTATATTTGGCTGCAATCCCCAGGCTAATTAAGCTAAGCCTGTGGCATCACATCTGGTAGCGGCCGGTAACCTAGCGTGAGTGAGCAGGTGCCCTGGGAGACGGAACTAGCTAACTCGGTAGCACTTTTTATTTCGCCTCTTGAAATTTTAGACATCCATCCATGCTGTGAGCTATCTTTCCTTCAGAATCATAACAAAAGGTAGGAAATGGGTTTGACCCAGGGCATCAAATTTTAGAAGTCAAAGGGTCAGAGCAGTTATTTTAGAATGCTGCACAATTTTTAAGCCCCTTCCACCTCGCCCCCTGAAGGTGTGTCTGGTCTCACAGCCACAGTGGCGAGTGCATTCGGGACTTTCTTGGCATATGCAGCTGTCGGGGAGCTACAGGGACCTCGGTCCCTGGGCTTCAGTCCTTGTGGGCTCACCCCATTCCCTGCATTCCCTCCTCTTTCCTGCTGAACAGGCACCCCCATTGTTGAGGGAGCTAAACAATTTGCCCAAGGCGGGAATCACTTCCTCCACCCTAGATTCACTCTTTCTGACAGCTGACGGTGTAAATATTTTACTAATATTTTATTGCCAAGTGCCAGTTAACATTAATGCCAAAGGTATGAAAAGCATGGCAACAATCATGCATATCTCCAACTATATCCTATTATCTTTGGTATCAGTTTAACTTGTTTGAAAATCAAATTCTTAATGGATGCTGGGTATTCAGTTTCTACTCATGTGGCTATTCTCACACTGCCCAAAAGAAGCATTGTCTGACACAGGGTTTATAATTCCTTAGAACACTTCAAAAAACACTTGGAAAAACCAAGGTCAAATGGTACATGGATGACTCTTCATTCGCTAGACCTTACTGGTTCATGCACACAACTGTACTGTAGAACATCATAAAGTCCAACTCAGAGAAGCAGCAGTGGAGAGTCAAAGACAGACTGACTACAACAGTCAAGGGGACAAGCCAGAGCCGGTGATAGACAGGGCGTTAAAAGTCAGGAACCAAGAAAATATTAGGATCCGGTTTGGGAATCTGTGCTAAGCTAAAACTGGAAGGATCAAAGGAAGCAACGAGAACGCTGTGTGGCCCAACCAAACTCCCACTGAGGGGGCTTCCTCAGCCAAGGGCTCATGTTGAACTTCTTGAATACTGCCATTTATTTAGCTACTCCTTAGAATTTGCACATCAGAAAGACTGGACCTTTGGCAACTATGGTCACATCATGTTTGCCTTTCTGCATGGCGAACCCAGTGCTTCATTATCTTTAAAACTGTGCAAAATATTATCAACAGAAGGAAATTAGTCATATTACTCAAACAGGAATGCTTTATTTTTCCATGTTTACAGTATTTACCATGGAAATGGATGGATGGATAGATAATCCTTGGGTAACCCGCTGACAGCAGTACTGGCTTGGAGATGTTTCTAGCATGGGAAAGAATATTTGGCTACCAGATGGTAAAAGGTGACTTTCAGCTCCTAGTTCAAACCTCTGCTAGATTTCTAATAACATCTCACCCCCATCTCCTCCCTGCAGAGTTTTCTATGCTTGACCCTAACTTTTTATTTCTGCCACTTATTCTGTAGTTAAGTCCTTCAGATGCTGTAAGACCATAGAAATAAGGGACTGCGGCTACAGTTACCTATTATTTTCTGCACTGAGGCAGAAAGTTAAACCTGGCCCCAAAGCCCAAGGGGGCTGAGAAAAGACATTTCACTGTCAAGGCCTTGAGGTGGATGGCTGGTGGATTTGGGGTAATAAGGTATAGAAGGAGCACATGTCTAACAGGAACTGTGTGAGACTTACACTGGGTCTTCATTGTAAAACCAATTGAAGTGGGAGAATTTATGGAGTTCAGTTTATTAATTCATTTGATAAATATACACTGAAAGTTGATGTTGTGCTTGTTCCAGGTGCTAGATAGCAGTGAGCATAAGAAAGTCCATCAATCAAGGAGATGATATGGGGTGGCGGGATGCAAGATTGATAATGAACAAGTAAATAAATACACGTGTTAACAGGTGATACAGGTATGACAAATTGTAAGTGACATAAGGTTCAGGGAAAGAGTGGTGGCTGGCAGTGATGGGGGTTTGTCTTATATGGGCAAGCCTGTGATAAGTGATTATTTAACCAGAGACTTGAAAGCGTGGAAACAAGCCAATTAACTTGGCCAACCTGCCCCTTGTCCTGCCCCCACCAGAGGGTTTCTTTACACCAGCACACCCTCCTCCAATCCACAACCCACACAGCTCAGTTTAAGACATTCCACTACTGTGGGGCCAGAAAACAAAAATGGAACATTATTCACTGTTAATTTCAAAAGCCCCTGTGCCAGGTATAAAACAGAAGGGACTGGAAAGGAGATATGATCTGGCATAATCGTTTCCCCTGCCAGCCCTCCTGGCTTCCAAATTTGATAACAATTCCTTGAGCTGGGAAGTGCTTGGCCAGGAGCAGGACTGGAGAGGTAGAGGGCTGATCTGGTGATCTAAATCTGGGGGAGTCAAGAAGCAGTGCTGTGCTTCTAGGGTGCAGTCAGGGAGGCAGCAAGCCCAGTGTCCATCCCAGAGCAGCACCAGAGGCCTTGCAGGCCAGACACACACCCTGGGCTTATCTGTGCTCCAGAGGGAGGAAGAAGGATAGCATCTAGAAGTTTCCATGGCTCCAAGTGGGGCACAGAAGTTGGGGAGTTGAGTGGGAAGAGAGAACAAGTGAGCAAGCTCACTGGTCTCTGGCCTGAACACAGACCTGCATTTCAAGGGTGCAAGGGACTGCCCGGTTGAAGTGGGATCTGCGGTGACAGGTAGTACAGAGGGCATGGGATGCAGCTGTGCACCTGTCACAGGCCCATCCTGATGACATAGGTCAGGCAGGGCTTTGTGACCAGAAGCAGACTGCGACTGAGACAGGACGTCCCCATCCCCGCCTGCTGGGCTCATGCTGGTGCAACCCAGGGGAGGGAAGGCCAGGGACAATAAGGCGAAGACCCACCTCAAATCCAAACTGCAAAAATATCACTGCACTTGACTGAGTTTCCCAGGCATGACTAGAAAGACAATCATGTCTGGGTGTGTTTAGTTTTTAACTGAATGGGACTCAGAACTAGAAATTTATCTAATCGTTCTAATTGCAAAAAATAAGGTTAAATTTTGCCCAATCCAGCTTGCAACTATGAAAATTAGTTCCTGCTACACAAAACTGAATCAGTCAGTTCCATAGGGATTTACAAGATTGAGTTACTTGTGTATAAATAACAAGGGCAGAATGGGCCAGCCTGTGAAGCTCCCCGGAGCTCTGTATTGTGCTTCAAAGTGTGGGCTGTGGAGTAAGCCTGAGCCTAGTTCAAGCCCCAATGCTCCACAACCAGCCAAGTACCTCCCAGGCTGCTGCTCCCTTATACTTAAAGCGGCTCTAATGATATTTGGTTTTGTGTTTGCTATGAGAATTAAGATATTTGAAAATAGGTAAAGTGCTAGAATGGAAGCTTCCATTAAATGTTGGTACCCGCCAGGCCCCATTCCCTTCCAGGAAACAGCACCCTTCCAGGCAGGGCCTTTTGCTCCTGGTGGTCACACAAGGCAGGACAGCCAGGATCCAGGCAGGACATGAGGTGGCTTTCAGTGAAGCTGGGCCGTGGCAGAACTGCCCATTTGGACCCTCTTCCTTGGCACAGCTGAGGCCAGATGCACACACAAGACACTCAATCTGTTCCTCAATAATCCCGAGCTACCATCCCCATTCTCCATGAAGCCTCCTAGACACCCAGTCTCAGAAGCTCTGAGACACAGAGTGACTGTACAGCTCAGAAGGGGCCCACATTCCATGCCGCTCCTTGTCCCCTTTAGATTCTTGCAATAAACCCTCATTTAGGCCTGTATCTTTTCTACAATCTCAAAGAGCATATGAACATACATTTGCTTCAGTCAAATAAATGTAACATATAAGCCAACCAATTAAATACAAGTAAACCAATCAATAAAATATGAAACTGTTCTTGGGCAGTTTGTCATCAAAGCCATAGGTTATTTTGGATGGCTCGGGGTCTACCATGTAGCTATGCTCCCTGCAGGGTGTAGACACTGGATTTTATAACATACCTGGTGCACATGAATCCACAGTCCACACCGTGGACCTCTCAGCAACCCCCTTCCTGAGAAGCCCTCTCCTCTCTCCTCAGAACAGGAGCAATGCGTTGGTCAGGGACGCGTGGAGGGCCCAGTGCTCATGGCCAGGTTCTGCTTTCTTCCCTTCCTCATGGTAGGGGGTGTCCTGGTCCCAAGGCGCGTTCGACTGCGTCAGAGTCGCCATCTCTGAGCACGGCCGAAATAGCTAACTTGGGGGCACTGGGGGACTGAAAGGAGCAGGGGGCGCCCAGCGGCTGCCTTTCCTCCCAGGGCCGTAGCCCCAGCGATGGGGAGAGGCAGGTGCTGCGCTGTGGAGCCCCACCAGCCGCTGCAAATTGGCAGCACCTACCACGCATGTGCAGCATTTGACGTGGGTTGGGCCACCTGTAGATCATTGCAAACGGACCTGGGTGAGGAGTGGGCGACCAGGGGACCATCCTTCTAGACGGGAGAGCAGCAGCCAGGGGGAGATCCTTCTGGGGGTGAAGGAGGCAGAGCCGGCCCAGGTTTGGAGACAGAGCTTTGGTTCTGACCCGAGAGAACGGAGCCCGGCCTGGCATTGCCCAGGGAGGATGGCAATCAGCAGCCTCGGAAACTGCCTCTGTTCCTGAGCTCAAGCAGTTTTCTATTTACTTTTGTTGACTGGGTCTCATGAACAATTCACTTTTAATCAGAGCCAATCTTATCAGTCAAGTAGTTGAAAAACTCGTCATGTGGAGGCAGAGCATTTTAAGAGCTGCGCTTTGTGACATTTCATGTTTACAAAGAGCTTTAGAGACAAGATAAGATCTTTTTTATGATAGATTTTCCTTTCTTAATGAGAAAATGTTTCTTGCAATAAAAGCTTTCATCATTTAGTATTCCTACAAGTCTGGGGCTGAAATCTATAGCTCAGTTAATTTTTTTGGTAAATCACATATAAATTCTTTCAAGTTTTCTGGAAGAAGAGTTAGAAGAAAGGGTGGTAAAAAGGGTCAAGACTACTTGGACATCTTTTGTGGGTGTTTTTTCTCTTAAAAAAGGTGGTGGTTCTCCATGTAAGAAGTTATTCACTATCTAAGAATTCGTTCACCATGTAAGAACTTGTTCATTATGCTTCAGAAGATTGGAGACTGACGAGAATTAGGCTTGAGATGGATTAATGACTGTGCATTGAGCATTGACCCCCCTATACAGAATTTTATTGTTGTTAACAACCATTTGATCAATAAATATGAGAGATGCCCTCTCAAAAAAAAAAAAAAAAGGTGGTGGTTCTATGGAAGGGGCATTTGAAGGGATTTAAGACTCAGGCTCTCCTAACAGCTTCCTCTGTGCAGGCCCTGTGTTAGGCCCTGGGAACAGAACTGGCATGGGCCTGTCATGGAGTGATAGTGCCGTGCGAGAGAGAGACATTTATCAAATATCTGTAACACTAAAGCTCTCTAGATGTCATTACATCTTAGGGTAACATTCTGTTGTGGCCATTGATCTTGTACATAAATGTAAAATCTGTTGATACTTTCCTGGAATGCCTTGGTTGGCACTACTGTATTCTAAATCATCAGTATTATATATCATGGTCAATTTCAACAACCCTACAAAGGAGTCCAGAATTGGGGGAAACCATATATTATGAATTTATTTCCTAGCTTACTGGTTTCTCTGTTATTAAAGACATTTCCTAAAAGGTTCTTTGGTTGAAGTGTTCTATGTTAACTTTATTGATGACTTCTACTTTTTCCCAAGGAAATGTGGCAAAAGACCATAACTATCTCAAATGTTGTCTCCAAAGATGACAGCGATAGGATTCTATTAGGAATGTCATATGCGTGAGGGGTCTTCTGGCCCTGGAAGGGGGCTTCGCTGGTCCAAGTCCCCACCTCCTGGAAGAGCTGGCATACCTAAGCCATGCCAACTTCGTGCCCCTTCTGCTAGAGGATATGTGACCCCAAATGCACTTCTATAAACACACCATCCCATCTACATATTGTGCCCTTGAGGCAGAACCCCCAAAAGTTTTGCAGAGTTAAAATATTGCAGCAAACCTCAAATTGTCACAAACATGGTATATTTATCTGTGTGCATCTATGTCACTTTACCAAAAACAATGAGCCTGAAACATGACTCAGTTTATTTTCCTAAGTCCTCAGGAAAAGTCGACAAATTGCTGTAATTTTTCCAGCCCTATAAACATGTATATTTTGTATGTTTATACAGTCAGAATTTGCTTTTCAAGTCCAGGCATACAATTATTTGCCTTTGTTACTTGGCCTGCTCCATTTATTATAGTCTACATTGCTGTCAAGGTTATATCAACAGGCTTTCAACTTTCCCTCTACCAAGATGCATAAATTATGGTTTAGTGTACAGAGAGACCCATTCGGGCCTCTGCTGGCTAATAGGTAAACCCTCTATGCCCCACTGAGATCCTCCCCATTAGCATTTGGGTTCTGTGGCCTTCTAAAGACCGCTGGAACCCTGAAGACTCAGGATCTTGAATACTGCCCCCTATTTCAGCTGTAGCAATGAACATCTTACTCCCAAATTCCTTAAAGGCCTAAACCCTTATAAGTAAACCCAGTTTCTATGACATTCTTTTTCTTTCCAGCTGTTTTGAGATATAACTGAAACATAATATTGTATAAGTTTATCATGTACAATATGATAGTTTGGTACACATGTAAATTACAAAATGTTACCATGATAAGTTTAGTTAACCCATCCATCATCACCACACATAGCTGCCATTTTTTTATTTTGGAGGTGGTGGTGAAAACATTTAAGATTTACTTTCTTAGCAACTTTCAAGCATACAGTAGATATTGTTAACTATAGTCACCACATTGCACATTGCATCAACAGAACCCATAGCTTGGCAGGAACTTGGGCTCAATTGTCCCTACGTCTCCTGTTTTAAAGAAACGTTGGAAATCTGGGTTTTAAGTGTGTGTAAAGAGTGAGTGTTCATGAGTGTACATGAATTTTCTGGGCTTTAAAATGTTGGCAACTATTTCATAATTTTAAATATGAATGTCGCACAACGCTGTTCAAGTCAAAGGAAGCATGTCCGGAGGCATACCCGGCCCACAGACTGCCCGCATGCATGACCCTCTTTGCCCTTTCCACCTTCCTGGGGACTGTGTTTATAGCCACTTTCCACCCCATCGGCTGTAAGGGCCTCCCAGACAGGCTGTCTCATACCTTTGCATTCCCAGCACCTCATCTGAGGCACTTAGAGATGCTACAGAAGCGATCTTTAAGTAACCAAGTGAATAACTGGGTTCGGAAATCTTGTTTGGAGGTTCTTAACCAGGAAATGTTCCCTCTCTTTCCAGGGTCTGAATTGTGGTCCTGCCCGCAAAGGGATTTGATGACTATGGGCTGGAGTCCCACTGATAGAAATACAATGCCAGCCACAGATGCAGCAACATATAAGGTACATTTCCTAGCAGCCACATTTTGAAAAAGGAAAATCAGGTAAAGTTAATTTTAGTGATATATTTTGTTTAACTGGAGATGTCAAAAATGTGATTCAACCAATATAAACATTATTCATGAGACATTTACACTCTTTATTCATATTAAATCTTCAAGGAAGAAGAGAAACAGCTACTTTACCTCCCAAGCCCTTCTCCTTTGAACAAACATTTCTGCAAAACATCTGTTTCTTGCTGGCAGAGGAGTTGCTGAAGTTCTCTTCTGTGCTGGTGCTGAAAGTTTAAAAACAACAAAAATGTTGAGACTGAAATACCAGAACATAATTAGTAAATGAGTCCTGAATTGCAACCTGGAGCCACAGAACCAAGGAGGGGCCTTGGGACTCCTCCCATCCCAGCTCCGCGTTGCCAGGCAGACAGCATCCATGGGGAGGGACGCCGTGTCACGGTCTGTAAGAGGCCGGGCTGGGGTCGGGCTGTGCGTGCGCCAGCCCTGAATCCAGGCTCCTTGGACACCGTGCAGAGCTGAACACTCTGCCTAAGCCGCTCCCCCGGCACCGGGAAGGAGCAAGTATAGGTTGGAGGTATGACACCAGACTTGCCACATCCTATTTTTTAACATATCCAACATTTTAGAAATACTGGAAGTTTAAATTCTTCTGACAGTCTTTTTTTAATCTGGTGATTTAAAATGCAATGACTTGAGTTCTAACCCTGGCAGTTAAACTTCCTTTCCTGAGCCCCGCAGCCCCACGCCACTGCCGCCTTACCAACGGTCCTGAATCTCCTGGAGGAGAAGCTGCTGCCAAAGCCAAGACACCAGCCCTGTGGCTAAAAGCGGGGGTCCACTCACCCCCTGCATTTCTTTCCTGTACTAACTGGGCCTTGAACACTTTGCGCTTTTTCACACAATAATAAGTTAAATTAAAAAATCCTAAGTACTTCATGTCACCCTGTGGCTAGCAGCTGAAGTGTCCACCATGAAAACAAGGAGAAAAATAAGAAAATGTGCCAAAAAGAGAAGGCATTAAAAATGGCTTTCTAGGTGAAAATAAAATCTAGAAGCTCAAAAAACATGACTTATGAAAAACTAGTATACATGAGAAAAGGTTTGGTTTTCTAGCCACTCATGTGTCAGCCTCGGGCTCTGCATTTGCTTGGCTCCTTCCAAAACCTTGCATGGACCCCTAACAATGGATTCGCAACATCACATTTTTGGTAAGATGTACACAAGTGGGATATTTTGGCTGCTCATAGTCAAGACCGTTGTCTCTCTGAACTTCAACTTTCCCTTTGCCACATGTCCCCTGTTGTCAGGTGGCACTGGAAAGTCCAGGGGCATTTTGGGGACCTGTTTAAAGAGCTCAGTTTATATAGATGATAGATAATGATAATATTGATAGATATAGATGATAGACAGATAATAGATAGATCCCACAGTTCCTCTCATGTGAATAAGTCATTGCCATCTGTCTTAATCTAGGAATTGCTCCAGGAATTCTCTTTCCACCCACCTGGTGACTCAACCAGGTCAGACACAGAGGTACAAGGACACAGTAATTATTGCAACATGTATGTGTATTCCAGTGCCTGACCTTGGACGTGTGTGGGCAGTGGAGGAGAAATAAGAGTTGACATGTATAGAGTCAGAAGTTACTCCATAGAAAGTTCTTCCAACATCGGACATGAAAATTATAAGTCAGAGGATTTAGTTCTCTTCGATGCCTATACAAAAGTAAAGTTTTCTCCTACCAGGTATATACTCCATAATGCAGTGCATGGAATTATAAATGTGTTGTACAGCTTCATTCTCCTTTGATGGGAATCACGCAAAATAGAACTCCTGTGTTTGGAAGACACCAATTGCAGGAGTACCCAAAGAGCTGAGTGTGTCCATAACACCTCCCAGGGGAAGGAAATTGATAGAGATTTTCTCAAGGTCGATGATTCTAAAACTACACACCACAAAAAAGAGTTGAAAAGCTAGAGGTAACCTTTCTAAACTTTCAGTAGTAAATCAACCATGCTCAAGAAAGAACTGAAGTAGCTTCTGATTTTCTCTGTAGAAAATACGACAAAAACTGTTGCTATATGAAGAGATCATTGGCATGTGCAGCCAAAATTGTGGGAGAGTATTACAGTCAGGAAGCTCATTAACAAAAATAGTGTGCTATTTTCTAGACCTGTTATTTTATATTTGATAGCTTTTTAAAATCTGTAATGTATTGTGGCTTCTTTTCTAATTCCAAATTCATTTTTTCACTTTTGTACCTAATTTTTTGTCCTAATTTTTATATCCCTTTTCTTAAAGAGGACCACTCCCAGGTTGTGTAAGCTTCCAGTCCCATAAAACCAGATCCATCCCTGCCCTTGGGTGAAAGAGATTATGACATTCAAGAGAAATGTGAACCACACTTCTCCCTACAGCAAAGGAGTAAAAAAAAAAAAAAATAAGGCAGAAAAAACAATCCTCACAACAAAACAACTTGCAGAAGGAAAATCTGAAAATGGTTCAAATTCCTCAAAGAAAAATGAGCCCTATAGCCTGTGGGTTTGCATCTCATCCTCAGAATGTTTCCTTCCAGAGTCAGAAACTTTCCCAGGGTTTGGCCTGGATAATGGTCACTGAACAGGCACCAGCGAATGTCAGCTGAAGGTCAGAAGGCAGAACATGTCTTCTCCAGCTTCAAGCCTTCAGCCTGGCCCCTGGAGCTCCAGGGGGAGAATGGAATCCCACCTCCACCTTGTCATCCTCGAAGATGGCTCATCTCCTGCAGGCAGATGCTGCCCCGTGGGCAAATGGGAGGCAGCAGACCCAGGGCCCGAGGGCTTCGCGGTTCGTGTTGCTTTTTCCTGCCACAGGGATGGAACTGTCCTGAGCTCTGACCTTATTTTCTGTCGCTGGTTGTGCGAGGACTGTCCAGGTTAATCACAAAGTATCCCTTGTGACCCTGGTAACGTATCAGTAATATACCTAGCCCACCCATACGTCATGCCTCAGTTGATTTTTAATGCAGAAACTAAAACATGTGTCCTGGAGAAAGTGAACCCCTCCAACTCTGCCCTGCCCACTTGCTGCTGTTCCTTACTGGAATTTGGTCTATCTTGCTACTTCGAGACTGCGGATTGGACACCAGCTTCTGGCCGCCCTTCCACCTTGGCAACTCTCTAAACTCCATTCCTGGCTTGGGAACCCTGGTTCTGCGGTGCTGACACAGAAGGTCACGGGGCCCTCAAGAGGCCCCTGCACCTCAGAGTCTCCCAGGTCTGAGCCTTCTCTTCCAACACTGTCTTTGCTCGTGTCAGAGTCCCTGGTAGCAGTGTCACTGCTGCAGACTTCCTGCCGGTCCCATCGTACTCTTCCTACTCTGCCCGATGGATTCTGAAGGTTGATCTGCAGGTGCAGACCTGTAGCCCCTCCCTCCTCCATGCTCCCAGACCAAGGCAGAGCCCTGGACACCCACTACCAAGGAAAGAAAGTCGGACACATGCACTTCCATTTTGCTGTTCCCCTTAGTCTGGATATTCATGTTGCCCCAGATGAGCATACCCACTGTCTGCAGCATTGCCCCGGCTCTCCCACTCCAGCAGTGGCATGACAATTACGTTTGTCACCTCACTTTATCAGGGTCAAAGAGCTGGGAGTCACCTGGCCCATCAGTCAGCCCGAGGCTGCCCCATCACCGGCACTGTTCACCCCTGGTTCCCCCAGCACCTCCCTCCTGGTCTAGAAACCAACCAGCTCCTGAGACCATGAATGTCACATGCAAAAACCTGCAGGAGATGATTTACTCTGCAGGCCTCATTGTCTGATTGAACCTTTGTCTAGGAACGTCTGTGTGAAGGTCGGGCATGAGAAAGTGGTTCCGCATGTGGATCCTTTTATCTTTCTGCACTTCTGGGTGGTGGTGATGTATTTTTGGTCTTTCAGAATGTGGAGGTACAAATGTGGCTGGTGTGTTAAAGAACACCTTCCAAAAGTTTTTGTTAAAAATAAACTTAATCTAAACACTTTGACATAAAGCAAATTAAGAAGAAAAAGTATTTTTGACACAAAATGTGGGTAATTTCCTAAACACAGCATTTTGTTCATTACAGAAATGTTTTCCAGTGTTTCATTAAACCTTGAAGGCATATCAGCAGACTTTGCAACATCACAAAGGTAACTGAAAAGGGAATGCCCATCAGGCCTCACTGCTGAGAAATTAAGTTTGAAAGGTGAAGAATTAAAGATACTTGAATTCCAACTTCAAACAGTGAAATATCCAGATTCTCCATTTCAGCTGGATTCCACCCAAGTAAAAACACGTTGAGAAATTAGACCTTGGTCTCAATCAGACAGAACAAAGCTGAGAAGTATGGGGGTGGGAGGGAGCAACTCCCTGGATAACCAAGTTCCCCTGGGCTTTCCCAGCTGCTTGTGTCAGTGAGCCTTACCTGGAGCTGCCACCATTCATGGATGGACCCCAAACATTACATCTGGTAAAAGCACCACGGGCCAAAGTGACATTGCTAAGTGTGGGTTGGCCCTTATGCTGTCCCATGCTCTATCCCGAAGTCTGTTTGAGAGATTGCAATACGCAGGCTGTGGAGTGTGGCTGTCCTCCAAAGCCTTCACATTTAAAGGTTGTTCCATATTCCCTTAAATATTGTCCTTAACTCATTTGGCTTTGATTGTACATTAATTGCCCTAAATCCCTCTTGCACAGATACATACCATGTCTAATCCCCCTTCTAGAGGCAGGAGGGCCCTGAGGTCCTGGTTCCCCTGGGGTTATGATGTCCCTGAACCCAGATCTGAGCACAGGGTGGGTGTGGGGCTGAGAGCAGCGCCCAACCACCGGCACAGTGACAGGAGCCAGTGGAGTCAACTGATGCTACAAAGACAGGCACGGGCCCAGTTGAGTCCTGACCCAAGGGGGAAGGCAAACGCCAGCACCCAGGTGGGAGGCAGTGGGTGAATTCCTCGGAGAGGGGAGCGGGAGTGTGGGCGATTCTAAGCAACGGGTGAGAGACACAGTTTTGAGAAATAAATAGTTTACAAGCAACTTTCTCAAAAAACCAGTCTTTTCTAGCCTCACCAAATCGTGACTACAACATAAATCACATGTCCTTCTAGTATCACATTTTTATAGTAAAGCTTCTCTGGTGCCCTAATTGCCAGTGATAAGCTCCCCCTGAGCCATTATGTCTCCTCAGATATTTTCAACCAGTTTTTAAGGTACTACTTATATTGGTTACCTGTTGCAGTAAAACAAATCATCACAAATTGAAGACAATACACATCAATTATTTCAGTTTTTGTGAGTCAGGAATCTACACATGGCTTAGCTGGGCCCTCTCCTTCAGCATCCCTCGCAGGCTGCAGTCCAACTGTCAGCTGGGACTGGGGGCTCCTCTGAAGGCCCCACTGGGGAAGACCCACACCCAAGTTCAAGTGGCAGCCAGCAGGACTCAGCTCCTTGGTCCCTCTAGGCCAGGAGCACCCTCAGGTGCTGGCACATGCCCCTCCAGCATGGGAGCCTGAGAGAAGTCCAGAAGTCACAGAGTCTGCTAGCAAGACAGAAGTCACAATCTTATGTGACCTAATCAGAGAAGTGTGCCCTGTCACCTGTGCCATATTATCTTGGTTAGAAGCAAGCCATGGGTTCTGCTCACACTCAAGGGGAGGGGTGCATAAGGGCATGAATGGAGGGGTGGGGCCCTCAGGGGCCATTTCAGAAACTGCCTTCTACACCACACTGTCAGAACGAGCTGCCAGAATGCCCTGGTGTATTGCCCGCCCTCACCACTGCCTCAGCTGCCAGTGGCCCTGGAGAGATCACCACCTGATGCTCACAGCGCCCGATGGCATGACCGAGGTGGGGCTCTGCCCCAAATGTACTTTACCCAGAGCCCCTGGGATTCAGGAAGCACAGCTCACAGAGAAACCCGCGGCTGCCCCGATGGGACTGCTCTTTGGGTCCATACACAGGCCCCAGCCTAACCAGGGACGCCCCCTAGAAAGCTCCCAGTGTGGTTCCAGTGCACAGCCACATGGCAGGGCCTGATCACAGCCGCCGAGAAATGCTGCAGCTCTCCGCTGCTGACAGTCCTTCTTTCCTGGACACACCACCCCAGGGTCAGAGTTTCCTCCAGTGCTGAGGCCGAGCACCCATTCCCTTCCAGAGAAAACTGCCCCCAACTCAGAGTGTGTGGTCTGGCTCCCAGGCTGAACAGGACAATCACAGTCCATCAAACACTCCAAAGCAAGAAAGTCCAAAAGCACCCACCGTCCTACGTATTCAGCCTTAGAAAACACCACCCGGAGCACATGGGCATCCAGGCCCCTCACGCACCTCACAGTTCCTTTTCTTCCCTCCAGGGTTGTGGAAGAGAAAATCAGCCAGATGTCCCTGCTGCCCGCATTTTTAGCTCCCAGACTCCTACAGGCGAGTTCTTGGACATGAACATGCCCCCGAGAACAATAACATTCAGGCATGGAGCAGCCTAGCTCTGAGGGGGAAAGTGCCAGTGAGGTGCCCAGCTGACGCTGGATGTGGCACCTCCACCCGGGACATCTCTCTCTGGGCCGCTTTATTGCATGCAGTGTTTCCTCAGAGCAAAGGGTAGACTGCCTTATGGGAACCAAAGGGAATT
The DNA here is from genome assembly GCF_040802235.1 of Manis javanica. NCBI lineage: Eukaryota > Metazoa > Chordata > Mammalia > Pholidota > Manidae > Manis > Manis javanica. The sequence goes on from NC_133168.1 coordinate 73,484,407, forward strand.
AGAAGATAATCTCTACCTCAGGAGGTAAAAAATCTGTCTCGGCCACCCAAATATCTGACATTCTGGCTTCAAAACAGTGCAAAGTTCAGCCCCCTCCAGGCACTCTCCACAGTCCCGTCTTGGGTGAGGGGGATGCTGAGAGGGCCTGGCCATGCTGTCCTCGGAAACATCTGGTGCTATGTTTGTTTTCTGTAAGAAAAAGCAGCCCTTCGATATGCTCAGTTGACCCTTATTTCCTCCAAACCTCAAGTGGCAGAGTGAAGGGATCTAGCAGACCCTGAACACCCAGTTCTATGCGGAGCCGGCATGGCAGCCGGTCACCGCCATCATTGCAGCGACTTGAAGCGAGACTCCAGGGATGGAGCCAGGCACATCCTCCCTGCAAAATGTCAAACAGCTCCAGCCCTGCAGTTGAGCCACTCAGGAAAGAGAGATGGAACTTGTATGACGCTGCTTAGGAGAGAGCCGCTAAGCAAACCCGCCCCGTTTCCATCCTCTGATACTTGAGGATGCTCTTAACCAGCGGCCGGGTTTGGGTGTTGCGCTCTGTGGCAGGTGCCACCCTGGGCAGGACGAAGGGTGGGGAGGTTCTCTGTGGTCAGACTTGATGGTCCCACGCAGGCAGCCCGTGCTGAAGGTGTGGGGCAATCGGAGCGGTGCCGGCTTGCGGCCCAGCGTGGCCTACCCCAGCCTGGTCTGTGAAAAGGAAACCAATGCTGGGTGAAGCACTGCCTAGCACAGACTTAAACACTTCAACGAATTTTTATTTTTTTCTATTAGAGGAGACATGAAATTCCAGACTCTTGACTCTCTCTTTCAGTCCCAAGTTGTCAAATTGCTGATGTTGCAGTCTTTCTTAGAATTTGTTTGGAGAAAGCAGCAAATGTATGAAAAGGAAAAACTCTATTTTCCCCAAAGGAGCTCCCTGAATTTGTAGAGTATACTATTAAGCAGAGCTGTGCTGGGACAAAAATCATTTTACATTCCTAAAGGGTGATGCTCAGTGACTCTTTGGTCTCAGGACTGGCAAAACTCTGGGGAAATGACAGAGAAGGAGGATTCAAGAATAACAGAGAATTTGGAGTTTAATGTGGGAAGGAAGAAAAGCAAGCACTTGAATTTGCTTGGCTTACTGTGTTACCCAACATGACACTGCTGTGAGTCACAGTGCCAGCTCCCGGCAAGCAACCCCACACAAGGGCCAAGGGCCAGGGGGAGCTGGGCTGGGTTTGAAGGCCTGCCCACCTACAGGTCAGATGCCTCCGTGCAGGAAACAAATGGTAAATCTCTCCCAGGGTCCCATGTGCATCCATCATTTAATGCCCTCCATTTGTATGGACAGCACTTCCTGGCACATGGACAACCTAAGTGTGATTCATTCCTTCTGCAAGCATTAAAAGAGCACCTATAGTATACCAACCAGAGTCCCCAGGGAATTACTGGGGAAAATGGATGCATACACACTGTCTGTAAGTTGCCAGCTTTCTGGCTGCAGTGAGCAGAGGGCGGGAAAGGCACTTCAGGTGGGGTGGGGAATCTTGCTTCAGGTAACGTTACAGGAGAGTTCTGCATTTTAGGATGATCTTTCGCCTGTAACACTCTTGAGGGCTTCATTCCTAAGTGGCCTTTAATCGGAAAAGAGAAAAAAGACTCCAGTGATCTACAATTGCTATGTAAGCATCTTGAAACTCAAGCAAACACTCCGTGAGTAATTTCACTGGTCACTTGCTGTGTGTCTGACGTTGTGTTGGGCAGTAAGAACCCCAAAAAGAACAAAACAAGAAGAAAAAACCCTAGAAAATTAAGACATTGAGCTTGATGTCAGGGCTTTTCCAGTCTAGTGAGAAACAGTACATAATGCAGTGTGCACTGCTTCAGTGAGGGGCTGGGTAGAGAGGGCCCCAGGAGGGAGATTCTGCAGAGGCAAAGCTTGAAAGGCCTCCTAGAGCAAGCACGGAGTGTGCCAGGCCAACTGCAGAGGGCCAGGAGGGGAGGGAAGGAGGGACTCAGAGGAGGGCCTGCTGGTGGCAGGGGTGTGGCAGGTCCCAGGAGCAGTGGGCCATTGGGGTGGCTGGGCAAAGCATGGTATGGGTGCACAGGGTGGGGTGTGGATGGGAAGAAGGCTGAGGAGGGGACGGCAGAGGTCAGGCAAGAGAGAAGGGGACCCAGGTCCCAGAGGTTGAGGAGCCAAACCACTGAGTTTGGATTTTATGCTACGGACAGTGGGGAGTCAGTGAAGGTCTAATGATGGATTTGAAGCTGGGGCGTAACAACAGTGGCTTTTTGAAAAATTGTGTGTATTGTTCTTTCTTCAAGTACAAAGTAATGCATGCCCATTGAAGAAAACTTGGGGAGTGTAGAAACTAAGAAGTTAAAATGAGTAAAATTTATGAAATATCAGAAGTCACAATTCTACCATGTAGGAAGAATTGCAAGCATACCCAGCCATGAGCATCTGGTCTTTGGCTTGCAGTCTTTTACAGATGCTGTGGTTGGGGTTTCTGGTGGGGTTTAAATTGGAGGGAGACCCTGGAGAGGTCAGCTGTCCAGTCAAGGTTAAAGGAAAGAAGTCGGTGGCTGCAGGGCAGGAGCTCAAGCAGAAGGAGATGGTGGGCCTGGCTGGGCAGAAGGCTGTTTACCTTCATCCAGATGAGGAGAATGACATATAGATGTGACCAGAGAAGTTTAAAATGTTTTCAACAGCCAGAAACTGCCCCTCATCTTTTCATTGGTTTGTGAGCCTAAGGAAGGAGAAGAGAGAATTAAGAGATGAGAAACCCATGGATGATAGGGAAATTCTAAAAGGTCTTGAGGGATTACATTGATTTCTGGTCTTAGAAGTTAGAAATTTTAACCTCTCTTCTCTGCTCTCTGTCTCAAGTGATTTTGGTATTTTCAGGTAGGACATGCTTGACCCCCAGAACTCTCTTTCCATTGTGGGAAGGAAGGATCTTTGAACTGATCCAGAGGAAACTCCTCCTCTCCTTATGGGGAAAAGGAACCCCTGAGATGTGCAGAGATCTGTGCAGGGTCACAGGCCCCTGACTGGAGGTGAGATGGGTTCTCATAGCCTCTCCTCTCTATGATCTATTCCAACCACACTGTCTCCTTCAGATGCTTCATAAATACATTCCAATAGGTAGAAACATGCCTAGTCACATTATTTATTTAACTGTTACAGAAATTAAAGGTGTGGCCAATACTGCAAATCATTTCAATATGCCGTGTTTGGCTTCAGAAAAACCCAACATGCTGGAACAGTTATAAACTTTTTTCTGAAAAAATTTAATTTTGCAAAAAAAGATTAGTTAGAATTAATTGTTCTCACTTTAAGGGAAGGGAAGAGGCAGAGAAAGATCCATCCACTGCCAGAAGGGCAGCTTTTGATTTATTTACTTACTTTTTGTTTGAGACATTTTCCAACATACCCCACAACAGAGAGAATAGCAAATGAACCCCCATACACCCTTTGTTCAACTTCATAGAATATCCTTGACATTTTGCCAATCCTGATGTCAGAGAACTTTTAAAATACAATAGAATCCACAAAGATTATGTTTATATCCAACTTTTCATGAGCAATTCTACTATGTAAGGAAAGGGAAGTTTTAACTTATTTCCTAATATGAATGGACCGGGAAGATCCTATTTCTCAGTTGGATACTCATTCATTGACTCCTCCTTTCTCAAAGGGCTTCTGAGCACACCTTCCAGCCCCTCCTGGAGACCCCCTGACTGACCCAGGGCACTGAATGGGTCCCCCCTGCTGGAGCCATGCAGCCCAAGGGGGCAGGGGCTGGCCAGGAATCCATCCTTGCCTTGGCCTTCCTGCTAAGCCAGCTTGTGGCCTTTCTGCTGGCCAGTGTCACGGAGCCTCAAGATCCCCCCAGCGACTTTACTTCCTCCATCCACAGAATGCACTGTGTCTGATGCATATCCCAGGAGTCTTGGAGGGAGGTTATTGGACACTGAGGATGCACCACTGTGCTAAGTATGGCACTGTGTGGTCTCCACGTTCACACTCTGCTGGTGTTACCAAAATGCCCATCACCAGCTACCATTTTCCTGTTCATTTGTCAGTTTTTATTGTCCATCTCTTCCAGCTAGAGAGCAAATTCCTTGGACACGAAGAGGTGTCTTTCTTTACCATCAAATCTCTGTGAGAGACCATCCACACTTCAGTTGGCTTGCTGTCTGGTGAATCAGATGGGATAGTGCTTATTAAAAGAGCGAGTCCTGTAAAATGTAGGGTGGAATTTTTATGGAGTAATCTTAACTGGCTGTTGACTTTCTGAGAGCTAGGCTCGTTAGATGTTTATCCAAAAGTATAGCTGGGAGGAGAGTCCAGCAATCAGCTTTTACTCTCTTATAAGTTGGCGAGTTCTTCTCGGACTTTCACTGAACTGGGGGGGTGGGCTTCTGACCACTGTTGTACACCACAGGAGGCCTAGAGTCACTGTGGGTCTCATGGAGTCCTGTGTATTTATTAGGTGCCTTTGCTATTTAATGCAGACGATGAAGCCACCACTTCCACAGAACAGCCAGTGTCCATGGAGGAGGACTGTATCTCTCCAAGGTGGCTGGACCCTGTCCTTTGGCTTAGACCACTTTCCCCTCCATAGCTCTGGGAGCTGTCCTCTCTGGTTCACTCTTGAATGAACCACAGTAAAAAATTTTTGCAAGTGTCACACTGATGTGCTGATGTAAGGACAGCAGGTGAATGAGAAATGCAGGGCTACATCCTTTCTGGGAAATATTTGAAAATTCACCATTGTTCTGAAAATCTGTGAATCACTTTTGATATTTGAGAATGAAAAGGAAAGTTTAGATCTCTAAAAGGCAGAGGGGGAAGTTTGGGACTGGGGAAACTTTACCTTCATATATTTAAATGACTTTGTGAACATACACACCAGACTTCTTTCTCCATGAGGAAGTTGTGGGTTTTGCATTTTAAGAAAAGGAAGGTCACTCCATCTCTATTTTTGTTAGGGAAATAGCCTTTCTTATAAGAATTCCTGTGATTTACCTAAAATGGATAGGATAGACTGCACAGTAAAAAATAAATAATGACAATGCCCTGGTGTTGCATCTCACATGTTTTATCTGATCACTTAACTTTAAAAGGCGAAAGATTTATGTGATCTGAAGAGAAACCAGAGAGTTGATCACTAACTTTAGAATCAAAGCCTCTCCCCATTCAGAAAACATAGCTCCACAAAACCATCGCCATGGGAGGAGAATGATACTGTTCAGCAAAACCACAAAAGAGAAAGGTAAATTGGAAAACTAGGAAACAGATGGCCAAGTTCTTTCCTAAACTTTCCAAAGAATAGTGTTAATGTAGATAAGTATTTCTGATTAATCAAAATATATATAGATTCAAATTCAGCAAATCTTTTTTGAGGCCTCTTCTGTGTGAGAACTAAATATATATTTATATATTTACATGATTTGTATATATGTGTGTGTATATACACACACCCACACACACACACACACACACACACATATAGATACAACACAAACAAGAAGACACGATTGAGGTCACCAAAGCTTGATAACAAGATAGAGTGGATTAAATCACATGGGTAAGAGAAATCCTCCTTCTCCATCCATGTTTAGAGATCTGACAATTATCTGGAAGCTAGAATGTCACCAGCCCTAGCTATGAATTCAACCTAACCCGGCAAAGTAAAGGTGGGATTTGTTTTACTCCACAGCAGTCATTTATTCAGAACACAGATTTGCAGGAGGTACAGTAAGTTATAGGAGCATCCAAAAGCAAAATAAGAAGCAAAGGCAGGCAGACCAAACCGGCTCGGCCTCCTAGAGCTGCTGCACTCCAAGAACTGCAGGTCTGCTGTGGACGGACGGACGCAGCTCCCTGCCACCAGGACTCTCCTCATCCGTGGCTCCTGAGAGTCCATGGTTGGTCCAGCCTGTTGGATGGGAGGCAAGGAGCGGGACTCTTGATTTCTCCTGCTGGCTTCATACCTAACCTGTGCGTCCTGTTTCTTCCTGTTCTACGAACTAGAGAAAAGAGGTAGAAATATCCTCACAACCAGCAAAATCACAGTGAAATCTGATGGTTGGGATAGTTCTTGACTGTGAAATGCTCAGTCCCGAAGGTTAAAATTTAAGGTTTTGAGTCCTAAAGCACACTAAGGAGAAAAACAGAAAACACCTCACTGCAGAATATGCTATTATTTCCACAATCATCTTCAAGGATGCACAAATATATATTACAGAAATCCCTTCTATCTTGTGTCAACATTTATAAATCTGCACACTTATGAATTCATGGCCTATCTTTACCTCAGAACTAGTCCACTAAAATTTTTCATTACATTGTCTAGTAAAAATAAATAACTGAAGTTGAAACGTATATGAGTAATTCATTTGTATTAATTTGGAATATCTTCTTCATGGCTCGGAATACATAGAGATATTTGGTACATGGGCTACTATATTCCCCTTCAGTAGAATTATTGTTGGTCCAGAACACCAACCCAAAGTCCTTTACTCTTGGTTCAGATTCTATTGTTAAGTCACCAATATAAAATTCTACCACAGTTGTCACTGGCTAAAAGGTCAGCTCTTTGGGACAGGCAGTTTACTTGTAGCCAGGTAAAGATGATAACATCTCCACTGGAATTTAAAGCCTTGGAGTTGTGTTATTCTTTACTGTGGTAAAATCTTTTATCTACCAGTATTATTTCCATCCTTCCTCCTTGCTAATAAAACCATGGTTTTATTCTGGGTGGCAATTTGACCAGCTCCAGACAATGATTCATGATTGGCTTAGGCCAATTATGACAATCTTTCACCTCTGCCACATGCTCTTTTTCCCAGACTCCTCTGCAACTAGGAGAAGCTATTTGATTCAGATGTGGTCATGAGATAGTAAGGGATGGTAGGGGGAACTGCTAGGGGGTCTCTTGGGAAATATTTTTCTCTGTTGTAAAAGGAAATCCCTTTTTTCATAGGGCTTTTTTTTCTTCCTATAGTAAATGTAACTGGGCAAGGATGTGGGAACTGTAATGGCTATTTTGCAACATTGAGGTACAAGCCTAAGGATTAAAAGCTGATACCCCAAAGATCAAAAGACATGAGTCTGCATTCTTGATGACATTTTCTGAGCTTCTGCACCAAACCTGGGACCTTATCTTCAAATTTACATGAGACAATTAAAACTTTGGTGATTTAAGTCACTTGTAGTCAGGTGTACCGTTGCTTAGAGCTTAGAGCATTCCTAATAAATACATGGGCTTGCCAAGTTGTTAGCTAAGTTGGATGGTATACAGAGAATTTTACAATGAAGGCAGAAGATTTAGAACCTAACCCCAGTGTAGGGTAGTACTTAAAACAATACTTGAGTGATTTAATCGGATAGTTGTGTCACTAAACTCTTCAGAATACAGGATCCTGTATTTAGCTGTTAATTGAAAATCCAAATTGAGCAGTGCTATGGGGGTTTTCCCCACTGTTTGCTTTTGAATAATGTGCTTGAGAGTCTGCAGGGGATCAGATTTGCAAAACACCTACAAGAACCCCCATCCCCAGTGGATCTTACTGTATATTTATTGCTTTTAGACATCTTGCAAACTCCTATTTAGAGCTTATTACAAAGCACGTGAAAGCTCTTTCCGGTCTCTCAGTTTGCCTTTGGAAGAGGAGGGCTGCCTTGTACCCCACTGCATCCCGTCGCCCTCCATTCTCAGTCTCTACCATGCCATGGGCTAGGTGCACACTAAAGTAAGCAAGAAGCTGCATGTGCATTTCTTTTAGGGGTCTTTGCACCAGCATAGTTGAGTTGTTACACCATTCACTTTTATTTCTAACTTAACGACCCACTGTGGGAAGCTAACTGAATACACATTTGTTACTATTTATAAAGAGCTGTGCCTGTTCCCCATTTCCTTTCCCTAAATGCATCAACTCATGCTTCTACTCTCATTTTACAATATAAGAGCAGGATCCTCCAGAAGTTATTAGGCTCCTACCTCCCACCAGGCCAACATCAACCAAGGCAAGCATCAACCAGGATGGAACAGCACCGAATCCTGGGCCTCCAGGGTGAGTGCACAACGGCGGAGGACAGGGCAAGAGGCCGGGCATCAAAGGCATCAGGACAAGGCTTGGAAGCAAGGTAACGGGGGGGCAAAATAATGCGATATGAGCTATAAATACAGAAAAGCATCTTGAGCTACCCTGACTGGTGCTGGCCTGGTGGGTCTGGGAAATCACCCCACTGGGGGGCTAAGGAAACAAAATGACTCTGGGGTTTCACAGTTACCCTGCAGGGACCATGGGCCAATACAACTGTGAGTCAGGGTCTATCAGAAATGTTCTAAAGAGAAGGTAAACTTTATTTTAAAATGTTATCCATGCAACAAATACAAGAAATGTCTTTGAGCAGAGGGCAATAGAGACATAAAATTTCCTCTCATTCAAAACAGGGAGGAAGGAAGGAAGAAGCACCATCAGAGCTGAAGGAGGTGCTGAGGACAGGCCAGGCTCAGCAGTCAGGGCGGGCAAAGCAAAACATCACTTTCTTACATCATCTTGATTTAGTAAGACCAAAGAAGGTTGCTAAGACTAAAAGTAGATAGCAACTTCTGAAAATCCTTAAGCTCATAATTTCATCTGAGAAATTATACAAATTTTGAAATCATTTTAGTTAAAAATGCGTATCTCTTGGGTATGGAGTAAGGCCCGCTTTAACGGACAGAAATCATGGTATTAGATGACCAACTGTCCAGGTTTGTCCAGGATTGAAGGAGGTTTCCCTGGACACAGGACTTTCAGTGCTACAACTGGGAGAGTTTTGGGCAGACCAGGACAAGTTGGCAATCTGGAAATACATTTCTCCCTCAGTGAGACAATTCTTCTTAGAGCAACCTTAGTTTGCATAGCTGCCAGATGGCCTGTTGGAGGCCCCCATAGCAGTTCAGGCAGTTCAGGGACAGGACGGACAGGCAGACGGGAGTGGGTGGGGGAGGAGGGGGTGCTGGTGAGGTTCCGGTCTGATGGGTGGTGGGGGGGATGGAATTAACTAGAGTGGAATGGGTGGGGTCGGGGTGGCAGACATTTTAACAGCTTGGCTCAGCAATAATCTAAACTCTGCCCCATTTTATGATGACTTTAATGGTCCATTTTGAGAAAAGAGTAAATGTTAAGTTCTTCATATATGCAGCAGACCTTTAAGAATTCTTCAAAAAAAAAATTAAATGAAGTGCTTTTGGAAACAACAACAAAAAAGCACTTCATTTAATTTTTTTTTTTAAAGAATTCTTACTGATAAACCCTAAAATGTGGGTCCTCCTTCCTCTCTCTGGGCCCCCTTCATCATGCCCCATCTGCACTGGCATGCCAACTTATTGTTGATAAATCAGTGGATAAAATGGATTTGTCATTTTATTTGGGAGTGTCAGTGTGTCTATATGAGGGTGACAAGCTTTGCCAGTTCAAATGCGGAGTACCTCAGAAGTGGCATTGCAGGAAGAAAAAAACTGCTTTCTAACAAAAATATGAATGAAAACCAAAATCAAGTTCTGAAATCTAAAATAAAAATGACAGATCCATAGTGATTTCTGTATGATGTAGAAGTGGTTGCAGTAAACATTGAGAAATAAAGTGAAAGCAGAGGGACTTTTATTTCCCATCTGTCTTGGGGTTTCAGCCTCTGAAAGGCAGGATGCTTTTTGTTTAATTGAAATATAGTAGACATAATATTATGTTTCAGGTGTACAACATAGTGACTTGATACAAAATACTCACCCTGATAAGTGTGTTACCATCTGTCACCAGACAGTTATCACAATGTTATTGACTATATTCCCCATGCTGTACTTTTCATCCCTGTGACTTAAGTATTTTATAACTAGAAGTTTGTGCCTCTCAACTTCTTTTGTGCCCCTTCACTTCTTTTGCCCATTTCCCCACCCCCTTCTCTCTGGAAGCCATCAGTATTTTCTCTGTATTTGTGAATCTGTTTCTGGTTTTTTGTTTGCTTGTTTCTTCATTTGTCTGGTTCATTTGTTCCACATATAAGTGAAACTGTATGGTATTTTTTTCTGTTTGACTTATTTCACTTAGCACAATACCCTCTAGGTCCAAACACATTGTTACAAATGGCAAGATTTCATTCTTTTTTATAGCTAAGTAATATCCCTCTATATACGTGTATATAAACTATATTATACATATGTATACACTACTATACAGTATTCCACTATATATATATATATATATATATATATATATATATATATATATATACACACACATACACGTACATCTTTTTTATGCATTCACCTATCAATGGATATTTAGGTTGTTTCCACATCTTCACTATTGTAAATAAAGCTGCAGTGAACATGGGGGTACATATATTTTATCAAGTTAGTGTTTTCATTTTCTTCAGCTAAATACTCAGAAGTGGAATGACTGGATCATATGGTATTTCTGTTAATAATTTTTGAGGAGACTCCATTATGTTTTCCACAGTGGCTGTACCATTTTACATTCCCACCAACAGTGCATAAGGGCTCCCATTTCTCCACATCCTCACAATATTTGTTACTTCTTGTTTTTTTGATACTAGCCATTCTGACTCATGTGAGATGATATCTCATTGTAGTTTTGATGTGCATTTCCCTGATGATTAGTGATATTGAGCATCTTTTCATGTGTTTGTTGGACATCTGCACGGCTTCCTTGGAAAAAGGTCTATTCAGGTCCTCTGCCTATTTTTTAATGGGATTGTTTGGGGTTTTTTTTGCTGTTGAGTTTTATGAGTTCTTTATATATTTTGGACATTAGCCCTTTATCAAATATGTTATTTACAAATATCTTCTCCCATCCAGTAGGTTGCCTTTTTGTTTGCTGGTTTCCTTTGTTGTGCAAAACTTTTTAGTTTGTGTAGTTTTGCTTTTGTTGCCCTTTTCTGAGGAAACAAATCCAAGAATACATCACTAACACATATTTTTTAGGAGTTTTATGGTTTTAGGTCTTACATTTAGGTCTTTAATCCATTTTGAGTTTATTTTTTCTATGGTGTAAGAAAATGATCCATTTCATTATTTTGCATGTAGCTGTCCAGTTTTCCCAACACCAGTTATTGAACAGACTGCCTTTGCCCATTGTACATTCTTGCCTCCTTTGTCATAGATTAATTGACCATATAAGCATAGGTTTATCTTTGGGCTCTCTCTTCTGTTCCAATGATCTATGCATTATTTTTGTGCCAGGACCATACTGTTTTGAATACTATAGCTTTATCGTATACTTTGAAACCTGGGAATGTGATATTTCCAGGTTTGTTCTTTCTCAAGATTACTTTGGCTTTTCATGATCTGTTGTGGTTCTAAACAAATTGTATGATTGTTTTTTCTGTAAAAAAATATGATTGGTAAACAAGATCCCTGATTCAAAAAGACATATGCACCCCTATGTTTATCGCAGCACTGTTTACAATAGCCAAGAAATGGAAGCAACCTAAGTGCCCATAAGTAGATGAATGGATAAAGAAGATGTGGCACATAAACACAATGGAATATTATTCAGCCATAAAAAGAAAACAAATCCTACCATTTGCAACAACACAGATGGAGTTAAATGGTATTACACTCAGTGAAATAAGCCAGGTGGAGAAATGATTTCACTCATTTCTGGAGTATAACAACAGAGCAAAACTGAAGGAACAAAACAGCAGCAGACTCACAGACTCTGGAAGGGACTAGTGGTTACCAAAGGGAAGGGGTTGGGGAGGGAGAGAAAAGGGGATTGAGGGGCATTATAATTAGCATTCACAACATGGTTGATCATGTGGAAGGCAGTATAGCATGAAGAGGATGAGTGATGACTATATGGCATCTTGCTATGCTGGTGGACAGTGATTGCAATTGGGTCAGTGGGGGGGGCAGTTGATGATGTGGGTGAATGTTGAGACCACAGTGTTGCTCATGTGAAATCTTCATAGGATTGTGTATCAATGATGCCTTAATTTAAAAAAAACATATGATTGGTACTGTGATAGGGATTGTGTTGAATCTGTAGGTTGTTTTGGGAGTATAGACATTTTAACAATATTCTTTCAATCCATGAACACAGTATATCTTTCTATTTACTTGTGTTGTCTTCAATTTCTTACATCAGTGTTTCATAGTTTTCAAAGTATAGGTCTTCCACCTCCTTGGTTAAGTTTATTCCTAGGTATTTTATTATTTTTGATACATTTGTAAATGGGATTATTTAATTTCTCCTTATGATAGTTTATCAGTATATAGAAACACAACAAATTTCTGTATATTGATTTTGTATCCTGAAACTTTACTGAATTCATTTATTAGTTCTAATAGTTTTTTGGTGGAGTCTTAAAAATATTTGTTTGATACAAAAAGTATCCAGAAACAAATATCAAATATCACATCAATTTCTGTACTTTGGGTAGATTGCAAAATCAAGAATACTCCATGGAGGTAAGAGATGATTCTAAATAAACCCTGGAACTAGTCAGTCTTTTTGCACTACTGATAATATATATAAGGTAGGAAAATTGTTTTTACCCCCTTTTTACAGACTAAGAAATCTAGACATCTAGTCTCAGATGACTAAGATTTTCCTAAGCTCATATAACTTCCAATCAATACCTAGCCAAACCATTTCATTCCACACCTATGCTTTCCCTACTGTCCCACATGGAAGTGTATCACAGTGATGGGGAATTTCTTGTGATTTCCTCCCCTTTCCTACACTGTACTTTGTACATTGGTATGATTTGGTGGATGCAAATAAATATAAACACTACCCAGCCATTTATTAGATGCAAGACTGTGAGCATATTATTTAACAGCTCTCAGTCGCAGTGTTTTAAATGTGCATAGGCATTCTTATTTTGCAGGGATGTTGTGAAATCTAATAGGGCAAATACATAAAGAGCCCTGAGTAGTCTTTGGCACATAGTAATTGCTCAAAAATGCAAGTGTAAGGTAGTAAAACTATAACATAACACTCTGAGGGCAAACATCTTTTCTGTAAAAGTCACCATTATTATATGTTAAATTATTGTATACTAGTTTGTGAAGCAGTTTGCGTCATCAGTGCCACTCATAAGGGATTAAATCTCTGTTCTGTCTGGGGGCTGTGTGCATGTGTGTGCATGCATGCATGCCCATATGTATGTACATACCTGGGTGAGTGGGGGGGTGTTGGAGGGGAGTCATGCAAGGGTTGGGATGTAGTATAAGGCAGATTTTACATAAATGTGACACTCAGGTTAGGCTTTCAAGGAGTTACCAACATTGACTAGATAAAATCTGGACCTAAAAATTAGTAATAACCAGATCAGATGTTTTTTAAATGAATAATAGAAAGAATGAGCCCTCCAGGAAGCAAGAGGGGAGAGAGCTTAGCCCTGGCTAGAACAGCCTAGGGGAACTGAACTGAAGACATGGGTCTGTGTTCACCTTAGAAGGAAGAGGAAAATTGAATAGGCAGAGAAGGGACAGAGAATCACAATTACATTGTTCCAACGAAAAAGAGGAATCCCAGAAATCATCTCTCCTCCTGAATTTGGCCATTGGTAATCCAGAAGTGAAGAAGTAATGAGTGTGCCTGTCAGAAGGTTCTGGGGCCTTCGTCAGCAGTAAACTCTGCAGGCCTCTCTGCCACACAGGCAGGACAAAGGTGGAGAGTCGTGTGGAGCAGGGACACGGGGGGAGGGGAGGGGGCTCTGCAGGCAGAGGCACCAGACTGGCTGTGGCTCCCGGGCCAGCGACCCCATCTCTTGATGACTGACAGGCACTTTGCCAAATGCAGCCTCCTGGGGAGCCTTTAACAGCTCCCCCTCCTCAGACAGATAGATGTACCTCAGATGGTGCCCTGGCTTCGACATGCTGGAGCTTCCGTGGAAAGAGTGCTGTGGGATTTTCCCAGGCCTGCGCCTTTAGCTGGGCTCTTCATGCCACAGGGTGTGAACGGTACGTCTGAGAGAGTGAAGGAGAGGCATATTTTCACACTTTCCCAATCTGCCTTCATACTGGTAGCAGCCTGTTGCTGGATTTTAAAGGGCATTACCCTTTTAGCTGTCAATAATCCTTATTGTATCCTCTCAGTGTTCTAGAATTTGGAAATTTTATTAAAATTTGAACACAGGAAAATGATATTTATTCCACCTCTGGGAAATAGTATTAATAATATTATCCCACACACCCACATTTTTCCATGAGCCCCCACTGGCTCTATACAAAGCTCAGCCACGTGTGGCTGTGGGGACCTGGGGATTCAGAGGAGTTCTGGAATATTTTTGAAACAGATACAAGGTATGATGGTAAATTTTTATGCACCAACGTGGCTGATCTATGGTGCCCACTGTTTTAGTCAAATACCAGTCGAGATGTTATGTACAGGTATTTTGTAGATGTGGTCAACATCATTGTAGAATCAGTTGACTGTAAGTAAAGATTACCCTCCATAATGTGGGTGGGTCTCCCTCAATCAACTGAAAGCTAGAAGAGCTAAAACTGAGGATTCCCTAAAATGAAGGAATTCTGCCTCAAGACTACAACGTAACAACTGCCTAGATTTCCAGCTTGCTGGTCTACCCTACAGACTTTGAACTTGCCAACCCCATAATTACATGAATCCATTCCTTAAAACATCTCTTCTACTCGTTCTCCTATTGGTTCGATTTCTCCAGGGAACCCTGGCTTGTAACCTCTTAAACAATCTCACGGGACCCAGGAAAAGGATAACCCAGCAAGATAAGAGGCGTCTATGGTGGGGAGGGCGACTGAGTCAACTAAGAGCTCGTCTGTCCTGCCCGGGGCACACAGCCTGGTGAGGTCTGAGTGCACAGGATGAGAGAGGCAGACACTTGTACAGATGCTACATGTTGCTCCTTTTATAAAAGGTCATGATGTCCCATTAATTAAATATTCTACTCTAAGATATGACTGCCATGTCTACTGTTGCAAAAATAAGTATTAGGGTTCGATAAGGTTTCTTAGTTCCCATAATACTAAACTGGATACTAGAAAACAGCATGAAAATAGGTCCCTTCCAAAATTCTTGCAGCCAGTTCCTTCTCTTTGACAGGAACTAAATTGCTAACCATGCTTTTCAGGCCGCCTCTTGATTTGAATATAATCTCCTAAATCCAGTTGAGGACCTACCCTTTCTCCTCCTTCTTCTAATCTCCTGCATGATTAATGAAAGGCCTTTATCTCCATGGTTCTAACTAATGGCTTATTACTCATTTCTGTAGCATTAGCCAAAAGAAACCGCTATTCTTTAGGGTCTTTTTGATATGCATGATCAGTCATTTATTTCTCTTGTATTTGAAATGTCTTCATTCTTATAATACTTCCATGGCTACAGCAGTTGTTGGACATTTTCTAGTTTTTGCAGAGCTTTGCAGCCATGGAAAAATCTCCACTAAAGGTTTTGCAGCTTAGTCTAAGGCAGATGTCTGGACCTGGTGTGGTTAGTATAAAAATCCAATAGCAGCAGTAATTATTTTTTATTATTGTAATATACGGGAAGAAGATTCTGGCTTCCAGATAGGAAAGTCCCACAGTGAATCAGTAAAGTTTCCACCTCTGACCTTCTCAGAGGCTGGGATGGGGAGCCTGGTGCTCTGGGGCTGGGGTCGGGGGAGTTCAGAGTGCACGGTCTTGTCAAGGTCAAGGCCCTGGAGCCCTGTGACCCAGGCTGGGAGCAGTCAGAGAGAGCAGAGCTGAGGTTACTGCTGGCCTCTCCACTCGTGGCCCCTGCGTGTCAGCTGGGCTGGCAGCAGAGCCTTGCACACAGCCAAGGAGGGGGTGGTTATGCATTTTCCTTTGTTTTTCTGGCCCCAATAGAAACATCTTCTGATTAAGACAGTTGAAAGAGTTCCTTCACTTTGGAAATTTGTGACACGATAAAGAAATTTATGTCTTGTCCTCTTAAGAGGAATTAAAAATGTCCCAGGGTCTTTGCACTGAACTGTCCTGGTCCAGGAACTCCCCATCATGGGCTGTAGAGGTGAGCAGCAAGGCCATGCCCATGCCAGTCTGCACCCATGACAGGCTGCCTTTCCTCCAGTCTCTGCGAGTCGACAGGCTTTCATTGTCAGGATTTGATTGCTCAAGTGCCTTTCAATCTAAGAGCGATACAGTCATTTTGAGCCTGACACATTGGGTTTTGATTAGCTGGGTGGCGCTGCCTCCAGCCTCTCCTTTCACCAGATCTCCAGGTGAATGCGTGGAGCAGAAAAAGTCAGCTTGAAGTTTCCTTTCTTCTAGTTTCCAAAATAGTCTATGAAGAGCTTAATTTTGATATATGACACCCTAAGATACTAAAAAAATATCCTCATCTTTCAGGCAAGATTCAGGGTATGAAACAGTGAGGGATAAAAGGACCCCAAAACAGAGTGAGGAATATGCCGGACCTTCAGGGACCCCATTAGAGTCTTGGGGAGTGAAGAGTGGTTTCAGATAGTAGAGTCAAAGGGGCGCCATGATGTCATAACACAAGGTATTATGGGAAGAATGGGGCAGGGCCAAGAAGACCCATGACCTGACTACCTGAGGACCCAGCCAGAGGACATAACAGGTTATTTGTTAAAGGAGGACACCCGAAGGAGAAGGCGTCTAAGAGCATTTCAAACTTACCCAAGTTTATGGTAATTTCATCAAGAAGTAACAAGTGTTTTCATTGAAACACCAAATTTGGAAATAAAACCCTGCTGGGTTTTATGTGGTACCTCAGATCTGCCTTTTTTTTTTTTTCCCAGAGGCCAATGAGAAGGAGGGAGCTGGGTTTCCCCGGCCTGGACAGCCAGGGTGTGGCTGCACTCACCGCTCCCACCCTTCCTGCCTGCTGGAGGGTTCCCTGCATGCTGGGGCTGGAGACCACGGGAGACCCTTTGAGAAGCACACTCTGCCCTCCTCACACACCCACTGTGGTCTGGGAGGGCGGGAAGCACGGGCAGGCCTCACTCGGCCTCTCTGTCGGGTCACTGCTGCAGGCCCAGCTCCCCCCCCGCTGTGTGGAACCACTGACAGAGGAGTCCAGGCAGCTGCAGGGAGACCCTTCTCGTGGCTTTCTGCTCTCACCTCTCCCTCAGGGACTTCAGTGCGGCCGGCTCCTGCAGCCATGCGGCCAGGGTCCGGGGCCAACGTGGGGCTGACCTGCGGGAAGATGGGGGAGGGAATGACGTCTCTCCTGGGACTCTCTAGCACTCCTGGACGCCAGGCAGACTCACGCCCTCAAAGCCCATGGATGCAGCCCCCCCACCTCCCCGGGATCATCACCACACGCTGAAGCACATAGTGAGGGTCAGTCCTAAATTCCAGGACCTAGAACCATGGGACCCACCTGCCCGTGTGTGCCCATACCCAGAGCCTCTGCTCCCCTGTCACCCCCTGCATGTGGCCAAACTGAGGGACCAATATGTGGCATAATTTGAGGAACCCCTGAAGTTACCACACCCCCCACTGTGCTCCCACTAAAACGCATTCTGCACCCATCTGAAGAGGGGTAGTCATTACATTGGAGTAAGGCCTCTCTGTGAGCCCCTCCTGGAAATACGGATACATTTCGGGGAGCAGGTAATTCCTCGCACCACTTACCACAGACCAGCTGGTTAGACACCTAGCAAAATGCAAGGAAGCGGCCAAAGACCGGACCTAGTTTGGAGAATGGATAGTCCACAATATGGGGGATGGAAACAGGGAAACCCTGAAACCAGTGTTTCCGGGACAGTGAGGTCATCAGTCGCCCAGAGAGAGGGGGAAGGAAGGAGCAGCAGAGGCTGCCCTGACGGAAGGTGGGAACACAGGAGAGGCCAGGACAGATACCCCACCACACCTGTGCAGCACAGACCCACTGGGAAGCTGACGGCAGGTAAAGACAATCTGATAGGCTCACTTCCTTCAGATCACCTTTAATAACCTTTGAATCAGCCTCCCTGGAGTCCAGCTCCCCTTATTCTTCACAGACCCGCAAAGCCCGCCAACAAATACAACTACTTCTGCTGATTTTACATAAACTAAATTAATTAAACAAACAGTTGATCAATGGATGACAAAAGACAGTGTCTGGATATTATGTTCACTCACGCAAACAAATTCCAAGCACTAAAATCACTCTCTCCCAGTGTCCCACTTTTCAGAAAGCATCCTTTGAAAGGTAGTCCATGGAAACAACCAGCCAAGGGTGGTGCCCTTCTCACTGAGAGCTGCTGCCTCCCTGGGACTTGCCAACAGTAAGTATGCCCCTTCTCCAGCCTCACATAGCTTTACCCACCCAATACAAATTCCAGGGTGAATCAACTGTACTTTGCCCTTATTCTAAATAGCATGTGTATACAAAGGTCTGGTTGAGGTCACAACAGAAGCATTTCAAAATGACACTGGCAGATCCTAACTAATCACTGAATGAACGTGAGGCTGCCCTGGTGCTGCACAGAGCAGGGTCATCTGCAGGCGTTGAGGGAGGGGAAAGAGAGAGAGAGAACAAGAGGACATTTGTTCACACCGAACCTAGGATCCGTCAGCGTCTTAGACTATAGAAACCACCACGCTTGGGCTTTATTTTGTTAGTAATGTACAGACTTCCAGAGAAGACATGGGACATACATGGTTGATAATAACTTCTACCATTCACTGAGCATTATTATCTTGGAGATCTGTGCTTAGGACCTTGCAAACATAATCTCACTGAAGCGTCACATGGATTCTGAGAAGTCAGTGCAATCATGATCAACATTCTGCAGATGAGGAAACTATTTTCAGAGAGGCCAAGTTAACTTGCTGGAAGTCAGAGTCAGGAGTGCAATCTGGGTGGGTCTGAGTCCCAGGCCTGAGCTTTCTCCACCATGTCACATGGCCTTGAATGACCTTCATCAGTCACACACTCTCCCACTTCAGCCCTGGCCTCAGGCTAAGCCTAATAAGCCTCCACCCCAGGTAGGGGTCTGCCTTTGCCTAGCTACCAAATATCCCTGTCAGGTGCTCCAACACATGCTGCCTGGACCAAAAGTCTTAGTTGATATTCATAGGAACCAATAATTTAAATTGGACACTGAAAAATTACCTACAGTTGAATTAACCACAGAGAGCTGACATTTCCTTTCATGTTAAGGATGCAGATTTTCTTAAATGTACTTGGCAGCATAAGCACATCTTTTTATGGGATCTTTTTTATGAGTCCTTTAAACATGAACTCATTTAAAGTTTCATTGCACTTACTAGGTTTCAGCTTGAAATGTTGTTGGCCCATTAGCCTGTCCCTGCAGAGTCCAGGTTTGGCCACTGAGGCAAAGAGAACATTCAGTAAAGTGCTCCCCAGAGGGCTCATGTGTGACTCCCCGTGGATGAGTGATGGCTGCAGAGTATTCTGGGGTCTCATCCTATACAGTACAGGCTGCTAAAATAAACACCTGTCTCCTCTTTTACTATCTGAAATGTAATAGCAAGGTCATTCTATATCTGCACCTTGAACTCTCATTCTGTTTGAATATTTTCTTTTAAAGTCACTAATTTTATGGTAGTCCAAGCTTCTCAGGCCTGGCCAAGTTATGAGCTAATATTAGGACTGAAAGAAACGTTCACCTCATGCTTGAAAACTGTATCCGTAGGGAAATAAGGCCTTTCAACTCATGCTGAAATCTCCAGTAGACATGTGAGCTTCTCTGAATGTAACTGCCCCCTCAGCACAGCGCCCTTCTTGTTGGGGGTGTGGTTCTGCAGCCAGTGGCTTCCTGACTGTGGGAAAACAGCAGTTGCCCTGGGGGCTCAGTGACTTTGGAACACATTCCTGAAAACTCAACACAGTCTGTCTCTTCAGCACTCCCAGGGATTCGCTAAGCCAGTTAAACACCTGTAGTAAGTTCTTTCCTGTGTAAACTAGAGACGATTCTATTCTCAACAACTTAACCCTGACAGGTACAGGTCTGATCTAGCCATGGTTATCCAATGTAGATTCTAAAGTAACCACCTGTAGTAAATAGGATGTGCCTGGAACTTCATTCCCACTTTCTTCTTCACGTGAGTTTCTGTTGTTCATTAAGACCTAGTTCTCTCCTCTATGAAACTTCCCTGACTTTTGCAGGCTTTATTTATTTATCTATTTATTTATTTTTTATTAAGGTATCATTGATATACACTCTTGTGTAGGTTTCACATGAAAAAACAATGTGGTTACTACACTCACCCATATTATCGTGTGCCCCCCACACCCCACTGCAGTCACTGCCCATCAGTGTAGTAAGATGCCCCAGAGTCACTATTTGCCCTCTCTGTTTGGCAGGCTTTCTTATAATTCTTTCATCTATGTTTCCACCACATTTTGCCTGTATTTTTTTAGTTCACTTTTACATTGTATCATATTATTATTTACAATGTTACACATAATAGCTCTTTCTCCTCCTCTAGCCCATACAATCCTTGAATGATACCATATCAGTCACGTTCTTGCCTGTACTCCCTTCCCACTGCACATAAACAATGGTTGTAATGAATGGTGAATGAATAATTTAAAAACCTACAATACATTTACCTATTTCCAGGCGTTTGTTTGTATGTGTATGTGTGTGTATGCGTACTCCATAATCGTTCCAAATTAAATAATTATAAATTTAATTTCTTTCTATCTTACTGGATAATAATATGATGGGTGAGGAATATAGGTAAAGAAAGAGAAAATATGACCCTTATCTTTAGACCATCATAACCTTTACAGGCATATATGCTAAATATACTAACTAAGCACTTATAAGCCAGACACAAGGCTACAAACTTCATATAAAATCATTTCATTTGATCCTGTGGCCCACCTACAAGGCATCTCACATTATAATCAAGGGATCTGAGGTTCACAGAGGCTGAATAACTATCCATAGTCACACAACTAGTAAGGATCTGCAGCAGGCAATCGGGGCTCACCAAATGCCCATGCTTCTCTAGTCCTCCCGGCAGTAAGATTAGGGCCACGTGACTAGTTCCAGCCCGAGGACCATGTGCGTAAGTGCTGTGTCGCTTTTGGGTGGGGGCGGGGAAGAGCCGCTGTGTCTCCTTCATCTCTCTCTGGGATGCTGCAGTGACCTCAGAAACTGCATGTTCTGAAAGGTTAGACTAAGGGAAGGAGGGCTTCGCAGCTTGCATCAGATGAGCGAGAGATGAGCATATAAAGTGCTCACCCACTGAAGTGTAGGTTTGTTTTTAACAAAGGCATACCCTCTCTTGTCTTGATAAATGTCGTGACTGAGCTGGCCTCCAGCCCACACCTGTCTAAGTCCAAAGGCCTCCTCTTCCCCACCCTCTACTGTTCACAGTTCTCTGGTAAAGACAAGATAGAGATAACCCGTGAGATCAAACAGCAGTACAGGTAGGCAAGGTGGATGCACATGAGATCAGAAGCAATTCAGGAAGACATGATGGCAATACAGCCATGAGAGACTGAAGAGCAACATAAGAAGACAAGATGAATACACGGTCATGAGAGATGGGAGAGCAATCAGGGCAGAGAGGAAAGGCGCAAACGAGTGGCATCACCTGTGAGGCTGCAGGGACACATGGCACTCACAGGGAGGAGGGCGGTGAGGGAGTGTAAAGCACAGGACTGGAACTGTGACTACACGTATCAGAAAGAGAGGAGAGTGGCTAGACTCTACGATTCTGATGAAGTCCAATTTCCTGATTCCCTCCCTTCCCTTTAGCCAAATGACTGTGACAAATGCCTGCTGGACTCTACCACAGTTGCCATTTGGAGCAGAAATCCAGGGACTGCTTAGCTCCTACAGACTGAGAGCTTATCGAGAGAAGATTGGATGGGTTTGCTCTGCACCCATCTGCAGATTTGGTAAAGTTTCCTGAAGAGGTTTTGTCAATGGCGACTTCTGGTAAGTGAGCTTTAGCATTGTTACCCACCTGTCGCCACCTGTTCCTTGAAGCCGCTCAGTCAGGCTTGTTTATATGCTGAGTGATGGTCGAACCTGTGAGAAGAAATTGCAACTTAGAAATACAAGTGCTTAGAAGGAGGGCATGTCTCTAGCATTTGTAGAATTTCTGCTCTTTTGAATTTCATTGTAATTAACGCATGTCATTGGCATGTTTCATAGTTTGGGAATAGCATCATGTTTTATTTTTTAAAAATCACAACACATCATAGTTTGAAATACAGACATCAGGTTTCTGGTTCCTAGCTTTTGATATTATACCTGTCAAAGTTTCCATTTCCTTAACAAGGACATGGGAACAACATGAGGTCATCAGGCCAGTCTATTTATTTATTCTATCTACATTCATTGAGCACCTACTCAATATTGTGAGACCCCAGAAATATAAAAACTGGCTCAGGTCAAATACTCATTCACCTCTAATATTTAGTTAGCTTCGTTTTGCTTAATGGCCATAGAAGTCTGCTCTGATCCCAGGTAACCATCCCCAGGGACAAAATGGAGGTGGCATGCACCCTGCTCCAAGAAAAACCCCTCAGAATCTGTGCAGACCCTGGATGGGAGACCGTGGATGGGAGAAATAACCCTGTTTCACCTGTTTCTGAGCTCATCTCTGTAGGTGGGAAGGGGATTCAGAACCTTAGAAGGAACAAATCTGACCTACTTGCGCATCGAAAAGATTCAAATAGAAATCATTGGTAGTTTCAAACAACTGATCTTTTAGGTCCCTGCTAAGACAAAACTTATTTCCCCAGGAGAGGAAATAAGAAGTACAGGGGGTCAGCAAGGTCAAGTGTAAAGCCTCCTTCTGCCCTTCAGGTGTTTGTGCTCTTAAGCAAGTTAGTTAACCTCAGTTAGCCTCAGTTTCTATCAGCTGGGTGTGGTAAGAATTCCCACCTCTCAAGGGGGTTTATGAGGCTATCAGATAAAACGTGCAAAGTGCTTAGGAAGTTGCTCGTATGTAGCAAATGCTCAATAAATCATTATTATTATCATCATAAACTTTCACGTAATTGCCCACATTTCAAAGGACCCTCCCATCTCGGCAAATGGCTCCACTTATGCGCATGCTTCCTCATGTAAATGCTGTTTCACTGTGTTGTGACCCCATAGCTGAATTGTTCTCTGACAGTTCGCATGCCATGAAGGAACCTGGTGTGTGCTTTCTGGAAGCTGTGCTGATTGCTCCCAATCCTACCTCGCATGGCTGCCCTCCTCACCGAGACATCTCCAGCAAACACACCCCGGTGGTGTCAACACGGGGGTGCTCAGAACTCCTGGAGATCTTCCGCGGGCTTCCAGTGGCCACAGCCCCGAAGCTGGAAACCGCTCCAGGCTGGCCACAGGCTGCCTGTGGAGAGTTTTTTCCCTCCTTGACTTTGAGCCAGATGTCCTGATCTGAGGGGTGAGGGGCTCCAGGTGAGCTTCTCTTTGCCATGAGCTGTGAGCACCCTCTCTGGCCACGAATCCAAGGGAAAGAGTCCTTCAGCCAGGAAAGCCCAGCCCTGGACACACCTGCAGGGTCACCCCAGTGGATCCCTTGGATCCGTGGCCAGAGAGGGTGCTCACAGCTCATGGCAAAGGGTGGAAGCTCAGGCGACTTCCAGAGAGGCTCACCCCGCCCGCCCTGCTGGAGTGATCACAACAGCAGACCCGGGCATGGCAGTCAGGGAACCGAAGCCAGTGCAACTGCGGGCCACCAAGGGAGGGCTGGCTGTCACTGAGCCCACACCTTACCCCAGTGAAGGTCTGCATGCTTCAATCTGAGATGCCCAGCCCGAAGTCAGACGCTGAGCCTGTGTGTCTCCCTGTCTCTATCTCTCTGTCTCTGTCTCTCTCTCTCTCTGTGTATCAAAAGTCCCTGTAACGTTCAGGCCACTGACTGAAGCTTGAAGCAGAAGCCTTGTCTGCTTCTTGGGGTTACTGGGAGCACCCCAAGGCTGAGGCCACCCAGACAGGACAACTACTTGAGTATTTTGACCTCTTGTCATTGAAATGCCAGACAAGCGTTTTGAAGCTGCTTTGGTCTATTTGACCTTCTTGCCTTTTTACCTGCCTCCACGTGATCCTCTCCACGGAGCAGCTAGAGATGTGACCGAGTGGGGCTGTGACCACAAGCATCTCTCGGCTGCCAGCAGAGAAGCTCGCCTGGAGCCCCTCACCCCTCAGATCAGGACATCTGGCTCAAAGTCAAGGAGGGAAAAGCTCTCCACGGGCAGGAATGATTTCCTGTGAGGTCAGAGGCCCCTCCTCCTCCTCCTCCACATATCCAAGGGACACGTGAGGGTGCAGGCACCCCCTAGGGAGGCCAACTTGGGAGCTGTCGGCCCTCAGCCCCCACCTGGCCCCCATGACACCCTGCATAGTCCCTTGTTCCAGAGGAAAAGGGTACAGGGCACCCAGAGCTTCAAGAGGGGCCGGCTGAGAGTGTGGGAGCGGGGAAAGGTGGTACCCTCACCCCATGGGTGGGATGCACCAGGGTGAAGAGGGGCATGTGACCTTATGGGCTGGTTCAGCCAACCCACAGAACCACCTCCTCCCCGCTGCCACATGCCTGCTGAGTCAGGGCTCAGAGCACACCTGCGAGGTGTGGGTCCCCTTCACAGTGTCCCAGGATGAAACCACATGGGGAGGGTGCCCTGGGCCACTGCCCCAGGGACCCTTGCTGTCTCAGTTAGATGGATTTCTTCCTCCCGTGGCTGGCTGAGTGCTGGGTTCAAACACAGTATTGAAGCCCCACCCCACAAATACAGCAAAGGTGAAGTCCGGGAAGGCAGGTGTGGGGCAGGTTCTATCCACCACACTGAGGCGGCCCTGCAGGTGTGTCCAGGGCCGGGCTTTCCTGGCTGGAGGACTCTTTCCCTTGGATCCGTGGCCAGAGAGGGTGCTCACAGCTCCTGGCAAAGGGATGTTAGTTCCTCATTAACTTCTCCTGCTCAAATCTAGAGAGCTCAGTGCAGAAAAAAGAACACAGCTTTCAAACTGGCAGGCCTGAGACAGCACAAAACAAGCGTAGGCTGCTCATCAGCCCACACCCAGCAAAAAAATCGACCTTGAGTCTAGCATGCCCTGCTCTTGTGCTGTTTATGAGATTCACTTGGAAATTAATGACAGTTTATATAACCAACTGGTCCTTGAATTTCTGACTTAGACAAAACTGTTAAGTATCCAGAAGAAATACAGGGAGAGGTCAAGAGCTCAGAATTAGGAGACAATGAGGCACATGAGGCCCTGGCTGGGTACTGGCAGAGGTGAGCAGCCTCGCAAGGCTTGCGGTTTCCATCCGGGCCTCTTCGTCGTGAGGCCCTCAGAGAGTTGCCTAGGCTTGCAGAGGCTGTATCTGGACACCATTCTCTAAAAATGTGCCCAGTCACTGTGGAAGTGATGTTTAAATAATCAGTATTTCACAAATAGTGTTGAAACTTTTTTAAGTTTTTGCAACAACCAATTCCTTGTAGACAGTTTCTTCCAAAGTTTCATGGATGAATTTATTTAATATTTTTAAGTTACAGTGACAAGCCATCAAAGAAACCATTGTATCATAAAGTAATCTCACAAGCTGCTATTTACAATCATCTATCAGCTGAAATACCAGGACCTACAGCTGGTCTGAGGTGAACTATCAACCTTCCCGGGTCCACGTGCCTGGGCAGGTACCCCCACCCCCACCCCCCTGCTTTATAAGAAGCGCTCAGTACCTTGAAACCCAGAAGTGGTCCCAGACAGATTCCGAGCTGGGTCCCAGCAGCACCAGGCAGGGTATAGCACCAGGGAGTTTCTCATGGCCTGGCAG
The DNA here is from genome assembly GCF_040802235.1 of Manis javanica. Classification (NCBI taxonomy): domain Eukaryota; kingdom Metazoa; phylum Chordata; class Mammalia; order Pholidota; family Manidae; genus Manis; species Manis javanica. The sequence goes on from NC_133168.1 coordinate 73,510,143, forward strand.
CTACAAATATCTGACCAGAGTTAACACTGTGGGTACTGAGTGTCTTTTCATCAAGAAAAATAATGAATCTTCATAATTCCCTAGCAAGCTGGCACTATTATTATACCCATTTTACAGATGAGGAAACTAGTCCAGAGAGATTAAGTACCTGTTGCAAAGTCAGCTTCTGCTGGGAGAGATGTGCCCAAAGAGATGTGCCCGGCTAACCACAGCCCATGTGCCCAGCCAGGTCACCTGATCTTCAAAGGCCACGAGTGGAAGTGAGATGGACCCAGACACCAGCATGGGAAGCTGAGAGAGGAAGACCCCTGCTCTGCACCCGCCTCCGGTCTGGACTTGTTGGGTCCTGTGCCAGGCTCCCTTGCTCCATTTGTATCCTTGCTCCAATGGCAAACCTCCTCACAGTGCTTTGAACTAAATCTCTAGTTCACAGTTTCTCACTGGCTTATTGGACAGAGAGGTTGTTTTTAATTAAATCATGTCCATAATTATTTGTTCCCACGAACTCAGTCTTGAATTGCAGCATTTGTCATTGGCTGGGCTAGTTGCAGTTGAAAGCTGGTGTGAGCATATGTGCACCTGGACAGTCACGAGCCCAACCACGAGCCAGGCCAGCGTGACTTGGTGAAGTCTTTTCCCTGAAAAATAGACTCCCCTTCCCTTTAGCTTGTACCTCTTTGCTCAGCCCAGCTCCTTACAGATCCAAGGCCCAAAGCTCCAGATGATCATCCATAGAGACACTGAGCTTCTTAGGCCAGCTTTCAAATGTAAGTAACTCAGCCCCAGAAGAGTGCTGAGACTCAAGTCTTCGTTCAAGGGAACAACTAATTATGAACACGATTTAATTAAAAGCACACTCTCTGTCCAATGAGCCATCAAGAAAACCGGAACCTTTGAAGGAGTTCCATGTCCCACTTGCTTTGTTTAAGAAGTGTGCACAGCCCTGATCCGCAGCTGGGAAAGAGCCCAGTCCTAGTTTTGCAAGTGACTGAGGCATCACAGCCCCAGCTCTCGGTGGCAGGTGCCAAACTGACCCACTCCCAGGATGGGGATGGGATGGCAAGGGGAGCTGACCATGAAATCTTCCTTTGCCCACCCTCACATGCTTCTGAGAATATTTCTGGCCTACACTTCCAGTAGGTTTTATTAAGTATGATCTCAACGGCTCCACAGCATCACGTAAGGAAAGAAAGATGGAGGTAGAGAAAGGTCAGCGAGTCCACAAGCTGACCAGGGGCAGAGGCGATGGGGCGGGCAGGCCCCACACACGCACCTGGCCAGGGCTTCAGGTTCTGATAAGCCCTGTGGAGTCCAGGCTCCTATAAAAGCCCCCAGGGATCACTCCAAGCTGTAAGCCTGCGACAGTCAGCCATCCTTTGGAGAAGGGGAGGGATGATGTCATGGGTGTGATGTGTCTCCTAACAAGAGATCTGCTCAGAGGAGTCACAGAAATTTTCTGAAAATGGTCAGCTTGAGCCTCGGCATTGTAGGGAGCCGGGCTGAGAAAAGAGGCCTGGGCTCAAGGGAAGGGAAGGTTTTTTTTTTTCAAGCAAAAGAGTTCACCAAGTCACTCTGGCCTGGCTCGTGACTGTCCAGATTCTGAGAAGTCCCATAGGAAATAAGAATGGGAAAATGAAGATAAATATGAGTGGGAAAAATGAAGTCTAAAACTTGTAACTTGGCCAACAAGTGACTGTATGATTTGGTTTGTGCCTGAAATATTTAATGTAATGCTTTATTAACACCAAATAATACATTCAATGTCTGCATTGGTTATAAAACACAATTACAAAAAGGAAATTATGAAAACCATCACTCAACTTAAGAACGAGACCAGCACCTGTGAGATGACCGAGATGTTTCTTCAGCCCAGCTCCCCACAAACCCAAGGCCCAGAGCTCCAGTTGCCCATTCGCAGAAGCATTCTCTGGCCTGTGATACACAGAACCCGTGCTTATCCTTTCTCCTTTTAGAATGGCTCATGGATCTGTAAGCAATACACTGTTTGGTTTTGCTTTTTTTTTGAGCCTTATAAAAATTGTACCATAATGAATAGCAGCCTTCCTTGTCTTGCTTTTTGTACTCAGAATTTTTCCCAAGATGCATCCACTTGTTACATGCTATGAATGTTCATTTATATTCCTTGCTATTTAATATTCCATTATGTGTGACTATAACATATTTATATTACCCAGTCCTAACAGTGGACATTTGGGCTGTTTCCAGGTTTTTGCTTAATGAATGACACTCTTAAGGACATAGCTGCACCTGTTTTCTAGTTCACACATGCGAAAGCTTCTCTAGAGCATTTGATTTGGTGTGTGCCTGAAATATTTAATGTAATGCTTTATTAACACCAAATAATACATTCACTGTCTGCACTGGTTATAAAACACAATTACAAAAAGGAAAGATGAAAACCATCACTCAACTTAAGAACGAGACCACCACCTGTGAGATGACCGAGATGTTTCTTCAGCCCAGCTCATAGCGGTGGTATCACCAGGTCAGCACATATGTTGATCACATCCTCAGCTTTACAAGCGAATGTCAAAATTATTCTCTAAGTTGATTGTACCAATTTATACTCTTAACTACACAGTATTTCAATCTTCTCCAGCACTTGGTGTTTTCAGATATATTGATTTTTGTTATGACACTTTAGTCCAAATATATCTCATATGTTCTTAGTTTACATTTCCCTGATTATAGAAATATCGACCATATACTATACATTTATTTGCCTTTCATATTTCCTGCTCTGTAAAATAACCATTGCATTGTTTGTCTTTCTCTTGTCAACTTGAAGGCATTTTCAGTATACAAAGAGTAATAATTATTTGTAGTTTATGTGTACTAAAAATTCCTTCTAGGTTGGGGCATGTTTTTCATTTTGCTTTTGGTGTTTTTTGACATACAGAAATCTTTCATCTCAATGCAGTTCATTCTATCAACCCTTCCCTTTATAGTTAGCACTTAACGTATTTTGTTTAAAAAACTTCTTTACCTCCAAAGTCTTAAAAGATCTTCTCCATTATGTTTTTCTTAAGTTAAGAGTGTTCTGCTTTTTGTAATGAAGTCTTTAAGTCCATTTGGGATTGATTTATGTACATGGTGTGAGGTTGGGATTCAATTTTATTTTTTCCCATAACAGATGGTCCCTGCCAGTGTGCTGAGGGGACGCTGAGGGAATGAGCAAGCCATGGGACCCAGGAAAGATGGAATGGTGCTAAGTGTGGCCCATGCCTAGGAAAGAAAAGCCTAATGCAGCCCCCCAGTCCACAAAGGATTGTCATTACCACCTACTGAGGCTTACACGGGGCTGAGCTAGTCTGAGCAACCTGCTTGCATTTTACCAGTTCTCACATCAACTCTTGGCAGTAGACTGTAGGACTCGCCTCCTATCTCAGATGAAGAAAGTGCATCCTAAGTTAATAGCTCACTGAAAATCTCTGTTCATAAGCAGCAGAGGCAGAATTTAAACTCTGGTCTTGATAACCCCAAAGCCAAGATCTTCGCGGTGACACTAAACTGCTGGGTCAGGGCCTCACAGAAAGAAGAGACAGAATGACGATGGATAAGCCGTCCTTTTCCCAGTTCAGCTTCTGCCCGGGCTGGAGCAAGTGGAGGGAATGCGTGCCATGTCCTTGGGTTGCCCTGAGCCTCCCAAATTGCTCATTTCACTGTAAAACCTCTACTACCCCACTGATTTGACTTAAACCCATGTTAGTCTAAGACTGATTTGGATGGGGTTGGAGGAGCATCAAGGGGGTTCCCAGTTTTGCTTCAGATCAGTAAAATAGATTTTAGAACTCCATTCCTGTAGGTAAGAGTGAACCAAACCCTCAGGGGACCCTAGCAAGGCACGGGATGTGTGCATAATCACGCTAGGAGACTTATTCAGTAGAGGCATCTGATTGCTCCAAAAATGAAGACTCAGGAAATTATAAACTATGATACTTGATAAAGGGACAGCAGTTTTCTGAGTGCTGTAACAGTAAAAAAGCCAAGAAGCCCAGAGAGACTGGGGGAAAGATTTGTAATGCTCTATTTAAGCCAAAGCAGACATACTCTGATTTGCTGGCTCTGAGGTTTTGGAAGCTGGGGGTGGAAGGAATGGTAGAAGCCACAAGCCACTGTTTTAAGGAACTCATTGAGGGCTGGAGAAACACTGGAAATAATAAAGATTTTTAAGAAAGAGGAAAAGGTGACCCTGGAAATTTCATCTGAGGACCCCCTGTATTGTTTAGGGGCCAGCAAACATTTGTGCGGCCCACACCCAGGGGAGCAATGACAAGGGGTACGGTTGTCTCTTCCCTCCTCAGCCTCACCTGATGTCTCCATGTTCCTTGAGGACAGGAACTGGGCTCGGCCACTGTCCCTTCACCTCCTAACAGCATTCTTGACGCCTCGTAGGCTCTCAGTAATGTGTCTCACATCAAAGCCTCAAGGAGCGGAAGGAAGATAGGGAGTAGGTCAGATCCACAGTGGCTTCTGGAGGGTCAGGCCCAGAAGCTGATGGGAGAAGTGGGCTGACCTTCTTAACGACTGAAAAAAAGACAGAAAGGATTCACTTGAATACCCCAGATCTTTGGGGAAAGTATTGAGAAAATAACACCATTTCAATATATATGAACTATATGCAATAAGCACATTTTCTATAATGGCTCCTTCTAAATATGATTCCCTTGCAACTGAGATTAAGTGTGAAAGTTGTTACAAAGGAAATTTCGTACATCGCTTAAGATTAACAAGACATTTAAAATTCATCTTGTTTACCTTTCATAAGAAGAAAGAACATTTGCCATCATTAAGCAAAGTTGGATTAAAATAATCCCATAAATGGTCATTTGACCCCAAGGACAGAGAAATGTTCTTCCGATGGCTTTGGATGGTTCCCACAGTGCAGAGTCCATGTAAGCATCCCTTTACAGAGCCTGGTGAGTCGGTGTGGCTGGTGTGGGCACTGGAAAGAGCAGGTCAAGGTGGGCAGGGCTCCTGTCTCAGGGCCAGGTATGTCACACAACGTCTTAAATCAATGGGTGCTCATTGAAGTGTGTTAAGCAAAGGTGTGTGGTAGGCAGGCTCCAAGGTGGCCTGCAAGGACCACCCACCTCCCAGGATGTCCACACCCTGGTGGGATCCCCTCCCTTGGGGCATGGATTTTGTGAGCTATTTTTAATGACTAGAGCACAACAAAAGTGATAGGATATCATCTTTGAGATTAGGTTATAAAAATGACTATGGCTTCCATCTCAGTTTCTCTCTCTGTCTCTCTCTCATCTCTCATTGAGGGAAGAGAAACAAGCTTCCAGGCTGTGAGCAGCCCTAAGGAGAGACCCACGTGGCAAGAGACTGTGGTCTCAGCCGCATGAGTGAGCCGGGAGCCGACCTTCCCCTGGTGGAATTCTGAGGTGACTGCATCCTCAGGAGAGACTCAGAACCAGGACACCAGCTAAGCTGCCCCAGGATTTTTGACGCCCAGAAGCTGTGAGATAATAAATGTTTGTTGTTATGTGATGTTCAGTCTGGTGAGAAGGAGGCCTGCTGGGGACAGTCAGGAGGAAGCGCAGACCAAGTGGCGAACTTGTTGCATGGGAGGAGTAAGGTAGGAGGAGGGGGCAGGGGTGATGCCCTGGTGTCTGCCCTGAGCCTCGCAGGCCTCCAGGCACCGGGGCACTGGCAGAGCTCCATCCTCGTGGAGGGGAGATGGGCTCAGGCTGGCAAAGACGATCAGAAGCTGACTCTGGACATCCAGGTGGAGGCAACTCGTAGCAGCTGAACATGGAGGTCAGGACCTCTGAAGGGAGAACAGGTAGCTGGAGCTGTGGGTCCTGCAGCCACTGGCATCTAGGCAGGCAGAGACAGAGAGCGAGAATGCAGGCTCCAATCAGGCGGCTCCCTGCATGTGACTTCCCTGCGCCTCAGTTCCCCAGTCTGAAAACAACAGATTTGTTGAGCATGTGAATCAGCCATCGTGCAAGGCGCCTAGAACAGGGTCTGGCATACAGTAGGTATTCAAGAATGACTCTTGCTCATTAACGTCTTTGGAGAAGAGAGGAGGATTTCCAATGGCAGGACGGCCCAGGAAGTGAAGATGAACTGACCCTCAGTCACACTCACTTTGTACCTGGGTCTTCTCCTCTGTAACACCTTTGCCATTGGTCAAGAGGAACCTACTGTGTCAAAAAATTTCAGATCTGTTTAGAAAAGGACAACGTAAATAAAGTATGTTCCAGCACTGGCTTCGGGATCCCAGACAAATTCAGTAGGAAAAAAAATCTCACAATAGTTTCTCTCCTGGAATGTAAAGTCCTTTTTTTTTTTTAAGGAGTTGTGGGTGAAGGGCAGGCAGAGGCATCAACCTCCCCCAAGGCTTTCAAAGCAGTACGTGCAGGAGCCTGGGCCTGACTTCCGACAGTCAAGCTGGGACTGGAAAATTGCCTCTCACACTCATCAAGTCCCAGAGCGCAGCCTGCCCTGTTACGTTCTTCTTAATTAAGATGTGTCAGACAAGAGGAGGGCGGTGCCACTCATGCCTCTTGCCGTTCACAAACAGTTTAAGCTGATACCATACAAAATCCCCATTGTGTCACCTTTCTGCCCACCAGCCTTGCTGGGAGCTCCCTCATGAGCTGATGGATAACACAACAGCTTCATTATTGGATTTGGCGTTTCATCAGAAATGTGTGCTTTGCTAACCACAGATGATGTCTTAAAGCTGAGACTAGCACGTGCGAATGAATAAATGAAGAACAGTAATAGTGTTGATCATGCATACAGCAGCCTGAAGCCATTCAGACCGTGGACAGGAATTCACACCCGGACACAGGGCAGCAGCCACTCGGAGTCATTCTGCCCCCTTGTCCCATATTCTGCTCATACAACAAATGAGGTGCCAGCTGCTCGTCAGTTGTGAAGGTGTGTATAAAGTGCCTCCTTTAGGGGAGGTCCTGGGTCAGGGCAAAGAGCCGAAGCTGAGCAGGACAAGCTCTGCCTGCAAGGGGCCTGGCTCTGTCGGTAAACACGCTTGTCAAATGATGAGTTGAATAATGGAAAAGAGCAAAACAAATTAAATATTATAATAAACTAAAAAAGATAACCTATTGAGTTCATCAGAAATAGAACAGAGGCATGTATGAGTGTGGTGGTGACACAGAAAAAATAGCAATGAACAGTTTGGAAGAGTCGGCGCACTAGCAAAAGAATTTATGCAGCAAAACGCTGTGGCCTCCTCCTACATCTGTGCCCTGGGGGTGGGATTCTCAGGCATCTGTGTTAAAGAACCTGTCACTGGGCTTTATGAATGGGGGTGATGAACCCCTGTAGTCCTGCCCCAGCATGTAACTCCAGCCTGGCGACAGCCACAGACTGTGGCTCCTTGACCCTCCCAGTCTGGCTGAACCGCTCCATATGTGGGCTGAGAAAGTTCCCAGTGGGGCTGGAGAAAGTTCCAGACATGGAAGCAGACAGACATGGGCTGGAGGCGGGAAGAGCCAGCATTCACAGGGCACACCCAGCACCTGCCCGGAAGTGGGCCTAAGAATCGGGGCAAGGCATGAGTGCCCCTGCCAGCCACACCTGGCTCTGTTCACCATGTGACCTAGGCAATCTAACCTCTCTGATCCCACTTTCCTTAGCTGTGAGTGGACTTGAAAATTAATGGGCTCTTGCACTTTAAGTGCTTAGAGCAGGGCTGACCTTCCGCTTGACCTTTCTCCTGTGACCCGCCCTGGACCAAGTTCAACAGTCCGGATTTACTCCATTTCCCAGGCTGGGAAGCCCTGCTGGCCTCAGTGACTGAAATCTCTGAAGCATTCCCAAGCAGAAAGGAGGTTGGCACCAGTGGGTCACGGTGATCCGGCCGTCCCATTGGTCACCACAGTTGCCTCTCGCTCATGACTCACTGTCTCAGAAAAGAGAAGCAGAACATACCACGTTGAAAGGGAGGTTTTTTCAATTCTCTAGAGTCAAGTCCGTTTTTGATGTAAATGTCATCTACCCCCACACAGTCTTATCTTCGAGTGACTCAAAAGCCGGCGGTTGTTTTCCGAGTAGCCTTCTCCCAACCTTCGCATCGATTCCATGGTCCACACTATGCAGCTGGACTTGTGTGCCAGAGGCCACCCTTCCCACTGACCACACACTGACCGCAGAAACTTTCCGGCCACGTCCGGCTCTCTGCCTTCCTCCCTCCTCCCGCGGCTCACAAGTTGCCAGTCCTCCGCCCACTGCAGGGCACGCCAATGCCAGCTGCCCAGCTCTCCAGCCATTAACACAGTTTTCTAAGAACTGCCTTCCTTCCTTGATTCAGATGATGCTAGGGGTCTCCTACGAGTTTTAACAATACTTTTAGCTAGTATTTACCTAGTACTTACTATGTGCCAGGCACAGGATCCGGTGGCTCATTTAATTTGCACAGAAACACTCTGAGGCAGGTGCTATCCTTTGCCCTACCTGGCCGATGAGGAAACTGAGGCAGGAGGGGTGTAATGATATGGCTAGTAAATAATCAGGATGCTGTGGGTCAGCATTAGAAGCCATGAAGTCCAACCCTTGAGTCTGCACTCTTATCAGCCACGTTGTCTTTCCGCTGTATTTGCACATCCCTACCTCTCCCTGGCTGAGGTGCATTAAACCAGTTGTGGGCCTGACCCAGAGGTGAAAGAGTCTTTTGCATATTTAGAGTTCAGACTGAAGCATGTGAGAGGGAGAGAGAGGTCACATGGTAGAATCATCTCCTCTCTCTCCTGACCTCAGCAGCTGAGGGAGCCACTCACCAGGAAGGTGCAGACATGCCAACCCAGTGGGAAGGAGCCTCCCCACCCCCCTCCAAGGCCTGCAGTGCACCTGCCAGCCCTCCCCTGCCCAGCTATACCTCCAGCCTCAATTCCATGGGGTGTCCTGGATGTGGGCCACATCAACACCTTGAGAAGCCTCAAACCAGAGACAGTCCTCCCTATCCTCCCCAACTCACTAAAAACAAAAACAGTGCTTGACTATAAACCACACATGAAAAAAAACCCTGCAGTTTTTTTGATTTGCACCTGCTAACTACTTTTTTAAAATTGCATATCAGATTCTTTTTAAAAAATTGTTTCTGCTTTGCTGGCATTTATAAGCACCTTCTTGGTCTGCCCTTTGGGCATCTAGCACTGCTTGTATATGTGTAATAAATCCCCTTTTCCACTTGAGGTGGCCCATATTGGTTTCGGCTCCTTGTTCTGAACTTTGTGGGAGTCGCTAAGCCACATCTAAATTCGCAGTAAGTTCACACATTAAGCCCCCGTGCTGGGCTCCTTCCTGGAGAACAGAGCAAAAATTTGCAATGAATTATAAGGTGTCTGAGGCTCTGTTTTGACACATAATTTGAGTCTTGTGTTTTTCAGTTGAACAGGACTTTTAAAAATGTGTTTTCCTTTAGATTCAATGAGAGTTTTTAATCATATCTTTGTAGAGACTGAGAAAGAGAACTAACTAAACGGGCAACACTGGGTGCTGAGGATTAGGCTGGGCCTTTTCAACACTTATTGGAGGGAGTGTGACAGGGAGGTCTCACTGGGCACGCACCTGCTTGTAGGTAGTAAAGAGCAGTAAATTGCCTCTTGAGTAACTTCGATGGTGCTATGAAAGGTGTCAATGAGGATTTTCCCCAAAATGTAGGACATCTGCTCCTCAACGGCAGGTCACTCAGCACACACATGGCATGGAGTAGCTCCGACTCAGAGGGGTGAACTCAACCAACAGCTTGTATTCCTCTCCCAGAGCCACTGTAACAAAGAGCACCGACTGGTGGTGGAAGCACATTGTCACTCCGTCCTCTGTCACACGCGTTTTCACTGTCTTCCTCTAAGCATGTCTGTCTCTGCATCTCTTCTCTCCTTCTCAGGACATCCATCCCCCTGGCTGAGTCCACCCTACTGGCCTCATCTTAACTTGATTACATTGGCAAATACCTTATTTTAAATTGTGTTAGGACCTCAGTGTGTCTCTATGGGGGACACAGTTTAACTCCCCAGTGTCCAGACAGCCCTCGCCTTCTCTATGCCTTGCTCCTGACCAAGGCCCAGGGCCTCCCTTCTCTAGGCCCACTGACCCTCTGGGTGCGGCTTTTCAGCTTCCCGTGCCCTCTCTGGGCTTAGCCCATCAGTGCCCCGGATCCCCGGCTCCTTCCCAGCCAGGCCACACCTACTAGCCTTCAAGAAGCAGCCTTCCCAAGGTGAAGCCAGGAGGAATGCTGGAAATCTCCCAGGCTCTGCATCACTGTGAGCCTCGGGCTACCCTTTTCCATATTACGTCTTGTCGGGAAAGGCAGCCTCAGGTACGCAGGCTCTCAACCCCTGCAATTCCCATAAGAGTGGCCTTGGGCCCAGAGATTTCCTGTCATGGAAATGGGAGCCTGCACAGCCTGAGCGAAGCACCTCTGTCGGGATTCCCTTTCCCTCATTCAGACCTTTGCTCTGCATGAGCGTGGGCACCAGCAGCCCCAGGCACAGCGGCTTTCTGTAACCCAGATGGACCCTGCAGGGCTGGGTTGGGGTCCTCCACCTGCAGCACAGGGCAGGGGGACCATGCACACCATTGTCCTGGGCCGGCTGCGGGACAAGGCCCACTGACCTGGGGACTGAGGTCCACCCCTCAGGCTGTGCCTCTGTCTCCGTGTGAGTGAAGCACTGTCCGTCCAGTCAATGCCTGTGTGAGCTGAGTCCTGGCACCCCTGACCCACGGAGGGGGTGACACCCGAGACTCTGCTTCCGGTGGAGGGGACCCCCCAGAGGTGAAAACAGCTGCACACTTTTATCTCTTATCTCTCCTTGGGGTTTGAAGTTCTTTGGGGCACAAATGCTCTGTCGCCTCACAAAAGTCTCACAAGGATGTATGCGGTTCCAAAGTATCTATCGAATAAATGAACAACTGAATTGTTTCTCTGTAACATATCACATGATTTGTTGATGTTGTCACTGAGTTGACCAAACTTAAAGCCAACACTTCTAAACTCCAGTTTGCAAAAGGGCTCCTCAGGATATTTACAAAGCTCCAGCTTCCTGGGCCCATTTCAGAAATTCCGGGGCTGCGGAAGGGGGCGGGCCCAGGAGGCTGCCTGTCAACAGGACCCTCCCGGGCCGGCACAGGGTCTCCCAAACACAAGGGCCCCCATGTACGCATAGCTCTGGTGAGAGTGAGTAAAGTGTGAGTGTGACTACACACACCCCACACACATCTACACACAAACCACACACATCTACACACACATTCACACACATATGCCCAGACACTTCCCCCCACACCATACACACACACACACCACACCCACGTCCACACACCCCACACACATCTACACACAAACCATACACATACACGACAGACACTCCCACACACATACACACACACCACACATATACCACACACACCACACATACACCACACACTTACTCACACACCCTTCTTCAATCAGTTTTGACCAAGTTGCTTGGCCATTTCTACCCTTAAAATATGGTGGCAAATGTTATGATAATTGGTTACTTTGGTCCCTGTGCCCAGACAGACGTGCTGGAGTGCTTTGTCACTGTGGCTATTCTAACCCTGGAGACTTGGCCTCGAGACCACAGGGAACTCAGGTGCCGGGTTGGTAGCCAGGAGAGTCAAGGACACAGGACATGGGGGGAGCAGCTGGAGAGGATGGCCACCGGAAGGTTTGGCCCCACCGCCTCCCACACACGGGGTCTGGAGTCAGGGGGACGCCAGCACCGTTGGGCTTGCCCCCCATCCGCAGGTGCAAAGCAACTAGAGGACAGTGTGGCTGCGGTAGGCAGTGGGGACCAGTGGTGCCCAGCACCCCAGACCCACAACACCCACATGGTCCTTTTGAGTGGCACCTGAGACAAGACACTCACTGTCCATGGCAGACGCATGGCCCCACCACCTCATCCCCTCCCACCGGCCAGGCGTGGGGCCAGCTCTGCCTAGAGAGTCCTGCTTGGCATGTGCCACCTTGGGGTAAGAGGGCTTCAGGAACCCTCCCTTCCTGCAGTGGGTCCTGCAGGGGAGGGCGTGCGGCAGGTGTCACAGAACCCAGCCCAGGTCTATGAACACCGCATATATGTCTGTGGGCTTGGAGTGCCACGAGGGGAGTGATGAGGGGAATAAACCTAAAAATATATATTTAAAAAGTTCCTTAGGTGGGAAGCAGGGGTGACATGAAAATAAGATTGGAAATACTGATTTTATTAATTCAGTGGATTCCCATGGCATTCCTCTGAGGGGGGTACCACTTGAACCTTCATTTATTAAATAAGAAAACATCGACACGAAAGGTTTAAGAAACTCACCCAAGGTCCTGGGTCTAGGGAGCAAAACAGCCCAGACTCTAGCCCTCCAGCCACCCTCAGCCAGGGGGTGCCTACAGGGAGCGGCCAGGGACAGCGGAGGCCGGAGTCCATGCCCCAGGGCACTGGCTGGCATCCCTGAGCTCACCTCCCGCTTTGCCTTCCCAGTGTTGTTCTTCCTTCCCTCTTACCCTTGCAAGACGTGAGTCTACATCGTGGAAGAAAAGAACAGAGAGCCCACAAGCAGGGATACAAACAGCACAGTGGCCACTGTCTTACCCATGTCACCTCCTCAGTGACAAGGACATAGGGATACAGATATTTACACACACACACACACAGAAAAAATGAAATCATTCACCAGCATGAAGAAAGTTATCTTCCTGCTTCAGTCCCACATTCCCACTGCCTCTCCTTGAGCTTCAGTGACTTTGCCGTTTTTCAACTGCTGTCTTGATTTTTGTTCCTAGCATGAGGGGAGGAGGTATTTTAATTTGAGTTGCTTCTTAACTCTGTTTCTTTTCTTCTCTTCTGGGAAGGCTTCCTGCATAAACAATCTCTCTTAAAGTTCATTTCCAGGGGCTTGTTTTTCTTTAAAAAAAAAAAAGTCTACAGATTTTTCTCTGCAGACTTAACGTCTGAAACACACCCAGTTCCCGCTCCTGAATAGTTTCCTCTGTACGTTTCTCCATGTGGGTTTTATTCCAGATGGAGCCAGCATTGCCACAGGCCAGACAGGGTCCTTTCGGGGCCCATCCTAGAGGCCAGGGGTGTCTCTGCAGGTTACAGACACAGAGAGAAAGCACGTTCCCCATCCGGACTCTTGTCAGAGCTCTCTCCTTTTCAAAACGAAAGATGTTCTTACAGGGTTCCCTTCCTACCAAAGCCTGTCCTGGCTTCTCTGCTGCAGACTTGACAACATCCACCACACCATGCATTGTCACCAGATAAAGCCCTTGACCTCATGGCGCTCAGCCACTGCATGCCCGCTGCTGTCCACTGACTTCTCTTACCTTTGGTCTGACCCATCAGAACTGGGCAGGCTCATGTCAGCAAGAAAATGAACCTGAAATGTGGGATGTATTAAGCTCAAGCTGGGAGACTGGAAGGAATGAGCTTCGTTTGCTTAAGGCAGCTTAGTTGCACCTGATATTAATAAATGAAACGAAGGCTGAATGGTATTTAAAGACAACCGTACAAATTGGAACCTGCTCATCCAGTCAACAGGACAAGAAGAAAATCCAGAGGTTGGCCATCAACAAACTGAACAAGTTCAGCCAGTCGTTTCAGTTTTCTTCCTGTAAGATATTCATGGGAACCTGATTTCCGGAGGCTCTCCATGAGTTTTCACTTCTTGCATTGAACTTGTGTTTCCTTTGCATTGTGACAGAAAGTTTCACTGCACCATTGATCAGAAGAAGGAACAAGGCATCTCAGTCACAACTGGGTCGAGTGTGAATTTTGCTTCCTGATAAAAATGTTTGAGACTCCAAAAAATCTATATAAAAACCATATTCATCAAAATAACAATAACTAACAGTTTTTGAGTACTGGCTAGGTACTGGGCTAAGTGCGTTCCATTATCTCATTTACCCTCACCAAGCTTCATCATATATGTGATTTCCATTTTATGGAAAACTGAGACCCAGAGAGGCCCTAGAACTTGCCCAGGTTACATACCTAGAAGCTGGTGACAGGAATTCAACCCCAGCCTGGCAGCTGACTCTGTGACCTGTGCTCTTATTTCCTAAGGTTATTAACTAACACCCAGTTACCCAGGATCTGATCATCTGGTGGGGGGGGGGGGGGGGTTTGTTCCAACTTTATTTAGCTGCAATTAACATATGAGTTTAAAGTGTACAAAGTGTTGATTTGATACACGTACAGGTTGTAAAATGATCACTACCACAACGTTAGCTTATACCTTCATAACTAATATAATTACTGTTTATATTTTTGTGGTGAGAACATTAATGATCTACTCTCTTAACAACTTTCAAGTATATAATACAGTATTATTAGCTGTGCATCAGATTCCCAGGACTTATTTACCTTACAACTAGAAGTTTGTCTCCTTTAGCCAGCATCTCATTTCCCTCCACTCCCACCTCCTGGAAACCATCCACTCCACTCTGTTTCTACAAGTTCACCCGTCTTAGATTCCATGTGTAAGTTATAGCATACACTATGTGTCTTTGTCTGACTTACGACACTTAGCATAATGCCCTCGAGGTCAGTCCATGTTGTCATAAATGGCAGGATTTCCTTCTTTCTTATGGCTGAATAATATTTCATTAGGTATATACAATACACATCTTCTTTATCCATTCATCTGTTGACAGACACTTAGGTTGTTTCCAAGTCTCAGCTATTGTGAGTAATGCTGCAATAAACATGAGGGTGCAGGTATTTCTTCAAGATCCTGATTTCATTTCCTTTGGATACATCCCAGCTATTGGCTTTTCTTGTGTGAGTAGCACATGTCAGTGGTCTGCACAAAGCAGAGGCAATAAAATCAGCCATGTTACCATTTCCAATGGAAAGGTCAAAGGCAGCAAAGCATGAGGCCTCAGGCTGTTAGAAATTTATAATCCATTTGCAGAGACAAGACTAACAATTAAACTACATTACAATTCAAGGTAATGTATAATCTTCACTGAAATCATATCATGTTTTACCAGTGCTCAGACTTTTGTCATAAAAAGACCAACATGAGTGACCCCCCCTACCCCCTGCCCAGTGCCCAAATCTCCAGCATGGTCAAGTCAGTGTGGCTGCTGCATAGAAGCTTCTATTCAGCATATCAGAATCTTCAGAACTCCAGGGTGACAGTGGGGATTAGAGGGGACAGAGGGCACACGGGCAGGGCAATGAGGGGTCAAAGGTCAGGCGACAAACATGAAGTACCCCGGTTACTCCCAACTTCCCTCTGGTCATGCCCCCATCCTTGAATGCCTTTGCCACCACAGCACTGCTCCCTTTCCTTGTTGAGGAAAAAGAAGTGCGAGAGAAGAGAATAGAAAGAAAGAAATGAGAAAAGTATTGAGGAAAAGATGAAAAAGATAGTTGCCTGAAATACAAAAGGCTCTAAATGGTCTTTGCACTGCTGAAGGCGAAGAAGTGAAATAAAACTACCGAAAGAAACCCATTCACGCTTAGCAATTTCAAGCAACAGCTTTATAATACTTGCTTTTATGGAGAAGAGAAACAGGCAGAAGGAAATGAATGGATATTCCAAGGAATGTAATATAAGGACATCATGTAATGAGGGCTAGTATGCTTTCTGATGATAGGAAGATGTGCAAGATTAATCCATTTGACCTCTTATTATTCCTAACAGGATTCTCAACATGGGATGTGTGGACCTCATGGGGACCCCTAAACCTGAAAATTTTGTGAATTATTAAGTTTCTGTGATTTTCCTGGGGAATGGTTCCAGGGTTCTGTCAGCATCTCAAGAGATTTCCCAACCCTGCAGATTAAGGCAGATGCATCTCAGGAGCTCTAGCTTTAAAGTTCTTGTTTGGCAGGCAATTATGAATCTTTCCCCAGAGTACTTTCCCCCAAAGGATAAAACAGTGATTTTATCATACTTTCCAGAAGCCCAGATATTGTATAGAGTCCTTCCCACGTCCTTTAATCATTTCTCTTCTGATAAGGTTTCAAGTTTTATCACTGGATTCCAGTTGCTTCTAAGTATGCACTAGTCTGTCAATTTCTTTCTCAACATAGGGAGCCCACAAAGCAAGCATTGTGCTCAGAGGTAAGTGACCAGTAGAGTACAAGAGGGTCATCAGCCTTGCTCTGGAAATTGTACTTCTGCTGATACAGCCTAAGATCGCATGAACTTTGTGAGAAATACACAACCTTTTTGTCTGGCATCAAGTCTTTCTGACACAGGATTTCTAAATCTTTTCCTGTGTGCTGACTCTGAGCTCAGTCACTTTCCATGTCTCCCACACTTAGGCAGTTGATTTGGAGAATACAAAGGGCCAGAATGTTATGTTTATCACTTTTATGCTGGATTCAGAAATTGTTCAGCATATCAACATATTTTAGCATCCTGATTTCTCATCACTGTAACAGCTATCCAGCTTCATGCCACTCATGGGCATATTTATCACGTTCTCAATGGCCTAGCCAAGTCCCTGGTTTCACGTGGACCAGGAGAAGGACACCGTGGACGAGCACCTCCTCTTACTAACGCTGGTTTAGGCTGATCGATCAATCCACTTGAGGTAGAAAATGTCCAACCAGTTGTCCATCCAGCTGACTATTCTAGGATCTAGACCACAGTTCTCTGTCTTGGCAATTTGAATATCACAAAATTATTTCTTAAGGAACATGCTGGGTAGGGGAGGGAGCAAGTGGAAGAAGATGGTCAAAAGGTATAAACTCCCAGTTGTGTTATGTAAGTACTAGGAATGTAAATTACATGAGGACTCTAGTTACCGCTGCTGTATACTATATAGGAAAGGTAAGAGACTCAATCCTAAGGGTTCTCAACACAAGGAAAGAAATTGTTTTCTTTTCCTTTTTATTGTATCTATATGAGATGATAGATGCTAACTATACTATTTCACAATATAGGTAAGTCAAACAGTTATGCTGTTCACCTTAAACTTATACAGTGATGTATGTCAATTATATCTCAATAAAAATAAAAATAAAGTTACTCGCTGAAACATACTCTGCTTACATATCGTATTACTAGATATTCCAATTTTCTCATGAAAACTATTGTAGAAGGCAGATTTGCTCAGTAATTAGCACTGCTTGGGGATGGAATGGGTGCTCCAGATGGTGGTGAGCTGTCATTGAAAGTTTTCTAATGTCTAATGGATCATAGATCAGGAATAAAATAAGAAAGGTTCAGGTATCAGCAAGAATTTGAAATCCGACATCTGTGTGGTGACTCGCAGTTCTGAAATGGTTTGACTGTAGACAACTCCTAGTGGGTAAAGAAATTGTATGAACAAATGATAGCTTCTGGTGCAGCTTAATTCAGGACCCAGAATGTCTTTATGTCTCTCTGCTCTGTTTTCTTGCGTATTAGTTTTACTCTCCGCCTCTCACAACCTTGTAGTCAGGTGGATACAGCATCTGACTGAGCCTGAGTGCTCAGGTCACCAAGCCCAGAGAGGTAATTATTATCTGTATTCCAGCATTCCTAGCAAACAGCTGAGGCTTTGCATCAATTAGATTGGACTCAGACACATCCATCCTACAGCAATCACTGTAGCCAAAGAGATGAGACAGATTGTTCTGATTATCTATTGCCACAGAGCAAATCACCCAGAATTTAGGAACTAAAACAACAATCATCTCATTATTCTCATGGTTTTCTGGTTTAGGGATTTGGGTGAGCTGAGCTGGGTGGCTCTGGCTTGGGGCCTCTGGTGGGTTTGCACTCAGATGGTACTGGGCACTGGGAGCACACTTCTTTCATCATGTAGTCTTGGGGCCTCTCCGAGTGGTCTCTCCAGTTCTGCATCCTGGGGGGCTACTTGCCTGGCAGTGTCTCAGGAGAACAAAGCGTACGTGTTTGGCATTTTTATGGCCTAGCCTCAGAAATCACATAGTGTCATTTTACCCTATCTGTCGGTTGAAACACAGAAACCCACCCAGGTCTAAGAGAAGGGAACAGACTCTATCTCCTGAAGGAAGAATGGCAAGGTTCTAGAACATTCTAGAAGAGCAGCCATCTTTGGAAAACTTAATCTGCCACGTACACAGAAGAGCATTATCCAATCAAAACCCAGTCCTGAGCTGAGAAACCCATAGCTGACAGTCCCAAAAATAAGCCTGGGTGTTTTTGATGAAGAAGGACATGGATGGTGGGGGTGGGGCCAGCACGATACCTCACTTCTGAGTGACGTGGGTGCCAAAGGACAGGTGAGGAAGGAAAGAGGTACTGTTTTCTACCCACCTGGATGTTTTAATGTGTATTTCTACAATTACATTATCATATGACTTAAATTTTGCAGAAAATATATTGTTAGCCAAAACTAAACATACAAGTTTGATTTTTTAAAAGATGACACAATTAACATCTCATTAATGAGATCCACTAACTTAGAAGCAATATGACAATAGGCTGAATTTTCTTTGTGCTGTTTATAAATAGATCAATGGTGCTAACAAAGGTGAAAGCCAGGAAGCTATTTTGGGAAGCATAGCAAACAGTTTTCATGTTGTTGAAGGGCAACATTACAAATATTTCTGAGAATCTTTTTATGGACCCTTGAGTTGGCAAAAGTTCTTTCCTATCCTCATCCTGTTATAATATTGTTAAATTCAAGTAAAAAGTTAGTGAATACAGGCAAAATGTGGAGAAAATAAAGCTCTATTTCTTTTAAAGTAGTCAATAGCTCAGTATTTTTATGCTTTTGCCAAAGTGACTATTGACCCTCTCCTAATTAGTCAGGCTTTATATTGTTTTCTAATTGGAGTAAATGTCTCCCAAAGAAATATAAATTTATATTTCTAATATAAAATTTTTTATGGATAATAGCTTAATTATCACATTCTTGCTGTGAACTTTCCTCTCTTGCTAAAATGCATTGGAAAACTTATTAAAATGAAAACTGTCTACGCTCTTACCCTGAGGGTGGCCAGCTCCAGAGCTGGTGACGACTGCAGACTGCATGCGGGTGTTTCTCTGCACCTGTGGCCTGCCAGGACCGTAGGGTGGGCTGCGCGCGGCGCTGTGTGTGCAGGAGAGATGCTGCTGCTCCCTGCATCTGCTGCCCAGTTCCATGGCTCTCCTGTTTGGTTATGGCTCCGAGACTCCCGAGCAGCTTTCCTGGCTCAAAGGCTACACAACGAAGGAACCAGCTCAAAAGTTCGGTATTTAAGCAATGGCTTATCATTCAGGCTGTGTGAGTTTTAACAGCAGGCTTGCCTAATTCCTTTTTTTTAATCATATTGACTAAACTGGCCTATTATTTTAGCATTATATTGAATTGGTGGGGGGTCCACAAAAACCTCCCATTCTTAATTTCTTGCTAGATACACTTATTCTTAAACATGTGACTTTGCCTAGAAGCAGTATTCTGCCAGCTTTTACCAGCACAGCGTGTGCCCAACCTGCAAAGGATAAGGAAAGGCCCAGGCCTTGAGAGCTGGCCTGATCTCTCCTGCTCTCTGTCCAGTGTCAGGGGAGAGGCCAGCCCTGTGCTCTGTGCCCTCCACACACTCCAACGCTCTGGGGTGTGTACAGACCACTCAGCCTGTCAACAAGAACACCCCACCCAGGTGAGCTTCTGACCTTCTGACCTTCCCAGCCACCCTAGAGTTCCTCCACCTCCTCAAAATAATGTGCATACAGCACGGCGACCATGTAAACACATCCTTACCTGCCCACCAGAGGCTTTTCAGGCAGGACAGGGGCAGAGCGCAGTGGCTGCTGTGCTGGGGGTGGGTCAGCCCTGAGCTCCTGTCCCTGCACCTGCCTGATTATGGCTCTACCTTGTGCAGGCCAGGCACTGCTGCTTGCAAAAGGCTGTCATATTCATGGACATGCTTGAACTTTACAGAGATCGTAAGAGATTGGCAGGATCAGAACTATGTTCCCATTTCACAGGTGAAAGAGTTGAGGCTCATCAAGGTTAAATGATTCATCCCAAGGTAACCAGCTCAGAAATGGCAGTGGCAGGCCTCAAACCCAGTTCTCTCCATTATGCCAGAACTGTTCCAAGGGTCCCAGTGGCTCCTGGTGCTTCACTAATCCTAGGCTGAGGACCACCTTTGCTCCTCAGGAAGGTGGTTGGAGATTGTATATTACGAACCTTAGCCCCGGAGCAATTTCAAAATTTAATCAAATAAAGTACTACTGAGGCCATAGGTCTAGCAGACAGAAACTTGCATGTGGAATGAGATCATGAGGCCTCAGGTTTGTGCCCTGCTGAAGATCACATGTGTGAGCCTGGCCAATGATTCATTCATTCATTCACCCAACATTTTTTCAATACCTTCCATGTACTAGGCACAGGGTCAGACTCTGAGGAAACGATGTGTCACCTGCAAGCAGGTGGCTCGTGGTCTCATGTGAGCGACAGACCGACATCACACAATGGGCAGAAGCATTCGACGAGGCCCCCGACATGTTCAGATGAAGGAGTCAGGTGAGATGATCTCCAGGGCCTCTTTCTGGCTCCACTCCTCTGTCCTGTAGTCATCCGCCAAGCAGGAGTCTCATGATTCTGTGGGGTGAGAAACATGAGAAACGGAACCTCACAGGTAATCCAGATACTCCCCCTAAGCCTTCCATTAAAATACCAGGATTGAACAATTTATATTTCATCTTTCATCTCCCTGTTCTAAATGAAGAAGGCTGATAAAGACAGGGAAATGGCTCAAAATCAGGAGTCAGAAGGGAAACTGGAAGCCACTTGGGACTCAAATGGCAAGTCACAGCATGGTCACCAAGGCTCAGAACGGTGGGACCGATAGTAACGGCCCTGGGCTCAAGGCCATGTCCTCGTCATGCTCCCCGCTCATCTTGTCGGCCACAGCTTTGTCTCTCTGCTTTGTCTCCTGGAAAGAATGAATCATAATTTTTGAATAGGCTCTAAATCCCACCCCTATCCACACACATGTACACATACCAGAAAATTGAAGGGAATCCAGACAGGGGACCTGACCCCATCCATCCCTAAACCCTGACGTTCAGTGGAGAGAGCCGGCAGCACCAAGAAGCAAGACAGCAGAAGGTTGTGGCTGGGAAGCAGGGCCACCAGGTGGGCCCCTGACCCTGGCAAGCATGTGAGCTGTCCCCACACACAGTGCCCCACTGTCCCCAGGCCAGCAGGCCACGGGGGGTGGGGGCCGGAGCTGGAGCAGCTAGCAGCCAGAGAGCAGCAGGTGAGGACACTTCCCTCTGGACTGTAGGAGGGAGTCTCAGTCTCCCTTTGGTCCCACAAGGATTTGAAGTCTTGTTCAAGGCCTCCAAATCTAGGTTCCCCAAATAACAAGGAATCTGGTGATTGACAGCTCACAGGGAACCACTTGAGCCGCTAGTGCTGGGGGCTACATCACTGGGGTAACATTCACGTTCACCTGACAAGGGCTTCCCCCGCACCCACTGCCTTAACCATATGTTTCTCATGTTTTGACATCTGGGGCCTTGCTGACTGTGGGGGCCTGCCCGTCCTGGAGTTGGCTTATTCCTAGAAGTAGTAAATCCCTAGGCATAGCCTCTGAGCATGCCTTTCATGTACAAACCAACGGAAGCAGAGCCTGTGCCCCCCCCACCTCCTCCCTTGGCCCCCTCCCTCAGGGCCACCATCCCCCTGACCTGACCACCCAGGGCCCCATGCCAGGCACCCGGACAGCTCCTTCACTCCAGAGGCCCCTGGCACCATTCAGATTCATCGATGTAAAGCCAGCTTACCCTGCCTCGCCCATTCCTTCTGAGGAAACTGTAATAAAGGCTCTGTCCTTGTCTGCCCTGTGCTCCCTCTGCCTCAGGCCTGACCTTGGTGCTTCCCCATGTGACCTTTTGTGGCATCTTGATCTATGAAGGTAACAGACTATCTTTTCAATGGCGATCATCTCCTGACCTAAATAATGATAAAGCCTACATTTTAAAACACCCAGCCCACTTTCTCACGGATGATCTCAGACAGAACAACCCTTCCTGACCATCTCCCCTAGCTAGCTCACACACAGCTGCTAAGATCACGGCCGCTGATTCGTCTTATCCACGTGGAGTTGTAACGGGACCTGGCTAGTCAGAGCACCACGAAGGAACAGGTGCGCGCCGGGAGCTCCCGGCCTGGCGAGTGGAGAGTGCTCATCCCAGCCTAGCTCTGAGCGTGATTATGGCAAAGCCACTTCTGAGTGTCCCCAGGTCACCTCTGAGTGACCGGACCACCCCTGCTAAATTGTCTGCCATTTATTTGAGCAGAACCCCTCTACCTTATGAACTCCAGCTCTGGGAATGGGAGGCCTTTCAAAACCGCACCAATTCCTCAGGTGCACGGCAGCAATTCCAGCAGAAGCCGCCGCCACTGCCACTGGAGTGTCCCGAGAGGTCAGGAAGCCCCTGGAGAGAGGACTCATCCCACCTGCACATACAGACGGGAAGACAAGCTGCCCAGGAGTGGTGTCAAGGGAGCTGAAGAGAAAAGGCAATTGTCTGCCTGGATCCGTCTCTGGTCCAGGACCCCGCGGACTTGGCACTTAGCTGCAATCCCTGAGGAGAGGGGGTTATAGGAAAACCAAAAATGAGTTGCTTTCTCTTAGAACTCATGCAACTGCAGCATCCGGGGCAGCAAGACTGACAGAACACAACAGAACACTAACAAACCTTGACCTCTGGGTAAGGGTATGTGTAGGGTTGAAGGGACTGACACCTCACCTGCAGCAGACTCTGAAATGCGTAAGAACTGGAAGAGGGACTGATGAACGGGCAGATGGAAAGAGGAAGAAAGTGGGGAGGCCAAGTGGTGTTGGGTGGGCCTGTCCTGAGCTCCCTGGAGCCCCGGCCCTGGCTGTCATCTGGGGAACTGCGTGGACACCCTGACTCCTGCGTTAAGTAGGCCACAGCAACACTGGTGTCCGATGGAAATGCATAGCATTTGGGAGCTACTCTACACATTCATTCTGACCAGGAAATTTCAAACTCTAAACTGTAATTACATTTGCAGTTCTTAAAGCTTACTCTCCCTTTTGTAAAATACTGTTTTCTCTGGGATGGCGAGTTCATATTGCTTAACAAACATTTAGCAAAAGACAGAAAACATTTCAAATTAAATGTTGTCAAAGTTCTCCCCCTGACCCACAGCCATAATATCATCTCTCTTTTCAGTGATGAGTTGATTCCTATCCGAGGAAGCCCCACGATCCATTAAACTCCCCAAAACTAGGTCTTAGTCACTGCATCACTGAGAAGCCATGTTTTAAATATGGAATGGAGCATGAAGGGGTGTATTCTGCTAAATTACTGCCACATCATCCCAGTTTTCTCTGCCAGCAGGAGTAAATGACAAGCAGTGGACCCCAAGACAGTCCTTTGCTCCACTCCTAATCCATAAGCAGAGCAGCTCTGGCAGTTTATGGAGCCATCAGAAAAATTTCCAGATATTAAATACTCTGCCAGCTTCTCAAGGCCAAGTGTGAATGACTCAGGAACATTAATTGAATCATCCCCACATGGAACCAAGCTTTAAAACATGAAAAAACATGTATGACTGACATCTAAAAATTAGAGGCCAAGATATGGAAGACTAATTCCTTTACATGCCTCAGAGACAAGGTAGTGCCATCTTAATTCCTAAACTGCAATAGGTCCCCTAAACTTCACAACACTCAGCCCCTTTCCCCTTTGCAAACCCTGTGAGAGACAGCTGGGGGTGGGGGCATCAGCAGCAGGCAAATAGGCTCTCCCCAGCTGGTGCCAACGATCTGCCACGCACAAGTTCCTGTCTCAGCTTCTACCCTGACATAAACCTCTGTAGGGTGTCTGGGCTTAGGGTTGAGACAGACAAATGGGGAAGAGGGAGAGGAGATGAAATGGGGGGGCAGGCAGACAGGACAGCATCCTGTGCTTCTGGTGACAGGAAGTGCCACGGGGTAGGAGCTGCGGCTCCTAGAGGTCCAGGCAGGAACTTGGTGGAGAGAATGCAACAAGGTCACAAACCATGCCTCCCACTGTATTTTAGCCAACTGAACACAGGCAGGCTGTCAACGTCTGCTGGCAAGTTCTGGAACAGACTTCCCCAGAAGGTGGATGTAATGGTCAATACCTGTGCTAAGAGTTCTACTGGCCTTTCCAGGTGTGAGACACTATCCCTCTCACCGTACCCCTTCAGTCCAACAACATCAGTTTGCTACAGATGGTCAATATTCCACAATTAGAGACTTATTCCTTTGACATCAAGCTTTATCCCCTATTGTGATATGCATTACTATAACTTCAGTAATGGTGATTTACAGTGGAGTAGACTTGGATTCCTAAGAGCTTTTCCTGAGAGTGCATTTTGGTAGAGGGGAAGAAGGAAAGAGCGTAAGCAGGTTGGGAACTGGGTGTGGCGCCAATAGGCAGATGTGCTATGGAGTCAGGGAAGGACCAGGGCCTGGGAGGTAGGGTTCACCAGCCTCAATGTTTTATCTAAGGTCTTCCTTTTTGGGCATCTCACTTGATTTAAGGACAGAGCTAATGAGCTCATGCTTATATAGAACACAGAGAAGAGTTCTTTCCCAGGACACTCACTTTTTTGTCCCTAACTCTGGCCAGAAACACATAAAAGAAGATTCTGGCAAGAAATGAATGGCTCTACAAAGGCAATCTTTGCCCCTAGAAAAAAGTCAAAGGATGGTGCCTGCTGAGGGGTGTCTGGGTCCCAACTTCAAAGTCAAGATGAACTGAATTCAAGGGCTGCCCGGAGTCCCTGTAGGGTGGGTGGGTGGTGGGAAAGGGAGCCTGCAGGGCTGCTGCCTGCAAGGCAGGTCACTGAGCCCAGAGCCATGCAGGAATGGGAAAGCAGAGTTGAATTTTGAAGTGGAAAAGTATATTTTTCTCCAAGATATATATGAATGTTGGCACCACAAAATGAAGCAAGCCCTGGGAGCTCAGCCCCGGGGGTCCCAGGAGAAGCAGGAGCGGCTGATGCCAACCAGCCCTGGCTGAGGGCTTCAGGTGTGCGTTTGATCCAACAATCCAAGTGCTGCACAAGCCATAGGCTACAGCTCCCAGATTTCACAGGTAAGAACGCAGAGGCTGAGCGCTGACATGATTTGCCCGAGGCCACCTTACCAGTCAGAGAAAAGCTGAGTTATTGCACCAAACTAGGAGAGAAAGGTTTTACACAAATGAGGACACACGATTTATTACTCTTAGGAAAATATTGTCAGAGGATTATGATTCCTTCTTTTCCAGAGATTGAGAATTCTTGCTCTGGAGCCAACCTATAAAGTGTCCCATTTGAGCCTGCAAATCTAGAAAATTCCCCTTCTGGGTGATCCATGCACAGAGTGTACCCAGGAACCAGAGCTGTTTACCCATGGACCTTGTGCCCACTTCAGTGGGCATCTGGGGGCTGGGGGTGGATATATTGTACTGCAGACAACTCCCAGAGGCCACTTACTAGAGCTGCGGCCTCAGGGGGAAAATCTTTTGTGCTTCTCTGTGAGGCTTTGGAAAAGGCTGCTGCTTCCTGTCTGCCGTGGGACTCAGGGCATCAGGTCAATGCTGATCAAACATAAGGAGAAGGCAGGTCCAGATTTTGATAGAAAAGTAGATAAATGTTCCCTTCTTCTGTGACTTAAAAAAAAAAAGAAACACAATTCTACCTTAAAGATTTAAACATTATTAATAATTGCCATGTATAGAACACCCACTGAGTGTGTCTGGAGTTTACAAACATTTTTTTCAAATCTGATTAGGAATGGCTTGGTGGGACATAACAGACACACACTATATACACAGCCCTAAGGAAAGAGGTCACAGGGGACCTCAGAGAACTAATGACAGGGAACTGAGCTGTATGGGGGTCAATGGCTGTGGCCTCCAGGCACCTCCTCTGGTTCTTCCTGTACACCTGTGCTGGGGGCCGGTGGCCTCACCTGCTCACCCGGCTCGTGAGCTCACATCTGACTGCCACTCCGGGGCTCTGAGCCTGGCCTCCGCTTTCCATGAAGTACAACTCCAACTTCTGGGCTTCTTAGTTCCTAACCTCAAGAGGTAGTGGAATAGGCTCACCTGAGCCTGTGGGTTAGGCCACTGGGGTCCAGTCCACTCTGGTCCAACCCACTACAGAAGAGGGTAATGTATTCGTGGCCACCTCGGACCAACCCTGCCCCCGGCTTCTGAGCAGTTCCAAACGAGGGGTGTGGGCAGCAAGGTCCTCCAAACATGTTTACCACTCATTGTAGTAGGGAGGTATTATTATTTTCACTTCACATATGAAGGGAGGGGCTGAAAATATTTGCCCACAGTCACACATTTAGCTAGTGCAGAATAGGAATTGGAACTTAGGTCCATTTATGTCTTATATCTATCGCTGCACTAACAAACTAGCCCAAAAGTTGGTGGCATAAAGCAGAACCAGTTTGCCTGCCCCCAGGTGTGCAGCACCCTGACTTCCCTCAGGGGGCTGCAGCTCTCCCTCCTGTCTGCCGCCCAGCTGGGCCGCCTCTGCTCTGGCCTCCCACTGCCAGGGCCCCACTTCTCTCATGAGACCTCGTTCTCAGGGTCTCTCTCGGTTCCCCCAACAAGGCAGAGGGATTTTTTTGTGGCACCTCAGGACTCCGCCTGAGTGAAAATGGAGGCCACAAGGCAGACTGAAGCTTAGCTCTGGGCGTGAAATAACATCACTGCTTTTACTTCTGTTGGTCAAAGCAGAGCAAAGGGCCTTCCCAGGCGGAAGGGGAGGGACAATGGACTCCACTTTGGACAAGAAGAGAGACAACATCCCATCTCAAAAGGGCATAAGGATCAGCCAGGACTTCGGTGGCCACCTTTGGAAACAACCTTCCACAGCCCCATGCACTTTGACGCCAAGCACACCAGGAGTGGGATGCCAATGCCCTTCTGACGTCATCAGAGCCTCTTTCAAGGACAGCCTGCATCCAAGCTGGGGGTGCAGGGCCAATGGGAACACCTCCCTTTCAGTTATTTAACAGGCTTGGTGTCCTCTGTGGGCCCAGCCCTAAGCTAGACAACAAGAAGGTACAGATGGTGAGACCCGGCCCCTGCCTTCCCAGAGATCATTGTCAGGACCTGTGCTGACTGACCTGGAACCGAGTAATGCCCAGAGCCCACAGGAGAACAATGAGAACTTTGGAAAGCAGGAAGCCCGTGGGTTGCCAGTTAACAGCCTAAGACCTATTAGGCACCTTATTTTTCTAGGCATTCTGTCAGATGGGGCTACTCAGAGGCCTTAGAAAATAAAACTTTGAAGTGGGAAGTTATTAAGCCCATAATTTTTTTAAAAATGTGAAATGATTTTATAAAGAAAAAAATCCTCTCTGCCTCTCAGGTTGGAAACAGTCAGAAACTGGGATGAGGAGCAGAGGCCGGAGACTGGGGTGCGTCTGTTTACCAGTGGCGGACACCAAAACCCCAGCCTGAAGCAGCTGGGGGAATCCAGGGATGACAAGCTCTCCTGCTGCTGAACCTACATCCCGTCACTGATTACATTCAACCCTCGGGAGGGCAGGGCGCTCACAAGCCCCTCCCTGCCAGTCTGAGACAGCCGGAGGAGCAGGTCCCTTGGTCCCAGGACAGACCCTGGGGCTCCCAGCATACAACCTTTTGCTGCCACTGGTATAAGCCTGTTTGTCCTGAGAAGCCAGTTGCTTTCCTTCACCCACCTGTTACTTGGAGGGTGAACCCTGACACCCACCCCAAGGTTGCTCTTTGTGCCCCCATCCATTACGAGGTCCTCCCAGGTGCTACCTATGTGTGGGAGAGCACAGAGCCATCCCAGGGACACTGAAGCACAGAGCTGCTTCTCTCGGGAAGCTCACAGCTTAGCAGAGAAGATAGAAACACAAATGTCTATGTGGACACCAAAGAATATCTAGAAGTTCACTGCTTATCAATCAGCAGGTTCTAGTTTCTTCTACAGTTCAGAACTTGCTGTCTCTTTGCCTGTGTGCGTGAATGCAGTGCGTCCTCAGAGGTTTCTGTAGGTGGCCAATCATACCAGGAGGTGCAGACTTCCGCTGCCCGCTGATTGCTAAGGGGCCTGAGGCGCTGATCTCTGTGCTGCAGCCAAAAGCCCAGTAAATAAATTATCTGCACCTCCAGGTGTGTGGAAACCAGGCTGTGAGGAGTGAAGACGGGATCTAACCACAGGGGTTGGAAGATCTTACCTGATGCTGATGGCTTGTACCAAAGGGCTTCATAACTGGCAGCTGGAATACTTTATATAAGGAAGTTGGCTTCCCCAAAACCTCACAGGTCTAATTACCCAACCCTGGACATGCCTAGGGGTGGAGGAGCCTGGGAAGGAAGCGAGGCATAAGAGAAATTATTTTAGAGCCTGAACAGGATTTCTACAAGGGCTGTGTACCACGAGGATAACTTCATGGTTATTTCTTTCTACTTAATGGACCTGAACTGAGTGTTTTATTCCTACTGGAGTAAAGGGTGAGTCGGCGCTGTCTGTGCTGCCTGACCTGAGAGGACACCTTGTCATCTGTGCCCTTTCACCCCACGTTCCCCGCCCCTGCTCCTTCCCCCCTTTTCTCCTTTTGCTTCCCTCACCCTCTAGATTTCATACCCTCCTTTTTATCTTGGATTACCCACAAAATACAAATCAGGTCTCATAAGGATAACATAGGAAGGTGTTTCTCCATGACACCTGCAGCCTTGTGCCTAGTAGGCCTCTTCCTTGAGGCTCCAGAGGCTGGTAAAGGCTTCCTTAGTTCTGAAAGCAGCCTGAGGCATGGCTTAGAAGAGGCCTCACAGGATCTTTCCAAGCATCAGATCAGCCACCTCTCCTGAGGGATTCCAGTTGCAAGTCTGAGTCATGAGCAGATTCCATCCTCAGTCATGCAGCTCCCACTGGGGACATGCCTGAACCCAGCCTTCTCATGGTAAAGTGCTTTTCCAGGGGCCAGTAGATCAGACCAGGCAGCCAAACGGAGCTGCTAAATCTGAGGGAACTAAAACTAATTTGGGTTAAAAAAAATAAAAGGATGCTACCCAAAGTAGCCTCAGTGTTTCTCCTCTAGTCCCTTCAGGGCTGTGGCAATGCGGGATGAGGCTTACATCTAATGCACTTCAAGTGATGCATGGGGCGAAGTCCGCTGATGGTGCACAGACACCTGGTTCTAAGCTGCCGACTGAAAATCCCCGCAGTGATTCAGATATAAGGTCAAACAGAGCTTCCTCCAGGGCCACAGGCCGGGTGAGGGCCTATGAGGACAAGGCCCCCCGAATGCGCTCTTCCAGCCAGCATCAGTCCTCAGGGACGGGGGCACCAGGAGGAGCATCTTAACTAAACACACTGACTGCAGCAGCCACTAAGGCTGCTTAAATGCTGCCCCAGGAAGGACCCCCGCGATGATCCGGTTCCTGAACCAGGGAAGTCATGGGACATTGTTTTGCCAATGGGTTTCAGTTCCAGGCAAGTTCACTATGGATTTGGTGTGACCAAAGAGACGACCGTAGAATGTTCTTGGGGTGAAAGGGTTATACCCAACTTTATTTCCATGGTGGCAGGGCAATCACTGAAGTCCTGTCCACTCAGAGCGAGTCTGCAGGCAGCAAGCCAGTCTCTGCCTCTGGGCCCCTCTGCCCTCACAGCCGTCCTCTGGGCCTCTGTCCTAGGTGCTGCCACCACTCCAACCTCTGCTCTGCTCTCCTGCAGCCTTGCAGCCCTGCCACCGTGTCACCCAGAGCTCTTTACATAGAGTCAATAACAACATATTGCCCACATGTGTGTAGTGAGTTAGCCGACCACGGCCAGGTGAGAATCCTGGCCACAGGAACCTTCATTTTATCCGCAGACATATTGACCTGTGGGGACCAGAAAGAGCCTGTCCTGGGAACTTTTGGAAAACACTCCTCCCAGTGGTCAGGCTGATGTGACCAGAGGCCCTGGCCCTGTGCTCAGAGGGGTCTGAGAGCCCGGGCTCAGACCCAGAGCGGCCCTGGGGTGGCACTGCCAGCTGACTGGCCCAAAACACTCACTGCTGCCCCTACCTGACCGATGGAAGGAATAGAGAAACTCCCAGAACTCAGGGGTGCTGCCCTAGAAGCTAATATATATTTTTTTAATATCCATCTGCCTTCCCTGACCACAGGATTTTCTCATTGTTTCCCACCTATGTATCTGCCCTGATTCTGATACTGAGATTGTTCACTCAAATGGGATCAGTGGCAGTTTTGAAGTGTGGCCTCAAATGTTTTAAGGCCTCTCTCCCCTAGACTGTGGAGGGGTCTGTGACTTCCCTAACTCACAAAAGGTGGTAGAAGTGGCCTCTGAGGCTGGGTACAAAGAGACGTGTTGATTGGAGCACTAGATGTTAGAGTTCTGAGCCTCCAGGTTGCAGGTCTGCCTTCCCAGGGGCCACCATGCTTGGAGGAAGCCCAAGCCATACAGAGACCACATGCAGGTGCTCTGGTGGGGGAGCCCCGAGGCCAGCTCTCATGCATCCCAGCACCAGCCCAGGCACCAGCCCTGTGTATGACGCCTCCAAATGACTCCAGCCCATTACTTGAGACCCACTCAGACCTCCTAGTATTCCCAGCTGAGGCCTCAGACACAGTAGAGCAGAGACAAGTCATCCTTAAATATGCCATATTTCCTACAAAGTCCATAAGCATAATAAAATGCTTCTTACTGCATGCCAGCAGGCCATGGAGGGTTGCTGCACAGCAGTGGGTATGCAGAGCCTAACCTAAGCTGCTCGTCTCATCTCAGCCCTGTAGAGAACCTGCAGACTTCTGCAGTTTAACCAACAGCAGCAATGGTCACGTGTCTCTCCCAGGCTGAGTGCTGTGGAGTGAGGGGCGAGTGGGTGGTGGTGGACATCCCAGTGCCAGCCTCCAGGGACTCCCACTGACTTAGACACTCCTCCGCAGCCAGGCTCTCCCTCCTGCGCATAAACTGTGCCTAAGGAGGTCTTGCAGCCTGTGGGGGAGGTCTTCCCACCACCCCCAGATCACAGGGCAGCCAGGGCTCAAATTGCCCCACCTTCTGGGAGGCTGCACTCGAAGGCGGCAAAATTCACAGAGAGCACCATGTGATTTGTGCCCTTTGGCACTTGAAAGCTGTGCCCCTGACAAATGCCACAGAGGGCCTGGGGTCTTCCAAAAGCTCTTGGAGAGATTATTCTGATGGTGGAAAGCACACAGGCCCTTCCCAGGCGGCTGACTGACTCCCTTGGGGGATGCAGAGGTGGGTGCCTGAAAGAGGCAGAAGTGGTGCCAGCAGGTGCCCAGCAGCACCTGAAACAGAGGGAGAGAAGATTCTGGAAGAGTCTGTCCTTGTGGTCCCTGGCCTCCCATGGCCCTGCCTCCAAGCACCTGCCTGCTTGGAGACAAACTCCGGGGGCGCCGAGGCCACACGGAATCCAGACAACCAGACACTCAGGCAGAAGTGAAAGACCAGATTCCAAGGGCTGACGTTCTCTGGGCCAACGATGACTTCACCTTCTCGGGAATAAACTATTGACCAGATGCATGAAGAGAAGATCCATGTGCAAAAACAAGCATAGACAGAGACAGGATTCAGAGCCCAGGAGTCTCTCACAGACACATCCGCCCTAGGACTAGCTCCCCAGCTCCAGCACCCCCAAAGCCTGCTAAACAGCAGGATCACACCTGCCTGACTGAGGCGGGTGCTTTAGCTTCAGCCCTAACAAAGTGTGTCCTCAGCAGATAACTTCCAGGAAGGTAATACCTTTGGGCTCCGCTTACTTGGAATTCCAAATTCAAATGATCACTGTCTGGAAAATGAGCTTTTTCTGCCCTGGCAAGTGTTCTTCCTATCTATTTTAAATTTAAAAGGAACAAAAATGTCCTAAAATGTTTAGAAAATATAACTCCATCCTTCCTTTCCTGAGTCATTACTTCAGCAAACATGAATATATTTTGACTGTACATCTTGCACTGACAGCTGATATCCCCAGAAAAAGAAAACTGAGGCAGCAATTAGGGGAGAAGGTGGTAGAAGTCAAGATGCTTACAGCAAAGATTGGGACTTGGAGCAGCTAAGCTCCTTGGAGTGTATCTCATCCCTTGTATCAATAGCATTGTGATACCCAGCACTGAACCAGGACTCCAATAAGGATAGGATGAATGAATGAGTAAATGAACTAACAGATGGATAGATGAAAAGCAAATGCACTGATTAGTGGATGAAGAGCAAATACATGAGTGAATGAGTGCCAACATACATGTATGCATACATACATGCAGAGGTGAGATGGCTTGTGATAACAATTTCTCTCCTGCTCGGATCTGAATTCTAAGCCTAGGCTTCTTTTTTAATGTCCATTCCTGCATCTCTAAATATTCTCTGGCCATAGCTCATTGGATAACTTGGCATTACTTTAAATTAACACTAAAACTAAATTCATTAATATCACATCCAGTTCCCAATACCAAATCCAGTTCCCTGCCCCCTAATTTTTGTCACTATTCTCTGTTGAAGGCACCACCCCTTCTAATAATCACCCAGGGAAAGATCTTAGAGTTTCCTTTACCCCCTACCTCCCGTGAACCTCCACATTTACTCAGATACCCAGGTCTCTTCATTAGTTTTTCAAAATATCTCCTCTTCTGTCCCTCCCTTGTCATGCCTTCCATGACGATCCTGGAATTAACACTTGCACGTGCCTTACCACTCTGCCACACAGCTTGTGGCTGGGATGCCATGCCCAAGTCTTCCATTCTTGCTCTTTACCCATGGAACAAAAGCCAAGCACCCTAGCCAGACATTCCATGTTCTTAACATTCATGGGCCAGTTTACTGTTCTGATTAACCCCCCTGTGTCCTCATCCCATCCTTGTGGAGTTGCCTGTCTCACCAGTCTTACCTGTCAGAGGCATTTCCCTTCCCTCTCTTAAAATGAAATCCACATTTCAAAACTCCACTCACTCCGTGCCTCACTTACGGAACCATGGGGAATGATGCACTGGGAGAGATCACTCCTTCAAGTAATCAGCCCCAAAATATCTCCCCAGGACAGTTACGGTGCTCTCACCAGTCCTCTGCTCTGCCTTCTCTTTGAACACTTTGTGTTCGCTGTGATGGCCTTGGCTGGTCAATGTAGCCCAGGTCTTATCTTACCCCGAGATGCCGGCACCACGCACAGTCCTTGGCATCTTGCCTTTGATTAGTTATTACCCTGTGACTACAAACATCCTGATTCTCACATTCCTCAGGGTACGCTCTTTATTAGATCACTCACCACACTGCACCAAAGTAATCTGTGTTCTCCAGTTGACTAGAAGCTTCTAGAGTACATTCTGTCTTATCCATCATTTTATCACCGGCACCTAGCACCCGAGAAAATAACATTTGTGAACTAATCATAGCTGCTATTTGTCGTGCACCTGTATGTACGCCACTCTGTGGGCAAGCTGCCCACCAGTCCTCACAGACCCTCGGGAATTCAGTGCCCTTCTCTCCATTTTACAGATGTGGAACCTGAGACTCTGAGAGTTTAAACTGATGTGGAGGGAGTGTTCAAATCCAGGCTGTTGCAGTTTATGATCCTGCTCATTCCTTGGACCCCACTTCTTGTCCTCTGCACCTTCTTGTTCTCCTCCTGCACAAAGGACCCCAACATCAAGACTCTCAAAAAGGCATGGAAACCCAGATGAGCAGACGACAGAGGTGCCCGCCAATGGTATGTGGCTTGAGGCATGTGGAAAGAAATGGGCATGAGCCATCAGCCTATGGACTCGTGCACCTCAGCTGACAAAAGGTGTGACCACGCCAAGGGTGATGATGGCTCACTAACACACAGGCAGGATTTGCCTAATGTCTTTAACATTCGCTGTATCTGCTAATAACAAAGATAGCGATAGGGATAAATTTCACCTCCTTTAAACTTGATCCAAATGTTTAACTTACACGCAGACAGCTCTATGTGTGTATCAGCTTATTAATCTACAGACATTTCCATCTCCTGTTTGAACATGAGTTTCTTTGTTCACTTGTGAATCTTTAGGGAAAATATTTAGTGGTTTCAGTTATATCTGCTTTAGTTACACAAACCTATTAACAAAGGGTATGTGAAAATACAAAGAAAAGTTAATATAAAAATAAATGTGAAGAAAAGCCTTAATTTAAACATCCAGTTTTGGTGTGCTTTTTCAGACTAATGTCTATTTCAAAACAGCTGAATCATTTCTTAACCAATAAAAAAAAAAAAAAAGAAAGAAGGAAAGAAAAGAAATCAAATGGCTATTTAATAATACAGTACTTGTATACATTTTTACCCCCTCATTCCAAAATATACTTAAGAAAAGTGTGGTTTATTTTACTGGATTAACTTACCAGATAAGTGATTTAATAATGTTTATAAATTATTGTATAATGTTTACAAACCTATCTGTTCCCACCAGCTTTTTAAGCATATTATTGCTATTGCCAAGAATTTTTAAAAAGTTTCTAGTTTGTTCAGAGGTAGCAAAAGCCATTACTTTTTAATACATGCAAACAGCAGAACTTTAAGGCCATTGTCTATGAGTGACATAATCAAGTTTAAAAGATTGGAAGAAAGACCTGAATGGTTCTGAATATACAGTGATTGATCATGAAGACACATTAGAATGCAAAAATAATGGGAAAGGTATTGAGCATTTCCCTTTATGCTGTGACCTATGTTAAATTCAAGCAGCTTGGTCCCTACCCATGCCACCTTAATCTAAGTCAGGTTCCATTTGTGCTTACTGTAGGTGCCTTCCAATAAATCAGCATCAACTTTCATCCCTAGAAGATGTTTCAATTATGAAACTGTTCATGACTTAATTACCTGATTCTATTTGATGCATGGATAGGTTTGGGCACTGGGAAAAGGACTGGATTTAATATTCCCTACAATTCCTGCTAACGTGGACGTACCCTGCTTTGTCCAGTGATAACTCCTTAGCCTGCCAGCAAGAACAAAATATTAATATGCCTTGCCACGAACTTGAGCTTTGCAGCAGGTTTTAATATGATTGCTGTGTGCTTGTCTAGAAACTTTCATGTTTTCAAGGTATTCCTGGAACATAAGCTGTTCATCTCAGTGTTGGCTGGGCCTGTCTGCTCTGGGCCCTGCAACCAGAGATGCCAGTAGCTCAGATCAAACTCTAAAGGGAACAGAAGGGGCCACACTTCCCAGAGCAGGGAAAGAGAAAAGACAGACAGGAGAGGTTTAAGCGACATTAAATGATGAATTCTAAGGGTCAGAGGGAACCAAGTGGAGTTTCCTCCTGGCTCAGAAGGTGGTGGGGACAAGGCAAGAGGCTGCAATCCAGAGGGCCTTAGGAGGCTCTGCCTGAGCAGCAAGACTGTGCCGCAGGGAGTATGCTCCCTGCTGGAGGAGGCGTCTCTGCCGGGAAGGAGCTGCCAGGTACAGGGTGGACCTGCCCCGTCCTGCATTTATTCCCACGAGCGAGTCCACGAAGCCCACATAATAGACTCCAGACAGGCAAGTGCCTGGGCCACCTATGGTGAATGTTTATGCTGCTTGTAAAATGTAGACCCCTGGGCAAACTGTACATTAATCTTTAAAATGATGTTAATTGCAAAAAAGCAAACAGATCTCCAGCAGAGAAAAGAGGCCTCTACCTTCTCTGGCTGAACGCACAGACTTGGAGCCATAGCACGTCCTCTCAGGACTGAGACGGCAGCTCTGCGTACTGCGTGCCACGCATTCTGTTGAGTCAAGTAAATGGAATGTGTTGCTCAGAGTTCCCAAGTGTGACAGGCTGTCTAGAGGTTCATGGAGTAACTGTGTCGATGCTGGGTAATTGGGTAATTAAATCATATAGGCCTTTTAGAGGGAAAAACACATTTTTATTATAGAAAATTTCAAACACAGACAGGAGTGGAGAAAATATGGTCTGAGCCCTTGCTTACCCATTACCCGGTCTTAACAATTATCCCAATATTCTGCTGATCTTCTTTTGGTTTTTTCATGTCCCTCTCTCACACACACACACACCCCAACACTTTTTTCCGGGCCAGGAAAGCATCTCTCAGATCCCATGTCGTGTTGCTATAAGTACTCCAGAAGATGTCTCTAACTGACAGCACCGTTTTACAGGACCACCATAACGGCATCTCACCACACATACTGTCACTTAGCATCCACTTTATGCTCAGAGTCCCCAGTTGTCTCACAGATGTCTTTTCACAGTTAATATGTTGCAATCAGGATGTGAGCTTGGCCCCACATTGCTGTGGCTAGGATGTCCCCTCCAGCAACTTTTTACAATCACTCTCTCTCCTTAGACTTCATCGATCCCAGGGCTGACAACAGAGGGAAGGCAGCCCAGAGGGTTTATTTTATTGCAGGCTGGAGATCCTTTAAACTGTTCCAGCTGAGCTCAGTTCCCTGCCATCATGGCATTTGGGGCATCACCACAGTGTGGGTGAAACTGGAGGTGTCTTTGCTGCACCTTCCCTGGTTGTCCATTTGCCCACAGTGTACCCCCATTTGTTCTTTTCAGCTTCCAACCTCTGACCTCGAGTGTCCTTAAGTCCTTCGTTTCGCCTCCCTTTGCACAGTCTCTTCGTCACGGCTTCGCACACCGTCGTCTGGAAGAGGTGGGCCCCGACACCTAGGCCAGCTGCTCTGGTCAAGGCAGGGCTGGTGGGCTTGGCCGGGACACATTTTTCTCATGTTCATACCAAGAACTCAGCTTCTGGAATCTCTGCGCTTTGCTGGAGGCAAGAAGCTGGGAGGCAATTCGTCCTTAAAGATCTGCTGTCTATGGCCTGGGCACGGCCCCTGAAGGCTTCTGTCCCCATCTAAAAGAGCAGCATGATTCTACTCCAGCATTGCTGACCCTCAGCCCGCACCGTCAGCTGATGGCAGAGCCAGGCTCCTCCTCCATGGAGTTCAGGTCCACGGAGCTTAAAAATGGCCTTCATGTTCAAAGCAAGGACAAATCGCGTGCCGTTCTCTGCCAAGGAGACTTTTTTATGAACTTGTATATGAGGCTTCTTGCTGTGACTCAACAAATCACTGTGGAAAAAAACTCAGTGAGAAAGGCTATGACCTTCTGAAGAGCCCTGAAGGGACCTTCAAGTGGCTGAGGCATCAAATGGAAAAGAATTACTGTGGGTGAGAACCCAGACGGTGCAATGATTAACATAACCCCAAGCTCTGGTCTCATTGGTTTATTTGTTTTCCTTTAAAAGAAGCGTTTACCACATTACCTGTGGTCTCTTCTTTCCACAAACACCTGGAGGACTCATGGCTGCTGCCCCTGGACCCCCCATGTACGGTCCTTGAATTGCAGCGCTGGCCCCACGCTGAGCCCACCGACCAGGCGTGCCCTTGCTTCAGACACCCCCTTCCCTCCTGCACAACGGGCATGTGCCTGGACACCCGAGCACAGGGGCTTTTCAGTCATTTGTTAACCGACTAAGGTCGCTCCACAATCTGTTCCTAAAAGTGTGCATTAAAATAATGAACTTGTTCCAGTCACTAAAGGACAAATAATGTCTGATTGCACTCAGATAAAGCATGTGAAGTAGTCAAAATCATAGAAACAGAAAATAGAATGGTTGCCAGGGCTGGAGGAGAGGGAATTTTTGTTTAATGGGTATGGACCTTCGGTTTTGCAAAGGGAAACAGTTCCAGAGCTCTACTGCTCAACAATAGGAATATACACTACTGAAGTGAGCCCTTAAAACAGCTAAGACGGTACATTCCATGATATGTACTTTTACCATGACACAAACATATGGGTAGGCAGACAGATGAACACATAAATAAGAACTCATTTCAGGCAATCAGATTAGGCCCTGATCTGAAAATAAATACCTCCTACCATTTTACAGTTACCATTTTTACCTTTTTGCATATATGGACTAACTTGAATATTCCTCCTTCCTAACCTCCTGTGCCACCAAAGTGAGTTGACAATTTTTTGGCATTGTTGGGTTTTTTAAATCTGCACTTCACTGGAGCTCAGAGAAGTATCCTTTTGAAATTCAAACCACTTTCTTGTTTGCATTCATTCATTATTCTTTCCCAGATATTTTCCTTTTACTAACAAAGAGGGAAGGGAGTTGAATTTTGAGCATTAATCATCTTTTATCTCCTAGAAAACCTAATTTTGGAATCTTTGGGAGTTTCTTATAGACACAGTCGCAAGGTCCCAAGCTGGAAATGTCCAAATTCACTAGCTTCCTGCGTGTTGAATGGTTATCACAAAAATGCCAGATCCCAGATTAACTTACC
This sequence comes from Manis javanica, assembly GCF_040802235.1. Classification (NCBI taxonomy): domain Eukaryota; kingdom Metazoa; phylum Chordata; class Mammalia; order Pholidota; family Manidae; genus Manis; species Manis javanica. The sequence continues at coordinate 73,548,341 of NC_133168.1, forward strand.
AACCTTTTCCAAATGGCTGCTTCTTGCATCCGTCAGGAGGTGAGCCTAGGAGACACCCGCTCGGCAGTGGACCAGAGAGCAGGAGCAGCACCCTCTCTCCCTCACTGAAGGTCCTTCTGGAACCAAGACACGTAAGGCCAGTGTGTCTCCCGAGCAAAGGGGAGGCTCACAAGGGTGAAACGTCCCTGAGCCGACACCTACCAGTCAACATGAGTCAAGGAGGAGCCGAGTAAGGGCTTCCAACTTTCACTGCCCATCAAGGTCACCTGGAGAGCTTTTGAAAAAGGGACACCCAGGACCACCTCAATCAAAACCTCTGGAAGGTGGAGCCTGGACATCTCACACTGATGATGCTGATGCACAGGAAGAGCTGAGAGTGAGGAGACAAGAACCACGGCCTGGAGGACTCCGTGCCGCTCTTCACGAGCTGTGAGGCAGCCTCCCAGCCCCTGCCCCGCCTTCCTGAGGAACCCACAGCCTGCTCGCTGTCCTACACCCTCACCATCTAAGGGGCGGCCCTCACCTAGGAGCACTGGCATCACCGGGGGCTGGACGGATACAGAATCATGGGCCTCAACTGCACCCACCAAAGCAAAAGCTGCATTTAACAAGACCCCCCAAGTGATTCTTACCTCCACACAGGTCTGTGAGGCCCTGCACCCTTTCATTTTATAATGGCACTTTTAAATTATGAATTCTTCTATCCAAGGGTCTCCAGAAATAGGACACTATTTGAAATTCAGTGGCCTGTATTAGCTATGCCTGCCAATGGCTGCCTTTCCCAGGTAAAGCCTTTTTCGTTTGCATGTCCTGTTGTCAGACTGACATAACAGCGATAAAGTTGAGGAAAGCTCTTTTCTCTGAAGCTAAACATTTGTCCCTTGGCCCACATGATCCTCTAGGCCTCTGAGCCATTTCTCAAAAAGAAACAGAAGAAACCCCACCCTCACATCATCCAAAAGGCCAAGAAGAGTTATTTGTATGTGGGGATGTTGAAGGCATTATTCCAGCTCCTTTAAAATTTTATTTTCCCTTCACATCCAGATCTAGCCCAGGAAATAATTTATTTTGAGATTTTTTTTAAAGTTTCCAATTAAAAAATCTTGGAAAGTAGTTGGCCTATATTTACTGTAACCATATTTTCCAAATAAAATTCCAGACGCATGGCCTGATAAGTATGTGAGTACTGACCAAACTATTTAAAAATAAAGTGCACTGCTTTATTTCCTGCTTGAAGCAGTAATCCATGTTCATTTTAGAGACTAAAGAAAGGTCAAGGAAGAAACAAAACATCTTCAATCCCACCACCCAGAAATAACCACTACTGACATTTTGATCCTATTTCTCTTCAGTTTTTATGTATAGAAGATAATTTTTCACCAAGTTTGAGTAATAAACTACATACATAATTTTGCATCTTAAATTTTCCAATTAAAGTTATCTCACAAGGATTTTCTCACATCGCTGAAGAGTCCATGTAAACCTTATATTTAATGGCTGTGTAGTAGTGTATCTTTGCAAACACCACGATTATTTTCACCCACTACACATATCACTGGACATTTAGATGGCCACCAACTTTTTTTGCTATTGTTAAAAATACAATGATAAACATTCTTACACATATATCTTTGTTCACACTTCTGAAAATTTCCATAGCAGAGGCAAGAAGCAGAAACACTGCTGAATGGGATAAAACCTTTTCAAATCTCTCCATAAACATCACCAACTTTTTTTTATGGAAACATTGTACCAACTTACAGCACCTGTTTCTAAAGATGAGAATGAGAAAATATTTTTAATCAGTACTGTTCCAGAAAATTCAGAAGGTTTTAAAAACATATTCATGGAACACTTACCACATTCCAGTGCTCGGTAATTTATATGCAGTGTGTCATTCACTCCTTACAGAAGTGCCAGGAGAAAGGACAGGATGCGACTGTGATTCTCATTTTACACACACAGAAACACAGAGTGAATAGCCCAGGATAGACAGTCCATTTACTGTAAAAGTAAAAGTCAATGGTAGACAGTGGGTATAGAGCGTTTACTATGTGCCTCCAATGTCATGCCACCCTGGAGGCTTCGGCAGCAGGATCCCAGCTGAGAGTCTGGAAGAGGGTCAGTAATCCTCCAGGGAGAGCCTGTCCACCTAGGCAGGTAGCTGACCCTGGGCCAAGGTCTCCCTGCAATGAGACCAAGAGGACCCCTGGTCACTGCCATGCTCTCAGCAATACTGTGACCTTGGGAATGGCAAAGGAAAGGACACGGCGAGCCAGAGGACTCAAGTGGTCATTTTCAAGCGCATGAGGGACTCCAGGAGTACCTTGTACAGAGCATGTGTTTTCATGCAAAGGGTAAAGTATTGGGGCCTCAGAAGCTTCACTAGCGGACACTGAGGTCTTTGGAATCCTGTTGAACCAAAGGCCATCATAACCTAGTGAAAGATGACTTTCATCCTTCCTTTTCAGGTGAGCTGGGGCACCCCATCTGCACATTTTGCAGGTTGTTCAATGCCAAGGGTGTTGTTCATGGTCCAGGAGGTACATGGGGCCCGAAACCCAGCCCAGCTTCCATTTGCCAAGCTGGGTTATCTGTATCCTCCTCCTGTAGTATCTCTGGCCTCATATGCTTCTCCCCCTTCTCCTGCCCCCAGGTCCCAATGGGCGGCACTGGTCCTCAGGCTGCTGCTCCCAGGCCCTGGGCACTTAGGGCGCAGGCTCTTTGCTCAGCTGTTCTCTGCCTAGAAAGCTTTGCCTCATCTCGCTCCTCACATCTCTCCCCAGGTGTCTCCTTCTCAGTTATCACCCCATGAACAATTATAATTGCCAGTCCCCCCAGGCTCCCCACCAGTGCTCTCCTGGGGACAGTGATTTTTGTTTGTTTTGTTTGCTCACCCATTCCAAGTGCTAGAACATTCCTGGCAAATTGCTCTCAATAAATATTTGTTGAACAGAATGAAATGGGTGAATTATGACAATGATTACATCTTGCTTCAGATATTTTCATGAAAACACTAAAAGCCTAACAGGTGAGGGACTTTATCGAAGGTCCCTTGCAGGTTTTCTTTCCTCCAAGGTAACCTAACATCTTGGAGTCCTCCATCTCACCCCAAACAAACTCTCCTCCACTGAGGCCAATTCAGAGAGGTCCAGATCTGGTTAAAGCAATTGGCAGAAGGTATGAATGATGAACTGCCTTTCAGGGAGTGAGCTTCCAATGAATCTCCACATGAAGGAAAATCTCCTTCTTAGCAGCAAGCAGATTACATACTTTTCCCTTTCCTACCCTCCCAGGAGCAACTGTCTAACAACAAGAAGCCGAGTCCCCAGAATCCACCTTGTTGACTAGCTCAAGCCCATCCCTGATTCCTCCCCTTTGCTCTTCCTTGACTGGACAGTGGAAGAAACCGTTCCATGCAGCAAGACAAAGCCAGCTGCTCCAGGGGATGGTCAAACCACAGTTCACTACAAATGACCAATGTCATAAACACCTCTCGGAACTATTTCTCTCTTCCCTCACCAAGTGCTTGCAGAGGAACAATTATACAATGCATAATTTTGGAGCAGACTTAATTTTTCCATGATCTACGCTCTCTTTTAATGAGTAATTTGTTGTATATGTTAGCTTAAAATAAAAGAATCCTGGCAATGATTATCAAAATCAAGCACCCCAAGTAGAAAAGCTACTTCTTCATAAACATGTATTCTGAGATTTCAAATACAAGGTCCACAGACCCTCAAGAGATCTTTATATGGAATTCAGTGGTCTGTAAGCCCCCCAGAATTGTGTACAAACTTTTGTGGATATACGAAGTTACATGCAGTTTTTTGGTGAGCTCTTGTAAGAGTCTCAAAGGGATGTTTACTAAAACATTACCGAAAACCATTGATTTTTGACATGGTTGAAAGTGTTAAAAGCTGACTTGGTGACTATCAGACTTAACTTCATAGTAGGTAATGCAAAATTCGTTGTAACTCGTTATATTTACAATAGTAATACTTTCTCTTTTGGGAGGTGCCATTATCATGACACGGTATTCTAGCTAAATAAACATTTAATTTGATTATAAACAGACTATAATAAACTTATTTCCCAGTTGTTATTTCTCACTGGTGATAAGGTTAATAGCTTGGTCTCTACCCATGCCTGTCTCTGCCCCTCTCTCACAGCAAGCTTTGTGCAAAACACCACTTTGCAAAGTAGATACTTTGAACCACGTTTTTCACAACAAGAACCTGAGACTCAGGGAGTTGAGTAACTCACTAGGCCTCCCGGCTGGTAAACAGAGGAACCAAGATTTTATCACAGGCCTACTGGATCCTGAAACGTGACTTTTGAAATTTATATTCTGTATTCCAAAATCAGGATTCTCAGTTCAAGCTTTTCCTTTAATGATGGGCAGTTAAACTAGAATCTTTTATACCAGCAATTATATTTACCAACCGTATTCATCAATGATTTTTAGATATCAGCTGTCCTAACATGGTGAACGACATCATAATATATTTTTCTCTCATTTTAGCTCTGACTAACAAGTCAATGGCAGTCTTAAAATGCTGCTGTAATCCAGTTCAGAACTTCCTGAGAATCTTGTTTGGACACAAATGAAGTAGTGTAAAGAAAGTACACGTGAGAACTTCTCTACATCCCGAATGGCTCTCTGTTCTGCCAATAGCTTTACCAAGAGAAGCAGGGGGGTGACCCGCCCACCACCACTTTCATAAAATGCAAGCTGTACCACCGGCCTCTCACCAGGATGTGCGCGAGCAGCAAGAATTAGGGCCAACTCTCCTTCGTGGCAAACGGCGTCGAAAGAAAATACAGGACTGCATGTGTGAGTCATAACATTAAGGTTCCCTAGAAGGAAATGATTTAGGAGAGAAGAAGACATTATTTATAGCTTTGAAACAGAGTGTGTTTAAAGTGGGAAAATAAGGTACTTCTCTCAACACTCCTGGCGTGTTTTCTGGCGTCTGTCTTTGGTGTGCATTATGGGTCTTTGTGAGGCCCCACCGTAATCGCTCGTGATTCACGAACTACAAGTCACCATCACAATTTCCAAGTAGTAGGGAAGCATTTAATCCCCAGAAGCAGCGATATTCTCATTTAGCCAGAGAATGAAAGGATGTGGGAAAGTCTGGCTCAGTTTGGAAGTCCAAGAATGTCCCAGCGTGCCCGGGCTCAGAAGCCTGTCTTGATGGAGATATTGGAAAGCATAGCTCGCACTACCTTAGCCAATCACAGTTTCCAACCTAGCTTCCAAAAATCTATCTTGTGTATTTTCTGGCAGATCTATTTCTAAGTTGTTGGATTCTAGCACACTCTGGTCAAATATCAGCATGTATTCTTATAACTGAGGTACCCACGTCACAGACTACCAAAGTCTCACGTCGGCTCTTACTGTGTCATTGGGTGGGGACAGCCTCATGCGAGTCCTGACAAAGGTTGGCTTCCCTCAGCATGCCACCCTCCACGGTAAACTCCATTCTTCACACACATATAGGGCGATAGATGCCTGCCTGCCAGTGACACTCTTAGCTCTGTGGATTTGCTCTGAAGGAAAGTCATTATTTTCTAAGTCATCTTCAAACGTCTGACCAATAGTTCTCAATGGAGAGATACCGCCCCCTAGGGAGAATTATGGAAACACGTAGGGTCTTTTTTCGGATAATAATTATGAAGATTGGGTTTTTGGGCATTTTAGTGGGTAGAAGCCAGGAACATATGAGACAATTTTGTGCATCTTTTCAATGTCCCGCCAGACAGTTATTTAGGTGAAAGCCTTGCTTGCAGTTTTCTGAGCCTGGAACCCAATTTTGCTTTTACATATTACTAGGACTTATTTTTGTAGTTTTAGTACACACTGAATTTTCCAAGAATGCAACCATCATGTAAGTCAGAGAGAAAATTGCACATTGTGTGTTCAAAATTTTGCCAAGCGTTGTTCACTGTTTCTAAAAATCGCATCTACAGCAACACCGCTCCCAGCGCCCGAGTCAGCATGCATACCCGAGGCCTGGTGTAGGCCCAGGTGTGATAAGCCCTTTTATGGGGCTGCGTGTATCATTTGCATACTGAAAATGAAGACTGTGTTTTTTATTATAAATTATTCTCTTCTTAGTTCTCCTTTAGTTAACACCCAGGGCATTATACTGACTTTTTTAATTAGCCTGTGTAGGTGAGTGATGTTACCTATGAATATAGTAAAACAAAAGATTTGCTTTTATAAAGGGTCTTTGGTTTGAATCAGGTTTAAAAACTAGTATGTGCCATTTAGGGTAAGGGCTCATTAATGTCTTTAAGGATTTTTAGATGGAATGCAAAATTAACTGTTTGTATTCAGTGTTGCCCTCCCAAGAGCAATGTTATTATGAGTTTCCAATATTTAACCATAGGTACACATGAGAATGTGGTAACTTAAAAATCACCAGTATGTGGACCTCTACCCTGGCTAATAAAACCAAAGCCCATTTCTCAATTGTACGTACTTGGCCCTTAAGACAATCTCTTAGAGGAATGGATGACTCTTCATCCTGACCATATATTAGGAGGTACCCCCGAATGCAGCAGCAACCCCAGTAAGAAAGTCTGTGTGAGACCCAGGTCACATTACTTCTTCCTAACTTTTCCCAGGTGATTCTAATTTATAATCAATCTTGAGATTCACTCTTCTGGTACATAATTAGGGGTTCTGAGGACATGAGGTGTTGGTCAAGAAAGGCTCAAGCTCTGGAACTAGATCACCAGCCTTTGTATTTGAGCTATGCCATTGACTGTTCTGTGCCTCAGTTCCCTCCCCTGCCAAATGAGGGTCACAATAGCGTCTGCCTCACAGGAGGTGAGAGTCCCACAGGTTAGTACATATACAGCCCTAGAACAGTACCAGTTGTCTCTCTGTTATCACTTAATGAGAATTAGATAAATATTAGAAAAATACTCAGTGTAATCCCATTCCTCTAAACAACATTCAAAGGTCACATCTGATTAACATCTGTTTCTAAGATGATAGAATGTTCCGATTTAAAACTGCTATTTTGCTTCAAGGTGGCCCACCACCATCAGTCAAGTTTCTACTTCTCTTAATAGCTCTCTGATTAAGTCAAAATCAGACTTGGTTAAGTCAAGTCTCCGGTGTTCTATGTTATGGAACTGATGGTCATATTCCAAGACCACGTTTAGAGGCTTGTAGTCAACCCCAGAAAGATCTTGGAAGAAGAAAGGATCCCACAATCATTTTAACATAAACATTGATGTTCTCAAGCATATTTTTTTATTTTCTATATTTTTGAGAGCATGTTTCAAGGTATATGAAATATGAACAAAAAATCTTAGATCTGTATGTCAACAGACAGTTTAATAAAATAAGATACTGCCGGAATCTGAGGATGACTTTGAGAAAAGAGAATTTCTGCAGAGCTCATATGGTGGACGAAACAAAGGAAATCCATCTGAGCAGCTGTCCAGCTCGCTCCATGCACGAACAGACACTTTAGTATGATTTTCCTGGCACTCAGCAATTCATTCCCCAGATCTGAGAACATCATCTAAATCCTAGCTGATGTTGTAGCTACACAGGACCGGGACAGGAACATGAGCCAGGGCCCTCACATGTCTAAATCACACATCAGAATGGGAGCAGTAATCCACATTCTCCTTCACTTTTCCTGATTTAATTCACTGCAGTACGTATACGTACAATGCATACATGTACATATTGCATGTGTTCAGCATTATAACCTGAGAGGTCCACACTTTCTAAGGCATGAGAAGGGTCAATCTGCTTTCTACTGGAGAAGGAAGCTGGACCTCTCAGAGAAGCAAGTGCAGCAAGCCATCCCAGTGCCCAGCACCCCTCTCCATACTGGGGGTGGTGTAGCTGCTGTTCCTATATGGTTCCCTTTCCCCTATAACGTGACTCAATTTCTTCTAGAATAGGAATTAGCAACTTTTTCTATAAATGTAGAGATGGTAAGTACTTTCAGTTGTGCAGGCTATCTCTGTCTTGTATTCCTTTTGTGTGTGTGTGTACAATTATAAAGAATTAAGAATCATTCCTAGCTCCAAAGATGTACAAAAACAGACTGCAAGCTAGATTTTGCTTTCAATCATTGAGTGCCAAGCCCAGCTTTGGATAAACAGATCTCAAACTGGTGCCCAGGACTCAGTCAGTGCTAAGTTTTGATTCGGGGACTAAGTGGAACATGGAACTGAATGGAGAGGATGAAGAAGTGGTGGAATTAGCAGGGCAGGGACAATACCTGGGTCCTTAGCCTAGAGGGGCAAGTCCTCTTACATTTTGCTTTAGACTTGTCAGCTGCTTTATTTTTATTTGAACTTAAAGAATGGAGAGAGGAAGGAGAGTTGGGGAGAATCTTCATGTATATCAAACAAACTTGGAAGAGAGGGGTAAGATCTCTTTGGGGAGACAAGGGCAGGCATGTGCCCACCATAACAGATTTAGGTTCTCTGAACTCAGGAATGCTCTCCTACGACACAAGTCACTGCAGGCTTGGGTGTCAGCCCCCTCTCCACATCGCCCCAGGAGAACTGGAGCTTAGAACCAGTGCGGAAACTTGCTGATGGTCTGGCCTCTGCTCTCGCTGTGAGTAATAACGCCCTATGTGTCTGAACCAGGAGTCTCAAGTCTTCTTAAAAGTGTACCTTGAACAGAGGAGTGTGCAGGAAAGGAATTACAAGCCAGGAAAGTGCCCCAAAAGCATACTGTGACACCTTCAGATAATTTATGCCGATGAAAGCAATTTTATGTGCTTCTCAAGTTGTCCTCTTGAAAAGATCCGGAGACTGTGAAACCTTTGAGAGCAGTGGCTACATTTGGCTCACTTTTGTGACTCAGAATCTAGATAAACCCAGCACATTATGGATATTTAGTAAATGAGGTAAAAGGAAAGGAAGGGAAGGAGTGGAGGAGGAAAAAGGAGAAAAGGAGGGCAGGAGGAATCTCCCTTTGGGATTCCCTTGGGTCGACACTGTTGTAAGGATTTTCTGGGGCTTCTCGATTTTTCCAAACCCAGAGAGAAAACACATATTTCTAGTGCTGTCACTTGAAAGCAGAGGATGAGCTTGTCCATGGCCCTCCTTACCACAGCCTGAAGAGGCAATCCAAGAGTGAACGAAAGCAAGAAGTAAAGACTGAAGGGCTTGGGTGGGGGAATCTGCAGTATTTTAATAGAGTTTCCACAGTGTGTACTACATGGTTTGAGAAGGAGTATCTACCTACAGGCCAGACTAAACTCTTCAATGTGGATCGTGTTCTATTAAAATAGCTGATAAGGACTCTTGTGGAGTCCCCTAAATGAGTTATTTTGAGTGAGTTACTATGGTTGTAGGATCTGTGTGTATGATTAACCATATAAAAAAGCATACAGGGCTCCAGATGAAGTGTGAGTTATGAGGATGCTAATGATAAAAAGCCTGCCCCAAAGCAATGGCAGATGCTTTCAAAACACTTTGTGGGTAAAAAGCACACTTCGCCAACATAGAGTTTCAAGTAGGACTGTTGTTAAGATTATTGGGTTCTTTTCCAAATAATTTCAATGATAGGTCACAGCTTTGAGGAGGCTCTCTATTTCCATTGCCCCACATGGGTGAATTTGGATAAAAGGGGAAACAGATGGAACCTGACCAGTTAAGTAAGGAGACTGAAGCTTCGTGGTGGCCACTGGCACCAAATAAAAGTGGAACAGGTCACCTTCCCACTTCAGGGTATTTAGAGCAGAAGTGCAGTATGTGGGTCTCGGCTTTCCGGGCACGTAAGCAGGTCTCTGTGTGCCAGACGGCTGTCTGTCTGGGCAGTAGGGTGAGGCTCCCTCCTCTTGTACCTTCCTGTTAACAAGTGGGACAAGCATGATGACCCCGCCAGTCATATGCTCCACCCTTGATGCTTAGGATTGATCTATCATCCACAGGATTTTCCAAACACTAGTTCACAGTGTAGTGTTGGGCAACCTCTGTAATTATTTCCTGGGACACTTCAGTTTTGAAAGTTGAAAATCAGAGATTCTGATTCAGACACAGAACTCAGGATTTTTAAAATATTTCCCTAGTGATTCTCAAACAATCAAGTTTAAAGGTCACTGGGGTAGACCTCCCACTTTGGAATGTGATTAGATTGCTTTAGTGTTCTTTTTATTATCATAAATCTATTGGTGTTTGAAGCTACTTGTCTAAGGCCTGTAGGCTATATCCCCTACCCCCATCAATAGGACTCAAAATACTGACTCTACTCTGTGTAGAATGGAGAGTGTATGAGAGGCACCTGAGCCCTTTTGGGGATTTATAACAAGCTTGAGAGGGCTGTGGGCTTCCCAAAGCAGGAGAATTGGGGGTGCCAATAATTTGTATCAAGATCCCCAGGAGACGTGAGGCTGCAGTTGACATATATATTTATATTAGCATATTAATTTACTCAACCAACTGCATAAGCAAAAGTTGGAAGGATTTCTGGATACAGTAGAGATTGTTGAAAACATTCATGCAAAAGGTGAGTTTTGTAGGAGAAAGGAAGATTCCTCCCCAAAAAGCGAGGGTATTTCCAAGGTGGTGAACAAACAGTACCTATAAAACTCAGAGGCAGAAACAGGAAGGTTGTGGAATAGCTGGTGACTCATGTATGACGGGAGTGAAAGGCACTTAGGGAAGATGCATCTTGCTTTTTGATAACAGGCATCTATTGTTCGTTAGTCAAGAGCCCCCTCACTTCTTCTGGGAACTGTTTCCCACCATCCCACCTCCATCTACGTGGTTTCCATGGGAACAATGTTTTCCATGACCCACCTCTTCCTTGGGGCTGCAGCTCTTAGACGTGGAGCTCAGGGTGTGGGTGGCCACAGCTGCCACTATGCAGATACCAATGCTCTGCCTTGCTGAGCAGAGGAGAATGTTGCATACCGAACAGGAAGAAGAAAGGGAGATTCTTGGTGGCTTCTAAGTCTGTGGGTTTCCATTAGTCCTGAGACCCAGCCATTTTCCTGTCCTTAGGTTTTGGATATCCTTTATTCCTAAATTAAGTTGTCATTATTTGCAGCCAACTGAGCTATAACCAGCATAACCCATATAAGCCTCTGGAGAAGGAAGTTGAAAGAGCCCAAGAAGGCTGGTGGGAAGCTGTGCAAGTAGCCCAGGCTTGATAAGATCTTGACCATGGCTGCGATGATGGGAATGAGCAGATCCAAACAGCGCTGGAAGGAACCAAGCTGTGGGAAGTGATGAGAGAGCCGTTTCCCAGCATCTGGAGTGCTCATCACAGTAACATGTCCCTGTGGCACCTTTGCCGGCTGCAGCCCTTCTCTAGCAGAGATGGATGGAGCTGCGTCTGTACTGACCCAGTGGCTCCTAGGTCAGGATTCAACCACAAAACAAGTCAGAAGGCCAAGGGCATTAATGGAGACTCAGGGGAGCTATAACTTAACCCAAAGAAGAGACTTTACCCAGCCTTTCCAAAAAGGAAATTGAGCAATTCAGCTACCAGTGCACCAGCAAGTCCTACTTCCTCCAAAAGGAAGGTCAGCTGCGACTCCTCAGAAGCTCCAGGGTCCGTTACCCAGAGGCTCTGGCCCAGCGCAGAAGCGTCTGGTGTCCAGGGAAAGCTGACCGACTGAGAGTAGAGTCCTGGAGGTGCACCAGCACAGCAGGAGCCAAAAATGTGTCCAAGTCCCAAGAAATATCACAGCTCACTAGACAACAGCTTGTTTTCTAACCACCTACACAAACATTTGTGGACCCTTCCCTGTGATCTAGGCTGGTGATAAGCTTTTGGGAAATTTATAAAGTCATGATCTCACAAACTCTCTTTGAACCAATCTTTCCTTTAACGAAGAATTAATTATTAGAAATATAGGTGGAAGTCTCTTGGAACAATGATTCCTGCAGGGCCTTTTTTTAGAGTAAGGAAAGGTTTATACAGAATCCTGTCACTTGATGGCATATAATGTCACTATCAGTAACTCCAGGGCCTCCAAGAAAACATGAGTGCCTAACAAAAAGAATTCAATCTACAGCAAAAGTAAATAAGTTAGTTCTTTGGCCTTCCAGCAATCAATTTCAAAGTACAGACATTTTAGTTCCTGCACTGGGAAGGATGTGGAGTCATCCGAATCGGTCAGGACAGGCTAGGTGTTATGCTGCAGTAACAAAAGACCTCAAAATCTTAGGGGCTTAAACAACGGTTCATGTCTTGTTCAGGTTTCATGTCTAACAGACCAGTAGGGGGCTCCACTCACCGCAGTCACTCAGCAGCCTGTGCCCACCGAGCGGCCACCCCCTCCCCCAGCTGCTGATTGTAGTGCCAGCGGGAAGGAGGAGCACAGAGATTATCTGTCTCTTGCTGCTTCCACCCCGAAATTACACGTGTCAGTTACACTCATATTTCATCAGCCAAAGTAAGTCACAAGGCCACACCTCACTCTGAGTGGGCAAGGATGTGCTCAGAATAGGAGAGAATCAGAAATACTTGGTTGAGATGTCCTAATGACGACCACGGTCTCCACCTTGGAGACAATCTAAACACTAAACGATGAGGGACTAATTGTATGTGAAAAGGGAGTTTAGCAAAGGGCCTGAAATACCTGAGAACATTTCAAGAGATGCTGAATCAAGCCTGCTCTTCAGGAAGGGGCAGAAAAGTAGATAAGCTGTGAAGGCATGAGGTACCAAATGAGGATGGCATGGATGGTGACTCCGGGAGATCTGAGCATGACATTCCCAGAAGACAGGAGGATGCTGGTTTGGAGTGATTGTGCTACCAGGACTCTCATTCCCTAAGCATCTGTTGAGTAAACTTGGCATCCTTGGGGTACACAGTAGAATTAAAAATACAGTATAATTTGAGTCAGAATGCTAGGGAAAAAACATGTCATTATGTTTATCTGCATAATAAGAGCAGGGAAATGACTTCCAACAGAAGTGGAAATCTGAACATGTGTTCCAACCTCCTCCCAACTCTCCATGCTCCAGTGATCACAGCAGCATATTACAAGCTGTTAGGACCCACAATAGTTAGAACTATTTATCAAGAGAGGTAAGAGAGAGACCATTTTCCATCTTCGTCTCCAAATACTCACTACTTCTTAGAGATCATACCTACCTGTTTGTAGTCTGACAATTCCAGGTGAACACCTGCACACACAAACTCTTAGGAAGAAGTATGATACCTAAATCTGTTCTCTTACCAAAACCCAGCATACACTCATCAAATAATTCACTCTCTGCAGCAAATAGAAGAAAGGCAAAGAGTCACATCCATAGCCATGTTACTGTGCCCTAATCACAAAAGGAAGCTACAAATAGGAAAAGCAGAAAAACCGGAAATCCCTAGCTCCAGGCCAGAAACTGCAGTCTGTTGAAGCAGCTGTTCTAAATCAATAAGGCTTTAACTTAGAGGAAAACATAGAGTAAAGAGGCAAGTCAAGATTTTTTTTTTAATGCTCTGCATCTTACACTGGATACTTAGTATATCTCATTCAAATCCTGTTTGTTCTCCCAGCTTAATATAAAAATCCCCAGTTTAAGAATAATAGAAAACAAGATTAGATAAATAGGATTGGCCAGAATTCCTCACCATCCACAAAGGAATAAACATTATATGAGAGGCAATGGGAAGTCAATATAGATTTGGGGCCAGAAAAATGACATAATGAAAGCCCTGGTTTGGAAAAATTAATCTAAAAGCAGTATTCAAGTAGATTGGATAAACTGGAGTCAGAGGCCTCCTAGAAAGAGAGCATATTCATTTACACACACATGATGGGTGGAGCCCAAAAGGAGAAACCAGAGAACGTTATGTAAAGAAATGTTGGTAAAAGAACGGATTTAGAGAATGAAGGCACATGAAAGATGACTCAAGGCTCTCCAACCTGAGAAAGTAGAAGGTGGAACTAGCAGTAAGAGTAGGTGCCTATGAGAGGGGGTAATTCAGGTAGGAGAAGGTCCAAGATCAAGACTCAGATTTACATTTACAGTTGCCCTGAGATATCTGGGAGTGTATATGTTCTCAGTCCAGGACAGCATGTGGCACTGAATAAAGAAATGAGTCCATCACTGACAAAAATTCTACTTCCGTAATTCTCTAGTACTGGCATCTTCTTAGTAGAGCAGGAAATGAACATTTCAACCAAGAAGAGACAAAGACTAGCTAAACAAAGCACTCAGGCAATTCTCAAATTGAATACAGCCTCCGTTCTAACCCAGTAAGTCCTAGGACAGGACTCAACACATAGGCACCCCCCTCATATAGTGATATCTTAATTAGTCAAGACTCAATTCCAGCATTAGGTCTTGCATGAAACACTCTCTGATCCAAGTCTTAGACCTCAGCACTCTTTCCTCTGTGCCTCCTTTGCACAATGTACTTAATTAATTTCTATTCTTTAATAATTAATTATTCCCATTGTATTATTATCATCTGTTTACTGGTCTTAAGTAGATGGTAGCTCTTGTTAGCCAAAATTTTGTTTTATCATGTTTATATCCACAATGGAACTAAAGTCACATGTTAAGCACATAGTATAAATGAATGAAGATTGAGTTGAGGAGATTTCTGATTCTCGTTTTGATGAACTAACTTGTAACAGACTTCCCACCAATTATGACTAGAAAACTGAATAAAATATTTGAGGGCACTGGGGAACTGCCACAGTGGTCAGACCTGAGGGGCTAAGATCCTAGAGAAAAGAAAATACACTTACAAGTCCAAAGTCCAACATTTTACACCACTTTCCTTTTGAAGAAATTGTTAATTTATAAACATTGTTGCCTAACTCTGAAAAACCAAGGAAAGGTGAAAACTAAAGGAATAAGGAGCTAAGCAGACCTAAAAATTAGAATCTAGGATCACCAAAGCACCTAGCACTTGAAGGACCAGGATCCCAGAGAAAGGATGTACAGGGAAATGAGCCTGATATTTGCCATGCTTTTCCCCTAAGTCATTTACTGATTTGTAAATAGTACCTAAGAGACTGAGAAAATACATGGAGCTTTCCTTAGTCTCACAGGGCCATGGAGATAAAAACTAGGGGTCAAGTTCTACCCAGGCTTTCTGTTGCTACCTTGGATACAGGTGAACCATGAATAGACCAGCCTCATGAGAACTGAAATCAGCTTCTAGTCAGCTCGGTCCAAGACTGGATTTAGGTGACCTGGCAAACAGGTAGGTACAAAAATATTATCTCTCTGGAGAAATACATTACCCAAAGCATCTGTCATTTTTCATATACAATGTCTGGCACTAGATAAAAAATTACCAGGCATAGTAGGAAAGAAGACCAAGTGACTAAAAACCAAGCCAAAAAAAAAAAAGAGAGAAATTATATAAAAAGACCCACAGGAAATTTAGATATTAAAGTTATCCAGTATGGAATTTAAGGTCATTGTGATTAATAAATCCAGAAAATAGATGATAGGATGGAAAATTTCATCAGACAAGTGGAATATATTTAAAAATAAAAAACCAAATGGATATTCTAGAACTGAAATATATAACAACTGAAATTAAGACCTCAATAGATGATTTTTATGGCCGATTAGACCCAGAAGAAGAGGAGATTAGTGAACTGGAAGACAGCTCAGTAGAATATATCTAGACTGACTCAGAGAGAGAGGGGTAAAAAGGAAAATACAGAAAAAAGCATAA
The DNA here is from genome assembly GCF_040802235.1 of Manis javanica. Classification (NCBI taxonomy): domain Eukaryota; kingdom Metazoa; phylum Chordata; class Mammalia; order Pholidota; family Manidae; genus Manis; species Manis javanica. The sequence goes on from NC_133168.1 coordinate 73,563,990, forward strand.
ATTATATGAGACTTGGTGGAAATGTCTAACATGTATGTGATTGAAGTCCTAAAAGGAAAAGGGGAAGAATGAGGCTGAAACAATATCTGAAAATACAGTGGAAAAAAATTTTCTGAAACTAATGAAAGACCTCAGTATGACTGACTAAATTGTTTCATATTTGCTCCTAAAAAAACTCAAAAATTTTTGTTACATCAGAGCACTTGTTAAAAGTACATGAATCACGGCCTGCTTTACTCATTATTCATGCTCAATCTTTTCCATTCATATCTTTGTAGAACCAGCAAGTCTGTAAAATATTCAGCAGAGCACACAGTTGCTAAGTGAACATAATTTAACCAAGATGAAAAAAATAAAGGCTGATTTTCTAACGGTGCCTTACACATTCCCTAACAGGTGACCCAATAATGTGAGACACATTTGTCATCAAGAGAAGATGAAATGGCTCAGAGAAAGTCAAAAGTCTTGTCTCAGACTGCGTAGAGACTATACACAGAATAAATACAAAAATTAAACACATACATACAATAAAAATTAAAATAGTAATAACAACAATAATTTAGTTCCAAGAGCATTTGCTCTAGAGAGATAAATATATATAGTTAAAACATTTCATATAAATCATGTGAAGTGACATGGCTTTAAACAATATGTAAAAAATTGTGTCCATTCTAAAATAATAAACTATAATCCCATTATTTAACTGTCATAAAGCAATTAATCATTAGGGCTGAATTTTTTTTCTTCTCTAGGACATCTATAATTTAGATTGTTCTTTTTTACAGCTTTATTGAGATATAAATGGTTTATAATAAAAACTGCCCAGGTCGAATGTGTACAGTTTGATGAGTTTGACATACTTATACACCATAATACCATCACCACAATCAAGATAGCAAACATATCTGTCACCTCCAAAAGTTTCTTTGTGTCCCTCAGTCATTTTTGTTTTTGTTTTCGTTTGTGGTTAGAACTCTTAACATGAGATTTACCCTTTCAGGAAATTTTGAAGTGCACAATACTTTATTGTCAACTACGGGCACTATGTACGGTAGATCTCTAGTACTTTTTCATGTGGTGTAACTAAAACTTTACATCCACTGCATAACTCTCCATTGCCACCCTCTTTGCCCCTGGAAACTTCCATTCTGCTCTGATTTTATGTGTTTGATCATCTTAGGTTCCTTGCGGATGTGGAATCGAGCTGTATTTGTCCGCCCATGGCTGGCTCATGTCACTTAGCTAATGTCCTCCAGGCGCGTCCATGTTGTCACAAATCGCAGGGTTTCCTTCTTTTTTAAAACTGAATGATATCCCCTTGTATGTACATGCCAATTTTCTTTAATGTCAACGGACATTTGGGTTGTTTTCATGTCAAATTTGGATTTTCAAAAAAGCACCCTGGTCCTCTTCTCCAGTTTCAATATAGCTCTTCACTTTTGTTCTTTTTAACCAAAGATGATAAATGTAAATAAGACTGAGAGCTAGCAAGATACAGGAGGTTTTCAAAAAAACTAGGGCTAGTCACCTCATTATGTCAGATGAACAATTTAGAAGAACATCATGATTGTAGAGAAGGCAACTGTGAAGGCGTTACGTACACGGTTTTTAGTACTGTGACAGCTTTGTCACAAAAAAGTCTGCATTTTCCTTAAGACAAATAGAAATCAACGTTCTCATCTTCTCCAAAGAACAGGCCAGTTTGCATATATGGTTGCCAAATAAATCTTAATATTCTTTCAATTTTAGAGAAAAACAGAAATTTATAACTTAACTCTTCCCATTTTATACCACGGGGAACATTCAGAAAGCACCATTTCCAAGTATTCCGTGTCTTCAGTGGACAGAACACAGTTCATAACAGCGTATGTGTTTTCCAGCAAATGAATTACTTCACCTATCCCCTGTGGAAAGGAAATTATGACTAATACTTTGAATTCTTTCTTGAACAAATCAGTTACATTTATGGAATATGAAATCCAAAATAGAATGACACGGGATGGAATGGAGCTTCAACACATGGGGACAGAAAAGGACTCCCCACCCCTCCATAGACCTTAACTCTGAAAGACTGTCCACCCCAAATCACGGTATTCAGCCAGCCACGGGCCCCTCCTGAGCTGCCCCGGGGGGTGCAGCTTCAAATTCAGTACCTGGGTTTACATCACACATGACACATGGTCCACACACGCGAGGATTCCCCAGACCAGCAGGGAGAAAAGTCGCAGACTTTCAGACGGGACGCAGAGAACACGGGCCGCACCAGCCCTGCTGCTGATTTACTAGATAACGCGACCACAAAGAGAAAAACAAAACAACGACGGAACAGAACCCACGTCCGGACGACTCACAGCAGCTGGCTAGGGATGCTGGGAACCCGTGTTCTTAGGACCGCGGGCCCGGAGTCGCCGGAGAGCCCCGCCTGGGGGCCGTGGGGAAGCGCTGACCCTGTCGCCACGGGTGCGTGGGGAGGAAGCAGAGAGGGCAGCTCTCGGGCCGGGGCCCAGTGGCTCCCCCACGCCCCCAGGGCGGAGTGGAGCCGGCAGCGCACGTTCCTGGGTCCCGAGGGCCAGTGAGCAGGAGCTGGCTTCCTCCGCCGTCTCCTATCAGTGGAGACGGTGGTTCGAGACTTTCCCCCTGCCTTTCGCAGGCAGTTTCCCACTGAATGTTTTTCTTTCTCTAGAAGATCTGTTTTCCTGCAGTTCTGAACATTCAGAGACGTGTCTAGGTGTGGGCCTTTGTTCACTCATGTTCCCCAGTTCTGGAAATGTTTTCTTGTCTGCCTATTTATTTGATCTATTTCTTCCTTCCATTCCTTGTGTCCTTTCTAAAACGGCCACTGTTTGGATTTTCTGAGTGGGTCTCTGTGTTTTCTCTTTCACACCCTTTACTTTCCTCCTCCTTATCGTTCTGTGTCTCTTTTTTTGGTCTTTGTCAACTTTAGCATCTAATTGTTATTTTCTGCTACCATTTGTTTAACTGCCTGGATCTTTTTTCTTTTTCTGCTCGGTTCTTTTCTGCAACATTTCATACCTGCTCTGTGCATGCAACATCTCTCTGACGTCTTTCCTGACTGTGTTTTGTTCTGCACCACGCTGTCCGTTTCCTCTGGTGCCCTTTCCTTCTGTTTGAATGTCTGTCACTCAGTTACAGGCTTTGTGGAAATGCCTGGTTATCCTTCACTGTCCGTATTTACAGATGAGACCCTAGGAGGAGCATTGGAATCAGCACAAGTGAGCAAAACGTATCAATGCGGCTTCCTTTAGAAGGATTTGCTGTTGCACTGGGGTCCTCAATACCAGGATTTAAAACATTCCACACTGGGCCCATGTCCTCACAGAGGACCCTGGAATCTCCTGCCTGGGGCGTGGGAGCCTGACCGTCAGGTACAGGAGCTGAAAGGGGTGGAGGTTCTAAGAATTTGGTATGTGGTTTGCACTTTATCCCTTTTTTTTCCGGTGTAATTTCATTCCCCCTCCCTTCTCTATACTCAATGTCCCCAAATCCATAGCCTTTCTAGTTCAGTAGCCCCAGAAAGTAAACCTCCCACCTTCCCCAGAATAAGGAAAATATGATAACCCTGGTCACATGGGGTGAAAGAAACAATCTGAATCCCTAACTCTCCTTTTAAAGACTAAGGCTAGAATTCCTGATCTAAGGCTAGAATTCCTGAGTTTTCCTGGGTGCTGTGACATGAAAGAGCTTGCTTTTTCTCCCACTTTCCATCCAGAGGCTTAGGTAGCAGTCGTCTCTGGGGTTGAAGCCATTATTTTTCTTCATTTGTCTTTCCAGTTTCCAAAGTATAACTTCTAGACACAGAAATCTCTCCTCGTTTTAATTCTTGTGAATGTATAATATGTTATTCCCTTACTATGTTTTTGGAGAGATTCCAAAAGGGAGAAAAGATGAGCAGTGTGTTCAAACTTTTTTGTTAAACTGGAAGTCTGTTATCATCTATTTTTAATACGTGGTAAATTTTTAATACGTGGTAACTTAAACTCTATCTGGAACAAAGGGAGAGGAGAAGAACAGAGGAAGAAAGAAAATAGAGAGAGAGAAAGGAAGTGAAGAAGAAATAGACAGATGGATGAGGTCTGATCCAGGCTGCAGTGGCATTGCCACCTGGCAGAAGAAGATGCTCAGGGCCACTCAAGTGGGAGGAGGCCTCACAGGTCTGGGAAGGCTTTCTGGTCCAGAGGAGACATTCAGCAGGCACCCAGAGCACAGAGGTAAGGCGGAAAAGCACCCAGTACAGGGTGCTGAGTTCATCTGGGTACCCTGAGAAACCCATATGCTAGGATGTGATTACACTTGCAAGACTTTTTCTAAGGAACTTTGTGACAAGAAGCAAGGAGGGAGTGGGAGAGGCGGGGAGGGTGGCCAGGCCACAGTGCACACTTGACCCCAAATGAAGGAAGGAGGCAGGGAAGTTTGGGAGCAGGTGTCTGAGGAGCAAAATCATAAGGAGTCCTTGAGTCAAAAACAGGTGACAAGGGGGTCCGCGTCTCCCAGAAAGCTCTGTGCCTCAGAATCCCCTCTGGGCTCAGTCGCCAGGGCAGCAGGGGGAGGAGAAGCTTTGGCTCAACCACAGCGCAATTCCAAATGCAGGAGCTGAGCGCTAGGCCCTCGCGCCCCCTGCGGGTGTGTGTGTGTGCCAGGAGTGCCTATGGCCACAGGGCAGGGCTGGAAGGCCAGGACGCAAGGGTCAGCCCAGGAAAGGCACATGGCCGTCACCACAGCCCTAACGGCCACCATTTGTTAGGCACTGCCCAGACGCCAGCATGGGGGTGGGACCCCTTCCATCCGTGAGTAGCAGCCGTTGTTGCCCCACTGCCTGGTGAGAAGGGCAGATCCGAGGAGGACCTTTATGATGAGGGTGGGGACTCAAGAAGGAAGAGGTCAAGGAACCCCAGCTGCTCTGAGCCGTAAGGGGGAGGAACGGGGAGAGAACAAGGACAGTCCAGGAGGCAGCGAAGGCAGAGCCTGGTGAGGACGCGCAGGCAGATGATGACACAACCAGAAGGAAGGTGAGGCCATGGGAGCCCAGGAGAAAACAGGAAATGGGATGAAAGCAGGTACCTGGATGGGGCCTGGCTGGCTTTGCCACATGACGTGCACAAATTCCGTCCCATTACACCATTGTGGGTAGTATAAGTTTTCCTATTACACAGGAATTTGCTTTGGGGGATGTGACAAAATGGTTGGTCCTGTCATTTGAAGGACCAAATAGGAAACTGGTGAAGAAAGTCAGTCTTACAGACTTGGACGATGGAGGGCTGTGATTTGGGGGGTCCATGTAGCTCTGATGCCACACCTGATGCCATGTGGTCGCAAGGAGATAAATTTCAGGTCCTCTCTACACTCTAACCTCTCCCTTCCTATAGCTCAGAACCTAATGACTGTGTGCTGGCCTTTAACCCCAAATGGCTCCAAAAAACAATATAAATGGATCTTCTAGTTCTTAACCATGAGAGAGGGCTTGGAGAAGGCAGGGCAATCCTGGCCATAGAGGACAATAAAGATATTCTCACAGAAATGGTATACACTGAGGGGTAAGGAATCATTTTTGCATGCAGTCCACTCAGGAAAAAAAAAGAAGTGTTTACACATTTTTTTATGAACTGCAAAGATCTTGAGTCCAATTATGAATGCCTACAAAATACATATATATCTTATAATTAAGAATATTTATTGTATAGAAAAGTATTTAAGGGAAAATTCTTCTTAGTTAAAGTACTAATACCTGAGGCATCTTTGAGCAGTAAGTTAAGCAGAGACACACTTTCAGACATTCACCCTGAAAACTAGATCAGAGCCACGTTAGTAGTTAGGTGGACAGAACATGGACCAAGAGCTGGGCGACCTGTTTATCAGCCGTGAGAATATTCATCTGACCAAGACTTAACAATGCACAGGAAGGCTTCAGTGGACACTAATGCACTTAGAAAGGCTGCTGTGCTGCACTCTGCTCTGCTGTGTAGGAGATACAAAGATCTAGACTTACTGGTCCCTGGGTTAAGGGGTTCGGAGTCCGTGGCTGAAAGAGCACGTACGCACTGTGACGTATGACATGCACACAGGCAGGCCAAGACAGGGATGGAAGAAGAAGAAGCAAGGCCTGGTGAAGCCGAGGAAGGCCTCAGGATGGCAGATCAATTCTGAGAAGGATCTTGAAGGAAAGAGATCTGACTGTAGTCAGCACTGAATGTCTAATCGTGATTCATTTGATCCAGTGAAAGAACCAGCTGTAATACTATTTCACCATTGTCATTGTAGGGACAAAATAAAGAGCCAAAGGACATTTTTTGTTGGATAAAACAGCAAAGGAATTCTTATTTTGAAAAATTAATGGGCATCAGATCATTATACAAGCAGGCCACCAACACCAACAGTACCTAATTATTTTAGAGCCTTCCAGATCTAAGGGTGACACCTTTGAAGCTCCTTGTTCTAGGCAATACTTACATTACTGAGATTTGTGTTTGCCCAGTTTGCAAGCTGAGAACAATCACTACGTAAAGAAACTTGAAAGATCTTTTACTAGCAGCAAAGTGCTGTGGTAACTAAATCGCACCCATTTCTGCCTGTTCCCTTTGCCTCCCTTTCCGTTTTCGTTGGCTTTTATTAGCATGAGGCATTACAGCTTAATCATCTGCTCCACCACGCCTGTTCTTAACACCCTAGAGTGTCAAATAAAAGGTTTAGGAAGATATTAACTGCTTTTATTGCAACATCTTTAGAGAATAGACTGGCCACATTCTTACTCGCTGCTTTTATGCTTAAATCAAACATCTCTTAGAATCTAGAATCATGGATTGGAAATCTAGTTCTCAATGTTAACCTTCTATAGTTAGTGCCAACATGGAATACTTCAGGGTCAAACAAAATGTTTGGCCTCAGGACAGTCCAATCTGCCCTAGAAGGAAGCAGGCACAAAAGGAACTGGGCAGTACATAACTATTTCTGGGTTCAGCTTGTTGAAAATTTTTCAAGTCTTAACTTTGTGACATTATAGAGCAGTTTCAAGAATGCTTAGTAGAACAGGCTTTGAAAGTATCTTTTTCCATCCACAATATTCATTTATACAACAGTGTATAATTATAGTTCAGTACTGATGTTAAAAATATGACAAAGGGGGCAAACTCAGCCTCTGGGCTCAATCAAGCTGAGTTACCCAGGGACAGGCCTGGACAGGGAGAGTAAGAGGTGAGCACCCTCCAATCCCTCCAATGGTGCTCAGACCACCCCACCGCACAGAAAGCTGGATCCCGGGTAAAATGGACATTATATAATTTTTTAAATATGACTGGGCTCTAAGAAGCAAGGGAAACCTCCAAGGACAAAAAAAAAAAAAGATTTTTTTTTTTAAGTCTTTAAGCTGAATTCAGAGCACAGAGCTATGAGCTTCAAACAAATGTGCCAGGTAAGGTTGACATGAGAGCAAGTGGTGACGCGACTGGCAGTACAAACCTGACCCTTGAGCCTGTTGCTAGGTGGAAAGATGAACTGGAGATTCTAGCATTAAGGCTGACAACCTGAAGAAGCTCCAGTGCCCTGAATCCCGGCAGAGGCAAATGGAAATCTCCTCTGGAGGAATATCCCCAGTGTGGGGTCTCAGGAGCCCCCAATGAGGGTCAAACAAGTTCAAGCTCACTACCAAAAAGCAAATACATTCACAAAGAAAAAATCACCATGAGTGAGAGTTAGCAGAAACAAAAACAACATAGTTTCGTCCCTACCCAAGGACTTCAGATATTAAAATCACCAGAGGTAGATAAACTCAGTACTAAATGTAGGAAGGAATGAAATACACAATCACAAAAGTGGAAAAGCTTCAAAAAACTATTGAAAATGACTACACAGAAATTTTACATATTTTAGAAATGAAAAATACAGTTGTTATAAAATTGTTGTAAATCCTCACAAAGATAACCACAAAAGCCTTTGTCAAACAAGCAAACTGGATTCACCCATATTCTTGCTGGGCCAGGGGGAGGTTGCTAAGAACAGGGTCCCAATGACATCTTGTGAAGCGAAGTCTCAGAGGAAGTTCTGAGCACTAGGCATATGTTTAGAGCTAGAATTCAGGTGATTTGGGGGTAGGCTTTCAAAAGCAGCTAACAAGTAAAGATAAGGTGAAATAGTCACGGGGCAGTCACGTCATTGTTAGTTGGCAGGGGCACAGAATGGTCTTCCTGGAAAGTTGTTCAGTGAAGGTCTCTTCTTTCCAGAAGAGGTCTTGGTGATAGTTGGTTCTTGGCAACTCTGTGTACCTCCTGTTGGGGAAGGTTTCCAGCCCTACATCTCTCTTCTGTGTCCCCACAGTACTTTAAAAATAACTCTTTTACAGGACTTGCGATATTACCACCAGGTTGCCCTCTGTATTTTGTCAGTACCTGGCATATAATTTTGAAGACTACAAGGCTTCACAACGTGCTCATGACAGAATGAAAGAAGGAAAAGAGGAAGGGAGGAGACAGAGCGAAGGCTGCGTATGGCTTCTGTAACTTCTTCACTGAGCTATTGTACTTCCAGGTCTGGTCTTGCCTCTTAGAAAGATGTGCACATTCCATGAACACAGAGCCTCCTAGAAATTCCAGGAGCCTACTTACTGCTCCTCGTGTGAAGGTAATATTTCAGGCTACCCATCTGTGAAACAAGAGCCTTGAGCTCTACTAGACACTGGGTTCCACTGATCCTCCTTTCCTTGATCTCTCATCTGAAAACAGGCTACCCCTGAAAGCTGGCCAGTTGGGCGGAAAGGGGAAAAGCAAATGGGCTCAGTTATCACTTTGCACACCATTTTCCTGTGACAGAGCCCTAAGAAATGATGGTGGATCTTCACACAGAAGAGCTGACTCCTTAATGACTTCATGCCCAGGAATCTAGCAGCAGGACTTACATTTTCTGGAGATCTCCATCTTCCAATTCTGAGATGGGGGGTGGGAGCAGTGAGAGAATCATTTATCCAAAATATTTGCACAGACTTTTTTTTTTTTAAATCTACCAATCAACAAACACCACTGGATATCCACTCATCTCTGGCATTGTCCTGGGCACCGCAAAGGAGTATGAGACATGGCCTTCCCTGAGCAGGCTCAAAGACTGTCTGGGAGCGCTGGCTGGTGTATTAGTCAAGATTCAGTCAGGAAAGCAAAACCATGTTTCAAGGATAAGGATTTGATAGGAATTAAACCTTACGTAAATGTGGAACATCCTGAGGAAATAGAACCTTGGAAGGCAAAGCTGGAGGGTCAGAGGAGTCGGCAGCTAGACCACTTCAAGTGTTGCCTCTGCTAGAAAAACCAGAGCTTTGGGGGAAATCTGAGAATCCAGGGATAGGCAACCTCCAGGTAAGACTGCAAAGAGGGCTTTGCAGAGGTGTCTGGGAAGCTGTGCCTCAGTGGGTCCACCTCTGTGGGTCCACAGCCAGTGCTGGGCTTGGAACAACTGTTGGTTGGCAGGTCAGCAGCTGGAAGGCAAGCTGGACACAGGACAGAGGAGACCTAGCACAAGCTGGGAGCCACTGGGCAGGTCTGCATATGTGACCAGACATGGCCACAACCAACTTCTGGGGTAACGGTCACTGCTTCGCTTCTGCTTTCTGAACCTCATGCAAATCTCCTTGATCTGACTCTAACCCAGGGAAGGAGATTCAAGCAACCATAGCTCTCAGCATGACCACGTTGTTCCAGAAAAGTCTCACACAGCTGGCATTGGAGATCATTCCTGGATGAAGAGCATGGCTTGAAGAAGACACAGAGAGAAGGCAAACAGAAAGCTTCATGGAAAAGGAGCAGCATTCCCTGAGGCTGAGAGGAAGAACAGGATTTGGAATGTGCGGAAAGGAGAGAATGAGCAAACCTTCTGTCTGAGCGCAGCTGCTTCCTCTATCTCAGTTTGGTCCAGAGTGTATACAGCTTTGGCCGAATACTGACAGGAACCAGGGAACCCTGGAGCTGGGATGTGGTGTGGGGATAGACAGACAGATGAAGAGGTTTGTCCTTGGCGTGACTCTGTCCTTGGGAAGGACTGAGCCAGCATCCTGCTTCGCAGACCCATCAGCTTGCCCCAAGTGGAGTATGAGGTCTGTCCAAGGCCTCAGCTTTGCATCTCACTGTTTCTGGGTCTCCTTGGAGACCATTTGGCATGCTTACTCAAGAACAGAAGCTCCTTTGAGAAGAATGAATTCTGTCTGGTTGCTTTTTAAGGCAAATTTTAAAATAAAGACAGCTTTGAAAACAAGCAGCATTTTGTTCTCTGCTGACTCTGTGAGATGCCTGTTGGCACCAATGCCCAGTAGCCTGGCTTATAGTCTGATGAGCTGGTGGCACCTGGCACAGAGCGAGCAGTGCAGGGAAAGGCCCGGACCTGGTGAGCTTCTGCTGTGGTGGGAAAGGGGTCCACCACCCAAGGGGCCCCACCAGGGTCAGGGGCTGCAGTGGGGCCCCATGCCTCGGAGGGGAGGGGCTGCCTGAAAGGTGCTTGGTGCTGAGGCAAAGGAGACGGTGGTGGCCAGTGAAGAATGGGATCCCCAAAGATGAACTCCAACCCTCAACAAATAGTCATCCCGCTGTAGTGTATCCTGACACCTCAGGGGCCTGCAGGTCAAGAAGCTCTTCCAGGAAGCAGTACAGAAGGACTTGGTGGTCCTGTGTCTGTTATCTTTCCATCATGTGAGGAGAGAAAGTATGGGCTTGCCCTTGGGCCTCCACAGGAACACCACAAGATTTCTTTTCAGCTGCGTTTCCATTATTTTTAGATTCTCACCTCTGGACCTTCAACATTTTAGCAGCCTGGTGCTGCAGCTGTGAGAACAGAACTGAGAGAAGCCTTCCCCTGTGACCCATGGGCCTATTTACCGGGCACACGGTGGGCACCATACTGCTCACCAGGAAAATCAGTGACTATGCCACCTTAATGGTACCAAGAAATAGCTTGGTGTTTTCTGTCCCATGGGCCTGATCTATTTCCACTCACCCAGGGCTTCATCCAGCCACAGATCTGAAGCATCTCTTTCCTCCCTGTGTTGAGGGTATTTGACCAGCTTTTTCCTTTTTTCTTTTTTTAAGGAAAATTGGGTTTTCATCACATGGTTCTTCAGTTTATTTCTAAGCAAGCAGAGAAAATGGGCTCCCAGGTTGGCTGGCACATGGCTGTTTTGAGACACACACAATGACCCCATCCCAGAGAAACCTGTCCCCACAGGGTCGTGCGCCTGGACGTTGCACATTGAGTCTTGAATGTTCTTGACAGGAAAGATATTCTTTCCCTCTATTGGCCAAGAGGCTTTGGTGCCCAAAATACCCACCACTCATTCCTGGAGACTCTCAGGCGCCCATGGAAGAGCACCACAGACTAAAGTCTCTGAGATTGGGGTCTTGTTTGAGCTCGTGTGCGTGTCTGCATGGTCCCTGATGACCAGCACATCCCCGTCAGCACACGGACCGTGTTTGGCATGCTCAGGACTCCCCTCACACACAGGTGGAGCACATACAAAGAAATCAACATCATTTGGTTTTTGGAGGCATAAGGAAGTGCCATTTACATTTTCTCCCTTTAAGTTTGTTCAGTGCGTTCATTCCTTCACCCACCATTGGAGCGAGGAATGTGGGGAATTCGGCAATAGCTGTGTACACTCTGGACCAAACCGAGATAAAGGAAGCAGCTGCACTCAGACAGAAGGTTTGCTCCTTCCCTCCTCTCCCGACTTCCCTTGGAGAAGTCAATCTGCCCGGAATCTTCATTGTCCTCACTGAGACCCCCGACTCAGGGGAGTGGCTCCGAGGGCAGCAGGAGCACCGTGAAGGGAGGGAAACGATAGAGACGGGAGCCAAGAGGCACCGCGGGTGCTGGTCTTTGACTGTGGAAGGGCAGCCTCGTGCCTGCCCTCCCTGCCCGGCCCACCATGCCTCCCTGGTGCCAATCCATTCTCCAAGATGTCAGAACTATATTGTTTAAATGCAAGTGGGATCATGCTACCCTCCTTCTTAAAACCTCTCTCTGACTCCCATTGTCCTTAGTGTAAAAGCATAGCTTTTCCCCAGCCCACAACTCCGCTCGCAGCCCCCCTCCCCCAGCTCCGTCCCCAACCTATTGCCTACCACCTGAACTTGCTCCGGTTCTTCCCTCCTGTAACAGCCTGGCCCCAGGCCTCATCCATGCCACCCTCCCTGCCGGGCTAGCCCCCTTCTCCCCACTGTCATTCTGCCTACAGAGGCCTTCACTGACCTCCAACCCCTACCCCGGTCATCACTGATGGTCCCCTTGCTATTCTCTCCCATAGGGTTTTGTGCCTGCCCCTCATGGAATTTATGGCGAAGTTCCATGACACAGCTCCTTCTTTGCCAAGTTATCCAATATCCCTCTCTCCCAACAGAACGGAAGCTTTACTTGGCCAGAGATTTTATCTGTTTGGTTCACTGTGGTCTATCTAGTGGCCAGGACAATATCTGCCACATTGAGAGGACTCAGTAATCATTTGCTGAGTGAGTGAATGAATGAATGAATAAATGGACAAACTTGATTTCAACATTTTGCCCACCCATGCCACTGGGGGCCTCAGGCACCATCCCTCGCCTCTCCTTCCTGGACACCGGCCGGGTATTTGTGGTTATGTCAGCTCTGCCACTCAACCAGGAAATCTGCCCCTCACCTCCTACTGCAGCCAGAAGTGCAAGAAATCTCTGTTTCAGAACAAGAAAGTCCAACTTCTTAACCCACTCTACATGTCCTACAGTTAACATCACTGCCATCGGGCCCAGAAGGCACCTTGGTGGCCATCTCTCCATTGCTCCCTCCCTTATTTTCAGTTGAGCAAAAAGACCATGACAGTCACAGAGGACGTCAGATAAGCATCGTGGGATCCAGACCCTTGGAAGTTTACACTGTGAATGAGCTCAGTTCTCTCACATGGTTAGCACAGTCCTTCACGCCCTCTGGGTCAGCGCCTAAGATCCCTGGGGAGGGTTATTCTTATTTTCCAAGCCTTTATTCACAGTAAACTTGGACTTCAGAATGACTTTGAGACATAACAGATTTAAAGCAATATTGATAGAGTCTAACTAGACCTGGTTTTTCTAGCTCTCTTTGTGGGAACAATGTTTCCACCACTTCCACTCTAAATATTTCCTTTTTGGAACATCAGTCCAACAGGAAAACATTAGGCTTGTTTTGTTAAAAGGTGTGCCTGAGCACACAGTGGGGCGATCTGAGTACCTCTTGCAAGGGATTCCACAGGTCAACAGGATATCATTTGATTGAGAAAGAAAGGATCTCAATGACCACAGGAAAAGAATAAATGATTTGACAGCCACAAAAGGAATGAATAGAACTTTTACAAGATAAGGTAAAATAATTAATTGTTAAAATGTGCATGGAAAGGTGAAAGGATCTATTTTTAACAATAATGCTGTTCAGAAACAAAATTAATCTAACATAAGCAGCCTGAAATATTTTCATATGCAATAATAAAAAATAAGATTATTGGCCCCTGTGTCTCCTCAGGGATTGTCTGTGAGCAGCATATGAAGAAACCTTTGGAACTGAATCCATATAACAAAAAACATCTGTTTGGGCATCTTTCAATTCCAATATGTTACAGGGAAGGAAAAAATTGGGAGTTAAAAATACCAGTCTGACATGTAAACTGACCATTTCTGGTTTAAATATTTCATAGACTCTCCCGGCAGAAACAGCTATAATGATCCTTTAAATTTATCTTCACCTTTTGCATTCTCAAAAACATTTGTCTCCCCATTTTCTTAGGTGGTAAGGTAACTGTACATATAAACAAAGGATAATTGTAAGGCCAGGTTCAAAAACATTTCTCCATTAATATGTAATAAGAGGGAGGAAATGGAAGAACCTGGACCGACAGAGTTGGAAAATCTTAGTCATATACTGTGAGTTACTGACTTTCATTTTTCAGGTGGACGGTGGAAGGAGTGAAGGGGAAAACCTGCATCTTCCATCCTTTAAAAACTCTGCAATCCCACATCACCTTCAATGCCAGTCTCTCCTTCCTGTCACAGCTCACAAAGCTCCCAGTCACTCCTCCCCTGAAGTCAGGCACTGTGTGCCATTTACATATGATCCACAGAAGAGGGACAGGTCCCTAAAGCCTTCCTACGGCCACCAACGACGTCCTGATCAAATGGCACATACAGCTTATAACCCTCTGGTTTTCCCTACCTCTCCAAGTTCTCTCCTCCTCCAGCAGTTGCTTCTCCACTGCATTGGCAGGTCCATCATTAGCCCCTCACCCTTAAATACTGGTGTCCCAGGAGCCATGACCTCTGTCTTCAGCCGCCACCCCCAGGATGAGGCTGGTCCTGCCCCTCCCGCCCCAATCCCAGTGGCAGCCTCTATCCTCCCACCGATGGCTGCATCTGCCTCCTCACTGGCCTCTCCAGCCCCAGGATGTGTCCCCACACACACACCCCAACTCCTGAGGTCCGCAGATCAGAGCCAGGGCAGTCTGCCTGCAGGGCACATCCATTGCATCACTTCTTCCCAATCTTAAAATCTTCCAGTGGCTCCCCTTGGCTATCAAGCTAAAGCCCAGTCTCCCCAGCTTACCCTTCCCAGTCTGTAGCCCGGTGGCCTGCCTGCTCCTCCCCACGGCCACCCCCACTCCACCTGCTGGCGGTGAGCAGCCTGGACCTCAGCCCCTTTCCTTGCTGCAGGCTGTCCCTGCTGCCTGGGATGCCCTCGCCGTCACCACCCCCTACCTCTCATCCTGTAAACCTCAGCCTGCGTGTCCCCTTTGCCATGGCTGGTGTTTGCTCTTTGTGCCTTCTTTCAAATTTGTATTGATCAGTCCTCCCTGTGGTTTATCAATTTTAATCACCGTTTCAAAAAAACACAACTTTTAGCTTTGTCAATCTTCTCAATTCTGTTTTTTATTTCAGTATTTTATGATTTTGTTTTATTATTTTCTTTCTTCTACTTCCTTTGCATGTATGTTGCTTTTCTCTTTCTAATTGCTTGAGATAAACACTCAATTGCTTGAGATAAACACTTCATTCCTCGACGTTTTTTTTTCAGCCTATATCCTTTCCTAAAACAACATTTCAAGGTGAAAATCCCCCTGGAAGCGTTGCGTTCACTACACCCCACATTTTGGAAAACATATTCTTGTTGAGACTCTTTTTAACCTGTGGTTATTTAGATACTTTTCTTAATTTTTAAACATAGAAGGATGTTCCAGTTCTTTTTGCTTTTTAACTGTGGTCACGTATGTGCTCTGTAATTTTAATCCGTGAAATGGCTGAGACTTACTCTGTGGTCTACCATATGCTGAGTTTCAGTAACTGTTCCTTCATCATAGCCTTGAAAACTCGGTATGTCCTCATGCTGTCCCCTGGTGACTCAGGTTCCCAATCATGTTTCTGAAACCTTTTATAGCTTTACAGATTTTTTGCCTGCTTGACCTAACAATTTCCGAGAGAGATCTATTACTAAGCCCCAGCATACCTGTGGATTTATCCACATCTCCGGCCAGTTCTGCTGGTCACTTTTTCCTTGAGGCCATATAATTAAACGCATAGAAATTTTTAATTATTCTGTCTCCCTTGATTGAAACTCTAATCAGTAAGAAGCGACTCTCAATCTCCAGTAATGTTTTTTCTTTAACGTCAAGTTTGTCTGATATTAATATAGATTTAACAGGTTTCCTTGGACTATTTACAGAATATCATTTTTTCCACTTTTGTATTTTCAAACTTTTTTATCCTTATGTTTAATTTTGTACCTTGAAAACAGAATACAATTTGGCTTTGATTTGTAATCAGGACAGAAAATCCTTGTCTCTTAACTGAAGTATCACTTCCAATAAACAGCCAAATTTTTTAAGCTTACCCTTTCTCTTCTTGAAAATAGTAAGTATAGTTGGGATCCGGTCTCACTGAGAATTCCCATGCCTCTGATGGGTGTTTGTGTTTTTTCTTGTTTCCACGGCTTCTTTCTCAGATGAGTCTCTACCTTCATGTGCTGCCATGTTTGCTTTGTTGGGTTTTATTTTAACAATGTGCTTGACATTGAATTTTTTTAGTTATCTGTAGAAACATTTTGAAGCCTAAGATGATGTTATGTGTCTTTAGATTTTATATTTGTTCACTTCTGCCAGGTCCCAGGGCACTAATAATTCATTATCTTTTATTCCAAGATTTTCCTGGTGACCAGACAACCCAGAACCCGGATGTATCATGCAGAGCTGGTGTCCCTCCATTTCACCCTTATCTCTAGAATAAGCACCTTTGCCAAATCTGAGACCAAAGCATAGGAAGTTTTATCTTCAGAACCCTGGGCTCCGGCTTCATGTCCCCCTAATCTCTCAGGACTCGAAAAATGCTGCCCGCTCTCATAACCATGTATTTCAGATATTCAGGGGCCCCTGGCTCCAAAACAGTCCCAAATGCCAACCTCCTGTCTCTGGATTCTCGTCTTCTCCCGCATCTGGCCTCAGTACTTCCTCATTAGCTTCTTAGTTCTGTGATGCTTTCAAGGAATGTTTTTTAATGTCATTTAATTTCAGGTGGTTATTTTCAGGAAACAATTGATCTGAGTACCTCACCACTATTAGCAAAATAAGAACCTTTTTTGACATTTTCAAGCGTGTTATTCACCCTTCCACCTCTGCTGTGAGGGAAGTCTCAGGCACCAACGCTGGGCTGAGGCTGTGGTGCTCCAGGCTGCCAAATGCAGAGGTTTGTCTGATATTGGATAAAACGCTAGCAAAGAAGGAACTTCAGCTTCTGCCAGCCAGCTGTGCCCCTCCCAGGCCTCCCTCCTTTTCTGAGCCCCTTGTCCCCACCCTGTGCCCTCTGCTCCCATCTCTCCCTCCACTGCTCCTCTGCCCACATGTCCTCCAAAACCAGTTCATCCTAGAAGCGGCTCCTGAACCCATTCTCATTTTTTCAAGTTTCCCAGCTTAAAAAATCAAAAGTCATTCTTTTCGTATACGAATTCAAATGACTCTTAATATCTTCTCCTTAAAACAAAAAGCCCAATTGCATTAAACTAAGGGAGGTTGAGAAGCAATGTTAAACGAGGGATTCATCCTGCTGGCATTAACTGGGAGGGCCTCCAGAGCACACAGAAGAGTAAATACCACTTAGAAAGATGACTTTCACATTTAAAATCATAATAATCATGTTACTCGTGGACTCTTTGTTGAGGTTTCAAGTGACAGGCTACAAGTAATTAAACTTTATACCCGATACAGAAATGTATTCAGAATACCATCATGTTTCAACTTTGCCTTTAGTTTGGGGATTCTATGCCCAGCACTGTAAAAGAGGTGGCGCTGTGATGTAAGCACCATGTTCCTGGCCTCCTCACACTCTCTGGCCACCCTCTCAGAGGAGCATCTGCACACTCTCACCTCAGAAACACCCCAAAGGATGCAAAACCCACAAGACTGAGCTTATTAAAGCAAAACCCAAAACAAAATCCCTACATTCCTCCCTTGTTAGATATCTTCCAAAGAACCAACTGTCTTCAAACCCACAAACTACCAGGGTTTCCATCCCAAAGAAAACAGGCATGCTCCAACTGAGAAATCGAGTCCCTGGCAAGCGGCAAGTCAAGGAACTGCCTCAGTAGGGACACATACTTGTAAATAATGAGGCAGAGCAGTAGGTTCAAGGGACATTCATGCCTCCCCTAATTTCCACCAGCCTTCCCTCCAATGTCCACCAGCCCACCTCCCCCACTCAGCAAACAATCTAAGAAAAGCTAGCTGTTTGCCATGGTGGACATGTGCTTGTGGATAGATAGAGGAAGAGACAGAAATGAGACAGACATAGAAAGAGAGAGAGATGGAGAGACAGAAAAAGAGACGCAGAAAGACAGAGACAGAGATGGGGAGGGAGAGCAATAAAACACATGTGCTGAGTACCAGCACTGGGGCTCTGGCTGAAGGGTATATGGAAATTCTTTGTTCTATTCTTGCAATTTTTCTGTAAATCAGATACCATTTCAAAAGAGAAAGAGAAACAAAAACAACAACAAAAATTCTGAGCTTCACTCTCAATTCATGAGCAAAATAAACTCAAATCTCCACTCTCTAGTTCCTGTTTAAATAAGTTGCCACAATCTGTATCAACCTCACAGGCAGGTTACAATCACCCGTGGGATGAGCTCCTTTGAGGTCATTTTTGTCAACTGACCTTGTCTTGTTGCATGATCAAACTTGGGTATTTTCCAAGTCTGTCGGTGTGAGGTTAAATAATCTCTTTATTTGCTATCAGCCTCTCATTAACATAGTGAATACAGGTCAAGGGATGGAAAAAAGGACCAAGCATTGATCATACCCAAAATTTCACAAAGCATACAGTGTGTCTGCAACGCGGCTTGGACGCTAGCCCCTCTGGCCTGGCATCAAAGTTGGGACCATCTACTGAGCTCTGCATCGTCAGTCTACTCTGCCCTTACTGCTCTGTACCCGTCAGACCATGAGAGCTTCAGAGCAGTTAGTCTACTGCGGAGAACTCTTGATTTCTTTACCTACAAATTCTCACATTTCGGTCTTTAATTCACCAAAATCTCTTAGCCCCAATTACACGGACTTCATAAACTTCATTTGCTCTGGTTCTTCTAGGGCACAAATTAATCAACTGCAAGAGCTGGGGAAGGTGGAGTCCTCTCCAAGTCAAACACACTCAGAAAACACAAGATACTTGCTAAGCTCTCTAAGCGGAAGTGGGAGGGGCTTCACAGAAGTCCTGGGCTCACCTCCTCTGTGCGGAGGACTCCCTGGATGACTACTCCCCGTTGCTCTCATTTCTTCTGTGTTTGCTTCCTATCTTTCCTATGGCTGTGGTTAGAATGTGCCCACTTGCTAAATATTTGCCTTGGGGGACCTTTGAGACTTCATATTTTATTTACTCCTATATACGGTTACAGTCATTTAACAAAACGTGTCAGTTGTTTCCCACGTTGCTGACCCTGGTCGACCATGAGCGAGAGCTGGTTCCTGATGACATGCTGTATCTGTTCTCCGAGGTCAGGGTTCGGGTACTAGCTTTTGGCGGCATATCGTGCATTAGCGAATGATAAGTATCAGCCAAAATAATGTTAATTAGCCTGCTATACCCACCAGACACAAGGCAGCATTTTACAGAATGAACAAAAATTTAAATGAGCATCTGCAAAGTAAAGGTCATTGTACTAAGAGGGAGGGATATAAAGAGGCGGGAGACAAGCTCCCCAGTCCACAGGGGCAGGGAAGTTCCAACTTTCTTGGAGGAGCTAAGACACAAAGGAACAGACAATTTATGGAAGCTTCTGGTCCAGGAGCATCCACTTCTTTGAAAGGAGCTGGCTATGAAGGCAAGCCCCCTCAGCTGGGGAACCCACACGCTGTCACTCCAGTGTGAGGAAGGTTTCTGAGCTGCAGGTCCTGATGCTCTCTAAATCATACCACGACAGTAACTACTTTTACACCATCCTCCCAAAGACGCAGAGGGCTAGGCTGGAAAGCGGCAGCCTGCTCCCTGTCCAGAAGGGAGAAGGGAGTGGGGGAGCCCCTGGGGGGCTGGGCAGGGAAGGAGAGAAAGGTCCTTGCTACCCCATTGCTGGAGAACCCTCAGCTAAGGTGCCACTCTCACCACTTCTGTTTCCTCCACCCCTAACCCCAGCAAGAGGCAACTGATGCCAGCCCTGGGCACTGCTCCTGCCACCAGTGTCCCCAGGGAGCCAAGCTCCCTGGCTGCTGGCCCAACAGCTCTGCTGAGGCCTCCAGTGCCCTCTGGGAATGGGCTGGGTGTGTGGGCTCAGCGCACATCCTCAGGCCTGGACCCTGGGCTGGAGCACAGGGCACTGTAACTCACACCTAGCTGTGGTCCAAACAGCTCATCCCTCCAGAGGGACCTGTTATCACCTCTCTAGGATGAGTCTTTGCTGAGGATTTTTCCTGGTCCCTAGGTGAGCTTGCCTTGCTGGACTACAGGCCTGTCCAGACATTGACTCCCAAGGGAAAATAGTTAAGACTTCAAAGGGATCCTGCATCACAGGTCTGGGCAGTGGTTCATTCGCAATCCCTAACTAGAGACCATGGAGAGCCCGGCTTTCAGCAACAGCCACAGCGACACTGGGCTCATGTTGGAGGGTCAGGGCAAAGACATGCCACGGAGAGCTCGCAGTCACGCTCCTGTTGGAGAATCTCCTGACCCAGGTTATTTCTTGGGCAAGAGAGTTCCAGCTGAAACTTAGAGCAAGTTGATCAAATTTCCCACCGCGTCACGACGTGGGCACTGGCTCCCCAAGCCAACGGCCAGTTCAGAAGCCTGGGAATGAGGAGCCGGATGAGCAGATAAACAGGCTTCAAATGCTTCTGTCCTGAGATGGTGGGCACCCCTTCCACCCACAGGACGTCAGAATGTGCGAAGGTGTGGAGACCTCACCCTGCTGACCCGGGTGCAGGCTCTGCTTCGGGGAGTGCCGCTGAGTGTGCATTAATAAGGCTGCCTGCAGGGCCTAGAATCCTCTCTTTGTGGGCCTTCCCGGCCCTGGGCTGGAACAGAAGGCGGGCAGCCAGTGTTCCCAGCCAGAGCGGGCCTGTTGAAGACCCAGGAGGGCGCCAGGCTCATTGGCGGGACTCTTGTTCCTCAGAAAGCAGACTCTCCCGGAACAATTCGGCCAACGTGAGCTCCTCTCTGCCCTCCCGGGTCTGGCCAGCAGCCCGAGGCCAGCATCCATGCTCTCTCCCGGACCACCACCTCATCCCCAAACCCTGCAGGCCAGGCTTCCCAGAGCGAGCAGGGCAGACATGGAAAGAAGCAGCAAAGTTTCTGGGAACAGGAAGACTGCATGTGGGCCGCCAGGAAGTGCTGCTGTGTGACATTCATTTCTCAGGGAGGGGCCCTCGGGGGTGAGGACCCCCCACCCCACCCTGGATAGCTGCACCACCACAATGAGCTGCCAGGTGAGCCCAGCCCCGGGCACGAGGCCTAGGGGACGTTCTCCTATTACAGATGCTCAACACTTGCTGCCTGAGCCACTGAATCCTAATCTCCTGTGGGGCTCAAGGGGGTGGAGGGGAAGGCAGGCACCAGTTTTCGAAGTCCCTTGGGTGACTTTTACAGGCAGGGAGCCTGCCCCACATTCTCCCAGCCCCCCAGCACTCGGGCCTTGGAGTCTCAAGATGTGTCAGACCTGCCTCTCCCCCTTCCCTGCCCCCAGCCACCACCAGCCGTCACGGCCCCACTGCAGCCAGTGGCTCCTCCCTCTGGCCCACCCATCTCAGCTGCTAAGTCCCCGGCACTTGCAGGAAGCAGGGAGCTGCTGGGGACTGGTTTGCCTGGAGCCCTCTTGCTGCTCCTTCCACACAGTACTAACAGACTGATGGTAAACCTGCTTCTTCTTCCCGGACCCTGGCTCCTCCTCCCAAGACCCCGACTCCTCCTCCCAGGATGCTGGCTCCTCCTCCCAGGACCCCGGCTCCTCCTCCCAGGATGCTGGCTCCTCCTCCCAGGATCCTGGCTCCTCCTCGCCTGGGCTGAGAGGTTAACCAGTCAGTGTCTGAAGAGGGACAATCCTTTTCTAACCACATAATCAGACAAGTCTGATAATTCATATACACTCAAATCATAGCTGCAGTTTCCAGGCCTTTGTGTGCACCAACCCCCTGAAGACTCACAGTGACATGAGGTGGATGCAGCCGTCACTCTGCTTTGAACAGAAGGAGATGAGGGTTTTCGGTTCTCACCTGGAACAGAGCCTATGAAATTCCACCTCCTAGTGTTATTTTGAAATGAGATGAGATAGGCAGAGAGATGAATAAGTGGAGCAGGAGATTTTTTGATCAAACTACTCCATATGATACATCCTATGTTTGCCCAAGCCCATGAGCTCTCATGTAAATGCTGGACTTCAGCTAATGATAATGTATCCATATGGGCTCATCAGCTGTAATGAGTACATCACACTAATGCAAGATGTTATAATACGAGAAACTGCCGGAGGGGTGGTATATAGGAACTCTACTTTATGCTCAATTTTTCTGTGAACCTAAAAATGCTATAAAAAATAAAATCTACTTTTTTAAAAATAAAAATTATTTAAAAATTAAAATCAAAATAATATACATAAAACATCCACCAAGTGCCTGACATTTCAGTTATTATAGTTATCATCTACCTAGTGCCCAAGACTTGAATGAGTTTTCCCTCATGGAACCCAAGTGAATCAGAATGGCTCCACCCAGACTTCACAGCCAATAAGGGTATTTCCCTCCATCCACCATCCTCTGGGGCATCTACCCCTTGAGGTACTGCTGAAAAGACAAATTTATGAAATTGCAAAGTATTTGCCAGACACCCTGTTTTTCTTGACTGCTGGCCATGCTGCCCACTAAGTATGTAACATTGCAGCTCCAGGTATAGAAAGGATGGTCTCAGAGTCACTGCATCACCATCCCCACTGAAATGCCCTCCCCTGGACTTACAGCACCACGTGTTCATCAGGGTTCTCCAGAGATACAGAACCAATAAGATATATATGTTAAAATTCTTATTTTAAGGATGCAGTTTAAGTGATTGTGGGGTTGACAAGCTTAAACTTTGTAGGGCAGACTAGCAGCATGGAAACCCAGGCAGAATTTCATGTTAATCTTGAGGCAGAAAGCCTTCATTTTAGGGAAACCTCAGTTTTTGCTCTTAATTTTTAAGTCCTTCTACTGATTGGATGAGGCCCACCCACATTATGGAGAATAATCTCCTTTACTTAAAGCTAATTTACTGTAGATGTGAGTCACATCTACAAAATACCTTCACAGCTACATTTAGACTATGTTTGACAAAATGACTGGTCACCACAGTCTAGCTAAGTTGACACATAAAACTTAAGCATTGCAACTACTTTCCTAAACAAACAAGATGGAAAAGGGTATGTTCGGAAAATATTTGCATTTCAAATACTCTTAAAGAGATGCACATCAGAATGTTGCCATCTGACTGCCAGGCTAATGGGTGGGCTTTTCTGTGCCCCTCTTGGCTACCTCTGGAAAAAGGACTTTGCCCCCTTCCATGGCCTGCAGTACTGTAACATGTGCATAGGGATTGGGGAGTAGAAAAATCAGTGCCCTAGTTCAAGGACCTACTCATTTGATGCAGAAACATACTCCCCTGTATGCGTTATTTTGGACACTTCCTGCCACCAGTCAGAGCTGTGTCCTGTCCCACCAGTTGACTTAACGCCAGAAACTCTTCCCCATAAGACCCTGAGGAGATGAAGTACCCTTACCATCAGGTGGGAAGGAAGGTGAGGTCAACCCCAGCACAGGGCCAGGAGACACTGAAGGGCCTGGTGGTCCCCAACAAGCAGTTGGCCCTGGAACCCTCATCCCTGGTTAGGCAGGACAGAGAAGGTCAATGCCTTGTAGTGCCCACAGTGACCTGCAGCAGGATTCCACAGAGACCAGACAGAACACCAAGCGCGAGCATGGAGAATTAAGACTGGGTCCTTTTGTTAGGACACTTATGTCCTGTGCCCATGAAGAGTGACAAGTGCTCAGGTGCCGCGGGACCTGGCCTGAGGAGCAGGTGGGGTTTAGGAAGCGTCACTGCCCAAACATTTTGAGGACGCTCAGCCAAGAAGGGGCATCTTTGCCTATAGGGCCACCCATAGGTGGATGACAGAATGAACAAAGGTGAGTCCAGTCAGAGATTGTTCTCAGGGGATCAAAACTGCCCAGGGGTTCTGCCCCTGACAGGCTAACACCCCTTCCCTGACTCCGCAGGCTCCCCTCCCTGAGAAAGCCCCTGCTTGGTGGCCTCAGGAAGACCCTCCACCAGAGGGCAGCTCTTTGGACACGAGCAGGTCTTGTAGGGTGGGCACACTGCTTACTGCCGCTGTCCCCCTAGGGGGTGGCACTGCCCTGCAGGGAACACGGGAGCTTTGATGCAAATCTCACACCACAGCCAGAGGAGGCCCCTCATGAGTACTCAGAGTCCTGGCGGGAGGACTGGGCAACCTATGAGGCCAATTGCCCATCATCCAAGGGTGGGAGATGAGAGCTTCTGGGCCAGGTTGGCCAGAAAGATTAACCTTTCTGGGGCCATTTCTTCAGAGGGAGGTCTGGAGGGTCAGACAGAAGCTGCTTAGAAAGTGCTGCTGGGAAGATTATAACATGTGGAGGAGAACTTTGAAACTCTATTGCACATCATGCAGGCTATCAGCCTATTAGCATCTTAACTAGACAGAGTAGGTTTAAGAGAGCTGGATACTTTGTCCCCTAAAAAGAAAAAAACAAGACAATCATCTTAGAACACAAAGGCTATCTGGCTTCCAGTTTGCACCCGTTTCAGGTATTCTCAACACCATTAACTATGGTCTGCGGCAAAACTGACCTGCTCCTCCCCAGCTCACCCTCGGTAGGCACCGCTTTATAAATTCCTCTCCTCTGCTAAACCAGCTACCACTCCTCTGAAGCCACTTCTTCTGAAGATGCGCTTACATCTGCTGCTTACTGTTTCTCTGCTTCCATAGTCTTTGTAGGTTTGTAGGTTGTGCCTACCCTTTTAGAAGGGTTTCAGTCGGAAAGCAGTGTCCGTTCATGAGGCTCATCTGCCATACTTAAGTAAATACCAAAATTAAGTTAAAAAGTTTAAGTAAAATATCAAAATTAAATAAGAAAAATTTGGTGGGTACCTAATTTTCTGATGCCACAGTGTAGGTTTGATTATTCTGTGAATTTTCAAGGAATTTTTGCTGGTGGAAGCGAGAGTGATCTCAGGAAATATGCAGGAACCATATGCATTCTGTCACCCAGGAGAAGAGAAAACTCCAGTCTCTGATGAGACCCTAGGAGGGCATTCCATCCAAGGAGGACGGCGATGCTATGGCAACAGAGCTCAGGCATGGAGCCTGGGAACCTTCTATCCCCACCACCTCCCACCACTCAGCAGAATACCCCAAACATGTCATTCACACCTAATCACTTACTCCAGCATTACTGATCCAAACAAGCATTTTTCCTGGGATCCCCCTTCATCATTCCATTGTCGTTTCATTTATTCAATTAACGTTTACCAAGCACTTCCTATGGGCCATGAATTGTGTGACAGACTATGGACACAAACAGGAAAAAGATAGGATATTTGCCACCATAGAACAATGTTGTAGCTGGACAGACAGACATGTTGGCACTAAATGTCCTTGTAGGAAGCCTTCAAAGAGAAATATCCTTGAAGAATGAGTCAGATTGAATCAGACAGGGAAAGCAAAGGGATAGTGGACAGAAAGAGGAGGACAAAGACCCAAGGACCCCTGACAGGAACTACCTATGTCAGTCATATTGCCTTGGTGAATCGTGATGAATAGTTCAGTAGGTAAGCTCCACTGAACAAGACAGTCAAGGGCCTAAGAAATAGAAATATGATATGTAGAAACAGAAAACAATAACCTCTACTTTCTTACATTCAGCTTTGGTTAAAAAAGCAAAGGCCACAGGTTTCAACAGAGAATGGACAATTCAGGATAAAAAGCCTGAACTCATAGCCACATCTTAGTAGAAAATTACCCTAGAAGGTGAAGCATATTTAAAAGTCAAACATCTCAAAGACACTCAAGTATATAAACGTTAACCAGTTCAACAAATTCTTATCCTGCATATTGTCAAACTGAGTCTAATTTGTTTGCAAGAAGTTCTCCAGTGGTATTCCATGTGTAAATTCTGAGAGCCTTATTATCGTCTCTTCTGAAATATAACCCTAATCTCTAGGCTAGGCTTCCTCAGCATAGTTAAGGAGAACTGCATTTCCTTGTTATTTTATTTGTTTTAGGGAATTGCATTTTTACAAGGTGTTTATTATAAGACATTAGTTTACTCATCTGAATCGTAATGTACACATCAGTGCTGCAATAATTAACTCACTATCATGACCTCACTAATTTTATTTGGAAAATTCATGTGTATAAAGGTGGCTTGACTTTATCCATGAATCAGAAAGTATCCAGAGTTTATCCTGGCTTCCACCCTACAGGCTGGTTTGAGAAATTAACTGGTGCTGATCAAATTCATTTATTTTAAAATGATGCAAAATGAGCTTTCTGCAACACAAATATGTAGCAAGTTCAGATGAGTAATGCCAGAAGATACTTTCACAAACAACTCTGAATTGCACAGGCTTCTTCCTAACCCAGAGCTCCTTTCTACAGTGTACAGCTTTGCCCAACACACAGACATATTTCTGGTGGCTCACAGATGAGAGCTATGCTGTGCTCTTCAGAATGCAAAGGAGTGTTTGTGCACAAACTCAGTAGCTTCCCAAGTGAAATCTGAAACTGGCCTGTGTACATAGAGAGCAAGGGAAGACCAAAGAAAGAGAAAGACCACTGCAGATTGGGAGGTGGCAGGTTTAATAAACTGGAGAACTTACATAGAAGGCGAGTAGATCTCCACACCCACCCACCAAATCCTGAAAGTTTATACCGAGCCTTTAACAGGGTTCAGTCATGTCTCCTGCCCAGATGGCCTCAACACATTGCTCTCTGAAGTTTGTATCCTTGAAAATGGCTCCGGCTATGGGAACGGTGGGCAGAGTATACATTCCAAGCCAAGGGGTGGGGGCCCCTCATTGCCCCTGTCCAGCCCACAGGTCAGCCAGCAGTCCTGTCCTTTGATTAAGTTCTCCAACAAGAGGACGGAGCTCATACCTGCAGATGGCCTGACCCTGCCTGGCCGAGCCAGGTGTCATAGTGCCCCCCCACACACACACACACTTGCCCTGAAACATGTTATTTTCCCAGTGATCTGTGGGGTAAACTGGCTCCGTGTGTGTGTGTGTGTGTGTGTGTGTGTGTGTGCGCGCGCGCGCACGCACCAGGAATTTTTGGATACAGAAACATCACTGTGTATTTGGCCTGTACAAAGAAGGAGCAGCCCACTGAGGACCTGGCTTTGGGACCCCAACTCTGTGGCTCACAGTTCACAAAAAAATAGAAAAGATTGGAGACTCTGGCTCCACCCATACAAAATATGACTCAAAGATCATTATAATCTTCAGTTCTTAGAATGGGAGTCTCTGTCTGAAAGAACATGGCCCTCACTAATTTTTATAAACAAATAAAGCTGTTCTGGGAATTGATAAATTTCTCAGTTATGAGGTTGAGTAGAAGATGAATGTTCTAATACCAAGCCTGCCGAATATGACCTCAAATGCAACTTAATGGAAAGAAACAAACTAGTCATCAACAAACTAATAGGATATTTTCTTCATCCTAAAAAAAAAAGAGGAATGCGATTGTTTTTTAACTTGGACATCTTAATCAATCCAGGATGAGTGGTTCAAGTTCAATGAAGTCGATTTATGGCTAGTGATGACAAGTGAAAAAGAGGACCATGGTTGTTTGGAGAAGAAATACAAACACAAGTGATTTCTTAGGGAGAAAGGGGGCAAGATGCCATGCCGGCAATGCCACAGGTCTGGGAGTTCAGGAAACCAGCATGTGCTTCTGGTGCAGTGGAGAGATAGTGCAACCAGCACATATTTCTTCTGCCTCGTTCCACTCTTCCTGTGCTCCAAATGCAGGGAAAGAGCAAAGCAGCAAGCATGGAAACTTCCTTAGATGCCTGGGTTATTAATGTAATTGAAAAAGAACTCAGCTGGTAGTCACGCACCGCAGGAAGTGCAGGGACTAAGGCCTTGACAGGAGGTGATGAGCAGATGTGGCAGCTGCCACACAAGGACTGGTGAAAACCCCAGTATGCGGTGACCTTTCAGAGTGCACACCGAGGACTGGGAACCCTGCATTTACCCCTAACCTGACCTTCAGGGCCTTGTGGAGATCAGTGAAAAGACAGCCACTCTTGGACACATGCCCCAAAGTCCTGCATGAAACTATCATTACTGTTCTGCTGTTAAAAGAGAAAACTCCCTCTCCAGAGTGGGGATCTTTGCCAAATTGCTTAGTTACCAAGTTTGTGTCTGCATTTATAGTCACACATTCAGTCCTTCCCTTCCCTGTTTCAATCACCAGAATCCCTGTTGTTTTATTTCCCAAGCCCCAGTTCTGAGATCAGGCAACCAGGTTCGCTACCGTCTAAGAGCTGCCCCAGGAGGGCTGTCCCTCTCTCCTAGGCCACCGTCTTCCTCAGCAGCCTTCAACTTCAAACGGTCTTCATCATCTTGCTCCCTCGGTCTCTCCAGTGGACGTGTGCTGAACCCCCACTGTGCGGCAGACACTCTGCTGTGCATTTGAGGGTTCCAAGGCAACCCGGGTAAGTTCTAAATGCATAAGGCTTAGCTCCAGAAACTTCACACATCTTAATGTATTTTATCTTCACAATAACCCCATAGGGGAGATACTAATGCTCCCATTTTACAGAAGAGCAAATGGAAGTACAGGAAACTTCAGTGATGTGACCAACATCACACTGTTTCTAAGCACTGGGACACAGTTTAACCAGGAGTTCTGATCCCAGAGCTCATGCTCTCAACCACTATACTCTAGACCTCACCATCCACAGTAGAACACGCTGTGGAGCACGAGCACAGGCAGTATGAGAGGCAACATCCCAGAGCAGGGCTCAGGAAGTCACGGGACACAGACGGCTCTCCTTTACCTGGGGTTGAAGAAAGTCCATTGAAGAAACAATGTCCCCCGTCGGACTCACTGGTCTTTCGGCCCCTGGACCAGCATGGCAAAGTCTCAGACTAGGTCTGAAAGTCTTGCTCTTCCGCACGTGAACCATGCAAACCTGAGCAAATTCCTTCATCTCGGAGTCCTTTCCCAGTCTGCCAAATGGGAAACTAATCCATGAAGCCCACAGCACAGAGCTGGAGCAAAAGAAATGATAGTTACACATGTGATTCGGGAAACCTGAGAATCTCATTTTACTCCAGGGTACTATTTGCTGGGGGACAATTTAGAAGCAGGACTCTAGAAGTGTAACTGGCACCCCTCATCATTCTGTTATATATCTGTGTGCACCTACTACCTGGGGTAGTCACAATGACAAGAACATCACCTACCACCAGGGGAAAGATTTGCAGGCCCCTCAACAATGTCACACCTGCTGCTTCCTTGGGATATCTCTGCAGCCTTCTGCAGAAGATAACACTATCCTACTTGCTTATAAAGATGCTCAAAATGCAGAAAAAGAAAGTGGATTAGCTATTCAGTGACAGAATTGGGTAACCAAGGGCATAAGACAGAATTTATTTAAGAGCATCCAAAGATAACTGGCCCACTACCAAACACAAGACCTGCTTTTATGTTGTTCCTGCTCAGACAAGAAGTGAACTTGTGATGAGAAAGAACAGCTCTCTGATTGCCAATCTACCACCTGCTGCCTCTGGGAATGGACACAGAATTACTGGGCCTCCAGGAATCAGAGAAGACTGGGCAGGAAGGGAGTGGAGCCCCAGGGTCTTGCTCCCTGTTGAGCGACCCCATGGGGTCCTGGGAGTCCAAGGAGCAAGCAGCCTGGGAGTCTGGTGGGGTGCTCAGGGTAGCACTGCTCCAGCAAAAGGGTGGAGAGAAAACAAAATAAAAATAAAACAACCTCTTTCCTAATTCAGCTAAAGGTCAACCCCATCTGTGGTCAATTGAGCCCCTTCTCATTTTGTTAACTTATCTTTTTTTACTCTCATTCAGTAGTCTATTTTCCAACTGCCTGCCTGGGGCAATGCAGTTCTATCTATAGAGTCAGGAATCACAGAATTTCCTAGTGAAAAGTGTTTTTGGATCACTTAGGCCAACTCCCCTATTTTACAGATGATGACACGAAGGCCCCAAGACAAAGTCACTCTGCTGCCAATGTAGAGCAGGAATTAAAATGTCGCTGCTGTCTGGTGGGCTGCACAACCTTCTGCTTCTCAAACACTCAGAAATCTACTATCTAACGTCACAGGTATTTTTGTCCTAAACATAAAATTCCCAGAGACAAATTTCTGAAAATTGTACACTTGGTCCAGTAGTTTTAATCAAAATATCCCATTCTCTTCTGCCTTCCTTCCTAATAATAGTTTCTCTATTTTCTTCTGTGACTCCTTCACCCTTGGGTATTTTTCACTGCCTTATATTCTCTCAATGAAAGAGATCTACCCTTTGCTTCTACAAGTTTGACTTATTTAGATTCCACATGTAAGGGAGATTGTTCAGTGTTTGCCCTTCTGTGTCTGGCTGGTTTCCCTTATCCCGATGTCCTCCATGTCTGTCCAAGCTGTCACAAATAGCAAGATCTTCTTTTTTTAGGCTATATAATATCCCCATGTATGTATACAACATACATTATCCATGCATCTGTCAATGGACACTTGAGTTGTTTCCATATCTTGGCTAATTGCGAATAATTCTGCAGTGAACATGGGAGTGCAGGAATCTCTTCAAAATCCTGATCAACTCTTGGATAAATACCCAGAAGTAGGATTGTTGAATTGTATGGTAGTTCTATTTTTAATTTTTCAAAGAACCTCCGTACTGTTTTCCCTAATGGCTATACCAATTTACATTCCCACCAACAGTGTGTAAGAGTTCCAGTTTCTCCACATCCTTGCCAACACTTGTTATTTTCTGTTTTTTTTAATGACAGCCATCCTAACAGGTGTGACATGATATTTGATGGTGGTTTTGATTGGCAGGTCCCTGATGATTAGTGATGTTGAACACCTCTTCATGTATTTATTTGGCCATTATATGTTTTCTTTGGAAATATGGGTCCATTTTCAATGGGAACTGGGGTGTTTTAGAACCAGGCAGAACTCTAGAATAGAGCCACTGGAGCCCTTCAATTGAGGATGCATTAAAGGCACCGCAAGGGCCCAGGCTTCCCAGGCGGACTGACGCTCGCTGTGTCCTCAGGGAGAAAAGTGCTGTTCTAGTTCTGATTCCTGTGCTCCTGAAAACGAGCGTCTGACTTGCTGATGGTGCAATTCATGGGCTGCAGTTGGCTGATAACCACACACTTCTACATCCAAAGCTGAGTTATCCGCTCTCGGCTCATGATCACTCTCCAGAGAACAGAGGCCGTGGTGTCTGCCAGCGGTCAGCTCCACGAGCACTGTGGTTTCATTTCTCTGTCGCTGACCTGGAAGAAGCAATGGAGGATACACCCATCTAGCTTGGTGGATGCTGCCGAGTGAGGCAGGGGAGCTAACATCTTGGAAGGGAGATGCACAATTCAGTCACTTGGATGAGTTAGACAAATGGCTAAAAGGAAAAAAAATGAAGACAAAGATCATCGCATATGCACAGAGGAAAAAGATTCAACAGGTGCAGCTCAGCAGGGGGAATGTAGCTATGAAAGGACAGCTGCTTTCAAAGCCAGAAAATCATGTTCCATTACCATCAGTTCGGTTTCATAATTCCAATACTACTAGATCTAACTTAGGTCTTTTCATTTCTAAAAAACTTAGCAGAAAAGAGCCACAAAAGAGTAAAAACATGAAAAGAAATGGAAAATATACCCTGTGTAGGAAAGAAAAGAATAACAGGACAAAAAAGTTTGAGAACTAGTGTGATCATGCCACAGCTTTTTTAGAAAAAGGTGAATATATCAATAAATGAACAGAATATCTTAAAGCAGTGTTTTACAGTATTCAAGAAAAGTATTAAGGATACTGACTTATTTTTCACTT
Source organism: Manis javanica (assembly GCF_040802235.1). Lineage (NCBI taxonomy): Eukaryota > Metazoa > Chordata > Mammalia > Pholidota > Manidae > Manis > Manis javanica. The sequence goes on from NC_133168.1 coordinate 73,595,576, forward strand.
TTTAAAAGAGTTAATGAGGCAGCAGCCAGGAGGACCTCAGTTGATCTATGAAGAGTCTGTCGCCTACAAAGTATTATCAGAACCTAAAATGGACTATCAAGAGAAGTTATAGAACCTCTCCACATGTATATATACACATATAAATATATAGAGAATATACATATATAGAACATGTAAATACTTACAAATATATATTTTATATATAGATAGCATAATCCCAACATATATATATATATATATATATATATATATATATATATATATAAAATTTTTTAATCGATCTGAAAGCAATACAACAACTCACAGACTCCAAGAAGGGACTAGTGGTTACCAAAGGGGAGAGGGGTGGGAGAGGGCAGGTGGGGAGGGAGGGAGAAGGGGATTGAGGGGTATTATGGTTAGTACACATGGTATGTGTGCGGTCACGGGGAAGACAGTGTAGCACAGAGAAGACAAGGACTCTGTGGCATCTTACTACACTGATGGGCAGTGACTATAATGGGGTGTGGGGGGACTGGATAATACGGGTGAATGTAGTAACCACATCATTTTTTCATGTGAACCCTTCATAAGTGTGCATGTCAATGATACCTTAATAAATAAATAAATAAATAATAAAAGTAAAATAGAATAAAGCAATATGACAGACTTTTCTCATAGGCTCTTTCTGGGTGGTTCGATAACAAATGAATTAGTTTTTTTATGTTTTTCTATATTTGCTGAATTTTCTACAATGAACACATTGATTATTTCTGTATGCAAAACTTACAAATTAAGTGTTCTGTTTCAAATTGAGGTTTAGAGACTCATCTGGTTTGCACAGTAGTATTAAATATTAAACTAGCATAACTCTATCTAAAAGTTACCTAAATATTGTTCAAAATAATCTTTGGGAAGTGGTTCAAGTTACCTTCAGAAATACATTCTGGAGGAGTTTACAAGTTTATAAAGCCCGCTCTGTAAATGAGCTCTATCAACTGCTAGAAAACTGGTAACAAGAGTTCACACTTATATGTCACTAGCTGCACTTCCCAGAAACTTAAACTTTGGAGGGGGGAGGAGGTTATAGATGCCTGGAAATTTGTCATGAAAGCTCTGAACCTTCTTTCCAGGAAAACACACAGTCCCACATACAGTTGGAGTTTAGGGTTCCATTTCAGAGGACGCAAGGACTCCCTGCCAATAATTAGCTATGAGGGAAATGCCTATCAGAGAGAAATTCTCCGTTCCAACTTAAGAATGAAGTGAAAAATCACTTCCCTTCTATTTCAGGGAATAAGCCAGGAGCTTGGCATAAAGAAGTAGCTGAACAGCCAACCCCTTTTCTCTTTCTTTTCATTTCCTGACAGGCGAACAAACAAGAGCTATAGAAGATGGGCTGGACCTTGGCAGTGACCTGTTATCTTAAAGGTGGAGATTAAGATTAGGTTTAATAACCTAAGCATAGTGAATAAATCTACAGCTGAGTTGAAGGGCAGACGTCACTGCAAGCTGTAGGTCTTCTGGCCTATAGACTAAAACCAATAGAATTTTTTCTCTGAGATCAAATGGGAGACCAGTTTTGGATTCAGTTGTCAAGGTAATTAATCACTGTTCTTCAGAGAGACCAATATAGAAGCTGGTAGAGTTAGGAGGTGTTTTCATTTTAAAAGTTTACTACATAAGATTATATACTCGACTCTTTAATGTTAGGATTTTTTTAATACATTTGAACTGAAACTCACAATTTACTGCAGTGCCAAAAGAGACTTGTTCTTTACCAGTTTGCCAGTAGTTGTGTCTTTGTACATATGAGCCTCCAATCTCTAGCCAGAAGACATAACATTCCCAGGAAGTTCTTTGATTAATCCTAAAACCTTCAGCTAATGTCAGCACCAACATGCACATCAATTCAAGCAGATAAAGGTGGGCATGTGACCAAGTTCTAGTCAAGCAGATATGAGCGGAAAGTAGAATGTGGTTCCTGGAAAGTGTCTTCCGCGGGAAGGGGCTCTCCTCGCTCCTTCCTGCTCCCGGCCAACCAGAAAGAAGAGGTTGGTGGCTGCCGCTGGTGATACAGACCACAGATCCACCTTGGAAATGAAAGCCACACCTGGTAAAATAGTAATATAGACGGCAGCAGGATTGGCAGTACTGTTTACCCACCAAACCGGCCGTAGACTGCCAACTTCTGGACTTACTTTACATGAGATATAAAAACTTTTTCCTTATTTAAACTTCCAAGAGGGGTCCTCTGTTGCTCCAGACAAACTTAATCCAAACCAAACTCAGCCTGAGAGCATAAGACCTCCAGCCTTCTGTTCCTTAAATTAGAAGAAGGTTACGCCACAGATCATCCTCAGCAAGGCCCCGCAGCAAGACACCATCAGTTCCAGCACTTAAAGGCAATTCAAGTCCACAGAGTCCAGCCCGCAGGGAGGTGATGTCTCCCTCTGTGATATGTATCCTAAACCGATTCAGCTTAATCCTAAACTGACTCCCAGGTCCAAACTCCGTTTTTTCATAAGAGGCCCACATTCCTTCTGCTACTGGGTGAAATTCCCTAGGTGCTGCCTGTTGCATACCTCTCTGCCCATTTTCCAAATGGGACAATGAGGACAATCTCTCTGACCCACAGTCCCTGTGCAGGTTGAGCTCAGGGGACTTGTCCTTTGTCTGTAACTTCCCTGAAGTATCATCCTCTCTCATAAATTAAAGTTGCCTGAAGGGAATAAATGAATCAGTATGTCCAAACCACATTCCTATCACAAGGCCAAGAGAAGAATCCTTAGCTGAGATTAGTGAGAAGGAGAAACTGAACATGAGCCCCCAGCCATCCTCACGGCACCTTCACAGGACGTCAGAGCCCTCCCAGCCTTCCGCACACACACCTGGGGCACCCTGGAATCACTGCTTAAACATTTTCATCCAAAATACTTTGCACCTGTGTATTAGCTGCAGCAATGCTCTTAATTTCTTCTTTAAAGGAAAAAAAACATTAAAAAACCCCTCTCTGTATGATTTCTCACATTTATCAAACCCTTTAGCCAACCAATCTTTGAGTCAGCCTAGCGCCCTCCAGATTACTAACGCCGCCATCTGGTAATTCACACACAAAATATCTCTAGAATCCTGTGTAGAGAAAACCCACCACAGCCCCAACCTCCTTCCCTGTTCTCCAGAAATAAGAAAATGCTAATCATTTAAACAGACTATGCGCCTCAACAGAGTGTCTGCCCTGAGTGCCGGCATCCGTCAAAACCCCCTGAGCAGTCCCCCTTCCTCTCTCTTCCCATCTGCCCCTTTGCAGAGACCGTCTCAGCCATGCTCCCCGCTCCATGTATTCCGTGGCCCCTCTCCAGTCCTGAAACTTTGGCTTCCACTTTGCTTTTCTCTAACAGGCCTCCAGTTGTCCGATCCAGGAGTCTCCTGATTCCCCACCTCTCCCTCCTCGAGCGTCACTGGAGCATGTCTCTAAGATGTGGTTGCATGAAGCAGACTAGGTCAAGGAAATGGGGAGAGCTCACCTTTTCTTGAGCATTTACTATCTGTTGCAGCACTTTTCTCTTTTTTAACTTTGCCCATACTACATTTTCTCAATTATTACTTGTAGCCAACCAGAGTGGTTTGTACTGATATTCCCATTTCATAGGCGAGAAAACTGAAGCTTTCAGTGGATAGGAAACTTTCCCCAAAATCATAACATATGCTAAAGTTGGCATTCAAATCCAGGTTTGTACAGTTTCATACTTCACTATAGCCTAACATAGTACATCTCTGACAAATATATTGGAAATTACTAATATTTAATAGTTACCTAAAAATGCAAATCGATTTATTTTACTCTGGAACTGTGGAATTAAGGCAGAGAGGGAAGTAGTTTGTTTAATTTGGAAAAGATAGAGAGTTGTTTTTTGGTTTTGTGTTCTGTTTTTGTTTTTTGTTTTTTTTACCTAAAGTTCCTTAAAAGAGTAGCATGCCAGTCTTAAGTACCAAGCTAAGAAAAAAGCATTTAAATCCTAATTTCATTTTAAAAGAGTTTCATTAAGTTCAAAAATAGGGCTTAAGACAGAGACCAAATTTTAGCTGTCCTCAATTTTAGGTAAGAATCACAAAGAATGTAATGTCAGTTATTTGAGGGAACATTTTGTATGTTTAATATATATAAAACAAAGTCTGGCAATATGAAATGCCCACTTTGTATTTATTATGCCAGCATAGACTTAGCTACATCTGTTTAAACCCATACTTTAGTTTCTAGAACTGCTGACTTTCTCAAATACCAATACTTAAGGGAAGGGAAAGAACATTTGCTTTTTCCCATGTGCCTTCTTTTTAAAGGAAATGAAAGGAGGAGGTTTAACCTAGGTGAACCACCCTAAGATTCTTACTGCATATGTGGAAAATGGGCCGAAACTGTCAAGAAATTGATTTAGATAAAACTTGGAGGCCTACAGGCAGGAGTAACTATAAATTGACTCTTAGCACTTGGAGTCATGGGTTTACCTTTTTTTATAAATTTTTTTCGTCTTCAGTTTTCAGCACTGTGGCCCAGTTCCATGAGAAGACACTCAAAGAGACACTTCTGAGAGCGAAGGGCCTCTCTGCTGCGTGAAAGCAATCTCTCCAGCCCCCACCCCGTAATCCCCAAGGCCTTCAACAGACACATAAAATACATCAAATTTCGTTTCCCATGTGCATGGGGGTGCTTACTGTCATCGCGCTATCGTGTCTACTGTAAATATTTGTGTTTTAGAAAAGCAACCACTTCAGCTCGTTAGGAGGCGGGAAGGACCCATAGTCTTTTTTCTCCCCATTTGCACTGCAGTCTCCCTTTCCTTCCTTTCTGGGAAGCTCGAGGACTGCGGGACACCCACAGCGGGCATCTCTCTGCAGGACCAGGGAAAATTCAGCCCTTCCCGATGCAAGGCACAAAAGTCAGGGACAGTGCTTGGGTTCCCTCCTCATGGTCTTGCTCCAGCTCGCCCACGTCCCAAGGGAGGAGAAGGAGAAGGAGAAAGGTCAGCGCTACCATCCATCCTGCAGCTCTGAAAGCTCAACGGGATTCAGGCAAAATGCTGGCAGCTGTTTAATGCACCAAGCAGCTTGTTCCCCACCTTCTTCTGAAACAAGTGAAGTCATTAAGTTTTTGAATATACAGAAACGTAGAAAGAACAGAACAAACTGCCATGCATCCATCGCCCAGATTTTTTAAGCATTGAGGATTCAGAAACATCTGGGCTGGCGGGCCTTCCTGACCAGCTTTGCAAGTCACTCCTGCCCCTGATCTACTTCCATGTCTGTGTTGTGACAGTCAGGAGTTTGCATCACATGTATCAGCTAAGATGTGTAAACAGCACATAAAATTCTCCAAGCTGATGAAAGGTGCTGCGGAGTATGGTAGCTTTCCCCAACAGGGCTCTCTTGTCAAAGCCAGACTGCAGAGCACACCCTGCACCCCACGCCCCAAGGAAGTACCTCCTATGCAGCAGATGCGGGGTAACTGTGCTAAGTTCAGTGGTCCCAGTTATCCTAATTTACAGCTGAAGAGATTCCAAGGTCCATCCAATTTACCCTCTCATTTTACAGAAACAAAAACCGAGTCTCACAAATACTTAATAATATCAGGGTTAGAATCTCATTCTCAAGTATGACTCACCCTAATGTTTCTTGCCATCATCACACCATATTGCTTTCATGAAAATAAAGTGAAATCCGTGTGTACTTGCTTTAATCATGGGCAAGGCTAATTCAGTGAGGAAAGGCAGAATTTGATGCCCCGCCCAGGATGCTGTCAGTGCCTGGTGTCCACAAGCCTGCAAGGCGTAAAGGAGCCGAAGTGACATGGTGCAGGAGAGCTTCCTTCCCAGCCTGCCCCAGAGACACCTGAAGAACCTCCCAGCCTCAGGGTCCAGCTCCAGGCAGCTGGCTGCTGGTTCCAGATGAAGTCACATGTTAGACAGCTGGCTGCAAAAATCCCTTTCAACTTTAAAACCTTAGATTATGATTGCAAGGTTACTTTTCTGCAGAGCTCAAGTTTCCTGAGTTGGGTCCAGTGGGCATGAGAGAACTCACTGGCCCAAAACAGCCCCTTTTCTTCACCTCACCCTGGCTCCCAAGCCCTGGAAGCTGGGTGTGAGAGAAAAAAGCACTCACATGTTTGTGGCCATGAAGTGGCCAGCTCGCCCCCACTGGACTAGAACCATCTGGGCCCAGGCCGGTCTCATCAGCTGTCAGATGCCCGGAGGCAGAAGCACAGCCCCAAGTCACTCACCCAGTTCTCCTCGGAGAGGCCGACTCGGGTCAGCAGTGCCTCTGCACCCCCTATGCCTGTGCAGCTGAGCAGTTACTTAACCTCTTCAAGGCCCAGTTTCCACCTGTAAAAGAAGGAAAACGGTGTGCTTTCCTTGCAGAGATGTCTGCAAAGAGTGAATGAGAGTGGGTGCAACTCCCAGCGCAGCCCCTGGTACATAGGAAGGGAGCATCCAACCACTATCGCTCAGCAGTGGGCCTGGTGGAGCAGAGGACTAGAAGGCCCTGGAAGTGCACAGCCCAAGGCCCCACGTAATACAGGCAAAAATAGAGACCCAGAAATGTATTCGTTTGTGTCTGCTTCCACGGTGCCCCATGTGCCCCCCGGCCTGAAGGCTGCCTTCTGTCTCAGTTTATCCCTTTTCTTTGTTTAATTGAAGTATAGTTGATATATAATATTATGTTGATTTCAAGCATACAACATAGTGATTCAACATTTACCCACACTATTAAATCCTCACCCTGACTAATGCAGTTACACTATCTGTCAACATAGAAAGATGTTACAAAATCATTGACTATAATCTCCACGCTGCACTTGCATCCTCGTGACCAACTTACACTTGACATTTCTGTGCCCCTTTATCCCCCTCACCCTCCCCACACACCCATACCAACCCCTCCCCCATGGTGACCACCAGTCACTTCTCAGTGTCTGTGAGTCTCCTGCTGTGTTGTTCATTTTGTTTTGTTTTTAGATTCCACATATAAATGAAATCACATGTGGTATATGTCTTTCTCTACCTGGCTTATTTCAGTAGGCATAATACTGTCTAGGCCCACCCATGTCATCACAAATAGCAGGCTTTCTTTCTTTTTTATGGCCAAATAGTATTCCATTGTGTACGTGTACCACATCTTCTTTATCCACTCATCTATTGATGGACACTTCGGTTGCTTCTGTAACTGGGCTACTGTAAATCATGCAGCGATAAACATAAGGGTACCTACTTATTTTCAAATCAGAGATTTTATTTTCTTTGGGTAAATTCATAGACGTGGAGTTACTGGGTCAGTTTCACCCTTTCCTGAATGGCCACAATGCTGAATTGTGTTTACTTGGTTACTTACTTGAATGTTAACTTGGTGTTCTTCAAAAAACTAGAAACAGCACGCTCTTAAGTGCTCATTAAGCCTATTCACTTTCTGGAGTGAGCCGCCTGATTTGTGTTGCCTTCCACACAGTATTTCCATGAGCTTGGCATAAAGCAACTTCTCCTTTTCTTTCTTTTTTTCCCCTTTTTGCCACTTTTCCTGAATCCTGGGATGCAGGATATTCCAGCCTGAGTATCCAATATCTTTGGATATTGAACAGAGGCTTCTCTGAAACTTCCTCTGAAAATCCAAACATCTATAATGACTCATGTCAAAGAGTCCCCACCACCTCCTCATGAATTAGCCCATGAGAGGCCCTGGCCTGGCCCAATGGGTCACCTCAGGTACAGCAGCCACTGTGGGGCCACCACACCTGGCCCCAGCTACAGGGCAATTAGTCACTCAAGGAACATTCCCCAGCTGAGCTGAAGGAATGTGGCTTCCACTCTGGATATGAATTTAATAAATAGGCTTTATCACTGGAATTCTCACCCAGCTATCCTGATGTTTCTTGTCATCAGACATGTTTTTGGTGTCCATTAATCGTGAATGAGTTAAATTCAAGGATTCCCCAAATAAGTTTGTTGAATTCTTGAGTGAAGAAAGTACTGAGAAGTAGCACAACAATTTATAAAATAAAAATTGTGTTTTCAAAGTCATTTAAACTCAAAACGTGTTTGCTGAGTACCCTCTGTATGAGGGCTCAAGCCCAGCATTTTCAAATGCATGTCTTATTTGATCCTCCCAATGCCCAGTGAGTGGGTTTTGTTCTGTTCCAGTATTTCATGGAAGACAAAAGTAAACAGGGGTACAGCCCAGCGTTATAAGCAAAAACAGAAATGCGTTTGGCATCAATTCTTTATAGTACTTGTACATTTCTCTACTTAGATGATCTGTAGAATAAATGTTCCATTCATGGAACTAATACCCCATACAGTTTTATGTAAGGAGGGTTGATTAAAGTGGTTTTATTCAGAGCAGACAAATCTATGATAAGCCTTTAGTTACTACTTTTATTTGCATTATCCTGTAGGAAACAGGGTGGGTACTAGAAACTCAGAGGGTTACCTAGGATTCACTTGAGTTTTCAGACTTCCATAGTCTGCTCTGTGTGACCAGGACACAGCAGGGCCTCGGCAGGGGTGTTGTTGGAGACAGTATGAGACATGACTGAATGCAGGACACATGCAAATCCCTCCATTCCTCTAGGGGGTCTGCACGGAGGGTGGGTTGTGTCCCTGCGGTGCTAACCTCACGTGATGACACAGAATTGTGAAATCCCAGATAGAACTCAGTGTGGGTCTACATCTGTTCTGCCAATTAAAAACAGCCCAAAGAAATGATCATCTTTACTGCTGGGTATTTATAGCGCTCTCTCTGATCTTCTGCCCTGGGAACAATGTGCTTGAAGACATCTTCCATTGGCATAAAACACTGTGCTGCAGTAAAGCGTTATTTACACTACTATTTATTGAGATGACTTGAGGCCTCCCACTAGCCCGAGTTGGTGGATTTCAGCAGGGTTTTATCAGTGCTGGGAAGCGAGCTCTCAGGCCTTGCCAGGGTAAACACGGAGGCATCTCTGTACTATCCATCATGGGTTAGCAGCCCCTTGGTACTTTGCCTGCACAAAACTGAACTCCCTGGGGGGTTTCATATCCATGGTAGCTTCCCTTCCCCCCAACCCAATGACAGCCTCATATATTACTCATCTACTTTATCAAGCTAGTGTGTCTTTCTATTTTGTATATGAATTTTTTGTACTAAGCTAAATAAAGCATAAATGGAAGGCAAACCTCCTGGTATAGATGGACCAAAAGAGAGAAAAGAATTCCAAGGCTTTTGGAGAGGTTTGTTCATTGCTTCCCACCATTAGCACTGTGCTGGCAAGCTGCCTGCAAAGGAGTATGTTTGTGTGGACTTGGCTTTGATGTTATTTCCCACATGTGGACAAAGCAAGGCCAAAAAGCTTGCTTTGGAGGCAATGTTGGGATTGTATCCTCCTCAGAGGCTTCAGCAAAGGCAGAGGAAGGCCCCCCATCCCCTGAATCTGTGCACACCTAGCAACCTTCTGCTCACCTTTGGTTTCTCCTGCATGTTTTCCTACAGGAGAAAAGTAGCAGCTCTCTTTCTCACTGTATATTGAAATTTTAACTACTTGGCTTCTCATCTGTCCCTTAGAATGTAGTCAGGGAGAGTCAGCAACTCATAGGTGATCAGCCCTGGGATCAGTACTGAGGCCAGACCTCGAGGAGAAGATATTATCACCTTCCCAAGAAGCTCTGTCTGGACGTTGGCCAGTCTCTTGATTACTGGTAGCCTGACATCAAAGTCTAAGTCAGCCTGAGGCAACCATACCATCTTCCGTATGAGGCTGGGCCAGTACAGAAAAAGAGACAGAGAGGCAAGTCGGTGTGCTGCTCTCTGCCCCCCACATCTCCCAAAAGTGGAAGACATCTAAACAAGTCTTTCTCTACAGGCTTCCCTCTTACAGACTCTATTCATAGTATCCTATGTATAAAATGTGGTGTTTGGTTGGGTTCCATATAAATCACAACTTTAATGCTGTCCCATGTCACTGAGTCTCCTTGGTCAGACTGTGTGATCCCAAATCTCTCAACTACTCAGCTATAAATTCATGGGAAACCATTCTTAGAAAACAGTCTTATTTGCAATTAAATATATCACAGTTGGTAAGGGACAGGGGAATCAGGAAGGCTAGAGGCGAGCCACAAGCTGGAGTTCTAAGTAGGATGATCAGTGCAGACCTTATGAAAAATGTCATTCAAGTAAAGACTGTCCCCCACACTAGTAGATATTGCAAGACATGAAGATAAATCAGAGCATCTGAGCTTAAGGAATTTGTCATCTAATGATGGTAAATTTTCAAGAAGACATGCAACAGACCAAAGTCAAAAAAGACTGATGAAAAGATGTACTTAAAGAACAATGAAAGAAAGAACATGCTTACTCTAATGAGATCCAAAAAGGTAAATGGCTTTGGTGGGTCCCAGGATAAAACCAGGACAGGAAGAGGGCAAGTATCTGTTCTAGAAGTTTGATGAGGAGGGAAGGAGAGTGATAGGGGTCTAGAGGGCCACTATTCGAATAGCAGATGGTATACCATTAGGAGGAGTTACCATCTGTGAAAGCAGGGAGAGGTAGGACAGGGCATTTAAGAATCAACATAGAAAAACCACTGTGGATGATATGGCTGAGGTCCCTGGGGAGGTGAGGGAGGGGAGGTCTGATGGAGGCACTGTTCTTTCTCTGAGATGCATGGGAAGCTGAACCAAAGAAAGGATTCAGAGAAACGCTGAGATGGAGGAGAGGAAGGCATTCGGATGCGCGCATCCATGTCTTGTGGAAAGCAGGAAACAAGGTCATTTGCCGAGGGTCGGGATGAGGGTTAAGGATTGGGTGGGCCCAAAAAGATTTAGAATAAGCACACTGAGAATATGCTTATGGATCAAATACAGATAAATAAAAAGGAACATGAGCTATCAGCAACTGGACGCAAGAAGCCCTGGTTCAGGACTTTCCCCAAGATGCTCAGCCACCTAGGAAGGGCAGAAGGACCGAGAGAGCCAGGGGCATGGGCAGTGAGAGAAGAAAGCAAGGTGGCAGTGAGCTACCTCACAGCTCATGGGCCACAGGTGCCACTCAGTGGGACTGTTGGCTTCAATAGTGTTTGCATTAAAGATCAGTACAGCATCATTAGCAAAAGATGAAATTATTTGGAAAGATAATTCAAATTTGGCTGGAATGCCATAGGATTTTGCCACTGACCTCCACTTTGGTCCTGGGCCTCCAAGACCATAGAATAAATACAATAAACTCCATCTATTTACTATTCAAAGAACCTTTAGGGTAATGAATATGTTATTTGGTCAATTGTACAGTAACATCTAAGTCTCAACTCACTAATTCATAATCAGCTAATCAGGAACCAGACTGACTCACATAAGTGTAGCACTTGACAAGTTTACCCTAAATGATTCAGAGTTCATGTTTCACCAAAGCACAGCTTTTAAACATCCCAATCCAAATATATACACCCAAGCTCTGTATTTTGCAATGTGTCAGTATTGACGGTATAATGTCTGTTCATTTCATTTTAATATTTATCGTCCTTAGACCATATTTCTTACATAAAATATTTGGGGTTCCCAAAAACAGTACTATTAAAACAATTCACTTATGTATTTGAATAAATTCCTCCCCGTATTTGGACGTATTAGCCAATGTGTCATTGAAATGACTATCAAAGAGTTCCAGGCTGTGCGGTGAGGAAGGGAAGCAGAAAGGGAGCTGTGAACTATGGGGACTGGAACCCTCAGGCCCAGGAGGAGGGAGTGAGGTAGTGAGAACAAAGCGATTCCTGTGCAATGGGGACGGGAGGGAGGACAGAGTAAGAAATGTCAGGGAGAATGTTCAGGAAGGGAAGGCCCAAGTCCACATGCAGTGTGGCTCCCAGTGATAAAGGGTCCAAGCAGGAAAGAGATCGCCACCCTGGCTGGATGTGAAGGTCGTTTGGGACCAGCAGGTTGAATTGCTGGGGGTCTAGTTTTCCTTCTCCAACCTATTCTTAAAATCACCAAAGTGATCTTCCCAGGAGCAAAATCTGAACTGAACAGTTGCATGTTCAATAAACACCATCTGGGCCACTTATTCCAACTGAAAAGTGTTACTCATCCTTCAAGCCTCTGCTCAGTTGTTAACCTCCTTTGAGGAGCCTTCCTCGGCTCTTGAGTGAAGTCTGGCCTTCCCCTCTTCACAATCCCATGGCTGTTCCTAAATGTCACAGGCGCTCATCGCTCTATGTTGCAAATTCAATATAATCACTTCTCTTCTAAAAAACAAGATCCTTAAGTACAAAGAAACAGATTTATTTATGTCTGTACCCCAGTGCCTAGCACAAAATATGGCACATTATTTGTGCTCAACTAATTAATATTCAAGAGTAGGGATTTTTAAACAGGAATGAACAGCTGAATCTTCTGGAGGGATTTTTCAAAATGCAGAATACTTGGCCCTTCCCAAGACGTAATGGATCCAATCGATGGGCCTGTTTTTGGGCAATTACCTTCTGGAGATGCTTCCTCAAATGCATGGGATACTGCCCAAAATGGCAAGCATCTGTCCTGGAGATACTCCTCCAATTTCTATGCACTCAAAGCTGCTGACACCGTTCATGGGGTCAGGGGGCTGGAGGTCGCTGTCAAGATCCCAGGTTCAAGAACAAGATGGATCTGGATTCAATTCATAGGCTTAGTCTATGAGTCTATTGCCAACCAGCCATGGGAACTTGGGCAAATTCCTACACCTCTCTGAGCCTCAACTCAGAGGTGATTATAAACATCAAGTGACTCTGTGCATACTACAGAGTAGACATCGAAGCTGGGGCTGATTACGTCTCGTAATGAATCAGTCTTGATTCATACTCTTTCCATTCAACCCTGTCTATTATAATACTGATGATCTGTTGTATATTTGCAAACTTATTATTCTTCCCACAAAACTTTCACTCTGTTGTCATCATTTAAACCTCTTGATAACTCCAAAAAAAGGGCAGAGAATGTCTTGTTTGCTCACTTTAAGCATTCCATGGGAGCACAAAGGTTGGCCCTGAGCACGTCTGATGTCCAGGCTTGAGCAAATACCTTCCTGCTATCCTCACTTTGAGCACCAACCCCTCTGTGCACATCTGCCCTCTCCCCAGGGGGTCATACAGGTGTGCAGGCAGCTGGGAAGGAACTCCAGGTAAACAGCTATTAATTAAGTGATAAACTGTTTAGGAAAAAAGGAAAGCAGCATACCAGGAGTAAAACTTCCATCTAAAAAGATAAAATTCCAGGCAAAGCAAATGCTGTGTGCTAAGAGACAGAGTCCAGAAAGAGACAGGTGTGTTTGAAGAATAAGCTCGTGGTTGATTCTGGTGAGTGAGAGAATATGCCGGAAGCATCCTGGCCAGACCATGAATGGCCTTGAATGACATTTGTTTGGCAATGCAGAGTCACTGATGCTTTTTAACAGGAAAACTGATAGTTTCAATATTCTGGTCCTGGCTTACTGAACAGGTTAAAATGATAATAATAAAAGCAAAACACATGCTAGGTGCTGCCCTAAGTGCTTTACAAGAATTAATTCATTTTAAAAAAAAGAGCACAGAGAACAAATTGGTGGTTGCCAAATGCAGCAGGTGGGGAGATGTGGGGTGGAAGAAAGGGTGAAGGGAGTCAGCAGGTACCAACTTCCAGTTATAGAATAAATTTGAGTCCTGGGATGTCATGTACAGAATGGTGACTATAGTTACTATTTTGCATATTGAAAACTGCTAAGAGAGTAAATCTTATAAATCCTTATCACAAGAAAAAGAAGTTTCCATCTATGTATGGTGATGGATGGTAACTAGATTTATGGTGGTGATCATTTCCCAACATATACAAATATTGAACCATTATGTTATACACGCAAGACTAACCTAATGTTGTATGTCAACTACCCCTCAATTTAAAGAAGAATTAATTTATGTAATCCTCAAACCCGCCCTTCATGCAGGTCCTATCATTTTCTTCATTTTACAGATGAGGAAAACTGGGGCAAAGAGCTTTGAAAGAACTTGCCATGAACACAAGCCTGGCGAGCTGCAGAGCTGGGATTGCTGGTAGTCTGGCCTGGGGGCAAAGCTGTGAGTCACCTCACCAGGGGGACCTCCCAAGGAACGAAAAAGCAGGCAGAGCAGTTAAGCGATGGTAGCAGTGGGAATGAAAAAGAAGGGAAAGAAGACTTGCCTACAAACAAATAAATGTAGACTTTTAAAGATTATTATTTAGTATTTGTAGAAACCGAGCTGCCCGGTAGATCAAAGACATCTTTCATTAAACACCTTCATAATAGAAGGATGGCTGGTAGAAATGACCCATTTTCATCCATGTTTGACAGGTAGGGAAGTATTCACAGATGCTATAATAATTTTCCTTCTATCTGTGAGCCCGTGATTTGTTCTGATGGGACCCAAGGCTTTACGCCTCACCAACACCAATCACTACTGGCTCAGGCAAAGTGGACACAGGAAGGGCAGGCCACCAGGCGTATCTGCCCTCTGCCTTCTTCATCTCCTGAGACCATGCTTTCTAGACGGCCCTTGGCAGTAAAACATGGAAGAATATAAAGATTGGAAGAGTGAAGGAGAGGAATCAAGAGAAAAAACAGAACTGAAATACTTTAGCTCTCTTTGAAAATGACCAGAAATCTTAAAGCAGAAAACATGTTCAAACCTGCAACTGAAATGGAAAAAAAAAGAATAGTGATAAATGAAAGCATGCCCGAAGTATTGCCTAAGCTGTGCTGGGTGTCCTCCCGAAAGTGTTAGGAGTCTCTGTGCCAAGAGAAAAGCCCCATCTGGATGCCTGGGAGAGGCCCTCGCTGACCTCATGCTCTTTCACTGAGCTCATCTTGGACGGCTTTGTGTATAAGCAAATCATGCCTGATGGGCTGCTTTTAATATCTGCCTTTGTTTCCTGACTCTTCTTGTGTAACCATCAGAGTGGCTTCAGTTCCAAACTTCCCTGAAAGGCTGTTTCCTGTGCACGTCTGTTTTGCCATCTTATTGCTTATCAGAAGCCCCTGTAGAAGCACTCCTTTGATGGGTTTGCTATGTCACAGTCCCCACAGCTGAGATGGAGACTTGCCAGTTGTCCTCCCAGCTGTGTCCCTCTTCCTCCTGGAGGAAGTAGCACCCCGCCACTCGATTTCCCAGACTCCTTTGCTGTTAGGGGCACCCATGCGACTGAGCTTTAGAAGATGGGAGGAATTCTGTAGCCTCCCAAGGGCCATATGAGTTCTGCTAAGTCATGTTGAGTTGGAGATTCCAGGGAGACACCAGATCTGGGGGTTTGGAGCTCATGAGAAAAGTCTCACCTTGAGATAGAATCACTGAAGGAGATGGGATAGCCCAGAGATGGGAGAATGAGAAAGGACCAGGGGCAGGCCCAGCATGACCACCGGCACTCAGTAACTACAACTCGCCCAAGAAGGGCAGATGTATTCTAAGGAGGGAGAGAAAAAGAAAAGCAGGGTGAAGTTTTCTTGAAAATTAAGGAAGGAGAGACTGTCCAGGAGGCAGTAAGCTATAGGGACCACAGCCACTGCCATTTCA
Source organism: Manis javanica (assembly GCF_040802235.1). NCBI lineage: Eukaryota > Metazoa > Chordata > Mammalia > Pholidota > Manidae > Manis > Manis javanica. The sequence goes on from NC_133168.1 coordinate 73,611,123, forward strand.
GTACACACACGAGGGAGGCAAACGTCTGCGTAATTTGTCAATGGCAAGGGCTCTTTGACAGCATCTGCCGGCTTCTGGTGAAGGGTAGGGAGTGGGGGGTTGCAAGGATGTGGAACAGCCCTCAGGAGTTGGAGGGCTGAACAAGAGGGCAGAGGTGTAGACAGAGAGTGCAGACTCACAGTGCTTATGAGGGCAAAGACAAGAAAACACTGCAGCAAGACAGGAGAGACACAGCAACAGAGAAAAGCATTTTAATGGGAAGACAAAGTAAATTAGACAATAGACCTGCATTATCATTCCAGTTTTGACTGTGGGAGAGCACACATACCAAAAAACCCAAAAAGATAATATACAAAAAAAATTCAAAGTGATTTTCTTTTATGGTAAGGGTATATGTGCATATTATTTTTCTTCTTTATAATTTTCTGTATTTTCCAGATTTTCTACACTGAGCATGCTGTTATTACATTTGTAACAACAGAGAGGTTTGGTTTTTAGTAGAGGAGATTCAAGCATGTTTATAAGCCAAAGACCAAAGGGCAAGGGGTCAGAAGGGGAGGAGGCCATTTGGGAAGCAAGTTCTGAGGGAGGTGGGAGTGCAGGGGTTCAGGTCAGTGGGAAAAGTTACCCTGCAATGCTTTGTTCTGTCCCCCACAGTTGAGGGAGACAGGCATGGGCTGAGGAGTTCAGAGCTGGGAGGTGACGAGAATTTGGAAGCACATGGTCGGTGCTATACGGCCCCCACCAAGAAGCAGTGTGTGCTCCTGCGGCCGCTGCCCATCTGGACTGTCCCAGCCTATTTCCTCAGCCTGGACCATCTCCCTGGGGCAGGAGCCCTGCTCAGAAGGTCTTCCCCTCCCTCCTTTCAACCAGACAGTAGTTCTCCTCTTCATCCCTGCATGAACCCACTGTCCCCTGACATTGTTACCTAGCCCTGTGGTGAAAAGCACTCCATGAATTAAATCGCCCTAGGCCACTGACAGTGAATAATGACCAATACTAGTCCTTCCTACTAATGAGAAGTTGCATCTTAATAGAAGACTTTCAGAGCCATGTGTTTTAGTCAAGAGGGGGGCATTTCCAACTCTGTGGCACATGGGCAAGAGAGCCCTTATTTTGCAGTGGAAGGGGACGGGCTGCTCAGTTTTCCTTAAGCCCACCATCCAGGTGAAGGTGGTCTCCATGGGAGGCCAGCCACTCTCACAGGGGGATGCTAAACACGCATCTATTATAGACCACTTTAATGAACGGAAAGATAAATAATGGCATAAAAGAAAGAAGATTGCGTTGATCAAATAAGCCTTTCAAGGACCAGGATATAATAAAGATCTTTTAAGAAAAACAAAAACTGAGAGACTTCGCTATCAGCAGACCTTCATGAAAGGAAATTCTTGAGCATTTATTTCAGGAAAAAAGGATATTACCCCAGATGGGAAGAATAAGGTACAGAAAGAAATTAAAAACTAAGAAAGGGAAAAATATGTGGGCAAATCTAGAAAAACATCGATATATAAAATAAGGAGAAGAATGAGAAAATAATAATAATGTTCTTGATGAGAAACTTCAAAAATAGAATTAAAATTAAAATTTTTTAAATATTCTAACAATACAAAGGGTGATTGAGACAGAGCATGTTAAGATTTATGTCATTTGGAAAGAAAGTATAGGGTTGATTAACTTTACATGTTGATTAACTTTACACACATATTAAATTTTTATAGTGGCCATGAAAAGAATAGAAACAGAATGCATATTTTTAAACTAGTATAGAAAAAAATTGAAATGAGGAAGACTCACCAGTCAATCCAAAAGGAGGCAAGAAAGGAGAAAGAAAGGAACGGAAATGGTGGGACAAGTGGAAATCACAAAATAACAACAATATGGGAGCTAGCTATCAACACAGACATTTCAGGATAGCTAAACAAATTGATTTTTCCAGTTAGATGTCTTTTAACTTCTAACTCTAGTTAGCAGACATCTTTTCAAGGAACATATCAAAAACACATGGATACAGAAACATCAAAAGGCAAAAGGTAAAAAATATATATGCAGGTAAATACTAATGGAAAGAAAAGGACTGTAGTTACCATAAATGAGAAAAAATGGAGTTCAAAGCAAAAAGCGTTGCTAGAGTTAAAGAGGGTCACTACATAATGATAAAAGGTTCAGTTTGCTAGTAAGTTAAAATAATTCCAAACCATTATGTGCCTGGTGACAAGGCCTCAAAATACATAAAGCAAAAAAATGGACAGAACATAGGGAAATTGATAAATCTACCATCATTGCAATAGAGTTTTATATAACACTCAGAAACTATAAGAACATTCAAAAGTTCAGCAAAGACACAGAAGATCTGAAAACCAAGTGAAATTGTTCTTCTGTAAGACACTCATCTGAATAGAGACTACTTACATGGGAAAGGGCCTGCAGGCTAGATAAAGTCTATTTTAAATAACTATGTGAAGTCAGAAGTTGCATAGAAAACAGAGACTATTTGTAACCTAACTGAAGGGTTTGAAGGAGTATTTGAAACTGCAGCCAGGTCTGTTGTCTCCCTTTGAAGTGACTACAATGAGGGTGCTTCTGACACTGTCAAACCCTAAAACTAAACACCAGTCTTCAAGTCCGGGACATGTGGAAGATCAGAGGGCTCCTCTGTTCTGCACAACTTTTCTCTGAGACATCAGTTTTCCCTCTACATGTGGCCCTTCTGCTCTTGAGTGTCACATTTGGGACACAGCCATTTTTTAACAAGGCTCAGAATACTTATCTGCCTCGCCAAGACCACACCTTTCAGAGCTCTGCCATCTTCCTAGGGTGCTGCCAGGAACACAAAGACCTCTCCCTGCTTTTATTCCAGGATGACGTCCACTCCTGTTTCTCCAAAACAAACTGCTGCTTTTCTCAACCCTTTTCCTCTCTCTTGTTCTTGCCACAGTAGACATTAACAGCCTGTCAAATCCACGTTAAAAGCAAGTTGCTTACCTTCGATGGCAAAGAGAATTTAATTTTTTTTCGATCCCCTAGGAGGTAGAGAGAAATATTTGTGTTCCCTCCTTCTTGCGCACCCAAGAACAAACAGAGAAACAGAACTGGTTCTTTCCCCTTAGAACAGTCCAAGCGTTCATTTGCTATCAACTGTGGCTGTGAATATTTACTGAAATCAGCCAGATGGGAGACATGGGCAACTGTGCCCTCCTGCTGTTTGTGACAGGCCGGCTGGAGGGAGGGCTGGGGCTGACACCTCCATCCTGTGGCTTGTGCTGCAAAGGAAGCCTGGAAAGGCAAACGGGCACGGGCTGGATTCTACAAAAATCACTCTAAACCACGTGCTGTAAATTTTTTGCCCCTTAAAATATATTGTTGACATTTTGTCATCATGAAATAATCTTCAACATTACTTCTAATGGCTGCTTAATAATCCACATTGGCACCTAACTTAATTTTTAACAAACAAGCCCTCATTGTGAGATAGTTTCATTGTTTCTTATTTCTGGCCATTACATGTGATGCTTCAGTGACCACTCTTGTAAATAAATATGAACGGATCCTTGATATTTCATTTAGATGCATTCCTAACAGTAAAATTGCCAGGCCAAAGGATATAAACATTTTCTTTAAAAAACCTGATGAACATTACCCAAATGCCCTACAAAATGCGTGGGCTGATTCACATGCCCACTGTCAGTAGAGAGGGCCGGGCAGTGATCCCCCAGATGCGTTTCTTTGCACTCCTGAGCTCAGTCCTCAGTCTAGCAAGCTTTTCCTTTCAAGTATCTCTCAGTCAACTTTACCATGCTGCTCGTGCTTTCAAACGGCACCAGTTTTTTCTTTTCGAAGTGAATAGTACTCTTCTTCAACTACTTTTGAATTTGACAAATGTTAATAAACTGACATATATTATGCATTCAAATTAATAACAGTATCAAACATATCATAATATCAAATACTTCATACCAGGCCTCATTCTATACACGGATGTATATATAAAACTTCACAACACAGTCAAATAGATGCTGGGATTTTTCACAGATAAGGTATCTGATCCCCAAAAAGTTTCAGTGGCTGGGCTGAGATTAAAGCCTAGGCCCAGTCCAGAGTCTAACTACTGTATCATCTTGCTTCTGTGATATCAAAATTAGCTATAAATTGACTTCTTAGAAATAACACAAAGATTTTTGACTGATTATTTTTGAAACATGAAGGGCACGAGAATTTATCCAAAGAAAAGGAATAATATGCCACCCCAATATCCAAGCCCAGGAAGTTCTTCCAGCCGGTGGACTCACCAGCTAGCATCTGTCCAGACTTATTGTTCTAAATCTTAAATGTTGATTTGAATATATACTCCATCCAGATGGCACTAACCATCAGTTCACTATATGAAGTCTTGTCCTTTTCCCAAACATCCCAGCAATGGCTTCCAGCATGGTTAGAATATATGGCTATTTAAGGAACATGAAGGTTAACCCCAAGTTGTTTTAGAGCAGCGTTTGCCTGGTTCCTAAATGGCTGGGCTGAGATTAAAGCGCGCACACACACACACACACACACACACACGCACAAACACGCACGCGCGCACACACACACACACACACTAGTTTGGGTCTCCCTAACAAAAAATATTTTTGTGTTCAAGCTCATAGGAAACACTCTCAAAATACTAACTGTCAAAGTTTCTCTCTTGAGCTCCAAATGAGTTACCCCTGCATGTGGGTTTTGCTCCTGATCTCCCCTCATCTCTAACTGAACTCTCCTCTCCAAGTGGCTACCTGGTCTGGCCCAGCCCTGAGCAATGCCTGGGCCCATTATCACTTGCCCCCTCCCAGGGGTGATACCTTGGAAGCCAGTCTATGCAGAGTTTAGGGTGGTCACTCGCTGCCCCTGGCCTGAGGTAATTTCCACATCTGTGTCATCTGGATGTTGGCACTTATTGATTGACTTTTCTTGTTCAAGTAGAGATCTTCCTGTCTCTCAGTCTAAGGAGGGATTTTTGATCGTCCGCTAGAGACTTGGGGTATTATACCACCAAGAGCATGTGATCTTGGAAACATCTGCAGATACTAAGCCGCGCCCATGTCACATTGCACATGGGAGACTGCCTTCCGAGCTGTCACTGATTTACCATCTCTCAAAGGGACAGACAGATCGGTGCTCTCATGAGATCTCCCACATGGACAATCACAAGATAAGGACAATTTGTCCTTTCCCTCCAATGGGTGTTATATATCATAAGGAAAAACCCAAGAAAAAGTAACTTTAAATTCCCCCAAGCTTCTCAAGTCTGAAGCACACATTTCTCTGAGGAGAGCCTCCTGCTTCTTGTTTCCATACCTCCATCCTATAAAACAGGGAAAACAGAGTAGGCCAGGCCTTTTGCTAAGACAGGCCCGTTTATTAAGACAAAGCCCATCGTCACTGTCCACATGAAGTCATCTGGACCCGAGCATGTTAAGCACCTGGCTTAGAAGGCCGTGTCATTCCTCGAGCTATGGAATATTGTTTTGGCAAAAGCAACTGACTGCATGCTCTCACCCTCAGGACACCATCCACTGCCTCTCCTCATCCAGCTCATCACAAGCACGCCACCCCACAGACACGCTCCCCTCACCCTGGACATTCTCCGAGAATGTTCTGCAGCTGGGAGGGGTTGGGGGGTGCCACACCTCCTGATGGAGAACAGTGCCGAGGTGACTTGACCCCTGGTAAGGGAGCCTCTGTCTGTGCAACAAGACGCGGTGGGGACACAGCCCCGGCTGGCATCCCTCAGAAAAGCTTAGGGTGAAAGTGAAGAGTATGAGGTGCTCTGGGAGGCCCAGGACTCTGAACCTTCCCCAAGCGGAAGGCCTGTGTGCTTCCTGCCAGCTCATACTTTCTCAGCTGATTCTACTTGAGAACACATTTGCCAGACAAAATGGAAAAATACATCTCAGAGATAAATCAACATCAGTTCCAAGTTTCTGCTTCAACTGTTTTACTTCACAGTCCGCCGTTGCTCATAATTAAGTCCCAACAACCTTCTGCTTCATGTTCTTTTAGGTCAAACGGCGAGGTGAGCTCTAGAGAGTTTACATTTTCCCTGGAGGTCTGTTATAAAATAGGCTGCTTCTTACAGAATCACGGGTTTTAGAGCTAGAGGGGATGGTAGATATCAACTACTCTAGCACTGTACTTTCATTGATGAAAAGATGAGGCCCAGAGAGGTTAAGTAACTGGCACAAATTTACACAGCAATCCTGCAATTGCAGAGCCAGGAACAGTGCAGGGTCTCCAGAAAGCACAGGATCCATTCCACCTCAACATGATAAATCCCTAGATTCTCTATGGGTTTTGGTTGAGCCTGATTTCAAAATTGATTCCAAATATTTCTATTTTAAATACAGATACCTAAACACAAGTCAAACTTCTGGTTATTTTTCTAAATTTCTCTACCTCTTGGGAGCCAATAAATAGTATTTTAGGATTTAAACCATCAAATTTTGAAGAATCTCTAGCCTAACCCTGTTCAACTAAACCAAAGGATTTCAGACTTTGAGTATTTAGAATGGTATTTCAAGTCTATTTCTGGTTTGAGTTTAGCATTATAAGTAAACATGTCATGTTTGTCATCTCTTTTGATGTATTTGGAGCCTGGGATTTACAGTCATAAACTATTCACCAAGCACGTCATCCTCTTAACAGGAATCAATCAAATCATCACAGTAAAGACGGGATTGGCGTGTCAGACATACTGATGACATTCTAGGCCGATGACACAACACCAGGAAGGCAGTTAACTGGATAGGACATATGTTCAACCTAATGTAGAACATTCTCAAATGATACACAGGCAGTCTTGCATCTTGTATGTTTTCCATAAAGCAATAATTGGTCAACACCTATGCTAATAGGAAGATAGCTTTGTTATTTCTTAGAGAATATGTTCTTTAGATAAAGTCCAACTGCTCCCTGAATAAAATCTTTCACGGAATCTATATTTTGAAGGTATTGTCTGTCCCAGACTTGTTATTCAAGATATTGTTATCTGTAGTGGGTTAAATGATGGCCCCCAAAAGATACATCTACCCAGAAACCATGTCTGTGAACTCATTTGGAAAAACGGTCTTGGCAGGTGTGATTAAATGTATGGTCTCAAGGTGAAGGGGCACTCCTTGATTATCTGGGTGGGACCTAACTCCAGTGATACATCCTTAGGAGATGAAAAGACTCCAAAGAGGAGCCCGTGTGAAGTTGAAGCAGAGACTGGAGCTATGCTGCCACAGATGAAGAAATGTTTGGAGCCACCCGAAGCTCAAAGAGGCCAAGAAGAATCTCACCCCTACGGCTCAAAGGGCATGTGGCCCTGCAGGCAGCCTGATACTAGCCCAGGGACGAGGATTTCAGACTGCTGGCCTCCAGACTAGGAGAGAATGAATCTCCTTGGCTAGTGGCCATATCACGCCCATTTCTGCCTCTGTGGCCATGTCATCTTCTCCCCTGTGTATATATATGTCTAATCTTCTTCTGCCCCTTTCTTATAAGGACATTCGTCATGGCATTTAGGACTCACCCACATAACTAGGAAAATCACCTCATCTCAAAATTCTTAACTTAATCACACCTGCAAAGACCCTTTTTCCATTTACAGGTTCCAGGGATTTGGACTTAATATGTTAGATGGCAGTGTCTGGAGAGAGGTGGTTCTGCAACTGGGTTTTTTATCTGCCTGCCACAACTCCTGAGTCTCACTGGCGTCACACAGTAAAGACCGACGTGGACCAGCGGCCCTCCTCCACCTTGTGGCATACCAGCTGGAGCACCTGGGTGCTATGACAGCAAGGAAAGAAGAGAGATGGGAAAGGATTCCAGGCTCTTAAGTGCCTTGGCCTGAAATCAACTTACAGCATTTATGCTCACAATCCATTAACCAGAACTAGTCATAGTTCCAACCTCACTGTAAGGAAGGCTGGGCTGCGTAAGGGGCAAATGGGTATCTGATGTGCATTAACTTTCTTTTTTACTTGCTGAGAGGGGTCATAAAATTATATGGGATCTGTGCCATGGGAGACAACTACTGCCTCTGTCACCCAGCACTGCGCCCCACTTCGTCCGCTGTGGCACCGCCCACCCCCCTTTGGGGAACTGCGCCTCCCAAGCTATGTGGTTCCAGTCTCAGGGGGCAGTATTATCCAGTCTGCCCAATCAAAGTCTTAGGGTGGAATCTTCTGTTTCAGTGTCAAGAAGAAAAGATATCTTCCTTTGCCAGGTTGGTGCAATGCGATTCTGACTACCCAAAGCTGGTGCAAAGTGCGCAGGGTAAGGTAAGTCCTGCCCCAGATCACCCTCACTCCTCTCACTATCTGCAAGTGCAGGGTCTCCGGGCCACCAATACTTCTGACCCACTGCTACAAATGTGAAAGTTCCTACCACCCCGTGAGTTCAATAATTCACTAGAATGACTCACAGGACTCAGGAAAACACTATACAGCTTTATGACAGCAGAAGGATACCAGTCAGGACCAGCCAAATGAAGAAACAGGTAGGACACCATCTGGAGGCACTTCCAACGCAAAGCTCCTGCATCCTTAGGATGTGTCAATTCAGCACGTATGATTGCCAGTACTTTTTATTGGGGTTTCACTCTGTAAGTACAATTGATGGGACACTTGGCCATGTGACTGAACTCAATCCCCACTCTTCTCCGCCCGCCACCGCCCCACCCCCCGCCACAGGAAATTGAACAAAAATCGCCTAGCCCACAGCGCAAACCTTCTAATCACACAGTTAGCCTTTCCGGCATGGCCAGCCCCCATCCTGAAACTATCTAAGGGCTGAGCATGAGTCACCTCATCAGTATAAACTCAGGTGTGGTCCAAGCAACCCACAGTGAATTGCCGAGACACTCTTTTCACTCAGGAAATTCCAGGAGTTCAGAGGCTTTCTCCCAGGAACCAGGCGCAAAGGCCAGCCAAATTCATCAGACAGTAGCTGAGATGATAAAAGTTTTTATTGTCTGCTAAGCAGGTCACCTCCTCTCTACTCATTCCCTCTGCCCACCCCCATCACCTCCCACATAGAGGAAAAACCCTTGTGATAGAATAAATCCAACACAAAGAGAGATGAGGTGAGAGATGGAGGGGGAGAACACGCCCCAGCCACATTGTCTGATGTCTTCGATGCAGCCCTGCCCTTCCTGGCTACAGGGTCAGGAAACCCCAGCCCTCGCTTCAGCTATATGGAGCTAAGTTCCATTACTTGAGACCCAAAGAGACAAATATCCCTGCCCTTCAAGGGCATGCTGCTTAACTGAAGAGTGAGACACACAAATGGAAAATTAAAGAACAAGTGCCAGGCAATAATTTAAGAATAATCATATATCAATTTAATAGTAAATACCAACAGAGGAAGACAGACTGCTCTTCCAAGGAAGTTCAAGAGGCTTGACACCTTTATTCTCATTCTCCCTTTATTCAACAACACGCCCATGCTTGAAATGATGGGACAAAGTTACTATGAAACAGATCTAAGAGTAGGAGGAACTCAAGGAACCGAGTTGGATCTTATTTTATATTCCAAGGCGTTTTTCATTATCTTCAAAGAAGTGGGAGTCCACTGGAAATACGAGCAGAACCACAAAACTCTGAAAATACCTATTGATTTTAAAACTGAACACCAGCATCACATTTCAACTACTTTTTAAAAAAATATTGGTGTACATCTTCCAAAGTAGATTGAAAACTGTATCTCGATGAATGAAAGGTGGAGAGTAAAAATGGAAAATCACACCAGTAACAACATCTTCCACTGCTCAAAACATTGAACACTACTTTGTACAATAGGCATGTTTCCGAGAATCTCTGTGACACTCCATATTCAGGTCCTATTTTCCATTGATGACTATGGTGATTTCAGAGTGAAAATCTGCTCCATTCAACCACACAACCAGCTGTCTGTGATTTCTTCACCAACCCTTGTTGAGCCGGTAAGTGTACCAAAAGACATTGCTTCTCCAAAAAGTATGTTTTGTGACACCAGCAGCATCCTGAATCTGCTGCGGGTGTGGTGAGTGGAGCCAGCCTGGCAGAGCCTCACTTGGGGCGCGTCCACCAGTGCCGCCCAGGACCTCTCCTTCCCTGGAAGTGCAGCTGTCAGTCGGTATGGTTCTGGGGGCATGGGAGCGGGAGCAGCCTACACCTCCAGCACCAATTCACAGAGCTTTGGCAAGGAACTTTGGTCTGAAGGGTGCCCTTAAACCTGAGAAAGTCGGATGGGTCAGACACTCCTGGATGGCCGGTGAGAGTGACTGACAAAGGAAAAGCGCAGAGACTGGTACTTGGTACCTGGTGAAATTACCTGTTGAATGAATCCCTCTCCCTACACGCTGGGATATCCTTTTGAAATGCAAACGACTCTTTTGCTGAAATGACTTTACCCTCATGGATGTGTACTTTTAGTAAATTCTGATTCCTGGGAATAGTATATCTCAGATCTACCCACTGGTGTTTCTATGAGCCAGAAGTGAGTTTCCATGGTGATGATATGCTTCCAGCATGCCGTTTAGAAAACCAGGGCTTCATAAAAAACGAACAGCACCTGAATGCCGATCGAGGACACTGCTCAATGGTGGGATGGTGGAGGTTTGAGAAACGAGCATAATAACTACCATCTATGTGTGCTCACTGTGTGCCAGGTGCTGTGTTAAGAATTGTATAAATATTATCTCATATTCTCATAATGGTCTTAATTGTGTAAGTTAAATGCTATTATCCCCATTTTACAGATGAAGAAACTGATGCTCAGAGATGTCACCCACTGTAGGAGGCAAATGCTCATCCTGCTCCAAAACCCACATTCCCAACACCTGCTCCCACAAAGCAGACGCTGCTGATTGCCTTCTCATTGCCATTACCCGGCTCCTCAATACTTGCCAAACCCCAATTTTATACTAGCAAGCACCCCTACCCCCATAACTCAAGTAAAGTGTCATTTGTGTAAGCCACACTGTCTAACAGAAATTGAATGTCACCTACAAATGCAAGCTACATATGTCATTTTAAATGTTCTAATAGGTACACTGAAAATAGTAACATAAAAGAAAAAATTCATTTTTATAATGATTTAACCCAATAGAGTAAAACTATTATTTCTACATATAATCAATTCATCAAATTATAAGTGAAATCCTATAAAATTATAAATACAAGGACAATAAAGAAAATAAAGCAATGTACATGGATAGAGAGTGAGGGGATGAAGACGGTGGTCAGACTTTGAGCAGACACGGGGTATGAGGCGCGAGCCACATTGAATCAGAAATAAGCACTGGAAGCTGAGGGAAAAGCAAGTGCAAATTTTTCAGGTGAAGCTTCAGGACCTGTGGGGAGTCTGAGGAATATTCAGGAGGTCAATGCAGCCCGGAAGAAGTAAATAAGGGACAGCAGAAAGGCTGCAGCCAGAAGGTGAGGCTCTGCGTTAGGTAGGGGCATACAGCCTGCTGTAAGGACTCTACCTTTAATTCGAGCACCATGAAAAACCACTGGAGGGCCTTAAGATGAATGACACGCTCTGTCATCACATTCAACACGCCCACTACTGAAGTGAGACACTGAAGGGGAGCAAGAATAGGTTATAGAGACCAGTTAGGAGTTATGGCTACAGTGATAGCCCAGGTGAGGACTGATACTGGCTGGAACTGAGCTAGTGAGAAGCTGTCAGTCCTGATATAACTTCAAGACTTGCTGGTACTTGGGAGATGTCAGAGAAAGTCAGATATAATGCCAAGATCTAGGGGTAGATGAATGGAAAGAATGGAGTTGCCGTTTGCTGAGATGGGACAAGTGGAGGAAGAACAGGTTTGAGGCAGAGAAAAAAATCAAGATCTCTACTTTGATGCATTAGGTTTAAGAAGCCAATTAGATGCTCCAGAGTCAAGTTGGCTTGGGGGACTTATAACATGGATTCATGAATCTGGAGCTGGGTGGAGAGTCCCCAGTTGGAGGCCTAAATTTGGGAGTCATTAGCACGGAACTGATATGTAAAGCCATGAGACAGGATGAAATCACCGAGGGAGAGAACATGAACAGAGAAGGTCTGAGGACGGCTCCTGGGGTGTTTCAATCTTTGAAGCCCAGAAAACCAAAAGGAGACTGAGAAGGAGTTTCAGTGCAATAGAAGAGGACCAGGAGAAGGCAAGTAAAAAGACACTCAGGGCAAAAGGAGGAATCAGCTATGTCACATGCTGCTAACAGGCCGAGAAAGGAAAATTATTCACCTGTGGGACCTTGATGAAAATAGTTTCAGTGGAGTGGTGGTCATGAAAGCCCGACTGTGCCCACCACCACCGGCCAGCAGGGAACTGCAAACCAGTCCACCACGAGACACCACCTCCCACCCGTCAGGACGGCCACCACCAAATGGACAAGAGGTAACAAGCATCAGTGAGGATGTGGAGAAAAGGGAACACTTGTGCACTATTGGTGGGAATAGACATTGGTGCAGCCACTATGGAAAACAGTATAGAGATTCTTCAGTTAAAAACAGAGCTGTCATGTATCCAGCAATTCCACTTCAGGGTATTTACCTGAAGAAAAAGAAAACATTGGCTCAAAAAGATATATGCACCCCCCTGTCCATTGGAGAATTGTTTAAAGTAGCCAAGATACAGAAGCAACCTAAATGTCCATTGATGGATGAATAGATAAAGAAAATGTGGTACATATCACAGAATATCATTCCACCATTAAAAAAAAGCACATCTTGTTATTTGCTACAATGTAAATGCAGCTTCAAGGCATATACTGAGAGAAATAAGTCAGAAGAGAAAGGCAAATAGCATATGGTCTCACTTATATGTGGAATCTAAATAAACAAAAACAAAAAACCCACTGAGCTCATAGATAGAGAATAGATTGGTGGTTGCCAGAGACAGGAGGCAGGAAGTGGGCAAAATGGGTGCAGGGAGTCAAAAGGTAAAAACTTCCAGTTATAAAATAGTTAAGTCCTAGGAATGCAATGTACGGCATCGGGACTATAGTTAACAATACTGTATTGTGTATTTGAAAGTTGTTATGAGTATAAATCTTAAAAGTAATCATCACAAGGAAAAAAACTTTGTAACTGTGTGGTGACAGACATGAACCAGGCTTATTGTGGTGATATTTTGCAATACATGCAAATATCAAATCATTATGTTTTATACCTGAAACTGACACAATGTTATATGTCAATTGCATCTCAGTGTTTTTTAAAAACCTGATTAGAGAAGATTCAAAAGAAACATGAAGTAAAGGAGGCGTGTCAGTGAGCAGGGACAGCCACTGGAAGGAGTTTTGCTATAAAGGAAGTAAGAAATGGCACTTGTAGGGTGGAAGCCTGCTGTCTGTGTAAGACAGTAGACTCATTGGTGCTGCCTTGTTCGTATGTTGTTGAGTAGAATGGAAATGGTTTTGGAGAAAGGTGAGGGTAGTAACAGCTCAAGTGAGATCCTTAGGTAGGCAAGGTGGGAGGGCACCAACCAGGGCACAACTTGGAAGGGTAAGATATGTGGGAACACAACCACTCACTGTGACCTCTCGTTATATGAGGTGATGAATCTTGGTGTTTAAGCCATTCTGTTTGAGTTTTATGCTGTCTAAAGGCAAAAGAGCATTCCATCAGAAACTCTTCACTAGGAGCCCCTAAATTTTCCCGAGGGACTTATATGATCAGCAAGACATGAACTTTGAAACAGACCCCAGGCAAAGCACAGATCCAGGATCTTCAGAACAATGAGACTCAGCTGCAGTGAGAGGCAACCGGACTGAAGCTCAAACCAGGAGGGTTTCAAATGTTTAAGAATTTATGGTTTACATATGATTTCAGTCATTTGTCGAGTATAAAAACAAGGCAAAACAGAAGGAACAAAAAAAAGGCAGTAGACTCATAGACACTGAGAAGGAACTAGCAGTTACCAAAAAGGAGGGGTTGGGGCAGGTGGGTGGGAAGGAAGAGGGGGACTAAGGGGCACTATCATTCACAATCACAATATAGGTGGGTCACTGGGACGGTAGTACAGCATGGAGAACACAATTAATGACTCTATAATGTCTTATACATTGGTAGACAGTGACCACAGTTCAACTCAATTCTGACACTACCCACCCAGAAATGGTACTGGATTCCACAGGCAGAGGGGTCAGTCCTACAAGACCACCCCCCACTTCAGATGCCAGTCATAAGCCCAGGTTGTTACCTAACCTGACCAGCTACAGACCGGAAGTTCCCACAGTCCCCCAACTCAGGATGCCAGTTGCAAGTCCAGGTTGTTACTGACTAGCTATAAATCAGAGATTTCCATGCCCCCTCCTTGGGTTCGATTAATTGGCTGGAGTAGCTCACAGAACTCAGGAAACCTGTTTACTGACTAGATTACCTGTTTATTACAAAGGATATTAAAGGATACAAATCAGCAACCAGTTGAAGAGATACATGGAGCACGGTCCCAAGCAAGAGTTGGTTCTCAGAGAGCTAGGGGTCAGCACACTGGCATGTGGAAGCTTCTGGTTCCTCAGCCACGAAGCTTACTGAGGCCCTCCTTTTGAGTTTTTATGGAGGCTTCACTACATGGGCATAATTGATTAAATCATTGGCCATTGGTGACTGACTCAACCTCTAGCCCCTCCCCCTCACTGGAAATCAGGTTGGTTCCCCTGGCAACCAGCCCACATCCTCGGGTGTTTTCTAAGTCACCTCATAAACATCAACCCAGTTGTAGTGGAAAAAGACTTACTGTGAATAACAAGTGTCTTGGCCAGTGGGTTTCAGCCCCGGGCAAGCTCACTATGGATTCAGTGAGACGGAGGAATGACAGCGGAACGTTCCTGGGGTGAAAGGGTTTATTACCTGGCTTGTTCTCCCAGCGATAAAGGTTGAGCACTAGAATTTTACATCTGCATCCAACAGTCTGCAGGTCTGTAATCCTCCACCGTCTCAGCCTCCACTCCTCTCTACCCTCACAGCCATCTCAATCTCCGTCCTCAGGGCTGCCACCACTCCAATCTCGTCTCTGCTCTCTTGCAACTGTGCCACCAATTCGCCCAAGACACTAAGCAGAGTTCTTTATATAGAGTCAATAACAACATATTGCCCACACGTGTATAGTGAGCTAGCCAACCAGGGCCAGGTGAGAATCCGCCACAGGAACCTTCACTTTATCCACACCAAGACACCCATTTCACCTTTATGCCTCTGAAGCATTTTCAGGAATAGGGACAAGAACCAAATACTGTAACAGAAGATGTTCCCGTTACTCTTACTGCTCAGGAAATTCCAAGAGTTTTGGGGGCTGTGAACCAGGAACCAAGGATGAACCAAATGTATATGAGAGATGCATTTTGGTCATCTGAATGACCAAATGTATATATTTGTTACAATTACAATATCACAGAATGGAAGCCTGTAGGCTTCGAGCCATATCCCTCTCAGACTAACCTAAGCATCAAGTTATAAAAGCAGTGGGGAGCTGTTTGGCCCTGGGGACAAAAGGATAGAGGGAAAAGAACTTATCAAAGGACCGGCTTTAGCAGCTACAGTCTCTCCACAGATTCTGGAGCTTGACCCACCTTACCAGCGAGGTCAATTATTCATCCCCTTAGCTACAGTGTAGCACCACTAATGACTGATTGAGTCAGTAAGTCAGTTAATGCCTCTTTTGGGTGAGGGGTCAGTCGGTTCCTGGAAAGAACTTTGTAAAACAATGCAAAAGAATGGTTTGAAAATGCCTGTATTTTAAGAACTTTGCATGGAAAACAGAAATTCTGACACGCGGTACCACACAGATTGGAGGTGGGGGGCTGGGCCAAGTGGTGGTCAGCACTTTCAAATGCAGAGAAGAATTGTCATTAATCTTCAAGTGGAAAAATAGAAAATCATCTGACAAAAAGGTGAAATGCAGTACATTTACCTATTTTTTTGCCTTAATAAAAAGTGACTTTGGAAGTTGACTTACTGAACAGATTTTGTTTCCATTCTTAAGTAATAACACTACTCCAAATAATCAACTCAGTGAACAACTACACATAGGGAGGGTTTAAGGAACATTCCAGAATATATTATTGCTATGAAACACAAATTTAAGAGTTAAAGGGAGTTGATCAAGGAAATGGTACATTTTCACTTTTAAGCATTTTAAATGGAAAATCTCAATAGTATAATAGTATACAATTTCAATAGTACAATTATAATTAATGAATTCTCCATGCCCCATAACTGAGCTTCAAACAATTGTCAACACCTGTCAATCTTGTTCTACATGCCCTTCTGCTTTAGCCCATCCCAGCCACTCTGAAGCAATCCCAGACACCCTATCAGTTCATAAATACTTTGATATGTATTTCACAAAGATCCAGACTTTCTGGGGTTTGTGGTTTAACATAACCACAATACTATCCTCGCATCTAAAACTGAATCATTCTTTAATACCACAGTTGCTGTTTGAATTGAGAATCTTCTGAGAGAGTTCCATGCAAGTAATTTAAAACATTGTACTTTAAAGTATTCTTAAATTAAAATGAATATAAACATTATGTGTAACCATAAATATATAATGAAGTAGAATACAAAATTTGTAGGAAGTTTTTTGGTTTGTACTTTTTAAAAATTTCTTCAAATATAAATACATGGAATTATACATAGAATATACATAAAGTATATTTACATACATTGAAATAAGTAAATACATAGGATATATTTAAATATATAAATGGGGTAATGTAAATGCTCTTTGCTTATTTTCTTGTACACTTTTACCCATATAACCACACACGCTGGTCAGCTCTCAATCTAGTATGTGCTTTCCTAATTTTTTTCCCCAAGTGTAGTCTTCTCTTGTAAGCATTGTAGGTTGTACGGTGAAAATTAAAACCCCTAAGCTTATATCCCTGAGCTACTTATACCTACAGATACAAACATATACCACGTATACATGGTGGGAACACATTACACAGTTTTCTGATTCTTGATTTTCTCACTCAACACTATGAAATCCACTGGTTTAGCTCTATTCATCCTCTTTAATGATTGCATAATCCGTAAGCATAGCCCATAAATTGTTTGACCATTTCCTTGACACTAAGATTTCCTTTTTTTAAATTTTTTTCCCACCACAGTCATCCTTACATCTATGTCATTGCTTCCTGGTAATTCTATACCTATAGATTCAGTTCCTAGAAGTACAATTGTCAGGTCAAAGGATATATGTTTTTTATGTCACTTTTTGTATTGAGGCATATACAATAAAATGCACAAATCTTAGTGTACATCTTGATGAATTTTGACATGTGTATACACTCTTGTAACCAAGGATATATGCATTTTTATATCCAGAATATAGGAAGATTTGTTAGAAAAAAAATTGTGATAAAGAAGAGATGCTAATAGAGAGAGACATGTAGCAGCCAAGTGAAAGAATTTTCCAGGAGGATGATCAGCTCTGTCAGGCAGCAAGCCCAGGGCAAGGCTGACTCTTTCTAATTCTTTATGCCGGGAAGCATTTAGAAAAATGTTTTTCTCTTTAACCTTAGAGTTCTGCAGTTTTACTAGAAATTGCTGGGGCATATCCTTTTTCTCATCAAATTGGCCTAAGAACCTGTTTTATTCTTTTAAAAAGTTAGATTCTCAAGAGAATGTGAAGACAGGCCACAGGCTTGGAGACTGTTGCCCAAAATATACAAAGAACTCTTCAAACTGAACATTAAGTAAACAAACAACCCAATTTAAAAGTAGACCAAAGATATGGACACCCCCACCAAAGAAGATATACTCATCTCTCAGAGTGGCCAAAATCCAGAACACTGACAACACCAAACGTTGTCAAGGATGTGGAGCAACAAGAAAACTCGTTCATCGCTGGTGAGCATACAAAAATGGTGTGGCCACTTTGGAAGACCATTTGGCAGTTTCTTAGAAAACAAAACACACTCTTACCATAAATCCACCAATTGCACAGCTTAGTATTTACCCAAGTGAATTGAAAACTTACCTCCACATAAAAATTTGCACCCAGATGTTTATCTCACTTTTATTCATAATTGCCAAAACTTGGAAGCAACCAAGACATCTTTCATTAGGTGAATGGATAAATAAACTGATAAATCCAGGAAATGGAATATTATTCAGTGCTAAAAACAAATGAGCCATGAAGCCATAGAAAGACATAGAAAACCTTAAATGCACATTACTAAGTAAAAGAAGTCAATATGAAATGGTCACATACTATGTGATTCCAATTATATGATATTCTAGAAAAGGCAAAACTATGGAGACAATAAAAAGATCAGGGATTGGCAGAAGACGAATAGAGGGAACACACAGGAATTTTAGGGCAGTGAAACTACTCTATATGATACTGTAATGGTGGATACATGTCATTATATATATGTCACAGCCCATAGAATGTACAACACCAAGAGTGAAAGCCCTGTGGGCTTTGGTGGATAGGGAGGTGTCAATGTAGGTTCACTGATTGTAATAGATGTCCACTATGGGGGGTGGGGGCTGTTGATTGTCAGGAAGGCTGTGAGTAGGGTGGAGTGGGTATGTGGAAACTCTCAGTTTTATGCTCACTTATGCTGTGAATCTAACACTACTCTAAAATATAAAATAAATTATTTTTTTTAGTAGAGAAAAGAGATGGCCTCAGGTGTTTACTTCAGTTCAAAGTTTTTTTATTATTAATATAATAGTTGTACCTCCTCTGTTGCTTTCTTTTTCTCTTTCTGCTCCTACTATTCACAATTCAAGGTTTTAGGAACTATACTCCAAGTTTCTTATCCTTTTCCATTTGCTTTCCATCTCTTTTTCTCTTCGGTCTATATCAAGATATTTCTTGCCTTTGATTTTCTAAGATGCTAATTCAGATCTCCATGGTGACCTTCCTCTCCTTCAATCCATCTACTGAACTGTATTTAGTTAGAAAATTATGGTTTTTAGATCCACAAAGTCTGTTTGTGCTATATTTAAATCTACTTCAATGCTCTAATTTAAAAAAAAATTCAAATGGCCTTGTGTTCTCCAGCAGCTCTGTTCGCTTTGCGTCGGCCTCCGTCATCCTTAGGAGGGATGCTGCCATCCTTTGTTGGCTCCTGGCTTTGTGTACCCTGGTGGCAGCTGTCTCAAAGGCAGAGCCCTCTCATCCACACAGTCCATGTCATGAACACAGAGGGTTTCAGTCTCTGCTGAGGCCCCTGGACAGAGCCTCCTTGTCCAGTTTCAGGGACACAAAAGACCTGGCCCACCCACTCAGCCACCTCTTGGCCTCTTTAGGGCCTGAGAGCCCAGGCACACTCACAGGAACCAACGTTAACCTACCCCCAGGACATTCGCAGAGCTCAGATTCCCTTGCACCCAGCTCCCCACTAACCCTGTCGTCATTTGCCTCAGAAGTAGAGCAGGGAGACTAGAGTGGGGAGCTGTGTTTGTGGGAGAGCTTCCCAGAGCCCCCAGATGAACCCTCAGAGAAAGCAGGACGTCACATACAGGTGCAGGCAGGGGCAGCCCCAGGAAATCCCCGGGCCTTCTGGTAGTGCACATTGCTCTTTCTTAGCGCTTAATCGTATTTTGGTGGAAACAGTGAGAAAATGGAACCTCTGGAACCTGGAAGAACAGGGAGGTGAGAATGGTCTGATACATTGAAACAGATGCTTGGAAAAACAAGGATCTTTTAAAGAAATTCTCAGAATATGACTACCTGGTCCAATTGCACTTAGCTGGCCAAAAAATTAGTACATATATTAGTCTGCTTGGCTGCTATAACAAAATACTGCAGAATGAGTGGCTTAAAGAACAGACATTTCTCTTGCTTCTGGAGGCTGACAGTCCAAGATCAAAGTACCACTTGATCACCTTATTCAGTTCCCAGGAAGGCCCTCTTTCTGGCCTGCAGAGAGCCCCCTTCCCGCTGTGGGCTCACATGGTGGAGAGAGAAGTCTCTCCCTCTTTCTCTTCTTATAAGGCCACTAACCCCATCATGAAGACCCCAACCTCAGGACCTAATCTAATCCTAATTATCTCCCAAAGGTGACTTCTCAGCCTATTAGGTGTTAGGCCTTCAATATGTGAATTTGGGGGGCACAGTGCAGTCCACAGTAGTGTACTGCTGCTTACTGCTGTGTAACAGACACCCCCCAAATCTCAGTGGCTTGAGATCAGGGGAGCTTCTCATTTACATGAAACCTAACTGGAAGTAGGATATGCTGCATGCGGACATTCAGAGCCCCAGGCTGACAGAGCCTCTGCCGTTTTCAGTCTGACCCCCAAGATCTTTCTGGTAGCCAACATCGAGTCAGAATAAAGGAAGAAACGTCAAGGCTCCTACATGGGAGATTTTTCTGGGTGAGTCCTGGAAATTGTCCACATTAATTCCATTTCATTTCTTTGGCTATAACTCAGTCATGAAGCCTTCTCTAACTGCAAAGGAGGCTAGGAAACAGTCTAACTGTGTGCCCAGGAAGAAAAGGAATCAACTCTGGTGAACATCTGGCACATTGTCCCAGAAAGCCCTATTCATAAACATATTGGGCATTTAAGCCCCTAAGATTCCCTGCTTCCAGTTACCTAGACCTCCAAAATTAACATATGATGACTCAGACTTGGGCTTTTAACAGAACACATATGTTTTATAAGTTTCCTCATTGTTGTCAACTTCAAGGTAAGTCTTGCATTTATATAATTAATTTAATGAAATCCTAAACAGTAATGTTTTCAACAAGTAGGGTATTATTTATGGGGCTTATTACTAAAAGTTTAATAATGTACAATGAGCCTCTGTGTATATTGCATCTCTATAAAAAGAAGGAAAATTACACCAAACACAGCAATAGATAAAGCAGCCAATTTACCCAAGAAAGAGCAGCAGAACAATCCTCAACAGGGTGTAGACCAAAGGCCCAGCTTACATCATGGCCAGTGGGTCAGCAGCCTTGTCCTTTGACCCCAGGTATATATGGGTAGCATTTCAGGATACTTTTCTGCCAAATAAGCCAGTAGGTCCACGTCCAAAAACTGCATGCCAGAGAAGGACCTCTCAGATCATCCTTTTCAGTAGGAGCCAGTAGGGTATCTGAATCCATATCCCTCAACTCTTGGGCATGCATTTAGATTTTATCTTTGAAATATCACTCAAATCCACCCACTTCTCCCCAACTCTGCCCCTGTTATCTTAACTGAAGCCACCATCATCTCATGTCTCACCTGGACCATGCACTGACCTTCTTAATAGTCCCCTACAGTCATTCTGCCTTCTTCTCATCCATTCTGCCCTTGACTAAAACACTGTAAGAGTTGCCCATTGCTCTAGAAAGCAGACATGGCTTATCAGAGCCTGTGGGGCTCCTCCCTATGCTGCAGCCCCATCTCCTGCACTGTCCACTGCACTTCAGCCACACTGGCCATCTCTCTGCCCCTGTATACACCCCATGATCTGCCTTTCTGTTGGCACACTTCTCCCTCCATCCTGCTCCTGATCTCGGCTCGGACCTCATTTTCCAGCAGAACCTTCCTAACATCTTTGAGTAGGTTCAGGAGAACAGAATTTGCTACCCCAAAAAACTGTCTCTTTGGCATAAGGATTATTTTATGCCACATAATCTTCAAAATAAAATAATTATTTTGAAGAAACAGCAGACACTGGAGAAGCTCTGAAAAACAAGCAGAAATTACCCTTTTGTAGAGATATTTACATGTATGGGGGAAATCTCCATTTGTAAGGGTATCTTCCTATTTCAGGAAGAGGGGATAACCAAATCTTCAGTAACTGTTTGATGGAGAAGCCGGAGATTCAAATCTGCATAACAACTATGCCCTTATTTACTGTGATTTTTCTGGTAAGTCCCATTCCTGACTTCCTACCCCTAACATCTTTGGTCTTTAAATGATGATGGTATTTAAGGTGATGGCTTTAGCCATTTCAAAGAGCTGCTCAGTTTTCCTGGGTCTCTCCCAGGTACACAGGAGGTATTCATGTCATCAAAGTTTTGCTTGATTTTCTCATGTTAATCTAACATCAATCTAATTATTAGACTAGCTGAAGAACCTAGAAGGGAAAGAGGGAAAACTTGTGCGCCTACATTGGTTATACCCTATCACGTGCTCTCGTGTCACAGTGCCTGTCTCCTGTACCACATACACTGATTTGGGTCATATGGTGGATGTCACCTACCCCCATAGAGTGAGTTCCAAGGAGGCTCTGTACCTCCACTGCCCAGCAAGTTGTCCAGCATAGAGCAGGTCATTCTTAAGTATGTGTTGAGTATAAAACAAAGATGGAAGGGCACCTGAAGACTTCTGCACTTTTCAAAGTGCTTTTGCACAGAATATGAAATGACCTTCACAATTTCATTTTGAAGTCGACATTGGCACCTTCTTTCTTTAGATGAGAAAACCTAGTTTTCTCAAATATAGTTTTGTTTTACTCCCCTGTGGTTTTTTTAAGGGTACTTCATTGCTCCTGCTCTTATCTTTATTATTTTTGTCTTTATCTCTGGGATTTGCTCTATTGATCCTTTCCTTACTTCTTAAGTTCAAGTCATAGATTTATTAAACTTCATATATATATATATATATATATGTGTGTGTGTGTGTGTGTGTGTGTTTAAAGCCAACAGTTTGCCTCTGTAGATTGCCTTAGCTACATCCCACAATTTTTGATAGTGTTTTGATACTTAGTTTAAAATATTTAAGTTCCTCATTATGGTATTTCCTCTGATCTAGGAACCATTTAGAAGTATTCATTTAATTTTCTTAAACATTTATATAACACATGAACTTTTCAGACGTCTTTTTAGTTGCTCTTAAATTTTGTTATACTTTCAGGAGAGTTTTTATTATTGATTATATCAATTCTTTGATTTTGTTGAGATTTCCTTGACAGTTAAGAATATAACCAACTATTTTTAAGCGTTCCATGAGCATGAGGGCTTGAAGCCTGAAAGTTACACCGGGCAGCCCCTTGGCTGGGGGGCTGGGAGACTTACAGTTACCTGCTGTTTCTGTTGAGAAACATAGATGCAGAAAAGGCATTTTTTGCTTCCTTCTGTCACAGTGTAATAAAATACCAGCAACTATTTCTGTTGATTGTTTATGCATTTTTGAGCCATCTGTGCCTTCTGCTGTGTTAATTAACTGCTTTACAAGCGTAATCTAAATTTGTACAATACCCTCAGAGGGTAGATTTTCATTGGCATTCCCATTTTATAGATAAGCCTATGCGGCTTGTAGAGGTTAATCACCCTTCCCAGGGCAGCTCTGAGGCAGAGCTAGTTTTCTCCCAGGTTTATATGACCCCAAAGTCTGCACTTAGAAGTACGACCCATTGAACTGTCCAAGGGACTGAGCTGCCGGCCCTGGGTGGGGGCTGAGCCGTGGGAAGCAGAGAACATCTTCTCTTCCAGCTAAAGGAAGCGGGGCCCTCTAGGCTATGGACAGCTCAGAAAAAAGATGTACATGTCCAGCAGGATCTGTTTTCCCCTACTTGGTTTTACAACAGCAAACTGTTTTCTCCTAATTGTTTTCAGTTACGATTAAGTCAAGTTTCAGTTGTTCATCAAAGTCAGAAGCAGTGTATACAAACTACAAATTGTGAAACAAGTTGGACATAGAATGGAAGTACAGCATAGAGAATTTAGCCAATAATATTGTAATATCTTGGTATAATAATGTGGTAACTGTACCTATTGTGGCAAGCATCTAGTAATGTATACAATTATCAAGTCACTTTGTTGTGCATCTGAAACCAACATATTATGTGCAAAATAATTATTGCAAAAAAAAAAATCAGAAGCAGCGTGGGAATCAGGATGAGAGCAGCTGGGCAAGAGGGCCTTGGAGCTCCAGGCCTGGAGCTGCCCACACATTACGGCCACTCCCTCTTCTTCTTCAGGGTAGTAGGGCCCTCCCCACCTGGGCTATGGCAGCAGTAAAGTGTACCTTCTCTGCTTAAAATGTATCCAAGCCAGGGTTGCAGATAATGAGATACAGATATAATACTATTAAGACAGGAACAGAAAGCATCTGAAAGGAGAAAAATCAATATACCAAAAATCTAAGTTAATACACTTACTTTCAGTGAGCAATCAAATTTACTATGAGTTTTCTGGTAATTTTGGCCGAAAAGGAAATATGGTAGGTTCTGTAATTTGTAATAAGAGCAAAGAATGCATACTGATTCAGCAAGAAAGGCTTTTTTTCTGACACACCATCTCTGAAACCCCTTCTTATTGTGGATTTTATAAGTGTTCAAAGCAAATGAAATCATTTCATCTCATGTGGTTAGATGTGTTCATACTGCTTATCTGTTGTTGACCATAAACTGCACCTAACACAGGTATGAAACAAACCCACATAGAAGTAATGAGCCTAACAGATAGCTATGAAACTCAAAGTAAAGCAGCTTGGAGCCCACACTAAGTCATGTAGGGTAGTGGTCAAAATGACAGGCTTTGTAGTCGGAAAGGTCTGAGATAGTGCAGAGTATTAAATACATTTAAAAGTTACCATAGAGCCTGGTATATAGTCAGTGTCAATAAACGAGTATTTTAAAATAATGAGTCCCTTGCACCTCACTTTGGCATGCTGTGATACCAGTTACAGCCCAACCATCCACCATGTGTCTAATAATCCAGGGACGGAGGGTACTCCAGACCTAGATTGTCTAGCTGCAGGCCCTGGTACCACCATCTGCCTTGGGAAAGTTCTTAACCTCTCTGGGCCTCAATTTCCGTACTTGTAAGGTAGTCATAGTCATAGTACCCATCTCACAGGGATGTTGTGACGATTGAGTGAGTGAATACATGTAAAGCAATTAAGGCAGTGCCTGGCACATCATAAAGGCCATGTAAATATTAGCTACTGCCATGGTTATTTCTCAATAGAAGAGAAAAGAGGCCCACAATTAAAATATATGACAAAAAAAATACTGTATGTTTTGGAAGCTCTTTCCAGAGGGAAAAAGAGCCAGGAATTGAAGTGGAAACTTGAACACCATGTGTTTTCAGTGGAGTTTGTGTCAACCAAATCTGATGCCCATATTCCAAATGCTGAGAATTTGTGTTCTGTAGCTGAGACTACGCCTGTAGTTGAATAATTCTTCAAATAAACCTGGACTCTTCTATGAACAGTTCTCTAACTGTTTTCAGTTGTTAATTAACAGACTTAATGTGGTTGTGTGGAAGTCGCCTCTGTTGTTTTTCCAAATCATTCACCTGCCACAATCTCATCTAGAAACTGGCCGGCTGGGTGGGTCTCATGGGGGTAGCAGTTAATCAACAAGATGGAACTGGGCACCTTGGCTAGAGCAGCCCGCTGGAAGGCAATTCAGACTTCAGCCGGTTTCCATCTTTCTGACTGTTTCTCTTTCATAATTGAAACAATCGTCTCTCTGCCTCACAGGGTCACTTACACGATGAAGCAAGATTACACAGGAGTGAGATTCCCCTTAGCGCAGTACCTGGCCCAGAGCCGACACCTGAGAGCTGTTTTCCACCTGTTGCCTTTCCTCACGGTGGGGGGTGGCCTCTGCCAGGAGATGAGCTGCAAGGCGGTGGACTAGCCTCAACCCCGCAGGGCACCACAGCTGGGACGAGAGCTCAGGGGTTTACAGGGTGTGACTGAGCGCAGACCCCACACATCCCCAAGCAGAGCGGCAGCCTCTCAGGGAGGTCCGGGGGAACCCACACAGACCCACGCTGACAGCAGCGCCATGGGGGCAGGCACGTCTGGGCCCCCTTGGGAGGGCGAGCGTCTGATCGAGTGTGGAGGGGCAGCGGGTCTGACACAGCGGAAGATCTCCACAGTGTCCCAAAACGTCGTCAAGGGATAAAGTTACACATCCCGTGTGTCATTGGTATTGTTTCTAATTGAGTCCATGAATCCACCAGGGTCACGGAGGTCACTTTGAAAGGAAGCCCTGGAGAAGTGGGTGGCCCTCTTCTTTCACTGCTCAGTGACTAATAGTCTTGTTTTGTTTTCTGGAGTGAGAATTCTGTGAATGTTTTAAGAAAGAAAAGAGACCTTTTCATACAACCCAAAGCCTCTGCTTTAAGCTGCTCCGGAGCCCCGGGGGGAAAGCACTCCCATGGCCCTCTTTCCCACCCAGGCGGGAAAACAAGGACACAGCTGGGCACCAGCTCCTGTGGATGGAAAACACCGATGGCCTCATTCGTGAGCTTGAAAGCGTGATAGGAAATTCCGCAGAAAAGGTAGCTGATGGCCCACGTGCTCACCTTGGTCATTGGGAAAAAGGCAGAACAGAAGCCTCTTTTGGTGAAATGAAGCCCTCTGAGTTCTGTGTCTGCACAGAATGGGGGGTCCCCTGCGGTGGCCCCAGCAGTAGGAGCTGCAGTAGCTCAAGAGACAGAGAAAATCACCCAAGTCAGAGAGAAATCCAGCCAAATCCATGTCGCACCAGGGTGGGTGGACCAAGGGCGGAGGCAGTACTGCCTGGTTCCCAGAATCGTACTCACCCTCATGGTTGGGACACAAAAGATAATTTGTGGGTCTGAAAGGCGACACATGCTCACATGAATTATGTTTAATCATCTCATGATTGCTAAAAATAGGGCTGAAACAAAACAAACCCACTACTATAGAAACCACTACCTTCTGGTGGACATACTCCTTTTATAGTTGTGAATTTCTAATTAATCATTACTTCTTCCCAAAATCACTTTGGTTGGAAGTTTGAGTTCTACCAGGCAGTAACTTCTAAAGGAAGTGTGCCCTTTAACCTTCCCTTAGTTTCCAAAAATGCCACAACACCCTGAATGTGTCATTCCATCCACAAATACCTCCCACCTGGGAGACTGAGCCACCAACAGAGTGATGTAAACAACACACAAACACACGAAAACCAGTTTGGCAGCAATGATGAACTGAACGATGGAGGTACAGTAAGAAATCTGTATTTAATTCTCAAATAGTACGGGGAGAGATGCAGCCCTGAGTCAGTGAGGAGAAGGAGACACATGCTGGGAGTGGGCCAGAGGTCTTGTGGAAGAGATGAGCCTGGATTTGAGCCTTCAAAAATAAGAAACTGGGGAATCAGAGAGGCTAGAAGACATTTCAGGGCAGAAAGATGATGTGAATAAAGTCAAGAAATCAGTACTGTGTAAAAGTTCCTTAAAGGAAAATTTCATCACCTGATATCAGAGCCAACCAGCGATTAAACAAATAAGCAGGAAGAGTTCATGTGCTGCCCTGCCGCCTCTCTGCTGTTGCTTTGCTGCCCCAGGTTGCTGGCATGCAGGGCCAGCTCCAGAATTTGCAGAACCCCATGCAAAATGAAAATGCAGAGTCCCAGTGGAGTGGGGAAGTGAGCCTCCCCTTCCCTTGGACCTATCACCCCTGCCACATGGAATGGGTGACCTGGCACCACTGCCTGGCCCAGTTTGAGATGCTGAAGGGCCTCTCCAGGGTAGAGGGCAGCAGAATGTGGGAATGTGGGCCTCCCCTACCAACACCTCAGGACAGAGGGCAGCAGGGATCCCGGTGGGCCCGGGGAGAGAGAGCTGGGCAGGATCCAGGCCCCAGGAGGCAGGATGCAGGCAGCTGTGAGCATGTCCCAGGGAGGCAGTGGGAGGCCCACACACATGCTGTGCTGTCCGGGTGGACCTCACTTACAAAACACAAACTCAGATGAAATTAAGAATTTCCAAGACGGCAACCGCAGAGCATCCAGCCCGGAGTGACTGCACCAGTGCCCCATCCATGAAGCCAGCCCCGCTGGCATCTCGCAAGGGCCTGCCCTCCCTAGGGCATCTCGCCATCCTGCAGGCCTTTCTGTCTAATCCCCCACCAGATTTATAGTTACAAACACATTCTAAACCAGTCTGAAAAGCTCATCCTGCTAATCCTTTATGAGCAGAGGACCCCCACGTGTGCTTAAGCCATGGTGACCCTATGAGGCAGTGTTTCTTTGGGGCCACAGGACCAGCAAGTGGAAAGACCCCCATGTCAGCAAGTCACATTCCAGATGCAACCAGGCTGCTAGTGCAAAGATGAGGAACAAAGTGGAGGGGGTAAAAAATGATTCAGAGATCCTGGGGCCAGATGTGTGAGGCCTTGTTGGCCCTGGTGCAGAGTTTGAATTTTATCCTAAATTCAAGGAAAATATATAGAGGTTTCTCTGCAGAAGAAGGGTACAGTCTGAATTAGATTTCAAAAGGTCCCTCTGGCCATTGTGTGAAAAAGTGATTATAGTGCCTGTATGAGCTTCCTAAAGCTGCCATAACTTGGGGTATCCAAGCTCAGGGACTTCAAAGAACACAAATGTATTGTCTCGCTGTTCTGGAGACCAGAAATCCAAAACCAAAGGTTGACAGGGCCACACTCCTCCTGAGGGCTCTAGGGAAGAATCCTTGCCTGCCTCTTCCACTCTGGTGGCCCCAGGCATTCCTGGCTGGCGGCTGCATCATGCCTCCTCCTCCGTCCTCACAGGCTGCCTTCCCTGAGTGTGTGTGTCTGTGCCTCTCCTCTTCTTAAGGGCACAGTCAGATCAGATCAGGGCTCACCCTACTGATGTTACCTTAACTGCACCTGCAAAAACCTATTTCTAAATAGGACACATTGAAGATTCCCAGGGGTTAGGACTTCAACATAGCTTTTGGGAGGCACAGGTACACCCACAGCAGGGGCACAAGACAAAGGCAGGGGATGTCATGGGCTCCCACAGTGTGAAGATAGAGCCATGGCAATGGCTGGGGGAATGAAGAGGGGAAAATAGGTAGGTTTGGGGTTATGCTTTTGTAACTGTATACACAAGGCTTGTGGAGGGTGAGGGCAAAGTAACAATTGAGGATGACCTCTAGAATTGGACTAACACAACAGGGAAGATGGTGGTGCCATTCACTGAGATGAGAAAGCTTGGAGAAGGTTAGGTTTGGAGGGCAAATCAGTAGCTGTATTCGGAACCTGTTAAATCTAAGATGCCATCTAGCCATGCATATAAATCTGTCAAGAAAGCATTTCTTGGATATTTATGGCTGGATCTCAGATGAGAGGTAGGAACTGGACATGTGAACTTGGAAAGTAGCAGCATATTGACCTGCACTTGAATTTCATTACGAGTAGGACAATTGAGACTTTGAATGAGGAAATAATTGTGAAATAAATGATAAAGACTATTTTAATCATTTCATGTTTTCAGAGTCATAACTTGAAGCTTCACAGCTAAATGAGAAAGTGCCTAAATTTATACGGGGTATCTGAGGAAGTAAGGTGGGCTGTGTAATGCTGGCTTTGATACTCAAGGACTTCCAAACCCTTGAATGTGGTTATCAATCAAGGATAGGTAAATCTTTTCCAGCATGATAAAATTTTTCCGTATTTTGAATATTTGTTCTTAAATCCAAAATAAGCCTAAAATAAAGTGTCTGGCTCCACTATTTGATGCTTGACTGCTGACAGCCTTTAAAACTCACCTCTCACTCTCCCCCTCCGTCCAACTGAGAGAGCTGATAAGACAGCCTGGGCTCCCTCCTTGACCCCACGGGGAGGGTCAAACCGTGCAAGCCTCTTCCTGCGCAGGGGGACTCCACCAGCCGGCGTCACTCAGTCAGACCTCAGCCCCCCTTACAAGGGGAGCCATGGGGGGAGTTGTTTTCCATTGAGCCTCTGCAGAGCATGGACTGAGATCCAGCTGGTAGCTTGCCAGCTTCCTAGGGGGATTCTTTTCCTGTACAAATCAAATTCTACATTTGAAAGAGAAATGTTGGTAAATTATAGAAATTCGCCTCACGTGTACGGGGCCATAGGATGGGTAGAGGAGGACGAAGAGATGAAGAAAGGGTCATGAAGCCTTGACCAGAAGGAACGGTACAAAATAATACCCTGTAAGTTGTCAAAATAAGACAAGTGGTTTTGTTACCTGGAGAGCATCTGCCTGTGCAGTTCAAATAGCGTTTGCTCTAAACTACTGACAGTTTTCAGGTTATGCCTTCTCAGAGTCAGTAACCTCTGAACACAGGCTATGTCTTGATTCCATACCATGTTGTGTACTACTTGTTTAGAGGAAATGTGCACCGAATTACAGGAAGGTTTGGTGGGGGCACAGGGTTTTGGGTCTGGTATGAGCGTCTCTAACAAGAACATGAAAAAACACACCCTTTGTGCCTGTGCAGGAGAAGGGGGCAGACAATTAGGGGGCATTGAGGACACAGTAGAAAGGAGCTCCAGCCCCAGGCTCGTAACTGACCCTAGGAAATTCATTAACATCGTGCTTCCTCAATTCCTCCTCTACAGAAGGAAGAGGTTACAGGGGATGGTCTCTAGGGTCCAAAATCACCACAGTCCCATAATTCAGCCTGAGCCCAGGGCATCACACTTAAAAATTAGTGGGTGGCAGGGAGAGGACATGGCCAGATCCAATTCCTTTCTAGCACGGTTTTTTTTTTAACCTGAGAATCCTTCTCAGTGAGATTCCCAGTCTCAGATCCTAGATCCTAGGAGATACCCCCACTAAGCCCTGGCAGAGCAGCAGCCGCTCTCCTTCCCAGTGCTGAAGTTGCTGGATGCCAGTTTCCCATCTCTGCCACCCACCCCTTTTGAAACCACCCTGGGAGGGAGGCGACTGAAAGTAACTTGACCCTTTCAGCTCCTGTGCACATTGTACAGGTTTCTCCACGGGGGCCGCTGCAGACACCAGCTCCTCTCCGCGGTGTCCAGCTGCTGCTGTGCAACAGGAGAAGCGGTGTAAACCGGAGGGGACAGGGACAGCCGGCCCCGCCCGCGCCGAAGGGGCGGAGCCAGGTGAGGCTGCCAGGCACCGGGCACTGGCGGAGGCTGGGCCCCTCTCCGTTCCTGTGGCATGCGAGGAGTCCTGAGAGCAGAGTGGGGCTAAGAATGCTTTGGCAGTATCGATTATAATACTTTTCACATGGTGCCATTGGCCAGCCAGCCACCTGGAACATCTGTTTCTGGCTCTGAAACTGTTCATGGAAAATGCTCCAGCCATTAATTTCTCCCCAAGCTCTCGTCCACCCTCAGCCACCCCCCTCACCTCTGGCACCAGGTAAAAATCAAGATAAAGCTGGCTATCCTCATGGTGAAGACTAAGTCAGGTTCTACTGACTAAATTTAAGACTCTGCAGAAGCTACGATTAATTCACATCAAAACTGCATTCAGTTATGCCAGGAAATAAAATAGAGTTAAGCTTGGGCTCCTTGACATTAAGAGTTTCTCTCCTTTGTGCCAAATATCATACACTCTGAACACCAACCATGACTTCCTCCCTAAGTGATGCATATATTGCTATGGAATTCATTTCTCCCTTCTTCCTTACAGATGGAGCGGTCTTCCCCCAAATTTTTACCTGCTTCCTGTCTACGAAGGTCTTCATCCACATGAAGCAGAATGACCAGCCTGGGAAGCTGAAGGACATCAAGCCTGGCCAGAAGCAAAATGACACTTTGACTTCCCTTTGCAAGATCAGAGTACACCCATAGGATTAGTATGTCCCTCATGCTATTTACATAATTCTATGAAACAATCAAATACAGAAAGATCATTCAGTCTTTGGGAGGCTGTGAGAATGAAAATGTCCATCTGGCTTAAGAGGAGCCCCTGGTTAGCAGGCCACCTTTGATGAGAAGTTCCCATTCTAGCAAGATTACCCCCAACGCACACACTCACACACATTCTTGCATATCAGTCAGAAGGGAACTAATTGTAATGTGTGCAAGCAATGCTGGCAGTAACAAGGCATAACTTATTTATTATCTTTGTGTTACAAATGAGAACATGCTGGCCCAGAGAGGCTATTTAACATAAGCATATTCACAGCAGTGGGAAAACTCAAGTGTTTCTGACTCAAAAGCTTGTTCTAGGTCCACTCTATTCATTGGTCTGGATGCTACTTGACTACAAAGGAAAGGAGAACAGAAGAGATTTTTTATAAACACATTTATCAGGTTGAAGAAGTTTCCTTCTGTTCCTAGTTAATGGAGAGATTTTATCATAAATAGCTATTGAATTTGGCGAATGCTTTCTCTTGGTTTACTGAGATGAAAATAAGGTCTGGTTTTTGGTTTAGTTTTGTGTGTATGTGTGTGTTTTCTTGTTTTTAGTTTGTTAACATGGTGAATTACATAGACTGATTTTCAAATTTTAAACCAACTTTGCATTCCTGGAATAAATATATTACATTCCTGGCAATATATATCATTGTTTTTATATATTGTTGGAAATAATTTGCTGGAAGTTTGTTAAGAATTTTTACAACCCTTGCATGATGATATTAGTCTGTAGCTTTCTTATAATGTCTTTGTTTTCTTTTTTTATTGTTTACTATGTATTAAGAATTAACATTAGCCTCATAGAATGACTTACAAAGTATTCCCATTCCTTCAATTGCCTACAAGAGTTTGGGTAGAACTGATACAATTTTTTCCTTAAATGTGTGGTATGAGTCATCAGTGAAGTCATCTAACTCCATAAGTAACAGAGCTTTCCCTGCCACCATTGGAACATTTGGCCTATGAGCCCCACCCCCTGTCCTATTTGCTCCCGGGTCTCATTCTCAGCTGGACATATCCCTCTCAGTTCCCTGTTGTATCTCACTCTTCCAAGCAATAATGGTGAGATGGTGAGTGCCTGACTGGGCAGTGCCCATGAGGGGGCTGGGAATAGGATGGGGCTCATATTTGAAACCAGTGAATGATCATGAGAGAAGTTCAGCTGTGAATGGAACCAAGACTAAATGAGTAACTGGTTCCAATCCAACACGAGCAAGGAAGTGGTGTTGAATGAGGTAGGGAGGCTGGTGGGAAGGAAAAAGGGGCCAACCGTGGTCCCTTGGAGACAATGAATTAATAACTAGACATTTATCTTTCAGTCCTGACAGAGCGACAAGTAACATCCAGAAGTAAATACTCTTCAGATCTTGCCATTAGCCAACCCTTCCCCTGGATGCCTCCTCAGCCAGTCATCGGCGGGGATCCACGTGCTCTGGTGGCCACGGCCCCAGGCCTTCTTCCTCTCGCTGAAGCTCACCTTCTGCCTTACCAACTGCTTCCCACATTCAGCTTGCGACCTGTGAGATTACAGAAAACGCATGTATTGGTGTCTGCCCCCAGCTGTTGGCCCAGACCTCCTAAAACCCTTGTACTTTCCTAAGTGTTAAGAGTACTAGGAGCATTTCTTGTTTTAAGACAGTTGACTCTTGAACAACATGAATTTGAACTGCATGGGTCCACTATGTGGGTTTTTTCAATAAATATATTAGAAAAAGTTTTGGAGATTTGCAACAATGTGAAAAAACATTTTCTTTTCTCCAGTTTACTTTATTGGAAGACTACAGTATATAATGCATATAACATACAAAACATGTTAATCAACTATTTTTTATTGGTAAGGCTTCTGGTCAGCAGGAAGTTATTAGTAGTTGAGTTTTGGGGGAGTCAAAAGTTATGCTGGGATTTTCAGCTGCACGGTTGTCAGCACACCTAACCCTTGCACTGTTCAAGAGTCAACTCTATTTTTCTTTGACCCCCCTCCCTGACATAGGGCTCCTAAAACCCTTACAAATTCCTAAGAGATAAGAGCACTAAGAACATCTTTCATTCTGAGGTGACTCTAGGTAGGTGGGTTCTTGGATGGCTCTGGGATGAGGGCTGGTCATCAGAAAGACCAATCCATGAAAGAAGCTTGGAACTTTCACCCCCACTCCATCCTCCAAAGAGGGTACAGGGGGTTGGAAATGGTAATTGATCATGCCTACCTAAGGAAGCCTCCATAAAATCCCAGTAGTACCCGGTTCAGGGAGCTTCCAGGCTAGTGAACACATCCACTCAAGGAAGGTGACACAACCCATCTCCAAGGTGACAGAAGCACCTGTGCTCAGGACCCTCCCAGACCTTGCCTTCTGTATCTCTTCTTCTGGCTGTTCATCTGAATGCTTTATCATATCCTGTAATAAACTGGTATATGTAAGTGTTTCCCTGAGTTCTATTACCCACTCTAGAAAGCTAGTCGAAACTGAGGAAAGGGTCGTAGGAACTTCCCATGTGTAGCCCCATTGGACAGAAGTTGTGGGTAACTTGGGGACCTGCTACATGCAATTGGGATCTTAAGTGGGGAGCACCCTTATGAGACTAAGTCCTTACCTATGGGCCTATGGGATATAGCACCAACTTCAGGCAGATGGTGTCAGAAGTGAGTTAAACACAGCTGGTGTTGCAGAGAATTGCTTGGTGTGGGGGAAAACATCCACACGTTTGGTGACCAGAGTGTCAGAAGTGAGTGTGTTGTGTGAGTAGTAAAGGAGACTCACAGTAAAGATCACACAGGTGGAAACTGAGCTTCCCCTACACACTTCCTTCACTGACTTCCCCTGAAGTGGGCTCCCAGTGTCACTGTCCTCACTTACACTTGGATAAGTAGAGATGGAATTAACCCTACTTCCCCCCCTACTTTACCCCAACAGGAGTACTTGCCCCACCCTTTCATGAGGTTCTGCTGCCAACTACCTCTTCAGACCAGCATCACACTCTGCAGACCAGATACTGCAAACAGGTAGTCCCAGGTGGCAAAACTTTAAAAGTCAGGAGACTTTTACATTAAAATATTAATATCCAACCTACCTTGAAAAATCTGAAGCTATGGTGACCCTGGATTGGCCTTTCTCAGTGGCACCTCCCTTTAAATGAGCAGTTGGGTCCAGGTGGCCACGGCTACACTTGCTCGTTTCATGCACATAATTTACCATAGACATTTGGTGGTACTCCCTCTGCCACAGAATGGAAACTTGTGCAGGATAGAAGTGGGCAAACGTTTTCTTCCCTCTCTGTTGATACCATAATTGATGTAGGGATCATAAAACATTTGTACTAAATTATAAATTGTAATGATAATACTCGAAACTTTGCATGGAGGAATATTGAGAGAAGATTTTCCTTTCAGCTCCTCACCTGCCTTGATTCTCAGAACTGTTATTCAATCTACCGCTTATTCTTCAGGACTTTTATTCTTAAAAGATTCATTTTAAATACTTGTATACTGGTATACAAGTTTTTGGCAACAGCATTGTCATCCTCTGCTTTTAAATCAAAATGGTATGGAAAGTACATCACAAGGAAATTTTGAACCTCAAGGAAATGCA
Source organism: Manis javanica (assembly GCF_040802235.1). Lineage (NCBI taxonomy): Eukaryota > Metazoa > Chordata > Mammalia > Pholidota > Manidae > Manis > Manis javanica. The sequence goes on from NC_133168.1 coordinate 73,646,225, forward strand.
TATTTTAGCACATGTTTTCAATTAAATTGGAATGAATTTGAAGCTATGGAGACCCAGCTTGGCACAGGGAACAGCTGGCCTGGTGACCATCCCCACAGCTTTCATCAGATGATATAAACCAGCCCTCCAAACAGAGCCTTCTGAGGTCAGCTTCCAAGTGTCATCTGGCCCAATCCAGAACCTTTACGAAAAGAGGAAAATATGTATTATCCACCCCTCAAGCTCATACACCAGTGAATAAATCAGGAAGTGAGATTCTGTCATTTCATTTGTCCTGAACATTACATCTCAGAGGAACTGGCCTCTCTTGCTACTGTCTTCCAGGTTTCATTCTGCATTTGAAACAGAAAAGCCAATCAGGGTAAAACTTTGTTTTCTACATGTGTTTTCTTAGGAGATGGTTTACTTCGAACACCCACTGAGGTCTAGCGAGAGTCTTTCATGAGTCAAAAATGGCACAGTATTATTTTATGACCAAATGTAGTATTTCTTTGAATGTGTTAGAGGCTGGAAGATTGCAGGGGCCAACACTGGACTCTAGGGAGACTTGAGTAGCCCAGTAGGAGTCAAATTCACATGTACCCGGTGGGCTCCAGAAAGTCACTCCTTTCAATGAATGGCTTCCCAACCATTCCTTAAGAGGCTGGTAGTTCCCCAAAAGTGTTCATGGGCTGCTTCAAGGAGGAAAAACCAAGAGTGAGGGTTTAGCTCCTGGCCCAGGCTTCAGCTAGGGAAGCTGTGTTTCATCTGTTTTAATATGAGCCTATTTACAGTGATATTTCACTTAAAGGAAAACTTGATAGATAAAAAATTTGAAAACCACTGCTTAAAGATAGATAAATTTGGGCAGCCTAAATACGACCCCAACCCCTCAAAAACAAGTTTTTTAATAAGCAGCATATGTGATCTAATATAACTATCCTGAGCTATTTGCTTCCTGAATTTGGTAACAGGAAGCCAGACAGATTTATACATGCTTCTTTTGAGTGACTGCTTCTAGGCTCTCACATTGGTAAGTTTGCATTGAATCTTCAATTAATCATATACTTCTGAGCTTTTCACATTTTAATCACTGAACTTCAATAATGACATTTGGAAAAGATTACTGACACCCAGAGAAAGGATGTGACTAAAGATGCTACACATTTGACCAATGTTCAAGTCACACCTAATACTCACATCATCATTCTAAGAAAGAAAATGTTAACAAAGTTCACCCACATACCCACATTTGGATTTCTGATGGTGTATGTAAACTCACAACTGAAAACACAAAAATACTTGGTTACCCCTGAGTTGAGGAATTGCTTTACCTGTTATAAGTGTGAATCCTCCTGCAAGGTGACCCAATTCTCAACCACTAACACCTTAAATAACTGAGCTAAGCAAAAAGCTGAGCTCGGGGTCTTAAGGGAATGGGGCCCCTCGGGGCAGTGGGTCTGCTGTGAGCCCTATAACCATATTTCTCAAGTCTAAAATGAGAACTCACGATCAAACAAGTCCAATTCTGCTTTGGGAGACATTTACACTAAATATTTAAACTCAGGATTATCCTAGAATGTCCTGATTATACACTTGCCAAAAGTCCTGAGCCCCCGTGGGAAGTGTGGAAAGCTAGAAGGGAAACACAGAGGGCAGGAGGCGCCTGGGAGCTGGCTGGGCACACACCTCGCTCACCTTACCATTTGTTCACTGGGAGTCCCGAGCTTCACAGCGGATGCTCACAGGTGGTGAAACTGAAGCCCAAGAGGTTGCCGGGCAGGTGTCAGCTAAGTTAGGAGGATGCCTGGGCTGCTCAGGTGCACAGTCAAGAACTTGTGCTTGGAACCAGTCCTTAAAATGGTTCCATAAATCAGAGAGCTCTATGTGGTTTTTCTTTGGAGACAGAACCAATATTTCTCAGCATAGTAAGATGCTATAGAATCACTACTTATCTTCTCTATGTTATACTGCCTTCCCCGTGTCCCCCCTATATTATGTGCACTAATCATAATGCCCCTTAATCCCCTTATTGCTCCCTTCCCAGCTACCCTCCCCAGTCCCTTTCCCTTTGGTAACTATTAGTCCATTCTTGGGCTCTGTGAGTCTGCTGCTGTTTTGTTTCTGGATTAATTTAATGGTGCTAGACCAGTGCTGTGAAGGCAAATAAGGAAAGGTTAAATATTAGTTCATGTCTTCATAAATATTAATGTCCTAATTTTAAAATATGAAAAGTAAAGAAGGAGAAAAGCATGACTGATGGCCCATCAGAGGCTTCCCCTTGTTCCAGAGAAGAAGCTGGGAAGTAAGAATGAGGATGAAGATGATGGAGAGCTTGACAGAGGAACAAGCTCTGAGTCATTTTGTTCTCTATTCGTCACCCAGGCAATGGCGAGCAGCCCACTGCTGGGTCAATGGGATCCTTTATCTGCCCAGGCAGGGCCAGTGCATTCCATCTAGACAGGCATCTTCTCTCAGGAATAATGGGTCAGAGCAGACAAACAAACCATGATTGTTTATCCTTCCAAAATATGGACAAAGAAAGATAGAAAGATACAGCATGTAGATGGAGAGTTTGCAAAGGAAAGACAAATTTCTGCATCCTTTGTTACAAGTTTTTAAAACATATGATCTCAACATTATGTGTTAATGAGCACTTGACTATCAGTATTATTTCCATTCTTCTAATATAACAATAGCTCCAGAACTGTGAGCCTCTGATCTTGGTGGGTCTGTGGCATTATTACTTCAGACAGGAAATCCTCATGGCTATAGACTAAATAATAAATAAATAAATAAAGTGATACATGTACCACTTTCTCAAATGTTTGCAAATGCTTTATAAATAATAAAATATGCATTTATAAAAGCATTACTGAATTCATATCAGCTTTTATATTTATATTTTTGCAATTATTTGACATTAAATAACTACCAGAAAGCAGATTAACTGGAAATCACCATATTTATTTATTTTTCTCTCAATCAACTTGATTCCCATTCTGAGTTCCCATCCCCACAGACAGCCTGGGAATTCAAGCTGTTTTTCTCTGGGTTTCCCTCGCCCACACGAGCTGCTAGTGTTACATCATCAATTCTCATCCATTCTCTCCTGCGATTTTGTCAAGGGTGGAAATCTGCAGTGAGTCTGGGTATCCAGTACTTGGTCTCAGTGGGTACATCTCGCAGCTGAGAGCTGGCACCTGCCAGGACCGGGACCACAGAACTCCTTCTACTCTAAGCTTCAAATAAGAAGGAAGTAAAATATATAAGGGAACAAACATTTCTATCAACCATCCTACCATTGTCTTGTATCAGTCAGGGTCTGACTAGGAGACAGATCAAGAGAGCCCTAAAGAATACCCAAGGAAAGGAGGAGACCCCCAAAGAACAAACTTGGAAAGGAGGTAACCCACCTCCTCAAGGCTGGGAATCAGATATCGTTGGAAAAGGTGCGGTTGCGGCCCACTACACTGAAGAAATTCTCGGGGCTGACCTGAGCCAGAGCTGGTCCACAGCATCTGGGCAAAGGTTGGAGGGCAGGGTAATGTGGGCTGGGACTGCGACATTGGGAGCCTCCCCCTGGGGAACCACAGCTCAGACTGGCAAGCAGGAAACACCCCACCAGGGTGTAAGAGGCTCAAGGCTGAGAAGCCAAGCTCCAGAGTGCCTGTTAGGGTGACTGCCACTGAAACTCAGCGGGGTGAGCACCAGTGGATGTCCCCTACTCGGGCCCCTGCTGCCTCAGTAGAATAAAAAGCACACACCGTACGCAGAACCAGGAAGTGATGCCCATCCCCTTACTGTTGGTCTAGCACCCTCTACTGCCTGAGCTTCACAACGTGCCAGCTGCAAAGGGGGAGGGATGCTTACAAGGTCCAGCTCCACTGTTACACAGCAGCCAATGACAAATGGATTTAGTGCTGCAAGGAAATAAAGAGGCAAGTACAACACATATAAAGAGCCCAAAAAATGTTTTATGCTACAACCAGGACCTCATGTTCACATGTTTGGGAACTCATGATAACATTAAATAGTAGTTGCCTTACATCCTGTTACCCATTTCTAAAGCCAGGGTTCCATCTCTGGTGGACGTCATCTCTGCAGTCACAGTGCCCACCTTCCTAGAAAGACCTAGAGTGGAGACACCTGCTTTCTTTTCCAGGACCCAGTCCCCATCTCACCCTTTCCCCGGAGGCCAGCCTTGTCTCCTCACACCCAAGAACCCAACACATCTAACAAATCTCCAGCGTCTTCAAAGCCTCTTTGAGAATTAAAAGGCAAAGACTACAAAAATTCGTATATATCCCACAATCAAATTTTCAGTGACATTTTTATCAAAACCCTTTTCTGGTACAGCTGCATATATAAATATAATTTCTAAAAGTAGCTCACATGCTAGAGATATGCTTCTTTGACAAGAAATAAAATCGAATTATGTTGAATGGCTGCAGCCATCCACAAAGAACACATTTCATTATTACATATTACACACTTACCTATCCAAATATATGAAGTTAGTTCTAACAGAAATAAAGTAAATTTTGGCACTTTTTATAATTTGATATTAAAATCTTCACTGAACCGCAAAATGCTTATAAATTTTCTTGAGAGAAATAAATACATAATGAGAAAGAAATCATTATTTGCAAACAACACAATCCTATACCATGAAAAGTAAAAATTCAGATTAAGAAAAGTAGAATTAATGACAATGTTCAATGAAGTGATAAGAAATGATAAAAATACCTGAACAACTTAGCAAAAAATATAAAATAGGATGAAAAATGTACCCCATTATGAACATATCAACAATGGTGTATATTTAGGAATAAATAATAAAGAATTTCTATACCTTTCTGAAGAATAACTAATGTGCAAAGAACATAATCAAAGACCTTATTGTAAGATGATAGTGCTTAGCTCAGTGCCCAACACATAGTAGGCTTTCAAAAATATTTACTGAATGGACTAGAATTGAAAAACCTAACACATTTTGGCAAACTGACTTTGGCTCATCCAATCACATTTGAAAATAAACACAGTTATATGTCAAGTCAACTGAACTTTATCCTCAAGATTCTATGCTTGACAATTTTGTTATCAACCAGCTTTGTTTGGTTAGAGAGAACTGCCCACAGCATGTGATTGGAATGGCACATTTGGTAATATTCAGAGAGGTGTATCCAGGGAATGTCCCTGCAATACCCAGGAAGGCTAGGCAGAGCCTGGGCAGAGTGATATGAGTAGGTGGGGAGGTAGGAAGACAGGAATCTTTGCTAACCTAGCAAGGGACCAAAATTAGTGAGGATTATGGAAACTGATCGAAAGCCCATCAAATCAACAACTCACGCACACACATACACACACACACATGCACACACACACATGCAGCAGGATAAGAGGAACGAGATGCTTGTCATCAGGACCAAAAAGTGCATCCAGACAAGACTGCAGCAGTGGGCAGTTAGAATATGGGAAAAACTCAAGCTCCCTCAAATCACTACCCATCTCGAGGTCACATCACTTATAAGAACTCCAAGCTGCACTGGTTCTGGCCTACGCTTGTCAACTGGAGGACCCACACCCCCACTCCTCAAAATTGGCATCCCCTCTAGCACCTTGCATCTCCACCATGTGCCAGGGTGCCCTGCCCCCAGCTGCATTTGGCTCTCAGGGAGCCAAGCTCTTCTGAGTTGAAATGAAGCAGGATGCCTCACCACCCACTTGACTTGCATGTGGGTGAGGTTACTAGAGGGATTCCCTGGTTCTCCATGTCCACAGAGATTATAGGTAGATTATTAATAGAGATTATAGCTTCCAGGACCAGGACATGTAACCAGGGAGATAAATCACAACACGCACGCTGGAACCTGGAAGAACTTCTCTCCAGTGTTGGGGACCTTACAGCCCTGCCTGCCCTTCTGCAGACTCAGGCGCCTCTCCCACGGTCGGCTTTCCAATGTGCCCCAACTCCAGCATGGTCACAGTTCACATCCTATCCCAGGAGGCTTGTTACTGGGAGAATTGTGAAGATGGAGTCGAAAAGACTGGCCTCCTTCCCCCACCCCACCGCACTGTCAGCATCAGCAGCCCTCTTCCAAGTTTTCTGATGCATAAAATAAATCTTGTGTAAAGTACTACACCAGTGCAGCTGTGAGACAAGCCCCCAGCCTTACGCCCTTCCAACTGGATGGCCATCCCAGGCCCATCCTCTGTAAGGTTCCGGCATCTCTGCCTGCATGGATTCCCACCCTTACCCCCACAGAGAGGCTTCAGTGGAGACTGTCCAACTCAGGTGATAGATTTGGAGGAGCACATTCAACTCCTCACAGAGTGGAACCGGGACCCTCAAGCACCCACAGCCTCTGTCCCACCGTCCTTCCTACTGCTGACGAGCAGGGAAACAGGGGCCTCCCAAACCAACCCCTTCCTCATGCCGTTTCTAAGGTGAACTTTACAATAATAAGAACTCTGTGGTAATAAAGAACCAGAGAACAATGAATATTTAAAGTGTAAGGATTTTAGAAGAGTTGCCCGAACCTGAAATCCACTTGGCATGTCAGAGATGTGCCCTCAATTTACAGCAAGTGGAAGTAGGATGAAGGGTTGGTTGTCTGGCTGTGATCCCAAATTAGGACCTGAATTATTTGGAGCAGTTTTTGGTTGAATCTGAGGGAGTTTGGGTTGGTTCATTCATTTTTTTAGGGAGTGGGTTTGTGGGTTCATTGGTCAGTGGGCATTTTAAATCATGGACACTAGTTTAGTTTTGACAGAGCAAGTTTGCCCATGAGCGCTGCCTTAATAAAGCCAACTCAGGAACTCAAGTCTCAGAGACCAGAAGGGAATAAAAGTATCCAGTCATCCCTCAGTCTTCCAGCACAGATATTAAGTCTCAGGGCAACTTTGAACTCATGTTTATGCTTAGGCCAACCTGCGAGGCAGTCATCTGAACCTGCAATATTCCCAGCATCATCCCTAGCCTCCACTGGCCACGGGTCCCACTGACTGATTCAGTCTTGTGGTCAGATTGTTCCTGGTGTTCAATATCTACCCCTCCTGCTGGCAGTTTTAACCACGATTTCTTATTCCCCTATTTTTGACTAATTAGAACAATCAAAGGTTCTCCCTTCCAAACCTGAGCCACAGGTCATTGAGTAAGCATCACGCTGGTTTGAGTCCTTATCATAAGCTTTCCATATTCCTCTTTTTTTTCCCCAAACTCCAGGTCAAACTCCACAGTCCTCTCTACTTTCTGCAACATGTGATTTTTTAAAATATAGCAAAAAGAAAGTCTGAATAGCTGGGGCTATTCAGCTGGGACCCAGCAAGAACCAAAGAAGTAGAATAACAAAACATGTTCTGCTATTTAGCCTGAGTCTGTTACCATGTCCTAATGTGGCATTTGCCTTTTGTAGCATTTCAATAGTATCATTGACTTACTTTCCTTAGGAACCAATTTGATACATCCATTACAGCCAATTCCAGTCCCCACTTCCTTTCTTACCCAGTCTCTCTCTCTATGAACCATCTGTCCAAAGCCAGTTTTCTATAATGGCATGTTTGATGGGACCACTGTTCACAGATAATTTATCCAATTGTTCTTTATTAACTCTTGTTTGATTGCTGACACACATTTTCTCCTACTTGTCAAGATAGGTAATATATTTTTCATTCCACTTTTACATATTAATAAATATTGCTATTTGCCATATTATTTGGCTCCTTGATGGATTTTTTTTCAGATATTCTCACTTGACATCCAGATAATGCCCAATAATAAGAGCAAATTTTTAAATAGCATCTACTATATTCCAGGCACTGTTCTAAGCACTGTATAGTTATTAACCCATTAAATCCCCCAACAACCCTAAGAATTACATTCTACAGATGAAGAGGCTGAAGCACAGAGAAGTAACTCACCCAGTGTCACACAGCTAATAGTGCTGAGCCCATAACAAGTATTTGTTCCTCAGCATCCAATGGTAACATTTCACATTGTTTTTGTACATGCTTAATTATCCTCCAATTCTTGTTTCTCTCTTTTCTAAAACAAGAAGAAAAGATCATACAAAATCATCATGAGCACAGTCAAATGGAACCAGTCATCCCCTTTGGACTTACTGATTAATTGGGCTGGTTGTACCTCTGCTCTTCCAAGAGAACAAGTAATTCCCTTGGAGAGAAATGACTACGATACATTCGCTTTTCCAGACCATGAGGCTGCTGTTGAACTCATCAACATTTAAGAGATTTTTTTTTATCCAAATTCTATATCTCAGCACAGCAAACTTCTCACAAACTGCCTCCAGTTCCCTGTGCCTGTTATTGTCTCTGACCCCTCCCCTAGCAGGTCACCACCTTCCCATAGCCTCGTACTCACACCTGTGTTCAAGCCACTAGCCCTGAATGCCCTACCCACCCCCAACTTTAGTTTCATTTTCAATTATTTTTTACTTTTCTCAAAGTTATACATGTATATAATTTTAAAAGAAATATAGTTCTATGAAGTTTCCAATAAAGAAAAACAGCAGCTTGCTACTCCATCTTTCCCACCAAAGCCTTAACTACTTTCATCTCTTTTAACTGTGTCTCCTCCATGTTTCTAAACAATGTTTGTTAAATAAATTAGGATTATGTTCATTTGAAAGTAACAGAGAAACTTTCTACAATGACTTAAACAAGTAAGGAGTCTATTTATTTCACACAAAAAGAGGCCCACACATGGACATGAGTCTCAACAGGTTCTTCAGAAATCAAAGTCCTTCAGCTTCTCTGTTCCACCATTCTTGTTCGTGACACTCATCCACATGGTCACAGTATGGCTGCTGAACCTCCAAGGACTGTGCCCACATTCCAGGAAGAAAGAATGGGGAAGGACAAGATATCACTCCTAGTAAGAGTTTGCCTCTTACTGGAAAAGGAATATCCTCTGAAGAACTTCTGCCTATGACTTCCTTAGTCTTTTCAAAGTTTTCCGTTATTGGTGTTAGGGAGGAAGAGGAGTTCTCTGCTGCTTCTTGCAGTGTCTCTATTTGCTCCAAGTTCCTTTGTCCTATTTGTTTTGTCTTTGTCATGTGCTTGTTATTGATCTGTCTTTAGTGTTGGAAGCTTTCCCTAAGTTTTATGATCTTTGCGTACTCGTTCATTTTTAAGAGTAAAGTGGTTGGAATTTCTGTGTTCACAGGCAGGACTTGTGGACAGGGGGCTTCACTGCAAGGAAATCGAGGTGTTGTTTTCATCAAACACACATAGCTGTTAGTATCTGAAGGTCTTTTATCTTGGGTATATGAGCTTGGCTGCCAGCATCCTGACCATGAGTGGAGAAGGTTCTAGGGAGTCTCACTATCCAGCACGTAGCCTTCAGCCTTAACTGTATGTAGCTGGTGTCCCTGAGTCCAAAGTGCATGTGGTCTGACATCTTCAGAGAGTAGTCGTACAGTCTTCTGCTAGGGGAGAAAAAGGATAGCTGCCTAATGGCAAGGTGTGGGGAGGGAACCTAATTCCTCCTCTTTTTGTCCTCCCATCCCAGCCCCAGCTTCCCCTTTAGAGAGGTTCTGGGGTCCTGCTGCCCGGAGCAGCGGCATCCTGGGCTTCCTCTCCGCCTGCTTAGGTTTCTGGTGTATGTGCTTCACTTGGTCAAGTCTCACACATCCACATGGTTTTTGGCTTTCAGAATTTATCATCTCTACTACTGTTTACTTGTTTATAATTTTTTAAAAATATTAAAATCACTACATGGTTGTTTGAATAGAGATTCCAGAGAAAGCAGAGGTCAATCCACCAAGTTTATCCAGAAATAAGCTTTTAGTATCATGAATGCAGTCATCCCTCAAGGCAAGTTCAAATGTCTGTTTGTCTGTAAGGCCGTCCTGGCTTCCCCTCCATTTTCCCCAGCTGATAAGTCAACCCCTTCCTCTCATGTCCCCCCACGCTCTGCACTGACTGCTCTCTCATGCTTACGCACCACACCATGATGAGAGGCGGCCATGTTCACTCTCCCACCTGACACTGGTTAATGGCCATCCTGCATTCCCACCTCCTGGCCCTGTGCTTGACCCAAGTAAGGTCTTACCATTTTTTGACAAATTCATGAAATTTGATTATTTCACAATCTCCTTGGGAACTGAAATGAACCCTGGCCCCCATATGCAGAGGGCAGGAGAGATCAAAAAAAAGAAGCAGATCACTCCAGATTGGCAGGTGGCAGGTTTAATAAGCAAGAGAACTTACATACAAGGCTCGTCTTAGGCAACTGCAAGATGAGTAAATCTGCACACCCACCCGCCAAATCTTAAGTTTATATAGAGGCCTTAATTGGATTCAGTCATGTATACCATCCGGATGGTGTCAACACCACATGGCTGTCTCAAGGCTACGTCCCTGGTGCAGCTTTTGGGAGTGGGAAAGGCACGCAGAACCCACATTCCAAGGACCAGTGAGGGGTGAGAAGCCTCTAATTGTTGGGGTCCAGCTCACAGGTCAACCAGCAATCATGTCCTCCCAATGACCTCCCCCACTGTGATATTAAAGATAATGGACTAGGAGGCAAATTCTTAACCAGCTATAGTGTTGAAATAGTTATCATCACCTTGTTTGTGTGTCTTAGTCGACTCAGCTGCTCTAACAAAATACCCATAGATGGGGTAAACATAGACATTTGTTTCTAACAGCTCTGGAGGCTGGGAAGCCCAAGATCAAGGTGCCAGCAGACTCCGCTCTCGGCGAGGGCAGTGTTCCTGGTCTGCAGACATCAGGTTCTCACTGTGTGTTCACACTGGGTGGGGTGGAGGGGAGCTGCATCAGGCTCTGGTCTCTCCCTCTTCTTTCAAGGACACTAACCCCATCACTGAGGACCCCATTCTCAGGATCTCATCTAAACCTAATTACCCCCAAAGGCCCCACATGTGGTAAGGGCCTCAACATGTGTAAGGCTTCAACATGTGGATTTGGAAAGGGAGGGTCTGGGGAGAGGAGAGGCAAACATTCAGTGTATAACAGTGTGTTTTCCTGCTTGAAGCCAGGGCTCGATAGCTAGTGCTCACTCCGCTGTCAGTCTCCCTAAGCAGTGAAAGTATTCCTCCCACACTGGGATGGAAGGTGAACAGTGTGCTGACTGGGAAGGGGAACTCCATGATCGGGACAGTAGTGAATACCTTTGGGCCACACTGTCTCAAGTACACCGTGGGAAATATTCTGGTGTCAGAGGCAGTTCAGCCACTAAGATGGTCAGTCGTTTGTATTTTTCAATGGCTTTCTGTGCCGTAAAGTAAAACTGTTCACTCTTATTCAGTAAATTTGCACTTAGCCTAAATTATAGTCATTTAATTAAAGTGTTAGCATGCTTAAAATTCTTACTAGAAATGTTCAGTCATGAGAAGTTTTTAATAACTATTTTGATAGCATACTAATGTTGTGGGAGGCCCTATTTTACAGAAGTAATACATGCAAAAGGCAAACGTGGATGTGTGTCAGTGATCAAGGTAGACATGAATCCACATGCCTTGCCTCTCAATCTGGCTTCCTTGCTGGGTTGGCATGGGGTACAAAGGTATTCCAGGATCTACATGTGCTTTGTTTAGCAATAGCACCGGTAAGACACTACAAGAGGCCCAAAATAGTCACAGATGCTAAGCCCCACATCACCAAAATGAGACCTGACTTAATTACAGTCCTGGCTCTTCTAGAAACAGAACCTTACAACCATCATGAAGAATCACCAGATCAGCATTAGTTAGTAACCTGCCTGGTAGACCCTTGATACTTGTTAACTTCATACATTGTTAAAAAAGTTACAATCAGAAATACATATATATAAAAGAATAGAAATAGAATGTATAATTTCCACATCAGTAAAGAAACAAAAGATAAACTATTAAAAAGAAGAAGAAATGAAATAGAAGGAAAAAAGCTTTTTTTTTTCAGCAGAATGAAGTAAAGGAAAAAGCAGGTATCAAAGAAAAACATAGTAGATTCAAAATGAAATGATAATAGTCCAAATGCATAGTAACTAAAATAAATATAAACATATTTTGACTTATCAATTAAAAGACAGAAAATCCCAGATTTTTTCTTTATTTTTACAATAGGCTTTCATTCTAATAAAGCCAGTTTAGTAGTACTCATTTAGTCAAATAGAATTAAGGGAAAAAACATTAATGAAGATGAAGAGGGAGATTACTTAATAATAAAGGGAAAAAATATCCAATAAGATACAAAAGTATGAATTTGCCTTACCTAACAAAATAACCTTGAAATAAGTATATATATCAAAAATCACCAGAATTAAAAGGAGGAATGGACAAATCCATACTTATAAGGAGGCTTTTTTTAACACATCTCCATCAGAAACTGTTACATTAAGCATAATAAGAGCACAAATGATTCAACAAAAGCAATCAAATAGCTTGATATACATCACAGTAAACATACACAATCTTTAAGGAAAACAGAGAAATTCTCAACAACACACCAAAATATTTGTGTAAGAAAACCGGTTCTGTGATCACAATGCAATAAAATTAGAAACAATAACAGATGTTTTAATTGAAAAATTTTAAATATCTTTGGAAATTAAATTTTCTTTAAAAAATCTGTGGGTTAAGGACAAACTGACATGAAAGTTGCAAAATCTGTAGAGTGAACAATAAAAGCACTACCTATCCACATTTATTGGCTGCACCTCAAACAGGAAGGATATTTTAGAAAACAAAAAAGCAAAAACGAATGAGATAAATATTAAAAGTCAAGAAGGTACAAAAACCAGAGAAGTCACAAAATAGAAAAAAAATATTTGAAAATCATATCTGATAAGGAATTTCTGTCATAAAGGACTCTTAACAGTCAATAACAAGAAAACAGCTCAATTATAAAAAAAATTTTTTTAACTTGGGCAAGTTTTGAACAATCATTTTACCAAAGAAAGCATAAAGATAGCAAATAAGCATATGGAAAGATGCTCAACATATTGAGTCACTAGGTAAATGATAATTAGAGGCAAAATGAGATGCCACTGTTACTAAAGTGATTGGCCATACAAGTGTTGATGATTCGTGGAGCAACTAACCAGTGGGAAGTTCTTTAAAAGTCAAGTAACCATCTACCATAAGACCCAGACATTCCACTCCTAGGTATTTATTTACCCAAGAAAAATGAAAACATATGTTCATACAAAACTTGTATGTGAATGTTGTTATCAGCTTTATTTGTAATAGCTAAAATCTGGGAACAATCCAAATGGCCATCTGAGACTGGACTGACAAATTATGGTATTCCCTACAATGGAATACTGCTCAGTAGTAAAAAGGAATTAACTCTTGAAATTCATAACTTGGGGGAATCTCAAAATGATCTATTATGCTAAGTGAAATGAATTCTACAAAGAAGAGTACAGTCTGTGTGATGCCATTGATATGTAGTCCAAGGAAATGCTTACTCATCTATAACAATGGAAAGCAGATCAGTGGTTACCTGAGAATGGGGAGCGGGGAAGGGAAAGAGGAGATTTCCAAGGGTCACAGTGAAATCTTGGGGGGCTTGGTATGATCATTGTCTTGAGTGTAGTGATGGTTTCAAGAGTGTGTAAGTAAACCTAAATATATGCAGTGTATTGTATGTTAATTATACTTCAATAAAATCTGTTTTAAAAACAGTTTGGTGCAGGAATTAATAAAAAGATCAATGAATCAGAATAGAGAGACCCAAAATTGACCTGTGTATATGTGGAAACTTGGTGTATGATAAAGGTGGCATTACAACCGATGGAGAAATGATGAACCATCCAATAGTCTTAAGGCCAATGACTTTCCATATTGAAAAGTTAAATTAGATGCATACCTGTCAAAATCAATACCAGACTGATCAAAGACTCCAACGTAGAAAGAAGAAAAATGTCTTACAATTATTAGTAAAAAGCCTACGAGAATATATTTATGACTTCAGGGTAAGTAAGGATCTCCAAAACATGACACAAAAGCCATAAACAGAATTAAAAGAGAACCCACAGACTGGGAAAAGGTCTTTGCCTACATAGAACAAAATAAGGATTAATATCCAAATACGCTTTTTCAAAACTTGGGAATCAACAAGGAAAGGCAAACACCCAATAAAAACATGTAAAGGCAATGACCAAGGTAATCCTCTGAGGAAGGAATCTGAACAGCCAACAGATTAAAAAAGCTCAGCTTCACTAGTAATTAGGACAGTCGAAATCAAAATGAGGAAAAAGTACTTTTCACCCGTAAGACTAGCAAAATTTTAAGACATGAAAATATAAAGAGTTGGAACGGATATGGAAAAATTCTTCTACAATCCTGGGTAAATTTTGAACAATTGCATCTAAGACAAGTAGGCACTACTTAACGATTTTAAAATACGTTTTCCTCAGAACCCAGCAGTTTCATCTGGGGTTGGGGCAGGGGAGTAATGGCAGTCCAGTCAGTCTGTGCCCCCTGTGTTCCCTGAAACATCTAAACTGTCTCACAAGCCCACACTCCAGGTAACTCATCTTGCCCGCATGCTGAGGAGGTGGGGCCGAATGGGGTCACTCAGCAGAGGAGCAGGGAAAGGCCGCTTTGTGATGGCCCCACATCTATTCGCTCATCTGCATTGCCTCTGTGGGATTTTTCCTGCCACACTCTGCCCCTCTCAGCGGCTGCCGCCACCAAACTGCTCAGCCCCGTCAGACAACTGTGAGTCTGAGCCCAGGGTCCTGGCAGCCGGCCTGGGCCTCCCGGCAGCCCCGGCGAAAGGAGGGGAGGGCATTGCACCCTCCCCGGCGACCTGAGCAGCCTCCCCGCGAGGAAATAAGCACTGCCGCTCTTCCCGTCTGCAGAACACAGCGAGGCAGCTTCGTCTGTGCAGGTAGCAGGCCTGCGGGTCTGTGGGCAGAGGACCTCGCCGGCCCCCCTCGTTCAGGCTGGACGTGGAGACGTTTCCTGGCCAGCCAGTGGGCCGGACGGGCGCGCACTCGTCACCCGGAGCCCTCGGTGGGGCTTCATGTGGGTGTGGGGTGGACAGGGGGCCCACAGCTCTGACCTCACCGGGGCCCATCATGCCACCTGAGCTAACCAGGCCCGGGCAGTCCCCTATTTCAGGAAGAGGGGTGGCAACACTGTCATCACCCTGTGATTCACAACACAAAGTCACACGTCCATGTGCACCCACCACCGCCAAACAGACAGTCTTTAAATGCTTGCTTGATGTTGACTTATTAAGGCCAGTGCTTACTGACTGATTCTCTCCTGATAACCACGTATGCATAAACAGGCTCATTACTGATTCAGCCCCGCAGGCCCCCACAGAGCTGGTGGTTGGGGGAAAGAAACTGGCATGCTTCCCACTTTTCTGCGGCTCCCTCTTCCGTTTCCTTTGGGTCTTTCAGGATTAGATAACTCCAATAGGTAAATCAGGATAATAGACCTGGTTCCCAGCCAACAGAATGATGCATTCATCGGCCTTTCCTCCAGCCTTGACTTTGAGGTGATAGCCTGGAAGCACCCCCATATCGCTAAACACAGTGACGCTTGGTGTGTCCAGGGCCACTGCTTCAGCCCCTTCCACTGCCTCGACCGGGGCACTTCCCACCTAGTAGGCAGGGCTGCTATGCCCCCAGTTACGAAGGACTCACATGCCCTTAGAATGACCCCAGTCTGGGGTTCATCCCAGCAATGGGGTAGTGACGTCTGTGAATCAGATTCCTGCCAGGCCCACCTGCCCATCACTCAACTCTAAATTCAGATAAGCCTTCCGGCATGGCCAGCTCACACTCCAATGCGCGAGGGTCCTCTGTTGAAACAGATTAGAAGACTTCCATTTTAACAATTCTGCTGTGTGTTACATTCAGTTCAGCCTGTCCCAGTAGCTGAATTTCTTCATTAACTCTTAATTCGATCAGCATATTGAAATCAGAATAATTCCCACCTGCCTATTCCACATATTCCCTGTATGGTGTGTCATGCCCTGGCCTGCTTTCTAACTTCTAGAGCTGGGGCCACATACCCCCACCAGTATCTGCAGCCCTATAATGAACCCGTTGGGGGGGAAGGCAGGAGCTCTATGTCATATCCCATCCACTCCATATGAAGTCAGTTCTTGCTTATCGTTGGTATCCACAGGTTTCTGAAATTGAGACCCAGTCTTCACATCTAAGATGTCCTATGTGCCACTACCTTGTGTCCCCAGCACTTTCAGGGACCAAATTCCTCACCCAGCACCCTGGTTCTCCCAGCCACCATGATGGGATTTTTTTCTCTGAAACCCCACCCCATGAGATTAGGTTTTTAACATCTCTGCCCAGTCCTTGACTCACCCTGTGAAAAACCTGGATGTTGGGTTGGGTTTGTACCTTTTACTAAGGAGAGGTATTCTTGTCACATGTATCTTTTCTCCTTTCCTTCCCCTTCCATTATGGATGACCTCTGTCTAGTATTGCAGCAGGAGGCTTTGAGGGACTGGTGCCAGCTCCACGGATGGACCCTAACTGGTCTCTACTAAGAGGCCTGGCCTGCACCCTACACCTAAGCACTCAGTGAACAGACTGGTTCACTGACAGGCATGAGGCTCAATTCAAACCAATGGGCACGTAAGTTTGGGTTTCCAGGTTTCTTGCTCTCCGGAAACTGTGGGACACCAGACGCCCCTCCTGCTGGGTATGAACAGACAAGCATGAAACCCTGACTGAATTGCAGTCAAACCTCAACTACTCAAAAAAGGAGCTTTTGCATGAAGCTGGGTTGCGGATGTCGACAGAAACCTCCGGGATGATTGAGCACACACTGAGGCGCTGGGTCAACCAGGCCTGAAGCCATTCAGTGTCTCTTTAGTTGAGCCAGTGTGAGTTGGACTCTTTTTCTTGCCACTGAAACACCCTAACCGATCCACTCCCAACCTGGACCAGCGTCAGCCTCACAGCTCAATACTCTTGTCACCATATGTTCAATGGAGGGCACACATTTGTCTATATATTCATATAAACACCTTGACAAACATAAAATGAAAATTGAAACTTCTAACATGATTTTTCTGTATTTGTATTCTCTACAATGTGTCAACAAATTAAACATTTATATACACAATAATTATTGTGTAACTGCAAGTAGACACGCACATGCACAAATACAGCCTACTTGGCATAATTTTAACTAGGGAGGAAAAAAAATCAGTGTTTCATGTCATGAATAATGACACTTTACCACAATTACTTTAATGGCATCACCCCGTGGCAGCAGAATGTAAATACTTTGGGGTAAAGTTTCAGGACAGGATTTTAAAAGCCATCCTAATAATCATTAGGACTCTAATAAAAACAATGAACAAAACTGTGATAAATAGGCATGACACTGAGGCTATCACAATGGCAAATTCCATATGAATACATATGTCTATTAGCTATGCTACACTATGGCCAGCCCTACGTAATGCCAAACATCTGGTTCAAAGATAAAAATAATGAAATAACAATGGGTGTGTCTAAATAGTCATGGATTTAGAATATGAAATAGAATTTCACATGTTAAAATTTTTATTCTATGGTCTAACTGTAATACAATTTTTCTCAAAGTCAGAGTTAAATTTCAAAACTAAATTTTAACATTTTGCTAATTAAGAGCTAACAGTATTTTGTTTGTAAACCACTTGTATTGCTCTATAAATAGAACTACAAAATAAAACATGAAATTGACTTTGAAATCCCTACACTTTCTGTGACTATGGTCATCTAAGCATTGATGCTCTCATACATCTCAGGATGTAGATTCTCTACCTCTCAAGATTCCACAGTAATTTCACAATTTGATTTTGAAACAAATATATTTAAAATGCTCACAGATGTTAAGGGTTCAAAAACTCAAATTTAAGACACATACATTCTTTGGCAGTAGCAAAGTATATTAAGTATTTTTTTAAGAATTCACAGAATACTTCAGAAAACATTTGTGTAAAGTCAAGAAAAAAGTAATGACATGGTAACTGAAGTCTGCCTCAGGACAATTACAAAAAGCTGAAAACATCATTAATCTGCTTATTAATCTGTTTAATCTAAACAAACACCAGTAAGTTTTAGATAAACTATTTAATGGCTAGTCTGAAATATAAAAAATGTTAAACATCATCTCCAAATAAAAATTTTAAATATTTGACTTAAGTGGAAAACAAAAAGCAATAGTCTTGGTATTTGCCCAAGACATGCATTCTTATATTCTCCTATTTATTTACTAGAACAACATAGCACCTTTCATCTCAAGAATTCCATCTTAACATTAAAATCTTGAAAATAACCAGAGGTAAACATACTTTGAGATTCCCCTCAAAGGTCTCTACAAGAGACAGTGTGCCTTTTATAATTTAAGGACCAGCTTAAAATAAACAATTATATTTAAAGGATAATTCCTCTTGCCTTTCCTTCCTCCTTCCTTCCTTCCCTCTTTCTCTGTCTCACACACACACACAAAGAAAAAATACCAAATTGATTATTTGGGTCTGAATAAATCAGCAGTAAGTAACTATTTAGCCTAATGCTGTTAAGAACAACTTCCTGATATATTTTTTTTTGGAGAACTCTTAAGTTTTTCTGTGCAAATTAATAAATTATTCTTTTTATTCATTTCAGTAGAAATTCAAGACAAAAATTTTTAACTCAAGCGCTCTCTGGGCTATTTGGATATCCACTTTATATCTGAGAATGGCGAGATGATTTCATCTGCAGTTTGAATTGATTACATGGTCATCAGGTTTAGGCTTGGAGAGCTAAGCAGAAACGGATTTAACAGATAAATGAAGGATTTTTAACCCAGGAATGGTAAAAGGTAAATTGCACTGCAGATGACCAAAGGAATATATATTTTGTAATATTCTGAGTGAGTTGTGTTAGGGGAGCTGCACCGCCTCAGGGTGACTGTGTGAAAGCCTGCCCAGGAAAACACAGCGGGGAGAAGCAGCCGGAGGAATGTCCACATGCAGGGGTGAAATTCAGTTTCACTGATGCTGTTCACTTGAATCATATTGGTTTCATACTTGCCTTTGTATTAACTGATATGTTCCTTTGGCTTTATACTTGTATAAGATCTGTAAAAATAGATTTTATATAGGTTTCTATTTTTACACATTGATATTAAATATAGTAAAAATGATTTGTTTAAAAAAAACTGAATCTCCTGGATTCTTTCATTTACAAACAAAAATGGGTTTTCTCATCATCTCTTACCATTCCTCTGATATCTTGTTGTGTGACTTTCTGACAAACTGGCAGAGGAAATGTTTCAGACAGTTGCTGATCATGACAAAAGCTGTGCCCCATCACCCAAATCTTGCTGGCATAAAATGCAGTCATGCAATGTATTCTTAAATAGGTTTTCACCCAACAGTATAATTGTCTATGGCTCTGTGAATACAGGCCTCATAATGCGGAGCCCTAGCATTATGGCAGTAAAATTATAAAAACTGCCACACTGATTCAGTGCATTTGTTCAGTCAACCAATACCTATTCAGTACTCAGGACAGTGTAGGGGCTCTGGGGATACAATGCTGATATTGAAAACAGCCCCACGGCCTCTGCCTTCTCGGAGAACATGGTCTAGTGGAGGAAATCGCTGCTAACCAACCACCCTAGCCACCCTTGGATGGGATCCAAAGTCATTGGTGCTTCAGGAAGTTTCAGATACCCACTCGGCTTCCATCACCCCAACATTCTGTGGAGATGGGGCCTCTGCTTTGATCTGGAAGTTGATGAAGACTAGCGTTTTGGCTGTCTACACAAAGAACACAACCTTGGAAGTCACACAAATCATAACTTTCATAACGTGAAAACCTGCCAGCAGTGCAGGGACATAGCTGACCTGATATTCAGGAAACAACTTCCTGGTGGCCTACAGGAGGAAGAGGAGGAAGCGAGGAAGGAAAAAGGGAGAGAGGAAAGCGAGAGGGAGGGAGGAAGAGGGAAAAAGGAGGGAAGAAAGAAAAAGAGGAAGAGAGAGGAAGAAGAAAACTGTGAGACGCAAGCTGAAGGGCACAGCTGGTGCCCAGTGGCCCCCGTCTCATCCAGAGCACAGCCGCTGCTCTCCCAGAGGCCCGCAGGCCTGAGTGATGACTCCCCCACGCTCACCACCGGCTTCTAACCCCCTTGCTCTTCAGCCCCGTGGTTCCCCAGGCTATTCGCGGGACACGCCAGGAGCTCACTCCTGCACCAAGGCTTTAGTGGGGTGCTCTGCCCCTACATACCTGGGCCCCTCACCCCCATTTCCTGCAAGTGCTTGCTCAAACTCCTCCTCAATGAGGCCCACCAGGACCACATTCTTAAAACATCCCCTCTTCACCCTCTATCCTGCTCTGTTTCCGTAGCACTCTCACCTTCTAATGCATTAAATAATTTACTTATTTTTATGCCTCTTGCCTCCCTCCCCCACCGACAAGCAACTAGAATATAAGCTTCCTGAAGGCAGGGACTGTGTAATGTTCTGTTCGTTGCTCTATCACCAGCAACTAGAATTGCACCTGGCAGTAATATTCAGTCAACAAATACTTGTCAAATAAATAAACAAATGGACATCTTGGCAAATCCCTACCACAACACCACAAAGGACGATTCTAATGTTACCCCTACGTAGGCCAATGTTAGCACACCAATGACAGTTAACAGTTATGCCAAAAAATTTTAATGGTTTTTAAAATATATCTGGAGTACTTACTATGGGCCAGGCATTCTAATAAATGCTGCACATGAATTATTTTTTTAATTGTTGATGCAACTCAGGGGTATTCTCACTCTGTGTTACAGGTGGGGAAACTGAGACTTGAGAGACCTTGTAAACCAACGGTGGTTACACAGGTGTGGGGTGAGGGTCGGGGAGAAGGGCCAGATTGGAGCAGGATTCAAATCAAGAACCTCTGTCTCTGAAGCCCAAGCTCTCAACCCCTGGCTTGCAGTGCTCACCTGCTCAGTCGATGGAGGCCCCCAAAAGGCCAAAGTAATGCCAGGCACACGGACAACAATCCAACGGTCTGCCTAGTCCAACAATGACCTTCAGAGGATCTAGCAAGATCTAGAGAACAGATGAACTGTATTACCTTCTCCCCTAATCACCATCACGTATCAACAAGGAGGAGCAGCAGATGTCATGACAGTGAGGCAGCAAAGCCCTTCACTCATGAAGGATCTCCGCATGATGTACTAAGCAGTCAGGCTTTCTATAAACATCAGTGTGGGTGAAGTGAACATTCCTGTGACTGGGATTCTCACATGGCCCTAGTTGGCTAGCTCACTGCACACGTGTGGGCAATACATTTTTATTGACTCTATATAAAGAGCTCCACCCAGTGCTCTGGGAGGCACGGTGGCACGGCTGCAAGGCTGCAGGAAAGACTGGAGTGGTGGCAGCGCTGAGGACAGAGATTGAGACGGCTGCAGGGGTAGAGAGGCCCAGAGGCAGAGACCGACTTGCTACGTGCAGACTCGCTCTGAGTGGACAAATCATTCACAATAACAAAGTCTGAAACAATCTGACCATCAAAATAAATGACCCATTGAATAAAATAGGACTAAAATAGGAATTCATCAACCCAAACAAATGAGTAAATAATTTGAAGTTTTGATGATAAACATGATATGTAAGTCTCAAAGTACCTCCTCCCAAAAGTCTTATTAATTATAAAAAAGGAAAAGAATATCTTTACAGTGGAGAAGGCTGGCAGACAACACTGTAATCAAGTGGTGGAAGTTAACATCAGTTAACCAGTAATGGCACAAATTGAAACCATGTGCCACATGATAGGATGAAGTGAAAAGAACATGCCATTTCCATGATATTCCTGTAAACATGCACAAATTCAATCTAATATAGGGAAACAGACAATATTGAAGAACATTACAAAATAACACCTGTAATCTCTAAAGTATCAAGGTCATGGAAGACAAGAAAGACCTTGCAACATTCCAAATGAAGGATATCAGGAGACATGGTAACTAAATAAATGGTGATTCTGGACTGGATCTTTTTGCTGTAAGGGCCCCATTGTGACAGTGGGTGGAACTTGAGTAGTATCTGAGGATTACAGGATAGTAAAGTATAATTATTCATTTCCTGGTTTTGAAGGCTTTCTTGTCACTCTTCAGAAGAACGTCCTTGTTTGCAAGAAATATAAATAAAGTACTCGGCCATGATGGGCCATCACACTGGCAACATCCTCCCACAAGACTCTGAAAAGCTAAGGTTCTTGTACTATCACTGCAACTTGTATGTAAACGTGAGATTGTTACAAAATAAAAAGAATTTAAAAGTTTAAAATGAAAAAGATTATCTGTTCTCAAATGAACAAAACAAAAAAGGTCCAGGCAGTGTGCACCCAGGGGAGCCTCCTCTAACACTGTTCCAACACCCTGAACCCACTCTGCTTTGTTCATAAATCCTGTTTTTAGCAATGGAAGGGAGAAAAGCATAGAAATACTGCCATCTCCTGGTCTTACCGCAGGTACACATAGAGTAATAAAAAAATACAATCCTGAGTTTTCCTCTGGACCACCAAGAACAGAGTTTTTTTTTTTTATGAGAACTGGCTATTAAAGGCTGGCAGAAAGGGAGGCGAACAGGCCCTTTCACCTTCAGGCCTGACTAAGAATTAAATCTGAAACTCGAAGCAGATGGCCGATGACTCTGGGTTTCGAATGAGCCCAGGCGTACCCTAGAATGAGGAGTCTAACAGGAAGGGGTACATTTGGAGCTACAATAAAGACACAAAATTCTCCTCCCCACCTCAGCAGCCTCGGAGAAGATGAATTCTCTAGGAAAGAGAAGACATGGGAGAACTGGCCCCAAAGCAGTGTGCCAGGCCAAGACCCAAAGAGAGAGAAGACTGCCAGCGAATCCGAGCCAACTACCCGGCAGCTTCGTGGGAACTGAGCAGAAGCAGCTGCAGCAAGGGGGCTGGATTTCAGCCCAGGGCTCACCTTCCACCTGACAACCTGTAGGGCACCCCTCACTAATCCTATGCAGAGGTCCTGGCTACTGGAAACACTTGCCCTATAGTGGTGCGAACATTCAACTATCTAAAAGTTATTTGTTAATCTTTGAAAAGCATTTCTGCTTGCCTAAACATACTCATACTATAGATCCAGTAATCACGCTCCTCGGTATTTATCCAAATGAGTGAAAAACCTATATCCATACAATGCCTGCACGAAGATGTTCACCGAAGCTTCATCCATAAGCGCCAGAACTTGGAAGCAACCAACATGTCCTTCAGAAGGCACATAGATAAATAAGCTGTGGCCCAGACAATGGAATACTATTCGATGCTAAAAAGAAATGAGCTGTCAAGACATAAAGAGACACGGAGGAACCCAAAATCCATATTGTTAAGTGAAAGCAGCTAATCCGAAAAGGCCTCATCCTGGATGATTCCAACTACATGACACTCTGGAAAAGGCAAAACCGCAGAGGCAGGAAAAAGATCAGTGGTTACCATGGGTTTGGAGGCATGGGATGAACAAGCAGAGCTTATAAGAGGGTTTTTTTAGGGCAGTGAATCTATTCTGTGTGATACCGTAATGATGGGTCCCTGCCATTGTACGTTTGTCTAAACTGAAGAGTGCACACCAAGAGTGAATTCTAATGTAAACTACGGAATTTAAGTGATTCTGACATGTCAGTGCAGGATCACTCGATTGTAACAAGTGTGCCCTCTGGTGGGGGAGGTGGAGAGTGGGGAACATGAGGGGGACAGGAGATAAATGGAAAGTCTCTGCTTTCTGCTCAGTTTTGCTATTAATCTAAAACTGCTCTGAAAAGTGAAGTCTGTTTAAAAAATTCCATCTCTATTTCACCAAAACCATAGTGACAACAGAATTTAACTAAAGTAGTAACAGAGATTGGGCATATAATTGCCCACATCTTTCCAGTATTTAAAGTGTTACAAATTCATGTATTTGGGTTAAATTTTAACCTTCAGGGAAAAAAAGAGAGAACTCCTTAAAAGGATTGAAATATTGATTTCATCTATTTCCTACCTTTGTTTTGAAGTCTATTTTGTCTGATACTAGTACTGCAACCCCTGCTTTCTTCTCTCTGTTGTTTGCCTAAAATATGTTTTTCCATCCCTTGACTTTTAGTCTGTGCATGTCTTTGGGTTTGAGGTGAGTTTCTTGTAAGCAGCATAGAGATGGGTCTTGCTTTTTTATCCATTCTATTACTCTGTGTCTTTTGATTGGTGCATTCAGTCCATTTACATTTAGGGTGACTATTGAAAGATATGTACTTATTGCCATTGCAGGCTTTAGATTTGTGGTTGCCAAAGGTTCAAGGTTAGCTTCTTTAGTATCTTACTGACTAACTTAGCTCAATTATTGAGCTGTTATATACACTGTCTGGAGATTCTTTTCTTCTCTCCCTTCTTATTCCTCCTCCTCCATTCTTTATATGTTGGGTGTTTTATTCTGTGCTCTTTCATGTTTCCTTTAACTGTTTTTAGTGGGTAGTTGATTTTATTTTTTGCCTTTAGTTAGTATTTGGTTGTTCTGCTTTCTTTGCTATGATTTTACTTTCTCTGGTGACATCTGTTTAGTTTCAGGAGTGCTCCCGTCTAGAACAGTCCCTCTAAAATACCCTGTAGAGGTAGTTTGTGGGAGGCGAATTCCCTCACCTTTTGCTTATCTGGGAATTGTTTAATCCCTCCTTCATATTTAAATGATAATTGTGCTGGATACAGTATCCTTGGTTCAAGGCCCTTCTGTTTCATTGCATTAAATATATTATGCCATTCTCTTCTGGCCTGTAAGGTTTCTGTTGAGAAGTCTGATGATAGCCTGATGGGTTTTCCTTTGTAGGTGACCTTTTTCCTCTCTTTAGCTGCCTTTAAAACTCTGTCCTTGTCCTTGATCTTTGCCATTTTAATTATTATGTGTCTTGGTGTTGTCCTTCTTGGGTCCTTTCTGTTGGGAGTTCTGTGTATTTCTGTGGTCTGTTCGATTATTTCCTCCCCCAGTTTGGGGAAGTTTTCAGCAATTATTTCTTCAAAGATACTTTCTATCCCTGTTTCTCTCTCTTCTTCTTCTGGTACACCTATAATACGGATATTGTTCCTTTTGGATTGGTCACACAGTTCTCTTAATATTGTTTCATTCCTGGAGATCCTTTTATCTATCTCTGTATCAGCTTCTATGCGTTCCTGTTCTCTGGTTTCTATTCCATTAATGGCCTCTTGCATCTTATCCATTCTGCTTATAAGTCCTTCCAGAGTTTGTTTCACTTCTGTAATCTCTTCTGGACATCTGTAATCTCCCTCCGGACATCTGTAATCTCTCTCCGGACTTCATCCCTTAGCTCTTGTATATTTCTCTGCATCTCCGTCAGCATGTTTATGATTTTTATTTTGAATTCTTTGTCAGGAAGACTGGTTAGGTCTGTCTCCTTCTCAGGTGTTGTCTCTGTTATCTTGGTCTGCCTGAAATTTTGCCTTTTCATGGCGATAGAGATAGTTTGCAGAGCTGGCACAAGTGATGGCTGGAAGAACTTCCCTTCTTGTTGGTTTGTGGCCTTCCTCTCCTGGGAGAACAGCAACCTCTAGTGGCTTGTGCTGGGCAGCTGCGTGCAGACGGGTCTTCTGATTCTTTCTTTGTCCCAGGGGCGCCAGCTGCAAAGACCCGCTCACAGGTCTTACTGTCCTGTTTCCCTAGTTTCCAGGGCCCCATGCACTGTGTGTCTGCGCTCCAGTGCAGATGGCTGGGGCTGGGTGTTTAGCAGTCCTGGGCTCCCTCTCCCTCCCTGCTCTGACTCCTCTCCTCCCGCCCAGAGCTGGGGTGTGGGGCGCTTGGGTCCCGCTGGGCTGGGACTTGTATCTTACCCCCTTCACGAGGTGCTGGGTTCTCACAGGTGTGGATGTGGTCTGGATGTTGTCCTGTGTCTTCTGGTCTCTCTTTTAGGAAGAGATGTCTTTGTTGTACTTTCAAAAATATATGTGGTTTTGGGAGGAGATTTCCGCTGCTCTACTCATGCCGCCATCTTGGCTCTGCCTATTTCCTACCTTTGTAATCAGGAAATATTCAAGTCCTCTACTCAGTAAAAATACATATATAAACAAAGCTTGTGCTTAGTTTAACACTTCAAAAGGCTGGGAATTCTCCACATTAAAATGCTCCATGTTCTTTAGACAGACCAGGTGCTTTGAGAACATTTTGTATAGTTGTCTTATGGTTAAAGATGGAAATTTACATCCTTTGCCAGATTTCCTGCATCATTAGGACTTGACCTGTTTATAGGAATATTGTGATTCATACAAAGACCCATTACACACTTGGAATACTGAGGTATTGGGGAAGAAAAGAGCTTAGACAGATTAGACACTGCTGTAGACTGACTTGTCCCCCACAGTCCACATGTGGGAGCCCCAGCTCCAAGTGTCAGTGCATCCGGAGACAGGGTCTTCAGAAGGTCCTCAGAGTTCAGTGAGGTTGTAAGGGCAGGGCCCTAACTGGATGAGCCAAGGACTGTGGCCTTCTAAGAAGAAAGAGAGAAAGCTCTCTCCACCATATGAGGTCTCAGTAAGAGGGAGCCTTCTGCCAGGCAGGAAGAGGGCTCTCCCGGAACTTGATCAACTGGCGCTGTGCCCCTTGGACTTCCCGCCTCCAGCACATGAGAGATAAACCTCTGTCCTTTATAAGCCACCCAGTTGAGGTCCTGTTGTTATGGAAGCCCATGCTGACTAAGACCAGCATAGTGTGGACTTGCTGGTGGAAAACTGGTTCCGTGAAGACAGCTGCAGGTCTAAACTACCTGGCTGTGTGTCCCTGTCACTCCAACTGAAATGAACATGAGTCAAGATATTGTAAGTGGTTTTCATTTAGTTTAGGAGGATCACAAACTCTAGAACCAGTAGAGACCGCAGAGAATTTCTAGGCCAGGGAGATTCAAACTGCACTGTGAGGCCCTCCTCAGGGCCTGCCACTTGGAGAGGAGAGTTACTTACTGAGCACCAGCTACATGCCAGACACAGGACCCAGCGATTCAGCTGTGAATGGCACAGCAAGGCCCCTGCCTCCCTGAAGCTCACAGTCAGATGGGGACAGGCACGTAATAAACAAGTAAAGGAATACAAGTACTTACAGACTCACCAGGGGTGGGCATAAATAGTTCAAACAGGATGGTCTGGGAGGGATCTCCAAGGAGGTATGAGCCCCGGAGCACGAGAAGGGAGGGGTGGTGCATGACATCAGAGGAGACAGGAAAAGCAGGGGAGAGCCCGACCATGCAAGGCCCTGCTTGGTAAAGACTGTGGACTTTATTCTAAGAGTAAAGGGATGGCCCGGAAAGTTTGAAGCAGAAGAATGTGCGCTTCCATTATCCTGGCTGCTACAGAGGAACAAGCTGTGGAACAAGAGCAGAGGCTGAGAACCATTCAGGCGCTTGGAGGAAATGCAGGTGAGGGACATGGAGATGGGAAGGCCACACTTTGGAAGGAGGAATGACAAGAGCTGCTGGTGAAGTGGTTAAAGGCAGTGAGAGCAAGAGAAGACTCAAGAGTAGCTGAGGTTCCGGGCTCCAGCCTTTAGGGGCCACCATCGCTGAGGAAAAAGGCCCAGCAGCAAGCAGGCCTGGGGGGCAGCATCACCCAGCGCTCACTTTGGAGAACGTCTGCCCATCTGTCCATCGTCCTGAGTGCCTGACAGCTGCGAGGCCTGGAGAGCAGAGCTGGAGCGAGGATCCGGTGGGGCAGAGTTGGCCAGGGGCATGATCCAGCTCAACTGGCCCAAGCAGGGTGAGTGACTACCTGAAAGCGAACCACTAGCATCTCAGGAATTTTCAGCTCATGTAAGCCGGAAGCCCAGGCAGTAGCTTCAGGCACCACCAGCCTCAGAGAGGGACATAGGGGCTCTGCCTCTCTCCGTGGCTCGACTCTCCCTTCCTCCATTCACAGCCAGTCCTGCAGGCGAGCTCAGCCGTGCTGGACAAGGTGTGATCACCTTGCAGGCCCTCCTGAACAGGAGTCCAAAGGGAGAGGAAAGCCCTCTTCCCACAGCCCATGTGCTGAGGTGTCAGGAAGATTCCCATTGACCCAATTTGGGTGCAGCCTGAACATCATTAACTGGAAGTTCCTCAAAGGTGCAGTCAGGATTGGGCACCACTTGGTTTAAATAAAGGAAAGACATCTAATAGTTTAAAGCAACACAGAGAGGGACGAACTGTCTTAAAACTCTAGTGTTAACACTGAGAAGTGCCTGGTGGTTACCATGGGGGAGGGCTTGGGGCAGGTGAGTGAAACAGGTGAAGGGAATAAAGAGGCACAAAAAAACCCCATCATAATATAAATTAGGGATGAAAGTACAGCATAGGGAATATAGTCAATAGCTCTGTAATATCTATGTTGACACTACAGTAGTTGGGGTGAGTATTTAAGAGTGTTAACCAACAAAACACTATGTTGTATACTTGAAACCAATATAACATTGTATATCAACTATACTTCAATAAAAAATTAAATAAAAGTAAAACTCTAGTCTTAAAAATTTGAGAGAATGCAGATTAGCCCATCTTGGGACAAGGGGCCATCACTAGAGCATGGACCATTCCAAGAGTTTGTGAAGAACATGCCAGGCAGAACCACAAATGTTCACCAGTATTCAACACACACTGGATGTGGCATTGTTCATCAGAGGTGTGGAAAACCCAGAACTTGGTGTGATCAACAGCCAGGGCGTGGGAAGGCACTGTGAGTATCCACTTCAAGGAGTTTGCCTGGGAAGGGAATGCGTGGCAGGAGAACCTGGTCCTAGGAGATCTGAGCTGATGCACGAAGGAAAACAAAGCACAGCCGATGAAGAAAGCCCTGGCAGGGGCATCCCTGAGCAGGAGAAGGTTAGGACGCCTGCATGAGGAAGCGGATCAGAGCACCCTCTGTGCAGAAGCCAGAACTTGCCCCTATTTGGAATAAATATTCCATTTATTCAAAAAAAAAGTCACTTTTAAACTTCCCAAAAATCTCAATTTGCTTACAAGGACCATGTAAGGAATCTCACTCCTTCACTATTGGGTAGCTCAGTCAAAAACATTACAAATTAAGGCCACACCTCCTTTCCCACTTGCTGTCTTTACAGGGAGGGATACATTCACTCTTGGATTATCACAGGCCTACTCATCAAAAGGCTCAACCAATTAAAATAAGCTTTTTAGAAAAAAGTGCTTTACAAACAAGTACATACTTTGGTCCTGGGGAAGCAGTGGAAGGCTATGTTTAAACATGTATGCAGAGAAGTAAATTGAAAACATTGGTGGAATTTCTTTATTACATTAGGAAATTACAGCTTTTTCCTAAATGCAGAAGTTGTTTTCCCCTTTTTATATAAGGTAATAATGTAAGGTATTCTTAAAGAAGGTGCTACTATCGTGGGAAGAACACTGAGCAGGCAGAGGACCCCATGGCCAGTGATGTATGTCTTCGTCCCTGTGTCTGAGTTCTCCGTGCCTTCCCTGAAGGGTGGCTGAATCAGACAAGAGAAATGTTGAGAAGATGCATTAAACAACTGCTATTACCACTGACATGAGAGTGCTTATTACACGCCAGGCACCGCACACATATTAAGGCATCAAAAACTCACAACCCATTCTCATAGCTGCAGAAACCTCAGTGTATCACGTAAAGTTCCAAGGCTGTTAATTGGTGGGCTCTTCACAAAACCTGCATCAGTCTTCTTCCTGACACCGGAGTGGACCCGAACTCCATTTCCCAGCCTTCCTCTCTGTGAGGCACGTTGTCACCGCCAATGAAATTTGCACAGAAGCAGAGGCACCATCTCCAGCCTGGCCCATAAAGCCTCATGCTCGTGGTCCTTAAGCTCGTTCACACCACCGGCTGAAGATGACGAGAGCTGCCTCGGATGGCACTTGTGAAGACAGCAAAGCAGTAAGACCTGGAGAGCCTGGATCTTTGAACCACCACTTGGAAGAAAGCTGCCTGCTAACTGGAAACACCAATGGCAGACTTTGCATGAGGGGAAAAAAATCGATACATTTGAGCCATTATATATGGGGTCTGTTGTCAAAGCAGCAATTTGCTACCCAAATTAATTCAAATTTAGGGCCTTGAAGTGGGTACTATCCCAGGAAAAAACTTAAACTAGGTGACATTGGTTTAGTGGGTGGTAATAAAATTGGTATCAGCAGCTGAGAAGATGGAAAGCCATGTTACTCAGTGGCAAGTCATGTGGTAAAGCAGTTTCCTACAGTTACACCAAAGGCAAGGCCGCTGTGGCTCTGGGAATGCTTGGAAAGGGCCGGACTGCCCCTGCACGCTGGCTTTTATCTCCTCCCTTACCGGGAGTATGTGTGCTGCCTGATAAGTGTTCAGGAAAGAACTGGTCAGTCTGCTAGCAGAAATGAAAGGGAATATAGTGTAGAAATTTGGGGCCTCAAAGGCTGGGAATGCTGACTGCTTCTAAATCCCAAATAGTGAGACTGAAAAAGGCTTCAAGCAGCAAAGGCTGAAGGCTCAGGCCCAGTGCAAACATGAAGGCTGTGGGCTTCCCGTGGGAGCCTATCCCTTTACTAGCTCACGGCAGCTGCCCTTACACTGACGGGGTGAGGAAACAAGAATGTGACTCCATCCTGAGAAATACATCTGGTAAAAAATTTTAGAAGTGGATACTGGCACATAAAACTGGCTGCAGATAGGTTAGAAACTCACAAAGTTTTTAGTGATATTGTATTGCTAAAGAAACAATGAACTGAGTCTGAACAGTCTTGCACTGTTTTAATGTCAAAAACCATCAGACTTCCCAACCTTGTGCTGGCAGAAATCAAGCCTTGAAACTTGTGCATCCTCCAAGCAGAGGAATCTGCCCATCACCTCCTCCAAATGAATCATGGGGGATGTGCAAATTAGGAACTCCAAAGGGTGCAGCATGAGAAAAACACACAGAATAATTCCTCCTGGGGGCAGAATCCGGGTTTCATCAGGGAACCTCTGTCTCCTTTCCATGCCGGCCCTGTGCCAGTGTGTGCCGAGTACGCCTTCTCTCTCATCTAAACAGGACTGTCTAGTGTGGTTTTGCTCGTGTACTCCCACTTATATTGGGTTGGGACGGGAAGGACTGCCTTTTTGGTTCATCAGACCATGAGGGCCCACATATGAATCTAATGGATAGGGCTGTATTTGGAGTTGGGACCTTGAGTTGTCTCCCTTGGAGAGGGGATAAGTGTTCTAAAAATGAGAATGAAACACAGTTTTGGTGCCCAGAAAGGCACATTGCTGAAACTGGCAACCTGCTCAGCACACTCATTTTCTTTCCCCCAGGTCACAAGACTACTTTCTCACCAGTGTCCCTTGCAGTTTGTTGTTGCAACATTACTAAATTCTAGCCAATGAAATTTGAGAAGTGATAGTGGCAAACCGTTAAACACTTCCCATGAGCCACGTGCCATGCTCTCCCTCTGCTGGCTTGATGCTGACAGTACAGAGCCCCGGAGGCCATGTATTGAACTGTCTTTTGAAAACAGGAGCACACAGCAGAAGCCCTGAGTATGTGAATCACTAACAGGGGAGTAGGTCACGGGATAAAGCACTTGGAGCTTTATATGAAGAAAATCAACGTCCATCACTCATTCCCTTAGGGGTTCTTGGTGTAGCACCTAGCCAAAGTACAGTGATGGAACTGGGCCACAAACCCATCCGGGCATCCTGGCCCCATCTGTGCTGCTCTACTGCCTATGAACAACTTTGAGGGACTATGATGAACCTCTTCTTTTGCCAGCCCCAAAGGCTGATGGGGACTAGGACTAAGACTTGGATTTTTCCTCCTTCAGCCCAGTGAAAGCTGGAGCCGGCTGAGAGCAATGCCAGCAAGTCTTCTGCTGGTCAGAGAACCCTTGTCCAGAGGATATGTATTGGATGCCTTCTCTAAGTGACATGACCATTTCATACAATCAGAATCCATTTGTCCACCCTAATTTTAGTCAATACACAAATGAATTCATAAAATGAAGTTGGCACCTAAGAAAGCCTCTCTCCAAACCTATTTTATGCCAAAGTGATAGACAGGACCTAAAACAGGCATGCGGGCCAGACAGGAGCATAGGAAAAGCGTCAGGACCAGGACCCAGGCCACCCAGACACCCATTGTTCTTCCTGTGCTGTGTGCAAAGGTGAGCAGCAGGGATGGCGTGGCAGGAGCTATGCTGTCAAACATCTTTGTGGCTCTTGGTTTTGGTACATTAACTCCTGAACCTTGTGGATACCCATATTTATAATACTATGGCTATATTATACCATGTCACTTAATTGTTTGACTATGGACCTAGAACTGTGTGTTCAGTACCAAAGACACAAATGAACAAGAACTGTCTGCCCTGGGCTTCTGTGGGGCTCACACTTCAGTGGGAGCAGAGTCGTGGAATTACAGCCAGGTTGTGCACTATGAGCAATACACAGGAAAGGAACAACTAGCATAAAGCAGGAACTCGGGACTTCATTCTCTTCCCCTTTCACAAATTAAACTGAGATGTCTCACATTTTTTAAAAACATGTTCCCAAAGCATCTTGAACAGCATTCACTAATATTGTAAGCACACGTGGAACGGCAGACAGCCTGACTTCACCAAGCTCAGGTGAACTTCCCTTCAAGAACATTCTGTTGGCAGCCCCAGAAACTGCTCAAAGGGAACTCCTACTTTCCAATACTGGAGAAGAAATGCCACCAGTACAGAACTTTGTGTAAAATACATCTTGTGACAAAAGTCTACTTTTTTCCGTGGAGTTAAGGCAATATTCATGTTCGTTTTCTAAGATGTTATAATTTTATAATTTAGTATATAAAATGCTAGGCTATCATATTATCAGATGATGTTGCTCCAGACATGACTGGAGATACAGTTCATATGCCTTCTGGGTTTTAAGAGTAATCATTTTCTTATTCCTCTCTCACAGAAAAGTAGTAAAAATGATAAAGTGTTACAGGATTATTAATGTTTTAACACATTCACAACACAGACCTCTGCTGCTGGTTGACAGATTCTTTTATTGATAATCAAAAAACTTTGCACTTACAATAGGAAAATAAATGTTTCCCTAATGAATGATTAAATGACAACTACCCCAGGCCCTTACAGATTTTGAAACATACCTTAGAAAATAGGACATTAGCCTGCCCGAATCATTAGAAGCTGGCTGAAAATGAGAAATGGTAATTTATCAAACATTGCCCTTAGCTTTTCCAAACAGTAGTTCCCCAAAATTAAAGCAGGAAATAGAATTTAAATTTAGAACTAGTTTTACATATGACTCACAACTTACATGTATGATTTTTATGTTACTTTTTAAAGGTATTCAACAGAAATTCAAGCCTTATTTCAAGGTCATGAACATGAGATGTGCAATAAAGTTGTGATTTCTCAACATCAGAGTTTAATTATTACACAATAGTTCAAGCAGCAGATATAACTCCAGACTCTATTTGTTCTGCGTCCTGTTCCCCTTCAGCACCAGTAACTCGAAGGTGTTCAGAGCCATCCATGACTAGGGCAGGCTGCTGATTCGTCCCAGAAATCCTTCACAGATATGTAATACTTGTTCTTTTCAGAAGAAAACTGTTGATTTGCCTTTCCTATTCCTTTTCTATTATGAAAAACAGGGCTAAACAAAATTTCAAGTCTCATTCTGGATGATGAAAATTATTATCTAGAAATTATCTTTAGTTTCTTAAAATCTATCCAATTGGGAAGAAAAACCAAAACCTTCATGAAGGATAGTGTGCCTTCCCCATTCCCTCAAAGTCAAAGCAAAAATAAAGCCCCAAAGAAATTTCAACATTGAATTTTTTTGAAAATTTAAAGCTTTACATAATTTAAGAGTAAAAAAGCTTTACATAATTCGCTCATTTCTCCATCCTTCTTTGTTAGTTCAATTCAAGGCATGATCTAGCAAACTTCTATTCAAAAGCCCATTTTTCAAAAGGTATGTTTCTAGATGGTATGTTTAAACAGTTCACTGCCTTGCTTATGTATGTGTATACATAGGTGTAAATATATATATATATATATATATATAGGTTAGCAATAATCACATGACTACCATTTGCACTGCATGAAAGTCATTCTACTGTGGCATATAAAGGATGGCAGTCAGTCTATGAAGTATCTTCGGTTCACACACACAGACGTATCACTAGTCCCATCAACACTGCTGACAATCAAAAAGCCTAAATATTTTTCTAACTGAATTCTGATAGAAAAGTGTGAGTATAAATTTTTTTTTTTAACTTCAGTCTTCAATATTGAAACTGCTAAAGTTACTTCGGTTTTCCACGAAAAAAAAAAAAGGAAAGTTGGGGAAAAAATAAAAATGAATTTAGGAAAACATCCTATTACTAAACATGTTTAAGAAAAAACCAATATAAAGAAAATATTCAAATCAGAGATAAAACCTCTGTGATTGTTCACTATAGCATTATTTGTAATAAATAACAATCAGAAACAAATGAAATACTCAGTAACAGAACTGCAAAATAAATTAGGACATGCCCAATTGATAACTACTACACAGCCATTAAAGAGAATGGAGGAAGATGATGAAACTTCATGCAACGCATGACAACATTAAGCCAAATGGCAGAAGGGATCCCTGGCCCACCTGCACAAACTAACCAGGAACATAATGACATGCTATGTCACTGTGCTGTGGGCATTGTTTTCCTTTTACTGAGAAAACTAAACAATATAAAGCTTCTATAGTGACTGCACATGTTTTTAAAAGAAAGGAAAAACATCAAAAAGGATAGAACAACTCAAAAGTAAGTCTTTGAAAACAAATGTTCCAGGAGGCACACTGCAGACCACATCTAGACACCACCCCACCTCAGTACGTGGGATGTAGTACCTGGCCCAGCCGGGCCCTCCCGAGGAGGCTGCTCTCAGGAGCAGGACCAGAAGTGGGGTGGGCACCCGGCCAGAAGGACCTGTGGCCCCATCCCTAGCATTGATTTTATCAACAAGGCCCTAATTTGTTTTGGGCATGTATACAACACATATTTCTATGAGGACAAAATCTCACATGAAAGTTTTTATAATTCTCCCTCCAAAAAATTCAGATGCAGTTTCCTTCTAGTAACAAAGCAATTCTCGATTAGCAATCAAGTTACATGTTTTTTAGAGACCAAATGGCAAGTGCTAACCCTGTGTAACATGTGACCGTAGATAATTAAAGATGGCTGCTAATACCTACCAGGGGTAATAAAGACAGAGGCTTACTTACAAAAGAGCAATTTTCAATAGAAAAACTGAACATTCCCCTTGGGAAATAAATGTAATACTTTATCATTAAACAACTGGAGTGAAAGGCTAGGTTTTCCACAACTGCAATCAAATAGGATTATAAGGCTTCCCCAGAGGCCCTAACAGTGTATGGATGGGAAATTTTTATGGTTTTACGACAATTATAACCTCCTAGCTATTTTAGCTCTCTGAAGAAAATGTTCAATTGAAAGACTAAATCATAAGAAGCACTTAATATTTTAAACAGTTGCTCAACAACAAAATTTTAAAATAGGAAATCACTCATCGCATTAAAATATGCTCATCAAATATTTGAATAAGTACATTGAGAAATGCTACAATACAGCAGCTTACTAGCATACTGCGGTACTCTGCACTACTACAAAAATAGGTGTAAAAAGCCTCGTGTACTCAATATAATGGTAATGCTTTACTTCTTGCAAGCAGTGTATCTTTCAGTTACATTTTCCCAGTTGATTACATTCCAAATAGCTTTTAGATAATCAGGTCTGACATTTTTATACTGAAGGTAATAAGCATGCTCCCACACATCAATCCCCAGCAGTGGGATAAGACCTATGGGAAAGAAGGGAAAAATAAAGCAAAAATTGTCAATTTCATTCTAAAAACACTACATCTTTGCCACCTAAACTTCATTTAGCCTATGTACACAAAACCATCCTTTACAACATTCTCATCCATTTTTCAGATTCTTATATAAATAGGACAAGTGAATAAGAATAAAGATCCTACAAAAAGATATTCAACTTTATTCTTCAGAAGAAAATGTGATAAATAATAAAAATAATTAAAGACTTGGGAAAGTCAATTAACTACACTATTTTAATAGCTGTTATTAAAATACTAACAGATTTATGCCAGAGCCAATTCTCAGTCGTCCTCACTAGGGTTCTCAGTAAGTATGTGTGAGGTTTGTAGGCATAGTTGAGGACCTTTCAAAGGTTTATGGGGAACCTGCTCTGCTCCCCAACTGTAATGTTAGTTTTAGAGAATACAAAGGATTTAAGGGACACTAACAGAAAGAGTAAGTTAACAAGGAAAACTGAGTAGGCCTAAAGAGACACACAGTTTTCAGAACTTAAATAATGTAAATGGAGAATTAGTTGTAGCTATACAACATTCATTTAAAGAAGCTCTCTTTAAAGAAACTCTCAAACTAAATGACAGCTCTCCTCTAGGAAAATAATTACCCATAAGTACATCTTATCAGTTGTTAGGCATGTCACTAACAACTTATCATTAATAATTAAGGGAGCAAAATTTATAAATGATTTTCCCCACAAATAAAATTGCCATGACTTACACTCTTTTTCATGCCAATGGGCCTTCCTCAAATGGGACAGAAGGAAGTGTAGCTAACTGGGAGATCAGAGCCTCTACATCCCAGTTCCCTACCAGGTGTACCTGACTCTCCATAGCAGTCAGGGCTCACAAACCTTCTGCTGGCTTCCCATATTCTGTGGCATCTCACTTTCCCAAGAGAGCTATTTAGACTCTAGTTAAATCTGAATACCTCCACAGAGAAGTAAGTCATGTAAGCAAGTCTTCTGACATGTTCAGAGGTAGAAAGTGTGGATGAGAACTACTTAATTGATGTTGAGAACTACTTAATTGATGTTAAGATCATCACCTTACGGTTGGTTACATCAAAGATCAAAGTTCCAGCTAATTGCTGGAGATTTATGCCTATTTCCTAATGAGCTTCTAAGTCAATCTGGCTCAACATAAAGGATTTGGTGAGCTCTGCCTGAAACTTCTAAGTCAAGTATTTTCCTGTATCAAGAACCCCCAAAAGACAGAAGTCTGGAAACCTGAGCTCTAGTCCCAGGTTGACCACAGGTGCTCAGCAGAGGGGATGAGAGTCCAAGGTCTGAAAGTCAGGCTCAGCTTACTTATCTTTTCCTCCTTTCATTATTTATCTAATTTCAGTCTTTTATTTTAGTGCATATAATAATGTAAGCTAATACAAAATCTCTGTCAAATGAAGCAGGGTTTATGTTTAAAACATCTTTTGTTAATGTATCTGTAAAATTACATGTGCTTATTTTATAAAACATCAAGGACTTTTAATGCCTTTTTGCTTATACAAGATTCTGGGTATCACCTGTCCAGATCTGCTCAAATGAGTACATGCTTAGGAGAGGTTTAAGTACTGGGGGTTTTTCTTATGTCCAGGTAAACGCTTTCTAGTGAACCATCTCTTCCAAATGAATGTGTGACAATTTCTAAAACTAACCTGTTGTTCCTTGCAGGGGATCCTGGTTAGGACAAGCAACAATCCGTAAGCGTCCCAATTCCTTATCAAAACCAAGCCAACCCCAACCTGAGCCTTGGACACCAACAGATAGAGTGGTCAATTTCTCCTTAAATTTCTCAAAGGATCCAAAGTCACGTTTGATGGCTTCCAGCAATTCCCCTATTTAAAATAAATAAATAAATAAATAAAGCCCCACAAATGAACAGATTGCAACAATCGTAATAAAATATTTTACTACTATATTAAAACATTCTTGTCAGATGGCCCAGCATACAACTAGACAACATCACATAGAAGACATAACATTACCCAGTGAGCCAACATAACACCACATCACAAGGTCTCACGATTTTAATTCATGTGTTTGCTGCTGAAGCATGTTAGAGGGATTTCTTCACTCGCTGTGCTATTTCCAGCAGGAAAGAAATTACATTTTCTATGAGCTTTCTTTTTTCCTCTCTATAAAAAAATGTCACTTTGACTCTGCCCTACCGACTGTGTCTCAATTTGGGAATAAATGCTATGGTTATTATTGGATTCTTCTCCATGGTAGCCTAAATCTTTCATATCTCAACTATATCATTTTAAGCAGTGATTTTTATGTTCCATTACTGAATTGAGGGAAACTTTAAACTATAAAACTCTTATTCTGTAGCAATATAGAATCTAATCCTAGATTGAGCACATTAAATCAACTAGGCCAAAATAATCACTTCTCTTAGTCCAGTGGTTTAAAAGTAATCATCCATTTAAAGCACGAGTGATAGAATAAAGTGACACAGATGAGATAAATGACAGAGTACCAAAACCTGTTTATTTGGGTGTATCTAACACTCCGGTAAACTCATCAGACCTCAAAAGTATTAAGTCATAGTCTGGAGACCTAACTCAGAAAACATAAACTGTCCAGCTTCCCATACTTCCTCCCCAATTCATCTTTACTTCCAAATGAAACTGCTTATTTCAAGAGCGTAAGATGCCTTCTATAACAATTAAAAACACACACACACAGAACCTTAAGGTACCTGCCAGAAACCTAGAAACAAGAGAGCTCTGTTCATGCCCCATACCGTCCTTGGGGTGAGGAGGATAATTAAACACAGCCTGGCCTCCACACACTACACAGAAGCCTAGTAAACAAGCACAGTGAACAGGACTCCGCCTCTGTACTCCCCTCATTAGCTGTATTTGCCCTGGTGACCCACACTTGTCCTGGAAGACCTAATTTTCTGGGAGAGTAGTAAAATAATAGTAAAAGCCACTATTCTGAGCTCTTTACCTATGATAACTGACTTAATTTTCAAAAAAGCCCTATTGTTATCCCTGTATCATACAAATGAAGAAAGTAAGATACAGAATGGATAAGTATCTTAGCCCACCCCAGTCAGAGAGCTCTTTTCTAAAAACTGTTTTCTAAAAACTGTCTTTTCTAAAAACTGTTTTTCAGTCTTTTCCTAAAGTAACTTCAACAAGTAGACACCAAATACGTCATTAGGCATGTGTGTATAAAATCTGATGCCATAAGCCCCTGAATGTACTGTTCATTCTGATGTGTGTCCCTTTGAAAGTTACAACTCTGTAACTCCTTGGCATAAAAAAAAATATACCATTATGATACCCCAGAGAGAATTAAGGTAATACAAGAAAATCAACAGTCATTCCTATGTTGCACAAAATGTAGCTCAGCTTGCACCAGTATAAACCAACCTTTGGGTTCTCCACCACCGTTAGGGCTCAGGTTTGTCCAGAAAATGCTATGATTGATATGGCCTCCACCATTGAACTTCAGCGCAGGCTGAAGAGCTATCTGAGTTGTTACATCACCTGAAATGTTAAAATGCAAACACATTGTTTTTTAATTCTTACGTTGTCAACCATTCAATACACTATTTTTTTTCCCTTTTAAAAATGTCAAATAATTGGACCAGCCTCTCTAACATCCCTATAAGTCCTAAAATTCTGTAATTTCAGGATTCTACCAAAAAAGAGACCTTCCTGATATGATCTGTCCCAGGGGATTTTCAGTTCAATTAATCACATGCTAAATAACTAACAAGAGGACCAGCGGGAGAGGCAAAGCTAGTAGAAAATTCACTCCTGAACTTCAAAGAACTCAACATTTCATTGGATAGAAAAATACTACAGCAAATAAAATAACGAAAAGAACAAAAACAGGAAACAGTGGAATGCTAAAATGTACGGTTCCATATACCGACTATATAGTTTCAACTCTCATTTTGTAGACAGACAACTATTTTTTAGGATATATTTCAATGTGGCATTAACAAGAAACTCAACATATTCAAATGTGAACTCCTGATTTTCAACGGCAAACACTCCTGCCGTGGCCCTCTCCATCTCAGCAGGTGCCTGCTGTTTTCGCAGGACAGTTCTCTCAACTTGGTCACTTTGACTCCTTTCCTCTCACACCCCCACATCCAACCCACCAGCATATCCACCAGCAAAGGCAGCTCTATCTACCTTGAAAGCACACCCAAAATGAATGCTTTCTTCCCACCGCTGGTGCGAACTGGCAGCACGCCCACATGCATGTGCGCTGGTCCCCTGCGTCTGTATCTGCTCCAATGGTCTGCTCTCAGCACGGTGGCCAGAGGGGTCCTCTAGGCCCCAAAGTGATCACAGCAATCCCCTTGTCAAACTCCTCCAAAGGCTGCTCTTTCCACACAGAGGAACCCCACATCCTTAACCACCTGCTGCAGAGATGCCTGTCACCTGACCCTGTGCATCTCCTCGCTGGCCTGGCTGCTGCTGCATTTAACATGAGCAGCTCAGCCTGCTCCCCACTTCAGGCTTTCACTGACCACTGCTGCCTGGGCTGGAACACTCTTCTTGGAGATAGTCTCACAGTTCATTCCCTCACATCTCCTTCACGTCTCCACTGAAACATCAATGTCACCAGTGAAGCCTTCTCTAACCACAATATAAAATAGGCAATTCCCTGCCACTTCCCCTACTTGTTTTTCTCGATAGGACTTACAACCCCTGGCACAGTACATAATTACTTGTTCGTGTTTCCCCACTAGAATGAAAGCTCCAGCGAGGACAAGGACTTTTGTGCACTGCTGTGTCTCCAGGGATCAATATACTGCCTCATTCATAGCAGGCACTCACTTTTCAAAACTCACAGGTTTGTTGATTGATTAGATAATTGAATATATTAAATGTAGCTTCTACAGAAAAAAATCCTCACACCTATACTTTAAAAAAAATTTCATGTTTGAAGACTTTTTTCCTACTTGCTGAACAAGTAGGCAAAATATCTTTTTCCATGCCTTCAAGAAGGTACAGATTAACTGAACTATTACAAAAAATAGTAATTCCATTGTTCAATAACAACTGAATACTTATTATTCACAAGATCCCAAGAGGAACAGTGAAGGACACAAAACCACCAAGAGCTCTGCTCTTATGCAGCTGACATAGCAGAAAAAATTCTCTGTTTCTGTTCTTAAGGGCAGAAAATGTGACTGCTGAAGCAAAGCCAAACCTTCAGCAATTCCAAAAGGGGTAGAGGGTCAAGTGACATCTGCGTACAGAGACAATCTTGGAGGTTTATTTAAGATGCCCACTTCTTGTTGTTCTGTTTACAGAATAATTTTCTTACATATCAGTGTTTCCCTTATTAATTTTTCATGGAGAGTTGCCATAAAAGTAAATGTAGGTTTTATATTGTTTTAAAAAATCAACAGTAACTAAATATTTCTAACGGAAAAGAAACTCCCTTATTGAGAAGTGGCTTAATAATCTCAATCTATTAAAATTTTAGCTTTTTCAATTTTAGTAGAAATTTGGGGGGCTTAATATCTGCTGTTAAAAATGCTTTTCAGCTCTCAATCATAATATAAGCTGGTCCTTGGGGTGGTAGTACAGCATGGAGAATACAGCCAGTGATTCTATAATATCTTCCTATGTTGACAGACAGTAACTGTATTTACTACAGGGAGTGAGGATTTTATAATGTGAGTAACTGTTGAACCACTGTGTTGTACACTTGAAGCCAAAATATGATTGTATATCAATGATACTTCAATTAAAAAATTAATAAAATAACATTTTTCTGAAGTTCAACATTTTCTTTGGTTTCACTTTTTTTCCTCTATTAAATACAGTAAAAGTTAAATACTTCTGTTAGAGGTATTTATGTTACTTACATGTGGTAAGATTGATGGTGTTAGTTTGCTTCTATATACCCCCAAATTTTCAAACATGAAACTTTAACCCTTTAATAATTTTTAAAGTATGATTTTTTTAAATAAAAGAAAGCTTGCAGGTACTTATCTAACTCTTAGGTGACATAGCACAACATAATGTAAAGCTTTATTCCCCAGTGGTTTTCATCAAACAAGTAGAACTTTGATTTCACAAGAAAAGGACTGAAATTAATCTGTTTTCAAAATATTGGAGAGACAGGCTCAGGGTGTCAGATGCTGTCATGCAGGAAACACTTTCACAACTGGGATATTCCCCACCCTCACCATTACCACATCTTTCCCGACTTTGTTATTTTCTAAATCATCCAAACTTTTCCCGTATTCGAGGCTCCTGTCACAAGTAAAACTTCCAAAATGTGGCAATTATCTCAGGCACAATCAATCAGGCTGAAATACTACATTTTCCCACCAGATGCCCCCAGTCAACAAGATGTCACTGTCTAAAATTTACTCAACAAATTTCACAGGACTGACATTCAATATAAACATATATTTCAGAAACATCCTGAATGTTTTTACCTGTGTTGCTTATTAAGCAATGCATATAGTCTGCAAACAAGACAACTTTTTTCTTGTCCAAACCACTGACTACAGTTTGAAAACCGCAATACTGTTCCGTATAGAGACACTGACAGTACTTCCATACACACCTCCAGACCCATACACATCAAATCCACACACTACTGGGTTCCTCAGCTGAGCTCCTTCACACACAGCTCCTCCACATTACACTGTAACACTGAATTCTAAATATTAACAAATAAATTGAAGCCTGTTTCAAGTTTCCCACAAAATGGATCGTTTTCTTCTTTATCTTGGCTCCGAGTGTACGGAAGAGCAGTGAAGTGGACCTAGTGACTAGAGGGGCACTGGTGCGTGCGGACGCGCGGCGCCTACCCTTGGCCAGCGCCTCCTGGTACTTCTCCTCGGCGGTGTTCAGGTTGTTCACGTAGGCCGCGTGGTGCTTGCTGTGATGCAGCTGCATGATCTGCGCGTTGATGTGAGGCTCCAGGGCGCCATAGTCGTAGGACAAGTCGGGGAGGCTATGCTTCTGCCTGGAGCCCAGGGACCCCAAGGCTGGCAGCAGCCTCCTGCTCGTGCTGGAAGAGAGCAGCACAGTCCGATCCGCTCCCGCAGCCGTCCCTTTAAAGCGCGCCGCCCGCGCAGACCAGGCTGCAGGAGCCGCGGCGCATCTGGGCCCCCGCCCGCCCGCAGTCCTGCTCTCGGAAGAGCTAAACTAGAGCCGCACTCCGGGGCCGCGGCAGCACCGGGACGCACTCGGCGCACACCTGCCCTCAGGCATGGCCGCCCGACGCCGGGCCCCGAAGGCGCGCTCTGCCCGCCGGGCCGGGTGGGGGGGGCTCGGTACCCGCCTCGGGCCTCCGTCCCCGCGGCGCCCTTCCCCTTGGGCAGACCCTCGTCCCCCTCGTGCCTCACCTGCACGCTGCACGGGACAACATGATGGGAGCAGGCGCCGGACAGACTCACAAACTGCAGCCACCGCGCCGACCGCCGGGAGTAAACACGCGCCCGGGGCCGCACCGCCAAGGACACCGCTGCCCTCGCGGGCTCCGCCCCCTGCATCCGCCGCTCCCATCCAGGAGGGGGGGGTGCCAGGCCTCGGATCCTCCCCACCAGCGCCGGGCTCCTCCCCAGAGCCCAGAGCACGCGAGAACGGGGGACCCAGAGACCTTCCCAGAGGGGCTTCGAGAGTCGGGGCGCCCACCCGCCGTGCTTCTGGGCGCCTCGGGCAGGGAAGGCCGCTCTTCCCCCCTTAGGAGTTGGTACGGCCCAAGCTCAGCCTCCCGGCCGCCCCGCCCTGCGGACCGACCGGCAAGGTGTCGCCGCGCGGTTGCGGCCCCGCCCCTTCTCCCCGCGCGCGCCTGGGCCGTGGGGTCTGGTGCCCCCAACCCTCCACTCCCCACTTCCCACTCCAGGTCCCCGCTCCCCAGGAAAGACGCCTGTTTCCCTGAGCGGCCTTGGCGCGCCTCAGGGCCGGGAGTGACCTTTCTTTATGAGTGTACAGACCGTGGGACCTCCGCCAAGCCAGAGCCCGGCAGACGGCGGCCTGATAATTCTGTTACTGAACACCTTGCCCTGTGCCAGGGACTGCGCTGCAGGGTTTACATAACTGTGTCTTTATTTCACCCCCAGGGAAGGGATCTTGACTCCAGGTGACAGTTAATGGGCTCACAGGTTAAGCAGGTTGCCCTGGTCACACAGTTAATTAGTAAGAGAGGTTTGGAACCCAAAGTTCATACTTTCTTGATTAGGAATCCTCACCAGTAAGGTCTGAAGTGTTTGGAGTGACCTCCATGAACCAACCGCGGGAGAGTGCATAAAAGTACAACATAGGATTCTTTGCTACATTGTCTTATAGTCTGATAAGCTGTTTAAAATGCTTTCTCAAAAAGATTTTTCTTAAATCCTGAATTGTATAAATCACCCCCATATAGAAGTCAGGAAAGTTTTACAGTTATTGGCCCAAGTCATTGTTCTTGGCCGTATTCAATAGAATATAAAAGGAAACAAAGATTAGGTGCTGAATAGAGTCTGTTATCTTCTTTCACACCCCACTCCTCCCTTCTCCCCTCCCCACAAGGATGACTAGGCTTTGGGTTCCGGGAATAGCAAATGGGAACCACTGAGTGTGGCTTCTCAGCAAGAGGGCTGGGGCTTGCTGACAGTCAGGGGGATGTAACCAAGGGTACGTGACCCCGTGAAGGGAGAAACTCAGGTCAGGAGCAGGTTATACCTGTCCTTAAAACTCAAGCAAATGGTTGGCAACAGGAAATTGAGCAGCATTTTAGCAGAAGTGAGGCACTTTGAATGGTTTTCAGGCAAGGTAGTCTGGCACTGATTTCATGAGGGGCAAACTAGTTAGGAAGCTGTTGCATGAATCCTAGCATGAGGTACTAGCCATGGGAACTGGAAGAAAAGGGCGTTTTGAAGAATAAAACAGCAGAATCCAGTGACAGATCACTCACTAATAAAAAGGCTTGTTCTAGTGAAAACAAAATATCACACTACAAGAATAAGCCCAGTCAGGCTGCAGAGATGTACTTCTTGTTTGTACAGATGATGATACTTTGAGGCTTAAACTGACCCTCCAGGACATGATCTTTTGAACCAGCAACAAAGACTGTGGGGTGGGGAAGTGACATTAGCAGTCAAGTAGAAGTGTCTCTAACATCATATCTGTCATCAGC
This sequence comes from Manis javanica, assembly GCF_040802235.1. NCBI lineage: Eukaryota > Metazoa > Chordata > Mammalia > Pholidota > Manidae > Manis > Manis javanica. The sequence goes on from NC_133168.1 coordinate 73,691,164, forward strand.
TACATCCTTCCAGAAGACAACCCCAACTGTGAGAGAATCCAGGATTGCGACTAAGGATTTTGTGGGGGATGAGAGATAATAAGTTTATTACATTCCTTGCCTACCACATCCAATAAAAAGTCCTCTTTCCCATTTTTAGCTGGCCACTGTATGAAGAACTCATTCAATATTGGCCCAAGGAGTTAGATTCCAGCTGAGTGGGATCTGTCCTAAATTACTGTAGCCATTATGTCCTCTGCCACATCAGGGCACCATAATTGTGGATTTTTCTTGCATAAACCTCCCAAGACTGCTTCAAAGCCATGCTCAAGACCCACCACAGTCTAGGACGACATTGGCTGAAGGAGGCAAAATGTGGGTTGAGATTAAATAATTGTGATCCAGTTACTAATTGTATTCATATTCTGGTAAAGGGGTCCAGCCACAGTGTCTCAGAGACAGAGGGTGTATTCCCTCAAGTAAAAGAGATCTGGAGTAGGTAGTCCAGGGCCGGGATGACAGAGGCGTGAAATCTTAAGGACCCAGGCTCCTCTGTCCTCTGAGTTGCCTCATGATCCATTATGGCTTCTACAGCACCAGTCACCTCATCTCCTTTCCATGCAGAGGGAAGGACAAAAGTTTGGGCCCCAACTGTTCCCCTTTTAAGGATCCATTGTGGAAGATTCACCCAGGAATTTAGGTACAAGGCTACACCTAGCTATAGAGGAGGTTGGGAAACATAGTCATTTAACTGCACATTTCCAGTCTGAAAAAAACAGAATTCTGTGACTAATGGAAAAATGAGTAATGGATTGGAAAACAGCAATCTTTGCAACATATCCTTCTGCACTGTTTCTACATGGTTGGATGTGAACTGTGACCACTATGGAACAACCTCAGCGGCATTCTCTTGTTTTTCTTTTCCTTTTCACTCTTTATCACTGATCTTACCCAGGCAGGAATCTAAGTAAGAACTGCTATACCACTTACCCTTTGCATAACTGGGATTGTTAATAGGACCAAGAGTAGTACTTAATTGCTAAAATGAAATCAGTGGTCCAAGCTAAAAGAGAAAATGATGATAGAGATATGGTATCATTAACAAAGGTTTCAAAGTTAGCTTCCCCCTACCCCACATACCCCATTTCCAGACTAATTATAATTAGATTGTGTCCTCAAAGAACACATTAACTTCTGGAAAGGAAAGGGGAAGCGTGGCTCAGAATGGAAGTGTGTTATTGAACAAAATGTGTGGCGAGTTGTATCCATAGAGGGAGAGGGAACCAACCTTACTGAGCAGATCCTCAACATGTGGTAAGTACTAGGTAAAACGCTCTACACTGTCTCTTAATTCATACAACATCTCTGTGAAGTGGCTCGTTATTCCTCTTTTGAGCAAAAATTGACTTGACCAAGGTCATACACAGAGCAGGTAAGTAGTACAGTAGGCCTTTGAATGTACTTCTCTTTCAACATTGATATAACTCTGTGTCTGTGAGTGGTTACCACAACAGCTTCCAAATTCATTGCACCCAATAAAATTGGCTCAACCATATCTTGTTTGTGCATAGCCCAAGTTTTGAAACTTCCCCCTCCTGTGCTGCTTCCCAACTTACTCCTGTCTTCTCAGGTACTACTGATCTCTGGCCTCATCTCTTATGTACAATTCAGGTCAAAACCCTTGGACCTGGAGCTTCACACTGAGACTCAGTTTTCACGTTGGGCCATTTGCCCCTTCAGTCACATTTGCTTCTTAGCTTCAGTGAAGACCCAGCTCTCTGGAGCTTCCCTTGGCACCAACCCCCTGACTTTTCCCACCCTAGTCTATGGAGAAAAGCAGACTTGCAGAACATAAACTTGGAAAACTGGAAGCAAATAGAGGAAAAGTGAAGAGACAGGTTGTCCCATATTTAGACTCCAGCAGATCCCTCCATAAAAACTATGCAACATCTGCCCCTTTAGGGGAATGAACAACCCACCAACTCACTGCTCCAAGTGTATTAGGGTTCTCCAGAGAAACAGAACCAATAAGTGTATATATAGAGAGAAAGAGATGTCTTATAAGGAACTGGCTCATGCAGTCATGGAGGCTGGCAAGTTCAAAAACCGCAGTGTGAACCCCAAGGCTGGAGACCCGGGGGGGCCAATGGCGCACATCCAGCACAAAGTCAATCTAATGGAAAATGCCTGCTCGCCTGGGGGAGATCAGTGTTTGTTCTATTTAGGCCTTCGGCTGACTGAATGAGGCCCACCCACATTATGGAGGGCAAGCTGCTTTACCCCAAATTCACCAGTTTAACTGTTAATCTCATCCAAAAACACCCTTTAAACTGACATAGAAAATTAACCAACACGCTAGATAAAAAACACAACCAGTGCAAAAAACATGATCTGTGTAAGGGGTGGGGGGACCTGTCAGCCACCATACCCCCAAATCCAATTCATGTCCTAGGATTTATCATGGAACAAGATTAAATTCATAGGGACGGTTCTAAGAACACATCTTAAGAGTGACCTGAGATGAAAAGACCCAGACCTCTCAGGGCAGTGGCCATGCATAAGGACCTGGGGTAGCTCCATCTCCTGGCCAGCATATGCCAGGGGCTGCAGCCCACACCATGAGGTCCACTCCGAGGAACAGAGCAGGTGTGCAGGAGCAGGGCCTCATACACCTTGGATGTTCATGCCAGAACTGGGTCCACTGGGAACACAATGGGCATTGTGTGCCAGCCACCTCAGGCATGTCCCAGAACACTACCCATCCTGGCCTGTATCACTCTTTTCTGGTGTTGGCTGATATCTGTACTGGCCCTTTGGCGATAAATTGGATAAAAGCATGTAAAATAAGTCTGTAAGTGTTTTCACCCTAAGAATATGTATTTAGTTTAAGGAACCAGTCAGCTCTGTTAATGCAAGATACTCTGATTAATTATGAAGAAGGCTGATCAATTATTCTTGTGTTGGGTTTGAAGAGTGGCCTTTCAGTGGTATACACAAACCAGAAGCTCTCTTAATCTCACTGCTGACCTGGACACTCCAATCTGCCTTGTGCAGACATCTTAGTTTTGTCCCAGACCAGTTTAGAATGAATCCAGTTGTTATGGGCTATAGTGTATCCCCAAAATTCATATGTTGAAGTCCTAACCTCCAGTACCTCATAATATGACTTTAGAAAGGAGACAGGGCCTTTAAAAAAGGTAATTAAAGCAAAATGAGAGCATTTAAGTAGGCCCTAAACCAGTGTGACTGGTGTCCTTACAAGAAGAGGAATTAAAACAGACACACAGGCCGAGTCAAGGGGTGACCATGTGAGGCCATAGCAGGAAGGCAGCCGTGGGACACCGAGAGAGACCTATGGAGAATCCAGTCCTGCCAACCTTGGACCCAGATGTCCAGCCTCCCGAACTATGAGAAAACAAATGTCTGCTGAAGTTGCCCAGCCTGTGGTATTTTGCCATGGCAGCCCAAGCTGACAAATAAAGCAGTACCACCATTTCTACAACCCAGTCTGGTTATCACAATGTCAGCAATCACAGGGCCTCCTCCCCACCTGGGACTCTCCTTCGTGCACTGCCCTCCCCTCCCTGCCCGCCTGGGCTGAGGACTTCCTGGGCCCCACCTGCAGGGAGGAGAAGGGGTCTGCATTCAGGAAAGATGGCTCTTCTCAGCGCTCCTTCTTTGGTGCCATCTGGGCCCAGGTGGTATGACACCAGCTCCAGTCGCAGTTAGGGGCTGAGAGAGAAGAGGTATGTTCTGTCTCGGTCTGGCTCCATTTCACTTTTTACACCCCGCAGCCCCATATGTGGGAGTTTTTGTACAGGTGACATGTCTGGTTCAACTCCACTCTCCCCCCAACTGGTTCTCTGTCTCATAGACCCCTGACCCCGCCCAGGTGTGCCCATGCCTCTGTTTGCCCCCCTGCCCCTTTTCTGGGTGAATGTTCCTTTGATCAGTCGTGTGGCCACCAGAGCAGCCTGGTTCGTGCTTGCTCACCCTTTAAGACCAACTGGTGCCTCCAACCTTCAGAAATGCTCTGATGAAAGGTGGGCAGCGGTATCTGAGTTCACCCCCAGCTTGGGTGCATAGTTCCTGCGACTTTCTTTCTCCAAGGGAACAAAGTGGGAAGGATCAAGCCCAGCACTCTGTGAAAACCTAAGGCAGCTCTTATTTCTCCCCAGTCCTCCTTCTACATTTCTCAATGGGAAAAGCTGTCAAACCCGCAGAGCCTGTCCAGAACATGAGCCTGTCCACCTTTAAGCCAGGCTTTGAGGAATTCATAACCTTGCTTTTAGTAGCAGGTGACTCCATTAGCTGGAGTTGAAGGATGGAGGAGAAAGGGCTTCAAATGGAGCTTTACCCTTTATGTCCTATTGTTATTCATTGAACAATGACGCACTCACTGTCCTCTGGGTGCTAAGTCTGTTATGAGTTGGGTGTAGAACCAGCCATTCATTTAAGAGCTTTGTCCCAGATTTGGAGAGCCTGTCGCCCAGGAACGACAGTGGTATCTGGGAGTGTTGACAGGAAGGCCTGGGGTTACCCAAAATTGGAGTCTGGGGTCAAAGGCCAGAACCCCAAAAGCAGGGTTGCTCAACCTCAGTACTGTTGACACTTTGGATGAGACAACACTGTTACAGGGACTGTCCTCTGTATTATAGGATTTTTATCTGCTTCCCTGGCCTCTGCCACTAGATGCCAGCAGCACTCACCCACCTCCAGGTATGACAACCAAAAATGTCTCAATATTGCCAAAAGTCCCCTGGGGCTAAATCACCCCTGATTGAGAACCACCGTCTTAGAGGTACAACAATTATGAAAACGTCAAACCAAATGAGTTGTCGGCAAAAGATGCCAGACCATGGGAGGCAAAGCTGAGGAGTACAATGAGGGGCCAGAGGGGCCAAGAAAGCCTGAGGTGTGTAAGCCCCACCTTGAGATGCCAGGCAGGACATGCATTGGGCCTAGTTCACTCCTCGCCTGTGGAGTTTGCTTGATTCCCCAGCTCCCTCAAGTTCACTTTTTTCTCTGCCTCAATACAGTCCTGGCCTGAAGCTTGGTCTGAAGACCTCATTAGTAGGAAGACAATGTCTAAGAAAGAACAGAGGTTCTTAGGTTCTACTATTTTAAAAAATAGTTGGTTAAAAATCAGTGTATTAGAGCCAAGTTAGGCAGAAGGATGACAACAATCTGGAAAAGAATTTGTGTGCCTGAAAAAAAAAAGAAGAAAGAAAAAGACATGTACAGCATCACTCACAAGTTTCTGAGTTAAAAGGGTGAATGCAGTTGTGAAAAATTACTAATGTCATTTGGCAGGCATTATTTGAACAGCTGTGTGCAAAACACTGGGGTATTGTGTGAAGAGGGAAACAGGACAGAGAACCAGATTTTTAACTGGGGGAAGACCAGCAGGAAAACAACCACACACAATAATAATGATAATAATATTAACAGCTATTGTTTATTGACCAACTAGATGTTAGAATCTTCACTATTTGGTTTTAATTCTCATGAATAGTTACCAAGTTTTACAAATAAAGAAGTTGAGATTCAGAAAGATTAAGTAATTTTCCCTAAGTCACTGAGCTAGAAAAAAATAATTTAAGATTTAAACCTAGCTCTGTTTAAACCCCAGGGCCATGCTCTTTCCATGATATCATGCTATTCCAAGCAGAATAAATGTGGTAGACGCTTCTTAGTACACAGTCCACTTCAACAATTTCCCAGATTAACGGGCACCCTTCTGTTCCTCTGCAGAGCTTGCTGCCAAGCTGCCCATAGCCCTGAGTGATCGGGGCCAGATCACTCACTACTGCCCCCAACAGTTGAGTTGTATACTTACCAAGAGTCAAGGGGGTTTGCTCCCAAACAGATTTATGGCTAGTTTTATTTATTTACTAGTTATTGAAATTATGTGAACTAATAAATTGAGTGCGAAATGGTTTGTGTGTGGGGACTCGATAATATGGGTGAATGTTGTAACCACAATGTTGCTCATGTGAAACCTTCATAAGATTGTGTATCAATGATAGCTTAATAAAAAAATAAATAATACTAATAAAATCAGCACGAAAAGCAAGTTATTTTTATGAAAACAAAAATCAAATGCTTTGTAAAAGTTCAACGAAAATAATTGCTGTTCCATTAGACGTGGATAAAACAAACATCTAAGGTTGGGAAGCTCAGCGAACAGTTAAAGGAGCCAATTGCTGTACAGCTGTCTCTAAGCGCCCACTCCGCTACAGACATTGAGGCTGAAAACAGAAATCACAGACAGTGCACTATGAGTGTGGTGATGGGTAGCCCCAATATTTTCTGGCTCTTTATCTGTAAAGTATTGAATGCATATGTGTTTGCATGTTTTAAGTGAAAATATACTGTTAAGGTAAGCATGTGACATTTTACTCTGACTCCAACTGTTTTGATCACATGGAATAAGAAGACTTAATCTCTTAGTGCTAAATGAAGATCAAGTATCCCTGTGAGCTCACTTTGGAAGTTGTGTCTAAATATCTGGTCCTTGGATGTGATGTCTATTTTCATTAAAATTTGACTTTCAGTTGGCCTACTTGTGTTTCCAGTTCAGTGTAAACTTTTCGAGTCCAAGGCAGAGGTTCGGGTTTTTTTTTCTTATGTTTCCCTGGAACACAATATACTCTCTCAGTTTCTAGACTGAAGTCTAGGTGAGAAATCCACGGGGATGGGGTGGCCTCCAAAACCACAAGAGAAAGAATCTGCTTTAAACAACTGCCAGGCAAGACAGTAGTCATCAACTACGATCCCTCGACATGCTCCTGTACTCCACCACCCTGAACCCTAGCACCACACCTCCTGCAGATTAATCCCTGGAGAGGTCAAAAACCATGATTTTATGCTAAAAAAGAAGGAGCAGAAGAACAAGACAGGAACTTAGAAGATGTCACCCAGCTTCCCACCTCTTTCTCCTACTGTCTGTGGCCAGCTTGCTATAGACCTGCACTGAAGGAGGGGAAGTCTCCACTTTAAATCAGTGTAAGAGTTTTATTACATAGGACTGGGCATTTAAGAGTGAGCCTCTGCACTGACTTGAACTAACTACATAACTTGTAATTACCTAATAGTTAAAAAGAAAGAAAAGGTCATGGGACCAGCTGTTTGGTCCAGGGGCAAAGAAAAAAACAAGCTCACAGACCAATGTAATGACACAGTGTGTGACAAAGGGAAGTCACTTGATGATCACATCTCACGGTCACTGTTACTCAATATGACAGTAACACATCAATATTGTGTCTTACCAGAAATTCTCCCATACGTCCAGTGCTTGAGTGGCACTCCAGATTTCCAGCTAATGTGGCTTTTTCTTCCCCTTGAGCCTGTCCCATAGGTCATTTTGGTGAGGATTTTAAAGAGAACCCGTGCTCATGTCACCATCTTTGGAACCCCCATCCCCAGTCAGGCCAAATGTGACCACTAATTTAGAAAGCAATATGCAAAGTTACAATTTAAATTCTTCTAGACATTTATGACTTCCTGAGTTGTTTTCAAGAGTTCCTTGGAGTTCCTTTAGAAGAGTATTGGTTAAGATTAAGACCAGCTGCCACGTAACTACTTCCTTCAGGGCTTATACTGCCATCATAGCCCAGGGGACTCACCCCCTGCCTTCCTCTTCATCAGCTGGCAGAAGGGAAGAGAGTGAGAAAGGCTGTCATGGTACAGCCTGGAAATGCCATGTCTCCATTCTGCCAACACACCAGCATCTGGAACGCAGCCACATGGCCACATCTGCCTGCAAGAAAAGTGGGACCATATAATATAAGACCATGTACCATATACATATACACACACATATATAGTAGAATATATATGTAAGAACTCTATAACTGGTAATTGTAATAAATGTTAAAATGTAAATTCATATTCATAGATTCCAAGAAATGTGATGATATAATTCTATTAGTCACTTTCTAAAAATTTAGAAATGTAATAAATGTACACTTTAGCTGAATGCTTAATGGCCGATCATTATGATCAATATTTGGTCAAACAGCATCATCATAGGATGGTACTTTTGAAATTTCAGAATATATCTGAAGTTTTATTCAAAATAAATAAAATTATTCTGTTAAAATAGTACTAGTAGTTTAAAGTTAAGTTAATTACAATTTCTTGATATAATTCTGAGCTGCAAGATTACTGCTGAGGTCATTGTTGTACCTCATGACAACTGCCATTATCAGTTGAAATATAAGAGTATATTCAATATTTCAATGGTCAAATCCCATATTTAGTGGTAAGTGTGAAAATCAATTTTAATAATGAATTTGTCTACAAAGATAATCCCTAAGAACTTTTTAAGATGCTAAAAACATTTGAAGATAGGTTGAAAGTTAATGAGAACACTAAACATTATATAGACAGCTTTAAGAGTACCATTATATTGAGTCAATAGATGTTTGAGAATTTAAATAATGATATTAAATAGAATAAGAGAGATGTCCTTAGCTCTTTTAAAGTTCTTACATAAAGAACATATATTTATACAAGTAACTGAAAGAATTTCAATGAACACAGAACCCAAGATTCCACCTCATGCTCCATCTAGTGACTGTCTATTGAAAATACTCTGAGCAGGATGCCTTGCTCATATGACTAACGTTACCCTGTTGGACATGGGAGTAAACAAAGTTGTTTCACAATCGCTTGTCCAGCACAAGATCAGGGACGGCCCAAGTGACAGGAAGCAAACACTCGACTCCAGCTTTTCAAAAGCCAAGGCTGAAGCCATATACATAGTGGATTTTGGGAAAATAACCTAGGTCAAATCCCTGCATTGGTTTATCCTTAAAAAATTCAGAAACTTAGCACATGGCCACATTTATTATTAAATATTTGTTTACCCCTCCACATGTATTATTAAATTTTAGCCACTTAGTATTATCTTTTTAATGCCTTCTAGTAAGATTCCTATACAGAACAAGCACACTTATTGCTGCATTTATCCTCTATATCTTGTTCATTCCCTGGTTTCAATGTCTGAGGCCTGGGAACACTTTCAGGCCCTCACAGTCCTTCTAGGGCTAAGTACTCTTCACTGCATCTGGGCTTCCTCCTGGGATCCTACTTGGAATATAACCACAACAGCTTCCCCTCCAGGGCTCCCTTAACATTGAGCCCTGCTCAGAGAACCAGCCTCTGGAAACATTTGTTTGCCTTGACACCCCTAATGTTTCCACGCTTTCTGGACATGGCCTTGGACGGCCCAGTTTTCCTTATTAAGGAGGACCCTGTGGCCACTGCAGCCCTTTCAGCTTGCCTCCTACCCACATCTGCCCTCATTGCCATTTGGCTATTCCTCTGGGGCAGAAACACTACTCAAACTCGTTGGATTCCTCAGCTCTATTAAGCTTTTACTTCCTAGGGAGCAAGAATGACATCCACTTCCACTGTTTCCATGGTTTCTCCTACTGAGAGGGAGACTTTGTTATTTGGCTTAAGGGTCTACAGGCATAAAATAAGGGTGTCCCCAAAAAGAGATACTTACATTTATCCTATCAGGCTGATGATATTAACCACACTTTAAATCACTTCTCTTCAGTAGTTGTACCACTATTTTGCTAATTTCAATTTTCGCACATGTGCCTGAGGGAAGCTTGTTGTGTGTTTGAGACAAGACTCTGCAATTAGCTTAATTTCATCCCAACTGAGGCTTTACTCCTCTGTGCTGTTATTTAACCTCTCTGTGCCTCACCTGTCCCAGGTGTCAAACAGGACTAACACGAGCCTAAATGTCTGGCTGTGAGGGCTAAGAACACGACATAAAGCACTCAGCCAAGTATTAGCTATCATTTCCCATCTCTCTGTTTATACTTCCCCTATTCTTTTTCCTCCTCAAAAACTCAGGACATCCTCGGATTTCCCTGAGTCCCCCACTGGGTGACAAGTCTCATAGAGACTTTCCCCTCCTCAAGTGGGATAAGCCTGGCTTTCATCTGGAACATTCTAATACATTCCATTTGGGCCTCATCAGTGCCTTCTCCAGACTGTACAGCCCCCTCCTCACTTCCCTCCCTAGGGTGGACCTGGGTGACTGCCTTCCAAGACTCCACACTGACTTGACTTTGACCCCAGGACTGGAAGCACAGCATTTAGCTTTTGTTTCCTCACTAGGTGGTGTTCTTTCCCAGAATACTATTAAGTGCCTCCTCTTGTGCAATCTGTTGAAAGGGTGTACCAGATAGCTCTGATGATGAGTGCCCAGGTTGTGAAATAATCCTCCTCCGGTGTCTTCCCAACTTACCACATCCTGGTTCCCTGGTCCTTTTGATGGGAAGCCTGTGCTGGTGTGGATGGGGGGAGTGTTGGCTGGAGAGAGTGGTTGCTGTCTAAATGTTTTCTGCCCTGCTGGGCTGCCCCTTCCATAGTCTTGTGGTTACAGGAATCAGGCTTTCCTTGGGGGTCATGTTTTGTCTGTGCCTGTTGGTGTTTCCAGATTACCTGCTTCTGGGGTTTATGAAGTAAAAAGAAAGCTCAGGAACTTAGCCAAGTGTTGTCCTTGGGTCCTGACATCCCTAGCCAGTGTGCCCTCTTGTGCTTATTTTGTATATAATGCCCAGACTTCCCAGTTCTGCTTAGCAAGGAGAACATGGAACAGTATGTCTACTCCCTTTCCCCACAAGTGGAAATTTCTCAGAACTGGGTTAGGAAAGGGCTTGCTTGCTGGATGGAAGATGGTTTTGGTGGACGGTAGGGGACCAACCAAGAGGCCATTACAATGATTCATGAGACAAGATGAACACCCGGACTTGCTGGGCAGTATTGGACACAGATGAGACCCTCTCATCTCTATGAACATTTCACAGAAGAACATGTTCAGGAGGTTACGAGGCAGGAAAAAGAAGTGAAAATCATCCTATGCTGTTCCTAACAGATGTCTGCAGCAGGAGGTCAGCATGATGAGAACTGCCAGTACTCATCTGTGGCACAAGCACAGATCTGCAATTTGTCAAGGGTGAGGCAGGCACTGGATGGACTGTCTCCTGAGCTAATGTGTCTTTAATTGGTGGGGAATAAAGAAGAGCTTTTTAAAAAGTAGAAGAGGTTTCCCTGAGTGCTCAACCCAGCAGAACTGGCCTGTTGGGCCCACAGGTTAAACACAAAAGAACCAGGGAAAAACAGAATAGTATTTCAAAAAATTCTGAAAGAAAGATTCTCTGAACCCCTTACATTTTTAATGCAGCTAGGTCCATGTCTTATAAAGTTTGACTTTCTGCAAGTGAATAATGGTATTTAAATTTCTGCTTTATCACACCACTAAACAATGAAGGCTATAATCACACATAATGTAAAAACAACAGTAAAGCCAAGTAGCACAGGAAGAATAATTATTTTGATGTGTGGGTTCAGTAAAGGTTCATATCTTGATACTAAATATTCAACTCTCTGCAGGTGAATTGTTTTATTTATTTTTTCCTGAGAAAAACCTAGCTTTGCTGGTATCATTCTATTTTCTGTAACTTGTTTATCAGGTAAATGCCCCTTTCCTCTGTGTAAGTCAAATTGTGTTTGGTGATGAGTAACAGGAATCCTGATGGACAGTGGGCTAAAATACAAGGACATTAATGTCATAAAAAGCCCAACAACTGCCAGTCCCTGGGTTGGTCTGGAAGCTTGACAATGTCATCCGGGATCCGGGACTTCCCACCTCTGCTCTGCATTCTCACCAGGCTGGCCTGTCTCCCCACTTGGGGCTTCATGGTCATAAGATGGCTCCTAGGTTACAAGCCTCTCCCAGCCCATTAAGCAACAAGAAGGAAGGGAGGGGAGACAGCACTTTCTTCTTGTATACATCTTTCTTCTCAGAGAGGAAAATCTTTCTCAGAAGCCCTAGGAGATTTCCTCTGGTCCTGACCACAAGTGGTGACCTGGCCAATTCTGTTGCAAGAAGACTGGGCATCACTGTTTGGTAAAGATGACCACAAAACCCACAATTGACCAGAGGTTCTCATCAGAGGCATCCTGCACGTCCAGGGTTATTGGAAATATACAGAGGGCATTTTCAGTTGTCACACAAATAGAGGTGTTATTTGATTGGTCTAGGGATGCACAATGTCCTAAACGGCACAGAAAACTTCACACACACAAAGATTCCTCCTACCCAAAATACCAATAGCTTCATGTTGAGAAACACTGGCTCATACTAGGCATAATTCACCCCCCAGGCTGAAGATGTTATGATTCAGACATAATCAGGGGCCCATCAGCAAGAAGAACATGGCTCCCAGGGGTACAGACCATGGTACCCTGGTAGAAGCTGGAAGGAATACAGTAATGTTTAATCATGCTGACACACTGAATCCTTTTCAGAAAGTGCTATTATTTGCCCTGAATGGGTGACAAGGAAAAACATCACAGAGCTCAGACAGGGAAATTTTCTCCAAGGGCTGCCTTTATGTTTTCCTGAATGAAGGGATTTCCCAGTAACTGGACAAGGCTGTTTCCAAGAACAATTGACTCTAGGTTCCCCACATTTCTATTATCTCTGCTCCCAAATGATTAAAACCCAACTGCAGGGGGATAAAATCATTTTTGTAGATCCTGCACTTAGTACAGTGCGGCAAGTAATTAGTAAATGTTTCTTGGGTTTATGACAAATACATTGATTCAAAACAATACAAGGAAACCAAGTCTGAAAAATTATTCAGCATTATGTTCAAAGAGATAGGTACAATGACATAGAATTAAAAAAATAGTACCAATAAAAATTATGATAGAAATCTAATTATATTTTTAAAAATTTTAGAGTGCCAGTGGAGTTCTTGTGGTCTGCAAAGAAAATTAAGACTGTTCATTAGCTTTAACTACAGGTAAAAAATGTAAATGTTAACTAAATCTGAAAGATATATTGTGTTGTTATATTGCTCACAGAAAAATTTTGTTAAAAAGTCAATGCAAAACCCATTCATTTAGAAAGGGACCATTAGTCTAGGAGCTTGGTTAAACTCCCATAGCTGTAAAACCACAAATCTCTATGTTTGACATGTAATAATCTAAATAAATAATGTCTCTAAAGCTAATTGCTAATGAGGAGTAAGAGATAACCTGGTGAAGAAGAGTAGAAAGAGCATCTCAGACAGAAAAGATGGACCAAGAAAGGTCCTGACGCATGGAAAAGCACGACAAGCTCAGGGTCACGGCCACACCAGCTCTGTGCTCAGGAGAGCATTCATATCTCTACCAAAAGTCTTCAGCCACCAATTCTGCCCATCTCCAGGCTCCCTGCACCTCTTGGTTGCCAATGATAAACAGTAGACTTGCTGCAAATGCCCTTTTATTTTTTCCTCTAGTCTCCCTATTAATATTTTGTTAGGTGATTCCCTAAATCAAATTAGTAGGAATATAGATTACAAGCTAAGTAGTGGGCTGGTGGGAAAGAAGTGGACAATTTACATAACATCAATCTAACTCAATAGTATGTGCTACTTAAAACAGTAGTATGTCTGTAGCTTTTATCATACTTTGACATCTCATTTGAAATTGTTTGAAGCTGGGTGGATATTGATTCTGGGGATGATGCCAGACCTAACAGGTGCTCCATAAAAATATATTGCTTAATTTTACTATGCTGATGGACAGTGACTGTAATGGGGTCTGTGGGGGAGACTTGGTGATGGGGGGAGTCTAGTAAACATAATGTTCCTCATGTAACAGTAGATTAATTATACCAAAAAATAAAAAATTAATAAAAAAATATATATATACATATTGCTTATAGTTGCATAAAGTTTTGGGGAGGAATAATTAATTCTGATAGTATTGTTAGATTTGCACTACTCTGCTTTCTCCTGTATTTTCTGTGAATTGAAGATTGTCACACTATTACAGATTCTAAATTTGATCATTTGGTTCAGGTGATGACCACCGGATAACACCACAATACAAGTAATTCCCTTTACTATTAGATAAGGAACCTGTGGAGTGATATTTTGGCACCACATGAATACTCCTGCTTCCCAGTTCTGAAGTCCACTGATAATCCTACATTCTTTGCTCATTTTTCCACATTTTATGAAAAGAGTTTTTCCTCATCAATTCAAGAATGAACTATCACTCTCCTTTTAAGGCAGGGCAAAATTTGCCCTTTAATAACTAATTTTCAGAGTTACAAGTTGAAGTATCATTTCCAATCATGGAAAAATAGTGCCCCCTTCCTCTCATCAAGCAAAGCTGCAGAGTCTCAGATTTTTATCTATTCAGTATTTACATTCAATTACAGCCATTTTCTTTTTATGTTAAAATTACCTAAGTTTGGCCTGTGGGATACCCTTCAGCTGGCTCCACGTCTTTTCAAATTTTACTTTTGAAGACTGAATAAACAGACATGGCCAGACCATATATAAAAATGGAATTCTGACCCACAACCTGCAACAACCTGTCCAGGAAATCAACCCCCTTCTTTACAATAGCCAGTCTGGCAGCCAGCCTACTGTAGGTCAAACTTGGGGAAAGTTAGGTTGCTATCACAAGTAGCAATCCAGGAAGTGAAACAATAACTTCTATAACAATCAGCTCAAAATGGCCAGGACTTGATTGAAAACTGACAGCTTCCCTAATTTTTGTCCCCATTTCCCACTTAGAACTACTCAGAGAAGGTGAAATATACACCCCTAAGCTCTGACCTGGATGCCCCTCTTCTAGTTGGCCGCCTCCAGCTTCCCCGTGTATTTAAGAGCTACATGGGACACCTAAAACCATTCCTTTCCTCACTGCAAAGCTTCCCCACCCCTCTGCTGCCTTTGAGTCTCTGCCAAAATGCAAGTGGTGGGGGCTCTTGCTACAGCATCTCTGAACAGAGAACCTTTGCTTTTCTCATTTGGTTGGTCTTCATTTATTTCCACACATTAGAGGTAGAATCTACATACATAAGGTGTAATATATATGATGTATACGTACAAATTATGAGACATACTGTATATTAAGTGTATATATTTTCGTGGTACAGCTTGTTAAGTTCTGACAAACGTATATACGTGGGTAACTACCACCCAATCATGCTGTAGAATATTTTCATCATGCCTAAAAAGATCCCTATGTTCTTTTTCTGTTGATTTCTGCCCCTTCTCCCTTCCAACCAAGCAGGAATCTGACTTGTATCACTATACATTAGTTTGGCTTGTTGTTCTAAATGTGGTTGACAGATCATTAGGCAAGCACTTCTTTTACATTCAGGCACAAAAAAATGTCTGACTCCTCTTGTACTTTCCCTGCCCTGGAATTGCAATCAGCCAATTCTCCAAAGAGCTTTGGATCTAATTGGTAGCAAACAGAATTTAGAAACAATGATCTGGGTGGCAAACGTGCTAGTTGTTACTGTAAAGTGACCAACCGTCCTGGCTTGCCTGGGACAGTTCTAGTTATAACACTGAAAGTCCAGCATCGCGGGGAATCCCCTCAGACCCTGACCAACTGGGACAACTGGTCACCCTACTGCTTCCGGGCCCTTTCCTACACAGAGCTAGTAAGTTTATTTTTAAAATCATGTGCCCAAGTTGACATTCCCAACTTAAAATTTTAACAGGTTTTTCCTGAACCATCATTGATCTTACATTCGTATCTCATTTTGTCTTACAATAAGTCTTGTACATCATAACGTTAAAATACTTGCTACCTTACAACACAGGTAGTCTCAAAACCACAAGGATATTACCATCAATTATAAGCCACTGTAGGAAGATGAAAACTCCTTCGCAGTTCTTTTTCACTCTTAGAATATATTCCACCACAGATACTTTCAGAGAACCCTATTCAAAAGATGGGGAGGAATAATCGTTTTCTGTGGGATAACATAGTTATGTTACCAATTTGACTTAGAGTTAAGTTCATTTGTTTCAATTTGCTTTCAACTTTGGGTTTACTGTTTCCTCTTAGTTTACTTTTTGGCAACCTAAAATTAAAAGTTCAAAGTCAGAGAAGTCTTCCTTCTATTTCTTCCCCCTCCACCCTTTGTAGGTAACTATGTTTATTGCTTCTAGGATAGCCTTCCAATTTTTCATATAACCTGGGGCTCATTCCAAAGAAACATATTAATATTGTCCTAATTCTTTTTTATGGCTGTGTAATATTCCTTATATGGCCTGATCACCACCATTTCCCTATAAAAGGACATTTGAGTTATTTCCAAACGTTTGTTGTGGCCAATAACACTACAACAAATAACCTTGTCAACATGTTTTTATTTGTGGAGATGTATTTTCAGAATAAGGTTAGGGTTAGAAGTAGAATTGCACAATGTAAGAATAGATGAATATAATTTTGGTACTCCACAGGTCTTGAATCAATTTCCCATTCCAATCAAGATATAAACCTATGAGCACTGTTTCTATAGAGACTTGTGATTTCAGTGTGCATTTCTATTATAAGCGAGGACGAGTAACTTTTTTTAAGGACTGTTGCTTCTCTTTTCTGTGAATTGTCTGTTCATTTCCTTGCCCATTTTTTTCTTTGGCTTTTGGTCGTTTTCCTTTCCGTTTTTTAGAGTTCCTGGGGTGTAAACTGCAAAAATTTCCTCCACCCTGACCTGATCTACTGGGAATATACCATGATCTCCTCCCCCATTTGGAGTATATTTAAATCTTATATAAATTACCACATTCAAAGAAACCTCCTTCGGGGATAAACACATTAGGTAGAGCCCTACACAGGCAGACCAAGCGACAGAACTACCTGACCCCTGCAGTTAGTGTGAGATACCGATTCATTTGCCAGGGACACCATCGTTCTTATGCGACCGACCGCATGACGCAGTCTAGCTTAAAGGGAGTATATTCCAATATCAAAACTTACTTTATCGCGGTAGTAAATGCTTAAAATCTCACGGGGTTTGCCTTCCCCTCTTTTGTGAGTTAGCAAGGTGCCCCGAGAGCGGCTGACATAGCACAACCTCCAGCTGCTAGGCAACAGTAACTCTTCGGTTTCGTCTCGACATGTCAAGGCGGAGACGAACCAGGCGGCCAGGAGGGAAGCTGCACTTCCCGACGGCAGAAACGGCGTCGGTTTCCA
This sequence comes from Manis javanica, assembly GCF_040802235.1. Classification (NCBI taxonomy): domain Eukaryota; kingdom Metazoa; phylum Chordata; class Mammalia; order Pholidota; family Manidae; genus Manis; species Manis javanica. The sequence continues at coordinate 73,708,174 of NC_133168.1, forward strand.
GGTCCTCAAATTTTAACATTAAAGCTCAGCGAAGCCTAAACCGTCCCCATCTCGCCAACCACAGCCTCACAGCTGAGGCTGCACCTGGCCCACTGGCGCGCGGAAGCTTCCCAAATCAGCGCTGACCTCAGAGCGACCAATCACGCGCTGGATTCGCCCAGATTCCTCCGCCAGAGGTCGCGCCGCAGCTGCAGGTGGCTCGGGGAGACGGTCCACTTGCGCCGCCAATAGCGACCTCCACCGCCCTTCCCGTAATGCCGCGCGGTTGACCTCCGACCTCAAGGCCCGCCCTTCCCTGCGGCCAGCTTCCCTCCGCCCCCGCGGAGCTGGCAGGTCTCCGGTGGCCGCAGGGCGTGCCGCCGAGGCACAGCTCCTCCCTCAACGACTCGAAGCCCCAATCGGGCGCCGTCCTTTCGCCTTTCTTCCCCGCGGCGGGGCCCGGTGACGGGCCGATTGCTGCGGCCGCGACCGGGAGGCAATTCGTCGGTGAGTGGGCCGGACGCGAACCTGGGAGGGGAAAGGAGCGGACGGCGGCTGCGGTGCGTTCGGGCTGGCGGTGCTGGCGGCGTGGGGCGGGGCGTCAGGAGGGGCAGGGAAGGGGGTGGGGCGTCGGGGCCTCGCTTCCTCCCTCAGCGCCATTTTGTGGCAGCGAGACCCGCAAATAAAGGGGAGCGGCAGGGTTGCGGCGGGAGGAGGAGCGCGGGGGCCTGCGGCAGCGCGGTCCGGAGGCCTGGGCTGCGAGCGGGCAGCGCGGCCTCGGCCTATGTGACTGGGCGGCGCCGGCGCAGCCTCCGTCCGAAGAGGTAGGTGCGGGCCTCCGGCGGGAGCGTCCGCGAGGATCTCCGGGTTCCGAGGGCTGAGGCATGGCGGCCCCGGCCCAAGAATGGGTGAGCCGAGCTCAGAGGGCGACTCGGGGCTCCCGGGCCTGCCGGCCTCCGTTAGCCGCTCCGCTTTCCCGCCTGCGGGGACACTTCCGCCGCCCTGAGGCCATTTTATCTCTGCTCCCTGGACCGGGGAAAGAGGTGGGCGCTCCCGCGGGCCGGCGAGACCCGGAGGCCGCCTCCCGGGGCGCTTCCTGTCCCCGCCTGGCGTCGCCCCCTCCCCCCTCCCCCGTCCCTCGCGGGACCGCGGGCTGGCGGCACCAACGAGTTCGGCAAAGGAGGGAAAGCCGCGTTCGCTGACCAGATTTTGCGTCGCGCGGTAGCTTGTTACAGCTGCGTTCTCCCGTGGACTTCCATTTTAAAAGGATTGCATGCATTCTGAGCAAAAAAAATCGTTTATGGAATTACCTCGGGATTTTCATGAAATTTTAAAGCCTCCCCTTGGATCGCTGTAGAGCTGTTGACAGCTTTGTTCTTACTGTGTTTCACTAGTCAGTAGGAACACGAGTGAAAAGGTCCAAGTTCCTGTTTTGATGAAGTCACTTGGATGTTTGATCCCAATGGACTATGGTAAAATCCTAAATAACCATGTTTATAGAGTGAAAAGTGATTCTTTCCTCGAGGTACAAAAATATTCCATAAGCATATTACAGTCGTGAGTTGTCCGCCTAATTTTCCATCTCTCAGAATTTAGTTAATTCCATTGCTTAAGAGGGTAAATAGAATCACAGGTCTATCACAAGTTCTACCCGTTTTTTTCTATTTGCAGTTTTGACCAATTAAATTTTGTATGGTGAATATATTGTAGATATTTAAAATCCCGTTGAAAAACCGTGCAAAATTTTTTCGAGATGACTAAATTTTACTTATGTCATTCAGTAGCATCTGATTAGGCAGTTTGGGCAAAGAGGTTACAGTCCAGAAGGTGGCTTGTGTTGAGGATGAGGTTAAATTTTGAGTGGGTTTATTTCTAGAGTTCTTTTGATCTTACATTGTTTTAAACAGACAGCTATAGCTAAGCGGTCTGTATTTTTACCTACTCGTCGGTGTTGGAACGAATTTAAGGCAAACTGAAAGTTTGGCCCGGTGTCTGCTAATGATTTACTTGGCTCATCTGATTTATAGGACTTCGTAGTATCTAATTTTCCCCATTCAGTTTTGAGTCATGTTTGCTCAAAATTTTTTTGTTCTGTTAGAAATGAGTTGGTATCCATAATGATGAAAATCTAGCAATCCTATGATGTGGAGAAAAGACTTGTAATAATTGTACAATGTATTACAACTTTAAAAGCTCTTTACAGCCTTGTGTTTTGTAGTATAGACCCCTTGAAAATTTCTTAGCAGTCTTGATCATTTTTATGTCAATCTTCTTGAAAGCAATTTTTTCTTCCTCTTAAAATTTTGTTGGGTGTTTCAGCACAGCAAGACCTACCTAATATTTAGGTTTATTGTTTTAATTTTTTTTAGTTACCTCCCACTTCTCTATCTCTATAAATATTTTCAGTTTCTAAGCTTACCATAGAAAAACTTCAGTGTTCCCGTAACAGTGTATTACTCCATTGGATGTCATGGTTGTGCATCAGGCCAGAACTCAGTGCTATAAATATTCTCCACTCTTAAAAATGTAGTTCGTGGAATTTAGTATTTCCTATATGAATATCACTTTCATTACTGTTGATACTTTATTAGAAAAATTCTTTATGTAGCATTTTTATGACACTTAAAGTGGTGAGATTTGCGGCCCTTGGTGAGGCAAGCACAATTATTATCCTCTTTTTGCTGATTTGGCTGCAACCCAAAGAGTTGTGACTTGCTCAAGATGACGTGACTGATACGTACTGAAGACAGGAAAAGGTGGTCTTCTAATTTCCTGACTAGTACACTTTCTACTACAGCACCAAAGCTAGCACACCATCACATTACTAGTTTCTTGTGTTTTTACTAGTTTCAGCGGGGTACATGCTTTCTTAAGTTGTGTGGACTGGTGCTTGCCCTTCTGGTAAGAGAACTGAGTTGCCCAATTTAGGATCATAATGGTAAGAGCCAGGGAAGTACTGGGATCTGGGAAGCTAGGCACCCTGCCAACCAAAACTAAACTCTCCGTTGTGTTAATGCATCAAGAGTGGATGGTGGTTCTGACCTTCTATACATAAAAGACTGTCGGAATTATCCACGTGAATAAGTGAAATAGTTACTTGAAATGTGTTTGAAAATGTGTTTCTATCTTAAACCTACTAAAAAGCAGCCAGATTAGCCGATTTTGAACTTTTTTCTATTTTGCTTTTCTGCTTTCTCTACTTTAGCTAGCTAAGCTTAATATCGTTATTGAGAATAGGAGAGTGGGGCAATTACCTATCTTCATCAGTTACCAACTTCTGAGAGGTACCAAAATTGGAGTCCTGCCCCCAGCCAATCAATCAATGGCTGTTTGAACCTGAGCATATCACCTAATGATTCATGATCATTTTCATCATCTGGAAAATGGGGGAAACTTTGAAAAGTGTGACTTAAATAAATGGCTTGTCGTACTGAGTATATGTTCATATTTTTCCTTCAAGATGCAAGGTTCAACTCCAAGTTACATTTCAGTCATTCTATTTTTCTCATACAAGAATAGATTGTTCCAACAACTGGGAATGTCCATTGTCCTTAATGGATCTAGAATTGACTGTAGGTCATTGTTGGGCTTGTCAATTATGCTTGAATACTTTTCTTATTAGCATATTCATGTAATGTGAAAGTCGAAAGAAAGAATCACGTTCTGTTTTGACTGGTTGAATGTTGATGCTTCTAAGTTTTAAATCTGTTTTGATTTCGCTTTTCGTCAGACTGCCCATTTAGCTACTGGGACATGCCATGGATGTTCAAGTAAAGTTGACTTTTCAACTGTTAAAGATAAAGGAAGAATTTCTTTCTAAATGCTTGTGCTTTCTCAAGTCATGCATTCCGTAACATGTAGAATGCCCTGTGACTATGAAACACAAGCATTATGCAAAACCTGTATTTATCCCTGATGTAACATTACAAATTTAGAAAGTCATTTTTTAAAGAAAATACAGGTACCTCTAATGTGTAATTAAGATCTACCCATCATCAAAGTTGTTAAAAGAGAACAAAGGCCAATGTTAGAAATTTAGGTATCTTGTTTAGAATTCTAAAAATTGGAGATGTCCGAGAATTCTGGGGTGGGGCTTAGAAACAAAGCCTGGAGTATGTTTTGATTGTTAGCCTCAACTTGTGCATTCTCCCTCCAGGTCCTTCAAATAGTGATTGAGAGTCTTTGTTTTTTTTTGTGGGGGGAAGGAAACTGTTAATTAAATGCTTATTTTGTGCCCTTCACCACTGCTGAAGACCAATGTTTATCTTCAAAAATAGCACAATAATTTTGAGCCTTGTTGGTGGTAATCCTTTTTGAGATGGGGAAACTGAGGGTCAGACGTTATGCTTTTTTTTATTTTCAAACCTTGCCCGTCTCTTTTAGAAAAACAGGGTTATGAGAACATATTCATGTTTCCCAGTCCTTTAAATGCCTTTTAAAAACAGTTTAGATGGGGAACCAAGATGGCGGCATGAGTAGAGCAGTGGAAATCTCCTCCCAAAAACACATATATTTTTGAAAATACAACTAATCCTAAAAGAGAGACCAGAAGACACAGGACAACAGCCAGACCACATCCACACCCGCGAGAATCCAGCGCCTTGAGAAGGGGGTAAGATAAAAGCCGCGGCCCGGCGGGACCCGAGCACCCCTCACCCCAGCTCCCGGCGGGCGGAGAGGAGTCAGAGCGGGTAGGGAGAAGGAGCCCAGGACTGCTAAACACCCAGCCCCAGCCATCCGCACCAGAGCACAGACACACAGTATGTGCATGGGGTGCTGGAAACTAGGGAAACAGGGCAGTAAGACCTGTGAGCGGGTCCCTGTGGCCGGCGCACCCGGAACAAAGAAAAGCGAGTGCTTTTTGAAAGTCTTAAAGGGACAGGGACCCCACAGCTGGACGGAAGTGCCTGAGGACACTTAGCCCAGCAGCTGGGAATCACGGGGAACTCTGGGCACCCAAACCCCACAGTGCAGCGCAGAGGCCCCTCACTGTGATAAACAGCCTCCGGCCTGTTCCCCCACCGACGTGGCTCTGCCATATTGGAGCAGCAGCCTGAGGCAGGCCACGCCCACAGCAACTGCAACGCTAAACTCCATGGCTGCCGGGCAAGATTAGAAGCCCCGTCTGCACGCAGCTGCCCAGCACAAGCTGCTAGAGGCCACTGTTCTCCCAGGAGAGGAAGGCCACAAACTGGCAAGAGGGGACTTTCTCTTACCCAACACACACGCCAGCTCCCCACAAATATATCTATCGCCATGAAAAAGCAGAAGAAATTGATACAGACCAAGATCACAGAGGCAAACCCTGAGAAGGAGATAGACCTAACAGTCTTCCTGAAAAAGAATTAAAAATAAAGCTCATAACCATGATGATAGAGCTGCAGAGAAATATGCAAGAGCTAAGGGATGATGTCCAGAAGGAGATTACAGAAATGAAACAATCTCTGGAAGGATTTATAAGCAGAATGGATAAGATGCAAGAGGTCATTGATGGAATAGAAACCAGAGAACAGGAACGCATAGAAGCTGCCACAGAGAGAGATAAAAGGATCTCCAAGAATGAAACAATATTAAGAGAACTGTGTGACCAATCCAAAAGGAACAATATCTGCATTATAGGGGTACCAGAAGAAGAGAGAGAAAAAGGGATAGAAAGTGTATTTGAAGAAATAATTGCTGAAAACTTCCCCAAACTGGGGGAGGAAATAATCGATCAGACCATGGAAGTGTACAGAGCTCCCACAGAAAGGACCCAAGGAGGACAACACCAAGACACATAATAATTAAAATGGCAAAGATCAAGGACAAGGGCAGTTTTAAAGGCAGCTAGAGAGAGGAAAAAGGTCACCTACAAAGGAAAACCCATCAGGCTATCATCAGACTTCTCAACAGAAACAATACAGGCTAGAAGAGAATGGCATAATATATTTAATGCCATGAAAGAGAAGGGCCTTGAACCAAGAATACTGTATCCAGCACGACTATCATTTAAATATGAAGGAGGGATTAAACAATTCCCAGATAAGCAAAAGTTGAGGGAATTTGCCTCCCACAAACTACCTCTACAGGGTATTTTAGAGAGACTGCTCGAGATGGAAACACTCCTAAGACTAAATAGAAGTCACCAGAGAAAATAAAATCACAGCAAAGAAAGCAGACCAACCAAATACTAACTAAAGGCAAAAAATAAAATCAACTACCCACAAAAGCAGTTAAAGGAAACACGAAAGAGCACAGAATAAAACAACCAACATATAAAGAACGGAGGAGGAGGAATAAGAAGGGAGAAAAATAAAGAATGACCAGACAGTGTTTAAAATAGCTTAATAAGCGAGTTAAGTTAGACTGTAAGATACTAAAGAAGCTATAACCTTGAACCTTTGGCAACCACAAATCTAAAGCCTGCAATGGCAGTAAGTACATATCTTTCAATAATCACCCTAAATGTAAATGGACTGAATGCACCAATCAAAAGACACAGAATAATAGAATGGATAAAAAAGCAAGACCCATCTCTATGCTGCTTACAAGAGACTCACCTCAAACCCAAAGACTATAGGAACAAAGAAAGACTGAAGTAACAAAACAGCAGCAGAATGATAGGACCTAAGAATGGACTAACAGTTACCAAAGAGAAAGGGACTGGGGAGAAAGGGAGGGAAGGGAGGGATAAGGGTAGGGAAAAAGAAAGGGGGCGTTATGATTAGCATGTATAATGGGGTGGCACGGGGAGGGCTGTGCAACACAGAGAAGACAAGTAGTGATTCTACAGCATCTTACTACACTGATGGACAGTACAGTAATGGGGTTTGTGGGGGGGATTTGGTGAAGGGGGGACCCTAGTAAACATAATATTCTTCATGTAATTGTAGATTAATGACAACAAAATAAATAAATAATTTTAAAAAGTTTAGCCTATTTGTTGCTAATTGAGCTTGTGATTAATATTTAATGGAAAAAGGATCTGAATAACTTATGAAAAGAATAAACAAATATACTTGGGGAAAGTAGTTGTAGAAACATACACTAGTTCATCAATCAGAATTTAATCTATATTGAAGAACACCATGATACTTAAGTTTTGTAACTAAAATTCTGAGTAGCTAGTGGTGCCCAGTAATTAGATAACAGTTAGACACTATCTGCATTGGTAAATTTAGCTGTTTTAAAACTGTCACTAAGAATTCTATCACAGTACCCTGTATTAAGTTCCACATTCTCCAAATTATACAGTATGGTTGGTCATCTTGATTGATTTTGGAAAAAAATTAGATGATCTTATTTAGCTTACTAATTATTTTAATGGTAACTGAAGCAAATTCATTTGGTCATACTTTCTAAGTGCATACTATGTACTGCTCCAAGCAGTGAATGAAACCATTGTCTCATGGAGCTTATTTTATGGCTGGGAGAAACAGGTAAGTACATAAAAAGTCAGGTTGCCAAAAGAGCTATAAAGAAAAATAAAGCCCAGTAATAGGAAATAGCAAGAGAATTGGCATACACATAATTTGAGTGAGATGGGAAGCCTTTAGAAGGATTTCTTCAGAATAGTGACATACATAACGTACACATTTATATACTGGTTATATCTGGGTAAATGTTCAAATGTCTAAAAGTTCTTACGGTTTTTTAAAAATTAGATTATTTTTACCTACTATATTTAGCTCTGGACAAAAGGGAAATTCTAAGGAAATGCCAGACTTGGGTATTTGGGTTCCAGTAGGTTAGTCTGGTGATGTGAATGTATGTTAATCATGTTAAATAGTAGTCAGACCTCTGTGGAGATACACATGGTGAGGATTTGATTCCCAAATGATTGGAATCAGCAGTATAATAGAAGAGACATTAAATAGCTATCTATATAACTTGTAAGAGAGGTTTTAAACTGGGCAACAAGGGCCCTGAAGCAGGCAGAGACCAATTTAAAGGAAAAAAAAAGGAAAATATACAGACTTTAAATTGTAGAAGTATGGTCGTGTCTTCATAGGTATTAGTCAGACTTGAACAACTTTGCTCAGAAACAAATGATAGGTTTTTGCTTGCTACATCCAATGATAGGATTATTTATTTTTTTCAAGCTGTTTTTATCCTAAACTTTTTAAGAGCATCATGTACTCATTTTTTTAATTTTTTTTATTAAGGTATCATTGATACCTTACGAAGGTTTCACAAGAAAAACTGTGTTTACTGCATTCACCCATATTATGTAGTCCCCCCCATACCCATTGCAGTGACTGTCCATTAGTGTATTAAGATGCCACAGAGTCCTTGTCTTCTCTGTGCTACACTGTCTTCCCTGTGACCCCACACACACCATGTGCACTAATCATACCCCACAATCCCCCAATGATAAGATTATTAAAGGGACGAATTAAGCCAGTATTTATATGATCAGCTTATGATTTTTTTCTATAATGTCCTGCTTCTTCAATACAATGTTCCTAATCTGAAAGTCAGAGCTTAATAACACTATGAATAAAGTATCTGACTTACAGAGTTGGGGTTGTATATAATATAAAAAATGGCATTGGAAGATCCATCTTTTAAGGACTCAGAAACAGTCACTGAGAAGTTCAGTTGCTTTTAAAAACTCAATTTTACACTATAAACTCTTCAGTTAAATTTCTGATTTGTATAATTTGACATTTTCAGGTGTACAACATGGTTCTATATTTGTATGATCACAATATCTAGTTATCATCCATCACCATATACATAGTCATAAAATTTTGTTTCTCCTGCAATACAGACTTAAGATTTACTCTCTAAGCAACTTCCAAAAATGCAAAACAGTATTTCTGACTATAGTCACTATGCTGTACATTACATTTCCATGACTTAATTTATTTCTCTTTGGTTAAATTTTTAATAGGTAAATATTTAATTTTGGATTTGTAATAACTATGGCTAAGTAAAATTAATATCAAAGTTTATAAGGGAAAATTCACAATGATGCTGTTAGAAATCATACCTGAATAATTTAAAATTAGCTTGTATCATTAAATTTGAGTATTAGGAAGTAGCAGAAGTGTTTTCAGTAAGCATAATAAAATCAATGAGAGTTCTTAACCTACTTTTTGCAACAAAATTAAGTGAATTTCGTAGAAATTCATATAAAGAAACTAAGAGGAATTCTGTGATGAAATTAAACAGTATAGGAATATTTTTACTAAGGTATTTACAAACGTAGATAAGCATTTTTGTATAACGGGATTATGGTGACGATTGGTTCTGTCTCAATACTATGAAAAGAAAGCAACTGGCACTACCTTCTGTATCATGAGATGCCTGGGAACCTGTCTGGGGTCAGTGTCTGAGGAGCACAGAACTGTCACTTCTGCAAGATTTGTCTTTCATCAGGCAGTTGTGAGAATGCACCACAATTATATTTCTCTCAGTCCTTTATGGCAATACCAAAAAAAATCCTTTTTTGTTGAAGAATTTTAAAAAATAACATAGTAACAACAATAATGTAAGGTGTGTTAAAAAGGAGAAACTGGATATACTCTGGGAACACCCTGGAATATCTTTTTGACTTCTCTGTAAATCTAAAACTATTCCAAAATAAGTTCATTTAAATTTTTTTAAAGTAACCACATGATTTGATCAAAACAGTTCACTAGTAAATTGGTTTGTAAAAGCCAGTATTTTTTCTTCTACCTTAGCTGAAAGAAAATTCAACCTTTTCTCTCTGCCCCTTTTTTTAGGGTTCAAGATGACCAACGAGGAACCTCTTCCCAAAAAGGTGTGTTTTTTCATCAGTTTTTAAGCACTTTTTTTTGTTGTTGATTATAGAGTTGAAGGGACTGTCTGTATTGCTTGCTTATTGTTTACTCCCTTGCCGTATAGCAATAATAGCATTGTGGATATATCATGTGCTAGAAACTATCTTGTTTTTTTGATCCCTATTTTGTTTTAAACATCTACATATATAAATGTTTTCATATCTTTTTATAAATATGTATATACACTCCTGATTCGTAATGTTGATTGCTTTAGTGGGGTTATAATATGAAGAAGGAAAGTTTTTTTTTAACCTCCTCCTTTAGATATCTCTATATTTGGCTTGTTATAAAGCATGTGTTTGACTTTTTTTTTTATTAAGGTATCATTGATGTACAATCTTACAAACATTTCACATGTGCAACATTGTGGTTACAGCATTGACCCATATTATCAAGTCCCCCACCCCCGCCCTATTGCAGTCATTGTCCATCAGCGCAGTAAGATGCTATAGAGTTTTTGTCTAGAAATTGTATCTTATGTGTAATGTATTTTTGGAATATTTTCAGCTTTTGGAAAACTTTTGTTAACAATAATATCCCCTTGGTCCACTCTTAGCCTTTATTACATGAATATTTCCAGTTATATAACTACAAGTAATGTCAAAAAGGATACCTTCAAAAATTCCTATAGTTAGTTACTTACTTTTTTTCCTCATTTAAATCACTTTGTCTGTAATGTAAAACTACTATATTTTTCCAGAAAGCGTTACAGCTAGTTAATTCTTAGGTTCTATCTATTCCTCCGAAGTTTTGTTTTCTGGTCTCATTTTCTCCCTACGTTATATTTCTGCCCAAATTCAATTTAATCACTGTTACATACATACATGAGGTTACAGAAGAATATTATATATTCAATGAAATGCATTACTAGGTGGCTTGCAAAGATAATTTATAATCCAGTTGGAAAGTACTGTGTGTGCTTACTAACAAGTGAATATTTAAGTGAACAGTTTAGATAATAAGTGTTATGGAAATTTGTCTTACGTTTTGATGTCTATTCATGAAATAAATAATTGTGCTTTTTAATAATTTAGAATTACTGTGTGTTTTCTGTGAAAGACTTCATATAATCTGGTATAAGGACTTGCCCTTCCATTTTATAATTGAAGTATGTTACTGGTTAATGTTACAATTCAAAACACTTGTATAAAGAAGAGAATTTTAAGTGTTTTATAAGGGAAACTAATAAAGCCTGAAGTTTATGCTAAAGTAGAAGAGGTGCCTCATCTTTACAATCCTCATTTGGTATAGAGAAAACACTATTTCTCAATTTACAAAACAGTTTTATCTAGGTAGAATATTACACCCTTTGAAGAAAGATTTTATTTTGAAATAATTACTGGTTCATGGGACATTGCCAAGAAATAATACAGGAGTTTTTATGCACTCTTCATTCAGCCTCCTTCAGTGTTAACTAACTTCTTGCATAACAGTATCAAAACCAGGAACTTGACATTGGTACCATTATGGAGCTTAGATTTTGCCGTTATATATGATTCTATCTATGTATGTGTGTTTGTCTTCTGCAGTTTTATCACATGTAGCTTAGTGTAACCACCACCACAACTAAAATAGTGAACCAAAGCCTACAGTGTGCCACTCCTATATAGTCACACCCATCCCGTCCCTCTCCATCCTGTGGTACCTAATCAGTTCTCCAGTTCTGTAATTACACTATTTCACAAATGTCATATAAATGAAATCATGCAGTATCCTTTTGAGATTGATTTTTTCACTTAGTATAATTTTCTTGAGGTATATCCAAGTTGTTTCATCTATCAATAGTGTGATTCTTTTTATTGCTAGATAGTATTCCATAGCATGGTGTATCATAGTTTAACCTGAAGGACATTTGAATGATTTCCAGTTTGGGGCTATTACAAATCTGCTGTGAACATTCGTGTAAGTTTGTGTGTGATCATTGTAATTTCTTTGGATTATGTGCTAAAAGTGCAACTACTGGGTTATATGGCTCATTCATTTTTCTTTTTTGTTGGAATAAAGTTGATAAACAATATTATATTGGTTTCAGTTGTACAACATAGTGACTCAGTAATTACATACATTACTAGATGCTTGCCAGGATAATTGTAGTTACTCCATTACCATACTAAGATAGTACAATATTATGGTTATATTCTCTTATATTTCCATTCCTGTAACTTATTTTATAATTTGCAGTTTGTACCTCTTTATCCCCCCTTTTCAACCGTCACCCCAGCCCCCTAGTTCATCCATTTTTTGTTTATAAAGGAACCACAGAACTGTTTTCCAGAGCAGCTCTGATTTTACATTCTTACTTGCAATGTATGAAAGTTCAGTTTCTCTGCATCTTCACCCAGCATTTGGTGTTACCACTGTTTTTTATTTAACCTTATAGGTGTACAATAACTTGTTGGGGGGCTTTGTATGTCTTAGTAATAAGGGCTTTTCTATTAACAGAAACTAGCAACTGAGGTTAAAAGTCAGGATCCTGTGTTCATAAAAATATGTATGGCAAGCACAGGTACCAGTGGTGTTTAATATCTAAATTTTCTATGAAGAGCACTAAGTTCATATGTTTTCTCTTCATAGGTTCGACTGAGTGAAACAGACTTCAAAGTTATGGCACGAGATGAGTTAATTCTAAGGTAAAATGTTCTATACTATAATGTTTATCTTTATGTCAGGTATTGTTTTGTTTTTAACGTTAATAGACTCTTCAGATCATTAAATGTACTTTTTGAACATATTTCCTGTGGTCGGTTTCTCTGTTACATAAACACTGAGGAAACCACAGCACTTCAAAGAACTAAAGCACTAGCCTGGTAACTTGTATAGATTACATGAGTTTTTTCTTGCAGAGGATAGATACTCAGAATTTTAACTTGAAACACCTTTGTGCTTCATGTGTATGAGTTTCTTTGGGGAAAGACCTTGATTCAGGACGCTTTCAGTTTAACAAATATAAAGGCCTATTTTCATGTATTTTTTTCCTTTTCTGTTTAACATGGGAAAAGTTGTTGTCCTAATGGATACACTTCTAATTATGGAAAAAAGACATTATTTACTAATGAGGCAAAGTCACTCTTTCTCATAACTGAACTTCGTCCGCTTATTTAACCTTATATCCTTCATTTTCTCATCTGCAAGTTAAAGCTGGATTAAATTACTTTTAAAGATTACATCCAGCTCTGAATTTCTGCGGTTATCTTAGGTGACACAAAAGCAGATCGTCAAGTGCAGTGTTATATTTTTTAAATGTAAGAAATCAGAAAATGGGATCCACGTGTGTTTTGTGTTTTAGGACTTACATGTATTCCTTCTACATTTTATTCGGTAAGATTTTTTAAATGCTAAATAACTTTTAGATAAAAACAAAACAGTATTTTTCAGGGCAACCTTTACAAGATCATTGAACGTTTTTCTCTAGAAATTTCAAGGATATTTACTTAGATTAGGTAAATTTAGCAGGCTGGAAGTGGGGGAGAGAAAAGATGTTTTGTAAAATAGGGAGGCACAGATAACGCATTTCATTCTTTCCTAATGTTTGATCATTTCCCACCCTCCTCCTGTTTTGCTACTCTAATGTAGCAAAGACACTCTGTCTTTCTTTGCCATAGTCTTATGCATAGGACAGTTTTTCCATTGCATACCTTTATTTTCCTGCACATGAAATTTAAGTCCTTAGTATTCTGAAACACTTCTGTCCTCCTGCTGAGGTTAGACACTCAGCAAGATACACTTTGCCTGTGATATAGTACCGTTCACATGTTGGTGTTTTCTTTCTCTGATAAGGGGCACGCCTTGCCTTTTTGCCTTTCTTACTAATAATTCTTCTAGCTGGTATGTGCAATATTTTTCTTGATTTAACTGAAGGGGATCAGTACTATTATCTTAATTTAAAAATCAGCAATTTTTTATATTAAGTTACCTTTAAGGTTTTTATGTCATAAGTAATTTATTTTCTTGAGGTCAGTTTAACTTCTTTAGGGAAATCTCATTTATGATTTGTAAGTTGAGTTTTTTTTTTTCCATTATTTCTCAGTGGTTTTAAATCAACTGCTACTTATTTAGTCTGTTTTCTGTCATCTTGTTAAAGGATGTCTTGGTTGAACTTTTTATACTTTCTGTTCCTGTAAAGTAAATAGTATTCATGTAGCCTCTACAGAAGATCTTTATCCCCAAACGTTGAATGAACTCCTCCTGTTTGTGTTGTAGATCTTACTTAGGGGCCATGAAAAATAAGCTTACCCTTGGCTGAGCGCAGTACATTTTATGTAGGTCGATTGACTTGATACTATGAAATATTTTTTGTTCAGTATGTTGCAATATTAATAAATTTCATAGCAAACCTGCCGAAGTTTTTAAGGTTTTATAAACAGATTCTCTAAATTAAGTTTTGACAGCTGTAACTGAAGAGCATCTTGAAAACAGCTCTTTAGTAAGCAAGACAGCAGTCATCTGGGGCAAGTTACTCTTCAATAGTAGTTGATTAAACAGGACTGGGGAAAAGTTTTGTTACTTATCTGCAATAATTACAAAGAGCAGATAATATAATCTGTATTTTGAAGGTAGAGAAATACAAGGAAGAAAGGTTTCTTCATCCTGTGATAACATACAGCATTTATGCGAATTATTTCTGCGAATTAGGTATGGTTTAAAAGGAGTCTTGAAAATACTATATTCTCTTACCCCCTTTTTTTCCCATGCAAAATAAAAACTACTTTGAGAGAGTCACATGGTGTTTTCATAGAATAGCCAAGATAAAGAACCTGTGCTCCCTTGTAACTAGGCACATTTCTTATATGCCTTTTGTTTGAGGTAGACAGCTTACCTGAAAGTAGTTTTTTACTCAGTTTCTATAATCCAGGCAGCATGCTAAGCATCAATGATAAGAAGTTCTGTAAGGTACATGATCTGACTCAGAGGAGCACGCTTGGTATAGTCTCTGCAGACAACACTTTTCTCTGTATTTCCTTTTACCTAGTTCCTATAAGGAAAGAAGGAATAATGAAGGGACTGCTTTTTTTATTGGTTAAACTCAATGTATGATTATCTCAAAATGGCAGAGAACTTAAAAATCATGCAGTGGAATTCTCAGTATCACTTAAATTTGGAAGTTTATGGTGTGATTTTTTAGTGTATTTAAATAAACCAATTTCAGTATAACAACTAATACATGGATTTATTTTTATACTAGATGGAAACAATATGAAGCCTATGTCCAAGCTTTGGAGGGCAAGTACACAGATCTGAACTGTAAGTTTGAATTTTAGCTTCCAAAAGACCATATGAATATCTCCTTTTACATTGTTGGTGTAGATTCTAGATAACTGGCTTTACTAAGCGAATGTGATTTTTATGCAAGCATTGTAAAGAACCACATCCAGGCACTGTACTGGGTACTAGGAAGTAGAAAGATGAATGAGACATGGTCTCTTTTCTTGAGGAATTGCTAGTCATTGGGGGAAAATGGCATACTATTTCATATAATAGCAGGACTGTTTTAACAGAATTACGTACAGAGTTCTGAGAGAGAGATGGAGAAATTCAGAAGTGCTTGAAACTTCTTTTGATCTGTCCCTAACGCCTTCCACAGGGGAATTTGAAGTGAAGCATGAGTTACTTGTCTAGAAGAAACTTAGGCAGAAGCAACCAGTAATACATTTGTGAGAGCTTAAATTCTAATATATATAGCCATATATTTACAGATTTCTCAAATCTGCTAAAAATAATACCAACAAAGATTAGTTTCAAACTATTTTAGTCTTTGTCACTTTTCACTGAGTTAGGATGACGAACTATTTGTGAATATAAAAACCAGCATAGGTTTCTACGTCTGAAGGCTTAAATTCTTGAAATTTCTGCTATTCTGTAACCATATTATAATGCATAGATGTTACGATCATTTTGAGTGCTTTAAGTAATAACTATCCACTGTTGGCATATTTATGTTGAATAGGTTAAAGATAACACTGATTTGTAAATACTACATATATTGCAAACAAATGCAAATAATGAAGTTTTCTGTGTTCTCTTGGGAACAGGTGAGACTATAATAATTCCATGTAATATTAGGTGGTTATGGACGGCTGTAATACCGCTACATCCTAAAAGAACACTTCAATCAGGAACAAATTTTATTATAAAATATAGAAATATTCAGGATTGAAACTGGAAATAAGATGAATTTTTTTACCCTGGTTTTTATTATCCTTGACAAAAGATAATCAGAACTTTCTTTTGGATGGTTCTGTTTGATTTTGAAATGACATGAATGTTTTGGAATTCTTTTTCTTTTAATCAGCTAATGATGTGACTGGCTTAAGGGAGTCTGAAGAAAAACTAAAGCAACAGCAGCAGGAGTCTGCACGCAGGGAAAACATCCTTGTAATGCGACTAGCAACGAAGGAGCAAGAGATGCAGGAGTGTACCGTAAGTATTTCAAATGTTTTAGGTTTTAAAAAAAAATTTTTAATTGAAATATGGTTGACAGTTTATTAGTTTCAGGTGTACCACATAGTAATTTGAAATTACTAATGCAAAAAAATGCTCCATGATAAGTGTAGTTACCATCTGTCACCATACCAAATTACTAACAATTCTACTGACTATTCCCTATGCTGTACCTTTCATCCCTGTGACATACTTAATGTTACAACTGGAAGTTTGTACCTCTTGATCCCCCTCACCTATTGCTCATCTTCCCACCCCCTCTCCCTTGTGGCAGCTCGCTACCAGTTCACTGTATATGTGAGTCTTTTCATGATTTTTTGTGCATTTGTTTTGTTTTTTAGATAACACATATGTGAAATCATACAGTGTGTTTTTAACTTATTTCACTTAGCTCTACATCCATCTATGTTGTCACAAATGGCAAGATTTCCTTTTTATGGCTTAGTAATAGTCCATTTTATACCATCTCTTCTTTATCCATTCATTTACACTAGACACATAAGGTGCTTCTATGTCTTGGCTATTGTCAGTAATGATGCAGTGAACCTAGGGGTGCATATATCTTTTCTAAATAGTGTTTTTATTTTCTTTGCTTAAGTTCCCGGAAATGGGATTATTAGATCACATCGTATTTATATCTTTAATTTTTTGAGGAACCTCCATACTGTTCCATGGAGGCTGTACCAGTTTACATTCCTACCAGCAGTTCATGAGGGTTCCCTTTACTCTACATCCTCACTGACACTTGTTATTTAAGTCTTAAGGGAGTGGGTTTTAGTCTGCATTATTACATGTATTAACTGGTACTAAGCTAATTGTACATACTTAACAGTAATTATAAATGCCCATTTTGTTAAGCTGTATATATGCTAAATGCAAGGTTTTCATAGTGATAGTGTCTTACGATTGGATTTAAAATGTATTTTATGGCCTAGAAGTCAGAAGTTTTAAGTTACTCTCTGAAACCTCCATGATTTATGAGCATTAGTATATTGATTTGGATATTTTTAAGTAGTTTGATACTTGTGGGGATATAAGGAGCATCTCTTTACTAAGCAAGCTGTTTGATTAGTTTCTCTTCTGCTCTCTACTCCACTGTACATAAAACTTTTTTCTTAGTACCAGTAACTTCAACCATGTCTCCTTTTCAATTGGTACAGCTTTCAGTGAAGTATTTGTCATGTCTCCATAGTTCTAAAATTGAGTGACATACTTGATTAGGTTTTGTTGAATTTAGATTGTTTTATGCTGTCTTGACAGTTGGCCATTTATTTTTATTTAGTTTTTGTGTATATAAGTTATAAAATAGAGGCAGCTCTATCCCTGTTGTTTCTAACTTTAAAATTTGAAGTTTAATTCCTGTGTGTACTTTGCATTCATTTGATACATACTTATTAAAATCTTATGTATAAGGCAATATTGTGGTATGTAAACTCTAATAATATATAGGGTATGGTCCTGTTACTGTTTCTTTCTCACCCATAAAATGTTTTTTAAGGCTCAGTCACCATCCTTCTACTTTCTGTGCACATTGTTCACATGTCCACAAATGTCTCCAATCTCTTTTCCTTCACTTTTTCAAAATGACCTCTTCATCTGTTACTTTGTTAAAGGAAGAGTAGCCTCTGTCATTTTCTCGACCTTCTGAACACTTTTTCTCCTTTTGTTTTTACCAGTTCAGTTTCCATCTTAACTACCACTGATATTTTTCTCTGAGTTCACTAATGAATTACAAATTTGTCAGTACTCAGATGCCTTCATTTTCTGTATTTCAGGTACTGATCATCTCCACCTTTCACCATTTTTTTACCTGGACTCTACGAAATCTCACCAATAATTTGAATATAATTTTTTATTTCTTTTCTATGTAATACCCATCTCACCACCCCTCCAAGAAAATTTTTTTCCCCTATGATTTTCATATATAATGGAGTGGGCACTGCTATTCAAGCACCCAGTCTCAAAACCATATAATTCTTTCCTCTTTTTTCTGATACTCAGGATTCCAGATTCTACCATTAACTCAATTAATAGTTTTATGTCTCCCTCTTTCCATGGCATGTGTTAGATGCTTAACACATGCAAAGATGAATCTTAACCTACAAAGTGTTAACACCTTGTCAATCGAGTGTGAACTGATGGTGCTTATGGTAGTATTTCATAACACCAGTGTGTCTTGAATTCTTTCTTTTGAGCCCTACTCTTGGCATCCCAGTTCAGGTACATCTTAGCACATGCCTCCACAGTGTGTGGTATTGACTCACCTCTGTGATTCTCCAGCTACCCTATGTACACTGGCAATTTTTGAGCTTACCATGCCTGATCAAAGCCTTTGGTGATAACCTCATCACCCTTTTGTTTTCTCAACTAGATTTTAAGATTATTTCAGTTAGAACCTAGTCTTTCCAACCACATTTTATGCAGCTTTTCCTTGCTGAGGCTAGCTCAACAACTCATTGTTCTTTGAGTTAGAATACAGAGTGGGGTTTTGCAGAAATGGCAGCAAGAGCCAAAGACAAGGAAAGGGCAAGATGATGTATGTGTTGCAGATGAAGGCAGTTCACTTTGTAAATCTAAGTAGTCACTGTTGGAGAGGCGGTGTTTCCTTTCATGAGAGCAGCACGTGGTATCTGCTGTATGACATGCTTTATTCCTATTAAATCATCTTATCAGCTGGTCTTACATTGAATAAGCAGTTGTACTTTTGTGTTTAAAATGAGTTACTTTTAAAAATCTCCCTAAGCTAAATAGTTTTATTTATATAATGAAATGGTAATTAAATATATTCCTAATCTACTTAGCATATATATGTATCTTTTGCTGACTTTATGGTAGAAAATAGCTGCTTATGAAGTGTTGGCTTTAATCCTGTTTAAGCCTTAGTGTGGAGCAGGATTTTGAACCAGACCTAGCTTGGGTATGAAGATAGTGCTGCATTTAATGCTAATAAACTGTATTTCATATTTTAGAAATGTATTTTTAGTGTGCTAGTAGATAATACAACTGAAGTTGAAATTGAAGGTTTCATATGTAAGTAAAGGGGTTCTGGTATGGTGGGAAAGCCCTCAGCTGGGAGTCAGGCAACTTGAGAACTAGAATTCTAGTCCCAGGTCTGGCACTGAATTAACCTGTATCCTTGGACAGTTACCTTATTTAATCTCTCAAATATAAGCAGTTTGGACTGAGTTAATCACCTTCCAGCTTTATTATTCTGTGATTCAGATGTATTCAGAAAGGAAACTGAGTATGTACTTTATTTTGGCCTAAGGTGCTATTTAGAAAGCTGTGATGCCAGCTTGTAAATATAAGTACTATATATTTTTAAGTTTAGAAATGCAGATAATGTGTTTTAAATTGTAATCTTATGGACAACTTGTACATGAAATAATTTCCATAGGCACAAATTTCAAAGAGTAAACCACTGTACTCTTAATATATTTTAAATTGGCTTTTTTCCAGTGGGTGCCAGCAGTTTTAGTAACTATAACATTGAAGATTTTCATACTGTTTTGGTTGTAAAGAAGTAGCCTCTTTATTTAAATGTTCCAAATATGGAAATGTAATCAGATGGCCTGAATTTCTATATGGGTAATCTTTTGTTTATAATTTGTACTTTATTTCTAGAGGAATTTAAGATCAAAGGGGGAGGGTCCTAATAATCAAGTAAATGAATGAAAGGGATTTTACCCTACCTTTTATGTATGTTTCCTTTGATTAAGTGGTAATTGTTTCTTTTGCTTTGCACAGACTCAAATCCAGTACCTCAAGCAAGTCCAGCAGCCTAGTGTTGCCCAACTGAGATCAACAATGGTAGACCCAGCGATCAACTTGTTTTTCCTAAAAATGAAAGGTGAACTGGAACAGACTAAAGACAAACTGGAACAAGCCCAAAATGAACTGAGTGCCTGGAAGTTTACGCCTGATAGGTAAACAAATCATACTCCCCAGTCAAGACTTCCCTGACAGTCCCACTACGAGAAAGCTGTGGTGGGACAGCCAAGTACTCGTTTCCACACCAAGACTCAGACTTTTTGAGCCAAAAAAAGCCACATTCTTATACTATCCAGCTTGTAATGGTTAATGTAAAACTTACCAGATGAACCTTGTGTTTCAGCTTTTTTCTCTTCCCCTTCCCCTTGCTTCAGAGGCCTGATGGCGTCGGACTATTCCGAAGAAGTGGCCACCTCCGAAAAATTCCCCTTCTAGAACATGTAGACACTTGAGAAGTGTTTCTGTTGAAGAAAATAGAGGGAGAAACAGAAGTCTTAAGTCTGTGGCACACTGTGTCTTCAGACAGTTTGGAGGAATGAAAACCTAGAGATTTAAAATCATGAATTGAACATGTAAAATTCCAGTAAAATGTAAAAATGGAATATGCATCGCTCTTAACCATGAGCATAGTGACTTAGAGACACTGTATATCAGTTTTGCCAATAAGACTGTGGATTTCATGATTGTTGAACTTCTGGGTCAAAACTCGAGGTGAATTTTGCCTACAAAGGTTTTATTTGCTGAGAACCAACTCAATAGTCATGAGAGGATCAAATAATAGATGTCAGTACAAGTAGTTCATATATTTACAACCATTTAGTTTGGGGCTCTATATTACTTGATTGAAGCCTAAATCAATGTGGTTTTAATCAATGGTTTGTTCTTTGAATGGTTGCTAATGCTGTAGAGAATCTTATTGAGGACTGTACAAACATAAAGGTGTGGTATCAAACTTCAGGTTGAAACTGTTTGAAGCATTATAAACATTCATTTCACAACTAGATTGTATAAGGATATTAGCTATGATGAGACTTACTGCGTTTTTTTCAGTAGTGAAATTTATTAATTCCCCATTCCATTCAACAGGCACATGTTGAAAGAGCATTGTTGGTGTTAATGGGGGAATGTGTTTCCTTCATTGTATTTGGGCCTTTTGTATTGCACTCTTGATATTAAATTAAATGTGCCTTGCAATAGTTGTTTTTTTTTTTTTAAGTTCAAGGAATACTATGATGATTTTGTTGTACTTTTATTATTTTAATTTTGGGGGGTTATGGAGAGCAGATTGATTTTGGAAAAACTGTTGCTGTGCTCTTCAAAGTGAAGGAAAAGGCTCCGTCTCATTTTTAAAAGACCTACTTTTTTCCAGCTGGTATCATAAAAGACAAGGAGACCTGACACTTGTTACTTTTTGACACCTTGTCCCAGGATATTGCAGTAGAAATGAATGTGGGACAGCTTCACAGGTTGCCTGCCTGAAGATCGGGGAAATAATGTATGGGAACTGTGGGCTGGCTTCAGGGAGAAATTTTGTGACTTAAAAAAAAGGTATAGTCATCATTTCTAGCAAATTCATTTGCTCATTTAGATAAATGAGGCATTATTTTCTTCATGCTTTCATCCAATCCTGGAGGTGAATTTTTTTCGTCAGATCATTCTAAAAGTCACCAATTCGAATTTTCACTTGGTGATAATGGAATCTAAGATGAGTGGAAGATAAATGTTCCAGATTGTCCCAGCGTTTAAGTGCAGTTTTAACAAGGGTGACTTAAGTTCTCTTAATCATTCAAATCAATTGTAAGTATCTTGTATGTTTGTGCTTTAGGGAATTGATTGTGGGGCAGAGGGTGGGTTGAAGAAGTGATTTGTGTGACTTTACAGCAAGAAATTTGCTTCTAAAATTCTATTTGTGGGGTTTGGAGGGTAAGTAACCAAATGTTTGAAATTAGCTTATTGTGCCTGCATTAAGGCTTTTGTATATACTTATGCCATTTAAGATCACAAAGAAATGGCATGTGTTTAGTAGGTCAGGAAAAAAATTCATAAAGTGTAATATTAACATGTACTCACATTTAACCAGCATCTTTGCCACTTAGCCAACAGTCACTTAGAGGTCTATGGAATTTTCTTATTGTTAAAAAAATAATAAAATAATATGTGCTTATGTATAAAACTGAAACAGCATGAAAAAAGGTGGAGAGTCACTCCTGGATGTGACCTTGCCATTCCCCATTCTGTTCTCCAGAAGCAGTTAATTCTCAGGTATCATGAAGATAATAATATGCATATACAGTCATGTTACATATATATATTGGTTTTAAACCAGTGTGAACGTGCACACAAGATGTTCTGCAGTTGGGCCCCCTCCCCTTTTTTTATTAACTATCCCTTGGGCACCTCCCCATTTTTTAGTATACTTAATTCTTTTTTAATGGTTACATAATTTTTCCATTGTATTAATGATTCATAATTTTAATCACCTATAAGTGAATTTTTATTCTGTAAAAAAAAATTAGGTTGTAAACCAGATTATACCAGGTACTATAAATACATAATTACTTTGAAACAAATAGTGCTCAATCAGTACTCTGTCTGGAGTAACTCAAATAGGGTTATGGGTTTACTTTGTTTTTTATTTTTTACTTTGCTATTCTGTTTTAATTGTGAGAGAGAACAATTCCCTGAATTATCTTGACCACTTTAGGTAAGATATTTCATGTGTGATCATGCACATTATATTTTAGAGTATGTAGTAGGGATATATTTCAGTATTTTGACAGTTCTCAGTTTGCATTTAATCATTTAGGTAGTTTGTACACCTTTCCAAAATACCCGTGACTCCCCTTTGATAACAAAGCAATGCATAGTGTCTGTTCTTTGTTATAAATCCTTCTCTTGATCTATAATCTATGTTTTTATTTGTGGGTCATTTGATTTTAGGGAATGGGTTTGAATTTTTTTTTTGTAATTAAAAATTATTCCAAAGACAGTTCTTTGTAATTGCATTCTTAACCTTTTTTTGATGTGGTAAACACAACACATAGTAAAATGACAGAAAATGAAGGTGTTTAAAGAACAAGACTTGTTTTAATCACTAATTTTAGAAGAGATCATATTGTCTCAGAACAAGCATTTATAAAAAGGTATGACTTTATAAATGAAGCTTTTTATTGCATTAGAGTTTGTGGTACCTTATATAAGATTAAGTTAGGTCACAAATTACTGATTTTGCAGTCATCTGGATTTTTTTGGATTTTTATTAATAAGTTCATTAGGAGATTTACAGGTTAGTCAGGAAACATTGATACCACAGACTTAAGAAAACATGTCTGAGCATAAGCAGTGAAGTGAGAAGAGTATGTCTGACAGTGGTGCCTGTCCCTTTCTTCCTGATTTAATTAGTAAGCCCTTTTGCTCAGTGAAGACTTAAGTCTGAGGGTGCTAATGGGAAATGGGGCATCTCTGTAGCTACAGCGGGGATGAACAGAGCATCAGCCAATAAAAGTTGCCATGTAAAGAATAAAACCCTTACCAAAGGTTAATGACTGGGTTTAACCTGAAGCTGCTTTGAGTGGTAGTAGCCGAAGTTTTACCGTACCACAGATTTGTGTAAGGAACCTGAAATTACAAACTTTTGTTTGAATTAAATTAGAACAGGTGTTCATAATTAAAGAACCTTGCAACACTGAGTCGAGGAATGACGATCATTTACAAAGTGCTTCCATTTTAAAAGAGGCAAGTGAAAGCCCCACTAAAAGAAGGAAAGCAGTGTCAGCAAAAAATATTTTTAGCCAATAAGGTTCATTCTGAATATAACTAATCACAAGAATATCAGACTACGTGTCCAAGTCTCAAAGGTAATTATATACTTAAATCAGGTCCCTTTAAAAGTGATCATTTCTATTACTGCTGAAGCTAAAGAAAGGTAGTGGTTTTATTGTGACTGTTAGGGCCTTTGCATTTTGCGTCTGCTGTATACATGTAGTTTCTGTAGTATGTTGCGCTAGCACTTGGTAACTCCTTTATTGGAAGTATGCATTCCTAGTTTGGCAGATAAGTTATATATTTACATTATTTGTGTAAGTAACCCCAATCTGATTTTTGTGTCCTAAAGAAATCTTTCAATAACATGAATAAAATCTCAACCACCTATCAACATTAAAATTTTTTAAAATTGTGTCACAGTTTAAGACAGCTCGAAAGTATATATATTATATGAAGAAGTTAAATGAAGATTTGATAAGCAAATAGCCTTAGGCTGTTTTTTAAAAGCTCTTTAAAAACAATTACTGAACATGCCTCACTTAATGCAATAAACATTCTTGTGAGAACTGCCTTTAAGAGGCATCCTAATTATTGAATACTGTTCTAACAATAAATATACTCTCATTTATAGGTACTGATGTTCATATATTGTTTCCAAGGAGTGTACATTTGTGATTGATGTTTCATTTACCTTTCATGAATTTTTCTGTTCTATAAAGCCAAGTACCTTAGTGTTTTATTAATATTGTTACATCTAAGGTGTGTGTTAACTGGCTTGTTTCTATTTCAAATGATAATTTGGGATAAAAATAGGTTTCAGAATTATTAATGTAATAGAAACAAAAAGTGGCCATTTGGGTACTTTTTGTTTAGGGTTTGTTTGTTTTTGCTGCTGTATTGACAAAATAACCTAAATGCAGAAGACGGATGCGATCCAGAAAAGAAGATGGTAATGACAGGGAGGCATCTGCTGTGACATAGTTCTGTATGTTACATCTGTCACTGTAATAATTGCAAGCAAAGAAGGTAGTAGAGAGTTTGTCTTCATTTTATGATGGATGGCTCTTTCCTTTGCAGCCAAACAGGCAAAAAGTTAATGGCGAAGTGTCGAATGCTTATCCAGGAGAATCAAGAGCTTGGAAGGCAGCTGTCCCAGGGACGTATTGCACAACTTGAAGCAGAGTTGGCTTTACAGAAGAAATATAGTGAGGAGCTTAAAAGCAGTCAGGATGGTAAGGGGTTTTTTGAAAAGTTTGGTTAACTTTGCACTGGCTTTTAAAAACTGCCAGGCATGAATATTAGTGATTAGGTTTTGTACTTGCAAATCTCTGCCAATGGTTCTGTAACGTGAATGAAAGTTAAGTCAGCAAGCAAAGCCATTTAATTTTAGTGATCCCCACCCCCACTCTCCCAATTGTTAATTATGCAATTTCATAAGTTTTTGTTTTTCAGGGATGGGATTTGGTGAGAGAGAAAAGCTGTTGTGTTACCAATTTTTTAAATGTAAATCTTGGAAGTGTTTAGCTATTTCCAGTGGTTTAAAAATGAATAATTGATTATACCTGTTAAGGTCCTTTTTAGTGAATAAGATGAAGTACCTAAGTTTGCTGAGCCAAACCAAGCTTAATCGTCAGCCACCACAGGGGTTGGTGCAAGTGTAGCTGCATCTATGCTGTTTCTCCTCTGTCAGCAAGACTAAAGTAAGGAAATTATCCAAACTGAAAATTGAGAATTAGTATTTCTGACCGTTAATTGCAAAGCAGATTGGTAGTCAAGTAGTGTCTTTAAAAATTAACAGTTCAAAGTGATCATTCTTAGCTCTTACTATTTGCAAACATATAGTAGGAAATTTTGTAAAGTAGTGAAAGACTTATAGCCCCCAAAGCTTTTTTAGGATTTAATAGATGTATATTTTATCAGTTTCAAGAGTCATTTCCTCCAGTTTTTGTTCTGGAATGTGAACTAGTCTGTAGTGACAGCGTAGGCCTCTTGGAGCGTTAGAGTTGTGCACAGTTCCCTGGGAGCTAAGCCTGTTGCCCGGTGGAGACAGACCCTGGCGAGGGGTAGGAGGAGAAGGGGTCCGACCATGTGAGCCCACAGGTAGACGTCATGGGGCAGGTTTCACAGGCTGTAATCAGTTGTATATGGTTGAATGGTATTAATCAATTTGAACTTAGTTGTTTTAATACGTCTAGTTTTAGCATGTATCTCCCCCCCCACCACAGTAAACAAAACATGCTCATTCGTGCATGGCTATTCCAAGCAGCATTTTAAAATACTGTTTTGTGAATTTGTATTTGTTCACTTAAACATTTATGACTGCCTGGCTTTGTGGCAGGCACTATGATATATTTTTATATTTTGAAAGTGTATTTTAAGAGATAATAAAGTAGGTTTGACTCTCCTTTGCACAGAGCTGAATGACTTCATCATTCAACTTGACGAAGAAGTAGAGGGTATGCAGAGTACCATTCTAGTCCTTCAGCAGCAGCTGAAGGAGACGCGCCAGCAGCTGGCCCAGTACCAACAGCAGCAGTCTCAGGCCCCAGCCCCGAGTGCCAGCAGGACTGCATCTTCGGAGCCGGCAGCACAGGCAGAGGCCACAGGTAAAGACTGCAGTCGTCTGGTCAACGGACCAAGTAATGGCAGTTCCTCCCGGCAGAGGACGTCTGGGTCTGGATTTCACAGGGAGGGGGACCCAGCCGAAGATGACTTCCCTCCTTCTCCAGGGAGTGGTAATAAGGCCTCCAACAGCTCAGAGGAGAGAACTGGCAGAGGAGGTGGTAGTTACATAAACCAACTCAGTGCGGGGTATGAAAGTGTAGACTCTCCCACAGGCAGTGAGAACTCTCTCACACACCAGTCAAATGACACAGACTCCAATCATGACCCTCAAGAGGAGAAGACAGTGAGTGGGAAAGGTAACCGAACTGCGGGTTCCCGCCACATTCAGAATGGCTTGGACTCAAGTGTAAATGTACAGGGTTCAGTTTTGTAATAGTTTTTCCAGCAAATTTTTATACAGTGTCATTTAATTTGGGAGGGGAAACTGTCCAGAAAATCAACACATACTTTTGTCACAATTTGCCTTTTTTGTGGGTGTGGTTTTTTTTTTTTTTTCCTCCCCTTTCCTATTTTTTTTTTCTTTGCTTTAATACCTCTGCTACTTTGGAAATTATAACAGTTAATTACTTTGAATGTTGATAAAAGGACATTTTGTGTAGGGTCAAGTTATTTTTATATGAGTTAATGTGAAGTTGTAAATGGAAATCTTTCCTTAAATATAACACAATGATGTCTGTATAAATCCGTGTCTATCCTAGAAGCTGTGCTGTGTGAGGGCATTCTGACTCATGCTGTTGCTATACTTACGCACCATTCAGACTTGTTAGTGTAGATGTGGGTTTATGACTGCCAAGTTTGCCCAGTGCGGTAGTTTTATCACTAAAAGTTGGACTTGCTGACGGAGTCCTGTAGTAGTTTCAGTGTTAGATACAGTTTTTTCCACCATACATCTGTGCATTTTCTCTTTAGGTGACTGAATGTTTAAGAAATTTGTGTGCATAGTTACTCAGTTTTTATGAACTGTTGTATCCTGTTAATGCATATTGCTCTGTGACTCCAGTATATCTTATCTGTACTGACCAAACCTAAATAAAGATTTTTATTGTAACTCCTTTTATTAGTCGTTTTTTGTTTTTATGTGTGTTTATTTGCATTTAGTCTCATTGAATTGAGGAATTTCTGCTCAATATCCTTCAACATACCACAAAGGTGAAGCTGGAGTCCATGCTAAGTTTTGATTGTGCAACTTAATTTTTTAATAATTGATGGCTTGTTTTATAATATGATGAACTTGGAGTTTAGGATGATAAGTGTTTTTTCTGGCTTGTAAAAGTAATTGTTATATAATAATGAAAATACAGAGAAGTTTTATAAAGAAGAAAATAGTCATCTAAAGTATTTGTTAGGTTTTGATTGAAAAGCAGACATTGTGAAATGATTTCAGGTAATTAGGGCATCTGTAGTCAGTGATGAATGAAACACTGGCTGCCACTACTGATTTATACAAATAACATCTGATACTACATAGTAAAAGCTGTGTGGGGAATTTTGAGGGAGAAAATGGTTTTAAGATGTAAGACTTGGTTTGCTTTGTCTTCTTTCTTAAACATTAAGTATCAAGTTCTGTGGTATTGAATGGCTTTAACATCTCTAACTTCATGTACGTGGCTGACATGAAATGTGATTTTTGCTGAATGCAAAATATTTGGTTTTAGATACAACTTGTAAGTCAAGGAACCTCACAAGTGGAGTTACACTAGAAACAGGCACCACTTATTTGAGAATAATGCTGGGTTTTTTGTTTGTTTAACTGGCATACAAGTACATCTGGTCTTAAGTGGTATATTTAAAATAATGCACTTTCTATCTTCTGATTAACCTTTTGTGCAGTCTTCCAGTAAGTAAAAAATCCTATACAGTTTTAAATGTGCTTATGATAATCATTTTTGTGTGTGCTAAAATACTAAGTAATGCCTTGATTTGTCAAGTTTTTTGGTTTTAGTTTTTGTTAATGTGTGTCCTTTTGACTTGCCCAATTTAAAGAAGAATGAAGCTTTTCCTTTTGGTGTTATATAATTGGTGTACAGTAGGAAATTAAAATTTTCAACTGGTGATCAATGGCTAAACTTAATACAGACATATTATGTGTGGTTACTGATTTTCACATACCTTAATTGCTGAATAACTTGGGCAGAGAGAACTTCAGATTGTGGAGTCAGTATTCTTCACTTCTGGAATTTGATACTTTACCTGTATGACTGAAAAGAGGTGGTGAATCATAATCCTGGTTAAGAGAGTGACCTCGAGCTGATGGGTTTGAACCTGGCTTTACCTCTTAACTGCTTCATGGCTTGGGAAAACCATCTTACCTCCCCATGGCTCAGTTTTTCTCTGCAGAGAGCATTAGATGAGTACCCCATGGAAAATGCCTATGACAGTACCAAGCACATGATGAGTGCTCAGTAAATGTTAGCCATTGCTATTATTATCTATAAATTAAGTTCCAGTCCTGATGACAGACCATCCTTGATCAGACACTCCAGATAAGAATTTGGAGAGGGGGGATAGTTTCTACTGAAAGAACTGGTAGTTAAAACTTTGATTAAACAGATTGTAATGGCTTTGATGTAAAGGGAAAAAGCTGCCTATGTTTACTTCCTCTGTTAAGAGTGTATTGCCTCTTAAGCAGGACAGGTTGGGGGGCTGTAGCATTCTTTAAATGACTCCTGGAACTGGAGAAACTCAGGCTTTGGCAAAATCAAGATAAATACTGCCAGAGAGGGTTAATTTTTTTTTTCTACTTACAGAAAAGGAAGTGGGCTTCAAAGAATTAAGTACCAAGGGGTTAGTAAGCTTTGGAGCTGCCTCCAGCATGCTCCTGTTAAGACTTCCTGGACAGTACCCACCCCAAAGCTGTCAGCTGAACCACCTCTGATTCCAAGAACCCACTCTTGGCACTGTCTCTGCCTCCCATCATCATCCTTGGGAACAGACAGACCTGCACCTGGGCTGCTGAGGATAACATCTCAGCAAGCAGTCAGAATGGTTGCTGTGCTAAATACGTAGGCGTTAGAAACAGAATGGCAATGCAGTGAAGGGAGATAGACATCCTGAAGATTTTAATATGGCTAAGGTAGGAATGCTTAGTTAAGGACAGTCTCCTTAAAAGTGGTTAATTTGGCTGTTGAAAGAAATGATAACCGGTTTGTGGAGAACAGGAATGAATTTGTAAAGACCTGCCTGGCATTATGGGAGGGTGTACCAGTTGCCATCTTTTCACAAGGTTGAATGGATACCACTGCTGGGAAGATTTTAATGAGAACAGAAACATCAAAGCTTGATAGGGCTTCCCTTGGCCTTTCAGCTGTATTGTTGCAACTGATAACTTGTTTCTAGGACACTTTTGCAAACAATGCAAAAGCATTCTTTCTGACAATTTTATCTCCAGATACTCCTTATTTCTCATTAATAGCAGTTTGTCCTCTGTCCCCAATCCTTGCCTACTGCTCTTCTCTGGTGACACTTCTCTTGGGAGTTCATTGTTCTTGTGGTTATAATTAACACATTACAATCCTGGGTAATGGCATTACCTTTCACCTGGACCTACCACCAGGGGAGTCGTGCCAAGGAGGTGTTGAGCAAACTCCAGCTGTGGTAAGTCCACTTTGTTGACTCATTGCTCCCTTCATACCAACAATGGAGTTTGCTTCCTGGGACGTTGGTGAATTCTGCCTTCTGGCTAAAACCTGGCCTGGGCTCCTGCAACACTTATTTGTGAAGCTTAGCCACGAAGTGTTGCAAGGCCCCTTCAAGAGAAACTGGCTCAGTAGTGCTGCTTTAATAGATGCCCGTGTTCGTACTTGGAGACTGGTGGCTACTCACCCTCTCCTCGCCAGCCCAAGTAGCATACAGTCCTAGACCGAGAAGTGATTTATAAAGTGCTTCTCTTCCTCTTCTCTTGCCTGCTCTTTCTGAGTAGATACTGATGAGTGACTATAATGAGAACTCTCCTGAGGAGAGCTGCTGGGTAGCCATCCAACAAAAGAAAACAGTGATCTCAACTTTTGCTCCTAGGTGGGTTCTGGCCAGAGCCTCCGTGCAGGAAACAATACATTCCTTGCATCCAGAAGAATATATTAATGGTCACTCATGTACTAGGTACTGGGCATAACGAATATGTTGGTATTCATTTACAACTATGATATGCTAGGAGCTGTGCATAAAGCAGTATAACAAGGTGGTCGTGCAAAGCTTATATAGTCTAGTAAAAGAGACAGGGAACGCGAAATTTTGACATGGTAAGTAGGAAAATAAAGTTAGACTATGCCAAGAGGCACCAAATGGAGGAGACAGGAAGGCTTCCTGGAGGAAGTGGTGTCGAAGTGGAGTGCTGCATGGTAGCTTTGTTAACAGAAGATTACACAGCTCATTGAGATTTTGAATAGAGAAGAAACAAGGCTGGACGAGGATATAAATTTGGTTTAAATGTGACAAATTTGATGTGCTTACAGGAAACGTTAGACAGGGCTTGTCTCCTCTGGAGAAAACTAGAGAGAGATTTCAGAGAAGCTGTGGGAGTGACTGGTATTACCCAGATACTGGTGCAAAGTAAAAGCTGGGAATATATTAAAGGACAAAGTATGCCCAGAGACAGGAGTGGTCAGACATAAAGGGACACGGATAGAATAGAGCATTAAGCCAAGGGACAAGTTCCTTAAATTATCTGGACTCTCAGGTTTCAGGAGAGGGAACACATTCCAGACAGACGAATCTCTGTGCTGCTGAGTTTTTAGGGAGGACGGCTGATTTTATCGCTATTCCAGACCCTATGATCTCTCCCAAGGGAAACAGTTACCAAGCTTTTCCTCCTTTACCACCCCACCGATGGGGCTTGTGCTCTGGCTATCTGGTTCATTTGGACCATCCCAATCTCTGCAAAATGTTAATGTAGGTTCCCAGCGCCTCACGAGTTCAGTCTGCTCCAAAGCTTTTCAGAATTCCCCAAGCTTGGCAATAGTTTTCCCTCTACAACCTCGGGACAAACTTCTCTTGCTCCAGTGTTCTCAACAAGCTGCACTGCCTGCCTAGGAACCCTCTCCTTCCTTGCATCCACGACTGTTAACTCTGACTTCCTGGACATCTAAAATCCTTCACTTCCACCAGGAAGTCAGCCGGGATAAATCAGAAATGCTCTCAGTTCATGTAACAGCACAGCTTACCTAACTCAAGGCGGCTTTGATGTATTTCAGGAAGAGAGGCCCTGGGTGAGTCAAGAAACCACAGATACTAGCTTGAAGCCAGTTCATGTGGCCCCTAGTAAAACAGGTTAAGTGAAAGCAAACAACCAGCTAGATTCTAGATGGGGAACAAAGGTAGCCCACAGGTACCCTAAAGTTCATTATATGCTTACTAACAAAAAATCACATCTGTTGGTGCCATGACAGTTCTGAGGCTGACCTTATCAGGGCAAAAAGAGGGCATAACCCCTAACCCTCCCTATTTGGAGAAAATCCTACCTATCCTACTGAATATGCCATCCCCTGCTTACAGTTCAGCTGTAAGACTACCCGACTAGAACCTCACTGTGCTGCTCAATCTCACGCATGCCTGCACTCCTTTCTTGAGTGTGTACTTTTGCCTTAATAAACTCCTGTCTGCTTGCACCTGCTCAGACTGCTCATGAATTCTTTCTTGATCAGAGCCAAGAACCCTCTTCTGGTTGAGGTCACACCTCGCTGACATCGCCGGCAGGGAGACATCCCTGGACGGGACTGCCCAACAACAGCTTGAGCAATAAGATTGCTCTCACATACTTGGAAGATCAGAGGTTGAAAGGAGTCTATATTTGACCTCAAAGGCCATAATTCTTTACATCTCTGCCCTGCCATGTTGACCTGGCAACCATGCAGGTCCCCCTCATACTCAAAAGGTGGGTGCAGCGGTTCCAGGCCTCACGTCCTGACACCGCAAAGGGAGGAAGGATTCATCTTCTTTGTTTCTTAGACGTGAGACTTGTCTTTCCTGAGACCCATCCAGCAAGCATTGTTTCACATTTTTGTGGCCCAGACTAGGTCACATGTCCATTCTGAAACCACTGGCCATGGCTAAGACTATTCGGAGTAAAATGGATGTTGGGAATCAATCAGTCTAAGTGGATTCATGGAAGGAGGTGAAAAGTATCAAGTCTATTCCAAATAGCCATGAAACATCTCCTCTCCTTTCAGATGGTCCAAACTGCCAATTGGCGGAAATTCTTCTCGCTGGACATACTAAGGTACTCGGTACTCGGCCTTCCTCACACATTCCCTGAGCTGAGCTCCCGGGATTGGCGAGGCAGGCGGGGGGACCCCACAGCAGGGCGCGGAGCCCTCCCTTGGACTTGCAGCAGAACTCTGTTAACTTAATGAATGGCTCCTGGGGCCCAGGCACACCCAGGGGATCTGTGGAGGCCACGAGGGCAAACGCGCACGCCACGAGCGCCCAGTGCCGGGATTCGCCCGACATTTCACCACTGGGATTCGAGTTCTGGGCTGCAGGCGGGATACTGTCACCCCCACTTTTCATTGATCCCCAAAACACTAATTTCAAAAACCCATTTCCCCGCACCCCAAAATAAAAACGTCAACACGGGAACTACAACCCCGGGATGTTGAGGCAGGGTGTGAGGTGGCGGCAGGATGAGAGGGCTGCAGTCCGAGGTCTCGCCCTGACCGTGGCTTCCGTTCACCGGTCCCTCCGCACTCGCCTCCGCGCCTGCGCACCGGCACCCGCGGAGGTGGTGGGCGGGGCTGCCTTCGTCTCCGCCCCCCGTCGCTGCTTGTTAACGGCAACCGGGTCTTTGCTTCACTTGCTCGCGGCGCGGAGCTCAGTACTTTGAGAAGCGGTTGTGCGATAGGATGAATGCAGGCTCGGACCCCGTGGTCATCGTCTCGGCGGCGCGGACCGTCATAGGTGAGTGGCCGGCGGGCTCAGCGAGGGGTCCGAGCCGCGACGACCCCGGGAACCGTAGGACCCTCGGAACCCGGCGCCTCGCCCTTTTCCCGGCCGGGCGGGAAGCCTCGCCCTCCTCCTCACCCGGTGTGGCCCCCTCCGCTCCCCGTGCTCCGATTGGCTTTCCGGGTAGAGCCACCGCGCCCCCGGCTTTCCCATTGGCTGGCGGGGAGAGGCGCTCTCGCGCGAGGCCCCTGACGAGCCCGTTCTGGGCGGAGCCGTCGCAGCACCGCGGCCGCAGGGCGGTTCGGCGGGTGGTGCGAGCTCCGCGCGGGGCGGGAGCTGAGCTGCGCCGGCGGGGGTTAGTGAGGACTGCCCCCGTGGCCGGAGTGCTGCGGAGATTTCGAAGCCCCGGGACGCGTGGAAGCGTCGCCCTGTTGGGAAGCGTGGACAGTGGCTCGGACCTGGGGAGAGTTTGCCGGTGCGGCGGGGGGCAGCTCCCCAGCGCCCAGGGCGCCCGCCTGCAGCCCCGTCTTCACCACCCTCGCGCGCCTCTCTTCCAGGCTCCTTCAATGGTGCCTTATCCACCGTCCCCGTCCACGACCTGGGCTCCACTGTCATCAGAGAGGTCCTGAAGAGGGCCGCTGTGGCGCCCGAAGAGGTGTCGGAGGTCATATTCGGGCA
This sequence comes from Manis javanica, assembly GCF_040802235.1. Lineage (NCBI taxonomy): Eukaryota > Metazoa > Chordata > Mammalia > Pholidota > Manidae > Manis > Manis javanica. The sequence continues at coordinate 73,742,094 of NC_133168.1, forward strand.
CGTTTTGACAGCAGGTAACCTCCTCAGTGGCCCTGGCAGAGGTCAGGCTTATTAGACGTAGCCCATTAGCGCGCCCCTCCCCCCGCGCCCCCGACACACACACACACACACACCCACGCCCAGGATCTTGTGTCCATGCGTTTGCTCGCGGAGTTCCCTGTGGAGTTCTTCCTGTCGCCCCCCGCCCAGCCCTTCAGGTTGCTTCTCTCCGCTGAGCATGCTGCGTCCTTAATGGGCATTTACCGAGTGGACCTAGACCTCCGTCCTCCACCATTTCTCATTCCGTAGAAGCAGGGCCAACCCAACCCGTGGGACAGTGTGCACGCACGGCCCTCCGTATAACCCCAAAGTGTCACACATTCGCTAAACACGGATTGATTTCCCCCCTTGTGCCCTGCACTGCTCCAGGTGCGGAGCCACCGCGCCGACACAGGTAGGGGCCTTGCCTCACGGGGCTCCCTTCTGAGCTGGCAAGGGAGGTCGCACTTCTGCTCCTCCCAGCGAGGGCCTGTCACTCCCCGGGTGGGCACAGGCGAGCCACCAGGGTGCTTCCGATTGCCAACTGGTTTATAGACCAGTGATCACTAACAATTCCTAACGAGCTGTTGATAACGAATTTCATGAGCATGAAATTTCACTCGGCATAAATTCTCCTTATATAATGCTCTCTTACAGCCGTCTTTTGTCATTACCCTGAGACCCGGCCCTTTTTTCTGTGGATTTTCTTCCTAGTTTTGTGGTTCTTCTTCCTGATTCTCCTTGTCTTACTGTCCTTCTCGGGACTCTCCAAGGCTTTAAAATCTGTGACACCCTCAGACTGGCCACCTTCGGGGCACTCCCTCCTTTTTTCCTTCCCAAACCCGGAACTCATTCACTCACTCACTCACTCACTCGCCAGAGATACTTCACTGCCGGTTCCTCTGCTTTGCCTTGCACGCCTCACCTCTATACTGTCTCCACGTGATCATAGTGCAAATAATAGCGGTGCTTCTTGAGGGCCTTTAAAGCCGTGTGCTTAGTGATATCCTTTCATTACCTCATTTAATCGTCTCAGCGAGTCCTTTGGGGCATACTCTGTTTCACAAATAAGTAAATGAGATTTTGAGAGGTCAAGTTTGAAGTGGAACTAGCCCTTGAACCCACATCTGGCCTACTTAAGCCTGGTTCCCTCCACAATCATGTAGCAAATATTTACAGAGCACCTGCTGTGGAGCAGGCACTTCTGTCAGCTGGGAGAGGTCATGTTCCTATCGGTTAGAAATTTGCATTCTCACAGAGCTCATAGTCTGCCAAATGATAGACTGTTATGTTCAAAACTCACTTATTAACTCTTAAGTACCAGAGGGTGGGGACTATGAATAGATATATAAATTTTTTTAAAGGAGTTATTTATTTAAATGCATATGTAATTTGTTGTAGCTTAAAAAACCAGGAGCCTAAATAACGTTAATGTCTTTTTTATTAACTAGTGTTTTGTGAGTTTAATTCAGAGAATATTTTGATACTGCTTTTTCATAATTTTCCCTGCGTCTATTTTCAGTCTCAAGTTTTTAGCCTTCAGCATAGTCCCAGATTAATAACACTATGATGAGTATAATTTAAAAATTTTTGTCAATGACCCACTTGCTATTTTTTTCCAACAAACTCACCAAGGAAAGGTGCTAGGTATGGGTATATCTGAAATTCGCAGTAGAGTAACCACTGTATAAACATTGATCCATTGATCACAGACACTGGGGAAAGAGAATACTTGAAACGTTCAGCTGCACCCCCTTCTCTGCTACTTTGATTGAATTAGGTTTGTGCTATATTCCCATTCCCTGAAGGAAGTCCCCATAGTTGAATTAGAGAAAGGTATTTGTCAGTTCTGATACAATACATGTCTTGTTGCATGACCAGTTAACCCTGGTATGATGAGAATAAAGCAAGAAAAGAAGTACATCTTATCAGAGGTTTTCTTCTTAAAATAATCCTCTTATATACTCAGGTGTCTTAGGCCATGATCATGGAACCAAAGAACCCTCATTAGAAACATGCATGATGCCCAAGTTCTGCCCTACATTTGTAAGGCTGCATGTGCTCATTCAAGCCCTATCGGAAGCTCAACAAGACAGTTCCTTCTTTGTGGAGAAGAAAGCTTATATCCATGAAATATCTGTAGAATGTATCAGATAATGCATATTCCAGCACTAGACTGACAGGTGTAGAGTGTACACAGGTCTTTTTGCCTCTGGTGGGAACTTGGCTTGTCTGGGAAGTAGCAGGACACCCAGTTGGCAGTCACCTGATTTTGCATGTACTTTGCCCCAAACATTTGATTTTTCTCTTTGAGTGCTGAGAGGCCTCTGTGTTCCTTCTTCCAGGTTGCGGGCAGAATCCTGTTCGACGAGCCAGTGTGGGTGCAGGAATCCCCTACTCTGTTCCAGCATGGAGCTGCCAGATGGTCTGTGGGTCAGGCCTGAAAGCCGTGTGCCTGGCAGCCCAGTCAATAGGGATGGGAGACTCCAGCATTGTGGTCGCAGGAGGCATGGAAAACATGAGCAAGGTAAGGCCTCTGAGGAGCTGGTGCTCTAACATTTCACTGGTAAACTCAGGGCCAGGCCCTTGTGGTGAAAATAGATGCATATCAGCTGAAACCAAACAATAAACAGAAAATGGTTTCAGCCCTGGTTCCTACCCAAATGTTAATCATTCTTCAGATTGGGTGGGAAATCAGCTTGAAGAAAAAGTCTGTCAGCCAGTGTGATTGGAACAGAATACATTTTTTTCTAAAATGTTACTGAAGCATAAAGTACTTCCTGAATTAAACTGATAACATTAGTTGGCTGATATCCTTGGTCTTATATTTCTTTCTCATTGTGAGGAAAAGTCAAAAACACATGTTGCCTTTTACCTTCCAGTACTTGAAGACCCCAGGGGCCAGATATTGTTGGCCTTTCAGAGTTAGGGCATGTGCAGAAGAGGCATGCTGAGGTAGCTCTTCTGCAGAGGTCTGCCCGGTGGGCTTTGTTTCCCTGAGCCCCAGCCTTCAAATGGGCGTAGCAGTGGAAAGGAAAGATTATATCTCCTGCTTCCCATGGGCAATTCAGGGGCTGACCTGGGGATCCCTGAGCAGAGGCCATCGTTGAGGCCCAGGAAGGGTGCATTCAAGGCCGCAAACACCAGAGTCACTCTGATGGGACCACACATACCTATAGTGCTTTACGAGGTGTGCCTATGAGTGTTGTCACCAACAGCTTTTGGAGGAGAGATGGTATCATTCCCAATTTACAGGCAAGGAAACTGAGGCCCAGAGCCTGGATTGAAATTCAGATCTTGTGACTCCAAGTGTTTCCATTCTAGTATACCTGCTGATGAGTTGGTAGGAGTTAAGAGGATTCCTACCCAGCAATCACTCTCCATTGTTAATTAGGGATCCTGATTATGCTGTTGTAGGCATGGCGTCTCCCATTGAAGTTGGGGGCACATTTGTTAGCATCACTTAAGCTCTTAGAGGAGCTCCTCATTGAACAGATAACTAGCTGCCTCTTTGGAAAGGATAAATGAGCTATTTAAGGAAATAGGACACAGAATAGATAGGTTTGATGGAAAAAGAAATGCATAGATAGGAGAGTAATGGGTTCCTAAGAGTCGGCAGGGTGAGTGGTCTGCTGCTATCCAGGGTGTCCAGACCCTGGGCCCTGGGTGAGGAGGATGGGCCAGAACTGAGGAAGGGTCACAGGAAGGAGCAGGTGAAGCGCTGGATAGTTTTCAGTGGGATCTGGAGGAGAGGACTAGTTACAACGAAGCCTTAAAGATGTTTCTGTTTCTTGTTTCCAGGCACCCCACTTGGTTCACTTGAGGACAGGAGTCAGGCTTGGGGAGACTCCGCTAAGTGACAGTATACTCTGTGACGGGCTCACAGATGCATTTCACAGCTATCATATGGGCATCACAGGTGAGCTGCCAGAGCTGCCGTCATATGTAAGTGGGGCTAAAAAAGATCACATGATTATTGGCTTCACAGGTGCCTTCTCCTTCAAGGCAGGGAGTGTATCCTACTAATCATTTTGTACCTCGGGGTTGTTCTCTGGGATGGACTGAACTGAGGAAACATCCCCTCTCTCTTTTGTGACTCCTGGATTATGAGGGAATTTTGAGGTGGGAGGCATCAGTCTCCCATTTTACCATCTGCAGAAAGAAGGGCCCACAAATACTGGTCCTGTGGCAGAGGCAGTATCAGACACATTAGTACCTCTACACCTGACTCTGTTCTTTGTAAATACTCAGATCTTCATTAGTCATCATTTAGAAGGCACCTGTGGTCTAGGTTTACTGGCAAAGCAACTGGAAGATCAAAATAACTCATGTCTCTACTACATATAAATGTAAAGCTTGGGAACAGAGAAGGGACATTTACTTTTAGTGTGAAAGAAACAAACCCTGAGAGGTTAAGCACCTTGCTTAAGTGTGTGTGGCAATCACTGTGGTTCTGTGGGAGCTGTATATCATATCAAAAAGGATGAGGAGGGAAAAGGCAGAGGAAACTGTTTGCAAAAGCAAGGAGGGAGGGAAGGGTTTGGCAATGTGGGGAACGGTTATGTGTTGCCAGCACTCCTACACTATAGGAAATGTTAAAGGAAGTTCTGGAGACTGGAGGGAACTGACACCAGACAGAAACCTGGATCTACAGGAAGGGATGAGGAGTACCACAAATTGTAACTATGCAAGTAAATATAAAAGATTACTTTTAAAAAAAGATGTGGCTGTTTACAGCAAAAGGCATAACACTATTGTAGGGTTTACAACATAGGTAGTTGGAGTAGAACTAAGGATTGGGGAGCATAGAACTATACTGTCCCAAGATTCTTAAATTTTGAAATAGTATTAGCTCTAAGTAGACTATGGTAAGTTAAAGATACATATTGTCATCCCTAGACAATCACTAACGCATGCAAAGAATTATGGCCCCAGCACAGTTCCATCATAATTGCAGCAGACTTTTTCTTAGAGATTGACAAGGTGACTCTAAAGTGTATACTTGGAAATGCAAAGGACCTAGAGTAGTTGAAACAAAACAAAGCAGAAAATAGAAGGACTTACACTGTTGGATTTTCACACTGTAAAGCTGTGGTAACCAAGACAGTGTGGTTTTGGCATAAAGACTGGCAAGTAGACCATTGAAGCAGAATAGAGTTCAGAAATAGGTCTAGACTTACACTGATTTTCAGTGGAGGTATCAGTGTAATGAAATGGGAAAAGGAAAGAAAGCTTTTTCAACTAATGATGTTGCAACAATAGATTACTTGTGGAAAAGATGACCCTAAACTACCTTACACTGTATACCAGTATTAACTTGAGATTAATCATGGCCTAAAAACAAAAGCTAAAGCTATAAAGCTTCTAGAAGTCAACATAAGAGAATAGCTTCTAAAACTGGGGATAAGTAAAGACAAGACTCAGAAGACAATAACCTGAAAGATTTAATAAATTAAATTTCTGCCCATCTTCAAAGGCACTGTTAAAATGAATAAGCAAGCTACAAATTGGGAGCAAATATTCACAATATATATATTTGACAAAGGACTTGTCTCTAGAATATAAAAAGGACTATAACAACAATAAAAAGATTAAAAACCCAATCAAAAAATGACATTTCATAAAGAAAGATACATGGATGGCTAATATAATAAACCCATGAGAAGGTGCTCACCATTACTTATTAGGGAAATGCAAGTGAAAACCACAATAAGATGCCACCCAACACCTGCTAGAATGATTAAAATTAAAATGACTGACACCACCAAAGGATGTGGAACACCTAGAACTCTCATACACTGCAGTCATGAATATAGAATGGTACAACTATTTTGGAAAAAGATTTGTCAGTTTCTTTACCCAAGAGAAATGACAGCATTGATCAGTAAAAGCTTTGTGCAGCATGTTCATAGCAGCTTTATTCACAATAGCCAAAACCTGGAAACAATTCAAGTGTCCATCAACAGGAGAATGTGTAACAAATAGTTGTATAGTCATACCATGGAATATTACTCAGCAATAAAAAGGAACAAGGATAAACTCAACAACATGGATGAATATGACAAACATAATGTTGAGCAAAAGATTTGTACTTTTCTACTCATTATAAATGTGTGATGGAAATGTTATATATATGGGATATATGGCTGCATGCATTTACCAAAACTTACTGAATTTTAATCTTAAGGTTTTTGTATTATGCTCTGTGTAAATTTTACTAAAAAAAGAAAAGAACTGTAAACAAATACTGAGTTCTAGTTATTAGGTTTAGTTTTCCCAGAGGTTAGAGGCTAACAGATTTTAAAATTACCTTCTTTATATTCTAGGTTTGGGCAAATGAGTAGATACATTGAAGACAGTGGGAACCAGGCTTCTTGCTACTATAGAAGGGACTTTCAAGTATGGAAAGGGAGAAGAATGTAGTTGGTGTTAGATTGCATTCAGACATATCAGTGGGAACTCAAGGGATCACCATGAGTGTGTATATATGGTCATTTGTAAATTGTATATGTATATATAAGTTGCTAATGAATAGGCACATAAACAGCGACATGCTAGTAACAATAAGAGGTCCTGCCACCCAGATCTTAGGTTTCTAAATGCTTTTCTCCATCGAAAAGAACTAGGACTCTTTTGAGAAATATCTTATTCCAGGGTTAGGAGAAAAGTGCAAAAAAAAATAAGGAAGGGCATAGAGCACATGGGAAAATGTCAAAAGGACACAGGAGCCAGTTTAGAGGACTCCACTGCCCAAATCTTGAACATTTAGAGCTCAAAATAAATAATGTTATAATGGGTTATAACTTACTAAACAAAGTTAAAATATATGAATACATACTGATGTAAATAAATGGAGAAGGAAATGCTCTTTATAATAGGATGCTATTTAATACATATAGAAGAAATGTTGGAGTAAGAAAATCATGAAGGAATGCTGAAATTAATGGGTAGAATTTGTTGAGAAAGATACTTTCATAATCTCAAAATAACTTCCCATAAATTTCTGATTAATTATAAATGGAAAAATAGTAATATTACAGTGTGGAAACATGGTAGATACCACTTTAACCAAATGATCTGATCTAACATCACCTTCGCTAAACTGCTATCATGTGTATCCTGGTAAGATTTCCCAAGAAGATCATATCATTCAGTGGCATACCTGCTTTTCCACATAATCTAGTCTAATCTTGAGGAGACATCAAACCAACCAAGCTGGAGACATTGACAAAAGAACTGGCCCCCCTATTCCACAATATCAAGGTCAAGAAACACAAACATGGCCTGAGGAACTGTTCCAAGTAAAATGAAACTACAGAGGTTGACAGTGAAGTGCACTGCTTGATCCTGGGTTGGATCCTGGGCTGACCGATGATCTGGCTACACAGGACATCACTAGGGGAAATGTGGATAATATGCGCCAAAAATTAGATGATAGAATTGTACCAATGTTAAATTTCCTAATTTTGATAACTGGTTACATGAGAAAGTTGCTTTGTTAGGAGAGATACACACACATTAAAATAGAGAGAGAAGGAGACATGCTATCTATAGTTTTTCAAATGGTTCAGAGAGAGAATGATAAAGCAAATGGAGCAAAGACTAAAACGTTGGTGAAATCTGCAGAAAGGAAATTTCTGAAAGTTTAAAATGATAAAGGAAAAGAGAGAAGGAAGCAAAGAAAGAAAATAGCTTCTGAAGAGTCACTGCGCATTTCCAAATTCATTGCCTGTGGGAGGCAAGATTGCCACAGGGTGCGTTGTAGCCCACCAGAGAGCCTGCTGGTGGGCGTTCAGTGCTGGTGTGAATGTAAAAACTTGAGCTATCAAAAGCCAGGTCCTGAAAATGTTTGGGTTTTGCCTTACGTTTTTTTTTTTCTTGCACAGCTGAAAACGTAGCCAAAAAATGGCAAGTGAGTAGAGAAGATCAGGACAAGTTTGCACTTCTGTCCCAGAATAGGACGGAGAGCGCACAGAAAGCTGGCCATTTTGACAAAGAGATTGTACCAGTTTTTCTATCTTCTAGAAAAGGTGGGTATATAAATCATAAAGTTTAAACATCAACGTGGCTGTTTTTAGATAAGCATAGTATCCAAAAATAACGTTGGTAAGTTGTCTGAGGTTTCTCTTAGATTGAAAAGGACACGTAGGTCCTGGCTACTTCTGAACATGGTAGTAGAGTAGGGTGGGGGAACTTTGCATGTGGTGAGGAAATGGGAAGCTGTGCCACCATTCAGACCCTCCTGGCCCCAATGTCCACATACTGTGTAGATACAGCAGGTTTCATGAGAAACTGGGTATTGGCTCATGGTTGTCAGGCAGCAGTTGACCTTTCACCCCTTCAGGCCAGTCTCCTCCAAAGTGAACATCCATTACTTGCTGCTTCTGTGTGCATTTCATATTTCTTGAGCGTGGATCTTTTCGGGTCTCTTTGTTATGGTGATGGAATGCTCCGGTCAAGTGCTGTTACTGATAACTGACCTCTCATTTGTTCAGCCCTTTCAGTTGGCTTTGACACTCCCTGACCCAGACAGCTGTAACCAGCCAAGTCTTGTGCCCCCAACATAGCAACATTTTGCACAAGAATTGCCTCAGAAAGGGCAATGGATATGGAAAACACAAGGCTCATTACGTTTTAACACACAATCATTTTTATTAGTATGTACTTTCCTATTGGAATGAGTTTCATTAAACCTTTCTCCCAAGTATGTATCCTCACGTTCCTGTCTGAGGGATTCACCATTCCCAGCACACTGCTGCCATCTCTACTAATCTTGGGTTAATTTTTTTCTTTTCAGGTCTTACTGAAGTTAAGACAGATGAATTTCCTCGCCATGGGAGCAACATAGAAGACATGTCTAAGCTAAAGCCTTACTTTCTTACAGATGGAACAGGAACAGTCACCCCTGCTAATGCTTCAGGTCAGTTTCTGGAGGGCAGCTGGGGCACTACCACCTTCTGCTAGGTCTGCCCGGTTACTTCTTTTTCATTATAGTTATTCTACAGCCTTGTTTTAGTTGCTTTAGGGAAAAGTGTAACTATTATTTGATCTTTGACTTTATCTATATGTACTGAAAGAATGGATTTGGTTTCCCAACAACCTAATTTGACATACAGATGAAAAAGCAAATTAGGGAACCCCCAAGATTATATACCACCTTTGTACTTTTCCAAAACCAGAAATTCTCAGTACCTCCTGTGAGGCCTGGGCTGTTTCTTCCATTTTTCATTAATCAACCCCCACCCCACCCCCACAGATATTTCTCTCTTGAATGTTCTGTGGTCCATTGTGTCTTATTACCAAACTTAACCTCTTCAAATTATACTGTAGAATGTGAATTATGGCAAATGACTTTGCCAAGATGGGTTAACAATAATTTAACTCGTGTCTTCAGGCGCTAGAGGAGGTAGACACAGCATATAGTTGAGGTTAACAAGTATTATTTGAAATCAAGACATTCATATTTTATAGGAATAAACGATGGTGCTGCAGCTGTGATTCTTATGAAAAAGTCAGAAGCTGGTCGGCGTGGGCTGACACCTTTAGCAAAGATAGTTTCGTGGTCACAAGTTGGTGTGGAGCCCTCCATCATGGGCACAGGACCGATCCCCGCCATCAAGCAAGCTGTGAGTTTATGCGTGCCTGTCCACTGCTGTTGATAAAACCTCTTTTGAACCAGACCAGTAACCTGTAAACCTGTATTAACTTCTGCTGTCTTTAAGCCTCGTAGGTTCTTTCCAATCCAAAATGCTGAGTTGAGGATGACTGATTCTTGCTTAATCCTATCAGGTTTCATTTGCTTCGTTTCTTTAAAGTCTTCCCATTAGCCTTACATAACCTTAGCTCTCTCTAGTCTACTTGAATACAGAGCAGCCATGAACATTTGGATCATATGCCCTTTGGATTCTGCTCTACCACTTCATCTATACCTAGCTGTTACCAGTTTAAAATTTCCAAGGCATTACCCTAATCTTTTAGAATTGGTGTCACCAAGGCAAAATGATTTATCACTAGGCTAATGGCAGAAGCCAAAGTGGCAGTTTCTAGAGACCCATGTCAGAGTACATTCTGCTTCTGTATCTACAATGAATAAGGGTTCCACTGAATTTTTAGACCTCTGTCCCATTAATCTTTTCTTTAGGTTGCAAAAGCAGGTTGGTCTCTGGAGGACGTTGACATATTTGAAATCAACGAAGCCTTTGCAGTCCTCTCTGCTGTAATAGCTAAAGAACTTGGATTAAACCCTGAGAAGGTAAATATGAGCAAAATAAATCCTGTATGGAGCTTGCAAATGAAGTCACGGTGAAAGGACATATCATCCCCAAGTATCGGCCATGTAGCAATGGGTGGACACGGGTAAATTCTTGCTCGGCCTTGGGAGTTCATGTATTTTGTTGCTTCCCAAAGCAAAGAACCTTGTTATATTTCTTCTTACTTAAACAAGACATTTAATATCTGCCAAACTGACATGGAGCATGGGAGGCAGTCAGGATGGATCTTTCAAGGGTCTAAGCCAGTTCATTTTGACCCTATGTCCAGAATAAATGGTGTAAATCTTCTTTCCCTTAGGTCAACATTCAAGGAGGAGCTATAGCCTTGGGCCACCCTATTGGAGCATCTGGCTGCCGAATTCTCGTTACCCTGTTACACGCCATGGAGCGAAAGGGCGGACAGCGCGGTGTTGCTGCCCTATGTATTGGGGGTGGGATGGGAATAGCAATGTGTGTTCAGAGAGGATGAAATGCTTAACAATTAATCATGCCTATACTAAGTATGAACCTCATCTCTTTAATAAACTACTAAGTTATAATACATGATTATCAGAGGACCAAGTGAGGACGGAAACCATGTCCTATTTTCTAAGAACTCAAGGCTCAACAGCTTGTATTTTAATGAGTAATACTCAAGGTACAAGATGATTACATCTTAACAATTTATAAATAAATCAGATCAGTCACCAAGGGCTCCCGAGTGAACAGCATTTTCATAACCCCCGTGTTTATCATCTTTGTTTTCTGGGTGTAACTTAATAAGATCATCAATTCGAAGAATGGTAATTGCAGCTTCTGTTGCAAATTTCAAACTCTTAACTTTAACTATGGTGGGTTCAAACACCCCTGCTTGCTTGTTGTCTCGAGGCTTACCATTGACCAAATCAAGGCCAATCCTGTAATAAAGGGAAAAAAACGATTAATTGGCTTCTTCCACAACACACACCCACTCCATCCCTGTACAGGTTGATTAGGTGGCTCACTGACCCAGCTATTCCACTCCAATGTTACTCTTGGGAAATGTTGGAATCTTAGGGTAGGTCCCTTTGGTAAAACTAAAGTAGTTGACTACGAATAACAAATTCAGCTCTGAAAGAGTTGTATAAAGTAATAAATTATTTCAAATATCATTTAATAGCTTATACAACAGAGGTTGTTTAAAAATGGATACAGGTCATCCAAAAAGAATCTCCCCTCAACCTCTGTGGGACACTACTATAGGTAAAGGGACTACCCAGCAGGGAGAGTTGGACATCAAATTTGCACACCGATGCTCATAGAATCACTAGTCATCCTTCATGAATATAAAAACTAAATTACCATATATAATACACAGGAGACAACAGCAGACAGGGAACCTGCATGCTTACCATTTTAGGTTTTTGCGTTCTGGGTTAACCTGAGCCTCATTATGAAAAGCTCTTAACTTTGCAACCAGATCAGTAGAGTCTTGGGCAGCATTAACAGCCAGTGTATTAGGAATGACAAGAAGAGATCTTGCAAACTCTGCAATGGCAAGCTGTTCCCGAGACCCCTAAGAGGACAGACAATGAGATGACTTCAGAGAACCCACCAGAGCAATTAGGTCTCAGAGGTACATTAACAAATTGCCCACAGTTACATTATATCCCACAGCCTTCCAGAAAAGAAAAAATGGGTTTCTAGGTATTCTTACCATGCTGGTCGCATAGTTTTCAAGGTATATGGAGAGGGCAGCTTCTACAGCACCCCCACCTGGAACCACAGATTTTGACTCCAAAACTCTCTTCACCACACAAAGAGCATCATGTAAAGAACGCTCCATTTCATCACACATGAAATCATTTGCCCCACGTAAGATAACTGATGCAGATGTACGAGCCTTAGTGCTTTAAAAATAAAGCAAAATTCTTAAATTAGTACTTTTGTTAAGTCTACATAGAAATCAATGTAAGTGCCACATTTAGACATGAAAGCAATGTCTAGACCATGTAGAAGAGATGAAAAAGTCACTTCATCTCAATTTACAATGGCCCAAGGCTACTTTATCCCATGCGTATAACTGCTCGTATTACTGAAAGACAACGGCAGCAAATGAATGGGAGGATATCTAATAAAATCTGTATAGCTTTGTAATTTATAAAGTAGCTCTTACTTTTTGATCAAGATCAGTTCATCATCACAAATTCTCTCCTGTACCACCTCTTCTGCTTGTCCCAACATTGAAGCTTCGAAAGTTTCTTCGCCTTCCAAATTGGCCAGGGTTGACAAAATAGTCGCTATAAGACAATTACAAAAGCATCTAAACATTGTCCTCCCATGAGTATTTTCATGTCTTACATTCAGAACATATATAGTAAAATGACATATAAATGCAAGGTAAGGTTTATAATTAGGCTCAGTCAGGCAACAGCCCTTTTACCTTAAGATGGAACTATGTCATTTTGAGGTGAAGAGATTTCAACAAGTGAAAGACCCTATCCAGTTACATGAAAAACAGTTCTTCAAATACATTGTAGCACAAAGCATTAAGGGACTATAAAGCAGAAACTTGTTTTTCAAGCTGCTTAGTGTCAACATTCCAATATGGAGACAGATGGTCACCTATGTAAACATGGAGTATGCTATCTAAGAGCTGGCAGAAGACATACCTCCAGAAGCTTTAGCAATGCGTTTAAGGTCCCTTTTTAAAACTCTTCTAACTGCCATGGCACCAGTCTCCACAAAATACTTCAGACACATATCATCAATTCCACCAGTGGTTAGAACAACATTGGCACCAGCTGCCAGGATCTTCTGGATTCGCTCCTTTGTGATATCCGATTCTCTGAAGTATTTGAGTAACACAAGTTATCTTGTGTTATTTAACACAGCTCTAACCTCCACTATTTTCCACAAAGTAGCAGATTATATTTATTAACCAGTTTACCTTCCTTAACCAGAATTTAAATTAGTCCAACTTACAGAAAAGTTCAAGGAATTAAAAATTACCACTTAGTTTTCCGTACCCCAATTCAAGTTCCTAACCAAGAACCCATGGAGAGAGCGCCCCTGCCTTCAAGGATCTGGCAGGGTGACAGCCTGAACCACACTGCTGGCCAAGTGCTACTCCAACAGAATGCAGAGATTACAAAGCATTAATCCAGCCTATCGGGTGGAACAAGGGAAGACGAAGGCCTGGAGTCAAGAGGGGGTCCACAGAGTTGAAACTGCAGGCAGGAGCAGAAAATAAGAACCTTACAGGGATGTTAGAAAGTCTGGTCTGATATGTGTAGTATTTTTCAGTAGGTAATGTCATCCAATCTTTTCAAAAAGATCCCCCAATGTCAATATGGAAACCACACAGGAAAGATGAAGGACTGAAGGCAAGGAGGTTGTCAAAAGGAGATACAGGCAGGTATCTGATGGGAACACAGTTGGGACAAAGAAGTCACAGGTTATGGCTGGGTAAGTGGGAGGTTCCGCCACTGACTCTTGGGGTAACACAGATACTAACAGGTTGGGGGCAGGAGGAGAAAGCAGAGGTTAGTTTTTGACAAAATGAGTTTGAAGCCCCTGTGTTATTCAGGAGAGCTTCAGTGAGGCAATCATAGCATGGAAGCCTACAGAGAAACAAACATGAATCTGAAAAATAGTGTAATACAAGTGAAGCTATTTTACTTCTTCAAAGAATACCCGAAATCATTCAAGGACTTTTTAAAGTGAAGTGCTTAAAGATGTACCTCAAAATGAACTTCTCTATGTACTTAACAAGTACACTGTCCCAAACGTCACAATAGGACAGGGGCTACAGAGTAAGGGCATCATTCAATCTCTTAACTTTAGAGCTCACAATCTAAGTTCTAAAAATACGAAGTCAGAAACTGTGGTAAGTGCCAGCAAGATGAAGTACAGGAAGTCTTGGTAGAGTATAATTTGAGGGAGAAAGAATAGTTTCTCTGAGAGGGTGACCACCTGAAAAATAGAAATTTAACCAGTCAAAACAAGTAGGCAGGTTATGTTAGAGGTAGAAGAAAGAACATTACTACAGAAGACTTCTAGTTGTGGCTGGACCACAGTAAAAAGAGTATTTAAGGAATTAAAAAATTATCTCTGTGTGATGAGTCTCCAAAAGGCCCTGGCCTGGTAGTGGTGAGGTTAACTCGGCTGCTGCATGGTAAACAGCCTAGAAGGGGACAAGAGGGAAGCCGGTGTGACCAGCTTGGGTGCCTCTGCAAAAGACTGGGCTAGAGAATGGAAATGGAAAGTAGTTGAATTTGAGATTTAATTATAGAAACCAAGTGGTCTTTGGTGATAGATTGAAAAAGAAAAGGCTACTAGGTAAAAAGAGGAATTAAGGATATTCCTAGTTTTCTGCCTGAGGAGCAGCCATCACTAAAATTGCCAACAGACTTGGGGGTATCATTACAAGTTCGGTTTTAGACATATTCACCTTGGGATGCTTCAGAAGCATTCTATCAAATATGTGTTTGGAGCTCAGAGAACTAGATTTGGGAATCTTCGGCACTGAGAGTATCTCAAGTCCCAGGAATGATGAGTTCTTCTGGGGAGAGCAGAGTGAGATAGTGACCACCTAGGCTTAGGAACCCAGACAAGGTGGTATCCCAAAGCGTTTAGGCAAAGGCTTGACAAGGGTCAGGTGATGGTTGAAAGTGCCTAGTGAATTTCACACTAGCTTAGGTCACTAGGTGCCCTTAGCAAGCACTCCTCCACTGGAGAACAGAGTTGAAAAGGAGACAGAAGCACAGCAACAAAAAGTTGTTTAAATCAATATTGAGACATCTGGCTGAAAGATGAGGAAGTATAGGGAGTAACTTAAGCAGGATGTGTGAGCAAGAGGTTTTGACTAAGGGTAAGAGAGCTACAAGTGGAATCTAGAAAGAAATGAGTGAGAATTAGTAGTTGAAGATAAAGCTGAGAAACAATCAATGAAACAAGATTCTAAGGCAGAAAGGCAACAGAATCTGGATTATTACTCTAGAAGAATTGGCCTTTGATAGGGGAAAGGATGCTGTTCTATCAAGAAAAGGAAAGAGTATGTAACTAAAAGATAAGAGTGTTCCTGATTCTTGGCAAATGTTTATTAATTTGGTTCAGTTTTTTTTTTTTAAACTAAACCACTAACCATTAAAAGTCACTTGATTGATATGGGTCAAGTGAATGTAGTCAGTTAAGATCCATAGTAGATGCCAAATTACATCTTCACAACCAGCCCTCTAGCACACGGTCCAGTAACCAAGTATTTGACATACAGGTGTTCAATCAACAATACACTACATGGCTCCTGTGCTGCTTACTTGAGGAAAAGCATGCCTGGACATAGCTATCATCTTTAGCATCAATGCATCAAATCAAAATTCCACAAAAAGGTCATTTACATATAAGATGTATCACCCTAAATCATTACATTTTCTAATTTTCCTGGAAGTTTATGTAAAATAGTTTGACTTTGGTTTAAAATGTTCGTTTCTAAAGTTCTCCAAGACACTCACACTTTAAAAAATCCAGTTGCATAATCACCACACTCAGTTTCCCAGCAACTAGTTGATTACTTGCTTTGTTATCTAGGAGATGTAGCACTCAATTTTTTTTTAGTTTACTATCATCTGCTCTAATGAAGTGTTACATACAAAACACCCCCTTCAAAGGTCAAAAACAACCTCTCCACATACCTCTGTCTAATCTGGTCCAGTTTCTCAGGGTCTGTAATGACTACCTGTACACCAAGCTTCATTTTTGTTTTCTGCAGGCTGAAGTCGAGGCAAGCAATTCTTGCATTGACTATTCTCTTGGGCATGCCTATAATTGAACATAATAGTAAGTTCCTTTACAGTAACTGTAACAATGGTGCATTTCACAAAACACACCTATCCTTAAAGCATAGAGTAGCAGAGATATACCAATGTTATATACAAACACAAAAATTTAGATTTTACGTTCACTCTTAGACAAATTTTTATGGCATGTACTAAAAAAACCATATACTTTAACTTTTGTTTTTCTGAAGTTATATGTGCTTAAGTGACAAAAGACAAATTGCCAATGTGAGGTACAATTTCCTTTTGCCCTAGGCTTCAGTAGGAACGTATGTGCACTTCTTGGATAGTGTCCCCGAAGATGTATAGTATGGAGTCCACAAAACACTCATTTAAACCTTTAGCACTCTTTTATCACCGAATCCTGAGCCTTACCCTGGGATCCCACCACACAGTTGAGTGCATAGCCATTGATGAGCATACTCTCCATCTGACTTCTCCCATGGGCTTTCAGAATATTAACGGAATTGACTGGATAGCGAGGCTGGCCTCTTACATCTGTGTACTTAACTGCAAGTACAGCATCAACTACCATGTTAGCGAAGAAATCACCATTTCTAAGTCAACAGTTAAGGAGAACAAGACAATAAGGACAATGGGTGCACATGAAGACGAAGGGTTAATTCAAAGGTACTTCTTTCTAGCAATCTCATCAAACAAACAAGCATTATTTATTTCATCAAAACGTTAGAGTGCTATTATCACCATCTAATTCAAGCCACCTTTGCACACTCTTCCTACTTACTACCTTCCTCCCAGAAGAGCAGGGAAAGGATCAGGCACTTTCACTACAGCATCTCCCAGCACAACCCAAGTTCAGGCTTTATCGGGCCACCACAAGGATACATTCCGATGATTTTGGAAGACATCGATGTCTTAGCAGCATTAATCAGGCAATCTTTTCCGAGTTCATCTGTGTTAATAATTAGATTTTCACTGATATAACGCACTGCTTCCCTATTTTAAGTGTGGGGGAGAAAACACTTATAAATTCACTACTCAAACTTTTTGGGTTATCAGTGTCAAAGTGTCACAGGCCAACAATTCTCTGTCCAGCCATTTCATATAGGAGGAGGATACAAATAAATCCTCCCTCTTCAGATCATGGCAAATTTTAATCTATCCCACAAGCATAGCCACTAAAATCTATTATTAGGAGAAAATGTGGTAGTCAAATGGGAAAAAAGGACACTGGCCCTACTTCTTACTTCAAGTATCATTACTTAAATGCTAAAATACAACCGTTTCGAAATAGAATTTAGTTATCACAATATTTAAAGAACACAGACTGCTTACCACTATTACATCAAATAATATAAAACATTGAGTGTAAACAGTCTTACTTGCAAGCAAGTCGATAGCCACTAATAACTGACGTAGGATGAATTTTCTGTTTGACTAGTTCATCTGCATTTTTGAGAAGTTCTGCTGCAATAATAACCTGTTGAGAAAACATTCACTGCTCTGATATGAGTTTGACATATGCAATACACCATGTAATAAGCAACACAAAAATGATCAGGCATTATTAACCAGAATGGTGCCAGGGTGAAAAGAATAACTGGTTATCAGAAACCTAGGGAAAAAAGAAGATAACCAGTTTTATATGCAAATGGCCAGAGATAGGAGCAGGACAATGTTCTGGCTACTGAACCACTTCTGCAGTACTGTAAGAGGACCCCACACCCATTACCTTTAAAGATTAAGTGCTCAGCATAAGCTAATGAGAAGTCTTGACTATTCAATGATCTGTAATATTGAGCTTACTTGGTTTATTTTTAAAAAACATCCTTCTAAAGACACTAAAATTGTCTTTTAATTAGAAAAACATCAAAAAATTCTGTTTCTTTTGGGGACATTATAATCATTTTATTTAAAAAATTGTATTGTCATAAGTTAGACAAAAAAACATGCTCATTAATTTAGAAGAGGCACATTCCTTTTTTTGTGGTTTCAAGTTTAATCTAGAAATATAAATAATTTCCCCCAAAACCACTGCCTGTTTCTTTGGAGCAAATTATTTGTTCCTCACCAAGTGCTCTATTACATCACCAAGTAATTCTATTAACATCAGCACACTGGTCTTAAAGAAGTTTATATTCATCAGGTTTACTGACTTTCTCACATGTCAGTTTGATCTCGAGATTGCCTATTAGCATTTAAAACATAAAAACGCCTTGTTTAAAAATTGGTCTACCATTTCTCCCTCCAGATTATAAAGGGAAAGTTTTAGCAATTTCCAAATCTCAAGTCATGAGGTCGGGGAGGAGACAATGCTGTCTTTACAATCTATTAAAAAAAGACAAAAAAACTTTGCGTGATATATTACTACTGTTTTCCAGCTGAGGAAAAAAACTCATGAAGCCTATAAAAACCAGTATTTAAATGTGAGGACTATATTATTTCTTGCTTCTTTTTCATTTAAATTGTACAATCTAGCTTTAACCATCAGCTTCCAAATTTTGTGAATCCCTACCCAAAACACAACTTACATTTTCTCTCTCTTAAGAATTAATTATTTCTGACTCAGAAGCAAATGACTTACTTATGGCTTCCCTTTCTGAAAGTTTAATTTTTGGAAACAATTAGCCTTTAGCCATCTACCAAGTGACTACCTACCACAGAGGTGGTTCCATCTCCCACTTCCTTGTCTTGTAGGTCAGCCAGCTCACAAAGAACTTTAGCTGCAGGATGTTCTACTTCCAGTAACTTCAAGATGGTCGCACCATCATTAGTAATGGTTACATCCTAAGAGATTTCCAGGGAAGAAAAAATTCAACATCACCACTTACACACATGGCATCCTCTAAATTAGCACAACCGCCTTTGATACACATTCACCTTCACTACACTTCCAAAATCAGCATTTTAATTAAAGACAATTTACTTGGCAAGATTTAGGAACTTCCTTCTTTAAAACAACAAACACAAAACTTAAGTGTACTTACACCAATGTCATCTACCAACATTTTATCCAATCCAACTGGACCAAGAGAACTTTTTACAATATTGGCAATAGAAGCTGCAGCCATAACTGTAGATAAAAAAGAAAACAAAATCAGAAAAACCCACTACTCCAAAGGACAATTATTTCAGCCTAAAGAAAGTGACATCCAACAGCCTCTGAGTTTTTCAATCTACAAACCTATCCTAATTAAAAATTAACTACTAAAAGTCTAATATTCGTGTGTGTTGAGGGGACTTTGAGAACTCATCTGTAAAGGGGATGGCCAAGTGTCTTGAAAAGTATCGACTTCATTGTATCATAAAATTTAAAAATGATCTGTTAAAATTTCGTTTTTTCAGATTACAGCCTTTTTTAATTCTATTAAAACTGTCTTCATCTGTGAATCAAAAAATTGAGAATCCAAAGGTTCCAAACTTTACATCAAATCCGTTAAAGACAAAAATTAGTCATATATCAAACAACGGTAAGATCGACAGACATCCATGACTTGAAAGTGTAACCGCTCTCAAAAAAGGCTCAACAGAAACAAATACTTTAAACCGTATTAACTAACGTTCACTGGGATAAACTCATTTTAGGCATTGCTTACGCTAACATGCAACTGTTTGTCCGTTAACTTCATTATAAGACGCTGTCAGCGATAGGTAGGTAAGACGGCTGTGGCCATCGGGGAACCCAGAATCTACTGCAGGTGACAACGGGGTGGGGAGGGGGGGGCAATGGACAAGCCGTGTGAATTGCAGCCATTTGCTCTTCAGTTAAACGAGTAGTCGAAAGTAGTTTTTCCTGGTTAATGGTTCTGAAACGAGGCCCAAAAGCGGACACAGACGTTCCTCTAGGTTAGAATGAGAGAAGGCCCAAGGCGAGTTAAGGCGTGGCCGGCACGTGTCCCTGCGGGGCTGGCTCCACCCCCAGGAACGCTCCCCTGCCCGGGGCCCGAGGTCCACCGCGTCCCTCCGGGGCAGCTCTCCGGCACTCCGCCCTACGGGAAGGGGGCTCTGCCGCCCTGCTCCGCTCCGCGGCGGTGAGACCGGCGGGGCTGGGAACTCCCCCCGGGCACCTTTTCCGGAATAGGGATGGGCGCAAGGACGGTGACCACGGCCCGCCCTGGGTTGGGGGGTGCCGCCGGCCAGACCCAGGCCTCGCTTGCCCTTACCGTTCTGAGAGCGTATCGCCTCCCCAGTGCTGCGGTCCCCGAACACGGACAAAGGCCCCTCCATTTTAGCGACAGGGTACACGTCAAAGTCCACTCACACTCGCGGGCAACCAGCGTCTCAGTCCTTGGCCGCGAGACGGTGTAGAACGTGCCAGAGCAATGCCGCGGGGGCTGCTGGGAACACCGCCCCTCCGCTCGCGGCCAGACCGCGGTGCAGGGCGGGAAAACAAGACAGGGTAGAGAAGGGTGAATGTGCAGGAAGTGATGAGCCGGAAGAGGGCGGTGCTCAGCACTATCGTCCAATTAGAGAGCGAATAAGAAGGGCGCCACGGTTTGAGAATGGAAGTCATGATCTTGGACCGCTAAAGGAAGGTGGTGGTTGGCTGAAGCTTCTGCCGGTCTACACAGGTTGCACATGCGGTCTTGCAAGCTCTAGGGCCTTCTAGAAAATATGGTCGTTAGGTCGGATCTTGGAGACGGGAGGGAGCGGGCCCTACTAGGTAGCGCCGGGATTCTGAGCGAGTGTCTTCTCCTTAAGTGTAGGCGCTTGGCCAGCAAGCGGTTAAGTCTCAGGCTTTGCTCCTCGGCCCAGAAGCAGAAGCTTGGGGGCCTGAACCTGGGTGGGATGGGCAAGGGTTTCCCACAGGATGTACAGGAAAATGACAGCCACCGTTTCTGAAGACAAATCTGTGCGTCTTACGCTGCGTGGTTTCCTCGCGGGGCTCAAGTGGGCTGTCCGGGGATATGACAATCATCGGTGTAAACTTTGCACTCAGGTGGTCCACATACAGTAACGTGAAGTTAAAAATGCTTCCCACGGGTGCTCCCCCCCACCCCCGCCCTTCGAGTTCCGCAAAAAGCGTCGCGGTTGGTCGGCTCCCGCGGCTGCGTGCTGCCAGCGTCTGCGATGATTGGAGCAGCAGCGGTGACATTGACCTCCGCCGCTCAGCGACAGGGGTTTGTTAGTTCCGGGTGGAGGCCTCTGTGGCCTGAGTGAGTCAAAGACTTTTCCTGGACAAAGAATGGCTGCGGCCAGCGAGCCGCTGGGGCGCTGGTGAGGAAAGGAGGCGAGGCCCTTGCGAGGATTTGCGCGCGATCCCCTCGGCGATGGCGCTTCGGTCGCGATTCGGGGAGCTGCTCTCTGTTTGCAGGAATCCCGGTAATTAACCTTCCCACTTCTGAAATACCCCCCAGGGCCTACGCGATAAATGTGCAGGTCGTATTTATCTTCAGCAGAGCCATCGAAAAATAAACGAACATCACTGTGATGACATAGTAGAAAATTAAGGATGACTTAATTTGTGACGAGAAAGTTTGTGATCCCTTACACCCTGTGACCAAACGTACCTTCTGTTCTCTTCCAAGGCACGCAGATTGGGGGAGTGGATGGGAACAGAGGGTAGATCATATTCCTATTTTGTCCGTGTTCGTAATTTTCTAAGTTCCGTGTGATTGTTTACATTTTTAGGATGTGGGGTCGCGGCGCTGTCGACCAGATCCAAGCCAGCGGTGAAGCCAGAAGGGGACCCTCTGGAAAATGAAGCTGTTGCCCCAGAGTTCACCAACCGGAATCCCCGGAATCTGGAGCTCTTAGCTGTGGCCAGGAAGGAGCGGGGTTGGGGGACAGTGTGGCCCTCCCGTGAGTTCTGGCACAGGTGAGCAAGTTTGCTAGTTGTTGACTAACAAAACAGTGCATAGTGCCCTACAAATTCTTTTCATCCCTTCATTAAATGAAAGTGCCAGATACGGGGATTTCAGGAAACTGATATACTGTGGGTAGGAGAAGGGTTAGCAGAGGTGTGTATGGGACAAACAGTAAATAAATAGGTGTCACTGGAGAAAATGTAAAGTGCCTGATGCTAGAATCAGGAACTGGGTGCCTGCTAACGCCCCTCTGAAAGACTGGAAGACGCCAGCTTATCTGCCGAGACAAGCATTCCCAGCAGAGGAAGCAGCCGTGATGGGAATGAGCCTGGGTTGAGGAGCTAAGAGGCCTGTGTACCTGGAGCTCAAGGCCAAAGGGGTGGATGGTGTAAGATGAACGTGAAGAGGAAGGTAGGAGACAGAGCATTAGTTCTGTAAATCAAAGTAAGAACTTTAGACCTTATTTTCACTGCAGTGGGAAACTGAGAGGATTTAATGTTTGAGCCTGAATTAAAGATTATTCTGGTTGCTTTGGGGAGAACAAATTTTTAAGGGGGCAAGAGTCGAAGCCAGAAGACCAATTAGGAGTCTTTGTTATAAAGATGGTTCTTTATCGAACACTTTCTGTTTGCTGAGACCTACGCTAGTTGCTTTATATACGTTTTCTCATTTTATCCTTAAAACTCGTTTCTGAAGCAAGTACAATGACTTAACCCATTGTAAAGGAGCAAGAATTGAGGCTTCAGGAGACAGGGTTAGTCAGCACCAGAGCTAAGATTTAATATGTTTTGCTTGATACTAAATTATTACCATTATGTATGGCATATTTATCTACTTGGCAAGGATTTGTTAAAAGAATATTTCTTAAGGACTGTATGAAGTTATAAGAGCAAGTTAGAAATCATAACCGTGTGATACATTCTTTCAACAAACAGTAGGTCTTATATTGCTTTCATTTAATATTTGAATCATTTAAATAATTAGATTTTTTCCCTGTCTGCCCAATATATGTGGTATTACCAGTATAGAATTGGCATAGTAGGAGGTTAACTTTAGAAATAGTACATCTCCTGGCCCTTTGTTGAACAAATATTAATGGTTTAAGACAAAGATCAAGTAACTATGGCCCATGGGCCAAAGCTGGCTTGTAATCTAAAAATTTGTACTAAAAAAAAAAAATTCTGTGACATGTGAAAGTTATATAAAATTCAAACTTCATTATCACAAAGAAAGTTTTACTGGAACACCACCACTCATCCTCACCTGGCTGTTCTAGTACTGGCTGAGTTGAGCAGTTGTGACAGAGGTGTATGGCCTACAAAGCCTGAAATATTTACTACCTGACCCTTTACAGAAAAAGTTTGATTGTGGTTTTCACCAGCTACCAGCAAAACCAGGAGTGGAATCATTTCTAAATCTAGTGCTTTTGTTTTGCTAATTCACTCCAAGAATTTTAGTGCCATCTCTAATTTGGGTGTTTTCTTTAACCTGAGTATAATTTTAAAATATATAATACATATATTAGGATATCCATAAAAGAGAACAGTTTCTTGTGTGTCTTTCTAGAGAAATACACATAAGTATAAACTTGGTGCTTTTAAATTATAAACCTTAGCACATCGTCTGCACTGTTCTGCACCCCCCTCCTCAACATGCACACTTAAAAATACGTCTTGGAAATCTTTTGTGTTGGTTAGGAACACTGGCTCTGGAGCCAGACCGCTGGACTTAAATCCTAGCTCCGTTACTTACCATTAGTTTTAGATCTTGCTAAAGTTAATTTTTTTTGTGCCAACAGACTAAAAAAAAAAGGGAAATAACAATGGGTTATTTTGAACATGAGCTATACCTGTAAATAATTAGGACAGTGCCTGGCACAGTAAGCTGAATAAATGTAAGCATCATCATTATTATAAAGGGCTACTTCATTCTTTTTAGTAACTTACAGTTATACTGTTGCATAAATGTGTTAGTTTACTGGCTCCCTATTGATGATTCTCTTTTATGATTCCAAACAGTGTTGCAATGAATTGTCTTGTCCATACATTTTGTCAGTGCGATTAGGCATATTTTTGTGAGCTTAAGGGTCATTAATGTTTTCCTTTTCCTAGTCTATTCATATTCTTTGCCTATTAAGTTATTGATCATTTTCTTATTGATTGTAGGAGGCTATTTACATATTATGGAAATTAACTTTTTGAATAATACGTAAGTTCTCAGTATTTTTTGTTTTATTGCTTGCTTTTTGACTTCATTTTACTGTTTTAAACCATGCAGAAAATCTTGTCTTTTTCTATAAAAGCCATATGACATGGTTTGATGTCATATTTAAGTAGGCTTACCTTTGAGGTTATAAAAAAATTCTACCATGTTTTCTTCTAGAACCCTTTATGATTTCAATTTTTACACTTAAATCTTTGATCCATCGTATATCTGTTTTGGTGTTAGCTGGAAAATAAAAGCGTGGAGTAAATATATCGGTGTAGGGTTAGCAACTTTGCTCTACCTCTTCAAATCCTTTTTTGAAGTAGACGCTATGTAAGTAAATCTCAGCTTTCAGGAATACCACATTTCTCCTGGATTCTGAGATGAAGTAGAAATGTTTGGCTTATTGTTACTAAGGGTGTCTTCGGAAAGACAGAGAAAAAAACACCTTTCCCAAGTAATGTCCAGGTTAAGTAAGCCGAGGTAAATGAACCAAACGTCATTCCTGAGACACCCTGTGGCATTTACTCACTGGAGGACATTTATCCTTAGGATGCTTTTATGATTTTTTCTCTTCTCTCCTCATTTAGGTTGCGAGTTACAAGAACTCAGCATCACGTAGAAGCGCTTGTTGAGCATTGCAGTGGCCAGGTTGTGGTTTCAGCATCTACTCGCGAGTGGGCTATTAAAAAGCACCTCTACAGTACCAGGAACGTGGTGGCCTGTGAGAGCATAGGACGGGTGCTGGCAGAGCGATGCTTAGAGGCGGGAATCAACTTCCTGGTCTACCAGCCCACTCCTTGGGAGGCAGCCTCAGACTCGGTATTTTTGTTTTCATGTACTTACTTAAAAGATTGTGTTAATTCTTGATGTTAGATACTTACAAAATAATAATTCCATTTATCAAGTTCTTTCCGTTTAGTAAACCTTGAGGTGAGCCTCCTGATGGGTCTGACCTCATTTCTTCCTCACAGTAGCCCAGAGGGTCAGGACTAGTGTGCCTGTTAATGTGTCTACATAACGTGAGGCTGACTTGCCTGGGGCCATTGTGGGTGTTTCAAATCCAGGGTGACTGATTCTGTAGCCATAATGTCTTTCCATTCTACTTCCCTGAACATCTTGTCTGTGTAGTATTTTAAAATGCTGCTTCCCCTTGACATCTCTAGTCTCTTTTTCTTACCTACAGCATTATTAAGATCATTTCTGTAAAACCAGTGTAGGCTGGGAAGTTAGCAAGGACCAAATCAGTTATTTCTCTTTCTCTTGGGAAGTGAACTATTGTCAGCTTGCTTGTGGTACTAACTTAACCCTTTTTCTTTTTTCTGATCTTCAAAACCAGATGAAACGACTGCAGAGTGCCATGACAGAAGGTGGCGTGGTGCTACAGGAGCCTCGGAGAACCTATCAGTGAACTAGAAGAATTGTTTGGAACGTGTAAAATATACAGCTGTCATGTATTAATGTCCTGCAGACGAGCATCTGAAAGAATAGCCAGCTTGGAAGTGTTAACAGAATCACGGGTCAGCCAAATGTTGTCAGTAGTTAAGGTTATACCCTCTCCTCCTTGTATTTGTGGCTTTTTTTTAAACCATGGGCTAAATTCTTCCCCTCTTGTGGACATGAGAGAAGTATCTGAGAAAAGCTGTTGCCAATTGTTAACACTTGAAGGACAAATCAAATGTTGTTTGTAAGTTAAACAATAAAGCATACTGTGAACTTTTCTGGTTATGTGAAATTTTCTCTGCCTTTGAGCTCGCTGGCAAGAGTACACACCTGAGGCTTGTGCAAGGCATTTCTTACCATGTCTACGTCACAGTGGGTAATCTTAATAAATGATAGCTATTGCTGCTCAGGGTTTGGGGTGTTTTTTAAGGAGAGAAAATGCCAGTATTAGTCAACTTACTATAAGCAGTCTTAGTAATGTAAAGATAGAAGGGGCAAATCCTAACCTTAGTTGGGCTCCTGGAACCTAACAGGTGCAACTACATTTGAAAGGAGAGGAATACAATGAGGAACTGAAAACAGGTGGGAACGGACAGGGTTAGTGTATGCTACATTTGCCATGATTTAAAAGTTAGTTAGGGTGTGAAGCCTGAAGTGTATGCAGGTCAATCTAAAATCAAAGCTGGCCTGAATAGCCAGAGCAATCTGAGAAGGAAGAATAAAGCGGAGGGGGGGAGAGGGGATCTCGCTCCCCAACTTCAAGCTCTACTACAAAGCCACAGTAATCAAGAAAGTTTGGTACTGGCACAAGAACAGAGCCACAGACCAGTGGAACAGAATAGAAACCACAGATATTAACCCAAACATTTATTGTGAATTAATATATGATAAAGGACCCCTGGACATACAATGGGAAAATGACAGTCTCTTCAACAGATGGTGCTGGCAAAACTGGACAGCTACATGTCAGAGAATGAAACTGGATCACTGTCTAATGCCATACACAAAAGTAAATTCAAAATGGATCAAAGACCTGAATGTAAGTCATGAAACCATAAAACTCTTAGAAAAAAACATAGGCAAAAATCTCTTGGACATAAACATGAACGACTTCTTCATGAACATATTTCCCCGGGCAAGGGAAACAAAGGCAAAAATGAACAAGTGGGACTATATCAAGCTAAAAAGCTGTACAGCAAAGGACACCATCAATAGAACAAAAAGGTATCCTACAGTATGGGAGAATATATTCATAAATGACAGATGCGATAAAGGCGTGACATCCAAAATATATAAAGAGCTCACGCACCTCAACAAACAAAAAGCAAATAATCCAATTAAAAAATGGGCAGAGGAGCTGGACAGTTCTCCAAAGAAGAAATTCAGATGGCCAATAGACACATGAAAAATGCTCCACATCACTTGTCATCAGAGAAATGCAAATTAAAACCACAATGAGGTATCACCTCACACCAGTAAGGATCACCACCATCCAAAAGACAAACAACAACAAATGTTGGTGAGATTGTGGAGAAAGGGGAACCCTCCTACACTGCTGGTGGGAATGCAAATTAGTTCAACCATTGTGGAAAGCAGTATGGAGGTTCCTTAAAAAGCTCAAAATAGAAATACCATTTGACCCAGGAATTCCACTCCTAGGAATTTACCCTAAGAATGCAGCACTCCAGTTTGAAAAAGACAGATGCACCCCTATGTTTATTGCAGCACTATTTACAATAGCCAAGAAATGGAAGCAACCTAAATGTCCATCAGTAGATGAATGGATCAAGAAGATGTGGTACATATACACAATGGAATATTACTCAGCCATAAGAAAAAAACAGATCCTACCATTTGCAACAACATGGATGGAGCTGGAGGGTATTATGCTCAGTGAAATAAGCCAGGCGGAGAAAGACAAGTACCAAATGATTTCACTTATCTGTGGAGTATAAGAACAAAGAAAAACTGAAGGAACAAAATAGCAGCAGAATGACAGTACCCAAGAATGGACTAACAGTTACCAAAGGGAAAGGGACTGGGCAGGAGGGGTGGGAAGGGAGGGATAAGGGCAGGGAAAAAGAAAGGGGGTATTATGATTAGCATGTATAATGTGGGGGGGGGCACAGGGAGGGCTGTGCAACACAGAGAAGACAAGTAGTGAGTCTGCAGCATCTTAATATGCTGATGGACAGTGACTGTAATGGGGTTTGTGGGGGAAGACTTGGTGAAGGGGGGAGTCTAGCAACCATAATGTTCTTCATGTAATTGTAGATTAATAATAATAAAATAAATTTTAAAAAATACATAAATAAAAATAAAATAAAATTGAAGCTGGGGTAGATGGCAATCAGCAGTTCTCTTAAAGGGGCTGATTAAATTAAAATAAGGTGTTGCCTCGACCTATTTAAGACAATGTGAAGAGGAAGAATCTAAGCAGTTAGGTGGCTTCTAGAGTATTTCTCCCCATTTTTATATTTGCACTCCAATTTCATATTTAATTAAGAGTAAAATGGCTGACTGTGTCAAACTGAGCTCAGTATATTTTAAAAAGATAACAAATGTGTGCACCCACATTAAGTGCGATTCTGAGAGGTCTTCAGAATACTGAATAGCTTAGTAGCTCCCTTTTGATCAGTAAATACCCCAGAAAAGACATTTAAAAATATGGACTGTAATTTCAGTACTTTCTTCCCTCATCTGAAAAATTGGAGCATTTCACATTGAAGACCATGGCTCTAGAAGTCTGTTCAAACAAGTCTAGAATTAAGGGAGGACGTAAAGACTATGGACTGAACTAGTGGCTTTTGAAATTTACAGTGAGAAAATAGGGTTCACCTGTAAGTAATGCTCTAGCTAGGGTTTTTTTCTGGCCAAGAATATGATTGTCCTAGATCATCTCTGGGCACCGAGAATTCCTTCAGTTTGATGGGCAATTCTGGGGATTTGTGTGCCAAATTCGATATAAGGTGTTATAAAGGGCAATGATGCAAAGTGAGGAAAATTGGGTGTGTGGGAGGGGATGGGGACAGACCGATACTGGTAGTGACCGTGAAGTCCAGATGGGCTAGTTTAGAAAACAAGTGGTCCTATCCCTACTGCAGTTGCAGGACCCACTTACTGCAGTTCTTTCAGGTGCTGTTTACTGGTCTGTTTTTACCCCTTTCCAGGCACTACTTTCTCCTACTATGCCTCTTAGCATTCTGGGTCTACATATAACATCCCCACCTTTTAGGGGCTGCAAATAAATTGTTGCGTAGCTGCAAAGGCGGAGTCTGAGCAACCCTTCACCTTGGCCAGCAGGGTGTAAAATCAAACACCTGTGAGCAGGCAGGCGGCGGCGTGGGCCGCTGGGAGACTCCGGGGCAGGCGGGGCGTGTCGGGCGGCACGTGTCCCACGCGAGCCCTTTAAGGGCCGCGGCGCGGCGGAAGTGCGTGGCTGCAGTGGGCGCTCTCGGCAGGTTGCGTGGCCATGGAGATAGGCGCCGACGAATTCGAGCAGAACCTTCCTCTGCTGCAGGAGCTTGTCCTGGGTGCGGACTTCGTGGGTAAGATGCCCGCGTTGCGGGCCTCGTCGCCAGCGTCCCCAGGGCTGGCGGGCCAGTGCAGGGTGGTGCGCGTGGGGTAGGGCGGGGAGGTGAGGCCTAGCTGGGAAGGTCGCCAGGCTGCGGGAGGCTCACGGAGGGCCGCTCGGGAGGGCAGGGAGCCCCTTTCTGCCTGGGCGGTGGGGTGGCAAGCGGCAGCCTCGCCCTGACCCCGTGGCCTGGCTAGGCCCTGTTTTGGCCCCCTCGTGTCCCCTTCTTAATCTTCCCTGGCCTCCTGAGCACCGAAAACGTGGGCATTTGCCACCCGCAGCATTCACGGCCAGCAGAGCCGCGGTGATGCCTGACCCTGGGGCCACTTGTCCTTTTTGCCTCCCACTCAGGTCTGGACATAGAGTTCACCGGCCTTCGTTCCAAACTGTCCCGGTCCCAGCAGATCAGGTAAACCCAACGCGGCCTTAGAGCTGAGCTGGGAAGGTGCTCACCTGCGCCCTTGTGGATTAGCATCTGGGCCCTGCCGGCAGGCGCTCTGGTGGCCTTGGGGCTTGGGGGTGACAACATTGCTTGGGGGTGGGAGGCCCTGCCTTTGTCCACTGAAGGGGGATGTTTCTTAGTTGTAACAAAGAAAGGTGCTACTCTGCCTTGAGAGGTGCTGGTCCGGCGTGGAGGCTGTGGTGCTCTGGGGCCATCTCATTGCCTGTGGAATGAGATGCCTGTTTGTTCACAGTCTTTTTGACTTGCCGTCTGACTGGTATCTAAAGACCCGCCAGAATGTTCAGAAGTTCACAATATGTCAGATTGGTGAGTAATCTTCAGCTGTTTGTAATGAGCTCTTGAAGGAGACCTTTTTGTGAATTTCCTAATAGTAAAGCAGCTTTGGCACATTTCAAAGATACCAGCTATCATTCTGTATGCTTGTTCGGGGTTTGGCGGTGTTATGCCTGTGAGACCTAAGGCTTTAGAACAAGCATAAACTTAATATGGCAGCATTGTTTCCATGCCTAAATAAATCCATCCTTAAGGAACCTGTATTATCTTTCAAGGAAAAATGTGACTTTTTTGCTTAAAACATATACAAATGAGTTTATTAAACTATAAACATTTCATTCTACAACTTTTTCACTAATGCTGTTCAGAGATTTTTCTGTATCAACACTTACAGATCTCTTGCTCATTTTTAACATTGTTAGTCAACAGATACATTCATGGTTTGGAATACTATGCAAAGTGTACTTTGGTTACCCTTTGTGTGTAATAAAACAAGTCTTCACTATCTTGGTATTTGTATATTACTGTATTTTCATGAGTACTTTGGTATAATTCCAGCAGTAGAATCACAGAGTTAAAGAGTATTGCATTAAAGTGTTGATCTGGGTTGCCAAAATATTCTTCCTACCGACCATCCACAAAGTTTTACAGTGACTTACACTGAGAGGCCTGAATGTGCCTATTTCCTGCACTCAAACTGGGTATTATAAGTTTTAAATTTTAAGGCCACCTGAGAGGAAAAGGATATAACTGTTCTGATTTGCATTTTTAATACAGGGTCAACAAACCTGTTCTGGAAAGGGCTAGATACAAAATTTTGCAGGCCAGATAGTCTTACAACTACTCATTCTGCCATTGTTAATGGGAAACCAGATGTAGATGATAAATGAGCATGGCTCTGTTCCAATAAAACTTTATTTACAAAAACAGGTTGAGATGTTTTACTCACCCTTATCCTGTGAATGATGGCAAACATCTGTGTATGTTTTGCTCTCTATCCTTGTCCTTTGCTATTTTTCTAATGTGGTTTTTCTTAATTTTAAGCCGAGAAGTATGGGATACAGCTCTTAGATACATAACTATTCTTTCCCTACTTTGGAGTGTTTCTCACTTTGCGTATGACTGTTTTAGCAATAGATGTTTTATTCTTTTATTAAGGTATCATTGATATACAGTCTCATGAAGGTTTTACATGAGCAACTACATGTGGTTACTACATTCCCATATTATCAAGCCCCCCACCCCCAACACACCCCATTGCAGTCACTGTCCATCAGCATAGTAAGATGCTACAGAGTCACTACTTGTCTTTTCTATGCTATTCTGCCTCCTGGTGACCTGCCCCCCCCCTACATTATGTGTGTTTATCATGCTCCTTAATCCCCTTCTCCCTTCCTCTGCACCCATCCTCCCCCACCCACTTCCCTTTGGTAACTGCTAGTCCCTTGTGGGAGTCTGAGTCTACTGCTATTTTGTTCATCTAGTTTTGCTTTGTTACACTCCACAAATGAGTGAAATCATTTGGTACTTATGTTTCTCCTCCTGACTTATTTCACTGAGGGTAATACTCTCTAGCTCCATCCATGTTGTTGCAAATGGTAGGGTTTTTCTTATGGCTGAATAATACTCTATTGTGTATATGAATCACATCTTTATCCATTCATCTACTGATGGACTTAAGTTGCTTCCATATCTTGGTTATTGTAAATGCTGCCATAAACAAGGGTGTGTATGTCTTTAAATTTGGGGTCTTGTTTTCTTTGGGTAAATTCCTAGGAGTGGAATTCCTGGGTCAAATGGTATTTCTATTAGAGTCTTTGAGGAATCTCCATATTGCTTTTTACACTGATTGAACTAATTTATATTCCCACCAGCAGTGTAGGAGGGTTCCCCTTTCTCCACGTCCTTGCCAACATTTGTTCCTTCTCTTTTGGATGTTGGCCATTCTAACTGGTGTGAGGTGATATCTAATTGTGGTTTTAATTTGCCTTTACCTGATTAGCGATGGGGAGCATCTTTTCACGTGCCTGTTGGCCATCTGAATTTCTTCTTTGGAGAAGTGTCTGTTCAGATCCTCCACCCATTTTTTAATCAGGTTACTTGCTTTTTGGGTGGTGAGGGTGTGTCAGTTTTTTATGTATTTTGGATATTAACCTATTATTGGATAAGTCATTTAGGAATGTATTCTCCTATACTGTAGAATGCCTTTCTGTCCTGATGGTGTCCTTTGCTGTGCAGAAGCATTTTAGTTTGATGCAGTCCATTTGTTCATTTTTGCTTTTGTTTCCCTTGCCCGAGGAGATGTGTTCAAGAAAAAGTTGCTCGTTTATATTCAAGATTTTTGCTTGTTTTCTTCAAAGAGTTTTGTGGTTTCATGACTTAACATTTAGGTCTTTGATCCATTTCAACTTTACTTTTGTGTATGGAGTTAAGCAATAATCCAGTTTCATTCTCTTATATATAGCTGTCCAGTTTTGCCAATACCAGTTGTTGAAGAGGTTGTCATTTCCGGATTGTATATCCATGGCTCCTTTATTGTATATTAATTAGCCATGTATGTGTGGGTTTATCTCTATTCTTTTCCACTCATCTATGAAGTCTGTTCTTGTGCCAGTTCCAAACTGTCTTGATTACTGTGGCCTTGTAGTAGAGCTTGAAGTTGGGGAGCATAATTCCCCCAGCTTTATTCTTCCTTCTCAGGATTGCTTTGGCTATTCAGGGTCTTTTGTGGGTCCATATGAATTTTAGAATAATTTGTTCTGGGTCATTGAGGAATGCTGCTGGTATTTTGACAGGGATTGTATTGAATCTGTAGATTGCTTTAGGCAGGATGGCCATTTTGACAATATTAATTCTTCCTAGCCATGAGTACAGGATATATTTCCATTTATTGGTGTCTTTAATTTCTCTCATCGAGTGTTTTGTAGTTTTCAGGGTATAGGTCTTTCACCTCTTTGGTTAAGTTTATTCCTAGGTATTTTATTTTTGATGCAATTGTAAATGGAATTGTTTTCCTGATTTCCCTTTGTGCTAGTTCATCATTAGTATATAGGAATACAACAGATTTTTGTGTATTTTGTATCCTGCAACTTTGCTGAATTCAGTTATTCTAGTAGTTTTGGGATGGATTCTTTATGGTTTTTTTATGTACAGTATCATGTCATCTGCAAACAGTGACCATTTAACTTCTTCCTTACCAATCTGGATGCTGGTTATTCCTTTGTGTTGTCTGATTGCCATGGCTAGGACCTCCAGAACTACGTTGAATAAAAGTGGGGAAAGTGGGCATCCTTGTTCCCGATCTTAGAGGAAAAGCTTTCAGCTTTTTGCTGTTAAGTATGATGTTGGCTGTGGGTTTGTCTTATATGACCTTTATTATGTTCGGGTATTTGCCTTCTATATGCATTTTGTTGAGAGTTTTTATCATGAATGGATGTTGAATTTTGTGAAATGCTTTTTCAGCATCTGAGATGATGTGATTTTTTTTGTCCTTTTTGTTGATGTGTATGATGGATTTTCAAATGTACCATCCTTGCATCACTGGAATAAGTCCCACCTAATCATGATGGATGATCTTTTTGATGTATTTTTGGATTAGGTTTGCTAATATTTTGTAAAGTATTTTTGCATCTATGTTCATCATGGATATTGGTCTGTAATTTTCTTTTTTGGTGGTATCTTTGCCTGGTTTTGGTATTAGTGGTGCTGGCCTCATAAAATGAGTTTGGAAGTATTCCCTCCTCTACTTTTTGGAAAACTTTGAGGAAGATGGGTATTAGGTCTTCTCTAAGTGATTAAATTTAGTGGTGAAGCCATCTAGTCCAGGGGTTTTGTTCTTAGGTAGTTCTTTGATTAACAATTCAATTTCATTGCTGGTAATTGGTCTGTTCAGATTTCTGTTTCTTCTTGGGTCAATCTTAGAAGGTTGCATTTTTCTAGAAAGTTGTCCATTTCTTCTAGGTTACCTAATTTATTAGCATTTAATTTTTCATAGTATTCTCTAATAATTCTTTGTATTTCTGTGGTGTCTGTAGTGACTTTTCCTTATTTCTAATCCTTTTTATGTGTGTATACTCTTTTTCTTTAAGTCTGGCTAAGGGTTTTTCTATTTTCTCGAAGAACCAGCTCCTGCTTTTATAGATTTTTTAACCTACTGTTTTATTCTCAGTTTTATTTCTGCTCTGATCTTTGTTATGTCCCTCCTACTGACTTTGGGCCTCATTTCTTTTTCTATTTTCATTGTGAGTTTAGACTGTTCATTTGGGATTGTTCTTTCCTGACGTAAGCCTGTATTGCAATATACTTCTCTCTTAGCACGTCCTTTGCTGCTTCCCACAGATTTTGTGCTGTTGAGTTGTTTTCATTTGTCTCCATATATTGCTTGATCTGTTTTTATTTGATCATTGATCCACTGATTATTTAGGAGCATGTTGTTAAGCCTCCATGTGTTTGTGGGCTTTGGTTTCCTTGCATAATTAATTTCTCATTTCATACCTTTTGTGGTCTGAGAAGCTGGTTGGTACAATTTCAATCCTTCTGAAATTACTGAGGCTCTTTCTGTGTCCTAGTATATGCTCTATTCTGGAAAATGTTCCATGTGCACTTGA
The DNA here is from genome assembly GCF_040802235.1 of Manis javanica. Lineage (NCBI taxonomy): Eukaryota > Metazoa > Chordata > Mammalia > Pholidota > Manidae > Manis > Manis javanica. The sequence goes on from NC_133168.1 coordinate 73,776,511, forward strand.
GAAGAATGTGTATCTTGCTGCTGTTGGGTGGAGTGTTCTGTAGTTGTCTGTTAGGTCCGTATGTTCTAGTGTGGTGGTCAGTGTCTCTGTCTCCTTATTTTCTGTCTGGTTGATCTGTTCTTTGGAGTGAGTGGTGTGTTGAAGTCTCCTAAAATGAGTCATTGCATTCTATTTTTCCCTTTAATTCTGTTAATATTTTTCACACATTTAGGTGCTCCTATGTTGGGTAAATAGATATTTATAATGGTTATATCTTCTTGTTGGACTGACCCCTTTATCATTATCTAATGTCCTTCTTTGTCTCTTCTTTCTTTGTTTTGAAGTCTATTTTATCTGATACAAGTACTGTAACTCCTGCTTTTTTTCTTCCTATTGTTTGCATGAAATATCTTTTCTATCCCTTCACTTTTAATCTGTGTATGTCTTTGGGTTTGAAGTGAATCTCTTGTAGGCAGCATATAGATGGGTCTTGTTTTTTTTTTTATCCATTCTATACCTATCTTTTGATTGGTGCATTCAGACCATTTATATTTAGGGTTATTATTGATAGGTATGTACTTATTGCCATTGCAGGCTTTAGATTCGTACCAAAGGTTGAAGGCAGCTTCTTTACTATCTAACAGTCTAACTTAACTCACTTACTATTTCGAACACAATCTAAAATTTTTTTCTCCCTTTTTCTTCCTCCTCCATTCTTTATATGTTAGGTGTCATATTTTGTACTCTTTGTGTATCTCTTGACTGACTTTGTGTGTAGTTGATTTAATTTTGCATTTGCTTAGTAATTAATTGGTCTACTTCCTTTACTGTGGTTTTATTTTCTCTGGTGACAGCTATTTAGCCTTAGGAGCACTTCCATCTATAGCAGTCCCTTAAAAATACACTGTAGAGATGGATTGTGGGAGGTAAATTCCCTCAACTTTTGCTTATCTGGAAATTGTTTTTAATACCTGCTTCACATTTAAATGATAGTCTTGCAGGGTAGAGTATTCATGGTTTGAGGCCCTTCTGCTTCACTGCATTAAATATATCATGCCACTCCCTTCTGAACTGTAAGGTTTCTGAGAAGTCTGGTGATAGCCTGATGGGGTTTCCTTTGTATGTTATCTTTTTTTTCTCTGGCTGCTTTTAATACTGCCTTGTCCTTGATCTTTGCTATTTTAATAATTATATGGGAATACACATTTTTTAAATTCAGGTATCATTGATATACAATCTTACGAAGGTTTCACATGAGCAACATTGTAGTTTCAGCATTCACCCATATTATCAAGTCCCCCCCTCCCGAACTACAGTCACTATCAGTGTAGTAAGGTGCTCTAGAGACATTACTTGTCTTCTCCATGCTGTTCTGCCTTCCCTGTGACCTACCTGTATTGTGAATGCTAATTATAAAGCAATAGACATTTTGAAGCAATTGTATAAATCTTCATGGTTTGTAGCCTTGTTTCCTCTGGTTAATTTAAAAACAATATAAATGTTAATATTCTGTGTTTGAAGGAACAATCATAACTATATTCTAATAATTTCGTGTGAATTACAACTTGACAGCTCTCATATTGTTTTGAATCCTTTTTTTTTTTTTTTTTTGAGTGTATCCCATTCTAAAGCCTACACAGTATCTTTGGATGCAAAGGACTGTTTAAAATGTTTCATTTTTGTGATTAACTTATGGTGACTTTTCTTTGGTGTTCATTCCCTCTATCATTCTAGGATTGTCTATGTTCTCCAGTATTGAAGGCGAGTCAAACAAGTACGTATGCAGCCCTTTTGCAGAACACAGGGCTCTTGTCCTCTTACTGTCTCCATCTGCTCTCCTCTGAATTCTGACTCAGGCTCTGAACCACTGTGGCCCTAGACACTCCATATTCCCTGGGCTTCTGGGCCCTTCTCCCATTTCCCTGCAGATTCTGGCCTGCCCTTTAAGTCTCTCAAAGCAGCACCTTTTCTGGGGGGACTTTCCTGACTCCCACACTATACCTTAGGGGTTCCTTTCCCATTTCCATTGTCTCCTAAGTATGCCCTCAGGATGGCAGGTAACAGGACCATAATGAAGGGGGCTGTAACTCCCAGGCTCCAGATGGTCAGGAAAGATGCTGGGTTCAGGATGGGGGTACACTGTTCCCCAGGGGCAGGACCCCTGCCTTTGTCATTAGCCCCAGTGCTAGTCAAAACAGCCAACATTTAAATGCCTGTCCAGTGAAAGGAAGAGGCTGCTCTGTGAGCCAGAGTTTTCAAAAATGGTTCGGGCTTTTTCTCATGTTGTGTTTATTTTTTATAGGTATGTAGCCCATTCGTGTAACTTCTTTCTTTTCCCTACAACGTTTGGGACTTTGGATTCAGAATTTTCTTTCCAGGCTTCTAGTGTTCAGTTTTTGAATCAGTATGGCTTCGACTATAATAAGGTATGGCATTGGGGGAGGGAAACGGGATGATTGTACAGGTTGTCTGGCCCCTGAATCTCATATCCTGTGCCCATTCTTCTTGCCCATGTGAAACCAGACAAGGTTTCATTTTGCTCCACTACCCGGCTCAGAGGGTGCCTTGACTGTCACCTTGTTCTCTTCCTGTCTTTAGTTTCTCAAAAAAGGAATCCCATATATGAATGAAGAACAGGAGAAGAAAATCACACACAACATCCTGACCAGGAAGTGGAGGACCCACAGGTAAAGCCTGTTTCTCTGGGTGCTTTGTGGGGTCTCTGTTTCTGATGTGTTTCTGCATTTCCTGTGGGTCTCCAGAGAGTGGTGTGACCTCACACCCCCTCACCCTTGTGGGGCTCAGCCAAACACGACAGTTTGATGCGCTAGTGACCCTATTCCTTTGCCTGAGAGGAGGATGCTCTTCCCTGCATTGTGATTTTAGTGTTTAAAACTGAAGGGAAATGAAAACAATGACTCAATGTACTTAGGGAAGGAGGAATTCCACTGCAATGCTAGTGGGGAATGGCTGTTGGTCTTACTGTAGGTGTGATGTTGGCCTTCAGCGTGATCTTGGGGGTTTTTCAGGGTTAAATCAGGGTCACCGTGACCATGCTGGTCACAGGCCTTGGCCTGGACATGTTACCTTGTGCTTGATCCTGCTGTGTCCCCAGGGTGGGTCTTCAGGCTTCAGCTACTTCACCTTTATCAGGAAGGTGGTTAAACTAGATAGTTCAACTCTAGAATATTATGACTGTCTGGTCTAGATAATCATGATGAAGATGGTTTGTTATTTTTAGATCTTTGTTCATAGTTTTCATATAAAAAATGTAGCTTTTGGTAAGGGGAAAGGGATTTGAATTTTTAGCCTTCTGTTGTTTTCAAATGTTGGAGAAAAGTCTTTCCTTCTAAGAGCGTCATGTTCTCGCATTTCTAACTGAGAAGGGGATGTGCTTACTAGCATTCCTGTCTTTTCCTTATTTCACCAGATGGTGCTTTTCCACCTCTGAAAGCTGAGTTAGAAGGACAGGCCTGATAGTAATGCTTAGCATTGGCCGGCTTCCGAGACCTTTTCCTCTGTGTGTCCCAGTGAAGCAGAAAGGGCCAGGGCATGCTCCCATGAATCTATGGGGGAGTACAGGCCCAGCGTTTGGCTTTCTATGCAAGATAAGACTCAGAAAGTCAGGCATCTTTGTGGGCCTGAGATCACAATGTTAATACCAGAGTCCTTGGAAAGCCCTCTCATGTTACCCTTGTCCTAGGGTTCTGGTGGTTTTCTCCAATATCCCCACTTCCCTGTGCCCACTTTCAGTTCTCTGGATAAGGACCAAATCAAGGTAGTGATCGATGAGGTGACGCGATGGCTGGACCTGGCAGAGGAAGGCGACTGGATGACCCTCCCTGGTATCGCTGGTAGGCAGGAGGCTGCTCCCCCGACCTAGGAGTACTGGGACTGGTCACTGGCATGTACCAGGGGTTGGGACACATCCTCTTTCCTGTGGATCCTGGGCAGCTCAGCAGATGTGTGGCCTTTATGATTGAATAAAGCTCTGACCTCAATTTAGAAGTAGGGTTTTCAACCTATTTTGAATTTTAAGATGAAGGAAGGTTCCATTCGGGCTATTTATTCCAGTGCTGTGTGTCCTATGTACTTTTATTTACTTTTGTCTGTCTGATTTCCCCCACACACACTGCAGTATGGAATCGCAGTGAACATGCCCTAGGTTAGCAGTTCTCAGATCCCAAGGGTCTCTGACCCCTTTTCTAAGGGGTCCACAAGGCACAATATCAGTCACCAATCACCCGGCATTGTCGCTCACTGTGCCGTTTGCTTCGTGGTACCGAGCCACTGGTGCATAGACCTGCCAGCGCTCTGCACAGACTGAGGCCGGAGCGGCGAACCCCGCTGGCTCGCACTGCGACCCTTGTTACTGCTTCTCATTAAGTAAAACTGGACTTTGCTTTAAGAACCTCCTCTACCTATTATAGTGAATAAGTAATAATTTTTTAAATTTTTTTATTATGTCTCAACCCCTGTCTTTTTTAATACTCTAGGTGTGAAAATAAGTACGCAAAAAAATAAGTGCATAAAACATTGCTGCTTACCAAAGCAAGGTGGTGGTTTTTTTGAGGAAAAGCACATATGAAAGTTTGAGTTGGGAGTTGACTGCTCTTCCTTTCAGGGAATATCATTTTCACTTGTAAGCCCTGAATGGCCATTTTGACTTGAGTATTTTCACCCATTTTCTCAAGTGGAAAAAAGTAAGCCTGTCACTTCAGGGAGAATAACTTAGTATTTGCTTGTGATCAAATTGGAGCTTTCAGTCAAAAACGGGAATTTTAGACAACCTGCGTCTGCCACCCAGAAGCTTGACGGCTTCCCGGCACTGCGGCCTTTCTGATGATCCGTGGCTATATTTATAAGTGTCTTTTGTTGGCATTGCATAGTGCTGTGTGGTGAATGGTGGGAAGCTCTGCATCACTCTGCAAGCCAGTGTTTCCAAGTAACAAACGCATGATGTTACTAAATCTTGGGCAAGAACAGGAGGGGGTTATTTTTTTTAAAAAAAACTACAACTTTCAACCTAATGTATAGTTTTAATTTCTAACATGAATTTCAGCAGCTACAGCCTCCCCCCTGAAAGACTCTTTGGGGTCCTCGGTATAAGAGTGGCCCTGAGATAAACCTTGAGGAGGCTTCCCTAGATGGCAGCATGGCACCAGGCCATCCCTGTTCCATGGGCTCAGGCTGGGGTGCACCTAGGCTGCCTTTCTATCTGATCATCTGTCTTGGGCTTCTGTTGACGGGGGAGCGGACCGTGGCTGTAGGGTCTAGAGGCCCTGTGTGAGCCTTGGTTCCTTGCCGCAGGCTTCCAGGCCTTTGAGGTCCAGCTGGTGCTGAGGCAGGCCCTCCCCAATGTGTGGACGGTGCTGACAGACCAAGGGGTGAGTTCTTGCCTGGAGTGGGGCAGCCTCGGCGGCCCCTCTCTCCCTGCCTCCCCACCTCCCCACCTTTCTGAGATGAAGAACCACTTTGGCCTCATGCCCAGAGCCTGGGAACTGGACTCTTCTTCTCATTCCAGGTGGTCGTGAAGAGAGTGAGCAAGCAACACCGCTGGTGTCTTGAGAACACCTCTTGTGGTGAAGAGGCCTCTTGGAAAGAGAAGATTCTTCTCTCTGCGAGGGGCTTCTCTGTGTTTTTCCAGATGCTGGTGAAAGCCCAGAAGGTAGGGAAGAAAAATCTCTTCCTGGCCTTTAGCATTTCTGATCATAGGTAGATGATGGTCCTCCAACAATAAAATGAGGTCCCTGGGATGAGCGGCTTGTTGAGAAGAGGCGTTAGGGGTTGGACCTTGCTGTCACCACGTCAGAGTAGGTTGCTTTGGGGAAAGACGGTCCACACGCGATGCTACTTGCTCCTGTCAGGTACAGGACTGAGCTGAAACTACTCAGGGACCTTCCTGCGACTGTCTCAGTCTGGCTCCCCAGGGTGGATGCTGCCTCAGGACCTCTTCCCCATCTCTTCTGCCATCTGAGCACTTGGGCCACCTTGCGTGGGGGCGCGAGGAGGGTGGGGGTGGGGTCACCACGCAGTGAGAGTGGCGGTGGTTCTGAGGCTGCACCCTTTGCAAGAGGCCATTTGCCTGGGATGTCTGTCTCTACTAAACTGCACTCCTCTCCTGCCACTTGCCAAATAGCCCCTGGTGGGCCACAACATGATGATGGACTTGCTATACCTCCATGAGAAGTTGTTCCGGCCACTCCCAGGTAGGACGCCTGTCCTCTTTCTCTGACCTTGGTTTTCTGTCTGGCAAGGTGATTGGTCCAGAGTCCCACTCCTGGGGTGGCCCCTGCATGTGTACCCACCCTGGGTCCACAGGTTTCCAGAGAGGTCAGGCAGACCTGTCCTTGTCACCACCTTCCCCACGTGGAAGACCAGGGGACTCTCCCAGGAAGGGAAGCCTATGTGTGAATTGATGCTTCTCCCCCCATGATAAAGGGTAGTCAGCATCATAGCATAAAATGGCAAAACCAGAAATGTGTGTGGGAGAGGAGCCTCCTTTAATCTCAACTGGAATCCTAATACTTTCTGCTTTTTCCTCTGTTGGGAGTTCTCACACTTTTTAATCACACTATGTACCCAAAGCATTTATGTCATTAATGTCACTTTAATGTGGCTCTATTTTTCCATGACTGCTGTGCTGGATGACCCACAGCAGCGTAGTGTAGTGGTGAACCTGCAGACTTAAGTGTGAAACCTCATTCCACCCTCGTTATGCACCGTCCCCAGCAAGTTACTTCAACAACATACCTATGACTTCCTTGCCTGTAAAAAGGGGATCAAATAAAGTAAAAAATGTACTGAGGACACTAATCTAATTAAAAAGTGGGGGGAAGGTTCTAGGAGAGATTTCCCCAAAATGGATTGGTAAGACACCTTAGTTTGAACATATTTGGGGAGAAATAGAGGCAAAACTAAAAATCACTCCCACAAAGCTAAGCAGACGTCAAATTGTGGGGGAGCAAAAACCATGAGAGGGGGAGTCCTGCAGAGCCTCAAGGCCCCTTTGTGGGGAGCCGGGCAGCTGGGTGTGAGGATGAGGCCCTGGGCTGGGCAGGAGGTAAGCCTCACCTTACCCAGTGGGGAATCGTCAGCGACAGGCCTGGGAGTGGGGAGATTGCCTCACAGCATGAACTTGATGTCTAGGGATATAGGAATAGACACCCAAAGAACAAAGTGGTTGTCTTTGAGGAGGGGAAGCACTAGAGAAGTGAGAAGATAATAGGTTTTTTTGGTTTGTTTTACAATAAACCTCTTTAAACTATATGCAGGTATAATTTTGATAAAACTAATAGCTTAAAACTTTTAAATCAGGGCATTTATAATTTTCAGTTGACTTTTCTTGGATTTCTTCTGAATAGTCGCAAATGATTTCATACCTGGCTTTTTTTATTATTATTTTTTTTATTAAGGTATCATTGATATACACTCTTACGAAGGTTTCACATGAAAAAACAATGTGGTTACTACATTTACCCATATTATCAAGTCCCCTCCCATACCCCAATGCAGTCACTGTCCATCAGTGTAGTAAGATGCCACAGATCCACTGTGTGCCACCCTGTTCTCCCCGTGATCCCCCACAGCATGTGAACTAAACATAATACCCCTCAATCCCCTTCTCCCTCCCTCCCCATCCTCACCGCCCCCCCCCCGTACCCCTCCCCTTTGGTAACCACTAGTTCATTCTTGGAGTCTCTGAATCTGCTGCCATTTTGTTCCTTCGGTTTTGCTTCACTGTTAAACTCCACAAATGAGGGAAATCATTTGGCATTTGTCTTTCTCCACCTGGCTTATTTCACTGAGCATAATGTCCTCCAGCTCTGTCCATGTTGTTGCAAATGCTTACCTGCCTTTCCAGTAAACGTTTCTCCTTTTTCCATTGGCTGCTGCTTTGAGAACTACATTAACTGGTGTTAACAATAGGACCTTGAACTTAACAGAAACCCATTTGGTTTTTACCATTATAAAATGGTGATGGCAGGTTTGAGACTTAGGAATCCTTCATGATTGGGAATAAGGATTTCCCAGTCCAGCCTGATGTTTTACTTTGTCTTATTTGTCAACCAGTGTTTTTGACAAGTGAGATAAGAGAATTTTTCTTCCCGTTTTTACCAAGAGCCTCACTTCTGACCTCTGGGTCTTTCCTTTCAGAAAGTTATGATCAGTTTAAGCTGAATATCCACAACCTATTTCCTGTTCTCATTGATACCAAAAATGTGACAAAGAATATCTGGAAGGTAATGAATGACATTGCTTTGGGCCAGGGAATGCTTTGTTCACTAACACTTAGCTTTTCTCTCTTAAAATTTGTCCTTGAACCATTTCTTCTATTTTATAACCTGACTGGTTTCTTTGCATTTCAATGCTGCTGGATCACCATATTAGCTTATATGATTTTTGTTCTTGTTGAAGTTCCCATGTTTTGACTTGTGTGTAGTTTTATCTAAATAAGCACACAGCAAATTGTTTCAGACCTTGTTGCATACCTGGTAAAGATTTACAGCATGCTTAAAGAGCAGGTGAGCTCCCCTCTTGGTGTATCTTGGAAGCATCTCTACTGAACCTTAACCTGGACACCTGGACAGTACATTAGAATCACCTGGGGCCCCTGGGCCCCGCTGTCTGCTTCATGCTTATTAGAGGGATTGGGTGGCATTTCTAAGGCTCCCAAGTGACATCTGTTGTGGGGTTGTAAGCTACACCTGGAGAAGTGAAGCACCCAGCTTCCTAGAAGTTACACCGAGCTGCAAAGAGAGAGTGATCAGTGTTCTAAAGCCTTACGCTCATCACGTGAAGCTAATTATGCAGGAAGGGAGCCATGTCTTGGAACGCTTTGCCAGGAGATGCTTGTTACTCGTGCTTCCCCTTTTCCCGGTTGTGGCACTGGTCATGTGACTCGGTGCCGTGGGAAGGGTGAGGGGGCTGATCTGAGGGGACCTCCGGGCTCCTCCTCATGCAAGATCAGACTGCTCCAGGCCTTAGAAGGCCTGGCGTCCCACATATGTGTCCTCAGCCATGGTCTGGTGCCTTGAAGTCAGCTTATGACCCCTTAAAATTCCTCTCTGGAGGAAGACGGTACAAGTCGTTTGGGGGCATTTGGTGTAGCTCGGGCAGTTGGGCCCCTTCTAGGAAGCCCAAGGCCCCTTGTGCATTGACCGCCTGAGCAGGTGGAAGGGCTGTGTTAGAAGGGAAAGGGCAGTTTGTAGGAGGTGTCACTCCAGGTGGTTCTCATGGACATTTGGTGATACCTGCAGCAGCTGATAAGTGGCTCTTTCTACCTGATTTGTTTTCTGTAATTTCAGGAAATGAATTTCCCAAGGGTTTCAAGTCTGTCAGAAGTTTATGAAGTCCTAAATAGGTAAGGAAGCTGTTTTTCAGAGATGCTTGTAGAGCAGAGACCCCCCACTAGGGCAATTTTGTTCTTGGGGCACAACTGGCCACGCTGAGATGTTTTGGCTGCTACCGGTACTGAGAAGTAAGTAGGCCGGGGTGCACAGGGCCACTCCAAAGGTTACTAGTGCAGAGGTTGAGGGGCCCTGTCTGGAGGTGAGGGAGCCTGGGAACATAGCCACAGTCATTTAATTGGGTAGTGCTTTCTGTTGGCCGGGGGTTTATTTTCTTCCACTTGTTTGATTACTGGAATGATAAGCTCCATGGGAACGGGTTCTCTCATGCCCTGTTTCTGGTGAGCCTACAGCAGTAGAAGGCAGAGTAGGTGCACATTAAACATCTGAATGAATGATGCCATCCCTGGATAAGTCTAGGAAAAAGTAGCTGGGGCTTTCCCTCCCAGCCCAGGCCCAGCTGCCAGTGTGCTGGCCGGGAGAAGGTATGCTCTGGAAAGCCCTGCTGTGGAGGGGGTGCACCGCCGGCTCCTTCCTCCTCTGCTGGGAAGGGGGTGGCATGGGGGCAGCTGAACGTGGGACTTTTCCGAGAAGAGAAACTAAGCCTGGTTAGTCACTCATGCAACCACCCCGTGGTGCCCCTGCCGAGGCAGCATCTGCAGCCGCTGCTGGCTGCCTGGGTTTTGACAAATGCCTGTCCCCATGCATGGCATCAGCCCTTTCCAGTGTGCCAGTCACCTCAAGCCCCTCGTGCGTCATCCTCTCCTTTCTTGGACAGCCCTTCTGGCCCTCGTGTCCAAGAAGAAAATAAGGGACTTCCTGCCTCTCGCCTCTCAGCTCCCTCCTGGCCCTCCAGACGTTTCTGCGGTATTGCCACCTTTGTCGCCGTCTCCCATCAGCTGGCATCCATGGCTGCCTACATGGTGTGCGGCCCAGGCGGAAGGGCTGTCCTCCGCTTGGCCTGATCTCCCTCTAGCCAGGCCATCCCCACCATGCCCTGCCCCTGGCTGTCCTGCCAGGCCCATCTCAACCTCACCCTCACTTCCTGTGGCAGCAGCATTGGTTCTCCTGAACTGCACGAGCCCAGAGCTCCCTCAGCACTGCTCTCGCTACAGCAAGCCTCCTTAGAGGCCTTGCCTTGGCCCACTGACGTGATAGTCTTCCTTCCCGGAACTTGCTTCGGGCGAGGTGGTCTCAGCTGGTGGGCGATTCACAGATGGCATTTGCCACTGGGCATAGCAGGTGGTCCTGCTCGGCACTGGCCCCTCGGCGTGACACCCTCACCCTCCTCCCGTGCCTCCTTTAGGGTCCCCTCCTAGACGTTCTTCATTTTCTGGTGGCATTTTTTTGTCTGTTCCTTGTGGGCTCTCTTGTCCATCCCCTCCCTTAAACCTTCTGGAAGCGTCCCTCCTCAGCCTCTGCTCCTTACCATGCCCCATGCTTTGGCCACCTGTGTGCCTGCAGTCCAGCCCTTGGCAGCTCTGGGACTCCCCCTTCAAGCCCACAGCACCTCTGGCTTGAATTCCTCTTGCCCCGCAAACCCACTCCTGTGCCTGGAGCAAGGTCCCCTAAGTCCTCATGGCACCAGAGGTGCTGCCAAGGGCCAGGTGCACATCAGCGTGTCTGCACCATGCAGCCTTCCTGGGTTGGGTGTCTGCTTTGCTGCTCGCTGGCCACCTGAGTAACCTGAGAACAATTAGTCTGCCTGTGTCTCAGCTTTACCATCTGTGACACGACGTAACTGCAGTTATTCACAAGGTAGCTGTGTGAGTTAAATAGACGTAGAGCCATGTACCTTGACTTAGTCTGTGTTTACTAAATATTAGCTGCTTTAATGGTAGACAGTCCTCCTAAACCAAACAGCCACCTTATGGCCTAGGCTCCTACCGTTGGCAGCATACAGAGGCACTGAAAGATTTTGCTGGAAAACAAAAGGCTTTTAACAAGGAAACTTTATGGTCACGGGCCACCCGCATGCCGGAACCAAGGCCTGGCGGGCCATAGCCCAGCCACCACCTCTTCAGGATAGTCAGGTCCTGCTGGCTTTCCTCCCTGAATGTCTTTAAAATCTGTGCCTTCCTCTGTCCAGAGTCACCGTCCTCATTCAGGCCTTTGGTTTTCATCAGTACCGGGTGGCACCCATGGCCTGTCCTGCCCCATTTCCCACACTGCCCCTCAATGATCTTTTAAATGTGCCCTCGACTGGCCCGCCTTTCTGGTCTGTCCTCCCATGGCTCCTGAGGTCCCCACATATCACGCCCACTCTCATGGGCCCCTCATCTTCTAGAAGCCCCGCTCGGCCTTGCTCTGGTCTCTGCATACTCCTGTCCCCACCCAATGCCTTACGCCAGCCGGTTCTCCAGGTGACTTCCTGTGGTTCAAGGCACAGGAAGGTAGGACCATCTACTTCCAGAAGCCTGAAATCTGGAGCATGGGCTGTGCCTTGGTGCTGCTTTATAGGGCTTGAGTGTGAGCATCTGTGTCCTTCAACCGCTGGGCAGCAAGCTCCGAGGCCGGAGCCTGCAGGCTTCATCTTGGGGCCAGGGCTTGGGCTAAGTGTGCGACACATACTCAGAATGACCCACTGGGGCCCTGGCTCTGCTGTCCTCCTCCACTTCTGCTACCTGTTTCCCAAGACTATCTGTGCCTCTTTATTTTTTTAAAAGGGGGTCCCAGCACCGAGGGCACTATTTGTTACCTTAGGAGGGTGAGGGGACACTAGGAGGGATTGTTTTCAGTGAATGTTGTTTATCCCATTTTTCTTCTTTAATAGTGACCTGAATCCCACCAAAAATTCTGGGCCAGTGATCGTCCACGCCAGCAAGTGTGAAAAGTATGGTATGTTCCCAAGAGTGCGGGCCCCTCTGCAGTGGACAGAGCCCTGAGGTGCAGCTGGTGGGGACTGGCCCAGGGCCCGCTCCACGGCATCCCGGTGCCAGGCCCCAGAACTTCCTCCCTGGAGAGGAGCAGTCCCAGAGGCCTTGGAGGTCCAGGCCGTCCACTTGTCCTCCCGTGGGTGCTGGTCCTGCACAGCCCATGCGGTGGTGGGGCTGGGTGGGGGAGGAACTCCTTTTCAGGCCTGTTCTAACTGCTGCCTGACTCTCCTGCTTCCGGAACACTGCTTCAGTTGAGACAAAGTACCCACACGAAGCAGCCTACGATGCCTTCCTCTGCGGATCAGGTGAGAGCTGTGGCCCCTTTAGCAGGAGCCTCATGTTGTAATTGTGCTAACCGCCACCACTCGAGACTGTCTATTTGCAGGTGGGTTGCACATAATGGAAATAAAGCATGAGTTGACACATCTTGTAAGGTGATCAGGCTGAGCCTTGACACCTATTCCACTTTGAGCTTTTTCCCCCCAGTTCTTTTGAAGGTAGCACACCTGCTGCTGTGGAGAGTGCACGGGTGAGTTGTGCTTCCTGTCATCCTGCTTTTCCTTCAGTGTGGTCAGGAATAGCACCCTCCCTGTAAACCAAGGCCTCCCAAAGAGGGGGGATGCAGACCGTAGCTGTGGAAATTCAGTCCCTGCCTTAGCACTGGGAACACTCACCTGTCAGGAGGCCAGGGCCTCGGATTGGACTCCCGCCTCCTTCCCAGCTTCACTGGCTGCCGGTTTTCTCATGACCATGTAAATCACAGCAAAGTAGGATGGTGTTCAGGTCAATACGTGATGCATCCTGGGGTCCACACAGCCAGGCAAGGGAGAAGGTTACTGACTTGAAATCGGGCACAGAGGAGATTCCTAAAACCCCAAGTTGGAGTCCTGACCGTATCTTGCCCCAGCACCCCTCCCTGATGTCTACAGCCTCGGCTCGTAGGCGCCCTGCATGCCTGAGGCACATGTCCTGTAGCGTCATCCTTGGTGTGTATGTTTGGTTAATGAGGATTTAGCAGGCCAGGTGAGGGAGCTCGTCACAACTAACAGGTTCTCTGCGACTGACTTGGAGGTGCTTTGGGGCTGTCATCTGTTACTGGGTGCTATTCAATTTGTCCATTTGATAATGAGCACTGTAGAAATAGTCTGACGTTAATGTGAGGCTTGGGACTTGCACGAGGCATCTGCCACCTTGTCCCCATTTCCTGTGGTGCGACAGCGTCTCAGCCCCCTAGGAGCCACCTTGTGGGGCAGTGAGGGCAGCTCACGTTGGAGGAGCCCCTTAGTGCCCTGGCACCGGGGCCCTACAGCCTTTATTTCTCAATCCTCATGACCTAAAAATCCTCCCAGGCTTAGAAGTCCCCTAGCAGCCCAGGCCTGCCTGGCCCCAAGGCTTGTGCTCCTGCACAGGCCGTGCCCAGGTACGGGTGGGTCTGGGTGGAGGGGGGCTGGTAGTAGAAGCTGAGGGAGAAATGGGGGGGGGGGCGTAGCCATTGGGGCCCAGGGTGATGTCCTGTCAGGTGGTGACAAAGGGGATCCCTCTGACCAGTGGCCTCTCCCTAATGGCGCTTGTTGCTAATGCTTGTCAGCAGAGGGCTCTTCAAAGTGTCATCAGCGGGTGGTGACCACCCGGAAGCTCTGCTTTGGCTCAGGCCGTTGAGAGAGCTCTTGGAGACTGGTCAGTGTGGAAACACACCAACGTAAGCCCCGAGACTCGTGAGGGGACGAGGGGGTATTGCCTGAGGCGGCACCTTCCCATTCTCTTGGCGGCCCCTCAGCTGCCGCAGGGCTGTGGCGTCACTGGTCTAGCACCTCGTGTTTTCTCTGTCCGTGTAGCACTGGGGCCACACCTGAGCTCTCCTTCCCTCTGTACTTCGACATGCTGGCTCCCTATGTGAACCAGGTCAACCTTATCCGAGCCAGGGTCCCTAAGATTGTGAGTAGCCTTCATTTCGCTCCTCTCCCCTATCCAGGGGCTTGTGCTGGGAAGGGGCTCAGTTCTCCAGGGGGTCTTGAAAGCCAGGTAATAACCCAAATCAAAGGCGAGGAGGTGCTCAAGCTGCTGGCCTGCTTGTCCTTTGCCTTGTGTCTCGGACACAAAGCACTGCAGGCTTACCCCCTCCTCCCCTCTCCCACCCCTTCCTCCCCTCTCCCACCCCCTCCTCCCCTCTCCCACCCCCTCCTCCCCTCTCCCACCCCCTCCTCCCTTTTCCCACCCCCTCCTCCCTTTTCCTACCCACTCTTCCCCCCTCCCACCCCTCTCAACCTCAGAGAGCCTTTCCTGATTTCTCTCAGGATTTTCAGCAGGGTGGGTTGTCAGTAGGAACTGTGGAAAATCCCTGTTCTTTTCCCTGTCTTCTAGAATTTTTCTGGCCCAGATTATCCCAGTACCAGACCCCCCATCCTCATCCTCAGTGCCAGGAAGTGGCCTGGGGTCAGCGAGGAGCAAGTCTACCGTGAGTTTCAGAATCTCTGTAAGTTCGACGTCCAGCGGCTCACGCAGAGCCAGTTCCTGCTCTTGACCAATAAGTTTAAAGAGTAGGTACCTTGGCGCTAAGCTTGTCCTCTTCCCCTGGACATCCCATCTCTCCCCAGCCTCCTTGAGCCTACTTTGGAGCAGTAGGCCTGACGCTTGCATGCCTGACCTGAGAAACCTCTCTTGGCAGTGCTCGGAGCATCCTGAAGGAGTACAGGGGCCACCCCACCCTGCAGGTGTCCCTGTATCGGTACTGGCGGCACTCCCCGAACATCAACTGCCTGTTGCAGTAAGTGGCCAGGGCCAAGCTGCCCTGCAGGCGGCCCTATGGTCCCACTGGTCTGAGCTGAGCCCGACTCACCAGCTGGTATGTCGTAAAGGCGTTGTTGACAAGTGTAGCGACCAGACTGTTCACACACGCTGACTGAGCCTCTGCTGTATGGGGCGCTGTTGTGGGTTCTGAGCTCCATCAGTGAGTAAAACTAAAATCCCCCCTCTCAGGGTGCCCACCCCCTGGCAAACTGCATAGTCTAGTAGGTGACCAGTGTTTATTAAAAACAGGAGCAGGTCAGGAGGTAGGAGCAGTGGAGGTGGGAGGAGGGGAGAGTGTTGGGTAAAGAGAAGGAAAGGGGCTCCTTAAGGCCTCCGGGGAGGCGAGGGAGTGAGCAGGCTACTGGTCAGGCCGCACCAGCCCACGGGGGGGCAGGGCAGAGGCCCCCAAGTGGGAGGTGCATGGCGCCAAGGGGCTGGGAGGAGGCCCTTGTGAGGGGGAAGAATGCACTGGGGAGGTGGCAGAGAAATAAGTGGTTCCCCATCCAGTGGAGGGTGGTGGGTAAGGACTGGGGAGGATCCCCCAGCCCTTAGGTTTTCAGCATAGTGACACATGGGTCTGTGTGCGCAGACAGACATGGGGACGGAAGGGCAGGGGAGGCAGCCGGGAAGCCAGGGCCACCTGCGTCCAGCATCCAGTGTCCAGCTGTGGCTTGGGTGGCATGGTGGCAGAGTGGGTACCCCGCAGACTTGGAGCAGGGCGGACCAAGTCCAGGCTCTGGGGCCCGAGCAATTGGGAAGGTGGGGCTGCTTCGTGAGGATTCCAGCGCTCTGGTTAGGAGCAGTGTCTGGAAAGCAGCACTGAAGGAGGGAAGGGGTCGGCTTCCAGACAGCCCGGTTTCCTTCTGTCAACCTCTGGTGTGAATCACTAGGAAAAATGGCTTGTCTGCACTTGCCTCTGAGCTATTCTGACCGAGAGGCAGAAGTTCTTGCTGGGAGGGGGATGAAGGAAAATAATGTCTGTGGTGGGGGGAAGGAGAGCAAGCCTGTATGTCTGCTTTCCGGCCCGCGCGGCCACCTGGCCAACCTGCATGCTTGTCTTGCAGGGTGTGTGGCGTCATTGCCGCCTGGGCCCTTGTTGCGCTTCTGCTCGGAAGACCTGGGTCCTGAGCACAGCCGCCTGGAGCCTCCGGCCTGCCCGCACCTCTCTGGCACAACTCTGTTTTTTTTTGTGGGGTTTTGTTTGTGTAAATCATATTCTACTTGGAGATGGATCTGTACAGTCCTGAGGAGGAAATTTACATTTTGAGTGTGAAATTCTGTAAACATTGTCAATGATAAAGAAATCCTTGGATATGGTACCTTAGTGGCCAAGACTTTTCTTTATAAATGGAGAGAAGTCACCACCTCTGGGAATTTAATGTTCTGGAGTGTCTTGCGAACAAATGATTAGGAGCTGGATGCCAGGTGAACAAAGGGTATGTTATTTCTGGGAGAGAAAATTAATGGCCAGTAGCCTGGTGGGGATTTGGGCCTGAGAAGTGGCCTAAGTTTAGTAAAGGGAAAAATGAAGTTGTTTCGATAAATATTAATCTTTTATGGCTTATATAGTCACTTTAGAAGCAATCACCCACACCACAGTGGACCTTGAGAGGGGAGGTGTCACCAAGTCGCTTTGTCTCCTCCACAGCCACCCACCGCAAGCTGCCTTTCTGTAGCTGCTCTCTGCCAGGAGCCAGACCGGCTGGGCCCCGGGCTCAGCTCTGGGCTTCGCGTCATTCAGCCAGGCTTCCCTGAGGGCCCCAGCATGGGAGAAGTCTTTTCTCTGTCCACAGAAGTGTCAGTGGTGGCTGCCATTCCAGAATTCACACACCCATCCTGAGGGGCACGATGGGTGACTGACTGGTGGACCGCTTCCCCAAAGCATTCTGGGCAGCTGGTGGTCCTAGGCAGCAGGACCATCAAAGCCCTGCTCTTGGGTGGTGGCAGATAGGTTTCACCCGTCTGCCCAATTGGCATCCTGGTGGGATTTTTTTCCTTCCCCCTTTGCTGTAAGTTTGTATACTCTGAGGAGAATTCCCCTATTCTCCTGTGGGTTTGAGGGGCCCCAGCCTCTTAGGTGAGCTCTGCGTTAAGCAGACCTGACAAGTGAAAACAGACCTCTGAGCATGCTGAGTGAGGTGACCATTGACTTCCTGGGGTAGGAACAGGGCCAGGGCACCATAAACTCTTCACTCACTTCTGGGGTAAAAGAGACCTTGTAGTGACTTTGTAAGACCTTATTCATTTAACTCTTACCTGTTCCCAAGTTTTTATTGAGCCCCTGCCACATGTACTTCTGTCAGGCAGAGCCCCTGTGTGGGGACTCTGGGGGCATCTGCTGTCCCTGCTGGAGGAGGCAGGGCAGGGTGGTGGCCCCCAAGCTGCGGAAAGCCCAGGTGGAGGTGGGATTCTGCACTGAACTCATCTGGGGTCATCCTCTGTGGCTGGGGCAGAAGCACCCCTGCTTGCCAGCTCCTCCTTGGGTCCCTGGAGGGAGAGCCCAGGCATGTGGGGGGCCCTGGGCCCCACCCTCTCCTCATCCCAGTGCTCCTCGTGCAGCTCTTTCTCACCTCATTTCATGAGAAAAGCAAACCCCAGTAAACCAGAGGCCCTGCCTCATCCCCCCTCTCAGCCCCTCGCCCGGTGGCTCTGGTGGCTGCTGGAGCTCTGCTTCAGCCACCGGAGCCTTTTAGGCTCCACTCACTGGGCTCCCTCCTCGGGTTTGATCAAGTGTTCATGTGGGAAAACCTGTGAGCATGATTTGAAGGATGTGCTCTGCCTCTTATTCCTCAGATGTTCTGTTAATTCCATGGGCTCAGATGGATACCAGAAAGCCTCTGATTTGGTGTCCCCCCACCCACCCCGGCCACCAACCCAGAATTATGTTCTCTGCTTAACTTTGAGACAGACATGAGGTATCATCCATACAATAGAATATTATTTGGTAATAAAAAGTACTGATCCATGATATCATATGGACTGAAGACCTCAGTAAAAAGTCAGTCATGGAACACTGCATATTGTATTTATATGAAATGTTCAAAATAGGCAAATCCATGGGATAGAAGATTAGTGTTGCCAGGGGCTGGGGAGTGCCAGTTAGGGGGTCTGGAGTTTCTTTTGAGGGTGATAAAAATGTTCTAGAATTAGATTGTGGCGATAGTATATTCACAGAACTGTGTAACCAAAAACCACTTTGGGTGAAGTTTATGGTATGTGTGCTCTATCTCAGCAAAGATGTTAGAAACAAGAGTCATAAAAAACCCTGATGACTCCAGAATTACTCTTATTCTGTGGCTGATTTTAAGGTCCTTGTTCACTGTCCCTGGGAAGCTCCATGTAGAAATCCTATTCAGACTGCAGTGTGTATCTCCTCTCTGCTCCCACAGTGACCCTGGTCGAGCATTAGCTCGTAGGCAGCGGGACCTGGGGCACTGCTGTGATCTCACGGCTCTGGCTCTGGGGCGCTCGGGGCCCAGGCACTAGTGCTGTGAGATCCCCGATGAGTCTGGTCCGGGTGCTCGCCATCTC
The DNA here is from genome assembly GCF_040802235.1 of Manis javanica. Lineage (NCBI taxonomy): Eukaryota > Metazoa > Chordata > Mammalia > Pholidota > Manidae > Manis > Manis javanica. Next base: position 73,795,034 of record NC_133168.1, read on the forward strand.
CCGTTGGCCGCCTTCTCCCATCCTGCTGGTGCTTTTCTGATTTGGGCTTTTATCCATATGTGTCTTTCCATTTAACTTATGTGTCTTAGCAACCTCACATTCTTCGTGGAATACAGGCGAGTGAAGTGCCGCCCCTCCCACCGCGGGCGTTCCTTAGTGCTGCATGCAGGTAACAGCTGCCTCACCACCCCCCCACCACCACCACCCTGGACCTGGCAGGTGAAGCATGGTTACTCCTCAGCAGCTGGGCAGAAAAGAGCTGCTGTCACTGTTGGTTTTGGAGAGGCAGTGGCAGCCCTAGCGGGAATGCTGGGGTTAACTGGCCACTACCTGGCCTATTGACCCTGAAGACCCCAGGATCCCTGGAGACAAAGAGAAGGACTGACGTGGATGACCTTCCACATCAAATTGCCAGTGTCAGGCTCAGAATTGGGCATTCTCATGTTTGTGCTTTTTGCCTGAGAATCAAATTTTAAAATGCCATTAAAAAAGCCTAGTAGGGGGCGGAGCCAGGATGGCAGCATGAGTAGAGCAGTGGAAATCTCCTCCCAAAAACATATAGACCTATGAAAATATAACAAAGAAAAATCTTCCTAAAATAGAGACCACAGGACACAGGACAACATCCAGACCACATCCACACCTGCAAGAACCCAGCGCCTTGCGAAGGGGGTAAGATACAAGCCCTGGCCAGGTGGGACCCAAGTATCCCTCCCCCCGGCTCCCGGCGGGTGGAAAGAAATTGGAGAGGTTTTTTTTTGGCGAGTGCTTTTTGGAAGCCTTAAAGGGACGGGCCCCCGTTGCTAGGGAGGCAGGGTGGCGGGACCGGTGAGCAGGTGCCTGAGACCGGCGCCTGAGGACGGAGGAAATTGTGCGGTTTCCCCCCTTTTTTTTTTCTCTTTTTGGCGAGCACTTTTTGGAAGCCTTAAAGGGACAGGGACCCCGGTGCTAGGGAGGCAGGGCGGCGGGACTGGTGAGCGGGTGCCTGGGACCGGCGCCTGAGGACAAAGAATATCCCACGTTTTTCCCTGCGGGACCGGTGGGTGGGTGCCTGAGACCGGCACTTGAGGACAGAGGAAATCGCGCGTTTTTCCCCCTTTTTTTTTTCTCTTTTTTTGCGAGTGCTTTTTGGAAGCCTAAAAGGGACAGGGACCCAGGTGCTAGGGAGGCAGGGCGGCAGGACTGGTGAGCGGGTGCCTGGGACCGGCACCTGAGGACGGAGGAAATCGCGCGTTTTTCCCCTTTTTTTTCTCTCTGTTTGGCGAGTGCTTTTTGGAAGCCTAAAAGGGACAGGGACCCAGGTGCTAGGGAGGCAGGGCGGCGGGACTGGTGAGTGGGTGCCTGGGACCGGCACCTGAGGACAGAGGAAATTGCGTGTTTTTCCCCTTTTTTTCTCTCTGGCGAGTGCTTTTTGGAAGCCTTAAAGGGACAGGGACCCCGGTGCTAGGGAGGCAGGGCGGCGGGACTGGTGAGCGGGTGCCTGGGACCAGCACCTGAGGACAAAGAATATCGAGCGTTCTTTCCCTGCAGGACCGGTGGGTGGGTGCTTTTTGGAAGCCTTGAAAGGACAGGGACCCTGGTGCTAGGGAGACAGGGCAGCAGGACCAGTGAGTGGGTGCCTGGGACCGGCACCTGAGGACAAAAAAAAAATCGCGTGTTTTTTCCTTTTTTTTTTCTTTCTGTTCCCTCTCTCATTGTTGCTGTTGTTGTTTTGGTTTGGAGAGTGCTTTTCGGAAGTCTTAAAGGGGCAGGACAGGTCACTTAGACCAGAGGCAGGGAATCTGGGGATCTCTGGGCACTCTAACCCCCTGGGAAGCAGGGAGGACAGAGGCCCCTTACAGAGATAAATAGCCTCCCGGCCGCTCCCCCTCCAGCGGGGCTCCACCATTTTGGAGGAACAGCCCCAGCCAGGCCAAGCCCACAGCAACAGCGGAGATAAACCCCATAGCAACTGGGCAGGAAGCAGAAGCCCTGTCTGCACACAGCTGCCCAGCACAAGCCACTAGAGGTCGCTATTCTCCCAGGAGAAGGCCACAAACCAACAAGAAGGGAAGCTCTTCCAGCGGTCACTTGTACCAGCTCTGCAAACTATCTCTATCACCATGAAAAGGCAAAACTACAGGCAGACAAAGATCACAGAGACAACACCTGAGAAGGAGACAGACCTAACTAGTCCTCCTGAAAAAGAATTCAAAATAAAAATCATGAACATGCTGACAGAGATGCAGAGAAAAATGCAAGATCAATGGGATGAGATGCAGAGAAAACTGCAAGAGCAATGGGATGAGATGCAGAGAAAAATGCAAGAGCAGTGGGACGAAGTCCGGAAGGAGATCACAGATGTCAGGAAGGAGATCACTGAAGTGAAACAATCCCTGGAAGGATTTATAAGCAGAATGGATAAGATGCAAGAGGCCATTGAAGGAATAGAAGCCAGAGAACAGGAACGTATAGAAGCTGACATAGAGAGAGATAAAAGGATCTCCAGGAATGAAACAACACTAAGAGAAATATGTGACCAAGCCAAAAGGAATAATATTCGTATTATAGGGATACCAGAAGAAGAAGAAAGAGGAAAAGGGATAGAAAGTCTCTTTGAAGAAATAATTGCTGAAAACTTCCCCAAACTGGGGGAGGAAATAATCGAACAGACCATGGAATTACACAGAACTCCCAACAGAAAGGATCCAAGGAGGAGGACAACACCAAGACACATAGTAATTAAAATGGCAAGGATCAAGGACAAGGAAAGAGTTTTAAAGGCAGCTAGAGAGAAAAAGGTCACCTATAAAGGAAAACCCATCAGGCTAACATCAGACTTCTCGACAGAAACCCTACAGGCCAGAAGAGAATGGCATGATATACTTAATGCAATGAAACAGAAGGGCCTTGAACCAAGGATACTGTATCCAGCACGACTATCATTTAAATATGATGGCGGGATTAAGCAATTCCCAGACAAGCAAAAGCTGAGGGAATTTACTTCCCACAAACCACCTCTACAGGGCATCCTACAGGGACTGCTCTAGATGGGAGCACCACTAAAAAGAGCACAGAACAAAACACACAACATATGAAGAATGGAGGAGGAGGAATAAGAAGGGAGAGAAGAAAAGAATCTCCAGACAGTGTATATAACAGCTCAATAAGCGAGCTAAGTTAGGCAGTAAGATACTAAAGAAGCTAACCTTGAACCTTTGGTAACCACGAATCTAAAGCCTGAAATGGCAATAAGTACATATCTCTCACTAGTCACCCTAAATGTAAATGGACTTAATGCACCAATCAAAAGACATAGAGTAATAGAATGGATAAAAAAGCAAGACCCATCTATATGCTGCTTACAAGAAACTCACCTTAAACCCAAAGATAAGCATAGACTAAAAGTAAAGGGATGGAAAAACATATTTCAGGCAAACAATAGTGAGAAGAAAGCAGGGGTTGCAGTACTAAAATCAGACAAAATAGACTTCAAAACAAAGTAACAAGAGATAAAGAAGGACACTACATAATGATAAAGGGCTCAGTCCAACAAGAGGATATCACCATTCTAAATATATATGCACCCAATACAGGAGCACCAGCATATGTTAAGCAAATACTAACAGAACTAAAGAGGGAAATAGACTACAATGCATTCATTGTAGGAGACTTCAACACACCACTCACCCCAAAGGATAGATCCACCAGGCAGAAAATAAGTAAAGACACACAGGCACTGAACAACACACTAGAACAGATGGACCTAATAGACATCTATAGAACTCTACATCCAAAAGCAACAGGATATACATTCTTCTCAAGTGCACATGGAACATTCTCCAGAATAGACCACATACTAGCTCACAAAAAGAGCCTCAGTAAATTCCAAAATATTGAAATTCTACCAACCAATTTTTCAGACCACAAAGGTATGAAAGTAGAAATAAATTCTACAAAGAAAACAAAAAGGCTCACAAACACATGGAGGCTTAACAATATGCTACTAAATAATCAATGGATCAATGAACAAATCAAAACAGAGATCAAGGAATATATAGAAACAAATGACAACAACACTAAGCCCCAACTTCTGTGGGATGCAGCGAAAACAGTCTTAAGAGGAAAGTATATAGCAATCCAGGCACACTTGAAGAAGGAAGAACAATCCCAAATGAATAGTCTAACATCACAATTATTAAAACTGGAAAAAGAAGAACAAAGGAGGCCTAAAGTCAGCAGAAGGAGGGACATAATAAAGATCAGAGAAGAAATAAACAAAATTGAGAAGAATAAAACAATAGCAAAAATCAACGAAACCAAGAGCTGGTTCTTTGAGAAAATAAACAAAATAGATAAGCCTCTAGCCCAACTTATTAAGAGAAAAAGAGAGTCAACACAAATCAACATAATCAGATATGAGAATGGAAAAATCACGACAGACTCCACAGAAATACAAAGAATTATTAAAGACTACTATGAAAACCTATATGCCAACAAGCTGGAAAACCTAGAAGAAATGGACAACTGCCTAGAAAAATACAACCTCCCAAGACTGACCAAGGAAGAAACACAAAAGTTAAACAAACCAATTACAAGCAAAGAAATTGAAACAGTAATCAAAAAACTACCCAAGAACAAAACCCCGGGGCCGGACAGATTTACCTCGGAATTTTATCAGACACACAGAGAAGACATAATACCCATTCTCCTTAAAGTGTTCCACAAAATAGAAGAAGAGGGAATACTCCCAAACTCATTCTATGAGGCCAACATCACCCTAATACCAAAACCAGGCAAAGACCCCACCAAAAAAGAAAATTACAGACCAATATCCCTGATGAATGTAGATGCAAAAATACTCAATAAAATATTAGCAAACAGAATTCAACAGTATATCAAAAGGATCATACACCATGACCAAGTGGGGTTCATCCCAGGGATGCAAGGATGGTACAACATTAAAAAATCCATCAACATCATCCACCACATCAACAAAAAGAAAGACAAAAACCACATGACCATCTCCATAGATGCTGAAAAAGCATTTGACAAAATTCAACATCCATTCATGATAAAAACTCTCAGCAAAATGGGAATAGAGGGCAAGTACCTCAACATAATAAAGGCCATATATGATAAACCCACAGCCAGCATTATACTGAACAGCGAGAAGCTGAAAGCATTTCCTTTGAGATCGGGAACCAGACAGGGATGCCCACTCTCCCCACTGTTATTTAACATAGTACTGAAGGTCCTAGCCACGGCAATCAGACAAAACAAAGAAATACAAGGAATCCAGATTGGTAAAGAAGAAGTTAAACTGTCACTATTTGCAGATGATATGATACTGTACATAAAAAAACCTAAAGACTCCACTCCAAAACTACTAGAACTGATATCGGAATACAGCAAAGTTGCAGGATACAAAATTAACACACAGAAATCTGTAGCTTTCCTATACACTAACAACGAATCAATAGAGAAATCAGGAAAACAATTCCATTCACCATTGCATCAAAAAGAATAAAATACCTAGGAATAAACCTAACCAAAGAAGTGAAAGACTTATACTCTGAAAACTACAAGTCACTCTTAAGAGAAATTAAAGGGGACACTAATAAATGGAAACTGATCCCATGCTCATGGCTAGGAAGAATTAATATCGTCAAAATGGCCATCCTGCCTAAAGCAATATACAGATTTGATGCAATCCCTCTCAAATTACCAGCAACATTCTTCAATGAATTGGAACAAATAATTCAAAAATTCATATGGAAACACCAAAGACCCCGAATAGCCAAAGCAATCCTGAAAAAGAAGAATAAAGTAGGGGGGATCTCACTCCCCAACTTCAAGCTCTACTACAAAGCCATAGTAATCAAGACAATTTGGTACTGGCACAAGAACAGAGCCACAGACCAGTGGAACAGATTAGAGACCCCAGAAATTAACCCAAACATATATGGTCAATTAATATTTGATAAAGGAGCCATGGACATACAATGGCAAAATGACAGTCTATTCAACAGATGGTGCTGGCAAAACTGGACAGCTACATGTAGGAGAATGAAACTGGACCATTGTCTAACCCCATATACAAAGGTAAACTCAAAATGGATCAAAGACCTGAATGTAAGTCATGAAACCATTAAACTCTTGGAAAAAAACATAGGCAAAAACCTCTTAGACATAAACATGAGTGATCTCTTCTTGAACATATCTCCCCGGGCAAGGAAAACAACAGCAAAAATGAGCAAGTGGGACTACATTAAGCTGAAAAGCTTCTGTACAGCGAAAGACACCATCAATAGAACAAAAAGGAACCCTACAGTATGGGAGAATATATTTGAAAATGACAGATCCGATAAAGGCTTGACGTCCAGAATATATAAAGAGCTCACACGCCTCAACAAACAAAAAACAAATAACCCAATTAAAAAATGGGCAGAGGAACTGAACAGACAGTTCTCCAAAAAAGAAATACAGATGGCCAAGAGACACATGAAAAGATGCTCCACGTCACTGATTATCAGAGAAATGCAAATTAAAACTACAATGAGGTATCACCTCACACCAGTAAGGATAGCTGCCATCCAAAAGACAAACAACAACAAATGTTGGTGAGGCTGTGGAGAAAGGGGAACCCTCCTACACTGCTGGTGGGAATGTAAATTAGTTCAACCATTGTGGAAAGCAGTATGGAGGTGCATCAAAATGCTCAAAACAGACCTACCATTTGACCCAGGAATTCCACTCCTAGGAATTTACCCTAAGAACGCAGCAATCAAGTTTGAGAAAGACAGATGCACTCCTATGTTTATCGCAGCACTATTTACAATAGCCAAGAATTGGAAGCAACCTAAATGTCCATCTGTAGATGAATGGATAAAGAAGATGTGGTACATATACACAATGGAATACTACTCAGCCATAAGAAGTGGAAAAATCCAACCATTTGCAGCAACATGGATGGAGCTGGAGAGTATTATGCTCAGTGAAATAAGCCAAGCGGAGAAAGAGAAATACCAAATGATTTCACTCATCTGAGGAGTATAGGAACAAAGGAAAAACTGAAGGAACAAAACAGCAGTGGAATTACAGAACCCAAAAATGGACTAACAGGTACCAAAGGGAAAGGAACTGGGGAGGATGAGTGGGCAGGGAGGGATAAGGGGGGGGGAAGAAGAAGGGGGGTATTAAGATTATCATGCATGGGGGGGAGGGAGAAAGGGGAGGGTGGGCTGCACAACACAGAGAGGACAAGTAGTGACTCTACAACATTTTGCTAAGCTGATGGACAGTAACCGTAATGTGGTTGTTAGGGGGGACCTGATATAGGGGAGAGCATAGTAAACATAGTATTCTTCATGTAAGTGTAGATTAAAAATTGAAAAAAAAAAAAAAGAAAGAAAGAAAAGGGGGATTACTCGTTAACAGGATAAAACTATTGGTAAATCAAAGATCAATGCATGCTTTAAATATCCTTAATGTTGATCACTTAAAGGGTGTCAGATGATCAGCTATGGAGGTACTCTTTTCTGATAATATTCCTTTCTCTTAATTGAAAAAAAAAAAAAAAAGCAGTTACTGTGTGCTGACCTCCAATGAGTTCTGCACAGTGGTATAGAGGGCATGTCAAAGTGTGGGCAAAGGGTCTGTTTGTTTCTATGCAGAAGATCAAGGCCTAGCTTGGATACCCAGAAAATGAACTAAGATACGATATGAGGAGGAGCTTCCGGCATCAGCACACTCTGGAGGACTTGTGCAGGGGGATGATCATCAAAAAGCCTCCACAGGGATCCGGACGATGCTGCGGTTGTGGCTGCATCCAGCCCACTGTCTCCTGGACTTGCCATAGGAATGAGGAGGGAGATGTCTAGGCTGGCATGTGCATACAGTGAGACAACGAATTTGACCGGATCTGTACTGTTGGAACTCAACCAGGAGTTGGGAGGGGTGCAAGTTGTAGCACCCCAAAATCTCATGACTATAGACTATCTATGGTTAAAAGAACATATGGGATGTGAACAGATCCCAGAAATGGGCTGCTTTAATTTGTCTGATGGTTCAAGTATAGTTGGAGAATATCCATCATATCATAGATAAATTTTCACAAATGCCTAGGGTGCCTAAATGGTTTTCTTGGCTTCACTGGAGATGGATGGTAATTATAGATTTGCTTTGTTTATGTCACCATATTCCTATTATGTTAATATGTGTGTGCAAATTAGTTAGTAGTTTAAAACCTATACATACTTAAGGTACTATACAAGAAGATATGTCAAAGAAATAATCAATCCTCCCATGTTTCCTTCATATGCTACATCTATAGCTTTTCTTCTTCCTTCCTAATTACAACCCTTAAATAGAATTCGTGCCTCATATCGAATTTACTGAGTATCATAATTCCTCCAGGTGGTAAAGATGCCTCGAGACAAGTGCTGGGCATAGAAGCCACAGGGCATAAATCTGCAAAGAAGTAAAAAGCTAACCTTTGCAAACAATATGGCTTCTCTCTCACTTACCAACTTTACATCTCCCTGTATGGCCCCGGAAGATGACTGGTTAGCCAGAGACGGGTAAGATTCCTCAAGGGAGGAACAACCTAAGACAGGCACAGTCGCAGGGGGGCCATCAGGTGAGAATTTGGGGATCAACAGAGGTGAGGCTCAGAACCTCACCCCCCCTGCTTTGAGAGAAATCTTCTGCATCCGTGGATGTCTTGCTGCCCTTGTCTAGCCTGGATTAATACTTAGTCCATAGGCACACACCTGATCATCTGATCATCTACATTTGCCCTCTTACAGCACTAAACTATGTTTTCTACCTTTATATTGCATCTACCTACCACTTCAGCATTTTATTAAAAATAAAAAAAATAATAATAATAGGAGAAATGTGGGATCAACATATAAATCAAGTACAAAAATCAAACGAATATTCATATTTGACCTGATTGTTTATAGGTCATAATGCATGATCAAAACCGAAAGTTTCTGTGATGAATGCCCTTGTACTGTTCACCATGTAAGAATTTATTCACTATGTAAGAATTCGTTCACCATGTAAGAACTTGTTCGTTATGCTTCAGAAGATTGGAGACTGATGAGAATTAGGCTTGAGATGGATTAATGATTGTACATTGAGCGTTGACCCCCCTATACTGAATTTTATTGTTGTTAACAACCATTTGATCAATAAATATGAGAGATGCCCTCTCAAAAAAAAAAAAAAAAAAAGCCTAGTAGGATGATAAATTTGTATCATGTATTTCTAATATTTTTGTTAAAGCCATCTGGCAACCCTAATCCTGAGATAGATAAACAGCCACCTCTTAGAAACATTCTGTACTTCTGTGAGGGCTATCAAAGTTCAGGAAGGGGTAATTTCAGGTACTTCCAAGACATGACAAGGAGTAACAAATGTAATCATTAGAACCACTTACTAAGAACAGGAAAGTCATGTAATGGCACCAAAAATGAGAAACTGAGAAGGGTTTTGCACTGGTCGCTGTGGGGTTTCCACTAGTGAACTCTTGTTATCTGCAGGCCTTTTCTGTGGGAATATCCTCTCTAAAATACTTAGTGGGCAAAAATATTAATGTCCCAAACTTCTCTTCCATCCTTGTTTCTTCCTGGATGTTTTCACAAAGAGAACAGGACTGTTTTTCTTCTTTCTCCTCAGTCATGTGTACTTGGCTTTTCTCTGACTCTCATTATCATTGTTGATGTGGGTGGTTCCTCCCCTCATTACCAGCCCCTGTGAAAGTCTCTTGATTTTTTTTTCTTTGCATTTTATTTTATTTATTTTTTATTTGAGAGGGCATCTCTCATATTTATTGATCCAAATGGTTGTTAACAACAATAAAATTCTGTATAGGGGAGTCAATGCTCAATGCACAATCATTAATCCACCCCCAGCCTAATTCTGGTCAGTCTCCAATCTTCTGAAGCATAACGAACAAGTTCTTAGATGGTGAACAAATTCTTACATAATGAATAAGTTCTTACATGGTGAACAGTACAAGGGCATTCATCACAGAAACTTTTGGTTTTGATCATGCATTATGAACTATAAACAATCAGGTCAAATATGAATATTCGTTTGATTTTTATACTTGATTTATATGTGGATCCCACATTTCTCCCTTTATTATTATTTTAATTTTTAATGAAATGCTGAAGTGGTAGGTAGATGCAAGATAAAGGTAGAAAACATAGTTTAGTGTTGTAAGAGAGCAAATGTAGATGATCAGGTGTGTGCCTGTAGAGTATGTGTTAATCCAAGCTAGACAAGGGCAGTAATACATCCATGGATGCAGAAGATTTCTCTCAAAACAGGGGGGGTGAGGTTCTAAGCCTCACCAGTGTTGATCCCCAGTTTCTCACCTGATGGCCCCCCTGTAACTGTGCTTGTTTTAGGTTGTTCCTCCCTTGAGGAATCTTACCCGTCTCTGGCTAACCAGTCATCTTCCGGGGCCATACAGGGAGATGTAAAGTTGGTAAGTGAGAGAGAAGCCATATTGTTTGAAATTGATTTTTTTATTATTGAAGTATTGTAATCATTGATACATGATCTTATATTGGTTTCAAAATATACAATAGTGGTTCAACAGTTACCCATATTATTAAATCCCTACCGCACTAGTACTGTCAACACAGAAAGATGTTACAGAATCATTGGCTATATTCTCCATGCTGTACTACTATCTCTCTGACCAATTTATATTGTGATTGTGAATTATTGTGCCCCTTTATCCTCCTCCCCCCACTTCTCCCCTGAACCCTTCCCCTTGGTAACCACTAGTCACTTCTCAGTGTTTGAGTCTACTGCTGTTTTGTTCTTTCTGTTTTGTTTTTAGATTCCTCAAATACATGAACTCATGTGGTATTTGTTTTTCTCTGCCTGGCATAATACCCTCTAGGTCCATCCATATTGTTGCAAATGGCAGGATTTCTTTCCTTTTTTATGACTGAATAATATTCCATTATGTATATGTATCACATCTTTATTCATCTATTGATGGACACCTAGATTACTTCCATATCCTGGCTATTGTAAATAATGTGGCAATAAACATAGGGGTTCATACATCTTTTTGAATCAGGGATTTTGTTTTCTTTGGGTAAATTCCTAGACATGGAATTACTGCATTATATGACATTTCTTTAGTTTTTTGAGGAACCACCATACTGTTTTTCACAGTGGCTTCATCAATTTACATTCCCATCAACAATATAGGGGGGTTCTCTTTTTTCCACATCCTCATCAACACTTATTTCTTGTCTTTTGGATACTGGCCATCCTAACTGGTGTGAGGTGATAGCTCATTGTGGTTTTGATTTGAATTTCCTGATGATTAGTGATGTGGAGCATCTTCTCTTGTACCTGTTAGCCATCTGTATTTCTAATTTAGAAAAATGTCTGCTCAGGTCCTGTACCCATTTTCTTAATCAGGTTATTTATGTTTTTTTTGGTGTTGAGGCATGTGAGTTCTTTATATATTTTGGATATTAACCCCTTGTCAGATAAATCATTTACAAATATATTCTCCCAAGCTGTAGGTTGCCTTTTCCTTCTGCTGATGGTGTCCTTTGCTGTACAGAAGCTCTATTTTGATGTAGTCCCACTTGTTCATTTTTTAGTTTCCCTTGCCTAAGGAGAGGTGTCCAGGAAAAAAAATTGCTCATGCTTATATTCAAGAAATTTGTCTGTTTTCTAAGTTTCATAGTTTTATGTCTTACATTTAGGTTTTTTAATCCATTTTGAGTTTACTTTTGTGCATGGGGTTAAACAGTAATCCAGTTTCATTCTCTTGCATGTAGCTGTCCAATTTTGCCATCACCAGTTGTTGAAGAGGCTATCATTTCCCCCATTGTATATCCATGGCTCCTTTATCATATGTTAATTGACCACATATACATGGATTTATATATGGGCTCTCTATTCTGTTCCATTGATCTATGGGTCTGTTTTTATGCCAGTACCATATTGTTTTGATTACTGTAGCTTTGTAACATAGCTTGAAGTCAGGGAGCATAATACCCTAAGCTTTGTTTTTTCTCAGGATGGCTTTGACTATTTGGGGTCCTTTGTGGTTCCATATAAATTTTAGGATTATTTTCTCTAGTTCATTGAAAAATGCCATTGGTATTTTGATAGGGATTGCACTGAGATTCTCCTACCTGACTACTGAAATGGCTCTGCTTTGAGTAGGAAACAGAGGCCTGGAGCAGGTGGGGAGGGCCCAAGCAGCAGGGAGATCTTGGTGACAGCTGATGCTTTGGTCCCACAGATCATGGCATCTGCTGGTGGAACCAAGTTACTGGACTATGGTTAGGAAAACTTTGACTCCATCCCTGTGCTGTTGGAGCAAAATAGAGTTTAGTAAGATGTCTCTAACCATTTTAAAACTCACACTTGGGGCATGCTTTCTCTGGCATCTCCATATTCCAAGAACAACTTGTTGACCCTCATGTTCTGCAGTTTGTATTATGAAAACAAAGGGTGTATTCAAAATACCGCTGGTGATTCTTATATGGCCTCAAGATTGAAAATTTAAATTCTATACAACAGTGGCTATCATGAGTGGCATCACTTCCACAACTGATACAGCCAACCTGTCCGTATCCTCACTGTGCAGGCGGAGAAGCTGAGGCATTGGGAACTAAATGGCATACGCAGGGCCACAGCCAGGGAGCAGTAGCACCAGGGGAAGTCTGGACCTAGGACAGCCTCCCCAGATGGAGGGATGGCGAGTTCCTCTCCCGATATGGTGACCCATTAAGGAGTCATCACCCCACGCTTCCACAGGGTGGGGGGGTCCCCTGGGGAGCCGGTGGTACTATGGTCCTACAGGACCATCCCTCCTGCTTCTCAGTGGCTTTGGCCTGGAGCTGCCTACTGATGACTGCTTGCTCTGCAGGTGACTGTGGCTGTCACTCAAGAGCCTTGGACAGGGCCACCACTCGTCCTCTGTCTTCATTGCTTTTTTCCCTTATTAGAATGTTTCCTGTACAATGAGAATATAGCTGTTTGAAAAGAAACAGGAATTGACTTTCTGGTGTATGTTCACATAACTCATTTAGTGCTATGAAGTGGAATTTGTGTTAACATCAAATCAGAGACTACTCCCTCTGAACAATTTTTTTTTTTTTACCACCCATGCAGGCAAAAGCATCAAACAGGTTTCTTAGAAAAGTAAGAGTTGTGGACCAGTTATTATGGACAGCCTGCCATGGGAGCCTTTGATTGCATTTGATACAGAACAAAATAATTGAACTTGTTATACATTATTGATTTTTATTTAAGAAATGAGCCCATTTGGTCCTAGTAATGTGTTCAGAGGGTTTCTTCAAGCAGGTATGAAATTGCTTTCATCTTAAAAGTATATTTTAAGTATATTTAAGAAGTATATAAATTTAAAATATAAAACTTTATAATTTAAAATTTGCAAAATATTCTGCTTACTATTCAGTCATTTATCTGTGCACATATATACAAGTTTAAGGTACACAGTTATTTTTAGGACTGAAGGACTCTGAAGCTTTGTGAACGATCTGACCTTGGGGCTCCTGGGATGGACTGTGTGAGCTCATCACCTGGGCCTGAGAGACGAGGGAGCGGCTGGGCTGTGGGCACCCTCTTCTGCAAGGCCAGGGGACCCCTGCGTTTGGTGCACCTTCTCCCCAGTGCCTAGCTCGGATTTGGGTGTGAGGCAGCTTTGGCTGAAGTTCCTAAATCAATAGTATGGAACTAGTGTTAATTTCATGACTGATAATTAGGGGAAGTTAGATGAAGGGTATGAGGGAACTCTGTATTATTTTTTGAACTTTTCTGTGAATCTAAAATTGTTCCAAAGTAAGATTTAAAAAAAAAATCTAGTTCAGCTTTTTTTCCCAGAAAAATGAGACTCCATCACCCTATGTAATGACAGGAGACTATACCCATGACTTCCTGTCCTTGTAGAGAAATGGGGGATGACTTCTTTTGCCAAAGAGAGGCCCACCTCTGGCAAGCGTCAGGCCCCCTCCAGCAGTTGGGCCCATGACAGTATAGCCAGAAAGGGCTCTGACTGGTGTGCACGAAGTACAGACTGAGTCAGAAGGACTGGGAGGCACCTGAGGTTCTGCCTTTCTAACAAGCTCCTGGGGATACTGATGTTGCCAGGCCATGGAAAATTCCAGAAAGCACCCGATGTGGGGAAAAAGCAATGTGAACAACTGGTGCTAGTGTGTAAGGCTGAAGGGGACAGCAACTCAGAACCTGAGGAAGCCCCACACCCTCATGACCAGCATGTCCAGCTCATATCTCTTCAGATTAGTGTTTTCATTTTCTTCAGGTAAGTGTCCAGAAATGGAATTGTTGGGTCATGTGGTAGTCCTGTTTTAAATTTTTGAGGCGCCGCCATAGTGGCAGCACCAATTTATATTCCTACCAATAGTGCACAAGGGCACTCTTACTCCACATTCTCAGCAACACTTGTTATTTCTTGTCTTTTTGGATAACAGCCGTTCTGACTTGTGTGAGATGATATCTCTTTGTGGCTCTGATACGCTTTTCTCTGATGATCAGTGTCGAGCATCTTCTCATGTGTCTGTTGGCCATCTGTGTGTCTTCCTTGGAAAAATATTCAAGTCCTCTGCCCATTTAAAAATCATTAAAAAAAATACTAAGTTCTGTAAGTTCTTTATATATTTTAGACATTAGCCCCTTACTGTTTTGGTTACCATAGCTTTGTAGTATAAAGTCCAGGAGTATGTATGATGCCTCTAGCTTTGTTCTTAAGACTGCTTTGGCTATTCAGGGTCTTCTGTGGTTCCATACAAATTTAGGATTCTTTGTTCTAGTTCTATGAAAAGTACCATTAATATTTTGATGAAAATTGCATTGAATCTGTAGATTGCTTTGGGCATTTATGGACATTTTAATACTGTTAAGTCTTCCAGTTCATGAGCATGGATTATCTGTTTTTTGTGTGTCATCATTTTCTTCCATCAGTGTCTTAGAGTTTTCCGTGCACAGGTCTTTCACCTACTGAGTTAAACTTATTCTTAGATATTTTATTCTTCTTTAGGCAGTTGTAAGTGGAATTGTTTTCTTAACTCTTTCTGATAGCTCATTTGTATAAAGAAACACAACATTTATAGAAATGCAATTGATTTCTGTATGTTAGTTTTGTAGCTCACTGACTTTTAAAAACAGCCTATTTAATTAATTTGGTGCCTGCTGAGGTAAAGGGATCTTCCACGATCTTTTGAGAAAAATTCCCCTAAAATAAGTCCGAGAGATAAAAATCCAACTCCATATATATAGAACAGGAAAGTAGAAGAAAATAATCATTAGAATATTCTCCATTTTTGAAAACCTAACTCACCACTTGATGGCACCAAAAAATAAGAAACCCAAAGGGGCTTCTCACTGCCTGCAAGTGGAGTCATTTAAACCCCACTTTTTCCCAAATGTGAGGGAGGAGTACTATTTTTTGAAACGTGTTTTCATGTACTTTTGTTCTTGGGAAAGCTTGTTACCCATGTCTGCCTCTTCCTCTGCCTGAGTCAGACATCATTGCTCAGGCTGAAGTTTAAAACAGTTTAAAAAATGATTGTTGAGACAATTGAAGGAGAGGTTAGGGCTGTGACTATTGATAGGTCTGACCTGGAGGATGAAGGCATGGCGTGTCCATTTTAAGACAGACTGTGGACATTCAGGGGCTGATTCTGGCCATGAAGGTCCCTACCGGAGCTGGGCATGGGGGCTGGGGAGGGAGAAGGGGGGGGTGCTAAAAGGTAGGAAACTTGCCATATGCTCAACCCCCAGGGAGGGGATCGCCCAGAGGGTTTGAGAACCTGCAGGAGAGGGCCCCGCTCTGCTTTCTGTCTGGTTTTGTGTGGTCCTGTACGTACAGGGGGCTGGCTGCCATGGCAGGCTGGTGGGGCAGCATGTCATGCACCAGCCTGCGGTGACCTCCTGCTTCACTGTGCAGGGCTGAGAACAAGCACTCACATTCCTGCTGGGATAGAGGTGAGGCGGGGCAAGGGGATGCTGCACAGGTCTAGGGGCCAGCTGCTTGTGGGACACTGTGGAGATGGGTGTATGTGCCTGAGGCCTTGCTTCCCAGGGAATGCTCCCAGCTAAGGCTGAGCTGCAGGCTGCTGGTGTAAAAGGGACTCTGAACAGCCAGCTTGGGCTCCAGGATGTCCCACATGCCTTGCTGAACCTTCCCTGTCGGCAGCCAGGCAGGGACATGTTCCCTGGCCATCCTTCCCACCCACTCCTCGGGTTAGACTGACACCATGGTCTGGCCACGCCCCTTCCCCATTTTCTCTTGCTCAGGGGTGGATCCTACCTCTGTGTTGGCTCCTGGGAGGCCCAGCTCCCACCGTGCCTGAGGCCAGTAAGGCTGGGCCTGCAGCGGCCCTGCCTGTGCTCTGCAGACGGGAGACACTTGGGGGAGGAGGCCAGCGCCCTTTGGAGCGGAGCTTTGAAGTGGCTAATCGACCATCTTATACGTATTTACCTGAAGAAGCTATTTAAACTAGAAGAGATGAGTAACCTTGGGGTGCCAAGACTGTGGATCTTTTCAGAACAAAGGAGGTAAGGGAGTTTGAGAGCAAGTAAGCTCAATTGTAGAGAATTAAAGATGAATTATTTCTACATCTGAGTCAGAGCGAATCCATCTCCATCCAATTCTTTGCCTGTGAACCTGCCTGGGCTGCTCTTAGGTCACTCAGGTGGCCCCGGATGCACAAGCTGTCACCTCTGCAGCACCAGGGGGATGAAGCATGGGGAAGGAAGTCACTGCATAGAGCGGGTTGCCCGGAGCCCCCCGCCCCACATCACATCCACCCAGAACCTCAGAAAAGGAACTTCTTTGGATATGAGGTCTTTGCAGATGTAATGAAGGGTCAAGCTGACGTGATACTGGCTTCAAGTGGGCCCTAAATTCATTGAGCGTGTCACTAGGAGAGACCGACACGGGGCAGGAGGCTCTGGCCTGGAGTGATGCTGCCCAAGCCAAGGGGTGCTGGGCCCCAGAAGCTGGGAGAGGCAGGAAGCCTTTGGCAAGAGCAAGACCCTGCCAACACCTTGATTTCAGACTTCTGGCGTTCAGACCTGGGTAAGAATGATTTCGGTTGTTTTAAGCCACCCGGCTGGTGGTTATTTGTTACAGCCACCCTGGGAAACTAAGGTACTTCTCTAATACAATCATGATGATAAGGACAGGCCCAGCACTCACACCTATGGGGCTCAGGTAAGAGTGCCCATGGAGGCCCACATCCTCTACATGTCAGAATCTACACTTTACAAAAGAGGCTAGCTACCCTTTATGTCCACTAGGACGGCTATCTAGAAACACAGAACAACACGTGTTGGGGAGGAGGTAAAGAGATTGGAACTCCTGTACCTTGCTGGTGGGAACAGTTGGGTGGGTCCTCAAATGGTTACATGTAGGATTAGCGTTTGATACGCAAGTCCAAAGACCTGAGAGCAGGGCTCCACACCAGCCCCAGAGCAGCAGCATTCCCAGTCACCCACAGGTGGGAACAACCAGGTGTCCATCAAGCGATGAGTGGACGAGCCCAAGGAGGTGCGTGCATCCAGCAGATAGCATTCATCCTTGAAAAGGAGGTTCTGACATGCTACAACATGGGTGATGCTTGAAAATATCATGCTAACTGAAATAAGCGAGACAGAAAAGGGCAAATACTGTATGATTCCAGTTAGATGAGGTACCTGGAGCAAGGACACTCATACAGATTAGACGGTCTAGGAGCATGGGGGGGACATGCGGAGTCGGTGTTTAATTGGGGGCAGTTTCTGTTCAAGAAGGAGGAAAAGATCCCATTATGGATGGTGGTGATAGCTGTACGATACTGTGATTATACTGAATGCTGCTGAACTGTACACTAAAATTGGTTAAAATGGTAAATTTTATATTTTACTATGTCCAAAAACAGCCCCAAGCTACTGAACTGTTAAATATCTTCTGTCCTTCTACCCTGACAAATACATCTTTGTAACGACTGGAAGGCCTGTGCCAGGACGTCACTGCCCAGGAGACCTGGCTGCTGGCCTGTGTCCAGCCCTCTTCCCTCCTGCCTGTGGCCTTGTCCCTCGCCCTGGGGAACCTCACTCACATTTGTGTGGGTCCCCCAGGCAGCACATCCGAGTTTCATGCACTCTGCAAATAGCCCAGTTTGGCTTCCCTGGGGCTCAGGGTGTACCTACTGGCTGTGTACTTTACCCTCGGGGGTGGACCCGGGAAGTTGAGTCTGTCATTTAACCCAGAAGACCAGGGTCCTGGGGACCCCGAGTGTAACCTACAGGGGGAGAGTCACAGGCTGCAGGCAGGCATACGGCCTGGTTGCTGGACTTTGCAGGTGGGACATGATGAAGGACGGCTACTGGGGGCCTTTAAAGTGTGGGGCTCTGGGCAGGCAGGGACCCCCTTAATCAGGTCTAGGGCAGTATTGGATAGTCTGGTCCCCCGTTGCCTGAAATGAGGACTGGGGTTGGCCCAGAGATGCCACTGAAAGTTGACGTGATCTCTGTCTCTCTGGGCTCCTCCCCATCTGGGGATCCCCACCTTGTGAGTCCTGTTTTCCCACCCCCTCCCTGGGGGTTGGGGGCATTTACCATGGCACAGCCGGCCAGAAGTCTGGTCCTCACTCTGTCTCAGCTGCTGGTGACAAGGGAGAGCAGGGACCCTGGGGCAGGGGGGAGGCTCAGGAGACAAGCCCTGGGCAGTAGGACCAGTGCTGATGGTGCGTTTGGTGTGGTGCAGCCACAGCGAAGGAGCAGCTGAATCATCCATGGCTTGGCGGGGGCTGCAGCTGCGTCTTGACGGAGCTAATTCCGCTGCACGGTTTTAGCATCATGCAGTTGTTTTTGGCATCCTAACTTAGCCTGGATTTTTCTTCCTCCTGGAGGTTGTGAGTTAGCTAATATCCTTTTAACAAGTCCCCTTTCTCCTCAAATTAGCTGGAGTCTATTTCTGTTTGTAATTCAGAACCCTAACTAATACAGGTCCCTTAGCATGTGTACAGTTTAGGACCGGAAGTACCTACAAAGTACGTCCTATGTTGTTTTAGGTAAAGTTTGCTAGACTATTGATTCCAAGAAGGTTCCTGAAAACTAGATGAAAAGAAGGGTATTTTGGAAATCGGTCTAAAGGCATGTGCCCCAAAAGCAGTACTCTTAAAAAGAATGTCGTCCTCTTTTGAAACAAGTATACATTCCATCCCATACAATGGACTATTGTTCAGCCTTTAAAATGAGGTTTCGGCCCATGCTATAACAAGGAGGAGCCCTGGAGGTGTGTTAAATGGGATAAGCCAGCCACAGAAGGACAAATCCTGTGCAATTCCACTTACAGGAGGAACCCCTAGCACAGCCAAACTCAGACAGAAAATTAAAGGTTACCTGGGAGAGAGGCGTAGGGAGGGGTGTTTAATGAGTACAGAGCTTCAGCTTGCGAAGACGGAAAATGTGGAGACAAATTATGGTGACAGTTGCCCAACAATGAGAAAGTTCCCATTGCCCTGAATAGTACACTAAAAAATGGTTAAGATATTCTATTTTATGGTATGTATATTTTAACATAAAAAATTACATAGAAGGAAAGGATGTCTTCCCAACAGAGGGTTTCATGTATCAGAGTCTGTCTGATAGACTTGAACTCTGCATCACATTAGATTTCCCAGGCCTCAAGTTGGCCCTCTCCTCTGGTTTCAGGGCAGGAGTAGGGTCCCCTCACGTAACTGCCCACTGAGGCCAAACCATGCTGTGGTCTGAGGGCTGCGGCCACATTGGCTGATGTTTCAGGATCCAGTATGGATGGAGCAGCGACAGTGGAGACTCGTTCAATCCCTGGAAGCCTTCCCTACCTAGGGAAGCTTGAGAAAATGGACTCAAAGGGGTCAGCAGATGCTCTGCTGGAAGTCTGGCCAAGGGTTCGTGGCTGAGAGCACCCACCCTTTGAAGCTAGCCCTCCATGATACTCAGTCAGGGCAGAAGTGGGAGGTCAGGCGGGTGGTCTGAGCTGAAGGAACTAGTAACTGGGAAGAATAAAGCTTTTGTCTCCAAGGGCCTCAACATCTCACTGTGTCCAGAGCAAGGTGGGGCATACATCCGAGTGCTTCAGAGCCGTGTTCCAGGGTGCAGGGCATCAAGCAGCCAGTCTTTCCTCTTGATGCGTGTTCATGGTTCTGGAGGCATCACATGGTAAGTGTGGACTTCCAAGAGGCACATTTTTGTTCCAAGATGGCAGGGTGTGGTGACTCTATGTGAGTGCCTGGGGCCTGCTGCATCCAGAGAAAGACAGTTGACCTCAGGACCTTATGGCTGTAGACTCTTCAAAGCAACATGTCACAGGCCTTAATGTGCCCAGACTGCTGTCCTAGGAATTCAGGAGGAATGTGAGCCTGGGCACTCATTGGTGTGTCTGAGATCACCAGTTGTGCATGTGGGATAGAATTCCAACATTTCAGCATATGAGCCTCCTTCTAGAATCCTCAAGTCAGGGTGGTGCACATGCCACATATCTCAGTGGGGACAGGCAGAAATCCAGAACTGTCCACCAGCCACTCCTAAAGAGTCCTCCGTGGAGAAATTTAACTGAACTTCCCAAAGATGTTGGGTGTTAACATGTCCACAGTGTTTCTGTGATCAATTTTACAGACTTCTCCTATTGGGGGACGTTGGGGGATGCCCCCGGCTGCCCACATCTCTCTGGAAAGAGTCAAGACATAGGAAACCCAATCCAGGGTGCAGCTAATTTCAGGCACGAACACCACTGCTAGGTGAGCCTCTGACCATCTTGGAGGACCTCAGGCTGGAACAGACAATGGCTGGCTGCCAGAGGAGGGTCAGGAGTGTCCCAGGACAGAGCGTTGCTGGGGAACCAGGGCCTGCAGGGTGGGGCCAACTGGAAGGTCCTCTGTCTTGTCTTGGAACCTTACCCTCATTGCCCATTGTTAGGGGCTGAACTGAGTCCCCCAAATGCATAGGTTAAGGCCCTAACCCCACTACTCAGGATGTGACTGTATTTGGAGATAGGCTTTTAAAGAGGTGATTAAATTAAACTGAGGCCATCGGTGGCCCTAATCCAGCATGACTGGAGTCCTTATAGAAGAGGTCAGGACACAGACACAGCCGGAAGACCACATGAGGACACGGGGAGAAGACGGCCGTCTGCAAGCCAAGCAGAGAGGGCCCAGAGGAAACCAGCACCTTACTCAGACTTCCTGCCTCCAGGACTGTAAGAAAGTAAGTTCCTGTTGTTAAAGCTCCTCTGTCCATGGTACTTTGTTATGGATGCCCTAGCAAACGAATATACCCATCTATAAAGTAGGGGAGGAAAATGAAATACGACAAGATATCAAAATCCACAGAAAAAACCTATTTCCCAATAGGGAGCATCCCCGGTGTGTGCCAGTGCAGACAGACAGGGCAGGCAGTGTCGGCGGGATGGAGGCTTTCCCCACAGCTTTCCCAGATCCAGGCTTCTGCCCAGCCTTGTAGAGTGTGGGTTGGGGGAGAAAGTGCACCTAGAGGGCACTAACCCTTGCTTCAAGAAGTGGAACGGAGTGTATGCAGGCCAGGGGCAGGGCTAAGAGCCCTTCGCCACAGGGATGGACACGCACACGTGTATATAACAGCAACTCCATATTGCTGGGAGCAAGAAAGCCATCATACACCTAAGCTGCTACCCCTGGGGGGACAAGCAGTGAGGTCACACAGCCCCTTGCTGTTTTGTGATGGGGTGTGGGAAACCACCTTTCTGGCGGACCACTGGGACAAGGTCCCAGATCTGCTTTGTCGGAACCCTGGGAGGGGCACAAAGATGTTCTAAGTTCTCCCGTCTTTTTCACCATTATGCCCTAAAGGCTCCTCCCCAGCCCGGCCCACGTTGCTCGATATAATCATTGAAAGCAGTTGGTTGGGAAAAAAGGCTGCCATTTGCCAAGGTGCCCAGATCAGGCACACGTTTACAGATCAAATAAATGAGAACTGGCAGGAGGAAGGAGCAGAACCATGCTGGCCAGAGAGGTGGGGACCTGTATGGGGGCTGTGTGGGCTGCCAGGGCACCACTCAGCTCCGAGCCACCCCTCTTGTTGTTGATTGTCCCTGAGGTCAGTTGATCACAGCACAGGGAGGCACTTTTCCGTCTGTGCCCAGGACACTGCCCAGCTCTGCCACCCACTGACAAATGGACAGCTCCCTGCTGCACAGTCTTCAGAACAGAGCAGGAAACATGGGCTAATAAAGGCGGTTAGGGAGGATACTGACGCCTGTTTGAGGGCACAAAATACAGTCTCTCTGTGACTGTTCAATTTATATACTGGCCACACGTTTGCAGTGGGTAATAACATTCTGCCTAAGTTTTCGACTCTCTCTTTCTCTTTTCAGAACATTTTGTGTGTTAGTGTTTTTTAAAAATCAATTTTATGGATACGTAATTTACATACAAAAAATTAACTCATTTTAAGTGTACAGGTTGATGACTTGATAAATGTAACCACCAACCTGTTCAAGTCATAGAAGAAGACATTTTTTAAATTGCATATAACATTATATTAGTTTTAGGTATATAAATGATTTGATACATTATATGTTGCAAAATGATCACCACAGTAAGTTTAACATCCATCACCACACATAGTTACAAGGCTTTTCTTGAGTTGAAAACTCTAAGATCCACTCTCAGCAAATTTCAAATATACAATATAGTGTTGTTAACTATAATCACCATGCTGTATATGATATCCCCAGGCCTTATTTATCTTATAACTGGAAGTTTGTACCTTTTGACCCCCTTCACCCATTTTACCCCAGCCCTTCCTCTGGCAACCATCAATCTGTTCTCTGTATCTACAAGTTCAGATTTTTTTTAAAATTTCCACATCTAAGTGAGATCATAACGTATTTCTCTTTCTCTGTTTGACTTCACATAGCATAATGCCCTCAAGGTCCATCCATGTTGTCACAAATGGCAGGATTTCCTTCTTATGGATGAGTAATAATCCATTGTATATATAAATACCACATATTCCTTATCCATTCATCCATCATGGATACTTCAGTTGTTTCCATGGAAGCAGACAGTTTAAAAGAATGATAGCAAAGCAGGACTATTTTCTTTCATTCTTCACAAATTACTTTTCTCCCTAGTCACCACCCTTCAACATACACATGAGATTTTTCATTACCATTGAAAGGCCTTTGTTTTCCCTGAGCACATACCAACAGAGGGCAGGGGTGGGGTCCAGGGGACCTGGTGGGCAGGGAGGTTGCTCACGGGCCCAGGACGCCCCACAGCCTCCGTACAGGGGCTCCCGTTCGCCAGTTACCTGGCCAGTGGCTGAGAACACTTCCCAGTACCATCGCGGTGCCCGACAGAGCAATAAAGTTCAACTCCGTGAAGCGTGGCCCTGCTGTCACTTGGTGGCCTTCTGGCCCCCAAAACTGAGGGAATGAATTTCGTTGCTTTAAGCTACCCGGTCTGTGGACGTTAAGGCAGCCACAGGAAACAGATGCAGTGCACACCTTGCCACCTACCATGTTCCCCATTCAGTTTTCTCTGTTTGCGGTTGGCCAAGAGGACTTCGTGGAGCCCTAATTATTTAATGCATATAGTAAAAACAACTAACCGATTTAAATCTAGATTGAATATTAAATGACACATTTTGGAGCCACGCTGGTGCGAGCACCACAGCAGGAGCTTGCTGTCCTGGTTCTGTTCTCACATGGCCTTATGAAGGTGCAATGAGAAAGAAGAGGCTGAGGCTCTGGAAGTTAAGTAACTTGCTCAAGGACCACAGTGAGGAAGTGGGTTGAAAGCCTGGGCAGTGTGAACATGAAGGCTGTGGTGTCATGTGCGCCCCTGTCCCCCAGCACCTCCCCTCACCCTGCCTGTGTCAGCATTGCCTGAGTCCGCACCTCATGCACAGAAGCGCTCGGTGTTAAGCTCTGCTTGGAGGTGGAGTGGGGAACCAGGCTTCCTGGCAGGTGTAACTGGTTGGTCTCTTGATGCAGGTTGCGGTAGAAATAGCATGAGTGAGCCAGTTTCCAGAGCGCAGCCTTAAGACCCACCTTCTGGTGAGAGCAGGCTGGCAGGTGTCACCTGCTGCAAGGCCCCCTGATGAGGAGTTTGTGGAGAAAACCCTCAAACTCAGTCTCTAGCAAGGCGGGTGGCCTGAGCTCAACGACGTATGCACCGGGTACAGGAGAACACGGTGTGGGAGGATCTGTGCCTGTGGAGTCTGTCAGGAAAGACTTCTGATCCTAGAAACTTCCTTTTCTGGAACTTTCTAGAACTTTTTAGAATCAATGGAGACAGATTGTCTCAGCAAAATAAGTATGTTTACTATCAGTTATGGGAAGCCAGGTATTTGTCAAACCATCTCCAAGCGTTCAGCACCTCGGGTTCTCGGCTCCATGTGAGGCCACACGAGGAAGTGCACATGTGGTTCCTTCCCCACATAACCTACAGTCTAACTGGGGAAAGTGGACTAACTCAAGAAACAATGATAAAACCACCAATGTTTCAACATGGTTGATGTATTCACCTATTTTTTGGCTCAGCCAGCACTAAATGAATAAGGCATTGCCTCTGCCTCAGTGAGCTAAGGTTGGTGCGGAAAACAGGCACATTAACAGGTTAACTGTAATCGTATGGTAAGTGCTCTCATAGAATTTAGAGGACCCTTTTCTGCACAGACCCAGGGTGACTGCTATTTCAGTTAGCTTCTTGCACGGGTCCCAGTATGTGAGTTACTACCATTTGCAGGGGAAATTTTTTCAGTCTCTTTGAGGATATTGTAGCTGAAAAAAAAAAAGACATTGTTTGCCAAAATCCACAGTAACTGGCAGAAAAATGACAATGAATACAAGTTTAATGGTGCCTATAATGACCTTTGACTAAATTAGTAGTTTCAGATACTTTTCTTTGAAGTAGCCATGTGGTCCATTTGCAAACAGAGATCAAATATGTGTCTTCAGGCTTTCTAGTAGGAAATGAAAAAAAACCAGTTACACACTTTATGGTATTCTACTGACAAATTGGCTGCTACTCAGGAGAAACCCAGCTACTCCTGAGGCAGAGATCTCCACCGGGAGACTGGAGGTGCGGTGGGAAGGGTGCTGGCCAGTTCCTACAGGAGCACGGTTTTGATCTTCTTACATTTCCTTTTTTATAGCGCCTCTAAACTGCTCGCTGATGAATATCTCTAAAGGATAACTTAGAAATTACAGTTTTATGAAGGGCAAAGACAGTGCTGGCCAACTATGCAGGGCTGAGCCCAGGGTAATATTTAGAACATCTAGAGGAATGGATAGACTCCATGTCCCAAGGCAATGCTCCAAAAATATTCTTTCTCACAACTGGAGTTTTTCATGATGTTTGGATAAGGGAGAGCACGTGATTACAATCTAGGTAAGGAATCTAGAGAACAAAATGTCTGGGCAGCTGATTAGGTGCCAATTTGGAGGACATGGGGACATTCCACCTATTAAAATTAAGGAGCCTACCCAAACTTTGCGTCTGTACAGATAGCCGCCACACCGCGGTTCCCTGTGCCCCTCCACACAGACCACTCGCCTCATTTGGGGTCACTTTACACTCTTCTCATCATTCTGCAAAGGGGCTGGTGCTGGGCCTGACGAGTCTCCTTTCTGGCACATTTTGAATGCCAGGGGAAGGTTGGGGGACACTCAGGGCTGGAGACCTGGCCTCCCACTCTGAGTCCACTCTGCAGCTGTGGGCTGTTGGGACCCTTCCCAGGGTTTGTCCGGGGGGACTGCCTCCCTCACTTGCCCGTAGGTTTGTTTCCACTGTTGTGGTACTTGCTGTGGCTTCTGCCCCACCATGTGGAGGAAAACAAATGATGTGAGGGAGGAAATGCCATTTCTCTGTAAGATCTGATGTCTAAGAAATGTGCACTGAGAGTAAAGATGACTACTTGGGAGCAACCCAACCACGCGGGCCAGGGTGGGCTGCGAGAAGGCTGGGAAGGATGCCCCGAGGCTGATGGCATTCAGAGCAGCCTGGGAGAGTTCTGTTCTCAGGGTTTTATCTTGGATCTTTATCTGGCCGGTGGGATCTGAAGTCCCTTTTGCAGGACTGGAGGGCAGGGGGTGGGGCTAGCCCAGCTCTGAGACCCTGTCAGTCAAACGGATGGGCTGAAGAATCACTCAGGACTCCAGTCAAGTTTGCAAATCCAAATCTCTAGCATACCTGAAGTTGCTCTGTTCCCAGACGGTGAACCAAGACAATTTGTGCCAAATTCGTTGTCTGCCCTTCTGAGGATCTACTGTTTCCACCCTGACTTTGGGGCCTGTCACCCTCCTGTGAAAATGAACACCCCCAGCCTGTGCCACCTATTGCCATTCGGTCCACAGTGGCAGCCCAGCCCCTTGCTGTTCTACACTCGTGCATCTTTCTAACTCTAAGGGGATGCTGGGCTTTTGGCAAAAACTGGTGGCTCTCTCTCCCTGTGATCGTACAGGTAAAGCAGAGTTGCTTCCAGGTGAAGAATACATTCTAGGATGTGACTGGAATCCCTGGTGTGCCCGGGTTTAGCACTGAGCAATGTCCCCATGGCACTGAGGGGGTCTGGGAGCTGAGGGTAAACTCCTGATGGAAGAAAGGAATTCTGCCACTTGTGGTCCTGCTTAGGGGTATTACCATTTAATGGGTCTACCGTCAGGGCTTCACTTACGGGTCCACTCTTTGGCCTTCACGGTTATTAAGCTTCCTCCTTCCTTCCTCCTGTCATGCCTTCCCCAGGCCCCCTCCACTGTGCTTTCTTGTTCGATGGAGAAAGGGGTGTTGTTTCTTTAGAGAACTTTAGAAGCTGTGATTTGGCTTATGGAGGTGAGAGCAGAACCTCCTTCCACACTGGACGTTGGTGATTCCAGGCTTCACTTCCCCGGGCTCTGCTGGTTCTCTTACCTGCTCTCTATGTACCTCCCTCTGCCAGACCCTCCTCTCAAGAGGAGAAAGATGACTCACAAAGACAGGCCAGACACAGAAATAGCCGACCTATTTGTGGCTTAAATGCAAGCAGTTTATTTTTACAGAGTTGCTATATTTTCTCTAAGTATAAATCAGTATCTACCACAAATGAAACTCCAGCCCCATCTGCAATAGTTCCTGCTTTCATTAGTGGTGCCAATTCGTCACAGAACAATTGGTGACTTCTACTGCCCCCTGAGTCTGGGGAAAGGGAGTGCCCTCTCTTTCAGGCTGCCCCCAGTAGCCTCCCACCCCACCCTCACCCCCACCCGATCCTCTCCCTGTACCTACTCGCCTCTGGCCACTCCAGCTTCCCAGTGGCTTGTTCCTCATTCACCTTGGGACAGTGATCAGTTTCCAAGTTGGGCAACTGGTTGTTCTCTGCCAGTCTGGACAGACTTCTCTGTTCTGTTAGGAGCTGGAAAAAGCAAGTTGGTGAGGCCCACTGTTGTGTTGACTTAAATAATGACGTTGGAGTCGTCCTTCCAGTTGGTCACTCTGCTCAGGGTTTCCACAGCCCCCGCAGGGACAGGGTGAAATGTTCATAAAATCTGGACATCCCCTGAGCTTCTGAGAAGCAGCAAACGTGGAGCAGAGACACAGAGCAGATTCTTCTGCCCCACCCTGCCCTCCTCTTCTCCTTCAGGGGTCCCTTCTGGTCCAACCGCGGTGCTGGGAACTTCTCAGGCAGCCCGTCACTTCTCTCCTAGTCACACTTGCTCCCGGGTCTCTGCTCCCCTTCCCCCAAGTGCTCCTTCTGTCCTGCCCTGCAGCTTGCTTTAGACGGTCCAGGCTTCCTTCCCAGGTCCTGATTGTCCTCTGGGACATGTCAAGTTCTTCAGGAGGCTGACCTTCTCCCCCGGAACAGCAAAACCAGGTAATGAGAATGTACTGCGGCTTCCCACGACCAAGTTCACCTGCGTCTTTGATTTGCTGCTTAGCCCCTGCCCACCTGGTAGTTGGCCTGCCCTTCACCTGACCTTGCCCGTGGCTGACGGCCTTTAGGGACACCCCCTTTCCCCCCCCGCTCTTTCTCCAGAGGGAGGACAGAGCCTCAGGTCAGGCCTCGTACAAGGGCAGTCTGGCTCACCTTTGGTCTTGCTGCTTAAGGGAGCAGTCTGAGCAGAGCTTGCTCTGTGGGCTCCCGGGTCGGCTTTCCCACACGGTCTGAAACTGCCTTCTTTGCCGGTTTTGCCCTCATCAGCCCCAGGGGTCCGCTAGTACTCTGACACAGTAACTGTGAAGGAATACTTCACGCTGCCATGAGTGGGGGGTTTGGGGGGGTCTTTACTGCAGGGCTTGACCCAGAATTCCCCCGCTTGGCCTGCAGGTCTTTACGCTGGGTCTGTTGAAAAGGAGAACGGATTGGGGAAAAAGTAATTCAGCTGCATGGGTGAGTGAGAATGTGCATCTAATGGAAACAGCTGCTCCCTGGACTAGCCTCAGGCTGAGATAGTCTGGGCACTGCTGCCCCCCGACCTCGCGCCCCCTGCAGCCCAGCTCCTGCGCTCTCTGCCTTCTCCATTGCACTGTCCTTATACACTCCAGTGGGCATGAGACTCTCTGAGAATGGATTGGAGGAAGGGAACGGATATTTAATCACTGAACAGTGTGTCCCTCACTGGGCAAGTGTCTACATAACATCTTGTTTCCTCATTGCAAGTTTTTGCAGTAATACCATTGGCTCCATTTCACAGGTGAGAAAACTGAGTCTTACGGAGCTTGGCCGAGATCACAGGGCTAGTCACAGGCTGAGACTGCAGGGGGAGTGGTCTGGCTTTCCACTCCCCATGTGATTCTGCCCTTCCATAGAGCATTTCTCTGGGTCACCCTCCTCCTTAGCCCTGGCTGGCCCTCTCTGTCCAAGGGGCTCAGCTAACTCGCACTGTCACCAGCCTGTCCCCACTGTGGATATTAGCATGAAGATTTTCACTGGAGTGTGTCACCCAGTGATGCCATTTGAAGCACAGCTTCTGCTGATAAGCGTGGGACCATCTGCTTGGCACATCTCAAATATTTTCAGCAGTGGGAGAGCAGCTCTGCTTTCTTCAAGGAAGGGAGGCTGCAGGCATCCGTGGAGGGGATGTCGGGACTGGAGACCCTGCAGGGCGGTGGGGCAGCGGTGCCCCAGGACGTGAAGGGGAAGCTTCCTTGCTACCACCTATGACCTCCCTGAGCAAATGGAGCTAGTGAGTCTGCACCCTGTTTTTTATTGCTCAACTGCCCTGACAACGAGAGTAAGACTTTCTCTCTTCAGAAAGCTATTGCCCGGGCAACTCTTTCCGTGCTGGTTGTTTTATGTCTGTGTGTGTTGGTGAAAGCTCTCTCTCCTGCCTTTGTTTTGTAAAATTTGCTTATTTGCCGGGTTAACTGTCCCCAAGACACTGCTTTTCAACTTCAGGTTGAAACTTCTGTGTTAGCTTTTTCTCTTTGACTCATGACAGGGGCAAGAAAATTAGGATCAGTTCATGGGTCTGATGAAGGACTTGGATGTGTTCCGGGGAGTTTAGTTGGATATTATGAATAAGTAGTTGGGTTTTGAAAGGGTTGTTGCCATTCTCGATTCCTGTGGGAAATGGCTTGACTAGAAGCACTGGGCATGGACAGAGGCAGGCTGGATTGGTTTTTCTCTGCCTTTTCTTAGTGGGTCCCAGCATTGGTACCAGCTTCTGATGCTTTTAAAGTCAGATGTGCAGCCCATGGGCGGCAATGTCGCATTGAAAGGAATCTCCTGTTCAGTACTGATCTTTGATGTGAGTATCTGGGCAATATTTCCCAGGCGGGGTGGGTGGGAGTGATTTAGGGAGAAAGCGTGTATAGGATGTTGTCCAGTTGCTATGTAAGCAACAATGAGAATGTGGTAGCAAGCCTGCCTCTCGAGCAGGGCTTCTCAACCTTGGTGCTGTGACATTTTGGGCCAGATAATTCTTTGCCTTGGGGAGCTGTTGTGTGTATTGTAGGATGTTTAGCACCATCCCTAGCCTTCACCCACTAGATGACAGTAGAATCCTCCTCTCAGCTGTGACAACCCAAATCTCCGGATGTGGACGAAATCATCCCCTGCCCTCCTGTGCCCTGAGACCAGGGCTCTAAGTTGACCGTGCTGTGTACTTGGTGGGAGGGGACAAAGTTCTGCTTCTGTGCAGATGGCTAAGTGTGAGGAAGCTGGGGTGAGGCCTTACCACCGGGACAGATGTGCCCCTGTTCTGCACATTCCCAGCAGCTCCCTCACCTGCCATGGAGATTCCGTCTCACAGATGGGTCTCTGTTTGTCCGGGTTGCTGCACACACACAGGGGACACAGTCTGCCCTCTCCTCTGGAGCTGCACACCCCGCCTGGGGGCCGCGCTCTCTTTCTGGTTGCCGAGGAACAGGAGGTTTCAGATGACCCTCCCTGGAACCCTAGTTTTATTGGCTTTTCTCTTTGCCTTTCCTTTCCCTTCTCCTGCTCTCCCTCCCTCCCTTCTTCCCCTTCCTTCCTTCCTTTTTCTTCTTTCTTTCTTTCTTTCTTTTTTTCTTCTAAGGGTAATCTAAGATCCAGAATCCAGGGCCATGGGGGGACTGTGTCCAACTGGACAGGAATGTGGAAGGGGTGTTTGCTTCTTAGATCTCTAGAGAAAACATTAGCAAGCATCAACGGTAGCACATAAAACTCTCTACCTTCCACCTCAGTGATGCTGACAAAACCACAACTCACTCTGCCTTCTTTGATTCTCTTTGCTTGCCTACCAACTCCACTGTCCATCTATTCCTCTCCCTTTTGTTGAGAGAGAAATGCAGGTAGCGATTTCAAGTAGAAAGTCCACATCCTTAAACATCTATGGAAACCACCATGCTTGTTTCCTCTGCTGATTCATTGTCTCAGTTTGGCATTTCCATGAGACTTCCGTGAAAAGCACTTTTTAATATCTAGCTTTCCTTACAACCTAGCTTTCCAGAAATACATTAAAATGCCAATTATGTGAAACAACTGCCATTCAGAGGGGCTGCACTACTTTGCTTAGAACACACATCTCATTGTCAGTTTAACTAACAGTGTGGCTTCAAGGCAAAGCAGCCCTAGGCGCAGGCAAAAGTCACCTCTGCAGTGTCATTTGGACATGTCAGACCTCTCTTCTCAAGGATCTCTTTTGCATTCAGATGCCACACTGCCTACAGTTCATTTGTTTTTGAAGGAGGGAGGTGGGCATTAAGTATATGGTGTATCTACCTGTAGCCAGCCCAGCTTGCCATGGCTTATGTAAGTTGTTAGAGGCTAAGCAGGTGAGGTCAGCCACATGGGGACAGCCCAGCCAGGGTGAGGATGGTGGGAGTGACATGGCAGGGTGAGGAGGGCATCTTCATGGGAGGTAGAAGGGATAACAGGTTCAGAGCTTCTCCTGGGTGAGGAGTATGTCCTAGGGCAGGGAGCAGGCAAAAGAGGTGAAATATGTGTGTGTGTAAAAAGATATAGATATCAGTGTGTGTATGTATGAGTATACATATGTACTTATATACATACATTCCCTAGCTCTGTCCACTGAGAAGGCCTGGGGAAAGTGACACCCAAAATAGCAATGAGCACTCCCAGCACCCAAATATTGGCTTCTAAATACCCCTATCAACTAAAAGGAACCAGGACTCCTTGGAGAAATGGCTCGTTCTAGGGACTGGTGCAGGGAATGTACAAGATGAATAGTGCCTGATAAAACACCCGTCTGTGGGACTTGGAGGACTAGGAAGCACAGAGCAGCAGGGAAGTCTGACTTCTATTCTGGGCCCGCTGGGGCTGGAGATGTCCAGGTGAGGGTTACAGGGTCTGATATTCTGGGGAGATGTCTGAGTTAGAGCTGAGTATTTGGATTTCATGAGTACTGGTGATTGTTGAACGAGGGATTGGATGAGGCCACCAGGGAGAATCTATAAAGTACGAAAGGAAGAGGGCCAGGAAGGGAGCCCACTGGCCCAAAGGGCAATGTAAGAAGAGCTCCAGAAAGGAGACAGAGAAGAAGCTGTAGGAAGGCAGGAGGAGAGCCCGGGGAAGAAAGCACGTCTAAGCAATGGTGTCTTTTCAGAGATCCCAGTGAGGAGACATAGAGTAGGGTTCCATTGCACACTTGTGTGTGTGTTGGGGCAGGGTGGGTGAGAGTGAGATCAGCTCTTACTCCCTTTCGGAGAACTTGCCTAAAGGCATGATGTGATGAGCGCACCAGCTTATTTCTACTTTTTGTCCTGATGGAAGGATTCACCTGAATTTTAGCCTCTGATATCAGTTGTAGTTACCTGAATGGGTGAAGTATGGTGCCTTTCATCAATAGGCGTGTTTGTCGCTGGTGGTGATGGTGATGGATCTCTCTGTTTCACAGAAGAAGCGGGGACCAGAAGAAACTGAAAACAACTCAGTCCTATTTGTTTTTGTTGTTGTTATGGGTTTGGCAATGGGAAGATGGCACTTTAATAAATAAAAATCCACTCTCTAACAAATAATATCCATCTTTAATAAACAAAAGGTCCATCCTCTGAGGCTTTTAGTAAAGCTATTTCTAACAAGTTGATTATGGTGATGGCTTCTGATGATATTAAGGCCATTATTAAATGTCTCAAAAGTTCTTCTAGCCATGTGCATGGGGGAGTGGACCTCATACCTAACAAACTATTGACAATAACTATTGAAATATCTGTATTTCCTGTTAAGATTACACAGACTATAAAATGAGCCTGTTGTGGTGAGTGTTTTTTCAGTGGATGAGACTTAGTCTTGAGCCCTTGATTGGGGGCGTTCAATTAGGACCTGTGCCAGTTCACTGCACAGAGACGTGTAACTAACTATTGGCAATAACTGGTGTGGGAAGCAGAAATAGTGCCCACATGGACCTGTGCAATCTAGGCACTGGTTCTGACGTTGGTGTTAACTAAATATGTAATCTTTGGCTGCTTGTGAGTTAGCTTCCTTATCAGTAAAATAAAGGGTGGTTTGTGGCATCTACCTTCAAGCTGTAAACCTCCATGATGAACAGAGTACAGGCAGACTTGTAACACTAGGGAAGTGGTTTTATGAAAATGCCAAGCTGCATCCTCTCACATCACTCATAAAATACCCAGTCTCTGGGGAAAAAGAATTTGTAACATGTTACAAAGAATTCCTGCAACCCAATAAAAGGTATGGACAAAGGACATGAAAAAATAATCCACCAAAGAGGAAATACAAGTGACCAGTTGACGTAAAAGAATATCCAAATTCAATAGCTAAAATAAATGCAAATGAAAACAAAGTATCTTTTTATTACCTATTAAACTGGGACTTTTAAACAATGGAGAAGTTGTGGGGGAGAAAAGCATATATATTCTGTGAAAAAGCAATTATGTACCTTGATATCAGTGAAATTGGTAGTTTTTGGCAGACAATTTGTTGATGTTTTAAAATCTTGAAAAATATTTATATCCTATGATCCAGCAATTCCACTTTTAGAAATTTATCCTAGGAAAATAATTAAAAGTGTGCACAAATTTGCATCCAAGAAAGGTCATTACATGTTTTGTTTTTCTAAAAAACAACCGTGAAAAATCAGAAGCAACTGGCACATCAAGGTTAGAGGATTACTCAAAATAAATCATGGAACATCTAAATAGTGACTATTAAAGTTTTTAGAGTGTATTCTGACAAAGAAAATGTTTACAATATGTTGAGTGGGAAAAAAAATACTAGAACAGATTATAAAATGTAATCTCAATTTTAAAAAACAGTGTGATACATTGGAAAAAGACTAAAAGGAAATATACCCCAGAATGTTAAATTAGATTAATTTTGTTTTATTGTGATTTTTTTTTCCTCACTGAATTTTCCAGGAATACATACTGTTTTATAATTAGAAAAAAAAGGCAATGAAAAGATTTTAAATATCTGTATTTCCTGTTAAGATTACACAGACTATAAAATGAGCCTGTTGTGGTGAGCGTTTTTTCAGTGGATGAGACTTAGTCTTGAGCCCTTGATTGGGGGCGTTCAATTAGGACCTGTGCCAGTTCACTGCACAGAGACGTGTAAATGCAGAGCAGCAGCGACCCCATCTGACACTAGCATAGTCACAACTAGAAAGTAATCGAGTCTTTGGAGGAAAAAGTATCCCCTGTAACATCAGGGAATAAGATACCTTCAATTCCTTGAGTAGGAAGCATTAGAGGCAGACTAGATGGAAAACACGGAATAGGCTATAAAAGGCAAAGTCTTCAAAGCAGTGTCAGGCCCGGGCAGAGTGGGAAGCAGTGGGCAGGCAGAACCGAGTGCCCAGCGCCAGGCTCCCCCGAACTGGGTGTGATTGTGGCCTTTCACCTTCTCTCCGGCTTCCCATCAGTGGTCTGTAGAGTAGGGGGTGCTGGGGGGTTGGTTAGACCAGAGGCTTCCAGACTTGCTTTAAGTGAGAGCCCGGCTCAGCTTCCCGTTCGTGGGGACCTGGATCCCTGCCCTGGGCAGCTGGGACACCTGCAGGGCCCAGGGAGGCCAGGCACGCGGCAGCGTGAGTGCTGAGGCCTGTGGCATCGTGCGACGGGGTGCCTCTGATTGGCCCTTGTTTTTCCCCTATGAAACAGGGGCACTAATGCCTTCTTTGTCAGCCTCCCAAGCCAACAGCAGGATCCAGAGCTGCACAAAGGGGGGAAGAGGCCTTGGCCTCCAGAGGCCCTCCCGGGGGCCCGCTCGTGCTTTCACCCCAGGGATTCCTTCGGGAGCAGGAGGAGCCGGGAGGGTGCCCCTGCGGCGCCACCGGCTGTGCTTGCCGGTGACGATGCCCTTGCCCGTTCGGCCTTTTGCCCCCACGGAGGTTCGCGCTGCCGCAGGGCCGTATCGCTGGGCACATCAGGGGCTCGGAGGGTTGTGGGGTGAGCTTTCCTCCCACCCCGGGTCGTTACCGCCAGATAACGTGCATCACCGCAGATGCCACTGACGTCGAAAAATGGAGCTGTAGAAAAAAAATAAATTGCGTCTCTGGGCGGAAAGCCCATGGTGCCGCCGGGCAGAGGACCAGGTGGGGCGCGGCACGGGCCGCAGGGCCGGCTGCCTCCAAGGCACTCCTGCCACCTGCCGGCTCCCTGGAGGGCTGAGGCTTACTTTGGTCCAAGACTGGGAATGTGATTTTTAACGTGTCCGCTTAAATAAAACCCCACTATAACAGGGCAATTTGGAAAGCTAACCTTAGTTTTTAATGAGAATGAGTTTTAATGGGACTTTAATTTGCTTTCCAGTCACACGGGGATCAAAAATCTGCCTCAGTGTGTGATTCTTGAGTTAGCCTCTCACGCTTACAGAACTTTGCACTAGCTTTGATGGCCCCAGGCAGAGGGGGTGTTGTTCTCACTGGGTACCAGAGTGCTTTCTCAGGACCATGGCAATGGGCTTTATTTCTTGGAATAATTTAGTAAGTATTTGCTGAATGCCTGCTGTGTGCCAAGCTCTGGAGATCCAGACATGAACACAGGAAAGTCCTGGCTCCGAGGAGTTTACAGTTTAGTGGCGGTGATAGTATTTGAACTCTACTCCCAGGAGTGCAGAGCTATGCAGGCCACACCAGGGTGGGCAAGGGGAGTGTTAGGAAAGGGGGCATGGCAGCGTGAGAGGCTGGGAAGGGTGGACTGGCAGAGGGCAAGGACACAGGGAGACTCACCTGAGTCGAGGCCAGAGGCACAGGAATGGAAGAGTAGCCTGTGGTCCTGGTGGCTTCTGCACCTGCAGTTTGCAACCAGGCAAATGCACAGGAATGAGTGATGTTCGAAAGATCTCATCTGTGTGCCAATTACTGTTTGTTTCATGAAGTTTATTAAAAACTGCAGGCCCTCCGGAACAGGGCACATACAGGTCACCCACCTCCACACCCGGAATCAGCCTTGGGTGTGTCCCCACTAAGGCTTCCTTTTCCACACGCTGCAAATCAGAATCTTTGCCCTCCTGACTGCTGCCCTGCTGCCCCGATCTCGGTTATTGGCAGCGATCTGCACAGTCCAACAGATGGGCCCCTGACTCCTCCCTGCCCTTCAAGGTCTCTGAGACCTGAGCAGCCCTCTCTGAAATGTCCTGGAAATCCACCCCTTCCTTCAGCCATTATCTGAGTTATCATTTCTCACTAGGGCTATTTCTGCAGCCCCTACTGGTTTCTTTGCTTTGTCCACTATCCGCTCCCATTCAGCCTTTAGACTGTGACCAGGGTGAGCTTTCTGAAACCCAGTTTGGTTTTAGATCCTGAGTCAGAAAGATGTTCTTGTCAGTTTTTTTAAAAATTCTGATTAGGTTCTGATTTTACATTTCTAGTCTTTGGCATGGGTTTGTTATTAAAAGATGAGCGCTTTTGACTTCCTTGTATAGAGTATTTTGGTTTTGTGATGGCTATTAAGCCTGCACAGCCCAGTATGGTAGCCACCAGCCACATGTGGCTACTGAGCATGAGAAATGTGGCTGAAAGTTTGAAGAAAGATGTGCTGTAAGAGTAAAATACATGCAGGATTTTGAAGACTTAATGTGAAAAAAGAATGTAAAATATCTCATTTATATATATACATATACATATACATATATATATGTTTATTTCCCAGTAAATATCTTTAAACTGAAGTATAGTTGACATAATATTGTATTCGTTTCAGGTGTACAACAGTGATTCAACATTTATATACATTACAAAATGCCCACCTCAGTAAACATAGCTTCCATCTGTTGCCATACAAAGTTATTACAATATAATTGACCATATTGCCTATGATTACATGTTGAAATGGTATTTTGAATACAGTGGGTTAAATATGGTGTTAAAATTCCTTTCACCTGTTTCTTTTTAGTTTTTTATATGTGGCTGCTAGAAACTTCAGTTATGCAACCAGCTCACCTTGTATTTCTAGATGGTGCTGCTCAGACCTGCTCACCCCTACTTTCTGTGCTTTCCTCTAAAGCACCTCCACCACCAGCAGCCAAACACCCACCTCTGAAGCACATGCACCCACCTGTGTCACTACGATCCTCCTGGCTGTCTGCACACCTTGGGGCTGCTCTCCCAAATTCCCTGAAGATTTTAGCACTGGCTCAGTCTTGTTTTCTAATAATATTCCTGTGCTCCAGCACTGTTCCCAGTGATTTCAACAT
Source organism: Manis javanica (assembly GCF_040802235.1). Taxonomy (NCBI): domain Eukaryota; kingdom Metazoa; phylum Chordata; class Mammalia; order Pholidota; family Manidae; genus Manis; species Manis javanica. The sequence continues at coordinate 73,832,138 of NC_133168.1, forward strand.
CCACGTACATAATTCTTCCAATGCCCTGGCTCTGGGTCCTGCTCACACCTCAGCGGACCTTGTTCCCCCTACCCTCAGCTTTCCCATGGTCGTGCTACACTCATCAGTATCCATACGTCCAGACCACACTGCCACAGTCTATCCCAAGCATCCCATGCTCCAGTCCCTCCCCTCCCATCCCCAGCCTGATTTCCCACTTCTCCATCTTTGGTACACAGACATCGGCAGCACTCTGACACTGAAGCTCTGCAATCGATGGCTCCCATGGCCTGGTCGCTGTCCTCTCTCTCATGACCTCACCGTCTCCCAACCCCATTGAATTCCCTAGCCCAGCACCACAGCCATTGCCTACCATGTGCTATAATTCTATTGGCCCCCACTTTGCTGCACCCAGACTGCTAATACCCCAACCCTGGGTAAATCCAACTCCCCTGTTTTGCTGTGCCCACATCTTGGCGCCGAACTACAGCTGCATTCTTAAATCTTGAGCATCAGCCTAGGCAGGCTCTGATTTTGCCAAGCAATCCCACTCTTCGTATATTTCTGTTGTCCTTCCCTCTTTCACCTGATTATTTCACAACCTGCCCTTTCTCTCTAAATCCTCTACCTCTCCTCACTTTTAGCTGATGACCTGCCTTACTTTGCTGGAAAAAGAAGACACTGCATTCAGAAGAGAACTTTTAACTTCTAACACTTCTGCTGTCACTCTGTCTACCTAGCTGCATCTTTAACCACATGCTCTGCTTCCTTCTGTTCCCAGGAATAAATTATGCTACCAGCGAAGACCAGCAATTCCACCAAGCTATAGACATAAGTCATGAACCATTCACTGTTTTCTCTCTACTGGAAAATTCTTACCAGCTAAACAACTCTCCTGTAACCCACAGCCCTGTCCAGTCACTGCTGTACTTCTGCTTGAATTTACAGGCAATGTCCTCAAAAGGGTTGTCTGTTCTCACGTCTTCACTTACTCTCCTTCCATCCTCTCTGGAATCCACTGGTTTATCAAGCTTTCATTTTCTTCTCTACCGAATCTGCTCTGATCCAGGTCAATGATGATGTTAATGGTCCATTTCCGGTTCTCATCCACCCTGAACAGGCAGCTGAAGTTAGCACAGCCAATCACACTCCCTCCTTCTTGAAACACCTTCTTTGCTTCCTGGTCACCCTCTCCCTTGGCTGTCCCCTACCTCTCTGTCAGGTCCTTCTTGCTTTCTTTGCTTCTTTCTCCTCCCCTGGACTCTAAACTTTGAAGTGCCCCAAGGCTCAGTCCTTGAACTTCTTGTCCTTCTTTGTCACCCATATTTCATAGATAATCTCATTCAGCCTCATGATTTAAAATTCCACCTTTTGTGTACCTCCTCCATCTGCCCCCCCAGCTCCTGACACTACTAGACATCTCCATTTGGTGGCTGCATAGGCTTTCAAACTCCTATGCTTCCTCCTAGCCTGCTGCACCTGTACCCTGTCTATTCAGCAAATGCCTGAAGCCTTATTCTTTCTACAATAACATATGTCTCATCCATCAGCAAATCGAATTGCATCCCACATCCAACCACATCTTATCACCTCCACAACCACATTCTGGTCTGGGCCACACTCCATGCTTTACTGTTCTCTGTGGCACTTGTTGGGAGCTGGCAGTTTATTTGTTGTTATTGTTATTTGCTCACTGACTACCTTCCCACTGGAATACAAACCCTAAGAGGTCGGTGCTTTATCTGTTTCATTCACTGCTATATTCCAGTGCCTAGAACAGCGCCTGGCATGAAGGGGGCACTGAATAAATATTTGGTGGGTGAATTTGGGGAACATGGCTGTCTTTCCCACAAACTTCTAACAAGGGCTGCTGTCTTGAGCAGGTCCTCGGTCAGCCGTGCCATGGTGTTGCGAATTCTGGTCCAGGTGTTGTGCTCCTGAGGGTACTGGGGCCTATATCTATAGGCATATATCTATATATTAGATGAAAAATATTCCATCTAACTATGAAATGAAAGGAGAAGCTGCCCCATTGAAAATAATTTGCAGTATCTCATCAGAACAGCTGAGGAAGTTTGCTGGGGGTGGGGGTAGAGGGGCAGGGTGGTGGGGGCAGGACCTCCCGGCTCCCATCACACCACTGGCAGGAGGCCACCCTTTTCACTCACCCACCTGCTAGTCCAGGTTTTAGGCACAGCTGAGCTGAGATCAAAACTCAGAGCGCTGCCAGGGCTGTGGTTCTACCAGTGCAGTCCTGGAAACTTCTAATGTCACCCCAGATATTCAGGCTCCTCAAAGTGCCACATCTGTGTTCTGCTCTGCATCAGGTGAGCTCGTAAGGAAAAGGCAGATACTTACTAATTAAAAGTATTGTTTTGATTAACTTCCAAAAGATTAATTATTGTGCACAGATAGGGGCCCTGGTCTGCAAGAATGAAATTCAAAATCAAAGAACAATATTTTGCCACCACCCAACAAACAACCCCCACAAAAACTTAACATCAACAAAGTCAAGGACACGTTGGGGTTGGAACAAGAGGAATGATCACCAGCTGCCTCCTTTTCCTTCCTCCAGTGGGGAAGTAGCTTATGAATATTTGTTACATAACAGAAAGAGGCTGGGGACTGTGCGTATATTTATTTTGCAATGCGTAAAGTATGAGAATCTTCCTTTGCGTCTCAAATATTTATCATTTCTATTGGTTTCAGTTTAGTGCTTTGTTTACAGTCTGTCAGTAGTGTTTTCCTGCATGGTCTGGCCTGTGCGGAAGTGAATGCATCTGTTACTCAGAGTTGGTCTGCATGGCACCCCTAGTCTGAGGAGGTGCCCAGCTTTGTCACAGATATTGAGGCCACATAAAATAAATACCTTCTAATTGTTCACACTTTCAAAAATATTGGTACACTATTGAACACCATTTTGCTCATGATTGCCTCTCATTTACCCATTGTCTGTGGCACTTTCTGCATTAGAAAATATCAACAACAACATTGCCCAAACATGTGTCTTCTCATCACATTTTAATGCAGTTAACCTGGTTCCTCAGGCCAGGTGACAGAGGCACAGAAGATGAAATGATTTTCCACATGCCATTCCAAAATCTTGGGCCAGACTGGAAACATACCCCAGGAATGCTGACCCTCCCGCTTTGCCTGACCACGTCTCGCGTTGAGCCACAGCAAATAACAACACAGGATTAAAGGCTGTTGCGGGATCAGCAAGCCATTAAGTTGGTTCTCTTTTCTGTTTGATTTTATAATCATTAGAAGGAGAAGTTTACAGTCTATTAAACACCTTTTAAAAATAACATGATAGCTACAATCCATAGCTGAAATTCCACCTTTTACTCCAATGCATCAATTTTCTTTTTCTTTTTTTTTTTTTCTTTTTTTTTTTTTCACTTAGTTACAGAAAATTACGTGAAGAGCCCCAGCCTGAGGCTTCCTCATGGATGAGCTGAACGTGACAACTTTGGTCCTTGAGCCCACGAACGCCTCGGCCGTCCGGAACCCGTCCACTGGGGGCACGCGCCAGGGAATCCCAGCTGTGCACTGGGCCATCCTGAGCATTTCTCCCCTGGGCTTTGCTGAGAATGGAGTCCTCCTCTGGTTCCTCTGCTTCCGGATGAGAAGAAATCCCTTCACAGTGTACATCACGCACCTGTCCATCGCGGACATCTCGTTACTTTTTTGTATTTTTATTCTGTCTGTTGACTACACTTTAGATCATGAGCTCTCTTCCAGCTATTATTACACAATTGTCACATTATCGGTGACATTTCTGTTTGGCTACAACACAGGCCTCTACCTGCTGACAGCCATTAGTGTGGAAAGGTGCCTGTCGGTCCTGTACCCCATCTGGTATCGATGTCGTCGCCCCAAGCATCAGTCGGCATCAGTCTGCGTGCTCCTGTGGGCACTTTCTTGCATGGTGACCACCATGGAGTATGTCATGTGCATTGACACTGAAGGGCGCGGTCCCTCTCGAAGTGACTGCAGGGCAGTGATCATCTTTATAGCCATTCTGAGCTTCCTGGTCTTCACTCCACTCATGCTGGTGTCCAGCACCATCCTGGTGGTTAAGATCCGAAAGAACACGTGGGCGTCCCGGTCCTCGAAGCTCTACCGAGTCATCCCGGCCACCATCATCACATTCCTCGTCTTCGCCATGCCCATGAGGCTCCTCTACCTGCTCTGCTACGAGTACTGGTCCACGCTCGGGAACATGCACCACATTTCTCTTCTCTTCTCCACCATTAATAGCAGTGCCAACCCTTTCATTTACTTCTTTGTGGGCAGCAGTAGGAAGAAACGGTTCAAGGAGTCCTTAAAAGTGGTTCTGACCAGGGCTTTCAAAGATGAAATGCAACCCAGGCGCCAGGAAGACAATGGTAACACCATCACGATTGAGACTGTCGTCTGAGGACGCGGAGAGAAACAGTGGACAAAAATGGTGGGGCACAGATGATCTGTAGCGTGTGCTTGGAGCACGACTTAAGGGTCTCCTAAATATCATACAGAAGGACACCCCACCCCGTATGCATGGGATACTAATCAATGATGCGATTGTTCTCCTGCACTGCGTCTTCTGGAAATGCCTAAACATATGTTGGACCTCTGTCGTTTCTGTACCTATCACAAACACTCCTGTTCTTTCTCAGCTCTTCTGGCAGCATCTGAACCATAAACATGAACATGGTTCCTACCATGAACCATGACAGTTACTCTAGCAGGAAGGTTTGCGGAGGTGTACAGGGAAGGTAGCGAAAATATTTCTTGGAACTTGAGGAGACAGAGCTGTGTACCAGGAGCAGCATGCGTTTGGAAGTCAGGTCAACTCTGTCATTTGCTGCCTGTGTGACATCAGGCAAGTGGCTTAACTTCTCAGCACCTCATTTCCTCACTTATAAAATGTTTAATTGCAATAGTCCATTCCTTCCGGGCTTGTGGTGAGGATGAAAAGGGAAGCTGAGGTGTGTGTAGCTCTGGGCACATTGTCGACAGTGACCATCAGCCTCGCCTCACTCCTTTAATTGGAAGAAGAAACACATATTTCTGTTTTGTAAAGCACACACATACAAACACACACACAGCTCTATCATGTACAAATATTGTTACATGTTTTTAAGTGTTGAATGTACGTGTACCGAAGTCTTTGTCCCTGCAGAGTGAAAGCGTTTCACCACACCTCTATTGAAAACATCTGCAGTGTTACACCACCCAGCCACATGTTAGGGCACTATTTCAGGTCGCAAAGAAAAACGTAAGGCCTCTAGTTTCTCATGGCTTCCCTGCCCTCTGTGGGAAAGCTTGATGCAATGAGAGCCTGCTTTGAAATCCTTTGTTTGATAGAAATTGTCATGAATGGGACTTAATTCATGAGTTCGTGAGGGTGATAGTATTTTGGGGGCCCCCACCCCCATAAACCTAGGTTGTAGGTTATTGATGGCCACACATCCTCACCTGCAGCCAGGTATAGGCTTCTGCCACCCCCAACCCCCAGCCTCCCCTACCCCAGCGTTTCTTTGGGTCATTCCTGGGAGGAGGCTCAGCGGGAGGGGCTGATGGCCACATCCTAAAGGGAGCCCAACGTTCTTCCCAAAATGGATCTTTGAGGATGTCCTCAGGAGCTTAGTGCTGTGCTGCTTGACTGCCAGGACTTCAGGCAGCACGTCCCAGGTTTGAGCTGGGAAGCCTGTCGTGGCTACATGGCCCTGTTTAATTCCCTTCTGCCCTTTCCAGGTGCCCCATGACCAGCTTGTTCATGCCCGTAAAAGGGCCCCTTAGTGTTTATTCTAACTGTCTCCAATGGGTCAGAGAAGCCGTGAGCAAAAAGGTTCTTTGTCGCCACCTGTCTCCTGTCTGTCCTCTATCGGTCACTGTAACCACGGGGCAGCTCCGTGGTGGGGAGGGGTGTGGGTCTCCCCACCCCTCCACGCTCGGATCAGCGGCTTTAAGTGGGTGCTGACATCTGATTCAGAATCGAGGCAGCTTGCTTTCGGAAGCCCAGATGGGTGTGGAGTGATGACATTTAGAATGATCTTGTTTTCTATTGAAATCTTTCCCGGGAACGGACAGGATGAGAGATCAGACAGCCCTCCTCTTGTTTCCTATCGTCGGCAATGCTCGGCCGCCCCGGGGGGTGGGGGAAAAGGATCAACCCTACGTTGTCTCAAAGGGACCTGGGTCTGGAAGAGAACCTAAAGGCTCTTAGGAACACGGAATTTTCACGCAAGGCAAATACAGTAAACTGGTGGGAAGCCTCCATTTATTGCCTCTCTGCACATAAAATGGGGAAATTGAAAGTGCTACTAAATGAAATTCTTCTAACCCTTAAAGGAGTCAGGTCTTGCAAAGAGACAGTTTGACACATCTCTCTCCCTTTACCTAAACCCATCCCCAGAAGTGAACTATAAGGTTGGAACTAAAACAAGAAGATTAAAGTAAATATGCAGACTGGATAACGCACACCCTGGGAACATTTAGACCCACTTGCCCGAGTCATCATGCATTAGGGGGCACCATTTCTGAGAATTCCCTGGGCACAGGGGGAGGCCATTTGGGTATAAAGTCTGTGCTTGACCAAGGGGACCAGCATTCACGGGAGGCCTTCTCTGCCAAACTGCACGGTGTGAACAAGGCCCAGATGAGCAAGCTGCGGCCACTGTGGTCTAGACTAGCAGAGGAAGCTGCACACGTGTACCCGCAGCTCCAAGCTGTGCACAAAGCAATGTCAGGACGCGGTGATAAACAGTCGTGTGGCAGTCAGCAGGAAGGTGAGATCGTGTCTTTCTTAGGAAAAGGGAATGGTTCATGGAGGTGCCCTTTGGTTGCTGATAGGTAGGGGCTCAAGGGACTGAGAGGGGAGGGAGAGGATTCCAGGTAGGGAGCAGGTGTGAGTGGGGGGCATGGCCACGTGGGAGAAGCAAGGCCAGGCACTGTCCCCTTTTCGGATTTGCTGGGGAAGTGGGCCCTGGCGGCTCCTGGGGCCCTGCTCACCACCCCCCATCTCTCTGTTGCTGTTATCTTTGGCCTTCTGGCCTCACATTCCTCAAGCTCCTTGGGATTGAGCCTGCAGGCCTACTCTCCCGTCTGTGCCGTCTCCCAGCCCTGCTGTGGGTGGTGTTCGGCTTCCTACTGGCCTCTGTCTCTGCATCAATGCAAGTGGCTCTCAGCTCCTCTCCTTTCTGAGCAATGCTCTGAGCCTCATTGCAACACGACCAATCTACTTCTGAAAATGACAATCCCAAGGCCCCACCATCTGCCCCTGCTCTCCTGTCCTTCCCATCGGTCACTCACTCCCACCACTCTGGATTTCTGCACGAGGACCTCTTGTCTCTACCATTGATAATGTATGAATCATTTGCCGCATGTACATGTCCCCCTGCGTCATCTGTGTCCCTGTGGGCCCAAACCTCTGGTGCCCTTGCTGTGCAGGGAGTGCCCTGTGGTCAGAGTGGGCCATACAGAGTCAGTCCCAACCGCCGGTGCCTCCTGCTGGCCCATGAGCCTCTTCCCCAGGCCTCTTGTCAGTCTCCCATCGGCCTTTGCTCTCCTCACTACCTGGCTTCATGGTCTCCGAACAACACCAGGGCCTTAGGCACCAGCTCTCAGCAACTCTTCCAGAATGACGCCTCAACCTGCTCCTTCTCTCCTTTTCTCTGATCTGCCGATTTCTCTCCTTTTCCAATATTTCGTGTCCACCAGCCTTCCAGACGACAATCTTATTCCAGTATTAGCAAACAAAGTGTTTTTGCTTCTAGGTAAAAAAAAGCCAAGTCCTTGCAGTGTTTTCCAAGGTTCTCTGCGATCGGCTACTCCTGACACTATCGGGCTAGGGTGGCCCAGTCTCCAGCCTCACCACCTCCTTGCAGTTCTTTGAAAAGGCCAAGCACACTCCTCTGGGCCTTTCCCTTGGCTGTTCCTTCCCCCTGCGATGACCTGCCCCAAGTCTCTGCTCCCCTCCCTCCTGCCCGGGGCTGTGGAGGGCTCCCCTGCCACCCACACACAGCTACCCCTCTGCTCGCTGTGCCCCCCTTGTCACCACCATCGTGTGCCACATGGATGTGCTTGTTTGTCATTCCAGGGGACACACTCCTGGGGGCTGCCTGTGCTCTGGCTGTGGCCGCAGGAGGGCCAAGGAGGTGGAGGCCCTGCTCCCGCCACAGAGGTTCCCCCCCAACCCTGCCACAGGCTCCAGCTGCCCCTTAGTGCAGCCAGTCACACAGGAAGGCCGTTCCCCACGGCCCGCTCAGCGCCTTCCCATCTCCCCCACTCACCGGCAGCCTTCCGCAAGGCTCTGCCGTGCTCCCGGTCCACGCTGTCTTGGGCTCCGTCCCGATGCACCCCTCCACACTGGCCGGCTGGCATGCCACCTGGCTGCCATGCTGCTATGTCAGAATGGGCCAGAGGAATATGAGCGACTTGCCCTTGCCACCCCAGTGGGCTCTGTTCTACCTATTCCTTTTGTGGCCTTTCACATGCTGACCATACTCCTAGTGAAAACATCTCTGTTCTTGTTGGCCGCAAGCCACATTCCCCTTCAGCTCTCATTTTCTGTCCTAGCTTCCCTATTCCAGCTCTGTCATCTCCCCACTGTCCTTCCTGGCTGCTCCCTCAAGTGGCTGTGTTTTCCTCCATCTGGTGGCTGGGTTTGCACACCCTCCCTGGGCATCCTGAGCTATCAGCGCCCATGTATTTCTGGGCATCAGCACCCATGTCTTTCTGACCCGCACGTCTGCACTGAGTGGTCAGATGCGCGGCTGGTCTCCTGTCCTGTGCATCTGACCGCCTACGGGTCACTGGGCTTGATGTCCTGCAAACACTTCCTGTGCCACCTGCCCGTTTTCCTGCCATTCCTCCTATGTTCCTTCTTTGCTGAATGACACATGAACCACCCTGTCACCAAGTGATGCTATTCCCTTTGTGTAGATTGCCCTTCCCTCGTTTTAGTCCAGCAAATTCTATATGTCCCTCCACACCCAGCTCATCCACCAGCCACTCGGAGTGGCTTCCTGGAACCCAAGTCCCTGGTTGGCCATTCACACCTTGGCTTTCCCAGTCTTGCACCATCTCATTCCCGTCCTCAGGCTCAGCTGATGGCTTGCTTCCCCTTTCACAAGAGTAGAAGCAATAAGAAATCCACACCTGACCAAGGCTGCATCTGCTGGTCCACCTACATCCCTCTGTGCACAGGCTTCTCCCTTCTTACTCCGGGAGAGTGCACCATGCCCCCGGCTAAGGCGGCCCCACACCCGTGTCCCAGCTGCCTTCCCCAGTGACCTGCCCAAGGACTTTTCTCCAGCAAATCTCCCCTCTTTGTCCTGAATCATCGATTTCAGCCCCAGCCAAGAGCAGAGAGATTTCCAGAAAGCCGGATAGGGGAGGTTTGCTGAACTGCTTCATGGGCCTGGATTAGCATGCCCCTGCCACTTGCGCCCCTTGTTTTTCTGTAGAAAACATCTCGTACACTGAGAGGGCTGTCCCCTGTCACACTGTCCCTTCCCAGTGGGGACACAGATGACCTCAGAATGGCCAACTTCCTCCCTGGGGTTGTGTGAGGAGCACCAGGCAGATGTGTTACGGGATTCCTACAATTTCACCACCTCTAAAATAATTCATTTAGGCTAAATTCTGAGTTTTCACTCAACTCCTTGTACAATACAGGCTTTCCTGGGAGGGCAGGCACATCAGGTCACAGGTAACCCTTTCCTCCCGGCGAGGAGTGATCCTTGACCCCTTGATGCCACATGCAGGAACTTCTTTTCTTTCAGTGTCGTATTTGACTCAGTAGTACAAGGTTGAGTGGAGAATAAAAATCCTCAAAACATGCAAACATGAATTACCAAATGTGTCCCATTTAAACTGGTTTCCACCAAGTCTGCCACCCTGCTGGCAAGATACTGAGAATTCCATGAAGTGCTGATATAACACCCCAAATGGCTGACCAAAGAACCTGGGGGCAGAGTCAGACCTGTTAGTAGTTGGACTGGAGGGAAATAAAGAATGATGATGGCATGCGAGCTTCCAAAAAGAAAGGTTTTATTATCCAACAGTTGAGGAAAGCTCTTGAGGAAACTGCTAAAGTCCTCAGGTATTACTGTAAAAATTAGTAACCATGAAGTAAAGGATGTCATTATACAATTTTTGGCAGAAAAAAATACCCTCAGAGTTATTAACTCTTTTCAGTGATTTAAAACAACAAGATACTGTCATTTCTCTAGCTTCTAGGGGTTGACTGAGCTCGTCTGGGTGCTTCTTATTTGGGGTCCCTCACGGTTTCTGCTGGAAGACCTGAAGGCCGGACTGAGTGGGGCATGCACGATGGCACACTCACTTAGGTGACTGGTGGCTGTGGGTGCAGCTGCCGAGGTCGTCCAGATCCTACACTTGGCTCTTGTTATGGCTAGAGTTTCTCACAACATAGAAACAGTTTTTTGAAAGGAATCCTCCTGGGAATGCGCTTTTTCAAGAGACCAAAAATCAACTACTGATCTCTCACTTATTTAAATGGATTGCCACATGGTTGAAGTTACAAGTTTTTCCCCCTTGTTTTATTGGGATATAATTGACATATGATATTGTACTTTTAGGAGTGCAGTATTACAATAAGTTTTGATAAAGGCAAAGCTAAGCTTTCTTTTCAGGATTTGCTATGAAATCTTGGTCCTCATTTTGACAAGATTCCCTTTTAAAGAATTCTTGCTAAAACTCATCATCCTGGGATAAGAAGATTCTCTTGCATTAACTGTTGTTTTTAAATGTATCCATATGAATGTTAACATGAAGGGTTGAGTTATCAAAGCAGAGCCAGTGTGAATTGTCAATCTATCCAACAAGAAGCTAGTGATTCAAATGGTACAGGCAAATACAGGCACAAATTCAGTATTCTTTTCCAGAGAAGCCCAAAACTGAGGTACAGTTCCTCAGATATCCCCTCCTCCTGCATGAGACCGCACTTCAATTTCAGAGTGATTGATGAATTTTGAGCCATGCAGATAGACATCTTATTTTCAAAGGAAGGTGTTTAGATTTGGGGCCCCTCCGTTTTGTGTTGTGTTAATTACACACAGAGAGAATGTGTATGTGACTGGTTCCCCCTCTCCAGTCTTCTGTGCCCCATGTATAAATTCAAATTTATCTGCAATAACCAATCTTGACAGATCAGCTATATCCTGCTGGAAGTAGAACTAGTTCCCTGTGTATAACAGTTTGACAGAGCAGTCTGATTGTCTGCTCCTTTGCAAGGAGCATCGGTTGAGGTCATTCATCCCTTGGGGCACTTCCTGTAGGTTACAGGCCTGCTGCTAATACCTCAGCCAACAAGACTACATACCTGAGGTAGAGGCCTGTCTTACTACTAGGGGAGCAGAGAAAAGGATATTGCCCTTGGCATGAGAAGACTAGGGCTAAAAACCTGACTCTTGCACTTATTAGTTGTGTAAGAGTCTGACAAGTTAATCTTGCTGATCTGTAGTTATCATACTGAGTGATTTAGTGGGAGTTCCCCCCAAGGCAGATCCTGAGGCAAGGATTTGGTGCAAGGAATTTATTTAAGAGGTCTCCTGAGGATCAGGGGAGGAATGGGGAATTTGAACAGGGAAGGGAGAAAGCCAGTGTAAGGTGAATTAGTGAGAACAGGGCCCAAGGACAGTGGAGAGTCTCTGAGAATCACATCTAGTCCACCTTGGAGGTGCCCTCCTGGAGGGGTGCTGAGCCACCACCTTCTCCCCCTCATAGGTGAAGGTCACTCCTGCAACTCCCAGCTCTTCTGCGTGTGACCTGTGGCCAGGGGGAGCAGGCTTGGTGGCAAGCCCACCCTGAGGTGCAGTGTCCCGGGAGCCACGGGCAGGTGCGGGATCTGCCTGCAGGTGACCTCAGCGTCCGCTCCAATAGGATAAAAATCACCTGCCTCACAAAGGAGATGTGCCAGGCAACGTAATGTATGTGAAACTGTGTAAACTGGGAAGCATCCATCAGAAGTTAGTTATTCCTAAGTGCTAAGTGAGAGAAGCCAGGCATACAAGGACGAATACTGTGTGATTGCACTTACATGAGGGGCCTGGAGCGATCACACTCCTAGAGACATAAAGGAGGATGTTGCTGGGGCTGGGGGAGGGGAAGAGGGGAGGCAGTGTTTAATGGGGATACAGTTTCTGCTTGAGAAGATGAAAAAGTTCTGGGGATGGACAGTGGGGACGGCTGCACAGCAGTGTGAACGTGTTTCATGCCACTGAGCTGTCCACTTAGCAATGGTTTTTAAAAAGGTAAATTTTATATTATGTATATTTTTATCACAAAAAACCCAATTAGTTCTTATACTCTGAAGGTGCTTGACAGGCCCAGGATGGGCACCAAGGTAACAGTGCTGGTGACAAAGCATGGGACAAATTGCCACGGCCACTCCCAGCGCACAGCCCTGGCACTACGTCCAGTGATGGTGCAGAGACATGAGGCTAATGAGACAACACAGCTCAGAATCTGTATCTTCGAATGAGTGTAATCTCCTCTGAAGCAGTCCCAGAGGATCGCAATGAAGCCAGAGGGGCAGACAGTAACTCTCTGGGGCTTTGCGGGCCATACTGTTGGTATTGCAATGACTCAACTCCGCCATATTTTGTGCGAAAGCAGCCATAGACAATGCGTAAATGAATAAGCATGGCTGTGTTCAAGTAAAACATTACTTACGGATATGAAAATGAAATCTCATGTAATTTTCATGTGTCATAAAAATTCTCCTTTATTTTGTCTTCAACCATTTAAAAATGTAAAAAACTTTCTTAGTTTACTGGCTGTACAAAAACAAGTGGTGATGGTTCTGGGGGTAGCCATGTTTTGTCCTAAAGTATTTTGGGAATCCCTCTTCTGGAATTGCCTTCAGGGTGGAAACAGCACATCCATTTACAATCCTGACCTCAATGGTGGCAAATCTTCATTGTTTCCTGGGGCTTTGGCATTGCAAAAGGACTGGCAGACGTCCTGACTCAAACCTGATGGGTGAGATTGGTGTAAAGCTAGGAACGATTGATTTCCTGTGGTAGCTAACTTGGCTATAAATATAATTCCAGGTCTATGCTCAGGGGACATTTTATTTAGCCATCCCAAACTATATTCTCTGGTTTCTAAGGGAATTAGTGGGGTTTTTCAGTGACTAGGAATGAAATCTTCATGCGTAAGAATTCATGGTGGGTTTTTAGAAGGATAAAGATCTCACATATGGCTTTTGAGAACAGCATGAATAAACTCTAATTGCTAACAAATTTGAAAACTAGAACATTCCTAACATTGGGTTAATTAGCACTTGCATGCTTTGTACCATCACTATCCCAAACAAGGAACATAAGCCTTGTCCCGAGTTGTGGGATAAATATTTCAGGATATTATTAATGCAAAGGTCATTATCACACTGATTTATTTATGTATGCTTTTGATCAAAATGTACCCTTTAGAATGATTCGCTTTTAGGCAAGTGTGGAGAGCTAAAAACATTCCTTAAAATGCATAAAACAAAATAAAGGCACAATGAAACATAAAAAATCCTTCAGTGTCATTAGCTTTGTCGAGTGTGGTTGAGGGTTGATGGGAAGCACAGAGAAGTCCTGAGGGCTTCCTACCTTTCTCCTTCCAAGGGGCAGAGCAGGGCCCCTTCTCTTCTGGCATCTGGCTGAGCCAGGGACCCACTAACCCAGAGTGCCCGACAGTGCTGATCATAATTTTGAATGGCTTAGCACTCAAATCTTGCCTTTTATTTCTACAGACCAAGGAAAAGGGTGTTCCCCAGTGGAACCCCAGGTTTGAAGGGCTTTCTCTGAGACACAGGCGTAAGGAAATCAGTGTTAGCTGTACCTTGGGCAGAGCTTGTCCATCAGCCTCTGGCCCGCTCAGTCCTCCTTATCCAGCTGGGCAGCACCCTCTGCACCCCGACCCTTCGAGTGTCATCATTCTTGGGCAGTTCCTGCTGGCTTTGACTTTTCCTTACAGACTGTGTTCGTTTTGAGGTTGGGTGAACTGACATGAGGTCAGACAAAGGTAATGAGCGCAGAGACGCTGAGGGACGGACCTGAGGGGGTCCCTGCACACCACCTAACTGCCCTCCCCTCAGGCTCTCCCCTCCCCCCTCCCCAGCTCGGGCAGCTCCAGTTATCACACCGGCTCCAAGCCCAGGGCTCTGGGTGGGAATCTGCCCTCTGGGTTTAGAGAGAAGAAATGAAATAGGAAACCCTACACAGAAGGAAATCCTGGTTAGCAAATGCACTACCCCCGCCTACATCTGGGTAAGGAGCCCCTGAAAAATCAGGATACTTTCCATTCAATTCACAGTCCACTGGACACCAGTGTGCACACTTAAGATGATTCTGCAGGTCAGTTTTTGTACCATCTACATGTGAATGAGTCGATGGTAATAAAAAATGATATGACTGGCTCTCTGAATTTTTTTCAAGTCCATGATTTTTCGTAAGAGACTAAGGGGACAAACTTCCTTATTGTTTCTAGAAACTTGGGCAGCTTTGAGCTAAGGCGTCAGGGGGACTCGTTTTGGTTTAAACGGAAGGGGGAGAGTTGATCTGGTGAATTTTCCATATCTTCCAGCAATGTTCTTTTCTGGAATGCACATGAATTCAGATAGGTGTTAGACTTTATTTGCATAGATAATGGTAAGGACTTGGTGAGAAGTAGAGATTACTATATTACCTCAGTGGCTATTTACTGTTTGCTGGACACTTTTCTTAGGGCTTCACATGTAATATCACATTTAATACATACAACCTCATAAGTACATACTATTATTTCCTCTGTTTTACAGACCAATGTTCCAAAACTAGCTAATGGTAGAACCAGAATTCAAGTTGTGGCAGTCTGGCCCCAGGATGCTACCTTAAGCTTACTCAGATGTTAAGTTCTTCCCCATATAGATCAAAGATCTGCTTTCACTCTTAATCCTGAAAAGTAAGTCAAGAAATTGATATGCCATATAGATGACGTGAGGAATCACTGGGGCAAGGTGACGATGCCACCTTTAGCTTGGTGTCTTTCACAGGGTGAAGTACTGCAGAATTTAGCTATTAAGAAAAGGAAGTCTTGACATTCTGGCTCCTTAATTGTTCCTGGTCTCCCTCCTCCAGCCCAGCTGCTGTTGTTTGGAATGTTATGGTTAAACTCCACGGAGGAAATGGAATGCGGACGGCTCTGATGTTCTCATTTCAGGTTTGTAAGGAAGTTCCTGCGTTTTGCTGCACTGCCTCTGCCTATGAAAAGACAAGAAGAACCCAGGTAGTGCAGAAATCGAAACTGGAGCCTGGAGGTTATTTCTAGGGAGTTTCTGGAAATTCCTGCTGGGTCACTTTCACCTTGTGTTGGTGTCTGAAAAGGGATCCTGTGGTCCTGTGACTTGAAGGAAGCAAACGACATAAATGTTCCAGTGCAGAACTGCAAGTTAGAAGGTACAGAACGAAAATATGAGACAGATGGGTTTGGAAACATGAAGGGCAGTTCTCAAGCATCTTGGGAAGAATAGAAAGAAAATTAGGCAATTAACATAAGGCTAAAGGACATGACAAAATACTCCAGCAACAAACTAAGAAGAATGAAACTGGCTTGAGAAAGATAAGAAATATTCATAACAGTGCATGAACAAAAATGAATTATGTTATAACTAGCAGGAATCTGTATCTTTTTTCATCAAACAGCTTAACTTCTTTTTTAAGGTATAGTTGATAAAAAAGCTTAACTTTTTAAAAACAAATTCTCAAATTTTTATGCACCCTATCCCCATACCCCATTTTTGGAGCCGCTTCCTTTTCCAGAATGATCTGGCCTGGGCCCACTCACCCTTTGACCCTCAAGTTCCCAAAGAGGCCCCATCTTTGACAGCTTTTGCTTCTCACTGGCTGTTGAATGAATGAACAAAGAAAGCTCTCACATTAAAAGCTAGTCATGTTTTTGTCGTTTTGGGTGCCAGCTCAGGTTCTGTTTTGAAAATTCCTTCCAGGCAGGCACGGTGTCCATGTTTAATCCATCCGCTTATACCTTCATCAACCTCTACCCTACATTTTTTCTTCCAATTAACATTTTGTCACACGTGCTGCATAACATATGCATGCTACATCAGATATAATTTATTTTTTGTTTTTGTGTGAAAAGCGTATCACATTCTGTGTAGTTTCTTGCAAATTGTTTTTCTCACTCCGCCCTATGTTGAGGGCATGGCATTACACCTACGCTGTTGTGTGTGGTGCAGTTCCTTTATTTTGACGCTTAAATACATTCTTCTGGGTAAATACACCACAGTTCATTTATTCTTCTGTCAGTGGACTGTTCCCAGTTTTTTCTTTAACTGGAAACATCCTGTCTCGGAGCTTTTCTGAACATGTCTCTTGTACTCTTGTGAGAGCATTCTTTTGGGTGTATACCTAGAAGCAGGGCAGGGGGGTAAGATTCATGAAACAATAGCAATGTGTTTTCTGAAATGGGGCAGGGCAGATGGAGTGAACCAATTCACACGCACCCCCCACCTCACAACACACAGGTGTGGCTGATCCTCTTGACACTTCCTAATGGTTGCCAGTCTACACAGTGTAAAGCAGCATATTGTTGTAGGCTTCATCTGTACTTAACAGATTTCTAAAGAAGATGGGCATTTTTTATGGTTGTTAACTGTTTATGCTCTACTGGACTGAATAGTGTCCTTCTTGCCCCCTAATTCATGTCTAGTCAGAACTTCAGAATGTGATCTTACTTGGAAATAGGGTCTTTGTAGATGCAATTAGTTAAGTTATGATGAGGTCATGCTGGATTAAAGTAAGCCCTGAATCCAATGACTAGTGACGCTATAAGAAAATCATGTGAGAACAGACACATATAGAGAGAAAAAGGCCCCACGAAGACAGAAGCATAAATTGGAGGCATGCCCACAAGCCCAGGAACATCAGTGACTGCCAGCAACCACCAGAATCTAGGGAGACAAAAGATTTCTTCTCTAGACCTTTAGAGGGACCATGGCCCTGCCAGTACCCTAAATTTTTTCTACTCATCAAAATTAAAAAAATCTCTCTGGCAAGTCTATATTGCCTTAATTAGTAAAACTTAATGTAAGTCTTGCTATCTGACAGGAAAATTCCCTCACCCTATTCATTTTTTTCTTCTTTTTTAGGAGTCATATAGCAAATGTACTGCACATATCACTTGGATTCCTTTATATTCTCAATTTCACTACCAAATTTTCCCAGCAACACTTACTAATAAATCACTTTTAAATGCATCCCTATCTCTGTGTCTTCTGGGGAAGTATTTTAAAACTTAGATATTTTGCATTCATTTTAGAATATCTTTTCAGGTTACATGAAAATCCTATTGAGATTTTGCTTGAAATGGTATAGAATATATAGATCAGTTTTCAGGAAGAATTATATCCTTATGATATTAAATATTTTATGTACATGAAAATAAAATCGTTTTCCATTTATAGGTTTTCTTTAATACAAAGTTGTTTTCTGTGTAATTGTCTTATACATATTATTAGATTTATTTCTAGGCATCCTATACTTTTTGTTGCCATCATAAATGGTGGAGGTTTTTTGTTTCATTTTAATTTTGTGTCCTAAGTGTTATGAGTATATAAGACTGTAATAAATTTTTACTCTTGGTCATATTTTTTGGCATGTCTGGTAATATTTGGTTGAATTCTGGACATTGTACCTGAGAAATGTGTGCCAGGACACTTGTGTCAGTCTGGTGAAGCCTACAGAATCCTTCTTAGAAGAACATCTTTAAAGCAGAAAGTAAAATGCATATAATACAAAGAAACCAATGATACTGATTTGCAACCCAAAATATCTGGGGGTCCATAGACCCCAGGTTATAAGTGGCATAGAACTTCTGGATAATGTTATCTTCCTCCAGAGAGGGTTCACGGCAAAATTTAGTGAGGCAGATAGCATGGAGTTTGATCACCTTAATTCACTCATGAACTGAGATGAGTTGAACCTAAACTGAAGTTTTGGAAGGCTTTGTCTATCTTCAGTTTGCACTACCCGGCTGGGATGCACGCCTCCAGGAGTCACAAATAGGGACTTATTTTAGCCCCTATTTTTAGGGAAGATCCCAACCACCCAGTGTTTTAGGGAATAATATATTTGGCAGAAGCAAATACATTTCTGCAGATAATAGCCTCAGACAGATTGTAGATATCAAGACATTTCATCACAGGGTTCTGACATTTAACAACGAGGGAATTGGGAGTTTTCTTGGCTTTCAGAGATAGGCAGAACTTAATAAGCCAAATAAATTATTCTTTAGTTTTCGGCTGAAAATGCTGTAAATAGCATTTTACAAGTTGTCTCTGTCATCTTTTTATGAAGAACATTAACTATTCCTCTAGCATAATATTTTTGTGATGGAAAGAGCATTTCTAAATAAATTTACTAATTACCGAAAAGCAAGACAAATGAAAGATCACAGGTCAGTTGCCTTCTGTCCTTTCCTTCAGCAAGCCAAAATAATTGTTTAAGATATAGCTAACATATAGGTCTGACCTGGTGGTTGATTTACATTGGGCTTTGGCGACAGAAAGGGTTCTATGATTGTGCAACCTCCTTCTACCTAACAAAGAGTTAAGTTTTTAGCAAATCTCACTATTTAAATATAGAAATATTAAATGTTTGGTTAGGAAGGAATTTTTTTTAAGAGTTTATTTTTTGGGAGGAGTATTTTTAAGTTGGGAACAAAATTGCGGGGAAGGCACAGAGATTTCCCATATGACCTCTGCCCCCACACATGCAAGACCTCCTCTATTATTAACACCCCCCATTGGTTACCACTGATACGCCTACACTGACACATCCTACTCATTCACAGTCCATCATATGCATTACAGTTCAGCTTTGGTTGTACTTTTTGTGGGTTTGGACAAATGCATAGTGACATGTATCCCTCATTGCATCATCATGGAGTATCTTCATTGCCCTAAATATCCTCAGCACTCTACCTTATTGTTCCTCCACCAAAGCCCTGGCCACCACTCATTTTTTTACTGTTTCTGTTATTTTGCCTTTTCCAGAATATTGTATAGTTGGGATCACATAGTATGTACTCTTTTCCGATTGGTTCTTTCAGTTAATAATTTGTATCTAAGGTTCCCTCCCCCAGGTCTTCTCATGGCTTGACAGATCATTTGTTTATATATTATAATAAGCCATTGTCTGCATATACTGTAGTTTATCCATTCACCTACTGAAGGATATCTTTGTTGCTTCCAAAATTTGGAAATTATGAGCAAAGCTGCTATAAACATCTATGTGTACATTTTTGTGTGGACATAAGTTTTCAGTTCCTTTGTGTAAATACCAAGCTGTGAAATTGCTGGATGGTTTGGTAAGAGTATGTTTTGTAAGAAATCACCAAGCTGTTTTCCAGAGTGACTACACCATTTTGCATTCTCACCAGTAATGAATGAGCATTCCTGTTGCTTCACATCCTCACCAGCATTTGGTGTTGTCAGAGTTCTGGATCTTGGTCAATCTAATAGGTGTGTCACGGTATCTCATGGTTGTTTTAGTTTGCGTGTTCTTGATGACATATGATGTGGAGCATCTCTTCAGATGCTTATTTGCCATCTGTATATCTTCCTTGATGAGGTGTCACTGAAGGCTTTAGGCCCATTTATTAATTTTAATTTTTTTTTAATTGTTGACTTTTCAGAGTTCTTTATATATTTTGTTCAACAGTCCTTTATCAGATTTATCTTTTTTTTGGTATCATTAATCTACAATTACATGAGCAACATTATGGTTACTAGACTCCCCTCATCATCAAGTCCCCCCCACAGTCACTGTCCATCAGCGTAGTAAGATGCTATAGACTCACTACTTGTCTTCTCTGTGTTGTACAGCCTTCCCCATGCAACCCCCCCTACATTATGTGTACTAATTGTAATGACCCTTTTCCCCCTAATCCCTCCCTTTCCCTTTGGTAACTGTTAGTTCATTCTTGGGTTCTGTGAGTCTGCTGCTGTTTTGTTCCTTCAGTTTTTTTCTTTGTTCTTATACTCCACAGATGAGTAAAATCATTTGATACTTGTCTTTTTCCACCTGGCTTATTTCACTGAGCATAATACCTTCTAGCTCCATCCATGTTGTTGCAAATGGTAGGATTTGTTTTCTTCTTATGGCTGAGTAATATTCTGTTGTGTTTATGTACCACATCTTCTTTATCCATTCATCTGCTGATGGACACTTAGGTTGCTTCCATTTCTTGGCTATTGTAAATAGTGCTGCAATAAACATAGGGGTGCATATGTCCTTTTCAAACTGGGCTGCTGCATTCTTTGGGTAAATTCCTAAGAATTTGGAATTCTTGGGTCAAATGGTATTTCTATTTTTAGTTTTTTGAGGAACCTCCATACTGCTTTCCACATGGTTGAACTAATTTACATTCCCACCAGCAGTGTAGGAGGATTTCCCCTGTTTGTCTTTTGGATGGTGGCCATCCTTACTGGTGTGAGGTGATATCTCACTGTGGTTTTAATTTGCATTTCTCTGATGATTAGTGATGTGGAGCATCTTTTCATGTGCCTGTTGGCCATCTGAATTTCTTCTTTGGAGAAGTGACTGTTCAGATCCTGTGCCCATTTTTTAATTGGATTATTTGCTTTTTGTTTGTTGAGGTGGCTGAGCTCTTTATATATTTTGGATGTCAACCCTTTATCAGGTATGTCATTTATGAATATATTCTCCCATACTGTAGGATGCCTTTTTGTTCTATTGATGGTGTTCTTTGCTGTACAGAAGCTTTTCAGCTTGATATAGTCCCACTTGTTCATTTTTGCTTTTGTTTCCCTTGCCCGGGGAGATATGTTCATGAAGACATTGCTCATGTGTATGTCCAAGATATTTTTGCCTATGTTTTTTCTAAGAGTTTTATGGTTTCATGACTTACATTCAGGTCTTTGATCCATTCCAAATTTACTTTTGTGTATGGGGTTAGACAGTGATCCAGTTTCATTCTCTTACATGTAGCTGTCCAGTTTTGCCAACACCAGCTGTTGAAGAGGCTGTCATTTCCCCATTGTATATCCATGGCTCCTTTATCATATATTAATTGACCATATATGTTTGGGTTAATATCTGGACTCTCTATTCTATTCCACTGGTCTGTAGGTCTGTTCTTGTGCCAGTACCAAATTTTCTTGATTACTGTGGCTTTGTAGTAGAGCTTGAGGGAAGCGAGATCCCCCCTGCCTTATTCTTCATTCTCAGGATTGCTTTGGCTATTCGGGGTCTTTTGTGGTTCCATATGAATTTTAGAACTATTTGTTCCAGTTCATTGAAGAATGCTCTTGGTATTTTGATAGGGATTGCATTGAATCTGTAGATTGCTTTAGGCAGGATGGCCATTTTGACAATGTTAATTCTTCCTAGTCAAGAGCATGGGATGAGTTTCCATTTGTTAGTGTCCTTTTTA
Source organism: Manis javanica (assembly GCF_040802235.1). Taxonomy (NCBI): domain Eukaryota; kingdom Metazoa; phylum Chordata; class Mammalia; order Pholidota; family Manidae; genus Manis; species Manis javanica. The sequence continues at coordinate 73,853,573 of NC_133168.1, forward strand.
ATTTCTCTTAAGAGTGTCTTGTAATTTTCAGGGTATAGGTCTTTCACTTCCTTGATTAGGTTTATTCCTAGGTATTTTGTTCTTTTTGAAGCAATTGTGAATGGAATTGTTTTCCTGATTTCTCTTTCTGCTAGTTCATTGTTAATGTATAGGAAAGCAACAGATTTCTATGTATTAATTTTGTATCCTGCAACTTTGCTGAATTCAGATATCAGTTCTAGTAGTTTTGGAGTGGAGTCTTTAGGGTTTTTTATGTGCAATATCATGTCATCTGCAAATAGTGACAGTTTGAGTTCTTTACCAATCTGGATGCCTTGTATTTCTTTGTGTTGTCTGATTGCCATGGCTAGGACCTCCAGTACTATATTGAATAACAGTGGAGAAAGTGGGCATCCCTGTCTTGTTCCCAATCTTAGGTGAAAAGCTGTCAGGTTCTCGCTGTTCAGTATGATGTTGGCTGTGGGTTTGTCATATATGGCCTTTATTATGTTGAGGTATTTGTCCTCTATACCCATTTTGTTGAGAGTTTTTATGAATGGATGTTGAATTTTGTCTAATGCTTTTTCAGCATCTATGAAGATGATTATGTGGTTTTTGTCATTTTTGTTGACGTGGTGGATGATCTTGATGGATTTTCGAATGTTGTACTATCCTTGCATCCCTGAGATGAATCCCACTTGATCATGGGTTATGATCCTCTTGATGTACTTTTGAATTTGGTTTGCTAAGATTTTGTTGAGTATTTTTGCATCTATGTTCATCAGGGATATTGGTCAGATTTATCTTTTGCAAATATTTTCTCCCACTCTGTGGCTAGTTTTGTTATTCTCTTGACATTGTCTTTTACAGAACAAAAGTTTTTAATTTTAATGAAGTCTATTTGATCAATTATTTCTTTCAATGACTATACAAGAAATACTTTACCCTTTCAATAGTTTCTAATAATTGTTTTCTGTTAAAAAAGTTACAACAATAAATACAGTACAATACTCTCCATTTCACATTATTTCAATTGCTTGTGCTCAGCTGGAAGAAAAGTACAGTCCATCACAGTATGTGGCTCTAATGGTCATTATAATGCCCATTATAACTCTCTATCTTAACTATTTAAATCAGTTCAAATATTTGTTGAGCATCTTCTACATGCCATGTGTTCTGCTCACCAGAAATAATGGGGTCCTAGCTCAGAATGGATATTTTGTTTCTCTGTAGGTTAAGTGTACCAACAAGGCAGGAAGCAAAAATAAAGCAAAACAAATATTTTTTGAATGAAACGTTTATTTTGCATGAACATATCTAGTATTTTGCATTCTGAAAATCTAGAAATTATCTTAAATTTCAGCATGCATAGAAGTTTTGAGCTTTATGTTTTAGTAGTATTCTTATTTTGAAGTTCATTGAGGGCATGGTGGGATCATAACCTTATCAGTGCTGGGCACCTCTGAAGGTCTCAGAGTAGTTTGAGTTTCAGTTCAGACTTTACAACTTGGTTGAGAGATTAGATGGAGATAGGATACTTCATTCACCCTGACTGTTTCTCTTCCCCAACACGCCTATAGAATTCCTTGGGCTGGGATAAGAGATTCAAGGAGCATGGGGACAGATTTGACACAGAGGACATGGTGATTTCAAGGTGATCCCTCTCTTTGCAAGAGTTTGGGCAGACAAAAGGTCTTCCATGATACTATGATTATTGTGGTCAGTTCAAGGGTTATGAGGCAGATTAAGGAAGAGAAAGGACCTTAAGGTGGCAGTGGCACACAGCAAGCTTTATTGGGTAGCACTTGGACAGGTTGCTTATGGGCAGGTGTCTCTCAGTAGAAGACCCTCCAGAGACAGTAGACATTGGGCCACTCCCAGAAGGGGAAGAGGGCATGGGAACCCTCTACGCAGAGGGGAATTGGAGACGGAACTCACGTGTCCCGGTGATATCATTCAGCAGCAGGGTGGGAAGGCTGAGTCAGAGAGCTCCCGAGAGTAGCAGCACTTTGGGGTCTGTGATGGTTAATTTTATGTGTCAACTTGACTAGACCATGGGGTGCCCAGATTTTGGGTTAAACATGATTCTGGTTGTTTCTGAGGATGTTTCTGGGTGAGATAAACAGTTGAATTGGTAGACTGAGTGAAGCAGGTTACCCTCTCCAATGTGGCCTCATTCAATCTGCTAAAGGCCTAAATAGGACAAAAAAGGGTGAATAAGGGAAATTTGCTCTTTCTGCCTGACTGTCTTCAAGCTGGGACCTTATCTTCTCCTGCCTTTGGACTTTGACTTGAACTGGAATTTACACCATTGCTTTCCTAGGTCTCCAGCTTCCTGTCTGCAGATCTGGGACTCCCCAGCCTCCACAACTGCACAAGCCTCTTCCTTATTACTTTATTTATATATACACACACTTAATATATACTTTGTATATATAGATATATATACACACTTTATCTATATCTATCTATCTATCTATCTATCTATCTATCTATCTATCTATCTATCTATCTATCTATTTATCTGTCATCTATCATCTATCATCTATCTATCATCTATATCTATCTATCTATCTATCATCTATCTGTCTATCTATCATCTATCTATCTATCTATCTATCTATCTATCTATCTATATCTATCATCTATCTTCTATCTCTTATTGGTTCCCTTTCTCTGGAGAACCCTGACTCACACAGGGTCTTTTATAGCCATGAGGTTTGCCTTATCTGTGGCTAGTGGATGTTTGCTGCAGTTTCACAGGGTATGTAAAGTGGGTAGGTTCTATGGCTAAAAATATGCTTATTGGACTATTTGTAAGACAACTGAATGTGTGAGAATTTGAGTTTGGTGCCTGTGGGCTTTGAGCTAACCATGCCAGCTTACTGTGAAGAGGGCAACAGCGTGGGGGCTGTTTTAGGCCAATGCAAGGAGCTGTCTCTGGCCCATGTATAATGGCTATGGAGGTTAAAGAGAAGGGTCCCTAATCAGTAGATGTCTTATGAGCTACCGTGTTTTCCTTAATTCAGGAGTCTTCTCTGCTAAGGATGGGAATGAGCAGGGGGTCTTCTCTTTTCATGGCCCATCCACCGTCCTTGCTCGTCCACACCACACAGGCCTGGAGAAGGAAGCAAAGGCTCCGGTAACCATAGCAACAGTAACAGAAATAGTTGCATCTTCTCAGCTACCGTCTATGTTCTTAGTTTTCCCTGGCAGAGTCCCAGGCTGTTCCACGCACTCTCAGTTGGCAGCCCCCTAATTGTATGTACTGCAGCCCCTGGTGTGTTTGCTTCATAAATGCTTATTTTTTTTTTCAAATCCAAGGATATTAAATGCTTATTATAGAGGGTGTGGGAAGTAGAAAAATATAAGGAGAAAATAAAAAGTGACTCATACCAGAAAAGCATTTTAATATACTTCCTTTATCTTTTTAAAGCATATTCATAAACATTGAACATCATTACTGTTTTGTATTCAAGTTCTTGCACCTTAAATTAAATCACATGATTTTCCTGTGTCATTAAATGTGTTTTAATAGCATAATTTTTAGTTCCAGCATAAAAGTACACTCTGTGGTTGGAGCGTCATTTGTCCAGTTGTTGGGTATTGACTCTGGTTCCCGATTTGCCCACTGATAACCACTGACCAATCAGGACAGGGCGCTGGCTGCCCCATGAGTGTTGCTCCAGGCAAGATTGGGAAGGGCTCCCTCCCCTGTCAGTGTTCATATGTCCAGGCATCAAGGAGGATGGAAGTGCTTTCTCAGCTTCTTTCTGCGTCTCTGATCTCACACCATGTCATTAATCTCACTCTGTCAAGAGGCTATAAATTGCTTCTGAGAATGTTGAAGCTGCCAAAGCCAGTGAACCAGACTGGTTAGGAAAGGAGAGGAGCACCTGGCTGACTTTTGCCAGGGTGTCAGTGGAGACACTAACGCAACACTGTACGAAAATGTGGGGTTTCACATTGAATTCACAGAGCAACCCATGATGGGTCACTTCACACCTGTTGGAACAGCTGTTACGAAAAGAATGCAAACTGACCAGTATTGGGGAAGATGGGGAGAAATTGGCACCCTTGTGAACTGTTGGTGGGAATGTAAAATGGTGCAGCCACTGTGGGAAAACCACCATGGTGGTGCCTCAGAAAGCGGGTGGAGAACTACCATATGATCCAGCAATTCCACTCCTGGGCATATGCCCAAATTGAATTTGGGTATAACTGAAGGCAGGGACTCCAACAGATATTTGTACACCCATGTTCACAGTAGCATTATTTCCTAGAGTCAAAAAGAGGAAAGAACCCAAATTTCTGTGAACAGATGAATGGACAAGCAAAAGGTGGTATATCCACACCATGGAATATTATTCAGCCTGAAAAAGGCACAAAATTCTGACATAGGCTACAATTTGGATGAACCTTGAAGTGAAATAAGCCACATACAGAAGGACTAATACTCTGTGATTCCACTTAGCTGAGGTCCCTAGAGCAGTCACATCCACAAAGACGGAAAGCAGAGGGTGGTCGTCAGGGGCCGGGTTGGGGGGAAATGTGCGATCATTGTTTAATGGGCAGAGTTTCTGTTTGGGAAGATGAGAAAGTTCTGGAGGTGGACGGTGGTGATGGTTGCACAACAGGGTGAATGTGCTTCATTCCACTGAGCTGTACACTTAAAATGGTTAAAACAGTACATTTTGTATGTCTATTTAACACAAAACACATGTACTTCAGAGACCCCAACACCACTGCTGGCCCCCCATCCCAGGCTTGGACCACAGGCCACAGGGGCAATTTGCAAGCTCATAATGCCAGACTCTTGCCCCGTTCGCCACCCTAGGATGTGTTTCCTCCAGTGCCACCTTTGAGACCCTTCAGAGGTTTCCGCCTGCCCTTTGGCTGACATTCTTCCCCGTAAGGGCCTCCCATGACTGCGTCAAGAGCCAGTTTCCTCAGAGCCAAGAGGGAGGGCTGTACAACTGACTGCCTCTCCCTCAGGACCAGACTCAAAGGCCCGCGGGGGCCGGGCCGGGCTGGGAATGGAAGGGAAGGTGTGGCCCCAGTGCCACAGGGCGCCTGGGGACTGGAGTGACAGCCAGGCCCGCAGTAAAGCGGGCAGCCATCCTCGGTTCTTCTGCCACAGGGCAGCAGGCCCCCGTGTGCCTGCTCTTCGAATGCCTTAAGAGAGGCCATAAATCTGAACTCTCATGAGAAATAACCCCTATTTTTAACTGAAAAACATGTGAGCCAGACGATGCATGATGGTGGGCTGTTTTGCCCTTGAACTGCCGGTTTGTGACATCTGTGCTGGAGAGTCACTGGTGTCCCTGCTCGGCCCTCCATCAGCATTGTCCCCAGCGGGCCCCGGGAAGTTGCTGCCACCGTCTTTCTCCGAGAGTCTCAGGGTCAAAGTCGTGAGTTTTCCAGGTGTCCCAGGACACCAACTGACTCCTCAAGGAACAGCCCAGCAGCCCCCTAACAGGCCTGGGCTCTGTGAGCAGGCCTGTACACGGGGGCCCCGTGGGACTCTGGCTCCTTTGGTATTTCTGACTTTTTTTTAAGGGAAGGGAGTGATATATTTTATTTTTATTTATTATTATTTTATTATGTTTTAATACTGAGGCACATATAATAAAATGCACAAATCTGAGCACACAGCTTGATGAATTTTGGTATGTGTATACACTCACGTAACCACCCAGATCAAGATAGTAGACACAGGCACTGGTTTTTTCCCCTCCACCTATTACCTTCAACCCCCACCCCCTCCTCTACTGCAACCACCAGTCTGTTCTTTGTGTCTTTAAGTTTATTTCTGGTTTGTTGGTATTTCTGACTTTAAATGGCTGTTATGTAAAGCGTGAGATCCAGTTTTAATCTGGCCAAAGCTTTCTTGCTGAGCTTGAGAGAATTGAGGCAGCAGCTTCTCAAGGGCAGTGTGGCAGCTCCAGGAAGCTGGGTGACCTTTAATTTTATTAGTATCTAGGAAAGTGCTTGCTTAAAAACCAAGGATGGCACGAGATAGCCTATTCTTGTCTGCAGATGTTTGAAGGAGGAGATGAGACAGAGATACTTGGGGTTTTGATGCTCTGACATCCACTGTTCCCTTCCCTGTAAACATGCCCAAGTTGGTCATTCATGCTCAAGTTGGCCTGACGTATGGGACTGCTAATGGGGTGTGTGGCAGGTGAGGATGGGGGACAGGGGAGTAGATTGGACAAGGGAAGGAGGTCCAAGGGGATGACAATGCCACGCACTAAGGCTTGATATTGGTGACTATTCCCCCATAATGTTTTCTGCCCAGTGCCCCATTTCCAAATACTCATTCTCTGTTAAAAGACAGCAACTGTTTCCACATTATTTGCTTCTACAGGAACTCAGAAGAGATCTCTAATTTTTTTTATGATAAAGGAAAAAATGAGATTGTTTCCTCTGATGAAAGAGTAAACTCAGGCAGTGGCCTGGTAACACTGATGACCTGGTACCCAGTGTTCTTCAAATGCACTGGGGGGCATGTACCGCGTACTCACTGATGGGAGTGGATGGTTGACCTGGTCACATGCAAACGTCCCTCAGCACCCAGGGCTCTGAGGGTGCTGCACATTCACCAGCGCTGCTGTGTGCAGGACTGCAAACTGAGGAAAAACTCAAAATGAGCCCAAAACCCTTTTTTTTTGCACAAAAGAAAGAGGATAAGCAATTCAGGAAATGAGAGCCACAAGCAGAACTCAGCATCCACAGCACACTAAGAACGAAGTGACGAAGCCCTGTGCCTTCCAGGAGCTCAACCTGCAGCGGCCCCAGCACAGAGCCTGCTCGAGCCTGGGGTGGGAGCCCCCAGCCCGGAGCGGACGAGGACGGCTCTCAGCACAGGGTGGGACTGGGGCTCTCAGCCTCTTATCCAGGCCCGCCGGTGGTCACGGGGAAGCTGGGCACTGGCCAGAATGCTGCTGTTCTTGTTTCTGGCCTGGCAGGTGGCCCGGGAGGTCTGGCTCTTTAGCCTGCAAGTTGGAGCAAAGGCTATGTGAAGTTAGGGGCCTTTCTGAGGACTTCCTCCCCTGCCCGGTCCCATGTGCAGACATCAGCGTCCAACCTTCAGTATTTCTCAGGAGACAGGTCCCTCCCTCCTTAGGGAAAGGGATTATTACATCAGTGGACTTTCACATTTGAAAATTTATTTTGCAGTGAGCCTTTTTCAAATGAAAAGCAGATAAAAAGCAGGCTATTGGGCTCGAATGTGGCATAAATCTGAACCCCGTTTGCCCACCAGACCTCTGACCCCTCAGTTGCTTTGAGTCCTCTGTGGCCCTGACATTCTCTCAGCTCCTACATCCAACATGTCAGCAAATCCTCTTCCCTCTACCTCCCCAGTCTGCCCAGAGTCTTGTCCCTCCTCACCCCCCACTGTTCATCTCATATGCAATTGTGAGGATTCATGTCACTGTAAGTACAGCACTCAGAATGTGGCACACAGTAGGCACACAGTAGGCACGCAGTAGGCACTGCAGAGTGTGTGTCATTATGCCACCTGAGCCCCTGGGGCCTTGGCTGGGAATGAGGAGAGGGCTCCAGACATGGAACTGGCTCAGACTGCCACCCATGTGTCTGAAACACCCTAGGAGCAGCCTCGGCCCTCTCTCATGTGCTCACCATGTGGGCAGGGCAGCCATTCTTACTCTTCTTCTAGAGGGAGAAGCTTCTCTGGCATCACCAGCAGGACTTGGCTTTACACTTAGCTTCTCTCCTCTCTCTGCATCCCCCTCGTCCTCTGCCCCTGGCCTCCATGGAAGTGTGGCCATCCCTGAGGGCTTGCCTGGTGAAATATCATAGAAAGAAATGCAGGAGGCAAATGCCAGAAGCTGTTTCCTGACGGTCTGGCCAGTGACATGCTACATACACGTCAGGGCCTTACTCCACCAGCAGCCGCTCTGAGGACTTGGGGGACACTGGGGATCAGTAAGCAGCTGTGTTCCAACCTCAGGAAGCCCCTTTCCATCTGCTGCTGCCCTTCGCAGCTCCCGGTGCTCCTGGACCACAGGTGGGCTCGGCAGAAATCACGTGATGAAAGAAGGCAGAGTTCAGGAGACTTCAGCCCGAGTTATAGCTGCTGAGCCCGGTGGAGCCCAGGACTGGGCCCTGCAGCTGTCTGTCTATTTATGTGGAAAGGAGGGCATTTGATTATATAGTCAGAGCTTTTTCCAGTGAGAGAGCCTACATTTCCAGCTCTTGACAAGAAAAGACTGAGAGAGAAGGGAAAAAGAGAAGAGAAATAGAAGTCAAACACTTTGTTCACTTTTTTTTCTTTCTTTTAATAATTTCATATTTGCTAATCTGTTGTTCTTGATTGTGGGAGTAATTCAAAGTCCCAAGTATGCAAAAACCAGTTGGAACTGTTTTAAAAGGGCAGCCAAACAGGCATTTCTCTTCCAAATAACAAGTTTGATTCCACTGTTGGATTCTTAAAAAATTTTGTTTATCTTCACTAATTATTTAACTTTGATTTTAATGCTTTCTCCCTGAATATTCCTAAATAGGTCAAAAGAACAGAGAAATAAGATGATCCAAAAGCATTAGTCATATAGCATGATAAGCTCTAGTGATGAGAGCCCTGGCCGGAGGAGGTGGATACCTCATTCTGCTTCGGGCTGCTGTGCAGTGCGGCTCTGGGAGCCATGTACCTCTCTGGGCCTATTTCTTCCTCTGTCAAATTAAATTGAATTTTTTGAAGTGGAACATTATGGTTTTTAGGATGTTCACATTCTGTATCCTTTTTCTTCTGGTTACAGGGTTCTGGGTTTCCCTCAGAGAGCCATCTTTTTTCTACAATTGTATAAGTCAGATGGGGTCCACCATGGATTTGGGGATCTCCTCTCTGGGCGGTGGGAGTGGGAAACATGCTCTCATAGGGCTGGGACTTCTAGAAATAAAATGTTTATATTTTAAAGTAACAGTGGCCAACATAGAAAAGTATAGCTTGTTCTCTAGGTTAGCTAGCTATTGCTATGGAACAGATTACCCAAACGCAGCAGCTCCCGTCGGCACACGTACAGCCTCAGAGCTGCTGTGGGTCAGGAGGTTGTGTGTGGCTTAGCCGGGTCCTTGCCTGCAGTATCTCACCAAGTGTCACAGGATCAGCCAGGTCTATAGGATCATCTCTGTTGGAGAAAGGTCAGCTCCCAAGGTCGTTGGCAGAACTCATTTATTTCTTGTCACAGGACTAAGCCTTCAGCTTCTTGCTGGAAGTTGCTCTCAGCAACCGGAGGTCACTCATGGCTCTTTGCCACATGGATGGCTCCAGCATGTCTGCTGGTAAAACGGAGTCTTGTGAATATGGAAGCCTAACCGTGGAGGGACATCCCATCACCTCTGCCACATTCTCTTGGTTACCAGCAAGTTACAGGTTGGCCCACATTCAAAGGGAGGAGACTGCACAAAAGTGTGAACCCCAGGCTCTGGGCTTCCTTGGGGGTCTCCTAGGGTCATCCACCATGTTCTCCACTACAGCGTCTATGTGGAAGGACTGACTTGACCTTGAGCAAATATTTAATGCCTTCCCCATCCCACTGGTGAATCCCTCAAAGTCTGGGACCAATACTGCCCTTGTATATACTATGCAATGGTCTCATCTTGAGCTCCTTTTGATTTTTTTTTAGTAATAAGCCTGTGACAAGGTCCACAGAATTCCGAGATAAATCTGCCATTCATAGAATTCCACTCAGTAGTGAGCATCGCTGTATTCAGGTTCCAGGTCCTTTGCTACCATTTTGACCCTTATTGGGTGGGCTTCCTCCTGGGCAAAGCTGTAACCAGGAGACAAGCTGCTGGCTGGTGTTAGTGGGGGACACACCCCTGCATTTTGACTTTATCCACTTGTGGGGTCCTCCCCTTGCTGGGATGCTGCTCCAGGGGAGAGCTTTTGTCAACAGGAGACCCTGACTCTCAGGTCACAGAGTGGTAATATATTCAGCAGCCCGGAGTTCTCATCTTTAAGTTCCCAGGCCTTCATGCCTTCTGTAAGCACTGAACATCTCTAGGCTTTTGTTTTTTTTTCTTTTGAGGGAACTTTCAACGTCTGCTCTTCTTTTCTCTAATTAAACCAGGGTAAAGGACACCATCAGGACTGGGGAGAAGAGGGAACGGTTGGAAGACTGTTTGCACCCAGAAACGTTGGGGAGAAATCAAAACAAACTCACTTCTGCTTCATGGAGCATCTCAGGACCATCGGACCACTTGAAGAAATAAACAAATACCCCATCAAATAGAACATCTGGAAAGCTGAAGGTTAGTGGTCATTTTTCAGTTGGGAAAGTAAGAAAGTGGATGGTCACTTCTGAGAACTGCAGTGTTATTTTTTCAGCAGTTTTAGTATACCCTCCCTTTCCCAGCTTTTCTTTCAAATGGCTACTTTGACTTTTTAAAAATACCATTTTAATTTTAGAACGGTTTTATATTTACAATTTGTGAAGCTAGTACCGAGAGATTCCATATACACTACTTCCTTAGCTTTTTGTTCAAAACTTCCCAGCGCCCAGTTGCCAGGCTCCCACGTATCACCATGCCCCTGGAGTGTGAGAAGATGAGAGACCACTTCTTCTGTTTTTAGTGCATAACTGGCTTACAGTTTTCAAAGAAGAGAGATTGGAAATGATGAAAGAGGGAAGAACAAGGGAAAGAGTAGGTGCAATTAATTCTTATTTGTTTTTATTTTAATGGTTAATTTCTGTCTCCCTGACTGCAAATCATATAGAAACTGCCAGCAAGTGTCCAGTTGGATGACCCAGTGCTGGGAACACCAACAGTCCCTGTTCCTACTGGAGAACCCTTCTCCCTACCTGTGGGAGTGGCTACCTGAGGTCATGCAGTTTGCTCTCAGCTTAATTCAGGTGCTGGTTTAGGGAACAAACTGCAAATAGTGGATACATTTTCTGCAGTTTCCCTTCATTTACATTCTCCAGGAAGCCCAGAATATCCTCTGCTGCAACTTGTATAGTGGCTGTTCTAGGATCATTTAAACTAAAGTGGATATGCTGACCTCTGGGAAGAGAATGCAGGCTTATCCTTGTTCTGGGAAGGAAAGAGGTAAATGTAGTCTCTTCAGGATGGACTGGACCTGAAGGCCATTTTTTTTTTTTTTTTTAGAGGGCATCTCTCATATTTATTGATCAAATGGTTGTTAACAACAATAAAAGGAAATGTAAAGTTGGTAAGTGAAAGAGAAGCCATATTGTTTGCAAAGGTTAGCTTTTTACTTCTTTGCAGATTTATGCCTTGTGGCTTCTATTGAAGGCCATTTTTTAAACTTCTCATCATACTTCAAATTCCACTACTGCAATCAAGCAACATGGTATTAGCATAAAGATTGATGCACAGATCAATGGAACATAATATAGAGGCCAGAAATAAACCCACACCATGTAAAGGCAACTGATCTTTGACAAAGGTGCAGAGGCCATGCAATGGGGAAAGAATAGTCTTTTCAACAAAAGGTGTGGGAGCAATGGCAAATACACATGTGAAAAAATTAATGTGGATCCATAACTTGAACTGTATTTAAAAATTAGCTGAAATTAGATCATAGACCTAAATGTAAAACCTAAAATTATAAAACTTTGGGATGAAAGCATAGGAGAAAATCTGTTACCACAAGTTGAGAAAAGAATTCTTAGATACAATACCAGAAGAACAATCCATAAAATAACAAAATGACAAATTGCATTTCATAAAATTAAAAACTTTGCTTTTCGAAAGATTCTGTTAAGAAAATGAAAAGATAGGTAGGGCTAGGAAAAAATAGAAAAGACAGGGAGGGATACGAAAAGCCATAGACAGGGAAGAAATCTTTGCAAAAGCCTGTGTCTGAGAAGAACTTGCATCCAGAATATAAAAACAAGTACCAAAATCAGCAACAAACAATTTAGTTTAAAGGTGGGCAGAAGCTTTGAACAGGTACTTCACCAAGGAAGATATAAGGATGGTAAATAAGCATGTGAGAAGATGCTCAACATCATTAGACATTAGGGAAATGCAAATTAAAACCACAATGAAGTAACACTACACACTTGTTAGAAGGGCTGAAATTCAAAAGACTAACCATACCAGGTGACAGTGAAGATGTGGCAAAAGTGGAATTCTCAGACACTGGTGTAATGTAAAATGGTGAAACCATTTTTTAAAATAGTTTACTAGTATCTGCGAAGGTTGGACATAAACCTACTACATGAACCATCCATTCCACTCCTAGGTATTTACCTAGGCAAAAAGAAGATGTATGTCCAAAGACATGTACACAGATATTCATAGCAGACCACCCAAAGATCCATCAATAGGTGAATAAATAAATAAGCAATGGTACAGGAGACTATTACTTAGCTATAAAGGAATGAGCTAATGATAGATGTAACAACATTGATAAATCTCAGAATAATTACTCTGAGTGAAAGAATTCAGACAAAAAGGAGTACATACTATATGCTTCCGCTTATATTAAAGTCTAGAAAATGCAAACTAATCTATAGTGACAGAAAACAGATCAGTGGTTGCTTTGGAAAATCAGAGAGGGAGGAATTCCACAGAGAAGGCACAAGGAACCTTCTGGAAGGGATGGATATTTTTCAGTATGTTGACTCAGCTGATGGTTTCTCAGGTGTGTACATATACCAAAACTTATCACATTATCTGCTTTTAACTGACAGCTTATGTATGTCAGCATGCAATTTATTGCATGCCAATGATACCTCAATAAAGCTATTTAAATTTTTTAAAATTCCTCTGCTGAACAACTGCCAAGAGCTTTTCAGCAAAGCTCCCTTTATCAAAATCTGAGATAACGCAGTGCCAAAAGATGCAGACTAAAAGGAGTCACTGGCCTGGAATGAGAGGAGGGTCTCGCGCCTCGTGAGCTTTCTGGGGAGGGCTCAGAGGGGCTGGGGGAGGGGCGGAGGAGGAGCCCAGTCCCGGGCGGTGAGGCGGCAGCTGTGCGCAGTTCGCTCCCTAATAGCCAAGGCTGCGTGGCACGGGAAGTGCCCTGTGACTTTCCACTGGTCAGATCCGGATCTGACTTCTGGCACCAGCACGCACGGGCCTTTGCCTTTGCAGTCGTTCCCGGTCAGCGCGGGGGGGATCACTGGCCCTGGGGGCTGTGGGGAGGATTAATGGACTAATAGGGAAGAAGAGCAGGTGTTCGCCTGCGCTCATTTCCTTCCCTCCCTCCTTTGCCTCAAGTCTACCAAGTCAGAGATTAAGACGTAAAAATTTCTACTTCGAGCCATCAACCCCCTGGAGAGTAGAAATCAGTCCATTTGGCCGGTGCTTCTCCTCTGAGGGACTTCTCAGTTGCAGAGGGTTATTTGGGTTGTGGCAGGGTGAGGGCTGGGTCTCCCCCTGGCAGGGTCTGTCCAGATGTCTTCACTGGCTTCTGGGGCATGAGCCATACGGCTCAGAGTCAAGTCAGACTCACGTGACCTCAGCTGTCCTGTGCTTCCTCTGCGGCCCCTTTAGGGAAGCAACTGGCACAGAAGTTAGAGACATGCACCTGGAGACTGCTGTGAAACTTCGTTTCACATTGGAAAATAATGGTGATTCAAATAATTTAAGTCCTAGGGTGGCTGTGAAAATGAAATGCGTCAGAACTTAAAGCAGTGGCTGGAACTTGGGGAGCCTTCAACAAATGACAGTTATTTTGTCATGCTGGGATGTGGGGGGTCCTGTCTTTTCTTTTGCCTGGGCTCTCAGCCCCTTATGGCTCCACCAGGAAAGGTGGACCTGGGCCCCTCTATTCTTTTCTTCCCCTAACAATCTGGGGGTCCTGAGGGATGGAGGGGGCAGGGCCCCATTGTACTGACTTAAGGTCCCCTCTCCAGAGAGGCGCCGTGATGGGAACCGTTATCTAGTCCCGGGCATGAAGAGTAAGGGCAGAGGAACTTGCTACGACTCATCATGCACATTTCCAAAGCATACGTTCAAAAAAATACCCCCCACCCCAGGCTCTCAAATCTCAAAGCCAAGGCTGAGTCCGTTGCTGTCTGCATTCTGCTTAACGTAGAGCATCAGTGGGAGCCACATGTGTGGGTACCCATGACTGAATGTAGGATGCGCCCGCATACGGGGACCTGCAGGAGCACCCTTTGTCCACATCTCCAAATGTCAGCTTCTGCCTGGTTCTCTGAGGTCTAAGGGGAGGTGCCTGGTGCACAGGGGAAGTTAAAGCCTCCTGTAGAAACCACCCTGGGCTCCTGACATCCATAAGTATTGCAGCTGGGGGGCTGCATTAGACAGATCCAAGCAGGAGGCCAGACCTGCTGAGTCAGAACCTCTGGCAGCGTGGGCTCCGAAGGTGGGCATTAGCGGTTACCTAATACCCTTTGCATAGCTCAGGGCTCCACAGAAAGGGGTGAGGATGACCCAGGGTAGAATCAGCTCCACTTCTTCTGGGGACACATGATGTGTCCTAAAGTAGCTTAATGGAGAGGCTAATCATGTCTGGAAGAAAATTGAAGCTGAAAAAATATGTATCACAGAGCAGTGTCATCCTGCCACCTTGTGGTTATATCATTCTGTGGCTTCTTCTGGTTACCGTGGCCCGGAACCCCGCTGCTTATGGAAGCACTAACTTTCTTGGAAAGGCAGAGTGTTTACTTTGACACAGTATCTTATTAGCCACCATTACACTCTCTAGGAAAAATTGATTATTGTAAGTAAAATCTATCATTAAGATCAATCTTTGAGGCATACAATACTTAAAATACTCATTCAACAAACATTCATCTTCCTATATTCAAGGAACCATGTTAGGCTGTGGGGAAAAATATAACTATAGTCTCTGTCCTCAATGAGCCTAACATATACCAGAGATTAAGATATTTTACGTAAATATCTATATTACAAGACAAAAAAGGTGTATGCCATATGAGGGGCTCTAAATAAATGGGGAAAGAAGTTGATGTCATTGTGGGAAATTGGGACAGATCTAATATGATCATTGGAGCCCAAGAGCCACCAAACATCTCTGAGTAAAGGGGAGACATAAAGGGGTCAGTGCGGGAGAAAGGCGGCTGGATTAGCAGGGGAGAGCAGTGATCCACACATTTTTTTGATGGTGCACTAGTGACAATTTTCTAAAAAGTGAGCATGCATACCACTAAAAATATTTTACTTATAAATAATAAGCATTTACAGGTCTAGCATGTACATTAGAAGGCATATATTAAGAAGAACAGACTAAATAATAGAGAAGCCCTAGTACTTCCCATCGGATTGTTAGGCCCACCCCACTCGGGACGCCGCTGGTGCAGGCCAGCAGGGGCAGGAAGACGGAGCCCGGAGAATCAGAGCGCTTGGGCATTAGGGCAGTGCAGGCAGGAGGCGCGATTTTACCAAAGTAAGGTGAAAGGGACTGTGAGGATGCAGACAGAGTTTGCAGAAGCTAGAGAATTGACAGGAGTTTAGGGAGAAAGAGCTGTTAAGAGCAATTCTAAGTTGTTTTGTTTTTATGTCGTATGGTGTTGGGAAGATGGTGAATTACTTAACAGAAAGAGAAAACGGAAGATAAGGCGGGTTTCAGGAGAAGGAAATGAGCTTGCTTTGTATACATTGAGTTCTAAGTACCAGTGAAATTTGTTTAGCTGACATGGGAACCTAGAATGAAGTTCTCTCAAGTCAGAATGGAGTTGTGTCATCTGACTCAGAGGTAATGGTTCTCTGGGGTAGGTGGGAAGGTGCCCAGGGAAAGCCTGCGGAACAGAAGAAAACAGAGCCAAGGACAGACCCCAAGGACGCCAACATCAGGGAGCGGTCTTAGCACAGGTGCCTCGGGAAGCCGACTCCGAGATGGAGAAATGCCAGCAGGTGTGGTGAAGGCGTGCTCGGGGCTCAGCACCTGTCGGGGAGTGAGAATGCAGAAACGGGTGGAGGCAGAAGGCGAACTGCGCTGTGGTTTTATGTGTTGATGGCAGGGCAGCTGTGAAAGTGGGATGGCCCTTGGGGAAGAGTCCGGCCCTGTGCTGGACTGGTTCCTCCCGGCGCGTGGGAGGGACTGCAT
The DNA here is from genome assembly GCF_040802235.1 of Manis javanica. NCBI lineage: Eukaryota > Metazoa > Chordata > Mammalia > Pholidota > Manidae > Manis > Manis javanica. The sequence goes on from NC_133168.1 coordinate 73,869,585, forward strand.
TCCTCTCCTGCCATCTCCTCCTTCAGTGATCTTGAAATTGGCTACAGTGGAAGTATTGACACAATGGAAGTTGCCCAACATTACAAACCCGGGCTTTTTTTCCTAGAGAATTCGTTGTTAAGTATTTACTAGGATACACATGTATGTTGCTAATGAGGTAAGGGGATCTTTGCATCAGCTAGTCGTCGGAGGAAGGCTGCCCTGGAGAGGGTGTGTTCCCTCGGGTGGAGTAGCTCCTTTCCGCTGAGGACCACACCTGGAAAAGAACACAGTGTCAGCCTTTTGCAGAAAACATCCCCTGCATCTGGCAAAATTAATGTCTTGAATGTGAGGAGGGAGTGTGGACAGCGTACCATCATCCACCACAGCCTGCATTTTGTGCAACTGCTTCGTTTAGTAATTTCACCTCATCTGGAAACAGCTCCTGCAAGATTCTGGCTAGTCTCTTTTCCTGGGGAAACTTGCCAAAGTATGACTGGTCTCCTTTGCTGCAGTTAGTCTTGAGGACACATGGTATTCATTATCTCCCTCCTTTCCTGTCCATCCTAGAGCCTCCTCCCACTCAGCCAGCCCCTCTGCTGGTCTGGCTAGCTTACCTGGTAGGATGACCCAGATGCTCATCTCCAGGGGTTGGAAATCCTGGACATCACACCCTGCTCAGGCTATAGCTGTTGTATGGTCTCTAGTTACCATCAGAATTGGGCAAAGGAATACCAAGAAACACCCTCATGGACCACCAGTGTGCAGATCTATTCTATATCCCCCTGTGGAAGGGCAGATCCTCTTGATGATCAGGGTCAATTACCGCTGCTGCTATGGTGAGTCCTTTTCTTGCCATCTCATTTCTTGGCACAAGGAGACTTGGCGGGCACTGTGGTCCTGACAGAAGCATTCCTTCCCTGGCTTCCAAGGCATCTTACTCCACAGATTCAGGATCCTTCTGGGGTCCTTTCATCCAGCTTTTACCAAGGGTGCTCCCCGTGCAGCGTTCTTCAGGTCACTAGAAAATGAATCTGGTTTCCTGTTTGCTGGGAGATGAACCATTAACCTATGTTTTGGCCTCAGAACAGGAATAGCTATGCTCTCTTTAAAGCATGCCCTCTAAGTGCTGTTTGTGGTGAGTGGAGATTCTCCTTTCTCACTGAGAAGAGGAGCAGGAAGAAATGTGATTCCATTTTCCCCAACAGGCCTGGTAGTGAGAACTGGACCAAGTCCAGAATTAACATAATATGCTTGTCAACATTAGGGATCCTGTCTATTGTGTAATGCTTCCTTTCCATTAGTGAGTAAAGCATGTTCTTGTAAGTAAACTATAGCACGGGCAGTCTGGCATTTCCATCATCAGCCTTCCCCGCTCATCATACCCCTACCCTGTTTTAGACTTTCTAGGCCCAATTTTTAGATAATTCAAGATGTCTCTATCTCAGGAGTATGAAATCCTCAAAATGAAATTAATTTTAGGTCACTTAAAATGCCACAGCGTGCAATTAATAAGGTGGAGAAGGGTAGAGAGGGGAGAGGTTATTTGAATAAATAAAAGAAAGATGTCACATTCCCAAAATATTGGGAATGATAGTAATAGGCTGAGTCTACCCTTTCATTGCTCTGGGGAGGGTAGTGTTATTGCCTCTCTAACGAAGCTACTGATTCTTTGATGCTTCTAATATCCATGGTGTTTACCTCAGCTGGGGAAAGAGAGAATTGGAGATAGTGAATGGTGGATTGAATCACTTGATCCTTGCCAGAGAAAAACTCACTGAGCGCTTTCTGGATTGACTTGATTTTCAGCTTTATAATGAACAGGCTACAACAGATTATTGTACTGTATGGTCCAACTCTTCTTGTTTGGCCATTTTACCAAATGCCTTATATAAAAGCTTCCTCCTGACATTTATCCCTCTTTTCTCTCTGTGCTCAGAAAAAACAAAAATACTCACTCATCAGAATGTTATTTTCCCATTCATTTATTTATAAACTATTTCATTGAATTCTTCTTATATACCCAGCATTACCTTGGTCACTTAGAGGCCACAATAATGGATGTATTACTGGTTTAAAGGGGTTATGATTCCAATTTGTACAACACAAGGGTACCTTGCCTTATCCAGAATAGTTATGTTGAAAAACCTCTCCAACTCCATTCTGTAGGTGCCTGGTCTTTTTTACTATTATTATTATTAACAACAAGTTTATTGAGATATAACATACATATCATACAATTTATCTATTTAAAGGGTACAGTTCAGCGGGTTTCTATTTAGTATATTCACAGATATGTGCAATCATCACCATAGTCAATTTTAGAAAACCTTCATCACCTCAAAAAGGAACTCCATACCATTAGCTACTGTTTCCCCCCACCATTGCCCTCCCCACCCCTAGGCAACCACTAATCTATTTTCTTTATAGATTTCCCTTTTCTGGACATTTTATACAAATGGCATTGTATAATATGTGGCCTTTGGGTCTGGCATCTTTCACTTAGCATAATGTTTTCAAGGTTCATCCATATTGTAGCATGTACCAGCACTTCATTTGTTTTTATGGCTGCATAATATTCCACCATATGGATGAACCACCTTTTATTTACCCATTTGTTAGTTGTTGGATACTTGGGTTGTTTCCACCCTTTGACTATTAGGAGTAATGCTGCTAGAAGCACAAGTTTCATGTGGACAGTTGTTTTCATTTCTCTTGGGTAGATACCTGGAAGTGAAATTGCTGGGTCATATGGTAATCATTTGAGAAACTGCCAGATGCTTTCCAAACTGGCTGCACCATTTTACATTCCTACCAGGAAGTGTATGAGGGTTCTAGTTTCTCCATATCCTTGTCAACAATTGCTATTGTCTCACTTTTTGATTTTAGCCATCCTAGTGAGCATGAAGTAATATCTTTCATGGTTTTGTTTTGCATTTCCCTAATGACTAATGATGTTGAGCATTTTTTCATGTGCTTCTTGGCCATTTGTGTATCTTCCTTGAAGAAATGTCTATTTGGATCCTCTCCCCATTTTAAGTCAGGTTATTTGTCTTTTCATCATTGAATTGTAAGAAGGTTCCCAGTCTTTAAGAGAACTATTATTTAAAGCAGCATATCCCAGGCTGGAGTCACATGGTCTTTAGGAATTTCCAAGTATGTATCATGTTATTTAAAAACTTCCAAAAAGTGTACACATACCAATCATGAAGTCTCACAGCGTATTTAAACTCTTGGATTCTCTCCCTTCAATCAAAAATTATAACAACCCAGAGTGGTCATGTGAGTTACATCAGGCTCATTGGGAGCTGGTGGCATGGAATTTTCCAGACTGAGATTGAGGGCCTCCACACAGTGGGCAGAGCCATGCCTCAGGCAGCCACGGTTCCTGAGCTGTAAATATCCAGCATGCACTCAGCCTCAGATAAGCATATAAAGTGACATGCCAAATCTCAGCAGCATTTATAATCATTTATTAATTCAACAAGCAGTACACATTTTCTTGGTGGTAAACTATGAGAATCATCTGTAAGGCAAATGACATCATTTATCTCTTCTGTACACATGTACTTGATTTGAAAAGAGACTGTGTGCACTATAGTTATTCTACAGCATTCTTCAAGTTAAAGATAATCCACTCTATTTTCTCATACTTTGTTACTCTATAGCCGGTTCTCCCCAGGGTTCCCTTTAGTAAATCTGCAATGTGCATGAAGTATGGGTTATAATTTGGACACATCATTCTATTTAGAATTTCACCAGTGGAGGAGAAGGCTAGGATTATCAAAGTTTTGCTAGGCCCTATTCACATTGATAGGCTCTAACATCCTCCATAAACCCAAACCCTTCCTTCTCTAAATCATGCATACTATTTCTTTTTCTAATAAGGAAAAAGTTTGAAGCTGTAGTAAATGTTGTATGTCTAGATTTTTTTTTCTTCTAGTATGCATGTGTCTTACCCACTACCATCTCTTGACCACAGCATTGGTGTTCTCTCCCATGTGGTCACAGTTCATTCCTTCTGCAAAAACCTCTAAATCCACTAAGCAGTGTCAGTCATTTCTAGCCCTGAACTTCCAGTGCACTTTCTGAAGTCGTTAATTATGGCCTTTGGTGAATTTGTTTGCTTCTCTATCCATTTATTCAACAACTATTTGGCAGTTGCTTAAATCTGCCGTGCTGGGATGGAGGTGCCACTGTGAGCAAAATCCCGCCCTCGTGGAGTTTACAGTCGGGTGGGGGTAGGGGGGACTCAAAAGTGTGAAATGCTATGAAGTGAAAAAGAAAAGAGTACTGAGATAGATAATAAGATGTGGAGAGACCAGCTCTTTAGGTCAGTTGCAGCTGGCCTCTCCAAACTTGAGTAGGTGCTGGTTTCCTCTGCTGGTGTGAAGAAACTGTGTGCACAGAAGCCATGAGGCAGGCAAGAACTTGGCAAGCGTGCTGTTCACAAAGGGGGCCAGTGGGACCAAAGCTTTGTCGGAGCCGGGAGATGGGCGAGAGGAGGAATGGATTCATGGTCTTGCAGGTCACAGGCCAGAGTTTAGATTAATTTACAAGTGCAATAGCAAACTATTCTATTATTCTAGCAGGAGATTGCCATGACCCCAGAGAAGTCATACATCTCTCCATCTGCAAACTCGGGTATACAGAAATGTCCACCTCTCTAAAACTGAATTCAACTTAGCTGACAATTTTCCATTTTTCCTGAAGGAGAAGAACTTCCTCTTGGCATCATTCAGCTGCCTCCAGTTTACAACAGTCTCTTTCGGAAAACCACTAAGTTAACCGGGGATTGTGTCCAACCTCTTTGCCTTCTCCTCTCCCCTAGGAGGTGTTGGGGTTTGGGGGGGGCTCCCATACTGTCCCACTGAGGGGAGGTGCTGTGTGGTCCTTGGCCACCTTGTCCATGCGGACTTCCAAGGAGGCGCCCTGTCCTGCCAGAGCCCCCGCCCTGGGCTGCCTTTGTTGACCTCTGTTCCCATCAGGAGAGCCCCTGGGGACCCCTCTCTGTATGGGCTGTTTCCCTGCTGCCTCACTCCCACGGGAAGTGTAGGGGAGGTAAAATTGTCCTTCTACCTTTCTAGGCTCCTTGGCATAAGACAGATTCACAGCAGAAAGGTAAGTTTAATTACACGTGTATGGGAGCCCTATAAAAATATGAGACCCAAGAGCAAGTGAGTTGAGGTTTATATGCCACCCTGAGCTAAGGAACGGGGACAGGCCCTGGGCTTCCCCTGGGAGGAGAGCAGGTCACAGGATGAGAGCGGATGTTTAGTGGGTAGATGTTTTGTGGCTGTACAGATAGTCCCTTCAGATAACAGTTATCTCCGGTAAAGGTGCTCTCTCTGAGCCAGACCCCCTAGCTAAGCTTTTTAAGGCAGGTAAGGGAGAGGTCAAAGTTTCTGCGTCTGCTGGGCCTTGATTGCCTTCCGCTGAAAATAATCCACATGCCAAGTGGGGTCACGTACTCTGCTGTGCTTCAGAAGCTTCTCTGGAGCCCACCTGCCTGAGCACCTCAGCATTGCTCCCAGACCCCTCAGGAGCCCTGTGGGCACAGATGTGGTCTCGGGGGGCTGCAGCCTCAAGGCCTTTGCCCTCAGAGCCAGGCATTGCCCAGCTCACCTGGGGTTCCCAGCCACGCCTGTGCTCGCCCCCCACCCTAGGAGTCAGCCCAGGAGGCGGGGTGCTGTGCCGCTTCCCAGGGACCCTGGCATCTCACCTCTTAACGACTGTCAACTTCCCTTTCCTCACCTGCAGTTTGAGCTCTGCCTTTCGGGTAGGAAATGATTCTTGGGTGCTTCTGTGTGATTTCCAGTCCCAGGAAGTGTAACACAGTCAGGATTAAAAACCGGTTCCATCTAAGATCAACTTGGTCAAAAGTGAGATTCCCCTGCCTCTGGCCCCACCCTGCTCTCAGGCTGTTCACCCTAGGAGCACCTCTGTTTCCCACTCTAGGGATCTGAGGAGTGTCCTGAGCCCTCAGACAATGGATTGGGAGTTCTTGAGGCACAGGCATGAGTCAACTAAAACCATCTAGTTGGCAGGCAGCAGGCTGGTGATCCTGGACATAGGGCAGCCAGAGGCTGGTCCCCAAGGGCACAGACTCCAGGCTGCCTGAGGCCCTCTCTCCCTTCTCTGCTTCCTCAGCTCCGGGCATATTTTATGTAAGCACTGGGAGCCACACACATGCTCTGTATATCCGCATCTGCATCTTCATGTCTGGCCCTGAGGCTGGTGGTTCCTCTGCCTAGTGGCCAAGTATCTGCCCATTTTGTTCCTGTCTGAAGTGGGTGACGCAGGTGGAAGGGGTGGAGGCCAGACCCGAGTTACAAGCTAAGCACTTTCCGGTGGGGGTGGGGTGGAGCGCTGAGAGGGAAATGCACCGGCGAGCGCTTTGAAATCTGAGTCCAGAGTGTTCTAAACATTCTAAAACTTCCCAGGGGCTGCTGCGTTGCAGCAGAGGACAGAGGAAGGCCAGGAGCTGGAGCTGAGGGCAGAGGGGCCTGGGAGCAGCCCTGGGAACGGGATAGGACCAACACGAGGCTGTTTTGTATTTGCACACCCTGCTCTACTACATGTCTCTAAATTATTTCATTATTTCAAGGCAGCAGAGGACAGAGGAAGGCCAGGAGCTGGAGCTGAGGGCAGAGGGGCCTGGGAGCAGCCCTGGGAACGGGATAGGACCAACACGAGGCTGTTTTGTATTTGCACACCCTGCTCTACTACATGTCTCTAAATTATTTCATTATTTCAAGGACACTTGGAGACTAGTTTTGCATATCTGAGGGATTCATAAATTCTCTTTCAGTCCATTAAAACTGCAACTTTCAGGGTCATCTTGATTACAGTCTTGTTTTGCTAAGGACTAGCCCTTCCATATACATTTTCAGCAACAGCAACAAGCAGCCAAGGAAAAGCAGATGTCTTTTGTAAACACACGTAGGGTCTATTTTGTCTCCTGAATAGTCGTCTCCCAAGAGGATACCTCCAGGAAGGATCCTGTTTGCAAGTGGTCAGATAGTGAAGGAAGTCTGCGTAGTTAAAGGGGAATGTGCATTTGCTGTTCATTCCAGACCCCCTGGTAAAAGGTCTGATTTCTCTCTGTAGCCTAAAGCCAGCAAGTTCCCGAGTTTGTGAAAATCTGTGTCTGGTGAGTCTTGGCAGAGCCCACACAAGCTGTCTCCCTCATCTAGCAAAAAGGCAAGATTTGCTGGGGGGTCGCCAAGGTCAACTGGGTGCTCGTGTGCCTCCTGCAGAGATTTTCTGTCTTTTCAGTGGCAAATCTGCTCCTGCCATGTGAACAATCACGGCATCTGCACTGGGTCCCCAGGACAGCAAAACATGAGGCAATAGTTAGCCCACCCCGCCCAGCCTTTTCCAACTCCTGTAATCATGACCCTGATAACTTACTCTTGGGAGATAGAAAATCATTGTAAGAACTGCTCAGAGGAGCTATTTCACCAAACTCTAGAATTGTTTAAAAGTAAAGCATAGCATTCAAGAGAGAAAATCAAACGTGGAGCAAAGGACAGTTTGAAACAGCTGGTTGGCAGGCACCATTTTCTGGAGTAGCAGACTTACAGCTGACACTTTTCTGAGACTAAAAGGAACATGATTCTCCCGTGAGGGTTTGGGGCCCTGGAGTAGGGAGACATTGGTCTCATTTTGTAACTGTCATTTTAAACAGGAGCTGTGGTCAGGTCTCAAATAGATTCATCAGAAAAATGTCCTCTAAAGTCAAAGGCATCCTTGCCACCGCTCACATGGCTTCCTAACAGGGATAATGAAGTCTGTGAAGTGACTTAGGCACGTGTGGTGAGGTGATGTCACACAGGGCATTTGGAAAGTTAGCACAGAAGTGTCTAGATCCGGAGTTCTGAATCCTTCTAGTCTCAGGATCCCTTTGTACTCTTAAAAATTATTGAGTCCTCAATTTTTTAAAAATGTGGGTTATATTTATTGATATTTACCATATTCAAACTAAAACTGACAAGTTGTTCAAGTACAGGAGTACCAAAATCCTCAAGCCATTAGCTGACAGAGGCGACATCACCACACCTCAGGTAGCCTCCGGAAAGGCTAAGCATGTCTTGTTATAATAAAAATAGCTTTGACCTCACAGACACCTTGAAAAGGTGTCAGGGCCCCTCAGGGGTCCCCAGACCACACTTAGAGAATACTGACAGAGAGAAACGTAAATGGCTCCTGGGTCTCTGTGGTACGCCACTGAAGAACTGAATCCTGCACACAGGGGAACACTCAATCCTTGCTCTTCAGTTTTATAGCTCCAGGGCAGCTCGGGTGGCAAAGGCCTCCCATTTTACAGGAATTGCAAATACGTTCCCTAGAGCAGGTTGGCAGCAAGAGAGCAGCAAAGCTGAAGGTCAAGTTTACTTCTACTAATTCTTAGTCTACTTTTTTAATGTGTGTTCAGCAAACAGTTTGGTAACTGATATTTACCACGTACATACCGTTTTTGAGGACTTCGTGTGTATGAAGTATACAAGAAGTTTTTTATCATCCTTCTGTGTGTTCAAGATAGTGCTAGGCATGTTCCAGCCATTAGTTATTATTCATATTTCACAGATTAGGAAATTATAGTTGAGGGAGATTAAGTGAACTACACTAGAATGTGGGAGAACAGGGTTCCAGATCCAATATGCCTTTCTGAAAGCCCAGGTGCCTCACCAGAAACCCGGAGCGCATCCCCCATAAACACCTCTGTGCCCTCAGGGGCCTGAGGGAAAAGGGCACATCTCCAGATCCATGGCAGTGGTCGGTCTCTGCTGTCATGCCCATTCGCAGCACGCTTGGTGTTGCACCGGACCCTGTGGAGGACACAGAGAATAATATCCAGTCCCAGGACAGCCAACCAAGACTTTAATTGCAGCTTCAACCTCTCCCAGGAGAGGAATTTAAACCCATCAGTCTGGAATTTCCTGATGAGCACTAGTGAGGTATCTGCCTGAGAAGACCCTCGGGGAAGGCCACCTGGCATGACAGAACCCTTTCCTTTTCTTTTCCTAATACCCCCCTCATCCCATCCCTGTTGTTGCCTCTAAAATCTTTCCATTTTGTCTGGCTCCTCAGAGCTCCTTACTACTTGCTAGATGGGATGAGAGACTGCCCAGTTTATGAATGGTTGAATACAACCAGTTAGACCTTTCAGTTTACTCAGTTCAATTCTGTTCTATAACAGTGGGCACACACACACAAAAATTATGTAAAACACAGCTCCTGTCTTTGAGTTTACCAAAATAAATGCACAATAATAGAGAGTTAACTAATGATACAAGTTAGTTAGTACACAGCAATCACCAAACAAGAGCAGGGTCCTGGTGGCATTTCGAGCGGGGAGGCCACTGGGACCCGAGGCTCAGCAAAGGCATCGTGGAGACGGAGGGCTGTGTGCTGCACTTACAGGAAAGGTAGTGTACAGGAAAAGAGATGGGAGTGGAGTCAGCTAGATGTCAGCTGGAGTCCCAGTTCTGGTGTCACTCAGAGGTGTGACCCTGAGCCCGGCACCAAAGCTCCCTGGGTTGGAGAGCAGCAGGGCAGCAGTGACCTCTCCAGGCATGCGAATGCCAGCTCCAGTTCACCAGTCTCACCACTGGGCAGCGTGTCCCGTTCCTTCCTCATGCCCAACAAGCAGCCCCCAGCCTCCTGCCAGCCTCTAGCCAGCAGCACAACATGAACATGAGCTGCTGGCAGCCTCATACTTTTCATACTTTCTGAACTGTGTTGTTCTTCCTGAACCTCCTTTAAAAGCTCACAGACCTGTATCCAGCTCCAGGTTCCCTTCTTCTACAAGCTTTGGCAAATTGCTTTACCCTCTTGGGAACCTGTTAGCTCATGTGTAAAATGAAGATAATAATGCCTCACAGGCTTGCTGGGAAGGTTAATGACTGTCAGTCACCAACTACAATACTTGGCACATTATAGGCACTTGATAAATTAGAATAGCTATTTATTAGCTATCTTTGGTATACTGTGCCTACAACACAGTTACAAGCAATACAAATTATCAAATGTTATATTGGATTCATCTACTTATTGTTTCAAATTTCAAATCATCACAGAACTGGGTCATCATGGAAAGATAAAAAAAGAAATAGAAAAAAATACTGGTAATGGTGCTCAGCCTCCCCCAGGGCAGTGGGGAGAGAGAAACAGGGAGAGAGAATGAGACTGTGAATGTTTTAACTTTAGAGGGGACTTGGCACTTTTTGATTTTACTAAATGGCCACAAATCCCTGTTTATACCTTTTTGATATGAAAAAATATTACAAGGACTAGGAATATCTAGTATGTAACATTTACTCAAGGGCAGAGGTTGGATAGTCTGGGAAGACTGATTTTTTGACTCCAGTCCCACACTCCTCATACTCCAGTTTCCACATTGTTATTTTCTAGAAAAGAAAGGAAGGAAAGTAGGAAGCAAGGAAGAAAAGAAAACTCATTTGTAAGAACCTCTACCAGCTCCTAGGATTGTCAGGATGCCATTACTCCATCATCTGGACGTGCTAATCATTATTGCTGATTTCTTTCCACTGACTTTTTTTTTTTAATGTGCGTTGGGAATCTCCAGCTAAGAGAACTGATAGTTTGTAATTTTTAAAAATTATTTGAGAGATGAAGGATTTTCTTTTTCAATGGAATGTGTGTGTCATGTCACCACACATGAATATGGGCATGTGTATATAGTCATTGTGACCTAGAATCAGTGATGATTTGGGATTGGGGTTTTTGGTGATTATTTCACTATTACCAATATTCATATTGGCAGAGCTTTATAATTTACATGCCAATGTTGCACATATTATTCCATTTAGGTTTCACAGTTACCCTTTGAGGTTTTCACTTGGGGATACCTTCAGCTGAAATAGTGGATGACCCAATTTAGAGTTAATAAAGAGAAGTTGGAAAGTTTTTTTAGATCACATTGAAAGAAGTCTAGAGAAAGGCTTCTCTCTCTCATCCACGTTGTTGAGTTGTTCCTAAGGCTGGTAGGATAGCTGCTAGTGGCAATTGGGCCTACAAGGTTTCTTGTCCAAGCCTGGGATAGAGAGAGGCCAGCTTTGTGTGACAGCATTTTTTTAAGAGCAAGGATGCTGATTTCCCAGAAGCCTCCAGTAGTCCAGTCTTTGTGTCTTCTGGCACGGAATGGCTTACCCATGCCCATTTCTGAACTAACATGGCCCAGGCAATAGATATCATTGATAGGCTTAGACTAATCAGCTGGGTGTAATAAATATGCAGTACTCAACCACAATGTACACCCTCAGTTACATTTTCTAGACCAGGGTTGGCAGCCCTTGGGCTAAATCTGGCTGACTGCCTGATTTTGTAAATAAAGTTTTATTTGAATACAGACATGCTCACTTGCTTATGTATATTTGTAGCTACTTTCATGTTACCATAGTAGAGTTGAATGTTTGTGACAGAGACTGTGTGGTCTGCAAAGCCTAAGATATTTATCTGGCTCTTAATAGGAAGTTTGTCAATCCTATTCTAAATGAAGAAACTGGAGTTGAGGTTAAATGACCTGTCCAAAGTCAAAGAACTAACAAGAAGCAGAGACTAGATTCTAATCCAAATGCCCAGAGCTCTTTCTGTTACCAGCTCCATGGGGAGAATTTCTTGGTATAGGCTTGCATTTTTTGTGATGTGTGCTAACGTAGCCTTTTAAACACAGCAACACTGATATAGGCATGCTGAAATAAATGTGTCTATAATGACTAATTCATTTCTTAGAAACAATGAGATCACATGCTACTATAAATAGAGCAATAGGTTGGGGCATGAGAAAACTGAAGGGATATTTTGCAGTGCACAATAGTAAGTTGGATATCCATTTAAAAGGCACACAAACTTCAACTGGAATAGGATCAAATATTTTTCACTAGCCATTTGGAGAAAAGTAAAGATTTTCACAAAAGAACTTCACATAGATGAAACATTGGTTCATGTTACTTCAAATCAACAGAAAGTTTTATTCACAGAAAGTTAGTTTTAAAATGAAAGAAAAAACAGTGAAATGAATGAACATAGTATTCACAAAGGGACACCCCTGTGATATGTTTTTCCTTTATTATGCCTTCACTTCCCCTCCCACCTTTACTTTTTCAGCTCCTAACCTTCCCCTCTGTAGAAGCCAGTCTCCAGGATGGCCCCTAGTGCCCCCTACCTTCTGGCATTCATGCTATTCTGTAGTTCTTACCCACAATTTATAAGGGTTGGTCTGCGTCACCAATGGAATACGGCCAAAGTGACAGTGGGCACCTCTAAAGCTTTGTCATAGAAAGCATTACAATTTCTACCTTGGTTTCCTAGGTTGCTTGTTCTGGGGAAAATCCAGTTACCATGCTGTGAGGACTCAGGCAGCCCTGTGGAGAGGCCCCATGGAGAGGAACTGAGGCCTCCCAGCAACAGCCATGCCAACTTGTTAGCCACATGAGTGAGCACCCTAAAAGCTGATCCAGCCCCGGTCAAACCTTCAGATGATGGCAACCTTGCTCACATCTATCAGCAACCTTAGGAAAGACCCTGAACTAGAACTGCCCTGTTGACCCACAGAAAGTGTGAGAGATAATAAAATCTCTTTGCTACTTTAAGTCATCAGTTTTTGGGATAATCTTTTAAGCTGCAATAGATAACTAATATACATTTCTTCCATATGTGGTCAAAAAAGTGGTGGTAGAGTAGGCAGGTGGGTAGTAACAAGGGGTTAGTGATGAAACAAAGCATCAGCGAGATATTAAAATGAAGTGAAAAGAGGAAAAGTTCACTATTCTGATAACAATAGCAATGGGCAGGCTTTTAGTGAGCAATGCCTTTGTGTTGGGCACTGTGGTGGTATCTGTAAGGACATTTTCTTTAAAGGCCCAGGGGCTCTGGTTTCTTGGTTTAGAAACTGTGCACCTTAGAATAAGGGAAGAGGAATAGGGAGGGAGTGGTAGGTATGAGGGATACAAAGCTGGGCAATAAAGAACATTGAAAAGAAGGCTACACCCAAAAGTATATTGATATGGAACTTTAAAATCTTGGTGATGTAAGGGAAAATGTCAAAAATATCTGTGTGTGTTATATATATATAAAAGACGCTCTTCCTCATTTCCCTGTTTCATTTGGTTTTCCCACTTGCTCAATAAATATCTGTTCTGGTGCTAAACTGTCACTGTTCTAGGTGCCGGGAGGCAGCACTGAGCAAAACAGGCCTAGAGCTTGTGTTCTGGGGGGATTTTCTCCTTGTCAGTGGGTGGTGTCACCAAATACCCAGTCATCCCACCAAAAACTGGGGAGTTCTCCCGATTCTTCTCTCTCGGGATGTTCAGCGTGAGTCCTGGAATTCTGAGGGAGCTTCCTGCTGCTCTCACTGCACCCTGACTTGGGCGCTTGTCATCCTCGCCTGGAGGATCCTTTCCTAGGACCACCGGAACAAAGTACCACAAGCAAAGTGACTTAGAACAACTGAAACATTTTGTCTTGCAGTTCCAGAGGCCAGGAATCTGGGACCAAGGTGTTGGCAGGGCCATGCTCCCTCTGAGGGCTCGGGGAGTCTCTGTTCCAGGCCCCTCCCAGCTCCTGTAGGTCCCTGGCTCGTGGCTACCAAACCCCAGTCCTCATCTGGAGTTCTCTCCGTGTACATGTCTGCCTCTGCACGTGATGCTCTTTTCATAAGGACACCTGTCAGATTGTATTAGGGGCCCGCATTACTTCAGAGTGACCTCATCTTAACCAGTTACATCTGCCACAACTCTATTTCCAAAAAGGGTCACATTTGGAAGTCTTAGGGGTTGAGACTTTAACATCTTTTGGGGGGACACAATTCAGCCCATCACCGCTGGGTTGTGTCACAGTCTTTTAACCAGCCTCCCCGCCTCAGGTAATCCCCCACCTGTCCTCCACACCTGTGCTTCACAGGTTGGTCGGTGTGATCTGCCTAAATGAAAGTCAGATTATGTGGCTACTCAGCTAAAAATCCACCTGAGTTTCCCTTCTCTTTAGCCAAGCACGGATTCCTCAGAACCTGCCTGGGCCAGCCCCACCCCCAACACGCCGTGCCGTCACTGTCACCTGTGTTCTGGCTTCATCAGCTCAGGTCAGCGCCTCTTTTCTCTTTTACTCTCTCCCTGGGTGATTTCATTCACTTTGCTGATGTCCAGTTATCCCTTCCATCACCAACTTTCCTGTCTTTGTAAGTGTCTCCCCCATAATTTCTTCCAGTTCCAACTCTTGTCCATAGTCATTGTTGCCCTACCAGCTGACTGTGGGGCACTTCCTCCTGGGTATTCCTTAGACTCCCCTTGCCCAGAAAGACACTTAGCATCTTTCTCCTCAGACTCATTTCTTTTCTTCGGTTCCTTCTTTCTGTTTTTGGCAGCACCAGCCTTCCTACTGAGAAACTTAATCATCACTGATGCTTTCCTTTCTGTCTGTCCTATCCAACCAGCTACTAAGTGTTGCACCAGGTCAGTTGGCATGCCTTCGGCTGCAAGTAACATAAAAGCCAACTAAACATGGTATAGCAGTCTGGCTTCAATCAGAAGATAGAAAACAGGGATCATTTATATAAAGAATCACTAATCATAAGACATAAGGAAACTCTATAAGACCCTAGGGCTAAGAGAGAGGACCCAAGGGAGAAAGGCTTGGAGGGGGTTCAGATCTCACCGTGGAAGGTGTGGTTCAACTCATCAGGTAGCAGAAAAATTCTCTGGAGTGTCCGCTGTTGCAGGAGTCTCCTGCAGGCCAGTGGTGGAGGTGGGGGGTAGGTAATCAGCAACCAGCGGTGCAGATATGCTGGACACGGCAGGAGAATCTCTTCTCCCCTGATGTCCCTTCAGAGTATGTTGCACTCAAAATCCTGAACAACATGCTCACTTCAAGGAGAACTTCTTAAAAGAACTCCTTTGTTTCTCATAGAGTATATATTGAAGAGGGCATCCGGAGCTGAGAGGCAATAAATTATTAACTAACACATATGGCTTAAGCAAATTTATTTATTGTGTCACAAAACAAATGATCAGATACTGGCCAGTTCAAGGGTTTTGGTGACGTGGTCAAAAATGTCCTAAAAAATCCTGATGTTTTCCATCTTCCTCCCACTGTGATGGCCACATCTTCCCTCAGAGTTGTAAGGGGCTACAGCAGCTACAAGTGTCTTATACAGACAATACTGCATCCACACACACACACAAAACAAAAATAAGGGAAATTTCCTCCTTTGCATCGCTTTTTATTAGAGAGGAAAACAGTCTCCAGAAGGTCCCAGGAGACTTCCCATCATTTTCTATGGTCAGGATTAGGTCCGATGGATGCCCTCCCTCTGGTTTTAAGAATGGCTGGGATATAAAGGTTTCACACCTTTAGCCTCTTTAGCAGGAGGTGGGCTTTGCCAACAAAGTAGGGAATGCACGTGGGAAGGCAGCCAACCACAGCTGCCCCATGCCTTTATTCCCATTCCTCCTCTGTTCCCACAGCCACTGCTCCAGGTAGTCATCAGGCCCGAGTTCTACCCTTGGCCAGGTGTTAACCAATTTTTGGGGAAAGACAGAAGGCTTTCTGCTGTTTCTTTTGTTGCAGTAATTCCCACACTTTTATTAAAGCAGCTTCCAGACCACTCTGCAGCCAGATGGATTTCCTATAGCCTAACTGAACATCTCATTTAAGCTCCAAAGCTCTCAATGAGGAGGATGTTTTTGAGTTCTGTCTCTTACAAATTGCATGATCTTAGGCAAAGTATTTAATTTCTTTATGCCCGAGTTTCTCATCTTTTAAGCAAGGACAATAAGAGCACCTATCTCACAGGTGTGCTGTGAAGAGTAGATGATATAATGCAGAGTGGCTTTTGACACAGAATGAGTCTTCAAAAGGTTTCATTTTTTTCAGCTCTTATTGTTCCTCACTTTATATGCAATGAAATCTAAATTTCTTAAGTGACTACTTAAGATCCTATAGGAAATGACCCCAACAACATTTTTCCAAACTTATGTTAAAATGGACTATTGCCCCCACTAAGCCATGAACTAGAGGGAAGGATTATATTTTATAAGGCCAGGGTTTAGCAGTAGTTTCTGTCTGTTCACATGTGCTTTTTACTCATGCAAAAGGCCTTGTTCATTATACAGCTTCTTTCTTTGTCTACCTGTGCTTTGGTCCTGCTGTTCTTCTGTCTGTGATATCCCTTCTCTGTATCTCTGTGGGGGCCCATGTTCCCCCACTTCCTTCCAGGCTCAACGCAGAGGCAATCTCTTCCCTGATGGGGTCTCTTTTGCAACTCTCATTTTAAAATGTCAGCCCCCCAGAAAAGTCGAAGGGCTAGTACTAGAGTGCTAATACGCTCTTCATCTATGTTTAACAGTTGGTAATAGTTTGGACGTTGGCTTTCTATTGACACACACATATTCTTTTCTTTTCTGAACCATTTGAAAGTTGCTGACATTATGGCACTTTACATCGGTAACTACTGCCTAAGAACAAGAACATTCTCCCGCAAAATCACAATATCATTATTTCACCCAAGAAATTTGACATTGATTCGATAATACTATATACTATATAGTTTTTTTCCCCCTGGGCAATCAGGGTACTTTATTTATCACTGTAGGAATCAAGAAATTCTCAAAAGGAAGGATGATGTGCATTGAGGCTCTTTTAGTAGAATTATGCTCTTCCCTGGGTGTTTGGAAAAGTTTCTGGATTTTATTGTATGTTTCTGCCTCCAGAGGGGTGAGCACCATCGCTTTGATAGCCTGTGGTTTGTGTTTCAAAGGAGCATTAAGTAGCTTCACCAGCTATAGCTGCTATTGCCCTAGACACCAAGAAGAGACACCCATGGCAGCAGCATATGTCTGTCGTTGGTCTGTCAACTGGACTTGGGTGTCCAAAGCCAGGCCAGTGTCAGATGCAAGAAGATTGAGCCTCCCTGAAGGTGGGGTATTTGGAGCAACTAGATTCCAAGCCTGTGTCTGTCCTATGAGTTGTGAAGTACATTTGTGTTTTAGGAATGCTATCACAAATGTTAAAAAACAAAATTCAACTGAGTACATTTTTAACGATCATACTGGCTTTAGCCAATCATGCATGCATTCTGTTTAGCAGATAGAAAGGAGCTCCAAGGAGCTGTACAGAATGACTGTTTTTTGGCAGAAGGGAGTGTGAAAGGACCAAGAACAAAAACAGACTGGTGGTGGTAAGGTCACTTTCCTTTAGGGGATAGAAGGGGTCTGTCAGGTAGATTACCTCACTAGTATTACACCTGATTGGTGTAAGATGCCATTTCTGGGAAAGGCCTAAACTATAATTAAGTCTCTGGTGATCTGGGGCTTAGTGTAAGTGACTCAGTTTGGACCTGTTGTTTTAAAACGAAGTACCATGAACCGAGTGGCTTAAAACAGTAGAAATGTATTCTACAGTTCTGGAGGCTAGAAGTCTAAACTCAAGGTGTCAGCAGGCCATGCTCTCTCTGAAGGCTCTGGGGGAGAAGTTGTTCCTCGCCTTTCTCCTGGCCGCCGGTGTTGCCAGCAACCCTTGCATTCCTTGGCTTGCAGATGCCTCGTTCCTACATTCTCACAAGGCTCTTTTCCCTGTGCATCTCTGATTCTACTCCACTTCTTAAAAGTACACCAGTCATGCTGGATCGAGCCCACTCTACTCCAGTATGATGTAATGTCAACTGTAGACATCTGCAATGACTGTATTTTCAAATAAGGTCACATTCTGAAGAAATGGGATTTAGGACTTCAGCATACCTTTTTAGGGGACACAATTCAACTCCTAACATGGTGTTTTGAACTAACGTGAGTCTGCTGCAAAGTTTAAATGAAATACAGAAGAGTTATGCCCTGTACCATTTAACTTCAGAGTTTGTAATATACAATTTATATTCAAATTTTTCCAATCATTCCCCAAGTGGCCCTTTTACTTTCCTTTTTTGGGGTCCAGGCTCCAATTAAGGGTCATAATTGCATTTTGATGTCTTGCCTCTTTATTCTTTTTTAATTCAGGACAGTGGTTCTCAAACCTACATGTGTACAAGAAACTCCTGGAGGGCTTATTAAAACAATTTTTTGGGGCCCAAAGATTTTGAGTTGATAGTTTGCAGTAGGGCCCATGAATTGACATTTCTAACAAGCCAGCAGGTGGGGTCAAAGCTGCTGGTCCAAGGACCACACTTTTGAGAACCACTGACCTAAAATAGGGGTTGGCAAACTTTCTGAATGGTAAAACACTTTAGGCTTTTTGGATTCTGCTATACCTACTCAATTCTTCCATTGTTGGCAAAACCAGCCACAGATTACATATATGTAAACAAATGGGTGTGGCTTTTTGCCAATAAAACTTTATTTACAAAACAGCTACCTAGTCAGATTTGATCCTCAGTCTGTTTGTAACCTTGCTGTGGAAAAGAACTCCTGCTTTTTGAGGGATAAGGTGTGGAGTGGGAAGAGTGTCTTTCAGAGCATTGACATTTTTTAATTGTCCAGTTTAGTTTTCTGATAGGATGTTTCACAGTCCAGATTTGATTGTTTTATTCTGATTTGATTTGGGTTAATCTTGCCAAGAGTACCACAGCAGTGCTATTGTGTAATAATAGGGGAAAATTGTGAAAGACTGAAAGGGACTACCAATCACTGAGTAACTTAAATAAAAAGCTAGGTGTCCTCTAGTGCAGTCTTTTGGGTTATCTGAGTCTATGGATTTTGTGCCTTTCATAGTCTTTGATCTACAATTACTCTGTAAATTGTAGAATACTAATGGTAATTCCAAAATTCTTGTCTTTAGAAATGCAAATTGTATGTGTTGGATATGAAATTGATTTCTGCCCTATGAATTATTAACCAATCTTCCATCTATTAGGCAACCTAACTTCAGCATTGCTGACTGCCCATATATGTGTTGGATTCTCTTTGGATTTCCCTTTGAGCCAGGTGGAATATGCTCCTGGTTCTCACATTAACTAATGAGTTAGACAGTATTCTGACACATGTACATTGTACATGTGCATCTGCATCATGATTATACTCTCTTAAATCTTCCCCTTCAGCATTATTTTTCACTGAATCTCTTTAGGAAGTGGAAAATATTAGTTTTTCCAAATATTGGTGACACTAATTTTAATCACTTGATTAAATCACTAATTTCTACTATACCATTCCATTGTAAAGATGTAGTTTACCTTTATTAGGGAAATATACTTTGAGGATGATACTTTGAGACAAAGTGAGTATTCCAGTTTGCAACAGATCTTTCACCTGATAGTTCTATTCACTGAAGATGCCATACCAATTATAACACTGTAGTCACAAAATCTGAGCATTCTCTTTGAGCCGCCATCAAAACTTTCCTTTTTTGGTTGTATTGCATAGTGGTTAACTGATAGGCTTGGGGTCAAACCCTGGTTTCTTCACTTAGTAACTGCATGACTGACAATTTAATCTCACTGTGCCTCAGTTTCCTTATCTGTAAAAGGGGTGCAATAAATATATCTTTTAATAAGATTGTTAAGATTAAATGAACTAAATCAAAAAACCAGAACAGCTACTTAGCAACTGCTCTGTAAGTATTAGCTATTATTGGGTGATGATTATTTGTATGTGCTTGAATCCCAGCTTTGCCACATGTCAAAGTCTAATTTACTTAACATCTTTGTGTCTCCCTTCCTCAACTAAAATAAGGGTTTCCGGATTCCTGCTTGTTAAGTACTAGCACAGTGTCTGGCATGAAGTAAGGTTTTAAATAGGATGAGCTATTACTATCGTGATTCGTCTGTATTGTTTTATTTGCTCTTTAGAGAAGGTAGATTTTTTGCGTTCATCTTTTCGGATTTATCTTTTTACTTTTCCACTGTGCCTAGCTTAGAGCCACTCACAGTTTGCGTTCAACAAAGTATTTGAATTGCAGGAATTAAACCCTTGTTGAGTGACACTCACTTGCTAGTTACACTTTGCCTCCTTTATCTTTTTTCACCTTCCTAAATTTGTGCTGCCTTCCTTATTTTAGGAAGCCCATGCTTGGGAATTAACACTCCCCCAGCAGGTTGTGAGAAGCTTTGCTGGGCAAAGGCTGGGAACACCCGCGCAGGGCTCGGCGGCCTGACTCCGCAGACCAGAAGTGTGTTCCCATTTGTCAAGGGTACAAAGCAGCAGAGCTGTGCGATGGCATTTTCAGCTGGGCACTGAAACTCAAGCGCTCTTACTTCCCTTCTCATCTGTCGCCAGGGTTGGGAAACGGCTGCTTGAAGTTGGGGAGGGCACACGCCCTAACCCCGAGCGCGCGCTGAGGGAAACCGAGGCCGGGGCCGGGCGGCCGCAGGAAGCTCGGGACGCAGGCCACAACACGCACCTGCGCCGAGTGCTCGCCGCACGCTTCCTGCCCCGAGCTTGCAGCGCCCACGTGACCAGGCCTGGGCGGAGCCGGCTGGCGAGAATCACCTGAACAATGGAGTCATGTGAGTGGGGCGGGGGCGGGGGCGGGGTTAGGCGCGGTCACGTGATGCCGTCTGGGGCCGCCGCCGCTGAGCCCCGCAGAGCCGCGCGCCCCTCGGGCTGCCACTCCGCTCCTGCTCCACTCCGTTCCTCTCGACTCCGTTCCCCTCCGTATCCGCCCTGGCGGCCCGACCATGTCCCGGCCGCGGCCCCCGGCCGCCGCCTGCCGCGCAGCCCGGGCCGGGCGCGATGGGGGCCGCCGGCGGCCAGAGCGCCCACCTGGGGCCCGGCCGCCCGCCGCGCTCCCTGCTGCTGCTGCTGCTCAGGCTGCTGCTGCTCGTCGGGGTCCCGGGGGCCGCGCGGGCCCAGGGCACCGAGTTCCACGAGCTGTGCAGGTGGGTGGCCCGCCGGGGCGGAGCGGGGCCGGGTGGGGGGCAGGGGCGCTCGGGGAGGGCCGGGGTCCCCGGGTCGCCTCCGGGCTGCCTTTCCCTTGGGTCAGGGGAAAGTTGCCTGCGTGGTGGCAGAGGAGGAGAGACGAGGGTCGTGCGCGCGGGCGGGGACGCGGGAGGCGCTCGGACCTGGCGCCGGCTCGTGGGGCTGCTGCCCGGCGTCGCTGAGTCCCGGCGGCTTTTTGTGCGGGCGACCGGCCCTTCCCGGCGCGTCCGGGTGACACCCTGCTGGCGCCCTCACGCCCGGCGCCTGCCGCTCGCAGCGGGGCGTCTGCGAAAGTTCAGGACGCAGGAACTATCGCTTTGCTTTGTCCCCCCCCGCACGTTTTCCTCCAAGTTCCCCGGCGGGGTTTGGGGAGGCCCCTTGCTGTGGAAGAGTCGACTCCGCCCGCAGGAATGGCCTTGGAGGTGGGGGGTTTTGGTTTCATTTACCGATTGATTTCCTCCCGGTGGGCTTTCCATTCTCTCGAAAGCAGCTTTTCTGACTTATTCCCTCCTGGTCGGAGGTGTGGGGAGGGGTCGCCCTGCATTGGTTTTCAAGACTTCACCCTAAGCCTCTCCGAGCCCAACTTCCTGTCCAGTTGCTCGCATGATGTCATTGTCTCCAGGGTGGGTGATTCCAGTGGAGTTTCTTGCTCCGGGAACCATGATTGTATAATCGCTAGTCCCGTCGAGGGCTTAGTGTCCTGCCATGGCTCAGAGTCCCGGGGCTGGGGAACCGCCAAGCCCGAGAATGTTCTGACCGGCATTCTCAGGACTGTTTAGGATGATGGAAACTTTGATAAAAAGGAAGCAGTATGAGAAGTTATGAAAGACTAGTGAACAGCCAGCGGTTCCCCCGGCACTAATGAAGTGGCGTTGAGTTCACTTTGAGCTGAACTTGGAGTCTGTGGTGGGGTTTGTGGGGATTTTATTCTAACCTGGTGTCAAGGTAGGCTTATCAGCACGCCTGAGTTCAGAACGTGCAGAAACTGTTATTCTGAGGAGAGTGAGGCTGAGTTCACAGTAGAAACTCTTTGGAGAGGTCCCCATTTTTTCTTATTTTCCCTTTTTGGAAGGGGGGAGGGCAGCAGAAGGGAGAGTTTACTGCACTTTAGTTGATAGGCCGCTTAACTACCCCGAGATACAGTTACTTAAGTAATGAGCATAATACAGAAAAAAGGGTGGCAACTTCTGTTATATAAGGCCAGGCTGCCACTGGAGGAAGCTTTGGAATAATGGCTGCTGTGACCAACCCCATTCGTAAGAAATGAACTCCCCTGGGCTAGTGGGGTTTAAGCGTTAATTTTGTTAGCAAATTGAACTTTATTCCTTAAAAGTTAAAGTTGGCCTCAAGGGCAGACCCAACCCTGTGGCTGATGCAGGGGGCTCTTATTTTTGCTTTTAGGTCAGTCTTTTCATTGAGGTCCTGAACTTGGATTCATTAACCTCATGTCCAGGTGGGCCATCTCTTGGTCAGGAGGAAAGGGCTTTCTGTCTTCAAGTGCTGGTATCCACTGTCATATGTGGTGATATAATTTAGCAAATGCTAGAGAATGCTCTGAAGGGTGATAGGCATTGTTAGTATTATGAATGTGCTCTCTGTAGTCTTAAAATATCTCTAAAGTTGGTGTGTTTACTTTTTCGGTCAGATTTCCTTAGAAACAGCAAATCTCCCAGTCAGGTCAGAGGTGGGCTTGTGTATCTTTTCCCCTGTTACTGGCTCTGTGATTTCCTCTTGGGGCTTTTCTCCGGAGCCACGTGTAATATCTGCTTGAAATTCAATACCTTCCAAGTGAAGTTCTTCTATTTGTTCCTGTTTTAAATGGATACTTTGGCTTAACTACTTAAGACTTTTTTTGGTGGTGGTGGTGGTGGGGTGTGTGTGTCAAAAACCTGTGTACTTTTATCATAACACTGGCTAACCTTCTTTCTAGCATATGTTTAAAGAATGAGAATGTGAGCTGATCATTTCTTTTAGATCCAATGTGAAAAGTTCTACTAAGTGTCGCCAAAGCAGGATATGTTAAGCTGCCTTTTCATTCCAACCCTGGGCGTCCATTTGGCTGAAAAATTATAAACTAACCCAGATCGCCACTATGAGAATGAAGTTGACTTTCCGAAGTGTTTGTGCAGCTTGGTCACACGGCAGCAGGAGTTCCCAATAGACACCAAGGGTCACATTCCAAATGTTTGTAAATTGGTTGTTTGTAACATGCAACATGTTTTTCCATTGGAAATTCTTGTTCATCTTGGTTTGGTGCCTTGGACAGTCCCCAGAAACCCACCGTCGCATGCCACAGGTTTGCAGTGCCCAGACACTGCACAGCTTTAACCAGGACCTTAGTAGTAAAATCTTACTGTCTCCAAAACATGGAGTTGGATTTCTGGGGAAACGTCCTTTCCTCCCAAGCCCTGTGTGCTGGAACTCGAGAGGGTATTTTTCATGTGCAGCCCCAATAAGAGGGAAGTCCTGGCTGGCTTCAAGGGTGCCCTCAGGTGGGAACAAAGCTTCAGGGTGAGCTGTGGCTCTGGCCACTGCTGCGGTGGGGGCAGTGGGGGGCAGAGTGCAGTTTGTATTGGGGTGGTGGGGGTGGGGGGAAGCAAAGGGCGGAAGAGCTACTTCAGCAGTGGCTTTAACACCATTTGTGCCCAGGGAGAGAACAGGGCTCCAGGAGTGTGCACCTAAAAGCTGGGACGAGTCGGGGGAGTTCCCCATAGTGTGTCTGTCCCCAGGCAGCATGGTCTGAAGCTTGTTCTTTGGAAGGACTCGGGCACGCTTACTAATCAAGAGGGACTGCTGTGGAAGGAGTGGGTGATTCTCACCACTCAGATCTCTCTTGGGAGGTGGTGTGCTAGTGGATAACCTTGTTTTCCGAGGCCAGTGTGACTGGCTGTGTCACTGGCTGGTAGGACAGAGGTCCAAAAGTCAGTGGGGCTGGACCAGAGAGAGTGAGAGGACAGGGCAGCAGAGGCCAGGCCATGCGATGTCACCAAAAGTGACCAAAATGCTCTCTACTTGTCAGTAGCTTTACACATCGCTGTGATTTGCACTTTGTAAAATGCTACCTTGCATTTATAATAGGTGAGTTTCTACCCTTTATTTAGGTGTTAACATCATTAATGAATGACGTTTTAACAGTTTGTACTAGATATGAAACAATGCATTGGGCTGACGATTTAGGTAGTTCAGTACTTTAAAAATTTATTCAGAGCAATTTTCCCCCCAAGTGTTTGGGTATAAATGCTGAAAAGTTTTTATAATATTGAGGACAAGAGAATAATGAAGCCAGCTGGGAGTTGAGGTTGATTGAGTTGTCTCTAAGGAGATTTTTCTTTCCTGCAATTTTTCCAAAGGAATAGCACTTACCTGCCTAATTTGGGCCACATGTTAAACCTGGACCACATCCATGTGTGTGTGTGCGTTTGTTGAAACAGTGAGTGTGTATACAAGCCTAAGGTAGTTAATTATGGGTACATGTGGTCTCGTATATTAAATCTTAGGACAGCATCCTGACAGATTCTCAGGAAATGAATTCTTGATTTGGCTTCACATCTCCCCCCCCCCCCCTGAAAATTCATTCATTCATTCATTCATTTATTTATTGGTATAATTAATATACACTTTAATATAAACATTATGGTTACTAGACTCCCCCCATTATCAAGTCACCCCCCACACCCCATTACAGGCACTGTCCATCAGCATAGTAAGATGCTATAGAATCACTACTTGACTTCTCTGTGCTATACTGCCTTTCCCGTGGCCCCCCCCCCCCCCCCTTTTATGTGTTAATCATAATGCCCCTTTTCCCCCTTCTCCCTCCCTTCCCACCCATCCTCCCCAGTCTCTTTCCCTTTGGTGACTGTTAGTCCATTCTTGGGTTCTGTGTGGCTTCACATCTTTTAACAGTGTTTCGTGGAGGGATTTTTAAAAGCTGGGGTTGAGGAAAATAATTTAGATATTCTCATCTTTATTTCAATCTTGGCATCTAAAACTGTATCATGTTGGTTAGAGAGGTTTCTATAGGGTCTCAGACCTGGGGCTAGTGGCCGAAAGGAACTTTACAGGTACTGTTCCTTCTCTTTTTTTTCTCTTTTCCTTTCTACTGTTCCAGCCCCGGACAGCTCTTGGAAACACCTCCACTGATCATGGATGGTGTGTGGGGAGTGGAGGTAGCTGAGACCCAGTGTATGTGTGGGTCTGGTGTTTTCCCCTCATAGCTGCCTGGTGACCAGTGAGGGACAGAGGCCTGAATTTATGGTAGGTGTCTCCTCACCTGTAATCCTGGCAACGTAACACTGGATTCATTTATTCTCTAAGTATTTCTTAAGCAGATGGAAAAACTGGGAGGGGTTAGAGCTGGAATGTAGATTCCACAAATGGCAAGGGCACATGGGCATCCCAGGAGACAGTGCTAGCCACAGCTGCTCTCCCCAGGGAAGAGCAACTGTGAATACCCCCTCCCCTTAATTTTGTTGATTTTTAAATAATGCATAATCTTAGTTTTGAATTTGTTTGATCTGAGAATAATCTAGCAGTCACTGGTTTTTAGCTAGTGAATAAAGCTGTTGTGAGTATTTGTGTAGAAGATTTTGTGTAGTCATGTGTATAACTTCTTCTCTTGGGTGGACACCTAGGAGTGGAATTGTTAAGTGAATGCTGAGCGTTTATAGGAGCTGTCAGACTATTCAGAAGTGGTTGTCCAGTTTGCATTCCCACCCGCAATATGAGAGTTCCCCATGTTCCATATCCTTATCAACATTTGATTTTATTAGTCTTTTTAATCGAAGCCAGTCTAGTGGGTTTGTAGTGGCATCTCACTGTGGTTTTAATTTTCATATCCCAGCTGCCTCATGGTAGTGTGTTTCTTTTGTATTTATTGAGATGCCTAAAGATGTTGAACATTTTTCATGTGCTTTTTGATCATTTGGATACTCATTTATAGTGTCTCTTAAAGTCTTTGCCTTCCTGTACCTTAACATTTTTTTGGGGGGTCATTTTGTTGCAGTTTGTTTTTATATGTTCTGGGTACAAGTCTTTTGTTAGGTATGAGTAATGTGACTGTTTAACCCAGTCTTTGGCTTGCCTTTTCATTTTAATGTATCCTTTGAAGAATAGATATTTTTAAATTTTGATAAACTTCAGTACCTTAAAAAGTATTTTTGTGGTTTTTACTTTTTATAGCCTAAGAAGTCTTTGCCTTACTCCAGGGTTGGTCAGCCTCAGCCCTGTTGACATGTGGGGCTAGATAATTCTTTGTTGTGAGCTGTCTTGTGCATTGTAGGATGTAAAGCAGCTTCCCTGATTTTTACTCATTAGATGACAGAATTAGTCTCTCCACACGCCATCTCCCTGACCCCACCAACCTGGGTTGTGACACACAAAAATGTCTTCAGACATGTTAAATGACCCCTGGTGCATAAAATTACCTCCTGTGGAGAATCACTGGACTACTCTCAGTGTCAAACAGGTTTTCTTCTGTGATTGTTTCTAGAAGCTTTATAGTTTTCACTTTTATGTTTAGCCCTATGATCAGTTTTTTTTTTAAACTTTATTTTGAAAAGTTAAAAACCAGAAAAGTTGCAAGAATGGTACAATGAACATCATATACCTTTCCTCTAAATTCAGCGGCTGTTACCATTTACAAAGCCCACATTCTTAATCACTTTACCGGTAATTTAATAGACATATTGTAATCTTAGGATAGCATACAATATCTGTGTTTATTGCTTCATCTCTAAGTGGATAAAAATATCTATATATTGAGGGTTTTAAAAATGGAGATTAAGTGAATAATTTATTCTTTCAGAAAATGTTTATTGAGCTCCTACCATTATTTTAAACCAGGACAAAGCAAGATAGCATAGTCTGTGTCCTCATAGAGTCAGAGGTTTGGGGAGACAGACAGTAAAGGGACACGCTTGGTAATTTCAGGTGGTCTAAGCATTGGGGTGGAGACAGCACCAATGGACAAAGCAGTCTGGAAGACTTCCTGGAAGAGGTGACCCTTGGTCTGTGATCTGACCTGTGAAAGGGAGTGAACCATGCATAGATGGGAGCAGAGTGGTCTATTTTGCCCAGAGTGGTGCTGAATATATCTATTGCACAAAAACGGGACATTGTGGAATTTCTATTTGTGAAGACTGTTTTTATAAAAGAGCACATGCTCTCCGATAGACTAGATAATAAACTAAGGATAGTCCAGGCTGGTAGGTTTTTCAGAGTCTGTTATAGCTTTGTACACAGCTTCACAGGGTGCTGCCAAGCATGGGTTTCTGAAACACAATCTTTATAAAAGTGCCCTGAATTCTTGGTAATTATTTCCTTTTAAGCATGTGTGTATTGATATTAATAAAACATGTTATTAATGGCAGTTGCTGTTCAAGGAAGTTTGATACGACCAGTTTTTTGAGTCAGTTTTTATGTACAATGTAAGGAAAGGATTGGGTTTATTTTTTTCCATTAATGTCTAGGTCTATCTAATATTTTATGTAGGGTGCTTGCAGCTATGCCGAAACTGGGCTGTAATTTTCTTTGCTGTGCTGTTCTCTCTTGGCTGAGGATGTTCTTGGTTTTAGTGTGTTTGCTTGTGAAAACAGTTAATTAGCTTTTAGTATTTATATGCTGTGGAACAGTTTTGTATAAGATGGGTATTTTCTCTTCAATTTTGGTAGAACTCACTAGCAAAGTTCTCTGGGCCTAGTGCCATTGAAGTAGGGTATAGTGGAGGAGGAGTTTTGATTACAGTTTCAGTTTGTCTAGTTTATTTTCTAGTCAGATTTTCTACTTTTTCTTGAGCCAGTTTTGGAACTCTGTATTTTCCTAGAAAATTGTTACTTGAGTTATGTATTCATGTATAAGTATGTAGCATGCTACTTTTACACTTTTGAAAATACTCTTATCTCTGGGTAAATTACAAAAGAAAAATTCCTGATTACATTTTCCCATTAATTATATTTACTAAAGATTTGTTTACCTTTTTAGTTTTTTCAAGAGAATTAGCATTTTGTTTACTATCACTGTTTATTTTCAATGTTATTAATTTTTGCTCTCTGTTAGTAAATTCTACCTCATTTTCTTTTCCTAATTTGAGTTGAAAGCTTAGATTTTTTATTTTAAATCAGTTTACATAATTAAGAGATGAATTTAAAGGTATATGTTTCTTTGTCCTGAGGACTATACCACTCACAGGTTTTGATACATATATTTAAGTGTTCAAAACTCATCACTTTGTTTTGTTTTTTTTTTGTTTTTACATTCATTTATTCTTTTTTTAAATTTAAAAAAATTTTTAATTTTGGTATCATTAATCTACAATTACATGAGGAACATTACGTTTACTAGACTCCCCCCATCATCAAGTCCCCCCAACATACCCCATTACAGTCACTGTCCATCAGCGTAGTAAGATGCTATAGAGTCACTACTTGTCTTCTCTGTGTTGTACAGCCCTCCCCGTGCCCCCCCTCATTATACATGCTAATCATAATGCCCCCTTTCTTCCCCCCACCTTTACCCCTCCCTTCCCACCCAGCCTCCCCAGTCCCTTTCTCTTTGGTAACTGTTAGTCCATTCCAACTCATCACTTTTTAATTATTTTTCTTTTTATATTGAGGTACATATGGTAAAATGCACAAATCTTAGTGTGTACCTTGATGAATTTTGATACATGTATACACTCATGTAAACATCACCCAGCTCATGATACCAAACATACATAGTTTTTTATCCTTGAAGTCTGAATACTTCCTTTCAGGTTCTAAAAGTTAAATTTGAACTCCTGGACCCACTAATTTTATAGTATCTTTTTTCCCAGGTAAATGTTCCCCCCCCCCCCATCATGGCTAGTAAATATGGTGGAATTTATTGACATTTACCCTGTGGCCTAGCACCTAGTCACGTGGGGCATCTCCTGTGTGTTTGGGGGAAATGTCTATTTGGGTCAAAGCCCCGTTAGTTGTGGCGGTCAGCTTTCCCGTATGGTAACTTATTCCTTGTCCTGCTTGTTTTGTCTTCTATGCTGTCCATCTGTCCACTGCTTTGGACAGGGTTCCGGGGCAGTGTCTTGTCTCCTGTCTGCCAGCTTCAGCAATTCTGTTCATAAACTCTCCAACTTTTCTGTTGGTTTTTGAAAAAGTGCAACAAGGCCTCCAAGTGATGTGTAGTCATAGCCTGTTCTTCGCGGCTGCCACAGCCGTCACTGCTGTCACCGTCCCATGTGAGGTGTGTCCTAATGTTCTGCTCCCATTGCTCTCCCTTGTCTTTTGGGGGCCCAGCCTCTTCTGTTGGAGTTTGTCGTCCCGTTTGCGTGGCGTTGGTGCCCTGTGATGGCTGGTTCTTGATTATGCCCCTTGCAGTGGGCCTCCGTGGGGACATTGGCTGCCCCGGCGCAGCTGTGTGGGGCAGGGCTGGAGGCAGTTGGAGCCTGGCTATAATTGTTTTTGAGGAGACGGGGGGATGGGCGGGGCGTGCCTCTGGCTGCTGTGTCTCTGCGGCTGCTCCTCGCATCTGCAGTGCTCCCAGGTGTCACCCTCATCCCTGTTCCTGCCAGGAGGCGGCTGCTAAGTGCAGCGCGTTCCGCCCGCATGTGAAGACGGGGGAGCTGGGCTCTCTAGTTGACTGGGGCAACCTGCTTCTTGTCTGGATTGCAGTTTACTCCTCAAGAGAGAGGTGGAGGTAGTTGAGGAAGTCGCTGTGCTGGTTTTGAATCTGGCCTCCTCCCCCCTTTACTAGTTGTAAGGCCTTGGGGTCAGCGTCTGAGCCTCTGAGGCCTTCATGGCCTTATGTGTCCAGGCAGGGTGTTAGTCGTGTGTTGAGGGGTGGTGTGGGCATGAGCATGCATGTCGGTGTCTGGCCCACCCCCTCAGTGTTTGTGATGGTGGCAGTGATTGCTTTTCATCTGTAAGTTTGAGGTGTTGCATTACAGCAGTGACGTTTTTAGCTTATTACTCTGCGGTCACCCTCACCCCAATTCTCCATGAGGCCCACACCAGAGAGCATTTATTTTTTATCCATTTTACATATATATTGGCATTCCAGTGAAGAGTTCTTTTGAGAAAGAGATGTTTCCATCATTTAAAAAAGTCTTAAAACCACCAGACCATGTGATTCTTGCAGTCTAGTTTGCACCCCAAATTCTGTGGTTCTGAGGTATGTATGCTTCAGGATTCCTTCAGTTTTGAGTAGCAGAAGGCCCAGCTTAGATTCCCTTAAACAAGGAGGACTTGGTAGGAGGTGTGGGACTTGGGTGGCAGCCAGGTGCTCTGTGTCAATGGGCCTGGCCGGGGCCTGTCCCGCAGTGTCCCTGGCCTGTGTCCCTGTGGCAGCTGTGGTAGTTCCACCATCAGAGGAGGAGAGACCCTCCTTGTTCACCTCCTGTAGGAGTCAGGAAGTCCCAGCAGACTTCAGCAGGGCTATCTGTGGTCAGAGTGGGCCTCTGGAAGGGGGCATGGGTGCTGGCTTCCTGGAAGGGTGTCTGTTGTGGGTGGAACGGGGAACAAGCGGGCAGGCGGGGGTGTGGAGTGGTGAGAAAGCACTTGATGGACTCCACCTTGCTGTACAACTTGAAAAACAGTGGCTGCTGGCTGGGCTTTGAGGTGCCCCAAACAGTGTGTCATCTGCCTATTTTTGTTGTGTTAACCAGGGTGCCGGGGAGCAGGTCAGTGTGACGCCTCACAGTGGGGGAAAATCCCAGTCCCTCTAGTTCCTGCGAGCATGAAACTTGCCCTTCAGATCTGCTGCAGGCCTTTGGTGGGATTTTTCTGTTGACTGTCCTGTGGTTTTCTATCTTTGGGGCCATCCTTCAACACCTTTGGAGGCAGCTTCCTCAGGGTGAGGGGACAGATTCCTGCAGGAATTACTGTTTGTAGAGTTTGAGGGGAGTTGTAGGAAATCAGGGATGGTGAAAATATTATTAGTCTTAGTTTTGTCTTAGGATTTGGACGGCAGGATTACAGAATGGGGGTACAGTGAGGAGTGGCCTTTGAAAATTGGTTACCAGTGGGTGGCCTGGGAGGACAGTTTAGGAGTTCGTCTTTTCAGTCAGAGCCTTTGTGCTTCAATGCTGTGCATGTTCTTCGGTTGACCAATGCGTTTAGGTTGTGTATAAAATTCACTTGTTGCCATCTGTGGGTTTTCTCTACTCTAAAACCAGTTACACATTTTAAAACACTGTTTTGTGCTGAAAACAAGAACTCCACCCCATCCACCGCCTGTTCCTTGAGCTTGGCTGCAAATAGAATACCAGCTACCAAGATGGAAGTGTGGAGAAGTGGGTTCCTAGAAGTGACAAGGGTGTGTCTCTGCTGAGTCACCCTTACTGTTCCGCTGAGCTCCTCCACTTGCTGTCTGCTGTACAAATGTTACCACAAAGCGAGGAGCCAGTGGCTCCCGTTCTGTTGTTTTCAGAGCTGGTGTTTAGAGGAGGCAGTGTGAGTTCATTGGCAGCCTGAGGGCGGGAGGAGGAGCTGTGGGTGTTCTGTAGGATGAGGCCTTTCTCTAAGGTGGCATCTAATAGAGACCAGGAAGGAAGTGAGGGGGTGAAGGGCATCTAACTGAGGGGGAGCATTCTAGGCCAAGGGACTCATGTATCCTATGGGCTGGCCCAGGGCATGGCTGACACGGTTGGGAAAGGTGCCGGGGCTGTTTTGGCTGGAGCAGCAGGACTGGCCGAGAGAGTGGAAGGGGAGGACTGGGAAGAAGGCAGAGAACCAGCTGGGGCGTGTCCGCAGGCCACTGTAGTGTCTGCGGTTGCTGAGGGAGGTGGGAGCCCTGGGAGGATTTCGGTCAGAGGAGTGACATAAGGTGGAGGGTGGCCAAAGAAGGCAGAAGTTGGGGTTTTTGATAGGGCAGGTGTGAAATTATAGATTGGACTAGGTGTAGCAGAGGGGGTGGTGAAAGGAGCCAGATTCTGGATATTTTGAAGGTGTGGCTGATAGGATATGCTAAGGACTGGTGGTGGGATGTGGGGAGGGAAGAGTAAAGGATGATTCAGGTGTTTGGGCTGTGCATTAAAAGAATGGAGTTGCCGATTCCTGAGATAAGGGAGGGCTCTGGGAAGAGCAGGTTTAGGTGGAAGAGAAGGAGTTTGGCTTGGTTCTTTGAAGAGAGGCCTACTAGCATCTGCCTGGGGGGTTGGACTAGGGGGCTTGAATGGTCAGTTAGAGCCCTGCCTCTGGGTTCAGGGCAGCGCCATGGACCGGGAGCATCATTTGGGGACCTGCTTGTGTGTAAATTGAAGATCACTGGATGTGTTTACATAGGGCATGAGGGAGGCAAAATCAGAGGTGCTCCGTTCTTAGAGGTCTGCCAGAGGATGGGAACCAGCCGACAAGGCTGGCGAGGGCCTGCCCGGGAGGTGGGATGAGAACCGAGAGAGAGTAGTGTCCTGGAGGCCAGGGAAGATGGAGCTATAAGAAGAAAGTGGGCAGGTGTTCAAATGCTGAGCATCAGGTAACAGGGAGCCTGAGAACTGACCAGTAGATTTTGCAGTGCTGAGGTGTTTGGTGACAGTGATGTATGTGGGTTTCGTGGTGAGGTGAGTAAAGGCCCCGCTGGCCTTGAGGGAGCCTGGGAGGATAGGATGCGGAGGCAGTAGGTTCGGACAACACTAGGGAGAGGGCTGCTGTAAGAGGGCCAGATGGCTGGGTGGTAGTTGCCTTGGGATATGGGGGAGAGTGTTGTAAAAAGAGGGATAGATTATGAAAAGATTGCATGCAGAGGGGAATGATCTCGCACAGAAAGAAACATTGGTCATCCTGAGAGAAGAGAAGGAGGGAGAAGAGGAAACAAAAGCAGTGTGTGGAGGCAGGGAGGCTAGGGCTAGGCCCAGGGGAGGCTGGGCCTCAGCAGTGGAGGGAAGGCAGTGTGCACCCTTCCCTCAGTGCTGTGCAGGTAGGTTGCCAGGTGTGATGGAAAGATGGAAGTTTGTGATTCAGTTCCCTCAGTGAACAAGGAGCAAGATCTCTGCTAAGGGCAGCAATTTAGTAAATGGCTCCCTTTTCTCTTCAAGTTATGTTTAAGTTCTTGACATGTTTGTTGTGGTCACATGGTGGAGAGAGCACGGCTCTGTGGCAGGATGGGTCTCTTTAAATGCTGCCTTTGCCACTTTCTGAGTCTGTCTGTAAAGGTGGGGCAGCACCTGCCTGGAGAGAGTGGGTGAAGTTGAGTGATGATGTTTGCAGATCATTCAGTGGAAGTGTGGGGCACACCATTGCTCTACAGTGTTCTCTTGTTCTTCATAAAAAGCCCTTCAGGATTAGGTGAGAGAATGCTGGTTTTTTACAGGAAACATAAAGGTGACACCTGGCATGGCACTAAAGGTGTGTGCTGTGTGTGTTCCCGGTCCCCAGTGGAAGTATGTTCTGTGCCACGTGTGCCAGTCTGACATTTGACCCCTGCAAATTCAAAGCAGAGACTTTTCCTCTGTGTTCAGTCTCACTGGTCTGGTGAAGGTTGAGCACCTCGTGGTGGCCTCATTAGTGTCACAAACAAACCAGCTGAGCTGACTCCCCAGAAGTTGGGAAGGTGGACCTTCCCTTGTAGTTAGGGCTCTGCAGGAGGGCACTGGGTCTGGGAGGCTTTCCTGGGCATTGGTGATGGCTGACAAGGGGACTGAGCCATTAGGGTTTGAATTCTGTGTGTGGTCTGGGTTGATTTTAAAGGCAGTTGAATTCAGATACTGGGATGAGTAAGGAGAGGGCAGCGTATCATCCAGGCTTTCTTTATATGTGGGAGAAACAAAGTTTGAGAACATTCAGATGATTACTCTGATTTTTTAAAATCCTCAGAAGGCAGGGTTTAGGGTTGAAATACTGGCCTGCATCCTGG
This sequence comes from Manis javanica, assembly GCF_040802235.1. Classification (NCBI taxonomy): domain Eukaryota; kingdom Metazoa; phylum Chordata; class Mammalia; order Pholidota; family Manidae; genus Manis; species Manis javanica. The sequence goes on from NC_133168.1 coordinate 73,903,256, forward strand.
TACCACTGAGTTGACCTGAGAAAAATAACAGCAAGCGTGGCAGGGGTAGGTAGCTTTGTATTACGGAGGGACACTTGCCGATTTACTAAGAATTCCTCACCTTGCATTACTGTGAAATTGCACACTCTTTAGGAAGAGTGTGTACTGGCCTCAGCCTCCTGCCTCTTTGCCAGAAGTTTCAGATTCATCAGGCCTCTGTGCTGGAGGCAGCTGGTGGCACCTGGTGGCTACGTGGTGCAGGCTCAAAGCAGTTGTCCTGTCTTGAGAGATCCCAGGAGGCAGCTGGTGTGTGTGTGTGTGTGTGTGTGTTTCCGTCCATGTGAATCCTGAGCCCGCTGGTCTGAGCTGTGAGAGAGAGAGAGTGTGTGTGTGTGTGTGTGTGTGTGTGTTTCCGTCCATGTGAATCCTGAGCCCGCTGGTCTGAGCTGGTGAGTGTGTGTGTGTGTGTGTGTGTGTGTGTGTGTGTGTGTGTGTTTCCATCCATGTGAATCCTGAGCCCTCTGGTCTGAGCTGGTGAGTGTGTGTGTGTCTGTGTGTGTGTGTGTGTGTCAGTCCGTCCATGTGAATCCTGAGCCTGGTGGTCTGAGCTGGTGAGAGAGAGAGTGTGTGTGTGTGTGTGTGTGTGTGTCCATCCATGTGTGTGTCCATGTGAATCCTGAGCCTGCTGGTCTCTGTCTTGAGCTCCATCACCTCGGTGGGGATGGCCCAAGGCAGGGGCCTGTCCCCCTCCCCTTCTCCCTCTCCAGGTCCTGGCCAGGGCCATGAGCTGTTCCTTTAGGAGGCCCCACGCCAACTCACCTATTCTTGTAAACTCAATTTTTAAGCAGTCTGAGTCTTACTGATTCAAATGAAAGTCATAGATCAAAGTCTCTCAAAAGCTCTACCTTACTGGTCTTGATTTCTTTCAGTGACTTTGTGGGGTAGCTCAATTTTGTAGGAGAGGAAGTTGGGGCACAGGGAGGTTAAGGATGTTCCAGGTCCTTGTGGCACAAGATGCAGGGTCAGGTCTGAGGGCTTTTCCCACTGTTGCCATGGCACCTTCCAGAATGAAGCTCAGCCCTCTATTTCCCATTACCTCTGTTAATCACTCCTGGTGCTGGTTGCAAAAGCTGGGGCCCCGTCGCCCACCTCCTGGCACCTTAGACTCTGGTGCTGACTTAGAGCCTTGCTTCCAGCCAGATCCCGTCCAGCCAGCTGCCTTCCTATCCTCAGACCCTGCATAACTGTCAGGGAAAACCAGACTAGTGCCTGGCACTTCCAGCTTTTCTTTCCTTTTTCTTTTTTGCAGGCCCTGTATCTGTATCCACAGCTTTGTGGGTTGGTTAGTAAAGGAAGTCAAGTACTTCCTCTATAAGCTTTGGCTAGGCTGTGCCAAATCTGTGTGTTCCCCGGCCTTTGGGCCAGGATGCAGATTTATCATGCCAAATCAGATTTTTCTCTTTCAGTGTCAGCAGCAGAAAGTTGTTGACAGCAGTGGTTACATTATGCCCTTGACAGTCTGCTCCAAAATGGGTAGCCTGTCCATTTTGGAAACCTTGCCTCTTTCCATACCCTCCTTTCCCCCTTCTTAGTTTAGGAGACTGTTCCAGATTTTTGGAGGCTAGTGGGCTGGATGGATGTATGAGCTGAGAAACCAGCTGGTAATGACAAGGGGCAGTAGTGGCCAGATGATGCCCTGAAGAGTCTGTTAGTGGACTTGGACACAGGCCCAAAGTAGGAAAATCTTTGTTGATGTTCAGGTTGGAAAGACATTACGTGCTCCTTGTCCCCCAAATTTTAGATCTGCTCCTCATTCTAGATGTAGACATTCCTCTAGCCCAGTGACCATGCTATGTGAATTCAGCTTGTGTAACACCAACTGGGTTTTTTTTTTTTTTAAGAGGAAACCAATTATAAATTCACTTATGCTTAGTTAATTTTATTGCTGATTCCATCATACCTTTATCCTGCTTTATGTGCTGATAATTGTAGGCTGTTAATAAAATGTCTAATAGCTGCATGACCCCAAGATTCATAGGGAGTAAGGGAACTAAGATATAAGTGTGGCTATGTGACAGTGCATACAGGAAAGGCCTGAGTGAAAATTTATGGAACTGTTCTGTGTTGGAGGAAAGGAATTCAGTTTTCTAAGATTTTTTTTTTTCCTTTAAGAAGGGGTTGGGCATGCCATACATTTTATAACTGAATTTTATATGCTTTATTTTAGATGTTCACATTTTAAAAAAATGAAGGAACCCCAAATTATGTTTTGCAAGGTATTGTCATTTTGCAGATATTTAGTGATGACATATGTGAAAACCTGGGAGGTGTCCCAGTAAGACAACAATGTCAAACAGTTCAAATACATTGTCCAGTTTTACCACTTCACCTTTCTTCTTTTGATTTTTTTTTTTCTTTTGGATACACATTTGTTCAGTGCAGACGACTCTGCATTTCTCTTCGTTAAGCTTTCTGAACTCGAGGCGTCTGTGAGGCTAGCTAGCTAGGCTTGGTGCTTCGTTGCTGCTCCCGCGTTGGTCTGAGCTCCGTCAGGATGGGTTGTAAATGTGGCATTTGCTGGGGGCAGTATCGGGAAAGCAGAAACCCCTTCCTGCTTCCGGGTCGGCTGGCAGCGCTCTGCTTGTGCGCTTCCTTCTAATTGGTGATCTGCCAGCACCTTTTGGGATGTTATGAAATTTAAACCAAATGAGGTTAAAATGGAACCTCTGTGCCACTGAACAGACGCAGACTGAAAGCAGGACTCCAGGAGAGTTTCAGCGGAGGAGGAGGGAATGGAGGGCAGGGTAGAGAGTCCTGAGCATTTCTTAAGAGAAGGACTCAGTCTTTGTGCTCAGCTTATATGGTGAAAATAATTGTCCAGGTCATATTTCAGCCACAGAATTCATTTTACTTGATAGTTGACATACAATATTATATTTGATTCAGAATGTACAATGTAGGGATTTGACAATTATGTACATTACTAAATGCCCACCATGATAAGTGTAGCTACCATACAAAGATATTACAGTATTATTGGCTGTATTCCCAATGCTGTACTTCCATCTGCAGAATTCACATTAAAGTCAGAGATCTCTTAAAGTCATTTGCCTTGTGTGGACCTGCTGGTTTTTTATAGGATGTTTCCAAGTTACTAATGATGCTTACTACTGGACTTGGGGATTTTTGAGAGGTAGCCCTCTGCTAAGTAGACGTTTTGAAGGAGAGGGAGTCTGAGATGAGGAAAACAATATAGATGTGTTCCTTCTTGGAAGCATCTTCAGCCAGCTTGGATACAAAGTGAGGCAAGGGTGGCTGATGGGAAGGAGGGGCTGGGGGAATTGGTTCTTCCCACAGAAACCAGTCGAGTGAGGGAAGAGAGACTGCAGAAGGCGGTGCCTCTGCTGTTTGGCAATTCAAACTGTACAAAAGAGAAAGCAGAACTGGATGGTGGGGGTAAAGAGCAGTAGAAGCTTAAAACTGGGGGAAGAACTTGAGCCAGAAAAAGTATGCGAGCTGCTGTTCAGGGGAGAGCTTGGATCCTCAGGTTCACAGCTTCTCCTCAGGGCCGTCTCAGATGATGTGGAAGTCTTTATGCAATACAGAATCTGTTGTTTTAGTGGCATTTATTGTGATTTAAACTCTATAAAGTTATGTGGACTGCTATGCCAGTTTCAGTGTTGTAACTGAAACTAAATATTTTCTGAAAAGTTAAGGTCTTTCTAAGAACTGAAAGTAAGTGAGGCGGTTTCTTCAGTGCTTAAGCACTTGTCCTTGGAGTTCAGGAGGACCTGATCTTATTCTTAGCCTTGTCATTTCATAACTGTGTGATGTTGGGCAAGGGGCCTGATCTTTCCGAGCCTTCGAGGCTTTGACCCCAAAGCGACACTCCTGACCCAAAGTCAGGTTTGCTTTGACATGGATTTGGATTTTTGAGAGTAGGAGGTGGACATCGGCTAACTGCATCGTACATTCTGGAAAATGAGGTTGGATGGCAGGGATTTTCCTTGCTTTTGCTGACTTTCAGTGCCAGACTTCTCGCACAGATTGTTTTGTGTCCAGAAGAGCGATTCTAACTAGGAATGGGTCACTTCCTCCAAGGATGGTAACTGAATTTCGTGAGGCTGGGGCAGCAGGCAGGACTTCTGGGTGATGTTCTCATTGACCAGCTGCTTCCTTGGGCCTTTATGGTCTCCCTCAGATGAGACATGGAGGACAACATAGAGCCATAGAGGCGTTTGGAAGACTTGACACTGATACGGGTGTTAGACTTTCAAGAAAATGCCCACTGGGAACCCCGTCCTGCTTCAGGAGATCCTTACATAGCAAATATATTTGAAACATTCACGTGTGTATATTTGAGTGAAGACTACATTTTCACACATCTTGCAAATATTTTCTTCCAGGGGTTTCTTTCTTGCTGAAATTTAAAATTTTACTCTTACAGCTTGGTTTTCTCTTTGAATCAAGTATGTTGGTCTCATTTTCTCCTGTCAGTTGTTTTCTTAAGTCTTTACTTGTGTAAGCTCAGTAGGTTAGTTGAGGTAGACTTTTCTGGGAATCTCAGCTGAATGGTCTCGTTTGGCTAAGTGAATCATTCTGTTGAGTTTCCTAATTTTGGCTGTACATGTTCACGTCAGGTAGAGAATTTTCTAGCGGACAAGCTTTTGGACAAAAGTGTTTACTGTTCCTCAGAGATAGTATTAAATTTTATTTTGTCTATAATACTTTTATTGCTTCATAAACCATTTTTTGGCTCTCAAATGTGATCATGGTGCTTTTAAATGTTAAATTTAAAATACGATTTCAGGCTAGGCCTTTCTGGTGGCTTGGCCTTTAATCTAGCAAGGAGTCTAGAATAATCTGGTTTCAGACACTTAATTTTCTTAAAAGTACCATCAGATAAATATTTATATGACTTTCAAGTTTATCTTGAGATAGTCCAAAAAATATTCACCACTAGCAAAGGCATATCTAGACAATAATTTAATTTAATGAGGGTACATACCAGCATGAACAATAGTTTTTGGAATATTCTTCAAGAGTTTTCAGGTAGATTATTTCAACGGTATGATTATTCCTGGGCTCCTAATGAAACCAGGCGCTAGATTGGCATGCTGAGTTTGTTTTAAAGTAGACATGCCTGTTGGAATCAGACTGTTTCCAGTGCTGATGGCCTGCAGAGGCCTTGGTAGTGTGATTTAGAAACATGCTGCGGTCATTGCTTTCTTTTTAAGTGATGTGATAAGGACTCCCCACCCAAGGGCTGCAGGTTGGGTTTGTGAGTGGCATTGAAGGCTCCAGCCTGGAGGGGCTACCCTGGGGTAAGTGGGTAAACCAACCCCCTGATGGAAAGACAGTACTCCAGTACTTTCATAGGCTCATCCCTCCCTACTCCCGTAACTACTTATCATTTTGATAAATCTTGCCAAAGCAAAGAGGAAGTGCAAATAGAGAAAAGAAAGAAAATTAAATAGAGCAGCATTTTTCTTTCTAGGGACCCTGATTTCCAGGTAATCGGGACAATATCCTCATTTTACTCTCTTTTATTTGCATCAAACTTATTTAAACATCAGCTCTGCAAAAACAGCAGTGGATTTCTGTTTTTAAGAAAAGCACAACATTTTGGGGTACTGTGTTAGAGTTGATTCCTGCCTGTAGACTCATCCTAAAATGGTACTCTCTCTCATATGCTTAGGATTATGAAACATTTTAGTGATGCCACTTTTTTTTTTATTGAAGTATAGTTTATGTACAATATTATATTGGTCGCAAGTAGTCACTGTTAAGGTTTTAAATTTGATGTCCGGTATCCTGGGAAAACTTAACCATGGCTCCTGAATTAGAGATTAGCATTTTTCCTTAATTAACTGTAATTAATAGCAAAATTTTACTAGTACCATGCAAATAAAAACACTAGCTTAAAATTTTAAGGAAAAATTCATAAGAGTCTTTAAGTGGCCATCCTTTGCTTCAAATACAAAATCAAAACTGCTTCCTTTAAAATTGGCAAAGCTCCTGTGTGGCCAGGTGACCCCATCTCCTTGACCTCATCCTTTGCTGCTCTGCTTGTGCACCTGGCTCCAGCTACATGGCCCTCCTTTCCTTTCCTTCAGTGTGCTGAGTTCTTTCCACCTCAGGACCTCGCAGTGGCTAGCAGTCTGCTGGAATATTCCCCCTACGTGTCGCCCCCTGGGTTGCTCCTTTTTGTCATGCAAGTCCCAGGGCAGATATCACCTCTGAAGACTTCCCAATCTAAAGTAGCTACATGGTCATTTCCCGCCACGTTATGCTGTTCTGTCTTTGTCAGAGCTCGCATGGGTGCTTGGGTGGAGTTGGCCTGTGTGTGTTTGTCTGTTTGTTTCCTGTTCTGACCTGGAATATACACTCCCGGAGGGCAGGGAGATTTGGGGTCAGCTTTGATCATTGCTGTTCTCCACAGTGCCCCCGCAGTAAGTGCTAAGGAAATATTTGTGAAGAAAATGAATAAACATGAGTGAAGGCCAAAGGAAACAGGCCTTTACTGATGACTTTCTCGTGCTTGGTGAATACTTGGGTTATTTCCTCCTGTGTGCTGTTCCCCCTCCTGAATGCAGGAGATAAAGCCAAGGTGTTGCTGGTCAGGAAGCTGAATTCAGCTGTAACTGCTTTTGAGCCTGGTGTGACTGCAAGGCCGGGCCCTTACTAATAAGCACACCAGCCTGTTCTTCAGGTTTCTGGCAGTTAGTTAAGTGGCTGTCAGAATGCCTGCCGCCCTGCCTGAATGCATATGCGTGCTTATTCTACTTGGCAGATGGATTTGATCAGCCCCCAGACCTGGATTCAGGAGAGTGCTTGGCTCCTTGCCTGCCAACACCCCTCCTGTTGGGCTTCCTCTATCACTGGATGGGGCTTCTGGGGAGACTGCTTCTCGGCAGGGAAGGGGGGTGCTGCCTGGTGTTTTGTGCTGAGTCTTTGCCCTGAAGCCTGTGGCGGGGGGGAGAGGGAGCTCTCCATCAAACTGTTAATTATGGGCAGGAGTGCTTTCTGTCACCAAGGGGACTGCTTTGGGGAGAGAAATCCCTGTGACACAGTGTCTCAGGGCTTAGTGACCTCAGGGTCTCTCCCTGGTCCTTCACAGCTCTGGAGTAGGCTGAACCTGAGCAGTTCTGACCTATCTTCCTTCCTTCCTTTCAGCAATACTTTTGAATGATGCAGTACCTTTGCATTTTGCAAGGAACTTTTTAGTCACTATCCTCATTTCCTGTCTCCCTGTGCTGAGGAAGTGACCCCCATTTTACAAAATGGACAAAATCTGGGAAGGGTAGGGAATTGAGAATGATTGTTTTGGCAGAACTGACAAACCATTATTTTGTCCTAAGTAGGGAGATGGATTGCTTAATAACTACTTGTTATCTCCTTTGCCAGAAGTCCAAACAATGAGTTTTAATGCATGTAAAATGTTCAATGTAGTGGTCAGCCTAAGTAAATTTTGTCTCATTTTGGCTCATTGCAGTTTTATCTTGTCAGTCCAGATCTGACCTGTAGCTGTAAAAGGCAAAACCAGAAGTAGATCTGTCTTTGATGCCATATGTAGTTCTTAAATGAAATACTTAAAAAGAATGCTTTGGCTTTTCAGCATTCCACTGTGATTGGAAAGGTTACTGTCTGAGATTCAACATGGTTCTTAAGCAATACTTAATGTGAGTTGATATTCGTAATGGTTGGATTTTAAAGCTTTTTGATGATTGTGGAGTCCTGACATGGCTTCAGGGTAGATTAAACCAGAGTAAGGTGGTGTTTAGTGGTTTCTATCCTGGCTTCTACTTAATATAGTTTGACTTAAGTATTTTGGGCTAATGAAAATGTGTCCTCTGGGTATGTGGTAGTTAGTCTTAAGCAAATGTGGCTTGAATGTAAAACTAGAGATAACTTTAATTACTGGCAGTTCAGTGACAGTGACAAATTGTTTTTCTTGCTTTGTAGTTACACATGGGAAGCTGTTGATACCCAAAATAAGATGCTATATAAAATCAGCATCTGTGGAAATGTGGACATTGCCCAGTGTGGGCCATCAAGTGCTATTTGTATGCATGACTTGAAGACCAACAGCTATCATTCTGTGGGTAAGTAAAACTACCCTTAAATTACTGGCTGTGCAGGATCCCAGCTTTGCAAAAATGACTATGTTTGTGTATCTACACAGTCATATATGCACATGACATATACATTGTACATATTACGATGGTTAAAAGTGGTTACAGTTTATTAAATATCCAATATGATGTCAAATTAGGTTATTTCCATCTGATGGATACTCTGTAGTCAATCATTATGAGGAATTATGTACATTGGTATTTATTGATATGGAAGGATGTTTCCTATACAGCTCTTCCTTCTCCTATTTTCCTTAGAGACCTTAAAGAGTCCTTCCTTTACACTGTTTCCTCTAGTGCCTTATTCCCTCATCCCCTTTGTGCTTTCTTTCTTCTGTGGTAGTTTGATTTTCAGGCAGTCTGTATGGTCTATATGGGGTCAAAGATGGTCTTTGATTTTTAGTCTTACATTAAAAATTAAATGGTCCTAAGAACTACCAATCCCAGAGCAGGAAGTGCAAACCTTTTTTTCTTAGGCCTGATTTCACTCCCCAGATGTCCTCTTTTGGATTCTTTTCTTCTGTGGAGGACAATGGGTCCGAGGGACTGGCAACCCCATCGGGGGTTATAGGAAGCAGAAAAGGGGCGGATGCCTAAAGAAAGAGGCATAGGCAGACATAAAAGCAGCTAGTGTTGTCCTTGGGTTTGGTAGCATGGATGTCCGTGGTGACCTTTGACCACAGCAGTTTGAATGGTCTGCAGGTGAGAGCGGGGTCTGTGTGAGGTCTTCGAGGTCTGATGGTGGAGTCCCAGCTCCTGTCTGGTTTCCCTCTCTCCCAACCAGGAGACTATGTAGACTGAAAACTGGTAAGAGGAATTTGAAGCCCAGGGTAGAGCTCTGAGAAAGCACCAGGTTGTTCTAAGCTCTTGGTTCATAACAAATTTTATTATTTTTGTGATATACTTAAAAATCTTACAAATGAGGTCACCAGTTTCCTGGAATCTTTTGATGATTCATGGGAGAGAGGCTGCTCAGGTTTTCAGAAAGAGGAAAAGCAGGTTCTTCAACTATAATATTTTTTGGCTAATAAAAGTGTGTTTTCTGGTTTTTGGCAGTATAGTGTGGTCTAATGTAACCAAGGTGGCTATCAAATGCAGACGGGTCACTGGGAGGAGGATGTAAAGTTGGCATAGCTGGACAGACTTTGAGAATGACCAAGTTAGGCAGGCTTTGAAAGCCAGACAGGAGAGTTGATATTTTCTGGGGTAGGCAGTGGCTCTGTTACAGATTCTTTGTGATGGTAACAGGGGAGGTGATCTAACAGAATGCATTTTTAGAAAGCTGGGCCTGATGAAATAGGAGAAGTTGGTTATAAAGTGGAGAGGCTAAGGTAACCAGATGAGTTAAAAGCTACATTACAGGTTGATGATGATATAAACCAGCAGTTTGCAATTTTATTGTACTCCCAGACACACAGGACAGATACTTTTCCCAGACTGGTATGCTACATGTCATTGCCTTGTCCTTTAGCTTAAGAAAGCTAACTGGCATGCGTGCTAAGAGCTACAGTAATAGTAACATAGAGATAATTTTGAATCCAATCTAATTTTGCTAGTTTGTGTTATAATAGAAATAACTAAATTTGTCCTGTACTTATGTGCCAGGCTTTCTGTTCTTAAATATCTCATTTAATTCATTCAACAACTTTTTGAGGAGGTGATCTCATTTCCCTCATTTTATAAATGAAGAAACTAAAGCAAAAAATGGGTAAGCAGCTTACCAGGGTTCATGGGTATGAATTAGAATGCTGAACTCCAGTGTACTCAGGGCCATGTTGTTTTATAAGTCATAGGGTCATATCAGACAGTTGTAGAGCTTAAAATGGGAACCATGATGGGAAATTTGAACTCTTGGCCCTAAGAGGACAATTGAGGACCTAACTTCTTAGGAACTTGCCAGAAAAGAAAAAATGTGAATTTTGAGAATAGCCTCAAAAATTGGATATCCCAGTAGATCAGAGGAATAGAAGAGCTGGTATAGCAATAGATCCAAATGTATATGAGAACTTTATATGTGACCAAAAATTTGGGTGTAGTTAACCTATTTATCTGTTGAGTTAAAAGTAACAAGACAATAAAGCATCGGGGAAAACCATAAAATAGAAATGTAATCTAGAGGAGGTAAGAGCTTTTCTTAATAAAAATGTTAAGAATCAACCCAAGGAGAAAAATGGCAAAGTCTAAGAACAGGCAGTTCACGAAAGAAGAAATCCAGATGGTCAGTACAACTTCATTAGAAAGCAGATGTTAATGCAAATCAAAGCAATAATGAAATCTCATTACTCTTCAGTCAGATTGACACAAGTTTACATGGTTGAATCACAGAGTGCTATCAAGGACCTTGAAATGGGCACGTACATGTATGAGTATGGGAAGACGGTTTTCTATAGCCCTTTTGGGAAGGTAATTGTTGATGTGAGTTTTATAGTGCCCACAAGGGTAGTTTTTGTATTTAGAAATGGATACTAAGACCTCAACTTTGGTTTAAACAGAATTACATTATTTTTGATTAAAAAAACCATATGTTCTTTAGGCACAAATTATGTATGTATGACTTTAACAGGTTAGCAATCTTTTTTTTACGGAGCCTCTGGAGGACATTTGGTTCCATTCACAACCTAGTTGAATCACCTTCACCACATTTTAAAATGATGTATACATTTTATAAGTTTGATTTCCTTTTAAAATATTTAGATATCTGATATGACATAATTTAAGCAGTGATAATCCGTATAAATTTAGTAAATTTATAAATATGATAAACCTGAAATTCTATTGAATGTTCTAATACTGTTACAAATCTAAGTCAGTTGCTGTTACAACCTTTGGAGTTATAACCTTAAATATTGCACATACGTAAAAATAGTATGTTCACATTTTTCCTAACATCTCAAATATTAATTCTGTGGCTTTAATTATTCTTTTTAAGGGTTAAAAATTTTCTGTCCACTTCATGAAGCCTGTTATCAGCCCATTTAACTGGCTGATGTATCCACTAGGGAAGTAGCCTGGGATTCTGATCGGCCTCTTGTTAGTGCCTGGATAGGACACAGTGAATCTGATTGTAGTTATGTCAGGTGGCATCATTTACTCTAAAGAGCCTGACCCTGACTTCAGATGATATTTTTATTGTCTGATTTTTGTGTATTTGCAGAGAAATATGTGACAGCTGTCCAGGTGGATGACTAGATTGAATTTTGCATCTCAAAGATGTGAAACTATCTTTTCCTCGTAAGGCTATATTCTTTTTCTTTCTTGAAACTATCTGATCCTATTGGATATTTAAGATGATAACTTGGTTCAGTTTTATATAAAACTCAATGCTTTTGTTTCGTTTGGTCTCTCCCGATAGTCTGGCAGTATCTGTTAAACTTTAAAAACAACTTTCTTTAACCTTTTGTAAATCTTACTAGTAGAGAAACTAGTATCATACGTAGATTTTTTGTACAAAAAATATTTTTGTAACATTGTTAGTTGTGGTACATATGCTGGAGCAGCCTAACTGTATGGGGATGGTTCAGTACATACATTTTATTCTGATTTACTTGGTTAAGTCACATCTTAAAAGACTTATGTAGAAATTACATTTTAAAACAGCCAACACTTAATATTCATTTATTTTTTTATAACAATATTTGAACAAATCAGTCACTAAAACAGACAAAAATCCCTTTTCACGTGGAACTTACATTCTAGTGCAGTGGGAGACAAGACAAAACAACAATGGCTAAGCAGTACTTTAGGACCTGATACTGTAAAAAAGAAAAGGAAGGAGGGTGAGGAACTGGGGATCTCAGAAGTATGTGTTCAGAAATATTCAATGGGGTGAGTTGCTGAGAAAGTGACATTTGAGCAAAGACTTGGAGCCGAGGGAGTGAGTCATGTGGCTTTGGGGGAACAGCCAATGGGGAAACAAGGGGGAGTCACTTGATGGGAGGGGCAGTTGGTGGTAGCAAGAATAGAAATCTCTTTTAAAGAGTGTTAATACAAAGAGGAGCAGAAAAATGAGGCAGCAGCTGGAGAATTGGGCAGAGAGGATTCTTTTAAAATTTTGTGAAATAACATGTGACTAGTACACGTTAAAAGACACGATACAATAAAGGGAAAGTGGGTAGAAAGGGAAGCCTTGCTGAAGCACATCGGTGACTAGCACGGAGACGGTTGTCGGCCTGATTGACAGGCTCTGATCGAGGTGCTGGGGAGGCTTGGTGGCCGCGCGGTGGGCCCTGAGGCCACCCGCAAAGCTGGGATCGCCAGGGCTTGCAGCCTCAGCGAGGCCGAGTTGCGAGCTCGGCTGGGCTCGGCCGGGGTCGCCGTGGGTTGCAAGCGAGGCCTGGTAGGCCTGGAGCGCGGCCTGGTCTCGCGGGCTCTGGTGAGCGTGGCCTGGTGCGCAGGGTCTGGAGGACCCGGCGAGGCCTGGCCTGTAGAGCGTGGCCTGGCCTGGCGGGTACGGGAGAGCGTGGTCTGGCGGGCCTGGTGCGCAGGGTCTGGAGGACCCTGCGTGGCCTGGCCTGTAGAGCGTGGCCTGGCCTGGCGGGTACGGGCGAGCGTGGCCTGGCGGGCCCTCTGGTGCGTAGGGTTGGGAGGACTTGACGCGGCCTGGCCTGTAGAGCGTGGCCTGGTCTGGCGGGTACGGGTGAGTGTGGCCTGATCTGGCGGGCTCGGGCGAGTGCGGCCTGGAGGGCCCGGCCTGGAGAGCGCTGTCTGGCGGGCCCAGCGCGTGGTCTGGCGGACCCGGCGCGGTCTGGCAGACCCGGCCTGGATACCGAGGTCTGGCAGACTTGCCACGGTCTGGTGGGCCCTGCCAGCGCGGTTTGGTCTGGCGGGCCTGGGCGAGCGCGGCCTGGTCTGGCGGGCCCTGCTTGGAGCCTGCGGTCTGGTGGGCCCGGTGGTGCGCGCAGCCTGGTCTGGAGGACCCGGCCTGGAGAGCGTGGCCTGGAGGACCCGGCGCGGTCTAGTCTGGTGGGACCTCGCCAGCGCGGTCTGGTCTGGTGGGCCCGGGCGAGCTCTGCCTGGTCTGGCGGACCTGGCCTGGAGAGCGCGGTCTGGAGGACCCGACGCGGTCTGGCGGGCCCTGGTGAGCGTGGCCTGGCGGGCCTGGTGCGCAGGGTCTGAAGGACCCGGCGCGGCCTGACCTGGAGAGCGCGGCCTGGTCTGGCGAACCCGGCCTGAAGAGCGCCGTCTGGTGGGCCCTGTGCGCGTGGCCTGGTTTGGAGGACCCGGCCTGGAGACCGTGGTCTGGAGGACCTGGCGCGCACGGCTTGGCGCGGTCCGGAGGACCCGGCGCGATCTGGCGGGCCTGGCGAGCGCGGCCTGGTCTGGCGGGCCCAGCGAGTGCGACCTGGTCTGGCGGACCCGACCTGGAGAGCGCGGTCTGGACCTGGCGCGTGTGGTCTGGCGGGCCTGGCGCGGTCCGGTGGGCCCAGTGCGCGGTCTGGAGGACCCAGTGCGCGGTCTGGAGGGCCCAGTGCGCGGTCTGGTGGACCCAGCACGGTCTGGCGGACCCGGCCTGGAGAGTGCGGTCTGGAGGACCCGGCGTGGCCTGGCGGGCCTGGGCGAGCGCGGCCTGGTCTGGCGGGCCCGGCCTGGAGACCGCGGTCTGGCGGGCCTGGCGCGCGCAGCCTGGTCTGGAGGACCCGGCCTGGAGAGCGCGGCCTGGAGGACCCGGCGCGGTCTGGTCGGGTGGGGCCCCGCCAGTGTGGTCTGGTCTGGCGGACCCGGCCTGGAGAGCGTGGTCTGGCGGGCCCGGCGCGCGGTCTGGAGGACCCGGCGCGGTCTGGCGGGCCCGGCGAGCGCGGCCCAGCCCATTTGGCGCCGTCCTCGGGAGCTGGCCGTGGGCCTGGCGTGCTGGCCGCGGCCCCGCAGTCCTCGCCCGGCTCTCGTCCGGGGAGGACGGCCAGGCTGGCCGGTTGCCGCGGTTGTGTGCCGCGGTTCGCTGCGGCCTCTCCCCGAGTGCCCTGGTCGGCAGCCGATCCCGACAGCCGGGTGGAGCGGGCAGAGGAACAAGGTGAGATGGATGGGCGGGCGCGGTGTTGATGGGGCCTGGCGCTGAGGGATGCCGGGGCCCCGCGCCGCGTTGTTAGTGGTCGGCTGGATGCCTGCCGGCCCGAGGCTGGGGCCCTCCTTGTTTCCTTTTCAGGGCGGGCTCAGCAATTATTAGGAGCCCCCAGACGCTCTGGGCACAGGGCCGGAATGGGCCGCTGAGTGGGGGGACAGGAGGCGTGGGGGAGGGTCTTCAAGGTGGGGGGCCGCGCCCCGTGTGCGCCCCCTTCTGGCGGCAGCGCGCGCTGCTTTCCACCGCCTTGCCCGCCCTCTGCGTCTCCTGGAGCGCGGCGCTGCGGGGGCGAGCCAAAGCCCCACCCTGCCGGCCCCAGGCACGCCCACGGCGGGTGGGGCTACGGGCGCTGTCCACCAGGCGCTGTCCTTGGTCCCGGAGCCTCAGTGTGGCTTCCGTGCCCTTTCGGCGAGAAAAAGATTTTCGATACCACCCCCGAGGGTTTCAGGCAGAGAATGACGTTTCCTGCAGACCTTTTTGCACGTTGGCAGGCCGGGTAAAGAACCGCTGTATTGCCTCTCACCCCTGCCCCCGCGGGAGATCCGAAGCCCGTTAGCATTTTAATATCACCCCTCCCCCGCTCCTTTCCCTCTTCTCTTTTTGAAGTTCTTAGGTGTTTGTATTGAATTGCACCAGTTATAATTCCGAGTTCATGATCGCTATCATCATTAATCCGTGGACTGACCTTTTTTCTTGCTTATATGTTTTGCATACTGTAGTGAGCCCCATCTCTAACAAAATCTAGGAACTTAACTAATAACCACTGTCCATGTGGTCCCCATCCCCTTGTCTCTTTACTGGAAGTAATTGTTAACTCACATGTATATTTCATTCCTCCCTTACTCTGTGTGTCTCTTTCAAATCTGTGTGTGTGTATGGTATTTTTAACCTTATACAAAGTGTGTTATCATTTTATAGGTAACCTTTTGGGGCATAAGTGGTAATGTTATATTGCTAAAAATCAGCCACATTGTTGTCTTTCACTATGGCTTATTTCTTCTAATTTCTATGTAATATTTTGTACATCTATCAAAGTTAATTTATCCAACTATCATGTTGATATATATAGACTTTATTTTGGATTATTGCCAGTAATATTCCAGGCAAACTGAGATTATTCACCTTGCTTGCGGGTCATTCCAAACATTTAGATTTTAGAGCACATATGATGGGAAGTTATTGAAGAATTTGGGTAACTGAGTTATTTATTCCAGTTTATGGTTTTGAAGGTCACATTGGTGCAAGATGGTTGGGGAAGGGAGATTGTAAGGGACGAGACAAGAGTGGAGGAAAGGAGACCAATTAGGAGGCTCTTGCCCCAAAGTACAGGTGAGAGATGGTAGTGGTTTTTATAGTAGTAAAGACGAAGAGATGTGGGTGGATTTGAAATGGAGGGAGAACCAATAGTACTTGCTGGTGTATAGAATGTGGCAGATGAAAGAGAGGACTCGGTGCAATGTGTTTGGGGCTGAATGGGGATGTCATTCCGGGATGGCGAATTCTGGGGAAGGGACAGTTCATAAGTTTATAAGGCTTCAGATTATAGTGCCACTTTTAATTTGCTTGTGCTTGGAAATAGCTTTACAGTTATGTTTTATAGCTTGTTTCCTTTCCAAATAGGTGACTCTCTTTTGAAAAGTGCAACCAAATCTCTTATGGAATTCAACACAACAGTGAGCTGTGGACAGCCAAGCACAAATCACAGAGTCCAGAGTAGCATCACCTTCTTATGTGGGAAAACCTTGGTGAGTCCACACAGTCATTTTATAGTCTTCCTTTTGTTAAAAATGTTTGTCTTTTGGGAGTTCTTGATAGCAGTACTTCAGGAAGAACAAGTGAGCAAAACTAAAAACAGAAGCCCCAAACCAAATCACCATCACTATAAAGAACTAATAAGTAAATAAGTCCTAAGACTGTAGTTACAACTTCTAACTGAAACTTAACTATATCCTGTGTAAAACTAATTCAAAGGATTAATGAGTTAAAACTCAAAGCACTATTTAATGCTTATGTTGTAGGCATAATGTTCCTTTTCTTTCCGAAACCTCTTCTCCCAGCATTTAGTTTTGATTGTTCTTAGGGCAGTGCGTTTATTTTTTTAAAAACTTTTTCCTTCCTCACATTAAATTGGAGAGATGGACATTTGTGTAAGAGAAACCTTGGCTCGTGGGTAGTGGGGTTCCCAATCTTTTTTGGGTATAACTGGTATTGAGAGGGGATATAACTGTTTAAAGCATGATGTTTGTTCTTACTCTGCTTATTGTATGTGATTTCTTGGATTTATTCTTCAATATTTAGAAAAAGATCTTCAGTAACTAAACAACAAAAGCAAAAGAATGAAAGGCTAACTTTTAGGGAAAAGCAGTTTGTATACAAATCCTGTGAACATTCTCTAAATAGAGTAAGAACCCAAGAATTTAGCAGGTAGAGTGACACTCCTGTGGCTGCCAGATTACTTTAAAATGACATTTTAGAATTGGGTGCTGTGGCTTTTGCACCATCAGGCCCATAATGTCTCATCTGAAGAACTTTAAAAATATAACTTAGATTATTAACTTTGGACCAGTTGCATTATTTTCCATATTTGAAACTTCAGGAAAAAACCTGTTTGCAGTGGTATTTACATATGTAGGTCTCTGTTGCAGAAAAAGCTGGCTGCTGTTTTAACTTTAATTTCCTTCAAGGATTCTGTGTTCACCATATAAGAGCCAGAATCGTGCAGTAACTCCTTAGATTTGCACAAGCAGTGTGGAGGTAAATTCTGCCATGTCCTGTGTCACCAAGCGGTGCTGTGGTTGACCAACTTGGAGTCAGCCCTGGTCGTGGTTTGTCAGGAGAGGCTGCCCTCGAGTGTGGGGGTGGGTGTCTGAAGCAGGGTTGGTGCATGAACTCTGTTGGGTCCAGATGGGCCTCCTTCCTTGCCTTACAGGAAGCATGAGGTTACATTTTCTGGCTTTGATGTTGTTGGCATTTGGTTAAGAGAACATTTGGAGTTTGAGAGTGGAGCTCCAAGTTACTTCCCATGAGTTTGCTGTACTTGGATAGCTGGGACAGTAGAACAATTTTGGACCAGTTACACCAGAATTACAACATGATTTCATGAAGCTTCTATCTCATAATTTTTGGGTTTGGGAATTTCTTGACGACTTTGTTTAACTTACAACAGTTGTGGTGCCCCTCCACCCCCACCGCCCACCTCCACTTCTTGTTGCTGTTTTTAAAATTTTCATTAATATTTGCTGTTTCTAAGTTTAAAAAAGTTACAACATGCAGTATGGTAACTTTTACTTTTTTTTTAAAAATAGGGAACTCCAGAATTTGTAACAGCAACAGGCTGTGTACATTACTTTGAGTGGAGGACGGCAGCAGCCTGCAAGAAGGACACATTTAAAGCTAACAAAGAGGTAACAAAGGCACTTCAAGGTCACATGCTCAAAAATCCCATTCCAGGACAATTAAGACTTGAAATACTGGCTCAGACTTTTTGGAGTGAAAATCTTTTTAGTTTTCAGACTTCATATGAGCAGAGATGCTGTGAGAGTTAATTGTTATAATTGGGCTGGGTGGTTCTTACTTTTAGGACAAGGCATTTAATGTATCACAGGATATGAATGGAAATAGATTGGCTTACCCATTGAAGGCAAGTTAATTTCTGGTGCTGTGCAGCTCATTCAGTAACATGGGGGAGCTCAGGTTTAGACTAGTCACTCTACTTCCAGGTGCCATCTCCTTAGCCTCAGGTTGGCTTCCGGATGCCTTGGGAATCCAGGCCAGTTCGCCTCAGAGACTAGATGATGCCTATCACTATTTCCACTCTTCCTCTGGCATCTGGTCTAGTCATTGTTGGTGATTAATGAAGCAGCCTTTTCCCTACCTCGGAACCTCTTTAAGTTGGCTCTACTGTGTGGCTCTCCCTGGCAGTGGAGGAGAGCAGGCGTTTCGTTCTGCCACATCTCCCCTCCCACCACCCCAGATCTGAAAAGGTGGTTTTCTGTGTTCACCTAGACAGAAGTTTTTGTGGATTGATCATTCTTACTTTCCTGCATTCGGTTTCTGTTCTGAAGGATTGAGTTCAAAGATGCTTCTTCTTAGGAGCTTAGAACTGACAATGAGAGTAATCAGTCATTTTCACTGATGGTCAATCTGTAAATGAAAAGACAGTCTGATAGGCAAGTGACGAAACAAAATGCTGCCTCCCAGAAAAGAGCATAAAGGAATGATCAGTGAGAAACAGATTTAAAGTGTACAAAGAATTAAGACCTGATAAAATAATGCCAATATTCAAGAGGTAGTGTGAAATTTAAACTTGACATCTTACAACTTACGTTAAATTGCTTGCCATTTATACATTGTATAAACCACAGAGAGGCATGCCTTCTCTCCTGGGGGACAATGGGCATCTCTAGGTCCCACATGTATTCTCGTGGGCTCTGAGTCTCCAACCTGCTAGTCGTACCCATTTTTCCCTCTTAAATGATTGCCCTCCTACCTTGTTTTGCTGAGCTGACTATGGGAAAACTGCTTGCCAAAATAAATAAATAGCAAATTGTTTTCTCTGCACTCTGTAGTAAGTCAGAAGTCACAAACTACAGCTGGTGGGTCAAATCCTGCCCTAGCCTATTCTTATCCCCAGAATTAAGAATGGTTTTTACATTTTTATAGGATTATAAAAAAGCAAAGAATATACAGCAGATGTCTACATCACTCACAAAGCCTAAAATACTGACTTTGTGGCTCTTTACAGACAAGTGTGCCTGACTTGTGCTCTACATCATTTTTGGGGGATGGGAGTGGCTAGGTATAGTCTGTTTTCCTCAAAAACAGTGACATTTAATTTCTCTTAGAAGCTGATGAAAAGATGCACGAGAAATTTTGCAGTTTGATCTTAATGATCATCTCCTTAGGTCTGCTCAGTAGCTGGGGCTTTATTTTTTCATCTGTATAGTTTTCATTTATTGAGGGCCAGTTGTGGGCTAAGCAGAGGAATTTCGTTAAATTTTGGAAGCATTCTTGCTTTCAGGGAGCCCATAGACTATAGGAATGAAGCGTGCATACCCTTCTTCGCGACCTGAGTTCCATTCTGCCTTTAGGTACAGATAAATCAGACAGGAACCCCTGAAGAGCAGGCTGGCTGCTCAGAAGGCAATGCTGTTATATTAGCAAATCATGATGAATCATATTTCCTTTTCTCTGTCCTCAGTGAGGTTTGTTTCCACATTACAGGTTTTGGTATACCTTCAAAAACTGTGTTAAATGTTTTACTTTTAAACACTCACCATTCCCTCAGGAAACATCCAGATTTTATTCAGTGTCACTGTAGTCATGATTGCCACACCTGAGGTCCCCTTGCTTCTTTGTTAGTTTGCTTTGTCGTCTTTGGTAGTCCCAAACAGTGTCTTTAAAAATGACTGGTATAAATTTGTTCAGTGGTTTCTGGTAGAGTGTTGTTAGATAATTCCTTTAAGACATTGTGGACATACATCTGCTACCATAGCAGTCTTGGAAAATTCAGAACTGTCATGCTTGCGGTTTGACCAGAGTTACGTACAGAAATAACAGTCAGTGCACACACAGTGTTAGCAAGGCTGATTCAGTGCTGGGTGTGAGGCTGGCAGACGACCTCTTTCCCTGGTGGCTACATTCCTGCTCTCATGAAATGTCTCCACTGCTTTGCTCAGTGGAGCACGGAGTGGGGAGGCCTTTCCCCAGGAGCCCTGACTGTTTTTCCAACACACACTTGAGTTCTGTGGGTTGTTGTGAGGGGCGTGTCTTCTGTTCCTTTTTGGAGTAGAGAGTTGGCCAGAAGTTGCTAACTGCCGTGAGCTGGGTGTCTGTGGGCCTTGCTTCCCGGAATCCCTCAAGCCTTTTGGTGAAGTGAAGCTACTTTAGAGCAAGTTCTTTCCCATGTGGCCCCTGTCTTTCCCCCGTGCTGTGTGCCGGCATGCTCTTCCTTTTACTTTATCGCCAGAGAGTTGCTTTTGTCTTCCATTCTAACTTGCCAGCTGAGTTGCCCACCTCTCGAGTTACTGTTTCTGTACTACCTTCCTGGGGGATGATGACACCCTTCAGATCTGCAGGATTATGGACGCTAGTTACTCTTACTGGGACCTAGTCATGATCTGCAGTTATACCTATTAATGTGATTGCCTTTCTGTGCGCTGTAGCTTTGGGCTTGGCATCTGGCCTTGTGGCCTTGCTGGCTCCGGGTACCTGTACCCTACCAGTGCTGGTGGTGCCAAGTGCCTAAGTTACCAGTGTGGTAGGGACAGAACACTTTGTTATATGTATCCTGTTGAAATGAGTTAATGTGTCCCCTGAGCAGCCTACAAGGAAGTACAAATGGTTTGATTTACTCCATCAGCTCTCCACGAAGTCTCCAGGAACAGGACTGGATAAAAGGGTTAGTGGGTCAGAGCCTCCTGCAGGTTGGCTGGCATCTTCCTAAGCAAATTTGATAGCTAAATGCTAGCAGTTACTTTTGTAAATAGACTGCCTGTGAATAGACTAAAAGATAGAATTTTATTTAGTTGTATTTTATCATTGATACAGAGTACGTTTAATAAAATGCACACATCTTAATTTACAGCTGGATGAGTTTCGGCATTTGTACACACTCATGGGACTATTGCCCGGACCAAGAGACCAAACATTCTAATTTTTATACCCTTCACCTATTTCATCCATCCTCCCACCCCCCCAACCCTGTGGCAACCACCAGTCTGTTCTCTGTATCTATGGGTAAAAGCCAAAATTTAGGAAAATTATCCATAGAAATTTATGAAACAGATTTCTTTGAAATGATTACAGAGAACATGAATTTTTAGGATATTCTTTAGGACGGGCAATTAAAATGATAGCAGGGTATTATTCCCCGAAATAAGACTTGTGGGGGTGTTTCCACAAAGGCATTTCAGTAGATACTGCCAACTAGGCACAAGAGACTAGGGTCTCTTTTACTGCTGGGCACATCTCTGGGCTTGAATGCTTTGCTCTTAGATTTGTTAGAACTTTTGAAGCACAGGGTCTTGCCAACTGAAGTGAGTTCCTTGATATTTTAAAATAAGAGGCCATTAGTTCACAGAGATGAGAGAGTGGTCATACATTATTAGAACCCAGTAAGGGTGGATTAGATGCCCAAGGAACTTGTCTTAAATGTCGCTGAACAAGTGTTTCACAAGCCTCTTAGATTCTAGGCATTGTCCTAAGCCTGGTTAGGGGCTACAGAGCTCTGGATTGTAGGGGTGGCAGCAGTGATGCAGGAGGGAAGGTTGGGGTGCCAACTGCAGGAGCACATCCTGCGTAGGCAAGAAGAGGTGCCCAGTGTAGTGCAGATGAAGTACTTGTTGACTTTTGCTTTGTTTTGTCATCGGGGGACATCGAGGCCTGATAAGTGGTAGAAACCAGTGTTGACATTGGTCATAGGCGTTGCTGAGCCCCTAGCCCCAAGAAAGTATGTATTGAAGACTCACTTTTTCCCTTCCTCCTTTCCAGGTGCCGTGCTATGCATTTGATGGAGAGTTAAAGAAGCATGATTTAAATCCACTGATCAAGATTAGTGGTGGTTACTTGGTGGATGACTCGGACCCAGACACTTCTCTATTCATCAACGTCTGTAGAGACATAGGTCTGAATCTCTGGGTGTGAGCATGGTGGCGGTGAGGGATTTCTTAGAAGGCTTCTATATCTTTGGCCATCCACCCTTACCTGATCGAACACCCACGTCCTGGTTCAGCCCACTAAGAAAGCTTTTGTCCTGGAAGATGATCTCTGCACAACCCCCACCCCTTTGCCCTGGTCCCTTCTGATTCCATCATAACTTCCATCAAGAAGATTGGTCCCTTCTGGTGTGTTCTCTCTGCCAGACACTTCGGGTTTTAAGAGTCTTACGTAAACCTGACTTGGAGCGAGACAGAGGGGAGAGTGGAATGGGTGTGCTGGGGGCTCAGGGAGCAGAGTGGAGTCAAGAGCTCCCAGGGACCCTGGTGAGGAGGGCTGTCTACTAGCGGTGTGTAACCCTAAGGCCCTTAGCTTTGAGTTGCAGGGTGGGTGAAAGGGAGAGAAGGATGCCCGGTGACTTGGGGCATTTCAGCAGGAACGGGCTTCTTGCCTGGCTTTCTCTGTAGGTACCAGAACTGGTGAGAGAGACTGGGGTGTCTTTGCTAAATTAACTGAAGGCTGCAGATGGCTTTATCTAAAAAGAGGCCTTGAGACGTTATACTAAGCCTTGCCTTGTTCTTTCAGCAATTTCTATAACCTGGCTTTATGCGTCCTTCGTCCTTCCGGGGCTACGAATTGTTAGCCATGTAGGCTAAGACTTGTCTTCTTGCTATGCTGTACTAGAAGCGAGTGTGCCATGAGTGAATTTTCTGGGAATTAATAATAAATCATTCTTAGTGTTTCCCTTAATGTTCTTGTTTTGTACATAGGACTTCAGGTTTAGAAAAGTTTGGAAAAAATTTTATAATAAAATCAATACATGAGGGTATTGCTGGATAGTAGGCACACAAATAGCACAAATAGTAATTTAAAATTATTCTCTGAGTTGTATATATACATCATATACCATTTTGTTTATTTCTTTATTTTGAAAAGTGAATATACCACATGCATGGTTCATAAGTGACCGGTGATAATTTTAGATTTTTTGTGTGTCAGGTTATTTATGGCATTGCTTTGTTCTGCAGGGTTAGCTTTTGATGTTCCTTTGAAGTCTTTATCTTCAGTGGGTCTGGAACTCATATCTGATTATCAAGCAGAAGTCTTGTAGATTATTGAATTCTGAAGTCATATGCCATTTTAGTTTGAAAACATTTAGTTCCTGGGTCTTTTCTTTTTTTAATCATTTGAGGATTAGCTGCAAGTTTTTTTCTTTCTAATTTACCGACAGTTTGAGTTGTGCTTCAGTGGCTTTGATTCACACTAATATTTTAAATTGAAAAATTGAAAAAAAATATGCAGTTCACCAGCTTCTGTCAGTACATTCTCCATCCCCAGGAAATTTCCCTGAGCCTTAAGTCATGTTTGAAAGTGACCCTTAAAACCTCACAAATAGTTGTAGATTTGCTGTTACCTGCCTAATGGCTCACTCGGGGGCACTTACGTCACATTTCATTGTCGGTCTAACATCGTGTCACCATGAGTTGAGGAGTCCGGGGTATAGTGGATATGCGATGTGGACTGAAACTGCCCATTAGTAGTGAAATTTCCCGATACAGGCTTTAGGCCTAAAGGGTTGTTTTTCTTTTCATCAGCTGGTGCCTCCTTGTGGCAAACTGGAGAAGGTGGGGTAACCCTCCTCACTTTGATAAGGCTTTAGTAGAAGCCCAAGCTGGGTGATACACTCATTCACAGGCGAACTGTGTTTTGAGTGTGTATTTCGTGGTAGGCCCTGAACTACAGCACTGGCCCTGACCACGCGTGAGTTCGCTCTAGCGGAGCTTGTCGTCAAGTGGGAGAGGATGCATAGTGAGCAAGTAAACCCAATAATGTGTAAGATAGCAGATGATGATGGCGTTAGGGAAACCCAGCTGGGCTAATCATGGCTAGCTAGTGGCAGTCTGTAGTCTAGGCACGTTTAGTACGTTCTTTTCTTTAATCGTACCCCTAATCTGTGAGGTATTGCATTGTCCATCAGATGGATCCTGTAGTTAGGTGAAAGTTATAGAGATAGTAAGCGGTGGATCTAACACTGGAGCCCAGAACTGTCTGTGTGTTCTTTCTGCAAATCTACTCATCTTCTCACCAATCCATGGAGTCCCTGCATTTTTGGGTCTGTTTATAGCTTGAAAGGGGATCACCTAAAGTCAATGTACCTTTAGGAGAGGGAGATACATTCTGCAGCTCTGAACAACAGCAGTGCCTGTTTACCAGGTGCCAAGTGAGCACCTTCCCGTCCTCCCTGCACCTGCTGGAGCCCAGCAGGGGGACGGTGCTGCGCTCATTCCATGGTCAGGGAGGCCCTGGCTTGCCCAGGCTCTCAGAGAGGATGTCAGCCCAGCTCTTCTTTGTGTGCAAACTTCCACCTTATGTTACTTGTGGAGACATTCAGAAATTTGATAATTTTTTAAAAGGGACCCTGGCCTAAGGTTAAGCATGATCACTGCTCCTGATGCATAAAATGATGTGGTTTAATGTCTCACAGACTTGCTGAAGAACTCCAGTCCACAGTTGCGTGCATGTCCCCCCGGCACTGCTGCCTGCCTGGTGAGAGGGGACCAGGCGTTTGACGTTGGCCATCCCAAAGAGGGACTGAAGCTCCTGAGCAAGAACAGGTCAGTCTGCTGTTGGCCTTTGTCATCCTTGGCATGATTGTCACTGAAAAATTACTGTATCACATGGGCTTGTGAGATGGTTGGTTGTCACTGTGAGTCACACAGGCTGGCTGGCTCGTGGACTTTCTAATCCCCTGTCTCTCATAGCTGTGAGAACACAGATCGTGATTCAGCCATGTCTCTAAGTGTGTTCACTTCATGAAATGACACCTACCTTAAGGTGTTCTCTGATACTTTCCGTGGCATGCTTTCCATGCAGTCGGCCTTGTGTCTGGAGTTACCTGTTCCTTAAAAGCAGCACCTGAAGGGTGAGAGGCGGCCAGAGCAGTCTGCTGGCGTCCCTCCAGGCTGCGGTGTTCTTCCTGACTGGTGCTCAGCGGGCACCCTGCTTCCGAGCAAGGGCACTCATTTCCTGTAATACACCTGCTCCTTGTCTGCCTTTGCCCCTTGAATTGCCAGAGAGATTTTTCCTCCAGTATGTTACACGTGACCACACCCTGAACTGGATCAAGAATTTTGATGCTCTCCTGTTCCCGGGGCCTTTGGTAGACACCTAATTGCACGTGCCCTAGTCTGGAACTACTGGTGTGTCAGGGCTCAGTTCCTTCTGTCCACAGAAAACAGTGGAGCATCAGTCACCTAAAAATGTTTGAGAAACTTCTAGATGTGCATCTGTCTTAGTTTGCCAGGGAAGCCATAACAAAGTACCTTAGACTGAGTGGCTTCAACAGCAGATACACTTTCTCACGGTTCTGGAGGCTTGAAGTCCAAGGAGTCCACAGGGTTGGTTCCTTCTGAGGCCTCTCTCCTTGGCTTGTACACAGCTGTGTTCTGTGTGTGCGTCCTGATCTCTTTCTACAAGGAAAGCGGTCATATGTGATCAGGACCCACACTAGTGACCTCGTTGTACTTAGTCACCTCTTTTAAAGGCCCATCTCCAAATATAGTCACATGCTGAGGTCCTGGTGGTTAGGGTTTCCACATAGGAATCTGGGGGTACAGTTCAGCCCACGGCATTGTCTCAAGTGACAAGTGGGTGATTATTCATCCTGGGGAGTGGGTGGGGCTAGAAAGGACACCCGTACAATGTGGTCATTGGCTGAAAGCCTAAGTGTGGCTTCACAGAAGAGGAAAGTCATCTATTAGCTGCTGTCTTGTGGCCAGCACACCAGGAGCGGGAGGCACAGCCCGCGGGGGACCAGCACGCTTCCCAGGGGCCCCAGGCTCTTCCTCCTCTGGGAGGCCACGTTGGCCAGCGTGCCGAGCCATCTAGGGTTAAAAACAAAAGCTTTTTGGCTTGTCCTCAGAAATTGTTCTTTGCAGAGGTGGTGATTATGCAACTTTGTGTGTTTGCCCTGCTCAGCTATGTTTGTTTTGTTTTGTTTTGTTTTGTTAGATATTTGACTGATTTAAATTCACAAGTCGGTCATTTTATTTATTTGAGAAAGTAACACTCATTAAAGTTTCCTTAAATTTTTCTTCAATAGAAATGATTTACAGTTACTTTGTACTATGGCCTTTTTTTATATTTTAATATTTGTTTCTCCTCCGAATGAGTGTGTTGAATGTTCAGGGCAACAGATTAATTTGACTGTAATTTATACCTTGGTAGCACTCTGTTCTCAATGTGTGTCACCCAGGCTTGTCTTGAGTTACGGGAAAGAAGAGGCTGGGAAGCCAGACTTCTGTGATGGCCACAGCCCCTCAGTGACGATTACATTTGTCTGTCCATCTGAGCGCAGAGAGGTGAGTGATTGTCGGAAGAGGACTTCCCAGCGGTGCATGCTCCTCCACCCCTGAGTGAGCAGAAGTTGGGTTTGGGTGGAGTGGTGTCTGGGTGCAGGAGAGGGTGAGCAGTCAAAAGGTGCTTTGGGGGAATATCCGGGAAGACTGCCTCCTGGGGAGATGTGCCTCCTGCAGAAAGCAGGCCTTAGGGCTGTAGGTGAGGCTCTTTGGGGAGAACAGCTTGCTATTTGCTTTTACCCAACAACCTGGAGGCGGCCCTACATATGTCAGCGTGCAATGGTGTTTTGTTCTAGGGTGGTGTGAGATGGTTTTAACTGGTTTGTGGACAGATTTTCAAGTTTTTCTAGTTAAGCTGATTGTGAATGAATACTTGAAAAGCCATATGTATAATGTGATTTCGTGGCTCTTGTTTCTTATGATGAGGAAAGGTAAAAATAGCTAATTGGTTTATAAAAACGTAGTAAGGAATGGCTCGGACAGATGGTAGGCAGAACTGGCAGAGACTGTGTAGGCAGGACTGAGCGTGTGGGGTTCTGATGTAGGAGAAGCAGGGCCTGCCAGTGGAGCGTGCCACCCCTCCCTGCCTGCTTCCCCCCTCACCCTCACAGGCAGGGTGATTATTCTGTCTTCTGGCTGCTTAATTCTAGCACAGTTGTAAGCACCCTGAGGGTAGGGCTGGGTCTGTGTCGTCCTTGGGCCCGTGCCCAGCGGCGCTGGACGTGTCCTCCTGTTGCAGTGTGTTCCAGCAGGTGCGCGGGTGATGCTGGGAGAGGGAGGGCACCAGGGAGGAAGGGCCGGGCTTTCCTCCAATTGTCTCTGCCTTCTCATCGGAGAATGAGGTTGGAGGTGCTCAGTTCTTTTGCCGGGAACCATTCCCCTCTCCCGACAAGCAAACGTGGAATTTGCTCTGGTTTCGGGCAGGCAGCCGGCCCTTTTTGTGTATAGGGGATGTGTAGACAAAAGTACAGTCCAGACCCGCTTTCCATTTTGCCCCCACACTTCCAGGGATACGTGGCGTCAGCCTCATGAAGACGTGGCTGGCCAGGACTGAGTTAGTGCTGACTGAATGCTAGGGAGTGTCGCCTCGGGTTTGGGCCCTCCCCTGCAAACCGAAATCCCCTGAGCCTGATGAGACGTGCTCAGCTGGCTGTGCTTTCAGTGTTGGCTACTTGTGCTGCATTCAATAAGAATCGTCTTACACTGTCACAGTGAAGGGAACTGGGCGTCCCTTCCTGTTTCCTCATGGGATATGTCATACTTCATGGTGCTAGAAGGGGAGGCTGACTTGCTGTTAGAGGTAGAGGTTCCATTTCCTCTGAAGCATTCACTGGGCAGGTCTTGGGCTATGTGTGACACCTTAATACTTGAAGGTTTAGTTAAGCTGGCTCACTGAATGCCTTGAGGAGCTGGAATCTCAGTAAGCATTCATCTTATCATATAGAGCTTTTCAAAGAAGTGCTATTGAACTTACATACTGTAAATTTTAAGTCCAATTTAATGGTCATTGAGATATTAAAGAATTGTGTAGCCATTGTCACCATCTGCTGTTAGCCTGTCTCCATTACCTCCAAGGAAACCGGTGCCCAGCGTCGCTCTCCGTTCCTTCCCCAGCCCTGAGCCCTGGCTGCCACCCGTCTGCTTTCTCTCTCTGGATTCGCCTTTTCTGGACATCTCGTGTCGGTGAACTGTACACTGGCCTCTCACGTGGTGCCCAGCTGCCTTCACATATGTCCAGCTTCCCTGAATCCAGTGGTTAAAACATGGGTTTTGATTCATTCAGATGGAGCTGGGCTTGGAGGTCTGTAGCCTCCTAATCATGTGACCTGGGTTTGTGAGTTCAACATTTAGCACCATGCCTGGCACAGAGCAGATGCTCAGCAGACATTTGCTGAGTGATGGTGCCTGGAAGCAGCACATCTCTTCCTGAGGTACTAAGACCAATAAGACTTTACTTCAGTGAGCAGTGATGACATCCTTCCCAGTTCAACCAAAGACGAGGTCAGAGCTCATGTCTGTAAAACCGATTCTCTGGCAGAAAAATGGCAGAGTTTGGGTTTGTGGTGGGTGATGCCCTGGCTTCTCCCAGGGACAGGTGCAGATTTTGAGGGCGGGTGAGGTGTGCCCAAAGCTCCTTTGACCATCTTAGGAAAGAGGTTATGGGCCATCTTCCCAGATGTGCACATGCATGGTGATTTCACCCACCGTGGGGGTTGATCTGACCCCAGCTCAGTGGCACCTCTGACTGAAAGGAGTGAACCAACCCCGTACCCATCAAAAACCATGACTGCTTGCCAGGATTGTGCTTGTCAGGTGTTGAATTCAGGACGGACTCACTGATTAGGGTTGAGTGTGTCTGCAAGGGGATCAGAAAGGTTTGCAAGTAAACAGAGTTGTTACAAGTCAGATAATCTAAATATGTTAGGGGCAATTATGATTCAGAAACAGGAAGCCGTGGAGCTTTTCAGAGACACGGAAAACTTGCATTAAAAAATTACTGTTGCTTCTTTCAAACTGGTCCTGGCAGGGCACCATTCCCAAGCTCACAGCTAAATCCAATTGCCGCTATGAAATTGAGTGGATCACCGAGTATGCCTGCCACAGAGATTATTTGGAGAGTGGAACCTGCTCTCTGAGCAACGAGCAGCATAACATTGCCATTGACCTTCAGCCACTCAGACAGGACACAGGTGAGTGGGTGCCCTATGAACAGTAGGAGGGGAGTGTGAACGGAGGGGCCGAGCTAACCCCTGCCTGCCGGTGGGCAGAAAGAGGGACTGGGGATGACTGAAGTAATGCTTCAGAAGCCTCTTCTCATCTGTTCCTCTTTCTTTAGCATCACCATTTCCTTACTATACCTCAGACGGAAAGGAATATATTTTTTATTTGAGTATCTGTGGAGAGACTGGAGTGAAAGTCTGTAATAAGAAAGAGGCTGCAGTCTGCCAAGTGAAAAAGTCTCAGTCTCCTCAAGTCAAAGTAGCAGGAAAACATCAGAATCTGACCCTCCGGTGTGTAAACCTTCACATTATTTCAAGTGTATTGTGTATATTTTTGTGAGCCAGAACTGGCCCCCTACAGTGTCCTGCCCCATTTTCTGTAAAGTACAGGAAAATCGGTTAAGGCAGCACATCTTCCTTTTTGACTTAGGCAAGTTGCCATTTGTCACTAAACTGTTGGATGTTTATTCTGGCTTTAGGGTAAGACTGTCTCTGTTAAAATTTATTGTTTTATAATTATTGTTTGTAAGGAGCCATACTGTAGGAAAAGTAATTGGTGTACCATTGATCCGGCTTTCATATTTTAAAATATACGTTTCTGAGGAATTTTTTTTTTTCTCTGGCAGTTTGAGGATCTGAAACACCATTAACGTTATATAAAATTTTCAGCAACTAAGAAAATGCATTCAGTGCAATTCTTTTGACCCTTAGCTTGGTAGTTAACCTTCATGAAAGCATTATGATAATGTAGCTCTTTGTAAGTATGTATTGTCCAGGATCCCTCAGGTAGGTCTGTGTTTATGGCAGTTGTAGGATAAGCTGGGTGCTTCTTGGGCATTATTTATTTTACACAAACTCTAGAAATGAGAGAAGAGTCTCCATGTTCGCAGCTAGACCTTTGGCCCTTTCTTCCAGCCAGCTCTTGCTTTGAAGTAGGAGGACCCCAAGCCTGTGCTCTGGAACTCGTTTCCTTTAGATGGTTTTTCCCCAGCTGGCCAGAGAGCTTGCTGTTTTATGTCAGTACCGATTTGTTGATGGTATGCAAAAGGCTTAATGGAGAAATGTTAAACAATTCCAGTTTCTTTCTGGTTTTATCAAATTGTGTGATCTATTACACAAATTTAGATACTCTGATGGAGACCTCACCTTGATATATTCTGGAGGCGATGAATGCAGCTCAGGCTTCCAGCGGATGAGCGTCATAAACTTTGAGTGCAATAGGACCGCAGGTGAGTGAGTGTGCCTCGGGGCTCAGTCCACGCCCCTTGTGGTGAGGGCGCGTGTCACCAGTGACGTGGAGTGCTGCGTGGAGCGCTCCCTGTTCTCCTTCTCTATGGCCGCTCTAGTCCCCAGACTGGGTTCTACTGTGTCAGTGAGTGGGAGCCCCTGACCCCGCCAGCGACACACACATTCTGCCTCCATTTTCCTCTGCTCTGTGTTTTGGGACTGGGCCCAGCACTGGGCTGGGAAAACATTTCTGTCCTGAACTGTGGTTCACACCAAAGCACGACCAGATCCTGCGGGGCAGGGCTGCTCACCGGCTTGGAATGGACTGTCACTAAACAACTCTTCTTTGATGAAGTAAGTTTCGAGGTGGCCCTTTTTGCAAATGGGGGCCCTGTGGTAGAGGGTGGATGTGGGGATCTCAGGAGGTAGCAGGCAAGTTGAAGAGGGATGTTTGGTTCATCTGAGCTATTAGGGGAAGCTACCTTGAAGTCGTAGTGCACTGGCATTTCAGAGACCTCTGCTGCTGTTATGGCTTGAAGGTCCTGGACAGAGCCTGCATCTGTAGAGAAGTGATGGGGCCCCGTCATCCTCAAAGGGCCACGACCCCAGGGCCCTGTAGGGTCCTGTCCTGTGCACTCCGCTGGCCCTCGCTCATGGCATCCCCCCAGGGTTGTTCGGGCCCTGCTTACTTAGTATGCTTCTGTGGCAGAGCTCTGAGTGTTTGGTCATGGAGCAGGTTCGTCTCTGGCTCGCCGCGGGGACTGAGAGAGGCAGCTGGGCCTGGCGTGTGGAGTGTGTTCCTGAAGCTCATGCCCTGGAGGTGAAGGAGGTCAGGGGACTGGTGATCAGCTCCGAGCCTGAATGAACTGCCTCTGGAGCCAGCCTGGAGGAGTCTGGGGCAGAGCAGATGGGAAGGCCTTAGATCAGGACCTGTTACTGCTGAGGCCACATCTGCCCTTGGTCCCCGCTGCTCACAGGTGCCCCTGTCACCTTCTGCCCGCTTCACTCCACCTGTGCTCTGGTCTCATGTTAGAAGCTCTTTGCTGGCCCTTGGGATGGTTGTCATGTTCTCAGTTGACTCATTCCCCACATTTTATTAGTACCTGTTTGCCTAGGCCCTGAAAGGCCTGGGAATGGGTGATGGCTGAGTGCTTCCGCAGTTTGCCAGCCAGAGGCAGCGAGGGAAGGAGAGGGAAGCCTGGAGAGCAGGCACTGCGGGTGCTGGACTCGCACTTCCAGGCAGGCCCACTGCCCTGTGCCTTGGCGGGGAGGTGCCGAGGCCTGTGGCCTGGGGTCTGGGCAGCCGGGAGGATGGAGGCAGTTGGAGGAGAGGAGTGCTGCTTAGGTGAGCACCGGGACAGGGGGGAGCCAGCCAGGTGCGGAAGTGGGGTGGATGTGGGGGTGGGTTTTCATGGCACAGGGAACAGCTCATGCCAAGGCATGAATTTGGGTAGCTTTGGTGAGCAGGCCTGAGCTATGTATTCCGATGTGGCTAAGGATGACCCTAGGAAGGAGCGCATTGTCAAGAGCTTGTATGTTCTGCAGAAGAGGTGGACTTTTATCTCGAATCCAGTGTGAAGTCCCAAGGCCTTTAAGCAGGGGGATGACGTGAATCGGATTTGGATGTGGCCTTAGGTTACGTCTCCCATCTGGATTAAGTGCTCCACCTCTCTCCCCAGATTCTCCACCTTTCTTGCGTCATCCTCACATCTTCCAAGCTTTTAGGAGGCCCTTTCTGAAGTGTGCCCCTCTACTCTGTGTCCTGTTCCCTGGGAAATGCAGCCTGCTTCTTAGGCAGGGGCCCTGTTCTCCTGGACTCCCTGCCGACTGGGCTGGTCTGCTGTGGCCGGCTTTTGTCATCCATGTCTCCTCCGACCTTTGTCTTTACCTCTTCTGGCCCCGTGCTGTTCTGGGCTTTTATAAATGACTGATCTTTGCGAGTGTGCTGATCTCAGTTGGGCATTTTGGGAAGACAGAATAATGATCCAGAAGGATCCCAGCAGTTGAGGAGATTGAGAAGGGCATATGCAGTCAGGGACTCTTGGGGCAGAGGCACGGGCATCCAAATTCATGCTGGAAAGCTGACGCTGAAATCAGCTGACACTTGAAACATGTTAAAGGCCCCTTTTTTTTTATTACAAAAATTTTCAAACATGCAAGTATAAAAAATATTGCAGTGAAAATTTATATTCCCTCCACTTGGATTTGTTGGTTAATGATTTTCCAACTTTGTTCCTAGAAGCTGCCTGTCACTGATAGCTCAGAACACCCCACCCCACCTCAGCACGAGCATCCCTTCACAGGACCTCGGTGCCACTGTTGACCGACAGAGCTCAGGGGTGCCCTGATGCCGAAAGCTCATTGTCTTCTCTGCTGCTTTAGTGATAGTGCCAAGGAGGCCAGGCAGAGAGATGGCCCATGTTCAGTGGGAGATTTTGAGCCTGCTCTCAGGTTGGAGTTGGATTCTAAAGTAAGACTCCTTCCGGCTCTGTGAGGCAGTACTCCAGACTTGGGAGCAAACTGTACAAACTTCAAATTTAAATTTAGAGTTTTTAGAAAAAAATCCCTTGTGGGTTCTTGGTGGATAAATGTAACAGTGCACTTTTGCATGTGAATGGGTGTTAATTGACTGAATAGTAAAATGTGGTTTGTAGTCTAACTTGGATCTCCAGGAATTGTTTTTGCCCATGAATCTAGGGTTCATGCATTTTCACGACACAAAAGTGCATAAATGCAATCTTTTAGCCATAGTTTTTAATTATACCACTTGGGTGATTTACATGTAGTGTTGTGATCCCATCAAATAAGGACATGAGGTCATTTTTTGGGGATGAGTGATATATTAGGATAGGCTAGTAAAAAAACTACCGACAAATTTCAGTGGCTCCTTCCATTAAAGGTTTGTTTTCCTTAGTTCTGTGCAGGTCAGTGGAGGGGATGGAGGTGGCGGCCGTGCCCACGTCATCGCTCAGGACCTTCGCCCTCCCCTGTCTTGTGTTGCTGCCGTCTGTAGACTTTGTCCCCAAGGACCTGCAGAATGGAGTAGCATGGTTCTTTTTTCCTAGTGGGTCCATCCGAGTGTCCCAACCTGAGAGGCAGGGCGGGGAGGCTGGGGACTCCCACTTAGTGGTGCACCTGGAAGGAGAACCAGGCCGCTTGGGGAGTGGGCCGCGGCTCTGCTGCACAGTAACGGAGGAATGGTGCTGCGCCTCCTGCTGAGGTCCCACTGCCCTCTAGCCGGCCGTGGGTTCCAATGCCGGGAGCCTGTGAGGTGGCGTGCCGCGGATGAACTGGGGGGGTCGGAGAGCCTGGGTGACGCTCTTGGGACGGTGTGGTTGACGAGGAAGTGAAAAGCTCATACCAGCCCTGCAGATGGATGGCAACTGTAGGCCCCAGGAATAGTGGTCTTGAAGCAAAGCCTATTGTGTTAAAAACAAACGCACAAATGTGGTTGGCAGAGGAGAGTTCTAGCTTGCTATTCTAAAATTCTTTGATAAATTAAATAAGAATGCAGGTAAGATGCAGGCCAGTGTTATTTAAAACTGACTCTCCCTACAGATTCACTCAGAAAGTTTCATATGCAAACCAGCTCCAAAGTAGGGGAGGATGCTAGAACCATTCATAGTATTATTTAATCTTTTGTAAGCTTACTGTGAAAGAAAAGCATCGGGAATGCTTTAGTTTGTACAGGCACAGCTCTCTTCCAAATACCTAGTGGCAGAAGAATCCCATGGGAGTAAGCTGTGAGAACAGTGCGGGTGGGCTGGGAAGAGGCTTCCCTGCTCCGTCCATCACGGGGAGGCCCCGAGGTCTCGACTGGAGAAGATGGCTCTTTAGGCTCTTTATTGTAGGGAGGGAAGTTGGGAGTGCTGCTTCTTAAAGAGAATGGCTTACAGTACTTTAAAAAAAAAACAAAACGAAGACAGATAAAACCCATCGTAATGAGGAAAAGAATGGCCTTGTGGTTATAGTTACGAGCCTGGCCGTGGGACCAGACTGTATGGGTTTGATTCCTGGCTCCTGCTTCCTTGCTATGAAACCACAGGCAAATTATTCAACTCCCTATATGTACAAAATGAGGCTAAAATTGTACCTGTGCTGTAGGGCTTTTAGGGTTATATATATATATATATATATATATATATATATATATATAAGTACTTAAACCCGAGCCCAGCTTCTGCAGCCAGCCCCTGTGTAGCATGTTGATGCTTGCCCAGTGCCTGGCTCACATCATGCTGACTACAGGTTAGCTGCTGTTGCTGGTATTATAATGTTTATAATATTAAAAATTTAATTGAAATTGCAGTTGAAACATCATTCATGCTCAGTACAAAATATGATTTCCCTTTCCTTAAGAACACTGTGTGCTTCAGGGCACCAAACCTCAAAAAGGCAAGTCATGTTGGAGGCCCAGGAGGGTTATGGAACCGAGGGGCAGAAAACAGAACTTTGTGTCAGCAATACACCAGCTTGGAAGCACATGCAGATACTATTTCTACTATGGGAAAACCCAGCACAGTTGGCTGAACCCCAGGCTACAGGGGCTGGGGAGGTGGCCTGTGATGGGCTGGCTTTCAGTCCAGAGCTGAACATATAGGGCCCACAGGTGGGAAATCTGTGGGGCTCCCTTAGGCGGCAGGCGAGGAGGTTGTTGATCTGAGTGGGGGTGCTGGAGACATGCTCTGACCAAGTCCCGAGAGTCTGGGACGCCGGCCCCCTGAGAGGAGTGCTGCTGGCTTTGTGAGGTTACACAGACCACAACATGCTTTCCCCTTCACTTTAGTTAGAGTTCGGGGACCTGACTGTGCTCACAAGGCCATCATTAAGTTAGTGGCTCTTCTGGAGCTTGAGCTCTGGGTTCTGCCCTCCTGCTGGTGAATCCCAGAGGATGTCATGAGCCCGTGGAAGGCTGACCACAGCCGGGAGCAGCAGGGCCCAGCCTGGTGGCTCACATGTTCCATACTGGCCTTTGTGTCGTGTCCCTACTGAATGTGTTGTAAACAGCCTTATGGCCTATTGAGACTGTCCTGCTAAGATGAAAGGGTTGAGGGGTTTGAAATAGTCTGAAACTCAGTACGAGATGCTCTAATTGCTGGGGTCTGGGACCCGAGTTTGTTGAGCTGTGGTTGGCACTGGTGTCCCATTTGCTATTTCTGCCCTCGCTCCTTTGACATCCCCAGGTTTTAGGTCACATCATGGAGTGTTTTTTCCTTTTCAAATCGCACAGCTAATGATGGAAAAGGAGCTCCTGTGTACACTGGGGAGGTGGACTGCACCTACTTCTTCACATGGGACACGAAGTATGCCTGTGTGGAAGAGAAGGAGGGTCTCCTGTGCAGCGTCGCAGATGGGAAGAAGAGGCACGACCTGTCTGCTCTGGCACGGCACTCAGGTGCGTCACTGGGCCGTGGCATGTGCGTGGGTGTGCTCGTCAGTGCAAGGCAGGAAGGGGGCTCCCGCGCCTCTAACCTGGGGATGCACTGGGAAATGCTGTTCGATTTTCTTTAATTGCCAACCAGTTGTATCAGGGCCTTTCTCCCCTTTATGTAGCAACATGACTTTTAGAAATGACGCTGAATTAGGAAGCAAAAATGCCTGAATTTGAACTTGGAATTACTGGTTTACACTTAGGAAAAGTTGGTGTAATCTTGTCTTAGTTTTGTAGAAACCGCCAAGTGCTGGGCCTTGTGCTTTATGATTAGAATTTTTTTTTTAAAATTTAAACTCTTGTTAAGACAGTAGATCTTAGAAGTTCTCATTCAAGAAAAAAGAATTTGTATTTACATGTGTTGATGGATGTTAACTAGACTAAGTGTGGTGATAACTTTGCAATATACATGTATGTCAGCTCTTGACATTGTACACCAAGATGAATAAAGTGTTATAGGTGAATTACATCTCAATAAATAAAAATTAATTTAAACTCCTACAACAACCACAGTAGGCAGTGTTCCCACTGAGCGCCCAGGCTGTCGTCAGGTTCAAGGGGTGGTGCACTTGGTGTGAAGGTGATGGGCCCGAGGTCAGGCCGCTTTGTGGCCCTGTGCTCATTCCTGGTCTCATGGCCTCTTCCCCCATCTCTAAAATTGGATCAGCTTTCTCTGACCAAAGTCTGATTCTTCCCGACGCCGAGTGGAGAGTGTGGGTGGGAGCCCCCTGGACGCTGTGTGGTGATGGCCAGGGCTTGGCAGGGCTGTTGCAGGGCCTGGCTCTCAAGTGTTTTTATGTGGCAGGTGTCAGACTTGGTTCTGGGGAAACAGCCTCTCAGCTGGCTCCATGGGAGGGACCACACACAGGGGCCAGCTCAGCCCCTTCCCCAGGGGCCTTAGAATTTAGCAGACAGCAGAGAATAAGAATGAAAATGGGGGCTTGTGACAGGGAGAACTGGATCTAGTTGGGAAATTTCTTGTTTCACCCTTTTAGCAGCCTTGGAATTAGGAATATCTAGAGGTGAGTTATATCTGAAAACACCTAAGGCAGAGAGAAATTCTTGGCCCTAAGTCACATAATTACCAGCTGTGGTAACAACGATTACTCACATGTTTCCAGTCCCATCTGGTTCAGAGAGTATAATACTAGAAAGAGGAACTCCTCTTGTGGGGAGTGTTGGGAAGCACTCCTTTAAACCCGGGGCCACCTCTAAATGCCGGTGTCGGTGAGGTGCCTTGGAAGTGAACGTGCTTTTGTAGTTTGGCCTCCTGTAAGCCGGGGATGCTGCCTTGGCTGGATTCTGGTGCACGTGTGTTCATGGAGAGAGGGGTTTTCTGCAGCGGACAGAGCGGTCAGCTCTGAGCAGACTGATGAGGGCTGGTGTCGCTATATCCAGCTGTGTGTGTTGCCTGCTTTCTCCTGGCCTCAGTTTTCTTACGCAAACTGAGTGGTGGTATTAGATCCCTTTATTTAACATTGTTTTGATTTTAACATCACAACGTCGGGGTCTGGGAGGTATGCACAGATACTTCTGCTCACTCAGTGGTTCTCTTAGCCTCTGTTCTGGTTCTCTGGGGCACAGGAGTATTTGGGTAGTATTCGCACCCAGATAACTAAGGAAGCCTGTGAGCTGAAATCTTCCTTAGTGTAATGAGTCCTCCTATCCTATGGCCTTTCAACGTACCCCACTCCCAGGGGCACTTATGCAGTCATCGGTGGGTCCCTGATGTGGTGTGCTTCTGGGGCATAGAGGTGAAGCCTGAGAATCTCAGTGAACTTCTGTGCCTTCAGCCTGCCTGGCTCTGGAAACATGAGGGCCCGAGGCTTGGAGACCACATGCTTAGTGAGCTTTGGGCATTGCCTTCCATTTACCAGTTACGGTGTGACTCACGGAGAGATAATCACAGCCTTTGGCTAAAAGAAGCTTGTTTTTGGTTTACAGAACCGGAACAGAATTGGGAAGCTGTGGATGGCAGCCAGAGGGGAACAGAAAAGAAGCATTTCTTCCTCAATATCTGCCACAAAGTGCTGCAGGAAGGCCAGGCGAGAGGCTGCCCTGAAGATGCAGCTGTGTGCTCTGTCGGTGAGTTGTGCCTGGAGCGAGCATCGAGGTAACAGTTTCCTGCAGGCGTGCAGAATGGGGCTACGTCCAGTTCAGAGTGAGTTAGAAAATCTTCCTCTATTTGTCTAAGCTTCTTTTCTTATATGGGTTCAGCATATAAAAGCTGGTAAATAAACAATTTAATGACTCCCACATAGGTAGGTGGTACACTCTGGTAACGGTGGAACTTTGGGGATCCTGAGGAACTTGGGGGATCCTGAGGTTGGCTGCAGCTTTCGATGGCTGACATCATCCCTAGGACCAGAAGGAACCATGTTGCAATATACTTGATTATTTTTGACTTTGTAACTTGAAACATAACTTTCCCAGTGCCTATGTAAACTGATTTTGATTTTTCAACAACTTTTACTGCCTGCAGTTGTTCCAATGTTATGGTGTAAGGCAAGTGGAACCTCAAGTTAGCCTTCATGTAAGAGTACTTGCACCCCTTAGGTACTTCTTGCTGTAATTGTTTTGGTCCTGCAGAGACTACTCAATTTGAAACAAGTTATTTAGCATATTAATTGTTCGTCACTTAAGACTCATTTTGGAAATGACTGGCAGTGAGGGTAATTGCAGTCTGTTACAAACCATGGATAAGGAATTGTGCACTCAGGTTGGATTTTAGGATTGACCCGAGTATTCAGAATCGGTGGTGGTGCATGTCTCTCAAGGCAGCTCCAGGCATCTTCATGCCTTTATTTAGAAGGACGTGGGACAAAATGTCAGTACGTCATGGTAAAAATCAACTGAACCAAGAGTTACACGGTCACCTCTTTGGCTAGCTGAACAGGTTTGGTTAGTTTCTGCTCTGGTCATGGGACAAACTGTAGCTCCTAGTCTGTGCTTTCATAAGACTTTGTGTCTTGGGGGAACAGAGGCCCTGAAAGTGGGGGCGCTGCATTACTATACAGGATGGCATGATGTGTGCTTGCTATTCTGCCTCCTGTGCCCACGGGGGACATTAACATTTTCTCACTTTCCTACTACTACAAGAGGTGGCCTTGGGGTCCTCCCCATGGCTGCCACTGCCCAGTCAAACTTGGTATTCAAGAAAACCCCACTGAGCGCCGGGGCCAGGCTTGGTGGGCTCGGGGAGGGCCACTGCGTACCTCCTGGGTGTTGGCTGATTTTTGGTACTTCTCTGTGTCATTGTCACCTTTAATCGTGTCTTGTTTTCTCCCCTTTCTTTCTCTTTTCCAGATAAGAGTGAATTTAAAAATCTGGGCAAATTTATTTCTTCTCCGACAAAAGAGAAAGGAAATATTCAGCTCTCTTATTCAGATGGTGATGACTGTGGCAAAAATAAGAAAACACAGACAAACATAACACTTATATGCAAGCCAGGTAAAAATTTAAGACAAAAAAAGAAAATGATGAAATATCATAGAGGCTTTCCCAGAGGTGTGTTGTGTTCTTGGCTTCTGCCAAGTTGAGGGGCCGCTGCCAAGTCGAGGGGCAGTGCCAGGCTTTTCAGGGTCCAGTGCCTATAGTGGTGTGGGCACTTGGGCTGGAACCCTACCCCCTGAGCAGACCAGTCCGGAGATGGAGGAAGGGCCCCAGCCTGGCCTTCCTCTTCCTTGGGCCTGATGCAGCCTGAGCGGACGGCCTGCTTGACTTCCTCCAAAGGGGGAAACCACAGACAATTCCAAGTGTCCGTGATCTCACCACGTAAACCCAGTGCTCCTTCTCAGTTACCTTTATTTACAGGTTTACATTACTTATACGGTGTCAAACTCTATTTACCTCAAGATATAGTAATTTGTGGATATCTTCCTATGTTTCAGTTGTATTTATAATTTTCAGGGACTTTCTTGTTGATAACAGCTTGGTTTTACTATTTTTAAACATGTTTTCCTGTTGTTCAGTTATTAGGCTGTTTCCAGCGTTGGTGATCGTGCTAAGTACGTATCTTCTCTTCAGCTTCTGTTGCTGTATTTCCTTTGGTTGAATTCCCAGCTGTGGAGAAGGTCAAGGGCTAGGACTATTTTTTTTTTTTTTTGAGTGTGTATATTTAAATTGTAAAATATACATAACACAAAATTTACTGTTTTTAAGGAATTGTAGTAAAATACACATAACATGAAATTGATATTAGCCTTCTTGAAGTGTGCACTTCTGTAGCATTAAGTATATTTACACTGTGGGGTGACCATCCCCACCACCCCTCTCCAGAACTTTCCATCTTCCCAAACTGAAACTCTATCCCTTTAAATGCTGACTCCTCGTTTTCCTCCCCCAGTCCTCCGCAGCCACCTTTTCTTCCTCTGTAGGTGTGACTGCCTTAGGAACCTCATGTCAGTGGAATTGTGTACTGGTAGGACTGTTTTTGGACTAAGGGAAGATTTTCAGGAGCGATTCATGAGAGCTCTTTCTTCTCCACTGACAGGTGATCTGGAAAGTGCTCCAGTGTTGAGAACGTCCACGGAGGACGGTTGCTTCTACGAGTTTGAGTGGCACACGGCTGCTGCCTGCGTGCTCTCCAAGACGCAGGGAGAGAACTGCACGGTCTTTGATTCCCAGGCAGGTGTGTGTCCGAACAGTCATAACGCTGTGGCATCATCTGGAACTGCCTAGGTGGTTCTGTTTTTGTTCTTTAATCTTTCCTATGTGTTACAGGTAATGTGCTTTAGAAATAAATTCTGTTTAGCCACAGTTCTGAAAATCTGATGTTTGAGGCTTGAGACAATGAAAAACCTATCTTTAACTCCTGGTTTAGGTAGGTGTGCTTGAATGTAAAACCTGAGGATCTCAGGGAAGTAAATCATGTTTAAAAAAGGATTTTTTGAGTGAGTTTCTGGTTTAGAAACCCACCTCAGAGAGGCTTTTCAAGAAGACCATTGTATTGTGGTCATCCCATTTTGAATGTCCTGGTTGTTGATTCGACCATTAATTATGCGCTTTGAAAAGGTTTTTAGGGGAACACAGTAGGGGAATGGTGGTGGTGGGCTCATCTCCAGGGGAAAGGTCACTGCAGTTCTGGTGCAAAGTCCTGGAGGAAAGAGTATCTTTTCTTCCCTTCCAGTTGCCCTGCCCTGGGCAGTCCCTTGGAAGTCTCTCTCCTTGAAACTTTGAGCTCAGGACCCTCTTCCTCCCTCCCTCCCTCCCTCCCTTCCCCTCCCTTCCTTCCTTCCTTCCCTCCCTCCCTCCCTCTTTTTCCTTCCCCTCCCTTCCCCTCCCTCCCTTCCCCTCCCTCCCTCCCTCCCTCCCTCCCTCCCTCCCTCCCTCCCTCCCTCCCTCCCTCCCTTCCTTCCTTCCTTCCTTCCTTCCTTCCTTCCTTCCTTCCTTCCTTCCTTCCTTCTCTCTTTCTCTCTTTCTTTCTTTCTCTCTCCCTCCTTTCTTTCTTTCTTTCTCTCTCCTTTCTCTCTCTCTCTCTCTCTCTTTCTTTCTTTCTTTCTTTCTTTCTTTCTTTCTTTCTTTCTTTCTTTCTTTCTTTCTTTCTTTCTCTCTCTTTTTCTTTCTTCTTCTTTCTCTCTCCTTTTCTCCTTTCTTTCCTTTCTTTCTTTCCTTTCTTTCTTTTCTTTTTCTTTCTTTCTTCATTCATTTATTCATAAGGTATCATTGATATACACTCTTATGAAGGTTTCACATGAAAAACATTGTGGTTACTACATTCACCCATATTATCAAGTGCCCCCCATGCACCATTGAAGTCACTGTCCATCAGTGTAAGATGCCACAGAGTCAGGACCCCCTTCTTGACTGTGGTCCTGTTGAACTTCCATGCTTAGATTGTTTCTACTCTTTTAGGATTTTCTTTTGATTTGTCACTGCTCACAAAGAAGAATGGTAGCTACAAAATTGAGACCAAGAAGTATGACTTTTATATAAACGTCTGTGGTCCGGTGTCTGGAAGCCCCTGCCAGCAGGACTCAGGGGCCTGCCAGGTGGCAAAAAGGCAAGTGACTCTTCTCAGCCGGAGTTCTGTGCTTAGGCACCTGTGCTGACAAATGCCTCGTTCAGGAGCAGGTGTGCCCCCTACCACCATCATTGCCTTAGGACAGGCAATTAAACACTGAGAAGACCTGGCCTAAAAACGGAATGCTTGGAGTTTAATTTCCCAGAGAGGGAGCAGGCCGCCCCCTTGACAGGAGAGAGTGGACTTTCAAAGCACTGTGTGGTGTGCTTCTCACTTGTCAGATGGCACATGTTTCTCCATTTAGTGTAGCTCTATGTCAAATGAAGGAAGCTGTGCTGAGGGCAGATGTGGGGGTGGGGTTGTCCTCTCATTTCCACCCTCCCTCCCTCCACTTAGAAATCCCAATTTGGGGCCAGGGCAATCTGCAGCCTGGGTCCCAGTGGGTGCTCCCCACACTGCTCATTGGCCATCACCTCAGTGTCACAGCCTTGCAGTGATATTCTGGTTGGTTGGTTTTAGTGATAAGAAGGCTTGGAACTTGGGACTGAGCAATGCTAAACTTTCATATTACGATGGGATGATCCAGTTGAACTACAAAGATGGTTCGCCCTATAATAATGAGAAGCACACACCAAGA
Source organism: Manis javanica (assembly GCF_040802235.1). Lineage (NCBI taxonomy): Eukaryota > Metazoa > Chordata > Mammalia > Pholidota > Manidae > Manis > Manis javanica. Next base: position 73,945,416 of record NC_133168.1, read on the forward strand.
ATGACACTGATCACCTTTCTTTGTGACCGAGACGCTGGAGTAGGTGTCCCTGAGTACCAGGTAGGAACTGGGCTGTGTGAGCAGGCATGTGCGCCTCGTGCTGACGAAGCTGAAGGTAGGGGAGGGCGTCCATCTCAGAAAGGCCGGAGGGCTCGTGGCTTTTCTGGAGCGACAAGGGGTTCTAGCAATGGGTGAGGTCGCTGCGATGCCCCTGGGGATAAGCTGCCAGGCTGTCTGGCTCCCTAGGACTTCTGTGGAGCCCAGTTAGGGCCCTTTGTTTAGAAGCAGAGCTATTATTAGTCTGGTTTCCTGGCCAAATCATCTGTGATTTTAATTAATCCTGTTAGATTTGCCGGGGTATAGGCACCATTCATTGCTGAGCTGTTTAGTCAATGGGCCACACACCTCAGTGATAGCCCACAACCCTGTTGGTTTTGGGTATGTAACATGCAAATGCCTAAAAAATCATCCCTCATTCCCACTTGACAGAGGCTAGATTTCCATCTCAATTTATTACTAGGCAAACTTCCTTTTTTTTTTTTTTCAAACTTCCTTTTAATAAAAACGGAAGGAGATGGGCAAAGTAAACATCTTTCCAACAGTTTTGTTTACAAAAAAAGTCGCTGTCATTTTTTTAAATGCTGGCTTTGCCGAACATTTCCCTTTCTCTTCACTGTCCCTTCCCGTTTCTGTTCCTGTCATGGGAGTAGGAGGAAGATAACTCTACCTACAACTTTCGGTGGTATACCAGTTACGCCTGCCCAGAGGAGCCCCTGGAGTGTGTGGTGACTGATCCTGCCACCCTGGAGCAGTACGACCTCTCCAGGTGAGGCTGGGGGCAGCTGGCCGTGGCTGTGACCATGGCCTGGTCCAGAGTAGAGCTGAGGTTGTTTCGGCCCTGCTGGTGAGCCCATAACTGAGTTGATGATAGCGAGTCATGTTAGCTCTGGGGGTTCTGATCAAGAGAGGGAGAGTTTTAAGCAGAATAAATGCTAATAAAGGTCAGGAGAGCTTTTGTGAGGTCAGCTCTTAGTCTTCAGCTGTGTTGTTTTAAAACAATGACTGTCATTATGGAGGTGGGGTTGGGGAGCCAGTGCCACATCTGCTGCATGCCAAGGTCAGGGAAGGTTGAGATAATCATGGCAGCTTTTGTGGTGGTTTGGTAGCATGTGTTTCATTCTATGTTTCTCTACCTACTTAGAAATGAATTGTCAGACTGAAGTCTGTAAGCATTAAGAGCATGCATTTCTTTGAAATTTTAGTCTAGCAAAGGCGGAAGGCAGTCGTGGAGGAAATTGGTATGCCATGGACAATGCAGGCGAGCACAGCACCTGGAGGAAGTACTACATAAATGTGTGTCGGCCTCTGAACCCCGTGCCAGGCTGTGATCGGTACACATCAGCCTGCCAGATGAAGTATGAGAACAATCAAGTGAGTCTGCTGCCCCTGTCATCTTGTGCAGCCTACGGAGCCCACACCTTGCTGGGTGGAGGCGGTTATTTTGGGATTCCCAGATCAAAGCAGGCCTGGCTGCTGCACAGGAACCAGGGCATCAGTGTAAACTCACCTGCCCCAGCTGTGACCGTGGTGAGCCAGTTTCGCTGTGCAGAGCGGCTTGGTGTCGGTGACTTCTGATCACAGTACAGAGCAGTGGCGCTCCTTATTGGGGGTCTAGCCTGAATTGAGGCGTGTCTTTGAGTGATCAGCAGACATCTTTGAAGAACAGTTTTTGCTTCCAAAGTTCTTGCTTCTTGCTGATGTGGGGAGGGACCGGCTCAGAGAGTTGGTGTAGATGCACTAGATCCACGTGCCGCTCTCACTGGGGAAGCCGAGCTGCGCTTCATCACCTGGCTGAACGCAGTTATTGCCAGCACTTTGGAATATTTCCTCACAGACAGTGCATCTTAAAGACGTATGTGTGCTTTAAAAATAGCGTGTCGGAATGTACTTTTCCTGGCACATTTTACCCAGCAGGTGTTTTAAAGGAAGCTGGCGAGTGTGCTCTGGTGGTTAAGAATTAAGCTCCCCATTCTGTGTGCATGTGCCTGTGTATGTGTGCATGCGCGTGCATGCCCTTTGTTGGAACAATGGCCTTAAATACGGTCTTCCTCATTATTCATGGGTTCTGTGAGCTCCCCTGCTTGCTGACGCTGACTTGTGACCCCAAACCAGTGCCCGCAGTGTCTTCAGTCATCTGTGGACGTGTGCAGAGTTGGCTGATGGGCACGTCCCCCGGCTGAGGTGGGACAGGCATCACTCTGACTCTGCCATCTTGTCTCAGCCCCCTACCAAGACAACCAGAGGCTAGAGATGTGCGGGGACAGGGCAGTGCCAGGAGCTCCTGGCTCCCAACCGGGTGGATAGGGTTTGCGTCCCACCTCTGATGCCTGTTCGTGCGCCAGCCTCAGGTCACTTAGCACGTCTGCATCTTGTTTTTCCTTTTGTAAAATAAAGAAGATGGAAACTACCAGCATGAGTTGTTCTTAGGATTTCAGATCATAATGTCTGTGAGACAAGTTCTCAGATAGGTACCTATTCCCCCAGGAATGATGGCTTAGCATTTGCATATTCAATCCTGGTGGCGACTTCATAGAATACAGCTACCACAGATGACAGGAGTTGGCTGGGTTAGCAACTAAGAAGTGGCTGTATCCTCAGAGGGAAAACCTTGCATGTCTGTTTCCAGGGCTCATTTTCTGAGGCAGTCACCATCAGTAACCTGGGAATCGCAAAGACGGGCCCTGTCGTGCAGGACAGCGGCAGCCTTCTCCTGGAGTATGTGAATGGCTCTGCCTGCACCACGAGTGACGGGAGACTGACCACCTACACTACACGCATCCACCTCATCTGCTCCAGGGGCAGCCTGGTAAGGGACTGCTCGTCAGCGAAGACCTGGCTTGCTTTGAGTTCCTTTGGGACCAGTACCCCCTGCTGTGGCTTCTAACGGGATGAATGAGCCAGGGGTGGACGGAGGAGTTAGCTTGCTCTTAATCATGCTGTGGGTCAACATGAGCCCTCAATGTGAGGAGGTGAGGAGCGTCGTGGCAGTGCCTTTGTGGCCAGCCTTTCTGAAGGTCAGGCCTGAGCTGGTGCTGCTGGCTTTGTGGCAGGCGCCGTTCAGCACTCTGTGCACGGAGTCCTCTGAGGAGCACAGGTGTTGCCCTTCTCGTCTCTTCTTGTGAGGACATGGGAGCAGAGTGGTTCTTAAAGATAGTTCGGTCCAAGCCCGAAGTTCATAGATGAGCCACCGGAGGCTCGGGGCAGCTCAGGCCCATGAGGGATGTATGTGTAATATGTGGGCAAAGCAGGAATAAGAAATTAAGGCCCTGAAGTAGAGAAGGTGATAGAGATTGCTTTTGGCCCTGAGCTCCTCTCCAGGACAGAACAGAAAACTCCAAATAAAAATGCTTTGGGATCATTATGTATCGTCCCAATTGCTTTAAAAAAAATTGTGGCAAAAAATATATAACATACAATTGACCATTTTAACCGTTTTTAGGTGTACAGTTCAGCCCTGTGAAGTACATTCACACTGTTGTGCACCCATCACCAGTATCCATTTCCTGAACTTTGTTACTCCAAACCCAACACTTTTTTACCTGGAATTTTATGTCTGCACCCAGGTTATGTGTTTTTCAAATAGCTGCCAAACTCTTAGCTGAATGTGGAGTGCAGGTAAGGGAATTCATGTTTGTTATCAAATAAATTATTTAAAAAGGTCAGTTATACTTTTTAAGCATCTGTTACAGCTGCTCAGCTTCATCAAGATGAGCTAGCAAAACATATCCACTCCTCACATTCCACTTATCTTAGAGACCCCAAGTTCTGTCTGTCATTGGCCAACACACATTTTTTCCAGGAGATGGTTTCTTTAGAGTTCAGTCTTTCTGGTAGGGATGGAGATTGCCAGCTGGTGGGGCATGGGCCCAGGCTGTGCAGGAGGCCTTCAGAACTGAACTGTAGACACTAAACCTGGCTCCTGGGGCAACCTGGGCTTGGTTTCCCCTTCGCCTTCCTCAGTTTCAGAAAGCCTGCTTGCCTAACATGCCGTGGCTGCTGCCGCGGCGCATCCGCCTCCCCTGCCCTGAGCCAAGTCCACCTTCCCTTCCCCTCTGGTTTCTGGTTGCCATGGAGATACTGGACCGTTCCAAGAAGTTCTCCGGGACCCTTAGTTGTTAACTTGCCTGTGACACCTCACTTGGACAGTGTTTTGTTGTTTTTTGAGCAATTTCACATTGTCACTACTCGGTCAGCACTTATACGGGTCCTGGTACATACCGTACACCCAGGAGATGCTGAGTGAATAAAGGTCACATCCACCGAGAATTCTGCAAGTCACAGAACTTGTGTGGTTAAAGTGGTTACTTTTCATGACCACTGTGTGAGGCAGAAGGGATGGTGTGTTTCTGACTGAGGCTAGAGGGCGCAGGCTCCCGCAGAGGTGCCGTGTGGGTGAGGCCTGGGCTTGCGGGCTGATGACCACCATTCCCTTTGCCCAGGCAGGCTCTTCTCTGTGCCTGTGTTCTTGTCTGTATACAGATGGTAATTGCAGAGCCTTGTTCACAGGGCCATTGTGAGACTCAGTTGAGAAATACTATTAAAACTCACTGCAGTGCATAGTGGCGGTAAACACTGTCTGAGCTGCCATCAGTGCTGGTGCGATGCTCTCATGGGAGGTAGGAGGGCACATCGTCTGGGGCATTTATTGATGCACACTCAGATCACAAGCTGTTAACAGCTGGATGAATATTCACAGATGGAAACCACCTGTGCAACCAAGCCCTGCTCTTGAAACAGAACACTAGCCTCATCGCAAGGGCCCTTGGTGCCCTTTCTGGCCACTTCCCCACCCCTGCCCTGTCCTCTGACACCATAGGTCGTTTTGCCTGTGTCTGAGCTTGCACAGGTGAACTCATACATACCTAGTCTCTTGTATCTGGCTTCTTGCATTCTACCCTCTTGGTGTGGAGCGTTTTTCAAAAAGCATGGGCTTGGACTCAAGCTAGGCATGGATCCCAGCTCTACCATCTGTTGCTGGTGTAACCTCAGGTAAATTTATTAACATCCATGCCTAAGAGATAATACCTCCTTAATAGGAATAATGAGGGCATTAAATTATAATTAAATAATGCCCACTAAGCACCCAGCATATAATAAAACTGTCACATAATAAATGTTCAATAGAGTTTAGCTATTTTTCTGTATTGGGCTGATACTCTTTTGGTTAGATTGAGTTCTCTTCTTGTATTGACTCTTTTCTTGGATCTGACCTTTCAGAACACCCACCCCATATTTTCTCTCAGTTGGGAGTGTGTGGTCAGTTTCCTGTGGAACACAGAGGCTGCCTGTCCTGTCCAGACAGCAGCAGACACGGACCAGGTAGGTGTGCGGTGCCGGGGCCTCTTGTGAGCGGCCCTGGTCATTCTCCCCGGCCGTCCTGGCCCCGCTCTCCCCACTTGTCCTCGTGCCCCTGAATCTGTTACTGGAGCCCCGTTTCCTCTGTGTTGACAGCTGGCGTCTAGAGGTCGTCCTGCATTCCTCACCCACCCCAGCTCCCAGATGCTGGGACGGGAGCCTGGACCCTCAGTCTTGCTCCCTGATTACTGCATCTGCCGTCCGTCTTCCCCATCCCACTGCCCACTCATGGTGCAGGGGCATCCCAGTAGGTTCTGGGGTTCTCCATCCCCATAGAGATCACTCTCACACCTAGAACCCTTCAGTGCCCTGTCACCTGTATACAGCTAGTGATTCAGTGTTACCTAAGGTCTTAATGCTCTGATTCTGGCCATGTCACCCCAATCCCTGCCATCTCCCCTGCCTCAGCGGCATGCCTGCCGCCCTCCCAGGCTCATCCTGCACTCTGGCCTTGTCCTTGACGCCCTCTTGCCGTCGTGTGAGTGCGTCTGTGGCACGCGGCTCCGGATGTGTTCTCTGACCTCCCACTGTGGTTTTTGTAGCCCTGGGTATCCTATGTACGACAGGACTTTCTTTGCCTCCCTCCCTTTTAGAAATCTCTGCCAAGCCGCAGAGCATTTGATGACGGAGCCCAGGCTCACCTAAACCAGTCTTCCCAGCTCAGGGCCCTGGCTCGTGGGGCCTGGGGAGGGCTGCGCAGCCCAGCCAGCCAGTGCTTTCCAGGGCTCTGGCTGGTGCTCTTCCCCAGCATGTGAGGATGTGGCAGAAAAGAGATGGGTGGTGGGGTAAGGTCATGACACCTCCTGGAAGAGGAGCAGGGACGGTGCGGCACCTCGTCATCCTTCCCTCATTTCCTTTCATGGAGCACTTAAACCAACTTTTAAAAAATAGTAAAAAAAAAAAATTATTTATGGGCTACTATGGTCCCTCCTAAGTTTTCCCTCAGAGGCCAGGAGTGGTGTCTTATTCAGGCAAATGTAGTACCTAAAGAGCTTTCCGGTGAGATCGATCTCTGGGCTTGGGATCCCACTTGGGCAGACGTCAGTGCTGTACCTGGAGGGGCTGGAAGTGCGCACAGGGCTTTGCTGAGAGAGTTCAAAGTCCGTGGAGAAGCACATGTGAGGTCTTTGTGTGCAGGCTTTGGAGATGCTCTGCATTTGCTGTGTTCTCGTGGAGTTGGAATGTGTCTTCTCCCCCTTTGTTCCTACAGGCCTGCTCTATAAGGGATCCGAACAGTGGGTTTGTGTTCGATCTTAACCTCCTAAACAGTTCCCAAGGATACGTGGTGTCGGGCATTGGGAAGACTTTTCTGGTAAGAGTTATGTGATGAATTTCTGGTTTGCTTTGGAATAAGAAGGACGTGCAGTAAAGTCACCTGCAGCTGGCCACTCGGGAGGCGAGTGTCCTCAGGACATGCCCAGGGCACTGAAGGCAGATCCCACCCGGGAAGAGAGGAGAAAGTCCAGGTTTAAGGGGGAAACGGGTAAAACCATCACCCCTGCCTCCCCTGCTGGGTGCAGACAGGAGGATGTCATTTTTCAGGAAATAAGTTTTTGCTAACCTGCTACTCTGTGTCCAGAGCAGTGGCCCCCACACCAGCAGCATCAGCCTCTCCTGGAACTTGTTAGAAATGGAAATTCTTCTGGGGTGGACCCAGCAGTTTAATAAACCCCCAGGTGATTCTATGCCTTTGGAGTTTGAGAATCACTAGTCAGGAGGAAATGGTGATTAGATTCATCTGTAAAAGGGAAACGACCTGAGTGGCTGTGTTCTAGAATCTTCTGATAGCACTTCCTTCGTGGATCGCCCTGATGGTGTGTGAACAGCAAGGTGGAGCTTCTCCACAGTAATGCTGTTCTGTCGTAAAATGAGCACTGCTACAAAGGGAGAAAGCTTTAAAAAAAACTTTTATTTTGGCTTATTTAAATTCTTGTAGCAAATCCACATTGGATGGAAGAGGAGAATAATCTTGAAAATAGGAAGTGGGGATAAGATGTCCTGTAAAAATGTAATGCAGTGGGGCCCTTTGGAGGTACAGCCCATGCAAAAGAGCATACAGCTTACTCCAAAGCCCAGGAGAACAGGCTTGGTCCCTCAGAGCACTTTGACTTGCCACCCCTCTTCCTCCCCCCAAAATACCTTGGAATTCAGTCCATACTAGGTGGTTTATAATAGGTTTGTAATAGGTGAGAGTGTGTTTGCCTGCCTGTACAAGTGTGAGAGGCAGACGGGAATCTTGCTGAACCATACAGAGAACATGCTAGAAGAGATGAACCCCCTGAGAACATGCTAGAAGCAGGCAAGAGAGGCCTTGTCTTGTGCACTAGCAGTGGTGTTAGGAGGTGGCAGGTGGTGCATTAGACCCTGGGAGACAGGTCACACAGCCAGTTGCTGCCAGGAGAGCTATTTGCTTAGGACCCCTCTACCCACCAGCTGACTACCTGGGATCACACCCTTGCCACCCCATCCAGCTGGACTCACCTGTCCCCTGTATTCCTGGTGGTCTCCCCATGCTGCTGAAGCTGCTGAGCGACACATCTCTAAAGGTGCCTGAACACCCCTGCTTGGGAGGCCTACAGGTGTGGGCAGCCAGGGTGATCAGTGCCCACAGCATTGCAGAGCAAGACCAGGCTTCTCTCGGCTCTGTGGTTAATGTCTAGGTGAGACCGTGCAAGCAGGAAAGGGGTCCTGCCTCTTGCCTGTGGTGCACATGGCTGCAGGCACCTATGTGGGGGTCATCCTATTTGGCCATTTCCTAAGTAGGAAACTTTGGTCTTTAAGAACTTCATATACGTAGACCTTAATTTTGTATACATTGCTCATAAACAAATATAGAGAAGGCTTTGTGTGTCTTTGTGTGAGGAATACTTCCTTTGTCTTCATATGAAGAGCGTGTTCTACTTTCTTTTTGCAGTGACAGTGAACTGAAATTGAACGGAGTGGTGTTGATATCTTCAGGAACTATGGGGATATCACACAATATTTACTTTTAATTAATGTGACTTCACCTGTGCATGCTTTCTCTAATATCAAAAGTACTGTAAAATTGTGGATTACTTGTATTTCCTCTGTTACATGGGTGTAATACATCTCTGCATTTAGAGATAAGGGCTCTATAAATACAAATTGAGTCTTAGAGGCAAATGCATTGCCATTCAGACTTTAATTTTTGCTTTGTGTACTAACTTTGGGATTTAACCGCCCAAATATGGGGAAGTTGGTAACCTGAATAACTGGGTAGATTGGCGCAGTGTGAGTTGCCAGGGCTCTTGTTTGTGGCAAGTTACAGAGCCTGAGTTTGTGTGTGTGGTTCTTGTTGTCTTGCCTGCAGTTTAATGTGTGTGGCACAATGCCAGTCTGTGGCACCTTCAATGGGAAGCCAGCTTCTGGCTGTGAGGCAGAAACCCAGACAGAAGAGCTAAAGAATCTGAAGCCAGGAAGGCCGGTTGGATTAGAGAAAAGTCTCCAGCTGTCCACCGAGGGCTTTATAACTCTGACTTACAAAGGGCCTCGTTCCTCTGCCAAAGGTGAGCTCAGAACCCTCTTGTTTTTGTACCTAACAAGTGGTGGTGCTACTACTGTGAACTTTCTGAGGCTGTGATGTAAGGGCTCTTACACCCTGACCACATGCACCACCCTTCCACGTCCCCTTACGTTCCCCAAGACCTGTGAATGTCATCCTGTAACTGAGGAGGTTGCACAGATCCTAGATCCCTGTTTGCCCCCCTGCTTGCCGCTCCTCAGCTGCCTCCCATCTGCCCTTTGGATGGCTGACACGGAATGTTTTCCCTCTTCTTTGGTCTTTTAGGTACAAACTGAGGAATGGGTAAAGATAATAAAATACTCTGTTTTTCTCTAAGTTTCTTTTCTCTTGTTCTTCCACTCAATCTTTATTGTACCTTTAAATACAGATTCACCAGCGTTTCTGCTCTTTTCTGTAGCTGTGTTGTACAGCAGAAACTGTTACAGCTTTAGGTATCATGAAGTGCAAGGCCAAGTTCCAAACCTTTGGGACACTAGTGGTGGTGGAGTAGCGGCTGCCATGGACTGATCGTGTCCTGTGCTAAATGCTGCATGTACATTAGCTGGCTGATTTCCTCACCAGCCCTGTGTGTTTTACCCCTCATTCAAGGTCCTGGAAGGCCCTGTACCCTGGACAGTGCCGGTAGCTCATTGGTAGGCAGTCAGGGTTAGGATCTAGGCCTCTTGATTCTAATTCTGTTCTAATCCTGGCCTGCCAGTGAATGCATTTCTATTCTGCAGGGGAGGAAATGGAGGCCCGCAGAGGTGCAGTAATTTGCCCAGTATCACACAGCTAGTAAGCCAGCAGGGCTGAAATTTGAGTCCACGTTTGTCTGACTTCTAAACCTGTGCTCTTCCCACTATGTCTGGCAAACTTGGGAGATGGCAGTCGTGTAATATTGGTTGCCTAAAATACTAATGCTATCTTAGATGATATCAGTAGAAGCCAGTTTCTGGAAGGAGTGGGAGATGGTTGGGAGATGGGTTTACTCTCTTGGATTTGTGACATATCATACATCTGTTAATTTTGTGCATCATGCCTCAAGCTAACAGATACTGCAAACTCATAGCACACCAGGAAGAAAACTATAGGACATTGAAAGAATAATTTCAGGATTCCTATGAACTGCCATTTAATAATTGGGGATCTTTTTAACTTCAAGGACAAATCATGGGTCTGGTGGATGCTGTTAGGTCTTAGGAAGGCTGACCTTCAGATGAGATGTCAGGCTTGTTCTGTATCATTTGTTGGGGAGGATCTGGACCAGACAGAAGTCACAGGAGGTAGCTTTAGTGGGTTAGAGAGCTGGTGAGCAGGGCCAAGAGGGAGGGTAGCCCTCTGTTTTAAGGGTAGGAGCTCTTGAGCTCTTGGTCATGGAGTGAGCCACTGCCAACTCAGCATCCAGAAAGTAACACAATTCATTCTCTCATAATTCTTCGGCTGTCCGGTTTCAGAGCATTGTTTTAAAATGAAACAGATCAGGCATTTATATAAAATTTATTTCTCTTGCTCTGATTTGGAAGTGAATCCTATGTCCCTTAGGTGACCTGTGGCTGTGTGGCTGCTAGCATATGTTCACAGCTTGGTGTGAAGCCAGGTCTCAGCTCATTCACGTAACCAGCCCCGACAGCAGTGCCACCTTTGCTTGTGACTTAACATGCCTTTGCTTCAGTTTCCGCCCGTGTTAGTGGGGATGGTAGCAGAACCTGCCACCTCTGGGCTTGAGTGGGGCCGATGCCTGTGGATCCTGCACTAGGTGCAGTGTCTGGCCCCGCACATGCCGTGCTCCCCTGCTACTGCAGGCACCCTCTTGCTGGCTGGCTCTTGCCCAGCTCTGTTTCAGCCCCCCAAAGAGGCTGTTAACATGGAGTGGTAAATTAAGGGTTAGATCACGTCACCTCCAGCTCAGCCCCTGCAGGGGCCCCGCGCACGCAGGGTGGAAGCCAGTGCTGCCTCTCCAGGGGGATCAGCCACCACACTCTTATTCAGTCCAACTGACCACCCGTTTCTGAAACCTTGAGGCCCACCCCCCACCCCTGAGCCTTTGCCCTTGCTGTTCGCCCTGCGTGAAATGCTCTTCCCTCAAGATGGTCACACTTCATTTCTTTACCTTCTTCAAGTATTAGCTCAGGTGTCACCTTCTCAGTGAGGCCGGCCACTGCATTTGAAATTGTCACACCTTGTCCCTACTGCCCTTGGGGTTTCTTAAGCCTGGCCCCTGCTGCATTTGCCTTCATCATGCTTCCCATTATCCAGCAGCCTGCAGATGGCATTTAATTTGCTTATGGTTGGGGCAGCTCGACTGGAATGGGAGCTCTGGAAGGGCAAGGGTTTCTTCTGTTTGTTTTATACCTGTGTGTAGTAGGAACTTAGTAAATATTGTTGAAAAAAACAGTAAAGGACAGTTATATTGTTTTCTAATGTTTGGATTGATAAGTGGATGTTGTATTTGCATATTTTCTGGAATATGAGAATGTCAGGACATTCGGTTCACCATGTAAACCCATCATTGTGTAAGTCACTGTTGCAATGACTGTGGCCACTCTGTAGTTACTTGGGTCCTTTGAAGTACCCAGCGCTGTGATGTCCGTGTTTTAGAGGCAGCTGTGAGTTTGTCCCTGCCTGTAGTATTGTCCAGGTGCCTCATTGCACATTTGGCCTTTGCCGTGCTCACTGCTCGGTTTCATAAACTGTGGCCTTCCTGTTCCCCAGGGAATGCTGATACTTTTATTATCCGCTTTGTCTGCAATGATGATGTTTACCCTGGAAACCCCAAATTCCTGCATCAAGACATTGACTCTAGCCTGGGGATCAGAAACACTTTATTTGAGTTTGAAACTTCATTGGCCTGTGTACCTTCTCCAGTGGATTGCCAAGTCACAGGTAAGGCCGACAGGACTAGGAATTAAGAGGCTGGTCAAGGGTGTGTCTGTGTGTGTGCACACATCAGTGCATGTGTGGCGTGTGTTTAATTTTACAGGCAGCATGATGTCTGTGCTACATATGTTCCATGATGATGCTTAGAGTTGCAGTGTTTCTCTTGAGAATATGCATATATAATTAATGGTTTTAAAGTATATTTTCGAATCAGAACCTGCTTAAGAACAAATAAAACTTGGGGGAAAAAATCACGCACACTGTCAGAGCAGCGTATTTGGGAAAGAAAACAGGAAAGAACCCTAAAGCTCTGTAAGGTGTGCTGCATCTCCACATCAGTGGTGTTACTTTCAAAGGGCAGTGTTGAGGATCAGAGCAGGTGTCTGTTTCTGTAGGAAGAGCCTCTCAGCTTCATGCAGATCTCCTCATTTCCCCTTATTTTAGGTCTGCACATAATCGGTCTTCAGTCAGGATTGAATGGTGGTGCTCAAAGCCAGCAAAAGAGCTGAGGGTACATGGTGTGTTTCCATTGTGTTTCAGACCTTGCTGGAAATGAGTATGATCTGAGTGGCTTAAACAAAGTCAAGAAGCCCTGGACTGCTGTTGACACCTCGGCTGATGGAAAAAAGAGAACTTTCTATTTGAGTGTTTGCAGTCCTCTCTCATATATTCCTGGATGCCGTGGTGAGCTTAGAGCGTTTGACTCAAGTTCTGTCTTCCCTCCTATTCCCCACCCCACCTGAATTTCTGGCTCTTTTAGGCAGTGCAGTAGGGTCTTGCCTGGTGTCTGAAGACGGTAGCTGGAACCTGGGCATGGTGCAGATAAGTCCTCAAGCTACAGCTAACGGGTCCCTGAGTATTGTCTATGTCAACGGCGACAGGTGTGGAAACCAGCAGCGCTTCTCCACCAGGATAACATTTGAATGTGCTCAGACTTTGGTGCGTGTGCTGGTGAACAATGTCTTGCCTGGCTGTGGTTCCATTTCCCGTTTCCCTTTAACCTCTGAATCCTCTAATTTAAAATGTGCCTGTGTTTCCATGGGTTTTAGGCCTTCAATAGGGTGGACTAGAATGTAGTGTTTTCCTTCAGATCTTACATGTTTAATAAGTGTGTCATATTTTTCTCATGGGGGTTGGAGGTTGGATATTAATTGTGGCTACCTTATGACTGATTTAAAAAGGAAGTGAAAAAATAAGCTGTTGTTGGTTCCTGTTACAGGGATCACCAACATTTCAGCTCAAGGATGATTGTGAGTATGTGTTTGTCTGGAGAACAGTGGAAGCCTGCCCCGTTGTCAGAGTGCAAGGTGAGACCTGGGTCCTGCCCTCTAATGGCTGAAGTAGCAGCCATTCTCAGCCACACCTCAGATATGAAACCCTGTAATAATGGCCTCATGCATGGTCCTGAAATGCTTATTAGTCGATGGAGAATTTCTTATCCTTGAGTTTTTTTACTCTACTACATTGCTGACTTGAGTGATGTTTTTTTCACCTACCTGGATTGATGAGTTATTGGCTTCTCATAAAATTTGAAAACATTAACATGTTTTTGTTTTGTTTTGTTTTGTTTGTTTGACTGAGAGAATCTTCATTCTGTGACTTAGGCTTTTCTAGAAAGCTGTTTGCCAGGCAATTTGTATTATGTGTACAAAGTGAAATAATGTAGAAATATTTAATGCCTGTTTTAACAGTACTTACCTGATTAAGAGCTGTGTAACTTTCTACCTAAGAGTGTGAACGTGTGTGTAACTGCAGTCGCTCATCACTTCTTGTATGCTCTTGAAGGAGAAAACTGTGAGGTCAAAGACCCAAGGCACGGTAACTTGTATGACCTGAAACCTCTTGCCGTGAATGATACTATCGTGAGTGCTGGGGAATACACCTATTACTTCCGGGTCTGTGGACAGCTGTCCTCCGGCGTCTGCCCAACTGATGACAGGTCCAAGGTGATCTCCTCATGCCAGGAAAAGCGGGGGCCACAGGGCTTTCACAAAGTAGCAGGTACCATGATTTTTTCTTCTGTTCTTGTTGCAAAAGAATGGAATTACAAATTGAAGGTGTTATGTTGATTCTTGAATAGAGAAAGAATATTAATGATGTTTCTGATTTCACTTGATTTTCTTACACAGAATATGTACAGACAAGTGTTGTTAGAGCTTGTTTTATTCTTACTGATTATAGAACATCTTTCTTTTCTTTATTGCAGCATTAGATCGTGCTGAACTAGCCAGTAATGGGTGTTCTGAGGTAGTACTTTTTAGAATTGAGTCAAAGTGCACTTATTTAGCATAGGGTTTGGCTGTAAAACTTGTAGGGCAGGCAGTTGGTCATCATTCTGTCTCAGTAGCTGGGCAAGTGATAATAATTTTAAAGAAGTAGCTCACGTGGGGTGTATGTGGGCAGCTCTAGGTTGCCATGGAGAGGAAGTGACATCCTCTTAGCTGACCAGGCTGGGACTGTCTGCACAGTGTCATTCCCATGGTTGGTCCGTAGCATGGCCACATGGCCGGGTTTATTCTTTTGCAGTGTGACATGACTGCAAATGGGCTGGCCACGCATGCGTCCTCTTCTGGCTGTTTATCCAGGGAGCTTGATGGGGTGTGTCTGTTAGATGAACACAGCAACCAGGGGGCTTTCTGCACTGATTCCCCTTTTAATTAGCTTGTTCTTGACAGGTCTCCTTACTCAAAAGCTGACTTATGAGAATGGATTGTTGATAATGAACTACACCGGGGGGGACACCTGTCATAAAGTGTACCAGCGCTCCACAGCCATCTTCTTCTATTGTGACCGAGTCACGCAGAAGGTACGGTACCCACAGCGCACAGGGAAGCCTGCCTGTCGGGCCGCTTGGCCGCATTCTTGCTGCGTGGCCTTTATTCAAGGATCTGCTCTCATGTCTCATCAAATGTGGTTAACTTGGTTTAAACACATTATTTACAGATGATATGTTGAGACCTTGATTAATTTGTATAGAGTTTAATGAACATAATCCTTCACTATTTTCTTCCTTAAAACTCAAACTATAAACTGACTGAAGTTTCCCATCATATGTCTGTGTCCCTCTCAACTTTTCTAGCCGGTGTTTCTCAAGGAGACTTCAGATTGCTCCTACCTTTTTGAGTGGCGAACCCAGTATGCCTGTCCACCTTTCGATGTGACCGAATGTTCATTCAAGTAAGTTGATGTGTGTGTTGACTCTTGGACTTGATAGCATTTTGCTTTGGTGATAATGGTCAAGGAACAGAGGGAAAGTGAGGTGATTCCTCTAAGCCTTGGTTCCTTAGTATTAAAGTGGAGTTGGATTAAATTAGATTAGCTGCCAGATCCTTCACAACTGTGAGATTTGGTGATGGTTTTGCATTAAGATGCCTACTGGAATGTGATTGGAGCTGAAAGAGAAAACCTTGTGTGAATTGTGGGTTAAGTGAAGTAGAGGGACCTGGATGTCACGGGACCCTGCTCCTCCCTCAGACGCTGCTTGTGTCTGGGTGCACGGTGATGTAGCGAGTGTGGAGAAAGGTGAGGGCACAGATGCGTGGGCTGGGGTGGGGGTGATGCCCGGCCTGCAGGTTCTCAGTGGCTGTCACTGGTTCTTCTGATCTCGGTCACCTGTGGCGCAGATACGCTCCTGAAACTGGGTGATTGGCAGTGCCTGGGATAAAGTAGAGTTCTTCGCTGTGAATTTCAATAGTTGTCCTAGAAAATATTACTAAATAGACTTCTTGGTTCTGAATATTTAAGGGACATATTGCAGTTCTTCTGTCCAGTGACTCAGCCTGAGTTACATCCTGTCCCAGGGCAAATTTAGTCATTTCCATAATTCTTCTGGTCTGTGTCCTGTTGTGTTAGCTCCTTTTATTTAGAGCTTTATGTCGTGTATGAAAGTTAATTATTTAGTAATCTTGATGTAGTGACTTTAAATTATTATTTCATAATGTTACTTGCTAACATTTCGTAGGCATTTTCATGTGAAGCAAATTCACTTCTTATTTCTAATGAATGTGAACTCTTCTTTGGGTAGATATCCCAGTATACTTAGCCATTCTCTTTATGTCTTTTGAGACTGCCTTTAGCCTTCTGATATTTGTGTAGGGGGAGTATTATTTTGGTATTCTTTGTACATAAAGCTTTTTTCCCCCAAGTAGGATTAAGTCAAAGGAAAACTGAGTTATCTGTGAAGTTAATGTTCACAGATTGTAATACATTCATGAGTACAGAATTATGTAAAATGAACTAAGCTACCCCCACCCCAGCCTCATTCTACTCTTGATTCTATCTTCTTGTAGTTCTTTTTGGAGCTTTTCATGACTCTAAATGCCCCATATACCCATTTGTCAACCTCAAATGTTGTCTATTGATCTTTGTCTTAAAAATTGAGAAATGTGATTTATGAATGCTAGTTTCTGCTCCATCCTATCCTGCTTTTCTTAGTTCCATTTTTATTTCCTCTGTTGGTCACCTTTAGAATGTTAGTTTATTTTGAGCTCTATTTCCTTTTATGACAACTTTAAAAGTCCCTTTACTCCCACGATGTAAGAGCAGGGACTCAGGTGTTGCCTGCCCATGCTCCCCCTGCTCCCACCTTAATGTCAGCAAACACAGTGCTGGCTCTGTCAGGGTTTAGAATATTGGCATTTTATTTGGTAACTCTATAACAGTGCATAAGTCATAGGGTGATTCTAAAGAATTAAAAGCTAATGGACAGCATATACAATGTTGTGTATATCGCTTATTGCAACATCACTCAGTATGATTGGACCTGCCGAGGAGTGGTATAAGCCTGTGTCACTTAGCCCTCTCCTTTGGAAGAAAAATAAGTGTTTAAGCCAAAAGATTCCCAACCCTTCTGCTTCGTAAGTCTTAGTGGCAGAGAACCGTGCCACCTTTCAGTGTGCTTCGGAGCACAGCATGGCCCCTCTGATGGCTTCCCAAAGCCTTGGCATCAGGTGTTGTCTTTCCCTCTCATTGTTGACAGAATGAATGCTGTCCTGGGTCTAAGACTGTTGGAGTTCTTCATGATCGTGTGTGAAGGGGAAATCAGTGTCCTCCGAAGACAGTCTCTGATTCCCAGTTCTGATTTGGGCCGTTTGTTTTCTGGTTTTCTGGTCAGTGCTTGTTCTGGGATCCTGCCTGGCTTGGAGCCATGGATTCTTGGATTTTATGACCTTTGTTTTTGACTCCTGTTTTGTATTACTGGAATACATCTTCATGTAGGAACCAGTGTGCTGATTCACTGGTTCATGTTGTGGAGCCCTAGACCATTGCTGATTGGTGCCTGGAATACAGATGACACTTTGAGTGACTGCTTGACAGGTCTGACAGAGTCTGTAGAATGGAAATCTGGTCTTAATTTGAAAAGGCTTAGTTTTATCCTCACAAGCCTGGTACAGAATTCTAGATTAATAGGGTTTTTTTTCTTTCGGCCTTGAAGGTGATCCATCATCTTATGGGGCATGGTATTGCTGTTAGAGAACCTGTCAGTCTGTCTCTAATTCCTTTGTAGATAAGTTCCCTTTTCTAGATATATTTTGTTTTGTATTTGTTCAGCTGTCTTAGTATGATTTATTTAAACATGGTTTTATTATTATTTATGTTGCTTTGAAGTTGCTGCTTTCCAAAAAGTAAGGATAAATGCCTGTTACAATTTTAGAGTATTTGCAGTTACTCTATCTTTGAAAGTTGCCTCTAACCTATTCTGTTTTTCTCTCATGGAACTGTATTAATCTTACCTTACATATCCCCATTGTGTTCAGCATGCCTTTTAATATCTTTCTTACCTGTTTCTTTACTGTATTTCCTTGGACCTATTTTCCAATTTACTAATTCTCTTATCAGCTGATTTTAATCAGTCATTTTGGTTGTTGCTTTTTAATTTTCACAGCTGTATTTTTCTTTCTAGAAATTGGGTTTTAGTTCCCCTCCTCATTCATCATCTCTTCCCTTCACCGCCACCCCCCTTAGTGTCCTATTCTTTTATTATAGTTTCATTTCCCCCTTTGAGGTCTTTAACCATTTTAAACAGGTTTCTATCAGATATTTCACTATCTGAAGTTCTTGAGGCCCTGATTGTGCAAACTCGGTGTTGCCTACAGATTCATGTGCTGTCTGTCTGTGACCACTCTGTCCATTGCTCCTTCCTCTCTCATCCCATTCATGGTCCATCACCTTCTGAATATCTAGGATTCTCTCTTGGAAGCAGTGTACTACACTGGCTCAAACTGTCTTCATCCCGTTCTTGCATCACTTCAGTGGCCTCTGAGTTGTCTGTCTGCTTCTGCCCCTGCTTTACTAGTCCAGCACAGCAACTAGAGTGACCCTGGTAAAAATACAAGTAAGGTCAGGCCACTCTTTTGCTGAAACCCTTCCAGGCAGTGATTCCCTGGTCCCATTTGGAACTATAAGCTGAAGTTCTTCCTAAGAGCTAAAAGACTTTACATGATATTAGCCCTGTGTCACCTCTAATCTCATCCCCTACAGTTTCACTCCCTCATATTCACTGTTGCAGCCACATGGGCTCCTTGCTTTCCTTCTGCACCGAACTCACTGGCCTCAGGCCCTTTGTCCTGCTCCTTCCTCTGCCTGTGATGTTTGTTAGTGAGTCTCTGGATGGCCAGCCTTTCCATGCGTTTCAGAGTTCATTCAGAGGTCACCTCTGACCTCTCTGTCTGAAATCTCAACACCTCTTTCTCCCTCATCCTCTGCCCCAAACTTCATATCCCCATTCCCTACCTTTCTTTATTATCTTCAGCTTTAATTGCCATTTGATATGCTGTATGCTTAAAAATTTTTATTCCATTTGTGGTGTTTCTTCCACTGACAATTTCTGTATATCTCCTAAGTTGTGTGATTTTTACCTGTTTTTTTCAATACACTATATCCTCAGCTTTAGCAGATTTTCTGAATCAGTGAACGCTTTGCATTTTCCTCTGATATGCTAAGACCCGCTGAAATGGTATCTGCGGTTGCTCCTCTGTCTTCACCCGGTCTTGGCACTCCATGGGGCCGGCCAGGGTTGTCCCACCCACCCTGCCGTTACCCTGCATTGGTGTGGGGCTGGCTCTCACCAGCCGTTTGCGTTTGAGGCCTGTGCAGTAGTAGGCCCTCTTCTTGAGCAGAAGGCTCTAGCCCTGGTCCAGTTCCATCTCCATGGCCGCTGGGGGCGTCAGGCCATGGCAGCACGGGGCTGTGGGGCGGCTCTGCAGTATGGTCCGGCTGTGAGCGCTCCGCAGTCTGGCTGTTCCCCGTCTCCTCACTGGCGAGCCTCTGCTTTTCAAGCCCCGTGTTTGCTCCTTTTGTTGATAGAGAATTTTGCTGAATGTTGTTGAAGGTTCCTGAACTCTGGTGTGGCTGATTCTGACTAGAGTGGGAGAGGTCCAGGGGATCAGGGGTTGACTGTGCCCCAGTACTTGGACCTTTCCAGGCTGAGTGCTAAGAACTCAATTTGCAGGCAGCTGAACCTCACCATTCTCTGCCCTCAGAGACGTGGCTGGCAACACTGTCGACCTCTCATCCCTGTCACGGTACAGCAACAACTGGGAAGCAGTCACGCGGACAGGGGCCGCCGAGCACTACCTCATCAATGTCTGCAAGTCTCTGTCCCCACAGGCAGGCTCAGGTGAGGACGCCTTTCAGTGGGCTGCTGGCTCATAGTGTGTTTATGGGGGCACATCTAGTAGGCCTTGGAAGGTACCTTTTGCTCTGCTGTACACGAGTGGTCTGGCCAAGAAATAGCAGGAGGAATTTTTTAGTGGTCCTAATGACCAATCCCTGGTGTGGTCCAGGATAAATCAGTGCTGAAGGCTCTGCTGGGTACATTGTAACCATTTTTGAACATGAGGAGATGGTGGTAGGTAGAAATCATCACAGCAGGGAATTGTTCTTGGCAGGATAGGAGATACTGGGTGTGGAATGGCGATTGGGTGTGTATCTACTGAGAAGGGAGGTGGGAGGGCGGTGCTTTCCAGAGGCAGGGGCCAACTCACCAACCCCTAGTGCCAGGGATGAGCCTAGAAGTTGGCTGTACATGTGGAGCAGGAGCCATCACAGTGACTCTGGGGCTGCCTGTGGCCTCTTGGAATCGTAAAGGTGGAGCTCATTCCATCTCCTGGAGTTTAACATGGCCCCACCGTCTTGTATGGCTCAACTCAAAGTGAGTGCCATTTTCTACCTACGTAAAGTGGTTGTCATACTCCGTGTGGTGTGAGGCTCTGGGCCCACCTCCCCTTGCAGTATGTGCTCAGAAGATTAGTGACACTGGTTTGTGACCATGAGGTGGGACTAGTCCTTTACATAGAGCAAATGGCACAGATACCTTGGGGACTGAGAGATCAGCAGAGTTCTTTGTGGCTTCTTGAGTAAAGATAGTACATAAATGTAGCCCATTTAAAACGCTCCATTGGCATTTTCTGGGTGATTAGCTTCATCATATTTGGGGTGCAGAAATAACTGGCTGTTAATCTTGGATTCTTCCTATACCCAATGCTTACCTCCATCCATCTGTGGTAAAACAGCATTTAATTGAGAACTCCATGGTATCATTATCATCTGACTTAGGTGAAAGAAATAGATATTTTGTAGTGACTGCTAGAATCAGATATGTAGCACGTCTGACATTAGCTGCCAGCTAAATTCTAGACTGGAGCTTCACTGAAGGTAACTAAGTGCATCTTGTGGTGTTGCAGAGCCATGCCCTCCAGAAGCGGCTGTGTGTCTGCTGGGTGGCTCCAAGCCCGTGAATCTTGGCAGGGTGAGGGATGGTCCCCAGTGGAGAGATGGCATGACTGTCCTGGAGTATGCTGATGGAGACTTATGTCCTGACCAGATTCGGAAAAAGTCTACCACCATCCGATTCACCTGTAGTGAGAGCCAAGTGGTAAGTGACATGGCTTTCTTGGTCCCTCCTGCTGTGTCTTTAGGGGCAGTGCAAGTCAAGGGTCAGTGAGATCACATCTTAGTTCCCTGGGGATGTGAGTGGCAGAGTTTAGGATGACCTGGCTTAACAAAGCATGAGAGCCGCATCGCTTGTGGCCTGGTAGCCCCTGGGGTGCCTGGCTGTTCTAGTTTCAGAATTAGTTGGTTTTCCTTCAAGTTTAACTGTGACCACTGCCCCCTTCTCCAAAGGCTGTAGAGAAAATTGGTATTTGACAACATGCTCTTTGTTGTGACTGAGGCAGCGTGGGGAAGGTCAGACAGGGCCTGATCAGAGGCAGCTGCCCACTTCATTGCTCTGTAACTGGGATGATTGCTTAGCTGCTCTACACTGCTCACCTGGCAATAACACGAGCTTTGCCAAGATGTTAGGTGTAGAGAGAGGTGGTATGAAGTACCAGCAGCATTTCCAATGTGTGGCTGGTGCACAGAAATGGGGGCTAGTCTTCTCTCTGTTGCCCAGTGCTTCCTTGATGGGTTGGTGTGTGCAGGTAAGCGTGTAGGCTGAAGTTTGGTGTCTCTGGACTGTTTTTCACTAGAGGAATATCTCTCACATGAGGTGAAGGTGAAGCCCGTGTGCTGTTGTGTAAGATTGAGTTTGGGAATTAGGTCAGGCCAGAGCAGCCCACTCCATGCTAGGCTGGATTGCCCTCTGTCCTGCTGTACTTGGCTGGCAGCGGTGCGAGGAGCCTGGGGGCTCTGGGAGCCTGAGGTTTGCTGGAGTTGGAGCTGTGATTTCTCCTGGGGAGGCTGTGCAGAGGCTCACCCCAGACTCTCGAGCTGGGATCTGGAACTTGGGCTGGACAGACCTTGACTCTAATCGAGCAGAGAGGCCCATGGCAGAGGACAAAAGGGGTGGCCCACTGCTGGAGGTTAATGAGGGTGCTGTGTGAGGGGTGCCCTGCTCCCCCGGAGGCCAGGCCGGGGCCAGGCTGTGAGGGAGTGGTTTCTCTGGGAAGGAGTGAGCCGCCCAATGGTCACAGGTTCCGTGGTGTATGGGAAGCATTTGGGGTGTCTTGGTGAATGCCAGCCAGTGCAGCCGGAGGAACAGTAGAATGAACAGCTAGTTCTCTTGGCAGGTCTTTCTGTTTAGCCCATGATAATGGGTTTTGGTTCATTTGTTTCTCAGGATGTTATCAGTTATTTACTCATCCATGACTTACAGTAGCCTTTGCTTGCTGTGTCCCCAGCCCCTCCCCTGTCTTAGGCCCTAGCTATAGGAGAAGCCTTCAGGTCCCCCAAACAGATTTCTGGCTCTGAGCATGTCTCACTTGCCTGCATATGGCAGGTCCCCAGGGTGTCTCAGGAACAGATCCTGACCCTTTTCTTTTCCTGAATCCTCCCTCACTGCATACAGACATGGGGTGAATTGTGTGCTGTGGTGTGTTGTGGAGGAGCCCGGCTTGAGGGAGTTGACATTACTGTGTACACCAGACCTACACCCTGTCAGCAGCTCTGTCCTTTGTTCCTAGAACTCTAGACCCATGTTCATCAGCGCAGTGGAGGACTGTGAGTACACCTTCTCCTGGCCCACCGTGGCAGCCTGTCCTGTGAGGAACAACGTGCACGATGACTGCCAGGTCACCAACCCCGCCACAGGTGAGGGACCCGCCCCTCCCCAGTTCCCACGGTGAGGGAACCCGATGTGAAGCAGGGGAGCAGGGCACCCTGAGGCAGCAGTACTGCCCTATGTGCACGTGTCTGTCATCTCTCTCGGATCTGTCTGGT
Organism: Manis javanica; assembly: GCF_040802235.1. Lineage (NCBI taxonomy): Eukaryota > Metazoa > Chordata > Mammalia > Pholidota > Manidae > Manis > Manis javanica. Next base: position 73,967,890 of record NC_133168.1, read on the forward strand.
TGGGTTACTTGTAGTCCTTCAGGGGTGGGGACTGACCCAGCTCCCTGACGGCCATGCTCCCACACCTCCTGGTCCTGAGGCTGCCAGTTACGCTGGCTGTAGGTTTGCAGGACTGGCTAGAGTCAGTCTCCTGGTTGCGTCCCATGTTAGTGGGGATGGCGAGGAGGCCTCTGCTGAATCTGCACTGGGGCCCCGGGAAGGTGCAGGTGGTGCTTCATCGGTAGTGGGAAGGACACCTTTGGGTCCCCCAGATCGTTCAGTGTCCTGGCCCTGGGAGGGGAAGGATGCTGTGAGCCACTGTCCTCTGGAGAAAGGTATGCCATCTCATAAATTGGGGACTAATGGCCTCATGATATTTTAAGTCAGGAGCATTTTTAGGGCCACTTCAGTGAAAGAGGTGACTTGTGGCGAGAAGTCAGAAGGCCCAATGCCGGCGATCTGGGCCTGAGGACTCTGTACTGGGCCTTCCGGGTCTGTGCTCCCTGGACTCACTGTGTCCCTGTCCCTTTGCCCCTTCAGGACACCTGTTTGATCTGAGCTCTCTGAGCGGCAGAGCCGGGTACACTGCCGCCTACAGTGAGAAAGGTCTTGTCTACCTGAGCATCTGCGGGGAGAATGAGAACTGCTCCCCAGGCATGGGTGAGTGCTGCGGCTCCTGCCAAGCCTGTCTCCACCCCGAGGCTGCCCTCGCCTTGTGTCCCTGTGGGAAAGGAGAAGATTCAGACCAAGATGGCTCAGCCTCATCGACCACAGCAGCCAGCCAGTGGGGAGATAAGCGGCATGGTTGCTGAAATCACATGGGACGCCAGGGTGGTCAGCTGTGATTTTGAGTGTCTGTATTTGCAGGAAGTTCTCACAGAACTGATCATTTGGGTCCATAATTATATATATATTTTTTCTCCTGTGAATTTTTCTCACCACTGTGTGTTCACATTTGCTACAGGGGCCTGCTTCGGCCTGACCAGGATCAGTGTGGGCAAGGCAAACAAGAGGCTGACCTACACCGACCAGGTCTTACAGCTGGTGTATGAGGATGGCTCCCCCTGTCCTTCCAAATCCGGCCTGAGCTATAAGAGTGTGATCAGCTTTGTGTGCAGGCCCGAGGCCGGGCCCACCAACAGGCCCCTGCTCATCTCCCTTGACAAGCAGACGTGCACCCTGTTCTTTGCCTGGCACACACCTCTGGCTTGCGAGCAGGTGGTAAGTCGGGGTGGGCACCTGTGGCATCTTAGAAGTGTGTGCCTGAGCCTGGGTACCCCCAAAGCCTGGGTAGTGGCTCCGTACCAGCTTTACTCTGTACAGTTCATTCACGCACCCTTGGTGGACACTCCCGAGTATTTCATGCACTCCTGATGGTTTTAACGGTAATTGGTTAAAAAGTGCCCAAGGTCATGTAACCAGGCATTCGGGGACATTCATTCACCCTTTGTGCTTTTTTTGGTCCAGCTTTTCAGTTCTTGTGGGTGACTTTATGGTGATTAGGAAAACTTTATTGTAGACCTAATGAGGGCTTTCCTGTTTGGCAGATGGAATGTTCTGTGAGGAATGGAAGCTCCATTATTGACTTGTCCCCCCTCATCCACCGCACGGGGGGCTACGAGGCATATGACGAGAGTGAAGATGATGCATCTGACACCAACCCTGACTTCTACATCAACATCTGCCAGCCGCTGAACCCCATGCATGGGGTGCCTTGTCCTGCTGGGGCTGCTGTGTGCAAAGTCCCTGTCCATGGCGCCCCCATCGTGAGTATGGGGAGTCCAACGGCAGAACACATTTTGCAAGATTTTTAACAATAATCTGTATGTTGTGTTTCCTTCTGTCAGTGGGGAAGTCTCTCAAGCAGAGAGAACGGAGTTCTGAGCTGGGACTGTGTGGTTCTGGGTCCAGTCGGGGACAATGCCAGGATTCGTGTCTTGAGCCCTCAGCCCACAGTGGGGGCCAGGTCTTTGTGCTGTAGAAGGAAGTGTGAACACGTGTGTAGACAGGCCTTTGGTATCGTGGTGTAGGAGCCTCATGGTTGACCCTGACCGGAGTGTGTTTACGTAAAGGGTCAGGAAAGAGTGTTGGTAGAGCTCCGTGTCTGTGTTTGAGTGCCTGGCTTGTGTGATTAAAACCTTGTTAGATGCAAAGCACTTTCTTTGGTAAATAAGTTTTAGTGAAGGGCAAGAACAGGTTTGCTAATAGCTATATATTCTGCCTGGTAATTTTGGCTTTATACTAGCATTTTTTACTGTAGATTTGGATCTTTAAAAGTTGTCTTTATGAGTTGTCATGTTTTATCAAATCCTGCGTCTGTTTTCTTACTGGAGATGCATCTCAAAAGTGGTCTATTTCTACATTTCTGTCTGTGCTCTAAATAGTTCTGTCATAGGTACCTGGATATCCTCTGAAAGGGTGGATGTTATCTGCAGCAGTGGCAGGGGATAACGGTGGGAACGGGTGGGCAAGTGGCTGCAAAGGGGGTAAATGAAGCCATAGCTGCATGGAAACAGTGGGCCTGGGCACAACAGGCCTGGGTAGGAGGCACATCAGTATCATCCTTGCAACAGTGTGTTGGACCCTTGATGCTATCACTTTGTGAGATGTCTGACCTGCTGCATTTTCCTGCCTGGCTACCCTTTCTCAGACTTTGAAAACTAGTAAGTTCACTAGTTGGGGAGGGTGTTGTGAGGTCTTAGCCTGCACACCCTGCTGTGGTGCATGAAGCTTCCTCAAGTACATGGTCAGTGCACAGAGACACTCTTCCTGGACATTCACCATCTCTGCATTCATGTGCTTGTTTGCTCAGAAATATTTATTGAGCAGCTCAGGTGCATCAGGTGCTGTGCTAAGCAATAAAAAGTAAGGGGGCTCAAACCCTGGACCTCCCCCTGAGGATGTGTACCGAGGGGCACTGCTGAGCAGTAAAAACAGCCCCGGTGCAGGGCTGGGCACGGGGAGACAGGTGAGCTCAGGGACAGGTATGTGGGATCCTGCCTTCGCTGTCAGGTGACAGGAGACCTGCAGCATTCTTGATATAACCCAAGAGAGAAATTCCAATTGCTTGGAGTCTTTAAAACTGACGTGAGTAGAGAAGTAGAGCCATTGTTACTAACGGCAGGATGGAAGTTGATAACCACCAACAGACTGAAGTTTCTAGGCTTCATCTTTTTGTCAAGACTTTCTCAAGCAAGTTGCTGTAAACCCAATTTCTTTAGGTGCTACTCATTGTCAGACCTGACGAGGCGTAATTTTTGCAATTATGTGTTAGCCCTTATTCCACTAACCTTGGGAACGACTAATTTTCTGAAATGTTTGCTTTTTTCTTTGTTTAGGATATTGGCCGAGTCACAGGACCTCCAATACTCAATCCCATAGCTAATGAAGTTTATTTGAATTTTGAAAGTAGTACTCCTTGCTTAGCAGACAGGCATTTCAACTACACCTCGCTGATTGCATTTCACTGTAAGAGAGGCGTAAGCATGGTAAGTGTACGCTTGTTTTTACTCTAGGAGCTCAGTGCCAATTTGTGAGCCAGCATGCATGTTTTAGGTCTAAGGATGCTGGTGTCTAAAGCATCTGCCGTGCATCACATGTTATGTCAGTGATGCATCAGATAACGTGAAACCATTCGCTTAACAAGGAGTAGCTCCCTCCAGTTTAACAGCAGATTTTGCTCATGGAGGCTCGCTATAATTTAAGAACATGAAACACTTGAGAACAGAGGTGGCATTCAGCTTTGCCTACCAATGTATAAAAGTGTCAAGTTTCTTTCTCTTGGTTTAAACTACATTACTGATGTTATTCTTACTGGGAAGTCAGATTTTTGGCAGCTATAATCATTCAGGATGTAACCCAAAATTCAGAAGTTTGCAAGCAAAAGACCTTTGGAATCAAAACACCTGCAACAAAGTTGTGTGTTTCACTTGTAAAGTTACTGACTTCACATCATGTGAATTTGAAAAATAATGCTGGCTTCCATTATACTGAGTACTGTTTTATAAGAGTTTCGGCACACATTTTCTTTTGATTTCCCTCTGTGAGGAGGAGATAAATGGGTGTATTGTGGCCCCCATTTCTCAGTGACTCGGAACGGCTGGGAGACGTACCTGGTGTCACACAACTCTGCAGTGGCTCCAGGCCCCCACCTGCTGCTTAGGTGGGGAGCCTCTTTACTCCAAGCTGCCTGGTTCCATAACTCCTTACCTATGCTTCTCAGGTCTATAGAGCTCTGAGAACTGACAGTTCTTTGACATGGATGGACAGAGGCTACTTATGGTCTCTATTTGTCCAATCTTATAAGAATATTCACATACTGTGCTGCAGAAATATTAATGTACCTGATTGCAGGACCGTGTGTGTGTGTGTTATGTAATAGAAATATGTGTGTGTGTGTGTGTGTGTGTGTGTGTGTGTGTGTGTGCTGTGTGTGTTATGTAATAGAAATATCTGTCCCCAGTTGCCTCTTAAAATCTTGGAGAGGATGAATTCTCAAGCTCATCTGGCCTTCGAGTTTAGGCAATGGATTATGGTTCTACAGTGTATCCGTCATTTCCAGTTTCTAGGTCCATAGCAGGTTTGTGAGGGACAGGGAGCCATGGCTGCTAGATGGGCTTACATTGACAGGGGCAGCAAGTGACCTGGCAGCAGCCTGACAAGGAGGGATAAACCACGGCTGTCGGGGCCTCTCCATGTAGAGCTCACAGTGCCTCAAAGCCCTTGGATGTGTCCCTGTTCACAGCCCGTTGAACGTAAGGATAATCCTGAGTTACGGAGGCACGGCGGGATGTGCTGTCACCTTCTCTTACATGTGTCTGCCTTTTTACCTGGGTGTGTCTATATATGCGTCTGTGGGCACGCACAGCAGAGAGCAGCATGGCTTTATCTGTAGGAAGGCTTCTATTTTCAGTGATACTTCATTCCCAAGAGGAGAGATCGACCTTTTAAAGGTCCACCTCCTCTGAGAGACATGGGTTATCTCTCACTAACAGAGAATGAATACTTAACCGCTAAGCCCTAAAACTGCTGCCGGATGCACAGGCGGACGTATACTGGCCTTCCGCTGATTTTCAGAGCTGGAGCATGTGGAGCGTGGCCAGTGTTGACTGGTTTTTAGAAATGAGGCATTTCACACTAAATAGGCATTCAGTTTTATAAAGGTTTTGAGATTTTCTTCTGTGGTTTTTATTTTAAGTTGAAATCATTTTTCCACTTAAGTTTACAGAAAGATTCTCAACAGCAATTAAAAATGAAATTCCTGACCATCTGTTTTTCTGACTGTTGCTGAAGGTGGAAGGGAATAAAAACATGGATTTATGTCTGGCCTTGTGTCAGGCCTTGATTGTAAATTTCTAGAAATGGTGGTGGCATGGGGGTGCTGTCTGTGAGCTTACCCTTCTTGCAGGGGCAGGGTCTCAGTTGACACACTGCTGCCTGATAACATTGAAAGGCCTCTCCCTTTGGTCCTGTGACTGGTGGTGTGCAGCATTGAGATTCTGTCTCCCGAAGTACAGGGTGACATCCTGGAGGAAGCACCGTGTGTGCAGCCAGTGCTGGGAGGGCAGTATTGGCTCCTTGCAGCTGGCGGGGATGTTCACTCCTCCCTTTTGGACAGAGGCCACCGTGGGTCATGCAGAGCACTCAGCGGTCTGCACGGCTCTGGCCAGAGAACCTCCTTCCTGGGTGCAGTGGTGGTGTTTCCGGTGCTCGCTGAGGAGGAGAGCAGTGGGAGGATGCCACACTTAACCCAGGTGGGCTTTCCAGACCCATGCCTTTGGTTACCACAGGGAACACCTAAGCTGCTGAGGACCAGTGACTGTGACTTTGTGTTCGAGTGGGGGACCCCGCTGGTCTGTCCAGATGACGTGAGGACTGAGGGCTGCTCCCTGACGGATGAGCAGCTGTACTACAGCTTCAATTTGTCCAGCCTTTCCAAGACCACCTTCAAGGTAAGGCCGCTCACCCAGAGCCTGCAGCCTCCGAGGGCTGGGGTGTGCAGCGGTGTCAGGCGGCCTGGCCGTCTCCGGGTGAGTAGGGGGTGAAGGGGATGGGAATGTCTGGATTCTTTTGTCCGCTTATGTGTTTGCTGAGGTGACATCTGTGACCATGGGAGGCTGTGTGGCCCCCACGGTAATGCAGAAGTCAGCCTGTGGGATGGGAGTTCTGGACTGTGCCCTTAACCAATCACAGTCCCAGCTAGTGCTTGAGTTGTGCCTCCCAGTTCAGTGTTTTGTTTCGTAGGGTTTTGTGAAGATGAAATGGCCCAGTGAGGTTGGAGGGAACTCTTCCTATTGCAGACGGAGCCCAGGAGGCTGCACATGTGTGACCGTGACCCATAGGGGCAAGGAGGGCCGAAGTGTGGCCAGCAGGGGCCATGGGGAATTCTTCTCTGACTCTAGCCTGGCTTTAAGATAAAGGGGCAGCTATTCTGGCTGACCATGGAGGTGGATGGTGGAGGAAGCTAGGAAGGAGGCCCCAGACTTGCATTTGGGCAAGTGGGGCCTGTCCTGCCCCTGGCCTGTGGGTGGTGGACTGCTTGTTACACCAGTGAGGCTGTGGCCATCTCGGGTCACTGCCTGTGATCTAGATGTTTCCCAGTCATATGGCTGTGCACTGTGCCCACGAGATCCTAGGGGATGGCAGTGGATGGATGGTGTGCTCAGGTGTCAACGCCCTGGCTCCTATAATAGATCTTGCCCAGGCAAAGGCCCTCCCGACAGGTGTGCTGCAGGTGTGAGCCGGCGGGGGGTGGGCCAGGCAAGGAAGGTGAGGAACATGTTGAATGTGAATGATGTCATGTCCACTCTGCTTATGAGCTCTGTCCTCACTGCTCCCATGTTACAGTGGGGGACTTGGGCTTCAGGGAGGGGCTGGGCAGCCTTACGCCTCACAGCCAGCTCCCTGCCTGAGGCCCGGCTGCAGAGCACCACCAGCAGTGTGTGCTGCCGCCCAGGGGAGTGGGGGCAAGGCTGGGCCTGTGGGTGGAGGGAGGTGTGGATTCTTCCAGCGGCCGAGGGGGTTCTCACTGGGCAGGACACTGCCCTCTGGTGAGGGTCAGGGCTGCAGTGGAGGGAGGGGAGTGCTGAGCTGTGGACACAGTCCTGCTTTCCTGCCCAAGCCCGCCTCCCTGCAGTGATGTGCCCTCCACCTGGAGACCCACTGACATCGTGTGTGGTGGTGTCTGTGCAGGTGACTAGAGACTCACACACGTACAGTGTGGGTGTGTGTACCGCGGCTGTGGGCATGGACCAAGGAGGCTGTAGGGATGGAGGCGTCTGTCTGCTCTCTGGGAGCAAGGGGGTGTCTTTCGGACGGCTGGCGTCAAGGAGACTGGATTATAGGCACCAGGATGAAGCCGTTATCTTAAGTTATGCCAATGGAGACAGTTGCCCTCCAGGTAATTCTCTATAGCAGGGAGAATTTTATGTTCCCAGTGGACATGAAATAGACCTGGCTTCCGGGGAAAACGGGGGTGGGGGGTGCTCCTGATGCTGTGAGGGCCGAGACCTTCGGTTGGACCATGGATGTCCCATCCTCACAGCTCAGGTGTGAGCGCGTGGGCCTGGAAGTGCACTCCGGCCTGTGAACTGCTGGGTGCACTGCGGGTGGGGAGCCTGGTGGGCCCGGTGTGGTTTAGGCGCCTGTGTGGGGTATCCTGTCAGGCGTCCTAGGTGATGGTGCTTGGTGAGGCACAGCTGGGTGGTGCTGGGAATCGGGGTCATGCAGGTGTTCTTCCTTCCAGAAACTGTTGAAGGCGTGCCCTGTGTGTTCCCCTTCCTGCTCAATGGGAAGAGCTATGAGGAGTGTGTTCTGGAAGGCAGGGCTGAGCTCTGGTGCGCTACCACCGCAAACTACGACCGAGACCATGAATGGGGCATCTGCAGGCACTGTGAGTGGGCAGGCTCGGCCTGGTGCGGGGCCCAGCAGCCTCCCTTCGTGGATGTCCAAGTTAACGGCAGTAATTCTGTTTCATAGAACTTCCTTGTCAGGGTTCTTCTCTATAAAGAAGGGATGTCTCTAATCATGCATGGGATGTGTAGTGTGGCTGTGTGTGCAGACCGCCCCAGAGCTGAGTTGAGCTGCACGTGCTGGGTGGTCAGCTAGGCCCACTCAGTAGTTGGAGGGACTGTGTCCACATACCTGCTTTCAGCACCAATGATGCAAATTCTTGTTCAGCAAAATTCCTGCTTGTCATGGATCTGCAGAGTGGCTAGTGAGCAATGGGAACAGTGGTGGCTGACTCGCTGACTTTGCTCAGGGGCAGGCCCAGGGCAGGGGCTGAGCTTTCATGGTGAGCAGGCTTAGCTTCCTTGCTCCCATGGCGCTTAGGGACCAGTGACATGATGGAGCCCTGCTGATGTGTGTGGCACAAACTGATGCGTGTTCCCAAGGAAAATGATGGAAATGCCTGAAAACTCACTTTGTTCCTGTGAGTGATCAGGGAGTAGAATGTATGTATTACAGAGTTATAAATGTGAACTTTGCAAGGGGCTACTATAGTTTTGGGCCTTATTATGGCAGGACCTGTCTCCTGGTCTGCCAGATGCCACTCACCTTTTTAGGTAATTATAGGTTTTTATTGTTAGTATTTTTATTTTTTGTTATCATTGATACCTTGTCAAATACTGAGTACCTGCCTGTGAGGAATTGTGATAGTATGTGGGGTTATTAAGGAGGACAGTAAGAGACACTGTGCCCAGAAGGAACAGACGAGGGAGTGGCCGGACTGGGGAGAGGGGAGCTGGGACCGCCTACCGCAGGGGGAGTGGTGGGTTTAAGGACCAGGTGAGGCGCCCCGGTGGTGGCCTGATGGTTCTCCTGTGTGCCGTCCCCAGCAAAGAGCCACCGGACGTCTACTATTATCTTTAAGTGTGATGAAGATGCTGATATTGGGAAACCTCAGGTCTACAGTGAAATTCGTGGGTGTGAGGTGACGTTTGAGTGGAAAACAAACGTAGTCTGTCCTCCAAAGAAGATGGAGTGCAAGTTCATTCAGAAGCACCGAACCTACGACCTGCGGCTGCTGTCCTCGCTCACTGGGTCCTGGTTCTCTGTCCACGAAGGAGTCTCGTGAGTACCCGTCACCACCTGGCGGCAGTGTCACCGTCAGTAAGCAGGAGCCTGGCGTGCCTGATGGTAGTGGGCTCCTGGTGTTTTGCCACAGATTCTAAAGGTAGGAGTGCCCAGAAATCTGTTGCTCCTGGTGGCCTGGCAGGTGCCTCTGTGCCCCTGGGGGAGGTCAGGTGCTGGCCTGGTGCACAGTGGGTGGTTTTGAAGGCAGAGGTGGGCAGATAGGGAGGCTTTATAACCAAAAGGAGCTGTGATTGCTGATGGCATCAGTCCTCATTTGATTCATATTTGGGAGGGGCGCTATACCCTGCTGGGTCTCTGGGATGTATGTTGATTTTCTCAGCTCTTGGGATTGGCTGCTTGGGAGCGGAGCGCCCACTCTCTGCCAGGCTGTCAGGCCTGACTCTTCATGCAGAGGGAGTGGGCGTGCCCTCAGATGAGGGGACAGCTTGCCAGGATTGGAGCGGCTGCCTGTCCCGGAGCCTCTCTGCTGAACCGCGGTGTGTCTCGGGATTTACCCCATACACCTGGCTGGCACACTCCCTCCTGCAGTCATCAACCATGCTTCTTCCTCTCTCTGTGGAAGTTGCCCTCATGGCGTGCAGAGGCGCCACGGGGCCCTTGCTTATCAGACGGCTATTCTGTCTGGAAGTAATAGAGCTGCCCCCATGGAGTGGGGGGACCGGCTTGCACCCCTCACCCACCCCTCTGTGTCGTGCTGTAGGTACTATGTAAACCTGTGTCAGAAAGTATACAAAGGCCCCCCCGGCTGCTCAGGAAGAGCCAGCATTTGCAAAAAGAGTGCGTCTGGAGTCGTCCAGGCCTTGGGGCTCGTTCACACCCAGAAGCTGGATGTCATAGGTAAGGCCTTGGGTTTCTGTTGCTGTGGTTAAAGGTGCCACAGCTGAGTTGGGAGAGCGAGGGCATCTTCGTGTGGCTGGAGGGTCAGCACTGGCTTTAGCTGAAATTTCCAGATACCATTCCCAATGACTGCTGCTCAGGCACTTCGGCAACTCGTGGAACATTACAGCAAGGACCACTTTGTCTTCCCCAAGATGACGGGTCCCAGTGTGTGTGCTTAGTGGCTCAGCGCTCTGGGGAAAGCCCTTCTACCCAGGAGGAGGTCAGAATGCTTAGGGCTCCTCTGGGTCCTTGCTCTAGCTGTGGGTTGAGTGTCTGAGACTACTTGTATGTATGCTCAGGAAAGCTGAACAGTAGTTACCTGAGGCCATGGGAAAGATGACTCGGGCAGATTTTTGTAGTGTCTTAACAATTTGGAAAATAATAGTGAAGCTCTTTTTATTGGTCTTGGAATCAGTTGTTGAGTGACAGTCTCCTTTTGTTATTTAGAGGAAGGAGGTAGGGCCTTCTTGATTTAGGAACGAGGGGTGTGTTGGGGCAGTGAAGAAAACATTCCCCACTGCCTCTTAGACTGGAGTGGGCGCCGAGTGTACCAGCTGAAGCACAGGTGACTAGGGCCACTCGAGCTGCTGGAATGGAGGAGGGGAAGCCCAGGGAGCCACTGTCACTCCTGCTGAAACTCAGACCCAGTCCCGCAGGTCGGTAGTGGCGGAGTGGAGTGGCTGACCGCCCAGCCCCCTGATTTGCCCTCCTGTGGGATTCCTAGTTATCAGGCTGTTTCCTCTCACCTCCCGACGGCTTCGGGGTGGAGGGTGGCTCCTTGCTGTGCAGTGTCTTCATTACGCGTGGATACTGATTTCTGTTCTCAGTCTCCCACAGCCAACTGAGAGAGACTAGAATGTTCGAGGCCTCACCGGATGTTTAGGTAGGCAGTAATCTGGTTCCCATCAGTCATACCAGGTGGGACCTTACTCTTTGGCCCCAAGAGGACAGCTGTCTAAGGACAACCACAGTGACCCCCACGTTTGTTTAGGGGATGTACCCACGCGGGGAGGGAGAGACAGACGGACTCTTCGCTCCAGGAATTAGCGTTTATCAGCAACCATGCTTCATATGTGGGTGATTTTCACCAGCTTCATGGGCTTGGTGTTCAAGTCCGTTCCACAGATTAGGAAAATGTTTAGTGTGTTGCCAAACTAGTGTGGGGTGGCTAATTAAGACTTGCATTTGTTGGGTTCCATACTCTGGCAGTTAAGGAATTTTTCTTTAAAACAGTGTGGAACTCTTAGAGAATTTTACACAGAAGTGAATTTGGGCAGGGCGTAGGGCCTGGGCTCACCTCTGACCTCTGACCTCTGACTGAGCAGTCCCCTGTGCCTTGGCCTGTGTCCCATGGAGAGCGCTTGGGAAGCTGGTACTGAAGCCCACACTGGTTCCTCCTCATCCCCTGCCTCAGGTGTATGTGTGTGAGCCGGGCTGCAGGGAGTATGATCTTCTGAGGACCCTACCCTGTGCCCCAGAGCTGGTCTGTCCACTGAGCTGGGCTGGGCTCAGGACATCCCAGGCAGCCACTCACAGCAGCCTGTCAGCAAAATGAGGAGGCTCAGATGAGGGCACGGGTCAGAAGAACACCTAAAATGATAGATTGTACAGAATTGTAGTGACTGATAACAGCTGCTGTTAACTGAGGTCCTGTCGTGTATGCATATTGTGTCGGGTGCTCTCCATACAGCTCTGAAGCCTGCACGCTTTGGGTGGTGTTCCTATTGTGCAGGGGAGGAGATGGGCTCAGAAGGTCAGCAGCCCAGAGTCCAGACACGGGTGAGCAGGAGGGCTGGGACTGGGACCCGGTCTCCTCTTGCTGTGCAAGTAGTGGTGCAGGCTGGCAGGCGATGACTGAGCCTGGTGGTGCTGCTAACCGAGGCAGTAAGTATGCAAAGAGCCAAACATTTGTTCTGTCCTGGCCCCTAACATAGAGTTTGACCTCTGACATTGAAGCTTTTTATACCAGCTTAGGAATAAGGTCAGTTCAATCATTTGTATATTTCAGATGACAGAGTTGTGGTTACCTATTCCAAGGGTCATCCGTGTGGGGAAAACAAGACTGCGTCCACAGTCATAGAGCTGACCTGTGCAAAGACAGTGGGCAGGCCTTCCTTCAAAAGGTGAGAGGGCTGGGTCCTCAGTGGGGAACTGGGGAGAGTGGCTGGGAGCTCCCAGGATGCCTCCCAGCTGGCTGTCACTTGGGGAGGGGGTGCGCGTGTGACTGTCTAGGGAGATGATGTTGGGGTGCTCACAATAGGGAGGAGCTGGCTGCTGACAGTCCTGTAGTGTTCAGGGCCACTGTGCATAGGAGGGGACTCCCTGGAGAAGGTGCTGGGACGCATGGTTACTAGACTAAACTGTGTAAAGTGGTATTTAACTGGCCCCTGTCTTTGAATGTCAGTAGAACCAAAGTGGTTTTGATTGGTGCCCCCCTAGGCCAGCAATTCAAGTGGCCTGTTTGGGACCCACGAGCAGGTGTGGCTGGCCTCTGGTATGCCCTGGGATTTCAGTAGAATTCTCCAGGCAGCTGCACATCTGGTGTGGGGGCGGGGTTTGACCGACAGAGGGAGCGCAAGTATACTGTTTGTGAACCAGTGATTCCTTCTGGAACCTTCTGGACTTGAATAGGAGAGATGCAGGAATTATACAAAGGTACGATCAATTTATCAGTCTAAAAAGCTTGTAAAATAAAAAATCTGGGAGTAAATTTTCGAACTTATAGGTGTTGCACAGTTTTTAAATTATTTAAAAAAAGCAAGTATCAAATGCTTGTGCTGCTATTTGCTAGATGTTATCTTCCCTATTATGACATTGAGAAAAGTAACTCAAATAGCCTTCCTAGTCCAGAGCTGCCTGCCCACCCAGGGGTGGGGTGGGGGGTGGTGGGGCAGGCTCACAAGTGGAGGACTGGGGGCCTGGGAACCCAGAAGGCACGGGTGCCCTGAAAGGCAGCCAGCTTCTTCTGAACACGTAAGGCTTTGTGCTGCAGCCGCCTGCGCCCTGAGTGGGGCTGGGTGTGACTGCGGGCTGTGCTTGCCCCCCTCCAGGTTTGACCCGGACAGCTGCACTTACTACTTCAGCTGGGACTCGCGGGCTGCCTGTGCCGTGAAGCCTCAGGAGGTGCAGATGGTGAATGGCACCTTCACAAACCCTACAAACGGCAAGAGCGTCAGCCTTGGGGATATTTATTTTAAGTAAGTGAAACATTTTCCTTTTGAGCATGGAAATGTACCCAGAATTAAACCAGCAGATCAGACCTCCCCTGAGCAGTGAGTCCTGTGTGTTTTAGTTACTGTTTCTGGGCAGTCTTTGTATTTTGCTTAAACTGAGCGGCAAGCATTACTCAACTATTAAGTTTTAACACCAAAGATGGTAAATTCTCTTAAGTGTAAAAATAAAGTCGCCCCTCCTCCCTCACTTCATGATAAGCCCAGAGATTGAAGCTGAAACCTTCTGACACAGTTTTTGATCAGGAATCTCTGGGCAAAAAAGCCAGTTTCTCGGCAGTGTCATGGAGCAGGTCTTGGGGTCTGGTGGCCGAGGCGACTGGCTGTGCCAGGTGGGCATGGGGCCAAGATGGCATTGGTGGGGAAGGCAGGGGACAAGCAGTGTCCCCAGGACCTTGACCCTGTAATAGGTAGGCTTTCTTGAAGGTCTGCCAGAGTCATGTGACTTTCCCTGTTTCTTCAGGCTGTTCAGTGCCTCTGGAGACATGAGAACAAATGGGGACAAGTACTTGTATGAAATCCAGCTTTCTTCCATCACAAGCTCCAAAAACCCAGCATGCTCTGGGGCCAACATCTGCCAGGTTAAACCGAATGATGAACGCTTCAGTAGGAAGGTTGGAACCTCTGATAAAACCAAATACTATGTTCAAGGTAATTGCTTTCCATTAATGTTCCATATTTAACTTTGTTGAAGGAAGGGCTCTAAAATTTTCATAAACAAACCCCCTCCAGGTGAAATATGATATATTTTAAAGTCTGATTCTGTGTCTTGATGTGCATTCATCAGAACAGATGGAGCACTGTGTGTAAAACCTGAGCATTTCACTGTAGGTAAACTTGACCTCAGTAAACAAAGGCACAAAAAACAAAACTTAGTCAAAACCAGAGGCTGTGGAGCTGGGAGGAGGTAGATGATAAAGCATGCTTTGATTTGGTTTTAGTCATGCTGCTTCTCTACTTTGCAACTTCAGATGTTATAGGAGGGCAAGAGATTTCATGTTTGTCAAAAGGACAAAAAGAAAGGTCAGGCACTCTTTAAAAATTTAAATGTGTTTAAGAACCATGCGACTCTGGTGTAGAAGGGCAACTGAGAGAGTCCGTGGAAGCACTGCTCCCTGGTTGGTTGGATGGAGCCTGGAGGCAGTGCATGTTGCCACATCAGGTACTGAGCATCAGGTACTGAGCAGGTCACTGCGGTTAGCCCTTGACGGGACCAGCAGAGAGCCCACCTGCTCAGCCTCGTGCACTTGCTTGATTCCATGTCATGGGGTAAGCCCCTGTGGCTCGGTTCTTTTCTAGTAATTCGAGCTGGGTGCTGGAATCACGTGGCACGTGGGCCAGCTTGGCCTCTCGCTCACCGTGCTGTCCTTGGGCCTGGCCCTGTAGAAATGCTGGATAAATGTTTGTTGACTAACTGAAGGACTGCTTTAAAGGCCTTCAGGGCTTCCTGTCATGCAGAGCAAGAAAGTGTAAGCTCTTTTGAACTCAGCCTGGAAGGTTTTAATAGACTTTAGCACACCAGTGCAGCTTAACAGTGGCTGGTCCTACAAAGGCACCCAGATCCAGCCTTCAGATATTTACAAGCTCTCACAGTCACCAGAGAGCCTTCCTACAGGCATTCCTTGTGCCGGAGCGCCTTGGCCCGCCCCACCTCCCTACCCCTCAGAACCTGCCTGTGATGTCCCATTCTCAGCAAAGCCCACCTCTCCTCCACACAGGGTCACTGCCGATCATGTGCCTGCAGCACTGGTCAGGCTCAGCCTGGCACAGGCCAGGTTGTTTCTAGTTGCCAGAGTAAGAACCATTACTTTCACAAGGCATACATCTGTAGTCCCCAAATTTCAGAGAAGGTGTGTGTGTGTGTGCACATGCATTCATGTATTTGTGGTTAGTAAACTCCCTTTTTACCTTCTTCATTCACCAGCACTAGAAGGCAGGTTTAGTTTCAAGACTGCTTTTTGCATTTCTTGATGAAATGCAGTTGACATCTCTTCATTCGAGAGGGAAAGAGCAGGAAGGTGCAGAGGCCTGCCTCTGGCTGTGGTGCAGGGCTGCCATCAGCTCCCTCCCTGGCTCTTCAGGTTGCACTCACATGCCCACTTTGTGGGATGCCTGCTCAGGTCATGCCCGACCCAGGTACAGGTGAGAACACGCAGAGCCTTCCAAGCCCAGCCTACACGGCCTGGGTCTCAGGGCCCCTCCACCTTTGCACGTGTCTGATGCACACTGAGCTCCCTGCACCCTGGCAGCATCTGGTCACGAGGAGTTGTAGAAGGTGGAGTCCACACAAGGCTCCCTGACTCTGATACCAACTACAAGTTTGGGGGCCCCCGTCAACACCCTCAGGCCCTAAAGTTGACTAGAAGGACTCAGAACTCACTGAGAGCTGTTATACATGGGTACAGTTGATTGCTGCAAAAGAATGTAGATGAAAATCAGTCAAGGGGAGGAAGCATGTATGGAGGAGGCCAGGAGGGAGCCAGGTGGTCCCCTTGTTCTCTTCCCATCTGTTTAGGATGCACCATGTTCCCACCATCAGTGTGTGACAACACACACACAGCACCATCAACCAGGAAGCTCACCCATCCCTCGGTGTCCACCCCTGCTGGGGCTCCATTGGGTAGACTTGACTGGTTGGTTGGTCGGTTGACTGGTTGGTTGGATGTTTGACTGCTAAGTTGGATGGTTGGATGCTTGGTTGCTTGGTTGGCTGATTGGCTGCTAGGTTGCCCACCTGGTTGTCTGTCCCCAGGTGGGCAGATAATCACTTCACTGGCACCCACTCCAGACCATATTGTTAGCTGAGGACAAAGCCCAGACCTCTTTTTGAGTAAGGTTCATCTGTCCTGCCCACTGACTTAAGGTGGAGGTCCTTCAAGTGGCCTGTGGATAAGAGCACACATGGAACATTTGATGAGATACCCTTATGTCTGGTTTTAAGTGTATGCAAACTTTTTCCAGACCATGAAAAGGTAAATTCAGCCTGTTATTGAAATGTCAGTGTTAATGTTGCCGTCGTTGCCTTTTTAACAGATGGCGATCTGGATGTGGTGTTTGCCTCATCCTCTAAATGTGGGAAAGACAAGACAAAGTCCGTCTCTTCCACCATCTTTTTCCACTGTGACCCTTTGGTGAAGGACGGGATTCCTGAGTTCAGCCATGAGACTGCTGACTGCCAGTACCTCTTCTCCTGGTACACTTCTGCAGTGTGTCCCCTGGGGTAAGTGCGGTGTCCTGGTGTCAGCAGGAGCTTGCTGTCACTCATTTTCCTTCTTGGGTGAACATTTACCAACTGTACCCCACCTCGTCTCTCAGACCTTAGTAGCTCAAGCATAAGTCTACTTGTGTGTTTTTCCCCGCAGTGTTTTTCATGTGGAAATATTCAAACATGCACAAAACCCAGAGGAAGTGGTGGAGGTAAACCCACGTGGCCAGCCCCAGACTTCTGCCATTGTGGGTTCCTTGCTGTAGCATCATCACTGCCCACTGCTCCCGTAGCTCCGGGCCGTGATCAGATTTACGAAGGGCTTTCTCCTTAGGTGTATTTTCTCCCTGTTTCATCTAAGTCACCGTCTTAGAGAAGGTTTTCGTTCTCTGTGTCTAAGATTTTAAGATCAGGAGAAAAATGAGTTCTTGCCATGTAATTTTTTCCTTCATCTCCCAGTAAAGGGATACTGTAGTCAGCAGAAAACAACGGTAATCACAAGGGGGGTGGGGGGGCGACTGCCGTCACATCTGTTAGATCTTAAATCAGTTTTCCTTTTACTTTCTATGGCGCTATCCTAGCCCCCCCAAAAAAGTCAGCTTTGTCTTAAATTTTCCAGGAACATAGATGTGTAAGGCAAGTCTTAACAAATTTTTAAATGTTGTTGCCATATAAACAATGTACATGATGCAATTAAGAACGAATAACACGAAATTAACTGAAGAATTAGAAATGCATTTGGAAACTAAAATACACTTGTAAATAATTCATAGCTCACAGAAGAAACCAAAAGTAGAAATCAAGACACGTAGTTGTGAATGGTGATGAACATCTCTCTGTCGGAACCCGGGGAGGCAGCTGAAGTGTTCTCGGGTGCTCTGCACTGGCTCTGGCCTGACCGGTTCCTGGCTCTGAGGGCAGAGTCTGCATGCAGGGCTCTCAGACATGTCTGTCGTGTGGTGAGGTCCCCACCTGAGCTGACATCCAAGTAGCAAATGCGTCTAAGTGGGGACTGAACACTGGGGTCCTAATGTTTTGGAACCAGCTTATTTTGCTTGAGCTGAATTTGGATTAGAAGTTTTCCTTACCTGGTTACGCTGTCGGTTGCCCTCTGACCCAATTTTGTGACTTCAGCATTTTTTTGAGTTAATCGTTAGCATCTCACCTTCGTTACCTGTGTGGCCTCTTGACCTTCCCTGTTCTCACCCTCATCACCCCGAGCAGGGCCAGTGTCGCTGTGGCCGCTCTGCCTTGGGGTGGGGAAGACCGTCTCCTAGTGAGCCATCCTGGGGTGGTGGTGGCTGTGAATGACTGGGGGCCTGAAAGGTTGGAAATTCAGTTGTTACACAGCGTGGTTCTCTGAGCAGAAAGGGAAGGCAGGCAGGGTGTTTCTAATTGTATACTAATTCTTTTCACTACTTCCTTGAATGTTGGTGCCATGGAAATACACTGCTTTTTCCCACATGTGGGTGGAAATTGTGAAATCTCAGCTGCTGATTAGCCCTGCCTTCTGGGACTGAATGGCCTGGCCTGGATGGAGACAGCTTCCTGGGGTACCAGCCATGCCCAGCGGAGTCCTGTGGGTTCCCCTTAGCCCCGTGAAGCACTGAGGCTGTGTCCTGAGATGAGAGGTTGGGAGGCAGATGCTGGGGTACATTAATGGTGGGAGTGTAATGCATCCCGCTTCCATGGGGAGAAGACAATGGAAGCACATATTTCCCTCTTGGATGTCCCCATTGCCTGGGCTGTGGTCACTGTTTCTCCCCAGGGAAGGGAGTGGTAGTCTGGGAGTGGAGCTTGCCTAGCTTGTCCTCACAGCGTTTGCTTAAGAAGAGCCCCGCGGTGGGGAGCTAGAACCGAGGAGGCTGCCTTCCCCAAGTCCTTAATGACCGTCGTGCAGCTCGAGACAGCACCTTGCGGTATTCCTACCTTAGTCTCATTACTGGATCAGTGCATCTGTGTCTGACGGGTCTTGTTTTCTGGTGTGGGGTTTGCATAGTAGAGCCACTCCCTGAGCTGCGGGCCGTGGTGGCACGCCACTGAGGGACCTACGAGTGACCTGTCTTCCTTGCAGGGTGGACCCCAACAGCGGTGCAGGAGATGACCAGCAGGAGCACAGGGGGCTCTCAGAGAGAAGCCAGGCTGTCGGGGCCATCCTCAGCCTGCTGCTGGTGGCGCTCACCGGCTGCCTGCTGACCCTGCTGCTCTACAAAAAGGAAAGAAGGTAAGGAGAGGGAGGCGGGTGGGCTGCAAGGCCACGGTTCAACCTGGACTCTTGGGCTCTTTTTTTTTTTTTTAAGCCCACCAGCTGCCAGAGTCCTGAAATTCTAAGTTAAAACTATGAAAGTGGTGTCCAAAGCAGGCTTTGTAAATGTCTGCATTCTGTGCCCAGGGGTCCTGTCTGGCCAGAGCTGTGGTGCCTGCCCCAGACAGGCGAGCCAGGCCCCAGGCCTACGGTGGGCGCTCTGTGAGCACTCGGCCTGGCCCTCCTGCTTTTAGGGCATCGGCCTCTGATGTGCCCAAAGATGGACAAAAGGTTAAACACTGTTCATGGGCAGCCTTCCTTCTGATCAGCTGATCGCTCTGCCCTCTGCTCCCCTCCCCTCTCCCTCTGATGGGAGAGTGAGCATCTGTTAGGCGTCTGCTGCATGCCGGGTTCGACACCATCCCCTTGGCTCCCCTTTTCTGGGTGCAAGGGCTTGACAGTCATCCAAAGGGCTGGACAGGCAGTTGTCTGGTGAGGGAGGCACAGGAGCCCTGAGTGTGGTCAGATCGGCTGGGGGCAGAGGGTCAGGGCAGCTCTGGGGCTCCCTGCTGCCCATCATCTGTCAGACAAGCTGCGGGCAAAGGAGAGCGGGGAGGGAGCC
The DNA here is from genome assembly GCF_040802235.1 of Manis javanica. Lineage (NCBI taxonomy): Eukaryota > Metazoa > Chordata > Mammalia > Pholidota > Manidae > Manis > Manis javanica. Next base: position 73,987,146 of record NC_133168.1, read on the forward strand.
ACCCCCCGCCCAGGTGCAGCCTTTGGCCAGCAGGGCTGGGGAGCAGCTCCCCTGGGCCAGTCATTTGGATGTATGAGCTCAGTGCTGCCCTGGGGTAGTGGGCGTGTGTGGTCCTGTCACACTCACATGTGAAGAAGCGGCAGCACAGTGTTAGGTAACTTGCTCCAGCCCTTGCCAGACCACTAAGAGGCAGAACAGGATTTGAATCTGCTTCTGATTCCAAAGTGTTCTGTCTACGGAGCTGGTTTATAGCCTGCTGTGGGGGATTTGTTGAACCCGTGCCATGGATGGGGTGTGCTTATGGGGCGTGCAGCCTTCCCTGGTAGCTGGCCCTCAGGGCCGGGGTAGCTGGCTGGGTGGGACTCCTGCCCGGCTGGTCCCACCCTTGAGTAACTGCAGTCTTCCTACAGGGAAACGGTGATGAGTAAGCTGACCAATTGCTGCCGAAGAAGTGCCGGTGTGTCCTACAAATACTCAAAGGTAACTGCCTGCCCCCCACGCACAGTGCCAGCTGTCAGTGTTACAGTGTTGTCAGTGGCGCTAAGAAACGTCATTACAGCCAATTTAAACTAGTAAAGGGAAGCACATCTCCCATCACTTTCAACCTGGGAACACTTTCTTCCTTTCCAAGTTAATCTCATTATGGTTGCAACTGGTTTCCTTGGAGCGTTTCATATCTTGGTTACTTCCGATTTTTGGCTATTAAAAAAAGTGACAATGAAAATGTTTGTACTTGGATGATTTCCTTCAGATTAATTTCCAAAAAGAAGCATTATTTGGGCCAAAGGACATAAATACGCTCATGGCTCTTGACGTGCACTGCCACACTGCTCTTGTACAAGGCTCATCTCAGGCCCATCCCCAGCCAGCCCTGTGGCTCCTGTCCTGCCTGGCCCCTCCCGGCCACCTGAGGCCATCTGGCTCCAGATGGGAGGTGGGGGAGCCTGTCTCCCAGCCCCGGCCCTCCTGCCGCTGTCTGCCTCCGTCGAGTCTGGGCAGGAACCAGCAGTTGGCAGTCTCACCCTGGGGGCCCTGCCACCGGGACCGCGGTGGCTGCTGTGGCAGGGAGGAGAGGTCTGATGGACTCGTGGGCTCTGCTTTGTCTCTGTCAGGTGTGCAAGGAGGACGAGGTGGATGAGAATGAAACTGAGTGGCTGATGGAAGAGATTCAGCTGCCGAGCCCGAACCCTGGAAAAGAAGGACAGGAAAACGGCCACATTACCACAAAGTCTGTGAAAGCCGAAGCCCTCACATCTCTGCACGGGGATGACCAGGACAGTGAGGATGAGGTCCTGACCATCCCGGAGGTGAAAGTTCACTCAGGCAGGGGGACCGGGGTGGATGGCGCACACCCCACGAGAACCCCACAGAGGAAGACGCTGCGGGCGAGAGCGGATGACAGGGTGGGGCTGGTGATGGGGGCAAAGACCAGGAGAGGGCAGCCCAGGTCTGCACAGCCCAAGGCGGGGGCCCCAGGCAGCCTGGAGTCCTTCCACGACGACAGCGACGAGGACCTTTTACACGTCTGAACTCCTGGTGCCTACACGGGGGTGTGGGTCCGTGGCACAGCCGGGCACCTCTAACCAAATAAGACTTCGACTTGATGCTTCTATCGTTTTTGCCTTTAATGAAAACTGTTTCAAAAGGGAAGAGTTTTTGTGATGAGGGAGAGGGCGAGGAGGTCAGGTGCCGCTCATCTGTGATTGTTTACAGTCGCTGGAATGGGGCACCACTCAGTCGCCAGAGGGCAATGCCGGGGGCCCTGGGTTTTGTCCCCAGTTCTCACTTAAAAGCATGGCTGCTGTGCCCTCATCACATGCGCTCGAGCCAGTTGCGTCTCGGAACAGAGGGCTCTATTTGAGAAAAACCCTTGCTGCTTTAGGTCCTGTAGGGTATTGACCATTATATTTTAGCATTTAATTCTGTCCTCCTATTTATTGACTTTGAAAATTACTCAGGTTTGTGAAAAAGGAAAAGAAAAACCCAACAGTTTTTTCCTGCCGGCAGGGGTAAAGTACTGGTTCATCCACTGTCAGAGGGGAAGCTGTCGGTGTGCTAGGATGGTTTCGTAGGAGGTTTTGAACTGGTCAACCATGTATCCCCTAGGTTGGAATACTCCATTCTGTCTCTTTTCCTTTTTGCTTCCCAATTTTTAAGGGAACATACACGTGCACGCTCACACGTGCGCAGGGCTCCCTGAGTGCCAAGGCTTTGGAGGGTCTCCTGTTCGCTGCCTTTGTTTAGTAACAGCTGCAGCTTTTTCCATGACATCTTCAGTCCTAGGGGCACAGAGCACATTTATCAGTATTTCTTTGGCCTGCTGGTGAATTCAGAAACCCTCCCAAAGATTATTTTGTGTATGTGTGAGAGAATGGAATTGAGATGTCAGAGAAAATAACTTTTCCAGATTTGGGGTATAGGTCTCACCTCTTCAGGTTCTCATGATACACCTTTACTGTGCTTATTTTTTTTAAGAAAAAAAGCATTTATCAACCATTCGGACCTATAAGAAGCCTTAATTTGCACAGTGATTGACTTGCGGAAATTGCATGAAAGCCAGTGGGCCGGAGTCTCGCCCTCTGGCACTGCACGTGAGAGTCCTGCTCTGGGGACAGCCGTGGTTGGACCTTGCAGGGCTGCGGGATGGGGGTGGGGGCAGGACCCTGTCCTTCCTAGGCTGTTGAAGTGTTCAATGAATGAATTTTCTTGCATTACAGAATTGTACATAGACCTAGTGGTGTTCAAATACTGAAAAGCAAACCAACCACCTTACAAAATTTCTTGGTTTGTGCTCAGTTTGGCTGGCTTATTTGATTTCAACATGAGTGTATTTTTAAAAATTGTTATCTGCCCTCATTTTTTCCAATCAAATTTACTGTAAAGTATTCAACAATTTCAATAAAAGATAAATTATTACTTGGGCGTTAACTGCTTATCCCCCTGATGCTGAGAAGTTAGAAGCTTGTTGCCAAGGCTTGGCACTGCACGTGCGTCCCTCCTGTGAGGTCACAGAAGATGTTTGCATTTGCGTTTCCCCTGCACGGTCCTCGCCAGCGTCCGTGAGCAGCACCGGGTGCTCCCTCCGGAGGGCTTGCTCTGGAGCCGCGCAGCCCCCTCTCAGCTTCATCTAGATCTGAGTTCTCTCCTCTTCCCGACCAAGCAGACCTCAGGGTGTTCCGTGTATCAAAGCAAGCACCAGAGAGCACAGATGCTGATGATTCCATGAGGCATCTCGGTGTGCAGCCTGGTCTAACATAGGGGTGTTTTCTTTGGCACAAATTCTATCTGAATTTACTTCCACCTGAATTTACTAATAAATAATGAAAGCCTCCTAATTATTAATGTGAATGCAGACAAAGCAAGAAGTTACTAAAACAATGTCAGACTTCCGTAAGTCATCATCCTTCCCTTTTCTCATTTTCTAATTATCCAACTGGAGTGGCTTTGTACACTCCAGGGCCTTAATAAAGGTGTATGTCATGACCTAAAAGTCACTAGTCCTCTGGCCTTGTGTGCAGGGGCCTGTACTCCAAACCACCAGCTGCCGCTCAGACACAGGAAGTCTCTCTGTCAGGGTCGCATGGAGGCCCTCACTGCCCCTTCGGTGAGCTTGATGGCCGGCAAGTTCTTCTGCACCCCTGGCTGCGGGCCTGAGCACACAGCTTGTGGCCTACAGAGGGCGGGAGAGGCGACCAGGTGTGCAAGGGCATTTGCATTAATTCTTTTCTCAAGAGCCTGGATTCTACTTCCCCCTAAGCTGCTGAGAAGAGCAGCCTTCCTTGATGCTGCTGTTCCAGGAAGTTAAAGGAGAACCTGCCCTGAGAGCAAACAGGAATTGGTATCTTTTCAGATAAATGATTTTATTGATGAGAGTGTAACCCTGATACTTAGTTTCCTTTTAATCAGCTTTTCTGTGCCCTTCTGTTGAGATTGTCCATTGGGTAGTAGAGAAATGGAGAAGTGTGGGATGAGGATGGTATAGGCAAACCATATTCCAGGGAAATCCATGATAAGGAGGAAACCTGGCTCTGACTGTGAGCACAGTAAGAGGCTTTGAAAGCTTCCAAAACCAGTTCTTCACCAACCACTAGGGTGATACGTTGTACATGATGAGTCCTGGAGGAAGGTGGAATGCCACCCGAGCACGTAAACAAGGGCTTTTGGGTAGTCTGATTCCCTAGGCAAGTTAAAGAACTGATGGGCAGGTAGGGTTCATGTTCCTTCTTGGGGATCAGGTGACAGGACAGTGTGCTGGGGGCAGGTGGTGGAGACAAGGCCAGGCTGAAGTGAGTCCGCATCACCAGCTGCTCGGAATACCCAGCGCGTGTTCCCCCCACCCACCCCTTGCTGTGAGCACCGCTGTACGTCATCAACTCGGGGTTGGCCTCTTGCGCTCGAGCTGGCCTCGCCGGTGTGTCTTGGCAATCCCTGTGGGAAGCATGGGTGTGGCTGCTGTGGACCTCGGCCTGGCGGCCTGGCGGGGCAGGCCTGTGAGGTCTGCCTGAGAATTGGAACTTGGTGCTGACTTGGAAACACTGCAGTGGGTGCTTTGGTTGTGGCCTGTTTCTTTTCTTCCACACATGAGGGTTGGTGTACCGAGATTGTTGTGGGCTGACTTGTGCCCCCCAAATTGGTGTGTTGAATCACTAACCCTTGGTGCCCCAGACATGACTCTGTTCAGAGACAGCATCTCTTCAGAAGTAACCGTGTTAAGTGATGTCGGGGGGCTCTAACCCACCATGGACACAGGCACGCAGGCACAGAGGGAAGAGGATGTGGAGCCACAGGGACGAGACGGCCGTCTGCAAGCCAAGGACAGACAGAGGCCTCCAAAGGAGCCAGCCTTGCCCACACCTGAATGTTGAGAGATGAACCTCCCGGACCGTGTGCTTCGTTGTATCAGCTCTAGGAAGCTAATGAAGAGGTGAGAAGCCCTCGAGGTGCCAGGCGGGCCTCAGACATGACCGGCTGCAGGGCTGTGGGGCACCAGTCCTACCCTGATGTTTCCAGCTGGCGCAGGACCAGTGAGTGTGGAGGTGGTTTTGTGGGTTCCTTTGGGGGACAGGGTGAGTGGGCAGTTGGGATCTGAGCAGGTTTGCGGGCAAGGCTTCGACACCAATGTCTGAAGGACATGGGCACGGGCTTCCCGGGTCCCAGCACGTTAGCACCTGGTGGGGGCAGAGCTGAGCACAGACCCCCACCTGTGCGCTCTGGGGTGCTGGGCTAGCCCGTGCTCCCAAGGGACCTCAGCCCCGTAGTGGCACGTGTGAGCACTTGACCCTCTGTGCTCTGGAGGTGGGAACGTAAGGAGGGAGTTAATGCATGGCTTCCACCCCATATGTGTACTGGGACAGACGGGGACAGGGAGATTGTCATGGACAGGTGAGGCAGACACAGGCCATTGGGTACAAACTGTCCCCAAGGCCTGGAGAGGGAAGGTGGTGACAGCAGGCTCCTCACCCTTGTTCTCTGACCGGCCTTGGCAGCCCTAGTGTCATCAGGGTTTGGTGGGTGGAGAGAAACAGCTTACAAAGCCTTGCCCTGATGTTGGGGAGGAGCCTGGGGTGCAGGGGACAGTCTGTGCCTCTAAGAAACAGGGCTTTTGATGACCCAGTGAGGGTACATGGCTCCCACACTGTTCCCTTGCTCCTCAGTGTAGCTTAACATCTGTGCGTTGGCCTTAGAGGAAGGGTGCTGTTTTGGAGAAGATGCTGGGGACCTGGGGATGTGAGGAGAGGTCTACCGCCACCATGGGGGGCTCCTCCTGCAGCCTGGGAAGGGGGCACCCAAGGGCAGGAGCAGGGCCTGGTTGCGCAGCAGGCCCTTTGGGCAGGGAGTGGCTGGCCCCAGGCATGCTGAAGGTCACTTTACCATGTGGTCACCTGGGTTCTGTGTGGCACCTGGGGATTTGTGCCCCCGACTGCATCTTCCTTCTCCTTTTCCCCAGAGGTGAGCCTTCTCCCTGGTCCTGCTCCCGCAGCTGGTTCTACCCCGCATCTCCTATTGGCCTCACGAGGTACCAAGGCCTGCACAAATGAGGCTGTGTGCAGTGTGCGTGTAATTGGCCATGGTGCAAATCGAGGTGTAGCACAGGCAGTTCCTGAAAATTGGTCATTAGCAATGGGGCTTTCAGTGAATTGATGTCTTGAGGACTGGCTGAGAGCCAGCTGCAGGGCAATGGCCAAGGGACTGACCCCTGGGGCCTTCGTGTCTCATCTCTCAACACGTGGTGACTCGTGGCTTTGCAGGGTCTTGTTTAGGTGATGAGCAGCGAGCTTGGCCAGGCACCTGGGCCCTCATCTGGGAGCCTGGACAGTGGCACTGGCCTTTCCCAGTTGGCCCTGGTCAGTCCTGCTCCTCTCACTTGCAGTTTTGATTGCATAGGATATCTTGGCCACCCCTCGTCCCCTGAACCGGGGCTGGGGACAGGGGAAAGGGTGTGATGCAGGGGCCCGTTGACTGTCACCATCCTCTCTGGCCCAAGCGAAGGAAAGCATGCCTAGCCCACGGAGGAGCGCAGAAGGCAGCTCCTGCCCAGAGCCGGTGGGGGACCTGCTTTCTCCCTGGAAGAAAGTGAGCAGTGGCATCAGATCTGGCCTGGAATGGCTCTGTGGAGGTGGGAGAGGTGGGAGTGGGTGTGTTGAAAGCAGGACCTTTGCACACTGGCTGTGTCCCAAGCTGAGGACTCTTCGGGAGCTGGCAGGTCTGGGGCCAGGGTGTTAGCCCAGTGTTCACCCTGCTCTGTAGGGGACCCCGCACTCCCCTATGTGCATCTCCTATGCTGCTCACACAGAGCGCTTCCCTTCCGCTCACCAGGTACGTGGTGTGATCCTCACCCTGGTGATTTTCTGGGACATCAGATGGATCTCCTGCAATCGAACTCGGTTCTGACACCATGCAGTGGGGACAGTAATAGCACCTAGTTTGAAGGCTGTTGTGAGAAGGAATCAGATAACACACGTGAGCCCCGAGCAGGTGCTCCGAAGATAAGATGAACACTTCCATCATCCAGTCACTGGTTGACCGGCTGCTAGGTCTGGAGCTTCGGCCCTGCTTTTTTTCCAGGAGATTCTGGCCTTCCGATGCCTTAGACACACACAACACACAGCTCAGCAGGGGCGTGTGGGCCAGCCAGGTGGCGCCGTGCAACACGGCTGACTAGAGGACAGTAAGCTGCAGGAGTTCCTGGCCCCGGTAGCTGTGCCAGCAGCTAGTTTGCTGTCTTTGAGTTATCTGGATTGTAAAAAGGGGGCTCCAAACAGTCACCCTCTTTGGAAGAGCCCTAAAGAGACCACTGGGCAGTCTATGCAGCACTCTGGCGCTCTGCTCCTTGGACTCAGGACACTTGGAGCCTCGGCCTCACTAGCTTCCCAGCCAAGCAAACACTTTGGCCAGTCCTGAAAACAGGCTCCGCGGGGTAAAGATTATTTCTAGTTGGTTGGTTTCCCAGGGCATTGTGCTTGGACAGCAACTTCATTCCAAACCTGCCCATTCCACAGAAACGCATGTGAAACATTGCCCCTGGCTGCTGCAGACAGAGCCGGCGGCACATGCTGGTCCAGCCATGCCCACTGTGGATGACGTGCTGGAGCAGGTCGGAGAGTTTGGCTGGTTCCAGAAGCAAGCCTTTCTGACCCTGTGCCTCCTCTCAACCGCCTTTGCTCCTATCTACGTGGGCATCGTCTTCCTGGCCTTCACACCAGACCACCGCTGCCTGAACCCCGGCGTGGCTGAGCTGGGCCGGCGCTGTGGCTGGAGCCTGGCGGAGGAGCTGAACTACACAGTGCCGGGCGCGGGGCCGGTGGGCGAGGCCTTCCCCCGCCAGTGTCGCCGCTACGAGGTGGACTGGAACCAGAGTGCCCTCGGCTGTCAGGACCCACTGGCCGGCCTGGCCGCCAACAGGAGCCACCTGCCGCTGGGCCCCTGCACGCACGGCTGGGTGTACGATGTGCCCGGCTCCTCCATCGTGACTGAGGTGAGTGGGAGCGGGCCTGGGGTTCTGGGCAATGTGGGGGTTAGAGGGATGGGGAGGAGGTTGGTCCTCTGAGGTTCAGTTTCATGTTAGGGAAGAGAGAGCAGAGTCATGTTCACTGAACTGCGTGAGTCGGGCTCCGTCCTGGGCATACTGTGTGCTTCCCTTGCTAAATCTTCTGGGTGTTAGAGGAAGAAGCTGAGGGTCAGGGAGGCCACTGCGAGCCAGGCTGAGCTGGATTGGACATGGGTCTGTGGGGTCACCCGGACTACTCTTCTTTCGCTTCCCCAAGAGCCTGAGAATTCACTTGGCGTCCAGCTTCCCTGCCATTAAAATTGTGGGTCCTGCTCCCCTGCACTCAGAAGTCATGGACTCACTCCAAAGGGAGAGCTGCACACCGAGGTGGTGTGCCAACTGTCCTGGCTTTGGAATCAGATTAAATCCCAGCCATGCCCCAGATTGGCTGGGTGTCACTAAGAATCAGCCCGCGCCCAGGACCATATGTGGGCAGAGGTGGAGGGGGCAGTGGGCTCTGAGGAGGGGACCTTAGCCGCTGAGCCGATCACAGGAGTCCTCTGGGAGGTGGCGTTTGAATGGAGCCTCAGGGTATTTTGAGCAGCAAGGACAGGGAACAGGATGGTGGAGGAGAAGAATGAGCCAGGTTCCAGGGGAGAGGGAGCACGTGCTACATTCAGGGAGCAACGCGTTGTTAAGTCCGTTCAAATTCAGGGTCCTGTAGAGGAATCCTGGGGTGAAAGCTGGTACCCCACCTTCAGGCCCAAGCGCAGAGTCCTCGTGTAACGTCACCAGATAAAACAAAGGATGGCTGGTTAAATCTGAACTTCAAATAGAAGATGAACAATCTTTGTAGGATAATTATGTCCCAGACATCGCATGACATTTTATGCTGATAACAGAGACTGGGAATACAAATATTGCATGGGACATCCTTATCCTAAAAGACAAGTGTTGTTTATCTGAAATTCAAATTCAACTAAGTCTCCCTGTATTCTGGTTTTTTACATGTGTGTTGGCAGCCCTGCCTTCGTGCCAAACAAAGACTTTGGTCTTACTTAGGTGGAGGAGCAAGACCATCCTAGCTGCCCTTGGAACTGGCCCACCCGTGCAGGGTGGTGGGCGGGCTGGTGGCTTCCCCAGAGGTAGGGAGAATTTGGGGAGGTTGAGAAATGTCAGCTGACATGGCTGTCACGGAACAAAGGGAAGAGACAAGCCCCGTGGGTGGGGGAGGAGGGGCCCAATTTGCTTGTGTCCCCTGGGGGGAGGGGAGAGCAGAGCTGTTGAACACTGAGCCTGGAACACAGGAGGAGCTGGGGCTTGGCAAGTGGAGGCGCCTGGCCAGGAGGTGGCCTGGGGAGGGGACAGCAGATGGGGAGGAAGTGGCAGACGCGAGAGCACCCAAAGAGCTTTAGATCCAGTGGCTGTTGTACTAGGTGGGCTTCCGCAGTGACCCAAGATCTAAGCATTGGTGAGGATGGAGCAAATCCTGGAACTGCTGTTTCCAGAGATCCCGGAGGAGGAGGAGGAGGAGGAGGTCATAGGGCAGAGCTCATGAGTCTGAAGGGTGGTGGGATTCATCTGGAGATACTTAAAGCTGATTAGATGCGAGACCTTTCAGTTGGGAGGGCAGGAGAGGTTGGCTCCTTGAAGGAATGGCCTCCACTCCAGTTCTCCCTCTGATTGCTTCAGAACCACCTTTGCCTCCCCTCTGAGTCCTGAGCTTATTTCCAGGGGTTTAGCTTGGTTATTCATTTCTGCAGAAACAATCTTTAACTTGGCCTCACCTTGAACATTGGAACTTGCTTAACGGAGGACAGGCAGCCAATCTGTTTGAATACCCAGCTTCACCCCCTCTGAGCTAGGGACTGGAGCCAGGGGTCCGTTTGGGGAAGGATGTGCGTGACTTCTGAGTCCCCTGTCAGGAGGCCCTGTCCCTAACTGCAGCCCCAGCCCCAGCCCTGCCCCAGCGGGGGTCCCCTGACCTCCCCTGACCACAGCATGAGCAGGAGAAAGCTTCAGGCCGAGGTGAAGGGTGCTTACATCTTCGTTTCCAGACACGCCAGTCCAAGGGATCCTGGGTTCCAAGCCACAACTTGCTGAGGCAGGACCTGTGGGAATTTGTACTGTGACAAGGATCCTGGGGGCTCTGTGGTGGGGTGAGCTTGGCGGAGAGTGCCTATTGCTTTATAGACTGTGCTCGAGCCACAGACCCTGGCTGGTGAAACCCCAGCAGGAGCGTGGCCAGGCCCAGGAGACCCTACCTGGTACTGCCTGCTGTGGGCAGCCCCAGGCTTTTCTGAGGCTCTGCCTAGGGGAGGGAGCAGTGGTTGGGCTTGAGTCTTGTAGCACGGAACATGGCAACTTCATGAGCCTTGCAGGTGACTCCAGACCTAGATCCTCACGCAGGTTGGGGTAGCAGGCAAAGCAGATGCCCCCTGCAGCTCTGTGAGCCTTCTGGACTCTGCATGGTCCTAGGGCATTTCAGAAGGGTAGCAGGGACACTTTATGGAGAGGCTGGTTGCAAAGATGAGAACAAAAGACAAGAAACAGTGCCCTGTGGCTTTAGAAATCTAGTGTACACAGGGTGGCTTGGGCAATGTGGGTGGAGTCAAAGAGACAGTTGGGTGGGCACTGGAGATACAGACCCTGGGCAGTGAGCTAACGCCCAGGCGTGGCCTGTGCCCATGTTCTAATGCAAGGCCAGGGCAGGCAGGGACAACAGAACCTCTGGGGAAGCTCCAAGGGGCAGGAGAGCTTTGAGCTGACTTTTAAAGGAAATAAACATTTAGATTGGTGGAGCGCACAGTAGCGATTCTGCGTGGTATCCGGTCATGCCTTGCAGTGCTGAGCTGCTCAAGAGCTCAGACAGCAGGGTCTGGGCAGAAGGCAGACACTACCATAGGCATAGTTTGAAAGTCAGGTGGTAACACAAAGCATCATCTGTACGTTATTTTTAAAAGTGGTCATGTCAAGGAAGGAAGCAGCCAGTCAGATGGAACCTTCCCTGGCTGAGTGCAGAGGCCCTGGGGCTGGGACAAGGGTGTGGTTCACTGGTAGCCTCAGAGGCTGAGGGTGGTAGGTAATAAAACCTCCTTGTTAAAGTTGAATGATTTATTCTTTACTCAAACCATTTTCACATGATCTCTCCCATTCAGTGCTCACAGCAGCTCTGTGCGTATGATAGGACAGGCACAATACACGTGTTCGGACTGGGAAACTGAGGCCCAAAGGTGCTAGGTGACTCCCCTGCCTGGTGTGTGCAGCCATGCCTCCAAAGTAAATGGAGAGACGCTGGAGGGAAGGATCGATGTGTGCCTGGACACACCCAGGCAGGGCTGAGCCAGGCCTGGGCAGGGGTGAGGGCCCCTGCCTTGGTCCCCAGACCTGCTGTCTCTGAGGGCTTCCACATGCCCGGGCCTGCACTGGCCTCCCCACACTTGTGTCCAGTGCCCGGCCCCCCGCCCTGCACCCCTCCCTCCCCCCCGCCGAGTCCCAGGCAGTGCAAAGCTCTGGCCTCGCCTCTGCCTCTCCCCTCTGTCCCTTCGTCTCCTGGCTTGGGCTGCAAGGCCCCTCTCAGGTTCCCGGGGTGTGCGCCGCTCCCGAGAAGCCCACTGTCTCCCCCACCCCACTGTGTCTTTGCTCAGCTCTTCTCTTGCTGCCACTCACAGGTCCATAGTCACAGCAGAATTTGCATATTGGTGCTGGAATTTACATAATTAAATATACAATTGATACTACTTAATTAAGGGCTTTTGACCAATTCTAGAAATGTTGTATTTCGACCAGTTCTAGAAAGTGTCATATTTATGTTGCTACAGTTTCAGTTTTAGAAAATCACCTTGTATTTTTTTTCAGAAAACTTGTATGACCCTGTTGTCCTTTGATAACTATCAATGGTCACACACTTGACAACAGCCCCTTTAATTACAATATAGTGAGGAGAGAAGACAGAGAGATGAGGCCTAGAGTGGTGGTGACCGACATTCTCCAGAACCCTTGCATTTGTCTCATGAAAATGTGCTCACAGAAAATGACATGAAACGTAAGGGAAACCGTGTTTTGCTTACATTCACTGTCCCGGGAGAAGCTGGAAGGTGTAGTCTGACTTAAAAATGGTCTTGTGTTTCCTGTCCCTCCGCCTGTGGTGTGGCTGGAAGTTTGGCCTGGTGTGTGATGCCTCGTGGAAGGTGGACCTCTTCCAGTCCTGCGTGAATGTGGGCTTCTTCCTGGGCTCTCTGAGTGTCGGCTACATCGCAGACAGGTAGGTGGAGGCCCAGCCAACCAAACGTGGTGTCAACGCCGTGAGGAGAAGGGGTTCAGGGGACAGCCGTGGCTGGTTGGAATCCATTGTGAAAATTGATGGGGACAACACATAGTAGCTGGTGCTCTGGACAAAGATGGGATGGGTGTGGATTTGGATGATTTCAGTGGGGGAAGCTGCATGCAGGGATGTGGTTGGGGCTCAGAGAAGGTGGGGACAAGGCCGAGGTTTATGTTTCGGGCAGTGGGTGGGGCCATTTGTGAGATGGGGTCGGGTGGTTGGGAGCCAGATGGGCGCTGCATCCAGAGCAGCCTGTGACACCTTGAAGAGCAGTCAAGTGGGCAGGTGGCCGTGGGAGTTGCATTCAGGAGAAGGTTTGGCCTAGAGTGGAGTGTTAGGGATCTGTCCCAGTAACTGGTATTTAAAGCTATAAACTATTATTTGAGATGAGCCAGGGGAGGATATATAGAGAGAACTTCAGCACCTGGAGGTCAGCAGGGAAGGGTTGCTGACAAAAGAGATGATAAGAAATGGCAGCAAAGTGGAAGAACAGCTACTCTACTGGGGTGGTGTGACTTACAGGAAGTGGTATGGCCTACGGAAATGTGGTGTGACCTCAGAACATGGAGGGACCTAGGGGAACATGATGTGACCTGTGGGAATATAGTGTGACCCCTGGGAAGGAGAGGGGAGTTGCCCGGGGACAAGCGGCCATGAGAACCATGGTGAGGGCGACACAGGAAGGGGAGTGAGTGTGGCTGACTCTAAAGTGAGTTGACTATGAGGGGAGGGGGAGGGGGGCAGCTTTGAGGGTGGGGGTCCAGGCTGCAGGCGACCCTTTTGTGGGGGAGCTGGGGCCCAAGGGCACAGGCCGGTGCTGGCTGTGAGTGCAGTGGGTGGGCTTGGCCGCCCTGGGAGGATATGCTGGCAGAGGGCAGAGGTGGTGGGCGCGTGCCTTAGGTCTGCAACCTGACCTCAGAGCAGAGGGCGTGGGCTTCTGGCAAGGAGTGTCCCTGCTGAACCGATGGGGACTGGGGGGCGGGTGCTGGCTGGGGGGCGGCAGGAGGCTCGAGGCATAGCTGCTGGGATCTAGGAAGGAGGCAGGTAGAGAAAAGCCAAGGTCTCTGTGGCCTCGGGTGACACCAGCCCCACTTCCTTGCCCACCAGAGCATGTGGGGCAGGATTCCAAGGGTCCAGTCAATAAAGCACAGCGCTGAGATGAAGCTTCAGCAAATAATTTGCCTGATTCATTTATGAGAAAAGCAAAGAAAAAGTAGTCTTCGACACCTGCCCTGTGAGAACTGAGTATTTCCCCAGAAAAGCTTTTCTGATCATTGATAAGACAGTGTGTGGTGGGGGGGCCGGGTGGGTTCCCAGCGCACCCAGTTAAATCTTGTTCGTAGTACTTCAGGCTGGTAAACACAGGCGGTGAGAGGAGAAAGCCCGACAGTGGGGACAGTGGCGTGGGGGCTACCGCGTTGAGAAAGGTGCAGCGGGGAAGCCCCATTGCTGAGATGGGTGGGATGCTGGGTTCTCTTTGGAGTGATTTACTGGCCTTGGGCCGCTGCAGATCCCCGAGGACTGTGGAGGTTGGGCCTGGGGCTGGGGCGGTGGCATCTGACCCCCTCAGGCCACTCAGGAAAGCAGGGACGTGGGCCTCGGGGTCGGGACCCTGCCGCCTGTTGTGCCCAACTGGCCCCGAGTACTCACCACCGCCCCTTCCTCCCTGTCTCCTTGCCTCTGAAGGTTTGGTCGCAAATTATGTCTCTTGACCACCTCCCTGGTCAGCAGCGTCGCAGGCGTGCTCATGGCTGTGGTGCCAGACTACACGTCCCTGCTGCTCCTGCGCGTGCTGCAGGGCCTGGTCAGCAAGGGCAGCTGGACGGCTGGCTTCACCCTGAGTGAGTGTCCGCTGGGCGGGGGCCGTGGAGTTAGGAGCCATGGAGGCCAGGTAGGGGGGGTAGGTGGGATGAAGCCAAATGTGGAAGTGAATTTTGGGGGGAAGAGGGTGTTTGCCCTGTGAGGAGAAATGGTGGTAAGTCTGCATGTGGTTGCAGGGCGTGGGGCCTCAGTGGCCTCCTTTTCTTTCATTTTTGACTGAGAGACGATTAAATAACCTCTTCAATAGATCAGTGTTTCCATATCAGCTAATCTGTTTAGGAACAAAAATAGATCCCCAAATTGGCATCACACCATGGCCAAGGTTACAGCAGGGGTGGGTGCACAGAGGGGGTCAGGTGGGAGATTATTTTATCATTTTAAATATGAAGAACCAGCATCTTCTTAAAAGAAATACAATCAACTCAGCTAGTTTGAACCATACTCAAGAGTTAGGAGAGGAAGTAAGCAGAGTGATAAACATCATGATTTTTAAAAATTGAAGTGTAAACCAATGTGAGTAATTCTACATACTTTTTTTCTTTCACATTTTCTATGTGGGTAGAAATAGAAAGTGGAAATACCTTCTTAGAAGAAAAGTAGTATGACAGGCCAATTGTGCTTCCCCAGCCCGTGGTGGGGCAGCTCACAGCAGCGAGGGTAATCCAGTTTTGTTCATTTGCGGAGAACTGCCATGTCCTGCTCCATCTGAAACTGTGTCCTAGGGCCTGGCGTTCTGAGAAGTAGTTCACTAGGGCCCAGAGAAACCACCCTCCTCCCTGGAGAAACATACTGGTTAAGTTCAGTGAGTTCAGGTCTGTTTATGGAGAGGCCGGCCATCCGTATACCGAAGACGCAGGGTTTGGCCCATAGTTAAGATTCACTTGGGGTCGAAGCCTTGCACCAGTGCCAGCCAGCCATGTGATCCTGGCAAGGTCCACAATCTCTTGGGCCTTGATAGCTTCAGAGTGGGCGCGACAGTGCTGTGAGCAGCAGGTGGCCGGAGGTGAGGCTTGGAGCAATATCTGCCTCATGACCGACCTGCAGCGCAGGGTGGCTGATGCCCGACAGCAGGCCCTGGGCCAGGGCTGGGGGTACCAGGTAGATAAGGTACCCTTCCTCCCTTCAAGAGGCTCAGAGGCTGGAGAGAGGAGACAGGCGCCAACATGGGGAGTGATCTGTGAGGGCGGCTCACGGTCCTCTGACGACTTTGCCCACGTGCTTGCAGGTCACACGCTCCCTGGTCCCCTGCTGGCGGCTTCTCCGCTTCTCCCTGATGCCCCAACATGGCAGGACCCACGACCGTGTCCTCCCCCACCCCCAAGCCTGTTCCACCTGCAGCCTGCCCCACCCCCACCCCGGTCCACAAGGGACTCCCGGTCCGGTCCGGCAGCTCAGGCCAGACGTCCGAGTGTGGCCTCCGCTCTACCCCCGCTGGCTCCAGGTGGCCAGGGGTCTCTTCCCTGGGCTTCCCTCTCCAGGGGCAGAACTCCACCCCGCTCGCCCCTCTGCCGCCACCGCCCGTTCCGGCCCCCTGCACTGCTTACTTCATCATGGTCTCTGGACCCAGTGAATCCACAGAGTGAGCCTTAAAACGACACGGGGTCACTTCCCTCTGCCGCCATGATTCTGTTTCACACAGCGGAAGCCAGTGTCCTGCTCTGCCCTGTGAGGCCGGGGAGGGCGTGCCCATGGCCCCAGTCGCCCATCTCCTTAATGGCCCATTTCTTCCATGCAGTTCACCCCACTGCTCTCTGGACACTAGCAAGCCAGGCACTCCACACCCTTCTGGCCACCCTCTACATCCGAGCATGCATGGCGGTCTGGCCCGGCATCCGACTTGCCCCTTTGTCCTGGTGTTACTGCCGTTTCTCACAAGGCTGTGTGGTTACAACCCAGGACTGTCCAGCGATGCATCCCGGACACCCAGCATGGTGTCAGAGATGTCGGTTGGAGGAACGGATGCCCCTGGGGGCACAAGAGATGCTCTAGCTCCGTCTGGAGCTTGTAGGAGGGAGGCTGTAAGGCGGAGAGCCATGTGGACTAAGTCCACAAGTGCGAGAAGGGTGACGGCAGATGGGGGTCTTCAGAGGGCCAACCAGAGAAAAGCAGGGGCCACATGGGGTGTTCCTGGGGAGCCTCAAGCCGAGTGGGATCAGCAGGACATGAAAAGGGGGGACTCAAGCCTGCTTGTCGTGGGGGGAAGGGGACCTGCGGGACGTGGGAAGCAGCCTGAGCAGTGATGTGTACCCTTTCAGTCACAGAATTCGTGGGCCCGGCCTACAGAAGGACGGTGGCGATCCTCTACCAGGCGGCCTTTGCGGTGGGGCTCCTGCTGCTGCTGGGGCTGGCCTACGCCATCCCTCACTGGCGGTGGCTCCAGCTGGCCCTGTCTCTGCCCACCTGCCTCTTCCTGCTCTACTACTGGTACCGTGCCCTGCCACCCGGCCCCTTCTCCCCTCTTCTTGCTCAAGTGACTGAGGCCTGCCTGCCGACCTTGGCCGCCACATATCCCAGGCCCAGGGCTTCCTGCCGTTAGTGCCATTTGGGGCGCTCTACTGTTAACAGGGTGGCCTTCATGACCCAGGGAGCTGCCCTCCTACAGAGCCTGTTTGAATTCACATGCCCCTACTCAGAGGTGTGCAGCGTTGTAAGACAAACCCAGCCCGCCAGCTCGGAGGCACTGCCCTTAGCTGAATGAATGAATGGTCTTGGAGAGTGTGTACAGCAAGCCATTCTGAAAGAAGCTGGGTGCAAACAAAGTGTTCGCCCTGTTAGCTTTCGGCACCTGTCAGCATGTAAAGGGCTAAGGGACTGGACGGGTGAGTTTTGTTGCGAGAGAGGGAAGACACGAGGGGCTCTGGAGAGAAGGGACTCCTTCCCGCACACGGTCACCGTCCGCCGAGGGAAGCTCTCCCCTGTGGGCTGCGCCGGAGGAGACCCAGTCCCTGTAAGCGAAGCCTGGCACCTGCACTTGCGCATGTGTGGTCAGGAGGAGCCTGCTGCCTCCCTGCTCAGGTGGGCCAGGGGCTCCCCGTGGGAAAGGCCTCTCTGGCCAGGTGCAGTGGCCAGGCGAAATGGGACTGTACCTCAGCATTTTCAGAACACCTTATTGCAGACTGCCCAGTCTTCGGCTTGTAACGTCCTTTCTCCATTTGGGCGGACAGCGTGGTACCCCTCCGATGTTGGAGGGAAGTGAGTGGAGTTTATTCGGAAGATATTTTGAGGCTTGTACCATAGCCCTTGTAGTACAAGGAGAAATCCTGCAGGAGTGTGGGGGTGGGGGGCATGTTACCTGTGAGAAATTCCCTGGTGAGGATGGGACCCTGCTCCGTGGTTGACGGCTGCACAGGAAGCAGTGGTTTCCTGTTGGTCTGTAAATCTTAGCAGGTGGCACTGGAGTTCAAGTGGCCCTCCGAGCTCCTTCACAGCTGTCTGGGCCAGCACCCAGTGACCCTAGATCCTTGTCTGTTGGCTGACTGGGGAATCACAGGCCCAGTGAGAGGAGGGTGGGCTGCTCGGAGCAACAGCATCACTGATGAGATGAGCGTCGGGGAAAATGCCAGGTAACGGTGATCTGTGCCTGCAGGTGTGTGCCCGAGTCCCCCCGATGGCTGTTGCTGCAAAAGAGAAACGCCCAAGCAGTACGGGTAATGGGTCACATTGCCCGAAAGAATGGGACCCTGTCTCCTCCTGATCTAAAGGTGACAAGCTGGCAAGGGGTTATTCAAGTCCCTCAATTTTGGGCTGGATGTATGGTTTAGAAAATGCCTCTGGGGCCACCTTGAGAAGCAGGGGGGATGGGAGGAATTTGGGATGGTGGTTGTGGAGCACAGAAATGGCAATGCCATCCTGCGGGGCTGTTCACAGCAGCCTGGATGCACTGATATTCCTACTCCCTCCCAGATGCTCTCTCTCGAAGAGGACGTCACCGAAAAGCTGAGCCCTTCCTTTGCAGACCTGTTCCGCACACCGCACCTGAGGAAGCACACCTTCATCCTGATGTACCTGTGGTAGGGCTTTTCCCATACCCCACTCCCGAGACAGAATCAGCTGCACGTGCATGTACTGGCGCAGAGGTTAGACAATGGTACAATGCAGGTGGAAAAAGAACCTGAAAAAGAATTAGCAGTTTTTGAGTGGCCAAAGAGCTCTTCGAAAGACACCGTTATTTCTCCCTTGAGGACTGAGTACTGGGCGAAAGGCCTTACTTTAGGACAAAGAGTTTGTTACATATGACAAGTCAATAGTAAGACCATATTCTCTCCTCCGTGCTCAGGTGGTTTTTCGCCTAGCCTGCAGCACTATGGCTGAGTAGCCAGACTCAGGGTTCCCCCTTCAGCCGGAGCCGCTCTGCTGCTGGGCACTTGTTTTCACATCAATGTCCAGTTTCATTGGAATGAAGGGTTTGGTGCCTGACACGTAATAGCCCTTCATTAAGTATTTCGAAGGTTGAATGAATAACCACTGTTCCATAGAATCCACACCAAGTTCTTTAGACTCACCGGCCAGGCTTACCATGCACCCCCACCCTCTCCCTGTCTCACCCGTCACCCTGTCTCTGTGCGTACCCCCGGGGGTCCTGCGCCCGGCCACGTCATGGGCCCAGGGGCCTTTGCGAACACCCAGGTGCCTGGTGCATTTCCACCATCCTCGGCGTTCAGTTCAGCAGCGGCCCGTCCATGCAGGGACCGGGACTGCTGGAGACCAGAAGAACCGTGCCCCTCCGCACTGCTCGCTGTCCTCGCCTCATCCCCTCGCCGTGCCCCCCGGGGCTATGCTTCGGCTCTCCACTCCTGGACGCCTCTCCACCCAACCCCTCTGCAAACTCTGCTCTGTCTTGAAGGGATATGCAGAATCTGCCATTTCTCCTCACCGCTTTTAATGTCACCGTCACCGTGTTACTGCACTGCCCTGTCCACCCAACACCTGCCCCTCAGGTGCTGCTCCCTAAGCCGCAAAAGGATTCTGTTAAAGCTCAACAGTCCAGATGACTCTCCTGTACACGCTTCCACTGGCTCCCTGATGCACTCAGAGTAAAGCCAAATCCCTCTCCAGGAGCCACAAGACCTCACAGGGCCTGTCCGGAGACGCCTCTCCTACTGTCCTTACATTGCCATGACTCAGGAGGTGTGCCCACCACCTCCTGGCCGTGCCTCTCTCAGAAACCTTTGTCATCTCTGTGACTCAGTTTCCTCAACAGCCAGTTGAGGGGGGTAGTGACAGTGAACATCGCATAGGTGTGTTGGGAGAACTGAGATAATACGAGTACAGGGCTTAGAATGGTGTCCAGCTAGATGGAGCACACCCCGTTACATGTGCATGCAATTCATGGGTGCTGCCGAAAGATGGCAGCCCTGTACACATTAACTGTCTTGACAAGGAACTCCAGGTTATATACTCCTTTCTCTTAAATCAATCTCTTTATCAACAGGATGTGAGTGTTCCCATTTAACTGGCTACATGGCCCAGAGGGGCACCTGGGCTTAAAGACTCACTGAAATCCAGTCGAGCATCTTCCTTCACATTCTCTTGATGCTTTTGTCCAATCCAGAATAAGTTGGGACCAGAAACAAAAGCATCCCAGTGCTTCTCTGGGTGTGTTAATGAGAAATGTCAGCTGTGATTTTAGTTATTTAGAGCCAACAGGCAATTTTCATGCTGGGATAAGACAGTAATTTCTTATCATCTATAATCTCTTCTCACAGTGTAAATACCAATATCATATAAAATGTTTCTAACCTCCAAAGTTATATATTTTGCCAAAAATGAAACCTGGAACTCTAAATTCTCCCTTGAATAAGAACAACCTGCCCGGCCCACCTCGGTGTGGATGCCATGTTCTGTAAGTGTGGACGGCAGGTCGTGGGGCAGGAGATGGGGTGGAAGAGGGCCAGTGGACCGTGTTGCTTGTGGTGGTGTGACGTGGCGGAGGAAGCTCCGCAGTGGAGGTCGAGAGGCTCGGCTGGCGTTTCTGCTCTTGTGCTCTGGATGCTTGACCTGGAAAGGTGACATCAAGGAGCACAATAAAAGCTTATCTGTCCTGAGAGTCCCTGCATGCCTGGGACTGCACCACGCCCTCTCCTGGGTATAGTTACACATGTATGTGGGGCATACCGCAGAAGGCAGAGGGGCACAGGGGCTGTGGAGAGAAGTGTCTCTTCCCTGCGCCCCATCACCATCTCACTGAGGGCAGGTCCAGGTGGCGCTGGAGGAGACCCAGTCTCTGTAAGCAAAGCCTGGCCCCTAAGCATCGCTCATTCATGGTCAGGAGGAGCCTGGTCTGGGGAAACCGGGGGCTCTTCCTGGAGAAAGGCCTCCCCTGACCGGGTCTTGACAGCAGGATGGGGTGGGACTGTGCCTCCACACCTGAAGACTTTCTTCCATTTACTCATGAGGGAATTGAGGCACAGAGGGGTCAGTTAGGTCACTGAAGGTCACACAGCTCCTTCAGCAGTCTGATTGCTGAACCTGCTTACTCACCACAGCCTTCCCCAGCTGTCTGCTTGTTGGCCTGAAGGAGCATTAGGTGAGGTGACTCCTGTGCAGTGTTCAGCTTGGGGCCAGGCCCCCAGGTGGGTCACTACCGTGCTTCTCGGCAACATGGTATCCCTCTCCCAGTGACACTCACACATGCTGTGGAAGGAGCGTCTCCTAGAGGACCCCTCGATGACCTTTATCCTTCCTGATCCTTATCCCCTCTCCTCCTGTGGCTCTAGGATATTCTAAACCAAGTGACACATGCTCCTCCCCAGGTTGGAGGGGCCTCTGTCCTCCCTTCCCGAGCCCTAATTCCCCTCTTCCACAGAGCTAGCCTCTGACTCGGCGTCCCCCCTCGGCCCAGGTTCACCAGCGCCGTGCTCTACCAGGGCCTCATCATGCATGTGGGCGCCACCGGTGGAAACCTCTATCTAGATTTCTTTTACTCTGCTCTGGTTGAATTCCCAGCAACCTTCATCATCCTCGCCACCATCGACCGTGTGGGCCGCATCTACCCATTGGTCGCCGCAAATCTGGTGGCAGGGGCAGCCTGCTTCACCATGATTTTTATCTCGCATGGTGAGTTGTCATTTTCACAATCTTCTAGGGAATCCCATTGTGGGAATAATGCTTTAACTCTTTGATAAGCTCCTGGAACAAGAACAAAGACAAGATGGTCTACAACTAGGCATAACATGCATACAATGAACAAATTGTAAGTGTACAAGCCAAGGAGTTTTTATGTATGTGTATACCTGGGCACTGTGATCTAGACAGATACAACACTTCCAACCCCTCAAAAGGCTCCCCCAGGCTCTTTGACACCCCTACAGTCAACACCCCGTGCCAAGATCACTGCTAGCCTGATCTTGGAAACCTCATTAATTTTGACTGTCCTTGAACTTCATGCAAATGGAACATACAGAAAGTACTCTGTATTGTGTCACTTCACTCACTCATCCTTACCTATGTGAGATTCACCTGTGTTGTCACCACAGAGTATAGTGCATACTTCTCCGTTACCGGCAGCATTTCACTGCACAAATTCCCCACTAGGTATCCATTCCACTGTTGACTGACGAGGGTGTGTTTTCCAGGTCTGCCTGCTGGGATTAATGTTCTGGCACGTGTCTTTCTGTGGGCACATGTGCGCACTTCCCCTGGCTGTGAGCCTGCACATCCATGCGCTGGGTTAAGGGAAGGCATATGTTTGGGTTTAGAAGTTACAGCCAAACAGCTTTCCAAAGTGGTTGAACCAGTTTACACCCTTACCAGCGATGCATGAGCGTTCCAGTTGTTCACATCCTCACTAACTTTTGGTATTGCCAATCTTTTTAATACCAGTCATTTTGGTCGATGTGTAGTTTAGTCCAAATTCTTAAAACCCAAGATAAGCCAAAGCAGAATAACTAGTCAGTTTTGAATGCATAAATTACCTTTTACATTTACTTTGGGAAATGCTGTTAAATAAACACTAAGGTGGATTTGCTATTTTCTCAGTTTTTATTGCTTGTGCTCTGTACTTGTTGGTTTAATGAGTCATTTTGGCAAGGTTCTGTGCAGGGTATTTTGGGAAATGGCCCACAAAGTCTATATTTCCAAGAACCAGGCTCTATGCATCAGTCTGAAAATGAAAAGAGGTAGAAAAGACAGTTCAGTTTTCTTCTTCCTCCTTGCATGGGGAGAAAACAAGACAGGAAAAGGAGCAGAGTGTGTATGAAATAGATATTTTCCCATTTTTCTTCCCCATCTCCCTGTTTCTGGAATTCTGATAAGATATAATAGACATATATATATTTTTTTAAAGAAACAGCACTGAGTATTGAGAAGGAGCTCAATACTCTGGTCAGAGACTGTCCAGGTGTCCCCTGGGTAGAGCTCAGGCACCCTGCCCTTCAGTCTGTGGTCCCCAGGACCCTCCTCCCAGCTCCCAGCCTCTCTATTCCCTTCTACTTGGCCTTTATTACATTAGATGATAAACATGCATCCCCTCCTCCAAGAAAACATTCCAAGTGCCTCTGTGTGTTCAGCCTGCGCTTGGCCCCAGCTGCTCAGCAGAGAGCAAAGGGGAG
Organism: Manis javanica; assembly: GCF_040802235.1. Lineage (NCBI taxonomy): Eukaryota > Metazoa > Chordata > Mammalia > Pholidota > Manidae > Manis > Manis javanica. The sequence goes on from NC_133168.1 coordinate 74,009,827, forward strand.
AAAGCTCCGGCTTCATGGAGTGCTCATGGAGGGTACGAGAGCTGTGTGCATTTTAATATTTGGGGTAATCAAGGTGGGGCAGATGGTGTTGTTCAATTCTTTGATCAGATCCCGGTAGGGAGAGGGCTTCCTGGACCTTCACCTAATCAAAAACCCCACAGTGGTCTGCTAGGGTGATGCAGGGTCTGCTTCCTAATATGCACAGCTCAAGACTTATGAAAGACGTTTTGGTTAAAGAATGTGTTTGGGAACAAACAGAAATCTGGTCTACCAGTTCTGGAAGTAGGGCCTACGGGTACTGTGTTTACTGAGAACCTACTATGTTTCAGGCAGTGTGCTAGCAATAACATCACTGCATCCTAATGAGAAAGCCAACATCTGTGAAGTGGCCACAGTGGACATTTGACATGTATTATCTTGAAATCTCACAGCACCCTTTAAGTTGCATGTAAATATGCCCATTTGCAGCTGAGGAAACCAAGGCCCAAAGACGTAAACGTAAACAGCTCGCCTGAGTCAGGAAGCTGACAGGAGGCAGAGCCGAGATTCAAAAAGCACCCGCTTCCCTTTGCACAGTGGATCCTTGTTGTGATCAAGTCCCCAAACCTCTCGGGACTCAGACTGAAGGATCAGATAAGGCAGTCTTCCCAGCCGTTCCAACTCTGAAGTCCCAGCTTCCTCGGGACATAGCTCCTCGCACTTGTGTTCCACACCCCCTGTGCTTCCTCTCCAGACTTACACTGGTTAAACCTCACAGTTGCCTGTCTTGGCCGAATGGGAATCACCATCGTGTTCCAAATGGTGTGCCTGGTGAATGCTGAGCTGTATCCTACCTTCATCCGGTGAGTACACACAAGAGGGGCGCAGGCTCGGGGGGACCAGCAGTGCTGAGATATCGTCAGGGTCGCCCAGGCGTCGGTGAGTTTGGATATGGAGCTGCGGGGTCGCACACCAAAGAGAGGGGCAATGCCTACTTGGGATGGAATGTGAAATGGGAAGGTTTGGAGTATGCGGAGAGCCCGTGTGCTCCCTGCGGGGGCACGTGCAAGAAAAGAGGAGCCTGGCAGAGTACAGAGGGCACTAGACAGGGAGTGGGGCCGCATTCCCACCCCTCCTTAGCAGGGGATAGCTGCAGAGACTTCAGCATCTCCACTGGCACCTTCAGACAGAACCTGCTTGAACAGTAGTTCCTGTTTGTACACTGATACGCAAAAAATCTCCAGACATGCAATGCAGTTTAGCCCATAAACCTGTGGTTGTCCCCCTTTGACATCCAAGGAAGTCGAGGTTTACAAAGGGAAAGAGACCTTGCAAGAGTCATGTGGCAAGATGCAGCATCTTTCTGACCTCAGAGCTGGTGCTCTTGCCGTGACGACACCATCTCTCTCCATAAAGTTTGCAACAGGCCTAGAAGACTTGCTGTGCAAAGGCAGGTGTACTGAGGTAGAACTTTCTTAGAGCAATATTCACCCTAAAATGCACAGTTTGATGAGTTTGATTTTATATATTCATTTAACCTTGACTGCAATCAACATAGATTTCCATCACCTCCAGATGTGTCCTCATGTCCCTCTATAGTCAATGTCCTTCTCCCCCACCACCCCAGACCTGGCACCCACTGGTCATATTTCTCTTCCTATGGTTTAACATTTTCCAACATGTTCCGTAAATGGAATTACATGGCTTTCGGTCTGGCTGCTTTTCCTCAGCATAATGGGATCCATCCTCACCGTTGTGTGTATCAAAGCTTCCTTCCTTCTCATTGCTGAGTAGTATTCCTGGATGTCAATGATGTACCACAATTTATTTCTCCATATACCAGTTTATGGACATTTGGGCTGTTCTCAGTTTGGAGTGATAATACAGCTGCAAATAAACATTCATGTGCAGGTCTTTGAGTGGATATATGTTTTCATTGCTCTTGGGTAAAAACTTGAAGTGGGGTATATGGTGAAGTGTGTATTTAACTTTAGGAGAAACTGTTGAAATGGTTTCCAAAGTGGCCATGCCATGTGTGAGAGATCTGCTTTTTCTACATCCTCACCAGCACTTGATATTGTCAGTTTTTAATGTTTCTACATGATTCTGGGGGGTAGTGGTGTTTTTGTGACTTTAATTTGCATTCTCCTAATTACTCATAATGGTCGGCATCTTTGCATGTGCTTATTGCTGTCTGTATTTTAAGGTACAGTTTTAAATGAAGATTATTTTTATTGTAAAAGTAATTAACCACTTGATTTAAATTTTTAATTCTGACCTTTGTCAGAATTTGGTATGTTTCCTTAAACTCTTTATTTTCCTCTGGATAAATTCTTGTTCCCCATGTCATAATACCAATGGTTTCTAAGAAATATTCCAGCTCTAAAATTTCTTCTTACCTGCACAGCTCTGTGAGCCCCATGGTAAGCCAGAAGACACATGGATGACTGGTTCACATTTCTCTCCTCCACCTAACCTTCACTGGAAGTCCCTGTCTTACACTCTTATTCATAGGTTGCTTGAACTGAGTACAAAGAGGTGAAGGCAGGTTATAAAGAAAGTCTTCTACACTCGGCAGTCCTGATCCCAGAGTCTAAAATAGCCAGGCCAGACATGGCCACTGGACCCAGGGTCCCGGCTACGAATGTAAAGGGTCAAAGGTGCTGAGCGCCTTGTCCTGTGGAGGCAGGCCCACCTGCTCCCAGGGGGCCCCTAACCATTCGTGTGGAGAGCCTGCCTGACCAGGATGCTCAGCAGCTGGGAAAAGAAGCCAGATGGTCAGAAATAACTAAACTTGATCCACACAGACAAGAGAGAGACAACCATGAAAGTTCTGGTGTTTTTGATCATTGGAGTCAAATCTAAACTGTTTTTAAAAAAGGATTATTTCTGTTATTTATTACCTTATAAGTACTCCAAATTCAAACTATCAGTATTTTTAACTATTTTGACCCTGTTTCTTACACACTGGAGTCTTCAGAAGGGAGCAGCAGGCTCCTGTCTGCAGCACAATGTCGAGAACATTCTTTGGGCGTCAGTATGCGCTGCCTTGTGTTGACAGTTGTCTCTCCATTTTTATCTCCTCCCTGTCTTTTGAGCTCCTTGAAAGGAGGAATGACATATCATACTTCTCTGTGTCTCCTGAAACCATTTGATAGCCATACTAACCAGTCACTAAGTGCTCACAGAATGAATGAATGAAGTACCACAAAAATGTGAATTTTAAATAAGGGAGCTAATTCCCTACTTCTAGCTTCTGTGGGCGTATTAATTTTTTTCTTTCTCAAGATGTATTTATGTACTAAAATAATAAAAAATACTGGTGTCTTTTCTTTCTCCTGTTGGAAATCACACTAAAGCTATTAGATAGAAGAGTTAGAAGAAGAAGAAGAAAAAAAAAGAACCCTGCAAATGGCATCTTTGAAAGGAGGGTGACCCTGAAAGACAATATGTAAGAGGAAAGGCTCCCAAAGCAGTGAGTCTAGAAGATTCCAGGGATGCACAGCTGTGACAGCAGCTTAGACGATGAGGTCAGCAGTTTTCCAGAGTAGGAAGCATACCTTGAAGGGTATGACCCACGATCCCTGGTTTGGAGAATAGGCTGGATGTAGGAGCAAGAGGTGTGAGCTTCCTTCCCTGGGTGTTGTGCAGCTGAAGGTGAAGCAGGGAGAGTAAGGCCGTGAGAGAATATTCAGGAAGCTTTCAGATAGTAGGACTCCGGAAGGCACGATGGAGGAGACAGACCCTGTGTGGTGGCATTCTGTACTGTCAGCCCCTGTAGGTTGGGAATGATAGAGGTTAAGGCATCTAACCTCATACAATCCTAGTAAAAAAAGAGAATTTCTACTAGCCTGGCCCCTGCCTGCAAATTCTTCTGAAATAACTGATACAGGAAGAAATCATAGTATTAAAAGATGAATAACCAAAAATGAATTTTCCTAGTGTACTTTTTCTAGCTAAGAAGAAAAATATCACTGATACCTGATAAATTAAGTAACTTGTGAATATTTTTAAAGATATAATGGCAAATACTAAGATGATATAACCAACTAAGATGAGGTCAGAGGGGGGGACTGGGAAAGAAAGAAGTGTAATTTATAATTACTCACTGTAGGGAGTAAGACATTATGCAAATGGATGTAATAGAAGAAGCCTAAAAGTAAGACCCCAAAGGATAAAACTTCCTGATTTATTGTTCCTAATTTAACCATGTTTTCAAAACAAAACTCAAGATAATTTATAGGCATCAAAAATATCAAGCACTGAACAAGGTAAAATTTACAATGTCTGGCATCCAATAAAAAAATGACATGCAAAGAAACAGCAGAAGAGAACCTATATTGAGGAGAAAAATAAATCAATCTAAATGGGCCCAGAAATGACACAGATGATGTAAACAGTAGACAAAGACATTAAAGCAATTATTATATTTGTACCCTATGTGTTCAAGAACCTAGAGAAAGATTGAGTATATCAAGTAGAGACATGGAAGATATTTTTAAAAATCCCAAATGAAACTTTGAGAGCTGAAAATTACAGTGTCTGAGATGAAAAATACACCAGATGAGTTAATAACAGATTAAATATTATGGGGGAAGAGATGAACAGATTTGAAGATAGCAGTACAAACTATTCAATATGAAACTCAGAATCAGTGAGCTGTGGGACAATTACAGCACATGTAATTGAAGTCTGCAGAGGAGAATGGAAAGAATGAATAGGGAGACAGAAAAAAAATATTTGAAGAAATAATGGCCAAAACTTTCTTCAAAATTAATAAAAGCTACTAATTCACAGATCTAAGAACCTCAATAAACTCCAACCACAAAAAAAAACATCAAGAAAGATCATAAAAATCTTAAAAAGCAGCCAAAAAAAGACATCACAGACAGGACTAAAGACTTCTCAATGAAAGCAATGCAAATAACAAGATGGTAGAACAACATCTTTAAGATATAGAAAGAAAAAAACAAGTCAACCTAGAATTCTTGACCCAGCAAAATTACCTTTCAACAGTGGATGAAAGTAAAGATATCTTCAGACATATAAAGGCTGAAAGAACTTATCACCCACAGACCTGCACTACAAGAAATGTTAAAGTTTTTCCGAGAAGGAAAATGATATCAGAGATCTGGGTCTACAGAAAAGCATAAAGAGCACTGGAATGGTAATGACATGGGTAAATAGAAATAATTATTTATTCTGGTTATTTACTTTAAAAGATAGTTAAACTGTTAAAAGCAGAGATTGGCAATCTTTTCTTAATATGCCAGAGAATAACTTTTAGGCTTTGTGGGCCACATAAGATCTCTCTTTTTTTTTCCAGCTTTTTAAATATGTAAAAAACACACTTAACTCAAAGGCCATAAAAATGCTATATTTGGACTATGGGTTGTAGTTTGCTGACCCCTGATTGAGAGCAAAAAATAGCAATGTGTTGTGGGATTTAGAGCCTAGAAAAGTAAAACTGTGCAGACTGGGAGGAGAGAAATGCAAGTGAACTATAGCATTTCCACTGCAAGGTTCATATGCACTGGTAGAATACCACTTAAAGGCAGACCATGCTGAGTTACAGATAACTACTGCAAACCCTGAAGCAAAAACAGAAAAAGTAGAATTTTAGATAGTAAGCCAACAAAGAAGATAAAATAGATTATTTAAAATACTCAAGTCATAAGAAGGAAGAAAAAGAGGAAAAAGGTAACAAAGGACAGATGGAACAAAAAGAAAACAAATAGCAAGATGATAGATTTAAACTCTACCATATCAATACTCATAAAGAATATAAATGGTTTAAACACTCCAGTTAAAAGGTAGAGATGGTCAGATTGGACAGAAAATGAGACCCAGTGGTATGATGTCTAGAAGAAACTCACTTTAAATATAATGGTAGGGAAATTTTACAAGTAAAAAGATGGAAAAAGATTTATACATAGAGAGAGTGTAAGAGTAAAAGACTGGAGGAAACTATTCCCTGTGAACGCCAATCACAAGAAAGCTGGAATGGCTATATTCACGTAAGGCAGAGTAGATTTCAGAGCAAAGACAATTACCAGGGATCAAGAGGGTCATTTTAAGTAAATAGATTATCTGTTTCCCCTTGAGCTTTCTTTGTCCTCCTTTCCTTAATACCTTTACTCTACCTTCTTGATCTGTCTGTGTGAAAGACAGACTTCTACTTGCACTAACCAATTCTCCAACTCTCTAGATACCAACTGGGTGTCCTATAATCACCTGGAATTCTGACATTATCCACCTGGAATCAGCACACACCCCACAGGTTAAGGGCTCGGTCCCACAAGACTGCCTCCAGTTTAGATGCCAGCCACAAGCCCCAGGTTCTCGCCTGTACTTCTGATTAACTGGCAATAAATCAGGGGTTTCCATGACCCCCTCCTCAATTTCAATGATTTGCTGTTCACAGAATGCAGGCACTTACATTTATTATTTGTTATGAAGGATACATAAACGATATAAATGAATGGCCAGGTGAAGAGGTACATAGAGTAAAGGTCTGAGGGTCCCAAGCACAGGAACGTCTTTCTCTGTGGGGTTGGGATGTGCCAACCTTCCTGGCACATGGATGTGTTCGCCAACTCAGAAGCTTTCTGGGCCCCATAGTGTAGGGTTTTATGGAGGCCCCATTATGTAGCACGATTGATTAAATCATTGGCCATTGGTGATTAACTCCATCTCCAGCCCCTCTCCCTTCCCTGGAGCTTGAGGAGGTGGGCACCATGTTTGCCCAAGGATAAGGTTAACATTTGGAAAGTTGAATCACAGAAGTGCCATCTTTTTTGTTCTCTGTATTTTATCAGGAACCTCGGAGTGATGGTGTGCTCCTCCCTGTGTGATTTGGGTGGGATCCTCACGCCCTTCTTGGTCTTCAGGCTGGTGGAGGTTTGGCAAGGCTTGCCACTCATTCTGTTCGGTAAGACTTCTTCAGACGTTTATTATTCCTCCTTTCCAGCCCAGCTGGAATACTCAGTAACTATTTGATGGGTGAACGATATTCCCCAGCAAGTTTGCAGAAGACGGCAATGGTGCCTGCCCTCCCAGCAAGGCCTGGCTCCCTCTGTCTTGCCTCATGGGAAAGATGAGATGCCGTTCTAGAAGGCAGACCAGAGGCTTATGTCCCGTGGCTCCAGAAGCCAGTAATTCATCCTGCAGGATCAGAAGCTGAGAGACCTTTTGATACAGCCTCCTGCTTTCTTGGGAACTGACTACCAATTGTGCATCTAACATGTACTTGCTGGAGGTTTGAAGATGCCAAATTATCACCCCTCTTCTGCTTCTGCATCTTGACAACTGAGAACAGACACGGAGACAAATGGGGATCAAAGTTTAGTATCAGCTTTATTACTGATAAACTTGGAGTAGAGAAGGGGGAGGGGATCCCTCCCTCTCTCCCAAAACCTGGACCTTGGGATGCCCAGGACCCTGCCGATGCATTTGGTGGAAGGTAACATGGCTGTGCACCTGTAGGCAGTGCCATGCTGCGCCCAGGCCCATCCGTGAGGGAGAAGGAGGGAGAGAGAAGAGGGCAGGAAGAAGGAGGGAGAATAAGAGGAGGAGGGAGGGAGGGAGGGATGGAGGGAGAGAAAGAGAGAGAAGCAAGAGAGACCCACGGTGCTCACATATGTATCATATATGCTGCATGTCATATATACATACAATATTAATATATAGTGGCTATATATATATTATAGCTTATAGTAATTATAATATATACATACAATTTATATAATATAATATAATTCATATAGTTTATAGTTAACTATAATGCATTAGTCATTTTACATATTTAAAATCATATATAATTTATAATGATATATAATATATAGTAGTATATATGATTACATATAATTTTGATATATAGTAACTAATATATATTATATTAATATAGTATATATACATATTACATATATAAAATAATATAAACATATTATATGTATAGTAGCATACATAGTGACTGGTCAAAACTGAGTTTCATATTGCTCCTGAGGTTCCTGAATCAACCTTTCATCTTAAGCATGAGTTTCTGTAGAACTCTATACTTAACGCAGAAGTAAATGAAGGCACCATTCCGTTTTCTTACCCTGGCATTTCTGCAGTTATCCTATTGCTTTAATTTTCTTTTCTAGATGTTCTTGACTTAAACAGTAGTGTGCCTCACGGTGCGTTATCTAGGCATCTCCTTGGGTAGGCGCCCCCCTTCCTGGAAGGGGTGCAGCCTGTGCCCTAATGGCTCCACGGGGATCTGTTTTGTTGGAAGCGGTGGTGGGCCTCGTTGCCGGGGGAGTGACGCTGCTGCTTCCCGAGACCAAGGGGGTCGCCTTGCCCGAGACCATCGAGGACGCGGAGAACATCTGGAGGTGAGTCCCGGTCCCGTGGTGCCCGGGACTCCGGGGCCCCGCTAGCTGTGCCCTCGGAATCCATTAGCCCTCTCCATTGTCTCTATCTTAAAGGTTTTGGGGAGCTTTACAGATACTGTTTTATTTTTTTATTATACTCAGTGCTGCTATGGCAAGAAACACAGCACAATAGCCATTGGCTTTAGGTGAGAAAAGAAAGGGGCACATACGCATTTTTGGCTGATGGTCATCCACCCTAAACCGCAGCCCAGAGAGCATGGGCTTGCGAGGCGGGCTGTGTGGGCACCAGCACCCTGGCTCACCCTGGTTTAAAAAGTGGGCTCTCTCACCCCAGGACTTAGTGACCCTGAGCAGGGAACTACTCTTAAATCACTCTCTGTCCTTTCAGCGGTTGCTGGTTCAGATTCCTTAGTGACACACTTCACAAAGAAGAATGACTTCCAAGTTTCATGCCTGTGACAGGGACAAGTGCTTCGATGGAGTGTCAGATTCCCCTTAAAATAGTAAGACAGGAAAGGAAGATAAAGCGTGCTGAGGTGGCTGCTCAGGCTCCCGCCCTGGCTGGGTGCTCTGGGCTCCATAGGAAGGACACGCCTGTCCCTTTGCCACAGAGAGAGCTGTCTGTGGGGCCATGAGGACCTGCTCTTGGACATGTGTCGCCTGCTGGGCCTGGCGACTTTGGGAATGTCATTGAGTCCCACAGAAACTTAATTTCCTTGCCTGAAAAGTAGGCACGATAATACTTAATTTAGGGGGTTGCTGTGAAAATTCTGTGAGATAAAGCAGCACTATATATACTATTATATATATAATACGTATATATTATTTTATCTCACTGAAATTTCACAGTGACAGAGAGTATTGTCTGGCACATAGTAGATGTTCAATAAATCTTAGATTTTCCCCTTTCTTATTGCATGTTGTGTGATTTCCTCAATGATTCTCAAAACTTAGTACGCAAAGAACCACAAAGGGAGCTTCCTCAAATGCAGAATCCTGGCCTGCTGGGATTTCGACTCGGTCAGTGACGGGTGGAACCCAGGGAGCTGTGTTTTTAATAAGCTCTGCCCGCGATGCCCATTTATGTACTCTGTAAATCTACTCTGAGAAATTCTGGATTTCTCAGTACTGATTAAGACAAACACCTTATTTTAACTGGAAACACATGTCCTGGTTTCTGACAATATGCTTGCTTTATTTTGGTCCCAGTGGTAGAAATATATATAGCTAGTGTTGATTACCTGACTTTAAACTGCTCCATTCTAATTTGTTGATAGGCACCTGGTCATCTTCTAAGGAGTTTTGTTTATCCCTTTAGGCCCTCAGCATAACCATTCCTGCCGGGTGTTCCTGTGCTGAGTCCCTCATCTCCCTGAACAGCCTCTGTTCTTGATAATATTTTGCACATTCTATGATAATCACTCAGTTCATTCTCTGTCTTCTCTGCTATGCTGACTCCACAAACGGTGGCTACAATCCATTGCCAGAGAGATGATTTCAGTTACTCCTTCCCTGGCACTTCCCCAGGGAAACCGTCTGTGGCGGGAGCAGTAGTGCCACTTACTCTCCGTACGGAGGGCTCACCGTGGGTCCGCTTCCCCGAAAGCTTCACATGTGATCTCAGCCAATCCTATGAAGACATTGTGAGCAGCTACTGTTGCTATCAGGCCCAGTCTTCAGATTAAAGGCATGATAGCTGCCCCAGAAGCCCCCAGACCCGAGATGGATGTTGGCTGGAAATAAGGTGACGGAGTTAGACAACAATACAATAGATGTTCTCCTTCAGGAGTCAGCAAGCTCTTTCTGTAAAGGGCCATGTAGGAAAGACTTCACGTTTGGGGGCCACATGGCCTCTGTGGCCACTACTCAACAAAAGCAGCCAGAGACAATACAGAAAGGAATGGGTATGGCGGGGTTCCAGCAGAACTTATTCATGGACATTGAACTTTGAGTTCCATCTGATTTTCAAGTGTCAGGAAATAACATTTTTATTTTAATTTTAAAAACCATTAAAAAATACAAAAAGCCATTCTGAGCTCACAGACCACAGAAAAGCAGGCCGTAAGGCAGGGCTGGCCTGCCGGCTGCAGGTTGTGTTGCCAACCCTTTTCTTCTTTGCTGCTCGCTGTCCTGTTCTCCTTGTTTTGAGACTTCTTCCCCTTACAGCCCTGCAGCTGGGTCTTCATCAAGGCATTGATTGCTTGTTTCTTTTAACTAATTTTGATTTTTGGTTGCTACAGAAAAGCGAAGCCCAAAGAAAACCAGATTTACCTCCAGATCCAAACTTCAAGCCCGCAGGCACCTGAGAGAGATGCTTCCCTGGACTCCGAGCGGCAGAGATGAAGATGGAGTCAGCATACGGAGGGATGCTCAATTTTCTGTCCTCTTCCTCACACTTGCCCGCTTCTGCATCACTGTCAGTCCTGAAGAACACCCGCTCTGCTTTCTCCCCTCCCCTCCCCTCCCCTCCCCTCTCCTCCCCTCCCCTTCCCTCCTCTTCCTTCAAGTCTCCCAAAGCCCTGGTGACGTTTTATCTACTTGCCCCTTTCTAGTGAGAGCTGTGTTTGGTTACCAGGTACTTTATTATCAAAAGTATTTTGAAGATCCAATAAAACTTAAATATTGCTATAAAAGAGGCCTCTTTAACTGGTTTCCTAGACTCTCTGAAAGAAGACGTCTTTGCATTTATAGGTGTCTAGGTTGGCAAAAGCCTCTCAGTGTGTAAATCTCTCGAGAGTTCTTGATTTTTAAATATGGTGATTCTTCCTGCAAACTATACCCCAATCACGTTTCTATGCACATGGTGGAATAAAATGTGATCCTCATTTGAAAGCTAGAAGTGCTATGACCTTTCTAGCAAAGAAGTTTCTGCCACCTATGTTCCAGGAATATTTTATTCTCTTTCACTCTTGGTTTGGGTTCTTGCTGATGATTCTAGAAGGTGAACTCATATGCCAGAAATGAGCTATCACAGTAAATGTATCAAAAAAGAGACCTATTTGCTGGGAGTTTTCTGTAACTGGCTCAAGTTCTGGTTTAAAAAGTAGGCTCTCTGCAAAGCCCTAACCCAGCTGCCCCGTGTGCTGTGGGTGGTGCTGCCACAGAATTCACAGCAATGCAGCCTTTGTAAGGCAACTTAGGCCGTGTTGTGAGACGTGGGGGAACACATGGCCCACCTTTCAAGTGGATGGAGGGATTTGATGGCCTCAAAAATCACCTCCCCAATCCTGCCCCACGTGTTTCCTTCAATGCCTAGAATGCAACCTGCAGAGATTTCCTCCTGCAGGCCTGGGAAGGCAACCACTGAGAGCAAAGTGCACACCATAGGGTGGCCCATCAGCTAGGAGTACAATGGGGACTGGGGGACCAGGGGAAAGTGCCTGAAGAGCGGTAGGTATGACAGCAGATGGTCAGCATGTGGCCTGAGAGAGGCAGCATTATGTCACCAGAAGAGCCCAGACTCTGGCATGATCCTGATGGGGTTCAGTGTTTCCCCCGACATCTAGTGATTCTATGGCCTGGAACAAGGTCTTTAACTGTCTGAGGGTGTGGACTGTGCAGCCAGACTCATGGAGGGAACAATACTCGGGGACTGCCCGCAAGGATACAGGCTGACCGAGAAGAAGTGCCTCCCTCAGAGCCGCAGCCGGGGGAGAGAACCTGAGACTGAAGTCCACACTCGGGGGACCAGGGCAGGGCAACCTTAAAGTCCTGGGATTACCTGAATCCCCTGAGAAAACCCAGATGTGATCATGTTATCCTGAGATGGAAAACTTGGATTAAGTTTTACACTAGCTGCTGGAATAGGGGCTTGAGGAAAAATGAAGTCATAGAAACATAAGGGCCTCTCTCGCGCACTTAAATGTTGTGGCGGAGCTCATGGAGTCACACCACACACAGTGGTCTGCAGCCTGCTTTTCCCAGTTAACATCTTTCCACTTCAGGACAGAAGGAACTGATTCTTTTTAACGACTTCATAGCCATGTATTGAGCAATGTAAGTTATTCAGCCGTTTCTGCTCTCTGAGGATTTGGTCTCCTTTCCTCGAATATAAACGACAGGCTTGTCTGCTGGCTCTCCCACCCCCTCCTGTTTGTCACACCCCCTCTGTGGGCTCTGACTATCTCGGGGGCCCCGGGAGCCATCAGGACACAGGCCAGCCCCATTGCCTGGCCCAGGGTTTGCCTTCCGGACGGGCAAGTGAGCGTGGATTCCCGCACAGTTGTTTGTTGACAGGAGGCTGGGACAGCCTGGGGGTACCGGGTGGCCCGCTGTGTGTCCCGGGACTCACCTGCGCTCGGTCGTTCTCCAAGCAAACTCTTCAGGAACCCCACCTCAGCACCTTCTCTTTCTTGCGTTTGTCAGGGTATTGAAGCTGTACAGAATCTATATCTCTGCTCCTCCAAGAATTTTATGTGCAAAACATTTTTCTTAATGAACCAAACACTATTTATCTCATCTTACAAATTCATTTTGTTCTTTATATATGTATATATTACGATTTTTCATTGTATACAAAATCACCCCAAAGATGCATGACTGCATTTGAAATCTTTCAGTAGGTGCATTTCCCAAACACATCAGTTAAAAAGTTTGCTGTCTTAATTAAACTCCCCTCCCCATTAGATACTATATTTACCCCTCAAATGCAAGTGAAAGCATCCTTGCCTTCTGCCCTATGAGGACCGTGGAGTGTAAGGGAAACTTGCTTGTCTCCAGGGCTCTGTACCCTTGGGGAGTGACGTGATTGATCCCAGGGACCAGATGACTGTTCGTTTCAAAAAGATGCCTCCCTAGGACCTTTTGGGCATTAAGGCAGGGAGGAAGACAAGGAGACAAAGAGATGGCTAACTTGCTTCCCGGGTTTCTGCAAAGCGCAAAGCTGCTTTCTAGATTAAAATGGGAGAAAAGGGAGCCTTCAGGAAAAGGAAAGGGGACTAGAAAGGAGATGCGGGATAAGGAGCACATTTGATCAGGTGAGTCCTTAGAGGTCAGCAGCTCTCCCGTCCCACCCACCACCTCCTTCACTTGCCAAGAGGGAAGTGAGGATGTGGAAGATGGACAGATGTCCTTCAGCCGGCACGGTTCATTTACAATAACAGATGTCACTTATGACTGCTGATGCCCCTTCACCGTGTATCTTCCCCACAGCCAGCAAACAAAAGGGATCACAATAGCCACAGAACCTGGTTGGTGACATCAGGTTGATTCTTTGCTGGTCTGTAAATCTGGGAAGGGGAAATCCCATGGCAAAACACCTAGCTGAAACTGAAGTCAGTCAAAGGGAGAAATAAAGTTTAAAACCTGTTCATTGCTTACAAAAGGCAGTCCGGCATGTCTCTCCCCTGCTGAAGCAGAGGCAAGTGAAATCCCCCCACAACCTGTCAGGTTCAGGTAGGCCCTTGGTCACCCAGGTAGTTACCCACTGATACGGACATGAACTACTTCTCTCCACCCCTTAAAAACATCTGTTAATCTGGAGATGCACTAAAGCCAGGTGAGAGATTCTGGAAATACTGCAATTTTATGCGCGTGGTCCCAGGAGGGTAATAATGGGTCTCTGAAGAGCTAAAGAGCAGCATGGAAGAGAAGTTGGTAATGGTGGCCCCAACAACCCCCCCATTCACATCGGACTAGTTATGTTTCTGTCTAGTCCTGGGGGGAGGGTCAGGACTATTCAGAGGATCATTCACTTACCCTGGTTTCACGAAACCCTTTCTATCTCCATCTCTGCCTTGGGGACATTCTAACTGTGACTAGGATGTTCACCTCCATACCTGGCCTAGACATCCATCAACCCCTCTCTCATCTCTGCCGCTTCTTCTCCACGGGCTGATGGCATTTCCTTCCGATCCCAAAACTGGTACCTGTGAACCACCCTATGCGATTCACTGTCCAGACCACTAACTGTTCAAAGAGGGTTTGGTTTTTAGCTGTTCTGGTATTGTGATCCTGGTCATTAATATTATTAATAAAATCTACAATTGTTCTTCATTTAGAAAGAGCTCTTTAACCATTTGGTAGTTGACTGTGGAAGACAAGGGTCTTGTGGCCTAACTTTAGCCTCAGTTCTAATGTGCATTTTCAGCTAAGTGTCTGGAAAATATTTGTAATTACACTCAGTGGCTTTAGCTGCCTCTGCTATCCTCTGCCTGCGGCCAGAGCCTGGGGGACCATCTCCTGTGCACTCTAGATGTTCAAGTATTTAGTCCCTCATATGTAATTTGCTTTAAAAAAAATCAAAGTTGCAAGAAGGGTTGCTGTGGCTAGACTTAGGGACAAGAAAAATCCCAAATTCAAGAAGAGTGGGGAAACCCTTTGTGGCCAAAGGGTGAGGACTCCCAGATGTGGAAGGTTGTGTTAAGAAGACAGATGCCTAAATGTGGAGGATTTGCAGTTGCTGAGCAGGGACAATTTCGACATCATAAAAACAGCAGTTATAGTTAAAGGGAACAAGTCGAGCCTATAAAAAGAGCTGAAAGTCCACAATAATACTCAAAGGAACAAACTCTAGGAATTGCGCCAGGAAAAAGTACACATGAGTTTCTAATAAAGTTTATAAGACTTTGTAAATTGTTCAACACAACTAATCTGAGTTCTCTACTCAAGGTTAGATTAACACCAAGGTTAACAACCATGAACCAAATAGAGGAAATAAAGCATGCTTAAAGTATATAATGGCTATCATTTGATCATTTAAAATTAAAATACTGGCCATCCAGAATTAAATAGATCTAGAAAACAAGGTCATATCCTTCAGGCGGGCCCAATCCAAGTTGAAGACGATAGTTTAGGGATGGAGAATGTAGACCCACTTGGCCGGTGGGAGAAGCTGGTCCGTGTGTGGGTGGGGCTGGCACCCGGCCACGGAGCCAGGGGTGCTGCCCTATGACTCATGAAACCAGCCTGTAGCTGCTGCCTTGGGCCCAATTGCCCAGCAAGCCATGAAGTTATGCCTTGGGCAGAAATAGTCACTGAATTATTTATCACCTGGAAAGATTTTTAAAGATGCTATTTTAAAATGACACAACTTCTTGATTCATATTGAAAAACTGGAAATCAGAGACAGTCCTGTTTATCCATCACACACATAACAGTCATTATAGTTAAACCTCCAAATGACACTGTGAATTCCAGGCCAGAACCATGGAAAACTGAAATTCCTGCGGGCACAGGCCCTCCCCACTTCCTCCTACTGCTCTGGACAGGCCAGGGAGTGTGAAGACAGGGCTGGTCAGACAGTAAATGGGCCCTGGCCCTGGGGACCTGGGGAGGCCCACCACGAAGGGACTGGGGCATACCGGGAGGAGGAGGTCAGAGTGGCTGCCTTGATTATTGAATTGGAAGATAATAATCAGACGTGCACTTGAAATACACGTATATACAGATTTTCTACAGAATTGAAGACAATTGTGAAGATCATCTACTAATTACAACTAGTCAAAAGCTTAATGAAAAGACAAACAGCCAATAACCATCAGTGGCTGGTAGGAGAGGAGGCAAAATAAGAAAGCATATTAATGACTCAAAGCAAGGACATGGGGAAATATTTGGACCCCCCCATCATGTGGAATTGGGAAGCTCCAGAAGAGTTTTCCTTTTCCAGTTTGGTGCCCGAGGACCAGCTGCTCCTGACACGTTGCTGTTGTTCAAAGCTGGAGACACACAGCCCACCGTGTTAACCACTGATTTTTCAGGGCCCAAGCCAAAGGCTCCTCTCCTGAGAAGAGAAAGCTAGATTTCCGGGACAAATGAGACTATTCTACCTCAAAGGCTCGTGTGAGACATACAAGTAGCCCTTGAAATCTTATTCGGTGCTGGCTTTGTTCTAAAGGACAGTTGTGCAATATTGGACCACCCTTTTCTGGAGAAAAAGGCAGGGTAATTTGATGCAGGAATCCTGGTTAATTTGGTTAAAGTAGCATATTTTTTTGCCGTTGCCTCTGTGAGAGACAATTAATGTTAAATTAAAGGAAAATGGTACAGCTGATAATGACAAAAACCAATACCAAGGAAATACGGTGAATGAACTAATGGCCCATTGGAGACTAATGAATGGTGGTCTCTTGATGGAGACAGTGAAAACGTCTGGTTATTGCTGAGCCATTACAGGATTAAGCATCATTGTCAGACTGTACAGCCAGGCCTCTCTCTCTCTCACCCCCATACTCTTATTTTGTCTTGGATAAAACTCAAAATCAAAGGATACTACAACTCAAGACATCTTCTACCTGCTTCCCTCCATCAATAAACCCATTCATCCAACTGTCCACCGTTAATTCATTAAGCAGTTATTAACTGACCGTCTGCGGCATGCCAGACACAGTTTTAGGTCTGGGATTCAGTTAGAGAAGAACCAGGCAAGATTTCTTGCTTTATAGAACTTAAATTCTAGTTGGGGGAGGTAGATAAATGATTGAAGTAATTTCAGAAGAAAATAAAATCATGCAGGCTGATAGGATACAGAAAGATTCTGAATGGTTTCCCCCAGTCTCGGGGCTAATGTAAGTAATTTGTAATAATTTTCCCTTCTGCTATAAAGAATATAAAACATTTGTATGGAACATATGATTCTGAATGAGTGCATAATCCCCTTTCCCCTTGAGGAAGGACAAATAATATATGTAAATTCTTTTATGTAATGTTCTTTTCATGGGGTCCCTCCTGGCTTCTGGTTACAGCATCTCTCCTTCAATCTATTTAGAGAGAGGTTTATGTCTTAGCTGAAGGATCTGTTCTTGGTAAGATTTATTGACATTAAATCCCAGGGAGGCTGTGACTGAATTTCTATCAAACTACAACTTCTGCCTCCTTAACTTTTGATTGCTGGAGGGGAATGACCCTCAGATTTCCACATCTCAGCCCCACGTAGTGGCCACACCATTCTACTTGTCAGCTTCTACCGGGAATAACAACTTGGAGCCCCACGCCTGCTCAGAGTCATAGAGTTTTCCAGTCTGTACGCAGGAGGCTGAAAGCAAAGCAGGTCACATTGGGATATGGTTTGGGTGTTACATCAAATCAGGAAAAATGAGTGGCTGGAATCCTGTAAGCCGCATCAGACTCTGATGCCAGGACATTTCCATCTCATTAGGAGCAGAAGAATCAAAGAACAGTCTGCCATAAACATAGAGCACAAGCAGGTGGTTGCCACGGGGGAGAGGGTGAAGGGATGGGTGAAATAGGTGAAGGGGATTAAGAAGTGCAAGCATCCAATTATAAAATAAATCACAGGAATGAAAAGTACAGCATAGAGAATATAGTCAATCATATTGTAGTATCTTTGTATGGTGACAGCTGGTAACTACAGTTTTTATGGTGAGCATTTTGTAATGTATATAATTGTTGAATCACTATGTTGTACACCTGAAACCAATATAATATTGCATATCAGCTATACTTGAATTTAAAAAAGAGCAATCTGGCCTGAGATGGGGGGCAAACCCAGTTTGCAGCAGGTCTCAAAACATGTGACAAAGAAAAACTGTTAAGAAATCTGAACTATGCTGATGTCCACTTGTATGTACCCAAAAGCTTTGAAGAGTGACCACCACATTCTGTGTGTGTGTGTGTGTTCGTGTGTGTTTGTGTGTGATTGTGGTGGTGGCTTTTCTGTGTAATAGCCCATGGGCTTTCTACAGAATCCTTATGTATTATCAAGAAACACACCCCAGGAAACCATCTCATCTACTAATGCTAGAAAAAAATGTTGGTTTCATCTGCAAAAAAGAAATGAGCAAAAAAACACAAGCAAATATTAAAAAGATTTAGGAGTTCAAGATGAAGTGACAAACTTGAGATGCCATAGCAAATGTTTCCTTTTAAAAGACTTAACCCCACCAAAAAGGAGAGAACATAAGAAAATCTATAATTCATGTTCTCTTCAAGTTTCTCTAAGACAATAAAGTCATGAAAAGGGAAATATTTTTTAATAGATATCTTACTTTCAGAAGCAAAAAGATCTGGAAAAGCAACAGAGGCAGCAAAAGGCAGACCAAATATAGAAAACCAAATTAGTGAATTAGAGATGAGCTGAAGAAATTCTGCCAGAAGGCAGAGAAAATCCACAATGATGAATACAGTAAGCAAGCAGATGGAAGACACGGGGGGCAGATGCGGAAGACGCAACACGCGTGTACAAAGGGTGACACCCAATGTTAAACACCCTCTCTTTACCCTGGGCTTCGGGCTTGCCTGAGCTCCACAGAAAGTGGAGGCGTCTGGGGCTGGGACCCGGGGCAGCAGGAATGTGGAAAGAGGGAAGTGAGACAGGGAAGGGGCACAGCCAATGAGGATGTAATATCTTGGTGACATCAAGAGATATCTGATCAAGACCCAAGACCTTCTGATTTAATCATGCCAAGGTTCTCATCAAAAGAGGAGATAGCCCTGAACATCCCCTAGCAGTCGGATCAGTATCCTCCAATTCACATCAAATACATTCTGGTTGAATTATATAAGTGTGGAAAATGAAATCATTTGAAATACTGGGAGATGATATAGGTCAACAGTTACATAATTTTGGTTTGGGCAAGACCTTCTAAACATGAATTAAGAAACTGAAAAGGAAACATATATAAATTCATCCACCTAGATTAAAAAAAAAAACTCTACGTATGAAAAATTCCAAATAAAAAAGTCAAAGGCTAATGACTAACTCCAAGAACAATTTGGGGATTATGTGCCAGCCAAAGGGATAACATTCTTATTATATGAAAGCCTGTTACCTATTAATAAGGAAAAGTGGAATTACTCAAAAAAGAAAATGGACAAAGGACAAAAGCAGTTATTTCATAATAAAAAGCAAATTGCCAGTAAATGTGAAAACATGTTCACCCTCACTACTCAAGCGAATGCAGATAAAACAGCCACGAGAGCTTATGTTTTGCTGGTCAACTTTGTAAAGTGTAAGTTGTATGTGTGCATTGGGGTGTGTGTGTCTCTAAGAGAAAAAGAGGGGGAAAAAGGTATGTGTGGCAATGAGGGTATGGGAAAGGGGCTCTCTCTGGGAGCGTGTTGATGGAATTAGTTTGTAACTCATTCTGAAGGATAAATTGATATATATAGAAAAGCCTGGAAGTGTGCATTGCATAGTTCGTGGAAAAAGGTATCTCTAGTCTCTATAGCATCCAGGCTCCTACAACTCTTTCCTGCCTCAGTAACTGGCTGCCGGACAGAAGAGCAGTAAAGGCAAGTCCAGTCTCCCTCAGGCCTCTGAACTCCCTGCCACTGTCTTACATCTCAGCACAGCACAGAGATTTACCTGGTCTGCTCGTAGAACTCTGTGTAATTGGTTTAATGGGACTTGGTTTCCTTAGGGACACTTGGCCTTTATCAAGTGGGATCTTTAGAAAGAGCTGCTCCTCTAGTTGAAGTTGGCCCAGTTCCTGGAGCCAAATTTAAAAGGGAAGGAGCACCTCTTCCTTAGAGTTTCCCCTTGTCATCTCATCATGTCAGTTTCATCCGTGCTGCACTTTGCACTGAACAGCCTTCTCTTGTCTCTAGCACAGAAAATGTACTTGAGCGCAGGTAATGATGTGTTGATGTCTGTTTAGAGGCAGCCAGGTTTGGCTTTGGAGGAGCACCTGGAAGTGCCAGCAGCAGGTTCCCTCTGCAGACCTAGGCATCAGCATTTTCCTGGCCTCACTGTAGCTGAAAAGAAATAGTGACATACGTTGTCAGCTGCGAGAAAATGTTTCTGTGCCTTTTGTACCACTCCCTGTTGATCAGTCCCTAACCAGAGAGCCTGTGGGGGCGGGTGGAGGGTTGGGTCTCTCTCCTGGTTAAGTCCTAAGTGCGAGGATCCCAGCCAGGGGACATGGGATGTAGGACACGGGAGCACTTGTCCGGGTGGGAGCAGCCTCCCAGACAAGAGTCAGCCAACATCATAGTTACATATGATGGTTGATGCTCATATTGTAAAACACATATTTACACAAATTAATACTGTAAAGTAAACTTAGAATGAGAGTGTGCTTGTAGCTTCTTCGGGTATGAATAGGAAACTGAGGAAGAATATGATTTATTAAACATATTTAAAAATAAATGTCTCTGCCTTTTTGGTGACACAATGATTCTGTCCAAGGCCCATGGGCTAGTAAATGGCAAGGCCATCACCTCAGTCACTCACACAAATCCAGAAGCTGGAACCCCTATGCACTGCTGATGGCAATGTAAAATAGTGCAGCTGCTATGAAAAGCTGTATGAGGTCCTCAAAAATTAAAAATAGAAGTGCTGTATGATCCAGCAATTGCAGTTCTGGGTATACACCCCAAAGAATTGAAAGGTGTCTTGAAGAGATATCTGTGCACACATGCTCAGAGCACCATTACCAAAACAGCCAAAAGTGGAACAACCCAAGTGTTGCTGGGTGATTGGGTAAACAAAAGGTGGTACATCCTGATAGTGGAACATCACTCAGCCTCTAAAAGGAAAGTCTAACTTTTGCATCAACATGGATGAACCCTCAGGATATTATGTTCAGTGAAATAAGCCATCACAAAAAGACAAATACTATGTGAGATCCACTTACACGAGGGGCCTAGAGTATCACATTCGTAGAGACAGAGACAGCAGGGTGATTGTCAGAGGCTGGGGGGTTAGGGTTTAATGGGGACAGAGTTTCAGTGGAGGAAGATGGAAAAAGTCCTGGAGCAGGGTGACGGCGGTGATCGCGCAGCAGTGTGACTGTACGTGATGCCGCAGAACTTAAAAATGATTATGATGGTAATCGTTATGTGTATTTTACCAAAATTTAAAAAAATGTGTCTAAATACACCACAGTGTTCAGATGAGTCTTCTCCACACCATAGTCTTCAGTAACAGAGAGAATTAAGTTGTCACCCACACATTTGCCTCCCATTGGTTATTTCTTGTTCGTCCTGAGGATCTTGGCAGACTTGGGAAGCCAGGTGTCCCTGTGACCCTGCTTCTCCTGCTGGGCTGCGGGTCATGAGGCACGGTCTCTGTGTCAGTCATGGTGTTAGAGATCTGAGTGTGTTTGACTCAACTTTCAGCCTGGAAGTCTTGTTTAATGTTTCTCTTTTGCCACAGTATAAATTCCGTGACCCAGTCATAGCATCTCTTTGCTCCATGTTGAATCTCTATGCTCAGGACTGAACTTGCAGATAGTATATACTTAGTAAGTATGGGTCAAATACACACTACTGTGAGGGTCAGTAAAGTGTCTATTTTTGCATTTACCCTGTAGATTTTAATATTTTCTTTTCTTGGGCATTGTGATTTGGCTGAGGCTTTTCAGTAAGACCTGCAGACAACATGGAGAGTGGCAGTTCTAAGACCAGAAGCTCTTAATATTATTCATGGCAAATCCCACCGGCCATCGTTGGTGTGGCCAGATCCTCAACACGCATCTCTAGGAGGTTCTGATGTTTTTAAGCACTGGTCCTGCTGTATTTCTTCTAGGCTTCCCAGGGACTGAGTAAGTAGGAAATGAGCGCTGGTATCTTTCCAGATGTTTTGTAACAGTATCCTCCCCGAGAAAAGACTCAAACCTTGGAATCTATGCTACTTGAAGGTAGATTGGCTTGATTTTTACTGAACCCCAGAGGGTGCCACGAAGTCTGGGATTCCCCAAAGGTCAAGCAGAATATGTTTTTCCATAGGCATTTCTTTTACGCTCCCCCTCCCCCTGCTCCATCAGATCCCATTCTGATGACAGTGTACAGACCAACTGTGCAATCCATCAAATAATTAAAGGCCATGTATCTTATTGTGGCTTTAACCCCACAATCAACTGTCAGAACATTAATTAGTTGAGTTAATTAGAGCTGGCCATTTTGTTATCTTTGTTGGCTAATGCTTGTCTTTTTGTCATTTCTGAAGTTTGCAAAAAACATTCTTGCCCTCTTGTTTAATCTCTTTGATGAAGTTGGGTTGAGATATATTCAAGTGATAGTTCTTTCCATTCTAACTACCAGAACTTTTAATCTTTAAAATTATGTAGAAGAAAAAAAGATATATTATTCTAAGTCACATTTTCAAGTAATTATTGCCAGATTTTTATCATCATCTGTTTTGAATGAATAAAAACAAGTAGTTCACTTAATCTGACTGCTTTCCAATTTTTAATGATAATTGGGTCAACTGAATTAACATTGTTTCCTGTCATGTCAAAAGAGTTTGAATCTCCAATAACCAAAGAAACCTCAAGTACACCCTGTGTTTCTTTTTCCAGATAACCATTTATTAAGTTACTATAGTTTATTTGCTGTCATAAAATAGGAAGTTGCAAGATCTTTCCTTGGCTAATTACTAAATGGCATGATTAGTAATTAAATTGTTTTTCCTTCCAGTTCAGAAAGTATATTTTCCCTTAACAAAATGAATGGTAGCTACTTGCTACAATTACTGGATCAAATATGGTCCAAAAGACTCAGAATTATATATAAATACAATTACAAAAAAGCTACAAAGTGTATAACCTGAAAATAGTGCTGCAGGGATTTAAAACCCTAAGTGATAAGATATAATGGAGAGATACATTTTGCAAATAATAGAGATATTGAATTAAAAACCAACTATTTTTCTTTTGGTTTAAATGTGTTATATTTTTCTGAGCATAAATAAATTGTACACAGCCTGACTTCCACTTCTGGCTGCTTGGAATAGAGAGCTAGAAAAAGAATCACAGAATAAACCCAAGGTAATCAAAACGGAGATAAAGACCAGAAAATAATGAAATATAAAACAGAGGTAAAAAGATGGTAGAGATGCATACCCATGTGTATGTGTATGTGAGATAAACACTGAAAGAAAGGAAGTGAGATAGACAAAATCTGGAATAGCTGTTGCCTTTGGTGTGGGGAGAGGACCAGGAACGGGTTAAAGCAGTGAGCCTTAGAGTGGATCCACCCATCACAACTGTTGCATTTGCCTAACAAATATTTTCTTATATTGCCTAACAAATATTTTCTTAAAAAATATCCGCAACACAGAAAACTGGGGAAATGCCAAAATTATCAAGAGGAAAATTTTTAAATTACCTCTACTTCAGTCTCTACCTGTCTTTTCATCATTTTGGATGAAATTTGTTTCTAAAAGGTCCTAAGTTTTTTTTTTTCTTGCTTTCTGCAAGAGTACTTTTAATATACTTGAACCTGTTTTTATGATTTCTGGTTACTGTGTGTACAGAAATGGTTGTTCCCAGCTGTGAGATTGTATCCAGCGCTCGGTACCTGCAGGGCTGCCCCCGGATGTTTGGTCCTACACGAAACATCCCAGGCTGCTGAGCGTTTGGGATTCGTTTTCTCGATTGTTTTCTGTCAGATTGTTGCGGGATAACTCTCAGGGCTAGACTCTTCCTGAATTCTTTTTAACCTCTGGCCTCACATTTAACCAGTTGTCTTTTTTTCCCTCCTTAAATCTCTGATCTGTCCCCTTCTCTTCAGGCATTTAGGCTGGCTCTCAGGGTTCCCTGCCGCCTGCTGCCAGTCCCTTCCTTCCTTCCCAACTCCCTCCTGCAAGGTCAAGGCTGCCCCTGGGCTGCTCTCCCTGCCCCTCCACCTCCCAAGTGCCCTCTGTGCCTGTATTTCTCCCGGAACCTGGGGCTGTCTCTGCAGAGAACACACTCCCTCCTTTATCCGGCAAGGCTGCTGACCCTGGCATGGTAGCCGGGTGTCAGCTGCCCAGGGAAGCTCGTCCCCACACAGCAGGCAGGTCCCAGCTCAGACTCTGCGAGCCCAGGCCCTTCCTTCTGGTTCCTTCCCAGGCACGCACCTGCCATCATTACCCGGGTCCTCCCTTTATCCCTCTCTGACAACGAAGCCCCGGGGCATCTCCTTCCTCTGTTCTGTGCCCTCTGCCACGCAGGCGCTGTCAGCTAGGGGCCTGTGGTGCCTGCCTGGAGAGGGTTCTGCCGGCTTTGGACACTGTGACGAGCAGTCTGGGCAGCGCTGCCATGTTGGGCGACAGCAGGTGCACCGTGCAGCACTGGGGTTCGTGGTGTTGGAGCTGTGGCCCGGCTAGGTGGTGAGCGCCAGGGCTCGGAGTCTGGGCTTTCCGCCTGCTGGTGCCCCTGCCCCTGATAGTTCCCTCCAACATGAAAATAGTCACCCAGTGTCTGTTTTTTTGGTGACATTCTCCAAGTTTTCCCAGGGATGAGAAATGGCTTAGAAAATGTGCAAACAAGATACAAATATGGGCTTTTTCAGAATCCTTATCAAGATCTAAAGATAATAAAAGTTCTAGCCATCAGCAATAAAATCTCAGTGAGAAATGCTGGCCACAGGAAGCCCTTGGGACTTCTAAATAGCGAAGTTTGGAGCTGAGAAGAGAACTCAGGGCCAGAGCCACTGACTGAGGAATCCTGGCCAGAGCGTGGGGTCCGGAGCTGTGGCTCTTTAGGAGCCTCTGGGCTGTGAAAAGATGGGAGAGCTGCGGCTATGGGGTGGGGATCGCCAGCTCCCCTCCCGTAGCCGGACTGGTCTCCAGGTTGTGTATTCTGTGCTGCCGCCCGCTGCTCCGTAACACAGTCCTAAGGTTCTGAGGCTCCAAGCATGTGCCTTCAGACGAGGGGCCAGAGGGAGGTTGCTCAGCACCAAAGGGCCCCAGATTAGCTGGGGGGGCCACGGGTGGGGAGCGAGGAGAGGCAGGCCAGGGACAAGGCTACACAGAAAGTGGATACCTCCGTTTTGCTAGGACCAGTCCTGGTAAAAGTGGTGTCCTCGTTGAGGACAGCGTTTATGGCGGCAGGCTTACTATGTTCTAGGTAGACGGGGAAGCCTAGAGTGAGGCACATGACTGCCACAAACTCCAAACTTCCAGCAGCAGCAGCGGAGGAGATGGGTAAGTGGACCTCCTACTCCACAAGCCTTGAGGAATTGCCACTGGAGACATCTCAATGTAAACTCGAGCCCAAGACCCATTTGTCTGATGACACGAAGTACAGTCAGACTGTTTTGGGAAACAAGCCTTTGCCAAGTCACTTTGGATCCCAGGCCTCAGTGGGGGTCCCTCAGGCTCACAGTGCTTGTTAATCATGGATCTTGTGCTAAAATATGCCAAACAAGGAAAAAGGCAGAAAGCTTTATTCTTGGGGCCGGGGTAGGGTAGTGTTGTATAGACACTGGCCTATTCATCGGAACTGCCTGAAAGAAATAAAAGTCTATGTTTTGTTTACAACAGTAGCGCTGGGCATGGGAGAAGCTCACAAAACCCGCCTCTGACCCCTCTGGGTTAGATAGTGTGTGTGCCAATCTGTCTGGGCCCTGGGGTGACCGGATTGACCAGTATTCCTCGGTGTGTCTGTGAGGGTGCTCCCAGATGAGCTGAGCATCTCAGTCGGTGGCCTCGGCTTACTGCCCTCTCCCCAGCAGGGTGGGCGTCGCCCGTTGAGGGCCTGAATGGAACGAAGAGCGGAGGAAGGAGCCCTTCCTGCCCGCAGGAACCGGGGCATCCGCTTCCTCTTGCTCTTGCACTGGGAGCTGTGCCAGCAGCTCCCCGGTCCTTAGGCCTTCACACGTGGACGGAATGACACCCCTGGCTTTCCTCGGTCTCTAGGTCTCTAGTTTGTAGACAGCAGATCGTGGGACTTCTCAGCCTCCATGATCATATAAGCCACAGTGTCCTTTTATGTATGAATATATACCTATTGTCTCTGTTTCTGCCAAGAAAGAGCTTGGAAAACTATCAGGAGACATTTATTTATTCATTCATTCATTCATTCATTTATTTATTTATTTATTTTATTGAAGGGTAGTTGACACACAGTATTACATTAGTTTCAGGTGTACAACACAGTGAGGAGACATATATTTAAAGAAAAGATCTTCATTCCTCTTTGAAGAAATATAAATACACTCTTTTTGTTTTAGGTTAAATTAAAATAATATTCTTTTTGACAAATGGGGCTTTAGATAACAGGGGTTTTCCTGAGCATGTATTGAACAGTACTGGTAGAGTGGTCTGCCGCCTCTCTTAGAAGTCGCCTCTTAAAGCCTGCATGCCCAGCCCCTTTTTTCCTCAAGAAAGGCCTGTTGGGATCACCACACCCTGGGCACCTGGGCAGCTTGGTCCCAGGAGATGGCAGCCCGGCCCACCTTGGGACCTTTCAGGGAGAGAGTCAGGGGAGGCCATGTCCAACAGTGCTGAGCACAGAACCCCTTAACTCACAAAGATGCTTTGTAAATGTTAGCTCTTCTTTCCAAATTGTTACCTTTTTTATCAGACTATATGTCTGTTTCCTGCCTACAAAGAATGGTGTTTAATTCCAGGCACACGGAAAAACAATGCTGATTTGAGAATGCCAATTATCTTGCTTACTCTGTGCTCTTATTATTTTTTTATTCTAATGTTCCTTCTGGTTTACGGAGGCAAAATTCTACCCAAGGATCAGCAAACTTTCTCCATAAAGGGGCAGATAGTAAATATTTTAAGTTTTGTGGGCCAGAGAATCTCTGTAGCAACTATTTACTCTGCTTTAGTGACTCCAAAACAGCCGTAGACAGTATAGAAATGAATGGCCATGGCTATGTGCCAATAAAACTTTTTAAAAAAACAGGTGACAGATGTACTTGGCTTATGGACTGTAGTGTGCTGAATCCCTGTGTCTACAACAAGAAGCTCTTAACTTAATGAGGGATCAATAAAGTTCATGTAAGTTTGTGGCACATATTTTTCTGGACAGAGGAATCATAGTTTTCTTTAGATTTTAAAGACATCTTGATCAATGACTTTAAAAAACATTGCTACAAAGAAATGGCCCTTTTGGGCCCCTGTAGCATTTAGTTTTTTTAAAATACTCTATTTTTAATCATTTATTTTTTAAAACTTTATTTTGGAATAACTATAGATTCACAGGAAGCTGCAAAGATAGTAGAGAGGTCCTGGGTCCTCTTCACCTAGTTTCCCCCTAAAGGTTACATCTCACATAATTATAGGATGATATCAAAACCAGGAAATTGATATTGATACAATATGTGAGTATAGTTCTGTCATTTTCTCATGTGTAGATTTATGTAACCACTACCATAATCAACCACTAACCTGTTTTCCATCCCTATAGCTTTTTCTTTCATGAATGAGCTCTTGAGATTGGCTTTTATGGCTCAGCATAATGCCCTTGAGATTTGTTCAAGTTGTGTGTGTATCACTCATTTGTTGCTATCCTTGCTAAGTAGTATTTCCTGACATGGATATACCACCATTTGTTTATTCACTTATTGAGGGACATGTTGGTTATTTCCAGATTTTGGCTATTACAGATAAAGCTGCTGTGAATAATTGTGTATAGATTTTGTATGGACATGGTTTTCCTTTCTCTGCAATAAATGCCTGGAGTGCAATCATCTGGGGTCATTTACTAACTGCATACTTAGGTTTTTAAAAAACCACCAAACTGCTTTCCAGAGTTAGTAATTTGTTTTTAAAAATAGCATGAACATATGCTATGAACATGCACATGAAAACATGAAAATGCAAGAATTATAGAACAATCTAAAAAACTATCCTTGTGCACTCTCCAGTTCCAGACTTCCCCTGACTAAGTCATTAGTTAGGGGTAAATCCTAATCTGCCCTGTGTTGTGGGGACCTTTCTATGGAGCAGTTATAAATCCTTTTCATTCCTTTGTAATTGATGAGTGGATGTACCATAGTTCATTTAAGCATTTCTCATATTTAAGGAATTTGGTTATTTCCAATTTTTGTTGTCATCTACAAATGATGCAATGTATGTCTCTGAGATTCTTTTGTGTGCATATTTGCATTTCTCAAAGATAGATATCTAGGGTGAAACTGTCTGGACACAGACATACACGTTTCTATTATTGATGGACACTGTCAAATTGCTGTCCTAAAGAACATGTCAATCAATACTCCTGCCGACAATACGTGAAAGTTCCTTCACACTCTCGTCCACACTTGATATTGATTTTATTAATTTTATTAATCTGATGAGAGAAAAATATTTCATTGTTATTTGTATTTTCCTGATAAACAATGAGACTTCACATCTTTTTAATAATTTAAATAACTACCTTTATGTTACTGCTATAAATAAATATTTGTCTTCTTGGACAGTTATTTTTTTCTATTTTACTGCCTCTTTCTCACTGATTTTTAGTAGCTCTTTATTTCTTTTGGATATTAGCCCTTTGGATATTTTATATATGTTGCAAATATTTTCTCAAATCTGTAGCTCATCTATTAAACTTGTTTGGGTGTGTGCGTGAGGGTGTGTGTTACACAGCTGGCCTCATTAGTTTAGTCTTGTTTTGTGTAATCACATGGATCAGTCATTCTTTCACTCTATGTCTCTTGGATTTTGTTCTTACCTAAGAAGACCTCCTTATTTCAAATTATGGGAATACTCCTTGATAGCTGATTTTCTCAGGTTTCTGGTCTACAAACTATTATAGATAGAGCCATATGCCTCAGCTAGCATGTTATTTCTGGAAGCTTTAGTTAGAACATGCATAGCAACAAATTTGACCTGATCTGACATTGTGTTTCATCCTCTTGAGCCTAGCATCACAGCAATTTATTCCTAAATTACTCCACAGGTTTCTGTTGATATGGTATAAAATCCTGAAATTCTTTGCATGTGTAGCTATCTTTTCCCTAGACAAACTTCTTTACTTACACCTTGAGACATACTGGAATCTACCCTAGACATATGAGGGGCACTAATATGAGGGTGGGGGGGGCTCCTGAGGAGTCCTGGTATCCCTACTTAAGGTACATATGTAAGATGAGGACATTGAAAGTATTCAAGCAAAGAAATATTTTTCTTCTTAAATAAAGGAAGATAGGGCTTTTTCTTTTGGCTAAGGAGGTTCAGGGGATTTGGGGATTCAAGATTTTTCAGATTCATAGTCTCCACTTCATTTCTCAGGGTCCACTACTTCTACCCATTGGGTACCTTTCATTTAAGAGATACAGCTAGGCTATGAATTCAACCTATGATGTAGTTCTTTAATTTTTTTATTAAGGTATCATTGATATGCAATCTTACGAAGTTTTCACATGAGCTATATTGTGGTTACTACATTCACCCATATTTATCAAGTCCCATTGCACACCATACTGCAGCCACTGTCCATCAGTGTAGTAAGATGCTACAGAGTCACTACTTGTCTTCTCTGTGCTATACTGCCTTCCCCATGACCCCCTACATATGTGTGTTTATCATAATGGCCTTTAATCACCTTCTCCTTCCCCCACACCCTCCCTTTGGTAACTGCTAGTCCCGCCTTGGAGTCTGTGATTCTGCTGCTGTTTTGTTCCTTCAGTTTTTTCTTTGTTCTTATACTCCACAAATGAGGGAGATCATTTGGTCCTTGTCTTTCTCTGCCTGGCTTATTTCACTGAGCATAATATCCTCTAGCTCCATCCATGTTGCTGCAAGTGGTAGGATTTGTCTTCTTATGGCTGAATAGTATTCCATTGCATATATGTACCACATCTCCTTTATCCATTCATATGATGTAGTTCTTAACCCACAGCATCATGTTTGGAGTCTGCTCTTCAATGATATCAGCTGTATCTCCACAAAACAAAACAATGTCTTTTAAAGCCACTATAGGGAGCACTCCATTTCTCTGGAAACTCCTCAACTTGGTATTTTAAAGCCCTGGCCCTGTGCCCTGTGCCCCCTGGCTTCCTACAAGGCTCTACCAGTGGGTAGCACCGACCCAATAAGAAGGCAGGAGCAGGAGAGAAGCCATTTTACCCTACATCATAAAGGAGTCTTGGGCAGCTGCAGTAATAGCTGCTGTTTATTTTCTTTTTGTTATTCCTCCCATGGACTCAGGAGCAGCCAGCTCTATCCCAGAGCCTTTGTGGCCATAATTTCCACTGTAGTGATCAAATTCAACAGCCCCTTGGCCTCCCAAATTCTTGCTTTGAACAGGCACTTCCTTTCAGGTTGTCTCAGCTATAATTTAAGTAAGCGTTTTGCCAGTGAATGTCATAGATAGACACTATCATTAGCCCACTTTCCCTGATGCTGTGTGCTCAGCCCAATCCCATTATTTAACAAATTGCAGATTCCCATATTTGGGCATCTCTTTCCTAGGTGTGGTCTGCTTCTAGTCTTAAGTGGAATATTGATCCACATTTAATCAGCAAAACAGAAACTATAGGTATTTCAAAGAGAGGCAATTTAATACAGACACTTGTTAACAAATTGCTGGTAGAGCAAATGGAAGAAAGGTGTGCTAGAGAGAAGAGGGTGACTACACAAAACCAGAAGGCGGGATTGCTCCCGGCTGGGGCCTGAGAGCCCGTTATTGCCATGAAGCTGACATGGCACTTCTTCTGTTAGAGCCACGCCAGTGTTACTGAGCAGGGACCAGGAGCTTCCATCCTTCTGGTTTGGGGTGCCAGCAGCTGTTACTGCAGCTGCCCAAGACTCCTTTATGATGTAGGATAAAATGGCTTCTCTCTTGCTCCTACCTTCTTACTGGGTCGGTGCTACCCACTGGTAGAGCCTTGTAGGAAGCCAGAGGGCACAGGGCCAGGGATGTGTAGTTTGCAGATTTCAACTCCTGATGCTACAGAAGAGAATATAGGACAAGTGTGTGCTCTTCTCAGAATGTCACAGGAGGATGTGTTTCTTCAAAATGAGGAATAAACCCAAGAATGAGGATGACCTGGGATCTAGGAGACAGGGGATCCAACACAAGAAAGAGGCACTGGGAATGCTCAGCAAGGTGGGGAAAGGAGAGCCCAGGACAACAGCTGTGCAGCAGGTCTAGTGTCCGGCCAGGCTGCAGTGGAGCAGGAGGGCTGCAGGCCCAGGGGGGCTTCTCCCAGGAAGGAGCAGCAGGAACCAATCTGTGCTGTGCTTGAGTGCATCGAGAGGAGATTTATTGTTCTATCAGAGAGTTGGGAGAAAATTAATGATGAGTATACAGAAAACAAAGCAATAAAAACCAAGGTTTAGGAGAAACAAAATGTAAGAGAAAGAGAGCATAATCACAGCATTCTATGTGGCTCAGCTGTTAATGATGGTTACATAGCCATAATGATGTGAATGTTGACTGTTTTATTTAATAAAAATTTGATAACAGAGTTTGCAGGGGGAGAGAAGTTGTGTGCTGGGTTGAGGGGAGAGGTGAAAAGAACTACATCTTCGTCTTTTATATTAAAAAAGTCAGTAGATAGCATTTAAAACTAAAAATCAAGAGATGTCAATGTAAGGCAAGCTGTTTAAATATATGAAGATGAATCTCAGTGGAAAAAATAGCTAAAATAGTTGGAAATTTTCTCTGAGGAGTTGGTAGATGTGAAATGGGACAAGGAACTTTTTGTTTTTTCATTATAGGCCTTATGATATTTAGGTTTTAAAAATCTATTTTCTATATTACTTTGGAAAATATTATTATAATCTTTTAGAACCACAAATTCAGAGGAATTTTTACTGGACTGAAACACTATCATCCATGGTTTAAAAATGCCAACTTCAACACCGCTCTTTGTCAATCTCTTCTCAAGAGTTTTTGCAGAAGGCACACTTTTCCATTTACCCTGTCTAAATATAAAAGGCTTAGTGATTACTCAAACTGTAGTCCTGATTCTTTTACTGCAGGGTCCTTTAAAGTCTGATCTCAAAACAATCGATGTATTTTAAAAGTTCTTCATATATGACACTGAAAGGCCTTGATGTACATTCTGGTCAACCTGATATTGCCTTAGATGTGTTATTTCTTTAAGAAAACAGGCTCTCTGCTCCCAACTTTCTTGTTTTTCAGATCTTTTCCGTTCTGTTTCCCAGACCTACAATTCTCCTATGTGTTTGGTTTGATATCATTTCAGATGAAGGAATAAAATAAACACAAAGATGAAAAAAATTCCCAGAAAACTGTCTTAGGGGTGTTGGGAATCCAGTGAGCTGGAGGGGCTTGGCAGGATTTGATCCCATGGGTGGATTTTCCTGCAGTAATACAACAAACTCCATTTGACTATGAATCTAGATTAGTAGGGTTCAAAGGAAAGTAAGGTTGAATTGTATGGGCTTTATGATGAATGGAGAAGCAGCTGATTCTGGCTTTGTGTCATCAAGCAAGGCCATAGCGGGAGTGATCTCTCTTCTTAGCTTAGGGGAATGTCTACTTTCTTGACTTGGAAGTAAATCATCTTTTCTCTATTTTTTCTTGGTCTGCAATAATAAAACAAAAATGGAGAAGGGAGAAAGAAATTATGAGGAGGCTGAATATCAAAATAAAATACATAATAAATATGGAACAATAATGGGTATAAGCCTTGTCTAGGATCAGTCTTGAAGTATATTCTTAGTGGTGAGTCTTGAAAAGAAAATAGACAGACAGTGAGTAACTAATGTAGATGGAGGGGTTCCTGAAACTCTCGTCTAAGAGTGGGACTGGCCTAAGTTCCTTATTTAACGTGTTCCATCCTTCTGTGATATAGAGAATGTGGGAATGTCTAAATTTAATCTTGTATCAGTTGAAAACAATGATTGCAAAATCTAGATACTGTTATCAATTCTGCAAGTAGAACTTCAAAAATTATTTACTCAAGTTTACTTTCCAACAGTTAAACAAGTGAAAAATCAATTAAAAATGTGTTCAAATTGTAAGTTTTCTCAATTATTCGTCTTGTCTTTATGAATACCACGATGTTGCTGATACTCATCGTAGAAATGCTGCCTTCTTCATTTTGTTGTTCCCAGACATGACCTGTGGACATGTTCCTGTTGATCATAATATTGAAATGCAGTGTGGGGCTGTTCCTGGGTCCCCCAGCTCCTCCCAGAATTCCTCCCACCTGGAGGTGCTTATCCTGCCTCAATTTCTCGGCCAGTCTGAGACAGGGGGTGTAGCAGAAGCTCACCGAAATCATGTAGTGGTGCTGGAGTCCTCTCAGACTCCTGACATGGAGGCCCAGGCAAATTTGCTGCAATCCCTGTGTCTCTATGCCAACAGCAACAGGAACAATAGCAGCACCAACAACACCAGTAACAATAGCATCAGCAACAGCAACAGTAGCAGGAACAACAGTAACAATAGCAACAGCAATAGTAGGAACCACAACAGCAGGAACAACAGTAGCGACAACATTGGCAACAGCAACAACAGCAATAGTAGGAACAATAGCAGCAGGAACAACAGCATCAGCAATAGCAGCAACAGCAGCAACAAAGTAGGAACAATAGCAACAGCAAAAATTTCAGCAATAGCAACAACAGTAGCAACAACAGCAGCAGCAGCAGCAGCAACAGCAGTAGCAACAGGAACAGCAGCAGCAGAAACAACAATAGTGGGAACAGCAACAACAAAAACATCAGCAGCAACAATGATGGCAGGAACAAAAGCAGGAAAGTAGCAGTGACAACAATAACAACCACAGCAGGAACAACAACAGCAGCAATAGCAATAGTATGAACAACAATAATAGCAAGAACAACAACAACACCAGAAACACCAACATCAGCTACAGAATCAACAGCAGCAACAACGACAAGAACAATATCAGTAACAACACCAATAGAAAGAATGACAACAACAGCAGTAACAGCAGCAGCAGCAATAGCAGGAATAATAGTAATAGCAGTAACATCAGCAATAGCAACAACAGCAAGCACAACAACAGCAGCAACAATTAGAACAACAGCAGCTGGAACAATAGCAGCAGCAACAAAAAACAACAGAAACAGCAGGAACACAACAGCAGCAACAGCAGCAACAGCAGCAGCAGCAGCAATAATAACAGAAACAGCAGCAACAGAAATAACATCAACAGCAAGAACAACAACAGCAGTAGCAGCAACAACAGCAGGAATAACAACAGGAGTAGCAGCAACAAGAGCAGGAACAACAGCAGCAACAGCAGCAACAGCGGGAACAACAGGAATAGCAGGAACAACAATAGCAGTAGCAACAGTAGGAACAACAGTAGCAACATCAGCAACAACAACAGCAATGACAGCAGCAACAATAGCAAAAGCAAAAACATCAGGAACAACAACAGCAGCAGTAAGAGCAGCAGCCTCACTGACCGGTAACTGAGTGTGGCCCTGCGCTGGCCCAGCTTGAATTATCTCACTTGGGAACCAGTCCTCTTATCTCACTTGGGAACCAGTCCTCTGTGCATGGGTTCTGGATTCTGGCTGCACAGACTAGAAGCTCAGCTTTGTCACTTACTGGCTGTGTGACTTTCAGCCAGTATTTAATCGCTCTATTTTATTTCAGTTCTCCATGGGGTTAATAATGTCCACTCCATAAGATTGCTGCAAGGGTTTAAAATGAGGTGATTTGGAAGAAGGCTTGGAGAACATTAGCTGGAGGCTCTCAGTACATGTTAGGAATTGTCACCCAATTTTACAGAAAAGGCGTGAAATGAGGTGTGCCTTAGGAAATCCCAAAGGCTGTATTTGTAACAACGTCAGGCTCAGGGCCTTGGGACCCACACAGCGTGAGGGACGCTATGACTGGGGCAGCTCTCCTGAAGGAGGCAATCTGCCTGAACCCCGGGTGCCAGCAGTGGCTGCCCCTGCTCCTAGACACTTCTGGCTCCTGCAGGCCACCCCTTCTCATCTCTGTCTGCAGATGGACTCCCAGCCCTGGTCCTCACCTCCCCATAATCTCTTCCCACCACTCCCCAAGCCTTACCAGGATCTTCTACCTTTGAAAGGTGAACTGGGTTATGTAGCGCAGAAAGCCAAAAAGTGAACATCTTCCTAGTTAAATATCTCTTTAGCTTTGATGAACCAGCCTGGGGAAAAGGAAAACCTCTACCAGCATAAGTGTGTGTGTAGATCACTGAACTGAACGTTCCTACTGCAAACTACTCGGAGCATATTTAAAAAACTGGTGTCCAGTAAATCATCTAGGTGTACATTTTCCTATTATATAGAACAGTCATGAAAAGTCTATAAATATTGATGGCTATTGGATATTTACAAAGTGTTAAGCACTTTACAATCATTATCTTGTTTAGTAATTACAAAAATCCAATAAGTTGGAACTGTTGTCCGCATTTACAGATGAAGGAACAGAGGCTTAGAGGAGTTAAGGCCACATCATAGGAAATGTGAAGACCTAGTGTGATACAATGAGTTGTAAGAAATACATATTTGGTCATCCATATGCAGTTCTAGAAAACAATGCCGTCTTAAAGGGTGAAATGGGTGTTTTGTCATGTTAATGAGAGACTTTTGGACCCCCACCCAAGGGTGGGGGCTGGTGGTTGAATCAGCCAGTGGCCCACAATGTAGTCAATCATGACTATGCAATGAAGGCCTGCAGAACCCGGGAGAAGGGCTTATCTCTCTGAGCTCTGCTCTGCTCTGCAGACCCTGCCTCTCCATCGGGAGAGCTTCCAGGCTGGGGAAGCCAGAACACCTCCACGGGCTGCCAAGCCAGGCCCCAGGTTCCATGACGACAGAAGCTCCTTTCTGTGGGACTTTGCCCTGTGTATCCTTTCATTTGGCTGTTCACTTGTATCTTTTATGGCATCCTTTATAAAACTGGCAAACTTCAGTGTTTTCCTGAGTTCTGTGAGCTGCTCTAGCAAATCAATCAAACCTGAGGGGGAGGTCGTGGGAACCTTCAGTTTACAAACCAGTAGGTCAGAAGCACAGGTTAACTGCGTGGGGCTTGCAACCAGTGTCTGGAGTGCGGGGTGGAGGGCAGTCCTGTAGGATGGAGCCCTTAACCTGGGGGATCTAGTGCTGTCTCTGGGCAGAGAGTGTCAGAATTGAGTTGAGTTCTCGGATACCCTGCTGGTGTTCAAGATTTGCTTGGTGTCAGTATCTGTGGGAAGACAGCCTCCCACATACTTACACACACTGGAATTGGTTCTGGGTACCCAAATGGAGTTATATTACTGTAACTGCTGTGTATAGTATTGTTATGGTTACACATATGTCTAAAAAAAAGACACCATTGCATTTGGTGTCAGGGAAGAGGGAATAACACCTGGTCTGTTAGACTCTGCAGCCCACGCTCTTCCACCACGTATGACTGCTTTCCTGACACCGGAGCTGGCTGGGCAAAGCCCAGAGAGCCTCCATTAGGGACGCTGCAGAAGGAAGGCAGCCTTTATTCCACAAGACTTGGTAAGCCCCTATCCCATGTGGGCCAGGCACTGTGTTGAGCTCTAGGAATGTAGCAGTAAGGACGACACAGTCTCTGTCCTCAAGGGAAGATGCTCGTGTGCAGGAGAAGGTGCACTGAGATAGGGAACAGCAGCATGGCTGACCCAAAACACACATGGACACGCACCAGGCAGAAATACAGAAGTGCTAGGGGCTGACCGTGGGAATGGTGGCAGGTGGCCTCTCCGGCAGAATGCCCTTCAAAATGCTGAGCCATCACCCAGTTCCTGGGGACTGCCAGAGAGAGGAAATATCTGCTCTGCATTACCAAATCCTCTGATTTTCTTTCTTGTTTTTTAAAAAAACAGATCCTGGAAACCTAATTTATGTGGAATTTCCCACTTTAAAAAGTATCATTTGGGCCAAGCAAAGCACTTGAGACCTGGAGTCCCTCAGGCTGCGGGTGTGTGACCTCTGGCTGAATTCAAAGGCCTCTTCCAACTCCAAGGCTCAAGTTCTAGGAAAGGCCTCAGACCACCACAATTCTCGGTAGCAATATTTACCCAAGTACCAAATATGTTAAATGTGAATATTTTGTAGAATGAATAAAATTCAGTTCAGTTCCATGTCCCCAGTGGGGCAAAACTTGTTGTATGGATAAAATGGATAAAAATATCTAAGTGTGTGCTTAGATGAATAAACATGGGTAAACTTGTGGAAAGTGGCATATATATTTCTCTCGAAATTTTTTTAAAGTTAACTTTTTAAATAGGTTCATATGAGTCCAAATTCAGAAAGTTCAAACAGGTATGTATTGAAAAGCCTCCCTCCCACCTGTATTCCATAGGTGGGATTCCACAGACAGCCAATGGTATAGTTCTTGTATGTTCTTCTAAACATACAGCTAAGTATGTATATAATTAAATATGTATACATAATACATAATAAATAAATTCACTTATTTTACACAAATGGTAGGATATATGCTTTGTCTATTTTGCTTTTTTATCAATACTATATCTTGGAGAACCTTTCTTGTCAGTGTATACGAAGATGCCTCATTTTAAATGGCTATATAGTATTTTTGAATGACATGCCAAGTTACAGAACTGGTCTTCCAGTCAATGAGCAATTAGGTTGTTTCCAATCTTTTGTTACATAAAAAGTTGCCCAAGAGAATCATCCTATACATAGGTCACTGTGCACATGTGAATTCCTAGGAGTGTGGAATTGCTTGGTGCTAGGAGGACACTATTTCCTTACATTCTCTCCCAACACAGTCTGTTGCCAAGCTCTTTGGTCTTCAACAGTCCAAGCTGTTATTAGTACTGTGTTCATTTGTACTTCTGTTATTATCAAGGAGATTGATCATATTCTCATGTACTTAAGAGCTGTTCTAAATTTCTTTTCACTGAATTATCTGTTCAAGTCCAATTCTTCACTTGGGAGTTTGCTCTTATGGATTTGTTAGGGTTCTCTCTATATTGGGGAGATGAGTCCTTTGTAGAGGAACAAATATTTTCCCTGTTTATTTTTTTTAAGCTCATGGTAGTTTTTCAGTGCAGAACTTTTCATTGTTATGAAGGTAAACTTGCTCATCTTTTCTTAATGGAGCCTGGATTTTTTTGGCCGTGTTTACAAAGACCTTCCCCACTAGGAGAGGATAAAGGCATTCTCCTAGAGGATCTTCATTATTTGACTGTTTCTTTTCTTACAATGTTAAGCCTTTGGTTTTGTTTAAATTGATCTCCGGCTATGTTACAGATTCAAGCTCTTCTTTCTTTCCAAGTGGCTACAGAGTTGGCCCAGCACATGTCCTGAAGAATGCGCACTGCCTACCTCTGCATGTTTTCAGCCTCCTCAACAGTCTCGGGCAAAGCCTTCCCCGTGGTCTCGGGCAGCAGCAGCACCAGTCCTCCGGCGATCAAGCCGACCACAGCTGGAAGCCAGACACACGCACGGCACATTAGGAACGGGGGCCTGCAGGCCCTATAATTAGAGCTCCCCTCATTTCTTTAAAAAAGTTTTTGTATGTGATTTTCTATACTTATGGATTTCTTTACCACCTCGTCCCTATTCTCCAACCATAAATTTTTTGCTGGTTCTAGACTCCATTGAATTACAATTCCTTACAGGGAAATGAAATACTTGACATTTTGAGTCAGGGTTATTCTAGGCTAGAGAACATTGCCACAATACTAAGATACTTTGGAATTAGAAAATAACTCTGAAAAAAAAATCCATTCTAAGGAAAGGAAGAACATAACCCTGCCAATAGAAAGCACTTAGTAAGGAAGATGAGTCAGCAGATTGGATCATTACTAGCTAATAAAAGTGATGGATGGTGTATTACTGCATAACATTAAAAGTAGGGTGTTCCATAAATTCAGATGTTCCATAAATTCCTCTTGCTCCTTTTTCTTTGTCTCCCTCTGTAATTTTTTGCATATGCTAGGGGGGTCGTAGTAAACATTATAGTGTTTCTACTTGTTTTAATGCTCACTAAAGTTTTGGAACTTTAAGGTCACTTTTTCTATGTTTTCTATACTAGAATGCAGGAAGTATGATGCTGGTTCTTCACTTTTGGAGTTTCAGAAAAATGCATGCTGGACTCCGTTTTTGTGTCCTTAATAAATGGCAGAAATAGATGCCACGGAGCACAGGCTCCAGCTCCGGGCACTTGGGTTCCAGCTCTGACACCCGTTTGCTAGTCAGAACCCTTGGGAAGTTCTGTAATCTCCCTGGTGCTCCAGACCTTCTATAGACAGTGGGCTGATGTCTCCACCTCACAGGCTTGCTCTGAGACAAACTGAATTCATAATTGTTAAGGGCTTGGAACAGTGGTTGCCACAAAGTATAAACTAAATACCTAAACTCTCAGACCCTCTCTAAACCTCTAAAGATTCCCTTGGCTGAATCAATAAACAAGTGATTGTAGAAACAATAAACATATTTAGCTGGCTTTGACTCTCAGAAGTGAGTGAATTATGAAGAGACTGCAATAGATTAATCAAGTTATCATCCATTTGGGATTTTGTATTTTCAAAGATAAGGCTAATTAACCAGGATATTCCTTACCAATTTTTCTAGTGCCCTTTCAACCAGGATTTTCCAATATTTTGGTTTGGAAACAGGCTTCTAGATTACTGTTTCTGGCTATTTCAAGACCACAGTTAGCACACCATTATTGTGTGGAAAAGGAAGGGGAAGAAGTTAAAAGGTGAAACTATTAGTTTTGCCTCCTACACCTTCTCAGATGGAAGGCAGATGAGGGAAGAAGATGAGACTGCAAGCAAAAATAAAATCAGGAATTGTCTTTGAGTTTCCTGTAAATGTTGAAATGTACTTAAAATCCTTTATCCTTCCAAGAGAAAGGCGAGGACTGAGGGAAGTCAACAGGGATGCCCCTGGGTCTGGACTTTGCACTGCCTTCTAGTACTTAAAGGAACAGAAAGTGTCTGTCGCCTACTCAGAAATACCACACAGACCCACTGACTACTCACTGCCCACCTTAGGGATCGGCTGAGATTAAGGAATCTCCAACTT
Organism: Manis javanica; assembly: GCF_040802235.1. Taxonomy (NCBI): domain Eukaryota; kingdom Metazoa; phylum Chordata; class Mammalia; order Pholidota; family Manidae; genus Manis; species Manis javanica. Next base: position 74,049,745 of record NC_133168.1, read on the forward strand.
CCTCCTTGGAAGGAAGGCGCTCAGAGGGTGTGGTGGCATTTCCCCAAGATGGAAAGGGGGCTCTGGGGACAGGTCCCTCAGCTAGTGTTGGGGGAGGAAGGAATCTGGGACATGGATGTCCCATGAGCAGAGCCAGCCACTCTGTGCTTAAATCATGGTCATCTCAGGATAAAAAGCTTGTGTTCTACCAACCTTGGCCTTTTTGTGGTTAAGTTGGAATGTGGAGGAATTCACTGGGTCCCTTTTGAGGGTGGGTTCTATCAGTGGTTTGGAACCTCTGCTGGCAGATCTACAGCAGTGGAAGATTTTCCCCTCACAAGCCCATGAGAAGAAGGAATGAGCAGAGATACTTGTGGGTGACACTGTGCAGCCTTACATGGAAAGCCCTTTGGGAAAGCTTTCCTTAAGTGGAAAGCTCTCTGGGTGTGCATCTTAGGGGGATGATTTTCCTTGCTCCCCCCAGATTATGTGAGTGTTGTGCTTCTGTGGGAAAATTTTTGTCAAATGAAAAGACTCAGAATGAGAAAGAAAACTAAAGTGGGTGTGTTGAGGCATTCCAGCTAACTGGAGAAGGCAGATGTGTGCTTGAGTCTGGAAGCATGCCGGGAGAGGAAGCCTCCCCATGCCCTAAGGCTGTGGAAAAGGCCATGGACAGAAGGGAATGGAAACACCTGTTCCCGGGGCCCCTTTCACAGTCTGCACACTTTGACAGGCCTTTGGGTGCTAATTGCTGATGATTAGACTCGTCCCAGGCAGCTTCTACTCTACTCAGGGCAGGGAGGGCTCAGCGCTGTCCCTGCCTTCGGATGGGAAGCACAGCGCGGTGTCTGTCTAATCCAACCGCCCGAGGGACCTGAGGAAGGGCGCCAGCACAGGTTCCCATCACGGCAATGCATTTTCTTAGTCTCGCTTTTCAGTCCCCGGGTTTTACAATCTCCCTTTGCAAAAGTTGAAGTGCCTTTCTTTGAAGTGATGAAGAGAAAGATTTCTGTGTATATATGTGTGGGCACTAGGAGGCAGCTGCGTTAGCCTCTGGCCAGGAGACCTGGGGGGAGTGGATTCAGGGAGGAGAGGCAGGGATCCTCTCCTTCTTGCCCTTTCTTGGCTTTGAACCTCTTAGGCTGTGAGCCCTGGCGGGTTCCCATGCTTGAGTTTTAGTAGAGCCACTGTTACTGACACTAACAGCATCACTAATTACTAGTTGTATTTAGTCGTTACTAACAGGCACAGCACCTATTTTGAGGTGGAAAAAATGGAGGTCCCTAGAAAAATAGGTTTTCATTCAAAGCCATGTATGAGGATCTCTTACCAAACACCACCAGCGGGAGCTCGTGCCAGAGGTCGGTGAGCCGGTAGACCAGGAACGGCGTGAACACGCCACCAATGTCACACATGGAGGAGCAGACGAGGACTCCGAGGTTCCTGAAGGGCAGGAACCCGGCCTGACTTGTGAGCCTGTCACACTCTGGCAGTGACCTCCCACCCCACCCCCAAGAAAACACTTCCCCAGGTCATTAAAATGATGGGTTAAAGAGACCGAAAGCAAAGGTGCCCACGTGGCTTTTTCAATGCACAGAAATGATACCTGGTACATAATTCCGTTTGTATTCTGTGGCGCTTGCTTTGTATCAGCCTTCTGGAAGAGCTTTAACTGGGGGCCATCTTTGCTTCCTGCTTTCACCGCTGGCTCCCTGGCCCTGCCCCACGGTTCCTTCTCCACTGTTCCCACTCCCTGTGGCTATTTGCTCTCTCCTGTGGCTATTTGCTAATCCCTTGCCAGAAATTCAGTATTTTCTGACCTCACCACACAGGTTCTGTATTTTATCCCAGCCTATACGTGTGAGATGTGGTCTGACTGCTCCCTTTCCACATTCTCATCCTCTCTGCCCCTGTGTTTTGAAACGTAAGGTGTCCTCTGCCCTCATCAGGGGTAGTTTTGGCCAGTAAGTAAGTGTCCCAACTACCTTCTTCATGCAGAGGGAAACGTGCTCACCTGATGAAAGTGGGGTACAGCTCAGCATTGACCAGGCAGACCATTTCATAGGCCATCGTAATCCCCATTCTACCCAGGCATGAGACAGTAACTCTTAGCCACTGTAGATCTGACCAAAAAAAACAAGCCACTTACATATACCGCATGTGATCTCTGGTCTTCAAACAGTGCTCCAGAGAGGGTATTGCAAAGGAAAATTCCACATTCCAGAACTGGGCAAGAAAGCAAAACTGGTTCTCCTGTGGACTCAAAACAATTCAGCAGAATTCCCCATAGCATATGGCATATTTTATGGGTGTATTTTAAATGATGGTAGTAACTGAAGGTTTCAAACAAAGCTCCGTGTTGCCAATAGGATTGTTATGCAGGTTTTTGCTCCCCTTCACTGAGAAAGCACTTTAAAAGGAAAACATTTTAAAAGCATTTGAAAGGAAAGGAACAAACTGAATAATCGTTCCCTGATTGCATTGACTTAGGTTTCCTCATTTATTCTGTGGGGAGATCTAGGGAGCTGCCTAAATACTATCTGGGAAGTGCTGGCATAAGACTTAAACCCTGGTCCTTTCTACCCAAAGCCCATGCTGTCTGCTCTAGGCCGGCTCTGTCTGTGGCCTGCAGTCTCTCTTGTTATATTGGGTCCTCCTTGCCTCTCCTGTTATATTACATCACAGAACCAGTGGGTATGATTACATGGCATCAGGCAACCACTGGGTGTGATGATTCTTAAAGGCAGAGCGGCCATATGGGTTTGCTCGGCATATTGTGGTCATTCTTTCCAAATCAATGTGGATGATAAATTACATGGTCTTCTATTGAAGGGCTATGACATCTCCTGTCCTCAGGACTTTGGGAGACAAAACCCCAGAGTGGTCTGACACTTACCATCAGGGATAAAAACTGAAGCCAGACAGGCTGCTCCTGCCACCATATTTGCTGCAGCCCACGGATAACGGCGACCAATGCGGTCAATGGTGAGGATAATGATGAAGGCGGCTGGGAATTCAACCAGGGCAGAGTAGAAGAAATCCAGGTAGATGTTGTTCCCTGCAAGGCCCATATGCATGATGAGGCCCTGGTAGAGAACAGAGCTCGTGAACCTAAAGCAAAGAGGGGAGCGTAGGTCAAGCTAGGCACCAAAAGCAAGTCACCAAAAGGGAGAGGCTTCTGGAAAAATGCAAGCTGCATGTAAGAGTTTCTTTGTCGTCTTCTTACTGCTAGTCCCTCCATTCAGTGACCCACTGTGGGTGCTGGCCATGACCCAGAACCAGGAAAGGAAAAGGACTTATAATAGCCATCCCTGGCCAAGTTGAAAGGCAAGACATTTCTGAGTAGAGTGATGTATTTAGTTCAACTACGTCAGGCTATTAGTGGCTATTAATTCTGTCTCTCTCTGTGGTCTTTTGACCAAACTGGGATCAAAAGGATTAACTGCTTTTTCAGATTTTAGGGAACCGGAAGACCCAAATAGGTATCAAATTCTCAAATGGGTACAGCACCTCTTTGGACGATGTATCTTCTGACATTATACGAACAACATTTGACACTGTTTTTTTTTGGGTTTTTTTTGTTGACTCTAAGTGTTTATTTATCTGTAATGGAAAATATGAGCATAATCGGCAAGAGTCACAATTATTCAGAAAAGGAAAGGAAGATAATGGGTCCCTGTTTCCCTGTTGCGTTTTACGTGCAATATCATGAAGGTTGCTGTATAGATTCCTGATGAGCTTTGCTTTTCTCAGAGCTTATAAATCTTGATTTGGCCGGTGTGAATCCCAACTGAAAGCCAAGTGTGCTGCAGAAAGCCTGGTGCAGAGTGACCGCTCAGGGCCAGGCAGCAGCCTGCAGGCAGTCCAGACAGTGGCCTTCACGTTACCGGGCTGTGCAGCCAGGGGGTTATTCTTGTTTGGAAGTTAACTTTTTTTAAGAAGAAATCTACACTCATTATTGATTAATCAGTACCAATGGGTCTCAGTTTTGGTTGTAGATTAGGATCACCTAGAGAATGTAAAAAATATTGCTTCCTGGGTCCTGCCCTTGACCAATTCAGTATAACGGGAGGGGGTGTCTGGATTCGGTGTTTTAGAATCTCCCAGGGCATTTTTAGGTGATGCCAAGGTTGAGAACATACTGATCTGTGCTTTGGGACTGTAAGCGGATTTCAACATCTGCCTGAGAATAAGAGTACCAGGAAAACCTCCTCTAAATGAGCCGCCTTACTATCTATGCCAGTGTTAATACTGGAACTAGGTGATGGGAAGGCCCTCTTGTCCCCCCCCCCCCTTAATGTGAATGACTGGGATTAAAAGGTTTTGGAGGAATTTTAAAGTGAAAAATATTTCTTACCAGTTGTACATCAAGATCAAAGTGTGTTTCCTTATCTGAGGGGTTCTGACCAAGTCGAGGAATGAAGGACTCAGCTTCTTGTCGACTTCCTCATCGGGCCGGAGGCTCTGGGAACAGAAGCACTAGGAACGGCTCTGCATATTTAATGATGGTGCCCGCGGGTCATACAGGGAGTAACAGTTACACTTTCTGAGGCACACCTACCAGGTGCCCAGGTAAGCCCTCCCACACTTCAGCTCCTCTCATCTCTCCAGCTCCCCTGGAAGTGAGGTCTGTCGTCTCCACCCCATTTCACAGAAGAGGAAGCTGGGATGCAGGAAGTGAGGTAACTCAGACAAACATACAGAGTGATACCAGGTGGAGCAGAGTGGGGTGACATTGAGGCCCACCCCAGGGGCCCCAGGGGCGGAGGGCATCAGCATGCCCTCTGCTCCTGGCCCAGGAGGCTCTGCTCTGGGACCTTAGCACTTGGGTCAGCTCCGTATGGCCTGTGCTTGGTACAATAAAGGTCTTGGGTCCACCCAGACAGGCTGAGTTCGACTCTGCATTTTCTCAAGGACCCCAGGGGAGTCCTGTGGGAGAAGCTCTGCTCTGGAAGAAAATGGTGGTGGATGTGGGAATCCCTCTCCAGGGTTCTAGGAGCATTGCCCTCACGAAAACCACTCGGCCTCCTTCCTAAGCAACATAGGTCGGTGTGCCAAAGACAGAGGGACAAGGGAACAAACCTCCAGCACAACCAGCAGTGACCGGACCACTGCCACTGCGTTACCTCTACAGACAGGGACTCGTGTGTACTGTGTTCCCTGACCGGCCTCGGAAAGGGTCTGAAACCTAAGAACTGGGGCTATGCCACTCATTCCCAAATCCTGATTCTAAAGTCATGTCAACCCTAAGATCTTACAGGTAAACGATCTGAGATCCCCTTTCAGAAATGATTTACTCTGATTTTAACATAATTTTCTAACAAGTTTGATTTTTTTCTTTCCCAGCCGTGTCAGATGAAAAGGTTTATGGTAACAGTGAAAAAGGGTCTCCTAAAGGCAAAACAAACTTCAGAGAAAATGGACACCTGAGTGATGTGTTTGACGTAAGAAGGCAAGAGATTGTTCACAATGTTTGGGGATGGTTTCTATTCAAAATGGTTAAAATTCTAAGAAATTGTTTGTACTTGATGAATCTGCCCTCTGGGGAAAAAAACCTCCTTCACTGAGGATGCCAGTGGACACTGAGGTAAATCAGACATGAGTGACCAGCCCAGTCTTGAGTGGTACAAGACAGAAGCTCCTCATATGCCTGTAAATGATTTTTGTTTCCTTTTAGTTTTATGGTTTCCATCGATTTAAAGTATTCTACTGGGGAACCATGAATCTTAGCAAACAGAAATACCCTGTTGTATGGCAGCCCTTCTGCAGCTCCTGGTTGAGATAGTGGACACTTTCCCCAAACCCTCCTTTGTCCCTGGTCCCTGATGTGACACTTCAGCTGCTGGCTCACCTGGACAGAGACGGGCAGAGATTTTCCGTTTTTCTTGGCAATGTGCTTAATGACCTTCATGGCTTTGGCATTTTTGTTCTGGGAGTTCAGCCACCTTGGAGACTCAGGCACACACCTAGGGACAGGGCAGGTGTTACCAGTGGTGGTAAGTGAAGGGGAAAATCTTCCTGAGCCCCTTGTCCCATGGTCATAATCAGATTTCTCTGTGGGATCTTACATAGTGAGGTTTGGTTGCATCTACAAAAGAAATAGTTATGCAGGTGCTACACAGCCAAGGAAACCATCAACAGAATGAAAAGGCAATCTACTGAGCGGGAGAAAATAGCTGCAAATCATCTATCTGGTAAAGGCTTAGTATCTGAAATACATAAAGAACTCATATAACCGAACAGCAAAAAAACAAAAAACAAACAAACAAAGAAACCAAACAATCTGATTTAAAAATGGGCAGAGGGCCCGAATAGTAATTTTTCCAAAGAGGACATTCAGATGACCAATAGGCACAAGAAAAGATGTTCAACATCAAACTACAGTGAGTTATCAGCTTAGTCAGAATGGTTATTTTCAAAATGACAAAAAAACAACAACAAATGTTGGTGAGGATGTGGAGAAAGGAGAACCCTCAAGCACTGTTGGTGGGAATGTAAATTGGTGCAGCCATTATAGAAAATGGGATGAAAGTTCAATATTAAAAACAAAAATGCCATAAAACCTAGCAACTCCACTTCTGCATATTTATTGAAAGAAAACAAAAATAGTAATTTGAAAAAATATATGCACTCTTCTGTTCTTGCAGTATTATTTACAATAGCCAAGATGTGGAAACAACCAAAATGGCCAGCAATGGATAAATGGATAAAGAAGGTGTGGTACATATATACAATGGAATATTACTCAGCCAAAAAAAGAAGGAAATCTTGCCATTTGTAACAATGTGCATGGACCTAGAGGGTATTATGCTAAATGAAATAAACCAGAATGAAAAAGGTAAATATTGTATGATCTCACTTCTAATAAAAGAAGCAAGCTCCTAGATACAGAGAACAGATTGATGGTTGTTTGTGGAGGTGGGGGAATGGGGTGGAGGAAATGGTTGAAGGAGGTCAAAAGGTACAAACTTCTTGTCATAAGGTAATTAAGTTCTGGGATGTAAAGACAGCATGGTGACTGTAGTTAATGATACTGTATTGTATATTTGAACGTTGCTAAGGGAATAGGTCTTAAAAAGCCTCATCATAAAAAAATTGTAAAATTGTGCAGGGAGATGAGTGGTTCTTCCTTCCTCCAAATGCTGGCCTCTATTCAGCCTCGTCAGGAAGACCTCAAGTCCCCTCTTCTGGGAGTGCCCAGGGGGTCTTCGGGAAGCAAACTGCCAAGCAGGAAGCAGCTGAAGCCCCAGCTGTGAGCTGCAGGCCAGAGAGGCAGGTCTCAGTGGCTCCAGCTTTGCAGCAAGTGAGAACTGACAGGCACGGTGGAGGTGAGGAGGTGGCTGCATGCACACTGTCAAGGGGAAAGCAACTACTGTATGTATTTTCTGTATTCTGAGAGCTGACTCAGAATACAGAGCTGACTCTGAGAGCCGGAAAGGCAGACTGCACGAATGGAGCTTGGTCTGGCAGGACTCAGGGAGCCCCTGTACGTCTTTGAGCAGGATTACAGCCAGGGGGCCAGGAGGAGGAGAGACTGTCAGGAAGGAGGCAGAGAAACAGGCAGGCCCCAATCGGGGTCATTGCTCTGGGAGAGAAGGGCTGCTCTGACAGGCGGGGCTCCAAAGGAACTCAGGTGGATGTTTCTGTGGAGGTGCCATGGAGACAAGAATCAAGGACAACTCTGTTAGGGCTCAGTGTCAGGAACAGAAGCGTGGTGTGCTCAGTGGCCATCAATCCACAGCTCATGGCTCGGAGGTCCTCCACTGTGACACTGCTGGGCTACCTCTCTAGCTCACACTTAGCAGCGTGTTTAGTGCTGGCCACCTGTGCCTCAGGGGGCAGAGTCAGCAAAGACGAAGGGCCAGGGTGAAGGGCATGGGAGCCTGGTGAGAGGAGGCAGGAGCTGGGAGTGGTTGGCTTAGAGAAGGAAAGTCCTGACAGACTCTGAGAGACATAAACCGATGCTGGAAGAACTGCCTGGTGGAACAGAAGTTAATTTTTTGAAGCTCTAGATGTAGCAGGAGTACCAATGGGTAAAATTGATGGGAACGTAAATTCTGGCTCCATGGAAAGCCTCTTGGGCATGAGCTCTGGGCTCCACAAAGAGGCTTACCTGATGGTAAGTAGGTGCCCTCTGTGCCAGAGCTCCAGCAGAGGTGGGAGAATCACATACTAGGGGGTTGCTGCGGGACCAGACAGGCAACTGGCCAGAGGACCCCACTGTTACCTGGCCTCAAAGAGGTGACACCCCCTGGGACGGATAGTCGAGTTGTGCAATGCCAAGTGAACAGTTGATGCCAACAAGCAGTGAGTGGAGGGGGGGGGTACAAAGATGTGTGCACAGGGCCACCGAGCAGGGGACAGAGGCCTGCCTGGGCAGGCTGAGCAGGCGGGTATAGGGCAGTGAGGCCTGCACAGAGTCCCTCCACCATGACTCCCACACCCTCTCTGCCCTTGTGCCTCCTCCCTTCCACTCCTTTGCCGCCTCACTCTTTGCTGGTCCTGTCTCCTCATCCTCAAATGAGAATGCCTTTCAAAAGTTGGTGTTTGCTCGTGGTCTGTCCGTCTCCCTTGTCTTCTGGCCCTGATCATTTCTCGGAGGGATCTCATCCATCCCCATAACTACAACAATGATGTAGATCTTATCTGAACTCCTGACTTTTAAGTTTAACTCCCCCCCAGATACCTACATGTGGATGCCCATGCAGCACCAAGCGTTCCTCAGGTCCAGAGCTCACCTCAGCATCTTTCCCTCCACAGCCCCTCCTCCTTCTGAGTGACACTCCCATCAAACATGCAGACGCACAAGGTACACGCCAGATGCCACACTTGGGGCACCTGTAGGATTCCAAGTAAGTTAAATTCGATTCTACTGCATGAAAGGTGGCAAGAAGTGCTTCGGAGGTGATGGGAACCGAGATAATAGGTGAGCCTTCCTGTCTGCTAACACATTAGGTTTCTATTCAAATAGGAAAGTAACATGGTAGAGCTGGTTTTAAAAATGAGACATGAGGCGTGGATTAGAGGTGGTGGAACAAATGCCCAAAATACCAGTTGGGAGGCTAGGGAAGCAATCTAGGCAGGAAATAATGAATTCCTAGTGGGAGTAGGAAAAAACAAGGGTTTTGATTCAGAGATGCAAAGGAGGGAGAATGGATGTAGGGAGGGGCTAAAGGTCACTCTCAGAGTTTTACTGGCTTTTGGAGGAGAGCAGGTTTCCTGGGAGGAGTTGAGATGTTCAATTCTTAGACAAGACAACTAGGGGAAGAACAGGTGGGTGTGTCCAGGAACCAAATACATGGCTTGTTGCATGGGAGGGAGACTTGTTTGATAATCACATCCCTCTTGCTTTATCTCAGGTAAACCTCCCATTAAGAGTATCTGATAGTTTCAGCTGATTCTAGTGTTTTCTGTGTCCCTTGAGCAGGGGTGACATCTTTCACTTCTCCTGGTATCTGTGACTGATTGGTACAGTCTGTGTGGGGTGCCAGGGTGGACTTATCTGGGATAAAGACTGCTGTGGTTGACTGGGGATGTCTGCTCTGGGCATGGACATGGGGACATGGTGATAAAAAGTGCCATGGTGCCATGCATGCCCCACTTCCTCAATCTTGAGTTTCATTCTGATCAGGTTCAGAATAAGAACAGTAATATTGTCAGTTTCTTCAAAGGGTACTACAGCCACCAGAAGCTGATTAAAACACCACATTAATAATGTGAAAATGTAAGATCCAAGTCATCAAATGCTTAAGCCCAAAGTGAAAGGACATTTGATTTCAGGAGCAGGAGACAGGCTGAAGCCTGTGGTATTTTTTATCCCTTGAAATATGGACCTGGGTTTCCCATGAAACCAAAGAGGGAGGGAAGCCTTAGGTTTCAAAAGTCATGGTGCATTAGGGAGGGCAGACTCTTTAGTTAAATAGAGCACTTCAATGTATTTCCTTTTTGTTCCAAGTGGACTCACCAGTAATAGAGCAAGAAGCAGAAGTTGGGCACAGTAACCGTGAGCTGCAGCCACCTCCAGTGAGGAATCACGTATGCCACCCCAGCAAGTACCAGGAGCCCAATCGTAAAGGCGACTTGGTAAAAAATCCCCACTGTTCTTCTATAGCTCAGCCCGACAAATTCTGTAACTGCAGAGAGAATCTGAATGGTCAAGTCAGTACAATAGTGGGTTGGCTATCCAACTAGAGGGAAACTGCAGAGCCAACCTTCAAACAGTAGTCCGAATTCTAGAATTTTCTATACAGCTCTTTGAAATGTTTAAAATGTGTTTTGGGGCCTATTTTGTTATAATTATTGCTATTGTGTTAATGTAAAATCTTATAATCTCACATTAGATGGGGTGAAAGGCCTGCCAACATGAGCAAAATGGTTAATTTATAGAATAATTTCTAGAACAAATGCAATCGTTTTTAAGATATATGCAGAATTTTGAACTAGAGTGATAAGGCAGTGACAATTTAAGACCTGAATACCTGAACCAAAAATTGAATTTAGATCATAGATGATTTTTATATAAATGAATATCTCAATATAACTTGTTCTCTTACTTGAGTTAAACATTTTCTTTTCAATTCTGCTTTGTTGTAAATGGCTTGGAAACGTAGCAATAGGACCTGTTTACAAGGACTGATTTTTAAATTTTCAGGAATTTTGCAAACTGGTTGTTAAACCCATTGGTATTTTAAAATCAGTCATGGTGGGAGTACTGGCAACTTAGAAGACACTATGAATCAGAGACTTTGTTTTCTAAGAGCCAGTTTATTGGCATACTGCAGCACATGGTGTAATGACCAGCTTTATCTCACCCATAACTACAGCATGACAGGTGTATGAAGTCTGTGGTACATGGGTTTAGGGGACCAGCATTTTTATATCACAAACATGCTAGGATTGAAATTCCAGATATTCTGTGAGCCAGAGAGTTTTGCTCAGATGTTGGGTAATCATGTAAAAAGACTTCAACTATTTATAAACCAAACAAATTGCCCTCTAAAAATATTCCTATAAATTACTGTTGTCAATTTTCCAAAAGTATTCAAAAATGGAGTTAGAATGTAATTGCTCAACAAAACTTTATACAGAGTGGTTGGGGTCCCAGATGAAGGCTTAGGGTGGGGAGGTACAAAGAGGTCTAGTACAAGTGCCCCTCAAAGACATTCAGAGGGACTGGAGAGGAAATTGATGGGAAGAGGCTGAAATTTAAATGTATACAATTAATTTCTACATATTATGTGTTCTAGAAACCAAATGATTGGTTGAGCAACTGCATATGTTCATTTTTTGTTGCCCAAATGCATATTAAAGACCTTCCATGAGAGGTACCTATAGTATTAAGCACTATCTCCTCTTCACCTCACAGAATTCCCCAAATTAACTTTACCAGGTAAAATTTTAAGCACATGTATTCTAGTTTTCTTGTGTATAATGGAAACTTTATTATTAGCAGTAGCGTCCAAGTGTCCATTTCCCTTTGAGTGGATGATACTTGAATATAGCTGATGGGAAAGTAATGATGGAGTTAATTCCCAAGATGTAACTATGATGGTAATTTTTCTTAGTATTACTTTAAAGGTGCTATGCTGCTAGAATTCAAATGTTCTCCTATATGCCTTGAAGCTTAGGCCTCACTCTGGCTACCACTGAGTAGGATGTAAATGATAATCCTGGCTGGCTGCGGAGCATGGACTGACCACAGGACTTGTATTTTCAGTTTCCTTGCGTATAAATTATGAATAATATGGTTTACTAGAATCAATTTACACAAAGTAATAGAGTCCCTTATACTCCTAACATGGCTCTCATCATTAAATTTTCTTTATATACAGGCTGGCAGGTTGGATTTTGTCTCTGTGTAACACCCCTATGTACAGAAAACAAAAATCCTTACAGTTATGTAGGAATTTGGAATGCATGATGTTTACCGTCAGTTATTTTATTTGTTTTCTTTATACGAAGAATGTAGAATGAGGTGATTGAAAAGATTTTACTTTTGATACAGGAAAAACCAGTCTCTGCACACTGTGTTAAAGCTGAGCCTGCTTTTCTGCAGTGACCCCCCACCTGACTCTATTTTAGCAGCAGTGCCTGCGTGTCCTCCCAACTGCAGTCGCAAGCATTCTTACTCAGGATGTAGCCTATCAGCCAGCCTGCCTTGCTGACCAGTCCTTGGATCAAACGAAAAGTTAACATCCATGTGTAGGTTGGGGAAAAGGCCATGAGGACCCCAGAGGCAGCATTTATGAGGATTGTGATCAAGAGGCAGAGCTTACGGCCAAACCTGCAGGGGGAGAAGCAGAGAGAGGGGAAGAGTGAGATGAGATCCATGAAGATCGCAGAAGTCAGCAGGAGTTTGGGAGCTCAGAGCCCTGGAGGCTGACTCTGAGCTATAGCAGGCCAGCGGGCGCCAGGTCACACTCGCCAACAGAACCCTGGAGGTCAGTTGGTTCCATGCAGCGTTTTCCACCAGCCCGCTGCACAGGGACCGAAGCACTGTGAGCCCATTCACCCCAGGGCTGGAGTTACCTGCTCAGCTCCGAACCATGGAGGGTGATGGGGGGAGTGAGTCTCCCAGGCCACCCAGTGCTCAGTGCCCCGGGGGCCTGTCTGCCCCTCACCCTGTGAGCTTGGGCCTTTGCTCTAACAGTCTCAACCAACTGTCCATCCAAGAGAGTTTTGGGTTTAGGAAGAACAGAATTCGAGTTCAACATAGTCCCCCATCCATTTTCAACACTGCCTTGGACTTGGCAGCATTTGCATGGCTTATGGGAAGGGTCTTTTGTGTGGTAATGTGGTCACTTCACATGGTCATGGCTACAGGAGTGTCCCTGCAGGATATTCCATATTTCATGTGAGGGACTCAGGGCTCATCAGCCTAGGGCCTTGTACAGTGGCTCCACGCACAGAGCGGAGGAAAATGTGGAAACCTGGGGTTAATCTTGGCCTTACCGCTTACCGTACGATGTTGCTGAGTTATTCAACCTTCCCCGGTTTCCTCATCTGGAGAAGACCTGCGTGACCCAGCTGGCAAGAAGACTGAGGTATCACACATGAAGAGCTGGACACTTCACCTTCCTTCTCCCCCTACCACCCACCTCCCTCTATTCCCTCTGGGTGCCAAGCTGGCTCTCAGAAAGCTGGTTGGGGTGCTGGACGTGTATTTTCACCTTTTCATCATATCTGGTTTTGTGCCAAAAGACACTCTAATCAGCTGGGAGTGGATATTTCCAAAATTCTGCATAGAAAACATTTTATTTGGTCTTTGTTTATCTGTTTCAAACTGAACAGTTCTTAGGGCTTATTGTCATTAGCAGTGCACATTCAGTGGTGGCTGAATGTTATCTGATTGCTTCTCTACCTTTAGACAACTATATTCTTGTGACCATTTCAATACTAACTGACCATTTAAGAATAATCCAGGATGTCATTAATAATTATTAGGGAATAATAATATTTTAAATCTGAAATTTAAAGATCAAGCAGTCACACTGGTAATTAATGTAAACTGCTTCATTTCTTAGAACTTGGTTTTTTTGATCATGTCATTTCTTAATTCTCAGTCAATGGATGCTATTGTAAATATATATGCCCTTGGCTGTTAATTCAAAACCTTCCAAAGTCACATCTCAACACAGTGGTTTAGCCTTTCTTCCCACATCTACCCAAACTCTTTTCTTTACCCTCAAAGAGTTTATGAACATTTGCTCAGGTGATAATTCTTTAACTTCCAAAGTTGACTCATGTATACCAGAAACAATCACAGTCATGCTCCTGTAGATGGACCAAATCCTGTGGCTGGTAAGAGGGAATATTCATCATTTAAAACTCAGAGCATAAAAACCTTCAGAATATCAAATCAACAATGCAGAAAAACTTTGCAGGGAGACATGTTCCAAAGAAGAACATGATCTTATTGAGAAAATTACGCATGGCTGGAAGAGGTTTTGGAGATCTGAGATAGTGGTTTGAGACCCCCCCCCCACTCCCCACCAGCCCTCATCTTCCACTCCCCAACTCCTCGCAACAGAACCACTGAAGTGGTTACATGAAAAACAAAGGGAGAACCAGGAGGCGTGGACTCCAGGACTGCTGGCCTCTGTCTGTTAGTTGCTTGCTACTGAGAAGGCGGCCGCCCCGGGGCTGTCAGCTGGGAGTGGTTAGAAGTGCAGAGTCAGGCTCACTCCAGACCCCCTGGGTCAGAAGTCAGAATTCTAACAAGATCCCTGGGTGCTGGATGCACATTAACGTTTGGGAAGCACTGCTTTCATTCCACTCAGCCTGTTTCCTCATCTGCAAATTGGGGATAATAAAATCTTTAAAAGGCTGTTATGATCCCAAATGAAATATAACACACCAGGATGCCCAGTACAGTGCCTGGCACATAGTAGGTAATGGAGAACTCGTTTTGGGAGATTCCACATAGTCGAGTAAGTTTGACTCTGACTCACAGATTTGGGTTTGTTTTGACCCAGTTCCATCATGAAAAAGGCAGGAGGATGCTGACTCCCAGGAACTTATTATTAGTCTTTCAGGAAATTTGCAAGCAAATTAAAAAATTGTTGAACACAGTTGCTAAAAATTAAATTATATACTTATAATCAAGCAAATTATATTAAAAACAAGTGTCATAAGTATACAAAACACTGCTTCTTAATTATTTCACTGTTTGACCATCCATTATCTATGCTCATGGGGTTATTTACCTCTATCTGTTGTGTCTGTACAGTGGAAATAGTGTATTATTTCCACATATTTCCAGCCAACTCTCTGTTCAGTGACCTTACTTTGCTAGCTTGAAATGGACCACCGTGGGGGTATTTACACCAAGGAAATCAGCAAATGCTACAAATCTTTTTCCCTCAGAAAGTCATTCATTAAATATTTACAAGCATATCACTAAATATAGCACTTATAATTACTGATTATTAGAGTAAAAAGTCTGGAATTGGTGTGAGATTACTTATGTCACATGATCCTCAAAATCATTCTTTAAGAGGTTTGAATGATGAAACAAATTGGACATCTTATTAAAGGTTTATTTTCAAATTCTCTAACATAGGCCCTCCTTCACTCCCTCCTTTCCTTTCTTCCATTTGCAATGCTAACCTTCAGAAGGCTGACGTGCTGTAAGACTCAGTATTCTTATTTACAATCTTTCATAATGTCCTCCTTGTTTTCTTCTAAAAGGTACCCCAATCAGCTGTTGGGTCATATTTTTAAAACTTTCATAGATGACATATTCTATTTAATGTCAGCTTAATCTGTAGCATAAAATAGGTTTGCATGAGATTTTTGTTGCACTGTATAAAATCTCAAAACTGTTCCGATATAGGCGTTAAGTTCCTTTTTTTTTTTTTGTTTAACCCTATGGAGTTGTATTAGTGCACACCCTTAGATCACACACAAATACAACAGGAGAGGGGTCAACTGCCAACATAACTTCAGATTGTTTAAGAAAGGAAATAGAGGTACATACATAGATTATTGGGGAAGAATCATGAGTAATCAGCTTTACATAGGAGATTGCACCAATAGGAGCAGAAAATGAGGTCACCTAGGTAGGTGGATAATTGACTGAGGATTATGTCAGGAATGCACTATCAGTAGAGAATTAGACAAGGCTCTTACTGTCTGAGTGGGATGAGAATAATTAACTCATTTATTTAACTAGCTGTGAGACTTAGTCACCTATTTGCTCACTTCTTTCCCGTGAGCTGAGTGTTAATAACTTCACCGCACATGGAGGTGGGCAGTGGGAAGGGCGAGGAGAGAGGGGACTTTGGACCACCCCTTGCTAGTGTTGCTCCTGATTTAAGGCATCATCTCCAAACGACTGTCATAGGTTCTGTGGCAATAAAAATAACTCGAATGGCCTCCTCATTCCCTCACAAGCCTCCCAGAGACAAGCCTCCCAGAGAGCCTCCGAGAGACGGCTGAGCAGACAGCTCTGGAAGCAGTGTGGTGGATGGAGCTGCCTTGAGGCCGGCGTCTCACCTGCCACCCTCCCTCCCCACTCCTGCTGCCCAGTGGGCCAGGTGTGAAAATGCACATGACCCCCTGCCCCTAGGGATGGGGGCAGTGGATGTGGTGACATGTGGGTGTGATAGATTAAACCGTCATTGTTAATCTTTTAACACTTCTGCAACTTTCAATCCAGCCTGACAATATAGTTTAATCATAGAAAATATTCTATTTATATTTAATATTATACTCATAGTTTTGGGTTTATCATACCATAGATATAGTTGGGGAGGGCAATAAGCATACAGTGTATTTACTCTACCATTTATTTCAGGACTAAATATGCATATGTATGGTTTATAATAAATCATAAATATATTAAATTGATTATAATAGAATTTATATATTTATTGTATAGTTATATATCACCACTTCACTAGGTGACTGATGACTAAAGAGAATGATACTGTCTCAAATGTTAAGCACAGTGCCTGGCACATGGAAAACTCTCCATAAACAGTTGGCATTCTGAGTATTAAATAATTAGCCCTGACGGCCATATTATCTAAAGTGTTTATCAAATATAAAGCAAAATTTTCTGTTTTCCTTTTGAGGACTCCTAAAAACATCTACTGGGTCATTACCATTGTAAAGATGTGTGTTACAAGGAACTTTCAGCAAATCTGGGATTACAAAATGATGGATCAATAAAAGATACAGGGACAGCTGGATTTGTGTGAGTCCCATGAAGACATGGACCCACTGGAGAAGAGCATGTGCTATACGTTCCATGTGGAGGGGCGTTTCCAGATCTCGGTGTGGACGGACCCTGTTTCCCTTTCACCCAACTATACCCTAGGTTCCACGTCTATACCTATAACTGGCTCCAGGGGCCCAGCTCAGGAGTCCTGCAGTCTCATGGGCAGGGGAGGGACAGTGTTGGGGAGAGTATGCTGGGCTCTGGGTATGTGAGAGGCAAGCAGAGGACGGGAGAGGGCCCGAGACCCCCAAGGCTCACGACCAGCAGGCCAGAGAATGAATGAACTGGGAATTACAAAGGGATCAACCCATCGAGTTCTCTCCCTCCCCTAACCCCTAAGCTTCTGGGTAACTCACAAGAAAAAACGGCTGCCTAATGTTGAAACATCCCACTAGGACTCAGATTTAGAAAACAAAGACGTTGGTCATGCTTATCAAAGCAGCAGAAGAAATCTAAGACTGTTTAGACAACTGACATTAAGGCCATAAAACTGTGGTCTGGGTGCTCTGGGAAAGGATGATACTGAAGCAGAGGTGGTAAGACCAGGCGCTTCCAGAACCTGTGGGATTGTTTAAATCCCCCACATTTGTACAGCACCTACCTGTCTGCTATGTAGCCGATAGACACAGAACCAATAAAAAACCCAGCATTCACAGCCGACTGAAACAGGTCCAGCATCCAGGAGTTGGCACACACTAGGTTAAACTGCCGCGAGGTGAGAGATGTCCCAAGTTAGGGGAGAAAGAAAACAAAATCCCGTAAGACACAGCACAGCCCGGGGAACTCATTCAATCTGCCTTGCGTTGAACCAGTGTGGCCGAATGGCAATAAACCCATTGCTTTCCTGTTTCTATTAATTTTCTTTATGCAAGAAGATTTGTCCTGCACTCTATTTAGCATTCCATCTGGTAGTACGTCATTAGGCTAAACTCTGTGATTGGTTAAATCAGCTGAAGTTGGGTCGTACTCCATTTATGCACAAATCCATTTGCCCTTTCTAATTTCGATACACGGAGGCAAACCGGTGTGTGAAGAGGATACAAACGTTGCCCTGGGGGACTTTCTCTTCACTGTCTCTCTAGGAGCAGGGGAATTAGCAGTCAGGAGCGCCTTGCTAAAGGCTGTTACATTTGCTCTCATTTGGAACAAGAGGCTGTGTTGGAGGAGGAACAGGTGCTGGCCTGGAAGTCAGGAGATCCAGTTGCCTCAGGCAAGTTGTTCCTGTCTGCTCTGCCCAGTTTCCTCATCTCTGTGTGAAGGGAGGAGATGAGCCACTGTAAAGCCTCTTAAAGTTGTACAGTGCTAAAACTGTGAACCTCCACACTTCAGGTAATGAGACTACTTCAGATCCTCAAAAAAAAAAAAAGGCCCCTCTACATCCATGTCTGTATCACACAGAGTATCTTCACATCACCCCGGCAGTTCTGGACACTAAGGGGGGCAATTGGTTCTTTATTTGCAGAAGTGTTGCATCGCCCCATTTTGCTTTGCCTCCCATTAGAACAAACCTCCATTTAAAAAAATTTCCTCTGTATTTATTGAAATGAACCTTCACAATTAGATGTAACTGCTGACTGAAGATTTTAATACAATCATAGCACTATCACATAAGCTCCAACCCCAGAAGGTTTTATGTGGACACTTTGAGCAGATCAAGAGAATAAAACAGCCCTCAGGAGGAAAGCACACGCTTTCACAGCAAGGCTCCCTTCAGCTCAGGTCCGAGGGTTTTCGGGTGACCATTGGTATGCTGGCAGAATAGAAGAGGAGGTAAGGCTTCCAGGAAAAGAGGAGGCTTGACGATTTTCCCTTTCCTGAAATTATTTCCAGAAATTCTGATAGGCATTTGCTTGTTTCTACCTCTGAGACTTGCATTAGGGCCAGAATTCCATGAAGTCTTAACTAATACATTCATCTCCAGACAAATAAGAGGCTGCACGTTTGCCTGGGAAACTAGACCTTTATAAGATGCTCTGGGTCCAAAGAGCCCAAGAACCTGGCCCTGCAGGCTTCTCCCTTAGGAAAAGTTGTGCGCTTGGCTTTGCCCTGAGCGCGGCCCCGCTGGCACTCACCTCGGTCACGATGGAGGAGCCGGGCGCGTCGTACACCCAGCCGTGCGCGCAGGGGCCCAGCGGCAGGTGGCTCCTGTTGGCGGCCAGGCCGGCCAGCGGGTCCCGGCAGCCGAGGGCGCTCTGGTTCCAGTCCACCTCGTAGCGGCGGCACTGGCGGGGGAAGGCCTCGCCCGCCGGCCCCGCGCCCGGCACCGTGTAGTTCAGCTCCTCCGCCAGGCTCCAGCCGCAGCGCCGGCCCAGCTCGGTCACGCCGGGGTTCAGGCAGCGGTGGTCCGGGGTGAAGCCCAGGAAGACGATGCCCACGTAGATGGGAGCGAAGGCGGCTGAGAGCAGAGCGAGGAGGAAAAACATTTGTTTCTGGAAAAAGTTAAATTCCCCTACATGCTCTAGGATGTCATCCACCGTGGGCATTATTCCCAGAGGCAGGGGAAGGCCTGATGCTTCTCCCAGGGCTGCTACAGACGTCCTCGGGAGGCTGTGGCCAGCTCAGCACAACTCTTGATCAAAAGTCAAAGGGTGAGAGGGAGTTTAGTTTAGCAAGCGACCAGCCTTTTGTCTTTTACTTGGTCAGGCTGACCTGCAGGCGTGCGCTTGTCCAGCGGCCCAGTGTCCTGCTGGTCTCCTGAGAGGCTCCGAGCAAGCAACAGGGCGAGATGCTGTGTTTACTGTAACATCGCTCTCCAGGGTCTGTCCCTGCCTCATACCAGCACCACAAACAATCCTGCCTCCGTACCACCTGGGGAGAAATCTGAGCGCACTCACATATCACAGAGCGTTAATCTTTCCCTAGTAAACTAAGTGTCCAGGAAATTAATATATTCATATCTCACCCGCATAAACAACCTTTTCTCTCAGGTGCTTTAGAGAGCGCACGTGCATTTGGCTTCACTCCCTCTGTGTTCTGTGAATCATGGTCTTGGGTCAGAGTTCATGTCTGGATTCGCAGCGGTTTGCAAAGCCTGCCTCTAGGCTCAATCTACAAACAAGTGCACTCAGGAGACATGCTGTGGCTGTTTGTTTTTTCCTGGCTTTTATAATTCTGCTTTTTAAAGATGCCAATATTGGCATGCTTCTTTCAACCCTAACATATCTTTTCCTTGACCCATAATGTAAGGAAAGAATAAATGTTCACCATACTTACAGGTCAAGTGTAAATGGCAGGCAGGATTGTTTTCATTCTGCTTGTTTTTTCCTAGATATTTCTGCCTCTTTGGAATAGTTTTGGGTGTACCCCAGCACAAGAGAAACAGGCAATTCGTCTTTCCTGGTGGACAAACGATCCTTATGGGGGTGGGAAGCTACCACGTGGAGAAAGTGGCCTGTTGATCCAACGGCATATCAAAACACCAGAAATTTAATCCAGTTTTCTTTTCTCTTTTTTTTGTTGAACAGGCAATGGGTATAATAGCATGGGTCTGAAAGCAGTGACTCGTAGGAGTCCTGCTCCCTACAGCAGTGCAAGTTGCTTGTTATGAAAGCAAGAAGCAGATTCCTCTTGGGACCCCCCATCAACCTCTGTTGCACCTTGGTGTGGCTCACAGAGGCATTCTGCTCAGAGATGTCAGGTTGGGAGGACCTTGGCCACCGCTGGTCCCACTGCCATTGGCTAAGTAAATGGGTTCAGACTTTATGGAGCCAAGAGTTCAGGGGAGTGAATCTGCACAAAAATTACAGTTACAAAGCTCATCCATGCAATTATACCCACTGACTATTCAGTAGGAAAAAACAAAACAAAGAAGACCTAGATTAAATCTCTGGTTGTACCAAGGCTCTGCAAGGCCAGTGGTAGGCTGTGGTGAAGAGGAAACTCAACTTCCAAGGTAATGAACTGTCACGAGATACCAGGTGCCTGGACAGCTGCAACTCATTCTGAGCCACTGGATAACAGGATGTGTTCTAAGGAGAGGTGAGGCTGTGGCTGGTGTGACCATGAGTCTGAAGATGCATTCCAGTGCTTTGCTTAGAATCTGCAGATGAAGAGGTATTTTTCAATTAAAAATGAAAAACCACTAATAAAAAAAGGGCAGATAAATAATGCCAACCAGTGAAAAGATAAGGCAACGTCAAGCAAGAAAAATATACCTTTAATTTCTGCTTCTATGAAAAATGGATTAGATGTACTTTTCCTTATTCTTCCTCCTGAATACAATGAAAAACCTGGGCCACTATACATGAAACGATCATAGGAAGAAGGAACATTGAAGAGAAAGCAGACTAGGTAGGGACCGCTGGGCCCAAAGACATGGTGGCAAGTTTTCTTCCTGGGTTTTCTTTCCCCTTCACATAACCCAGACTGGGTGCTGGAGAAGCCAGCAAGCCAGAAATACCAGTGGGCATGGATGTCAAAACCCCAACAAAAGGTTGCTCTCTCTAGCATTCCAGGAATAGGTTGGAACTTTTCAGTGACCCTGTGGATATCTCATTTCTCTTCTCTCTGGAATTTTGGGTCTTTTTATTATCCCTAAATCATCATTTTCTCTTAAAGTAATCTTAAAGAAATGCCAGAAGGCAAGGAAAAGAAAAAAGTCATCTAAATTGGTAAGGAAGGAGGAAAATTGTCACTATTTGCAGATGACATGATACTATATATAGAATCCCTAGAGACTCCACCAAAAATCTAGTAGAAATAAATTCAGTAAATTCTCAGGATACTAAATCAATACACAGAAATATGTTGTGTTTCTATATACAAGTAATAAACTAAAAGAAAGAGAAATTAAGAAATCAATCTTATTTATAATTGCATCAAAAGGAATAAAATAACTAGGAATAAATTTAACTAAGGAGATGAAAGACCTGTATTTTGAAAACTGTAAGACATTGATGAAAGAAACTGAAAAAGACACAATTAAATGCAAAGCTATTCAATGTTCATGGAAAGGAAAAATTAATATTCTTAAAATGGCCATACTGCCTAAAGCAATCTATAGATTCAGTGCAATCCCTATCAAAATACCTGTCATTTTTCACTGAAATAGAGCAAATAATCCTAAAATGTGCATAACCACAAACAAAAATCCTGAATACCCTAAGCAGCTGAGGGGATCATCTCCCTGATTTCAAACTATATTATAAAGCCACAGTAATCAAAATAAGAACAGATACATTGACCAAAGGAACAGAATAGAGAGCCCAGAAATAAACTCAAACCTGTATGGTCAATAATATATGACAAAGGAGGCTATAATGTACAACAGGGGAAAAGACAGTCTCTTTAATGAGTGGTTTCTGGAAAGCTAGACAGTTACATGCAAAAGAATGAAACTGAATCACCGTCTTAAACCATACACAAAAATAAACTCAAAATGGATTAAAGACCTCAATATAAGACATGAAACTATAAAACTCCTAGAAGAAAGTACAGGCAGTAAACTCTTGAACATCAGCATTAGTTTTTTCTGGATATGTTTCTCCAGGCAAAAGCAAAAATAAGTAAATGGGACCATATCAAATTAAAAACCTTCACAGCAAAGGAAATCATCAACAAAATGAAAAATCAACCTCTTAGTTAGTAGAAGGAAGGACATAACACAGATCAGAGAAGAAATAAATAAAATAGAGAAGAATAAAACAATAGAAAAAAATCAATGCTACTAAGAGCTGGTTCTGAGAGAAGATAAAACAGATAAACCCCTAGCCAGACTTATCAAGAAAAAAAGAGAACACAAATTAAAAAAATCAGAAATGAAAAAGGAATAGTTACAATTGACACCACAGAAACATAAATAATTATTAGAGAATTCCATGAAAAATTATGTGCCAACAAATTGGACAACCTAGAAGAAAAGAACAAATTCCTAGAAAAGCACAACCTTCCAGGACTGACCCAGAAAGAAGCAGAAAATCTGAACAGACCAATTACCAGTAATGAAATTGAATTGGTAATCAAGAAACTCCGACAAACAAAAGTCCAGGACTAGATGGCTTCACAGCTGAATTCTACCCAACATTTAAAGAAGAGCTAATACCCATCCTCCTTAAAGTATTCCAAAAAGTAGAAGAGGAGGGAATACTTCCAAACTCATTCAATGAGGCCAGCATCATTCTAATACAAAAGCCAGAAAAAGACACTACAAAAAAAAGAGAGAAAATTATAGACCAATATCCCTGATGAACACAGATGCAAAAATCCTCAACAAGGTATTAGCAAACAAAATTCAAAAACACATCAAAAGGATCATCCATCATGATCAAGTGGGATTTATCTCAGGGATGCAAGGATGGTATAATATTCATAAAGCAATCAGTACCAATCATCATATTAACAAAAACCTTATGATCATCTCAATAAGTGATGAAAAACATTTGACAAAATTCAACACCCATTCATGACAAAAACTCTCAACAAAATAGGTGTAGATGGTATGTACCTCAACATAATAAAGGCCATATATGACAAACCTACAGCTAACATCATACTCAATGGCAAAAAGCTAAAAGTTTTTCCTCTAAGATCAGGAACAAGACAAGGATGTCCACTTTCACCACTTTTGTTCAAAATAATACTGGAAGTCCTAGCCATGGCAATCAGACAAAACAGAGAGATAAAAACACCCAAATTGGTAAGGAAGAAGTAAAATTGTCACTATTTGCAGGTGACATGATACTATATATATAGAAAACCCTAAAGACTCCACCAAAAACTTTTAGAACTGATAATTGGATTCAGCAAAGTTGCAGTATACAAAATTAATGCACAGAAATCTGTTGTATTCCTATATACTAACAATGAATTAGTAGAAAGAGAAACCAGGGAAACAATTCCATTTATAATTGCATAAAAAAGAGTAAAATACCTAGGAATAAACCTAACCAAGGATGTGAAAGACCTGTGCTCTGAAAACTATAAGACACTCATGAGAGAAATTAAAGACACAAGTAAATGGAAATCTATCCCATGCTCATGGATAGGAAGAATTAATATTGTTAAAATGGCCATCCTGTCCAAAGCAATTTACAGATTTGGTGCAATCTCTATTGAAATACCAATGGCATTTTTCAATTAACTAGAGCAAATAATCCTAAAATTCGTATAAAACTACAAAAGACACCAAATAGCTCAAACAATCCTGATCCTGAAAACGAACAACAAAGCTGGGGGTATTAAAGTCTTTGACTTAAAGCTATATTACAAAGCTACAGTAATCAAAACAGTATGGTACTGGCACAAGAATAGACCCACAAATCAGTGGAACAGAATGGAGAGCCCAGATATAAACCCATGCATATATAGTCAATTAACATATGATAAAGGTGCCATGGATATACAATGGGGAAAAGACAGTCTGTTCAATAACTGATGTTGGGGAAATTGGACAGCTACATGCAAGAGCATGAAACTGGATTACGGTTTAACTCCATACATAAAAGTAAACTCAAAATGGATCACAGATCTAAATGAAAGATATGTAACCATAGAACTCTTAGAAGAAAACATGGGCAAAAATCTCTTGAACATAAGAATTAGCAATTTTTTTCTGGACACATCTCCCTTGACAAGGGAAACAAAATAAAAAATAAGTGGGACTACACCCAAGTAAAAAGCTGTACAGCAAAGGACACTATCAGCTGAACAAAAATATTAGGAGAATATATTCATAAATGATTTAACTGATAGGGGGTTAACATCTAAAATACATAAAGAAGTCACATGACTCAACACCAAAAAAAAAAAATTAAAAAAATAGGTGGAGGACCTGAACAGACTTTTCCAAAGAAGAAATACAGATGACAAGCAGGCACATGAAAAGATGCTCCACTACTAATTATCAGGGAAATGTGAATCAAAACCACAGTGGTTAAAATGGCCACTATCCAAAAGACAAGACGTAACCAGTGTTGGCAAGGAAGCAGAGAAGAGGGAACCCTCCTACCCTGTTGGTGGGAATGTAAATTGGTGCAGCCACTGTGAAAAGCAGTATGGAAGTTTCTCAAAAAACTAAAAAATGGGTATATCTTATCACCCAGTAATTCCACTTCTAGGAATTTACCCAAGGAAAACAAAATCCTTGATTCAAAAAGATACATGCACTCCTATGTTTATTGCCATGTTATTTACAATAGGCAAGATATGGAAGCAACCAAAGTGTCCATCAATAAATGAGTGGATAATATACACAATGGAATATTATTCAGCCATAAAAAAGAAAGAAATCTGGCATTTGAACACTATGGATGGACCCATAGGGTATTATGCTAAGAGAAATAAGCCAGGTAGAGAAAGACAAATGCCATATGATTTCACTTATTTTTGGAATCTAAAAATATAATGAACAAAATAGTTGTAGACTCAGAGGCACTGAGAAGTGACTGGTGGTTACTGTGGGGGAGGGGTTGGAGTAGGTGAGTAAGGAGTGTGAGGGGGCTGAAGAGGCACAAAAATTCTCAATTATGATATAAGTTGGTCATGGGGATGGTAGTACTGCATGGAGAATATAGCCAATGATTCTGTAACATCTGTTGACAGATAGTAACTACACTAGTAGGGGTGAGGATTTAATAATGTAACTATTGAACCACTGTGGTATGTATTTGAAACCAATATAAGATTGTATATCAATGATACTCCAATAAAAAAGAACATGAGGGTACCTAACTTTGGGTCCTTTGCAGAAACTGAAATTAGAAGATTCACTGGTATATTTACAAACATCTGCACCCTGGGTTTGAGTCACTAACACAGGCGATTTCAAGACACTAGCTAGACCTTCATGCAGGGAGAAGAGAGTACCAGGTGAGAGGCAAGAGGAAAGACATTTGTCAAGAGAGGTGATGTTGAAATTCACGTTGAATCATCTATAGGCACTGAGGAGATAAGGAGAAGGTGAGACCTCAGATTGCTTACAGCCATAGGATTGCACAGTCACCCAACACTTTCCTGTCGATCCCAGGGGCAGAGCCCCACAGTATGGCTGCCACAACATCCCTTCCCATGGGGGACAGACTCTTCTCTACAGCCACACAGGCCATGAGCAACTGGGGGGAGGAAACACAGAGGGGAGGGAGCTTAGTGAAGGAGCTGATTCGATGCCTGTGATGTGAGTCTGGTCCCTGGTGCAGGCACGGCTTCATTTGTCGGGGGTGCTTACATATGCAGAATTGTGATAAGAGGCTAATCGGATCCAGTGCCCAGCAATCATTTAATCCATATAATCAAATGATTTGTGTAATTCATGTCAGAAGTATTTCTCAATCTTTTATCAGGTTCTTTTGTAATGGAAATAAATACTGCCCCCGGGATGCTGTCTTCTGGCAGCATGGAGCAAGGCCCGCTGTGTCTGGACTAATTCTCTCAGCTCTGGCTGCTGAAGACCGGGCAGTTAGAAACTTGGAATTCTACCAATGACCAGCTGGGCAGCTGGTCCCCGGAGGGTGGCAGGGCAGAAGCAGGTGGTCCGTCAGCAGGGGGAGGGGTCTTGAGGTCCTAAGGTACTGATCTATACAGGATGGTGTCAGTGATAGGTCTTTGATACAGTGAAAAGGCACCATGTGGCCTTGGGGTGGCCAGAGTTGTCCCTTAGGTAAGT
This sequence comes from Manis javanica, assembly GCF_040802235.1. Lineage (NCBI taxonomy): Eukaryota > Metazoa > Chordata > Mammalia > Pholidota > Manidae > Manis > Manis javanica. The sequence goes on from NC_133168.1 coordinate 74,076,045, forward strand.
TGGAGCCATCTGGAGACAGGGATGGTTGGAAACAGACGGCCTGACAGTGATCTGTGTCGCGTGCTCTCACGGGCTCACAGGGATAAAGGAGCAGACCAGGGGGAGCCCAGAAGGGGACCACACAACATGGACTGTGGTCCAGCCTTGCCCTAGAGCATCTGTGTCACCTGGGCAGGCTCCTGCTTGTACACTGGCCACTGTGCCAAGTCAGAGAGCTGATGAGAGGAGCACAGGACTGCCCAGCCCAGTGGCTCACAGCAGCTAGGGGTCATCAGGGGCATCCACTCCTGCCCTCTCCCTCCCCTCCTTCCTCCCTGCCCCTACCCTGTCATTCACTTGCTGTGGTCCTCTGTACTTTCCACATCACGGCCAGGTGGCCTGTTATAGGGCCTGGTGGCCAGGCACGGCAGCAAGAGGTCTGTGCTGACCCGGAATCATGGCTTCACAGAGCCTCCGGGTGGAAGGGGCCTCAGAGGACATCAGGACAGCCTGTCTGATGCCTACATTCCTCAAGTGGTTACACACACATGCTTCCTGTGTCATGTGAGCCCACTCCACAGTAGGACATTAATGGCTGCTGGGAAGACCTTCCTCATATTGCAGCAAGATTTGTCTTCCAGAATCTTGCATTTGCGCGCTACTCTCCCTTTGGGGGTCAGATAGCTTAAAGACTAAACCTTTCCTGCAGAACTTCAGATATTTGAAGATGGTTTTGACCTCAGATAATTCTCCTTCCAGTGGAAACACCCAGCTCCCCAGAGCAGTTGCCTGATCCTCCTCACCACCCGCAGGGCACCCTGGTAGGGCCGCCCAGGGTGTGCTGGGCCAGCGGCTGCCCTCCCGGGCCGAGGCGGGGCCGACACCAGCAGAGGGGGCAGCTCCGTGGCCCTCCCACCACGGGACAGGGCTCCCTCGTCCAATAAATCTCTTCTGTGATTTAACTTTATTGGTTCTGTTTTTCCTACAAAAGGGTGGTTCTGTGCTCATTTCCTTTAGGCCTCGCAATTAGGATTAGACTGGCATGAGCTCAGGAGGCCGTCTCTGGGGTGGGGGAGGCCGGGGGTTCGCTGTGGCTCTGAGTGGCCTACTTCTGGGGACCCATCTTGCCGCTCTTCTGGTTGGGTGTCCACGCCCAGGCTGCGGGGGTCTCAGAAGGCGCCCTTCCCTTCCAGATCCAGGACACGAGCCTGCCGCCATCCACAGGGGCAGCCCGGCAGACTCCACGGGCTTAATTTGAAGAGCGGCAGGGAAACCATATTTTAAAAGACCCCAGCAGTTTATTACTAAGCTTCCTTTTTCCATGGGCCACACTTGTCTTTAAAAACAATAATTTCTCATGTAAAATTAGTCCCGGAGTATCGGGTTGGCTTGGGCTCCCAAGGCACCGTGAGCAGCACAGGTGTGCAGGCCTTCCGTGTGCAGAGCTCTTTGACCCGGCAGCTCGGGACCTGCACACACTTGTGTTTGCCAAAGCAAATGCCTTCCTAATACCCAAACACAATCAGAGCTTCGGTGGGCACTTAGCCGCTCCGAAACCCAGGAGGTGGGTCCACTCGACTGCTTCTTTCTTCGAGGAAGGAATGAAGCCAATTGGGATAGAAGCGCTTGCCCTTTAAATGTTACACAGAGCACTCTCCGAGAATGAGAAAAGAAGAATCTGGAAGATTTTTGTTTCCATAATCCTTAGCTTTTATTTTTTAAAGCCTGCATGAGTGACCAATTTCCTCCTTGACCACGTTACTATGTCTTAAGGATGTTTACCCTGAGCACAAGGATAACAACACCTGTAATGCTCTTACCTGCTTGCGCTGTGGGGATTTGAACACAGGTGTGTGTGCCAGAGTCCAAGGGCCTACATAATGCTCATGTCATGGCAATTAATCCCAAGCTGATTTTTAAAAAAACCAAAGCAGGTGTCAGAAACACATCTTTTAATTCATAGCAAAGCCATAAACTTAGAATGAGGAAGGGGATGAACCAAATCTCTAGGGATTCTTTTCACATCATAATTTAGGAATTTAGTGATTTGCCAGTGGCAAATCTAGTCTTTTATTGTCACACACAGAGAGCCTCAGAATGCTTATTATGCTATAGATCTATCATCGTCGCATAAATATATGTAAATGATTCCTTGTTTCTCCCAATCTTTCATTATAACTAGGAGGAGCCAAGCTGTTTTGTGTGAGGTGTATGGTCCCTGGATCCTACGTCCTCTTCATTTCCTTGGATTACCACCCTCGTTAAGTCAGAGAAAGAAGTCATCAAGTTTATCACTGACATAAGAAATCCCTCCAGAAATTCTTCATTTTCCTAAGAATGACAAATTCAAGGAGAAGATTGGGGAAGGACTTGTAGACTTCCGGTGGAAATGAGAGAGAATGATGAGATTAGAGTTTTGTTTATACTTGAGAACTCCTCGGGATCAAGTCTCAGAGTTTCGGTTTCTTGATTCAGGAATATAAAGACCAGGCAGCGTCAGGTCACAGTTTTCATAGGATTGGAAGCAAATTAGGGGAGCAACAAGCCATACTCATTTATGCAGAAGGAACAGGAAAGGAACACAATGTGAAGAAAATAGTGTATAACTGAAAATAATATTTTTTACCTCTTCATATTAATTCTAGAAGGTGAAATAATTCATTATTTTAGAGGAAAGAATGAATTGGTGGTGAAAACTACAATTAGCAAGTGTGGATGTGAACAAAACCCTCCATGAGAAGAAGGAAGTGCTATTCAGAGCTGCTGTAGCAAGGGCTCAGCCCCCATCACTTCCTTCTGGCAGAGACCCCAAGGCAGACAGAGGGGTGGGCTTCCTAGTGAGGACACGAATGGCTTCAGGTTGTCCCCCGAAAGTTGGAGGCGGCCAGCTAGAAGAGGGGCATCCATGTGACTGGCTAGGGGTGCATATTTAGCCTTCTCTGGTTGGGCCAGAATGGGAGGCAAGGACAAAAATTAGGGAAGTTGTCAATTACTAATTAAGTCCTGACTATTATGGTTTAATTGCTAGAGGCTTTTTGGCTTCCTGGACTGACTGTGTATTCAGAGTTCTGTCTTTAATCTTGTCTGGAAATTGTCTGTCTGTATGTTGCATATCTCAGAAGCTACTCATTTGCTAAAATAAACTTCAGCTACTCTATGCAAAGAAACTGAGCCAGTATTAGTTGGGAAGGCAGAACAATGTGCCCAAAGCAGTCATAGATAGTAATATGTGGTATACTATTTGGGGCTGTGGTCCTGAGGTCCCATCAGGAAAATTCAGAGCTCTGAGCAAAGAGAATTTGCATGGAGGAAACTTTCCCCTAGACTTCAAGTCTCTGAAGTTGTAATAATGCAATCAGCAATCACATTTACCCATTTAATCTGAGAAAATCAGCTCCACTGTATATGGGGAAAAAAGTCTGGTAGGGGGTTTTGTTCCAGAAAATTCTCTACCCATTTTCCCTTCAAATGTTATTTCTGCTCCATTTTCTCAACTGGAGTCTTTTCAAAAATAAGTTGGAGCTTTCCATTCTTTCCTCCATTTCTTTTAACTTTTTGACTATTTTATCCATCTCTCTATTTTTCTGGGTTGAAATCTATGTTATATTCTCAGATATATTTTCAACTCACTAGTTTCCTCTTCTGCTGTGTTTAGCCTACAGTGTAACTTGTGTATAGCATTTGATTCCAATGGCTGAATTTCTATTTGGCACCTTTCCAATCTCCTTGTTCTTTTTTAACATAATTGTGTTCTCTTGCATTACACATTCAACTACTTCCTTTATATATTCAAGGCTTTTAAGTATACTTAGTTTAAAATATTTTCAGATTCCCTTGTTTATGTGTGTCTGGGGATGAATTATCTCAACCCTTAGTTTTATTTTGGGAACTCAGTCTCAGCTGCTCATCACATCCAGGGCTTGAATCCATGACTTCTGTTTTTCCTTGGGTATTAAACCCCAGCGCCAAGGGCTTCATTGGCACTCCATGGGCTCAACTCATATTGAAACTCAAGAGCCACCTCTCTGATTTCAAAGTCCTTCTATGACTCCAGCACCTCGGGATATCCTTTCCTAGCTTTTGAGCTTGACTCTCTGGTCAGCAGTGATTCTCTCCAACATTTCTCTGCAAGGAGAAGTGGGATTGCTAACTATGCCACACTGAACAGTGTCAACAGACACGTTTGATGTGCTTGTTGTGTAGCTGTGGTAGCTAGGAGCTGAAGATGAGAAATAAACCAAGCACAGGCATTCTGCTCAGGAAACGTAGATTCCAGAGGGCCAGCCAAACAAAACATTTATAGTAAAATACAAGCAGTCTAGTGTGGCAAGAATCATGGGGGTGGAATGGAAGCACCAAAGAGGAGGCATCTGACTCCGGCGTTGGGCGGAGAAGAGGCGTCAGCAGAGAAAAGGCATATTCTTCTAAACAAAGCCTTCTGTTGGAAAAGATGAATATGAAAGGGAATTTTGTGGGGAAAACGTGTTAGCTTTATTTTATTTTCAAAATCTGTGTGTGGGCCCAGAAACACTCACCTCCCTGGTTCTCACTGTCTAGGACTTTCACAAGCTTTGTGTTTCTTTCAGTGCCAAATCTGTTCTTCGATGAATCATTTCTTCAGCAAGCACCGTCAAGCAACTGTTAAGGTAGCTTCCTAAAAGATTATTTTATTGCCAAAGTATGGATTTTACCCTGGAAGACTGAATTACTAACCGTCATTGTAAATATTTACTAGGAGGCTGTTCTCAATGACCGAGGAAGAATCAATCTGTTGTTGTTTCTAAACATTAAAAAAGTGCTTATTATCTACACATTTTTGGTAAATATATGGAAATTATCATTTGTATTGAAGATAAATAATTTGAGACAATTTAAAAATAAGGGATCTGGAATGGAAGAAACATATTTAACTATCTAGAGAACCACAGGATGTTTGCCCTGGACATTACCTTGTTGAAAATTGAGTTCCATCTGGTTGAAACCAGGGCTTCTGGTCTTAGCATGCAGGATCTTTTACCATCATCCCACCCGAATTCATGACAAAATACCTCAGACGTTGCTAAATGCCCCCAGATGTGAATAGCTGATCCAAATCCTTTATTTCAGCGAGTGGGCCATGGAGGCCCAGAGAGCGTGAGCCATGTGCCTGAGAAGCTGCTGCTGGTTAGCAGCAGACCCTGGGAGAGCACCCTGGTCTGCTGCCCTCTTTTTTGGGGCCCAGAAACTGTGACAGTACCTCCTAGCTAATGTTAGTTAACCACGCAGTCCTATTTGCATCAAATCCCTGGGCTTAGACCCTCAGAATACTGTAACTTCTATTGAAAAACTCAGGCTTGGGCAGTTTGTACTATCTGAGTTGTCTCCAATTTACTTAAGAAGCAAGATTTTTGTGAAATCTCAATGATACTCACTGAGTTGATTCTAAGTAACCAAATCTTTCTGTCCAAGCTCACATTCTCTTTTTTAGAAAGTAGCTGTTTCTCTTCCATCTCCTTTACGTGTGAAAACACAAATGCCTTGAGTAGGTCCTGGAGGATTTCTGTATACTTGATCATTTTCCGTGGTACTGGTGATTGGGTAACCATATGCTTGCCGAACAGTAAATAAATCAGTACTCAGCTTTTGTTTATTTGATAATTTGGTGTAATATATCCAAATTTAAAGTTCACTTCATCAAAACATCCAGTTTTATCTGAGGTCTTTTCTTCTGGTAGATGTTCAGACACCAAAAAAAAAAAAAACCAGATAATTACACCTTGAAACCCTTATGGTCATGTGCCTCTTATTCTCTACATTAACAAATAAGTAAAGGAGACAGCAAAGGGTGAATGGGTCCAGGTTCCAGAATGTTCTTCCTTCAGGATTGTTCCCGGGTAAGCCAGCCCTTCCTGGTTATCCGAGGGCTTACTCACTCTCAGGTTGCTCAGGGTAACTTGGCAGGCCCGGCTTGGATTCTGACATGGCAGAGCTGTTGTCACTGAGTCCAGTGGCTTGTGGAAAGACCACCTGAGCCAGCAGATGGCCTGTGACACTCAAACCCAACTCTGATTTATGTCAGTGTGCCAGTGACAAAATTCATGATTCTCCTTCAGCCCTGCCCAGCGTGTGACTGACAGGGCAAATCCTCACTGACAGCCAGTGCCAGCAGCCACAGCAGGTGCTTCTTGCCCTTGTTGAAATGACCTGCAGCCCCGGGAGATAGCTCAGGAATTCTGCTGACGCCAGCCGGGGGCTCAGCACTCCTACCTGCTTACGCGATGACTCCGCCAGGTGGTAAGAGGAACTGTGTCCGTACTGAGAGCCATCCTCAGTGTGCCAGCTGATGAATTTTGTGCTGGCTTTGTGCAGAACCTAGAAATATCCATAGTCCAACAGAATTCTGGGGTTGGAAACAAAATCAATTCAGTGCTGCCTGGGTAGCTGGAGGTCCCATCTACCACCAAACTCTTTCCCCTGAATTACTACGTCTGCATTGTACCCAGAATTGTGCTGTGATTAATTCCAGGTGGGTAAGGCCTACCTGCTGGTCCCACTCATGCACAGCACAAGGTCCCATGTGGCAGCATAGGATGCCAGAAAGGGGCCTGACTGCGGTGAGTCTAAAGGTCTGGATTACACTCACGCTCTGACAATTTTTATAAGTTTGTGTAAATTGCTTAGTCACAGGAGGCTGCATTTTCTTGCTTGCAAGCTCACAGACCTGCAGGCTTCCTCTTAAGAATCTAACTAACAGTTAAAGTCACTCTATGTTTTCTGAAAATCCGGTCAGCTCACACAGCTGTAGGTTCCCCAAATTGCTATCAAGCTGCTTTATTTTATGGTCGAAGGAAGTGAGTCCCAGACAGCCTGCGTGTCTCAGCCACATGGGACTGTATCACCACATGCAACTGTGTAGGTTTACATTTAAATCAGTTAACATTAAATAAAATTAACAAGGAAATTGCTGTTCTTCTGGTGCACTTGCCACATTTCAAAGCTCAAAGCCACATTTCATGAAGCTCAGCACTGTGGTTCCTGTCCTGTACCCCAGAGCCTTGCCAGAGTTACATGCTAGACGTACAGATATAAAGCTCATAACTAAGGAGTCGTGTAGAAACATAAAAAATGCTTTGTTATATAAGCTTCATTGAGATTTTACAAGATTTAGAAAATGCAAGCATTTGGGCAAAATGATGTCTTTTCTGGGGACCCCTGAGTAGGGCCCCTGGCCTCTGATGTCTGTGAATGTGGAGTGAGGCCATGAGGCCCCGGCAGGTCACATGTGGATGCTCTGGCATTCTCCCTGCATATCTATCAGGATGATGTGTCTTGGCTTGGACAGCACCTGACCAGCTGTTCCCAAGGTCACCTAAACATCTATGGAATTGAGCAGCTGGTCTCCTCAGCCCTAGCAGAGGTGGTCCCAGAAGTCTACAGATGCTGTTCCATAGGACTGTGTACAGCCATTGAAGTATGGCTGCCCTGATAGTAGCAAATGGCCAAGTGATGGCTTTGAGCTTTGAAAGGTGGCAAGTGCATGGGAGGAAAGGCCATGTTAATTTAAAAAGTGTCATTAGGAAATATTCTTTTCAAATTTCTGAAGAGTTTGTGCAGAACTGCTTTATTTCTTTCTTAAATATTTGGTAGAATTCTTCAGTGAAGCTATCTGGACATGGAGTTTTCTTACTGAGAAGGTTTAATCTACCAACCAATTCCTTTAATACATAGAAATCTATTCAGGTTACATATTTCTTCTTAAGTGAATTTGGGTTTAACCTGTATGGCAAAAAATCTGTCCATTTCATCTTAGTTGTAGAATTATCATCCTTATCTTTGTTCCTTTGTATCTATTATGCTTTTTGCCCCTCCCCACACCTTTGCCCATTTTTTCAGATTTTTATCAGTGGTTTGTGCAATTTGAGTATGAAATGACTTAATGATTTTAAAATACTCCTTGTGCTCAGGATTAGATGGCTATCTTGGATCTGTGGTTTTATACTTCTCACCACATTTGGAAAAATTGCGTGATTATTCTTTGCAATTTTTTCTGTTGTTCCCTTTTCTATTCTTTAAAAACTCCAAATATATGTGTATTAGGTCATTAGAAGATGTCCCACAGATTACTGATGATCTTGTCATTTTTAAGTTTTTTTTTTCTTTGTATTTTATTTTGGTAGTGTCCATTGCTGTCTTCAAAGTCACTAATATTTTCTTCTGTAATGTCTAATCAGCTGTTAATCTCATTCAGTGTATTTTTTCATTTAGTAATTTGTAGTTTTCATCTCTAGAAGTTTGATTTGGGTCTGCTTAAGCTCTTGAACATCTAGAATGCAGTTATAGGGTTATAATAACTGTTTTATGATCTTGTCTGCTAATTCTAACATTTGATCAGTTCTCGGTTGGTTTTGACTGGTTGATTTTTCTCCTCATTATAGATGTTTCTTTGCCTGGTTGTGAATTTTATTTTGGTACTGAGTATTTTTGTATGTCTGTTCTTGAACTTTTTTGGTGTTGCTGTTAGTATATCTATTCTCATGCTTTGTTTGGGATGCAGTTAAGTTCCTTGGAAAAAGTTAGATCCTTTTGGGGCTTGCTTTTAAGAAGCTCTTTGGAACAGTGTAGCATTTAGTCTCAGGCTAGTTATTCCACGCTACCATTTAAAGACAACTTTGGGTACCCTACCCAGTAGCCATTTATTATGAGGCTTTCCCATCTTGCTGTGGGGACAGACACTTTTTCTGACTCTGTATAAGTACAAGGCACCCTTCCCTCTAATCCCTCTCATGACAGTTCTTTCCCCAGCCTCCGAGTTCCCTCGTTGCATGTGCCTATCAGTACTCTGCTGGATTACTGAGGGAAACCCTTTGCATATCTTGGGAATTCTCTGCATTCATCTGTCTCCTCTCTGGTACTTTATTCTGCAAGCTCTGGGTACCTTGGTCTACCATATTCTTAGTTCTGTTCATTCAGTAGGGCTCTGTTTCCCCCAGAGCCCACTGGACACCACCTGGATTCCTTGTCCCTGCACCATGGCCTGGAAACTCCCATGACAGCAAGCGGGGGTGATCACTGGGCTCGCCTAGTCTATTTTCTGTCTGTCAGGATTACTCTCCTTCGTCCCATATCCAGAGCCTTGAAAATTGCTGTCTGATGTATTTCATTTCATTGCTATGATGGTTTCAGGCAGGAGGGTAAATCTGGTCTCAACTACATCACCTTGTTCAAAAGCAGAAGATGCAAATGAATTAACTTTTATTTCCTTCTAAAAAACTTATATGTGTGTGGGTAGGATTTTACATTGCACATGTATTTAACAGCTATTTTCTGTAAGTAAAATTGGCCTAGTTTTATACTGGAACCAAACAAATGAATAATTATTGGGTTTTGTCTGCTAGGACTTTTCATACCTGCCAGGTCCTGAACAAGCTGGAGAATTCCTACCCTCACTTACCTGCCTATCACGGATGTGCATTCAGAGACTTCTTTTTCTATCAAGCAAATAACATTCCATTGTTCTTTTCTCCCATTAAGTATCCACTTGAAATCTGGTTCAGTTTTCTCCTTCAAATTTCAGGTTTTGGTTCACTGAGAATTTATGAACTGACTTCTCCTACAGGGACCATGACACAACACCAGTATAAAAAATCAAGTCTAAAGTAATACAACTTCTAAAAATATACTTACTATGATGAGTAAAGAATCACAGAAATGATTTAGATATTTTACATGCATGGAAATGTTTAGATATTTTATATAGATGTTCAGTAAGTAAATGGTTCATAAGTCAATGGTGGGATTTCCACACGAGGTGTCGTCAGGTCTCTGCTGCATAGGCACAGAGGTCTTGGAGGCAGAAATAGGAGCCGCCCAACACACCAACTCAGGAATAGCCTGTCCTCTGCCAGACGGGGGAGCAAGGCAAAGAAAGGTGGAAATTTGTGCCAATGATTTCGTTTCCCAAGCTTATTTTTGCTTTTTTTATTTTAAGGAATTTTATCTTACAAAGGTACTCAAAATTTAAATAAGCAGATTAAAAAATAATTTCTTTCATTGCTTTTATGTCTTGACACTCTCTTTACTGACAGGACATAAAGTGTTAACAATTATTATTATTATTGTGTTACTTTTCTATATATCATTATTTAATTCATATGGAATTTATTAGGCTTATAAGATAAAAAAACAATAGTATATTTTCCAAAATATCAAGAAATTTCCCTAGCACTATTACTTTAAAAATTACTCATTTCCATTGATATGTGATATTACTTTTATAAAATATGGACTTCTTATGTGTACGAAGATCTGTTTTGGGGTTCTCAGCTCGGTTCTGTTTGTTTTTCTGTTTTTTACCTCTCTACTGCTACTCTAAATTATAGAAAAGGTTTTCTGGAGGAAAGACTCATACTGTTCCCATTCACTCACTATTACTCAGTCTATCGTCCAGATAAACATTGTTACCTTTATCAAGTTAAAAAATATCATTAAAATATTCTCTGGGGTGAAATAGAACTTTTCAATTCTTTCAGGGGAAAAATGTGCCATTTTTACAATATTTTAACCTTCTCAAACATCCCATCCAGAAATATTTTATCCCACATTTTATGCAGCTCAATTATGTAAATATGTGTAAACACTATATGTTTACAGAGATATATGTATATTTCCTGAGCATTTTTATAAAATCTTTTCCAAGTTACTTGTTTTTGTTGTTATTGCTACTGTGACTGGGGACTTTAGACTTTATAACTAAGTTTTGCTGGTTGGTAGGAAAGATATTGATGTTTGTACATTTTTCATCAGACTATTTTAATGATTTCCTACAATTTTCAGTAGGTTTTGTATGGTGTGTTCTTTAATCACTAAGTAACTTGAAATTCTTACATTATCTTGACTTAGGATTCTATTTAATGAATACCATGAAGCTCTATGAAATGCTGAGTTGGAGAGGGGATTCACTAACTGCAAACTTCTAAAATAATATATTCACTGTATGATGTATTTTGCTACAAAATCCTAGAATTCCTTAGAGATGAGTAGAACTTTAGGTAGAACAAATCTAACTTTTTCATTTTCAGAGAGCCGAGAAACAATCTCTGATATGCAGCTATTATAATGTTAGATGCTGGGGGCGGTGGGGGAGAAAGAAACAATGTCCGCTTTATCATGAACAGTCATTGGAACTGCAACATATTCTAGTAATGTTAAACTTTTGTTAGCTGTAACTCTCCGTAAGTGATCTCAGCATAGCTTCCTTTGGTTTCAGAATGACACAATTAATTTCAGAGCAGAGGCAGAAATGAAGGTTTAACCAGCTCCTGCAAGCTGGTTTTCCAAGCCATTTTCTAAGTCGGCAGCGTGCCATGGGACATGCTGTTGCGCTGGTCATATCTCAGAGAGCATGTGCAATGGCCAACATAAACAACCTGGGATCCTGCAAATGGAAACCCACTGCTCTAGGGTCACTTGTGTCAGGGGGCTGGGGGTGGGATGTGCCTGGAACTCAGGGTAGGTCCACAGGAATAGACCCCGGTGGGAACTTGTATTGCTAAAATCACCAAAAACACTTTAAAGAGCTCTACAAGCACACAGCTTTTATTTGCCCTGAAGGACAGGCCATGATCCAAATCCCCTGCAGGGAGCCAGCTTTGCAAAGTGGTTGACTGGTGCCCAGAGATCAGAGACAGATAATACAGACCTTTTTCATCATTCGCCACCGGCCTGGAATGATCTTGCTCTCCTCACATCTTTGCTCCTGCTGTAGTTTGGAAACCCTCTGAGAGTGACTCCCTGCAGGGGGGTGGGGGTGGGGAGCTTGACCCCCAGGATTAGGTGCAGCCAAGTTCCCAGATGGCTGAGGACAGCTCATTTTTGCACTGTGACCTCCAAAGCTCAGATAAAATGGGATGGGGACTGAATTTCCAACTTCACAGAGAGCATTCATTAACTTATTCAACAAATAAGAGTGACTTTGTTATGTATCCTAGACCTTAAGTTACGGAGGATGTGAAAGACATGGTTGCGGCCATCAGGAAAATCGTTTCCTAAGTGTGGGCAGGAAGTAAGGAGAGACATCCGTGTCCAGTTAGAGAGTCTTTCTTATTTTCACCTGTAAGTGTCAAGCTTGATGTGATACACTCAGAGTAGTTTAAGGGAATATGTTATAATGAGTACAGTGGCCCTTGTGTATATTGCATATGGAAGTTATAAAGGAGTGAAAAATACTGGAACATATCAGAACACCAGGACTGGGATTTGTGCTCTTCTCACCTATGTGATCTTGAACTCTGAATGTCTGTTTCCTCATCTGTAAAATGGAAATATCTATATCTATGTCACAATGCTGTTGAGACATTTATGGAGAAAAAGTCTGTAAGATTTTGTAAATATAAAATCTTCCACGTATATAGTTTGACTGGTAGGTTCTTATAGAAATAGCTTAATTTCAAGTTGACCAACATTGGTTATCATAGTGTTAATATCATAGTGAAGCAAACGGACACTTATACCCAACAATTAGAATTTAAATATCCATGATCATTATTTTTCTAACCAAAGAGTAAGATTTTGGTTAAATATATGTTTATTTTCCTAGACTGCAGAGCATGTGTATGAAACCTCTATTCTGCCAAACTAAACAAAAATTCCCCCAAGATAGCACACCTTAGTTAGATAAAGCATTGAGTTGAGGGTTTAGAGAGAAAACAGTGGTGATTTTGATGGGTTGTGGGTCTCTGTAATGGCACACGCAATCCGTATGCCTGTGTGCCACGAGGTTATGGGTATGTAAGGTGGGATGACTCAGGAAGACTTGCTGGGAGAGGTGGTTTCCAGAGGAGCTGAAGCTGAGCACGGCCAAAGGAAGCCCGGGACACGGACTTTCACCAGAAGCTTCTCTACTTTCCTTTTGGGGTAGCAGAGCAAGCCCTTGGCCCTCTAATATGGAGTCAGTGTTCTGGTGATGGAATTATTCAGCAGGCATTAGGCACACAGGTGCCTTTTAAAGATACACAGGTACAGGGCAATCTGTGCTATCACACGCTTCAATTATTAAGCAAGAAAAAATTGTCTTCCAATGAAAACAAAGAACCCAAAGCATGACTTCCAGTCACCTGCATTCAGCCCTTCCTACTTACCACGCTGTAAAACCGTAGGAACTAGTTTCATGGATTACCAGAGACCTGGCCTCACGGGTTCACAATCAAAAATTGACTCCTCACGTGGCCCCATTAGACTGGATTATTCCATGGTCACAGTCTGTACCTTAAACGTTTTCGATGAAAAAGTCAACATTCCTTATTAATGGAGAGGAGCATCTGAAACATGGGTGGTGGTTTTATCTTTACATGCCAATCAAGTATTGGTTGAATGCCTGTGCCTTCTATACGCTCACTTGCCAAGGGTGAGGACAGCTTCATTCATTCTTGTCAGTCCCTAGCACTGGGCCCCGAATAGGGTAGGTTTAAATAAAGGTATGAAAGAATAGCTGAGTGAATGAGCCCCCAACGTGTGAACAATGTAGAAGAAATACACAGCACATTCCCCGTCCTCTGTGAGAGGCTGAAGACTGTGCAGTTCTGGCTACAGTAGCTTTAGATGCCTCGGCTGTGGGTTAGGGGCACAGGGCTCCCTGCCACCCACCTTCTGGAGTGTGCTTGAGTGCGGTAGCCACACTCGGCAGGAAGGTGCACTCTGATCGGGGCAGAGCTCCAAAGCCATCCTCTCCCGAGGGACACTGAGTTGTGGACTCCACCTTGTGGTGTTTCCAGAGTCCTGGGAACGTGGATGAAAGCAGGAGGAGGAGAGCGGCTGAGCCAGCAGCGCGCGGTCACTCAGGCATGTGCTTCAAGGGGTGGGAGACCCCCAGGGGGGAGCTGGGGGGGGCTGAGTGAGACCCCAGGGAAATCTGCTGTCTCCGAGAAAAGCCGGATTCAGACCTCCCAGGAGCTGCGGGCTCTGCTTGTCTGATCCGGCCCCCTGAGCAGCACCTCCTGGGGCCGCCTTCTCAGTCTCTGGAACAGGAAACAGGACAAAAAAGCCTCCTGGGGAAATGCTGTCTGGGTGTCCCGGATGCGCCGAGGAGGCAGGTGGGAGGTAGGCCCTGATGCGCAGCGAGCACTCCGAGGTGCACAGGGAAGTCCGGGAAACACACCGACCAGCTCCCCTGCTCCCTGCCGGTCCTGCCATCTTCACTCCACGGACGCCACCCGTGACCTTCCGATTATAGGGTGAGAAGATGGGCAGGCAAGGTCCAGTGAGCAGCAGCAGGGTGGGACTGGGCCCAGGCCAGCCCCCTCCGTGCCCCAGCACAGGGGCCAAGTTTTCAGAATCCGTTTGTTCCTGCTGCTGTGGGTCTTGCAAAATGCCTGCGCTCACAATTCCGGCTTTGGATCTGAAGAATGATACACAGCGTGGAACTGACACAACCTGGTCTACTTAGCAGCACTGTGCAGGTGGCTTGTTTCCATCTACTCCATGGTTTGCACATCTCGTTAGAGTGATTGGAAAAGGAAAAAGGAGAGATCCGAAGGTTTATTCGAGACATTTCTAGAGCAAGCAATCACTGCCCGCTTGCCTGTGCGCATGACAAGACTGGGAACTGAGACGCCGCCTCACCAGACCCATGGTAGGCATTGCACAGAAACACAGACTGTTCTTTTTCACAAATAAGGCTCTGGAGATGGTGGGCACTTCTGTCTTCAGGCTGTTTCGGACTGTCCATTGAGCTTGGGTATGTGGGACTTCGTTTTGGGAGAAGACAATTCCAAATGTGTGGAACTGAATTCTGTGAAACCAAAAACTGTAGGAGAAAGAAAAACGAGTGGGAATGGGGGATGGAATTGTCTTGAAGAGGCCGCAGAGCGACACAGCAGACGGAGAAACGGCGGGGGCGAAGGCAGGGGTTCCATGAGAGGCGGAGCTGGCGGCAGGGGGCCAGACTTGGTTTCTGACCATTTGACCCCAAAGGGAAGAGGACTCTGTGTATCACTTCACAAACACCCTGTTTCACCGAGTGAAATGCCACTCACCAAGACTGGGTTAACCTAAAACGAAGCAACAGTCGCTCTGCTTTTGACTGGAATTAAGAAAACTCAGGGAACACTCAACCCTATAAAAATATTTTTTTTGAAGAGTGAAAGTCACTAAATCACCAAGAGGTCCAGAACAAGTCATAATGGATGTTTGCTAAGAGGGGGACACACAGCATGTTCAGAGTCAAGGCTTTTAGGTATATAAAATGTGTGTATAAAATATATTTATACACACACACACACACATATCCTCACAGATGTGGCTGGATAATGTCCCTCCCAAATTCATATGTTTAAGTCCTAACTTCAGAATGTGTTTGTTTTTGGAAACAGAGCCTTTAAAGATTAAATTAAGTGGAAGCTGTTAGGGTGGGCCCTAATCCAATGGACCTGCGTTCTTATAAGAAGAGGAAGTTTGGGTGCTTAAAGAGACACTGAGGATGTATGGGAGGGAGGGCACAGCAAGAAGGTGCCCACCTGCAAGTCCAGGACAGGCGTCAAAATGAAACACCTGCCAATACCTCAATCTTGGACTTCTGATTTAGGACTATAAGAAAATAAATCTGCTGTTTAAACCCCCAGGCTGTGGTATTCTGTCAACTGAGACACACATTATTTTACATTAAGTGCATGATGATTCCATACGTTGCACGTTTTTAATTTTCACGTCATCTTTTACCTGTTCTCCACATGCTTGACTCCTTCTCCTTTTCCCCCTCCATCCACCCAAGGCCACTGGCATACAGCTTGTGGCATAGGAGTCCATGCTTCTCTGGGCACTCATGTAATCAAAGGGAGATGTACACATGTATGCACACACACGTACATGGAAGTCAGGGCAGGTTCTTGTTTTACACAATCAGGATCATATTTCACAGTTTGCCATGTCTTACTTTGCATTACTCTTTACATCTCTTAAATTCTGAAACACTTTCTAGCTTACAGAAAAGTTGCCAAGTACAATACAAAATGCCTGCTTTATATTTCTTAAAAAAGAAACCTGACCCATTTGAGACAAAGTTGTTTAGGTGACCTCTGAACACTTTGGTGGGCGTTTCCTACAAACAGGTTGGCATCTTTGGCAGGAATATTACCGAAATGACTTTGGGTTTTTCTCATGCAATCCCGTGGTGATTTATCAATAGGATTGATTGACCATTGCTGTTGACATTCACTTTAATTGCTTAATTAAGATGGTGTCTGCCAGTGTTTTTTTCACTACACAGTTCCTCTTTGTAATTGATGATTAGTTGGTGGGGAGGTACTTTGATACTATGTAAATTGTGTTCCTCACAAAACTTTGATCAGTTTACTCATTTTTATAATTATGGACTCAGTTCCCTTTTGTGTTTAGTGGCATATAATCTGCCTATCCTTATTTATTTTGAGGTTCATGTCTGTGACTTTTTGGCATATCCCCACCATTATTTGAACACTTTCTTGCTTTTTGTTATGAGACATTTCAGTGCATCCCTTACTTTCCCTGCTGCAGCACCACAATCACCCTCTCTAAGGTGCTGCTCCTCCTTTCACAGGGAATATTTACAAGCCAAGGTCTGGAAGCTGGATGCCCGTTGCTTTCCCAGTCAGTAGAGTTAGGAATTATATATACATGAAC
Source organism: Manis javanica (assembly GCF_040802235.1). Lineage (NCBI taxonomy): Eukaryota > Metazoa > Chordata > Mammalia > Pholidota > Manidae > Manis > Manis javanica. Next base: position 74,092,653 of record NC_133168.1, read on the forward strand.
ACACATACACATGTGAATATATTCACCCCCCCCCACATATATATGCATACACATGTTCAAAGCTATTCTTACTATGTATTTTGACACCCGTGAATTCACACTGATGCTTCTGCTTCCAATTTCACATGCGAGGTTTATTCTAGTTCTCAAGTTTGCCTACCTGCACCTTTTCCCTCCTACAGTGAGGAATCTGGCTCCTTTATCCTCAGTATATCCACATCTGTGACGACTCCCTCTGCCTTTAGGCAATTTCCCTTGTGCCTCCACACCCTCTCCCGAGTGGATGCCATTGTCACCCCCACTCTGCGTCGTGCCTCCCTGCTGGGGCTCCAGGGTCCCTGTTGGACCGCTCCCGGGCAGAGTCCCTCTCGGTCCTCCTGGTCTTCTTATGTGAGCTGGGGGGCCCCCATGTGAGCGCCTCCTCACTCTGCAGGGTGCTGAGGTCACAGGCGACACTCTCCGCCCACAGGACCCCTTCTCTCTGCCAGGCAGCCCCTCTAAGTGGACCCCTCCTTGCTCCCTCAGGCCCGATCGCTCAGGAGCCTGCATACGTGGACACCTTCCACGCCCTGTTCTGAATCTGACTTGTCCTATTAGTATGTCTTCCTCATGCTGACCAGGCCACCCCATTACTCAGCTCACCAAATGGCTGTAGGATCGAATTGTTCTGGAAAGTAAGAGAAGGGCAGGGAAAGCAGAACCACATCTATTACTTTCAGGTAAATGATTTCAAGTCACTTCATCGAGGTGGGCACCCTTTTCCAATGGTGAGGACTTTCCGTGGTAGGGGAGTGTGAGAACAGTCACCTGCATGGATGGCATTCCCTTTATTTCTGGTGTTTTACCACCACTAACAAAGTTGCAATAAACAACATACCCTTGCATGTGCCTACGTACTGGAATATGCTTTTATCTGTGGGACAGATTCTCAGCAGTGGCATTGCTGGGTCAAAGGTAAAGATTTTTAAAGATTTTGATAATGTCTGTCTGGCAATTCTGTGATGCTCTCTGAGAGACTGAGTATTTCTTCACATGGGGGAACCACAGCTCTGATGGATGTCTGCGATCCTTAGCAGCCACTGAGCCTGGCAAATTTTCGCAAGACTCCGGGAATGCAGGTGCATGAGCCCAGAGATGACGAATCTTCTCCAGTAGCTGTGCCAGCCACAGAGGCTCCCTTCTAGTCCTTGCAGGTCTCCATCAGGGGGAAAAGTATACCCCCTTACCCCTCAACTTTCAGAATTCACCAGCTCCTCCCTCCCAGCCAGCCCCACGGTGCAGCAGACTGTGACTGTATGTGGCACGGAGCAGGCAGTGGGGTACAGCCTGACAGTGCTCACCACCTAGTGGAGAGGTCGACCAGCAAGCCAGTCCTTGTCACCGGGTTTGCCAAGGGCTGTGGGGACGCAGGACTGGGCAGCTTGGACACAGAGGTGGGTGGGGAGGGCAACGAGGGCTTCCCGGAAGAGTGACACATGACTCCTGTCTTGAAGGCTGGGGAGGTGCCAGCCTGCAAAGGAGAGGCAGGGCGTGTCCCCTAGAGGAAAATAAGGAGAGGGAGGGGGGCCCAAGTGGGAAACTCAGAGTGCATGCCCTGCAGTGAGGTATGGAGCACCCCTCACTCCTGATCTCACTCTGCCTGGCCCCTGCCCCTCACTGACCCCCAGAGGCAGCAGGCTCCAGCAAGTTTGTGCCTTTCCTCCTGCACCCCCTTATCTTTCTCCCAGGTAAAGCCGTTCCTTGCACCTGGGGTGCAAACCTCCCCTAGTGCTGCAGGTCATGCCGATCTCTTTCCCTGGAAATCATGAGCCCAGGGCCTGGCCCTTTGGTTTATCCCACGCCTGCAGAGCTTATGACCCGGGCATCTGAGGCTGTTCTCTGCAGTGGGGTTTAGAGCTCCTGCTCCCACCTAGCCTGTAGTTCATGGGAGAGGCCGGCCCTCGGTTGCACCGCTGGAGTGCGGCTGGGCAGGGCCTGAGAGGAGGAGCAGCTTTGTGTGGTTGTCCTCAGACATCACAGGGTCTCATCCCCTGAAAATCTCACACCATTCGGAGGCGCTGTTGGGAAGGTGGATGCCCAAGCAAAATCCTGCTCCAGTTTCTGTTTTCTGGAAAGCAATCTGATGTCCAGCTTTTCCATCCCAAGGGTTGAGGGTGGGCGGTGGGGGCATGAGAGAGAGATTCTACCAGTGGACAGAGAAGAGGGGGTTTTCTTCCCGTTTCCCCTTCCCACCATGGCACACAAAGTGACTAAATGTTGGCGAGCTGAGTAATCCCTATCTCTTGTGAGCCTATAAGGATTTAGCTTAAATATCTGGTTCAGGGAGCTTACAAGTAGATCAGGAGCACGTTATAAGCCCAGCTTATAAATCATCACAGCTCCAAACTAGTGAGTGGAGGCAGGAGAGGTCACAAGCAGCCCCACTGCTGGGCTCCTCCAGGTTTAAGAGCCTTCCCAGCACCAGGTGGGTGGTAGCCAAGCCCCTGGCCTCTCACAGTTGTCTGGCCAGCCACTGAACACCACCCTGCCAGTGATGAATGAGGACAGCTGAGACCCACTCACGCGGCTAAGACAGAATTGGCACTTTTGAGGTCTTTCTTGTGAGAGTTACAAAATTTGTCATTACAGCTAATCTCTAGAGATCCTTGTCTTTGGTCAGTATTTTATAGTCTAAACAAAAGTTGCACTTCATCTTGAATTAAAATAATGAGAAGAAACCCATGTTTGGTGGTGGAAGTCATCGCATATTAAGGAATTAGATGTTTATGCCAAGAGGTAGGTATGCAGGGGCCGAGTGGTCTGGACCAGGTGTGTGGGCCTGCTTGAAAGGCTTCATGAGCTTCCTGAAATTATTGACATCCAAGTCCTGTTCTGCATAGGGCAGATTATCTGGGCAGAGGTGATTTCTAGGAAGGGGTGTAACTGGTAGACCATCTCTAAGAGTACTCTTTATCTAAGAGGTGTCACCTGGTTAGATTCTGAAATCACCCCATATGACCAGCAGAGGTTTCCCCAGGAATTGTGATGGGAGGGTAGCATGGCCAATGTCACCAGACCTGGCAGAAAGAGGCAGGGGACTGGCTCCAGTCCCTGCTCTTCTCCTGAACTAGTGTTGTGACATTGGGCAAGTCGCTTTGTCTCCAAGACCTCTTCCAGTCCTAAATGCTCTGATTTATTGACTTTTTGGTCATAGTTAGAGAATATTAGATAAAGAAAGGCAATACTGATAAGAAAAAAGAGAAACATGTATCCCATAACCCTCTATACTTTCTAAAATGAGTTGGTCCTATTTCTGTGCATGAATGTTATCAGGCCATAATCACTTAGAGTACAGTGACTGGAAAGGTGGAGCTACTCAGGAAAGGTTTGTGAAATAAGCAAGTCTTCACTTGAATTTAGAAAGAAGGGAGGAGCAAAATGCTTGGATTGATTTGTTGAGGTAGATAAGGCACAGACTTGTTGAAAAGGGAACAGTGAATGTGTATGAGAGATCTGCTGGTCTATTAGCTCCAGTTGGTTGTACTTCAATTTCCAAACCACAGTGACTGACCATGGGGTTGCCAGGAAGATTCTCAAAAGCAAACCCCCAACTAAGGCAAAAGCAGCAACAAAATGTTTCTTCTGTTGCTCAGATTACAGCAAAGATCACATGAATACTAGGACTTGTAGGAACCACCTCAGAATTTAGAAATAAAATAAATGTAGGTGTGGATAAAGTGAAGGTTCCTATGGCAGGATTCTCACCTGGCCCTGGTTGATAAAGAGCTCTGCCCAGTGCTTTGGGTGACATGGTGTGTGGGTAAAATTGTAATATTTTCAGAATATTTCGCCTGGCTTTAGTGCATCTGCATATCAACAGGTGTTCCTCAGGGGATGGAGACAGGGTTATCTCCATATTAATGGATAATTACCTGGGCAATGGAGGGCTTATCTGAACCTGAGAGGTGAGGGGAGGGCTGGTTTTGCTTCTGCTGGAGCAGGAAAGAGAGATGGCCCTAGACTGCAGTTTGTAAGCAATAAACGGATTTTAAACTTTATTTCTCCCTTTGACTGATTTCGGTTTTAGAGGTATTTTGCCCCAGGATTTCCTCTCCCTGGACTTACACAGTGGCATGGCTGTAGGGCTGCATGGCTGCAGGAGAGCAGAGGCTGGAGTGGTGGCAGCTCCGAGGACAGAGACTGAGATGGTTGCGGGACAGAGAGGCCCAGAGGCAGAGACCAGCTTGCTGTGTGCAGACTCACTCTGAGTGGACAGGATTCTAGTGATTGGCCAGCCAATGTGGAAATAAAGTTGGGTATAAACCCTTTCACCCCAAGAACGTTCCATTGTCTTTTTTCGGTCTCATTGAGTTCATAGTGAACTTGCCCAGGGCTGAAACCCATTGGCAAGACCGCAGGTTAAAAAAATTGAATGACACTGGTCTCACATCTCTTCCCCATTTTGACACAAATCAGCCAGACGTGTCACAGGCCAGCACCGTCATCTAACTAACCCGTTTTAACCGACAGAGGGACTGACTGTGGGGAGCTAGAATCACGCTGCTCCTTAACTTTCCTGGGTGTCTCAGTGTATAGAGCACTTGAGCAAGATCTCTGAAAAGGTTGTGTCTTGCTTTTATTTGTAGGGGATTGTTGAGGGAAAGGTAGCTAGAGACCTTTGTTTTATACTTTCGTGTTAGCTTTAAATCTAAAGTATACTATAAACTCCAGAAACTTTAGAATTAAAATTGCAGAATTATGGAAATATGAAGGCTTCGCAGTTCCACCTGCCTGTCTCCGTTCAGCAGATGAGTGGACTGAAGCGGTGGAAGCCCCTCATGATTGATTTAGTGGGGGGCTGGAAGAAACCTAGGCCCCTGATAAAACTCTGAAGCCATGTGTCAGCCCCAGGGGTTTGAAGGATGGCAATTACTGAGTAATATTAGTAATTGTGGGGCTATAATTAACCACTGTGGGGAGGGAAAACATATCTGATTGGAACTTTCTACATGAATATTTGTTGTGGAAACATGTTAAATGGGGAGACATTTTAAATTGTTTAAATGGCACACTGACATCTGTGGAAGAACTCTAAAGTAAAGTTTCCAAAATATCAACGTGCTATGCTCACTTTCTAATGACGTTGTTTGAGGATTAAGGTGATGGCACAAGAAAGCCTGGACCCTCTCCAGCTCGCCTGCCCTGTGTGCTCCTGGGAAGGGGTGAGGGGTGCCGGACAGGGGAGGGGGCAGGCAGGGCATCTCCCCATGGATGCCAGGCTGGCTCTGTGCTCAGAGGCCAGCCAGACAACACAGTGCTTTCACTGGAGCAGAATGCAGGAGGGTCACTGTAGCTCTCCCTCGGAGACAGGCAATTGTTATTCACACCACATGCTGCTAAAAGCAGCCTTGCCTTTAAAATAGGAATGCTTTAAAAATAGCTATGATGACTGCTGGAAAGTACCTTTGCTGTACCAAACACCATCACATCTGCCTCTTTGTTGGACCCCCACAATGACCCAGTAAAGTCGGGGGTGTAGAAGCTACCCAGGAGAGGGACTAATTCATTTCTGGGCCACCATGCCAGCTATCTGGCAGGGGTTCAACTTGAATGAAGGGAGGAAGGATGGAAGGAAGAGAGGGAGGGGGGAAGTGGGGTGCAGGTGGTGCCTTGACTTCACAGAGGAGGAAACAGCTGAAGGAGAAAGTGATTTACCCAGTGTGACACAGCTGGCAGGGGTCGGGGGTGTGGTGGGGTGCTGTGGACTTTGGGTCCAGCGCTCTTCCTTCCCAGAACCCCTCCAGGGCCTCTCAAGCTCTTTGCTGACAGATGCATTTAGGTTGATCATCTGAAAGTGAATTAAATCATCTCAAAGTGAATGTCTGTTGGAGGGCAGCACAGCAGCTGTGTGATGTGACCAAAGGACTTCCGGGTTGTGTCTCGGTAATGCAAGCTCACAGTATGTCCTTGCCCCTCTCTGGGACAGTTTTCTCAGGGATATAACCAGGATCTTGATGACCACCACGTTCTCTCCTCTCTCCATCTTCTGCCTCTAAAGTCCTTCCCGGGTGTCTTCCAGAAGTTTCTGTCTTGCTGATGCATGAGTCTCCCTCACCCTGCCTATGTCAGGAGAATACTGGGGGTGGGGGATGATGGGAGGAGAGGCTGTGGGAGCCCTGGGGTGCACATCACCATCACCCCAAAGCTGGCTTGCTGCCCTCTTCCACAGTGGCCTCATTGGTAGAGAAGAAGAGATTTGGTGGTCCCAGAAGTACAACTGTTCTATCAATGTTTTGATTTGTTGGTTTGAGTAAAAAAAAAGGGACTACTTATTCACTTATTCTTCATTTGAATTTTAGATACTATCTTTCCAGAAATCATTCCATAGTACAAAAATTTTTTCTAGAACTCAAGACATACAAGGAAAGAGAAGGAGGGAGGGAAGGAGATGACTAAAGCAAGTGGGGAAAATACTTGATCACTGGAACTGGGTCAGCCCTGACTATCTGATAGATGTAAGTAGAATGTCTCTCTTGGATGGTATTGGGTGCAGGGCTCTGGAAGGCCCCACAGGAAGCTGATATGAATGTGGCACAGACTTCACCCTCATGGAGTCATGGAATCACTGGCTGAACAATAAATGTAACTTGCTTATGAACACTATGCGGCTTGGCTGAGTAGCTGCTGAGAAGCCCAAGCTCAGCAAAGATAATGGAGATTGTCCAGTGCTGGGAATCATGGGGTCCAGCCCGCCAGAGTAGAGGGACCTCACTGAACATCCCAGCTTTCAGCTGGCACCCTGGAATGGCCACACATGAGAGCACAGCTACTCTGGTTCGAGTAAGGGCTACTCTAGACCCATCCTGATGGGATTTAAAAACAAGCTTCACAAGAATCAAGCTGCTCTACTAGTAAATTAACTGCCTGTTGGCACAAAACAGTTTCTAGAGGAAGACATCAAAATATGAGCTCTCAACAGTGCAGCATTCACAAATAAAATCATAACTGACAGACATGTGATAAACAGAAAAATCTGACCTATCATCAAGGGGTGGGGGAAGGGAAGTCGGTTGAAAACTACCCCAAAAGAACCCAAATGTGGTCACCGGAAGTAGAGAAGTACTGTAAAAGGCCATTGTAAGTACAGTCATGGAATTAAAGGTAAAAATGTTTATAATGGAAAAATAATTATAGTATTTTGGTAGAGTAAAGGAAACCATAAAAACAATCAAATGGAAATTTCAGAAAATGAAATATCCAAAATTACACAAAAGATAGGCTTAATAGTAGATTGCATGTGACAAAATAATCAGTGAACTTGCAGATTGATTAATGAAAATGATCAATTATGAAAAACAAAGAGAAACTGAAAAGATCTTGACTTGTGAGATAAGATCAAGCATTCTAAATACATGTAGCTGGAGTCTCACAAGGAGAAAGAAGAGAAAAATAGGACAAAAATATTATTTGGAAAAAAAATGATTTCAATTGCCCCAAATTTGATGAAAAACCGTATCTTATAGATCCGAATAGTTCAGTAAAGCTAAGTATGGTGAATACAAAGAAACTAATTTTGGCACATTATAGTAAAAAACAAAGAGAAAGAGAAAAACCTTCGAAATGGCAAAACAAAAACAATAACAAAAAACCCACAGTAACTACAGGGAAGCAAAATACTGACTTGACATCAGAAAAAAGCATCAATGAGAATACAATGGAATAATATTTTCAAATACAGAAAGAAAATACCTGCCAACCCAAAATTCTTACTTATATATTTAAAATTTTTGCATTGAGGTAACCTAGAATTCTATGTTCAGCAAAAATATCTTTCAAAAATGAAGGTGAACTTTTCAGATGTCTGAAAATTGAACTTGGTCCCAGCAGATCCACATTATAAGAAATAAAAGAAGTTCTTCAGGCTGAAGAGAGTTGACCCCAAACAGAAATTTCTATCTACAGGGGGGAAAAAAAGAGCACCAGGAATATAGTAAATATATAGGCAATATAAAAGATTACATAGTTTTTTATTCTCCTAATTTCTTTTCTCTCTCTTTAAAATGTTCATTCATTATTTGCTGAGTACCTATTATGTCTCTCATTTCTTTAAAAGACATAATACTGTGTAACAACACTGTGTCAGGGGCTTATAAAACAGACAGATGTCATATATATGACAATAGAAGCAGGGATGGCAATAGATGGAACTACTGTATATTGTTACGAGGTTCCTCTATTTTCTGAGAAGGGGTCTGATATTAACTGTGAGCAGATTGTGATGAGAAAAGGATTTATACTGCAGTCCCTAGAGGAACAAGTAGAAGAGGTAAAGAGATCGGCTGCAAAGCCAGTGGAAGAACGGATGGGTGCTGAGCTGTATACCTCCTCATTCCCCTTCCGGGAAGGCTGTTGGCCCAGCTGCCAGGAGGGCTGTTGGCAGACAGTCTCCTGCTGTCACACCTTCATTAGCTGCAGAGCTGTCTGGCCCACCCTTTCCTTGGGCAGCGCCCGTGAAATGACCGACCAATTAAAAGGTATTAAGGTCTGGCCATTTTGGTCCAAGTCAGGATAACTCGGAGGGACCAGCGTAGTTCCAGAAGCCTCTAAGGCGTCTTCTGGGGCTGTTGTTGAACGTGCAGTGCAGCTCGGCAGCTTCCTCTGCCTATCCTCCTTTCTCCTCCCTCCCTCAGCCGTTGCTCTCTTGGACTCTCCTGACCAAGCGCCAGGCATGGTGAATTCCTCTGCTGAGACTTCCTTCCCTGGGGAACCCAACATACAACTGTTGGTAGCAGAAATGTGCTGAGAAAGCAGGTGAAAAATTTGAGATTTGGAGCTGGCACACTCCTCTGTCTGGCTGGTCATGAGGACCCCATCACTGGTGGTAGGCAGTAGGCAGAGAGAACCCCTGGGACAAGGCAGGAGTCTCGTGGTTTAGGTTTTCTCTGGGAAGGTAAAACAGGGAAAAGGATGTAATGTAATATAGCTGATATGACACATTAAGAGAAATATAGCCTGAGACTGATTAACCAGTGAGGGAAGTCCTCCTTGGTAGCATTTAAAGGTGCTCCCATCGTCTGCAGCAGGAGGGGAGACACACCTGAGGGTGAGCCCCAAACATGCTCATCAGTAGCCTCGCTCCAAACCAGGTTAAATGCAATCAAGGCAGGTCTGGAATGCCAGAGCTGGGAACCTTCTGGGAAAGAAAATGACCAGGATTCATGGAACAGGGCCAACGGGGTTTAAAAATTTGTTTGAGATAAAAAGTTCACCATCATAATGATTTTATTTTATTTTTATTGAGGTACATACAATAAAATGCACAAATCTTAGTGTACAGCTTGATGGATACCATCATAATGATTTTATAGTCTTCAATGCAGTGGTTTTTTGGTATATCCAAAATGTACGACCATCAGCACTATCTAATTCCAGAACATTCTCTTCATACCCAAAAGAAACCATGTACCTCCCAACTCCCTCTTTCTCCCATACCATGGAAACCACTAAATTACTTTCTGTCTCTACAAATGTGCCTATTCTGGACATTTCATATGGAATCTTACAAAATGTGGTGTTTTTGTATCTGGCTTCCGTCACTTAGCACACAGTATTTTTTAGGGTCATGCATGTCATAGTGGGCCTCAGGTCACTCAGATTTGCACGTATGTTCCCTTCTAAGAAGTTTATAGTTTTAGCTCTAATATTTAAGTGATGAATTTTATGGTTTTGGCTCTAATATTTAAGTATAGGAATACAACTTAATAGTGCACTTGGAAGGCAAAGACTGGCCCTAACATCGTGGTAAAGAAGGTGGTAAGCTAATGCAGAAAAGAGGTTCTCTTAATATTCCCCACAACGTCAGGAGCCAAGACCACCCAACCCTTGGTCCTTATTCGGTGCTGTAGCTTCCACCCCTCTGGGCCCTCTAGGGACCGATGATCCACTTTCCTTTCTTAAGTTTAGTTTAGGTTCAATCTCTTTATTGGAACTGGGTCTCTTCTAGTAGCATTTAAACATGTTCAAGCCTTTCACCTTAGAATTAAGCCCCTCACAGCACTGCAGTTTCACTGCTTCCCATCTCCCTGCCAGTAACTACGGACAATGGTCCCATACGTGTCACCAGATCTAAAGGACGTTTCCTAGACCTTACCTTATTTGGCCTTTCAGCACCATTAAACACTCTGGACCACCTGTTTCTTCTGGAAACACTGTTTCATTTTGGTCTCTTGGACGCTGCACCCTCAGCTTCCTCCCACATCTATGTCTCTTTTGAGGCTCTTTCCTCTCAACTCATCCATTACATGTAAGAATTCATCAATTACAGGTTCTTTGTTTTTTCTCTATCTTTTTCACTCATAATCTTATCACTGACCTTGGCTTTAAATATGCATAGAAATGACTCGAACTTGCATACCCAGCTGTGCCTTCTGCTTAGACTTGCAGACCAGTTGACTGCCTACTTATTGTCTCCATGTCTCCAGGGCACCCTAAGCTCAGTATGTCTGTATCAGTCTAGTCTGCCAGGGCCGCCATTAAAGGAACTGCAGACTGGGGGCTTAAACCATGGAAATTAATTTTCTCATAACTTTGGAGGCTGGAAGTCTGACATCAAAGTGTTGGTAAGTTGGTTTCTTCTTGGCCCTTCCGTGTCTGTGTTCTCATCTCCTGTTCTTATAAGGACACCAGAAATACTGGATCAGGACCCTGATGACCCCATTTTAATTTATTTAACAATTTAAAGGCTCTGTCACCAAATACAGTCACATTCTGATGTGCTGGGGATTAGGACTTCAATTACATTAATTTTTGGAGACAATTCATCCCGTAACAATGTCCAATACCAAATTTATTACCTTTTCCTAAAAGTTTGTTATCTCAGTTAATAGCACCTCCACCCACCAGAATCCCAGGAGTCCTCTTCACACTTTCTTCTCCTTCCCTCACTCAGCTACCATCACCAACTACTGTTAATCATCACCTCTTAAGTACCTCTGGGATCATCTATTTTTTCCAGATCCTTCCCTTAATCTGTCCAGTTAACATGACTCGTCTTACCAGAACTCCTGGAATAGCCTCCTAATTAATTGTTTTTCCCTCTTTGTATCACTGACCCTCTCCAACTGATTGAGCCCAGAGGAGCCACTCTCATCTTTTCCAGTGGAAATCAGATCCTCTTGCCCCCCCAGTTAAAAGCATTTGATGGCTTCCCATTGCTCTTAAGGCAAAGGCCGAAACCCTTACCATGGGCTACAAAGCCTCGGGTGGTCCCTGCAGCCCCTGCTGCCTCTTTAGTCTCATCCTGAACCGGGAACTTCCTTTATACTTCAGAGTCCAGCTTCCCTGGATTTTTTCAGCTCCTTACAAGCCGTGTGCCATCCTGCCAGAGAGCCACGGCACCTGCTACGTTCTCCTCTCCCCTCTCCCCTGCACGCCCCACTGTCTCGGAGCTCTCAGCCCTAATGGCATTTCCTCCTAGATCCTTTCCTGCTCGTCTGCTTGGGTCTCATCTCACCATCATACCTTTGGAAAGATGTTTTCCTTTCTCCCTCTTTTCTTTCTGAAGCCTGGCACCTTATAGGTTTAAAATACGATGGCCTTTTTGTAATTCCCGGCCAGAAAGGACACTGACAATTTTTGCCCCCAGTGAGGTGGAGACGTGCCAGCAGCTCGCTGACCTCCACAGTGCTGGGAATCTGACTGGTTTTAGGTGTCCCACCCTGGGTGGAGCCTCTCTCATCCCAGCCTGGGGCCTGACCTCCTCTGTGCCCCTTCCAGCTGCAGAGGCTAATTGAGAACAAACCAAGTGTCACCCATGCAGGCCACCCAGAAGGCCACCCACACAAAGAGGTGAGACCCTGGGGTGGAGGACAGCATGAAGTGACATAAATATCTATGGGGCAGAGGGAAGAGGGCAGAAGGGGAGCATCCATGCTTAGTCGGTAAGCTCAGGGGAGTACCAGGAATGGTGTGTAGTATAGAGAACCCGATCCTCAGCCCCATCGTCCTGTGATGTGGCCTTGGGGCCGTAGTAAGTGGTGATTAAACACTCTCCACAACCCACCCCAAGGGGTGCTGGACCAGCCCTTCATCCGCCTGCTCCATGCCCGGTCCTCCAGGCAACGGCACACACCTCGGGAACGGTATCAAAGACACCAGCCAGCCTGATGGCACCTCCCTTCCCCAATAAGAGGTTATACATTACCATGGCATTTTGTCCTTTCTTCAGAACAGTTATCACAGTGAAAATTTCCATTTCTGTGTGTGTGATAATTGTCTATTTATCACCAGTTTGAATGTTCTGAAGGTAGAAGGCAACTGTTTTCTTTTTTTAAAAAAAATCGTTTTATTCTGGCATCTAACACACCAGTCACAAAATATTTAATGTCTGAATCCTAAATGTACAATCTGATCTCCTCTCTTACTTGAAGGCATTGACTACTATGGATAAACTTTTTGAATAAGGAAATAAATACATTTAGCCAAAAGTATTCCAAGTGTTTTAAATTAACACTTGAAGGTGATAGAAAGAGATGTAAAACATTATTTCCATTTATAAATGACCCTCGATTTGAATAAACTACTATGATTTCCCAAAGGCTGAAAACATTATTTTAAAAAGCTCTTTACAACGGAAGTCTGTATATGAAAAGATAATTTTATCATATGGTGTATTTTATTTTCAAACTCATGGGTTCATCTCATTTCAGAAGAGCACGTTGCTCTCAGTTCAGCTTCTGATCCATTCTGAACAGAGGCTCCTTCTAATGGCGGAACTTAATCCATTCACTTTAAATAAAGTAAGGGTTTGATTGAAGCGTGATCAAGGCTAGACTGTCTGCAGTTTAAAAAAATAAGACAAATGTATGGAAGTTACAGCTGCCCGAATATATCCATGGTTCCCATTACGAGGGCCAATCACCTCCTGGTTCCGGGCTGAGGTTCTCAGCACTCTGGAAGTGAGTAAAGTTGGTTTTCAGCACCACCAGCCTCCTTCTCTGAGACGATTTCCCTCCCTCTGTCTTTTCCTTCTCACTTTCAGGCACGCAGAGCCTTCGTTTCTTTACCTTGTCCTCAAAATGTGTGCTCAGGAAAGGACACCATTTGTAAACATTCAGTGTGAACAGTTTGTAAGCTGTATCTGGGATTTACATTGAAACCATGAGAGAAATTATGGAATAAACACCTTTGTTTCCAAATATAGATTTTTTAGAAAAAGTAAAACATAATTTGGAAATTCAACTATTGCTCCATACTACAGTAATAACATGACTATTTTCAAATAATTAAATATTCTTTGAACACAAGATTCCAGTTGTAGATATTTTAGTTGACTTCCACAAAGAGAGACTTAAAAAGAATCCATTTGGTTGGTGCCAAGAATGGATCCAGTCCATTCCATAAACAAACAAATTGAATTTGAATAGCACAGATGTGCATTATCAAAGCCCTTACAGATGTCATTCAGCTGGTGTACTTATTACAGAATGCTGAAAGGAGGACACACTTTCCCCCCAGGTTTTTAGGCAAGATTTGGTCACAGCACTTAACAAAGGGAGTTTCTATTTGATTACTATTCAATAGAATGTAATTTCTGATACCTATAATCAGCTGTTTATTCACAGTAGGGAAAGGTTTGGTGTATAATAAGTGTTTCACTTTGGTATGTAACTCTATCAACTTAGTGTCAGAACAAAACCTGTCATGGTTTGGATGGCCCAGGTAATTGGCAGTGCTGAAATTACTGAAAAAATATACTTCTGTGTCATTGTTTCATATGACAATAAGATTATCAAAAGGACAGCAGCTTTGTATAGGAAATAGGAAACAGGTTCAACTCAATTGGAATGACTAGTTAGTGGAGAAAAGTCCCATCAGAATTGTACAAAAGAGAATCATAGAATAGTTTTAAAGACGGAAGCAAAGTCTTGCACTATTAAATGTATACTACTGATCTTTAATACTTTCTGCACATGGACTTGAATCATGATTGTAATTTTTGTATGCAAGCATTATTAAATTTGTTTTGGAGATACTGTGTTTAGAACATAAGAATTTGCATGTGTTCTGCTCTGTTTAGCACCACTCTGACTACCCATTGATGCCATTATTTTATTAAATAATCAACCTCTGACTTAACAAGGTTTGAGGTTGGTTCAGCTTCTAAAACACTCTCCTTTCCTTCTCTCTGCCTTTTCCTTTCTTTCCTTCCTTGTAATTTGGTGGTGGTGGTGGTGGTGGTGGACATCTAGATAACTCATGCTTTATTGAAAGGGAAACAAATGTAATAGAAAGACTTCTAGCAAATTCATGACGTACAGGAAGAATAAATTCCATCAGAAAATGTGTTCAAATATATTACTGGGACGATTTCCCAAAGGCACTCCTGATGGTGATGTCCACATCTCCAGCAAGAACAGACACTGGCTGTTTGGAGCCTGCCTCAAATCTTGTTGCTCATGGACTCCAGGTCTTAGGGCACTGGGAAGCTCTAGCCTATATCTGGAAAAGTCCAGCTATTTGTACAAAGAATGGTTTTTTTTTTTTCAACAAATGGCCACAGTCTATTTTCCTCATTTCTACTTTTGTAACTAGTCCTATAAAAAAGTTAAGAAAGAGACTAGTAACTTTTTTTGAACACAAGAAGATCAGTGAGGAGGGGTCATGAAGGGAAGGCAAGGCAGGAAAATGAAGAAAAACACCTGTTTTAGGAAATCTGATCACAGGTTTAATGTGGCTTAAACAATTCCTAATATGAGGCTTGGCTAAGTACACTTGTGTCTTCCCAATGGGTTTCAGCCCTGGGCAAGTTTGCTATGGATTCAATGTGACCAAAGAAAATGACAGCAAAACGTTCTTGGGGTGAAAGGGTTATACCCAACTTTATATAAGTGGCAGGTCAGTCACTAAAATCCCGTTCACTCAGAGCAAGTCTGCGCGCAGCGAGCCAGTCTCTGCCTCTGGGCCCCTCTGCCCGCACAGCTGTCCTCTGGGCCTCTGTCCTCAGCGCTGCCACCACTCCAGCCTTTGCTCTGCTGTCCTGCAGTCTTGCAGCCGTACCACCATGTCGTGCCCAGAGCACTGAGCAGAGTTCTTTTTATAGAGTCAACAGCCATGTATTGCCCATAGGTGTGCAGTGAGCTAGGCAACCACGGCCTGGTGAGAATCCTGGCCACAGAAACTCTCATTTTATCCACAACTTGCAAATTTTACATTCTTATTACCCTGCAGACTTCCTTCCTCACAAGTTCTCTATGCTTTATTCTTTCAGCAGAATTTTCCTTTTACCTCTATTTCCCACTTTTAGAGTCCCTTTGCAAAAGTTGCCCATGGATAAAAGATGTACATTACTCACAAGGGTATCAACTTATATTAACTCTGTTCAGGAATGTGGGGACAGTTCATGGAGATGGTATCTTAGTATGAATAGAGACAGCTCTTTGCTTTTGTCAAAACAGAGTGGAAGTATTGCATTCATTTACAAATATATTTTAAGAAAATTTATAAAAAGTGACCACCAAGATAAAAATATAACCAGAAACTATAATAAGAATTCTGTTAATTTAAAAGTCCATCAAATTCCAAGCCTAAGAAATTCCTTTTGATTAATCCTAAACACAGTATTTCATAGAAAACCAGGCATGATAGGGGCTTTATCCAACTCCATCTATCCTAGAGGGCAAGCACCCTGCCTGTAGCCCATCTGAGGGCTGTCAGCTGCTGCAGCCTTGTGGAACAAGTTATACGCCCTGCCCACTAATCAGGCCAGATGTAGATACCTGATTAAAGCTTCACAGATACTCTGTTCTGTGAATTTGAAATGAGAACTCAGGACATTCCAACTTTCCTGGACTTCTTGTCTGGTAGGCCTTATAGATTAGGCGAATACTTTTGCCATGTGTAAAGAAGAGAACCAAGCAGATCTACGGAAAGTGAGAGAAAGATGAGTTGACATCCAACAATCAGCAGAAACTCTACGTCTTCCAGTAAGAGAGAGACAGAATGAGTAAGTTCTTTGCTTGCTGATGGCTTATAGTGTCCATTCCAGGCTCTACAGTGTCCAGTCCCAGGCTTCACAGTATCCAGTTCAGGCTCTACAGTGTCCAGTCCCAGGTCACAGTGTCCAGTCCCAGGCTTCATAGCATCCAGTCCCAGGCTCTACAGTGTCCAGTCCCAGGCTTCACAGTGTCCAGTCCCAGGTTCTACAGTGTCCAGTCCCAGGCTTCACAGTGCCCAGTCCCAGGCTCTACAGTGCCCAGTCCCAGGCTCTACAGCATCCAGTCCCAGGCTCTATAGCATCCAGTCCCAGGCTCTACAGTGTCCAGTCCCAGGCTTCACAGTGTCCAGTCCCAGGCTTCACAGCATCCAGTCCCGGGCTCTACAGTGTCCAGTTCTAGGCTTCACAGTACCCACTTCCGGTCTTGTGTGTCACCACGGTGTTTCACCTGCCCTTGGACTCCCAGAGGTACTCTTATTTCTTCTAATAAAGTCCTGGTTCAACTCCAGCTAATTAAAGCAAATTTCTATTTTTAGAAACAAAAATAATCTATTACTTGGAGCCAGCAACCTCTGAGTTGGTTTTATTACTTATTACCAGTAATAATTTGCAACTTGTAGCCAACAATTATATTATTTATACTTAATTTTAATTACTTGTAACCAAACAACAATGGGAACAAAGAAGAAAAAGAACCCAGTCACTGGGATGGGACTGGAAGGTCACTGTGCCAGGGCTCTGTGAGGTTATCAGGTCCAGAATTGCTGTGGCCGTGAATTCTAAAGCTGTTCCCCCAGGCTTCCCCCTCCCCTGGCTATTCAATCAAACACACATCTAGATACTGCTGTGAAAGGACTTGGCAGGTGCCCGTAAGGTTACCAATCACTTGATTTTTAGATAAGATTATCCTGCATTATCAGGGTGGGTGCATTGTACTCCTTTAAAAGCAGAAGAAGAGGGCAGAAGGGGAAGAGAGGATCCATGCAGGAGAAGGACTCAACACACCATTTCTGGCTTTGAAGGTGGAGGGGGTCGCAAGCCAAGGAAAGCTGAGAACAACTCTTGACTGATAAGCAGCAAGGAAAGGAGTACCTCTGTTCCCTAATCTTGTGGAACTGAATTTGGCCAGTGACTTAAATGAGCCAGGAAATGGACTCTCCAGATAGGAGCCCAGGTTGGCCAGCTCCTTGACTTCAGTTTGTGAGACCCTGAACAGAGAACCCAGCTGAGACCCAGTGACACTGTAACCTAATGAATGGGTCTTGCTTCAAGTCACTGTATTTCTAGTGTTTAGTACTGCAGCAATAGAAAAAAAACACAACAATCCTCTGGGGCACGTCAGCACCACCTTGGGATCCAGTTCCGTTCTCATGGCTGAAACTGCCCTCTTTTTACCATCTGGTTCAAAGCAAACAAACAGAAAAAGAAAAAGGAAAATAAAAGTTCAGGTCAAGCATTCCTGTCTATCCTTGGGGCATCTCCATGTACAATAGGCCTGTAAGTGCACCCTAATAAGGTTTTTTTTTATATCACAATAAGTGATAAAATAACTGGTATCCTTAACTGAAAGTCAGCGTCATCTTACTGGTAGATGCAGCACAGGGGGCTAGGAATTTCCAATCATGGAATTCTTAATTAACCTTCCTCCAAGCAGGTTGGCAATACCACAAAAATAAGCTTTCTCAGGGTATTTTGGGAATTATATTCCCAGTGAGGAATGAGAAATGCAGACCTACATGGAACTTGGAAAGGATCACAGGAGAAAATAATTTATTAGTCTTCATGGGGCTGGAAAGGAAGAACGCGTATACAATTTCTTGCCCTGGTTTGGGTGAGAGCCTCCAGATGTTTGCTTTCTTTCCTGTCCTATTTTTAGAGGACAAAGTGAAAGGGACTCTCCCTTAATTTTTATATCAAAACACATTTTTTTTCCAGCTACAATGTAGTGGGTTGAATGGGGGGCCCCCCAAAAAAGACATGTCCATATCCTAACCTCTGGAAGCTGTGCATGTGACCTTATTTGGACAAAGGGTCTTTGGAGATTTAATTAAGATAGGGAAGTCAAGACGTGATCATCCTGGATTATCTGGGTGGGACCTAAATCCAAAGACAAGTGTCCTTAGAAGAGACACACGGAGGAGAGACAGACATACAGGGAGAGAAGCAGAGGGCATGGGAAGGCAGTAGCAGAGAATGGAGTGATGCAGCCACGGCCGAGGAACGCCTGCAGCCACCAGAAGATGGAAGAAATAAGAAACACATTCTCCCCTTGATCTGATCTCCAAAGCAACAATACATTTCTGCTGTTTTGGGCAACACGTTTTGTGGTAATTTGTTACAGCAGCCACAAGAAACGGATACACACAGTTACAGGAACTGGATCTTCCTTATACCATAGCCTACACTCTCCACTTTTTTCCTTTCTCTGACTTGTGGCTCTGTTCAGGAGACGGCTACATTTTTCTGATGTTTTAATCTGTGACCATGCCTCTAGCAGACTAACGTAAAAGTCAACAGTGAAACAGCAGTAACAGAAGGTGGGATGAGAGAGTCCTAATCACCTTCAAACACCAGCAGACCACTGAGACTCGGATGTCAGTGGACACGCAAGTGGGCACCTGAGACTCGGGGAGATTTGTTCATTATTGTCCATTTCATTGTCCACCCTGGAGGTTCTTGTCACTTTCATTTATCTTATCACTTACCACTGGGGGAGGTAAGGAACGTGGAAGCTCAGGAATGGAGGGATGTCAATGTTTTTTTGTGGTGGAGTTGAGACACTGCCCTAGTTTCTAGAACAAGAGAGTGAGATAAATAACTCTATTTTAGTAAGGAAGAACTAAAAGTTATTCTCTAGTCACAAAATGCTTAGAGGATTATGGGAAAGGAATGCTTATCTTTTGCAGAAGGGAGTCAACAGACACTACCAAGAATTGCTCAACAAGAAATAGAAGCATAGGCTTATAGTTCCCTGTTACAGCAGTAACTTTGAGAGTGACTGAAATCATTAAAAAATGGTCAGCTCTGGAAAGTGGCCCCAAGGATGCCCAGGGTCATAGGAGAGATTGTGGCTTTCCCATATTTCCTTCTGTATCAGCTGACATTTTTTCATGTGCTGCATTATTTTAATTACATTTTGGGGGAATAAAATAATCCAACAGTCAAGTGTATTTCAGGGTAGAAATTGAGGAAGAAGGACTGAGGAGCAGTACAGCCATGGAGTCAGGCCCCTCTGTCCCTTCCCCATTCTGGGTATCCGGTGCCTGTCCCCAAAAAGGACAACTTGTAATGGGCTCAAGAGTTCCTGGGTGGTTTCCAGTGTCCTAGAGCCCCTGGTTGTACTTATGCCTGAAGGCTCACATTCCATAAAGCCACCATTGGCGGCACCAAGGGGCATCCTTGCCAAGCCTGGGCTTGCATCACAAATCTGTGAGGACAGAATAACGGAGGAATTTAAAGACTGATGAAATCAGTGGTTAAATCCCTGGGATGCTTTTTATACAAAAATAGCTCTGCTGGTGATAGACAATGGCTCCTGACTTCATTCGAGATGGTACAATAGCATTAATATCTGTAGCAAGTAGCAAAGCATGTTGCCAGATTTCACGGGCTTTTGAGATACCCGGAAAACCCTGGTTATTTTTGGAGGTGGGAGGTTTTTTAGATTTGCTTATTAAAGAGTAGAGGATAGAGGAGTCATTTCCATCGGGTCCCATCCAGTTTTCTCTCCCTCTCTCCTCACTCAATTTAGAATTCATTTCAAAGACAGATTGAGGGAGGTAACTTTAATTCTTTGGGGACCATGTAGCTGTGCTTGCCAGAGACTAAAATTCCACTAGGTACTGCAGGAGCCTGTACTCAGAAATGCAAGGGGCTGTCTGCCATGCACCACTTTTTGGGGTGGAAGTTGTATTTTCTGTATTCTTGACCATACTGACTCAGAATGCAAGCAGTAGCTGTGTATCATTTAGAGCAACAAGGAGGGCCTTTTCTATGACAGACGCAGGAGCTAAAAGTAATGTGAATGACGTCAGCAGTGATCCATGGCATTCCTGGGGTTCTGCCCAAGTCCCTCCCTGGCAAATGTCAATTAATTGGCAAATGTAGAGCCAGGAGCTTGGGAAATTCTTTATTAATGCTGATGAAGATAAAGAACAGAGTAATCCAGGAAGGACTTAGAGCCCTGGGTTTAGGCTTAGAATGCTGGGGCTGAATCCCAACTCTCTCTTGCCAACGGTTTGTTTGTTACCTGAACTTCAGTCTGTTTGAAAGGGAAAAAAGTAGTGTTACCAGGTGGGAAAACCATCAGTTTCAGAGTCTGACAGACTTGGACTTGGGTTCTGTCCTTGCTATGTTTGTATGAGTTAACTCTTTCCAAGTCTGGGTTTTCTCTTTAAAAATAGCATAACAAATGGACTAACAGTTAGCAAAGGGAAAGGGACTGGGGAGGCTGGGTGGGAAGGGAGGAATAAGGGGGAAAGGGGGCATTACGATAAGCACACGTAATGTGGGAGGGGCACGGCGAAGGCTGTGCAACACAGAGAAGACAAGTAGTGACTCTGGCATCTTACTACACCGATGGACAGTGACTGTAATGGGGTGTGTGGTGGGGACTTGATAATGGGGGGAGTCTAGTAACCATACTGTTGCTCATGTAATTGTATGTTAATGATAGCAAAATGAAAAAAATAACATAACTGCTTAAGTGAAAATGAAGTGTGTGAAAATGTCTGGGACTTTCTAATTCTATTCCACCAAAGAGGTAAGAGCTGAGGAAGTGAAACAAATACATAACTAAAACTTCTGCCTACCAAAATGAGGTAGGGGAGAAGGGTGAGAGGGCGGCAGGACCAGAGTTAAGGGGGAGAGCAACGTGTGGAACACGAGGTGAGACTGACTTGCTCCTTGAGTGAACGAGACCAGCGTCCGTGAGCTTGGGGGCAGGACCTCTTTGGGGCACATCCGCCTACCGCAGCCCCAACGGCTCTAGTATTGGTAACCCGGGCTCTGGGGTAACTGAGGTTACCCTAGGAGCGATGGTAAAAATAAGGAGAGAGAGTATTTGGGCAGAATCTGTGGAATTCCCTTGTGGAGGGCATGCGCAGAAGGGAAGAGCCCACCAGCAGGGCTGAGAGGGGCTCTGGCGCCTCACAGAGGCCAAGGGAAGAAAGTGCCCCAGAAGGGAAGACGTGCTCACTGACCCAAAGGTGGCCAGGCGGTCAAACGTCTGAGTCTTATCAACTGGATTTAGCAAAGGGGGCCTTTCATGATCTTGTCACCATAGTTTTAGTGGAGTGGTGCGTACACGCGGAACAGCAAAACTGCAGTGGTGGGAAGGGGGCGGGAGAGGAGGAGCGGCCCAGTGGGGGAGGGCGGGGCACCCTGGAGTGGGGTGTGGTGGGTGGGGAAGGTGGGCTTTCTTCCTTCTCACGCCTTTCATGTCTTTCTTTTCATTCTCTTTCCCTCTATACTTTCCTATCTCCCACCCTTCTATCGCTTCTTTGGGTAGAGAGACCTAAGCATGCTCAAATTCTAATGAAAAAAGACACTGAAGATATAGGCAAGCGATTTCCAAAACTCTCACCTGCTGCCCAGATAGATGGCTTTCTCATCTACCCAATAAAGTGCCAGTCACACTCCTCCATCTGGAGGTCCCTTGGTGCTCCAAGTTCAACATGTCTAAAACTGATCTCTTTTCTCCCAGTCTGTTGCTACTTTTATCCTCTTGACTGGCACCTCATCCGCGCCCCGAGTCAGAGACCTATGGGTCACCCTGGATTCCACCTCCCCCAGCCACCAGTGCTGCCCTAATACCTCCCTAGCAGCCATCACATCTGACAATCTTTTGTCCCCACGGTCACTCCTAGAGGGACCTCCACTTTCTTTCCCTTGGGCCACCTTGCCTCTAGTCTCATGTCCTTAAAGGATCTGTCCTCAGTTAAGCAAGCTCATCTTTCGAAGGAATGTTTTCAGTTCTCTAACCAGCCATCAAGTCACCAAGTCATATTATCATTGTCCAGCCACATGCCTCTCATTTACCCCCACGATCCCATCACAGACCTCATGGATTTATGTTTTCCAAAATATGCCACCAGGAAAGATTGGTTCTTTAAGATGTTCTGTAAGAGAAAGTCTCCAAGGTCAAAGTCAGTTTAGGAAGCAGTGCAGACCACACTCTCCTCTTACAGGTGTGCAGCACACCTGAAGGACTGAGATGTTTCACAGTAAATAAGTTTAGTTTGGTTGCCAAGTCACTACAAACTTAATTCAAACTTTTTTTCCTTCAAGTCATACTTTGAAGCTTTACTATCTCTTAAAGCCTGCCTATTATAGTCTTTCAATTTCCTAACACAGTGGGGTTATTGTAGTAACATATCACACTCCATTCTTATTTGGTCCCTATGCAGGGGCTTTCAGATGCCATTTTCTGAAAACAAAATGACATATGACAGTTTTCAGGATATTTGTTTCCCAAAGAGCAATATATTTTGAATTTATGACGTTTAAGAAATCAAGGATTTTTCCTCAATTAAGAAATTCTATGCCTGTCTGAAAGACTCCATTTATCTTATGAGAGATTTACATCTTTTTGTTGTACAACAATTTTTGTTAATCCTACTTGCTTAAGGATTAAATGAAATGATATATAAGGTTATTATTTTGATTTCTTATTTGAAATAGAAGTAGGTGAAAGTCAAATTTTGCTTCCTTTAGGACTGTACTCCAGGCTCCCTAAGGAAAGGCAAGTAGTTTTCTAACGTGCTAGATGGCAAACGTCAAACCTGAATATTTCATGTTTTTAAATTTGAGATTTCAGAAATTTACAGTGTATGTATACATACATCCTAAACTAAAACCTATACTTCTTTTCTAAAAGTTAAAAAGCATTTCATTATTTAAAAATATCCACCTGTCCAGTTGATTTCTACAGGCAAGTTTGTATAGTGTGAAATGATCTTTCTTTAATATCGTAACACTTTGGACTACCCACTAAGGGATGTTGAAGGCATTGCAGTGAGTGGGGAGCCCACCCAGCAGTTCATTCATGCAACATCTGAAAGTCTCTGGGCCTCACATTCATTAGTATTGCTTTTCTTGAACAAATAATACCTCAAATCCTATTGCAGAACTGGTATTTAAAAGCTCAATTTCACCTTTTTTTTCCAAGCCAAATTTCCTGTTTGGATTAATTAATACCATGAAGAAGAGACTTGCCATCTGAAAAGTCACACTTGGAATTATGTTTTCCTGGGGTATTTGCGTCATTTCGCATCTGAATGAGCTTTATGCTGATCACTTCAGACTAAAATGTTGCTTGATGTTCTCTAACGGGGATTTCACAGTCATAAAATCGCTAAGTGGAAAGATTAAAAAAAAATCCATTTGTCTATCATTGCATCTGGCATATGAAATGCACTACATCAAACAAATGTCTGCCAACAATACAAACTGAAGACATTTTAAATTGTGTCTATATTACACCTGCGAGGCAATAAGGCATAAACGGCCTGGTGCCTGCCAAGTTTCCTTCCTTTGTAAACTTGTTTTTTTGGCATCACCAGCTCATGACAGGCAGAGCAAAAGCACATCAGAAAACGTCAGTGGAACAATAATTAGCAACTGCGTCAGGCGTCTGGGCCCATTTTGGTAATGTGAGATCATGGCTCTCTTCCTCTTGGGTGAACAGGAACGAATGGCTTCTGGACACCACAGAGGACCTAATTTATTTTTCCCACTTGTGTACAGGGGAAGGTATTGTTAGACGAAAACATTAAAAGCAAAAGAGGTTCAGAAAATAGGAGTATTCTAGACTGCTAATCAAATCAGTTATTGAGTTTCCCTTAAAAATAACATGGAGAGCTGATGGATTATTTGTAGAATATCTCGTGAAATGTCCAGCATTACAGTGGGAAATACACTCAAGAGAAATATATAATGTGGTCCTAGTTGTCAGTAAGATTAAGAAGGTAATAATAACTCTAAGGCACAATTAGGGAGGAGTACCTCCTGGTAAGTGGTATGTTATTGAGCAATAAGTGGTATAATATGGGCATAAATTCTTAGGAGGGATTAAGAGAAATGAGTTTAGTAAAGAGGCATAGTGGAGGAAAGAGGGATGAGGCAACTTAGAAATGGAAATTTATGAAAAATAGTCAACATTGATTGAACCCTTCCTTTTGTCCAGTACTATGCAATCAACTTACAGTGTTTCACTTATTTCCCCTACAATCCTATGGGTTTAATACTGCTACTTGTCCTTAATTTACTGATGATGAAACTGAGACTCAATAAGGATAAATGATGTGTCTAAGATACACAGCAAATAAATGACAGAGGTGCAATTCCACAGCAGCTGCCAGAAGCTGACCACTGAGCCACCTTGCTATGTTGTTAGAAAAAAACATGGGTATAGATATGAACGTGGGTATAAGTGGATATGGACAAATATATATATGTTAGATGTGATGTAGGCAGAAGACAGTCATAAGAGAGAGCATTTCAGGTATGAGAGAAGGATTCAGTGTAAATGTAAAGGTAGGAACTGGCATGGGTTTGGGGTGTCAGTGAAGATCCTTGTCTAACTGGGAAGGTGGGCTTACCTTTGGAGGGGTTAGATGATGGGGTGGGGCTGTGGTTTATGGAAGACCCAGTGGATGGGCCAGTGTTAGCAGGTGGCAGGGAGTTTGGGCTGGTCTGGAGCTGAGATTCAGGCGTGGACTGGCTGGCCAGATAAGTGGGCACTGTCATTTGTGTGCTTTGGGCATATAGACAGAATATTTGGGGACAAATGCCCCGGTGTGCCCCCTGATTTTATAGCCCAGGAGACTTATGGGAATGAGCCTGAAACCTGACTGTATTTGGGGGTCAAACACATGTAGACTTGAAGGATAAACTGAAAGTGGGAACAATGGAAACTGAGGGCTGAGCCTTGTAGGGAAGCCCCACTCAGTGCCCGCCAACCCCCCACTCAATGAGCAGAGGCCCCTGTGAATGTGAACTAGAAGTTATGACCTGCTCTTCCCTGGCATTCGCAAGCATCCCGTATGTATACACAATGTTCTCATTTTATAGTTTCAAGCAAGATGATCTCTTAATCTGTGCCCATCACTTCATGTGGTCCCTGCCCAGAGAAACCACGATGCGCTCTAGTTCTGGACCACTGAGAAGATTGTCAAGTGAGATTTTCCCCATCTACTCTCTTCCCTGTGTGCTCTGACTTGAGAACCCGTGAGGAGATCCCACAGAGCACACGGGGATCCCCCCACCCCCTGTCCGCATTGTCATAGAGATGCCTGGAAGATACAAGGACGAGGAGTGAGAACACCATCCAAACGGCACGTGAGGGACACGTCACACAGCCCCTGGGGATTCCCAGAAATGCTTGCTTTTGAGAACCTAGCCAGGGGTAGGACTTCCTGTGGGAGTGGAAGGGACGGAAAGCTGCTGAGTCACACAGTCATCTCGAAGTGGCTGCATTTGTGATGCCCAGGGGAGCCAGGTTATCCAATACAAACTGTTTTGGTGTGTCTGCAGGTGAGTTAGGGATGTGCACACAAGGCCCCATACCCTGCATGTGCGTAGGTCAAGACAGCAAGTCTTTTCCAGTAAGATCACTAATTAACACCAATGACTAAAACGGTAAAAAAATAGAAGAAACACAAAACCTTTTTATTTCTTAAGTTGGTGCAGCCTTCTTATCTGACTTGGACTTTGGGAAAATATGATTGATCACCTATTGGTAAAACTTTCTTTGCCCATCTAAAGATGAATGATGATTTGGAAGCAGAAGAAATCCATAGCTCGGGGCTCACTTTCACTTGTCCTCTCTGCTAACCCAAGGTCACACCAAGACAGCATGCACACCGACAGCCCCCAGTGTACAAAGTGCATGGCCAATGGGAAGGTGGAGTCCTGGCCGTACACTGTAAGCTGGGTCTTGGTACTCAAGGGCATTCCTGCAGGGACACAGTGGTAAGGAGGAGGCCGCCATCCTCGGGCCAGCCTGCTGAGGTCCCTTCAGCCCCCTGCGTTCCGCAGCCTGTTCCAAGAGCCACTGTGCTTCTCTGAGACTGTGGACAGAGCAGGGCCAGGGAGGTGGGCTGGGTTTGGAGTGCAGGCACTGTCATGTCCTTGAAAGGAAGAGCCCAATGGCGCAGTCATTTTTGGTGCAATTTTTTCAGGACTGGTTGTCATAGCAATGTATCAATACTTTTTTTAAAAAACAATTTTTATTTTGAAATAGTTTAAGATTCACATGAAGTTGCAAAAATAGTACGGGAGAGTTTCTGTGTGCCTTCCCCGGTTTCCCTGATAATCACATCTTACACAGCCATGGCCCATTGTCAAAACCAGGAAACCCATTGGCATGATACCATTAACTCAGGTAGCAAGCTTAACCAGATTTGACCAGTTGTCTTTATTTCCCCTAAACAAATATTGTGCTTTGGAATGATTAGATCCTTCCATCTTTCCAGTGTAACAGATGTGAGAAATCTTTTTTTTTGCAACAAAATCTCCCATTCTTTACTATAAAAAAATCTTGCTGACAATGTTATTTGAATCAAGACTGTGTAGGCTTTCTATTCATTCAAATTACTTTAATTTTGACATTAAAATGCCAAGATTTAAAAAATTTCTAGAATATGCTGTATGTGTAAACAAAATAGTATTTCATGAAATGACAAGTTCAAAAAATAATCTGAGTCAGAATTTTATAAATGTGTGGGCCTAGGTCCTAGTCCTGCTTTTATAAACTGAGTCAAGTCATTTTAGTTGAGTCAGTTGATCTCTTTGGCCCTAAATTACTTGACTGCAAAATAAGGAACTCAGACTACATGACTTCTACAATTTCTTCTAGTTAAATTAAGAAACCCTATGATACCAACATGTCAAAAGATACAGAGATCATTCTAAGATGTATTAGACGGTTTTATCAAAAACAAACAAGACAAAAACAGACCTAAATCTAAAGCAAAAAGAAACAATGCCACCTACTCACAGGAAAGTCATGGAAAAAACACACAGAAAACACAAGGGCGGCACCACCGGAGGGCGTAAGGAGACCTGTCCAGGCATGGGCGATGCCAGAAATGGCCTGTGGTCCCCGTAAACCCCTTAATCTTGGGTGACATTTGGACGAATGATGTTAACCTTTCCAAGCCTCCGTTTCCCCATGTATGCCCTGTTCGTGCAGCTCTGAGGAACAGGAGGACAGGAGACACAGCAGAGTTGGGGGCAGAGACTGGTCACAGATGTTAATAAAGCCTGGAGGCCAGGTGCGAAGTCAGTTTTTAAATGGGATGGAGGGGTGACTCAAGTATTAATTGATGCCTGCAACTTTCCGGAGACTGCCTCTCCTGTTTGAAGGGTCATTAATGTGACTCACGTGCAATGGCACTGAGATTCACAAACACTGGGTCTCTCTCCAGTTCTCTGCCAGGTGGACCAGCACCAAGCCTCTGGTGGCGCCTCACTGAGAGTTACAGCCATAATGAAGTACCTCTGCAGAAACCTCTGGGCAACAGTGTATCATGTGACTAGTATAGCAGCCTCCGCTCTGAGACCTTCAGAAATCCCCAAAGTAGTAGATGTTCTAAGTGTTTTGGAGACTTACAGGGAGTATTAGGGAAATTTGGCACTTTCCCGGCTGCCATGACCAATACAGGGATGACAACTTTATTGCATTCATGGTGCTGACCACCCCCTACCCGACATCTCTAATCAGGTGGGGCCTGTTTTCCACTCAATCTCAAAGGTATCCTCAACACTGTGTTCTAGATAGCTCCTGCCAAATGATGGAGTGAGACATAAGAAGAAACCCACTTGCCATTCCTGCTCTAAAACATTTGTGATGAACAGGTTTCCAAGAGTCACAGAGCACGCTTCACCTTGTGCTTGCTATAACAGCACAAAGCTACAGGTGTTGGAAGTGGTGGGGGACTTGCTGTCACACACTTTAGGAGAGTAGCCAGGAACTCTAGGAGTCTCTTAGGCATCACTAGGTCTTTCTACCTTGTCAAAATTCAACTTTGGATATTTCAGGCCTACTCAGTGTTTTTTCTTCATGGCTACAATGTTCTCCAAAGATGATTTTAAAGTCTAAGGTCCTACATGCTTCAAGGATAGAGAGAGAATCTACTTCAAAAGGATCAAAGAATCTGTAATATTTTCCCAGAAAACAGAAATGTTCCTCTAGGGAAGTCCAAATTGTAATCAACCAGCAAGAGAGTGAGCGAGACAAAAAAATGATGAATATTGGTTCACCTAAGTCGGTGTTAGGCCACGTCACAAAGGCAGAGCTCTGTAGTTTTCACTATAGTCACACACTAAGGTAAAAAAATAGCTTCTCCATGCCAAATAAGGTAAGAAGGGAAGTGTTTCAAATATTCTCACCAGTTTGTTAAGAAACAAAACAAAAAATATGATCCCTAAGTTTTCCCTTAGGCCTCAGCACGGGCACCAATGCACTTGCCAAGTTTTCTCTCAATGGATCTTTTTAAAATGTTTTATTTTGAGATTTATTATAGTATAAATCTTCTTACATTATGAAAAGCTAATCTTTTTCATGCTTAATGAACAGCATAAATGTCATTATGACATATTTTGGTAGCTCAATAGGTGATGAATATACCTTAATGCCTGCTCTATCCATTTCTAAAGGCAATAGAAAATATCAACTATAGAATTTTAGATCACTTTTTCAAAAAGAGCTAAAGTCAGTATTGTTACAAAAGCTCAAGATTGTGGACCAGTTGATTCTTATTGTTCCTATTCAACTATCATTTATTGATCCCTGTGTCTGGTACAGCCCTGTTCCACAAAACTTCTGTGATGATGGGAATGTTCTGGATCTGCATGGTCCAATATACAGCCAGTTAGCGACACTGACTACTGAGCACCTGACACCTGGCTCATGGTGAACAGAACTTTTCATTGTATTTAATTCTAATTAACTTAAATTTAAATAGCATCATGTGGATGATGGCCACCCTATTAAACAGTGCAGATATAGCATACATATCAATGCTTTAAGATAGAAAGATGAATGTGCTTTGACATTTCTCTCAAAAACGTACAAAGTAATGGGAGAAATAAAATGCATGCACAATTTTATACCAAAATCTCAACTGAATTTCTATGGAACTTAATCAAGTATAAAATGCATATGGAGGGCACTCACAATTAACAGGGAAAAATAGGCATGGAGATGGACAAATAGAACAGTAGAACAGAATGAAGAGCCCAGAAACATACTCATGTAGGATTTCTTTTTAGCAAGATGCAAAAAGCAGGAGCTTTGAAGAAATTTGATGCATTTTCTTTACATCTGAATTTAAACTTTTTGTAGTCACTGAGACACTATAAACAAAGTTAAAAGTGAAGCCACAGACTGAGAATGTAAAACAGATACAGCTGACAAAGGAGCAGATTACACGAGTATACACAAAAAACTTCCCAGAAGTTCAGTAAGAAAAACAAGTAACAAAGAGAACACAGCAGAGCATATGAAGAGGAGATACATAAACATGTAAAATATGTTCAATCTGATTAAATCAGGGACATGTTAACAAGAACAATGAGGTTTCATTTCACACCCAGAGTGCCCAGGAACGTGCTTGAATCCATCCAGCAAGCCCAAATGTTGATGTCAACAGGGATAATCTCATATGCTGCCAGTAGGGTGCAAATTGGGGCCACCCCTCCAAAGCAGTTTGTCAATGTCTGGCAAAGCTCAAAATCTACATGCTATTGTTGCGCTGGTCTATTTCTAGGCATTTATCTTAGACTCCTGCACAGATGCACAAGGGGATGTGCTGAAAGGCTCACCGTAGCATCATCTATAATTGTGAAAAGTAAAAAATGAGCTAAATGTCTGTCAATAGGGGAATGAATGAATTACAGCCATTGAACAGAATGATGAACAGCAGAGTAAGTGAGCAAGATCCTTATATATCAAGGTCTGAAAAATATAATGTGGAGTGAAAAAGAGAAGTGATGGAACAGTTACAGAGTTGGGTACCATTTATGCAACTTTCAAAGCACTCTGAGTACTACATATTGCCTGTGTGTAATACCTAGGGATTAAAAGGATTAAAACATGGATTAGATGGATAATTTCTTGATAGTTATACCGGGGAAGAGAGGTCCTATGCCTTTGGGGGCCGCACTCTGGTCTTCCTTCCACTCCCCTACCTCCCCTAGCTCCAGGGCCAAGAGGTTGCACCCACCTGAAGCCTATCTCCCTTTGCCCTCCTGCCGCCTTGTGCTCTGGGAGGTGGGACCCCAGGGTTCTCTACCCAGTGGACCTGAGCCTTCATGCTGGACGTACCTTCTGAAGAAAGAGCCTGGGGCAAACCTCAGAAAGAAAGGGAGGGGACAGGGAACAGGACCTGAAGCCCAGGGAGACTTCAGTTGTGTCTTTGAGTGTTGGTTCTTTATAACAGTATAAATAAAACAAACATGATAATATGACATTTGCTAATTCTAGGGGTGGGTGTTATTTTTTTATCACCCTTTTTTTGACAGCTGGCTCTTATATAGGACTTATCATGTCTCAATTATCATTCTAAGTGATTTGTATTAAAATAAGAAGTTTCTATTATTATTCAATGCTACAGAAAAAGCCTAAATAACTTGCCTGAGATCACTTACTATAATGAGTAGAAGGGGATTGGGATCAGTGGTCTGCAGTTCACAATCTTCGCAGCTACTCTAGGTCTTTTTGTCTGTATGCTCAGATAACTTCGCTTAAAAAAAAAAAGTAATTAAAATGAAAATACCCTGACAAGTACAATACAAAGAAAAATGTAGCAAAATTCCCTAAGAAAGTTCTTAGGTGTGTTAGGAGCACAGATGACAATGGTATTCCTTAGGAAGAAAGGCAGTCATGGTGGGCACAGCCTTTGAGAAGGGGGTGCTGATATTCAACCCAGCCCTTGCTGGGCAGAGGGCAGGGGTGGGCATGACGGTGAAAGGCCAGGGAGAGGGAACTGCATGGGATACCTACAGGGGTATCTAGGAAAGTTCAAGAAGGACTTGAGGATTGGCAAGTGGTTGTGTTTGGCTGTCACCTGAGGGAACAACTCAGTGAGGGACATAGGTTAAGATTTTGAAAGGGGAGGTGAGAAATGAGGATGTAATTTGGAAAGTAAGGCCAGCTCAGAAGGTGGCACCTCCAAGGTGAACTGTGGGAGTAGAGTGGGGAAGGCAGGCTGGCTGGACCACAGGTGAGGAACCCCCAGGGGCACTGGCCATCAAGATGGCGGACAGCAGAGGAGAGAGGGTGCTACCTGAGTAGGGGTGGAGGGGGGGTTTAAGGAAGCACCCATCTACTCTGCAAATATTCTTTGACTGAGCACCTACTATGAAGTAGGCCCTGTTCTAGGTGGTAGCAATATAGAAATAATACAGAACTTTCTGCCTCACGAAACCTGCATTCTATCTAGTGTACACAAAGATAAGTAAATAAGTAAAAATATATAGTAGACAAAGGAATAAAAATGTGCATATGCTAGATGGTGATAAGGACTTTGGAGATAGAGAAAGCAGGGAAGGGCGCTAGGCTGTGTATGTGTGCTTTTGTGTGTATGTGTGTATGTGTGCTGGGCCAGAGGGCTGGGTAGCAAAGGGAGCCTGAGCTGAGGTAACACTTGAGTAAAGGCCTGAGAAGTGAGGGGTGCTGAGATGATGCTGAGACTGAGTCTGGTGCCGGGCCATGGCCACACCAGAAGGGAGAGCAGGAGGAATAGGGGAGGGGAGGACAGTTGAGTCTGGGGGCGTCCAGAGGCAGTGAAAAGTGTGGGCAAGACTCTGGAGTGTGAGACAGGTAGACACAGAAGGTACTGCTAACTAGGCGATAGGTGTGCTTCAGTAGCCGAGGTCAAGGAACGAGAGGACAATAAAAACTGTCATTCAGTGCACCGCTGCCGGATGCCCGCACGCTGCCAAGGGTTTTATCCCAAACGGTATCTGTGATCCTGAGGACCTCTCTGCTCAACCCACATTATTAACTCAGAAACAAGTGAACAGCAGTTACAGTAGCTAAAACCTAAAATGCATGACCTATGTATGCACCAGGAGCTTTTCTGGCACTTTATTATCAACTCATTCAATCCACAGAGAGGGTATTAGCCTCATCTAACTAATGAGAAAACTGGTCTGGCAATTAAGTAGCCCAAGGTCACCAGCTGGTGAGGATATGAGGCCAGGGGAATCTAAGGCACCGGGCCGGGTGCTCTGGGAACGTGTCTGTGCGCTCCCAGCCTCTTGGCCCTTCAAGATAAGTAAGCTAAGGGTAGAACGATTTTTGAGGATGGGACTGAGTCTGGAGAGAAGTTGGAGAAATTCTCAGAAAACACGTGGTGAGACAGGAGGCTAGGCAGGGCAGGGAGAGTGCTGGTAGCAGGCGGGGTGACCAGCACAGCTGAGGACTGAAGCCTGGAAGTGGACGGTAGCACCCAGGGAAGCCATCCTGGCGTGGACACGGATCGCGCAGCCCCAACTGAGAGCAGCCGCCGGAAGGGCAGGGCGAACATGGCTCTGTGGATCTTGGGGAGCAAGCAAATAAAGAAGCTAAAATCAACGGTTCAAGCCAAACAATAAACACCCTTTCTGGGCAATTTCAGGCCTAGAGTAAGTGGTTGAGGCCCTGACTACGGGAACATGTTTCGAACTGAAGTCCCTCTGTCTTTGAACTTCAGGACTCCAAACAAGACGTGTAACCCCTGTGGGTGCCCAAATGCCCTTGGAAAAGTGGGCCGATCTCTGAGATGTTGCCAAAATCCAGTCCCGCGTGGTTCTAGCTCCGCAGTCGCCCACTCTTCCAGGACCTGGCTGTCCCGCCCCAGGGGTGCGCAGAGCGGCCTCTGCTCACCGAGAGGACGAGGCCTGCTGGGGGCTTCGGGGGCACAGGTGCAGACCGGAGCGCACGCCTAGTCAGTGCCTCCAGGTTGAGCTCGGGTCCGCCGGGAGGCCAGGCCCGGGGAGCCCGGGAGTAGCTGGGTGACCCTGGAATTTTCTTCTGGAGCCCGACCCGGGGCCGACTGCAGAGCCGGCTGCTGGCAGGGACCGAATGGAGCTCCGCGCCAGGCCCAACTGAGAGCAGCCAGAGAGCCAGAGGCCAGGCCGCGCCCCACCCCCCGGACCCGCAGCGCGCCCACCCCGACCCCCGGCGGCGCCCCAGGGGATAGCGGCCCGGCCGCCGCGGGCACCCAGGGATGGGGGGAGGGGGCCGCGGGCGCGGCGGCCTCTGGCTCGGCGCCCGGGGCGGGAGGCGGGTGCGCGGGGGAGGCGGCGGGTGAAGGCGGCGGCCGGCGGGCCCGCGGGGCACTCGGAGGCCCGGGCGGCGGGCGGGCGGCCGCGCGCACCATGCTCTCCTTCGACGAGGCGCTGAAGCGGGCGGGCGAGTTCGGGCGCTTCCAGCGGCGCGTGTTCCTGCTGCTGTGCCTGACGGGCGTCACCTTCGCTTTCCTCTTCGTCGGCGTGGTCTTCCTGGGCCGCCGGCCCGAGCGCTACTGGTGCCGCGGGCCGGGCGCCGCCGCGCTGGCCGAGCGCTGCGGCTGGAGCCCCGAGGAGGAGTGGAACCGCACGGCGCCCCCCGGGGCCCGCTGCCGGCGCTTCCTGTTGGAGGCGGCCAACGCCAGCGCCGCCGCCGCCCCCGCCGCGGGCGCGCTCAGCTGCGCCGACCCGCTCGCCGCCTTCCCCAACCGCTCGGCGCCGCTCGTGGCGTGCGGGGGCGGCTGGCGGTACGCGCAGGCCCCCGCCACCATCGTCAGCGAGGTAAGGCCGGCATGGGACACACGCGGCCGTCCGGCCCGACGCGCCCGCCCCGCGCTTGCACGCCGGCGGGGAGCGGACGGTGCTCTGGGCGCCGCGCGCGCGGGAGCATGGGCGGCGCCCCCTGGAAGGTCCGCCGAGGCCGGGGCCCGCCGGTTCCCTCTGGGGGCGCCCCGCATTTGGAAGAGCTGCGTGGCGGATGCCTTTCGTGCAGTTTTCGGTGCGAGTGCGTTAACAGAGCGAGGCTTTGGTTTCAGGTGCGAGCGGGAACTGTCATGGAAGCCAGGTGCCGAGATGCGTGGCACACGCCTCCTCGGGAATGGCAGCGCCCGGGACGATGTGCGGGACGGCTGCGGGGTGTTTGCTCAGCATTCGGAAATGCTGCGCGAACTCGCAGTAGGGAAGTGCGGTCCGTGCGCCAGCGCCGCTGGTCTGGTCGGGACCGGCTCACGGTCTCCAGAGGGCAGAGTGAAGGCGAAACCACCCGGGGGAAGGCAGCAAACTTTCTCTAGTTGCCCAAATGATTATTGGAAATGCAGAGGACAAAGGTTGAGGCTTTCCCCGGGAAATGACTGGTAAAACTGCTTTGGGGCAAAGGGCAACATCTGAGATAAGTTGGGAAAGCTGAGGTTTTGATTAAGGGTTTACATTTTTCCCCCTGCTAATACGTTATAGGAATGCAGCAAAAAGGGGCTACAAGTCCTTCAAAATGGACCCACCCCTCACCCCCCACTTACCGGGCGGTGGCTGCTGGGGGCCGGGTAGGGACTGCTTCCACATTTCCTTGAGTGTGTTTTGGGCAGGCACTGCATCGGGGGTTAGGTGGGTCCTCATGAGCCCTTGGCGGCGGCACTGGTTTCTGCGCTAGGCTGGGCTGGGAGTTAGTGCCCCTTCTTCGACTGTTAATGGTGTACCGCGGTCTAGTGACCTCCTCTCTCTGGGGTTGGGATTATAGATCTTTGACGTGGTGCATGTTCTGTAATGCCATGTGTGGGTGTGTGCACATACTGTGATGTGCTACACGGAGACACCACCTACGGCAGGCCACCAGGCAGTGTGCATGTGTGCTTGGGGTACTTTGATTTCTACTTATTCTGTGGGTAACGCTGGGGACTGCTTTATAAACTGCAGCGGCCTTGTTGTCAGGGATTTCACAGCTGGAGTGGACAGGGTGTGGCCCTGGGTAGGAGAGGGCATTTGCACGGTGAGTTGCCTCTCTTCCGTGGCTGTTCTATTCCACTCCACATGGCTGCTTAGCGCTTACTTCCCAGGCAGACTATAGAACTCCCCTTGGAGAGTTTTGAACAACACTCAGGTATAACTGAGTTTTGAAGACATTTAAACCCCAAATGAAGAATAAAATGAGCCTTGAAGGCAGAATGCACACACAGTCGAGTGGGGTTTCCATGGGCAAACATCATCCATGGACCTCAGGGAAGGGAGACATAAAAGTCAGTGCCCAGGTACTTTCTGGGGTTCCAGATTTATTTCAGGCATTCAGAGGTTATTTCAAGGTGGGCCAGGGGGTCTTACAAAGGTCAGGAGCTCCTAAAAAGTGGTGTCTGGGGCGGAAGGTTGGGAGGCCCGGGTCTGGCACGGTCTCCAACTAACTCTATCGCGTGGGTGAATCAGCTTTTCTGGAATTCAATTTTTCATCTGTAAAATTAGGGGCTGGATTAAACCTTTACAGTCCCTGCAAATGCCATCAGCGTCGTCACTGAATGGCTGCCCCGTGTGCTCAGAATAATGATAAAAACCTTCAAGGAAAAGTAAAACGATACTCAGTAGGTGCTCCTGAGGGCTGCCGACATACTTTTGAAGTTTTGAAGTTTATTGGAGAGATTTTTTTTTTTAATCCCAAATTGCTTCTTCTGGCTTGTTTGTTTTCAATGCTTTGATTCTTGAGAGGAAAGCCCCCTCTATTCAGGAGGTTCGGCCGTGCAGAACAACTATTCTTTCAGAGCACTGCCCTGCTAATACTTTGCTGTCTTTGGTTTTTGAATGTGATCCAATTCGTTTTTGTTTTTTTCATGTACTGTCAAGGATTAGAAGAATGAATGTGGCTAACACCAGTAACCAATGTATCTTTATAGACTTGAAGTATAATATCTTAATCAGGAGAAGGGGTGCATTGTGAGAGCTTATAAGGTGGAAGGGCAGCAGATTCCGGAATGTCTTCACATGGCTACTGTATTCCACCCTTGCACTATGCTCAGGGAGAACTCTTAGTCCTGGCTTTATAGAAGATGCTCGTGAGGCAGGAGATTGAAGAGCCTGCCAGAGTCCCACACCTTCTGTGTAGCTGAGATGGGTTCAGACACAGAGGTCTTGATTGTAATTGGTCCCCTTCCCTCCATGCAGTGTTCTGAGTTCTTAGCACAAGTCCAGGCAATGCAGATCACTCACACTTGAGAACCTGCTGGAAATCTTGTTGAACCTTGTTGACCTTGTTACTTGTTTTGTTGGTCCTCTGGCCTCCATGCCACTCTGTGTACAGCTGGTTATTCAGGCAGATGGGAGGCTTCACTGCTTGGAATGGCTCTTTACTCTTGGTGTGAACTTCATCTATCCTCCTTTCATTTGACAAAGCAAAATAGCTTCAAGGAATTAAGTCAGAAGTCAATGCCAAGTGCAGGGCGGATGCACTCCTGCCCCCCCCACCCCACCCCCCGCTTGTTTCTCCTGCTCAGCCCAGGGTGGTGCATTTTCACCTGCATATACCTTCCTCGGTGCAAACCTCCCTCATGTCTGGACCTCAACCTTATCTGGTTGTCAGACATTGTGAAGAATAAATTATGATGTAATGCAGAGAAATCTGAGCCCCCACCAACCAGATATTCCAATTCACTGCCCAGGGAGTGAGTCTTTGAAACTGATGTGAGGACTTTTGCCATCCATGAAGAAAAAAACAAAAGAAGAGGTTCTCTCTAATCTGTCAGTAGGAACCAGCCTTCAGAGCACCTTTAGAAATAGGATCTGGTTTTTCCTTTCCAGATCCTTCTTCCCCCACAATAAAGGGCAAGTCTATTTGAGTTAAGTAGCTGTCCCATTGAAGAGAGTGGTGGCTGCTTTGGTCTCTGGGGTTGTCCTTGTGTTTCACGTGTCTCTGCTTCGCTTCTCAACATCCATCTCACACGGTAAGGCCAACGCAGGAGGCCAACCCACAGACATCAGTGCCACCAGCATCCTGTCCTCACTGGCGTGCACTGTTGTGGATATTGGAGAAAGGAGTTTAGCCGGGCTTAAATGTGAGCCTGGACTGCCCCTCTGATTTGCTTTGTGCACTTTAGGCAAAGATTTTACTTTTCTTTTTTTTTTCTAATATTATTTGTGCCTTCCCTGTTTTTTGCTGTATCAACCTCATCAGGAGAACATCTGTTTTATTATTACTTTAAAGACCCAACTATGGCATTGTTCATTTTCTATTTCATTAATTTTTGCCCCTTCTTATTTTTTCTAGCTTTTGGAATTTATTTTTGGCACATTTCTTCCAATTTAAGTTGGATGCTTAGCTCGGTAAATTCCAGCTTCTTCTTTTCTAGTATAAATATTTGAAACTCCAGATTTCCTTCTATGTACTTTTTTTATTGCATTCAAGTTTTGAAATGCAGATTTTAATTATTATTAACACATTCTCAGTATTTTAGATTTCCATTATTATTTCTTCTTTGACCCATGATTTATTCAGAGACTTGTTTTAAAATTTCAAATGTATGTTGATATTTTTATCTTTCAATTGCTGACTTCTAATTTAATGTTGGTATGGTCAGAAAATGTGGTCTATATGATACTGATTCTTTGAATTTTATTGAAACTTGCTTTTTGGCCTTCTAAGAGAGGCCAGTTTTTATAAACTTTTCATACATGCTTGAAAAGAATGTCTTTAACTACTGGGTGCAGGGTTTTATAGATGTCCAATATTTGGAGCTTGTCAGTTGTGCTGTTAAAATAGTTTAGAGTTTGATCAAGTTTCCATCTGCTTGGCCTATTAAGAAAAATTAGAGTAAATATACATGAAGCAATTTTATTTGATGCATGTACATACAAATTTAGAATTTTTAAAACCTATATAATGAATTGGACCTTTTATTATGGTGTAGGGACCCTATCTAAAATCCATGATGTATATTGCATTAATGTCCTTTTTGTCTGATATTAATATAGCCACCTCAACTTTCTCTTAGTCAACATTTGTGTGCTAGATCTTTTGTTATCCTTCACTTGCAAACTTCCCATGTTCAGATAGTTTAGATGTGTCTCTTGTAAAATGCAAATAACCTGATTTTGTTTTTAACTAGTGTGCTTAGCCTCCTTTAAACGCGTATGCTTAGTCTCATTACGTTTATTGTGGTAATTGATATGTTCCGGCTTCTTATACCATCTATTTTTTTCCTTTACCTTATTCTTTCTATGCTTTTTATCCCTCATTTTTCCTTTCATTAAAAATGATTAAAAATTTTTTCTTATTCTATTTTATTCCTTTCTTTATTTGTCTGGACTTTAGATCCTTTATTTCAACTATTTCAATCATTACCCTTGAAATTTTACAGAGTTTACTTAAGAAACCTACATTTACTACTGTGACCTTCTCTGAAACAATTTAGGAATCTTAAACACTTAGACTCAGTCACTTGCCTTCCTGTCTTATAGACCATAGCAGTCAATCATCTACATCTACCCTTTTATTGTTAATATATGGTTTTTGTGTAGATCATGTATGCTTGGGTTTATATTTGCTCATTATTTTATATGGTGTCTCTTTTCCCCATTTCCTTTTGATGCAGATCTTTAAAAACTTTAAGTGTATTACTAGGTAGTAAATGTTCTTAGTATTTGTTTATGTGGAAATGTCTTTATTTCACCATTATTCTTGAAAGATGGTTTTGCTAGGTAAATACTTCTATGTTGCTATTATTTTTCCTCAGTCCTTTGAAGATGCTGGTTCTGTCTTACAGCTTTTATTTTGCTTTTGAGAAGTCTGTTGTCAGTCTAAGTGTCCTTTTCTCTCAGGTTGTGTCTAGCGGCTATTTCTTTTATTTATCCAGCTTGGTGTACATTGCCTTTAAGGGCATCTGGCCTATGGTAAACACGCAAAAAATATTTGTTGAATGAACAAATTGTTGTTTTCCTTTACCTGTGAATTTTGGTTCTTTTAAAAGTTCTGGAAAATTCTCAGCCATTCTATCTTCAATGTTGCCTTTTCTATTCTCTATTCTGTTTTTCTGAGATTCTAATTAGATGTAAGGTGGACCTTCCTCTTCTGTTCCTCATGACTCAACCTCTCTCTCAGAGTTCCCATTTCTGTGTCTATAGATATGGTCTAGATATTTCTTCAGACACACTTCAGAACACTATAATTTCAGAACACTGCCTTTCTGTTCAGCAGTATTAAATCTGACATTTACGCCATCCATTGAACTTCTTATTTCAACAATTATCTTTTTTCGTTTATCAAAGTTATGTTTGTTATCTTTCAAATACACCTAGTCATTTTTTTGGTAGTCTCTGTATTTCTGGCTCCATTTTGTGTTTCCATTTTTCAGTTTCTTTAAAGGTTGTATATGTGATGACTCTGTATTTTGTATCTGGTAATTACACTGTCTGAAGTAACTACATGACCTGAATCCCTGGTATTAGAAACCTGTCATTTGTCATGGGTTGTGTGTTTGGTGTTTGTTGATTATGAGCTCCCAGCTGACTGATCTTCTCTGTGGGAAATCTGGCTGCCTCCAAAGAGGATTTACTTGCTTTTCTCTGGGCTGGGAAACACCACTTTGACCTGGAATGACTTTTTTCTCTCCTGGCTGAATCTACAACAGCTGGATCTGTCATTGTTTGTTTTTATTAGAGGTCTATGGTTTTCTTACTTCCTGAAATACCAACTATTCAACAAAAATTATGAAAAAAAATAATTTTTCAGCAAGCATCCCTCAAAGTAACTAGCCCTTTCTGCTGATAGCAAAGGGGATTTAATAGTAGAGCAGTTTTTTTCTAAATGGAGTAAAGACAGGACCCTAAGGAGTAAACAGGCACCCCACTAGGTATCTGCTCCTTGGTCTAGACAGTAGGATAACCAAACAGATCCATGCAGTATGGACCCCAGAACAACAGCAAGGAAAATATATACAAAAGGAATGAGAGTGTGAAAGAGCACATCTGCTTCTTTCCGTCAATTGGGATATTAGATTATCAACTACTCTTCAATTGAAATTTATTTAGCGTTTATTGTATGCTAAGCACTGGACTAAGCTACAGATATAAAGATGGGTAAGTTTCTTTTTCTGACGAGCTCAAGTCCTGGCAGAGAAACTTGCCCTGAGACAATGAGAGTGGTGACGGGCGTGGGGAAGGCATGTTTTCTTATGATTGAACTTATGATTCAATCTTGTGATTGAACTGTGCTGACCTTGACCTCAGCCTCAGAGGATGAGGAGTCCAGGAGGAATATGTGAGGAAAAGCATGTTCCATTCCCACATTCCCTTATCTTCATCATCATTTTATCAGTGGCTGCTAATTAGGTGCCCTCTGGAGTACTGGTCAGTGTGTGTTCCTGTGACCCACCCACAGAGATTTCCAATCCAAAGATCAGGGTGGGGTTCAGGAATCTTTGTTTCTCACAAGCATGTAAGGCCCAAGCAGGTGGTTCTTGGACCACACAGGGAGACTCGCTGGGCGTTTCCTTGAGCAGCAGTAGGGGAGCATCGTGAGCAGGGACACCTTCTGTGTGGGTGCAGCCAGTGCCAGTTCCCCCAGACACACTCTGTAGACCTTGGGATAGAAGCAATATCCTTTTACCTCAAGACAGGAATCCAGATTTTATCCGATGAAATGCTGCTGTTTGTTTGCAGAAGGTGTGGGGCTTTCCAGAGATGGGCAACAGTTAGTGAAGTCCTGTAACTGTTTGGGGTGTCCACAGCTGAACCACACTCCCTGGGAATCTTGGGAAATCTTAGGGTGGAGCTTTGGGCAAAGGCAGAGGTACAAGCGATTGGGATATACAACAGGAGGGCGTGGATGTCTATGCTTGTTGATGTATGGGTTAAGATTCTTGGTATAAGGCAGGTTAGTACAGTGGAAAGAATATACATGTCCTCTGGGGTCAGATATACCTGGGCCTAAGTCCCAGCAATTCTGTATTCTGTCTTCAAGGGCAAGTCACAGAATCTGCCTGTGCCTCAGTTTCCTCAGCTCTAGAATGGGCAAAAGAACAGGTGGATAGGGCTGGGGGAGGGAGAGAAGGAATAAGTGTTGGGCCAGATTCGACTTGGGATCTGTAGTGTGCCGGCTTCTGGTCTAGCCTGATACAGTACTAGTAAACTTGCCTTCAATATTAAAACAACCAACATCTCTTAGGCACTAATTTGCCCTTAAGGCAAAGAATATCTTTACTTTTCCTCCAGGACACACAACTGATTATATTTCCCAGCCTCCCTTCCAGCTAGTGAGGCCGGTGACAGAGCTCTAGTCAGTGATATTGGGAGAAATGACATGTCACACTGCCAGGTCTGGAGCCAGGGTAACCCTCTTCACAATCCCCATCTTTTCCTTTCTTCCCTCACCTGCCTCCAGAGAGCCCTGAAGCCTGAAGAGACGGTAGGGTCCTTGCATGAAAGGAGATGCATTTCTGAAAGCCTGTGGGAAGGGGAGCCACCACCTTCCTCCCCTCCATCTCTTCTGCAAACAAATGTTAAATTAATGAGAAATTTTCTTGTGTTGAACCAGTGAGATTTGGGGGGTTATTTGTTACAACTCTAACTGTGAGCCTACCCTGACTGTAGGCACTGTAGTGTATTTCCTGATAAAATGGTAGGGAGGCTCTTTCCTTCAAGACCGTCCTCTGCTTGGTCTGTACCTGGGCCGCCGTGCCCTTGTCCATGGGTGTCTGCAGCCCCGCTGGCCCCTGGCCTCTCCAGGGCACACCCGGCTGTCCTTCCCGGGCTCTCAAACATGCTGTTTCCCATTCTCAAAATACCTTCCCTCTTTCCTCACAAGGCTGTTCCATTTTTTACCTGAAGATGCGGCTAAGGGTTACCTATTCTAGAAATACCTTCGCCCACCTCCTGCCCTCCACCGCCCTGGGGTGTCTGATGTCCTTTGTCTGCCGGTATCCCTCACCAGGTACGGACTGTGCCCATGGCTGCCTCCCTCACCAGGCTGCAGGGGTCTTGAGATTAGAGACTGTGGTAATAAATACTTGTGATGAAATTACCTGGCATTTAATAAATTTCATAATTAAATTACTGAAAAAAGGATTGAGTGACAAATTTGACCCCCTTTTATAATTTTGGCTAGGCCAACTCTGAAATTGACCTTCATAGGTTAAAATCAGTTCTTCTCCCCAATGGCCACTGCGTGTGTGTGTGCGTGCATGTGCGTGCATTAATTCTATGTATCAATTTAGAGAAAATGAACACTTTAACAATTTTGATCCATTGAACATGATATACTTGATATCATTTCAACATGATGTATTGCTGCCTTCGGCACTATTCAGTTTCTGTCAGCAATGTGTGTAGTTCTCAGTATGAAGATCTTACACAAATTTTAGCAGTTGTCGGATGCTCTGGCACAGTGCTGCTGAATGACACGCCGTGAGGAGACATGTGTCTCCCTCATACCCACGAGGTCTGGCAAATCATCAGGTGGTCATGGCCTTGCAAAAACTGACCCCTCCCCTCCCCCACCCAGCCCTCTGCAGCGGAGGGACAATAGACGACACCCCTGCCCCTGTCTGCATGGTCTCAGAATCCTAATTTGGGGGGATGCAACTTGGGACATGAAACAAACAGGAAAGATTAGAAACTACAGGCTTTTGAGGTCATAACTGTTATGTGCTGATGTTCAAAAGGCTTTTCTCAGCTCTTCTGATACTTCCAGGCACATCTGTGTCATCAACCAAGATGCGGCCCAGGGACAGCTGGGCACAGGCCGGGGTCAGCGAGGGACACTCGGGGGGCCTGGCCTCCAGTGGTTGAGAGCACAGTGGTGAGCCCTCCGAGGATGTGAAGGGGAGCACATGCTGCCTACCGTGCAAGACAAAATGAAACCTTTCCAAAATTCTTCCTCTTTTTTTGTCCCTTTCTTCAACCAAAACCACGAAAGGAATATTATTTCCATACTATGAGGAAAAGGCAAAGTTCCTTATGGTTCTTGGTGTAGCTTTTAGGAATCACAAAGGATGGTTAGCATGGCAAACGGTGTCAAGGCCATCTGGTCTAGGCCAGGGATCATGGCGTGGCGTTCAAAGGGGGTGCTGTGCTCTAAGTTGCTGTGACTGTAGTACAACAGAGTAACCTGGGGGCTGATACGTGGGTAAATCTAGAAGAAAGCAGTGAGGAATGCAGGTTAGGGGCATACGAGAAGTATTTTAAGGCAATTCCTGCACTTAAATTGTGTGGCTAGTACGGGCCTCATGCAGCCCATCCCTCAAAGTGTAAAATTGATTCAGCCATTTAACTTTAAAACCTGTATTCAGGGGAATTAAAAATTAAAGCCAGGGAAGGAGTATGGTGATTTTGTTGAGTATTTTCTGAAAGCTTGGATGCTGGCCTGTGATCAATGATAGAGAAGCTGTGGTGGGAAAGGTGCCGACTCGGCGCTAAGGTCACGTGAGTGACCGGGGGTGATGGCAGCATTGGTGGACCTCTGTTACCTTATCTGAGTAAAGCAATCAACTGTCAACTGAATACCAAGATTCCTTGATTTCTATTATTCTACAGCCTGTTTTCAGGCCCCTGACCTGTTTCATTCTTGACCCTAAGCTCAGGGTTGCGATAGTCATGCCAGGGTGAGAAGATGTCTTAGGATGAAGCTAACTTGAAAGCTGAAGGGGTTAGTTTCCAGAAATCTGGGTGGATTCTTCCCCAGGACGCCTTCCTCCAGGTGAGCGTGCTGTGCTGTGCGTGATGTCAGCAGGAGTAGGGGTGGAGTGGGAGATGTCCCTGGCACTAGGATGGGCGCCCATTCTGCCTTCTTTAACATTTACGTGAGACTGTAGGGCCTTACGGAGAATCTCAGGAGGGCGACATGCCGTAGGCCGTTCACACACTGGAAACTACCCGAGGGAGACAGACAGCTGCGTGTCTGGATTTGGAAACAAAGGTGATTCTTCTGCTCTCAGACCTAGTCTTATG
Organism: Manis javanica; assembly: GCF_040802235.1. Taxonomy (NCBI): domain Eukaryota; kingdom Metazoa; phylum Chordata; class Mammalia; order Pholidota; family Manidae; genus Manis; species Manis javanica. Next base: position 74,136,535 of record NC_133168.1, read on the forward strand.
AGGCAGGTGACCTCCCTGTAAGACTGTCACAGGGTAGGAGCAGGGGAAATGACCAAGTGATTGGCGAGTCTCCGATGTTCCATGTTAACAGTGAATGCTGGGACCAGAAACTGGAGACCATCATGTGGAAAAATGGACCAGAGCCTCCCAGTGCATACCCACACCTTCGGCTTCAAGTATCAGGTTATTTACATGTACACATTACACTTAATGTTTAACTTAAATGTGAAGACATTTAAGAATTGTATAGTAATTCTGACAGGAGTGCATCAATTCAGGGGGTATATAGCATTTCTTTTGTAGGTCTTACTGTGAACTGACGTTGTACTTATTTGTGATAATGCCTGCAAGTAAGTGTGGGAGGCTGTGTTTTCTCATTTCTTCAAAAACAGTTCAGAGATGAAATTTGAAGGCTCTAAATGATGTGAGGCATTAGATGGGGCCTTGTAGGTTTCCTGTTCCTGTGTGTGGATGACGACAAACCAGTGGTCCAACTCTCCTCGCCCAAACGATCGAGGGCTTTCTCTTCCTGGTGGGTGTCAGCTCTTTCAGCACTTGTATATTGAGATAGAATTATTTAACTTTTGCTGGCTTTATAATGCAGAAATAGGAGTTTCCCATGGAAGACTTGAATTAGTGTGTCATAGTACAGGATGCAATTTTACATGGAATGAAAGTTTATTTGACTGGTGCTTGTGTGACCCGGGGGCAGATTTGGGAAATGGTGGTTTTCTGTGAAATGCCATTGGCACTGGCGTCCAGTGTGGGAGACCCAAGGACGGCTTTGTAAGAGCGGATGCAGCCAGGGCCTGAGCAGGTCCCTCTGGCTAGAAGAAACGAAACAAGGTGGACCAGCCTTGACTTTTAGAGCAATGGGACCTATGAGACAGTCTGGTCTTAATGAAGTCTGATGGCTTTGAAAGTTTTTGCTGTTAGTATTGTCAGGTTTCTGGAGTTGGAGCCCACATCCACAAGAGTGAAGGAGGCTGAGGGTAGGGCACACTCCCAAGAGGAGACAGAGCTTCCATTACCTGGGCAGCGCTGCACAGAGCCGCAGGGGCTGCCCGGCCATGGTGATGACGACTCTGCGTAATGCTCTGCTCATCCTCTCTGCCTGACAGTGTCTCACGTTCGTTCCAGTTGTTGCTTATGTCCCGCGTACGCACAGGCAGGGCAGCTCTGATTTCACAGGCCCTCCGCCAGTTGGAAGCATTTCATGGCCGGCAGGCAGCACAAGATGAAAGACAACATTTGTGTCCCAAGCCCCTGGGAAGGGAAGCTACAGCCGATGCCTCTGAGACATAAACAGAAGGGACAAGCACCAGAATCTCTTATTCTGAAGACTGATTGTAGCACGTTTATGGGGATTAAGGGATCGTGCAGAAAACAGTGTGCACATTTAATATGGGTGATTTTTTTAAAACAATGCTTTACAGGCATCTCGTGAGAAATGAGTTCCCTTTCATTTTCTTCAAAGAATTCCTTCAAAGTGAACATTCACAGGGAAGACACATAGATAATTAAAAATATTAAATATACAGGGTAGAGGAGAAAACTGAATTGAAATGAATGAAGATTAATTTGGCCTCAACTTTTAAAAAATTAAATGAATAAATTCCACAGTTTCTGTAGGATAGAAGAAATTGTTCCAAGAACCTTTCCTAGAGTAGCTGGTGCACCTTCTGGGTCTGCACTACTGAGCAACAATGTGATAGACTTGTTTGAGGCCCCTTGTAGGGAGCCATGTAGGGTGCCCTGTAGGGTGACTGTGATCCCCTGTCTAGGATGTGAGCATATAGAGCACATACAGAAGAATTTTGACTTTAATCTAAACCACTCAATCATAATAAAGTTAGTCATGGGGATAAAAGTACAGCATGGAGAATATAGTCATTAATTCCATAACATTTTTCTATGTTGACACATAGCAGTACCACACCAGTTGGGGTGAGCATCTGATAATGTAGATAACTGTCAATCATTATGTTGTATACTTTATCCTTGAAACCGATACATGATTGTATATAAACTATAGTTCAATACATAAAACAAAAAATAAACTAAACCAAGTAAGTATATTGCAAAATCAAATAAAACTGTTTTTGTGCTTATCCACTCTAGACATAGATAATTACCATTTATCGATGGACAGTTATGTCAAGAAATTATCAAATTCTAGATCTGAACTGGTTTAGTGTGGCCTATCTCTAGGACAAAGGAGCGGCCAAGAACATGAGCTCACTGGTTGCGTGAATACGGGCAAACTGCTTAGTTTGAGATTTTTCTGAGCTGAGGTTCTTACCAAATGGGAATCATGACTGTTGTGTGGGGTTGACAGGAGGCATGCGAAGTGTTTAGCATGTTGTCTGGTCCATCATAGGTGCTCAGGGACGGGTGATGATTGTAGTTGGTGAACACGGATATTGAGGAGATCAACTCAGAGAGGCAGCCTGGGGCAGCTGGGAATTAGAGGTGGACTGTGAACCCCGCAGTCTGAGGAAAGCTTTTGTCGGGCAGGGCACCAAGATTCCAGAACTAAGGGACATGGCAGTGATCTACTCTTTAGGGCTGGCATAACTGGGGCTCAGTGATAAACACCAAGGAGAGACCCAGGATGTAAGGCCAGAGCTACAAGCTTTGGCAAGACTTCCCAAGCCTCCATTTCTTCAGTCATGACCTGGAATTGACACCCTCCCACCCCCTGGCCGGGTGCCTCCTTCTTGCTCTTTGTCACCAAATGCGGGCCCGAGGCCCGAGGCGTCCGTGTGCCTGTTCTGGTTTGGGGCTCCTGGAGTCAGGCTGGTTCAGACCTCACACTGTCCTCTGACGGCAGGCAGAGCAGAGACGCTGGGAAGGGCCTTGGATTCCCTAAACCCAGGGAAATCCTTTAGCCGCCTAGACAGCTGGGGTGCTACCGGCCGTGGGCGGGAAGCCTGGCAGCATCTAGAGATGCTTTTCCTCACATTTTACACACAAGAGAGAAAAGCCCCAGCTTTCTGATTGAAGTTATGATTATCTGCCATTGTTTGGAGGTAAGTGGTGGGGCCACTGTCCCAGCAGATACAGGCTCTTCAAGGACCCGATGGTGTGTTGCTCAGATTTGTGTTGCATCCTCCACCCACTCCCAGCAGTGCAAGCCAGTGTCTTGCAAAAGAAATGTCATCTCCTAATCTTCCTGAATTATTGCTCTGATCGTGTCCCTTCTTGCATTTAAGCATCCCAAGTGCCTACTGGGTGGAGCAAGGGACTGGGGCTTGTAATCGGGGCTCTGCCCAGCCTTGCCGCAGCTTCCCCTCTATACTCATCTGCTGCCCTGCTGGATGCCGTCTGAGGAAAGCAACAGGCCCAGACTCGACAGCCCTGGGAGTCAGCCCAGTGTGGATGCCAGGCCACAGCAGGCAGGGCTGAGTCCCTTGTCACCCTGAAGGTCTCCTCATGCTTGGATATTGCCTTCGGGAGGTGGGGGTTTCCTCCTGAGTTGGGGTCAGTTTCGGGTCTGCCTGTCACCATGGCTGTAGTGCGTCCCAAGAGAGGAGCCAGAGAGGAAAGGGATTGGAGAGCAGAAGCCAGGGGAAGGGAGAGCTGCGAGAGCAGAGTGTGAATCACCCCCCGCAGGAGATGGTTGTTGGGGCAGGGGCTTGGTGCCGGGGACAGCAGGCCAGTGTGGCACTGGCTGGGCCTCCAAACTGGATGGCTCTGTCCCTTGACCCTTTCTTCTCTGTTCCCGTCTTTGTTCTTGTCCTTGGCTTCCGCCTACCTCTCGCAAAACCCACGTCCCCATGAAACTGTCCTCCCTCGCACCAGAAGGCGATACCACCTCTGCCCTCCTCCGGTGCCTGGTTCTCCACCATCCTCATCACAGGAGCTTGTATTTATTGGACATTTGCTCTATGCACAATGCATAATATCTCATCTAGTTCTCCCACAATGCTGTGCTGTATAAATATTATTGTTCATTTTACATGAACAAAAAAAACCCCTAAAGCACAGAAGGAGGAAATACGCGACTTTCTCAGAATCACACAGCTAAGTAACAGAATGAAGATTTGGTGGGGGAGTTTCCCTCTCACCTGTGGCCTGACTGTGGGGCCTCGATTGTTCTGTGCTGAGACACACTCTGCCTTCTCCACACCACCGCCAGCTGCTTCAAGGCAGGAACAACGACTCGGGTACCTTTGACCTTTGGCCTTTGATAAAGGCCTAAGAGAGCCAGTGCCTCTGACCTAGTGGATAGTCAGTGCCTGCTTGTTGGCAGGGTCCAGCGGTCCGTCTACAGGTGAGCAGTCTTGGTGAGTGTTGAAGCTGAACGATGCTCTGGAGACTGGTGTGTCCTGTAGCCCTGGGAGCAGGTTCCAGCCTTGGAGACTCACTGGGGAGTGCGGGTGGCACACCTTAGAGCCCTGGCCCAGTGCAGGCTGCACTTCTCTGCCAACTCAGATGGCAGCTGCCACCCATCCCCAGCTGTCCCCTCAGCAGGGCCTGTATGGATCTGGGAGGTGTGAGCATCCTTGGTGGCTCCCGGGCCTTCTCCGAGGCCCTTTGGGAGTGAGGCATTTTGAAAAGAACTAAAATCCCATCCACCATGAAGCCCTCTTCATTCCATGTTTTTCACGAGCACAGAAATCCTTCCATAAGTTTGGGCTGCAGAAGCTGCCCCAAAGGTACTGTGGTTGGAAAGGTCCCAGCATGGCCTGTGCCTGTATTCTAGTTGGTTAAAAGGACAAATTTGCCTCCTATTTTGGGGCAGTATATTAAGCAATCCAGTTCTCTTGACACTGAATAGACACTAAAATTTAATCCACGAGCATAGCTTAATATCCAAGAAGAACAAAAAGCCACACTATAATATACTACATATAAGCTGACGGTTATTAATACATACTTCCTGCTTAGAAACTCACTTTCTTCTTTAATTACCAGAAAACATTGCAACATAGTAAACAGTCAATTCATCTAACCCTCACACACCCCATGAGCCTGTGTTGTTACCCCATTTTATAGAGAAGGGAAGTGAGGCACAGAGAGATTAAGTGACTCCTCCCAGGTCTGCAGCTGCCAGAAGGGAAAATTGGAAAAGATATTTTTGATGTGTCAACCAACAGGGATTAACTGATATCTATAGAATATGACAGGGATTGTGATAAATCAACAAGAAAAAGAACAGGTTTTTGAAGAACTGACAAAGGGTACAGACAGTTTTCAGGAAAGGAAACCAAAAATCTCATTGAGAACAGGAAGCCTGCAGATTCACTCACAATCAGAGAAATGCAAATGCAAATGCAAGCAAGATAGAACTTGGCCCTCGTCAGGCTGGTTAGGAATGAAAAACCCAATGCCAAGTGTTGGTAGGTTGTAGGTTGACCGCAGGGCATGTGGGACTATTCTCAGGAACCATCTGGAGCTACTGATGCAAATTAGGTGCCCGTGTCCATATGCTATGACCCAGCCATTCCACTGCTATGCACAGATCCCGAAGGAAGTTCTCAAGCCCTCCATCAGAAGGCGGGCATGTTCACTGCTGCAGTATTTGCGTGGCGGGGAGTTGGTACAATACAGGAGAGAGCAAATGTCAAATGTAGTGGAGGCTCCATGCCACAGTCAGAAAGGATGTATTAGATGTCCACCTAGCATCACGGAGGGTCCGTTAAGGCACAGGACAGAATAAAAAAGCAAGGAACAGAATGAGATTTAGGATACAATACCATTTACATAAACTTAAAAATACGTGCACACATAACAATGTAGATTCTACACGAATACAAACAAAAAGATACACTTCAACATATGAGGATGGTTCTTTTGTGGGGATGGGATGGGAATAGGAATAGGGATAAAAGAGAATGAATAAATAAATAAAATAAGACAGGGGTCTTGTATAACCAATGATTATAATACATAATTAGCTCAACTTTCTGCCCTTGAGGTCCAAAAAGAACAAAGGGGTAAAAAGAAAAAGATGTGTTTTTCTGCTAAAGCACTTCTGGGTCTTGTAAGCTGCCTTAGAAATCACCCAACCCCTGGCCTATTGGATGGATTGGCCTGTGATCTGGAATCTAGATGGCCTGTAGATCTGTGGATCTCCAACTACATTTTGCCAGTCCTAGACATTGCAGCAGTTGCTAGCAGAATAATTTTACTTTCACCAGTTCTATTTTAGTGTGAAAATTCTGTTTATTTGTTTTGCTTGTTTTTTTAGAGGGGAGCTAGAATTCTGTTTCTAAAACAGTGTTTGAAAAGACCCAGGCTATTCCCCAGGATCCCTCCCCCATCTAAAATTCTACATTTTGATCGAAACAACCAATTTAAAATGTTTTAAAACTCAGTTTGAAATGCCAGCTCCACATGTAACTGTATATAAGATATTTTCTTGGGAAGGTGTTAAAAGATTTTCCTTCTGATGCTCATTCAGGTTCTTTCTGTTGACTTTCCATGTATAATTTATTTAAAGATATGGTTTAAAGTAAACCTCTGCATGATTTGCATCCTATGAACTAAATCCATTTTAAGTGTCTACTGCTACTGCGGGTTTCTCTATCCACTTGTGACAACTGACCTGAGATGTCCCAGAGCTGTGCACCTGCGGGAACAGGAGAGAGCACTGCTGATGGACAGGCACAGGTGATTTCAGTGGTCACCTGGGGATGCTGTGTCCTCAGGTGTGGACCACTGGTGCATAGATAAGGCCTTTCCCGAATGTGTCACATGGACGATGTCTCAGTGTCCATCTCTAAAGTCTAACATAAAATGTATTAATTCAATCAAGTCTAATAATGCATTCCCAACATTGCCTTTTAGTTAATTCACAGTTTTTATTATGCTTTTGTGTGTTCTCAGATACTTTAATCTTCAAAGATCATATAATCTCCCTCGTTAGGAAGATGAAGGTAACAGATACTGTTTAGAATCTCCTGGGGGTCTAGGTTCTTGCAGTTGTGTGACTAGGCTAATCTGCAAGTCTTCTTGAAACAAAATGTTTTGGCCTGTCACCATTTTCCTTTTAATTTTGCCCTTTTCCTTTTTGTCTTTTGGTTCTTCAGTGATGTACTGTCTTCATCCTAGTTCCCCAGAAAGCAGAGCCTGAGGCAAGGGTCTATGTGGTAGCATCAGGACAGCCAGGGAACATATGTGGGGGAAAGAAGGGGGAAGTAGGGGAGAAGGGCATATTCCACCTCACCATGAAATCTTTTAAGCCACTGTGTGATTGCCCCTGGGAAGTGGGGTGGAGGATGGGGACTCAGAAAGTAGGAAGGGAGAAATGGGAGAGAATTTAGCCACTGGCTTCTGCCTCCTGGTGGGCAAAGGTTCCCTCCCCCAGCATCAACTCCCTCACACTTTGGGTTGTCCCATGGGTGGGTGCCTGGTGAGATCCCTGATGTGGGAGGTCAGAGGCAAGAGCATGGGCACAAGGCCAGGAGCCTGAGGTGGTCAGAGCCCCACAGGGCCAGGTCAGGAGGCAGGTGAGGTCAAAAGATAGGAGAGGTGCAGAGAGAGTCCGGTACAGGAACCAGTAGATCATTAGCTCCTGCTCAGACTGTCACAAAATCCTAGTGCCACACTGACTGGGTTTTTGCCTCGTTTCCAGACACCTGCACCCTATGGATTCCCTGCCACCATCTTCCACCCACTTCATGTCAGGCTCCATATGGCCCCTGCCCCCTTGCAAAGGGCTGCCTCGAGTCCCCCACTTCATAGAGTCTTCCCCTAATGGTTATGTGTTGTGCATGCCAGCCCTCACATTTTTCTACTGCTCGCACCTGGGGCTCTCCGAGGGTGACCAGATGTCCCTGTCTGCCAGCAGGGGTGACTTAGGACTTTCAGGGCTAAATGTGGGAGAGCCCAGGGTAGCCTGGGACAGTCGGTCACCCTGAGCACTCCACAAGAAGAAAACATGATTCACAGGATGTATAATCATGAAAAGTGATGAACAGCTTGGACGTGTAATAGAGCGGAATATGGTTAAATAAACATAGTGTACCCATATGGTGGGATACGACAGAGATGATAAAACTGTTTAGGAAATAATAATGAAGAAATATTTATGATACCATATTAAGTTAAAACAAAAGGTTGGGATATCAATGTGTGCACTTCGCATGGAATATGATGTTGAAAAGCAGAGACTGCTTACACAGAGGCCTTGATGGAGAGAGTTTTATTTATTGCCGTTTACACAGTTTTCCTAACTAACCACGATTCTCTCCTGCCAAAGACGTGCTAACGTAGATGTAGAGCCGCGTGAACATTATGTATATGCTACATTTTAAACTGACGAGTAGACTGCATGCAGATTATTCATACTTAACTGCAGTTATTTTGTTCAATTTAGTAAGGTTGCTAAGAAACAAGTCAAACCTGCAAAAATTAAAGTGTGGCAGTAAGATTCAGTGGTCAGCCAAGGAAAAGGGGCCCGATTCCTTCTCAGAAAGGAATGTGAAGTCCCATAGTCACTGAAAGAGCGCTGTTGATGATCTCTTACCCCAAATAGTTGCCTCGTTGCTTACATGAAGAAGTCCAGAAGGGAGGGGGCCTGCTCCAAGAGGGTGGCCTGGGGGAGAATAAAGCCTGTGGCATCAAAGGCACCCAGTCTGGAAACTGTCGTAAGGGGACCAGAAGCCTTTGCTTCACAGGCTCAGAAAACAAAGCTGGGCGAAGTGGATTCATGAAACCTGCAACTGCCTCGCTTGATCTGACTCCTCCAAAGAGCAGTGGTCCCATTTATCAGGAACTAAGATGGGAGCCTTACCTAGCTTTTAATAAGCTAGAGTCTCTTTAAACATCTTAGTGAGTGACCACATTATATTTTGCCTTATTTCGTTTATATTTGGATTTATATTAGCGATTTTTTTTATTATTATGTGATAAGATACATTTACTTGATTCATTTCAGTTCACACTTGAAACCAGTATGAGTTGGTTTCTTTCCGCAGTCAGCCTCACCCTAAACTAATATCCTGTTGGCACCCACCTACCTCCTGAGCAGTGACTCTCAGGGTTTATAATCCCCGGAGGGCTTATGAACGTCAGATGGCTGGGTCCCAGCCTGGAGTTTGAGTCAGTCAGTGTGGGGTCAGGCCTGAGAATCTGCATTTCCAAGGTCCCAGGTGTGTCGATGCTGCAGGTCCCAGGACCACGCTTGGACACTGGTCTAGAAAGAGGCTTAGCTTTAGCTCATGGCTCTTCCATGTGATACTGACTGGCTAACCTTACATGTGCAAGGAAATCATGACTCTCTTCAGGTAGAGTCCACAGGAAGCTTGGCTCTTCTTAAAATTTCAGCTCACTCATGCGGTCTCTTCCACGGTGGTTACCCTGCCAACCTGCATGTCACTAGATGGATGAGTCTTAGGAAAACATCCTATTGATCATTGCACATTTCTATTTTTGTCAGTGAAATGAAGTTCAAGTACCTCAATTTGCCCCTGACCTCACCACCCTGCATGCAGATTTCCCGTGTAATCGAACCTTCCTCTGCTCTGCACAGAGGCGCCTCTGCCCCTGCTGGGCCAGCTGCCCCTCAGTGGCTTCTCCACCCGCCCCCAGCCACGGGCCGTGCCATCCTCTGGAACGCACTGATCTCCTCATTCAGAGGAGGCGTCTATGCAGTGGCCAGTGTGAGCAGGGCAGGAGTAGGTGCTGGGGCTGTGGTGCCCGCTGAGTACTATGTGCAGGTCCCTCCTGTGCCTCTGCAGCCGCAGGCCCCGCCTTCCACCGTGGGCTCCCTCCTCCTGCCCCTCCAGCTGGCTGCCTCTGTTTCCTGTCCTCTGCCCCTGCAGCCTCCCCCTTGACCTTTCCTCCTCTTCCTTCCCTGTGGCATAGGGGTGAGGCCCAGTTCTGGGCCTCAGTCTGCACACTGCCCCTCCCCTGCGCCACAGGCTGCTGCGGGGGTGCCTAGACAGGGGGTGCCTGTCACAGCTGGGGCTCTGCCCTCCTGGCTCCCAGGCCCCCCCAGTGCATCTCCTCAGCCCTCACTTGGCTTCTCCAGTCTGCTCTCCTCCACATGCCCACCTGTGCTCCCCACGCGCCCTCTGCCCTCACTCCTAGCAAACCGCCTCACTCCCACTTCCTGACGCTGGAAGATTCAGAGCAAAAAGCGCCTTCCATGTGGTGCCACAAGACAGAGGTTGCGGGCACCTGCTCCCCTGCTCTCCTCCTGTGCCCCTGTGGGTCCCGAAGGCCACTCCCTTCCTGTGGAGGCTGCTCCCACCTGTGGCCTGGCCTCCCTTGGCATGTGGCCCACACACATTTAAACACACTCCAGGGCAGTTGATCCACACAGCGCCCTCCCCAAGGCCTGCATCTCGCCGAGGCTCCGCCCCCATATTTCCCCATCGTAAGCACATTCTTGACCTTACCTCCTCTTATTGCCTCCTCGTTCTCACCTCCCACTCCCCCCTTATCTCAGTGGTGTCTGTCCCCAGCACCCCACAGAATCGGCTCTTACCCAGCTCTGGAGCCCCTGGGCTGCTGTTCACTCACCTGGCCCTTCCTGGCCTTGTGCGTCACACTGCAGTGCCACCTGTGCTGGAGGGAGGAGCAGCATTCATACTCTTTAGGGACCCTGCTGCCATAGTCACCAGGTCGTATTTCACTGTTCTGCCCATTTTGTGCTCCCAGATACATCTCCCATCTCGCTTCTGCCAGCCCTGCCCAACATCTGCTGAAGCCAAGCACACTTATGCAAATGGGCACAGCTGGTCCCAGGCTGCTGGTTCCTGCAAACTTCCAGGAACTGTGAATCCAAAATCTGGAGAAGGTCTGCAGAAAATGGTCATTTAGTATAATGTTAAGTAATTAGGTTTGTCACATATTTCATGATTATTTCCAAGTGCCTACCTGGAAAGTACATGCTCTTGGGAGATTTTCATATTGATTTCATTTTTCCATTGTTTTTTACTTTTCAGTAACTCCATCTGTAAACAACTCAAGCTTCAATGCCTGATACAGTATATTAATAAATTATCCCTGAACACCTGTGTTTACTTGTTGAACCTTCTCAAGAAGGCCAAAATCCATTAGCATCTCAAAAATCATGTGATGTTGCTTTAGCATGCTAACATTTTCCAGACTATTATGAAAAATTTTAACTCATTTATAAATAATGGGAAACAATATCAGAATTTGCTACTGTGGAGACCATTTTCAGAGCAATTCCTGTGACAATGATTCTCATTAGCCACTTCATAATACTTTCTTCTCCCTTTAAAGCCTTAAGTAAACAAAGTAAAATACAAATTGTCTTACCTGTGAGTCTTGGAATTTCTTTTTTTTTTTTTTTCAGCATTAGCACTTAGAAATTTGCTAGAAACTTCACAATTTGTATTTCATGCTAAAAATACAAATGTAATTCATGTAAACTTTTCAATTAAAAAATACAGAATTTTTCAGTGTAAAACTTAACAAATATTCACTTGCCCACTACCCCAAATGAACAAATGTTAGTTTTCTGTCATATTTACTCTAGATTTTTCTTTTTAAGAAATAGACCATTACAGATCAAGTTGAGATTCCCCTTATTATTTCCACATACAAATTATGCTTAAAGCAACCATTTTCTTATACTCAGAGATTCTGTAGGTCAGGGATTCAGTCAGTGTGTGTGGAATGCTCATCTCTTCCCTGTGATGTGCAGCCTCAGATAGGAAGGCTCGGAGGCTGCGGTGACCTGATAGCTGGAGGCAGATGCCTGAGGTGTCTTCATTCATGTATATGGCAGTTGGTCCTGCTGTCCACCGGGACCTCACCTGTCAGTCAGCAGGAGCAGCTGCCCCTGATCTCTCCATGTAGCTTGGGCTTCCTCCTAGCATGGCAGCCCCAGTCTCCTCACGCGGCAGCTCCCAAGGCAGAAGCTGTATCTTTCTCATGGCCTATGCTCGGAAGTCACATCGCATCACTTCGACTGCATTCTGTCTGTTCCAGAAGAGGCACAAGCCCTGCCCAGATTCAAGGGACAGGGGATTAGACTCTACCTCTTGACAGGGGTGTGGCAAGGTTCCAGATGAGCATGTGGCGTGGGAACCCTGGCCACACCATCTTCGGGTAGGCCACAGTCCTCAGGGGCATTGGCTGCCCTGGTGGGTTTCTAGTCAGTTTTGTATGGCCGTCCTACGTATGTGGGCATCCATGTGAATGTCTGCTTGCTGTGTCTCTGTCTTTCCAAACACTAATCACAGTGAGCCATGGAGATCCAATGTTAAAAACAGGCTTGGTTAACGCTCTTACATTATTATTTATCAAGCCAGGTAAGGGTAAACAGGGTATTAAAAGCAGTTTGTACATTTGATTTCACTGTACTGTACTCTTCCCTTTCTCACACTTTCCAATCATTAGTAATAAGGATTCATGTTTCACTTAGTGTAGCATTTTACAGTGCTCACACTACATTCACATTTCTTCCCTCAGCTGAGGCTTTATGAAAATAAAACGTGATAAGGATCTATAGACTTAATTCATATTTTGCATGCCCAAATAAGATAATGCATAATAAAATGCTTTGGAAACTATAGAGATGTTAAGATACCCTTGTTATTCAGTCTCACAGGGAAATTTTTCTGACTAGCGAGTTGCAGACTGCAATCCTGCCCCACACTTCCCCTCCTTTATCTCTTGCTGACCCTGTTCCCTTCGCTTCCACCTCATGTCTGTGTGTTGAAGTACAACCGTTTCTGGCTCAGATGCTGCCTCCTCCCCAAGCCTTTCCTGACACATATCTCCCAGCTGGAACTCATCTCTCTCTCTCCCGTGCTTGTACAGCATTATGCGTTTCTTGTGTGGCACTTGAATTCCACTTTGTTTTCTATTTCACCTACTACATCACTGGAGCTCAGTTGGAAGCTTCTAGCAAATCAGAGTCCAGCCTTGACCCCCTTCTAAGTGCATAGCAACATGCCCCCCACAGGAGTGAGCTGTAGAGCTCTTGAATGAGTGAGTGAATGAACTGTGTTTTTGCTGTGCATAGCTTGCTTGCCCCTCTCTCAGGCCTGAAGAGTATAGGATCTAGAAAGTACTTTAAATGTGGCAGTATCTGGTGAAACAGGAATCTTCCCAAAGAAATCTTCCCCAACTCACAGTTTTCGTGAGAGGACGTTGGATAGGTGTTTTCCATGACTCACCCTTTCCAGGCACCATGACACTCATCTCTGGGGACTCTGCTTCCCAGCTTGGAGCAGATGTGGATTCGGAGAAGCCTCAAGAAAGAGAATGGACTTGGCAGTGGGGAGGCCTTTCAGGCCTATTCCAGGATGGATGCCAACCTCTGGCTTAAGCATTAAGTCACTAAACTAAATGAACGTGTGTCTTGTCTCCACCTTGAGCTTGTAAGCTCCACAGAGATAGCAGTTGGAGCCTCTCTGTCAGTCAGCAGGAACAGCTGCACCTGCTTCCAGGTCCCCCAAAACCCAGACAGAGAGTGGGTGCACACAGTTTGCTGAGTGATTAGCTTTGGAAGTCTGGTCCACCTTTCCCAAGTGGGTAGGTGGACAGCATCACAAGAAAGAAAGAGCACGTGGTATCCTTAAACCTTAGTGTCAGGTGTGTGTCTCTGCAGAAACTCCCCAGCCCAGCTTTGGGCCAGAGCCACCTCTGTGTACAAGGCCAGCACCAGGGCCTTTCTGAAATGCCCGTTAGCTTCAACATGATGAGAACAGTCTTAACAATGGTCCTTTTTTCTGTTATTACCTATTCTGAGCCAAGAGACGTAAGCAGCCAAGGTGACACTCTACTCTAGAACCTTCTCTTCTTCTCAAAACAAACATAATTTTAAGACCACAGTGCATAACTCTTGTACTTAATAGCTTGTGCCTTCCTCCTGTCCGCACCCCCAGCAATTGGTTATAATAGCAAGATCATACTGTGAGAGCAATGCCTGAAGAACAAGAAAAACCAGACTGTACAAATACCAACTTTTTTTATTGCATTATACCCATTACAGACAATTTTAGAGCAAGTGTGAAGCAATATTCAGTTGGCAAAAATATGGCAGTAGCTCACTTACTAAAAAGAAGTCATGTAATGAAGTCTATGTAATTCTTAACACTTATTTACTTAAAGGAAATGCAAAAGTTTTTTTAATAAGCCCAAAACATGAGAGTTTTGAATATTTGCCATACTACACATCTGTCCAAAAAGTAGTTTAAGAATGATCTCTTGCACCTGCTCAAACGAAGGAGATGTATTTCAGCAACTTTTTAAAACTGCATTTCTTTGTAAAAGACTGCAGGGGCGACATGGAGGAGGGGGCCACATGTCGGGGTGTACTGGGCTGCGGTCAAAGTCAGGGGCTCAGCAATCAAGTGCTTTTCTTTTCAGCCTTCCTCCCACCTACTAACTAGTGTGTGACTGCCAGTGGCCTCCCAGATCTCTCTAATCTCTGTCTTCTTGGCTGTAAAATGATGATAATAATCATGTCTTTCTCATGAGGCTGCTAGGGGATTAAGTGAGGTATGTAGGCAAAGCAATTCATCTAAAGCCTGGCACGCAGTGATGTTAGGTATCAATAGAAATCTGTTATGGCCACTGGACTTGGATGTGAAACCTGCACAGTTCTTAGAACAAGGCATCATCCATGTGCGTTTGTTCACCTGAATCCCTGGACGTGTAGATTCAAGTTACCAGATTGTCGAAGCTGCTGTATTGCTGTGTCCTGCTTCCTTGGTTAATGTGTGCTCAGGGTGCTTCCCTCACCAACACTTCCTTTAGAGGCCTTAAAACACTTCCTTTGCGAACCTCATCTACATTTTTTGCTTCAATAAATCCAAATATTTGCAATGAAAAATATTTGTTGTGAAAAATGCATTAAGAAGCAAATATTTCAATTTGAGGGCTTGTACAACTAACCGTGATGTGGTCTCAGGTCCTACGGCAAACTAGAATGGCCATCTTGAATGATATGTAATTGTGCCCCGGAGCACCCGGAATCAAAGTGCATCCCTGTCCTGGGAGGAAAGCTAGGATGCCTTTTATGTCTTCCTGCTAACACACTTGACACCTGGGCAAGGACGGTTTGGGGCATCCTCAGGAGTCTGGGAAAGACAAAGGAGGGCGCGGAGGGTGTATGTGTGTGTGTGTGTGTGTGTGTGTGTGTGTGTGTGTGTGGTGCTAGGCACACTCTTCAGTTACATAGATAACAAAGTTGGGTCTGCACTTGAGCTCAAATGATCACAAGCTTTGCAGTCACAAGGGAATGTTTGCAAAGCTGGGATGTCCAGGTAGAGTTCAGTCAATAATCCTATTGTCCCTGGACTTCCTTGAAGTTCTCTACTGAAAATCCTGGCCAACGCTCTCCTACGATTAAGTCTCTTTCCTGATTCTCATCAATTGGAAATGTTAGAAAAATAAAGCTGTTGTCAAGGCCCACTTATTCTTGCTCTCACATACAAAGCACCAAGAGAAGAAAAAACAAAGAAGGAATGAACACAAGACACAAAAGGAGGAAGAGGCCATGTGCCCAGGCTGCCTAATTCAGGCTTAAGGATTTTTGTTTGTTTGAATCAGTTTATAATTTTAACCTTGTGATAACTTGTTGACTTACACTGACAATAGCTCCTTCTTGGTTTCTTTATAAGTTTATTTCATGTTATTTCTCTTCTAAAACTTTTCCTTGTATGTTTGTTTCTCCCCCAATCTAATAGTAATTATTTTAGTGATATGAGTGACCTGGTGTTTCTAACACTCACTCTATGGTTACAGAATCAGAAATTATCAGAAGAGGAAAGCACGGACTGTCAAGACTCTCTGTCTTGACAGTGTCTCCTAATATGATGTGTGAACAAAACTAACACTCAGAAGATTCTAGAATGTTATGTAAAAGTCATAGAAAGGTGGCAATAGGATTGAAATACAGCCTTCTGCTAATTGTATCAAAATCAATGACTTTTAGAAAAGTTTAGAAAAGACATATGTTAAACTTGGGAAATATCAAAGATTTAAATTCTACAATCTACTTTTTGCATTCTGGAGAAGCCGATTTTTGGGTGGCCCTGTTGCCGACGTTTCATCATCTTGACTGACTGTGTCCTAAGAGTGTGTTCTTAGAAAATACAGGCTTTGGCAGACTTTAGAAGGTATGTATGTTACTCCATGTTCTAACTAGATTTTGAAAATCTTTGACCACTGTGGTTACCAAGTGGAGAAAAGGTGTCACCGATAATTTTGAAAGACAGAAACTAAACTCTCATCATATGTAATGGGCCTCCTCTCCGTCCTAGAGTTCCTCCTTGGGAAAGGTTTGATGGACGGTAATGTACATGGGGAAATCCTTAACATCTCAGGACAGCAGATTTCTAACAGGGATTGGAGACTTGCTGTTCTGGGAAAGGCCCCTGTGGTTAATGGGAGGCGGAAGGCGGGAGGTGGGAGGTGGGAGTCTGTTTTTCTCTCCAAAGGACAGATTGAGGTCATGTGTTTACTACCTCAAAAGGGATGGTTAAGTTAATTGAGGGATTTCTTCTTCTTCTTCTTCTTTAGTTTTTAGTAGTTTTCCTCTGTTTGTTTCGGCCAGCCTATGGCTGTGACATTTTTCCTACACATTCCACTGGGTCTTCCAGCCCAGAAAGCTGCCTACTAGGATTTTATCTGTATTTGAGGAAATTTTCCAGTAGCAAAATATCCCTGCTTACTGCTTTCAAAATGCCAAGATGTGCTAGAACTACTTTTTGTACCCGTATAAGTCGCCAATTCTCTTCTTCATGATAAGGTACTTTGGTACCTTTCTTTTCTCAAACCAAAAAGTTAGACAAGGCAGCTAAACTTTTATTATTATGATTATATGTTGCTAAGGATAATTTCTGTGTAGGTTCTTTTTTTCCCCTTTAGTAGTTATAATTATCAAATAATGGGCCCATTTTTGTGCTAATTGTGTGATTTCAAATACAAATCATCCCCCATATATAATTGCAGTTAGAGTCATAAGTAATAAAGAAATTGTGACTCATACAGTACAGTACTTGTCATAGTTTTTGACTTGTATCTCATCATTTATTATCTTTTCTCATAAATCATATGTAAATAAGTACCTCTGCAAACACATAGCGATATGTCACCTGTTTTTATTTTTCCCATTGTCTAGTCCAAATATCTTGTTTCCAAAATGTTGTCATTTTTAATATATTTATCATGTCTTCTTAAAGATGTCTATATCTCCTAGTTATTTCAGAAGATTATTATCACATAAGAGATACAAAACCAATTCCATCAAGAAGCTGTGATCATTTTAATTAACACTGAGGTTAACCTAGACAGATCCTACTTTTCATTTTTTTAAAAACTGGGGGATAATGAATTTCTATGGAATATGCTCATAGACATTTATTGTAGAAAGTCTATGTAAGAATTCTATCTATATAAATTAACAAGTTGCTTTACATAACATGTTTCAAAACTTGTTTTGTAGTAAGTTGAAATATGGAAAGGTTAACAAAACAACTGGAATAATTTTTTATTATATATATCAAAAATTTTTTTGTATATATAATATTTTCTATTAACTTAATTATAAGTTAGTATTTTTATCCCAAATGCATTTATCATGCTTGCTATATACTTGGGTATATTTCAAAACTCCTAAAGATTTAGCATTCCTTTTTAAAGATAAGGCTTGTAGTATATTTCTATAATGGTACAAAGAATACTAAATCCCTTATCCAAAATAAAGGATTGGTTTAATAATTATTGTCAGATATGCAATGGATAAATATAGCCATTTATAGTGATGGTATAGAAGAGAGATTCATAAACTCATAAATCATATGCAGACTCCATAAAATAGAATATAACCTTGTCTTTTGAAAACGTATACGTATATATGCATAGATAGAAGTCTAGAAGAATATTCATATCAGAATGGTACTGTGGGTAATCATAATAAGTTTTCTTTCTAATTTACATATATGTAGTTACCATGCTGCTTAAATAAAAAATAAGCTTTAAAAATGATGGGCAACAGTCTTTTCAAATAATTTTTTCTTCAGCTTTTTAATGTGCTGATACAGAATGAAAATGTAGTAAACCTTATTTTCAAACTCAAAAACAGGGACATGTAGTTGGAGAAGTAACAAGTTTAGTTTAGAGATGAAGAAAATTATGGAATTGGGTGTTTTTTGGGAAATTCAGGATATGTGGTCATAATTAAGTTGTGTAATTTTTGGAGCAAACCGAAATAGATATCCATGAAAGTTCTGATAGGGAACCCCCAATCCAGTGGATATATTTTATCTAGACCTTGAAGAACCAAGGAATAGGATTTTATGAGGCAGAGAAGAGATGGAAAAATTGTGTGCCAGCTAGAACAGCTGGGAGCTCAAAATGGCAGAAGTGGTTCAGGTATGTGTGAACATGCCAGTGTAGCTGAGAGAGTGAAAAGCCATGGTGATAAGATTGGAAATGTGTTGACACATTATGGCCTTGGAACCATAATAAAAAGCCTGAACTTTGGTCTATAAAAAGTGAGGAGCCCCTTAAATAGAATTCGTGCCTCATATCGAATTTACCGAGTATCATAATTCCTCCAGGTGGTAAAGATACCTCGAGACAAGTGCTGGGCATAGAAGCCATAGGGCATAAATCTGCAAAGAAGTAAAAAGCTAACCTTTGCAAACAATATGGCTTCTCTCTCACTTACCAACTTTACATTTCCCTGTATGGCCCCGGAAGATGACTGGTTAGCCAGAGACGGGTAAGATTCCTCAAGGGAGGAACAACCTAAGACAGGCACAGTCGCAGGGGGGGCATCAGGTGAGAATTTGGGGATCAACAGAGGTGAGGCTCAGAACCTCACCCCCCCTGCTTTGAGCGAAATCTTCTGCATCCGTGGATGTCTTGCTGCCCTTGTCTAGCCTGGATTAATACTTAGTCCATAGGCACACACCTGATCATCTGATCATCTACATTTGCCCTCTTACAGCACTAAACTATGTTTTCTACCTTTATCTTGCATCTACCTACCACTTCAGCATTTTGTTAAAAATAAAAATAATAATAATAGGAGAAATGTGGGATCAACATATAAATCAAGTACAAAAATCAAACGAATATTCATATTTGACCTGATTGTTTATAGGTCATAATGCATGATCAAAACCGAAAGTTTCTGTGATGAATGCCCTTGTACTGTTCACCATGTAAGAATTTATTCACTATGTAAGAATTCGTTCACCATGTAAGAACTTGTTCATTATGCTTCAGAAGATTGGAGACTGACGAGAATTAGGCTTGAGATGGATTAATGATTGTACATTGAGCGTTGACCCCCCCCATACTGAATTTTATTGTTGTTAACAACCATTTGATCAATAAATATGAGAGATGCCCTCTCAAAAAAAATAATAAAAATAAAAATAAATAAATAAATAAATATAAATAAATAAAATAAAATAAAATAAAAAAAAATAATAATAATAGGAGAAATGTGGGATCAACATATAAATCAAGTATAAAAATCAAATGAATATTCATATATGACCTGATTGTTTATAGTTCATAATGCATGATCAAAACTGAAAGTTTCTGTGATGAATGCCCTTGTACTGTTCACCATGTAAGAATTTATTCACTATGTAAGAATTTGTTCACCAAGTAAGAACTTGTTCGTTATGCTTCAGAAGATTGGAGACTGATGAGAGTTAGGCTTGAGATGGATTAATGATTGTACATTGAGCATTGACCCCCTTATACTGAATTTTATTGTTGTTAACAACCATTTGATCAATAAATATGAGAGATGCCCTCTCAAAAAAAAAAAAAATCAAACGAAAAAAAAAAAAAGTGAGGAGCTATTGAAGGGTTTAATCAAAGGATGGGTAATCTCATTTCCAAGGCAAACATTTTTCAAAGCTACTGCCTCCCAATACTAAATGTAGGACCTATTGTTGTTCTAAGATAGATGATTACTTTGATCATATCTCAGAATGAGCAGATACTTAGCCCACCCATTCTGAGAAGGGTCCACTGTGAAGCCTGAGCTTCAGGCACTAGATGTTATGGAGCAAGGTGCCACGCAGAAGCCAACCCCTCTCCAGTGCTCAAGGCTGACTGGATCTCTGGACTGAGAAAATTGGCAAAAATGTGGCACAACTTTACATAAACACTGTTTTAGAGGGAGGTTAGATGAGCACATCATCTCAAACACTAACAGAAAAAAGTAATCTTAAAACATCTTCAAGGTATAACATATAAATTGAAACACACTTAGTCTTAAGAAAGAAGTAGGTTAATATAAATTTATTTTATTTTCTTGAATTATATCTTTTCAACTATCAAGAGTAATAATAGAACCCTTTGTTAGCAAAGAGATTATCTTGATGTCTATTTTCAGCCGTCATTTTTCTACCATTCTGGAAAGCTGAGCCAACAAGTGAGTTAATGTGATGTGTTGCAGTCAGGAACAAAGGGAGGACCAGCAATATCTTACCTGTGAGATTCCAGCATCACACATAATGATAGTAACAATTCATTCTGTTATATTTCCAATGGGTCCATTGGAATGGAGAAAATTTTAAAAATCCAAAACTCTGAAGGACATAATCATATCAGTAGGAGCTATTTGGGCTTTTTACTGAAATAAAATATTTAGAGTTATTTTATATCCTGAAAGCTCACTTCACATGCCTTTTCAATGTGGAAAGTTCAATATTATCACATAGGCATTATGTTATCAGAGTCCAAGTGTGCTAATTCTCAACTTTATCCAACTTAACTTGTCTTAGAAAAATAAAATAAGTCCAGCTTCACTTTTTTACTTATTAACTGAATGCATTGCCCAACCAATTACAGCTTAGGTGTAGACAGCTAAAGCCCTATGGGCTAAAGATGTAAGAGAGCAGAGCCCTAAGCCAGCAGGCCAGCAGGGAAGTAGGGGAGTGCGATGCCCAAGAATCAAGAGAACAACAGAAAGCACGAATCCCAGAATCTGATTATAAGCTCTTCCCAAATTCTAGGAGTGGCCACCAAGGGCCCAGCTGGACAAAAGCAACTGCCAGAAGCTGTAATACTGAGCTATCAGCTACTGTACTACACAGGGCTGTCAGAGTTTACACTTTGAGTCCAGAGAAATTAACTTCCTACAAGTACCAAAGCCTATAATCATTAGAAGAGCATGACATGATTCAGAGAGGCAGAAGTGACTATTTTCTGCTAGCTTTAGGCCCTGGCCTTTGCCATTTCAAGCCAGTAAGACATGCAAAGAAACAGGAAATGTGATCATGGAGGGGAGCTGGGGGGTAGTGGAAAAGGCAGCCAATAGAAACTAACTCTATGTGGTCCTAGGCCTTGGATTTAGTAGCCAAAGACTTCAAAGCAGCTATTAAAAATACATTCAACCAATTAAAGGATATTCAAAGAGTTAAAGGAAAAATGGTCTTAATGAATGAGTAGATAGAGAATCTCAATAGAGAACTGAACTGTTAAAAAATAGAAATTCCAGAGCTGAAAAAGTACAATAACTGAGATGACACATTCACTAAATGGGCTCAATAGCAGATTGGAGATAGCAAAAGGAAAAATAAGTGAACTTGAAGGCAAATCAATAGAAATGACCCAGTCTGAAGAAATGAAAAAGATTGAAGACAAGGGTGCCTCAGAGACCTGAGGATAATATCAAGGGGTCCAGCACATAGAACCCCAGTTCTGCCTGTGTATTAGGCTTCAGAACAGGTGGTGATGGCAATGAGCTGGGAGCTACATTCTACCCAGAAAACTCCTGTACCAGAACTGGATTTGTCAGGAGTAAGAGCAGACTGGCCTTAGGCACTAAGGGGTGTACCCGTTCCCAGACAGAGGTTCTTGATTTGTGTTTTTGCAATTTAAATTACTCCTAAATTTCACTGGAAATAATTTAAATCTAAATGTCATTGACTTTTAATAAGACAGTCTGCCCACCTCACACTCACTCACCTCTAGTTCCCCACAAACAATCATTTCAAACATAACTGTCAGGAGGAGTGCCTTTCTCTACCCCTTAGCAGCCCCTGGGAGGCAGCTGCATCTGCCTGTGGACGCCCCTTTGCGCCCCTTCCCCTTGCTGTGCTCAACAAAACTCCCTCGCCTCCTAATAAATGTTTTTATATTCAGTATAGAATGTCATTGTTTTGCCAAAGTGCATGTAGTTTTTCATTTTTCTAATAAAATATATAAAAATAACACATACCCCGTGCAAAGCACATTAAGAAAAGACAAAAAAGTATGAAAACGAAATCACCTGTCATCCGACCATGCAGAACTTTTCAGTGACTTAATGGGTAGCTCCCTTCTGACATTTCCTATGTATATGCATAAATACAGGTTTATTGTACACATATGAAGCCATATACTTTGTTTTATGATCTGGTTCTTTAATCTACTAAAATGTGACTATCTTTCCAAATCATTAAATATAGACCAATTAATGACTTAGCCCAGCAGAGGAAGCTGAACCCGAAGCTAGGGGTGAAAGGGTTGGGGACAAGGGCAAAGGTAGAGGGTGGTTTTTGGGGAGAGGTGGGGAACAATACCAAACAAGCTGACTCCCTCCCCAGAACACTGGGGTCAAAGTGCACATGCTTGCAGAACACTATCTGCCACTCAAGTCAAATCTTTCTCTGTCAACTTTATTGTAACTTCTCTTCCCTGTTTCCCACTTAAGGAAACGCCAATGTTAGCACGTTGGACTCCTCTGTGCTTCTCTTTTCCCTCAGATTTCTCCCCCTTTGTCTTTTTCCTCAGGTTCCTGAAGAACCCCTTCAAGAGAGCATTTCAGGTCACTAACCGAGTTTCCTCCCACGTTCGATCTGCCACTCACTGTCTGCATTTGTTTTTAATTCTAGAGCTTATGATTTTAATCTCAAGTAATACCTTTCTGCAGAATAATCCTTTTTCCCAACCAGTGCTCTTACTTTTATCAATGCAACGGGCTCTAGCTTCTCACTGGAATTCTGAATTAGGATTGTTTCTCACGGTTACTCTTTTACTGATGAGCATTTGCTCCGGGTGCTCAGGTGGGTCTTCTCTTCTGAACTGTGGGGTGTTGCCCCGGCCTGGCATTTTTCTCTGGCTTTGGTTTACATATGGGGACGTTGCTGGCTCAGGACTGGCACAGGTGTGGATCCTGGCAAGGAATACACAATGCCTGTTCGGTTCTTCTGGTTCCCATTGATTGTGTTCTCTGGTTTGCCTGGGATCATGAGGAGTTATCCGTGGGTTCAGGGGCTTCTAGCAGTTTCTCCTTGATATGCTGCACAAGACAGCTAAGGAAGGAGGAAACCCCTTTTTCCTCCAGCCACTCAGCAGCTGATGTCCTGCAAACCTTGCCCCCAACACACACATGACTCAGCTGCCAGGGGTGTGTGGAGCCCAGAGAAGCTGGGGAGTCTCATAAATGAATATAATATGTGTTGGGAGATGCCCAATATCATTTTCTTTTTTCTGTATGTTGCAAATTGGCAGAGTATGGCAAATGGGAGGGAGAACATGGAGGTAAAAAGGGAGCAGACAGGAGAAGAGCATCTGATAAGG
Organism: Manis javanica; assembly: GCF_040802235.1. Taxonomy (NCBI): domain Eukaryota; kingdom Metazoa; phylum Chordata; class Mammalia; order Pholidota; family Manidae; genus Manis; species Manis javanica. Next base: position 74,160,013 of record NC_133168.1, read on the forward strand.
AGGAGGCCCAAGGGGAAGGGAGGAGTCAGGGCAAACTGCCTTCACTGCCTGCTGGTGAGTGGGTGTCTCCCAGTCCCACACCCTGACAGTGACAACCAGCTCACATAGGAGTGGTGCTCCCACTGCTCCCGGGAAACAAATGTAGGTCATCTTAGCTTATGCAGGTAGAGCTCTTTACTGCAGAACTTCTCAGAGCCTTCACCATGTTAATGTAAATTGGAAGTCTCACTCAAAGGCTATTCTGGACATTTTACAAATGCCAGGTATCTCACCATAAGCTTTCAGAGGGCCTCAGTGGAGTCATGTTTACGGGCTTCACCTTCAGAAATGATGCTCTAGACTTTTCCTACCATTTTTGAACTTCATTTCTCATGTCTTCAGAAATGCTGACAATGTTTCCCAAGGGAAAAACAAACAGAACAAAACATCCAGAAATGTGCTCAGTTAATCGTTCTTCTAGAACCTACGTAACATGTACATTTCATCCTTGCCCTGGAGGTTGTGTCTGTTGTCTGGGTTGAATTACAGAGATGGATTCTAATTCCTTGATTACGGGCATGGCTGTGTTTCTGTGCCCCTTATTGAATTCTTCCAGGTGAGTGAGTCACTGTGGGGTATCCTATGTGTAACAAGTGGTTGTTCCTGAAAACCACAGTTAATGTTCTTCAGGACAGTTCTTCACAGCCCTTTCTGGTTGTGATGTTTGTAAGGTGCATTGGGGTAGGCAGGAGAGCTGCTTAGGGCCAGAGGCCCCTGGCTATGAAGCTGCAGAGATGGAGGAGGCCCTCAGGCTATTGTGGGCACTCCAGAAAGGAAGCTCAGCTTGACAGAAGCTGTGTGAGAGCCACGGTTCTCCAGAGCACTCTCTCCACCTTGAGGGGGAGACATTTCCATAAACTTGCTGTGGAGTCAGCCAGGAGAGAATGCCCTGGGATTGAAAGCCAACTTTCAAAATAACTTCCCGCTTTGAAAATCACCTGTGACTCTAACACAAAGGTCCCCTCAGGATGTTTCCATTTTGAATTTTTAATACAATTTTAATAGTAAGTCATCATCCAGTTTTTTAACCTTGATATTCATCGGTAAAAGTTTCAAGTGTGTTTTATACTTAATTTACTAATATTTTATTTTCTATATTAAAACCCATATATTTCCCTCCTACGTTGTATTTCATGTACTTTATTGTTTGCACTAGGGAAAACATATAATTTATATTCTGTGAAGTGAACTTTACTCCCTTAACATCCCCAAAATATAAATGAACCATTGATAAAATGAGATACAACTCAAGCAATTTGTCTTTGTTAATAAATAACTTTGAACAATGATTCATTTAAACTCATGCATCTCTAATTTTCTTTTGAGATAATGTAACACTTCTGCACTGTTTTTAAGTCCTGGGAATTCTGAAACTGAATATAGTTTTAATGTCTATGCCAGCAGAGGTGTTAAGCTCAAATGGTGGACAGAATTCTAAGGTGTCCCATGGCCTTTGACCCAGTGTTCCTTAGATGGCATGATCATGTTACCTACATGGCAAAGGGACCTTGGAGATGTAATTAAGCCTACTGATCAGTTGACCTTAAGATAGGAAGAGTATCTGAGAGGGCTTACCTCATCACATAAGCTCTGTAAAAATAGAGTTTTGGTGGTGGCAGATGAAGAAGTCAGAGACACCCGAAGCATGAATAAGGCTTGATACATGTCATGGTTTTGAAGTTGGAGGGAACCATGTGCAAAGGGCCTGAGAGCAATCTTTAGTTGCTGAAAGTGATTCTCAACCTGCAGCCAACAAGGAAATGGTACCCCAATCCATTTCCACATGGATGTTGGTTCTCTCCTACCAGCCACAAGGAACTGGGTTCTCCCAACAGCCTGTGTAAACTTGGAAGCAGATTCTTGCTGGAGCCAGTGGGTGGGAGCCCAGCCTGGCCCACACCATGCATGTGAGATTCTGAGCAGGGAGTGCCTATAAGCCCGCCCAGACTTTTGACCGACAGTTCCATGAGCTAATGAATAGGCGTTGTTCTAAGCTGGTAATTTAGCACACAGCGATTGAAGACTAATACACCAAGCAAAACTATACAAGGCCCACTCAGTCTTGTAAGAGGCCCATAGTAATATCTCTTGGCTTCCCTGCAGGTGGCCAACAGTACAAACAGAGCATCTAAGCAACATGTTGGAGTCTGTGGTTCTCAAACTCCAGTGTGCAGCAGAACGTCCTGGAAGACTTGTTCACAGATTTCTGGGCCCCGCCCCCAGAGTTTCTGATTCGGTGGGTCTGAAGTGAACTCCAAGAATTGCATTTCTCACAAATTCCAAGACCTTACTGTTGTTGCTGGGACAGGGACCATACTTGGAGATCCACTGTGTTAATCCAGTTAGTATTATGAAAAGAATGATATACCAAATTGCTGATATTTCTAAATGTCTGCTTTAATGGCTTATTTTCTAGTTAGAAAAAATATTTCTAATAAAATGCTCATTGAGATGCATTTCACTGTGAGCCTAATCCCTCATTTAGTTGTCTCTCCACATTCTTCTTCCATATTTAGTCATTTTCCCCTCTGAGAACTATATATGCTCCCTTATTCATCATTTTTATTTTCTCAGAAATCAGCTTTATCACAAAGTATGTGTGTGCTATTTGGGGTTATAGTTTAAGAAGCCAACAGCAAGTGTATCTACAATTAGAATAAACATTAAAATAAGGATGTTACCTGATTGCAGTTATTTACTAAAGGGCAAAGGTAAAAAGACAGAATAACTGAGATGCCCCACTGTATTTTAACAATACACATATGAGACCTGCTTTAGGAAACACAAAAATCCAGCAAAAGGGAGCAGCATGTCCTGTTTGCCTTCCCCAAAAGGAAGGATAGTCGATATTCACTGGCCAGAGGGGTCATTTTGTTATCTTCCTAGAACCTTCATTGCCAAGTGACATGATGAAGAATCTGAGAGTGAAGACTGGTGATCTCACCTGATAAAAACATTGTGACTTGGTTTCGTACAACTGATCTTCCATCATGAGCCATTTTGTTTAAGTCTTGTGCTAATATTAATCGTCCTGTACCATTTTCTTGGAAGAACCAACTGACTGAACCCATCAATGGACAAACATTTATTGATTGTCTACGAGTGTCAAGCAAGTAAATATCAATTTAATCCCAGGTCAGTGCACCTCAGGCCATGCGGTAGCCTTGGCAGAGCCCCTGGACAGACAGCCCTCCGTTCCTGCTTGCAGTGTGGCAGGAGAGTCCCCAGAAGTCAGTCCAGCGGTGCTACGAGAGGAGGCAGTGGATTCTGGCAGACAGAACAAGTGTCCCCTGCATGCAGTGCTTCTAAGTGTCCTCTTCCTGTCCCATGGTACAGGGGTCAGAAATGAGTTCTTTTTGACTATTCTTGCTCCCTGTGTTGAAGATGCTCACAACCTGGTGGTCAGGGCCAGGTTGGAGGCCCAGTTCCTAACTCATGCCCTGATTTCACAAAGGGCTCCCTTTCTAGAAGGGGACAAACCGTGGTAGTTCCAAGTTTGTGGCCGCAGGACCTGCAGGTAGGCCTGGGATCTGAGGGTATACTCTTGAACCTGGCGAAAGCACAGAAGCGGGCAGAGTCTGAAGAGTGACGCCTAACATCACTGCCCCTGAATGGACTTAGGAGGGGTCTTCCTTCTTAGATGGAATTGCACTCAATCATAGAAAACAGGAGCTATGATTGGCACTATATGGGCCTTCAATTAATTAAAAACTGATAAGTCACTGCTTAAAATGCATAATTTTTAAATAAACACCAAACATGGAGTCATGAATTTAAAACAGAGCTGTGCTTGTGGAAATGACCATGATCCACTTATTCAGCGATCGTAACCTAGGTTCCCTAAAACATGAAGCCTGGGGCAAAAGCTTGCGCATGAATTCTTTGTCAGGAGCTACAGCCCCAGAGAAGGAGAGTGAAAGAGAAAAGGAAAGAGGCAGGTGAGGACGGGGGACAGCCTGGAGGCAGAGAGCCCCATGCCGGCAGCAGCTCCTCAGCAGATACCGCTGGGTGCTCAGTGTCGGTGTCTTGGTGAGGCTGTGTGACCATCTGCACCTCAGGACAGCAGTGGGGCTAGGACGCCTTCCCCTCTCCCTTCTCTTGCCCCCTGCTGGTCAGTGGGTCCCAAGGGGCAGGAGTTTCCTCCCATGTCCAGGCTGTCAGGCCCTCTCTGCTTGGGCAGCCAGCGCACGTGTGAGGGCCCCTTAGCATGTGTGCCACCTCGCACATCGGAAGGCCTTCACGCCGGGCAGCAGTGGCTGCTGGCTTTTACAGAGAGAAAGATCCACAGGGTGCTCTCCAGAAAGCAAGTTTGTGTAGCCCCCTGGGTCTGAATCCAGTATGGAGCTCACCCCTGAATTCCAAGAAGCCAGGATTAGGAAGGGAGAACGCTCTCTCTTTCTTTAAAATAATGCTTCATTTTATACAGAAACTTGCAAAATATCCCAGGTGATATGTGTATTTATTTCCTAGGGTTGGCATAACAAATGATCACAAACTGAGTGGTGTGAAAGAGCAGAAATTCATTCTCAGGGTTCTGGAGGCCGGAAGCCTGAAATCCAGGTCCCTGCAGGACCCGCTCCCTCTGAAGGCTCTGGGGAGAAACTGCACCAGGCTGCCCCATGCACTTCCGGCCTATGGCTGTTAGGTGCTGAGATATATCACCCCACTCTCATATGCAGCTCAGAATGTGACTGTGTTTGGAGGCAGACTTTTAAAGGGGAAATTAAGTTGAAATGAGGTCACTAGGATGGGTCCAAATCCAAATGACTGATAACCTTATTTAAAGAGCTTAGGACAGGGACGCGCACAGAGGAAGACCATGGCAGGATGCAGGCAGGAAATGGCCAGCTCCAACTCCAGGAGACAGGCCTCAGAGGAAGCCAAGCCTGCTGACACCTGGATCCCAGCCGTCCAGCCTCCAGAACTGTAAGGAAATAAGTTTCTGTTGTTCATGCCCCCCCAGTCTGAGGTACTTTGTCATGGAAGCCGGAGCAAAGGAAAGCACAGGCCCTCCTGTCCTTCCTGAGCTCGTAGGCGCGTTGCACTGGTCTCTGTGCTGTTCTCCCGGGCCTGGGTCTGCATCTGTCTTCTCTTCCTGCAGGGACACCGGAGGCTGGATTAGGGCCCACCCTGATCAGTATGACCTCATTTAACTAATTACATCTGCAAAGACCCTTTTTCCAAGCAAGGTCACATTCTGAGATTCCAGGTAGTGAAAACTGGAGGGCTAGGGGTAGAGGAGACAGACACTATTCAACTCAGTACATAGCAAAAATTAACCATTTCCATCTGGTATTTAAATAGCTAATAAACTCTACACCAGGTTCTCAACCTCAGCTGCCCATTAGATTAGATTCTCATTTAACTGGTCTGAAGTGGGCCTCAGGCATTTTTCAAATTTCCCAAGTGATTCTAATGAGCAGCCAGTGTTGTAAACTACATGTTAATGCCGTCATTATGTTATTTATTATTATCATCAGTAATCATAATGCAGTTGGTAACATTTATGGGACATTTGATATGTGTCAGGCTTAGGGCTAAGTACTGCATATATACTACCTGAGTGATGACATCCCTCCTGTGTTCATCTCCTCTTACAGACAGGGACCCAGAGGACACAGAGCTAGGAGTGCCGGCCAGGAAGCCCGGGCCGTCTGACTCTGGAACCATGGCTCCTCTCTGCCCTTGGTCTGCACAAATTCAGGGCCTTTTACCTTCCTCTATATCTTCAGACAATCTCCGTTATTTAAAGAAATTATAAACATTTTAAGAAGAGTCACTGTATGTCTTCACTACAAAGAAATAAAACAGCTGCTCTTCTAAGATTTGAGGCCAAGTCCAGAATCCCAAGTTAACAAATGACCAAGCACTATTATTATTAAAGTAGATTTTGTTTTTTCATTTTTTTCCCAAGTTTGCAGACTCAGACAAAAAGCAATGCATTTAAAGGACATCTCTCCATCAAATTTCAAGGTTTTAACGGTACCTTAAAGCAGGTCTATTATGGGCTTGGAGAGCAGTGGACGTGACAAGTGGGGTCTCACAGGCTACTGATGACATGATGGAGCCTCTCCACACCAGGCCAAGGCGCCACTCTGGGCAATTGTCACAGACTCATGGGTTTGCTCTGCCTCTTGGTTTTGCTGTCATCTCCCTGGAATCTTATTCTGTCCTGGTGCCAGGATATCTGCACTTGGCCTTTCTATTTGCAGCCTTCCGATTCTTCCTTTATCCTTTAGAACTTTCTCCTCCCTCTGTCCTGAGCTCCCTTAATGCCTCTGGTTTCCTGAGTAAGAAACACACTGTCCCACCCACTGGATCCACTCCCTTCCCCACTGAGAGGAATGGAGATAAGTGGTTCCTCCACTTAAACTCTGAGCTACAGGTGCACCTGCACCCATTGGCATTCGTGCTCCTGCCAATCACTGCTGAAGGGCTCCTTTTTTCCACTTTTCCATTCTATAGGCAGCTCATTGTAAAAGGGTCTGTTTATATGCCACCTTCCTCGGGTGTCTGACTGGTATTGACCCATCAGTCATTTTCTCTGAGGCCTGCTTGCATAGATAGTAGATTTCATCAGTTTAGACCTCAGCTGCTCCACATTCACTTCACATAGATTGACCTTGGCTCTCTAAACTATGTCATAAGCTCCTCACAGAAGTAGAAACAAAGCGCGCGTGCTACAGGTATTTTTCCCAACCTTGTCCGTGTAATGCCAAGCACACTACTGGGAGTTATCTGTAAATGCCTGATGATTAGTTCTCACAGCTGCAGCTTTTCATGATGGTTCATATATATCAGAAAAGCATTAATTTTTTTGATATTAAGATGCCCAGTAATGCCATCAGATCACGTTAAGGAAATTTTCATTATTACTAGAATTATTAATGACATCTTTCTCCTCACAGAGACCCAACCCAAATTATATCTTTATGATTACAATCAGTTTTAACCCCTATTAGGCTCTGCTCTGGTGGCCTGATAATCAGAAATGGAACCTTGTCATGGAGGTCAATATGTAATTGTCTGGCCAATGCTAAATGTAGCCAGGGGCACCCCACACCCAGTGGCCAAGCCAAAGGTGTAAATGATGTTTTTGACACTGGTGAAAAGTTTAATGGCCACTGTTCTCAAACTAAGAGCTGATCAGGAACGGTTCAGTTTATAACTCAGCTTTAGAAAAATCAAAAGAGGAGCACATAGATCTTGTCATTTGACTTCAGAGACTCCCTGTCTCCTGCAACAGTACAAACAATGAAAGAGTCCTATTATGCATGGCCATGACTGAAGTCATACACTCTGATGTCCTCTGAACTTAGAATTTTCTTCAGAACAGCCCATCATCTGGGTCCAGTCCCTGCAGTTCAAGAAGCAGGTGATCTCTTCCTGAGTGTCTACGTCTTTGCATACCTGCATTATTTTTACCTTCTTACCTTTGACCTTTGTGTATTAGAGGTAGTCTGTTGCTCTAGTTTGAAGGATAATTTAGAAATCAAAAGGTTAATATTTATCTAATAATGACTTGCCCCAGTATTTTATCTTTACAACTCAAATTAACATAGTGTCTATTTGGATCTGGAAGAAAAGCCCTAAATTAGAAGCCCTTCAAAAGTAACTAATTAGACTAGAGTTGTTGCACTTTCTGCAAAATGAAGCAATGTGATCTTTTCGGCATTACATGAGCAGTTGTTTGAGTCTTTTATCAGATCAGCTTTCTATTCATGCCAAGGAGAGTCATTCACTTTGTGCAAAAGTGAATTGGAAGATTAATAAGGGGCAGAATGCATACACATGGATTTATGAGCATTTAAAAATAATTTTGTGTCTTTGTATATGTACACTTAATGAAAAAAAGGAGATCCTCACTTACTCTGGACAGATTACCTTAGGAGAGAGATTTAAATGTTTGGTTTCTTGATTTAAACTTAGGTAAGTTTGACAAAAGGAGGGTTGTAGGTCTCCCTGGGAACTATAATAAACTTTCAGTACTTTATTTCAGGAAAAAGTCCTCAGCCTATCATGCTCATTGCCTTAGGGGCCTGTTGACCTCTCTTTAACCATGAAAATGTACTACAGACCCAGAGCTGTTAGGGCAGCAGGCAGAGGGCTCAGAGCTGATTTAGAAAATGCCAGCTCCAGGAAACAGGTCTGCCTTCTGACTGTACAAACAAGAGTCACAATCAAGCCCTCGAATCCTGTGATTGCCATGTTTATTACCTGTATTGGAAACATAAGTATGTGTGCTTGTGTGCATTGTTTTACAGGTACATAATTTGTTGAAGTGGATTTATTTTGTACTTTTGAGAGATAGCATGCTCCCAGTCATAGAAACAGAAACCAGGCTAGATATGTCAAGCAGGAAGGGGTTTAATGAAAGGAATTGGGTTTGAGCTATTTTGGAAGGGCCAGAAAAGCATGAGGGGAGAGGTCAGGAGGGACAACTCCTGCAGAGCCCCTGCCCTGCTCTGTGGCATCACTGTGACGGTGACTCATATTCTTTTGCTCCATGTGGGTAGGGAGTGGTTAGAAACACTAGCTAACTTCTGCAGCTACAAACTTTTGTTATCACTGCCAAGGTTAGAGTTGGAGCTGCTGCCACGGCCAGAAGCAGAATACCCCCCTTGCTTTCTGATCTTGATCTTGTACTACACACACAGCCTCCCCCACCCCACCCCACCAGAAGATGAACAGAACCCTGCTGGCAAAGGATTCTGAGACATATAGTTTCCACTCCTCCAGTCTCTGGGATGCAGAACAAAACACGGAGGCTGACCATATGTGGTCCAGATGGCATCATAGTACTTTAGGAAATGTTATCAAAGTGCTTTAACCACTTAGACATGTATTTTCAATTAATTTTATTTTTAATATGAAGTATGAAAAAAATCCTTTTGACCATTTCTCTTATGGGAAAGTGAAAAAGAATCAGTTTTATATTAAAGAATATTTTGTGGTTTTAAGAGTATTTGTGGGGCATTTTAATGTATAGGATTCAAAACAGCTGAACAACTTCATTAAAAGGGTAGCTCTTGCCGGACCTTCCAGTGTGCCTGTATCCCTAGCAACCCAGTTATCTGAAGTACAGCTGGAGGAAGCAAATTCTACTCTGTGGAATGATATTTGACCCTGGTTAGTACTTTTCTGAAGCAAAATGTTTTCTCTGGCAGTTAAATAACTTGCTTGGTTTCTAAGAATTTTTGTACTTTCATTTCAGTTGCATTCTTTACATGTTTAATTCCAATGAGAGATTATTTCAGCTAGGTATCGGCAAGCTTTTTTAAAATAAAATTGTTGTGCCTTAAGAAACCAGTACCTGCATTAATGATAAAACTTTGAAGTTACCATGACTATTATTACTATGCATATCTGTAGCTAATTTTACTTTAAACTTCGTAAATCTCAGCAACTCTGTCAGGTGGGCCAGCTACTACTGCCACCAATTTTTTTCCCAACTATGTTAGGTGATGAGTCCTTAGCTATAGAACTAAGACAAGGAGTAATGTTCTGTAAGTAAACGTGACAGTTTGCTTGTGAATCTGTATTTGTGAGACTACTCAGAGTTCCTATTCCAACAACATTAATTTTCTCATCCTGCTACGGTCTACAGCAGTGGGCTTCAATTTGGGGCCAGCATGCCTTTGGAGGGATGCAAAAGCGGCCACAGGGTGGAGGGCCTGGGTGCCTTGAAACGAATCCATTGCAGAGCCTCAACTTGTCTTTGTCCCAAATGGATCTGCCTGAGAATATGCATATGATGAGGCCTCCTGCTTGGCAAAGGGAATCCTGCCTCCTGCTGTGATGCACTGACCTGGGGTTTTAAAGCCTCTGGGGAACCAAACAGTGGGGCAGTTTGGAATATTGGTTTGGGTATTAAGAAAGGAATGAAGAAAGTAAAGGACCCTAATGACTTGACTGAACAACTTTTTGTAAATCTGCTGGTTTCATTTCTTTCCTTACAGCAAGATTGTGGGAGGACTTAAACGGCATGTTGGCTAATAGAAAAGTCAAAATTATTTGATGGATAGATGGTTGTATGAATCTTGGCATATATCTGAGAAGGGAGCAAAAGAACGTGGGAACATTGCTCTAACAAAACCCTCTCCATTCCCATTAATTTACTGATGCAGATGAGGCGTCTTGGCACATAAATTTATAAAAATGTATAACAGGAATAGAACTGATGTGGAACCCTAACCTGTTCTAATGATAAGCAGTTTTCATCTGCAGATTACATGAAACAGCTAGAAACCCAAGGCTTTCTTACATTCTTCCAACAAAATTCTACTCCTGCGTGATAATTATTTTTCAAAATTCATCATATTTTGTGTTTTTATCAAGTAAGGTCTAAAAATAACTGTAATTATAGCCCAATCAAAAAGGATTCAAATATTTATAGATATGGGCACAGGAAAAAAAATTTTTAATTAAATGTCAATTTACATACACCATTTATTACACACCAAAATATTTATTTACCTCACCATTAACACAATACATATTAACACAAAACACAATAAAACATTTTCTGCATAAAATATTAGAATATAAGTATGCCAGAATGAACATAAGAATTCAAACAGAAAAAATACTGACACAGTTGAGACTTTTGAAGAACTTGTTTTTAGAGGATGATGGTAAAAACCAAATGTCTATGGCATTAGACTCTTGGATACAGCTGAAGAATGATGTAACATAATTTTAAAAGGTCAGTACATATAGTGTACTGGAAATTACATCCTTGGCAGTTATTGAAATTAACAAAGAATACATTTATATATCAATGTAAAAATATGCATGTGATACATTTTTAACATTTATTTAAAGACTATATGAGCCCAGATGTTTAAAGATCACGGATCTAGCTAGACAAAGGATCAGGTATCTTGTGGATGAGCATTGCCGCATCTTCCATGCATTTCCTTCTTTTTCCCCAGTTTGACCTCGTGTGTGGCAACGCGTGGATGCTGGACTTCACACAAGCCATCCTCAACCTGGGCTTCCTGACTGGAGCGTTTACCTTAGGCTATGCAGCAGACAGGTAGGTCTGGAGAGGACTGCCATTTGACATCACCAGAATATGATGTACACATGTGGAGATGAATATGTTTTATGTCAACTAATAGAAAACTATTCTTGCTAACTTTGGGGAAGAAAAATACTTAATTCCTCTAATCATGACTTTCATACTTTTGGCTGGACGAATTCTTCCTTCTTAAACTGCATCTCCTTATTCTTTTAACTGTACAAGTGGGTGGGGCCGCTCTCAGTGGGTCTGTAAGGGTCTGAGTGGAAACAGATCAGCAACACCAGGCAGTGACTTTATGGCGGGCTGACGGCTGGCTGGCTGGACACTGCCAAGTTGATTCCATGTGCTTCAATAATTTACTGGCTATGGTTTGGTTAATTTAGTCATGAATTACCCTTTAGTTGGCCCCTTCCAACTTTGTTTCATCTAATTTTTAAAAAAGAAATTCTTATATTTTATTCTACAAATTTAAAACAAAAAAAAATACAGTCCTTTCCAAAAACCATTACAAGAGTTTTTTCTGTTATTTAACATTCATAAATATGCCAGTTATTGGCAGACACAGTGAGTGTGTATATTCAGGAGAGCATGTTTTCCATTCAAATATTCCTGTTTCAGACACTGTTGATTTTGGTTATTGTATTCATGTTGAACTATTTCTTTATCCCAATTCTAACCATGAAAAGACTTGCAGTAACTTAGTAATCCCTCTATACCCCTTCGGACAAGGACAGGAGAGCTTGGGTCCTTGGCTGTGTCTGAATGAATGTTGTCTGGTGACTCCAGCCCCACCTGGGTGGGTCCCTGTGACCATGCTTGCAGCAGACAGCACTGAGGGTACCGCTTCAGGAAAAGCTGACAGTGATTACTTAGCTCATTTAAGACAGTACAAGACCCAAATCTTGCAGCCAGTTGATAATCTGAGTTTGACCAGATCAGGACTTCAAAATGGGCAGAACCTTTGGCTTCTCTTTCTGCCCCTCTGCCTCTGCCTATCTCTTATTTTCCTCTTGCTGCTCCCCACACCCTGCTCCTGCATGTGGCATTTTCCTCGACCCTCTTGCCTCGGATGCTTTTCCCCCTTTCCCTCTCTTCATCTGTGTTTTTGTCTACTGTTTCTACTTGTAGGCCTTTCAATTCCCCTTTCCTTTCTTTATCTTCCACATGTGCCCCTTGCTCTCCTGGCCGGTGTGTTTTTTATTTGAGCTGTGTATTTTCAACATGTATTTCTTTAGGCTTTGCTTCTTCTGAATGTTTCTCCTTCACTATCAATCAACTCTTCTCCAAACTCAAGGGACTCCGCTGATAGAGGGGTGCTTTTCCTTCCTACCTATGTTCAAGGAGGGGACTGAGCATCTGTCCTCAGAGATGACTTGGTGCTTTTGCAGAGGAAGACAGACATGTGAATAATTCTGCCCTTCCTCAGAGCCAACCATCCTTGTCTCCTTTATGTCCCTGAAGGAAAGAACAATTGAATGAACCACATTTCTATGAGAGGACAGTGTGGGAAGGATGAAGAGTGAATTGATAAACCCAGATAGACCAAGACTACTTTGGCCTCCACTCCATTGGCTGAAGCAAGATGCCATATGTGTGAATTTGGTGGAAATTTCTATGGGAAGATGTCTTTGAATCAAATCTCTTAAAGGTCATTGACGACAGGCTTTTATCAGCCAATAATTTGGCACAACTCTATTGAATCATTTATCATCAGACTCTCAGAATATTGTGCTTGATAACCTGTGCCCTTCCCTAAGCTATTTATAAGTCACATGAATGGTGACAATAATCCAGAGCTTAAGGACAACTCACACTGGTTATGAACTTTATCATTTGTAAGGAGCTTCCACATTAGCATCTCATTTGAGTCTTTACTCAGTAGAAAACTCACTGTAGAAAAGGTGGGAAAAAAAAGAAAAAAAGAACCCCAGCAAACACAGTCGCATGGCTAGTGGGTGATTGAGCCGGGACTGAAGCCCAGACCTTCTGGCTATAGTGACTATTTCTACTTCTTTCTCTTCTTTTCTCCTCTGACTCCATTCACCAAAATGCTGGGAAGTGTCAAAGCTGTGCCACTGGGGAGACTGTATGTGAAAAAACACTGTAATGGAGAAGGGCATCTTTTTTGGAAACTGCAATCCCAAAGGATGCCTTTTGTGCTTTAAATTTGAATTTAAATGTCATTTCAGAGGCACATGTTTTTATTTGCTCTGATTTTGCTATAAAACACAATGGAGAATTGTCTTCAATCCTTCACAGGGTAATAATGAAATTACGGAGGATGGCATAATCAAATTTCTGTACTTAAACCTCTGTGAACAACATGTACAATGATAATCTCTTTCACTGTGTTTATGTGAACGTTTAAGGTGATCTCTTCCTGTCTCTTTCTCAAAAAGGTTCGGCAGAATAGTCGTTTACTTAATATCCTGTTTCGGTGTTGGTGTCACTGGCATTGTGGTGGCATTTGCACCAAATTTCCCTGTGTTTGTGGTCTTCCGCTTCCTACAAGGTGTGTTCGGAAAGGGGACATGGATGACTTGCTACGTGATTGGTAAGTCATTGCTATGCCTCCTTGTGTGTTTGAGAACCACAGGTAGATGGCTCAGAAGTGCCAGCTAGTCAGCCTCATGCAGGTACGGCAAGGCTCCATGGCTGGGACAGGAAGATATGGGAGCAACAATCTGACTCTTTAGAAATTAAAACACTGTCTTACTTTGGGAGACAAGTACGGAATATCACAAAATACTGGGTGAGCCACTTTTAAGCACCGCTGCGCTGTTATCACATATGGTTTCTAGCTTTGTTTTAGTAGAGATTGGTTTTATAAAAATTTCAGTAGTTCCTTGAAACATTTTAAAAGCATTTTCTGGGTAGTTTTGAGATATACTTTGAGATGACATTCCTGTGGTCTCAAATATTATTTCTTAAATACATTCCTTCTGGACAAGTGGAGAATTTTTTACCATGCAGGGATATGACCTAAAAATGAGAAGTTCATTTGTGAACTTTTGCTGTCTTCTATAGCTAGAAAGTTTGACCTTCTGGTTATGAAAAAAGAAAAAACCTCCCCTTTGCTCTTTGGTCATATTACTGGGAAAAGTCCTGGCTGCTGCCTTTGGCTATATTTCCAGTTGTGTCTATGATGGGCCACCTACCCTGAGAGTCTTGGTGGGTGCGGAGCAGGGAAATGCCCACAATCTTCTTCGATCACTGCTCCAGCTCTCTGAGCTTCCACTCCTACTGCTAGGCAATCTGTCCCCAAGCAGTTCCCTCTCTGGGGATCCACTGAAGGTCTTTTAATGGGCAGGGAAGGAGAGAAAGTGCTGGCAGGGTTGACTATCACTGGCTGGGGCAGAAAGGATAACTTTGGAATACAAAGCATTTTTAAGGAGACCCAAGTCTAGGTGAATTTTCAAAGCTGTGATCTTATGGCAACAATAAGGCAACATATCCAGGATGATCAGAATCAAATTAGTGACAGACACTGATTAGTGGGAAGGGAGGAAGAAAAGATGCCAGCAGGAAATTCCCCCATGTAGTTCTTAAAGAAATACCACATAAATGACAAGTCCAGCACTGTGGAGAGAACTCTGTGATAGAAATCTTGTGATAGTGAAAAAATTATTTGTAGAGTCTAACATTCATACTGACTCTCCTAAAGAGAGTGTAGTGAGCAAATCTTTAGAGATACAGTGATAAAATCGAACCAATATATTATATTTCTGTTTCGATAATTACAGTGACCTTTCAAATGCCATCATTTAAGCTTTCCTAAAACCATTACGTATTTTCCTCATAAGCCCCGAGGAGTGCTGGGCTCCGTGTGGAGGAGGAGCTGCTGGCTGGCAGAGATGCGTGAGGGGAGCACCTGTGGGTGGGCAGCCCCTGCCTTGCGCCGGCACAAAGTCACCGTAGCCTTGGGTCCCGCGGTATTCCAGCAATCTGAGGCATGTGGCAGGTGTCACGTCTGTGTGTGTCTGTTTATTCTGGAGCTGATCTTGAGCTTTCCTAACTTCTGTTTGTTTTCCTTCAGTGACAGAAATAGTGGGTTCAAAGCAAAGGAGGATTGTGGGAATAGTGATTCAAATGTTCTTCACCCTTGGGATCATAATTCTCCCTGGAATCGCCTACTTTATTCCCAATTGGCAAGGAATCCAGCTAGCCATAACTCTGCCCAACTTTCTCTTCCTCCTTTATTACTGGTAATGTAGTTTTGGTCATTACTGAATTTTTTCTCATTCCATGGACATGTAGAATCTATGCTTCTAAACCAACATGCAAATGAAAGCAGTGATGGAGATTTTCCAACATCTCCAGAATGGCTGTGGGCTTTGAGAATTTCTGGAATATTGGAGAAGTCATAGAGATTATTTATCGATTATCTGACTAGTAGTTGTTATTAAAATTAATAAAATATGAAACATACCATTGTAAATAGACTATTAATTATGTTTTATCATGTTGTAACATCTTCATGAAAATGACAAGGCAACAAACCATTTCTGCCAGTATTTCAACATACAAATTAAATGCAATGAAATCAATTCATCCCTCTGTGTGTTCTATTAAGCAAGTTAATATTACTCAGGAATTCTCTGAGGAATAAGAACATTTTAAGAGCATCAGAAAACCAAGTTGTCAGAAAGCCCCAGGTATATGCATTTGACTCTTACTGGATTGAACATATTTTAACCACTTCTGTAATTTAATATGTGGGCAAACCATTTACTTAAATTGGGTTTTTAACCTTTTCCTAAATGCTCACTGTATCCCAGTTATTTTCATATGTTTAATTGAGGACACTATATTCTAGGATAGCCTGGTCTTGCAAGAAAAATGTAATATTGATTATTTTTATTATGAGCAATGATCCCGTTGACAAATGAGCATTTCTTCCCTTCCATTATAAACTTCCAAAGATAATCTGTATTTCAGAGAGCCTACACTAAACTCTCAGAATCTCCTAAACTTGTATCTAATTGCAGGATCCATTTTGATAGAGAAACTCAAGTCATGAACTTTTTGGTCCTGAAATTCCTAGGTGTAACTCAGAGAAGCCTTCTTCTCAATAGGGTGGTTCCTGAATCTCCCCGCTGGCTGATTACGCGAAAGAAAGGAGAGAAAGCGTTACAAATTCTGAGGAGCATTGCTAAATGCAATGGGAAATATCTCTCGCCAAATTACTCAGAGGTAATTTTATTTATTACTAGCAACAAATATTGTTAAAGAGGGTGAGTTTATCTGTCACTTATGCCCATATTACCAAACATCTGACTAAATCATTTTTAGTTTGCCTTAAAAGGATATCTTGGGAATAATCTTACGGTATATTAAAGGAGAAAAGATTGTGAGGTCTTAATAGCATTACCGCAACGTGAATTGGCCATTTAGTCCATATTTTAGTAGTTACACCAAGTTACTTGAGTTATTATACTTTACTTACTGTAGGCACCATTGTATCTAATCATTCATACATCTTAATTGCCCCAACTGTAAATCTTTCATTGCCATTCAATTTAGTTGAAAGATTTGTTTTTAGATTTAGTCTTGGAGACACCATTTATTCAAATCAGAGGTTGAGCAGTAAAGTAATATTTTATTACTTGGGCAAAGCAAAGGCTTGTGGGGGCCTCTGCATCGCTGCACCGGGAGGAACAGGGAGCAGGAGGGGGTAAAAGCTCAACCTTTGACCTTTGGAAGACTTGATATGCAGTTGAAAACATATACATATATTTGAAGCAACCCCTGAATAATGAGAGAATAGCAATAAAAAATATGTGACAAGACTTTATCTGCAAAGACTCAGCAAATGCAGAGTAACAAAAGGATTATTATGAAAAGAATATTAAGAAGAATTTTGGGAAGGCACGAATCTTTGATATAAACCTTGAAGACTATCAGGTTGCTAACATTGTTTCTCCATAACATTCAGTTTGTTTTGACAGAAATGTTCTGATAACCTTCCAGCCCCCCAGAACTTATTCAGATGTATTTGGATTTCTGCCTTCCTCCTTCACGCTTATATTAAACCGCAAGCTGCAGCCGCAGTGTTTACTAAGGTTTCAACTGAGCGGTTGTCACCATTGAAATAGATTATTGGTGTACCTTGAAGTTTACAGATCATAATCTACACGATAAAGATAAAACACGATCAGTTTTAAGCACTAAGACTAATCTATCCTTGTCATGCTTTGAGCAGGCACATCTGAGCTGAGTATTCCTTTTAGAGGAAAAAATATCCCACTGCCTTCTCTGCTTGCTCGCACCACATCAGCCGTCTGCTTTCACAGCGGGATCAAATATATGATCATTTGCGGTCAGTTTTAATAGTCAAATGAATGTTTTGCTATTCATTCAGTAGTGTCCTAAAGACATTGCACATGTAGGCCCAGAGCTAAGCATATATAAGATCTAAATCAAGGTTTTAAGAATATAGAAAAAATAGTGTGTGCTGATGGCTTATTGAAGAAAATGCTGCATTAACTAGGCATGTTGTGTGATGTCATAAGCATTGCTGAGATGCCAGAGGATGATTCCCAAAAGCAACTGCTGTTACTCATCCCATGAATGTCCAGTTCAATGCTGCTCCCACAGACCTGCTTCTCATTCAGTAGCACTGTAGAGATCGTTTCAACAGGGAAGTAGTTAAATGCTCTACATGGCTGTGCTTGTAAAAGACATGAACCTATATAGATCCAGTGGCTTATAAGACATTTTTAACTTTAGTTTTAGGCAGTTAGACAGACGGTCTCCATTTGAAAGTCAAGCTTGAAGTCAGACTTCAGTTTCTCTAGGGAATTAGCAGCCTAGCGTCTGCTGTCAGCACTAAGAGCTTAACAACATTCATCCCTTGTGATTGGCTGATTAGCCTCCTCGGCCTTCTTCAGTCTGTAGGCGCTGCTCTTTTCTTTTTCCTTGCAACTTTTGGGGTGAAGAATGTTAGGGTTGTTTTTTGTTTTTTTCTGTAGAGCTTTCCGTAGTCTGTATTTTGTTGATTACCTCTCTTAGGATCATTTAGGATCATTGTCTCTTGTATTCCCTGTAAGTTGTGGGTGGAAGGAGGCTCTATAGGAAGAAATACATGTGATAAATTTGAGTCCAGCATTCAACCAGCTGGACTATTTTATGGGTTGGTTGTCCTGTAAATAATCTCAACTACAGTTCATGTGAATGTTACCCATTTCAAAGGTGAATAAACCCAGGCTCTTTGTTTTACTGTCCCTATGCTCCATTTGCCAAAATTCCTAGCTGGCCCCTGACTCTGTCGAAGCCATAGCTCTTAGAAGGTAGGATATAGGTGGTGAGAACCTCGGGCTCCCTGAATGCACCATCAGTGTAACTATTATTCACTGAAAAGTCCAAAAATCAAAAACCAATGCAAACGACGCAAGTGGGTTGAAGTCATGTAGATGTTCAACACTACTTAGTTCCCCCACATAGAAGGACGATTAGCTTAGACACCTACATGGTGCACTGACATGCTGCAGTTTTTAAGGCACCCTTTAAAAAAACAAAACCGCACTGTTGGCAAGTCCCCAATAGTTACAACACAGGCACAGCCAGAGCACACATGGCTCCCGATGGCTTTCAAGGCTTGCACAGTCACCCTCCAACAGAGCACGCCGGTGGGACAACTGTTTCCTGCTTTGGCCACACTCTCAGTTTTGTCCATAAGGCAAAGTTCTTACAGGTTGCAGTTAAATTTTGGGGGGCATCAGTTTGACATTACTTTCTGCCTGTTACTTGTAGTGGGTTGTCGCTCGCCTTACACTTAGTCCATTGCTGATCAACCCAGCTTCGTGTTCGCATGCAGTAGACATGTCGTAGCATGGTGTGTATCGATGGACGGTGCCTTCAATGGCAACACTCCTCTGAAGAGGTGGCCATTGCCCCCTAGGCTAAAAGTGTTGCTTGTCAAAATAGATAAGGGGTGGGCAAATATATGAGAGTGCTCAAGCTTTTCATAGTAGTAGACCAGGTCCGCTGGTTAGTGGTGGAGAGCTGGGATTGTTTCCGAGTGCCCTGTTCTCATCATGAAGTGGTACTGTCGGTGGTAGGCTGTGTTGGTGTTCCTGGCTCTTCACCCCTCTCGGTAAGAGGGTCTCACCCCACTGCTCATGGCCGTGGCCTTGCAGCGGTGCCCCTGTGCAGGCTGGGATGCTGCCCCACTGAGTCAGGCTCGGCCCCCCAACTTGGCGGCCTGAGGAGCAGCGGTGGGAGGGAATGGGTTTCAGCAGAAGCTGTGAAGGCACCACGAGTTTCCGACAGCCCTCTTGCTCTTCCCGTCGGCCACAAGAACAGCAGTCCCAGGCTGGTGCTGCACCTTCAGTGGGTCTCAGCACGAGAAAGCCTACAGCTTGGAACAGACCTGCAAAGCTGACCTGTGACCACTATGTAATGTGACCCAGAAATCATTATTTCCTCAATACACTACAGTCTGCTAATTGTGTCTCCATGGGCTACAGAGATTTGAGGATGTTTGGTTTTGCAGCTAAAGCAATTAATGTAGCCGATTATAATTATACTGGTTCAATGGCCAGAATCAGATTTAGCAATTCAACACATTTTTGGTTTTCTAGATGACACTGGATTGTGGTTGATTAGGTTACTGTTTGAAATAGTCACATCCTCCCCCTCATGTCCACTGGGTGAAAATACTTCCTGGCTCCATTGATTTGGGGTGTGTCCATGTCATTTGCTTTGTTCTCATGGTGGGTAGAGTTTGTCCTGCCCTTTGACCCTGGGCTTGGCCATGTGAATTGCTCTGGCCGGTGGTAGGGTTACCAGAGGTGGTGCAGTAGAGTCTTGAAATATGCTTGTGTGGTTGGGCTTTATCTCTGCGCTTCATCCATCCCCATGAGAAGAATATTCCCAGGCTCACCAACTGGCCCCAGAGGAGTCTCAGTGGCATTTGGAGTGAGCTGTTCTAGCAAAGCTTCCCCAAACCCAGATCAGCCGTCTCCCAGCCAACCCACAAACATGTGAGCTAAATGAGTGCTTAGTATTTTATGCCACTAAGATTAGTGGTTGTTATGCAGCATTATTTAACTGACTGATACGCTGACTAAATAGTGTATTGTCACATACTGACCAAGATTATACAACTACATAGGTAGTAATATGGCAGTGGCTTTGGTTTTACTTTTTTTTTTTAAAGGATTTTTAAGTCCCTTATCCTCAAGATCCCTCTTCTTTCCCTACTCCTCCATTTTATGTCTTTGTATGGGATATGGTCATGGCAAATAGTATGTTACAACTCTAGTTAACGGAGCCTCTAAATGGCACAACTGAATGTATCCATATTTGTTAGTGATTTGTTATGTTTTTTTGGCCCAACAAACCTATAAGAGACAACTGTAATTTATTTATCTTTATGGTATGCCTATGTGGCCCATTGTTGACAGCTAATCTACAGCTATTGAAATGTAAGTAACAGAGGTTACATCAACACTCATTAGGCATGAACATGCTCATGAGCAGTTCCCTGGATGGCAAGTTCAGGTGACATCAAGGAACTGAAATTTCAGTTTTCTGATCCCAAAGGGGTCATTGTCAATATAAATGATCCCACCTTTGATATATTTCCAAAATAGAAGAGATTAAAATCTCATTAGAAAGTGCCAGGCCAATTTTTATATGACCTTAGTCACCAGAGAGACTTCCAACTTTCATAGCTGGCATTTTTTCTCTATTTTAATGAACTATCACACAAACACCCAATTTTTTTGCAAAGAGGGACTTTCCAGTTTTGGGAATGTCTGTTTCTGACATTTCCTCTCAAATGGGAATTTTTAGGAATAATTTTTATTCTCCCCAAAGAGGAACCACATCATGATTCTGGCTGCCACAAAGCCCATCAGGGTTGTATCCAATCGTGCAGTCTTTGTTAATTGTTAACTGTTTTATTCTTCTCTGAGACTTGGGACTTGAACACTCTCTGCATGGAATTCACTTCAAATGAGCCAAAGAAAGTGGTTTAGGTCCAGGCAATGCCCCAGGGGGCCTCCAGTCCAGTGCTCATGTCAAGAGAGGGGAAAGGGTGAGTCTAGAAAATAGTAAAAGATATTGGAAAGAAAGTCCCTGGAAACTCATACAACACTTTCCCTTAACAGAGGTCAATCTTCATTCTTTGCCTTCACACAGAATAAATGATGCTGGTTCATTAAAGATGACACTTGAAAATGATTACTATAATATGAATGCTACTACATTAGCTTTAATTTTGCATATTCTTGAGTGCATAAGAAATGTCAGGACACTTCATATACCAAATATAAAATGCACCTTTGGAGCTGACAATTAATTTAATAGTACTCCACTTAAATGCATTTTTGGAAATAGCCTGAGTTCTGTAAATGGCCTATATTTAAATGAATTATTCTAAGTAGTTCCCATGTCTTTAACTTTTTAAAAATAAGACAATATTGCCCGAAAAGGAAAGAAGATTTATGCTATAATTTTTTTAAAAAGCCATAAAACAGTACTGATGGACTGTTGAATCTGGAGTGAGCTCCTTTCCCCAGTTAGGTGACTAAATAGTAACCTTTCCACTGAAGGAAATTCAGCCCACAGTCATCCAGTGGACTTCCGTTTAACCTGTTCACATATTGAGGGGAAGATGGTCCAGAGCACCATATGGCTTTAATTGAACTAGGAATCTAAGTGACACATCTCTTAAAGAATGAGATTACCATCTTGGACAGGTGAGGCAGCATTTGGGAACACTTCCCCAAAGAGCAGCATTTTGAACCTGGAGAGAGAGGGCTTCTCCCCCACTACCTTACACTCACGTTCCAGAGGCCCTCTTGAAATAACTGGGCCACACCTTTAAGGGTCAAACCTTACAATGTCTTTTAAATACAAGTTAAAGTTCAAAAATACTCTGAGCCCTGGAGAACTGAATCCATTACTAATGAGAAATTGGATCTCTGGAACCCAGATCACCTATTGGACTCAGATGGTGACTGTAGGGTGACCAGCTGTTCCTATTTGCCCAGGACTCAGGGAATTCCTAGGGTGTGGGAGTTTCAGAGCTGAACCTGAGACAGTCCCATGCAAACTAGGAAGAACTGGTCACCTGGTGATGGTGTCAGGCCTTGCCTTCCTGGCTAAGCTCAGAGGAAGACTGATTGATTGCAAATGACAAAGATTGACATTTCTTGGTTCACAAGTCCCTCCCACCCCCTGATGGACCCGATGCCTACAAGAAGGTAGTGGGTGTCCTGACCTGACCAGAGGTTGGGCCTGGAAGCTGCCTGTGGGACTCTGCCCAGTGTCAGAGGCGAGCAGCTGGGCCCCCTGTGCCTACCAGGCTTCCTCTCTCTTCTTTTCCTCAGCAGCTTTTTCCACAATTCCTGGTTTGTTTGTTTGTTTTAACTTTCTGACCTTTATTTGAAGTTCCAACATGAAGTGATAGTCCATTTTTTTAAACCACTTTGTTGAAGTATGATAAACACGAAAAACTATGCCTTTAATGTGTAAGTTTGCCCAATCCCCAGTTTCTAATTCTAGTTCTTAATCTGGTCTTGAACCCTAGCTTGTTGACTGGGGCCCTGGCTGCCTACTTAATTTCTGCCTGTCCTGTCTCCTGAAAGTAGGGTCCTGTTGCCTATGTCTTCACTCATCCATTGTCTTAAAGCTGGAGGCTGTGCCCTCTTGATGGCTGGCACCTGCTCTTCTAGAGGCCACCGCTGCTGGGAACCCCTTCTCTACATGGTCCCTGACTTCTGAGGCAGTGCGGGGGCCTCAGAAGACCTGGGCATGCCCTCGCCATCACCAGCTGGCTTCTCCACCAGCCTCTGCTTTCTGGGCACAGTGCAGAGCCAAAGTCCCTTCCCTTCACACTAGGTCTGCTCTCCCTTCTGTTGAGAGCCCTGCAAACCTCACAGGCAAGACTGTGAATTATGACACGCGGGCAGAGCTCCAAGCTTTGCATAGTGACATTTAGAGTTGTTTCAAGGAGTCACTCATTAGTTATGTAAGCTGGGAATCATGGACTTCTCCCCTCTTCCTCCTCAAAGACCAAGCCTTGCCCTTTAGCAGCAGGCCCCCCCTGCCAGGCACAGCGCCCTAGTGGTGTGCAGAGGGGCATGTGCCTCTTTCTGGCCCAGCCCAAGCCCTGGTGGCATTTCAAACAAAATTAATTAACACAGAAAACAAAATCAGCTACACAGGCTTATTTCACTCTGTTAATGTCGGTTGCTCTCTTTTGTGGGAATTGTGCAAGTGCCTCATTTGATTCCTTTTCATTCTGCGTTTCTCCCTGGTGACACAGGAGAGTGAGTTTGCTTTTGCTTTTTGAGCCCCTGCCAGGAGAACAGCCTTCTAACACAGTCTTTGAAATTTTCTCACCCTGTCTGTGTGAGAGAGGGACGTGGTCGGCTTTCTCAAGCTCTTTGTTTCTGTGCCACTTGGCCCATTCTTGTGTTTTTGGCAAAACCAATCTCTGCGACCCAAATTGCTGTGCCTCCCCCATGTGAATAAAAGAGAAAATACTAGCTCCCTGCCGTGGAGGCAATGGTGGGTATGACTTCCAAAATCCTGCACGGCCAGCTACCTAGCAGGAATTCCGGGGCATTATTCCTAATCAGAGCTGGTGTCACCATGACAGTACTGCCTGCTTGATCTTCCACCCACCAGGAAAACTGCCTTTCTTCATGAAATAATCCTAAGAAAAGAGATGTGGCCTTTAATTAAGTGGAATCATTTCAGTTCTCCAGGGCTCAGTGGACTGTTGTGCACACAGACATCCTCCTCTGCTGCAGATAAGTACAGCAGAAAACTGTGCTCCAGGGGCTACAGCAAGGGGGGAAACACCAAGATCCATTTGTTCCCACCCCTCCAGGAAGATGTGTGGCAGGTACCAGGTGCTAGATTTGCGTGGGATAACTCCTCTCCTCCCTAGACAGGCGGTCAGATGGCTGGATGAAGACCAGTAGGGGTGTGTTACTATAGCAAGCTGCCTCCTGTGGGCCTGCAAATAGGACTAGGCCACGCAATCCAGAGATGGCTAGGTTTCATGGCTTAGAACAACTAATATGGATCTAGTTTTCTTTTTTTCTTTGAATTTGGTGCTATTGGAGGGGCAGAGGTATATTTTAATGTACAGAAAGGAGACCTGATTGCAAGGAAGCCTTCCTTCTCCAGAGAGTGGGTGTAGCTTCCTTCAGGTGGTCTGAAGGAGTAGAGATGTCTTTACAGTCTTCCCAGGAGAAGAGCATAGGGGGTGTGAAGAAAGGGTCAGAACCAAGGTCACTCTTTCTGCTAGAAGAAACTTTCATGTCAAAGCAAAACTCTGTCACCTTCCCTACTAACAGGCATGGAGGGTGGCCAGCGAGGAAGTCCTGCCCAGCAGGTTGCAGTGTTCTCCCAAGCACACTCCTGTCTCCCAGCAGCTTTAACCTCAGCCCCAGAGCTGATGGAAAATCACATGGCAGTCTGTCCCATTGGAGATCCTTGGGGACCATGGAGTTATTGCAAAAGTTCGCAAATTCTTTGCAACCAAGCCTTGTGTGTAGAATGAATAAATACATCTTGGATAAATATGTACTATTTTTTTCAGATGAAGATGTATGTAGATATGTTTAATAATTACTAATGCATTGAAAGGTGTTATTAAGTTCATAGGAAACTTGTGTCACTGTGTGGTCTTAATGAACAAAAGTTAAAAGCACAGTTTCTATCATTGGGCAACCATTAAATTCTTACATTAATCAGAAGTTCTCATACTCAAAAAAGAGTCACTGATCTGTAAGCACGAATAGGAGTAGTCTCCATCTGTTGCACAACTGTTGCCTGAGTTTCCAAAGTCATAGAAAAGCCGATGAACCCCATAGAGTCTCAACAAACAGAATTCTTGACAACTTCCAAGAGTCATTCCCATTTTTCATTCAGTAAAATAAAACTCAGAGTAAAAAAAATATAAAAGTAAAATTCAGAATAAAAACATTATATTCTTGCTCTTTCACTGATCTCAGGGACATGTCCTACAGGTAGTTAAGTAGGGAGACTGGAGCATCTTGGTGTACAGTCACCTTCCTCCCTGTCACAGGTGGACCCTTGCTTTCTTCCCTGCTCACATTTCAGAGCCGTTACATGACCAATAGTTCAGATCCGGAGACAGGCTGAGGAAGGCTTTTTGAATGAATACGCAGCACAATCACTGCTAAGCTCAGAGTTCAATAGGGTTGAAGTTACTTGCCCTCCTGTTTTGACCACTGTGTATCATCTCCAGGCTTAAATACTTCTCTTGGAGATCAAACTTAGACAGGTTTTACTAAAGACAACTCAAGTATTCACTGTGCAACCCATAGCGGTGTGCGTGCTGTGTTTATATCAGCTGCTCTAACCTTGGCAGGGAACAGAGTTTTGATGGCTGTTGAGTGAAGCACAGAGTCTCCTTCATGTAGCATTTCTTACAGTCTCCTTTCCTCCTCCAGTTCTGTAAACTCTTTGCTAGGCTTTGTTGTCTAAAAATAGCCAGCCTCCTAAATTCAACAAGCCGATCATTAATCATTGCAGTAAAAATGTTTTTCACATTACAAATGGAATCACAGAGTATTTTATTTGGTCACCACATGTTTAGAAAAACATTTAAATGTAATTGACATGAGGCTGTCCTAGAAACAGAAGAGTAACACACACAGTGTGGCCAGGGTTTGTGTTCACTAGTTCATCGATTGGGTCAGCAAATAGTTGTGAGCACTGTGTTCAAAACACCTACTTTTTAAACAACCTCTGTGCAATATTCACTTTCAAAAATGTCTCCCAACATGCATTCAAGACACCTAATATTTTCTCCAATTCTCTATAGTTTCTTTTCTTTTTCCTTTTTTTTTTTTTCTCCTTTTTTGAGCTGTTCAAAGTCTCCTCCTATAAATAATTCTTTACCTATCCAGGTATACCCACTTTCACCATATAGCTAAGCTTAATAGAACTAAGTATCAATTTTTCTTCTCAAAGTTGAAGGACAGCTGAAATCTCGTGTGTAGTGTTTGGAAACCACTTTCCAAAAACCATTTCAGTGTGTTTTAAGTTTGACTACATTTGTTTATAAATAGATATTCTAGTTGGATCTCACCAGTACTTGCCTTCCTGTTTGATGGAAACTAACCTATACATTTGTTGGAATACAATAAAACAAGTCACACGGTTCAGAGTTGAAGGGTGCATTCAACATAACACTGATGCACACTCCTGTGGGCCAGAGTCAAGCCATGACACCGAACATGGTTCAGGATGAAAATGCTCAATTATCAGAATTGCAGGGGTGGCGTGGGCCACCTACAAGTGGCTTGCACATAAAAACATCTCTTCCCTCTCTAAAGACAATTCTGTCTTGAACAATAAAGGACATACCCATGAACGATAAGTAACCCTACGTAAAAACTATTTTGCAACTTAAGAAACAGAAAAGGGAGCAGCTTGCAAATTCCAAGCACTCCAAAGACAGGTTTTTATTGAGGTGCATGCCAGCTGCTCTTTTAACTGTTCACCTGTGCTTGACTTTCTTTGGGAAACTGTCTCAACGCCCCAAAGTCAAGTAACAAACTTGAAACTAAGGGCCTTCTGAGTTACGGAAGGAAGGCAAAGTGTGGATAGTTGGCAAATGTGGAAGCGCTGAAAACAGAGGAAATTCCGACTCCAGTTAGTTTGTCTGAGGTTGTTCGGTTATTGTCCTTTTTCTTTGAGGGCAGAGTTAACGATGCCTCTCTGCGAGGCACGGCCATCACTGGGCTGGGCAGGGTCCCTCTCACATCTGCCTGGTTCTATTTTCCCTCCCTCCTCTCTCCCTACTCTTTCCTGTAACAGGTTTACAATCAAATATGCTTAACTTTTGCCCTCTGATATTCATGTGCCCATATAAACTACAGCTTGTTGGGGGAATGTGTTTAGATTACACAAACGGTATCATGCTATTCTTAGTCTTGTTTCTTTTCTGACTTTTACACACAGCTGTATCTTAAAATGTCTGCCTGTGCTGCTCACGTGTGAGTGCTCTGTGAGGTTCCATCAATGCCAGCTGCTCTGTTTCATGGCTCCCCCCATCTGCCTCTCATGATAAGCACCTAGGTTGCCTCCAACCATTGTGATAAATGTTTTCATATTGTCCCCTTCGGACCTTTGTGAGGTTTCCCATGGGGTATTATGTCTAGAAGTGGAACTACTTGCTGGGTCCTGGGATGCATGCAAGCTTACTGCCCTAGGTGGCACGAGATTCTGTATCCACCCACACAGTGTCACATTCACCTACATATGCATTGGGTATTTTCCAATCTTCTCATTTTGCCCAGCCTCCTGAGTATTTTACATTGCACATCTCTGGCTAATGAGACCTGGCACGTCTTTATGCCTGTTCTTTGCTATTTGGGTTTCTCCTCTGTAGATTCCACCCCATATCCTTGCCCCTGTCTATTGGATTTTCTGGTATTTGTCTCCTTCAACTTACAGAATCTCCTCTCATATTCTAAGAATCACCCCCTTACTGGTTTTGGACACTGCAAGCATCTTCCTCTCAATGTGTTAGACACCCATTATCTTTGTCTATTATTTTCTTCATTGAACAGAAGTCCTCAAACTGATTTGATACAGTCAAATCAGTGTTTATGTTCACTTGATTGTTTTATGGGTTTTGTTTAAGAAATATTCTTCTACACCCAAAGGTCACAAAGATATTCGTTGCCCTATGAGCTCATGACTTTGACCGTCACCTTCAGGCCTGAGTTTATCTAGACTCTACCAGTGTTTTAACATTCAAGTAGAGAGCCACCTTAACTGGTCTCAGTACTGAGCCAGTTCTCTGAGCACCAGCTAAGAAGCAAATCAGGAGCTGTTTCTGAGTTTGAATTAGTTTACGATCTAAAACCTGCCTATTTTAAACCCGATCATTAGTAACTTAAACATGTGCTTCTGTGCTGCAGATATTAGCTAGGATACGGACAAGTCACTGGGCTTATCAGAGAATGGAGCAAACTTGTGAGGGTCGGTAAGGCTGAAGACACAGACACGAAGCCATTACATGTCGACCTCAGATTCATAGACAACTACCAAACAGTCATCCTCACAGTCTCGGCCTTACAAGATAAATATGCTTTTGTTAGAAAATGCTCTAAACACGTATCATCCTCTTATGCACACTTTATGATTCTGAATTCATTCTCTAACTATGCATCGCTTAAATAAAGCAGTACTTTTTTCCAAGGTTAAACATGAGTAATGCAAAGGTAGCAGGGATTATGATTGCTCCCCCAAGAAGCTCAAGCATTTCTTTAAAAAACTAGGCTTGCTGAGGCAACAATGCCTACCTTCTGTACCTCTCAAAAGGAGGTGGTGTGTATGAGCACACTTCATAAATGTGTTGAATTTTAGCCCCCACCAATACCTTCATTAGGCTTACTGGGGGCTGAGATTAGATCTGCTAACTTTTCCATTACCTGAGCATCAGGACCAACTTTCAGTTAAACATCTTCAGCAGGACACCAGTTCTACCCAGAGCTCTTTCTGTGAGCCCTGTGTTGCACTTTTATGCTTATCCCAGTGATAAATTGATTAGTGCCTATTAATTGAAAATGCAATAAATAGTCCTCATTAATTTTCTTAGGAGTTTCAGTGGTATGATTTTTATCAGAAGGACTTATTCATTATAAGAAACCAACAAAATCATAAAAATTGCAGTTTTCCAAATTTAAATTGAAGAGTCTAAGTTTTACTACTTCAAAATAGAAACTTAGTACTTAGCATATAAATTCCTATCAAGAAAAAGGTGTGGACCAGAGGATTTTGGGGTAAACGTGAGAAATCGCGGACACTTCATCACTCAGGATAAGCTGGGAGTGTGTAACAAACACTACTGAAATCTCAAGAGCTGGGGACAAGGGAAGAGTCGCTGTCTGTGCGGTGTGGGTTCCCTGGGGGCTCCTTCCCTTGTTGCTGGTCCTGTAATCGAGGCTGTCTTCGATACCACCTAGACCCTCGCAGAAAGAGAGAGGTCTGCAGGGTCTTGCTTTACCATTAAATGCTCACAAGTCCCTGGCAGATTTGAGTAGGTAACCCCACCCACTCTCCAGGGCCAAGAAGAGCAATCCTGTAATGGGGTGTAATGGGGTGGGGAACCAAAAATATTTTCCAAGCACTGCTAATGTGTACCATTTTTTGAAAGAAAAAAATGAATAATAATACAGATTCAGTTTGGAAACACTGGCTCAGGGATGCAAATGCTTTTCAGTTCATCGTTACTGCAAAATAGGTTTCACCTTTAAGAATGGTCAAAAAAATAATATGGCCAAAGTGCAAACACAATTTTAAAAGTTCTTATGGAAAATAGGAAATAGGAAGACCGGTCTCCCAATCAGAGGAAGCACAGCTTCACGCACATGGAGAGTGGAGGGAACAGAAGGGCAGCCAGGCCTCCCCATGCCACAGCTGGGGGCCGGGGCCATTTCAGGGCAGGAACTCGGACAAATGGCCTGTGGACCAGCCCATGGGGAGTGCCAGGGCCTTTGCTTGCAGAGGGGCTGGTGAGAACTGTCTGAAGGAGAACGAGAGGGCCCAGGCCCCCAAGAAAGATGGCAGGACACCTGAGGGCCTCCAAGAATATGGTGCTGGACTCGCCCCATCCCCATGGCCCTGGGCACTGGCATGGCAGGACCTGATGTTGCCTGGCTGTCCTGGGCCTGTACAGAAAGGGCTGCCAACCCAGAGTAGTGGCAGGAGTGCCTTATGCTCCCATGCCCAGGCAGAAAGATAACCTGCCAGGAATCTAACTGAGCAAAGCTACAGTTTTTGCTGGAATCCTGCAAACACCTGAACACTGAGAGCTCGAGCTGGATGTGGGCAAGGGCTAACAGAAGCGGGTGCAAAATATTCCCCCAGCTAGTAAGGAGCAAGCATTCCGGGGGGTTATTTTCTATTATTTTTGTGTTAAAGACTTTATTCTTATTAAAGCAGTTTCTGAAGCATATGGAAGACTAAAAACAAATGATGGAGAAGAGTGTTGATGGGTGGGGTATGCCTGCTCTAATTCACTCACCAGCTTTTTCACCCTCTTCAAAAACCACCCTTGGCTAAATTGGGATTTATGGATACTCACTCACCTATTCAGAGAACTAAACCACTGTGTATGCAAACAAGCAACTATAGTTTAAGATGCTGGACGTTCTTTAGCATTTGAGAACTTTTCTGTGTCAGTAATGATCATTATCGACACTGATGTGTTTACTTCAGCCCATCAACATCACCTACACTCTGAATCTTTAGGGTTTGAGTTTGAGAGCAGAAAAAACATTCTCTCCTCTCTTTCTCTTACTTTAACACCACCCCCCCCACACCAAAAAAAATCTTTCAAATTTATTATTGAGAAATGAAGAAATGTTCCAACATGTGACCCATAGCTGCAACCCGTTAACCTTTGCTAACACTGAGGCTGCATTTAGATCCCCGGGGAGACCTCCCATTAGATGCACTTTTACTGTTCTAGGCAGCGTGCCCAGCTGCGGAGGCGGGGGGACTCTCTCAGGCCAGACTCCAGGGAATGGAATAAATATCTTCTCTATAGGGCATCCTAACAAAAGAGCTGGCTGGGCTTGAGGCTGTTTGGACCTGCTCTGTCCAGTATGGTAGCTGCTAGCCACATGCAGCCACGGAACCCAGAAACGTGGCTAGTCTGAACTGAGATGGGCAGTAAGAGTCAACTGGTAGCACACTTCAGAGACTTAGTATGACATAAGGCACATCTGTCATTAATTTCATATTGATTACCTGTTGGAATGATATTTGGTATAGATTAAATAATAATTTTAATATGTCAAACATATTATTAAAATTTATTTTCCTGTTTCTTTTTACCTTTTTTAATGTGGCTTGCAGAACACTTAAACTGACATGTGACTCACACTCTATTTTTACTGGACGGGGCTGGTTGTGGTGAACTCTGTATGGTAAATATTTTATCTACTTTTAAAGTATAATGAGGTTTTTTAAATTCCCAGAAGCACTACTGGTCACTTGAAGAATTCTCTTTCATGGATATTGGCGGCACTATTGCCACCTAGAAGCAGGCCAGGGCACACTTGGCACACTTACACTTGGACCGTCCTTCGGGTGCTTCCTTCATCTGAGCAAAGCGGGCGCGCCTGGTGGGGGCATCATGGGCATACGCAACAGTCACGCGGTACCCCCTCCCATGCCCAGTCTTCAGCCCCTGGTGCTTGCATAAAAGGCCTGAGGGTAGTTTAACCTTGACTTATTTATTTATTTATTTATTTTGCTATCATTAATCTACAATTAAATGAAGAACATTATGTTTACTAGGCTCCCCCCTTCACCAAGTCCCCCCCGCCAACATACCCCTTCACAGTCACTGTTCATCAGAGGGTAGTTTAACTTTGAAGGTGGCCCCTGGTCCTCCAAATCAGTGAGCCCCAAGTCCCCAAGTAATATTTTATTCACACAGACTTAGGGTTTAAAAGCTTCTAGAAAACAGAGCTTGTAGGGAGGCTGCAGTGGCTGAATCCCAGCGTTAAACTCAAGGCTGGAGAAATCCCTCCTTCTCAGTGGCTTCACTTTCCGTTATGAAACATGGCAACTGATGGAGAGGCTGCCAGCTGGTAACACCCCGGTGACCCTGCCAGGCTGCAGATGAGGCTGCCGGGCCCAGCTCTGCTCCCCTGCCTGCGGCAGACCCATGGGGTGCTGAGGGGCTGAGACCCTGTGGATCCCCTCCTCAGCCTAGAGAACTCCCATTCCTGCCCAGACCGGGAAGAATAAACGCTAAGAGCAGCAGGTGAGGCAGAGCTTGTAATCTGTTGAAGATCAGTCCTTTTCACACTCATCTTCTGGGATTTTGTTAAAATGCAGATTCAGATTCCCTAGTCTGGGGTGGAGCATGTTTACCAAGCTCCCAAATGATGGCCACGCAGCTGATTCATGGAGCACGCTTTGAGTGGCAAGTTCCCTGCGTGTCCTTTGCTTGTGTGTATACTCACAGGAGTCTCCCTGCCTGAGGCCCGCCGGGTCAGCAGAGCCAAATTGGCAGCAAATATCTGGTATACTTAAGAAAATACAATGTAAAAAGAAACCCATTCCTAAAAAAAAAAAAAGCACAATGACAGTTCTCTTTGCAAAGTGATTCATTGAAATGCATTCACCCTTTATGCATTTATAGCATCAGTTATAAATTACTAACTGAAAAGATAAAAAGTACCAGGTGGTTTATCATCTGGGAGTAAAATAGCTCTAAACTGTTATAAAAATAACATTAATGCTGACTGCCTCCATTACTGAGCACTACGGTGTGCCAGACGTGTGTGTGTGTGTGTGTGTGTGTGTGTGTGTATACAGACAGGCTACCTAATTGAATCTTCAAAATAGGAATGAAGTATGTGTTACTATCTCCAT
Source organism: Manis javanica (assembly GCF_040802235.1). NCBI lineage: Eukaryota > Metazoa > Chordata > Mammalia > Pholidota > Manidae > Manis > Manis javanica. Next base: position 74,192,474 of record NC_133168.1, read on the forward strand.
GCTACTGATGAGAGAAGTAAGGCTCATAGAGTTTAAGCAATATACTGGGAAGAAAATGTTCTGAGTGAAATACAGCTTCTTTGGCCTGATCCTCGATAGTTGTTTTTCTTGACTAGAAACCAGTCCCCCATCGGGGGAGCTTTGAACACCATTATTTATAACAGATTGCTATTTATAATGTCTTTCTCTTCTTTGGCGATTTAAATTAAAATGTCAACTTGAAGAAATGTTTCAGAAAGTCTCCAGGAAGAACTGTAAATAGAGCTAAATTAATCAAAGAAAGATGAATAAAATACTCCCTTAAAATCGGGTACATCACTGTTGTGTAAAACAAAAATCTTGGCAGAATTAAAAGACAGCTAAGATATGGATAGAGCAAACAGCAGTCAGCTCAGTAAATAAATACAAGTAAACCGACACATGCGGCTTCCCTGGAGCAGCACCCTTTTCTGCAAGTGACGTAACAAAGCAACAAGTCTCTAAACAGACAAATGTACCAAGAGCATCGCCTGGGTGCCTTCCACATTAAAGCAGGTGGGCACCCTGCAGATGACATCAATGTGGGACTGGCACAATGACAAGCCAGATACAAAAGACAACGTACTGCCTGGTTTATATGAGATTCTAGAAAAGGCACACTGTAATGACAGAAAGCAAATGTGGGGGAAGAGGATTGACTGTAGAGAAACAGGAGGAAACTTTTTGGGTAATGGTGGTATGTTCATATCATGGCGGTTGTGGTGGTGGTGGTTATATCATTTGACCCATTTGTCAAAATACAGTTAACATGGCTGAATTCTACTGTATGTCACTTATATCTCAACAAAGCACATTTCATATGATATCTATCTATCTGTAGGTATAGGAACCCGATATACCATTTCTATTCTTTGTATCTGACTCAGACGAGGCAAAATTTGGGAACCCTTTGGCAATAGAAAAAAAGCATGGCTTAATTTCAAAGTGCAGAGCTGGGAGTTGTCGTAAAAGAGTTATAGCTGCAGGAATCATGGCCCACAAGTTGCCAAGACTTCGCTGGATGAATTACATCCAAGATACGCCTTCTAGTCTCTCATGGTCTTGGGCACCAGAAAGTGGGTCATCTTTCAGATTATCTGCGTCATCGTGGAGAACATGTTAGTAAATCAAAGACCAGCTGGATTTGTTCTTAAATTGGCAAAACACTTGCCTACTTGGAAGTACTACTAATCCTCTCATTCGCTGGACAGGGAAGATTGGTTTTATGGTCTCGATTACCTTCGTTTTTGGCGAGTGCTTCATAGTGTTTTAGTAGAGGATACGCATTAAGCTTGTGCTTTGGTAAACCAGAGGTCATGTGATGGTTTGGTTCTAAATTTTTAAAGTTTGAAATTAAGTCAAATACTAAATATTTTTATCAAGTAAACCTAAGTACTGAAGCAACTATTTTACTTTTTTTGTACTAAATTATTTTGCCTGTAATATTCAGTTATTAATGCAAAAGCATTATTCTGGACTGAATTCTTCAGATAACTATGCTTTTGGGAACATGTAACAGAAAATCAAATTAAATGGGCTTAGACGATAAGCACATTTCTTGGCTTGTGTATCTGGAAATCTAGAGTTATAGCATCATGTAGGGTTGGCCAGACCTGGGTCTCAGCAACCTCATCAGGCCATGGTTTCTCCCTCTGTCTGCTATGCTGACAGGCAGCTTCATCACTGAACCGGTTCCCTCCTGGGTGTAGGGTGGCTGCTGAGACCTATTTGAGCCCACCATTTCTTCATTAACTCCCAGAGGGGAGAGAGAGAGAAGATGCCTTCAGGAACCTCTGACTTAAGAGCAGTGAGGGACTTTTCCAGAAGCCCTTTTCTCTTTGGCTCAAACTGGGTCACCTACGTATTCCTCCATAGTTCAGAATGGGGTCGCATGGCCAATCGCTAGCACAGAGAATGGAACTAGGCTTCGATTAATTATCAGGCCCTCCCCTGTAACTGAAAACCGAGTCAGCTCCGCAGAGAACATGAATTGATGACTTGGCAGGTGAGAGGGTTGGGTAGGTGTAGTGGGGGTTCTATTAAGACAGAGAAAGAATGATACTGAGTCAACAGCAAAAAGGTACAGGAGTGTCTCATTTAAATCCCTTACTTTAAAAGTGAGCTATTTTTTTTGTTACAAAAAATAATATAGGTTTACATTTTAATTTAAGAGGATATTTATAGTCAAAAAGAAGAAAATAAAAGCCATCATAATCCCACTGCTGTGTGAGAACCATTAGTGAGATGATATAAGCATACTTTTAAATGATAAAATACATATTATTCTCTGGAGAAGGAGTATACCGTGATGGTTAGCCATGCGGCCTTCGGTGTCGACCTCCTGCTTCAACTCCTTGCTGGGAAAGCTGCTTAGCCTCCCTGTGTCTCAACTTCTCCCTCATTGTAAGGGAAATGAGGGGTCAGCAACCTACAGCCTGTGGGCCAACCTGGCTTGTTGCCTATTTTTGTAAATAAAGTTTTATGGGACCCAGCCACAGTCTTCCACTGATGCACCCATCCATGGCTGCTCTCGCACTGCAATGGCAAAGTTAAATTGTTCTGACCAAGACTGCATAGCCCACACGCCCCGAAGTACTTATGGTATGGCCCTTCGCGGAAAAGTTTGCTGACCTCTGGGTTAGACCATCAGACTTTTGTTGCCTTATTGTCATAATTGGGTGGTCCTGTGGTAACGTCACCAGCCTGGAGACTGGTGATCGGGAAGAACTGACATCTGCAGAGCTAACATGAAGGCAAGAGATGCTTAGTTATTTAATCAGTTAGAAAGAGTTAAGAACCATGAGTAATTGAAAAATGTATAAAGGTGCATAGATGTCAAGTTATCTACCTGAACTGAGCAGAGAACTTGAAATACATGATGTATGATTTCCTTTGAATGCTGAGATGTGGACATTGGGACCTGAAAGAAAACAAATTTGTCCACAGTCTGATTTGGTGGATAGAAGTCATAGCTACAGGCAGGAAATCAGAAGCCTGAAGAGGAAGTAAGAGAACCCGTAATAAATAAATTGTTGAGAATACTGCTTTTGAGAAGGAAAGAAAACAGTTGCCACCTGTGAGCGCTGGGTGAACAGTGGTGCAGATGTGTCCAGTGTTGAGCAGCCATCAGGGACTCCCTGCAGAGAGCAGAGGTGTCTGCAGCGAGCATGACTGGGCCAAGCCACGTCTGAGTTGCAGAGAAGGCCCAAGTGAAAAGCAAAGAACCCCTGGGAAAGTGATTCACCCACGGAAGGAAACTGCCCTCACACTGTGAGTGGTTTTAGTCCTGCATCAAAAGACCCTCAAAATCTAAGTTATTTTAGTCAAAATAACTTTTTTATGAAACAGAGTTTTAACTAAAGATTACAGTCAAGTGCATAATATCCTTCTTTTAAAATACATAGAAGTGACCATCAACTACAAAGCAGTTTTCTAGAATAAGGAGCTTCTTATACATGCAGCAGTGCAGTGCAGGGAATAAGAAGTCAGCTCTCCATCAACTGCCTGATTTCAAATCCGGGCTCAGCTCTCTTCCTTCTGTCTAATCCTTAATGTTCTAAGCCTTGTTTTTCTTATTTATAAAATAGAATTAATAAAAGTACTACCTTCAGAGAGTTTTGATGAAATTAAATAAACTAGTCCATGTAAAGTACTTAGCCCAGAATCCAGCAAGTATTACACACTCCATAGAAGTTACCATTTAATGTGAGCAATATATAGAAACTTATTGTGGAAAACATTTTGATAACCAACCATGTAATCATATATTGTTGTAATATACTAAGTCTTTTCACTTTTAGTATTCTTGCCTTATTTTTGGAACAGCAAATGTGAAAAAATAAATAAATCCTTCATTGGGGTCTTAGAATTTAGAAGATTAGCTCAGGACTTTTAATAAGCATTGTATTAGTTAGAGTGTAGGCCAACTTGCTGCTGAAACAGAGACCCAAAATGTGCAGTGATAACAAAAACAAAAATGGTCCTTCTCCCTCCCTGGAGGTGAGCAGCCCAGCCTGGGAGGCAGCTGTGCTCCCTGAGGCCCTCCGGGAACCAGGCTCTGTTTACCTGGTTTCTCCACCACCACCAGTGACAGGTTGTGTAGATGAAGTGGGTTCACCAGCAGCTTCTCTCGTTCCTCAGGAAGTGGAAGGTGCTAGATGAAGAGCAGGCCATCTCTTCTTTGAAGGGTTGGGTCCAGACGGTGTACACTTGGCTCCTACGCCCACCTCATTCCTGAGATCTTAGCCGCAGGCCACCCATAGTTGGGAGACTAGAAAATGTGACTTTAGCTAAGCAGCCATGTGCTCAACTAAAATTCAGTGGATTCTGTTATCAAAAGGGAGAAGGAAGGAATGGGTGGTGGAATCAGTTAGCAGTCTTCCATGGGTGCTGCCGTGGAAACTGCTGTTGTTGCACTGACTCCAAGGCACTATTGTTTTAAGACACCTCATCACTGAATGTGCCACGAAATAAAAAAAAAACCATGCTATCTAATATCTAAACAGTGACACGTTGCTTTCTTACCAGCTCCATTGTAAGATGCATCCCAATTGAAGAGTTGATAAAATGTGAAAAATATGTGTCTTGGTATAGAAGAAATGCAGTGCTGGAAAGATGCAGGAAAAGGAAATGACCCACAGACATCCGTGTTGCAGTCTTCTGGTGTGAGAAAGAGAGAGAGAGAGAGAGAGAGAGAGAGTGTGTGTGTGTGTGTGTGTGTGTGTGAGTGTGAGTGTGTGCATGTGAGTGTGTGTGTGTGTGTGTGTGAAACTTTCCTTGGAGCAGGCATGGGCAGGAAGTATCAAGCTTCGGGTGACCATAATGTTTCAAATAGGTGATTGAGAAGGTACTGTCGGTGTGAATTTCCTCTAAGTCAGATGCCTGTGGCTGCTTGGGAAGAAACTTGGCTCAAAGGTGTGGGGAAATTTTGCTTAGATTTCCATTCAATCTGGACCAGATCTGAAGTTGATAATCAGACAGGAGGGGTCCCATCTTTACCAGTCAGGGTTTTCACTGAATAGAAGGACAAAGACTGAGGGCCACACTCTGTGGCCAAGACACTTGACTTCTTGTTTGAACACTCAGTCTGTGGCCAAAACTGGTTGAGCACCAGGGACTTGGCTTGGTGCTGCAATACAGCCCCTGCCCTCCACGGGCTCCAGGGCTCACGGAAGAAGGAAGACCAGAAAGGCGCAAGACCAGTAAACAGACAGGAGCAAACGACACCTTTGGGGCCACGCTTGCTTTTGAACTTAACATTACTCTATCTCATTTGTCAACGTAAGGTTTGAGGATTTAATAAAGGACCCCACCTACTTTGCCACTTTTACACCCATTTCCTCCACATTAATAAGTGCACAAATGTATTTTATTTTAGAACGCACTTTCTTCCCTTGTTCACTCAGAGCAGCTTAGTATAAGGTACTGCGGATGTTCACCTAGGAATGGATTCTCAGTGCAGCAGACTCATCATTGTGAATATGACTATTAAAAAAGGCTGGATAACCAGACTGCATTCTCAGGTTTTCAGATTTGATAGGGCAGACCCTGGTCAGTTCAGTGAGATCATTTGGTTAGGTGGCTTTGAATCTGGTCAATGACAAATCTATAATATGCAGGTGTTTCTTGCTATATATTGCTACTGAAATCTGCTTCTCTTATATAGATCACTGTTACAGATGAGGAGGTTAGTAATCCATCCTTTTTAGATCTGGTGAGAACTCCCCAAATGAGGAAGTGCACACTTATACTTATGTTTGCTTGGTAAGTTTGACTTGTGATGATTCAAAAGCTTGTGTCAAATTTACAATGCATCCCTTTCTTCAAAGCAGGTTGAAGTCATCTCTGATTTGTTCTCTGTTGTCTTTCAATATTGCTCCAGGTTCACAAGTGCAGTGGTCTATCAGGGCCTCGTCATGCGCCTGGGGATTATAGGAGGCAACCTCTATGTCGACTTTTTCATCTCAGGAGTTGTGGAACTGCCAGGAGCCCTCTTGATCTTACTCACCATTGAGCGTTTTGGACGACGCCTTCCCTTTGCAGCAAGCAATCTAGTGGCAGGAGTGGCATGCCTTGTCACTGCATTCTTGTCGGAAGGTAACTGTTCCCCAGATCTGTTTGGCAGCTAAGAACTTGAAAAAAATCTGAAATCAGAATACTCAAGAATGATGACCTCTTGTCCTTAGAAAATGTACCACTGCATCAAAATCTTAGTGCCAGGCACCCTCTAGTGACGTCACTCATTTTCTGCTTAATCAGCATAATGACTTTGCTTATGAGATCGGTTCTACAGATTTTTCTGTTTTCTCTATTTTTAGGTCTATTGATGGAGGAAATGGATGTGCATTATCTAGTTCATAGTGATGTCATTTACTTTTGATCACCTTTCTCTGATTTACTTTTATGATACTATATGTTGGCCATGCTTAACATATTTCCTGAGCATCTTCTCTATCACTGGCCCCATGCAAAACACCAGGCTATGAAAGGAAGAAAAGCATATTTCTTGAGTTCTAAAGGTTCATGACCTAGTAAGGATATAGACACTTTGATGCTCTCATAACTCACTGTGATAAATGAATTAATAGAATTATTTATAAGCTTACAGAAATAGAAAAAAAAAGTAGGTCCAAGAAATGATTAATCAGGAAGAGCTTCCCAGAGGTGAGAACTGGGCATGTATGAAGAAGGAAAAGAAATCTATGGGGCACAAAGGAGGGCAGGAGTGACTTTTCCCAACTAGAGCACAGTTCTTGGAAGTGTGACCCCCCCTTTGAGGGGTCAGGAGCTGAATGTCCTTTGTTATCACGGGAATATCCAGGCAAGGGGACTCAGAGAGACTGTTGCCAGCTGTGAATGGCCTCACAGGTCACCCCAGGGGCCTGGGCATGGTCCTGTGGGCATCGGGAGGAGGAGCGTGGCCTCCTCGTAGTGGCAGGAGTTTGAAAAATGGCCATGAGGAAGGAGAGATGCTGAGAGTGGGAATCGAGGCCATGTGCATCAGGCCTGCACGGGAGAGGGTAATTTCAGAGATGTGGCAGACTTAAATTTGGGGGTTTTGGTGACTGACGCACAGTACAGAGGTTGTGGGTGATTCCAAACTGTTAACACAACCCAGATTATCTCTGCCATGGAACAGAGCAGGCACCAGACAGAGAAGGCCTTTCAAACTCCCAGGGAATTTGTGAATTAGAGCAAGTTAATTATTTTGTGTTCCAGGGGCTATGGCTTGGGGGGTCACTGAAAGAGCTGGATTCTCTGGTAGTCCTTTGTGTCAGCACAAGAGAGGCTGTCTTGTCTTTGAGAATCCTCCGAGGATCAGGCAAGAACTGAGTCAAAACAGGCAGATTATTTATAACCGAGTTTAGTAACTTATGAAGGTTTATGAAGTCCCAAAACATCAGATGGACCCTATTTAAATAAAATTACAGAAATGGTCATCTTGTAAACAGAAGAGAAAAGAGATGTAAAGTCCGCTGTCATATCAGAGTAGTGATGACAGACACAACTATTTACATGCATCTCATTTTCCTGAAGCAAATTGGTTTCCTAGGGCTGAAGTAACAAATTACCACAAACTGCGAGGCTTGCACCAATGGAAATTCACTTCCTCACATTCCTGAAGCTGCAAATCTGAAATGCAGGTGGGGGCAGGGCTGTGCTCTCTCTGAAGGTTCTAGATGAGAATCCCTCCTTGCCTCTTCCAGCCTCTGATGGTTGTCAGCAATTCTTGGCATTCCTTGACAGCATTGCAGTCTTTGCCTTCATCTTCACATGACCTTCTCGTCCCCGTGTCTTAACTATCACATCTACAAAGACTTTATTCTGAAATAAGGTCATGCTCTGAGGTCCTGGGTGGACATGAACTTTGAGGGATACCATTCAACCCAGTAGCTTGAGTTAACACATTCTGAGTGTTGGGGAATCTGTATAATCAGTATAAGTCAGTACGTGTCTATGTAGTTTCTGTTAGTTGCTACTATTAAACTAGGAATGGGGGTAGTCTAGAGAACATGATAGACATAATTCCTGTACTGAGGAATCACATACAATTTAAGTAGAAGGGTGACAGATCTGGAACACTGGAGATTTCGCTGTTGTTTCTATTTTACTTCGATGCTGTATAATTTAAGGTTTAATTTTGGAATGAAGTCCCCTAAGATGAGGTCTTCTCTTCTCATCACATATGAAGTAGGAATTAACTATTCATTGCACATGAAATTAGGAAAGTAGAAAGATCAATGGCTTAAGTGTAGCCTGTTATTTCACAATGAAACTTTCCCCTTGAAGGTTTCACCTGCCTTTAGTCTGTTTGGGATGATTTTTGTTTGTTGTGTTCAGCACAATCTCACAGCTTTCAAGACCATGTGTTCAAACTGATGTTGAAGTAACTGAGTGGAAATCAAGCCAGTTTGAAGAGAACACTTTCCTATGTTGGGAAGTATAAGGCAAAGCATAGACTTTTCTGTTTGTTCTGATCAGTTTAATTTTGTAGACATATTTCCCTGATTTAAGCTTTAGAATTGTTTTTGGCAGTATTGAAAACTAATCGCTCTTTTTCTGGACACATTATATTTGTTTATTCTGCAGATCTGGCTGTTTTTATAGCCACCCTTCGGTCATGATTGACTGGCAAGAGGAACTTCAAATCCCTAATGCTCCATTTGAGTCCCAAATATTAACAGAGGCTCCTCACTGTGGTAGACAGCCCTTACTTCCACTTAAGGGAGCATTTGGACTTGGTTGCTGGGGCTGTTGAATTAACATTAGAAAGACTTTTCCTCTCCCTAGCTCTCTACAGTATCAGCAGGAAGATAGCCCCTGCACAGAATACTGATTAGTCTTCTAGAGGAGTGAGCTCCAAAATTTCCTCATAGAGAACAGTTTAACTGGCTTCTCCTCCACTAAGCATGAATTTTTATGGTCTGAAGAATGAAATTCTAGAAAAAGAAAGTCGTTCTGGTTGTATGCTCATTGAAGACTCAGTACTTTTGACCCAAATTTTTGAATACTAATTAAAATCTGAATAATTAAGAGCTTTCATTATCCATACCCATCTGCCATCTTTAATTTGGGCTTGTTTGGGTTTATTTAGGGGCTACAAGCCTACCACTTTGATAAGTCTTCCTGACATGAAAAAGTTGTCTTTTAGTTTCATTTCTCTTTAAATGAAAAGTCCGCCTATCTTTATTTACATATCTTTGTTAGGAATGTTCACTGCATTTTATTTCAGGACTCGGAGAAGGTGGTACATTCCCAGGAGACATGAAATTATATTTAAAATCCTGCATCCTTTCTTCAAAAATTAAAGTATTATTCCCAATAGTCTCTAGTAGCTTGACCAAATCTCCATTCAGAGAGACCCTCCTTCTCTGCTCTCAGGACCCCATGGGAGGGAGTTCCAGCTTCAGGACTCATTCTTAAATCGTCATGTGTTTCTTTTATCATTGCTACCAGAAGATATCTATTGCCATTCCAAGATAAACTTAGTATGTTACTGGGATAACCAAAAGTTTTTTGTGTGCACACATAATATTCACACATCATTTACACAAGCGAAATTATTTTCATTTCACTCTTTAGTTAATGGGCAGGGCAGTGCCTTTGGGATTTCTTGCTACCCTTTTTAACAAAATCTCTATCCCCCGGTGTAGTCAGACACTGGCCTCTACTGCTTGGAATGAGTTGAGAGATATTCAAATGCAAGTCAGTGTGTAGGACAGACCATGTCTCCTCAAGGGTATCAGCTTAACAGTGTCTCCTGCACGTTTTACTGACTCCACTAGGTATTTATCTGTATTCGCTGTGCTAACCACATATGTTTCTCATGTGTGTGTGTGTGTGTGTGTGTGTGTGTGTGTGTGTTTGTTTTAATTTGGCTTCTCATTGTTGTTTGGTTCTTCCCAGCAAACAGTCCTAGCCTCAGCTGTGATCTTAAACTGTCCTTGCAGCTGTCACAGGGACTCACATGGGCAGCAGTCTTAACTCAGTAGGAAAAACCTAGAACTTATGACCCTAACCTGGACAATCAGGTTATGTTCACAGCAGCAGGTGGTATTCTTCTGGGCAGGCTGGGAGCAGGGAGAGGTGGCCCACTTGGGCTCGGACCCAGGGAATCTGGGCACTGGCTCTCACTTTCCACTCCCCAGCACCTGGCTCTGCACCTCCTGCTCAGTGAAGGCAGTGGTGGAATGCATTTCCTAGTCCCCCTCCCTTAATGAAAAAGTAAAGCCTAAATAAAACACGTGTTTACAGCTGACCTGTGCCAGAGCAGATGGCAGCCTAGCGCATCAGCGCAGTGCTGGTGATTGCTCACTCCCTGATCTAACTGATAACGTGACAGCGACAGGGGCTCTCATCTGGGAAAAATACCAGGATGTCCTCGGCCAGTTTGCCATCAAAATATAATCAATTGGAGCTTCCCTGTGATGATCTGGATTCTTAAACCTTTTTATTTTTTCTCTTCTTGCCTTCCTCGGCAATTATTTTGTTTAGTAAGTTTTAGCTTTTTAAATTTGTTAAATATTTTCTAGAGAGAACACATGAGAGCCCTTAGTGCTGAGTGAGCCTAAATAAGTATAAAAGGGTAAGGATTTGTTTTCAAAGACGGAAATCAGACACATGCTGGACGTCCTTAGCTTTGCTTCAGAGAACAGACATGCTTCTGTGTCAGGCAGGCATATGTCCTCATACCAAATTCACTAAGAAAAGATGGCATAAATTGCACATCCTTGATTAAGAAACAGATTTCTTAAGAAATTTATTGACTTGAGAGCAAAAATGGTTTACTCCTTCTTCCCTTAAAACACAAAAGGAAGAACATATTTCATAGAGAGCACTTGGCATTTCCCACGAGTTCCTATGCAGAAGAGTTTCCTCATATAACCGGAGCCCTGAAATTGTTCAGTTTTACATGAGTGAACCAACTAGCATTTTGGAATCTGGCTCCTTCTGGATCACTTCTTGGGGGAAGTAGGAAGATTGGGGATGAGGACAATGAATGAATGCCCCCTAGTGACATCACAGGCATAGGTGGCCCTTTCCGAGATCCAGTCCTTGAAGCCTTACTACTCTTTAGAAACAAAGTCAGTTGCGTGTCCAGATTTTCCTGCTGGGTTGGAAACAGCTCTTCTGTGTGTTATCACTACAGAGTATGAGCAGAAAGGGGGCAAAAGGGGTCCAGACTGTGGGCAGTTTTCAAGGGCTTAACCAAAGACTCCTTCCATGTAAAAGGCCAGGGTGTTCAGGCCTTCTAGGAAAGGCAATGCCTGGAACCTGGTTTTCATTGTAGCAGCTGCTCTACAAACAGTTCTTGAATTATATGTTTATAAGAAAGGCAGCTAGTTCACTAAATATGAGCCATCATCTTGGTGGTGGTTATTGCTGTGGAAATTTGGCTGCAATATTAGAAAGTATCTATCATTTGTGCTTAAAATTAGCAAAGACTTTAGGGCTGGGAGAATACTAAGCAAATGCTTTTTGTTGGTGTATGAAATTCTGTTGAAAGCAGACTCCTGACTCTTCCCTTCCAAACTTTCTGTGTCTGCAGGAATACCATGGTTGAGGACCACAGTCGCTACCCTGGGAAGACTAGGGATTACCATGGCCTTTGAAATTGTTTATTTGGTAAATTCAGAATTGTACCCAACAACATTACGGTAATTCTAACATATATGTCATGATTTCTCCTAAGTAATTCTGCAGCCAAATGTTTTGACTTAAAAACCATGAAATAGCTTCCTTAGCTTCATGATATATTAGCCTGAGCTGAATTCAGTCAGTAACAAAGATATGCTTTGAGTTATAGCCGCTTTCTGCATTGAAACATTTTTTGAGAGAAGTATTTCTCATATCAGTATCTTTATACACAACCATGGTTTGGGGAAGTGCCATGAGACTTGGAAACAGAAAACCTGGTTATCGTACTTGCTCAGAGGTGGGTTAAATGGGTCTTTATCAGCCTCACCCTGTTTAAGGCTACAGCCTCTATTTCAACCACACTCCACGTCTGGGAGCTGTGAACAGCTGGTCAGTGGAGGATGAAATGAAACAGCATGCGTGCACTGCAAATTGGCCTCCGTTCCTGGGGGACTGTTCATGGGCACACCTTACCGTCACAACAAGGTGCCACAGACCAGGCAGGCTACGAAATGAGCTGCTGATGGAAAATGACCTCACCCACACTGTAGACCGCCTCACTTTCCTACATGTGGCGCAGTATTTACTCAGGTGTGGCCTGGTGTCCAATGGATATGCCTGCTTAGAGTGAGGCACAAGTTGTTTTCAGAGTTAAAAACTATAGAAATGGAAAATATTGTTACTCTCTCCTTGTTACTTCTATATCTGCATATTTTACTTATCCTGAATTTACTTAAATATTTTTCATTTAAAACAGAAACTTTGGAGTTTCGCTTTGTTCAGGCTTGTGTGATTTTGGGGGGATCATAGCCCCATTTCTACTCTTCCGGCTAGCAGCTGTTTGGCTAGAACTACCTCTTATCATCTTCGGTAAGAATTCGTTTTATATACTGTTCTTAAACACTTTTATCTACGTTCTTTGCATTAATAGAACTTTATAATGAAAATTAGATTTTATATTAATGATATCTATCTAATCTTTTTATGACAAGTTGTTTCATTTTTAAGTAGCCAATCTGATTACAGTGAAAACTGAAACCCTAAACAATTTCAATTTACTTTATACTAAAGGGTTGTGATGAACAGTATTCAATTTAGCTTTCTTTGTTTAGGTTCTGAGTTAAAATTGAATACTATGACATTCTTTTATGATATTGGGGAATCAAATTGGACCTATAGTATATTTAAAAATATACTGGACCTCACTTTGAAAAAAAATTTTAAAAGACTAAAAATGAATTGCATTTTTAAATGTTCTACATCTGTTGACATATCTTCATTTGCTTTGACGCTAAGTATGCTGTGCTGGGAGAACAGAGGACACAGAACCCCTTGCATATGTACCAGATCTTCTCTGATGCACTTAAGTTCATACCCTGCCCCTCCTACTCCAGACTTAATAGATAGGACCACAGCATAGGGAGGGCTTCGGGTGATTCAGTCCGACGGTGTTCCAGCCGCGCTGCCCAGGTCCCACACCCTCCTCTGCACCCCTCAGCAAGAGAGAACACCGACTGGCCCACTTCTTACTCACCTTTCCTCCACCTCCACATTAATCCTGGCAGAGAATGTTTTTCATTCATTGCTCAGCAATTTAAATCGCAGTGAAAATGTGGAGTCCATGGGGGCATATATCCTGAGTGATTTAAAAATCCTAACAGCTGGCTTCTAGCCATTCAACACTAGTGAACTTTGAAAAAGATCATTTCACATTATTTCATGGGATCTGATCCACATGCTCTGTGTGGATTCTGTGGCCAGCATGAAAAAGCAGAGAGAGCCATTTCTCAGCCAAGACATAGTGGACTAGGAGCCCAGTCATTACAACTGCTGCTGGCCTGCAAGGGGTCCTGGAGAAGCTGGGTGCTCCTACCACAGGGCAGGCCCTAACTGCAATGTCTGGCTGGGGAGGAAACCTGGTAAAGGCTGGAAGTAAAGGGTGCTGTCACACATCCCCGGGACACCTGACCGGTTGAGTCAAGGGGGGAACATCAGGGAGGAGGAAGGATGCCCAGGTTGAGATCTGCAGATGAGCAGCAGTTATCCCTGGGAGAAGTGTGGGCTGGTCCTCCCGGAGAGGGCGGGCCGAGAGCAGGAGGAGGAAGGGACTCTCAGCATCCGGGAGCTGAAGGAGGGGTTGCAGTGGGGGAGGTGGGGCCAGAAAGGGGATGCAGCTGGCGAGGCAGGCTGGGGCCGGACCACCTGGGGCCAGATCCAACCTGCCAGGGATTTGCCCTTGATCCGAACAGCAGGGGGAGCTTTCCAAGAGTGTCAAGCTGGGGTTGGCAGGGTTAGATTTGCAGTTCAGAAATATGGCTCCCGCGGCAAATATGCAAACGAAGTGGAGGGAGACACTGCTAGCAGTAAGACGGCTAGAAGGGCGTGTGTCATCAGGGACGAGGACATGGTGGCGGGGTTTCAGGGTCTGGCAGTGGGGCTGCTGAGGAGTGGACAGACCAAGAAATAGAAGTTAAACTGGCCAGACTGGACGGCTGACTGGGTGAGGCCCAGAGCGGGCAGGGAGAGGGGCGCCCCAGGCCCTGGCAGGAGCAGTTTGAGCAGCCCGGCCCTGGGTCCGCGAGCCCTGGAAGGCCGGGTCTGCCGGAGGACGCAGAGCGATTCCGTCTGGCCGTTTCTGGCATGAGCTGCCTCAGGAAATCCAGGTCGGGTCGTGAGAAGCTAGGAGGCCTGAGTTGCTGAGCCAGAGGAGCAGTGAGGCCCAGTGACAAAGGTTTGGAAGCCGTCCGAATGGGGATAACCACCGAAATGTGGGAGCGGCCGAGACCCCCCCAGTAAGCAGACCAGAGTGAGGAGGAGGAACAGGGCCCAGGACAGAGCCCGGAGGGCCACAGCGCAGCGGGTCAGGAGACAGGGACAGGAGCGGGTCAGGAGGCTGGGGGGTGCTGGAGGGGGGCCCGGGCGGGAAGCGGGGAGGCGGGCGTGCTGAGCAGTGGCCTCTGCTGCCACGAAGCCAGGCGGCGAGGCCGAGAGGCAGGGGCCCCTGGGTCTTCTACCAGCAAACCGCCAGGATGTGAAAAGGTGTAGAAGAAAGGGGAGGCTCCGAAGGCCAGCAGAGGGGGTGATGGAGGGCAAGGTGGGGCCGGGAGGGGGCTCCCTAGGCACGAGGGCCTGCGTGCGGCCCAGGGGAGCTGGAGAGACGCGACTGGGCACCGCGGTGAGGGGCCCAGGGACGGCCACGCGCACAAGTGGGGACAAGGCTCTACCCGACAGGCGGGAGGGGGACGGGGGGGCGGGGGGAGAGGACGCAGTGAGCCTCCAGTGCGGGAAAGGGCTGCGGGGCGTCCTGGGGGGGCTTCTACCGCCCCTGGGAAGCAGGAGGTGATCGCCTCTGAGGGGTGGGGGCTTAGTAAGTGCTCAGCGAAAAATCGTTAAATGAGTGAATGGTGGGCATCCGCCCAGAGGAGGGGGACCGGGCTGCACAGGGTCCCCGAAAGGTGGCGGCGTCTGAAGGCGGCAGACGCGCGGAGGGCGGAGGGCCCCCCAGCCGTAATGCCTTCCCCACCCGCAGGGATCCTGGCGTCTGTCTGCGGTGCCCTCGTGATGCTTTTGCCTGAAACCAGGGGGATAGCCTTGCCGGAGACAGTGGATGACGTAGAGAAGCTGGGCAGGTATTGTATGAGACAAATAAATAAAATATAATGAATATGGCTATATAAGTAAACACATATATAGGTAAGGAAAAGCAGCGTTTCAAACAACAGGGGAAGGGCCAGCCTCGAGGAAATGGAGTTCCCACAATGAAAAAGTTGTATTAAATCCCCATCTCACATCTTAAGCAAAGAATTCAAAGTAGATTTAAAAGGCTAATGTTAAAAAAACCCAAACCTATAAAAGGATATATATTATCTTTTAAATGTGGTTATGAGTAGGGAAACATTCTCAAGTAAAGTGTTAAAACTCAGAAGCAATCTAAAGGAAAGGAATTGATGATTTGATAAAATAGAAGCAACTTAATTGGCATCAGTAGTAGACTCATTATGAAATGATAATTATTCATAACATGAAATTAGTATTAGTATACAGAGATGAAAGTAACAAATATCTGTCTATATGAAATGACATGGGAAGATTTTCAAGATTGATTATAAAGTGAAAAGTTGCTGAACAGTGTGTTATAGTATTTATTTACAAATAAATCCAATAGCAATCCCTCTCTGTAGCTAGGTGGGGAGATAGATGCATACATACATACATACATACATGTATACATACACAGATACATAGATAGATACATAGTTATGGACAGACAGATAGGAAGGACATAGGGGAAGAAGAGAGAGATTAAGTTTTAGAGAAGAGCATCTAAATGTTGGGCAGGGCAAGTTAATAAACATTCAGAGTTGTATCAACAAAAATTCACATTATAGAAATTCTTCCTAATTTTCTCTTCTTGAAATTTTTCACAATATGAAGATAGGAAGAGAGAATATGAATATGAGGATGTGCAGGAGAAGATCTAAAATGATAATACACACCCTCCGGGGGTAGATGGCTTGGGAAGAGGGTGGGGAAGGAAGGGCATCACTTTTATACTCCACAGACTTTCGTATTGTTTGGTTTATTTTTTAATTGAAACACATGACCTTGTATTACTTGTATAATGTTAAAAAATAATTTAACAGGTAATTTTAACAATAGAAATCAATCTTCTAAATAATCACCTGGAAATTTAGGTTGTGAATGTCTAATTTTTTTTTACTGTATCAAAAATATTTCCAAGACTGAACTATTAGTAACTTCATGAAAGTTCTGTGTTCACTGGTTGACTGGGAAGAAACCAGAAGCTGACATTTGTTAAGTACCTGTGAGATCAATGGCTTCACATGCATAATTTCATTTAATACTCAAAACAGTTTTATGCAATAGAAGTTCTTATGTTCACTGTCTTAGATACTAGGAACTCTACGCTCAGAAAGATTTCACAACTTTTACAGCTAGGACTGGGGTCGTCCTGGGAACAGCTGTGACTCGGTTGGTTTGTGTAGTTTTATTATTTTATGCTGTATCCTAATGATTGTGATTAAAAAAAAATACTGAGTATCCCCCTGGTAGGTTTAGAAATTTCTCTTTTCATAGTCCCTCCACCTCACTGCCCCCACCCCCGAGGAAGGCAACCCTTGCTAAGTGTCTAACAGGTACTTTACCAAACCTTTAAAACTGACAGTGATTTCACTGGATTTTATTGCCCTGTTTCGTGATGCTATTTTGAAAAATAAGATTGATTAATCATCCCAGGACTTTCCTAAGAAAGGCTTATCAGTGTATTCCAAATAAATCCAGCAGCTCATATCCCAGCAGCTGACTTCTAACAGGACCGACCAGCAGAAGACAGGTAAAGTTTGCCCCATCAGGTATCCTAGATTCTTAAGCTTGTTTGGAAGTCACATCAGAGGCTTATTCCTCACCCAAAGCTATACCTCTGTCTCACCCTGGAACAATGCTACCTCCTGGAGTTTGGAATGAGGTGGAGGATTTTCTTTAAGGTGCTATTATTTTTGTAAAACAAAATGAAGTTAAGAAATGTATAAAAGGTAGGCAAATCGTGTGAAGTCCTCTTGAGGGATATACAACGGTAAGGTTTTGCTTCGTCCAGAAAGGAGAAACATTTCTCTCACTGTGTCATCACAGAAGATTGCTTGGTTTGTGTCAGGGTGTAGAGCCGGGGCAGAGTGACTGGTGTGCAGCCCTGTCATCTCACATGTAGCCCTGCTGGAGACCAGGAGAGAGAATATTCAAGACAGTTAAATGATACAGGTGAACATGATGAGAAAGGAAATGGAATTATCTTAAAATAAGATACCGGAATGCTAAGGGTGACTTCCCTTGGGTGATGTGCCCTAAAGGATCTGTAGCCAGGCTTGGATGCCCAGGAGAGCATCCCAGTCAGGATTGTGGGGTGGAAAGTAAGAAGGAAGTCAGTGCTCACTGCTGGTGGCACAGGCTGCAGCTGTGTCACTGGAGCTTCAAGAGCTCTAAGGCTCCGTTTGCATCCTGGGGCGGCCCCCACTTATGCTCGCACACCATGCCAACATTCTAGCAAGAGGAACTGCCTTCTTGCTTCGGATTCTCCTCCATGTATGGCTGTTTGTTTAAATAGTGAGAGTAATACACTCATTCTTGATTCCCAAACCAGTCAGGGGTCAGATTTTCAAACTCATCAAGAAAAAAAATGGAGAAAGAAGGGGTCATTTGAGATCAGGATGCTTTTACCAATTCAGTCACATTAAAATTAGAATTTTGGAATGCAGAAGGGCATCTAAATGGTGTACAGGGAAAATTAATACCCAGCCAGTATGTAAGCATGAAGAACTATACCAATGAAAATTCTAGTTACACCAATTCTCATTTTTTCATTTTGCAACTTTTCATAAAAGTTGGGTAAATTAATTATTTATGCCAAGTCCCTACCTTGAAATAAAAAATCTAGTAAGAATATGACCACATTCATTGCATTCCATCATTACTTACTCTGGGAAAAAATTCCATAGCCCCAAATCACTGAAACTTGTTAGCAATTTCCCTGCTAAAACTCACTGAATCATTATATTGTTCCAGCTGTCTTTTGCTCACATGAGCAGTTCATTTCCCATCTCTTATTCAGTAGAAATTCATAAAGAACTCATAGGCTGTAATGCTAATTAATACCTGCCTAAGGGTCTGAAAGCAGGTTTAAAAAGTGAACCTGGAGACAAGTTATTTTTGTTAGCTTTGAGTTGGGTTTTTATGAGTAGTTATGCATGAATGTATTTGATCAAAACAGCTGATGTTGAATAGTGACTAGAAAACTTTCTTCTGAGTAGCTGTAAAATCTTGCATAAGGACTTTCTCTTTTCTCCTTTTTTTAACTAGTGCATTTTCCTATAAATGTGGCAGAAAAAGAAAACCCCAAGTTTCTAATGCTCACCTTTGAGGCCCCCTGCAGACTGAAGGAAGGAGCTCTTCAGCGGATGCCCTCAAGGAGCCAACGTGCCTTGCAGAGACGTGTGTGTGTCCTTTCCACCTGTATTATGCTGTGCAGTTCCAAGTGTTTTTTAATACTGTACAAAGACACTCAAATTATCCAGAGTATTTTTATATGATGTTGGGTGAATTAGAGTTTATAATGCTATTGAAGTTTCTGGGAACACATAATAGGTGGGCGGTTTAGCCAGGAGCCTGTTGTGTGCAAGCTCCTCCTGAGGTTTTTTTCTTAAGTTGGAGCAGTGCCTCTGACCCATTCAGTTAGAGAGGGGTGAGAGAAGCCCCCACCAAATCCTCAGGACAGCTCCATCAAGAATGTAGGATATGCAGACCATGGATGTGGGGAAAGTGAACAGAAATGGCTCATCAAACACGATCAAGGAACTAAGGCTCTGAACTAAGTGTTCTGAAAATTCCAAGAAGGATGGAGACCTGGGAATCCTGTTCATGAAGAGGTTGCATCTAAGGACCTTGGACCCCATGGGATGGAGCCTTTGTTTTCTCTTCTCACCCTGAGTCCATAAGCAACATAGCATCTGGGTTTGCAGACATGTTCAGGCTTGTTCCAAGCATAAGAACAAATCTGCTGTATAATTTCAGGATTTGGCGCTATTATTTATAAACTCAGGTTTGGTCCTGAGGTGATCTGGTATAGTTTTGGTCCTGTAGTGGATACTTAGTCATATATTCAATCCTTTACCGAACAAAACCCCTGGAGTATGATTTTGTGAGTCTTAAGATTTTATTCATAAAGGGGTATTTATCTTATATTTGTGTGTTCAGTTCTATGATGATGCCTGTGGTCAAGAGTGAAAACTATGGACAGTTCGCATTCAATCTTGACACTTTTAACTTGTCTTGGAAAGAAACTTTCATTTTAACTTAAAAGAAAGGTTGATTATACCCACGTGTAAAAGAATTGGCAGAAGCTTTATTAAGTGACTTTATAGACATGAATAAGAGATTTGATCTTTCTTTTTTGTTACTGAGACTTTGAAATGTGCAGCTTAAATACAAATATGCTATCTTTTTCTGATGTTCTGCTGTATATATTTGTTATATTTTCAGATTCAGTGTGTATCTTATGCAGAATTTTTTAATGAATTATTTTGTGTGAACAATCAAAATGGGCAACAAAGGGAAATCTTGCCAATGAGGAAGAACACGTGACAATATGTATGATGTGTGTGCTAATTGTAAGCCTTTAATCCTTAAAGCACATCAGAAATGAGTATGAATGTGTTGTTTTTCAATGAGCTAAACACCATTCTTTGAGGATTTAATACTGCATTCACCCTTTATTCATGCACATTTTTGCTTTCTTTGCATTTCTCTTTGCTGTAGGATGACTTGCTCCTTGATACTATTCACCTCTGAATTGTATTTTGAGTTAATAATTTGGTTGCAGTAACAATAAAAAATTTTAAATTCTCAAGAAAAATCCAATGTTTATTCTTTATCTTCCTTTCAACATGTGCCACTGTAAAACACTCTTCCCATGTGACAGCGTGTACTGCATCCCCGAGCACCCAATTAGTGATGGGAATTAGGTGCTCTATCTTCAATATATGTCGTTGTTCCTTTGCAGGCTGTTGGCACCATTCCTAGACTCCAGGGCGAACCAGGATAACATTTTGACTCTCAGCTGGTCTTGCCTCGTACTTCAATTGCCCAGTTCACTTCACGGTGTACAACTCTCTGCCCGTTGTTCCATGCGCTGGGCTAAAGTCAAGTTGTCAGTACCAATTCATCCCCAAGAATAGAACCAGTTCTTATGACTCCCCATACATGCTGCAGTTTTGCAAACATTCTTGTCAGCGCCAGAAAAAAAGACATTAAAGATGTATGTCAAGCTATCTTTTGCTGACATATAGTAAATATATGGGTGACTTACTAGGACTTCTCTATGATCTTACAGGCTTCTTATCCTTTATGAAACTATTCCATGAGAAAGTACAGAATCACTTAAGCCTGTTAGAGTTACACTGTTTAAAATTGGTAGCATGAACAAAGAACATGAGAACAATAAAGATCAAAACAATTGAAGTACAGAGTTTATTTCCAAGAACTGTCACAGCTGTAGTACCTTATTATTACAGGATGCAGCAGTCCATGGGCAAAAAGTTTATCCATAATAATACTAAAAAATGTTGCAGCTTGGCCGTAGATGGTAGCTAAGTACAGTGTCTTAGTTTGATTATTGTCAATTATTCCTGAGCATGCTAAATTCCCTACTCCTGTTCCAGCTTTTAGATACGTTGATGCTTCATTTTGTCTCTCATCCAGTTAATTATTTCTCATTATTCCTTCAATCCAAGTCACAAACCTTGAGACACGAACATAGACACCAGGCTTATTGGGGCGTGCACAACCAAGACCCCAAGAAGTGACTCCTTGTAAAACGTACTTGTCCTTCTCAAAGCAAACCAGAGGCCCTCCACTGTCACCCTGTACAGAGGGAGGGGAGAAGGCATGTGAGGGTCAAACAACCATTCTGGTGTTACGGGAGGTCATCCTTCTATTATGCAAAAGCAAGTTTTCCCAGTATTCAAACATTCGTTTCCAATCAGAGAGGAACTTATTAACATATTATTTGAACATCTGCCATGCTTCAGTACTTAGGAAAGTATAGTCAACAGAACAAAGTTTAGTGTTTCCTGGGGAAAAATTCCCTTGGAACTATTGTATTCATCCTTTCCTGCCTTGGGGTTTCTCTTAGGCAGGATAACCCCAGAACAACTGTAGAGTAGGTACAGCTGGCCTGTCTCCTAAACCTTCCTTTTTCTCCTGACTGGAAAAGCTACGACCCAAGTCCCATCCCCCCAGCACATTCCCAGAAGGTATGCAGGCTGTGGCTCCATACAACCCATCTGGAGCTCAGGATCCAAGAACTCCCTTGATGATCAGAAGCGGCATTCATGGACAGACCTAAATGGTTGGTCTTCGGTTGACAAAACCTTCTTGAATTTGCTGCTTTGGAGCTGAAATGTCTAAGGGGCAAAGACAGGCCAGCACAATTTAACTTAGACCTCTTTAGTCTCTGCTTACCTGGCAACTATCAGTGCCTCCGGCCAAATGTCCAGCGCAAAGCTCCGTGGACTTCACTTTTCCATTCAGGTACTCATAGCGATTGCACACTTTATTCTCAATCACAGGCAGCTGGGCTTCCTTCAGGAGACCAGCACCAAAGGTGCCTGTGTTCAAGAAAATCCGAGAAATGGTTATTGCATACAAAATGTGTTCACAAGGAAGCTTCCAGAACAACAGAGCAATAATGATAGATCTCTCGCTTGTCCATGAGGTTGGATAACAGAGAGTGTCAGTTCCTAAGACACTAGCACTCTTCTTTCTTTTGATCCTTGAAAGTATAAACATTATATAAGATTTCACATTCCCAAAACCTAAACTTAATAATCTGGGCTTCTTTATGGTGTTTTTGGACTTGGGTTGTTTTTGTTTTTTTTTTCCTTTTTCTTAAACCATAAAGAAAAATTTTTTAATATGTAAAGTGAGATTGAGAAATACAGCTGCTACTGTTTTTGTGTATTGTCTTTCAGGCTTTTATGTATGTTTCTTTTACTACTTACATCATATTGCACAATTTGAAAAAAAAATCTCACAATATTACATTATAAGGACTTTTTTAAAAATAATGCTACAACTTCACAAGTAATATTTTAATGGGGAGTAACCGCTTAAAGGGTATGGGATTTTCTTTTGGGTTGGGGGAAGTGTTCTGGGGACAGTAGTGAAAGTTGCACAACATTTGAAATGTACGAAATGCTGCTGAATTGTACTCTTCAAAATAGTGAAAATAGTAAATTCTATGTCATCTATATTTTTCCACAATGTTAAAAAAAGAATAGGTATCATTTCCTGAGAATTAACCTTTATAGACACGAGTTCAGTCTCTGGTGCATTTCATTTAATCCCCAATTTAATCAGCCTATGAAATAGGTACTTTTGTCATTCTTGTTGTACAGTTAAAGAAACTGAGGCTTAGAGAGGATGTGCAGTTTGCCCAAGATCACCCAGCAATTAGGTGGCGGAGCTGGGATTTGAACCTGTCTGTGACATCCTTGCCCAAATTCTGCACTACCACGCTCGTTGGCTCCTACAGTTGCTTCTGATGTTCCACATCTTTATTCATACAGTCATTTCTGTTCCTTACTGTTTTCTTAAGTCTAAGTTCCCAGAAATTATATAGACTTATTTATGGCTCCCCATAAATTACCAAATTATTTTCTACAAGTATAGGACAATATAAAATGTCACTAGAAAAAAAATCACTTCACCACATCCTTTTTGAGTATTTAATATTTTAAAATTATTTGTTTATATATATGAGCTATTTTCTAATAATAGGTAGAAATTGTCCTAGTTCATTTCCTAATTTAGATTTCTTTTCCAATTAGGGAAAGTAAACCTTCTCCCATGTGCTTGTTTGACTCATATTTCTTCTTTTGTGAAAAACTCCTTTTTTTTATTTTGGCAAATTAAAATAGAACACTTGTAAAATCACCAGAGGAAATGCTGTTTTTCCAGATGGACACACCCGGGTATATCTTGGTGATTTCACAAATAATCCAGTTTTCCAATTTTGCAGGGCCAGCTTTTTACTAGAGTTTTCAAAAATCTTTGCTTTGCTAGCAGCCAAGAGATGAGGTACTGTTTCTTCTCCAAAGACTTTGAATACACTTAGATAATTAGAGTTTGGAAAACTTAACCCTCGCTGTGCAGAGGTTTGTCCCCACCCTGGCTGGCAGAGCCACTCTGGAAGCAGGGCCTGAGCAGGGAAGCCTTGAGTTTGAGGGGTGAGGGTGCATTACTTGAATTGAGTAGGGGTGTGGAGGGTGTCTCAAAATATGTTGCTGGCAATTATTCAAGTGTTCTGCTCTTGCATCTGCTTTCTGAGAAGACAAACATCCTGACGCTAGTGACAAAAGCCACAGCTCCTTGATGTGGTCTGTGTGCACGTGCTGCCATCCTGTGGCCAAGGTAGAGATGGCAATTCTGAGGGCTCGGAGGCTGAGGGGTGACTGAGGCCAAGCCCAGGTGGGTGCAGGGGCGCGGGGAGGAAGCAGGACCTCTGAAAGCACCCAGTGACTGCTGAAGAGGGGTTGAACTGAATGAGCCCCTGGCCTCACACTTACCTGGCTTTGGAATATCACAGTCAGGCTCCAGGGAATGTCTGGAGGTTCTGACCTCACACCAAGAGGCTGAGGACACTGGTCTGATGTTGTTGACACAGAGAAAACGGGTCAACAGGCTTGACTCATGTTTTGTGGTTCTGCCTGGTCCAATGAATATACTGAGAATCATCCTCTCAGGAGACATGTGGGTGAGGCCGGAGATGGGGGAGCTCTGTGCAGGACAGTAGTTAGAAAAGTGTGGGTGGTAGGTGAGACAGAAGAAACAGAATGGGCTTGGGGTCAGACAGGCCTGGGTCCCATCAGGACTCGGCTAGCAGAGGCTATATGACCTTTATTGATCATGACGGTGATGACAGAGAGGGTTGGGTGTTGATGATTGTGGGGAAAATGGAAGTGCCTATGGCCAGGATGCCCACCTGACCCTAACCTACTTGATGATGTAACTGGCCTCCAGCTAGGCTAATGTTCCCACACCTGTAGGCAATAAGCTATTATTGACTAGTCACTGTATAAAGAGCTCTGCCCAGGACTGTTGCGGGAGGCAGAGACGAGGAGGATTACAGACCTGCGGACTGTGGGATGCAGGCATGATTCTAGTGCTTCACCCATCGCCAGGAGAACAAGCCAGGTAATAAATTCTTTTACTCCAAGAACGTTCCATTGTCATTCCTCAGTCTCACTGAGTCCATAATGAACTTGTCTGGGGCTGAAACCCATTGGCAAGACAGTGATAATAGTGATAGTGGTGGTGCTGGTGGTGCTGGTGGTGATGATAATGGTGATGGTGGTGACAGTTGTGGTCATATAATGAGCATAGGAGGTGTTAAAATACCACCGCCAAAGCACTGAGCACTTCATACACAGCGTCTTAATCCTCACAAGGACTTGATAGGGTAGCACACATGAGAAAACTGAGGTTTAGAGAGATTAAATAACTTCCTAATGTCCCATGGAAGATGGTAGAGCCAGAATTTACACCCAGATCCATATGATTTAATCAGTCAGATATAGAAGACATCTGTCGGTTTTCTGGCTGCTTAGCAAGTTTTCACCCTCCATCCCATAATCCTGCAGAGGGCTCTACCCTGGGCCCCTTCTGGGTGGGCGTGGCATTCTCGGGTGCAGGTGATGCAGGGCTGAGCCAGTCAGTGATCATCTCAGGGTGGGCATATGACCCCATCAGACCAATCAGGACCAGGTAGGCTATTGCTGGGTCTGGGGGAAGCAGCCTGCCTTATTCCTTCCAGCAGAGCCACTGCCGCTGTGGCATCTGAACTGCCAGGGATGCGCCTTTGTGCACACGAATGGTGCCCACTGCGCAGCGGGAGAGGGCCTGGTCCCAGGGACAACATGGGAGCTAGTAGACTTTGCAGTTCCCAAAGGATTTCATTTTTTTTGCTTTGAATCCAACTTACACTGAATTTTCTGCCACTTGCAAAAGAAACTCACTGGGAACAAGTGTGCCCCCGGTCATTAACAAGACCTGGCTGTGCTCGGGCCTTTGCATACACTTTCTAATGGTTTCCCCCACAACGGCCTGCAGCCCACTTTCCAGCTGAGGAAACAGGTTCAAAAAGAGTCTGTGACTTTTCTAAGTTCCTGCAGCTGGTATGTGGGAGTCGGGGTTCCAGCTCAGGGCCGTCTGCCTTCTCGAACACCCACAACACATGCAGTTCCTGAGGGGCTGTGCTGCACCTGCTTAGCGCCTTAGAGCCCTCATGTGCAAAATGGGACCAAAATATTAAGCTCATAGGGGTTTGTGGTGTTTAAATTTTTTTTAATGTGCAACACACTGGAACAGCCTGGGACATCTATGGTGACACCTCATTTGCTGAGTTCCCTCTGCTTCTCAGAGCAGAAAGGGGGAGTGTGGGAAACCCAGGAGATAAGGTTTGAAAAATCATAGGAAAAGTGCAGAAAGAAGGAAAACAAGTTTGAAATGATCTATACCAATAGTTTTAAACCTCTTTTTATACCAGAAAACCTTTCTTGAAATGAAAGCTTACACAAAGGCTGGCATGTAAAAAAACATCGATTTTATGCAGAAGGGTTTAGATGCCACGGGGTAAAAAGAGGTAAGGCCAGTTTGCTCAGCCAGTGGCAGAATCAAAACCTTCCCGGGCTCCTGACTCCCACTCCAATGCTCTCTCCACCTCTCCCAAGACAGGGAGGCAGAAACCAAAGACTTCATTATGGTGCTTCTTGGCTCAAGCCAGAGGGATATAAGAGTTGTCGGGCATACCACAGAGAGAAGATGGGGCCCCTCAAGGCAGTACAGGTGCGGATGCAGGATCCTGTGTGAATGCGTCCTCTCTCACCTACACCCACAGCAGACATGTGGGTATTAGGGAACATTAGTTTAACTATAGTTTTTGTCGTTGTTTTACACCATGTTTGGGAACTCAGTATAGCTAACTTCACCTGAAAAATAATCCAGCACCTCTAATTTGTAGGCTTCTGTCAAAATTCTACTTACCTGGGGACCCAATATTAACACTGTATTTTGGGCTAAGGGACTTGAAGGAACAGTACCTCCCCTCTCACCCATGTCCCTCCGTGACTGATCAGGGGGGCAAAGGCTGGGGCCCAGACAAAGGCCAGAAGGAGGGGACCTCATTCACTGGTGGGAATCTGTACAAATGCTCATTTTCTCCCGTAGGCTGGAGGTCAAGACCAACTCATTAAATAAGTCACAGAATGTCTCTCACCTTGAGTTTCTCCCCAGCCAGTGATGTAGCATTCTGTCCGGTCAGCGACCACATAGTTTGGGGATGGCAGACAAGCTGGGATCACCTTGTCAGTGATGGTGGCAGGGCTGAAAGGAACGTATTAAAATAAGAGCTGACTGCCCTCCTAGTGGACTTGTCCCACCCATCTGTGGTCAGGTACAGTGTGGGCGCCCTTCGATGCCATCTGCTCTGAGGTCCCAGAACCCTCTGAGCTGCTATTTTCTTGCTTAACTGACTCTGTGGGATTCAGAAAACAACCTCTCTTCTTGTGCTGGCCTGGCCCATCCTTATCACTGTCAGCACTGCCTCGCTGTCTTTGGGATCCATCGGACATGGCTGAAGTGCTCTGTGGGCCTTGGTAACGGTCTTGGCCTATTCTAAACATTTATGACTATTTAGTTGTCTCCACTGAGGTCTGTTTCCAAATATCGTTAACTTTAAGTGGTACAAGCAAAGTATCATTTTGTCAGGCTTAATAAAACGCCATTTCAACAGGAAAACTAAAACCAAAGATAAAAGAAGCATTTGCATTTGTATACTGTGAATTGTGTGTGTGTGTTCACACAGCGGTTTTTTTAAGTGCTTTGAAATTCACCATCTCATTTGGTTCCCCCAAAGGTCATTATGTTGAGAAGAAGACTGTCAGTCTGGAAGGCTGAATAATTCTCTGGCTTTGAATGCATATTAGCTGACTGTTGACACTGAGAGAGTTTTAGGGCTACCCATGTACTTCATGTTTCAATTCACTGTTTCCCCAGATGGAAACTGAATCCTGGTGTCCTTTCCAAGAGCACAGCTCGTGTGTGCAGAATGGGGCTGAGCCAGGTTTCTCACGTGAAGTTCAATGCTCTTCCCCAAAGCCCTTGTGTCTTTCATGTCCTAGTGGTGCCTCGCCAGCACAGTTCTTACAACTAATAAAACCCAGGTGTAGACAGATGTTTCCACTCCTCTCAGGGTAAAAGCCACAGGTGCCTCCTACCTCTGTAGCCGGAGCAAGGCGATATCTGCTCGTGTGGGTTCCAAGAACAGCCTGGACACGTCTAGTTCCTGAACATCCGCATTCTGTATCTCTTCTTGGTGTGCGCCCAGGATGACCTTGTACGATGTGGGCCTTGAGGACCTACAGAAGACAGTGATGTCATGAGCAAAACAGGGCCAGCCTCCCCATCAGGAGCCCTTCAGCGCCGTCAATGCTGCGTCCTCTCCCCACGTGGTGCCCACAGTCAGTGACCTCTGAGTGGCAAGAAAGAAAGTTCATGATTTGCCTGAACCTGGCCATTAAGGGATGTTCCCAGGCTGCTTTTGGTCTGACCACAGAGGAAGACTGAAACCAGCCCTGAAGCTGGCACACGGACAAATGCCCAGGTCGGGGAGTCAGGGACCCAGTGCCTGTCACAGTGGGTGGCTCTGTCCTGCCATTTATCCAGGCCTGCAGACCCACTGGAAATGGGTCCTTCCTCTTCATTTCTCTCTAGAAACACTGTCCTCTCTTATCCAGCGGCCCTCATACCCACTCCCTGGTGCCTGGTGTTGCTGCCATAGAAGGAAGGAGGGAAAAGAGAGAAAAGGAAAAAGGAAAAGAAGGAGGAGAGGGAAGGAGGAAATCCTTAAGACAAGTCCTCATATCTGTGTCCCCTAAACATACCTCTCCAAGCAGTGGGCAGCAGTCAAGACCCACTCCGGGGATATTAACGTGCCTCCACAGAAGTGCTTTCCAAATCTAGAAGGAAAACATGCCAGGATTTTAGTTCAAATCTGATGATTTATTTCTACAGAAAACCAGAAAGAAGTGTTTGTTCAACTTTGGTAATGTTGATATTCCCAAAAGAAAAGACACTTTGAGTTGTGCTTCAGTAGCCGATTTTCCAGAAGGTTCTATCCACACCACTCTTTAGATGCTGGGAGAGGTTCAAGCCCAGCCTGTCCACAGTAAAACAAGGCCATGTGACTCCAACATGGAGCCCACATCCATGGCTTTGACCTGTTGGCCCTGGACTCCAACAAAAATGACCAGCCACAGACCATCCCCTTGACACCATTTTGTTTCTTTTTGGCGAGATCCATGCAAGACCTGACGAGTCATTCTTCAGGAGCCAAATGTGGTCCTGAATTCCCATGCCTCATGGGAGTCTGCTAATTTTACCTGGGAAAATGCCCTTTGGGGGGATGTCTCCTAATACGCTTATTATAATTTATAGGACTTCTTGGCATGAGATGGCTCATAACATGGTGTGAACCCCTCCAAAGCCCATCGTGATGGAAAGAGCACGAAGAGCACATGTGTGGTAGGAGACACATCCATAGTCAGGCAATAGGCCCAAGAGCAGTTTGGGAAAGAAGGAGTTTGAAATACGTGAGAGGTGAAGCTCTGCATAGCAAGTAGATACTAAATGATAAGGCAAAGGACAGAAAAGTCAACCCCATGCCAGAATGGAATGCACTGGAATCAAGCTCACTGGATAGCATCTCACCAGCACATGGAAGGAAAGCAACTGAGAGCGACTGTTGAGGGCATGTGCGGCTCTCAAAGTGAGACAGGGAAGCAGCGTGGGCGGGTGGAGGAGCCTGTCACTCACAGGCATTATGAGACCCCAGGAAGCCGAACTTAGGAAGGCCCATACTGCTGACACAATAACCCAAATGCATCAGACCTCAGGTTACGGTGATCATGAGCTACCCTACACTGAAGAAGATGAGTATGTGAACAGGGGGGCACCCTTTGATTAAGTTTAATGATTCACCAAAGTGTAAAAAATAGAATCTTTATCTGTGAAAGACTATAGATCATTTTGTCCTTGACTCCCCCCAGAAGTCATGTTTCTAAACGTATCTTTCTCTTCATTTTACAAAGAGACCATGGATACCCACATAATCCTCCAGCTTACATAGGTATTTTCAATGCTTTTCCAGAAATACCGTCACTTAGTATAAATTGCTGCAGCTACCCGTTTTGATGAAAGCTGTCCAAAGCAAACAAAAGACTCCAAATCTGGCTATTTTCAAAGTAGAGAATCTAGAAAAAAATATAATCTTGTAATCTTTATGATTTTTCTTCCTGCTTAGGAGAATACAGAGGTGGGTACTAACACCAGAGCTTTGTGGATTCTGTGTGAATGCAGAAAGGTTTTGCAGGGCTTACACAGAAGGATGGAATGAATAGTTTCTAGAAAAGCTGTTACCTTGTTCTAAGACTGATCTGCCAGGGCCAGGAATGCGGGTGGGCCACACACCCACCTACAACCCTTCCAGGACATTTCTTCGGCTCCACCTGGGGCTTTCCACAATCAAATGAAGAGGATGCTGTGGCACAAAGTGGGAAAAAGAGTCACATTTGGAGAAGTGGAAATAGCAGTTCCGTCATATAACTCAAGAGAAATTAATGGCTCATGGCCAAAGCACTGAATTTTTGACTTCTCAAAGCCCAAACTAAATACTAAGATTATAAGCTTCCTTTGGAATATTTTTCCCAAGTTTCGATAGTAGTAATAGACAACACACAAATAAAAAATTATGTTTAGGTGGGCATCCTTCAATTTTTGAAGTTAATAAAGAAAAAATCTATATAATCCTTTCATGAAACTGAGAAACAGAATATTGGGCTAAATATAGTTCTGATTCTTATAATCAGAGAATATAGTTCTTATAGTTAAGTTCAGTTTGTTGTACTTAACGCTTTTAATCATGTACAATTCATACAGTGCTATTTGTTTTAATAATACCCTGTATTTACACAAATTTTTCAGGTGAGGTGCTTAACAGAGTTTATGTATAGCCTAAAAAGTTCATCAGTGGTACATTTTTATTTTAAAGACGAGTTTTCCTTGTGTGTTAGAAACAATGTCAAGTTTGGAAATTAAGGCAAATGATTATTAGGAAATTTTCTGCTTAAATATAGAGAATTCAAAATCTCAGGGAATGAGAAATACGATCTTTAAGGAAAAAAAGAAAAAAATGCAAAAACCTACATAGACAAAGTCATACCCCAAAGAAATTTCTCATTCTGAAAAATCCAAATAAAATTAGATTAAACCACACAAGCACATCAAAAATTCCTTAGCCACCCTTGCAAGCTTGTGACTTGGGGTACTGGAGGAACTGTGATTGATGATTTAATTTATTTATTCATTTAGCAAATATGTATTCAAATATATGTAGTGCTTAGTATATGCCATGCATTATTCTAAGCACTAAAAATAAGAAAACAGCTAAGATCCCTGTTTTAATCTTTACATTGTAAGGAGTGGGTAAGTCAGAACATATTCAATTGGCAGGTTCAGCTGAGGCCCAAGAGATGCCCAGCGGAGGACTAAGACCCACCTCCCCATGTACATTTCAAAGGAAATAGCGTCTTCTATAATTCTGGTACCCTCACCCAAGTCCAGGATGTGAAAGAATAAAGTTCTTAGAGATTGCAGAAAGAAGAAGGGATAGAAAGAGGATTTTCCCAGTAGATGATGAGGTTCCCCCAAGTTCACTGTGATGTGGGGATGTGAGGTTAACCCTGAGCTGGTGAGAAGGTTCCAATCATTCCACTTGGTCTGCCCTTGAGACCTGTTACCTGCAGAGGGGTGATACCCAGGCCTGGCTCATGCTTGGGAAGGCTTGGGTATCTGACCGAGGCCAAGGGTGGCCCTGGGAGTCACTATCCTTCCCCTCAGGGGGGAGTCAGAGGTGCACAAATCGCAGGCATGGCTGTGCAGCCACAGCAGGAATGTCAGGCTGATATGACAGCTTAAAGGCAATCCTGCCAAGCAGGCAGCCTGGCAGCAGGTGAACCAGAAGGGACAGAGCTGAGGATAGGGAGTGACCAGCTGAAGGGGAGGCACTCACCCCATTCAGGGACTTTGAGGTGAACAGGCCCCAAGAGCTGCTGCAGAACAGAACACACCCACTTCAGAAAGAGTCCACTATAAACTTCCCCTAAATCCAGACAGCACAGTAACAACGGCCAAGTAGACCCTTCCTACCTCCCTCACCTCTCTCCTACTGCTCTTCCCAGAAGTGGCCCAAGGGCAGACCCTGGACTCCCCACAACCATCTCCAGATGCTGGTCCAGTGGCTTTGCAGCCCCAGCTTCTCCCCATGAGCTCTAGGCCCCCCACATGGCAGATACAGCACACAAGCCAACTGTGCACAGGAGAAGGCCAGGCTGGCGTTCTGTAACCAGGGCAGATTCTGTTTGCAAAGACGGGGCAGCAGAAAGTAAAACGGGGTCCAAGTCCAAGTGGCTTAACATTGCTCTCCAGACCTGCCCATGGATTTGTCGTCCCAACTATTCATAATAATGTCAACTCCCCCTTCCTGAC
Organism: Manis javanica; assembly: GCF_040802235.1. Lineage (NCBI taxonomy): Eukaryota > Metazoa > Chordata > Mammalia > Pholidota > Manidae > Manis > Manis javanica. The sequence goes on from NC_133168.1 coordinate 74,224,298, forward strand.
CCAAGCTTCTAACTCTCTAGAAAAGTCTCAGAGAAAGGAGGAAGGAACCCAGATGAGCCCTCTGTAAGTCACACAGCTCATGCACGGCTAATGAACACTACTCTCAGAATGAAGGCAATTTGGGGCTTAGGAACAAATTACCAGAAAGATTACTTGGAAATAATCAGAGGCCAAGATGTTAAAATGGGAGTCTGCATGACTTTTCATTGCATTTTAGGGTGATAATTTATAGGTTTACAATGTATAAGCTTAGTTGTTTTACGCTGTATGTTTTCCTTTCAGCTGTTGCAAGGAAACCTTCCCATCTGAGTGACTGCATCTAACTTTGCTCTTCAGGCCTCATAAGCCAGACCCTGGAGAGTTCAGTGGGACCATCCTGAGGCTGATTAGAAGCCCTCTAAGCTCTTTCAGAAGACTGTTCAGTTTATTTAAGGTAAGCCCAGGGGAGGGGAAGGGGCCACCAGCAGAGCGGATCAAGAGGCCGATGATGAAGAGAGGGCCCAGGGGGAGACAGCACCCCTTCTGAGGTGCTCGGCTCACAGCCCTTCTCTTGTAGAGCTGTATGTGGTGGTGGCCCTGCATTTGAGAAATCATTTCCTTCCAGAAAGAGAAGCACCTTACCACACTGAGGGACATCACAGTAGTCAAAAAGTTTTCTTGGGTTTGTGGTGTAGCACCAGGGACCATTAACATCACCATCTGGGTTCCGGCAGTACTGGAAAAAAAAGGCAGGTGTACAGGGGGCGGGGCAAGGGAGAAGGCTTCCTGAGGCCCAGGTCATTCAGTACTGTCCTTTGAAGGTGGAAGCTAGGGTTCCTATTTTGGGGGGGAGGACTAGTTCTTTCTTAGGATGTTATAAAGCCTCTGACTCAGTATGCCATCGGCCATGTCTTCTTGTTCAAAAGGAGCTCCACATATGAGCCACTTCCCTGGAGGGAGGGTGGAGACCCTGAGGGGTCTTAAGGTAGAGCTCATATAAAGGGCTGCCCCCAGGCAGCCTCTGGCAGCAGAGCTCTTAACAACCCCGCAGTAGAGGACCATGGTGCATGATGGCCACATCTGGTCCCTGGTTCACTTAGCAGTCTTCTGCGCAACAAAGACTTTGCTGTTGCTTTAAACATACTTATTCCCATGATGTGCACTTTCCACGGGTCAAGCCATAGCCAGGCAATGCCGTTCTTTGCCCTCCCCATACACACTCCTCAAAGTAAGCCATCCCAGAGAGGGGGTGACATGGGGAAATCCTACTGCATGGAGTCCTAACAGGCCAGCTAAGTTTTTTTCTCGAAAAATCTGACTAAAATGTCATGAAGGTAATCTTTGATCCCTGGAACCCAGAGGACAAACACTAGAAACTGGAAACAGCATGAAGTAATAAAAGCAGGCAGGAAATGTCATGAATAGGAAAGGTGAGGCCTGCAGACAGTAACAACAGGCACGGAGGCCTGCTGCCCTCTACTTTCCATGCTGAGGCCGAGCGTGGTGTAGCTCAGTTTCCAGAAATCTCTCGCACATTTCCTTCCCCCACCCCACATCAAAGAGCAGCCCAGGCTGACTTTTGGTCATGTGGGGCCAATTCTGTTCAGCAAGACTGGTCAGCAAAAGGCAAAACAGAGTCCAAATCAGGGTGGCTTACATTTTTCTCCAGACCCGCCTGTGGATTTGTCCGTGGAGTGAAAATGGTGTGTCGGTGGGGTTCCTGGGCAGCCCACTCCTGGCAGGGGGTGCCAGTCACGGTGCTCGCCTTCTTGCCCCGGTATCCTTTACCATTCCCAAACATGCAGTCTGCAGGGCAAAGAAAACGGTGGTTTTATTTTCCTGCACAGTCCTGGGAATGAACGCAGCACGGTCAGGATTCTCTAGTGCGCGGCGGCTCTCCGGTCATAACCCTGGAACACGCCCTGCAGAGCCCGGGAATGCCGCAGTCCCGCCAACACTGCCTATTTTCATGAGTTCCTGGAAAGATTACTTGGAAAGCATCACGAACCAAGATGTTAAAATGGGCAGTTTGGCCAATACACTAAGATAATAACAAGCATCCAGGAGGCTGCTATGAACGGTGGAAGGCTCTTGAACAGCTCCCTTTCATCAAGGTAGACAGAAAGAGTAGAAACTGAAAATAATTGCATACAAAAATGTTATTTTGGCTGGACTGTGCTGTGCGGCCCCACCCTTCAGGGTGGGCGTGGTATGAAGAGGCATCCTGGGACGCCTTCCCCAAGCGTGGCGTCATCTCAAGCCTAGAGAGCGAGCCTCCCACGGGAGCCCTCGGTGAACTTGATGTGTGATGCGCACGGGGACCCAGTACACCAGATGACCACTTGGAAAATCCAAAAAGCGAAAGCAGGGCCAGCTGGCTTCTCTGCACAGGGGGTTGCCGTGCTGGGCAGCCTGCACCTCTGGTGTTTGCCGGGGCCAGGGTGTGTAAATTACCCGCGCGCCGGGTGTGGGGTGTGCACGTGTGGAGCTGTGGGAGGTCCTCTCAAGTCTTCTCTCGGAGGGATGCCCGCACGGGCCGGCCGCAGAGCCCAGAGCCTCGCTGAGAAGGAGGGAGGAGCGCCGGCCCGACCCTGCTGAGGCCAAACGGGGGGAGCCCTACAGCATGGGGAGGAAGCAAGCCCCACCTCAGGGAAGAAGAGAGTCTCAGCTTCAAGCCAAGTTCTCATTTAAGCATTAGTGTCTGGGGGGATTTTGGATTATCCAAGTGTGGTTAGACAAGTCGTGGGCCCCCCTGAATTCTCCTGCTGGGGCCAGGGGAGATCTAGCCCCTCTGCTTTCTCCTGCTGCAATGGTGCTGAGCAGCTGCAGGACCAGACGCTAAGCACTCCGAGCTACACTGCAAGGGCCGGGGAGGCAGAGAGGAGTATGATCACACTTCGCCTCCCACCTCAGATGACAACCACGTTCATACCTTCAAGCCACATATCCACTTTTCCCCAGCCACTGCATAGCCACAGGTGTTTGTTGGAGAGCGTCCCTTGACTATCCTATACCATTCAGCATATTCAAATCCAAACTCATAGTGTCCATTCCTCCAAAAAGAAGCAGGGACTTGCTTTTCTAGAATGTCTCATTTGGGTCAGTGCCATCATTATCAACCTTTCAATCCACTCAGGCTCAAAACTTTATCCATCCCTCACAGCCAATTAGGTTTCCAGCCCTAAAGAAAACCCACTTTCCATCAGCGAGGCAGCCCTGGCCCCCAGATGACCTGCGGGAGCTTCCTTCCATGTGACGGCCCCTCAGCCAGCCTTCAAGCTCCCTGTGGCAGTGAAGCCTTTGGCATCGGTCAGATTTCCATCTCTCACCATCCCGATGCCCAAGAGTGTGTATGTGTACAACAGGCGTCATACCTGATTCAGAAGGGTCCTCCACACTTGGTTCTTGGGCACCGGGCTGGAAGACCGGGACTTGCCCTTCTGTTTCGGAGCATTTTTTCAAGTTGCAGTACTCCCACCTGACTCTCGGGTCAGTGGTGTAACACCAAGGGCTCTTGTCTTCGTCTGGATTCCTGCAGTAGTTCATGGTCAGGCCACTGCAAATTCCACATTACAGGTCATGAGGGCTGAGCGGATCTTCAGGGGCACCCCAGCACCCTGAGTTTTGTTACAACAAAATGTTAACAAGTGACTTGGAAATATGTCCATTAACAATAACAAAGGAGTCAATTATTACTATAATGCCACAATCAGAGGTGATCCTTTACTTCTGAACAACTGTTTTTGATTTAAAAAACAAATTATAATTTTTATTTTTAAAAAGGTAACATATGCTCCATATAAAAACTGAAATAATATATAAATGTGTAAGGGAAAGTATCAGAATGTTCTCCTTTTCGTGGAGATGTTAGGTATATTCCCTAGGGAGAACCAGTATTGATTTTGAAGCATTTAGTTTTTTCTATGCACGTAGAAATGTATCTATACCATATACACATTCTATATGTGAATGTGTAGCACTATGTATGTTGGAACTAACATTTCACTAAGGAAGAAACTATGTAGAAGATGAGGATGTTCCCAGGCCAGTCCTCTTAGTCTATTTACTCACAACGTAGCTAAAATACAATGCATTTGCCATGAAAATAATATCACACCAGGTAGATGAAGTAGGTTCAAGGTTTGAAAGGCTAGCTTCCAGGCAGGATTTTGCTACTCTAAGTGTGTTCTGTGGAAGCCAGGGAGGAGCTCACCTGTCTCTCTCACCACCCTGCCTACCGCACCAGCTTTCTGCCTTGGGGCTGAGGGAGTGGGGGTGACACTTACAACAGTGGGACTGAGGCAGTGAGGGGGATGTCCAGGTAAAGCAGGGGACGTGAGAGAGCTGAGGGCTAGTGTTCAAGTCATAAGAGCCACAGCAGGTGGGGAGCCTGGGAACACGGGGCAGTCGGCTCCCTGAGCCTCCCCAGGACAGGGTCCCCAGCTTTCAGAATTCACAGCTTTGGAATCCCCTTTACAATTTAGACCCACGACTTGTGGCTGTCTGAGGAAATTGAAGTATATTGTATATTATGGGATCCAACACTAAGTCTGCAGATACCACAGACAAGTGACAGTCTTGGGCCTGTGCCCACAGTATGAGGAAGCCCTTCAGCAGATCTCTGAGTAACTGGATGTGTTAAAAGGCTTTTTGTTTGAAAGAGGCTCCTGCACTTTTTGAAAATTGCAGTAGACTTGACATGGATTGAAACGCATAGACCATAAAGGTCATTTGATGAGTTCCGATCAGCGCACACACCTTATAACCCACACTACTCTCCTAATAGAGAACACTTCCATCACCCACAGAAAGTTCCGTTGGGTCACTGCTCGGTCCATCTCTGCTGCTCCTCCAGGAGCAAATATGCTTGATTTCCTTCACAGTAAACTAGTTTTGCCTTGTCAAGAACTTCATATGAAGGGACTCATACAATATACACTCTTTCGTGCCTGGCTTCTTTCCTTAGCATAGTGGTTTGAGCCTTATTCACGCAATTTGAAAGTATCAGTAGTTTGTTCCTTTGTATTGCTGAATAGTATTCCAAAATGACTCATGGTCTTATTGATGGGCATTGAAGCAGTTTCCAGTTTGGAGCTACTATGAATAAAGTTGCTATGAATATTCTAGCAGATCTTTCTGTGGACTTAGGTTTTTTCGTTTCCCTTGGATAAATTTCCAGGAATAGAATCATAGATTTGTAGGGTAGATGCATACATAACTTTATAAGAAACCATCAGACTGATTTCCAAACTGGTTGTACCATTTCATCCACATGCCAGTGTGCATGAGAGGTGCAGTTGTTCCACATTCCTGGCACTGTTCGTTGTTGTCTGTTCTTTTAATAACAGCCATTGCCATTGGTGGTCATGGTGGCATCTAGCTGTAGTTATACATATAATTCTTCATTTCCTTGATGGCTAAGACTTTGAGCATTTTTAGATGTTTAATGACCACTTGTACATCATCCCCTGTGGAATGCCTTTTGAATTCTTTTGCCCATTTTTTTAGGTTGTTTGTCTTCTTATTAATGAGTGGAAAGAATATTTACATATGCTGAATACAAGCCATTTGTCAGATATATGGATTGAGAGTGTTTTTTCCCCAGTCTGTGACTTACCTATTTTCCTAACAATGACTTTTGATAAGCAGAAGTTTTATTTTCTTGAAGTCTAAATTACACATTTTTTAAATACTGCTTTTCAGGTCCTGTCTAAAAAAAAAACTTCCTTCCCCAAGGTTGCAAAAATATTTCCTTACCTTTTTTCCTAGAAGCTTTATGTTTCAGCTTTAGTTTTAGCTTATACATTTAGGTCTAAGAGCTTTCTCAAATTAATTTCAGACAGGAGGTAAGAGTCAAGGTTTTGGTGGTGGTTGTTTTCTAAATGGATATCCAGTTGTTGTCAGAACCATTTTGGAAAATATTTCCTTTTTCTATTGCATTGCTTTGCCATCTATCTAGAAAAATTAATTGACCATATATATGTGGGTCTGTTTTTGGACTACCCCTTTTTCTATTTGTTTACTTTAGCTATTTGTATACTGTGTTTTAATTACTTAACTTTTATAATAAGTTTTTTAATCAAGGTAAGTCTTCCAACTTTGTTCTTCATTTATAGATTTTTTGATGATTCAAGGTCATTTGTTTTTTGTTTTTTTTTTTTTCAAAAAAAAGGTGGGACTTTGGTCAATGGTCCATGTGCACCTGACTCTATTCCGTAGTTGGGCATAGTGTTACATTTTCCTTTAAACCTTTCTGATTATTTTTGTCTATCCACGAAGTTCTGTTTTTGTTTTATTTTCTCACCTTTGCTTTCCTTTGTGCTGCCATCTGTATAGCTTGTACTGCAGTGTTTTCAAGCTAACCTTTTCTTCTGTGATGTTTAACCTGATGGTATGGCCACCCAATAAATTTTTCATTTAAAATATATACTTTTTTATTTCTATCTTTTCTGTTTGACTCTTTCATAGTTTTTTTTCTCATTAGAGTATCCATTTTTTTTCCTTATATTTATGTTTTCCTTTACATCCTTGAACACAATTAGAATAGCTTTTAAAATTTATCTGCTAATTCCATCATTTCTATCATTTCTAGGGCTCCTTGCAGTGACTCATTTTTCTCCTTGTTATGGATCACATTTAATGATCCTCATATGTCTAGTAATTTTTGACTTTATGCCAGATATTGTAATGCAACATTCCTTAGTGACTTGATCATGTTGTTTTCCTCTAAAGAGTTGAGTTTTCTTCTGGCAGGCAGTTAATTTACTAGAAGTTAAATAGTTAAATAGAGATTATTTTTATTCTTTGGGGATTGCTTTTAAGCCTTGCTAGGGTGTTTCTAAAGTAGCCTTTATTCTAGAAATACACTAATCCTACTCCTAAAGTGCAACTTGTCTAGACTCTCTAGTGAAGGCCCAGTGTTCCATGAGGTGTCTCCTCTCCTCTAGCCAGAGTATCAGTTCTCTGAATACATTCTCCCAGTGCTCTGAGTTCTGTAAACTCCATTTATCTCACCATTCCCTTGTAGATGTTCTTTCCCCAGGAGTTGTTTTTTGTCTAGAAAACAAATTTCTTTTGTGGAATCTTTTTCTGCATATGTGCAGCTTTATATTCAGCCAAAGACTCAAGGAAACTTGTATGCATGTTCCTGAAGCTGCTTCTCTGCACAGATCTTTTCTCATCACTTCCAGGCCTACACAGCCCTAACTGTCCCAGTGGCCCTGAAGCCCCGTCTCTGTCTCCCTGGTCCCACACAATGCTGGCTCCATCTCCTTGCACTGCAGGCCAGAAAGTATCTCCAGGAAGGAAGCCAGGGTGATTATGGGGTGGATCTAATTTCTTTCCCTTCTTAAAAGGTCTTGGTCATGTGATATCTGTTCATCATGTGAAAACAATTTTTGCGCATATTTTATAGCCATTTATAGTAGAAACGCTGGTCTGATTCAGACCAGAATTTTTGTCCGTTTTGCCAGTCAGCATTTGTGTATTCCTGACTCTCATCTGCCTTTCTGCTTTTGCTCTTCATGTCCTGGCAACTCGTATTCCTTCACACTGCTTGTACTTGGGACCCAGTGTGTCTGTACAAGTTATGGGATATTTATTAATATATATATGTGTGTGTGTGTGTGTGTGTGTGTGTGTGTGTGTGTGTGTGTGTGACCCAGTGAAAATACAAACTTTACTTTGGGGGTTGGAGGTTGGGATGATACAATTCCAGAGATAAAAGACTGCACTGATCTTTAGCAGGTGTTGTGGGATAGTGCTGTTTCTAAGCTTTTGGTCATTTGCGCTCCCAAGCTTTCCACTAGAGTGACCTCAGCACTCCAAATATTGCCCCCTCACACCCACTTCCACAAAACTACTCAGGAAAGATAGCCAGTCTCTAACCTCTCTTCTTTCAGAGCTTTTGCTCAAAAGCAAGGTACCTAAGACATTTTGCCTCACATTCTAGAGTCAAGAGAACTTAATCCTCAGAAGTTGGTTTAAAGCATGGCTCTTGTAACAGAAATTTAAGTTGGCACATTGCTTCTCTATGGTTAAAATCAAAGACATACGCATTTGGGAATTTTTCTGGGGTCTTCATATGCCGGTGTGGTGTCATAGATGACCAAGACTGGCATTTCTTTCCTGTGATTGTGGTGGATGATGTGCCTCGATAACTCTGTCCGTTACCTTGGTAGCAGTCCTGGACCACAGGAGTTTGTTCAGGTGGCACTGCAGTTGAAATAGGAGAAATCAGCTGAATAGTGAGTATAACACAGAAATATGACAAACAGAGCAGTAGTCTCTGGGAATTATCACTGTTCTCTTTTCCATCCTGGCAGGCAGATATGTGAAGAAAACAACAGATCCATCACATTCTAGAACTTTAATGACCTAATTTTTCTTGTAAATATTTAATTCAAAACTCAGGAAAAACTTAGCAGGTTGGAGTGCTTATAATTAGAAATTGTGCTCACATGCAAGCTCTTTCTTATGGATCTCCATGGGTATTCATGAGAACCACTGGGCAGGAGAACAGAGGGAGGCACATTCGCTGGTGCAGCCTCCAGGTGGCGATTAGCTGCCAGGGGGTGCAGATGTGGAACCCTTGTGCGTTTCTTGAGACCCTTTGCTTAAACAAAGCCAGAGCCTCAAGCTGCTGGGAGATGGGGCAAGAAACGGCTCTGCATCTAGGACTCTGGGCAAAGATCCATTGCTTCTCAGAGAGGGAAAGAAGCAAAAATCTTTTCCCCTGTTGGTGGGATGGAAAATTCTCTTGTGCCCAGGGCCCTTTACCAACACAGCAGAAGTCTGCTGCTTTTCCACTCAAGAGCCACCACAGATACAAGTTAGAATTTAGTTCCATGGGAAGAAGAGGCAAGAACACTGAGAAAGAACTGCCTTCAAAATCCAGGTGCACAAGCCTGTCTAAGACTAATGGTAGACCAGGAAGGTAGAGAATGCCTGCATCTACCAAAAGCTTAGCATTGCGTAATAAGAAACAGCAGTCTATCAGCAAGGTCAAGTTTAGAGAGACAGCCTCTGTGCTGCAGGCATGCAGTGACAGCTAAAAACTGAGGCCGGATCAGGAATACAGAGAAAACTCTTCAGCATCCCCAGATGGCACTCAAAGCACAAGGTAACAGCAGCCCCTCACGGGAGGAATGTGAAACCTGTGGGGCACTTGAAATAAAAACAGTAACAACAAAACTCAAATTCAGTTCATCTGCTGATGAGATTGACTCAACTACCCACACAACATACTGACATAAAAGAGGAGTGCCCATTTTAAAGTATAAGTAATATTTACTGCAATCTCTACTGTTCTTCTGTGTATAATGTCTAATATTTGATTCAAAAATTTACAAGACACACCAAAAAATCCAGGGGAAAAAAACTGAGTAATAAAGCAATCCACAGGGCCCCGCTCAGATCGGACTAGATGCAGAGACTATCAAAGTGACAGAGTGTGATGACTATGAGCAGTACGTTAGAGCATCTCGTAACCAAGGGGGGGCAACAGGCATGTACTGAGGAAGAATTTCGGCAGAGATGGAAACTGTGAAAAAGAATAAAATGAAAATGCTAAAAATAAAAACCATGACATGAGAGTTGAACAATTCCCTCAATGGACTAAAATAAAACTGTATATCAATTTAAAAAAAGAATTCCTTCAAAGGGCTGATCAACATACTAGAGACAACCAAGGAAAGCATCAGAAAACTTGAAAACAGGTTACCATAAACTATCCAAACTGAGGCACAGGGAAGAAAAGGGTAAGGAGAAAAAAGCAGAGCAAGAGTATAAGAGGTATGAGACAAGACAAAACTGGAGTCCAGAAAAGAAAATCAGGGAGTGATGATAGGGCAGGGAATAAGAAATATTTGAGTAGCAATGGCTGAGAATTTTATAAAAGTAGTGAACATCAACAGTCCACAAATACAGGAAGCTCAGACAACCTCAGGGAGGGTAAATACAAATAAATACATAAATAAATAGACAGATGCACCTGGACCCACCATAATCAAAGTGCTGAAAACGAAAGATGACAGGAAGTCTTAAAGGCAGTCAGAGAGAAAAGAAATATCAAATATACAGAGGAACAAAGGTAAGATTTCCAGTTGGAAACTATTCAAGACTAACATTTTTTTTTTGAGAGGGCATCTCTCATATTTATTGATTGAATGGTTAACAACAATAAAATTCTGTATAGGGGGGCCAATGCTCAATGCACAATCATTAATCCATCTCAAGCCTAGTTCTCGTCAAAGACTAACATCTTTAAAGGAGTAAAAGGAAAAACAATTTTTCAGCCCATAGCTCTATGCTTAACAAAGTTATTTTTTTTAACTGAATGCAAAATAAAGACTTTTTCAGGCACACAAAGGCTGAAAGATTATCATCAGCGGACCTGTACTATAAAAAATGTTAGAGGTTAAGCTTTTTGCAGAAGAATATCATACCAGGTAGAAATTAAAATCTACAAAAAGAAATGGAGAACACCCGGAAGAATCTAAATAAATAAATAAAGACACTTTTAATTTATAGTCACTTTAAAACATGACTGCTTGAGGCAAAAATAGTATAATGTATTGTGAGGTTCATAACACAAGCTCTTTGAGAACAATAACACAATATTTTATGAGGGAAGAAATAGAAGTACAATACTGAAGGTTCTTAGGTTATACACCAAGTAAAATAATGTAATTTGAAGGTAGAATGTGATCTCTTAAAGACTTTTATTGTAAACTTAGAAAAGAATAATAAAACCATTAAAAATTGGTTTACTAATAAGCGAATAGTGATGATAAAAGACAATAAAAGTACTCAAATAATGCAAAGGCAAAGAAGATAAAAAAGCAACAAAGTTCCAGTAAGATCATTAGAAATAACTAACTCGTTGTTATATATAAATCCAACCATATTAATAATTACATTAAATGCAAATGATGTAACCATCTCAACTAAAAGACTGAGGAAAAAGAAACATCAGATGAACACTAGTGAAAATAGAGCTGTACTGCTGTATTCACATCAGCAAAAGTTGACTTTAGAACAAGGAATATTTCCAGAAATAAGAAGAGACATTACAAAGAATAAAGGGGTCATATCTTTAAGAAGACATAACAATCCTAAGCATAACAAAAAGCCTAGGTGCACACCTGTCTGCTGATGATATCAGATATGGATCCCTCTAATTCTCTAGAAGTACTCAAACTGAATAATAGTGGGTACTTAAGCAGAGAGGGATTCTATAGTATTCCACAGAATCCTGGCACAGATGCTTCTCTTGGGTAAATGATTGAAATATATCCCTTGACAGTATAGTCCAGCAAAATAGTTCTTTTTCTATGTTGCCTTGGTTATGTGCCTAACCAAGAGATTCAGAATAGCTAAAGCAAACACAAGACTGAACAGGAATAGATGAATCCATAGCTGAAGTTGGAGAGATCATCATTCAGCTCTAAGTAATAGACAGAACAAAAGAGAGACGATTAGTAAGGATTCAGAAGAACTAAACAATAGCAAATAACTTGACCTAATTGGCCTTTATAGAACACTTTACTCAACAACAGCGGAAGCCACATTCTTTTGAAGAGCATGTAAAACATTCACCAAGATGACCTTATTCTGAACCACAAAACAAGACCCAACACATTTAAAACAATGGAAATCCTCGAGCATGTTCTCTGACCAGAACAAAATTAAAGTAGAAACAAAGCTTCTGTCTTTCGTGATTCCACAGGGAAGAGAAAACGGAGAGCACTGGTATCCTCCGTAAGCTCTCCCGGCCCTTTCTTACCTGGGACATCAGCATGTTCCGCGGATACTGGAGACGACTCACAGGATGGTATCTTGCAGTATTCCCACCTCACCTCACTGTTTGTTGTATAGCACCATGGAGCTGTCTCTCCATCAGGGTTACGACAGTAGTTTTCATCCAAATTTCTGAAAAAGAAGTTCTGTGAGCTTTCCAAAAAGCCTAGGTGCACACCTGCCTGCTGCTGCTGATATCAGATATGGATCCCTCTAATTCTCTAGAAGTACTCAAACTGAATAATAGTGGGTACTTAAGCAGAGCGGGATTCTAGTATTCCACAGAATCCTGGCACAGATGCTTCTCTTGGGTAAATGATTGAAATATATCCCTTGACAGTATAGTCCAGCAAAATAGGTCTTTTTCTATGTTCTGGGTGCTGTGCTATATGCTAAAAATACAATACGGGTTTTCCACACTGTTCCTGCCTCAAAAAGGGACCCTTGTAGTCATGGAATTGAAGCATGAACAGCCTGGAATTTAAGTGCTTGCAAAGTGCTTACATCACAGTGCAGGCTTATCAAAACATTGCTGGGACCCACTCCGAGCTTCTGATTTAGTAGATCTGGAGTAGGGCCCAAGAATTTGCATTTCTAACACATTCCTGATGGCACTGAAGTTGCTGCTCTGGGGAACACTTTTGGAACCAGTGCTGTCGGAAAATCACTTTCAAAATTTCACTTTCCTTGCATATTACTTGACAAGTTTTCATTCCAGAACACCTTCACCTAGCCTCCTATGGTAACTAAAACTCAAGCAAAGTCAGTGGGATTTCACATTCCATTCCGCAGACAGGGAATGGGGCAACCGGAGGCAGGCTTACTTGCAGGGAAAGTTTTCTGGGGTCCTGTTGTGCTTGTGAGGGGTCTGTTCGTTCCAGTGCTGACAGGTGTGCCCAGACACAGTGACTGCCACATTCCCTCGGTAGTTTTCACCTTTTCCTTTCAGACACTGATATGTTGGGCCAGAAGGTGGTGGGGCCGTTGCTTGAATAGGGGTAATAATACAACGAATATTTTTAAAATAAAGAACACACAGATGATGTTATGAGGATGGGTACAGGGGGCATCAGCCTATCTTCCTTTCTACTCATCCTCTCCTGGAATTTGGTAGTTGAAGATCATTTACCTTATTCAAATGAAGCCAAGTTGGTAGCATCTTTGTATATGAGATCCTCTTAGGAGGAACTCCTCCAGGCACAAGACCTTTGGAGTAGATGCTTCTTTCTGCATTCTTTTTGCTCAGTTTGTCATATATGGTATGGGTCAACATGTGTCACCCGCACCCTGAATCCTCACATATACCAATGATCCAGCTTCCTTTGCGAAGAACAAATCATTCACTGAGTAAACATAACCAAATAACACCCACCATTCATTCCATAAATGACACCCACTATTCCTCCTTGTTAGGAGTTCATGGAAAGGAGGCAAAAATTTCTCCAAGGAAAAGTGTGTGCATCCAGAAATCAAGAAATTCTTGAGAAAAAAGGGATGACAAAAAGAGAAACTGATGTTCATGAAGAAGGAGTGTGCCTGAGAACCCAGCGGCTAGGTCAGAGCAGAGAGTGGAGGCCAGTCGCAGGGCCTGCTGGGTCCTTTTGAACTTTTGATGACTCTCCTTATCTAAATGTTTAGTGCCTTGCTTCAAATTCTTATAGAAGAAAAATATCATAAAATTGGTTCTTCTGAGCTATTCCTAAGTCTGCCATTTTATCTTCTTCCCTTGAACTCCATTCTTCCAGTGTTCCTCATAAGGTGGACATAGTGAAAAACCGGACATCCAGAGACACCTCTTTGTTTACAAAATAACAATCAGAAAGAACTCTGATTGATAATGAAATCTGTGTACCAGAGATCATGAGATTTCCCTTTAACATTAGAGAAAAGTAGGGAATCAGAGACACCTCCCAAGAGCCTTCATTCAACTACTCTCAGAAGAGACAGAAGTCTCTGATAGTAAAAACAAACAAACAGACAAGCAAACAACATGATCAATGGATGCTCTGATCAGTTAGCTACAGAAACTGATAAATTGCGTTTAAAAAGCAGTTACATCCCACAGGACCAGCAGGGTACTTTTTAGGCATAGCGCTCAGGCACTGATACATTTTTTTTCTTGATTCAAGAGCAGGTGAGGATCCCAGAGGTCTGGATGTGAGCCATACTTACTGCAGCGTGGTATGTCACAGAATTCCCAGCGTTTGTTGGGATCCGTGGTGAAACACCATGGACGGGGCTCCCCATCAGGGTTACGGCAATAATTCTTCTTCAAATTCTTGCTTGGAAATCTGAATGGGTCCAAAAGATATTGGCAGTACTGAACATTCACATTCACAGACGAGAATCATTTCAAATGAGAAAATATCTGCTGTGTGATAGGCAGTCTGCCACTCCAAGTGGTGACTGGATGAAGGCTGTCCTCCAAGAGATGGCAATCACATAAGAAAGATGATGAGTTCAGTATTCTAAGGGCTGTTTTTTTTTAACACTTTGAATGTGCAAAAATTGCAGAACAGGAGCAGCTACGTTATTATTTTGGCCATTTGGAAAATCGATGTAAGCAAACTCGAGTTATTCAATTGCAAATAATAACAGTTTTTTAAACATGAAGTCCTTGCTGACTAGAGATACTCATTTAACCATACAACCAAGAGGTTGGCATCTCTGTCACTTAAAGGAATAGTCCTTCTGGCCTACCAGAAGGTAGTTAGCCTTCAAGCTTATAGACACTTAAGAGGATGAGCTATGCTCTTGTGAGCACCTAGCTGGATAATACAGACTAGTGAGCACGCCCAGCAGGGACCCAGGAGCTTCAACTCGTGATGCACGTGAGATGCATGCCACTCTTGTGGCTCATTTCACATCCCTCTCTCAGACTTAGAAGAGGGATGGACAGAGCAACCAGCAGTCGCTTAAGCAGTCTTTTTCTTCTGATTTCTGCAAAGTGAATTTACCCTCTCCTTGGCCTTCAGGGCTTTACTGTGTTTCTTCCTTAAAGGAAAATGGCAATAGCCTTGTTTCAAACTAGCTGTTTGGAATGGAAGGTGCGGAGATTCAGTGGAGCTGTTCCTCTGTGAAACCTATGGCTCAGTCTCATTTCTTGTCAAAACTTGTAAGTTGCCACTTTTAGTCATACCCCTTCAGCTTAAAAATTAAGTGTACTTACAGTCATCATAGAATGAGGAGAAAGGCCAGAAGTGGTTACAGAGAGGGAGATGTTTTCCAGTATGATTAATGTAAAATAAAAGACCTGAGAAACCTTACTCTAGGAATGATCACCTTCTAGATGAGGGACTCTTATTCCTATTATAAATGCATGATCCCGCTTGAGAATCTGATGGAAGTTAGGAATCCTCACCCTGGAAATATGTACTGATATACATGCACATAAAATGTTGAGAGATTCCCCAAAGCCCTAAAGCCCATCTGTAGATCATAAGTTGGGAAGCTTTGAATCTCATCAGAATGAAGGAAAAGGAGAGGAATAAAGAGAAGAAAGAAATAATTGGAGAATGCACAGGTGAGATGCACCTGTATTGCTTAAATTTTAATGTGCGTATGAATCAGCCAGGAACCCAGTTATAATGCAATTCAGATTCAGAGAATCTGGGATTCTGCATTTCTAACATACTTTCAACTGTTACCACTCTTCTCTAAGCCACATTTTAAATAGCAAGAACGTACATGTCATTTTTGCAGTCATGTGGGAAGATGCAACTTTGAAACTCGAAAACATCAGGTGTGCTCACTTCTTGAGGAATGCTTAAATTTCTAAATAACTGGAGATGCCCCATACAGCTGTAGAGTCATCAACAGCTGGTTTCTTTCCCCATGAGACTTACTTGGAGGGAAAGTAGCCATGAGCATGTGGGCTCTGTGAGTCCCAGGACTGGCATTCAAGTCCAGACACGGTCGTGGAAATTTTGCCTTCATAATTTTCTCCACTGCAGTGCATACATTCATCTGGTCAGCATGGAGAAGAAGGAAAGAAATGAAGAAAGAAACCGAAATGGATGAAGCAAAAAAGACTATAAACTTCAATCCCTCTAGAAGTGTCTCAACAACTACTAGCCACTTATCCATATGTTATTTTCAGCAATCCCTTGGCAATAAAGACTTGATTTTCTAATACAATCTAAACAGTCACTCCCTCCTTTAAATGGTAAAATTAGTATATTTTGTTCAATACTCCCTCAACTATTATAATCACAACCACATTCAGAAATTCCACAAGGCCATGTAACTAGGATGCGCTGGCCCTAGGAGGTGTGTGGGGAGCAGAGTGCACACTTTCTCAGAAGTCTGCAAGTTCTCTGCTAGGAGGTTTAAACATTTGGTGCCTTCATTGAAATAATGATATTAAACATTTCCTATGAAATTATTCTGATCATACAGATGACTGTCAAGCAAGCTGGCACCCTTCCAGGATTTTTGTGCTGTGCTCACGACCTTAGTGGAAGACAATATTCATCTAAAATGACAATGCGTCTCTTTTTATATTACAGTCATCCCCGTTAATACAGTGTCGCTTTCTGTGGTTTCAGTTCCCTACAGTCAACCACAGTCAGGAAGCAGATGATCCTCCTTTTGACATGTGGTCAGAAGGTCGGTGGTAACCTAAGGCTAGTCACCACGCCCACACCACGCACCTCGCTCAGTCTCACCTGTAGGCACTTTATCATCTCACATCATCACAAGAAGGGTCAGTACAGTACAGTGAGGTATTTTGAAAGAGAGACCACATTTACACAACTTTTACTACAGCATGTTATTGTGATTATTCCATTTTATTACTAGTTATTGTTGTTAATCTCTTATTGTGCCTAGTTTATAAGTTAAATTTTATCACAGGTATGTTTGTTTAGGAAAAAACATAGTATACACAGTTTCTGTATTATCCAGTTTCAAGTACCCACTGGGAGCCTTAGAATGTATTCCCCACAGACCAGGAGGCATCCTGTACTGAGAAGCATGACTGGCTGTTTTTGCTTTCTTACATTATTTAAAAACTGAATTTTGACTTACAATTATTGAAACAACATGGTGCAATGGAGTAATTTTTATGGAGTAATAAGGAAAACAGAAACAGACTTAATACAAAAAGGATGCTATTATGTCAATAAAGGACCAAATGACCTCATAACAAATAAAGGATCCCCATGGTTGAAATGGATACAGAGGGGAGAATGGAGCTGTCATACTGTGCAGACATTCCCCACGATGTTGCACAAATCCTGCCTTCATCCCTTCCCCTCCTCTTCTGTACAAATAAACGTAGCAGAAAATGTGAAATGAAGAAAGTATTTCCAATAGGATGTTTTAAAATTTTTTAGCAAGAACTGTTGAGATGCACTATTGTATTTGTTGGTCCATTAAAATAATAGACTGCTGATTTTAAAACTGGTTCATTGATTCGCTTCAACAAAACAACAAAGTCTACCACCTTAAATCAATACTGTTAATATGAATTTTATTGATTTTGTGGTTCTATTTTAACTATTCAGTTGCAAATCTGTTGTTGGCTTTAGACTCTATAGGAGCTTTAAGCATAAAAAGTGTGCATCTAGAGTTTATATCTAGTTTTATATTTGCACATATTGAAGTCGCATTTTAATAAAAATAATTCAGTCAGTAATGGGGGTCTGAGAAAAATTTTGGTCCTTTCTAAGCAGAGCACGCATTACTCAATTTTGTCAAACACAGCGCTAATTGATTATTAGCAATATCCTTGTGGGAAATTGTTTTCCAGCAAATGACTTTACAGATAAAGGGCAGATAGGAAAAGGTTTTCTAGAGCCACTCCTGACCTTCACATTCTGGAATGTCGCAGAAGTCAAATCTCTGTTCTGGGTCTGTGGTGTAACACCAGGGCCCATTCTTGTCATTGTCTGGGTTCCTGCAGTAATTTTCCTCCAGCCCCTCTGAAGGGAAGTCATCAGGTGAATAGCTGTGGAGGATAGGAAAGAATCACTTTGACTATATTTTAAAAATCAGTGCGCTCTCAGCAAGGCAGGATAAGATGCTCTATTTCCCACCTGAGGTTCAAGCTTCTGTCCTTCAAATGCATTGCAGCTCTCTGCTGTAGCATTTACATTGTCCAATTTTCAATTTCTCTATTAATGAGGTGTTTCAGTACAGTAGCTTATATTACCATTACTACTAAAGTGACATAGACACAAACTTAGAAGTAGAGCCAAGTGTTTTTATGCAGTCAGTAGAAATATAAAGGCCTCAAAAGCCAGCCTAATTCTTGATTCACTCCAAACACCCTGCTCTCTGTAAGAATTAGTAATTAATACCATTTTATCGGCATGAACTATGCATGAGGCATTACACTAACCTCTATGCATACGTTCATTTAGTCTTAATAGAAACTTCATCAGAAAGATATTATTTTACAGATGAGAAAACAGAAGGGTAGCAATGAAAAGCAAAATGAATTTTGCCTAAGTTTGAACCCTTAATAAACAGCATCTCAAAAAGGTAAAATCAGATTTGTCTGATTTTGTCAAATGCTGTGTGGTCTCTGAAGTCCAGCCAGAATTGGCTTGGCTCATTTAATGGTGTTTGGCTCATTTTCAGTTCTGAAGATGGGCTGCTGTGCAGAGATAACAAATTAGATCAAAAGCCCAAGAATAAAATGGCAGATTTTGTTTCTGGTTCTTCTATGTCCTTGTTTTTGATACATTACACTTTCTCAGGGCCTTGCTTTCCTCACGTACCAAGGCCTCTGACATTCTCTTACTTGGCCACTTGGTTTAATCATTTTCTGCCCTAGAAGCCTTAATGACCTGGGAATTGTAGATCTGCCCATATGATCCAGAAGCAGTAAAGGCAATTCGTTTGGGGGCAGGGTAATAGACACTAAATTCTTACTTGATAAGAGTACTTGATGAGAACTGAATGCCACTTAATATCATATGGGGGGAAATACAAAAAGAATGACACTATGATACTAAGATGAGTCACCGGCAAGTTGCAAGATAATCCGTCTTTCATATCTATTTTGTTTAAAATCTTTCACTCTCCAACATCAAGGTGAACATGGTGAGTGCTCTGACTTGATATGTTTGATTTAGACTCATTCAGTCCTAGCAAACTCCTGGGGAGTCTTTTCTCAGACAGCCTAGAATTCATGGTTTCATTGTCCTGTTTTTAGGCATCCAGTGTTCTAGGTCTTCCAGCAAAGCCTATACACAGCATTGAGTGGAAAGCCACCATTTCCTGTTTTTATGCTATGAATAACTGAACCATTCTACATTAAAATCAATAAGGCTCCCTCTGTGCCTGCTTATTCACACGTTGTGCTTCGATTTAGAAGGAGGGAGTCATTCAAAGTGTTAATGGGTGCATGTGGAGGTGAGAGAGGAGATCTTACTTGGGTTTGTGTGGAAAACTGTCACTCCATTTTTGACAGGTGATGCCAGTTTTCGTTCTGGATGCGGTCCCTCTGTAGTTCTTTCCATTTCCAGTCTTGCATTCTGCAAGATAGACTGAAAGACATCCCCACAGTGGTCAAACCTTTTGCAGCAGGGAACAGCGTGGGGAAAGCCTGCACTGCTCAGGCATGCTGAGATGACTTGCACACCAGAAGACACCATTTTCTTACTCTCTAAAATGACAGTCTTATATGAGCCTAGGAGGTGCAGTTAACTAAGCCGTCTGGTGCTCTGACTCATTTATTCAAAGCTTTCATCTTTCTGTGTACCAGGTACCATGCTAGGTGCTGGGGGGCACATGGAGTAGAGAGCAAAGGCCCTACCCACACGGAGCTTACCTTGTGGTGGAATCAGCAGGGCCGGTTACAGAAAGCCATCACGGACACAAATTATGAAATGAGATAGCCTCATGGTGACACATATCAGAGAAAACAAGTTGCTTGACACGAGTGAATGGGAATGAAGTCAGGGACTTTTAGACAAGGTGGCAAGCAGGCTTTTCAGAGGTGGAAAGAAATCTAAACCATTTCCATTTCTTGATGCTCCCAGTATTTTAAACATGAAAAAATTCCAAATGGGGCTCTAAAATTATCTAAGGTTTACCTTAAAGGTTGGCAGCAGATGCTCTCAATCAGCCTCCATCTAACCAACTCACTGGCCAGCCAATGGGCTCCATCCTGCCTTTAAAATACACAGTCAGGTGCCCACCGTGTCCCACATGTGGAAGGGTGGGCACCTGTGGCTGGCAAACTGCTTTCCAGCATGGCCACCCGCTTCTGCTCCCACCAGTGGGGTTACATGCTTATCAAGAGTCAACTGGTTTTATTGTCAAAACTTTTGATACAGCTACATTTGGTTAAAAACGATCTAAGCTTAAGAAATGAATGGGAAAAAAAAATTTGTTCATTTTTAACTAAGTTGAATGCTTTTAAGAACTTGAAAGAGATGAATAGTTTTAAAAACTGCTCTCAAATGCACTGAGGGCAATCCAGTCATATAAAATATAAAGATGTGTTACTGTTAGATTAACAGATGTCTCTAGACCTTGCTTCACTTCAAAGGGAAGGAAACTGATCCTCATAGGCAAGGCACTTAACACAGTCTGTGCAAAGAATACACCAGCTAGCTCCTGCTGGTGGCCCCAAACTCAAAGGAAAAAACCTCTGCTCTGTAGCAGAAGGTGGGAACATAAACTTGTGTGTTTTCAACATTTATTGTGAACATATAAAATATCTAAGTATATTTATATCATCTTTTATGATTTTCCACTTAGCCAAGTTTTTAAATAAATTGTTCCATTGCCTGGAGAAAGTACTTCTAACACACCTTCAACAATCAATGCTTTTAACCCCACTATGTATACAGATTGCAGATCTATCTGCATTGAGAGATGTTATTACAGTAGACATATTACCCTTGCCAAAAGTGGAAGCTCAAGGTACTTCAGAGGCCCAGGGGTCAGGGGAGACTTTTAAAAGGTGGTGCTTGAGCTCAGAGCTGGGCGATGAGAAGGAGCTGGCCTCAGGGAGAGCAGAGGAGGGTCCCAGGCTGACAGGGCATGTGCTTGGCATGTGCGAGGAACAGATACAAACCCAGGGTAAAAAAGCTAAGGAAGCCCACAAATGGGGCGGGCTCAGATGATGCAGCCCCCTGTAGCATTTCATACACATTTGGGTTATATTCTCAGGGCATAAGGTTTGAAGCAGGGAAATTACAGACCAGCCTGTGTGGGGACCAGCCAGTGATGATGGCAGCTCAGCCCACATTGGTGGCGGTGGCCATGGCAGCAAATGGCAGATAGGAATGTGATCTGATGCTGACTTTTCCCAGAAAACCCCTGGCAGGTAACTCAGCACTGGGGCGATATGCCACAGTAAAGAAACAGGCACCCAAAAAATGGCTGACTTTTGACTTTTTACCCCTCTTCTGTTTGTATGTACCCACCCGAGTTTGTATAACCTTTTGCTCTTCTCCTATCACCTTGAAAATAAGCAACTATTCAACTATTTAAACTAAGCCTAGCGGTTACCCCCATGTCCCTTCTGGTTAACAATTTACAAATGACATATTTAAATGTTAGCATTCTGCAGGGAAAAGCCCACCAGGACTGTTTTGAAAATCTAGGCAATTCTATGAGCACATCTTTTAATCACTATTTGTAAGAACTAGTAACTTCAACAGATAAACTTTAGATTTAATGTGCATTTTAATCTCAAAAATTAGAGATGAACAGTGCTAAGGAAGGGAGTTCAGCAGGGGCACAACTAGTTAAACCTAAAATGAACCAGTGCATAGAAATAATCCTAAACTAAAGAAATACTTTGTAAAATCTTATTTAGCGTATTTTGGTGAGTCTAGAGAGAATGTCGCAAGTCACTGTCAAGAACACATGAAATAGGCTGTTTCTTGTCTCAACACCTGTGGTGCAGAATATTTGCAACACTAAGTTGTTATTATAGATGACGTTAATATGTAGCCAACAGTGGAGTGGAATGTAGCTTTAAAAGCATCATACAGTCACTTAAATCCCTATTCATACTTAATGAAGCTTTTGCATATCCAAAAAGACATAAAGACATACAATTTCCATAGGAATCCAGGCTATCTGCTATCCTAAACAACAGGACTATGGATCCAGAATTTTCAAGGAAAACAATGGAAAAGGAACCTTAACACTTGCACATTTTCAAAAGACATTTCAGAACCTGAGGGAACTACAGACTACAACTGTAAATATGTAGAAAATTTAAGAATAAAAATAAGGATTTGTCCCCATCTAATGTTACTGGGGATTTAGAACACCTCAGTTTTCCTGTTCCTCCAGGTTTCAGTCTAAAAGTGAGAGTCCAAGGACTGTGGTCCCTGCAGAACAGCCAAGATCATAAGGAACGTTTAGACTCCCCTTCTCCTCCTTAAAAATAAAATGAATATCTGAATATCTTAATTTCAGGGTCATAGAGGTAGAAGTGAGATTGTAAACCCAATACTTCCATTTTTAAATGAAGAAAAATGAAACCCAGAAGGTGAAGTCCTATAGTCAAGTTGACAAAGTGGGTTGGTGGCCAAACCTTGTCCTGACTCCAGATTCAATCTCGCCACACACTCCTGCTCCATTCTCTGGTCTGATGAATGACAGGCATCAGAGAGGAGGAGGAGGAGAGCGGTGGGGGATTGGGGTGGTGGGGAGAACGCAGGAGGAGGAGGGGCGGGAGAGGGCCAAGGGGAGGAAGAAGAGGAACGGGAAGGGGGGGTAGGAGAAAACCTTGTACTCACTTCTCTTTTCAAATAAAACAACGTCTCTCATCCTGATGACCGGGGAAGACTTGCTGTTTTCAGGTATCAGCACACACTGTTGCTCTTTACTATGGTACTGGAACGCCCTGCAGAAGAGAATCAGGC
Organism: Manis javanica; assembly: GCF_040802235.1. NCBI lineage: Eukaryota > Metazoa > Chordata > Mammalia > Pholidota > Manidae > Manis > Manis javanica. The sequence goes on from NC_133168.1 coordinate 74,246,917, forward strand.
GAGAAACAAATGTTGGCTTTATTTAAAGAGAGCAAAGTGGTTTGAGCAAGAGACTCAAGGTAATCGTGACTGTTGATGGGTCAAGCAGCTCAGTCGTTACTTTCAATGAATGTGGCACAGTGTCAGTGAAGTACTGTTAGAGGAGACATCAGCAGGGCAGTTACTCTTGCTTTTCTTTTCCTTTCTCCTTCTCCCCCTCCAAAATTTCTCTTTCTGTTTTGACAGCTTTACTTTCTTCACTTATTTCCTTAATTAAATAAATGCCAGAATATTTGCTTTTGTGTTGGAAAGAAGCAACTCCGTGTGCTTTGAATCCCTTCCCAAGATAGTTTATATATAACCTCCGGACTCCTATCATCTCCCTTCCACCTTCCCCCCTGCATTACCCTCCAGGTCACCTCACACCTCCCTGCCCGTCCTGTGATCCTGCCTGTGGGCGAGCAGTCTGGCAATGGAAGCCACCTTTCCAGCCCATCTCCTCCTTGGACTCTTTGCTTTAACCACCGTCCTCCATTCTTGTCCCTCCTGCAGGGCAGTGCCACGATCCCACTGACCTCCAAAGCCCACCTCACTCCCACCTCTTCCCTGAGGGCTTCTCCAGCTGTCTCAACCCTAGGAATTGTTCTTTCTGCTGAATCTTTATAGGACCCCTGTTGATTATCACTTATTAATATCTCACATCATATTTTTAAAACTTGTTACACTTTATCCAGTTTCTGTAACTACACCATAAATCCAAAGGGCAAGCACTGGATCTTGCCTCTATACAAAGATCTGTTATATATACTGATATCAATCATATATGTCATATATGCTAGATCACTGTATCTAGATTTCTTTGCTCCTTAGGGTCTAGGACACTTCCAGCCACGTGACCCTCAATAAATATTTACTGATGATGATGTCAGAAATGAGAGCTCAGAGCAATAGCTGCTGATGTCATGTGTAAAAATAAATAATTTACTTTGGGGATATTTTTCTAAAGGGAACACTAATAAATGTTAACAAGAAATTGTTCTTATGGTTTCAGATATGGGAGCAAACACAGATTCCAAACTCTGATTCCATGAAATTCTTCTTTCCTCTTAAATGTTATTTTTATGAATATATCCAAGAACAAATTTCTTGTTATCAAAATAACAGTATCTCCAAGAGCCAGCTCTCTGGGTAGGTGCAGAGGCACTGGAAATACCTGCAGAGGAATCCGGCTTCCTCCTCACATTTTGCAGCACATTCCTGTACACTTCCTGCTGTTAGGTACTTCTTAGATAAACTGAACAGGGAAGCCCCCTGGGTGTTTACATAGTCAGTCAGGGAATCTCCATGACCTACAAATGGAAGATAAAAGTGGGACAGTTGATAAAATTAATCAGCACCATTGTTTTATTATTGTGACTGTTTCATCTCTCTGCTTTGCATAACCCAATAAACTGGCTGCTTCACTGGGAGCAGAAGGGGTGGCCAAACAAAGAGTAAAAATGCTTTGTCAGAAGAAGGTTCAGTAATAGATTGCAGTACAGTAAAAGCCCGACCAGGTTGATAACTTAATAGATTAGAATGAATTAACAACTTCTATGTCACCCTGTTAATGGGTATGAAACCTTGAATAAGAATACATTTGATCTGTTTGCCTATTGATTGCTATGTCAAGAGAAAACAGTAGGAGACCACCAGTAGCAACTGTGTCACCAGTATTGATTTGTCCATCGCTGGGTATGGATACAACTTGGAGGCTATTATTCAATTCCCAGTAGTATAAACTTTGGTTGTCACACTGTCACTTAAACAGACCTCATAAGCCTTCTCTGAATGGCTCTACCTTGACATACAAAAAATGTGACGAGTTGATGACATTGAGAATAAATAAGGCATGGACAAAATCTCAGCTAAAAGGCCATTTTTATACTGGGATTTAGTACAGTGACACCTCCCTATTAATTATCAGAGATGTCAATTTTTAATTAAAACTGATTTTAATAGAAGAGATTTAATATAAGAGAAATCAGTTTTTCCAGGAAGATGACAAGTATCTAGTATTTCTAGGAAATTACAAAGAAAGTAGAGCCTGGGACAAACACTGGCCTTAATTTTCCTGTGAGATAAGATGGGAGGCGAAGAATCTGGAGGTTGTTCTGGCCCTTCTGCAGTGAGGAGGGCCTCAGCCATGCTCCCCTGCACGGCTGCAGAGAGGGTCCCTGTTCCGAGGCCCCTCCAAGCACCAGAGCTGGCTTTAGCAGCTCTGCTCCAAGCCTGGGGGTGTCAGCCTCCATCCTTTTCAGGTGAACACCAGTGAGTTTCACAGGGCGAGAGGTCAAAAGAAGTTAATAAAATGAAGACAGCAAGTTTCCTAAAGTTTGCTTAAATGGGATTAGGCAACATGGCAACCTTGACCACTCTAAGGGGAGTGGTGGGGACCAAGGCCAGACTGAACAGGAGAGGCAATGGGAACAGCAGGAGAAGACAAGTCTCCCCAGATGCCTGGCTGTGAAATGACCATTTCCTAGAGGCATATGCAGTCCTGGAACTTTTTAAAAGATGAGAATGTTCTAGAGCATGATTGGATGCCAATGAAGATTATCCAGGCGGAAGGATTGTGAAGGGTCAGATCTGCGTTGGCAGAAAGGCCATCCCCGACCCCGAGAATATGCACACTGCATGGGCGACGGACTCTAGAGAAAGAGACCAAGCCCCCTTCCGGAGCGCACTCTCCCCCACTCTGTAATTCCTCAACTCAAAATACTCCAAACTGGAAGGGTGGATACTGAACAGGAAGTGGGCTAATGCAATTTAAATTTGATATGCCAAAAAGCACTTGACAAATGTATCAAAAGAGTATGGAGAAATAGATGTTTTAGAGCCTCATATCTTCACCCTGCATTTTCTCCCCATTTGAACTCTCATTTCCAAGAAGAGTGGGGTTTTGATAAATTCTGTAGATCAAGATGTGATTTAAAAAACAAATATAATAGGGACTCTCCTGTCCCCTCCTGGCATGAGCCAGGAGCTCTGTCCTTTCACTTTATTTCTAAATAAAAGCCTGTTCCTTGCTCTCCTAAAAAAATAAATAAATAAAAAACAAACACAATAAAGCGTATCCTACAAAGAGTTAAATTAAACTTTCTGAAGAGTTCCTAGAAAGTAGAGTAGGCCTGGATATAAATATCAAGACAAGAACATTTCCATTTATATCACCCTTTAATTAAGTTACCTTTAGTTATGTTATATTTTTTTGTTTTTAGCTACTGAGACCCACCTTATGAGCTGATACTCCAAAGGAGAATGCATTTTTTTCTTGAAAAGTTTTCCCCAACTATTTTCTTTGCTTCAACTCCAGAGCTCATAATGGGGTATATACGGTTTATTTGTTGACCAAGAAATATTAAACAAATCTTGTTAGTAAGAAAAGTATTTTTATATTCTAGGCCAATTGTAGATGTATTTGCTACCAAAGCAAGTGTATTTCATCAATAATGTAGGTTTTTGTTTTGTCATCACTGTGGTGTGTATATGTGTCCCCAGGCTTGTGTGTTTGAAAGAAAAGACTTAGTGGTTTGTGAGATGTAAACGGCTTATGCATCTCTCACTGAGCAAAGCTGTAAAAGCCCTCTCACCACTCATTTCAGTGCTCTGGAGAGATGGAAACACTTCCACGGGAAGTGAGAATAAGTGCCTTCCTTACAAGAGCTTATGAAAGATTTTCTCCTCTAGAGGTGAAAGACATATGTTAGTCCTGCTGAACAAAGAGCAGTTTGTTCTGACATTGGGGTGTGACCCACGGAGTGTTCTAGGCCCTGCTTTCCATAGGCTAAATTGATAGACTAGCGTGCCTGCACCCCACATATAACCACTTCCCACAAGAATCTTTGCACAGTATTTTCTCTGCTATTTCTTTGAATGGCTCCACTAAATTCAAATATCTTTGCCTCTAATTTAAAGTACAACTTATAAAACTTTCTCTGGCAATTTATAAATTGAATTTCAAGTATCTACCCTTTGTTTAGATGAAGACCTACAGGCATAATGTGTGATTCCATTTGTATGAAATGTCCAAAATAGAGGCAAATCAGAGACAGAAAGTAGATCAGTGGTTGCTGGGGAGCTGGATGGGGGCTGAGGTGGGGGAAGGGGAAGGAGGGCAGAGGGTCACAGCTGAGAGGAGTGGTTTCTTCTTGGGGCAATGAAAATGTTCTAACTGTATTGTGGTGCTGGTTGGACAACTCAGAATACACTGAAAACCACTGTCCTGTATGCTCTAAGTAGGTGAATGATATCTCAATAAAGCTGTCAAAAAAAAATTAAAGAAAAAGAACCATAAGGACATGCTTAGAATATTTTAAGGAAGGTTTAAACAGTTTAGGAAGTGAGAAGTGCATCACATTCCCCCTTGGGAAGCCCTGGTTTAAATCCTAGCTTCCTTACTTCCTATACTTGGGAGTTTGGTCCACAGGAAGACAATATGATTTTTCTAAGAATGGATTTCCTCATCTATGAAATATCCTACGCTACCCTACTTTCTTATTAAAGTACCTGAAACATCCTTTAAGGGGGATAACATTGGTGTGTTTGAGAAAGTACTTTAGGGAAAAAGCAGACTCTACTAATACATGTTTCCAGTATCCACTTATTTCCATCTAAAATATTTTCAGACTGCCTCATGGATAAGCCGTATGAGTAAAGGACACACACACATGTATAAATAAAACGTGTACAATGTGCCCGGCCTGCCTCAAGCTCTAAGTGAATCTTGCTGGATTACTGAATGCAAACATCATTTAGCAGAGCGATGCCTTTGACCTCTCCAGGCATAAGGAGCAAATCTGGATGTATGGGAAGCCTTATTTCAGCCATAGCCCACAGAACTGGTGAATACAACTGTGGACTGGCTGAAAAATGCAATCAAGGAGATATTTCATTGCTTACATTTGAAAGTGAATAGAATGATACCTTAACAAAAATTGTCTAAATTAACTGAGCTGAGAGTCAGGCGAAGAAACCAACAACTGGTAGGGGTGTTAGCTATCTACGCTCTTTTGTCAACTAAGTAAACATCATTTTGGCCCAATCTTTAGATTTAGAAAGTTCACTCATTGTTTACTCTGCCCATTTGTCTCCAGCATTCACAGGGAAACTGAACGTCTTTCCTCAAGAATTCCTCAGTCTTATATTTAGATTTTGAATTGGGACTCCCATGAAACAAAGGCTAAATCAAACAAGTTGTGCCTAAAGCCATCGTGTATTTTTTTTTAACACATTGCAAGGGAAAAAACACTGATCAAGTGAAAAAAATCTTTACGTCTTACCTGATTTCAGAAACAGAAGAAGTAGAAAGACCACTTCCTTATGATCCATTATGGGACTGGCTGTCAGGATCCTGAAAACAGTGTGTCCCAATCCCAAGAGGTCGCTGACTTACATGAGAGGAAGTAGGTCCACAAACAAGACAGTCACATGGAGTTAATGATTCTCCTGGGGGCCCACTGCCACTGGGCTCCCAAGGGTTCAAACATTACCCTGACGGGAGGATCTTACAAAATGTTTGCGAGCACAGTCTGTCTGCAATAGATGCTGGGAAGAGGTGAGCGTGGTCCCGCCCCCCCCCACCTGCCCCAGGAGCCTTCTTTTCTCCCTGTTCCTCTCCTTACCCCTCCATCAGCTTTCTCATTTTGTCTCGTGTCCTTACATCTTCTTCCCTTCCCTTTCTTTTGAGTTTAAAACAACAACACCACCACAATGGTAGCTAACATTGACTGAGGACTTTTCTGCACCAGATACTCTAAGTGGTACACATGTATAGTTTCATTCAACCTTCAAAACAAGCAGTAATTTTATCACCCTCACCTTATATAGGGGGACACAGGCTAAGGAAGTTTAACTTTTTCAAGGTTACTTAGCTAACAAAGGGCAAGTCTAATAGACAAAATATTTAGGCCTTTGATTAAACGTAAGCTAGGTCTTGTCATTAACATCCACACATCCTACCAAACAGTGTAGAAATTGCTACATAAGTTAAAATATTTCATTATTATCAAAAGTCCTTTGTGCCTAGCACACTCACCTGGTTTCCATGATAATAAATATGTCATAAAATAATACGGCTCTTGTTCCCCAGTGAATTTACGGTGCATTATATTCCCTCCTCACCCACAGTGCATTATATTCTCATAAAGCAAGAGCAATAAACTTATGGTTAAAGAGTTGGTCTTGATTTTCATTGTTGATTCTGTACTTTTCCCTGGCTTAAGGCTAGAATGACCACTTAGTCCCTGCTTTGAAACCTCCACTCCAGTGTTCAAAAATATCCAGGGATCGTTCGACCAACTCTATTTTAAATGTGAAATAAGAACAAGAAACATTCCTCTCTCCAGGTTATGCAATTCCTTTCTATAAATTAATGAACAAGAGGTGGGCACCAAATTGTCTTGGATGGAACTTCCCGCAGAATTCCCTGGCATTGAAGTGCTGTGCAGAATTCTCCAGAACAAGAGGATGGCACTACTGGGAGGGGTAAAGACGGCCTCACCATGTTTCCTGATTTTCTAGTCTACCCTGGCTTTCCTCTGTCCTCAAACCCTCCCCTTTATTCTCTTCTGCTGGTTTGTTAAAGGGGCGCAGGGTGGAAGCTGGATGAGAAATCAGACCTGGGCACTTTCTTTTATTAAAGTACCTGAAACATCCTTTAAGGGGGATAACATTGGTGTGTTTGAGAAAGTACTTTAGGGAAAAAGCAGACTCTACTAATACATGTTTCCAGTATCCACTTATTTCCATCTGAAATATTTTCGGACTGCCTCATGGATAAGACACCTCAGGAATGACGTTATCAGAAAGTCTATATCCACATAATTTTCCTTTCCCTGTTTTATTTTTTTTATTTGGGGTGATGGCGGTATGCCTTTTGCTCCTTTTCCTCCTGGAAGCTTCCAGAATGCATGTGATTCCACAAATGTTTTTTGGTAAATCAGGTTGCCCTCCCATGGCTTTCTGACTGTACATCCTTCACCGCCTTCAAAACACAGCAGCGCCACAGGAGGGCAGAGGCACCACGGGCACGGGGGAGGGCAGTGGGGGGAATCCCACACTGGAGCTTGCAGGGGGATGTGTGGCAGAGATGTTGCTCCAGACCATAAAGACGATTAATTCAAATAAAGTCATTTTCTACTTGAAAGAACAGCCAACACTGAGGAAAGGCATAGAGTTCATCTCTGTATTCTATCAGCGGGTTGAACGAATCCTGAGATGTGTAGTCTTACTGCGTTCAATTCCTTAAATATTTATTGACCACCTGCTTGTGTTAGACTCTTTTAGGGTCATATGAAAGGTATATTCCCAGGCTCCACCCTCCCCCAGTCTCCATCTACAGGAGCTCCACAAAACTTGTGCAACTGAAGATTTGCATAGACTGCTGCCCACTGGAGCCAGGCCCAAGACAGCCGCATAAGGAGGAAATGGGTCTAAGTTCCTGAGCTCTGCCCAGCAAGGGCCCTGCAACCAAGATCCACCCAGGTTCCCTGAGGAAGGGACAAATTAGCCATCTCCTACTCTCCCAGTATTAAAGTGGCCAATTCCTAACAGGTACCTTCCAGGGAAAGTCATGAATACCAGGCAATGGCAGCCCCACCGGGAGAGTAAGGTGGAGTCTCCCTTGCATCTCATGTGAGCCCACCTTGCTAGAAGTGGAAGCTATAGCCAGTCACAGCCTCTCAGGTGATGTGCTTTCTCACTGTGCAGACCTTGAGTTGTGGCCTTTTGCACCTTGACATTTGCACCTGTCACCCTTCCCCCCGGACCTTTCCACTGTCCCCCAGCTCCATCAGAGGGCCTCCAGCCCAGGCGCTGCCATCTGGGAGCTGTCACTCTAGATAGCTCATTTCTTCACCACAACATCTCTGTATAGCCCAATAAAACTATGCCACTCCAAAACAAAAACAGCAAAACATTAATGTTTACGGCTCAAACAAAGTGTGCCTTCATTGTTGTGAGCGTTCTTAGCCAGGTCATCTTTGCCCTTGATGCGGGTTTGCAAATTACATTTTTGTGCCAGTTTGTCAGGACATGCCACCTAGGAAGCATGTTCTCAGTAATCTGATGGTGGCTTTCATTTCTTCATTCTACCTTTGTCTGAAGTTTGTGAGCCCTTATTCCTCAATCTCTGAGAGCAGCAATGAGACGCTTATCAGCCCTCAGCTTCGGTAAGGAGATAGCAGGGCCATTCCCTCAGCACAGGGGTTAAAATGTAACCAGCCCAGGAGACTTCCTAAGACCTGGGTGACTAATTCAGTACTCAGAAAGGCGGTGTTTTCTTAACTGAATTGTGCTTGTGGGAATTGAGATGTTTATTTATTTGTGAAAAAAGTTAGTCCTCATTGGGCATGTCCTTATTAAACTTGTTACATGCGTAAGAAAAATACTAGCCGAGAAGACAGAAACTCCCAGATAATTTACCAGCCTGCATGGAGTCAGCAGGAGGACACCCAAGAACCACTCTCTGTGGATAAAACGGAGAAACCAAATCATCCTTTCCATCTCTAAAATTGATTATTCTCTTAGCTAATTAAGACAAAAGTCTTTTTTCACAGTATTTGGGAGAGACAAGATATGTAGGAACTGTTAAAATCTTTTAAGAAAAAAATTAGCGCATCTGGTGCAATCTGAGCAAGGTCTGTGGCCTCGTTCATTACGTTGTGCCAATGACCCTCTCTTAGTGTTGGTGATGGACTATAATTCTGTAAGATGTTACCCCTGGGGGAGGCTGGGTGGCCGGGTGAGGGGTACACTGGATATCTCAATATTTTTTTTGTATCTTCTTGTGTGTTTATAATTATTTCAAGATAAAAAGTAAAAATATATGTCTCTATATGGATATATTTGCATATATGTGTGTATATTTGTATGTGCGCTTGTTTGCATATATGCTTTTGTTTGCATGTACATACATACATACAAGTGTGTATAGCATTTGTGTGTGTGTATTTGTGTGTGCATATATATTGGAACATATGTGAGTATGTTTGGGTATATATGCATATATTTAAGAGGATGATGTAAATGTTCCTATAATATTAAAGAGAACTACCAAAGCACAGAAAATTGTCTAAGAGTCTAAGCTTTTAAAATTTTTTAACTAGGGAGCAGAACCCAGCGTTTGACTGATTTCCATGAGTACAGGGAAGTGTGAGAGGGATGGAGAGGCCCGTCTACTGCCTCCACCCCCTCCCAGAGCAGGCAGTTATTGAGGCCTGATTGATGCCACCCGGGCAGCAACTGGTGCATGCGGGCCTGCAATCCAGAGACTGAAGGAGGCCGGGTCTGCTCCAGCCTCCCGGCTGCTCCAGGGACATCCCCACCATGTCTGCACACAGGTAAAACACCAGGCAGGCAGAGGCACTGCCCCCTTCATCACTGGACCCCACTGGACCCCAAGAGCAGCCCCAGAGTCCAGAGGAGGTGTCCAAAGGTCCCGGAGTGCAGCATGAGGCTGGGACAAGGCCCGGAGTCTCCAGGGAGGTAAGTGTTGCTACAAGCAACCCTCCTGGTGGAGGAGCCATTTCAGGGCCTGCAGGGTGTTGGGTGCTGTTCTGTGGGTGGCCTGAGCAAACAGGAGGCAAGAAGCCCTCATACCCACCCTCTGGGGTCTGCGCCCTAACAGGGGGAGGATGGTGCGTGCCCGTAAGTTGGACTGTGAAGTCAAGTGGCCAGTGTTCTGACAGCTGACATCCAGTTTGCCCTGGAGCGTGCGGAGTAACAGCTCACTCAGCCTCGGGAAGTGAAGACACACTTCCCAGAGGAAGGGGCAGCTGAGTCGAGACCTAGAAGACAAGTAGAAGATATCAGCAGTGAGGAGAAGCATGTTCCAGCAGAGGAATGAACATGCGAAGTCCCAGAGGCAAGAGGTCCAGGCAGCTAAAAGTGATTGAGGTGCAACTGGGGAAATGGTGCAAAATCTTTGGAAGCCAATCCTGCCAGTCGCCTGTACATCATCAAGGGCTCTTGGACCAGAGACCAGCAGGGACCATTGAAAGGTTTCAAAGTGGAGGCGTGGCCCCACCCTTCTGCAGTGCGGTGAGGGATCATAAGCAGCAGGGAGAAAGCAGGTGAGAGACAGAGGGGTCTGAAAGAAGATGCAGAGAAAGAGAAAAGGGATTGGATCGGGCAGATGGTTAGAATGCAAAACTGAAGGATTTTCTAACCGACTGAATTTGGGAAATGAAATCAGGGCTGGTGCCCGAATTCTCACCTTGGACATCTGGCAGATAGCGGCATCGTTCAAGGCGAAGGAACACAGAGGAGGGGATGAGATGTGCTTGTTTGGAGACATGTTGTGCTTAGGAACTGTGTAAAGTCCAAGTGGAAATTTTCCGAAGTCAATTGGCTACTTGGGTCTAGAGCAGGTGAAGTATAGCCCACGGGGTAACCTCCTGTTTTTGTAAATAAAGTTATACCCACACACAGCCTCGCCAGTGGTTGACTGCTGGCTTTGGCTGCATTTACATGACAACAGCCCAGTTGAGCACATGTAACAGAGGTGGTGGGTGGGCTAGCAAGCCTATGAAATCTTTGTATCTTCCCCTTTGCAGAAAAGTTTACTGATTGCTGCTCTCAATCCCAAGAAAGAGGTGTGGGCTGGAAGAGAATCACAGTTGCCAACAGGTACATGGTATTGAAACAAGGAGAGTGGATGAGATCACCCTGGGAGAGAAAAGTGAGCCTAGGTGGAACTCTGAGCAACTCAAGTTCCTGGAAGAAGACAAGTCTTCTAGGCTGATGGGGAACAGTTAGCTGGAGAGGGCACTGTCAGGAGGGGCTCAGAGAAGCCAAGGGGAGTGAGAACTCTCAAGGTGCAAGTGGGCAACAGTTTCAAATACTTTCGAGAATTTAAGTGAAATGCACCGCACCTGGATGTCCAAGCGGGTGAGAACAAATGAGGTTGCAGCCTTACTAAACCAGCCTCAATAGCCCAGGCTCCCCACACAGTCTATGTATACAATATTCAAAACCCAGGAAAAGAACATATTTGTATTAAACTATGAAGAACATATTTGTATTAAACTATGGCCCACCTCTGTAACAGTCTTTCCCCAATATTTTGGGTGGTGCATTCTTTAAGTCTTCATTTAACAAAGATTTTAAAACACTGTGTTCTATGAGTGAACAGAACAAGAATTCATTCTTTCTCTTTCATTGAATGATTGATAGGTTGTAAATGTTTCTCTCAGTTTCATACGTCATTACTGAAAATGAAAGATAAATTTTTAGGATTGTTGTCAAATTTACGAAAACTTACATCAAACTATTTTTATCTAAGAGCTGTAGGATTTGGAATAATTCCCACGGAGTCTCTTCTGGCTTTGTACATTTCAAATCCAACATCACAGCCCATTATCATGATACAATTTGTGGTCCTGCACATCCCTGTCATATCACAGGTAAGTCATCACAGTGAATGATAGGAATATTCTGGAAGCCATTTTACACTGGGAGAGCCAGCAGTAACTTACAGAGAAGTGACTCCATACCACATGAATACACCCAGTGAAGTCAAACTAAATGAACCCCAACTCAATTTGCCTTTAGCTGAATCCCAAAAATGTCCACGGCTACTCCACCACCACTTAATGTGAAGAGATAGACAGGGGAGTCAGGTGGAAAGAGACAGAGATTTTAACCATGTGGCTAAAATATCTTTCTTTTACAAATTTTGCAGAAGCATTTGATCACATGAATACACGGCTAGGGCCCTTCCAGAGCTTCAGAGGGGTCTGTTGAATGTGTCTATTGCTGTGGAATGAATCATCACCTCAAAGCATGGTGACTTAAAATAAGAACAATTATTTTATCATCTCTCACAGTTCTGGAGGCTGGCGCAGCCAGGTGGTTCTTGCACATGGGTTCCCTCTGAGGTTGCTGACAGAAGGTTGTGAGGGCTGGAATCATCTCAAAGCCTTCCTCCTGTCACTGGGACCCCAGCTGGTACTGTGGGCCAGAACACCCGGAGTGTCTGCATGTTTCCTGGGCTTCCTGGCAGAGTGGCAGCGAGCTTCCAAGAGAATGAGGCAGAAGTCTTATCTCTGTTATGACCTAGCCTAGAAAGTCACATGCAACACCCCAGCCATGGGCACAGGTCGCCCAGGCTCAAGGGGAGAACACACAGAGACGCTTTTCAGCAGGAGGCGTGTTGACCTCACAGTGTAAGATGAGCACTTGTGATGGGCGGTCCCTTTGCCACCATCTTGGGAAATGCTATCTGCCACGGGGCCCATGGGAGTAAGGCGTCCACAGCCTAAGCTTCATTGGTTTCAGTGTAAATCTGGATCAGTTCACTTGTGTTCCTTTCCTACAGCTTATCAGAAGTACTCCCCTGAAACCTCCATTTCCCACCTTGGCACAGATCATGTCCTTGGAGTTTGCCAAATAGCTTCAAGACATCTGCTTCCACTGAAGGTCAAGCAGAGATTTGCCCTCCTCCCCCATGACCCACTACTAGTGTCAAAACACCCCAGTATCACATGTCTGTCCTAGGTAGAGAGGCTTGTTTCTTTATTCTGAGGTATTTATTCTGTTGTACCCAGAAAAGGAGGCTTTTGCTAATTGAGATGAGCCCCAACAACATTATGTTCCATCTGGTACAACATAAAACTTGCTTAGGAGTCTGGGGAGTTGCAGTTTCTAATTGTCAGAAATGTGTGGTCAGTTTGGAAAGGATTTCCAGCTTAGACCCTTATCCTGGCTCCAACCTGTAGTCTTCCAACCCCGTGTCATGGTGTTTGGGTAGACCTGTGGGGGAAGGTCCTTTTTCCCTGGTAGTGCATCCTGTGTCAGGGATCACGAGTGGTTTCCCCTAGCCAGAGTCACCCCTTTCTACCCCTGAGCTTCACTAGGCATTACAGGGTCAGCATCCCCGAACTTTCTCCTGAGACAACTCCTCTGTCTCCAGCCCAGTCAGGCGAGGGAAAGAGGGAGGGGGTGGTCCTCTCCTTCAGACAGCAATCAGGCCCCAGCTATAGAACAGCCAGTTCATCAGCTCTGCCCAAGCTCCTACTCCTGTTCAACCAAAGTGTCCCTTGATAAGGTTAAGGACTGAAAAATGTTCATTGAATCTAGCAACAGGGGTCAGCAGAGTGGTGGGGGAGAAGCCAGGCCACACCAAGGAGACAGTGGAAATAAAAGGGAACAACACATGCAGACAACTGCTCTTCCAAGCAGTGTGGCTGTGCAGCAGCAGGGAGAAAGGGGCAGGGGCAGTGGGGTGAGCCTCAGAGCAGCGCTGGTGGGAGCAGGCGAACCAGGAAAAGCTGAGACTGTGGGTTCCAGTGCCAGGCCAGAAGGAGGAGGAGAGCCACATGCCAGAGATGAGAATTGTGACATAGACACAGGGGCTTTGCTGTCCCCAAGGCAGGAAACTGGTGGCATCATCCCCCAGAGTAGAAGGTGTGTTCATCTTCAGAGCCTGAAGTGGACAGGCTGAGGTCGGGGGCGGGTGGAGGTAGAGGAGTTGTGGACCAGTCCAGGAGAGGACTCGAGGCACCAGGAGGAACGTGAGGGCCGGCCGCCTGGAGGTGTGGTCTGGACTCCAGAGCCTGGTGGCCCTCCAGCTTCTCAGGAGGACGCTCGGTGGCCTGGTTTGATCATGTCTGCATGGTGCCCTAGCCCAGCGGGCAGGCCAACTGCTTGGCTTCATCCCTGCTGGAAGCACCACCGGTGCCTGAGCTGCTCTGGCCAAATCTGGGTCAGGGAGCTCAGAGGAGAGAGGGACCGTGACCTTGGCTTTGTGTGGCTGGCAGGGATGGCAATGATTTAGTTTGCCAATGACTGTTTTAAAAAATTATATTTGGCTAGCTCATCAGAATTCATTTTACCTGCCTGGCCCTTGAGGGTAACAGACTTTGCAATGCCTGGTGTGCTCAGAAGTGTGTGGGGCACTTTGGGGCAGGAGCATGAGAAGGAAAAATAACCTTGGCAGGCGGGGTGCAGGAGGCGAACTGGACTGAAGGCAGAGTATGCTATACACTTGGGGGCCCCAGGCTCCTCGGAAAAGAAAAGGCTGTCCTTTGTGGAGAAAAGGAAATCCTTTTCTGGGGCATTTGACTTTCATAAAGGAATAGTTTCTTGGGTGCTTAGTCTTAGAGCATGGCAACAGAAAACACTTGCCTAGATTTTTAAAAGCCCCTTTCTGAATCATTCTAACCTGGTTTCCTGAGTCCTTTCAGAATGCCAGAGGGAAAAAGAAATGCATTAAGTTGACATTCCAATTCAAAAAGTTGTATGGATATTGTCTTGAAGGATATATAGAGAAGGGATAGCTAACCAATAGCTTACTGCTAAGCCTCCTGCCGGGGGTTCGCCAACCCAATTCCTTCCAGAATCCTTTCCTGTTACCCAAGGAGTAACAGGTTATTGCAATCATCGTTCAGTTTTATTTGACCTACTTCACAAAACCAAGTTCAGGTATCTGAATAACTACAAGAACTAAAGCATTATTGCACTTCCTCTAAAAGCCTTTCTACTGACCGAGGCCATACCCAACAGTGATCACCACCAAGTCCTCAGGGCCCTTGCCCTGAAACTGATGCATGAGAACCACTCAGACTAAATGAAAAGGCTGCAGACGGTCACCAACCTTTATATGGCAGAGTTTGGGCACTGGCAGTTCACGAAGAATTACTGGTCTGCTAAGCAGGTAAGTGGAAAGGTGAAAAAGGCAAAAGCATATTCTTACTTCAGAGGAAATTTAAGGACTGGTGGCTAATCTATATCTAGCCTTTTTAAAAAAAGATACCTTACTACTCGGTACTATTTATTGTAGGCTTATCCACTCAGTGCCAGGCACAAACAACGCTATGAATTAAGTATAGTAAAACCCCACATCATGAAATAATGACCAGAGTTTTCTCTATTATTATTACACCACTTTATAGGTCAGGAAATTGAAACTCACTTGCCCCAAGTTATGCCAATGGAAATTGGCAGAGCCAGGTTTCCACCCAATTACCTGGGCTTCAAGTGACTGCTTTTAACTGCTGCAATGCAATTTACTTCTGGGAAGAAGGACCTACGTATAGCACCAGCAACAATAGCCGCACCGGCCTGAGTGCTGGCCACACACCAGGCTTTGTCCAAAGCCCCTTCAACACATTCTTTCATTTACTTTCATCCTGAGCCTAAGAGGGAGGTACTGTTATTATTGTTTGCCTTTTACTGATAAAGAAAGGAGGAGAGGTTCAGTAGTGGGACCAGTGTCACACAGCCAGTGGGGCTGTGTGGGTCAGGGATTGGAGGGGCACCAGATGCCAGAGCCAGGCCCTTCAGCCCTGTGCCCGCTGCTGCAGAAGCCTGTCAGCTTCCGGTCATTGCCATCAGCAGCAGCTGCGGCACCCAGAATAAGCACTGGTGGAGCACTTCCTGCGTTTGCAGAACTCTGCGATCACAGGAGGCCCTTAGCAAGGAGCAAAGTCAAGGGCTGGTAGAGAGCAGACTCCAAACCCAAGTCCACAGGCTAAAGTGTGCTGCAGGGACCAGCCCGGGCAGGGATGCCCAGGGACCCTCTGCCTGGGTTTGCACATTTCCATTTCTCGTATTGAGCTTTCCACTTAATCGTGCAGATTCTATTTGCTTTCTGGTTTTAGAATGAAACTAAGCAGAAGTTAAACTCCTGGAGGAGGCACACTGCACATTTTATTTCCACTTTATATTCGCAAACCTGCAGACGGTGTGGTGGTGCTCAAGTAAAACCCTGTGCAATTGATTAAAACATTCCTTTTTTGGTCTCTTTCCTCATTGATTATTCATATCCCTAAATGCCTTTAAGGGCATCAGCTTTCAAAGCAGCCAACAGCTAGTAGACAAGGAATCGGCACATCCAACATTTTCCTCTCCTAAATAAAAAACCTCTTTATAAAAGCTTCATTTTGCAGAGGCTTGCTCCTTTGGAGAGATGTAGATAAAGTAGATTGTGTTACATGTTTAATGTGGAAAGTTGGCTTCCCGCAAGAGCTTGAAGTTTCCAGAGCTGCACTGGAACTACCTTCCCTTGGGCGATCCCAGCGCCCGGAGGCAACAGCTCTGACGCATTTAAGACCTGACTCCAATCCACCGACGCCAGTCTTCATTTTCAACGGTGCCTGTGAAGTGCTCCACTTCCCGGACACTCGCAGCGCGCTCCTCAGAGGCGCACACCGACGAGCGCCGGCAGGGGGCGGCAGAGCCCACCCTTGTCTGCCGCGCCTCCCAAGGAGGAGCCTCCCGGCCGCACCGACGCCGCAGGTATGATTCTCGCTGACGTCACCACAGAGGGGTTCATTCCCTTCTGGGGCCGCAGTCTCCGGGACGGAGGGGCGTACAAGCAGGTTTGGGTGCGGCTGCGGGAGCGTGGCAGGTTGCTGGGGACGCTAGCAGCCCGCGGGGCGCTGGAGGCCCGGGGGGCCGCCCCTGTCCCCACGCGGCCAGGTCACCACCGGGGCGGCGAGGCGGTCCTCGGGGCGGGCTGCAGCAGGGCCGCGATGGCCTGGGACGCAGCCGCCAAGTCCTCCGGGGAAGGCCAGCCAGTCCGACAGCTAGCCCAGGGTGTGACCACAGAAGGCCTGCTCCAGTGCACGATCTGCGTAAAAGAAGTGGCGTTTCCACTTCCCCTGTGTGTTGATGCAGAGCCGTGATGCTCCCTGCCGGTGGCCACTGGCGCGCAGAGATGTTTTGGAGGACGGCACCTGTGTGCCATTCCCGTCTTGACCACCTTCCTGAGGAAATCGTGTGCAGAGACTGTGACTGGCTGGGTTAGGGAGAGATGGTGCCCGTATTTTTGACCAGAGAAATGCAAACACCGGAAAAGCCCGTGTGGTTGGTTCTGCCTCCTTACGTGCCCAGTGTGGCTCTGTGATCCTCCTTCTGCAGCTTTACCTTGTTTGGGGTGGTACATGTGTTCCTAGAAAGCTATGCAAAACGATTTTTACTGAATCTGATTTAAAAGTGGTAGCTTACCACATAGGACATGTGGATCCCAGGTAGCAACGGATTTACATGCTCTTGAATATGGATTTTCATATGCTCTTTCTCTTCGTTTTATGAAGAACTACAGATGAGATCATCTTTTTCACTGGTTTTCAAAACTGAGCTGGTTACTTCATAGTTATATAGGAGTGGAGGAACTCCTATTTTTCTCTTTAAATCTCTCTCTTATTTACAGAAGAAATAAAGAGAGACCCTTTTACTTTGAACAGTTTTAACATTTATCCCCCCCTATTCTGAAGTTTAAGCTTCAATAGATTAGTATATAAGTAGAGTAACATTAATAAGCTGATATGCTTAATAATCAGAAAACATTTCAATTTCTGAAAGTTCTATTCCATCTGTTCATCTGACCCATATAATGTGCATGTGTATGTAGAGATTGGTAGATATCATTTTGAGAAAAAGGTATATTATACATTGTGCTCTAACTTTTACTGCCCATCTCCAAAACTGTATTTAACTTTACAAAGTGGATTGTGTAGATCTCTGAAATAAACAACAAGCACAAGAACACTGCATGTTTTTTATGGTTACATAAACACACAGTAAAAGTGAAAGGAACAAGGTATACTTTCACAAATGAGGTTGTCCTTGTCAGCAAACATCTGTGGAAGGGCTGATCACCGCAGAGGACTGAATCCGCATTCCTTGGGTGTCATACCTGGGAAATGGCTCTTTTGAGCAGGTAACTGGTTTTGTTTTTGTTGGCCTTCCTTTCAAAAGGAGAAAACAAGCATACTAAGCTGCACTTAAGAAAGTGGGAATTGAATGCAACTCCAGCATGCTGCTTATAGAAGGTGATCCACACGTGTTTCCAGTGATAAGGATCACTCCCTTGTTAGATAGCAGTCCTTCAGACATGTGCAGCAGCCCCTTCTGCCCCAGTGGTTCCTTCCCAGACCAATGTCACCCAGTGCTGTGGGTTATCCCAGGTCTGTTATCTACATCGCTGAAGATGTGACACTTTAGAGATGACTTCCCTCCAGCTGTGGTCTAGAGAACTGAGACAGAGGCCCGTGGGTCTGCTGTAATGCATCCCTTAATCAGGATGCCCTATTTCCATTCTATGAGCAATCATTGTTGAAAAGGCCATTCATTGTAAACTAATAGTTTAGCTGTGCTGTGTGGAAACTGTCCTGAAGCCGGGCTTGTAACTGTCCTGAAGTTCCACTTGTAACTGATTATATAGTTCATTATTTTATGTTAATTTAAGATATCACTTGTATGGAAAAGTACAGGTGGAACAAATACCGAAGCAATTTACCAACTTCCCTCAACCTGAAATTAACAACTGTGAACCTATCATCATTTTAATGTAATTCTTAAAAAACAAACAATGAAACCCTCTCTAATCTCCTCCACAGTCCCTGGGCCCTCGTCTCTCTCGTCCCTGAGTCCCCACAGCACTATCATAACTTAACTGTATGCCCATCCAATCTGTCTGGCATGTTTTGCTCCCAGTCCCCTGGAAAACCCTTGCTCTAGCCTTCTCTTATCAGAGTCCCTTGAGCCATCCCTCATGCTGGTTCCGTGTCTGAGTATCATGGGCGTCTTTATCTTCACATGGACTGCTTTTCCATGTGGCTTTTTGACAGTCATTCTATTAGGACATTCTTTCAATGTGTGCTCCGTACAGGCTCCTGTTTCTTTGCAGATTTATTTTTAACCACCTCCATTTTGCACATTTTCTTTTTCCCTGTTTTATTATAGGGAAGGTTTTGGCAAAAGTGAGAAGAGACTTTAAAATACAATCATCAATAAGTTGGCCTTACTCACTTCAATAAGAAAATTGAGGGCCACAAATTCTCTGTAGGTATATTGAAAATGCCACTGAGGAGCTATTTACACACTTTCAATGTTTGGGTCAATGCCTGTTTAGGTCAATGTAACTATCAGTATGTTTTGAATATCAGAACTTTCTGTGACCTTAAATATGAGTTTGAGCCACCAGTAAAATTATATGTAAGCCATCAGGTTTCTCACAAGTGCATTGCCCCGAGCAAAAGGAGAATTTTATTTTGCTGCTCTATGTTCAAACCATGTCTTACCTTGTATGGGCCTATGGATCGAAGACTACTTATAACTATGTCAGGGTGTGAATATCCAGGAGAAAGGTGAACATTTGTATCAGTATTTCTATCACATAAATGCTACAGAGCAAATGACAGGATATTTTAAATTCTTTTTACATCTTTAATGAAATCACTTCCCCTTGCAACACCAAATGTTTTTTCTGGTCAGAGAGAGGGCTCAATATCAGATGTTGAAACTACCTTAATTTGTTCTTAGGAACCTAGACTTCTTAAAAGTTTATTATTCCCAGCATTTACCTGGGTGAACTAGTTATTGCCTAACAGTTTTAATTTTTATTTGTTTGCCAGGTTGTGAAAATGATTAGTTGAATCTAGGAGATACTTTTATAATAGCTTTTGATGATGGTTCTGTGGCCAATTACATTATTATTAAGTGGTATCTTAATTTCTGAAGGATTGTCGATCCACAGATGTAGGACTAACTAAGCTAGAAAGGCACCTTTGTGGATCATCGTGGTCTATTCTTTGTTAGACATAGAAGTTTAAAATTAAGCCGTCATTATACTGACAGTGGCATATCCATAAGCCCTCCACAGATCATTTTTTGCCTCTTAGCTATTTTTCTATTTTGTTTGAAAGAAAAATACTAACAAAATCACATAAAATGTGGTTTTGTTATTTAATGAGCTGAGCCAAAGTAACAAACAAATAAGTTCATTATAGCTAAACTTATACTGAAAATACCTCCTCACCCACTCATCTCATACCACTACTGCAACATGTATATTTATTTACCTGGGTTTCTTCCCCCCGTCCTTAAGACAAAAGGACCATCCCTCCGCAAGGTAATCCCCAACCACGTAGAAAGAAAACAGCAAGGGAACATACAGAAATTTAAAGTTAGATTCAACAGAGCACAGGATAATCAATGATGAAAAGAGAATACATATTTAGGTTTCATAAAACATTTTAAAACATTCTAGGTATAAAAGGTCAGATCATTTTGCTCAATTATGTTTTGTAGACATTTTGAAGGTTCACATTCATGAAACAAAATCATTATTCACTATATGTACAATTTCTTGAAAGTGTTTCAACATTCAAACTTTAGTTTTTGTGAAAGAACTTCACCGAAGACTTCTTTTTAAATGTTTTTCTTTTTCTTTTCTTGAGCCAATGTTGTCATTTTCCAGCCATGCAGCTCAACACACAACCTGTGGTTAAATGCTCCCTAACATGCAAACACACCAACACTCAGCTTTAGTGTATGGGCAGAAAGGTTGTTTTCACCAAATTCCTATTTTTAGATGAGTTCTGCACCAAACTATACACTTTCATTTTTTTTTTTAAAGTTAAGAGCAATATTTCATTTAAAATGTTTTTAAAAATAGGCTTGAACCTTCTTGGGAATAATCCAACTGTTTTGCTGAGCCCCCTCCCTGTTTGTTTTTTTCAAGGTTGCAGAAGTACAAAGAGTAGATTCAACTTGTTCCATAAAGGATGTACTTAGAGAAGACTGAAGTTACTTCTGGGTAGTAAGTTCTTTGACATTCAGGTAACAATTTATCACAATTTGACAAGATAGACTTTTAAAAGTAGAGGTTGAGAAGGAAAGTAGAAAAAGTTCTAGGGCAGAAAAGAAGAGCTCACATGGAAATATATAACGTGTTGTGATGTGATGTTTTCCTCCACACCCATATTATAAACAAACACCTGGAGCACAGTGTAAAAATCCTGTACTCCCTCGCTGTGCTACATCAAGAGAAGTGGTATATAGGTTTGCATTTGTAGGGATTGGCTGGTATTTCTTTCTTCATAGTTATTGTATAGTTTGTAATTTGAAGTTCAGATTACACATTGCTAGAGAAGAACGGTCCATTTTCATTTATAAAATTTGTAGATTATTGATAGCTACTTTGTTCCCTTTGGTAATCATTTTAAAATCTGGCTGGCCTCGGCTTTGTATCTAAATACTTCCTCTCTTTCCAAAGACCTCCTTAAATTTCCTAGCAGTGTTTATAAAATCAGAATTAATTTTGAAGACAGTCAAACCTGTCCTTGAAGGCAGACCTTCCAGAAAGGAAGATAAATATGTCATCTTGGTAATCTGCTATTTTGAATGGTGACATCACCAGGCAATGTATCATTCACGGAACCCTGCCCAGGTGACAGTTTCCTAGCGGTGTGTTTACTTCAAACTGTTCTAGAAGCAAGTTAGGTTATGACTCAGGACTGATGCTGCATTATTTTAAGCACTTAATATATTCAACAGTATGCACATCAATTTTATATCTCTTTAGTAATTCAAACAGTGGTTGTATTTGGAAATATAGACAACTTTAGGTATTATTATTATCTGTCTAGCCAAGACCAGTAACTTTCAGGGAGCTTAAATCCAAGTTACATTTTTGGGAAACCAACACCCCATTATTTTACATCCATGTATACTAATATCACTTTCTGTTGTTGGGCTGAACACTACCCATGTGTAATAGCTGCGATGACCATTCTTTCATTACACAGACGTGTATTGATATCCTATTATGTATCAGGACTGGGCTAGGCATGCAGAGATGAATTGAGGCAATCCTTGTCCTCCAGGAGGTCAAAAGCTGGGGAGAGAGACTGAGCCATAGACAAATAATCATAATTTAATGTGGAATATGCAACTATTTGTATGTGTCTCAGGTATTATGTGAACACAGAGAAGCATTTGTAACTCAGCTTGCTGGGGGGAGAGACAGCCAAGAAAGGCTTCCTGATGGCAGATGCCTGAATTGATTTGAAGAAGATAAGCATCAACGTGTCACCAACCGAAGCTGGGGGAAGGGCACATTTGGGAGGGGGAGTCAGTGACAGCAGAGACGGGCCCACGTCCACACACAAAGATACATTGAAGTGCATGCTGTCCTCCAAGAGGGTATAAGCAGTTTGGCGGGGGTGGCCTGTGAAATGAACATGAGCGGGGAGGCAAGGAGGAAGCAGGAACAGTAGGCTGGACTGACTCCTGGACGTGCTGGGGCCATGCTGATACACTTGGACTTTACCGTTAGTCAGCCTACAGGGAGCCATCAGAAGTCTGAGGCACGGCTCATGTGATCAGGGTTGCGTTTTAGGCAGAACAATTTACAGAGGTCAGAACTGAAAACAGCGAGACTGAACCCCAGGAGGAGAACCATGTGACTCTTCTGAGAGTTGGGGGAGAGGTGGACCAGACGGGAACAGAGCGAGGAGACATCCTCAACACGGACAGGAACCCGGTGGCGGAGCCCCACGACCGAGGGGACATGAGGGGGAAGGAGCAAGAGAAGTGAAGGTTGACTCCTAGCTCAGAGGACTGGACGGGTGGCAAGAGAGAGGCTGAAGTAGGGTGTGTTTCAAAGGCAGATAATGGGTGAGGCTTTCCCTACACCTGCCAAGCCAGCACCACCCTGCCTGCAACACACACACTATTTAAATCTCTCTGTTTTGCTCCCATAGTGCACTGTGCCTCCTCTACAGGAACATCTTTGCACTTCATTTTATTTACTTGTTGAATGGTCTGTCTTCCTCACTAGACTGTCAGCTCCTTGAGAGCAGTGTTCATGCTCTTCATTATCCATCCCACAGTTCGCAGGCTGCCTGGCACGTAGCAGCATCAATCAATATGCATAAAAGCAATGAGTTCAGTTTTCAGACGATTAAGCATCAGCTGTACATTTTCAGTTAGTTTTCTATAGTCTTTATACATATTTTTTTAATTTGTGATATTGGGCAAAGGACTTCACCCTCTTCTGGGTATCACATCTTCATGAAAATAGTTAGGATTCTGGACAGGCATGCTTGCTGAAGTCCTGCCCAATCCTGATGTTTTACAAGAAAGGAAGACATTTTAGAGGACTGGCCACAGGGAAAAAAATAGTAATACATTACATACTTTATTGAGCAGGAAAAAAACCTTGGGAAAACAGAAAGCCCATACTCTCTGTACACTACCATTAAATTTTCCACTGCTTTCCAGCCTTTTTGATGTACGTGGACTTACTAAATCAAAGAGAAGTCAGCTCAAGGGTAATATTTGCTGGGTGTTGCCATGTGCCATAGCCAGTGTCCTTAGGTCTTGCTGTTCCAGTGGCTGGTCTGGTTCGACAAGGACCAGCGCTCATGGTGTGGGAGCATGTGCCTGGCTTTCCCCAGAGCAGCTCCATGTGTGCTATCGCCAGTGTCTCTCTGTCCCTAAGAAGCCCAGCATTGATTCTGCTCCTAAATGGTTTCCACTTCTTGCAAAGCATCATTATGCTCCGTACCAAAGAATGTGAGCTCAGAGGCGTCTTTGTCTGAAACAACTTTGAAGGCAAATTCCTTGAACTTTGGAGCCATTCAGCATACAGTAGGTCCTTTCCTCATGGATGCATGTGTTTAACTCTGGCAGAAGCCTTTACATATTTTTCCATAGTTCCATTTATTGTGACTTTCTAGGGACATTTCACTGTTGAAAATTTGACCAGAAAAGAAAGTACACATTATTCATGCTAGGTTTTCAACATGCTTGAAAAACCCATTTGTTGTTTTGCTGTTTGATAATAACCTTTGTAAGACATCTGTCTATGGGTCTACCTCACTTGTATAGGGAAGTGTGCTGAAGTGATGTGCACAAATTTAGTTTCTGTGGATCAAAACATACCAGGCGAGATGGTGAATGGACTTCCTCATGCTCTTTTTTAAAGTGAAATATCTGCTTTATAGGGTAGTCTTCTAACTTCCCTATTTGCTAACCTTATGTGTTATTATTTCAGAATAACTGCTTGTCCCAGCCCTGCCTCTGACCCAAGGCACTGCTGTTTCTTCATCTGGACTGTTGTTGTGACCTCCTCACTGGCCCCATAGTTCCACCCTAGTTCTCACCCAGCGGCCACGGTGATCCTGAGAATCCCAAGTCCCTACAGAGGACCTCACCTTGCAAACTACACCAGGAGCTCTGCCCTCTCAGTCTTTGTGCTGCTGGCCCCTCTTCCTGGCACCCCATCCCAGCTGCAGCGTGGCCGCTGCCCTCTGTCCTCCAAGGTTTTCCTCCTCTCTGCCATCTCAGTGAGTCCAACTGAAACCACTCAGTTTCAGACCCCAGCCTTCACCCCACTCTGCCCGCCTCACCCTCTTTCCCTACCCTGTCCCAGGCCCTTTCCACCTTCTGACATACCATGTATTTGCCCATTGATTTTGCTTATTGTCCTCATCAATAGAGCATAAGCTAAATGAAAGCTGATTTTTCTTGTTTTGTTAGCTGCTCTATTTCCAGTGCCCAGCATGGTGCCAGCACACAG
This sequence comes from Manis javanica, assembly GCF_040802235.1. NCBI lineage: Eukaryota > Metazoa > Chordata > Mammalia > Pholidota > Manidae > Manis > Manis javanica. The sequence continues at coordinate 74,271,248 of NC_133168.1, forward strand.
TAGGGGTTCTGAATATTTGTTGAATGAATGAATAAGTGAATTAATTGAGTATTTTCTATGTGTCATCTAAATGGAGTCAAATTTGGTTTTCTTTATCATATAAAACTACATGGTAAGGCTAATGTCTATGATGGGTATATTCTAAAAATTGTTTGTAACAAGCTAATCAGGACCTTCTTTATAACACAGAGGCCTGATGATGGGACTGAGCTGGGGGAGGCATAGAAGACAGTAGAAAGAGATCATGGACTGAGGATTTAGCCAGAGCATTTGCTCTCAGTTTCTACATCAGGAAAACGTGCATGAACATTCCTGGCATTGTTGCGAGGATTAAAGATAAGGTGTATAAAGTGCCTGGCCCACACTGATGATTACCACCTAAATGGAATAATCATAAGCTTGATGTCATCCTTTAAAGCTGTCCTAGAGATTTTCTCAGCTGTCCCAGTGCCTTCAAACTTCTAAGAAAGCAAATGAACGGTCCGATTTCCTGCTGGAAGTCCTTGGCCACTGCACCCTGGAGGGTGGGGAGGACCTTTCAGGACTGGAGCAGAGCAGACCTGCCAAGCTCTGCCACCACATACCCTTAGCAGACATGTGAAGGATCAGACTCTCTCCCTTTGCCCTGGGTAAAGCGGACACTTCTTTTGTCTGTTCCTGCTTCCAGCGTGTGCACTCGTGCGGTGCCTGCAATGTGTGGTCTGGCCCGCACGTTACGGTCTTACACTTGGCCTAGGAAATAGAAATGGCACGTCAGGTTTCAAATGACCTGCCTGTGGCTACCAGGTGCCCTGAACTCCAGATAACTGTTCGTTCACCATTTACAGCCCTCATACATCTACGTCGTGAATACTGACTGCTTATTCTATACCAGGCACTGTTGCAGGCCCTGGGGCTGCAGTAATGACTGTCCTCATGGAGTGTACACTCCAGTGGGCTAAAAATCCCACAGATGAGTGGCAAGGAAATGTGTCACATACCAGGTAGAGATTCTTGCTATTCAGAAAAGGAAGCAGGGTGAGTGGCATCGGATGTTATGAGACTGCAGAGGTGACATTCGGGCAGAGACGGAAGTGAGCCTGACAGGCCTGGGCAGTGCTGCAGTGAGGGAACAGACCAGTGCAAAGTCCCCGAGGCAAGACCATGTTTGGGTGTTGGAAGCATGGCAAGTAGCTGGAGCTCGGTAGGCAGGTGAGAGAGTGTGGGAGAGGTGGTCAGCGAGCGGGCAGAGGGCCAGGCCCTCCCTGGCTTTCTAGACCATCAAAAAAAATTTTGAGTTTTACTCTGTGCAAGATGGGAAGCATTGAGCATTTGGGGAGAGGAATAACATTCTGCTGCCGTGCTGAGTAGACTAAAGGGAGACGAGGGGAGACAGGAGAGCTTGCAACAGACCCAGAGGCAGCAGCAGTGGGATGGGAGGCGGGGCAGGGGGCGGGGGGCATTGCCAGCAGCTGAGGCCAGAGCTGCAGGAGTGCAGGTGTTGAGAGGTGGTTCCCTCTGGATGTCGGGCACGTAGAACTGGAAGATTCTGCTGAAAGATTGGAAGCAGGCTTCCAGGGAAACAGAGACATTTATAATTAACTCCAAATTTCTGGCTCAAGCCACTGGAAGAATGGGGTTGCCATGTCCCCAAGAGGGAGGGATTGCAGGTCGAGCAGGTATGTGGTGGTTCAGTTGGTCTGGTATTTTCTTTGAAGGATGCGGGTGAAGTCAGGAGTTCAGTTTGGGGGATGTGTGGTTTATTCAATATCCAAAGGAGGTGTGCAATAATTGCATTGACAGGAGTGAGTCTCAGAGGAGCCTGGGGTCCACCTGGGTTGGAGACACACATTCAGATACATCAGTACGGAGATGCTGTTTAAACCCATGAAAGTAGATGGAATCATCTGGAAAGTGGGTGTAAACAAGGAAGTGGCTGGGGTCAGTGTAGCACTCCAACATCACACAGTTGAGGGACTCCAAAGAACCAGAAAAGGAGGAGAAAGTGGGCCCATGGGGAGATGAGTGGGGAGACCATGTCCGGGAAGCCGGGAAATAGAGTGCAGGGTGAGGTCCCCTCTGCCATATGGGCCATCATGTCCATGTCCCAAAGTCTGCGATATGACCACGGTTATAGCAATGTGTAGGCAACTTCAGTAGGCTGGCCTCCTATTTCTTTTTCAAGAAATTTATTTATGAATTATAATTTTTTAAAGTTTTTCTTATAGAAATATATATATGCTCCATGTGGAAATTTAGGAGAATGAAAAATAAAGAGAAACAGAAAAAATTACTCCAAATCCCTCTAGCCATAGACAGTTTTTTCTATGCATTTTTCCTTACATATTTGAGATGATATGTATATGTATTTGTGGGTATGTGTGACCTTCTTTTATAAGCTTAATATTGTACCATACATTCCCAGGTCATTGAAAGAGCTGCATTATTTTTAGTGAATGGACTACAAATGCCTTATTCTATATTATGATTTATTTAATTATTCCTCTACTGCTGGGCATTTAAGTTCCCAATTTTTAACTACCATAAATAGCATTGATAATAACTTCTTTATGCTCATTGGAGGTCAGTTCATAGAAGAACTAGCTAGATGTGGTACTAGTCAAGAGGAGTCAAGGGTATAAGCATTTTAGAGCACTCACTAAATATTGCCAAATTGCTTTTCAGAAAGTCTGTGGGAATATACACAGCCACACAAAATGAGAGAGAGAGATTTTCTTACTACTCCCTTCTGATATTGAGTACTTTTAGAGTGTTAGAGTATTTTTTCCCTGATTATTAAAGCAGTACTTTTTTTATTGAGGAAAATTTGAAAACTCAGTGAACAGAGACTTTTAAAACAAACAACAGCAAATGCTTTCAATACTTGTGGTGATGTTTTTATGCTTAATTATACTTTTACCAATTGAAATCATACCATATGCATGTGTACAACATTCAAAATGCATATATACATATGTGTTTGCCTTCTTAACTTGGCATTACTTCATGAAGTATTTTCCACGTCATTAAATATATTCCCATACAAGGCTTTAATGACTCCATAGTATTTCATCTCATGGGTGTGCTATAATTTATTTGCTATTCTCTGATTATTTGGTATTTGTATCAGCTTTTCATTACATACACTTCCAAATACTTGAAAATAGCAATCATATCACACTCATCCACATACACCTGTGCCCATATACACACACCTTGCACCCTTCATAGTCTGCTGGCTCTCAGAACAAAACCCTCATCTTTTGATCATTCTTTTTATGACTTAGTTTCTTATCCCCATTGCCATTTTCTGGATGCATTGCCACTTACTAGTACTCCAAATGTCTTGTAATTTAAAGAGATGCTTATAATATTTATTTCCTATATCATTAACTTTTGGTCTGAGATTCTTGAAGGCAGAGCCTCTATCTTCCTCTTGTCAACACCTGTCACGTATGGTGCCCTCCAGCCCAGTCAGCACGAGTTGTGGCTCGTGGCCGCCGAGTTTGCTGAGTGGATTGTACACCAGTAGATGCAGTTGACTGAAGACCATGATACTAACCAATTTGAGGAACCATTCCCGGGAGCATGACCAATAATCAGTTCATTGAGATACTGTGACTTTTTATGATACAGTTTGCTCGAGCTATGCCATCACATCCGGTTTCTGTGCTTCAGCTCTTCAGGGCTTCCTGCTGCTACATGTTTTCTCCTGAATGAACCTGTCTCCTGGAAGTAGACAACCCAGGAAAACAATGTCACTGCACTGATAATGGGAGGGAAAGTCTCACGTCTCTGCTGACTTAGTTGGGGAAGAGGAAGGGACTTCGGATAGTTCTCTTCTCCAACTCCTCATATGATTTTTAGATAGGAAAATTTGCCTTGATCAGTCTTGTACTCCTTGAACAAAAAAGCTTTCCTTCTTTGTCACCTTCCCACCCAGGGGCTTCAGGGTCCCACAGAGGCAGATGGTGTCTGGGTATGAGGGGTCTGCAAGGGCCACATTTCTCCACAACACTTCAGCCAAGAAAATTAGCTGTGGTGACATCTGAGGTTTACAGGACCAAATAAAGTTGACTTTGTGTTACCCATTACCTATGCCTTATTTGTGCTCAAAATCTATTTAAAATGCTAAGTAGAAATACGTGCACCTTACAACCCATAGAGGCTGTGTTAAAAACCTGTCATGCCTGTGACAGCTAGCAATTACATGTATACACTAACATACATGCATATTAAATCCTTGTCTGGGCTGAGAGACATGGTTTGTTTTAACAGTCCATATTCAAACTTTTCCTGGGACACTTAAGTATCTAAAACTTAAGCCTAATGTGGCTTTTAACTTACCTAATAGTTACCAAATACACATTCAGCTACCACCATCTCCTGACTTCCTTCCCTGTCATGACTGAATGCCAGGAGTCTATTTTTCCAGACTAAGAATACTACTAAGACTCTCTTGAGAACAGTAAAGTAAGACCCATGTCAAACTGCCACTCATTAAATGCATGATAAACACATCTTAAAGAGCCAACAATCCCATGTCTTACCCAAAGGTATTTTCAAACATTATTTCCAAAACATGATTTTGTTCCAAGTAATGAGAGTAGGCCTCACAATTAACTAATTTCCAGCCAAGTCTGAAATATCAAAGGTTAGTCCCCAGAGATGACAGTGTGTAAAAGAATGGGGCTCTTGTTTGAAAATTCAGCTGTGTTGATTTTACAACTTTGGGACTGTAGAATGGCCAAAAGGCTGGATTAACCTTCTTTTCAATCTATTGTAAGAATTCTCTCATTTCTAGGATGCCAGTTAGACTCCAAGAATTCACGCTTATTCTCTCATGCCTGGAGGTGCCCACCCTTATCAGGAGAGTTGACTGTAATGGCTAGGGGTCAGGGACTGAAGGAGTAAAAGTCAAGTTTCTAATCCAAGTATAGGGTATCTGTTTCACCTGGCAAGTTCAAGACTACCTGACGGCTTGTATGAGACCCGGCAAAGAGGAACAAGTTCCGACACACATCGACTGTGTGGGGCTTGGGCCCCGAATGCTTGATCCTTACTAGAGCTTGCTTTTTAGTTTGTTCTCTTCTCTAGAGTTTTAGTTCCTAATACCTGGGCCCTCAGATTGATAGGTTAGAATCAATAACTGAGGCTTTGCTTCTCCATTTCCCGACTGTGGACCCTTCTCTCCTGGACCCAAGACTCTGTCCCTCGGTCTGCCCCAGCTCTGAGGACAGACTCTTCAGGGCTGTGCCTGCAGGTTTAAAATGCCTGCTCTCACCTCTCAGAACATTGCAGAGACACTCAGATATGTTTATGATATGATTTAAATCAATTTGAATGTCCTACAAGAAACACAATCGTTGTTTCAAGTGCAAAACTGAAATATGTTCAGAAATGGTTAAGTTCATAAACTTTTGCCTGCAAATTCATGATATGTAAAAAGTAATAATAGAATTTTGTAGTGACAGTGGTCCCAGAATTTTTTTTTTTGTAGTGCAGTGATAGGCCCAGATCTCAAATGCAGTGATATGGGGTGATACATACACTACAAGCCTATAAATCTTTAAAAAGCCACCTCATCCTCCCACCCTTCAAAATCTAGTCCCTTGTGTTCATTTCTGTCTAGCAGTATTAAATCTGGTAAAGGTGGTGTTTGTCTTACTATCATTAAAAGTCTGTATATAAACTAAGAAATTTCCATAACAGCCAGCCATCAAAATGTGTGAAACATCTAAAATGTTCATATAATTGGAAGCCCCCCCCAAACTCCACCCCTCATCAGTATTTGCTAAATACATGTTTTCCCTCGCTTAACATCAATAAACCATAGCTATGTCTGGGTTTACTGTAACGAGACTGTGGACAAGACCACAGGAAAATAGTCAACTCTGGTCTTCTCTGGAATCTTAGGTTATTTTTTAAATAAATGTCAACTACTTAACTAAGTTTGTAAAAATTAAAACATTGCATCTGATTGATTGTTTAGACACAAAACTTCTCATGCAAAAAAGAATTATCAACTTCCCCTGCTCAAGAATTCCAAATAACTTTGGTGGACCCCCATCCACCCAAGATAGGGGAACATAACTCCCACTGCTCAAATGTCAACTTCTTCCCAAAAGAGTAGATCATGGAAAGGGGGAAATAGAAACATCACAGCGAAGAAATGAACACCGGTTAGCCACCCCTGCTTCCGTGTTCTAACTCAGCCCCTCTACTGGGGACCTGTCTTTGGGGATCTCTCCTTCTCTAGGACCAAAACATCTCCTAAAACATCTTTTAAGTCATTCCACATATCCAGCAGCTGGTCCCAAGTTTCCTGGAGTCATCTGAAAGAGTGTCTGCCCCAGAACAGGGTACCACGCAGATGTGGTAGAAGGCATTGCCTTCTTGTTACCGGCCCAGTATCTGACGGTCTTTCCCGCCTGGTGTCTCCATGTGGCTTCTTAGCGCAGAAGGTGAACACTCCAGACACCAGCCCTGAAACTGCTCCACTCATCAGACAGAGCCCAGCCAGCCTTGGGTGCAGGAGGCAGGGTGGGGAGGAAGCCTGTCTGGGTGGGGGCACTGGGACTAGGGGATTGCTCACCTCGGCTGCCCGCATGGGCTGCTGGCAGCGGCCGAGGTTGCAGCAGTGTCCTCGTCCCGGCATTTCCTCAGCATGGTGTGCCCCCCTGGGAAGCCCAGAGCCTGGTCTGCCAGCCCTCCTAGCAATACTGAAGCCACACAGTTTTCTGCACATAAAATCATTTATTGAAAAAGAACACACACACACACAAGGCTGAACAAATCATAAGAGGATAGTTGGTTTAATTATCACCAGGTGAACCAGTTCTTTCTAGGACTCCTTTCAAGAAACAAAACCCTAGATGCCTCTCACTTCCCTTCACATGCCTGTCTGTCCCCACTGCCCCCAGAAGGAAATCACCACCTTGACTTTTTACTCCGTTCACCAGTTCCGCCTGCGTTTTGAACCTGAAGAAGGTGGAATCGTAGAGTATGTACTCTTTGGTGTGGGGCTTCCATGTTCTGTGTGCTTGCTGATGGTTTATTCACACAAGGTGCTATTTTCCACAGGAGGCCGTACTGGTCCCAATTCATGTAACTCCTTCCACTGTCAATGGCCTGGGTCCCCGAGGAGCTCTTAGACTAGTGTTGCTATGAACATTCCTCCACACATCTTTGGGGCTAATATTTAAATAAAAATAAATTCCTTTTCTACTTAAATGAGTTAGAATTAGCTTTGTTTTTAACCAAGAACTCCGATCTCATGTGCTCTGGCCATTTCAAAGCTGAAAGCTAAAGACTCTTTGAACAATAAAGGTAAATTAACATGACGATGTTAGATGTTATGATTCTTCTTATGATGACAATTGTAAAGGCTTATCTATTCTTATGCCTAAACTGATATTTATTTTACAAGTCATTTTGTATCTGCTTTTGCTTTTTTAACCTTGCAAAGTTGTTTGGCCGAAATATATCCGACAGTGCCCATTTTTAACAGGATAAAACAAATTATCAACAGGCAGTGTTTCTCCCTCATGTTTACCCAAGTGAAAGTTTGCATTTTTGCGTTAGTGTGCATCAGATCAACACTGGGCACTGTCCTACTTTTTAGACTCATTTTGTTCTAAATCTTTTAAGAATTGGGTCTGAGTTTTAAAAATATTTTATTTCTTGCAGAGTTTAATGGTGTCTTACTGATACAATTAATTAAGTTGATATTTGCATTGTAAAGAAATGCGCCAATATTTTTATTTCCTTAAACTCAGATCAAAAGTCAAAACGGAGAGAATTCCAAAAGCAGACTGGTTCAGTGAATTACCAGGTTGAATTGTTTGGGTACTGACAACAATTATTTATATAGTAGATTAAAATGAATTATTGTAAAAGCCTGGTCCTTTTTCAGGTAATAAGTATTCATATTGTAATAATCCAGTGATTTACTATTAATGATTTTATAGTGTTGTCAAGTCTCCTCTGAGGTATTGTTCACTCATATGAATATGGGTAAGGTTCAGCCATAAGCAGAGGTCTGCAAGGGAAGAGCCATATTTAAAAATTTTTTAGCAGGTAGAATAGTATAATGTTACTAGCTCTTTATCTGTGTGTTTTATTGTGGAAAGAATTTTGGAGTCAAGTATACCTGGGTTTAAACCCTGGCTTCACTGCTTATTGGCTCTATGATCTTGAGTCACACAGAGAGGTAATGTCTTTGAGCTTCAGTGCCTACAAATAAAAATGGGTTAATGAAATTTATTTTCAGGCTATTTTAGGATATTTAGATGGAATCATGCATTAAAATGCCTGCACAGTGCTTAGCACAAAGCAGCAGTAATGTTAATTTCAGCTGTTCTTCCAGCTGGATTAAATTGATTTATTTTCCCTTTTCTCCTCTTTGACATGATACCTCATTCCTTGCTGTTTCTTAGTTAATTGGCATATTATGTGATTTTACTTGTCTGTACTGGGCAAGGCAGACCTTCAAATGTCATCCACGACAATACGTCCAAGGGAAACTGCCCACTGAGGGTCCCTGCTGGCTAGACAGGCATGGTTTTGGTGCCACATCATTCCCATCCCACCCCATCCATAACCAACTGGGCCGCAGTTGGGTATCTGATCCCAGGTAAACAAAGCCACAGGCTGGCCAGTGCCACCTGGTCTTAAAAGTCAGGTTAGGCCAAAACAGTGATGTCTGATTTGATTAGTGTGAATTGGTGAATGCTGCGGCAGCAGCTGAAAGGGTGTCATGAGTGAGCATCAGAGCCATGCAGTCTGAGACCTTGAGAGAGACGAGGCTATGATTAGCAGAGGAAGCTGGCCAGAGGGAACAAGTGGAGGGAGATGCCGTGCTTCAGCTCCTCCATCAGCCTCCTTCTACGTCAGGGTCCATGTCCCTCATTCTTTTGATAAGCTCCACTTTTCCTGGGTCACTTAGAGCATGCTTCTGTTCCTTGAAACCAAAATAGCCTGACCAGAAAACTGTCTCTGGTAGGCATACAGAAAACACAGTCTTCCAGTGAAAACTGTGACTTACTCATGCCAAAGTCTCATGGAAGGAATACTTTCAGAATCACTGGCTTTGGAAGGATAATCATGAACACTATAGCAGGAAAAATGTGATGTTATTGAAAGGTTAGGCTTAAAACTCTGATATTAATAGCATCAGATATAATTTTGGGATGGAGAATAGGGGGTTGCAGGCCCAACAACACCCCACTGATTCCTGATCAATGATCTTTAGTAAATCATTTCTCTACTTGCCTGCCTGCGTAGTCCCAGGAAGAGAGCATTAGGGACCTGGGCTGAAAGATGGTGCCTGTATGAAAGCATAATCATTTTACATGGCAGCAAGTCTCATATATTAATTTGCTATCAAAGTCTGAGGCCAGCCCCAAGGTTAGGGAGAAAACAAAAATGATAGCACCCAACAGAACAAAAGTACGTTTCCCACATGTGTTTGCTAACAGCCCCTGTGTGTTAGACTTGATGAAATGCATTCACAGGCCCCTGCCAAACAATAAACAGCTGTGAGTTCCCATCCTGTGTAGTCCATAAGCCACCAGAGCAATTTAGCTGATGGTGCTGAGTATCAGTTTATACCGAGACAGAGTGTGGGCTGTCTCCTCTCATGGGCATTTTGCCTTTTAGACAGCTTATGGGAGCACATGCGGGTGGGTGTATACAGCATTTTAGGAGAACTAAGTGGGTGGCTCAATATTAACACATTCCTGAGTCCACTCAGAATTCTAAGGGCTTTGAACTATTTTTCCTGATTTATTTTACTCCTTGAGCCTTAGCTAGATATGTTTATTTACAAATATTTGCTTAGCACCTCCTATGGAAAATCCAGTAGAGAATTTCCACTTACTGTCTGCGACATTTCCCTTCACTTTGCAGTTCTTCCACTATGAACTCCAGAAAGCCAGAGAATTGTCGAATCCACTTGTGAATCCCCAGCAGTTTTGGGTAGTGGGGGGGTAGTGACTGGCTCATAAAAGGAACTCAGTTGTGTTAGTGTTAGTAACTTTGTGATGTGTTGATCTCCAAAAGGGATTTGACCCTTTAAAGTTAGTTTTGCATAATTTTTTACACAATTGAAGCAGGGAGCATTTAGAAAGTGAATGGACTTAGAATCTGAGTTCATAGGCTGGCTCTGTATTTTATTAGCTGGATCTCAAGAAGGAAACCCGACCTCTGAGTCTCAGTTCTAACCTGTACAATGGGAACAATGTAACTACCCTAAAAGTTTTTCCTGAGGATTCAAAGGTGGAGTGAGTGTGAGGCGCCTGGCAGAGTGGTATGCACAGTCATCCTGAGTTAAATGATTGAGGGTGAGGGCTTTTGAATCAAGCCTTGGCTCTAGTCTCTGTTCTGCCATTGTCTTGCTGTGTGATACATGTAAATCACACAGCACCCTGCCTCATACACAGTGAGTGCTTGAGAAATCATCGTCATCAACAATAAAAGGCAATTCTTATTATGGTTGTTATTAACATTAACTTACTTCTGTAAAGGATATACAATGCAAAGAAAACTCAAACTCATTTAGAAAGAAGAAATAAATTTGAGAGGAACTTAGGGTGCTTTATAATTGAGCACTAAATTTAGTTGTGGGTTTCCTGGCAACCAAGACAATAAAAATAAGCACAACAGTTTATATAATTATTATATCAGTTGTCATCTAGGGCTGTGCTGTCCAATATGGTAACCATAGCTACACATGGGCTATGACTGAGCTTCTGAAATGTGACTCATCTGAATTGAGGTGTGCTATTAAAGTGAAATACATTGGATTTTGAAGATATAGTGTGAAAAAGTAATATATCTCATTAATAAAGCTTTACATTGCTGAAATTATGGTATTTTGGTTATCTGGATTAAATAAAATATATTATTAAAATTCCACCTGCTTCTTTTTACCTTTTTAGTATGGCTACTAGAAAATTAAAAATTTCAGATATGGCTCACATTTGTGACTTGCCTTATATCTTTATTGGGCAATTCTGGACTTTTTTTACTCTCACTACTTTAAATGTAACTTATTAATATTTTTGTATCAACATAAAAGATTATAATGATATAAAATGCCATTATATAATTATAATTATATATATAATTATAATATATATCAACATATTATAAATATATAACATAGTAATCTAAATATAAAATGTTATGCATTAATAGATTATTATATACTTTATATTATTTATAAAGGAGGCTTTTGATAACCAAATGGATATCTTCACCTACAGTTTTAGAGAAAATATAAGTATCTTGATAAGAGGGAGCTGTAATGATAATTGTAATAGCTACTATTTATTGAATTCTTGCTTATTATGTACTAGGCAGAGGTCTAATTTCTTTAAATATACGAATTGTTCAAAAATTCACTCAAGTGATATGATTGTTCTCACATTAAACCAGAAACCCTCAGTAACTGGTATAGGTATAAAAATATCTGCCATCTCTTTGTTCTTCCTCTTTGGTATCCTTCACAGAGTTCAGACAGGTCCTGGACGGCAAATGGTGCTCGATAAATAGGTTATAAATAAATAAATGGTGCCTCTCCTCTCCCTGTGTCATTTCGCTTATCTGTAAGATATAGTTCTCCTAAATCTAAGTAAGAGCAGGGTATTTCAAAGTCTAAGATATTTGGGAATAAGTTGTCAGCCAAAACTGTGTCATGGTTTGAAGTGTGCAGGAAGAATGGGTACCGAACTGAAGGAGCCTGCCGACAGAGTTCCTCAGGCTTAGCTGTGCGCTGCCTGAGCCTCACTGTGTCAAGGTAAACGGAATTACAGTAACTAAAGAATTAGCTACTTCCTGCGCGTGAGAAACACCTCTAAACTTTTTGAAATGCTCGTGTATTTTGAAGAAATGTATTTCAGCTTGTTTTGAGCCTGAGCACATTAAAAATACTAATATTTCAAAGAATATATATATATATATATATATATTTTTACAAGAGGTAAAGGTGTAAAAGAGAGCAAATGAACCTGAACTCCTATTCCTCACTAAGGCCAGGAGAAAGGAACTGGAATTTAGGAAGAAAAGTTTTGAAATCTAACAGCAACTCAAAAATATAAAGATGTGTCCAGCCCTATGTGTGAACTTCAAGGAGGGCCAAGAAAATACTGCCTCTCTTTTAGATTTCACAAGCTGCAGAGAAAGGGAAACTTAGAAATCATTTGAAAGACTTACAGAGATCATGACGACAGGTTTGGAAAATAGGTCTAGTGAGCAAAGCATTGTGTTATTTTTCCTGAGGAAAAGAGAGGAAGTTAGAAGAAATTGAGAAGTCGTGTACATCATTGTATAGGTGCCCATGCACGGTAGGGTTCCATCTGCACTGATGCTGGGCAGAATGAATGGTCTTAAGGTGGTCTGTACGTGTGGATTTCAGTTTAAAGCTGAAAGAATTTCTTCAGTTTGAGCTGTAAACCTGTGGTCTAGCCAGCAAGGGAAGGTGAAGAATCTTTCTGGAAGTCCTTCACTAAGCTGGTCTCTTAGCTCCCTGTGACAGTGTGGAATCTGGGTTCACTCCTTGTGCAGCAGCCAGAGGCAACACAGTTGAGGTCCCTAAAAACAGCCACCTGCACCAGATATTTGGACAGCAGCTTCCTTGAACTAGGACACTTCGTCCACAGCTTCATCATTCTCAGAACACTCACTAAGAAAATGAGATAGAGACAGTCAGAGAGTGGCTCTTGGTTGCCGAAGTGAGTCTCAGATCACAAAGAAAAGCCCTCACATCAAATCCAAGGCTTTTCCTCAAGACCATGAGACAATTTGCAGGAATACATTTTGAACATCAAGCTGTTTGAATTGCAGCATTTATAGTCTAATTCAAAACTCCTTGTACTTAACTGGTATAAAATTACCTGTGATGTAGCACTTTGTTTTACATGTCCACGAGGCCACCTGTCAGCAGCTGATGGAGGCGGAAGAATGTACTGTTGGGTCATGGGGGCTGCGAGGGCTGCGCCCCGGGAGACAGGGCCATCCATATCCTAATGCCAATCAGAATGAGAATTCTTCTGAGCACATGGTGGCAGGATTCTGTAGCTCAGAAGCCACATGGTTGATCCATTTCAAAAAACTACCATATCTTATTTCAATCCAAATATCACAGTAAAATTACTGTTGCTCAGAATTTTAAAACTACAAGGAGTTGAAGCATTTACCACCTGGACATCGTGTTGTTTTTATAGCTATATATGTATATGGAAGCTTGGTAGAATTTTTTTTATAATAGCTGTACATATGGAAACTTGGTAGAATTTAGAAATCCACTTCCAGCAGACGTAAAGAACTGCTACAAACACTTCTATAACCATGATTCACTTTGATTCTTGAATGTAGAAGTGGCTCTTAGGCACTTCAAACAGAAATAAAGTTGACTTCTAAAAAACTCATGTTAAGGAAAGAACATGTCAACATCAGAGCATAGGACAAATAATTTAAGATAAGCATTAGAGATCTGGCTTTATTGTGATTGTATTCATTGAAATGGAAATGTTTTGAGGAGAATAATAACATTTCTAAAATCCTTCCGGCCCCTCCCTGCCTTGTTCCCCTGGATAGTCTGGGGGCACTGGGGTTTTGAGGTGATTTTGTTTGTTTGTTTGTTTGTTAGAAATTAGCTCAGAACACGCAAGGCTAGTTACGACTCGTCTTGATGAGAAAATAGATAACCTACTGTCCTTCACCTTTGGAGCCTCCAGCTTGTAACTTGTCACACTGGTGTTGATTGCTGGGTCATTCTCTTCTCTGAGCTGCCTGGGAGCTAACAGCTGTGCAGGTGTGGTGACTCCTCAAGTTTAAACCTGTGCTTGATCACATGACTGTTGATTGAGTCTTTTTCCTGTGCGAGTTGCTGTCTAGAATGCAAAACAATGTAAATCTTTGCGGCCATCCAGCTTGAGGACAAATGTCGCACAGAGACAATCAGGTCTAAAGAGAAGGCTTAGCTCCAGGAAGCCGTGAGCAGGCTGTGCCTAGCGGGGGCAGGGTGAGCCAGGCCACCCAGAGAGGCTGACGCTCTGTCTCAGAGGAGGTGGGGTTCGGGCTGGGTCCAGAAGGATGGGCAGACAGCAGAGCAGACACAGCCTCAAGTTGCTACTTAGCTGTTACCCACTTTTGTCTGATCTCCTAACCAGATTGCACTCTCCCAGGGAAGAATGACCCTTCCCTCCCAACCAGCACTGAGCTATGCACACAGTAGGTGAATAATAATCTCTCCTGGACTGAGGTTGTCCTGAAAGTGCTCAAAATAAAGGGAGGAGGTTACTTTACAATGATTGCAACGGCTAATGTTGATAATGAGACATCTTTAAAAAATCTCTATTATTCTTCTGTAAACATTTCAATGCCTATTATCATGATAAAGCTAGAGATTTCTAATGCTTATCTTAAATTGCTGTTTGTTTTATGCTCTGATGTTGACAATATTCTTTCTTAAACTCACCATGAGTATTATTTTAAAACCAACTTTTATCTCCATTAAAATTAGAGTGCAGAAGAGCCTCTTCTTGGAAAGGGGAGGCTGATTTGCAAGCCACGTCCTAAAGTTACTGGCTAAGGAGGCTTTAAAAAAAAAAACTTGTAATAATTAGGAGATGAGATCATTGAATTTGGAAGCCTGAGAGCAGTGGACTCTGGACACCAGCTGTAAGGAGCGCCCTTGGGGCGTGTGTGGTGTCCATTCCCGACCCGCCTCTCTTGCAGGACACAGACTAGAAGACAAAGATGGGGACCAAAGCTGCCTGGCAGCCTATAGCTGGAGGACAAGTGCTATCTGCACCCTCATGCATTAGTCTGATTTTTCACTTTGTCCAGCTACTTTTATTTCATATTGATAAGCACCTTGGTTTCCCAAGGGAAAACGGGGGCAAACCAAGAGCCCAAATAAGGTAAGCAGCTCACTCTCCCACAGCTGCCCTCGTGTGGCCCAGGTGTTCGGCCAGTTTGGAAACATGCCATGATGCCGACCAAACAATGACAGAAGCGTCGGGACCTGGCAGGCCACAGGGGACATGAAGAGGTTTGGCCTGAAATACTCTAATGTGTCCAGGCCTCCCCAGCACCCAGCCAAACGGGACCTAGAAACGCGCTGCCTAGGGATCTGGTCAGCACGAATCACACTAAAGACTGCCAGCTGACAGGGAGTTTGACAGCGTCCAGCCTTAAGTGCTCAGTTTTCAGATGTGAACAGGCTAAAACTCTCTCCTGACATGGCATGGGCTTCAGGCCCAGACAGACAGTGTCTGGCCACTCTGTGCTGCTGCTAGGGAACCAAGGTGACTCCAAAATGCATTTTAATCTGTTCTTTCGTTGTGATAGTTTGTATTGTATTAAGAATCTAAAATTAAGACTCTGAACTGACAAGAGTAACTTCAGGGCCATCCAGGAGCCACTGGGGTTTGCACACAAAGTACAGACTGACAATTGAAATGCTTCACTTTGTAATCCCCACCCATTGTGCAATATGACCATGTCATCTGAACTGTCTGTCCCCGAGCCCTGCACACACCTTTGCTTTCTGTCCTTCCCTCTCCCTCAGTGCCCTCCCACCCTTTTAACCTCTGATATCCCTTTGGTCTCTCAAATGCCACCTCCTGCTGAAGCTGTTACTTGTCAGCCTCCTCCCAGAAAGGCCCACATGTATTGCTTTCTGACAGTCATGTTTAGTAAAATGGACAATTAACAGTCTAACTGTGCAGTCAGCTGGTCAGTATAATGTCTTAAAGGCACTTTGCTGCACCAGGTGCAGAATTTTAACAAAGATGCCAAGAAAGCCGAAGCTCTCACATGACAATGGGCTCTGGCTCGCTCACTGATTTATATGACTTCTCATATAAATCCATTATTATGTAATATTTATGCAGTGGGCTTATGTCATATTTATATGTAAATATTTACTTTAATATAGAGATAGATTGATATATATATAATAAATACATTGTATATTTTATATTATTTATAATACTTACACTACTTATATTTATTTATAATTTGCTTAATAGAATTTATTTGGAATTTATTTAAAACATAGACAGCAGGGTCCTACCCCAGGGGTTCTGATTTACTTATTCTTGGATGGAGCCTAGAGCTTTTGTATTTCCACATAGAGCTTCCAATGCTGGTGGTTAAAGAAATTGCTCAGAGAAATACAAACCTAGAATGTGCCAGCCTGCTCCTCCTTCCCCTTCTCCCTCCTGCTCCTCTCTTTTTTGCCCTCTCGCAGTGCTGGACTCAATGAGATCCCTGTGTGGAGGTTAATTTTATGTGTCAACTTGGCTGGGTTGCACTGCCCAGCTATGCAGTCATACGTTATTCTGAATGTTTCTGTGAGGGAGTTCTGGGATGAGATTAACATTAAAGTTGGTGGACTTTGAGTGAAAGATTGCCCTTCATAATGTGGGTGGGCCTTGTCTAATCAGTTGACTGCCCACACAGAACAAAAGCCTGACCTCTGTGGAGTAAGAGAGAGTCCTGCCAGCAGACAGACTTCGGGTTTCATCGGCAACAGCAGCTCTTTCCTGGGCTCCAGCCTGCCAGCCCACACTGCATTTCTTGGACTTGTCAGCCTCTATAATCTTGTGAGCCAATTCCTTTAAACCTCTCTCTCTCTCTTACTCACTTCCTATTGGTTCTGTTGCTCTAGAGAACCCTGACTAATACATCCCATGAGAATTTGAACTCATTTCCTTCTCACTGAAAAACACCTGCAGTCAGTCTCCCAGGGTGCAGAACAAGGCCCAGCCCCATTCAAACACCCCAGGAGCCCTTGAAAATGCAGGTTCCACTAGGGAAACAGATGTAATTAGTTAAGACACGGTCATACCCAAAGAGGGTAGGCCGTTTATCCAATGTAACTGGTGTCCTTTTAAGAAGAGGAGAGTCACAGAAGCAGACAAAAGACAGCCATGTGATGACACAGCAGAGATTGGAGCCCTTTTGCTATAGGCTGAGGAATTCCAAGGATTGCTGAGCACCAGAACCAGGAGAGAGGTATGGGACAGATCCTCCCTCTGAGCCCCCAAGAAGGGACCCATCCAGCTGACACCTTGATTTTGGATGCCTGACCATCAGAACTGTGAGAGAATAAATTTCTGTTGTCTTAAACTACCAGTTTGTGGTACTTTTCTAGGTGGCCCTGGAAAACTCATATACTTACCCACTAGCAACAACAAGAAAATTGTTAAACATATATCAAACAACTGCAGACATTGGACAACTCCAGCACAGGTCTATAATCCATGGGGAAGGCAAATAAATGGGATGAGGCAGCAGCCACATGAATAACCAATTCAGTCAACCCCCTCCCCTCTGGAAACCACCATGTTCTTCATTTATGAGTCTGTTTCTCGGTTATGTAGTTGTTGTTTGTTCATTTGTTTTGTTTTCTAGATTTTTTATATAAGTAAAATCATATGGTATTTTTCTTTCTCTGACTTATTTCACTGAGCCTAATACCTTCTAGGTCCATTCCTCTTGCTGCAAATGGCAAGATTTCATTCATTTTTATGGCTGAGTAATATTCCATTGTGTATATATACCACCTTTTCTTTATTCATCTGTCGATGAACACTTATTTGACTTCTGTATCTTGGCAATTGTAAATAATGTTACATGGAGGTGCCTATCTCTTTTCAAATTAGTCTTTTCATTTCCCTTGGGTAAACACCCAGAAGAATTACTGGATTGTATGGTACTTCTATTTTTAATTTTTTTCCATAGAGACTGCACCAGTTAATATTCCCACCAACAGTGCACAGGGATTTCCTTTTCTCTACATTCTTGCTAACACTTGTTATATTCTTATCTTTTTGGTAATAGTCATCATGTGACAGGTGTGAGGTGATATTTCACTGTGGTTTTGATTTACATTTCCTTGATAATTAGTGATGTTGAACATCTTTTCATGTGCCTGTTGGCTATCTCTATATCTTCTTTGGAAAAATGTCTATTCAGGTCCTCTGCATATTTTTTAATCAGATTGTTTTTTAGGTGTTGAGTTGTATGAGTTCTTTATATATTTTGAATACTAACCCATTACTGGCCATATCATTTGCAAATATATTCTCCCA
This sequence comes from Manis javanica, assembly GCF_040802235.1. Lineage (NCBI taxonomy): Eukaryota > Metazoa > Chordata > Mammalia > Pholidota > Manidae > Manis > Manis javanica. The sequence goes on from NC_133168.1 coordinate 74,289,334, forward strand.
TTTAGTAGGCTGCCTTTTCATTTCGTTGATAGCTTCCTTTACTGTGTAGATGTTTTCAGTTCAATGTAGTCCAACTTGTTTTTGTTTTTGTTTCCTTACCTGGGGAGACATACCCAGAAAAAAATGTTCAAGAGTTTACTATATTTTCTTCTAGGAGTTTTATAATTTCAGGACTTATATGTAGGTCTTTAATCCATTTTGAGTTTCTTTTTGTGTATGGTGTAAGACAGTGGTCCTGTTTCATTCTTTTGCATGTGGCTGTCCAGTTTTCCCAGCACCATTTCTTGAAGACATTGTGCTTTCCCCACTGTGTATTCTTGCCTCCTTTGTTGTAGATTAATTGACCATGTAAGCATGGGTTTATTTCTGGCTCTCCGTTCTGCTCCATTGATCGATTTGTGTATTTTTGTGACATACCATACTATTTTGGCTACTATAGCTTTATGGTATAGTTTGAAATTAGGGAGCACAATACCTCCAACTATGTTCTTTCTCAAGAATGCTTTGGCTTTTTTGGGTCTTTTGTGTTTCCACACAAAATTTAGGATTTTTTCATTCTAGTTCTGTGAAAAATGCCCTTGGTATTTTGATATGGGACTGCATTGACTCCATAGATTGCTTTGGGTAGTATGGTCATGTTAGCAATACTAGTTCTTCCAATCCATGAGCATGGTGTATCTTCCCTTTATTTGTGTCATATTATTTTCTTTCATTAATGTCTCAAATAGATTTCAAAACACAAGTCTTTCTTTCACTTGGGTTAAATTTATTCCTAGGTATTTTATTCTTTTTGATGCAGCTGTAAATGAGATTGTTTTCTTAACTTCTCTTTCAGCTAGATATTAATATATAGAAATGCAACAGATTTCTGTGTATTGATTTTGTATTCTGCAACTTTACTGGACTTCACCATATCTTTTTAAGGGACACAATTCAACCCACAATACCAGGATCACCACATACTCACATACTTGCTAATTGTATCTGCCAGGGGGGCTAGTTATCTTTGCTTGAAAGTAACATCCCTATCTTTTCTCTTGGTCATTTTCTTTAAGTTTGTTATAGACTTCCAAAGCAGAGTTTGAAATTCAAAGTGTGGTCCACTCTCAGGCAGCGTCCACAGTATTTGGGAGCTTGTTAGAAATGCAGATTCTCAGGTTCCAGCCTGAATCTACTGATTTGGGGATCTGCAGCTTGACCAGGTCTTCAAGTGATGGATTATACACTTGAAATTTTGAAAAGCAGTAGTCTAAATAAAAAAGTTTCACCTTCCTTTTATACTGGTGGATAATCCTGGTCACTATGAACACATAATGTTGTTTCTTTAGGAAAATAAAACAGTAAATTTCTTTTCTTATTACTAATTATATTTTGAAATATATTTGAAGGAAAAATATTCTGAAATTATGATTTCAAATTCCTTGATTAGCTTAATCGAAACTTCTCTAATCATATCTGAATCATCAAGTAAACCAGTGTAAGGAAAATCTTCCAATGGAATTATCTCCAGCTGATACTACCCAGGTCTGGAGGGAGTGGGGGCAAGAGGAAGATGACTGTGGGAAAAATTTTTTAAAGATTTTTTTGTTGCTTTCTGGGGGAGAACCACAAAATAGCTGTTTTCAAATGCAACCATTTATTTCATGTAGTCCTAGATAAAACTTTTGGTAGATGTATTAGGGAGGCATGCTTGGAACTATTATAAACATTGATTTCCTAAGAATAAGAGTTGTCAAAGTGCAGAATAGAGTGCCTTATGAAACTGGGAAATTCAAGCCTTTGACGCTTTTGTGATTGATGGAGAGAAAAATCTTGCTCTGAGAAAAAAGTTCGATTAGGTGACTTTGAAAGATGTTTCCAACTCAAGGGTTTTATGTTGTTGCATAACTACTTTGAAAATGTACACTTCAGAAGGATGGGTCTTTGACTTCTGAGAACTTACTTCTGGCCTTTGGTTATGAGTCAATTGGCTGAAAATATTTCAGATGTGCATCAGTGTCGTCTCTCAAAAAAAAATCAGCATTTCAAACTCTATTTCAATATTTATCTGTGATTACTGTTCTCTTATTTTAACCAGAATAATGTGAGTCTTTCATTTGTTGGTGTGTAAGTGTATTTATGTGAACAGCCAAAAGGGCCATTAAGATTCTCCACTGTCGATATAAGAATTTGAGTTATCTGTTCTTTCTAACATTTTTTGGTGACATAAAGCTTCACATAATATGAGAATGTCTTTAACCCCTCATACTGAATGTCTATTTTTTATTTAGTTTTTCTTCCTTACTTGTTTCTACCTTGGTTATCTTGGACTCTTTAGAATGTCTGTTACACTTAAAAAAATGTGCCTTATGAATCTGCTTAGAGTCTATTGTACTACAGTGACGGGCTTATTTCCCCAGTTAGATCCATCCATTTATCCATCCATCCACATATTCATCTGTCCACCCAGTTCATATTTTTCAACAGACATTTTACTGAACATGTACTATGTGCAGTGTTATTCCAGGTGCTGAAGATATAGTGATAGCAAGAACTATTGCTTGGTCTTGAGAAGGTCACAGGAGAAGAAATACACATGTAATCAACCAAATATATAGATGCAGATAGGTAGGGAGATAGTGCTACAGGAAGGATTTGCCCAAGATTTTATGGGGACCTTAGGGAAGTATCTTACTGTCAGGTTAGGGCAGGCTGGTGGTGGAGCTCAGACAAGTCTCCCCCAAGTGGGGGTCCCTTGAACTGCACTGGGAAGGAGTGACTTTACCCCCTGGAAGTACATGCAGAGCAGAAGCTTCTGGCAGAGGGCAGAGGAGCTCCTTGCTGGCTCAGTCATGGATTCTCTTTGCTCGGTTCCAGGTCCTGTGCAAAATGTGTGCTGATCGATTGGAAGGGATCTGAAAATCACTTAGAAACTGCAGCTTTTGGTTTTGCAGTTCTCTAAAACTCACACCTGGACACCTAATAGAGCAATGAAAGGATGACAATCGGCCAGTCTGTAGATGTTTTGGTGCAGAAATATTTGAATTTTTTGTCTAGCAAGAAGAGTGTACTCCCTCAGGGGGTCTCATTTTTTAAAGCTGCCCTCACATTGGCAGGATCGTGAAGAGGCAAAATGAGAAGTCAGAGCAGGGATGAAGCAATGTGGGCTTGCCTGAATCTTACCGCCCGACCTCCAGAAGGAAATGCTGTGGGGTGTGCTTTGATCTGTGGATTTCTGCTAGCACATTTCCCACCCTCTCTATTCTAACTTCTATGTTGGAGGCCACTGCCTTCCCTCTATTAGTTTCATTCACATTTTTCTAACCATTAAAAATAGAGTAACTTTTTATCCATCATTTAATGATTTGGAGTCCTGGGGTCTCATTATTAGGACCTTTGTTTTTGTTTGTATAAAAGAATGTCTGAAATGAGGAGTAATTTGTGTCCTAGTGGAGAATTACCGTTTGTAGGTATCCAGTATTTTTTGTGTTTTACTAGTAGGTAGAAATTGATGTTACTGTATCATTATGGAAAAAATAAACCGATGGGTATAAGTTCGGTTCAGCTTCTCCTCACCAGAGTGAGGCTTTTATTGCTCTTTCACTGAGTCTGCCTTTCTGTGTGTATGCTGGAGTGCAAATGAATCAGCCCCTCTGGTCATGAGCAGATTGGGATGTTTGTACTCTTCTCTTTCTGCCTCTGCTGAGCTGGGCGGAACTGCCTGGGAGCTGCTGGAGAGGAGAGAGCAGAGTTGGTGAAGTCTTTGAGCATTGACACAGGAATCCGGGTGGAAAGCTCACTAAGGGGGTGGGGTGGGCATGACTTATTCTAAGTAAAATGCAGCACTGTGCTCAGAATGATTTAAAAAACTAGTCTTAGGAGTTTTTTGTTTTTGTTTTTATAACAAAGGCATAACCCTATTTACAGCACAGCTTGGCACAAAAATTCTTTTTCAAAAAAACCCACACTGATTTTTTGCTAATATACTAGTCTTGGTAAGATGCTAAGGTACTACAGGTATCTGTGTAAAAGGGTATCACTGTAGTACCTTACATATATATAAAACATACTATAGATATTGTATTATGTATTGTATAGCATACTATTTATGTACATATATATGGGGGTATATATATATATGTATATATATGTTTGAGATTTCATAGTAGTGGTGGCATGTATCACAATTGGGCCTGAAAAAGTGGTAAGCAAACTTAAGAATGTTACATAGCTCACTCTAAACTGGATCTTCAGTAAAACTTTAATCTTGCTTTTGTAACTCGTTTTAAAGTAAAGACATGCAAGAAGGGCTATGTAGATTCAGTCTTGAGGACAGAGTGAAAGGCAATCCTCTGAAGATTTGGGTTGTCATTGTTTTTAAAACCATGATTAAGAGCAATGAAATCAGTCATGCTAAGCCGTCATGAATCGAGAGACAAAAATGTAACTATAATAGTTCATCAATGTTAACATTAAAAACACCTACATACTGAATGTACTGAAGTCCTGTGATGCACTGGGTGCTGTGCCAGGCACCAGAAATGCGCAGATGGAACCTACTTCCCTTTGTTATGGGACCGCTTGCTGGGTGGTTGGGAGTCCCAGTGGTGGATGACAGAAGGCGCCTGTCCTGCAGGAGCGGACGCTCTAGCAGAGTAGGTGGAAAAGGAATCTGGGGACTGGAGCGGCTTGGGGCTGGAGGCCTGAGCCTGGGCAACAACCCCTGCATTTAAATTGAAAATTTAGTACCAGTTAAGTTAGGTTTCTACACACGTTTCATTACATGATTAGTTGAATGTAAATTTGTTTGGTTCCTGCTGAGACAGTCCCCTGATGCTGGCTTACATTTGCCCAGTGTTTTTGTGGCTTGGTGCACTTGTGTGCATGTCAACTGCTTTAACTTCAGTTAGCTGGAATACCAACATCAAAGAATATGATATAGTGCTGTTTAGAGAAGAGGGATTTGATTATATAACATTTAAAACTTTGAATATGCCTTCCAAAGAAGGGTTCTGGCTTGGAAAAGTAAAGGAAAATTAAGACTAGAACTAGAATTACAGAGAGCTGGGAAATATTTTGCTGAGCTTTCTTCATATGACTTTATATATATATATATACACACATTTGTAAGACAAAAAGCTGCTTATCCCTTTTGAACAAGTATTTTAAGATTATCATTTAAATGGATGCCGATTCTTAGCCTGCTAGAAAACTTGCATCTCTTTCCTGCTCTAGAGTGAGAGCGCTTCCCCAGGTCTGCAAGGACCTCCTGAGGTCCTCCTCTGCAAGGACACCCACATAGCTTAGACCCGAGGGGCCTGGCCAGGTGGAATGCAAGGTGTGATGGAGCAGGAACTCCTTTTGCACATTCCTTGGAGCAGGACCAACTAAGAAGCATTTGAAGAACTCAGACTTTTTAAGTACTTCATTTGGACAGCAGTAAGATGTCAGTAAAATGAATTAGGTAAGACAGTGACATGTTTGGATGGAGATTCTGAAAGATTTCATGACTACAGGGTGAGAAGAGATTGGGCTGGTAGTGAGCACACGGGCAGAGGCAGGGTGACTAGCAGCAGCTGGTGCAGTGAGCTGGGTGAGCTATGACGGTGGTCTGTACTAGACAGGATGGAGGTGAGCGAAAGGATTCCAGTGCGGTGATAGAATTAGAAAGGATTAAGGAACCTTTATCAGGGGGCTGAGGGAATGGTTGTTCAGTTCTGAGTGGGTAAAGGGCACGGCAGTTCACCAAGTCAGAGAACATAGGCGAGGAGCAGGTTTTTAGGTTGGTGGGTAAGAGGGGAATAAATTCAGATCTTGACACTTGGAATGCTGAATTGCTGAAATGAAGTGGTACCAAATAGAACACAAATAACGAAGTGTTGATGCGTAACCCAAAAGTAACTTGAGTAAAGAAAAAAATTCACTGCATTTAAAAAGAATATTTAGTACTAGTTAACTGAGGTTTCCACATGAGCTGCCTTATATGATTAGTTAGAGGTAAATTTGGTTCATGCTAAAATAGTACTCAAGCAGAAATTAAAACAACAAATTATACATCTTACAAATGCTGGTCTATATATCAAATATAACAGATTTACAAGCATGGAGACCTGAGGAGAGGCCCCAGGCTTAGACAATCCTCAGGTATCATTGGTGAACCATGACTTACACAAAATATTAAAAATACTTAAACATGAATTAGTGAGGAGAAAATTAAGTGAAGAAAATTTTCTTTTGAAATACTTGTATGACCATATCATTTAACTTTATCCTGATCAGTCTAGGTAAAATAGCATTCTGCTCTCAAACCCCCTGACTTTTCTCCATAGCAGTGATGGACTACTGGCTGGTGTGCTATATATTAACTTGTTTATTTGTTTTTCTTCTGTTTTCTCTCTCTTTCCCTTACTTAACTAAGATGTTAGCATTAGGAGAAAGGCTTGGTGTGTTTTGCTCACTGCTATATCACTCAGCATCTAGTAAGTTCCTGGCACATACATGTATTGAGTAAATATCTGTTGAATGTTGTTGAATGAATAAAATGTCAGTTCCGCAATTCCGCACTGTCAGGTCCTATACATCATACAGATTGTCATGATAAAAACAGACTGAAGCATTCTTAAAACTACGGACATTTATGTATTGTACTTGGGTGCAATGTAGCTAACTTCACAACTGACCTAAAAATAGAGTATTTAAAATCTTCTGGTTCACCTAGTTTTCTTACCAACATTTATTAAACATGTTTATTGTGGATATTCAAGCCCAGCTGAATGAGGTTTTAAAAACTAGCACGTTTGAATGAATAAAAATGTACTTAATTTTAAATGATGCTATTTTTTAATTAACTCCGGACTTCATCTCATGGGACATTTTTATAAATATTTATAACTTAAAACTGTGGAGCGTCAAGTCCTCCCTAAGAGTACATGCCGCAGTGGAATTCCAGCAGCATTTCTGTGACTCGGAAAGAATCTTTAGAACTTTTTTCCTTCTGTGTAGGAGCACTCTAGCCTGAGTTTCTGGAAGATGAAATAACCGTCCTTGCAATACGGAGGTTAGTTAGGTTAGATCAGTGTGTGCTTTTCTGCCCTGTTGATAGGAGGGCTACTTTAATGGCTAGCATTTCCGGAGACTGTGTGTGGCCCCCCAAAATCGAGTTTGACGTGTGCGCTGAAGACTGAGCATTGCCTCAGAATGCAGCCCAAGTGCCCAGGACGCACAGGTCCCCAAAAGGTCCACGCCCGCGTGTGCCTTACAGCGAACCCTACTTCTGGGCATGGCATCACCTCTGGCGGCGATCCACTTGCTAAAGTTCACAAAGCACTTACAAGTCGTGAACCGCCGCCGGACCGAGGCCGCGCAGCCTCTCCCGGGGCCCTTCGTGCACGCCCCCCGCCGACCTCCGGGCCGCGGGGCGGGCACAGCCCACCGCACACCCCCGCGAGCGAAACCGGCGGCAGCGGCGGCGGCCCCGGACCCCGGGGCGAACTGCCGCGACCCGGCGCGTCTCCCCCGCCGCCACCTGGGGCGCCTGCGCCGCCGGCCCGGGGCCGCTCCCTCGGACCCGTGCTCGCCGGCCTTCCCAGCCCGTCGGTGGCAGCCCCCTCCGCCGTCTCTGCCGCCGCCCGCGGAGGCTTGTCCCTCGCCGCCCGCCGTAGCCCGGCCCTGGCCGGTCGCCGTTCCCAAGATGGCCGCGGCGCGAGCCGCCCCTGCGGCGGGCTAGGGGCGGAGGCGGGGCTGAGCCGCTCCCGCACCCCGGGGCTCCGGGCCCCGGCTCCAGGCTGCGGCGACCGTCCGACGCGGCCATGCTGGGCCCTGCGCACGGATGAGGGAAGCCGCTCCCGCCGCCGCGCCGGTTCCTCCGCCCGCCTTGGCCGTCCCGCCCGCCGCCGCCATGGAGGGGCCGCCGCCGCCGGAACCTGAGCCCGACCCCGAGCGCCGCCGGGCGGCGAGGTGAGTGGCACGGCCGGCCCGGCGCGGAAGGCGGGTTTCGGTTGGGCCGACCTCGGTCGGAGGCGAGGGGCGTGGGGGCGCCGGCTGCCCGCCGGGCGGTGAGGCGGCATCCCGGCCCCGGGCTGGGCCGGAGGGGCGCGGTGCAGCCCCAGGGCCGAGGCGCGGCGGCCGGGGCTGCGGGGGGAGCCTTGCCCTCGCGCCCAGCTTGCTGGCCCGCGCTGCTGCTTCTGCCCCTCCGCGCCGGGGGCGCAGTGGGGCACGCGGGGTCCCCACTGCGGCGCGAGCTCTGAAACAGGGGCCGCACTTAAACTGCTCGCATCGTTACTAGAGGAGAATGCGATCTTCCCACCGCCCCTACCCCTGTAAAGAAGTAGGCGCTCGTGAAGCAGAGACGCGCTGGCAGATTGTCCCTCGTTCTTCTCCTGCCCTCCTTTGCTGCACCCCCCCTACCCGCCATCCCTGGGCCTGCTGTCCCTCCTCCGAGAAGCTACACTGTGTCTCTGCAAAGCGGCAGGTTGGTTTCTCTTTCCGATGGCCCTTAACCGGCTCACTGTAGTAGCGTTGTGCAGATTGTTGCGCACACGTGCACATAAAGTAAAGGACTGATTTGTCTAAAAGTTTGCTACCGCATGAAGCTCTTACGATGGAACTTTGGTACCCAACGCATTTGTTGCATTTTGTTACTTAGGGACCCAGTTAATTTGATGGCGTTTTCTTTGGGGGATCAACCCCCACCATAACTGGGAATTTTTTCCTTACATGCCTGTTTGTATGTTCAAATCTCCTCTTACCCCTGTCCTTTGCATCCGAAAGTAGACTTGCAAACTGCTGCCCCCTGTCCCTTATAATGAAAATTTGTGCACCGCTCCTCTTGAATCTGTCTTGCTTTGTGCTTCCAGGAATAAGGCAATTAAGTGTCCTCTTTATTTTTCCTGCTTAAATAAATTTCAGACAAATTCTATAGCTGCAGTTAGAACTGTACACAGGACCCATATTCTTGCTTGTCATGACCCAGTTGCTCCATACCTGTTTATTTTTATAAGCTCTGAAAAAAGTCTTCATTTTCCTTGATGTTGAGATACAGCCTCTCTAAATAATGGTACACGGTGTAAAGAGAATTCATTTTGTTCCTTTTGAATACATCTAACATTTTTAGAAGTTTTGTCTGAAAGTTTATAAATTTGTTAGTAGATTCAGTCTTTCAGCATTTTGACTCGTTATGCTTTTAAAATAGTAAACTGAATGAACGCTTACTAAATGCTTAGAATGTGCTGTTTACTTCTGTTAGCCCGTTTAGTCCTTAACAACAGCTCTGTGAGGTTGGTCCTATTATTCTGTCTCTTACAGATGGGGAAACTAAGGCACAGTGGTTAAGTATATTGTCCACGGTTTCACAGCAAGTAATGAACTCAGGTCTGCATGCCCTTAAACACATGAAGAGGGGGTGTGATTCCATTGTCTAAATGGGCAGATCAGAGATTATAATTCTGTATAACCACACTTTGGGATAAAATGGATTAGGTAAAAGTAAAAAAGGGCAGAGAGAAATGGAAATGTGCTGTAAAAACGACTCTACCTCCAATGATAAAAAGAAACATTGATTTTTCAGCCAGATTTCTGTGTCTTTGTCATAATAAAAATAGGTCAGGATAATGGGCTTCATCCAACTTTAAGTGAACAGAACAAGAAGAGCTTTGAAATATTTTTCTTAGCAACATTGCACTTAATTTTACAGTAAATCTGTAAAACAGATTATTTGACAAAGCTGTTGTTTTCTGTGTCATATGCCCTCATTGTCACCACCACCTGCCTCTTCGATATACAAAGCTGACCTCTGACAAACTTACTGTAGATCATTAGCAAAAGATGCTTCAGGGGTTCTACAGTTGTTTATTTAAATTTCTTTTGTTTATATTTTTAACTTTTTAAAGAAGCTCAACATGCACATTCAGCGTGTGCTAGATACCACATTCTAACACATTGGAGATTGGTAGTGTGATTTGCGCTACCAGGTTAACTGGTTTGGGGACAGACTGGAACAGCTCTCCCTGCCATCTTTGCTCGTGCACTTTCTGTCAATGTGTCATTGATTAGCAAGGCTGTTCTAAGGCACAGGTCCTCTGTGGAGTGCAAGCCCACACATGTTTGCCAGTGCAGTACCGTGGCAGGTGCCAGCCCGGCCCATCTGCTGGGTGCATGCTGCTGCGACAGTTACGCAATGAGCAAGAAACACAAAACAGGCTGAGAGGTGATAGTACTCCATTATGGTTTTACTGCTAATTGTCAGTTGTGGATACTGCTTGTCCTTATTTTTGATAAAGCATTCATGGTAGGGATATCAGTTGTTACTGTTAGTGATTAAGCTTAGAAATAAACATTCCTTGTAATTTCTTTTTCCAGCATCTTGGTGGGTTGTAGGATGATTCTGAGATTGTAATGAGCTTTTAAAACTAATTTGGAATAATTTACTTTTGTGATTTCTTGAATATGCACTTAAAAAAACACAGAACTTGGATATTAAGGCTGAAGTAAAACTGCTCCTATCTACTGTAACCTTTCCTTTAAAATAGTGATATTAAAACTAGCCTCATTACTCTCACTTATTGTCCATATGTTACATGAACCTAAAAGTAGCTTTCTTTTTAACCAATGACTTTAGCTACTATTCACTTTCTGTAATACTCACTTCCTTATAAATTCACTTGAAAAAATGGGTTTCACTACTGAAGAAGTACTTGGGTATCCTGTCACTCCCAGGTGAGTTGATCGTTCTGTCAACTTGCATGTCTCCTTTGAGTGGGACTTCATACTTTTTCATACTTTCTCAGTCTTGACATTGGATGTCACTGTTGTCCCTAGTGAAGTCCACCTTAGGGCACAGCTGCAGACTGCCAGACCAGCCTCAGTGGTGGGCGTGGCTTGAGGCCATAACAACAGTAGAACCCGTGGGTGGGGTGGGGGAGCTTTAGGCAGAGACGCAGTGACCTTGCAGCTGCAGTAACAAAGGGCTTCAACCATGGCAGAGACTATCCTGTGTTCTGAAATGGGGACAGCTAGTCTCTTAAGAAGGATTTTGTGGTTTCCTTTAATTGTCCTATTGTTAGAAGTTGCTTCTCCTTCCTTCACTTGTGTTCCCTTGGTGTCTTGTAAATCTTGTTCTGAGCTCCACCTGAAGTAGGGTGATAGGAGGTCTTCACTGCTTCCTGGATACATTTGCCTTAATAACTTCCTGTTACTTAATAATTCCTCATTCCTCCATGATTATCTTTTTACTCATAGCATTCTGTTGTCTCAGCCTTCTCATTTGACCAGGCAGGATGTATTCTTTTTAAAGCACTTTCATCTTGCTAGTCAGGCCGTTGGCAATAGTTTCTTTAAAGAGAAAATAGGAGGAAGTCAGAAAGGGAGTTTGGCGGATGGCTGCTGTGGATCTTGGTAGGCCAGCATTCCCCTGGCAGGAAAAGTAAGCAAGGTCTAGGCATTGCATGTCACCCCACTCAGCTTGGTCTACACCTGGTGGGTCAGTGTGCCCTCTTGGCTATGGAATGCCAAAGCGTAATTAAGAGATTGACAGGTGAGCATGGCATAAGCAAGAGAAATTAGCTGAATGATCTTAGTGACGAAGTTACCAGACCAGGGAGGCTGGCCAGCATCCCTATGAGGTGTACTGCCTGCTTCTAGCATGGAAGGCCTGCAGCTTAAACTTACTCCATTCCCTAGACTTCCCACAGGCTGTCCCCCACCTCCTGCCCCCACCACTAACTTGCCCGGGTTGGTTGGGTTATAGTGTGTTTGTTTTTAATCTTCAGTCTTGCTTTAATTAGATTATGACAGACCTTGCTTTTCTTGCTTTACTCTGTGATATATTGTACCCTGTCTCTTAAAGACATTTGTTTAAAAAACCCTCAGTGGGAGATTTTTACTAGTGGTAAGTCTCAGAGGATCACCTAACTGCCTCCACCCTCCCCATAATCCACCCCCCACAAAGAATCCTTTGGCATAGTTTCTGAAAAAAGGTGTGGTAAAGATGCCAGTGGTTGGTGCTTTCATAAAATGCTTTTTTTGAGTCTTGTGACTATTGTGTTCAAAAAAGGTCATGATGGTATGTGGTTCTTCTGGATTTATGTCATAAAATTAAATTAAAAAAATTCAGAACCACATAGGAATTCTGTGTGGCTATTAAAAACCATGTTTTCAAGGAATATTCAGACATTAAAAAATGCTCATGATATAAGTTCTTCTAGATAAGAGGGACCTGAGCGTCTATGTCTAAAAAAATTCTTAAGTATTGCTGATGTTGTATACTCACACTGTGTTCAGTGAGAAAAGCAGATAATGAAACAGTGTTTGTGGAAGATGGGAAGCAAAACTTGAGGAGGCTTCTCAGGTCATGTGTGTTTCTGCACTAGTTATGTCTGGCCTCCCTTCGTCCTTCCGCTCCCCCGTTCTCATCTCTCTGCTGATGCCAGCTCCGTGGTCCAGACTGGAACTGCTCTCTTGTTCCACATTCCTGGCTATCGGGGTAGGCAGTTGACCCAAGCCAGGCCTTTAGGGTTCTCTTCTGGGATTTTTCAAATCGAAGCTGGAGGAGAAAAATGCTCTTTGTATTACCCGAACTATGTACTGTGGAGTCCTGAGCCTAGAACTGGTCCCCTGAAGCTGTAGTCACAGGCTCATAGAGAAGTGAGTTGATCTCAGACAATGGCGTTAACCCCACAGAAAAGCAGAGACACTTTGCCCACTGTCCTTTCCTTTTATGCTAGATTCATCCCCGTTTTTCTCCTGTTTTGATACATAGTTAATAAATTCTCTATTTTTAAACTATTATTTATTTGAGTTGGGCTTTGTAAAATCCAAGAGTCGGTATGATCCCATTGAAAAAAAAAGATGTATATGTGCATAGAAAAAAAGATTGAAAGGCTATATAATGACACTTTCCCTAAAATATTTTACAATGAACATACTACATGTTTTTATTTTTCCATAAAAAGCTAATTATAGAGCCCAGATTCTTAACTAGTACATTTATAATTTTAAGTCTCTTTTGAATTGTTGCTAGAATTGAAATTGATAAAATTCCATTTAAAGAGAATATTGCTGCCAAATTTTAAATGAAATCTTTTTAAAAATTTATTTCCAATACATGAACTATCCAACTATATTGAGTAGGTTTTCTTTAATTATTTAGTTCATCCTAGGTAAGAGAGTAGGTAGATTGAAACGACATTAGCAGTAACGAAGCAGACAAAGGGCTTGCTTTATGATGGTAATTTACATGTGTAGAACTGTAATTTAGAATCTGTAACTGTATTCTCAACAAGTACGTTATTCTAAAATGCTTTCCCCTGTTTCAGCGGCATATTCCAAACTGCTGTATATTAAAAGGAACATTATTCCTCTGGAAAGTAGGTATGTTAGTTACATTCTTCTGTTTCACAGAGACCTCAGACTCATGTAGTAGAGTACAATTTGCCTTTAGATATTTATTCTCTAACAGAATAGGCAAAAGGAAAATTTATTTCTGACCTATACAAATATTCATTTGTCATATTTTGCAGACATCAGTAGAAGTACTAGTCTCACGGATCATACAGATGCCAAATATTCATAAAGGATCAGGGAAGGAAGGCTATTGTGGATGTATTAGGTGTTCTGTCCGAAGCATTTCACTTCATAAGTGAATTTCATTTCAGTATAATTTCAGAAGAAATAAACTTGTGGAGAAAAGTGGACACTAAACTTCAAAGCTGATCAGATTTGATGTTTTCAGTGGAAACTTTTTGCATGTGAGCAGGTTATTTGAGGATACTAGCTGTACAATATCCTGAGAAGGACTTATTAGAAGACAGCTAGTTTAGAGATGTAAATTAATAGAAATTGTCAACCTTTCAGTGGAAGTATTTTGGAAGAAAATTTAATACAGGTGTTATTTTTATTATACCATTGACAATCCTAAAGTCTTTATTTAGGAAAATAAAAATGTATGTATAACTTGGGTTTCGTTAGTTCTCATTCAGATGAGGAATTAAGCACTTGCTAATGCAAGTCTTATGAGTTGGTAGGGCTCTTAACGTTACTTTAGTCCAACTTCCCAGCCATTGCTTATAGAATTACAAAAGTTAGAGTAGAAGGGAATTTGGAGATCATCTGGGCCATGCTCTTCATTTTAGAGATGAGAAAACTAGCCCAGAGAGGCTGCATCTTCCCCAAAGTTAAACTTGGCATCCTGGGTCCAGGCTGTTTGCTTTTTACTTATGACACGCTGTGTTCCCAGGTTAGGGTCCACAGCTGAAGGCATGCTTCAGCCATCTGACTACCTGGCCCAGCGTCAGCACAGGCCCACATGACCAGTTACTTAGCAACTGTGGAATACTGTATTTTCTGAGTTAATTAGACTCTACAGGATAGATTAGTGATGAAATATTTGGTTTCACAAAAAGTCAGTGCAAAAAAGCCTCTGACATCTCTGTCAAACTCATTGTATACTTTCCCCACCATGGAACAAGCTCACAGAATAATGAGGAGACAGTGCACAAACCTTTATAGATACATTGTTCTTTTCTGTGTTCATCTTAGATTAAACAGGCAGTAAGGCTGTAATTTCTGTTTGGTGGTAGTGGTGTTGAAACTCCTGCTGGGACCATGCCCGTGGTAAGAAATAGTGTGTATAACCTGTATAACTGAAGTAAAAATTTATGAAATAATGTTTGACCTTGTAATACAGTTTGATAATTCTTGTTCTGTTCTCTTAAAAAAGCTGTTCATTATGATCCATTAAATTGATTTTATTACTCATAAATGTGTTGTGACCCTCACTTTGCAAAACATGACCAGTCAGAAGTGGAAAAAGGCACTCTTGTGCTCGTCCTTTGAGAGTGAGTGAGGAGAACATGCCCAGTACCCACTAACTGGCAGTTTTGAAGAAGCTGAGCAAGGTTGGGATCCCTTGAAAATAACCTTATTTCCCGAAGGCCAGAATAAGAATACATCTCATCCTTGTCTCTCAAGATTGTTCTCTTAGTTACTTATCAGAACACAAGAATTGTAACAGAATTTAGGATTAATTTTAGAGTAAAATTGGGGTTGGAATATATGGGTACCTTAGGTAAGTTATTCGTTTTTCTCTAAAACACTGATCTGTATTTAAATTTTTTCAAAAATAGTGTGGCCCTCAGGAAGGAAAGAAGCATGTTGCCCCTGCCATGTGTGCACACAGCGGTGGGCAGTGCGCAGAGTAAGGACAGTGGTGGGCAGTGCACCGAGTGAGGACAGCGGTGGAACGGTGGGCAGTGCGCAGAGGACAGGGGTGGGCAGTGCGCCGAGTGAGGACGGCGGTGGGCAGTGCGCCGAGTGAGGACAGCGGTGAGCAGTGCGCGGAGAGAGGATGGCGGTGGGCAGTGCGCCAAGTGAGGACAGCGGTGGGCAGTGCGCAGAGGACAGGGGTGGGCAGTGCGCCGAGTGAGGACAGCTGTGGGCAGTGCGCGGAGAGAGGACGGCGGTGGGCAGTATGCCGAGTGAGGACGGCGGTGGGCAGTGCGCCGAGTGAGGACAGCGGTGAGCAGTGCGCGGAGAGAGGATGGCGGTGGGCAGTGCGCCAAGTGAGGACAGCGGTGGGCAGTGCGCAGAGGACAGGGGTGGGCAGTGCGCTGAGTGAGGACGGCGGTGGGCAGTGCGCGGAGAGAGGACGGCGGTGGGCAGTGCGCGGAGGACAGCAATGCATATATTGATTGATTAGGGCTTAGGTTTCGGTGTTAAGACAGGCTTTGTATCTTACCTCTTGTTTACTAGCTGTCTGATTTTGAGAAAGTTATTTAACCATTCTCCCACTGAGTTTTCCTCATTTGAAAAACAGAAATAATAATAGCACCTACTTTCTAGGTTGTTACTAAAATTCAATGGAATAGTGGCCTTTTATGTGAAGTGTTCAGTATTAGTAGTCATTGTTGCGTATCTCTTTTCTTCCTTTTAAAGTGATAAAGGGGGAAGTCCATCATAAGTAATTTTTTTTAAAAGCCATCAAATATATTTTGAGTCTAGATATTTTCTAAAAAAGCTGCAGTAGTCTGCATTATCCAAGAATCTTTTTTTTCTATGTCTGCAGAAATCACAGAAAGGAGAAAAAGGTTTTGGGACCTGACTTTTCCAAATTCCTTTTTTTGCTTCAGCTGTGATTTATTTTGCATGTTATTCCTAGAGGTGTTTGGAATTCACACTGGCTGTTGCAGAGTCATAGATCCTACTCAAATCAGAAGTGTGGCATTACTGGTTGAGTGACTTGTTTAGGTCAGTAGGCACAGCTCAGTTTCTTTTCTTTTTTTTGGAAGTTCTTTTTAGTTTTTTATTTAACTTAATGTGTCTTTACTACTTAGATTAATACTGTTTTCATTTTTTTAAGTGGTATAGGCTATACTTAAGAGTAGTATTTTCCAGATTGATCTATTTGCTGCTTCAGAAAAGCCAATGAAACTTGTTCAGTTGATAAAACTAAATTAGGAACCTCTCAGATAGTAAAAGTAACACATGTCTATTGTCGAAAAATCTGAAGAATTTGAAAAGTTTAAAGAAACTAACTGGTCAGAATCTTCCCGTCTGAAAATTGTTACCGTTAACACTTTAGCATATTTCATTCCTGGGCTGTGTGTGTGTGTGTGTGTGTGTGTGTGTGTGTGTGTGAGAAACATGTTGAGATATGTATTTTTTTCATATTTCATTCCTGGGCTTTATCTGTGTGTGTGTGTGTGTGTGTGTGTGAGAAACATGTTGAGATATGTATTTTTTTCATATTTCATTCCTGGGCTTTATCTGTGTGTGTGTGTGTGTGTGTGAAACATGTTGAGATATGTATTTTTTTCATATTTCATTCCTGGGCTTTATCTGTGTGTGTGTGTGTGTGTGTGTGTGTGAGAAACATGTTGAGATATGTATTTTTTTCTCCATAGACCTTACCTTTAGAAGCTATCATATGAGTCCTGTCCCATGTGCAGTGTCCCATGTTTAATGACAGTCTCCCACTTGATGTATATGCCATAATGTCGCGTGCCCTGTCCTCGCCGGCAAGAACAGCATGCAACAACAGCAGGATTCTTCTGCAGAAAGCTTTATTCTTCAGCTCTTTGTGAAACAAATGAGTTGGGCAGGACCCCGAGGGGAAGGAGAGGCTTGCTTATATAGTTCTCATGCTCTGACCTGGTTGGTGCGGCTCCATATGCCTTATTAGCATAACCATTTGGTGGGTCTCATTGGTCCTTATGCCAAGGCGCAATTAGCATGTAGTTTAGTGGTGTGGGATGATTTGTCATTAGGAAGTTCGGGGCCTTCCGGCTGCCCTGCATGGGGCGCTATTTTCTGAGCGCAGCTGCCAACATCTCCCCCTTTTTTGTCTAACAGAAGCTCAAGGCGGAACTTGCCAGCAGAGGCGGAGACAGAGGCCTGACCTCCATCATACTTCCTGATGCCCCCTTTTTGGAGAGGGGTTCTGGGCATCTACCCCTATGCAGTCAGGCATGCCTCTCAGAGGGGTCCAAGACCTCTTGCAGTGCTTTGCCTCGCATCCTCTGGCTGGCGTTGGGACCGCTTGGTACAAAGGGTTTGGACCCTTTTTCTCAACCCTCTTGCACCATGAGCTTCTTAAAGAAAGCTGTGATTAAGCATTGAGGTACTCGGGCCTGGTGCAGTGCCACATGGGCTCAGGGTGCAAAAGCTACCTCAAGCTAAAGCCGAGCTTCCTTCTTAAGCATGCTGAGCCACACTTGGGGAGAGGCGCCAACGTCTATCGCCATTAGGGCTTGAGCAAGGATCACCTTGTCCTGCTTATGTTGGTTGCGGAGTCTGCATAACAACCAGAGTAAGAGCATGAGACCTCCAAGCAGGAACACGCCCATCCCAGCCATGCCCGCCCACTCCTTGACGTGGGAGAGAGCTCTGAGGAACCAGGAAGAGAGTCCTTCCGCTACGGAGATATCTAGACGGGTGGAGTTGATGTGGATAATTTCTCGCCGCAGCTCTTCTAGTGTCCCATCGAAGTCTTGGGACCAGTTTCCTGAAAGATACTGGGACAGGTCTCGTGACAGATTAGCTGCCCGTGTAAAATTTTTATATTGAATGCTAGTGATGCAGAGGGCACGATATTTCCGCTCACATCCCAATTGGGCCATTTGCCAGAGCACCTCCATTTGTTCCTCCACGAGATCTATGCGTTGATTGAGGATCATTATTCCTCCTTTCAGTTTGCCATCAAGTGTGGACTGTTGGTCCAGGGCAGAAGCTACTGAGGCTGCAAGGTTATTGAGCTCTGTAGCCGATTTGATGGAGGTGTCTAAAGCTATACCAGCGGCGGTGGCTGCAACCGCGGTCGCGGAGATCAGGAGCACTATGGCGGCTGTAACACCGAAATCGCGCCTTTCTCGAAACAGAGTCATGGTGTTAGGGGCGTCTACGGGAACAGGGACCCAACGGGGGATGCGGACTACCAAAGCATTGGTAAAGTTACGCGCATCCCAACACTGAGACAGAAAGCAGGTTTCATTGGAGCAGGAGTCAAAGCTACTATTGGATAAGATAAACAGAAATGGGGGGTATACGCATACTGGAGAAGGTGGAAAAAGGGAATTAGGTGACTCTGGACCTGATTTTGCTGAACACGTGTAGTTCTCGTTGTTATGGGTCATGATCATGTTCCAGTGTGCGCGCATGTGGTTATTCTCGCACCAAAAGGTGATATTTTTTACACCGATTCCCCCACCCTGGAGGGCGGAAAAGGGGGAGAGGTCGGTACACGAGCCATTGACTCCACACAGCATCCATTTATGGAAGGGGTTCATGCTCAGCTGCTGACGAAACTCGCCTTCGAGCACCTTTACTGGCCACCAAGCCTCATTGACTGGCCGTCCCTCCATATCTGGGGAGATGGTAAACTCCTGCCTCTCAGTTGCCCACGTTACTACAGTTGACTGACAGTCAGTCCAGGGCCACAGCTCTCCCTCATAGTCGCCCACACAATGGGAGGCATATTTGGGTTGACGAGGCCTGTCGGTGGAATTGTTCCTGGGAGAGTGTACAAATGTGCCATTGATCCAGAGAACCATCTGGTGGATAGTCATGTTCTTATAGGACGGGCTCCCTTCCTTATTAGGCCCTTCAAATTTAGCTGACATAACGGGGAGGCTACTGGCCTCTAGAATTATGTCACTGAACCATCCGTATTTCCTCCGTTTCAGGGAGATACAGCCAGCTAGATTCTGAGTGGTGAAGCATAATGACCCATTAGTTACGAAGGATCGGTTTTCTCCCAGGGGAGCTACTAGGGTGTCTTTAACTAAGTAGGGCAAGTTCATACTAGTATTGGTAGTGAAAAAGCGCGGAAAAACGGCTGCATTGAAACGGACAGGCATAGGCTTAGGAAAGGCAGACAGGATTCCCCATCTCAATACTCCCTGAGTCGGGGTCTCCAGTGTCAGGAGCAGGGTCAGGAGGTACAGCGAAGTCATCTCCTTTGTTTAGGACTTTCCTCGTTAGGCGCTCCGGGATCCAGAAGGGATTTTCTTCACCCTGGGGGAAAACACACACAGCTCCCCTGGATCTGATTATGATTGGATCCGGGCCCTTCCATTGGTTAGATAACACGTCCTTCCATTTTACTAGTTCTTGTGGGTCTTTTGGCCACTGATTATGGCGATCCGCTGCTGTATGGCTTTGAGCATCCAGATTCAAAAAATTTATAGTGAAAAGTGCTAGGGCTATGGCAGTTTTTGGTGTGGGGGGTATATCTTCAATTCCCCCTTTTTGTTTAAGTAAATAGGATTTGAGCGTGCGGTTTGCGCGTTCCACAATCCCTTGACCCTGTGGGTTGTAGGGAAGGCCAGTGATATGTTTTATCCCCATGTGATGACAAAATTGAGCAAATTTTGTAGAGGTATAGGCTGGGCCATTGTCTGTTTTCAGAATCTGTGGTAACCCCCATGCGCTCCAAGCTTCAAGGCAGTGCTGGATGACATGGGAAGCTTTCTCTCCTGACAATGGGGAGGCAAAGATGACTCCTGAACAAGTATCCACGGATACATGTACATATTTCAGTTTCCCAAAAGACGAAATATGCGTCACATCCATTTGCCAAACTTGTAAAGGCCTAATACCTCTGGGGTTGATCCCAACATGAGGTGTGGGAAGGAAGCTGCAGCAATGTTGGCAGCTAAGGACAATGTTCCTAGCTTCGGCCCTGGTTAT
Organism: Manis javanica; assembly: GCF_040802235.1. Lineage (NCBI taxonomy): Eukaryota > Metazoa > Chordata > Mammalia > Pholidota > Manidae > Manis > Manis javanica. Next base: position 74,309,491 of record NC_133168.1, read on the forward strand.
GCTAAACCGCTTGCGCAGTGTTTCGGCAGTGACATGAAATTGTGTATGGAATTTTGAAGCTGTGGTGATAGGGTCTAGCAGGGGAAAAGCTATATTTCTGGTTGCGAGGTCTGCCAGGTGGTTGCCTTGGGTCATAGGCCCGGGAAGGCCTGAATGTGCTCTGATATGAGTTATATACAAAGGAGATTGCCTATGAAGTAGTGCTGATTGTATCTGTTTGAACAAAGTGGCTACTGGGCTGGACGCTTTGATTAGCCCGGCCACTTCTAGAGATTTGACTGCATTAACTACATAACAGGAGTCAGACACAATATTTAAAGGTTCAGGAAAGATTTGTAGGACCTCTAAGACTATGCGACATTCCACTATTTGTGGAGTGTCAGGCGTGTAGCCTTTTGTCACAACTTTGCCATCATGGACATAGGCACCTGTGCCTGTCTTAGACCCGTCCGTGTAAACTGTTTTTCCATGAGGCAGCGGGGTTAGGCTAGTGACCCGAGGAAATACTAGGAGATGATTTTTGGCGAAGTTGATGAGGGGATGTTTAGGGAAATGATTATCAAAGGTTCCTGAGAAACTGTAAGCAAGTATGGCCCAATCATCGTTCATAGCACATAATACTTGTATCTGTTCTACGCTGTAAGGGGTTATAATTTTAGCTGGAGCCTCTCCGAAATGTGTCATGGAGGTTTTTACTCCTCTCAAAGCAAGTTTGGCCACGGCTGCTGGATAGTACTCTATTGTCCTAGCCTGAGAGGCTTGGGGATGAATCCAGATCAGTGGGCCGTGCTGCCATAAGACTGCTGTTGGCAGCTCTGGGGTGGGAAGGACACACAACTCAAAGGGTTCATTCGATTGCACTCTATTTAATTGTGCTGTCATCAAAGCCTGTTCTACTTTGCGAATGGCTTGTAATGCCTCAGGTGTGAGGGAGCGCGGTGACGTTAGTTGTGGGTCTCCTTCTAGGGTTTTAAATAGTGGAGTCAATTCAGTGGTGGGTATCTTTAAGTATGGGCGCAACCAATTAATATCCCCTAGGAGTTTTTGGAAGTCATTCAAATTTCGCAATTGATTATGTCTTATCTCAAGCTTTTGGGGGCAAATTACATCTGTGTAAATGGTTGCTCCTAGGAATTTGCTAACACTAGATTTTTGGACCTTCTCGCTTGCTATATTCAGTCTCCAATTTTCTAGGGATCTAGTGAGATCTATATATGCTTCTTCTATTTCCGCTGGTTGTGGGGAGCAAAGAAGGATGTCATCCATGTAATGGATGATCTTTAGCGTGGGATAGGTCTTACGAATTGGGTCTAGCGCTCGCTGAACGTACAGTTGACATATGGTGGGGCTATTTGCCATTCCTTGAGGGAGGACCTTCCACTGAAATCTGGCATCGGGTTGTTCATGGTTAATAGCTGGCAAAGTAAAAGCAAATCTTTCCCTGTCCTTGGAGCTTAGAGGTATAGAAAAGAAACAATCTTTAATATCTATTATGAGCACTTTCCATTCTTTGGGTAAGGCAGAGAGGAGTGGCAGTCCCCGTTGTACGGGTCCAAGCATTCTCATTTGAGCATTTACTGCTCTCAGATCATGAAGCAACCTCCATGATCCTGACTTTTTCCTGATTACAAATATGGGTGTGTTCCATGGGGACACAGAGGGTTCTAGGTGTCCCACTTGGAGCTGCTCTTGCACTAAGCAATGAGCTGCTTCTAATTTTTCAGAGGATAGGGGCCACTGAGGAACCCATACGGCCTCCTCTGTGAGCCAAGGTATGGGCATGGCATCTTCAATGGCCCCTATGAAAAACCCAGGCCGTGACGGTCATTCTTTACTTTGGGCAGGATGGGCTCTATGTGTCCCTGTTGGTGTTTCCCCAGCCCCTTGCCAGGGATGTATCCCATGTCCATCATCATGCCTTGGGCGGGGGTGGAGTATTCATTAATGAGTTTGAGGCCTAAGTCTCTCATGACATCCCTCCCCCATAAATTGACCGGTAGAGGGAGTACATAAGGGGTGACTGTACCCTCTTGTCCTTCAGGGGCTCGCCATTTCAATGGTTTGGCACTAATTGAAGGGCTTGACTCATATCCTAAACCTTGTAATGAATGTGAGGATTGGGTCACAGGCCACTTGGAGGGCCACCAGGTTGCAGAGATAATACTTTTATCTGCTCCAGTGTCTAGGATTCCCTCAAAGCTCTTTCCCTCTATTTGAAGAGTTAATTTTGGTCTGTCTGCTAAATCTAATACTATGAAGGCTGAATCCCAGTCAGAGGAGCCGAAGCCCCTTTCTCCCCTCTCCGTGTTGGTAGCAGGATAATTGGCGTGGAGACTAGGTAAAACTAAGAGCTGGGCTATGCGGTCTCCCGGGGATATAGGATAGATTCCTCTGGGAGCTGAACACATGATTTTTACCTGTCCTTCATAATCTTGATCTATGACTCCGGGATGAACTACCAGGCCTTTCAATGCAGCAGAAGAGCGCCCTAGGAGTAACCCAATGGTATTTGGTGGTAGGGGGCCTTTAAAGTCTGAAGGGATAGGCTGAACTCCCATCTGTGGAGTCAACACTATTCTGGTGGTGGCACGGATGTCCAATCCCGCGGAACCTGAAGTGGCTCTCCTTGGGGGGCCTGGTTGTTCCCGAATGACACTTGCGTGCTGGTTGCCCCATATATTTGCGGGCCCTGGTGACGGGGGCCCCTCTGGGCGTTTTTTGGCAACTCTAAGGGTTTCCCTTCTATATCTTTAATAGACCGGCACTCATTAGCCCAATGCCTGCCTTTCTTACACTTAGGGCACAACTCAGGGGTCTTTTGGGTTGTTTGTTCTGAAGCTGGGCTCCTACACTCTCTCTTTATATGTCCTAATTTCCCGCATTGAAAGCATTTGATACTTCTGTTAGTGATCCTGGCTTGTTTGTGGCTCTGTAATATGGCCGCGGCTAGGCCCGCATTGGTGAGTGGCCCTCCTATTTCTCTACAGGCTTTCAACCAGGCATGTATCCCTTTTTGTTTCCAGGGTGTTATCGCCTGTCTGCATTCCTTGGTACATTGTTCAAACACTAATTGCTCCACTAGGGGCATTGCTTGTTCCTGATCTCCAAATATTCTGCCTGCGGCCTCTATCATACGAGCGACAAAGTCAGAAAATGGCTCGCTCAGCCCCTGAATAATTTTTGTCAAATTGCCTGATACTTCTCCTTTGTTGGTGAGGGCTTTCCATGCCTTGGCGGCGCACGTGTTTATTTGTGCATATACCTGTAAGGGGAAGGCGGTCTGGTCGGCTACCCACTGTCCTTGGCCGGTCAGCATATCATATGACCATGCAGGCTGTCCTTCGGCCGCGTTTGCGCGTGCCTGGGTCATGCTGATATCATGCCACAATGCCTTCCATTCTATGTATTGCCCCATACTAGAAAGGCATGCCTTAGTTACATATTGCCAGTCTGCGGGTGTCATGGCTGTCTCTGTTAATCTCTCAACTTGTGCTATGGTATAGTTAGCACTGACTCCATAAGCCCGAACGGATTCTGCTAACTCCTTAACTTGTTTATGGCTCAGGGGCTGGTGAGAGCGTACACCGTTATCCTCAAATACAGGAAACATTTGTCTAATTGCCTGAAGAGTATCTGGGTGGCAAAAGGAGAGTGCGCCACTCACGTAAGGTGGCGGGGCAAAGGGCGTCGGGGGACACCCTGCTTTCATTTTTTCCTTGGTCCGCTTTTCAACTTTGCTGGTTCCCTTACTTCTACACTCTGCGGTTTTATTTTCTTCCCCTTCCTCTGCGGACGTTAATTCCTCCTCAGATTCCCTATTGGAGAGTTGGAGGTCCCTCAACTCTTTCCAGGGGTATTTACTATTTTCTCCGAGGCGATTGTCACTCGCTTCTCGGGGCTCTTTCGCTTTTGCCCTAGGCGGGCTTTCTCCCTCACTCTGAGGTTTCTTTACCTTCGTTTTTGTGGCCTTTTTTCGGCCGCGCGCGCTCTCTGTTTCCCGTTCCGTTTCTGACATGCTCTCTTGGATATCTGTCAATGCTCTCTGACCTTCTTTTATTACCTTTTCACATCTCTCATCTTGCAGAAAAGCTCTAATCAGTTTCCAGAGGGGCCTGGTGCCTCCCCTCAGGCTACCCTCCTCCTCCTCTCTATCAAGATCTTTCCCCAGTTTGTCCCAGCTCGGGATTGAGAGGGACCCTGAACAAATGAACCAGGGGGCCACACGGTCTATCTCCTTCACAAAAGATCCTAAGACTTTGCTGGAGACCTTCAAGTTTCGCTCTTTGAGAGCTGTCTGCAGCGCCGTGACTAATGACGGTGCATTCCCCATGGTGCCTCCTTATTTACAGAGAACCATCAACCATCATCCTAAAAAGCAGGGGCCTCTCGGAACTTACCCCTCCGGGCTTTCTTCTGACCTGCAGTTCTGAATCCTCTCCAGATGTCTGAAGGGTCCTCCCTGTGCCGGTGATGTTCTGGTTCCCGGGTTTCGGCACCACTTGTCGCGTGCCCTGTCCTCGCCGGCAAGAACAGCATGCAACAACAGCAGGATTCTTCTGCAGAAAGCTTTATTCTTCAGCTCTTTGTGAAACAAATGAGTTGGGCAGGACCCCGAGGGGAAGGAGAGGCTTGCTTATATAGTTCTCATGCTCTGACCTGGTTGGTGCGGCTCCATATGCCTTATTAGCATAACCATTTGGTGGGTCTCATTGGTCCTTATGCCAAGGCGCAATTAGCATGTAGTTTAGTGGTGTGGGATGATTTGTCATTAGGAAGTTCGGGGCCTTCCGGCTGCCCTGCATGGGGCGCTATTTTCTGAGCGCGGCTGCCAACACCATAATGTAGCTAATTGTTTTTGAGTTATTTTATAAGATACATGTTTCCATTTAATAACTTGATAGAAATCTTTATGTAAACTTTTCAGGTTTTCAGATTATTTCCTTAAAATAGATTACTACATTGTGAAGACAGTTTTTTTATGTCTCTTGAGACACATTGCCACATTTCTTTTTAGAAGTGTGTTACACAAGTGTGAAAAGACAAGATACACTGGATAATTTCAGTTACAAAAGCACAGTCTACTAAGTTGTTACAAATTATAGATAGCTTAAGAGAAAAGAGAAAAAGGTTCCTAATATAGCCAGGAAATAAAACCTAAGACAACAGCAGTCTTCCAGCAAAGCCTACAGTTATCCTTCGTCAGTTCTTTCAGTCCTGCGTAGTTCTTGTTCTGCTTGATGTTCAGTTTAGCAGTCTCCTGAATCCATCTTCTTGACTAGAGTTCTAGAAATCCTGACTCAGTGCTAGAAATCCTGACTTAGTACACTGGTGTTGTTTCAACATGCCATCAGAAACCTGTACCCAAAAGTACCTAGCATAGTCCTTTTCCTTGGGCTCTGAGACAACCACTTTTGTTGAAGACTGGCCCTCTGGCCTGGAGCTGATTGCAGATGCTTCCAGGGAAGGAGCAGAGTCAAACAAAAACCTGTCTGTAAGTGATGGAAAACTTAAAGTGACCCTGGCTAATTATATATTTTACTGTTAAATTAATTTATAATTTTCAAAAGTGAAAGATCCATGAAATTCATTAAAGATTAAGGCAACCGATGAGAAAATTTGCTGGTTTCTGTGACACACAAAATAAGATAAAAGTCAATCCAGTTGAGGTCTAGCCCAACGGGACTTTTTCTTTAAACCTACAGCATTGGAAATGCCTCAGAGAGTGTCTGTGTGGTCTGTTTTTCTCACAGAACTGTGTGTTAGATCTTTGGGAAACTACACGACAGGTCTGCTACACCTATGAGAACCACTGGCTTAGAGGATCCTAGCTTTGAAATTAAGAAAGTTGCAACTAAGTGATCATATAAAAAACATAACTGAACTATAACAGAAAATATTTTTTTAATCTTAGGTATTTGCATATCCTAGTGATCTGTACAATTCCTAGGGTTTGACAGCTTAGGAATGAGTATGATTTGAACTTGACCCATGGTTAGAGGGTATCTGAAATTGAGAACCAGGTGGATCCTACTCTGACCCTAAATGTGGCCCAAAGGTAAATGCTTGAAGAAATTGGATCCCAGAGATTATACAATGGGGAATTTTTGAAGTATGTCTATATTCAAGTGGTGATCGTAGAAGCTCAGCTAAAAGAATGTTGGACTGAATGATAATAACAACTGTGGACTGAACAAAAGCTGATTTTAAAAGGACTGTCATGAAGATCATGACTCAGACCTGGGAGGAGCTGAGGGTATTGGCAGTGGAAGGAATCACAATGTGAAATTCCTTAGATAAAAATTTATTGACTTAAAATAATTTTTCCTGTGTTACACATAATTAAAAAAAAGTTTACTCTTAAAAAAATGTCAATCCAAAGATTTTTTAGACAAAAATTTTTTTAAATTTTATTTTGGTATCATTAATCTACAATTACATGAAGGACATTATGTTTACTAGGCTCGCCCCTTCACCAAGTCCCCCCGACATCCCCGTTCACAGTCACTGTCCATCAACATAGTAAGATGCTGTAAAATAGACAAAATTTTTATAAGTTTAATGATTAAGTCTGTTAAGAAGTTTTTTAATTAAGAAAATGGAAAACTTAATGATCGTTATAGAGAAAAAAGATCTTCCGGTATAACATTACAGTCCTGATATAGTATACTAAGAATATGTAAAAAATATCAAATAAAGAGATTCTATAAAGTCCGCAATAGGTGCTAATAAACATCTGTGTGCATTAATGAAACTCCATAGGTGGTAAGTGATGTGAATCTCTAGTTGAGAACCACTGGCTTAGAGGATAATAGCTTTAAAATAAGGAAGTTGCAACCAAGTGATCATATAAAAAACATAACTGAGCTATGCCTAAGAACCCTGTGCTGTTGTTGAATATTGAGGAAAATGGCTCCAGCACTCTGATAACAGAAGCATGTCATGGACAGTGAGGGCATTAACAGTTCTCTGGGAGCTTCTATACAGCAGAATGTTTCTGAAATATTTATAACATCTTACTCAGGCAGATTTAACCTAGGAATGCTAAGCATATAACACATCAAATAGACCTAATTATTTCTAGTATCTCTCCTTGTACAAAGTGGGAAATCTCAAGGACAGTGTTAGGTGTAAAAGCTATCATTTAGGATTTGATTTTGGGAAGGCAAAATATCAAAAGTTGTCAGGAGATTTGGACCCTTTAATTAAGATAGCACTTTTACATATTCTCCACTGATGTTTTCTGTTGTCTCTGGGTATTAATATACTACCAGGTTGGGCTGGGGGCAAAGGTGAAGAAATATTTGTCTCTATAGTTCTAAGGGAAATCATTTCAGAGCAGAAGGGAAGAACCAAGTTAAGTGTCCACATAATATACAGAAAGGGTCTTGTTAATTTGATGACTTCAAATTAAATAATTTAAATTACACTTGAAAAAAAAAGATAGAATCATCGATTACCAAGAAAAAATACTTTGATATGTATTTAACCAAAGTGACAGTAAAGATTTTAAAAGTAAGAATAGTGGGTAACATGATTGTAAAGAAGCTCTCCTATATGAGAACTTCCATTTTCTTAAATAATCAAGGATGTAATATTCAGGCTATTGCAGTGTGGAAAATATCCATTAATGGAGAATATCTCAAAGAGGAGAGAGAAAACTTGTTTTATGAAACATGGGAATCATGGAAGAAGATAGAGATGGTTTTATCTCATAATATACAAGGACATGGTGGCCTTAGGGTTAACAATTTCTTGGAACACAAAAAGTTGGGGGGATTTCTACTCATTGCTCTTTTCCAGAAACATAGTGTTCAGGTAAAATTCAATAGTTTTCTCAAGTAATGTGTGTCCTTTATAAAATTGAGTATCTTCATTTTAGTAAATAGTTTGAGGTTATTTGTTTAGCTGTAAATATCTGGACATAATCCATACAGACTCTGAAAATCTATAAACAGAGTTTCTTTTTAAAAAATTGCTCTGGTTCTTATTTATTTTGGTGCCTTTACTCTTGAATAAACTTCATTTCTTATGAAGTATCTGTCTTATACTCATTTAATTTCTTGGAATTGAGCTTTTAGAGAGTGATATTTCATCAAAGATAAGATGCCATTGATTATAAGGTGCACTGCCAGTATAGGTATCACTGAGGAAACACACACAGAGGCTGCTGGCTTTCATATGATCCTGGTAAATTCAGGAGGAGTACAAAGAAAATGGGATAGGGTAGAAAGAAAGCAGGTTGTAGTGATTTTTTTATTACATTAATATTTGGCATAATCTCAGTCTACCAGTAGGGACTTCTGTTGGGTAGCAACTGCTTACTGATTCCCACTGAGTGTTTTCTTAAGTTTTTATTCCAGGGAGCTATTTGTGATCTTAATTAATTTGGTTAGCTTTTTGTTGGATTTTTAGGGTGTTTCCATTTCTTCTGCTTTTACAAATATCAATGTATGGGCATTCTTCTTAGCTTAATCTTTGTTTTCTTAGAATAAAATCCTGGAAATGTGCTTGCTCTATCAAAGAGTATGCACACTGAGTTGACCCTTGAACAGTGTGGGGATTTGGGTTGTTGACCCCTCCCACAGTGTTACTTTTGACTCCCCCAAAACTTGACTACTAGTAGCCCGCAAACTGTTGACACTGTTGCTTAGGCACTTCATTGGTGTGTGATTCTGCAAGTGCTTGTAGGGAGAGTGGATAAATGAAGAGAACACCGGAGAGAAGCATGAGAGCAAGGGCAGCAGGAGTTAGAGATGACAACGAGGGAGCAGGTGGGTAGAAACCCGTTCCTTTTCTCACACTCCCTCCTGCTGTCCTGATGTCCTTTCCCCTGGAGGGAAAGCTGTGGGAAGAATTTTAAAGTTAAGTGCTTTTAAGGAAAGTTTCTTTGGCAGCATAAATCAAATTGACTCTTTTAATGAGAGGTTCCCAAACAACCGTGAAGTTATCAGCCTACAGTTAATTGATAAATTAGTGTGGTGAGTTTTTTTCTATAAAGTTAAAACTTAGTTAAATTGTATGTTTTTGGAGATTATGGTGGCAGTCAGTTTTGTATATTTTCTATATCTTTGCTTGGCAAAATAAAATGGTGGCAGTCCTGTATTGGTTGCTTTCAGCTCCCAAGCCCCATCATACTTAATTTTGGATATATGCCTTGATCTGAAATAAATGATTTAGAAAATAAGTACTTGATTACACTCATTTATTTGAAGAAGTCAGAAATAAGTCAGGGAAGTAAGAATACTTCTGGAAACATCAGAGACATTTGCCATGAAGTTTCAACTCCAGAACTGAGCTTTTATTTTGTAAAAGAAGCCCTTAGAATTTTACTTGAATCTTTGACTATCTAGGTGTTAACAGAATACCAAAAGGAGTATGTGTGTATTAAGGAATGATTTCTAAAAAGGGAGGGTCATTAGCCTAATTGTGTGAATGAAATTTAAAAACTCAAACCTTTCCTGTAGTGACTAGTAGCAAATAGTAGTCGCTGCTTCCTCCCATCTTACCCATTAGAGTTTCCTGTCCTGTTTATTTCCCTTGCAGACTCACAAATTGAGTGCCTACCATGTGTCAGGCAGTGCTAGCCAAGGACGTGGGGCTCCAGTGGTGGACAGAATAGACATAGGCTCTCCTAAGTGACCAGGTCCTCTGTGGGCCTCTGTTAGGTTCAGGGACCTTTCCCAGTTGGAGATCCTTCATTCATCTGCCCTTTTCTCTGTTTTCTGTTGGAGTCATTTCAAAGACACTTTGTGAGTATTCCTATGCTCCCCCAGGCAGGTAATACTTTTTTTATATATAAGGATAATAGAGAACATGCCTTGCCATCAAGGAATTTATAATCTAATTAAGGAGAAGAGATAAGGTAATGGCAACGTTGTAATTCATAGTCTGGTTCAGAAATAGTCATAAATTTACATCTGTCATCTGCCTGCATGCCATCATCAAGTGGTTTAACATGTTTTATGTAACGATTACAGTGAACTTGTAAAATAGATGTGCGTTTTTCAGATGAGGAAAATGAGGCTTTAAGAGATGTATTATTAGTTCAGAGTACTTGGAGCCTGGACTCATCTGTATTTGTTACAGTTCAGAATCTGTGGTTTTCTATTTTATATGCTATTTTCTTAGGCATACGTGTGAAAAGATGTGGTGAAGGACTTAAATAATAGTTTATTATAGCAATAAGAGGTATCACAGGAAGATGAATTGCCAAGCAAATCATGTAGGTATGGGAAGCGGTCTCTCTAGGCTGAGGTGAGCATGATGAATTATCTGCCTGTATTGTGAACACTTGACATGTTAGTAAAAATATTAAAATCTTTTTTTCAATGGCTCCATCATATCCATTTTTATGGTCATAACATAAACCGTTTCGGTTGTTACCAATTTCTTACCGTTCTAGGTAGCACTGCAGTGAACCTCTTAGTATACTTCTGTCTGCACTTCTGGCTGCTCTTGTAAAATCATTTCCTAATTTAGAATTCAAAAGAAGTTTTGAGAAATAAAATCTTTAATAGTTAAAATTTTCCTTCTAGAAAGTTTGTATAAATATACATATAGGCCATAAATAGTGCTCTATGCTCTTTCTAGTTTTGAGTGTTACAAAAAGTCTTTGGTAATTTAATAGGCCAGAAAGGGTTATCTTTTTTAAAATTTGAGTATCTGTTTACTAACATAGGGGGAACCTTTTCCATGTTTTATTGCTGTTTGCATTTATTTTGTGAATTCTCCTTTTTATATTTGCTTATTTTCTTGTTGGTATCTTAGGTATTTTCTTGCCAGGTTTAATGAATCTTCTATAAGTTAAGGATGGTATTTTATCTCCAGTTTAACTTTTAATATAGCTTGGTTAAATTTTTTTTCACATTTTGAAGTTTAAACGTTTACATAGTTGAATCTATTTCTTTAAGTTTTCTTTGATTTATTTAAAGCTAGAAAGTCTAACACATGAAATTAAGGGAAAATAATTTCAGATCCATTTTCTGGAAAAGTGCCATAAAATACCATTTTCTATCATAGCTTACAAATATTGGAAGCTATGTAAGAGCTTTTGTAATTTGGGTTTTATATGTTTTTACATCACTGGAAACTAGTTTTAGTAGCCACACCCATAGTCGGTGCTGAGTAACTATCTGTTGATGGAATGAATAAGAGTTAATCTAAGGAGTTATCACTGACGTGATTAGTAATTTTATTGTTTCTTGGCATGTCTTCCTTTGTATTCTCTGTATCTATCATTTTCTGAGAATTAGTGAACTAAAGACAAAGGGGTGCCCTTTCTTTTAGGCTTTTTATGCAGGATTTCTCCTCCTTTTTGTATCACTGAGTAGTATATCCTGCATACCTGGTAAAATGTACCATTTTCTTCCTGGAAATGGTATTTGAATGAGAGTTAATGTAGAACCTGTGGTAAGATTCCTGTTGCCCCTCATTTTAATAGAACTAGGATTGCCTTCCTTTCAATTCCTGCTTATTTGCTGGTGCTTTTTCAAATTAATTTTTCAGAATTTGGATAATAGGTGATTAAAATGAATTAATTTGGTTTTGCAGAGATCTGTACCCAAAATTCCCAAAATTTTGGGAACAGTTCCCAAAATTTGTTGCTATTCACAATTTCTTCAAGAAATGAACAGGTGAGGTAGCACCCTTTATATTACGGTGCTAAAAGCTTGTCCTAACCTTAACGTATATATATATTTGAATTCTGGACTGTCACATTGCATCTCTAGGATATCCAGAAGTACTCTAGCTGGAGTGGGAATTTGTGTGGAGAGTTAGAGAACTGTAGGAGTAGGGATCTTGCTTTTACTTATTTATTTTTTAAGAATAGCTTTCTGATGTCAAGAGGTCCTGGTTCATATCTGGGTGTCCCCTCCAAGAAAAAAAAAATAGCTTTATTGAAAGATAATTCATATATACAGTCAATTTTAGAACATTTTAGTCACCTCAAAAAGAAACCTGTACCCACTAGGTATTGCCAAACTGAAACCCCCATTCCCCCTAATCCTAAGCTACCACTAATATACTTTCTGTCTCTATATATTTGCCTATTTTGAACACTTCATATACATTTTATCACATAATATGTGGTCTTTTGTGACTGACTTCTTTCACTTCACATAATATCTTCAAGTTTCACCATGTTGTAACATTTATCAGTGCTCCATTCCTTTATATGGCTGAATAATATTCCATGGATATACCACAATTTGTTTATCCATTCATTACTCGGTAGACATTGGGTTGTTTCCACCTTTGGGCTAATATGAATAGTGCTGCTGTAAATACTTGTGTACAAGTGTTTGTGTGGACATATGTCTTCATTTTGCTTGGATACATACCTGGGAGTATAATTGTTGGATTGTATGTTTTCCATCGTGATTGCACCATTTGTATCAGTAGTGTATAGGAGTTCTGATTTCTTCACAACCTTGCCCACACTTGTTATTATCTGACCTTTTGATTATGACTGTCCTAATTGATGTCAAGTTCTATCTTGTGGTTTTATTTGCATTTTCTTAATGATGGTGAACATCTTTTCAGGTGCTTGTTGGCCATTTGTGTATCCATTTTTAAGTGGGTTATCTGTCACTGAGTTTTAAGAGTTCTTTTGTATATTCTTGATGCAAGTGCCTTATCAGATATATGATTTGTAAATATTTTCTCCCATTCTGTGGGTTGCCTTTTTTATTTTCTTGGTAGTGTCCTTTGAGGCACAAAAGTTTTAATTTTGATCAAGTGTAATTTATGTTTTTTTCTTTTGTTCTTTCTTTTGAGTCATATATCTAAGAATCCATTGCCCAATCTGAAGTCCTATAGCTTTACCTTTGTTTTCTCCTAAGAGTTTTATACTTTCAGCTCGTACATTGTCTCTTATCCATTTAAGTTAATTTTTGTATATGGTGTCAGTCATGGATCCAACTTCATTTTTCTGCATGTAGCTGTCTGGTTATCCAGCATCATTTGTTGAAAATACTTTTGTTTTCCCATTAAGTGGTTTTGGCACACTTGTTGAGAATAAGTTGACCACAGACATGGGTTTATTATATAGGGACTCTCAGTTCTGTTGCATTGGTTTATATATCTGTTGTGTGTGGTCATGACCACACTGTCTTGATTACTGTTGCATTGTAGTAATTAGAAGAAACAGTAAATTGAGAAGGTGAGTTTTTCAACTTTATTCTTTTCCGGGATTGTTTTGGATGCCTTTATCTTTTAACTCTTTCTATCCCTGTTCCTAGAATAGTGTGTAGCCCATAGTAACTTCAGCAAGTATTTATTTAAGGGATGGTTTAAAGCAACTAATTCAGCTTCAATTTGAGTGGTAAATTGTTATCTCTAAAAAGAATTTTCCAACTGCAGCATTTTTTCAGTAATTTGTAAAATACCTCATACTTTTTGTCCCTGTTAATAAAAGTTTCTAGTAATGAGATATATCCTGTGAGTATGTTGCTTTATTAAAGTTCCTGTATTCATTGAAAAAAGAATTAAAGATGAGGAAAAGAAATAGACAGACATATTAGTGATTAATCAACATGATATTAAGGTATAAAGAAATGTTTAGACTCAGTATATAAATTACTCTTGTAGAAGGGGGCATGTTTGTATAATTAAATATGAGTTTTCAGAAATTGTGTGGCTTTTTGACTTAATTTCTTAATATATTAGAATTTTTGTTTGGATGATCCTGGCCAAGTCAGAAAAATTTAGTGGCATTTTGTTTCTATTAATGACTCCCTTTAGCTGTAGAGATTAGAGTAATAGAATTACTCATAGTTTTTCTGATAAGCACACAAGGAACTACCAAAAATGGTATGTGTTGTTTGATCTTCCAGTACCATCTATAGTTGTTTTGCTGTATTTGGATATTTAAGTGGTATTAGCTTTGTTTGTTAAGTATTAAGTTTTAGATCTTTCATATTCCTCTTTACAAATTAAGTCCACAAAGAATTTTTCTGTAATTAATTGAGAAAAAAATCGTATGAAAATTATAGAAAGAGAACTTAAGTTGCTATAAAATAAATTGGCTAGATTTGGCTATTTGTGAACATTTCAACCTCTAAAATGAGATAGTTTGCCTTTTTATATAATTTGTCTTCATTTTAAACAGAATTTTCCCTCTCTTGTTTCCTAAAGAACTGCTTTATGATCCTACTTTAAAATACTTTGTTACTTTATAGGGTTAGTCACTGAAAGTCAAGTGTTGCTTTTCATATATATATGATGAAGTAGGTAGTGTGTCATTTCATTGTAACACCAAAAAAATCCACAGAGCAAGTTTTGAGATAAAAAGTTATACTACATTTTAGTGGTATACAATAAGCTATTACTGTGCTATTTTGAATAAACTTAAATATAGGACATGGGACAATAGGCCTTGATTGTTGTTCCTGAGACAAGGGAAGCAAATAAGGTGAGCCCTGTAATTACCCTCGTTTTCTGTCTGGAAGCCTGTTCCAGACTGTGGTGCAGGCAGGGGAATCCCAGGCAGAACAGAGTGATCTTTCTGAATTGAGGAGGCTGACTGGTGTTCAGGGAGGCTGAGGCACTCAGATGTTGAGGCTGCATTCTGGAGAGGAATGAACGATGTAGAAAGAGAGCTCCAGAAATCTACGTAAGGCCAATCCAGTCTTTGAATACAAGATGCTTTTGCATGGGGCAGAAATGCCACAAGGTTATTAAGCAAAGAGCCCTTGGGGTGCCGTGAGCCACATAGTTCCCAGAGCTCACGTGTGGCTGGGAGCATGAGTTCCCATTGGTCAAAGTGGAAAGTCTTGTGTGAATCACTTGGGACATGCTATAAAGATGTGGAAGATTCACATCTTAGTAGTTGGGGTTAAACTGTCTTTGAGTAAAAGCATGTCTGGAATCACCCTAGCCAGGTTGCATTTAATTATATATCTTGAGACATTTCTTTTCTGAAACTGTGCTTGGTGTTTATATTTGGAATACACAGGATTTTTGGGCTCCACTTTTCCAGTAAATTTCACATTGGCCTTATGTATTCAACCACAGTTACCAATTATGTTTTCCTTACTGACGAAACTATAAAATTAAAAACAGGAGCTTTTATATTTTTCCTAAAATTTTTAGACCCGTTTAAATTTTTACTAGTTTACAGTTTATAATTAGAAGAATGTTATATTTTTCATGAGGCAAACTTTGTGTATGAATCTTTAATCACATCTTTGATGTTGGTAGTATGTTACTCCTCAGAGGTTAGTGTGCTATTTGTAAGGATTTCATAATTTGTAAAGGCATTGTTTCTCCCAAGTGAACAATACTTTTTCTTCTGTTGGCTCCTGAACGGTGAATTGGTCTTGCTTGTTGGAATACTGTCCACAGAATAGCTGTGTAGGTTGATTTCAAGGTTAAATAGTTGAGAAGGCTTGTGTGTGAAAGTCAAAGTCGTATTTGAAAATTGTATGCATTTGTACGCCTGGCTGCTAGTGTAGGGTGATGTGGTCAGTACTTAGAAAGACAGGGTCGCTCATGTGCCCCCTCTCCAGGCTGCAGCGCTTCGGTAGGCGAAACGGCCCTCTGGCGCTGGTGACGGCTGCTCCTGGGGCTGCTGTTGGTCCTGGTGGCCTTTCAGTTTCTCAAGTGAGCCGAGCCCTCTTCTGTCTCAGCCGCTCTTTCCCTCCCTCTTCCTGTCAGAGGCCTGCAGAGCTTGGGTCTCAGTTTCAGTGTTCCTTGTTTAGAGAAGTCTTTTTTGTTACCATCATCCCAGTTCTGGAGGCTACGTCCTGTCTGCCGTATCCTTTGTAATCTCCCTTCTTAGTATAATTCAGAACCACACTTTAAAGATTTGTGTGGGTACTTAAGTGCTAAATATCTAGTTCTTTCTATAGACTGAAAGCTCCAGGAGGGCAGGAATGGTGACTGTCTGCTCAGTAATATGTTTTTCTTCACCTCCCCGCACAGCGCTTGTCCAGTAGGGCTGTTGTCGAGTGAATGACAGTTCTTGTCCTGGAGGAGCTAAGAGTGTAGTTGACACACATGCACACACAATGAAGTATGAGACAGTGTAGACTTTCAACTGTAAATAAAAACAAATTGCTAGAATAAAGACCCAAGAAACAAAAATCCAAAAAGTGATTAAAAGAACATACGTTTAAAAATTTTATGTCTTCTATCTCGTTGCTTACACAAAATTTTATTCTCAATGAAGGAAGTTAATTGTTAATTCCAAATTAATGTTCTGTAATTTAAAAGGCCAGCTGTCCCACTAAGGAGTAGTTTTATGCTCTTTAAGACATAAGCACACTCAGGTTTACACGAAGTGAATGGAAGCAGCAGCCTGATCTGGAGGGTGCTCTGTTAGAGGAACAGTAAATTGGCGTTCCAGGGAAGAGGGAGTATGATTCTTACCTGTGGTGGGGAAAGTAAGGAGCTACCTGAAGGAGAGAGGTTTTGAGTTAGATCTCTTATTTGATATGCAGAAATACATAGGCCAAGCACAATCCTCACTTTTTTCCTCATTTAAATTGTAGCCAAGCTATGGACCCATAGGCCTGGATTTAGACTTAGTATCTTACCCAGGCTAACACCTTTGTTTACAGGTGAGGAAATTCAGATTTAAGAGTGGTTAAAAGGCTTCAGCCAAGATGTGAGCCCTAAAGCTGATGAAGAACTAAATTCTGAACTGTCTTTTCTGCAGCTGGGAGGGACCGCATTCCGTAAGTGGAGTAGTCCTCTGTGCCCGATAGGGCAGATAACTCAGTGACCTAGGGGCTGGTGGTGGGCTGCAGGGGCAGGCGCTGGAGTCAGACCAGGGCTCCTGTTTGGACCTAGACGCTTGTTCCAGCTTAGCAGACAAGGTTCCTTTGCAGCTCTTTTTCCTGTTCTGTAGCATAGGGATTGTGATAGTACCTGTGGGGATGGTTGGAAAGATTTACATGGGATAACATTGGTAGAGTGCCTAATTGAGTACCTAATATGTAATACGTATTTAATAATGAGTACTTTTCATAATCAGTGAGATTTTCTGGGCAAAGAATCCTTTCCTAAAATGGCTCCATAAGACTCTGGCAAGGGTTAAATAAAATTGTATATGATACTTAGCATAGTGCCTGGCAGATGGTCTGTATTCAGTATCTGATAGGAGCAACTGTACTGTTACAATGAAAATTGTTCACTGCTGTGTATTATACAATATATATACACTTAGTACATACAGTATTTATTGTACAACAGTTATACAGCTGATTAAAAACATAAATAGAGATCTGATGCATATCCCTGTTTGGAAGTCTGTTTTAAACGGCATGTCCTCACCTACCATTTAAAATGTTTTTACAACCACAATCATCAGTTACATTGATAGAGAATTGCTTAATTTTTAAAATTTTTATTTTGGTATCATTAATCTACAATTACATGAGGAACATTATGTTTGCTAGACTCCCCCCTTCACCAAGTCCCCCCCCCACATACCCCATTAGTCACTGTCCATCAGAGTAGTAAGATGCTGTAGAATCACTACTTGTCTTCTCTGTGTTGCACAGCTCTCCCCATCCCGCCCCATTATACATGCTAATCGTAATGCCCCCTTTCTTCTCCCCCGCCTTCTCCCTCCCTTCCCATCCATCCTCCCCAGTCCCTTTCCCTTTGCTAACTGTTAGTCCTTTCTTGGGTTCTGTGATTCTGCTGCTGTTTTGTTCCTTCAGTTTTTCTTTTGTTCTTATATTCCACATATGAGTGAAATCATTTGGTACTTGTCTTACTCTGCCTGGCTTATTTCACTGAGCATAATACCCTCTAGCTCCATCCATGTTGTTGCAAATGGTAGGATTTGTTTTCTTCTTATGGCTGAATAATATTTCATTGTGTATATGTACCACATCTTCTTTATCCATTTATCTACTGATGGACACTTAGGTTGCTTCCATTTCTTGGCTATTGTAAATAGTGCTGCAATAAACATAGGGGTGCATCTATCTTTTTCAAATTGGGCTGCTGCATTCTTAGGGTAAATTCTTAGAAATGGGATTCCTGGGTCAAATGGTATTTCTATTTTGAGCTTTTTGAGGAACCTCCATACTGCTTTCCACAATGGTTGAACTAATTTACATTCCCACCAGCAGTGTAGGAGGGTTCCCCTTTCTCCACAACCTCGCCAACATTTGTTGTTGTCTTTTGGATGGTGGCCATCCTTACTGGTGTGAGGTGATATCTCATTGTGGTTTTAATTTGCATTTCTCTGATGACTAGTGATGCAGAGCATCTTTTCATGTGTCTGGAGAATTGCTCAATTTTATAATTAATGTTACATTTTCATTTAGTCCTGTCTCTCAGTCTTTTTTACCTGTGGCGTAACACCGAATTTATTTAGCATTGTCATGAAACTGTTCCATACAATGTCATTAAATTAGTTACTTAATTTTAAAGTAAATTTTTATTCTAGAATAGTTTAGATTTTGAGGCAGTTGCAAAGATAGTATAGAGAATTTCCATGAATCCTATGCCCAGTTTCTCTTCTTGCTCAGTCTTACATTACTGTGTATATTTGTCACAACTAATGACCAATATTGACACATTATTATTTATTAAAGTTTGTACTTTATTCACATTTCATTTATTTTCCCCTAATTTGCTTTTCTTGTTACTGGATCCCATCCAGGATAACACATTACATTTGGTTACCTTGTTTCCTTAACTGCCGCTTAGTTGTTACAGTTTCTCAGACTTTGTTTTTGATAATGTAACAGTTTTAAGGAAGACCAATCAGGTGTTTTGTAGACTGTTCCTCAATTTGGGCTTGTCTGCAGGTTTTATCATGGTTTGGCTGGAGTCACGTTTTTGGGAGGATCACCACAGAGCTGTAGTGCCTGTCTCACCACAGCAGGCGCAGGTGCTCTCGAGGTGACCTACTGCTGATGATGTGAACCTTGCCCACCTGACTGGCAGCTGTTAGGTTGTTTGTCAGCTTTCTCCACTATACAGTTACTGTTTTCTCTGCCATTCCATACTTTATTCTTTGGAAGAACTCAGTACCAAAGTGCACCCCACATTTAAGTGGTGTCAAGTTAAACATGCCACCTCCTTGAGAGGGGAGTATCTAAATGAATTATTTGGATTTTTTTCTGTATGAGATTTGTTTCTTCACTCATTTATTTACTTATTTAGTAACTATTCATATCAGTATCGATTCATGGGTTCATAGTTATAATCCAATATTGTGTCTTTATTTTGTTACTCAGATTGTTCCAGTTTAGGCCACTGGGAACTCTGCTCCTGTGTCCTTCTAACATAGTCTCATAGGTTTGGTTTTTGAGCACTTCCTCACTTGATGGCACTACAGTATGTTTCAGGCACATAGTCCATCTTCCTTGCCCTAGTCCTGGTATCAGCCATTTATCCAAGGATCCTGTTTTTTTTTTTTTTATTGGAACATGGTATTAGAAATTTGGTGAGAGATTCCTATGGTTTTGGGAAGAGGTGAGATTTAATGTCCAAATTTTCCTAACTGCTTTTCCTATTTTTCTGTTTTCCTTCACTGAAAATCCTGGGAGGATATCTCATATGCTTGCACTTCCTAGATATATCTTCCCAACAGTTGGACTTCATGTTTGAATTTATATGTGTGTCATAGGGTATATTTACAGTTAACTATTTTTAAAATCTAGAAGAGAAAAAAAAGATAACTTGAGCTAAGGAGATTCAGATAGCTCATGTGTTTACTACAGAAAGTGGCTCTTCAGTTAGTTACTTCATTTCTAAGAATGATAGGGAAGTAATTCATCATATAAAAGTCTTTTTTTCCCCACAAATAAATTCAAATTAGAATAAGGGAATTAAAAAATGTTCTCACTTGTAAGAAGGGTAGATAGAGGGACATCGTAATTCTTTCTTGCTATCTTTGAAGTTTTAAATGTCTTTGTTGTTTCTCTTTAAACTCTTTAATGTTTTGTGTAGGTTTGGCATAGTTTAATACTCTTTGTTGTCTTTCCTTCCAGCTTTGATAGTTTTTCATCTTCCGAATATCTCTGCCTAAGCCCCATAGTTCTCTTTAGTAAAGCCTAAGACAACTTTTTGAATGAATCATCACTTTTATTTTGTTGATTTTCTTTAAATATTTTTCTGTTGACATTTCATCGTAAAATGCATTTACAGTGAGATTGACGAGGTGCTTCTTTTCACTTCTTGTATTGAAAGGACACCGTCCCATCAGTGGCCCCTGTATCACTCCCCTGCACAACCTATTGTACAGATGGCAGGCCCAAAACAGGTGCATTGAAGGTTTTTATTTCATTTCAGTTGACTCCTTGCTAATCTGCATGTATACAATCTGGTGTTGATTTGCAAAGCTTTGGATTAAGATATAGATACAGATATACTCACACATTTCATTTTTTGGAGTTTTTAGACTGGTAAAAATAAGAAAGCACAACTGAAAAATGTCTTAATCTCTGTCCGCTTGTTTTCAAGTGTTGGCAGCAAGACTGCAGAAGTAACAATCACATTCGTCTTTTTATCTGTAATGTGACTCAGGTATTTAAATGCCTAAAGCTTCTCTCTCTGTGTCTTGCTTTTTTTCTTGTTCCTTTTGGGTAGTCTACTGGCTGACCAGAAATGAAAGATAACAGGAAGTCTTTAAAGCATTTTGTTTTATTTGTTTATATGATTTTATAACTTTGTTTTCTGAAAGCCTTTACCTGAAAATGTTTTTTAATAGCTTGTAGAATTTTAGCTTTTAATTACTTTTATTTCCAATGATGAGTAAAGTTTACCCATGTGGGATAATTAATTTTTCTTTACATATGTGTTTGTTTTCTGTTTTTGTGTGTGTGGGTTTTTTTTTGTTTTATTTAGTTCAGGACTAATAAAGTATTCTTTGTGTAAATCTGTGAGTGAAAAAAGACTTCTACCAAAAGATCTAAGTCAAGCAGGCCTTATCCACTCATGTACCTAACCCTTTCAAGACCTAATCCTATCCCTTTCTTCTATAAAACATATAGACTATAGACTGATGCTCACAGAAACATGTATGCTTATGGCTCTGCTCCCTAGAAAGCCTATGATTTTCTGTTCCCAGCAATTGAGCTATGTTTATCAACAGTTCCTGATTTGTTCCTTAATCTGTTTAGGTCTATTGTGTGTTTTAATTGTAATTGCATAGTTTAGTAAATTATTATACAAATACATGATTTGTGAATGCAAAAGAGAACTGTAGGTTCTATATAAACTAATTTAGAATGCTTTGGAAAGTCTCAAGATAGGTCACAAAAAGGAAGTTGCTGTCAGATAGGTATGGGAGAGAAATGTTAAAGTTTAGGAAGAAAAATCATGAAAATCCTGGAAAGTTGCTCCACAAAAGTCTTTAATTCTTGTTCTGTTTTCAAGAAATGGAGAGTGGCAGTTGTAGGGGCTGCGGTTTGGTGTCGTGTGCATGATGAAGGTGACTCGTGACTTCGCTTAGAGACCCACATGAAAAAGCAAGACGGTAGCCCTCATCAATCAGCGTAGTGATGGACTTAAACATTCATGGGAGTAAAGAGAAAATGAAGTGTTTAAGTTTTGTATATGTGTCATCTATTTATTATAACTTAACAAGCCATACCAAAGCTTAATGGCTTAAAATGAAAACCATTTATTGTCTTGTTATGGTATTGAATGGTCTTCTGCTTCTCATGGTGCTGGCTTGGACTGGGAGACAGCTGGGAGGTCCAAAATAACCTCACTCAGAGGGTAGCAAGTTGGTGCTGACTGTTAGCTGGGAGCTTAGCAAAGCTTTGACCTAGCTGGGTTCTCCTTTTTGCAGCCTCTGCACCGGCTAGGTTGGGCTTCAGAAATGGCAGTCTCAGGGTAGTTGAGTTTCTTACATGGTGGCTAGCCTTTGCTTGTGTGGCCTTCTTAAGTCTCCGGACTGGAACTGGCTGTTGTCACTTTTGCTACATTCTGTTGCTTAAAGCAGATCAGAAGATCATCCTGGATTCAGGAGGAGGTAGTTATGCAAAGGTGTGAACAGCAAGAGGCCAGGTTCATGGAGGGCCATCAAAATAGCAGCTATCACAATTGTTTCAATGTTTCTATTTGCATGTTTCATTTTTAATGCTTTTAATATGTATTTTTAAAAATTATCTGGCTTACCAAAAGTCCAGTGTGTTCTAATAAATCAAAGGCTTCTAATAAATCAAAGTGTTTGTAAGCAAACTTGTAATAATTTGATTAGAATTTGTATTCTTACTGATAAGTGTGGGGGCCTGGGGCTTTCAGCCCCTGTTAATCTGACTCCAAAACCCTTATTCCTTACACCATACTCCTCCATTACTGTTGTTTTGGTTAGTAGACCGTCATCTTGGCACGTAGGGTTACTGTATCACTTAAACAATGTTATTGTCAGAAATCAATCTTTAATTCTTGTAGCCTTACAGAATTAGATTCTTCAAGTAATTAAATGTTACTGTAGTTTAATAGAGTTTAGATTATTCAATTGAAAGTATCAAAGATATAATTATTTATTTAACATTCATTTATTTAACAGAAAGCAAAAAGCAGAAATCTCCCTTTGACTATTACTTATTAGATAGTAGGTTGATGATGAGGTGGGGGTGGCAGAGTGAACCTCACACAGGGGAGTACCATACTTCATAAGTTAACAAGTTTTTTATTTCTAAGGACTTAGCTAAAGAACTTTAATGAAGTTAATTTTTTTTTCCTTAGGGCTTTTGCTAAACTACAGATGTTTTTGAACTCATCTAATCCAACTTCATCATTTTATGGATGAGCTGTTTCAGGCACCATGTGGCTTACATACTATGTCAGAGCAGAACTATTTAACCCCAAGTTACTTGAATTTTTGTCTTGTCTTCCACACATTTTTCACTTAAAAATGACACCAAACCCCCTTGGGTTGAGTTCAAGGCATACTTTTCTAAGACCAAATTTTATGTCAAGTGAATAGTACCTTAACAAAGTTTTATGTTAAAAGAGTGAAACATTGTTTTATGTGACTTGTCAGAAGTTTAGTACCAGAAAGATATTTCACATTTATATGTTTTTAAGCACAAACAAGGCCAGTGTTACAGGGTAACTGATGTAGACATTGTACTAATTTTCTCATCCAAAATAATTGGTATCCATGGAAACATTCTGAACCAGTCAGCTGACCACATTAGCTCATCTCACATGAGCTAATCCTAAATGAGATTTGGGATACTTTTGGTTAGTTAATTGAAATGATGCAAGTTCTTTTAAACTGACCACTGTATTTATTTTCCTATATTTTGTGCATAAATTTTTTTTTAAGAAAATAAAAGAAGAAACCTTTGCTTGATTTTCCCCTTCTGCCCCCCTGTACCTTCTAAGCTAAGACTCCCAAACTAAGTTTTTCTTTGGCTGCTTTTAAGATTTTTCTCTTTCGTCACTGGTACATCACTGGATGTGCATAATCAAAAAGTAGTAGTTTTATAGTTGTTCTTCTTGGCATTTGCTGAGTTTCTTGGATCTGTGAGTTTATGGTTTTCTTCAAATTTGGATCAATTTCAGGCCTTAATTCTTAAAAAATTCTTTTCTGTTCCTCTTTTTTCTCATTTTAGACTCCAGTAACACACATGTTGCACTGCCCGATGTGTCTCACAGATTACTGATGCTCTGTTTTTGTCTTAACTTTCCCTTTAACTCATTTTGGATAGTTTCTATTGCTATGTCCTCGAGTTCACTGACCTTTTCTTCTGCTGTGTCTAATCTGCTTTTAATACCACCTGGGGTATTTTTCATTGGAGCTGTATTTTTCATCTCTGTAAGTTCTACTTGAGTCATTTTTGGTCTGTTGATTTTTCTCCTGATTTGGGTCATAATTTCCTGTTTCTTTGGTAATTTTTGAAAGGATGGCAGACATGAATTTTACTTAGTGGGTGCTAGAGTTTAAAAAAAAATCCTTTAACTTTGCTCTGACATGTATTAAGTTACTAAGTTACTTGGATGGAATGTGAACCAATAACATTTCCAACAAGTTTGAATGCTTGTCTTGACTAAGCTAAGTAAATCCTAAGAAAGTATTAAATGCATAGCTTTACTTTTGTGTAATGCGTATCCTAAAAGTTATTTTAATTATGAATTATAAATATAGTGGCTGGCAGGACCACATGGCATTTTCCTCTTATTTTCTGTGCTGCCTAATGAATAAGGAGGGGTGAAATGTATTATGTTTTATCTTACTTAAACATTGTTTACAACAAGATTCATCTTCCCTTCCATATGATTCTTTGTGTTTGCTGTTAGCGTAATTAAGTATTTAGAAATACTTTGAATTAGTAGTTGTTTATTGTGTCTGTATGCAGGGATAAGACTAAGATGACTTTTTGTTTTGTAATAGATGAAGTTTTGAAAATCAGGTATCTTCCTTTTCTGAAGAATTATTAAAGGAATTTATTATTCTACTTTTATTTGAAGAGTGCAGGCAAATGAATGGTTCCATGTGGAGAGAAATAACTTGAGTCCACAGTTGGACAGCAGAACACAAATGTTCTTTTTTGTTTCTCCAAATTAAATTCTTTGCAAAAGTTAACATTTTATCACAGATACTTACTTTGACTTTGACTTTACTTGTTTTTATGATATGTACTTACTAAAAAGTGGTACTTATTTTAAAAATAAACTGTAGTGTTGAGATCATGCTGTGTTGTTAGGTCTGGGGGCTTTCCCACTGGGGTCTTGGCTCACTGAAGTTTGGATATTTTCAGTCCCTCTTTAAAAAAATTTGCTTTAACTTTTCATTTCATTAATTCATTCAGTCACACAACTGCTGGATACCGGTATAGTATTTCATACCATTTCATATGCTCATTTGATATTTTAGTATTTTCCGATAGCCTTTCATTTTTATTATTTTTTGATATTTTTTTGAATGTTCACAACTGAAATTCCTGAGATATTTTTAGAGTATTGACCTTGCCAATTCTATCTTAATTAGTCATCATCTTAGT
Organism: Manis javanica; assembly: GCF_040802235.1. NCBI lineage: Eukaryota > Metazoa > Chordata > Mammalia > Pholidota > Manidae > Manis > Manis javanica. Next base: position 74,334,420 of record NC_133168.1, read on the forward strand.
CTTAGAAAGTTAAAGTCATGTATGCAGTGCCTCATCCAGTAAGGCCGGGACTTGGCTTTAGGTCCTCTGCCTCCTGAGTTCATGTTCCTCCTCACTGCAGAGGGCATGTTCTGAACAAGGTCTTGTTTGCTTCTTCATGTCTGACTCCATTTTGCTGTTTATCCTGGTATTCTCTGCTGTCTGATCTTTTAACTCACTAAATGTTTGTGCTCTAGTTTTCTAGTAATTACCATTCTAATACCTGAATTGTGTTACTGTAGGAAAATACTGGGTGGTTTTGAGCATGCTGAAGACTACTGGAGATACAAAAGTAATAAAGTACAAAACCCTTCTTTACCATTGATATTGTCTTAGTGGGGAAATTTATAAAAGAAAAGAGTTATAATATTGAATTAGAAAGGATTTAGAGGATGTTAGAAATGTTAAAACGGTTTACAGTGCTGTGCTGTGCCGAACTCAAAGGCGAACTTCTCTCTAAATGTTAAGCAGGTGAGTGACGATCTCAGGCTGTCTCAGTGGGTAGGTGCATGAGGACACTGACTTCCAACGCTTGTAATATGAGTAATATCAGTCGCTTAGTGAACCCTTACACTTTGATTACTCTTGTTGAGCGTGCAGGTATGAAGTTGAGGTATTATCCTTATTTTGTAAATGTGCAATGTGGAGATCAGATATAATTTGGCCAAGGTCACATAGCTCCTAACCAGCACAATCAGGATTTGAATTTAAATTTGAATTCATTTAATGCATTACTGAATATTTTCTTTGCTTATTATCTTTTGTAGGCAAGAGTGCACATTGGGAGATTCAGCGTGCAAGAATTCTGAATCAGATCTAGAGGATTTTTCAGATGAAACAAACACAGAGAACCTTTACGGCACCTCTCCTCCCAGCACACCTCGACAGATGAAACGCATGTCAACCAAACACCAGAGGAATAATGTAGGGAGGCCTGCCAGCCGATCTAGTTTGAAAGGTGAGTTTTGTACTTAAAAAGGTGTGCATGAGCAGACATGGCACTTTTGGTACTTTTAGTTTTTCCGTTTAAATTTGATTTTTATGCTGCTTTAAAATGGTATCTTTTCATTTGTGGATTAACATTAGCAGAATTGTTAAGAAAGGAGGAAATAATACTTCAGAGAAAGAAAGGTTTGTCCTGAGTAATTGTTGAATTCAGTGCTGTGAGGCATTTGTATTACTTTTGGGATGAAGAAGAGACCAAGTGTGGATGAATCAGTGTAACTCATCCAGGATGTCTGCTGCTCTATGGGGTGGATGCCTGCTTTTATTCTTTGAATTTCTAGATTTTGTCTTTCAGACATGATGTATTGGGCAATTTAGGAGAGGCTGAGCCAGGCTTTCTTCCCCCAGATTCCCTAGCCAGCCTGAGACCCTTGCCGTCTGATGGGGACCAGGAAGCTGCCCTTACAGTGTAGGGCCCTCTTTCTCACTAAGATCAATGCAAGCTGTTACCTCATGCCTCTTAACTATAGACAGAACTTGTGTTCTGCTTTTCTCTTTGTTTAGAATCCCAAGGCCCAGATGGTGTTCAGCTCCTAGAAGCTGGGAGTGATCTCTGTTTTCATTGCTTACTCCCTCCTAGCATGGTACAGCAGCTTTCTGAGGTAGAAGAATCAAGTCCTGACCTGCTCTCTCCTTGTCCCCTACTTTCTATCATGGAACCTCAGGTCATTGAAGGCTTGTAATTTTAGACTTTCTCTGTTAATTTCAGCAAACTTGTTCTAAAACTGATCTCATAGCTTCCTGGAATTCATTCATCTATTACTGAAAAAGATAGGGATTTCATTCTTTATGTCATCTGAGAGATTTCCTTGCCACATATTTTCCCTGTTGACATCAAATTTTGCATTTCTCTTTTTCTTTAGTCCATGCTCTTCCTCCTTTTGACAAGGTTCCCATCCTGCAGATTTTTCCCGCACATGACCTCTCATGGTGTTCGTTGGCAGGTTCCTTCTGTGTCCCTGTTGTGGCCCTTCCTCAAGAAAGAATGAAGGGAAGAGAAATGGATTATATTGTATTTTGCTGCTTGAGTGAAATCTTACACAAGGAGGAATTCCTAAGCAGTAAATAGTCTTTCTTTCCCACAGGGAAGGTGATTTTTTTTTACTTTCTCTTAAAACTTGATTTTCAGTAGGATATTAACCTATAGTCTATACTTATTAGTTTCTTTGGAAAACTAATAGCTTTCCATTGCAAATTGCCATCTTTTAAATCAATCCTTATCCATTTTCTGAAAGAAATTTCTCAAATGCCTACAGAAGTTTCTTAAACAAAATAGGTATTAGTGAAGTAGTATCTACTGAGTCAATATTAGTACATGTTTTGCTTTATGTGGTAAGTGGAGAAGACGCCAGTAGTACATCTGCCTTTTCTTCACTTACTGGTCCATACAGCTTTAGAATAGGAGTTGGGAGCTCAATTCCTGTTAATAGAGTGAGGAACTGAGGCCAGGAGTTTTAAAGCAACTTCTTTAAGGCCAGAAGGCTTGAGATAGTGACAGGATTATTCTCCTGGTACTCAATTTGGACTTCTTCCTAGTACAAGCAGTAGCGGTTAAACTTCCCTGAATGCAGTGCTTGAGTTAACTTGTGGTTTTTCACTGATCAGTCAGAAAATCAGTCACTTGATATTTGTTGAGCTCCTCCTGTTCTTCTGGACTATGTGGGAGACAGAAAGAAGATAGAAGCTTGTCTCTTTTTCTTACCAATTTCTTTCAATTGTATATTTCATTAAATTATTGAATATTAGATCTGGCAGGGGTCTCAGAGACCACTTACTCCAGGTCCTGCCATTTTTCGAGTGAAGAAGCAATGGCTATAGACCTTTGGACTTGTTGCTATTTAATAGTAGACCTTGGACACCAACATCCTTAACAACTTGTTCTTTTTCTTATTGCAAAAGATTACATGTTTGTTGTAGGAAATTTAGAAAATGCAAAAAGAAATAAAAATACTTATAAACCTAACATGCATAAATAACTTTTGTCATCTTAGGTAAAAGCCTGTATCAGTAGGAAGCACACAGGTAAACGGGCGGTGCAGTCTGTGTGGCAGAGCTGGGATGGAGGGTGGTGAGTAGAGGCCTCCCTGCTCCCCATAGGAGGGACTGAGAAGAGCTGAGGTTGGGAACATTCTGAACAAGTGACCTTTGTGTATGACCTGGATGGAGGCTGAGGTACGGAGACCAATAATTGAAAGGAGTGTGTGATTCATAATAATATATTGGTCCTTGGTATTTTCAAGAGCTTTTAGAATTAATTAGGTTGGTCAGTTTTATTTTTAAAGCTTTCCAAGGAAATAGTACCTGGTACATTATTTCTTTCTCACTGCAACAAGCAAAGGTTCTCTGAATCATGCTATTCATTTTAGAACTACAGTCCAAGTTGGACTCCTCTTTTTAATAAATGTCACCAATAATATTTGTGTTTTTCTGGTTTTCCATTGCTATGCAACGAACCGCTCCAAATTTTAGTGGCATGAAAGAGCAGCCATTTTATTGTGCTCACAATCATGTGGGTCAGGTTTTTCAGGCAGGGCACAGCTTACCTCTAACCATGATGTTAGAGCCTTAGCTAGGACAGCTCAGTTGGCTGGAGATGTTGTCATGGCTTGGAACCTGAGGGACCCTAAGTCAGGAGTCTCAGTTCTCCTCCACGTGGTGTCTGCTGGGCCTCTGTGGTCTAAGATGGCTCCTTCACTCGTTTGTCTGGCACCTGGGGCTGAAGGCTTGCTGCATTGTTTTTTTGCCTCACCACTTTTTCACCTGACTAGCCTAAGTTTCTTCACAGCATATTGGTCCCTGGGTAATTGGATGTCTTATATGGCAGCTAGCGTCCCTCAGAACAAGTGGTTTAAGAGATCAAGGTAAAAATTGTCAGGTTCTTAAAATGCAGCTTGGGAAGCCCCACAGCATCTCTGCTGCATCCTCTTGGCTGTGCAGGGCTGGCCAGAATTCAGGGTGGGAGAGGCCGCACAGGCCTTGAGGATGAGGACGCGTGGCTCACTGATCATCTTGACAGACTAGTCCTGCCTGCATTTGCTGTAAATCTTTGGAGAGTTAAGATCTGGTCAGACTGTCTTTATGCTCTCCAGCCCTTCTCCTTCATAAATGCAAACTTCAAGAGCATCCCTGAAGGAATATATGAACAGAAAAAGGGCACTGTTTTTTGAAAGGAAATGAGAGTAACCATGAACACTTACTTTTTTAGTATGGTAGCCTTTGTTATAAACTAAGTGTATGGATATGATTCTTTATATATTTTTATTATAGACTGAGTAATTACTGTTAATCTGTAGTAACTAGCTACTATAGATTCATTTTTTTATAATTGGAAATTCCTTCCCAGGCCACTTTTTGACCAACAGGCCATGAATTGAGGGCTCCCACGAGACTCTCTTCAGGTTCTGTAATTTGCTATAATTGCTTACACAACTCAGAAATGTACTTTTGTCCCCTCCCCTAAACTTAATGTTCATCGGACTCCAGAGTAGCTGAATGAAGAGATTCACCAGGCAAGGTGAGGCTGGTGAGGGGCTGGTGCTCAACAACAGGACATGAAGCTCCCATGCCCCATCTGTGACGTTATCCTGCCAGCCCAGGATGTGTTTGCCAACCTGGACGCTTATCCAATCTCTTTGTTCTGGAGTCTTAATAGAGCTTAATCTCCAGACCCATCCTGCTACCTACAACCCCATTCTGGGAGGTTAGGTTGGTGGGAAGTGGGGCTTGAAGTTCCAACACTATCGCCTGGTCCTTCCGTGACTTGCCCTATCCTGGGGCTGTTTGGGGCCCCACCCTAAGCTGCCTCATTAGCATTACATTTAGGTGTGATGGAAAGGAGCTCTTTGTGAATAACAAAAGAAACTCCTATAATTCCGGTAATGCCAGGGGTTTTAGAAGTCTGTGCCAGGAATCTGGACAAAAACTGAATATACTTACTATACCCCAATGTGCAGTATCAAATACTAGCAAAGATACGAGGAGATGCCAGCTTTCATACAAAACTGGTGGGAGTGCAAATTGTCTCAGTTCCCTGTTGGAAAAGCAATTTGTTAATATAGTTAAATTGAGATTGGTTAAATCTTTTATCCAGCAAATCAACTACTGGGAATAGATTTTAGAGAAGTTCCTGCAAATGGACATAAGAAATTCTGCAAAAAGACTCATTGTGTCATTCGTTGCTTGCGATTCCAAGCATGATATGCAAGTGTGTAACCACTAGACAGGGAAGTTCAGAACAGTACCTATCAAGGTTGTCTGAATGGGAGTTGACTGAGGAGAGGGGACTGGAGATTTGGGCAAAGATGAGGTCACCATCCCTGCGATATTTTATTTCTTTGTATTGATGGACTTTAAGTTATTGCCACCTAGATGTGTGGAACACTGTGTTTTATCCAATGGTTGAATTTTCTTGGTTTTGTTTCCCTGAAAATGTTAAAGACACGTTTGTTTTCAAAATATTAACTTCTGTTTTAGAACTGGTGCTAAATGTGATAGTGTTGTTATGACATCCAGGTAAGGATGGTTAGCTCCTTCCTACCTAAAAAAAGCCAGCTATGTGACATGCTGAGCAGCATAACCTACCAGACAAGCTCTTGACTTAGCTTGCTGGCCAGGCTTAATTTCATACTTTGGTGAGTAACAGAATTTAGCTATGGTATTATTTAAATTATATTTTCAGATCATGGTAAGTAACTACCAAATTACAGCAATTAAGGATTTAATAAGTTTTGGACAGTAATTAGCCATATATTGCTGTTTCTTCTTGAGGTTGGTTTAAGGGAAAGGCAGTCAGTCAGGCTATCTCATCCTAAACTTTTGTTCTTTTTAATGTAGCAGAAGGAAGTAAATTGAGCTCATTTCATAGTTTAAATAGGCCGCATAAGAATTAAGCCTATTCTTAATTCAAAGCCCTTTTTAGAGTGAATCTGCCTTGTAATTATTATCAGCTCCATTTTGCAGCGGTATTAGGATATTGCAGTAGCCAGGTTATAGAGATAGAACAAATATCCCAAGATATGTATATCAAATTTGTACATATATATACACATGTATATACATATACATATATACACATTAATGTCCCTATCATTAGGAAATATCTCAAGCTCTGTGTGTGTGTGTGTGTGTGTGTTCCAACAGTAGTAAAATCTGCAACTCTTGTTTTTGAAAGAATATAGTGTGGCTATGAACTTGAGCTGGTAAAATGGTTATAAGTCAGATTCGATCTGTATAGTCAGATGAATGCTCATTGTTAACCAGAGTGGACCTAAGTCTATATTTCAACTCTTTAGTCTAAACCCAGCCTGACTTTCATGGTTCTAATTTATATTTCCAGGCTACCTACATACATACTCACTGTTCCAGCCAAGCTCTCTTCTTTTTTTTGCCTTTGTGTCTGTTCATGCTCTTCTTATTTGGTGTAAAGATCCTCTTGTCTTCCTTGTTAGCCTTAGTTTAATGAAGTATAGGACTTCATTGCTCTAATGATCATACATTTAAGGGTAAAGAGCAGGCATCTGCATATACTGTCTCATTTGAGAGCCTGAGGAAAGCCAGCATTTTGAATTTGGACAATACGTGAGTGGGGGGAAATACGAATTGTAAATACTGATAAAAAAAACATTTTATATGTAATCTAAGGAGCCATTTTTAGATATGGATAGTGGAAATTCAGTTGATAGACTGATAACTCCTCAAACAAGTGAACTGTGTTGTCATTGGTTGCTTTTGGTTTCATTGTAAAACTTAACTTCTTTTCCATTCATGTTCTTTTGACTTGGCAGTAATTATTGTTGATTGGCCAAAGGAAAAAGTAACTACTCCAGAAGTTCACTTTGTGCTACAAATCATGCCATTTAATTTATAGCCACTGGGGATATGAGATGTTCCATTAGACTTACTTAAGTTATTATGAACTAGTTTTGTAGTACTTTAGAACTTGTCATGGAAAATATTTATATACTTTTGATCTATTCTCCTTTTCAGAAGCTCTGTTTGTATTTGACTTTTTTCTTAATTGAAGAGGGTTTAATTTTAATAGAAAATTTGACAAACCTGTCCATAACAAACAGGCTTTTGAGTAGGAAAAGTTTTTTACTCATGTCAGAGTGGGTAAAGATAAAATATAAAGTCCTTCAGTATATTACTGTCTGAGCTTATCGGTTTTTTACCCCTGATACCTTATTACTTCCCAGATCTCCCTTAACTGACAGATCCCTTAGGGTTTCATGGAGGCCTCTCTGGTTACCACTGCCAGAAAATACTCGTGTGTTTCTTCTCTCCAGCACAAATACATTATTTAAAGATTATAGTTACTGATAAGATAGATGGGTTGGTATATGTATAGATTTTTTTTGCATGGTAGTTAGAACAGGGTTTAAGTCTGTTTTAAGTTGAAATCACATCATTTTAAAACTAAGATATATCAGTTCCCATTTGTATTCTTTTAAAACCAACTTTATTTTTATTTTGGAAAAAAAAATAGCTTCTTAGTCCCATCTTGCTCCTTTTCCAACTTGCTTTTCTTTATGCACACACACACACTGTAGATCCCCATATTAAACCATTGCTTTTTGTAAACATGAAATTTCAAAAAATTTTGTAATGCACCATTTTGTGAACTGTAAGGTAGACTGAACAATATTTATATATAATCTACAAAAACAAGTTTTTAAGGCTTGCTAACATTTGATTCTATCTGTATGGAAAAATGGGATTGTGGCATTCTTCCCCTTAAGTCTTTATAATTGTTGGAATAAAGATCCAGGCTGAGAAGCTTCATCTCTTAATATTTTCATGCTTTGAGTATTAGCTTCTTGGTGACTATAGATTTGGATAAAGTTTATAGCCCAGTGTTCTCTGGTTGTTAAAATCAATCCAGTTACTCTCAGATAATTCTTTGTTTCCCTTAGAACCTTAAATCGTGGATTAGAGAAACATTTATAAATTATATAAGCAAAGTAATACTTCTTCACTGTTCTCTATTACTTTCAAATTATACACTGTATGCAGACATTCTCTGGGCATTATCAATAATGCTACCCTAGGTTTGTTTTACAGTCTTAGGATCCTGAATCTTAAGCTCACGAATTGTTTGTGTTACCCAAGTTTTTTATTTCTTTGATGCAAAACCATTTATTTGGATACATACACATACTAGTTAGAACACCATTCTGGTCTAGATAGGCAATGGTTTTTTTCTTCACATATTTCTTGGGCATTCTTATGTACTCTCCTGGTGTTAAATAGCATCTGTATATACCAATGAATTCCAAATTGGCATCTCTATCTAGATTTTTGTCCTGAGCTCGACACATATATTAATTACTACAGACATCTCCACATGGCTGTCCCATAAGGCATCTCAAACTAAATAGTGTTAAAAACTAAACTCATTATTTTTACCTCCATTTTTACTGATACTGTATATATATCATTTTGTGTTTCATAGTAATAGAGTATAGAATTACTTCAAATCTTGAAAAGTAAAATATAGGGAGTTAAATTTGGAAGTACTTGTTAGCTTTGCTTTTAACTAAACATTGCTTTACTTAGTGGAAACAAATGGTATGTATGTGCTATGTTAAAGGTGTAAAGAACATAGTTAAAGAAAACACGAAAGGGGAGGCAAAGGGCTAGCCTGGATCAATTTTTATGACAGCATTGATAAACATCTGTAGCCAGAACAATAAAATTGTGAAGAAATTTCTTGGATGGATTGTGTAAGAAATTTTAAGACATTCAGCAATAAAAGAGATTAAAACTACAGATAAAAATTCCATCATTTAAAAAATATTGCTAAGTTAAAAAATAATAGTAATGGTTTTTATATGAAAATACAGAATAATCCCTATAGACAGATAAAATCCTTTTGATGGATCATGAAGGAAATTAAATATAATATAAATCAAGTTGGAAGTGCTCTTAGGGATATTTGTTCTAAAATCTGTATTTTAAAACTAATTTAAATTGACTGGAAGGTTAGTTGGATTTAAACATTTTCTTTGGTGAATTGATTTTGGGTATATTAGTCTGTAACCGATATAAATATACCCTATTTCTTCAAATCTAAAGGCATACTGTAATGTTATGTACTAAGAAAAAATGCTTACATTGATGACAAGGTATATTCTTACACTTGGAATTTTTAATTTATTGAAAGAACTTTAATACATCTTGATTATTTTAAAACATATTCAGTTTTTTATAAGAATAATCTTAAAGTACCTTAAGGACTTTTCCCTCAATCTACTTCATTTTATAAATGAGAAAAGTGACCTAGAAAATTTCAGCTCCAAATTAATACATTTTAGTTCATGGCAAAGGCAGGAATTGGGTGTGTTTTCTCAACCATGTTTCTGTCAGATCTGCCATATTGTTTCTCCTTAAATTGAAGGTGAAAACTTGTGGAGCTTTGACTAGCTGGTAAGTGTGCTTTGGAGTGTAGAGGTAAACAACCTGCTGTAGGTTAGTAGTGGCTATTAGAGACCATAACAGTATAAGATAGCAGGGAAAATAGGTAAAATCTTTTTAAAAATTTAGAAAGAAATGTTATATATATTTTGAATCTTCTAATTTTCAGCAAATAGTAAGACATTTTTCTCCAGTAACAACCTAAAAATATAAGTACAAGTGAATATCAGTTTTATTGAAAATATTCAAAATATTGAGAGTAGCTTCATATTTAGGAGTAATATAATGTTCTTAATTTATTTATTTTTATAGAAAAAATGAATGTATCAAACCAGCCTCCACATAAAGACACTGGAAAGCCCGTGGAGAATGTGGAAGAATACAGCTATAAGCAGGAGAAAAAGATCAGAGCAGCTCTTAGGACAACAGAGCGTGATCATAAGAAAAATGTGCAGTGCTCGTTCATGTTGGACTCAGTGGGGGCGTCTTTGCCCAAAAAATCGATTCCAGATGTGGATCTCAATAAGCCTTACCTCAGTCTTGGCTGCAGCAATGCGAAGCTTCCGGTGTCTGTGCCCATGCCCATTGCCAGAACTGCGCGCCAGACTTCTAGGACTGACTGTCCAGCAGATCGCTTAAAGTTTTTTGAAACTTTACGGCTTCTGCTAAAGCTTACCTCAGTCTCAAAGAAGAAGGACAGGGAGCAAAGAGGACAGGAAAATACCTCTGCTTTCTGGTTTAACCGATCTAATGAACTGATCTGGTTAGAGCTACAAGCCTGGCATGCAGGAAGGACCATTAATGACCAGGACTTCTTTTTATATACAGCCCGTCAAGCCATCCCAGAAATTATCAATGAAATCCTTACTTTCAAAGTTAATTATGGGAGCTTTGCCTTTGTTAGAAATGGAGCTAGTTTTAATGGTACTTCAGTTGATGGGCAGTGCAGAGCCCCTCATGGAACAAAGGTCATGGGTTACTCAACATATCATGAGCATCTCCAGCGCCAGAGGGTTTCATTTGAGCAGGTAAAACGGATAATGGAGCTGCTGGAGTACATAGAAGCACTTTATCCATCACTGCAGGCTCTTCAGAAGGACTATGAAAAATATGCTGCAAAAGACTTCCAGGACAGGGTGCAGGCACTCTGTCTGTGGTTAAACATAACAAAAGACTTAAATCAGAAATTAAGAATTATGGGCACTGTTTTGGGCATCAAGAATTTGTCAGACATTGGCTGGCCAGTGTTTGAAATCCCTTCCCCACGATCATCCAGAGGCAATGAGCCAGAAGATGAGGGCGACGACACGGAAGGAGAACTGAAAGAGCTGGAAAGCAGTACGGATGAGAGTGAAGAAGAGCAAGTTTCCGGTGCACGTGTGCTTGAACCCAGACAGCCCGTTGACGCCAGTTTCAACATCCAGTCGCAAGATTGCAGATCTAAGAAGCTTGAGAGGCTTGAATCTGAGGACGATTCTGTCGGCTGGGGGGCACCAGACTGCAGCCCAGAAGCAGGCTTAAGTAGACATTGTCTGACTTCTATTTATAGACCATTTGTAGACAAAGCACTGAAGCAGATGGGGTTAAGAAAATTAATTTTAAGACTTCACAAGCTGATGGATGGTTCCTTGCAAAGGGCACGTGTAGCACTGGTAAAGAGTGACCGTCCAGCGGAGGTAGGTTTTCAGTAGGCGTTAGCACGCTCTCTCGTCCTTGGTTCCATTGCTCCTTGTTAATTACAAGGTGTGTTGTATCGATTATTATGTACTCTCAGGGTCTTGATATTTTTAAGGCTTCAATGTAGTTATTGTAAATTATAGATTTAAATGTTTCTATGAAGTTCTGTGATGAATGTGGAAATGGATCTATGGAAACTGTGTGAAATTCAGTAAATTAAGTGTAAGGTGGTATGTGGAGGAGAAAACTCCAGCCATATAAATACAGGACAGAGAAGGACAGGCGACATACAAAGAGGGAAGAAAGCCACAACCACGGGTGACCACAGCTGAATATGAATGTTAGTAAAAAAAAAGTCAACATGACACCGAAATATTTTTTTTTTTTTGAGAGGGCATCTCTCATATTTATTGATCATATGGTTGTTAACAACAATAAAATTCTGTATAGGGGACTCAATACACAATCATTAATCAACCCCAAACCTAACTCTCAACAGTCTCCAATCTTCTGAAGCATAGCGAACAAGTTCTTACGTGGTGAACAAGGTCTTACATAGTGAGTAAGTTCTTACATGGTGAACAGTGCAAGGGCAGTCATATCACAGAAACTTTCGGTTTTGATCACACATCATGAAATATAAACAATCAGGTCAAATATGATTATTCGTTTGATTTTTATACTTGATTTATATGTGAATCCCACATTTCTCCCTTATTATTATTATTATTATTATTAATAAAATGCTGAAGTATACCGAAATATTTTTAAATGAATAAAGCACCCAGGGTTTAGTTCTTTCTCTAGTCTTTGCACAGCTTACTCCCTTTCCCAGTAGCACATCCAGTTTGGGTCACTGTATTTCAAAGAGAATGTGAATTATAGAGAGATGTAAGAATGATCACAGGCGGAAAGTATACATTGTTTGGCAGTGTTAAAGTGTCCAGTGTAAATATGGAAGTTTAAGGAAAGCCTTAATTATTGTCAAATCTGTTTTGATATGTGAAGATATTTGTGAGAGGATTATACCCACTAGAGGAAGTGGTTTGAAAACAGTACAGATTTGGTTTTGATAGTTTGATATCTCAGAAATTCTTTACTGTTAAGTTGGAAAAATTAGAAGGGGACGTATTGTTGGATACCGTTCTTGAGAGTTGGAGAGCACGAGTAATTTTTCTGTTGTGGTGCGTTTGCATGTTCATCTGGCAAACAGCAAAAGCACCAGACCTCAGAGATCCCTTACAACTGTGTTAGTCTCAGCGTCTAAATTTTAGGAGCTATATACATACACATGTGTATTTTTTATTTTAATTTTTTTAACTTTGGTTTTATTACACGGTAGATAATAAGTAGATAACAAAACAGAAGGTATTCTTTCAAGAGATGGGAAACATGGGAAGTGAACCTGAGTTTGCAAGATTTTTATTTTTAATCTGTTGGCCAGATCATGAGCCCCAAAGAGAAGGGGTCAAACGTTTATGTAAGATGTTAGCAAAATTAATCAATACTTTGTAGCTATAAGAGATTAGTTTGAGTATTATTTTGTTTAGAAATCTTAAAAATGAATTTATATGATTCTCATTGAACAGTATTTTAATGCTGAGTATTTTTATATACATCTTTTTATTAGAGCAAGTGAGTTTCCCCCCCTTTTAGTCCATGAATAACCATTTTATAATAAGATTTTATTGTAGTATAGGTTTCAAAATCAGTAGAACAAAGCTAGATATGTAATAAGAATTTGTTATATACTTCAGATGGTGAATAATTTATCTAGGTGTTAGGCTGGAGTGGTTCATTCCATTGGGGAGACATGTGGCAAGACAGGATTGAGAATTAATTTTTATTGGGAAGCACTGTTTTTGAAATAATATGAATGAAAAACTTTTGACAGTATTACCTCATCTTTGATGAGGAGAGAATGTCTTGGGGAGGTGTGCCCTCCCCCAAATTATTCTCCTCTCCCCTCCTGACTCTCTGTAGCAGTGAACCATTGCTACTAACAGGAATGCTCTGCATCCCTTAGATGTGTTGGAACAATTGAGAAAGACTTCACTACTTTTTTGTATTAGAAATCAAGTTGAAAAGATGATAAAGTAACCCATAGTTTTGAATTCCCATCAAAGTTGCATTCCCAATCGAGATTTAACTGAAAACTTTATCCTTGTTACAGGAAAAAAAAGGAACATACAAATCCAAAGCTAATAAAGTATGTGAATTAAAGACTGTATGAGAATTATCTGTAGGTTGTTTGCTTTTCAAAAAAAAATGAAGTTTAGAAACCCATGTTTTAAATTTTGGCTTAAAAAATGTGTCAAGTAATGAAAGAGTGAGAGCTGAAGTAGAAATTATTCTGTATTGGAGATTAGCCCAAACTAAAAGGTAAGGTTCTGAAATTATAATTAACTCAGTGGGAAAGTAAGACTTTATTTTTATTCCCATTTCAGCACCATAGTTTCTGTAAGGGAAGGTGTATGTGTACACATGTATGTGAATATACGCATACTCCTCTTCTGGGTTTAAGTCTTTTTTTACTAAGTCTGGGGAAAGAGCTACAGTTTTGAAGTCAAATAACTGGATTCCATTTCTTGATGTGGCTCTTTATCACTACATAGCTTTGTAAGTGAATTAATCTTTCTGACCCTAAATTTTCACATCTATAAAATGGCTATAATAATACTTTCCTACCTACCTCACAGGGGTGTTGTGAGGCTTAAAAAAGATACTTGTCTAAACAGTAAAATGCTACAGAAGTCAAATATAAAATACTATCATTTTCTAAGAGTTTTTTTTTCTACATTTTTCCTCCCCCTAAGCTGACTGTAAGCCACTACAGGTTAGGCTATTTTGTATTTTTATTTTTAAAATGTATTTTACCTTTTAATCTCTGCCAAATAATCGTACTTTTAAGGGCATACATCTTCAGCAGTTTATGTAACCTTTTAGGTTTGAGGATAATTTTATTTTTATTCCTTATTGTTAGAAATATCTTGACCAACTGTTATCAGAGATCATGTCCAGTACAGCCTTCTGTTTTGCAATTTTCATGGCTTATGTGGTAGTGGTAATAAGTATAGTTGAATATACTTTGTGGAAAAGAAGAAATGCACTCATGATAGTTGATTTTCCTTGTCTTTGTCTTTATGTTTTATTCCTTTTGATTAAGTTACTTGTAACTACTATATGTAAATAGTATGTGATCTTATATTTAATTCCAACCCTTGGCTTGTAAACATTTTATGAGAAAATTTTCCTTGAAAATTTTATTATATTTCAAAATCTTGTAAGTTAAAAAGAATTGCAACTGGTGATTCCAGCTGTTTGTTTTAATATCATGAATATTTTAAGTAACCCTAATGGTTTAGATAACTTTATAGCTCTCTAGCCTCCATAAATTCATTTTCTCAGGACACATTGCTAATTATATACAGAGTCTCTGATTAACATATGGGTTAGTTTCCAGAGTTCCCTTTGTAAGACAGTTATTGTGATGTTGAAAATAATTGTCTAAGAGAAATTGCTGTAAATGAGTCTCAGCCCATCAAATAAAACTTACTTAAATCTAGTAACTGAACTAATAGTGCCAGCCAAAATTTTATTCCTGGCAGCAAGGACAGCATAAAGTAAGAGGAAAAAATGAGAAAGCATTTTTTTTTCTCCTCTTTTGGACCCGGAGATGATCCTTGTTCTTTTGAATGCTTATTTATTTCCTGGTTTTCTTAGTCCCTTGACATTTAGAGCATCCCAGGAACTTGTTGTTCCTTCTTAGGTCTTCCACTTTACTGTAATCCTAATTCCTCTAATCTGTGGTTGATCTCAAGTCTTTGGAATGTATCTGATAACCATTTCATAGTAACATGTCCTGGTGTCTCTCTATGATAGGGATCGTCCAGCCTCTGCATCCTGCTCCTTCTCCACCAGATACTGCTTGTGGAGTGACCCTTCCCAGCCTTAGAAATTAGTAGGAATCATCTCAGAGTTCAGTAGTTTATAGGTGTCCTTCTTGACAGTTACTGCAGCTAAGTGTGGATTTTGTTATATTATTTATAGTTCAGTTTTAGCTTACAAATTAACAGACTAGGTAAGCATATATAAAAGATATATTTTTATCTCAAAACCACCTCCATGCAGTTGCATTTTTAAAAAATAAATTTGTAATTTTGGAATAATTTCAGATTTATAGAAAACTTGCAGAGATATTAGAGTTTTCATATGCTCTTCATTAGCTTCCTCTAATATTGATATCTTAACTCTGGTACATTTGTGAAAATTAATATATTGACATTGGTATAAATACTGTTAACGATAGACATTATTTGGGTTTGTTTTTCACTAGTGTCTCCTTTTTGTTCCAAGATCCAGTCAAGGAAGCCACATTGCATTAAGTCACTGTATCATCCTAGTCTCCTCTGATCTGATACAGTTTGTCTTTCCTTGTTTTTCATGACCTGGACAGCTTGTAGCATGTCCCTGGATTTGGATTTATTTGTTTGCTGTTTTCTCATGATTAGACAGGGATTCCTGGGCTTGGGCATGAGTACCACAGTTGAAGCACCCTCATGGCATTATATTACCACTGGTGATGTTAACCTTGATCACATTCATGTGGTATCTGCTAGGTTCCTTTCCAGTTTTTCCTTTTCATACTCTGGAAGTGAGTCACTAAGCACAGCCTGTACTAAAGGGGAGGGGAATTAAACTCCACCTCCAGGAGTGGGGACTATCTGCTTGCATTATTTGGAATTCTGTATGAAAGACTTGCTGTTCTCTCCTGTTTATTTATTCAGTCATTTATCTTAGTATGGACTCATAAATACTAATTTTTTACTTAGAGTTATATTCCAGGTGTGTTGTTATTTATTTTGTTGCTCAAATTGTTCCTGCTTTACTTAGCCATTGGAGCTCTTTCTGTTGGCTTCTGTGTCCATTGGACAGACCGACAGCTTTTTTGTGTGGTTGTGCTTTTTGTTTGCTTTTTGAGATTTCTTACTTTTTGGCATCATCTTGTATTTTCCTTGCTCCAGTCCTGAAATCAGCCATTTCTCCGAAAGCTCTGATTCCTTTTTTTGGAGAATGTATTTAAAAGTGAGGTTCTGGGCACTTGGTGGGTTTGTTCCTGTTGGGGTGTCATTGCTTCCAGGCCTCCCTAGTGATCAAGTTAGAAAATAGAGGTATGTCTGCTAACCCACGTATAGGCACAGATCTGCAGTTAGTTCTGTATCTGTCTATCTTTGTATCTGTCTTTCTTTCTTCTTACCTGTCTGTTAAAAATAAACATGAATTCATACTGATGTCTTGGGCTCTAATCCAGCACCACAAGTTTTATCCTAGCTTTCCTCCCTTGCTTATTTACAATTTATTACTCTGGTGAGAAACCTGTCTCCCATTACTATAATTTATTTATGTATTTGTACAACCACAATATACATGTAAAGTAGGTTCCCTGTGAAGAATCAGTTTACCAACTAGAGTGCAGTGTTTAAGTACAGTTCTTTTTGTTTTAACCTTCGAGTATATAGTCAGAACAGTTATCCAAAGTTAGTTAGGGCAGCACCTTTTTCCATTACCCTCTCCCAGTGAGGTTATACCATATAGTTGTAATATAGTTAGGCATTTATATCAATTCATATTCTTTCCTGGGATTCCCCAGTGTCCTAAAAGATTTTTTTTTAATTTGTATACTATAAAGGTCTCTCTTGTATAGTTCTGTGGTTTTTAAAATGTATTTAAAATGTTAAATACCTGTGAAATACTTAAGCCATAGATTGTGATATGGTTATTTTGTGCTGCTTCCTTTTTGTTTTACCTAATGAAATTTATATATTTTCAGAAAAAAAGGTAAATGAAGATTTATACTTGAATGTACTACACAAAAAATTAGCTGCCTTTACATATTACCTCAAATTCTAGGATGATTTTTGGTTACTTTATTATTTTTATGAATTAGAAATTATTATGTAATTGTTTTAAGTTTAATGGCCAGTGAAATATTGTTTGTCTTTAGATCTAACAATAATTATGCTGTTTTTCCTATGAGCACAAGAAACCCTTAAGTGCTTGCCTTTTTATTCAGAGTCGACATCATATCTAGAAACTAGGATATGTGTGTGTATATATATATCTAATGGTTCCCAAACCTGGCTGCATATTAGTGTTACTCAGCTTTTAAAAATACACATACCTATCTATGCCTTCTTGGATATAAGGCAACTTGGAATCTCTTGAGGGAGGATATGAGCACTCACATTTTTAACAGATTTCAAAACGTGCTTCTTATGTAGCCAGACCAGTCCTGGTGCAGTTCTGAGTCAGCCCACTGGAAACATCAAGTAGGCTGCCATACTTCCATACCCCTGCCTTCAAGATCATTGTTCAGTAATAGTTATTATAATTAATTTTTAATTTTGCCCCAATTACCACCTCCCTGATTTCATAAACTTTTTAATTGAGTAAGTGGCCAGCTGACAGGCACATACTTGCTCATTTGCCTACAAGTTTTTTTGTTTTCTTAAAAGAAGCATGTTTTTGTAAGGGAAAGTGGGAAGTTGTGCTACATTATTTTTGACTGCAGTGAGCCAGCTGAGTCAAACCTGCTATAAGACGAAAAAGATCAGGGATCGAACAGAACTCGTCGGCTTGCAGAACTGGACCTGTGACAACAGCAGGAGCAGCCAGTGGGTCTTGTGATAACTGCAGAGAACTAGATCCTGTAGAGAAAACAAGAAGACTAGTATTGGCATTAACTGAGTACGTGCTGTATGGAGGGGTTTGGTCAAGCAGCTTGGTCAAGGTCACACATCCTGTATGTCGCAGAGTCAGGATGTGAACCAGAATGGGCGAGCCATACTTTTAGTGTTACAGTGCATTGCCTTGTTCCACATAGTGCTTAAAATATTTTTTGACTTGGTGGGTAGCATTTAAAAGTGAGAAGATTTCACATGAAAATTGTATTTTTCATTTTCCTTGAAATACTGAGAGGTCTGTCCGTGCTGGGCCCACATTCACATGTGGTAGCCCTGGCATGCTCCAGTTTACCACATGCCCATGTCCTGTTCTCCTGGCCCACTGCCCTAGCTCGTACATTTACGTCATCCACTGGTCCTATAGATGTTTCGGTTTGTGGCATGTCCCTAGTATAGAATCATAGACTGGCTTTCGAAGGGTTACATAAAGACTATTTTGATCTAATTCTTCATTTTATAAAATAGTATGCCTTCTTTTGTTTTATTAATTTGTTGATGTACATAAAACAAAGTTGCTGTTTCTCTGTCCCTGCTCAGAGTTTTAATCATTTGGTTTGTGTTTTCTAGACATTTTTGTGCTTATATAAATATGTATGTTTGTTATGTAATGCAGGAAAATAGCCCCCCCACCTCACCCCCGCCCCCAAAACAAAAAACAAAAAATCATGACAAGCTATATTCTGCATTGGTGGGTCATCCCCACTCCATATTCTCTATTTTGGCCTGTCCCTACTGGTATATGTAGCTCTACCTCCATTCCATTGAACAACTACAGTGGTATTACATTATATGAAAGTACCATAGTTTAATTAATTTTTTCACTCTTTTGTTTTTAATCCTACCTTCTGCCACTGGCAACCATCAATCTGTTCTCTGTAACTGTGGGTTTGGTATTCTTGTTTTTTATTTTTTTGGTAGATTCTACACATAAGTGAGATCATACAATATGTTTTTGTCTTTTTTCTTTTTGACTTATTTCTCTGAACATAATGTCCTCAAGGTCCATCCATGGTGCCACAAGTGGCAGGAACTCCTTTTTCATGGCTGAGTAATATTCCATTGTATATGTAAATCATGTTTTCTTTATCCATTCAACCTTTGGTGAACACTTAGGTTGTTGCCATGTCTTGGCTGTTGTAAATAATGCTGTAGTGAACATGGGGGTGCAGATGGCTTTTCAAGTTAGTGTTTTCATTTCCTTCACACAGTAAGAGGTGGAATTGCTGGATCGTAAGGTAGGGCTATTCTTAATTTTTTGAGGCACCTCCATACTGTTTGCACAGTGGCTGTACCAACTTATATTGCCACCGGAAGTACATGAGGTTTCCCTTTGCTCCACATCGTCACCAACATTTGTCAGGTTTTGTTTTTTTGATAATAGACATTCTGACAGGTTTATGGTTATACCTTTTTGTGGTTTGATTTGCATTTCTCTAATCATGACAGCCATTTTAATGGACGCTTAATTTTTTTGCACTTACAACCTAGCCACAAATACTCTTTTACATACCCCTTAATGAATTTATTGTTTTTTGAAGAATGGTAAATTGAACTGGAATTGCTAGGTTGTAGGATACACACATTTAAATTTTTGATAGATACTGCCAAATTGCTTTCCAAAATAGCCGTACTAATGATACTTTCCCCCAACAGTGTAGGAGAAATCCAATTTTTCCTAATTTTTGCAACCATGATCTGTAAAACCATAATTTCATTTTAATCCTTAATTCTGTTCATTTTTAGTGACATTGAGCCAGTTGTCATACTTGTCCATTTGCATTTCTGCTTTGATTTTCTTTTATTCATTTTGTCCAATTTCTGTTGGGTTGTTATTAATATCATTATTGATCTGTTAGAGCATTTTGTATTTAGTGGATGTTATTCATTTTTTATTTTGGCTATAAATATTTTCTTTGAAAGAGTCTCATCTTATTTATTGTGCTTTTCTAGATAGAAATTTAAAATTTTTATGCAGTTGTATTTATTACTATTTTATGATCACCTTATTTTATGTGTACTTCAAAATTATATATAAAAAATTATCCTATATTTTTTTCCTTATTCTTTTTACATAGATTGAAAATTTTTTTAATGGAAAATATTAAACATATGCAAAACTAGACAAAATAATACTGGGAACCCACTGGAGTCTGTGTCCTGCACAGTAGTTACTGATTCATGGCAGGTACTTACAGCCACCTGGCACCTTACTCTGTCATTTATCATTTATCAGAGGAAAACCTCTCATATCATCATTTTTTGGTTCTTAAACATTTCAATGTGTTTTTCTGAAAGATGAGGGCTTATTTAAAAATGTACTGCGATACCATCATCATGCCTAAAAAATAGCAATAAATTCCTATGATCATCAAATATCAAGCTAATGTTCATAGTTCTGTTATGTCATAATTGTCATAACTTTCTTGAAAAAAGTATCTTAGCATTTGACTCAGTTTGCAAGTAATGTCCACACATGGTAACTGTTCATTATATAATATTTCTTAAGCCTCTTTTAATCTGTAGGACCCCCTCCCTTTTTTTGCCATGTATTTATTGAAGAAACTGGGTCCTTTATAGCGTCTCCTCAAGTGAGAATTTTGATGATTGCTCCTACAATTGCCCTTTTATATGTTTCTTTTTTTTTCTATGTTCTCTGTGAATTGACTATAAGATCTAGTGGTTTGATCAGATTCAGGATTTCTTGATTGATTGAGTTAACACTACCTGGGATACACAGTTGCAGGTTGTCTCTTTGAGACATTAGTAGTTGTTGATCATTGTGTAGGTCCCTTAACTCATTAAGAGTTGAAAAGGCATGGTACTCTAGTTCTCTCATTTCTTCATCATTTATTAGCTGCCTTATTGTTAGCTTCATTAATTAGATATTGCTAGAAAGAAACTTTTCTCATCCATTATTTGGTTACCCAGTGGAATAGTTGAACAGAATTGACAGGATGAACATGCTTGATTCTTTTATTTTTATTTACCATTTTTCAAAATAATGAGTTGGTATATTGGTGGCCAGTTAGTAATATTTTTTATTAATGTGATTTTGAACTCATGAATTTAAACATAGTGGATATGTTTAAGTCCGTTGAAGTCATTATTATAATCTATTGAAGTAATTACAATATTTGATGTCACATTGTCATGTCTTTTTGACAATGGAGACATAAAAAGTTGGCTTAGGCCCTTTTTTCACAGCCCTAGTGAGTGGTCTTTGAAAGCTTCCTTGCTATTGCTTTTTTAAACTTAATCTTGCAAGAATTATGTAAAACACTTAGTTTGAAGAGAAAAATCTAGAATATATTTTCAAAGAAGTCTGGCTTCTTTGATAGGGATAGTTAAGCTTTAAAAAATTCTATTCTTCCATTTTTTAATATGAGGTTGTATATGTATTTTTCTTTATTTACTTTTAATATATGACAGGTTTATTTTTATCCCTTAAATTATCATTATATTAATATCCTTATATAATAAATGTATTACTGCCCTCCTACCCCCCAGTTTTTGGTTATTTGTTCATTCCCAACTGAGCTGTATTGGAATTATACTTTTTTCTCCCAGCTTCTCATATGAAGTAATTTCCTTTTATTTTCTATGAAATGCTAAGACATTTCATACACCCTCCCCTTTCTCCCTGGAGTCTGATAGTTGTAGTCTGTCTGCATCTGTGAAAGCAGATTGCCATTATTGACAGTAGTGTCTGCCTTACAGTTACCTAGTTCTGCAGCAGTATGTGTGTATGTTTAGATAGAGAAATTTAGATTTAGACATATTGTTTCTTAAACTTTTTTTTAAGGCTCATTTTTAGATCTTATGCCAGAGTCTCTTTGAGTCATTTTGGTTGGCTGGCACTTGTTCCCTAAGAAGATTCCTCAGTAAGAGCCCATGAAAACAATGTTTCTTGAGTTCTTGGATTTTCCCTAACAGTTTGCAGCATTTATACTTGCAAATCTGTTTGGCTGACCATGAAATCTTTGGCTTATATTTTCTTTCCATGAATTCATTTCATGTATGTTATTCATTGTCTTTTGGCATGAAGCATTGAAATTGCAAAGTTTGAGGACAATATGATTTTTCCACTTATCAGAACCTTGTTTTGTTTGCTTTTTAAATTTATTTATTAGTAACCTGGATACCAAAAGATTGTTGTTTTTCTTTAATTCTACTAGTTTTACTTGGGGTTGGTTTTTCACTCTGGTATTTTGAATATATGCTGCTTTTTCAATACATTCCTTCAGAATTTCGTTTTATTTTATTTCAAGTGAATTTCTTAACTTAATATTTTAACTTTTTTTCTGTTTTCTTGGTTTGGTTTTCTTTCCTGAGAACCATTGCTGTGTGTATTTTGGTTCTACTTTGCCTGTCTGTTCTGTCACAATCTTTCTTTTTTCTTCTTTCTTTCTTTCTTTATTTATTTATAAAATTTTCCTTACTTTCTTACCTCTTATTTCTGTCAAGACATTATCGGTTTTATTTGCTCTTGTTTCTAGTTTGTTTTTAGTTCAGAAATGATTTTCTACTTAAAATTATTTTCTGTATTCTTTCACTTCATTTGTCTTTCTGATTCTAAGTTCTGTTCTTTTACCTTTTCTGTGATTTTCTTACTTTCTTTTAGCTTATTTTGAAAATTGGGCCACAGCTCTCATCTGTTTAGTAGGCCTGTGTCTGACATGCTTTCATCGTCTAGAGGGTTATTCTCCATATTCTCTCTGCTTATCATAGCCCCTTGTCGGATCCTGTCACAACCCTTTGCTATTGTTCATTTTTAAACTTGAGGCTTGTTTTCTTGAACTTTAAGGAGAGAGTTAGGGAAGTGCTGAGGTATATGTCTTTGTGCTCCCTCTTCTGACGTGCTAAAAAACTCTCGTCTCTTAGTTTTTGAGATCTTGTGGCTGCGCTCCTCCCACCTTCTCTGGCCCCTCTCTTTCCTTTACGTCTGCTGTCTTTTACTGGCCAGTTAGATTCATTCCAGCAATTTCTATGTGGTGTGAAGGTTTGTCCTGGAAGGGAATTCTGGCTAGTAGTTTAAAGAGTTTTGGAGGCCTAAGCCACTCCAGCCCCTTCAGACCTGTTGCTAACTGCTTGACTTCACTCATGAATTTGTGCCAAAATCTTTTTCAAAATCAAATTCAGTTTTGCCGAAGTCCTCAAACAGAAACAATGAACTTTCTAATGACTACTCTTGGGGATTGTGCAATTTGTCCAGTTAGCCCCATCAGGCACCCTGTTAATTCCCTTTGTTTACCCTATACAAAGGTGATAGATAACTTCAGGGCCTGAGGTACCGTGTGGTCTGGGTTATGGCTGGAGTCTAGAACTATTTCTTTTTTTCCCCACCTCTTGTGTTTTGGAGTTCATGGAGATACCTTGTCCTGTTTTTATTGTGAACATGTCTCATGGAGTTTGAGTTTTGTCATCCAAGTTGTTCTATTTTTATGGGGGAACTAAAGGAAATTAAAATCTACCATCTGCACTGTCTTCCCAGAATTCTTTTATTATGTTGACTTACACTAATTGCCAATATTTGGTCATTTTCAACTGACTAAAATGGCAGTTTTATATGGTTTAACCCAATGTAGAGCTCTGTGTTTAGGTTTTCATACATTTGTAATCTTTTCCAAATATATATATTTAACACACATTTTTGCATTTAAGTTAATACATACTTTACTTTCTAGGCAAGAATTTCTAAAATAGCCACATCATTTGAAAACTGATTGATTGCAGTGGTGTGAGGTATGGTTATAGGGTGAGGTAGGGGTGTAGTTATTTTTCCTTTAATTTCCTATAGCTTTCATTGGATTATTCATTATCTTCAACTTCTTGAACCACTGGCTACCTTTTTTATATACTTAATTATTGTGGGTAATTGGATGTTTCTGTGGTCTGTTAATATGTTTATTACTGTGCTAGTACTTTTCTGTTTTAAATAAACTAAGTTTATTAGTAAGGTTTGCCATTAGGTTGGGCAACTCTTCCTATTCTTTTCAAATACTTCTGGGCTGTTTTTATTTTCAGACATTACTTTCTTCCACATGAACTTTAGTTAATGAATTTGTTAATCCACACAAAATGCCAAGGGATTATGTTTGTAATCACCTTGCTTTTTTATTGACGTCCCTAAATTATTGAGTCTTCCCATTTTGCCTGAATTGATCAGAGATTTTATACTATATTTAATCCTGTATTTATCACCAGAAATAATAACAGATGAATGGAATAATAACAAATACACCATTCTTGCACCTTATTGCCCCTTCCCCCTCTCCCTGTGTTTTATTGAAATAGGAATTTAAGTTCCAAGTTTTTTTCTTATAGTATTTTTTCTTTTAATTCAGATATTCCTTTCACGGGATGGAATTACAGCCTTTAACTGAGTTATCATCTTGAAGTTGTATCTGCCTGTATAAGTTCTGCTGGATTCATGGCTTTGTACTTGGATGTTTTTCCTCTCTTACCTTGAGATCTTTGTTCTGATGCAGTTTTCATTTGACTAGACCCCACTGTACTTGCTCAGGTTTATAGAGCAGGTAAATGAATTGGACTTTGAGTTCTTCTCCTTTGAAAGTGGTTTTTCCTTCTTAACACTTAGTGATATCTTGACTGTACAGAAAACTCTCCATTTTTTCCGTTTGTTCTTTCTGGAATCCCTGTCATTCTTTTGTTAGAGCTCCTGGATGTCACTTCCATATCTCTTTTTTATTTCAGAATTCCCACTCCTTTTTCTTTTTCTCTGGGCTATAGTGATAGATAATTTCTACTGATAATTTCTAAATTATTAATTCTTTTTGGCAACATTTATTCTGTTTTCACTGCCTTTATTAAATTTATTTCAGAAATCTTGTTTTCTTTTTCAGAGAACTTAAATAAGATCTTGCATTAAAATATTTGCATGTTCTCTCCTTTTATCTACATTAAATTAGTACCAGCTGTTCTGATTTCCTCACCTTGGTTTCCTTAGTTAAAACTGCTGTTTCCTCTTGGATGCTGAGTAGTTTTTCAATGTCTCTTCCTCTCTAGATGGCAGTGGACCCAGCAGGTATCCCCGGCAGGAGTGCGTTTCCACAGCACCTGTGTGGGTCTGGCTGTCGGGTCTCCCTGGCAGAGAAGTAGAGATCATTCTTTCCCAGTGAGCTGGTAGCAAATAGGTCAGGTGGCTGTTGTGCTAGGGAGCCTTGACCACAAGTTATCATTTAAAAAATTTTATGGCTATTTTAGAATGTGTATTATTAATTTGCTGTAATGCATTAATTTAAATGTAAAAATATGTGTTGAACATAAAAGGATATGAACAAGTAGGAGACCAGTTAAGAGTTCACAACATGGCAGGGAGCACAGAGATGGATGACATATGGAGGTAGAACAGCCATCATTAGGGATGTTTTAAGTTGAAGAAAAGTTGAGATTTAAAAATTTTGGTGACCCCAGATTTTTCAGTAAATGAAGAAGGGAAAGTGTTTGAATATGATTGGTTAGGATGATGTTCCAGAGGTTTAAGAACAGTGGGAAAGCTCCAAATCCCCTATTTTATGGGGAAAAGTATAAGGAATTGATGGGGATAACTGTAAGAAGGGGGTGAGCAACACTAGGGTTCCCAGGAAATGTATTTGAGTGGGACCAGCCAGGTCAGTTTTATGAATTTTTTTTTCTATCAGCTTTGTTCAGTATAGCTCGGAGAACAAATGGACAAAAGAACTGGTTGAACCCATTAGTTTTTATTTTTACATAAATGACTAGGTGATTTTGTAAATCTTTTCTCAAATGTTATTAATTTGTTTTCCTCAGTGTAGTAATAGTTGTGGATAATACTGTATATAACCTTAAAGTGTGCTGGTCATTTTAAGAATGATGAAAAAATAGATGTTGAAAACATGAACTCAGTTCTTCTACTATACCTTTTTAATATAAATATAATTTGGTTTTATTTCTTATTATGGTTTTCTAATATTTTTAGAATTTCTTGGGTCTATGTTGAAAATGTTGAATTATCCTAAAGATTACTTTTCCTGTAAAATTATGATTTTGTAGGTTTGTCAGCAAATTATAAAGAATAATAGTTTATAACCACAGCTTTAGGATGTTCTCCTGTAAGCTATTTTAACCTTTGTTGAATTTTTGTCATAGTTTTCTGAATTTCCAGATCCCATGTGGGGTTCAGATTACGTGCAGTTGTCCAGGACCCCACCCTCCTTGGAGCAGAAAGGCAGCGCTGTGTCGTGGGACGAGCTTCAGTCCATGGATTTACCTTCATTCGAGCCCGCCTTCTTAGTTCTCTGTCGAGTCCTTCTGAATGTTATACATGAGTGTCTGAAGTTAAGATTGGAACAGAGACCTGCTGGAGAACCATCTCTCCTGAGTATTAAGCAGGTTTGTTTCAAATATTTAGTGATCATTATATTATTCTGCAGGTTTATTCGTTTTATTTTGAGGAGTTTTTTTCCAGTTATTGCAAATAATGGAAAATGAGTGTTACTGTTTTTAAATTGTTCTTTTTTGGGTGATTTTAAATGTTCTTTATATGTAGCCCCCAGAGTTAAGACTCTGGTTCAACCTTTCTACCACCTCCTTTCTTATTCTAAAAGGATATAAAAGTATGGTGATGGTATGGCTCTTTTTGTCCCACTAAAAATCTTCAATCTTTGAAGATTGGAAACTTAAACATCATTCAGAAAAGATAGTTTAAGTTTCTTAAATTTATTTATTTTTCTATATATGCTACATGTAAACAGATAAACGTCTTTAGAGTTTACAGAGGGGCATGTTTAGATTTCTTGCTTGCTTAGACAGTTGTATGGTTTAATCAGTAATAAGAGCTTCTGCTTGCTTAGTTTTTATTAATTTTTGAAATGAGACTTTCTAGGGAGTTTGACTCCATGGTAACAGAGGAATGGCTGGAAGCAGTTATATTTATCAGAGTGTTGAAGAGTGTATTTATACATTATAGTATTACCATGTTGACGTTCACTATATAAAATAAACATGCCAGATTTTGATTAAAAAGAAGTTGATACGTTTTTGTGGATTGTGGGTGTCCATCCCATAGGGATTGAAGAGCTAGGAGCCTCTTGGCTGTGAATGGTAGGGTGGAGCATAGGGGAGAAATCATACTGAGGAGGGGCCGTATGTTTGGTACAAAATAGGACTGTGCCAACTTGTTAGCTTGGTTACAGGTGGAGTAGGTGACTGATGGACTTGGAAGTGGACCCCTGCACCTCGTGTCCATCCAGCACTGACAGAGCTCCATTTACACATTTGCTTTGCTTCCTTCTTCCTATCTTGGTTCTGCTTATTGTCCTGCCTTCCACTTGGCCATGCTTTGCCCTTATTCTCTGTGTTGCAGTGGTAATTTAGGAAATTTTGGTAAAATACTTTTCTTTCTCAAAACAAATATTTCAGGACTATAACCTGGTAGAGCAAGGTGGGGTTTACTTTTGTCTAAAGGGGCTACTATGAGGATTAAGCAGTAGTTCATGTTAAAACATTTTTAAAAATAAAAAAACAGTACTTAGGTCAATGTAGCCTTACTAGAATAAAAAGAAGAGAATTTGGCAAAATGCGTTCAAAGCACCTAAGTGACATCTTTAACATAGAAATTTATGTCTGTATAATCTGAACAGAGCACTTTTTAATAAATTAAATCTAGCTACTGCTCTCATTGGGATAATAATTTTAGAACATTTTAAAGGGGAACTTTTTTTCCGATAAAAAGTTCAATAAAAGCAATACATGTTTATTTTAGAAAATTGGGAAAGTACAGAAAGTTATACAGACAAAAATGAAAATTATCCTATTATCCTGCCATGCAGAGGTAACCACTGTAGTATTTCTGTGTATTTCTATCCATCTGTTTTTCCTGTATACGTACATATTTCCTACACATACATGTAAAAAAAAAAGGTTTTACCCATAAGTAACTTTCAAAAACAAGATTTTAAATGGCTACAGTAGTGCTCTACTATATAGGTACATCAGAATTTATTTACTCCCTGTTTTAAATAATACTGTGATGAATATATTTGTTTATAACTTTTTGTCTATCTCTGATTACTGAGTATAAAATATAAAAGTAAATTAGTCATTCATTTTTAGGTTCTAGAAAGTTTGTACAAGCTTACTTTGTCAGTAGTAGCACTGGAGTCCCTTTTGTGTCTTGACTATTACATATAAAAGTAATGTAACTGTGTAACTGCGTACCCAGTTCCTGCTGATGAGAATTTTGAGGACATTATGGCCCAGCATATTAGTGGGAAGGACTTTGCAGGGCCCTTACTTCAGCCTCCTTTTCTCCTTTTTGGCATTACCTGCTGGCCCTCATATTGCATATTGGGGTTTTACTCATTTTTTTGTTCTGTTTCAGTTTTTTTTCCTTGATTCCATCTAATTTCGTCACATTAATCTTAGGTTCATTTGTTTTGTGGTTGTTAGAGTGTTTTGATGGCAAAGGCCACAAATCACAGTATTTACTATGCCAAATTATTATGAAGGCCTCCATGCTCTCTGGTGGGTAAGTATATTTGAATCTTTATTAAGTTTTTGGTTAAAAATGACCAGTTTCAGTAGGAGAGCTTTCTCTCATATCCCTTGTCTTGTAACATAAACTAGTAGAAAAATAGATCTTATCCTGTGGGATTTATTTCCTATGTAAATTTATTTGTAGGAGATTGTATTTTAGCACATCAGTGTTTGCCTGTATAATATTTTCTCTGTTTCCATGTTGTAATATTAAATACTTTTATTTTCACTATTTTGTTCTTACTCAATTGAGCCTACTAAGATATTTATATAAAATGAACTGATAGAGATTTGGAAAGTATTTCAGGTTTTTTGGTGGCAGCGTTTCCCTTTTTCTGAGCTTTTTGAGGCCCTAAGTAGGAAATGTGTGAAAACCAAGGAATAATCTGGCTGGGAGGTGTGCAGGGCTAGAGCCCGTGACTCTTTCCTTGCAGCTGGTGAGAGAGTGTAAAGAGGTGCTCAAGGGCGGCCTTCTGATGAAGCAGTACTACCAGTTCATGCTGCACGAGGTGCTGGGCGACCTGGACAAGACCGACTGCAACATCGATGCCTTTGAGGAGGACTTGCACAAAATGTTAATGGTGAGGGCAGACGGGGGAGGGGGATGTTCTTACACGTCTGTGGGGGGGGTTAATCTTTAACCTGATTCCTTTCGTCTAGTGTTAGAATGTGTTTCTTCTAAATCTACATTTAAAAAAGTTCTCAATATTGTTAAGTTAGAATTTTTGACAAAGCTTACCCTAGTTCATTGTTCGATTATAAGATAGTTTGTCTTATAGAGGAATGGCCCAGAAGTAGGATCAGAGTTTGGCCCTATTTTGTTGAGCCACCTATCATCAGCCACTCTTGTGGTACGAGGGGTGCACTAGGAACCTTGCACAGCTTTGGGGACACTGGAATGAGTGATAAGAAACTCATGGTCTGGTGGGATCTGGGCAGAGTAAGTCCTACCACCCTGCATGGGAAGTGCTGGGGTGGAATTTGGCTGAGATGTGATGATGACTTTGAGATGGGACACCTAAACTCGCCTGGGGACACCCAAGAGCTTCTTACCATGAGGAAGCTGAATCTTAAAGTTGAGTTAGGCTTTTGCCGAGGAACCTGGCAATTTGAGAAATTGTGAATAATGTGATATAGCGGGAACAGACTTATTTTTATTTCTCCCTTGTCTTCTCACATGCACTAAGCTTACCTGCTTTCTAGCTTCTGTATTTTGCTCATATTTTGCCTTCCTGGTAGACATGCCCCTCCTCCTTCTCTGCCCAGTTAAAACTTAATTTCAATTTTTATTTTTCTCTAGAAAGCTTTCTCTGACAGTTTTAACCTTTAGTGTGCATTTATTTATACCTTCTCTGAACTCTTAGAGCAGTTATAATTAGAAGGGTACTATTTAATAGTTAATGATATACCATTGCCCTGTTCCCAGGTTTCTCTAATTAGACTGAAAGCTTCATAAGCTGGGGTCTGTGGCTTGAGGTTGTCTTTGTAATGTGTGGTACAGTGTTAATCTATAGCAAATACATGTTAGACTAATTCGAGTAGATGTCCTGTGGCAGGGTGAAGAATAACAGGCAGTGATAGTGCTTGCAGGCATGTTGTTTTTGGAATGCTTTCATCTTTGTTTGACATCTCACTGTGTCCTGCCTCAGGATAGCTGCTGCATCTCCAACACCTCCACTTCCTAGGTTAGAAGAAAAGAGAAGGGAAAGGGGAAAGGGTCCCTGCCGGCTAAGTCCAGAACAGTGAAAGCTCACCCAGCCCCACCCTAGAGATTTCCCCTCTGTCTTGTACAGGCCTCTTACCTGTAATGGAGGCTGGAATGGACATGTTTAGCTTTCTAGCCTCTCTAGTAGAAGAAGAGAAAGAAGAATGTGTCTAGGAAGAGAACTTGTCTGGCATACCACAGTAGTAATTTTGAATTTGGAATTATTTTCTAATTGGAGAGAATACATAAAAGACCAGAGTGTATAAAATATGGGTACATTCTGATTCTCTGACAGAGAACTTGTTTTCATTGAAAAGTTATGGTAAAAAGCAGCAAGTGAATTGTTTTCTCTTATTCTACAGATAATTAAATCAGAAGTTTAAAAAGACAAAATGTGCTTTTTTTTCCAAAACTGTATTTGACAGCTTTACAAAGGCACGTACAGCCTCTTTTAGCATGTGATCACCAAGGCAGGAAGGATAAGCAGGTAAAATGTGCCTCCTAGGTCATTAGTTTCAGGGTCTTTGGTGTTCCTGTGAGACATCTAAAGCCCGTTAATTAAAATACCAAAATTCATAGTTAGAGCTAGAGGTGCCTTAGGATTTTCTGGGTGAAGTACAATCTCACTTAGTTTAATCACCGTAATTTCCCAGATGAAGATCTAGAAGTTATCAGTGGTTTTAAAATTGTATCCCAAAGTGTGCTTGATGGCTAGTGGCAGGGACGTGTTTTGAGAGCTGGGGGAGCCCAAACAAAATTAGTGTTTTTATTAGGAAGGAAGGAGAGAATGACCTTTGGGTAGGCAGTCAGATTATGTTTACCACAACACCTTTCTTTTGAAACTCACCAAAAACAGGTAAAGGAATAAAGAATAAAGAAAAACTTCTATGTTCAGTGAAAGAGTGAATTAGCCACAATACTCCCCTCATCCCCTCTAAAAAGGACTGTTAATGGTCATTATTTGCCTTGAAATTTAGACTGAAATGAGGGTGGATACAAACTGTAAATATATCTCATTTTGATGTGGAGGGCCCGTGTGGTGATTAATTAGAGCTGTGATCTCCAGGGGTGTGAACAGCCAGGAGAAAAGCAGGGCTCATCCCCATAGAGGACCATAGGTGGCAATCTATAAGCAGTATACTCAGAGACACTTGTATTGTCTGAACTTACCCTGTTTGCCAAGTAAGACTGAGGAATGATAGCTAGGTTGAAAGGGTGAAGGGAAGTGGTGATTAGCAAGTTATGAAGCGGAACGTCTGTGAATTGGGCCTTTACTTTGTGTCACATCATCTGACTCAAAAAACTGAGAGATGACTTGAGTATTTGAGGCGCCAAACCCAGATTAAAGCTCTGAACTGTCTTAGCTAATTTCCCTGTCCCTGGCCTTAGAAGTAACCAAAACAATAAATATAATATCGTTATAGGAACATGTGACAGATTTAAGGGAACCACACAAAAAGAATTTAAAAGGAATGAAAATACGAAAAGGATGAACAAGATGTTAGAGTTGTCGAGATATAAGGCAGAGCTCAGATTTGCATAATCAGTGATCTTTTATTCTTTTTTATATCTAGACCATTGGCTTTTTTCTTTATTGAAGTATCATTGATATAAAATCCTATATTGATTTCAAATGTACAACAAGTGGTTCAACAGTTACCCATATTATTATATCCTCACCCCCTCTAGTGTGGTTACTATCTATCAATGTAGAAAGATGTTACAGAATCATTGACTGTATTCTCCATGCTACCGTCCCCATGACCAACTTACACTGTGATTGTGAATTATTGTGCCCTCTTATCCCCCTCACTCTTCCCCCCAAACTCGCCCCAACTCCTCCCCCTAGATAACTTGGTGACTTCTCAGTGTCTGTGAGTCTACTGCTGTTTTGTTTCTTCTGTTTTTATATTTTACAAATAATAGACCATTGACATTTAATGTTCTTTTTGATATAGCTATATGAGTATCTACCAAATTTTTTACTGTTTTATGTTTTCCACCCTTATTTTCATCTTTGTCTTCCACTTCTTTTCTGCTTCTTGTGGTTTTAATTGAAAATTTTATGAGATTGTTTTTTTTTTATTAAGGTATTATTGATATATACTCTTATGACTTTTTTTTTTTGGTATCATTAATATAAATAAAATCACATGGGCAACATTATGGTCACTAGATTTCCCCCATTATCAAGTCCCCACCACATACCCCATTACAGTCACTGTCCGTCGTAAGATGCTATAGAGTCACTACTTGTCTTCTCTGTGCTGTACTGCCTTCCCTGTGCCCCACCCCCCCCCCCATTATGTATGCTAATCGTAATGCCCTTTATTCCCCTTATCCCTCCCTTTCCACCCACCCTCCCCAGTCCCTTTCCCTTTGGTAACTGTTAGTCTACTCTTGGGTTCTTTGAGTCTGCTGCTGTTTTGTTCCTTCAGTTTTTGCTTTTTTTTACACTCCACAGATGAGTGAAATAATTTGGTACTTGTCTTTCTCCGCCTGGCTTATTTCACTGAGCATAATACCCTCTAGCTCCATCCATGTTGTTGCAAATGGTAGGATTTGTTTTCTTCTTATGGCTGAATAATATTCTATTCTCTGTATGTACCACATCTTTATCCATTTATCTACTGATGGACACTTAGGTTGCTTCCATATCTTGGCTGTTGTAAATAGTGCTGTGGTAAACATAGGGGTGCATATGTCTTTTTGAAACTGGGATCCTGCATTCTTAGGGTAAATTCCTAGGAGTGGAATTCCTGCATCAAATGGTATTTCTATTTTGAGTTTTTTGATGAACCTCCATACTGCTTTCCACAATGGTTGAACTATTTTACATTCCCACCAGCAGTGTAGGAGGGTTCCCCCTTTCTCTACATCCTCACCAGCATTTGTTGTTCTTAGTCTTTTCTATGTTGGCCATCCTAACTGGTGTGAGGTGATATGTCATTGTGGTTCAAATTTGCATTTCCCTGATAATTAGTGATGTGGGGCATCTTTTCATGTGCCTGTTGGCCATCTGAATTTCTTCTTTGGAGAAGAGTCTGTTCATATCCATTTTTTAGTAGGGTTATTTGCTTTTTGGCTGTTGAGGCTTGTGAGTTCTTTATATATTTTGGATGTTAACCCCTTGTCGGACATGTCATATTCTCCCATACTGTAGGATGCCTTTTTGTTCTGCTGATGGTGTCCATTGCTGTATAGAAGCTTTTTAGCATGATGTAGTCCCATTTGTTCATTTTTTATTTTGTTTCCCTTGCCCGAGGAAATGTATTCAGGAAAAAGTTGCTCATGTTTATATTCAAGAGATGTTTGCCTGTGTTTTCTTCTAAGAGTTTTATGGTTTCATGATTTACATTCAGATCTTTGTTCCATTTTGAGTTTACTTTTGTATATGGGGTTAGACAATAATCCAGTTTCATTCTCTTGCATATAGCTGTCCAGTTTTGCCAACACCAATGTTGAAGAGACTGTCATTTCCTCACTGTATATCCATGGTTCCTTTATTGTATATTAATTGACCACATATACTTGGGTTTATATCTGAGCTCTGTAGTCTGTTCCATTGGTCTGTGGGTCTGTTTTTGTGCCAGTACCAAATTGTCTTGATTACTGTGGCTTTGTAGTAGAGCTTGAAGTTAAACTCCCCCTCCCCCCCTGCTTTATTATTCTTCCTTCTGAGGATTGCTTTGGCTTTTTGGGGTCTTTTGTGGTTCCATATGAATTTTAGAACTATTTGCTCTAGTTCATTGAAGAATGCTGTTGGTATTTTGATAGAGATGTACAATTGGTGATCTTGTAGAAGACTAAAGGGCAGAGGCTCAGAAAGATTGAGTTTTCCCTTCTACATGTATTTCTCAGTGCCTCCTTTGTGCCAGGCGGGCATCATACAAGGTACTGGAGATTCAGTGATGAACATAAACTCCCTCTTGGAGCTTAAGAATGAGCAGGAAAATGGTTGTTAAATAATCATATAAACTTAGCCTTGCAACTGTGAAAAGCACTACAGAGGAGAAACACAGGTCTTTTATGGACTTGAAGTTCACGTGGAGGGTAGGAAAGGCTTCTCTGAGGAAGGGACACTTGGAATTTATCTGAAAGCTGATGTAATATCCAATTTATGCAAGAAATTGAAGAGAAAAAGTGCTATGTATAAAATAATTTATGTAATAACATTGTTTCAAAAAGCTCATAAACTATAAGGAGACATTCTGAGTACATACTTACTGCCTCTGAGAGGGAGGAAAGAGAAGTAAAGAAAGAAACAAAGGAGAAATTGACTTTGTTATGTATTATTTTATTGAAAAAATATCAAAGCAAATATGACAAGACAGTAACATTTGTACATTATGGTGATACTTGTTAGAAAATCTTAAAGCCTCCATGCTTTTTAATATAAAAAAAGAGAAACTGAAAGAAACACTTCCTGACAGAAAGGCAGCAGATGCTTCTGTGGTTGAAAGAGCATTGGAACGAAGGTTCCCAAGAAAGCATCGTGACGGGGTCATTGTGGCTGCAGTTGGATTCGGAGCAGATGTGAGAAGACCAGTCAGAGACTATGCTAGTAGTGCGTCTGGGCTGAGACTGGTGTAGTGTATATTTAGAAAGAAGGGTGAGGATTCAAAAGAAACTTCGGTAGTGAAATTGGCAGGATTCAGAGAGGGATTGAATAAGGGAGCTATGGAGAGTGGCCGCTGGGCGTTCAGTTTGTGTGGCAAGCTTAATAGTGAAGAAGGTGGGTTTTTTATATTGAAGATAGCAACTGAGACCATTTGAAACAGCCTTTGGGAGTCATTTTGTTAAGGGAAAGACATGAAAAGGAAATGTGTGTGAGAGAAAAGGGAAATGGATGGAATGAGGTTCCTCAGGTACTGTAAGGAGAGGGATCTCAAAACCCACGTGTTGGAATTAGGAGGAGCCGTTCGTCTGTTAAGGGAAGGACAGTATGTAACAGTATGTAGGCTTACGTTTTTGGTTATTGGGAAGATGAGAGACTTAATATGTAATGACTTTTATTTTTGTGGAGAGGTGTGACATCACCTGCTGAAAATGGGTGAGGGTAGGTTTTGGCAGTTTGAGAAAAGTGGAGAAGCTTCAAACTTGTGGTTGTAGAGAGAAGGAAAATGAGTAGAGAGATAAATATTACCAGAAATGTTGTAGGCTGTGTGGTTGATAATGATGGTTGTGAAGACCTCCTCTTCCACAAGTCATGTGCCGCCCTTGCAGCCCTCAGCTTTGTGAGCGTGGGCATGGGGAACGGGATAGGAGGGCTTCTGAGCTTTGGGGTTTTGACAGGCAGGTGGGATGAAAAGGCAGGGATGGTGGTAGGGGAGTGGAGCGTGCTCATAGTACCATTGGAGGGGATGCATGGGCTGTACACTGGGAGTGAACTGGAGAAGGAAAAGGAACAGTGACTGGAGTCCCTGGGAAGGTTAAGAGAACAGCTGTAGTTGAATAAATAAACTGGAAGAAGGAGAGGAGGTTTTTGAATCAGGGTTTCAAAATTGGTGGTTTGGGGCTTGGAGAGGGTCTCATAATAACATAATCTGAAATGAAACCTCGTCAAGAGTGGAAGAGAGGTGATTGGACCCGGAAGCAGTAGGAAACAGAACTGAAATGGTATTGGGGGGTTATCCACCTAATATTAAGTCACAGAGCATGGTGTCTGAGCCTGGAATGGAGAGGAAACTAAATCAGACTCTAGAGTGTGATGGGTGACCATGGGTAGTTGGAAATCAGTAGATGGCAGTGTGTGGAAGGGGGTGGGGACTGATGGTATATCTGATGACAGAAACCTTCAAGGGGCAGGGTATTTCTTTTGTTTGTTTTTCAGTAAGACTGAGAGTAGTGATTTGAAAGTAGCAGTGGAGAGCATGAGTATGCCAACTGCTTGCAGCCCTTGAGGTATATATGGTAAGACAGTTGCCCCTTGAGAGGACTGTAGGTTGTAAAGGAGAAGTGCATTCTTCAGGAGACAAGCCTCAGGGAAGCCAAGGAGAGGAAGGGGCACTTCAGGAAGCAAAAAGGAGGTCCTGCCATTTAAGAGACTGTGCCATTTGGATAAGATGATGGTAGATCCATAAATTGAGGGTTCCACACAGCTGTTCCTCATAATGGACCCAGACCGCAGATTCACACCTGGATGGTGGAAGGCCCAGAAGCATCAAAGACAAAACAGAAGACAGTTTTCTTGAAATAAAAGGCCTAAAATTTGCCTACTGAAAGTTATTTCTGGATCTCAGAAACATTCATTCCAGTGAACTCTAAGATGCAGCCTGGCGAAATAACTGAACTCTAAGACTAGAGAAAGAATCCTGTAAACATCTGAGCAGAGAAAGCTAGTGTTAGGGGGAGAGTGGTGACAGATTAGGCTGGCATCAGATTTCTTTATCGGTGTCAGAAGGTAGTAATGTCTCAGAAGTTCTGAGGGAGAGGATATGTGACTTGTTTATT
This sequence comes from Manis javanica, assembly GCF_040802235.1. Taxonomy (NCBI): domain Eukaryota; kingdom Metazoa; phylum Chordata; class Mammalia; order Pholidota; family Manidae; genus Manis; species Manis javanica. The sequence continues at coordinate 74,370,951 of NC_133168.1, forward strand.
TTATACCCACTCAAATTATCCTTTCAGTAAAAGAATCTGTAGACAGTGATGTTTTGTAATACAGGAATTGTGAATCTCTCTTGAGAAAAACCAATTGATAGTAGAACCCTACTAAGCAACAGATAAATCAAAATAACTTAGAAATGGGAAGCTGTTGAAAATAGGACTTGTGGTGGTTATAAACCCCACTTCAGAAAAATTGAGCATTGTGGTTATAGATCATAATTTATATGTAATAAACCTTGAAAAGGTTATACTGTAAAAGTCTGGATGTCAGGAAGCAATGATGGAAAAAGTTTGACCATTTTCTCCTTTCAATGTGTAAGATACCATCTAAAGTTAAATAAGTAATTAAGCAAGTAAAGACCCCAACTACTTAAAGAAATAATGTTCCTAATATATTATTATTAATGAAAATTTCTGTGTGCTATTATTTTGATTTTCTTTATTATACTTTCCCTATGCATTTTGAACACATTAGTTATTAGTAATTTGAAGGGTTTGTGAATAATGTGTTAAGTTGCTGAGGAGTTGAGTTATACAGCTGAAGAAAAACCCTCATTTGGACATGAGTGAGGATGACGAGAATCTCGCTTTCTCAATGCTGCCTGCCTCAGTGATCTTTCCTGCATCTTGCCCTTCTTATTTGTGGCTTTCAGGTTAACAGAGGGGAAAGTGAGTTGCTGAATTCTATTCTCAAATATTTCCCTTTACATTTTTATATTCTAAGGTGTATTTTGATTACATGAGAAGCTGGATCCAAATGCTACAGCAGTTACCTCAAGCATCCCATAGTTTAAAAAATCTATTAGAAGAAGAATGGAATTTCACCAAAGAAATAACCCATTACATCCGGGGAGGAGAAGCACAGGCTGGAAAACTTTTCTGGTAGGAATCCTTATGCTCCTGAGCATGCCGCCTTCCTTGCTCATCTGCTCCCTGGTTCATTCAGCACTTCTCTTCTGAACGTTTGAATGCTTAGTTACATGAAGTCGACATTGTTCATTTCTGCTGTGTGCCTCCCACCCAAGTTGTGTTATCTTTACAGTGGTGGTTCCCAACCAGGGGTGACATGCCCCCCGGGGACATTTGGCAATGTATGAAAACAGTTTTGGTTGTAACAACTTGGAAGTACTACTGGTGTCTGGTGAGCAGATCCTATAGTGCACAGGAGAGCCCCAAAACAAAAATCATGCACCCAAATGTCAGTTTTGAAGTTGTGAAATCCTGCCTTAGAGTAAATCTCTTGGTTATATATTAAAAAGAGAATCTAAGGCCTCCAAAGAGTAGAATAGACTTTTAGAGCTATGTGTATCAATCAGTCTCAGTGGGGGACATTTGGAAACTAAGAATTGTGTATTTTCACTGATACTGTTTGGGAATGTAATGCTAATCACAGAATCTCTTTACAAACTGAGTATATATATGGTGAAAGATTAGAAATATAAACACAGGAAAACTATAATGGGGGGAGTGTGCTCACTGGTTAGTTTGTTCTAGGAAATGAATGCATCTTCTCCAGGACAGGCACCTGAATGTCAAATGTGGGTGCATTTTGGGTCTTTCTGGGGGACATTCCTCTGCTGACTGACAGGATCAGTTCATTCTGTGGCTCTAGACTCTGCTGCTGTCTTTTGGTGCTGTTTTCTCTCACTTGCTTCATTAGCCATTTCATTTTTCTGACTCCTTTTTATAAGTCCTTTTATACCCAGCCCATATTTTCTTTCCCACTTTGTGTGCCTTCTTTAGGACTTCAGCTTTCACATGGAGTTCTCTTCTGACTTCCAAAACTCATTGCTCTCAGTGCTACCCATCTCTGTCCTGTGCTCAGTGTCATATATTCACTTTCCTGCCCTAATCACCAGTTCTTGTGTCTTCTCTTTCTCTATTTTGAGTGAATAGTGAGCTTGCTCTGGTCTCAGAACTCTCCGAATCCCTCAGGCCATGATTCCCAGTCTGTCTTGCTTCCTATTCAGATCAGTCCCATATCCATAGAGCACCTAAGCAATAGCCCATAAGGCCTGATACAGTTTGACTTTTCATGAAATACTTTCCCCATCTCCTACTAGCCTCTCCTTTGCTCACTGTACACCACAGAAATTGCATTTTTACTACACTCCTTTAGACTTTTGGGTTTCCATTTTAACCCTAGGATTTAGATAGTATATTCAGGGAGAAGGTCAGCTATAGGGTATTTCATGTTCATTGACTATGAAAAGCTGATTGTGAGGGACATTTTTTAAAACATTTAAAAATCCTTGCATTTAAGGAGTTCACTTTATTTTCTTATGCTGTCATTTAGTTTATTAAGCTTTTAATAAACATCTTGTCATATAATTGAGGCTACTTTATATCATTTAAACGTTGGACATGGAAATAACATTTGTATAATAATACATAGCTACTATGAATGTAATTTAAGATTTTAAAGTTTATAATGAAAAACTATGGTAGTAGAACAAAGGTAGATATATACCATATTGAGATTTATCCTTTTTAATCATGATTGTATATTAAAAGAAAACTGTCACTATTATTGGTTTTTAAATTACTGAAATAGTAGTTGTAACTTCCAGTGTTTTTATCGAAGAATTAGAATGAGTGAAGACCATTTTTCTTCTTTGGTTTACTTTTGTTGTTTTTGTTCCCTTAGTGACATTGCAGGAATGCTGCTGAAATCTACAGGAAGTTTTCTGGAGTTTGGCTTGCAGGAGAACTGTGCTGAGTTCTGGACCAGTGCTGACGACAGCAGTGCTTCAGATGAAATAAGGTGGCGCCCGCGCCTTCTTTCCTCCCCCATGTCTTCCTTCATGTAGTTCTGCTCTCGGTGACAAACTTAGAGTGCGCCTTGTTCAAACCATGTGGGGTTGGGCTTTATGAATGGCTAGTAGACCTAAAGGGATTTATTTATTTTTGCCTGTCTTTTCGTATGATCTCTTAGTTATGGTTTTGTATGAATTTTCTTTGAAGGTGTTAAAATTTATTTAGCCTAATAAAAATAGGATCTGTAGAAAAAAGGTAGTTTAAAGAGTCTAAAATGAGTATAGTAGAATTCATCTTTGTATTCTAGAATGTCTTCAATTAAATAATTATGTTCTGTCCTTTAAAACCCCCATAGCAGTCTCATTATGCACTTAACTGACACTTGGTACATTTTATTTTTATATTTAGCTCTTGTCCCTTCTGTTGAACTTTAAGCTTAAGTACATCAAACCAGGGCTTTACTTATCTTACTGCATTTCCTTCAATTCTATGCAGATACCATTTAGACTGGACCATGTTAAATTGCTGTTTTTGTGGTATATTTACGAGCCATGCAGCCATTTTGTGGCCATTTGTCAACACTATCGTATGATCCAGTCTTAGGAAGTGCTTAGCTGGAACTGACTGATCTAGAGCTGACATGTTTCCTCTCGCTATCCAGAATCTAATGAAAAACACATTTTGGGTGTCAGAACACCTGGGATATTTTTATGCCAGGGTTAAAGAAAAGTTAGCACATAGAATAGCACCTGGGAAAATGCTGAATAGCTGAGAAACAGGATGGATCAGTTTGTAGAAGGTCTTGCAGTTTTGAGAGCTAATGTGGTAAATTCAAAATAAACACAGCAATTTAGGAAGTAAGATGGTGAGCTAGAGAATAGCACTTATGATGCTCTGATTGTTTAACAGGGTTGGATCTAAATGGGGTTCATGCAGGGGCTGGCTTACCATGGCTCCAGGGAGCTGATGTGTGACGACTGTGTACTTCCTTCCCACGTCATCACTCAGTGATGTCGTCCACTCTGGTAGCTTGAAATCATTTACCATGGAAATATATGTACCGCGATATTGGCAAACACCAACTAAGACAATAAGTTTTGAGGGCAGGCAGTCATTAAACATTTACCAGCCCACCCTTGCATGTATTCTTTTTTAGTTAGAATATGAGTTGGGAGTCAAGAACTCCTCTGAGACTCCCAAGAAATTATCATAAAGAAATCTTTAAAAAACTGAGCTTACTGTTATTTGAAGGTTTTTAAATGTCCCTTACTTATTTAAAGAATGTAAGTACTTTATAGAAAACTACAGGAGCAAGATTCTGAATGTTTTGAGTACATTCTCAGTAATTGCTTGCTCCCCTTTATAAAATCTTCAGCCTTTGTTAATGTGATTTGGAATTCGCTTCCTTTGTTGCCATTTATTCCTCAGTATGCTCCAGTGTGTTCTGACCAGGTGTCAATTACCTCTGCAGGAGATCTGTTATAGAGATCAGCCGGGCACTGAAGGAGCTCTTCCACGAAGCCAGGGAAAGAGCCTCCAAAGCACTTGGATTTGCAAAAATGTTGAGAAAGGTTAATTACCAATTCTGATTCAATTATCATTTTTTCTTGTTTTTCAAAAAGCTGACCCTAAAGAACTTTCTTTGTAACTGTGATCCTAGGACCTGGAAATAGCAGCAGAGTTCATACTCTCAGCCCCCGTCAGAGACCTTCTGGATGTTCTGAAATCAAAACAGTATGTTAAGGTAAATATTTAAGATGGTGTAATTGACACGTGTGGCCTGACTTTACTCTAAAACTGGCAAACTTCTTAATGGTCCAGATCATAATTATTTTAAACTTTGCAGGCCATACATTGACCCCACTTTTAAGACTATCCCATAGTTTCCCAAGGAAATAATTAGAAAAACAAAGATGTTCATATTTATTAACTTGCTTTGAGTATTGATAAAATAATCAAATATTTACTTATATTTTCTCATACTATTTATTAAATTAGTTACACATATATATTTTAAATAATGTATATAAAAATGATATGTTGATTTTAAAAAATTGTTTTGTTTTTCACCCTCACATTCCCTGAAACAATTTGAACTTTTACATGACTCTGTGACACCAGTGTCCTGGTCATGACTAGAGCCACTATTCAAGTCACCATCTTTGCTTCCATTGAAGTTGTTTCAAATTTAGCACTTCTAGGATCTGTGTATGATGTTGTTACTGGAAATTTTATTCCAAGTCCCCAGTTTTATCCTATTCACATTTATATGTCATTTGCACAACATAATCACATGTTCCTTGTTAAAATGATCTTCAAGTAGCTTTTTATGATACCCCCACTGAGGATAACTAGTGAATGTGTAGTAACATTTTTTGCCTTTTTATTGAGTCAAGTGACTTTCCATAAGCATCACAAACCAGCATTGATTGTGGTCGTTTCAGGCTGACATTCCTCCCCTAAGAGTGTCTTCTTGGTTGTTAAAAATAAAGCAGTTGGAGGGTGCCCCGAGTGGGGGAGCATCACAAGGCCTCCCTACAGCCCGCTCACACGCTCGCGTCCCTCCTCCAGTCACACGCAGCGCAGCTGCCTGCAGCCCAGCAGCTCCCCCCGAAACCTGACATAACGTTTGTATAATGTATGACGTTTCTTAACTTAAGGTTTTGGATTGTTTGTCTTCCAGGTACAGATTCCTGGCTTAGAAAACTTGCAGGTGTTTGTTCCAGACACCCTTGCTGAGGAGAAGAGCATCATTTTGAAGTTACTCAATGCAGCTGCAGGAAAGGACTGCTCAAAAGACTCGGATGATGTACTGATTGATGCGTATCTACTTCTCACCAAGCACGGTGATCGCACTCGGGATGCAGGTGACAGCTGGGCCATGTGGGAAGCACAGCCCATCAAAATTGTCCCTCAGGTGGAGACTGTTGATACCCTGAGAAGTATGCAGGTGTGTGTCACTCCCATTTCCCGCGTCCACTGCTCCCTACCCTCTGCCTTAAAGCACTATCACTGAAAGCACTTTCAGGAAAAATGAATTACTAGCATCTCATGAGTGACTTGTTTAACTGCCATACTAGTCTTAAGTATACACTTCCCCAAAATATGTCTCAGTGTTTTAATAGATAATTTTAAGCATAATTTTTACTAAAAGATGCCATCAAATTCTGTATGTATATTAAATTACATTGGAATATTGAAATATTTTAATTTTTAACTTTTCTTGGTTTAGCCATGTAGTTAGGTCTCTATACCTATGATGTAAAAGGAAGTGTCTTACTCATCTAATTTTAGTTCCAGGAATCCCAGCTTTTTAAGTACTCTGGTGATTTACCATTTAGTTCTCATTTTGGTAGTAAAGGCGATCGCATCCCTTACCTGACAGGTAGCCCATGACAATTCATAGCACTCATTGCTTAGAATGGCCAGGAGCCTTCTCATCTTCTCGGTGCTCAGGTCGGGACAGTGGTGGTGGGCGCTCAGGTGCCCCTCAAGTGCAACCTGGCCCGAGCTGAGCACCCTGGCCTGCTGTCTGCTAGACTCTGCACATCTCCCTGTCTCAGTGAATAGTGCTGTGTCCCCTCAGTTGTTCAGACCAGAACGTGACAGTAATACGCATTCAGCCCACCACCCTTCTGATTAAACAGTAGCTGTAGCAAGCCTGAGGCATTTCCAGTAAATGACCCTTTGCTGCGTATCCAGAGCCACTGCCAAAGTCTGACATTGCCTCCCCTTTCCTGGACTATTGCAGTGTCCACCTTCTAGTTCCCCTGCTCCGGGCCTCACCTACACTCTTTCCAGTTCTATATTTGTTTGCTTGTTTGGGTACTTTCAGAATGATCATTATAATACATACATCTTATCACATCACGGCTCTACTCAAAATACTGCAATGACTCACTGTCACATAAAGAAAAAATAATCGTGATTTCTTACTGTTTTATACAGGGCCTCTCATCTGATCCCATTCTTATTCCTGTGTTGCCCATTTTCACATGCTGCCTGGACACAACACACACTCGCACACAGACACACACACACACACACACACACACACAGACACACACACACACACACACACATACACTCTCTCTCTCTCTCTCTCTCTCTCTCTCTCTCTCTCTCTCTCTCTCTCTGCAGCAGGAATATTGAATGACTAGGGGTTTGAGGATATTTCAAAGACATCATGCCCACACAGCTCCTGGGACTCTTCCCCATTGTGCTGAAGGTCCTGGACATCAGGGCCCATGGCAGTGCGTGGCTCTATGGGAGCAGCTTTGCCTAAAAACTGCTTTTGGATCAGATGGTTGTTGGCTTGGTAGCCCTGCTGAGGTTGACATTGTGTTTGGTTGAGGGGCTGAACCAGAATGGGGAAACAGTAATTGGGTTCGTTTTGAAACCCTGTGCTTGATTTTCCTTCCAGGTGGATAATCTCTTACTAGTTGTCATGCAGTCTTCCCATCTCACAATTCAGAGAAAAGCTTTCCAACAGTCCATTGAGGGGCTCATGACTCTACGCCAGGAGCAGACGTCCAGTCAGCCAGTCATCGCCAAAGCTTTGCAGCAGCTGAAGGTATTTCACCCTCAGCGCTCCTTGGCTAATTTACTTACATTGGGTGTAATGCTGTGGAAAAAGCAGTGTTAACATGTAATGTCATTTAAGGGGTTTGAGCTCTTAAATTGTCCTCACCACTTTCCTTCTCTTCCCAGTACACATTTTCTATTTCCAAACTTAAAATTTCCTGAATCTTTCCTGGAACTGTAGAATGGAAAGGACAGAAATTTGAACAGTTATGTGACTTCTTAATGGTCACATGGCTGGTTAGTAGCAAAGTAAATACTGGAATTTAGGTCTCTTCATTCCTAATCCAAGTTTCTTTCTTCTTTAGCAATTACCAGTATTTTCTAGAGGTACTCCAATAATGTGTAATCTAAAGGAAGATGTATTTATCCTTTTGGTTAACAAATAATTCAGCCAAATTAAATATAGTAGAAAGGCACAAAGGCCTTCAAAGCTCAGGGCAAGCCAGAGCCTCACCTTCTCTTCCCATCATTTTCTGTTTTCACTAGATTCTGTCCTGTACTCTGCTTACCAATCTTGGTCTCACCCTCACTTTCCCACAGGCCATCAGTCTTGTCATAAATCAGTCACATTAAGGTTTGACTTCTTGAAGAAAAACACTTCTTGAAATTACATGTAGTTTGATAAGCATTTGTTTTCTTCTGTTAATCTGATTATCTTATTTATCTAGCAGCCTAATTCTCTTACAGATTATCATTCCACTCCAATACCAAGGCAGGGAACTTTTACCTTTTCTTTTAGTTTGAGTCAGTGAGCTCTGGAGGAGTGCAAAATTATATAAGATTCTGATTATTCTTGGGCTTAAGGATTTAAGATTTTGATTTTTCTTGGGCTTAAGCCTAAAAGACCTGAACTGTGACCCTGAAGTGCAGAAGAGGGAAAGATGAACTCTTCCTGTTAACATTCAGGAATTGCCACTGTGAAGACATTTAAGTTGGAAGGATTTCAAAATATTAGGAACTGGGAAGGGCTTAACTAACAGAAGAATATTTGGGATCAGTGCCCATGGGTCAGGGTCACAGTAATGCTCATGAGTATTAGGTGGTCTGATTTGGCTGGTTTTTGTGTATGCAGTGGAAGGTAGTGGGAAATAAGGCTGGTAAAACCAGGTGGGCAAAAGTGAAGCTATTAAGAGATTTAGGATTTTATTTTCTAAGCCGCAGAGAGTTGGTGAGGGTTTAGGAATGGTGGTGTGGAGCAGTACGTGGGGATTACCTGCTGGACCGCGCATGCGTACATGGCGCCTTGGGGTGGATAGACAGGGAGCCCTGTTTGGAACCATTGCAGTGTTGTAGGGAGGCAACAAAGCTGGGACAAGAGCAGAGTTTTCACCTCTATACTACTATCATTTTAGGTCAATAACTGTTTGTTTTAGGGAGCTGTCCTGTACTGTAGTGTGTTTAGTATCCTTGGCCTCTACCTACTAGAGGCCAGTAGAGTTCACACCCCATCCCCGCAAGTTTTGACAACCACAAATATCTCCAGACATGGCCAGTGTCCCCTGGTGGGGAGTAGAACCAGCCCTGGTTGAGAACCTCTGAGTGAGGGAGTAGCAGAGGGATGGGAGGGGCAGTGTGACTCGGTCACATTGCAGCGGTCATTTAGACATACGTCTTCGGTTCCCTCTGGGATTGAAACCATACTTAAGCTTCCGCAACCACCCAGGGGAAAAAGCAACTGCTGGTTGATAGGCATAAATATTGAAGACAAAAGCATCTATTGAAAGACCATATTGTAATGAGGCATTATTGTTTTAAATGGGTGTTTTTCCTCCTGTTCTTCATAAAATGTTAAAGAATACCTAATACAAATAAAAATGAAAATAATATAATTTCTTCTACTTTTTGTCATTTCTTTTGAATAACCAAAAAAACAGTTGTAATACATCACAATGGTTAACATGTCTGTGATAATGAAAAAAATCTTTCTCTAAAATAGAGTACGTATTGTGTGATTTGCTTTATTTTGGATTAATTATTGTTTGGGACTCTTTAGAATGATGCATTAGAGCTTTGCAACAGAATAAGTGATGCCATTGACCGAGTGGACCACATGTTCACTTCAGAATTTGATGCTGAAGTTGATGAATCTGAGTCTGTCACATTGCAGCAATACTACCGAGAAGCAATGATTCAGGGGTACAATTTTGGGTTTGAGGTAGGTACAAAATAAGAGGAAAATGGGTAATAACTTAAGCATTGCTTTGTAACTTACAAAAGTATCATGTATCTTGTATAGCAGATGTGATTGATTGTAATCACAGCTTTGTCAAGAATGTCATCTTATACCAGTGCTGAACATCAGAAATGTCAGTTGCTGAGTTTTTATTTTGTGCTAACAGCTATCTACTTAGATTTATGAGCTTTCTTTAAGAGATGTTTACTATCATAAAAACACATTCTTGGTTTAAACCTATGAGTAAAACATTGTGCAAATGCATTTTAAGACATTATGTTCTCTATAACACTTCATACTCTTCAGAATATGTAAATTGTAATTGGGTTTTGCCTTTTGTTTTTAGAAAAATGACATTTTAAACAGATGTGGCATTACAGTGTTTAGGTACTTGTATAATTGTTTTCTTTATTTTGATGTACATGAAATCTTACAGTATCATAAAGAAGTGGTTCGTTTGATGTCTGGAGAGTTTAAACAGAAGATAGGAGACAGATATATAAGCTTTGCCCGGAAATGGATGAATTATGTCCTGACTAAATGTGAGAGCGGTCGAGGTACAAGACCCAGGTAAGACCAAGTGGCTACAAGACCCACTAGGCTGTTCCCTTCGTGAGTCGTGTGGGAATGATAGTATTTCAATCTTAAATTCTATGTGGGATTTCTGAGCAAATGACACAAAAAAGAGCATTTGAGCTTTTTGATGATCAGGGATTGTGTTTTTTTTTTAAAAAAAATAAAACTATTTATGTGGAAAACCTCATAACTTTTGGAAAACTTAAAAAAAAATTGCTCCAAAATGAGTTATCCTCCCGGCAGTTCGCATTCTGCCTGCCAGGTCTTCCTCAGTGCTGATGATGTTCCCTCCCACAAAATTTAAGCCTATTACTTAGAGTAAATGGAAGACAAATTGGTGACCTGTTCTTTTGAGAAGTGTTTGCCCTTCTTTCCCAGAACATACTCTAAACTTACTCAACCATAGGCATTTCTCTAGAGACAAAATGCAGGTTTTGTCCTAACTGGTAATTTTCCAGTTGGATCCCTTCTCAGTTCTGTACAGACTAAAGTGCTATGACTTCCATGGTTTCTGGTGACTGAACTCTTTCGCGTAATAGGTGGGCAACTCAAGGTTTTGACTTCCTGCAAGCCATCGAACCTGCCTTTATTTCGGCTTTGCCAGAAGATGATTTCTTGGTATGGAATATTCTGATTTTTTTTTTCATTATAAAACAAATACGTTGGTCACTGTCTATTCCTGATTGTGTATTTTTAAATATTTAACAGTGGTTCTTAAATATTTTTTACATGATTGTAATGGCAGTGGCGAGAAGTTTAAAGCACTCTTTGTAGCATAGTAGGATATTCAGGGTTCTTTTCTTCCTCTAACAATATTAGTGAACTGACTAAAGTCAGTGCATAGCTTGTGAAGCCTGATGCTTCTAAAATATCTGTCAAACTTTCGTATTTTATAAAGTGCTGAGGATGTTGCTGTGTTTTAGCAGTTTAATGGAAAACGATGATTGGGTCTTTTACTTCATTGTGCATCATTTGCAAGCAAAATGCCATCTGTTAAATTATCACTGTTATTCTGGTAAATTCTATCAGATCAAAAAGATGTTCCAATGTGAATTCATTCATTTTAGCCTCCAGATAGCAGAGATGATGACAGAAGTCCCTTGCTTGTGCACCTCCTCACATTACGGAGAGTGGAATGCTCATTTGCTTTCACTTATAAAAATGGAATTGTTATTATGTGATTTTAAATTATATACAGTTTGTGTTTAGTTCATACCTATGTTCTTTTAAACTAACTTTGAAAATATTTGTTAAGGATAGAGTATTTCTTATTCTGAAAGCTGAATTTGTGCTACTTCTATAATTGAGAGAAACTACATTCTTTCTCTTCCCCCTTCCCATTTCCTTTGGTTTCTAGAGTTTACAAGCCCTGATGAATGAATGCATTGGCCACGTAATAGGAAAGCCACACAGTCCTGTTACAGGTTTGTACCTTGGTAAGACAGCAGTCACAGCATTTCTCCTAGAACCTACTGGTTTGGGTGAGCACATCGTCTTGTAATAGTAGCCATCTAAACTGGTGTGGAGGTTCTCTAAGAATATCCAGGAAGATGACAATGAAATTGATAGGCGTGAAGTATATATAGAGAGAACTCCACAGCAGTCTCTCAAAATCCAACAGGAAGACTAAAATCTTAACGCAAGATAGTCGGTGCTTGTCAACAATGTTAAACTTCAGTTTGTTTTGTTTTTTGATTTTGCACACCAACACTCTTGTTCTATTCTCCCCCTTAAAATCTTTTCTTCTGGAAGTGAGTTTCCGTTAAGGAGCGAGGGCCTTGCCTGCTGCGGCTGGTGAGTGAGTGTGAGCGATCTGTCCCACCCTCCTCCTGGAAGGAGGAGTTGGTTTTCCCCACAGCTTTCCTGAGTACCAGTTTCCCCAGTAACGTAAATTCCTCCTTAGTTTTACTTTAAAAAAAAAGTTAAATTATGCTACGATATAGTTAATTTCAGTTTTCAATTGCAGTTAATAGACAGTTTTACAGTATACGTTGAAACTTTAAAAATATTTATCAGAAAAAGGCTGTGTCTTACCCCATTCTTGTGATAGTAAATAAAAGCAAAACTGTATTTAGATGTAATAAAAATCCCAAAATGAAAACTTAGAAATTTTAAACAATTTAAGTTACACAGAATAAAATAATACATACATGTAAGTGGGCTGCCCATCCTCGCCCAGTAAACTACATGGTAGTTTACTGACAAGCGACTGTATCTTAAAGGGAACTTGCTAGCTATAGAAAATTTAGTAGACAGGTTTTAGAGCTTAACTTCTTTCTCTCTAAAATTCACTTCAGTTTATACCTCTTTTTCTCCCAAGGCTGTTTTGAAGTGAGTTATCATTTGTAAAATTGGTTGAGTATTTTATATAAAAAATGGTAGATTCTTATTTGACTTTGATTAAGCATATTTTCATTAAATAGTTCAGTAATTTTGATTAAGTACTTCGATTTTTCTCATTTCCTGGAATATTTCTCTAAGAATGTATGAACACTAATTCAGTAAAAATTACTTCTTTAAAATATTTTATTGCATAAGGAATCATTTTCATTGTAGAAAAATATTACAAAAAAATGCTTATGGCCCCCTGGTTCACAGGTCTCACTGCTAACTGTGAATCACTAGCTGTTCACTGCACTTCTCTATGAATGCTTTTAGCTCAGGTGGTCGATAGTACTCTCTGTAGGCCGGAGGTGTCCTTGTCCCCGTGGCCGCTGGGATGGCGGAGACAGGCACTGGGCTGCGAGTCAGATCGCCTGACAGTCGAGTGACCTGGGGCTGCTCATTGAATATTACTGAACCTCCTCTTCTAATGCTTAAACCTGGATGCTGATGAGGATTCAGTGAGGTCACAGCATTTTATAAACCTGTAGTGTTGATACTTGGCAGTCGTTTGCATTTGTACTTTTTCCTTACAGGAGAATTACTGAATGAGCATGTCAACTGTCATTTTTGTTTTTGTTGTTATTGCTCGACCCATGTTCTAATGATAATGATCTGCTAGATAGCCTTCCATATGATTAAACAGACCCATTCTACCATGCCTCGCTTCAGGCTTATATAATCACACAAACATCTATAGGGTTGTTTCTTCTACTGTGTAAAAATTGAATCACATTGGATATTAATCTCCTATTTTTCTTACCTGTTATAGAAATTCCCCCGTGTCAGTAGGGATAGACCCAATTCATTCTCCTCTGTGACTGCATTGTGCCCATTACGGGTAACTATAACTGTCCCACTGTTTCCATATGGGTATTCATTTTGTTAGGTTCTGCCATGAGAAACATCTCTATAATAAACGTTCACCACTAGTGAAATTTAAGCAGCTATTTTGTGTTTATTGGCTATTTGGATTTTCTTTTCAATGGAGTATCACTGTTTTGCAACAGTTAGATATCCATATTCTTAAAAGAAATGTTTTGTTTCAAACATGAAGAATGTTAAACATTGTATGTGTTTTAACAGAAAGTTTTCATTTTATACCTTTGTTGGAAAATTTTGTAGTAATTTTTAAGTCAGTAGTTCCCAGTATGTTTGCTGGGTTCAAGACATCACCGTTCTCACCAAATCTTTTTTGTTGTTGTTGTTTTCCTTTTTACCCTTTGTTGCTACTGGAATTTTTTCAGTTTACTATTGTGGTAATGGAGATAATAGGCTAGGGAACACAAATGGCCTGAATTTTTTTTTCAATAATCGTGTGATTTTTGTTTTGCAAGTTTTCCCTTCTGATCTCTCCTTTTTTGGTAGTTCGGTTTATTCCTGTGTAATGTTATTAAACGTAAACAAACACCATGGAAGTAGTTCTACTTAGGATGAAACATTTAAAATAAAAAATATGTAGACTAAAATTATTAACATATGAAGAGAAAATGTGACATTAAAAGAGCTAAGGAGCGTTAAAATGAAGTCAGAATTAAGAGGAAAATATGTCAGGCAGAAGGGAGCCAGTGGAGCCCTCGGCCATTGCTGGTGACAGAGTGGTTGGGGGAGCAAGAGCCATCAGTGACCTGGTGACCTGGTCCTGGTACGGTCACTTTTAAATTTCACTTTTAATTTTATATAGTGTTAGAATTTTGCTTTAAATTTTATCCACATTTACCTTCTACCAGAATATTTAAAAGAAGAGGAGAAAAACAACATGTTCTGAAAAAAGAATAACCAATTTAAACTGTGCCTGATCCTCTTAGTTTTGTTAAAGGAATAAAGTAAAACTCATGACTCAGGAAAATGACAGCGTCTTCCCCAACTCAGGACCTGTTGAAATGTCACTACCAACCAGCATCTTTTTAAAAGTGTGGATAACATGAAAACCTCCTTTTTATTAGAGACATGCTACATAAGCCACATTTTCACATTTTCAGTCTTCAAAATGGGTTATGTGGTTTGTTTTGCATATGTTGTATACTTTCACTCCAGGATTTTAAAATTGGCTTTGGTGGATAAAAGTTTGAATGTGTGATCCAACTTTCAGAAAGTGACATTTTCCACAAGATTCGTATATGTAGTATGATTTTCTTGCATATATAATGGATTTATTTGGGTCACCAGCAAAATTAAGTCACATCCTATGTCCTTTAATTGCTGGGTTTGGAAGTTTCTGTTGATGCCTTTAATAAGTTTCATTTGTCACTGTTTTCACTGGCAGCTATTCATCGGAACAGTCCCCGTCCTGTGAAGGTACCTCGATGCCATAGTGACCCTCCTAACCCACATCTAATTATCCCGACTCCAGAGGGATTCAGGTATTTGGTGCTTATCTAGTCACTTGCTCTGTCGAGTCTTCTCTGTTGTGCATGCTAATATTCTGAAAGCCACTGAATGCTTGCTTTGATGTGTAGTTTTTCTGTGTTCTTGTTCATATATTTTTATAAGTTCTCATTTATGTTATCTTGAAGACATACCACAGTGCCTTACAAAAGAAAAAGGCATGCAAATTTAAAATGGACTTGGACCTTTCAAGATAACTTAGCTTCTCGGCTTATTTTTAACCTTAAGCTATTACTAAATGCTTTCCAGCTTTGGAATAATTCTTTCTTTTTCTTTCTTTGAAAATGACCTTTGGAAAACAAGTTTGAGTGTGCATACCATAGTAAACATTTGAAAAACAATACTAACTAGCAGTTTAAAAGTGGAGAAAAAGCTGGAATGATCTTTCCAGTCTTGACTTTTATGTATGTATATAACTATGAAGTGACTTAAATACTTAAGTGAGTTCAGAAACTCTAGTACATCAAAAATACTTACCTTGAATGTGGTGGCATTTCTGCATCTTGAGGTAGTGAGCATTTTCCCTGCTCTGGAAAAATCACTTTTTAAAAGTTAATTTTATCAGACAGTATGTGCTAGGAAAGGACCATAGTTATTTTTAAAAGTAATTAGTTTGAAATTAGTTTTTCTTTTTCACACCTAGACCTGCATCTCAATCAAAGAACAATTTGCATTTGATATATTTAAATAGTTTTCACTTCCTCACCCTGTTTTATTTTTAACTGAAAGCTGTCCGAGCATCTGTCCCTCTTGTCCTCTGTGTTCCTGAAGCTCTTCTTCTCGCTTCAGCACTCGGAGCGTGCCTTCGGATGCGCGGGGCCACGGCAGCTCTGCTGCTTCTGCTGTCACTGCCGTCGCCGCTGCTGGGCGCCCGGGCCCCTCGGGCAGCGACCCTGCGCCGCCCAAACCCACCAGCAGTGCCCATGATACCAGGTAGTCCTGCTCCGCTGGCGTCCATGTGTCCTCGGCCCTCCCCAGTGCACCTCTGCGGGGACCTCAGTTTCGGGGGGTCCCGGGAGGACTCTCCCCACGGTGTGTGCGCTGCTCAGGGCCTCCCATGGGCTCTCATGGCCCCAGGGGCCTGGCACCCCCAGCCTCCGTGGGTCGTAGGCCTGATTTTCATATTTTCTGGAGCTAACCACCAAACCGAGCCGACCCGCAGTCAGCAGTACCTCTGCAGAGAGAGGGTCGGAGGAAAGAGCCTGGTTCCCACGGGAAGGGGGCGGGAATCCTGGCGAGCAGCCCTTGCCTGAGGAGCCCCAGGCAGTGCACAGATGGCATCTAGCCAGTGCCATTAGGTGGTAATTCTTTTTTTAGGAGGATCATTTTTCTAACAGCTTTCTGAACTTCCAACATTGTTGATTAGAACTAGTTTATAAAAGTGGAAAAGACTCATGGAGTTAGTATCTCATCTGGAGAGTAGATCATTCCTAGAGAGAGCTATCAGGAATTTGGCAAGCTCCAGAAAAATTTAAGTCTCCTACATGAGGTCTTTCGTTATAAGTAAAGAGGGCATTGCAGTTTTTCCCATTCTGGTTGTTTGTTTTGGTAAAGGATTTTGTCAAGGTCTCATGTGCTTAATGGTCAGAGGGCATTTGTTTACTCTTAATTCCACCCTTGTGTCTGGTAGAAGGGACACACAGTTACCATCTTCGTCTTCCTACAAAGATGGTGATAGAGTCAAATAGAACTACTTGGGTTGAGGGTAATCTGATCAAAAAAGATGAAATTGTAAAGGAACTCAGTGCTCTGTATCCTGCTTTTAAGAAAAAATATTACTATAATGTTAGCAGAAAGATGCATACAGCTTTTGAATTTAAAATAGATGAAAGTGTTTTTACTACTCCATAACAGTCTGCATTTTCTAAAACATTTCCATACTTCTCATTAATTAAATTAACTAATATTACTCATTTTTAGTGATAAACATCTATAACCTAAAAAAAGTCAAGAGTATTTTACAGCTTAAGCAGTCAACTAAAAAAATTAACATTGAGCAAATCCCATTTGCCCTCTCTGTTTTTTTGTTTAGATTATTTCATGGCAGCTACTTCCACATATGCTCTCATGTCCCTGTGCAGGGTACTGAAACAGCCTCTATAAATGCAGCACAACTGGTGAGAGAAGTAATGCACCCTCAAATGCAGCCGTGCTTGAGAACAAACACCTCACCAGAACTAGGGTGCCTGCTTTCTTGTTCATATGTGATTTCTCCAGAAAAGGGGGAGTAATGCCCTATTTTAGTAAAGGTTCATGAACTATGGTTTAAGGCATTTATAAGTTGGAGGTGTTTAAAATACACACA
Source organism: Manis javanica (assembly GCF_040802235.1). Classification (NCBI taxonomy): domain Eukaryota; kingdom Metazoa; phylum Chordata; class Mammalia; order Pholidota; family Manidae; genus Manis; species Manis javanica. Next base: position 74,388,122 of record NC_133168.1, read on the forward strand.
ATGTACTTCGGTATAAAAGTGACTCCCTGCAGTTGACCTGTCTAGGCATTTAGTCTTAGGCTTCGTGTAAGTAGTTTTTCAACATGTTATGGGTCATATTTTGTAAGTATTCTTCATCTTAAATATTTGTCCATACTTCAGGATGATCCTTGATACTTAGAAATTTTACTCCCATTGTCATGGGCCTTCTTGAAGCCATGTTTTACGAGGAGGAAAGGTACTCGCTGGTGTGCGAATATGACAGCAGGTGGCTAGCCACAGGGCCAGGGAGGCTGTGCAGAGCTGACAGCTGCTAGCCCCACTTCAGCCTTCTAGCCTGGCTTGGCTTAGTTGAACTCGTGCCTCAGCACCTTGATGGTGGGCCTGTGTAGCAGACCTCAAGGCAGACCGCCCAGGCCTGGCCTGGGAGCCGGAGACCCAGAGCAGCCCTGGGTCTGTGGACGTGAGGTGAGGAAGCAAAATGCAGCCTGCAGCTCCCGGCATCAGAAGGGGTGTCCCGGCCTGTGCAGCCCTGGCCTGTCTTAGGGGTACATCACCACAGGGACACTTTACTTTGCCCCATGGAAGCCAGTAGATGTTTTGATTTGACTTGGTTTGACTTAGGAAATAGTCTGGACTTCAATTATTTTCACCATTGTTTATAAAACATTTTTGCAGTGTTCTGCTTGTTGGACCTAACTCTTACTGGTTTGCAAGAGCTGATTGCTAATTTTTCAGAGATTTTTTGCAAGCCACAAAATTTGTTACACCACAGAAACTGTGGGACTCTACAACCAACTCCCCACTCCCGATTAGTTTTTAAATGTTTGTCAGCACATCACCTCATGTAAGTGTGTTTCTTGCCTTTAGCCCTGGCACAAAACTCTGAGGATGTGGAATGGGCTGATTGTGTCTCTGGGAGATCAGGGGGATCCGCAGTCTCCGGCATGGCTCGGGTGTGGCTGGCTCTCTTCACTCTAGCGTCAGTGATGTTGTTATGAAATGGTGCCAAGCCTTTTTGATGAACTATGTGTCAGTAGAAGATATCCCTCTGCCTCAGACTTAGCAAGTTCTGTACTAGGTTTGGGAGTTTAGGGAAATAAGGTGCTGCAGAATTCACAGTTGGTGAACATCTGTCGAGTAGACTGTGTTGCCATAGGCCCAGTCAGTGTACGATCAGAAAGAGCATAAATGCTACCATACTTCAGAGAACCATTCATTTGAAGGATACCTACTAAACTTGTTAATAAACTAATGCCATCTTTACTTTGAATTGTTTGAGTTATAATTTTAACACTTCCCTAATTTAATTCTGGGTTTTACTCTTTATGGATTCATTCTGGATTGCTGAACACTTAACTTTACTCTAAAAAAGCAGCAGATTGACTTGGTTCTTTGTATGTCAAGCTTCCTGCTCTTCTGCACTCCTGCTCGGCTCCTGCTCCAGAAATGTCAGGTGTTCTCTTCCATTTTCTTATGAAAGAGATTCAAGATCCTTTGAATAGTATGATGATTTTAGCAGAAATAGAATTAAATACAAAAATAAAATTTGATGGTAACTATAAATATTATCCAGGTTTGGTTAATAATTTGTAACCACCGTGGGCTTAAATTATGGAGCTTTCCACACAACAGTAATACTTCAGTAAATACTGTTCTGTGTTTATTTTTGTGTTTTTTACATAAAACAGTGTATTATGCAGTCAGGTTCTCATGTGTTGTCTGTGGAGGAATAAAAATAACATTCTCCTCCCATACTGAGGTGGGTTTCTCAGTAGCAGCACTGTTCATTTTGGGCAAATAATTCTTTTTTGGGGGCTGTCCTTTGCATTGTCCTGGACCCACTAGATGCCAGATGTCCCGGGGTGTGTGTGTGTGTGTGTGTGTGTGTGTGTGTGTGTGTGTGTGTGTGTGTGTGTGTGTGTGTGTGTGTGTGTGTGTGTGTGTGTGTGTGTGTGTGTGTGTGTGTGTGTGTGTGTGTGTGTGTGTGTGCGCGCGTGCGCAGAATCACCCCTAGTTGGGAATCTTTGCTCTAAAAAAAAGTGTGTGTGTGTGTGTGTGTGTGTGTGTGTGTGTGTGTGTGTGTGCGCGCGTGCGCAGAATCACCCCTAGTTGGGAATCTTTGCTCTAAAAAAAAGTGTGTGTGTGTGTGTGTGTGTGTGTGTGTGTGTGTGTGTGCGCGTGCGCAGAATCACCCCTAGTTGGGAATCTTTGCTCTAAAAGAATCTCACAGATCTTTCATTTTGAGTGCCATTGAATTGATAGCATGATTTTTAAAAACACTAAACCAGGGGTTCCAGTGTCCCGGAGAATGACCGATTGGCTTCCATAGCAGCTGAGCTGCAGTTTCGGTCTCTGAGTCGCCACTCAAGCCCCACCGAGGAGCGAGACGGTGAGTATGCTCGGTGGGCCTGGCCATCTGTCTCGGCCCCAGCTTCCATTGGCTATACCTTTGAGAAGAGGTGACAGCTTTCTAAGAAGATTTAATGTCAGACACATTGGCTTTCTAATGTAGGTGCCTTTTTAGCTATGTTTTCTAGTCTACTTTTGTTGATTTAAAAAAAATTATTATTCCTGGTATTTTAATTGCCAAGCACTGTGGCTCACCTTAAAAGTACAACAGTGACCCTGTTTGTCGAGGCCATGCTGAAGTGTTATCACAGTGCAGACCCGGGAGTCTGCCCAGGAGCTGGGGTTACTCACGCTGCCGCACTGCTGTGCTCCTGGGCAGGGCCTTTGAGTGGAGTCCCCCAAAAATCCACTTTCCATCCAGTATCATATTGTCTGTTGCTCTCGAAAAGTTTACACAATTAAAATCCTGTAACCCCAGGAACAACTTCTTAGTTTGGTGTAATTTTCTGGAACTGATTGTAGAGACAGCTTCTCAACACTCACATCAGCCAGAGGTTAGTTACCAGAAAGGGCAGGTTGTTGGTAACTAATGATTGTCATTCACTCTTGAATCTTGCTCTCAATTACAAAAGCATTTTTGTTTTATATGTCTTAATTTGTATGAAAAAAAACCATTTCCTGCAGAACCAGCATATCCAAAAGGTGATTCCAGTGGGTCAACTCGGAGAAGTTGGGAACTTCGGACACTGATCAGCCAGACTAAGGGTAAGGGAAAGAATGTTGAACTTAAAAGGCTTAAGCATAAAGTGAGCAGTTTCAGCTAAAACATGCTTTAGCTTCTGAATTATTAACCCTTCTACATTGATATTTTGTGGCCTTTCTTATGCCTTGATATCACTTTCTATATATACTATGTTTGTGTACCTTTCCTGTTTCTTAAAATAAATTACCAGCTCCTTTGGGTTAGGAACATGTTTTGCTCTTCTTTGTATTTTTAAAGCAGTGTGGTGGTTAATTTTATTTTGCCTTGGGTGGCCCCTTAGCATAAATCTTTGTAGATAGTAGTAATATATAAGTATCTGTGAAATGAATAGCCATTCATTGCTTACACTAAGAAGTTGAGAAAAAGCATTTATCTTAACAAAGTGGGTGATCAAAAATCAGTATTAATTCACAGAATAAATAGCAGAAAAACCACTGGTCTAGCACTTGATCTCCAAATGCTTTCACACATTTGTCACAGTCTTGAACAGTAGGCAGAATAGGTTTTCTTTTCATAAATGATAAAGTTTGAGAGGCCAGTTAATTTGTCCAAAGTAGTAAACCGCAGGACTGGGATCAGAGCTCTTCACCAATAGCACCCCTTTGCCATATGTTGTCCCCCAAAGCTGAGGACAATCAGAAGGGATTTCTTGGAGGGATAAGGCTGGAGCTGGTTTTAAAGGAAAGCGGTTCTGCATCAAGCCAGAGGAAAAGTACAGAATGAGAAACACACCTGAAGGCCCGTGACCAGTGAAAAGACCCATGGGGCTGGGCTGGGTAGTGTGGCTGTACACGGAGGTGAAGTTGAAGTGGGAGGTCGGGCGTGGCCAGTCTTCAGAGATCGGCTAAGTGCTTATGGCTTTACCAGGTGATGGTGGGTAGCCTTTGAAGCCAGTTGAGCAGCTGGTGTGTTTGGGAGTGGGTAGGGATGGGGGGTAAAAGGGGACACTGAGGTAGGCTAACCTGCTGTCCTGAATGGGGGAAGAAACAGGGAGATTGGTTTGAAGGCCATTGGAGTAATGTGGTGTGAAAGAATAAGCTATAGGCCTAAGGTGGGATATAGAAAAAGGAATGAAGTCAAGGAACAACTGTATTACAATATGGGACAGGCCTGGAGTGGGCCAGGCGTGTGTAGAGGGTTGGCGGGGGCAGTGGCGGAGGGGATTGCAGTGCTTGGGCTTGAGCTGGTGGCCAGGAGGGTCTCCGGTGGCTCTCACACAACCTGTGGTTCCCACAGATACCAGTCTTTACTATGCTTTTCGAAACAAGTACTTTGTGGTTGGGTAAACTTGGGAATTCTTGGGAGAGTTGTAGTTCACACTGACATATTAAAGACCAAGGAATTGAGAAACTTTACTGTTAAAAAAAAAATAAGCTGTTCCCAGAAATATTTAATGATGGAGTCCATGGCCTCACAGCTGTGAAGTCTTGTTCAGTGCTGTGTAGACTTGATGTGTCATAAACTGAGGTAAAGGAAACAAGGATTGACATTTTTAATAAATGACTGTAGTAAGAAACTGTAATTAGAACATTATGAACCTTTGGGAATTTCTCCCTTCAAATTACCATATTGTCATCCCAGTCCTCAATCATCTCTTGTTGGCTAGGAAATCCAGGCTCTTAGATAGCTAATTAGGATACACTATGCAAAGTGCTGTATTAGTACTTGAAGTAGTGCTTCTCAATTATGGGTTGTGACTCATTAGTGGGTTATAAAATCAGCATTAAAACAAAATAGGACGGAGTCTGAATCACACGTAATAGGAGTAATGAGGTTTCCTGAAAGTGTTGTTTTAGACACTTGTATGTGGAAAAGACATTTCTTACTATAAATAGTGATAAAATATGTTGGAGAAAAAGAGGTACAGAGGGACAGAAGTGATGGGAAAACAAAAGAATAGTGACCACATTGTCTGCGATGTGTTGGGTATTCCTGTGTTCCTGTCACCAGACTGCATGCTTTACATGCATGCTTTCATGAAATCCTCACGCCAGCTCTGTGAATCAGGGATTATTACCTTCATTTTACGGAGTAGGGATTTGATATATAAAGAGATCCATTAACTTGCCCGTTATCAGTCATCAAACACCTGGAGCATGGTGAGGTCAGAGTTTGATCCCTGGCATTCTGAGTCCAGAGCCCCTACTCTATACATTCTTCCCAGAGAAGGGAAAGCTTAATTCCTTTCACAGCAGGGATGGCTTCCTAGACGAGGTGCGGTATCACAGTGACCTGTGATAAGGAATATTTACTCACCAGGCACTGTGGTGAGAAGGCTGCCTTTTAGGCAGACAGAAAAGTGTGGACAAAAGTGTGGGAATGAGAAACAGTTTGGTGAGTTCCACAGAGTCTTTTCAGTTCAGCTAGTCCAGAGCTTGTGGCAGGAGAAGAGAAGAGAGAGGGCTTAAAAAAGTGAAGCATAAAAGATAAACTGGGTCCAAATTATGCAGGACGTTGGGACTTTTGTGAACAGGTTGTGAAGAACCATGAAGTAAATTTACATAGGAAAGTGACATGATCAGATTTTATGTTTTATTAAGACAATTCTGGCCAACGAAAGTGCATTGGGGAGCTAGCCTAGAGGCAGGTGGGAGGTCACTGCACTAGGCTGACCAGCAGCCTGGAGAGTTGTCCTCAGCCCTGTGAGTTCTGTGAGTGTGTGTGTAGTATGCAGTGTACTCTGTAACTGGTGGATTCGGATGGACTTCAATTCACCTGCTGTGTGTCTGAATAGTTAATGAGCCTTGCTGTGAAGGGTGCCAATGTATGTTGCTCTGTTTTTATTGTTTTTTGCTGGAAATTGACTTGATGGTAGTGATTGGGACTGAGTTTGTGTGTTTCCCCGCAGATACAGCTTCTAAACAAGGACCCATAGAAGCTATCCAGAAGTCAGTCCGATTGTTTGAAGAAAAGAGGTATCGAGAAATGAGGAGAAAGAATATCATTGGCCAAGTTTGTGATACCCCTAAATCTTATGATAATGTTATGCATGTAGGCTTGAGGAAGGTGACCTTCAAGTGGCAAAGAGGAAACAAAATTGGTAAGGAACCCGAGGAACGTGACACAGAAATAGCAACAGTTACACTTTGTTAAGTTAAATCTTACATAGTTGGTCTTTTTCTCTTACAGACATGGCATACATATTATATCTTTTGCAGAGCATTCTGTTTTTTGTTTCATATGTAAAATGTGTTCTGAGAGCAATACAAAATGAGATTTTAGAGACATTTAAATGGTTCACTATATTGAATAGTTTTGCTTTGTAACTCCAGAGTTACAGTGGAGAACTACATCAATTTTACCCATTTGTTCATGTCTCTATTTTTTTTACCTTATTCCCACAAGAACATTATTTAAGAAAGACTGGGTACAAATAAAGACAGGGCAGTCTTTTAAAAACACTGCCTATTAATGAAATTAAGTTTCTTGTAAAATAACTAGTGGTAGATCGCGTGAGAGAAGGAGCCTGCTGCTGTTCTGGTCCCCGTTTAAGTGCTACTCTCTGGCGAGCATTTAGGTCCAGAGAGGCAGGCACAGTGTGAGTGTAGGACCCTGTGAGCTGAGGAGACCTGAAGTGTCCAAAATTCTATCAGTTGGAGCAGAAAACACTGAAAACAGTCAAGCACTTCATAAATTGTATTAATTATTGTTATCAGTGTTATTCAGTCATATATCCCCTTCACTTAATGTCCCCAAAGCTGTGTTGGTGGGACACTCCCCCCACCCACTACTGGTCCCGGCCATGCAGTGGCGCCGCAGGAAGTCTGAGTTGGTGGTCAGGTTCCCCGCCTGGCAGCCCCTTGCGGCCCAGACTGCCTCCAGGGCCCTAAGGCTCAGAGGTGTGCCCCTTCATGCCTCCTCTGGGATTTTCCAAAGTCAGTTCTACCCTATGTATAGGTCTTTACAGGTAATCCATAGGGAAGAGATTGTCCTCAATTATTAGGGAATGTTCAGAAATATTTTGGGTCTTGCAAAAGCGGACTGTAGTAAGCGTAATTATAGATCTGTAAATAGAGGTCCAGAATTGGAGATTTTATCATCTGGATGACTTGAAATGCGTTGCTTGGTGACTGAGAGCTGCGTGTTTGTTCCCGCTTGCAGGGGAGGGCCAGTATGGGAAGGTCTACACCTGTATCAGCGTTGACACTGGAGAGCTGATGGCTATGAAAGAGGTGAGTGGTTTGGCCCTCTAGGGCTTTTTGTTTGAAGTCCTTGTGTGATAAAGATTTGATAAGGAAAAGTTCCTCTTAGTGCATAGAGCTGCCCCCAGTGCTTCTGTAGTGAGTCTGAGACCTGCCTTTTAGCACTTAGACTGTTGAGACCAACCAGACAGGCACACACTGAGTGACAAGACAGGCACACCGAGGTGACTGGGCAGGCACACACTGAGTGACCACACCAGGCACACCGAGGTGACCGGGCAGGCACACACTGAGTGACGAGACAGGCACACTGAGGTGACTGGGCAGCAGGCACACACTGAGTGACCAGACAGGCACACTGAAGCTACACTGAGTAAAGCCGATTATGATTCCATGAGGACACTAAGACTGAGCTGGGAAGGCCTGAGGAGGCCCCATCAGGGAAACAAAGACTTGTTGCTGAAGAGGGGACTCCGCATGAGGTGAGGTCAAAGGGCAGGTGGTGGAGCTGGATGAAAAGGCTGCAGCTCAGCCAATGACCCTTCTCCTTCCTGAGCTCCTGCTGCATCTCCTCGCCGTGCCTGCGTAGCGGCCGCACTGCTTCTGTAACCTTGTTCAGCTTGGTTGTACACTTCTTCTGAGCCCCTGTGACTGCTCACTGACTGGTTAATGGTTTTGTTAATTCAGTTTGTAGCTGTGAGAGTGATGTGATCAGCCGCTCTCTCACCAAGTATTCTAAAGCAGGCACGTTTAATTTGCTTGGAATGACAAAGGACAGAAAGTCTGGAAGGGAAGTCACAGACACACAGACCCTAGTCCTGTGGCTCTGGGTGAGGACAGTGTCAGGAGACAGCTCACCAGCCCTCCTAGTTAAAGCTGTTGTGTTTCTAGTTTGTGACAGTCCCATCAGTAATCAACAATTTCCTTTTACAGATTCGATTTCAACCTAATGACCATAAAACTATTAAGGAAACTGCAGATGAATTGAAAATATTTGAAGGCATCAAACACCCCAATCTGGTTCGGTATTTTGGTGTGGAACTTCACAGAGTAAGCCAACTTTGATCACACTCTTTTGTGTGAGGATCAGTAAGGGTGCAAATGGAGTCCTGTTCTACATCACAGGTCTTCTCATTGCAGAGCACAGTAACTTTGCCTAATTATCAGGAAATCTCCATGAGTTACATCATTTCTGCCTTCTCTCTGAAACTAGAGGAGTTCTTCCTGAAATGTAAGTTGTAGACTGTAGTCATTAACCCGACATTATAAAGCGCTGAAACCCATCCTGCCAGTCAGAAGGCTCTTCTAAAACACCCCACACAGCTTCTCGCTGCTTTTTCGCGGAACCACTGTAGAGTACACTGTTGAGGAATACCAAGGTTTCTTTTATGTTTATTTAAGGAACGAACCATTGTGAAATGACAGAAATCTAGAACCTCAAATTTGTTTTCCCCCTTGTCTTTAGAAGTAAACACTTTGAGGGAAAGAGGATAACCTGGAGCATCTTGGCAGAGCATGAGCTTCCAGGGGAAGTTGGATATTTGTGATTTTTTAATGTTTCCACAAGTAAATTCATATTTGAAAAGGATGTGTTTCAGTACTTAATAATATGTTTATAGGGTCAGCCCCGTTGGTCCCTGTCTGAGAGTATACAGCGGACTGGATTCCAGAGGATCACAGACATTGTCGCCAGTGATTCGGAGATGTTCTTATCCCGACTAGCTATGTAATTCCAGACAGAGGAAGGAGACAGGCACATGCTCGGTAGAGGAGTCAGGAATGACTGTCAGGAGACAGCCTCAGTGCTCAGGGTGACAGGCGTAGTGTACCATCGCAGAGAAGGTTCCTCTGGGGCCTGGCCTGTGACGTGTTCCACATTCTTCGCTTAGTGTCCATGTAAACACAAGGCTGTGTTTCATTCCTCCTCCAGGAAGAAATGTACATCTTCATGGAGTACTGTGACGAGGGTACGCTGGAAGAGGTGTCGAGGCTGGGACTTCAGGAGCACGTCATCCGGCTGTACTCAAAGCAGATCAGCACCGCGATCAACGTCCTCCACGAGCATGGCATAGTCCACCGTGACATTAAAGGTGATGTCCCCCGCTCGCCAGGAGCCAGACAGTCCTCTGGTGCCCAGCACAGGGTCGGTGCCCCCAGATGGTCGTTCCCACTCCCACACATCATTTCTCTAGGAAGAAATACCTTTTTTATACATAATCTCCTGTAAAGAGCTCAAGACGAAGCAACTGTGTGGAGCCCCGTCTCCTCCTGCGAGCGGCGGCTCTGCTCTGTGTGCTCCATAATGCTTTCGGGGAAGTCTGTTTCCCAGAAATGAAATTTGTTACTTTTAAGGCTGATTTGGTCAACATGGTGTGTTCACGAGACATTTGTGATCAGAGCATCCTTTCTTTTCCCCATGTCAAGACCCTTGTGTATTTGCATATAGACATCGTGAATATGTCAAGTGACAGTGAGTCAGAAATGCTGGTGTAACTCATGATGTGCAGCAGTGTTAGGGGGACAAGGGTAAGATTTTATTTACACCAACCTCCCCAGTGGAGTTTTGCTAAATATTGATTTGGTCAAGCTGATGGATTAAAAGTGCTTTTCTCTTCTGTGAGGAGAGCAGCCATGCTTCTGTCTTAGAGCTGTCCCTCTGGCATTGGGCTTAAACACACTGTCTCCCTGACCTTTGTATTTGGGAATCTGAGGGGTTAAAGTAACAAATGATTTTTATCTAGACCGAAGGGTTCCATTCTATCACGTAGTCTTAGGCCAACCTAGACCTGTTCGCTCTAGAATTGGCCAACTTCTGACCAGGCACTGGAGCCAGTGGGGATCTAGATTACATCCAAACCTGCTTTGATCTGGATGGAGCACTGCCCATCCTAAGGCTGCCCACTGCCCCCAAGCCTGCATCCCAGTGTATGCCAGTCTTGCTGCCTGTCCGCCCACCCACCACACGTGGCTGTCTGGGATCATTCTGAGCATCTGCTCAGTTGGTTCTTTGTCAGGCCACGGTGTTGCCTGTTTCCAGTTGCTCTGCCACGTACACCAGTTGGGTCTCTGTCTGCTGTCATGAAGTGGTACCTGCATGTCATTGGCCATGGCCATAGAGAGGATCCCTCAGAGTTTTTGCAGCAGATTTGTTCACTTTTGTCCTTGTGATGTTTGTATAATATGGTATGGTGGAGGATATACATGCTTGGACTAGTTCTAGAATGATGAAATTAGCAATGTGTAACCCACAGTGGACACCACCTACTGGGGGGGCACTCAATCCACGAGGAGTGACTGTTAGACGTCAGCCCATCATGTGGCTGTTTGTCTGACTTGAGTGGCTCTGCATTGCTTTTTGAAAGCCGGTACCCCAGGACTATGATGCCACCTAGAGATGTGTGGCTCAGTGGAGTGATGATATCCTGTAGCCCATAGCAAAAGGCAGAGCTGCCTGAGAGATGAGCAGTACCCACCACCCCAACTTGAGTACCAGTTAGCCATGTATACTGCTGGCAGAAATACTAGGAAACTGCAGAACGCTGTTCAGTCTACACTGAACCTGGTGGCAGCTAGGATCTGATGAGAAAGTGCAGCAGTGTGTATGCAGTTCTTTATCCCCGTTGCTTCCTGTCATAGGGGCCTCTGTGCAGAACTCTGATGTTTAGAGACTGCCACTGCAAGCATTTGTGTTTTATATTAATGTCTTTTTAAGTATCTCTGAGTTTTTAATGTTAGAATTAATACATGTATTTCAGTTCAGCATTTATTGGTCAAAACTATCTGCACTGGTACTAAAATTGCTTTGCTTTATTTTGATGTCTTGATTGAATAATGGCTTAAAATCTTTCTGTGATTATACTCTGTAAAGCTTGTGAATCAAGTTGCTGGTAGTGGAGGTTGCCATGTCAGCTTAGGAGGCACTCATGGCATGCCAGGGACTAAAGACTGCTTACTTCTCACTAGGTGCCAACATCTTCCTTACCTCGTCTGGACTGATCAAACTAGGGGATTTTGGATGCTCAGTAAAGCTTAAAAACAACGCGCAGACCATGCCCGGCGAAGTGAACAGCACTCTGGGGACAGCAGGTGGGCACGGGCGGGGCTTGTCTTAGTGCTGTGACTCGTCGTGGCCTGCCTGGTGCTTGGGTCTCCCTGTCCTGCCTTGTCAGCAGAGACCTGGGAGAGGTGAAGGTCTCTAGCGTGAGGGGCCTTCCACCTGAAAGCCCTTGTCAGACGGGAATCGATTTCTCCCTTAAAGTCAGAGGAGGAAGGGAAGGAAGGCCTCTTTTTCTTCCCAGAAGAACTATCTTTGTTGTTCCCATGGGATTTATTATGGCTGTTTCAGTCGAAATAATACTATGTTTAAATGGTAATTATTTGTTTGAATTATTTAGTGTCATTAAGAAGTCACATCCTCCTTTGTAGGTAAACTTTGTATTTTCATTGTGGATGTAATTTATCTGAAGATTTGGATATTCAAAACTTGTCCTTTAGAAGATAATGCAGCCCCTAAAATGTCAATTTAAAAAATTGACTTGAAATACCTTTGTTCAAGTTTTGATATTTCTTCTTATCTAACTCGGAGAAAGCTCCCCATGGCCACCTAACAAATCAATTGCATCTTCTGTGTACGATATTATACAATATTAATTTCTTGCTTGGCTCTGCTAATAAATGGTGCTGTGTTTATAACCCATTCCTATCATCATATCTGTGACTTTTAAAGCATACATGGCTCCGGAAGTCATCACTCGTGCAAAAGGAGAGGGCCACGGGCGAGCGGCTGACATCTGGAGCCTGGGGTGTGTTGTCATAGAGATGGTGACGGGCAAGGTAAGCAGAGGCCACACCTGGAGGAGAAAGCTCAGGAGAGCACTTCACAGGAACAGGGCCATGACGGGTTTTATTATGCTTTATAAAAAAGAGCATGACTGGAGGTGAAAAACATGACCTCATGAAAAGATACAGTAAGCTTAGACAAGTGACAAACTAGGAACCAAATATTTACAGGATTTATGACTTAGAGGACTCTTACGAGTGAATTACAAAAGCATAAGGCTTGAATTAAGAGAGGGAGAAGCAAGCCGCTACAAAAAGAAACATGCAGTGAAAACTTATGTCCACATAAAAACTGGCACATGATTGCTTATATCAACTTTATTCATAATTGCCAAAACTTGGAAGTAACCAAGGTTATCCTTCACTAGGTAAATAGATAAACAAGCTGGTAATCCATACCATAGAATATTATGCAGCCATATGAGCTTACAAGCCATAAAATGACAGGGAGGAACCTTAAAGGCACGTTGCTAAGAGAAAGAAGCCAGTCTGAAAACACCGTGCCACATAGGATTCCAACTGTATGCCATTCTGGAAAGGGCAAAGCTATAGAGGCAGAAGATCAGCGGTTACCAGAGGCTCTGGGAGAGGGAGGGAAGGATGAATGAGTAGAGAACAGGAGTTTTAGGGTAGTGAAACTGTTCTGTATGGTATGGTATCTGAAAATTCTGAAAATGTATCTTCTAATAAAGATACTAGTAATGAGCAAGTCTGTACATGTCTGAAGTCATTCTGTGTGTGGTGTATGTAGCATCGTTTATAAAGCAAAAAAAGTTAGAAACTATTAAATGTTATTAGTAGGAAATTATTATACCTTGAAGCTGCTGAAAAAGATCGCACAGAAGTGCTCCATAAATATTAATACTATTTGTGTTAGCAAAGAAAGATACCCATGGTGTCTGTTACTTCCATTAAGCCACAGCTCAGAGAAAGAACATGAACTCATTGAAGAAGGCATACCGCAGTACCTAGACAGTGGCACACAGATCAGAAGGCCCCACAGCCTTGTTCTTTCCCCGTGAATGTCATTTTTCATGTGATTACAATAAAATAATCTAAGCTTTGCACTAGTAAAATTTGATGCTCACTTTTCAACAAGGTAGCATATTAAACATGCCTATAAGTTAACTTAAGTTTTATTAACATATTGTATTGTTTTACATATTACATTTTTTATTTGCTTGCTGGTGGCTTCTAGGTAATGCTGGATTAATGGAATATCCAAATGGGGTAGGCAGACTATGCTGATCCCTTAGTTGTATAAATAAAGTTTTGTAAATAAAGCACATGATCACATCCATTCATTTATTTATTGTCTGTGGCTGCCTTCATTCTACAGTGGGAGAACTGAATAGTTGTGACAAAGATCCTATAGCCTGCAAGCCTAAAAAATGCATACCTGGCCCTTTAATTATCAATTTGTTTCAATAAAAGTTTGGTCCTATTAAGTAAAAATTGCTGGCTCCTGATAAATATTAATACCGAGATTCCTAAAAAGAGATTGAGCAGTTGCTTTTTTTATGTCTATGTGGTATTAAGGCCTGATTTTTTTCTTTTTAGAGGCCTTGGCATGAATATGAACACAACTTTCAGATTATGTATAAAGTGGGAATGGGGCATAAACCACCAATCCCTGAAAGATTAAGCCCAGAAGGAAAGGACTTCCTGTCACACTGCCTTGAAAGTGAGCCCAGGATGAGGTGGACGGCGAGCCAGCTCCTCGACCATTCCTTCGTCAAGGTTGGGCACATTGCGGCACCATCTGCATGTTTGAATATTTGAGTTTGGTTTTCATCTGGCACATGAAGAAATTTGGGAACTTAAATATTAATTGTCTATGTATCTGAAATGGAAAGGGGCTAAATGTTTTGTCAGGGGATTTTGTATGTGCTTTTCCTTTTGGAAAATATTCATCGAGTTCTGCTTGATCCATTTGGATGGTGTGTTTGAGGTGTACCTGGGACGGTAAGTGGAACTTCAACTGGGACCCATGAAGGACTTGGTGTCCACCCTTGAGAATGTGTAGCCTCCCTGAGGCTCAGAGTTAGTAACAACTAGCCAGTGTGCTCAGAGCCACATGTGCCATGTTGCAGGGTCATTGAGAGGAGGATCTACCTAGTCAGGTGGTTTCAGACATTACTTTTCCTAGAGTGAGAGGCCTGAGCTGTTAGAGTAGGTCCGGCAAGGCTGGGGTTGGGGGCGTGGATGTGACAGACTGGGAGGGTCATGGAAAGGCGCTCTGATTAGCCTGTCACGTAGCCAGGGAGCTGCGTACAGGTAGACAGTGAGATCGCAGAGCATGGCAGGTGGTGAAGGGAAGGCTGGAGAGGTGGGCAGGAGCCACGTGAAGGGATTTCAGTTTTACTGTAGGCATAACATGATGACATAGTGTCTTGGAATAATCACATTGGAGGTGCAAGACAGGTTTGGAGGCTGCCGATGGGTCGGGCTTGGGAGGTCAGGGCAAGTTATCAAGTGATATTTCGGAGTCAAAATGGCCAATACTATGGAATGAGTGGGTGAGACAGGTGAGCGAGCCTGAGGTGTAGGTGGTTCTCAGGCTCCCAGCTGCAGCGCCAGGTCAGAGGTCCCACTTGCCAAGACAGGTAGAGCGGGCAGCTGGTAAGGGCTGGTCAGGGGGTGATGGTGGTTTTCTTTGGTAGATTAGGTTTGAAGTGTGTTTGGGGCATCTGCTTGGGGACTTCAGACGGGCATATGGATATTTTGGGCTGGCACTTGAGAGAACTGGGCAAGGACACAGATTTGGGAGACAGAAATGTCGCTGGGAGAGTGTTCAAGGGGCAGTGGGCTGGGAATGGACCCCTGGAAGGAACTACATCAAGGCTGTGCAGGTGAGCCTCTGGGGAAGGGCAGGAGGGAGCAGACAAGTGGTAACATGATTCCTGGGGAGGGCGAAGGAATAAGGAACAAACAGCTGCATTTGCTACGGAGATACAAGGCATTGCAATGAAACACAAATTTACTTCCTCATGAAGTATTTGAACAGTTGACACTGAGAGTGTACACAAGTGCATTCTTAAACCAGCTTCCGTGGAGCAGTAGCTGCACTGCCGCTATTCCTTGCACTGATGAAGTGCCCTCTCTGTGCCAGGTACTAACTTCCTGATGCGCCCCACCCGGGTCATGAATAGGGCTCAGCTCTCTCCTGCCTTCTTCACAGGTGTGCACAGATGAAGAGTGAAGCTGATCAGTCTGTGGCCTGGTAGTGTGTGTGCTCGGAAAGTTCCCTTTATCACTACTGTATGTAATATTTACATGACTGTGCTGAGGAGCAGTGGAAGCCTTTCTGACCTTCCAAGACCGAAGACTGCACAGGTGACGAGGGTCACTCCTCCTGCTGCTCGTCTGTGTGACGTGGCGCGGGGCCTCTGAGTGACGGTGTTCGCGAGTAAAGAAGCTGCATGTCGAGTGTCATTACTACTGTGCACGGACCGTCGCCTCTGCTGCCCTGTTTCTCGTGTGACCGAGAACTGTGACATCGGTGTGGTGTTTTTGACCTTGCTAGGTTCAAAAGCAGTGGTAGTGTTATCAGGCGTCCGGGCCTTGCTGCCAATCTCCTGTTTGTCGGGTGCACTGACTGTGAGACCTTACCTTTTCGTTGTTGGCAAGCCACAGGTTTGTTACACAAAAGGCTGGTTAATGAAATTTAAGAAAAAGGTTCTTTTTTCAATAAATGGTTTATTTTAGGAAAGCTCAGTTATATTGTCTTTTAATGGTTATCAGATTCAGAGCCAGCATATTATTGGGTACAGAGGTCTGTCACATTCCCTCACGTTCCTCCATGGAAGGGGCACCATCCCATGGCCGAAGGTGGACGCTGCGCTGGGAGCTCCCTGAGATGGAGGCTGTCCTCACCGGGAGGTGACAGCGCAGTGGAGCACCGCTGGGGTGTGAGAGGGCCCTTGCAGTGGTCTTATGTTCACCAGCAAGTGCGTAACAGAGTCGATGCCTTGTTAACCCTTGGGGCCCCATTCGCTTTTAAATCAAGATGTATAGATGCTGGGTCAGTATAAATACTAGATAATCTCTTGACAAAAAAGCCTCTTTTTCAGAATGTAAACATTATGGCAGTTTTCTAAAATAGCCCAAATTATGTGACATTGATAGGGTTCTTTAATTTCTCTTTGCTTTATATTTTTTTAAAGATTGATCTTAAAGCCTCCTGAAATCTCTGTAGAGGACGACTGACTTGCTCCTGACACACAGAGAGTGATTTGTTAGGCAGGTTCTGCATTCACCTTCCTTCCAGGGCAGCAGATCCTCTCCAAGAAGTTAATATCCAGAGGATGTTGGTATCACAGAAGGATTTATACACTTAGAACTTTTTTTTAATTTCAGTATTGAAAAACACCTTTTTGAGGTAAATAATTCACATAATTTGTCAGTGTCCTATTTAGTAACCTTGAGTGTAGCTACACAGTCATACCACCACCTGCACAGTCCATCTTAGGATATTTCCATCATCCGAGAGGAACAGCTCATGGCTGTTTGCAGTCATTCCCATTCCTACCCTGAGCCCTAGGCAACCACCAGGCTACTTCCCGTATCTATGGATTTGCCTGTTCTGGACATTCTGTAGAAATAGAGTTTTACAGCGTGGTCTTTTGTTTCCAGCTGCTTGTACTAAGTGTAATCTTCCTGAGGCTTAGCCGTGGTGTAGCCTGTATCAGCACTCCATTCCTTTTCATTGCTGAATCCCATTCCCATGTATGGCCATGCCCCATTTTCAGTTACTCATTTACTACT
Organism: Manis javanica; assembly: GCF_040802235.1. Lineage (NCBI taxonomy): Eukaryota > Metazoa > Chordata > Mammalia > Pholidota > Manidae > Manis > Manis javanica. The sequence continues at coordinate 74,404,964 of NC_133168.1, forward strand.
TGTACATTTTCGTTATTATGAATATTGCTGCTCTGAACATTCACATCCAAGTCTTTGTTTGGACGTATGTTTTCATTTCTCTCGGGAATGGAACTGCTGGCTTATTTGATAAATCCAGGTTCGGTATTTTAAGAAACTGCCCAACTTTCCAAAGTGGCTGCACTGTCTTATTTCTCCCCAGCAAGGTAGGAGGCTTCTGGCTTCTCTGCACCCTCACCAGTGCGTGTTGATTGTCTGTCTTTGTGAGAAAGCCGCTCTAGTGTCTGAACTGGTTTTCAGTCCGTAGCTCCCTGATGATGGTGGGCATCTTGACCATTTGTACATCTTCTTTGGTGAAATGTCTTCAGATTGTCTGCCCATTGTTTACTTGGGTTATTTGTCTTCTTACTGAGTTGTGCGACGTTTTTTATGCATTCTGGATACAAGTCCTTATGGGGCATGTGATTTGCAAACGTTGTTTCTCCTACTCTGTGGCTTGGCTTGTCACTTCTTAATGGTGCCTTTTGAAGAACAAAAGTTTTAAAAGTTTGAAGTATCAACTAGTTCTTTATTGTAGGTGCTCTTGATACTGTATCTAAAAGCTTACTACCTGACCCAAGATCGTGAAGATTTACACCTGTTTTCTTCTACGAGTTTTATAGTTTCAGCTCCTCCATTTAGGTCTGTCACCTACTTGTAGTCACCTTTTGTGTATGATATCCGGTAAGGGTTTACTGTGTACTTTATGAGTTTATGAGTAACTCATTCCCTAACTTCAACTGTGGATGGGACAGAAAAGCAGAAGAGGAGCTGCCCCCCCTCTGCCGCCATCACCCTGTGGTCTGCAGGAAGCCCGTGGGGCCTTGTTCTTCCTGCCTCGGATGCACGGGGCTCACTGTAGGCGCTGCACCCCGTCCTGGCAGGGCATGGGGTGCTGGGATTTGTGACCTTACTTCATGTACACTTTAGGAGTCTGACCACCCTATTTCATCAACGTTGTTAATATTCTCCACTGCTTTTCTTCTGTGTTTGCAAACATACAGATAGAATGGCATTCTGAAACTCCATGGAAGACTTTTCTTAATGTCCTAGAATGTTTGGAAAGACCTGGATAAAGACTATGGACTGTAAGAAGAGAAAGTATAAACTGTGTAATTAATTAATTTCAGAACTCCAAAGGGATTATTATTCAGCAACCGTAGTTTTGTTCTTACGTCCTTAAAATTCAGCAGAACATGGATGCCTGAAATTTCACAAATGTCCAGTCATTCCAACATGTAAAATAAGACTATGCCTTTGTATGAAAAAAAAATATTAAAGGTAAAAATTGTATGAGTCTTACTCAAAGGAGAACTTTACCAGCATGGCTTTAGGAGATATTTTCTAGATACTGAAAAGATCTAAGTAGGTGCTTAATAAGTACTTTTTAGTCAATTCACAATCAATATTAAAATAAGACAAGGTTGCAGGGGCTGAAGAAGGCCTAGTTTGGAATTGCTTATCCTGTACTGGAGAAAACTTTGCTTTTTTTCACTGATAACTCTGAAACTCCAAAGTATTGGCTGCCTATGAAGTCCTGGATTTTATTTTGGCCTAACTGTGCATAAGAAAGGCTCCTATTTTTACTTGAGGAAAGGGACTCAAAAGGGGACAATGGAAATTTAGTTAGTTAAGCCTCTGAGTCGTTAACGTCCCCTTCATTCCGTCAGTCGGTGACTCAGAACCGCCACAGGAGCCCCTGTACAGGTAACGCTCTGAGGAGACACACACTCACCGTTTAGATGAGGTTTCCGATATTCTGCTGTTCCTGACCCAAATAATGGTAATTTCAAATTAACAAATGGCTATCATAACCAGATTACCAGCTGGTAACAGGCAGTGTGAATGGCACTGAGATCATGGGTCAAAGGAAGCAGGAACATCTGCTTCGGCCTTTGTCATCCTCTCAAGCTGTGCACCCGGTGCTTTGCAACAGGAAAGCCTTGAAGCGTCGGAAAGTGCTTGGTTGTCATTTAAGTTTGTGGAGACTGAATATACTCAAACCCAAGCCAAGGATGCAGGAGTGTGAGGTTCCACAGATGTGCCTTGGAGACGGGACAGCATTCATTCCTAGGTGACAGGTCAGCGCTGTGCTTGCCCTGGGGGACTGGGTGATGACGTGCGTAGGGGTCATTTCGAAGGGCAGGGGACTGGCCCCCGAAGAGGGACTCACCTTTTTGTTTGGGATGTCATTAAGGATGTGACTTGAGTGTCATTTATCCTGGCTAAAAAATTGTTTTTAAAAATATTTTTTGATTAAATCTCTAAAGATATTTTTAGGAAATCATCATGCTGTGATGCAGCCAATTCCTTATTCACCCACACAGCCAGCCATCTTTGCCTATGTGGGGAAGAATCCAGAGAAGAAGGAGTTTAAGGAGTTAGCCTGACGTCCCTAAATGATTCCTTGGCAAAGGCAGGGAGTGCTCGTGAGTCTTGGCACCGGGTGGGCACAGCTTCAAAATCCACAGTCGTTTGTCAGGAGAATCACTGGCACCTTCCCATTTCACAAAGGCGGCAGTTGAAATCTATCAAGTAGGAGGCGGAGAGCAAGAGCAGCATGGTGCCCGGGAGCTGAGTTCATGCCCCCGAAGGTAAAAGACGTTCCCAGCTGGTGCAGTCTTTGTCTCCCATTCCAACAGTAGATGTCAGACCAGTTTTGGAGGAGGAGCATTTACCAGAACAAGAGCCCGCAGTTTGGCAGGCCGGCGGGTCCCCGTGCACAACAGCTCTGAGGGCCCGGCGTGCCGGCAGGGCCGAGGTGTGAGGGTTGGGCAGCGAGGCGGTGCTCACGGCCGTGAAAACAGTGCTGCACTTTAGCTTTTCCCTTTCATCCTCTGTAAACAGAATGTTAGAGCTGCTTCAGTTAAGGCACCACAAAACAGGTGTTGAAGGAGGGTGAGCGCTAACCCCTCTCAGGACACCTTGAGTTCCCTGTTGGAGCCCCTCAGCCGGTGGTGCCCTTCCTAGAAGCCTGGAGGGGCGGGGTGGAGAACAGCCCTGCAGATGGCCACGCAGGGTCCTGGCACCTTGCTTCCGGGTGCTGCCTTTTCAACACAACTGCAGGCGACCCTGTCGACCCCCCTGTGGTCGCTCAGGAGACCAGCTGCCCCCAGAGATGTTCTCACTTCAGCCTGGCAAACAGGCGAGAAGTCTGCCCGACGCTGCAGAGAATGCTGGGATGCACCTCTTGTTCTGAGCAGGAAACAGGTCTCCAGAATTGTCCCTGATACCTTTCTTACCCTTTTGTCCATATTTATGAATAAAGTTCTAACGTCTGCAAAATGGAATCTGCTTTTCTTTGGGGAGCAGCCAGACCGCTGCTGTGATCCATCGGGAGCAAAACGCGGAGCTCCAGGGCCCCTTCTGTGTCTGCCCCCCCAACTCTTCCTCCTTTTTTGACTGGATGCTTATCGTTGGATTTAACATCTAAATCACTGTCTTTCAGATCCACTTATGGATGTATTTTAAAAAACACTAATGCTTTTAATTTTTAAACATCAGTAGCTACTTTCACAAAGTTTTGCATCTATTTATTAAGAGTGCACAGCTTTCAAGAGAGATTCCAGTAGTACTATGGGATCATATGAAGATGGTTGTGTTCTAAAACCAAGGAGATAGGCTGACTCCCAAAGGACATTAGCTCTTCCTCCGTGGTTCTTACATTTATGTAGTAGTCCTAGGATCAGTCTGCTTTGTCCAAACTTAAGCCTGCATCCCAGAGCATTGATGTTTTTTATTTTAAAAAAGTCACTTGATAGGCTGGCTTTCCTAGAAGTGCATTAAACTCCCTGCCTCAGAGCTGCAGGGTCATCAAGGATATGGCCCTTACTATCCGAGGTGGCCCCGCGTTGCTCTCCCGTTTGCAGTAAAACTCTGTCCTCTTCTTTCCACGTGGGGTTTCAGAGCAGGCTCTCAGCAGGGCTGACTTGAGCTGCTGTGAGGCGGAGATGTTAGGACGGGAAGTTCTCGGTTCTTGATGCTCCCGCCAAGTGATGGAGAGGTGGCTTAAGCTACATACGGTTTTAATTCTGAGAAATAAAAATACCTTGAGAGCCAGAACAGTTCTCTGCTGAGGAGACTGTGGTACCTGTGAGACCTGAATGTGGGCTGAGGATGCGGGGAGTGAGGAGTCTCCCAGAGCACCATGCTTGTCCCCCCGCTATCGGAAGTGGGGCAGGAGGAAAACCAGGGCCCCAAGGCAGAAAGCAAACCTTTCTTTGTGGAAGGGCTGAACTGAAAATACGTCAGCATGGGCCCCTAGCACCCCACACTCTCCTGTTCTCTAAGGCAGTTTTGAAAAAGAGCCCCTTAGTTCTTTCCCAGGAGAGTATTTCCTTGCCTTCCTCTGACCTGACCTAAGGCACTGGTGAGCAACCTGTTTGCTTGTTCAGTTTTGTGTTTGGCCCCAGAGCCAATTCAGAAAAAAAAAATTGAATGTCTCTGGGCATCTTTTATGTTCCAGACAGGAGGGGTTTGTTACTAGAACCTAGATTACCACTACATCGAGTGGGAAGATGAAAATGAGAAAAATGACACATTTGTGGGTACATGAAGGTGATTTCTGAGCATTTTTGAGGCATAGCAACATGCAGGCAACTTTCTAATCTTTCATCCCTTCTTTGTTTAGGGCTTTAGAATTCTTAAAGTGATTTTACACACTGCCTTGTTTTACTCCTAAAACAGCCCGAGGGGTTGGTGCCATCATCCCTGTTGTGCAGGGGGACAATTGGCCCTGTAGAAGTGGGTGGCCGCCCAGGGGCCTGCAGCAAGGCAGCTGCAGTTCCAGGAGGGCGGACACAGCTCACAGCATGACCCGTGCGTCCTGCCGCTTTACCCAGGTCTCCAGCAGAGCTTGGAGTCCCCGGTGTAGGACGGCCCCACAGGCAGGTGCTGGTGACACCGGAACGCACACAGCTGAGTTGCTCCCGGGAGCCTTTGTGTGGCTGAGGGGGCCGTTCCTGGGCGTTGGCCTACGAGTCTCTGTTCTTAGGGCTGTGTTTGAAATGGGCACGTGGCCTTCTGCAGGGTGGGCAAAGGCACCGGTTTACCAGCCCTGCCCTCAGGCACACTAGCCAGTGTCAGCTTGGGTCCTGGCCTCAGAGATACTCCCTTTCCACAACTAAACCAGAATTTTTTCCCCTTTTCACTTCTGCAGATTCATATCAGTGACACATTATTGTCCCTTAAGTAGAGAGCATTGTTTTGGAACTTTCTTACAATTCCTTGGCTATGTCTAGTTAGTTGTGCTTGTTAAACACATAGTGACTACATCATTTTAGTACTGGGCCCCTGCTGACTGGCAGCACTTCTGGCAATCCTGCATGGGGGCCATTACCCCAGAGGCCACGGAGATGCCAGGGGGCAGCACTTGTGGTTCAGAAGCCTGCACTTCCAGAAGGGAAGAAGCAGCCCAGGGGGTCCCTGCACCCGATGTTTGCTCCAGTCTGACGGTGATTTGATAAAGTGAGCCTGCATCTGTGCTGGGGGACCCGGTCTTTGCCGAGATGAGCAGTGACTGAAGTCACCTCCCTAAGGATCACCTGTGGATCCCCAGGTTTTATGTTTACGTTCAGCCTTAAGATCAGTTTCTTCAGTAAGGTGGGCACATCTTCAAGACTTAGGCCAGAGAGGCCCTGTCATTGTCTGGCAGGCGCGCTTGGCTGGCCCCCCCCCACCTGCCGAGGCGCCCGTGCCTGCTGTCGGGAGCGGCCGTCAGGGAGGCATGCCCACCCTCGTCCAGCCAGCCCCCGACGCTGAGCCCCTGCCACCCCCAGCTCTCTCTCTCCTTGTGAGCACTGTCTGGACCACAGCGGTCCCTCACGAAAACATCTGGCAGTGGGCGGAGCGGAAGGACGGAGCGGTCTGTGTAAACACACCACAGAGGAGCCAGACATTTCCATTATTATTATTTTTTGGAGGCATAATTTAGTCTTCTTACCTAAAGCACCTTTCCCTCCCTCTGGCAATCCAGAACTACAGAAAACTCAGCACCAGAGGATGTAGGGGAGTCCTCCGTTCCCCATCCCTGCCCCCCTGCACCTCAGATACCCTCTGAATGATCACCAAGCCAGGCTCACACAACCGCATTTCATTCTCCCCTGTGTGTGTTCTTTCTCTTACACACACACACATGCGCACACACGCACACTCACATGAAAAGAAAGAACCGAAATCCACTGAAGCATATGGGGGAAAGATTTAAGAACATCTTCCTCCCCAGCTGGCGCTCAGACGCCCTGCCTTCCCAGCAGGGGCTCACCCTGTTCCGCTGCGAGTCCCCCTGAGGATGACAGGCAGCGTCCACCAGTTCCCCGTGGTGCCCTCTGGCTGGTGCCGTGCCCTGAGTCAGTCGTTCTGCTTCTGCTTGCTGTCGGCGTTGCCGTAGGCGGAGCCCTTGTCGATTTCTGTCACGCCGATCATCCATCGAACGCCCATGGAAGCTGCAGAGATGGCAAGGGCAGGGGTCAGGAGTGGCCTGTGGGAATCCAGGGCCATCTGCCCGGTGAGAACCAGAGAAGGCCGCTGTCTGCAATCTCAAGCATCAGCTCAGAGCTGGCTCATGGAGGGTGCCCCTTCAAAGCCCCCGTTCTCCAGTGACCCGTGAGCATGGGCATCAGGGTCTTCTCGGCCTAAGGGACATTAAAGTGAACAGCAAGGCCATTCTGTTGGCATGTTCTCCTTCGGCGCTGGAGGCGGGCAGAATCTGGTAAGCCATACCAGCTCTACATGGGGGCCACAGCATTCCCCTCTTGCCCAAGCCATCCCCAAGGCAAAGAGGATTCTTTTGTGACTGCAGGGCGGGAGCTGACAGAGCGCTGTTCAGTGAAGCTTCATGACAGACCAGGAGCCAGGAGGGCAGGAGCTCACCTAGCTCCTCAGCACCTATGTGTCCCAGTACAGCTTTTAGCGCAACTACCAAAGCAGTGACCAAGCAAAGGCCCTCCTCCCTCCACAAAAGCCTCTTCTTTGGCCCAAATAGAGAACGTGTAGGACCCACATGACAGTCGAGATTAACCCCTAGGAAGCTGGAAAACGGGGCAAAAGCTCAGAAGCTGCAGTTCGAGGTCCTCCCACTGGAAAGGGCGGACTTGGGGGTCCCCTTGGGGGCAGAGGTCGCACTTTAATCTCCCTGACATGCCACCAACAGACACAGGGCCTGGCAAATAGTCCATATGTAATATGCATTTCAGAAAGGGTACATGGGTAATGACTGCAGTCTCTGTGTCACCTGTTCAGAGAGCATTGCCGTAGCATCTGTGAGCAGATGGAGCAGACCAGGGTGGGCAAGTACCAGCAGCCAGCAGCATGTACACGGACCCGAGGGTCAGTGACAGGCAGGCCGACCCCAGCCTGGGGCCAGCTCTAAACAGGCCCTGTCCCGGTGTCGGAGCCTCCCTGAAGTCGCAATGCTGGTATCACATGGAACAGAGGCAGGTAAAACACAGACTGCATGGCTCAGAGGCTTTTTGAACAAGACAAGCACAGAGCAATTGGGGTTTTCCTGCATCCTCTTATTTCTCTATATTTTTCTACAAAGAGTGGTTGTCATTTTAATTTTCAATATTAAGATGTATCTTTAAGAAAGCCTACAGCAGGGTCTATTTTAGGGACAGTGGCCAGTTTGCCCATTGCGATCATACAGTCTAGGACTGGTTGGCTTGATCCAGAACAATGAGACAGGTTTACGTGTTGTGACATGTAGGTGGCCACGATTTATTAGGTGAAATAGAGAAACGCCATTTGTGTGAATTTATATTGCACGTATGTCAGAGTGGAAGAATGTACACCAAAGCGTGAATACTGATGGTGATTTCCAGGGAGCGGGCTCAAGGGGGAGTCATGTCCAGAGACATTTGCAATTTTTTACACTTTTATATTGTCTGGGTCTGTTACAGTGAGCATAGGGCACCTGTATGCTTTGCAGGAGTAACTGAGATGTGCCCATTTGAGACAAGCATGCACATTACTTCATGCTTTTGACTCCAAGTATTTTTCCTCCGTCTCAGAAAAGCAGGAGTCACTCTGCCCATGCTCTCCAATGTCTCGGGAGATGCAGACGCTCAGACAAGTTTCCCTCTGGCTCCAGGAAGCACAGACTGTCCCTGTGTCTGGGGCGGGAAGGAAGAGCAGGGGCATCAGATGTCCCCTTCAAGTCCCAGTGGCCTCCTCCAGGAAAGCTTGTGACATGAGGAGACAGCTGTAGTTCGAAGCTGCTGGTCAGCTGAGGCCAGTGTGGGTTAAGAAAATCTGGTTACTCAGCAGCGCTGTTGGGACGTCAGGGGAGGGGGCCAAGGTGCTGCACATCCCCTTCCCCGAGGAGCCTGGACCTGCTTTGCGTGAGGAGATCCTCAGTCAGTTGGGGTTGTGCTGGGGGTGGGTGGGAAAGGTTTTCCTCAGAGAAGGAAGAACTGAATATAAGGAGCGCCTTCTGCAGGGGCCGGGAAGGGGCGACCCAGCCCTGGAGGCTCTGAGCAGGTGCGTCACTGCTGTGGCACAGGGATAAGGGACCTCCGCCCTGGCAGGAAAGGGGCAGCAAGGTGCCCTCCCTCCGGGCTGGCCTGCATGTGCATCTGATGCGTCCAGCCTCCCAGCTGCTGAGGGGGCCCCCTTCCTCCTAGATGGTGCAGTCCTGTGCTCAGTGTGTGCCCCCCCAGGCCCGTCTCCATCACATGCGGCCCTGCAGCTGAGGGCTGCTGCCCCCTCTTCCCGCCAGCCTCTTGCCCTCGACTTACCCACAAAGAAGACTAGGACGAAGCTGGCCAGAGTCAGGGAGGACCCGCTGCTGATCATGTTGCTGAGGAAGCGTAAGAAGGGGTAGAGCAGCAGCGAGGCCCAGACCAGCCAGTTCACGAGCGTCCAGGGCCGCCGCGGGGGCACCAGGGGCGTCTCGGGGAAGGTGCCCGTCCTGTAGTACTCCTCCTGGAAGGCGTCCTGGGGACGGAGAGGCCGCCCTGAAGCGCTTTCCTCGGAAACGGCCCGTGCTCCCAAGGCAGCTCAGAGGGGCAGGGGCGGTGTGCAGCAGACCTGGGGCTGCAGCCAGTCAGGGTGAGGCGTGGGCCCCAGACTGGGCTGTCCCCAGCCTGCAGGGCATGTGGAGAGACAAGGTGTGCAGCTCTCACAGCCCGGCCGAGGCCTGGTGCCACCGACCAGCGCTGAATGTGGAGGGGATGAGCCCAGGCCCAAGTCCGGCCTTACCGGGGGCAGGAAGCGCAGAGCCCGTGCCTTGGAGGAGGGCTGGCCCAGGAGCGTGCCTCCCACCGTGATCCCTGCACTGTGCCTGGCATGCCCAGCTCCCGCCCGCACGCCCGGCATTGCCCACCCCTGACCTGCACGCCTCTCACCTGGCCAGATGTAGCCCACACCCTGCACTGCCTGCACAGCCCACAGGCTCCCCACAGCACCCAGCCAGCTCTGAGCCTGCGCTGCTGACAGAAGGGTGCTCACAGGGGTGGAGGTGCTCATGGAGGAGGCAGCAAATGAGAACTTGGTGCCCAGCTAGGCCAGTGGCCAGTGACATTGCGCTCCAGGCCTCTTTCCTTCCTTGGGAGCAAACGACTATTTTAAATGACTGGAGACAGGTCACCAGGCTCCTGCCCTCACGTGTTAGAGCAGATTCTCATCTGAGGCCCAGCCTGGAATAAACACAGTGCTCCCCCGATCCATGGGGGATGCTTTCGGGACCTTGGGGGAAGGGGGGAATGCCTGAAACTCGGCATAGTACTGAAGCCTGTGGGTTTTCCTATATATACATACCTATTGATGAAGGTTAATTTATAAACTAGGCACAGTAAGAGAGTAACAGCAATAACTAATAGTAAAATAGAACAGTTATAACAATATGCTGTAATAAAAGTTAACTGAATGTGGTCTCAAAATAACTTACTGTGCTGCACTAACCCTTCTTGTGAGGGTGAGATGCTGAAGTGCCTATGGGTGAGATGGAGTGAGGTGGATGGTGTGGGCATGGTGGCCCAGCCGTAGGCCACCACTGCCCTCTGACCGTATGTCAGAAGGAGGAGCATCTGCTTCTGGACCACAGTTGATCACATGTAGCCAGAGCCGCTGATGAGGCTAACCTGATCGGTTAGGGTAAGGACATCGATAGGATAACAGCTGTACCAGAAACTCTGCTCATCCACACCTGAATCTCCGTGTTGTATGCATGCGTGCGTGCTGCTGAGGGGTCTGCAGGAAATCTCTCAGGCCCTCCAGGAGGCTTGGTGCAGGGTACAGGAGAGACCCCGGGAGCACCATGGCCAGGACTCATCCCAGGCGCATGCACAGTGGAGCTGCCACCCAGGCTGGGCCCAGGGGACGCCCAACAAGCCACTCTGCAGGCGGTGTGAGTGGGTGACACAGTGGGACCCAGGCAGCACCAAAGCCAGGGCGGGCCAGTGGGCACAGATTGAGGCACCCGGAGGACGCACGTACCAGACGGTCACACAGGGTGAGAAGGAGGGCCCGGCACTGAACCTTCTCCAGGTTCAGCCTCAGACAACCATGGGGAGCGTCCCTGATTCTTAATCTGGTACCTAATTCAGATATAGTAGAAATAGCCTGGGGATGACAATGGGTACGCTGAATACAGCATTCCTGTGTTTCCTTGGCTTCTTTTTAGCCTTAGTTCTCTAAGGAAGACGAGCTTCCAGACACCTTAAGTGCTGAATTCTTCCCCTTAACCAAAGAGAGAGATGTCTCACGTGTCTCGTGCTTCTCTTTTCTTCCAATCAGGGTGTACCGGGTAATATGCTTCTTTTACCACTCACAGTCATGACTAAAACTAGTTCACAAATGAGCCCCATTGAGGGAGACCCTCTGGCCGTTCCATGGGTGCTGGGGAGCTCTTCCCTGCGGCCCCTTCCCCAGCCCCTTGCCGCACTGGCCCCCTAGCCGTGCTGGCCCTCTCACCAGGCCTGGCTTCCCACTGCGCCTGGCCCAACCTGCCGTGCTGCGGGGACAATGTGCGGATGCCAGGAAGATCTCAGGGTAAATGAAGTCAGCAATTACAGGACAGTCAACTCGGGTGCCAAGTGCTCCCACACTCCAGAAGCAAGGGAGATGGAGCTGATCGCCCAGACGACTTGCAAGGAGGTGACAGTGACACGTGGGATGCCAGTCACACGTGGGATGCCCAGAGAGATGGCACCTAACTGCCAAGGCCTCTTGTTTTGTCTCCTTGCTGGTTAATTTTTCTCATCCCAGTTGGGGCCACCTGATAGCAAAGGAGTGTAATGGACTTAATGTTTGCATCCCCCAGAGTTCATACGTCTTAACTCCCAGTGTAATGGCATCACCAGTGGGGGGACGGGAGGCAAGTCACGAGGCTGGAGCCTCACGACGGGATTCGTGGCTTGCAGGAGAACTCAGGGGAGCCCCCTCACCCCTTCTGCCATGTGAAGGCTCAGCACCCCAGGCCAGCCGCGACTAGCTCCGGCCCTGCCGGTGCCCCGGCCCTGCACTCCTGATGAGCACCCAGGACAGTGAGAAATAAATTTCTGTTGCTCACAAGCCACCAAGTTCGTGGCACTTCGTTACAGAAGCCCGACTGGACTAAGGAGGGGATGCTTTTGTGCCTTTTTGAAAAAACAGTTTTATTGAAGTGCAATTTACGTACCATAAAACGCACCCATTTAAACAAGGGCAAGGTTTCTTTTTCCTTTTCTTTTGATTTCTTTTACTTTATAGTCTTGGTAGTGCTTTTCTATTGTAATGTTATGATGGGCAGCCAATGGTGGCTTTTCACCTCGTTTCCAGAAAGACATTTGCTTAGCCAAGATTTTTTATGTGTACCTCCAGCAGAGGAAGAGCAGGCGCTCCCTTCCTGGGACTCAGCCAGATTCAGAACTTCATATTCACTCCAAAGTTTTCTTTTTATCTGGTTTGCTTAGAAAATGACTTGTCGCCCAAGTCCCTCGCTGCGCCCCAGTGGCAAGGCTGCTGCAGTGGCTCGCTTGCCTCCCAGGCGCCAGGGCTGCAGTGCTGGGACTGCAGGGTAGGACACAGCGCGGGGGCCAGGCCTCAGCTCCAGCGGCAGAACGCCTGCGACCTCCCTCTGGCTGGTGCTACTCCCTTTGTGGTGCCGTCCACCCGGCAGGGAGAGGCCTCTGGTTAGAGATGCTGCCGTTTCCCCACGTGGTATCACTATGTGGCAAGCAGTAAGTCGGAACTGGGAAATGTACTCGGTGAAAGAAGAACTGGTTTGTTCCCAGAAAGAAACATCAGCATCAATGTCCAAAGGAGGATGAGGCCCTACGGATGTGGGCAAGTCCCCTGAGCACACGTCTGCCACTCGCACAAAGCACCTGGGAGTGGCCACCATCCATGCACGGCTGGGCAGCCACACGGAGTGGCTCCTGACCGCAGCCTCCAGAACCCCCACAGCCCCAGGACAGCTCAGAATGGCACTTCCTTCACCCACTTTATAATTTGCGCCATTAATGGCTGATGCCTAATCCCTTCAGCTGACTTCAAACTACAGTCCAGGGAAATCCTTTTTTTTATTCAAGCCATACAGCTGAGAAATCACAACGGCTCTGAGGAAAGGTGTTTCTGGAACTACAGGTTCGACGTGAGATTGGGTTGATCTGGGAACTTTTTGTCCCCAAGGAGTCATGTGAGGGTGTGAATGCTTTGTCAAATCCCACACACACCCTCCAGCCAGCTGGGGGTTCCAAATGCTGGCAAGTCATGGGCTGTGCCTGTCTAAAGGCTCCATTTGTTCAACTGAAAGATGGGCCTGCTTTCAGAGACGACGCCCTTCCTGACTTAGTCTTAAATGACACTGATGGAGAGTGGGTATCTTTTTACTTATGTCCCTGCTTAGAAAGAATAAAATGTTGGCACACCGCTGCCCACCCCCCTCTCCCACATCTGTGGAAACCTTGTCCATTAAATCAAAGTCTGAGAACTGCTGCCTTAAAATCCCAAGCTCAAAGTCAACAGAATTGTCCTTTGACATCATACATCCAACAGGTGATAACATGGAACCCCACTTCTACAAGCCTGGTGGGGGCCCCCAATGCATCAGGCTCCTGAGAAAGCAGAGCTGGCTCAGAAACCACAGGATGCAGTAGTTCCTTGACATCCCCTCTTGGAGAATCTGACCACTGCTACTTGCTGCTCCGTGGTTGCCCCTTAAGGGCCAGGCCAGCCTTGAGGGTCTGTGCACAGCCCCGGTCCTCCTTGGAGAGAAAGGACCTGGCAGCCAATCCTGGCTACAACTAACGAGCTGGAGGACCGGGCAGGTCTCGTCACTCTCTGGACTTTAATTCCTTCATCAGTAGCAAGAGCTCTGAACTGGGTGATCCTCCCAAAGGGAACATGTCATCTTCATGGGTCCATAGTCTCGGGAGACTTTCCCAGAAGGAATGGCGCCTCCACACCAAGAGCCCTAGAGGCTGGGGGCACACAATAGCCACAGCCCTCCTGCCTGGGGCCCCAGAGAGAACGGGCTGATGGAGAAAACCCTCCTTTGATGGGTGGGTTTTCGGAGCCCACGTTTCTTGGAGATTTGTTCTTGTGGCTCTTTACAAAAGGATTCTTTTTTTAGGCCTTCTCTTAGCACGTTTTTCTTCTTGCTAACACTGACATTTTTATACTGCCTCAATGATTAAGCCAGAAGGCAGCACACAACACCGCCTCATGCATGAAACCAGAGGGAGAGAATTTGTATTGTGTTCTGCTGTCAGGTCTGGGTCTGCGTAAGCACAGAACCCCGATGACTGTGGATCTTGTTGAAAAGCACCAGGCAGCGCATTTCCAAATGGGTCCTCAGAATATCTGCGTCAGAAGCAGTTTCCCAGAAATGTGCATTCCTAGGTCCCCCTCACACCTACCAGGTGAGGCTCTCTGAGGTCGAGGTCCAGGAATCTGTTCGGTCCCAGCCTCTGGCGGCAGCTGAACCAGCCCCTATTCACTGCTTGTCAGAGGAGCCCAGACACCTGTGCCCATACCCGTGCCCGTCCAGAACAGAGGCCGGAACTACAAGTCTGTTAAGTGGCCATTATAGGGAACACAGGAGCAACTTGCTCAGAGTATATCAAGATCTGGATTCCCAAAACTAAGCATTTTCATAAAAAGTATCTCTATGTAATCAGATCACAGTAATTTGATAGTAGTTTGGACCAAATCCTACCCTCAAAGGTGGGATTGAAATTCTTATTCCACTGTAGCGGAGGTCCCTTAAAATTCTGTGTACTTATCTTCTCTAGAGGAATGGGGAGGAGACAGCAACGGTCAGACAGTCTGTAGTTATGGAATCTGGTGAATGGAAATCAGAATCCTATTAATGTATTTGCTTCTAGATAACGAGCTGGTCTGGGCTTAAAACGTATGATGAATCAGAAATAAGTTTTTACTGGGTGATGAGACCTGATCATAAAGACACCTTCTTCACCAGCTGGAAGCTGAGCTTTTCTCCTCCATAAGATCCAGCAGGAAGGGCAGCAATGGTCAGACTCTCTGTGCCCTGTGCATGTCTTTCAGAGAACCCAGTGAAGGATAAGGCCCTGCTCAGAGGAAGTAAAGAGAAAGTGGGGGCCCTGGTTGCTGGACGACAGACAGGATGGCAGGGTGCCTTGCAGGGGATCCAGCCAGCCAGGGTGGGCCCTTGCAGGGCTTCATCCTGTGTGTGCCAGCAATCTTTTGAGGCCACACAGCCATCAGGATCACGTGTGCCGTTCTCTCCCTTCCTGTCCACCACAGAAGCCCCTTTAGAAAATCATCTGCTACATTCTTTTCCCTGTTGCCAGTAGAGCACCAGCCCCAGATGGTTGATAACTGGGGTATGAGGTTGCACCCAGTGGGAAAGGCTTGCCACCCTGTCAGCTCTCAAAGGCCCCGCAGTGCACCCACAGTGGCCACTTGGAATGGGCCCGTGGGCCCCGAGCAGCGCCCGGCACACTGACCTTCTCCTGGTAGAGCTTGTGCAGCCAGGTGGAGCACCTGTCCTCGTCCTCCGGGACTTCTTCCAGGGGGATCCGCCTGCAAAGCAGAGAGCAGCTAGCAGGCGGGGTCCCCGCCACAGGCCCCGCCACCACTCCGAGGCGACAGTGCCTGCCCACCTTCGGCTTCCATTTGGATAGCCTAGCTCATGTGGATGTGAAGAGGGTAATTCACTTGGTGACGAGGGAAAATCCACCTTTGTATTGAGGAAATACAGGCACAGACTTAGTCACGGCCCGTGAAGGGATGGCCCAGGGCCTGGGTCCGCGGTCAGGCAGGACGGCCATCCAGGCGGGGGGGCCACCTGCCTCTTTCCACCCTTCCTACCCCACGGAAAGACTCCAAACTCCTATGTGTGCCCCTTGGGTGGGGGGCAATACTGCCTCAGTTTCCACACGAGATAATCCAATATACACAGAATCTAAGTACAGGCAATAATATGCTAGGACTTTCCTTAGCCAGGTAATGACTTTAATGCTAATGGCGAAGTACCTCCTATCAACTGATTCTTTTGACCTCCTGGCAGTGTTGAGACCAACTTTCTGCAAGGATTTTAGCAAAAAAAAAAAAAAGTATATCTTGGGAACTAATGTTGCCCCAGGATGGGAGAAGCCAGGGACCCTCCCCAGGCTCTGTGGCTCCCACACTTCACTCAGCAGTGGTATGTGAGCAATTCCAGGGTGGCTGCGGGGCTGAGGCTGGCACAGCTGAGGGCTCAGCCATCTGCAAACAACCCATCCTGAGCAAGGGGGAGGTCTGGGCCATGTGTCCTGTTCCATGTACATTTCTGTTCTCAGGTTGCTGGCTTTGTGATTTTAAGGCATGTTTATTTACATCTGGTTTTGTCCATGTAAAATTCTTCATCCACCATGATTTTCCATGGGTCATTTCACTCCCCTTTCTGGCCCAGGACTATTTTAGTAATGAGATAGATTTTTAGGATTTATCCATCCCACTCTAGCCTGTTAAGGGAATAAACGGTGGCATTTCATCTGATAACAGAGCGTGTATTGCACAGAGGGGTTTTTCACATAATTCAAAGTTACCCTGGAAGCTCCTACATATACTTCCATGAACACTCGGCTTCTTTGCTCTTTCTGATTTACTGTGGTTTGGAGACCAGATCTCCAAGTGTGTTTCTGGATGAGGGCTAGAAAGCCTGCCTACCATTTCTTTATTCAGGTGGTGGGAGTTTAAGGCAATTTCACTCTTTTTAGTAACTTACTTGACATTATTGCCCTTCATGTTTTAAGATGTTGTATCGAGGTATACCGTGAAAATGCTTCTGTCATGTTTACTGGGCAATTGCAATAAGAAGTGTGTGCCCAGTAGCATAAATAGCCTTCCTCCGAGGCCATGGCAATAAACTGGCTTCACTGGCTGAACGTGGCATCATTTCAGCTGTTTATGCCCCGATTCCTACATGTGCTCCAGAGAGATGCAGTTACCTGAGAAAGGCCTTGTGGAGGTAAAATAGCCTTGCTTACTCTACCTGAGCCTGCCTGGGTGCTGAGGAGAGTTCTTGCCAGGCGTTAAAGGAACTGGGATAAAACCCCACTTGACTTCTGGGAGAAGGCCTCCTTTGGGAAGGTGGGTGGTTTTCTGCCCTCATCAGCCTTGTAGCTGAGTAATAAGGTGGACTGTCTGCTGCACTGTTAGAAAAGAAAAACTGATAATTATGATGCTTCTTTCCTATCACTAAAGGGGCAACCAGAGTGATTTCCAGATAGGAAATTTAATGCAGGCAGTCAGTCCACCAAAGCTTCTCTCTGGGCATGTTGCGCTTCTCACACAGCCTAGAGGAGATGGCCGGCCATTGTGGTTTCACATTGCCGAGTTGTCATATGGCGTCTGTAGGGTCAGAATGTGCTAGAACACCCAGCTGGTTCTCCAGTCATGGGTCATGTTGAATCGTGTTGGTGGGCCTCCAGGGAAGACACCCTCCCGCACGGGAAACCCGAGCCGTCCCAGAGCCCCATCACATTGCCCTTAATGCGGAATCACCACTGTGTTCTACGGTTTCAGCTGCTTTCTGCTCATCCCAATGGCACTGCAGAAGGCCGGGCTCAGACCTCTCCTGTCAGCTGGTACATAGAGAAGAACTTGTTTGTCTGATATCTCTTGAAGTGTTTTCAATAACATCATAAGCTGGAATATGGCACATATGTGAGGGATGGCTAAAATGTTCTCCATTTGCTCCAAGACCTCCTTCTACATCGTATATGCTCGGATCTGTGTGAATCAGCACCCTTTGAGAAAAAGGGTCAAAAAATAGTCTCTTCACACTCAGTCTCAAAGTGACTGTACAGTACTGGCTTCCATTTGTCCAGCCTGAGCTCTAACAAGAGCGAGTCGGTGAGAGGAGGTGGCTGAAGAGAGAGGAGGCTGCACTTGGTTCTTTACCGTAATGGTGTCTTGATATTAGTACAGACTGTGAATAAGTTCAGTACGGACTGCAGACAAAAGAGTATCTGACAGATTTCCCTGGAGGAAGGCCATTTGTGATGCATTGGAAATGGGGCCCTCTTTCTGGAAGGAGAGTGGGGCCAACTTACCTGACATATAAATCTGCGTGATATTTCTTTCCATTTAGGACTCCCAGCAGCGTTGGGTTTTCATTATTTCTGAAATTGAGTGTACAGTCATATACAGCTGAAACTATAAAAAATAAAACAAATACAAAGCAGTATATAGCATGTGAACCCAATTTTGTTTTGTAGATACACACATTGGAAAACAATAATCAAGCTGCTAACTAATCACATCAGAATGCGGGGACTACTGCTGCCGCCGCATGCCTTTCTGTATCGTCCAAGTGGTCTACATGGAACGCACGCCACCTTTTGTAATCAGAAAAGTACAATACAACTTAGTAATAGAAAACAGTTATTGCTGAAGTCAGATGAGTTTATAGAAGTACTGCAATGTCCCATCTAGATGTACTACATCAAATACCAATATTTAAACAAATATCATAGTAGGATAATTCATTCCAAAGCATACTGTCAAAGGGTCTATCTAAGGTATGGCGGCAGGGCCATTTTATAACTGTTTTTCCCTTAGATAAATAAGATGCCTATAAAACTAGAATAAGATGCTGGGAACTTAAGGAATTTAATCGCAGTCAGTGGAACGTGGCTGGGAAACAAACGAGGTGCCGGGACTTCCTGGGCCTGCCAAAGGCTGAGCTGACCTGTCGGCATACTGAAGGTTATGTCAGAATTCACGGTTGCAGCCCTGGGACCTGGTCCGTGCTTGGCAAATACTTGCTGGACGGGGGATGGATGGACGGCGGAATGCAGGAATGAGCTGGGGGCGGGAGCAGATGGCCACTCCCTACAGTCAGGGAGGCAGGACTGGGCAGGGTGAAGAACAGGACTTTGGGAGTCAGGCTGGGTGCCCGTGGGACCCTCTCTTCCACATGTCACAGCCTTCCTGAGCCCAGTTCCCCTGGAGAATGGGACTCGGGAGGCCTTCGTCACTGGTTGCTGAGATGAGGAGTGTCAGCACCTCCCACAGGGCCCAGCGTTTGTGTTCAACCAACTGTGAGCCTGGCACTTCACTGAGAGCTTTGCTATGTGCGATTACTCTTAATAAGGTGAGTAGGTGGATCGCAGGAGGGTAGAAAGCCTCTTGTCTGGTTGGGACTATGAAGAATCGAGACTGAAAAATCAGTAAGAAAATCATGGCCCACTTTCCTTGGCCTGCAGCTGTAGGCGCTGGCAGGCCTGCAGGGGGCGTGCTGGCAGCTTGAGTCCGTTTTTGCCAATGGGAGAGGGTCCCTCCTGTGGGCCTGCAGGAGTGCCTGGGGTGCCCCCCCACCCCGCGGAGGCCCTCCCACCCCTGCAGCCCCACCGGGAGCACTCCGCGTCCTCATCCTCAGTCAGCCTGGGGCTGAAGGCTGTCAGATCCCCTGGTGGGGAGAGGCCTCGCCGTCCCTAGGAGTAAGGCTGATGGAAAATAACCTCCATGGCTTTTACATTTTCCAGGCATTTTAAGCATAAAATTGCATAGAGTACAAAGCATTCAAGCTGTACGGGGTTTGGCTGTGGAGTCTGGGTTTGAGAACAAGAAAGGGTGGCAGAGCTCAGGCTGGGGAGGAAGTTCGGCGTTGACAGCCTCTTTCAGCCCAGTGGCTGCACGGGAGACGGGCACACACAGCAGAGGCCCCCAGGAACAGCCCCAGACTAGTGATTTGCACAATTCCCTCCTTTTCCAGAGGGGAAACCCCAAAGGAAGGGTCTTGGAGTGAAAGAACCGGGCCTGTCACTGAATCCGTCTGTCTGCAGAGCCCTTGAGAGGGATGGGAGACCCCCAGTCCTGCCACTGGGCAGGCAGCCCCGGTGTGAATCCCCAGCCTGCTGGGCACTAGCCAAACCACTTGGGATAAATTCCTTAACTTAGCTCTGAGCCCCAGCTTCCTCATCTGCAAACTGGGAGTAAAAGCATAAGTTTGCTTCATTGAATCTGGGGGGCTTGTGCTCCAGGCATATGGGAGGTGGCTGCACGTGGGCTGTTACCCTCAGGGGCGGCACGGCCTGCAGACCTGGGCAGCTTTGCCTGCCGCGGCCTGTGGGCAGAGCTCAGTCAGCAAGTCTCGCTGGGGGAACCCATATGGGGAAAGCCAGACCTAGAAGCTGGGCACACCCACCAGGGAAGGTGAGGAGAGCTGGGGGTCAGCAGGTGGCTCCTGGCAATAGCCAGCACTTGGCTAGATGTTCATGACGTGCCAGACCTGATGCTGAGCGCTCCATGGAGTTTCTCATTTGACCCTCCTTGCCACCCTGAGAGGTTCTACAGAAGAGCAAGCTTAGGGTCAGAGAGGTGAGGTGACTTGCCCAGCATCACACAGCTGGCGAGGGCAGGAGCCAGGACCCATGGCTTGGTCTTCTGATGCTCTGACGCTGGTGGATGGTGCAGAACGGAAGCAGCTTGTGTCTGGGAGGCTGAGGAGGGCCACACAGCAGGTGGGCAGGGCCAGAGAGCTAGTGACAGGCAGGTTTTAGTCCTTGGGGTGAATCCAGAGCAAATGAACTCCCCCAGCTGGTGCCCCACTGTGGCAAGGCTCCTTTGGGGGCATGGGCAGAGGAGAGGGAGGGTGGAGGTGGCCCTCCCTGATGGGACCTCAGTCCTGCAAGCAACTTCTCCTGCTTTTCTTTCCTTTCCCTGGCGTGATGGTGGGTGCTGGGTGTTGTAAGCAATGATGATGGTAATGTCTGTGGGCAATGCATGCAGCATGGGCCAGGGGGAGCAGTTGGTGACTAGAGGTGGTGGGGTGGGGTCGGGTAGGAAGGAAGCAAGGCAGACTTTGGGCAAGAGGAAACCAGAGTCAGCTGGACGAAGGTCAGAGCAGGGACACCGAGGGGCGGCCAGGGCAGGGCCACAAAGGCCACGTGGACAGTAGCCTGGGTGGGAGGAGATGTGGGGTTGGGGGGTCTTAGACTCCTTTCTGGGTGACCTGTTAAAGAGACCTCACTTGGGGACACGTTAAGCGCAGATTCAGTGGCCCCACGGCTCTAGCAGGAGGTCTGGGTAGAGGGGTCCTCATGGCCACAAAGCTCCTGGTGGCCCTGTGGGCACCACCAGAGACCACTGCATGGCCCACAGTCCCTGACGTGATGCAGGCACAGAGGGAGGGAGGCCCGTGCCCCTTGCCTCCCAAGGTGGAGAGGACAGCTGAGGGCCGTTGGCCCTCCCCGGGACGCAGCCCGGCCCCAGAGGACGCGAGGGAGGCTGTGCAGCTGCGGCGCTGCGTCAGAGCGCACAGCCACAGCAGGGCCTCCCGGGAGCTTTCGCAGGGGCGGAGAGCATGGGCGTGGTGTTCCTAAAGGAAGTGAGCATGAGGGAGACAGAGCAGCCAGGCCCAGAGGAGACACATCATTGTTGTCCCTTCCTTATGCTTACCCAGTGATTTAGGGCTCCGAACTCAGAGGGTCAGCTGCTGCAGATGACAAGGTCACAGAGTTCATCATCTGGAGGCAGCTGGTGCCAAAATGGGCAAGAAATGCCAAATAAAGCAAAACAACGACGCAAACCTGAGCTAATCAGGTGATGACCTGGGGTTCCACCCAGTCCCCACAGCCTTGCAATACCGGTGCTGAGCAGCAGAGGGCGGTGCTTGCCAAACGTGCGTGTGTGTGTGCGCGTGCGTGCGTTTGTGCCCCTGTGTGAGCAAGTGTGTGTGAGCAGGCAGCAGCCACACTGCTGATGCCAGGTGCCTGGATCTGGCTAACTGGTGTGCACGTGCCATCCTGTCCCCTCTGGCCCTCCTGGCTACCAGCCACACTCGGCTGGGAAGCACTGCCAAGAAGCTTTTGTGTCAGGGGTGCTGGGTTCGGTTTTCCTTGCGCAGTGGGGAGGCCAGGGTAGGGGAGACCGGGGTCTTCCTTACCTACATTTCTCAAACTCCTCACGGTGATGGTGAAGCCTTTGGTGCGCGGCAGCAAGTGGTACTTGAGGCTGGGCAGCCCCTTGGCTTGGGCCACCTGCATGCTGATCTGGTGCTTCTTCTCTGTGAACCGGGTGCCCTCGCAGTGAATCAGGAACTGGAAGTGACAGGGCTGTGGTCACACCCAGCCCGCGGTCACACATACGCCCCCGCGGTCACAGGCCATCCCCGCTTTTGCACACGGTCCTACAGGAGCCCTGAGGGAATGGCCAGGGTGGGGTGGCTGGCAGATGCGCCTCGCCCTGCCCTGGGCTGGGGCCTGAGCTCACGGAGACAAGGGATTTACCACCTGAGACTTAGGAAGTAGAGTGAGAGCGTGTGTGTGCATGTGTGTACACATGAGAAGAGCTCCCTGAGTGTGCGTCTGCACGGGACCAAAGACCCTGAGGGCTCACTTCCACACTGGCTTGTCCAGTGGGAAGGGTGCAGGCAGGGTGCACGGGGTAGGTTGGCCGGCAGCCGCGAGGCGCCAGGTGTAGGGGCGGAGCGCACCGGGGCTGGTGGGTGAGGGTGAGGCACGTCGCTTTGGGCCTTACGTACGAAGTACTTCTCCGGGTAGTCCCGGAGGCGCAGCAGGCTCTGTGAGACGGTCTTGCGGTCTTGCTCCCACTTGCGCGTGCAGAAGACCATCTCCGTGAAGTACCACATCCAGCCGATTATCGGCACGTAGGCCAGCTCCTTCTTGGCCAGGACTTTGGAGCCCTGAAACAGAGGACAGGGCCCGGGTGTCTGTGAAAGGGTGATGGGGCTCTGCCCGGCGGCTGCTGGAGATGCCGGGGAGCAGTCAGTGTGTGCCCACAGGCCTGTGGGGGCAGCTCCGGAACGTGACGGATGGAGCAAGACGGGGCTGACCTGACTCTGGAGCCCCCACCGTCAGCTAGGACGGGGGCCTTGCTCGGGGGGGGGGGGGGGTCAGGCGTCTGGGACAGTGAGGAACATCTCAGGGTCTTGGGGATGCCTGGATTGTCCTCCACGGCTCTCCATGGACCGGTGGCATGTGCTCACCAAGCCCGCTGTGCAGGGCTGACACCGGTTCCTCATACTGTCCCCAGCTCTCACCCAGTGCTCCCCAGCTGTGCTGGCTGCTGGCTCTGCAGGCAGGGCAGACTTTCCTCTCCTCCCACGGGTGAGGAAACCCGGCCCAGCGGGTTCTCCGGGTCATATGGCCAGGAAGTGGTGGCACCTGGCATTAAGCTCAGATCGCTCATTCTCGTTGGGAGCTTTCCATCTGTTGCCTTCCAGCTTTGCTCTAAGGCTGAAAGTGGTCTGGGCACCTTGAAGGCTGGTCTCCAGGCTGCTTGGCATGGGCCCCTAACCAGCACCTGGGGACTACACGGCCTGTGCTGGGCCTGGGAAGACCCGGTATCCAGGGGGGTGGAGGCGGTAGGGGAGACACACAGGGGCAAATAGCAGGCCATGATGTGGGCAGTCCTGGTGGCCAGAGCTGTGCTCTGGTGATAACAGCTGATTATGCCCCAGAACCTAAGGGGCTCAGAAGTACAGCAAGGGTGATGGCCACCCCAACCTGCTCACACCAGCCAGAGAAAGATGTGAACAGCCACTGCTCCCTTTACTCAAAAAACAGCAAATACCTTCCCACATGGGGTTGGGGATGAGCAGGGCACAGATGCCTTTCTAGATTAGCATCTCCGTGTTTTGGTGGGTTTTATTTTTGTTTTTCCCATAAATCCAGTACATAAATTCTTTTAAAAAGAATCAAGCCATAAAATTCAGGGCCTGCCCCAGAAGGACTAGTGGCAAGAACTCACTTTCAGCATGCCATGCACAAGCTAAGTACTTTGTAGTTACTTTAAATGCTATTCAACTTGAAACCAATAGTAGGAATAGGTACCCCCATTGTACAGATCATCAAATGGAGGCTCAGAGATGTTAAGTAACTTGTTCAGAATCACAAAGCTAACAGCTGCGGATGCTGAGCATTTAGGCCAGGTTGTCTGCTGAACGCCAAAGTCCATGATAAACATTAATAGCCATCGAGGCTCTTGGTCAGACCTGGGGGCCACCCACCCACAGCTGTCGCCCCTCCTCTTCCATTTACATTATCCATTTTGTTCCAGAGGCAACATGCTCAGGCTCTGGGGTGACATGAGCTGTGTCATCCCAGCTGGGCGTCCCACTGGACCCCTTGGCCAGTGTGGGCATAGGACCAATTCTGGCCAAGGCAGCTCAAAGGTTGCTGTGGGCACATATGTTCTGGGGCTTCTGGGAAGACCTTGCTCCCTGAGAAAAAGAGAGATAGCCAGAAGGCCAGGCCCATTTCCCTGCCACGAACATGGCTGCCGAGCAGGTCACGGTGTTGACCCTCATATCTCAACCTGGGGACAATAGCCTAGAAACGCTGAGGCCATCAGAGCTGCTCGGCCAACCCAGAGACCTCTGGCTGCAGCCCTGCTGCTACCTGAGGAGACGGGGTGTCCATGGCTGGAGCCACTGGAATTTGGGTTCCCATCCCTCTCGAACTGTGGAGGGCCCGTGACAGCATGAGCCACGTCACTATTAAGAATCTTTATTGTAGTCTGCTTTTCTTTTTTCAACATGAGTTTAATTTACTAAAAGGATGAACTAATTTTCCTGACTCATGCTTTCTCATGCCATAAATGAGAAGGAAATGCCTGTCACTCAAAAACATGCAAACAAACGGCCCTGGGGATCGCCACTGTTCTTAGAGGAGCCGTTGAAGAGCCCCTCCATGTACATCCTCCATTGGGTCTCAGGCCGGGAGGCCCCTCTGTCCCTCAGCCCTCCACGGTCAGCAGGACGTCCTCATGCTGACTTGTGGTGTTCAGTCAACACCCTCCGCACAGCCGTTAAGATAAAACAAAACAAAAAATTTTCACCAATGAATTGAACTTATCTTCTTGGCAGGTGGGACTCTTTCCAATAATTACATATTCCTGAACTCATTCCAACCACAGTCTGTGGCAATATGATGGCGTTATAAGGAATGATCTGTTCAAGAGCCAGGAGGTGAATCACATATTCTAAAGCAGCAGCCACTGTGTCGGGGAGGGGAAGCGGTCCAATGCTGTCAATCACAGCTATCTTGTGGGAAAAAGTCCTGTCAGGGGTATTTTCTATTGATGGCTCCATCCCACAAAACCTACATGGGTTTAGTGGTTGGCCTTTGATGACCTGCTGCTAAAAGCAAACAGTAACTTTGACGGTGATGTGGGGTGGACCAAACAGGTGACCTCAAGGGGCTGTGTGTCCATCACGGTCTGTGTTAGAGCACTGAAAATGATCTAAATGTCCCATAGTAGAACAGGTAGATGAATTGTGGTATATGTGATATACCATATAGTTCATAATATAATGCTATACAGCGGGGATCAGCAAACTGTTTTCATAAAGTTTTATTGGAACACAGCTGCTGTCTTTCATGTATGTTTTGCCTACAGCTGCTTTCATGCTGCAACAGCTGAGTTGAATAGTTATTGGACAGAAGCTCTGTGGTCCACAAAGCCTAAAGTATTAGCTATCTGGCCACCTACAGACATTTGTCAACCCTTGATTCAGAGGCTGTAAAATTTTTTTTCTATGAATAGTGAACGTCTGGGGAAATGCCTATTATATATTTTAAAGATCTGGAATCAAAGTTGGGTCTATAGTCTGATTATGATTATATGAAAAAAATAAAACAGAAAAATAACAGTAGCTGTAGCTGGGAGGTCAGATTAGGTATGACTTTCTTATTTTATTAGATTTTCCTGTTTTTTATCAGCAAAATATTTTTCACTGTCTCTCTGACAATGCCATTTTTAAGAGGTGGGCGACATCAGCATGTTTTCAACCATTTGCTTCTGAAACATAAGTGAGGCACTGGATCAAAAACAGCCTGTTTGTTTTTGATGATCAAAAGGAACTGAGGAGGAATTTCTGTTTTCATGTTGAATTAATACATCTTTCAACCTTAAATTTCTGGATGTTATCTGAATGTAACAGACAAGGCCTTGATGCTAACTGTATTTATTTGATATAAGAAATGTTTTAATATAGTAAGATAGAAACTTTTACCTCCCAAATCCAAAAAATCTTGACCTGATTTCCTTTTGTCAGGGACAAAAGAACTTCATGGAAAGTTTTGGAATCTGACAGTCCTGGTTTTAACCAGACGCTACCATGGCCCAGGTATGTGACTGAGGTCCAGATACTTAACTCTCCAGAGCCTCGGTGTTCCTGGCTGTATTATGAGGAAAGTAATTCCTCAGAGGGTTGCTGTAAAGGTTTAAAAACATACGGAAATATACACAAGAGCACTGAGTCTAGTACCTGACACTCAGGTGTTCAGTAATGTGTAGCCGTATCACCATCCCAGAGCAGTACAGTGGCTGAACGCCTCTTCCCATGGCCCATTTCTTACACCATGCTTCAGCAGAGAGTAATAATAAGAGGTTACATTTATTAAAGCACCCTCTGACAGGCCTTGTGCAAAGAGATTTATAGGAGTTAACTCATTTAAGACCAAGAGACTAGAAACCTACTATTCAAATACACTTATAGCTCCCCTAGAAACTCAATATATATATCTCAATACATGACTCTCCCAGGCAAAGCAAAGGTTTGTGTGTGTGGTTGGTAAGACCTTTAAGAGAGAATGTACCAACTGCACTGATTCTGGATTTAATTTGAAGGTAGACATGAGAGGATTTACTGATGAGTTAGATTTACCAACAGACCCATCTAAACACAAATATATCTAGAAAATAAAAAATGTTCATTGGCAATACAGAGTGACCCACAACAGGGGGCCAAAGTGAACCATCTGGCTGTCTTCTAGCTGCTGCATGGAGTCACTGTCACCCTATAGCATTCTATACTTAAAAAGTGTATGAAACTTTTGAGTGTGTTTGTGTGTGTGTGTTTGTGTGTGTGTGTGTGTGTGTGAGAGAGAGAGAGAGAGAGAGAAAGAGAGAGAGAGAGAGAAAGAGAGAGAGAAGGAGAGATTGAGAATCATCTCACCACAGCTGCCCAATGAAGCTAGTAAGTAACCCATAATCACAGTCAGGGTTACCCAGTTGCTCAGGAGAGCAGCCAGCCCCACTGAATTCCAGAGTCAGCACCTCCAGCCAACTGGTCAACCCCTGTGCAGCACCCACACGGCTCTAGGAAGAACTGCTCTAAGGACATGCTGAGATTCAGGGCCTTCGAACCCTGAGATTATGTGGCTCTCGCCTCACTTCTCTCAGCTCCACACAGCCTCTGTGAAAAATGAGCAGAGTCAGGACTTTCCTATTAAGGTTTTTTTCCAGTGTGGCCTCCTGCTAACTAATGAGATGAAATAATAAGCTTTGATGCTGAGTTTGTAGGATGGTTGAAACCTTTCCAGAATTCCCCCACCTCCTATACCCCTCTGTAGGGACTAGCAGAGAACAGTTAGGGACTGGGACTTGTCAACATGATGCGCCCTGATCAAGGTGCCGTTTGCATGAATATCTCTTCCAGGTTCCAAACAGATGACCACTCCTGAATAGTCACCAGTATAGTCACCAGTTAATCACTTGGGTTCACCCAAGGTCATTTAGTCCCACTAAACACATCAAATACCTGAATTGGAATAGTTTAAGTGGAACTTTGAACACAGATAAGACTTTAATAACAAGCAGGCTAAAGCATGCACAGTTTAATACTTTGAATTTTTTTCTTAACTCTGAGCTAGAGACAGTTGCAAATGTTTGAGATGGGTGGGGCCCAGCCAAGCCATTTACCCCAGCCCTGCAGAGGACCAGCAAGCCAATGAGGATCTCAGCCTCTATTTTAATGCATTATGTGTGAACTTTAACTCCAAAACTGTTCTGTCCATACAACAGGTATTTGTTAAATACCTTCTTTGTGTCAGGTCCTAGGAACACAAAGATGGACATGATTATCAATGGCCTTGAGTTGCCCAAAATCTAGAAGGAAGAGAAAAACAGAAAGTTAGCAATTTCTCTTCCTTCTACCACTAAATTCCTCAGTTAAGTTGTTGAACAGACCATGCTCTCGGACAAAAGAGAATGCAAGAAAGGACGGATGGTATTAAATTCTGTCTCTGAAATCTAAGTCCCTAGCTACAGTAAATGTGGACATGGGTTCAAAATAATGAGTCAGCTCTATATGTGTGGGTTTGTGTAAAGGAGAGAGGCCAGTTTGTGCCAACCGGGATAACACATACTTGCCTTAATTCCGCCTACATCAAGTTTCTGTCTCTTGCTCTCTCCTTTCTCTGATGCTAACAAGGAGCATGCTGGGGGCCTCACACTACCAGAAAATTTTCAAGAGGGTCTCAAAGCAACATGAAGACTGTGCCACAATCAGCCATGGCCACAGGGGAATGCATAAAACAAACATGAAACAAAGGCACTCCCTGCGAATTCATGTCCCTTAGACAGGAAATAAACATGCAGTATTCACCCAAGTCAAGCAGAGTGCGCAGAGCCCCTTGGCTCTTGAGAAGGTCTTTTCCCATCCAGCCTCCCTCCCTCCCTTCTGCCAAGTCCTAAACTGGTCTTGGTTTGACTGGTGTGCAGACCTGGAGGGGGAAAGGAAGAGCATTTGGGGACAAAGAAGGGTGCTCTTAGATGCTGGATATTCAATCATACTTGGCTCTGGTCTGTGGATCTGGGATCCAGGTAAAACAAATGAGAGAGGAGTCCCTGAACAATGCCCTGTCCCTGCTCCTGGGCCCAGGTCCCCTTCCCAGCCTCTGCTCCAGATGGCCAGCCTGAGTCCTCCCTGGTGTGGCGCCAGGCCTGGGCAGAGAGGGAGACAGAGGAGAAGGAATTCCAGGGAGGGGTGGGGGGAGCAGGGCCCCTGAGCTCGTTCCTCTTGCAGCACCCTCTAGCCAGCAGGTGTTCGATCACCCATGGAAGGCAGCACATGGAGACAGGGTGTGGGGGTGGGGGTAGCAGGTGGGTGTGACAAGGACTCGGCTCCCAGAGCAACATCCCAGGCTCTCCAATTTGCTGAGCACTGTAAGAGGAGGAGGACAGAGGCTCACGGCACCACTGCCCTTGGCAAGCCCAGATTTAAAATCCTCAGTGCAGTCCACCTTTGGCTTATTAAAGATAATGCCCAAAGATTCTGTTAATATAAAAGACCTTGATGGGTCTAACTGGGAACTACACTGCTTGAGCTGTGAGGGGTTTTATCCATCGCCCTTCTCCTGGGTTCCTTATCTGTGTACTGTCAGATCGCAGCACACCTGCCTGGCTGGTGAACACGGGCAAGAAGTGGCACCTGCCTCCTCCCAGCATGTGCGGGTGCTGGGCGGCGATGCAGGCAGGGCTGCTGATCAACCCTCTGAGGCTGGTGGCGGAGCGCCCTTCCTGGGGCAAAACCAGCTCCCAGAGTTGACAGAACTGCGGCTGCAGGTGCAGCCTCTCCTTTGGGAGAGCAAAACAAAACACTCCTCCACATCTAGAAACTTCTCATCTCTTTGTAGCCCAAGAGCACTTGACCCGCACGTACAGAGGAACTGGGATGCAGGGAAATCTGACAGCACTCAGCCTGAAGGGGACGGGAGATTGCAGTGGCTTGGGGCCCCAGGGCCAGGCCAGCTGGCTCAGCCCCATTAGCAAAGCATTCCTTCTCCCGTCTGTTTTCCACACTATCTTACTTTCCATTAATATGATAAAGGTCAATGATGAGAAACTAATTCGGGGCAAGGCAATTAATAACTGATGCACATCTATTTTGTGCTAGGCACTTGAAGTGCATATTTTACTTATGCTCAGTAAACCCTTGTAACACCATGAAACGGGAATTATTAACTGAGGTTCTGAAAAGTCAGACAACCTCCCCAAAGTCGTGTAGCTGGTAAAGGCAGGAGCCAGGGTTCAAGTCTGTATCTGTGGGACTCCAAGCCATTGGCTTTTATGGCCTACACAGCTGTCTCTCCCCCACCTCCCTTATCGGAGAACTGTTCTTGAGCAAGAAGATGGAAAAGAAACAATTGTTCTTTCTATCTGAGCTCAGGAGGCATAGATTCATTTTTCAGAGTGTCTACTTTTTTGCTACGTTTTTACATGTTCTAAAAAAAAAAGAACCATAGGAAACCCACAATTTGGAGAGTGTTAGAATCGAAGTTTATAGGAAATACTATTCATGCAGGTTTTGTAAACAAAATACGCACTGACATTTTCCTGCAGAAGAACTTTCCTTAGGAAAGTGATCCTTGTAGAGTCAAATTTTAAGAAACTCTGGTTTCCAAATGGGGCGATCTTCCTCAGAAGGAACCGCATCTGGTGTTCCTGACCAGCGGCGTCCTGGTAGAGTCGCAGGGACGCCAGCAGTCCGGCTTTGGTTCTCCTCTCAGCCCCTGAGTGGTTTTGTAGGGTGTCATGACATCTGTCTGTGGTCTGCCAGGAGCAGTGCAGCCCGCTTCCTCTGCTCAGGTGAGTGCCGCCAAAGGGCAGCAGCCCGGACCCTTCTTTTGGATTTGGTTCAGTACGTCCCCAGTCACCCCACAGCCACCTTGAGCTGGTGGACAGTGAAATCAGGCCGGGGAGAGGGCAAGGCCCATGCAGGGAGAAGCTGTCAGCAGAGCCCAGGGCCCTTCCTCACTGACTGGGTCCATCATGCTCCCAGGCACCCCTCGCCTCTGTCCCCTGCCTCTAACTGTCCTTTCCCTTGATATCCCATCCCCTCCTAAAATCCTACCTTCCAGGCCTGTCCCAGTGTTGTCACCTGCTGGAAGTCTTTTCTGTCCCTGGGAGCCAATAGTCAGTGTGCTGGTAAATGTTACACCAGCTGTTAAAATACTGAGATTCTTCCCCACAGGTCGGTCAGCAGAGCTGCCCAAGCTTCAGAACTCACCCCCAATTTCTGCCTTTACCACAGAGCCCCCAGCTCCTCCCCAGGGCCTTAGGGACCTCCCACAAAGGCCAGTGACCCCTGGGAGGCTGGCACTGGACTGACCGGCAGGCATGTGGTGACGGATTTGGGCATCACCCTTGCCCACCCACACCTTCTGCCGTTGGCCTCTTCGACCCCTGTGTGGTGGGGCAGGTGTGTGAGTCCCTTCTTTACCCCTCTAAGTTATAAAGTCACTGTATCTTTCAGTCCATCTCTGTATCTCCTTAACACCCAGCCCAGTGTCTTCTACAAAAAATACACACAATATACATTCGTCAGATAAATATTTGGAAGAGGCCTCAGTTGCTACCATCATCATAAGCCCTTGTGTTCAGAAGGCAGCATGGAGCTTTGTGAGTGACATCAGATTACCCTCTGCATGGGGATAATAATCCTCTCCTACTTGTCCCTGTACGAAGAAATTCAACAGAAACTCAATCTGTTTTCAGGCAGAGCTGTACTATATCCCCTAAAGCATATTAACTACATGGAAAAGTAAGGTCTGAGACTAAACGTCCTGCTGTGGGGTAGCAGGTGGCCACTGTGCTGGCCTTGGTGCTCCTGGCCTCCTGGCATTCATGCCCTCGTACAGCCCACGTACAGTGGGCTGGGATCATCAGCTCACTTCTAACGACAGAAAAGGACAGAAGTGATGGGCCCCTGGCTGCGTCTCAGTCCCACAGTGGCAGTGGGTGTCTCGAGTGTGTTCTTCTGCTCTGTCTTGCTCTGCTCACCCCAGGGGCACAGAACCTCTTGGGGGAAGGGTCAGGCCTGGTCACAAGCACAGATCACTGTGTGGCGAGCCTTTGGGTGAGCTACCACCTCGCCGGTGGCCTGACGGCAACCTCATGGGGGAACCCCTGCCAGGATCCCCCAGCTGAGCTGTGCAGGCTCCCAGAGCATGCAGACTAAGATAATATGTTTGCTGTTTGAAGCCCCTAAGTTTGGGGCTTGTCACGTGGCCACATATAACATACACGGCTTCTTCAGAGGTCTGGTGAAAAACATCCCGGGTGGCCTCCAGGTTAACCTGCGAAGTCAACAACTACGCAGCAGGTAAATAACAGTATCAGCTACTGCTTCTGGGGCACTTACAGGGGCCTGGCGCTGCTCAGAGACTCGTCAGGCACGATCTTGGGTGACTTTCTGGGGTCACTGTCAGGTGGCTCACGCACATTTTACTGGGGCAAAAAGATCCATAAGCAGCGTCCTACAGCTTCAGAAGCCTCGACCCTTTGCACTGCCCACCCCTTTGTTCGGTCAGCACACTCTTGCCTGTTCACCAGTCACCTTTCTCCCCAGGTAGGAGGGAGTCAGCATGCTTCTGGAAGATCTGTGGCATCAGACCCAGAGCATGAAACGCCGGCTCTGAGGGGAACAGAGCCCCCTGAACCAGCCACCAGAACGAGCATTTGGTGCCTCAGGTGCTTTTAGAAGGTGAAAGTCTCTTTTTTTTTCTTAAGAGAATCTTGTCACTTTCCCCCCAACACAATTTCACATTTAACTACCCTATTCTTAAGACTTTCTGCAAAAATCACTTGCTTCAATTAAATCAAACTCACGTCTTCTTGAGCTGTTACATGTGAAGATGAAAAATGCCCTATAAGGAACCTTCCCCCTGTCCCTTCTTCCCTACAAACTCCTCAGACACCGGAAGGATCTCCACATCAAGTGTTATTTAAAAAAAAAAGTGAATCAGGTGATTTATTTGAAGGTCGTTCAGGACAAAAGGTACCTGTGAACAGTTAATAACATGGTGCTGTTCTCCGTGCTTCCGGGGTGCAGGAAGGAGTGGGTCACTCTGGAAAGGGGCCAGACATCCTGCGGCATCATGCCCTCGCCTGCCTGCAGCTGTCCCAGGGGCAGACAGGGGTGGCAGCTATCCCCCTTTGCGTGGGCAGGACGCACTCGTGCCGGAGAAGCCCGCCTGGCAGCTTCCCCCTGGGCGGCCCTCCCCACGCGGTGGCCAGCGCCCCCCCTCCCCCGGTCCCCGGCCGCACGCCCCGTCCGAGGCGCTGCAGCGGCCTGCTTCCGCAAGGGGGCGCCCCGGAGCCCCGGGACGCGGCCTCAAATCAAGGGGCCGAGCTCACGCCGGGACAGGCAACAGTAACTGCTCGGATGTCACTGGTAGTAAAGGAAATCTAGGCGCATCCTATGCATTTAGGAAACCGAGGTGGGAGGGGAGAGCCCCTGCGCCGCGGGCGGGAAGGCGGTCTGGTCGCCAGCTCCCGGCGTCAGCGCGCTCAGCCCAGGGCTCCCGGCGCGGCCTCCTCAGCCTCCCCAGACCGACCCCTCCGTGGGGCTGAGGCAGAGTCGCCCCTCCTTGAAGGCCTCCCGTCTCGCCCTGGGTCCCCACGTGTTCCTGCCCCTGTGGGCGCGCTGTGGCGCCTGCCCTGGCCGTGCCCCACCACCCCCGGGGCCTGCCTCCGCCGACCTCCTGCCGGTGGCCCTGCTTCCTCGGTTCCTGCTGGTCCATCCCGGGCCTGATGAAGGTCCCGACGGCTTTCCCCGCACAGACCAGGAGTTGGGGCGAGGGCAGCCTGGTCCCCAGCTGCAGGTGGCCCTGGCCCTTGTCTGACTGGAAGGCTCCAGGCTCCTATCTTGAGCACCTGCAGCCTCCACGGCTTTTCCGCCTAACACCTTCCAGGCGAGGGAGCAGAGCTCTGAAATCTGACTGACTAGGCATCATTCCCGGGCAAATTATTTACCCAAACTGAGGCTCTGGGAGTTTATTATAAAATGTAAATAACAGCAATGTCATAAGGCTTAGAAACATCCTAAATAACAGTGAACAGCACACAGAAAGGGCCTGTGGTCCTAAAGCTACCACAGGCACAACAGGGCCTGGAAAGTGCCCCAAGTCAAGCGGACCCCAGGGCTCCTGCCCCCCAGTCACACACGCTGTCATGTACCTGTGAGAGCAGGGCCACCACCCGAAGCCACAGGGGAGGCCCAGGAAACCACCAGCTGCTCCCAGCTGCGCTTGGAGCAGTGGTGCCCCAGGAGGCCCTGGCCTGCCGGGAAGCCAGCTCTGAGGCAGGGGAATGGTGCTTAGGCCAGGGTGCAAAGACCCCAGTCCCCTTTGCTCCTGTCATTGATCACTGTCCTCGGCAGGGTCAGGACTATCATATTTGAAGGGGCAGTGTCCTCCCAGAGACCACAAAACCACAAACTAGATGGCGTCTCCACTCAAGGGCTCTAACACAGGGACAGGTCGGTCTGGAACTTTTGGTCTTATTTGTGAAAATATATGTGAACTCCACCCTCCCCCCCTGCCCCCCCCCACACATACACGATAGATAAGTCAGTACTGGAAGACTAAGCAGGAAAACACAAAAGAGAAAACTCGTGGCCAGGGCCTGTCATTCTCCTAGAAATCCTTCCAGTACACTTACCCCCAGGCCATCCAGTTTTCTAGAAGTCTCAGGGTAGCCGCAGTGGTTTAACACTGTTTCTATCTCTTGAAAAACTGCTCCGGACCTTGGTTGTCTTTTGCTAGTTGAACTGCACAATTTGGGGAGCAGTTGCCTAAAGACCCTAGTGTGGCTTGTTTCTAAGCACCATTTCCTTCTCTCTCTTTTTGCCCCCAAATTAAAAATGCATAAATGCTAAAAGCACATACAAAACATGTCCCAAGGCTATTAGTCTTTACACAACAGGCAGAGGGAAACAAACCCCAGAGTGTTGGGGCCTCTAGACATTCCCCACACCCCCAGCACATCGGGGACTTTGCCATCAAGGCCTGCCCCCTCCCATCGCCACCCCACATGCCACCAGACGCAGGGACTCTTGTCGTCTTATGAACTCTCCATGGCCTTCCATCTTCCATATCCTGAACTCTAGGATTTTGTCTACCTCGCTACCAAAAGCAATGTGATGTGAGCAGCCCCCGGTCTATCTGGGGGGTTTGTTCCCAGGTGCAAAACATGCCCCCCATTCTGGTGCAAGTGGTCCCAGCCTTTGCTAGTCCCGGGCCAACACACATCGTAATTCCTGCTGGAACCTCAGCCCCGCTGATGACCTAATTCGGTTATCTGATCTGGGTGCAACCATTACACGCCTGGATATTTTGAAACGTTTCTAAAGGTGACAAAAATCAATTGAGGACACCCTGTCCCTAAAGCGTGTAAGAAATCAAATGAGTTGGAGGAAAACAGAATTCCATATTTATTCTGAATTCTGCAGCTCAAACTCTGTCACTTAGAGATTCAATATTCTTAGGCCTATGAAGATGAAAATTCAGAGGGCGTGCTGCCTGTCGCTCGGGAAGCAGGAGAGCAGAGGTGAGAATCTGAGATGGCATCAAGCTAGAGGAGTTCCATCCAAATCTACCTAGGAGCTGTGTGACTCTGAGCAGATTATTTAAACTCTCTTACCACTTACTTTTTTAAAACGGAAGGTGTATATTATCCACTCATTAATTATGTTCCCCTAAGGGTTTAATAAGCACATTTATGCAAAATGCCTATCACATAATAATTGCTGAATTTTATTTTTGCTCAAAAGCAGATGTTCACTTGATTCCAAGCAGGAATGAAGGGCAGCTAGTTAAGAACATTTCATTAAGTGGAAACTCCATTTGTGTTGCCAAAATCCTGAGTGATCAAGAGAAAAAGGCAAGTTACGGTGTGGACACTAGAAATGTTTGAGGGGGGCAAACGCGCATACAACTTACCCCTAAAACCCCAAAGCGCTCAGCCAGACTCCAACCACAGAGAAAGTCAATCTCAAACTTGTGGTTCAGAACCACGATGGCATTTTCCTTCCCGTATTTGGGGTAGGCCCGGGGGTCTGTGTGGATGACGCACTCCGTGCCGGACCACCACTCCAGCAGCATCACCAGCTCTGGAACAAACCACAACAGACAGACGTTTACTCACGCGTCCTTCATGGCCCAGCTCCGCTGTGCTGTGGGGCTGGGGCAGAGACCGGAGACTAGGGCTCAAATTCCGGATCATCCCAGTCCAGACCCCATCCTTGAATGGTTTGGGAAGGAGAAGGACAAATAAGAGGACTCCACAACAGTGTCCAGGGAAGGAGAGGAAGCTTTGAGAAGGCAAATGACCTGCATTCCTTGATTAAGTATCCTGGAGAAAAGTAAGTCAGAAAGCTTGAATCCGTCAGGAATTCCTGCGCCGTGTGTGCAGAGCTCTGAAAGGCAGTGTGAGATGATGCACAGAACACTTGAGATTCTGAGGAATGACTTATTGGGATATTTATCAACTCCATCAAAGCACACAAACCCCGTTTTCTTGTCCCATGTGTGACACTTGAGTGCACCAGGAATCACAAAGAGCCTGGTGTGAAGGAGCAGAAATACCATCACCCGAAGGGCATTACACCAGAGGCCTGAATGAAACTACTAACACATTCTTTGTAGGAGCTTATGAAAATAGAAAAAGTCCTTTTTTCAGGCAAAAATGACCCATTTGACTTTATCCTTCGGTGATACCTTTAATCCAGGTGACCAGTTTCCAACTGGACAGCTCAGGAGAAACCTATGTGGTGGAAATTGTCCAGAGAAACCATTGTGTGTTGGTGATTGAAACTGTAAGCTCTCTAGCAGCCTTGCCATGAAATCTGAAAGCTGTAGGTGGCCTGCAGGTGGGTGAATGGGAGTGTGACATCCCTTCTGTTCATCACCAGTTAGTGGGGGACACATTCTGCAGGGTCCCAGTCACTCACTCATCACCCACCCACTATATACACACACACAAGCAGGTGTGGTCTTGATGCCAGCCAAGCCTCATGTTTTAGAGGCCCAAGTGGCTGCCCCTGGGGACCTTTCTCCTTGGGGCTGGAGACTGATGTTTGGAACTTCGGCACCAGAATTCTCTAGAAGACATTACAGTTTAGTTTCCAAGCAGTGGCACTGTGGGATGTTGGACAAGTGAACATCACAGGGTCTTAGTGTCCTAATCTTTAGGATGGGGTGCTTCACAGGGTTTTGGGAGAACTGAAGTGTCTAACACACAGTAGGCACATACTACATGCATAGTATATAGTAAGTTCCTGGTGAATCCAGGACTTCAGTGTCCAGTGATATTACAAACGAAGCAAACACTCCCCTTACTTGATGATGAAAATGTCTCCTATTCGTAGGAGTTGAGTATATGCCACACCCCCAGTTAGTTATCCCACTGGTGGTGACATTGGCACAACCAAGAAGTGGCAAGTTGGGGAACAAAGACAAGGGTTCAGGGAGAGTATGAGGGGCTGGAGCGCAGCCATGTGTCCCCACCGGCTAGGACAAAGGGATAGTTCATTACCACGGGGTAGAAAGTAGCTTCTATTGCTGCACTGATTTCTTCCAAGCAATGTGGGGGAGTGGGTGGCATGGCCCTTCTATCCCGGGATGGCTGAGGTGTGGGTAACTGCAAGGGAGTCAGCCACACCCCGCCATCATTTGGCAAATACCTCCTGAATGCCTCTGTGCCCTTCTGCTCTCCCAAGGCCAGGCTGTGCCTCCAGGTCCCACCTGCCTGGCACCCTTCAGACGCTGATCCCAGCTGGCAGTGATCTCCCCAGTTACAGAGCATGAGCCCCATGAGGCAAGGCTGCTCAAGTCCCGTAACCCTAGCCTGGCCTCCAGATCCCAGCACAGAGCTGCACATTTATGTTTTCAACATGCATGGTGGTGACCTGTTGTGTGCAAGCTCAGTGTGAGGTACTGGAGATGTGACTCCACACACATGGGTCAGACGTGCGCCCCCCCCCAACCCCAGCCACCACACGGAGCCAAGACAGTCATGCTCACAGGGCGGCGCCAGAGGAAGGAAAGGTATGTTTATGCTGGGTGTTGCTGAATATTGTGCTGATGGATTTAGGATCACACACACCCAAGCTCCGATCCTGGTGGTGCCACCACTGGTCATGAGACTTAGCATAGTTCTCAATGTCCCTTAAGCCTGTGTCCTTGTTTGTAAAATAGGGATAAGAAAGGCTTTTAGAGGCACTGTGTGTATTAAATCATAATAGTAGTCAAGGCAACTAGGGTAATGTTGCACATAGTAGGTCTTCAGGAAGTAGCCAGTCTTTTCTTACCATTATATGCATGGTGATTTTGTAGCACATGAGGCTCTGTGACCACTGGAGGGGAGAGGGAAGGGATGCGGAAAGAAAGAGACAGAGACAGATGAGTGTCACAGCCACTTCTGGATTGGGGTAAGGAGTTATGACTTACGATTTCATAATAAAAGCAGTGAGAAGTCACTGGAGCATTTTTAAATAGGAACATAGCAGCATCAGATCTGCATTTTGAAAAGATCACCGTGGCTGAAGTAAGAAGTTTGGAAGAGTTGCAGAAGCAGGCAGCCCAGGTAGGAGGCGACTGCGGCAGCCCGGTGTGAGGGAAGGTGGCTGGACCAGGCAGAGGACAGTGGGGAAACAGGCCCTCAACAGGCTGTTAGCCATACAGCTGAATTTTCAATCCCACTGCTTAGGAGAGTTTTCCTTCCCTTTTCTCTTTCACCAAAGGCTTTCAGCTTTATTCTATTCAGAATAAAACAACTATAAAGTCACATTGTAAAAGAATTCAACCAATCCAGTAATATAGAGAGGAAAATGTGAAATTCCTCTGATGGCTTTGTAATGTGTCAGGAAGGCTGGGCTGGGCTCCATTCCCCAGAATCCCCTTTCTTGTTTGTTTCTAGTTGGTGGGGGGAGGGGGGGTACTAGATGCAATCATGTGTCATGATTTATTTAGCCATTCTGCCACTGATTGGCATTTTCCCCTTGTTTTTCACTGTTACAAATACTACAACACACGTCCTTAAAGATGCATGAAAATAAAAAAACATTTGTGAAAGTATTTCTCCAACATAGGTATATTGAAAGTGGAATTATGTATTGAAGAATATGCATATTTTAATATGTTATGCATATTTCCAAATTATTTTCCTTAAAGATCCTATCAATCTATGTTTGAATCAACAGTGTGGGAGAAGGTCTTCCCTCCTGCCGTCTGGACCAACACTTTGAAGGCTGGGACCAGGTATGTCCTTTCCCTGGAAGTCTGGGCAGAGTACTTCTCATCAGCTCCCTGCTGACCGCCTCCAGGTGGCACTAGTCTCATCTTTGACTCACCCCCATCCTTGCCCCAACATCCAACACAGGGCAAGGGCTCAAAAAGCTTATGCCTTTAGCTGAGTGGCTTGCTGGCTGATGTTTTCGTTGGGTGTTCCTTTACAAATAACTGCATGCAACATACAAATCTCTCCCCGAATGGAAGCTTTGTTTACCCTCCTGTGTGGCCCCTCAATGCCATAGTCCTGGGCCTGGCTCAGGCCATCTCTGACTGCCAGCCAGGCCACCTTTCATACTGACAAACATCTGCTGAATGGAGCTGCTCCCACCCAAGGTGAGGCATCTGCCATTCATGTACCACCTCAAATCAATGTCAGGACTATACAACTGCCCAGGGCTCAGGGCCTGCAAGCTCTCAGCCCTCCTGCTCTGGGCTCTCCAAATGAACATGTTTCAGCCTGTCCGGCCCACGGTAACCATCTGCCCTGGGGGGTGGCAGATCTCCGAATTGCTCTAACCCTCTCCCTCTATGGAATGGCAGTATCTTTTCCTTTTAAAGGACACATTCTTTGGAGCCTATAATTTAGCTTGGAAAGTTGCCACATCCTGACGGGGGGTACTATGGGCAGGCGAGTGGGGCCAAGGAGGCCCAGGAGAAAGCAGAGTCCTTCTGTTATTTAGGGGCGAAAATCACTTGTCAAGAGCTTCAGATTTCAGTCCGATCAGCTAGCGGTTACTAGGCCAGGAGTCACC
Source organism: Manis javanica (assembly GCF_040802235.1). NCBI lineage: Eukaryota > Metazoa > Chordata > Mammalia > Pholidota > Manidae > Manis > Manis javanica. The sequence goes on from NC_133168.1 coordinate 74,444,007, forward strand.
CCGCAAATGCTACCAGCAAAGATAAAAGTCTTTGCCCCAAAGCATTTACCTTCTTGTTTGTGTACCAGGCTAACCCACATTAAGCAACTAGAAAAAAGCAATTGAAGCTTTTACCCAATAAGAACTGGGACCACTAGTTGGGCAGCTAATTGAAAAAAGTACAGCCAGGAATTAAAACAACATATCAAATCAAAATTGAAGCAGAAGAAGGGGGAGGGGGCAGGGGCTCCTTCTGACACCCGGAGGGCCCTGAGGCTTCTATGACCTGTCCTGCGAGGGGCTTAGCAGTGAGGCCGGGAGGGAAGGAACTGGGCAGGTGAACCCGGCGATTCGCCAGCTCCTGGGCATCCTGCAGGATGGGGAAGACCGCCGTAACCCGCGGTAGCGTCCCGGCCTCCTGGATGAGCAAGCGCGTGTCCGGCTATGGACCTGTCCGTTCAGTGCGCCCCGACGCGGCCTGAGCTCGGGCGCAGCACAGGCTGTAGGCAGGCGCCGGAACACAGGACTGCTGAGGCCTGCCCGGCGAGGCCACTGGGAAGGCGCCTGGCCCCTGACATCTCCAAGGTCAGGCCCCCTGGGGATGTAGATGTTCTGCTGACTCACGCTCTGGCTTCCCAGGCCTGGTCCTGCTGTGCAGCGACTGTTCAGGGAGCCGACGAGATTGCCACCCTGAGGCTGAGTCATCCACGGGGCCTGGTGGCCCTGCTGCCCACGAAACAGACAAGGCCAGGGGAGGAACCACAGAAAGCCCCCGAGTGTGGAGAAGCCCTCACCCCTCAGCGTTGCCCTGGGAGCTCCTCACTAACGGAGCGATCGGGTGGCCCTGCACCTTCCTTCTTGCTCAGTCCTTTAAGACAGGCAGCAGCCACGAAAGCCCCCCACTAACAGCATGGGATCCCCTGGGCCCCGCCTCCGCCCAGGAGCCTGCGGTGGGGCGGAGTTGGGGCTCCAGTGGGCCTGTGCCCCTGGAGGCCTCTCCCAGGAAGTGGGTGGTCACTGGGTCCCCACGGGATGGAAGATGGCTGCGGGGTCACACACAGGTCACAGCTGCCCCCCAGCTTCCTTAGACCCGGGCTGCCTCCCTCCTGCTCTTCCCAAGCCTGCTGTTGAGTAAGTCTTGTTGTTCCCTTAGCGCCAGACTCTACTGGTGGTGATGAAAGAACTTTGTTTCCTGACCAGCAAGGGGCCTGGGGGGCGGGGGTGTCATCCTTCCCTCTTCTTCCAGTCTCTCAGGAAATTGCCCCCATCCGCAACCAAGAGCCCTGGGCTTCTTTCCTTGCAATTACCCCTTACAGGGACTCACCACAGTCTCCTCTGGTCTCTGCAGCAGCTGAGATGCTGTGCGGACAGTGCAGGCCCTGTGACCCCAGGGACTGCTGCTGGCATGGCTCCGGCCCAGTCAAGAGCCCCATGTGGACCCTGAGCCCCTCAGCTTCCTTACCATGCTGGCCGGATGGTGGGACACACACCAGGCTAAGTGGGCACAGGGACTTCAAGACACGTTTTATTTGGGTTCTGTCTTCAGCTCCCTTCTGGCATCTGTCTCCGGCCTCCTGAGCACTCCCAGACCATTAATCCATCTGGGGCTGAAACCTTGTTTCATGTGTGTGCCACCCTCATCCTCAGACCATTTTATTCTGACATCAGAATAAATCTAAATGGAAGCATCAGGATTTGTTCAGAGCAGAAGATGGCACAGATCATAGGACACAGGAGGAAAGGGGCCCCACACCAGTTTCAGAGGACAGGCAGGAAACATGCAGGGCCTCCTCACCTCCTCCCAAAAACCAGCACCTCCTGTCCTCCCCTCATCCCCTCCCCGCGACTCTGATGTGAACTGACGCCTAATTCATCATGTTCCCTCGGCCACTGCAGCCTCAACCTGCATGTAAATTCCAGGGCCTCACGGGAGGTGTAGACTGGGACAGTGGGCCCTTGGTGGCTGTCAGAAACTTGTAACAGACAATATCTGTAGCCAAGGTTTCTCCAGTATAATATAGTGATTTTGAAAAACTTTGTCCTGTTTTAACATTTCCAGTTAGCTAAATGCTGCGATCTTCATTTTTATTGCAGCTGCTGCCTGAGGGCAGGTGGCCAGAGGTAGCCAGCAGCTTTTTCCCAACAGCTCAGCCACCTCGGATTCTGCTCTCTGTGGCCACACCTGCTGCGGCCAGTTGCTGCCGCCTGTCTTGCCAATCACCTGGGGGGTGATTCCCAGTTACTGGAGATAATATGCCCCAGGGAGTGTGAGTGTGTGTGGGGGGGGGGCACTAGAAATAACCTTCACTCCAAATCCCAATCTGCTGCCAATGACTCAGGGCCAGTGGAAGGACCAAAGCAGAAGGTCACACAGTCTGAAATACGGATTCAGTGTTGGCATATTGGCCACCGTGTGGTTCAGCTTAGTCACAGATGGAAAAAGGAAGAGGTTGGACAAAAGGACATGTGGGAGGAGGGAGAAAGGCACCAACTGCCTATTTGTAAAGAAGGAGAAGAGGCAGAGAATGGCAACCACCACCTTTTCTGAGTCAGCTTACAACAACCTGCAAGAGCCACGCTGTCTGGCCCCTTTTACGGACAAGGACCGGGAAACACAGAGGAAGGAGCCGGCTGCACCCCTGCGGCGAGGAAGCGGGTGTGCTGGGGCTGAACCAAGACAGGGGACGTGAGAGCCCACGAGGACTCCCCAAGGCTGCAAAGGCACTAAAGCCGTGGAGGCACGGCAGGTGGGGAGGAGAGGAACTGCAGGGGGAAGGATCCCACCTTTGACCTCGGGCAGATGGTGTCTAATCTGAGACCAGCTGCCTTAAGATAAAGGTCCCCAACTCAAAGGCTGGTTGTGAAGGTAAATATGCTGAGCATGTAAAGCATTTAACACATGTCTGGTGTGGAACAGTGTTTTTCTTCTGCATTACTAATGATAACACAGCAGTGACAACCCAAGAAATAATTAAGGGACAGAAAGAAATGAGCAACCTTCACCTACCCCACGGAGTGTTCACTTCTGGGCAGGTCCTCATTTGTCACCCTCAAACCCCCCCCCCACCCCGTGTGCTTAGTCCTGGCTTCTCTCCAGATATAGTTGATGTTAAGCAGCTGCAAGGGCTGCTTCCATTGTGGCCTGCATCCCAGGAATCCACGTGCTCGCTGGGAAACCCCCGCGAGACCTCAGGCCTACAGCCAAGAGCTTTTGCTGGTCCAGGCAGATGGGGCTTTAAGGCCCCTCCTTACCGCCAAGCCTTCCGCCGGAGTTCCTGCTCTCTCACAGGAGGGCCACCTCCTCTCCTCCCTCAGCACATTTGGGTAGAAGGGCAGAGAATTCTAACAGGGGAGACAAAATTCCTGCAGAAGAGACCGCAGAATCCAGATTGTCACAGTTCATTGTTTAAAAACATCGACAGCCAGAATCCCCCACATCTGGAGATATGGGAGAGATGTGGCAAAGGAGAATGGTATTTTTTAAATTAACTTTATCTAATTTTAATAACTGTATAATTACATATACTATGATGTATAATCTCTAAGCTAAATATATATAATTATTTATTTATAATAGTTCTTCATAATTTAACTTTTAACTGATAATAATTTAGGTTGAAAAGTGAACCTCTCATTCACAAAGTCCTCCAAAATGCAAAAATGCTGCTCTAAAGTTTCAAGTAAGTGAGGTGATGTTTCTCCCTTGGCCCTGAATGCAGAGGAGCAGGCCTCCCCCCTGTCTGCTTGCACTGAGGCTGGGAAACAATGGCAGCTCGTGCCTTGACCTGGGCTACACCCTTCACCTGGAGCTCATTCGTCAAGTTAATGCACCCAACTGGCCCTCTCTGGGCCTCCTGCACAAACTGGAGTAAATATGACAATGAACAATCACTGGGACAGAGTGATCAGAAAGCCTTGTCCCGGCTCTGGCCCCCCCGCGGGCCGTGCCGCAGGCCTGGGACAGAGTCTGAGATTTCTGACCCAAGACCAGCTTTGTATGGGTCCCCATCCACCTCTCTTCCAGGATCTACTGTGGAGCAGCCCCTCCTCTCTGCTCAGAGCCTTCCTGAACCAGCTCCAAACTTGGCTGAGTTGGGTTCCCCCAGCCAGCCATGCCCCACAGACCATGTTTACCACTTCTTCTCTTTCCCCCACTTCTGAATTCCCTGCCCCACCTTACCTATCCTTCCAGGCTCAATTCATGCCCAGATTTCCACAAAAACTCGGATGTGAGGCCACATACACAGGTCCTCCCAACTTCCTGATGCTAAGTGTGATCCGCTGACGAGAGCACTTGCTTGTATTTCATTCTGAACGATTTCTAGTCAACCCACCAGCCTCTCTGCCACGGTGGCTCTCTCTGTGAGCCCGACTGGGGGCCCAGCATTGTAACATTTCAGTCCCCATGGGTCCCACAGTCACCCAAGCATTGTCCACTGTCACACCCAGGTTGCTGAGGCACAAAGCCTGTCAACAGACCCACGGTGTATATGCATTATTGCCACTTGATGGGGCTGGCTCGGAAAACAATGCCTGAAGAGGCTCCTCAGCCTGGGCAGGAGTGGAGAAAGTCCGGAAGCCCTGCTTGTGTGCTGGGAGCCGCCAGCACCTCCAGCCCACGCCTCTCGCCAGCATGGCGCCCTGTCCCTCTGGGAACCTCCTCGGGGGCCTGTTCCTACACAGGCTTTGCTCTTGGCAGGGGATGGAGGGGATGGACTTGAGCTCAAGTCCTAGCTAGGCAACGCTGCTACATTGTCCCCTCCCTCCTGAAGCCTTGAGGTGGCAGGTGGGGCGCTGAGGGGCCTGGAAGGCACCTGTCTGAAAGGGGGCTGCTCCCTCCCCGCTGCACATCCTGGCAAGCAGGGAAGGGACTGGGTGACTGAGTCTGAGGCAGCGGTGGACTCCCAGTAGGCAGTGTAAGTGCTGCAAGCTTTGAGGGTGTGAACATAGCAAAACGGTAGGAGCAGAAATGCAGTTTTACAGCAAGAGGAGTCCACTCTGCTTCCCATTACTGGGTCAGGCTTTCAGAAAGGCAAATGTCAGGAAATATGACTGCCTTGACTGATGAATAAAAGCTGGGGGAGCCCTGTGCTTCCTGCCTCAATCAAAACCTTCAGGTGGGGGAGGGAGAGGAAGGCTCTGGAACCCAGCCCCCAGCCCACCACTCTGCTCCTGACATTTGGCTTCTCGAAACTCCCTTCAGGTCCCACCACCGCGGGGAGCCAGAGGAGACATCCACCTTCCCTGGCCTGGAAGCAGGAAGCGAGAGCTCAGGATTAGCAGGTGTGGATAAAATGAAAGGCCCCATGGCCAGGATTCTCACCTGGCCCTGGCTGGCTAGCTCACTACACACGTGTGGGCAATGCGTTGCTCTCGACTCTACATAAAGAGCTCCGCCCAGTGGTATGCGTGTGACACAGTAGCATGGTTGCAAGGCTGCAGGGGAGCAGAGCAGAGGTTGGAGTGGTGGCAGCACTGAGGACAGAGGACATGGCTGTGTGGGATAACTGTGCAGGCAGAGAGGCCCAGACGATGGCTGTGTGGGCAGAGGGACGCAGAGGTAGAGACCGGCTTGCTGCATGCAGACTTGCTCTGAGTGAGTGGGGTTTCAGTAATTGACCTGCCACCATGGGAATAAAGTTGGGTGTAACCCTTTCACCCCAAGACGTTTTACTGTCATTTCCTTTGGTCACATTGAATCCATAGCAAACTTGCCAGGGGGCTGAAACCCATTGGCAAGACAGCAAGCTCCGTGAGCACCCAGATTCTGTTCTTTAAAAATGACTCCCATTGTGTTTCTTGCAGGGAGGCCCACCGCCTGCAGTGAGGCAGTATGGCACCACCCTGGAACGCCCTCTGGCCCAGCTGAACCTGATCCAGGCAGGTGGGTCTAACTTCTGGTTTCCTGTCCAGGGAGGGAGGGAGGAGCCGGTGAAACTCAGCCCAAGCAGCACTCTCTGCCACAGTGTGGGGCCTCCACGGGACCAAGGTATGGGGTGAAGAAGGGATGGCTCTGTTCTGAGTTAAGAAAGACTTAAAAGACGTAACAACCTAATGCGGTGTATGGACCCCGTTTAAGTCCTGATTGAAACACTCCAAATGTTTAAAAAGAAAAGCATACAAATAACTGGAGAAATCTCAGTCTAGGTGCTATGATGTGATACCAAGAAAATATGCATTTTGATAGTTGTGATAACAATGTTGTGGTTCTGTTTTTAAGATGCCCTTATTCTTTAGAAAACATGCCTTGTCATAATTCGGGGTGGTATTTCACAACATACTATGTCTGGGATTCACTTTATGAATTTTCATCAATCAATCAATTAATGATAATTTAATAATGTGAAGACCAGCATTCAGGGCAAAAGTGTGCTGGTCAGCAACACGTGCATTTACTTCACCTTGTTTATAGGTTATTAACTGCATTCTAGTTTTTATACCTCAGTTTCGTGAGATTGCTCAAATGAGGTCAAATGAGTCTGGCTGAAATAATAATAAATCAAGTGTCTTACCCTGAAAACAGAGCCTCAGACTCACTGACCAGGTCCTACTGCTTCTCCCACTCTCCTTCTTCCAGTGTTTTCTGCCACACACCTGAAACTGAAGTCAAATGGACATGCTGTTCCTGGAACTACCTGGAACTCTCTGACCTACCCTGAGCCTTGGCCTCTTGCCCAAACTGTCCTCTTGGCCCAAAGGCGCGTCTTTTCCATAGCCTGTCACACCTCACCTGTCTTCTAAGTCAGCTCACAGGAGGCCTGCCCTGGGGGACTTTTCTTGTCCCCCCCATCCCCACCCCCACTAGGAGTGAATTGTCTCTCTTCTGAATCCCTACGAGGGACACCATACTGACAGTCCTTTGAAGTCAGACAGAAGTCCTGTCCACTGATCACTAGCTTTACGACATCGGCATGTTTTAACCTCTCTGGCTTTGGGTTTTCTCTATGAGACAGGACCAACATATCCATCACAGACTTGCTACAAATGTTGGTAAGGCTCATATTTGTAACAGGAACTGCAGGGAGCAGTGGTGACGGCGAGCATCTTCCTCCCTGGACTCTGTCCTTGTATCCCAGGGAGAGAGATGCTGGGCTTGGCTTGGTTTCTCTCCCACCACTGAGTGCATGTCCCTTGGGGTGGGGGGGCGGATGGTTTGGTCTTGTCAATTTGCTGCTGGCTGCCTACAGCACACACAGTAGGGTTTGCATGGATACCAGCAAATATTTGTCATTCAGCAACCAGGGTGATGGTGTGAGTTTGAGCCAAGAGAAAATTCACAAAAATAAGATGATGTCAAAAATCACTTAAGGATGGTAGAGTCCTCAAGCCCATTTAGTTTTTTTTTAAAAGCAACATTAAGGAATTACTGATCTCTTTAGGAACATTTAAGACAGATTTTAAAATCCAGTTAAGGTCACTACTTACTCAGAACTTCCATCTGATGTCTTCTCCCACCTTCTCATCATCAGAATGCAATTAGGCTTATTTTCATAATTCTTATTTGTTACAGACAAATAACATGTAACTTTGAAAAGGAAAAAAAAATAAGATGCCAAAAATAAAGGACACAATTCCCAAAATAATTTTTAGGGCCAGAAATGTGAAGGAGAAACTATCCTGGAACTATTTTCTAAAAAACCCTACTCTTCCCATGAGACATTGCTTCCATCCCTCGGCCTAAAGGCCACAGGACAGTCTGCTTTGACTTTTCTAATAATACACAACCAACTCCTTCAGTGGGGCAACTTTTAATCGTGGAGAACAATGTAGAAATAATTTATTCTCTCATAATTGCAATCAGCAGGATCACAGGATAGTTCCGCGTCTATCTTAACATCAGTGTTTCAAGTGAAACTTCTTACAAGGTAATCGTCTGTCCGTACTAAGGTTGCCGGGTAGAATACAAAGCGCCCAGTGAAATTTGAACCTCAGATTCAGTGTGAATTATTTTTGAGCATAAGTAAGTCTCATGCAACAGTAAAGGCAAGAAATACTAAAGTACAGGCATGCCAATATCTGGGACATGCTTACACTAAAAAATTATTTGTTATTTATCTGAAATTCAAATTTCACTGGGCATCCTGAGTTTTTCTTGGCTAACTCTGGCAGCCTGAGTCCTTATCCAGCCGTGGCCATGGCGACAAGCTCGGCTGTGGCCCCAGGCAGGCAGCTCTGGACCAGCCGGAGACGCACGGTGAGGGCTGAGCAGCCACGGACAGTGCCGTGGTCCCATGAACCTCACCTAGTGTACCCTGATAGTCACCTGGCCTATGAGGAGGCGAGGTGGACATTAATTCCCCACTTTACAGATGACAAAATGGAAGTACATGGCTCCCAAGGTCATGCAGATTCCCGCGAGCCGGATTACTCTACTCAGATGCTGCCCCTTGAACTTGCCAACACACGTTCCCTAGCATCTCGGCAATTGTTAAACAGTAAACCAGCACTTCATTTATATCTTCATCTTTCAAAGGTCCCTGAAATTCTGTTTCTTGGGGGTTTGTCTGAGTTTCATCTATTTAAGCTGTGAAACCAGTGAGTGGACCCAACCACCGGTCAGTAACCCTAACTGCCTGGCAGCCCTGGGGATCCCCAGGCCCTGGACTAAGAGGCACTGCCCCCTGTGAGCTGCCCTGGGCAAGCCCTACAGGCCCTTGCGGGGAAGGCTAACTAATGCGGGCCAAGCCCTAGGCTGCCACCAGGCCCCAGTGGCCAGAGGGCATGCCAAGCATGAGGGTGAGGTAACCCAGCCCAGCCTGCAGTGCGGGGTAGCCACCGACCGAGGCAAGAAGGGAGAACCAGTATTTCCCGAGCACACAATGTGTGCAGGTGGTGAGCTAGGCTTGTCACGTATGGCGGCCCATGTCTGCAGCCCCACAGGCACCTGCTCCAAGCAGGTGCAGAGACGGAGGCGCACAAGGTTTTAGTGACTTGCCCGGAGTTCGGTTTGTGCACTTCCAGTCCCAGGCCCTGGGCATTCAGGGGCACAGCCTCGAGCTCCCTCTGTCTACTTTCTTCTGCCTTTCTGTCTCCATCACCTCCCCAAACTCCTGCCCTCCCAACCCCCTCTCACTGGCCCCATAGGAGGCCCAACAGGCACCTGGGTGCAGGTCCTTTGAGTGTTTGCACCCATGTATTGCATCCTGCGCTCTATGCCTTTTATGCATATTCATTTTAACTTGCTTGAAATTGGGTGCATCTTACCATCAGTGGTATGCCTTAGCCTGAGGGTGGCATTTCATTTCCCTTCTTAGAGATGTATGATATAAAATAATGAGGTACCTTATAATCAGTAACATCTTAGACTCAAAGACAAAATATCATTAATAAAGACTTTATCAGACATGGATTATATGCATCTACATCATCCCAGTGGGTAAAGATGTAGCTGCTGAAGAGAATTACAGTTAATGTGGACAAAATGAAACCCTAAGGAAGTTACTGTTGCCTCCGTAAGCTGAGCTCTGGAGTCAGCACAGCCTGGGTGCGATCATTGCCCCCACCTTCCCTAGGGGACTGGCCTCGGACAAGTGCTTTGTTTTTCTTCAATCTCGAAGATAGAAATGGTGTTTCAGCTCTTCATTCACACTCCCCACCCCTGTGTCCAGAGCCGTACAGGGCACAGGGTGGGATGCTGCTCCCCTTCCTGGGTTCTAGATGGCTGTCCTGTTTTGCACGCTCTGTCCCACATTTCCAATATGTCTTTCTCCTTTCTTCTTGCCTTCTTCAAGATTATTGGAAGTCTTCCTTTAGATTTTGCCTGGCATGTCCTTACTATTTTGACAGCTCTCTGACACTCTTAAGAAGATTTAAAAAATCTTTTGTATCCAATATTTTTAGTTGCTTGTGGAGAGTTGGGAAAAATAACCTAACCTGCCATATTATTGGAAATGGGTCAGTTCCTTTCAAGGTAGTTAACTTTTCTAAGTCTTAGTGTTCCCCTCTATAAAATGGGGTGAGCAATGCTGTAGTAGCACAACTGTGCTGTTTGGTATTGTGGCTGCTGGCCACAGGTGGCTACTGGACATGCAGAGTGGCCAGACTAAAGTGAGATATGCTTTCATGTAAAATACGCACTTAGTTTCAAAGACTTTGAAAAAAAATGTAAAATATATTTTTAAATGTCATTTTAAAGGACACTCTTAATATCATTAAATATTAATGATTTTTTTATAATGGTAACATTTTAAAAGAATTTGAGTGTATCATGTTAATCAGATATGGATTAAAATGAAATTCAGCCTGTTCTAAGTTTTTTAATGTGGTTATCAGAATATTAAAAATTATCTGTGTGTTTCTCATTATACTTCTAAGGGCATCACTGATCTAAAAGATAAGGTCACTGCTTCTTAGTTTGTCATAAAGACCCTTTCTGAGCTGTTCCTGTGCCCTTCATCAGCATCATTGTCAAACTTGGTCACCATGCCTTTGTGTATGCATGTCCCCCGCCAGACTGTGACGTGAGTTAAGAAACATCTTGTCCATCTTCGTGTTGTCAGACTTGGTGCCTGCTGTAGAGGAGAAGCTACAAACATTTGAGCCCTGAATGACTAACATACTTTCGATGGATGACCTGCTGTGCTTCCCACTCAGATGGGAGCACCTATCCTCTCTCCTGGCTTCTTCTGCTGAATGCCCGTCCTCCCGGCACCCCCCTCACTTGCCCCGGGAGAGGTGGGTAATACACATGACTGGCCGGTTTCGGAGGGGTAAAGCGGCCTTCTTGCCCTGGTTCTGCCCCTCCTCCTTGAGTGAGCGCTCTCTGCTTCTCAGGGCCGTAGGAGGCTGCCTGGAGCCGGCGCTGTCTGCGCTGGTCAGGTAGGTCTGCCTGATTCTGGCATTTGGTCAGCAGGCCCATTTGGTCCTCACCAAAAGCTAGACCTTCTAAGACAGGTGCTATGAGAGAGAAAGGAAATGTGGCTGCCATTGCCATGCCTTTGCTTAAGCTCTCAAATTGTTTAGAAAATAACTGAGAAAGGTAGTATTACAGGTGGCCTTTTGGGAGATCTTAACATTCTCTATGTCCAAAATTACATGTATTATTTTCTCCAAAAGAATATAATACAACTTACTTGAACCACACTGAAAACATTACTCAGAATTTGAAGCAAACTTCCCATTTAACTCAAAATCAAATGGAAGGGCAACAAGACAAGAGACTGGCTACTATTTTCAGGGTAAAAGCCTAGCTTTCTCTACCCCATGGCAGCCTTCTCCAGTGACAGGAGAAAAGCAGTTACTCAGAAAAGACAAGCCCTGGAGGATGACAGCTGGACTGGAACACAAACTGCAAACACTTTTTAAACATCCATTGTGTGGCATGTCCTGCAACGAATAGACAGTCATTCCAAGGGTTAAAGCAGCCTGGAAATACAGGGAGTTCACGATCATTAGAATTAGCAGCTTGTATATGCAGCCGATCATCTTGAAAAGGCCAAAGTGGCTTCCACTGAATGGAACAGTCCACAAGCAGGTTCAGGGTGTTCGCGGTAAAAGCACACTCAGTAGAACTTCATGAAGCAGCCAAAGGCAGAGGAGACAAGAAACGGTGACGTGTCTGATGCCTCAGGCTGGGCCGCACCTCGGCTATCACTCCTCTGGAGAGGAGAGAATGCTGGGAGAGCCACCCTCCAGCTCCTGGAGCCAAACTTCATGTGCGCAGAAACCTTATGCACAGGGAGGCTTATTCAGCACATTTTACTCCTTCCTCTCTTCTCTTTGGTGGTGGCAGTGGCCAGTACGCAGGTCACTTATTGGCAGATGGTGTTAAGGCAAGACTTGAAGGTGACAGTTCTCAAGGCCTTTATATTACATTATATATTATCTTTATTATTATTTTTATATTATCTTTATTATATATTCTACATTGTTAATAGTATTAATATTATATATTATCTTAATTACTATATATTATCTTTGTATTATATAAATATTGCAATCATATTGTCCCTGAGCATTCTGGTCCCATTAAAGCTGTGCCCACTGTTTGGGGCAGCAAGCTGGGCACCTCTCTCTCACACAGGCTTCCTGAGTCATAAGCTGCTGTGTGTCCAGATATTCATGTGCCCTTGAAAGTGTCAGAATTTTAGAACTAAGCTTAATGGACCTTAACGATACCACAGCCCAGAATGGAAAGATGATCCTGTCCTCTTTCTCACATGTCTGGCTTCACCACCTCAGAACACTCTTTCTAGGCGACTAAGGAATGAGGTAGGGGAAGGATGGTGAGTTAAATTTTGGACACTGAGTGCTGAACTTTCACCAATATTTAAAACAACATTAAGAAATATTCAGAAGTTAGTGAGTCTGGGAGGCTGGAGGGAAATCATTAAGAGAGAGTCCTGCAAGCTAAGAGAACATTTAAAAAGAAAGGAGAGGTCAGTTCCAAATGCAACAGAGAAATCACATCAAATAACACCTGGGGTGATTGGCTCAGGGGTGACTCACTCAGGGAGGATCCAGCCTTGGATTCAGGGGGACCCGAGGGCTCCAAACAGGTCTTGAGCAACAGAGTTAGTGTGAAGACTAGAGTTAAAGGTCAGAGTTTGATTTAGTGTGTTAAACCCTGGCTGGGAGAGGTACATCAGGGTGAACCCACCGATCAAGCATTCAAGGTGTCCAGCATGGGCAGACTTCACCTGCACCCACAAAAACCCCTTCCCCAAGCTGTTTCATGGAACCCAGTCCAGGAACACACTATTAGGTGACATTATGAAGTGTCACATGGGAAAAAATGAGACAAAATGACATCTTCACCAGCAGACTTCTCAGAACACACTTAATGTGCTAATGAGACCTCAGAGAGAGGTCTGCCCCCTAACTCCTGACCTTATGCTGCAGGGATGGTGCGGAACTAACGTCCCAGGCAACAGTGAGCGGCTCCTGATGAAGCAGGTCCATGTGCTCATCTTGCTTTCTTAACACTGCATTCCAGGTGATCTGGGTAAAGTCTCTCCAGGTCGGAACCTAGTCAGCCCCATCCTGGAGAACCTTCCACAGCAATAGCACCTGGTCCAACTCCCAAAGCACCTAAGGGCTGAGCTGTGCACCCAGCCCCAGGCAGCCCTGCTCCTGTCTCCCATTATTTGAGGTGCCCAAGCCAGATCTGAAGTCTGCTGCTCTTAACCCAGAGTGGTAGCCTTGCAGAAGCTTCTGGAAGGACAGGGATGGGTGGAGGGGAGGGGGGGACCTGATGACCCAGCCCCTCCTATCAGTGAGGGTTAAGTGCCTGTGGGCATTCAAGTTACCTGAGTTATACAGGAAATGTCACAATCAATAGTCACTGTTCATTGACTGAAATACCATCTTGGCCTAACTGTCAACAGCACGAATAACTATACGTAGAGTTTACCCAAACTTTTCCGGCTGGCAACTGTTGGTTCTATTGAATATTCTTTCCTTCCGGGGGCAGCATATTTCACTTCTGCTTTACCTCCCCTTCCCCATTGCCCATCTTCCTTTTCCCGGTGTTTTGTATCTGACCCCTTTCTCTCACTTCTTTCCTGAGACCTAGAATACATTTCCCTTGTACTTACTGATCTGCTTAAGGAAGAGTTTTGTGTTTCTTAGTCTTAATTTTAAGTGTAGGTAAGTAGAATGATTTAATATCCTTTCCAAAATAACATAAAAACCTATAAACTACACGGCTCCCCTTGCACCTCAGTGTGGCCTCCAAACACCTTCCCTCTGTGGCTGTGGTTCTCGGCTGGGAGTGGGTTTGTGCCTCCCCCACCCCAGGACACTGGCTGTGTCTGGACATGTTTTTGGCTGTCCCAAGCCCCTGGCATCAGGGGGCTGGCTGGGGGTGTGGCTAAACATTTTAGGGTGCACTGAATAGCCCCCACAACAACCCACTCCAAAGACCTACCCAGCCCCAAAGATCAAGAGTGCTGAGGGTGAGAAACCTGCTCGGTGGCCACCAGCAGTGGAAAGAGAAACCAGGTTGCCGCGCAGTTGTAGGGGCAGCTTTAGATGCACAATTGCTCAGTGAGGGCACAGTCCTGGCTGCATCACTTCGTGGCTGGGAGACCTTGGACAAGTCATTTGACCTTACTGTGCCTTGGTTTCCTCATCTGTAATGGTTGTTCTGAAGTTTAAATAAGCTGACATCTGTAAAAGACTTGGGAGAGTGCCTGGAACATTTTATGCCTTATTGCCTTTTTCTCCTTTACTTTGGCAGAGTGTGTGAATGTTCCAGGGGTACTGGCCTCAAGCTTATGTTTTCTAATGCATACGAGATTATGTAGTTTGTTAAGGGAAAAATACCTGGCTTGTATTATCTAAGATTCTATATTTTAAACTCTAGAAAATCCTTAAACCAACATACACCAGAATTACTGCTAATATTGACACATTCTCTGAAATCCTAAGATCTGTTTTTGAAATCCATGATGCAGTAGGCCTTTGGTGCAGATTATCTACATTCTAAACATTTTTCACTGGCCGAGTACAGCACATCTGGACATGGCCTGCCTAACAAGCAGCTTTCCAACAGATTCTAGTTTGGTGATTACAGCAGAATTACAAAATCATTAACTGGCTTCTTAGTCTCTTTGGCAAAAATAACACATTAGAACACTGTACATGAGACTTGTACAAACATATAAAAACATATAAACATGTAGAACATATATCAAAAACACCCAACTTCCTGTGGCACTGTGAACACATTCAGCAGGCATTTGCTGGCCATCTCCTCCATGTGCCTTCCTGTCCCGCTCGCCCCTCCTGTGGCTCCTTCACTGCTAAAGGCACAGGGCTAATGCAGCCAATGTTAGGGCCTCAACCACCTGTGGGCACCTTGGCTTGGTTCCAGCCACGGCTGGTGTGATGGCTAGTTTCACCCGTCCACTCAGGCAGGCTGTGGTACCCATTTATTTAACCAAACACTGATCTACTGAAGATTCTTTTTGTAGATATGGAAATGTACATATTTTATATATATATATATATATATATATATACATGCACAACTATATAAATAATTATATATATCATTTGTAACATATATATATTATATGTTTTGTATTTATACATATTTCCTTTTGAGAACCTGCTGACATAGCTGGACATACCAGCCCCCTGGTCGAAAACAGTGGCTGGCCAAGAGCAAAGGGATTATGGCCCCATTTGTCATTCGTCACCTCTGCTGGGGAAATAACCTAGGGTTGTGCCCTACTGTACTGTGTGAATTCTTGCATAAAGAATATAGGCTCCTTGGCCTCTGAGAACACCAGCTTCCCCTTAAAATCTCTCAGAGCCACAGACTCCTTTGAGCGCTGCTGCACTGACATGGGGACGGAGAAAAGCAAAGAGAAAGGTGCTAGAAAGTGTTTCTAGGGGCCTCAACTTTGAGTTGGGATAAATCAGGGCATAAAGGACAAGAAAGAAATATGGAACAAAGGAAAAAGGAAACAGTTAAGAAATTCTGTACTTGTACCTCTATTAGGTCCCTGAGAGGGAAATGTAAAATTGTGCATCACTTTTGTAATAAAAATCACAGTAGGATAATGATAATAATATTAGTATTAATATTTGTATATTTACTACTCACATAGAAGGCCATCAGTAAGTGTTATTAATACTTTAGATTAAGCTGCATGTGCCAAGCACTATAGGAAGGAATTTATGGGCCAGTAAATAATGGAGTAGACTGTCTGATTCAGAGAGTTTCATGTTAAGTAATATGCCATTCCATCCCGAAATAACTATAGCAAAATCCTAATTATTTGGGAAAGGCTGCATTCTCCTCCCCTCCTTCCACCTTTGCCCAGTGTCTTATCAGAGTTTGTTTGGATAAGTAGAGAAAAAAAGAGCATGTCTTTGATCCTATGTCACAGTACAACAAGATCTATCCAAATGCATAGACACAGAGTTCTTCCACCACCTTGTTTCAGAATAACAGGTCCCTGTCACAGTTGGGGTTACTGCTTTAACTGAAACAGCACATCTGAGCCTGGGGGCCTGGTACATGCAAGGCTGAGCCAGCCAGAAGACCCTTTCCATGTGCAGAAACAGGACAGCTGCAGCTTCCTGCAGAGACCTCTCCTGGCTCTCGAGCCACCTCCGAGATAATAGTTGAGCTGAGAAAGCCACCGTGTATTGAGTGGTACTACAAAGGTAATCTTCTCCCATTGATCAGCTCAGCTTCCTCTGCAATATTGATCTTCCAGGCCCTTCCTGGAGAAAATGAGCTGGCAGGGAAGCGGGGACTGGAGGCTTTTCAAGGGAGACTTAATTCTGCACCTGATCAGATAAGGCGAAGGTTAAGAAGTCATTAATGAAAAATGACATTTGTTCCTTGGGACCAGATTAATGAGCGCTACAGTTCCAAGAGAGATGCCAAAGTACCAAAAGAAGTGGAAATTACAGGAACTAATTTCATTTTTTTCAAGTCTTATTTTTATTCACAGAGCACGTTCTATTTAAAAATAGAAGAAAGTCATTTGTAACAATGAGGAAAGATGGTTTTCTGTATCTTTTCTTAGTCACTCTGATTTCCAACGCTGTCATCTAAATTTCTCTCCCATGAGCTCTACCTATGAGGTGCCAGGAACTCTGCAGTGGGTACCCAGGCTCCGTTATCTGCAGCAGAGTTTCTCATACTTTAATGGGCATTCCTGCCACCTAGCAATGATGTTACAATGCAGATTCTTAGGGCCGGGGTGTAGGGGGTTGAATCTGCACTTTAAACAACTCCCGGATGATGCTGAGGCTGACACAGGGGAGCAGGTAGATGAATTCCTGAGCTTCCTCTAGGGCCAGGCCTTGCTCTCACCTCTTGAAATATCTTAGCTCTGTTCAGTCTCTGAACAGTCCAAGAGGTAGGCCCAATATGAGAGGCAATCAGTTAGACTTTGGTCACTATTTACCCACAATTCTTTCCCTTATATGGCATTTCCAGGTCCACATGTCTTAGCTTGCCATTCCTCGTCTGAGCCTTTGAAGACTCAGCAGATGTTTCCTTCTCCAGGAGGCCTTTCTGGCCTAGCAAGCCTGGAAAAGTTAGTGTTCCTATATACGTACTCCTACATACTTGTTGTACTTGATGCATTGGTTATCCCACATTAAGTGTACCCCAACTTAATGGCTCAGAACAACAAGAAGCATTTATTATTTCTGACAGTTTCTGGGGCCATGAATTCGGGACTGACATGACTGAGCGGTTCTGGTTTGGGGTCTTTTGGGTGGTTGCAGTTAAGACGTCAGTTGGGGCTTGACTGGGGGCTGGAGGAGCTGCCTCCGGGGTGGCTCCTCCCAGGGCTGGCTGTTGGCTGCAGATCCCTTCCCCCCCCCACCTGGCCTCTCTGAGAGCAGCTGAGTGTTCTCCTGATGCGGTGGCTGGCTGATGCCAGAATGACAGAGGAGAGGGGTTAAGTGGAGTGGGCTGGGAGAGAGAGAGAGACAGAGGCTATACTTTTCTGACTTTGCCTTGAAAGTCCTATAGCATCATTCCTACTGCTCAGTTTACTAGAACAGAGCCCAGCCCACACTGGAGAGTTGGAGGACTTAGGTTCCACTTTTTTACAGGGAAGACTGTCAAAGACGTATTTTAAAGTTACTTGCAACAAACTGAATTTTCCAAAGATAGCCATAACAGTATCTCCTATTCCCCATGCTCTTCTGGAATGTAGCCATTCCACCATGAAGAGACAGAATCAAATTCCCTCCCCTTGAGTCTAAGAGGGCTACTAGCTTGCTTGTCACCAATAGTATGTACTGGTAGTATGTATGACATTCAAGGCTAGGTCGTAAAGGGTGGAGTACCGTTTGCCCTGTGAACTATCAGACCTAACCATCAGCTAAGAAATTCAGCTCAGCTGAAGTCCTAGTCAAGAACCAGCAGAAACAGCCGATTCAGAGAGTAAAAGGCACCTCTAGTTGATTCCGACCCCCAGGTCTGAAGTCTTTCCAGTAAGGAGACATCCCAAAGCAGCATCTAGCTATTACCACTGGGCTCTGTCCAGATTCATGACCCCCAGAATCCACAGGCATAATGGAATGGTCGTGTAAGCTACGAAGTGTTGGGGTAATTCACACACAGCATCAGTACCTGCAACATAACTGCATTATAATGGTCTATTTATGCTCCCCTTTCTCTCTCTCTTTTTCTCCCATTAGATTGTTAAATTGAAAAGTCTAGGGCACAGGACTGTGTGTATACTCCATATAAAGCCAGCACCCAGCATAGTGCTTACCATGCAATATACACTCAACAAATGTTTGTTAAATGATAATGCATGAATAAGTGGAATTTTGCTGGGGTAGTTCTTTTTGGCTGTAATTGACGAGACTTACTGATCTGAAGTCCTAGAGTGGAGTCACCACTTTTATCTAATCAGCTGGGGTGCCCATCTCCCTGCCCGCTGAGGAGATTTTGTTTCTTTTGGTTTCACCCTGCCCTTCTTTTGATCTTCTAAATTCACTCTGACAGCATTTATTCAGGAACTCTTTCTGCTGCTATGCAAAGACTTGCATACCATTAACATAAATGAACAATAACAATGAAAACAAAAGTGGTTGTGACCTCAAAGCCAAAAGATACGTATGTTTAATTTTGATTCTAGGTTGTTAAAAATTTGGAAAACAATTTCAGACTCTTGTGCCAACCTTAGCATCTCAACTCGAAACATACAGGGTGGAGGATGTGTTTTAAAAAATTGAAATGGTTCTCAGTTGCATTCAGAGGAGTTGCATGCATTTAATCTCCATGTTAATAAATGTACACAAAGGGGATTAATTGTGTACTTACTGACATTTTGTATCTCTTTCTATATAAATGTAGAATGTATTTTAAACATGTCTGAAATTTGAGAAAACAGCCTTTAAGTTGGGATGGATAGAAGTGTCAAGCGTTGCATTCTCAAAATGTCCTTCAGTTGATCCAGTGCCTTTATTTATCATTTTATTGATTTAATAATAACCAGTGCCTATAATATCCATATAACTAACTTTATAACTAGCTCCAGCCTTGAAGCTAAACACTTCAGTTACTACTTAATCCCCCAGCAAGTCTCCCTTTCCTTCTATATTTACTCTGCAGTCAAAGATAATTATCTAGAAACAGCACTCAGTTCTCATTATCTCATTATCTCATGATTAAGTTAAACTCTCCTAAATTTTACAAATGCTAATTAAATCTTAAAAAGCAAACAAAATGTCAATCAAAACTGATCTGCAGTTGTTTGTCACTAGCAGCTGCTTTAAAAAAAAAGTGTTCCTTTAAATTCAAAGAATTTATATAGTAGATAGATATACTCTGATGTAGTTGATAAAAGAGGCAGGAATCTTCCCACCAGAATTAAAGACATACTTGCAGTGAAGTAAAGGTTTGAATGACTTCATTCCTCCCCTACTCCCACACTGTACTCCTCTGAATGTAACTATTACAGAATCAGCTACAGAAATAATTTCAGTGGTACTTAAAACAAAACAAAACAAAACAGGATCACCTCCACACTGGAATATTATTAAATTTAAAAATATACCTGGCATGAACACCTACACAGGACTGTGAATTAAAAGCACTGGGGAGAAACCCAAGATGGCACTCGCCTCAACCTCCCACTGATGATACTGGAGCTTCACTGTCTGTCGGTGGACCCCGTATGTGGTCAGGAAAGTGTGAGAAGCACCGCAGCACTGAACCGCCCAGGGTCAGACAGACAATGATTCACTGGCATGACTGGCCCTAAAATGTACACCTTCCCCCCTCCCCACCCAGCCCGGTCCACTCTGCTCCCTCCAGGCAGCCCATCAACAGGCATGGGCATGTATGTCCCATTGACCTCCAGCTGCTCTCCAGGCTTGGCCAGAGAAACTGAGGCAGTGGGGCCCAGTGGACAGCAACCAAAAGAGGAAGCAAGCCAGTCCTATGCCTCCTGAACAAGGACAGTCTTTCACCATCGCCTCTCACCTCTGTTCCCTGATGCTGTGGTTAGAGCATCCTCTCCCTGCATCAACTCTGAGCAATAACTCAGGCACTATGGAGTTTGAATAAGAGGGACGATTTAAGGTCAAAAACCTGAAATAGCAACACTCCCCAGCCAGAGGGGGCAGAGGCTCTGAGGCACATCTCCTCAGACAATTAAAAATGTACTTGGACCATTTCTAGATGTCCCCAACTTACACGGAAGATCAACTAGATACATACCTGGTTATGGAAGCAAGAAGCAGTAGCACTTTCAGGAGGAAAAAAAAAGCATGAAACTTCCTATTGGCAGACGACAAAAAACGAAAACAGAGTTGATGGCAAATCAATTTTAAGAAATACGTTAGAAGAAAAAAGCCATTGTAAGAGCTGGAATCACAATAACAACAAATGTGCCCACATAAAACGTTTAGTCTGCTTTGGTCTCCTTTTCAAAGTTGTTTCTTCTGAAATGGGACATTAAAATAGTTCTTTGAGACCCCCCAGTTCTGGGACAAGATGGTGGACACACGCTTTCCTGTTGTGTGATTACAGGGCATCCTGCCAAGAAGGATCATAAGAAGACTGAAAGGGGGGGTGGGCATGGAGTGCCTCCAGAGCTGAGGAACACAGGCAGGTGGGTTCCCTGCTGCCACATACATTTTCCATATATCCCCACTGGGTGCCACCGTGCTGGCCACCTGGAAATGCCGATGCGGAGAAGGCAAGGAGAGTCCCGAGAAAAGCCTGCCCTCTCTAGCTGACCTCCAGAAAATGTGTGGACATTAGCTGGCCTCATGGGCATCATGGAGGCAACCGTGGCCTGGCCCTGATCCACATCAGCAAAGACCTGTGCCTAGCCATTTTCAGACTAGTGACGCATCCCTCCCAACTCCCCACCTGAGGGGTGTTACCTGGCAAGGCTGACGGGGGCTGGAACTTCCACCATCTTCTAGTGGTAGTGAGCCCGCCTGCCCCTAACGTAACAGGGCACCTCTCCCTGTTGCAGCCGGTGTGGTGTCAGTGGGGCCTGGGGGGGAGTCTGAGCTCGCACCTTTGCCCAGCAGTAATGAGGCACCCTCACCCCTCCAGAGTGCCAGTAGTGTTACAGAGGGGAATCTGGACCTCCCGCCTTCCCAAGCAGTAGCTGGATGGCATCCCTCCCGCACTAAGGCAGTGTCAGAGGGAAGCTTCTAAAACAGGTTTAAATAAGATGCACAGTCTCATAACATAATATTCAAGATGTCCAGGATGCATCTGAAAATCACTGTACCTACCAAGAAAGCCTCGACTCTAAGGAGGAAAGACAACTGACACGTGTCAACAGTGAGATGGCACAGGTGTCAGGATTATCTGACAAGAATTGAAGAATGGCTATCGTAAAAATACTTCAACAAGTAATTATGAACACACTTGAAGTAAATGAAAGGTAGAATGTTTCAGCACAAAAATAGAAGAACAACAACCAGATGGAAATTTCGGAACCAAAAAGCATCAATCGAAATAAGAAACTCAGTGGATGAACTCAACAGAATGAAAAGAAAGGAAAGAATCAGTGAATTCAAAGACAGAACAATAGAAATTCCAGTCTGACTAACAGAGAGAAAAAAGGTTGAAAAATAGTCCTGATTACTCAATGGAATATTCCAAGGAATTCCTGGGTCCTAGAAAGTATAAAACTATTTTCTAGACACAATTTCCAGTGCAGAGGTGAATTTAAGAGTCTTGTGTTTCCACAAAATCTTTGCAGGCTGAGCTGATCTCTCTTCTTCAAAGAAGTGGGGACAATCAATTAGTGATTCTAGAAATCCTCTGGAAGTACAGTTGCTAAAATGTGTTTTGCTGATTAAAAGTGGCAATGGGGAACAACCTAAGACAGGCACAGTCACAGGGGGGCCATCAGGTGAGAAATAGGGGATCAACAGAGGTGAGGCTTAGAACCTCACCCCCCCTGTTTTGAGAGAAATCTTCTGCATCTGTGGATGTTTTGTTGCCCTTGTCCAACTTGGATTAATACTTAGCCTACAGGCACACACCTGATCATCTACATTTGCTTTCTTACAACACTAAACTATGTTTTCTACCTTTATCTTGCATCTACCTACCACTTCATTTTATTTAAAAAAAAATAATAATAATAAGGGAGAAATGTGGGATTCACATATAAATCAAGTATAAAAATCAAACAAATAATCGTATCTGACTTGATTGTTTATAGTTCATGATGCGTGATCAAAACCGAAAGTTTCTGTGATGACTGCCCTTGCACTGTTCACCATGTAAGAACTTATTCACTATGTAAGAACTTGTTCACCATGTAAGAACTTGTTCACCATGTAAGAACTTGTTCGTTATGCTTCAGAAGATTGGAGACTGTTGAGAATTAGGCTTGGGGTTGATTAATGATTGTGTATTGAGTCTCCTATACAGAATTTTATTGTTAACAACCATTTGATCAATAAATATGAGAGATGCCCTCTCAAAAAATAAAAAGTGGCAATGGAATAAGTCCCTGAAGAAGTAGGAGCCCCTCTTGTCTCTAGGCCCCTGGGCTGTGCCCGTTCTGTTCTCTGGCGGGTACCAGGATGCTGCCAAACTCTCGGGCAGTTCTGAGTGGAAACAAACCTCCTGGGCCACATGCTCAATCTCCAGGCTTTTGTGGTACCAGCTGTTATTCAGTGCACCAGGCTGTGGTGTAAAGATGCTATAAATCTGGGTAAACACATTCAGTAGGAAGATAAAACAAGTGTCATGCAATGAATTCATTCTTTCAACAAATAGTTACTAGTGCTGTTCCGTGTAAAGTACTGCTCTGTACAGTTGGGATACATACATGAGCTCCAGAATGAGGTCCTGTAATAAGATCAAATTCCAGCAAAGTGGGAGATGTGGGGGGGGGGCAAAGAGAGATGATGATAAACAAGTAATATAAGAAATAAATAAATGAGTATACTGGAAAATTACATTCCTCTGGTAAAAAAAGAAAGTAGAATAGTGTAAGGAGGGTGGAGATGGAGTAGGGGTTGGATATGGGGCAACAGAGATGGAGTCCCTGGGAGGGAACATGGTGATCCACCGTGGGGCAAGGTAAGCCCTAGAGAAGTAACTGAGGGGCAAGACGGAGTCTGAGCTCCACACGGAGTGTGTGGTGACAGGGCTGTTCCCAGCCAGCTGTGGAAAAACGCAGCCTGACGCTTGGGGAGGAGCTCCAGACTTAGTGATACGCATTCAGAATCATGCAGGGATACCTTGAGAACTGCTATCTTTTATATTGTTGAAAGGGATAGAATAATGAGAATGGAGAGAGACATCAACAGTCCTTTCCTAGGCTTTATTTCCCCCGGTTCAAAATCCTGTTAGTCTTGTTCAACACAAGATTAGGCTGAGTTCCAGTCAGTTCAAAAAAACAAGACAGATTTTCTGAAGACCAAGTGCATGTTTTACATTTCAGTATTTGTTTTTTTATGTGAACAGTAGCCATCAAGAAAATCACTGTAGTCCCAAAAAGCAAGCTAGTCAATATTCAGACAAATCTCTCAAGATGTGTCCCGTGTGGAGTTTCCCTTACAACGTGCCCTTATACGTTTATCTCCTCTGCAAAGATAAACTTTGGTAATAGCTTTGATAATGCTTCCCTGCTTTTCCATCCTGAAATCCTTCGTTCTCAACAGCCCAATGAAACACGCACATACACACTCCTGTACCCAAAAGACACCTCCACACCCACTACACAGTACCAACATCTGCAAAGTTGAGGTGCTTTATTTTTTCACAACACTCACAAACTTTAAGACAAAATCCAATAAGGCATATGGCAACTCCCACCTCTCTAGTCAAATCTGAATCCACTTAAAACAATAACAAAAGATGCTTACAATAAGCAAGCTGGTGAAAAAGTAATCATCATTATCACTTAGATTTTCAGGAGTCATAGAAATAAAATTAGAAATGGAATATTATGTGTGCTCAGAAGGAAACTACTTGGTACTGACTGATTGAAATTAAGAATTCTTTTCCAAGTTTTTACAAAGGCAGAAAAAACTTAATTTAAATTCCATCAATTCATACTTTGTAGCTTTTCAAATAGAAGTCAGAATGAAATGTGTAGCTGCCCTGCAGGAAAGAATTGCTAATAAGCTGATGAAGCAGTGTAATCAGAACCACCGTTGGGAACAGAAGCAAAGTGGGCGAATACTTCCTAGGAGGAATCCCTGCAGGTAACACCATGACCTTGAGTGTCAATTCCTGAGAAAAACCATGTTCATCTAACAGGGAAGGCTGTTTTCATCAAGCAAACAGAAATGCAAACCAAATGGGAAGAGTTGGGTTGCCCATAAATCAGATTGAAAACTGGTGATTAGAGGTCAGAATGGGGTTGGAATGAGATGCATTCCTGATCATCTGCAGAAATCTGACATGTGGACTGAGGTTCCTCCCTCTGGGGAACAGATGAGCAAAAAGGCACCATCAGAAATCCCGAAGCCGCACCGGGAGGGGACAGGCTGCTTCCTTCTCCACTGCGCCTGAATTAACCCAGGAGCTCATGTCAAGTTCCCTAACAGCTTGTGGTACAGTATGTACCACGGAGCTGGATAAAAGGCTTTAATTACTATTCATTTATGAGGAGAGCATTGCCAAGCCTCTAGAAATTCTGTTTCCTTTTTTTTTTTTTTTTGCAAATTTAACCATGAAATATGTTAATGATTCTGACCAAGGCAGAAGGAGGAGGGAGTTTTTCTGTTTCCTTGGGTACTTACTGATCTTGATAGTCGGCAGCCAGTCTTCGACCCCGTGAGGAGCTCGGACCAGCAGAACGGAGTAGGCAGGGAGCACAGGCCAGGAGAGCTAGGATTAGAGCCAGAAGTAGCCAGGGCAGGACACGGCAGAGAGCTGGAGACAGGTTCGGAGGCCACAAAGAGGGCAAGACCCCAGGTGAGACCTGAGAGGCCGCGGGAGTCTGTGGGGATGTCTCCTCAGCTGCAGGGAAGGGTGCTCAGCTGCCTGGTTGGCTCCTGCGACAGGGTGTGTCCTGAGCAGGTTCTCAACAACGTTGAGTGAATGAATAAAATCAATCGAAGCACAAATACAGATGAAGGGTTGGAGGCCAGATGGGCAGTGCTGAAGAACAAAGCTCAAGGGTGTAGCTGAGCAGAAGCTGGGAGACAGCTAAGGCAAGAATGGAGGAGTTCAGGTGACAGCCCTGGGGCCTCTGAGCCATCCTGCGGGGCAGAAACCAGTCCTGCCTGGCCAGCCCGGGCTCTGTAGATCCCCCATGCACCCACCTGAGGTGGGCTGAATATGAGGGGTCACTTCTTGGGTCTCTATGCTCCCCTGCTTATGTATCGGAAGATGTCCACCAGCACCACTCCTGCCAACCATGCCGCAGAGCTGCTGCCAAAGGCTTATTTCGCTCTCAGTGAGCAGCGGCTGCCTGCTGCCTGCGCCCAGCCATCACACTCCCCTGGGAAAGGGCACGATATGTTTCAAACCGTACTGGATTCTCTTTTAAGTTGGGATCTTGGTGCTTCCAAACCTTTTCTGCTAGCTTTCCTCAGACAGGACTGAGATAAAGGCCACTGGGCCTGCTGACTGCAACTTGGAAAAATCAGTCCATATCCTGCTTAACACTAACAGTTTTTCCTTTAGAGAGGCTACAGCAATGTGGTTTATATAAAATTTTAAGTGTTGATTTAAATTCCCAAAAGGGAAAATCTAGACATTTCTCATTTCTAGAGACCTGAGGACTATTTTGACACTCACTATTACATGAGTCTTCACTATGTGGCACGAGACACTCATTATCCTGTTTATGATCCCATCCCTCTATGTTCCCAAGCATTGCATTTCTAATCTGTTGCTTAGTTTGTAAATGTCTTCAAAGACTTGGGTTTCCAAGTACCTATTAGTGAAGATGTTTGTACTACTTGGTGGCATATTTGTGCTGGATCTCAAGCTCCCGGAGGTCATGACTCATCCCCACTCTGCTGTTTTGCACACTCATGGATCCGCTTATGTGAATGCACATACACAGCCAGTGACTGTGGCTCAGCCTGGTCTGGCTCCTGGGAATCACATGGAAACATCGTGATTCTTCAGTGTGAACGTTTCTCTCTGGCATACAGTATAGGCAAAACCGTATTTTAAACCCATAAGATGCTCTTTTTTGGACCTCAAGCATTTAATTCTCATGTCCTTAAGTTAAGCACACACGTGAAGTACTGAGACACCTGCCAGAGCTAAGCGGTCACTTACCTGAGCCACCAGATCGATTATTTATATCAACATCACCTCAAAAAAAAAAAAAACTTCAAAGTTCCTGTTGGTGGCTCAAACTTTGAAATCAGAGTGAATATATAGTCCCCAATCCACTACCCTTTCTCCTTTGCAGGTATATGTACCCACTCTTCCGTTATCAATGCAGCATTTCCACTCAGTATACACAGAAAGCAGATGGAGTAGACAAACTTGGGTTGATCTATGCCCATAGGTAAAACTGCCCTGTGTGCACCCTTCCACGAAGGGCTGTCCACCTTTCTGTGTACCCAGAGCTGGGAACTGTTCTAGTCTGGACAGGCATGTCTCTCTCTATTGTTGCATGTCCTGTTGACAGGGATTAAAAAAACAAAAACAAAATGACATTCAGTTGAAGCCAAATTCCTAGGCTGCCAAAGCCACGCCTGCCTTCTGAGCTGACAAGCCTCCGTCGTGGTCTGCGGAGCAAACTGTCTCCGGGTTAGACCCAAACACACACGGGGGATGGTTCTGCAGCAGAGTTCTGGGCCCATGGAGGACTGGTGGCCTGGTTGGGGGGGAGGTTGACCAACAGACAAGGGCATGAGGGGTGCTCTCCAGGCTCTGGGAGGAGGCCATGCGGGTCAGGCCCACCCATCCTGGGGTGCTGAGCTCAGTGTCAGCCCGCCGGTTCGTGGGGCACAGCCAGCTGCCTGCCCTCCTCAACCCTGGGCTCGGCCTCTGGCACGCGGTGACCGGCTTTCCCGCGGGCCTCCCTCCTTCCCGGCCCGCCCCCTTTGCCCCAGTTGGGATGGCTCCCGGAGGGCCCGGCGGCTTGGGGACCCACTTTCGGAATTTTCCCACCATTCCTTGCCCACCTGTGACTGTTCGCCCACCTGGCACTGGGGGGCCCTCCTGCCACCTGGGGCCCGCTCATGGCTGCTGCTTGGTCTGCGCCTCCTCTTCACTCCCAGGCCCTCCTTGACCCGGGTGCCTGGTGGCTTTTCAGCCATGAGAGCTGAATGGGTGAGCGAGGAGGCCTGTCCAGGCTGGAGGCCAGTGGGGCACAGGAGAGAGGAAGGGGCCCAGGAGCACTGTGGAGCTGAGGGAAACGCGGCGAGGGGCGCGCCGGGTCCCCGAGGGGAGGGGGGTGCCAGAACCTTCGGTGTGATAGGGGTGCCAGGACCCTTGGGGGTGATGGAGGTGCTGCCCCCGAGGGGAGAAGTGGGGTGCCAGGACCCTCTAGGGGTGATGGGGGTGCGGCCCCCAAGGGACCAAGGGCGTGCCAGGGCCCTGGGGCCAGGCAGTGGGCCCCGTCTCTCCCGGTGCCCAGCACAATCAGTGCAATGCCTGCTAATAAATAGAAGGTGCTCAGTACGTGTTTACAGAATTAAATTGAAGGGCACTCCACTGTTTGCGCTTTTCAAAAACACACCGGGTGTCAGTGGAGCGCGTGGCGCGGGCTGAGGTGGGGACCTTCACGACCCTGGAAGCAACACCCACGGCGGAGAAGCCCATCCGTGCGTCCCGGGAGGACCAGCCCGGTGTCCGCAGCGCCATCTGAGGTGCTTGGCTTCACCCTTGCATTTCCTCTCACTAAGCCTGCCTCTAGTTGGAGATACGTGTACCTTCTGCTTAAAGAAGGTGGCTGCTGGGATGTAAATTATACATGAATAATCACATATTTATGAGAATCCTAATTATCCTGGTGAAAGTGATAAACTGAGAGGGACATTGCTCCGTTCAGTGTATGAAGATTTCCTTGAAAAATGACTCACAGCCTCAGAAGAGAGAGTCCAGCCAGGAGCCGCCCCTGATGGTGCCCGTGGGGACAGCGCCCCAGCCAGGGCCCAGCAGCCTGCCTGCTCCCTGCCTGAGCCGTGCTCCCGCAGCGTGGCCTGCGGCTTCGCTGCCGCGCAGCCCTCTCTCCCACAGGACTGCGTTGGGGTTAAGGGCAGGTCCCTTAGCCATCTTGGCTGCTCCCCTCCTCGCTCACCCCTTGGCCCAGAGCCTGCGCTTCACGGACAGCACAAAGGCCCTCTGAATGGCTGGATGCCCCGGCATGGCTGGTGTCTCTGCCTGACCATAGGGTGTCCCTTCCTTTGGGCTACAGAACTCACGCTCAGGGATGGTTCTGCGGCCTGGACAAGGATGCTCCGGACTCTCTCCTGTCCAGAGTGACAGTACAGACAGCAGCGTGCTGGACAATGTTTAACAACCAGCTCTCCGTGGGGAAGAAAAGCCCTACTTACTATACCACGCTGACGTCCACGGTGTAAATACTCCCACCACAGTCGATGTCAAGCTGCGGATCTGCAGGCATTGACTGCGGAGTTACACGGCGTTCCTACCGCACACACAACAACCTCCAGGCCGGAGATAACAGTACAAGGCAGCAAACCGAGGCGTGACGAGAATGACTTCCAATGCAAGGCCAGCCAGACATATTCACCCTCTAAACAAAAACTGCCCTTTTAAAAAAATGATTGCTCACCTTCTAGAGCTTTCTTTCTGCTGGGGAAGAACTACTGGCTGAAGCAACACACAAGGCCATATTTACAAACCCCGGATGGTGACCTGCGGCATCTGCTCAGAGGAGCTCCAGCTAAACTCTCACATTAAGCGTCTGTCAAAAGGCACTCCTTTTGAAATGAAAAATGGTGAAATCTTAGGGTAAAAGACAGGGTAAGCATGACATCAGTGTATGCATCACCGTAATATTCATTGTCTGTGGCTTAGGATCACCCACAATGAGCAGAAAATGAACTTCAGTTCGTTTCCCTATTTAGGGAGTGGTTCAGGCCTGGATATCTGCATCTGGACCAAAGTTATGTCAACCCACATGTCAGTTTGGCTGGGGCCCGATTTTTTTTTTTTAATTAATTTATTTTTATTTTTTTGAAGAACATTATGTTTACTAGGCTCTACCCTACCCCAAGTCACCCCCACAAACCCCATTACAGTCACTGTCCATCAGCATAGCAAGGTGCTGTAGAATCACTACTTGTCTTCTCTGTGTTGCAAAGCCCTCCCCTTTCCCCCACCCCCCACATTATACATGCTAATCATAATACCCCCTTTCTTCTTCCCTGCCCTTATCCCTCCCTTCCCACCCATCCTCCCCAGTCTCTTTCCCTTTGGTAACTGTTAGTCCATTCTTGGGTTCTGTGATTCTGTTGCTGTTTTGTTCCTTCAGTTTTTCTTTTGTTCTTATACTCCACAGATGAGTGAAATCATTTGGTACTTGTCTTTCTCCGCCTGGCTTATTTCACTGAGCATAATACCCTCTAGCTCCATCCATGTTTCCATGTTGTTGCAAATGGAAGGATTTGTTTTCTTCTTATGGCTGAGTAATATTCCATTGTGTATATGTACCACATCTTCTTTATCCATTCATCTACTGAAGGACACTTAGGTTGCTTCCATTTCTTGGCTATTGTAAATAGTGCTGCGATAAACATAGGGGTGCATCTGTCTTTTTCAAACTGGAGTGCTGCATCCTTAGGGTAAATTCCTAGAAGTGGAATTCCTGGGTCAAACAGTAAGTCTATTTGGAGCATTTTGAGGAACCTCCATATTGCTTTCCACAATGGTTGAACTAATTTACATTCCCACCAGCAGTGTAGGAGGGTTCCCCTTTCTCCACAACCTCATCAGTATTTGTTGTTGTTTGCCTTTTGGATGGTGGCCACTCTTACTGGTGTGAGGTGATATCTCATTGTGGTTTTAATTTGCATTTCTCTGATAACTAGCGATGTGGAGCATCTTTTCATGTGTCTGTTGGCCATCTAAATTTCTTCTTTGGAGAACTGTCTGTTCAGCTCCTCTGCCCATTTTTTAATTGGATTATTTGCTTTTTGTTTGTTGAGGTGTGTGAGCTCTTTATATATTTTGGATGTCAAGCCTTTATCGGATCTGTCATTTATGAATATATTCTCCCATACTGTAGGGTACCTTTTTGTTCTATTGATGGTGTACTTTGCTGTACAGAAGCTTCTCAGCTTGATATAGTCCCACTTGTTCATTTTTGCTTTTGTTTTCCTTGCCCAGGGAGATATATTCATGAAGAAGTCGCTAATGTTCACATCCAAGAGATTTTCGCCTATGTTTTTTTCTAAGAGTTTTATGGTTTCATGACTTACATTCAGGTCTTTAATCCATTTTGAATTTACTTTTGTGTATGGGGTTAGACAGTGACCCAGTTTCATTCTCTTACATGTAGCTGTCCAGTTCTGTCAGCACCATCTGTTAAAGAGACTGTCATTTCCCCCATTGTATGTTCATGGCTCCTTTATTGAATATTAATTGACCATATATATTTGGGTTAATGTCTGGAGTCTCTAATCTGTTCCACTGGTCTGTAGCTCTGTTCTTGTCCCAGTACCAAATTGTCTTGATTACTATGGCTTTGTAGTAGAGCTTGAAGTTGGAGAGTGAGATCCCTGCCACTTTATTCTTCTTTCTCAGGATTGCTTTGGCTATTCAGGGTCTTTGGTGTTTCCATATAAATTTTTGAACTATTTGTTCCAGTTCGTTGAAGAATGTTGTTGGTAATTTGATAGGGATTGCATCAAATCTGTATATAGCTTTGCAGGATGGCCATTTTGACGATATTAATTCTTCCTAGCCAAGAGTATGGGATGAGTTTCCATTTGTTAGTGTCCTCTTTAACGTCTCTTAAGAGTATCTTATAGTTGTCAGGGTATAGGTCTTTCACTTCTTTGGTTAGGTTTATTCCTAGGTATTTTATTCTTTTTGATGCTATTGTGAATGGAATCATTTTCCTGATTTCTCTTTCTATTGGCTCATTGTTAGTGTATAGGAAAGCCACAGATTTCTGTGTGTTAATTTTGTATCCTGCAACTTTGCTGTATTCCGATATCAGTTCTAGTAGTTTTGGAGTGGAGTCTTTAGGGTTTTTTTATGTACAATGTCATGTCATCAGCAAATAGTGACAGTTTAACTTCTTGTTTACCAATCTGTATTCATTGTATTTCTTTGTTTTGTCTGATTGCCATGGCTAGGACCTCCAGTACTATGTTAAATAACAGTGGGGAGAGTGGGCATCCCTGTCTAGTTCCCGATCTCAGAGGAAAAGCTTTCAGCTTCTCGCTGTTCAGTATGATGTTGGCTGTGGGTTTATCGTATATGGCCTTTATTATGTTGAGGAAATTGCCTTCTGTACCCATTTTGCTGAGAGTTTTTATCATGAGTGGATGTTGAATTTTGTTGGATGTTTTTCAGCATCTGTGGAGATGATCATGTGGTTTTTGTCATTCTTTTTGTTGATGTGGTGGATGATGTTGATGGATTTTTGAATGTTGTACCATCCTTGCATCCCTGGGATGAATCCCACTTGGTCATGGTGTATGATCCTTTTGATATATTTTTGAATTCGGTTTGCTAATATTTTATTGAGTATTTTTGCATCTATGTTCATCAGGGATATTGGTCTGTAGTTTTCTTTTTTGGTGGGGTCTTTGCCTGGTTTTGGTATTAGGGTGATGTTGGCTTCATAGAATGAGTTTGGGAGTATTCCCTCCTCTTCTATTTTTTGGAAAACTTTAAGGAGAATGGTTATTAGATCTTCTCTGTATGTCTGATAAAATTCCGAGATTAATCCATCTGGCCCAGTGGTTTTTTTCTTGGGTAGTTTTTTGAGTACCGCTTCAATTTCTTTGCTGGTAATTGGTTTGTTTAGATTTTGTGTTTCTTCCTTGGTGAGTCTTGGAAGGTTGTATTTTTCTAGGAAGTTGTCCATTTCTTCTAGATTTTCCAGCTTCTTAGCGTATAGGTTTTCATAGTAGTCTCTAATAATTCTTTGTATTTCTGTTGGGTCAGTCATGATGTTTCCTTTCTTGTTTCTGATTCTGTTGATGTGTGTTGATTCTCTTTTTCTCTTAATAAGTCTGGCTAGAGGCTTATCTATTTTGTTTATTTTCTCAAAGAATCAGCTCTTGGTTTCATTGATTTTTTCTATTGTTTTATTCTTCTCAATTTTGTTTATTTCTTCTCTGATCTTTATTATATCCCTCCTTCTGCTGACTTCAGACCTCATTTGTTCTTCTTTTTCCAATTTTGATAACTGTGACATTGGGCTATTCATTTGGGTTTGTTCTTCCTTCTTTAAATATGCCTGGATTGCTATATACTTTCCCCTTAAGACTGCTTTCGCTGCGTCCCATAGAAGTTGGGGCTTTGTGTTGTTGTTGTCATTTGTTTCCATATATTGCTGGATCTCCATTTTAATTTGGTCATTGATCCATTAACTATTTAGAAGCATGTTGTTAAGCCTCCATGTGTTTGTGAGCCTTTTTGCTTTCTTGGTACAATTTATTTCTAGTTTTATGCCTTTGTGGTCTGAAAAGTTGGTTGATAGGATTTCAATTTTTTGATTTACTGAGGCTCTTTTTGTGGGCTAGTATGTGGTCTATTCTGGAGAATGTTCCATGTACACTTGAGAAGAATGTGTATCCTGTTGCTTTTGGGTGTGGAGTTCTATAGATGTCTATTAGGTCCATCTGTTCTAATGTGTTGTTCAGTGCCTCTGTGTCCTTCCTTATTTTCTGTCTGGTGGATCTGTCCTTTGGAGTGAATGGTGTGTTGAAGTCTCCTAAAATGAATGCATTGCATTCTATTTCCTCCTTTAGTTCTGTTAGTATTTGTTTCACATATGCTGGTGTTCCTGTGTTGGGTGCATATATATTTAGAATGGTTATATCCTCTTGTTGGACTGAGCCCTTTATCATTATGTAATGTCCTTCTTTATCTCTTGTTACTTTCTTTGTTTTGAAGTCTATTTTGTCTGATACTAGTACTGCAACACCTGCTTTTTTCTCCCTATTGTTTGCATGAAATATCTTTTTCCATCCCTTGACTTTTAGTCTGTGCATGTCTTTGGGTTTGAGGTGAGTCTCTTGTAAGCAGCATATAGATGGGTCTTGTTTTTTTGTCCATTCACTGACTCTATGTCTTTTGATTTGTGCATTCAGTCCATTTACATTTAGGGTGATTATTGATAGGTATGTACTTATTGCCATTTCAGGCTTTAGATTCGTGGTCACCAAAGGTTCCAGGTTACTTTCCTTACTATCTAAGAGTCTAACTTAACTCACTTAGTATGCTGTCACAAACACAATCTAAAGGTTCTTTTCTATTTCTCCTCCTTTTTCTTCCTCCTTCATTCTTCATATATTAGGTATCAGATTCTATACTTTTTCTCTATCCCTTGATTGGCTTTGGGGATAGTCAATTTAATTTTGCATTTGCCTTGCAATCAGGTGCTCCATCCTCCCTAACATGATTTTACTACCTCTGGTGACAGCTATCCACCCCCAGGAACACTTCCATCTATAGCAGTCCCTCCAAAATAGACTGCAGAGATGGTTTGTGGGAGGTAAACTCTCTCAGCTTTTGCTTATCTGGAAATTGTTTAATCCCTCCTTCAAATTTAAATGATAATCTTGCCGGATAAAGTAATCTTGGTTCCAGGCCCTTCTGCTTCATGGCATTAAATACATCATGCCCACTCCCTTCTGGCCTGTAAGGTTTCTGCTGAGAAGTCTGATGTTAGTCTGATGGGCTTTCCTTTGTATGTGATCTTATTTCTGCCTCTGGCTACTTTTAACCGTCCTTATCCTTGATCTTTCCCATTTTAATTACTCTGTGTCTTGGTGTTGTCTTCCTTGGGTCCCTTGTGTAGGGGGATCTGTGGATCTCCATAGCCTGAGAGACTATCTCCTTCCCCAGATTGGGGAAGTTTTCAGCAATTACCTCCTCAAAGACACTTTCTATCCCTTTTTCTCTCTCTTCTTCTTCTGGTATCCCTATAATGCGAATATTGTTCCACTTGGATTGGTCACACAGTTCTCTCAATATTCTTTCATGTTTAGAGATCCTTTTTTCTCTCTGTGCCTCAGCTTCTTTGTATTCCTCTTCTCTAGTTTCTATTTCATTTATTGTCTCCTCCACCGTATCCAACCTGCTTTTAATACCCTCCATTGTGTTCTTTAATGATTGGATCTCTGGCCTGAATTCATTCTTGAGTTCTTGGATGTCTTTCCATACCTTCATTAGGATGTTGATTATTTTTATCTTGAACTCCCTTTCAGGAAGCGTCATGAGGTCCATATCATTTAAATCTTTCTCAGGAGTTGTATTAACAATTTTACTCTGGACAAGGTTCCTTTGGCATTTCATGTTTGTATATGGCGCCCTCTAGTGTCCAGAAGCTGTATTCTGGAGCTGCTGAGCCCCTTAAGCAATGTCGCAGGTCACAGGGGAGCGGTACTGGTGCCTGGGGGGAGGAAAGAGCTGTTCCCCGCCTCCTGGCTCCTGTGCCTGTCTCCACTGCCTGAGCCAGTGGGCCGGTCACACAGGTATAAGTTTTTGTCCCAGAGCAGCCAGATATGGATCCCTGCTTTCCACAAGCAGCTGGAATCCCAGTCTCCCCAGGAACTCTGCCTGTATTAACTTTCCATGCAAGTCTCATGAAAGCACCATGAAACGTAGGTTTGTGCTCCCAGAGCAGATCTCCGGAGCTAGGTATTCAGCAGTCCCAAGCCTTCCACTCCCTCCCTGCTCCGTTTCTCTTCCTCCCGCCAGTGAGGTGGGGTGGGGGAGGGGCTCGGGTCCCGCGGAGCCACAGCTCTGGCACGTTACCCCGTTCGCTGAGGTCTGCTCTTTTCTCCAGGTGTGTGCAGTCTGACGCGTCCTCTTTCCTGTTGCTCTCTCAGGATTAGTTGCACCAATTAAATTTTCTAATTGTGTCCAGTTTTAGGAGGAAGCCTCTGTCTCTCCTCTCATGTCGCCATCTTTAATCTGGTCTCTGGGGCCTGATTTTAAAACCGGAAGTCCCACATACTGGGAACCCCATCAGTTGGAAGCAAACGGGAAGGCAGGTCCCTCTCAGGAATCTTCCGGGGCAACAGGAGCCACACAGGAGGATGAGACCAGGGTAAGGCTTGTCCATGTGACAGCCCCCTCGCCTCCTCGAGGAATAGTGTCAGGTGAAGCAGTCCCCAAGGCAGGCCTCCCCTCTAACTAGGGCTGCCTAACCTTCTGGCCTATACAAAACATTACTTTTCTTGCCCAGAGTTTTCAATCCTATTGTTTTCAACGGTTTGTTCTGATCCTGCCTCCACCTGTGTGATGCCACACCAGCCTCTCCCTCCTCTCGCAGGTCAGCACACCTCATACCCTGCCATCTCTTTATCCCCTCGCTTTTTTGAAACAAGTTCCTGTGTTCTTTTGTTAGGCTCTGAGGGTTACCTCAGGAGGAAGCCTTCGATGCTCTCCCCAGCACCCAGGATGCGGCAGGACCCTGCAGCCCTACGGACCCCATAAATGGCCCTGGCTCAGATTCTTAATGTTGGAAGGGATTTGAAAGGTCATCTGAACATCATCTCCCTGCGGATGGTGGTTTGAGGAGTGCCCTGAAGAACATTCCTGGAAGGTCAGTACCAGGCGCCTCGGAGTGCATGGGCTGGGGGTGGGGGAGGCCCCTGGTTTGGGTTCCTTGCTGCTCCCAGACAGCTTCTGTCACCACAGGTCTTTGCATATGCTTTTGGCAGCCTTCTTCAGATGCCCACCTCCTTCCTCCTGAGGTTATGAGCTACATCTAGTCCTTCCTCCGCATAATGTCCTTCAAGTATCAGCAACAGGGTCTCTCAGGCCCATTTCCCCTGACCCCCCGTGTCTCCTCCCAGGGTCCCCCATCACCCAACCACATTCTCCTCCCCCACTCCAGGGGACCAGTGCTCCTGGGAAAGCACACTCAACCCCACCTGTCCCGTGCTTCACTGAATGGATGCAGAACAACGCCAAGATTACCTTCACCTTCGTTTTCATAGCACATTAAAATTTATTTCCCCTGTTTCACAAATGAAACAAAGTCCAAGTCATCAAGGTGTTAGGCCGGTGCTCAGGGACCCAGGACCCAGGCTTCAAATGTGGTTTTGTTAAGGGATCACCAGAACAGGTGCCCCCTACATGGCCCTACACAGGTATGTCCACGTCAAATCCACCCCAGAGATCCAGGTGGGAGCTATGGAGACAGCCTGAGAATGTGCGGCAAACCCACTCTAGTCGGTACTTGCCAGAGGATGTGACTGTGTATTCTAGAAGGGAGAGTTGTGTAGTGTGCATTTTAAAACATGATGATAAAACACCAAAGAATTTCTAGGGTTTTTATCTTCAACACAAAATGTGGAGGCGGAGAACACTTTTAATCTGGGACCTCCCGCCTTTCTGGAGACCTGGGATAGGACCAGAGAAGGGATGCCTCACAAAGCTTGAAATACCCCAGATCCCATCTGGATTCAAGGATAAACTGAAATAGAGGAAAATCAGAAAACACCTTTTGCCATTAGCATTCCCTTTGCATTTGAGCTTGTTTCTATGAAGCCCGTTTCTCCCGCACTTCGAACTCTGCTATCTAATTTCTGTCTCCAGTATACGGATACCCAAACCCATAGGCAAAGGTCTTCAAATGTTTCTGATTATTTAAATTAAAAAAATTAAGCATGCATGATTAAGCACATGCAAATTTAACACACATAAAAATTTGTGTTTCACATAATTTACAAATGAAATTTCTTCTATCTTACCCCCCCCTCACACACACATATGATAAAGGAAATATAAATGAGAAGTTGTAAGGTTTTCTTTCTATATCCTAATGGCTTGTGTTGTTAACCTCCTGGAGAATACCCACCCCACTCTGCAGACCACACACCATCATGTTATGAAGTTACAAGACACCAAAATCAAACTTACAACCTAATTTAAAAGCTGCAACTTTAGTCACAAGTGAAATTTAATGCTTGCAAAAGTAAATGGGCACCTTGGCTGAGAATTTATTTATTTATAAACCATATCAACAGCTAAGACACCTTGCTCTAAGGTGTCTCCTCAAACAAGCCAGTATCACATTTGTATTCCTAAATTTGCTGTTTCTTTAATGTGAAATTTGGAGTGGTTAAGCTCTCTACTTAAAACATAAGGTCATTTCTTGTACAAAGGATCACAAATATATATCCTTCAACTGTGAGTAAAACATCTATGTTTATATGTATAGATACACACACACATATATATATACAGAAATAGATTGCTACTAAAAATAAATAAGGCATGCTATAACACAGTTATATTACTCTTTTTAAAAATGTAAAAATGTCCAGTCTCCCCACCTATCACTTTCCTTTTGCTGAATCAGTTTTGCCTAAGATCAGGCCTTTTGTATATTTAATATGCTTCTAATCACCAGGAATATCAGCCACATAATCATGACATTGCTTGATGAACTGAGCTAATAAGGCACTGATGTGATCAGATCTCAATCCGAATACTATTTTCCCCCCTTTTTGGTTTGCCAAATAAACAAAAGGTGTTGGCACAAAGGGCTAATTTTGTAACAAGCTTTGTGTGGAATTGGTTGGCAAAGTACAAGCCCTGTTCTAGATAAAACCATTTCACTGGGACTGGGTGGGGGTGTGACACTGACTATGAAGAGAAGACCTTGTATCTGGATGGAGCTGGTGGACATCCTCCCGATACCTCAGAATAAAACATCCAGGCTTGTGCAGCCAGCAGAGTGCACCTCCCTGGTGAGGTTACTTCATTTCCTAGTACTTCCTTAAGCAAAGCAAGGAGAGAAAGAAAAGACCTGTTTCCTCTCTTATGGCCAGAGAGGTTATTGGCTTTCGGGGCCTGCAGTAATGAAGCACCACAGACTGGAGGGCTTAGAAACAGAAATAATATCTCCCAGTTCTAGAGGCAACGACGGAGATCAGGGTGCGGGCAGGGTGGGCGAGGCTGTGAGGGGGAATGGGCTCCGCACCTCTCCCCCAGCTTCTGGGCTTCTCCCTATGTCCTCACCTCACCTTCTCTGGGGGGCTGCCCCTGTCACAGTGGGTTAGGACTCACTCCGATGACCGCATCTTAATTTGCTGATCTGCAAAGACCCTCCTTTTAAATAAAGCCTGCTTCACAGGCACCGGGGTTCAGGACGTCAACATCTTCTGGGGAAGGGGACACAACTCAGCCCATCACCCCAAAGGTGTAGCTCTGGGAAGGCAGTGCTGGGAAGACCTCATCACCATCGCCCTGGGCACCTACGACTTCCACGGCACCAGCCATTGGGCGAGGCTGTCACACACACACACACACCAAAAAAATATTGCTTTGAGTGACTTTGCCACACTTTGTTGCACAAAGTGCTCAATTTTTATTTTCTACTCCCTTCCAAAGGCCATTCTTTAGTTCTTCTCAGTGTCTGGGCTTTTATTTTGTTTCCTTTTTCTCAGTTTGTAAAATACGTGCTTCTCATATAAAATGTAAGACATTTCAGAAAATATAAAGGCAATTAAAAATGATCTCTAATTATAATGTCTAAAAATAGCACTCTAATAAATTTACTTCCAGTCTATATTTACAAAATTGGTATTATACTGTACAGTTCTGCCTTATGCTATTTTTACTTAGTATTACACATAGGGTGTAACATGGTTCAGGGAAATAGTGACCCAGCTGGGGTTCATATAAAAGATTATGAACAAATTTTAAGAAAAACAACAAATTAACAGTTTTTCAAGGCACATTTTGAGCAATTTTGCTCAGGGCAAGGCAAAAATAAATGTTGAAGTAAATTGCTTTTCACCATGCATGGAATTCCTGAGGACAAATATGTGGAGTCCATCTAGCGAGTGTGGTGGCTGTGGGCCAGCCTGGGCACACTGCACCCCTGTCTCCCTGTCCCCCAGGCTGGGTGGGGCTCATTCATTCCTGTTCTAGTCTCCTGACACTGCAAGGTCAACTCAGCATTCAGGGGGCCCATCTCCTCTGAGGCCTGGCTACCTGAATAAATCAGTTTAGCCCCGTGATGATGCTAGAATATGCTTTTTCTTCTTGCCAACCTATCGTAATTCTTCCTCACACTGTAAACCCCTGGCTTGTGATGTTGCTTCTGGGGAACATGTCTCTGTCCCTTCACAGGATGGAGCACCCTTTCTCTGCGTTCCTGTACCGCTATCCTAGCTTTCATGTCTGCAATGGTTTGTGTCCTTATGCCTGGACACACCAGACTGGATTCCCCTGAGGGCACCGTCACCTCTGAGCTCCAAGCACTGGCACAGCATCGGTCCCCAGGGAGCCCAAACGCACATTTGCTGAAGAATGCTTGCTGAGCAGTGACAGGCTTCCTGTAGGTCCCCTGGGGCTGGGACAGTGAAGTAACATGTTCTGAGCTGATCCTAGTAGATGTCTGCTTAACATCAGCCGTGGGTGTTAAAACAAAAACTTTCATACACTTTATTTGTCGGCTTCAAAATTCAGTAGAAAAAAATAGACCTTGGATCTCAGTTCTCCTTACTAATTGTGTGACCTTGTAACCGAGTGAAAAAGTGGCACCTCTGCCTTCATGTTATATTTGCTTCCTTTGCTGTCTTAACCTTTGGCCCAAAAGGCAAAGAAAAAAAAAAAGGAAAAAGGCTTCTGCCCAGCCCTGCTGCCCTGCACATAGGTTTGTTGATCATTGAAAGCAATTTTGTTTATAGTTTGAGATTTCTGCAAAGAGCTTCTTACCCAAAGCTTGCCTCTTCCAGGAGAGACAGGAAAAAATATGTGGAAATAATGATTGCCCTGCCCAAGAATTTTAGGACCAGACCTGGGCTGGCTAGAGTCAACTGCCCAACGACCCAGTTTCTGGGCTCTCCTCAGACCCTCGCTGGCACCCAGATGTCTGTAGCCTTCAGTCACCCACTAACCTGCTCACCCACCTGCTCCCCTTTCCCCAGCATTTGAGAAGCTTGCAAATAATGCTGAGCTGAGATGGTTCTTCAGGACATGAGTCTGTCATCCTCTCAGTTCGCTGGCTTTCCAATAAATAAAGTAAATAGTTGCTTTCCTTGCCCCAATATCTTTGCTCTCAACTTCCTGGGATGTCGTGTGGTGAGTGGCACGAGCTTGGACTTGGTAACCACCTTAGACAAGTCACCTGACCTCTTTGAACCTGATCCACAGATGGGGGTTTGCCTGTTCAGAGTGGTTATGGGTTTGAGCAAGGTAACAGATATAAAAGGCTCAGCATGATGTCTAACACGTAATCAACAGGACAGACCGTAGTGATTACACTGATTAGAAATGAAACTAGCTACGTATCATGATTAGGCTACTCTTTTCCTTTCTCTATAGCCTGGTAGAATGTCACCTGTGACAATCACCAGCTGGCCTCTGCTCAGGAGCCTGGGCCCTTAATCTCAAGGCCGTGCTGGCTACCACCGCAGGGAGAAGCTCTGCACGCAGACTTCCTGGCCTCCAAATCTGTTCCTTCACTTCCTGTGTGACTCTGGCCAAGTTGCTTAACCTTTCTGGTAGGTCTTGCCCACCTCCACCGTTCAGCAGGAGCCCAGACAGCAATGTGAAGGGTCAGGACTAGGGGCTCTGGGGACAATCCAGCAAAGACCCTTCCTGATATCTTGGAGGTAATAACTTGCAACAAGTGAAGGGGTCCAACCTGTTCAAGGCTGAAATGGGTGAAGAATCAGCTTGGACTGAAATGAGGAAAGACAGCATCCATCCATCCCTCAGGCTGGCTGGAGACATGGATTAGGCCAGAGGCCAAGTTAATGGGATGTAGTATTTCTCCCAAGGTCACATTGCAAAATGCCACAGCGACCCCCTCTTTGCTGGGTCACTCTCTTAGTAATGACACCTGCTCCTGGGGGAAGAATCCACTTTCTCGCAGGAGAACAGAGCTGCCTCCCTCTCTGTGGTCGTCACCTTCAGACATGGGCCGGCACTAGAAGCATTGGTGTGCAGTTTCCCTGGCATCTGGGGCTCCCGTCCTGCCTACCTGTGCATCTCTCATGGAGGCTGTTCTGCCAAGTGACGGAGCCCTGATCCTCCCCCCTCAGAGGGGATCACGGACTGATGTGCTACCAGCCCCTGCTTCTTGGGCCATAGCTCTGAAATGACTCCTACATTCTGGAGTCCACTGTGAATGGGCAGTATTATTATGGCAGGAAAACTGACATCTGTTTCAAGGTGGGACCCATGGGCAGTGTTGTAGGAGGTGACAGAGAGCTTGAGTCTCTCTTCACACCCAACCACCACCTACCACAAGCAAAGTGACCATAACCCACAAGCTGAGGGCGCGGAAGGGAAGCCGAAAGGACAAATAAACATCTTCCCCAGTGCAAAACAAAAAACCTCAGCCTTTTATTAGAAAAATACTGGAATCTTGCTCAATTCCACCTCATCCCCTTTATTCAAATGCACTTGTGTTTTGAAGCGATCTATCCAAGCAGTTAGTGCCACAATGGGAAGAAAGAAGATCCCCTTGCCCACCCTCCCTCCTTAGACATAAGCTCCAGTTTTCAATCTAAATGTGAGGTACTTTGAGTAATCTGTGAAACATTCTTGTGCCAAGCACCTCATTCTGTTTTTCTGACCATCCATTGTGATCAGACCTTTTATTCTGTGCTGGACTCCGGGTTGTGTGGCTTGCCCAAGGTGACAGCCTGGAGGCAGGAGGGCAGGATGTTTTATTTAGCATCTTTGCGCTCTGAGTTCTGACTCCCTCCTCGCCACCGTGTGGCCTTGCCCATTAGAGGAACCTAGTGGGGCTGTGTGTCAGATAGTCACTGAAAACCAGGAGCATCACTGGGCTTGGAAAATGAGGTGACAGGCTCAAATGCACAGCGCTCACTAGCCAGGGCAAGGAATTTGAAAGCAAGGCCCCAGGGCTTGGGGGCGGGGAGGAGGCTGCGCTTTGTTTTGTGTCACCAGTCCTTTCCAGGACCTTAAGGTCATCTGTAGTCTTCCCCACCATCCTTTTAAAAACCTGTCGCTGTAAATAGGTTCTCCTAATCTTCCTTGGTCTTTTTTAAACCCACAGTGTTAAAGGTGAAGAAAAACAAGCCAGCCAGTCTTGGCTCCCCTTCTCTAGATATTAAAAGGCACATCCTATGCAATGGAAAGCCAATTCAATTGTACTCCTCACCCCACTTGTAACCTCCTCCTTGCAGAAGCTCGAGCCATCTTCCCCCTCCTCGTTCAGCATGCAAAGTCAGCCTGTCTTAGCAAATCTAAGCAAAAATAAAGTAAAACAGCCCTCCCAAAACCAGCCATCTAGATT
This sequence comes from Manis javanica, assembly GCF_040802235.1. Lineage (NCBI taxonomy): Eukaryota > Metazoa > Chordata > Mammalia > Pholidota > Manidae > Manis > Manis javanica. Next base: position 74,486,264 of record NC_133168.1, read on the forward strand.
CAACATGCAGTTTGAGCAATGCAGGGGTTAGGGTCGCTGACGCCCTGTGCTGTCAGAAATCTAAGTATTACTTTTGACTCCCCCAAAACTTAACTACTAATAGTCTATGGTTGACCAGAAGACTTACTGATAATATAATCACTTAACACATATTTTGTATGATATATGAATTATTTACTGAATTCTTACAATAAGGCAGGCTAGAGAAAAATTGAGAATTTTTTTTTTCAAATTGCCGCAGAGTTCCAAATGTTTCCATTTTATTTATTGAAGCAAACCTACCTAAAAGCGGGCCAGCACAGCTCGAACTTGTGTTGTTCAAGGGTCAACTGTACTTTCAAACTGTTATTTACACTGTTGGCCCTGGCCTCTAGACCAAAATTCTCTGCCCTGTGCATCGTGCTCGTAACTACGCCATCTTTGCTGAATTTTGTTTCTATTTGTCATTTACATCAGTGTGGCCTTTTGCATATGAACTTGAACACATCAGGACTGGTGGCTAGTTTGGACTTAGCTGGTACAACACCAAGTTCCTAACAAACATTGAAGGTAAAAGGGGTGATGACAGAGCTCCATCAATAGAAAGTGAACAGGGTGATAAGGGAATCCAAGTCTCTAAGAAACTATTCATTCTGCCTTTTTTCCTTAAAAAGTCAGCTGCAAATGATGAATGCTACTGATTTTGTAAGCATTAGAGTGATTCATATTCCTGAAGACACAATTAAACCCCGTGAACACTTTTTATCTTAACTTAGAGGGAAGAGGAGGAGAACAAAGTGAACAGAGGGGCCTGACCACCTCTTATTCTGAGCTGCTGAGCAGCTCACAGATGGGGGCCTGTGATGACCAACAGTCTGGCGAAGCTTCCCAAACTGTCTTTACATGTCCTTTGTTGTTGAGAAGCACTCAGGATGTAAGGAAATCTATCAAACTACAGAGAACAAGTGAAAGTAGAAAGACAGGGGGAGCAGCTTTGTTATCTAACACATGCTGAGATCCCAGGGACAGAGAAGCCGGGAAGGGGGTGGGCGGGCTCCTCCCCCAATGGGAATGGGCTCTTTACGTGCACTGCCCATAAACCATGCTCAAAGCATCATGCACCGCTTTCTCCAGGAGCAGGATCACCCTAGGAGAGTGAGAAACTTCCCTTCCTTCTTCAGATGGCTGTCAATGGCTCTGCTCTGGCTTAGCCCACAGCCCATGGAAGCTTTCCTGGGGGGCAGTAGGCCAGAGCTCCATCCAGGCTGTACCCAGATGGGATGTGTCCGGGTGAATGTGCTTCCAGGCCTCTCGGCAAAATGAGGCTGCCTGCCCTTCACTGTGCCCTGTGTGGGGGTCTTTGATGCTAGGTCTGGAGCTTTGCTGGGACTTACTCTAAATAATTTTTGATGGGTAAAAATCTGCCTGGCTTTCTGAGTTTGTTACTCATCTTAATTTCCACCTGAAGCACACAGACTAATGTGCCCTTAGAAGAATATTGGCTTAATCCTGCTCTAACTGTGGGATGCCTTTACTGCCTACCAAGGGCAAAATACAGTACTCTTAGGAGCTCCCATCCTGAATGCTTCTCTTATTTCTTGACTCCTAAAGAGAAACCCAGTTCTTAGCCACTTATTTGAAATTGGGATAGGGGTTATGAAAGTCCAGATAGACGTGTCTTCAAATTCCAAACTGAAAGATTTTGGAATCTCTATAGGTGCATGCAAATCTGATAAATGCATGTTTTGACGAAAAGTGCAATTGGCATTGCTGTGTTAAATTTAAATTTTGTTCAAATAGACAACTATGGCTAGCATGTAAAAAGACATGTAGAAATATAAGGTAAATCTCAGACAACTATCCTTTCTCTTGATGGTGTAAATGCCACTCTCTTCTCTGTCAGTCATGATTCTGGCTCAGGCCACCTCTTACTGCCTCTGCCCTGCTCTGGCAAGTTGCTCCCTGTCCTGTACCACAGTAGATGCCCAAATATCAGGGAGCAATGTTAGAAGGAGATGTATGACAAGGGAACTTAAATCATGTACCATGGCATTGAATGGTTGGCTGTACTGATAGGTCATAGACACATGGATTAAAGATACGTATTTTTCACAATTACAACTTAGCTTTATGATTTTACAAAGATTTTCAAGACACGTATGTGAAGCACTTTAGTACAAGACATAGTAGATCTAGCAGTCAACCATATCAGAAATAGAATCAGACATATTTGCAAGGTCTGAGTCAGTAAAGAAATCAGAAATAAGGATGTTTCCGTCATTTCTTTATCTCTCACAAGTTAGTATTTTTAAGTTTAAAAGATAACTGATTGGCTAAGTAGTGATCCCCTTGGATAACTGTATTCATCTTGTATTGTTTTGATTCAAATTCAGGTTTGACTGCTTCATTTAAAGGGTTTTGGGAAGATTGCAATGATTTTGAACTCTTGGTCTAATCTAAGGTAGCTGAGATTTTTTAATTGCTTAACTTGAAAGAGCTCATATGTTTAAATATATTCACACCCATTGGTGATGATGCACTGCATTCCTGACTGTTGAGAACAGGTCTAGGTTTAAGGTTGACCAACAGCAAAACTCATCTCTACACCTCTAATATTCTGACTCATCTTTTTTCGTTTCCATTTTTGAAATTCAGGCCAGTTGAATTAGTCATGTTTAAAACAGTCTAGTATAATCACACACACACACACACACACAAATGAGTGTACACAAAACCGGAGAAATCTGAGTAAAGTTGGTGTGTGTGTCATGTCAGCTTTCTTGAGATGTCAGCCTAGTTGTGCAAGAGGTTTCTACTGGGGGAAACTGGCGGCAGGGTCTCTCTCCGGACATCTCTCTGGATTCTTTCTTACAACTGCATGTGAATCTATAGTCATCTCAAAGTAAAAAGCTAAAGAAAAGAAGCCAGAAAGAGAACAATATATTATATTGCCACTTGGTTTTTTAAGATATGTATTATGTATCTATACGTATACACAGAAGAACTCACCTGTATATGCGTACACATGTAAGAGCCACATATAGATACGTATTTCCTTAGAGAAATGGCCCATGCATGTACACCATTTCTGTATGGATAACTAAGAAATCGCTGTCACTGACACCCTGACGAGGAGCACTAGGGAAACAGACAGAAGGCATTCTGCCTCCCATGGGGTGCCCTCTGTGCCTGTCCAATTCACGCTGTCGGCATCACTCATTCAAAAAATAGTTTTTTAAGAGTGAGGACAAAATAGACATTTCAAACCTAAAATAAAAAACTGCAACAGAAACCCCCAAACTAGCTTACTGTACCCTGAAAGCCGAGCGAACCTACAAAGGCCTAATTCTGACACTCGCGAGCAGGGCAGATACAAACAGAGAAGTAGGCGCGAGTCTCTTACGGCTGGAGATGCAGTAGGACAGCCTGCAGTTGATCTTCCGGAAGAGCTGCTTGTTGACGGGCCAGAGCAGGAGGGTGAAGAGCTGGACGGTGTTGATGATGAGGCCCGAGGCGATGAACACATAGCAGAAGACGAGATGGCACAGGAACTGGGACTTGAGCAGCCCGACGATGTCCATGGTGCCAGGCTGCTTTTGTTTACCACAGTGAATCCCCGCGGTGGAGGACTTCCAGAGGGGAGAAGGTCCAGGACTTGGGAGGCGTCTGCAACACAGACCAGTGTGAAGGGTTAGAAAAAACACTCCGTGCATTTCTCTAAAAAGAAAAATATACTCGAAATTGAAAGCACTGTACACCAGTGGATGTATTTTTATTTTGCAAACATTTGTATTGAGTTTATATTATATATTGATATTATATATGTATAATATAAACAAGCATCATATGTTTAACGTCGAGTGCAGTTTCAGCCCTTTAAAAATAGTGCTTTACATTGTTCTAATGCCCTGTGACAGGAGTACAATGCCTGCAGAGGAGGGAATTGAGACCTGCCAGGTTGAGCAGCGTGGCCAGGGTCCCCCAGCTTCCACCACGACATGGCCAAGCTGGCCAAGTCCATGGGCGCACTTGTTTGGCCAGCTACTCTCTCTGCTTCTTGCAGCACAGCCTGCATTTCTGGGCCTTCTGTCCTGCTGCTGTCCCCAACTCCTCCTCCTCCAGATCTTAGCTTGACTGTCACTGTCCCTTCTTCTGGCAAGACTCCCCTGGGCAAGATCCGGGGGCTCTGCCTCCCCAGCTCCTGTACCAGGCTGCTGTGTAATGCCAATTGTTCCTCCATGGAACTATCATGTCTCTAGGGCACACGATGATCTTGAAGACCATCGATGTCTCCCCACCACTTGAACAGCACATAGTTGGAGCTTAAATTTAAAAAAGTATTTGTGGAATGATGGGTATCAGTAAACACGAATACCAGCCATGCAGGCAAGAGAACCACCTCCAGCATAGCCCCCTCTCCACACACCACAACACACACACACCCAATACACCCCAACACATGCACATACCCCAACACACACACACACGAGTTCTAAAATAAGGAAGAAACTCAAACATGCATAACAACCAGCCTCATAAACCTGTAATCAACCCCCATATACAATAATCAAATGATATTACTATTTGACAAATACAGCCTTTGACAAAAAGCATAAAGGCAGGAGGTTCCCTGGTGGAAAAATATTAAGCTGAGGGGTCAAGCCCAGAAGACCAGTTTCTCCTGGAAGCAGAATGTCATTCCAGCTGTACTAGGAAGAGAACAAATTTTAGGATGAACTTGCCAACAGTAACAGTTGAGAGATCCTGGGCTTCATTACAATCTTTATTAATAATACCAAAAAACACTGTATAATAGTTTCATATCTTTTACATCACTTTAAGCCTTGCACGAATCCTGTGAGAGGGGTGTTTTTATTATCTCATTTTCCGGAATAAGAAACTGAGACCACCCACAGGTTAGGTGATTTGCCTAAGGCTGCCACAGTGGATAACCAACCTTAGGACTCAACTCCAAGTTCCTTGTTCTGCACCTGTCTGGGCTGCTTTGCTCCCGCGGTGAGATTGGGTGATTCTCTTGGGCTGAGAGCTTTCCCTCTGCAGAGCAGCCCAGAAATGATCCCCAAGTGCTGCTTAAAACAGTGCAGCCTTCACTGAAGTTCCTGTGCTCAGAGTGGGGGAAAATGGGACTTGCTTCTGGGCCATCTCAGTTGGTTCTGAGCATGGGAATTCTCGTCCTTAGTATGAGAATAATCACAAGGTGCATTCTCCTCAAACGTTTATACCTGCTCAGATCAGCGGAAGGTATGCTGTATTCCAGCATGATTTTTACCCATTTCTGATAAGGAGGGAAATGGAAAGTAACCTTTGGCCTGATTTCTCTGAAGTCAGCTCAACTCAGCAGAGACAGCTCAGTCTCCACAGAAGCCCTGCTCTCTGGCACAAAGCCAGGGCTGTGCAGGTCTGAAGCATCACCTCTGACCTTCTCCAGACAGCACTGCCTACAGATATCTCCAGGTCCTTCCGCTCCTTAAAACACACCCAGTGTTAGCACCATCCATCTCTCTGAGGAACAGGCATGAAGCTGGCGGCTCACTCTCCATGCACTTGACTTTTAGAAGCCACATATATAAGAGTGATGCACATTGGTTTACGGTTTGGCAGCAGTTATAGCATGATGTTGAATATTCATGCGCTTTATTCATTGTCCCTGTATTAGCTGTTAAAAGCTTCTGACAATCAGGCCAGAAATTTAATTCTACACTAGGTTTCTGGGATCTAGTGTTTGTAAAGTATTTAACAAATCCTTTGTTATGCTGACTTAACGCTCAGGAATGAACTCTACTGACCTTGGGTATACAGGGGATTAAACAGTGCCTTCCTCAGCTTCCAATCAATGGTAGGGCATCATGAAGGAAGCATAAGATGTTTTTTATTTTGTGAAAGACAGAGGACCACAGTGACTTCTAGCAAAACCCTCATGAGCACTGCAGGGGGCCCGCAGCACATGGGTTGTGTTGAAGGAGGAGTCACAGACACAGCTTAAGGGGGAGCATGGGCAGCACGGCCATGGTGGGTCCGTCCTGCACACACTGCCTCAAACCCCGTTCCTGGCCCAGTGTGGTCCTCGCGTGTGGGCTTGGCGCTCACTTGTCCAGCTTTGAGGCTCTGCTGTACCTCTTACTGGTTGTGTGTCCTCAGGTAAATGAACTTCTGAATCTCAATTTCTCTATAAAAAGGGATATTAGATTGCAATAAAAATTCCAAGGAGGCTATTGTTTTTGTTTTTTTAGCTGAAGTTGATTCTCAGATTTATATGCAAGAGCCAAACACAGGAACAGCCGAGGAACTGCCTGAGAAGAGCAAGGGGAGGAGTGTGATGGCTTTGTTAAATAATTTAACTGACTTTAGTCTCAGGGCTGAATATTAAAGGATAGACAAAGCTAAATTATTTAGGGGAGGTATCTGGTGGGTGAATATGTATTGTATGTCTTAAGTTTATTCTAGAGAAGTTTGGGGAGACCGCCCTTTCCACTTGGTATACAGGAAAGCTTCCCTCGAAGGTGCTAATGAGCCCACCTAGTGCCATCCTGAGGAAAGATGGCATGAAGATCCGACCAGTGATGTAAACAGCGAGAGCAAAGACGTTTTAGAAAACTGCCCATTTCCCTGTCGGCTTTGTGAGTACCTAGATTGTTACGGAGAGAGCCTTCCCAACAACCCACAGAACTTTATGTCATTTCTGAGTATCAGAGCAGTAATTTATGGGGTTTGCAAATGAACAAATAACCACAAAGCTGTTTCCGGGTCATATTTCTGTGAACAAAGCTACTTCTTAGCATCAAGGACAACATTGAAGAACCATGTGCCCGAAAACGCAGCACTGACACTGCCTTCAGTTCATTCTGGTTCCTTACAGAATGCGTAGCGGGGCCTGCACGTCAGAGCCCTGAAGTGGCATTGCGCCTTGACTGCCCCTTTCCCAGGGCTCCCCCCATGACCTTGAGAACCGGCCCCCGAGGATGTGAAGGGCAGCATTCGGGCCAAACCTTCCCAGCATGGTCACACAGTGAGATCCGGCTCCAGCCAGCAGCACAGGTCATCTCTGAGGAGGGGGCAGAGGCGACTGGAGACCCTGTTGGGGCCCGAAGCACAAGGTGACCCTGGGTGAGGACAGAGCGGGCAGCTCTGCCTGATGCCAGATCCCAGACAAACCCCAGCGCAGGGACCTGAGGCGGCACACAGAGGGGACTGCTGGAACAGGAAGGGAGTTAGGAAGAATGCCAGAAAACCCAGTTTGGATACATTACCTAAGTTTTTAAAAAATGAGAGTCTGACCCATGAGCTTAGTGTACATCACCTAAAAATTAGGAAACCGACATTTTAAACATAGACAAAAAGAATTATTAACTAGGAATCTTAATACGTTCAAGAGAATAATTACTCCCAATTACCTTTATTTCTGAGGCTACTGATAGTTCAGTCAATTTCAATGTTAGCTAATTATTTGAGAAAGTCTCTGGCAGTCCTTGAGGGTGCACTGTTGGGTATGAACCTATGTTAAATTGTACCATAACTGTTTGAAAACATAGGCAACTGTTATTAATGTTGGAGGCTTCTATTCAATGGACAGGGTCTCCCTGTTCATCATTTGCCTATAAAAAAATAACTTGTTCATACAAATTATTGGGACCTAGGGATTACACATAGAGGGGACACTGAATGACCACAAACCAACTGTGTACCAAAGGCATTAAACCAGCTAGTGCAGACCTTTGAAGAATTTAAGAACATGTTGAGTATAAAATGGTAACAAAAAAGCATGATTCAGATTTGTAAAATAATAATGTGTGTATTTATATCTTTCACATCCACATCTATTTCTATAGTCATAGCTCTCTATTAATAGTGGCCACTATTTGGTGGCAGAACCGTGGTGGTTTCTTTTTTATTCTCTATTTTATTATTTGTTTCTATACAAAGAATGAGCTCTTCCCCTTACTGGGCACCGAGCTACATGGAGCCGTCCTGGCCTCCCTGTGGTCCGGTGTGGCCAGATGATGGAGCACATAGGGGGAAGAATGGGAGACCCCCCGTCCAAGTCTCTGATGTTGAGAAAGCAGAGGGTGGCCCACCCACCAAGGGAGTGGAGGGCAATAATCCAGCCCACCAGCAAGAGACCAGAGAAATTCTGAAATATCAAGGCAACCTGAGGCCCCCTTGATTTCAAGCCCTGTTGTTTGTAAGGGGCGCCACAGCACGGCTGTTAGACAAGGAATGGTTAAGGGGGACCTTTCATTCAGCGGCTCTGGCTAGAAATCCAGGCTTGGCCACTTGATGACTTTGGAAGTCACTTACTTTCCATGCCCCAGCTTCCTCAGCTGTGACATAAGAACAGCCCCTTTGGCAGCAGGGTGCTGTGGGGAGCAGGCACAAGAAAGCATCTGAGACACTTAACGCGATGCTTGGGACACAGAGAGCACCAAATACTGGGAGGATTTTTCAGTGATTGGAAGGAAATAAAGAGGCAAAGAAGGAGTGACAGCGCATTGTTGCAGCATTCCTGGGGGAGCCAGTGAGACACAGATCGACTCAGTTTCCTTCCTCTGTACATTTCCAGATCCTGATACTTTCTTTAATTTACCTTCAAAGGGGTTAAAACATTTCTTCCTCCATTTGTTTTTAATTTACACTCTTCTGCTAGTGACACATGGGAAATGTTGCGTTCTGGAAAACTCAGATGGACTTTACCTTCCTGACTGTTTAATAACCTCCCAAAGCTCCGAGCTGCAGCAGAGGACTTCAGAGTCAGGGCAAGCGGAAGACAGCAGAGGGCAGCAATTGGAAGGGGCCACTGCACACGCGGCAGGCCTCTTGCTCTGTAGGTGAAGCGGATGGTGCATGTGCTGCCTGACCTCCATCAGTGGAGATGTAAGCAAATAGCAGAGAATCTGAGTGTCCCCATAAGAGGATTCAAACTGCATCTTTCTCTAAACTCCCAGAGCTTCAACGTACGGCATTAAATTAGACAACACATAGGAGAACCTTAGGTAAGACTTACATGTCTCCTTAGTCAGTCTTGGGGAACTGTTAAATAAGCACGACCTTCATCAAACTCAAGGACTCAGGTGGAATTAACTCTCACGAGCTTGTTTTTAAAGATTTTGTTATTTGTTCTTTATAGAGCATTCAACCAGGTCAGGGGTTTAGAAGAAGCAAAACTTCCAAAGGAATCAATCCAAGTGGAGGCACTAATATAATACTCGTGGCCAATTTGGTATCATCCCGGAAATCTAAACAAGCCCTCATTTGGCCTCTTTTAACCCCAAACACCAGAATAGTTCACAAAACCAGACAAGAGATGAAAGAAATGCCAAGTGAAATAATACTGTTTTTTACATTGCAAACTGAAATTGAGATCACACCATTCTAAAAGAGCTCAGGTGAAGTGGGGCTCACACCCGAGTATGAGAACAACCACTTAGATTTTGCAGGCAACCATCTGACATACATAGCAAGACCTTAACCCTCTGCATCTAGCGAACCAACTTAGGACAGCCTCTGCACAAAGATATTCAACAAGCATTATTTATAAGCATCTAAAATCAGAAACAGCTTACATTTTCTGACATGACACAATGTGGGAAATCTACACAATTGAATGGACAAAGTATCATTGGAATAGGTTTGTAGAAAAATGGATACATTTTCATTATGCTATTAACAGATAAAGACACAAAATACATACATAGAATACCCACATACTCACCCACACCCACTCACATACACACAGATGCAAGTCAGCCAGCCTGGTCTGGGCTTGGCCTGACTATCACTTCAGCATCTTCATTCTTAGGAAGAAATGGGGTAGGTGAGCTCCAAGGTGCTTTACAAATTGCACAGTCTCTGATTTCAGTGTGGAAAGCTGATGTCCTCCCAAAGCAGGCCTTTCCTTTATTTCAGGGGGATCTGTCTGGCTAGGGACTAAGAGATCCAGCTGTATCTTCCTATCTCAGCTCCCATCTACAGAGAAGAATCACAAATGAGGGAGTTTAACCAGATGAAGAAAAGAAAAGGAAACTCAGCAGAGATTGTCAGACAGACACTTGGCTAAAGCGGGGCTCGCCGAGGAATTTTGTTTCTGGGTAGTATTTTTGGTCTGTAGGGCAGAGAATGCCCGTGGATAACAGTGCCCCTGGAGGAGAGGGGCATAGGGGCAGTCCTTGGCAAAATGAGCAAGGCGGTGTTCTGTCGAGGGACCCTCAGATCTCAGGTTCTGCTTTAGGTTGAATGAATTCAGCAAAAATCTCCAAGAGGGCAGCAACTAACTTGCGGAAACCCAAGGCAGCCACTTAGCGCTTAGTCCTGACAAACAAGGATAGATTTAGTTTCTGGATCCCTGGGAGTTAGATTGGCCCAAGGCCCAAAACAAAACAGGAGAGAAAGTGTTCTAGACCGAATTTAACTGTCTCTGGAACTATCTCTAACTAAAACACTCCTCAGTTAAAAAATCATCAGCATCTAATGGTTTGGTAGAAGCCAATATAATATTAGCTTATTTTAAAAATGTATGGAACAGTCTTTTGTCCGATATCCCTGTGCAGTACATGATGTCCATTAAAGCAAATGAAATACTGAAATAGTCATAAATCATATTCAACATTTTCATTAGGTCCTCTAATAAATAACTCTTAGTCTCTCTCTGAAGTCTAACTTCAGGATGATAAAGACTTAAGTCTATAGAAAATGGAGGCTTCTAAGTTTATATTTAATGGTTAGTTCTGAGTAACTTATATGAGAAAAACAAATCCTGAAGAGATTTTATATCTAATTCAAGGAAACCAAGACTAGGAGGTTAACACAGATGGAAAACCTAGATAACTTTTTCTGTCATGAGAAAAACAAAGATGAAGGGAAATTAAATTAGGTTCTCTAGGGCCTTTTGCAGCTTTAATATCCATAAGATTAAAATATCTAGAGTTCAGCATCAGGTTTTCAGAATAGTAAACAGCGCAACAGGATCGGTGCAAGAATGTTTTACACACATTATCTCACTACTGACATGAAAACCCACCATGGAAGGTATGGTTAACTCCATCTTATAGACAAAGAAATTGAAATTGAGGTGACATGCGAAGGTCAAATCATGAGTCATTGTCTGCAACCCAAACTCATGCTTGACCGTGATTACGCTGCCTTTGAGGCAGGAAGCCTGCGGGAGCTCGACTTCACATGGACTTGGCCCTCCACAGCACCCCCTCTGACTCTTGGGGTGATCACCAGTTTCTGCGGACTGTCCTGCCAGTCGGTCCTACTCCAGTCATACCCTCCTTCCCCGCAGAAAGCTTGGCGCCTCCAGACCCCGACCCCGCTTTACCGCGGCCTCGGTGTTCGTGCAGTCCGAGGGGGCCAGCGGGCTCGCTGCGCTGCCAACGACCAAGAGTGTGTGGACTATTTTACAACATACGCAGTGGAAAATCTATCTATGAATTATATTCAATCTCTGCAAGTTTCCAAAAAGTTTTCTTAAGTCCTTATTAAAAATCCAGTATCATGAAACCAAAAAGCTGAAATGAAATGAGGACAATTGATCCTCCAAATGAAGAAGCATCCACATTTCTGCTTTAAAGGAGTGATTCCAGTTAATACCGAGACTTTTCAAATATGGAAGGAAGGCAGGATGGATGCTGAACTGAGAGGTGGTGCCCGTCATCGCCGTTCCTGCTGCCGCATGGCGGCGGCCGTCAGACCAGTAGGACGTGTGCGGGCAGGAGACGTGTGGAAGCTGTGGAGCATGAAGGGCTGCGTCGCCCGGGCCTGCCCAGGTGGGGGCGGCCTGAGACCAGCTCTGGGCCCGGGAGCAGGTCTGAGGCAGAGGCACCACCAGCTGGCACCAGGAACAACAGAAGAAAATGCACACAAGCCACCTGCTACTCTCAGCCTCTGCTCACCTGCAATGTCCACCACAGGGCCCACTTTCCTCCTTCTCACACTGGCCACGACCAAGCCACGTGCGGCTCTGCCAGGAGCTCCCCTGCAGGCAAGCGTGGGGTCTGGGTCCCAGGTTACTAACTGTGTGACCCTGGGCGACTAACTTGTCTCTGAGTCTCAGGTTCTGCATGTGCTTTATGGAGGTATCTGTCCATGCCTCCAAGGAATGCGTGAGGATTAACTGTGCGAATGCACAGAAAGCAAATGCCCAGCTCAGTCTCTGCCCGGCTCCTGGGCTGCCCCTGACCTGTACCTTCCTCCTTCAGCTGCTTCGCCCACTGCCTCCCAGACTGTCTACCATCTTTTCTTATTAATCTCTGCCAGTGGCTCTCACGATCAGTTCCTTTTGCTTATTTTAATAAGATTCTTTGTCTGTGCATTTCTTCTTCTGACATCCCTACAGTACAGAGCTACGGTGACTGGTAAGACCCCCAAAGTCCACTCATAGCTTTATATAAATGATTATGCCTCCATCCCCATCCTGAAGGAAGGCAGTCCAGAGTGGTTCATCATGGGCAGTCTTCATCATGATGGATGATACCTAGTTATCTACTTAAATTGCATTGAATAAATGAACTGAACATACGACACAGGCCTTGTTCTAATGCTGTGGAAGAGAAATAAGAACTGGTGTCAATGAGACCAAGACCATCATCACTTTCAAGAACCTTGAACGCATGACTTTAGTAGCCATCAAAGAAAAAAATGCCAGCATTTCCCTGACCTCACAGAGCCTTACAGCAAAGAGCTGAGGATGCAACTCTGGCATATGCCTTACCTGAGACTAAGGGTGAAAGGTGTGTCTTGCTAGAGGAGGCGGTTTGGAGGAGGCAGGCTTCTAGTGGGGTGAGGTTGGGCCCCACCTACAGTGTGGACAGACATGTTACATGTAGGTCACCAGCATATCATGGTACCTATAATTTTTTTCACGAAATCTGATCTTTAATATGTCAAAATAATTCAGAAACAATAAAAAGTCTCTAAAATTAAGACTATGGTAAAATTCAAAACTTTGTTGGAAATTTCCTTAAATTTATTTTGTAATTTAATATTTTAATTTTCAACACCTTCTGGGGAAAGAGGTACCCCTCTAATCTTTGCAGTATTTAGCAGCACTAACCTTTAGAGAGGCTTCATTGTAGCTGAATAACCCCACATGCTCTGTGAATAGCAGGGCCAGGAAACCATGGGAATGCCATACTGACCAGAGACAGCCAAGCACACCGTCCCTTGGCATCTTCTTTTGGTACAGCTGATAGGATGGCACAGATCTCTTCACTCATTATGGCTTGACCCACCTGCTCTGTCTGGGCCAACAGCTCCGTTAGGAGTGACTGCTCTCGCCATTACACACAGGATGAAACACCGTCTGTGGTCATGTGAGCAGGGCTTGTCACCAACAGAGGTCACCAGTCCTGGACAAATGGCCAAACAGCCAGCCCTGGGGAGGCTCCAAGCATCAGAGATAAGTGATCTCCTAAAGCCAGGATGTGATGTGGTGGTAGCCGAGGCCTGAAATCCATGTAACACAACCATGTGGGCCGGGAAACTCCTCCACGCAACAGCGACCTGATGCAAATACAGGCTACAGGGCATTAAATTGACTTGGAAGCCACTTTGCCCTGGTGTGGATCAATGGGGCTAGGGTCCCCCTTGGGAACCTTGAACGCGTGATTTTAGTAGCCATCAAAGAAATAGATGTGGAAGGACAAGCACTAGCACTGAGTCGGGGGCTGGGTCTGACTCTTGGCTCGCTGTGCCTACTTACCAGCTTGGTCACTTGGCGTCTAGGAATCTCAGATCCCTCATCTGTCAATGGGAGAATGTGACAGGTTCATTGGCCCCCATGAGGGGGTCGGAAGAGTTCAGTGAGATAAGAGGTGTGCAAGGGCTCTGCTGGGCAGGTATTAAGGCATCTATGACCACTCCTAATTTTATGGCTCAGAAATGGGGCCACTTATCTACTTGCCATCAAACACAGTGCTTCTCATTCATAGAAACTAGCCTGGTGTTAATACCGCAGGTATTTACCAGGTGTAGAGCTTGAAGGAAGCACTCTGTGGATTCCATCAGGATCAGCAGAGCTCATCTGCTTAGAGTAGCTAATTTTGGGGGAAACAAGCATGTGGCCTTTCTTTTCCTTCTGCATCTCAGGCATCAGAAACTGAGCTCTTTCCTCTCCTGCAGGTCCCTTTTCATTCTCCTCACTGTTCCTCAAGCTCCCTGGACCTTTGAGTGCTTGGAGTCCCTGTTGCTGCCAATCCTTATTTTCTGGTAAGGAGTGTGGGGAAGGTGGGAGATCAATAAGGCTAAAATTTAAATCCTTTGTTTCTCTGATTTTCAGAAAGGGATGCCAATGAACCTGGGCAATATGCCTGACTTGATTCATGCATAATGGACCCAAAGAGGGACTTATTAGAAAACAGATGCATTTAAATGCTTTCCTGACATGAATCATTTATTGAAGACGGAATTGCAGGCTGTGAGTGCCCAAAATAAGTTGACTTACAGTATCCTTATTTCTAGACAGGTCTGAAATATGACCACAGACTGTTGAAGTACTCAGATCTGACCAATGCTTTTGGGGTCATTATGGACTAGCTGTTCCTCGAAAAGTATCATTAATAAAAGCAGTAATAAAACATGAAGCAGGGCTCTCTCTCTCTCTCTCTCTCTCTCTCTCTCTTTCTTTCTTTTTCTACTTTAGTCACAAGGCTCAGGAACAGAGGATGCTTGGTGGAAGCAATGCTGTTCTTTCCAGTTTCTGTTAAGTAGAATCCAGGACAGGTATTCTTGGATTCATGCAAATATTCATTAATCCATTGATAACTTCATTTATTCATTAAGTTGGCTGCCCATGAAGCTATCCATTTATTCATTAAGTTAAAACTTCAATGGTTCCTATTTATTTCTATAGCTGTATTATGATATATTGCTTTAGATGTCAAGAGTGGCCATGGGGGTTCTTACAGAGTCCCTGTCTGTGTTTCTGTGGGTCAGTCCCGTGCTTAGTTAACTAATGTGCTTATGGAGTATAATTTTCAGGCCTGGGATGAGCCCCTGCCCCTCCCACTTCTTACAGAATAAATAGATGCTCAATAAATTTTGGTTCAATCTGAATCTCTACATGACCTAGTTAGTATATTTAATCTCTATACTAATAACTGAACTGCTAAAAACAATGTACAAAAGTGACAGCATGAACTGATTCAAGTCCTAGGTTTCTTTCCCAATACAATAAGCACAGAGGAAATAACCAAACACTTTATTCTCCGTGCAAAAGCCATGCAGGTATACCCACATGACTGCTACTTAAACCATCACATCTCATAAGCAAGCACAGAATCCTCCTCTCCCAACACTCAAACTGCCTGAGACAATATCAGACTAACATGAAAATAACTAAAATGAAAGCAAATTACCTACTTAAACCCCAGTAAGGGAGAAAAATATTGGTTGGGGAATAGAATTGACTTTTTTTTTTTAACAAAGACTCTTCTATTAAAATACAAATCTGGTAAAAGAAAAGGAAATTATAGCCAAAGTCATGGATATTTTTAAAGGTAATTTTCCTCCATTACAGCAGTAATGCTCATTCATTGTACAAAATTTGTAA
The DNA here is from genome assembly GCF_040802235.1 of Manis javanica. NCBI lineage: Eukaryota > Metazoa > Chordata > Mammalia > Pholidota > Manidae > Manis > Manis javanica. The sequence goes on from NC_133168.1 coordinate 74,501,808, forward strand.
AGCTCTAAAATGTAGAAATTTTAGCACCTATAACAGCCACTGACACTTTGGGTTATTTTCTTCCAGACTTCAGCAAATGCACAGCTTCTTTTTTTCTTTGCTAGCTAAAATCATTGCAGAGAATTTTTTTGCTTTTGAATCGAGTGGAGATCTTATGTTAAATCAATTTCATATGCCCTTTCCTCCACCTTTAGTGAGGTCATTTCAATGTCCATATCACAAAATAACTCTTCTAGTAGTTATACTGCATATAATCATAATTTTTACCTTATTGCCTCTTTTTTGTATGTTTAGGCTTCTTTTTGCCTTTTTAATAATAAATAATGCAATGATTAACAATTAAGAGCATAAACCTTTATTTTTCTGAATTTTGGGTTATTTCCTTAGAATAAACTCCCAGATGCAGGGTTTCTATATTCAAGGAACAAACATTGTAAGACAAGTCGTAAACATTGCCAAATTGTTTTCCCAAAACCTTTAGCTATTTATGTTCTTACCAGAAGTATACAAAAATACCCATTTCATCACATTTGCCAGTAATAAGACCTCATTTAAAAACAGCAAAAAACAGACTTAACTCTTCATACATTAAAAGTATCTCTCTTTGTTTTAACTTGCATTTTTTGAGTGACAAGGGAAACTGGACATTTTTTAACATCTATCAAACTCCTGCTTTTTTTAACTTTTTTTCTTCCACATATTGATTTGCAGGAACTCTTCACCTATTAAACAAAATAGCATCTTTCTTATTGTATTTAGAATGACCAATTTCTCCAGTTTGTTTGGTCTTATTTTTAGCTTATTGGAGCTTCAAATAATTATGAAGTATGAATCATGATTTCTTTCATAAAGAAATTTAAGCTTAGGCCTGCTTGCTATCCTTCTTGTCCTGCAGAAACCTGGTAACCATACACTTTTTTCATCTAGCTTTTCCATAATTAATTCTATTTTTAACTATTTGACCTGACATTTCTTTTTGGCTAGGATGCTCTGTGAGGTAAACGGGTTTATTTCCAAATATTTAACCAGCTGTATAGAAGGTAATTACTGAAAGGTCCTTCCACACTCTATTAATTAATGCTACAGTTTCTTACATTAAATACCAATAAGCAGAGAAGAAATGAAGTGTAGGTATCAATATGCTGATTGCTCAAATTACAGGTGAGAAACTGGCATCTAGAGAGCCCGGTGCAGAGCCCGTAACCCAGGCAGTTGGGGGCCGAGCCCTGAGCGCTTTGCTTCCCGTCCCTTTGCCTTGCTCCTTGGCCCTCCCACTGATGCTGTTTCCTTTCTCAGAGGCAGTAGAAGGTTACTGTGTATTACCGATCAGCCTTTCCCAATCACTGGTTAAAGATCTACAGGGAATCAGGAAGCTATATTCGTGCCAACATAATCTCAGATGGATATGAGGGAAACCGAGACAGGTGTGGCAACCATTTCCTGGGCCTTACTTTTCCCATCAAAGATCAGAAAAGACTCTTCATACTTGCAAGGATATGGCTAGCTCTGATACTGTACAAATCTACCTATAGGGTGGTTTCTGCAGGACAAAAAAAGAACAGAGAGAAAAAGTGGTTCAGATTTTAAAAGGGACACTAGAGATGAGAGATGAGGGGATGGAGCCCAGTGTGGCAGGAAGTTAAAGTCATCTTGTCATCTCGTGCATCTCAAGAGAACCTCACAGGCTCACAGAGGATAGCAGAGCCTCACCAAGCCCCTGGGCCCCTTTCCACTGAAGGACCAATGGCCAGGGACACAGGGATACTGCAGGGAGGCCTGGGACATGGTGACTCTGAAGGGAGACCAGGGATGCTGAAAGGAGGCCAGTCCTCAGCCGAGGCTGAGTTCTGGCACTGGGTTGGGAGAATCCTCTTTCCAACCCAGAGAGGTTTGATTGTTACTTTTGATAAGAGAAAGTAAAAGTTCCAAGCCGTGAATTCCCAAACTTCAAGGAATACCTTAACACACCCAAAGGATTCTTCTCTTCTTGACTAAACCAGACTTGAATTGTGCCTCTGCTTTTATATTATGAGCTCCTTCTGCATCAGAGACCAACTATAATTAAATGAATTAGCAATAATTATGAATAACTACAATTGAATAAATAGAAAATAATTATAAAATTTTAAGAGGAAGCTCTAGCCATTTTGTTTCTTCTAAAAATTCATCTCTGAGTAAATAATTAAATTGCAACAGGAAGACTTAGAAGGGCCAGAAAGAACAATTAAAAAGTATATTTAGTGACAAAAAGATGTTTATGATATGAAGTCAAGAAAAGCATGTATGGTAGGAGACAACTTTTATAAGACAAAGAAAAAGTTTCTCTCTATGCTTAGGAAGTAGTCTAGATGGTAAGTCATCAAACTTTTAAAAAATTTCTGAAATATTTTAAATATGTAAAACATACAAAATATTTTGTCACATTGATATTTAGTCATATTTGCTTCATTTTTTTAAGAAGTAAAATATTTCATATATTAATTAAAGCCACTTCCCCAATCCGATGTTGAAATTAGTTGTTTCCTTGTATGTTTTTATTCTTTGATTGTATGTATGTGTATTCACAAGCAACATACAATTTTTGTGTTGTAAAGATGTGCATAAAAACCCTTTTGTGATTTCCTTTCTACACTCAACACTATGTTTTTGAAATTCTGTGCATCTTGTTTAGTTGTTTTCATTGTGGAAAAGCATTCTGTTTTATGATTACACCAAAAATTAATGTATTACCACACTGATGGATATTTAGGGCATTTCGAGATGTTTTTCTCCATTATAGACACTACATTAATGACCATTGGACTTGGAGTCACTGCCATGTTCTGACATGCGCATCTCCCGCTTTACTAGATATTAATCAGCTTTTCAAAATGGTTGGACAATTAACACTCCAGGATGCTGTTTGGGTTTAGTGATATAATAGGAAATAATCATTTTCTTCTTTATGCTTCTATTTTCTCATATCTTACCAAGAGCATTTACCACTTGGGTAATATATTTAAGTTGAAAAGAAACCTCAAACTTTTACACTGAATTTCTCAGACTACTTAGGTATGTTACATAGATTACTTGATATTAACAATGCTGTCTGATTTATTAGTGTATTCGTTTTATAGCTCAAGAAATAGAGGCTCAGGGAAGTTCTTCCACTTGTTCAGTTTGGCCTCTAATCTGGTCCTGTGCTTTCTCTGAGCTTCAGTTTCCTCTTCTCTCATTCCTCATCAATCTATCTCACAGCACCACTGAGGGCAAAGAGTAAGACAATTGACTTGAAATACTAAAAAATGTTAAAGTGATTTATATTTATATATACAATTCATCCGTCATCTTTTTTTACGGCCATGTTCTTTTCTCTCCTCTGTTCCCAGTAAGAAATAACTAAGTATCAGGGGCTCTGGGAAAAAATACATTCTTACAAAACCTCAAGGTAGCATTTCAACTTGTCCTTCCCATGGAAAGAAGTATAGTTTAGCAAATGATTTACTACTGGGACACCGATTCCTTTAATCCTTGATCTAAGCTTCATTCTAACAGTAATTTAAGTCTTAAAGATCAGTAAATACTGACTCAAAAGAGAGAAGGAAAAATGGTTCAATATGAAAAGCAAATGCTTTTCGGTTTCAGATAACACTCTGCAGAGGACTTCCTCGTTTCTAAGAAAGCAAATCCTGGCAAAGTGGAGAGCTCTGGAAATACAATGCCTGGCCTCAAAAAAGCCAGTGCTCTAGAGCTGTTCTGAAGACACAACTGCTGAACACACCCAGCAAGCTGTCTGACCCTTCTGAGGGAAGTACAAAGCCAGCTAACGGTGCACAGTGCTTCCAGTCCAAAGATACGCCAGTTCAGGTGGGATGCAAGTTCGATTCCCTGCAGCAAAACCCCATGCGGTCAGCACTGCGTCACCACTACATGAGCTGAGTCAACATCGCTTCACTTGCTTCTTCTCTCCCTTCCTGTGGAATAGCACTAATTCTGTGATGATATTTCCGTTACAACATTTTGGACAGCAAAGGGACTTGGATGTGAAAGTCTGAGGCATTTATACCAAGTATCGTTGCTTCCTTAGCCTTGGAATTTGGGGAAGTGAATGAGAAACCCGGATGGAACTCCTCGCATGTTAAACAGAGTCACCGTAGGACCCAGATCCCACTCCTAGGTATGTGCCCCAAAGAAATGACAACATAAGTCCGTGCAAAGCCTTGCCCACTAATGTTGATAAAAGTGTTATTCACAGTAGCTAAAAGATGAAACCACCCTAATGGTCATCAACTGGCACGTGGATAAAGTGTGGTGTGACCACACAATGGAATATTATTCAGCCAAAAATTAAAGACTGAATTACTGATACCTGCTGCAACATGTGTGAACCTCAAAAACATTATGCTAAGTGGAAGAAGTCACGGAAGACCACATATTGTATTATTCTGTTTATACAAAATGTCCAGAACAAGCAAATCTATAGACAGAAAGTAGACCACTTGTCCAGGGCTGGAGGGGGTGGGCAAGGGGAGTGACTGCCCCCAGTCTGGGGGTTTCTTTTTAGAGTGATGAAATGTTATAACTGTAAATAGTGGTGATAGGTGTGCAATTCTGAATATATTATAAGCCACTGAACTGTACACTTAAAATGCATGAACTTTATGGGGAGTGAGCTATGTCTCATAAAGTTGTTTTAAAAAACAAAACAAACTCCTGGTATGATAGAAGGTAAAACATAAGCAGGGTCAGCTCTCAGTCCGCATGTATTGGAACCATACATGCCTGGCATTGTTTAAACCAAGGATGAAGGAGTCCTGATCGTAGAAAAGGGAAAGGGACTCTCCGCCTCCAGGAAAAGGGTGCTCTCCCTTCACCCAGGCAACAGAGTGAGATGTCAATGCCAAGGGCAGTTGCTGTGGTATTAGTGCTCAGCCGAACACTTGGGAGTGCAGAGGGGACCCTCCTAAACTGGTATGACCTCTGTGAGATGGGGCCATAAATGAAGGTGGGATGAACCTCACCTTTGATCCCAAGGGTAGCTTGTGGGCAAAGGCTGTAGGATATTAATCACCCCTAAGCTTTGCAGGCAGTCTCAAAGAGTAAAGGGGAACCAACCCCACTGATTGGCAGGCATGCCAACAGCAGCTACCGCTACAGTCCACGGTAGTTTGGCTTTTTGCTTAGATCCAGAGAAATCTCCAGTGGATCTAAAGTTTTGAATTCCTGAAATTGAACACTGCTAACGTTCATTACCCTCAGTGCTACCCGCTAAAGTGAGTAATAGACCATATTTGCTAAAGCAGACTCATCATGACTACATTTGGATGAATTTCAGGGTTCAAATATGCCAGAAAAAAAATTTGTGCTAGAGCTATAAAATCAGTGGCTCTCTAGTGGCCAGCCACAGCACAAGCAGACAAAGCCTCCGTGGAGAACTCTGTGAGGCAGGGCTGATGCCTGGTGGCATATCCTGTTGCCTGGGAACCCACATGGGGCCTGTACACAGTAGACACTTCCAGAAAGAATCTGTGAATGAAATTTGGTGAATTGCCAAAAGCTTCATTTAGTTAATGAAATCATTGGGGAGATAAATAATTGAAGGAAAATAACTGGGTTCATCAGGTTGGAAACACTTAAGTTTTCCTATTTTGGGGGTGGAAGAAAAATAAATGAACCAGTAAGAGAGAAGTAAAGAATTTATGCCCCCTATTGTCCAGTTTTAGGTATGGGAGACTTTTCTCTTTTCCCAAAGTCAGAGTCGTTGATTTGATCCATCAGTTGCATCAAATTCAATGTAACTGCTGTGCTTTCCTCACAGAGCCGCTACAGCCGGGGTGGGTGGGGGCACCTTCCTCTGAGCCCTTCCTTGGGCATTCGTGCCCTCCAGTGGGATGCTGGGGACAAGGATAATGTAGCAAGGCACACGGGACTTATTTCTAATCTGGACTTTGGATCAGGAATAAAAGTAGTTAATTTAAAGTAAGGTGAATGCTGAAAACCATCCAAATAGCCACTGCCAGGTGAGTGAATAAACAAGATGTGGTTGATCCATACAATGAAATATAGCTCAGCAGAACAGAGGAACGAGCTGCTGACGTGACCCCTGCAACAAAAGGATCTGCCTCAGAAATGCTATGCAAATGAAGGAAGCAGACAAAGCACGGCCTGTCCAATCGTCCACTGATCTGCGGTTCCCGTAAGAGGCAAAACTTTGGAAAATGGATCTACGATATAATGAGTTATAAGAAATACGTATTTGGTGATACAGATGACCAAGTACATATTTCCCAGGTATATTTGGTAATCATCTACCGTTCCTGAAGACACTTCAGCACCTTAAAGGTGAAATGGGTGTCTGGTCATGTTGATGAGACACTTCTGGAGCCCACCCAAGGGTGAGGGCTGGAGGTTAAGTCAGCCAGTGGCCAATGACTTAGTCAATCACGACTATGCAGTGAAGCCTTCACAACAACCCCTGAGAAGAGCGTCTCTCTCTCTCTCTCTTGCACCCTGCTTCTCTGTTGGAGAGGGCTTCTGTGCTTGGGGAACCAGGACGCATCCATGTGGCGCTGAACCAGGTCCCAAGCTCCGCAAGGACAGAAGCTCCTTTATTTGAGACCTTGCGGAATGTATCTCTTCATCTGGCTGTTAAATTGTGTCCTTTATAGTATCCTTTATGCAACTGGTAAATCGAAGTGTTTGCCTGAGCTCTGTGAGTTGCCCTAGCAAATTACTTGAACCTAAGGGGCAGGTCGTGGGAATCTCCAATCTGTAGCTGGTAGGTCAGAGCACAGGTTAACTAACTGCCTGGGGCTTGCAACTGGCATCTGGATTTGGGGATGGAAGGGCAGTCTTGTAGCACGGAGCCCTTAGAGAGCGTCAGAATGGAGTTGAGTTCTCAGACACCCTGCTGGTGTTCAAGAATTGCTTGGTGGTGTGTGTGGGAAGATCCCCTCCCCATCCATCTCCTACTCTCCCCCCACCCCACCACTCATTGGAATCTAGTCTGGGAACCTGAAAGAAGCGATATTACTGCTGTATAAGAAAAAATACAGGACCACAGACTGCCTGGGGCTGGAGGTGCCAGGGAAGATTAAGCGCAGGGGAATGAGGGGAACTGTGGGGGTGGTAGAAGGGCTCTAAGCTGGATTCTGGTGACTGTTGCACACCTATATGAATTTACCAAAACTCAGTGAACTGTACATTTAAGATGTGTGAATTTTATGATAGGCAAAGTATATTTCAATAAAGCTGCCAAATATTTGATGAATGAATGGAAGAAGAGTTAAAAAAAACTCTTGAATGCCCAACAGTAAGAAAGAATGATGCGTGTGCCCCTTGGAACATGAGGAGTCGATTTAGATTACTTTTCTTGATGGGAATGCAAAAGGCATGTGGGCCAGAATGAATGGGAGAGATGTGGGACAGGAAACGGAGAAAGTGCCGGTTCCATCTTCCATGTGATAGTGGAAGTAAAAACAAGTCAATTTTGTTGTCCCAGGAGCTGTGAACTCAGCCGCTCTCCCAGGTCCCATCTGCACCGTCATGTATGTGAGGATGTCATGGTACATTCTATTAAATTTTTACTTAAATAAAAACAATGCCCTTGCTCTGGCATTTTCCCAACCTACTCACCCAATGGCGGTACCAATGAAATCAGGTTAATTCAACTCAGCACTGTTTAGCTTTGGTGTATGCCCACTGGCTCCATATGATTATTCATTAGTTCCTAAATTGAAAGTTTGGGACAAAGTCCTGCATACCAGAATGAAGGTTCTAGTATTTACATTTCCCAACTTGTGGAAATAGGGAATTTTACTTGTCTCTAGACTTAAGGATACTTTTCCAGTTTCCCCATGAGAGCTCTGAATTGAGAATGGCAGTTCTGAGATGAAAACTCTATGTTTGTTCCATTCCTTTAAAAGGGATGTGTTTTGGCTGGAAGTGAAGCATGTGGGAATTTATATATAAAGTATAAAAATCATATAAATAATCATATCTGACTTGATTGTTTATAGTTCATGATTCGTCGTCACAACAGAAACAGTTTCTGTGATATGAGTGCTCTTGCATTGTTCCCTATGGAAGAACTTGTTCACCATGTGAGAACTTGTTTGTTATGCTTCAGAAGATTGGAGACTGAGAAGAGTTGGACTTGATTAATGATTGTGCATGGAATCCCCTACACAGAATCTTATTGTTGTTAACAACCATTTAATCAATAAATATGAGAGGTGCCCTCTCAGCACCACTCTTGCGCTGTCGCGCCTTGAGTCCCCTGGCTGGTCCTTTCAGGTCTTCGATGACTCATCGCGTCTCTTCCCTTATCTGCGGGTCGGAGACAGGGAAAGGACCAACAGAAGCAATTCAAAATGTCAGCAATTCCATCTTCATGTTGTTCTATTCTTTACCATTTGAAAACAAATTTCCTGCAAACAGGGTTGGCAGATTGTTCAAGAATCTCTGAGTGGGTCCAACTACCACTTTCAGAATTTTGTTTTTTCAAAAGTGATCTTGTCTGAATATCGAATTGATGCTTCTGGTGGCAAACTTGAAACCTACATTTTTATTCATGTCTTGAGTCAGAAAGGCAACCAAAATGCAGAACACACACACACACACACACACACACACTTAAATTGACACAGGAGCACAACAATCTCTCATAACCCTGGTGTTGAGGAGTATCTCTTATTGGAGACAACTTCAGTCTTGGACTTCGGCATCTTTCTAAGTTGGGCAATAGTTCTTATTTCCTTAAAAAACCCATAGAAACACCATCCACAGAGTTATTCTTCAGATGAGGTTTTAGTAAGATTAGGTTGAAAGTTTAATCAGATGGCGGGAGGCAAAGGACTTGGGGACAATCTCACCACAAGCTTTACTAGCAACTGCCACCCTTCAAATACTGGGAGGAGCTGAGAAGACACTGGCTGGCAGTAGTGCCTCTGCTCTGAGCCACTGGTGATCCCGGGTTTATTTTTATGTAGCCTTCCTGTGTCACACTCCTGCTTTTGAAAAGCTGTCCAGCTCTGGGGAGGATGGCAGTTGTACCGTACTAACTGGCATTCAGGAACCCTCCATCAACTTCCTGGACTCAATGCCATATGGGCTGCATAATTTTCAGCACCCAGTGCAAAATGAGAATTTGGGGCTCCTTGTTTGAAAACTAGGAATTTCAAGACAGTGAGAGCAATGCCCCGTGCCAAGCAGGGTCCTGTGTGACCATGCAAGTCACCCACCATGCCACCTTCCTCCCTTAGAGGTGCCCTGACTTTCCTTCCCAATGGGCAGCTCTCTACAAATCTGTCCAACTCAGGAAAACATTTGATAATTGCCAGGAAGGACACAAAAGTCTCCAGGAGAGGAGTCCATGTAAAAACACAACGATGTCAGGAGCTTGCTCCATTGTATGTGTTTGTGAGCTACACCCCAGAATAAAAATGTGAGTTTCACACTGATTACACCCTAATTCTTGCACCCATTCCCAACCTGCCCTAGGGCCCCTCATAAGAGAGGTCCACGGCCACTTGAAATTGAAGATGCTTGGGACTGGTGTGGAACTGCACATGACTGAAACAGAAAAGTCATCCGGGGAAGGATGCCTGGTCTCTTCTCTAACAAAATCAGGCTCCTCTTACGAGGCTTGTCACTATGATCCAGTTCAGGCACCAATGGAAGTCTAGGGGTCTGGGTGGCAATCACTCCCACCGCAAGGGCCCATTTCTCTTAGCCCCTTCCTCAGAGGATGCCTTTCATTCCTTCAAAAAATATTTACTGAGGCACCATCCTGGGGCGTGGAGACACCGGATAGTCTCAAGGAGCTTGTTAGACTGTAGGAAGGAATGGTGAGAAAATGTAAACGATGAAGTCAAAGACCAACAGCTACTTTCCCAGGATGCTCAGCGTGGTTTTTGAATAAGCAGCGCAGGGAGGGCACCTGGATCCCCAGGGCAGGGCGGCCAGGAGGTCAGCACGGTCTCCTCCGAGCTGTGCACACTTGAGGGGCCTCCACCATTCCCAGCTCTGGTAGTTCTTTGGCCCGGTCCCTCCCCCTTCCTCCATTGTTGACTTGCTGAACGTATATTCAGCTTTCCAAACCCTGCCTAGCCTGTACCCCCAATGCCCTCCCCCCTGACACAGTTAGGTGCCTCCTTCTCGGTCCTCTTGAGGTCCCTGCTGGTGGTCCCTGCAGAGCCTGGCCATCATGCAGTGGTGAGCACCTACTGCAGGAGCAAACGATGTAGAGGAGTCACATGATGTCCAGGCCCAGGACCAAGGCCGTGCACGTCAGTAGACACCATTCCCCTTCCTATATCTGTCTGCCTTTCCACAAGCCGGAAGTCCTTAGGAGCTGAAGTGTTTTCATCTGCTTTCCGCTGTGTCCAGCGTGGACCTGGCCATGGCAGATGGTTAATACTCATAATATATGATGATTCGAATGGTCAGCGACATCTACTGCACTGTTCCGGAGAAACACCAGCTCATGGCATATCGGTGACTTGACTCTGGTGTCACCAGGGCGCAGCTGCTCTCCTGCCCCCACACAGGAGTCGCCATCAGCAGGGCAAACAGCAGGTGAGCAGGTGGGACAGTGCACTTCCCATGGAGCCAGCTGACAGTGGAATGTGCCCAGCTGTACTGATGTGGGAAAATGCAGCCATTTACTGCTCCCTCTCTTCTAGGAACAGATGCGGGTCAGAGATAATAGAACCCTTCAGACCCTTGCTAGCATAACTTCCCATCACCCCATCAGTGTAAAAGCCAAGTGATGCTGGGGAAAATGAAACAAAATAAAATGAAATTGGGGATAACTGGTTTTACCCTTTTATTCCTTTCATCCTCAGGTAATGAGATGACTGGCAGCATCTTGCTGCAGGCTCATGACACGGAGCCTTGAACACCGAATCCTGAAGGTGCCAAGCCTCCCCCTCCAGCTGGGATTCAGGAGCCAAAGAGCCAATTTCAGCCCCAGTGAAAAAAGCCTTTATGAGGAAAGGAGGCTAACTTATAAAATAGTGATAAGGGCTAAGATATCAGCAAGCACTACAGCGTAAAGCAGTTCCTTATCCGAGAGACAGTCCGGGTACTGAGAAGAGATCAGAATGAGCTGGCGTTACCCTGGCAGAGCAGGGGGAGGGCCCGACAAGGTGGGCAACCAGAGACAAAGTGATGGGGTCCCAAGCAGCCCTCTATCAGTTATGCCACCAGGAGCAGAGACAGAGAAGAAAAAGTAGTCAGGCGGGCAGATTCTCAGGGATGACTCAAGCCTGGCCCCTCCCGTCGCATCCCAGTCACCGTTCAGCCCGTGGGAGAGAGAAAGGCAGTTGGAAGGCCTCGCTGTTAATCTCCTCTTCCTCCCCACCAAGGGTCACCTAGAGATCATTCAGCTCCACTTTCTTCTCAAAGATTCCCAGAGAGATGCTCCCTTCAGCAGAGGAAATGGGCTCCAAAGGGCCTGGAGCTGTGGCCTGATGCCTCCCCAGCCAGCAAGCATAAAGTCTTCCGTTTTGTCTTAGAAGTCCACGTGACTTGCATGTTACAGTGTGGCATACCCATGTCTGTCTTCTTTTAAAGCATTCTTGTTCCTTTGATCTTTCAGCAAAGCAGATGCTTGAGTGAGCTGGGCTCAGTTCACATCCTCGTGCAGCTCTGCATCCTTGTTGGCACACCACCAAAATGGCCCCGGGATGTGGTGGCTGAAGGTGTTTGCGTCTGCCCTCAAGTCCTCCCTCACCAGGCCAGGAAACGAGGCTGCAGGACGTGCTGGGCCACTTCCTCACGCCAAGGACAGCGCAGACCAAGAAACGGTCCAGAGTTCAAAGAGTTCAGCATCCCGCCGGGAGTAAGCAGCTGGCCGTGGCTGGGGACGGAACCCAGGCTTTGCCATACCACCCTGCTCCTCCCTCATGCCATGCTGCAGTGCAAGGTCCCTAAAACACCCCCAGTCTAAACAGCCAGAGGAGGAGGCTAGAGAAGGCGGCCAGGCAGTCTCCGGAGACTGGCTAATGACACACTCCTGTGGCCTCCAGCTTTGGGCAGGACCCCTTCACTGCCAGGCTGCTCACCCTCTGCCTGCCTGGGGAGGCAGGTGCGGCTGCATCATGCATGGCACGTTACTGGGAAACGGTGGCACAAGGCCTGCCCAGCCCCTGCAGGGCACAGCCAGAGACCAGCCTTGCGAAGCAGGCATTCCAGAAGGTACATCTGCCCTGAGGAGGAAAGCCGGCGGGAAGCTGTTTCCAACCAGACTCTTAAAGACGAATCACAGTTCAGCCATTTGAGGAGAAAGAAGGAGGGAGAAGGGGTAAGGGAGTCACAATTAGGTTAAAATTGGAACCATTATAAATAATTAAAATAATCAGGCACATTAAAATATCCCTGTGGTCCTCTCTCCCTGTTCCCCCTACTTAAACTTTGACCCTGTCACCCTCTAGAATTGGAGGCCAATGAGGATCTTAGTGACACCATGAAACTGTTATTAGACATTTGGCCTTAAATAACTTCTTAAATTTCTACATGATTTGGGGGGTTAAGATGCAGAATGTCTGTACACTTTGCAGCCAGGGAAAGTCCTCTCAACCTAAAAGAAGACCCAGGGGAATTGTGGGAAGCAATCTATCACACAAGCTATGCAATGCTTTTATGACTCTTCACAGATCAAAAGCCCCAGTCCTTCCTCCACAACAGGCACCCCAGCCGGTGACTTTAGAAAGCTAGCTAACCATTCTGGGCCTCAGTTACAAGTCCGCTTAGAGACAGTGATTTATAACCACAGGGCTGGAGTGAGGATGACACGAGATGTGGCATTCAGAGCACATGCCACAGCAGTAAGTGGTCATTATGGAAGCCCCTAGACGACTACATTACAAAGCATAACATAAGTGACCCTTTGAGAGGAATATTATAGATGAAGTTTTATTCTGTAGTTACAATCCCAGAGGGTCAAAAAGGGCCTCTGCACACCCAGGTACCCAGTCCTGAGGCTCTTCGTGCAACTCCCAGCCAGCTTCCCTCCTCTGCCCCACGCCCCCGGCCTGGCCAGGGCCCTCAGGCTAGGCTCAGCTCCTGGCCCCAGCCCCAACCTGGCAGGGGTCTCCCTGCTTCCAGACGGCTCTTCCAACTGCACAGGGGCCCTCTGACTTCACCGTTCAGGCCACTTCACCACCTGGCCACATTTCCCTCGTGTCTTATCACTTCCTGATGCACGTCTGCCCTCCAGGGAGATGCAGCAGCAGGGCTCTACTTCAAGACCTAACTTGGGGGTTATACTCTTGTCGAGGCCATAGCCTGGCAGGGAGGGTAGTAGGTCCCTTCCTGTGCCCCCAAGATGCTCCTCATGCTGCCCTGCCCATGGGTGACAGGGATCCTGTCCCCCAGGCAGACCCCGCATGGTTCATCCTTGTATCCTTAGTGTTTGGCCAATAGCAGGCCAGACATAAGAATCCAGTAAGGATGCTGCCAGCAGATTCTGCAATTGCTTGGGATTTAGAATAACAGGACAGGACATGATGGTGACTGAGCATCTGGTGAGCACCAGACATTGTGCTGGGGAGCTGGGGCCTCCCCTGAGTGGGGCAGGTCAGCTGGTCCCAGGACAAGCAGGAAGAGTGGCCTTCTAGTCTGAGAAGTGCTGGAGGCCCAACAGAAGAAAAATACGCACAACTGGGGTGGGAGCTAAGAGGCAAATAAATAACTGGGGACCCTGGCTGTGGAGGCACTGGTTCACTGCGAAGGCCTAGGAATTGGGAATAAATCAGCAAATCCCAGTGAGGTAAGTGAAGTCACCAGTGCTGAGGAGCTCTCACAATTCTTTCTTTAAATATGTTAATGAATTCCACTAGAACCATCCCCTCCAGCTGGGCTCAGCCAGGCCATGGGGTCAGCCCACCTAAGCAGACCTCTGTGTGGAGGCCAGGGCTGCCAGACCGTCCAGCCTTCCCAGCTTGCTCCCCAGCAACCCAGGTTACAGGTGAGTCTCTAGGTCAGCGTGCCAGGAAAAAAGAGGGTGCTAAATATTTGAATATGTTCTGGTTGCATGTCTGCTCTTCACTTACTATTATTTTTCAATGCCTATCTCTTTATTAATTTCAATGAATGAATTGCCCCTTGGTTTGGACCTGTCTTCGAAAACCTGCTTAGTCCAAGTTAGTCCTGGGGCCTGTGTCTTGCTGGGACCCAGGAGCTGACTGACCGGATCATTGCGTGTCAGGTGTGGGAATTCCCTAGAAGAGGTTCTCAGCTGCAGTTGATTTGGTCCCTCCAGGGAACATCTGGCAATGTCTGGGGCATCTTTGGCTGTCAGAGCTGGGGTGGCAGGGACTAGTACTGGCATCTGGAGTGGGTGGAGGCCAGGGATGCTGCTAAACTTCCTACAATCACAGGATGGCCCCACAGCAAATAATTATTTCGCTCCAATGTCAACAGTGCTGAGATAGGGACCTTGGCTTCAAGGAATGTGAGCCTGGGAGGACCTGGTTGGGAGGCCATCAGGTTAGGCAAATCTGACCCCTGACTCTTTGTGGCCACCTTTTCTCTAGGCTACAACCCCATGCAATGCCAGGTGCTCTGCTCTGTGCTAGAAATGGTGCAGTTAGAAAGCTCCTGCTATCATCAATAAGGGCCCAGTGTAGTTAACTACGATAGAACACTAGAAAAAATTGTCACATAATACAACAGCATCTGGGAAGAGTGACTGTTGTATGAGGATGGGTGGGAAGGAGAAAGAAAGTTAGGTTTGGGAGATCAGCATGGAGAGTTACTGTACGTGTTTGGGGAAGGAAGCTGCTCACTGTCTCTCCTTTCAACCTACCTTCCCCACAGCTGGGGAGAGAGGAAAGGGAGGAACTGGCTGGAGTTACTTACACTGGCACCCAGCAGCAAGTGGGAGATGGTTGCATTGACTGAGTGGTGATGGCTGCAGCATCCGGGGAAGCAGCGTTGGCATGGAGCAGCCTCTTTAACATTTCATCAGCCTGGGTTAACTTTTGCCCACAGAGAGAGGTGACAGCTCATGCAGAGCCGATGAGATGGGGAAAAGACCAAATTTCACTCCCGGGCCAATTCATTTCTCCCATTCTCATTTCCAAGTCTGTCTAAGATAAGCAGTCAGTGCCTTTTCAGATGATACTTCACCTTTAAACTCAGCCATAGATTTGTTGACAATCGGCAACAATAAAGAAGTCTCCGAGACTCTATCCACACGCAGCCCTGGGTACCATTAAGCGCAGCCACCCCAGGTATCCTTAAGAGTAACTTCTCAGCACAGTTCCATCCTTGGCTAGAAGTTGGTTTTGAGAACAGTTTCTATTTAATTTCATGTGTGTACTGCAGTGTCACTCACATATTTTAATCCCAAACCATTTTCTCCTTTCCCCACCCTATCATGGCTCTGTCTGGGCCACAGCATAAAAGCAAAGCCCCCTGAGAACTATATTCGCTTGTTTTACAGGTGCTGCTATTATTCCCCCCAACCTCCAGTTCAAAAACACTACTCTCAGCACTTCTTCAGCTCTTACAAAGGAGGATGAAAGGTATGCAAGGGGGAGGTCTACGTGGTAGAGATGTGATTGTTATTCCAGAAATATTTCCTGTATGTCTGCTATGTTCCAGGCACTGTGCAGGCCCTGGAGATAGTTGGATGAACACATACTAACGAGATGGGAGGCCACGCGGGGTCAGAGCCCGGCTCTGGAGGCAATAATCACGGCTCAAATCTCAGCTCTGTTACTTATTATGATACTGGTGAGTAATTTACCCTCTCTAATCTTTACTTTCTTTATCTGAAAAATGCAAAGTGATAATAGTTTTTACCTGCTCAGTTTGTGATGAAGATAGAGTGAACTAAGAAATGTGAAGTACATGTAATATTCTGGCACTCAGGGCGCCCTCAGTATAGGTGGGCTGCTATCATTTTCATAGAGCCTCCAGGTTGGCTGGTCACTTCAGGGTCTCTGATGGCTTCTGTAGGTTACCTGTTGTCCCACAGACTGAGGAATAATCTCCTGTAGGAATTTTAGTGCCCATCGTCAAACTACCGTGACGTCTGAAACATGCCATTCCTCTTGGAAGATTCTACATAGAAATGACCATGAATAGCTCCTGTGTATAACCCAGGTTCAGAGGGAGGGTCTGAGTGAGGGCCAGGGTTATCTGGAACAGCTTCGGGCTAAAGGGAGAAGCTGATTTCATCTGATATCAAAATAACAAAGAAGAAGGGGAACTTGCTGAAAGTTTTCTTTGGAAAGTCACATAAGCAGAGGTGGGTGGTGGTACAAAGGAATGTTGTTATATTGTCCAATAATTCCAGTGCTGAAGGCAGAAATTAAGTGTGGCAAAGCAGTTTTACTAAGAGGAGTTTCATGACCTCAGGAAATAGGAACAGGTCTTAGCATTCTTTGTTTTGGTTACTTAGATTTAAGGTATTGAAATCCAATTGATTTTATTGGAACAAGACACAGACTTGTAATATATGGGAAACCCAGCTCTAAATGACAAGAGGCTATCTAGTAAACCAGTGGGAGTATCATTTTGATGCCAGTGGGAGGTTGTCATTTAAAAATACTATACTTTGAGTCCATCTGGAGGGAGCTAGGATCCCATGGAAGTCCACGTGTACCGCACTATGAGGGAACCTGGAGAGAGTATCTCACTCAGCTTGTACTTTTCAGAAAGAATGGACAAACTTTTGGGACTCTATGTCTCCCAGGTCAGAACCACCACTTCTTCCCATCAAGTTAATCAGCAAATGTTTACTGACACCAGCTATGAGCTCAAACAGTGTAGAAGGTACAACAAGAAAATTATAAATCGACAATAGTCCACTGTTAACCATTCTCTCCCTGTCTTCCCAGCACAATCTGTGTATAAAGTTGTTCAATTAAAGAAGCATCTAGTGTCATTAGCCAATAAATGCCTCTATCAAAAATAATACATCCTAGTTTAAGGCGATGTTTCTACATCCGTCTCCATGCTAGTTCCTGAGCTGCTTTAGGGAAGAAATAGTTTCCTATTTATTGCTACATCCATTATATATAATGCCTGACACATGATGCTCTATATCATTTGTTGAGTGAATGGATAAACAGGTGGGTGGATGGATAATGTATGCATATATATGTCTTATTTATACACAATTTATATATATACATAATATATACTTATATATACATATATATATATATATAATTTATATATATACCTTAATGAATTAATGGTGACTGAAAAATAAGGTTTAGCATCAAAGGAAGAAGTAGAGCAAACTAGACTAGAGTAATAAAAGGAAGACAAGAACAAAAACAGGTAGAAAATCTTTGTGGAGCAAAAGTGCATCTTGAAAAATAGAGGAAAACAGGTTAGATAGATAATTCCATGAAAATGTTCACCAAAAATTGCTGTTATTTTAAGATATTTCCTCTTATTCAGTCATCAGAAGAAAATGGAGATCAGCCAGTCACAGTATCTAGCTTAAAAAGCCTTCAGATATTTGAAAACTGTAGCAATTTAACCTTTATGTTGTTTTGCTCCATAGCACTTGGCCCAAAATAAATGCACAGTAAATACTGTTAAAAGAATATGTTTATGATTTAAGCTTTCTTCTCACAGTCTTGGAAGTAAGCCTCCCTGGTCCATTTGTAAAGCCAAATTTCAGAGTTCCAAAACCTGCTCTCCAAACTGATTCTATTTTGGACGAAGATTATTGAATTAGAGCTGCCCAGGCTCTGGGTAACAGTAGGGATTTTTAGCCAAGCTTGGTCCCATATGTTTCTCTAAACATTTCGGTGTCAAAAGCCATTCAGAACAGTGAATGCCGCCTTCACATACCCACTAGACCTCCTTTTCAAAATACAGCAGACTGCACAAAATGTGCTAAGTTTGCCAAATGCTCATCCAAGCATCCCACAATTTAAAGGAACGGCAATGGGAGGTATTATCACAGTGACAGTGGCAGTGCATGGGGCAGTCCCTCTCCCAAATCTCCTGCTTGTTTAAAGTCTAATTTAAGTCTGGCCTTCACTTCTTGAGCTTCAACTAAAAAATAATTGAATTAGCAAGGATTCTGCCTCCTTCTCACACAGTCTTTCTTCTACCAGTATTTCTTGATCTGATTTAAGCAAAATTCTGTCCCTGAGTCTGTATCTACGAGTTCTTTCCCCCAGCACAGAGCATACCTGCCCTATTTCCACAGTAAAGATGGACTTCTCCTTGCTTGGGACAAGACCTTTACCCCACGATCCATCTCTTACCATGCAGCCCTGTTATGGGGGCACCTTTGTGTCCCTCTGCTTCGACTGTCTCCTCTCCTTCAAAGCCATCACATCATTATCTCCATTACATTCTTCTCAGACTAGTTGTACCCTGCTTCCTCATCTCCCTCTTGCCTCGCCTCCTTTTTTCCAGCGGTGTACTCATCCGTATGAGGTCATTCCTGTTTGGGGAATTTTTAACTTTAGAGCGCAAGCTACCACTTCCATTTTCTTTACAAACTCCAGTGTACCCAGGCCAGAGCCTCGCCGATGGTGAAGTCCCAGTGCAGTGGTGGCTGACTCCCACTTCAGATGCCGTTTCTCGGGATCATCTCTGCTCAGCCTTTTCCCTGAAACCTTGAATTTGCTTTGTATCTGTAGCTCCACTGATCTTTCCTAGAGAAAGGCTGCTAATTATGCTTTTAATCTCTACTCAGGGTCCAATAATAGGATATATTTTTGGGGGCTGTGCTTCTAAGTGGTTCTTGCTACTTTTCCTTTGAGTTTCTTCCAATAGGTTGTTGTAAAACTCCTAGATCTAGAAACTCAAGAGTGCCCTCATTGCAGACGTTGACTTATTCATTGTCCATCTGCTTTGCAGGGTCATGTGGTGAATTTACATCCTTGAGGATGATTTTCAGGCTGGAAATCCAGTAACTTAGCATGACTGCTTTCCACACTCTTTGCAATTGAACACCTCCAATCCCACTATTTATGTGTACTAACATGTGCTTTTGAAAGCAAGAGTCATATTCTTTTTAATGACACTTTTTAAAGCTTCCTGCCCTTCCTTTAACTGGTTCTCTTGTCATTAACTCCACTTCGTTGTAGTTGGTTTTCTGCCAGGCTATTCAGCCCCCATTTTCAGATAACTTTTGTATCTGAAATACTTAAGACCTCTTGCCCTGTAATAAGTTTTATAAGTCATAGATAATAGCATAAAGATCTCTTGGTAAAAAGAAGCCTCTTTAAAACCAGCTCTTGCTGCTGCTTCCACCAGGAGGGGTTACTCTGAAGTTTCTAAATGCTTTTATGAGGGCTAAGTAACTTCACCCATCTGTCTCCAAAATCACAGACAATTTTAAGATTTGAGGATGAGACTACTGTTGATGGATAAAGGCTGATTTGGTCATTTGGGATGCCTATTTAAAAAATGGTCTCGTTATCAAACATTTCCTCAGATGTACTGAATAAAAGCACCCGCTGGACTCCTACCTGTTCATAGGCCTGTTTGGATTCTGTCTTTCTAACAGATGTGTTGCTTGATTCCAAACATATTTAACTTTGCTTGTTACTAGGTAGATGATACTTTTCTCTCATGTTTTATATTCTTCGTGAAAATCAACTCTTTTTCTTCCCACAGAGGACATTCAGAAGATTCAGTAGTCACACACACACACACACACACACACACACGCCCTTATCTTAGGATTCAGTAGTGACACACACACACACACACACACACACACACACACACACGCGCGCGCGCGCGCGCGCGCCCTTATCTTAGGATCCTTTCTTTCCAAGTAAGGATGCCTGACTAACAGACGGGTTCATCCTTTCCCAGTGGTCTGTGGATCCTCACCTTAATGCGAGTGGACAGTGGACATCCTGGGCGACCCTTACTTAAAAGGGCCATGTGCAAAACACGGAGACCCGGGCTGGGGCGGGAGATGCGCCGCCCCCCCCCCCCCCCCACGGGTCTGGTTAGAGCTCAGACTTGTTGAACTTCGACTCTGGGCTAAATAAGTTCAGACTAGAGCAAAGATCCCTGGTAAATACTGAGGCTTCTCAGCAAACCTGGGTCACAGTAACAAGATGCTGATTCTCAAACACCCTCTAAAACTTTTCTGGAGGATGTCGCTTCCCGTGGAGGAGGGCTCTCCCCACCTTAGTGAGCAGACCTGAACATCACGTCTAGGGAGCTGCTTAGGTTTTCCAAAAAAGACCAGAAGCAGAAACTGATGACTTGCATGAACATCAAATAGTTCTTTTTACAATTTCTATGCATGATGGGGAAATTCACAGGCCGAAAATTAGGTAAATAAAGAGGTAATTACAAATGCCTGTTGCCTTGACAACACCCCTCCCCCAGCCCTCCTGTGACAGGGAAAAACCAAAACGAACTGAGGAGGGGTAGCCGCGGCGCCCGCTGCAGCTCGGCACGCCGGGCAGGGCCCGCGCGGAAAGCCACCGGCTCGGCACCAAACACGGAGCAACCCGTGTCTGCCGGGGATGCATTTTGTGTAGTATTTTCGTGGTTGCCATAGAAACGCCAGGGACGGAAGAACGTGTTGCCTGCCACCACCGCAGACCCAGGGGCTGCAGGAACCTTCTGCCCAGCCTCGGGGGTCGCGGGGAAAATGCCTCCACCGGGGCCGGGGCCGGGGCCGCGCCGCCCGCGGAGCACAAAGGCCGGTCCCCGCGCCGCCCGCCGCCCGGCCCGCGCCGTCCCCGCCTAGGGCCGCGCCCACCCGCGCGGGGCCAGGGAAACGCGGTGGCGGGCCCCGGGCCGGGGCACCTACCTCCTCGCTGGCAGCGCGGACGCACGGACCCGACCGGCGCGGGGAGGAGCGGCGGGGGCAGCGGTCGCCACGAGTTTATAGCCGCTGTAATTCGGCCAACACTGGAAAGAGAGAGCGAGACTCCACCCATGGGGTGGGCCCTTCGGGGAAAAAAAGTGGTCCTCGGCTGACGTCTCTCCCCACCCCATGTCACTTCCTTTTAAAGCTACGGTTCAGCAGCCGCCGGGAGGGGAGACCCGGCGGGCGTCACATGAGTCACCCCTTCCCCTGCGGCCGGAGAAGCTGCCAGAGCCAGGGACAAAGCCCGCGGGGCGGCTCTCCGAGCCCGCGCCCGGACCCTGTTGCATCCCTGGGCCGAGGTGGCTCCTCCAGCCTCGCCCGACACGCTCCAGCCCCGTCTGCCTGCGACCTGGAAACGGTCCCGACCCGGCTCCTATTGGATTCAGCGAGTACGCATCCATCTGTTCCGTGACATGCCCACGCCCCAAATGCCCCTCACCTCTCACTGGTGGCAGCGCTGGAAGGAGGCTGCGCCCCACTCGGAAGAGCCTCAGAGCACCTTCAACGGAACAATACTGGAAACTCAGATGGGAGATGGGAGGAACTGGGAAAGAGAAGCTTGGAGGTCGGCGTATTTTCTCCCTGCCAAGCAGCCACCAGGGCTGATTGCCGCGGCACACGCGCGCGCACGCATGCACATGCACGTGGCATTCACATGCAGCATGTTAGACAGGGGCTGGGCAGATCTGAAGAATGAAAGGGTGTCACCACAACTTCAAAAGAGAGGGCGGCTGTTGATGCTGCAGAAATGCCAGGTTTCTAGCATTACCCCCAGAATTATTTCCATCCCCAAGTAGTTAGGAAGCATGCCTTTCAAACGTTGACCATTCGAACCATTGCCACAAACAATACTGAGTATTTGTACAGGAGTCCTGTGCTCATCCCCTTTTAAATGTTAACGGTACACGAGGAAAAAAATAAAACGTTCATAAATAACTAGACCACATTGCATACTTACTAAAAGCTACAGAAGTGCTAGAAGCAGTGGGTCATGAGGACAGAGAGGATGGAAGGAGCTCCTTTTGGTTATGATGGAGGAAAAAGGCATCCATAATCCAGGAAACGGGGTTGGAACCGAGTCCTATAGGGTGTGTGGCATTTGGACAGCATGTGATGGCAGGGAGGGTGCGGGGGTTAACAGGACAGCGGCATGAAGATGAAGGACATGGAGGTCATAAAGAGGGTTTTGAACAGAAAACCCTTTTGTGCCAATGCTTTATCTTAATATACATGTGAAAATTAATTTATACAGAAATGCTTATAATAAATGTTTCTAAGAAGGTTATTGCAACCAATGCAAGTTTTAAGCATTCTCATAACTTTTCAAATCATGTTTTAAAATCCATTTGTTTCCAGTTTTGCAGAAACTTGAAAGGGTTTTTTCAGAGTACTTCAGGTAGAGTTAGACTGATGTTTTTCATATTTGTATTTTGAATGGGAATTTATTTTAAAATCGACAAATAGCATCAATTTGTGCTGTATTTATTAGAAGTACAGTCAATGATTTCAACGGGAATGATATGAAATTAAAAATTTTTTACAATTACTAATCTTATTCTGATATAAATAGTTTAATATATCTTTATTTTATTACAACTATAGTCATTTTATGCTTATTAGTTGCATATTTAGATGATGTTGCTCAGTCTCAGTTACCTCAGAAATATAGCTGGGGAATGCAGGAGAAAAAAAAGTCTGCTTCTAAAAATTTAAGTAAAAAATATAACATTCATAGGTTAAATTCCATGCACTTTATTCGAAGACCCATTTAGTGTTCATCCTTATTTTAGATGTCCTTTGTTAGCTGTTTCTATCTAAACAAGGAATTGTGAAAATTTCCTGGGCCACAGTCCGGCAATTTAGTTCAAGAAATATTTATTGAGCATCCATGCTGGTTGCTGAAGATAGGAAAACACAAATAGGACACGGACATTGCCCCCAAGGTGCTCAAAGTCTAAGGAGGGAAAGACACCTGTGAACAATTCAGATACGATAAAACGAAGGCAATAATTGAAATCTGTACAAGGTTCAAAGATGGTCCAAAGACTGGGAGAAAGGAAGTGGGGGAGTCTGTCTGTGTGGTTTCTTAGCTCAGAACAAATTGTAAAACGGGAGATTGTGAATAGTATATTCATTAGTGAGACTGTAAGAAATCGATCCTGATAGCTGGAGAAATTTAAAAGGAAATAGGAGGCATCAGCTGGTACCTGGAAAAATGGATACACAAATAACTAATAAACAGTAACAACAAAGATGCAACCTCACATAAAAGTACAAGTAGAAAGGAAGTAATGTCATTTCTTTGCCTCTCTGCTTGTCAAACATTCAAAAATGAATGTCCAGTGTAAGATGCATGTACACACTGGGCTCTCTCCTCTTCTGCTGGTGACAGGAAACTGATACATTCTTTCTGGAATTCAGTTAAATGAGATGCATCATAAGCATTTCAACTGTTCATATTCTTTACCCAAAAATTCAACTCGTAAGAATTTATGCCAAGGAAATAAGCAGAGATAACCTCAAAGATTTAGGCACATATAGATTCATCAGTCATTTCCAATAGTGAAGTCTGGAAACCATCTAAATGTCTGAAGTAGCAGGGTGGTTATGTAATGATGTGAAATTCTTAAGATGTTACACTACAAAAATGTTAAGTGCTACATAAGACATGAGCCCTTTGTTATAATTATACAAATATATATATTATATTGTGTGTGTAGTGGATTTGATAGTGTTCCCCCCAAAATTCTTGTCCACTCAGAACCTCCGAATGTGACCTTATATGGAAGGCTTTGCTGATGTAATTGGCTAAGATGAAGCCATACTGGATTAGGATGGACCCTACATCCGATGACTGGTGTCCTTATAAACAAAGGAGAGGATGGAGAGAAGTCATACGTACAGAGAATCAGGCCTTGTGATGAAGGAGGCAGAACTTGGAGCCTTGTGTCTTACAGGCTAAGGAACACCAAGGCTTGTGTTCCGGTAACCACCGGAAGCGGAGACAGCGGCCTGGGACAGATTCTCCCTCAGAGCCTCCAGAAGGAACCAACCCTGCTGACATTTAATTTCATCCCCTGGCCTCCTGAACTGTGAGAATGCATTTCTGGTTGTTTAAGCCACTCTGTGTGCGCTGATTTGTTACGGCAGCCTAGGAAACTCATACACTGTGCAAAGAGGTCATTTGATAATGATTATTTCTGAGCTGTAAGCCTGAGGATGCTTTTTATTTGCATCTTTATATTTTACTGCAGATTGAAAAATTTTCCACAATGAACACTTACAACTTTTATAAAAGATAATTTTTATGAGCAAAAAACAAAAGACTCAAAGTTTCTGAAGTCACTGTGTTCTAGGACGATTTAGGACAGAGGCAAAGAACAATTGATGATGATTATAACATGTTCTAGCCCAAAGATTAAAGTGTTTTCACATTCCTCTGTTAAAGGAAGAATGCTCTGTATTTCAGAAAAGTGGTACCTAAAATGATGAATATAATTTATCAAAACTGTTAACTTACACACCATATATTTAACTCATGCTCAATGGTGGAGTTATTATGACATTATTTCAAATAGCCTGTCCTCTGAATGTGTTATTAGCTATACATTGACAATATTTTTGCTTTATTTCCATTTGTCTTATATTATGAACACAGATATAGATAAATCCATATATATCTATATATCCAGTTTGAAAAATTCCTTAAGTTATATAAAAATATAGACTTGTGATTATGATCACCTCCCTGTATTTTAAATTAGGAAATGTGGCTGTTTCAAGAAGACAGAGAAAAAAGTATAAATAATAAAGCCAATTTGATATTTGAAATCTATAATCTTATATTTAATAGTTGTTTATTGAGCCTTAAAAGTGTGTCATTTACATGTTATTAATGATCAGCAAGCTCCTAAGACTGTATTTTTATTGTTGCAGTCCATTTAAGTCACTCAGATAGCTTTAACATTAACCATCATTAAGCAAAGTACAGAGGAACCAGACAAGATTTCCTCCTTGATCAATGATTATGACCTAAGTCATTTCCCAAACATTAACATGCATGAGGACCATCTGCTGACCAGCTTTCAGTGTGTCCTAACTTGGAGTTTTGTTTTAAGCCTTGCAGTGTTTGGCTAGCTCCTTCCTCCTCTAGGGATCTCTTGGTTGGTTGGTCCTGGCAGTGATGACCCTGGAAAGTTCACTCATTCAGGCAATGGGCAACTGGAAATCACATAACACAGGAGCAAATCTACTGCAATAGGAGGATCTGAATTCAAATCAATTAATGTCCAACTGGCGGGCAGCAAATGGAAAAATTACTACTTCACGATCTGATTTTAAAAGATGAAGTAATACAAAAGAATACTGAAACTTAACACTTGTATTCTTCATAACCAAGTGAAAACAGAGCATTAACTCTGTATGATTTTCAGCTCCTGCACCTTATATATTGTGTGATATAAAACAATTTTTTTGATAGGCATGACTTATTCTTATAAATGAAACCATCTTCATTTTGAAAAATACTTCTTGTTATCAATTGTATCATAATGCTTTATTTGGCAAACATTTCAGCTCTAAGCCTAGTGCGGGTGGTCTAATTAGAGTGTGGTCATGGCCCATTAGCATGGGCATCACCCAGAACCTTCTTAGAGATGGAGAGTCTCAGGTCCACCTGCATTTTAACAGCATCCCCAGGAGATTCATACGCACAATAAAAATGGAGAAATGCTTATTTTGGTCCAAATCTCTTCATTTCAAAGAGCCCAGGAAGGCTGGGGCTGCTTGTCCTGAATTATACAATGAACAGGAAACATTGCTGAAGCAGACTTGGTTTTCAAAATGATTCTATCTCAGAATCCTGTCCACTGTATTCCCTAGGCTTTCTGATAAAGAGCAAGTCTGAAAGGAAGTCTTTTGGCATAAAAATGTTAAAAAGAGAATTTCTACACAAACTTATGTTCATTTTTTTAAGGGTAGCTATTAAAAGTCTACCTATACTCCATGCATTTTAGTTTAAACATGGAGAATCAGTTTTACCCAAAGAAAATTAATCTTGAAATTTGGCAACTGTCAGGCCAAAGTTGGCAAAAAGCACACAACATCTTTTCTCCATGATCACTTATTTTTTCTTGGTTTCAAGCCAAAGTCACATCTAGTTCAGTAAGGCTTAGCTTCATGACTGATTTGCAAGAGGTGGAAAAAAAGAAAATGGTCTCCACAGGCCCCCTTGTTCCTGCACTTGCTGCTGTCCAATCTGTCCGCTCCTCACCTAGCAAGCTTTGCAAAATAAAAAGAGAATGGGATTCTCTCCTCTCTCATCTCTGTCCTTGGGTGCCGCAAGAGGCTCCTGTGTCCTTATAATAAATTCTCCCAATAAGTTTGTTTTGTAATTTTCAACAAAGAATCCTAATTCTTTATGTAAGTGCTTGTAGCCTCAGCTTCCTCAAACACATAATTCATGGGGTGGTTGTGATGTTTAAGTAAGACAAATAGCATGGAACCTCAAAAAATGATCCTGTTTTTACCCTCTTCTCTCCCCATTCATTAAAACACAGATGACCTTCAGATCTACATTTCCGGCTGGCATCTGTCTGAAACCTCCAATCCATTTACCTGATATCCTGATGATGCCTTCACAGAGATATCCTAAAGGCATCCCAAAGTGAACAAGTGTAAAAACTGACCTTTTGGCCCCAACTATGCCAGGGCCCTGGTGTCCTATCTCACCAGGTCCGGTCCCTGTTTTGGTGAGTGATGACGACTTCAAAGTCAGCTTGATTCTTCTCTGTCCCTCCTGCATCTCTCTGCCTACACTGAGCTCTTCATTTTCTTCTCTGAGATCGTTACGACCAGCCCTCTCCTGTCTTTACCACTGTCCTAGACCAGGTTCGATCACTTTCCTCTTGTTGATTGCAAAAAAAAAGAAAATCCTCTTCTTCAACTTCTCATTACAGCATCGATCTCAGATTCCTTTAGGTAGCATGCAAGACCCTTTAATGACCTGGCCCTCCCGCTCTGTCCAGTTTCATCGCCTGCATCTTTCCATCCTCTTCCAAGGACTACCTCTCATCAGCTGACTCACCCCTTCAGAAGCCCCCACTCCTTTCAAGAAAAGAGTGCCCTGAGCTAATCTCTATGGATGAATTTCCCACAGTGGCATTTAATAGGTTCTTTTCATACGTTCATTCCTTACTAGGCTGTGAGGACAAGATCTCTGTTTTCAAAGTTCTGCCATGTCATGGGGCTCCATACACGTTGACTGAATGAACACGATCACCAATATCATCTTTTATCACTGGCAGGTGGGACTCTCAGCTTGTACTCTTAGAACTCAGTGAAGTTTCTGTTCAGGCATTCTTTGTCCCTCGTTTTCATATATTATAAATATATTTAAGAAAATGTTTTAATGCTCTATAAAATCACCTCCCTCATTTTCATTTCCCACATGCTTTTCCATGTCTATGCACATTTTCTTTAGCTCTAATTGTAGTGGTGTAGAACATGCCATCACATTTTTACTTCCCATATTCTAAACTGATATCCTCATCAGAATTTTTATGACTATCTTTTGAATGGTTTCCAAATAGTCTACCTTCTTAGTATACAATGACCCTCACAACGGACCTCCTGTGGGTCCTGCCTGCTCCCTGCTCTCACCCGCTGTGATCATTCCTTCATTTCCCTCTCTTCCCTCAGTTATGGAGCACCAAGCATCTGATACTATTCTTTTCATTTTATAAATAAGGAACCCGAAGCTTAGCTGGGTTGAATCACTTCCTCAAGGTAATGTAGCTGGTAGATAGCAGAGGTTGGATTTTCCCTCAGTTGTGTCTAACTCAGAATATTATATTCTTTACCTGTACAGTCTACTACCATTTCAACAAACACGGCTTCTTCCTTTGGGGTGATGCCCTAAGAGAAAGTCTCAGAAGAGGGTTGTGTGACTCACCCATGCTTCACTGAATGTACCAATATGTGTCTGTCCATAACCACTTTATTAGCATGTGTTAATACTTAAAACTATTTTTGCAAGTTTCTAAATTTTAACTAATGCCAATTTTAATTTTTGTACATTCATAGAAAGTTCAATTCTTTCAAAGTGTTTGTTTTGATTTATTCTTATTATTTGTAGATATTTCTGGGCGAGAATTATTCTCATGCATTGACCGTTTAGGCTGTAGTCCTGATGTTTAACATGGCATGCCAATTTAAATTTGTTAGTCTGCTTCTCCTAGATCTGAACTGCTTCAATACTCGATTCTGTTTTCTGCTTGTTATCCTATCATTTTATATTTAACTCTTTATTGATGAGCTTCAAGCTCATCATTTGTGTGTGGTGTAAGGCATTTAAGGTGCTTAGCTTAGTGCCATCTTCTCATGCCATCTATTAAATAAATCTTCCATCGGTTTGAATGTGCTGACCTGGAAAGATTGTGGGCATTTGGAGAAAACAGGCCATGGCAGAGGAGGTCAATTCTGTTGTAGTTGGGGGCATCCTTTCCCAGGAGGAGGGGACACTCTCCCCTGCTCCTCCTGCAGGGCCCCGGGCTGTAGGACAGGGGGAGAGAATGAGGAAGGGCACTCTGCCCAGTCCACACGCCCAGCCACATCCCACACACCCAGCCCACATGCCCAGCCACGGCCCACACATAGAGTGTCTGTTCGGAGGGCTTGAACCTTTCTCCAGGCTGAATCTGCAGGACATAGAGGAGGGCCAGCCAGACATCTCCTGAAGGACCTGGGTGGCTGGGGCAACGGACACTGCCAGTAAGCAGAGGCAGACCTGGAGCCCTTGGCTGAGCTGGGGCCTTCGCCGGGCGAGAAAGGCAGGCAGCCAAAACAGAGGAGAAGCAGACACACCTCAAGGAGGAGAGACACATTGGTGGTGCTGACCCCCTTGCATGTCTTCCAGGCCATTTGCGACTTTGCTTTTCTTCTGACTGGGCACCATTCATGGCCCAAGGTATGCTGTGGGCAGCTGTGTCCCCCGATGGCCTGTGACCAGGTGTCTCCCGCTCTGGCACATTCGTTGGCAACAGCTGGTCCCTAAGCTGGTTATTGCTGTTTCTCTTCTTGGTAGTCTTGACTACACTCCACCAAGTATGTTTTTCCTGGCCTCTCCCCTGGGAAGAGGGCTCTGGGGACACTTTCCCTAGTTGCTATGCTTTGCATCCTCATTCACAAACCCTACTAGGAAGGTGGCTTCTTTGAATCAGGGAGCATGGCTGCTTGGCTTTATCACTCCCTCTGTGCTCCTCCCTGTGTGCACCCTGAGCGTGAGCATCGTGAGCACCAGGAGACAGGGGCACCCGAGCTTCTGGGACGTGACTTAGTGATGCAGGCTCCCCCATACCTAGTAATCACAGAGCTTGTTCCTGGCCATCACGGAGGGCCAGGTTTTCCTTTGACTGTACATTGTGAGAGCTGGTTTTGACATGCTCACCCCCAAACATGCCTTTCCTGAAATGTGGCTTGTGGTTCAGTCACATTATATTTTCCACGGGCTGGTGTTCACTCACTTTTGTACATCTCTTCTGGGTCAATCTGCAGGCCTCAAGTGCTCCCACACAGGACGTGGCTCTTCTGATAACTACACTGGGCTGACCCAGTGGGAGCGGGAGGGAGAAATCCCCAAAAACTTTGCTGAAATGGAAAGAAGTGTTTGAGCTATTTGTTTCTTAGGGAACCTCTCAGGGGCTGTCTTATCGACCATGGTTAGGCTCAACTGTGAATAAATTTTTTCAAATCAAGTCTATAGTTGGGCCTAAAGGTAAAAAATGAATCAAGGGCTTCAAAAATTTGATTCAGGGACAAAATGTTCCCTGCCCCCTCCCCAGCTCACCACCATTCACCACTCCCTCCCTCCCAGCCTCCCTTTGCAATCTTAGAACTGTTGGTGTCTTTTACAAACAGTTTTGTCAAAACAACGGCAGCCCGAGGATGGAGGGAGAGAAAACTCAACAGTGAAATAGCATCACTTATGGGACAAGAAGTAGAAAGTGTAGAGATTAGAGAAGAAGAAATAAATTCCTAATTTTTGCAAGGGCATGTTACATATGTAAAATTTCCAAAGAATCTACAGATAATTTGTTAGAATTAATAAGCAAGTTTTTGAAGGTCAGCATGCTAACATCGATGGTATCTATGTGGCATCTTGTGTTTTCCAAAGAAGCCCATGGCAATCCCTGTCATCCCCCATGCTCTTCTGCAGTGTGGCCTACCACTCACCCACCAAGAGATGGGATCCCCTCCCCTCCCCTGGAATATGCATGACCTCATGACTCGACTGTAACCGTAGAAGGTGGTAGAAGTGGTGCTGCAGAACTCCCAAGCTTCAGGCAGAAAAGGCTGATCAGCTTCCTCCTGGGTCTTTAAAAATGCCCAGGCTCTGCAAGGCCTCTCTCTGTGCTCTACCTCTTAAAGCTGCTAAGCTTTGAGAAGCCCAGGCACATGAGAGGTCACGTAAAGAGCTTCCGTGGCCAGTCCCAGAGAAGACCCACCTGTGAGTCAGCCCGGCTTTGGTGCCCAGCATGTGAGCAGAGAAGCCTCTAGATAGTTCCCCAGCCATTTGAGTCACCCCAGCTGCTCAAGTCTTCTCAGCTGAGGCCCCCCACATCTTGGAGCAGAGGGGAGACCTTCTCATTTCGTCTTGTCTAGCATGCTCAGCCAGAGATGCGACTAACATAATAAAATGGCTGTTATTTCACAACACTGAGTTTGGGGTGGTTTGTCACACAGTTTTGGATAATCGAAACTTAGACCAATAACAAATGGAAAAATTAAATCAAAAAAATGAAAATATTTACAATAGCATCAAAAAACTCAAATACCTAGTGATGTTTCTAATGAAGGATATGTAAGACCTTTATACAGGAAACCATAAAGCTCTTGTAAGAGAAATTAAGAGAGACTTAAGTAAGTGGAAGAATATCCTATGGACACAAAAACTCATGTGAAATTTCCCTCAACTGAACTAGTTTCAATGCAATCCATTCAAAATCAGCAGATGTGCAAGGTGACTCTGACACTTACACAGACCTGCAAGGAGTCAAGAAGAACAAGAAGAGAGGGCCTGCAGCCAGACCCAAGAGCTGTGGGCATGGGCTACAAAGCCACGTTGACTGAGGCGGTGCAAAAATAATGACAAACCAACGAAACAGAACGGAAAGTCCAGAAATAGATCTATGTATTTATGGGCACTTGATTTATGATGATGGTGGCACTATAGGGCAGTTGGGAAAGAGTAGTCAGTGAGAAAAATAGTGCTGAGTCGACTGGACAGCCACGCAGGACAAATATAGTTAGACTCGTTCCTCACACCACACACAGAAATCACGCCCAGGGGCGTGGTAGATTTAAATCTGCAAAATAAAATAGTGAAGCATCTTGGAGACAGCCTAGGAAACTATCTTCATGACTTCGGGATAAAGAATGTTTTCTTAAACAGAATTCAAAACGCAGTGACCATAAAGGAAAAGACTAGACATTGGATTATCCCAAAATGAAGTTCTGTTCATCAGAAGATAGCATTCATTAAGAGTGTAAAAAAGCAAGCTACAGAGAGCAAGAAGATATTAGTTACATGAACGACTGACAAAAAGCCCTTACCCAGAATGCATTAAAATGTCCTTCAACTTAGTAAGAAAAAAGTGAACCCCATAGAAAATGTGAAAATTTTGAATAGGCACTTCCCAAAAGAGAATGTCCAAATCATTAGTCCACAATTAAGAAGATGGTCAATCTCATTAGTACACGTCCATCAGAATGGGCTATTGCAAGAGATGAAATATACTAACAAAATGACTAACATACAAGAGATGAAATATACCAGTTGTGGACAAGATTATGGAACAACCACATAAACACTCCTGGACGGAGGTAAAGATATGCAACCGACTTGGGCAGGCATGCCATGTGTTCTGATAAAGTTGAAGATTGAAGATACATATACACTAGGATTCACAACTCTGCACTTAGGCATATGCCCAATAGAAATGCAGGTGCAAGATTCAGTAACCTCCACAGCAGTGTTATGTGTGCTAGCAACATGTAGCAGCTGGGTACACAAGCTACAGAAACTTGTGTGTAGAATGGATAGAGAAATTGTGGTATACTTAAGCTGTAACTCAATTTAGCAATGGGAATGAACAGAATTCAATGCAGCAACATGAAAAAAATTACAAATACAATTTCGACCCAAAGAAGCTAGACTGTTGGTCCTTTCCCTGTCTCTGACCCGCAGATAAGGGAAGAGACGCGATGAGTCATCGAAGACCTGAAAGGACCAGCCAGGGGACTCAAGGCGTGACAGCGCAAGAGTGGTGCTGAGAGGGCACCTCTCATATTTATTGATTAAATGGTTGTTAACAACAATAAGATTCTGTATAGGGGACAATCATTAATCAAGTCCAACTCTTCTCAGTCTCCAATCTTCTCAAGTATAACGAACAAGTTCTCACATGGTGAACAAGTTCTTACATAGGGAACAATGCAAGAGCACTCATATCACAGAAACTGTTTCTGTTGTGACTACGAATTATGAACTATAAACAATCAAGTCAGATATGATTACTCATATGATTTTTTATACTTTATATGATTTTTATACTTTATATATGAATTCCCACACTAGACCCCAATGATTATCCACTGTATGATTCCATTGATAAGTTCAAGACCAGAGGAAACTAGTCCATGTGTTATAAGTTAAGATGTGCTACAAGTCGGCGTGGTTGCCGCTGGAGAGGCGGGAGGGCAGTGGGAGGAGAGGATAAGAAGGGGGCTTCTGCGGGATTGTGATATTCTCCTTGCTTTGTAGTCTTTATACAGGTGGATTCTGTTTGGGGAAACTTACTGACACGCATGCACTTAGAACTTGCCCTTTTCCCTATGTGTACTGTTTCAATAAAAAAGCTGCAAAGGAAAACTATTCACACCAATTTCTCCATCTGTTATCCAAGAGAAAACTCTAGATCGCCTCCCCAAAACAACAGATTTTAGGCTCTCCCAGCCCAATCATAATTTTAAAGTACATTTCTCTTTGTTCCTAGGAATGGAATTGCTTCTTTGTTCCATGGAAAGGGCTTCAAGAAGAATAACATAGGTAAGCATGGCCTAATATGCTCAGTATAAACCATAATAGTTTGCATTTAGTGAATGATTCTTTGTACTTATGCTGTTTTTCTTCATATGGGTCTGTTCTGATTTTATTACAAAGATGTGTCCTATAGTTTAGTATTTCTTATAACAAAAAAACAGTATGTTTTATCATACCTCTACTACCTAATATCAACCCTTTGAAGACAGGGATGGTAAATATTGCCAAGAATCAATTACATAACCCAGTGTGATTCTGGAAAGAGGTTGTGTCTTGAATGTACATAACTAGGACTAAA
The DNA here is from genome assembly GCF_040802235.1 of Manis javanica. Taxonomy (NCBI): domain Eukaryota; kingdom Metazoa; phylum Chordata; class Mammalia; order Pholidota; family Manidae; genus Manis; species Manis javanica. Next base: position 74,535,015 of record NC_133168.1, read on the forward strand.
AGTACATCGTCCAGCGTGCTGCTTTAAGATTACAGGGTGTTCCTATATTAACATCCTAGAAACAGCTGAGCTTACAGCCAGGGCAGAGATGTTTCACGTGTAACTCCTGCCTGACTTTTCAACATTCACTGAAGCAAACCCACACCCTTAAGGGAAATGAGTTTAGATTCTCCTGGGAGATCTTAGTACTAGTTCAATTGCTTCTTAGGACCCAGCAGCCAGCATTTGTCACTTGCTTCCCAAATAATGGGCATAACTACAATTTATTGTGTACTGTGTGCAAGGCACATGATGAGTACATTACATTTGTATTTCATTTGCCTGCACCACACCTTTTGACATAGCATTCCTATTGTACAGAAAAGGAAACCGAGGCGCAGAGAGGTTGAGACCTTCCAAGGGAAGTAGAGCAGGACCTCCATCCTAGTCAGTCAGCCCACAGCCAGTGCCCTGGGCGCCAGGTCGCTGCTGGGTTCACACTCAGTGAGTGCAGTGGGGCTGGAGGCTGCTGGGGCGAGGGGCAGGGACTAGTCCCACTGTGGTGTCCTTGTGTCTTAGTTTTATCAAGATGAATGTGTTATTTCAGCAGGCGACCTCCATCATTTCTTCCCTCATCTCATTCCCTAAAATACAACATTCTCTCCAAAAATAAAATCACCAGCTTCACTCAGGAAAGTAACTGCTGATAACGGAGGTACATTGCTTACAGCCCCCCTTGCAGTGAGATTCATTTCCACACATTCCGTGTTGTCATGCGGCTCCCTGCGGGTTCATTAGCCCCTTAGAGATGAACACGGAGCCATAGGGCCAAAAGCAAGGAGCTCTTCGCAGGCAGGAAGTTAATGATTGGCCTGGAGCAGGCCTTTCCCTGGAAACAGGAGGTGGCTCTGTGGTGATATCACGCTCCTTGGGACCTGACCTGACTGGAGGGGCAGGCACCCGCTGCTCCCTTGCATTTAACCTGCTTGCGTTTAACTGTGAGGGTCAGAGGATCGTGGGAAGGGAAGTGTTAAGAGGGTGATTTGATTTCTGCAAATGATCTCTCTCCTGTTCTGCCCAGTGAACCTGCCCTGGCAGGAGCAAGAGCTGATCTGAATTGGTGCTTCTCGCAATCAGCTGTTGGTACCAACCTCAGTCGGTCATCTGTTGGTGAATATTTATGCCTACAGGGGAGCAGGTCCTCTCTGGGGTGCCTGGTATACACCTGGGAGCCAGACCACGATTCCAGGTGGTGGAGCTTTCTAGGGGGAAGAGCCTGAAAACAAATGATAACTACAGCAGATACATTTAGAATGTGGTACAAGTTGATATTTACGGCAAAATGAAGAGTGGGGGACGGTGTGGCTGGGGGGCGGGTGGTAGTAGGTTGGCTTGTGAGCAAGGTGGGCAGGGCAGCTCCCTGGAAGGGGCGGGACTGGAGCTCCGACTGGCTCGGTGCAGGGGTCCAGGTGGATATACATCTGAGCGGAGGGCCTTCCCTGGGAAGGACAGACAGGCAGCAGGAGCTGGCTTGCTGGGTGAGTGAGGGGGTTGCAGGAGCCAGTGAGTGGGAGGGGGGAGGAGGCCGCAGGAGACAGTGGCTGAGGGGACTCGGGCCCTGGCATGGGGGCTCTGCAGGACACACAAGGGCCTTAAGTTTTATGCTGAGTGGCATGGGGGCCATGCTGGGCAGCAGGCTACAGAGTGATAAAACATGACTAATTCTTTAAGAGTCACTCTTGCTGGTATGTGAGGAGAACTGCATGGGGTATGGGACAAGGCAGGGACATGAGGAAGAGCTGTCTGCAGCCATCCAGCAGGAGAGACTGGCAGCAGACCCGCTGGGATGAAGAACTTCCTGAGAGAATGGGTGTGGGGCACTCAAGACCAATCAAAGCTTTGGTGGAGCAAATGGGGGGACAAAATTGCCTGTGAGGAGAACAAGATTTGGGGTAAAGGCTAGCATTTTTTGACATGCTGAGGTTGAGACATCTGTTAATTATCTCTGTGGCAATGGGGTGTGGGCAGTAGGAATCGGAATTTCAGGAGAGAGCGATCGAGGCTGGAGATAAAAATCCGGAGAGAAGCCGGCACAGAGACAGCACCACGAACCTGGGGGAGCTCATCCTAGGGACTTCTGATGAAACACAGGATGGCTAATAAAATTTGAATTCAGATAAATAATTTTTAGCATGTGTTTCATGCAATATTTACTTGTTTATAGAAGCAATTTAAATATTTGGCACCATGCAATATTTGGGACATTCTTATGCCACAAAATGATCAGTTGTTTATCTGAAGTTCAAATTTACCTGGGAGTTATGGATTCTTACTTGCTGAATCTGGCAACAGTACACTGCAGGCTGCAGTGAGAACCGGGAGAAGGGGTCTGAGGACTGCGATCGGGGCATGCAGCAGCCAGAGAGGAGGGGAAGGGAAGGAGACAGAGACATGGTCGCAGGGGCCACCAACCCTAGGGCAGGGATCCTGAAACCCAGGGGAAGAAAGAGCAGCCCAAGGGAGGAAGTGATCAGCTCAGGAAGCCAGGACGAGGGCGCCGTTAGATGTGGCAACGGGGAAGCTGCTGGTTGAAGGGCAGTTGGCCCCTGGGGTGGGCGCCTTGCACAGAGTGCGGGCCTGGCGTGCACGGGTCAGCGCCGCCCCCGCCCCTGGGGCCCGAGCTGCAGGCCGGCCTTCGGTGTTGGGCGGAGGAGAGCCCCAGAGACGGCCTTCCCCCTTGTGCTCGGGCGGTGTTTTCCCCCTGGAAGGTGCCCCAGAGGAAGGCAAGCAGCGGGGTTTCAAATAAGTTCCCTAGACACCTCCCTCAAAAAAGGCCATCATGCGCACCCGAGCAGAACTGCGCCTGATGAGAACAGCGCCGCCGAACGCCCCGGGAAGGGGTTGGGGGTCCCTAGGAACCAGGGGAGGCAGGACGTTAACCCTGCGGGGAACCACGCCTGTTGGGAGATTGGCTGGACTGGCCACCGGGCCAACCAACACACTTTTTGCCTTTTCTAAAAGCTCAAATTTCAATTTATATATATATATATATATATATATATATATATATATATATATATATATATATATATATATATATTTTTTCCCCCTGGAAAAAGAAAGCAGCAGTGGTACCATTTGAATCCTTTACGTCTTTTAAAACACGGTTGTCACCAGCAAATCCCTTAATTCCAGAAAAACCAACATTGTTTCCTCACCTCAAAGCAAAGATATGTGTCATATCTCCAGAGCAGGAAATACTTCTTAGAGTTGAAAAACAATACCAACAAAAAAAGTATTCAGTACATAGCTTGGCCTTCACTTCATTGAAATATAAAAATGCTACAGGGTGTGGGAGTGAGATGATTTTTACACAGTGTATTTTTACACAGCCAGTAGAAGATACTCTCTTACCCTGCAGCTTGGGCCATTCCCCCTCGTGTTTGGTAAGACAGAGCCTACCTTTGTTCCCTATCCAAACAGTATCATGCCCAGAAACCTTAGTCAGCCTTTTACATTAGAAAATGGGCTAGAGAATATGACTGCATGTATTTGCAAATTATTAGGGATGTTCTACTTGCCTTAAAAAAAAAAAGACTATAATATTTACTTTCACAACCATATTGTGACCAAGTTAAAAGTTCTCCCAAACTGGAAAACTCTATGACACAGCTTTGAAAAAGAATTGCATAAATCTCTGTAAGTTAATCATTACATGACTATCAATGAAAGCTTTTTGTGTATTTCACATTTAATCAGATAAGGGGTGTCTGGTTGGCTACAACACTGTTCTTATAAAAAAATCAAAATTATTGAACTGCATTAAACTATATAGAAAACATTACATATTTCTAAATTGTGAAAATTACTCATTTTGGTGCAGCCTGGTTACCAAATCTAATGTGTCCAATCTGTTTTTTCCTACACCTACTAATATTTGTGTAAGTGCTGTTCACTGTTGATCATCCTCCCAGTAGTAAAGGGGTAAGGCCCTGCCTGTATCCCACACAGCCTGCCAGCTCAGTCTTCTATGTGTAGTAGAGCTGTGGTTCTCAAACCTCAGGGCACACAGAATCACAGGTAGGGCTTAGGAATTCACAGCGCTCTGGGCTCCATCCCCATCTGGGTGAGGCCTGATAATCTGTCTTTCTAGCAAGTTCCCAGTGATGTGAATGCTGCTGGTGAGGGGACCACACCGCATTTGGAGATGTGGCAGAGTTTGTCTACAAGGAAGTTCTCCACACGGGCTGTACGGGGCCCCAAGGAACACCTGACCCCTACTCCTCAATTCACGGATGGGAAAGCCTGGTGCAGGTGATTAGATGTCGGTGTCGATCCAGGACCAGGGCCTGGGGTCCATGTCCAGACTCCCAGAGTTCCAGAGTGACTCATTGTCATTTATATCCACTGACATTTCCTTCTTGTCTGTATTGGACACAGTGGTACTAATTCTTTTTTTCCTGTTGAAGTCAAAAGGGAACCTATTTTTAAATTGCTTAAGCTATGCATATTCTTTCCTCTTTTTGATGATAGGCAGAAAGGTGCTTGAATTGGGGCTACAAAGACTAAATAATGTTTGTGAGTACCTAGAACTCTCATATTTCTGTCTATACTTCTTTGAACTTGAACCTCAGCATGTCTCCTGTGTCTGAATTAGAAAAACAAGTCTCATGATGGCCACCGTCCCTTAGGAGGTTCCTGTCCACAGGCCTTGTCTGCGTCCTGACAAACCCTGGAATGTATTGCTGTGGCGCCTCATGTTCTGGCCCTGTGGCTCCACCCCTCAGACCAGAGCAAGGCCTCCCAGAGCCCTCGAGGGAAGCCAGCCTGCGCCCCCCTACCTAGGCACCCCTACGTCCTAGTGGTTAGGGGAACTCTGGGAGGCCACCCAGAAGTGAGGAGCCCATTTCCTGTGTGTGTGGGTCACCACCCCACCTTGAAGGTTCCGTTGTCCCCAGCCAGGGCTCGGCTGGCTGCTGATGCATCAGGCAGGAAGCCCCCTCTGCCCTTCTCCCTCCCTGCTCTCGAGAGGGAAACAGGCTCTTCCATCATAATGAATTCTCTGAACCCTTTTGTTTGTGGCATAAACTCTGAGCTTTGGAAAGTCTAAACCTCATTCTCTCAAACTATCATCTTGGTTTATTTTGAATATCAAAAGCTAAGCCAGAATTATTCACAATAGCCAAAAGGTGGAAACAGCCCAAATGTCCATCAACAGCTGAATGTACAAATAAAATATGTTGCATTCTTGCAGCGGAATATGATTCAGCCTTATAAAAGAATGAAGTTCTGATTCATGCAGCAACAAGGATGACCCTTGAAACATATGGCTCCGTGAAACAAGCCAGAGCATCATGCTGAAAGCCAGACAGAGAAACACAGATGTATGACTCCACTTCCCTGAGGTGCCTGGATTAGGCAAACTTAGAGCAAAAGAAAGAAAGTAGAATAGTGTTACGAGCGGCTGCAGGAGGGAAGAGAGAAGTAGTTTCATGGGGGCAGAGTTGCAGTGTTTCAAGGTGAAAACAGTTGTGGAGGTCGGTGGCAGAACCGAGTGTGAATGAACTTCCTGCCACTGGATCACACTCTTAGAAATGGGTAAGAAGGTGACTTTTATGTTGTTGTTTTACTGTAGGTGAACATTTTTTTGAAGCCAAAAAATGTTTATGGAAATAAAGAGGAACGAAATTCTGAGATAAGTTATAAAACGGATATATCTTGAAAACCTAATGCTAAGTGACATAAGCCAGACACAAAAGGACAAATATTGCAGGATCCTGCTCGTATGGGGCACCCACAGTAGACAAATTCATGGAGACAGTGTACTGGGGGTCACCAGGGACTGGGGGAGGCGGCCTGCAGACGTAACGTTTAATGCAGACAGTTTCTCTTTGGGAAGATGAAAACGTTCTAAATATGGGCGGTGGTGACAGTTGCACAATGTCACAAATGTACTTAATGTTACCAAATTGTGCACTAAAAATAGTTAAAGCAATACATTTTATGTAATGTTTTATCACAATAAAAAAAAATGAAAAAAAAAAGGTCAAAAGCTAAGCAGTGCCTCTTAGCTGTGGAAGGTCAGCCTCTGGGGCTGGAGGAAAACCCCACCTGGAGGGAAGGAGAGCAACAGCGAAATCCTTCGGAGCCTCAGCATTTACGGCCGCCATGCCGCAGCTGCAGAAGAGCCAGCCGTGTCCCTGTGCAAATGCTCTGGAGGAAGCGTCAGCTCTGAGGGCCCTGGCTGGGGACGTGGCACTCACCCTAGTGGGACCAGCGTGTGCTCAGAGGTGTGGAGTGGTGCCTGCCTCTCCTCACTCAGGCCTGAAACCACGGCCAGCAGGAAAAGCAGTCGACTGCATGTGCTTGGGCCATGACTGCTTGTCACTAACCCGTTTCATGAGCTCCACACTGGGCAAGTCCCTTCTCTTGGAGACTTAGCTTTCTCACCTCAACATGAAGGCTTTGGACCATATTATTTTTAAAATTTCTTGAAACGCCAACATGCTCTGAGTCTACCTAAACATAAGAGGCCTCAGAAGAATGTTTGTTGAGTGAGCAATGGAAACATTTCTGTTCTCTTGAGAGAAAATGAGGAAGGGTGGTTCCTCTTCACGACAGGAGGAACTGACTAGTCTGGGCATCCCTGCCTCTGTTAACAGGGTTTCTGAGAGTGTCACGTCACAACAGGAAGGCACAGAGCAAGGTCAGTGGCTCAAATGTTCCAGAAAATTCATCTTGAGAGAATGGTTCTTTCCTTTAAGTAAGAATGTTCAACTTAGAATGAAAGGGAACCAACAAAATGTATGAAAGAACCAGTTAAAGCCCAGAAAAGTCACGGCAGGTAAGGTATAAGCAGACAGAATCAAGTAAGGACGGGGTATTTCCTCCACCAATTCTCCCACTGTTCTGTAGACCATCCCGTGTCCACCACCATAGATGGAGCAGGCAGATACCCTCTGGTTTGTGAAGTTGTTCTTATCTAATTTGAGGGTAAATAGTTAAAGAAAACGAACTAAATGTGCCTTTAGCTGAGGGAAAAGGGACAGTGATACAATCTCCAAGTCTCTCTGTTTTAATTTTGAAATAATTACAGTTTTAAAATAATTTTAAGATGGACAGATAACCTATAGATTCTTGTATTAGGAAATACCAGCTCTTTAGATGCTAACTGCATTATACCACTCAATTTTTGTTTTCTTGGGTAATCCTACTTATGGAAGAAAACTGGAGTCCAACGTGGCATGTCCACTTTAGATGCTATTATACAAGCTAATATTATATGCTATTTCAGACTGTGGAACTTTCTCACCTTGAAAATGCACAATATGCCGTCTCCTTGTGCCGAGAAGGTTCTGAAGAAGTAATGTTACCAAGACAGGTATAGCTGGTCCCCATTTAGCATCTTGGGGAATGAGAAGCTCCATTAAAATTTATTCCCAGTATCTGAACCTTATGTCTTTAAACAACAAGATGGTTTTCAAATTCTAATAACTCTAATGGAAACACTTATAGAGTTCATACTTGCCTGTTTTCTTAACTAGGATATTCAGAACATAACCTTTTTCTTGTTGACTCACAGTGAATCACCATTATGAATCAAAAACCATAGAATTTTCATGCAAAAAGGACTTTAGAGATCAGACAGCTCCATTTCTTCATTTTCTAGAAGCATAGAAGGGGCATGATACAAGAGGTAGAAAGTAGGGATGTGCTGCTGGCTTGAAGGGAGGTGGTCCAGAAGCCATGGCTTCAGTTTCTGTCCAAGGCTCTGACAGCCACACCCTAGGCTTTGTGCCTCCCAGACTGGTGAATGGGGTGGCATGCCCCGAAGGCCAGCTTCCCCTTTGCAACATGGGCTCAGACTTCAAAGCATTTTGCATTTTTGCATCTGCTTCTTATGGTTTCTGTCTTCATTCTCACCTATTATTTGCAGCTCTGTGGGTGTGTGTAGAGTAAATGTGTTCTCTGCTTCTAAATGTAACCCCAGTCTCCCCAGCTGGGGCCTCTGCTCTGCTGTAAATATTGGAAATGGGGACCTTCCAGGTGTATTTCTGCTCTGAGCCTCCCAGTCACTCTCCTGGGGATGGGGTCACTTCCTTTCTTCTCCATGCTACCTTCCCCGCATGCCCTGACTGCTCATAGGATGAGTGGAAAGCCTTCCCTGTTTCTCCTTTCCTCATTGCCCTTGCAAATGGGTATTTAGGCCACAGACTCGGGGCTTAAACAACAGAAAGTTATTTTCTCCCAGTCTTGGCTGTTAGAAGTAAGGTCAAGGTATCGGCAGGGTAGGCGTCTCCTTGACATGCAGACAGCTGTCTCCTCCCTGTCTCTTCACATCCATGTCCCTCTGTGTGTCTGTGTCTTCATCTCTTCTTTTAATAGGATCACCAATCATATTGGATGAAGGCCCATGCTAGTGCCCTCATTTTAACTTAGTCACCTCTTTAAAGGCCCATCTCCAAATACAGTCACATGCTGAAGAACTGGAGGTTAGGACTTCAACATCTGAATTTGGGGAGCGGAGGGAGGGCACAATTCAGCATATATCATGCCCTTTTCACTTTTAAAGTTATCATGAATCACTCTGGGGAAACAGAGAGTTGTAATGGTTTCATAATTCTATACAATTCTTATAGTCAAGGTCCCGGAGTAAAGTTCCAGACTTACTTCTCAGATGTTAACTGGAATGAAAAATGATTGCTAGATTCATTCATTCCGGAAGTATGTGTTCCCACATCATTCCAGTGAAGACAGTGATTGGCAGAGACAGTTTCCAGGCCCTGCAGGGGTGGGAGGAAGGAGGAGGCCTGGAGGGGACAGAGCCCAGGCTGTCCAGTGGGGGCCCCAGAAGCGGTGCTGCAGGGGCCTCCTGGGGCTGGCAGTCATCACCACCTGTCCACCCCCTTGCCTCCCTGTCCTCCCCCTCTCCTGACAACTCTCTAAGAAAAGGCCACAAAAGAAACACTGGTGACCTGGGTGCTGGGGAGCAGCTGAAAACCAACTGGGCAAGAGGTACAGTCTGTGTCTATGAGAACAAAGAGTTCTTTGTAGGAGCAAAAGACTTAGAACTTGAAGTCTGGCCACCAGATGTTCCACTGAATGTTCCAGTCCTCTCACCTCAGGCCGGAAGCCTGAGTGCTGTCCCTCCCGGTTCCCCCTTCGCACAGGTCCCAGCCCTCAGCCTGCCTGACCATCGTCCTCAGCCCTCCCAGGACTGGCTGTGGAGGGAAACACGCATCCACTTGTCCACCCAACAACCTCAATTTCTTTGAACCCTGAGCACAAGCAGGCCACCAAGGGCCATTCTTTTAAAAATATTTTATTTTCTGAAGATGAATACCTGAGGAGTCTGAAAACCAAGCTTGACAGATGAAACTGAGGTCTAAAAAGTGCTCACAGAGCTCAGTGGGTGGAACCTGCTCGCATTCCAGAGATGGGAAGGGATGTGGGATGGGGTCGGTGACTGTAACGGCTTCTCTGGGACCACCTTCCCTCTTGGGTCCCGTACAGGTAAAGTGTTTCTTACTTAAGAAAGACATTGATTACGAAGAAAAAAGATGGGGCAGGAAGATGTGGGGAATTATTTGCTACCTTTTTAGAAATCATACTAGGAAGAGATACCAAGTAAAATATGAATTAAGAAATCTAAATGGCCTCTGAGACCAGGCCCTGGTCATGTATGGGTCAGAAAGAGGCTTTGCCACACTAGGAAGGTCTTTCAGTCTGCAGAAAAATGCTTTTCACAAGGATCTATAAACCTGGACTTCGGCACTGGACATTTTCTGGGAAGTTGGGTCTTTCTCTCCACACCTAGGAACGAAGTTCCCTTTGGGACTTAGACATTAAAAGTTCCCTGGGGCAACAGGGAGGCCTAGGCCTGTTTTCCTAAATTTCTTTTTCTCTTATCTTTTAAATTTAACCTACATAAAGTCATCAATTCTTGCCCATCTTATGGCCTGTCTCTGGCTAGATTCCCATTCAGAAGAAATAGAGTAGTTGGAAGTACTTACGCCTTTACTGTCATCTCTCTAAAGGGGCACATTCATAGTGCACTCACATTTGTCCCTAAAATCCTTTCCCCCTTCTGTCTCACTCCAAATCTCACACAGCTCACCTGGAGATCGCTTCCAACCCCTTCTCTCTGTCCAGCCCCCAAATGTGCCCCCTCCGGCTTTATGGGGCTTATCTCTCTGCCCCACTTTCCTCCATTCTGCAGGTTCTAGACCTGGGCTTTCTGGCCCTGAGAAGTGGTTCAGCCCTTAAAATCAATCCAGCTCCGTTTGCCTTTCCAGTTTTGCTGTGCTTTTGTCTGTCCTTGACTCTTGCACCTAATTGCTTCAACCAACACCCAGGCTCCTGGGTCAGTAGCTGCTATGCTCGGGGAGAAGAATACTCACAGGCTATTCATTTTGTTTTTGTTCCTTTCACATAATACATACTGGTCACCACCCTGTTATGCACAGTCTGAGAGAAGGATAAAATAAAATAATTTAAAATCCTCTTTGAATTAATCTAATAACTTTGCATTTATCATTTTGGGAAAACCATTGTTGCTTTAAAATGTTGAAAATGTCTGCATCATAAAAAGGCACTTAATTTCCTTAAGAAAGCCTGGCACCTTTGTATGAAAAATAGTGAAAAAAGGAAAAATGATTTATTTTGTTTTCATCAGTTAATATCATTACAGATACCTTAGAGTTCTGTCCCAGTCAATCAGCCTATGCTTTTGCACTTGTGTGCATGGGCATGTGAAGGCTCTATAGTACCAAGGAAATAATCTCAAACATGTGTGTGAAGGATGAAGGTGCGAGGAGACACACAGCTGGCACCGGCACCCTCTCCGGCTTCAGCGCCGGCTCTCAGGGTTCTGTCCTCAGATGTGTCTCAGATTCATTTGCTTTTTTTTGAACCTGAGACCCCCATACTGACCTCAGCGGCATTGCCTCTATCTTCCTGACGGGGACACTGGGTGGGGTGTGCCGAGAGCTATGGTGTTCCTGTTCAGCTCCGCAGGAGAGCACAGGACGTTTCTAGGGCAGGCGAGGAGAGAGGCTCTGCTCTGTAGCTGCAGCAGGAAGACGGTGGAGATGGGGGAGGCACATGTCCCTTGTCAGCTCTGACTGGGTGATAACCTGCCAATCGGAGAACCAAACTGAGACTCCTCCAAGTGTTTTAACATCCAAAAGAGTACTTTCACAAGCCAGGGGTCATCACTGTGGGGGCTCCCAACAGCAACTGCCTTTTAAGGATTGTCTAGGGTGGATGGAGGGGGGGGTCACGAGGTCAGAAAGTGCAGTTAGAATCCTAAGGGTAGTGACAACGGGAAGGTGATGGCAAATTCGAGATGCACCACCGGAGTTGAAACGGGGGTCAGAGTAGCCCATTAGCGAGACAGGAAGTACTCAAAGGCGCTGTGAAGACGTGAAATGCTGGGCCCATTGAAAGAAATTCAGAAGTGGGAGGGGACTTCGGCCGAGGAGCGGTGATGAACGCCGGCTCTGCGGCGCGTAGGAGGAGCCAGGCCCCCAGAGCACAAGGCCGCTCTGCCCGCAGGAAGGGGCAGCGCAGGAGCAGGGCCTGGGAGCTGGGCGTCCGCGCACACGTGCTGGGTAGGCTCTGGTAGTTGTAAGGAGACAACAGACCGCAGATGGTCTCAAGTGACGGGCTCCGTGCAATGTGACGTGAACTGGAGAAGCAGCAGCTATTTGCGTCCATACCAGGATGCACTCGCCCCGTGTGGTTGTTGGTGGAGAACTGGAGAACTGACGCACCCCAGTTCGGGATTTAACAGGTAAAAATACCTTCTTTCTTTGTTCTCTTCGCAGCCATACTTCTGGGACAGGATCGCAATACCCGAGTCGCCGCTGGGGTCTAGCCAGCTCACACATGGTTGACTTCATTGGTGTCCGGAATTTGCCTTTGACTTGACCACCAGACACAGGTACAGTCAGTCATATCTAGGGTACAGGCTACCTTCCCATAAAGCATGTGGTACAAACCCTGAAATCTTTACCCGAAACATTGGCCATTTTGCTTGTGGGGAGGTGCACTTCGGTTTTCATGGTCTGTGAGGGCAGTGTGAAGGAGAGATTGCAGAATAAAGAACCCTGAAAGAGGGAGATCTAAAAACCCAGAGGAAAGGGAAATAAATAGAGCAAGGTCCCAGAAGGGTTCAAAAGCACAGATGTAAGAGGACTAGCTTTGTCAGAGTGACAAAATAATTCTACCTGAGAGACAGGAGCAAGTGGGATGGACTTAGTTTACTTACGGAGGCAATAATTAATGAGAGGTAGAGTGAAATGATTTTTACGATGAAAAGGGAACTTGAGGCCCATCTGCACAGCTTTATATGGAGCTGGGACTCAAAATGAATGAGATAATTTCAAGAGAGAGAGTGAGGTCCCAGTGGGGTTTTGGAGCATGAACTTGCAGGGGAGCAAATCTAACAGAACAGAATTCTGGGACTGGGACCCAGGACGGCAACAGGTTGGGGGCAGGGAGGGGACATGTGGGGGCATGGCCTAGGACTGCTAGCAGGGATGACCCGTAGCTCAGAGGTATCACATGATCAAAGAACTCTGAAGCCAGGGCATCAGGAAGGCTGACATGGGTGTTACATCCCTGAACATGATCGGATAGATGGGAAACCTTTGATTAAGGGTCTGATGGTGAGGCAGCATCTTGTGGGTTTGCCAGTTCACAGCAGTGCAGGGAGGACTCGGCTTCGTGGTAGAGCAGCCCCAGGTGTGAGTCCTGGATCTGTGATTGGCTAGCAGCCGGAGAGAGTGCAGCTCCTCCTGCGAGGTAGAGAGCGTCTCTCTATGGCCCGCCTTTGCTCCTCACTCCTGAGAGTCATTTATGGTATATTCTGACAAGGGCGAAGTGCTAGCAGCTGCAGCTCAGTGTGCCAGCTTAGTTTATAATAGGGTAGAGGAGAGGGAAGGAGGATTAAGCCTCATAGCTTTGCCAGGTGGCCCTCTGCCTTTGGGGAGAAGGCTTGACTGTCCCCCTATCCTGGATGACTCAGGGGTGTCAGGAAGACCTCAGCTTCCGGTGCCAAGTCCACAGTCGCCTGTCCAGGAGGGCATGAGAGGCGGAATCTGAGCCTTGCTCACCCTGTCTGCGGTCTCCCCCTCCCACCCCAGCATGCCATTGTCACTCTTTTCTCTTCCTCCTCTTGCGATAACTTCATTAACAAAGAAGCCCGGGCTTCTAGTCTCACAGGAGGGCCCAGCCTTCCGCAGCAGCCAGGAAAAACCCTGCAGCCCTCCGTCCAGTCAGGTTTGGCTGCCACTGCATCCTTCAGTCCATTTCCGTCACTGTCTGTGAAGGCCTGTTGAACAAAGGCAGAACGGGTGATGGTTCCATCTATGTTCATAACCATCCTGTCTGCTCTCCCCATTGCTAACTATCCCTTCCAGTGGTTTCGGCTGTCCCTTGGCCATCAGAGGCACCTGTACTATGAAGGCTGTGGCCAGACCCCAGACACTTGGGTTGGCCTGGAGTCCCGAGTCCCTACAGAGGACCCTCTCCAGGTGCGGGGGTCTCCACAGAGCCCTGCAGTGTCCGCATGCCTGAGAGCACCTACTGTGGGCAGGAATCTGGCTGGAACCCTGGGCGGAGGTTGAGCCTCAGCAGGACCCAGCCCATATGCCATGGGGCTTTCTTCTTCATAGCTGAGTTTGTGAGTGTAGCTGACAGGCCACCAAGAGCTCCTCAGCAAAGATTTCTAGCCTTGGTTTAATAGTTTCAACAGCCTTCAAGTGACTTCTGAGTCCAAGTTTTTAATGTAACTTTCCCCTCTCTTCCCTCTTATTAGTAACAAATATTTGATCACTAGATAATAAGCTCCTTGAAGTCAGAGATGATAAATTTTCTTCTTTGTGTTATGAAAAACTTAAAAAGTATAGATAAGGTGGGAGATAAATATAATGAACACGCCTATACCCTTCACCTATTGTTACTACACCCACACCCACACATACCCACATATATTACCTGTAATATATATAAACATATATGCATACATTATATACATGTGTACATCTATATACACATACATATATACTTTTTGCTGAACTATTTGGTAGTTGCACATATCATGATACTTTACCCCTAAATACATATCTCTTAAGTACCATAGCATTCTCCTACATATTAATAATATAATTATAATCTTCAGGTGTTTATCATTGTTTCAATATTATGATCAAATACAGTGTTTCTATAGGTCCTTTTTTCAGAGGGGTTATAACTTTCAACCTTGAATCCACTTGTTTAACTTTCCCTGCTTAATCAGCTACACTCAGGATCTAGCACAGGATGACACACACAGGAGTCCGCAGAATAAATGTTAGTTGAATGAATGAAAGGATGGATAGATGAATGAATGAAAAATCCTTTTGGATGTGTCTTCAGACTTGAAAGGGCTCATGAGTGCATACAGTTCATGAGCTCCATGTGGGAATTACACGACCTTCAAGCTCTTCTCATTGATCTTGGCAGAAATCTAACACCCAACAGGATATATATTTTTCAACTGTGGCTTTTTGTCATTAGTTAGGTGATACTTAAGTTATGAGTGGTTAGGGGAACGGTCAGGAGCTTGGCAAACCTGTTCAAAGTGAAACATAGCGGAATTACTGTTAATCATATCTCATAGATCTTAAAAGCTGTCAGGCCGTAGCACCAGTTCAAAAGCCTGAGAAGGCAAACCAGTATTACAAAAAAGCAAGACGGAGGAGGATGGGGTCTGCATTGTAGGATTTTGTACCAACAACAAAGAAGGGCACAGCTTCTGCTGTGATTGCATTCATTGTGTCAGATGTCACAAAGAGGCTTTTGTGGAAATTGACAGCACTATCATCCCCACCAGGCACACTGTTCTGTGAGACAGACCTTCCCCCTCATATTTGAGAGGAAAATTTCTCTCTCATATTTGGTGCCATAGAGCCCCATCAGAAAATCCTACTTAAAGGGTCCTCTTGAGTGAGAGATTGTGTGGAAGGGAAGGGCTGTGCCT
Organism: Manis javanica; assembly: GCF_040802235.1. Lineage (NCBI taxonomy): Eukaryota > Metazoa > Chordata > Mammalia > Pholidota > Manidae > Manis > Manis javanica. Next base: position 74,550,019 of record NC_133168.1, read on the forward strand.
GCAACAGGTGGTCCTGGGCTGGGCCCTCTCTGCACATCTGCAGCCATGGTATCTTAGACATGGTCGTAGTGCATTTAAAAAGTTAGACCATGGAAGAAATGTATTTCATAGTTGTGATGACTTTTTATTAGAACTTATGATAGCTGAATTTCAGTCTCTTTCTCCTGAGTTTATTATTTTCCTTTTTTCAGCATTTCCTATGTATCCTATCAAGACTTTATGCCTCTTAAGTTTGAGCATAAATATTTCAGCAGTGAGTGTTAAGTGCATTCTATGGGTGCATCAAAGCAATTCTCCTGGAGTGTCCCCAAAACAGTGTTAGTTGAGTCCCACTTTCATACAGATAGCACTGAATTTAGAAACAAAGTCTAAAAGAATTTTCCTTTTTTTCATTTTGGTCCCCTTCTTCTCTAACCAACATGTTGGAATGACTGCAATTTCATTCATGAGGTAGGAGTGTGAGTTTTTTAATCCTTCCCCAACTCCTAATTTTCCCATTCTTTGCATTCTGTCCAGCACTGCCCACATGACCCATCCACGTCCTGATGAAAGGCTCCCTGTTTCACAGCTGGACCCGTCTCTTGGTGCCCAGCTGAGGGACCCAGGGCCCATGGGCTCTTCTAGGGACAAGCTGGCCCATTGCAGCTTGACAATCACCCATTGTCAAGGCAAGGACTGCTGCTTGCTTTCCCTGAGAAACATTTCCCAGAGTACATTTAATGTGAAGTGATCACTGCTCATTAAATTAGGGGTAAGGAATCTGGCCGCTTTGGGAGGTGACTATGATGTGCACCCAATTCTATTTGTTTTACAAACAATAGCTTTTCTTTGCTGTGTGTTTCCTTTTCCCCAAGAGCTCTCTGGACAGCTCCTCTTAGTAAAGTCACAGTATTTCCTGTTGTACAATGGCCCTTGAAATAGTACCCAAAAATGCAGGGTGGGATATTAAAAAAAAACAGCAATTCTCTCATTATATTAGTGAGTAATTTCCTACAGGATATAAAGGATACCAATAACAAGAAAATCTATCAGTGACTATTGTTTAGGTAGCAGGATTGCTGTTAAAATAGTAGAATTAAGGGACATGTGTTGGTTAGGCTATGAACTTCATTACCCTGTCCTTTATCTTTTAAAGCCAATGGTAGACTTTTTAAAGGAAGTGATAAAACAATAGTTAGAACAATCACAATATTGGCTAAATAAATAATAAAACTGCCAACTGCTTGGGTGACAAGAGTACTGAAAGGACAGTACTCAGCTTGGACGGGAACTAGGGAAGTGAAACTGTTGGCAAGATCAGCCCATGTCTTTATGAAACATAGTCTTCAATCACATTTTGCTTAGTCACCAGTGTCTTCCAATGACATCACATGTTTGCTTTGTAACAGCCATGGTGAGCCAGAATGCTTGATTCTGATATATTTTTAAGAATCTGAATTAAAGCCAATTGACTTCTATTACAAAGCCACAGTAATCAAGACAATTTGGTATTGGCACAAGACCAATGGAACAGACTAGAGAGCCCAGATATAAACCCAAGCATATATGGTCAATTAATATATGATAAAGGAGCCATGGATATACAATGGGGAAATGACAGCCTCTTCAACAACTGGTGTTGGAAAAACTGGACAGCTGCATGCAAGACAATGAAACTGGATTATTGTCTAACCCCATACACAAAAGTAAACTCAAAATAGATCAAAGATCTGAATGTAAGTCATGAAACCATAAAATTCTTAGAAGAAAACATAGGCAAAAATCTCTTGAATATAAACATGAGCAACTTTTTCCTGTACACATCTCCTCGGGCAAGGGAAACAAAATAAAAAATGAACAAATGGGACTACATCATGCTAAAAAGCTTCTGTACAGCAAAGGACCTATCAGCAGAACAAAAAGGCATCTTACAGTATGGGAGAATATATTTGTAAATGACACATCCGACAAGGGGTTATCATCCAAAATATATAAAGAACTCATATGCCTTAACACCCAAAAAAGCAAATAACCCAATTAAAAAATGGGCAGAGGATATGAACAGACACTTCTCCAAAGAAGAAATTCAGATGGCCAACAGACACATGAAAAGATGCTCCACATCACTAATCATCAGGAAAATGCAAATTAAAACCACAATGAGATATCACCTTACACCAGTTAGGATGGCCAACATAGAAAAGAATAGGAACAACAAATGCTGGCAAGGATGCAGAGAAAGGGCAACCCTCCTACACTGCTGGTGGAAATGTAAACTAGTTCAACAATTATGGAAAGCAGTATGCAGGTTCCTCAAAAAACTAAGAATAGAAATACCATTTGACGCAGGAATTCCACTCCTAGGAATTTACCCTAAGAATGCAGTTTCCCAGTCTCAAAAAGACATATGCACCCCTATGTTTATCGCAGCACTACATACAATAGCCAAGAAATGGAAGCAACCTAAGTGTCCACCAGTAGATGAATGGATAAAGATGTGGTACATATACACAATGGAATATTATTCAGCCATAAGAAGAAAACAAATCCTACCATTTGCAACAACATGGATGGAGCTAGAGGGTATTATGCTCAGTGAAATAAGCCAGGCATAGAAAGACAAGTACCAAATGACTTCACTCATCTGTGGAGTATAAGAACAAAGCAAAAACAGAAGGAACAAAACAGCAGCAGACTCACAGAAGCCAAGAATGGACTAACAGTCGCCAAGGGGAAAGGGACTGGGGAGGGTGGGTGGGAAAGGAGGGAAGGGGAATAAGGGGCATTATGATTAGTACACCTAATGTAGTGGGGTGGGCACAGGGAAGGCAGTACAGCACAGAGAAGACACGTAGTGATTCTATAGCATCTTACTACACTGATGGACAGTGACTGTAATGGGGTTTGTGGGAGGAACTTGGTGATGGTGTGAATTAATAACCACAATGTTGCTCATGTAACTGTATATTAATGATACCCAAAAAAAGAAAAAGTTGGAAACTAAAAAAAAAAAAAGCCAGTTGACTGAACTTGACAAATTGGGAGGGCAAATAGTCCTGAAGCATAAACTTTTCTTAGCTGGGGTGAGGTGTTCCTGTTGTAGCTGAGGAGACCGGTGAAACAAAGCTCTGCACTGACGATCCCTGATCTGAGCCAAGTGCTGTTCCCGGTACTGTCCCTGCACAGGGAGGTGGGTAAGAACTCAGAGCCCGGACTCCTGGGAAGCAGGTGAGGCTACTTTCTAGCTGGGCAGCTGTGAACAAGTGTTTCTCTTCACTGGTCTTTTTCTTCCTGCTCAGATGAAGTCAACGCTTTCCGAGGGCTGAAAGAGAAAGGCAAAAATGAGACTGTACGTGTGAAATTTTTAGCACAGTGCCTGCCACATATGTACTTGATAAATGATTGCTATTCCTGTGACCTCTAACCAGATGTGTTGTTTTTAAACACAGGTATGTTTAGATCTTTTCATTAAAAAAAAAAAAGGAACTATACAGGAAAATTCTCCATGCCTGTTTTTTTCAAAGTGAAGCCAGGACATATTTCTTTAATCTATTATCTCTATCTAGTTTGAGAGCTGGATCTTACTGCATGCATTTCATTCTAGTTCTGGCTTGCGTAAGGTAGAGTGGGGCCCAAGGATAGAAGGGCAAGACGTAAGATATACAGGCATTTATTTGCACTTTCAGGGAAAAATGTAGTCATTTACCCAGGCAGTCATACAAGACACATTTATTAAACACATGGTAGGTGATAAGGATTAACATACCATTAATGAAATATTCTTTCTCTCAGAAAGGTATTCCCTATATTTCCCATTGAGAGATTTTCTTTTCATGTTTATTTGTGTGTTGCAAATTTCCTTGATGCTTTCTGGCTGGAACAACCTGCCTTGTAAAGGAAAGAAAAGTTTATGTTGCTGCACCAATTTTACACCAAGTCAAAGTTATAGAATACCCAGTGTCTGTGGCCATCCTTAAAAGGTTTACACATGGTACAGCTGTGAGAAATTGTCTTTCTTAAGTGGAAAATTCTAGAATGATTGCCTTTGCCTTTGACTTTGGTCTGGATTTGTGCATCCCATTGACTGCCCTTGGGTTTGTGCTCCTTGGGCTGCAGACTGCAGTGTGCCATCCTTTGCACCCTCAGTACCTGCAGAGTGCCTGGCAGACAGAGGGTTGAAGTAAAGTTGAATTAAGGAAGTAAAATGGAAGAAAACATGAGAAGGGGCCAGGGAGAAGGGCTAACAAAAGGAGAGGAAAAGGATTTTACCTGTGAGGCTGGCTGTTATATTAGAGAAAACATGAAGTGGTACATATGCTGGGTTTTTCTTTTCATAGATTCTGGAAGGAGAAAAGTCACAAGATATTTAGAGATAGCCAACACAGACGAGAATGAGGTGCATGTGCATTCTGCCTAGCAAGAACACTACTGGATCTCTTTAAAGGGGGCAGCAAAGTTCTACACTGTTCCCCCAGAATTAGGGGAATACCCAAGGCATCGTTGATTATACCTGGTTAAATTCCCAGGCCAGAGAATGTGGCAAACAGCAATGTCTCATTAATGTTACCCTCAGGAGTTCCTTAGAAAGGGAAGGCCACTTTGGAGACCAACGTATTTCTCAATAAATCCATTTTTTCTTCCAGAGCTGGAATGAGTGACTGTTTCCCAGGCTGAGAACCAGCCCAAGTAGCTGATGAGTATTTTTAGGGCTGCCCTGTGTACAGATAATACAACAGAATCACCACCCATGGAGGCCAGAAATAAGGACACCCAAAGGGATGGTGGACTCACAGCTCCTGATGCAAGCTCACTCCCACGCACGTACACTTCCTGAACGTGGGGCAGATGGAATTGTGCACACTGTTCATTTTTGTGTTTTCTCTTCCCATGTTTCTCAGCCAAGTGAGAAACATACATATGAGCCATAAATAGTCTATTGTGTGCCAGAAAAGACAAAAGGGGAAAAACTCCATTGCGCCCATCATCTGAATTCCCAGCTAAGGAATTGAGGAAGCCAAGTTCGGGCTTACATCCAAAGGAGAACCACTGTTTACTCTAGCAAATTGAAGTTTTATTTCAACCCTTCAAGTGGAATGGAAGACACAGCTCTTTAAGACAGGAAGGGGTACTGATGACAGGGAATTAAATTCTGTAGGTTTTTGCCAACTGTGTAAAAAAAAAAGTGATGTACTTTTGAATAATAGAAACTGTAATCCTGTTGGTACTGTGAAAATAATGTAGGAAAAGGGTCATGTGGATGGATTTTGTACTTGAGATACCATTTTGTACCTGTGAACATGATTTGATATAGAAATACTGAGTAACTGACAGCCTATTTTTAATTATACAAGTATGTACATAGCCCTTTTCTCATTTGCAGACAATCTTATTAGCAATTAGAAACTCCCCAAATGAGCTGTGATAGGGTTGAAAAACTCAAGACTTTGGTGGGGACAGCAGAAACCCAGATTTTGTTATTTTGATTCTGAGACATTGAGCTTTTATGCTACGTGAATTCGAACATTCTTGACAGGTACCAGAAAGGAATGGTGGCTACTCAAGGACGGACCCTGACATCCACAGGCAAAGTACAGTGTGTGGAGTTCAAGATTTTCCTGAATCGCCTGGATTGTATGTTTTACCTCTGCTCTGAGGCCATTTCTCCTGCAGTGAAGAGCTGTTTACAATTCACTACCAGAATAACCTGGGACTTCCTCCAAAAATGCTCACCCCAGGGCACATTTCCCACAGGAATTACGCCCCCAGGCACCAGGTGCCACTGGATGCAAAAACAGTGTGCATCCGTGAGTTTAGGTAAAACACTCTCCTGGTGTGCACACATGGGGAATTTGAAAGGAAGATTTGCCAGTGAAATAACTTCCCTAAACATGCAATACTGTAGGACAGTGGTTCTCAACAGTGACTTTGCTCCCCAGGGGACATGGGGGTGTTTGGGTTGTTATAACCGGGGGTGACAGGGAGGGGATTGCGGCTGGCATCTGGCGTGTAGGGCCAGGGATGCTGCTCAACGGTCTCCACATGGAGACTCACCCAGCCCAACATGTGAGCAGTGCTGAGGTTGGGAAATCTTGTGTCAGAAGAAGTCGTTTTCATTCATGGACAGGTGTGTCAACAAGGAGTTGGCATGGATATTTAAACATGATCGATTTGTGAGCTGGCAAGAGTCTTTAGAGAGCTGTTCCTGCATGACTTTTTCACAGTGAGTTCACGGCCCCTCTCACCTGATTCTGGGGTGCAGGTAAGAAGGGGGATTGTCTGTGACTCTGAGCACATGTCTTGTCACAACTGTCTTGAATAGTTTCAAACCTAGTTGTATTTTCATAACCCAAGGAGGAAGATGTGGCGGTTACCATTGCCCCCATTTTATTGATGAAAAAACCGAGGGATGAAGGAGTGATATTACCCAGTGTAGTTAAGACTCGGGCAAAGTCAGTCATAACTACTGCTATTATGCACAGCAGGATGCAGTTAGCACATCCTGGGGGCAGACTGCTGTGTCTCCGGGTGCCTGGAGCCTCACTCATCCCTGCATGGTCCCACAGATTCCACCCTGGCCCTCCTGGGTTTGGTTGAGCAGCTGAGGGCCCGAGAGCGGGGGAGTGGCAAGCCTGGGATGGACCCATTCCCGGGCTCTGTCCGGCACTGCCTCCCTCTGCACAGATGCCCAGTTCTCAGACTTGTAACCGGGAAGTTCAATCAAACACATGGACGAGCTTTTTTATTTAAATGGGATAAAAAACTTCCAAGTCATGGACATTTTATGATCTCCATTCACATGCTTTCAAAGCATACTTTTTCGTTCATTTTTAACTAAACGTATGGATACATAGCAGCCAGATGAGGGGACCAAACCTGACTCACGCCGTCACCCACCCATGAAACAGTGTGCACCTGCTGTGCACCACGGATAGCTCGTGGCTCCAGGCGGGGGTGGGGCAGTCAGGTTATTACCTCTTAGTGCTGGTCTTCAGCGTGGTGGCCAACGAGTGTGGGCGGTGAAGAGCCACCTAAGAGGGCAGAATCGGATGTGCTTCAGAAGAGAAATGGGAGGTGCTGTGGCCTTTCAGAGACGGGGAAAGCCATGCCTGGTTGAGTTTTGAGGGGTCAGTTCACCCGGAGCCTGTGGTGTGTGTGTGGGAGCGTCACAAGGGAGCTGTGGGTGGATCTTCAGAGCTCGGATAAACGTGGAGGAGCTCTGCTGGTCACGGGCACTGGATGAGGTGCCGTCTCCCTCCTCACCAGTCCGGGTTTTTTCAGTGGTATCTATACTCATGACCCAGAGGCCGTCTTTGTCCCTCCTGTCTATTCGGTTACCATAATCTGCTGTCTTTTTTCCCAAATGACTTCCACAGAGGGTGGCTGGGGGTAAATTTCTGTGAAATCATTTCTGCTCATCTGTAAAATGGGAGCATAAAAATGGTTCTTTGCAAACTTCAATTTCCTTAGCTGTAAAATGGGGGAAATATCATTACATGCCTGATGCGGTTCTTATAAGAATTGAATTAGATGTGCAGATACATCTTTTAACCCAGGGCCTAGCATGTGAAAAGTGCTAATTTGTGTTTATCTTTGATTGTCATTGTTGCTGTAAATGGAGATGTCTTCCTGCAAACAAACAAACAAAATGGTATGTGTATGATAACTTGTGAGGATCAAATGGAAACATTAAGACACAGGCCAGCTGTGGTGGGGAGGGGGTCTGCTCTGCCCCGTGAGCCCCCTCACCCCTGTTCTTCAGGGCCTTAGCGTCACACTGGACAGCCTGGTGATCTCCTGGTTTGTTCCTTCCCTGCAATCTCCTGGTTCCACAGTTTTCTGCCACTACCCCACCACATGAACCAAGAAATTCTCTCCCCCAGGGAGCTGAAGCAAGGAAGACAGTTGAGCTGGAGACAATTTGAGCTCAATTACTTATGAGCTCATTCTTTTCCACCTCATTAAAAGTGGTTTTAAAAATGTATTTCACGGATCTTACAGCCCCACACCGTGTTTTTTCCTGCAGTTGGGGAATGAATACCTTTGTCTTGCTTCCACCCTTTCTTTGTATGTGTGTGGGCAGGATGGTGAGGTTGCCTTATTAGACAAAAACTCCAGTGGCAGGAACATTATAGGACATTAACAATTATATCTAATCATGTCTTTTCCTTCTCAAACACAGTTAATTCAAGTCAAGGTGTATTTATTGAATGGGTAAGACACGCTGTTCTGATTTCCACCCTGAGGGTGGCCCCAGGGTTTTCCCTGAATACCAACTGATTACAGGACAGAGTGTTAGGAGACTCAGATTTCTATTTCTTTTGAATGTGTAATATTACAGTTAATTGTTAGGAAATTATTTTAAAGGTAAGCGCTGAAAAAATGAAAACGGTTCCAATTTATAGCAGGAGGCGAGACTCACTGGATGTTTCTACAGCTTTGATGGAGGCAAGAGACCACATTTGAAGAGTGGTCGTTGAGACCAGAAATGTATATAACATGCAGTTAATTGATTTGTCAATTGTTCTTCCTGATGTGGGCACCTGCTCCGTGTTTACCACCCACTGCCGATGCTCTGTGGGACTGAACTAAGACCTGGGCCCCCACCTGCTCCTGTTTCCTGTTCTGCCTGCCCACGTGGAGGAAGCGCGAGAGAGCAGGGGGCTGTGCCCTCCTCAGGATCCAGCCCCAGCTGCGCTCCGAGCGCCGGCTCCCTTCTCCGGCCTCCCGACCCCTCACCAGGGGGCTTCCCTCCCAGTCTGTCGGGCGCTGCCTCGCGTGGAGCATCCTTTGGGCAGGCAAAGCCTCCGGCACCGCCTCTGCCTGGGCCTGCCTTATCTTGAACAGCAGGATTCCAACACTGCCTTTCTTGAATGGAGGCAATATGAGCAGTGCCATGTGAGGCCTCTTGGCTTTCCTCCTTGAGGCCAGTCCTCCCTGTGCAAATCCTATCTTTTCTTTTCTAGAACATTCAGTTGCAACTCTGCATACTTCCCCGCATTGTACTGGCTCCTGCCCAAACACGTCACCGGGACCCTTTATCTCTCCCACTACCACCATGTCTCACAAAAGACCAAAGTTATATATGTGCTATCTACTTCTCCGTCTCCCATTTCTTTCTTTCTTGGTAGCAGCTTTATCGAGATATGATTCACAAATTATGCAATTCACACATTAAAGTGTATAACTCAGTGGCTTTTAGGATATGCATAGAGTTGTGCATGTCACCAAAATCAACTTTAGAGCACTACATCATCCCAAAAAGAAACCCTGAAATGCATTGTCAGTGGCTCCCTTGTCCCCCAAGCCCCAAGTCTGGGCAGTCACCAGCCTACCTTCTCTCTCTATGGAGTTGCCTATTCTGGACAGTTCATAGAAATAGAATTTTACAATATGTGGCTTTTGTGTCTGGCTTCTTTCATCATTACATTTTCAAGGTTCATCTGTGTTTTAATGTGTATCAGTAATTCATTCTTTTTTATGGACAAGTCATCTCCTAATCTGTGGGCATAACACAGTGTGTTTATTCATCAGTTGGTGTATATTGTATTGCTTCTAACTTTTTGCTCTTATGCATAAAACTGCTCTGAATATTCATATACAGAATTTTGTCTGGATACATGTTTTTATTTCTCTGAGGTTGGCCACCTTCCTCCTGGGGCTTGTGGCTGAATAGGAAAGGAGTGGATAATGGGAAAAAGCAAGGTCTGTTGGGAAGAGAGGGGAATAGATGCTGGGTAAATAATAATGGTCACGATAATGTTTCTTATTTTAAAGAGGGTTAAATTTAACGAGCATGCCTATAGGTTCCACCAGTGAGTCATTTCTTTACCAAACTCAGAAAGCATCCTTGAATTTTTAGTTTTTTAAGTGTCTGATGTTCAATAAGAATGGAGACTTATCAAATGTCCTTTTGCCATCAAATGAGATTATTTTATATTATAAATGTCTATATTGTAAAACACTATATTTATAAATTTTTCAATATTACTATGTAATTAAATTTATGGGATTAAAATTTTGTTGTAGTTGGCAGTTCTCTTAATATGCTGTCTATAGAGATTTTATTTAAAATGTCCACATCTAAGTTATAATGCATATATAGGGTTTCAGTTTTCTGGACTATATGCAAATAATTTAGCTCATGCACGTACAGTAGTGATGCTGGGGTTCTTGTTCACGGAGTCAAAGAATGAACTTTGCAAACACTCAAAGTAGGAGAGCAAGGGAGAGGCTTTTATTTAGAGAGAAAGTGAGAGGACAGAGCTTCTGGTGTGACAAGTGAGTCTGTGGTGGTGCACGTCTAGGGGTTTTATAATGTAATAAAGGGCTAGGGGTGTGGACCTATTAAGTGGTCTTAGAATGTTCATCCTTGAGGCAACATTAAGTTTCTTTTCTCATCAGTCTTCCTGACAATTCTGCAAAATTAACATAAGAAATTTACTGCAGATTTCTTTCCCAGAATAGCAGCTTTTTGGTCTGGGAGCATATCAATCATCAATCAAGACTGCCTGCCCTGCCCTCAAGGTGGCCTGAGTTGTTGTCTGTTTGCTAAGAGTTTAAAAGGCAATTTAAGATGGAATCTTTCTTGCTTTTACTATGTTGTTTATGGCTGGGCTTGCTTGCCATTATTAACTGCCCAGGTTGCAAATCACCTGATTAGGTCTAAAGGAGGAAAAATAGCACATAGGCCTGGGCCTTTTAGCATGCTAAAGTGAATCTTACACATGATTACAAATGATTAGCATAATAAAAAACAAGGGCTACTTTCCTTTATCTGGGGAATATTAACTGATCCAACTGAAGAATGACTCTAGAGCTTAAATTTTAACCTGGAGTTTTGGTGGGGGCTTCCTTGCATATTGTCACACTGCTCTGTACTTACTTGCCTTTTTCAGGGGCCCTCACCCCACCCTGCTCTGTCTAAACTCACAGTTCCTGTCTCAGTAGGATAAGCTACTAATGAATACAATTAATGAATTTTAATGCAGAGATGCAGCGAGGAAGCTGGGAAAGGAAATTCTGCAGCTGGACGTTGTTTTGTGGTCTGAAAGTCTATGTAATATATTGTCCAGTGTAACGGTTCCCCAGGAAGCCCTCTGTTAACACTATCTGGTCTTCACAGTTCCCCTGCACACCTCCATCTGAGTCAGAGGCCCTGGTGACAGTTCACTCACTAATCAGATCCACTGGGACTCACTAAAGCCAACAGATGGATGTTCCACTTTAGCAGGATGCCTTGAACACCCTGAACACAGTCCCCTTGTCTGCCTGCAGGGTCCCGTGTGGGCACTGTAGTGTGGCCAGTCCTTCCCTGGGAGCCTTTTAAGAATCCTCAGTACGTATTCACAAAAGAGGCTGGTCTGTAGAGTTCAGTTCGCCTTCTCTCTCTTATCATGATTTTTGTTTTTTTCTATCAAAATAATGCCTCTTTGTTATAAAAAATTCAAGTACTAGAGAAAAGCACAATGAAAAGAAAAAATCACCCCATATCTCACCACTCCCAAAAAGTCAGCACTGTTTCCTGTAAGCTTCATTCCAATCATCAGTGTCCACCAAGCATACAAATGGAAGGATTAATAGATTAATAGATGGTAAATATAAACACGAAGAAGTCTGACTTCATTTTATAAAAAGGGAACCATAGTATACATGCTCTCTTTTCTTGTGTAATATTTTTGTCTCATGTGGAGCTAACAGAAGGAAAAGAATAAAAACTGAAGCTGAAGGGACTGCTGAAGTTCTATAAACCTTTTTTTAAGAATATATATTCCCCAAAGTTGCCCTAGATACTAAGAAATTAATGTTAATAATATTAAGAAATATTAACTATTAAGAGGTGTCAAGACTATGTTCTTTTAACCACATTTTTTACTACTAGACAAACTGAATTGAGTCTCTTCTCGAAAAGCCAGGTGAAAGGCATCTTCCAAACTCCCTTCCCCAACCTCCTCATTTTTTTTTCCATGTGTGACGTAAACATAATTCCTGGGGGTTGCTTGTTCGTTTTTTTTTAATTCTTCTTTTGAATTGATCCAATGGAATCTACACTCACTGCCAGCCTTGAGTCATAGCTTCTCCCTTATCACCTAAATCACACATTTGCTCCTAATCAGATACTGATTTAGGAGGAGAAAGTTTAGTTTAAAATATTGCATAACAAGCAGCCAGAGAAGTATTTCTAGTTTTGTACAAACAGATTAACATAGATTCTCTTTAATCATTTCTTTACCATTTGAAAGTATCATCCAAAATTATTATTTTTGAGAGTCTATTTATTAAAAATAACTTATAGGTAACAAAGAACTATGTAAAATGTATTTCTGGGATGTTTCTCCTGAGGTCCTGCAGGAGGGCTCATAGCAGGTCCGGTTCCACCGGGTGCAGGAGGAACCAATGTCTCCCACCCCAGCTCTGCCCCCGTGTGCCCTCTCCTGGCTTACGGGTCACCAGCCCCGCAGCCATCCAGGAAACCCCCAGGTTCACCCTAGATTTCCCTCTGCCTAACTCATTTGTCAATCTGATTACCAAATTACATATTTAAAATTTTTTAATGTGTTGATTTTGGAATAATTTTAGACTTTCAGAAAAGTTACAAAGATACAGAGAGCATTCCTCTATATTTACCCAACTTCCCCTAATTTTGGCATCTTACATAACCATGCACAATTACCCAACAAGAAATTAGCATTGGTTCAATGCTATTAACTGAACTACAGACTGTTTAGATTTCATCAGTTTCCTATTTGCATCCATTTCTGCTCCTGGATCCGTGAGGCAGGGTCGCAGAGCCTGAGTACATATACGGGCATATTGCACGCCTCCTCTTTAGGGCCCTTGTCCTGGCCCCACGCTCCTCTCCCCTCCACTCTCCAGAGCCTTGAAAATGATTGCTTTTCTCCAGTCTCACTCCCCCTTCACTATTTCCTGTGGATTGATCTTTCTAAAACACACATTTCCCTTGGAGAATTTCCTTAGTGGTTTCCCATCATCTGTAAGAGTTGGTTTAACTGGTACAAGCCCATAGGTCAGGTCTCTGCGTAGGTTGGAGGTGGGTGGGCAGTGAGGCCGTGGGAGTGAGCGCCTTCGCCGCTGATCATTGACCGGGGTTCTCTAATCATACACTAAATCGGCAGGTGCAGCAGTGACCTGCCCTCACACAGTAACATGCGGGTAACTAAGGGACATGCGTGATCTGTTCAGGTGCAGGTGAGGTGAGCGCTGTGGAGACAATCAAGCCAGGCTGGGGGTGGGCATTATGGCGATAGGTCGGCCAGGGAAGACGGGCTGCCTTGAGAAGGGGCTGCTGTGGGAGCGCCTGCAGAAGGCCGGGCAGGCCACGTCTCGGGGGAGCATGCCGCCGCAGAGACCACCCGAGGTCACTGCAGGGAAAGAGGCCCTGGAGCGGGGACTCTGCTGCGGTAAAGGCACAGAACACGTGTGAATTCACGACACCCAATGCCACGGTGACAAATGGTCCTGACAATAAACCAGCTGCTATTGCCGGGGGGTATTTCAGAGATTCTCAAATGCCATGTGCTAGGGCCCTTGTGGGTATCAAGGCCTGGGATGGTCTGCAGTGATCCTGTTCTTAGGGGGAGCAACGCCTTTGGGAGACATCAGTGTGGAAGGTGTTGGCCTCTGGACTGGTTTGGCTTGAGGAAGGATCAGGGTCGGGTCTCAGAGGCAGGCTGTGAAAGAATGAGCAGGGGAGAGGCGAGGCGCTGGCCTGGGCCACAGGCCTGGGCTGGCAGGCGGGCCCGGCTTTCTGCAGCTGTTCTCTGCTCAAGACTGGCGCGGTTTCCAAACTTTTTAAAAAATCAAAATGAATTTGTTCAATTTATTTGATTTACTCCACAGAGGAGGTTTTTACTTCACATAAAAAAGGTTTCTATTTCCCATCGCTTGTGGACAAAGTAGGGTCATCGCCCTCTGCACGGCATGGATCTGATTTTTGTTCACATCCTTCTCACACATTTAGTTGCTGCAGCTGGATTATTACAGCTTCTTGACGTTGATCGTGTTTACGCTGGGAAAGGTGCTTTTTGAGGGAGAAATCAGAAACATAAAAACCTTTTTCTTTCATAGTATATGACAGAAGTGGCTACTTAAATGGGCGTGCTAGCCTGTTCCCTGGCACTCTTATGGATGCAAGTCCTTCCACCTGCCGGGAGCCAGCCGGGTCCTGGGAGAGCAGGAAGGCTGGCTGTCCCCGGGCTGAGTGGGCTCCCGAGGAATCCCAAGTGTGGTGCACTTTCTGGGGCTGGAGGCAGAAGCACACCTTTCCTTTGACATTAAATCCAACTCATTTTCTCCTAGTCCACCTTTTCCAAATTCATTTGGCAAAATTCCTTTGAAAAAAGTGTGTTTACTGTTTTGTTATCATCTTAGTAGAGTTCAGGTAGTTCAAAAACAAAATTATTGATTGGAAAATCTTCACTTCTTGGCTGCATGCAGTTGAGCCGCTTTAATTTCATGGGAAATTAAAAAAAATTTTCATTATAAAGTGGTATTTTCACACTGCCAAAAATATGTGGAAAGTAGAGACAAGTAAAAATTTACCTATAATTTTATCAAATAAAATTTAACTTTATTAAATAGCAAACTGCATGTAATGTGTGCTCCAACCATTTTTTATTAATTTTTTAAGTAATTGCAATTACAGCACACATATAATTTTGTAAACATTCTTTTCACTCCCCATTCTATTGTGATCATCTTTTTGGGCTGCACAAGTTTTAATCTCCAAACCAGTTAATGACTACATGAAAAACACATTTTTGAATTAGATTTTGAAACTTGAAAGAAACGCTTATGAACATAACTAGTGTACAGTAGACCATGGCAAAGCCTTGGAAAGCTGTATTTTAGAAACTGATTGATATGGAAAGATGTTTTTCATATGTTTTTTTTCTTTTGGTATCATTAATATCAAATCACATGGGCAACATTGTGGTTACTAGATTCCCCCCATTATCAAGGCCCCACCACATACCCCATTACAGTCACTGTCCATCAGCATAGTAAGATGCTATAGAGTCATTAACTGTCTTCTCTGTGCTATGCTGCCTTCCCCGTGCCCACCCCCATGTTATGTCTGCTAATCGTAATGCCCCTTATTCCCCTTCTCCCTCCCTTCCCACCCGTCCTCCCTAGTCCCTTTCCCTTTGGTAACTGTTAGTCCATTCTTGGGTTCTGTGATTCTGCTGCTATTTTGTTCCTTCAGTTTTTGCTTTATTCTTATGCTCCGGAGATGAGGGAAATCATTTGGTACTTGTCTTTCTCTGCCTGGCTTATTTCACTGAGCATGATTTTTCATATGTTTTTAAGTGGAAGTTACTATGATGCAAAATATTTCTAGATAATGGTTCTTATCTTTTTGCCTTTTTTACTTTAATAAGTATGTAAACATATTACGTAATTATTTTGTAATACAAAGAAAACCATAAGGGAAACTTTAAAAGGAAAAAAAATACCAAGTGGAGATCTGATGCTAAATAACACCCCTCAAAAATGCCACTGAAGTCATTCTGAGTTCAAATGAAAAATCCAAGAATTGTGAATGAAAATCCATCCATAGCAAAAGCAACACAGGGAAGTTTGTCTTGGTTCCTGCAACTGAAGGGTTTTCAGGGCCACCCTCTGTGCAGGTGAGGTCACCTGGGGCGCTGCGGGGAGGAGGGCAATGCTGTCATGATGGAGTTAAAGGGTAGAAGCCGGTGGCCATGCATCTCAAAAACTCTTAGAGGTAAATTACCCGATGTGATGTGAGAGCAGCAGCTGGTCTGTGTCAGAGGTTCCTCTGCAATGGAAACTGGCCTATGTGCCCAGGTGGTACTGGTCAGCAGCATGCAGCTAAGCTGCTGAGCTGAGTCTAGGCTCAACAATACGCTTTTTGTTGTGTTTGATTTTTCCAAGTAGATTTGCTCAGAACTCAAAAATGCAGTCCCTAGCTATGGAGCCTGGTATGTGGCAGGTAGTACCTGGTGCCAGGGGCTGTGGGTACGGAGAGTTTAATAGTCATGTTTTGCTTATCTGCTCCTGGGGGATAGAGATGAGGAAGTGATTAAAGTGTTACACATTCAATGGGTTGTGATATAGATACATGAAATATAAATAAGTTTAACAAATGTATCTTTGGTTCCTGGCACACAGCTCCTACACCCATTGGCATCTCTAAGCGATGAGTGTCTTTTGTGTGCTAATGAGTGGGTGTGGGGCTCCTAGGTAGCTTCTGGAGGGGGGCTGCTTGCCAGAAAAACCCTGGCCGCTGAGGAAGAGAGGGGGGCTGGAAATAATTACTAATGGCCAGTGATGGAATCAGTCATGCCTACTTAATGAACTCATAAACCCCCCTGAGCACAGGGTTCAGAGCGCTCCCAAGTTGTTGGATGCATGGCCGTGCTGGGAGAGCAGTGGAGCACCACACACACACCTGCTCTTGGCATCTCTGATCTTTGGTTCTTCTTGAGTTTGAATTCTTAATAACAATCTAGTTCTATGAGCCATTCTAGTGAATTATTGAACCTGAGGAGGGGCTCATGGGAACCCCTGATTTATAGCCAGTTGGTCAGAAGTATGGGTAGCAGGCTGGGACTTGTGACAAGTGTCTGAAATGGGACAGTCTTGTGGGGCTGAGCCCTGCACCCTGTGGAGTCTAACATCTCCTCCAGGTAGTTACTGTCAAAACTGAAGTGGCTTGTAGGACATCCAGTGGTGCCTGGAGAACTGGAAAACTTTTTGGTGCTGGGAAAACACCACACAGCTATGATCTGGGAAGTGGTGCAGCTCTAGAAACATACAAGAAGGGCCCTTAATGCAGACCAGGATGGTTAGAGAAGGGTTTCTGGAGGGGCTGACTAAGGGAGACCTAAAGTTGGTCAAAGTGGGCAGGGGAGGGTTGTAAAGAAACAATTCCAGGCAGGTGGAAAATCGTGTGAAAAGCAGGTGAACTTCTCATTGTAAAAATAAATTGAAATCTTAGGTTCCTACTTTCTCCCTTATGAGTTGGGTCAATGTGAGTCAGTCTTCTGGGGTCTAGTCACCTTTCTGCTCAGTGACAAAGTTGATTCCCTTAGCATAATCATCAGAAGATGAGTTCAGGGACTGCCCATTGAGGCAGTGCCACCAGTCTGTGTGCCAAATGGATCTTCCCAGATGATGCTCTTGCCTTTTTGTGCATGATTATTCAAATTTAAGTGAAAGTTCTTAAATATTTGCGGTTGGACAGTTTATTCACAGTGGGTAAGTTGGGAATAGGCTCAGTGTTTTTTGAAATAGGGTTTTCTTTTAAAAACGAACTTGGATATTCCCCGAGCGCTCAGAAAGGGCCCAGCAAGAGCATGTGGCAAGGCACATACTTGCCCAATAATGTGGGCTTCCCCAAATCTGCTGTTCTTTTCAAATAAGCATTCCACATCTGAGCTTATCCATTTCTGTTCATGGTATCAACTCTTTAATTTGCACCCTGGACATCATTTATGCAATAGCTGGGTCTTGTCCCTTCAAGCCTATCTAACACAGCTGGCAACTTGCCTTTATAGGAAAGCTTCTGGAACTGTGCAGAAGACAGTCCAGCACACTTCAGTCCACCATGAATCAGTCAGTCCATTGCCTGTACCATGAAATCACTAACTCTGTGGTTGTACACTCCTGTACGGACTCCTGGCGTTTGTTTGTAATTAGTCTGCATGAGTTTTGTGTTTTTTGTTAGTTTGTTGGTGGTCTCCATTGACTCGTCCACTTATTAATAACAGGGAACACTTTCTGCGTATGTAAGGCTCTGTGCCAGGTGCTTCATACGAATCGCTTCATCCTCATGGCCACCCCGTGAGGTGGATGCTGTTACTGTCTCAGAAGCTCATGCACAGGTAGTGGTGGGGGTGCTTGCTCACTGTGTTTTCCGCTGCCTCTGCTTTTTCGGTACCCGGGCCATCACTCCCAGAGCATTTCCCGTGGTGCTAGGCATCAAGGGGGCCCTCGGGGGGCTCAACTTGCCTAGTGTATGTCTGGAGCTGTCCAGGAACGTCCCCCACCAGATCATTCCCACAGGATCCCGTGTCAACGGGCAGCCACAGAAACAGTTCTAAAGAGATGCAATGTCCACAGCCCGCACTGGGAGCAATGCCAAGCCACTGAACTTCTCTGAAACAGCATTACAGAGAAAAAAGCCTTGGGGTCTTTCCCAACTCAAACTTGTGTTTTACACATTTATTAGAAAAGTTTGCTGATAAGGCAGGAAAGTAATTTAGGCTTTTGAATGAGGGTTTTTGCTTTTTAGAGCCTTTGCAATGTTAATAGCACTTAAGGAGAACACCTTATTTTAAAAACAACCAGGGTTAATCTGGTGTGTAGCATCGGGATCCTTTCGGCCACTAGTGAGGGGTCCCTGGCCCCCCTCAGACGCCTTTGGTATTAATTACAAATACAGCTTCAAAGATGGAGTCAAAAGCTCTTTTGATGCTTTTATTGACAATTTGAGTACAACCTTAGATACAACTGTCAAGTATTTCTTTACACATTTCACAGAAAAATATTCTTCTGCAAAGGCTTTATTTCTATTCTGATATGTTTTGTACTCAAATGTGTTCATTTACAGTGGTTTTTGATTCACATTCATTTATAGTGCTTGTTTTTCCTTTAATGTGCTTTAAGAGTCAGTATTCTATTTTGGAAAAAGAAAAAAAAGAAGAGAAGAGACTACTCCCAGGAAAAGGGCAGGGGCCTGGGGCCTTCTGCCACGCATCAGCGCCTGGGAGCAAAGCTTGCCCAGGCACTGCAGCCCAGCGAACCCTGCCTATCTGGAAGCAGGTAATACTGGCAACAGCATTAAAACCAAATGCATGGAGAGTGTAAAGTACTGGCGTTCCCCATGACGGGGGAAGCCATCCACTCTGTTGTGGTGGGTGGGAAAGGAGCCCCCCACTTCCTGGGTTTGATGGTGTCCTAGTCAGGCCTTGAGTGGCCTCCAGACTGACTGCCGATACCAGCCATTGGGACAGCTGGGCCCACGCCTGGTGGCCTTCCTTTTTGCTCATGCCCGCAGATGCGGGCCCCGGGTAATCTCTACTCCACCTTTAGGCTTCCTGACATGCGTTTGGCAGCCTTAGGGCCATGTTGCGGGGCTGGACTTTTTGAAGGAGCGCAGCCAATGGCGTTGTCAAAGCCCATGTGGCTGCAGCGCCCCATCTACTCTGAGGTGCAGCGCCTCCAAGTGACAGGAGAGCAGAGAGGATTGTCTCTGAGTGGATGGTTAGGGAAGGAGGGACCATGTCCCTGAGAAATTTTCTGAGTCTTTTCCCTCTCCCCAAGCAAGAAGGCTTGTCTACAAGACAGGCTATATCTACAAAACCCTGCAATTGATTTCCTAATTTCCTGGGTCCCTAAATCCAAAAGGGACCGCAAATGTTTTTGGGACTCATGCCTTAGTTAGGGTCACGATCTTCCTGAGGAGACAGACACCGAGTGCAAAAGACAGCGCTTACCCGCTGTGCTGTAGGAAATGAGGTGTGTGGCACTTAGTGTAAACACATCTCTTACTGATGAATTGTGAATGCCTCAAAAAAAAAAAAAGATGAAAACTTGTTCACTGCATGGTAACATGGGGGAATGTTCCAGTGTGCATTTACTGCCCTCGAGAAAAGGGGTCTCTTTGGAGTGACCCAGGGGGTGGGCAGAGCCCCCTGGGACTTGCAGGCTGGGGGAACATAGCCAGCAGGCTGAAAGAGCATAAACCCTTCCATTATTTTGATAGTCCTGGACATGCTTCTTTTAAGATTCTGCTTTAATAACCTGCACTTTTGTTGACATCGAGAGTCATTATGAAATCATTTCTAAAAATGTCTCCTTTACAGGGACTTTCTCCATTACATTTACAGTGAAGTCAAATGTATTAGCTTATTCTGCAAGCTGCAGAATGGATGTTTAAAAGCAGATTAAAGATTCTGTAATATTTTCAGAAAAAATTTCTTTCTAAAGTGGCAAATAATTAAATGAAATAAAAGAACGTAAGTTTTGATTTCTTTCCCGTAATTTAAACATTTAACTCTCAAGGTAATGTTCATAATTTCTCACTTAGTTGACAAGTTGATATATGCATGGTTGATATTTCATCAATTCAATATATAAAGATAGAATGTTTGGTGATAAACATGTAGTTTTGATTATTGCCTTTAGTTCTCTGGAAGTAGATGTGCTCTGAAAAATTAAATAAGAGCATTGCTCTTAAAGCCATGAGCATGGTCCTGAGAATCCACTGCAGTCAATCCTACAGAGAACCTCTGACAAGAGTCCCTCAGACTATTCTCGCTTCATCAGTGGCTTCTTCCTATTATTTGCTGAAGGTAAAATGCAGGAAATATAAACCCTTTCTACTTGTAAAATTCCCTTTCTATCAAGTAATCCAGCCTGACTTGGGTTCATGCAAGAATGACAGTCCATACAAAAGACAGACTTACACTTCACCTCTGCTCTGGTACTTTTGTATTGCTGGGGCCTGGGCAGACTTCTTGCTGGCCTCCCAGTTAGCTCAGCTGATTTTCATGGATACAAGGAAAGGCATCCTGGGAGCTCCTCCTGTAACTTTGTTTTTGTGATTTTGGAAAGAAGTTTAAGTGTATGTGTGTGTGTGTGTGTGTGTGTGTGTGAAGTTTAAGTGTACGTGCGTGCGTGCGTGTGTGTGTGTGTGTGTTTGGAGAAAGGAAAATTAGTTTAAGTGTATGTGTATGTGTGTGTGTGTGTGTGTGGAGTTTAAATGGGCGTGCGTGCGTGTGCGTGTGCGTGTGCGTGTGTGTGTGTGTGTGTGTGTGTGTGTGTGTGTGTGTGTTTGGAGAAAGGAAAATTAGCAAACCACAGTTGGACACTTTATTTCCAAGCAGGCCGGGTGCCTGGGCTGGGCTGCAGCTACGGGTCAAACCAGTGGTCTCCCATGCAGGTGCGGTTCCACTCGCAGCCACAATTCCAGCACCACTCGAGCTGGCACTGGGGCTGGGGGCACTTCATGTGCATGCAGCCTCCTGTGGGCAGACAAAGGATATAGGCAACACCTGGAAATGCTCGTTCCCATGCCACCACGCTCCTCTAGAAACTTTCTAAGAGAACCATCACAAGCAATATATGGGCAGAATGTGGACTGGGGAAAACAGGTCGGAAAGCACCCAAGCGAGCTGTAAAGTTATGATGCCCACTGAGAAACCAATGAGGGTGAAGCTTGTCGCTTTCGTTGAGGACAAATTTTGTAAATCTAAATTTATTTACTCTCCTGAAAATGGGATTTAGAGTTAAATGCTTCGTGTTGCACCGACAGGGGTCAATTTCTTATTTAAATATATATTAAATGTAATAATTTAAATGTATGTTAATATATTTAATATATAATAATGTAAATATGTCTCGTAAGTAATCTTTCTCATTTCTTAATGTGACATAGCTTGGTAAAATTTATAAAACAGGTGTTGAGACAGCAGTATTTAAAGCATTTAATAAGGAACATGCCTTAATGCTGTTCAAAATTTTATTTAAGATGAGAAGGACAGAGAGAAACTTATGAATAATGCTATGTGCTCTACATATATCATTTACTCCTCAAAATCTCCTTGTGAAATGAGATATTACTTGGTCGTAGAATTTTCTCAAGGTCAAGGACTTTTAAATGGTGAAGACTGAGATTTAACCAAGATCTGTAATGATGCCAATCTTCCTTCTCTCACAGAACAGAGCCTTTTTCAGTCTTAAGATGGAAAACCCCTTCTTGTGGCACCTCGTTTGGGATTCCTCACCGCCTGCCTTTTGTTGAACCCATTCCTGTCTGATTCTGGAGCTCAGACTCCGATTCTGCTGTGAGGTGAAGAGGAAGTTAATTGTATGATATTAGACGGGGAGAACTGTTTCTGACTGAAGTTCCGGGTAATCCAGGCCAAAGCAGTTTCTTTGCTTGACTCTGATGTGATTTGGATGAGCTCCATTACCCAATTTTATCAATTACCTTAAGCCATTTTTTTCTTGCCAAGTTTTCCAAGTAATGGCTTCAGTACTGTATCATTTTTACTATTAGAAACCTGGCATGAGAGCTTCCACTAATTTACAGTAGTTTTGATATGTAACTAAAGGCATTTGTTTTAGGATAACTTAAGGGTATTTAAAGTCCCATACTTTTCTACTTCTTTTTGGTCTGTTTTAAAGATTATTAAAAAATTATAAACATGGGGGAAATAAAGGGAAAAACCTACTTATACTTTTATCTAAAGATTTCCCACTTAGGATTAAACAATTATAGGATTGTATAATTTTCAATATATTTAGTGATTGTATATTTACGAGGTAAAATTACATAATGTTTCCCATCATACCAAAATCTTAATGCATATGAAATACTAGCATTACAAGTAAAATTTTAATATAGCAACTAGAATCACAATGGTACAACAGTATAAGAAGAAAGGAATTAGTTAAGAGTGGATATACATTCTAAACCTTCTTTCCCTCCTGATGCTTAATATATACAAGGCCATATGCTGGATCCCATAATGTGGAGAGGGATCAGAGACTAACTTGGAAAACTCTGCCAGCTTAGAAGTAAATGTGAGCAAGAAGTGACCAACAATTGCATACTAATCTGTGGACATTCAGGTTCAGAAACATGGCTCCCCCGCTCTGACCGTGAGAAGCCCAGGCCGACAACTCTGCCGTTGGATTTACTGAGAGCAGAAGTTCCTCAGCAACCTGAAGACAAACTTAATTGGCAGCAGACATCTACTGATCTGGGAATGGAGCTAGAATCTCCTCTGTTTGAGGGGAAGTGAAGGGAGAAACTTGCAGGCACTGAAGGGGATTATGGGAGGAAGAACCGACACTGAGCTTATGTTGAAAGTGAAAATAATTCTTGTTGCCATTAGAGCTTTGCTGAAGAAAGAACTGCTTTTGTGGGATGCAGAAGAACATGAAGCAGGCCATGAGCTGAGGTGGAGAGCTGGCTGACATGCATAGCTTCTCTTGCTCAGTGGAGCTTACATTTTTTTCTGTTGTAGGGCTTTGCTCTAAAATACTCTGGACTATCATTAATAAGCTTCAGCTTTTCAGGTCATTGGTTCAACATGTTTGGTGAAAGATTATGCTTTCCATTTATGGCACCTCACAATATTTCAAAGAAATAACCAGACTGGGAACCTGTCCCACATCATGAGTCATTCGCCTCCTTCAGTCACATCGTCCATGGCTGCCCATGGGGTCTGACTTGGAGACACATCTGACAGCATCATTTCCCTGCTTCATGCTCTGGAGTGGATCCCTGTCTTACAGAATCAGGTCCAAGCCCCTCATGTCCTCAGTGCCCTGTGCTCTCTCTTTGACCTAGCTCCAGTGTATGCTCCTGCCATGCCTCGTCCAGGAACTCCAAACAGCTGGGCTCCTGCATGCATCAGAGTTTGCTGTTTGCGCTCCGTGCCTCTGCAGACTCTGTTGGCCTTGAAGGCCTCTGTCCCACCTCACTGACTGCCTAATTTCTACTGTTTCTTCAGTTCTCAGCATGGGTACCATCTTTTCCAGGGAGCTGGAGCAGTCTGGCACACAAGGAATAGCAGTGACTCACTGGGTAAGCTCCTTTTTTCCAAGAAACTAAACCCTCAGGCCTTGCACTTCACTAGCTTGCTTTCTCTCATTTTTATCAGAGATACCTGTTTATGTGTCCATCTCCTTTACTAGTTGTTTTTCTTAAATCAACAAATATTTATTTGTCAGGCACTTTTCTGGGCCCAGAAAATAGACAAGATTCCTGACTTTTGGTAATAGCAAAATGGTCTCTTATTACTCAGTTTACACTCTTTAAATACCTGTGAGATGGGACACTGGCCTGCGCCTCCCAGCACTGCAGACCCTCCCTCCTGCAGGGCCTTTGCCTCTCATTCTGGCCGCCTAAGGAACATCGCTCAGTGCATGGGGATGAGACAAGTTCTTTCCTCTGACTCCATCGATGTCTTCTCTTTACAGGTGTGTGCAACCCACCACATTTTCTAGGAGTGGTCTGGCACGCAAAGGAATAGCACTGACTCATTGGGTAAGCTCCTTTTTTTCCCAGAGACCATTGATTCAGAGCTGAAGCCTTGGCCTGGGTCACGGCTGTTCCTGCTGCTCTGGGATGACGTTGGCATTCCTTCTTTTGTATTAATGAAGGCTCTCTGAAACGTGTACCCGAGGAAGGAGAGGCTTGAGTGCCCATGATGGGACTGCCCGGTTTCACTCTAGAGAAGCCAGCTCTTAGTAGCCTACACACCAGGGCTGCTAAGGCTCAATGGGGGAACCTGGGAAAAGCTGTTTTATTTCTCATCTGTATAAAGCTGTGGACTAAATCATACTGGGGGAACCTGGGAAAAGCTGTTTTATTTCTCATCTGTGTAAAGCTGTGGACTAAATCATACATGCACACGCATTTCTGATTTAGAAAGGGCTCTGGGCTGGGCTGGCCTTGAGCTGGTTGGCACGTCCAGGATGGATGGCAGTGGGTATCCCCGCCGTCCTCACACTGGTTGCTGTGAGGTGTCAGAATCGCTGTGAATGGGACACCCCAGAGTACTCTGGCACAGACTACTGTTAGCCTTCAAACTGAAGCTGCACAGTGAGGGCTGACAGCATGAGCACCCAGTGCGACCATCCAAGCAGGGGCAAGGTCCGCAGGGGAGGAAGGCCACACCCTCAAGCATGGATGCGCATCATGGAGCCCAGCCCGTCTCCCTCTCCACACGCGTCAGCATATCCTGGGCCACTGGGGCAGAGTGGGGAGGGGAGTCCTTCCTTCTGAGAGCTCTTGCAAGTCTCCCATGCGATGGCCGCGGTGGCCCCCAGCATGTAGGAGTGGGGTGGGTGTGGCTGCGTGTGCGAGGAAGGGAGGCCCGGCCTTCTTGCCCTGAGTTGCGGGTACCCTTAGGGAGGACCACCTGACCACGGGTGCCGGTTCCTCAGCCTGTAAGCCCACATGCAGTAGGGTGTGAACTGGGGCTCCTGGGGGACTGACTACATTCAGTGCCACTTGATCCAGGGCATCTCCAAACGGTCACTTCACATTCTTAAAATTTAGAGAGTAATTTGTGAGGCCAAAGGAAAAGTCCTATTCACAAACACATTCGTGTAAAGGATATTTTAATGATGGAGCCGAGTGTCATGATAACAACAGACACTGACTCTCGTGCAGCAGGGAGGGAGAACTATAGGCCAAAGGGTGCCCCAGAGTTCAAGGGGATATGAATCAGTGTGACAAGAAAACAGCTTCATGGCCAGAAAACTGGGGACCAATTGGTTAGACAAAATGAAACAGATTTCTTTTCAAAAGGAATTTTGAAATGCCTACATCTGTGAATTTATATCGTGGACGGGAGTAATAATAGTAGCTCCCCTGCGGGACTGCTGCGAAGGTTTAATGATCTGACACTTGGGGAGAACTTAGGACAAGCATACAGTAAATGCTCAATGCATGTCAGTTTCTGCTGTTGTCTGTGAGGGGGAAACAGTAGGAGGGGGTTGGCAAGTCAATCTGACATGGTGACATCCCCCTTTCCTCACTGCGCCTCCAGTCACCAGGGCACATGGAGGACCCTGTGGGAGACACGGGACCGGGAAGCTTCCTTAACACCTTTTTGTCTGGTTAGAGTAGTGGGCAACTTATCAAAGTGTCTACCATTATGAATAACAAATGATATGTAATAAATGATAATATATTAAACCAATTATTTGTATATATGTTAGTATATCATTATATTAAAATGATATAATTAAATGATAATGAAATAATAATTCATATATTATTCATATGTAAATGAATAATAAATAAAGGCAGTGAGTGTTTATTGAGTGCTTTCTCTGTGCCAGGCACTGGGCCAAGCATGTGCCATGCATCGTGCCATGGGGCTCCACTATTGCAGGGCAGCTGCTGTTAGCATTTCTGCATGACAGGTGAGGGCCTGTGGTTCAGGAGGTGAGGAAACGTGATGTGAGAGAGCTGAGATTTGCAGGCCGGCCAGATGCCTCCCAAGGCCCTGTGCTGTGTCCCCCGGGTATGAAGCCCACCTAGGGTTCTGACAAGCTAGGACGACACAGCAAATGCTCTCCAAGGGGGGCTCATTAAATCCTCACTTTCTGTGAAGCCCAGACTCACCATTTTTTTCAACCGGCACATGGCAACGGGGACAGGGCTTGGTGGTTCTCTTGATTGTCTCTTTGGAGGCTTTGTCCCACCGAGCCTGCTCGGCTGCCTTCTCATCAACTCTGTAGGCCTGAGTAAATCAAGACAAAAGGAGTTGAAATTCAGATCTTTCTATTGGGTTCCTTGAAGAACTGGCACAGCACGGGAACATTCTTAGGGATGGAAATGCTTTCGGGTAAGAAGCTCAAACATAAGCTCACTTGAAAGTGGTGGACAGGTGTGGACACACACAGAGCAGGTCTTTCTTGGCACATGGCCTATGCTTACAAACCAGAAAAGATCACTTGGTTTTATGATGCAAGGTCCTCTCTTTTCTTGTTTTGAATAATTGTGATAAATGACATCTATTAGATGCTTAATATGCAGGCAGGTGATGAACTCTCCATAGACACTTTTTGTTGGGTCCTTTGTCAGGTAACTATACACTGAGTTTAGAAGTTTTTTTTACACTGAGGATTAGACACATCAAACAATTGCCCAAAGCTGGTAAGTCGGAGTCTGTGTAACTCCAAAATCTTTGCTTTTAAATGTTCTTCTACATCTCATTTTCCTTCATTCTTGCACCTAGACAATGGGGAACTCCAAATGCTTTCACAGAAGGGACAGGAACAGGAACAAGGAGATGAAGTCGATGTGACAGAGATGGTGGCAGTGGGGGCTGGGACTAACCAGAGGTTAATTAAGATTGGGCTTGGGAGTCAGCTGCCTGGGTCAAACCCAGCTCCACACAGCTGGGTGACTTTGCTAACATTCCTTTACCTCTCTGAACACTGCCATCAATTACATGGAAGTAAAAAATACCTAGTGCATTGGGGGTATTGAGGATTAAATAATTTCATTACGATTTGTAAACGGGTGACACGTGTTGTTCAGTGATAATATGAAATACCTTGATCTATAAAATGGCAAGCTCTCAAAAATGTTTGCTAATATTATTCATGTCAGAGGACTGAATTATCCTTGACTCTTACCACGAAAAGGAGGATGGATTTCAAAACAGCTGCTGCCAATACTCATTCCGCACCTGCCTCATCATTCAGACTCTATCTCTTCCAATTACTTTGTATTGAATAACATGCAGAAAAAGAACCGATACATTTTTTAATTCATTTCAAGAACTTTGTGGTCTACAAATATATTTCAAAATGTTACTCCAAACAGAACCCCTCCATTTGGCCTCCATAGTGTTTAAAGTTTTTTCTTTTATGCTTTAAAATTCATATGAAATTTGGAACATGAAAATTGTTTTTGTTAACTAGTAATAACTATTCAAAAATATTCCCAGAGCTATTTTTAGGTTAGGAAACTACTGAAAAATAACTTAAAATATCAATGAATGAAGACATCATATCACATGAAATGTTCTATCACTCTGGTATTTCCCTAATAATAATACTGATAATAATACTTTATACACTTATAACATTTTTTGACACTCTGATTTCAAAAACATCAAAATTATTTTACAGTGAGGCTGCTGAGTAGCAAAAAAGTCGGGGTGCTGGCTTCATAGAGCAGTGTTAGCCTCTCAAATGCAAATGCTTGTGAAACCTGAAGGACGGCCACGCAAACTAGCGATGCTCACACACAGGCTCCTGGCTGTGCCGCAGAACCAAACTGCACCCAGCACCGTCACCTCTTGGCAGGTGTTCAAGATGTGGAGAGTGAAAGCAAGAGGTACTGGGCTGGCAGTGCTCAGAAGACAGTACCTTAGTACTCATCCTCTGATCACCGCAGTGCGGTGAGACCCCTGGGTGAGATGCGGAATTTGCTGAGTAGGACCCTCCACCCCAAGTGCAAATCCAACTTTTATCATTTCACTATCAGATTTGAGAAACTTTTGAAATATTAAAATTTTTCAGTCTTGAAGAATGCAGACCCCAAAAGTAAAGGCAGCAAAAGCAAAAATAAACAACCAGGATGACGTCAAACTAACAAGCTTTTGTAAGCAAAAGAAACCATTGACAAAATGAAAGGCAACCTGCTGAATTGCAACCCACATATCTGATAAGGGGTTAATATCCAAAATATATAAAGAGCTCATGCAACTCATTACTAAAAACAGACGAACAAAACACTCAAACCATCTGATTAAAAAATGGGCAGACGACCTGCATAAACAGTTTTCCAAAGAAGACACACAAATGGCCAAAAGGTATGTGAAAAGTTGCTCAACATCACTAATCATGGAGGAAATGCACATCAGAACCACAGTACTATATCACCTCAAACCAGTCAGAGTGACAACTTTCAAAAAGACAAGAAATAAGTGTTAGCAAGGATGTGTAGAAAAGGTGACCCTTGTTAACTTTTGGTGGTAGGAATGTATATTGGTGTAGCCACTATGAAAAACAGTACAGAGGTTTTTAAAAAAATCAACCAGCAGTTCCACTTCTGGGAATTTATCAGAAGAAAATCAAATCACATTCTGAAAAAGATAATTGTGGTCCCATGTTCACTGCAGCATTATTTACAATAGCCAAGACATGGAAATAATCTAAGTATATAATGATAGATGAATAGATAAAAAAAAAAAAACATACACACTCACACATGTAAAGAGGAATATTATTCAGCCATAAAAAAGAAGAAAAATATTTGCTTAATGCATGGCTGACCTGATGGGAAAGTAAGGGAAATCCCTGAAGAATAGAATTAGAAATAGAAAATCTTCCTGGCTAAGGGAGGGATCTAGGGTTTGCTGTGGGCTATTTTCCTTGTCCCAGGCTGTCCAGAGCCTAGGTCATCATAGATCCTGAGAGTATAGGGAGAGACAAAAATGGGCCAGAGCAGGGTGGAAGGTGGAATCAGATTTTGCCATTACACAGAGATGACCAAGACTCCTGAAGGGATGACATCCTTAGCTGGTGAACTACAGGGAAAAACCTTCCTGGAAGAGACAATCGATAAAGATATGTGCTGGTTTTAGCTTTGATTCTATGGCAGGGCAGGCTGGGGAGAAAAGCTCAGAATTCTTAACCACCAACTCTCATATACAAGAGCCTATGAAAATAATTCATACCATTGATTAACTTAAAAAAAAACCTCAAACCCAAAAGTTAATTTGAAAACTCTCAGATTGGTAGTATACCCAGGGATATGGCTAAAACAAAAATATTTTCTGTAGAATAATGCCATTTAAACAGCTAAACCTCAAACAAATCACAAAAATGAAATTCCAAGAAACTTTGGATCACAATAAAAATGTTACCCAATGCAAGAGAATAAAAGTGAGTGAAAGTTACTGAAATACAAAACTACAGAATCTGACCAGCAAAGGTTGTTGGTATTGTAATAATGAGATACAGAGTAAAAAATAAATATGTTCGTTATACTTAAAGAAATAAAAGAGTACATGGAAAGAATGGCAAAGGCATAAGAGACTCAATAATTAACCAAACTTGAAAAAGAAATGCATTTCTTTGTCAATTTTCCAGACATGAATATTAATGATTAAAATTAGAAACTCAGTTGAGCAAATTAGATACAAATAAAGAGAGAATTTGTGAATCGGAAGATAAAGCTGAAGAAATTACATAGCAGATCAGAGAGCATAAAATGAAAAACATGAAAAGGAAATTAAGAGAGAGGGGGATAGAGTGAAAAAGTACAACACTTCTCTAGAGTTCTTGAAAGAGAAGTCAGAGAGCAAGAGGCAGAAACAGTATTCAGAGAGTGGCCAAGAAAACACATATCTACAAAGAAGTTGCAGCTATTCTGACAGCTGATTTCTTAAACCCATGGATACTAGCAGATGGTAGTACAGTATCTTCAAAGTACTGAAAGAAAATGCAGCCTACTTAGAATTCTATAAGCAAAATGAATTTTCAAGAATAAGAATGAATTAGAACACTTTCAGACAAAAAAATACAGTATATTCAGCAGACCTTCATTAAAGGAACACCTGGACAGGATAAAGTCCAGAAGACCTGAGTCACAAGAAGAAACTGAGCAAAGAGAATGGTAATGTATGGGTAAGGCAGAGGAAATATTGACTACAGACTACATAAAACTATCAAAACAATGCTCAATTTGTTGGTTTAAAAAAATCAAGGTAGAAACTAAAATGCTAAACAAGAACAGCATATAAATGAGAGAATCAAGTAGTATTAAGGTGGTGGCATTATTCAGGCTGGGGGTCATTAGATTCTGTTACACTAATATATGCTTAAATTTCTAGGGTCATCAGTAAAAGAAAAAGTATTTTGCTTCTAAACAAGAAAAAATAGAATAAATGGAAAAAACAAACAGAAAATTAGTAAAAAAGAAAGTATAGACATATAGAAAGAAATAGCACAAAATAAAGTGGCAGAAATGACTGCAGATGGTTCAGGAATCACCACAGTGTAAGTAGATTGTAATCTAGAGCAAGACTTGGTAAACCATGGCCCATGGGTCAAGTCTGGGCTGCCACTTGCACTGTAAATATAGTTTCAGTGGAAGTCAGATTTGCTTATTTCCATATTGTCTATGCCAATGGGCAGAATTCAGCTGCAAGCATGTGCAGGAGTGAGGGCTTGTTTCCTGGCAGGCTGTCCACTGGGGGGCATTCTCAGCTTCTAGAGGCTTCCTGCATCCCCTGCCTCTTGGCTCCCTTCACCAACAATAGAGACAGTCAAAATTATAGTAAAATTAATTTCTAATTATCTCATTTACTACTATATGATTGCGATTTACTATTAAAGATGTATTTTAACAATTTCATTTAAAATGTACATGGATATATCTCAATACATGATTATGAAAATTTTGAGAAATAAAAAGCATAAAAAAGGATGAAAGTCATCTGCAATCCTTTATTAGTTATAGTCACTGTCCATATTTTTAATCATTTAAAATCATTTAAAAATTCTACATATAGTATGTATATATTTTTTGTAATCCAATTTTCTCCTTTAAAGTATATTGTGAACATTTTCCCATATCACTTATAAGTATTATGTGTGTGTGTGTATAAAATTTTAATTTTCACTGGATTCCAGCATCTGAATGTGCCCTAATTTACAATTAATCAGATTGCAGGAAATGTGGGTGACTCCTTACCATTCTAAATAATCTTGAGATAAATATTCTTATGGAGGAGACTCTATATATTGTAATGATTCCTCAGCATAATTCCCCTGCGTGAAAGCTTCTGGCCCTGGACCTGAGCATATGTAAAGGGCCTGTTACATGTTGTACATGTTGGCAAATTAAAAGTCTTTTCAGCTGGGTGAATAAAATGTTTATTTTGACAAAGGGTATTATGCTCAGCCCAAGAAAAAGATTCAGAGAGTAACTTCAAGAAGCCTCATAGACTATTAATAGTACATGAGTGGAGGGTAATTAAGAACTGGAAATGAGCAGATTCATATTAATACACTTTTTTATTTCAGGGAAGAAAGATAAAATTTTGGCAGAGGAAAATAAATTGTTTTCTCTCAAAATATGAATTTTCTCTTATTTCCTGATCCCCAGAGCATGTAGAACAGCATAGTGTGACTTGGAGTGGACACCACCAGGTACCTACTTGGATTTCTCCTAAAGGGCTGTATGTCCATCCCCAGCTCGAGTTCCTGCATACAGGGCACTGACACACACACCTGGGAGGAATAGTAAACTCCTTGCATAGCCACTTACACACTAGTGTGAACTGAGTTAATGGATCTGCAGGTAGCCGGCAGCATCTCAGTGCAGCAGAGGTGGGTAAGAAGGTTCATTCACAGGGTGGAGGAAGGTAAAGGAAAAAGCCAGAGAAGCAGAATGCTTTTACCTTCAAGCATATGCTCTGCCATTCTTTCCTTAACAGACGCCGTGATTTAAAGAATTTTGCTTATAAAGCAGAACACATCTCTTCCTCATTTTAAATGGATGTACAGTTTCTGCCGCATTGGAAATGTTGAAGCCTTTATTATTCATTCTAGGGGCCAGTTAGGATCTGGAGCCTTGGGCTAAGCATGAATTATGCAAAGGGAGAGAGGGCTTTCCCTGGACACAGAGGGGGAGAAGAACCCTGGGCTGACCGGTGGGGCAGGACGGGGTACTGAGGGGAGGCGGGCCAGGACACGGAGGACAAACTTTTTGGATAGGGTGAATACATCCTGGTTTGCCTTGAGTATTAAACATGTCTTTGAATTCTGGTGCTTTGATATCTGGGGCCTCACTGATACTGGAGGCATTGCCTTCCCAGGGCCAGCCAACTCCTGGGATAAATGACCCAAGCATGCCTTTCAGATGCAAGACGTCAAATCCAGAGCCCACACCCCCAACTGTCTCCTCTCTCAGGCTCCACACTCAGGACCACCATGCCCCTGACTTATCACCCCAGGACCAGGTACCAGACGATGAGGACAGCTCCTGCACCCCAGAGCCCACTGGAATCATTCAAACTAGCCACTCCTGAGCCTGCCTGCCCTGCCTCACTGATTTCTTCCCGTGGAAGCCATACCAACTCTCTCGGAGGAGGCAACTGACTACCTACAACTGAGCAGAGTAACAGTTAGGTTCATTGTATAGACCTTTCATAACTTTGAAAAATTAGAGGTTAACTTGTAGAAGATTGATGAGGTATGTGTGTGTGCATGCATGTGCGGGTGGGTGGGTGTGGGTGTGTGGTAGAGGTTGTGGTTTTAATGCCCCACAGGGCATTAACCAGTTCTGCAGGTAACTTAGAAACTCTATCCCAGCATTCTTGCCCAGTAATGACAATGGCAAGGCATTCTGGCCCCCAGATGCTCACGCGACCAGCTCTCCTGTCCTTCTGCCAGTTTCCCTATAGAATCGATGAGTAAGTCTGTGGTGTGGGCTGACACAAAACTGTCTAGGGATCATGTTGTGACATCCGCCAAGTTAAGTTCACTGTCTGCGATTTGCAGTTCATTCGTGCACCATTTGTCCGCTCTTCTGCTCCGTGCCATCACTGCTGTCCAGCCAGCTCTCACTTCTGCCTGGCCGGCTGAAACTGTCCTTAAGGACACAGATGACCCCAAATGCTGAAGCCAATGCTTTTTCTTTGTCCCTACCATCTCTGATTGTTCCACTGCACCCAACGCTTGCTTCTGTCCTCCTTAACAGAACAGGGTCACCAGGAAGACCCACAAGGGGGCCCCTGCCCCATGTCAAAGTCATTCTTGTTGCTTGCTAGCTTCACCCAGGTGGGTCCGTGTGGAAGGAGGGGAGCCCACCTCACCACAGCTGCTCTGATATTGGGGCACCAAGAAACAGTTCTGGAACATCCTGCTGGCGGGTATCTGTGCCCAGGCCACTGTTTGTGTTAGACCTTCGACTATCAATTCCCAGGGGAAAAGGGCTGTCATTAAGCCCTTTCCTCTGAGGTGAGCACATCTTTGCTTAGCATCCTTTAGGAGCATCCTTGAAAATGATGTTAAATCCTTCTGGAATGATCGCAAGCAGAGGTCAGACCCACTGCTTTGGGATCACTCAGGGATTTTTAAGAACTATAGAATCTTGTGCTGACTCCCTGGAGATTTGGATTCAGTAGGTCTTGTGTGGGAGTTCTGGGGGACTGTGAGGTGCAGGGTGGAAACCATCTCAGTTAGTTGGAAAACTTACCCTGTTGTGACAGCTTTAGTCATTGAGCTATAAAGCCCTGCCTTGGTATCGTGCTGCCGGAGGTGAAGGCCCTGCTGATTCAGCATCATCACCCTACAGGCAATTAGCTGTGGCTCGGAGAGGGCACTGTAACAATTAGGTCAACTGTATAGACCTGGGTGCCTGCTTACCGTTCACTCACCATGGGAAGGAATGTGTGTGTGCACAGTGGGGGTGGAAGTGGAATGCTACAAGTCTCTCTTCTTACATATTTGATGGCTAAAAACAGCAATTTCCTATATATCTTCAAAATTCTCCCAACAAGGTCAAGTATGGGCAAGAGAGTCAATCTGTGGCTTAAGAAGGACCACGGTCTTTGTTTACACAATGACAGATTTTAAGCAAACATTTAGAGGCATCTGTATCATGAGGCTTTCAGTGCAGAGCTTTGGAATCATCAGGCCTGGGTTTAAGCCCCAGGTTCCCCCTGCTTGCTGGGCCGCTGTGGACGGGCACCTGAGCCCAGGCCCTGCTCATCTGTGTGATGACCACGGTACGTCCCTCACAAGGACTGAGGTGAGCCAGTATGATAAACACACAAGAGTTTGGCACAGAGCCTGCTACCCCCCGAATGCCATCTTCTTGTTTTCTATGACCATAATAATTATGATTTTTGTCTCTGTCATCATTGCCATCAACATCATCATCATCTGATTTTTGGAGATGGGAGCTTCAGACAATGGGAGTTTGCATGAACTGACAAGACTATGGAAGGCCAGAACTGGCTTTACATCTCCTTAAAAAATACAAGTAAACCGGTGTCCTCAGAGAGGTTTTCACACCTAGGAGATGCTGTCAATATATTTGTAAGTTAGAACAACCTCACTGGCTGTTCATATACATGTTATCTTCCCTGCTTTAGGAAATTTATTTGTGACATCTGTTTAGCCAGTAACTGCACAAGTATATCTTGATTCTACAAGTCAGTTTAAATCTGTTTTCCAAAAAAGGATCAGATTGCCAGTAATCACTGAAAATACAGTTGTCTTAATTCAGATGTGAATGTTTTCAGGTGAATGCCAGTTTTGAGGTTCACCTTTCTCTTCAAAATTGAACCCCCAGATAACACTCACTTGCCACAGAATTACTGAAAACTCCCAGCTCAGCAGAGCGAGACCTTCCCAGCCTTGCTGGGGTCACAGCCAAGGCAGAAAGAAGTCCTGGCTGAAGGCCCGTGACTGTGCACAGGCTTCCCCATGCTGGTGACTCAGAATACTGCATCCCCTTTCAGGCTCAGATGTCAACAAATGTTCTCACAGTGTTCTGAAAACTACTATCTCTTTTGGGGGAATACATGTATATTATCAATATATAATTATATTATATTATATTATATATATTATCAATATATAATTATATATAATAATGAATCGGTATATATTTATGGTATATATATCTCTATAAATTCAGAAATAACTCATTGAAGTGCTAGGATGTAGTGCATTGTCTGCCTGAGGGCTGGGTAGGCTGCTAAGCTGCAATCTCTCCATTCAGTTCCAAGCTTCCCAAGCCATGCTTTCAAATGAAATTTGAAAGAATATTTTTGATGATGACAATTATTAGCGCCATGTGTACCAATGTGTATGGCTGTTGGATTAGGTCTTGTATGATATTGTCCCAAGGGGCCTTAGCTGCTTTATAGATGGGGAGGGAAGTAAATGCTTATTAGTATAGTTTGAGATAGGTGGGGAAATGGAACAACATAAATATTAAGTAGCAAAATTATTAATAGGTATCATTTGTTGGGAATTTTAAAGTGCTTTGTGTCCAACTGTTGTAAATTGATGAATGAGAAAAAAATTTATACTTGAGCAAGGAAGATAAGCTAACTTTTTGATAATGGCATGGCTTGCTTAAGTCAGTAATAACTAATATTATTAATACAGACAGGATTTTGAATATGGAATTATCACTAATGCAAAGAGGATGCCAGAGCAGAGTACAAAGCTTGTCCTATGTGTAAAGTGTAGCTATTCTGGCACAAAGCAGACTATTATTTTGGCTAGAGCTGGCACAGAAATCTACTCATTTAGTAAACATGTGCTGGGTGCCTATGATGCACCAGGCACTGTCCGAGGTACTAGGGCTGTGTTAATAAACAAAAGGGATGACAAACGACAAGCAAACAAATCCCGGCTCTTGGTGCTTCCACAAGCAGAACAGTGGGTCTGCGGCTGCTGGGGGCATTAGTACCACCTGAAGGGCTCGTTCAAACACAAATTGCTGCCAGGCCTCCACGACAGCCCTGCCCAGTTTCTGAATCAGTAGGTCAGGGGTGGGGCCCCAGATATTGTGACTTGACACGTTGCCCAGTGATGGTTGTGCTGCGAGTCAGCGGAAACTGCCTTTTAATAAGAACTGCTCACTGGATGTTTGCATACGCTACAGTCAATAAAGAGGGAATGAATTTTGGGTGTGTGTATGTTCTAGGACAAGGCATTTCAAGTGTGTAGGTCTAGTCTCACCAGCTGGGTGTAACCCTGCAGGGAGTGTGTGGCCTGGGATGAGGCAAGGACAGCCTTGTTCAGCTCACACTGTGACATGTCAGGTTCTGAGCTAGGCCTCACGTGTGCATTATTTCCGTAAATCTTCCTGACTTAACGATGTCATACTGAGATTTTATAATGTCACATGAGGAAAGTGTGGCTTTGGCAGGTTACGTAATGCTCTCACTGATTAGCACAACTGATGTAGCCGTCAGGGTTCTCCACAGGAAGAGCCAATCAGATATATGTATGTATGTATAAAATATGTGGATTTATTTTAAGAAATTGGCTTGTGGAGTTGTGGGAGCTGACAAGTTTAGTATTTGCAGGGGTGCAGGCTGGCAGGCTGGTAACTCAGGCAGAGTTTCTATGTTATAGTCTTGAGGCAGAATTTGTTCTTTTCCGGGAAACCTCAACCTTGGCTCTTAGGCCTTCACCTGATCAGATGAGGCCCACCCACACCGTGGGTGATCTCCTTTACTTGAAGTCAACTGATTGTAGATGTTGACCATATTGAAAAATACCTTCACAGCAACACCTAAACTAGTATTTGATGACAGAACTGGGCTCCGCAGCGGGTAGCCTTATAGCTAGTCACGGCTGAAACTCACTTTTAAGAGCAGATCTGTCTGACTTCAAAACCATCCCATTGTGCCTTAGATTCCTCACAGAACAGGCAGATAAGGGGTGCACAATGAGTTCTTGCTGAAAGAAATTAAATGTAAGCTTGGAAAAGAACAGCGATACATTTAAAAGTGCTTTACCTTTGTGCTTGCCTCCGACAGGCGGTAATTGAACAGTGCACGTGACCCGTCTTCCCACCAACGGCCACTCCCTCCTGTGGATGACCGTATATACTTCCCCCAATTCTGCTCCGTCAGGGCATGAAGGGTTTACTTAGCAAGGCCCCACACTGGCACTTCACTCAGGGACGCTCTTCAGTGACAACGGTCCTTTGAGTCTCCTGCCTCTGTTGCCGAACCCTCCCTTTTCCCTGGGGCGTCTCATTTTTGGCCACCATTTCTTGCAAAGAAGTATGTTGTTTCTCATAAGGATCTAGCGCCATCTGGCGAGTGAGAGGCGCTCTGCAGCTGTTTCCCTTCTGCTCTAAGAGGAAATGCTGCTTCCAAGGGCTTATATCTCCTTGAGTAGAGATAAAACAGGCTCTGCTGTGTGTGTGTGTGTAGGGTGTGTGTGTGTACAGGTGTACCGGGTGTATGGATGTTGTGTATTGGGGTGTGTGTGTGGTGTACATCTGTGTGCATAGGGTGTGTGTGAAGTGTATGTGCTGTAGGTTTGTGCTGTGTGTGTATGGGTATGTGAGAGTGTGTGGTATAGGTGTGAGAGCGGGATATGATTCTGTAAAGGTGTTTTTCACACCTCCCAGTTGCTCTAAGAGGTTGTTTCTGATACAGGATATAGGCCTGTCAATCAGGGTGAGGGGTTTACATTTAGCCCTTTTCTGAGCAGTTGGACTCTCAAAACCCCTGTGGATGCAGAAGGCGGAGGGCCATGGGGTTTGCAGCCAAGTTTGCCTGCTTGGGATGGTGCTGCCGGGGGCTGCTCAGGGCCGGAGGGGCTGGTTGAAGGCATCTGGGTGGAGGGCTGACTCTGGCCGGGGCCGAGGAAGGACGGCTCAGGGAACCAGGCAGGTTGTGCCTCTTAGTGTGGACAGGCTGGGAGGAACTCAGGGGGCTGGGAGGCTCTCTAGAGAGGGGAGAGGCTGGTGGGAGCGGCAGAGCCCTGGGGAGGGCAGCAGCTGTGGGGTACAGCTGGCTCTTGCTGGGGAGACAGTCCCAGGAGGGAGGGCAATGCGTCTGAAGGGCCAGGGGTTCTTGGCGAGACAGCGACCTGGGTGTGTGTGGGAGGGTGTGCCTCCCGGTCTGGGGTGTGTGTGCGTGTGCGTGTGCGTGTGCACTCCTGCATTTCCCTCCCTGTGTTGGCTTTTCATTTTCTGTCTAACACCTATTGGTTTTAGCAGCCGGCCTTAAAAACACCCAAAGCCCAAAGTTTTACCACTCTGTGGTACTTTACAACTTATAAAATGCTTCACATATATTCTCATTTCATTATTTATAGCTCAGTAGATCTTACAGGCCCCACGTGGCAGGTGAGGAAAAGTGCTGAGAATTTGAGTGACTTTCCTGGAAGTGGAGGAAATCATGACTAGTTCTTTTGAGTCCCAGCCCAGGGCCAACCTCTCATACACGCTCAGTGCCCTGGTGCTGTCCGCTGCACTCATTCGCTCCTGTCCGCTGGGTGGCAGGCGGAGGGTGCCACTGTGTTTCCCAGAGCCTATCACAGCCAGTGTGGGCTGCACACCCACTATAAGGGGGATCCACAGTCAAGGATTTAAGTGAAGTTGCATCAATAAAGCTGCTTTACTTAAACCAACAAGTGATTCAGGAACTACATTACCAAATAACTGGGGACCTAGCCCTCCAGGAATAACAAATTTCACCCACTTGGGGGGCTGCATTTTGTGTAAAAGCAGGAAATGGCTGTGAGAGAACAGCAATGAGATACAGAGGCAAAAAACGCACGCAGGCATCCAGACTTTGCTGAGCCGCTGCTGTTCCCTGTTCCACGAGGGAGGCACATCTCCAGGCCTCAGGTCCAAGTCCCAGGAGGCTGGGGAGGGATCATGAGTAAAGGGCCACCTATTGGATATTATTGATTTTGTGTCTTTATCATTGGCTCTAGCCCCTCCGAGTCTATGCATCCATCCCCTTGCTGGCTGAGCCCCGGTGAGACGCCTGACATGAACCTGTCATCTCTCTGTTTTTGCTCCCAGGGTTCCTCATCCAGTGAACGGCACCACTGTCCACCCAGGTCAGAAATCCGAGCATTGACACCTGCTCCTCCTTTCCAGCCTGTCTTCCAACACACTGCCGAGTCCATGGGTCCCACCTCAGACCCACCACCTGACTCTCCCTGCTGAACTTGTCAGTGACTGGTGTGTCCCCCATCTTAGCCCTGATGGTGGACCCTCTGTTGCACTCAGCCCCCCACCCTGATGCAGGTATGGGTTTCCCCAGCTGCTGGAGATTTTGGCCTCTGATGGACCTCTGCTGAGATGCCATCTAGGAATCCTCTTCAGTCAAAAGTGTTGCCTCACTCAGGTCAGACCTCTTGTGGAGGAGGGGACAGCACACAGTCAATGACCCATGGATGGGTCCTAAATGCCAGCTGCTTGCCTCATTTCTTCAGGTAGACAACTCTCAAGAGCCATGTCGGCTCTCAGGCACTCCCCACCCTCACTTTGCATTACAACTCCATTGAGTTCAACCTCTGCTCAGTCCTGCTGCTTTCTCTTCCTACACTGCTGTTTCTAAGAGCACTCCCCAAGACACCTCTTGTGTGCAAGTCTCAGAGGCCATTTCCCTGGGACCTGTCCTGTGACAGTTGGTACCAGGACTGGTTCTAGGGTGCAAACTCTGAAACTGTGTGTGCAGTTGGAGGCCCGCCCACTGGTTGCCAAAGAGCAGGCTGTTCCTGGTGGGAGATGAGCCCTGGAAGGTTTGGGTGAGGCCCAGAGCTGCACAGGGCTGCGCAGTCAGGCTGCAGTGCAAGCAGTCGTGTCTGTGGCATAGGAACCGGAGGACCCCGTGGTAGTCGAGCTGTCCGTGGTGGTAAAAACATCACATGGAGTTTACTGCAAGCCAGCTGGAGAACCACAGTAACAATATCTAGGGTTCTGTAGCTGAGGGTTATACACCATTTGAAGAAAGGCTCCTGAGTCCTTCTGAGCCCTGCAGGGCTGAGCATCTAAGCAGCAAGTCCTCACGAGAGAGAAGGGACACATCCAGATCAGGCATGAGCAGGGCTCCGGCATGAGTAGGTGGCTAAGACCCCCAGGCTGCCCAGCACTGTGGCACTAGTGCCTGTCTTTGGCTCAGAATTCTGGCCCCAGGGTGTTTGTGGTGTGGGGAGGGGAGCTGTCCTTTGTGGTCCAAATTTGGCTCACGATTCAGCTTGCTCAGCACTGACTTAGTCTGTTTGGGCTGCTACAACAAAGCGCCACAGTATGGATGGTTTATAAACAACAGATTGGGGATGGGTTTGTCTTTTTTGACAAGAGAGCCTCTAACAGCACTGCCGCCTGCAGGATCACAGAAGCCAGGACGATGTCACTCCGGGCCAGAGGGCCACTTCCGGCAGGGAGGTGTCACAGTGCACACACGACTACAGTGTGCTCTGGCCCTGTCACGTATGACACCACCCGGAGCTGCTGATCTGGTAAGAGTGATGAACAGCCTTTCAAGAGGCAGCTGGGGACTCCCTGTGAGACGAGGTGTTATCCTTCAAGATGAGATTTATACCCTAAATCAACAGCTGCTATATAGCACTGTGTCTCCAATAGTAAAATACAATGGTTCAAGAATCAAGGGGTGGCCACACTTATCATTACTCTCAGTGACCCTTTTGGGAAATTTTGCTCTCCATCTGAACAACTCTGAGCCTTGAAAAGATAGAGATCCTGGTTTCTATAGGGAGAACACTTCTACCAGGGAACACATCAGGAGTTCTACTGTACTTCAAGCTATGGCTGCCATCTGAACTTTTTTGTTCTGTTTACCCAGAGAATGGCAGTCAAGGAAAGGATTCATCATTGCAGTACAGATAATTGATCACCAGGAGAAGGTGGGGCTGCAGCTATGTAACAGAGGTTAGAAGAATACAGTTGGCACCTGAGGACTCACTGGGGCATCTCTTGGTAAATCCTCTGCTCAGTTTTGTATAGTATTGCCTCCTTTCTCATAAATTAATTGACTATATGTGTGTGGGTTTATTTCTGAGCTATCTATTCTGTTCCATTGATCTGTGTGTCTGTTTTCAATGCCAGTACCATACTGTTTTGATCGCTATAGCTCTATAGTAAAGTTTGAAATCGCGGAGTGTAATGCCTCCAGTGTTGTTTATCTTTCTCAAGTTAGCTTTGGCTATTTGGGGTCTTTTGTGAATCCATACAAATTTTAGGATTGTTTGTTCTAATTCTGTGATAAATGCCATTTGAATTTTGATAGGAATTGTATTGAATCTGTAGATTGCTTTGATAATGTGGACATTTTAACAATATCAATTCTTCCAATCCATGGATATGGAATATCT
The DNA here is from genome assembly GCF_040802235.1 of Manis javanica. Taxonomy (NCBI): domain Eukaryota; kingdom Metazoa; phylum Chordata; class Mammalia; order Pholidota; family Manidae; genus Manis; species Manis javanica. The sequence continues at coordinate 74,591,371 of NC_133168.1, forward strand.
TTCCTTTTATTTGTGTGTTCTTCAGTTTCTTTCATCAACATCTTATAGTTTTCAGTGTACAGATGCTTACCTCCTTAGTTAAATTTATTCCTACATTTTTTGTTGTTTTTGGTCTATTGTAGATGGGATCATTTTCTTAATTTCTCTTTCTGGTAGTTGATTATTAGTTTACAGAAATGCATCTAATTTTTGTATACTGATTTTTTTTATCCTGCAACTTTACAGAAATAATTTACTATTTCTGACAGCATTTTGGGGGAGTCTTTAGGGCTTTCTACATATAATATCATGTCATCCGAAAATAAAGATAAATTTACTTCTTCCTTTCTTCTTTTATTTCTTTTAAATGCTTTGGCCAGGACTTCCAGTACTATGTTGAATAAAAGTGGCAAGCATCCTCATCTTGTTCCTGATCTTAGAATAAAAGCTTTCAGTATTTCACCATTGAATAGGATGTTAGCTGTGGGCTTGTCTTATATGGCCTTTATTATGTTGAGGTATATTTTCTCTCTACACAGTTTGTTGAGAGCTTTTATGATGAAAGGATATTGAATTTGTCAAATGTTTCTCCTGTGTCTATTGAGATGATCACATGATTTTTATCCTTCATTTTGTTAAGGTGGTGTATCACACTGACTGATTTGTGGATGTTGAACCATCTTTGAATCCCTGGAATAAATCCTACTTGATCATGGCATATGATCTTTTTAATGTATTGTTGAATTTGGTTTGCTAATATTTCATTGAGAATTTTTGCATCTATGTTTATCAGGGATATTTGCTTGTAATTTTATTTTTTTGTAGTATCCTTGTCTAGATTTGGTATCAGTTTAATGCTAGCCTTGTTTGAAAGTGTGCCCTTCTCTTCTGTTTTTTGGAAGAGCTTGAGGATTGGCATTAATTCGTCTTTAAATGTTTGGTAGAATTCACCAATGAAGCCATCTGATACTAGAATTTAACTGGGATTTGGCTTTTATTAATGATTCAATTTCCTACTAGTAATTGGTTTGTTTAAATTTTTTATTTCTTCATGATTCAATCTTGGTAGGTTGCATATTCCTAGGAATTTATCCATATCTTCTAGGTTGTCTAATTTGTTATCATTTAATTATTCATTCTAGTTTGTTATGATCCTTTATATTTCTATGGTATCCATTGTAATGTCTTTTATTTCTGTTTTTATTTATTTGAGTCATCTTTTTTTTTCTTGGTGTGTCTAGCTAAAGATCTGTAAATTTAATTTATCTTTTCAAAGAAAAACATCTCTTAGTTTTATTGATTTTTAAAATATCATTTTAGTCTCAATTTCACTTATTTTTGCTCTGATCTTTTTTATTTCCTTTCTTCTTCAACTTTGGGCTTAAGTTTGTTTTTACTTTTCTAGTTGCTTGGGATGTAAAGTTAGGTTGTTTATTTGAGATTTTTCTTGTTTCTTAATGTTGGCATTGCATGTCACCTTGAAGAGTTCCCTTAATATTTGTTGTAAGGCCAGTCTAGTGGCCATGAATCTCTTCAGCTTTAGTTTGGAAAACTCTTTATCTCTCCTTCAATTCTAAAGGACTTTGCTGGGTAGAGAGTACTCTTGGTTGGGCATTTTTTTTTATTTCAGTACTTTGCATATATCGCTCCATGCCCTCTGGCCTGCAGTGTCTGCTGAAAAGTCTTAGCCTTATGGGGGTTCCATTGTACATAACAAGCTGCTTTTCTCTTGCTGTTTATAAGATTCCATTCTTGTCTTTAACTTTTGACAATTTCATTATAATGTTTCTCATTGTGTGTCTTTTTGGATTCATCTTTCTGGTATATTTTCAGCTTCTTGGATCTGAATGTCTGTTTCTTTCCCCAGGTTAGGGAAGTTTTCAGACATTACTTTTTTTTTTAAAGTAAGTTTCTGCCCCTTGTCTCTCTCTTCTCCTTCTAGGATTCCTCTGTGAATATTGGTCCATGTGATGGTGTCCTTTAAGGTATCTTTACTCTTTTAAATTCTTTTTTCTTTTTGCTGCTCTGACTGGATGAGTTTCACTTCCTTGTCTCTGAGTTCACTGGTCCTTTCTTCTGCCTCTTCTGGTCTGTTACTGAACTCTGTTGTATTTTTCAGTTCAGTTATTGTATTCTTCAGTTCTGTGATTTATATTTGGTGTTTGAAAATACTTTCTATCTCTGTTGAAATTCTCATTTTGTTCATGTACTGCTTGCCTTATGGTGAGCATCTTTATGACTGTTATGTTGAATTCTCTATCAGAAATATCACTTAATGTGCTTCATTACCATTTGTTTCTGGAGATTTTATCTTGCTCTCTTGTTTGGAACATATTCCTCCATTTTTTCATTTTTATTGACTCTGTTGTTGGTTTCTGCACATTAGATAAAGCAGCCACCTTACCCGATCTTGACAGAATTGTCTCATGTAGAAGATGAACCTCATCAATCAGCTGGCCTTAGCTCCTAGTAGTCCTCTCAAACTTTTGAGATTGTCCAAGCCTCCTTCTTTGTTCTTAGTGGCTTCTAGTAGTTGAGGGTGTTCTATGATCTGTCAGGATACCAAAAGGGGAGGATTGCATTCAGCATACAGATGCAGGCTGATTAGAAGCAGAGCCCCCAGGCAGAAGCTGAGAAAATATATAGTTAAGCCCCTTCCAGGGAGGAGCTGGCGGCTGGATGTCTTTGCTTATTTCCTCTGTGCTGAGCCCAGGTATATAGCCACAGCTTGGTGGTGGTGCTCCTGCTTATGAATTGCTATGAATTGTTGCTTTGTTTGCTAAAGTCCTGCAGGAATTGTGAATGCAAGCCCATTTTGTTATTAGGGCTTGGTGACCCAGAGGCCCATCCTTCAGATGGAAGTTGAAAAACTTTGTGGTGTCAGATGTGTGTACAAGTTCCTTCCAGGGAGATTTGGTCACTTAGTTCTATAATGGAATGTGCCGAGGTTGGAAAATGGGAAAGATGTCTGCTGGCTTCCCTGGTCTCTGGGGAGAATCTCAGCCAACCCTTAGATGCCTGAAGCTTGGCTCTCAGATGGCAGCTTTGAAAGTATTTGATACGCCCCTTTCAGGGAAAGATGGGAGACAGGGGATAGGCAGTTAAGAATTGCTTTTTTGTTTGCTACAGTCCTAGGGGATTCATGAATGGAAGACTCTTGGCTATCAGAGCCAGGAATCAGAGATCCTTTGTTTGAGCAGCAGCTGTAAAAGCTGGGGTGCAGACATGTGCACGAGCTCCTTCTTGGGAGATACTGGCAACTTGTAGCAGATTGGAGGGAGAACGTGGGAGAAGTATCCCCTGGCTTCCTCAGTTTTTTTTTTTTGAAGATCGAAGCCAACCTATAGTGACAGCTGAATTAGAAGCTTGGCCCTGAACAGCATCTTTCAAAGTGCATATACACATTTTTTTTTTGGTATCATTAATCTACAATTACATGAAGAACATTATGTTTACTAGGCTCCCCTCTTCACCAAGTCCCCCCCACACACCCCTTCACAGTCACTGTTCATCAGCATAGTAAGATGCTGTAAAATCACTACTTGTCTTCTCTGTGTTGCACAGCCCTCCCCATGCCCCCCACATACTATATATGCTAATCATAATGCCCCTTTTCTTTTTCCCTGCCCTTGTCCCTCCCTTCCCCCCCATCCTCCCCAGTCCCTTTCCCTTTGGTAACTATTAGTCCATTCTTGGGTTCTGTGATTCTGCTGCTGTTTTGATCCTTCAGTTTACCTTTGTTCTTATACTCCACACATGAGTGAAATCATTTGGTACTTGTCTCTCTCCACCTGGCTTATTTCACCGAGTATAACACCCTCTAGCTCCATCCATGTTGTTGCAAATGGTAGGATATGGAAGCAACCTAAATGTCCATCAGTAGATGAATGGATAAAGAAGATGTGGTACATATACACAATGGAATATTAGCCATAAGAAAAAAACAGATACACATTTTTAATGGAAAAATTGGAAGATGGGCGATTTTACTTGCTCCCTCTGCACTGAGCCCTGGTGGGGGACAGACGTGATGAGTGCTTGTGCCCCTTAAGAAATGCTTCTTTGTTACAGTATTGTTTGTCTTATGGACATAATACTTGCTGATTTTTAGAGTTAGGTGTTTTGAGAGACAGTCCTGCTGGTAGGAATCTTAATAGCTGTGGTGCTTGATGTGGGGTCCTTATCATTAGCTCCTCTGGGAGAATCTGGGGTTGGGGTTCCCTCCTAATTGTACAGTGCAGTGTGAGGGATAGAGTTTATGGCAAGAGTGTGTCTCAGCCTCTCCTGCCCATTTTGATGAGGGTATTTTCTCATTCATCTGATGTGTAAGAGTCACTTCACTAGTTTCTGGACCACTTGCATAGGAATTGCTCCAGGTATAACAGTAGATTCAGTGTGTTTGTGTCAGGGGGATGGTCAGGAGTCTCCTATGTCACCATCTTGGTCAGTTCCTCTCCATCCATTCTTGTAGCATGCCTTCTGAGCTTCATAGTGAGGATGGAGTTGTGAAGGAGGGATTTGTCATTCATTCAATAACCACTTCATGAGTGCTTTCTATGTGCTAGGCATGGGGGGTTTAATAGGTACTAACTTTGCATTAACAAAGTTCAGAATTTTAGTGGAGACAGGCAAGTGATATTTCAGTGCAATGACTGTAAAACAGAAGTATGTACAGTTGTCTGAGAGCTTTGCGGAGGTAATGCAGTGGGCAGATGGCTTGATGAAGGAGGTGATATATGACCTGGGTCTGGAAGGTTAAGTAGGAACTTGGCAGGCAGGTGCACACAGAAGCCTTACACCCTATACACTTATTAATCAGAGACAGTGGTCAGTGTTCCAAAACTACTTGAATCAGGTACAGCCACTGAAAACAGTTTTCTTTGTGGCTTTGGACAGTGCCATTAAAACCTAGAAGTCTCAGTTTGCCTTCCTGTTGAATAGGTAGAGTAACATGAACTCCTGAGAGCCACTGGGAGAATGAATCAATTTATGTGGTTTGCAAGAGCAAGTGTTTACTTATTAGAAAGACTCCAGAGGAAACACATGGAAGGAATGGAACACAGGGGAGAGCAAAAGGCAAAAACAAAAGGAAGCAAATGGAACGGGACTCTCATTAGCCTGTGATGGATTGATCTTCTGTCACTGATTTCCCAGACTCCCAGCAGTTTCAGCTTAAAGCTTGTTCAATATTTTAAAACCAATTTAAAACCAAATTTTGAGTTTGCTTAAAAAAATCATAGCATTAATCAAAGAATTCATTAAATTTAGGGTCAAGCATCCTAACTGATGGGAAAAGTCTGACTGGGTCCCAGGAGACATGGGCTTGCCTGGATGCATAACATGTAATATCAAAGGCAAGAAACCGCTCAGCTTTCAAGGGAGAACAGTGGAGAATAGCCACAAACACTTAAAAGAAAAATTTTACAAGTGAATCGAATGAAAGGAAATATGAAGAGGACTAGTGAGGGTATTTTGTTACTGATTAATAAAATTTAGACATGAGGATGCATCTGAGACATTCAGTCCCAAGAGGGGGGTATGTGCTTAGATTTTTATTGTTAGGTGCGTAGTGTCCTCTTCTCAAAGATTTCAGAACAATGGAATTGCAGAGGTCACCCACCATTGGAGAGAAATGTAGGGAACAGAAAATACAATGGCTCTATTAAAGTAAAAATCCCTTATTCTCTTACCAAATGGAACTGGGTCTTGTAGTTTGATGAAATAGCTTGTTTGGCTCACCCCTTTCCGTGTCTCAGAGTTGCTATGATGTAATAAGGGAACTCCGGAGACACGGTAAAGCAGCCCACAGGGCATGTACTGCCTGCCTGCTCTGTGTTCTTTTCCTGCCTCTGCTCAGCTCACGGGCTGTGTCCTGAGGACCCCTTACAGCTGTTTTGGCTGGGTGTGGCCAAGAGGGAACATCAGCAAAGGATCAAGGGGGTGAGAGAGAAGGCGAGAGGTCTGTCCTCATTCCCTTCCTGCTTTGGGCCCACTTCTAGCCACACTGGACCCTCCATGACGACACCACCCACCTCCGTGCCTCCAGCTCTCAGCGCTGTCTCCCATGGGACCGCGTTTCCGCTTTTTGTCCCTTTAGGGAGTCGTGGCTCCCCACTGATGCTGGGCTCTGAGACCCCCCACATCGCTGTGGGTGCTTGTGAACCTTCCCCATCGTGGTAGGTCATCGTGGCCTTTCAGCTAAAATCTATGTGTCCATCTGAGTTGAAGTCTCTTTCCTGTGTGACTGGAATAAATTAGAGACTTGGGGAAAAATGGCAGCCAAAAACCCAAATAGTTGCCTTCTGTTATCAGGCAGCAGTGGACCTGAAGAGTTTCCCAGTTTGTTTGGTCAGTTTGCTTTGCTTTTGAATAAGAGGAATATGATTGGGAGCTCACCGCAGGAAGAGCCACACTCCACGGAGGCTTTGCTGCAAGGACGTCTCTTCTTGAATTCTGGCTTGGTAGCTCTGTCCTGCATTAACTATTCCTCCTCTGCATCCCTGTCATACTCATTATTTGTGCAATACTTGTGTCATCTAATAAAGTGATATAAAGTCCATGAGACAGGGACTTTATCCCCAGAGCCTAAAACAAAGCCTATTATAGGTGTTTATACATATTTGTGGAATGAATGAAATAATGTCTTTTTCTTTGCAGAAGCTACCATCAGTCAGCAAACATCTATTAAATGTCTATGGACCAGAGAAGATATTCGCCTCTGTGCCTTTGTCCATGTAGTGATTTCTGCTGGAAAATTCTTCATCATCCCTATCTTGCTGTCATCTTGATGAACTCTGACCCAGCTTCCATTATTTTTTCATGGAAGCATTACACAAAGCTATATACTTGCTAAACTTTGTTTTAGTGTATTACTATCGTTATATGTTTTCCTGTAAGTCTCCCCTATGATTCCCCTACAAGCATCTCAAGAAAAATATACTTATATGCATTTTTCTAGCAGGATGCCTGGCTTGTACAAGTGCTTGATTTAATGTTTGCCTAATAGATGATCTTGTAGCCCCAGGCCCCTGGATACTGGTCATCTATGCTCAAGGCCAGCACTGATTTTCATTTTCTCATTTTTCTGAATTGAACATTAAATTTGTAATGGCTTTAAAAGAACATGAGATCTCTTAGTCTTTTTTTTTTTGGTATCATTAATCTATAAATACATGAAGAACATTACTTTCAAGTCCCCCCCACAAACCCCATTACAGTCACTGCCCATCAGCATTAGTAAGATGCTGTAGAATCACTACTTGTCTTCTCTGTGTTGTACAGCCCTCTCTGAGACCCCCCCACACATTATACATGCTAATTGTAATGCTCCCTTTCTTCTTCCCCGCCCTTCTCCCTCCCTTCTCACCCATCCTCCCCAGTCCCTTTCCCTTTGGTAACTGTTAGTCCATTCTTGGGTTCTGTGATTCTGCTGCTGTTTTGTTCCTTCAGTTTTTCTTTGTTCTTATACTCCACATATGAGTGAAATCATTTGGTACTTGTCTCTCTCTGCCTGGCTTATTTCACTGCGTATAATACCCTCTAGCTCCATCCATGTTGTTGCAAATGGTAGGATTTGTTTTCTTCTTATGGATGAATAATATTGCACTATGTACACCAGTAAGAATTGCCACCATCCAAAAGACAAACAACAACAAATGTTGGTGAGGTTGTGGAGAAAGGGGAACCCTCCTACAGTGCTGGTGGGAATGTAAATTAGTTCAACCATTGTGGAAAGCAGTATGGAGGTTCCTCAAAATGCTCAAAATAGAAATACCATTTGACCCAGGATTCCACTTTTAGGAATTTACCCTAAGAATGCAGCAGCCCAGTTTGAAAAAGACAGATGCACCTCTATGTTTATTGCAGCACTATTTACAATAGCCAAGAAATGGAAGCAACCTAGGTGTCCATCAGTAAATGAATGGATAAAGAAGATGTGGTACATATATACAATGGAGATCCCTTAGTCTTTTATACCAAGGTTGGTCGGCTCTTCTCAAATGAAGAATGAAGGGAGTTATAAGGTAGGTCAGGCGCCTGGATGGCTTTAAGTTAAGTAATGCCCTTCTTCACCTTACTGCTACTATGTTCAAATAAACAGACATTTGGGTACTGCTTTCTGGAAGCCTTGTCCACATTTGTGACCCTAAGAGTACGTGGCCGTGAGTGGATAGACCAACCCCATCTACCAGCACCTCGGGCTCCAGTCTGGTCTGGCCCTTCTGGGCTGCAGTGGTCCTGTGGCAGGGGGGGTCTCAGAGGCAGCATTATTCCTGACATCAGTTCCCGTTGAGCTGGCATGTGAATGCCCCTGAGCCAACATACAGTCCACAGGAAACAGGAGGAGCATTTGCTGCTGCGGTTACAGAAATGGCAATTCCGACTTCAATCTGCCAAAAGGCTCATGGCCAATGTTTTAGGAGCTGATGAGAGGACCTGAATTCCCTAATTGTGTTTATTTAGTTATGCTAATACTAAGTAAATACATCTGTAGAATACATTATAAGAATGCATTTCTTTATGGTTCGATTTTATAGCATTCAGTCATTTAAAATTCTCTACTGTAAAATTAAAATGTTCTAGAATTTCTATGTCTATTTAGGAGGCTGCTGTCAATAGAATGACTAAAGGATTTATCCGGGTAGATTTGGTGTTTAAACCTTTGTTAATATCTGTATCAGGAGAAAAGTAATGAGCAAATTCATCAACTGTGCTGAAATTTTTACTACTTTCCTCTAAGGTTTGGTCGATCATAATTAATAACTAAAAGAAAATGTATTTGCATTTCTCTAAGTCTAGTACAGCACATTGGAGAGCAAGGCTCAGTAAACATGTTCTTTACCTAATCAAGAGTGAAATACAATTTAGCATAGTTCATGATATTGCTAAAAAACAATATCCTTGAATCATATAATACTTTTCCATGCATGTCATTCATGAAGATAGTTTTCACCAAAGATTTTAAACAAAGGCACTGTTGAAAAAAAATAATAAATGTGGGGTTAGTGTTGGTTTATCTGATTTAGAGATTGTTAAATTGTTTTTATCTCTTCTTCAAAGACTCCTCAGATCATGCTATGTTCCTGATCCTTATTCCATATACTCTGGGGGAAACACTATCCCTGAAGTAAGGTATTTCCTAAAGGGTCAGTGGGAAGTCCCCGGCTCTCTCCTGAGGAGATGGGTGGTTCTGGAAGGACTGTGATGGGGAGAAGCCAGAGCCCCATCCCCATGGGTGGAGGCGGTACACTGGTTCTTGTTTTATCAGACTGGAACTTCGATGAGCTCCGGGGAAGAGCCCTGCCTCCCACCCATGTGAACTTTGCTCTGAGGAGAGAAGAGCGCTCTACCTGAGTCACTGCTCCTGCTGCGTCAGTCGGGGCGTTGCATTCGCCTTCGTGGTATGGTTCTTTGCAGTCCCGGCAAAAGACAAACTGCAGAAGAACACATGTGTGTTAGGGAGGGAGCTGCTGGCTGCATGTGGCCATAGCACATTTTTCCTTTTCCAAGCTCATTATATTCATTTTTCTGTGTCTTTTGGCACATTTTTCTGTGCCAAATTATTTTTTGCAAAGAGAAATAGCTATATTTTGACAGAATTGTTCACTATTGTTCCAAGCACTGTTCCAGAGATGAATGAATCACATTTTCTTCCTTCAAGATGTTTCTACTCTAACAGGAGAGACAGTAATGCAAATAAATACTTGTAATAAAGAGTAATTGGTGTTAGAATGTGAAGGAAATGATTTCATTCAGGAATTTCACATCCAATACTTGTTTACAGACATAGAGGATTTATACATCCATGTTAGTGGACTTATTTATTTATTTATTTTTTGTTTCCATTAATCTACAATTACATGAAGAACATTACGTTTACTAGGCTCCCCCCTTCACCAAGTCCCCCTCACAAACCCCATTACAGTCACTGTCCATCAGCATAGTAAGATGCTACAGAATCCCTACTCGTCTTCTCAGTGTTGTTCAGCCCTCCCCGTCCACACCACCCCCAAAGAAATTCAGATGGCCAACAGACACATGAAAAGATGCTCCCCATCACTAATCATCAGAGAAATGCAAATTAAAACCACAATGAGATATCACCTCACACCAGTAAGGATCACCACCATCCAAAAGACAAACAACAACAAATGTTGGCGTGGTTGTGGACTTATTTTTATATTGAAAGATTGTTATGGAGAGAAGAAATGAATTGTGTCCCCTAAAAATTCATATGATGAAGTCTTAACCCCCAGTACCTCAGAATGTGACTGTATTTGGAGATGGGTCTTCAAAGAGATAAGACAGATAAAATGAGGTCATTAGGGTGGCCCCAATGCAATATGACTAGTGTCCGTACAGGAGGAGATCAGGACCCAGACAACTCGTGGACTGAGAGGTGGGCATGCAGGACCCAGCTGGAAGGCGGCCATGCACAAGCCAGGGAGAGAGCCCCACAGGGAGCAGCCCCTGCCGACGACTTGTCCTCAGACTTCCAGCCTCCAGGGCTCTGAGAGAACAAATTCCTGTTGCTGGAGCCCCAGTCTGTGGTTTGGTGGCCACAGGACACTCACAGGGGTGCTGGCGCGGGTCCTCTCATCTGGTGGTGGGGCTCCTTTAAGTGTTTACACACCAGGGGCGGAGGAGACCAGGGGTCAGGTGCCCTCCACCTCCACCTTCCAGGGAAGGATGCTGTCCTGTCTGGCCTCAAATTACGGGGCTCCTGCAGAACTGCTTCACTGTCACCAGCCGTGCTCTGGAGGTTGCCGGGGTGGCTGAGCTGTGGGCTCTGTGTTCTCACAAATGGGATTGGAGTTGTCATCCCATCACGCACCTTGGGAAAGCTACCTTGGCATCTTTGACTCAGTTTCCCCCTCTGCAGGGAGACAGCATGTGCTGCAGCCACGCCTGGCATGCAACATGCCCTGAGCTTTACGGAGAGGCTGGATGGGACTGTTTTCCCTGTCCTGTTTCACAGCCGAAGGAGGAGCTGCTTCACTGGGAAACAGGCTCCCAACAGCAAACCTTGCTCTGACTTGCTGGGGAGCAGCACGTCTCAGAGCAGAGAGGGTATTCAGAGGAGATACTCTAGCAGGGAAGAGAGCAAGGTCAGTGGGCATGGGATGTGGGAAATGCTGGTGGTTTTAAGCACAGGCCCAGAGTGACCTGATGCTCTTCCCAGGAGAGGTGGGTTCTGGGTCTCTGGTGCTTAAACATGGGCAACTGCTTCACTGAGAGCACACGGTGGAAGTGGTAGTGTGTCCTTTTTGGGTCTTGCCTTTAAGAAACTGGCAGCTTCCACTTCCTGCCTCTTGGGACATTTGCTCTTAGAGCCCAGCCACCTGGGAAGAGGCTCCTGCGGAGGGGAGCTGAGCCCCTGGCCAGCGGCCCTGGCCGGGATTTTAGAGAGGAGACAGCACTGGCCCGCCAGCCGTGTGTCTGAGCCATATTCCAAGTGGATCTTCCAGGCACTGGAGGAGCTTTCCCAGCTGATGCCACATGGAGCAGAGACAAGCTGTCTTCACAGAGATTTTTACAGGTTTGTGGGCAAAAGCAAAATAAGCAAGACAGGAACAAGAATGTTGCTGCTTTAAATCATTAAGTTTTGGGGGTGTTCTTTACATAGCAATCCATAACTGATATAGTAATGGCACCAAAAGCCTGGATGACTCAAAGAATTCCCAGAGGCTTGGAGGTGCTCAAGTGACTGACTATTATATACCTAGAGCCAGGGAGCTGGCTCAGTTCTGCTTAACAGAAGATTGATGAGAAAACTGCTAAAAAAACCTCCAAAACAAGCAGGATATAGAAAAAACTGCTTTATCCTAAAGGCATAGCCATTTCTCCTTGCTTCAAAACCAGATTTCCCTCCTGCCCGTGTCCCATTTCTGTTTTAATAACTCATCAGAAAATTATTTTAATCTCAGGGCATATCAAGCCAGAAAGGCAAGTATTTTATCAGGAAAAGGCCCTTCCTACATATAGATATGCTATGTCTACCTTCCAGTCATCACTTGCAGAGTATTAGAATCTTATTTCTTCTCACAGCAAAGAGCCTGCCCCAAAGCTTGTGGGTATAAATGGCATTTAAAGGTTCAGGTTGGTGAGGGAGGGCATTGTGTGAGGTTGTCCTTACACAGTCCCCAACACCACCAGCTTTTAATTCCTGACATTTTTATTTTCCTTTAACTGAAAGATAATCCAGGGAACAGTGGATTGAACTGATCTTAGGGTTTTCTCTCCAGATTTTTTATTTTTAATTGATGTCTCTGCTCATCTATGGGGTTTGCCTCTGACCCAGAATTCTGCACTTATGTGTGCTCTATTAAAAAAAACGCAGGCTGCTGGCTGAGTCTTTGAGAAGAGCTCACTATGTTATTATTTTGCCCCACTGCGTTCTGTGGAAGCAAGTCTGATCCCTTGGTGTGACAGGGAAAACGCTTCACATCTTATTAGTTAGTGGATGAGATATAAAATCAGTTTCATGGTGAAAGAACACCCTGGAGGTTGATCAGTTTGTCAGAATAAATAGGCCTTTCCTGACATAAAGACATTAAATATGCTTCCACACTGGTACTAAAGAAGGGACTATAAAAAAATATCAGAAAAGAAAAAGCACTTAAAAATTAAGCCCTTACCACTCCAGCATGGCAAAAGGCAAGTGAAAGCTGCAAGAATATGCTGGTAATAATTTCACATTAATGCACCTGTGAATTGGTTTCTATTCAGAGAGTATAACTTAGATGTAGATATATCACGGAGTGGCCTTCCTACTTAAATACTCAAGCGCTCTGCGGTGCCACAGCAAACCCACAGAGGCGGAGTAGGGAATTTTACATTTTTGATGAAAACACAGTGATACTCAACATCTGCTGGGCACTGCGAACTACTAACTTAAGGCCATCCGTTGTGTTAATGATCACCCTCCTTCGGATGACATCATGTCTTCGCAAAGCTGGGTTTTTGGAGGTTACTGTGATAAAACAAAACAGCTATCCTGTGAACATCTCTGGAACAGGATATGTAGTTGTTCATAATGAAACAATACTTTTTTCTTTTAGTTTATGCAAACAATTTTTTAAAATGACTCTTTAGCTGCTAAGACATTAATTCTTATTATGTTATTTGGACCTACATATTTAATCAACGAAACTGTTACGCATTTCTTTGGACTAGGAGCATCATGAAAAACTTCCTGGTCCACATCGTGTGGGGGAGGGTGTGTGTGTGTGTTAAGAGAGGAGGTTTGGGGAGCTCTGGCCTGGACAGACACAAAACTTGAGATGATGTTTTGGGCCAGTGGCACAGATGTTTCTAAAGAAAGAGCTTGAGGAGGAGACAGACCTGGCCCCAGGATTTTCACAGACACTCTGCTGGCCTGCCTATGTCTCTTAGGTGGGCACATGGATCTTGTTTTAACCTATGAAGTAGAAGGCTGCAGCTACACAGGGACTCACTTTTAATTAACTATGGTCTCACATTTGCCGAGGGTCTCTTAAGTTACCTTATGCTGAATCAGGAGACCATACGTTTATATAGCAGACTTTTCCTGGATTATTTTCTCTTGAGATAGATCTGAGAAATGCCACCAGTTTCTGCAGGGGTTCTTTTTTTTTTTAAGAAGTTTTAAAGAGCCTTTTAAAAATTATAAAAGTAGTGCATATTTAAAACACTGGTTCTCTAAATTCTATCCATTTCTAGATTTGATTAGAGAGCAATATGCATGGACAGTATTATCTTAAATCCTATGATGTTAGTTTTACTTATCGACATGGTTACGCTATAGTCCTCAGTTATCCAATCAAATACTAATCTAGGTATTTCTGTGAAGGTATTGTGTAGGCGTAGAAGGTCTATAATCAATTTGTTTTAAGGAAGAAAGATGATCCCAGATAATCTGGGTAGGCCTGGTTCAAACAGTTAAAAGGCTTTAAGAACAGAGCTGAGACTTTCCCAATAAGAGTGTGTGTGGAGATAACAGCTTCAGGTTGAGCCAGCCTGCTGTTCCTGGAAGCCTGCCCTGTGGAGTTAGGACTTGCCTAACCAGCCCCACAAGCACCTAAGTCTATTCCTTGCAATCATTCTCTCTCTGTCTACATATAGATATAGTAATATAGAGATCTATATCTATCTATCTATCTATCTATCTATCTATCTATCTATCTATCTATCTATCATCATCATCATCATCTATCTGTCTATCTATAGCTCTATGGGGACAGCTGAGCATTTCTATATATCTATAGCTAAATATTTAAATTTACACCATCTGTATCTATATATCTGTCTATATCATCTCCTACTGGTCTGCCTCTCTGGTGGAATTCTGATGGATATAGCTCAGCTCCAATAGAAAAATATTTCACTAGGTCATTCTTTTGCAAACTGAATTAAAAATAAGTATTTGAATTTTCTCTGTTATTTGTAAAATTGTAGTTCAAACCTTTTTCCATGTTTGTTTTTAATCCCAAGTACCCACAGGACAGTTCTTAGAGTCTGAGACCAGGACAAGTTCATCACTCTTAATAGCATGATTGTTTCCCTTTATTTGACAATGAACATGCTAACCTAATACGTTTTTGTCTTTGGCTTAGCTGCCTGGGAGGTCGGTGCCAAGCTTTTCAATTAACTGCAGTAATTAGCTCATACTAGGTGCCTAAGATGAGGTATAGAATTTAAAAACAACTAGTGAGTTAATAACTATTTACTATATACAGCTAAGCCAAAGACAAAAATGTATTAGATCAGCATGTTCATTATCAAATAAAGGAAAACAATAATTTTCTATTAGGAGTGATGAACTTGTCCTGGTCTTGGACTCTAAGAACTGTCCTGTGGGTACTTGGGATTAAAAACAAACATGGGAAGAGTTTGAACTACAATTTTGCAAATAACAGAGAAAATAAGTTGTAAATAAAACATCCTTTTTTTCTCATAAGTAATAGCCGAACTATTCTTACCATTCAAGTCATATTTTTGCCTTGCAATTAATAGGTATTATTTACTTTTAAGATGAATAAAATATTGGACTTGGCAACATAGAATATAGCCTAGTGTAACTCATGAAATCACATAGTAGATATTTATACCTTAAAAAATGAATATAATTTAATATTTAAAAGTAAAGCCTTTGAAGTCAGAGACCTGGAGTCAGAGGCCTTTCTCTATCATTCATTATCTGTGTGATCCTAACATCTCTTTCTTTTATTTATTAAAAAGAAATTTTAATACAATTTCTGGCAGATAGTAAACATAATAAATGGCTTTCTCATAGAGTCCCTAATGCTTATTTTTTTATATTTTTAATTTTGGTATCATTAATCTACAATTACATGAGCAACGTTATGGTTATTAGACTCCCCCCATTATCAAGTCACCACCACATACCCCATTACAGTCACTGTCCATCAGTGTAGTAAGATGCTATAGAATCACTACGTCTTCTCTGTGTTGTACAGCCTTCCCTGTGCACCCCTCCTACATTATGTCTGCTAACTTAATGCTTTATAAGTAATAAACATCTACAGGAAGATTAACAAGGTGATAGTAAGGCACCTTGTTAATTAAAGCAATTCCCAGAATACTGATAAGGACTATTGTTAGATAAAAGTCTGGAATGAAACGGAATGTCTCCTAGGAAATGCCAAGCTTGTCAATTTCCCAAAACTGTCATGTGGAAAGGGATGCTGGCCTCACATTGCTTGTATCGGTGCAGAGACATCTTCATCGTTGATCCCCTTAGATAATCTTGTATGACCATACAGCTGTATGAACTGCCTGTCATGTTGAGCACTCAATATCACATCAGTACAGAAGCCATTTGATTGATGTATGAGTTTGATTTCCAATAACGCAGACATTCAAAAGGAGATGTATGTATATTTCCTCTTTGGAAATATGAAAAGGAATCAAATGACTGGCTTCCAAAGCGATTGGAACATTCAAGTGGCTGCTGATCAATAATTAAGTTGAGAGCCCATTTGTACCTATAAGTAATGACCCTCAAAATAAAGATTTGATCCTTCAAGTTGAATGATCTCTATATGAAAGCCCAAATTTCTTTATGCCTATTTTCTGTCACGACAGCATCTATTATAAAAGCATTTTACTATGGGCCGTTTATTTTTCTTCCACAGCTCTGAAGTTCTGTGCTGAAAGAACAGGAGACAATCAAACACATCTCAGGACCCCCTACTGGAGTCAAGGGAAACATTAAAAGCATGAAGCACACATTTGTACTTTGGGAAGAGATCAGATGTTTTTCTTTTAGGTGTACAACTTTCCAGAAGATGGCAGCAGTGGTATATAAGATTTGGCCTCAGTGTGTTCAAAATAGTGTACCCCAAGAGTGAGGCTCCCCATGGATGACCAGCCACTGATATATGCAAAACTCATTCTGACAAGACAGTGCCACAGCACGGAAATGGTGTTAGATG
Organism: Manis javanica; assembly: GCF_040802235.1. NCBI lineage: Eukaryota > Metazoa > Chordata > Mammalia > Pholidota > Manidae > Manis > Manis javanica. Next base: position 74,607,786 of record NC_133168.1, read on the forward strand.
GAAACACACTAGAACACAATTTTGAAAAGAAGAAAGTTAGGTTATTTCCTTTCAAGTACACAACATCTCCAAATCACAGAATCTCGTGGTGGGAAGCAATCTTAAACTGTGCCATGCTATAAATGCAAACAGACTAGGACAACCTTTTACATGCAATCTCCAAACAGCTAAAAATAAGTAACTTTAAGGGAGCTGAACATAGTACAGTAGTTGAATTCCTTTGTATTTTTCAAATCCTATCCAAATAATCAAGGATGTTTAAACAATGCCAACTAGATTCCCACAAATTGCTGTGACATCTACCCCTCCCATCCCACAAATTATTTTTGTTTTAGGTTTGCTACCATGAAAAGGACCTTATTTTCCTTTAATTTCCATTCATGGCCACTCTTAAGAGAACTCTGAAAATTTCTTTTTCCTACATCATCATGATGTCATCAGTGGTCATGTGTGTACCCATTCAATCTTATGGTTGTTTAGAGTCTTAATTTATATGGCCAATGTGAGTTAAGTGGAAAACTTTATTACCATCTGTCTGAGAACCAGGAATGATGGACTCATGCAATGCAAGGACCATTTTGCAGCTTACTTTAAGGGGGCTAACCTCTGAACCTCAAACTAAGAGTGGTGCCTCATAAATGCTCCAGACGGTGAGGGGGTGCTCCTGGTGATGGTATTGCTGAGAATTGAACTGGCCAATCTTATAATTACAGACAGTTATTTAAACTTGTATCCTACTTAAAAATGTTTACAGTTTTTTTAAACTTAAAAGAGTTTATTGGCCATGTATTCTTACTTTCCTTTAACAGCTTTGTTGAGATATAATTCACACAGTCATGGGTATTTAAAAAACAGTTGATGTATTTTTTTGGGGGGGTGGGTAATAGATGCACACAGCATGAATTCAAAGGATGCAAATAGGTATATAGTCAAAAACCAGCCTCCCTTTCTCTTTGGTCAGCGAAAAGCTTCCTGGAGATAATCACTTTGCTTGTTTGTATTTTTCCAGAATGTATGCATTTTTCTAGAGTTTTTTATTTTAAGGCCAACTTGGTACACATGATTGTGTTGTGCACTGAGCTTTGCACCTTGCTTCCTCATTTAATGCCTTTCAGCCTGTTCCCCATCACTGCGTGCTGACCAGCCTCATTCTCCTGGAACAGCTGCCAGTGTTCCTGGGGAGAGATGACCAGAGTGCGCTTACCTGGGCCCTTAGGGATGAGTGTGGGTGCTTTCCAGTTTCAGCCATTACAAACAAACGCCCTTCTCCATGGTGTGGTTTGCACACATGGAAGGAAATCTGTAGGATAAATTTCTAGAAATAGCTGGGTCAAAGGGCAGGAGAGTGTAAATTTTGATTGCTTTTGTGAAGCTGCTCTGGGTGGGGGGTGTGCTTGTCCCATGCCCAGCAGCAGCCCTGCTCCCCTCTGCTCCCCAGCATGCTGTGTTACCACTGATGGCCTTTGTCACATAAGAGCATGGACAGAATCTCAAACAAATCACAGCACATGCACTGAGACCTTCTTTACCTGCATTACATCACTGCAGAGGTAGGTTCCTGGCTAAAGGAATAACCGACTCACTTTGGAATCCTGCCCGTACGGCTGAACCAGTGTCATGAGTGGCCCGTGGGTGGCCCCACCTGTCACTCCCTGTTCCTACCTGGCTCTGAGATGCCTGACACATGGAGCCTGCTTGCTGTCTTCTTTTTTGGACAGGCCTAGATTTGGCCCACTTTCAGAAAAACGATTTTAAGTGACTTTTAGGTTGGTGGCTTTAAGCACTGACATTTAACAAATTGGAGGTCCAGGTTAGAAAGAAGGCCAGAGGAGATGGGGAGCATGGGGCTCAACACCTACGTCTACGTCCTGGGCCTAGACTGTGAGTAGAGCAGGCTCTGGGCAGGTGCACAGGCGGCACTGAGGGCAGCAATGTGGGGGGCTGGGGACCTGAGACAGGGGTGATTATGGCAGTGACCTTCTCTCCTGAATCCCCACTTTCTGTCACTCTCTTTATGCTGTAACCATTTTAAAGAACAATTCCTGTGCTGATGGTCTCCACCCCCATCCAGAACATTCTTCATCCCTGGCCTTCCCTGCACGGTGTCCCTCATTTCCAAAGGCTAAAGGAGGATGGGCTGCAAGCTGGGAGTCTTGTAAGTGTTTGGTCATAATGTTCACCCCACCCATGGTCATCTAATCAAACTTCATCGGGCAAATTTCTGTATCTAACTGAAAATTCCCTTTAACATCTTGCAAGGCCGGCTCAATCTTGCTTTAAAATTAGCATTTCCCAGACCTTACGGAGCATTTGGCTCCTTCTCAAAATGGAGCACCGGTCACAGAGTATCAAATTCAACACCACTTTCAAATATTGCCATTCATTAGTGGGCCCATTCAAATATTGCCATTCATTAGTGAACATGTTTGAATATGGCCATTCATTAGGAAAATGTACAGCATATGCCTCCAATAATTTTTAACTGGTCTCTAATCCTTGTGACCTTATCATTTGCAATCTGTAGCAAGGCACTAGACTCTGTAAAAATGATTATACTCTGCCAGTCAAAATGTGAAATCCAGGCCATATGGCGGTTTGAGCCCAATTTGTCCCATGTGCCTGTGGGCATCCTTCTGTTCTCTCAGCCTTGCAGGGAGACTGAGGGCTTGCCCTGAACACCTGGGCCTGACCTCAGGCCACTGGGGAGGGTCAGCTTTGGGGAGAGCCGACCACGCTTGCAGTGCTCTGATGGTGCCCGCAGACAACTTGTCTTTGGAGATTTTGCAGCTTGTCAATGGCCAGCCAATGAATCACTCACAATCTACCAAGCCTTTGCTGTGTGTTGAGCAGTCTCACCTGTGTGCTGGGAGCACGCCCTGTTCCTGCCCCTCTCCCCCAGCCTCAGCCAAAAAGGTCACGGTGTTTTTCTCTGTCTTTTGTGACCTTCGAGCCTACAAGATCAGTCCAATTATGCAATTTTTAGTCAGATTCAGAAGCTAAGGTCACAGGGATGATGGCGTGGAGAAGGCGTCCCAACAGAGGGATCTGAATTGGCTTGAAAATGCAAAGAGGGAAGGAAGATGCTAGAAAGAGATGGGGTAGTCGTGGGGGAAAAGGCCTGGAGAAAGTCAAGGTCAGGGGGGGCTGAACACTCTCAGAGGACCACGGGTTGAAGGAGGAGGGCTTCTCAGGCTGCTGGGAAGGCGAAGTTCTGGAGGGCAACTTGCTGATGAGAAAGCTGCTTGAGGGGGACCTGCTCCCCATCAATGAAACACCAGCTGTTAATCTTCTGGAGGCAGGGGGCTGCGGGGAGCTGAGGGGAGAGCTGGCCTGGAATAGTCATGTCAGTCAGAGGCGACACATGGGTTGAAAGAAGCTTTGCTGGGGACTCGACTGATGCAAGAGCACCACCTCGGGTTCCCTGCCGCTTAAATGTGCCCCCAGACCAGAGGTGTCAGCATCACCTGGGAGCCTGTTAGAAAGTCAGAGTCTGGCCTGCCCGGACCACACGATCCCCGGTGACTGGTGTGCACACAGGAGTTTAGAAGCACTGCCCTAGCTCATTCATTCGACCAAAATGTACCAGCATGCTGGCTGTGCGCCAGGCACCCTGTGGCCACACAAAGATGCTGAAGACATAATCCCAGTCTCATGTGAGCCCCAGTCCCCCTCCTCACTTCCTCCCTTCCTCTACCCAGCTCTCCATCTGTTCCACAAGTATTTATCCAGAACGTACCACGTGCCGGGTACTGGGCTACATGATAAGAATGGGAAACACCCTTGGGCAGTCTTCTTGACCTGAGTTTATATCACCATGCCCTACTGTTGTAGCGGGCACGGTTCTGGGGAGCACAGGGTATGAGCACCCACTAGCCTGGGCTGTCAGGCTAGGTCTCCAAGAGGAAGTAGAGGGTATAAACTGAGGCCCAACTGGGTTTGGCCTAAATGACAGGCCCCCCCAGAGCACTCATTGCAGTGTTTGGACAGGCAGGTGCTGGGGGTGTTCAGGGAAGGACAGCTTCTGTGGCCTGGGCTGCGGAGTTGTGGCTGCTAAGGAGAGATGGGAGATTGTCCCCAGGTGCAGGGTGGGGATGGGAGCTGGAGCTGTGGGTTCTGCCCTGGTGGCCGGGCAGGAGCACGTGCTGTGGAGTGCAGGCTGACCACAGTCTGACAGTGTCCGGCCGGTCCCCCACAGAGCCAGAAAGCCTCGAGAACCCACTGCACGGCTACTTAGAGAATCAGGCATGGGGCAGTGGGAGAAAACACTCAGAAAATCGATTTTTGATACTGGGAATGCATTACTAATAAAACCCAGCTGGAATAGAGTCTGCTACTGTGATTCTGCAGCATTATTTGCCATTTGGTTTTTGAAACCACTGGCAAAAGTTCCGTCTGAAATAGTTCTGTCCGGCAGAAACAGAAGTAATGGAAAATGGGCTAGTCGCCACATTAAACTAATGAAGAAACAGGTGAAATACATTTTAGTATTTTATTCAACCCAGTATATCCAAAAAAGTCTTTTCAACATGTAATCAATATAAAAGGCATTATTTTTCACTAAGTTTTTGAAATCTGGTGTGTTTTACGCTCACATGGCATCTCAGTTTGGATCAGGTGCATTCCAAGCACTCAGCCGTCTCCCCAGGCTAGTGGCTACGATGTCAGATGGTGCAGTGCTAGAAGGACCCTCTAGGCTGAGGGCTGCTTAGATGATGGTCAGTTTAAGTGCCACAGACCAAAAAGAAGCAGAAGACCTTTCATATGGTAGAAGGGAGTAGGGTGAAGGGAGGCAGGGGGCATAGAGAAGATAAGAAAATTAAGAGTGTTAATGGAAAGAAATTCATTTTTTTCCCTAATAAGCGAGCTCTTGACTCTTAGCCTTTGGGATACTGAGTTTGCACTGGGAAAGGTCTGAAGAACACTGAAAATCAGTCACATCAAAGAAAATGTGGTGTCACTGTCCACAGGGAGAGCATATGAATTTTCCTGCCACACACTGTGAATAATTTGTTAAAAGAACGCCAGAAAATCAGAACTGACCTGAGTTATCTCTAACTTTGCCAGTGTTTCTGGGAGCCTGATATACCTGCTTGCTCACTTTGTCAAATCAAGTACCAGGGACAGATAGCGTCCAGACCATCAGTCACAGAGTAGACCGGTGATCTGACTTCCTGCGAACAAATATCCGTTTCTAATGTCTACAACACCATCCTTCATTTAAGTGATATTATAGGATGGACTTAATAAATATAAAGTTATAGAAATCCACAGTTCTAGTCAGATTAGTTTCCTCCAGTGTTTTGCAGTCTCATAATTTAGCCAGCCAAGGGGTTTGGATTAGTGATATTTGTTTTTAAGTGTGAAGTGTCAGACTGGAGACTCAGTATGACACTTCACACTTATGGTATGGGAGCCTTAGTCCCACATGATTTAGCAATAGGACTTTCATTTGCAGGAGTGCAGATAGGTCCTGGGGAGTTAGGCAAAGGTCCCCCTGCCGGAGGCCAGTGATACTGCAGCACCATATAATTCACTGTCGGTACAAACCTCCAACTGTACTGTAAGTCAAGTCCTGGGGATGTGATGCACAGCGTGCTGACTCTAGTTAACAGTACTGTGTTGCATAATTGAAAGTTGCTAAGAGAGTAGATCTTATAAGTCCTCATCACGAGAAAAAAAACTTTCTATAGCTATGTATAGTGACGGATTTTAACTAGACTTATTGTGGTGACCATTTCACAATATATACAAATATCAAATAATGTTGTATACCTGAAACTAACATAAAATTATGTCAACTATACCTCAAAAAATTCATTTTAAAAATTAGAATCATGACTTAATTTCGTCCTTGAGGTTGAGCACACACTAGGGGCAGAAGCTGAAACAAATTCCAAGACTTCTCCAACGCTTCCCTTGTGTGTGTCACCACTCCCTGTTGTGCGGGCCCGTGGCCTAGCCTTAAACACCCCTACTTAAGGTTCTACTGGACCTCAGGTGTCCTCTGTCCCAGGACTTGGGCCTTGAACTCTTCACAACTATTCTGGCTCAGAGGGGAAGGGAAGAGGTGAGAGAGATGGGGTTCTGAGGCGCTCACTCACATTCAGTCTCCACGGAGCTGGCCAGCTGACGCTGCTGTTTCTGTTCTAACACCTCTTAAAGAAAGAAGGTCACAGCTCAGGGTGCTTAATAATGGTGGGAACGCTTCCCACATGATCCTCCCCATAGGCATTTGCCCCGACCAGCGGGTGAGGGTGCAAGCGCAGCACACTTGGGGAGCCGATCCCCCCTGAGGCCTGCCAGTGGCCCCCCTCCCGCCAGGGCCCCGTAAGGCTCCCCACTGCCTGCTGGAAAGGCGCCGCAGGCAGGAGCAAAGCCCGCTGCCTTCAGTGACATGAGGAATGTTATCTCCCAGCCACACGCAGTTCGCAGTGTTTACCTGAAGTCAAATAAAACCCAGACTTAGAAGACTCTCCCCTCTGCCTGGGTTTCTTTTCCTCCTGATGTTGCTTTGCTACGGAAGTAGAAAGCAAGCAAATGAAGAGCAGGTGAAGACCAAGTACCTGGGCTCTGAGTCTTGGAGCTGCTAAGGTAGCAGCAGACTGCAGGAGAGTGAAGTGAAATGTCAGCGACACTGCTGCCTCTTTATCAACACATTGTGTCCCAAAGCACAAGAGAGGCTCATTAAGTCCAACGACAATGAACAGCAAAGTGTAGACAGCTCGCTTTGCAAGGCCCCCGTCTGCCCTCTCGGGTTGGCGCAGAGAACGCTGGAGCCGCAGGCCCTTACGGAGCGGATTTATCACCTTCCATTGTGGTGGAATGGCCCCTCTAGTCCTCACATTCTTACTCATGTTGTGGCACAGTATTATTCTGTATTTAAAAGGGTTGCTCAACACCCTGGATTATGCCAACCACAATGGGCATTCAGTGAATGTTTTTAGGGATAATTATAATAATCTAACACCTTATTCTTTAAATTCCTATGTCTGTCTGTGACTAGGATGAAATTCTCAGAAGGCTTCTAGCTCATGAGGGGGCCTCTGCCCCAGTCTGGCAGAGGGGCCGCGGACTGCCCCGGGGGCCGGCTGCTGTTCCGGATGGATGGAACCATTCCTTAGTGCCACAGGCATCCGTGGGGAGGTTGCCCCGGGCTGGGCAGTTTAGAGCCCCGGGCAGGAGCACAGAGGGGATGAGTGGGCCTCCTGGAGGCTGGCCTCTGGGAGCCACACCTGCACCTCTCCTCTGAGCTCCCTGCACGGCCCTTGTTTGCCCAGCTGACTCCTAACAGTGGTACTTTGCTTCTCAATGGGGAAATCCCTTTGGGTGGACTCTCCTGACCTCACAACTCGGCTCACTGCCCCTCCTGCATGCTCAGCCCTGTACTTAACCCTGAGCCCCATTCCCATCACTTGCACTGGGTGTTTCCTTAGCCATCACCCCCTCTTGGCTCAAGTTCCTTGAAAGGGGACCAGAGTAAGGCCCCCCATATGTTCTGAGGGCTTCTATCCTGGCACTTGGCCCTGAGTAGATGGTTAATAAAGGTTTTTTCAAGGAAGCAAGGACAGAAGGAAACATAGCTGTGTGCAATCAACTTTAGTGCAGGAGCTACGATGGGGGTTAGGTTTGCCGCAGACTGGGAGAGGTTCATTCTCTCTGGGAAGTCAGCCAAATGCTACAGTTGCGGTGACACGTCTGGTCTTGAAGGGTAAATTGATTTAACTGAGATGAATATGGGACAGTCCCACAAATGGTGCCAATGGTTATCAGCATCCAAGAGCCCAGCTAGAGCTTGAATACGGTTTTCTGTCTCAGTGACCCCAGTGGCATAAGCAAGTTCCAGTTAGTTAAGATCCTAAGTTAAGGTAACAAAATGTATCAGGATTTCCTTGTCTGTTTTTAATATCTGTAACAATCCATGTCTGTGAGTCCATGTTCAGAAAGACTTTTCTGTAGGAGAATGACTAATGGTGTGCATCACTCCCTAATGTGTCACAGTGAAGCATTCCTCATTGGAAAGCTTGTGTCTAAGGAGTGAAAGGCTTATTCCAAATACATCACAACGCCATGCGGATGACCACACACACCCTTTATTGCTGCAGAGAACCAGGCACCTCCTCTCCCCAAGTCAGCAGCAAAAGGCTTCTGAAAAACATGAGTGTACAGTTGGATTTCCATCAGAAAAGTATAATTTTCTTTGGATTCTTAAAAAAAGGAAAAGAAAAGAAACCTCCTGCTGGGATGGTCTGACATAGGTTTTATTATCTCCTATTTTCACTGAAGGTAGGAAAATCGACCAAGTGGCCAAAGTGCTTCTTACCATATCCTTCAGCTCTCCGACTTTTTCACCTGAATACCGATTTATGTTTGCAAGTATCTCACAGGCCTTTACTTTTGTACAGACCAAGAGCAAACTACATGGCATGGAACCGGCTTTGCCGCACAAGGACAAGATCTAGAATGGATTCGGGGAGAGTGGCGGTGAGTTGCCATTTGCTGTCAGAGGCTCATGTGCCTCTTTTTCCAGACCATGCTCAGGTGGGTGACGCTGTGGCCATGGAGCTCCCTAACTCAGACGTGGACCCAGTACCACTGGGCTCCCGTGGATGCAGGGGCACTGTGCGTCCTCGAGGACTCACAGCCAGGCAGGCTCACGGTCCGAGTTCCAAATGACCTTGGGGCAATTTAGGAAGTGGCAACCGAGCATTAGAAGGATTAATGGCAAATCTGCACCTGTTGCTTTCAATGTGGCAGTTACCTAGTGCGTGTTTTTTTAAAGTAGATTTTTGTTTCCGATAATTTTGAAAAATACACTTTACTTAGCTGAAGGGGAATGTTAAGTTAGTCTCAAGAATCTAAAATAAACATATATCTGATGCAAGTTAATGTCGGGGAGAAAACCCACGAACGAGATGCTAGTAAGGTGTCTATGGACAGGAGTAACCCTCGTAGCCTCCTGGTCTTATTTTTTCCTTACCGGTACTTGCAATTTAATTAGACATAGTTCTTGCATTTACAATGAAATCTTCCCACTTTGTGGCTCACTTTCTCATTTTTTTAGAGTCATAAAGTTTCGTTTGATGCTCTCTGCAAAGACGCTGGAGTTTCAATCAGTATATTTTTTCTACTTCTCAAATCGAACAAAAATGTAAGATGGGTTGGTTCCAGTTTCTTTTGGAGTGAGATATCAGATCAGTTTATACAAACCTTTTTAATGTTTAAATCTGTGACTTGATAGGAACTTCTTACCCTGGTCTTTTGATCTGTGACCTAAATCAGGCTTTATAACATCAACAGGACTTTGAGTGCAATGCCTTACCTATCACTGCAAAGTGGCTTCTTGGCAGTAGCTCAAAGGAAATTCCTGTTAGGCTAATGGCAATAAACTGACTTCCAATAAGCAGTTTCTAAATTCCTTTATCCCTCAGTAATTACTATTCTGCTTAGGTGAAATGGATTCTTCTCTCTTCACGTTCATGGAGCAGCAGTGCTGAAATGTAAATACAACTTGTTCCTGTCAATCTGTGCTCCATACCAAGTCATGCTCAACGCTGTTACCACAATCTGGAATTTGATCTGTAATCGTTTTCCAGACAATGAATGACAATGCCAGCACAGTGACGTCATCCCTGAGAACCGGGGACATGCAGCTGGAATGAAGGGAGGGTGTTTGGGTGCTCCAGGTAGGACAAAACTTCTTACTGTGTTGGGGACATTATGCACATTGGCCAAAAAAGAATTAGGTTCATTTGATTATTTCTAATAAAATGGGACTTCAGAGGAATTTAATTCAGACTTAACTTTAAGATTAATTCAACTTAAATTACTTTTTACATAAAAGCCTCTATAATGTGCATGCTATATCTGTCATTAAATTTCTTTGTATTTTTGTAAACATGGCTTCACACGTTCTTACACTAAAGAGAGTCAAAGTCATACCCAAGTTATCATAATTTCTGACAAATATGTAAATGCTAATTTTTGTGAATCGCAAATATGGAAATGTCCTAAATTGATGAACGAGAAATAATACTGCTTATCATTTGGCAAAGGGGATAAAGGAGGGGATGGGGCAGTGGGCCAGCTCCCTCTGCCTGCAGGAGGGGCCGTGCGCTGTGCATTCGTTGTCCGGGAGGGGAATCAAGCTGGACGGCTTGATTCTAAGAGGACATTAGTTGTAAAAAGTGCCTTTAACTTAATAACAACTTGACAAAGGAAAAGCTAAACCCTGCCCTTGTGAACATCCACACTGATTTAAAACATCTTGTTTTCAGAAATTTAAACATATACAAAAATGTGCTTCTTAGAACTGAAGGAACATTTTCTAGGCAAAGCCTTAAGGCCATGCTCATATACTGACCCTCAAACTTCCTCTTCCAGGATTTTTTTTCCAGGAAAACAAATAAGGAATGTAGCAAAAATCAGGCCACAGGAACACTGCCACCATTCTGTAGGATAAATATTTAAATAAATCATGGCACAGCCTCAGGAATGGATGTTAGGTCACCATTAAAGCTGGCATTTAGAGAAATGCAAAGATGTTCACAATTGAGAGAGAAAAGTGCTAATAGTACAGGCATGAACCCATTTCTGTTAAAAACTGTGTATGTGAGTGTGTGTAAAAAATATCCAGGAACCTCTACAGCCATGAGTCAAAAAATTCCTGTCTCCAGCTATGTGGGATTATAGTGGCTTTGTTTCTTTTTTTCTTCCTTTTAGTTTTCCTACACCTTTCTAACATTGTTATGATGAGCACGCATTGATGATGTAATTATGAAGCCTCTTTCAGGTTTCATTTAACAATGGCGTTTTGGATGAGTCTGTGGGCTGGGTTCATCGACTAGCGTTGTTGAGGGCTGATGGGCAACTATGCACTCTGCTGGCCAGAAGAGTCAGGGATGCTGTGGACAGACACATACTGAACGCAGAAAGGATTGGAAGGAGGAAGACAAGAGTTGTGTGAAGGCTGCTGGCAGAAACGGCTGCAGGAATTTTTTGGTACCCATATAATACCGAGTCATCCATGGCTGTTAAAGAATCCAGAAGTGTAATCTACAATGATGACCCTTCCTGTTGTTTTGATAAAATAAAATATTAGGACATGGCTAAAGAAATCATATACACCCTGGAGTGGCCTTACCCATTTCTTACCCCCACAGTGGTTCCCAATCATACGGCAGGTTTTGCAGATACTATATTGGGAAAGCTGATTTTTTGAACACTGTGGTTATGTGGTTGAGAATACCCTTCCACACTACAGCATGCTGGACAGAGAACCTCTCTATTAGACCATTACGTGTTCTCTAATGTGCCAGGTTATAATTACCATATGGCTCCTAGAGTAGGATCTTCAAGAATAAATTACCAAATGGTGCATAATAGTGTAGTGTCATGATACTAATAAATACATCTAAGTGGGGAAGGACCCCGTCTTTTTGGGGGTCCAAAAAGCTTTTCCAAGAGCACGGTGACTTCTGTACTAAAAGCACTTCTCAGTTCAAAGGGAGGTTGTATGCTTGCTGGATATTTTTGGATTGCCAGAAGGTTCCATGGAATCACGTAAGGCTGTCACTATAAAAATGAAAGCAAGCTCCAACCTTGGTATGATATTTTGCAATAAATAGCCATCTGTGGACTAAGAATTTAAGACCCTATTTGAAATCACGTGCTGGAAACCAGTTCTCTTTCATATCTGATCCCCCATATCATCCTAAAACCTTCAGGCCAGCTTAGAGCAGCATGCATTCTTGATGGCAGTGTGCCTTTTGTTCATCACCACTGTTCTTGCAGGGCCCTTAGATCAGTAGAGCTGCTGCGCATCTAGACAGATCCGGTAGCAGATTCATTCTCATTAAGTTTACCCTATTTTGCTTTACAGCTGAGAAGCAGAACTGAAAAATATTTCATGGAGTATTTGAAACAGGAAGATTAAATTCTGCCTTCTTTGTACCATGAATGAAAGTGCTAAGCTGGCCACCCATGTTCTTTTTGGTTCCCGGGCCAGGATGACAAAGATCATGGGTGGAGGCTCAGGGCACGTGGGGGACCTGCTGGGTAGTCAGCTCTTGGTGCTTCCAATGCTGGCTGCCCTCACTGAGATGGATGGGGAGGCATGATGGCATCTGGTACAGGGGCTGGCAAGGGGCTTGGGGAATGCATGGGGGCAGGGATCTGAAGGTATGTGTGTGTGAGTGCAAATATGAGTGAGTGTGTCTCATGTGGGTGCGGTGTGTGCTGTGTATGGCAAGATGGCAGTTCCAAGTGTGTGTGTGTAGCACAAGCCACGTGGCAGCTGGTAGCTCTCGTACAGAGGAGGTGGCCTGCTGTGTCCCTTGCGGCCTGCTCTAAGCCCAGCTTTTACCTACAGGAGTGCTTTTTTGTCAGCTCTTTCCTGGCCTGCAGGAGCACGTATACCTCACTGGCTGTGAGCCCCTGCGCTCAGCCCTTCAGAAAGCGTGGGTGCCCTGGACCACCCATGAGCAGGATGCCAGTTTGTGCTTTCAAGTCTGCACAGCCCCCTTGTGGCTGCCTAGGCCCTACTCCTGGGCTGGCTCCCCTGGGAGCCCTGGGGCCGGGCTGGCTGCACGCTCCACTGCGGCGATGGCAAGAGAGAGCAATTTCCTCCTCTGGCTCTCACCACGGACCATACGGTTGGTTATGAGAAAGCAGATGGAAGGCGGGGAGGGCCACTCTCTGGGAGCGCGGGAGGAAGGTGGTGAGGAGGGCCTGGTGCCTAACCGTGAGGGTCAGGAAGAAGTGCCTTTGAAATCCATCAACTGTGCTCATGAAAAGGGTACGTGAAGGGTTAGAGATGTCAGTAGCACCAGGTACAGAAAACGAATCGAGGATGTTTAATTCCCAGAAGGATTTAAGACTCCTTAACCCCAAACCAAACAAACAACTTATCACCCACATGCAAGAATAACAGGAAGGGTGCCTGACAGCTCTGTGACGTTTACAAACTCTGGTGTCCAACAGGAGGGGCCTCTTCCTCTGAAACCATTTCCTTGCATTGAAAGAAGGCAGTGTATACATATTGCCTCCCCTTAGCTGATTTTATTGTGCAGATCAATAAGTTAATACTGTGAGCAATAATATAAACCATTGCAGCTTTTCCAGGACACTTGTAAGCTCCCGTTTCATTGTGAGGCAAGATTTATTACCTCTCTTTGTTGATGGGACCCCAGAGACCCTCTTTCAGAGAGCCTGGGTACCATGGCGACAGGCATGACTAAAGAGGTAAACACGGGCTGCCTGTGAAAGCCCAGTGCACATAAGCTCTCAGCCTGGGACACATTCGTCCCTTGGTTCACTCAGTGCATGCTTATTAGGCAATTAGCTCTGCAGCGTGTTGTGATCTGTACTGGAGGTAGGATGGCAATCAAAGCCACGCTCTGCACTTACCCTTACTTAGTGGCCTGTGTCCTGGACTAGAATATTTCAGAACTAAGCTTTATTCTGGCAGCAGCAAATTAGGTTCCTGCGGAAATAACATTACCTTTTCCAAACAATGAAATAACACAGGAGGCCGAGTGCTGAGAAGGCCTGAGGAGAGGAGGTCACTGTGTGCCCTGGATGGAGCCTCTAAGGCATGGTCTGGTAGGTTTGTGCCAGACTCCCCAGCACATACTCATTCCCTGACCACTGCCAGGGCCCTGCCCTCTCCTCTCCTGCCCCCTGCTCTGCTGAGTCTCCTGCCACTAGAAGAAAGGCTACTTAAAGTTTGTACATACATACATACACACATACATACATACACACATACATACATACATACATACATACATATGTATATATATTATGTACCTGGGAGTGAAGGTGTTAGCTATTCATCAGCACATCAACACAGGTTAACTGGATAAATTACAGGAGACCCAGAGATGTGGCCCATGGGGTCTGGAACCCAAGGTGGGATACTGCCCAGGAGAGGGGGGAGGTCAGAACCAGGAGACCCAATGGGGCAGGAGAGATGGCATACTTGCTGTGGGCTGGCGGGCAGGGCCATGAAACCCTCAGTAGTGGGGTGGCATGCAGGGGTCAGAGGAGGGCCCCAGCAGGAGAGCTGTGCTGGGTCCCCCCGGGAAGCAGCCACAAAGCGCAGCAGCTCTCTGGCTCTGGCCTTCCCCGTTAGTCAGGCTAAGAAGGGAGCCCTGTGCCCATTCCTGGGGACAAGGACAATGCCGGACACATAAGCTGTTGAATCACCCCAGGTCCAAGGAAGTTAATTCCAGAATGTACCTTTTAATTAAAAGGCAAACCCCTCTGTGAGAGAAGGCCTTTGCAGGAAGCAGGCGGGTGGCCCCAGCATCCCTCCCTTCTCCTCTCTCTCTCCTGCTGCCTTTAAGGGGGTGGTCTGGCGGGGAACTGAGGAGGCCGAGGTGAGAAAAGGAGACAAACATCAGTAAAGGAAAGGGGAGAGGAAGGGACGGGATGTTGGGGAAGCAAACTCCTTTACGGCGGTTTTCCAAGGACAAGCTGAGCAGGACTGAGGAGGGCCGCACATTTGTGTGGTTTTTATTCCCACATCTCTCTCTCTCTTTTGCTCCAAAGCTGGGCATAAACTGTTACTTCTGCTACTAAACAGGGGGAGCCCCAACACTAAGGTCTGGCTCTCTGTGTACAGTTAGCAAAAGAAGAGCTTTCCAGCATTCTCTCCCCAAATGTTACAGCTGTGCACCCAGGGTGTCCACAGCCCCGCTGCTGTGTTCAGGGTTCTGTCTGTTGAAGGAAGCAGCTAGGCGCTCTACTTTGATCCCTGATACTCCCTTATCCTGTTTAAATTGACCCCAGTCCAGTTCAAGTGCATTCACAGCCTGAGGTAGTCCCAAGCAGCCACCCACAGTTTCTGCTCCAAAACACGGAAATGCAAAGTGCCACCCCATAATGTTTGCCAATCTCCTAATAGGAGCAAATAACTGACTATGCAAATCTTGTTTAGAAGACTAGCTGTATAATCGTTTATTAACTTCTGGCTCTTTGGTTAAGACATGTTTTAAAAAATAGAAAAAGGTATTTTATCTTCTGCTAAATGGTGCTCTCAATATTTTTTATCTGTTTCACAGGGTATGATTTCTTTTATGGTGTGAGGCAATCTTTTGCTGATAAAGTGTGAGGCTTAAAAGGCACGAGTGGCAAATTACTCTCCCCACTGGAGGGTGGTGTCTGTGGGGCAGACGGCGGGGCCCAGTGGCCTGGGGAGTCTTCAGCAGGCCAAGACTACGTGATGCTGGGGCTGGAAATTAATGGGTTTCTGTTTCAACCACTAACTCTTACCACTCACAGGATTATTCTCATTTTGAGAAGGAGTCAGGCACGTGAATGGCTTACTTTATTCTACCTAAACGGCTCACTGAGGGAAGGATGCAGGGCCTGCCATTCTGCAGAGCCACAGAAATGGCCGTCACCATGTCACTAAACTTCCACCACAGCAGGTATGGTATGCCTTACACAGAGGAATGAACCTGGTTCAGTGAGAAGGCAAAGTTCTGTGGTCCAAGGACAGGACACGGTGGCCTCTAAGAACTGGGGAAGGGCATGGCTAACCAGCTCAATAAAACACCATCTTGAGAACACTGGACCCCCCAGTGCTGATGTAATTACAACCTGCTCAGCACCAGCAAAAGCTCCCTGAAGCCTTGCAGTAACTATGTGCATGGGCAGGCTTGTTTTTTTCTTAAACTCATTTTTATAGATGTGGGGAATGGGGACTCAGAGAGATGATGAACCTTTTGACTGACGTTCATGCAGCTAGTAAGTGATTCAGCTTAGATGCACACCAGGTTTGAACGACTGCGTCATGATAGCCATGATGATGACACTCATGCTGATCAAGCAATCACTGCGCAAGCACCGGCTGGCCCTTTGTCCGAATCATCTCGGTGAGTCTCCAGCCTGCCCTGTGGCACCGTTGCCCTCTCCAGCTGCAGGTGAGGGCCCTCAGGTCCTTGTAGGCGTTCTGACTCTTCTCCCCTGATACCCCTCATTTCACCCTTCGGAAGGGCTGCTGCCCCTTGGTTCTAGGCTGCAGTCATGCATTGCCCCAGCCATGGCAATAACCCAGGGGCTCCTGGAGTCCACTGCCTCTACAGACCCGGACCCGGACAGCAGCTGGAGCAGGACTGCCCAGAGGTGGTCTGGCTCTGCCATCCTGCTCACACTCCCCGGTGACCCCGCATTTCCCTCAGTAAAAGCCAGGGGTCCTCAGCAGGTCCCCCACCCATTTCCTCCATCCCCTCATTGTCTGCTTTTGCCACAAGGCTCTTGCTGCTGTTCCAGAACATGCCACGAGCTTTGGTGCAGCTGTTCCCTTGGCTTGGAAAGCTCTGGAATCCTCAGCTATCACTCTACGAACTCCCGCCCCGTCAGCTCTTTTTGCTCACCTGGCACCTTCTGAAGCTCACTCTGACCCACCCCCGTGTGCTGAGTCCTGCCTCTGCCATGTACCATCCTGTGGAAGATGCCACTCCCTCCCACGCACTCTGTCTTCCTCTCTCCGATAGTGGTTACCATGCTCTAACACAGGGGGCAGCACACTCTTCGCCCGGTCCGTACAGACAATGTGTGCCAACTCTACTTTAACATCTGGATAATTAAATTAGATATTGGACCTATTGTTCTTGGACTCTTTCCCCTGGCAGAATGAAACCTCATGAGGGCCGGCATCTCTGCTGCTTTTGGTTGCTGATGTGTCCTAAATACCTAGAACACAGATGACACCCAATACATGTTTATTGAATTAACGCGTGAAAGAGGCCAGAGTCATTAAACACTCATCCAAAGCCATTGCAGTGACTAGCCAGTCAGCTCTTGGCTAGACAAATCAGACCTAGACAGACAGAAATCGAGGCCCACCCTTCATTAGCAGCCTTCCTCTCCAGCCTGTCCATGCTGCCTGCTGCCTCACAAGAGCCAAGTGTTCCTTATTAGCTCATAACAATCACATAGGAGAAAAATATGTGCTGCCTATTGGCGTTTAATCTTACTTCGATAAGCAAGAGAGAATGACCTGTGCTTCTAACGAGGAGACAGGCAAGTGGCTTCAGGCACTGGGTTCCAGAGACTCTGAGCCCCTCTTGGCACTTGGCTGGATGGAGTCGGACTTCCCACCGTCTGGCTCAGGGATTGGAGCAGTTTTTTTACGTCGGGATGACCCTAACGGGTCCCCACTTCCTACCCAGCCATCACTGTCCCTCCTGCCAGGGCTTTTCCCTCTGAGGCATCCCCCTCCTAGACTCCCAGCGGATACTGCATGTGCAGGGCTGCAGCCTTTGGAGAGAGGCCGAGATGCAAGCTCTGGGCTTGGAAGCCATCTGCAGAGAAGCAGCTAACACACTGGGATGAAGTCACCAGGAGAAGTTGGGAGCCCAAGGAAAGGGCTTTGGGGAGATGGCCAGGGAAGGGTGTGCCACGGCGCTAGGCTCACCTTCCTTGAGCCTGAAAGCTGGGACCCTGGTCTAGAGGGAGGATAGGACTCACATGCCTGTGTCCATAGTGTAGGCGACTGGTTCTCAGAGGCCTGTAAGTCACCTAATGACTTTGTGACCATACTTCATTGAATTAATCTCTGACTTAAAGTACAAATTTGCCTTCCCTACAACTCTGAGAATGAGATTTGTATCTTATAAGGAGAAGGAGAAAAGGTCCTGGGCTGGGGGTGACATATCTATTGTTTCCTGTAATTGTCATAACAGATCTTGCAGATCACACATTTGTACAGATTGGAAAACGTCAGGGTAAATGACTTTCCAAACAGGGTGTTGGAGATACTGGCTGTCAGTTACTCCTCCCTTCTGCCCCTGTGGGTCTTAACCTCTCCTTAACAGTAAAGCAGATTGGATGGCGGTAGAGGCTTTTGTAAATGAATAATGTTTGGTGATCCCGCAAGTACAGGGCCCCAGGCAAAGCTGAGCTGGGGGAATTAAGACAGATCCACTTTCCACTCCAGACCTAGTTCCTGGCCTGCTTTAGACCTGGCGTCAGGGACGCAGAGGACTTCAGGCCAGCTTCATGCGCTCCCTCGGTGGGATTTGGACCCAGGCAGGTCTGAGACCTTGGGCCATTCCTTTTCTCTTCCGCGGGCTCTGTGGCAGCAGGCGTGATGTTGCTGCACGCCTCTCCCACTGCCAGCCCAGACTTATCCTCTCTGGACTCACTTATTCTAACGGAAACTAGCAGGGTGAGGTGCCTGTTAAGTTGACAATGACAGCTGAAAAGGCATTGCTGCAGATCAGTGAAAAGAAGTAGAAAAGTTACAAACAGGGGAAATACACTTTGGAAATATTAATACATCATGAACTAGACAAATACTGCATTTGGAGCAGTTTCTGCAAATCTGTTTAATCAATGTAGAGAAGGAAAGCAGGCGACTCAAGCCAAACATTTGCGCTTGGCACTTATCTCAATCACTTGGAGCAGCTCTGACAAGCCTATTTTTGTAGGGGAAAAAAACAACAATTTTGGAGGAGAAAAGAGCAATCTTCATAGCAGAAAGTGAATTTGTCTATATTCATGTATATGTCTATATAGTTCGATTTTTTTGCTTTTAAACTCGAGTGTTGACTCTTTGCTCACTGATATCAAAACATTCAGCATTACTTTTGGGACCATAAACAGCCAAGTGAGAATGTAGCTTTTCTTAGTAAACAAGTATTACCACCCCAACCAGTAGGTGTCGCTGTTCATTTATCATAAACCATGCCAGAAAGCCAGGGAAATCGCATCCGCTAAAATAACAAGCATGTTTTCTGGAAATAAAATAACCAGTAAGTATTGGGAAAGGATTATTTTCTTTCGCAGGTGTCTCCAAATCAAAGCTGAAGTGTGAACAACAATTCAGTCTTTCTATGGCCACCCACGTAATATTTGCTTCTAGAACTTTAGAACCATTGTAATAAATTGTGTTTGTACCTCAGATCTAAAGGCCTGACCCTATAAACATTTAGTGGTTGATTCTGCTTATACAGTACACTGGCATTTCTAGATACAGGCAATGGAGTTTTCTAGAAATCAGCATAAGTCACAAAATGATTCCTACTGCTGCCTACATAGAAACATACACTCAAAAACATAGATACTTAAGACATGAAACATTAAAGCAAGTCTCTAAAAATACGTTAAGTGCAAACACATCATTTAAAGCAAGTATAAAGGATTATTTTCACACAGAAACTGCTCAGTAAATAAATATGTATGTAATGAAAATGATAATAGTGATCCTTAACTGAGCACGTGCACTGGACATGCATGGAGTTATAAGCTTGCATATGCATCTCACTTAGGCTGCCTCTTAAATGTCCACTTGACACATGGGGAGACAGGCTCAAGTAATCACACCAATGCATGTGTCATTAGTGTCTCTAAAGACAAGACGCGTGTTTCTGCCAGCCTCTGCATTAAAGGAACCTAGCAGGGTTCAGAGGTTAGGGAAGGCGTCCTTGAAGGGGCCCCAGGGGAAAGCTGAACCCCATGTGGGCTTTGTCTAGAGGAAGGGGAGTGAGGCAGTGTGGTGCTTGTGGAGGGGGCTTCGGAGCAGGGCTCAAAGGTCCTGGACAGGGAGCAAGTGAAGGCACTTGAGGAGCTGAAGAGCGTGAGTGCGGCCGAGCGCAGAGCACAGCGGGAGGGACCCCTGTGGGAGTGAGGCCCTCCTCTGGTGGGGGGCAGGGGCCCGTCCCTTGCTGTGGCTGATGGCCAGGACAAGACTGGGGTGAGGGTGTGGCACACAAGGACAACGGTGTGTGTTCGAGTTTGTAAAGAGCTGAGCGGCTTTTAGAGATCTTAAGTCTTAGTCAGAAAGAGAAGGAATGAAGAAATGGCCAGATAGCCTTCCTTTGTGGGTGGATTAGCAATACTGGTCTAAGTCCAAGGAGTGGAGAGGATGCTCCCTGCAGACCACCAGGGGAGTGACAGCAGGGGAACCGGAAGGGAGAGGGGCTTCACACCCACGCTAAACCTAGAGGACAGCTATCATTGCCGTGCACTGTGCCAGCCACGTGGCTCACATCTTTTAGCCTTCACAGCATCTCTACAAGGTAGTTGAAGAAGCACCTCTATTTGTGGCCAGGTTCAGTTCTGGCAAGTTCTAAAGCCTCTTTGTTTACATGTTTAAAGCGACAATATACAAATCACTATAAATTGTTGGCACAGTCCTTCTTCCATGCCCACAGCACCATGTAAAGCAGCATGAGAGACCCCGTGAGCAAGGGGGGGGGCTAGACCAGAAAGCCGAACCTGCCTCTTGGTTATCACCCTGTACGCTGATCTCAAGGGACCACATCAGATGTTCAGAGAGAAATTAAAGAGTGCATGAAGCTAGCATCCAAAGAATTTATGTGCTGGGTCTACACAGAACAAGCCACAGAAAGAACCGAGAAATAAGTTAAATTTTTGTATTCTATTTCTTGGAATTATAGGTTGTTTGGTTTATCCTGGATTCAGTATAGTAGAGATTTAAATCAGTGGTATTGAAAGATTTTTGTTACATTCTTAGCCAAGAGAGTGGATATGATAATGGACAAAGAGCTTAGGATTTAGTGAATTTTAGAAGTAAAGACTTTTGCTGAAAAAGAACATCTTAGATTGTTTTGGACTTTCTATATGGAGTTTCTGTTAATAGGTTATCGCTATAGAAACATATACAGTAAAGAGTAATATTTTTCAGGTTTTACTCCAAGAAATCATTTGTGATAATTGGAGGAGGATCCATATCAAAGACATTAACTGATGATTCCAACTTTGTTCACCAGTGGAAGGCAAGACTATAACAATCAACCCCCAGAAACCCAGAAAAAAAAATAGAAATAAATCCCATGAAATTTAACTTTACGCCTATCCTTTTTCTTTCTTTGGCTAGTGACTATATTTGTCTACATACTCTTTCTATTTGTGCTCCATATTCTTGTTTCTTTAATATTCTTCCTTTCTCTGTACTGAAAGAATTATGGAAAAAGAAGAAACCTGGAAAAGCAAAGAAGGAAGGAAGGAAGGAAAGAAGGGAGGGAAAGAGGGAGGGAGGAAATTACAAGTAACAGGAAAGAACTGTCTGGGAGGCAAATGACATATATTTAAGGCTATCTCTTCTAGGCTGGCAATTTCCAAGTGAGAAGTTGTAGGCTGGCTTCGCCTTCCAGATGCCCATAAATCAACTGGGATGATGCCAATGATAGTGACACCAATGGCAGACATAACCGCCACATGACTTCCAGGGTGTGCATCAAAATATGAGAGCAGCTGGGCATGCATTCAGACACTTTGTTTGTGGTGTACTTCCTATAAACCCACTCACGCCGCAGGATTGCACTAAGTGAGAAACGCACCGACGAGGGAGGCCACCCTCCAGTGGACCTGACAACTGCGGTAGGTCTGGGGCATCGGTGTCTTCAGTTTATGACACCCTTGATGAATTTGGCTTGACGTCCTCATCTGAGAAAATGTGGTCCCAAATGAACAGTGGGGCACTGGAGTTCATTTTTCTCATCTGGTATCGGAAGGGTTATCGTCCTGCTCTTTGCTTCCCATGTACAGGATGTCGGCATGCAGGTGGATCACAGTTGATAGATGTTGCATAATTCTGAGCTTACATGTGAATAATAGGGAGACGCACGCTGTGATTCGGTTACACATTGTAACCGTCTGAATCTTGTTTAGGGAACCTTGTACGCTTATCCATGCATGAAGAACACTTGTCTGAATGGTGGACAGTCTGTGTTTGTCAAGCTCCAAAATGTGGATGACAAAGTACATCTTACAATTCCTTGATTTGGGGTCAATGCCAAGCAAAGCATTTACAGGTACGGCCTCTTGTCCATCTCAGGCGGAGTTTCGGAGTTTGTTCAGGTTCACCTTGCCTCTTTAGAGAAGCCTTCTCTGAGCACTCTGGCTGGAGCAGCCCCACCTCCCCTCCCTGCTGCCCACCAGTCCCCACTGCACCCTGTTGGTTCCCTCAGAGGACACCGTCTGCCACCACCATGGGTTTGTAGAAGGGCAGGGACTCTGCGTTTCACTATTGTGTATCTATTGACTAGAAAAGTCCCACAATATATAGGCAGAGCTGAATAAATAGCAGTTGGGTGAATGAATACAATTTTTATTATTAAGTTTCTGTTTTTCAAGAAGTCTGCAGACTAGATACACACAAGCCAGAGACGACCATTGAGAAAGCGGGACGGTATCGAGCAGACTGGAGAGAGGCATGTAGGGACTGCCAGGACGCCGCTGACTCTCCCTCGGGGAGTAGTTACAGCACCACGGTCACATGTGGCACCAAAATGGGGAGTGGAGGATTGGAGAGGATTTAGACAAACCCACTGGGAATAATCAAAGTATGGAAGAAATCACAGGATCTAGGAATGAGCATTACTCTTCCTGGAGCAGCTGAAAGGGCCTCTGGTGATCTGAAGCTGCTTTTCAACATGCTTGTGAAGAGATCATTGTGAAGATCTGAAAAACTTTCATGTTAAAAATGCTCTGAAAAGTGGGGTAGCATTGTGGAGGGAGATTATGGGAATTTCTTCATCCAGAAGCATTTAAGAAAGTGGTGGTGAACTTCCAGCTTAATCATATGCCTATTTTATGTAAGTGATGCCTCGTGGGTGGTTCTATTTCTGGGAATCTATGTGGAGAACCACATTTATTGGGCATCTTTCTACTGGGGTAGGCATTTCTTTCTCTCTGTCTCTGCCATGTACACACACATACTTTAACATGGGAGGAAACTGAATCCCAGAGAGGTTAATATAACTACTTCTATGCTGCTAGTATGTGGCAGAGCTGATATTCAAACAGACGGTTTTGATCACGGAGCCCAGTCTTCCCACCGGCTCTGCTGGAGCAGGGAGGGGGTAAGCCTATGACATTGCAGGTTTTATTCTGTGCCTTTGCTTTACCCCATCCTGTAGGAAGGTTTACAATACTTGCTATGCTGCAGAGCACCCTTCAGAAGAAGCTCCAGTGGCTTACTGAGGAGGCACCGGATAAGCTGCAGAGGTGACTTAGGTCTATGGTTCCATGTGTATCCAAGGCTGCGCTCAAAGTTCCTCAACTGCCCTAATTTTTTGAGATGAGAATCCTCGACTTGACTTGATGTTCATTTTTGATACACCAGATGAAGGGCCAGTGCCCTGGGTTGGTCCCCCGTCCGACATGACAGAGGCGGCTCCTCATTCACCAGCGAGCTGCCTTCAGTGGGAGCCAAGACTGCAACTGCGTTTGGGGCAAACATGTCCATAAAAAATTATAAGGGGGCCACTTTGCTCAAATATTCAACACTTCATGCTTTGTTAAATGCCATTCTGATGTCTAACATAAATTAGACCCACTGTCAGGTCCTCAGTCTCCCCAGCCTCATATGGGGCCAATGCTCCTCAGGGGATGGAGGGTCGCACCCACAGGCTTTCCATGAATGACAGTCGTCTGTCCCATCACCCCTCTGAAGACAAGCCTGTGATCAGTTCTCAAAGTGGGGGGAAAAGAGAGTGACGTGCTCCCCAGGTGCTGCTGGGGGAAATTCGCGTGGAGGAGCGAGCTATTCAGGCAGGTAATGGCGAGTCTGGGTAAGAAGCTGCAGGCATATAAGGATAACATGAGACTGGAGGGGAAAATCAAAACCAAGACAAAGCAAAGAGAGGAAGAATAGAAAGGAGGGTAGTAAAAAAGAAAAGAGAAATCAAAATGTTCATTGTTTCTGACTATCCAAGTGGGGGTGCTCAAGGATCCCACGATTATATTATTTTGTTGTTATGGGCCCAGTCCAGCGCCTTATAGGACCTGCCTGGTTCAATCCTCTCAGTGACCCTGACTAGCCACTATGGTCATTCACATCTTCAGATGACAGAACTGAAGCATACGAAATGTGAATTTACCCAAGATCAACAGCCTTAGAAGACACAGCTGGGATTAGAATTCAGATAGGACTGACTCAAGAATTTCTTTATTCCTCTGAGTTACTTAAAACACCACTAAATTTATGAGACAAATCATAAGCCTATCTTTTGTCAGAGTTGCTCAGTTAGCAATTATTACATGAAATCTGACATGTATGTGAAAGAGAAACAATTACAAGATGCTTTGAGATATGGATATAAGATATCTTTCATCTATATCTCTACCATCTATCATCTAGCTTTCTATATCCATCTATCATCAATCTATATCTATCAACTATACTTATCATTTATCTACCTATCATCTGTATCTATTTATCATCTATCTATCTATCTATCTATCTATCTATCTATCTATCTATCTATCATCTATCTATCAATCATTTATCTATATCTATCTATCTATCTATCATCTATCTATCTATCTATCTATCTATCTATCTATCTATCTATCTATCTATCTATCTATCTATCTATCTATCTAATCTATCTAGAACTCCTAGATATCTAGTCTGAACTCCTGTCTACACACTCAAAAGCAGAGGTTTCCCCCACTGGAGAGAATATCTGCTTGGGGAGGGGTTTGGAGGGTCCTGGCTGAGGGTGAGACTTCTGTCGCCGCAGCAGGGGGTTTCTGGCAGCCTGAGCACCTCTCTCAGGAGCCTGGTCCACCACAGGCTGTGCTCTGCGCCCATCACGCTCCAGCACCTGTGGTTTGGGGAGCATTTCCTCCAAGCTATAAACCTCCATCCCAGCACAGCACAGGCCACGTTCCTTCTTCCACTCACAGTTGGAAGGAAATGCACCAAGAATTGCCTTACAGGACCCCGCCCTTGGTCAGCGAGTCCCAGTAGCGACCCTTACAGAGTGCTGTCTGGACGGCATCTGAGAAGGCACAGATGTGTCCCAGTGTCACACTTCTGTCGTGACTGGCAGAGACAGATAGAGGCTTGGCTCAGGACGCTGGGGCCAGGGGAGTGGAGGGACCACAGAATCACTGGGCTCTGCTGCCTTCATCAGCCACGTGGTGCCATAGGAAGCCAGCTGGCATCGGGGGGCAGGGGCCAGGAAGGTCGCCGAGACCTCGTGTACCCATGCATGCTGTGCTGGGGCCGTGTTTGATCGTTTGAAGGGCTTGCTGTGTTCTGTGTCTTTCCACTTTCCGACGGGTAAGTCTTTATCAACTGTTACTGCCTTGCTGAAGAGTCAGCAACTCACACATATAACAAAGCTAACAACGAAAAGCACATGCACGTTCTTTTCTTCTCTTTTCCTGCACAAGTACGTCTAACTTTGAAAATTCCAAGTTGATGTGTGCGTGTGTGTGTGTGTGCGTGTGTGTGTGCAGGTGCATGTGTGTGCCTGCACAGATGTAAAACCCTGTGTTTTCAGGCAGAGGACTGTGTAAACCGCACAAGGCCATCTGCCAGTGTTGTTGACCAGGCCCCTAGTATCTGCTGCCCCATGGCCAGGGGCGCCTGGCTTCTCCCTCCTCCTTCCTGATGACCAGGCATAAATTTGTGCCCCAAAACTGGAAGGCTAGATCTGCTCAGGGTAGCTGGTTCAAAGAGGGGGCCTCTTGGTCACTTAAGATTCACCCAAAATGATCATGCTTTCAGGCAGGATACCTACCATGGCACCTTGGCTGACCTGAATGTGCCTTGAGATATACACCTTTCCTTTAATGAGAATACTCCCATAATCAAAATCATACTGCATAAGATACAAAATAAAATATCCATATTCTTGCTCACTTACTAATTTAGTCATTTATAAATTCACCCAGCACACATTTATCAAGTGCATGTGATACGTACCAGGTACAGGGCTGGGTGGTGGGATACAGTGGAAAATAAAACTGTCAAGGTTTCTCTCTTCTGGGAAATGGTCATCAGATGTGAATATTGGGTGCAGGAAACCGGGTGCAGTGGCTGAGGGAGGGACAAAGCGCCCCCACCTGGAGAGGCAGGGTGATTCCCTGAGCTGAGCCCTGGGGTGAGTGGGACTTTGCCAGGTGCAGGGCATGGAGACCAGGTCCAGCAAGCCCCGCCTGCGGGTTCTGGTGGCTGGTGGGGGTGCATTTGAGGGAGGTGGGCTGTAGTACAGTTCCCCTGAAAGGAGGCCATTGAGATCATGCAGGTGGGCGATGAGGGGTAAAGATGGAGCCGAGAAAGAAAGTTGTGAGATGAGACTGGGAGAGCTTGAACGTGGACAGGGAGGGCAGAGAGAGACTGGGAATGACAGCCATGTTTCAGGTTTGGGCAACAAGCTGGTCAGTGGGGAAAGGAAGATCCAGGAAGAGGGCAGGCCTGTGGGTGTGCGGGAGGAAGGGGGTCTGGACTCAGGAATGCAGAATCACGGTCCCTCAGTGCGGATGGCTCTTCTGGTAACTGGAAATGTTCACGGCTTCCAGTGGCTATCATCACAAAACCGCACTGTAATCCTTGTCCAGAAGTGTGAAGGGTCTGAGTTTTACCCTCCCTGCAAGTTGGCAAGTTATAGGCTGGCAGAAGAGAAGAGACTCCTAGGCCAGAGGCAAAGGACCCTACCCTGTATTACCCACAGTGACATCTTCTTTCTTGTGCTGCTTCCCGCAATCCCAGTTCTTCCAGGGTGCTGTGGGGCAGCCCAGCAGGCACCTGGACCTGCAGAGGGTGGGGACGGGTGGGGACCCCTGAGCTCAGGGAACCCGAGTCTCTAATGGGTGGTAAGCAGGCCTGCCCCTGTTGCCAGAGAAGACACTCTCTTTATTATAAGCAAACTTACCCTTTGCTCTGGAGGGGAAATAGTAACTTTATCTTCCAAAACTATATATACAAATATCCTTGGAAAGACAGTTGGGAACAAAGGGCAATTAGTGCCTCTCCTCACAAGCAATGCAGAAGTGTGAGGGACCCATGGAGGGCTCTCTCCTCTCTCTTCTCCCCAGCCACACATTCCCTCCTTCCTTTGTATTCCAGCTTCCTTTCAGGTAGGGTTCTCGGCCAGAAGATCTGTCAGAACTCTGCCGCTGTTCTCAGAGCTGGCTGGGAAAGGATGCTTGGAGGGGCCGAAGGTGGAAAACCAAAGTGGCCTTCTGCTGCCCTTGGCGGAGCTTGGGGCTCTTCTCCCAGCGATCCACAGCTCTGCCAGCCGTGACTGTGGTCCCCTCTATTCCTGTTCCAAGCCAGGTTCTCCCAAGGCCTTCCCTACAAATGACCATCCTGCACTCAGGGATTTTCAGAGTGAGGTTAATTGATCATCCTTTTACACACAGTGTTGGGCTTACCCTTGGTATCTGGAAAATGTAGAGGATGATTCACAAAAAGTACTTTGGGAATACTGAAAAATATTATAGCAAAACATTCCTGAAACACATATAACATAGCATATAATACAAAAGAGAGGATGAAATCTAATTTCAGTCTTCCTTTCTCTTAGAATGCTTCTGAGACTGGGCCTAGTCATTCAGATGAAGCATTTGAAGTCTGAGCTTCCCCCTGGTGCCCATCAGTTAGTAGCAGTTGGGAGTTAGAGCCCAAACCCAGGGGCAGGAGTTCCCTTGCCAGATGACTCTAGTCCTCAGTGCCATCCATCATCAACCCAGAATCCAGACAGTGTGTTGCAGAGGATGGCCCAGATGGGGTTCCCATTCTAGCTGTCATGTCATTGAGCACCTAGGCCTCTGCTTCCCTCTCTCTCAAATCGGAGATCTGTACCAGCTTTCTAGGGTCCCTTCCAGCTGTGATTCATGAGATGCAACTACGTGAGACCGTGACATTATGCCAACTGATGCCAAGCAGTGATGGCCTGAGGATGGTGTCGACTCGGATAGGTGCTTGCGTTTCTGGTCCCTGGGTCTCCCACAGGCACTCTGGACCCCTGGGGGCATGGAGAGAGGACTTCCCAGGGGCTCCCAAGGGCCATGAGTTTAAGGAAATCCATTTCAGAGCCTCCCTTTCAGGTGCACTGGATCCTGCCATGTGGGTTTTCCTGTCCTATGTTCCTCTTTTAAAATAGGTTTCTCCTTTACAGAAGCAAGACTCACCCCCTTGCCCACCACAGTCTCACTCCACTCAGGGGGGAACAATCTCCCAGGCACCAAACAGGGATGACCCTAAAATCCTATTTTAGGTAAAGCCTCCTTCAGGGAATAATCAGGCACTTAACACCCATCTAAGGACTTGAGGTGTCTCCCTGTCTTATCAATACTGCAGTTAAGCATGAAGCAGGCGTTAAAGTGGGGAAATTTGTCCCTCATTAGGATATTCTGAAACCAGTTATACTGTACAATGTGATCAGTGGAAATGATAGAGATTTTTTTGTCAATTTTTGTTTAGTAGCTTAACGTGTTTTTTCTCCTTACTGATCTTGGGGGAGAATCTGAGTGCAAAGAAAGAAGATGGCTAAGAAATACACAGTGCTGAAATGCCTTTCCCCACCCCATGCATTTAATGTAAGCAATTATGACTGACCAGTCTCAATACTCATTCCCAGGGCATACCATGAGGTGGGCAGAAAGGCATTTTGAACAGTTGAAGCAGCTCGTTCTTTTAATCATACTTAAATATTTTCAGAGATTACCAAGTTTTTACATTTAGTACTGGATCAGATCTGCAGATAAAAATTTTACATGGTTCCTTTTAGATTCGGTGTGCATTATTTAACAAGATAGTTAAAACCCATGTTATTTTAAATCACGTCATGAAATAATTATCCAAGTACAGTCAATACTTGTATTTCATATTACAGTTTTTCCTAGTCTACCTATTAACAAAAAATTAAAATTATACGCTGTCTGCTGAATCAGAAATACATATAACATGCAGATATGTGTGTATATTGTGTATGTATATTGTGTATAACTACATGCCTTTCTCGTTTTTTAAATATGTAGAAAAAGATCTGATGAATAGAGTCCTTTCTGAATTAATGCACATGACTCTTACTTAATTATTCACAGATGCCTAACACCAGAACATGGTTAATACATGCACACATAGGCACTATCAAAAGAGAGCAGGTCATCCTGGCTTCATAAATAACATAATTTCAGCTACATACAGTATTCCCTTATTACAAAATAAGTACAAGGACAGATACATTTATTCTTGTTTTGTAAACATTATGAAATGGTTAGATTAATAGATTTCTAAATCATTTTGATCTCGACTGATTTTCATAACCCATCTTCCAAAGTGGATATCTATTTTTTAGTGACATTCATGATGTTATTTGGGATTCATAGTAGCATGTTTATTTAGATGAACAAAATAAATCTACTTGGATTTTGTTGATTGGTTTGATGATGAGGACTGAGTTTGCTAAATACTTTCATCAGAAGACATTTTCTGGCAAAGGTGTATTGAAAATAATATTTAGATTTCTCAATCCTTTTTGAATATATTAAAGTAAACACAGAGTTTCTAAATTTACAAAATAAAGGTATAATTAATAGTTACTTGTTATATCTTTGTAAAGCCTTTTTGGTATACTTCCCAGAAACTGAAAAAGTGAATTGCTATGCTGGCTGGGGAACAAATTCTTTTGTTTCTTTGTTTCCAAAAATTGTTTCTTTGTTTCCAAAAATGTTCAAAATTAAAAATAGATTTTGATGATAGACCACTATGTGATTCTTTTTGGCATATACCTGCAATGAGTTTTTAAAAATGGGATGATATTGCTAGAAAAAGATTTCTATTATAATCTATTTCTATAAGCAAAGTTCTTTAGTGCTTATATTAATAAAAACTAAAAATAGAGAAAATGCATATTGAATTCTCATTCTAGTAGCCAGTGACATTTATTCATAACATCTCATTAATATGTACATTCCCTTTGCTTAATTAATATGTACATTAATACTTTGCTTCTAATCTAGTAAGAATTCATCAAAAATGGTTAATTTTTGGAAAACAATTTCATTCACAATTGCATCAAAAAGAAAAAAATACCTAGGAATAAAACTAACCAAGGAAGTGAAAGACCTATACGCTGAAAACTACAGGACACTCTTAAAAGAAATTAAAGAGGACACTAATAAATGGAAATTCATCCCATGCTCTTTACTAGGAAGAATTAATATTGTCAAAATGGCCATTCTGCCTAAAGCAATCTACATATTCAATGTAATCCCTATCAAAATACCAACAGCATTCTTCAATGAACTAGAGCAAATAGTTCTAAAATTCATATGGAACCACAAAAGACCCCGAATAGCCAAAGCAATCCTGAGAAGGAAGAATAAAGCAGGGGGAATTATGCTCCCTGACTTTAAGCTCTATTACAAAGCCATGGTACTCAAGACAATTTGGTACTGGCACAAGAACAGACCCATAGACCAGTGGAACAGACTAGAGAGTCCAGATAGAAACCCAAGCATATATGGTCAATTAATATATGATAAAGGAGCCATGGATATACAATGGGGAAATGACAGCCTCTTCAACAGCTGGTATTGGTAAAACTGGACAGCTACATATAAGAGAATGAAACTGGATTATTGTCTAACCCCATACACAAAAGTAAACTCAAAATGGATCAAAGACCTGAATGTTAGTTATGAAACAATAAAACTCTTAGAAAAAAATACAGGCAAAGATCTCTTGGATGTAAACATGAGCAACTTCTTCATGAACATATCTCCCCGGGCAAGGGAAACAAAAGCCAAAATGAACAAGTGGGACTATATCAAACTAAAAAACTTCTGTACAGCAAAGGATACCATCAGTAGAACAAAAAGGCATCCTACAGTATGGGAGAATATATTCATAAATGACAGATCCAATAAAGGGTTGACATCCAAAATATATAAAAAGCTCATCCACCTCAACAAACAAAAAGCAAATAATCCAATAAAAAAATGGGCACAGGATCTGAACAGACACTTCTCCAAAGAAGAAATTCAGATGGCCAACAGGCACCTGAAAAGATGTTTCACATCACTAATCATCAGAGAAATGCAAATTAAAACCACAATGAGATATCACTTTACACCAGTTAGGATGGCCAACATCCAAAAGACAAACAACAACAAATGTTGGTGAGGTTGTGGAGAAAGGGGATCCCTCCTACACTGCTGGTGGAATGTAAATTAATTCAACCATTGTGGAAAGCAGTATGGAGGTTCCTCAAAAAACTCAAAATAGAAATACCATTTGACTCAGGAATTCCACTCTTAGGAATTTACCCTAAGAATGCAGCAGCCCAGTTTGAAAAAGACATATGTACCCCTATGTTTATCGCAGCACTATTTACAATAGCCAAGAAATGGAAGCAACCTAAGTGTTCACCAGTAGATGAATGGATAAAGAAGATGTGGGTACATATACACAATGGAATATTATTCAGCCATAAGAAGAAAACAAATCCTACCATTTGCAACAACATGGATGGAGCTAGAGGGTATTATGCTCAGTGAAATACGCCAGGTGGAGAAAGACAACTATCAAATTATTTCACTCTTCTGTGGAGTATGAGAACAAAGAAAAAACTGAAGGAACAAAACAGCAGCAGAATCACAGAACCCAAGAATGGACTAACAGTTACCAAAGGGAAAGGGACTGGGGGGAATGGGTGGGAAGGGAGGGACAAGGGGGAAATGGGGCATTATGATTAGCACACATAATGTAGGGGGTTGGGGACATGGGAAAGGCAGTATATACAGAGAAGACAAGTAATGGTTCTATAGCATCTTACTATGTTGATGGACAGTGACTGTAATGGGTTATGTGGGGGGGTACTTGGTAATAGGGTGAGTCTAGTAACCATAATGTTGTTCAAGTAATTGTACATTAACGATATCAAAAAAAAAAAAGAAATAGAGGAGACGAGACATGGTGTCTCTCACCAGCGATAAGCATCTTGAGACCACAAGCCAAGCCCCCACCGAGCAGCACCCCCCTCTGCCCTTTGCCCCATTCTTGAAAAGTCATCAGAGACAGAATCCCCAAACTTTCAGTGCGCCTCCTCTCTGAGGACGCCCACACTTTCCTTTATTTCAGTGTGTACTTCAAATAAAGCTTTCTCACTGCTCAAAAAGAAAATGGTTAATTTTTTGTTTTGTTTGTGTTACTAGTTTTTGTTTGTTTAATTTAAAGAAAATTGTCTGTCACTAATCATTTTAATGGTAACTGAATCAGGAAAAATATTAACACTGAGGACCTCAGGTCTCTTAAGAAATTTTTAAAAAAATTAAATATTTTGTATATATTTTTACAAGAGAGATATATACTAGGTGATCAATAAGACATTTTCACACATAAAAACATAGTACATCAGGGACTGAGGGAAGTGGAATGGAGATACTGAGAGAAAAAGGTGTGATACAAATTTCCCACTGGCACAGAAGAGCTTGTTCACATATTTATAAAATGAATGGTGTGGATATCAAATTCCAATAGTGTGTAAATTCTACTTCAGTTATTTAAAAGAGTGCTACTTCACTTCTTGGAAAATAAACTGTCAGTATTTACAGTCCAGAAATTTCATTTTTTTGCAAATACTTAAACCTAGCAAAAAATGTATAGATCAACTTAAAAGTCTGTAAGGAGGTACACAGTTTTCAAAATTTTAAATTGGGGGAACATAGGGAAAACAATTTGAGGACCACCGCTTTGTAGCATCCTCCTAGAGAGCATTTTCTTCACTTGTTATACGGTAAGAGATTTTGCTAGTCTGCTCTTCCAGCTCGACATTGCCATAAATGACAGGGGAAAAGCTGATTTACTTAAAAGTTCATCTGAATTTCCCTGTATCCTCTCTTCCCTCTGCTATTATCCCAGGCTAATATCTGTTGTGCAGGGCTGGCGATTGGACCCTGCCTGCCACTTATTACTGAATCCCCCTGCTTTTCTGCTTCTCACCCAGACTCTTCCTGATGTCAGAACCTCCCCAGCTGCAGGAACTGGACCCCAATCCTTCAAGACAAAATGCTTTCTGGGTGTGCTCTAACACAACTGCTATGTAGACTGTTCTAGAACACACACACACGGGGGCCTTGATTTTACTCCCCATGTAACTGCAAGGCAAGTCATTTCATCTCTCTGAGCCTTAATATTTTCATTTGTGAAGTGAGGATTTACAAAACACCTTTAGCCTATCTTTAAGGGTTTCAGCTGAAATAGGGAAAGAAAGCTCTTTGAAAACTCTAATGCATTATTTTACATGAACTCTCCAAGCTCCTCTGAAATTGCTTGGCATGCTGTGGTAAATTCAGTCGCATTTTCTTTCTGTTACAGATGCATCTTTAAAAATAAACAAAACAAAACAAGAAAGAACACGAATCTGGCAGACACCCCAGCAAGGGTAACATGGTGTGTGTGTGTTTCTGGGAGAGAGGGGAGGGCAGGAGGAGAAAGGAGGCCTGGGAAGATGCCCAACTTTGCGGCTGTAATTTGCTGAAAGCCCTCATCTGGCATGTTCTCTCACTCTCCTGCACTCATGACAAAGAAATACAACCTTTGGCCAATGGCATTTTCGTTCCACTGGTAACTAGGTTAACGTGACCTGTCAGGGCTGGATGAGACAGCAGGGAAGGAATACTATCTGTACTTCTGTGCAGCTCCATATAACAAAGGCAAACTGGGTAGAGTATAAGGGTTTGCCAGCAAAAAGAGAGATTATTTCATTATAAAGGATGTTGCAGGATAATACAAGCAACCTTTTTGATATACATCATAAATGGTTACTTTCTTGCTGCCCTAAAACAGCTCCCAGAGTAGCTGTACATTGCTTTTATAAGTCTGTGCTTGTTAAATGTCCTACCTAATTGACGATAATCCCTAACATCAGGGGTTAGGGTGAAGGTAAATGAATTAATTTTTATGTTTCGTAAAGAGCACTGAGGTCCTGCTCTGCACAGAGCTTTACAAATATTAGTATTTATAAATATTAATTCATTTTTAATATAAAATAAAATGGGTTGCTTTTCAGTATAATGGTGTAGGCCTCATTATTATTTCCATTTTTCCACTGGGGAAATGAAGTCAGGTACATCAAGGGACGGGCCACATCACGATTCACCACAGAGCGGGCAGTACGCCTACCCTGATTTCTCTGGCCTTAGAGTCTTTTGTTTTTTCTGCATTATACTGCCTTTGGTAGGAATGATGTTCAAATTAGCTGATGTAAAAAACTGTTACTTTTCCAGATAGATCTCTTTATTTCTGGATCTTTAAAGTTTTGATGAAAATCCTTCTGTACATGAAAATTCCCAGGGAGCCCTTCTCTCACGGGAGAGTGTGGGGCCCGAAGGGGTGCTGACCCCTTCTCCCAGCATGCCTCTGACAGGGCAGGTGTAGGGCGGGGGCTGGATGGGTGGGGGCTGCAGTGCGCTCCTGGCCATGTGGGTTTCATTCTCTAGGGTGGGAGGGGGAGCATCCCATGGAGACATGGAGTACATCTGATGACATTCTGGAAGTGGTTGTTACATGAATATTAGATACATAATGCTTTCTCCTAATAGGAACCCAGTGCAGGCTGGGACGACTCAGTAGGTAAATGCTTATTTATCCATCCTGTAATAGGTACGTCATTACATGGGCCTGTGTCTGTCCATATTCTTCTAAATACAGAACTTGTTTGAAGATGCATAAAGTCAGGGGGACTCTATCTAGGGCAGAGCAGTGACGGTTCCTTGAGTTAGAATGTAGCAAAGTGAATATGACACATCACCTAACAAATCCACATAGGGAGATGCGCCCCTAGAAGGTTCCTTATCCTATGGAATAGGCAGTGTTTCTGTTTTCTTACAAACTCGCTTACATGGAGCATTACATTAAACCCTACACCCAGCTTGTAGGGTGGAAGGCTCACTGTATACACATAGGATTTCTTACTGTCATTCTCACAGGAAGGGAGAATGGTGCACGTAAGGCAAACAGAAACTTGCCAGTGCAGAGCTCAAGTGGAAACTGAGAGGGGAAAAGCAGGAGTGAAAAATAAATGCTGGATGTTCTTAAAGGATTTAGTAAGTTGTAAAGTGCTATATAAATTTAGATATCCAAATGGTCGTCATGCACAAGGCTCTGTGAGGGATGCTGTCCGTATAGTAGCTTAGGGAAAATAACAGTATGTATTTCATTAAACTGCCTAATAACCATCTTGTAGAGAGCAAGACAGACATAGCCATCTAAGCATCTATTTATAAGAAATAGAAGCATATGAAGGGCTTAAACAGGTAGAGGCTGCGTGTTCTCAGCATTATAGCTAAATTCTTGCATGGAAACTGCTCTTTTGTTTAGTAATTTCAGATCCAGCTATGGCAGTTGATTGTTACAGCCTTTTTTTTTTTTATAAGTTGTGCTTCTTTCAGAGACAGAAGGAAGGTCAATCTCACTTTGTGGAGGAGAAAGAAAGGTGACTGTTGTCATTATAACAAAATGCAGTGGGTCCCCAGGTGTAATCTCAAGGAAAAGGAGACAGGGCCCCCCCATAATGTCACAGCTGAAAGGAAGCCGTTGCCCACGGACTCCTCTAAAGAACAATGACTCATTATGCCCGGGTTTCACAACAGATGCGAGTCCCCCAACAACTGGCTTCCCTCCAAAAACCGGGAAGAAATAAAGAGGGCAGCGCCAAGAGGGGGCTACCAGGGCCTCGCCTGCCGGGGAGCCTTTCTAGTGGGCGTAGAGCGATCAGAAAAGTGCTCTGGAATCACAAAATTAAAGAGCAAGTGTCAGCTGTGGAAGACGCAGAACTGCAAGTAAGTGTGAACGCAAACAGGACGGATAGATGAAAGTGGGCAATCACCCAGAGCTATGTTTACAACCCCAAGGCAACTACATCTAT
Source organism: Manis javanica (assembly GCF_040802235.1). NCBI lineage: Eukaryota > Metazoa > Chordata > Mammalia > Pholidota > Manidae > Manis > Manis javanica. The sequence goes on from NC_133168.1 coordinate 74,643,431, forward strand.
AGTTATCCGGGTGCCATTAACTGCGTGGGAGCAGCTACCAAGGGGTACATAAAAGATGCCACCCGAAGTTAGACATCTTCCCTTTCCGAGGGTAAAGCAAGATCTCAAAGAGCATTAAATCTACCCTGAACCAAACTAGTTCGTGCACAAGGGCTAGAAGCATTACCTTTGGTGAAATTAAAAAGCTGGATTTTCATTATTTACTGCACATGTTAACATAATTCTTGCCATTAACTAAAAAGCAGATGATGGGAGCTCTGGCTTTGGTAAACACGTACTGAAACCTACCCCATTATTTTAATTCTCAAGGTCTGCTCCTAAGGCAGGGGTTAGGTCAAGGTCATCTAGCCCAAAGGTAGTTGAGCCAGGATTTGAGCATCAGTACGTGGCCCTAGGCTCCCACTCTCTCCGCTGCACAGGCTCTCAATTCAGGGCCGTCCTGCCCCTTCCCCGCCCTCCTCAGAGGGCACTGGACCATGTTTGGAGACATTCTCGGTTCTCAACTAGGGGCTGATGCTGGCATTTAGTGGGCAGAGGCCAGAGCGGCTGCTGGATGACCTTTCGTGCCCAGAAGGCCCCAGTGGAGAATTTCCTGGTCCCATTTGTCAATAACGCCTGAGGCTGAGGGTGAGAACCACTGGCCGGACCACAGCCACCCCTGCATAGGCCACACCTCAAGACAAAGGGCCCCTCCAAGGGTCTGGGAGGTGCTGGGCATGTGTAAGAAAGTCCTAGCCCCACCTCACAGACAGGGAGGTAGACAAGAGGTGAGGCACTACATTTCATAACATAACCTGTCAGAAACACATTCTGAGATTGCTTGGATCTAAACTGCCCTTTCGAAACCCAGGAGAAATTTCCAGAGCCACCTGAGCTCTTGCTAGCTCCCTAATGTGATTCTGCCCTAAAGTTAGACAGCAGAATGGCCCTGGCCTTTTCGTGGGCTCTTCATTTGTCTTCTGGAATATTAAACTCAGTCACCTCACAGAATACAAATCAGGGGCTAATGCGGTAAGAGGCTGAACCTATGGTGTCTCTAGAAAATCTAAGACTGAAGTGTCAGGTGAAAGACAAAAAGAAAGATGGGGTCTCTTTTGAAAAATCTCCTTTGAAAAGATGCAGAAGATATTCCTAACAAAAACATTCTGAACTCAAAACATCCCAGAGGGGCTTTCAATTTAAACCAGCTCAGCAGCAGCAGGGGTTCTGTGGGGTGTGGGGGTGTCAGCCAAGCAAAGGCAGCAGGGCCTGTGTGCAGGGTAATGCTGATGCTGACGAGCATCCCAGTGACGGGAACACACTTGGAGGAGCCACTCCAAGAGGAGACAGGGGACCAGCCCAGCTCTCCAGAGAGTCACAGGGTTGAGTCATCAGTGATCTGGTTTAAAGGGAAGCTCATGTTTATCAGTTTCAGGCTTTAGTTGGGAGCCCTGTAAATTCACACTTTTACTAATCTCTTTGATTTGTGAGTTTGAGAAAGTCTGGGGTCTAGGAGTTCCAGCTCTCTCCCACAGTTCCACGGGCTGTGTCTGCGGGGTCAGCTTCTTTGTCTGGGGCTGCGCTGCTGCCTAAGGGCTGATTGCCTGGCCCTACGCCCCAACTGCCTTGCCCAGCCTGCTGTTGCTGACTCTCTGAAAGATGCTCACAGGGAGGAACCCATCTCTCAGTGAGGTGGACGAAAGGCGTCTCTGCCTGCGCCGGTCCGCTAAGCAGACAGCCCAACTGGAATCTCAGAAGGGAAGCCATGCCAACGAGTTTCTGGTTTTCCAGGCAGAATCTATGGACACAAACGTCGTCATTTAGTGAGATGATGTGACTACACTAATCAGTTACATTTTCACCCCTACTCTAATAAACATGGATGTGCCAAACTAGCTCTGAATTATTTAAAATTACATCAGTCAGAAGAGAGACCTTCTCAAAATCTGTCAGAAGGATTTTTAATCATCTTTAAATAAACTTCAATTTCTTTAGAAATTGAAGGGGAATTATTTCTACACTTGAAAATTCAGTACCGATTCATTGAAGGGGCTATTAGTGATAATAACAAATAGCCTTTATTCAAACCCTCTCCTCAGCATGATTAAAAAAGTCCTAGGTGGAACCCTTTTGCAAGTTCATACACCCAGTATACCCCAGTGGGTGGGGAAAATATGGGGTCAAAAGCTCCAGGCTGCATGCCCTGCAGGGAGGGACTCCTCCCCACCCAGCAAGGGGCTGTGCAGGGCCACTGCTCATTCACAAGACAGTGACCTTGAACAGGGATGGCGTTCACTGGCTGGGACCAGGCTGGCTGGATTCACAGTGGAATGTGGCATGACATTAGGCTGTTCATTCAGTGTCCCACTTGCACATGCTCACTTGTGCTTTCTGAGGACGCCGCTGATGACGGTAGAGAAATACACTTAAGGGGAGCCCCTCAGGGTGGAAAAGGGAGGCTCGCTCCCCTTTCATTCCAGAGATATCATAAGTAAATGTAGCATCTGTATATGAGGCGCTCTCCCCTTTAATTCTAGAGATACCATAACTAAACTTAGCATCTGTATACTTCTCTGGTATCGACACAACATAAACCATGTCTCATCTGAGCCTGATGGCCACCCTGCTCGTTGGTCATCAATATGTCCCCTTGAGAGATGAGGAGAGTGAGGCTCGGAGTTTAACTGAGCTGCTCGAGGTACAATGAGTGAGGGTTAGATCGGGGAGCTGAGGTCCCCTGACACTGTGGCCTTGTACTGGGCTGATATGCCTCACTGCATGCAAGGTGGTGGGACCTGGTTGGACCCTGGAAAAATGAAAGCTGCAGACTCTTTAACGGTAGCAAGAAATATGACAGCATGAGGGACCCTCTGAAGAGTAACCATTAAGTGCCCCCTTTAAGATGATGCTTATTACTTGAGTAGACTTCATGATATTCTAATGAAGGAAACTTCCAGTAGGTTTCTAAGTCATGCTATATAGATTATTAATCATAAGTAGTCCAGAGAGTGCTGGGTAAATACTGCTATTTACACAACCAGTGTTTAAAAATGATCATACCCTCCTGTATCCCCCCAAATCTTCCTAATCTGTAGGTAAAGTTCACTGAGTATTACCTTTGTTCAAAATCGATGTGCCCCAGCCCCTAACATTACCCTGCCGAAGCAGGTGTCCTGGGAGGCAGAGTCCAGGGGGATGGGCAGAGTGGCACCACCTGGGCATTTGGCTGTTAGGGACGCCCCTCCTTGTGGTCTGCAGCTTTGGTGACAGATGCACTGCTTGACTGGGGTCATCAAGGGTCCCGTGACTTTCCATGATGAGGTGGAGATGCTGGTGTGAGTGGTCTGTTAACATTTGATGCATGTGGAATTCAGTTCAATGTGTATTAATGAGCTACAAGGTACCATGCTGGGCTTTAGACAGACCCAGATGATGCCTGTGGGTGGGGGCCATGAGTCCCAGGGCTCACACGGGTTGGGGTAGACCAGACAGGCCCCAGGAGGTGGGAGCCCCAGCCCCAGACACCTTTCCTCATGGGGCTTCTTCAGGAAACTCCTGTGCCGGGAAGAGGCTCTCAAGTGCCTGCCAACCTGTCCTCACCATTAAAGAGATGGTTAAGGTTCTCCCCTACAAGACACCTTCTCAGACTAACAAGAGCATGATCTATACCATGTTTAGCCAAAGCACCAAGCCACCTTCCTCCAGGAATGCGCACGTCTGTGCATAAACCTTTGAGTCTCTTAGGTGGAGGGCTTGCTGGCAATATTTCCATTTCTACCCTCCGTTTTTCCACTTGGATGGTAAACGAGTGGCTCACCGTGGGCTTGCCATGCTCTGAAAAGTCCCTGCGGCACCCTGGTTAGTGGGACACATACAGCAGGCCTTCAATCAACAGATATTAATTGATGTCCTGAGGTTGTGCTCTGAAAAGCCGAATTCCCCCTGAGAGGCCGATTCTCTGTGCTCAGCCTGTCTGCGGGTAGCGAGGGCTTCTGAGCAAAAGTGAGCTCTGGGTAAGAGCTGCTGTGCGGTGGGGGGGACATTTGTTCCAGTGATGGATGAAATGACACTCCTGACATGCTGTATGGGCAGAATCTTCTCATGTAATTTATTTTGCATTTCAATTACTTCGGAAAAAGCCTTCCTGAAGTTTTGGCCAGAGATATGTGTAAGTTATCAGTGTAATGGATTGATTCCTGCTTTGCTAAGTAATATTTATAAAAATATTTATGAAGAAAGCCTCTAAAACAAAACCTTCTAGCCTGCATTTTCATTTATTCTTAGCACGGTCTTTTTTAATTTGAGTCTTTGGTGCACTATGTGTTTTTTATTTCCAGTAGCCCCAGCCTACATTTTCTTCTGGATTTCAGGAGCGCCTCCAGCAGCCGCCTGATGTCAGGGCTGATGCTTCATTCACCAAACACCCAGAATCCTTGAAGTTGCATGTGCTGAGCTTCACTGGAAGCCCAGGGGCCGGCGTGTGCCCCCCCTTCACCACTACGGGGAGAGGGAGGCTGAAGCCAGACTTAGTGGTAACCGTTTGGAGGCTGCCTGACCTGGGAGAGGAGGACAGTGACACATAAACCGCGACCACCTTTTGGTGCTCAGAACAGACATGGGAGGGAAGCGGAGGGGCTTGGCCACCTACCACGGCCAGGTCAGGCAGGGTAGACACAGGCAGTGTGAACAGAGGACTGAGATCTCAGGGCCACCCCCCCCCCCTGCTCCCACAAATGGACTCCACTGACTGGGAATAAAGGCAGACAGTGGTCTCAAGTTGAAAGTGCCTGGACCACTTCCTGGACTTCAAAGCATCTCAGAGTCCAGTGGCTGCAATCCCAGTGGCTGGCAGTGGAATTCAGGGCCGCCTGTGGTGCCCGGCCTATCCCTCAGCTGCATCTGATGGGCGCAGCATCCTGAGGCCGGCCGAGCAGGAGGGAACAGCAGGCCTGGAGCCGAGGCCTGGGAGTCTCCCCCTGGCGGTGGAGCCGTGTCCCGCCGCCACTCAGTGAGAAGGTAGCTGAGGCTGACGTCCGGCCTCCAGCCTTGGGCAGGGATGGGAGCCCAGTGTTCTGGAAGGTCTCTTGGGGGAGACGGGGCAGGAGGGAGCTCCCATCACAGACAGCCAGAGTACAAGCAAGGAGTGGGCAGGGGCAGCTGCTCACATACACAAAGGGAGGCTGTGGGAATGGACGCGTCCCACCTCGCTCTGCTACCACTCAAGACGGTGGATCATTGTGATGGGGCTGGAGGCTGCCTGGGGCCGGGCACAGAGCATCCCGATGTGGGCCTTTGGGGAGGTTTTGGCGTCCAGGTGTGACTTGGAGGTTCTGGGAGGTGCTGGCTCAGCCAGTGGCCCAGAGAGACTTAGCTTGGGTCTCTGACCAGCAATGGGAAGGAAGGTCCTAGGAGAACCCAGATTTTGGGCCCTGGTGCCTGGCGGCTGAGCCAGCTTTGACTTCCTTTCCAAGCATACAAGGAATAGCATGCTCTGCAGCCTGAGGGTTATGGAAGGAGTTCATACCTGTTCCTAAGCAACCTATTTTTAACCTTGTTAACCTGAACTATACTTTAAAATTTAAACTAAATGGAGCCTCTTTTCTCTCTGTGATTTATGAGGCCTCCCTTTTCTATCAAATTAAAGCTCTCCGCAGATGAAACAATTTATCCTTATCTCATTTATACCCACCTTCCTACACAGGAAACAGAGCCAAGAGAGAGGGGATGCCCGTGGGAGGCCACAACCGCACAGCAGACAGCTCCTACTTTTCTTTAAATCCCCGTTTAATTCCATCTATCAATTCATTCTCTTGCCATACACACACAAAATGACAATAACAAAAGCCTACCAAATACTCCTAAGTGTGCATAGAAACCCCGCTGTAGCCAAATCTCTCCTGCCCAGGTGCAAAGATGGGCTTTTTTTTCTTAAGGCTAAATAGGATTTCTTTTCTTGCAGTGTAGGGCAGGTGACTTCTTAACGATCTTTCAGGAAAAAACCCGATAGAAGGAAAATATCCTTTTTAAATCCCATTTTCCTTCTCACCCCACACTGAGCTGTTACTATGGCAACATCCTACCCCCTCCCAGAACAGCTCAGTGTCGCTGTGAAGGTAACCAGGCCCTGCTTTTTCACTCAGAGAAGGGACTGCTGTTCATGGACCAGTTTTCCCTGAGTGTTTAAATTCTTCAGTTTTCTGTGACATGCTTAATCTAGGGTTTCCTGTGGCTAAAACGTGAAATTCACATCTAAACTCCTGACAGTATAATCCCCCACACCTTTCAGAACTGAACTCAGTAGAAAGAAATTTACATTCTGTTTCCTATATGGATAACTTCTCTTTTAAGCATCGGCATAAGTTTAGAAAAGACTCCTGCAAGGAAAACAATTTTGGAAAAAATCTTTCCGACTATTCCCCACCTCTTTTATCCTTCTTTTACATGTCTTTATTCAATTGGTCCCTGAACAACGCAAGGGTTAGAGGTCCTGAACCCCTGCACAGTCAAAAATCCACATATAACTTTTGGCTTTCCAAAAGTTAACTAATAGCCTGCTGTTGACCGGAAGCCTTACTGATAAAGTAAACAGTCAATTAACACATATTTTGTTTGTTATATGTATTATATACTTTATTCTTACAAAAGTAAGCTAAAAAAAGGCTTTTTCATACATTTCACAATTCTCCCAGATTTTTCCAATACATTGAAAAAAATCCATGTTTAAGGGATCATAGTTCAAACTCATGTTGTTCAAGGGTCAACTATATATATATATAGTGTGTGTATATATATATATATATATTTTTTCTTTTTTTTCTTTCTAATACAGAGACTAAGGTCATAGGTATTCATGACCCCCCTCTCAGGTCTAACAAATGCTGACTTTGGTGGGTGGACATTTACATTTCAAATTTGTAAGAAGTAAAAGGTTACAGAAGTAGCATCTATTCTGAAGTGTGTGTAGATCTTTTCCATCCAACTAGTTGCACTTTTGGTACATATTTATGTGCAAGACTTTCTTTCGTTGGCTTCCTCTGAACTGGGGGCAGGGTGGGTGCCAGACATCTGGGGCTGCAAAAGCATCCCCTGGACATCTGGGGAGCTAAGGGACTCAGGACCTTAGCTGTCCCTGTACCCTTACATTTATTTGTTGGGCAAACCTTATATGCTGGAGTTCAAGTTAGCCCTCCCAAATGGGTGGGTGTATTATTTTAAAATAAAAGCATTCAAAGCAGAGAGTGATTTTTTGGGTTCCCTGCAACCTCGGAAATCCAGTGTTTTCTCCCCAAGGTCACACTACAAAGATGGTGGGTTTGAGATCTTGTCTGTTCAAAATAAAGTGGTAAAGGGTCAATACAGAGGAGCTGGTCACCACCCTGGGGTGGATGGCTAGCTTCTGGACATTATGAATGAGGCAATCAGGGCTCAGGTAAGAGCACTAGCTTGGATAAATGGTTGGTGGTTATTGATCTGGACCAACCTGACAGAAAATAAGTGCTGTGTATTATTGCCACAATCACGTGACTTATACTTGCAATTTAGCATTTGTATGCTCAGTCAATTCTGTCAATATCAAGAAGTAACATCCTAGTTTCAAAATCTGACGTTTGGATTTTGTCCCATGACTTAGTATGCCCTCAAAGCAAAATAACTGTCAACGCAGGTCATTTGCCTTCGATGACAACTTGAAACACAAGAAATCAGGGTGAAAACCAACCAATCAAACATGAAAAACAAATTAGGTTTCAGGATTTACAAAAATAGATGACTTTTCTTCATCTATTCTTACATACTGTGTCCTGGCTCACCATGTGCCCATGGCGAGGGTTTTTATTGGAAGGAGGCAATTCAGAAAACACTCTGGGCCACAGCATGTGAAATGTCTGCTTGACAGGGAATCTCTCTTTTTTTTCATATTCACATTCCATAGAAAACTAAGTCAAAGCAAAAATAAAATGAGCTGACGACTAAGCACACGTAGTGAAGAGTACAGCTGCGGAAACCTGCTCGGGGAGTTGCTAAAAACTGGCGTTTAGACCTCAAAGAAGAAGTCAGAACCTACAGGAGGGGTTCGTCCTCCCAGAGGTGGCAGGCGAGGCCTTGGGGGAAGCAGAGGCAGGGGGCACTGGTGGTACTTCCAAAACCAGCAGTACTTTATAGTTTGTAAGGACATTCATGCCCCTTCCTCCCGCCTACCCGGACAGGTGCAGGGAATCAGTGAGCAGGAAGTGATCCTTGGGGAATGGAACGTCCTTGCCCAGTCCTGGTACCTCCTTTCAGACGCACTGCCCGCTCCCACAGCCGCAGCCAGGACTGCTGGTCGGTGCAGAGCCGAGGGGAGTTCTCCTGACTGCTTCCGTCCCTCAGCCTCCCAGCAGCTGCCTTCCAGATTTGCTTCTCAAGAGGTAAGGAGAGGCTTTCAGAGAGCATCTCCTGTCAATTCTCTTTATCTGGGTGCAGAGCATGGAATATTAAGTTCCACAGGTGACCTGAGAAGCACAGACAGCGCATAAGGAAACTTCCTTGGACCCTTTACTACTCTTTGAGGCAAGAGAGCTTCAGGATGCCACCTGTTCATGGTCCCTCTGAGGGACCTGCTGCCCAGCCTCTGCTCTTAGGGGGCATACCTGGTCCCCAGGCTGTGGGACCACCCATCCTTAGATGGCCAGTGACTTATGATGCGGCATGACATAGAAGACATTCTGACCAACCCCTGTCTCAAAAATATGAGCAAGACAATTCCAAGAGAATGGGTAGCTGACGGTGGTCGTGTACAACACAATACAGGTTGGAGGGGCTGTGATGGGCCACGTGCAGGCCGAGGTGGGCAGGAAGCAGCAGACACAGGGACCCTAGGTGGCCCATGAGCATGATTTAGAGAATGAGGGGACCACTTTGGTCCTCACAAATCTCTTGGCAAGTCCACATGGAGCCTTCAAAATAATTCTCTTCATTGTGTAGAAAATCTCAAATATTCTGAACTGCATTTATAAATTCCACATATTCTTGAGTATTTCCAGTGTTGGATTAAAAATTTAATTTTTTTTCTGAGGACTTAAATAACTTAGGAATAAATCAAAATTTTAAATATGGTGAGCCACAAAAGTTCTCTTAAAAGTCTCACTACTATTTTACTAAAAGTTCAACTTACATGGACTATGAAGTTCCGTAAGTGGCCTAATTAGCACAGCCAGAGCATAGAGGAAACTTCCATGTACCCTTTACTACTCTTCGAGGCAAGAGAGCCTCAGGATGCCACCTGTTCATGGCCCTAATTGACTAATTAAGTCAGCAATGACTTAATTAGGTGTTTCAATGTAAGGTCTGTTTCCTTCATTAAACACATTCTTCTAAATGTTTGTAAAATTCCGAGTATATGTAAGTTCCTTAAAATAATGTACCAGTTCTATGGTTTTGATTCTCTCAAACATTTCTCTACTTAATTCCAAATCTTTACAAAGGTAAAAGGTGATTAGCTACTAAGGAAACCATTGCATCATCTCACATAATAATTTTTAGGTTTCGCTTCTATATGATTTTGGTGATTGTCTTCTCAGCTTGCTTCAAGTTGTGATATAAACAGAAATTTTACCTGTGGCACTGACTAGATTCTTCATGGTGACCCATGTAGGTCCCGTTGAGCTCTTTATATGGTTGCCATGGTGATAGCTCCATAATTCCATAACTCAAAGAAGATGGGCATGCAGCCCTTGACCTTAGATCCGAGGCAAAGATATAATGTCGCCACCCAGTTGGCAAAATCCCTTGACTGAATTTGATACTATTGTGATCTTAAGATGTAAATGTATTTTGATCTCCAGATCTTTAGACTCAATAAAATCCTGTATTCTGTCAGATTTTATACGGGACCCCACACATTTTTCAGATATTAAAATGTATCTAATTAAATTTTGCACATCTCTCAAGGCTTTGGTTGATAATTCAGTCACAAATTCTAAAGTCATTCCATTCAAATAATTCATTTAATGAGTGTTTAAAAAAAAAGACCCGTCAATTCCTTATGGTCAGTGAGGGCTTGAACTTTGAATCAGGGAGTAGTACTGAGTACTGCTAAGAGTTAGCGCTCTGGAGTAAGACTGGGCTTAAAATCTTGCCTCCATTTATTTCTTACTCTTACCCACTATGGAAGAGAAATTCTTATAAACTCTGTGTGTGTGTGTGTGTGTGTGTGTGTGTGTGTGTGTGTGTGTGTAAGAGACACTACCCAGTTATTTAAGCAAACATTACCCTAGGTGTTGCTGTGCAGGAATTTGTGGATGGGGGTATGATCTACAGTCAGTTGACTCTAACTGATGGAGATTGCCTCAGTGCTATGAATGAGGTTCCCTGGGAAGAAGAAATTCTGCCTTCAGACCCTAACATCAGGTCCTGCCCAGCTGCCAGCCTGCTGGCCTGCCCTAGAATTTGGACTTTTCAGCCCCCATAATCATTTAAACCAATTCCTTGAAATAAAGTGCCAGGAACAACCATACTGGATAGTGGCTGAATGCATGGATGGTGGATAGATGGATCAATGAAGGATAAATGAGTGCCCTGTGATCTGAGGGCTGAAGATGTGGCACTCAAAGCTCCAAAAAGGGCAGATGGCACAATTGAGAAATAATAAATCTATTCGCAGGTACAAATGTATTTCTAGAGGGAGGATGGGTTCTGAAAATACAGAGATTAGAAATCCCCAGCTCCATATGTGCTTTACCATACATACTGTTTAAACTTGCACGATCAGGAGACTAACACTTTGTTGTAGACAACCACATACAAAAAATTTTATTAAAAAGGCCACCCTCTTTTGTCCTGCCTTTGTAGCTATTTGGAAAGGGGATGATAATAATTAGCAGGCCTGTGTGATTCGGAATCTCAGAGGTTATGGGGTATTATGCGACACAAACTGAGCTCTGCTGCAGAAAATGACTACCTTCTGAATTACCTGGGATGCTGAAAACAGAAGACTACTGCCTGTTATAAGAATACTTAGAAAAACAAAGAGAGAAATATGGCGTTTTGTATATTCAAATTCCCTTTGTTAAAAAAGGCAGCCCCCTTTCTGGAAATCTTTGGGGACAGAAGGTAAATAAATTTGAGTGCAGGTGCTTATCTGTCTCAAGCAGGTCGGGTGTCTCTTACGCCACTTACAGATCTTAAAAACGTGTTGTCATTCTTTAATCATGGTCATTATTGGAGAATATGATTGAAATTTTAATTATTAAGCAGAAAGAATTCTAAAGCACTTGCGTCGGGCGTCTGGTACGCCTGGAGTGATAGGCCATCAGCACAGCTGATGCGAACCTGGAAGCGAGTTATCACAGCGCTGTGACCCCCGCGGTGGTGGAGGCAGCAGTCTGTCTACCTCCCACTGGCTGCCTGTCTCCTAAAATGTCTGCCCGCTGTTTACTGCAGAGACAGTGTTTAGACCAAATGCTCACTAATGTGAAAACATCACTTATTTCCTTCCTATATTTAAATGAAGTACGATCACCCCTAATTTAATAGCAAAGGAGCATTTCTAAGGTACAAAGACATTTCAGCCATTAAGCACAAAGGTTATGCTTAAAACATATGCATGTTTCCTTCTCCTTCAGAGCAACGGGGACTGAAGTTACTAGCTTTGTGCTCTGCTGAGTCAGGGCTATCTGCACGCGGTCGTCTAGGTGGGCAAGCTTGTCGACGGAGAAAGACTTAGGCAGAAATTCTCAGACTGGTTACTCTGACTCACTGGGTCCTTTGTCTAAACCTTCAATCACCAGAAGCCATTTTGGTATCTTCTTAAAGCTACAGTGACCATCGTTACTTAGATAGCCTCCAATCCCTTCATCTTAATGGAGGAAGGATAGAAATGAAAACAAGACCCAAAAACACCACCACCAGGAGTGATTTCAAGGCAAGGCTGAGTTTTTTAGAGCCCGCAAGTGTCTCCTTTGTTTAGATGGGGTCACCTGCAGGGCAGCGCCGTAGACGCCAGGAGGCCAGGGGCCAAGGGCCATGCCTGCAGACATGGTGCATCTGCTCCTGCACTGGGTGACCACCACCTTGTGGGTAAGATTTATATCCCAGCTTCATTACACTGGAAACCCAACCAAACCGGGCAGTGCATGTGTTGAAGGAGTCTCTTCCTGCCAGTGTGCAGCCTGTAGGAGATGCAATATTCTTTCTCTGAATCGTGAGAATATTCACAGAAATGTACTTGAGGTGACTATTAATTCCAGAAGAGATTATCAATCACATGATCCACTAGGTTTGAGTTTGTTTGTGAGAAAGTCCAAGCTATGCACATGCTAGAATGAATCAGGGTCTGCCTACAAATGTAGACAACCTTTTTATTAGTGGTGTGCAGCAAAGTTGTGAGAAGGGGATGTATTTTCTGGAATCCCTTGATCTGTTTACAGGAGAGCCTGGAACCTCTGGCCTGCAGGGCACTAGCACCTTCCTGATCCCCCAGCTTCTCAGAAATCCACCTCTGCTTATCTGCCTTAGAACTCACTCACTAATGAGATTTTCTCCTGATTTTCTCACCTCTGTTTAGAACTTCAACTTACAGTTACATGTCTTTAGGGTCTTAGGAAGCTGGCTAATGTGGTAACTTTCACTACCATTATAATGGTTAAATTTCATTTTATCTTTGCCTCCTTCTCTTTTGCAACTTAACAAAAGGCTCTCAGTGACTTGCCCTCTTGTGGGAGATTACAGGCCCAGAACTGGGTCAGCAGAGATCAGTACATTGAGAACCGGCTCCTTGGTACCACTTACTCCATGAAGAGAGGATGATGGCTGCTGACCGTGAGGGACACCCTCATCCACCAAATCATGTATCCCTCTTTCCTTCAATTGCTCCACCATCCATCTGATCATTCATCTGTGATTGTGTGCCCATAGGGTGCAGCAGGCACAGTGCAGGAACAGTAGAGACAAATATGAATGGCAATTGATCTGGCCTCCAAGAAGTTTTCTGCTTAGAGTGGAGTACAGATTTGGAGATAGCACAACCAAAGTTTATATAAAACTGATCTGTGCTATTTTATGCAGTTACAGTGTTTGCAATGAAAGAATTATTTATATCTGGGTGAGGAGGGCTTGATGGGCACTGTGAGTTTATAGAGGAGAGTGACTTTGACCAAAAACTTGAAAAATGACTTGTCCATTGTTTGGGGGTAATGGGCAAAGGAGGTGCAATACTCCTCTTGGTGGTATTAGGTCCAACTGGACATTTGGGGTCACAAGATTGTAACAGGTCACACTTGGTACTGGATTCCTTAGAAGGATATAGGACAGGAAGCATAATATGCCAGCAGGGAGTGTCAGAGAACATGTCTTTGAATTCCAATGACCACTCAGGTTTGGGGAACAAGATCACATTGGTGAATGAAGTTAGCCAACCTAGGCTAGAATCTCCTGGTCTCAAATGTGCTAGTAAGAATTCCATGGATGTAACTTCCAGCTAGAGAAGCTGTAACTGGTACCTCCAGGAGCATGCCTTCTAGGGAAGCTGTGGCTTCTCCCGTTCATTCACAGTTCCAGCTATTAAGATTCAACGTACCAATCAGGAGTCATTTTTTTATCAAGTTTCCAGGAAACAGAACTGAAGGTCAAATTTGTCCTCAGAGAAGGAGAAAGACTTTTGCTAACCTATGGCTCAGAGGAAGGAGCAGTATATGAAGAATTCTGGGAATCTGAGAGAACATAGAGAGTTCCAGAACTGGAAAGCATTCAATGTGTTCAGTACAAGGTGTTGCTGGAAATGAGAGGAATGGTGGAAGAAGAGGAGGTGTGAACAATGAGGCCAGAGGTGAAGGGCTCAGAAAACAAACCTGGCCAAACTCAGGAGCTTAGATATTTAGTCTGTCAGGAATCACTGAATGGGCTGTATTATGACCATGTTTCTGTGTAGTGATATAAAGGATGGAGTAGTGGGGAAACATGCTGAACGGGGAAGAGGACAGGTTATTACAGAGGTTGAAACAAAGCATAGGAGGTCCCTGAGTTAATAGGAAAGAGGAGATAGATGCAAGAAACATTTACTGCTGGAATCAATCAGCAAACGATCAGCTGCTGGAGATAAGAGTCTGGAATATGCCCGTGGAAGATCACAGGTGCTACACACTGCAAAGAGTGAGACGGGAGGAGGTGGGGCAGGTTTGCACGTGGGTGATGGAAGAGGTGAAAAAATGAGTTCAAGTGCTGAGATTGGCATTTGGCATGTTTATGAGAATTCCAAGTGGAAAAAACCCAGTAAGCAATTTTAAGTATCCTCCCAGGGCTTAAGAGAGCGATCTCATTCGAGACATCCCCTATCCCAGGAATCAGAACCGCAGAAATAAATGATGTGGCCCAAAGGACTTGGTTTGAGAAAACTGAAGGACCCAGGATGGTCCCATAAATACACCAACAGTAAAATGGCAGGTAGAAGATGAGCTTGTGATGTAGGCCTTGAAGATACTATTGAAAAGGGGCTGGGAAGGCAGGTGAGAAGGGATTGCAGGGGCTGGTGGAGGAGGAAACAGTCAGAAGCACCAGACATGGCAGAGCTGCAGTGAGATGGGCACTAATCGGTAAGGACCTAAATCTGTATGATTTGTCTTCATCTTTGCCAATATTTAGACTTGCATCTATGGACTGTGTCCTAGGATAATCAAAGTGTAGTCTATCTAGAGAGATCAGATCAAAAGTCAGCCTATGGTCATTTATATTTAACAACTTTACCTACACAACATTCTTGTGATTCTAATCACAATGTTAGAGAAGACCTGAGTTTCCAGTTATCTCTGTTTTATAAGCTGGCACTTTTCTGTCCACAGATGGAGGTATTTTAGGGCCTGATTTGGTATTCTGTTAATATGGTAGCACATGCTCTTCCATTACCTAGAAGCTAATGACTATCTAAATTAGTTATACAGCCCAAAGCAAAGATAAGGTGGTTAGTATGTTTGACCAGTCATTAAAGTGTGTCTTTCTGGGAAAATATCCTCTCAAGTAAAATGACACCGTGATGTTCTATCAGCAGTATATAGCTAACCCTTATTAAAAGGTCTATTTTGAAAGTCTCCCCAGGGTAATCATATAAAAAAAGAATCAAAATGTAATATGTCATTAGCAGAGGCTGACTTGCTGAAAAAAATAAGCTGAATTAGTTGAGAATTGCTGCTAAAACATTCTGTAGCTGGCAAAAATTACTCGGATTCTCTAGAGAATGGTAACAATAAAAAATATAGAGAGTATGTTTTGCATCCCAAAGTTGTCATTCTTGAAATAATCAATGATTTTTGTTTAAAACTGGCTTAATATCTCTTGTACACAAGGACCATAGCCTGAGGCCAATTACATGTTCTATTTCCTCAAAGCCTTTGATCAATCTGTTTGTTTTTAGAGAGAGGACTTAGTATAAACAAGGGAATACAAAGATCTTAGTCCTGTGTGGAATAGATGACAATCAGCTAGAAGTGCCAGGAAAGGCACAGAGTATATTACTTATATAAATACTACATGAAGAAAACTGTGCCTAATGAGAATTCTGGGTAGAGCACTAGGTCTGCCATGCCCAGAATACCTGACGCCTCCAGCTTCAGCACAGCCTCTGGGAGGTGACTGCCAACTCAGTGCCACCCTCAGTGGGTATCTCTTCTGATGTCTCCTCCCCCCATCACCAAGGATGACAATACCTTTTCAGTTTTCAGAATTATTACTCTTTGCTTCTCCTTGGCCTATTCTTCTGACCACATCTCTCCCTAACCTGCTGTAGGTAGAATTGTGTTTCCTGGAGATCAACTGAGTCCAAGCAGATATGAGAGACCCTAAATTGGCCATTTAAATCCTGCCTATTTTTGATCTTGGAAAGACTGCATTTTGGATCTGGTAACACTTTCTGAAGATACCAACTACCATGGTCTGAAGGACCCCTGGATCAACCTGCATCATGTCTACTAAATGCTTTTAATGACCATTTTGGTATTCAGATAGAGAATATTCTAATGTTTCAGTCCCCACAGACTGAGATATTATAGTTTAAGGTCAAATGTTTGTGATCGCTTAGCTTTTCAAGTCGTTGTCTCAAGCATTGTGGAGCATGTAAAAAGTGGCCGCAACAGACACAACACTATTACCTTACTCATTCACGGAGTAAAGACCTGCTTGAATGGGGTTTGTGTCAGGCCACGGTACTTCAGAGCTCCATGGACTGTGCTGTGGGATTTTTTAGCCTATTGTTGCAGCTCATCTTGAGGGGTGAAATGTTTTATGGTTTGCTTCTCTTAGTAATAATGACTTCTTAGTATTAGGATTTTCTCTTTTTTTTATCATCTCACATCTAGTCTACATTTTCATTGTTTCTGATCTGAGTCTGCTGGAGATCAATTATCAGCTTTTGTCAGTCTGAACAAATGTGATTTTTGGCCCTTATTTTGAGGAATGTTTTTTGCTTGATAGAGAATTTCAGTACAGCAGTTTTTTTCTTTCAATACTATAAAGATATTATGCCATTGTTTCCTGGCCTGCATTTTTTTTTATGACATCAGCCCTCATTCTCATCTTTGCTCCCTTGTATGTATCTCCTTTCCTCTGATAGCTCTTAAAATTATCTATTTTGGGTTTTCAGCATTTTGTCTATGATTTGTTTATGCATGGTTTTCTGTGTATTGCTCTTGCTTGGAATTTGTGGTGCTTTTTGGATCTGTGATTTGCTGTTTTTCCTCAATTTTTGGAAAAATTTCTACCATTATGTGTTCAAGTCTTTCTTTACCCCATTATCTCTCTAGTTTCCTGCTTGGATCCCAGTTACATGTAGGTTGGCCTGTTTGATGTTATCCTGCAGATCTTGGGTACTTTGTTGAATTTTCAGCACTTTTTTCCACTTTGTGTTTCTGTTTGAACAGTTTATGTTGACCTCTATTCAAGATCACTGACACTTTCGCTGCTGGTCAGCCTTCTGTTAACCTACTGAAAGACTTAGTCAATCCTGAAAACATATTTTTAGCATTTCCAATTGGTTCTTTTTCATCTCCCTACTGAAATTTCCTATTTAAATAAAATTTTCATCACTTAAAATATATGGCTTAGCATATTTATCAGATTTATTTTTAAATCTGTGGCTAATAATCCTCATTTCCACAGTTGGTTCTACTTCTATTGACTATTTTCTCTCTTGACCACATTTTCTTGCTTCTTTGCATTTTGTATAATTTTAAAAAATTTATGCCAGACATTGTGTGTAAAAGAACTAAGTTAAATACATTTACTCCCTGAAGACGGCATGCCTATTTTCCTTTCATACGTTTGGTGTAGGTAGGTGAGTCAATCTGATCTGTACCTGAGATGGATCTGGGCTTTGTTGCAACTTTAGATTCAGTTCACCACTGGTTCCAAATATTTTGAGGGCAGGATCAGGTTTCTACCTTCAGCAGGGCTTTGGATCTGATTATGGCCAGAGTCAGAGATCTCTTTATTCTTGACAGCCTAGGCTCCAACTTTTCTAACCATAGGAGATCTCTTGCTGCTTTAAGCTTGGATGCCAGATTTTTGGTCAAAATGTAGAAATTCTCTTTGCTCACATGTGCTGTTCCGGGTTTTCTGTGCCACAGATCTATGTCCCTGCTGCTACCTGAAGGGCCACTGTAGTGTACTCAGTAACGGTCAGGACCACACACAGGCATTTTTCTCAGCCACCCCTGCTCTGCCCCTGACCTTTGGAAGCCATTGCCTAGCACTTTGTGAAGGCAATGGTGGTCCTGGTACGGATGTCTCTGTTTTTCTGCTAGGTCCCCAGTCTTTGGCGAACCCACTTCTGATGGGTTCAGAATCATTCTTTGGCTAGGGCATTTTCAGATTCTACTTTGTTACTTCAGACCACAGATGTCTACTAAATGACCTTTAGAAGTTCAGCTAGTTTCTCTTTCTGATGCAGATGTGTCCTTCCCCATTGTCCTGCCAGGTTTGAAAGTAAGTACGGGTCTTTCCTAAGAATAGCTTGCTATTTCTAGTAATTTTAAATTCATTTAGCTTCCTTTTCAATCTCAGATCTCTGATGGGTTAAAAAAATCCCTGCAAATATGTATCCTGTTTGACTTGTTATCATGGGAATCTAGAAAATATTTTAAAGTTTTTCCCTTTTAGATTACTAGTTCCTATTTTTGTACTCATCCACTCTGATCTGTTAAGGTAGAAGCTTTAACATTTCAACTTATTCAACTAACCCAGAGGCTGTGTATATTAGGACTTGAAAGTACAGTGTGCATATTGAAAGGTAAACCAGTACATCTCTGAGCTGTTCTATCCCTTCTACTGAGAAACACTCAAAGTAAGGTGAGGGACTAAACCTTAAAGATATGTGCAGCCATACATATTACTACAGCAGATATCTACACATAGACACATAATACAAAGACACTCAATGACAGGCTGTCTTAAAAGTGATTGACAGATTTATTTTAAAGCCATCAAGTACAGAATGAGACAGAAAGGAATCTCAGGGTCCTCTCAGCAAAAAATGTGTTTCTCAGTCTTATGTACAAGCTGCTTCCTTTCTAGAACACTCAAATAAAGTTAGATAATGCTGGATTCTTATTATTCTGTTTCTGGTGGTGGGGGTAAAGCATTCTTTTTAGGGTAAAGGGATGGCGTCTAGTCAAGAGACATACATCTGGAGCTCCTGTCTAGATTAGAGACCCTGTATACAAGCTGACCTTCTCTCTGCAATGTGTTCTACATCCCAGAAGCTATACTTGTTTGCCACTGATTACATTTTT
The DNA here is from genome assembly GCF_040802235.1 of Manis javanica. Taxonomy (NCBI): domain Eukaryota; kingdom Metazoa; phylum Chordata; class Mammalia; order Pholidota; family Manidae; genus Manis; species Manis javanica. The sequence continues at coordinate 74,662,159 of NC_133168.1, forward strand.
TTCCTCGATGTTGCCTCTGGATTGAGAAGCCTCTCTTATTACTGTTCATCAATGTCCTACTGATGAGGGAACCATTTGTGCTGATGAATGGCTGTCTTTTTAGATGTACTGGGGAAGCAGCACTTTGAGAGAGACGTCTTCCATCTATGCCCTCTAGTCTTACCTAGAATTCATCTATTCATTCATCAATAAATGTCACTAAGGGTGAGCTACATGCTTGGCACTGTGCTAGGCATTTTATATAAATAGGTACATTCCAGCCCATAGGGAGTATATAAATTATTGACTTCACTTGAGTTCAGTTTAATGTACACTTACCAAGTTCTCGCATGTGCTGGCATGTGGCATAATGATTACTCGGACAGGATTCTCTCCATGAGCTTACAGTGCAGTGGGAAGACATACAAGTAATTTCAGTATGATGTTTTAAAATGCAGATTGCTATGGGAATGCAGACTGGAAGCTGCTAGGCCCACCTCGGGGAATATAGGTAAGGCTTTCTGGAGATGGTGCTCCTGAGAGGAGTTCAAGGGATGTGTAAAGCATGACCAGTAGCTTCAAATAATGTGTAAAGAGTGGCCAGGAGTGCTAATGCCAACCTGATATGCTGGTGCCTCTCCTTCCTCATTAACAGAACTTCAGTGATGTGCCCAGCAAAGGACTACACTTCCCAGCCTTACTTGTACTAGGCTGGCCAGGGAGCTGTGAATGGAGGGCTTGGTGGGGCTTCCAGGAAGCTACATGCTTAGAGATGGTTTTAGAAAGGAAAAGCCTGGGTGCCTGGTGAGCATGGAGGTCCTCTACTGTCCCTGAATTTCATGCTTCCTGTAAGATAAATTCTAGCCGAAATAAGCAGGCAAAGAGAGTCAACAAAGGGCCAGGTAATTTATTTGAATGCCCCAGGCGAGGTTCCGCGGTCTGGCTATCACAGGCCCGGGGAAGTCATGTGAAAGTAGACAGGCAGCGAGTTTTTAAAGAAGGTAGGGGGAGGCAGAGCTTAGGTTTACAGCGGCGCGAGGATTGGCTAACCTAAGGCACATTTTTCAGGTTGGGAGGGGGCAGCAGCAGGGGACTTTGGCACGTCATCAGTGTCTGACGTGCTACCCCCTCCCCCCAGTGCCTTCAACCTCACACTTTCGGCCTCTTTAACTGGAGGAGGAGTAAGCTGTCATTCCTTCTAACCCCCTACCCTCTAGTTTTTTAAAAAAATTTTCTAACAGCCAAACCCAATCATAAACCTAAAACTAATGCATTAGGCGAAGTGAAGCTGGGAATACAGATGGGGGCCTGGGAGAGGCAGGCAGGCACACAGCCATGGCCGGAAGGCAGGCACCCCATGGGTATAATGTGGGAGCTGGAGGGTGGTGTGGAGACTGGCTTGTCTTTTTTCCTTTGCTATTCTGTGGCAAGACTTTACCTGGATACCATTTAATTTTAACATTTAACTTAGGGAGACATAAAAAAAATACTGTAGCATATTGAGAAGTTTCTTCTTATATGAGAAAGTTTTGAAAACCCTAATCTAATATTTTCAGCTTGTTAAAAAGGATGCACATATGTCTGTTTAGATGACAGTATCTGGCAGAGCTGGTAATTCTGCAGATGGCAAGCAGTACCATGAGGTGTAAACATGTTTCTTGTTTCCACGCTAGGACTGAGGTTTTCTGCGTATGCCAGGACAGTGGAGGGAGGTTGAGTTAACCAGATAAAGAAAAACACTGTAATAATTAGAATTGTTTATATGGGACAAACACCTTTACAGGAGAATGAATCTTCACTGTAGAAGGTGTTAGAGATTAAAGAAACCCCATAAGCAGATCCATCATCCTTGGCTGAGTTTGAAGAGAAAGGAGGGACAGGTGGGGTGACACCTTTATAAATGATATAGTGAAGTTGGAGGATATGATTTATGCCGTTAAGGAGTGCAGAGAGCATCAAGAGTCAGGAAAAAGACCTAATAACACTTAACCTGACTGCCTAGAGCAAGAGCCACCCATTTTGTATAAACTACCCGAAGCTAAGCTTAGAAACGCGCCTGCCCTAAGTTAGATAACTAGAAGTGGGCAACAGCCTGGGGGCGTAACCCGTGATGAGTCACATAGACATGCTTGGGTGCAAGAGATAACTAAAACGGTCAGGCAACTGGCGCGTTCCCTAAAAGGTTACAATGTTTCCCATTGGTTACAATATAGAGTGTGTTTTAAAACTGTTGGTTGTAGAACTGCACAGGCTTTGGTGTAACGGCTGTGAAAACCCTATATAATCCGTACCTAAAGTTGCCTTGGGGTCGACTGCTCTGACCCGGCCTGTGTGTCAGGGGAGGTGCTGTCGGCCCCAGCTAGTTGGCTGAATAAAGGCTTTGTTTGTACTTACATCTCTGTGCCTGTGTGCTTTGTTCTCTTGGGAAATCTATGGATTTCTGGACCCTAACAATGCAAAGCAGACTAGTGATTTTCTAATACTGAATTCCAACACTGAAAACCTACCCCCCTAAGCACAGGCAGAGCTACATTTCAAACACTGTCTTAGGCAAATGTCTTAGGCAAAACATTGTCTAAGACAAAAATGAGAGTGGAACATGACCAGTTCATTCTTTCCAAAGTTATCACTAAGTCATGCTCTCTCTCCTGGAGTAGAATGGATTTGAATTATGGCTCCATCACATACCTGAACCAGGTGACCTCTGTAGGTCAAGTGAGAAATGAATCAGTCTCTCTGCGGAGGGCCGAGCACAGTGCCTGGTATGTGGTCAACTCTCAATAACCCTTAGCTGGTTGGACACCCACTTGTCATCCTCCCCCACCTTATCCTTCCTATTCCAGCCACAGGTTGAGTCTTTGCTCTCCTAAAGCATTGGGGCTATTAATGGCAGTCCACAGAGTTTGTGAACTTGGGTAGGAAAAATTACATATTTAATTTCACTAGCTTCCACATGAAACTGAGCATTTGAAAAGCTGTGAATGTAGGCAAAAACAGCAATATTAGTGGTATCTGTGACTTTGTCATAAATAAGAATCGCAGATACCTTCATATTGTATTAGAATTGCTATGGATCACTTGAAATATCCTTTATGTTCATTACCTCTTCAACTGTCAGTAGACTGTCTGTCTGTGTGATGTAGCTATAACACGTGGGCCAATGCAGGCGTCATCTCACGCTGGTGACCCAGGCACAAACTGCTTCCTGGTATCCTTAACCACAATTGCTGCTGATCCATGCGGAAGGAGGGGAGTCAAGTTCAATTCCAGTTTAATGTTCTCCTTCCAACTGGGCATGCTTTGCACTGACATGTCTTTGGACAATAAGATTTAATTTTAACTTGCCTATATTTTTAATGTATTGACTTGTTAATTAATGCAGTAATACAGAAGCACATATTACAAATAACAAATTTAATTTTATTATTTGGATAACTGGACTTCTGTTGAATTTTATGTCTTTTATTTTATGCTGTTAAAAAACATTACTCTTAGATAATGTCCCAAGTTTTCAACAAACCACCACAGGGTCCTTGGCACAAAACAGCTAAGAACTCTTTACTAGGAATTTGGTATTAAGAAAATAACCGGATTCAAAGGAAAAGTTGCAGCTTCTGACACATCAGTGGAAAACCAGAATTTGAAGGATGTGGCTGATTTGTGCATTGTGTTGTATGTACCTCAGTACAAAAAATTAAAAGAAAAATAAAGAATTTAGCTGTATTTAGTAATTTTCCTCTCCAAGGTCTTATTGTAAGGTCACTATTTCACAACTATCATTGGAATTATTTTAAAAGAGAACCTAGCTCAGATACAGAAACCAAACGTTCAGAATGCTTTTCCCTGAGAAAATCCAATATTTTGAAGTTTCCAAACCATGCTAAACATTTTCTTTCAACATAAGATGTGAGGGAAGGGTTCCCCAGTGTTGATGGTGGTGATTAAAAAGACCGTTAAAAAAGGCTACCAGGGGAAGGACGGTTGTGGGGAAGCGGGGCTGCTGGAGGCAGAAGCCACCAATTGTTTCCTTGGCACAGGAGGCTGAGTCACACAGCGATCATGTGCTGGAATTAGTGTGAAATTTTCTACACTCTTTGGCTCTAACTGGGGCACTCCATAATTACGACTAAATGAGACCATGCTTCCCCGTCTCACACCCTCTGTGAAGAAGTTATCTAGCATGAAAAGGGAGGAAATGGAAATTGAGAGCTGGCTTATAGGAATGAGCAGTGGGTGAGCTGAGGGGAAACGGCTTTGATGCGAACCAGCACATGCAGTTCTAATTAAGCAGTAAGACTGGCGAGGAAGTGAGCATAATGTCTGTTAATTAACTTGGGGACGCTGGATAGTGAGGTATCCTGAGGAAAAGCCTAGAGCACTTAACTCACCAGTGTGGTTCATTATTAGAGAACATTATTGTTCTTGGGGAATTTCCTCCCTTGCATTTAAAAAGGAGATTATTTTGCTTTACAGGTGTTAAAAACATCAAGCCATACTTCTTGCAGGCGATTGGCAGCTTGTATAGGTGTTGAAAAATTGGTTGGGAATTTCATTTAGTACAAGGTTAATGAATAAGGGTTAATTCAGCTGCGACACAGTAGGACAAACTTATCTAACTTTATTTGGGAGATGATCACAGAAAATATGAAAGACTAAATTGCTTTGGTGTTTTTATATAGAATACTTTAAAAAATAACATTTTTCTGCATGACAAATGAGAGAATATGAAAATTAGGGAAGTTAGGTATTTACATCCTATGTTAGAATTCATAAGCACTGCTAATATGAGAACTATTTGGGGCACTGTTTCTATGAAGAATGTTACGCAACTCCTTCTTTGCGCTCAGTATAATCGGGAGGGAGGGGACACGCAACAATATTAGGCCTGATGGAATAGAATGCTGAGGGGAAAGATGAGGGCCAGTCTCTAGGCAAGGAATCTGGCCTCAAATGGGCAGATCTGGTGCAGGATAAGTCAATAATTGTACCTGTCTTGCATCATAGTGGGCTGAATTAACAAAAACGGAAACATGTGCCATCTTAGATCTTCTAAGGACAATGAAATGACACTATATGTGGACAGATTAAGGATGTCTTTTCCAAAGTTTGGGCATGGTTAATTTGCTCACAAGTAGGCTGACCATATGATTTATTGTTTAACTGCACAATTTTGAGAGTGAAAGGGAGCATATTGTAAGTACTCCAGAACAATAGGCATAAACCAGCCTGTCTTGGGCAAAACAAGACATGAGGTTGTCACCACTTCTCACCCTATAGATCCATAATTACATGGTATTTATTCATATGTATTATACCTCCCCTTATAGTACCACTGGAATGTGACAGTAACATGGCAGTTGTATGATTTTATTATTATTACTTAATAAAATAACACAGGCCATGTTATAAAATAAATAATAATGATAATCACTATTGACTATTATTATACTTTCAGATATGCTAGTAATTAATTTACAACATACTTTTGAAAGGATTATTTCTTTCACTCTTCAAAATAGCTGGTAAGTGGCCTGGCCAAAAAATTCTGAATGATTTATCAAATAAGCAACTAGATAAGCTTTACATAGATATACTCATGAGATGATATTTAGACATTGTAATAATTGCTGTATTTGGTAATTTTACTCTTCAAGGTCTTATTGTAAGGTCATTATTTCACAACTATAATTGGAATATTTAGAATAATCTTTAATAATCAGAAGCAGGACTTCTGTACATGTATTCTACGAAAATAGTCAAATAAATACAAGGAGCTTTATGCATAAGAATACTTTTTGTAATGTTGCTTATGATAGCAAAAATGTTTAAAGCTCATTTACAGGTAGTTCATTCAAGAAATTATGATACATTAATAAAATGGAACACTAGCAATTAAAACAGTATGTATGGAATGCAACAATATAGGTAAAAAAGAAAAAATATGTATTTACTTATGTATGCGTAGAGTATTTCTGGAAAGAGAGCAACTGCTAAGTGTTCACCTCTGGCAGTTCCTCTGTAATTGTGGATGGGAGGACAGGACAGGGGTAATAAATCCTAACATGCACCATGTGATTGCATATCAGGTGATTATCCCAGTGATGACATTAAAAAATACTGTTATAACTACAGTTATTACACACATGCCCATGATATAGCATTTAATAAAACACTATGCATAAATTAATATATACAATTACACTAACATTAAAAAATTTTTCAAGGGTGGGTAAGTATCTTAAAATGCCTGGAAAGAAAAAAAAGTGAGTACTATTGATTTTACGGCTTTGTAGGTTGACTTTGTATTTCGTCTTGTTCAGATGTGTTATAATAATACATTTATATTTTACAATCCGAAAACACACAGCAGTGCCATTTCCACCTTGGGGAAGGGTAATGGACGAATCAGCAATGCTGGCTAAGAGCTTCACTGCAGTGAGGAAGGATCTAACCCCACTCCTGCAACATTCACTTTCTCAACATGTGCTTCGTTCCCGGGTAAGACGACAGGCATGGCGATCTTGAACTTGTTGGAAAATAAGAGAATTAGGTCGTCTTTTAAAGGATAGGCTATTTTACTTTTAGGTAATTTGGTGTGGGTTTGTTTTAGGAGAAATGTGAAATCTTGAAATGTACTCCAAAGTGGCTTGCAAGCAGCAGGAGTCAATGGGCAATCCACTATTGTGACCTTGTTGGCTGTGCTCCCCGACTGTCCCAGCTCTCTGCCTTCCGGGTACAGGGAAGGAATGCACTTCCCACCCGATGAATGTTAGATAAGGCCATAGGGATTGCCCTGGACAAAAAAGTGTGAACAGAAGTGACAAGTGTCACTTCTGGGTGGAAGCTTTAAAGACCGACCATTCTCCTTGTTCCCTTTCCTTGTGGAGGTTATGGAAGCCCAAGCCAAAATGAGCTTCCTTCAAACTAGGTCCCTGAGCGACCAGATGTGCAGAGCATCATTCTGATTGGCCCTGGACAGGAAACATGAGCAAGAAATAAGCTTTGGTTGTATTAAGCCAATGAGATGATGGAGTATTAGTATTACTGCAGCGTAACCTAGCTTCTCCTGACTCTGTAATTTGCGGAGTCCAGTGAAAATAGAAATACAGAGGCGGTGCTTGTAAACAATTATTTAGCATTCCGAGATGGTGACAATGGAGCACTAGGCCACAGGGTAGTCCCACTGAGCACGGGCCCTGTGTTACTTTGCAGGTCACATGCTCATGAAGGCAGCTTGATTTTCCCATTTCACTATCACATCAATCCTGGAAAATGGGCCTTAATTCCTTTATTTCACATAAAGCTGGCTAGCAGCCACTGAACTGGGAAATGTCAGAGATGGAGTCTGATTGCACTGGTATTATTAATATTGCTGTAATGGGTCTTTCATAGGTTGAGGAATCTGGGCTTGAGGGCATGAGGAGCCAGGTAGCCAGGGAGGAAGCAGACAAGATTTGGGAAATACCGGGTCCTTTGCAGACGACCACCTAATTAGGACTCTCAACAGAAGGTAAGAGAAGAATGAAAGTGTAACTCATTACAGACTAAATGAGTGTTTCTTTTGCCAAAAAGTATAATTAGCTATTTCAATCCTTTATCTGAAATACCTGCATCAGCATATGCTGAGTATCAATAAAGAAAAGCAGGCATAGCTTTTAATTTCATTGCTATAACTAATTAGCATTAGAGAAACCATTTTCATAAGCAACGTGCTAACGACCACTCGGTAACTGGAAACAAAAGCTGATGGTGCCGCTTTCTCCATGGCAACAGACACGGGAAAGGGCAATCCAGAACTAAGTGGGGGTCCTGGGGCGAGGAATGGAGGCCATTTGCTCTGAGCAGCAGTGAAGAACCAGGTGGGCACTGTCCTTCAACCGGATAAATCACAAAATATTGAACATTCAAGTCAAGGCAGTGTTTTGAATTACACACATTCATATCACTATTGAAGTCTTTTGTATGCATTCCTTAAAAGCGATCCAAAACACGTAAAAGCTATTGTTAAAAAAAGTCTCATCTAATTAAAATCATACATGTTTTCTTTGGGAATGACTATCATCCCTCCTACCCTCTGCTTTGCCTTCTACATTTCCTTCTACTTTGCCGCATGGAAGGAAGCCGCGTGGGGTCATAGGGGCTTCAGGAAAGATAAAGAAAATTAGTCTCAAAAAGGGTAGCTAGTGACTCGGGTAAATAAAAGAAAGCAGCAGCTGTCAATTAACCATGGGTTTCAAGATATGGAATCTACTCTCTCTGAGCTACGAAGAACAAAGGAGGGAAGGAAGGAAGGGAAAATGAAAAGAAAAAGGAATCTAGTTTGGTACAGTTAGTTTAGAAAACTAGTGTAACACTGATAAATGAAAAAGGTTCATTTTAGAAGAAAGTGTAACAATAGCATCATTTACCAATGATGGACTCAGCAGTCACTCAGAGAAAAAGGTAGGTGATTTTCAGAGATAACTTTATCACGATTAAAATTGTTAACAAACATATCCAGTTTTGAAAACTGTATATTCAAAGAGATAACAAAATAAAAACAAGAAGAATTTAACTTATGTTACTCAACTATTTTTCACATCAAACGATAAATCTAAACTTTTATGGCGCAAATAGTCATTTTAGGAAGTGTGTAGCATAACACATACATTCCACTTCTTAATGCTGACTCTTTAAGGAAAATGTGTTGGTATGCTAGTGTACTATGTTACATTAGGATCAAAATAATCTCCCTCCAGGATTTTACAGAGAATTTGACCTTGCTCTACTATTGGGTCAAGAAAACAATTGTTACCAGTATGAATGTGAGTAGATATTTGAATAAAATGAATGAGTATTGTGAGAGCAATATAGCCATTATAGATTAGCTAGTTAGCTTGAGAATTGGTTTTTTAAATACCTGTTCTTCCCTACATAATTTTGAATATTTTAGAAAAAATTGGGAGAAAGTTCAACTGCATATTGGATAGTCAGGGAAGCATGGAGAATGCCTTTGATGGTACTATTAATTCCCTGCAAGTTAGTCTGACTTTTAGTGTTTGACTTAGTTTCAAGTTAGTTTGACTTAGTCTGAGTACTTGACTGTCCTTGACCATGAGGCCAGGACACGGCTAATGACCCCTCTTCTGGCAGGGTTTCTGGCTCTTTTTTTTTTGCACAAAGGTTAATTGAATTTTTATGAGTTTCGCAGAGGACTTCCACAACTTTTTTGTGTGAAAATAAAAGGCCATCTTATAGCAGGTTTATAATATGACTTTCATAAGCACTTTAAGCATTTGAGCTTAGATTTTCAGTAACTGTGTGGCATATTTAACATTTTATAGTTTCTGAGAATTTCCATAGACATTCATTTTCAGCATCTTCATGGAATTTAATCTCGAAGTCTGGTGTTTCAGAATCATTCTCTCTCAGTTTCTTTTTAAGTTTGAAAGTGAATTTGGTTTTGTGAGGGAATGATAGAGAATCCCAAATTCATGGGACTTCTCAGCAATTTCTATGTGTGCAGCAGACATATAGTATTTCTGATTCATGACAACTGGCAATTTGGGTTTCAAAAAATACACAAAACTCGCCTATTGTTAGCCTGGACTTGCTGAGGGTTACATGAACTAGAGGTAAATATTTCCATAGTCACACATTAATTAACTGAATTGGCTTTATTTTTTAGATGATCACCTTTAAGCTTTAAACTTGCTAATAGTTATACCAGCTGTTCTAAAGGCTCAGTTTTGCCTTCCCCCTGAAAACTCAAGGTAAAGATTGAGGGTGGTTGAAAGATTTGTTAATGCCTAAGTGCTAATTGGCCTCGGGAGCTTGTGTTGGCATCCTGCCAGGCTTCCTCTAGAAGGTTAGGGAAGGGGTAATAGCCAATAGCATATGGACTTGCATTAATTTTCAGCATATAAACCCAGGGAACATCCATAGAACCCACTGATGTTTAACAAGCTACGATTCTATCCTTACCTCAAACATCACATCCCTGAAGGTGACATCCCACTAATGGTTCTTTCCCTCCTATAGACAGCACATTAGTGGTTCAAATAGGCTATTACTCATTGTAACCTCTTTTATTTACCTCTTAGGGCTTGGGAGTGGCAAATTAAGGACATTCATGTCAGGAATTTAGTGTGAAGACAACTTTCCTGGTTTTAGCGCATGGCCATTTTCTGACTGCCTGTGACTGGCCTTCAGCCAACAATCCTTTTGCAATCCTGAGAAGCACTGTAAACCTCTAGGTGGCCAACAAATCTGCAGAAAGGCTTTGTACTTGTTGTTTGTATCCTTATTATCATTACTAATCATAACCAAGATGCAATAACTAAGTGTCCCAAATGCTCAACAGGCATCAATCAATCTGACTTTCACAATGACCCTGGATGAGGGAGATAGGTCCTGGGATTTGATCCTTTTAAAGATGAGATGACTGAGACTTGGAAAGCTTGGACAGCTTTCCCAGAACAAGTCAAGTGGTCGGGACAGAGTCAGATCTAGATGCAGGCACCCTGCCTCAGCGTTTCTCAACTTGGGCACTGTTGATGTTTGGGGCAGGATGATTCTTTGCTGTGGGAATGTCCTGTTCATTGCAGGATGGTCAGCAGCATCCCGGGCCTCTGCCCACCAGATGCCAGCAGCACCCCCAGTAATGACAATCAAAACTGTCTCCAGATATTGTCAAGTGTCCCTGGGGGTCAAAATCCCTTGCATTTGAAAACCACTGTCTGACTCAGAATCTCTGCTCTTAGCTGCCCGGCTCTTCTGCTGACCGGATTCCCTGGATCTGACTGGTTCCTTGTCCATTTCCTGGAAAGACAAATCACTTCATGCTGGTACAACAGGAAAGGAGCCAGTCAGACCAGCTCACATGCAACTTCTATTGATCAAGCATATTGGTCACCTCTGAGCTGTAAGAATAAATTTGCATAGGCCAGTATGATATTTTCAATAAATCAACATTCAGGCTATAACACATCTATTTAATATTTTCTGGAGTCTATTATGTACCAAGTCAGCCATTCAAATGACTATAGTTTTAAGTCTTTTCATGAAATAAATTTGATTTAATTCAGTAGGCTGGAGTAGGTAGAGAGAACCTGTTATTTCTTGGTTATCCAGTGCTTGGTGGTGGGTATAAAAAAATGTGTATTTCTGTCAGCTAATTCTTGTAATTTCCCCATTAATTCTTTCATTAAAATAAAACCCATATATTTCCCTGTTTCCTTCTTCCTAATTCATCTCAATTGGAGTATAGTTGGCAAAATGTTATATTAGTCCCAGGTACTTATTTTTGCTGCTGTGTATATTCTCTAATGGACAACATGAACACCCAAGCTGAGCTGCTTCTACTATATGATAGTTATAAATAGTAATAAATCAAGTTATAAATGAGAATATTTCTAATATCATAATTAAAATATATTTATTTAAAACCCATGAGCCAGCTTGCACTTCCCTCAAGCCCCCTTAATGTATATAGGGTAGGTTTCAAGGAGGGCCAGGGTCTCTGAATTTTAGATGTAGGATACAAAAGACAGGAGTTGCTGCTTGGAATGAATTGGTAGGAAATTACTATTTTCATTCTTGGAAAGATTTACTTGAGAGGCTAAAAAAAGTTCAAGTAGAGAGAGGTCTTCTGGGAGAAAGAGAATATATTCTAGACATACCTAGAATAATTTGGGGACTTAGAACAATCATATTGTCCTGTAAGGTGACTAAGAACTGCTTTGTAGTGAAATTTCATGGGATTAGAAAACATACTTTTAAAGTATAGAAAAATCAGCTTAACTATAGAAACATTGATTCATCTATTGAGAATTTAAAACAAAAACTATATACCTTATACTGTCAGATTCTATTAGGTTTAAACTATGATTTTATGAAATGTACAAATTAGAAGATACCTTGAAGATTATCTAGAAGAGATGTTCATATTTTAGCAAATGAAATATTACCCAGAAACCCAGTTTTTTAAAAGAAATAAATCAATATTTTAAATAAATTGAATTTATTTTTGGTGAGCACAAACTTACTAAATTCAGTCATAGAAAACAGATATAATCATATCTTATTTAGTTCTTTATTTTGTTCAGTTGTCTCAATCAAACAAATGCTAATACACCCAGATAAGTCATGGTGAATAGTACTTTTTTTTAAATAGCTCATTCTGAAATTTCAGGATGCTTTTATTAAACAGGAACTTTAGCCCAAGTCTATACAACATTATGTCTTTTTTAGTTTCTGTTTTAAATGTGTTGTTTCTGTTATAGTTTATAAACAGTTTAAACTATATTTAAAGATAAAATTTAAGTCAAACTTCATCCATGTGAGCCTAAGAATTTTAGGGGCATATTTTGACAAGTGCTTAGTACGATTTTTCACTTAAGAGATGAGTTAACAGCGACATAAAGAAATCATGGGTCCAGGGTCACATGGTGGCAGGGCAGGGACTAAGACTCAGGTCTTCTGCCTTTCAAATTTGCTCTCTTTTCAGTTCAGACTTCCTCTATTATTAAATTACTTAATTTATCAGTGCAAAAAGGAAAACCTTAGGGATGCTATTGGTGATTTACTATTTCCAGTTTTTTTGGGAATCTGTTAATTGTCCTTTCATAAAAGCTACTCATTATGATTAGGACTTTGATTAAATGTAGAAGTCTAGAATTTATATAATATTACAGACCTACTTAATACGAATGTAAAGTACTGGAGCAGCATTAATTGTGCATTAAAATCTTTCAACAATGGACTATACACCTCTCATCAATCAAGGATTTACAAGAACATGCTTTGTGCTTGTATGACCTGGCTTTCTCCTCAAGGAGATTACAGTTTAATTAAGGAGGGCTCATATTTGAAACACTAAATATCAATGTATGAATAATAGTTCAGAGGATATGAAGGTCAGCTTCATGGAGGCTGGGTGCACTGTGGTAAAGGATGAGTATAATTTGGGGAGAGGGGAAGGAGAAGGATCGTCCAGTTGAGTGGGCATCTAGGCTGGTTGATGCTTATGGACTGCTGACTATGACAAGTGTGGTATGAAGGGCAGCACATGGATACTGTTTAATTCTCAGGGCAATTCTAGTTACGTATCTTTGCTCAGCCTTTCACAGAGGAGACATTGGGGCATAGAGCTTCAATTACACAGTGGCTGGGTGAAGGTGCTGGGACTCAGCCCAGGTCTGTCTGACTTTAGACCCCATGCTTATTCCTCCACCCTTCTTTCTCCTACTCTGTGTGAGCCAAGCCAGGAAGGAAGGTGCTTATGGGAAAAGAAGTGAACAGAATAAAGGGTGTGTGTTGGGAAGATACTGAGATGGGCCTGAAAGTCCAAGAAAAAGACTTTAGATATTATTCTAAGGTTATATAATATTGTAGTGCATCTAACTCAAGTTTTGATGGTCACTTAGGTAAAACAATCTCTGTTACGTTGGCAAACAAATGAGACAGGGAAGTGAGACTATGGTTATGCCAGTATAAAATCTCCTTAGCATGTGAAATGGCCCAGTTTATTCCTTAAATTAATCTATATGCTCCTCTTTCTCTCCTTCCAGCCACCTTAATCAACTAAGGAACTTTGTAACCAGGACAAGAACCTACGTGGGTAAATAATGCTGAGATCTGGATCAATACAGTTACTTAAAATAACCTAATTCTTAAGACAAAACTTCAAAGGGATTATTAATCACCTGTGTACATCATGCCTTATACTGACTCCTATCCAAAAGGCCCATAAAACCCCAAACCGTAAACCCTTAAGCGCATCTCCTGAGGTCACCTGCACTCCCATCTGAGCATGTACTATCTTATCAAATAAACTTTCTTGCTGCATAAACCTATTATACTTGTCTCTGAATTCTTTTTCATAATAAAGACAAGAACTCAATGACCTGCACCTCCGCTGGTAAGTGTTTTTATCACTTTGCTGTTTCATTCAGCTTTCTAGTCTTGACACAATTTTTTCCCTCTGCCTCACTTATTTCAGGCCAGTATGGAAGAGGAAGTTCTCAGAACATAATCTAATTCCATCCAGTGCTCCGAGGCTCCCCCAAACTCTGGGGTGATAGAGAGATAATTCCTGCACATGCAGATCAAGTAGATGCTGGACACCAGGTGACTCAGGTTTTAGGAGTCGGCAAGGGATTTGCATCATGCTGAGCAGCAGTTCAATGAGCTTCCCTTTTCTCCCCCGTTTTTTCTTGCTCTCTACTGCCTGCACTGCTGCTGACATTCACTTCTACTCTTGCTTTAATTACTTCCTTTCTTGCTGGCACTTTCCCGACAGGATTGGGAATTCATTCCCAGTCAGAGTCAAGAGCCTTCCCTGCAGGGCTGAGGTTGCACCTAGTGAACAGGGAAAGAGCTCCACAGGTGCAGCTGCCTGGCAGCACAACTACAAACAAATGTCAGTTGAAGAACATTAAGTACTCACCACTGATATGATAATACATATAGCTTCCTTATGAGGTAGGAACTATGCCTACTTTTCATTCATTCAAAATCCATGCCTACTGAAGGCTTGCTGTGGGAGGCAGCCTGCTAGCTCTCAGCATCCCTGAATCCAGTGTGATGGCTGGTGTCAAAGGCACCCAGTCAGTGGATGTCAAATACATGATTGAGTGAATTTTCCTCCTCCTCCACCCACCTTTCCCTCCTTCTTCCTTCCTCTCCATCTTCTTCCCTCTCTCCCTTGAACAAATATATATTGAATGCCTACAAAATTTCTCTGAACAAAACAGATGAGTTCCCTGTTCCTGTGAAATAGTGGGGTGACAGATGACAGAAAATAAATAAGACAGTTGAATAAATAGTATAATTCTAGTGGGTGAAGCAAATAGGGTTGGGTATAGTATAGATCATGTCCTGGAGAAAGGACAGTCCAAGAAGGCCTGTCCTGGGGGGGGCGGGGCAGAGAGCTCAGAGTAAGGAAGGCCCTGTGCATGGTCAGGGGAGATGGTCCGAGAGGAGAGAGTAGTGTCCTCAGAGAGAAGGAGTCTGGTTCACTTAAAGACACTGTGTGGGGCCAGTGGGGCCAGAGCATTTTCAACAAGGGGAGGTGATAGGGACGAGGACAGAAGGTCAGATCACACAGGTCTTTGCAGAATGTGAGGACTCTGAGCTTTGCTCTAAGTGACAGAAACATGATGGAGTCATTAGCATGAACTTGAAATAGAATTCAAGTCATGTTCCCAGAGGAACAGGAAAAAGAATAGGGACCAAAAAGGAATTTCTGACAGTGAATCCTGAGAAGTAAGAGACCATGCAAACATGAAAATACAGGGTGAGCCCACAGGAAGAAAATGGCAGAGGGTTCTGAATGTGAAGAGAAACTGAGGTGGCTGGGAGTGGACTCCAGCCCCTGGAACTGAAGAGGCCATAGCTGTCTCTGACTGATCATTTGATTCCTTGTAAAGGCATATCTCTGGCATGAGGGCACTGGAGGGGACACATGAAGGACAAGGGTATTCAATACTATTCAAAAAGGATCTCAAAAATCAAAAGCAATTTTGGCACTTTCATTCCCAATATACATTTTATTGCGTGCCTGTCTCTCTCTCTCCTGCTTCCCCCACTCCCTTCTTCCCTTCCTTCCTGCCTGCCTTCCTCCTTCTTTTTCTTAATGGGGTTTTTGTTATTTGTACTTTTTATATTTTAGTTTGTAAACTAAATTTAGTTTATATTTAGTAAAGTGACTACATTCATATTGAAAAAAAATCTGGGCAGTGTAATCTAAAAAATATAAATATCTGTATTTTTAAGTGGCAATTGTTGCGCTGGGAGGATGGGGCTCCCTGACCCAGGGCAAGGTCCCTAAGAATTCATCGAGACAGAATAAAGACCAGGGCGAATTGGGGGTTAAAAGGGGTTCATACCACAGTTATTCTCATAGCAGTCACCCAGCCGAACACAAGTGTCTGGGTCCGGCATTGCCCCCTCCTGCCCCCAGCATGGGCTCAGTTCTCTCCTAACACCGGGGCCCTACAGCTTCCCTCCGCCAGTCTCCCTTCTCTCCTGGCTCTTCCTCCAGGCTTCCCTACAGCGCTCTCCGAGCTTTCTGCGCCCATGCATGCACAGCCCTCTCCGACCCTCCTGGCCCTCTGCTTCCCTGCCTCCAGCTCCAGGAGGAACTCTGTGGGTGGGTCTCTATGGTGATTGGTGGATGCCTGACCAATTACATACCAGGAACCGAGGAGAGGAGAGACTGGGTGCTTCCTCTCCACCTCCCCTGGGCTGGTACTCCCATGACTGAATAGCTACTCTGTCCTGGATAAACATCCCATAGATATGCAAACAGTCTCCTTAGGGTCTAGAGTGGGCGATACCCAGGCAAGGATCCTGGCTATAATTTCCATTTTTCTCCACAGCTATATAATAGTAACTAGATTTATTACAATTTTTTTTCTTTTATCCTAGGGATCAAATCTATGAGTTGCTGATGGTAGGATACCTCAAATGTCACTAGTATGATATTTCTGGTATATCTCCTTGTGGAATTGTCAAGATTTGGTTTATTAGCCCAAGGATGACAGTGTTTTCAAGGGAAAGAAAAGCTCCTAAAAACCAAACCATTAAACGCAAGCTTCTCTCCAGGCTCTGCAGGAACTTCCCGATTCTTTGCTTGATGCTGATTATACTAACACCAAGCTCGGGATGCATTTGAGTTTCAATGGCTCTGCTGTACTGCTTCCAATTACTAAGCTGGGCATCCAATTCCCTCAGAACCTTCCTGGTTCTGCTTGCCCATCTGGTACTGCAGTGGCATGAAGCCCCAGAAAGAAGGGAACTGTTCAAAAGAGAAACACCATGTAATGATATTCACCTCCTCCAGCCAGGTTGAAAAGGAAAGAGAAGTTGTGAGAACTAAGGAGTCCATGGCCCCAAAGACAACTGAATGTTACCCAGATTGTAGAGTTACCTTTGCAGAGGCTGCTGGTATGAAGTACTTACTATGCGGCAATCTGCCCGTCTAGTGATCTGTGTAGATCTCTTCCCTTTTGATAGATATCGTTGGCTGTGTTCAGATTTCATCACTGAGTTGAATACTCTCTGTTACATAGCCGCTTACTTTAAAATTGTTCTGAAATGGTTTGGTTCTTCTAGTTTCCTGTGCACTTGGGTGGGTGACAGAGCAGGGAGATGCCCAAGGGCCATATACACGTACTTCCCCGACGCCTCCAGGAAAGCTCTGTGACCAGACACAGAATATGGGAGGAGTGGCAGGGGTAGCTTTAGGCTGGCTCCACTAAACCTGGCTGAACATGGCTGGAAGGATGGTTTCTATTGCTCTAAAGGCAGGGGGTTTTGACTGTGGTGTGAGTGTGAGAAGCAAATGCTCCTAGAGAAACACTGCACTGGGACTGCGATGCGGGTGTCTGTGCCTCAGTATCCCCATCTTGCAGGACGGGAGCCCTGGTGGGAGACAGGCGCCGCAGAATGGGCTGGTGAGGCTGCCCCTGATGTCATTCTATCTGAGCGACACAACGGGCTCTGGAGAGGAGGCAGTGATTTGCCCAGCACTCGAGAAGACTATCATTTTCAAACTGGCTCCTGAAAGAAGGGCTCAGTAGTTAATCTACCTGGGAACTGATGGGTAGACGGGTACACAGCAGGACTAGGGGGCGCTCCAGGACAGAGGAACTGAGCATCTGACAGTGAATAAGAAGGGGGCAGCTTTCTTAGGGAGGGATGCAGATAGGGTTGAGGAGGGGTCCTGATAACAATCCTGTCACATGCCCTTTTTAAGTTGCCTCTGCGGGGACCAGCGTGGGGTGAAACAGCAGCAAGAGCACGCGGCCCCCTCCTCCTTCGCAGAGGAGAGCTTCCTGTCAGAACGATGAGTTAGGAGCTAGCGGTGAAGTCCCTCAATTAGCATGCCTTCAAAATGCCATATGTAAGTGACTAATGAAGTGACAGCCTGAAGGCAAGAACACAAGGCTAGCTCAGGAAGACAAGACGGGAGCCTGGGGAGGCAGAGCCCTTCAATCAACTGTTTGCAGCATGTTAAAGGGCCCGCCCACAGCCCTAAACAAATGCTCTCCCCCCCTACCCCACAGAGAAATCATTTTTGACAACAGTGTCTGCTTTGGTGGATGTGTGCAGACACAGCCTATACTTAGTTTTATACCAGATTTAATAGAACATTTTAAACTTTCATAACCATTTGACAGTTAGCAAAAAAACAAAAACAATAAAAGCCACCCGGGTCACAGAGAAGATGCATCACAGAGATTCACAGAAGATGCTGAGGAAATAAAAGTCCTCTGTCAGGACTTTGTAGTATCCTGTCAGCTCTGACCCTGACCCTTCACCCAATGCCTTTGTCCAGCTAGGTCAGGGTTGATGGTCTTGACCACTTCCAAGCCTTAATGAAAATGTTTCCCATCCTTATATTGCCAAGTGTCGCTTTTTGTGCCCTTTACGAAAGGGACTGGGTCTTCAGGAAAGATTTCAGACCGTGCACTGCTTATGCTCTGTATTCCAGAAACTATTTCTATGGAGTTTAATGATCACTGACTTTCACAATTCAAAACTGAATCTAAACACTTGAAATCTGAACACGGAGGTACCAGATGGAGCAGAATTTCCAGTTTCTTCATCTACGGGTTCATTCATTCCGTAACGAAACAGAATCTTTTCAGGTGCTGACTTTGGTTAGGGCTTTACACACATCTGATTTAGTCAATAGGAGAGTGTTCTCAAATGGGCACACTTATTCCTGTCTTTTGGGCCAGGGAATGGGCTGGAGAGCCTTCAGTACATGCCCGAGATGGCTGAGATGCATGTCAAGGACATTCTGTTTCTGGTGAACTTATAAGATCCAAGTCTTCAGCAGAATATCAGGGCCCCTTAGGACACATCCCAGCCTCTCCAGTCCGCTCCTCCCTCCCCGTGCATCTCTGCTCCACCTGCTTTGCTCACTTGCCTTCCTCTACCGAGTCTCCTTGCATCTGAAAGGAAACTAATTTCAGGGTCCCAGCTCAAATGTTCTTTCTGCAGCAGGTGACCCTCCTGCAATCTCCTTCTGCCCCACTTTATACTCTGTTGTTTATATCTGCTCCCCTGCTAGACTGCAAGATTCCAGAGCAGTGCTGTACAACAAGAAAGAAAATGTGAGCCACACATATGACTTAAAATGTTCTGGTACTCACATTAGGAAACTAAAAGAAGCTGGTGAAGTTAATTTTGATAAATTTTATTCACCTTAATATATTTTAAAAAATCACAATTTTATCATCTGATCAACACAAAAATTATTAATGATTTATATATGTTTTTTAATACCAAGTCTTTGTAATAGGTTTGTATTCTACATTTGTAACTCATTTCAACTCAGACCAGCTACATTTTAAGTGTTCAGGGGCCACAGGTGGCCAGTGGTTACCATCGTGCACAGCCCAGTCATAGAGGGAAGGATTTTTCAATTGTTAAGTATCTCAGAGCACGTTGTAGCTGCTGGCTGCCCTCCTGATGGCCATTCTTCCTTCCGTCTACAGTATTATTAGTCTGAATTGGGCAGGTAGCTATCAGGCTAGGACCATACTTCCCAGCCTCCCCTGGAGCTCATGTCCCATGTGATTCTATCTGGTCACTGGGATGCAAGCAAAAGTGAAGCAATTCCTGAGTTGTGCCTTTAAAACAAAAGGGGTGCGCCCACTCCTTCTCCCTCCCTCTGCCGCAGGCAGACATGCAGGTGTGGTGGGAGCCTGCTGTAATCCTGCCGAGGAGGGCACACTAGGATGACAGCAGAGCAGCAAAACCCAAGGTTCTGTGTTTCCTTCCCCACAGAGACACAAGGAGTCCTGGGTCATCTATGGGGATTATCATCTGGGAGAGAGAAAGAAATCTCTGTTTTGTTTACATGACTGAATTTTATTTTTAACAGTTATAATTTACTTGTACCATTTCTAGAACTGGATGTCCTGCCTACTAGTGGGGCCATAGACAGCTCTTCCTTCAGGTCTCAGCTTAGGCTTCTGCAGCTTTTTCCAACTTTCCTAAAGCCAGGTTATATCCCTTATTACACCTGATCATTCCCTTTCTCAGCATTCATGCATGGGGTTATTGAATGCCAGTGTGCTGATTAGACTGCAAGTGCCATGAGGGCAGGGACCTCTTGGCACAGTGCATGGTGCACAGAAGTGCTCCATACTTGGTGAGAGGCTAAATGCAAACCAAGGGTTTAACGTGTAACTGAAATGCTCTGGCTCATCATGGTTTGAGGGAAATAGATGATCTCGCTTCACTTTTCAGGTCATGTTAGAGAGCCTTACAGGGGAAAGTTTCAGTGGGTAGATCTAGCTACCCAAATGTTAAGGGGTAAGTTATGTCCCTCAAAAGATATGCTGAAGTTCTAACCCCAAGCACCTCAGAATAGGACCTTATCTGGACATAGGGTGGTTGCAGATGTAATCAGTTAAGCTCAGAAAAACTCACCCTGGAGTAAGGTGGGCCTGAAATCTAGTATGACCAGTGTCCTTATGAGGAGACAAGAGAGAAACAGAGGAAGAAGATGGCCATTCGATGACAAAGGCAGAGCTCGGACTGATGCATCTACATGCCAGGGGATGCCCCGGATTGCTGGCCACCACGGGAAGCTAGGAGAAGCAAGGAAGGATTCCCCACTGTGGGCTTCAGAGGAAGCATGGCTCTGCTGGCACTTTGATTTTGGACTTTAGCTTCCGGAACTGGGAGAAAATAGGTTTCCATTGTTTGAAGCCCCCCAGCTTGGGGTATGCTGTCACAGCAACCCTAGGAAGCTCACACGCCAGGCAGACAGCACACTATCAAACCTTCTCCTCCTAGGCACAGCTCCACAGCCTCTGGCCAGGGGGCAGCCCACAGGCAGGGTGAGGCGGCCTTGCAGGCTGATGGCCTACAGAATGGACAGGTCCTGGCTTCCTACCAGCACCAACGTGGATCTTCAAGACAGGCAGGAGAGCACAGGATACTTTGCCAAGGAGTTAGAGGTATTTGGACCTCCTAAGGGCATGTTCTCTGGGGAAGGAGTCACAGAGGACAGGAAGCGGGAGGGACAGAACCATTCAGCTCACAGAGGCACAAAGGTTTCTCCTTCATGACAGACCCTTCTGGCAAAGGCTATGCTTTTAAGGAAAAAATTTCTTGTTCTTCAGTCTTGAACTGAGTATAAATTAGGAGAGGTAACAGATGTGTATTACTCTTTGAAGCTCTGTGTTCCCATTGAAAAGAATCAAGGCTAAGTTCTCAAGTCTGCTTAAGTCTGCACTTTCTGCATGGTTATCTATCTATCTTTTTTTAAATTTTATTTTTAAATGAAATATTTCCCCTTCACAGGCTGAATACTTTGCACCACAAAGTATTTCCAGCTGCTGCTGTTCTCTCTCCTCTTTCAGTTCAGAAGGCTAACTCAATGACCCATTTCTGTTTGACAGAATGCATATCAAAAGCAAATGATAGGAGGCCAGGATTTTGCTTTCCCTGTTGCCAGGGTGGGTGGGAGGGGAGACAGCAGTGGTGATGACTAGCTCCAGCCTTTGCCAAGGTGAGCCTGCCTGAGGTGTCTCAGATGTAAATGTCATTCTTTGTGTTGTCCAATTATTTTCACTTAAGAGAAATACTGTAATATATTTAGTCCAAACTGCATGAAGGTAATTATACCTCTACATCTGATTAAGTGACATGATAGAAGAAACCTTCCTTTCCATGAGGCGCTATTTGTTGTTCAATAGATGGGTCTATTTTCCGTAGTAGGAAGATCTGTATTATAAGCATTGAAACTGCTTTCTTTCATTGGTTATTTAAAGACTTTTATTAGAGGGGTTACATTTGCATGGAGAAAAAAGATAACTCATTGCTATTCAATGTCTGATGTAACCTATTCATTACTTAGCTGAGAGGAAACTATGCTCACCAAGGGGATTTTGTTTCAGATTACAAATCACGGTCATGTTACACGTGACATTAATTGATAAATAGAACATTCAACTTTTTAAAATTAGTACTTATGTTTATATTTGTTATGTGACTCCTTTCTTCAAAAAGCCCGTAGTAATTCCTCCCTTCATAGTAGATAAAAGTGGCATCTGTAGCTTGGAATTCAAGCCTGCCCCCTGCACGGCCGTGTAACCTAGCTCTGGAGTCGGTAATGCTGCTCAGCAGTGTTTTCAGCTCTCTGCTCCCTGACAGCTCACAGGGTGGCACCGTCTTGCTCCTTGTGAGATGGAGCCCTTGTTTGGGCGAGGAAATGTGAGGGGACCTGACAGGTGTAACTTCCAGGCTGAAGCCTGTAATTGCTGGTGTCCCACTCTCCAACCCTCCTTCGCCCCTGCTCCAGAGACTGACGCACGGGGTGCTGCAGCTCCACCGGCTGAGCCCTGATGGGGGCTGAGGTGGAGGGGGGCCCCCCTGCCAACCTGAGGGGCGCATCTCAGGAATGAGTAGCAAGCCTTTGGTGTTCTAAGCCACCAGCACGTGGACATTGGTACTGCAACAGATTTGAGTATGTGAAGACAACAAGGATTTATTTTTGTTTTGTTTTGTTTGGAGTTTGAGCAGCCAAATTCGATTTCTGAGTGAAATTTGACATGGAACACCTCTGTGTAATAAGAGCAGAGAGCTGACAGTGGGGTGGCTGGGGGGCTGTGTGTGTGTGTAGGGGAGTTGGCTTCTGTCCCGCAGCTCCCGCTGTCCCTCTGCACCCCTCTAGCATTTGTTGGAACTTGGGTTGAACACCAGTGATCTAGTCCAAACACCTCTCTCCAACTACAGTTTTAGTCCAAAGGTCACAACTGGATCTGGACCTGCCCACACATTTCATTTTGGCCCGCAGACTGTTGAAAAGAATCTAATCCAACCTTAAAAATTAGGAGACACACCGAATGCTGAACTTCCCTTGATAAAGTGGAGGATGAGCAAGCCGGAGCCTCCGTGGCTTCCCTGTCGCGGGCGTGCACCGGCTGCCGTTCATCATTACTCCTACGTGTCGTTTTCACCTAGAGTAGGGTTTCTCTGTTCCTTGTCCCTATCACAAGTGGGAAAATACAGACAGCTGTTTTTCTAGAATCAAAGGAAGAGTGTATTTCTTAGTGGAGTGCATAATATTCCTAAGCACTGAAATGGAAACTAAGTTCATCAAGGTTTTATGCCCCTCATTTTACTCACTCCTGTTACTTGTTGCTCCTTATAAGCTTTAGGATTCGGGGCATCTCTTCTAGTCCCTTATATGTATATCTATGGCTTGATTTCTGACAATGTGGTTCCTGAACCCCAGATCCATTTTACAGTTGAGGAAATGCAGGCATAAAGAGATTAAGAAACTGTAAAACAAGTCAATACAATACTTCCTCTAAGCTCATGAATAACTTTGAGTAGAAAACCAACAGCAATGAGAGGGCAGTTTCTATCACTATCCACATAACTGATGGTAAAGGACCAGTTCTAACCACACTCAGGAAGTAAGCAAAGTTCTTCAATATTCTGAGCTGCTTGCATCCCCAGCCCTCTTCCTCTAAAACAATATTCCTTGACTCTAGGATATTTTTTGACATTCAGAAGCCTGGAATAATCTGATCTGTTAACTTATATGCACTGATTTGTGGGGCTGGAGTAATGAGAGTACCCCTAAAAAGAGGCCAGTAACAGTAAACAGGGAAGGAGAAATAGGGGATTTGGGAGTACCACCCCCAGGTACTAGTGCATTTATAGAAGGGCAGCAGTTATGACACTGTATGTACAGATTGATACTGATGATGAGGGAAAGTGCTGGTAAGGGGATCAGGTGGCCCTGATCCATCCAGGGGTGAGAGGGGACGATGGTGTGTGACAGTTAGTGAGCAGTTGCTCTGGAACAGATTCAAACCCTGACTCTGCTACTTAGTAGCCATGTGACACTGGGGATGCCATTCAACTTCTTTAAGTCACATTTTCTTCATTTTAGTTTTAGGAAAATAGTATTTATTAGTTCACGAGTTTGTGGCAAGGGTTAAGTTAAGTAATATATATTAAACTTCTCAATCAATGGGAAATCCTATTCTTTTACGGATGTCGAAGGTACAATTCAAGTGATTTTCCAGGTGTGTCTTCCTGCTAGAGGCAAATACCAATTGTGTATAATAGATTGCAAATGGATCTCCCTTCTGGAAAAAGGGAATGGGATCCAGGAAAATCTGGACATTACTGACAATCCTAGATGGGTTAAAAGTGGGAAGAATGGCAGGTACATGGGTGCTGTTGTAGCAGAGTACTGGGTAATGTACCAATGTCATTCTGGAGATTTTTATCTTTTTAGAACAGCTTATAAAAAAGCCTCCCACAGAATAGCCAACACTTGTGAATGTTATTCTCTGCTAGACATTGTTGTTCGTACACATTGCCTAGTTCATTCCCACAACACATGGGGTCAGTACCGTGTCTAACCTAGAGAGCCTTAGCCATCGCTGAGCTAAGCTTTTTACATTTTCTATTAACTCATTTAATCGCTACAAGTGCCCCATGAGGTGCAGACTTTAATCACCCCACTTTACAGGAGTTCACGGAGGCTAGCTGATGGGCCAGAGTCGGGAGTGTCTCTGTGGCTGATCGGGTTCCAAGGCAGCTGTTCCAGGGCCCAACTCCAGGGCCCCTACCCTTCTAGGGAAGGTCGCATCAGGAGCAGTCTAGCCTGATGTGACAAAGTACTTCAGTTGCTTTAAAAAAAAAAAAAAGACAGCAAACATCATTCACTACACCCCAGGGTGGCCACAATACAAAGTCAAATGTGAGAATCATTTAGAATCCACTGTTAGGAAAAGCTTGCTTCCCCTAAGGAATTGCTTTGTTTCTAATCTGATCATGATAATTATGTCACTGGCTATGTCTCCTTTCTGCCTTGATTATCAGGATGTCCTGAGTTTAATTACAGCATCACAGGGCCCTTTGTGGTTGGCATGACTCTTGCTTTATCCATAATCTGTATTTTCAACCTTAGTTTATGGTGAATCATTTTATCATGTTTATTCCTGTAGCATGAGAAAAAATGTTAATACATTTTAAGGCAAATCAATGACATGGATGAAGAAATAGAGGATGTGATTTTTCATGTTTTAAAGTGTCAGAAAGCTATAAGATGACCAATAAATTAGATGCTTAAAGAAAAATCCAGAGGGTCTCAAAAAGCTGAAAGACTGGCCAAAACTAACTGCACAAATTAAGTGAGCTTGATTTAAAATTCTGAACACAATGCTTATCTGCACAGCAGAGCAGGGGAAGTCTGACTTCCTGGGGAAGAGTCAGGAGTAGGGCCCAATAGATGTGCCACAGGGACCAGTCAGGACCTTCCACAGGACAGCCCCCTGCCAGGCATACCTCTCCCCCAACACTGAGAATCACTATCACAAGCAACCAGTCAGGTAGGAGTGGGTTATCAGCCTCATGTGCAGGTATGGAAAAAGGACAGAGGACCCTTCATTCATTCCACGCGTGTTGACTGAATTGCTCCCCTAAGTCAGGAGTCCTTGCAAGAGAAGACAGAGCTAGCATCATGGAACTCCCATTATGTTAACTGCAAGCTCAGTGGAAGCTAAAAGTTAGTTGTCCAATTCAATAGTTTGTCACAAATGCTTCCTGAACAGCTGCTCTGTGCCAGCCACTGTGCAGGAAACAATGGAGCTGATGCCTAGTGGGCAAAGGACACATGCAGGGGCAAGGGCTGTGGGCTGGGGACGCCGAAGCGCAGAGGGGGTGGCGTGCGGGGAATCTTGGTGGAGGTTCTGGGCACACAGTCCCTGCTGAATCCTACTGACCGTGTAAGTGCAACATTAATCTATTATAAATTTAATCTGTTTAGGTAAGTGTGATGAGGCTGCCAAAAAGACTACTCCAGTCAGGCTGCACCAATGGTCTGGGGTACAGAGTGAAGCCTGTTTACAGGGCTGTGTTTAAGAAACGCGGGCAGAGTGTGAGTCATTAGGGCAGCACAGCCGCTGGAGGAGTAGAGCTAGAGAGCCGAAGGAAGGGCCCCGGAAGGAGGGTGTCACAGATGGATGAGTACGAGTTTCTGGAGGGTCACCTAGGCCCTGAGGAAGACCTTTTTCTTTTTTTAAACCTCTCTTAAAATCACAGTTCTTTCGAAATGCTCAGGACTTCTTGCCACTTAGTTGGGCACTTGCCTGGGAAGAAAACATGTGGAGCTGATTCAGTAATGCAGAGGCTTGGTGACTAATCTTCATTTCCCTTTCAACCTGAGGTTTGTGGGGCTAAGGGGAGAGGCCCGCTTCGGTGTGGATGATCTTTGTCAAGGTCTCTGCTGGGCCTGTTCACCTCTGTGGGATGGGGTGATCTGTCTCCGGTCAAATGCATGAAAGGCATCCATCTACCCTTGGTTGTGACACAGTGGGTAGGCTGAAGTATCAAATCACATTATACATGTGTCTGTCCCTACATAACCCAACTTAATCCTTTCAGGTGACTAGGGTGGGGGAGGCTACCACCAACTAAAATCTGCTGTCTCTTCTGCTAGCCAGCATCCCACAGGTCGGGCCACTAGGGTGAGTTCAGGGAGGTGTGGGGTGCTGCTGAGCTTCTGCTGGGCCCTGGGCCCTGGGATGGAGAACCCTCACTGGGCTGACAGGGCTGTCAGGGAGGGGTTCTTCCAGCTCCTGCCATACCCTCTCTTCTCTCCTTGCCTCATCTCTAGTCTTCTCTCTGCTCTTGCTGGTACAGTGCACAGTTGAGGTTTCTGGCTATTTTAGGTGGCATTTCATCTTTCCCTACCTGCATTTTAGAACTTTCTGCAACCTCCTCACACAACTCAGCTGACATCCCCCATCCAGAGAGTGAGCTCCTTGACTTGATTTTTTCATCTTTGTATCTGTGCAAAACACAGGTCCTGGTACATAAATGGGTGCTCAGTACATAATAGTAAACAGAATGAGTGACCCACATGACACATGAGAATGTCTTTCTGTATTCTTATTTTTGGTAGTGAAGTTTCTGATAAAGCGTATCCATGGAGACACTTCACTGATAGAAGCATTAGACATGTTAGACATCATAAAAGCAGTACCATGTTTTAACTGCCACAGCAGACTAATAACTGTTAGTTTGCAATCGCAGACTACAAAAGAAATGATTGCATGACTGTCTGAGAAGCCAGGTGTTAATTCAATAGCACAAAATGTGTGTGTCCTTGTAGTTTAGTTTCTGATGTCTAGGAGCTGATGTGTACTTGCTTTTGAAGATGCTAAAATCAGATTCAAGACCTTCTCTAAGTCCGTAGACTCAAAGAAATAGACAATGCCCCAAAGGTCATCTGGCACAAATTTATGCCTCCAGGCAGAACAGGATATAAAACGACTTGTCAACCCTCTATCCTTAAAAAACCTGTGTCAAGGAGAGCAGATATGAGCGGTCTTAGAAATGCTTCTCCTAAAGGACAGTACAGCCCTCATGATCCTGACGTTCTCCACTAGCCATGATTAAAAATCCTCCCCTCTTCTCCTGTGAGACCATTTCCAATCGCTCTGTCTTCAGCAGAGCAAGAGCACGCTGGTCAGTATCAGCCACGTAGTGTCTTTAATACACTGAGTAAATCCACCCTGGGCTTTCCCTTCCTCAGACTTAATAAGTCCAATTCTTCAAGCCTCTCCTCACAGATCAATTTTGCAACTCTAATCATTTTAATCATTTCTGTCACACTCAGATGAATCATTTCCAATTCATCTGCATCCCACTTACATTTTTTTTGTCCCAAATTAAACACCAGGGTGATGCTGAATTGGCCAGACCAGGAGAATGGTTTCACAGTTCTTGGCTGTTATGCTTCTACGAAAAAAATCACAGAAACACGTGGGAATTTTCTTTTTTGTAACAAGACACTGGGGTACTGGCTCTGTGACTGTTTCTTAGCAACTCTACATTCTGGATCTTTCTCAGTGGTGCTCGAGAAAAAAGTATTTGGTCCCAATATTATCTGTTCATTTGCCCGTTCAGAGAGGAAATGACCTGTTAGGAGACCAACGGGAATGGCAGAGTCTCAGAATGAGAAGCAGGCAGCTCAAGGGTCCTTGGGGCCGGGCAGGAGCTTGAGGGGCAGGAGGCAAATTGAACACCTGCACAGCTTAGCTGAGGCACCACCACCTCACCTGATTTTTGTTCCCTCTTTTTATGTGAAAATGCCCATCCAATGTAGCAAGAGCTCCACTTTTTTTCTTTTGAATGACTGGTTATGTATCTCCATTTAAAGTTAAATATCCCAATTAAAAATGGCAATTATTAAAAAAAAAAAAGCCTTTGAGCAGCTCAACCTGAGGTGGACTTTAGGAGGCATGAGCACGTGTACTCATTCTCTTGCCAAGATGTGAATCTTCTACCTTCTTTACTATTTCTGTAATGAATTCCTGAAGACATGCATCACCGAGAGACACAGTCTGTGTACATGAATATTTTTACATGACTGTGTTTTAAAAGAAGATTTTAAAGGAAAGGAACTTAAATCTCTGGAGTTCCAGATGTGGCGGGGCAGCTGAAAATGACAAAAATCTGTGGCGATGAGCTTTCTTTCAGTTTTGTAATAAATCAGCCATCACAGCACGCAGGGACGGACTATGGAGCCGTGTCTGAGATCTCCACTTCTGATTGTTCTTTCACAGTAATTGAGTATGAGACCAAGTCAAGAAAGGCGAAACCCTATTGAAGAAATGTAGCCATTTGCTTCGTATTCTAATTTTCAAACCCAGCAGGTGCCATTTATTTACAAAGGTTGGTCTAAGATAGAGTTATCGGTGTAGAAAAGTAATTTAACCAAAACGCTTTACACTAATTACACAGTACAGCTATTTGCATAAGTAACCAACCCAGGTATTCAGGGACCCAAGAGAGACAGTGTTATTAAAGCACAAGTTATATTTTGATAACGTTTAAGAAAATGATAGCAAGGCAAACCTATACTTTTTTCTCTCTAAAAGTACATGATAAAAGGTATAAGCCTTCGTCATCTGGGTTAAATGTCTTGGAGATCCCTCTCCGTGGGAAGTGAGCTGGAAGTGGTCCCCTTCCCTCACTGGCCATTGTTTTAGGAGAGGGTGTGGGTAGTAGAGTCTGCTTAATAAGAGTTTTTGTTATGTCAAAGGAGCCAGCCTAGACATGATTTTCATCGACCGATATGGAAAATGCTCTTTTTAAAGAGGCCACTGATCTTTTGTTTGCTGTAGAATATGAAGTAATCTCTCAGGATAATGGACTCCAACTGTAACTAAGGAACGGTTTATCTTAAAATTTGATAAGGCATTTATCACACACTCTTAAACAGTGACATTGTTTACTGGGGAGGGAAATGTTCTTCGTAGAGATCTGAGGGAACGGACCATTTCCCCCATTGAAAGGCTGGCCTGAGGGGTGGGGATCATCTGCTCGGTGGCCCTGCTCAGCGTGTTGGGTCGCACATGAGATGGAAGCTTAAAAATGCAGGAAAATGAGCACAAACTAGAATCCTTTTTTTCTGCACATGTATAGTTCAGATAATTTAAACTTTGGTAATAACATGCAGCTGATATTTATCAATTTTCCCTTCCAATGGGATAAAAGCTCCGTGAGGCTTAGGGTTGATGATGTAATTTGGAAATGGGTTCCTTCATTTAGACCCCCAGCTGACTGGCAAAGAGGCTAAAGGAAAGAGCTCCATGAAGGCCGAGCAGGGGATGCTGTGGCTGGATCGGACGTGCCAGCCATTCCTGTGATGGGTCTTAGTCCATGAAAACAGACCGGACACACTGGGAATCATGGTCATATGGTCACTGATCCATTCAAGCCCCCATGACATGAAGACCTGCCCAAGTGACCAGACAATTCTTTAAAGGAGAATCACTAAACTGCAGCTTTCCCAGGCCAGGGGTCAGGATGAAAAAGAACAGCCTGGGCTGCATGCTGCCAGGTCACTGTGGGACGCAAATGGCAGATGGGTTGATCTGAAGGAAAAAAATCTGCCAACTGGTGTGGAAAACATTAGTCTGGGAGAAGAATGTCTCACTTAGTGAGGCAGCTCCCGCTGCTCCATCAGCACATCCCCGGAAACGCGGGGGCCTGCTGCGAGGGCTCAGCTGACGCTCCTGTCTCCACGTCCCCCACATGACACGTTTGTGCACACGTTGCATCTTCATCTCTGTGCACAGCCTCTCCCATCAAGGACCAATGTGCTAAAATAAGGTCACAGCTTGATGGGAGTTAAGAAAACAAGTGTACTTAACTTACTCAATGTCAGCCTAAAAATAGCAAGAGATTGACAAAGTATGACATTACCAAAGCTGTAATAGGAGCAGTTCAATCATATCTAATAGCAAAAAAAAAAAAAAAAGACTGCATGCCGCCAAAATAAACTAGCACATTCCAAACCCGTCAAAATGGATTGAAACAACTGGAAGAAAATAACCAATCACCAAAATTAACCTCCATGGAAGTCAAATGGAAGCAGAAATACACTTTTTCCAGAAGGGAAGCTCTGAGGGCTAACAGAATAGTGAGACTTAATGTAAGAAGAACTAAAATGTAACTAAGTTCATGCGAAGAAAGAGAAGTGCTTGGTAAGCCCCTGGAAGGGCCACCTGTGGCAAGGACAACACATTTATCACGCTGACACCTGCACAAGGACTCTTTGGGCAAGATGTGCACACAGGTGTTGGGTGTTGAATGTGGCCATAATCTTGGGGAAAAAAATGGAAATGGTCTGGGCTGTTCAACAGGGTTAGAATATGGAAGGCGAGGTATGGGACTCTGAAGGATTTTTGGGAGACAAACTTTTATTGGGGGATAAGAGGAGTTGTGGACAAAACAAAGTGAGGAAGGCGTGGAAACAGAATAAGACAAGGGTGGGTTGTTTTGGAGATGAACTTGAGCAGATCTGATGCAAGGGACAAAAGTGAGGTAAGCTCGAGAAGAACATGTGTCCTCAGGATGTGCATCTGTGACTGAAGGTGTCCAGGCGAAGGGGATGGGGATGCTGGGCATCAGCGGGTGGGAGCAGTCTCCTTGATGCATGGAGCTGGTATCAGGACCCTGTTTGGAAGAGACAGGGTCCAGGGGAAGGGGCCGCAGGTACTGGAGACTAGAGACCCTGAGTCACTAGGGAGACCAGAAGACCAGGAAGGGCCTGGGTGCAGGAGGACAGGACACAGAGCCGGGATGTCAGCTTGGTGGGCTTACTTGGAACACCACAGGGACCAGCTCCCCAGGGCATCTGCTTCCTCCCCTGAGGCCAGAGCATCAGCTTCCTCGCACCTGAGGCCAGAGAGGGCTCATGGTCTCAGGCAGGGGAGTGCTGAGGTCAGATGAAGAGGCCCAGCTGTCAGTTAAGGATGGACCAGGGAAAATACCATCAGCACCAGTTGATGGCTACAAGCCATTCCACCCATTCCTCAACTCCCTAAGGGTATTAAGCAAATGTGCAGTGTCTCCAGATTATTCTCTCAGTTGTGTTATTAAAGTGTAAATTAACTGTGCTGATAAGTTGCCCTTTTATTGTTACACTTTCATCCAACTTCATTTACTGAACACCTATTGTATACATGGTACAGAGGACACAAATAGCCATGCAACTATCTGTTTTCCTCTGTATTATGAGGAAATGCCTAGCAGTATTACGTACTATTAAAAATCAAAGGAGCAAAAATACCTGTATCATCACATTAACCTAGTAACATTCTTTTTATCTATCTATCTATCTATCTATCTATCTATCTATCTATCTATCTATCTATCTATCTATCCATCCATCTATCTATCTATCTATCTATTTATTTTTATTTTGGCATCATTAATCTACAATTACATGAAGAACATTATGTTTACTAGGCTCCCCCCTTCACCAAGTCCCCCCCCACATACCCCTTCACAGTCACTGTCCATCTGCGTAGTAAGATGCTGTAAAATCACTACTTGTCTTCTCTGTGTTGCACGGCCCTCCCTGTGCCCCCCATGCTAATGGTCATGCCCTCTTTCTTTTTCCCTGCCCTTGTCCCTCCCTTCCCACCCATCCTCCCCAGTCCCTTTCCCTTTGGTAACTAATAGTCCATTCTTGGGTTCTGTGCTTCTGCTGCTGTTTTGTTCCTTCAGTTTTCTTTTGTTCTTATACTCCACAGATGAGTGAAATCATTTGGTCTTAGTAACATTCTTTATTCCTGATTTCCTTTGAGTTTTACCCATGTGCGTATATTTTAATATTGTTACATTCATGGTCAGTATTATTTTGTGGGGTTTCATCTTAAACAGCTACATTGCCTTAGAGATGTTTCGTACTTTTCAGGCCTTTGGTTATGGGATGACTACACCCGAGAATCAGGATTCCAACATTTAAAGGAGAATCATTTAAACTGAGGAGTAAGTTGTATTATTTCACTCGTGTCTCATTTGAAGCACTATTTCATTCTACTGCCATAAGAATTAAAGCAAATTTGATTTAGCATGGATTTGACTATTGAATAAATAAAGATGGAATTAAAGATTACGCTGCCATTTCCAGAGTTTTTAGACCTCTCCACACTCATGGACTACTTAGGAATCTGACGGCACCTCCCTACTAATTGGTTAGCGTTTACCCAGTCAGGAATCGAAGCTCTTCTAATGTGATTTTACCCAATGGAAATCCCCCTGTTTAAGCACAGTCACCTACAAGAGCTAGATATTTAAGGAACAGAAAAAAAAAAAACTAATGGCTTTTCACATATGGACCGAAAAAAAATTAATGACCTGATAATCTCTGGCAAAGGAGGTGATGTTTTCTCTCTCTAAGATGTGAAGTTCAACATTACCTGGTTTATCTGCAAGTAGTGCATGAAATTATTAAAAATAACCATCAACTGAGCTTTTAAGAAGCTTCATTGTGGTACTGCTAATGCAATGCCAAATTCATACCACTTTACTCTGCATAACTTAGAACAGCTCATTATCAGTGTTTCAAAGATGGTACTTTAAGAGGAAAAGTGCAGAAACATGATTCTTGAAAAACCTATCACTTCAGTGGATGCATTTGTTATAAAAACCTAGTAGAAGCTTTTAGCAAGTTATTTCTCATTTTATGCATTGTTGTAAAAAGTCATATTTGACTCACAGGTTCAACTATTTTTTTCTGATTAATGAAAAAAATGTGATTTTATTGAGTTAAGAGTAATAGTGTTGATTTCAATTTGAGCAGTGATGAGGCAAACAGGTTTTGTAATTGTCTGCCTCAGGGAAAGTCTCATTCAGAACAAGTAATTCTGTCAGCAACAAGGCAGCAAACGGTTAGCTCCTCTTTTATGTGGAGAGTGCATTTTCAATCACAAGCTTGTGATTGCCCCTCGTTGGCTGGGGCAAAGTTCCATGTGATTGACATATAGGCATAGGTCAGAATACTGTGGGTTTGGTTTCAGACCGCCACGATAATGCAAATATAGCAATCAAGTGAGTCAAATGAACTTACTGGTTTCCCAGTGCATATGAAAGTTAGGTTTACACTATCTTGTAGTCTATTAAGTTGCAATAGCATTACGTCTAAAAAAACAATATGCCTACTTTATTGATAACAAATGCTGATAATCAGCTGAGCCTTCAGTGAGTTGTAATCTTCCTGCTGGTGGAGGGTCTTGCCTGGGTGTTGACGGCTGCCGGCTGATCAGGTGTTGGCTACTGAAGGGTAGGGTGGCTGTAGCCATTTCTTAAAACAAGACAACAGTGAAGTTTGCTGCATCAATTGACCTTTCTGTTCATGAATTATTTCTTTATAGTATGTGATGTTGTTTGATAGCACTTTATCCACAGAACTTTGAAAATTCGACTTAATCCTCCAAACTGCTGCTGCTTCATAAGTTAAATTGATGTGATATTCTACATCCTTTGTTGTCATTGCCCTGGCCTCACCAGGAGCAGAGTTCATCCCTGCAAATCCTAGGGCTCTTAACAATTATGCTAAATCTACTCTATGCTCTAGAAATGGAACAACAACAAAGCTTGGATGACAGCACATTTATTCACAACATGAAAAAGGAATTACTTTCTGTGCTCCTTCAAAAGAAGCTGCTCCTCATCCATTCCAGTTTTGTCATGAGATGGCAGCAATTCAGTTACATCTTTAGGCTCCACTTCCAGGTCTGGTTTTCTTGCTCTTTCCACCAATTCTGTAGTTACTTGCCCCACCGAAGTCTTGAACTCCTCAAACTCACTGATGGGGTTGGAACCAACTTCTTCCAAATGCCTCTTAATATTGGTATTCTGAGCTCCTCCTGTGAATCACGAATGTTCTGAATGGCATCTAGAATGGTGAATCTTTTCCAGAAGATTCTCAATTTGCTTTGCCCAAGTCCATCAGAGGAATCCCTATCTCTGCTATGCAGCTATAGCCTTATGAAATTTGTATCTTAATAAGACTTCAAAGTCAAAATGAGGACTGATTCACAGGGATGTTGTGTTAGCAGGCATGGAAACAACATTAATCTCATTGCACATCTCCATCAGAGCTCTTGGGTGAGCAGGTGCATCGTCAGTGAGCAGTAATATTTTGAAAAGGATGTTTTTCTGAGCAATTGGTCTCAACAGTGGGCTTACAATATTCAGTAAGCCATGTTCTGAATAAATGTGCTGTCATCCAAGCTTTGTTGTTGTTCCATTTCTAGAGCATAGAGTAGATTTAGCATAATTGTTAAGGGCCCTAGGATTTGCAGAATGGTAAATGAGCACTGGCTTCAACTGAAAGTCTCCAGCTGCTTTAGTTCCCAACAGGAAAGTCAGCCTGTCCTTGGAAGCTTTGAAGCCAGGCATTGACTTCTCCTCTCTAGCTATGAAAGTCCTACATGGCATCTTCTTCCAAAAGAAAGAAGTTTTGTCTCCATTGAAGATCTGTTGTTTACTGTTGCCACTTTTATGAGTTATCTTAGCTGGATCTTCCGGATAACTTCCTGTAGCTTCTACATCAGCACCTGCTGCTTCACCTGCACTTTGAAGTTATGAGGATGCCTTCTTCCCTTAAACCTCATGAACCAACCTCTGCTGGCTTCAGACTTTTCTTCTGCAGCTTCCTCACCTCTCTCAACCTTCATAGAATTGAAGAGAGTTAAGGTTGGCCCTGGATTAGGCTTTGACTTAAGGGAATGTGTGGCTGGTTTGATCTTCTATCCAGACTACTGCAACTTTCTCCATTATCAGCTAGAAGGTTGTTTTGCTTTCTTATCATTCATGTGGTCCCTGGAATAACTTTTAATTTCCTTTAAGAACTTTCCCTTTGTGTTCACAATTTGGTTGTTTGTCAGGAGGCCTAGCTTCTGACCTAGCTTGGCTTTCTACATGCTTTCCTCACTAACCTTACTCATTTCCAGCTTTTGATTTAAAGTGAGAGATGTGTGACTCTACCTTTCATTTGTACACTTAGAGGCTACTGGAAGGTTATTAATTGGTCTAATTTTAATATACTTGTGTCACAGGGAATAGGAAGGTCTGAGGAGAGGGAGAGAGATGGGGAGTGGCCAGTCAGCAGAGCAGCCAGGACACACACAACATTTATGCATTAAGTCCCCTGTCTTACATGAACATGGTTTGTGGTGCCCCCTGACATTAAGAACCACCAATCACAGATACAGTAGGGACAGTACTAATGAGCAATTAGTGCTAATCAAACTAATGTAGTCCTAATAAAAAAGTGTGAAATACTGTGAGAATTACCAAAATGTGACAGAGACATGGAGTGAGCAAATGCTATTAGAAAAATGGTTCCTATAGGCCTGCTCAACACAGGGGTTACCAGACCCTCAATTTGTAAAAAAATCGACAATGCGGTATCTGCAAAATGCAATCAAGTGAAGTACAATAAACGGAGGTATTATTGTATTCATTTAGGTCCATTCATTGTGACCAATCTTTATGAATGTAGGAGCAGCAAGTTGATCCAGAATCACCAAATTTTGTTACGCATGTGGTGACATCATTGTGCGTCAGAACCATGGAACTCTGCTTTGGGAAGGGTCCAGCTGCCCAAAAATAAAATGGAATCAAGAGTTCATGAAGCAGGAGGCCTCTAGTTCTGGACAAAATGGTGAGTAAGAGAGCGATAAACTATGACAACATATGAGCAATTTATTATTTGTTTGACTAAACCTACTCATTTTGTACCATGGAAGAATGCATTTTTTATTTCAAAGAATTTCCTGCTGATACATCTTTAGGGTCTGACGAATTACTGAAAGGAAGATGAAATTAGGTTAGAAACCTCTTTGTGATAAAGTCCCATAAAAACCACCCAGAGATTCAATTGCCCAGAAGAGCACATTAAAGACACAGTGGTTGCCCTGGGGAAGCTCTCCACCCTTCTTCTTGAGACTTAAACATGTCATTTTTATATTTGAGCAAAAACCAACACTGTGCACAGCAAAAGCAAATGGATAAACTCTGCTCTCAGAGAAATGAAACATTACCTCTTAACTGTGCACGTACTATAGACATCACTGCTGTGTTTGAAAGCATGCTGGATCTTCCCACGAGTGTTAAGACAGTAACACTTCATTTTTATATACATTTCTAGCTTGCAGGCTCTGAGGGCAGGCAGTGGCAGGCAATCTTCAACCACAGCCCATTTTGGAAGTCTGGTCCATCCTCAGGACAAGCCTCCACAGCACACAGTAAACCTGAGCTTGGTGCCCAGTCATTGCCCTTGGTGTTCTGGTTGAGAATTAGCCGCTGAACAAGCACTCCAGCAGGACAGCCATGCAAGCCGGGCATCTTGGATGTCCTGAGCTTCATTCAAGAGAAAGCTTTACTGGGACTGTGCAGCATGGCGGCAGGGATGCAGAGAGCACGTACTGATCTGCTGAGTGTATATGAGGTCCTCCTTGGAGGGGTGCTTTTGAAAAGAGTGAGTCGGGGGTTAAGTGTGATATTTAACTGAATTTTTCCAAATTGTGCTGCCTCCCCAGGGCATTAAAAACATCCATTAATAATGTGTGTGTTATCATCAGAATGTCTATTACGAAGCCCAGGCTGTGTGGAGGGCTGACTCTCCACAAGAGAGCAGAGCCAGGCCTGTGGGGAGGAAGGGGAGAGGGGTGAGAGGGGATCTGGGCTGCCTTGTTGGCAAGTGGTGAGGACACGTGAGGCGATGTATCAGTAAGATTTTCCATTAAATCAAGAAAAACACAACTTGCCCCTAACATCACCTTTGATGGCTTCTCAGACCAGCTGCTTCCCTGACGCCCTACTGAGGAACAAATTGCTTTCCTAGCAGGACATTTGGACACTCCTGCATTAATAGATATGGATCCCAGCATGCCAAGCCAAGTGCGAAGGCAATTTAATATGAGCAACACTGTCATCTCAATTTAGGACAACAGCTAGGATGCCCTACAGGGCACTGCAACAGCTTCTAGAAGTACATGACATAAGATATTCTCATTGTCTCAAGGCTATAGAAAGCTGGTATTTCCAGTAAACAGTCAGGCCAAGGACAATGGAAAATGTAAAGCAGAGATGACAGTGGCATTGTGCTCTCGGAGCATCAGTTTCCATTCAAGTGGCTTTTACTTCTGCGGAGAACTGAGGCCAAGTTTAGAACATCCTCTCCACTCCAATCCCGTCACACAAACACAGACAAAAAGCCAATGATCCAAAATAAAGAAAGGAATGGGTGACACTAGATGGCAGATGTCTATCAGGTCTAAGGACATTTCAAAATAAAAGACTTAACTTCACGTTCTAATTGTCAGGTTCACCTCTCTCTCTTTGACACTGTGCACGCCAAAAAAAAAAACGTAAGTCCTTTTCATTTGCATCTCATAACACCAGGCTGTGTAAGAACAAATATTTTGCTGTTTTTTTTTCTCTCTACACAATTGTGTATTGGTATGTACTTTAATAATAGTTTCTATTTTATTTTCACCACAATAAGGATATGGCTGAATCCAGTGTACTTATTATGCTAAGATTATTTTTTTGACAAGAATTCTCATAATAAAACAGCTTCCGGTATAACTTTCAAAATCTGGAGATTACCAAGTTTTGTTAATTTTTTAAGCAATATTCATGGATACATGAGTTGATTTTGCACCAGTATCATTTCTCTCTGATCCTATTGAGCGGGATTCATATTCAAACTGAGAAGAAAATATATTTACATGTAACCAAAATACAGATATATCTCCTTCTAGGCAGAATTTCTCAATAGAGACAGAAAAAAAAATAACACAGCAGAGTCACACTTGAGCTCACTCACAGAGCACGGTGATCCACATCAACTACAATACTTCCCACAGTGTCATTTTGTATTAGACATATGGCAAAATAACTCAATCGGTCATCACCATGAATGCTTCACCATAGAACTAGCTATGTGGCAGGTCATGCGGTCAGTACGGTGATGCTGTTAATGTCCCCATTGCTAATATTTATTGTACAGTGGAAAAGGTCCTTCCCTAGTTTCATGTGTCTTCAATGAGGTAACATGTCTTAAAAATTAATTGCATAGGAGCAGACTCACAGAACCCAAGAATGGACTAACAGTTACCAAGGGGAAAGGGACTGGGGAGTGTGGGTGGGAAGGGAGGGATAAGGGGCAAAATGGGGCATTGCGATTGGCACGCATAATGTAGGGGGACAGGGGCAAGGAAGTATATACAGAGAAGACAAGTAATGACTCTATAGCATCTTCCTACGCTGATGGACAGTGACTATAATGGGGTATGTGGGGGGGACTTGATAATTGGGGGAGTCTAGCAACCATAATGTTCAAGTAATTTTACATTAATGATATAAAAAAATTAATTGCATAGGGATTAAACATTTATCTTAAAATGTGCTGCTGCTCTGCTCCTCTTCCTTCTTTGCAAGCCTTGCTGAACATATAGGCCCTCCCCCTCCCCAGAGCACCGTCTGAGAGAGGTCACCAAGTATGGAGAGCATCTGTGACCTGTGACCAGGCAGGAGCCTTTCAGGGAGGTGGGATGAGGGAGGAATATTTCCTATATCACTTGGGAATTTGGGAGAAAAAAATGGAATACAATTCACATTTTTTTCAAAATCATGCCTGTTCTGCAAGTTCTCATTACATTTTTTTAGTAAAAAAAAATAGTAACATCTATTTTGAACATAAAAAAATCCTTTAGTTATTTTCATTATTGTCCATCTAATGAAAAGGCAAGAAAATAACACGGCTTTCCATGCATAGGTCTATCAGAGCACTTCCAAAAGTGTGCTGGGATTATCTGGTAGGCTGTGGACTCCTGAGAGCAGGGAGGGTGGTCTAGTCCCAGGTTTCCAGAACCTACCAAAATGTCTAGGATGTAACAGACACTCCATTCTTACTGGACAGAAGTGATCTGAACTAACTGCTCCCAAATGGAAAAAAAATTATCTGTGTACCTATGGGAAGATGTTCAAACCTGTCTTTAGATTCAACAATAGAACTGAAATTAGCTGAAGGTTCCAGAAGGTTTATGATCTTCAGAACCAAGTTTCCTTAAACAAACTGCAATGTCACAGGACATCATGTTCATCAAATGTCTTACAAAGCATGCCCAGCTCCGTGCAGGTGCAGAAACACTTCTTCAAAGGAGTTTTGAAGATTAAGAGTTTTCGCAATTACACTTTCACCTATTATCAATGTACAAAATGGGAAGAGTTTTCGTCTCAGAGTGAAATGTTTGTGGGCTCCCTTTCAGAGAGTAGGTGCCAGCAGGACGGAGCCTGTCAGAGTCAGCTGGCTGTTGTCCCTACGTCTGTTTGATGTACAGGACCACAGGAAGCTTGATGTGCAATTCTAAAGCCTGGTTTAAAAAAAATTTTTTTTACACATTTCAAAACATCAAATATGTTTGTTTTCAGTTGTTTCTACCTCAAATGATATTTCAGTCCCTGACTGGGAAAATAAGACATTGAAGGCCTAACATTCAGGACGTCAAGGGAGCCCCGGCCCATGGGCTTTCTACAGTATGTGTGCATGTGAGTGGGGGTTCGTGTGAGGTGGGCAGGAGCAGGCCAGGGATATATGGTGCAAGGCCACCCCTTATAAGACAGACAGGGAGCAGGCCTTGCATATAAAATTGTGCAGAGCTGCAAGTCTGAGGAAGTTGAGGAGGGTCCTCCAGGACACTGATCAACGTGCAAGTTAGCAAGACGAGTGTCCTGTTCCTGGGCCTGGGGATGGAAGGCCCCTCGCCCAGCCCTGTGGTCATTCTTTGTATCAACTGCCTGCCAGCCAGTGGGTTGCTCTGAACCCCTCTGTGTGCTCCAGTACCTTTCTTCGTGCCTTGTTCTCTGCGGATCAGAATGAAAGGGCCAACAGGCCGGGAGGTTGGGAGCAGGAGCTGTGGCTCTGCGCAGCGGCTCCCTCTCCGGGGCTAGTCCAAGAGGAGTAGTCCGGAATCTCCTGAATCCCACTGTTTTTTTCCTTTGCCCCATAAGATGTACAAGAAGGAAATCAGGCTGAAGTGGACATCAAGGGAGCCCTGGCCTACGCAGCACTGGCCAGGAGGGGCAGCCTGGCATGAGACAGGGAGCGGCCACACTCCCGCTGGCCCTGGGACGCGGGGCCTGGTGAACAGTGCGGTGTTTCTGGCTCATGTTGATGAGTTATTTCTTCAACAAATTTCCATTCAGCAAATCTAATCACCTAGAAATGTTGTTCTCTTCTATGAGAAACAGGATTGAGAGGGAGGCCCATGTAGTTTATTACAGATGATTGTCCCCTGGGAGCACGGGAAACGTGCCACCTTGGCACCTTCATGCCTGTGCCGCTGGGCCTGCCCTCCTCGCCTCCAGGACACTGACAACGTGCAAGTTAGCAAGACGGGTGCGAGGAAGGAGCCAGGTCCTCGAATCGTCCCAGAGCCTGTTCGGTGAGTGTTGAGTGAGCACTTACAAAGTCCCAGAACTGTCTGTGCCTTGATCCACTGGGCCTTGTAATCACCCCATTATGCCAGTGTTATTATTATATTACTACTATTCTTCCTATTTTATAGATGGGCTCACATGGGTTAAGTGACTTGCCCAAGTACACACAGATAGAAAATGGCAGAGTTGTTAAGTTGATTAATTTTGTGTTAATTTCCTTCACACACAATACTGCCAAACCCAGAAAATTA
Source organism: Manis javanica (assembly GCF_040802235.1). Classification (NCBI taxonomy): domain Eukaryota; kingdom Metazoa; phylum Chordata; class Mammalia; order Pholidota; family Manidae; genus Manis; species Manis javanica. Next base: position 74,703,174 of record NC_133168.1, read on the forward strand.
ATGAAACTAGTCACCGTTTCAGTATACATTGCCTTATGGCTTCACCAATGAGAAGTTAATCTGTTATCAGCTTTATGGGTTAGAAACTTTATTTTCAGCTCATCTCATTCTATAAAGGACTTGAGATGGTCAAATTGCATACAGTTATAAAAGTAAACAGCAAATGAAATCTGGGTAATGGAAAAATTAATCAGAATAGTAAAATGAAGCCATAATTAGAGTTTGCACCCAGAAATCCTTCTCTGTTATTGATTTGTCTCTGAGAATCTCAGCTGCTAAAGCAAAACATAAAAATGGTGAATTGTAATATTTGTACTTATCCGTATTCATCAGTCATCTTTTAATGTCCACAAAGTGCCTGGCACTATGGTGGCTGCTGGAAGACAAGGCCACTGTATTCTAAACATTACCAGGGACTCCCTCTCTTCCAAGGACTACTGTGGCCCATCCTTATTTCCTCTCCAAGGTTAGAGGTTCAGTCATGTGGCCATAACTACACCAAGGACTGCAAGAGAAATTTCTGCTCAAATTCTCAAAAGGCGATAAATTCATACCCAGGTGCTGAGTGACTCTGAGGTAGATTAACTGCAGAATGGCCCCACCTCCATCCTTCCACCTATCCACATCTTTACAAACTCATCTCTTTTCCTACTCCTGAAGCTAGACTGGCCTTGTGATTTGCTTTGGCCAATGCAGTGGGATGGAAGTGACAACATGTGGTTCTGAGCCCAGGCAGCAAGGCGCCTGCCACACTTCTGCTCTCTCTCAGCCCCCTGCCTCTGATGAAAGCAAGGCTGGCTGGCCAGCAGATGGGAGCCAGCCAGTGTGTCCCAGCTAGGTCCCTCTACTGACCCACCAACTGACTGCAGACATTGAGGGAGCCCATCTCAGATTGGCTGAATCTGGGCAAGGGGGGCAGAACAGCCCAGCTGAACCATGCACTCAGATATACCATTTTGGAGTATAACACCAGTGCAAGATTTACATAAATGTGTCTGTGGAAGAGGAGGACACTGGGGAGCACAAGGAAGCAGGGAGGTGTTCAGGTAGCTTGATTCAGGGTTCAGTGATGATAAAACACCCACAGGGGTAGATGCTTTTCATGTGATTCTTCATGAATATTGCAGGAGGCAGAATACCAATCCTCAAAAGAAGTCTTTGACTTAATCTCCAGAAGCTGAGACTATGTCACCTCACATGGTGAGGGGCCTTGCAGATCTGGTTAGCGTTTAGGACCTTCTGGACCTTGCAATGGGGTGGCTGTTGTGGATTATCTGGGCAGATCCAGTGTAATCAGTGAATCCTGAAAATCAGAAAACCTTTCCTGCCCGTGGTTGGAGGGAGAAGTTTCAGTGGAAGAAAAGTCAGGGAGACGCAGCATTGCCAGCTCTGAAGTGGGAGGAAGGGGCCGTGAGCTAGGGCATGTGGGACCCGCTAGATCTGCAAGAGGCACAGAAACAGGCTCTGCTCTGGAGTCCCCAGGTAGGACTGCAGGGCTGCTGACCCCTTGATTTTAGCCCACGGGACCTCAAATCAGACTTCTGACCTCTAGAATTTGAAAATAGTAAAGTTGTATTGTTTGAAGCCACCAAATTTGTGATAATTTGTTATAGCAGCAATAGAGTACTAGCACAAAAATATTATTTTCGATGACTTGACTTTTGACTTAAAGTAGAAGAATCCAGGGTTCTAGTCTCTGCTAAAAACCTGTTTTCACAATATCCTGTGCACAGCTCATTAAGGACAGATACATTTATCTGCAACATCTTGATCAATAGATGGGGATAGACTAAAATGTTTGTGATTAAATGTAAGCAAACCCACAAAGTATCCTGATTCCATGATGACACAACACTGGCTGGAACCCTCCTGCAGCTCATTAAAGTATCAGTCTCTGACAGAACAAAAATTTGAAATTGTTGAACTGGAAAAAGGGGATGCTGACTGTCTTTCCCTATGACATGTGATGAGTGGACTTGTAAACAAGTGAACTTTAATCATTCTGAGTGGCTTTGGTAGAACAGTAAATGTCTCCCTAAGTGGCTGATGTAATTTTAACTTTATATTATTATTTTTTTTGTACCTATGGGTTGCTGCAACCATACCTTGGTGAGATGTGAATCATTTACAAATATAAATTACTATTACCTACCTGTTTTGGTTGCTGTTGCTGTTGGTAATGGAATGATTATTATTGGATTTTGTCTTAAGTTTAATTTTAGCATGATGTAGTCCTAATTTTTTTCTGCTAGAATGCCTCTCCACTTTTGGGTTGGAAGTTAGTAAAGCAAATTGGATTCCTGAGGTACTGAGAAACTTCCTCTCAAGCCTGATTTTCTGAAATGTTTTGAATATATTTCAGATAGTATGGGACACTTTTACTTTATTGCTTTTATGAACTCGACATGAATCTACTGTAACATAAACATTGGCAAGCGCTGGATTTATAAAAGAATTGGTGAGGTATTGTGAGCTGGTGTGTCTCTAGAGAAGTGTTCCCGCTTGACAAAGGAGGCCTTGAAGAGAATTATTGTAGGTAGACAATAAAACCGGGGATAGCACCATAAGGTAAAATAGATAGGAAAACCACATTCCTCCAAGACATCTTAGACAAATTCCAGCCCTGTGAACCTCACTAATTGGTCCCATTCTTCAAAGCTTTGTATATACCTTAGTCATACAGTCATCGCAATTTAAATTACTTGAATGTGTCTCTGAAAGATTAAATGGAGATGTAATAAAGATTAAATAAAGAGTTATTTGGTGAATGAATGCTTTAGAAAGCAAACAATGTGAAGATGCTACAATAATATTGTCCCAACTAGACAATGAATTTGAGAGATGCTTTACTATAAAGCCAGAGAGAAGGGAAATGATCAGAAAGAAATGCTGGAAAAGTTTAGTTAGACTATCAGGGGCAGTGAGAGGCATGATTCTCAAGCCTTAAATATTAAAATTTGGGCAGAGACAGGGCACCTACTTGGACTTGGCATTTCTAAATATCTGGAATCACTGATGACAGTAATAGTTAATTAAACTATTGCAGTCAATGAATTTTATTAGAAGAGTTTTGTGTTAACCTGGAAATACATGCCCTAATTGTAGATGCTGAACATGCTTTATATATGTTTGGCTGTAGAATGGTTTACAGATAAAATAATTATTGAAAGTACTTTTGGCAAGCACTGTGATATCCTGAAAAATGTTATTAAGTATACCTACATTATTTACCTCATTATGGTGATGGCCCATATACGTAATAGCACAGTGCAGGTTAACTGAAAGACAGGTTTTAGTTGCCTCTCACCCAAAGCTGCCTGTACATCAGCCTAATTGAGTGCATCATCTAAAGACCCCTGCTTGAATGTAATTAAATGATTACACACCCAGAGGAGTGCGCTGGTGACCCAGCTTCTTTCCATCCATCCTGAAATAATTCAGTCCTGTAAATACTCCTGTCTTGGTCTATTTCAAGGCAGTAAACATGAAATTAATGATGGTAGACTTGGAAAAAGACATGTATAATTGGCTCTTGTAAACTGGTACTGCTGGCTACCACCTCCAATAGACCACACACACACAATTCAATATATTTCAGTTGCTCACAGTAAGTACTGTACTTTCATTGGATGATTGCATCTAATATACTTTGCAAAGTACATAGGCTAGAGCAATGGGCACAAATTCTCTTACATACAAACTCAACTTTTAATACTCTCAAGTGATCATTCCTATTGCCATATTTCTTCTCCCTTCCCTGTCCCTGTCCTCCAACTTCTTCTTTTGGCCCTGTCCTGTTAATCCCTTCTTCTTTATCTACTGGTGACCATTAGAAATTCTGCTAAGATCCTGAAATAAAGTATAAATGCTGCAATAATAACCACTGGCTGGGGCAGGGGTGGTGGTGGTTTTCATGTAATTTTACATTATTCAACATTAATTCACTCATTCACAAGCATTTATTAAGCACCAAGCATAACTGTGGAGCCAGGGCCTCCATGTACAGTGGTACAAATTGTGTACTGCACAAAGGATTAGGCCAGATGGTGTGGGAGCAGAGGGCATACTGCTCCCCAGACCTTGCAACCTGGAGGGTGCTGTGCCCACGTGGGGAAGGGGTGCCTTTCATCCACAGTAAGATGCCCTGTGGGGCCAGTCCTGAAGCCTCTGTCTGACAGATGGGGTGGGGAGCACTTTTTATAATTCATTTCCCATTAGGGGGTACTTTTAAAATTTGTTTTGGGGAGGTCAAGGTAATACAAACTTACAGAGCACATGTGTTGCCTTCCCTTAAGCTCCCTTTTCTTACTGTGATGAGTTTTTGTTTCCATTTATACTTTGACATTCCCAGTTAGACCAAGCTCTCCACTGTTATTTTATGTGACTGGCTTCCAGGGAGCTGGATTCTGTCTTCCACCTGTACCACTGAACCAACTGGCTAAGGGACCCTCGCAGGAGATTGGCAGGCCCTTCACAGAATGCCGTTGCTCTAGGTCAGCTCAGGTTCCAGGAGGTCACAAGCATTACTTCCCCTTTAACATAATGCTGCTTTTAAACATTTCTCTTATTTAGTCCCCAAAGATTTAGAATTAACTTGAATTAATTCTCTTAATCAGAGACAGTATTTTAGAAATCTTTTTATCCCAGAAAGTACTTCACATATACTAAAGGCTTAGCACACATTTGTGGATGGAAGAATTACATAGACATATGCATAAGATACATACTAAGAATTAAAATAATTCTTAGCTTCACAATGTTTCATTTGTGACCTTATTTAGCAAAGTATTTTTCAGACAGGATTTTATGCTAATTGCTATTTTCTAGTTTCCCCTTTTTGATTAGCAAACTTCCTAAGTACAGATACCCCTTAATGTGTAAGAAGCATAGTTTCCTGGAGCTGTGGGGCCCTGCAGCTGTGGCATGCCATGTGGCCTCCTGCTCTGCCAGGACCTATGGATGCCCCATTCGCTTCAGGAAGGCAGACTCCTCAGTGTCTCAGCAGGGAGTATTCTTGAAGCCCCTGATAGTGTCTATTGGCACTCCAGCACTAATGGGTAACAGGAGGAGGCCACAGAGTGCCCACTGAGGAGAGACCCTCGAGCCCACCACAGGCCCAGGGGGTTCCTCTCAGCTGAGACCCAACGGGGTTGGGGCACAAACAGGACCCTGCAGTATAACACAGAGGACCTGGTGCCCACCAGCACATAGGTGTCTATACATCTGGGTGTCCACATGCACTACATGAAAAGTGGTAGCAAGACACATGGGATTTAGACTCCGGCAAGAAAGACTTGAGGTTAGACATAGAGTAACTTCATTTTGGAAAAGGATATTAACTGCTGCTTCAGGAGATGGTCTAAATATCCCCTAAGGGCACGGGCAAGGCAGTACAGCACAGAGAAGACAAGTAGAGATTCTGTGGCTTCTTACTACGCTGATGCACAGTGAGTGCAATGGAGTATTTGGGGTACTCGATAATAGGGGTGAATGTAGTAACCACAATGTTGCTCATGTGAAACCTTCATAAGATTGTATGTCAATGATACCTTAATGAAAGCAAATAAATAATAAATAAATAAATATATAGATAGATAGATAGATAAATAAATAAATGAATGAATGAATAAATATCTCCTAAGAAGAAGGACTCTGTCTTAAATGATTAGGTGAAGTTCTACATGAGGGTAGGAGGCTGGATGATGATTCTTGGAAATTAAACCAAAACTGAACAAAAAAGCCAGAAAAATAAGGTCTTTCTTAAAACCTTTTTCTGTATGTTACTGGAGAGTGAAGTAAAGTTTGCTTGGCATACAGCTCCACCTTAGTAAGCAGGAATTCTGCTTTGCTTTATTTAAATTAGTGTTTCTATGTTAACAAGAATAATCTTGTTTGAATAGCCTTAATTTAGGAGTTTGTTGTTTAAATAACTATTATGTGTCAGTGAGACACACATACCCCACCACTGATTCCATGTGGGGCTCCTCTTTACAGTTGAGTACGGCTTCCTATCCAAACAAGCATATTTAAGCAACAGTCTCACCAGCCGGCATCTGATTTGGTGGTGAGTGAGTGTTAAGGGTGGATACTTAAAAAAGGTGAAGAAATAAGGATGGGCACTGATCCCCGGCTGTGGCTGGGTGCTGTGTCCCTCCAGCACCCTCACCTGGTAGCACAGTTCATGCCTTAATTATAGGGAGGCCTTGTGCTCTGCTCTGGGGACATCATGAGGGCATGAAAGGGTATCAGAAATGGAAGAGACCTCATCTTGTAGCTGAGCAAACAGGTACAGGGGAGGTGAAGCGGCTAACCTGCAACCTTACAGCCCTGGGATGGAGAGAACACTTGCTTCTCTTTGAATTCATATCATTTCAGTTTCTAGTAATAAAATATCTAACCTTCATATTTAAGCTAAATATGGTCTACTTATTGTTAAATTAAGTCAGCTCAGTTTAAGTAAAATTACTTCTAAAGAGTCTGCTCTATATGTAAGTTGTCTTATGCAAAATAAGGCATAAGTAATACTTTCCAATTCAAGACACATTTATAAAAGTTATTGGTTCAACTGATTTTTATCTGTAGCTAGAAACCTCTGCAAGAGTTAAATATCCTTTAGTATGTTTGTCACATTTGGAAAATGGAGATATAATTGCTTCCATTTTGATGATGAAGAGAAAGATCATTTGATAATAATTAATGTCAATCCCCCCAGGACCATTTCTGTTTATATGGTGTGTAAACAAAATAATACAGGAACATTAACCTGGTTCTTAGAGCAGTGAAATGAAAGCTTATAAAGCATATTCCAAAAACAACAGGATGGCAAAAATGTTTTATGTAGGAAGAAATTTTTTTAAAACTTTATCCATCTTACAGTGTCTTACATTTTATCTGACATTTTTTATTGAGTTTTGAGTATGTGTGTCAGTTTCTTGCCATTATGTAGCACTCCTGAGCTCTACCTGAGAGGTGTTTATGGACAGCAGAAAGGTGTTGAAGTCATAGCCCAAAATAATGGTGGTAATTTAGAAATTTCTTGAAGATCTGTATGTTTGGCTCAGTATAAAAGTATCATTCTCCACTCAGACCCAACCCAAATTGCCAGGGATATGCAGCCTCTTAATCTTGTGACTGTGTAACATATTCCATATCAGACACCTGGTTGGATGATCGCACGCCTGGAAGAAACTGCCCATTCCATTTTCTCAAGCAACTGCCCACTGCAGAGCTGGGGCAGCCTCTGGCTATCTCTAGGAAGTCTTACTTCTTTGCAGAGAAAGGATGGTTATGCTGTTCTACTTAGAGAATAGAACAATTCTTGAAGAGCTTCAACTATTACCTGTCTAAAGATAACTCTCAAATATTCACAGATTTCAATCTTATATTTCCAACTGCCTGCAGGATATGTTATCATTTCGAACAGACCACAGCACTCACCACCATGTGACATACTGGTTATTGTACTTGAATGGATGTTCCATAGCTTACAACACTTGCCCTCGCCTTAGAAATTATCATGCACACCCCGAGCAAGCTGCCAAGGAAATCAGTGCCCTTCTGTATCCTAGTGACACAGTGATGGAAGAAACCCACTGACTGAGCCTCAAAGGGTCCCAAGGTAGGTGGCCCTATAAGACCACCATAAAAGAAGGAAGCATATAGAATAAAAAATAGGCCCCAAAAGAGAGGATTTTGTGTTTGTTTATCCTTGGGGTGGTTGTGTGTGTGTGTACACGTACGCATGCACACCACAGATGTAAGTGCAAGCCTTTCTCACAGACTGGTCACTTCACGATTGTATTAAGTTATGCGTCTGCCAACTAATCTGCCTCACCTGTCACGGCAGACAACGATGCTCCCGGAGAAAAGTGTGCACTGGGACAAAGAGCAGTGAACTCTCGTGAGACTCTGGAGAGCTCTGGCTCCTGGCTGGAGGCTGGGGCACCCAGTGCAGCCTACAGCCTAGCTTGCTCCCACCGTCCTCACGCTCTCCAGAGTGGGCAAGGAGTTCACCACCAGCAGGAGCTGCAGGATGCCTGGACACCACCCCCACCCCATCCCCCAGACCCCACCCCCAGTGCAGATGCCCTGCCAGGAGCTGGCCTGAGGATGCTGACTGCAGGCCACATGCCCGTCCTCCGGAGAGCCAGCTTCAGGCTCAGGCCAGGATGGCTTCTGCTTCCCTGCAGGAAGCCAGAGGAGGACTGGCTGGGGACAGGTGGGGGTGGGCACACAGCAAGCGGGGTAGCCTGGAAGCAGAAGACCAGGTGTGAGGAGGAGGCTTTGCTGTAGGAGCGGGGCAAGGCCAGGAAAGAGGGAGGACTACAGGGACATGAAATCCAGGAGAATTCACCTCCCTGACCCTCCCGAAGTGGGAGAGAAAGGCCAGCCACAGCCCAGCTGCAGGCACAGCTGTTCAAGCTCAGAAAGAGGCCTGGGGCACAGAAAGGGGTGCGGGACAGGACGCTCCCTGGCTCCTGCCAGCTCCAGGGTAACAGTGACCGTGAGCGACCGCGCACTTGTGTAGATGTGGAGGACACTCACCCGCTGCACCTGCCTGCTCCCCTTTACATCCCAGGGAGAGGCAGGGCGCCCTGAGAATACATAACGGCCAGCCTCCCCGGTGAGGGAATCGGCATGTATAAGCCTATCAGACTTCCTGGTAGACTCTTGGAGTCCAATTCCTCAGCCTCAGGAAACTGAGGAGTTCAGGGATGAGAAGAAGGACAAGACTGCAGAAGAACAGCTTTGAGAAATTTTCCAGAACTTTTACAGTGGATCTTATTTTTAGGGATAAGCAGAAAATGTCTTTTAACCAATCAGAGATATGGAGAGTATACCAAGGGAATAAAATACACACTGTTAAAAAGAAAACCACAGGCCCAAGAACAGTCACTCTTGTTAACGGCCTGTGTTGGCAAACCAAGGCTTAGCACCTAATCTCACTGTAGTTTCAGCCCCCCAACCTTCCCAATATAACCTTTAACTAGTCAGCATGGAATTTCCTGGTCTGCACTAGGAAATTTCTGGTAGACCTCTTCCCTTCCTCTTAGGAGGACAGCCTTGCCTAAGACAAGGGATTCCCTGCTGATCATTTCCTCTTCTTTGCTCCCTCTTTATCTTTAAAAATTCTTCCTTTTCTACAGCTCAGTGAAGCTCCTCTCTATTTGCTAGATGGGATGTTACCCACTTTAACTAAGCTAATTAGATCTTTAAATTTACTCAGGTGAATTTTGTTATTTAACAATACCAAAAGTTTTTAATAAAGAAGGGGTTTTGGTAAAAATGTTAAAAAGTTTCACCTTTATACTCTTCCCTGAAACAGAAAACTGGTTCCAATGTAAAGTTTTCACTGTGATTAACTCTACTGAATAATACATGTGCAAAATGCTTTTTCCTGTAGGAAAAACTTGGCCTTGAGACTCTGGGATTTGTACGGTGTCCCGGGAACTAATTGCACTACAATCAGAACTTGTAAGTTTCAGAGTTCACTTAAGTGAACAAAGTTTTCCACTGGTAAATGGTAAGAGATTTATTTCTGGATCTAGTTTGTCAAACTGGTCTGTGTGTGTGTTTGTGATTTGAGTGTGTGCGTGGGGGTATGTGAGCATGTGTGCATGCACGCTCAGGGAATAGTGAGGTCAGTTTCAGGATAGGCCATGATTCCTAGCATACTAATGTCAAATGATCTTGAGACATTTAAAATATCTAGGGCTGTTATAAATTAGTTATGCTTTTCACTTACTTTTGTATTTTCAAAATAAATTTGCTTAGGAGAACATACTCTTGCTAAATAGGAACTAACTGGGTTGAGAGAAGGGGAGCTATCCGCATGGCAGTGTGCCTGAAATCTCATTGTCAATGTTCTTCTCTAGCTCCAAAAGCTGTGTCTTCCATTTTCTTCTGTTCATTGAATGCAAGGATGCTGAGACACCTGAATAGATAGGGCACCTACAGCACGGTCCACCCCTTGCCACCTGCCGCCAAATCTCAAATATTGTTAAAAAAAAGTCCACAACTGCGGGGGGGAGTTGTTCACACATGCAGGCCTTTTAAATATGAAGCCCTCTTATATAATTATATGTGAACTGGGTATCATGGCAGATACTGAGGAAATCAGAGGAATAGTTCATTTTGAAACAATTAAATATTAAGCATTTATTTTTCAAAAAAAAGGCAGTAAATTGTGTAGCATAATAAGGAAATAGATGAGTAAATATTATATAGTTTATACTGCATTATTATTACACATTCTCTATCAAACATTATACAGAGAGTGGTTGTGAATTCAGTCACTTTCTAAAGTATCTCTAAACTAAAAGAGTGAGCTAAGTCTTCCATGGCCCTAAGGTGTTGATTTGAAGTGAAATGAGTATTGCAAAGCTAGAATCCCTAAAATAATTTTTGACAAACTTGTAGGAGAAAAAAAGGATAAATGGTAATATCTGCTGTTAAGAGGAATGTATTAAATCAAGACAATATTGGTCAAAATGGTCATGGTGATTTTAAAGCAATGAAACCAGGAACCCACTAGATAGCCTGCAGGAGTGCTAACGCCTCTGTAGCCTATGCTAGGAACAGACCTCAAAGGCGGTGCCTGTGCCGGAAGGGAAGACAACGGAACTAAGGACAACTGACCGCCACCGGTCAGCAGGTATTCCCAAGTAAGGCAGCTGCTTCAGCTACAGCCAGCCAGTAATATCCTTGCTTTACCTCCTTTACCTCCATGTCTTCTCATAAAAACCTCTCCTCAAAGCCAGACAGTGGAGGTGCCTACCACTTGTGGTTTAGGGCAGCCTGACTCGAGTTCATGTATGCTCAAATAAACTCTTGGAAACTTACATTGCCTAGTTTGCCTTTTAACAGTGACTTCGGTGATTTCCCCTTGCCATCTGTTCTCCACACTGATGGTGAATTACTTTCTCCAAAAGATGTGATCATGTTTCTTCCTTGAAAGCTGATCTCCACAGGCTGTGAGATAAAGTGCCAAATCCTCGGCTTGGCCTTCAAGAGCCGTGGGCCTCGGCCCCTCCTCGTCACCTGCTCGTCACTCCTACTCAGGGGTCTGGCAGCCCTCCTCTTCTGTACCTTCATTCTGGGGCAAAATCTTATACCAAAAAAACCCCAGTCCCAAGAGGCAAAATCTCTCCATCCCTCAAGGCCCTTCGTGAAGCTCCCCTCCTCAGTGGTTCAAAGCTGCCTCCTCTCGCTGGATAATTCAATGCGCAGCTATGGTATGCCAGATATCCCGGTAGATGCCGAGGATTCAGAACCAGATAGCATGTGGTTCTGCTCACCCCAGCGGGCACCCACAGGTTAACTGGGGTAAATGGTCTGTACACAAGCAATGTGCGAAATGTTATAATGAGCTATGTTCAAGGTGACCTGGGAGCTGGGTAAGGATGCCCTTAACTCTTCTGAATTTGCATGGTACATATTTGGCATGATTCTATGCTGCCGGATGGGTGGGCTGTTTCACACACACATCTCACCTTCCCATTAAACTATGTGTTTTGTGAGCCCTGTCCTGTGTCATAATCTCCACATGTCCACAGTGCCTGATACAGCATCACATACACAGTGGACTGTCAACTAATGCTTGTAGAGTAAATAAATGGCTTTCCCTTGTAAGTATTACTGACTTATTTTAAATATAAGGAAGGGTATGTGGAATTTTTTCAACCTGGTGACTGTTTTTTATCAGAATAGCTTAGTTACTGAAAACAGCATGACTTCTGGTGATTGCTGTAGAATAAAAGCTGAAAGAGCTGGGACTTCGGTTGGAAATGTAAATCAGAGGCTGATAGTACGCCATATGCTACGTGAATCTCATATTCAATTTGTTAAGTCCAAAAGCTCTAATCTGTGATATGTGTGGTTCTACACAGGTAAGCAGGGCATTTATATGTAAAATTAGAAAAAAAAGATCAGCAGGTGAAATCTTCAGTTCAACTAGGGAACTTTTACGAATTTTACCTCTTTTCTTTGTAGCAATAGTGAATGCTACCTCTATCTGCATGCATTCAGAAGGTTATTGTGGAGCACCTTTTCATGTAAGGGGTGAATACAATTAATGGGCATTACTGAGAGTTGGAGGTCCAATTTTCTTGCCTTTGAATTCAGAAAGTGAAAGACATATCGATTGTTCAAAGAAAGGGTGACCAGGCAAGCACACAGTCCTATTAGAAATAAAGAAGAAGGAGCATTCTGCACAGATTATTTTCCTGCATGAAAAGACAAAAATCTGAGAATGGGAAGAGGTGGCTGGTATTTCAGTGAGGATGAGAGGATAGAAAGGACACATGGCAGATGGGGGAGAGACTGGCCTTTATCCTCCCACCATCCACAAGCCCTTTCCTTTTTAGTAATAGTTTCAGCTGGACAGGTGGCACCCACTGCCTTCAGCCTTGCTGGGTTGGCCACGTAACAAGTGTCTGTCCTGTGGGGGGTGAGCTGGGCACTGTGTGCCCCTTCCAGATCTGGTCTTAAGGAGCGGAGGGCCCTCCTCTTACCTGAGCCTATGGTCCTGGCCGAAGTGTGCGGAGCCGACTGTACCACGTACTTGACGTGAACGAGAGACTTAGTGGAGCAGATCGGTCATCCCAGAACAAGACTTTTATGGAACAGAAGGGACTAGGAAGTGCTTATCCTAATGAGTAGCTCTTCTTGGTTGTCTGCCCAGAGTCCTCAGTGAATTAATTCCTTTGGTCATTTTTAAGATATTGCCATGTACCAGTTAAGAGATTTTGGCTGGAGAAACAGTAATCTCACTGCAACTGGCCTGAACAAAAAGAAAATAACCCGCTGTCCAACAGGAGACTGGCTTTGAGGCTGATTAACTGAGCAGTGCTGTCAAGTCCAGAAGGACCTGGTTCTTCCCCAAGCCATCATGAGTAAGGGTCACAGGAGCAGCAGGACTGGTTTAGGCCACTCAGGATTCTCTAGGGACAGGGAAGGAGGTCACCTCTCAAAGAGCAGGGCACTTAACTAAAATCAGTGTTCTATTAGCGAGAAAAAGGGGGAGATGGATGTCAGTGGGGGAAACCAGTGCTGTCCTCTACAATCTGTCTGTGCACACACAGATTCCAAGAGTGATCTGGCAGAAACTCAGCCCAGAGGGCAGTGGACAGGTACTCAGGGGTCAAGTGGCAAGCAGTTCTATTTGTAGAGGGAAGGTAAACAGCCTTTAGAGTAGGTTTCATCCCATTATTAACTTTCTGCAGGTAATCTGTGGTCCTGCTGATTTCTGATTATGCAACAATGATGTTTAAAAGGGTGTTCAGAATACTGAAGGCATGCCCAATAAGTGCTTTATCTAAATCATGTTTATTATTGAAGCTTAGTGCTTTTCTGAGATCTTACAAAACAATCTCTGGTTTCTTTAGAACAACAAACTGAAAATAACACACAGCAAGGTAGCCTCCAAATATCATTTTCCAGACCTTTTAAAAATCTGTTACATTCATGATGTGAAGCACTTGTCATCCAGATCACTATGGGAAGTTTTGGCTCAATAGATTTAGTCTAACAAAGATCTTATCTTTTTAATCCTATCTTTCTACTTCAACTTTTCTGTATTGATTAAGTGGCTTCTCCCTTTCACAATAATACAATACTGTTTACACAAAAGCCTAGCCATGTGTCCACATAAGGAGTCTTTCAGAATCTTACTTTGATTTGGATTTATTTATTTTCCCAGATAGAAGCCATCCTCTGAATATAGCTTTGCTCTCTACTCTCTGTTTACATGTAAAGCCATTTACATGAAAGGTCTAGAGGAGGCTGATAAATAACTGGGTGGTTTCTCTTTTTTAATGAAAGGAAACACCTCCATTCTCGGCACTTTACATTCTTTTAAAACCCAGCAAAAAAATTCCACCCTATTTCTGCAAAAGACAGGCTTATAAATTGGACTCAGTATCTCTTCTTCTGTTATTTCCTCCAAACAATCAGGCCACGCCAATGTGCAGGCTTGTGCACATAAAGAACAATGCTTCAAGTGAGCAGAGGGAAAGAGGCGTACCAAACACGTATCCAGGAGATACTGTTAAGAATTCTTTAGGGACAGGTGACCTTCTGTAGGTGGAGTGGATTCTGCCTGGATAGGTAGCTGCAGGAATAGCTAATTTACACTTCCTTTGAATTATAGACCTGTCAGTTTAACGCTAATACCTTGAGAAGAACTGGAAAAAAAAAATCACTTGACATTAAATTCCCAGCTGTCACTGCACTCTGGACAATAACCAACAAGGCTTTGTGAAGAAGAATGTGTGTCGGGAACAATATTATTTCTTTGTGAAAGAGAGTGATGGGGGGCATGGATTGGGGAAGAAACAGGCGTTCTGGGCCTACATCAACAGAAAGGAGGAAGAAAATTGCTTTCTTTTCGGAAGTGCAATAACAGGTCCACTTGACAAATTACTTCCTAGAACGCATCAGATGTCATTCGCTCCCCCTGAAAAGATCCCCCCTCCTCACTGTTAACCTTCTGAGCCTGGGTCACGACGGAGCAGATGGGCCAAAGCCAACACATTTGGCTTGGTGCCTTATCCACAGATCTGCAGTTTAACTAATTTTTTTCTTCTCCCTAAAAAAGATCCTTACATAAAATTAACATGAAAAAAGGTCTTATCCTCTATTCAAATATAAACTTTTACATGGACTGGTGGGAAAAGGGCTGTGTGGCAGGGTCAGGGAGGCGTGCCGGCAGAACTCCCCACTACCCGGGACTGCAGTCTGTGGGGCAGGTGGGGGTCCAGCTCAGGCCGGCCAGCTCCGATCTGCCTGAGGGGCTCTCCAGGTGCCTTCCTCAGGCCTCATTTGTTCAGTGCTCAAGAGGCAGAGGAGATTGTTTGAGGTCTTCACCTGGCAGCACCCTCTGGCCCACTGAAGTGAAAGCCAGGAAGGAGGACGGCCAGCTGTACTTCTTAGGATCTTGGGTGTCAGTTTCTGAATCTGTTATAGACCCTTGGAGACCACTGGCTATTGGAGTGTCTCCTCTTTGCCCAGGAGTTTATAGAGAGCTGATCTAATAAGTTATAGACTTAGACTTGCCAATGGAATGTTTGGCGAGCAGTGAGGGATTCGTGTCACTTTAGTGCTGAGCGCTTGTTCTGTTTGGGCCACACTGAAGTCTGTCTAAATTTCACTGGAAATAGGCGTCACAACAACAAAAAAGAAAGATAAACAAAAAACAATAAAGTACACTGCAAGTATATAATTCTTAGAATCAGACATGTGTAAAGTGCCATCAGAATATACTTCTCTTTAATTTAGGAACTAAAAACTATTCAAAAACTACACAAAAATCGAAATGTACCTATTTGTATTCAGCTGCTCAGTGCTTTTGGTGACATGTTTCATAGAACTTATTTTGAGAATGGAAATTTAATTTCCTGGCAGATGTTACTCCCATTTTTCTTAAATATGTCATTCAACTGTATCAGGATGACAGGAGAGTGTGCTCTACGCAAATGAAAGGCTTGAAAGAGTGCCCAGAGGGGCCACCTGCGTCTCAGCAGCTTCCAGTGAATAGCAGGGAGGCATCACGATTCGGTTCTCCTGCCCTCGGCTTCAGGCAGTGGAAGGTGTGTTTCCTTCTCCCTCCTCTGACCCCAGAGAAACTATGGGCTTATGTTTGCAATGGTGTTAAATGCTACCTAATTTAATTACTGGTCATCTTGCCTTTATTTTTAACAAATGGCATCACTAGATATTTTTGTAATATAAGAAGTTTAAGAAGAAAAACAGCTCACAGACTTAGATAATCCTTTATGTTATAAAACGTAAAAGTAATATATCTATATGTTTAGAAACCTCAAACATCATGGAAAGTTATAACTGAGAAATAAGAGCTCCTTCTCAACATCTCACTTTCTGTATCCAAAGGTAACCACTGCTAATGGTTTCTTTAATTATTCCCAGAAAATGTTTGATATATTTTTGAATACTGATCTTTTTCCTGTTCTTTTCATTTAATTCTATATATTAAAAGTTGTTCCATATAGGCACACAGGTTGACTATCCTTTTTAACAGGATATTGTATTTTATTATATAGATATGTCAAAAATGTATTTAGCCACTATGGTATTATTGAACATTTGATAATTTCCAAATTATTATCTATTATAAAACAGTGCTCAAAATCATGCTACAAAGGATATCCTCCCCAAACATCTTGAAAAATCTTTGTGATTATGTTCATAAGGTGTATTTCCAGCAGGATGACAGTCCTGTGACAACTACAGGTGTGGGGTTAGGATTGTGCCACTTAGTGGGAAGCAGGGAACTTTGTCCTCAGGGGTAATCCTGTGATGAGGCTGAAATGTAAGCAAACTAATTCTATCATATTTGAGGCAAACTAATTGCAAGCACAGGAATTTAAAAACTGGCATCTGGATGTAGACTCAGTGGACACTTCTCAGGTCTTTGGGGGTAAAGTGAATATTCTGCACATACTGCCAGCCTTAGTCTGCAGGTCAATAACGAGTCACTGCCCGGGGGGTGGGGGTGGGTGGGGGGGAGGCACTGCCAAAGCCTGGTAACTGGATGAGCGGCAGCAGCCCAGGGGGGTGGGGGTGGGGGCTGGCCAGGGGCACAGCGCTGGGCGCAAAGGGCGGGGATGCAGGCGGAGAGGGAGAAGATTTAATCTCATATCGTTTGTTTTTTTAGTCAAGGCACTTTTAAGGAATTGAGAGTAGGGTTGCAACTTGAAGTGACTCTAAGACAATTCATTACTCATGAGTGACTGAAAGTCAGAGAGCCTGCCCGACCTTTTTATCCAGGGGCAGGATAACTCCCCCTGAATACATTTTAAAAGAAAATGGGAGAAACAAAAGGTAGCACATCCATGCAATGGAACATTATTCACATACAAAGGAAGGAAATTCGGAGCTAACACGGATGAGCCTCGAAAACATTATGGTAACTGAAATAAGCCAGACACGAAAGGGCAAATATTCTATGATTCCATTTATACGACACATCTAGAATAGGCAAATCCATGGAGACAGAAAGTGGTGTGGAGGTAACCAGGGACTGGGGGGCTGGCGTGGAGAACGGGGAGCTAGTTACTGCCTAACGGGGAGACAGGGTTTCTGTTTGGGGAAGTGAAAAGTTATGGAAATAGGTAATGGTGATGGTTATATGACGTTATGGATGAACTTCATGCCCCTGAATCGTATGTTTAAAAATGGTTTTGAATAGCATAAAAGAACGGAAAATGAGAGAACACAGAAGATGGCGTTGATCACATCTCATGTTCCTGAGTCTATACGACCCCGTGAAAGACGGGATGAGAGCCAGCGAGTGTAATCAGTGAACTGCAGTGAACAACATCACATCCGTGAGGCGTTTTCCAGAGGCTGCGTGAAGGAAAGTCACTATAGTCACGATGACAGTGCGCAGGGAGGGATGATGAGGCTGCGGCTGGCCGAGGGCCCGGGAGCACCCAGTTCCTTCAGGGGTTCCTGTCCAGGAGAGACCCCAAGGAGCAGAGAGAGCTGATGCCACGAGGAGGACGTAATGTGCCTCTATGAGGCTTCTGTGACCAGGTGACAGAAGGCCCGAGACACGGTGGGGGGTAGAAAATAATTATAATGAGACGGAGCATAATGTCCCCGAGAACTACTGGTGGCTTCCGGGAAGGACAGGGAAGAAGGGACAGACATTCAGACCGCCAGGTGGGTGGGTTGGGGGGCACTCCCAGGGCCGCCTCTGGAGAGCCCCCAGCAAGTCCTGACAGCAGACCAAATGGGAACAAAATCAACCCCACATGGCTCCTTTGTCACCATACTGTCCGGTGCAGTTAATGTTTTATGAGGCAGTCGTATTTTGACACCTACTATGTGAAAATATTTTATTTACCATTATATCATTTATTCTATGATGTTTAAAAATCCCTCATGTTCATTTAATAGGAACCAGTTGAAAATACGTTAGTAACCACACATAATCATAAAATGTCATCCTATTTTCTCTGTGCATCTTAAACTGAAAAAATTGTATAGCAATAGCGGCTTAAGAAATAAAAAGTTTTCACTATAAAAAATGTGTAGTCTCAAAAACACACCTAAGACAAATATGGCCTACAATTTTAATAAATCATACTTCATTATTTCTCTACAAAGAGGGAAATGTCGCAGGTCGAATGCTCCGACGCTTTGGCTTAGGTAGCTCATTATGATGCAATGTACTTGCTATTCAGCACCATGCAGTTAAAAAAATAAAGCAAATGATTTGATTTCCAAGTTGTTCCATGAAACACCTGCCTTATAAAATGTACCACACAGAAGGAGAAGGCAGTTCTTGCTTTAAAGGGCTTAGGAAGAGCTGCATGTGGTTTTCTACTTGTTCAGGCAAAATGCATGTTTCCATGTGGAGGGCTTTTGGTCTTCTGGCAGAAAACACAAAGCTCAGTCTGACCTCGTTCAGCAGGTGTGTCCGAGCGCTTGGGTCCTGGTGCTCCGCCCAGCCTCTCCAGCCCTCTTAGGACACATCCCGGGAGCCTGTGATCTACGAGCCTCACTTTGGAAAACGCTGCTCTACAAGTTTTAACTTAGGAAATTGCTTTAATTTCCAGACAGATTTTTCTTCTTCAGTAGAACTGAAGAGGTCAAGGTATTTGTATCTGGGACATGGGAACCTCTAAGCTTGCCAGCACTACTCCCTGGGTGATGGGCTGGTCCTTCTTCAGGCTCACACTGTGATGGGGACAAAATATGCTCTGTCTGCATAGTCTACACAGGAGCTGTAAGTCACGTGTGGCCACTGAGCCCTCGAAATGTGGCTTATGTGATGAGAAATCAAATTTTGAATTTTATTTAATTGTAATGTAAATAGTCACTTGTGGCTAGTGGCTAGTATATTGGACAGCAAGAGCCCTAGACTGAAGTGAGAGCAGGATCAAAATACATGAACAGAAATTATGTGATGTTCAGCAGTCTGTTTTCTGGAATGTTCTGCACTCTCCTGTAGCTTGCAGAGCTAAAGAAGTCTTCTCTACTCAATGTGCCACAAAAACTGATTTCCTAACATGTTATTGAAAGAAATGGAGCTTACCATTTTGAAACAGCAAAATTATTTCCCAAGTTCCTTTATTTTAACAAAAATAGCTAAAGACATGGGATGGTCAGTGGTCTGTGTTGAATAAGAAAATACATATTTCTACTCCAAACTACAGAACACTCTCTAGGAACACTTGCCAATTGATAAATGCTTTCCAGAGGAATGTCATGCAGAACTTGTTTGTACACTTGTGAACGGTTTCTTAATTAAAATAAATATTCTCTAAAGCTTTCTATCTTTGCACTTCAAGCTGTCTCACACACAGAAAGTCTAGCAAGACTTATTTCCAATGTGCAAACGAGCCAATCTTAGAGTTTAAATTAAATTTTTGGACACATGTCAGATAAACATGGAATGCATATTTTTGACATTTCATAACATTAATTTTCTTTTAAAAATACTTTTTGATAAAGAACATCTTGTATATCAAAAAAATAATGTGTCAACAAGATATGATTCCACCCTCGATGTCGCAGAGAGCCCAGACGGTTGAGGCAGGCAGGGTATGATTACAGCTGGGAGCTGAATGCTTACAAATCCACATTTAGGTATCATGAAAAAAGCACCTTGTCCTCTCTCCTTGAAAGCATCGCAGTATGAACTACATATATTCAGAGCAGAGATTTTAATCTCTAGACTTTGTTTAAAAAGGGGGAGAACTCAATATAATTGTCAAAATGCTTCACTAATAATTTAGTTAAATCATGCATTTTTATAAAATTAAAATATCCCTGAAGAACAGGAAAAGTGACCATTTTGTCCTTTGTTATATTATTAAACATTGACCATCTGCTTGCTTTCTATTTCTGAGCTCCACATACTGAATAAAACAGGGCTCCCCATTTATTTGTTAATTCAAGCTTTAAACTCAATACTTAGATCTTTGAGTGAAAGCCTAGGTATCTCTATTCATCTTCATCAATTCCTTTCCTATAATGGCTGAAAATGAGGCTTGGACTCTGATTTAACTAAAATCTTCAACAATATATTAGTGCTATTGTTATAAGTAGTTCAAAATCACCATTTTCAACAAATATTTCTTTGTACATAGCATGCTGTACCCCATCTTTGCACAGATTTGATGGAGCCAGGTTTGCTAAAGGCTTTCTAACTTTAGGTTCTATAATTTTTGAGACCCTCTCCAAGGAAAACAATTCAATAATACAAACTCGGTTAATAAGGCTTAGAGGAGGTCTGTCTACAGAGGAGCCCAAGGATACAGTGTCTCTAAAATACTGCCTTGAAGAAATGCACAGAATCTGTTAAAGGAGGGAGCAACTATCAGATGCCTCAAGAAATTCCATCTTATTGTCTTAACTTATGGTGAGTAATATGATTTTTAAAGATGTCTGATTTCCATTTAAACGTGTACATTTTGTTTTGTGGTTGTTAGTAAATCTTGTCCCTGGATTTCTAGTTTAAAACAGAAAACGCTTCATCTAATTCCTACTATTATTTAAAAAAAATATCTCTCAGACATATAATATCCCCAAACAAAACAAATATGATAAAGATGTTTTATTTACAAACACACAAGGTTTGACTGCCATAGATCCCTGGAGTCCTAGGTCAGTGAGTATGATGTATTTCGTATTTTGTTGCTGTTTTCTAGTATTAAACATGTCAACATTTTACATCAGAGTCATAAAAGTTAGTGAGATTGTTCTGATGAGTAGTAATAAGGCCAGAGGAAAGACTAATGCATAACGTGAATTCCTTAGGAAATCAATTAATATTTTTATGAGCAGTAGTAAAAATATGATTAAGCATAAGCAGAGAATGAGGTCAGGCTATTTGATCCCCAAATATATTCCTTGTTGAACTTTGTCTATCAGTGTAAAAGTATTCTGTGCTTTGTCAAAACTAAAATCTCAGTGCTCCTGGTATCAGAATGTCCAGAATTCTGTGTTTGGCTGGGGAGCCTCTGATAGGCTATGTAAGCTATGACTCTGCCAGGACTTTCAGGTTCCTAAGTGGCTTTTTGCAGAGCTCTGAACTGTTGTGTATTCTTGAAAAGGAAAAAGTATTATGTGTACAAGTAAAATTGTGCCTTGTGCATTAGTATACAAGTAAAATACTGCATATTTTATATTTTTGAAAAGGTTCTTGTTGAGGCAAGGTAAGCAATTCTAATAATGGGGTAAATGATGATTAGTATTTAAAAATAAAAGTGATTGCGTATTCATATTACTTCTACATTTTTGAAATTCATTCATTCATTTATTCAATGAATGTTGAACTTAAAATACATGAATTTACTGAGAACAAGAATATAAAGACTGAGGACAGAATGTAAGGCATGAAAAGAGTGTAACACTTCAACTAACTCTTGGGTGGTGGCACTTTAGCTCAAATAATTCTTTATAATAAACTTGCTACAATCATCACGTATCTATCAGGCCATTCCTAGATGGACTGATATTATGACTTAAATGTAAACCCTTGTCTTCATTTATTAGCAAACGTATATTGCTGTCTGAGTGACAGTTAAGCCTAGAAGGGCAAAGGATCAGGTAATCTGATTTTCCAAAGGATGTTACTATGTATTTGAATAAGAGTCATGTACTAACCTTAGTTTTGGCTTCACCTATTTTAGAGAAGCCAAAGACAACATGAACGCTGAAGTCTGTTTCTTTGGATGGAAACCATATGTCACAGCAATCCTGGGTGTATGGGGGTCATCCAGGCATTCAGTGGGCGCTGACTGACAAGAAGATTAGAACCAGGCCTGCAGCTCAACATATCGGTGTCCTCAGCTTTGCAAATGGGTGTCCATGGGCACATCACCATCTACAGTTTAGTTTTTAAATTCTGTGAGTGACAGGGCATTTGGTTCTCAACATTTTTATACATGAGAGAGATCTTTTCCTGTAACATCAAGGATTTCCTAGATACCCACATAGTAAGAGTTGTACTTTTTAAATATTGTAAGTGGAGGAAAGATTAAGTGCTGGTGGATTTGTGGATATCTTTCAATAAACCTGTAAACTACAGCCAAGTCCCACCCAATTTAATGGTTTCCAGGGCTTCTTCCACATCTGAGACTCCATGATCCTTCCACAGTTTTGCTATCATGACTTTCCTTGAACACTGGTGTGGGCTGAGGTGCTCACTACTCCCTGAGGCAGCCTGTGTTTTTGGTTATCCATGGTGTTAGAGCAAATGCTGAGCAGAGATTCATCCTCCTTTGTCTTCTACTTACTGGGCTCTGTTCTGCCTCTGAATCAACATAAACTACCCACAATTTCATCCACACAACAATTTTTCATTACCACTCTTAAATGCATTAAAGATTGGCAGCTTATGAGGATGCACAAATCACAGCAAAACAGCAGACATCAGGAAAAGGGGAGGAGAAAGGAAGAAAGTGAAGCTGGATCTGAGAGCCCCAGTCTGTTCTATTAATGGCCCACGTATATACTGTAGATAGCCTACCAAGTGCTCTAGGTCTTCTAGCAGCCGGCTTTCCCAGGAAAGGCTTAATAGTTGTACAATTCACAACATCCTTAAGGACAACTTTTCCCAGGACAAGCAAAAGTGCTGCTGTTGTGAAGATCATTTTGGAATAACCCCCATGGCTGCTCATAGAAAAGTCCATTGGGATGTCCTGAACCACAGGCATCAAGTTTTCTGTATAAAGATGGCAATTTAAACAAATGACATTGTACCAAAGTCCCATGTAGGAAAAGCAATTCTTTGAAGGCCTTAAATAGTGAGGGCTCAGTAGTTAATTCCCTATTAATTTGACTTGTTTGAGTCTGGAATATCTGAAAGAGAGGATGAAATGAATGTCCTGTAAGTAATTTTCCTTAAATATTGGATCTTTCAGGTAACCCTCTGATAAATATTGATTGAACTTTCGATTAATTATTAAATAAATATGCAATTTTTACCAGGACTATTCTGAGCATTTTACATCCATCATTTCATTTAATATTCATAATAGTCTTACACAGGGTTACTATAATATGCCGCACTCCAGAGATGAAGACGCTAAGGCACAGAAAGGTTAAGACCTTGAGGAGCCAGAATTTGAACTTAAGGCAGCCAACTCAATCTCCTTTTTAACTACCACAGAATCCTAAAAAGGCACGTAAACTGGGTTAATGTCTTTTTGTGAAAGTTGAGGACTTGAAGGGAAAGGGCAGTGATGAGGTAAATTAATTTCTGTTGACAAGCCAAAGCAATGGGAATTGGTCCAAACCTCAAAGAATATGGGAATCGGGGCCACGAAGGTGGAAGGAGAGGAAGCATGGGGCCAAGTCCATGCTGTAGAAAACCATTTCCTTTTGTTCTTTTTTCAATTTCTTCAAGTTGCAAACCGGTGGTTCAAAATAGGTCCACGAATTTGCTGATACATTTTAAAATGGAGCCTAATATCCTTCCCTTTGCGGATGGGTTGGATCTAGTACCCTCGTTCTAATGAGTGGAATAAAGTCAACATAAGGGTGTACCCTTTGGGAATCAGGTCACAAAAGGCTCTGTGGCTTTCTCTCTGCACTCTCTCTTGGATTACTTGCTCTGGGTAACTTAGCTGCCACCCTGAGGTCGATCAGCCTAAACAAAGGGCCCGATGGTGAGGAAATATGACCTCCTGCCAAAATCCAGTGATGACTGAGGCCTTTTTGGCCAAGAGTCATGTGAATGAGCTGTTTGGAAATGGATCTTCCAGCCCCAGTCAAGCCTTCAGATAACTGCAACCCAGCTTGACTGAAACGTCATGAGAGACCTGAGCTGCAGCCACCCAGCTAAGCTACTCATGGATTCCTGACCCTCAGAAATGCTAGGCTATAGTAAGTGTTTGTTAATTTAACGTTTAGAATTTGGGGTTATTTGTTACGGAGCAACAGATAACCAAATACAAACTGACAGCACACCTCCCCAAACAAAAAAACAGAATAAATAAAAATATAATAAAGTTCATTACCTCGGATTTGCAAAGGACACAGAAACATCCTGAAGACAGCAGTCCTCCTTAGGTAAGGTGTGCCCTAAACTGTCTTAACCCAAAGGTGTTAAAGCAATTACATTCACTTGCAAAGAAATTTCTCCTGATTTGGAACTTAAATGTGTATGTTACTTGCTAACAATGTCACAACATGTAAGAAAGGAAAGATAAAGTTGTTCAAAACTTAAAATTACATATATCCTTTGAAGTTCTGTAAAGTTAGGTGGACAACTGAATGTAGAAGATGGGCTGGAGAAACTCTCCACCTCATGAAGTTATCTTAAAATCCCACTTTAGCAAATAGAACAAAGTAGGCAATTAGCAGGCAGAAGCATATAATTTAGCCATTAGTTAAAAGCTATTGGAACTCATTGTAAGAGAGAACATTCCCTAGCATTCTGATTCTGGGATTTGGCAGCTTGCTGAGGACTTGCACAATTGGTACAGATTATACAGTAAATGATGATAACAGTGTAGCTTGATTTCCATAATTTCCAAGCTAACAAACATGACTTGAGCTTTCATTCTAATGCAATCATAATGATTAATTCAGGGGTATTTCTTTCTACCTAGGCATCATGGTATCTTATTATTTTTTAACTTCCTCTTCCACCCCTTTATCGCTTTGTGAGCCCCACTGCATGACAGATCGCAAGTTTTACTAAGGACAACAGATGCCAACTTAGACAGTGCTTAGCTAAAAACTAGGCCTGGATAATATGCCTCTGCCATCAGCATTTCTTCCACAAAGCTTCTCATGAAGTTGCAATTTTAAAAGAAATGTTTTCCTATCAAAATTCAATAGCATTTTATAAGCACATACATGTTCTTCCTTTTCCTGCCTGCATGAAATTTAATATCAGGATTATTATTCATTTGTCATTTAAACCTCTAGTTTAGTAAGCCTTTTTGTGGTTGAGTTATGCTCCGCTCATCCCTTCAGCATCTGCTTGCAGTCATAGATTCATTCTAGAAGCTGTCTAGGTCAAATTGGTTGACCTCTTAGAACAAACATCTTCCATGTTTCTTATGCTGCTTCCCTAAGAGGCCCCATTAGTTTTGCTCATCTTTATTTAAATGTTATTTTTATGACACAATAACATTCAACTTTCCCATATTAATCTTCATTTTATTTCTTGAAGTACTTAGGAAAACAATGTTGCTAAGATATCACTGATGGGGAATTCTCTTTCTTCTTCACTCCCATCTACTTAAAACCAACGCTGAAGAAATAACACAATTTTGCTCTGAATCAGCCAAACATTGGAAGAAGAGTTTGAAAGTCTGTTCCAGTGATTTGCAATGTCTTACAGTAATGACAAACAACACATAAAAATCTTAATACTACTCTTTCTTTCTCAACCAAATTATATATATATATATATATTCATGTCTGGGATCCAGTATAAGAATTGAAACATTTCTTTTCCTATACATCAATTCAAAGGTGTCTGAGTCCAAAGGGAAATGAAAATAAAACAAATATATAATCCAATCCAACTTGTCAAAGCAAACACACACACACACATCAACACCCAGCGGTGTGTTTGGTACTCACCCCACAGCCCAGGCCATTGACCTCTTCGCAGGTGACCTTCCTCTCTCCCTGCGGGGGCAGCAGCCCCGCCCCGCAGCTAGGGCTGGGGCACAGCACGCCCCCCATCTGTAGCACGCACTCTTCAGCACCATACTGCTGGTACCGGTTGTACTATAAAAAAACAACATGAGTTTTTATAAGTGACAGTACTGATATGTGCTGTTTCAGCCAAAAATGTTTATAGTTGATGGTGTGTGGGATTTCCTGATTAATCTGTTTCAGTTAAAAAAGGGAGTGGGATGAGGCGGATCAATAACAATCCAAGGTAGAGAAAGGCTTCCCAATTCCAACCAGCAAAATGGGTGAGGCATTTTATTCTTTGTATTTCTAGAAATTTGTCTTCAGAAAATTATTTTCCAAAGTTTGATTTTTTAATACTACTTTCCACCAACTGCATCTCACAGTCTTATTTCATGCACACTTTAGGGAGCATACCTGTATTTTAAGTTATGTACATTTATAATGCAGCATTATCAATCTCATTAAGTGGTATATTTTCATGCCTCTCTTCAGGAGTCTATGGGTTTTTAAAATCATTTTGAAAAAGGTCCCAATATCCCAATATTCCATCAGAGATACCATCCATTTTCTCATTTGTCTGGCCCCAGGAAAAAAAAGAAAGATTACTTGGTCAAATCTCCTGGTAAACACGCTAATGGTGCATACGTACAATGTCATGTCACCACATTATATCACTGAGTATATCAGTTTGATGAAGAGACTAACATTAGAAAACAAAATTTTCCTTTCATCATAATTCTTGTTTTTAAAGCATGACCTCTTTTATTCTTGAATTCATTTATTTGTGCCACTGCTTGGCTCAATTCTCCTTCAATTCCCTAGCCTGCAGATTAAAACCCACACACCACAGTGCAATTTCCAAGGTCCTCCTTTCTGCAGCCATAAGTTATTGTTCTTTGCATTATTTGATCATATTCTTCTCTAAACTCAGATCAAGTCAAATAGATTTCCTCAACAATTACTTAATTGACACATTTATTGAGAACCTACTATGTGCCAGACCCTACAGTGGGGACTGCGGATAGAGCAGTGAACAAAACTGCTATCATCCACGAGACTATAACAATCTATTCTGAAGATTCAACTGTATAATTCATGGGTAGGAGAATAAAAAACAGAGAAGAGAAGAGATCCCAGGGAAAATGGCAATTTCAATTTTAAAGAGGTGGTTAGGAGACAGGGGATGTCTTATAAAGCAGATATTTTTCAGCAAACACTGGAGGGAGATTAGGAAAGAGCCACGTGGCCACCCAGGGGAATGAGCCGTCCAGGCTGAAGGTGGGGCCTGGTAGAGGTCCAGAGGTCAGGATGGGCTTTGCTCTTCTGAGGCAGAGCAGAGAAGCCAGTGTGGCTGAGGGAGAGGGAACAGAGGAGAAGTAACAGAGATGAAGTCAGAGGGTTAACGTGGAGCTTGATGTTTAGGTCCTTGAAGGCCACTGCAAGAACGCTGGCTGCTATTCTGAGATGTGGGAACCACTGGAGACACTTGAGCTGTGGAGTGACATAAATTGAGTGATGTTTTAAAGAGAGCCACGTGGCTGATATGTTCATAACAGACTCTTGGGGGCAAGGAGGGAAGCAGGGAGCAGAAATGCAGGTAGGAGGTTCCTTCAGTGATTCGCATGAGAGAACGTGGTGTCCTGACCCAGCAAGGTAGTGGAGGAGGTGTGGGTCCGTGGTTGAGTTGTAGATGTGTTTTGAATGTAGAAGTGGCAACATTTTTAGGCAGATTGGATACATGTGTGAGAGAGAAAGGAGTCAAGCATGAATGTAATGTTTTTCCCTGAGAAGACATAAAGACAGAAAGAGACTGGGTAAGAGCGAGCGAGCAAGAGAATATTACCGAGATGGGAAGACAGAGAAGAAGAAAGGTGTGTGTGTGTGTGTGTGTGTGTGTGTGTGTGTGTGTGTGTGTGTGTGTGTGTGTGTGTGTGTATTTAGGGAGTTGAGAAAAGGAAGCATTGATTCTATTTTGTTCGTATTCAGTTTGATATCTACTACACAGCTAAGTCAAAATGTTGAGTGGCTAATTGAATATGTGAGTTTGGAGTTCAAGAGAAAGATGTAGGTTGCAGATTTTGAAGTCATAAGTGCATGTAGAACTGGGAAGGAAAACATCAGAGGTACCATCCATTTTCTCATTTGTGTGGCCCCAGGAAAAAAAAGAAAGATTACTTGGTCAGATCTCCTGGTAAACATGCTGACAGTACATACATACAATGGTATTTGCTAGCAAAAAGTTCTTTTCTATGTAATGCATTTAGTAGGAAACACTTGGACTATGATTGTTTATGGCAAGTAAACTAGAATATATGAACTTACGGGGCAAGCCTCTCTGAAAAATGTCATAGCTATGCAATTATCATGGGATAAGATGAAGATGTTTCATCAAGTGATGATGAGAGTTTATGTAATTAAGATATTTCATGTTAATGATCATTCTGTGAACTTATCAGAGACCTCATTTAATAAATCTTGCCTAGAGTACATCCTAATATGCCAAGAAGGGATCTAAGGAACTGTGGTAAGTGACCTGGACTTCTCTGTGCTTTGTTTGTGTTTCATTATTACCCACATTCTTGAAGTTATTAAAGTTTGGCACTGGGTTATATCTATAGTTCTTGCTAAGTTTGATTTGACAGTGTTGTGTCAATAACCACGAGACAGGATGAGATTGTCTAAATTTTGCAGGGAAAAAGAGAAGGAGCTTGCAGAGAAGACTGGAAACCAGCAGCCTCTGAGGCAGGTGGAAAATGAGAGGGATGTGATGTTCTTGGAAGCCAAAGGAAAAATATATCTCAAGTAGGGTGTTATGATAAATGGTGTTAAAGGCTGCAGATAAGTCAGTTACTTAAAACAGGCTGGAGGTAGAAACTAGGATGCCATGTGATCTTGACAGGAGCCATCTCAGTGGAGTCTGGAGCCAAGAGTTTTATTGGAGTGAAGTCAAGAGAGAACTGGGGGAGAGGAATTCCCTGAGAATGGACACTTTTTCCAGGAGTGTGGCTGAAAAGGGGAGCAGAGACATGGGATAGCAGCTCAAGGGGGCTGTGAACTGTAAGCAGTATCTTGAAAATGGAAATAACAATATGTTCAAATGCTGAAGGGAATGAGTAGGAAGTGATAGGCCAATGGACTGTCAGCTAGAAGAGGAGCTCTGGCCTTGAGCAGGTGCAGAGGCGGCTTTGGGAATTTGAGAAGAGGCATCAGCAATAAAGGGAGAGGGAGTGGATGAAGGGAGACAGCTCTACCCCGAGGCAGTACACAGAGCCTGTTTGAGGTAAGAGATTATAATTTAAAGGGAAACTCGTCAGTAGAGTCATCCGTTGTTTTCCACCAACACCTGGCAGCAAGTGCGGAGCCAGTGGAAGTTGGCACTAAGCCAGGTGAGGCTTCTGTCAGACTTGTGTGCAGAGGTGACACATTCCTCGGTCACTCCCAGCCTAGGTGGCCTTGGTACACAACATGCCCCCTTGTAACTGTGAATGATTTCAGTAAATACTGATTGAACTCTGGTGTGCTCTACCTCATGCCACTGGACGGTCCACCTGTATGCCTGGCCTGCCTAAAATGAGTAGGAGGCCTCAGGTTTGTAAGGTAAGCTCTGGAGACCTAGTGAACAACATGGTGAGTGCAGTCAATGATACTATATTATATACCTGAAATTTGCTAAGAGGGTAGGTACTGCAGAACTATAAAGATTCTATGTAATATTTTCTATTTTACATCAGTATCTCCTTCCTTCCACACCTGTTCTCAAGAACACAGAGGGTGACAGAATTGTAATATCCTGTAACAACTCATTTGTTTTATATCACATGGTCCATACAAGGATTTTACAGTAACACCAAGACTATCACACCATGGATATGAATACTAAAAACTTTAGATACATTTCCAGAGGCTCTTCTCATTCTTATGAAGGTTTCACATGAAAAAACAATGTGGTTACTATATTTATCCATATTGTCAAATCCCTACCCATACCCCAAAGCAGTCACTGTCCATCAGTGCAGCAAGATGCCACAGATTCACTATGTGCCTTCTCTGTGCTACACTGTTCTCCCCGTGACCCCCCACACCATGTGTACTAAACATAATACCCCTCAATCCCCTCCTCCCTCCCTCTCTACCCGCCCTCCCACACCCCTACCCTTTGGTAACCACTAGTTCATTCTTGGAGTCTCTGAGTCTGCTGCTATTTTGTTCCTTCAGTTTTGCTTCATTGTTACACTCCACAAATGAGGGAAATGATTTGGTATTTGTCTTTCTCTGCCTGGCTTATTTCACTGAGTATAATACCCTCTAGCTCCATCCATGTTGTTGCAAATGGTAGGATTTGTTTCTTTCTTATGGCCGAATAGTATTCCATTGTGTATATGGACCACATCTTTATCCATTCATCTACTGATGGACACTTAGGTGGCTTCCATATCTTGGCTATTGTAAAAAGTGCTGCGATAAACATAGGGGTGCATATGTCTTTTTGAATCTGAGAAGTTGTATTCTTTGGGTAAATTCCAAGGAGTGGGATTTCCAGGTCAAATGATATTTCTATTTTTAGTTTTTTTATTGCTTTCCACAATGGTTGAACTAGCTTACATTCCCACCAGCAGTGTAGGAGGGTTCCCCTTTCTCCTCATTCTTGCCAGCATTTGTTGTTCTTGGTCTTTTCGGTGCTGGCTATCCTTACTGGTGTGAGGTGATATCTTGTTGTGGTTTTAATTTGCATTTCCCTGATAATTAGTGATGTGGAGCATCTTTTCATGTTTCTGTTGGCTATCTGAATTTCTTCTTTGGAGAAGTGTCTCTTCATATCCTCTGCCCATTTTTTAATCAGGTTATTTGCTTTTTGGGTGTTGAGGTGTGTAAGTTCTTTATATATTTTGGATGTTAACCCCTAGTTGGATATGTCATTTACAAATATATTCTCCCAGTGTTATCTTAATTCTATGTTTGTGTGCACACACACACACACACACACACACACACACACACACACACACACACTTAATGCTTACTGCCAGTCCTTAACATTTATGTCTCTCGATATAGAGTCCTGGACTCACATTTTTTTCCCCCCTTGACTACCTCAAACATCTTAATCCATGTTTTTTGGTGTAAACTGTTATGGACAAGCCTGATGACAATATGATTTTTATTTTCCTTTACAAGTGAATTATTTTTGCCCAGATGCTCAAAGGATTTTTTCCCCCTTTTTCTTTAGAAACTAGTAGTTTTATTAGAATACATCCTGGTGATGTTTTTTTTATGATCAATTTCACAATGTCAAGGAAGTTTTATTGAATTTAGCTTTTAGTATTTGCTCTATTCTCTTGCTATGATGCTTAGCCCATGGGACTTCATGTGTACACATATTGGATCTTCTTTATCCCACTTCTAAATCCATCAACATCTCTGGAATCTTTTATTTTACTTTATTTTCATTGTTTAGAAGTGTCTTCTTTTGCACTATTTCTTTTAAGACAATATCTGTTGTTATATATTTGTATTTGTGTAGTTCTTAAAAATTCTTCTGAGGTAGTTATTTTAGCTTTCACTGGATTTTGTAGGCCTGCCCGCCTGACATACTTTCATTGACTCTCAGGGTGTTATTCTGCTCTTCACTGCCCTTGTCCTCTTAAAAACTTTCTGTGGGATTTAACTTTGTTTTTCTCTGTGGGATCTTACCTTATTCTTTTCTGTTACTTAGTTTCCCTGAATTTGGTCTGAAATTTTAGAAGGAAGTATGATTCAGTATAGCTTTTAATGACTCAAGAGCTTCTCCTGTTTTTTTTTGGGAGCATTCAAAAATATAGGGGCTCACTTCCTGTGATTTATCAATTCTGTTACCTTATTTTAACTGGACTTTTTCTTTCTTTTTACCTTTTTCTATTTTGAGCACATTTCTCCTCAGTGTCCTAACTGAGATCTTTGGCTGGTGAAGTTCTGTGAGTTCCTGGGACGTGAGTGCCCCAGTCCCTTCAGACCTTACCACAGACCCTTTGCACTCTCTCCTGCTATCTTTTTTATGTACTTATAGCTCCTGAATTTAGCTTAATGTCTTGTCCATAGTTGGTACACAATAAATGGTGGAATGAATGAATGAAATCTAACTCCATTAAGTGGCACTTAATGAAAGCCTTCTAATGAAATAATCAGCAGCAATGGGAATCAATAACAGAGTGATGTAGGATAGTTTTACCTACATAAATTGTTTTTATATTTTAAATAAATTGTTCTTAAGTAATTTGCTGTTTTCTAATTTGATGACAGATCACCTATCTATTTAATTAAGCTAAGCAATTTTACTTCCATGACAACAGTTTTTATCTTGGAAGAAGTTGAGCTATGGATGTCTAATAACACTTTAGAAATTCTTGCTGACTGCATGCATAGTGGTCAAAAATACTGATGGAACATGTAGAACTATGTTCCTCCTCTTTCCATTCATTAGCTAAGGAATTTATAAGAAATGACTCATATTCATTGTATTTATGATATACACTTGAACAAATAAATGCTTTTCTAAAGGAAGACAGATATTTTAACTTATGTGCCTGGCAATTTTTGATGACTAAAAAGTGCATACAACATCTGAAATAAAACCTATGCCTACGTATGCATTACTCTTTTTTGAACAGTGTGAGACTTACAAGAGAAACACTTGACCTAGAGTGCATCAATAAGATGCTAGTATTCATAGAGGGTTTAATGCCCTAAGGAAATAATTTAGACCTGTTATGCTGTATATGGCATTAGCAGAAGTCCTTATTTAGTTCCCTTCAAGCTATGTCTCACATTTCCCTGCATACCTTTCAACTATGTTCCAGCACCAAGCTGAGAGTGCTCTGAAAGAACCCTACCGGACACTTCAGGAGACTGGTGATGGATTAGCACTACCTACAACCGAATAGATATATTCACCTGAGGGTAAAATATATACAATAGTGATAAAGTGATACATGGACCCCAACTGGTGAAAAGGAACAGGCACTGATCTGTAAATACCACTTGCGTATGTCCAAGGGCTTCTTTTACTTGTCAATACTGGTTAGCACTTCATAAACAGACCTAAGAGGGAGGAATGTAATTAATTTACAATATGGACTCAGTCTGTATAGAATCTATTCTTAGGTGAGCTCAAATGTAGCAAATTCTCTAAAAAGTCACTTATGCAATGTTTGTCTTTGGAATCATGGCCAGTGTTTGTATGTGTGCTTATATATGTGCAGATATGTTAATGCTTACTTGCCAACTTCTGCTGTTCAAAGCTATTAATCAAAACTGGTTTGCAAATTTCTAGACAGACTTTCATGGAGTGGATAATCCAGAGACAGATAACTAAGATAATTTAGAGTTGACAACATCACATTTGCAAACATTTTGGGAATAAGTGTTAATATTAATGAATCAGTTCTGCACCTAAGGGAAAACGTAAAAAAAGATCTTCTACATTTCATTAGATCATAATGAAAACATTCCATTAGTATGATTCATCTAGTTAAAATCTTGACTATTGTTGTGGTTTATATTTTATTTATTTAGGGAGTAAATTATTCAGGCTTTATGTGAACTGATGTATTCTCTTAAGAACAGGAAATACTCATTTTAAGATACAGAATTAATAAGAATCAATAAACTCATATTTGAAGACTCTAAATAATGAGTCATGGAAAGTATAATCAAATAAAGGTCATATTTGTGTAGTCTGTAGGCAGTTAGAGGGGTTGGGTTGTGTAGAATATTGTTCTGTGCTGAAACAAGGGTCACAGGTTCAAGTCCCATATGGGCGGGTTAGCATCACCTTTCACGCCAGCCACTGGCCGCGTGCTGAGTATGGGTGGTCACCCGAGGGGTCAGTCTGGGAAGGAAGGGTGCTGGACTATCCTATCCCTAACTGTCCTGCACCTCTGGAAAACCACTCAAAAGGCCTCTCCTATGTAGCAGGCCACACACAGCTTCACTGTGATATTTAATTCACATGCTTTCATAAGAAAAGGAAGCAAGAAGGAATCTAAATTTTAAAACTTCAAGAAAACTTGAAGTATAAGGATACTAGGTAAAACCCAGATCTGGGAAAGCTGGCAAACATTCTGTCAAAATGAGTCACTGCTTGTCAGCAAGCGGGGAGGTGTGTGCGGTCTGGCAGACCCTCCAAGCAAGGAGGGAGGCTGTTTGTTCTGCTGCAGAAGTTTCCAGAGTTCCCTTTTGGGGGCACTCAGGCACAGCAGCAGATGCAACCCCTGCCCAGGCTCGGCCTGTCTCACTTCCCACCTAAAGTTGTGTTAAGTCCGAGCCAGGAGCGCCTGGGGATTCCCTCCCCGGCTGCTCTGCTGTCTCCCGTGGATGAGAGAAGTCCTGATCAGAGATACTGTTCACTGAATTATACTCGATGCCGGCTGACTATGAGGACACTGCCGACACAGTCCATTCTCTGTCCACCCTGGGAAGTAACAGGTGACACCTGAGTCATGGAGTCCAGCCCTTTGCTGAAGGGCACACTTGCAGGGAACTGAGTCAGGGCTGCACCTCTAACCACCACCCTTCCGCAGGACCAAGCTTCCTGCACTTTCTTTCTTTCATTTTTTTCCCCTTTAATTAAAAAACCTTTCAGCTTACTGCTCCTTGGCCAGCTTTTAGAAACTAATGAAAAACAGTTTATTACAGCCCTTCCTCTGTGGATAAAATTTCTAAAGTAACTTTATAGAGGAACGCAGAGTTATGATTGATCCATTTTC
This sequence comes from Manis javanica, assembly GCF_040802235.1. Taxonomy (NCBI): domain Eukaryota; kingdom Metazoa; phylum Chordata; class Mammalia; order Pholidota; family Manidae; genus Manis; species Manis javanica. The sequence goes on from NC_133168.1 coordinate 74,737,547, forward strand.
CCTTGCTATGCAGAGGATGCTCTATTTTCTATACATACTAGGAAAAAACCCCCACAAAACAAACAAACAAACAAACAAGCAAAAACACTCCTTAAATTCTTGGTAATCTTCATGTTATTTTTCTTTATTTGCAGGTACTTAGCCCCTGGGGGAGCTGGTGACAGCTGCCTGGGCGTGCCTGCCACACTGACATTTGTATTCTCTGTTCTGTTGCTAATAATGTTTTCTTCATCTCTGGACATCTGTCATAGATTGACGAAGTAAATTGGATAGAGAAAGGGCTGGACCTGGCTCATTGCATAGAAAAAGCAACCATTAGGATGGCTGAAATCAAATGTAGAAGGGAACGAACGGAACAAACAATACCTGAAACATAATTAGAGCAACAGACTATATCCTGGATTATTTATTAAGTTTTTTTTCTTTTTCACATGTTTCAGATGACATGATGCCAAAAAGATCTCAACTTCCAGTGGCTGCGGACTCTTCTGGAAAGGAGGTCAAAACCATTCGCCTCCTTTCTGTGTGTTCCACGCTGTGGCCCCGGCAGCCACGGCAGGAAGAGCCGGGCCAGGCGGAGAGCTGGGAACGGTCGGCTTCACCCGCTACCATGGGCGGGACCGCAGAGACCTCTGGAAGCTTCGCGAACAGGGCTGCTAAGCACACTCTCCTGACAGGGCAACTCAGCAGAGCATATTATTTGGTTCTGGGAAAATGGTCTGAGCAGTACCCACAGTCTGCAAACCTGAGAGCCTCACCCTCAGAGAAATGGGGTCTGTCTCGACCTCCGGGGGCCCTTGTCACCTGTGCCCATCTCTTCCCTGTCTCTGTCTGGGCTTTGCTCTAACAGTATTTTCATGTCTCTCCCTTCTTGTCCCTCTCCAGACGCTGTCTCCTTCAGTCCCGAGGTAACTCTCCTGGTTCCAGGGTGACTCTGAGGTCAGGGGAAGGGGAAGGGAGACATTTCATTGTCTGGAAGTTCCATAGTTTGAAGCAATGAAAGGGGTAGTTCCATTGCATATTTAACGAACAGATTAGAACTTTAATGACCCAAGTAATTTTTTAAAAGACTTTCTGGATTGCAATAGATGGCTTTAAATTTATGAATATCTAACTGGAATGAACAAGACGGGACACCAAGGGAACGTTCCGGAGTGAGGTCTGACTGAACTGCCTTAATGCAGAGACACACCTGAGATGACAATGGCCAGGTTCCTACATTACCTGGATAGCTTCATATCTCGCCAAGAAGAGGGAAATCATGAGTGAAGGATTTATTCATTCAGCAAACATTTACCAAGCATCTTCTGTGTGTCCAGCACTCCTCCACGTGGAGAAGATACAGCAGTAAAGACGTGTCTGCCCTCATGGAGCCATCAGAGGCCATTGTCCCCTTCCCACCAGTACAACTGCTCCACTCTGTCTTCTCACAGCAAATAAGTGGCCTTTCTCTTGCTAAGGGTCAGTTCCTCCATCTCTGCCTTGATCCCTTCTGACCTGCTAAAGTAGCTCCTTTCTTCGGTTAGCTCATCTCTCTCCCGCATCACCAAGTAATCCATGTCTACTGGGTCATTCCAGTGAGCATAAAGCAAGCTCTAGCCTCCTCTATCTTTAAAGAAACCTCCCTCTATCAACAGAGGTGAGGCTTAGAACCTCACCCCCCCTGTTCTGAGAGAAATCTTTTGCATCCGTGGATGTTTTATTGCCCTTGTCGAGCTTGGATTAACACATAGTCTACACGCACACACCTGATCATCTACATTTGCTCTCTTACAACACTAAACTATGTTTTCTACCTTTATCTTGCATCTACCTACCACTTCAGCATTTTATTAAAAATAATAATAATAAAGAGAGAAATGTGGTATCCACATATAAATCAAGTATAAAAATCAAATGAATATTCATATTTGAACTGATTGTTTATAGTTCATAATGCATGAGCAAAACTGAAAGTTTCTGTGATGATTGCCCTTGTACTGTTCACCATGTAACTTATTCACTATGTAAGAATTTGTTCTCCATGTAAGAACTTGTTCGTTATGCTTTAGAAGATTGGAGACTGATGAAAATTAGGCTTGAGGTGGATTAATGATTGTGCATTGAGCATTGACTCCCCTATACAGAATTTTATTGTTGTTAACAACCATTTGATCAATAAATATGAGAGATGTCCTCTCAAAAAAAAGAAACCTCCCTCTATCATTGCATTTCTCTTTTCCTTCTCATAGCAAACTTCTGGAAGGAACTGACTTCCCCTTCTGTTGAATCTTCATCCCATAAAATTCTGGCTCTTGTCTCCAAACTCTTTAACAAAACCTCTTGTTGTAGTCACCAGTGATCTTCATGTTGCCCTATGCAAAGGACAATTGACTGACTTCATCTTATTCAGCTTCTCATTAGCATTCAACACAAATACCCATCTCTTCTTCTGAGACATGCTTCCTTTCTTGGCTCCCTCAATACCACACATCTCTGGATTTTCTTCTACTTTATTTGAGGCTCTTTCCCGGTCTCCTTTGCTGGCTGCCACTCTTTACCCAATTTCCAAATGTTGGTGCTCAGGGTTCAAGATGGTCCCGACTTTCTTATCTCCCCTTGGCAACTGCCATGGATTTAAAATGCCTTCTGCATGCCAGTGACTCTAACTATATCTCTCCATCCCTGACTCCTGACCTCTCTTTTCTGTGAGCTCCAGCTCATACATACAAATCCTGATTTATCTCCTCAGTTCTTAAGGCAATCATGTTCCAAATTGAGCTCTGGATTCCCTGCCTCTGCCTTCACCTTCCTACTATCACACCATCTCAATAAAAAAGAACTGTAGGATCCCTTCATTTCCCCTACCCATAGCCAATCAATCACCAAGACCTTTAATTCTACCTCTGAATCTTCACTTCTATTTCTTCTGCCAGCCATCTTAATCCAGACCATGTTCCTACTGCAACAGGACTGACATCCTTAAAGTGTAATTTGGATAATGCCAGCCCCCTGCTTAAGCTTTCAAAGATTTCCCACTGAACTCAGAATGAAACATAAACTCTTGGCCATGGTGTATGTGGTCTAAATGGTCTTCACCTTCCATCACTGCCCCATTATCTTCCAGCCACACTGATTTAACTTTGTTCACACAGAGCAAAAGCCCTTTGCCTCCTTGGGGACCATGGAACATGTGCTTTCCTCTTCTACCCAACTTCCGTGATCCCAGCTGGTGCAGTGGTGGGTGCCCACTCAGCCTCTGTGTTTCAGAGTTCCTGGGCTCCTCACCTAAATAGGTGACAGCTCAGTCACTGTTTGTTTCCATCTTAGCATTTACCAGATTTGTTCCTGTGACTTCTTTGTTTTACCATTTTATCCAGCCCTAGCACAGCAGTGGTACAGAAGTCTATTTGAAAATGTTTGCCAAATGAATGAAAGTTATTTCCTTGAAATTCTAGTAATTATAGCTAAGGTGGAAAGTCTTAAAATTCTTCTGAGGGCTCTTCAAACTCTACGGACTTACAATTGTCATATTTGGTTTCTTTAGGGCTCCCCTAGAACTCTGCAGTAGTGTTACATACCTGCAGTGTGAAAATATCTTCACCAAGTAGTTTGGACTTGGGGGCAAGGTGAAAGTTATGAATGTGCATCGTAAACATAAATACGACTCGTAAACATGAATTGTAAACATAAATCAAGAGGCTAAAGTAAATGTATTATTGTAAATCCCAAGGAATTCTAATTCTATTTTTATTTTAGAAAGTTAGTGATTTATAGTATTTGATTATTTATTTTTAACCCAAATCTCAAAAATCAAATGTTTATTAAAGATCAATGAAAATGGAAAAGAATTACATGCAAAGAAATTAGATAATTAGATAGCTGGTAAGCCTCTCTACCATCCAGTAATGAATTCAGTAATCAGTATTTGTGTAGGTTTTATCAATTCACTTTTAAGTGAACATTACACTTATTTTAGCGTCTACTTTGTTGCTATTAGTTCTGTCTATGGATGGAGTATAAGCAGTATTTAAATCAGAAACATTTTAGTGTAGCACTGAATATATGCGGTCCACTTGGCAATCCTATTTATTTACAAACTTCTAAGAGATGGCTGAGTGTTACTCCTCCTTTTCTACAAATGGAAAAACCATTTTGTGTACTTGCTACACACATTTATATACAAATTTTATTCCACTGGGTAGTAAAAGTTGCCTCAGGAATCCCGAGGGAGCCTGGGAGTGTTGCCCGTTCCTGGGAAGGCTGCTCATCCCCACGGGCCGGAGCGGCAGGCAGGCTGGGGTCTCGGCGTCCTCTCCGGGGCCTCAGCCACCATCTGCCCTGAGGCCACAAGGTTTTGTGCTGTATCATCAGGAGAGAAGCATCTCTGACAGTGTGTCCTGTTTCTATTGGTCACCAAAGAGGTCGCTGGCTCCCCGGTTGGTTCTCTGGCCTGACCCCAGCCCCAACCCCGTGCATCCCTTTTCCCTGCCCTGTCCATCAGCGGCCACAGGGTTAGAAAGCAGTAACTGCTGTGCAACTTCAGTGCATTCTCAATGCCCTCATTCTTCCCTCATGGAAAAGGGCTCATGCCCGAGGACACCACCAGCCCGCAGCTCCCTCAAATGTTTTCTCTACCCTGACTTTGTATCACTAAGCATTGCCCTGCAGAGCCCTGAGTTCTGTATCCTTCCAAAGTCCTCCTGCCCTGAATTCCAGCCATCAGGCTCCGGTGTGCCCTGCCTCTCCTTCTGCAGTCCACTGCTGGTCCCTCCCTCCCTCAATCTCTCTTCTGTCTTGAATGAAAGGCAGGAAGGAAGGAAGGATATGTGGCTGTTCAGGAAATAAAGATCAGTATTGCTGTGATGTTGCCATGTCGCACAACTCCTCAGAGTAATGTTGACTTTGACTACAGCTCAACTGAATTTCTAGGAGATGCAAAGTGGCTGGAATTTTATGCAAATCTAAGGAGATGATTATCCTTGGCTTCTTTTCCTACTAATCACCCAATGACTCCAGAATAAATATGGAAATAATTTGCAAATACTGGTACAAGTTAGAAGAGAAGGCTCCATTATCTGAGCAGAAATGTCAGAGTAACAATCAATGATTTTTATTTTAAGAAATTTCTCAGGCTTTCCCAGGAAAATGTCTGTGAGATACAGGAATTTTCATAAATAGGTAACATGTAGGGGAATCAGTTGCCAATTCTCACCTGTAATGGAGGATAATTGATTTTGCTTGTTTGTGAATAGACATTTATGCCTGCTATTCTGGAAATTCACAATATGAAAAATGAAGGAGATATACTGTAAAGCTGTTAATTCAGGGAGTTGGAGATGATTTCAGTTTTTTTTTATTCTCCTCTGATTAAACCCTTTCTGTTTTCATCTCATATTGGAAATGGGCAGTCCGACTGCAACATACACATACCAAGAAAAACACACAAACTGAAAGCTCATTGATGAAACTGAGCTGTCACAACTCCATTTGCATGCTCTGGTTAGAACTGGCAAAGACTAACTCTGGGAGAAAAAAAGCAGTATGAGAGCATAAGGTAGGCCAGTCACCATGTTGTCAGAGATTTGGTGTAAGTATTTAGAAGATAAATTGACATCGAGATTTAACATAATGATATGGAGTCTGTAATTCCATATAAGCACTAAGAGACTTATTTTTAAAAAGGAAAAGTGTATGTGTGTGCATATATAATATACACACACACACATATATAATTTAGCATCCTGAATTATTTACTTAGCACATCTATTTAAAATCTGACATGTCTTACTGAGCACAACACAGCATTTAGATAATCTAATTTAAACGGCCATCCTTTGTATGTAAGTCACACGCTCACATCCACAGAGAATGCAGCTGCAGTAAAATACAGATAACACACAAAGTCCAACGATCTGGTGAGAAGAGCCGTACCACCACCCACGGACATGAGAATATCAGGGCTGCCCACAACGACTGGTCCCCTAGGCATAGCTTGTCTCAGCACTTTTTGTTTGCTTATCTGCCACTACGTTGAACCTGCTTACTGCCAGCGTCCTCAGATGAAATGTTCTGGCAGGTAGCAGATGTACCAATTAATAACCTGTCAGGGCTGATGGATAGAAGAGGAAAAGAACGTCCTCACACCCTACCCCAGTGTGGCTTTTCCCCCCACGAGGGTCAGGAGACACACTCTGCCTCCCTGGAGGGGGCCCAGACTGGCTCGTTAGTGTCTATCTTCCCTGACATTCTGGCACAGCCTTTGAGAGGCCCACTCACCTGCTCTTCTCCAAGAATCCTGAAGTGATGGAGCTCCTTAACCAAAGAGTTGGGGCAGCCAGCTGTTAGAGAAGAGAATTAATCACAAACATGTTATTTCCATTTGGGGAGGAGTGTGCTTTTACATGCAATGGTGACTATGAACAGCAGTGCTGGGCGGGAGGGCACTAATACCCACCCACAAAACACATTCTCCCCAGGCACAAAAAGCCAGCCTCCTGGGGAGCTCTGGTTGCTGCCTGACCCCCACGGGGACCCTGGGCAAGAGCTGCCTGTGAGCCAGCCCAAGCCCATTCTCCCCTCCTGATGTGACCCGGCCTCTGCGGGGCCTTTGGGTACTATGCCACAGCACATCACGTCCCTACTTCTGCAGGGCCAGAGAGGGAGTGCTGGCTCATTTCACTGTGTCACATCCTGTTTCCTCTCCCGCCAGGCTGGAGTCCTGCACACAGAGAGTTAAGAATGAAGATAGGGCGGCTGGGCACCCCGTCTTCATGGGACTCGGCTGTGGGCTAGAACCTTGCTTGGTTCCTCCAGGAGGTTTTGTCAAGACTAGAGGGTTTGGGAAGGTCACTATGGAAGAGACCTGGGAGGGCTGGGAAGATCTTGATGCTCACCACCTCGTTCCCACTGGTCAGTCAGAGCCCATTTGAGCTTTGACATTTTCTCTCTTCAGTTGTAGAAAGACATAAGTAATTATACATACATATACGTGTGTGTGTGTGCATGTAGATATATACGCACATATATCGTCTATATATCTATGTATGCCAGTGCCTGCTTAGTTATGACTTAAAGTATGTTCCATCCCTGTCTTTTTTAAATAGACTTATTCTAGAGTACTAGTTCACAGTCATCTATAATATTAGCTTGGGAAACAAAATTGATATATAGGCCTGTTTGTGTGAGGTAAGAATCTATGGATTATATAACCTGTGGAAGTTTCTATTAAGGAATTGGGTTGTATGCAAAATGAGCAATCACTTAACTGTCTCATGTTACTCAGTGGTGTGATGTAAGAATTGGGGACAGTACCAAGGACATTTGGGGGAGGCCAGGCTGAGAAGATGGGGACTGTTGTCTTCACAGGGGTCAAGGAGTTAGCCTTTGCAAGAGAAATTGGATTTGTGCTTTATTCTAGATGGCAGGATTAAAACCAACTGGTCAAAATTACTGCAGTAGACTTTGGTTCAACATGAAGAAATTTCTAATTTAAAAATGGGATACACTGCCTTCTAAGCTAGGAACTGGAGGTTTTCAAAACTAAATGGCCATTATGCAGGATATCTTAGCTGTGAATTTGGGTTAGTTCTAATTCTGAAATATTGTGGTCATGTAAAATGCTGTAACACAGTTTTAGTCTTTGAGATGGTATTTGATATAGTCTTTGATATTATTGCATTTCCTGCTCTGAGAAAGTGGTTCATGCATGTAATACCAAAGATTTTAAAAATGTAAACAATATGTAAACAGGTGATGCCATCACTTGACACTAGTCCAAGAAAATATATGGAAATCCTGAGGTGAATATTTTGATGGAAAACACACTACGTTAATTGTCACAGGTGCGTCCAATACCATAAAGAAGGAAAGCCAGACCCTTAACATTAGAAGATACCTTGAACTGTGTTTCTCCAACTGGAGGCCACAAGGGTTCTTTTTGAGAAGGGATTCATGTCAGAGTTGCTACTCTGACAATTAGCTAAAAACAATTAGTAAAAGCATTTTCTGGATCATTTGATTGGCTGTAGAAATTCAGCCTCATGTCAGTGCTTGAGTCTGAGATCTCCTCGGGAATGAGGGTTGTATTTTAGCTTTGTGGAGATAGAGAAGAAAGGGGAGAGGTAGAGAGAATCCCAGGGATGCAGTCCCACCAAGTGGGGGTCCTATGGCCTGGCACCCAGTGTTGGGGGCAGGGGTTGCATAGGAAAGAGGCGGAAGCACAGGGCCATGGATAAGCTGAGATCAGACCTGTGTCCACCAGTCAGGGCCTTGTGCATATAACAAGCAATGAGGCAGTCTCAGTAAGATGACAGCATCTGCCGTAGTAAATTCAGAGTTAATTTGAATTTGAATACGTTTGGTTTTACACTTTCATTTATATTTAATTTATAAACTTCATTTGGGCTTTCCAGTTATACAAGCAAAAAATGCTTATATCTAAATTTATATCCAGACATATTTAAGAAATACTATTTAAAACATTTTTATTTCAAAATTTTATTTTAAAAAGTTTTAGAGGGTTTTTTTTTTAAATCTTTACAGGGCATCCTTTACATCCCTCAAATTTGAGAAAAACTGATTTGACTTATTTTAATGCTAGGTGAAATAAGAAACAGAATTTAAAATTAGCCTACCTTCAGAATTTGTATTCTAGCATTCTCCTAAGAACGAAAAGGATGGATGTCAGTGATAGCTCAAATGTAAACATCTTTCCAGAAGACTAGATAATCATGTGGAGCACCTGGTAGGTGCAATAAAATATAATAAACAAGGATGGATATAGCATGTAGTTAGAAGGGAAGAGGTGTAAGGGGTCAAGAGATTTAAGAAGACTGTGGAGGGTTATCTGTAACCATGCTCATCGCAGGAGCATCAGTGTGGGAAATGGGCAGACACTAAAGTGGCGTGAAGGTGGAGCTTTGACATAACAAAACTAGAGATGGAGACATGCATGCAGAATGCAGCAGGGTAGGAGAAGGGGGAGTGCTAGTGGGTGGGCCGAGTTGGCAGGAGGAGATAGGGCACACACCCAATGCAACTCTGTGTTAATGGTGGTGGTGTGCTCTCATTTTTTCCACATTCCTTACCTCCCCACCCCACCAAACACACACACATGCTGAATCATCTTCTGAAGCCCGCCATCTGCTTGGACCACAGCGTCACCTCGCAAGGCTGCATCATCTACCTGCACAGACCCATCCATTGGCCTCTCCTCCAGATAACAGTTAAAAGGTTCCCAGTGAAGTGTGTCCATCAGACAGCATGCCATCCTCCCACAGGTTTTCCATCTCACTCAGGGTAAATGCCGAGGTGCTGGCCATGGCCTAGGAGCTGTGCTGATGCCTGGCCAGGTGCACGACCTCTGCACTGCCGCTCTCCCTTTCCCAGTGTACCTGGGCCGTGCTGTCTGGCCTCTGCCCCTGGCCACCCAGCAGGCTGCTGCTCTGGGCCTTTGCGCCTGCTGCTTCCTCTATTGGGGAGCTGCCTGGCCCTGAGGTCTGCATGCAGTGCTCCCCACCTCCCTTAAGTTCCTTTTCAAATGTCACCTTCTCAGGGAGGCCGTTGGGGACTGTGCTATGTGCAACCACAGCTTGTCTTCACCATCCCCCAATCGCAGCGTATTCTCCAGGGCACCCAGCCTCATCATCTTGCAACACCTCGTCTCCTTTATTTTCTGTCTCCTACTGCTGAAGGGCAAAGGTGACAAGTGCAGGGACTTTGCTGTTGCATCACTGCTGTATCAGCTGTGCCCAGAACAGTGCCAACTGTAGGACTTGCTCAGTGGCAGCTGCTCCATGAATGGGCCACCTACTGTGTGCTCACTCTGCACCTGGCTCTGCTGTCAGGGCATCTGGGAGAGGTGCCCATCCTCCCTGTCCCTCATCACAAGGACTCAGCTCTGTTCTCCAGCCCTGCTTGTGTGTTGTTCACTGGCTAAGTGGACTTCCTCTGACCTCTCACCACTCTTCCCAGCCTGGATCCACAGGATGATGTGATGATGCTTAGAATCAAGGCCTCCTTTGTCCTTAGATAGGACCTGCTTTGGAGTATCCAACTTCCAGCTCTGGGTCAACACCACCACCTGTTTTTCCTTCTGTTCCAGCCCTGCTGATTGCAGCTGGAGTAGCAAAATGGGGCTGGAAGATCCAACAGAAATTCATGCCATCTGCTTGAAGCTGTGTCTTGTTGACAGTGGTATGGCTGTGGGTTCAGGGCCTACTCCCCTCTGAGCCCTCTGGGCGGCTTGGCCCCCACTTGTGTTTGCTCAGCACCCTCTCCCATCCCCCTTGGGGACTCTTCCAAATCATTACTACCCCTCCTAATTAACTTCTAACACTTCATTCTCAAAATCCAACCTCACCTGACACAGGTCCAAAAATGCAAAGCTATCATGGTGAGCACGGAGATGAGGGGCCTAGACCCCCTTCGAAGCCAAGCTGCAGGACAGGGAGAGAAGCCTTGCCAGCCCACTGTCCTCTTAAACTGTAGGGAGCTGCCTCCCTGTGGTCATGTCTCCCCAGGGGCCCCAGATCTGCCCACCCGGTGAGAGGTGGTAGAAGGGACCAGCTATTCTGTCCCAGCACAGGGTGATGATGGGGAGCACTTGCCCTCGGCTGGCTGACGCTGTGTTGGACCTGCATGGCAGTTTGACTTCTTATTCTGCCCAATCCTGCTCTCTTCCCCTCCTTTCCCCAAGTGGGTCCCAGTAAACATCCCACCCCCCAGAGCCAGCTTCCAGAGAACCCACCCTGTGGTGACTTTCAAGTGTACCATCCTTGAGCTTCATGCCCTTCCTAGTTACAACCCCTGAAGCCAACCGTCTCTATTCCTCTGGGGTGAAAGGGGAGAGGGCTGCTCTTCCTCACGTGAGTCATTCTTTGTCCACCCTGGCCTGCCCCACTCTGCCCCTTGACGTCTAACTCACCACTCACTCACCCTGCAAACTACATGGCTCTGTGGCTTGGTCACTTTAAACTTTATATATATTCAAATGCTACCCTTTGAAAATTCGGCAAAAATCCAGCCTTGAGCATATAGTTACCACCCTATCTCCTTCCTTCTCCTTTCATCCAATTTTCTCAAAAGAATAGCCTACAGCCATTGTTACCACTTGCAAATAGCAATTGGAGGTATGAACTACAGAAGGGAAATATCAAAATTGGTGGTTTCATGCTTTTTAAACCAAGTTATAGTCCTCCTGGCCTGGGTGGAAGCTCTGGGCCTGCACTAGCTAGTTAGCTACATGCTCTTGATAATAAACCAGTTCCTCTAAATGCCGAGAATAATCACAACATTGACTTTAAACAGCAGTTCTGAATGTATATGAAAGATGGAATGGCAAAAACAATCAGAAGGTGAATTTATTGCTAATGATATGAATGGCATTTTCATGTCTAGTGACTGCTACCATTATTTTTTTTTAAATTTTGTTTATTTAAAAGTGGAAATAGTTAGGTGAAATAATTGCTGTGTGAACTACTATCTTAAGAAATAAAGGCCAGGACTTCTTTTCTCAATTGTAACATACAAAGGGCTTGGAAGGTATTACTCTTACCCCTACAACAAGAACAATCTAGGCAAACTGAAAATTAGCAACTTCTCTTGGATTCATCAGAGAACTGAAGTCACAGGGCAAAGTACTTCCCTAAACTCTGGATAGACAGGTAACCCCAGGGAGTCCCAGCCAGACCTGCTTATATGGTGTGGAAGCTGCTAGAACCAGAAAGTAGGAGGAAAGCTTAGATGGTAATTTTAGTGGATTGCCGGAAGCTGGATGTGGACTAGTTGAGAGCAAGAAGCCCTTGGGGCTGAGCTCTTAGGGCCCTAAGGGTCTTTTCTGGATCTTGACCTCCAAGAATCCCACCTTGCGGCTCACAGAGGGAGGAGAAGTGTAATCGCTTGAAATGCGTCCGCAGCCTTCTCCAAAACAAAGGCCTGCTCCACAGAGACCAGTTTTGTTAAAGGAGCTCAGTGTCCAATTAAGTAATTGAGATTTATTAAGACAATATGCTGAAAGATAATAGGTCATCAAATATGTTTGTGTTTCTGTGTATAATGTATATATATTCACACATATGCTTATAAAAGTACATTTAGTAACATTTAAAGCTTTAAGTTTGTTAACCTTTTCACTAACTTACCCATTAACTCACCAAAATAATGTAAAATGATTAATAAGCAATTTGATATTTTTATTTGCTATCATAAAGCTTTATGGGACATTTTTATCTTTGAACTAGTGGGAAGTTTTTTTAACTCTCACTGGTCATTTCAAATTGCATCCTTCACATATCTATACTCACAAAGAGGCAATAATGAAAATAACTTCAGCCCTAGATCCCTAAAGACATCCTCATATCCAAACATGAAAAGGGAAACTAAACTCCAGTTTCCGACAACATGGACAGCCAGCACTGCCTACTGCACCTTCTGTTTAGCCTTCTGAGCCCGTCATGATGCCCAGTAAGGGTACCCGCTAGGTATACAATCAACAGGTGGATCCTTATGGCAAACAGGCTGTGGCTTAAAAACAAATATTCTACAAAGATGTCAAAGAAGAGAACTGATAAGTAGTAATTCTGCATAACCAGAAGTGATCTGTGTTTTCCTGGAGGACAGGGAAAGGGCTCTGTTTTTTGTTTGTAGCTTGGTAATATACAACATTACTTGCCTTTTGTCACCCAGATTTAAGTGAAGCAAATGACAGAGCCGAGAAACTGACAATTCTACCTTGAAATTCTACATCTAAATCCTAGACGCTACACACTACAAACTATTTTCTGCCCTGCCACGGCGGTTTAACAATAATGGATTTTAGATTTTGCTATAAAAATGCCACACATCCAGAATGTCACATACTACAGTATTTTAACTTGCAAACTAATAAGATTAGTCTCATTACCTTCAGGACACATCTATGTTTGGGGGAGAAAATATTCTATTGTAGAGACATCATAAATCTGTATGTACAGACACCAAAACCTTATGCGCAACAAAAACAAAATGAAATTTCAGAGGTTAAAAGCGTCCATCATGGAGCAACTATACAAACATGAACAGGAAGAGAAAATGAGCATGGGCGTTGGTGTTAGAGCCAGTCTTGATGGTCATATTGTAGATTTTCATACTCTCTAAAAAGATAATACATTCAGTGGGAATGGGAGGACACACAGATAAAGTCCATATTAATGGCCACTCATTAAATTGAATTAAAGAGCATCGCAAGGGTCCAAATGTGTAGCGCCTATGACGATTCCGGTTAAGTATGTAAGGATTTGTTAATACCTAATTTCTGCGCCCTGAACACAGGCTCTAGGAGGACAGGGACCTGCTCAGAGCTCTGTCTGGGCCTCGGTCCAGCACAGGGGTAGCTGGTGCTCCATAAACATTTACCAGTTAGTTAAGGGGTAAGTTGGGGCTTTCCAGTTCTCACAAACAAGAGCACTGGAAAGCAGGTGACCTTACAAGCCTGTGGTGAGTCCACGTGAGGCCCTGTGAGTGAGAGCCTGTCTGCCCTTGGCATAGTTTTAAAAAAATCTTGGGAATAAACTATGTTATATTTTAGGTGCAAGCCTTAATCTTTAAACACAAAATGCTAATATACCATTACTCAGGCAAGAAACGTTTTTTTAAAAGTTCCATTTCCTACTGGCCTTGTCAAAATAGAGCCCATTTTCAGCAAGAATAGAGCTCTGTTATCAATGGAAGGCGGAGGCCAGGTCTGCTGAATTGGTTTGATTGGGACCCTGATAGGCAATCACTCAGACCATTGTGAAAATGTCAAAATATTTTCCTTAACAGAGTCGCACACAAATGCCAAATGCAATCTGATGATTTTGTTTATATCAATGACAATCAAATCTAATTCGCAGGTTTTATGGACTTGCTGGCATTTAATTTATTCGATGATTAAAGACAGATTTGCATAGTATGCAGTCATGTATTAAAGAACGAAACTATTTTAGTTGTTAAGGAATATTAGCTATTATTCCCTCTAGACCCATCCCTCCCTTGGTACCAAATTCCCTCCCATTCTCATCCCTGACAGCTGCATTATAGACTCTGTCTCATGACTTCCAGCCACCGGGATCAGAGGATCAGAGGATCAGCTAAAGAATTCCCTCCTAATAACGAAGCATTCTTGTGGTTAGAAGGATCTTTCTGGATACTGTTCTGGACTGGGAATGACGGAGGTCATATCCAAGCCTTCTAAGCCTTTATTAACCTTCTCTTTCCTGGGACAAATACCCACTTGCCTGAAATAATTTGGAATATTCACTGGCAGATGTTCATTTCCCTTCCCTCTATTTCATATTTGACTAGCAGTTGGCAACATCCCTGCCCCAATGTGGTCTTCGGGAAATCTGTTGTTGTCGAGCGAACTCACGTGTTTTCGCGTCAGATGTTTGACCAGATGCTGGAACCTGAGTGTGAGCTTGCGGCACTTCCTCCTGCGACGGCTTTGAGAGGAAAGGACCCTTTAGATGAGGGTTCGCACATTCTTTTCTTTGCCCCTGACATCATACTCCTGCCCCACTGCTAAAGCACTCTGTAATGCCAACCTTCAATTCGCCACCCAGTAGAGGCCTGCTACCCCTAGAAAAGCCCCTGAATTTGTGGGCCTGAAGAAAGTGAATATTTGAAAGTTGTAAATCAAACTAGAAAACCTCTAAAAATAAGATTCACCCTTTTGATTGATTGATGTACATGTATGAGGATCTGGAAGGCCCTGGCTTTGAGCTCTCTGACCACGGGCAGGGCTGCTTCTGATGTGGCTGTGCTGGCACAGCTGGCCCTGCCCTCTCCTCTTGCTCCCAGGTTCCTACCTCCTTGAAGGGCAGCCCACAGCGTCAGGCTCCACGACCCAGGCCCCGCCACGAGGCCCCCTGGCCACTGCAGCAGGAGCCAGGTAAGAGCCTTTGGGTTGTTGTGCGGGGAATTCTGAAGGCCCAGGAGGGGCTCGAGCCCTGTGCGCTGCCAGGCGGAGAGGCTCCAAGGCTGGGGCCCCCTGGCTCAGTTAAGCCCCTGCTGGCAGTGCCTACTGCTCCCCAGTCTCTTTCCTCTGTACCTGCTGTGAGGTCAGTCCCTAGCACCCTGAGGCTGTGGGATTCACTTCACTATTCTTTTCCCCATTCCTTTGCTTCTCCACCTTTTTTGGTATCCCTCCCTTCATCTTGTCTTCCGTACATGGGTCTGGCTTCAGCCCCTCATCGCTCTGTTTCTATTTCTGTGCCCCACAGTTGTTTGGTTGCTTCCACAGAAGCCCCTGTGTGCCCTTCATATCCTCTGCTGGCGGCTCCGCACATGCACCCGAGGGGTTAGGGGCCACTCTAAAGCCAAGGAATTCCCCAGTGGTTGCAGCACGTCTTCCCCCACGACGGCTTCCACCTGTTTCAGGGAGTCTGAGTTGTCTCTGAATGGTTACATCCATCTACCCCCTGTAAGTGCTCACACTATTTTTTTTTTTTTTTGGTAGTAGATGGCTGAAACTGGTATCAAACTCATTCTTTCCTTAAAAAGTTAAACCAAAATCCATCTCCAGAACTCTAAACTCTGATTGGTGGTTCTTCACGGTATCTTGCTAAGATTCCTGGCAGTGACTCTGAGATTATATGGAGAAGTGTCTGAGATTATATCACTCAAAGTGTTTGTGTATTCCTTGTTCTGTTCTCACTTCTCTTGACCACAAGTTGCCCCTGAAATGGTTTGTTCTGCCCTTTCCAACAGGGGAGTATTCTTTTTGCTGGAGAAAACAGGAGAAAGAGGCATTGGGTGGCTTTTCCATGCTGGCACTGTGCTGTCGTCTTTAGAGGGATGTGGTATCCCTCTTCTTCCTTGTCATTGACCCAACTTGGAAAGCCTGCTTTGTCATCTTTAGACATTGAAGTCGGAATTTCATCTCATTCTGGGTGTATCCAGATGACCTGCTCACAGGCTGGGCTCCACTATGGTTCTTTCCATAGCTGAACTCACTCACCTCTGGCACCTGCTTTCTGAAACTCTAAGCTCACTGGATATAAAAATAAGTTGCCTTTTGGTATTAAATTTTAATAAAGAATTTTATTTCAGAAGAGCATATGAAGATAGAATTGAAGCCTATTTTTTTTAAAGGCTATCTTTGAAACTGAGATGCCTATTTCAATTAGCATCTGTAATCAACACTTCATTCTGTTCCTATATCATAAAGACCAGTTTATGATCTAATGGGAAATTTCCTCAAGAAAATGCATCATAGAGATGTGGATCATTTCCACGAAGTCACTGGTAGCTATTTGAAAAACAAAACCAAAAAAACTTGGGCAGATGAACAAAACCACAACTCTCTTGGAAAGCTTTTGCTGAATTTCCTCAATAGCCTCAATAGCCATGCTATGAAGTAAGGGAAATTCATTTGGAAAATATATTCCATTGAAAAGCATTAAAAGCCACACGAGTCTTCAATCACTAGTTTTCCTTTTAATTTCCTTGCAAATCATCACAGGGGCAATTGTGATATCCATTGGGTTCAATGGAAAACCGTGAGCATACAGGCTTGGGATAAAAATTGAAATGGATTTCAGCTCTGCGATGTGCTACTGGCACTGGCCACACAACACAAATAATCTGCAATTTTCAGATTGCTGCTGTTTGGTGTGAAATGCTTTCAGGATTAATTTCTCTCCTGGCTGTAGCTTAGAATCCCTAACGTAGGCTTGACAATTACAGTTACCTTCTATTTTTCCCTTAAGCACAACTTTGAAAAGGAAACTGACTAACGATGAAATGTCATCACAAATAAATGATTCAGTGTGATCAAAGATAATGCAGCAAAACCCTGAATGACTACCTTCAATCACAAGTGGAAACGGGGTCAGGCACATGGCAGGCTGGATCTGCAAGTGGGTTTGCTGAGCTCCCTCCCACTCCAGTTAAGCCAGTCTGATAAGGGGCTCCATGCACTTTGCTGAAGTAGCCATTTCTGAATTAGTCTGAGAGCCAGATGTCAACATTATCCAAGGAAAATTCACTAAGGCATCTTGACCGAGCAATTGCGTTCAAAGTCAGCTGTTGGACTTGAGGTATAAACAAATTTCAAAGTTTTATCATTTTGAAAAAGAAAACCAAGCTTATCTTAATAAATTGTCTCTGCTGGTAAGTTTTATTGATGTCTTAAAGGATTATTTATGCATTCCCTTTTAGTAGCCAACATTTGATGACTCTAAGACGTCCTAAACCAGTAAGAAGGAATCTTGAAGATATTCACCTTTCACTCAGCAATTTCATCTGTAGGTTTGGTACAAGGGAGAAACTTAACATGTTACACAAGGACTATTTACAAGAGTACTTATGGCAACATTTTGTTGTGACAGAAAACATCTGAAATGCCCATCAGTAGGAGAAGAGACAAAATCATTCAACAAATACCCACTGAGCACCCACTGTGTACCAGGCACCGTTAGGGCCCTGGGGTCACATTAGTGGAAATGAAAACAGGCAAAAATCCCTCCTTGGAGCTTTCATTCTAAGGGGGAGATAGACAGTAAAAATAAACTAGTAAATAGGGAAATTATGAACAATTTTAGAAGATGATGGGCACTTTGTCAAAAAGAAAAATAAGAGGGGAGGTGGAGCCAAGATGGCGGCATGAGTAGGACAGTGGGAATCTCCTCCCAAAAACATATTTATTTTTGAAAATACAACAAATACAACTAATCCTAAAAGAGAGATCAGAAGACACAGGACAATAGCCAGACTACATCCACACCTGCGAGAGCCCAGCGCCTGGTGAAAGGGGTAAGGTACAAGCCCTGGCCCGGCAGGACCCAAGTGCCCCTCACCCCAGCTCCCAGCAGGAGGAGAGGAGTCGGAGCGGGGAGGGAGAGGGAGCCCAGGACTGCTGAACACCCATCCCCAGCCATCCGCACCAGAGCACAGGCACAGTGCATGCGTGGAGGGCTGGAAACTAGGGAAACAGGGCAGCAAGACCTCTGAGTGGGTCCCGAAGCCGATGCCCCTGTGACAAAGAAAAGCGAGTGCTTTTTGAAAGTCTTAAAGGGACAGGGACCCCACAGCCGGACAGAAACAACACAGGTCACAGTCCAACAGCTGGAAATTTCAGGGAAATCTGGGCGCACTAACCCCCTGGGCAATAGCTCTGAGACCCCTCATGGAGGTAAACAGCCAAACAGCCCCCTGTCCATTACCCCTCTGGGGCCTCGCCATAACAGAGCAGCGGGCTGAGGCTGGCCACACCCACAGTGAGGGAGCTTCCTCCATGTCAGCGGGGCAAGATACAAAGACCCAGTCTACACGTAATTACCCAACACAAGCCACTAGGGGTCGCAGTTGTCCCAGTAAAGAAAGGCCAGGAGCCAAGTGGAAAGCTGATAGACGTGTCAACAGCACTCAACTGCACCGATCAACATGAAAAAGCAAAACAATTTGATCCAGACAAAACTAACCCAGACAGCTTTGGCATCTGCTACATCTTCCCCTGAGAAGGAACCTGGGGAGATAGATTTAACCAGTCTTCCTGAAAAAGAATTCAAAACAAAAGTCATACCATGCTGATGGACTTGCAGAGAAATATGCAAGAACTAAGGAAGGAGAATACAGAAATAAAACAAGCTCTGGAAGGACTTCAAAACAGAATGGATGAGATGCAAGAGACCATTAATGGACTAGAAAACAGAGAACAGGAACACAGAGAAGCTGATGCAGAGAGAGATAAAAGGATCTCCAGGAATGAAAGAATTCTAAGAGAGCTGAGTGACCAATTGAAATGGAACAATATCCGCATTATAGGGGTACCAGAAGAAGAAGAGAGAGAAAAAGGGATAGAAAGTGTCTTTGAAGAAATAATTGCTGAAAACTTCCCAAAACTAGGGGAGGAAATGGCCTCTCAGACCACAGAGGTACACAGAACTCCCATGACAAGGGATCCAAGGAGGGCAACACCAAGACACATAATAATTAAAATGGCAAAGATCAAAGACAAGGACAAAGTATTAAAGGC
The DNA here is from genome assembly GCF_040802235.1 of Manis javanica. Classification (NCBI taxonomy): domain Eukaryota; kingdom Metazoa; phylum Chordata; class Mammalia; order Pholidota; family Manidae; genus Manis; species Manis javanica. The sequence continues at coordinate 74,756,523 of NC_133168.1, forward strand.
AGCCAGAAAGAAAAAATAGGTTACCTACAAAGGAAGACCTATCAGGCTATCATCAGACTTCTCAACAGAAACCCTACAGGCCAGAAGAGAATGGCATGATCAACTTAATGCAATGAAACATTAGGGCCTCGAAACAAGAATACAGTATCCAGCACGATTATCATTTAAATTTGAAGGAGGGATTAAACAATTCCCAGACAAGCAAAAGTTCAGGGAATTTGCCTCCCACAAACCACCTCTACAGGGCATCTTATAGGGACTGCTCTAGATGGGAGCACTCCTAAAAAGAGCACAGAACAAAACACCCAACATATGAAGAAGGGAGGAGGAGGAATAAGAAGGGATAGAAATAAAGAATCATCAGACCGTGTTTATAATAGCTCAACAAGCGAGTTAACTTAGACAGTAAGATAGTAAAGAAGCTAACCCTGAACCTTTGGTAACCACAAACTTAAAGCCTGCAATGGCAATAAGTACATACCTTGCAATAATTACCCTAAATGTAAATGGACTGAATGCACTAACCAAAAGACACAGAGTAATAGAATGGATAAAAAGAAAGATCCATCCATATGCTGCTTACAACACCTCAAACCCAAAGACATGCACAGACTTAAAGTCAAGGGATGGAAAAAGATACTTCATGCAAACAACAGAGAGAAAAAAGCGGGTGTTGCAATACTAGTATCAGACAAAACAGACTTCAAAATAAAGAAAGTAACAAAAGATAAAGAAAGACATTACATAATGATAAAGGACTCAGTCCAACAAGAGGATATAACCATTATAAATATATATGCACCCAATACAGGAGCACCAACATATCTGAAATAAATACTAATAGAACTAAAGGAGAAAATAGAATGCAGTGCATTCATTCTGGGAGACTTCAACACACCACTCACTCCAAAGGACACATCCACCAGACAGAAAAGAAGTAAGGACACAGAGGCACTGAACAACACACTAGAACAGTTGGACCTAATAGACATCTACAGAACTCTACATCCAAAAGCAACAGGATACACATTCTTCTCAAGTGCACATGGAACATCCTCCAGAATAGACCACATACTAGGCCACAAAAAGAGCCTCAGTAAACTCCAAAAGATTGAAATCCTACCAACCAACTTTTCAGACCACAAAGGCATTAAACTAGAAATAAACTGTACAAAGAAAGCAAAAAGGCTCACGAACACATGGAGGCTTAACAACACGCTCCTAAATAATCAATGGATCAATGACCAAATCAAAATGGAGATCCAGCAATATACGGAAACAAATGACAACAACAACACAAAGCCCCAACTACTGTGGGATACAGCAAAAGCAGTCATAAGAGGAAAGTATATAGCAATCCAGGCATATTTAAAGAAGGAAGAACAATCCCAAATGAATGGTCTAATGTCACAATTATCGAAATTGGAAAAAGAAGAACAAATGAGGCCTAAGGTCAGCAGGAGGAGGGACATAATAAAGATCAGAGAAGAAATAAATAAAATTGAGAAGAATAAAACAATAGCAAAAATCAATGAAACCAAGAGATGGTCTTTGAGAAGATAAACAAAATAGATAAGCCTCTAGCCAGACTTATTAAGAGGAAAAGAGAGTCAACACAAATCAACAGAGTCAGAAACGAGAAAGGAAAAATCATGACAGACCCCACAGAAATACAAAGAATTATTAGAGAGTACTATGAAAACCTATATGCTAACAAGCTGGGAAACCTAGGAGAAATGGACAACTTCCTAGAAAAATACAACCTTCCAAGACTGACCCAGAAAGAAACAGAAAATCTAAACAGACCAATTACCAGCAACAAAATTGAAGCAGTAATCAAAAACCCCCCGGGCCAGATGGATTTACCTCAGAATTTTATCAGACATACAGGGAAGATATAATACCCATTCTCCTTAAAGTTTTCCAAAAAATAGAAGAGGAGGGAATACTCCCAAACTCATTCTATGAAGCCAACATCACCCTAACACCAAAACCAGGCAAAGACCCCACCAAAAGAGAAAACTACAGACCAATATCCCTGATGAACATAGATGCAAAAATACTCAACAAAATATTAGCAAACCGAATTCAAAAATACATCAAAAGGATCGCACACCATGACCAAGTGGGATTCATCCCAGGAATGCAAGGATGGTACAACATTTGAAAATCCATCAACATCATCCACCACATCGACAAAAAGAAGGACAAAAACCACATTATCATCTCCATAGATGCTGAAAAAGCACTCGACAAAATTCAACATCCATTCATGATAAAAACTCTCAACAAAATGGATATAGAGGACAATTACCTCAACATAATAAAGGCCATATATGATAAACCCACAGCCAACATCATACTGAACAGCGAGAAGCTGAAAGCTTTTCCTCTGAGATCGGGAACAAGACAGGGACGCCCACTCTCCCCACTGTTATTCAACATAGTACTGGAGGTCCTAGCCATGTCAATTAGACAAAACGAAGAAATACAAGGAATCCAGATTGGTAAAGAAGAAGTTAAACTGTCACTATTTGTAGATGACATGATATTGTACATAAAAAACCCTAAAGACTCCACTCCAAAACTCCTAGAGCTAATAATGGAATTCAGCAAAGTTGCAGGGTACAAAATTAACAGACAGAAATCTGTGGCTTTCCTATACACTAACAATAAACTAATAGAAAGAGATATCAGGAAGACAATTGCATTCACAATAGCATCAAAAAGAATAAAATACCTAGGAATAAACCTAACCAAGGAAGTGAAAGACCTATACCCTGAAAACTATAAGACACTCTTAAGAGAAATTAAAGAGGACACTAACAAATGGAAACTCATCCCATGCTCTTGGCTAGGAAAGAATTAATATCATCAAAATGGCCATCCTGCCCAAAGCAATATACAGATTCGATGCAATCCCTATCAAATTACCAACAGCTTTCTTCAATGAACTGGAACAAATAGTTCAAAAATTCATATGGAAACACCAAAGACCCTGAATAGCTAAAGGAATCCTGAGAAGGAAGAATAAAGTGGGGGGGATCTCACTCCCTAACTTCAAGCTCTACTACAAAGCCACAGTAATCAAGACAATTTGGTACTGGCACAAGAACAGAGCCACAGACCAATGGAAAAGAATAGAGACTCCAAACATTAACCCAAACATATATGGTCAACTAATATTCGATAAAGGGGCCATGGACATACAATGGGGAAATGACAGTCTCTTCAACAGATGGTGCTGGCAAAACTGTACAGCTACATGTAAGAGAATGAAACTGGATCACTGTCTAACCCCATACACAAAAGTAAATTCGAAATGGATCAAAGACTTGAATGTAAGTCATGAAACCATAAAACTCTTAGAAAAAAACATAGGCAAAAATCTCTTAGACATAAACATGAGTGACCTCTTCTTGAACATATCTCCCTGGGCAAGGGAAACAAATGCAAAAATGAACAAATGGGACTATGTCAAGCTGAAAAGCTTCTGTACAGCAAAGGACACCATCAATAGAACAAAAAGGTACCCTACAGTATGGGAGAATATATTCGAAAATGACAGATCTGATAAAGGGTGGACATCCAAAATAAATAAAGAACTCACACACCTCAACAAACAAAAAGCAAATAATCCAATTAAAAAATGGGCAGAGGAGCTGAATAGACAGTTCTCTAAAGAAGAAATTCAGATGGCCAACAGACACATGAAAAGATGCTCCACATCGCTTGTCATCAGAGAAATGAAAATAAAAACCACAATGAGATATCATCTCACACCAGGATAGCTGGTAAGGATGGCTACCATCCAAAAGACAAACAACAACAAATGTTGGTGAGGTTGTTGAGAAAGGGGAACCCTCCTACACTGCTGGTGGGAATGTAAATTAGTTCAACCATTATGGAAAGCAGTATGGAGGTTCCTCAAAATGCTCAAAATAGAAATACCATTTGACCCAGGAATTCCACTTTTAGGAATTTACCCTAAGAATGCAGCACTCCAGATTGAAAAAGACAGATGCACCCCTATGTTTATCGCTGCACTATTTGCAATAGCCAAGATATGGAAGCAACTTAAATGTCCATTAGTAGATGATTGGATAAAGAAGATGTGGTACATATACACAATGGAATATTATGCAGCCCTAAGAAAAAAACAAATCCCACCATTTGCAACAACATGGATGGAGCTAGAGGGTATTATGCTCAGTGAAATAAGCCAGGCAGAGAAAGACAAGTACTAAACGATCTCACTCATATGTGGAGTATAAGAACAAAAGAAAACTGAAGGAACAAAACAGCAGCAGAAGCACAGAACCCAATAATGGACTAATAGTTACCAAAGGGAAAGGGACTGGGGAGGACGGGTGGGAAGAGAGGGATAAGGGCAGGAAGAAAAGAAAGGGGGCGTTACAATTAGCATGTATAGTGTTGGGGGGGCACAGGGAGGGCTGTGCAACACAGAGAAGACAAGTAGTGATTTTACAGCATCTTACTATGTTGATGGACAGTGACTGTGAACAGGGATGTAGGGGGGACTTGGTGAAGGGGGGAGCCTAGTAAACATTATGTCCTTCGTGTAATTGTAGATTAATGATACCAAAAAAAAAAAGAACGTAGAAATGATTAAAAGAAAAAAAAAGAAAAATAAGAGACTAGAGTAAGGGGTAAAAGGACAAGGTGGGATAATTTTAAAGAAGGTGTTCAGAATATTTCTTTTTGAGAAAATGACACTCAAGCAAAGACTTTCATGAAGTGAGTTAGTAAGAATTAGCTAGGGTGAAATGAACCAAACAAATCTCAAAATCATAAAGTTAAGAAAAGATCTGTGACTAGTACGATGTGATTTATATGAAGTTTAGAAAGTCTACTAAATAATATGGATCCATGCAAATATAGTGAGAACATACAAAATTCCTGCAAATAATTTAACTGGGTAGTTTGCCCCTCTTGAGTAGTTATCACCTTGGATAGGACAGGTGGGCTCTTCACTGGGGCAGAGGTTTCACATGCCACACAATAGTTAGCACCACATTTAGGAGAACAAGAGAGTAAAACGGGACCATAGGAAAGGAATGGGGGCCCTTCAAGTCTACCTTTAAAATTTACTATAATAGTTGTTAAAAATAAAAGCTGACATTTCTGGAACACTTAGTCTGGACAAAGCACTTCAAGTGTGTCCCATATAATAGTTCATTTAACCTCACGGCAACCCTATGAGATAGGTATGGTTAGTATTCTGATTTTACAGATGATGAAACAGAGACATAAAAATATCAAAGAACCCAACAGGATCATCTGAGGCCGTGCACAGGCATTTGACAAAGCTGGGGGTCACGGGTTCATGGTGTTCATCATGTTATTTTCTATATTCAGTTGTGTGAGTTTTTATAATAAAAAAACTACATGAAAAATTTGAAGTGCATATCAAGACAATTTCAGAAAAAACTGAATAAAAATTCAGCAACTTCTAGACCTGATTTTAAATTTATCATTAGCATATAAGAGCATGTGTGTAGTCAGAAGGAGCACTTTCTAATACAAGCCACTGTGCTAGTAAGCATAGCTTATATGAGAAGCAAGCATGAAAATGTATAGATTTTGTGGCTGTAAGGAAAGCTGGAAAGAGCTGTATTATTTATTTAGTTTCTCACTTTCAGATGAGGCAGTTACTACCCAATAAGCACATGAAGCCTCTTCTTGAGCTTAAAATAAGCTCAGATGTTCTTGATTTCATAATTTAGATGCATATTCTGGCTGCTGTAGTAATCAAATGTGGCTTCTGAGTCAATTCCCAGAACTTCAAATGAAGTACTGTTAAAGAGGAAGCCTCACCGATAGTGAGACACGATCAGAAATTTGTCAATTGCTTTCATTCCACTAATAATAATAAATATAATCAGCAGGAGGTGAATTCTAACCAAACATCCATTCATTCTTTATTGAACAGCATTTCTGTGTGTGTCTACTATGTATGAGGCCAGGTGCTATAAAGAAAGCTATGGAGACCTTGAGAAGAAAAAAATGCACATCAGCACACCACACAATCAGAAAAAGAGCCGAATGTGCTGCAAGCAATTGAGACAGAGGTGTTAAGAAAAAAAGGGAGAGGAAAGGGATCAAAGGCCTGGAAGCGGGAAGCATCAAGTGTGTATGGGGAAACCAAGCAGCTATCTGTGTGCAGATGTGACGTGAAACCACCTACGTCCACACAGCTTAACTCTGTGGCTGAGAACTGAGACCTAATCGTTTGTTCCAGAAAAATTCTGCCTTGGAAGATAAACTTGTAATGCAATAAATCACTTCACTATTTGCTTCAAGGAATTCCTGCAAATAATTTAACCAGACAGTTTGCTCATCTGTGCAGCCATCTCCTTTAACAGAATAGACTGCTTCCCCTATCAGACAGCAGTTTTCTTATCAAGGCTCCCCTCAAACACTTGTCTCCTTGTGTTTACCAACCCCTGACTATTATGTCATGAATCTCGCGCAGTTCCAATCAGCTCCCGACCTGAAAGATCTGCCTTAACCATTGGAGCCAGATGCCCAGCCCCTGTGAGTCTCGGCCTCCCCTCTCTGTGACCGTCCCACGACCGCAGTGGGGCAGGCTGCCTGCTACAGTAGCTCTAATAGGCGCTGCTCTACTCGAGCAAGGGACATCCATCCTGGTGGTCATTTGGGAGAACCGACACTAAATAGATAAAAGGCACGATAGAAAATGTGGTGACAAAACATAAAAATACTTAAAAGTTTGGTGTTGTGATGATGTCAACACAATTTGAAAATTGTTCTCAATGTATATTCTTGGTACTTTGCCTACTTCTCATATTTCATAAAACTCTTCCTTTGCTACTGGGACGTTTTTGACTTTAAATTTCTGATGGGTGGGTGTTTTCATCATCCGGAGTCTCTCAGATTGCAAATTTCATTTGGCTGGTATGAGCGACCGCTGGGGGTGGGAGGCTGTCGGGGTGAACTGTAACCCCGACCCACTGCTCACTTTCTCTGCTGCGCTCCAAGACTCGTTCTTGGTTGAATCGAGAGAAGGGAAAGGGGAAGTGATGGGCAAGGGATTTCACATCCCCTTGAACTTGTTCTTCCTGGACCCTGGTGGTTGGTTTATACAGTGAGCATGCCATGGTCTGGGGAACATTATGGGGGAGAGAGACCTGGGGGGCTGTGATCCCCTAGTGGATCCAACAAAAAAGGGGGCTCAGGTTATGGACATCATACCAGAAAAGCTTGATTGACAGGGCTCAGGAGGCCATCTGGGTAACTAACTACCGTGGTTAAATTAATGAGGTTTCTTCAGGGTAAAAGTATTCTGAGCCCTTAACACGTTTATGGACCACTCCCTGTTGACAAACAGGAAACCTGAGGTATTCCTTTCTGAACCCTGCACTTTGGCATAGCACGGTTCTTTGAAGTGGACTTCCTGGGGACATATCTATGCACTACTAAGTTTGAGAACATAAGTAATACCCAAAACAATAGGAAAGAAATAAATGTAACTGGATTCTAGGAATTGGGACAGTTCCAAAGGGGGCTTAAAGATGAGATGGAGAGATCGTTTAGGGGGTAAGGGCGGATGAGGGGGAGAAAAATAACTACTTAACTATATTCTGTTTCTGATTTTTTTTGTATTTTAAATTTATTTCACTAATTTCCCTTGTTACTTTAGTGCTATGCATTTTGTTTCTTTTGTTCCTGGTAGTGTGGGCATAATTGCATTCATTACTGAAAGGCATATTTCAAATTAAAAAAAAAACAGGCTAAGTTTTTTAAGCACTTTAAGTACTGCCATTTAGATTCATTGCTGCTTTTACACAGTTCAGATATTTAAAGTTTGTATGCTGGAGTGAGTTACATTTTGAAGAGATAAGATAAATAAAATAAAACCGAAAATCCAACTTAAGGGACACATAACAGCTTCTCTGATAGGCAGAAAACAGAAACAAAACCATACAACATCAGTTATATAGTTCATTATACTATGGTTTGATTACCTAAATCTTTCCATCATCCTACATGAAAACTGGTAATCATTCTTTATTTTAATTAGCCAAAATGAAATATGAGTAATTCTCATCTGTCAACAGAGTTAAACCAATGGGTCCAAATTTGCTATTCATATTTAAAGTGGAGATTCAAACGCACTCAACCAGGCACCTTTAGAACACAGAGATAATGAGGTCCTTCTAACAGATTTAGCAAGCTTCCAGGTACCACGCCAACAGCTGGCAAAGATTTTTGCCCCCGATGTGCTGCCCCCTGACCATACCGCAGCCTGAAGAAAAGCAAATCCAGTCAAATCCAGTCCTTTTGCCTCATATGCCTCCATAAGAAAATGGTTTACAGACTGTTTGCTTAGCTCGCCAACTAGAAAATGAAAATTAATAGATCCTGATGTAGGCAGTGTTTCAAAGCTGGTGATTATCTTAGTAAAAACCTTCATCCATCTGCAATTGTCCTTTCAGAAGTTCTCACAGGAACCAATTTTTACTTTCAGAACTTTCCTATGCTTGAGCAAAGCTACTTTGGTGAGCAAGCCTGTCAGTCCCAGCTTCATCCAAGAGGTGACTGTAGCACTTTTGTGCTTCATTTGGTTCAAGTTCACAGATTGTTGGTCTCCAGGGTATTTGCTGTGCTTGCATTTTGGTTATTTCTAAATGTCAATTAACTATCATGTCCAATAACTACAAAAGCAGAGGAGTTGCTGTTTTGGAACTGTTAAGAGAGAAGAGGCCCATGAGATCTGGAGTCAGAGATAGTATGTTAAACAGACACTGTGTTAAAACGGATGACGGTAAGAAAATGACCAGCATCGCACCAGCCTGAGGGCTGAGTCTTTAGATAATGAGAACGAGAGACTGATTTGAGGGTGATGTGCAAAGCACTGTGCCCCCCACCATCAATGATTAGCAAGAGAAAGTACACGTGATTGAAGTGGGAGAGGACAGAATCCAGATGATGCTGATTCAGAGGCTGGGATTTTGTTTGACGACTTCAAAGGCAGGGATGGGGATGTTTGACTGTTGGACTGTTAGTGTGGAAGGTGTTGGGGCCAAGTTAAGCTAGTGAGAGAGCCAACATAAAAGAACTCCTTTTTTATGCTTCGGGCTTTATCACTGACGCTGGGCTTTAGTACAGATAAAGCTGTTGTATTTTGGAAAATAGGTGTTTAACAGCCAGTCTACCAGCAAGAAGGAAGGCTTTGGTGCACCCATCCACACTCTGTGTGGTGTAAATACATGACAGGGTTGCAAGCTTAGACACTCTAGGTTACTTTGGATGTGTGAAAAAAAAGAGTTTTCATAAAATACATTTCTGTAAAGATTGTATTTGCCTCACCTTATTGTCCAGCCTACTTTTAACCATGTTATTCATGAATAGTTGTGTGGGGAAGACTGAAATGAAAATAATTCATCCTCCATATTTTTTCACTATTCACCATTATTTACACTGTAGTTTTTAAGTAGGAAGAGAAAACCGATAACATATTTATAGGAAAAATATGAACTGTTATCTGGATATACTTAAATTAACTCAGGTTCATTCAACCAGGATTTATTGTGTGTTTTATGGGCTGGGAAGACAGCAGTGAACAAAGCAGAAAAGCCCCTGCTCTCATGATACTTACGTTCTCTATGGAAGAGCAGACAAGACATAAACAAGTAGATAATCCGATGTGAAGTGTTGTGTGTGCTCTGCAAGACAGTGAGGTAGTGATGGGAGTGAGAAAAAAACGAGTTCATATGGTGGTGAGGAGAAACCTCTCCAAAAGGGTATCACTTGAAGTGAGTGAGGGGCCCCCTCTTGGAGCGTGTGGCTGCTGGGGGAAGGGTGTCCTAGGCAGGGGACACAGCAGGTACCGGTGTTGGGGAAGGAGAGATGGGGAGGTGGCCAGGTGTGAGGGCAGAACGGGCCAGGGAGAAGAGAGCTGCAGGCAGAGAAACCCTACCTCCCAGTACGTGGGGCCCTTTTAAGCCTCTTGTAAGGACTTGGGCTGTTAGTATTAGTAAGATTAATATTAATAGCAATTAGTAAGATCAGTAGGGGAAGGCACTGGAGGGTTTTAAGCAGAGGAGTCACATGATCTTTTTTAATTTAAAAAAACCCAGCACTCCATTTGCTGTGCTGAAACAGCCTGGAGCAAGCAGGATGGAGGCAGAGAGCGCTAGAGGTCACGAACCCCAGGCTTGGACCAGGGTGGTTGGGGAGGAAGAGAGGACTGGTCAGCATCTGGACGTGCTCTGGAGACAGAGTGGCAGGATTTGCTGACAGAGGTCAGGTGGGTGTGAGAGAAAGAGCCCAGGCACAGATGACAGCAGAGCTCGAGGCCTGAGCCCCGGGAGGTGAAAACCCCGCTGACTGAGAACCAGGAGACTGCGAGGAGGTGGCTTGGGTGTGGAGTTCAGGTGCTCAGTTCCGAATATTTTAAATTTCAGATGCCTATTATCCATCCATGTGTGGAAGGCACAGTAAGCATTCCAGTCTGGAGTTCAAGCTACAGAGACACCCATTTAGGAGGTATCTGTGCATAGAGAGATGCTGTTTATAGCCATGGCACAGGGAATGAGAATGGAAGAGAGGAGGTCCAGGTCTGAGCCCTGAGCGCTCCAGCCCACAAAGGCCAGGGATGGAGTGTAACCCTGCCACTGGAATGATACTGCAAACGACTGGTTAATTATGAGGATGGGTGTTTATGATACAGTGTTAGAGACATCAGATTACAAAGCAGCATGCATATGATGACTCTGTTTTGGTAAAATAATTGTATATATATTGGAAAAATATTGGAAGATTGTTTGCCACAATATTGATGGGATAGTCACTTAACAGATAATATGGGTGATAATTACTTTCTTAGTTCTCTTTATATATGTTTAAGGTGCTCTGGTTGTTGATATTTACAATGGATAAAGGAAAAAGCAATCCCATGACATTAAAAAGATCTCTATTGAAAATTCTCAAACTGTGCTTAACCTGAGTCCAAATGCTGTTGTTTTCCTATCGTGGTTTTGCTTTAGTGGCTGTGGCACAGGAGATACTCAGCTTTCGGAGCAGAAGGTACTTTCTTTAGTTCTGACGGTTGTCCCTGTCTGCCAAGCCATGCTGCTCCCTCTGGCCTTCTGTGGCTTGGACAAGGGTCATCCTGTGACCTAAACAGCTGTCCCTCTGTACCCACAAGCCTCATCACTCCAGCATGGTGCCACTCTGGGGATGGGCGTCCATTCCCCTCCCTGAGTGACACATGGGGGACATCTAATAGTCTCTGAAATCCCCAACCCATTACTAAAATCACCACGGAACTTCTGAGTAGCTATAAAACACTCACAACATATAGGGATTATATTCATCATGCATCATGATTGGAACTTGTTCCAACTGGGAAATGTGTATCTGCAAAAGAAATCACTTTATAAACTGTGGCTATCATTTTGGCACTCACTTTGCAAGTGTGTCCCCTGAGGCCCGGTGCCCCAGGCAGACAAGGCCTGTGGGTCCCCACCTCAGCCTCCCAGCTCTGTGGGCTCCTCCATTTGAGGCCAGTGCTCTCTGGAGAAGTTTCCCCACCTGGCCCGAGACCCACCCCAGCAGGCAGAGCTGGCTCTGCCCCCTCTGATCAGACTGATGTTGCCAGCCTGCCTGGCAAATTGAGACTCCTTGCCACCGCAAGAGAAGCAGAGACTGGGTGATCATTTGGTTGCTGTGGTTGGTGAAGAGAACATGGACAGATAAATCAGACCCTGAATTAGACTTTCTCTTTTGTGTGTTGGCCTGACTTTTCAAAATGTACTGCTGATGTTAATCACACTAACCAAATGGCTGCCAAATTCCCACATCAGCTCTGGCTGCATAGATTCAGGCTATTTTCCTCAAATGGTCTCTCAAGCTCTTTTCTTTTTATATAATTTCTGATGTCTAATTCTTAGGATGTCAATCCATTTCTTAGGATCTGCCAGATATGACACATTTTTCCACTGTAGCAGTCTTCGAGCACCTGGGTTCGGGTGATGTTCCCTAGAGAATTAGCATTGAGGAGAACTATACATTCATTCAAATATATGTTGGGCATATACCTGTTGAAGCTGCTGAGGATCTGGCAGTAACAGAGAAGGCAAGATTCTCTCCCTTATGGAGCCGCACAGAGACTTTGGGTCAGGGAGTCTAGGCTTTGTGTCTGCTTCATTTCTTCTGACCAGTAGCCTGGCCTTCACCTACTGCATGTCTTGACCTTGACAAGATGAGTATAATATCATGATATATGTATCCTTTAAAAACTACAGATACACACACACACACACACACACACACACACACGAAGCTGAATGGTGTATATGTGTAGGTTCATTGTATTATATCTATATCTATACATATCTTTCTGTATCTATTTATCTATAGTTTATTTTTTTCTCAGTTTTGGGGCAGGAAATGTACAGGATGAGCTTGTAACACCTTGTCATATCAGAAAGCAGGAAAGATGTCAAAAACTACTAGGGTCATGAACCAGCAGTTCTACTCCTGGGTATTTTTCTGAAGGAAACAAAAACACTAACTCAAAAAGATACCTGTACCCTTCTGTTCACTGCAGCCTTATTTACAGCAGCCAAGGAAGTGATCTCAGTGTACAATGATGGACAAAGAAACTGTAGTATATATATGGAATGGATTATTCTTCAACCATAAAAAGGAGAAAATCCTGCCATTTGTGACAACATGGATGACCTTGAAGGCATTACAGTAAGTGAAATAAGCCAGAGGAACATAAGAAATGTATGAGCTCACTTATATGTATAAACTAAAGAACAAACTGGCAAAAACCTGAGCTCAACAGCTACAGAGAACAGATTGGCGGTTACCAGAGGCTTGCCCATTTGGACAAAATGAGTGAAGGGGTCAAAAGGTACAAACTTCCAGGTGTAAGTTGTAATATATAGCATGGTGACTAAAGTTAATAATATTTTATTGTATATTTGAAACTTCCTAAGAGAGTAGATATTAAAAATTCTCATCATAAGAAAAATAAATTATAACTATGTATGGTGATGGATGTTAACTAGACTTGTTGTGGAGATCATTTCACTGTATATTCAAATACAGAATCATTATGTTGTACACCTGAAACCAATATAATGGTATGTATATGTCAATATGCCTCAATTAAGAAAAAACTACTAGGTCATGTCAAAAGGACTCAAGAGCCTAGAGAGAGAGAGAGCTCACACTCAATAAAGAAGGACAGGTTGAGCACCAGTAAAAATAAGGACTATAATATATCGAATGCATCAGAAATGTTAAAATTAATGAAGTCTAAATTTAAAAAAAACCCTCATTTTTCACCTCTAAAAGATACTAGGAAAACAATTCATTATCCTTAAAACTGGTGAGTGAAAGGCAGAAAATTCAAGCGTTTAATCTGCCTTTAAAATATAAATCACACCCCTGAGTAATGAAATAGTTGATGAAAGAAACTTTCTTTCCATAAAACTATTCCAGCTAATCAATTAAAAAGGAATGATAGACCGACTGTAATTTAAAGAATTCATAAAGCCAAATGAAATTAAGTAGTAATCACCAATGGCTGCTAAGTCCCACGTAGATGGACAAAGGACATCTGTGCCTCCTGTTGAGTACATCATACAGCTTTTGGGGATTCTTATAAAAAATAAAAGCCCTTACTAGACCCAACCTTTGGACAGAGAAACTAATTTAAAGGTGATACATGGGGCAGAGGGTTTCTTCCAGCAGCGGCTCTGAAAGTGCAGTGCCCAGACCAGAACCATCAGCATCACCTGGGAGCTAATTAGAACTGCAGTCTCAGGCCCGGCCCCAGACCCACGCAGGCAGGAACTATGGGCTGGGGCTAGCAAACCGAATTTTCACAGCCCACTCCGTGATATTAAGGGTAGGCTCAGTTTATGAACCACCTCTTTATATAACTCTCATAGGGGAGAAACACAATTCAAGATACAGGTAACTCTCTAAGGCAAATGGCCTAGTTTCTTCAACAAATACATCACAAGAATTTAGAGAGAGAGACTTAAGAGACCCATTAGACATGTTTCCAGATGCAATGTATGGACTGCTTTTGGCTCTTGGAAAGAATTGTAAAAACCATGAGACAATAAACAAAATTTAAACAGTGGCCTGATATTTAATAATATTAAGGAATTTTAAGTTATAGTTGAGCTATGGCACTGATATCATAATGATGTTTAATAAATAGATCTTTATCAGTTGGTAACTCTGAATGAAATGATACAGTCTTTGGCATTTGCTTCAAAATAATCCAGTGAGTGAAATAGGTTTGAAAAAGTAGCTGTAAATGGTGATCACTGCCAAGTGGTGTGTGTAGATGTTCATTGTACAGTTATTGTCTTTACTTTCTTTGTTGGAAAACTTTCATGATGAAGAGGTTTTAAAAGAATACAGATGACAAGTGGACACACTACTATACATGTATATATATATTTATATACATACATTATTTTATATACAGGTGTTCTTCCATGCAGAAGGGGTATGGCGGTCCCTCAGGCATTGGGCACCACTCACTGTCCGGAGCCAGGCACTCAGCCCTTCCACACTCTACCAGAAACACGTCCATCTCCTCAATCATGAGTAGATTCAAAAGCTCCACAACTGTAACCCATATTTTGGTGTACTCAGCTCCCCCCTCCCCCATATCCATTCCTTCATTTCCGTTTCATAGCTATACATCTATGGTAAACTCCATCTGTTCTGTTGTGTAATGATTATCAAGAACCCAGGAGTGAGGGTACATTCTGGGGGCAAATGAGGTGAAAGAATGGTAAGGCGACCCTCTGGCAACATTCCAGGCTACACAGGCTTCCACCTCTTGGGGGCCTGACATTGTCCATGTGATGGTGGGGGTGCTTGGGTCTGGATGGGAGGGCTGTGTGGATTGAAAAGACCCTTAAGAAATTTTAACTTGCCCCTCAATCCCCCACAGGTCCTCTGCCTTCTTAGGGTTGGGGCTGGGATAGAGGAGGGGCTGAACCATAGCGTGAGTTTAGCTCACTCACTGGTAGTTACTGATCAGAGAACTGAGGAGACGCATCTTAATGAGATCGTCTCCTGCTTATGGTGCTCTCAGCAGGCTGCCCTCACTTTCGAATGTATCCAGTTTTTATCTGTTTTATAGTCTACACTCTTCAAGATCATGGGAGGAGTTTTCCTGACTGTTTTGTGCAGTGCTCCACACTCCCTGTCAAAGGTGGAATTAGGGCACATAGTACCATCACTTTCATGTAGTGGTTTTTGCTAAAGTGCAAAGTCCCTTTTCTAAAAGGCACTCTGGCTCACAGGAAAAACTATTTTAAAAGGCAGAATTTGCAATGACAACCCAATTCTTTTGATAATACATCCTATTTTATAATAGAAATACTCCTGTATGAGAATACCAGCAATCTAGTTTAAATATTGAAATAATCATAAAACAAGTTAGAATGTCCTGAGTTGAAAGCACTCCTTGAAGGTCCATATATACATCACAATGTTGGGTAAAGCAGACATAATCAAAATTGGAAAACACTATGTTTTTACATGATTATTAACTCATAATAAGATAAAATGAAGCCTTCATAAGCATCATGAACATTTGAGCTGAGCTCAGAAGGCATCTAACAAGTCACATCCACACCCACCCCAGGCTGGGGTGAGCTCCACAGCCATGTCAGTGGAGGCCGGCCCAGCATGGGCCTGGTGCTGGGACAAGGACTTGGGACCGGCTTGGAGGCCCATGATGACATTCCAACTACCTTCTTTTTACTTAGATGCTTTATTTCAAAACAAAGAAAGTAACTCTGCAAGATCTTAAAACCTTAAACCAAAATAGATTCACAGTTTACTGATTAATTCTGAGGTGACAAACTGTAAAGTGTTTCAGAAAATCAGACCTTTTCTGTTTGAGTCTCGTCAGTCACTTATGTCTAGTGATATGATGCTTCCCTGAGCAGAGGGCATGGGTTTTATCTAGTTCCTTGAATATATACACCATTGTTATGTCCTCCATAAATTCTCAGGCCATATGAGAAAAATAGCTATATAGGTAAACAACTAGGTAGCTATTAGGACAGATGATGTTATGCTAGTCTCAAAAGAGAACGTTTAAAGAAAAAGAACATCTTGGGACAAACATGAAGAAGAAAATTGGGTCACATAATGGCTCACTGCCAACAGGGATATAGCAACAAGGTGTATGTATTTTTCCTAGAAATGTTGGTGTCAGAGGATCATTTCCAGAGGTTTTTTTTCCCCCTACTTAAGAGAGATTAAAGAGATGTTTAGTGTTTACAATTCCCTATTACTTAAAAGAACATTTTTCAACAGGTTTTTTTCCTGGTCACTTAAAGTATTAAAATAGTAGCAAAATGAAAATTAGCAATTCCACTACTCCGAAACCACTACCATTAATGTTTTTGTGAATATCCTTCTAGAAAACTCTCTTAACTATATCCATGCACATACACACACAATTTTAAATACGTGACATCATACTATGCATGAAATTCTGTATCTTGTTCTTTTTACCTAATAATATGAATGGATATCTTTTCATGTCAAATAATATAGACAGACATCATCCCTTTCCACAGTGGCTCACCTTTCTATCATATGCAGTATCCTTTACGCAAAGCCCGAATGATGATATGTGTCAGTGGGTTACCTGTACATGGATATGTGCAGCCCATTCAGATGATCAAATAGGATGCATTCTCCAAAGTGCAACCACTGGTAAGGTATTACTGCACTGAACATTTTGACAGTGCCTGTTAAAAGTCTCTTCAGGTGTCCACAGCTTACATGCCCAGTAGCAGTGAGGCCATTTCTCCGACCTTCCCAGAGTAGAGACTGCCTGATGCTTTATCACTTCCCTGCTGCCTCTCTGGTTTTACATACACTCACCTCTCCATCCTTTCTGAGATGAAGCTTGGCACCACTCCACTAGGAGAGAAATGAGGACGGGTTTTGCATTTCACCTTAATCAGATCAAATTAGGACAGGTGGCAACCCTGCAGGCAACATAATTATGAAAAATGTGTGTGCTCAGTACAGGCTGTCCTGCCAGCTTCTACTCAAATAGGACACCAGAGATCAACCTTCCTACTTTTAGTTGTTGACTCACAAAGTAGTCCCCTACATGCTCTGGGTATAATGGTGATGCAAAATCTGACATGAAATAGAGTCTAAAAAGCATGGATATCTGTATTGTAAGATTAGCTAATTTAACACAGTAATAGAGCTTCTATTAAAGTTTTTACATGCCAAAAGGAAAAAAATACTGCAAACCCCATGGCTGGCCTGTTAGTATAAGAATGCCCTTTAACATATCCCCCTAACAATGCCATGTGAAGGGAGAAAGAAAGAATGTGGAGGATTCCCTGGTTTTATTGTAAGACAATAGCTGTCCTATCCAGTAGAAAATGTGCAATGAATACCTATTTAAATAGGTTTGAGATAAGCTGAAGCTGGATATACAATTCCAGTCTACAGTTGAGAGATTCTGCACCCAGCTTCATTTAGGATATTGCTTCTCAGAAGGCAGCCCAAGCTGCACAGTAACAAATGTTCTATGGGAAATGCGCTCAGCAATGATCGCGGTGGGTCTCTGGGCAGCGATTCTTCAGCATGTCAGAACTACACTATCATACTATGGAAACAAATTAAACAGCATAAGCTTGGCTTCTGGGATTGCTTTATTAGCCATGCAGTGTTATTTCATAAAGAAAGTATTGCTTCAGCTCTGTCCATGAGTGTCAACAATGGCTTTTCCATTTGTGTGAAGCCCATCTTGTTATTTGGGGAAGAACCAAAGAGAACCCTTCAGAATCCCATGCCTTTTCTTCCCAACATTTAAATTGGAAGCAAAAATAATCCAGGTTATTTCATCTTTCTGGTTTTTCAGTAGTCTGAATTCTTATCCGGTCGGCATTAGGGAGGAAGCCTCAGAGTGTGAGTTAAGCACTAATACCTTTCCTCTGAAGCACACAAGCACCGTTCTATGCCCACCGACAGCCGAGAGAAAACACTATCTACAAGATGCACACTGCAGAAGAAGGTTTTGTTGATATATTAGATTCATATATGTGAGCCTGGGTTTTCTCATAATTGTGAAAAATAGCACTCTACTGGCTTAGTGCTGCATCATCGCATTTGGTGATGGATGGTTGAGTCTAGCTTTGTAAGTCATCACCGCTATGTCAGAGTAATTTCAAATAAAGAATAATCAGTATTAGTAGATGAGCTGCTAGGAAACAGAAGTCAATCCTCTTTTGCAGATAGATGTGCTCTATCAAAAGGAAAAATTAAAACCAAAGATTCTATTCTGACGCCAACATAGAATCTGCTACATTGGTCTCTTGAGTTTTGTGAATATATCAATGAGGTTTTAAAAGTCATCCAATCCTTGGCTAATTGTTTTGAAGTCCAGGTATCAACCTGGAATGGAAACTTTCTCCCAGACGGTTGCCAATTAAATAGGTATAAAATTGTAGCTCAAATGAGCTAAGAATTTCTTGTTTCCAGGTACGGACATATGTATATAGACAACATTTCAAGACGCAAAGGGAAGGTGGCATTTCAGCATTTGTTGCAGGAAGTTGGACAGACATTCGGCCCTTCCCTAGCAATCCTGAAACCAGACTAAGGAGGTGGTAGCTCCTCCTCACCTCCACCCCTGCCAGGTGGCTCTGGCTATAGCTCTAAGGCCTCAACATAGTAGAAGTCGTCTGTGCCACATAACAGATCCAACACACATCTGAAATCTCAGTGGCTTCTCTATTTGGGTCTATGACTCTCCCATTTTTTACAAATCATGTTCTTGTTTCCCATAAGGGCAGATTTGTAAGGAAGGAGCCCTTGAATTATTGCCTCCAACACACAATTCTATGCCTAATTTGTATGTTGGGTTTCTGACACAATATTGCCACAATAAAATACAAGTTATTAGAACTTGAGGGGAGCTGAGCTTTGGTTTTCTTCTCTGTGTGCCATGTTCCTGAGCCACCTTGATGACATGCTCATGGAGAAATGTAATCACCTGTCCTTAGGGTGTAAACGCTTATTCTATGCTAACACCTTAAGCTCTGTTTCCAAAGGAGATTTTGGAAAAAAATAAAACGACTGAAATCTATTCCCTATATTTTCCTTTTTCACACTGCTATCTCCACTGGAAAAAAAAATTTGTGCTGTATTTCTGAGTAGAATATCCTTGCAACTTTTATGTTTGAAAGAGCATGGTTCCAGTATTCTCTAGATATGAAATTTTAGAGAAAATAAGGCATCTTTCTCATTATATTTTATAATAGAGAACTATAACTCCCTAAATTAAATCTAAATTCATCTTAACAGGATTATACAAAAACTCTTTGGGGAATTAGTTAGATTGGCCTTTCTGCAAAGCGTCTTGTGCAACCTGAGGATCCACCCTCACAAAGCCTGCTGTCCCTGTCACTCTTCATGGCACGTTGGCCTCCTGGGTCTAGAGCAATAACACCAATTATGAAAAAATGGTCTCCACGGCTGGGATAATATAGCATGCACACTAGGAAACTATATGTAATGAGGTTGCTGTCTTGTTTCAAAGGCTGTGATTTAAATTTACAGGTGGGGCCAATGGGTTGATTTTCACTGCTTTATTCACTACACTCACCACTATCCAAGGGCCTTACGATATAGCTCTGCTATCAGAACTCACTAATCCAAATCAGTTTATAAAAACACTCACAGATTAACAAATCAATGATACTTACACACCACAAAATTGCTTACCATTTAAAGGCTTTATTCTGACTAGATTTATAGCCTGCATGAATCCCATCTCATGTAATTTAGATGGACGACAAGCAATAAGGCGGCTCTGCTGTCTGTTCCCCACAGTGTGGGTGGGCCTGAAGAGAGTGATCCCTCATTACTGGTGTGTGGCAGCCTGTGAGTAAAGGCTATAGAGAGCAAGCAGTGAGGATACAATGGAACAATTCCTGAATTTCCTCTAAAATAGAGCGTAGGAAACTTTAGGGGGGTGTTTTAAGGATGCTAGTAATTAACTTAAATATTAAGGCATCATTATGTGTCTCTGCAATGGAGATCCATTCAGAAACAAAAATCAAGATTTGTTCACATGTATATACTATACATAGAGAAAGTAGTTTTAACAGGTAAATTTGGGGTAAAGGTCATATAGATGTCCTTTGCATTATTCACTTCTCTGTAATTTTGAAATTATTTCCAAATAAAAAGTTAAAGCTCCTCCTCAAGTTACATAAAGGAATCCTACCTCACTGACTAAAGGAAAAAAAAAAATCAAGTTTTGTTTTGCTTCTTGAACTCTAGAATAAAACAAAACTTATTTCAAATAGAAATTACTCTACTGAGTACTTTAATGCTAACCTGAGGTTAAGAATGACAAAAAATTTTGGACATTCTTACGGTAATATGAATGCCATTCAAAGAACAGATACCTTCTTGGATTTGTTTTTTTTAAAGATGTTTTGAATATATGAACCTCCTGTACGGAGAATAACCCTAGTGTTGAATTCTAGCAGCAACATCTATTAAGCTCTTAAAAATCTCTTCATTTCAGTCCTTGATGAGAATTAGCCCTAATGTTACTAGCAGTATGTAATATTATAGCCTGGATTTGGGATTTTAGATTTAAAACTCAAAGTAAAATCTCAATTCTTGGGACTGATATAGAAATATTCTATAAGCCTTACTAAGACTGCACTACTAGAAATTATTAATAGTTTATTGATTAACATAATTTATATAAACAATTAAAAATTACTAGGATCAAACATTATTTATTCTATGAGTGTCAATAATATGTATGTAGTTATTTTAACCCATCCTATGATTCATTCAATAAAAGGATAGAAGGCAGTTTAGGGGTATTTGCAACACACAAGATGATTTCTTTATGTTGTACTTTAATTAAGGGAAGGGCAGTAAAGGGAAAATGGTGGAAATTTAAAAAAAGAGCATGTTGGAAGGTGGGGTTGGACTGCTAAGTGTAACCTTGGAGGCCTCTGATACTGCCCCATGGGGACCACAGATCTGGTTCTCCTCTTCCCAGAGATCAGAACCAAGAGAGGGACACCCTAATCCTTATAAAATAGAACCAAAGTAACTTCTGGATGTAGCACAGGACTTTTCTGGTACAAGCCTAGGACTCTCAGATTTAGCAAATAAAAAGACAAGGTACCTGGTTAAATTTGATTTCAGATAAACAAAGAATACTTTTTTTTAGCGTATGTCCCAGATATTTTTGTTTATCTGAAATTCAAAGTTAGCTGGGCATTCTGGATTTTATTTAGCAATCCTATCAAGCCTAACTTAGATACAACATTTGTCACAGAAAGTCATTTGTAGCACAGAGTTTTACATCGTGATTTCTTATGGAATGGCTAGAATGAACAGAATGGGAAAAAAGTGTATTCCCTAGAAGGAATGCCTCTCATTTCCACAACATGAAGACAGAGTATACTGTGTGTCATCAAAAAACTGCTTCTGAAATACAACTGCAGAATTTAGCAGAAATAACATAAAAGCAGCAGGGTGAGGAGGTCGGCGCCTTGCGGGGAGCACCTGTTGGCATCCTGCAAGAGGGCCCCCCGCTCAATGGGCACAGCGGAAGCGCCTTATCTTAACTCCTTCCTCCCAGAAGTTCGCATCTCACTCTAGTCTAAGAACCTAGGGAAAAAGAAAGTTTACTTCAGATAAATCCAGCGTACAACCCAGTATATAAAATAAACCCCATCAAGGCTGTGAGGATTGTCTATACAACCACAGTAGAAGTTTGAAAGGAAATAGAGAGATTTTTCTTCCAAAAAGCTTGCTGACTTTTGATTTACCACTTCAGGTAGACAACTCATGGCCTCAGTTTTCAAAAACTTTTACGCGTCAGAAAGAGGAAGAACACATACTGAATCATCCAACTGGTGTAAAAGAATTGTTAAAGATTTTGCTTCCTGGAGAGAACTACCTGCACATTTGTAAAATTTACTTTATTATTTTTTATTCATATATTTTGAAATAAAAATTGGACATATTTCAGGTGGATCACATGATGATTTGATACAGTGCAATGATTATTACAGTCAAGCTAATTATCGTATCATCTCCTCATAAAGTTACCAGTTTTGTGTGTGATGAGGCACCTGAGATCTACTCTCTTGGCATATTCCAGTGTTCAATACACTATTACTAACTACAGTCATCATCCTAGGCTTTAGATTTCTAGACCTATTCATTCTGCATAACTGTGACTTTGTGCCCATTGACCATCACCCCATTGCCCATTGAACCTCTCTGCCCCCAGTTAGCACAGTTCTACTCTCTGCTTCCATGAGTTTAACTTTTTTTTTTTTAGATTCCACATATAAGTGAGATCATACAGTATCTGTCTTTGTGTGGTTGACTTCACTTAGCATAATATACTCCAGCTTCATCCATGTTGCTACAAATGACAGGATTTTTCTTCCTCATGAATGAATAATATTCCATTATGTATATAGTAATTTTTATCCATCCATTAACAGATTTTTTTTTCCATATCTTTGGGTTTCAAAACATGTGAGTTGCTCCCATATCTTGGTTATTGTGAATAATGCTGCGGTGAATGTGGGAGTACAGATATATCTCGAGATGCCTAGAGATATTTTTGTCTGATTATCAGACACTGATAAGCCTTTATGGTCTTTACTCATAATTATGTTTTCTGTTGAGTTTTCCTGAAAATATAACTCTATTGCAGAGGACTAACTTCTGAAAAGGAATTGTGATTTATTCAGGCTTCATTCTATGTCTAATTAAATAAACATTCTAATATTAGTTTTATAGGGAAGAAATCTGGCACCAGCAAATGATCAAAGGTAACATCCCAGCAATGGGCTACCTCAGCTTGTGCGCCCAGCTGACTCGATGTACTGGGAAGTGTAGGACATTATTCCCACGACGTTGCTGCCAGAAACGGAGCTTGAGTCTAAACATGAGGAACATCAGACAAACCCAAATTGAGGGGCATTCCACAAAGCAACTGGCCTGCACTGCTTGACAATGTGAGTGTCAGCAAAGGAAAGCAGGGGTGAGATGGGGGCACAGAACCAATGGGGTGACTAAATGCAGTATCTGAGCTGGAAGTTACCTACTTAGGACAAGTTTGCGAAATCTAAATAAGATCTGTATATCAGATAAGAGTATGGCATTATTGCTAATATCCTTTGGGTAATTATATTGTGGAAATGTAGCAGTTTACCCTTGTATTGAGAAAACACTCTGAAGTCTTTAGTGGTAAAGAGGCATCATGCTGTCAGCTTACTCTCAGGAAAGTCATATGTAAATGTATGCATGGATATGCAAAGGGAGAGAAATAAATGTAATTATTAAGCTTTTGGTATCTAGCTGAAGAGTATAAGGAAATTCCTTCACTTAGCCCTGTAACTTTCTTTAAGTCTGAAATTATGTCAAAATAACAGTTACAACAAAAACAATGCCTTTGGTAAAAAGAAATCCAATATCATTAGGCGAAAAGTCTGCTTTATTTTCAAGTTTACCAGACCTGAAGAAAATAACGTTCAGATGTAACAGCCAGACACATTAGCCAACCTCACCATCCCCTGGGGTGGTGCATGGCATGGCTCCCCAGGGCCTTCGGTTCTCAGAATGCTCACTGGATGCTTGTGTGTTTTGCCTTTTATAGCTGAGTAAGTCTGAGTTTAACATCTACAGATAATTTGGACTATATCCAATCAAGTCTGTGCAATGACTCAAATATCTAAAGCTAAGGCTAGTTCTCTCTTTTGATTGCTATGGAATCTAATCTAATAGTGCTATGAATAGACTCCAATGGCATACTAAATCAACTGACTCCAATGACTCTGTACATTCTATTCCATATTATTTTTCTCTAACTATAAAATATTCTACTGGAGAACAAGAAAAGGAATAATGCATATTTTAACCTGACTTTTTATAAGTGTTAAAAAGAAACAGGCCCCAAGTGGAGTCACTTTTGCCAAGCCCCACCAAGACTGAACATCTAACTTAATTGCAGTCTCCCACCTCTTCCAGGAGTGAAATTTTAAACCAGTCAGTGTGGAATTTCCTGATCAGCACTAGTGAGGTGTGCATGAGAAGATCCCCAGTCTTCTGCTAAGATTCCTTCACCTTGCCTGAAAAAAATCCTTTCTTTTCTTTTGCTAACAGCCTCTTCCTCATCCTGCCCCATTTCTGCCCAAAATCCTTCCATTTGTACAGAGACTCAGAGTTCCCTTCTATTTGCTATGCGAGATGCTGTCTCATTCATGAATTGTTGGGCAAAACCAAGTAGGTCTTTAAATTTATTCAGCTTAATTTTGTTTTTAAGAGATTTGGTGGCAGCAGTGGGATGTGACGTGAACTTCCAGAGATATGAAGGAAGAATGAGAAACACAGGCATACCTTGCAAACCCTTTGAGTTCACTGTCTTTCTCATGGCTTCTGAGGGTTTTGGGTAAGTCCTCTCAGTTCTGAGCTCTGCTCTCTGTATTGAGCTCCCAATTTAGTTAGTTTTTCCAGTCAGTTTCCCATTTGGTATGAAACCTGAGCCCTTTGTTTTGTCCCCAAATCCACAGATTCCATGCTAGGAATTGTGGGTGGCAGCTCCAGTTCCCTATTTGTTTGGAATCAGTCCACTGTCTCCACTTTTAGGGGTTTGCTTGTTCAATCCTCTCCTCAACCCTCAGATTCCACATTAGGAACTACTAGTAGTTCAGACAGCAATTCTTACTTTGAGTGGAAAACCTGAGCCTTGATTCTGGATTCTATGTTGGGACCTGCTTGGTTTAGTCTGCAGTTACCCATTTGTTTGGAATCCTTCCCTAGATTCCATGTTGGGAATTGCTGGTGCAAGCTGCAACTCTCCATTTGTAATTAGCCCACCATTCCCATTTGCTGAGGTCTGCTGGCTCAATCCTTTTACCCAAAGTTCCATGGGAATTGTTATTGGTTACTGGCTGGAGTTGGACTGGGTCTGACTTGGAAACCAGACTGGGTCTAGGATTGGCTCAGGTCAGATTTAAAGAACAGACTGGGTCTGACTTGAGCTAGAATGAGTCTAGTAAAGGTTATTGCCAATGGGGTTCTCAGAAGCCAGGAAGCTCCAAAAATTGGTGGGCATGGGTTAAGCATTTAGAGGATATTAGAGTGCCTGCCATGTCAAGAAAATGCTCATGGTAGGATAAGCTGGTCACAGAACAGGTCACATTGACACTGGTCACCTGTCAACCTCAAGAAATCTCCATGCAACAAGGCACACTGTAAAGCATCCCACAATTCCCAGCCCCCCAGTACATCCCTCTTAAGTATTAACTTTGACTTCAAGAAACACAAAGGCCTAGCTAAAGGAAATGGGATCTTTTATATCCAAAGAGTTGAGAATGCACCTTCTGGTACACCTGCTTATTTTATGTATAGATCTGTGGTCCTGGAAGATGTAGATGTTTACAAAAAAGGCAAAATCTTGCTAGAGACAACCTAGAATTATGATGGCCAGTGTGGGGAATGTTTCAATTAGATAAGATCATTTAAAAAGTGAACTTGAAAAGTAAAGGTTACAAATTAAACAAACAGGATGATATACCTATTTTAATTGGCATGCAGAAGCTTCCAAATTTTTCGAAATTCCAAAATAGTTTCATTGAAAGATTCTTTGCAAAAAGCTAATGATACAGAGATAAAAGCTGTAAAAAAAAGACTAGAGACTGATTTTGAAGCCTGAAGTGACTCCTACTGCTCCTCTCTGTGCTTCTTTATTTGAATATTTAGTTTAGTAGTTCTCTGTCTGAATTGCCTCTCTACCATTAAACAATTACCTTTTAAAATAAGACCACCCAAAGCTACAAGCAATCCTCTTCAGGTATCTTTCACTTCTGGGTGAAAAACTGAACTCAGGGTTGAGATAGGGACGGTGGGTGTAGTCAGAGTAGGGTGAGGGCCTCTGGGGAAAAGTAAGGCAGAATATTTACAGCCAGAACAATGTAACAATGGGCAAAGAAGTCCCCCGATGACTGTTAAGCATTATGCAAAGTCAAGGTCACACTAAATCTCTAGGGAAAGATACTAAGAATATAGACATCTTCAGTGAGATCAGTTAAAGGTCGAAAGGCCAGGAGCAACTTGGCCTGGAGTGTTTTGAGTATTCTGCAAGGGTATCAGCATAACCCGTGACTCTGCTGTCAGCCCTAGCAATCAGGCTATGACCCAGCCCACCTTGACAGGGCAGATGATGCAAGTCCACACCCCTAAGTTTTTTTCATGTTCTCGAAAAATCCTCAACTGCCTATAAAACCCCCTAGATAATGCACCACTAGGGGCTCTCTTGTCCCCTCCTGGCATGAGCCAGGAGCTCTGCCCTTTCACTGTATCTCTAAATAAAAGCCTGTACCTTGCTCTCCTACCTTGAGTGTTTGTGAAGCTCATTCTTCGGCTTTGTGAACAAGAACCCTGGCATCAGGGTCATAGTTAAAAAATTTCTGAAACCCAGAGAGGATGTGCAAAAGTTTTTGTAAATAGAATTGCCTGCTGAGCCCAGTTGAGAGAGGGAAATAAAATTCACATTGTCCCTTCCTTTTCAAGTTCAGACCAATTGGTTATTGATCCTCTGTCGCCCAGGGAAAGCAATTGCCTTCTTGCTTGCCTGGTTTTATATCCTAAGAACTTGGTTTGGCTTTCAGCCTGCCTGGGGACATGCACATGGTCAATTCTTTCTTTTGGCTATCTTTGGGAGTGACTCTAGATCTTGTGAAGATAGTATCTTTCTCACCTTCTCTGAGGATGCCTCTTGGGTCCATGAGGTTGCCCTGGCTGAAACCTGATGAAATATTTAAAAGGATTTGATAACTATATGATTATGAATTTGGCTAAACTGGAAACCAATATTCAGAGCCTGGTAATTTTTGTAGGCCTTCACCCTTTAGCTAAATGTTTCCACAGGAAAAAAAAAACATTCTAACATTGGTGGATGGGTGTGTCAGCCCTTGATTTCATTTAGTTGGCAACCCTATTCTTTGAGGAATTAAACAGCTTTTTCAGAATCAGAGGTATAGCTCTAGAAACAATTTATCATCCACCATTGCATTTTACCAATCCCAAAACCTCTCCCATTTATCTCGATAGTCTTGTAAGTATTATAAAAATTCTGGCCTTAAGTAAACAAAGGCCCTTATAGGAGGAGCTTGTATTCTTTCCCTGTGCCTTTGAGATGTAAATGTTCTGCCCAGGGTTTTCTCCAGAACTCTTATCTAAACCATGTCTTTGATATGCAAACTTTTGGGAGGTAACTCTTTAAAAAAAGGGGGATGTCAGAGAGAATTTGACTTATCAAGGGCAAACAAACATTTTAAGTGTCCTCTCTTCAAATATTAGGACAAGCTTTAGTCATCTGAGCAGGTAACCTTAACTTATTCTATCTACCAGGAAAATAACTTAGATCCAAACTATTTTACTGTAAGATAAATTTTAGCCAAAATAAGCAGGTGAAGAGAGGCAACAAAGGGCCAGGTAGTTTATTTGAGTGCAACTCCCTGGTGATGTTCTGCAGTCTGGGTACTACAGGCCAGGGAAGTCACACTTGGTCAGGGAGGTGGGGGCTTATAAGGGGTTAGGAGGGGGAGGAGTGGGCAAGCTATCCTAGGGGGCATGGAGAGGTATGATTGGCTAAAGGTGACATCAAAGACAACTAGAAACTTTTTTTCCTTCCAAGAGGGAGGAGGCTGATATCTGGGTCTTAGTTGGCACATCAGAAGGATGGAATTCAGGAAGAGCTGTCCCCTTTCCATATAAGGCACAGACCTTGGGGTCTGGCCTATTCTCCCCCTATGGCATCTCTCTGTTCTGTTTGCATGTCCTTGTTTCTCCTTCCTCCAGCCTAACATTTACAACCAGTGAGTTTTCTATTACTGCATCTAATTCATGTCAGTAATTTTTAAAAAAGGAAGCTATAAGGTCTCTGTGTCTGTCTGCTCATGTTTGTCTATATAAACAGTGTAGATGTGTGGTATTTTCTACCTCTGGATGGAATTGCCAAAATTAATTTGTAAAAGAGCTCTATTTGATTGGCTTAAAGAAAATTAAATGCTTTTATAAATTGAATTCTCAGAAACCACATAGAAACCTAATCCAGATGAATTTCAATTTCCTGTGATCTGGGAAAATTTCAGCACTAAAGCTCATTAAATTTTGTTGGTTTAATTAAAGCATGCATGTCTTCATAGTTATCAGCATTAAATATAACACTTTTAATCTGTGTATGGTTATTAAAGGTTGAATGAGTTCATGTTAACACAAAATTTGTCAGCAAAAAAAAATAATTTAAGATGATGATTAGCTGTTTAAAGTCTCATGAAAATTACATGATTAATCTAAACATAATGATAAAGAACAAGTAATTTAAATAGATGTAAGATAAAAATTTATACTTTTCAGCAATATTCATGTCTACTCAAATAGTTTCCCCATATCTTTTTGGAATTTTAAACCTTAGAGTTTTGCTAAGTTAAATTAGACAATGCATAGTCATTAAATATACAGATAATTGCCAAATAAGATAAAATGCCAAAACATTAATTACTGAACAAAGGCTTACCTTATTACAGAGAAACTAAAAGATATTTGGAAATGTTAGTGCTACATTGGAAAATTGAAAAGGACATGCTTCTAGAAATTATGCAATGTATTTATACGTTTTCCAATTTAAAGAATGTTGGAATATCATTTCATAATTACTTCTTAGTTTTCACTAGAAATTAAGGTTTCTAAGGATTAAGAACTTTAATTAGTATATTTAATGAAAGCTCCTAGATTATAAGGGAAACATCTCCATATGCAAGGAAATAAAATGTGTTTTGTTGAAGAAAAAGAAAGCTGTAAAACATTTGTGGGAAAGGAATCTTTGGAAAGGAATTTTTTAAATGTGTTAAGGCCTAGCTAAGATTGGAATGAATTTAAATAAGTGAATGAGCTTTAATGTCAAAAGTAGACTGGTGCAAAATTAAAATTTGGTTTTCTATTAAATGGACAAAATTTTCTTGGTTATTGGTGAACTCTTGAAAATAATTGTGAAGGACTTTTCTTTGCCCTAAAAACAACCTGCCTAGAAAACAAAAAGCTGTTTTATAATATTCTGCACTTCACATTGTCATAATTAAGTCTTTGGTTACTAAGTAAATCTAATCTTCTTGATATGAAAAGAGCCATGTTTTGCTCATAACTAGGTAACCTTCTATATTTGCCTGTGAAGTCTTTGTCACTTTCCTTAAATACATAACTAAGTATTATTTCGAGACAGGGACCATGGGTGTAGTCAGAGGAGGGTGAGGGCCTCCAGAAAAAGCAAGGCAGGATATTTGCAGTCAGAGCAATGTAACTACATGCAAGGAAATCCCCTACCAAAACTCTGTGTTAAACATTGAACTCTAGAGTCATTCTTCAGTGAGATCAGCTAATATTCCCCCAGATAAAGAAGAGTAGCACATGTTTTTATTATGCTAATCATTTATAATCATGTTTAAGATTCACCTTAGCATGCTAAAAGACTCAGGCCTATGTGCTGTCTTTCCTCCTTCAAATCTGATGAGGTGATTTTGCAAACTGGGCAACTAATTTAGCATGCAGACCCAGCTGTAAACAACATACTAAAAGGCAGGAAAGATTCCACCTTAAAGATAAGATTGCATTTTAACACACAGGAAGTTAAGAAGTAAGATTCATAACTTACTCTTTAGTAAACAATACCTCAGCCCACCTTGGGAGCTGGGCAGGTGGCCTTGTTTGATATGCTCCCAGACCAAGACATGGGTATCTCAGGGAGAAATCATCAGAGCAGGAAGTTTCTTGTGTTAAGTTAATTCTAAATATTCAGGGACCACTTAACAAGTCCACACCCCTAAGCCTTAATCTGGGTCCCAAAAATCCTCAATTGCCTATTAAACCCCTAAACAATGCACCACCATGGACTCTCTTGTCCCCTCTCCTGGCGTGAGCCAGGAGCTCTGTCCTCTCACTGTATCTCTTAATAAAAGCCTCTCCCTGACTCTCCTACCTTGGGTGTTTGCTAAGTTCATTCTTCAATTCCACAAACAAGAATTCTGGCATCAGTTTCACAGTGATCTGTGGTCCTATTTGACCAAGTATTTTAACCTTTTGATATTTTTGACAAATTTTCCCCAAGTCAAATTCAAAATGAAGTTCCTCTGACCTCAAACTAACTCTAGCATTTTGAATGGGTCCCTGGAACATCTCAAAAGATTTTTTCTCTCTCATTTTATAAAAAGGGTGATGTTAAACTAATTAGGCTAATTTGATAAGTTAAATTGCATGGGAAGCCAGATAAGTGATGATAAGCCTTCTTAAGTTATATTGTAAGGGTAAACATTATGAATATAAGTGTTCTAGAAACATATAAATTTCCTAAAATTCTTGTATGTTTTGGTATAATGTTATTAGTCATAATTCTAGTTTTTAATTTTAAAATGCTGTTTGTCATAAAATAAAAAAAGCCCTTGTCAATTATATTATAGTGAACTCATCAGATCTTTCAAAAGAGCCTTATTTTCAAGGGGAATTCATGGAAAGGACTTTTGAAAAATACAGGTTTCTGATAACTTTAAGATCATAATACTGAACTGGGTAAGAATTTCCAGAACTAGTGGAAAAACTGGATTCAAGCAGAACAAGTATTAATTACATGGGATTGATTTAACTAAGGAGGATGATAATATAGTTTTCATGGCTCTTTGTTTAAAATATTTCTGGTTCTTTAAGCTTTGTTTTTCCAGATTTATGGAAATGCTTTTCTTAAGCTACCTATGACTTCTAGAAAATTGGTAAAGTATCCCTTTGTAAATAAAGATGAAACATTTACTTTTTCTCCCTACCTGATGCCTCCAGAATTCAGAAACTTGAGTATTCTTTTGATGGCAATATAATTAGTTATTTGCATAAGTTTAAATGAGACTCTCTCTTCCTTATAACAGGTCACAACTGGAAATATTGGCTATATTACTAAGGCTTTGACTAGAAAGATAAATAAGAAAGAGATGTAAGTAGACTCAGATAGGACAGTTTTAAGGAACAGAGGTTGACTATAAAATTCAGCTGGTATCTGGTTTACAAGGTTCCAAATGCAATCTTAAAAAGAGCTTACATGGTCAATTGCTATTCTTGCTACACTTACAAAAATAACCAAGCCAAATTTAATTTAAACAA
Organism: Manis javanica; assembly: GCF_040802235.1. Lineage (NCBI taxonomy): Eukaryota > Metazoa > Chordata > Mammalia > Pholidota > Manidae > Manis > Manis javanica. The sequence goes on from NC_133168.1 coordinate 74,787,795, forward strand.
ATAAGTTTTACTGTAATTACCTTTGATTAAAAAAATGGGGATAACTGTAGAGAGAAAAATTGTGGTTCTACTTTTGTCTATATTAATTCAAATACTGTTAATCATCGTTGAGGTTTTATTACATACTTGTACATTGGACTACATTCTGAATTTTTCTAGTTTCCTCAAATATTTGGCTACAAATCTCCAAACTAATATTGTGAATTTTCTCTTACCCTTCTGACTTGGAATCACTAATAACAAAGACTTCCCTGAATCTCCTTGGAAGAGACTATACCAGGTCCTCTTCATTAATACATGGCAGCCAACTTTCAGGGACTTGAACTTTGGGGGCATATCTCACAACTGAAGAAGGCTCAACCTGGCATCTGGTCCTGTGCCAGTGCTGGAGGTCTCCACATCAAACTGATGGGGATGAGAAGTGGCTGACATCAAGGCAGATTGCTTCCTCCCAAGGTAATGGATCAAGACTTCTTAGTTTAACAAAGCATGAACTCCTTCTTCACTTCTTTCTTTTCTTTACTTTGGCATTGGCCTGGAACTATAATGCCATCATTAGTATCCCCCAAGCCAGTGCTAAGGTAGCTAACCTTCCAGACTGCTAGATTTGTCATGAAAACCTCTGATCTGTCCATGATGCTAGAGACACCTGGTCTGTTTCCCTCTTTATTTAACAACCCAAACATGGGGAACTTGGCATCCAGGCTTCATGCAAAGAAAAGGACACAAGGAAAAGGTAAGCAGAATAGAACTGCCTGTGTGTGAACAGATGCTTAAAATTTTACTGGGCCCTGTGTTTGTCACCTTTCTAGTCTTGAGCCATAGATTCAAAGGAGAATTACTGGAAGCATTCATGACTCAGGGTTCATTTTGTTTCGTAGGGCCCTGCTGCCCTGGTTAGTAGTAAATATAAATGAAGTTATAACCAGGACTGTCTCCTTAACTCTTGAAAATATTGCAGGATTCACTGCTAGAGCAATAGTTGCCCAACAAAAATTCTTAGGCTTTCTGCACAAAATTGTTTTGGTAAAAGGATATCCCTTGATTATCTTTTAGCTGAGCAATGAGGTGTCTCTGTACCTGGATTAACACTTCTAGGGAAGCTGAAACTCAGTCACATAAGATCACAGAGCAAGCCGCTTGGCTTCAAATTGTGACTTCTTCAGTGGCGTCTCTCTTTGATTTGCGTGGTGAGGAACCACGGCTCCTGAGTGCATTCCAAACACAGGGGATTATCCTGCTTTTAAAAGTCTCACTCTCTCCGAAGCTTCAAATGTCCATTTGCGGCTGCTAACCCACCAAGCAAATGATCTCCCTAAGCCCGGAACACTGAAAAAGGAACAAGAAGAACCATCAGCTAAAAATTGTGGGCCTGAAGCCATGACCTTTAAACAGCAGAGAGATTCAGCAGAGAAGCAGAGGTCAGCAAAAGCTGTGACTGGTGCCGATGCCCTAAATATCGATCACGTCCCTCAGTGAGGCTGAGTTTGATCAAAAGAGGGGAAAGAAACAACAGGTCCCAAAGGCAGCCACATTCACTGCTCCCTACCAAGCCTTAGTACCTAACCTCATTGGTCTCTCTTAGGAGTGGATTTTTAAACCAATCAGTCTGGCATTTTTCGATCAGTACTAGGGAGATAGTCTTCAGGAGAAGACCCCCAGCCCTCCTGCTGAGGAAAAGGAGTTGGCCTGAAACAATTTTTTCTTTTCTTTGGCTAATAACCTCCTTGACCTGCCCTGTTTCTGCCCATAAAATGCCTCTATTTTGTACAGCTCCTTAGAGCTCCCTTCTGTTTGCTAGATGGGATAATGCCTGATTCATGATTCATTGAATAAAGCCAATTACATCTTTAAATTTACTCAGTTGAATTTTGTTTTTTAACACAAGACAAGGTAATTCTGTATTTTCCAAAAGAATATTGAATATGAATTTAAAAAGTGATCAGAGCCTTACCTTTACATTGAGGTAATGTTTTGTGATTGTTGTATGCAGGTTTATTTTGGACATGCAGAGATTAATTTCTACCTTAAAGATTAATGACTAATATACAAAGAAACAATATATTAATTTTCATTGAATAACATACTTGTTAAATTGATGAATTTTAGCATTCTCTTATGACCTTATAGTGTGGGACCAGTAATAAAAAACTGATACAGAAAGAATATGAATATCATTTAGTACTGATTATTCACTTATTCCTTCAACAAATATACATTGAACAACTACCACATGCCTGGATTCGGTATGAGGAATAGAGATGTTTAAGACAAAGGGTCTACCCTCGTGACGTTTGCATTCTACTGGTAGTCAGATAATACTGAAGTCAATTGATGAAAGGGAAAAGTCCCTTCTGGATAATGCTAAGTGCTGCAGAGAAAGAAAAAGCAGGAAATGTATGGGGAGAGGGATGGAACTGGAGTGTCAGCAGAGGCCTCGCTGGGAGGCCAGCTTGGTGCCCCAGAGATGCAGGGAGAGCAGTGGAGGCAGAACCTCTGCCGATGAGCGGTGTGGGCTGGGAGGCAGATCATGGTGGACTTCATGGGCCAGGCTAAAGGGTTCAGGTTTAACTCCACGAGTAAGGAGAAGGTACTGGGTGATCACACACAGAGTAGTGATGTGACAAACTTTCTGTTTTAGGAAACATTTTTCTTTTAAATAATTTTAGATTTACAGAAGTTTTGCAAAGATGGTACAGAGTTCTCAGATACCTCTCACCAGGCCTCCCCTAATGTTAACATCGTACACAACCATGCTGTATTTTTCATGATCCTTTATGTTTTAGAAGGACTCCATGTCCTTAAGGTATAGAAAAAAAATTATGAATTCATGATAGTGGTCGATGTTTACCAAGGGTTCAGCATGTCCTGGAAGCTATTCCAAGTGCTTTACCTATAGAAGCTCTTCAGTCCCCCACAAATCACTGAGTATGAGGGGGGGAGCTGTTATAGTCTCCATTTCTCAGATGAGGATTCTGAGCCACGGAGAGGTGAGTGAACTCGCCCAGGCTCAGACAACTAATCGGGGGAAGGGCTGGTGTTGAAACTCGCAGTGTCCGGCCCCAAAGCCTGGGCTCTGGAGGAGCCTTGAGGAGCAAAAGTGATGGCGGGGACACCAGTTGGGAAGGTCCTACAGTGGTCAGGTGAGGGACGGTGGCATCTAGGGAGATGGAGGACAGGCTTCCAGGGCTTGCTGATGGACTGCACACTGGGGAGCAGGGAAAAGCTAGAAGCAAGGTGACCCTGACATTCCTATTCTGTGTAGCTGGCTGATGGGCAGGGCCTTTTACTGAGTTCTCCTCACCTCCCAGGGCAAGGGCAGGTGGGAGGGGTTAGTGTCCTGCTTGGACGTGTGAAGCTGGAGGAGTCTGCAGAGACCAGAGAGTGAGTGCTTGAAGGACTGGGGGTGATAAATCAGCTGAAAACTTTCCAAGATGTGAAAAATAATAGGATTTAGTTCACTAGTCTTACGCCCTCAGCCTGGCTCATTCCCCGAGATTCATCCCGGACCTGTCTGTCAGGGGAGGTACGAAGAAAGAGAGGGAGAGAAAGAAGGACAGGAAGCAGGTGGGGCATCGTGGGGGAAGACAGTAGGGAACCCAAAGGCCAAGAGAGGCCAGCCCTCCAGGAAGAGCTGCCCACCACCCCTGCCTTCTCTTTCAACCTAATATGCCATCTCATTTCTTTCCAATACCAAGATACCCATAAAGGACAATAAAATATTTTCTCTCTCAGATCTCAGATTTTTAGTAGAACTCAGTCAAATGGTCTGCTTTGGAATGTATTATCTGCTCAGGACTTTTATTGCATGGCCACATATTTGATTTGTAATATGACCAATTCTGTTATTTCCAGCATAACCTTTATAAGGTTATTTTTGCATGGAATATTTTTGCATGGAAGTTATGAAATTTAAGATCTACTGAGTAACTTGAATAATTAATTCCTTTTTTATACTTTGGAAATGTGAGTAGATGTAAAAGAAAATTTAAGATAAAAAAATTTTAGTTAGGAAAGAAGACCAAAAAAATTAATAATAGGAAATAAGAAAATAAAGTTAGTAAAAGGTTATGACATTATAAGCTCCAGAGAGGAAAACAGTCAAAAAGATATGGTCAGAAATTGGGAGATAACTAAATGAGCATGGATCGATAAAACTGATTTATCTACGTGAGCAAATTGAAATAGAAAGGGCCCAGAGAGCATAAAAATGAATGGAAAATATAGCACTGAATGAATATCATTTGTGCTGCTCAAAAGGATGAACAATGCTGTGAGAACTCTCAATTTACCTTATAATTGTTAACTCCATGTTGCAATTTTAGCTATAAAGCAGTGAAAAAATAAGTATATATATATTCCTATTCTGTGTCAGATAAAATAGCACAAATTCTTGCACTCGTATATGACATGAGCATCAAAGACTATGTTGTCAGTTGCAAATCCTGTAGAAACTTTAGAGAGAAGTTCATGGTGGTCATCTTGCATGTAACAAACCACCAACACACAGATATTCCAAAGGAACCCAGAGTGTGGTGGGGCTTGTATGAGTCCACACACACGGACAAGAAGCAGAGGAGCTGTGTTATGTGAGCTCAAGTGAAAAGGAAAGGTTTATGTTATACCCGCAGGTTTGGCCTGCTTTTCTATTATGAAGCAAAGTATTTTTGTTATTCTTTCTCTTTCTACACAGCCCCTCCCTGTGGGTAGCCTGGACTTCTCCACAACCTGGTGGCCTTAGCATATCTGGATCTCTAACCTGGCAGCCTAGGATCCTCCCAAAGACAGAGATGGAAGCTGGCAGTCCTCTTAAAGGCTGGCTTGGCACACTGTGCTTTCCACTGCAGTCCACTGGTCAAAGCAGTTGTGGGCCAGCCCAGATCCAAGGCGCAGGGGAATGGCAGCCACCTCTTCATGGGGGGCGTCAAAGAAGTTGTGGTCACTGGGTTGATTTCTCATATGGTAATGTAGGTGTTTATCATGCAAAAAGGAAAGAGATGGTATCTGACTTATGGAGGGAAAATGGGAAAAGAAAGAACTTCCCTGGACCACTTTTTTTAGGCTGTCTGACCTCCAATGACAACTTTGAATCAGCTAAGTAGTTGCATTTGAAATAAAGCACCAAGAAACACCTGCGACTCATGAGGAGTGGTCGGGGCAGGGGGTGGCTGAGAGGCGCAGCAGAGGGACAGCAGGTGTGTAGACTTGGGGTCACAGATCCCCACAGCAGCAGAACTGCCAGCTGCACGAGGCTCACAGTACCCAGCGGGATCAGTGCCTATTTTTGCCCTTTGACACATTTTTGGTACGTTCACCTTGGGCATGAGGTGGAACAGCAACCATCTTCACTAGTATTATCTAGCGAATGATTGCCAAGGTGCTCTTTACCTCTAGAAAAGGCAGAACAAGAGGAGAGAAAAGTGCTACTATGGTTGGCAGTAAAAAAAGAACTTTCTGGAAATAAAAGTTTTAAACACTGAAAGAATTTACATCTGAAAGTCAGAGATTCACATATGCTGTGTATGTTTATCTGTAATAGTTGTATAGAAAAGCAACTGTTCAAATGACATTCTACTCTTCAGACTGTACAGTTCTCTTTGTTTTTAATCTTCAGTTTTCTGCTTCTTTTTTCTCCTCTCTCCCTACACTTGTTTTCCTCCTATGCAGTCTGCTTTTGCATCTGCGTTGCCTTACCTCTACCAGAGGTCCCAGCAATATTCTCAGAGAACCACAGGAGTATCTGGCACAAAAAAAGCCTGCAGAATAATCTCCTAGTGGTTCTTATCCTCTTGAGCATGTGGGGGATCTCTGTCTGGAAGTGGTTATACCAGATTATTTTCTTGATCATTTAAGAGCTAGGAACCTTTTACTGGAACAATGTTCCTATTTCTATGAAAGTTTTGGCAGGTACTGTTCTGTGTCTACACAGTAGTCATCTACCTCTTTTTTTTCTACTAAAGATTTGGTTCAGGATGCAGGCTGAGAGCCTTTCATCTCTTGGCAGTAGGCTGCTCTGACTCAGAGAATTTATTTTGACTAGTTTCAACTTGTCACAGGAATCCCTCTCCTGTTTATGTACAGGGACTAGTTCAGGAGTGTTCATGGGACCCAGTCCCAGACAACCAAAAGCATGGGGAAGGCTTCTGGGGAATATTTTCTACCTGGATTCACAAAGAGAAATTTAGGACAAAAAAGCTTTCCTCTGATTTGATATTTTGGCAGTGATGAGGTGGTACCCTGAGCTGTGGCTGCGGTGATCATGAGGTGATGAACATACACTGAAGGACAGAAAGGAAGGGCTCTTGCCTTTGACAAAATTGGTGAGTTCCTAAGTGGAACCCTCACCCCACCAACCTCTGGACTCCTTCTAAGTAAGAAATAAATGTCCTTGTATTTTAAGTCTCAGTTGGTTAGGTTTTCTGTTATTGTAGCTGAAGGCATTTCTTGTGGAAGGAAACCACGCTCCATGAATAACATCATATCTCACATTTCTGCTCTGTTAGGGTTTACTGAGCAAAGACTATTGGCAACTAGTGCTAGTGTGAAAGGATGATTGAATGGTAAACTTGCCTTGAAAATCAGAGATAGCAAATCATTCCTCAGCTATTTGAAGGCTTATCTCCTCTGGAGCCATTCATTTACCTCCTAAAGGCAAAAAACCCAGGGGCCTTTCTATCCTTTCTTCAGAGAGTATTTGTCTATATTCCCTGGTAAAGGTTTCTACTCTTGCCCCCACTGACACAAAGTAGCTCATGTACCTACTTAAAAACATGCAAAATTCTGTGTGTGTTTTTCTTACAGCAAAAGGTGGAAGATCCTAATAGTTTTCATCAGGTTCTCAGAGTCAGTAATCAAAACAAAATAAAATGACACAGAAAAGCATATTATTGACCACTGTTCTATAAGTTACTAGGCTATAATGTCTTGAGAGAAGAAACTAGAGACTTATATGTCTTTGTACCTGCAGGGCGTCACACAATGGCGTATTATAAATGCTCAAAAATTTGTTAGTTAAATGAACAGATAAATGACTTGTTTTGCCTTTCATCCATGTTCTGGGTGAGCGAAACTAGTGTATGACATATAAATATAAACCCATAAGCCATACACTAAAAAAAAAACCAGATGTATACAAGACAAAGTTGTATTTGTCAGCTTAAAATTCTAATAAAGTTCTATATTAGGAAACACATGCAGTTGTGAAGGAGAGACCAGAACTACGAATTGAGAGAAAGGGGAGATCAATGAGATCGGTGTGTCTGTTTAAGATCTGGCCTTATGCACAATAAACATTCATTTTGCATTGAGATGTCTTGAGTTTTAAGAATTTTAATTGGCTTGTTTAGCAATGAGAGGCTGGATTCCAAAACATAAACATGTTGAAGATTTTTACATTATATGAATTCTATGTAAAGTTTGATTATTTTTCCTTAATTTATTAGCTCAATAGCTATTTCATTAGCTTGCATTCCACATAATGTGGTTTTCTTTTTTCAAAGCCTAAGATGTAGGGTTATTTTAGAATATATGTTATTAAATGATGGATAGCATAAAGATCCATCAACTCTCATTATAACACACTCGAATTTTCAAGTATTATTTCTAATAACAAAGCTAGGGACTTTCCTACCAATTGGCCATTTTTATTATCTCTCCCTCCAATGTTAGGGAAGGCCATTGCAGTGCATGGGAGTCATCCTACAAGCTGGGTATTCCTGCCCTCTCGACCTTCCCCTGCCCTCCTGTCCCCCATCCACACAATGGAGTGTATATAGCAAATCTCTGGTAAAAAGGAAAATGCTGGGATGGCACAGCAAATGTAGTACTTTTCAAGTTTATGGCAGAGAAATCCTATGCTCTTTGAGTAAATGTTAACTTATATTTCTGATTAAGACCTCCCAGGTTCCCTCTATTGTGTCATAGAATATAATTTGAGAATGTAGCATAGATGAACTTCCATGACACTTGTCATCGTCTGTGCTCAGATTTGTTCTAAAAATTATAGCAAATGGAATAAAAGAAGAAAAAGATGTAGGTAAATAAATACCAAAAGGAAATGAGGAAAATATCATTATTCATAAATTATTTTTAAAAATCCAAGAAAATTATCTGAAACCTCAGTAAACTAGCAGATGTGACCATAGGAGCTGGCTGTGTATAAATTCATTATAGAAAAATCTCAAACCTTAAACAGACAAAAACCCAGAAAATCTGGTGAAAATAAATGATTTCACATTACCAAAGAGAACACAAAATGTCTAGGAAAACTTCAGTGGGAAATATGTAGATCCTAAATGAATAACAACAATAATAATAGCAAGAAAAACACACAAAGCTTTACTGAAAGCAAAAGATGTACATATATGATCACATATTATATTCCTGAATTCAAATGTAATTCTTAAAGATTTTATTTTTCTGAAAATTATTTCACACTTAAAATTCTTACCAAATCTCAAAAGTATTATTTTGGAAAACTGGGGAAATGAATCTAAAGTAAAGATTGGTGAGGATTTGTCTATGTAAAAGTTTTAAAGTTCTATATAAAAAAGAACATAAACCAAGTTAAATATTCAAACAAAAAAGGTAAATCAAAAATTTTTTTCAAGTACTTGATAAATGAAGACTTTATGCCTTAAATGTATAAAGAGTTTCTGCAAGTTAATAAAAAGGAAGAACACCCAATAGATGAGGGTTAAGAACAAGAACAGGCAATTCACTATTAAAAAAAATATGAATGTCCAATATGTATTTCCAGTGTGGTATTAAGGTTCATGGTTCATGTGAACAAAAAGAAATCATATCAAAGTATTATAGTAAAGATAACATTCACACTCACACACACACACTAAATTAGCTAATCCAGGTCCTATTATAGATTAACATCTTTTGTATTAAGAGATGATAAAAGAAATATTTTAATTATAATAATTAGAAGTACATCATTTTTAATTTAAGAATTTATTGAGTATCTATTACGTACAAAGTATTGATAATTAACTACTCATCAGACATCAATAGTTAAAGAGCATATTAAAAGCTTAAGTTAGGAAATAGTAATCTATATCCCTGAAAGAGGTAATGTATTTTCAAAAGTAAACAAATGACCAAGGTCTCCTAATTAGGAAAACCACATTTCCTTCCTTCCTTCCTTCCTTCCTCCCCTGTCCCTTCCCTTTCTCACTGTCTTCTCAGCATACATTATTAAAACAGCTAAGTCATAATTTTATAGGTCAGGGCAAAAAAATCAGAAAATTATTCAGAGCCACTAGTCCCCAGTCCCTAGATAAAAAACTAAATCAAACTCCTATTAGAAAATTAATTGCAGCTACCCTTGGGAATCAGTCTTTTCTTCATTCATTCATAATTCAGTAGTGCATTTCTTAATGAGAACTCCTAAGCGGCAATTCACAATAAAGTCTCATACACTAATGAATCTTTTCTAAATCATTAGGCTGTGTCTCAAGTTACTCAATATTACATTTCTAAGTATTTAGCATTTGATTTCATATCGAATATATCTGTTTTTCTGTTTAGGAACAAAAGTGAAACAGACACAAAAAGTATGATGGATTTTAGAGTCATCATTATTTAAAATATGATGTATCTGTCAAAACTAAAGGTTTTGGTTTTCTAATAAAGTGCTTAGAATGTTCATGTAAATATGAAAATAAGTGAATTCAACATGAAATAAAATAATTCACATTACTTGCCACCCCTCAGTAGCTAAATCTGTTCTCCAGTTATCACATTTTGATCTAAATGCTTTTGGGTGAGATCTGCCTGTCCATTTATTCTACCTGTCATCTGTCTCCCAAAGTGACTGTCCAGACACTATTAGACTTCAGGTCATTTCTAAGCACTAAAACAGTGCGTTTTTACATAAATTGCTAACACACTAGAAAAGACCTCCCATACAAATAATTTGCTAGCATAAAACCAGGTACAGGTTAAATTCAATACTGGCTTGGCTTCCAGGAGCCTGGCATCTTCAATATGATTTACTGAGAGTATGAAAGCATTCATTCATTTGGACTTAACTTCTGTTTGTTGCTCAAACCCTGTTAGACATGCTACATTCCTGCAGAAAATGTTAACACTGAGTTGTCCCTTATGGATTATTTTAGTGTGAGACAGAAATGTCAAGACTAGAATTGCTAAGAGCTTTGCCCTCTGTGGATTTCCAGATGATAAATAATCAACCATCTCCAGCACAAAGTTATTGCCCAAAAGACAAGGTTTCTTTCTCCATGTTTACAAATTTAGCATAACTTTTCTTTCTTTCATTTAACACTTAGATCTACATTTTCAGGGACTTTTAAGAATGTATTATTAACTTATGATGTCTATATTAATGAAGTTCAATGAATGAGTGCTAATTTTCAGCAAACTAGAGACTCTAGGGAATATAAACAGGACATAATCATTGCCTTCAAAGAGCCCATAGTTTAATTGAGGAAATAGGTAAACAAATACAATAAAAGGCAGAATTATAATGGTGCTAATAAAGACTGCTGTTTATTGCAAAGGTCTGCATGGTTTTAAAAGCTCTTTACACACATGACCTCACTGATGGGCACAATTAACATCTGAGGTATCCCAAGGAAGTCGAATCATCAGCTCAGGTGCAGAAATGAGGAAAATGAGAACTAGAGCCTGCCTGTATAAGAGAAGGGTACCGATGGTGAGATGCACAATTCTCTCCTTGGCACCTTATCGACCAACTTCTATTTCACACACTCTTCCCTCTGTGTTCTGAAATTTTGTTGACATCTCTCATCTTATTTTTCTCCTTTCTCAAACTCTTTGTTCTTGTGGATTTATCCTGTTTTTAAGCCCACAGCATCATTTTGGTGAGGTTTGGGCAGGTGGTGGATATAAACCCCTGGAACATCTTTAGGGACCAATGTGGAATGAAATAATTTCTAGCCATAAGCTCTGGGAAGCCCTATTAGAGGAGTCTTCTGACCTGAGTTTTTAAAAACGAGTGAGATGGAGCGGGCCACTGAGCCGAGAGTGAAGCCCAGGCGAGGGAGGCACAGTGGGACACGTTCACACCTGTGTGCTGAGCTACACGACGTCCCAGAGATCACGGCCTCCCTTTTCTGGGTGTTGTGACTCAACAAGAGGCCCAGTGCTTGAAACTGTACAAGTTCTTATAAATTAAATAAGCTTTAAAAACACAGAGACAATCCAGACCATTTTGTTAGAGACATACTTTGAGCTTTCAGCTCCAGTAAGGTTTTCACAGTAGGCTTTATAAAGCTGTATTTGGGAAGATGCAATACCTACATGGCACATATAGAAAGGCTCCAGCAAAGCAGTAAGATGGGGGGTGAACAGCAATTCCACATCCAACTCTGCTATCAGCTCCCTAGGCCGGCGTCTACCTTTTGGGGCCATTTAGGTGGAGAGAATCCAAGTCAAGTGGGGTTTATTCTGCTGGAGGAAGAACCTGCAGACAGAAGCCCCAGTTGCTCTCCCGACAGGCTCAGTCCTGTTTCACAGGGATCAGGGTGAGCTTCTGATCGCAGAGTGTCGGACAGTAATCAGGGCACATGCAGAAGAGACCCTGGAAAGGGATTTACTTGAGACAGAAGCCAGTACTCTTAGGGTAGAATTTTTTCTCTCTGACTGATAAAAATATAATTATTTAAATAAGAATAAATGTTAGACCTGAATTTATGTGCCACCTTATTTTGCATTTTAGAGTAACTAACATATTTGAGTTCCTCAGCATCAACTATTTCTGCTTTCTCATACAATTTCCATAAAGCAGATTTTCAGATATAACTGTGAGAGAGAGATAAGTGTACCATCCATCCTGTTTTAAAGGTCAGAATTTCACATTAGGTGATTGAACAACAGTAGAAAAATGCAGTAACATTCAATAGTTCACTTTCTTCTGTGAGAAAAAAAGTATATTATACATGTATATATGTATATATTTATACTAATATATATTCTTAAATACTAATATAAGAACATATATCATACTAGTGTAAATATATACATATGTATAGATAAATGCATGTATACATATGCATATTTATACATATACATATGCATTTACATATAGTATATATACACACACTCTTTATTGTCATGGCATGTCAGGCAGATTATTTGAGGTGGTAGTGAATGGGGCAGGGGCCTCCCCTCTCTAGGGTAGAATGCCAAGCAGAAATGACAACTTTTTGATGAGTGAAGGGTATGGTGGAGGCAAACAGTCTTACAGGATCAGGCAGAGAAGAAAATGGGGACTACTCAGGCAGGTGCAGACACAGGAAAAAGGCCCTGAGCTCAGAGACCACCTGCGGAAGCGCCAGCTCTCTCTGAGCCTTGAGCTTCAGAGTTCTCTCAGGTGGTGGGCGAGCCGTGAGGGCAAGACGAGACAAGGAAAGGCCTTGCATGCAGAGAAGTGTTCTCTATTATGACAAAGACCTTGAAGTTTATCCTCAAGGCCTGAGGAGTTAAGAACATCATTTTAAGGAGAGTGACATAAATTCCTAGCAGAGTCATGACTGCACGATCAGCGTGAAAAACAGGCCGTTGCTGGGACATGAGCTCCAGAGCGCCCCGCATTCTGCGCACAGGTGTTGTGACTGTCGCCTGATGACAGCACCGGGGTGAGGATGCTGGGACACGTGGCAGAGCTCACTGCAGGGAGCACTGCCAGGATGTGGGGCTAACTGGGTGTGGGGGGAGAAGGAGTCTGGGATGGATAGGGGTTCCATCTTCACTGGGGGTGGATAGTGGTGACATTCACTGGGAAAAGTATAAAGTGTTCCAGCCCCACGTGGCAGGTCAAACCAAAGTGTCTCCAGCTGTTACCTCCACAAGTGCCACCAGAATGACACTAAGGAACAGAAAGGGGGTGTCCACCCACAGCCGTGCAGCCCGGGAGAGGAAGCGCAGTCAGAGGCAGATGTCCATAAACTCCAGAACACACAGGGAAGAGAGGGAGCCGTCCGGCAGTGCAGAGGGAGCTGAAACCCGACTGACTGCAGGAGGGGGTCCACGACAGATAAGCCCGTTCACGCTGCAGACGCCCAGGAAGGCCCAGGAGCTGGCAGCGGCGGGACTCGGGGAGTGGGGCCGGGGCAGGGGGGAAACTGCGTGGGAGTCTGATCTAAGGAGGAGCTGGACTGCGCCCGCTACCTGCCCTGCCCAGGCTGAGGACGGCTTTGTGTTCCCAAGACGCTGATGCAGAGGGCTCAGGACTTGCGCCGCCCATGCAGCTCAGAAGGTGAGGTGGGGCTGCAGTAAAATTAGGGGAGTTACAGGAATGCGCAGCAGGTCCTCTGCTTTCCCCTGCCTGCGTCCTGGACTGGTGGCATCTAGACGTAATGCGACCCTCCTTCTCCTCCCACTAGCAGGAAACGACTGGAGAGTTTCTCTGAAAAAAACTGAGCAGTCCTCTCTCCCTGTCGGAGGTACTCTGACACTGGGGTGTGCCCACTGTGCCCACTGCTCCACCACCCTAGAGGGAAGCCCTGCTTCCTCTGATTTCCCAGTCAGCTTTCCTGCATTTTCCTTTTGCTTGTTTGTTCGTTTTTTTTCAATGTGAAACAAAGCAAAGGAAGTCAAGCCATGTGAAAGAAAGCTTTCAAATGAAAGGTGAGAGACCAGAAGAAACTAAGAAGGAAACAGAGAAAACAATTTGGGAAGAAGAGGAAACTTCAAAACAAAACACCTACTTATAATTACTGTCCTCAAAGAGCTAAGAAGATGAAAGAAAAGAACTATTTAGAGGGCAAAGAAGAGGTCTTGGACATGGAAATGGTAGCAGCAAATCCACCATTTCAACCCGATTTTGAAAACTAGTTTGGGGAAATTTCTCAGAAAGTAGAACAAAGAGATAAAGGAATGGGAAATAGGAGATGGAAGATTTAAAGAAAGAAGAAAGCACCAAACGATTGACCCATGAGGTTTCAATGGCTGACAAATGGAAATTCCAGAAAGAGAAAAATTTAAAAATTCAGAAGAGACAGTGATCAAAAAATTAAATATGCAAACATCTCCCAGAACTGAAAGAAATGGGTTTCCAGAATCAAAGAGCCCATTGCCTAAAAGGGCCCAGCATAAGTCGTGGGGACATGTCACCAAGGAGGACCATCAACTCACGAGCATGACAGAGCTCACACACCCAGAGAGCAGAAAGGGGTTTGCACACAAACGTCAGGCCGCTGCAGGCCCCAGACTTCAGCTTACAAAAATGCTTCAGCATGATGAAGGAAAATTATTTCTTACCCGGGCTTCCACGTGCTCACAGCATTGACCAAGTGGAGGAGCAGAGAGGGCAAATCAATTCAGAGGCAGCATGAGACTCAGGGAAACAGTGGAGAGTCCAAACAAGAGTTACAGAGAAGTCCCTGGGGGCGGTTTTCCCAAGAATTCCCAAGATGATAGCTTGCTGAGGGTCCTGACAGCCCTGGGAGGAGAGAAGGCTCTGGAACACAGGTCTCCACTTGGGACAGTGCGGGAGAGACTGACACTTGGATTTTTCTTGAGCACACTAGGAGATTTACAAATAATCCTATTAGAAAGTTTGGAACTGTAATGATAAGTACACAGAAAACCAAGCAAATAAGCAAACAAACAAAAAATCAAGCCAATCACCCAGTTCAAGAAAAGCAAAATAGTATATAAGGAAGGTATTTATAACTCTCTACCCTGATGCTTTCATATATGAGGAAGATGGAGGAAGAAGATAGGTAGGTAGGTAGGTATGTGTGGACAGTATAAAAGCTTTCAACCCATCTTTTACAGTAATAGTTTAGTAGACAGCAATTAAAACGAAAGAAAGAAGAAATACTATGGGGAATTTTTTACTTTAAGCTTCATCTTAGGATCGTAACACTGATTTTTTAAATTGCTAAAATGAGGCTGAATCTTGTAATGATTGTCATCCAGGTGGCAATTTCGTTACAGCTGTCATTGCTTGTACATGCTCACCAAAAACTACAAAACGGCAGGCACAGCTTAGAAGAATATCCTGAAGACAATAGCTGGTCAGTCTTTAAAGAAATGCTGCATCTTCAATGCTTTTGACTGTTCAGAGGAAACTCCTGTTTCAAAAAACACAGGATGATTCTGAGATAAAGAGTAACCTAGGAGATCTGGATTCTGACTGTTTAGAAGTAGTAGAAATAACTTAATGTTTTTTGCTTTTAATTTTTTATACGTGTATCAGGGGATAAATAATGAGAAGTGTCTGATAAGTCTCTAAGAGCCTTTTGATGAGGGTAAAATAAAATTTGAAGAAATGTCAAATGACTAAGAATATCTCATAGTTAACTGACAGTGTATTTTAGTTTTTCTTGGTGAGAAATAAAATAATGTTGGTTTTAAAAATAATGGCATCTTAGTAAATACTCAGTGAAACTTCAGAAGAGCAAAAATGATTCTATAGGAAAAAGGAAAGTGGGTAGTTTGGAGCCTTTTAATATTTTAAGCTACAAATAAGTGTTTCTTAAGATAAAATACTGAAATTAAATATACAAAAAAGCAGGAGAAGGGGTTTGGAGTAGATGATCTGGGCCTGAGGTTTTAGATACACTCAAGTTTCCTTAAAAGAAGTACGCTTTGCTTTGTTCCCTCAAAAATAAACAGAAAAATATGAGGAACCACTGGAAGTGGAGGTTCTGTGAGATCTGCTCAAAAAGCAGGTGTGTGGACATGGACCCCAGGGAGGGGTTCGAGTTGGCTGAAGCACAGGTAAGATTTCTGTGATTGACAGCCAGCCATTGCCACCGAGTGCCCCAAACATGCAAAGTGATAACATTTTTAAAATAGCTTCAAAAATAGCCATATTGTCTTGAATAATTAAAAATAAAGATTGTTCCCCATATGTTTAGAAAGAAAAGTTGTTGATACATTTCTTAAGGTCATTGTTTGATTCACAAAAAATAAGCAAAAGAAAAAACAATTTTTAAATCAATGACTCATAATGCAGGACTATTCTAAATTATCATTATCATTATTCACTTAAAGATAATAGTACTTTATGACATGCCAAGTACTATGCTAAGGACTTAAACCTAGCTATTTCATTAAACCATCCTAGCAGCCCTAAGGACTAATTACTAACACTACAGGGTATGACAAAGAAGGGAGCTGGGCGAAGCCACTGGTGCACAGTCGTGGCAGGTGCCGGGGGAGGGGTTCCACCCCAGAAGCCACACTGTGCGCGGAGGTGCTGGGGCACTATTTCTCTGCACTTCCCACTTTGATTTCTCTTGGTGAGGTCCTTTTGACTTTTAGCACTGCCAAAATACATACTTCTAAAAATAGGCAAAATAGCAGAGTGGGTCTTTAATAAATTTTTGTTCATTAACTCATTCACTTATCAATTTGTTCTCTCTTTAAATATATACCAAACATATGTATTTCTTAAATATATATATTAATTAATATATAATTTACAGTTTTATATATAAGAACCTCAATGAGCCAGGCACCATCTGGAGTGCTGGGGATAGAGCAGTAAACAAGAGAAAAAACTAAACACAAAAAACAACAAATAACTTTATACCATTTGATAGTAAGTGCCATGAGAAACAAAACAGGGACAGCATCATCAAGGGTAGTGATAACAGCTTGGCCAGAGTGGTCCAGGGAAGGCCGTGCACACACTCCAGGAAAGGTGGTATGTATCAGAGCTGAGCTTTGGCACCCAGAAATGACCCCTGGGGCTGTGTGGGAGAAGGGCCATGTGGCTGGAGGCTGTGACAGCAGAGGGCAGTCCCAAGGTGTCACCAAAGGTAGAGAGGGACCAGCTAGGTCAAACATGGGGTCTTCTAGACTGAGTTTAGATTGTATTCTAATTATAAAGGGCAGCCTCTAGATCCTGTGAAGGGGAGGGACAGAATCTGAGTTGCAGTTTAGAACTACTACAACAGGAGTTCAAAGTCATGTTTCATGGCTAAAACAATCCAAGTACAGTCACTACAGTTATTCTTTTTTTTTTTGGTATCATTAATATACAATCACATGAGCAACACTATGGTTACTAGATTCCCCCCATTACGAAATCCCCACCACATACCCCATTACAGTCACTGTCCATCAGCATAGTAAGATGCTATAGAGTCACTACTTGTCTTCTCTGTGCTATACTGCCTTCCCTGTGCTCCACCCTTACATTATGTGTGCTAATGGTAATGCCCTTTATTCCCCTTATTCCTCCCTTCCTGCCCACTCTCCCCAGTTCCTTTCCCTTTGGCAACTGTTAGTCCATTCTTGAGTTCTGTAAGTCTGCTGCTGTTTTGCTCCCTCAGTTTTTGCTTTGTTCTTATGCTCCACAGATGAGTGAAATCATTTGGTACTTGTCTTTCTCCACGTGGCTTATTTCACTGAGCATAATACTCTCTAGCTCCATTCATATTGTTGCAAATGGTAGGATTTGTTTTCTTCTTATGGCTGAATAATATTCCATTGTGTGTATGTACCACATTTTCTTTATCCATTCATCTACTGATGGACACTTAGGTCGCTCCCATTTCTTGGCTATTGTAAATAGTGCTGTGATAAACATTGGGGTGCATATATTTTTTTGAAACTGGGATCCTTCATTCTTAGGGTAAATTCCTAGGAGTGGAATTCCTAGGTCAAATGGTATTTTTATTTTGAGCTTTTTGAGGAACCTCCATACTGCTTCCTACAATGGTTGAACTAGTTTACATTCCCACCAACAGTGTAGGAGGGTAGTACAGTGATTCTTGACTGGTTTTACAACTTATTAAGCCCAGTGAACAATTGAGTACATACAATCTATTAATTAAGACTGTTAATAAAGATATGATGGAAAGATGGTCAATGTAATGGCCAAGAATAGAAATAATGAGAGTCTGTGTATGTGTGCTCAAGGCAAATCTGTGCTTTGCCCAAAATTTGTGAGGCTGGAACTTATTTCTCTCCTATGGTATTAGTTTTCTGTTGCTGTTGAAATGATACCCATTTGTTCTCCCAGTTTCTATGAGTCAGAAGCGAGGCTACAGAGTGGCTTGCCTGTTTTTCTCTTCAGAGTCCCAAAGGCCAACACCAAAGTCACGCATTTCTTTCTGGTGACTCTGGGTAAGAATCCTGCCACGCTCATTCAAGTTGTAGGTAGGCTTCAGTTCTGCTACTGTAGGACCGAGGTCCCTGTGTCCTTGTCGGTAATGAGCCTAGGAATTGTTCCCAGCTTCTAGGGGCACCTGTACCCTCAGCTTGTGTCCTCCTTCAAAACCAGTTACAGTGTCTTCAATGTCTCTCATGCTCCCACTCTGACCTCCCATTCTGTCCCAACTCTCCTCTCTGTTTCCTCCTCAGCCATATCTCTCTAGCTCTTTTTCTTAGGGTACTAATTAGTAATTAGTGTTTATGCTTTAAAGGGCTTAGGTGACTAGAACTCACTTGGAAAATCCAGCATTCTTGTCCTACTGTGAGGCTGTAACCTCTACACAGTAGCTAGAATAGTGTGGATGAATAACCAGGGGTGGGGTAAATGGCAGAATTTCTAGAATCTCCCTCCTGGCCTTAGTCTATTTACATATTAATGGATGTGTACCACGGCACCTCTGGTGGATAGGGGCAAGGGGTGGAGAGAAAATGGCCATTCTCTCCTCCCCACTGTTCCTGGGACATAATTGATCTGGCATTAGGCAGTCACCAAGGACCCATTCATGAAGTTCCTCCCAGAAGGGGTGGGCAGGAAAGGAGAGTGAGAGCTACGGTCCGGCCTGGCTACTGAACTTGAGCATGCTCTAAGAAATAAAAGCCTTTCTTCCAACCTGCCCTTTCCCTTGACTTACTTCAATTTCATTGGATTCACAGTGGACTCATCCAGGGCCAGAAACATCCTGCCCCCCAGAGATATACCAGGGCACAGAATCTTGTACAATTCTGCTTGCCACACATAATGTTTTTACTGATGGAGACATTGCATGAAAATTTTTTTAAATAAAAATTTTCCAACTCGCTGAAGACCAAAGAAGGCTGTTAAGCAACAATAAGAAACAAACTTGAGAGAAACAAATATATTTAAAAAGTTATAAAAGGCTTGAGAAGAGCTTTTGTCATGAAAATCTTTGTGTTCGTAGCTATGTGCACAAATGTACACCATCTTATAAATTGGCTTGTCTTAAGATATAAGTGTACTAAAAAGAGTATAGTATGTTTATTTAGTTGCATGACCAGGTTGAAATTTGACTACATTTAGATTATATTTCTAAATATTCCTGGAATTTTAGATGTCTGAGATATTTTAAAGGTATTTAATGTAGATATCTAAATAACTGATATTTCAGAAGTATATAAAACTAAGTTATTAAGAACATGCACACCACATAAATTTGTACAACAATGTCTCAGGTGTTAAGATACAATGGAAATGTCAAGTTTTATAAAAACAAATCTATTTTGTGATACTAACAGATGAGATTTTGACAGCTGGCAAAATTCAAATGGCATTTACAGAATTTCAAACAAAATCCTCACTTAAGATCACTTCCCCTGACCCCACCCTTAATCAATCTCAAAATGTCAAGTTGCAATTAGGGAACTCTGTTATGTTTTATGTTTGGAGATGGATGACCTTGTTGGCCTTATAGTATTGCCTCTTTTTCATCTTATTTTTATCTTCTGGGGAAGAAAGACAGAAAAGAGAGATAACTGGGTGAAACTGCATACTTTTATTAAAGAAAATGAGAAGTTGCTGAAAATTTGGGGAGATTAAACATTTTTATTTCAGTGAGTTTTAAATACCTGGTTTAGGAGGATATCTAGGGAACTATATTAATATTAATTATTAATATATAATTACATAATGCTTATACTGTACAATCAATATATTTATTATGTTAATCAACATAAAAACAGATTAATTATATATATAATACATATGTTATAAGATCTTCCCCTGGATATTCTCCTAGGTTAGGTATTTAGAACTCACTGAAATAAAAATAACTTTAATCGCTACAAATTTCCACCAACTTTTCATTTTTTCATTTGTCTTCAATAATGGGCTTTGGGGTTATAGCATAAAACTTGGATCCAAATTTTAGCTAAGAGAAAAGAGTAGCATGATTAAGGGAAAACTGAGTGTGGATACTGGAGTGACCACTAAACCATTAGTTTGTCCAAATGTATAAATATAACCACCACTGTGGGCAAATAAAAGCCCACAGAAAGCAGGGCAGCAGTGCTGGAGGCCCACGGGCCCACCCCCAGCCCCCAGGCCTACCTTCCTTCAGCAGAGGCAGAGCACATGACACAATCATGGCCAAGGACACAGAGCAGGAGTCTGGAGTCTGCAGTGGGTTTTTAGGAAATCTTTTGCTTTCCTGATACAGTGGCCACACCTTGCCTTTCCCTCTTCTCCTTTGTGGAGTGGGAGCTGATGGCTGGAGTAGTGGCAGCCTCAACCTGACTATGAGGCAAAGGTGGAGAGGAGCACAGAAGAATCTGCCTTGATGGAACACTAAGAACCAGTGCCAGGAACCGTTTATCTCTGACCCTCTGGGGATGTGAGAAAATCATCCTCTATCTGTGTAAGCATCTCTAGTAGGATTTTCTATTGTTTATGGCACCAAATAGCATGAATGTGTACACTCAGCTCTTGTCCAGGTATACCTCTGGCCTTCTTTTCATTCTCTTCCTCCCCACTCCGACTTCTGAGCCCTCCCCTCTGTCTCTTGCTTCATGTATCAGCTCTGGTACACTGCTGGTCTCTCTTGCGGCCTATCAGATAGTCCAGTCTCCCTTTCCTTCTTTCCTGACTTAGGCTCCCTCCTGACTTAAGAGCACACAGTTCTGTGTGCTTCTCTGATTCAGTGGCCTTTGCAGTGTGGAGCAAAAGGTTCTCCTTGTGGGAGGGCAATACACCACAACAGGTTTGTCCCAGGCTCTCCTCTCCAGGGGAGGGGAGGGAACTGATCCTGTCCCTTTTAAACATTACACTAATGTTGAACTCTTATAGGGAAAATTGGTCTGTGAAGCACTGCCCCTAGTGATGTACACGCCCCTTTTCCCACACGTTCTTTTTGTACTTAGAAACATTTTTAGCAGTTCCTTGGCAAACCAGGAAAATGTGGATGAGACCAAAATTCTCTTGCATGATTATTTACAATCTGTATTTCTTCAAAACCTTTAATATGTTAATGAAGATTTTAGAATACATTATCTTAAAATCAGCATTTCTGTTTCAGGGGAGAGAAACATGCACATTTTGTAGCTGCCGTTGAGTCTTTAAGGAGAGATACAATTACAAACTTTTGCATGGTGACTAAATGGTATGTATATTTTGTTCTTGTTTGTTGTTAGCTATGTTTTCATCACAGACAGGCTTGAACAAATTAGTAGATCATGTGATAATTTTGAAGGATAAGTGTGGGTCACGTATGGGA
This sequence comes from Manis javanica, assembly GCF_040802235.1. NCBI lineage: Eukaryota > Metazoa > Chordata > Mammalia > Pholidota > Manidae > Manis > Manis javanica. The sequence goes on from NC_133168.1 coordinate 74,809,187, forward strand.
TGGCATGAGGTGTTATAACTGAGTTAAAATCCCAGGAAGCCAGTGCAAGAACAGCTAAGAGAAAGGATGTGGTTTGTCTCTTTGTTAAATCTGTAGACTGTGTTCACTAATAAATGTTTCAATTCATTTATAAATGAATTGCAACCAAGGAATAAGACTGTGAGAAAGTGAAACCCTTACGACTCCCCTAAATCTCACCAAAATGTGCTGATGGTACTAGCGTTTGGAATAGCACAGGGGCGCTGGGGCCCTTTACTTCCACCCATTGGTGGGGAATTATATATTGCCACAAGAGATCTACTCTGTATTGATGATAATTTGTTAAATTAATGTTACTTTGGTTTTACTACATATATTCTAGGAAATTGCAACATACATTTTTTCCTATTAGAGTAAGAAGCATTTTGTGTGGAACACTATTTTATGTCCCACGCTCGTTAATTCTCTGAGCACGGCTCCCCTTTTTCAACCACTGCTTTGAAAAAAGAAGTGATTTTGTTTGAGGATCCTTCCCTCTCCTCACCTTGTTGCCCTTGGATGTGAACAACTTCAATGAGAAAGGCACAAGGGAGGCACTACTCTGTGCTCCGCCTGGGAAGCCACAGGCATCTTTCAATGCTACTGACCCTCTTTCAGGGTAAAAGACCAAGTCCAACTTTCCTACTTGCCTACATTTTTTTGTCGCCTTTCCTTTCCTCTATTATTTTTCCCTCCCCCCAAAAATACTAAACAATTATACTAACAGCTTACTCTCACGCCTTCCGTCCAAACCTACCTAAAAACCATACATCAATACCAGACTAATTGTGCATAAAATTTAAATTCTATCTCACTGCCACATAAAAATGCAAAATGCTTCAGTGGTGTAATGTCTAGCGCTGAGCTCAATCCAATAAGGGCTGCCCCAAGACAGCTCAGACAGATGCAATTATCTCTCACACACTACAGCTGCTTTCTTTCACAACATTACTTTTATTATGCAAATGTATAAATCTAATTTTAATCCATAAGACCATTTAAAAGATGAAAACTTTGCTCCTGTCTTACTTTCGCTAAGTGTAATTAAAGATATTAAATTTTTTTTTTTTAGAGGATGATTTCAGGTGCCAGCGAAAGCTCTTCGTTGTTATCTGTCTCCAGGGCGAGGAAGCACAGTGGGCATCAGAGCTGCCCTGTCGGCCCCACACTCATCTTCATTTCTGAGTTGGTTCTGGTAAATCGGAAGTGACGGCAATGAACCAGTTTTCATAAGAGGGCAGCAGAAGTTCTGTCCTTGGTGGAGAGGAAAAGTCTCAGTAGAGTGTGAAGTGGCACCAAATACTCCACATCTGAAAGGTTGGTTTGTTAATAACACAAAGACTATGAAGTTGGTCTAGGGACCAACGACATAGATTGAACAGTGCTGGGGGGAATATGGTCTTTAGCACGGGAATTTTCAGCAAGCTTGTAAAGCAAAACTTTACAAAAACTGTCCTCATTAAGAAAAAAAGTGTTGACACAGTCTGGATGCCCAGAATAGCTAAGAGACTGTAGAGAAACTGTAACTTACGCTGATTTTCTTTCCTTATTTTCCTCTATTTTACGGTTCTATTTCCATGGTAATTGCAATTAAACCTGGAGGTTTTTTTCTCATTGTCTTCAATGACTCTATAGATATTTGTTAGACTATTACCTTCTCATTTATAAAATCTAGAATAACAATACCCACTTACATAACAATAGCTATTATCTATAGCATTCTTACCTGCACCAGTTTTAGCAATTTATACCATTTTATTTAAACCTCATAATAACCCTGTGATGTATTATTATTATCATTTTCTATGTGAGGTAACTGAGGCTGGGAGGGTAAGTCATACTTTCCATGGGGCAGGAGTAACCCTTGCCTTGAATTTGGGTGTCTGAATATCAAAGTGGAGGCTTCATTCTCCAGTGTGGTAGCTGCCAGCCACAGGTGGCTAGTTCAGTGGGAGGACTGAAGTGAGATGTAATGAAATGCAGAACACACATGAGATTTTGAAGACTTAGTGTGAAAAACAGAATATAAAGTATCTCATTAATAATTTTTATATTGATTATATGTTGACATTAATATTTTGTATATTTTAGCTTACACTGAATATATTATTAAAATTAGTTTCACATTTAATTAGGCTACTAGGCAGCTTAAAATAAGAGTCATATTTCTATTGCTCTCACTGGCTTTTGCCCCTAACCTCCACACTGTCCTGAGATAGCTTCTTCGCTAGCATTCCCAGGAAAATGAATGAATGTAACAAATTCTGAAAATTGCTGTATATGAAATTTGGTAGCTTCTGTCAATGAATTAATTTGTTTGACAGGACTTAATGTGTGTGTGGGTGTCATATGGAATGCAAGATGGACAGAATTCGGGGATAAAATCAAAGAAACCACCATTGCTGGTTATCATTGTGCAGATGGAATAATCATGAGACTGTGAATTTCCACTTTGCATTGGCATTTCTGGGACAGGGATTCCTTTCAATTTGTGGCTATAATTTCGAAGTTCACATAATTCTTGGTCAGGATAGGAACTAGTTGATCTAATGCATGGACATCTGAAGGACCCAAGCCATGGCATGAGAATTTTTGTTACAATTCGTCTGTGTTAACAAATTAAAAAGTAAAAGCAGATTATTTTGATTAAAACAGAGTCAACCCCGAATATCTTTTAAAAAAATCTTCAAGCTCTTAGCAAGCCTGGCACAGTAGGTGTTTGATCTACAGCAAAGGTTCTCCACTTTCCTCCATCCTGGTCACATCTCTCCCGTTTCTCACAAGAAGGGCTCTCAACCAGCCAGGGTCATCCTAGAAGGCAGGGATGCAGCGCTGCATAATCTGCATAGCTGTGCAAGTGATTCTAGTAAGATGCTTCCTCTTTATATTCAGTACCGCACATCTTCACTTGAGCTTCTGACTCGGGTGGACACGGCCATGCCTGCATCCCGGGTGAGGGGAGGGCGAGGACTTGAAGCAGTCAGGGCATTTGCTGCCTGACACGCCACTTCAGTTTGGTCCACAGGAAAGAATTTTTAAGCTTGTGATCTAGCTGACCTTGCTGAGTTCCCTAGATGAGGAAGGGTGTGAGGATGTGAGTCAGGGAGAAAGAAGAAATGGCCTAAGACATTGCTGCCAAGCTCATTCCCAGTATGTCACAGTGGCAAATTCACAGGTGGCACTCTGGTGTAGAAAAAAATGTAACTTCTTAATGTCTTCAATATCTGATTTACTCTTCCTTTACGACACTCCCTACCCTCCTACTGAAAGAGGGTGTTTCACACGTTCACTTTGGCTACCTCTGCTTCTTCTGCTGGAAGGGTACCCTTCACTTTGCAACAGCCCTTTGGGGCACGTGTTGGCTCAGAGATCTGTCTCCTCTCTCCTCCTGTGCAGGACGGCTGCCCGGTGTCCGGTATGCGTGCCTGTGGTGGGGAGGAAGTGGCCTTGGAGCGTGTGCAGATCTTGGGCTGCTCTCTGGGCCTCCGCTGGCTCTACAGTGATGGTCTCCTTGACCGCCATGGTCACACATGCTTGCTGGGTGTGGCGGTGAAAGTCTGTGAACAGAGAACGCTCTCTCTTCTCAGTGCCTGTCATCCCCTGAGATCTGGCTGCAGGTCTCACGTAGCTCCTGGACTCGCAGTCCTGCCTGCAGCCTCTGGCCATGCAGCTCAGTGCGCTCTGCAGAGAGCACCGTGACATCCCTTCCTTGGTGCCCCCCAGGACCTTCAGGGTGTTGGGACACACACTTCCCAGCCCCAGGTGCCCCAGGGGGATTCTGGGGAGTGACACTCTGGCCCTGCCTCACTGTGGCCCCGGCTTTGCTCTGACACAAGAGCCGGCAGAGGCCTTTCTCTCCTCCTCTCCATCTCTAACATGCCTCCCTGTCATGGGCTCTGGCAATTAAGGGGGTATCAGAAAATGAGTGTTAATGTGCACTTCTAACTTCTCTCTCTCCAAAGGTTCATCTAATATTTGATAATAAACACACTACTTCAATTTTTCATTTTGTTTGAACTACAGGGAGAAAGTGCTACTATGAAAAATACCTGCACTGTATCTGACAAGCACCTCACCTACATCACTTCCTCCTCTGGGGTGATTTTAGCACCAGGGCTTCTGGGAAAGTTGACTTATGAGGAAGAGAAATAAAGGGAAGGACAAGAACAAACTGGATGAACGGAAGAAACCAGCAAACTAGTTTTTCTGTTCCCTCCCAGATGAATTTTCAACATGACTTACCGTTTTGTTTAAAGCACTAAATTCTTAGAATGCTAGGCAAGACTTGTGCGAGTGAAGATAAAAAAAAAGCAACCCTAAATCAAACCTAAGCAATCTAGAAATCACCTGCCATGGTGACTCGTCTGTGTTCCTCCCCTCCTTTTGTGAGCATAGTGGAGCTGGCAATGCCTCTTTTCGGTTATACTTTATTTCTTTGGCTATTTATTCCATCTGCTAGAGCTATTTGCAATAGGTATCTTGAGCCCCACCCTACTTCTAAAAAAGTGTGATATAAAAAATGTGGAAATGTAATAAACACAAAGACCCGGGAGACACTCCAGAGCCTACGAATAAGGCTACGAAGGACATCGGCAGAGCATCATCATAAATGTTTGCGATGTCCCCTGAGAGAGTGGGACCACCACTGTTTCCCTGCTTAGCTCCTTGTTTGCCTCTCAGAGGGACATCCTAGTTTTCCTGCCGTTTTTCAACCATATTTTCCCATAAAATAGATGTATAGGCAGAAGAATTTAAAATGAATGCATGAGTAAGATCCAAAAAGGATTCCACTGCAAATTCTCCAGCAAATGCAAAAATCTGGGTATGCGTATATATCTCTGCGTCACTACTATTTAGAAGATCTTTTTAAACATCACTATTAACTGTAAGCAAACAGAGAGTAGCAAGGGAGCGATTGTTTTTTAAAAACTGCATTTTTTGGGAAAATAAATCCAAGTAAAGTATTTGCTGCCTTTCTGCAATTTCAAGAGAGCTCTTGTGTAAAATTACACTATTTCACTGCTTTTTAATCTGAAAACCATGTTCTTGCATTATCCATTACTTTAGCACATGCAGGTATTCCCCAGGTTTGTGCAAGAGTCATCCCTTATTTCCCCTAATGACTTAATGAACTACACCGGTTTTGCACATCAGCCAAAGCCTGGTGAAAGGAAAGGAGTAGAGAGAGAAAAACAGAACGTCTTCAGTTGAAGGCATCTTTCCTTTCACACGTATTTTAACATCCGATACCCGAATGGTTATGATGTTGGACTGGCCAATTTAATGGTTGTTTTGACTTCCTGCCAAAGGTTCATCTAACATTTGATAATAAGCACAATACTTCAATTTTTCATTTTGTTTGAATTACAGGGAGAAAGTCCTTCTATGAAAAATATTTTCAAAGATCTCATTATGGTTTTGAATCCTATAGAAATTATACTCTCTTCTTTTGACATCTTACAAATGTTAAATAAAACCATTAATATTTTGATGTTAGACAAATTTATCTTTTGCTCTCAGCAGCTAACAGTTACAACAAGAGACAGTGCTTCTTTGGTTACAGCAATTTAGTTTGGGGGCACTGGCAGAAACACATAAAACCCATTAGTGGAGCCAACAGCTATAGCCAATTCTCATAAAAAGGCTAAATACAACTTAGAAAAGGCATCTTAAAACTTCCCTGAAAACATAACATAGTTTAGATGATCTTTTGAGTAACAAAAGCAACAATTCTTGTTATATTTAAGCCAAGTTATTTGTTTTCAAAATACTGTAACAAATGTGTTAACATGAAAATAGTTTCTCATTGCCAGATGAATATGAACTGGGGAGATGTTCTCTCAGTCACCTGGGTTCCTGCCTCTGGCACTCTTTCATGCTTCAGAAGAAGGCAACAACAAGAAAAATTATAAGGGAAATTATAATAAATCTACAGCTCTTATGATTAATCATGCAGCGTTAGCACTGGGAGAAAAACTCATTTCTGTTTCCCATAGGAATTGCATGCCTTTGACTTTGAGATCTTAGCAAATGTTATTTTCATCCCATTGGAAACCCAAAAATTGCAGATGGACATACAAATTCTACCTGCTAATGTTATTTAATTAAAACACTTGGCCTGATAATTTATTAAAGACTATTTCCTAAAGGAAAGACATTGTTCCTGAAAACCTTTATGTGAATTACTTTTCATCTGAAAAGTGCTTGCGAGAAAATTGTGAAGGTATGGTGAATTGAATTCCCATATAGGAATTACTCTTTATAAACAGTGAATACCAAATATTTGGAAAATAAGAAAATGAAATAAATTTGAGGTAAGTATAAAAACACAAATTGATCTGCACGTGCACTATTTAGTTAGAATACGTTATTTTACGCCATGTCTCTTATCTGGAACTCCTACCCAGGGAAGAGCCCTTTTTCAAGTAGATGACTCCACATGTACTTCTTCCAAATATAACATATCCCTGAGGGGTCAGCTCAGAGGGGCAATGTGCCAGCCAGGTAGAACCTCCTCTTAACAGGGAGAGGTTAATTCCTTGTGCCAGGGCTTTGATGAGATAATGTGTGTAAAGTACCAGCTGGGGGCTCAGCACTCAGGTAAATTTAAAAAATGTCAGGACATTCCTGCTCAGGGGCCTATTCCTGGGCCAGGCCTTCTTGGGGCCATTAACCCTCCTCACACTTGTCACACAAATTTCCCTACAAATAGACTCGGGGATAGCAGTTGGAGCTCATATGTCTGGTCCCACCTTACAGACTGTATCCAAAGTCCAGGATGAGGAACTGGTTTGATTACAGTACAAAGGAAAATCAAAGGCATATTCATTGTAGAGATTTAAATTTGGACATCACTGAGTGTCACTGCCTCATTCCTGATGAGGAGACTGGACCCTAGAGTGTGAGTCACCTTTGCACCTGCACCCTGGACTTGCTGCCAGGACAGAACAGGTCCAGTTTTTTACTGCTTGCTGAGCGCAACGAGGGAACTGGACTATGCAGCAGTGCCTGTGCTGGTGGTACGCCCTGACTTCCTAGGGTGTTTGACTCTGTGCTAGGCTTACCAATGAAAGGATGGTTCCAGAAATGATCACAATGTGGACAGATGGAGGTATGACTCCTAGAGAATTTACAGAGGTCTCTGGCTGATGCTTCAGGACCCTTTAGTGGGTACAAAGCCTTCATTCAATAATTAAAGGTAAGTAAAGGGAGTGTGCTGAAATACTTTCATGTCAACTGGTCCTTGTTTCCTCTGGGGTCCTGGGGTGCATGTGGTCACCCAGCTCGAACAACAGTGCTTCATGAGCACATTGACAAAATCCTCCAAACCTGAGCTTTGGCTGATCCTCTGATTTTTCCAGCTCTGCCACCCCAGGTCCTGCCCCAGCCACACCTGACTGCCCCACAGAGGAACCAGAGCATCAAATAAAAGTGCGAGAAACAAAAGGACCCTTGCAGGCCTCCTGAAAAGTGCTGAGAGGATCTTACAGACAAAAGATATAAGATGCACTACCAGACATAATTTTTTGAGAAACAATTCAACAAAGTTTAGTTTTCCTACAGCAAAGGGCCACTAAAATATGTATCTTATTTTCTGAGATGACTCTACATAACATACCAGAAAGAGAACCACATGGAGCAGGTACACAAACCGTTTTGTCATGTGACACCTGGCCTGGCATGAGGCACCACTGCCACCGGAAGCTGGCACCGTGTTTTCCAGGCACGCTGAGATGTGATCACCAGCTGCCTGGACCTGCGCCCCCAGGCCCCAGCCTGGGCATGGACCCAGGCAGGCGAGGAGCCACACAGCTGCAGGTGGGGCTCATGTGTGCGGAAGGCGGGACATGCCCACTGTGTGTCAGGCATAGACTCCTGCTTACCCACAGCCTTCAAACTGGTGGGTTTCCATGAGTGGAATCTTTTCTAAAAAAATAGTTTTTACTGTTATAAATGAAACATCTGGAAATGACTGGCATGCCCTCAAGTAGCCCAGAGTCAGTCTGGCAAGAAAACACAAGAACAGCTTTATGATGTGCTTCATGAGTGCAATGCAGCAAAGCCATGGCAGATGATTAGAGGCACTCAAAAAGAGTAACTGCAAAATGAAATTGAAATAATCTAGAAAAGGACTTGCAATATGAAAACACCTTAATTAAAAAAAAATGCATCCATGTTAACAGGAGGATGATTCTAGGTTATCAGGAATTCGCTGGGTAGTTTCTATTCAATGGGGACATGAAAACGCTTTTTGAAATGTTTCACTATGTCTAGTTAGAGGCACGGCCTCCCCTTCTTGCATTTCTGTTCCGCTTCTCTATGCCAGGTGCGAGGCATGCTCGCTTGCAGACACACACACACACTCACACGGTAACTCCTCAGGGCTTTTCACCCATTGGAAATTTAAAAGAGCTAAAAAAGGAATAAAGTCCAATGTCTGTGAACAGCTACTGAAATCAAAACATATCCTGACATACATTTTTATCCAATTTATTCCACTTAGGACTGCAGAAAGTACCTGGAAAGAAAAACGAATACAAACGTGCAAGTAACTATCTCTTGCTGGAATTATATTTGCCCCCACCCCACCCCAGTAGTTTATTAAAATGGTCTGTTCAAATTGATAGTATCAGCAGTCAAAGAGCATTAAAATAAACGAAACCAAGTCTATACACCAATGTCAGGTAACGGCCGCCACTGCCAATTAAAAGCGACATTTGGGTGGAACCAGTGACTCAAGAGTTTTGCACACAGAGGGGTCTTACTTATTTCAGTTTTGTTTCAGTTGTAATGATAGTTACAGCATCACACATTTTGTTCATTAGCATAAATGAGGCCTAAGGTCACAAAAGCTGTGGAAAGAATCATCCTTAATTGTGTGGGTAGTTTTTCTACGATTTACTTAAGAAACCTAAATGACCCTCCAGCCAGACACAGCCACCTGTTGATGACCAGCAATCGGAAAGCACCTGTCTAGAGAACATGCCATGCTTCTCTCCTTCACAGCGCCAGCTACTGTGGTTGGCCCGTAAGTGCCATGGTCCTCAGCATATTTCTTTTGGAAGTAATAGAATAAAATACTTCTCTCTGAAATTCAGGATTTGTTGTCCCCAGATTCCCTCATTCATACAAAGTGAGTGTCAGCAGACCTCTCCTCACCTTCCCAGAGGCCACCAAGTCCTTCCTATAATTCAGGGCTCTAAGGAGGAAGTCTGTAGATTCCTGGACCTGGAGGGCCCAGCTCCATGCCTGTCACCTGCCAAGGTCTGGGAGGGAGGCCACGACTTTGCTTCGTACTGAGGGCTGATGGAGAAGTAAGATACAAGGCAGGAGGGAAAAGTAAGATCTGCACCCAAGTCCCCTTTCTGGCATTCATGCAGGTCCTGTCGGGGAGCCCCTGGTGGGTGACGTAGGGCATCACACAGGAGGGGCACTCACCTGGAGGATTTAACTGTTGGGGGGACAGCAAAAGCCTCCCTTTGTTATCACAGGTCATATGATGTGTGTGTCTCTCCTTCCAAGGCCCAGCCACTGGGAAAAAGATGGATCCGGACACATTGGGAACTGAGTGTGAACCTGGTGCTAATTTTATTGGTGGTGTATCTTTTGACAGTGTAACTTTCCCAAGTCTGTTTCCTTATCTATGAACTGGGAGACAGAAAGGATCCGGTGAAGGTGCTTGTAAAGCCTCAGCAGAGAACTCCATGTGATGCTCAGTGGGTGCTCAGCAAACATGAGGGACCCCTGTTCAGCCTTCCAACATCATTGCGTGTCGTTCTGGCTTCCCTGTCTTCGAGGCCTCTGCAGGTCACACCCCATTGGTGATTTTTCCTGAACGATAAGCCCAATGAGGATTTTGTAAGAGTGAAGGGTGAAATACATCTTACGTGTCTTTTTATTACTTTATCCATTTATTTCTTGATTCTTGCCTGTGTACTGTGGACTTTTCCTATCTTCCTCTGCTTTATCTATGGAGTTGACAGAAGTGACTTGGGCCAGACCACAGGGTGAATCCACAGGGAAGACATGCACGGTGGCCTCCTCTCCACACTGAGTTGGCTAGTAATGGCAAAGCCATGCTGTTATTTTTGCCAATGCGCACTGAGCATCCGCCACAATCCAGCACTGGGCTATATGTTTATGTACATTATCACTTAATTCTTAAAACAGCCTTCACTGTCAAACCCTAGAGTTGGTTAATTTAGATAGTATCTTTGAGGTAGGATTAGTATCCTTTGTTATTTGGAATTAGCTATCCAAAATGCAGGAACTAAGTATTTTTGGATAATGTGTTTCTGTTACTCTCTGAATTTGTGAAACTAATTGAGGAAATAAATGAATCCAGATAGTAAAGGATACTTACATTATTAACCTTATCTTTAGACAGAAATCGAACAAAGGTACGGTGAAATTAAATGGCCCTGAGTCACACAGCCAGTAATTGAATTGAAATTCAAACAAAGGACAATGGGGACCTTTGTACAATTAGTACCCAGGCTCTTAGCCATAACAAATGTTATCTACATACTAATTTAGACCAGGAACTGGCAATTTTTTTCTGTAAAGCTTGTAAGTATTTTAGGCTTCGTGTGGCATAGGGTCTCTGTTGCAAGAACTCAGCTCTGCTGCCTTATCGTGAAAGCAGCCACAGCAGTTCATAGACAAAGGTACATGGCTGTTTTCAGGTAAACTTCACATAAAAACATGAGTGGACTGCATTTGGCTGAAGGGCCATAGTTTGCTGACCCCTGATTTAGACTTTTGCTCACCCATACCCTCCTAATAAAAATCAAACATGAAATAATAACACTGACGTTGACCTAACTGGTCCAGGAACTGGCCCTAAGACCACCTTAAGCAGGGTGTTCTCAGTGATCTGATCTCCCAGGGACTGGGAGCACAAGGAGGTGGAGCCACTTGCCCAGGGTGCATGGCTAGTAAGGAACAGAACCAGGATCTGGACCGGGAAACTGGGCCCCTGATGGAGCTGTGCCCTTACTCGTCATGCCATGCTGCTTCCCAAGGATGGCCATGTGGATGCCAAAGCTCCCAGAGCGGCTGGACTTTGAAGTCACCTGGGGAACATCAAACAAACTGGTCTCCACAATTCACATGCTGACGTCGTCTTCCCAAATCCCTCAGAATACGTATATTCGAGGATGGGGTCTTTAAAGGCATGATTAAGGTAAAATGAGGTCTTATGGGTGGGTCCCATCCAATATGACTGGTGTTCTTATGGGAAGAGGAGATCAGGACACAGAAAAGCATAGAGGGGACACCACGTGAAGACATGGGAGAAGACAGCCATCCATGAGCTACAGAGAGAGGCCTCAGGAGCCAGTCATGCTGCACCTTCGTCTCAGACTTCCAGCTTCCAGTCTGGGAGGAAATAACCGTCTGTTGTTCAAGCTGACACATTTGCTATTGCAGCCGTAGAAAACTAATACAGACACCAAGGCCCCTGCAGATCTCTCAGTTTGGATTCTCGGAGGTAGCACTGTGGCATCCTTATTTCTTTAACGCTCCCCTGGGAGTTCTAATAAACTGCAGAGGTAGTTGATATGGCCAATCTGCTCGTGTGGCTTGGTGAGATTGTCTGAGCCCAGGGACATCCCTTGCAGGCACTGGCTTCCTCAGTGACAGGGTGCTGTCAGCCACCGCCCAGGTCTGGGCTCCCCAGGGCACTCTAGGCTTGCCCTCTGAGGTCTCTCTGGGGAGGCTTCACCAGACCATTTATTTTTTGAGGCTCCTGCTAGACTCCTTCTTTCACCCTAGTTTTCTTATCAGTAAGACCAATAATAATTTCCATTATGAAAATGGATGAACATGAAACAAAAGTTAAAAAATAAAACCAGGACCTGTGAATGTTTCCAGCCATGGCACTCTGCCTTTACTTAGTAACAATAGTACAAATAATTAGTAATTACCAAAACTTTATCCTTTAATCCACATGCTTAATATTATGGCATTTGGGCAAAATGGCACCTTGATTCATTTGTTCTCAGTTCACCCTAATATGAACTTAGAAAAAAAGTCACTTCCATTCTTTAATCACCTTGAAATTATGAAAGTCAAAATAAATCAAGTTGTCTGGAAAAGTGTGTCTGTTTCTAAATACTTAATAAGCCATTTAAAGCTTTGCAGATTATTAAATGTCTCCTCTATAAAACCTATGGGTCTTCAATTAACTTTCTATTCCAGGCTCTACTGTCCAAACAATATTGCATTTATTTGCTATAAAAAATTAAAACTAGAATATTTATTCCAGAAAATATAACAGTATGAGAAACATTTTGGAGCAAAATCACACATGTGCTCACACACACACACACACACACACACACACACACACACACATACGCACGCACGCACGCATATATACCCACATACCCAGAGGAGTTAATTTGGTTGGTATTTGTTTTCTGATTGCCAAACAAGTTTCTTTGCTGAACAGATTGCAAACCCATTCTCATGGTTCTGGTTTATCATAGTGTATTTTTAATCTTCATTCCACCTGAGTATGTTGTAGCAAGAAAACCACAATATTCCAAAGAGTTACTTCAGTTCATGCTATATTCCCTTTAGGGACAGTGAATCCTTGAGATATCTGTTAAAAGTCAGGTGCATTAAGCTAACAACATAATAGGGTTGAGATCCGTGGAATTTATCAAACAAATTAACATTATTGACTTTTAAACAGACACTGTAGAGAGTTGCAAAGACTATCACAAGGATTTTGTAAAAGCCACGCGCTACTGTGACACAGAAAAACTGCCCAGAGGAAGCCTTCCTGGCGGGATGAAAGGGCAGGGCGTAGTTCAACCATCTGAGATACCGCAAGGCTGAGGAGCGCTTCTCTCCTCCCTTGCCACAGGAATCTTCAGAGAAAGAAAAGTGCTTTCTCGCCACTTTGAGGTGGTGTTTTTTCCTAAAACTTCCATCAGTTCAAAGCACTCAGTGTCATGCCCTTGTGAGCCAGCCCAGTGGACAGAATCACTTCACGCAGGTTTTCTAACATGAGATGAAGAGCAGGTAGAGGGGTAGCTGCTCTGGGGGCATGAGGATGGCAGGCCCGCTGTCCAAAATCTCTCTTTAGGTCTAAAAGAGTAACTTGGGCCACAGCTGGGTGCTGAAGGTGTGCACACCACATACACTGTTGCGGGGCAGAGGGTAATTGCCTGGAGAACTTCAGAAAATCACATGGATCGCCCCACCCCAGGCCCCACTGTTGACGAGAACGGGGCTGGTCCCGCAGGGGAGTCAGAATGGAGGAAGGGACACCAGGGGGAGCAATTCAGTGGAGGCGGGTGAAGACAGCCCCGTCCCAGCACTGACCTCTAGGTCTGGCTGCACTGGACAGAGGGAGAAGCCAGAGACCCCTGTTAGCTCCCGAGGAGGTGGGCTCAACCTACAGACCATCTCTTTGAAGGCCAGAGCCGTGGCAGTGGGAGAGGGTCCTCAGGCAAGTGGGAGCAGGCAGCAGGAGACATGAGATGAGCCCCTATGTCACAGGGCACCATGCTCAGCACCTTACCTGGAACAGCTCATTTAATTCCCATGACAACCTGTGAGGGGATGCTTCAACCTCCCCATCTTACAGAGAAGTGGGGCCGCAAAGGCAGCAACGTGCTGTAGGAGGCACGGCTACCGCACTGGGAGGATACTGCGACTGGTGTGTCTTGTTTCCACAGCCTCACCAGTAGAATATTCCTAATTTCTAGCCTGGTCAACTCATCTCACAGAGGCAGGAGGATTCAAGCTGAAACAGGGCCATTTAGGAATGGGATGGAGGAGGCTGAGCTCACGGGCTGCCTTTGGGGTCTGCTCATTCCATGGAGAAGAGCTTTGTGATTTACCTGAAGGTGGTTGACCTTTGTGATTTACCCATCTTGGGCCTACAGTTCAGATTTTTTCCATCATATGTTTTCTTCCACATTAGGAGACCTTGCTCAGGCAATCTTCTCTGAAGATTCATTTATCAAGAGAGGAGAGAAACGCTCCTCAGCCTTGAGGTATCTCAGATGGTTGAACTATGTCTGCTCTTCTTCCCACTAGGAATGCTTCCTCTGTGCAAAGCCAAACTGATTCACAAATGTTAGTAAATTCTCTTTTAAAATTCTTCCTCATGGTTAAGAGAAATGTTAAGTCAAAGATCTGTTGGGGGCTGGCATCCTCTGAAGAACTTCATCTGCTTCATCCTCAGAGCCCTGCTCGATGTTTGTGTATCATTCCCAGCGGAACAGTGGGGGAGCCGAGCAGAGGGCACTTCAGTGCTGTGAATGGAAAGTCCAGTGCCCCTTCCTCCAGGACAAGCTAACAAGGCAGAACCGGCCAGGAGCTGAAAGAGACCTTGGAGATCATCTTATCTGTCCTTCTTCTTGTCAACAGGGGATCCCAAGGCCGACGGGACTCGGTAACTTACAAACCCAAATTCCTAACAGTGGAGTGGAAAAGAGAGCGCAGGTGTATGGTTCCTAATCCAGAGCTCTTTTCCTTATGCTGGGGTAAGTAAGATGCAAACAAACCATCAACCAGAAAATTTAAATGCCGAAGAGAAATCATTTTGGAATATACTAGAATTGCATCTTTCTATAACTGACTATAATCAAAGAGCAGGTAGACTCCTGCTTAAATGAATATGGCTAGAACATCTGGTTTTCTAAAATGAGGCTATTTACATGTGCTGGCAGATGGTCCACAGTGAAAATGCTTTGCTAGTCTGATCACAGTGAATTCTAATAAACCCAAATCCTCGCTGTCAGGTGTCTTTCCCGGCCCCTGCTCATTCAGGAGGCAATCTCTGTTATGAACACAGTGGTGTGTAGGCATTTGCCAATAATTTGCCATAGAACTGTGAGTATAATCTAATTGATTTTAATGAATAAAGGTTTTGTGCAAAGTTATTCATCTTGTTTTGTGGCAGTTTTTCATGGGTGAGGGCCTGATGGAAGTGAGTGGGTGCTGCCCAGATGAAGCAGGGGGAGCAGCAGCCCCACAGTGCCAGAGGGGAAGCGGCAGGGCCAGTGGAGGCTGAATTGTGGGGTGATCCATGATAAAGGCTAAGTCACAACCTTCAGGGACATGCTGCATGGGATGGACCCGAAAGAGCTCTATTTAAAAATAAAATAAAGGTGTTGATGCTTTTTTGATGTTTCATCGAATGTGTGCAGGGAAACCCTCTATGTACAGGCTGGTGCACGCAGAAGGGGCTGACGTGCACAGATGCTCCTCATCCTCTGATGCCCTGGGGACCGGAAACCCCCACCATCCTCCATTTGCCCCCCTCCCTGTACTCCCTGGGAGCTGTGAGTCTGCCCTCACTACCTTCCCAGGTGCTGGGGCCAGTGCAAGTTGCTGCTGCAGG
Organism: Manis javanica; assembly: GCF_040802235.1. Taxonomy (NCBI): domain Eukaryota; kingdom Metazoa; phylum Chordata; class Mammalia; order Pholidota; family Manidae; genus Manis; species Manis javanica. The sequence continues at coordinate 74,824,569 of NC_133168.1, forward strand.
GCACAGGGTCTGGTGGGAGAAACCCTGGGGCATGCAAAGTGCCCCGCAGAGCTGAAGGCCCAGCCATCCTCAGGGCCTTGACGTCACTCATCCATGCTGACATGGGGCAGCCCACCGCACGGACCCTGCTTCTGCCCACAGTCTAGGGGCAACAGGCATCTTTACCCTACAGCCCTGACTTGTAGACCAGGAGGCTGGGGACCAGGGGATAGTGGAGGAGAGGGATGGCCACAGGGCAGGGGACGCCCTTCACAGCACCTCCTGCAAGGTGGCTGTCCGCTCTGGGGAGACACACTGGGCCAGGCTCCGTAAATGGAATCCCTGTGGCCTTTGAGAAGGGGCTGTGGCTGCTGGTGAACACTGCTTCTGGGGGGCGCTGACACAGCCGAAAAGAATAGAGCACGTCCCAAATGGACAGACGGAAATACCCCTTTGCCACAGTGTTCCCTGACTTAAATGCTGCCGTCCAGAAGTCACCTTGTCCTCAGCTGGATGCGCATGTGAGTGACGGCACTGCTACCAGACGAACAGCCCAGTCAAGACTAAGAAGGAAGTTCCTCAGAAACACGCTATCAAAGCTCTAAATACACATGGGGGCTCAAAGCTTCAATTAAGCCCATGGAGGCACATAGTGACAGAGACGATGAGACCAATGTCAGGGACAATACAGACATTTGGGATGAACTGCTGGAGCATTTTGTCTGTTTATGCTAATTTTACATGAAGTTTTGCTGAGCCATAGTGTCTGTTACCAAAGGTGCCATATCCTCACGTAAAAGCCTCCTCAGCATCTGTCTCCCATGGCACAAAGTGTCCCTGACAGCTGATGGAGCACCGCCTCACAAATGGCCAGGAATGAGGCTTCAGGCATACCTCTGCTGGTAGCAGACAAAATACTTTTATAAGTCAACCACTAAATCAGGTTGGAATTGGAAGAGAGCCTACTAATAACTTTCAATATTTTACGAAGTTATTAGCTCATGAACCATATTATTCAGAGATCCCCTTGACCTTGCCCTGCCTGGCCTGGTGCTGCCATGTAAAGACCTCAGTGGACAGGAGAGCGCACGACCGCGAAGGGAGGGACAAGCCTGCACCCGCGAGTCCACTTCATTACCATAAGTAAATGTCAGGTGGCGGCAATGCATTTTCTCTGACAAAAACTGTCAAGGACAAAGTCATGTAAGAACAATGATTTTTTATTCCTGTGGCCAAAAAAGGAACAAGAGAAAAAGTAATAAAAATACCCAGATGATATGTCTACCAGCCCCCAACTTCTAACCCAGAAGAAACAGAATGAAAGTCCAGGAAGGGATAAGTGGGTAGATGCTTGTTCTCAGCCGCATCACAGATTGCCTTTCCTGTGTTTTTAGAGGACAATGATGCCCTTGTTCCCCATCCATGACCGGCACTGTCATCAATTCTAAAGAAAGGCTGGAAAGTACTAGAGCTTATCTAGAGATGAAAACTAAAAAACTAAAAACAAGCCCCATTTCTCCTTTCCCAACTAAAACAAAACAAAACAAAAAAAACAAAACAAAACAAAACAAAACAAAACTTCAGGAAGTGTGAAAAGGCAAGTCCTGAGAATCAGCCCCAAACCTGTTTCCCATACAGGTCTTTAGCTTCGCAAACTGTGTAGTGTATGTACCTCTGTTGTCCCAGAGGCAGGGGTAGGGGTGGTCCCCGAGGGGAGGTGGCCCAGTGTAGGCTGACGAACCCCAGGGGTGACTGCCAGGGGGCTCCTGTTCCAAGGTCTTTCATCAAAGAGAAAAGGGGTAGAGTTTAATCTTCTTTCATGTCTTCTTATATTTTTCTATCTTTTTAGTGGGCCAAGGTATTTGCTGGCAGTCCGAGGGCAAACCTTGCCAACCACAGATGGGCCAGAGCCAGTAAGCCTACCTTTGAACCTTGCAGTCTTGGTTTACATCACCTCTGACTTTGTGAGTACCACGTCCATCGAGGCAGGCACTCTTTATCTCCACTTTAAAAATGAGACAGGGGCTCAGAGTGGGTGGCGTGTCAAAAACCACATGCCGGGACGCCCTAGAATTGGGCTCTGAAATCCATAGTCTCCAAATTTAGAGCTCTCTAGTCTATGCTGCAGTTAAATGACCTTTAAATACAGGACTGGTTGTATTTACATCTTGAGAAGTAATTCTTGAAGGGAAAAAGTAAAAAAAGCAAAACCTAGTTTCCTAGTCTGGGACTGATCATGACAACTAGGGTGTGTGTGTGTGTGTGTGTGTGTGTGAGACAACTTGGGTGTGTATGTTTGTGTGTTTGACAACTAGGGTGTGTGTGCATGTGTGTGTGAGACAACCAGGGTGTGCGTGTGTGTGTGTGTGACAACTAGGGTGTGCATGTGTGTGTGCGTGTGTGTGTGAGTGCGTGCGTGTGTGCGCGTGCGTTTGGCGCATCCGCTCTCTTGTCTTCACGCCTCCCTGAGGAGGGTCACTGGGACATACTTCTGGCCTCTCTCCCCTTTGCCCTCAGCCTTTGTCCCTAGAGGAGGAGGAGAAGTTTCGGCTGGGACACTTGGGAGCAGGTACTGCACTGTAGGCTCAGGCCTGGTCCTTCTTCTCTCTTGGGCTTATTGGCCTGCACTGTACACTATCGGGTCTGCACCTGCATGGAATATGTGACAGGCCCAGGGCCCATATGCAGACTGCATGCAGATGGCAGCCTGGGGTAGCAGCCCTGCATGGGGCTGAGAGGGGCTCGGTAGCAGCCGACCCCTTGCTGGGCATCAATATCACATTCTCCACCACTGTGCCTTCTGTAATAAGTGGTTGGCTCACTCGGGGCAGAACTCAGGCAGGAAGAAGGCTGCAGGCTGGCATCCTGATGGGTCATGATGCCTACCACCCAGCAAATCATGCTCAGCAGGTGGCTGCAGATAGCAATCTGCAAGGCTGAATGGGGCTAAGCCCTTCCTCAGACACCCTGGCATCAAGGCGCTATTTCACTTGAAGCTGTTGGAAAGCCCCAGTGGCCTTTATTCCTTAGAAAAGGAATTCCTTCCCCTGAGGGCTGGAGAGCACCAGCCTCTGGTGCTCAGGCCAGCCATTACTTTAGGTATTTTATTCTCTGTGCGCACTTCCGCACTTCTTGTTATTTTTTACCACTTAATCCTATTCCCATTAGAATTATGCAAAAGCCTTACTCTCCTCATTCATATGAAAATACTCTCCCACCACTATTTTGCCGACTGTACTTTCAGTTCTAAAATCAGTGAGACAGACTTGTTTCACATAATGAAAGAAGTCATTATACATTGTGAAAACTTGCTTTTCATTAGCTTCCAAGACACACACAGAATAAATTGAAAATCCCAAAACCTTAGGGAGCACTTTGGTTTTACGCGGTGTTGAAGGCGTGCGTGGGGCAGCGGTGGGACAGACAGGCACTGGAGCAGCCAGCAGCTGCTTAGCTCTGCAGAGGCTGGAGAGACCGCTGTGCTCACAGGGCCGATTAGCCTATACCGGTGTGAAACGAGAGTCACAGAGGGATGGAAAATAAAAATATTGGCCCACATAGCAGGCCACCTCTTCAGCTTGAGAATAGGGGCTGTCACTCCTGCTTTTGCCTGGACACATGGGGACTCTCACGGCAGTAGACAAGCTCTGGTTTCTTGACCAGCCTTCAGAAGACAGAATCAGCCACTGCCTTTACCAGTAGGGTTTCTTTTGGGAGAGGAAGGGCACCAAGCGAAGGGAAATCACTCAGGCTGGTGACTCAGAGGGCGACACCATGTCTACCCTGAGAAATAGCTTATGGAATTGCCTAGGAATGGGAAATCTTTTCTTACCATTCATCTCTGCTTATTTTATATAGTTTCCTCAGATGAGGGTGGCCAACTGGGAAAGAAAAAACAATTATTTTCCTGAAGGATGAAAAGAAAGTTTAAAAGGTGCCATGCTGAACCAATTAAACTTTACAGGAGGGGATAACCAATGATCTTATGATCTTTCAAAACTCTTTGCTGAGTCTTCAGCCTGGAAAGCAGGCCCTCTGCAGGATTATGCCCCTTCTAGAGAACCATTCAAACTCTTTATCCGATATTTTGCATTATATTTAGAATATGTTCACAGCCCCAGGCCAGAAGTGTAACAAAGGGAAAATGCCATGTGGTGCTTTAAAATTCCTGTACCATATGCCATCCTGTTGGGCCCGGGTACTACCATTGCTTCTCAGATTCCATCGCGGCCAATGAGCCATGCTCATTACCAAACATTTCCCAACAATGCTGACATTTCTGCTGGTATAAAGAATTTAATAATTTTGTTTTTTCTTGACTGTGTGGAACTAATCTCTAAGCAAAAAGTTTAGTTTACAGACTCCTGGCTGGCATTAAAATAATGATCTTTCCCCTCACTACTCCGGATAAGATTATCTCATGTGATGGGATAGAAATTGAAGGGTCTGTCTCACTTACAATAAGAAAATCTTTGCAAACTTATTTAAAAATCTCCCTTGAAGTTATTTAACTGTCTGTTCCTTTTGTTTTAGTATTCCCATCCATCAGGGAATTAGTTTTGTCCACAAATGTAATCAATATGGAATATAAAGTCATCAAATTAAAAAAATAGATTTAGAGTTCAGATGATAAAGTGTACCTTAAACTTGAAGTAATACAAATGCAAATTAGACATGATATTTGGATGTCTTGCTTATTGCCTTTCTTTGGTAAGTGACAGGAAAATGATTGCAGTGCCTGTTTATTTCAATAAAAAATTTGATCTCTTTCTAGAGTTACTGTGATGTTTCTGGAATATATAGAAGATTTCTGATGTGGACCAGAACACAATATCACTTTCATTCAGGTAATAAAAAAGAAAGATCAAAGGAGCCTTTGTTAAGTTTCTAGTCATTCACTTCTTAGAAAAGACTAAAACTTCAGGGTTCAGGTGAAGAAGCTGAGTTCTAAGAACGCAGAGGAAGGATTTGGGGGAAAAAGCCCAAATAAGAGGTTCCGGTGAGAACAGAGGGCAGGAGGAACTCTCTACTGTTGTCAACAGTTGGTAGGTTCACCAGGAAATTGGTTCACCTTTAATTATTTTAAAAAACATATAAGTAGACATTGATAAAGCAATCTTTTAATGGAGAGTCAAAGAGCTTTAAAATTTTTCAGACTCTAGATCCATATACTGGAATGTTGAGTCATCATTTTTTTAATCATCAGTTTTTCTACAGTTTTCAGTTTCAATTTCTTTAAAAGAAAACAAGGACATAGCCATAAGGCTATCTTAGGGCAGACTTGCATTAAATTTTTAGGGTTCTGTCCTTCAATTTTTATAGTCATTTGGTTTAAAAATAATTCAACCACAGTTTCCTAACGAACCCACTTTATTAAATCTTTCTAGATCCCTCAACTTAGTTTTTCTTAGCAACATCTCTTCTGCAATGATGGTTCATTGGTTTACTTGATTTTTAATTAATTTAAGACATTCAATATTAAGTACAACTAGCGAAAACAGGTCTGGAACAAACATAGATATTGTTGAAACTCTTGATTAAGTTGGAGTGAGCAGAAGTGTGAAAGATTGCTTGTCTCAGTGTGCGCTAGGCCCAGCTGGGGTGTACTTCCAAGGGGCAGGAGGGTGCTGATTAACTTTGTGTGTCTCTTCCGTGCACACTACTAGGAAATCATTGTGCTATTATAGTTAGGTAACTCAAATTCAATCGTGATTACTTTTGGAAAAATCAAATACTTGAAGTGGACATCTTTACCCAAAATGTTAAATGCCATTGAATATAGGTCAGTGAATACATATTTAAAAGTATGTTTTGCAACCTGCTTTATGAGAGTGTTCTAAAGGTGTCATACAAGTTATCTCTTGATAGCTGAGATGACTCAGTTCTCAGATTTATATGATGACTTCAGATAGAAAGGGACACCAGTCTCATCTAACAAATTATCTGTATCTCAAGTTTATATATTCTAGATTATATCTCTACCAACCCACCTTTCACTTTGCTATAAAAAGCAAAAAAAGAGAAAATGAAAAAATAAAGTTTATTTTTGGTACTAACTGGTATCTATAAAGTTGTTTGTAATGCATTATATGCTTTTCCCATTATCATTTGTTTAATTAGCTATTTGAATGTCTACTATATGCCAGTTTGGTAGACGTGTGAAATTTTTAAGGCTGCCTAAGAGCTCTTAGAGGACCACTTCATCACACACAGCATTCCATAATATTAGTAGAATAGGTTAGATTTCATTACCATGTCACTTTACTGATGAAAAAATATTTCAAAGAAGTGAAGTAAATTGCACAGTTTTAGATGATTAACACTTGGCAGAGCAGTGCCTAAAACCCAATGTGGATAAAGTGAAGATTCCTGTGGCCAGGATTCTCACCTGGCCCTAGTTGGCTAGCTCACTGCACGTGTGGGCAATACATTGTTACTGACTCTGTGTAAAGAGCTCCACCCAGTCCTCTGGGCGACATTGTAGCACGGCTGCACTGTGGCAGGAGAGCAGGGGCTGGAGCGGTGGCAGCACCGAGGACAGAGACCGGGATGGCTGCAGGGGCAGAGAGGCCCAGAGGCAGAGACTGGCTTGCTGCATGCAGACTGGCTCTGAGTAGATGGGATTCTAGTAACTGACCTGCCACCATGGGAATAAAGTTGGGTATAACCCTTTCACCCCAGGAGCATTCCACTGTCATTCCTCAGTCTCAGTGAATCCATAGTGAAGTTGCCCAGGGCTGAAACCCATTGGCAAGACACCCAGGCATTCTGATTCCATATTGTCTACTTGCAACAGTAATTGTGCAGAATGAATCCTAGGAAATAATCTCAGGACTAATTTCCTCAATTAGTAGCCAAAAAAGAGTTAAGGAAGCATACTATGCAACATTTCTGGATGTAGATGCTTAATTTAACCTTCAAATACCATTCAACTGGTTAAGCATGGTCTCAAACTTACTTGACAAAGGTTCAGACAAGCTGCATGAAGTCAGTTTGAATTACTGGTCTCATTTATTCATTGGGATAAATGTTACCATTACTGAGTTTCTGAATTCCTGAAAATCATGGTGGTCATTGCAAATTTCAAAACATTCAACCTACAACTTTATAAAAGGGAAATTCTCATTAAGCTCTTGTGTAATGTATGATCTTTTTTTTAATTTTGTTATCTTTAATCTACAATTATATGAAGAACATTATGTTTACTAGGCTCCCCCCTTCACCAAGTCACCCCGACACATCCCATTACAGTCACTGTCCATCAGCCTAGTAAGATGCTGTAGAATCACTACTTGTCTTCTCTGTGTTGTATGGCCCTCCCCATGCCACCCCCCACATTATACATGCTAATCGTAATGCCCCCTTTCTTTTTCCCTGCCCTTATCCCTCCCTTCCCACCCATCCTCCCCAGTCCCTTTCCCTTTGGTAACTGTTAGTCTATTCTTGGGTTCTGTGAGTCTGCTGCTGTTTTGTTCCTTCAGTTTTCCTTTGCTCTTATACTCCACAGATGAGTGAAATCACTTGGTACTTGTCTTTCTCTGTCTGGCTTATTTCACTGAGCATAATACCCTCTAGCTCCATCCATGTTGTTGTAAATGGTAGGATTTGTTTTCTTCTTATGGCTGAATAATATTCCATTGTGTATATGTACCACATCTTCTTTATCCATTCATCTACTGATGGACACTTAGGTTGCTTCCATTTCTTGGCTATTGTAAATAGTGCTGCGATAAACACAGGGGTGCATCTGTCTTTTTCAAACTGGGCTGCTGCATTCATTCTTAGGGTAAATTCCTAGAAGTGGAATTCCTGGGTCAAATGGTATTTTTATTTTGAGCTTTTTGAGGAACCTCCATACTGCTTTCCACAATGGTTGAACTAATCTGCATTCCCACCAGCAGTGTAGGAGGGTTCCTCTTTCTCCACAACCTCACCAACATTTGTTGTTGTTTGTCTTTTGGATGATGGTGATCCTTACTGGTGTGAGGTGATATCTCATTGTGGTTTTAATTTGTATTTCTATGATGAATAGCGATGTGGAGCATCTTTTCATGTGTCTGTTAGCCATCTGAATTTCTTCTTTGGAAAACTGTTCAGCTCCTCTGCCCATTTTTTAATTGGATTATTTGCTTTTTTGTTTGTTGAGGTGCATGAGCTCTTTATATATTTTGGATGTCAAACCTTTATTGGATTTGTCATTTATGAATACATTCTCCCACACTGCAGGATGCCTTTTTGTTCTACTGATGGTGTCCTTTGCTGTACGGAAGCTTTTCAGCTTGATATAGTCCCACTTGTTCATTTTTGCTTTTGTTTCCCTTGCTTGGGGAGATATGTTCATGAAGAAGTCGCTCATGTTTATGCCCAAGAGATTTTTGCCTATGTTTTTTTCTAAGAGTTTTATGGTTTCATCACTTACATTCAGGTCTTTGATCCATTTTGAGTTAACTTTTGTGTATGGGGTTAGACAGTGATTCAGTTTCAGTAATGCATGATCTTATAAAAGGGTTCGATTAATTTTACTTTCTTCTCATTCAACTATTTTAAGTTTTCACTCAACTTATTTCCTGCTGGTTGTTAATCTCTAGCTGTGTGTGCCTATGGAATTGTTGCTTAGTTAAAACTTCCCTTAATCCATTAATTAAATCACAGTGGAGTGCCTATCACCTTGAATTATATGAGCGTGGTGTTTCAGGTCAGAAGGACAACACTGCACCCCCTTCAGAATCCTTATGCAGAGGAAATCATGTCAATGTGTCCCTGAGAAACAGCCTTGAGAAGGACAGTGAGTTACAAAGGGCATGTATCCGCCCTGGTGTGGGAGTGGTGGGGGGAGGGGGAATGGAAGTCCAGTGGCTGCTGTGTGGCCTGGTGGTGCTTTATGGAGGCTGGTAGGCCGCTGATGCTTATGAATATACCTTACTAGGTGAGCACAGTCAGAGCTTGGGAGCTGGATGCCATGACCTCAAACATGACTGGGATTTTTCAGGCTGGGAACTTCAGACTCCTGAAGTCTTCAGGTTCCATTCCTGCACTGAAATCCTGAGCACTTTGCTGCAGTCCATACTAAATGTATTATGCCCTCTAGCAGAGTAAGTACACTTACCAATTTCAAATTTCTTTCTGATAAAACAGTTGATCATATTTGCTCTGACGTATGATAAGACCAGTGGCAGTTGAGCATAAATATGACACATTGAGCCCTGATGTGTTTCTCCGTGACTGTATGAGGGAAACTATATGATTTATTTGATATAGTGTAGTAGAAATTGGGGCAAAAGTCATGGTGTAGACCAGCATCCCAGACCTACTCCCAACTAGCTGTGTAACCCAGGATGATTCACTTACCTGCCCTAGGACACACATCCCTCTCTGGAAGGATTCCCAATCAGTCTTTTAAATATTGTTTCCAACTGTATATTCTAAACATTATGTAGAACATACCCAAAAAGAGAAGGGGTGTGCTAGGGCATGATCACAGGGCAGAGCAGGCTTGGGGCTTGGTTCCTACGCATCCAGATGAGCAGTTACTCAGGGTGGAGGTCTGTGATCAGCCATTTGTTGTAGCATGTGTGAAACCAAGGAATATTTAAACACACACCAAAGTGAGCAGCGATGACAGGAAGAGTCAGCCTGACAATCCAGTCAATGAGATCCTTACGCCAGCACAAACCACCTGCGCTTAGAACTGCCACTGGGATGGGCCAGATGTAGAGAATATATTTCTTGTCAACATTTTCAGCTGATACAAATAGAGTTTTCCTATTTGGGGTGTGCTGATATAAGCATTCTCAAAATACCACTTAGAGGAACATATTAGCTGTCTAAATGAGGAAGTGTGCTAATGTTCTAAATCTTTCCATCTTGGAATATAATTCTGTTTTATTTATTTTCTTTGGTGTTAAGCACATCGTGTCACAGAAATGCTTTCAGCATTAGCAACAAAAAAAATGTTTTAATTTTAATCTTTTCGGATCATTTCTTTTCTAAACAAGTAAGAGCATGCAAAGAGCATAATTAAATTGAGCAATAAAGATCTTGATATTCTCATGCTTCTAAGAAATGTAATACGTCATGTGATTTGAGGGAATAAAGTCAGTTCAATAAGTGTCCCCTTTCCTCTTTTTGTTCATTTAGGATTTTATTGCCCATATGATGGTAGAAGCATTGAATTCTGAAGTGTCTGGTCCTCTGCCATGTTATCAGGTGGAGGCAAAGCAAGTTTGCTTTTCCAGGAGAAGGTCTCACACCCTGAGATACATACATGGTCTTGCTTCGAGGGCAGTGGTAAAGGGAATTATAGTTTTGCCTTATTATTTTTTAAAACTCACAGATGTCACCAGTGGGACCAAAATGGATTTTGGTGTTGTGCAAATGTAACAAAAGCCCCAAAGTCGAGGAGCTTGGTAGAATGTGGACACAGCTTTGACACTAGGGAGGATTTGATGAATATACATCACTTCTGTCCATTACCTCAGTATATAAATGATCAATGTATGGGGCAAGGTCTCTGCCCATCAGTGTTTAATGGAGCACCAGGGGAGAGAACACTTACTTAAGCTCGTGTTCACAGAGGCAAGGAATAGCCTGTAGGCTTTCCTGCAGTGTCCATACGGTAAGCCCTGTGGTGCAGTCATCAGTGTGGATCACCATATAATTAGAGTGTTGCTCTGCACCCACCATTGAGAATAGACATAGTCTATCACCCCCTCTCTGTTTTCTCTTTTAAGTGTGATGTGTAGTTCATTCTCTGGATAGAAAATGGCTTTTTTTTTTTTGCTTTTTAAAATTTGCTTCATGAAACCTATTATTTGCATTTCAAACTTAGGTTCAGGTATCTGTAATAGATCAAAGGCACAATTCTTTGTACTAAACTTAAGCATTCAAACTCAGTCTAGAACATCTTTATAGTATGTCAGAAGGTCCTAGAGTCAAAAGCATAACCTTAGAGCTATCTAAGAACTTGGAAAATCACCCAACTCTGCAAAACTATCAAGGGCATTGCCTCTCAGGAATAAAACAGTAAGTTTAAAAACAAAATTTTACTCTTTCTGCAAGACCATAGCCACATACATGACTTCCTTCAGGGATTCTTAAAACTATTAGCTGTGAGTTTACAAGTAGCTTAATGCAATACCTATGAGTTTAATTATCATGAAATAACATCACAAAGAATTATAAAACTTGTCAAATGCCCTGAAACCAATTTTAACCTGAGAAAATGGTGAGAAAAGACTAAGATAATCCTCAAAATTAGAGGGACAGATTTGAGAATTCTCCTGTCAGTGAATTTGCACAGACTGAGCCCTCTCTCCTCCGGTCTCCTTATGGAGAGGGAATTCCAGTGTGGCCTGGTGACCCCCTGCTTGGCCTGGGCACTGGGTGCACCTGTGCTTACAGGTCAGGCCTGCCTGAACCGTGGCATCTGATGCATCATTATCATGACGCAACAGTCAAATAGCACTTGAAAAAGTGAGGATGTTCCTCTGGCCTACAGAGAATGTTGGCTTCTCTATTTGCAATGCGAGTCTACATAAAATAGGTGCATGTTGGATTTTACCAAGTGGCGATAAGCATTTGGTATGCATTTCTAGAAGCTGCATAGATAAACCAGGTTCAGAATGGTTTAGAATCATAGTTTATAGATCTATATCATGTAAGTAGGAGTTTTCTAAAGATGGTTACCACAGTATTTCTCATCTCAAATGTTCATCTTTCAATGTCATGTGGGCACCCCTCCCCTAGGGAGGGGGGCACCTGTCCTTTCTCCTTGAACCTAGGCAGAACTTTTTAACAGCCTCAACCAACAAGGTGCAGAGAAGTGACGCTACATTGCTTCGGAGGCTCAGGTCATGTCCACTTGGTTTCTTTGAGAGGCTTCATCCTGGAATTGAGCCACCACGCAGTGAACAAGCCAGGACCCTGGGCAGGCCACTGCAGGTGGTCCAGTCCACAGCCAGCATCCACTTGAAGATGCCTCCAGACCATACCAGCTCCCACAGGTTGAGTTTTCCCAACCTTCAAGCCTTTTCAGATGAGGACCCGATGGTGTGGAGCTGGGGCAAGCCATCCCCTGGGCCTTTCTTGGATTCTTGACCCAGGGAGTCTAAGAGCACAAGGTCCCACCCATTTATGTCACTAACCTGGGGGATGGTTTGTTTTTTTGTGTGTTCTCTAGGATTTTGTCCAGGGAGAGAAGTAAGTGGCTCCAATGCCAGACTAAAAATAAATTTCTTAATTTTGTTTTATAAGGAACATCCTTCCTGACACTTACAATTTAAGGTATGTTTATATAGCCAGTAACTGAACAACCCTGAATGTTATTTCCATGGGCTTTCTCCATCCTTCATCTGTCCCCTATTCCTCAGCATCATAACCAATACATGCAACAAACTCACTGCCATCACGGATTGTGGTGGTGACATCTGCCAAGAGAGAAAGAGAGATGTAGCGAGAGGAAAACAGAGACAGACAGACTCACACAGAGAGAGACAGACAGACAGTGAGAGAGAGTGAGTCTGTGAATATTCACATTACTTTCCTTAGCTTCTTTTGACCCTCACCATTTCAATTTTGTGATATGGCCAATGTGGCCTATCGGTATATCTCTTACATCTAGTGGACATAATGACTTGTGAAGCCCTTTTTCCATGGCTGTGCCTGAACTAGCCCATTATGGTATTAGGCCTTAGATCCAGACAGTCTGCCTTCGAGAATGTTCGCTAAATGCACAATAAAGGGGCATATGTGTCCCATCTTCCTGGCCACCTTGGTTCTCAGGACGTCCTCAATGGCCTCTTTCTGATAATGACTCTTGGCCATATCCCAGGATATGCTTCATTTTGGGTTTAACATCCTGAACTTACTACACAATACCTTAATTATACTAAAATCTCCTTGGTAACCCTTGTAATCTGCACTTTTGTTCAAGTTTCTTTTGTATCAGGGCTTTATCCAATAGATTACATTTAAGACAAGCAATGGATTAAGACTGCTTTATCACAGGGAACTCTAATGCTTATCTTTAAGAAGAGAGGTTTACCCTTAATTAAGACATATGCATCTAAGATTTATCTCAGTAAGTAGATACTTAGTATCTGTGTTGGGAATGTACTAATTAGGTTCTAATTAGAAAGGTCGACACAAGGAAATCAAAGGTGCTTTATCCTCTTGGATGTCTCTGTCTCTCTCCCAACTAATTACCTTAGCTCTTCCTGGTCACAACATGACCTTTAACTCTCTGGAATGATTTCTCCACATGTGGTGGGGACAACAGACAGCAGAGAGAACTCGCTGGATGGTGACCTGTGAGTTCCAACCTAGTAACTCCCTCAGAGTGGATGCCAGAGGTCGGCATTTGCTGTGACTGTCAGATAATTCTCATGCAAAGTTTATTTTGAGAAGTACTATTCTTCAGCCACTTAGGCATTTCCATTTTGATATATTTGGGGTTCATCTGATACATCTGTACCATTTTCTACCTTTAGCTGTGAAGAGTACAAGGATACTTAACCCAGAGCTCTGCCCTGGGAAAGCAGGCAAGTTCTAAGGATTTGCTCAGAGGACACCATCACATAGGGCAGCCTCCCAGTTACTGTTAAAAACCACTCAGTGTGTGCTAGGTATGCCTTTTAGAGTTCATTTCTAAATTAAACATTGCACAAAGTTTCTCATCAAAGGAGATTTCAGATGTCTCCATGTAGTGTTTTTTGAATAAATTATGCACAATTACCGGGAGCCCTGAGCTGTAGCCCACAGATGGAAACTAAAGGTAATCTGTCCCTCCATCATAATAGTATGAATTTAATAAAACCCACGCAATAGTCATCTGGGTTATACACAGACCTTCATCACCCGCGTTTGAACAGTTTGATGTTTCTTAAGTGCCGAATTCATGACACTCCACAACTTTTTCCAACCAATTTACAAATCGTTTTCATCCTTCATTTTATTATCCTACCCAGAGTCAACTAGTTCATTTGGCACCATCAATCTGACTGACTGGTAGGGTTTTATAGTATAGCATTTTAATTTATGCAGATGTCTACCAAAAGCATCTCAATCACTCATAGCATGAAACAGGGACAGCATTAGATTCATCAGGAAATGCTGCTTTTGTTATACATGTATATCGAAGGACAGGGTCATTTATATCCAAGAGAGCCAGGGTGGTGCCAGACAGGACTTGTGCATCAATGTCAGAAGAAAATGCAAGTCAAGGTATGGCAACAAAAGTCAGCCTCAGAAGGTACCTGGAATGCTACGATTTAATGCCCTTCTGGGTAAAAGAGATATACTCACTGAATTATCAATCATAAATGAAGGTCTATCAGGTAGAATGCTATCATATTTATAGAAGAACATCTTTTCACCTTAGGTGTGGATCTAGGAGTTTATGTTGCTGTATTTTCCTACTTTCATTATTGCACTCACACTATAGTCCAGGCTTCTGAGCTCTGGGAGTGTTGTCACCTGGGATTCCTGACATTTTCAGTAAGTTGTTATTAGTATTTTAACATAACAAACAAAATCAAAATAGACAGTAAGAAACACCTTATTTATGTAGATAAAAAGAAGCAAAACATTATATAAGGTTCTAAAGGAGAATATGATTGGACACTCTTGAATTATTTATGCAACTTTGTAAATTACTTACTGCATGCTGGAATTTTACCAAAACAACTATTAGAAGTTAACAGCAGGTGGCCAACTACCAAACACTTGAATAGTGTTTGAGGAACCCCAACTTTGAGGAGCCCCAGGTCACCCAGTTATAAAAGCTGAATTTGCTATATCAATTTAATATAGTTTTACAAACTGCTCCAAAATACCTGATGATATTAAATGCAAGCATTAAATCTGCCTGTGATTAATCATAAATACTTTACTGTAAGTCTATACTTTTTACTTTATCAGAAATCACTGCTGACTTACTATGATAGGGATGGCTCTGTTGCTTGAGAAGCGTTTGTTATATAAGATGTACACTGATGGGGCCACATGAAGTGATGCAGGCCACCTAGCCTGTGCTGGGCATTTACTGAGTGCTTGATCAATGGAACTGCCACTGTAACTATTACTCTCTTTACCTGACACTCCAGAATATTCTCAGTGAAGACCGTCCAGCTTCATGCCATGAACTGCACGCATTTCCTCTAGGAGTTTCTATGAACTGCAATGTTTTTTCTCGCCATATAGGAATACCTAGCACACACTTCCAACTGTGTTTCCTCCACCATACAATAGACGAGCACATAGTTTTATACACAGTAAATGCCTTGTGTAGTGACTTCAGTTGGATGTATCTGTTGAATACTGTATATATTGTGTGTCTTTAAAGGTTATCTATTGTTAGAAGTATATAGTTAAGTGTGAGATCCAGAAGATTGAAGACAATATTGACCGTGTACTCTTTAATCTGTGAAGACTCCTAAGAGGAAGATTCCACTTGTAAACTGGTCAGCCAACCTATAAAGTGTGGAAAAACTGCACAGGTACGCTCCAGGGCCGCACATAACAGGATTAAATATCTGTTATCTGATTGTTTCAAATGTTATGTAGGTGATTGAGTCAGATGCAGTTACAATAACAAAGGAAAACAAAAACAAAAAATGGAAGTCACTAAATATTTAGCAATTAAAAAATCTGAAGTCTTTTTTGTCAAACTTAATTACATTATCTTCCTCTTGTATTTGGGCGCGTCCAAACTGCAAAGGTGTAGATATGCCAGTTGATGCTACTCATCTGTGGTTGTTCTGACAAATACTAAATCTTGGGCTCTGGAAGCCCCCCAGATATCATGGCTCCAGAAGAAGGAGAGCAAATGCCACCTCCTGGATGAGGAGAGGAGGGCGCAGGAAAGTATTCTCTAATCAGAAAGAAGAGATGTCCCTTCTGTGCTGGGAGAGAGATGGATAGATACAGAGCCAGCTAGTAAAGACCAGAGCTCAGAATCCAGATATTCTGCCTGGTTTCTCTTCCGGTCTGACTCTCTGGAATGTGTTGTCTTAGAAAATTTTACAGCTAAATTTTAGGAAATCCCAGAGCAGTGGGACTTCTAGAGTTGCTTCCTTTGATGCACACGAGGAAGACATGAGGCCCATTTGGAAGGGTGTATATTTCACATGGAATGTGGCAGAGAAAAGGGACACTGTGAGTCTAGAGGTGGTCCACAGAGGAAGCTGGCCCTGGTTGGAACCTGTAGGTTTCCCATGGGCAAAGCAAGGGCCAGTGAAGGCTGCTGGGGCCAGCTTACAATACTCCTTGGAGGGAGGCCCATTCGGAAGGCAAGGGGTGCCTGCCACTCCAAGGAGTGCAGCCTTGCCTGGAACGTGGATGACAGTGTGGTGTGAGCTGGGAATGCAAAGACCGTCATACGCATTGCTGGTATGACCAACACCAGGATCCCTGCTGCCCGGGAGCAGACGACAGGGTAAAGACAGTGGCAGACAGAGCTACAGCCCAGGCCGGACCCCTCATTACTATTAACATGTGCCAGCCCCACAGTCGGACCTCCGCCATCCCAGCCCTCCTCACTACCGGCACAGGCCAGTGTTCAGGTGAGGAAGGAAGGAAGGAGCAAAGGAGGGAGGGGCAGAAAGGGGCACGGAGACCCTCCCTTGCAGGAAGCTCGCTCCATCCGGGAAGCTCTACAAGGTTGAGAGTGAGAAAAAGCTTTACATTGTGGACAGTGTCCAAGGTAAGGACAATACTTGATTCTACTAGGTATTATCAAGAAGACACTAAGTTTTACACTGCAGGTGGCTGAAAAAGTATTAGACTGAGTTTATTAATTGGGCTGAATTTAATTCTCTTGCTGCTGAGAAAGAACAGCAGCTTGTCACGGAAAAGTTATAGAAAATAAAGTGAGTTTGCACATTGAGTAGCGACTTCCAGTTCAAACTCACCACATGTGCACACTCACACACACACACGCACTCAGTCACATGCATAAATATTTCAGTCACACTTTTTGATTTATATGTGTGATATAGGTCAGAAAGCAACAGAGCATCTGCCTGGTTGCTTCCAGAATAAACTATGTTCGTCGCAGCTTTCTAGTCTGGGGGGATGAATAGAGATAGACTGCAGTCCCCAACCTGCTTGTGGCAGCTCCCATAACTTTGGAACTTGTTTTATCCTACTTCAAATATTTTCAAACTTCAAAGTATTAAATTATGAGCAGATGACATTTTCAAAGAAACCTGTTCTTCAAATATTCTGTCAATGAGCAAACCACTCGGGGATGGGAGTGAGCAGTAGGAACTCAGAGCCAAGGGTCCCTGCCTCGCCCCTGTGCCTCTAGAACCTTCCCTGCCAACTGTTCTTCCATTCACCTGTGACTCTCATAGTTCCCGTCTTCTTCCCCGTTTCAGGGCCTGACTTTGCACACCCGTGGGCTGCTGCTTCGATGATATGTGAGCTGCTCTGGCTTTGACTTCCTGCCCTCCTCCGGAATACACCACCAGGATCTCTGTTATCTGGCTTCCCAAACTGACAGTCCAGGAAAGGGGCTTTCTGCACAGCACCCGCAGCCACTCTGACTGCTTCCAGTTGGGCCCCAGGGAAATGGCCTACAGAGCACTTCCTGGGAAGCTGTGGCATCATGGAGACATGCTGGGCTCCTGAGGACTGGACATGCCAGTCCTGCAATTACTATTTCAACAATTACGGCTCCAAACCTGGGTCTCCAGCTCCCACTATTCATCTGAATTCTGCATCCCAGCGGGGGCCCCAGAGGCCTTCCCTGAACCTGGTAGAGGAGCTCCCTCTCCCCGACCCTTGGGTCACCTTTAGCCGAAGTGCTCCAATTTGCCTCTTTCACATACTTCCGAACATCTCAAATTGTCTTATTTGTTCACATGTTTATGAGTATCTCTCTCCCTTCTCACCTTTCAGACTCACCAAGAAGGAAATGTGATATTCTAAGATAATCACAAAATACCATTTTAGGATCAAATATAAGATTGCAGATGTTCATGTAAGTTAAGTGAAGGCAGGGACTCTTATAAGTTTTGCTCTCCTGACCCTAGAATGGTACTTGGCACCAATAGGTTTTTAATAAATATTTAGCTACTGATTCACTAACCCGTATACTGGGAGTCCACTCGTCATGTCTACTTGCACATCTTCTGGACACTACAAATTTCTGCCTGAAGTGGAGTTTGTGATGGTGCTCCACATTTTCATTCTGCTCAATCTGGAGGCTGGGGCACGATGGTTTATCCAATTGCTAAATCCGGATCCTTGAACTTCATCCTGTTTCTTCTCTCTCTCTTCCTTCCACATTATCAGATACAAGTTGACTGATCGGTGTGTCCCTGTGACCTCCATACCATCACTTCTTACAAAGATTTCTGGGATAGCCTTCTTTCTGGCTGGCCTCCAGTTAGATCCTCTACCATATACTAGCCATACTTATTTTTTTAAAGGCAAATATGATTAAGACACTTCATTAAAATCCTCCAGTGGCAATCCACTGCTCCTAGAACACAGCTCCAAATCTTTGGAACATAAGGCCTTGTATGAAAGAGCCCTCTCTACCAGCTACATCAGCATGGACACAATCTGGCCATTGTACCCCAGAATCTTATTATTTTTATTATTATTTTAAAAAACACAATTTTTCATACTAAAAGAAAAGCTATTATTTTTAAAAATTCTTCAAATACCTATGGTATTTTTCCAAAGGTAAAACTCCATTTCAAAACTTTCAACAGCCAAATTCTTAACAAACTGCCGGTTTGAAAGCTGAGAATATATACTCTTCTTCTTGTTTCTTGTTACATTCTGAGTAGCCATTAAAAACAAATTGTTTTTCCATCTAGCATGAAGCATGAATTAAAAATGTGGATGCTGGTTGAAACTACTCACATTTTAAAAGGGTGTCACACAATTCTGGCCACATCACAGAGGTTTCTCATTTGCATTTACCCTGAATGATAAACTCCATCAAAAGGAAATGCATACAGAAGGAAATGTGTATTACTGAATTGTATATTTTTTCAGAAATGCAATTTCTTTCTGAGATCACTTTAATCAAAAGAATAATTGCATTATACATCACCCATGTTCCATTAATTGGAAGAGTTGGTCAATTATTACACGAGATAGCATCACCTTTCAATAAAGAGAAAATGGTTCCCTTTTCCTGTTCTGTCAAACCACAATAATCACCCCTGAGTCAACCGACTTTACAATACAGGAGAAATCATCTTTGAAAAGTCAACTAGTGGAAACATGTTTCCAGCAACAGTAAGAGCCAGAGTGTGTACATTGGAGGAATTTAGAAATGCCTCTGCAACAGTATTTGGATAAAGGTCATATTTTTAATTATGATGGGCACAGATTTTGCAAATCACAAGCTGTGTTGGTATATAAAATTATCAGTGGAACTGGGGACTTGTCTAATATAGGCCTCTATGTAGTTCCTCAAAGTTTATAAATATCTTATCAGAAGCAGAAGTTAAAGAAAAACTTACCAGAAAGGTGATGTGATAGTCCAAGACAATCATAGAATACTGCTTATGATCAAATAAAAGAGGCAAATGTCAAGGGCAAGTAGCTATGATTAAAGTGGTCTCTGTTTCAATCTCTTATGTTGTCTAAATTCCACACATTAAAAATTGTGTGGGGCAGCTCATTCATTTATTAATTAATTCCTTGTATATCTAGAAGATTTCAGGCCTGTTTCAGTCAGCACAGTTCAGAGAAACAGGAGATTCAGGGGTGAGTTCCTGGAACCCCAGGGTGTGCCCAGCACAGCAGCTGCTCTGTAGCACGTGTTTACACATGTTTGTTGAACTCAACAGACATGCATAACATAGCTCAGTGTCTCCTACATTGTGCTAGGCTCAAGAAAAAAATTAAGAGTCTTCAAAGAGGCAGACATTGTACCCTATATTGGGAATGGAATTATAGAATTCATTTTGATCTGTGTGATGCAGTATAAATGCTGTAAGTGCCCTGAGACACATTTATGTCTGTCCCCTTGAATAAGTGGCATTCCCTTAGGGCCCACTGTGAGCAGAACGCCATAAGGAGAGCCAACATTTATACACCTTATAGAGAATTTGGGCCTCAGAGTAATTGAAACCACAGTGGAAACTTGTTGGACAATAGCAAACCTGGAGAACAGAGAGACCAGAGTCGGGAGCCTGAGCTCACGTGGGGCAGTGGCTGGCACTGTTCTTTGTCTAACTCACCATGCGAGTGAAGCGTGGTGCTATCTGTGCCTTCTGGAAGGTCACTTTATTGCTGAGGTTACAGAACAATGTCAAGTGTGGGGTGGACAGAAAGCATCAGGGGCAGGGGTTCAGCTGGGTGTGAAGAATGGACAGGGGAGACCTCTTGCTTGGCGGTGGAGGACTTGTGGGGGAGGGATGAAGCCTGCAGGCTGTGGTCTGAAAGGTGGGGTTCGTGCAGCCTGAGCTGGGTCCTAGCTCTGTTACTAGTGGTGTGCGACCTCGGCAGGTTAGGAATGGTCTAAGCCTCTGTTCCACTTCTGGAAAGAGGGATTGTTCAAGTCCTGCTTACTCCCCCAACTTATTCATGTTGTAAATATGGCTAATGAGGGAGGCCCTAGTGAGTCTGGACAATGATGCATTGCCTTTCTGCCACCTCATTACTGAGCTCAGGTAGGGAGGGATACCAGCAATAATGCATCTCTCAGAGCCATTGTGACATTGACTGAGACCATGTATATGAGTGACAGCACCTGAAAACGTACTGCTACTAATGCTTAGTTAGCAGGACAGTGGACAGAGGCCATGGCACAGGACCATGATGCCATTCGGTCTTGATCCAAGTAGCAACAGTGGCTGAGCTTCTGTGCCGGGAAATCACAAAGCCAGGTCAGAGTCCTGGAACCTTCCACAGCCACAGTCCTCACATGCACCCTGTGGGAAAGTGAGGTGCCCAGCCTTTGAGTGGGGGAGTCAGAGAGGCTCCTGCAGTGACTCAGACTGGATTACTGAGGGCCAGGGATTATTCTGGTGCTGATGAAGCCTGAAAGGTGGGGTGATTCTAAAGTGCATTTCAAAGGAGGAAATGGAACTAAACACTAACAGGAGATTTCTGTGAGGATCAAAGACAAATGGCTGACGATATACAAGAAAAAAGTGATGAACTGGCAATACAGACTTGTCTGTATTTGGCTGGGAAAAGTGGAAACTTGCAGTATAATTGGCCCAGGACCACCTTTCCCTGGGCTGTCTCCCCGTGTGTGGGCCAGGCCTCACTTTGGCTGACTCTTCCTGGTCTCTCAGACCTGGAGGGGTGGTGCCCAGACTGTGGCCCCAGACTGTGTCTCTGCACTGCATTGACTGCCTTCCTGACTGGCTCCCCTCTTCGGGCCTCACAGGGCCCCCATTTGCGGATGCTGGCAGGTTCCTGACTGGGTGCCCTTTCTGGGAAGATCTGTCTGCTTGCCTGTTGTTTCTGCTCAGATATTGAACCTCAAAGTTCTGATTATTTTTCCCAAACCTGTTCCTTCCACAGCTTCCCCTAGCTCAGTAAAGGGACACCCCAATCTTGCAGTGCTCATGCCAAATTCTTAGGTGCCGCCTCTGAGTTTGTGCCGTATCTTGCATGTGGACACCTTCTGTAAGTCTGGGAGTGGGCAGCTTCCCCAGAGACCTGGTGGAAGCCCTGGCTCTCTGCTCTGGACTAGAGCCTCACACCCTTCGTGTGGCTGTCCTGATTCCATGCATGGACTCTTCTCTACACAGCAGCCCCGAAGATTCTGGTAACGCATGTACCGTGAGGTACACGAATCGTCGTATGTTTAGTGGGCTAAAGTAAGGATACAAATTGCCTCGCATCAATTCATGAAAGGTTTTGCCACCCAAATTACTAGGTCAGGCAAATTTTGCCTCCAGATGAGTTAGAAATATTAGACTTCATCTTACTGTTGGCCTAATATAGTAAAAACATAATTTTCATGACAATGCAAATGACTTTCACTATTTATGACTTCAAGTAATAGTATTCCATTACATTTATCTTAAGTTAGATGCTGTCTTTCTCCGTCTCTCTTTACCTCCTTTCCTCTGAGACTCTGAGCTCCCAAGTGCTGGCCCCATAGTGAAAGGCTCAGTTGTGGAAGCGAGAAGCAGCCCACTTGATAGAGGTGGGGAACTGCAGCACGGAGGACCACCTGGGGGTAGTGGGGCTGGGGTTGGCTGGAAGCCCTTCAAGAATATGAACAGTCCCCTCCATCCAAATCCACCTGCAAAGGGAACTTAACAATCAAGTAAAAGGCCAGTGCAGCTCACCTACAGGATTCTCTTCCCCACTTCCAACCCAATTACTGTTCCCAAGGCCTCCTATTTATCCATTCCAGCCCTGCTCCTTGTAAGCCACCCCTGGAAATGCAGCTTCTCCAGGGCATGCTGGCTTGGCCTGGATCCATTACCCACTGACTGGGCCATCTGAGGCAGCCCCTGGCACCAGCGGCGGAGAATCCACTAGAAGCTGCTACCGATATGTACTTTCCGTAGGGAAAAAATAGATACAGCTCCTTCTCACAGTTTAAATTTCTCAGGTAGAGGCAGAACAAAAGAAATGGAGGGTCATACAGTGAAGGGAAAGAGGTGTAGAAATAGCATTTAAGTCAAGAATGTTTGATTTGTTCCAGCTGTCAACAGAGCAGAGAGTGGTTTCATTCAGGCTTTCCAAACGGCCGGGCTATTGGCTGCGCACAGAGTGCCTGGCCAAGTAATCACGGGTTTGTTTATAGTTATGACAGCCTCCTAGAGCTGGTATCCTTCAAAATACAGCCTAATACCAAAGCCAGATGGGAAAAAAGTAGCCTCCAGCAGGAGGTCAAATCGTGACTGGGCACTGACTACAACACTCCTGACATTTCACGTAAGTCAAAGCTTCACAGAGGACCTGGCTTGCCTACAAGTTGGCAGATAGATCTTTTCCAAATACTGAGAAAAATCCCCATTTGGGTTTTAAAACAAATAAGTTAATTTAAAACAAATCTAACCAATAAGAGGACTGGTAAACATTTGTTTAAACTTATTGTAATTAAAAAGAGAAAAAAAGACTGCAAAATCCATATACTCAAAATAGAGTTTTAATTAAATATACTGCTAAAAAATACCATGAAACATTGTAGTTTATTTTCTAAATAAGAACACTTAAAGAGAAAGTTTGATACTTCAATATTAATTTCCTATTTCTAAGTCTGGGATCTGGCTATTTAATTTGCAGAAAAGCCCAAAATGCTATCTCTACATGTGGACAGGACGGATAATTCAGGCTGATATGCAAGGAAGAAGTAAATGTGTCTACTAAGCAAGCTCAACATGTTGATCTTCAAAGGGACCAGTTTTCCTATTGATCTTCTTGTGTTTTCATGACTGTTTTGGTACCTGGACATTTCCATGTGGATGAAAGGAGATACCACCTGACATCCTTCATCCTTCCACATCAGATCTTCTGACATTCCTTAACATGTCTTAACATGACCAATAACACTTAGTTAGGCTCTAAGTTGGAAATCCAGATTCTAACTCCTCTCTCTTGTTCTCAACTTCCCATAGGTCACCCAATCCTGTCCATTCAACATCAAAAGGTCTGTTGGGATTTGACCCCACTAACCCTTTAGATCAAGGTGGTAATTTGGACGTCCAGCTGTGGTGTTTAAACTTAACAATGATGGAGAACTCCTGGTAGAAGCCTTTTACCAAGTCTACGTGAGCATCCATTTGATGAAACATTGCCCCAGCTTCCCCCTCACCCTCTCAGCGGCCCTGGGGCAATGCTGCCATGAAATGGACATGGCAAGGGTCCTCATCTAGTCTTCCTGGCCGGGCTTCTGCCTGCTCTGGGCCATGGCCATCAGATGGCTTCCAGTCCCCGAGGGCAGCCTCCCGGGGGCAGCGTATGGCTCAGAGAAGACTGAACTGCCAGCTGGCACTTACCACGCTACCTGCTTTGGCAGTCCATGACCATGACCCCTTCTATCTCAGCGTGTTTCCTTGTCTCTGAAATGGGAGAAAACAACACCACCTCCTCCGAGACACTCCCGGACAGACCCTCCACAGGGGCTTAGTTTCCTCCAACCCCCTCAGGCTCCTCTTCTCTGGGAACAGCAGATGGTGTCCCCTGATTTTCAGTTTTAAGTAAGGTCCTGAGGAGTTCTGCCCTATGACAAAGCCTGCATGTAAAGGTGGCAAACTTCTTTTGAAAAGTCTGACTTTCCTGGACATTAAAGAAAAAACATTCCTCCCCTCATTGTTCTGAATGATCTTAAGGGTTTTTGACTGTATGCTGGTACTGGACTGTAATTTCCATGATGAAGAAAGCACGAAGAGGAGCTCGGACCCTCTGGGATGGCCCCAGAGCTCTGCTGGGAGACACCTGGCTGCAGATACCTGGCTTCCCTACGTCATCAGTCCCCCAAGTTGGCTGAGCAGCCCTGGGGTGCTGGCCGTGCATGTGCATGGCCGTGCATGAAAGGGCAGGGTGGGTAACAGTCAGGGTTTACTCAGCACTGCACTTTAAGGGGGAAAAGAAGACAATGAGCAAGCCCTGCTGGCCAATCTGTTATGTGTCCTGAAGTGTCTGTCTCCTAATGATCAACAAAACCAAAGAGGGAGTGGCCCAGAGAAATGGCAGCTGCTGGTCCAACAAGGGGCTGTGGTAAGCTGATGGTATTTGCCCAAGCTTTTCCAAGCCCAGCTCACCCTGCCACATGGAACACTGGCAGTAAAAGTTAGCCATACCCAGGACCATCACCACTGTGACGTCAGAACCCGGGGTCCCCACTGCTGTGGGATGCAGACCACTGTTCTCAGCATGGGACTCCAGGCCCTTCACACTGTGGTCCTGGCTTTCTGCTCTAATTTACCCCTGGTCACTCCTTGACTGTAAGGATGCACCCCAGCCTCATCAACATACTGCTGTCACCTCCCCAGGGCCTTGTATGGCCATCTCAGCCCCTTCTACTCCACAGGGCACCCCTCCACTCCTCTGCCAGACTTTATTTTCTTCCCTGGATTACCGGATCTCTGCATTGGCACTGGGTCAGAGGACTTGCTAGGTGATTTCACGACAGCCAACTATAAGGTCCTTGGACCTAAAGCTGTTCTTCATCTCTGTATCTCTGATGTCCTGCCTGGTCCCAGGCACATAACAGACAACCATCAAGTTACATGTTCACTAAATAAATAACTGAGTAGTATGTTTCAAATTTATTTTAGGTAGCAAAAAGACAACAGATTACAACACAAAAAATGCTAACAGTCAGTTAAATCCAGGTGGAGGACTGTGAGTGATTCCTGTGAAAATAGTTAAACTTTTCTCTAATTTCCAAATTTCGTATTATGCCAATAATCAGAAAAAATAAAAGAGGGAGTGAGGAAAACTTGTGAGGTTTATTTATGTAGCAGTGCAGACCATCAAGGTTATTAATGTTAGCCTTTCCTGATAAATATTATGGGTAAGCCTACTACTTCCTATATGAATGTACAGATTAGTGTATTACAAATTACTTAGGAAATTCTCTCAAATTTGATGTATGTTTTCTTAATTTATTCTGATCTAATCCATTAATTTAAGGTGTTCATGCACTTTAAAGCTGTAAGTCTTGGTTAGTCAGCTGGGAATAAATCTTTGGCATTATATATCCTGGCATGATTTAAAATGTATCATTATGATCCTATCTTTCTATCAAGACCATTAGCCCAGAAACAACATCCTTTGTTTTAAAGAACACAGGTTGGTATTTTAAACAGAGAAAGACATAATTAAACTCAGCAATTTGAATTTTATCATAAAAAAACAGAGTCCCATGAAACTGGGTATAGGTCTTATTTGAGGAAAAGAAAAAAATCCCCTTATATTCTTTTAAATATAATGTAAATGGTCTTATTAAAAATAATAATGAATAAAGCACACTCCTGACTACTAGAAAAACTGATCTATGGAGACCACATTTTCATCACTTAGCATTTCCTCACAGGGCCCGTTGTAGTGCTGTGATCGTGGTGACCAGATGCAGGCAGACCAGCATGAACACAGTGGCCCTAAGGGGTTAAACTCCACTACGTCTTGTCTGCTTCTGCAGTTAGGGTCTGACAGGTCCGGAGGTATGGCCCTGTGTAACGACTGGGATGGCTTCTTCTCTAATAGTCCATACTGCAGGAAAATACACATTATTCTCACAAATACTTGGCATATACATGGTGGGCAATGGATATTAATTATGGTTGGCACTGTAACTAGGGCTCAGCAGGCCAAGGCAGTAAGATTTTAATAAAAACGCGTGGTGACTGTGACCTCTAGCAGTAGGTCATTGGCTTCCTCCCCGCACTCCCAGCCCTCCCTGCCCCCAGCGGTGTCTGTGACTGAGGCCTCCCTCCTTCCATTGCCCTTGCAGTTACGGTCCCATCCCTCTGCCCACTTACTCTGCATGCACAAGTCAGTCCATCAGTGCCTCTCTGGCAGCCAGATCAATGTTACATTTGATGACCACTTTCTAAAAACGACTGTTCCTTGGTTTTTATATGAAACTTTTATTAATGCTGGGATTGTATGCACCTGATTTTCATCACAATTGAGGCAAAATTTACTAAGAATTGCTCTCAAGAGACAATGTGCCCGGTACATCATCTCTCTTACAGCAGAGAAATAGGATCACTGACATGTCTTTCTGCTTTAACTGGGGGACTTCTTAGCTCCCAGAAAGAAGTGCAGGGCAGACAGTTTTTATTTGCTGCAGTATCAACACAACCGCTAACTGGGAGCTTATCGTTGGCTCTACACACATTTTAGGAGCCCATGGGTTAACCATATAATCTTCACAACAGCCTTTTGATGTAGGACGTTTATTAGTCCCATTTCATAGTCACAGTCCCTTGAGTCACTGAGCTGGGACTCACACCAGGCCCTCATCCCTACACACACCGCCTGCCCCTGCACAGAGCAGGCCTTGAGAAATGGGAAGCTTCTGGTTTTCAAGAATATCTTGCTCCCCATCTGGTGTTCGGTACATCCGGTGTCACGGGAACAAGCGCCCGAGACGACTGAAGATCCCATGGATGTAGCCGAGGTAGGGAGGCATCCGTAACTGTGGCCTAACACTTTCCTCTGTGTTTAAGGTACTGGCTGTTGGGAAGCCCAGATGGGAGTTAAGCTTCAAGGAGGTGATTTTCCAGGAGCGACAGTCCATGCCCTTCCCAGAGCTTTCTCTGCGTGCACACAGAGCCTCCCTGGAGTCTTGCCCGGGGCTCAGCTTGCCCACTGCATGCCCTGTTCTGTTCAGACCACTTCTGAACAGAGAGTTGGTGGTAGGGGGTTGTGAGGAAGGGAGGTGGTTAGTTTCCAAGGGCTGCCCTAACGGAGGACCACAAACTGGGCTGCTGAAAACATAGGAATTCATTCTCTCACTGTTCTGGAGGCCAGAAATGCAAAATTTGGCTGTCAGCAGGACTGCATCCTGCTGGAGAACCTGTCCGTCCCCTCCCAGCTCTGGGTGGGTGGTGCCAGCAATCCTCGGCTGCCCCGAGTCTGCAGGCCTATTTCCCTCTCTGCCTCCGTCTCCCTGTGGTTCTCTTCCGTGTCTCATCTTACAAGGACACTGGTCAGATGGGATTTCAGCCCATCCAGATCCAGTGTGATCTCATCCTAACCTGACTACATCCTCAAAGACTCTATTTCCAAGTAAGGTCACCCTCACCGGACCTGGGGTTCAGACTTCAGCACACCTTTCTGGGGTACACAATTCATCTCTGAACAGGAGGCAACGGCTTTTTCCATAAGTACCCAGGAATAATGCCGTTTGGTTCCTGATGACAATAATCTACGATGCAGTTGTGTAAGGGAGTAGGCCAGGCACTCTCTGTGTGCGTCTGCTTCCTCTGTAGTCCACTGCTGCGTTCAAAGCGTCGCTTCCGACACCAGGTGTGTGGGTGTTTCTCCCACACCAAGCGATTCCCCAGCTCTCTGCAGACACCAAGTGGGTATCCTACAATTGAATTTAATTACGATACTACCTGGGACTCAGGTTAAGGGCTCAGTCCCACACACTGTTCCCCTCTCTTCAGGTGTCAATAGTAAGCCCAGGTTGTCTCTTCTGCTTCTGACCAACTGGTTATAATTTAGAGCTTCCCAGGACCCCAGAACCCCCTGGGTTCAATAATATGCCCTATCAGATCACAAACCTCAGAAAAACAGTATACTAACTAGAACACACAACTCAGGAACAGCTAGATGGAAGAGAGGTGCTGGGCACGATTTGGGGGACAGGGGATTGGAGCTATCCTGCTCTCTCCCCACACCTCCAGGTGCTCAGCAACCTGGAAGCTCTCCGAACCCCATATTTTAGGGATTTTTATGGCAGCTTCATTAGATGGGAGTGATTGATTACATCATTGATCTTTGGTGATTAATTCAACCCCCAGTGCCAACCCTCTAAACATGAGGCTGGGTCCCCTGGCCACCAGCATACACATGGGCGTTATCTAGGGGCTCTCCAAAAATCACCCATTAACATAAACTCAGGTGTGTTTGGAAGGGCTTGTTATAAATAACAAAAGGCCCTCTTCTCACCTTTATTCCTTTGGAGCCATTTCAGGAACCTTGGATAAAAGACTGAATATAACAAAGGTTGCTCCCATAGCCCTTACCGCCTGGGCAACTGCAAGGGTTTTAGGAAGCTGTGTGCTAGTAAGGGGGACAAAGGCCAAATATTTATTTCCTGTAATGAATCACAACATCTCAGCCAGAGCCTTGTCACTGAAGGGGACGCTGCATACAAGGGCTTGTGTTTTGCTCTCAAAAACACAATGAGCCAAGACCACCTGACTACTTCTTCATAAATCTCTGCGAATGGGCAGCAGGGCACTCCCTTCTTACGTATGAGCGCTGAGGCTGACACTACCAGTGTGAAGTATAAAGTCTCCCAATAATATCACTCAATGGGGAGAGAGGCTACAGTTCCTCAACACTCAAGTCGGAATGGCTCGGCCTCCCCTTCAGCCGGGGGCATGATCCTTCTCAGGAACACACACCCGGGCAGTGAGGGGTCTCCCGTCTCCGTTACCATTCATGCTGTGAGGCAGAGCGATCAGCGTTTTAATGGTTCATATATCAATAAATGGAGTGCCATTCTATACGGATGTGACCTTTTCAATATTCCTCAGTATGACTGAATGGCTACTCTAATTCCTCCCCTGCTTATAATTTTAGTAACCGGGATGGGGGACGTGAGCTGGCCCACCAGTAAAAATGAAGAACAGCGAAAGAGCAAAGTCATAAAGCCAGGACAGTCTTTCAGAGACTGTACTGAGGGATTATAATTTTGATATCTCACTATTTTTTTTCTTCCCAGAGAAAGTGATCATAAACTGAAAAGAGGAGAGAGAGGCAGCAAGTCATACTGACCGGCATAAACGCCGCTGCTGTTGCTTCCGTTCATGTGATCACCCAGCCCCTCAGGGGTACTGACCTCTGTTTGCTATCGCCTTCGAAGGTTTTATTCCTAGAGCCATTTTGTCTCAGGCAGATTTAGTAGAAACTGGAATGTAAATTCCTGTTACTCCCTAGTGTAATTGATAGTTTTCACAATCGTGATGAAATTTCATGAGCTCTCAAGTCTCTCTCTCTTGAACCTGGCTCCATCCACACAGTGGCTGTGTTTTCTCAGCCATGGATCTGTTACACAAGCTGAGAGTTCAACTTGGTGACCTTTAACCACAAATCAACCGCATGAATAAGTTATCCAACCTGCAGGGTGTATGATTAGCAATCAACAACCCTGAAGTCTAGGCAACCCAGTCTGATGTCTGACAAAAAGACAAGGAGAAGCAGATAATGGTTTATATGCCGAATCTATAAATTGTATTATGATTCTCACAGGAAAAAAACCCTCAATAGCATTTAATCAGTGATATGTCCATTTTTAAAACACTAATGCTAGGTGATAAGCAACTCTTCATACCCATGTAAATGACTACACAAAATTGCAATAACTGTAAATAATGTATAGATTTGTTTCTTGGTAATTAGTTTTAACAAGCTTTTCACTTAACTATATGTTATGGAATGCTAGTATGGAATGAAGATAGTATCAACTTAAAATTAAAAACCCTAAAATTAAGTAAGGCCTTCCTTGTACTAATTTATAAGCAATTTATTTCACAAGAATTGTTGAGCTTCAACCTATTTCAGGATTGTCCAAAATTAAAATTATTATAAACTATTTTCAATGAATTTCGTACCCATCAGGCATCAATTGCAATGTCCATGGAATAAGCCTTACATAAAGGGATCTGGATCATCACTGCGAATGTTAGGCAGAAAGACAGACATGAGACGGGTGGAGAGAGAATAAAGCCAGGCAAACCCACTAAAAGGGACTCAAAGAGTTAACCAGGTAAACCAGAGAGCCAGAAGAGACTCACAGGGTTCATTGATTAGTTGAAGTTTCAAAGGCCAGAAGTAACTTGGAATGTCTGGATGGTTCCCAAATGAGAAACAATTCCCCAGATAGAGTATCAGAGCACAAATAGTGCCCAGCCATATAAGTTTCTCGTTTCTCATTCATTCCAAATAAAGTGCTGTCTGCTTGGTCTAGCTTTCTGGGCACTAGTAATACAAGAGTGAAAAAACTGAGAGTCTGCCCTCATGGCACTCTGGCTCAAGTGGGCAGGACAGAAAGCATGATGAAGACTCAAGCAGGCCCCTGAGGGAGCCAGTGGGTGTGAGTCACTTGGCAGTGGTGCTGCGCAGCAGGGGTACCAGACATCCTCAGCAAACGCCGCTGCGATCACATCACCAGGATGAGCAGAGATGGAAATGCAGTCATAGTGTGAGCCACACAGCAGCTGGGAAAGAATTCCAGACAGAAAATGGGCACAGAGACCCTGTGGGGAAGCACACCTGAAGATTTGAGGAATGGCATGGCGGGTGTGGGCCAGCAAGGGACGGCTTGGGGACGTCAGCGGCTCAGCAGGGGCCTGAGCACACAGCCTTGCAGCTGATGTCACCGCTTTGGCTGAGAAGCCACTAAAAGGGTCTGAGCACAGGAGGGCCATAATCTGACTTAAGTTTTAAATGGACTACTCTGGCATCTATTTAAAAGCCAGACTGGGAGGAGGGGAATCATGGAGGCAGGGAGATCAGCCGGAAGGCTATTGCAGTAAGTCAGGCAAGAGCCCATGGTAGCTTGGACCAGAGTGGCAGCAGTGGTCAGATTCTAGAAAGTACTTTGAAGGAATGGCTGCAGGATTTGCTGATGGGCAGCACGTGTGGTACAAAGAAAAAGAGTTGGGTGACTGGGAGGTGATGCTACTTCTCTGGGCACTGGGGTGTCCCTTTATGGAGCTGACAGAGACTGAGGCAGAAGAAGGAATCAAGCATTCATGTTTGGAAGTACAAAGTGTAGATGCCCATGAGGAATGCACGGGGTAATCAAGGCGGCAGCTGGAGGCTTGATTTTGTAGTTCCAAGATGCAGATGGGCCAAGGTGTTAGCATATGTTAGTTAAGTTTTTGGGGAGTCAGAAGTTATATATGGATTTTTGGCTGTGGGGGATCAGTACCCCTAACTTCCGAGTTGTCAAGGGTCTATCGTAATTATTTTGTAAGTCAAAGCTGCTTTTGCTGCACAGCTGATGTAAAAGTAGAAGAGTTCAGCTCCCTACAGCCGCCATCTGGGAGGAGCAGCCACTGGGGTGACGCAGAGCCTGGAGAAGGTGGGAGGCAGTGGGCAGCACTCGTTGGTCACCCGTATTTTGGTGACTTTGCTACCAGCTACCCAGGCTTTACTACTGGCCAGCTCGCTGGCATGAGCGACTTTGGTGCCTGGGAGGAAGGCAACTACAGTCTTAAACTTGCATAGGGGCTGGTTCTGGCTTCATTCTCTATGCACCTCTTTTCCTAGAATTGTACTTTCCTGAATAGCAGAAACCATGTCTGAGTTACCTTTTAATCCCCAGAATTTAGCACAATGCCTGAATACAGTTGGTGCTCAATAAGTGTTATTAAAAAAAATTAACCCTCCACCCCCAACGATTTGGGTGTGAAGATGTGAGGCCTGCCATCTCAGAGCCAATGTGTGGCTGATGCCCTCCCCCAGCTGTGGTGGCAGGTTCCCGCCTGACCACACCCACGGCAGGTGTCTTTTCGGTGCCAAGGGCAGGGCCCTGGTCTCCGGGGAAACAAAAAGGGGCTCTTAGATCCTTGCACAGAAACAACAAATTCATACTTTAGGATAATAACAAAATGCAGCATTTATAGATAGAATAAGGTATGCTATGAAACATGCAATTTAATGACTCTCTCTCATAAAGAGGCAAGGACAGCTATGAGACTACACTTCACTCCTGGGGGTGGAGGCATCTGAGGTGCAGGGGCAGTGATATGAAGCAGCAAGAATTAATCTTCCTCCTCTGCTTGGCAACCATGATATGCCGCTTGCTGCTCAGTATGCCATTTTGTCGTTTTCCTCTCTTATTATATTTTCCGACTCATACATCCTGACTCACTGTTCTACTTAATCCTCCCCTTGCATTGTGACCTGTATTCTATATTCTTTACAAGAGTGTCCTCAAGGAATTACAAAGGACTTTTAAAAATAGAGGCATAAAATGTTTTACAGTTCCTAGAAGCCTTTTTGTGACAATTGTGCTTTACGGGTATTGAAAACAGCTAGGAGAGCAGCCATAAACATAAATTAGAAAACGCATTTGAAATGTAGATAGTGTTTGCAGCCGGCACATGATGTTGCTTTAGGGCACAGTGTTTAGCAAGAGCTCCGCTTGAGTCTTGAATGGTCCTCTTCTCACAGCTTCTTGAATTATGTGACCTCTGGGAAATATTCTTGTCCTAAATGGTTAATAATCGATAGTAACTACAATTGCAAAACAATTCATTTACTCTCTCGGACTGCAGAATCTTCTAAGTCTACAGCATCTGGGTGCACTCTGGTGAGTGTGAAGAGTCACTGACCCAGTTTTGTACTTAGTTACCCAGCAGAAGTAGAGCTATGAGACTAATATCTAACAATATCAGCTAAAGTAATACTAATACATACTCTTAGAGTAACACCTACCAGTATCTAGTGAGGTAGTATTAATAGATGCAATTAAAGTAGTATCTACCAGTATCTATAAGAGAGTATTAATTGATAGTATTGGAGCAGTATCTAGTAGTATTTGTTAGAGTAATAAATATTAACAGATGCTATTAGAGTAGTATCTAGTAGTATCTATTAGAATAGTATTAATAGATACTTCTAGAGTATTTAACAGTATATCTCAAAATGATTTTTAATTTTCTTTTAAATCAGGGACCACTGCTTCACAGATTTGTATAACCTGGAGATCAGACTGAAGATGGAAAAAGCCCTTGGGGAGCAGCTCTTATGACTGGCCAGTTAGAGGACCAGTTAGAATGCTTTAGCACAGGGCTCAGTAAACCAGCATAAAAGCTAAAAATGGCTTTTACTTTTTTTTAATGGCTGGCAAAAAATTAAAAGAATACTATTCATGAAACTTAAAATAATAAGAAGGTCAAATTTCAGTGTCCTTAAAATTTTATTAGAACCAGCCACATTCTTGTTGAGGGCTGCTTTTGGGCTGACACAGCATACTTGAGTATTTGAGACAGATTAAGGCTCAAATATTTACTATCTGGCTCTTTACAGGAAGTTTCCAAGCCCTGCCTTAGAGCTGCAGGTCCAGCCAAGGGCTGACCTGTTCTGAGGACTCGGTCACCTGGTTTCACTTGGGAGGCTGCCATGAGACTCTGTGACCAAATTCACAAGGATAACATGGAACACAAACAGGGAAGAATGTTCCAGGAAAAAAACTGGTGCTGTCAGGCTATAAGGATGGGAAAGAAAAGTGTCACAGTAGTATACTTACTATTTTAAGTAGCTTTGTCTTAAATGATGCTAAAGCAATTTTAGGTCTTTACCGTGCTCAAGCAGAGGGCACTGAACCACTCAGTCACTGTAATTGCAAATATCCCTCAATGAATATGCATTTGCTTTGGCTTCTAGGACCCCTTTTGCCTCAATTTTTGTGATGTTGTAAGTCATAAGATGCCCCAGATTCCTTTCATTAGGGTATTTTCATCTGGATAAAAAGATGTAAAGATATTGGAACAATTCTGTGTGAGTTATCCAGGATACAGGGATAGTACAACTGGATTATGTCTCTTCTGATCTGGAAAAGTAGGGCTGATGTAGAAGAGAAAAAAATAATTCTCTACAATGAAATCTCAGACTTGGAGAAGTGAGGAGGGGAGGGTTGGGGATGTGGTATTAAGATGCAGTTAGTTATTCACAAAATTGCTGGATGTCTGTGATACTACGCATGGTACCACGAAGAACGGATACATGGAACGCGATGAGCTACCGCTGACTCGCAGGTTCTCCACTTCGTAGATAACTAATCCAAGACAGGCCACTGCCTGCCTCTTGGCCTCGGTTTCCTTAGCCATAATGTGGCCGACTAAGCCGACATGGCTACGGTATTCAAACGACGTGGCAGGCAAGAGGGCTTTCAATCCGTTAAATCAAAGCTTCTGTTACTGATATCAAGGAGGGCACTGAAGAAGTCTATTAAAACTTGAGCATAATCTTAATTATCCTAAAGTTGAAATCAAAGTATTTCTAAATGGCACCATCAACCTCAGGAGCCTAAGAGGAGAAAGTGAAATGAAAGAGGAGACAGTGGGCATCTGAGTTGAATCACATGAACTGTTTCTAAAAGAAAATAAAAATTTTCATCTACTGAGAGTGACAAATAACCACCAGAAAAGAATATTTTATAGGGATAAAACCAGCTACTCGGGGATCCAGACATTTCAGGTGTAGTGAGGGGAATTGGGAAAACTACCTTTTATGAAGTGTTATGAGGGGTCTTGGCTATTTATGGAAAATACTGAGGATGTTGGTTTTACGGCTCTCAAGATACCTTATCCTTACCATGAAACTCAAATTATTTGCTTTAAAAGGCAAAAGTGGAAAAGCTCTATTTTTAATGGAATGAGTTTTGTTTTTAAAAGTCTTTTAAGAGTCAAGAAATAAAAGACATGCTGATTTAGAGTCTAAAACACTATTTATCAAGGATACTGTGATTAAACATACCATGAAATCATATTTTTCTTAGTGGACCATATGCCCACAAGAAAGTTACAAACTGTAAACAACCGATTTCTCAATAGAACATGACGCTATTGGAGTTAGATTGCTCAAGGTCAGAGGCTTTAGAGAGGTGTCTAGGTTCTAATTCTGGCTTTAATACTACTCGCTGTGTGAGTTGAAAAATTACTTGATTTCTGAGGCTCAGTTTTTTTCATGGCGAAAATAGGGACAATTATAATAATGATAAACATGAAATGAGATAGTGACTGTTAACGCACCGAGCACACTACACATGAATGTTGTGAGTTATTAGGAATGGTTGTACATCCCAGCTTATAAACACAGACCCCATATCAATCATGGCATTTATCTAAGGAAAAAAGAAAAAACCTTTAAATGTCACTTCTACTTTGGTACCTGCTTTTATTAAAAAAATAATTTTCAGGCTTGGAAAGAAATGCTCAGAGGAAGAATGCTTCTGTTTCATGATACCCATGCTCCTTGGTGACCCTAAGTAGAAGTTTTTACAGGGTCAGTCAGTGAGGTATTTGAGGAAAGGAAGACCACACACACACACATCACACATACCAAACGTAAGTTCCTTATATATGCAGACAGAGCCCCAGATGTCAGTGTCTCATGCTACAGTGACACGTAGCGGGTGGTTACCCATCACTCAGCTTCTAGCTTGAATTGGGCTTGAGACTTAGGGAACATCAGCCCCACTGGGTTTGGGCCCAGCAGGTGTGATTCTATACAGCTCCTGGGGCTTCAGAGCCTCTTGGAAGAGTGAGACACAATGTTCTATCTTTTCAAAGCAAATGCATTCCGATGAGGCTTGTCTCCTGGAGCTGCTAAGAATGCCTGCAAGACTGGCCTGGGGAAGTCCCTGCAGCCTGTCCAGGTGGGCTAGGCTGAGCATAAATGTGCCGCTGCAGCTGTGGTTCTGACCCACAGGAGGAGTCCTGTGCTCAGGTTACAAGTCAGAAGGTTCCAGTCCCTTCCATTCCCCTCTCCAGTGGCCTTTGAAGTATTTTCCACTTGGGCTCTTATTTGGCAAGCTGAAAATTCAAGCCTTTTTTTTTTTTTACCACTAACCTAGAGAACTCTAGATTGTATAAAAGCACCATAAGAATGGAGAAATAAGACTTAATAATAGATACCTTTAGTTTAGGATCATATCTTTTTTGGAAATGGGAAAATTTCAATGTTTTCAGTTTAGAACCAGCTTATAATTAAGGGGGATAATTCCAACACAGCTGGCTTCATTGCTGGGGAGAACACTGAGAATTCATCTATTGTTCTAAATAACCTTTATGATCAAGAGATGGAAATGCAATGACATGTCATAGAGGATGCGAAAGGACCTTTCCCCCTCTCTCTTTAATTAGAGCCCTTGTATTAGTGATGAATTAGGCTGACTCGGTAAACTACAGGAAGTAAATCTGCTGAACGGTTCCATTTTCCGATTGCTAGCTAGGTTAACATGCTTTATAAACAAATAAATATCTCCATATGGACTATTATCCAAAGTAACTGTGAATCCTTGCGGTGCTGGGCAGCACGTGACAGTGACATCCTTGGGGTGGCAGAGTTCTGCAATCCCCCAGCATCCGTTTGAGTAGCCGACAAAAGGAGGGGTGCCCTTCACTGGTGGGATAAGGTGACACTTTGATTAATGCCATGAGCATGCTGCTGAATGCTGCAGTGAGTATTAAAATGGCATGTGCTAATTTAAAATCTCAGCTGTCATTAGACTGGAGAGCAAAGGGGAGTCACCTTCTCAGAGAGCATTCCATCCCAGAGAGGACACAGGCAGGGCTGACTGTCTGCCACTGCCGGTTTCTGCTAAGCCCTGCTTTGCTCTGAAAACATGCTGAAATGATTTTGTTTTTCTTATGGAAGATCAAACCAAAAATCAAAACAAAAAAAGGTGCCATGCAGCTTCCTTGTGGAAATGTGTAAAACGGAAATAGAGATTTTAAAAAACAAAACTGGAAAAAAAATCACAAAATGGAATAAGGACAGAATTAAAAGTGATGCTTAAAAATTGTTAAAAAAAATCATCAAATCTTAAAATACTTAAGAAAATGCCCTTCATTTTAACTTATCCCTGTCAAGACCTCAGAAAAGTTGTGCATATCTGTCCATAGGCACTTGGAGATGGGTATATACTTATGGTCAAAATGCAAAAAACTATTATTGACAGCAACTAACAGTAATTAATTACTTGGAATTTTTCTTTGTGATCCCTGGAAAACCCTACATAAAAGTATGTAAGTTCTGAATCATCAAAGTTGTTTACCTTTATTCAATTGCAACTCTTAAAGAGTCAAAACAAATCCATGTTTTTTCTGATTTTCTCTGAAAGTATTGTTTAAGAAATACTTTCATCTCAGTGATTATAAGTAGCAACACATTTAAAATGGCATGTGATTTCCTGAAGTGTTAATTCATGTATTTTATTTTAAAATTGGATGCTCAGGTCACCATGATTACACTTAGGTTCAATGCTAGGTAATTTTGTTCACGCATTCTGACGTCGCCTGCCTGCTATTTGAGCTTTCATTCACCAAGGGCTGTACTCCAAGGAGAGTTGGCTGTGTGTGGGGAGTGGGCCCCAGCAGTGGGCCTCTGCCTGCAGGAGCTTACTGTCCCAAGGGGAGACAGCTGGGTGTGGAAGGATGATGCGCAAGTCACATTTTGTTCGCCTGAATTTCCTTTCCAGAATAGTCGCGCCCTGTGTGCCTGCCTCAGGGGGTGCTTATACTGTGGGGCCAAAACAATAGGTAGCCTCTAGTGGCCAATGACCACCTCCTCTTCTCGGTGGAAGCCTCGACTCATGGATTATTTTGGGAGTCCTGGAGGAGGAGGAGAGGTAGTGGCTGTGAGGAGAACAGAGCAGACAGGATACAGATAGCAGACCTTCAGAGGAGAGGCCCAGAGGTTCGCATGTCCTCGGACCAGCTCCCTGGAACGGTCCGAGGGAAGCAGTGGGGTCTCCAAAGGGAAGCTGCAGAGCGCCCCGGAAAGGGCAGCCCCACCATTGTGCAAGGACAGGGCAGACCACTGCGGGACACGGTGGGCTGGGGCGCGGTGACCTCGGGAGAGTTTTCAGACCCCACAGAAGCCTCTGAGGTTCTTGGGTGATGCCAGGGAGGAAAAGAGAGCCTTATAAGGTGAGTACTCCTGAGCATCTCCCTGCCCTTTGCGTCTGACTGTGCGCGGATTCCCCTCCGGGTCTCCCAGGCCTCCCCTCCCACACAGCACCTCTGCTCTCCACCGTGGCGCCAAGTGTTTCTGTATAAGAACCTTAAAACGAACAAAAGTAACAACGCTATTCACTTCCCGTACAATGTCGTTCTCCGGAGCCACCCTTCCGACCCCTCCTCTCCCCTCACCTGCCCCCCTGTTCTCGGCCTCCAGGGATCAGCCTGGGGTTAGATTTCACTTGATTTTAGGAAAATAAAGAAGCATGGCATTTCTTACACATTGAAGTTTGTGGTTTAAAATCTGTACCCACCAACACAGGAAAACAGCCCATTACCATATGTAAGAATAAGGCCACAGTGGACAGATAGGGGACAGCATAGTTCAATCCAGACAAGGCTGATCTGAGCTGGGTCCCGGGGGCCGAGGACAGTGAGGCAGGTGAGGGGAGAGGAGGGGTCGGAAGGGTGGCTCGGGAGAGTGACTTTGTACGGGAAGTGAATAGCGTTGTTGCTTTTGTTCATTTTTAGGTTCTTATACAGAAACACTTGGCACCATGGTGGAGAGCAGAGGTGCTGTGTGGGAGGGGAGGCCTGGAGACCTGGAGAGGGAGCCGCACAGTCAGGCGCAAAGGGCAGGGAGATGCTCAGAATGCACCCAGAGCCTCCAGGCAAGTCCTTCCCCACCTTGCACCCCAGTTACTTCAATGGCCCAATGGAAGCAATAGTGCCCCAGCCAGGCTGACAGGGACCTACGGAAGCTGCACAGCGCTGGCCAGGGCCTGGCGGTGCTCCTTACATCCTCCTTCATCCCGCAAGGAACCCCGAGCAGCAGCAGCTTTTGAGGAGCCTGGCATGACCTCACCTGTCCTGCAGCCACTGGGTAGGACCCAGGAGGGGCTGACCTGCCTCCTGATAGAGCAGGTGCTGCGCTGGGAGGAAAGAGGCTCTCAAGGTGCTGACCAGCAGTGAGGTACTGAGCAGGACAGTGATTCTGAGAAAGTTAGGTGACCACAACTCAAATCCCTCTTGGACGCAGGATGCAGACACAAGGGAAGAGAGGGAGGTCAAGTGGGAAAAAGTGATTTCATCATCTGTACAACAAATGGTGTACAGCACACAGCTCTGGGATCCCAGGAGCAGAGGATAAACCAAGTGGTGGGGGGCTTCCCTTCTTTCTGCCATTTTCTTCCTGTCCCAGTGCCTGGGATCTCCAAGTGGCTCTGATATTGGAGCACCTGGCAGGGCAGCCAGCAAATCCCTGTATGTCCAGTGGAACCTGCCAGTGCTTGGCAGGGTAGAGCACAGACACTGATAGTGAATTTGTTCTTGGGTACGTGGAAAACACGCTCTAACAACTCCTAAAACTGAAGGAGGGTTTTGGAATGTTTGAACTTATTGCTGTAATGTGACCAGACTACCAGATGTAGCCTGGCGAGGCCTGGGGAGACTGAGATCACAGAGGGATAACTGTGACAGTGCCGGGGAAGGACTGGCGCTGGGAAAGAGTGATGGCCAGACCAGTGGGGAGAGAGCAGCAGTCGTTTAAGTGGAAGGATACAGGACTTTGGAATCATCGAGTGGTAAAGGCACACATGTTCTCCATTTCAGGTGTACATCACTGAAGTACCTGCATGAAAGCAAAAGGCTAAAAGGGACAGGTTGTACTGTCCATCATGGCATGGGGACACCCACATTTAAGGTAAAAATAAGAATATATCCTAAAGCATTTTTAAAAGCACATATTCAAAATAACTAAATATTTTCTTATTCCTTTTAGGAATAAGATGTTGGAAGCAAGATATTGGATAATCATTGAAATTGGTCTAAGAGTGTTTAAAAATTATATCCACTTGGAGAAAATACAAAAAAATACTTAATAAGGAGCAAATCCAGTATTGTCTCCTATCCATCAATGACCAATGGCCTGTCTTTCTTCCCCATTGCCTAAGAAATTTATGTTACATGATAGAAGTCATGATATTCACAATATTATATCCAAAGCTTTGTGTTCTATCTCACTATCCCAGTGCCAACAAAATCTGTTATACATATTATTAAAGAAAAAAATGTCCACTTTTTGGAAAATGTATATACAGTAATGACCTAGAAGTAACCAGCATTTTAAACACAAATGTAGATTTCTGTACTATAAAACATTTTTAAAAAATGGGATAATTTGGCAAGAGTTTCAGTGACAAAACCATGATTATTTCAGTAAGGTTTATATTTAGGTCATGGAAAATGCTTTTATGAAAAATATCAACTGTTCTTGTGCAGGATGTTATAGATTTCAAGGCATAATTAAACAATTGAGAAATGAATTTCTTTTCAGAACAGAAGCACCATGCATCCTTTATATTGTGTCTGCATGTAGTTGATTAGCAACTGAGTCAAAATTCTTTCATTAGGGATCAGAGGTTTGGGAATTGAAATCAGTTTGTTCTCAAGGCTGGTGGTAACATAATCTCATTGCTTATTGGAAACAATGGAAAAACTCTTCTTTTTTTTTCTGTGAAAAGATGTACAATTTTGATGGTTTTGCCAGTACTTTTACAAGGCAAATTCCTTATTTCACCTGTTGGTAACATTCCATTAGGCCTCCCTTCTCCCTGTGTGGAACAATCATCTTATAAAGGATTGTGCAAATTTTCATCAGCCACCACTATGTTCTGGGCTGAGGCCATCACAGCTTGTTTCTTTGTGTTGGATCCGTGACCATGCAGCTGGTTAGCTGGATTCTAGGTCATTGCAACGTGCTTTCTCCTTTGTTAAACAGGAATTGCAATAGAAAGTAAATCTCATTTCTCTGCTTAAATAATGAGACTTTGGATGACCTGGACATCCTAGAATGGAGAAACTGGAGCCTTCTCACTAAAGAGACTTTGCCTTGACTGCCTGCTTATGCATGTCAATGGCCCATCACATGATTCCTTTTGTATTAGAACTAAAAAGACAGATCCCTCCTGGTGAACAACTTGGGAAAATAGCAATTGCAACCCGGGTTCTGACGTCACAGTGGTGATGGTCCTGGAAACTTGACAGATACTGTTTTCTTAATAATGGCTCACTAGTTAATCTCTTTCCAGAATCTGTAACAAGTCATGAATACATTATCATCATGCTTAAATTTATACACATTATGGCCTCCTGTATTGTTTCTTCTATGTGGAGCAAAAGCCTAATGACTAAATATATATTTTAAGAAGTTTTTGGGTAAATTCTTGACTATCCACATTTTTATAAAGGTGGAATTCATTCTATGAAAATAATATATTTGAAATATAGGAAATTTGTGATCAGCTTTGAAGTTCCTGAAAGGTTTGGTCATTAGCATTTAATTATCAACACCACCTTTTAGCTGTAGTTTTCTGTTTTTATAAATAGATGCCT
This sequence comes from Manis javanica, assembly GCF_040802235.1. Lineage (NCBI taxonomy): Eukaryota > Metazoa > Chordata > Mammalia > Pholidota > Manidae > Manis > Manis javanica. The sequence continues at coordinate 74,866,256 of NC_133168.1, forward strand.
AGAGCGCTTTGCAATATTTGGGTGTATTTAATGGCTCTCCATGTTATGCCACTGAATGGAGTAAAAAGTGTAGGTACCATGCTGCATAGTATCTGCCTCCTCATTCCTTCTCTCCCCCCATGCTTCCCACGTGTTTATGCCCTACTTTTATACATAGTTCATATTGTAACTGCCTTAGGTAGGAATTACATATACATTATAATGCTTTTATAAACCTTGACACCTTGTTAACATTGAATAAATATTTAAAAGCATAAATCATAGGAAAAAATTGTTAGTACGCTTTCTTATTATTGATCTGATCTACCCAGTAGATTCCCATGACCTTCAGAATAAATATAAAACTCTGTAGATTGGTATTTAATAACCCCAGAGCCTGTTGCCAAGATTTCCCAACCTTCCTTCAAACTACTTCCTATCAGCACACAGGCTCCAGTTAAATCGCAGCTCCATTCTCTGAAAGGAACCTGGCATTTCCTCTTTCAAGTCTTTGCTGGTTCAGTTCCTTTGGCCTTTCGCACCTTATCCAGTCTCCCTCTCAAAAGCCAACCACCCCATCTCTTTCACGAAGTTTTCTCAGACCCCCTGGTGTGCCCCCCTCTATACTCACACCATAGTATGCATCATGTGACTGCAGGAACCACACTTGACCTTGGAGGTACAGCTCTTTGTCACTCATCTTGATTGCTCAAGGACAAAGTAAACTCACTGAGGACGGAGGTTTTTTAAAGCTCCCTTCACACTATGCACATGATAGAGGCTGAGAAAATGTTAACACCGAATGAAACTGGGTCAAGAAGCAATGTTTGGGTAAAAGAAATTGAACAGACAGTACTATTTGTTACAGAATAAAACAAAATATTAAGGTACATTACACCCTTCTCAAATATGTGTTAGACATGGTTCCCCATTTTCATAATCTGCTGACATATAATTGTAACATCGGAAACACTTTAGCGTCTGCTCTCATGTGGAAATCCTGCACAGTGGCACTACACTCCACTTAAATCCGTAATTGAAGAATGTCATAGTAAAAATTGTCATAAGATATTGCTTCATGATGGACTTTCCTTATGCTCTTCTCTACCTCTTCAGTTTCACATTTTTTTCTTTTTATTTCATAATTCCAATATGCCCAGAGTGAATTTTACTTCCTTTGCTCTTCTATCTTTAAAAAAATTTCCCCTAATTCCTACTCCTGCCGTGCAACTCTCTGTCCCCAAACTAGCCTTCCTGTCACTCACAACTCATCATAGTCTTTGAGCTGCACTACTTTTCTGTGAATCATGATGACTCTTAAAGGAAGAAGACAGAAACACGACCACAAATGGTGTATAAATGCCATCAGTGGGCCTGCAGTAAACCTTCGGTTATTTTCAGCCTCCAGCCTTGGGACTGACCTTCCCCTTTCTCCACTTGTCATAGGAAAGTGTTCCTGTCAGTTTGCCCGGGAGAAGAGCCGGCGTTGTGACGTCCTTCTTCCCAGGGAGAGTGGGCAGGGTAACAGGGCCAGAGGCAGTATGTCGGGAAGGGTTTCAGGAGTATAACAGAACACAGGTGAGGAACCTACATTCTCATGCTTACACTTCCCTAGAACTGGGTTCAATCAGAAAGCAGTACTCCGCCATGTAAGTACACAAAAGACTTTTAAAATAAGAAAACTAAAACCTTTTTGAAATGTAAATTTCATTTACCTAGGAGCTGCAAATTTGCCACCACCAAAAACGTGCTGCTCTGGCTTTTGTCCCCAGTAGTTTTTTTCAGCCAATCTGTACTGAGTGCAGGTTACGGGCAGGTCCTGTTCTAGGTGGTGCAAATACAATAGTAAACCAGATGGACTCATCTACACTCACAAGATTTACATTTTTGTGGGTGAAACAGACAATAAAAAAGTGAATTAATAATCCATCATTTTGCTATTCTTAACTGCTCAGTTGAGCCACGTGAGCTCAGATGGGCTGAGCACCGTGCCCTCTGGAATGACAAATTTGGAAGCAAAGAGATGCCAGTGGGTGGTCCTCTTATGTGACAGAAGGCTCAATATAAGACATGGAGGGAGACACGGAAGTTTCAACTTCTGCTTCCAAGGAAACAATTCTACGTGAGAGCACCAAGGGAAACTGAAAGTTTATTGCCTTCCGACTTGATTTCTTTGAGTGCAGAGACTATGAAGATAATCTGTTCTCAAAGAAAAATTTAATACAGCGCTCCCTGCTTTCTTCTATTTAATTCATACTCTCCTGCAAGTCCCTAAAGTGCATTCACTGTGGGTTCAAGTTTTGCCTTGATGTTTGTTTGCATCAGAGAGAGAATTAAATTGTCCACAAAAGAAGTGAATCCAGATCCCTATTCCACCAAGGCTGGCCTAAAAGTTATTGTTTTTATATTACTTTTAATCAACCTTTGCTGTAATGCTCTGTATGTCAACTCATTCCACCGCTAACACTTTCATTTTCTAATGATTAGCCTGAACACACATAATTTTGCCTTAGCTTAGCTATTCAAAGTTATATAATAATTCTGAAGGAAAAGGTCAAATTTATAAATTTCTGGACCATTCAGCACCCTATGTAGGGGCTACCAAAACCTTTTAAAATAAAAACCTATATTTTCTATTCCAAGAAATCACTAGGTCATCAGAAACAGTGGGTCCATGTTGCTCACCATCCCAAGTGTCCTCAGTTTATGCGTCCCTGGGTGTTACCTACTAGTTGTCATCCTCTTGAGACATGAATAGTTTTTATTCCCAGTTTAACCATTCCCCAGAGGTTTTTTATTTTTATATTAAAGTATTCTAAAAAGGAATAAAACATTTAACCAAGAATCAAATGAATTAGAAAAATAAATTTTGCAGCTGGAGGTAGAGATTTCATGTTCTAATTTCCTCCTACAATCAATGAAGAATGCATGCAAACATGGACTGTAAATGTATCATAAAAGGTGTCATTGTGTGGAAACACCACTTGTTGCCATGGGCAGCTTCTACCACACTCTCCACCACTCTTTCTAATGCCACAGTCTTTGCCCATCCATGTAGAGAGGGCTGTCCTGGCAGTGGCAGCCACTGTTCTGGACTCTCCTTACCCTCCTGTCATGAAGAGAGCTCTGGTGTGTAGTGATTTGCAGGAGACCTACAGTTGGACAGACCCAACTTTGAATTTGAACTCTATTCCAGCGTCAAGAGGCCAGCTCCTTTTATGGGCACAACCCAGAGTCCTTATAAGAGGAAGAACTTGGAAGATGTTTGATGTTCATGAGCTTGGTACATCTCTGTATTCTCTTTGGGCTTTAATCCACCAATCAGATCCTTTGCAGCTTTGACCCAAGCCTCCCAGCTTTGATATCAGTGACCAGAGCTCAGCCTCTAGAGCCTGACTTTTCCCTCCCAGGCTCAGCCTTTGCAGGCGGCCTCCTCCCAGGTTTGCCAGACCTCATGGCAGGCCCAGCTCTACTTCCACTGTAGGATGTACCTGACCCCATAAATTCAGCTTTCTAACACTTTTTTCTTCTGAATTGAGGGTCAAGAAAGGCTGGGTCTGAAAGTTGTAGTAAGCAATAGGAGAGAGAGTCTATCTATTTGATATGAAGTTCAAATGTGTCTGCATTTTTTAGCCCAGTAGGACCAGGTTGTCTAGAGCCCGTATTTAAACCAGTTCCAGGCTACCTCAGTGTAGTTTGACACACACCTACTGTGTTTTAAGCAAACTTGAAGGATAAAAATTTGAATGTGCAGAACAGATATGAAGGATTCAGAGTAAATACTTAGTTTCCAGAACTTTAACTGTGACATTATTTAAAAGAAGAGGTCTGGTACATTTAAATTATAATTAAATTATTAAAATTTGTTTTAAAGGTCCCCTTTTCAAAACACAGGTAGGGTTCAACATGATAAATACTTATATGTGGTTGATGCTCCCAATTTGCCATAGTTACATTCTACAAAGTCGCCATGAACATGGCCTGAGCGAATACAGAAGCACTGCTCCCAGGGAAAGTACAGGGTTAGGTTCCTGCCACCCTGGGGTTACTACGCTTTCGTCATAACCTTTCATACATAATCTTATTTCATGGGAGTTTCTGTTTAAAGATGCCTTATGGAATATATATTGTTGGTTTATTTACACTGAATTCATGGCCTACAGCCCTCTAACTCATACTGAGCAAGGCCCCTCTAATACGTTTTTCTTCCTCCTGTGCATCCCGGCCTTCCTGCACTTAGGAACCACACTCAGCACTAGGCTTGGGGGCCCCTGTAAACAGTGAAATCACTGACAAAAGGCACAAAAATGCAAAAGCATGGCACTAAACAGACCGCAAAAGGATGCTTGTTTATAAGAGCTGAAACAAGAAGGCAGAGCATTGTCTCCTTAGACCTCAACTGGCAACACACATGTTTGTGACTCGACTGCTCATCACTCTGTGCATGTCTGAGAATGTCCACAGAAACGCCATGAGTATGGATTTTGGGGGTTGCAAGTAAATTTTAATGAGTAGGCGAATTTGTAAATACAGCATCCATGAATAATGAGGGTCGCCTGTGATAATACTTTGAACACAATATTCTTGGAGTTTGCCAATTCGGGGATTATCTGGAATTTGTGCTAAAGTTTTACTCTCTCTCTCTCCAGCTGCCTATGTGTTGTTTCCCACCATGTAAGAAGTGCCCTATAAAGGAAAAGGGAAATACAGGCACAGGCGAAACCTGGACATCAGTTTAGGTTTTACATGACAAGCACTGAAGCCACATTTGCTTCCAAAACTCTGGGTGCTCCAATTGTGGGAGCATGACTTTAAGGTGGAAATATTTTCTCTAAGGGAAAAGATAAGCAGAGGAACTTGAGTCTTAAAATAAACACCAATGATAAAATTTAGTAAAAACGCAAAACAATTTCCTTTCACAGACTAAGTTTTTAAAGAAACACTCAGAAGAGCAAAATTATGCCTTCAGACTATAATCACCCCTCAAATGAGTATTGTGCAGATAATCACTCTCTTGTTCAAATCAGCACATGCTCCTCTCTCAAGCTCCAGAACTTGAAAGAGATCAAGGAAGAGCCAGAAACAGTAAGTAGGCAGTGGCTTGAAATATTGTTGCAAGCTCTGACACCCTGGGGCCTCATGGGGGTCTGGGTGAGGGGCAGCTGTGAATGTGCTACCAGAAGCAGAAGCTTTCATCTTAATGACTACAGCAGGAGAAAATGGTGAGGAGCTCGTGTAAGAATAGTGGGTACATTTTACCACTTATTTTAAAGTGAAACTGGCTTTAGCCGTCCTTGTAAGTTTTGTCCTTGGTTTGAAGGATATTTCTGATCACATAACTTTTTTTATATTTATGTGTTTAGAACTTGAAAACCACATAAATATATAAAGAAGATGATTTAAACAACCTGTAAAACACAGAAGGAAAACCAATCCTAATGATTTTTGTAAACCAATCCTAATGTTGTTTTAAATGTATTATTCACAGAATACCACCAATGTGTGTGTGTGTTTATACATACACACATATATATATATATATATTTGAAAAGACAGGTTTCATTTTTTCTTAATTATCTAAAAAAATCATGGTTTATTTTTTACCTCCATTTCTTCTAAGGGAGAGTAGGCGTTTTATCTTATTAGGGTTCATTTGAAAGGACAAATATATGTAACTTAGCTACTGGTCCAGGTGATAGTTTAATACAGGCTGACCAAATGATGAAATGGAAATTGGTATGTTTGGGACCTCTTTGAATTTAAATTCTCAGAAAAAGACATTCAGAATTATCTGTCTCTGCTAAAAGATACACCTAATTATGGCTAACAATTAGAATTTTGCAGGCTATGGGTCTGGGGCTCAAAATAATATGGAAATGGAGTGTTAGAGCCCTCCCATTTATTTCTAATATTGGAAAAACCACATGTCTGTTCAAGTTAGTAAGTGTCATGAACAACTCCAACTTTCCCCAATTTAATCATCACTGAATCAACTTAGGATAGGTTTTTTATCCCAGACTTATTTTTTTTGGGAATTCTTACATATAATTACTTCTTATAATTGTTGCACAGCTATTAAATGATGTACGGTCAATTCCCAAAGTTTCAAATGGATAAATATTAGCCTAATGTGCTCAATCAATGCACAGAAATAGCTCTAAGCCCTTTTCCTGCAAGGGAAAATATTTCCCATATATCACAGCTAGATTAGCCACAGGCAGTAAGCAGCTGATGCAGAAGCCTAGAAATCCTTGTGAATGTCCTTGCACTTCTGCGAAGGGCATCCTTGACAGAAAGGAAAAGAAAAGGGAAAAACCCCACGGTGTTACCTTAAGCGTTCTGTAAAACAGTACTTAGAATCAGAACTGTGTCTGCACATTGTTCCTTGATGCTCAGAAAGTCTCTTTGCATTAGCAATAACAAGACGCAGTGAAGATTAAAGAAAACTTTTAATATTTCTCATGTACCAAGTTATTAATTCCATGTTATAGTTTTAACACTGGATTAGACTGTTAATTAGAAAAAAAAAAAAAGCTTTTGGCTATGGATTATGAAGTAACCAGGGTCATAGCAGACCAACCGTATAATCAATCTGACTTCAGAAAAATCGAAACAGTGAAATACCAATGAGATACATTTCACATAATTTTGCCCTTTTTATTTTTAATTGGGGTACTACATATATAACATAAATGCCCTTTATTATTTTAAAAGCAGTTCATCATATAGTGTACAATTTATAGGGTACTGTGGAATGACTTTCCTCTTCTCCATTTGAGTAAAGTCACTATGGATTTTTTGGGGAGGAGGGAGGACTTGTAACTGTAGAAAAGGATGTTCTGTTATTTTCCTTTCCTTAGATAAGAAGTTCCTGACAGTTAAGCCATATCCGTCACATTCCAGTACTCAGTTTTGACTAAGAATTAGAGGCATATGGAACTTTCCAATTCCCTTTATGGATTCCCACAAATTGATTCTTCTTAGAATCAACAGCTAACATTTCATACTCTGTCAGGTACACTCTGGGGGTGAGGGGCTCCCTATCTGCTGGTGTGAGGAAAGAGTTACAGATTTCAGTGCAACCTAGGGAAGAATTCTTGGGGAGACGTATTTGAGTATAAAATGGAACTGACTGGCATGTGAGATGGGGATTTCCAGCGCCTGGAAATACTGAATTGTCTCCTGGAAGTCACTGTGCATCCGAATCTCCTGGCCAGTTTTCAATAGAACACTGATGCCTGGGCCCCATTGCTGGAATTCTGTTCCAGTTGTTCTTGGGTGGGACTGGCATCAGGATCTTTTAAAAACCTCTATGGGTGATTCAATGTGAAGTTTGAGAACCTCTGACTAATCAGAGGCCAGCCAGTGGCCTCCTGGTGTGTTCCCACCCCAGCCCTAAGAATGTGGGATGGGACACTGTCTTACCTGATGACTTTGTTAAGGGCACCACCTCTGACTAAAAGCTCAGAGAGAGGCACATGGAGGCAGAATACACTGGAGACTAAAGGAATTTATTCCCCAAACCTGAAATCAGGGAGTCTTCTCTAAAACGGTGAATAAAGGGTGGAGAACACAGTCCCCATATCATTTTGATCTCGTGATGACCAGTCCAAGGGTAACTGGGATTTTCTTCCCCTACTATACATGCTCCTTGCTCTTCCCCCATGTCTTGGTGCACCTGGTAACCACCCTCTTAGACATTCAATGTCACCCTCAGTCTAAATGCCCTGACAGAAAGGGCCTACATCTCATCATGGAAATGAATGCAAGCTCACCTGGCAACCTCACTCAAGAGTATTGCATTTTGAAACTTACCTACGTGAAAAGTTTTGACTTGTTGAAAGGAATTTCAAGAATCATTGGGAGGGTAGGGACAAGAGAAGAACTTTTCCTGTAATATGAGAGCTCTCCACAGAAGTGGCCACTAGAGAGGACGACCGACAGGTGAAAGCTAAACTGGGGAGGGGTCCCTCCAAGGGAAAGCTGGGAATGATGTAGTCAACCTTGAGGGCACTGGGAACGACCCGGTCAACCCTGAGGGTAGAGGAAAGTAATAGAAAATAAGGACTTGTGTTCTTCTCACCATACAACATAAAATAAGAAAAGATACATTTCAAGCAAATGGTCTACGAGAAGCACCTTTCTGATTACACAATTGTATGGGTGACAGATAGAGGTTGCAGAGCTCCATTTGATGGGTATGTTTAAAAGTAGGCTCTCTCCCCATCTGAATAGCATTGTGTGTACCTGCCATTCCTCCCATGGTGAAGCTACATGGCCATAAGGCTAGACCATTAAAGAAGACAGCTTTTAGGGAGTCAGATGAGAATCAGTAGATAAAAAGGGCTGGAAAGGTAAAGTGGAATACAACTGTGGGATACCAGGTTTTGTTTCCATCCCTTCAGGGCCTTTAATCTTCAATATATGTAATTTCAGGGATTGACAGCCTATTTTCATGACCTAAAATATTTGGGTAGGATACTTGGAAGTTTCTATTCCATTGGAACTAAACTCTGTTCAATGAATAAATGACAGAACTCTGTTTAATACCATGCAATTTATTTAAAAGCCCCAGCAAAATGTGGACACAGACTGAGCCATTAATGCTACTACTTTTAGGTGTTCAATCTGCCATATGTACAGTTTAAGAACACATCTAAGTCTAAGGGTATTCCTAAATTCTTATGAAAATTTTTAGAGTCTATTTAGAACAACATACATTTAATGTTCAAGTTGGTTAATGTTGGCTTTTCTACTGTGTAATAGTTTGCACTATGATGTGTGTGTGTGTGTGTGTGTGTGCTCTAATCAGTACATTTCAAAGTATATGGTTATGGTTCTTTATGAAAATTGTATTTATACTTAAAATGATTTCAGAAGCACAGAATGTAGAAATGAATGTGTATTAAATTTAGCCAATTAATGCTACGCATGCAAATGATCTGCTTTTTGTTATTTTATTGTAAAAAAAATTCCATGTTCAGTCAGCCTCAACACTAAGTATCCAACTTCCCAACTGGCTAATATTTTTTGGGTAGAATTGTGGATCTGGACTCAGTAACTAAAGGGAACATGTAAACTCTGCATTCTTTCATGGAAGTCGTGGGGGTCTGAATAATGTACACCAAGCCAATATTCACAGGCATATGATGTTTCCCTGTTCTCAATATTAAAGTGGATCTGACAGCAGTTCAGGATCACCTAAACTACACAGACTTTCAGGGATTCTGTACTCCTTCTTTTTGTGACTCAGTAGCCAAGAGCCTGTTTCTAAGTGTCAATGTAGAATGAATCATAATATAGTATTTGGAATTTGGAAACTATGGGCAGTTTTTCAACTGGCATGACACCTGCCCTGAATATTTAGCAATCAGAAAACTTTATGTTTCCTGAAGTCACTTCTTAACTCAGTGGTGTTATTAGACCTGGTGTTCATAATCCCCCAGTTCTGGTACGGAAGGGAAAGCCTGTGGTATCAGAGAATGCACACATTATAATATTGCTGTTAAATCTGGGCTTCCTGTGAAAAGCTAAAAGGTGGATGCATTTCTTTCTTTACATAACAATTGGGTTCCCACAGTCTCTACAGAACATGGTCTCCCATGACAAAATATCCCAAATATAAACTTGGCCAACCATGAAGGCCACTCTCAAGTCTCAACACCCCTCACCTTTGTTGTTGGCTCATCTGCCCCTCCTAACTGGCAGTATGTAAAATATACCTTACCTTCCTAGGGTTGAACAGTAGAATTAGAATGTTTTTCCTCCCTCCCTCCCTAATCTTTTAAGCCATAGGTAGGTTCAATAGCTGTTTCTAAACATATGCTCATCAATCATCATCTAGAAAGACTTGATCCATCATGACCTTTAAATTGAGAATGTTCTTTAATTAAACATCAAGAAGGGACAATTATTGAAAATCAATCGAAAGATTCTCTTTGGGGTTGTTATAACCTGGCATTTTCTAATTTTAGAACAATTTTCCATGTCAGGTTCATGTTTATGTTGACTGTGTCTCCCATTTTTATTTTTTATTTGTATTAGCTCCCCCCCAACCTACTTCGACAGTTATAGAGTCATTCCCCACCAACAACTACCTCTGTAGAATGTTCCAAGTGTTCTTCATCTCTTGGGCTATTATCCCATGCTCAATACTTTAGCAAGGCACATGGCTAATCACAAAACATACTAACATAGGTCAAGTCCAACCAAAGTTTCTAGGAGATTAATTAAATCAACTTAAACCAATCATGACTGAATTAATGAAATGAGGCAATTAAAAAATAATATTGCCACGTTTCAAATATACATCTTAAGATCTACATATTTAAATTTTCAAATAGTAACACACAAAAAATCATAATGAATAGAAGTATGTTGATAGACTATATGTAGAGAGAGGAGTCCAAGTGCAATTGTTCTTTTTTATTAACAAATTTGAGAATTTATAATGGATTAAGTAGCATAAATACATAAAAACACTATACAAGTCAAACAAAGATCAATTATTTACCCATTGGAACAAATGTTTGCTGAGGATAGTTGAAGTCTAAATTTGTCTAAGAAAGCACCGTTGCTAGAATTCATCCTAAGTTAGATACTGGGCTTATGGGACATAGTTATATAAGGATATTTTGTATATTGAGCATTTACTATATCACAGGCAGTGAGCTAATCATTTAATTTAATTATCCCATGTAATTCTCAAACTACCCTGTGAAGTTGCTATGATTATACTTTTTTTACTGAAAAAGTACTGGAGGCTTAGACAGGTCGAGTGACTTGGCAGTGACACAAGCTGGGAAGTAATAGAACTTGGAGGCAACTAAACTTCCCCGAAGTCAAGAACTGTGATTGACAATTGTGGGTACAGTTAGGGCCTAGACTCTGGCAAAGAGTAAGTGCTAACGAAATGAGTCATTAGATAAAAATGTAACAAGGAGGGTCTATTTGGTAGCAAAACCTGTGCTCCTCAACAATGTATTGAAATTTCTCTGAAAAGGAAGTTTACCCCAAATCTCCAATTTTCCTTGTCAATCCATATTAGTTCTTAAAATGACTTTGTGATTCAAATCAGAAACAAGAGGAGAAGGAAGTGTTCAGCTGTGTCCAAAGGAGCAGAAAGGTTAAGAAAGAGAAAGGATGAAGGCCTTTGAAAATATCCGGTCTTGTTGATTCCCTTTGGGGTTGTTATAAAGCCCCCTTCCTCAGCCTGACTCCTTCTAGAGCTTACTTCTGTGGCTATCATTGCCATGAGTCCTCTCTCCTAATTTAATTAAAATTACATGCTCTCTGACTTCTTCTTCTGACCCAGAGGAAGTAACAGGGACCAGATTTACTTGCCTTTCTGAATAAAACCAAACAGATTAAATAAATGAAGCAATGGCTTTCAAGATACTCTATATCAGGCAATGAAAGACAGCTACCCCTGAGAAATATTTCCCAATTAGGGAGCTGTGGCAGTTTCCAAAAAGTTAAGCATACATGAGCCTTATGATCTAGCGATTCCAATCCTATTTATCCAATAGAAATTAAAGCATACATTTGTAAAGACTTGTACATGAATACTCATAATAGCTTTATTTTTAATAGCTCCAAATGGGGAATGACACAAATGTCCATCCATGTTGCCATTATAAGCTCTCAAATCACTGTTGATAACATCACTAAGACCCCACATTCCCAACAGCCTTTGAAAATTTTTTCCACCTTCTTTTCTAATTATAGGTCAGGTTTGGCCCATGCTTACCTCCCCAGCTCTCCCCTGCTCTCTAATACCCAGCTATACTAGCTCTTCTTAATTCCATCAATGCACCACACTTCACCTTGGCTTTGGGTGTTCCTATTAGAAGTTCAGTATTTCTGTAAATTTTTCTTCTATCCTCTTTTCTTCTGGCTAAGTCCTACACAGTCTTTAGGTTTCTGTTGCATGTTAGTTTCTAGGGAAAGTTTAAATATTCCTGCCATCAAAGTTTTCCTTAAGTGACCCTGACATACGACCCCTGAATTTTCCTGTCAGCATTTGCCCCACTGAATTACATTTACCTGTTTACTTTCTGGTATTCCTTTAGAGCAAATGATTACCTGGATCTGACCTGACTGGGAACCTAATACAAGGAGGAGGAATAGAGTAACAGAGTCTAAAATCTCTCCATTAACTGGAAAAAATTGAAGGATATGTTTCTGACTAAAGCCAAACAAAACATTGATTTACTGCCCTTGAGAAAAATATAAGAAATTCAAAATGTGTGATCACTTTTCTTCTTGAACATTTATTTCAAAAGAGGACAGTTTAATGCTAATAAATCCTTCTCTGTAGTGTTTTAGGATAAGGGAATTTTGAAATTGAAATAGACATATACTATGACATACATAATGACTCAAACTTGTCATTAGGGTATCTTAGCCAAGCAAAGATGAATGGAGATGAGATCCAACTTGGGACCCTCAAAAAAATTTCTAATGAAGGTAACATTCCAAATTAAGGAGGTTGCTTACATGGTCAGTATGCAGTAGTGAACTGCTTGGCATTTTATTATGTTTCTCTGTATAGACATGGTATACCCAAAAAAGAATTTTCCTTTCACAGAATTGGGGAAAAAAAACTCTTGAGATTTATTGCATAGATCTTCTACAAATCCATTGTTCTTGTAAATGTACATGTTGATCTTTAAATGGTTAAGAAAGGTGAGAAGAACTGAAGTAATCAAAGTAGGAAAGTGTCACAGCAAGTTCTTGATACTCAAACTGTCCCTACAATTTTTTTTCCATGCAGGAAAGAGCTCTTCTTGTGGATTAAACAGAAGCATTACTCAGCTTCAAGCGGAGATGACTGTTTCTTTCAATTTTGAAACAGTTTGTTATTTGCTCCTCCAGACCCCTGCCTACCCCTCATTTGTGGGTAGTTAGAATGTCCTCATCCTTCTACTTTACTGCAGTTTTCTGACTTTCTGGGAGTAAGTTAAATGAAACATGAAAATAAAGTTGCTTGTTTTTGATATCTCAGCTGTGGATTGCTGGTAAACATTTTATTTAAACCATAACCTTTTCAAATAAAGAATTTCTGTAAGAAATGTTTTTTCCCCAGCTGTATCATTCATAGTGTTTTTCGTTCTCATCTATTATAAATTATAAATCAATGAACAATATCCTTTTTTGTGCCATAATCAATCTCTGATAATTAACTAAAAACTTAGGAGTACGTATTAATTAGTATTGACCAATGTGATCTGTATGCACAAAATATATCTTAAATTTTGTTCAAGGTATTTATGAGGATGCACGGTTGCTGCATATATATATTTTGTATCCACTTAGAAGTCAATATTTCAAGACATATTTCATCAGCATGCTTGCTCTAATTCTTAAACATATTATGGGAACAGAAATACCTTCATTTATAAATACAATATATTCCAAAGAAACAATGGGAACCTTGAACATCAGTCCTCTAGAAACTTTATGTGGTTGCCAGTGGGAAATGCATTTTTGAGAAGCTACCTACACTAAGGCCAACAATGGAAATAATGACAAATCAATAGCACTACTGCTCTTTTACTTAGTTAATTGTAAGCTTCTGCTAAAGTTAAATGGGAATTACTCCTTTATTATTCCTGAATAACCTATCCATCTAAAATTATACTTTCTCATGTGGATGAACAATTCATTTTCCAGTTATTTGTAGTAAGTTAAAAAAGAATTACAAATATCTTATTGTTATATCCACAAGATAATCCATTTCCACCATAGTAAAAATGTGATTAAAAGAGGAAAAGTAGAAGTCTATCAGAATTAAAGGAAAAGGTAAATTTTTAGAACCTCAAAAGTAAGTGCAAGCTGGATGCAAGCCAAGTCTCTGAGCGCAGATGAACAAATAAACAAAAAGGTATATCATACTAGGGTATAGTATTTAGCTTCTTAGAAAGGAAGGGAAGTCTGACCCAGGCTACAATGTGGATGAACTCTGAAGACATTATGCTGAGTGAAACGATCAGTCACAAAGGGCAAATAAAGGATGATTTCACTTATATGAGGTCCTTAGAGCAGTCAAATTCTTGCAGACCAAAAGAAGAATTATGGTTGCCAGGGGCTGAGGGGAAAGGAGAATGGAATGTTAGTGTTTAATGGTATGGAATTTTTGTGTGGGAAGATGGGAAACATTCTAGAGATGAGTGGTGATAACGATGGCACAACATGTGAATGTGCTTAATGCCACTGAGCTGTACACTTAAAAACAGTTACAGTGGCAAATTTCATGTTTCATATATTTCATCATAATGTAAGAAATGAGTCCAAGATCTAAATGTAAAATGTAAAACCTATAAAACTTAGAAAAAACAGGAGACAATTTTCATTACGTGGAGTTAAGCAAAGACCTCTTAGACCTGAAACCAAAAGCATGAGCCACAAAAGGAAAATTTGATAACTTGAACTTCATCATACAAATCAAATTTTTCTCTGCAGAAGACACTGGTAAGAGAATGAAAAGATAAACTAGACTAGAAGAAAATATTTGCAAATCACATATCTAATGAAAGATTTGTATATACAGTACATAGAGAATTCTGAAGACTCAACAGTAAGAAAACACAGAACCCAATTTACAAATAGGTAAAATAATTGAACAGACTTTGGCAAAAGTAAGTACAAAGATGATCAATATCACTAGCCATTAGTGAAATGAAAACAAAATCATGATGTGATACCGTTACATGGCTATTGGCTATTTGGATGGATAAAATTTAAAAGTCCTGACAATACCAAGTGCTGACAAGGACACAGAACACTATGGACTCCAAATGACAAGATTGTATATGGATAAAAACCAAAATAATATATACATTATTAGAGTTGACTTCTCTTGTATAGCTACATGAGTCCTTTGATCTTCTGCCAGTCTTTGATCTAATGTCAACTTCTTAGTGAAATCTCCTGCTATGCAATGTTTGTCTCTCCTGGCATTCACAATTTATATGTTGAAAGCCAGTCTACAATGTTATGGAATTAGGAGGTAGGGTCTATGGGAGGTAATTGGGTCCTGAGCATGCAGCCCCAATGAATGGGATTAGTGTCCTTTTAAAAGAGGATCTAGCAGCTCACTCACCACTTCTGCCATGTGAGGATACAGTGGGCAGATGGCTCTCTGTGAACCAGAAAGCTGGTCCTCACCAGACACCGTATCTGCCAGCACCCTGATCTTTTCCTTCCAGTATCCAGAGTTGGGAGAAATATATTTCTGTTGTTTATAAGTCACTTAGTCTCTGGTATTTTTTGTTACAGCAGGCTGAAGAGACTAACTCATCTCTGCAGACCACCTTGTTCAAAACTGTGCTGTATCTTCATCCAGCACTCTCAATCCCTGGTACATTATCTCTGCCTTCCCCACTTAGCATTTGACACCCTAAAATGCTATTCACCTAATTTATATGTTTACCATCAGTCACCACCTGCTGGAATGTAAACTGCATGAGGACAGCTATGCCTTTGCCTGTTTTGTTCAGTGATGTACCCCGGAGCCACATTCAGTGCCTAGAATGCACTACATGCCCAATGAATATATGTTGAATAGAAGAAGTAGCTTCCACGTCCACATTCCCCAGGTAGTTTGCTGTTTGCACTTATGGCCCCAGATGAAAAATATCCCCCCATTGGTTTGGCCCCCTCTTACCTAATGAGCTAATTTCATCTCATACCTTGACCTTCATGGACATCATCCGTCAGTGCACCTTTATTCTCTACTTTTATAAACCTCACCTTTACATTTTAAGCACCATCTTTAAGAACTTTTCCTGGTTTCTCTTCTTTACCACGAGTCTTGCTGCCCTGGAATTCCTTTCTTGACCTTTTAACAGTTTTTTCCTCTCAGGTCTCATCTACATCAGGGGTATTAACTGTCAACTAGCATTCAAAAAATACATACATCCCAGGACCTCCAGTTTCCTACCTGGGTTATGACTGACTGACAATCAGCTACCTGAATTCATGCAGGAGTACATCAAGTCAGCGTGCTCTATGCTATTACTTCTGACCACTGTTCTGGCCTCACCTCCCCTCTTGTTGGGGAATCAATGCAAATGACTCTCCCCATCACCCAAGCCTCATATTTTGGAATTATTTGTGATTCTCCCTTTCTGCGCTTCTCACATCCATTCAGTCACTAAGAGGGCTGCTCAGGTGGGTGCAATGCTTCTCTCCTGGATGTCTTTTAGGACCAGTAAGGGACTCTAAAAAATGCTCCATCCCAAACATTCTGATTTAATTGTTTTGGGCTTGGGTTCAGGCTTTGGTATTTCTGAAAACTCCCTGAGCAAGGTTCATGTGCAGCAAAGGATAAAATCCACTGGGAGAGGAAGACTGCAGGCTTTAGAGTTGGATACACCCGGGTAGCTGTTTAACCTACATGAGGATAAGACTCTCAGCCATACATAGGGATTCCAACATCAGACTCAAAGGCTTACTGTGTGGATTAAAGAAATACATATTTATAGTTTCTGATAATAAACAGTAGGTACTCCAATATATCATAGCCTTTGTCTCCAGTTTTCTAATCAGTAAAATGGGAATAAAAACACTTACTTTATAAGCTACACTGAGCAAAGGTGAGGTTGCATCAAAGTAGTTGTCCCTAACTGTCCACCTTACAGAGATTAAGTTTAGATGCCATAACGTTCCTTCCCTCCCCAGTCCCATTTTTACTGCTGCCATGCTGGTGCTCACCCCCATGGCATTGTACCTGCTAGGCTCCTACTCCATGACAGGTTCAAAGTACTAATGCTCCAGTTGTGTCATTACCCTGCTTAAAACTCTTCACTGACCACCAAATTCCACATTCCTTGTGCCCTACCAGGAAGGAAACCAACCGGTAAATTCCAGCCTTGCTTCCAGAAGCCACCCCTTCTACCTCATATACCAGATAATGTAGAGCCTCAATGTCCCATAAATGAGAGGCACACTTTCCTTTTGCCCTTTGCCCCCACATCCTTCCCACATGTTACCTACCGAGAAAGTCTACCCAATATTAATTACCCTTTTCAAATGCATTTGTCTTTAACTGGATAGTGAAACCTTCTGTGGGGTCATTTGAGGGCTGGCAGGAAGGGCCTTTTCCAGGGAAAGGTGCTGCCCAGTTTGTCGTGGTATGCAGCAGCATTATCTTTACTGTCTTTGCTTTACAACATTGAAACTCCTATGTTCTGCAGGAATGTTTCTGCAGGAACCACTGAACTTTTATCCATCTTCAGTTTCTGACCTCTCGCCAGTTCCCTGGCCCAGAGCATAGCCTCACCGGGACAGACCCCGGATGGAAATGTTTTGGTGGGGAAGAAGGAGCAACAGTTCCTGCATAGCTCACATCCATTCCCCAGACTGCTTTCCTGTCATGCAAAGCAGATCAGTGGACGAAGCCCCAGATACCCACATTCCGAAGCCTCCTCAGGGCCCAGAGGATAGAATCTACATCAGCCTGGCTGTCTCTCCAAGCCTGCTGGCCTGGCCTGCTTCTCTCTGCCTGGTGGCTGCCTCATTCTCTGGCTCCTGGCCATGGACTGCTCTGCACCTCTGTCTCCTCTCTCACCTCTTTTTGCTCCTGCAGGACCCTGCTCTTGTTTCAGGACTTAGCTCAGGAGTCACCTCTCTGAGTCACTGTCACTATCTGGCCTCAAGAGGGTCATGTGCCCTGGGTTCACCCCTCTCAGAATGCTTCTCAGACACACAGTGATGCCTGCTTCAGGACTGCAGCTATGGCGTCTTGTTTATCCGTTCAGGACCTGATAGGCCCCTAAGAAGAAATCAACAAATGAAAGACCCAGGAGAGAAAAGGAGCATTGCAACCTCTGCTTGCAGTCCTCCCAGTGATGCATCTATTCTATTCTTACACATTAAACAAACATTAAAACAGCTAGAAAGAGAAAAGTTTAGTATGTTATTTCACAACATTTGGAAAGACAAGGAAACTATACCTTTGGAAAAGCTATAGTGAAAAAAATTATAAAAACTTTCACTCTCTAACCTTGGTTATCCTATATTCTTAAAATACTTTTAATTTTTTCATGTCTGCTTGTGAGTCTTATATATGTGTTGGGTAGCTACAAAGCAGTAGTAGATAGTTTAGGTTCAAAAAAACATTGACTTCAACTTTATGGTTCATTCACAGTGGGACGCTGTACGACGTATTTAAAAAATAACCCTTGGAAAAGTGGTTACTTGTCATTTACATATTTTAATGTTAGCAATAAAATGGAAAGTGGTTAAGCTTAATAAATCTGTATGGTCATAAGGGAAAGATGGAGATTAATTCTGAGTGGGTTGTTACTGCTACAATCAATAGAGTATATCATAGTTGTGCATTAAGGAAACACCGGAATGGTAAGGTGAAAGACAATAGCCACTGAACAAGTGGTCTCTTGGGAGTTAATGAAAAATATCTTTCTCCAGTAGGAAAGGAATACCTTTTAAAATATATAATACCATATGGACACTTAGGCATATGGATGGCTTGTAGATACTCTACATCAAAGTGTTATTTTTACATTTTCAACATAACAAATACACTAAACAGGTGTTTTAAAATGTCACACTTTGAACAGCAGTAATTTAATTAGCATAAAAAATTCACTTCTTAGTAGTATCACTGAAATATTGGAATAGAGACAGTTTATATGTGACATGCTTCAACTGTGTATTTATAGGTGGTTTTGGATTTTAGCAAATTTTTATTTCTTTCTTGAAATCAGAGCCCAGTTTCAGTGATTTAATTATTCTGCAAAATGACAATGGATCAGTCCTTTTTTTAAATCCACATCTTTGTCACCTGCTGCTTTGTTTTTCCCAAAAAGAAACCTTCCTACTAGATTTAAACTTAAATAAATCAGAAAGGATCCTAGGTTACTTGTTCCTATACTTATCAATTAGAAGTTGTCCTTTAAAAATAATGCTCTTCTCTGAAAGCCTAAATATAAATATTCAAAAACAAAAAAATAGTTGAATAAATACACCTTACTATAAGAATAATTTGACCTTGCTCAATGATATAATATTTGAATAGTGTCTAGAATTGTGTTTAGCTTCTGTAATAAAAAAAGTCTGCTTCTAGCTATAAATATGATGGATCCTAATATTATAGAAAAACCATAGTAACAGAATGTTTAGTGAAAGGAACAGAACATGAAATTGTGCAAAGAGCATACATGAACTATGTTTTTAAAAGCCTATGAACTGAGAAAATAAAAAACCTTAAAATGACTGTGTGTGATGGTAGAACAGAGGAGACATTTGTTTTATAATTTCTACTACAATATTTTCATATATTTATTTTATGGAATTACATAACCTTAAAGTGAATTAAAATATTACAAGTAAAGAGATTTTTTTTTCATTTTATCTCTCCCCCAACTAGGTCTGTTGAATATTTATTTTTTAGAATAAAAAAGAGAAAAATAATAGAAATCAGAGGAGTCTCTGTGGATGGGGGATAATCTTTCTGGACTTGTGAAGCTGTACCAAGATTAGCACTCACTTAACTATTCTTTCAACAAATACTAAGTTTTCAAAGTAATTGTAGTAACAATACTAACTAGTATAGAAATAGGTCTTTCTGTGTTATAGATAGTAAGCAATGGATTATCTCATTTAACCACTAGCACAACTTTGTTAGACAGATATTAATATTATCCTAAAGGGGAACATTGAGCCTCAGGATGATGTAGTGACCTTGCCCGGGTTTGCTTGTAGGTGTTGGCGTTGGTGCACAGAGCCCACACAGCCCTAAATGGCCCTACCGTATCGGCGAGGTCAAGTGCAATGCTGGAAGCCAGACAGTCCGAGTGAAGGCTCAAGTCTCTGCCATTGGGAAAGTAAACAATCCAAAGTTGTGTTTTCCAGGGGAACTTTTAATGATGGAAATCTGTACTGTCCATCATGGCAGCCACCAGCCACACATGGTACTGAATACTTGAAATGAGAATTTTAAATTTTAGTTAATTAATTTATACTTAAACTTAAATGGTTAAATATGACTAGTGGCTTCACTATTGGACAGCTCAGTTCTAAAGGCAGAGGCAGGTCTAAAGTGGCTCTTATGGAACAATAGTCTAAAGAGCTAATCATGTTTTAAAAATAAAATAGTGATCCAAATACTCTTGGAAAAGGTGATTTGCTACTATTGCAGTGTGTATACACAGCTTTCTGGGAAGTAATGAAAAGTTTCTTACTTAAACTGTAGACACAGTTTTAACTGTTCGAAATGGAAATAACTGACATTCAGGTTGTTAGCATTTATTTTTATGTCTGCTCCAAGATGAATTTATTAGAATCAATTGAATATTTTAATTTTAAGTGATTGTGCATGGAAGCTCTTTTTATTAGAGAAAAAGTATATTTAAATATTCTTTTTTCTCTCTCTCAGAAGACTAGTCTTGTAATGTACCAAGATGTGAACAAGTAATCCAAGCAGAAACTCTAGGGATAAAATTCTAATCTTTGCTTGAAGTGTACCAATGCTACATTTTAAAAGGAGAATTGTGGGCAAAAAAGGCATGCATTTAGTTTACTTAATATTAAATCATAGACTTGATAATTTGAGTGAAGAGCAGAGATTATAAAATCTTTAACTTGAGAAGCCAAACACTTCCTCTGGTATTTCTTCAATTTATTGTATTTGATTTGCTGTCTTCATTACATGTTAAATTTTCCTCTAAAATAATCTCAGGATTTCCATGTATTAAATATTAAGCCTTTTATAAGAATCCTGTATGTAAAACATCAAAGGTAGAGTTTAAGGATGAATAAAAGTCCCTCACAAAAACAATTACCAAGATATCTTAAACTTCTTTAGAATAAAGTACAGCATAAATAATTTTGTAGAAAAGCGAATATATTAGAAAAGTTATTCCTTTAAGTATAATGAACATTCTTACTAAGCAGTCAATAATTTGTGCAGATAATTAGATTTAATTAGTTTTCGGGGTGGACTCCTGATTAAATGGCTCCCATGATTAAGTGCAACTCAGTTCAGAAGGCAAACTTGTGTTTGCATATGTTTTACAACTGAAGATGACATATGTTGGGATGGTTGAGGTCAAAACACCTGTAAGAAAGAAAGCAAATCATTCCTCAGGAAATTTTGCTAACTGTTTAATTCCTTTATCTTTTAAAGAAAATTAGGTAATTTTATCTCACCTTTAAAAATAAAACAATATCTTTGTATCTTTGCTTCTAATGCTTCATATCCCGTGTCAAGCTAAGAATACAAATGTGGAGTGTGTGTGGCAGTTCCCTGTTCTACAAGAACATAAACATTCTGAGAACGGTTTGTCACGCGCCTGAGCTGGGCTCTCATCTTACTCCGTTTCTGTGTGACCGTCCCAGGCCAGTGGCCACAGGAGGAAGCTGGCTGCTGACCACCTGGCTCTGTTGCGTGAGTCAGAGCAGGAAACAAATCGTTTCCTTCCCCTCCTTCCTTCAGACCATCTCTCTCTCTCTCTTTCTTTTCTTTCTTTCTACTTTTCTTCTCTCTCCTGCTCCATCCCTTCTTCCTTTCTTCCTTTCTTTCTAAGGTGGCACTTATTTCCTCCAGCAGTAGACATGGGAAAAGAATATTTCTAATTTCCCACTGTCTAAAAGCCAAACAAAATAAGAAATGGAAAATCCATCTTCTGGGACACTTTTAAAAAATAGAGGGGAAGAGGGTAAAATCACCTGTCTCTCTCCATCTGTCTGTCTGTCTTCTCTCTATATATAGTAGGGGACATAAGAGAAGAGTCATTGTATGTAAAAAAAAAAAGAAGGGGTTTAATTTCTTCAAGAATGTGTGTTTTTGTCCCATGATTAATACACCTGAAGTGATAAAAAGGAGAAAGGCAGAAGGCAGAAGCTGTGAGGAGAGGTGACACATCAGCTCGATGGTGACCGAGAATAGATGTCACCGTTTGACAATGTATTTCAAATGCAGGCCTCAGGTACATGGATTTCACATGACAAGTTGTATGAAGTCCCCATTAATATTTAAAATAATTGTGAGAATTAGATCATTAATGAACAGATTATTCTAATAGAAATACCTGGATGAACTGGGAGGATTGGGGTGGGGAGCTTGGATAGGATGGCTTTATATTGATTATATGCCAGATCGTCTTAGCTCTTAATAATATCTGGAGAATACCCATGACAACTTGCCATCCAGACCTGGAATCTATTTTATGCCATTTCCGAAATGTGTCCATTCAGACTCTCAAAAGACCTTCCAATGATTGGGAGCTTACCATTTCCCTAGGAATCCCATTCCATTTTTCAATAGTGCTTAGTAAGATTTGTCCTTATTTTGAATAAATATCAATTCTTTATTAAGTTTACTTCCATTTGAATCCAAATTCTTCCATAAGAAACAACACAAATGAGTTCTGCTCCCTCTTTCTCTTGATAAGGCTTCAAACATTTAGAGGTATCTATCACAGACTCCCCCAAGCTCCCACCATGTCTGCTCTTCTCCCTGATAAACTACACATTTCTTCAGCTCTTCCTCTTAGGGCTTCACTATCCATCCCCATCCTGCTCACGCTCATTTGTTCCTATTTACATTACTATTAAAGGAAGCACCACATTTGAGATGGACTGATTCATCTGTGGCTGGAGAGGAGCAGAATATGCTGAGCTGTGATGTTAGCAACAGGTGGCCAGCAGCCGTGGCCATGATGAGTGACAGATCCTGGGGAGCAGGAAGGGAATGGGGCCAGCCATCACCAATAGAATTTCTAAAACACAAGAGGGCCCACATACTCCATTTTAAAAATAAAAAATCAAGGCAATGTAAGACCCCCCAAACACAAAGAAGAGAAAAATAAAGGCAACCTTTTCATTATCTCAAACCTAAGAAATACTTCTCAAAGGAACACACAGATGAGTGAGTGCAGTATTAAAGAAGATAGAGGGTGATATTTCCATTATTCTTCTCAATATAGAAGCAACACAGAGGCCCTGTTGGTTTTTGGCCATGACCCTGAAGACAAGTACCAGTGTTTTCATCTTTGAATCTGGCATCGGCACGTTTGCCAAATCCCCACAGTAAACTTCAAAGTGCCCACAGGTCTTCCAACTATAGCATCTTTAATGCCTAAGACATTTTTCTCATTTTTTCGTAGAACCTTTAATAACCACAGATGAAAACATTCCCAGCCCTTAATAGGGCTGAAGGCGTTAATGCTGCAGCTATAAACAGCTGTGCATCTGCTCGGTTCATGTCAGTGGGTCCCTATTACAAAAATACACACATTAGATGCGTTCGTGGCTTTGCCTCTGGAGGTGGAGGAGCTGTGGGACCTGTCATTCACTGATAGTAGGAGGTTGCCCATGGTAACACAGGCTCCGGTGTCGCAGAAAACAAAAGGCAAAGATAACTTGAATCAGAGAATTGCAGGTCTGGAAGACACAACAGAAGCAATCCTGTTGTCTTCCTAACCTTTAGAATGATTTGAATACCTCAAAATGTCCAGTGGCCTTTGATTTGGTGGTGGAATTATGTGTATTTCAAGGTTCATTTATTTTTGTTTATTTGTGTCTTACCATTTTTATTCAGGGCATATGTATCACCTTTTAATATGGATAGTATAATTTTTTTCACTTAAAAAACTGATGAGATTTGGTTACTAATAATAGTTACATATTCATTAAAGGGTCTCCCACAAAGTTTGTACAGAATCCGGGTTAATTAGCTGCCAGTTAAACATAGAAGTTGAACTGTTCCTTCTTAAAAGGGGGCGACAGAAGAAGGTCACTGGCGCAGCTCCAGCTGGGTTGGGTGTCACTCCCTCCTCAGGCTCGGCTGGCGTGTGGTATGCCGTGCCCGGCGTGGTTCAGTGTTTCTGAGCTGACCCAGAACAACACTTCTGCAGAGGGGGGTGGGGGCTTGGTCTTCCCAGGCCATCCTGTGGTTCCCTGGGCCTCCCTCTTTGCCATCCGGCCCAGCAGTGGTTCTCAGTGTGAGAACCCCACATCAGCACAGTCAGCATCACCTGGAAATTTGTTAGAAACACAAATTCCAAGACCCCACCCTAGACCTAATGCATCAGAAACCGGGCCCGGAGCCAGTCACCTGCATTTTAACAAGCTCTTCTGGAGATTCTGAGCTGGCCGGGAGACACAGCTGCAGGGACCAGGTCCATCACAGAAGTGCTCTCCTCAGCACCCCGGAGGCCTTCTCATCAGCACTGCATCGCCAGCTCCTTGTAAGACGCAGCTACTGAGGAGACTGAGTGAGTCTGATGGAAACCGCGCCCTTGCTTCTGATGCTCTGTTTATATAATTGCTGTGGAGCAATGTTTGACTGCCAGACGTTAGGACTGATGGAGAATTCAGAAGTGGGGAAGAACTCGAGGTGTTTTCTAGGTTTCTGCTGTTTCTCTTTATTTCCAACATGCCACTGGCATGAAATACAGCCTGTCTGCCTTGAAAGCAACAGTGCCTACTTTTTTTCTTTAAATGTACAGAAATCTTTTTTCCTGTGTGTGGGTGGCAATTTGCTGCTGGAAGCTTCAAAACCATGGCTGCACTATGAACAAAAATGCCCTCAGAGGCTGAGCCCTTTGGCCTCTTTCTCCCAAACAAACAAATAAACCTAAATGCTGTGTCTAAGTTCAGGTGTCAGCAGGCATTTGCTAACACCTACTGTGTTTAAGGGATTTTATGGGCAAGGTGTCTCAACTGCGAAAAAAATCAAATTCAAAGTCCATGGCCTTAAGGTGTTTTCACTCTGATTAGGCAAAAAAGGCTTGAGCATAGTCGTAAGGAAATGCATGGTTCCCACAACAGTAAAACAAAACAGTGCCAAGTGAACAGGGCCTGTTTGTGCCCCTGTAGCCTGGCATGGGGAGCTCTCATGAACGAGCTGCTCAGAAACAATCCCTCACCCATGACCACTGCGGGTTCTGGAGCAAGGGAAGGGCAGGCTGAGAACAGCCTTCGTATGGAAGGATCGCACCAGGGACGCGTCACCTCCTTAGCAAGCATGTGTCCCAGAACCGCGCCAGGGGGCTGTGTCACAGCTGCTGGCGGAGGCGCAGCTTGTGGGGATTTTGGGTCCTAGCAGGGGGCAGGCATGAAACCGCCATGGAAATAAGAACACTGGGTACTTTGGAATAGTCTTCGGGCTGTAGGGACAACAGGACAGGACGGAAGCGCTGCTCTAAGGTCCCCCCGGGTTCCGGCATCTCAGTCCCGCCTCAGGGACGCAGCAGGGCAGGAGCCTGCGAGTCGCAGGCGGACCCAGAGGCCTTTTGGTGTCCTCAGTTCACAGGCGCCTGGACACCTGCTCCCTGTCTTCTTGCTGGCAGATCAGTGTTAATATTCATATCAGTGATAGCAGCTGGGATTTGACTAATGCTTTGCAGTAGCAATGGCACCCATGTGAGGTAGACAGAGACTCTACACAAGATGCCTTAACACTAAACAAATCATCTGCTGAGAGACTGAAGAGGTCCTCTGTCCCTCAGAGAAAGAATCTGAGCAACCTGCTCTAGTCCATTTTCTGATTCAAGGGCCAGCGCGGTGGCTCGGGCCGCATCTCAAGTGGTAAGATGAACTCCCCACGGACAGGCTGACAGCAGCTCGGCCTTCACTCAGAGCGAAGGCTCATCAACAGGCCCGCGCTACTGCAGGTTGGATAGGCTTTCTTATTTGCTTGTTATTTTAATTACTTGTCACTGTTGCTGTCTGACCCACTTGTTTCTATACAGGCCAACTATTTTCAACCAGATTTTGGACTTGGGTTGGATTTATTTTCTGGAAGGAATCTTAACAAAAAATTTCCCCAATGGTCAGTAATCACCCTTAATATGCATAATGTAAAGGTGCTTGAGAACTTCTAGATTTAGTAGTGTTTCTCATTTTGAGATGTAACTTGTTTTTTTAATTAAAGAAAAATAAAGTAAAGCATGCTTTTGATCCAACTATGTATGTGTTGAATAAAAAAGGAATTTAACTGTTAAAGTATACAAATACAGCTAGCCTTTGAAGCAAGACTAATACGATTTGTAAAAATCTACTTCATTAGAATATGTGGCGTGTAAATTTAAGTGTTTTATTCCAAAATTCACTTTTATGGTGAATTTAGCATATATATCAGAATAATAAAATAGGATGTTCTAGAACAGCAGCCTAATAGCATTGCCAGTATCTGTCCTAGTACCAATATCTGAGCAATAACGTGGTCTCTTGGCTAAAAGTGGAGATGTAAAACATACAAAGAAGGCACTGAAATTCTAAGACTAAGTAATCATTAATTATTTGTTAAAAAATAAAAAGGAGAAATAAAATGTAAAAGGCCTTTAAGACCAGTGTTGTATGTAGTGCAATACTACTAGAAAACTTCAGTGGGTTTTACTCACGTGTGTGTGAGCCTGTGAGTAGTGGGCTCCGCGTGCCCCATGCATCCCGTGTGCCTCGCCTGCCCCTACTCAGCTGCTTGGTCCACTATAGTCGGCTGCCTTCTTACCATGTTACAGTTTCCTGGGTCAGGGTGTCACCCTCACTCAGTGAATGGGAACAAAGATACAAGATTTAAAATCACTGCCCCGCAATACAGTGCTGCTTGGGTGGTGGTGGGTTCCATGTGAATCTCGGCTTTTACATATTAAGTAGAACTGCTTTGTCCCCCGGCTCTTGGCTAAGGATGAAAAGAGGAGTTTTTGAATGAGGATTAGAAAAAGACCTTAGAAGTACTTGGTCTGGAAGCTATTTTTTTCCACTCAACATGTTCAGAGCACCACGGTTACGCCTTCCTTTATAGTCTGGGGTACTTGCCTCTAAGCCTCAGCCTTTGGCGGTACAGTTAGGGTGAGTCAATCTTCCTAAATCTCACTGAGTCCTGAGTTCCACTGTTAGCTTCCACCTCACCCTGCAACCCACAGAAAAGTAAAGCCAAAAAACTCCGATAATGGGGAAAAAACTTGGAAAAAAAAAAAAACAAAACAGAATGGCATGGATACCCATAATGAGACCAGCATACAAATACAGAGAGAACATTTCCATGTATTACATAGCTGGCTTTGTAATGTATGCATTGTTAGACAATATCCTTCAGTTAATACCTCTCATATCAGTAAACACTCATCTACAATAAGGATTTCAGGAGATGCAGAGCCTGCCTCCTAACAGTGCCACATAATCTAGTTAGCCTGACACCTGTTGTTAAACTCCAAGTTGTATCTACTTTCTCACAGTCATAGACAATGCTGTAAATAACAAAAGTAAACATAATTCTCATTACACATCTGGAATTTTCTTAGGATACATTCCTAACAATATATTTGGTGATCCAAATATGTACATGTTTTAAGGGTTTTGTTCTATCAGCAAATTTCTCCCCTAGAAAGCCAATCCATTTTATGCTCCCATCAGTGGTGGTCCCAATTTCATGCCTTCCTGACCAAATGGAACATCAAAGGGTTTTTGAAAATATTTGGTAATCACATGAAAGGGTGTTTTATTATTCTTTTAACTTGGCATTAACTTGTCTACATTTCCTATTTAAGAAGTTGTTTGGTTATAGATGGTTCCAATTTTTCTATTAAAAAAATTATCTAGGTTTTCTCTCCTGACTTTATGCTTTGGGAAATTTCCCTTGACCTTCAGATTTTAAAACATATCTTTCAGAAGACCTTTTTCAAGTTTCCTGTTCTCCTAAAAACAGTCCTCATTTAGGAGTTCACAGTTGTATGTGTATATGATTAGAGCAACACATGATGAATAACTGTTGATCACAAGTACTTCTCCCGCCATACTGCTTGGTGCTACATCTCTAGTTAAACCTGAAGTGTCTATTCCTCTCCCTTGCGCACTGCTAATTAGGACAAGGATTTCCAGGTTGGAAGGCTCCATAAAGGCCCCATAGTTAAATTAACCATCCATAATTAGGAAACATTCACATCTTCAGCTGCAATGTACTGAGGACCCATTATGTTCCAGAATTGGTGCTGTTCACAGGTATACAGTGACAATGAAAGTGTGCATGTGCATGTCCACACACACACACACACATGGTGACTAGTGTGGTTTAGCAGCTTTACCTAGGTTAATAGGTCATAGATAATTATTTTTCCCATAAGTTTCTTATTCACAGCCTCCGCCCTTTCTCCACACGCTTTGTGATGTAGCGGTCAGGGGGAGCCCTGTATTCTGATCTTCCCCTCCTGGAAGAGCTTCAGCACTCATTTCCTAGCTGTGTTTTCTCTCTCATTATGGATTCCCTCTGCTGGTACCTAGGCTTTCAATTCATCCTAGCCTCTCACTGTCCTGTCTGTCTAAGGGTCTGGTGGGGAGGGGAAGCTGCAGCTAATGATGGGTTTGCCATCTTCAAAACACTGGCATTCTAAGGACTGTTGTGGTGGGGGGCCAGGAGATTGAGCTGTGGCCCAGGGGCAGCCCCAGATCCTGCAGCTCCAGCTTAGTGGTGGCAAGACTGATGGACACGTTCTCATTAATGCAGAAATGGTCTCCCTTGTCCTTCTCTGCGGCTGCTCCCCTCAGCTGGTCTCAGGGAAGACCTGCTCTTCCTCACTGGGGCTGGGAGCCGGAGAGCAGAAACAGACTCAGCTATGAAGGCCTGTCTCTGCTGCCTCCTTCACATCGCTGCTCCCGTGATGGGGCCTCACACTGCAGGGACTGTGGGGTGGCGGCTCTCACAACATTGCTCCCTTCAGTGACTCTGGGAGAAGTAGATCTTTTTCCTGGTGAGTCAGTAACGTCTGGCTTTGAAGTGCTCATCTCTGCCCCTACGGAGGAAGGCACAGGGGCTAGACTGCCATTTACCAGGCCCAAATAATGTAACCACAGAGGGGGAAGCTGTGGAACTAATCCCTCTCACAGTGATAGTGCATGTCACTTGGTTCCAAGCACACAGCAACTCTAAACTGGCAGGTACATACATGTACAAATGCAAAAAGACTTATGTACAGATGTACCACAAGTAACAGACACATTTCTGCATTCTGAAAGAGTCCTACTTGAGAATTTTTATTAGCATTCATACTTTCAGAAATGACCTATATTCTAGGGATGGTACTTCTGATGGCAGTGAGAGCTGGGAGCCTGAAAAATTATACTTGGAGTGCCGCTGGTTACATTGCCAATGTCTATTCAAATTTTTACTTATCCAAGGCCTGACTTTATCTACTCACCTAAGATCACTTGGTTTCTAGATACTAGGCCTATAATAATTTTCAAAGAGCCTGAACTAAAACACTGTATTTTGTTTTTTTCCAAGCTTATTGTAGACGCTGCAGAAATATGAATACTCCTTTATAATTCTGAGGCCAATTAAGTAGATGGAGGTTGGGAAGTTACTAGAATTCTGGCTTTCTAGGGACTGTTATCTGACCATTATCTACATAATCATATTAATGACTGAAGTTTAATTATGAATAAATATCCAGAGAATTAAGATTTTTTATCTAATTAGACATTCCGATAATTCAACAACTCAAGTCTCTGAAATTTTAAAGATGGCAGATAGGGTAACCTCGGACTGATTCCCCAGGCCCTAGATTGATTGAAGAGAGCCGACTTAGGACAAATAAAAGTAAGAACTACATTACGTGGTGTCAATTACCTTCAAAGATAGAATCAGCTAAATATTTAATACCTTCACAGGTGACAGACACAAAAATGGTTTGCTACAGGGACAGGCAGGACAGAGCCTTCATCTGCTGGGATGCAAATGACACAGATAACACCAGTGTTTGCTGAATGTCCCTGGGAGCCACTGTGGCCCACTGCCTGGCTCTCATTTCACAGATGACAGAGTCATTATGCTCACAATGGAAAGAGTCCATGAGATTTTGGGGGAGGCTACCGTCCAGCCCAGTGCTAGGACTCCTGAGCTCTTAGGAAGGTCAGATAATCTTAACTCTTCATTTCCTCACCCATAAAACAGAGAGGATCCTTTTGTTTCAGGTTTGAAGTGAGCCTTAAATGAGATAATTTTGGCAATGATCCCAGCACTGGGCCTGGCACCTATTTCGATGCACAGTGACAATTCCCTCTGTTCCAATCCTTGGTCATTGCTCTTGAGTTTTTGATCTACTATATACTGTCAGAGCAGAAGGTTAACTACAGTAGCTCTGAGTTTTCTCCCTTCAAATAAAATGAAATATGCTCCACATTTATTTCATCACATTCAATGACCATTATGCTGGAGGAAGACAGTGTATGTAGTATGCAGCCAGAATGAGGACATGGACTTCACTTCACAAATCAGGGGGTGTAAAATCATTCTGAAGCTTCTGTCAATCTGCTTCTTGTAAATATGGGTCCCTGCTATGGGACACTCATTCCTGAGGAGAGGGATTGAAATAAAATTTAGTTCATTTCACATAATAGAAATGACATTTATTCTATGTAAAAATAGCACCCAGGTGGATTCAAAGATGTGTCATATCATTCAACATATTTCTGGAAAGTCTGCTGTTAAGAATTCTGAGCACTAAAGGAAGGCATGGATAAATAAAGTGAACAAATGTATAGAATAATAAAGATCATTCAATGTCTGCATGTGAGGAAAAATCTGCCAAAGTAACTTGTGTGGAAGTACCTAATATGTCACCTGGCACACAGGAGGCGCTTAATAAGTGCCAGATGTCCCCTTTTGTTCCTTTTCCTAATGAAGAACTCTTTCATGTGGTCATCCTACCTTGAATCCAAGAATGTCCCTGCGGGAGCATCATTCGAATGCAGCTTTAAAGATAGATAATGACATCGCCACTCACAGAGGGCCACTTCAGCTAAATGACCCTTGGCAGATCTATAGCAGTCACATTTTCAAAGTGATAATATTGCATCAGAACTGAAAAACCATGACATGGAAATCTGATTTAAAAGGAAAAAACTAAGATTGATAATAGTACAATCACAGTGCAGTGGGAGAGGAGCTGGACAGATGCCTGGTGTTTCAGACAGTGCTCCCCATCAGGAATCATGATTCCTTCTTCTGAAACTGTGAAAACAAACTCCGGGCTTAGATGTTTTTCACTTAAGTGAAGCTCTTCCAGTTCTAGATCTTTGCTGGGTCTTCCAAACTGGTGTTGTCTGCAAACCGGGTCTGAAGAGTCGGCTTCCTCTGTCCTGGGTATTGTTGTCATGAGACGGTGAGAGGGAACGATCCCGACTTCTTGATTCCCTTCACCACCTGACAGTCCCTCCACTGAGCCTCATTTCTAGTGATGCAAGATGATGATGTTCTCAGGGATCCAAGGAGAGAGGGAGAGAGAGGGAGACGGACAGTGGTGACCGCAGCTGGCCATCAGGCCTACTAAACCTATGAGCTGTCACCTGGATGTGGTTTCCTCCCCTGAAGAAAGGCAGGGACAGTCTCACACCTCAGTTTTCCAAACCCTGCAGAGCAAACACATTGGTCTCCAGCTGTTTCCCTGACGACTGCCTCTGCCAGAAAGGACAGAAGGAGTGCTCAGTGTACACGGGAGCTGAAGCCCCTGACCTTTACTCCCTCATGGAGCCGCGTGTCCCTGAACGATCCCTGGTGTAAAGAGCATAGCCTCATTTGCCCCCAAGAGAGGTGACTGCTTGTCAATAACAAGGATGAACTGGAAGCAGCCCGAAATGAAGAAAACAGGCAAACATTTAATTATTGATCAATAAACACAATCCAATGATTGGAAAGAAAGTCTTAGCATCACTTACTTGATTCCCTCATTTTCTGGTCTTTTCTAAATGCTCACAGTAACTATCCTTTGCTAATGGAGCTACTTCAAAGGGAGGGAGAGGTCTCAGTACCTTTTTGACCTGCTGTGTGTCTTTGACAATGTAACGCACAGGCCTGGGTACCTGGATCAGTGCCCTGGCTTTTATTCTTGACAGACTCTGTGACACTGATGAAGGAAGCCAGTCATTTCCACAAGAATGGCCAGCCCTTTGTGACTTAGAAAGACCGAATGTTTCATTTTTTCTTTGTTTCCACAAGATTTGGTTTATTACATTATTACCATGTGTTTTTCTCTGAATAGCAGGAATTTTTAATAAGGGGAAAAAAAAACCTTCTCCACCTCAGGAAATGATCCTGAACATATCATTTTGTTAAATACTGACTTTAAAGATTATTCAATAACTTGAGAACTGGGACCTTCAGCTTTCCACAGGAAGATGCCCATCACCACCCATTTTTGCTGGGATGATGGGACCTTCGGGGAGCAAAGGCCTTTGTCTCATCACTGAAGTTTGAGGATTCATGTTCTGATAGTATTTTGCATGTGCCAAAAGATGCTGGGGAGGTTTCAGGCAATTTAGAAAATGTTTATCTGTTTCAACTTCTCTTAGGTCTCAGCAGATGGAGCTAAGAGAATGAATTTTTTTTCCTATCAAAATGTAAGATAAAATGCCATCCCATGGATATAGAAATTTTAATCACAGATAATTAGTGACTCCTGATTTGGGACCAGTGATAGCAGCTCTTTCTTCTGCTAAGTCTTGCATCTCCATCTGTCTTGCTTTTTTTCTTCAAGAGGAGCCATCCACTGTGGCCTGAACTGTCCTCTCTAAACCTCATCTTAGGGGTTCCAGCCAGACCAGTGCTACACCTGCTAAGGTTGAGGGGCAGGTGGGCCTTCTCACTTCTCCCCACCAGACTGGAAACAGAGCATATGTCAGGCCGATCAGAAAGCACATCATCTGTACAAATTTCTGGAAAAAATATTATAAATATTGTTTTAAACTATCATAAAAGTAATAGATGCTTGTGATTAGAAACAAATTATAAAAACAGGAGAAAAAAGAAGAGCCTTGCTTCACGTGTGTGTGTGCCTTCTAATGGAATATTTTCTGAGGCCTCCCAACCTAGCAATGCCCTCATGGGAGAGAGCTGAGGGGCAATTCTGCCCCACTGGGTAATGATGGGCAGGCTCCTGAGGCAGGAGGGAAAACCACCATATGAGATCCCAGCTACACTATTCTTCACAAAATAAACAGGCCTGGCCACAGAAATCTAATAGCTGGAAAATATTTTGTATAATAAAAGCTGCTTAACAAACCTCCTTGCACAATGTCCCTTGTCCTGCAAGAAAATTAACCATGGAATTCTAGAGTCCATATGCATTAAGCCAATATACAAACTCAAATTTGTAGTTGTTTACTGAGAAGTATATCTAAAGCCTCTGAGATAATTCTAATAATCAAAAAATGTGTAGATGAAGGAGATGAACAGAAGGAATCAATCAGGATGGGACAATTACTCTTCTTTTGTCCAGCTCTTCCCTTGAAATATAACTGACTTTGCTATTGTACTTCTCAAATGCGATGCAATCAATCAAGCATCTGAGAAATTATATCACTTTAATTATGAAGGCTTCATTATTACTCATGGTGACTTCTATACTTTTGTATCTGCTTAGACTCATCAACTCTAATAACACCTCAAGACAATGCCAGATGGAAACCAAAGCTCAACATAAAAGCTAAGGATCAGCAATAATTAAAGGAAAAATAATCTACTTTTTAAGAACTGTATCTCTGGATATAGTTCTTCTCTCTTGATAATTAAAAACATGACTCTGCATGTGTGGGTTAAGTCATCAAAATCAGTTGTACAATTAAGCAAAGCCATTATTGCATTTGATTGTTATAAATTAGAACATGTCTCCAGGCAGAAAAATAAGCGATTTAAAAATATTGTGGGTTATAATGTGTGAGTCATTTTACAGCTGGAGATTCCTTAGTTCTTTTAATCTGGTTTAGAAGCTCAGTCAGCACTCCTTTAGACTGATTCACTGAGATGTTCCACCCAGATGCCATGTGTGCCAAAAGGACCTTGTGATTAATAACATGGTACACAAATGTGCAAATTAAAAAAAAATATGGTATAGTGTGGTTCATGTCAGACTTGTGGAAATATCACTCTAAGGCAGTTGCATTCATGTACTTCCTTGTCAGGGAGGTTAAAGGATGGAGCTGCATCCAGGGTGACAGGGACAATGCATGGACACTGGGCATGCCCATGGCTTGGTACTGGACAAAGTCCATTTGGTGGGTCGTGATAGAAAAATAGACTGTGAACGACTGGTAAGAGCCACGACATGGCTGGACTCTTTCCTGCTCCCTGAAAACCTCTATGACTGTTGATAATAACTACAGGCACTTATAAATGCCTAATCATTTTATGAAACTAAGCTAAGACTTAATACATGTAACATTAAAGGAATTTACTTATTTTAAATTTAACATGTGGCATAAAATATTTTAAAATGAATGTTTTTTTTTAGGCAGATCTTGCCTTTTGCATTGTGCACACTGTGTGAGCATTTTGAGTGTTTGTTTTATCTAATTAAATATTTAAAGATTTTAGGAAATATCAAAGTGGCTGATTGGCATAAAGACCTCTGAACTGAAGACATGAAAATGACAAATTATAGGATAATGGAATGACAAATTATAGGATAATGGAATGAACTCCAAATCAGAAATGTAAGCTCTACACAAACAGAAATTTTATCTGAAGACAGAGAAGTACAATTGGAAATGAGAACCGATTAAACAAAAGTATTGGATATGCATAAGTAACGAGCTAAAATTAACATGGAAGAGAAATTGTGAGCACTAAAGTATACTGTGAATATATACATGCCAAATGTATGCAATACTAGTATGTAATTATTATGATCTGGTAGAAAGGCACATATTCCATTAGATACAGCTATTATATTTCAAGATATGAGTTTTGTGGGGCTATTTGAGTCCCAGTATGTGCCCAGGGTGGTCTGGATTGTTTGATCCACCTGGTCTCCTCATCACCCAATATCTGGTCCCACCCTGTTATTCTCAGTATGCAGATTTAATAAGCCTCCTGGGAATTTTCCAGAGGACAAATGGTGATCCTAATGTCCCCTCATATTCCCTTCATGAAGCAATAGCACAATGATAAGGCCACAGTAACTTCATAGTAAATGTTATTCTTTTACTTGAGAAAATGTTGCTAATGGGCCAAATACATAGATCTTTATCAACTTGATAATGAAACAATGTTATCACTGAATATATAATGTATTATTACCAGAAAGATATTAAGTAGTTAACCTTTACCTCTACTAGCTATATAGGGAATGTATGTCCAAATTTAATATGACTTAGGGCAATATGGATTTTTAAGTCCTAAAACTAATGGGAAAGCCTATAGACTCTCCTTACAGGGAAAATCACAAAATGAGGCCAGGAATAAAAGAAATAAGTAAGATGGGCTCATGAACCCCTCATAGTTTATGATTTTATGCTTTATTGACTGTGCTTTATGAGTTCCAATCTTTGGATTTCAAGATATGAGTTTTGTGGGGCTATTTGAGTCCCAGTATGTGCCCAGGTCCTATTGTACCAATAGATATAACCAATCAGAATCACCTTCAGACATGAAAGGCAACTGTATATACACTTTGGGGAATAATAAATCAGAATAGCATAGTTGGAAACTTTGGGAGTGATTCCTAAACCTCCCAGAGGATGAGCTCCCTCAGTTTCCAGCCTGAAGTTTGCTTGACGGGACATAACTGTCCAGAATACATCACTACAGGTATTTCATTTTGCTTGACAGAAACAAAGCTTGATCCCAAAGAGAGAACATTTTTAGTCCTTGGCAACATTGTTGAATGGGTTTCATTTCTTTTGGAAAATTCACAATAGTCGAGAGGTCGAAGCAACCTTAAATGTCCATGGATGCACAAGTGGATTAAAAAATATGGTACATATATACAAGGGAATATTATTCAGCCATAAAAAGGGAAATCCTGCCATATGCAACCACATAGGATGAACCATGAGGACATTAAACTAAGTGAAATAAGCCAATCACAGGACAAAAATTGTATGACCGCCCCTCTGTGAGGTATCTAAAGGAGCCGAACTCAGAGAAATGGAGAGCAGAACGGACCTGTCAGGGCCGGGGGCTGGGGGATGGGCAGTTGCTGTTCAGTGGATGTGGAGTGTTGGTCAGGTGAGTGAGAAGGTTCTAGAGATCTGCTGTACAGCATTTTGTTTACAGTTACAACTTATTGTACCTAAAAATTTAAGAGGCTGGGTCTCATGTTATGTGTTACTTACTACAATAAGAAAGTTTGCACAATGGATGGATAGATCAAATAAACATCAACTCTAGCTTCCGAGGGAAAAATATCAATTTAAACCACTAAGTTCCTGGTAATTTGTTAGGCAGCAAGACCAACACGTGACTAATCTCCCTGAGATTTCAGGTTAATGTAGGGAAAAGTTCCTGGTACAGGTAAGGCTTTGATGCTAAAGTTTTAAAACGTTTTTTTCTCTCACTCGCTGTGTTCCACAAATAGAGAATTGAATGCACCTTCCAAGCAAATGATAAAATACTGAGAGGGACTTGAATGACTAAAGTATTCACACTATGTTATGTACCTATTGAACTGAATGTACTTCATTTGACTAAACTGTCCGTCTCCCACCTGATTTGTCTATGTCACAGGGATGATGCACCTAACAGAAATAATACTAATGGTCTGAGCATTGATAGCAGCAATATTATCTTCCTTCTAGAGCAGTTTTAATTAAATTCAAGCTTGCACACAGATTTTTCTTAGAAAAATATATTTTCCTTATACAACACAATGCAATTTTATGAAGTACAGATAAGCAAAGAGAAGGACACAAGAATTATCCAGGGAATTGCCACCCGGTGCCAGCTTTCCTGGTATGTGTGTCCCTGGCTCTCTTTTCCCTTATAAGTATTTTGAAAAGTGAGATTATAAAATTCTATCACTCACCCCTCTTTTTATATTTTTCCTCTTACAAAAAATGTTTGTGCCAATAAATATTTTTGATCAACATGGGGAGGAGGGAGCTGGGGAGTTGCTGTTCTCTCCACCGAGGCTTCCAGTTGTCTGCATCCTCCGCATTGCTCAGTGACGCTGGACTGCGGGTAAGCTGTTTGGTGCGCGTGGGTCAGAGCGGACAGC
Organism: Manis javanica; assembly: GCF_040802235.1. Taxonomy (NCBI): domain Eukaryota; kingdom Metazoa; phylum Chordata; class Mammalia; order Pholidota; family Manidae; genus Manis; species Manis javanica. The sequence continues at coordinate 74,903,191 of NC_133168.1, forward strand.
TGACCGGGGTAGCTCAGTGTCCTGCTCACGGGGGAAGGAGAGCAGCGGAGGGAGAGGCAGTGGGATCAGCAGGCAGGAGAAAAAGGTAAGAGGGCGAGAGAGGCATGGTGCGCAGGGGAAGGCCAAAGCTCGGGCTCAGTGGGAAGGGGAGAGGCCGACCCTGACGGTCAGGTGCACCTGAGAAGAAGTGTGGGCTTCACCATGAAGACCAGGGCAAGCCACAGCATGATTTTAAGGAGGGGATTCCCTGAGCGGAACAATGGACCTTAAGAGAGAATCAGGATGGAGTGATTAGGACAGGAGGGCCTTTGGGAGAGCTGAGGTCCAGATGAGGGGGAATAAGTGAGTGGCGAGCAGAAGCTGGGGATGGAGAGGAGGGAGAGGATGTGACAGGTACTTAGGCGTCCAAAAGGGGTATATAAGACTTCAAGAGGCCGTGATGTAATAAGGGAGGGAAATAGATGTAATAATGGATAGAAATAGAATAATGAGACTATGGGTAGAAAGGAATAAGACTATTAGATGCTTTTGAGCTTTTAAATTGCATGCTTCAGTAGTGTACCTGCTTCAAATACAGTAACTCATTAAAACCTCATACTAATTATTTGAGCTCTTTAAACTCTGTTTATACTGTATGTATGTATTTATATATATGTACACACATATACATACATATCTGCACACACACATATATGTTATACCTTATACTAACTCTGTAAGTGCTGCTATTTAAAGATGTGGAATGTGAGGCCTGGCAAGATCACACACTATGAAATGGTGGGCTTACACGGTACCCAGGACAGTCCTGAGCCCACGCTCTGAGTCATTATAATGGCGGAGCTTCCACAAAGATGGCAGGAGAACCGCAGAAGCCATAGGAAAGAAGGCACCAAAAAGAGGCCTGTTCAGGGCAGGGGGTGACTCCTGGCTAGGCACACGAGGCCATTCTAGAAGAAACAGACTCAAGTTTTCAGAAAACTCTGTATTACACATGATATATCTTATAAGGACAACCTGTATTTATCTGATACACTACATATTAAATATAATCTGTAAGTTACTTTTATAATTTAGAAAGACTATCTTTGCATGATTTTAAAATAAATAGTCTTTTTGAAAAAATATGTTTAATGAGTTGTCCTATCTAAATCTGGCCTGCCTTTCCTGATAAGCCTTTAAACCTCAAAAATAGCAGATGTGAGATTTGACTTCTGTTCAAAAGCAAGTTCAAAGTGAGAGTAGGAAGCAGATTTTTCTTAAAATGCAGTTGATTCCCTTTTTTAGATTTTAGTATTTAAAGAGTAAAATGTCTTTATTTCTCTGAAAGGTAACACCAAAGCTTTACCTATAAAGATGAGATAACTTACTACCAAGAGAGTGCCATTCTTAAGATTTATTCTGGGGAAAAAGAACCTTTATCATTTGAAGATATGTCCAAGCAAATGAATGATTATGATATTAAATGCCAAGAAGCACCGGGCATCCTTACTTCATTTTTACAATCTGTACTTCAGTCCCCCACATTCTTAATGCACATTTTATGATCATTTTCTTAGTGGTGAGCAGATGAACTTTTGTAAACCTGAAAATTCACTGAAATGGACCTAATACTGAAGGAAAGAAAAGAACACTGTTGTCTTTAATGTCATACCAAAGGATAAAGTATGTTCCTGAGAAATAAAAGCACAGGGGCCACATGGTCCTAGTGCCCCCAGCTGTCACACAGACTGAGATTCTGGAGAAATGTAGGCTTTGGACCCACTTCTAAGCTGGGGGGATGGAGAACTAGTGATTGAGGCTGTCAGACACAGAGGTGGGGTACAACAGCCCCTGGGGTGCAGATGCCAGGAGCTTGGCATTCACCATTTAGGGATTTCCACAGCCCTCTCATGCTTGCCTGTGGGCTGTGCCAGAAGGCAGGCTGCCTCTGTCTGCGACCACCCACTGGGATCCAGAGTAATATCTGGGTGCTGACCCACGTAAATAGGGTATTGGCTGCAAACCTGCTGAAGGTCAGTCTTGCCGAGTACCAAGACCAGAGGATCTAGCAGGCTGACTGAGTATCAGAGAAGAGGAAAAGTGTAGGAAAACTGGGAGAAGCAGGCGTGCAGCTGCCAGATGAGGAGGCCAGGGACGCGGTGCCAGAGGCTACTGAATCAGGGGATGCTGATGGCCAGGAGCCTCCTTGTGATTTAACTCTTTTGACATTGTCCAGCCTGAATTTCAACTGCAAATAAAAGGGTGCATTATTATAAGTTCCTTTCATTTGTAAAATTTAAAATTTGTATTTGAACCACACAAAAAAAGACACAGATATAATAGCCATGTATGTCATCTATTTAATCTGGAAGATCATCTACACTGGTTGTTTAAGGTCTCTCACAGTCAAGATTCCCTGCTTGAAAGATGTTTGTCTGCTAAATAAACAGTATTGAAATAATTTTCTCTATGTCTCATTCTCCCTTCCTCTCCCTCTCTTTTCCTTTCTTCTTTGCTTTCTTTCCTTTTCTAACTCTAGGGCGCATGTAACTATTAATGAGGACTTCAGGTCAGCCTGAGTTAACTGGTATTATCAAACTGAGTTGGTATAATTTCTGCACAAAGCAAGTTGGCATTCCAGTTAAACTGTACTGCCTTCTCAAAGGAAAAGGTGCACTTTCCTTTAAGCTCTTGTGAAATATTAAAAATAGCTCCTGGGTGCCCATGATTATCTTCATGGATACTAGAATTGGAGCTATTCAAACACCCTCTGCTCCTTTGAGTTTGGGGGTGCTGCTGATTTTGGTGGCCCTGGTTGGGGTCAACTACGTCCACACAAGGGCAGCCCTTTCATTTCCTGAGACTGGAGCTCCTGCGTGTGCAGCTCAACACTGTTACCTACCCTGCCTCGGTTTCCCTTGGCTTGCAGGACTGAACGTCTAGCTCCTCTACCTCTGTTTGCCCTGGGACGTCTCTGATCACTGGTCCAGCTGGAGAGGCACCAGCTCTAGGACCTGCCTGCCTCAGTGCCAGGTTCCCGAGTGGTCACTCTGAATGGGCCCTTTGCAATATCAATAAATACATTTCAGAAACTGGGAATCAACTTCACATTTCATAACAGTAACAAAGGGCTGACAGGCAGGCAGTATCACTGGAAGACAATGCATGGGACGGTCAGTGGCCTGAACTTTACAGCCGACTGAATGCAGAGGGTCACATCAAGACCTTTGGCCTGCTGATCATTAAGGAAGAATTTTATCTGTTAGCACAGTAACTTTCGATGGAACAGTGAAGAGCAAAGTCTATCAAAAACAGATAGGCTGGCTGGGGTACCTGGGACACGGACAGGGCAGATTGCATTCTGATCTCCAGGGAACAGGTGGAGTTTCCACATGAACAAAACTGTCTCACTAGCTCAACTGATCTGGTAGTTTTAGTGCTTTCAAATACTGTTATGCCTAGTTTAGGAATAATTGGGTAAATTTACAAATAATTGATAACTACCCTCTAAGTCCAGCATTTACCCAAATCCATCTGCTAGTGCCCACAGCCATGCATTCTCATTCTTCATTTTGCCTCTTCTCCAGGGTTCATGCTTGATTCTCAGCTTCTGACACTACCTCTGAGATCATTCAGGAGACTGTCCACTCCAAGAAGCTTAAGAGCAGCTGCCAGATAATTAGACTTCTCCAAGAGCTTGTGTTCATCTAAGGTAAGTCAATGGATTTATTCAGTGGTCTTGACACCTAATTGTATCTCTGGGGATCTGATTAAAAACCCTTAGAAATGAAGCTTGGGAATTTAAACAATCCCTAAAGGTAACAAGATGTTTGAAATGAAAAATCTCAGAGGCAGAGGAACTAAACTAAAATGAGTTGATACAGAGGCTGAAGGTGACTGGACTAGGAAGCAGAGGATTGAGGCATCTTGTGGCAAAATCAGCCTGGACACAGTGCCTGTGCACCAGACAGCATCCCGGGGCGGGCGGCTCCTAGCTTTACAGAGACAGTCTGGTGCTATTCATCTCGGAGTCAGTTCAAGTCCCATGGCTCTGGGAGGCCTGCTTGTCCCACTATCAGTTCTGTGGCTGAGGCCTGAGCAGTAAGAACCCCCACAATGGCTGAAAAAATTCTGATTTTCAATGGCTCTTGTCTTTGAATACACAGATGGATTTGTCTAACTGAACCTTTTTGCTTTGGGAAGAACAGGACACCATCCCAAGTTAAGAACTATTTCTGCAGTAATGCCTGTTTTATCTTTAGTGTACTGAATACAGCTCATTTAAAACAATATTCTAGAAATCTTCATGTGTGCCCTTGAACTCCCTCCAAGGCCTTCACAAATTCAACTTGGCAGGGGAGAAGTGGGTGCCATTTCCTAGCACAGCTTTCAGCAGCTCAAGGAAATTTCCAGCTCAAGTTTCCATAGTCATCAACTTGCCTTCGCCTTCACTTTTCTGATGAGACAGAGGAAACTCTAAGAGACACAGAAGTCTTCACTGAGCCTCCAAATTATGTGAGGAGCCTTCATAGGCAGGTGCATTTGCTCCTGAAAATCACCGAGAGGCGGGACTATCAAAGGCATTTTGTACCCAGGAAGAGGCGTAGGCCAGAGGGAAGCCATGGCGCAGGCGAGGATTCGAGGATTCGTGTGTCCCTGTGTGACACCCAGGCCCTCCCTTTCAGACAGCCACAGAGGAAGGGCTTTAATATCAGCACAGGCCCTGAGGCCTTCCTGCTTTCCAGTGTAGACTGCCTAATGCAAGTCCCTCTAAGATACATCTGTAGCAGGTAACTTTACAAGTGCTAAAACCAGTTATTGATAAGGTTCAGCTTATTGGTTTAAGTGGATTTTTGAACAGTTTAGATTTGGTGCAGATGTTGTAGAGAGAAGGGATTCTGCCTACTCTGCTCTGGTACTCGGAGCCCTCCTTACCTTGCTGTGCTGTTTAACCCTAGCCCGTAATAATAACCGCTCTCTAAAGCAGCATCAACTCACCCATCCCTTTCCCCCTCCCCAACCAGCTCAAAGGCAGAGCACTGGGCACGCCTTCCCGCCAAGCCCCAGACTACCACGCACACAGGGGGAATTTGCTGAATGAAAGTAGGATTGTGGGATGGAGCCCAGTGGAGGCCGCTGCACTGTGTGGAGGGCTGGGTGCCACCAGGTGCATTCTAGCTCTGCCCTTCCTGGTTTTTGACTCTTGAGGCAAGCAATGTTGATACTAAAATCAGCTTACACACATGTGTTTGTGAGTATAGCCAACAGAAATTGGATAGAAAAATTCCCGACAACAGAAGAATCCTTACAAAATAAAGTGTTGGGAAGTCTGGTAAATCTTGCTATGCATTTGCCCCTTAGAATATTTACATGTATCTATTTCTTATCACGGTATCTTTGCCATGAAAAGGCAGTTACCAAACTGTTTCTATGGAGCCCTGGGGCTTTGCTCATCACCTGGGAGGCCTCCAAGACAGATCACACGGGGTCCCTGCAAGGCCTTCTCACTCTCTCCCCCACACCTACTTTGTCATATCTGGTTTCTGTTTAAGATTTCATATGAAAGTATAGTGCATGTGTTTTTCTATTTGTATGTACATTTGTTTTTAGAAACCATTCAAATAGCTACTCAATAACTCAGATAATTTCATTTTTTAAATCATTATTATTATTATTATTTATAAGGTGGGTGTAATCAGCCTCAAACTGTGATACTCATAAAAGTTACTTTGTATCTGAAACTTTCACATCTCCATGCTAATGTTTTCAAATAACCACACCTGGAAAGTGATATGAATGGTGAGTTCAAAATACTTGCCTTGGATTGAACCACACTGTAAATAACCATAAAATTAAAAAAAAAATAGCAGTGAGAGGCAATATTAGATATAGCACAGAGAAGCAATAGGTCCATTTCATTTATAAAATCTACCACTTAAAATCTTCCTGCTACAGGAAACCGGCTGGCCTGGCATGCCCCATTTCTAATTCTCATTATTCTCTAGGGAACATACTAATGGATTAGAAATAATATGAATACTCCTAAAGTTAGCAAAGATGACCAAGAGGTTGATTCATTCACATGGCCAAGGCTGGCAGAGCCAGGAAATACCCCAAACAGCATGTAATATGGTCTTTCTGTCTCCAGAGTCTTTGGGCTTTTCGTCATCATCCTGATGCTCCTAGCTTCAAGAATGATCTGTAAGCAGGCATCTTCTATAAAGGTTTGTTGAGTGACTAAATGAAATATAAGTCTGAACAGTTACCTTTCACAGGTGATTCTAACTCAGGTTTTCAAAGCCAGGCCAATGGCATTTGGAATCACTTTTTTACAGACAGGATGGTGATAATGATAGCAGCCACAGCTCACGTTTGCTGAGAGCTTTCCATATGCTGGGTGCCACTCCAAGCACTCTATATCACCTCAACATCCCAAAGAGGTAGATATTAGTATTATGCCCCCTTGATAGGTGAGTAAACTGAGGCAAAGAATATTAAGAAATTTCATACAGTTAAGTTCATGCAGCTGTGGAATGGTAGCTGAGTGATATTTGAACACAGTCAGTCTGGCTCCAGAGCTCAGCTTTTTAAGGCCAAGCTCTGATTTTAATGCATATAGAGCCATGGAAAGATATTAGGTATAACACAGAAGTTATATGAATGCTGCTTCTTCCCTGAGAGGAACTGATTATTTAATCAGGGATACATGAGACAACAAAATGCTTGTGTGCAGGATTGAGGTTGAGAGAGGGGATCTTCAGTGTGGACAGGTGGAGTCAGGGCAGACTTCATGGGGGAGGTGGGCTTCCCAGGGTCCTGGAAGGATAAATAGTTCTGGGCAAGGCTGAAGCATTTCATAACAGGAGAACCCAGGAGCAGAGTTACGGAAAGGCGTCCTCCAGATGATGTTGACTTGACCAGGGGAACAAGATGGGGACAAGAAGAAAGGCTGGATGAAACCGTGCACCCTGTTGCTGTGGCACAAAGAGGCCGTGCAGCCAGCTGTGCTGAGGACGGAGCCCTCTTCCGCGGCTGGAGTGGGGACTTCCCTCGGGCGGCCTGTTCGTTCTTCCCCAGCTGCCCACCGAGGGGGACGTCTGAATTTGCAGACATACATGCGGCACTGTTTAGAAGCACGACCAGAGGATTCTGAAAGCACAGTGGCAGGTGATCACGAGCGACAGGGTGGCAGGGTGCACAAGCATGTAAGCGCAGCCCAGACCTGGGAAGGTCAGGGGGCGGCCGCCCTGCGAGCTGAGTGGGGTTGCGTCCTGTACGAGGGAGGCCGGCCTGGCTTGTCCTGCCCCCCTGCTTGGCTGTCAAGGAGAGCTCAGTGTGGATTGGGTGGCGTGCATCCTCCTACGGAAGTTTGCCCCTATAATTTCCTTCTATTTGCACAGGACGGGTCAGATGAGCAGTGGCTGTGTCTTAACAACAGAAGTGTGAATAAGATGCTTTCCATCATGAGTTCAGTAAGCAGCACCAGGGTGAACAAAATTGTGATTTTTTAAAAAAGTGTTGGTTTTCTGAATACTAAAAGAAAAATAGGAAAGAGATACTAAGTGTGATGAAGGAAGTCACTCTATTCCTGTCCCCTGTCCCCAGCCCCTAACAGGGACTAGGGACTTGTCCTGCTTTTGTGGGGTGTTCAGTGCTTTCTGAGGTACAACTTGTAATAAAGCTTTCATTACTTGATGAAAGCAAATGAACAAAATAATTTAAACATCAGGTATTTATCATTTTATTCAATTTTTCTTAGTTCACCAGTTAAGAAAACAAATAATGGCTTAATTATTTTGCAGGGGTCACTGTTTACTATTATTCTGAGAAACTATTTTTAATTGTTTTTTCAATATAAATATTATAATCTTCATTTTCAAAATCTTGACACAAAATACATCAGATTTTACAATGATGTGAACTGCTTATCTTAGAAAATAAACAAACAATGATTTGGGCATGCAGAGAAATCTGGTGTCCATTCAACATATTAAAAAAGACTTCATAGTATCCTTGATTTTATAATATTGACATTTAACCAAATGATTTCCATTTTGTGCCAGTGTGATCTGGATAAAGAATAACACAAAGAAAAACTTCCCTCTTGAAGGCCATAAAAATTGTACTCAGAGTGCTAGGTTTTGATAAACTGACTAGATCTTCTTTTGTATGGCCTTGGTTTTAGATAAAGTAGTAGACCTAATATCTCAATATAATAATGGCCTTTTCCATAAGCATGCTAGTAAAAATACAGAAAACAATGTACACAGCATACATACATAGGCATAGGTACATGCTACAAATAGGGGAAGAATCTAAGAATAGAATTGTTGGTAACATGAGGATAAAGAGAAAACATGTGGATACTCCTGAGGAAGAGCTGAGGTCCTCACTTGGGCAAACCTTGAACTGAGTAACCCAGGTGGCAGCCAGGCCACCTGCAGTCAGCCTACTCAGAGGCTACAATGGGAATGGGCCCTGCATGGACTTCCCAGGTGCTGGAGGAGGGCCCTGGAGGGGGTGGGCGTGAGGGGGACTGCAGGTGGGCCCCGGGGTGAGCTAATGCCGGAGGTCTCCATTCTAGCCTGACTGGGAGGAATGAGTGATCATTCTTTTCCAGCCGATCAGACATAATGCATGACTGCTGCAGCCTGGTGTGTATTCAATTAGCATTGTAATATGATTACGCTGAGAGCAGACATCTTGACCACCTACACAAACTGCCTCATGTCTGTGCCTGAGAACGAGGATGGTCCAGAGCCCGCTCCGGCCAAAGCTGAGTACAGGTGGTCCTTGGGGCCACCTCCCTGTGGGGGCCTCTTCCAGGAGGGCAGAGAGGTTTCATCAGGAGGGTCCTGGCTTGCCAAAGGACAAGGCATCTGGGACTGAAATGTGCAGAATGAAACCTGCATTCGTTAAGAACCTGCAAAGATCCTGGCATGTCTCCCTGTATGCAACAATTCCCTCTGTGAACTAGCTATTATCATCCCCATTTTGCTGATGAAATAATGGGCTGAGAGACCAAGTGATTTCCTAAAGTGGTACTGAGATTCAAATCTAAGTGCCAGCAAACCTAGGGTCTTTTCAGTATCCCACGTGACACGGGGCTTCAGTAGTGTTTCTTCAGAGCAGAACTGCTCACTCACAAGTAAAACTGCCATGCAACCTAGTCATGGGGCAGAAAGCAACCCTGGGCAAGACAGTGAGTCCTTCCCTTATAACGAGGTGGTGAGTGACTGGTCTAGGTCCAGACTTATCCCCAAGCTTGATGCTCAAACACACACAGAGAAGGACTAAGATACAGGCAGGGAGACAGGGCTGGAGAGAAATCAACCCAGTGAGTTCAGAGAGCTGCAACTGTTAAGGGAAAGGAATTTATCTGCATGTATGCATATATATGTATATAAGTGTATATACACATTTATGTGTGTGTACGTGTATACATGTGAGTAGGCATGCATCTGTGTGCTGTATGTGTACACATGTAAGTATATGTGCATATATGTATGTGTGTATAGGTGTGTGTATGTGCATGTATAAAATATTGAGGCTGATGTAAGTATCGGCTTCAACAAAGTTCTTATCCACAAATATAGTTATAACTTGAATCTTTCACTTTGATGTCGAGGTATTAGTTTGTTATCATATTATTGTAGAAACATTTTCAATTGATTTAGAAGCACTCATCAAACACTTACTGAGGGCCTTCTATACAAAGCTCTGGCAGAACACCAATGACTGTCGAGTCAGCGGGCATTTATTGAGCAGGTACTATGTGCTGGACTTTGAAGAGTCAAACACAAAAAAACAAGGTCCCTGTCCTGAAGTGATATTGCTTGGAAGACATAAAAAATCTGTGACAGGAAGAAACCATCATCAATTCCCATTCCTCTCTTTTGAGAGTTCTGTAACCGGGATGTGAGAGCTACAGCCAGGTCAGCTGTCTCCCTGCCTGCCTAAAGAGAAATCAGAGAAGTCATCCTGAATGCTCAGAAAGAACGTATTATTGAAGTGATAGGAGGTTCTGTTTTCTCATCAGGATACTGACTACTTAACAAAAAATATTACAGAGAGAGAAATGAAAAAAAACAAAGAGAGAGAGAGAGAGACAGACAGAGACACAGAGAGAAGGGGTGGGGGTGGCGGGGAAGGACGTCAAGGCCCTGTGGTCACTTCCAAGTTGACTCATGAAAGGCCGCAGTATATGAAGCTGCATGAAATTCTGAAGTGCTGCCAAATATTAATTGAAACAATTAGCTGCAGAAAGCACGTGGGCACAGCAATATTAGTAGCACATAATCCTTCCTAGTTAAGAGGTCCTTACTGGATTACTGCAGAAAAGCTCTGGAGTTCTAATTACCTGTGGAAGTCCCACAAGGTTACTGCAGAACATGGTAATTAGACGGTTGTAATAGAAGGTGTTAGCAAGGGATTGAGGATTTGCTCTAAGTACCATGGTGTTTTCATGGCTATTTACTGAGCAGAGTACCAGAATTTAATGGAATTTGGTGGAATTCTCCAATGACTATAGTGAGCATGTAGTTAACAAAAACCTATCTTAATGTGAGTTCCCTGGTTTATGTGGAAGCTCTGAACGCTGTGATACTTAACTACTGTACGGGAAGCATGTGACCTGAATGAGGGGGTTACACAGATTTATTTATGGGGTTTACTGTTCTAGTCTTTATGGGATATTTATGCAGGCACATTACCCAGCCCTGAGATCACAGCTGTGGTTGGCAGAACCCAGCATCAGAGAGGAAATGGCACAGAGCTTCCTCTAGACCCAAGCTCACACTTTTACAGCAGAGCTGGGACATCATGATAAACACTTTTCTAAGTTTTGAGGAAATATCTACAACCCATGCCTGTATGGAGAGCGAGATTTTATACATTTTAGTGATAGGCACAATATATTTATTCAAAAATGTTGATAAATAGAAAGCTATATCAGTTGAGTGAAGGAGATATGTCTTTCTTTACTTTTTGGCAATTTCCATCACCCTCTTACCTTTCTTTGTCTGTGTACACAAATGTGTACATAAAAATGAAACTGAGGGCATAAAGTTTCCTATGCTCCCAGAGCACAGAGCGTAAAAGTTAGCTAAAGAAAATACTGGCATAACATTCCTATCCATGCTATGATCTGGGCTCAGAGAAACAGCTCATTTTTCCAAAAGGCTAGGTTTGCAGCCCGCAGCCTGCAGTCGGGGGCTGGCTCTGGGTCCCCTGGTCTGGGCAGGGCACCTATTTAGCCACTTGAGAGAGGCATTAATTAAGAGTCAGTCCTCTTTTACGAGTTCCTTTAATGAGGCAAATGTGTCAAGAGGCTGCTGGGAAGGTGACACTGCCATGTGTGTGGAGAGCAGATGCCACTGCTTCTTGGAGAGCCTCACCGCTGATGGCACCGCCACTGAGAGCTGAAATTCTGCTCCTAACGGGTGAGCTGAGCATGAGGGGGTGGCTCTCTCATGAAGCACCTCAGTCACAAGCTGATGGGGACACCCTGGGTGGCCTTCATGCCCTGGTGCACTGGCTCCCATGCAGGAAGCGATGACCAGAAGGACTGAAGAACTGAACAAACCACCCCAAGGCAGTGGGGAAATGTGTCCACTTACTGTGGAGGGTCGGCGGGCTGGGCAGGACCGAGGAAAGAGACCCCTTGCATTTGTTCACTAGGCCATGTTCAGCAGCAAAGGTAGGCGGTGGACTCTGATTCTGTATGGCTAACGGGGCAGGTCTGCCCGCTCCTGGTAACACTGCCACACCCTCTCTGCCTCCAGGGGCAGCACTTGTCTCTCCAACAACTGCAAAATCTGGGAAGCCAGGTGCCATGTCATTGGTAAACCTCACAGCAGCAAGCAAAGTGCCAAGTCTATACGTATGTGCCTTGTGTATATATGCATGTGCGTGTGTACCTGTGGGTATATATATATATGCATATGCATATGTACCTGTGTACGTGCATATATGTGTGAGCATATGTGTGCTGTGTATCTGTATGTATGTGTATATATATGTGTACCTGTGTGTATATATGCATGTGTGTATATACATATGTGTGTACCTGTGTGTGTATACACACGTGTATGTGTATACCTGTGTATATATATGCATGTGTGTGTATGTATGTGACCTTCCAGTTCAGGGCCTTTGCACATGCTCTTTGTACGTGTGTGTGTTTAGGATAAAATTGGTTTGTCTTCTGACTTGTAGAGCCCCAAAGCTCCATTCTTTTTTCTTACTACATGGATGTGTTGAGAGTTTTGTATCTTAGCAAAATACGGGCTATAATTTGACTTAGCAACACTACCAAGTAGCACATTTATTCCCCAGGGAAATTTCTTTTCATGCTTTCTACTGGAACTTCTAATTGACTTGTATTTCTGAATAATTGCTAAAACTAATAAGTTGGAAGGGCTGGTGATTTCAAATAGCTATAAATGAGGCATCAAGGCCTTTTTTTCCTCCCTGCCAAATCTGTAAGTGAGTTAATATTTTAAAAGTCAGTATTGAAAATTCTGTCCTTTGTATGAATCAATATGTCTGGTATGACCATAATGTGAGGAGATTAAGATTTAGGTACACCAAATATGTAATTATGTTAGAGTCAGTCATTCAAAAGAGAATGTAATTTTGTTTCATTCATCAGAGAAACAGCAACATGGACAAGACTTGAAGAAATAGCAAGAAATTGAGATGAGTTTATTTGAAATTGCCATGTCCTGTCCAGTCACATATGGCTGGATGTTAATCACGGATCTCCCTAAACATCATATCCATTATTTTTCATTTCACTGGTTAGCTACCAATATCACAAATAATCCATATTGGTGGAGTGTGTAACAAAAAGTTCAACAGAATCGATTTATAAACAGTGTAAAACACACAGTTGATAATAAATGTCATTTACAGAGGCCTATTTTTCTTGCAAATCATAAAATTCTATTCTTGGTCAACACCTACAAGGACAAAAAGAATATATCTCATCTTAGATCTCTTCTCTGCTTAGTTTCCTCCAAAGGGAAAGACAGATCTTCACATTTCAGATCAGTCATAATTCTATCAGCCAGCTGAATACCGTGGTTCACTCAATGCCCATAAAATTTTTGAAATTCAAATAATAACTTGGTTCGTTATTTAGCACTAAATCTGTACTATATTACAAATTTATGATTGCATGTAAATCTCATGTTGATATTTAAGTTTTAAAATATGTTGATGTTTTTAAAAGTGAGAACATAAAATTATACAATCATAAAATAAGATTTACAGCAGCATAAATACTAAAGTCCAGTTTCTATCTAATATTTATTTGTATTAAATAATACAACTGATATTTATTGTGCTCCTACTATGAGCCTGCAGACACAGTGATAAGCACTGAGAATTCCATTGTGAGCAAGATGACACTGTTCCTCTCTTCTAAGAGGTGATATCAACTAAACTAACAAATGTATAAGTAATTGAAAATTATTACCACGAGTGTAAAGAAAGCAAACAGGGAGCTGTGACCAGGTGCCAGGCTAATATGAAATATGGCTTAAGTGAGACTTTGAAAAGCTGACACTTGAAGAGTGAGAAGGAGCTGTGCACACAGCAGGGAAGAGGGCAGGGCGATGGACGGGGACAGGGGAAGACCATGTGCAAAGGCCCTGAACTGGAAGGTTTCTTGGCTTGCTTGAGGGTCAGAAAGGAGGCCAGTAGGACTGCAGAAAGGCAAGCAAGGGAAAGGGAGCTGTGAAGGGAACTTTCATATCTTTGTAGAACATTATGAAGAATTTGCATTGCTTTTTCCTAATGAAACAGGAAGCCATTTAGGGACGGGAATAGGATATAATTTACATTTTAAAGACACCATTCTGGGTCATGTGTGGGAAATGGGTTGTGATGTACCAAGAGAGAAAGCATCAGTTGAAGAAACAGATGGTACAGGCTTCCACAAGGATGGTGGCCTAGAGATGGAGGGAAATGAAAATATCTGAGCTGCTTTGGGAGAGGGAACGAATAGGGCACGTGACGGATTGTCAGATGGACCAGAAAGGGAGGAGCCGAGAATGATGCTGAGGTCTCTGTGTAGGCATGGGCTGGGGAAGGTGCCCTCGTGTGGGGAAGCATCAGAAGGACAGTTCTGGTTGGGATGTCTGTGGGTGGGGATTAGCATCAAGACTGATGGAGAGCTAATTCGGGGAGCCTCTGATGCCTTGGGAAAGCTGGATGGAGTTTGTAAGGAGTCTGCTTAGTATGAAGTTCTGAAGTTCTGAGGCAAGTTCAGGGACTGAGACTCAAATTAAAAGTCATGAGTACATAACTTGTATTTAAAGTGGTGCTAGTGGACGGTAGCCACTTGAGAGTTGGAGTCACATAGAAGAAGAAAAGCCAAGAGAGAAGATTTGGAAGGAGCCGCCATTGAGGGAGAAGGCACTGCCAGAGCGTGAAGACCTGAAGGCCCGTGGCGAGCACTCATGACATATTAACTTTTGTTAATTGTTTTATTTTATCCAGAGGAATATTCCAGTGGGATGGAGGGACCAAGAGCCAAACTAGAATTAGAGAAGAAGAAACAGGAAGTCAATAAATGGAGACAGTGTCTGATGACCATATTTATATGAAGTGGTACTATGGAGAGGCCTAGAGAAATTGAGTAGGAATTGGAGGGGGTAAGAGGCTCATGGGTAGGCTTTTGTCTGGGGTTGTTTGGTGTTTATTTACTGAGCACAGGGAAGAGTGGGAGGAGATATAAGAGGGAGTTGATGAAGGGGAGGGAGCCTCTGACTGAAAAAGCAAAGCCCTAAGGGAGGCAAGAGGGCATGGAGGGGCCAGAGCCCAGGGAAGGGTGGCTTTGGCTTGGAGCAGAACAATTCTTGGTAATGGGAAGGAAGGTAGCCCAAGATGGAGGTAAGGGTCAAGTAGGCTGTAGATTTAATTGTGAGGCACTGACAAAGTTCTCTTCCAGTGGCTCCTACTTCCTCATTTTACATTAAAAGAATAAATATGTATGCAGTGCAGTTATCAGGTAAGAGGATACTGAATACTGAGTGGAGATGACAATAGACTGGAGGGTAGAGGTTGAGCTGTGAAGAGTCACCAAGGAGCATGAAAGATTGGGCAGAGGAGTAATGTGACCACCAGACAGCGCTGCATGCCCAGGTGACAAGGAACTTCAAGTCCACTGGCGGAGCCGGATGTGTCCAGCTGCTGTGCACAGACACAGGGATGGTGCATACCAGTTCTTGAAGACGATAGAATTTCTTAGTGATGAAAGAATTTGGGGAGGAGATAAAGCTTGAGCAACTAGGCATGTGCCTAGTAATTAATTGGTCTACTTTCTTTACTGTGTTTGATTTTCTCTGTTGACAGCTATTTAGCCTTAGGAACACTTCCATCTATAGCAGTCCCTCCAAAATACACTGCAGAGATGGTTTGTGGGAGGTAAATTCTTTCAACTTTTGCATATCTGGAAATTGTTTAATCCTACCTTCAAACTTAAATGATAAACTGTCTGGGTAGAGTTTTCTCGGCTCCAGAGCCTTCTGCTTCATGGCATTAAATATATCATGCCACTCCCTTCTGGCCTGTAAGGTTTCTGCTGAGAAATCTGATGATAGTTTGATGGGTTTTCCTTTGTAGGTGATCCTTTTTCTCTCTCTGGCTGCTTTTAATACTCTGTCCTTAACCTTGATCTTTTTTTTAATCCTTGATCAGCAATTACCTCCTTAAAGACACTTTCTATTCCTTTTTCTCTCTCTTCTTCTTCTGGTAACCCTATAATGTGAATATTGTTTCATTTGGATTGGTCACACAGTTCTCTCAATATTCTTTCATTCCTCGATACCCTTTTTTCTTTCTGTGCCTGAGCTTCTTTGTATTCCTGTTTTCTGATTTCTGTTTCATTTACCACCTCCTCTACTTCATTTAATATGCTTTTAAATCCCTCCATTATATGTTTCATTTCAGATACTGTAGTCTTCAATGTTTGTACCTCATTATTAAATTCCTCCTTGAAGTCTTGAATATTTTTCTATAGCTCCATGAGCATGTTTATGATTTTTATTTTGAAATCTCTTTCAGGGAGATTGGTAAGTTCAGTTTCACTTGGTTCTCTTTCTGGTGCTTGTGGGATTTGGGGGTTGAACCAGGTTCATTTGATGTTTCACATTTGTAGGTGGCGCCCTCTAGTGCTCAGAAGCTCTACTTCTGAAGCTGTTCAGCCCCTGAAGAAATGGCGGGGGTCACAGGCAACGGGTGCTGGTGCCTGCTGTGAGGAAGGAGCTCTTTTCTGCTTCTCAGCTGCAGTGCCTGCCTCCACTGCCAGGGCCAGTGGGCTGAGTGTGCAGGGAGAAGCCTCTATGCTATGCACTTGTAGCTGCCATAGATGGAGCCTCCTTCTGGCTGGCCTGGTGTGATAGCATGGGTAGCTGGTTTGTGAGATGGTGTGGGCCAGAGGAAGGAGTGGCAGGCTGTGTATTGTGGTGGTGGGGCCTCATAGCTGCAATGCCAGCCAGGTGGATGGAGTGCCTGAAGCTCCTGAAAGTTCCCAATCTGCTGTGCTGAGTGTGCTGGGACAATTTTGTCCACCTGTCCTTTCTCTTGAGCAGCAAGCTCTGTGCAATCCTTGCCCCTTTAGCAGCCCTCTCACTGTTAGGAAGTCTCTCAGACTGCCCACCTGTTTTTTGCCCCAGAGCGGCCAGTTGTGGGTACCTGTTCACAAGCGGCTGGAATCTGTCTCTCCAAGTATTCTGCCTGTCTTAACTTTCTAACCTCTCTAATCTCCAGAGCCCCATGTAATGTAGGTTTGTGCTCCCAGAGCAGATCTCCAGGGCTGGGTGTTCAGCAGTCCTAGGCCTCCACCCCCTCCCTGCTCCGTTTCTCTTCCTCCTGCTACTGAGCTGGGGTGGGGGAAGGGCTTGGGTCCTGCCAGTTCCTGGCTTTGGTACTTTACCCATATCCATGAGGTCTGCTCTGTTTCCCAGGTGTAGGCAGTCTGCCACAGCTTCTTTCCTGTTGCTGTTTCAGGACTAGTTGTACTTGCTATATTTTCATATTACATGTGCTTTGGGGAAGAGGTTTCTGTCTTACCTCTCATGCCACCATCTTTAAACCCCCCAAACATACAAGTATTTATTGATCACTTTACCTGGCTTAAGTGTTTTATTCATTTATTCAGTGATAATATTGAGCACTTACAGTGGATGAGGATTTTCTCAATGGCTAGGGATACAGTGGCCATAAGACGGCCCAGTTTTTTGTCACCAGGGAACTTAGATAATGAAAGGAGTTTCTATGAATTTATCATCTGTGCTGTCTGCAACAATCCACATAGACAGCTTATTTATCTCAACATATTGTCCCATGTGACACTAGCAGGACTCCTTTAAATAAGAAGGGCACCTGGACAAAAAAGGATTTGGAGGAAACAGAGAAAACTCTGCAACACACCTTATTCTTGGTGATCTCTCATCTGACCAGAATTATCGTCACTCTCAGGCGGTGTGAAACTGTACTAGTGGGAAGACCCAAAACCATGACCACAAAGGGGGCTGGATAAGCATATGGAAGGATTATGCATATACCTTCCTAGGTGTGAATATATATATATATATATATATATATATATATATATATATATATATATATATATATAAAAAACATTCTCAACAGTACTGGGTTATTTATTGCTGGCATTTTTGTATATAAACAAGGAAACACATATTTAAATAGTGCCTCACCTAGGGCAAGCAATATTTAAGTGATTGCTATTATTATGATGATAAAAATATTTGATTGCTTTCATTATCCAACACATTGCAAAAATGGATCTTAGACAAACACTATTCATAACAATGTAAAGTGAAGCCACTGGAAGTAAAACCATATTCCTATTATCCAGATTTTCATCATTTAACATTCCCTTCATCAGGACTCATGTGTATATTGGCTGCCTAGCTTCATGGTGACTGATTCCTAGAGAATAGCCTATAAAGCAGGTGGATGAGAAATGCTTTCTCCCCAGAGGCCAGCAGAACTGGTGATTGCCCTTTATTGCCAATAGATGGTGGCCATGTATTGTCAGACAAAATGCTAAGGACATTTAAATGGGAGCTTTAAAAAAGGACTCAATCAGCAATGGAAAATGAATAATCAGCTGGGTTGAAGCTGATAAATGAAGGAATCAAAGTGATAAAACACGATGACTCTGATTAAAGGCAAAGTGGCAAAAAAGCTAATAGTTTTTACTTTGAAAGCACAGCTCATGCACATTAGTTAAAATAAACATTTGATTAAAGAAAGCTTTCTATTGGCTTTTAATTTTTATTGCTTTATGTTGTCCAAATTATTCTTTCTTTGGAAATCCTTTTCATTGACAGGAGAAAAAGCGCTGCTTTTTAAAAAATTTAACTGAATTCCCTGGCCTGTGTGCTGCAGTGAAATCAGCACTGGGCTAGGGACCAACGGATGGGGAGACAAGTCCTAGCCTGCTCATTTCAGACTTCTGAGTCAAATGACAACAGGAACCTAATGCAGTCAAGACAACTTGGGAAAGGAAGGACAAAATTTAAGGATAAACACTTTCTGATTTCGATACTTATTATAAGTCTAAAGAAATCAAAACAGTATGCCACTGGCATAGATAGACAAATAGATCAATGAAACAGAACAGACAGTATAGAAATAAACCCTCCTGTATATGGCCAACTGATTTCCGACAAAGGTACAAAGTTAATACAATGGGGAAAGGATATGCTTTCCAATGAATGGTGTTTGAAAACCTGGTTAGGAGAAAAGTGAACTTTGATTCAGACCTAGCCTCACACCCAAAAGATAACTCAAAATAGGTCAGATCCCTTAATATAAAACATGAAACAAAGCTTCTAGAAGAAAACATATGAGAAGACCTTTGTGACATTTGGTTAGGCAAAGATTTCTGAGTTATGACACCTAAAGCATGAGCCACAAAAAAACAAACTGATGAATTGCACTTCATCAAAATTAGTAACACCTGTTCTTTGAAAGAGATTGTTAAGAAAATGAAATGATAAGCCGTAGACAGGGAGATTGATTTGCAGATCATTTATCTGAAAATATACTGGCATCCAGCATATATAAAGAACTCTTAAATTCTTTTAATTCAAAAACAACCCAATTTTTAAAAATGGGTAAAACATTTGCACAGATATTTCACTAAAGAAGATAAAAGAATGGCAATAAAAGCACATGAAATCATTAGTCATTAGGGAACTGCAACTGAACACCTAATGAAACACGACCACATACTCAGCAGGACGCTACGTATTGAAGATGCACAGTGACTGGAGCTCTTGTACATTCTGGATATGAACATAAAAAACTATCTTGGAATATAGTTTGGCAGTTTCTTAAAAAGAAACTCCTAAAATATGATCCAGTCATTCCACTTGTAGGTGTTTACGCAAGAGAAAAAGAAGTATATTGAAAGAGACTTGCATAAAATTTCATAGCAGCTTCGTAATAATCAGAAACTGGAAATAACACAGATGTTCACTGGTAGTTGAATGGATAAGCAAACTGTGGTTATACAGGTACAACAGAATACAGTTCAGCAAGAGAGGGTTGATGTACACAGCAATGCTAAATCACAAAATAATTTTGCAGTGCAAAAGAAATCAAACAAAAAAGAGTAGCATTTATACTATATGGTAGCATTTATACATGATTCTAGAAAATGCAAACAGGAAATGAAAACAGATCAGCAGTTGCGGAGGGCTGGGGGTTAGGGCAGGGAGGTAAGGGTGGGGTTGAGGGTTTTCTCCCTTATATAGACGGTAGTGATAGTTTCATTGCTGTATACATATGTAACAGTTATCAAATGGTACATTTTAGACATGCACATCTTGTATGTCGATAAAGCTGTTAAAAACAATAGGAATCAATGTTTGCCATCTAATTAACCCAGGCCCACTTGGAGAACAATCCTTCCTGTTAGACATCAGGAAGCCACAGCTCAGAAGGGTGAGATAACTTTCCTGAGGTCACGCAGCAAGGGAGAGTTGAAATTCAGTCTCAGGTCTGTCTGAGAATAAAACCTATCATTCCCCCAACATATGACATCTACTCACCTGAACCAATCTGGGCCTCACTTCCCTCAACTACACAATATCC
Organism: Manis javanica; assembly: GCF_040802235.1. NCBI lineage: Eukaryota > Metazoa > Chordata > Mammalia > Pholidota > Manidae > Manis > Manis javanica. Next base: position 74,923,309 of record NC_133168.1, read on the forward strand.
AGTGGGTAAAACAATCCCTCAGGTTGCCGTCCAGTCTAGTGTGCTAGGAGTCTACGTGAAGCAAGCTGATTCATTTTACTCATCTTAAAAATCTCTCAGATTTTTGGTCTCAGAAGAGACCAAATTTCTTTCAACTTGTACAATTAGGATAGCAAGCATTTTAAGGCATGAGCAAATGGCACCTCTGCATTTTTCCATCAGTCACTGATATCTAGACCCCAACTCCCCGCACTCTGGCACATTCTTCATTGTCAAGGACTGAGGGTGCTTCCTTGACCCTCCTTTAGAAGCTTGCTTGGGGAGCTTGGCCATCATGGTGAATATAAAGGTGCTCTTCTGAATGCTTCAGAAAATACTAAAAGGTCATTAAAAATGAGGGACTGACAAAGTGATTATATCCCATTTTCACTTCTGACCATGCCTCTTTGTGCCTTTGGTACCTCCTAAGATGCTCACCATTCCAATAAAGCTTAATAGCAACATAGATTTTCATCACCTACCAAATTTGGGTAGCATTCATTTCCTACTTCTTTTTATTCTATATGCTTTCTATGCCTGTAATCTGCATCATACTCCAATTGTGGTTTTCTATTCACTGCCTCAGATATATTTAACTGAATCCCTAGATCCCCATATGATGCTTTTCCACTGCTTGGCTAATGTGACCTTACTTCTATCACAGGTTGTACAGCCAATGGTCACAATATTTCAGACCATAAACCTCACCTTTCAAGTATGTTTTGGGGTTCCCTGGACATAGAAAATATACACCTCTGCATAAATCTGGGTTCAACATCCTAAGTGCAACAATTCATGGACACATCTGGTAGTTCACTAATGCGAAAGAGGCTTTGTGATAAAATTGAAGGATGTTGTGTACTTTTGACAGAGGCGTAACAGCATAAGTGTCATGCATGGGATTGAACCACCAATCATGTCTGTTAATCAAATAGCTTTTTGTCTTTCTTGTCTCGAAATGCACCCTTTTACCACACAGCTCATTCTTTTTTAAAAAAAATCTGGTGGTCATAATGTCAATTGCTAACTTTATTTTCTATTTACACCATCCACTTATGAATACCACTTCCCTCAATTTAATTAGCTAGTGTCACTCACATTTTCATGGGTGACAGCGTAAGACTGAGTTGATTGGAAAATGACGCCACAATGTCAGAGCAAGCCACATCAATCTTTTAAGTACACACCCAGTCAGAGCACAGCTAAACAACACCCACACACATATTTGTGTACTGGAATTGAATTTTTGCATTTTTATTTCAACAACAATGATACATGAAGTTGGGGAAAGCAGTACCTTTAAAGAGGAGGAAGGTCCATTTTTTTCCCTCAATTTCAGTTTTAGTACCTTCAGTTTAGCATAATCAAATCTCAGTGCAAAAGAATAGTAAGTTGAAGCATAAATCACCCAATATTGCTGATGTTTCCTGATATTTGTGCATTTTCAGTCTATACCTACACATATCCAAACTGTTATTGATGACATGATTGAGTCAAGTGTTCACTGATGTAGTAAATATTTCAATATAATGCAAATTCCTGGCCACACACAGCAAAGTGCTTTTCTCTATGTCATGCTTTTAGTATTCAGCAATGATTTCAGAAGGACAGGGTCCTTAAAACTGAGGCCAAGTCCTACCAAAAGAAATTTTATAGCTTAAATAAATGTTCTAGAAAATTACTCAAAATTAATGCCTTGGTCACAAGATATTATAGCCATCTTTATTAAGAACAAATAACATAATGAATCATTATGCTGCAAAAATATATAGTAGGTATTGCCCCTAATAAATAATTTATTGTTATATTTTTGTGTGTGTCAGTTTCCAAAGATGGAAGTTCTTAGGAAGGAGAAACTATGTATTTTGACTAACTCCCTTCTATTACTAGCACTGAGCAGTGAGTTCAGGAATAATCCAATGTATGGATGGATGGAAGGATGAATAGATTCGTGCCATGTATCACAGAGTAACAAGAACATTGGTAGAAGTTTGCAAAATGTTTACTGCCAAATGGCCATCATATCTGCCAGATGCATAAGTTACAAGCAGCAATTTATAACAGCTGGAATATCAAGATATATAAGGGGATCCAAGGGTAAAACAGATTAGAAGACAGGCTTTATAAAAATGCAGAATTTTAGGCTGATAGACCCATCAGCACAATCTCTCAATTAAGGAGTAAACAAGTAAGGCAACCATTCTGGGGAGCTGAAGGGAGGGCCAGCGCTCACACAGAGAGCTACAACCAGTCCCAGGCTCCTGTTTCCCCAGGAATTCCACTGCTGCCTCCTTAGGAGGTGGCTTTTCCTAAGGAGGCTGGCCCCAAGCAAAATGGGGAACCCGAAGCACAAAATCTGAAGGCTGTGTTTGAGGTGTTTACAGTATAAGTGGCGTCATCAAGAATGATTTCTGTGGGTGAGTAGCTGACGACTCTGGAGAGGAGCAGGACGCACCGGGACGGGACACTGCTCCTCGGGAGGTCTGGGCAGGTAGAGGACACAGAGGTCCCTGTGGGTAGGCAAACCAGGGACAGGGACGTATCAGGAGTGGAACTGCTGGTGAGGATTCCAAGGCAAAGTAGCTCCTGTAAAGCAGGTGCTCAAGTTAGTGAGAGAGGAATTCAGGCAGAGTCAGCAAAGAAAGCTCGGTGGATGGGGACGGCCTTTCAGAAGCAACATGAGGTCACAATAGGTGACCCAAACTCTGATGTAGTGAAGATGCAGTCTGGACTAGTGTAAAGGCAGAGAACAAACGGACAGTGCAGGAGGGCCTGGGGGTAAGGAGAGGGATTTTGAGGTTTGAAATTCCTACAGAATTCAAGAATAAAGTAAGGTATATATGTTGACAGTTACAAAGATAGAACAGAAGCAAACAAAAAGACAAAAGCACCAGAAATATGATTACAAGGACCAAAAGGTGTAATTTTGGATCTGTGAATTCACAAGTTATTTTCAAGCTGTTAGTGAGGAAATTTCAGACTATCTGATGTCATGCTGTGCAACAGAGTTTTCTGTGATGGTGAAAATGTTCTATATCTGCTCTAATATGGTAGCTTATTTAAATTGTTTTATGATCATGAGAAACAATTTTAATATTATATAATATTTATTGATGTAAATTTAGATTTAAATAAACACATATGATCAGAGGCATTGTATGAAATGATGTAGATACTGCATCTAGTTTACTATAGAGTCATGAAATACATAACTAAAGAAAAGGAATATAATTCTACAAGTACCATGTTGTATACTGTACTCTTATTTATATCTGTTGTATTTTAGACCACATCTCTTCTCAACCATTTGACACTGAAAAGCTGTTATTATTTTCAAATGGAATTTTTTATTTACCCATGTATTCCTGTAACATTCTAGAAAATATTTGAGACAGTTACACAAATATACACAAATACAATTAGATTAAAATATATAAACAGAAAATTGGAGAGAGTATGAACTAGTAGGAGACTACTAAGGACAAAAAAAATACAGACAGTGCACACAAATACATGCCATAAAATATTACAGGTCCTGAAGATATGCTTTGGAAACTCTGACTTTGTAGTGGTCAGAAGAGAGGACAAATCATGATCGCTAAGTGTTATATTATGTGTACCATAGAAAGTATATGTGTAATTCGGGAGAATCAATGTTTTTCCTGGAATAAAGTCTTGGGTCATCTGACCAAGGAATGTGACTCTCTTTAAACATCTGAAATAAGGATGGCGTGTTCTGGCTCCTGAGCTGGAGAAGCAGAGGGAAGTGGTTTATGGGAAGGGCGGAAGAAAGCAGACAGGAAGAGGTGAAGTAGACACGTGGAGACAAAGAAGGAGGCTTTCCCACACCTGCCCTTGCGCAACAGGAGACACTCCACCCTTGACCATAAGTTCCTCTCTCTTCCTATGCCGTGTAGTTGGTTCCACTCCTGTCAATCATGTAAGACTCCCAGTACAGAAGGAAATTTCTTTCACGAGTTGACACTGTGCAGTGAGCATAATGGCCACTGGCAGCCCTACCGGGAGAAATTCTGCATTTATTTCTTGTATTGCCCTTCCCTGTGATCTGAGAAGCATGACGCTAAAGCAAATGCAGCAAGTGGAATTCACGGAGCCCCGTTCCATTGCAGCCTCACTGGTGGCCTCCTCCTCAGAAAGTGAAAAGGGCCATGTAACTCACATTACATTGAATAAAAATTAATTTTCTGTTCGATTTTAGGATTCCATGATATTCTACATGGGCATTTGCAAGTTATAATCTGAAGATCTCTCTGAAACGACCAGATGCAAGAGCATTCACCACAAATGAATCTTAATAATAATAACATGTAAAAAGTACTGAATATTTATCTTTGTTTTTCATGGGTGTTTTGTTGCAGTTCTCAACCAACCTGCGCTGAAGCTAGAAATTAAAGCAGTATCTTAACTACCTCCCTCCTGCCTTCCTTTCTTCCATATGAGGTCCCTCACCAAGTCCTATCAACGACGAATTCCAAAGAACTCTGGATTGAGTCGCTTCTCTCCGGGTCCAGTGGCGCCTCGCTCGGGCAGGCTGGCGCCATGTCTAGGCTGCCCTGCTCAAGCCACTCCTTTCCGGCCTTTCCTGGTCACTCTTGCTCCATTGCCATCATTTTCCTTCCTCCAGCTAGAGTGACAAAATGCAAATCTGACAATGCTACTTCTTCTGTTTTAAGCTTTAAGGTTATTTCAAGAAAGATGAGCTCTTACTACACAACCTTAGTGCAGGCTGGTTTGGTCCCAACCCCCGGTCTGGGCTCTTCCCACTGGAATCCAGCCAGTGTCGATTTCTCAAACCTGTTCTGTTCCCTCCTGTCTCAGGGTTTTATCTCGGGGTGTTCCTTTCAGCAGGGCTCTTTTCCGGGCCCTGTCTCACCTCCTCATTTCTTCTACCTGGTATGTAAATAGGTGACTCTCCAGTCGCTGGTGTGTGATGAATGGTTGCAACCCAGACTAACTGTAACAGGAACAAGCTTATCTATTCTTCAAACTATTGTCTCCCCCTTTGACTCCAGTGGAGCCTGGGATGTAGCAGATACTGCTTTCTGTACAATGACCCTGATGGTAAGATCTGCCTATCTGGTATTCGAAAGGCACACTTTATACAATGTAGAGTCTTAAACTAATGTCTGCTTTACTCAGGCGATATAATCTCATGCCTTATCATTCAGTGAGATGCCACAGTTCAACATATTTCCCCAAAATGTGATCATGAATAATTTTTTAATGAAAACGAAGGTCTATTTCCAAGAGAAAACTATTTTAAACTATTTGTACAACATTCTAAAGAATTCAGAAGCAAATTACCCATTTCTCTATGAAATAAAAACAGCAAACTTATTAGGGTACTTCCTGGAATATGAAAAATTAATATTGGTAATTTAGAAGTCTATCTCCTTACAATGCAGTTATAGTCTTATAAAAACAATGTATTCTCAAAACAATAGCTAAATGTTTTAAATTCAAGGTATTTTGAAATAAATTCCTCAGGCATCAAAATAGCTCTGTAGTCTTTTCTAGAATTTTATGTTAAACATTTGGAAACACATATTTCATTGGCATCTAGAAAGCAACTGCAAATGTTTCTCTTGTATTCAGTCCTCAAAAAAGACTCCATTGCTAGGCTCTGACAAATGTGCCTCCTGATATCTCACTGGGCTCCTTCGCAAACACACGCTTAACAATTATAAGCCATTTTGTAAAATGCACGCTATTTTCCCTGGAGAACAGAATGTCTCAAAGTGATTGAATATGTAATTGGGTAATTTTCTGAAATACGTATTATTTACTTGGATCTCATTTCAGTCTCACTGGTAAACAGAATATCTCTGCTCATGGTTATTCTCTTTCCAAAATCTTCCACAATCATCAGTGCCCTTCTGACGTGCCCATAAACACACCATGTGACCTGGGGCTTAGATCATGAAAAACCAAGCCACCCATGCCAGCCTCCTTATTTAAATGACAGGTGGGTTTCCTTTTCCCTGAACTGGGGTTTTCTAGATTTTAGGCACAGTGGAAAATGCATAACAGGACTTATACACGTTTTCATGATTTAGATCATGTTTTAGCTGGTTGCAAATCTCATTATCAGCTTTACAGCTGTTTTTCTACCTTGATATATTGTTATTTTTGGATCAGAAGGAAGAACGGTAAAATTGCCGCCTAGAGGCTTACTTTGGAAAATGAAGTTTGAATTTAGCTCTTGCTGATTTATACCCAGTGTGCTATACTTAGCATGTATGTACAGTTAAGCATGCTTTATAGGTAATTACTCCTTCTACTACTATGAAGCTGTGCATAGCCTAGAATAATACCCAGTTCCTTAAACAGTACCTTCTAAGGCAGTATGTTAGGTCAATAAATTCTGATGATGGTGGTGTTATTTCATCCAACAAGAGATCTTACTCCCTCTGAACCAACATCTTTTACTACTTGTCTCATTATATATGAACAATAAAAACTCACCAAGACCACTGAATTAACTGAGGTGAATAACAGAAAGTAAACAGTCTCTAACTGAAATGAGTACATTCAAATTAAAGTAGGGAATAAGAAATCCACAAGAAAAATTACTTTAAGTTGTTTTAGCAGGTGAAGTGTCCAACATTCTTTTGCTTCTAGATTGTACCAAAAATATTCCAGAACACAGTACTTTGAGAGCAGCAAACTTGAACTTTCCCCTCTACGCCAATTTTACAGGACACTTAAAATTTGGTATTTGCCATTTTAAAATTAGGTTTTTTAGTGCATAGTGCTAAGTGTGTAGCTATTTTATTATTCAAAAAATGCAATGTAAAGAAAATTAACCACTTTCAACATAGTCTCTGCTATGACTTGAAGACTTCATACCTTTGACTTGCCTGATGTGAGCTTTCCAAGTGTTGAGGTAGGACCATCAGTTCATTTAACAGGCACAACTATGAAGGCTGTTACTGTCCACACACTTCCTTCTATAAGAGAGTCCTTGATATGCCATATGGACAATCGCTCCCAATGGTCCCATGGGACACAATTTGATAACTACTGATCTAAAGACACCACATGGGGACTGAGCTGTTAGTATATCCTGCATACCTGCTACCAGTTACTTTCTTCACTTACTCATTTGATGGTGTTTTACTTTGAGTCTGATAAATTGAATAGAATTAAATATTAACTCTTGGTTTAGAAGCCAGCAGCAAAGGACTGTAGCATTTTTGAAGTGGAAGAGGTCCTGGAGATAAAATGAATTTCATGAATATAAGATGGAGAGAAAAAACTAGCTTTGGATTGAGACAAACTTGAATTTAGTTTCTGAGAACCTTAGTTTTAGCACTTGCAAAATGGGGTTATTATTACTGACCACACAGAATCAGCAAGAAGTTTAGATAAGGTAACATGTGCAAAAGGCCCACCACGGATTCTGGTAGCTAGAAAGTGATTTGAGCAAATTAACTAGATGTTCAGTTAGTGGTAAAGTCAGGAACAGTCTTGTGATCTGTAGTTGAGCACTACTTCTACAATGGTAGTCTAATGAGAAAAACAAATACAAGGTCACTAATGAATGCATCTATTGTAGGTCCCAAAGAACAAATTTCAAGCAAACTGTTATCATTTCCCTCAGAAGAATTATCAGGACAGAAGAAAAACACATTCTGAGACAAAGCAGAAACAAATAATACTCAGACACAAAGCCACAAACAGTTAACCATCGTATTTATGATGAGCCATTAAGAATATTACAGATAATTTATTTAAAGCTATAACACAATGGAGAAATACACACTAGTAGAAGTCACTATTTTTTAGGCTGCTAAAATGTTTTTAATTGCATTTCTTTTCAAGGTAACTGTACCAGATGATAGTTATTAAGCTGGCTGGCTGGCAGGGGCTGGGGGGGTAGGTGGTAGTCCTCTGAAATGCACCATTGAAGGGGCTCTGCCAACCTGGGTGTGAGAGGGCTGGGGGCTCACTAAGGGAACATTGCCATAGAGCTTCTATGTTCTATCTTTGGTGATGGTATTTCTGAAGATAAAATGTATGTCTGAAGGGTGTTTTCTATTAAGGGAGTTGTATTAAAAATTTACATGTTTTATGAAGTTTGTTTTTAAATGAAAAGCTTAGAGGCATGAGTTATTGCCTTTGTTTTTCTACTTTGGTCAAATCTAAGTTTTTTGTGTTTCGGTTTTTTTTGCAGAATAAGTGAGACATGGGTTATGTTTAAAATCATGTCATTTATTTATAAACATTGATTTATGTGGTACTTGAGCATATTTCTGACACTTAAAATGACTGAACACTAAAGTGGGTTCCTAAGGGAAGTGATGGATTCCTTTGAAGGTATAGAGTTTAAAAATGGGCTGATTTAAATAGGGCTGATTTTCACCTGTTCTAGATACCTCTGAAATAGGTTAAAACTGATAATATTGCAGTGTGTCTCATATAGTAGGAAATTGTTTCATTAAAGTTTTTTCAGTGATACACATGTACATATTCCATACACTTACAGTATCATGATGTGAAATGTATTTCCTTCTGTGTACAGCAGCCAAAAAGTTTGGAATCCATTGAGCTAAATCAGAGCTTTTCAAAATTTCAGTGGGGAATATTTATCAGTAAAAAATGCCACTGCTGACTTAACATAAATATTGCTACTGTTTACTGTACATTTAAACACATACACACAAATTATAGGGTGATTAAAAATATATAAAAATAAGAACTGTAAAATTTTCTTCTTTTATCACTCACTCAATCCCTTTTTTTAGTTTGTTAATTCTTCAGAATGATGTGATTTAAATTTCAGACTACAAATTTATTCAATATTATACTTGATTATGTCCAAAAGCACTTAAGGAAAATTTACTCATTGCTCATTGATGGCCTAATCAGAATACAAAATTTTCAAGAAAGGACTTAAAAATTATACTAACACCTTAGGGCAGCCCATGGATGCTCTCAGTAAAAGAAGATAAACAACAAATAATTGTAGCCTTGCAATGCAACTATTTATATTCCTATATATATCCCCTTTATATAACATTAGTTTGGAAAATCTGCTTATATAGAATGAATCCAATTTAATAATTTTAATAAGAACTTCTATCAGTAACTTTTAAAGTAATATTTTACAGGATATTTAGATCACATTTTATACTTCTTATAATGTTAACTGCTGATTCACAGTAATTAATTATTTCCATTATTAATGCAGTAATGCAGAAAAAGTAAAAAAGAAACATGTTTTCCCTCTTTAGTCATGAAACCTTAAAACTATGTTGCAGTTTCAGGTTTCCTGATAGACTTGTTTGTTATCTAGAAGACATTCTCAAGTGAAGTCTATAATGGGTGGTGCCTGGGAAGCTATCATATACAGAATCCCTATTGTTTATTAGGGATTGTTATTGTTTTTACATACAATCTTTTTCAATTCTGAGTTTAGACTTATTTTCATGTTAAGTGAGAAGATGAGCTCGCCATCTGGTAGAGGAGGCCTGGAGTTGGATCAGTGCCATCTGACTGCAGTCAGTGCTTAGCCCATGGTCCCTACACCATGGATGTGCAACAGAGTCTACCACTTGCAGACCGAACCACCAAAGGAACACCTTTGTGACAAGCACTGCCACGTGGCTACCACATTCTTCTCTGTACCTAGGCATTTCCCTAGACTTCATTTCACAGGTGCCCTTGCAGCACAGAGGCCAAATGGCTATGTCCTGTGCATGACATCTCCCGGTTAGGGGTGATCAGAAAGATGCACATCTCCATTCTCATTCCTTTCCCTTCCGCCAGCTGGACCCTAGGTATGGGGATCAGTCTGACCATGACTATAGTGATAAGTTCCAATGGAACGGCAGAGCCAAGAGACAGAAATGCCACTGTGAAGAAAACCACCCACCCACCTGAAACACCACTGCCACCCACAGGCAAGAATTAAACTGTGTTTGTGGGCGAGCCATTATATTTTGGGTTCTGTTGGTTACAGCAGTTTAGTCTACAATAACCAGTAAAACATTTTTAGAAGCCCTGATTCGTGACAATCCATCTGGGGACACCAGCGCTGCAAATGCCATCCTGACCACCTCCACCTCGAAAAAGAAGATGGCATTTCTACTTTTACAAAGAATGGAAAAGTTCAGAGGACCTGCTCTGAACTGAAAATCCTCCAGATCTTAAAACTGGATAATTGGCACAAAGGCCCCTGTATTCCTTAGCACACTAGTGCTGACAGGTGGGAAACCAGCCCTTGCTGAGTAGGCACTGCAGGGGTAGGAAGGGACAGGGGACATGCCACATCTTCTGGAACACTGTGCCGTTGAACTGCTGTGGAGTGTCCCAGTGTACCACAGTAGACCTCTGAATTTGGGGGTGCCCAGTATTTGGAAAATATTTTAGAATTTAGAAGGTGGTTGTTATGGACTAAGTTGTGTCTCTCAAGACTTCATGTTGAAGCGTCAACCGTCAGTACTCTGGGATGTGACCATGATTGGAAATGGGCCTTAAACAGGAAACTCAGTTAAAACGAAGCCACTAGGGTGGACTCCAGTCCAATCTGACTGGTGTTCTTGTAAGAAGAGAGTGGAAAACACCCAGACCCCTGGAAGCTCACAGTGAGGTGACCAGGCGGACAGCAGCCCGGGGGTGGCCGTCTGCAAGGCAGGGAGAGCATCCTCAGGGGAAACCAGCCCTGCCGGAGCCCGGGTCTTGGACCTCCAGCCTCCGGAACTGCGAGGAAATCGGTTTCTCCTATTTTAGCTACCTTGTCTTTGGTATTTTGTGACGGCAGCTGGAGCAAACCAATGCAGTGGCAAATTATGGAAGGACTTTTACACATGAACCACAGGAAGGTCTGGTGCTGGCTGGGAGGTGGAGGAGGAGGGGGGGCAGGGCTCCCAAGTGACCTCAGACAAAATAAGACCACCGCCTTGAACCCTATTCTCACTGCCTGCTCCTTTCAGTATTTCTACTGCATTTCATACAATATTTCTCTCTATAAACATATAATTCTAAGAAAGACAATTTCTAGTAAAGACTTGAAAAGCAGAAAATATAAGAACTATTAATTTTCCAAGCTCCTAAGTGAAGTCAGTCATAGACCATATACGATGACCTGGAAGGCATTAAGATTTTATGGAAATATGTAATATAATTGTTTGGTTCAGATAGTATATATTTATTTCCATCTTGATATTAGAATATTCAACCACTCTTCCTCTTGCTGAATTGGTATGCATTTAAAACACTAAATGGTTTTCACTGTCCTGCTTAGGAAACAAATGATATAAACTCTCATGAATATGTAAATCAACCCCTCTAAGCACATTATTAATTATTTCAAAGACAGTTGGAGGTCACCAGCTCACAGCAATTTCTGTGCATGAAGTTTCAATAATATAAGACATCACGTAGTAAAGAAGAATTAAGTTTTATCACAGTTGCCCTGTGTGTGTGTGCATGTGTGAAGGTACCTGTGCACGCATGTTTTAAGGCAAAAGTAGCATGGAGAAAACACAGCACTGGAGAGCCTGAGAGACCCTGAGTACAGTCTGTGGATGAAGATAGTGGAAGGAGTAACAATTTGCAACTAAAACGATTGTTTAAAAACACCACCTGCATGAATCAGGAAATGTAGACTTGAAATCCGAAGTAATTTCTGCCTCAAATACACTTAGATTTTTTTGAACTAGAGGTCACAGATGGCCCTAATTTCTGTGGATTAAAGTTGTGACTAGCTCCAGAAATTTGTAGCACACGAAAATACAGCTCATTTCTTATTTCCTGAGACATGCTAAAAATTACAAAGAGGGTCTGCCCCTGCAGTTTTAATGTTTTATGTTGCCAAGAGCCTCTTTGGCAGCTGTAAGTCTGCTTCTTTATAGGTGGTTCTGTTAGGCAGAAAGACAGAAATGAGCAGGATGAAAAGGAGAAGGGGCCCCCCAAAGATGACTCAGGGAGTTGATCAGATAGAGCCAGAAAGTCAGAAATGACTCAGCAAGTTAATCAGATGAAGCCACAGGGTCTGCAACTCAGGAAATGTCCAGGGTCTCCCCAGATATGAAACATCAGAAGCACAGTCAACAGCACAGCCCCTGCTCCCATGTCACCAATCAGAACAAGCCTAGAGAACTGACACCTGTCAATCAAGGACCTCTCTGCTCTGCCAAAACCACATAAAAGAAGCCTCAAAATAAGCATCTGGGCCTGTCTTATCTTAGGCAGGCCCACTCTGTTACTCTATGCAGAGTGCATTAAAACTTGCTTTGCTCTCTTGACTTGGTTTATTGTCTCACTATATCTGACTTCCCTGAGCCACCGAACTGAGGTCTTTCCTTCTGAACAGTTCTCAGCAATTGAAGTGCTTTGATATAAACCCTGAGACAGTGGAGGGGCAACTGCCAAAAATGAAATGCAAAGCTGTGGAGAGTAGTATATGGAATTACTGACAAATGAAGAAGAATATTAAACATAGTGAACTATGCGTTTTCAGAATTCATGATATAGATCTAAGACTATAAAACTGCAATAAAATTGATCTTGTGCAAGTAACTCTTCACGGTCCCTATTACAGTTTGCTTTTATACCGCTGATTGTGAACTTGATATTTATCTGATGCAAAAGATAATAAAGAACTGTTTTCACACCCGAGATAACATAGATGAGGAAGATAAACAGAGCCATTATGCAGTGTGATTAACAAAACATACATAACAAAAAATAAGAATGAAAATCCTCAGTATTGGAAAACTTTGCAAATGTATTCAGAATTTTCTGACTAGAGGAACAACTTAGGTGCCTCCAGTGAGGGAAATGTGGAAAAATCTTTCAAGCATCAAGTTGGAAGTTAAAAGCAGGCAAACACCCACATTATTAAGGCCCACATATACATAGGTGGTGACACTATGAGGAAAAAACAGAAATGAGTATCGCAAACATCAAGGTAATAGCTGCATCTAGGCAACAGCAGGAGGCTGTGATCAGAGGGCACATGGAAGGCTTCCAGGATGGGATGCTGGGGATGCCCCTTTCTTGATTTGGGTGGGGGTTACAGAGCTTCTCTATAACTACCCAAATCTGTAACAATACAAACGTGGGTAAGCATTGTTATGTATGCATGTCTCACAATAAATTTAAGAATACATCAAGCCATTTAAAATGATACACTTACAAGTCAATTAATATTCTATTGACTATGGTCATCACCCTTCCAGACTTGGGAAAGTACCCTCTCCGATGATACTGCTGAGTGTAGACTCCAGGAAAACGCTGAAGGCCAATGAGGCCGGAGACAGGAATTTAGATACACACTTTAATAAAAAGAAGAAAACCTAAAGACAATTGCTTTGAACAACTCTTGTAGCTAACTAAAGCATTTACAGGCATCTTTCTAGAACTCTTTGGATAAATAACATGTTTATATGTAAAAATGGTTTGCTCCTACCCTTATAAAACAAAGGTAGAATGCTCTTCTTACGACTGTGGAGCAGAAGTGGGTGGAAAGAAACTATATTTGCCTTCTCTGCTAGCTATTCAAAACATTCCCACCTTACTTCTGTTTTCTAAAATGTCATTTTATTTTTAACCACTTAATAAAATGTGAGCGAAGATAAAAGAGTTTGGAAAGTAGAAACTCGAGCAAAGTAAGAATCAGGGACAGTTTTCTCGAACATGGGGTGCCTTTTAAAGAGAGAAGCAGTTCTGCTGGTACCATTTCAAGGAGGCATATAGGACGGCTTCACTTGTAAAACACTAAAAACACACACACATCAAACAAATGGGAAAGTCTTCTGTCCTCTCAGAAGCAGAATTCTATAAAGGCAGCATTTCCAAGGCCAAACAGATGACCATACAGACCGCGCCTGGCGATCTAGCTAGAATGAGCTCCCGAACACCATCAATTCTGCCCTACAGCTCTTTTTCTGGTCCTTATCCATGTACCAGTAACTCCTCATAATGAAGCTCCTTGATTGAGGGCTGCTCTGCAGCAGGCGGGGAGAGGAACACTGAAAGGCAGTCAATAAATTTGCGTTTCACATCCTCCCCACCAGCATTAGAGATCACTTTGCAGACCTGTTTGCTTTTCCTCCTGGGCTCACAGCCAGACCATATTTCCCCCATTATTTGCACCCATGCACATGCGCGTGTGTGCGCACACACACACACACACACACACACCCTCATGTGGTTAGGTAGGGCCAGTGACCAGGTTCTAGAATAAGGAACTGGGAAAAGGCGATGTGCTCCACTTCCAGGATGGGTCTCTAAAAACTCCCCAGCATGATGCTCCTCTGCCAGGTGGCCTGGACAAAGGGGTGATGGGCATTCTGAGGCAGCTCAAGGGGCAGAACCTCTGGGTGCAGAAGTCTGAGTCTGAGTCCCTGAGCGATGCTGTGGGCACAGGCCCCACAGCCAACCCGCTTTGGACCATCACACGAGTTAAATAAACCTTGAGTCTGTGATTCCCATGTTGCTTTTGTTAAAGAAGTTAGACTACCACCCTAATTTTACACTGCCTCATACATCCAAATCAAAGGGAAACTATCAACACTGCTAAAATCACCTCAGAATATAAAAGATAAAGGAATTTAGCATTGACCTCAGAAAATTAGGAAGTTTGGTTTGATTTCAATTAATTTTGAGGCAGAAAGATTAGCTTTGGACTGCAAGCTTATCAGCTGCTTGACTTCTGATGCTGTCATTTTCATGGTGTATCAAAATTATTCAAGATCTAGGAGCTAGGAAGAGAATGGATTGTACATTTCAGAGATGGAAAGACATTTAGAGAATGAGAGCATGGGGACAAGCTTATAGGCAGTTTGTTAATATTTTAAAGCTCATTCTATGGATTGTCCAAGTGCTTTTCAGAAATATATTAATTTAACTGCTTTGAATGTGTGTCCATTATATTTTATGCTTTAAGTGAGAAGCTCTTTAGTAACCAATTCTCTTGGACTTTTAATATGTGTATTGATTAGTTGCATATCTTCTTTGGTGATCCATCTTTTAATGTACTTCCCTGTTTCAGTGTAGTTTTTAGGAATTATATTGACTTGCTTATTTGTGTGTATTTGGCAGATCAATGTTCAAAAGCCCAAAGAATCAGAATTTTATTGTTGTTAACTATTAACAACCATTTGATCAATAAATATGAGAGATGCCCTCTCCAAAAAAAAATTAAAAATAAAAATTAAATTAAATTAAATTAAAAAAAAAAAAGCCCAAAGAATCATTTATGTTGGATTTTATGGTAAGGTTCTGATGTAGGTGTTTAGAAACCATTCTTCTTGACTCTTTAGGCATCAAGAATATCTCTTTATCTCAAAATGATCAGAACTATCTGCCTCATGCTTAATATTGCCCACAAAGACACCAAGGACCCTAATGGAATGAAGCTGGTGAGCAGACATATTAGATAGAAAGGAAATGTCATTCTCAGTTATATGAAAAGTGGCTAGGGAAAAGAGTCCAAAAAAAAAAAGCAAAGCATTGAAGGTAGAGGAGAGGATGTCTTGGGCACCAATGGCACGTTCCAGGGGAGGTGGAGCTACACCTGAGGTCACAGGAAATCTGTTGCACTCATAATGAACTAGAAGTAAATGTTTTTACATAGCCTCCATCCTATAGATTCTAGAGCTGCACTCTGAAATAAATCAACCTATGCTCATGAAGCTCCACCAAGCTGTACAAATGGCCCTCAGAGTAAAGAACAGAGACAGAGAGCGCTCTGGCATTTCAAAATAATTCCTAGATGGAATGAATGCTAATAATAGTGGCTTTGGCAAAAAGACAGCTAATATTTCAAAATGATTATGGAGTTTTTCCTAAGGCCCATAGCTTTGTACGAGAGTTTGTCAGAGACTCTGGAAATAGGCCATTTTAGCTGTGTTTACCTATCTTATTCTCAAATCCATCAACACTTATTGAAAACCTGTGCTGGCTGGCACATTAAATCACTCATGGGCAAGACAGAGATGGGCAGACTGTATTTATAATGCCATAGTCTCCGGTCGCTGAGGATGCTCAGCCCATGGTGGTCTTCAACCTCTGAAACCTAGGGACTTTAGCATACACAGAGGCACAGTGCTTTAACTGCTGTTCTGGGCTTATCCACTCATCTAGTGATTGAGAGCGCATTGTCTAGAGCCCCAGCTATTGAACCCCAGTTCTGTTACTTGCTAGCTGTAATACCAGATGCAGTTTGATTGGCTTCTCTGAGCCTCAAATGCTTCACCTAGGAAATGGGAAGGATGCCAGCATCCGTGCCAACAGAGCTTCACGGGGATTAAATGGACGTATGTCTGTAACACTCGGGATGACACCTTATGTGCCGGGAGTAATCAATCAGTAACAGCGCTAATCATCACTAATTTGCTACTCCTGGGAGGGGGAATCCCACTCTGACCAAGCACAACACATTTTTGTTCAAATGAGCTCACACAAAGGAAGCAAGGTTTGTAGTTGAAACATGTTTTAAACCAGTTTTAACTGTTTGTCATCATGATCCAGCCAATGAAAAAGGTCGGTTCATGTTGGCTAGCCATACCTTGAGGAATGTATATGCCTGAAATTGAGCTTTGAAGGTGTTTTGCTTAAAAAGTTTAAAAGAAGCTTGGGAGACTAGACTAGGGAAAAAAGACCATCTTATTCCATATGTTTTGGTGGTAAGAGGTATTAGACATTTATACAGAAATGGTGACTTTATATGGACACTTAGCAAGACATTCGGTATGTGGGCTACTTAGCAATAGAAATAAATGCTTTACATAGCTCTATGTGGCTTCTGTGGGGCTGGTGCAGTTTGAAAAATAGTTTGCTAAATCTACTTACACAGCCTCTATTTTTTGATATACAGTTAATAGTCCCAGAAAACTGATTTCAGTTTTTTTTCTCTCTCATAATGTCCCTATTCAAATACTAGAGAATGGTTTATTTGTCAGGTTCTGGAAATATTAAAAAATGATTTTTGAGACAATGGCTGTTTTATATAGACTGGGGGAAGGTTGAGAGTTAATAGCTACACTGACCACAAAGTACGGAAGAGCAATCTCAGGGCACAGACAGATGCCTACTTCACTTCAGATTTGAATATACACTTGCCAGCCTAGCAGGACAATTCATTCTAGTTTGTGAGCATCAAAAGCCCTCTGGCCTACGCCAAACAGGAATACAACCATCAAGCAAATTCAGATACTCTTTTACCAGTGAATCTGTTCCATTGACAGCTTCTTGTAAATCCCTGAGGTCAGAAAAGCCAAGGAGTGGATTTAAGCCATGGATTCCAGCACCAGAGTAACTGTCTCTCAGGGTGAGATACGAACTTTGTTGTTTAAAGGAAGTGGAGGCTTTAGGAATAAAATGCCCTGATTACATAATAAATCTTGCTTTAATTTTCTTGGAAGAGTTGCAATCCAAAACAGTAGTCACCACAGGGATCTAAAACCATTTGGCTAGGTGCTATAAAATGGCACAGTGGGAAGGTAAATGGGGATTTCTTCAGAGAAATCAACAAGGTCCACTCTTAGGCTTTTACAAACCAAAGATAACACCCGGGCCTGACTCTTAAGGTCCAGTCATTTTACACAGAGCTGTTGAGGCCAAGCAAGAGCCACATAGGGAATGCTGAGCAGCACCGGGACCAGCCAACACCCACTTTGCTACGTGGGTCTGAATGAATTTTGCACCTTGCTGGAGTAATACAGCCCACAAATGGCTGAACTTCCAATACATTCTTAGTTTCTTTATGGAATTCACCATTGTTTTTGCTTTTCATATGTATTACTAAGTTTTATTTATAAGATTCATAGACATTGATATAACCTTTTAATTTAACCCCACCATGGGAAAAGACTGTGCCATGGAAATAATGTGGGTTTAATCAGTTCTTGTTCCTGATAGTCTACTGTTTCTGTTTATAGTTTGGAAAGCTTTGCTTTCTGTTTGTTTTATTAGTACTTTATGTGTCTTACTCTATGCTCCCTGAATTAAGGCAAAGTCAAATAAACCCAGGGGAAAAGATGGCCAGGTAAGTGGCTAGCTGAATAATGTTTAATCATGGGTTGATTTATGTATTCAGTTATAGGAAACACCTACCTATAGTTAAAGAATGGCTAAATACATGTTCCTTTGTGAATATACACATATGTGCAAAAATACATTATATACAGCTTATGGAAATACGTGCTTATACAACAACCAAAATAGCAAAAGCCAATACTTATTGTGGGCTTACTGTTTCAGTATTTAATCTACATAACATTATTTTAATTTATTTACATAACAGCTTATAAAATATGTGCTATTGTATTATCCCCATAGTACCTTAAAGGAAACTGAGGTACACCAAGGTTAAGTAACTTGCTCTACATTACAAAGCCTCAGAGCCAGGATTTGAACTTGGCTTCTCTGATGCTCTGTGTACAGCCCAGGATATGTGCAAAATGATTTGTTAGTTTATGGTTGGTAATATTAGGGCTTATACAGGTATTATTCAAAATATGGAAAAATTTAGCTTCTCTAAGACTTAATGTGCAGGCTGATCCTGGTACTTCTCATGCTCTGGTCTGCCTGTCGGATGATCATGTGTCATGAATTGCAATGGGAGCACCCTGAGGGGAAAACTGGGAGTCCTACAGCCCAGATGCCTCCTCTTACCAGTTTCCTTTCATAGAAGACAACCTGTGCTTGACTAAAAGAATTTTGGGCAAATTAGCTCATTTTAATGAACTCTGTGAAAACATATAAGTGACTTAAGATTCCTGCAAAGAAACCACTAAATATAGTATTAATAAAGTTCTCACAGCAAACAGTGAGAACAGCAGCAGTGACAATGTGAGGGACCGTTACCCTAGTGGCAACCCCCACCTGGACTGTGTATAGGCCTGGGATATACAGTAAGGAGGTTGTGAAGACAGTACACTCAGCAAGATATGTGAAAACTGGGCAAGTAATAAATGAAAAGTGTTTCTGTTGAGCAAAGATTCAAGACAATCTAGTTCACTTTCTGTGAGAGAAAAAAAGTCTCTAATTATATTTGTAAACCTCATTTTTTGTAATATGGGGAAACATAATTTGAGTCACAGTGAAAAAATGGCTGAAGTAATAGATGACAAGCAATATTGTGACAAGTTGAACTACATATTATTTTGAGTAAGAACTTTTGGAGATACATATTAACACACTGATGAAGACATGAAGAAACGAGTGTGTATGGGAATGAATTACGCAGGGTGGAAAGTTTGCTACCCGTTCTTTTTAATGTGTCTTAGCCTGGGTATTTTTGCTACATTCTCTTTCAATATGAAATCAAATATGAAGCTTTCCACTTTTTATTGTTAAATGTTAAAGGAAAGAAGTGTCAGAGAAAATAACATCTCCATAGTAAGTGGCATTTTAAAAAATAAAAACAAGGTTTTAGGGAGGATTATGTTTAAATAACCAGTAATGAGGGAGGTACAGTTCCAAAAATATTTTAAAGGATTCCAAAGGAAAAAAATACAAAGTAGCATATTTAAAATTCATTCATTTCCTGCCTCACTCACTATTAAAACAAAGAGGTCAAACCTAGGAATGCATAAAATGCTAAGGATATCACTGACATAGTTAATGTAAAAAAAATTAAATAGACAATTAAACTATAGCAGAATCTATATGATGCATTTCAATGAGAGAGAGCTTGACCTCTTTCCACACAGAGGCTGTTAGTTATCTTGCGGCAAAGAACTAGCAAAAAGTAACGCTAATTTACATATATCCTTTATAAAAATTTAAGTGATCCAACTTAACATTTGCTATGTCTATACGGATGGTTAGTAGTGTGATATACAGAAAATATTTTTGAAAAAAGTACATTTAATATAGTCACATGAGAAAAAGGTGATGGTTCTAAAATGAGAACAAAATGCAAATGGATCTTAAACTTACGAGAATATTCTCAACTTCATCCAAAATAAAGGAAAAAAAACACCCTATGGAAATGCATTTCTCAAACACAAAACTAGAAAAAAATCCCAATGTCTTTCAACTCCTCTGCTGGCGAGAAATTGCTGTTTTAATACATCGCTGGTGGGAGTGAGAACTGTCAAAATTGTTGGGAAGAGAATTTGAAGCATTTAATAAAATAAACACACATTTCCCCTTTGATTTAGCAATCCCACTTTAAGGACTCAATCCCAGTGATAATTTGACAAAATTGTGAAAATGTGTGTGCACACAGGTCTATTAGCTGTAGCAATATTTGAATTTAAAAAGTGAAAACTTAGTGTTCACCAATAAGGGAAAAGTAAGGTATATCCACATCATGGAATTCAATGATGCTATTTTTTTAATGGAGAAAATATTCATATATTTCTAGGGAGTGACCTCCAAAACATAATAGATAATATAAGAGTGCAAAAAAGCAAAGTGGAGAAACACATGCACAGTATTCTACTTTTTACTCAAGAAGGGGATGATAAAATCTGTATCAATATCTACATCATTAGTAATGTGTTCACATTGTTAAAATGGGAAATCTTTCAAATAAAGTTGTGCCTAAGGGGGAGAAAAGGAACACTGAAGTAAATGGGTATAAAAGCTATATTTCTTTGAATGTAACTTGTTTTATAGCTTTGACTGTAGAATCATGTTAATATTTTACATAATTACAAAACAAAATGAATTTAAAAGGCAATTCAAGAAAAATAAAATATGTAATATAAGTATAGAGTAAGCAGACATGATTGCATCAGGATATACCCTAGTGATAAAACAAACTACAGAACTTTCAACAGGGTTTTCAGGAATCACACTTTGGTGATGGTGTTGATATTCTAATACAGATACTATTGTGTGTGTATTGTAACTTAAGACAAATGAATAATTACAATGGTATCACTTAGTAATAGGATTTTTGTAAAGGGAAGAAGCAACAATAGTTACAACATTAGTGACTTTAAGTAAAAATTCCATAATCCTGAATTTAAATTGGAAATGTCAATGTAAGTAATATTGTAGTTTATACCTTTTATTTAAAAAGCATGTTTCCTAGCTCTTTCACCTAGGTCTAGAAACAGTGACCAACCTAGTACCAATGAGCACACAAGCACCAAGATTGTGACTCCTAAACACCATTTCCCATTAAGAGGAACCAGAGTTCCTAAAAAAAATGGTTGATTCAAAGTCATTGGACAAAAGGTATAAGAAAAGCCTAGGATATTTTGTTATAGTAGAAATCCTGGCTAATAAGTACAAGGTGGGGGGTCATGGTTCTATTTTTTTTACCTCGTATGTTTGAAATTTCCTATAATTAAAAAAGGTTTAAAATTTTAAAATTTAGAAACTGAGTTTTAGAAGAACTTTATGAAGATAAAATTGGAAAATGGTTAGAAATATTTCCCCATTATATGGTTTTGTTAAAGAAGAGAGTTAATGAATATAAAATTATCACATTAAAAACAGTAAAAGTGGAATCTTAGAATTTACAAATAAATAAGTCACTTTTGAATCCTTTGGTTAAAAATGTAAAGGCACTATATACCTTTTGGTGGCTTTTTCTTAATATATTGATGCATAATTAAGAAACTGCATTATTGGCAAATACATTATTGGAATTTACAAAGTCAGTGCAATTAGTTTCTTCCATTTGGATCTGTGAAGTAATTCTGAGGTATATTTTTCATCCTTGATCAACATTAAAACTAGGTATTGAAATAAACTGAACTTGAAACTTGACCATTGAGTCAAGTATCTCATAATTTCAAACCACAGTTGTTAGTTAGTGAAATGCACTGACTCACACTGCAGTCATTAAAAATATATCTATAATGAGGTATTGACCCTTGACTCAGTCCATGTATAAAATTAATTCAAAATGTATCAATGACCTAAATATAAGAGTTATGTTATTAAAGAAAACACGGGGGTAAATCTTCATGACCTCAAGTTTGGCAAAGTATTTTTACATTTGATATCAAAAGAACAAGCCACAAAAGAAACAACAGATAAATTAGACTCCCTCTGAAGTATAAACTTTTGTGTATCAAAAGACATTATCAAGAAAATGAAAATACAACCTAGGGAATAGGTGAAATATTTGCAAATCATGTATCTAATAAAGGTCTAGTATCCAAAATACATAAAGAACTTTGATAACTAAATAACTGTAAGACAAAACAACTCAATTAAAAAATGGGCAAAGGCTTGAATAGACATTTCTCCAAATAGATGTGCACAAAGCTGTGAGGGCCGGGCCCCTGGCCAGGGCTCGGTCCCGGGGCTGATCCACCGCAGCTCCCTTGCCCAGTGGTAGTTCTAAGACCTGGTATTTTAGCCTCGTCACCAGCTGGAGAAGATGGCGCCCATTTCCTGCTCACCACCCTTTCCCCTCTTCCCTGTTGGGGATTGGCCCAGCAGACTTCCGTACCCGTGCACAGCTCATGCTGCCCGCTTAGAGTGGCACGTGACACCTATCCGCTTAAAGGTCACGCATGATACTGTCCCGGATTGGTTGGGTGACTGAATATAAGGGAGCCCGCCGGGAGGGAGAGGAGCTTCCCGACAACTGCTGTAACCGCCGGGAGAGATTAGACAATAAAGCCTAGAGAAGAATCAAGACCTTGGGCGTGTTGCTTCGGTCCCTGAAGGGTTGCGACACAAGGCAAATAAGCATATGAGAAAATATTTAACATCACTGGTCATTAGGAAATGAAAATCAAAAACGCAATGAGAAACCACTTCAAACTCAATAGTATGCCTATTAAACAAAGCAAAACAGGCAAGTGTTTGTGAGGTTATAGAGAAACAGGAACCTTTATAACTTGCTAGTGGGAATGCAAAATGGTGTAGAGCTTTGGAAAATAGTTTGGTAGTACCTCAAAAGGTTAAACATAGAATTACCATATGACCCAGTAATTGCATTCCTAGGCATACATCCAAGAGAAATGAAAACATATATCCACACAGAAACAGTGCACAAATGTTTACGGCAGCATTATTCATACTAGCTGAAAGATGAAAACGCAAATGCCCATCAACAAATGAACTGATAAACAAATGGAGGTGGTATCGATATAATGGATATTATTCAGACATAAAGAAGAGTAAAGATGCCACAACTTGGATAAACTTCAAAAACATTATGGTAAGTGAAAGAAGGCAGACACAAAAGGTCACATGCCATATAATTCCTCTATATGAAGTATCCAGATCCTGACCTGGCAAATCCATAGAGGTAGACCACAGTGGGCACCAGGGATGGAGGCCAGGGGGGATGGGAGTGGTTACTGAATGGATATGGGGTATTTTTCTGGGGTGGTAAAAAGGTTTTGAAACCAGAGAGCTGTAGATGGTCATTGCATTACATTGTGAATGTACAAAATGCTACTGAATTGTACACTTTAAGATGAATAATAAATTGCATGTTATGTGAGTTTCACCTCAATTAAAAAATGTAATAATAATATGGTGCAAGTAAAGAATGTTTTGTCATGTTGAAAGATAAAAAATTACTTAAAATATTATTTCAGTTTTATCTCATTCTTTTGTTTTTCTTTTTTAATATATGTTCTTTCATATCCAGGTATATGTGCTCAAAATTTTTAATGATAGGGGTGTATCATTTAAAAATTTGAATACTTCTGCTCTATATCCAGGGTATTCAATCCATACCTTGCAGAGCGAATCCATAAACATACTTGTGTACTTTGGCCAAATACTATTTTTACATTTATTTTCAGTGCCTTTATGCATGTTATGCATTTTCAAGTTCAACACATTTCCTTCATACCTTAGTGTTTTGTATTTTCTTATAATCTACCTATTACTATTTCTTGACCAGCAGTGTGATCAAATAGATTTTGAATTTTCAACCCATCAGCTAAGGATTGAGTATACCTAGGATAGTTTTACATCAACAGTTGTTCTTCTTTCTTAATAAGCATTAAAAATGGTGGGAAAAGTGCTCTACTTACCCACACAGGGCAGGGAGTAGCCAAGCTGCAGGTCATGGATGAACTGCCGGTCATTAAGTCTTGTCACACAGTATAAGTAGAAGCAGTCTAGGCATATCACGTGGCGGTAGTGGCACTGGAAAACCAGGACAGGGCTCCTGCACAGACAAAGACAGACATTTCTTCTAGTACCTTGCAGGACGGACAGGCGACCTGTGCTTTCGGACATGTTTTGTGATCCCAGTGTGTTGTTTAGAGCACGCTCTGTGTAAAGACCTGCCCGGGTAAGCACTGAGCTCAGGTTTACCCATGTTCGCTGTATCTTAAAAATTAGAAACACTCCATTAACTATGGAGGACACTGATTTTCCTAATTTTAGACTTCTTAACATATTTACCAACCAGCTCTTTAAACCCAAGCTCAGATATAACCTCTTTCTAGAAGCTTTCCCTGACTCAAACCCTTCCCCCAGAAAAACTGATATTAGAAGATACTTTCTTAACAATGAACAGATCCTTAAAATTCAGTTTACCCACTTATTTCAAAGTGACATCTAACAAAATGGGGGGGGAAAAACTTGGTGTTTTAATGTCATGGATCTGCATGCACAGCAGCCAATTTAATCTGAGCAGGAGAGTCCCTAAATGTTTTTATGTGCCTCCATTTCCTATTTCTGGACCGACTGAGGTCCTTTCAAGGCCGCCATTTTTTTAGCAGGGCCTTTTTCAATTAGGCATTGACTGTGTTCTGAACTTCTGACCTCTTTCCTTCTAACAATTTTCCCCTTGAAGATGATAAATAAAATGCTTTCCACTTTCTAACATAGGATGCGTGCACACACACACACACACACACACACACACACACACACACACACACACACACACACACACACACACACACACACACACACACACACACACACACACACACACACACACACACACACACACCCCATATACACTGCATGATACTGTGGAGCTGCTAGACTTTGACTTCTCCTTCCATAGATAAGTTCTGTGAAAAATATCTCCATTCTAATTGTAGCAATGCGGCTGACTAAGCCTTTACAGACCCCTAATCTGGAAACACTGGAGAAAATATTAGAACATTTATCAAATGTTCCTACATATATAACAAGGTTAAGAAGAAAGCTTAGCAATTACCCCAGAGAAGAACTAAAAGGAAACTTAAAAACCAAAGCAGTGAGTGTGTGAACTGTGGCTACAGTGACCCAGAGAGCTGCTAAGGTCCCTGGTATACATCCCCTGGGCTGGCAAAAGCGCCCTTTCCCATCCCTATTAGGGGTAGGAATAGAAGGGGTTCTCTTTCATGTGCAGACACTAGTACACATTTATGGTTTTGCCCTTTCATGACCCACATCTCACCAAGTACGGCACTGAGCACAGGATAGTTATGTAATCAATAGTTACTGATTGTACCTGTGGATTAATGAACAGAATGTTTTTATTATAATTTCTCTGCTCTCATTCACACACGTGTTCACTCAGCTACTTATGGAGCATCTACTTTGGCTAATGTGGAATGCAGCCCTGAGTGAATGAACAAACACCTTGTAGTTTTACTGGCATAAGTAGGGAGAACACATGATCATGCACACAGTCTGGGGACACATGGGCATGCGGGATGAATATTACTAGGAAGTACATGCAGTCCCCAAACTCTGGTGCCACAGAAGTTAGGAGAGGAGGAAGGTGTGGGCCAGGATGGCTCCGCCAGGGAACTGGGCTGTGTTTGAAGGAATGGGGGAATTGGCAGCAGGTCCCTGGAGGGAATGTGGTCTCTGGGCAGAGGCAGGACACAGACGTGGACAAGAATTCTTAGAACAGAAAAGCTACCATCTCGGTGGGTTGAGAGAATGTAACAGAAAAAGATAGAAGACCTAGAAAAAGGTTGAGGGCAGAGAAGATTCTGGTCAGGGATGGTAGGAGGGGACACTCTAAGAGACAAACAGTGTGTGGCTTTGAGGTGATGGGATTCACTTAGGGCTCCTAAGCATGGGAAGGGAATGGTTTTTAGAAAGCTTAATCCTAAGGAAAGTTTGCAGGGAAAGAAGCCAGAAGTCATGAGAACAATTTAGAGGTCATTTTAGTAATTTAGGCCCTGGACTATGGTGTGCTGCTGGTTCCAGGGCTAGAAGTGACGACACCAAGTGACATTCCTGTGGAGAACCTGCCAGGGCTTGTCTGCCAGGGTCTTTGCTCCTCCTGACATTCTTCTGTGCCCTTTGCTCAAATTATATATAAATGTTAACTGATCAATCTAGAAAATGATTTTACCCTAATAAGCCAGGTTACAGAGCAGTTAATCAAAGGTTAAATAAAGTTCTCAATCATACATAAAGGGAATTACAAATGTTACACTTGACATTACTGAAGAGTTATCTGTAAGCAGTATGACTCCCTGACTTGTATTAAAGTAGTCCAAAGACCCTCTATTCACAGAACATTGGGCATAGTCTTAGTCAACAATATGCAGGCCATTCCCATCCATTACCGAAGTAGAATATTATTACATAGTGTTCCAAACATTTAAACTCTTGTAAAAATTAGTTCTCCAATACCTACACAATAACATTTTCATGTTGATCTGCTAACATGTGTTTGATCTGCTCGCTATCTTACTTGTGTGTCATCTCTCCCCCACTCCCTCCCTCTCTCCGGTCTCCCTCACACCCTCATTTGCCTCCTTCACACACTTTCCTCTGCCAAAATCTATTTGTCTCTGTCTGTCTGCTTCTTTCCCACATGCACATCTTCATTTGTACTTATTAGAAGAGAGGCTGTGGTTCCAATTTCTCAACTGAGATGCAATGTCCCAGAAATTTCAAGATATGTAAAGATAAGGAAACAAATCTAGACCCTAAAGGAAATAAACATCTAACAAGCTGCGTAGGACAGGGACACGCATAATTGCAGCACAGGGCAGAAATACTCTGAGTGGGTAGAGATGTAGGAAGTACTGGCGGCTCTTGATAGCAGCCTCCAAGATGCTGCCCAGTGGTCCCCACCTCCTGGCGCCTGTGCCCCACAGTAGATCCCTTCATGTCAATGGACTGACCCACATACTCAACAGGAGAGATGCACAATGACAATGTGTGATTTCTGGGGCCTACTTGGAAAGACACGGCAGCTTCTGCCTGTGTGCTCTCTTAGGTCACATGCTCAGAGGGAAGCAAACAGTCATGTTGTGAGGACACTCAAGCAGTCATATGGAAAGACACATGGCAAGCCACTGAGTGGGCCAGCACTGAGCAGGCCGCCACCTAAGCCCGTCGTCTCTGAAGCAGATCCTCCAGCACAAGTCACATCCCCAGGTGACTATGGCCCTGGGTGGCATCTTGATTATGACTTTATGAGATGCTCTGAGCAAGAGCCCTCCAGCTACGTGGCCTCCAAATTCCTGACCTCCTGAAACTGTGCAAAATAATATTTACTGTTGCTTTAAGTCACTAAGTGTGGGGGTAATTTTTTAATGCAGCAATATATAAGCAATATAGGCTTAGAGGAGGAGGAGATCACATTTAGACAGTACATCAGAGAAGAATTCGTAAGTAGTGGCATCTGATGGAGGATCAGGATTCCAGTGGGAGGAGAGAGGAAAAACGCACCAGATCAGGAGAAGAGACTGAGTCGTGAAAGTATGGAGCATGGGGGCAGAATGCTGAGTTATCCAGTGAAGCCAGTTTTTTCATTTACCCCAACGAAAAGCAAAACTAAATAGAAATATACATTGAGGTACAGGGGAGTCATCTAAAATGCAAGTGAAAAACAATTGAAGTTAGGATAAAATACTAAATGCAAATCACTGTGGAGATAAAAAATAAAATTTCTTCACTGGAGAGAGAGAGTGGGCCCTTAAATTTAGCTAATACTTAACCCTTTACCCTTGGAAGTCCACGTGTTGCTTTTACAGCGTTTAGTTTGTGTAGCAGTAACACTGAGGTTACACCCCAGTCAGAGATCTTCCAAAGCTCTCCACAAACCTTCTGCACATGAACAACTGTAGCTCCTGGGAATTTAATAAAGCATTTCATTAGATAAAAAAGGGGAAGGAAGCTATACAATTAACTAACAAATTTATCTTCTTAACCACTGTCACTTTAAATCCCTTTTTGTTAGTGATAGCTTTAAACAATAAATAAATAAATGACTGAATCTCAGAAGCCAAAGGCATTTTCATTTACTCTGTGTTTAACACATTACCTACTAAGCACCCAAATGCACTACTGATAAAGTACCTAACATGGTACCTGCCTGCAGAGAGGCGGGAGATGACAATTTAGCCCACATATGTCATAGGAGTTCCTTATTTGAGTCAGCAAAGTGAGCAATCCCAGTGCTTAGAGAGACCTCTGATCCAAGATACTAATTGATAGACTCAACTTGTAAAAATTAAAATAAGCTTCCACAGTCGAGTGACCTCTGAAATTCTATCCGGCAGCCAAGTTTAAAATCTGAAGTAAGTTCATTTGCCCATTAGTCTGCCTGGAATCAGAATCCTATTAAGGCACTGGCAGATTCTGAACAAGCTCATTAACTATCCCTTCCAATTTCTTCTTGCGTCCTCTGTTCCTGCTTTCACTGCTTTATCCAGCCCACTTTGTGGCACAAAAAGGGCTTACCTATGCTCTGTGAGCATACTTGTACAAGTCCTAGTATTCCAGAATATACAGCACATGCGGGGTAGGCTCTTCACTGAAGCCTACCTGTTCTAATTACTATCATTCATCCATCCTGCCAATACTCTTGAACAACTGCTATATGCCAGGTACTTCTCTGTCAAAAGTCACAGAAAAGTGCAGAGGGCATGGTCCCTCCCCTAGGAGGTCAGAGTCCTGTAAGGGTGAAGATAAGCGAGTCACCATTTCATGACATAGTAAGTGCTGCTGCAGGGGTGAGCCTAGACGCCCCTGGCCCACTCTCTGGGGCTGGCGGAAGGGGATACGTCACAAGCAGCTCATGCCTCCATGCATTCAGTCCAGGTACAGAACAAACCAAATGGCTTCCCTTGCTTATAAAAGCTTTAAATAAAATATTATATAAAATATGTTATAAATAAGATGATTGAGAAACTATAAGTTTTCTGTTTCTTTCCTAATGAACAAAATTCTCTTTTCCACTTGAATTCTCATTCAGTAATTCTGTATCCCCTGTGTGGCATTGAATGCTACTGAATTCAAGAGAATCTCTAACCTCAGCCATTGTTTCAGAGTTTGGTCCCACTTATCAATACTCTGCAAACTCTTTTGTCATTAATGTACAGTTTTATGCCTGGAAAACAACCTGATTTTGTGTATCCTGTGTTTATAATTCTCACCAAAATATTCTAAATTGTAATTTTCTCAGGATGTAACACCTTATTGTTCCATGGGCATATTTTGTGCACTGGGACTAAAGCTTGGCCTCATTAGTATGGAGAGTGACTTCTCTGTGTAAGGCATTCTGCTGTGGATACCTAGAGCTTGCTTCATTTACCGGCTCCCTATCAAGCTAACTGTATCCCTTGTTGATATGTTAGCTTGTTCTATTTACTGTCATGCAGAGAAGTCTCAGGGAGCAGCCATTTTTTCTGTTTCAGACCTATTTCTTGTCAATATATACTAATGTTGAGAGAGTCTACAAAATAGGAGCTGCAAAAATACAGAGTAGCAACAGTACAAAGCTTTCTGGAGCAAATCAGTTAGGACTGCAAGAGCTGGCATCGTCTGAATTCTCCAAGCTCATTTGCACCATCTTGGCTAAAACCAGAATCAGCAGCCACACCTCCCTGCTTTCTTCCTCCCATGCTCGGCCACCCAGGTCAGTCAGCACACCTCGGCCACATCATTGCAAAGCAGCTTTCACCATGGCAGGTGTGGGCTGAAACTGTGAACTAGTTACCCAGTGCCAGCACATCAGGATGCCAGGATTTCCTTTCGTCCTTCAGAGCCCTCTGCCAGCTAGACTGACCCCACAGTGCACTGGATCTCCCAAAACTGCCATTCACCAAGCTTCTCTCTCTCTCTCTTCGCAGCTTCCGAACCACCTTTTCCTCGTGCTTGTATCTCTGAGTGTGAGGGACAGCTCGCCTTCTGAATTGTCAAGGTACAGGTCAAACACAACCTCTTGTAGAAGCTTTTTCAATAAAACTCCAGCTCGCATTGATTCATCTTCTCCCTTCCTAATGCCCTGTAATGCTTATAAGTATTCTCTTTATATTCAACTTAGTATTTTATTACGTATCATCTGTATTTTTTTCTTATGAGCCTATGCCAGATCTCCCCAGCTCAAATGCAACACATACTAACTGGGAAGCTGCTATGTGTGTTCCCTTTGCTGGACATGGGGTTGGGGAGGTACAGGGTTCTGTCTAATGTGAGATGACTGAGCCTCGGCTCTTGGGGAGAGTTAACGAGAGCCAGCTTAACCTAGTGCTGGCCAGGCAGAGAATGCTGCCTGAAGGAAGAAAAAGAGAAGTAAGACCTAAAAGCCAAGAATGAGTTCTCCTGACCAGGAAACTAGGGGGAAGTAAGGAAAACGTGTAAAAACACTCACAAGGGAATAAAAGTAGGTAAGATTAGGGAACCATGTTCCCCCGCTGGCCTTTATCAAAGTTCTGAATTCCTCCAGAAATTAAAAATGAAACTAAAATATAATGGTACTTTTTCTACAAGCCACATATATAAGTCTGTGGTTTAGGCTTATGTAATACCTTCAGCATGGTTGAATTAGGTTCTATTATTTATAGCATTTGAACCATTAATGATAAACAGGCTCTTTAAAATAAAAATGTGAAGCCATGGTTACAGAGGGAATTAATGGATTATTAATTTCTTCCAGATGGTGTCAATCTTTGAAAAGATTTATTTTAGTATAGCTTATATATTTCTCAATATAATGGCTGCTGACAGGTTGAATC
This sequence comes from Manis javanica, assembly GCF_040802235.1. Lineage (NCBI taxonomy): Eukaryota > Metazoa > Chordata > Mammalia > Pholidota > Manidae > Manis > Manis javanica. The sequence continues at coordinate 74,954,169 of NC_133168.1, forward strand.
TGAGCATGAACCATTAATTTCAAGAACTGTTGGATTATAAACATTATAACATATATTGGAATTTAAAAATAAACTTTTTTTTTTTTAAAGTAAGTTACATTTGTAAAAGCAAAGAGATCAACCTTTTTGGTAGTAATTCATTCCAGTGATTTGGCTTATCAGCAATGCTGGCAACTTTTCTGGCTAAGACATTTACACTAAACTGACACTGATAAATAATTGTAAATGGTGGTTAAATCATAATGAAATAACTGTTGCATGTAACAAAATGAAATAAAAAATTCCAAAGGGTATTTGGCCTGTGGGAGGAAAACGCATCTCATGAAAAATTATCACATTAGTTTCTTATGCCCCAACTAATAGAATTGATGTCAATTCTCAAAATTATATTTATAAAAGTCCAAGGATGCTCAAAATTATATTCATAATAATCCAAGTGCTTCTGAGTTATAATCTCAGAGCACACACTATTCAGACTGTCAGGGTGTGAGCTAAAGAAGGTTGCCAGATTTAACATAAAATACTTTCTGGGTCACATCATTTGCATGGAGCTGCTGTGTGACACAACTATTTAGCTGTAGGAGATGCCATCTGTAATACACACACCAACTCATGCACATATCTTGTCTTTGTTTTTTCGTTTGTGAAAAGCTGCTACGAGCAGATAATGCCCAGATCCGCTATAATAGTATTCTGCTAAATTGAGAAAGATATGAAGACAGATCTGTTTAGATAAGAACCCCACTGTGAAATGAATTGTTCTAGTGTATCCCCAAATCTCATGACAGGAAATATTAATGTGCTAAGAATCAGTCTAGTAGCTTTGAATGTTAGGAGCTGTTTAACATAAGAAATTATTAGATGATTTTAAAAATTATACATCTTTTGCTACCAGCTCACAAAACACTTGAACAGAGGATTTCTCATTGGTCTTTCACTCACTCTTAAAATGTAGGAATAAGTGCCAGTAGAAGCCAGGTCTTTTATTTCTTTTATCAGAGAAACATTTAGATTCAAGTCTTCTGACGTAGAGTTGTTTGAAATGAACAACCCTCTTAAAAGATTAGAGACACCTTAAAACAATGACATTTAAAGATGTAGACATCTCAAAGCAGTAGACATTTACACTGAAAATGTCTTAAAAGGAGGTATTGTGAAATTTCTAAAGTATCATTAGATGAATTCAGCATTAAAATATTAACACAATTTAAGAATTTATAGAGCATAATAGATAAAATTATTTTTCTAATTTAGCATTTGGTTTTACAAATAGCCAGAAAAGCAGCGTACAGCATGCCAAAATACTTCCCTAAAAATAACAAAAATCAACATGGCATAACAATGCAAAGCTAAGTGAATTCATGTTTAAAACCAAGATAGGGAATTTGTGCAGATATACAACTGCCTGTCTGGCATGTCCTAAGATGGGGGTGTGGGGGGAATTCAAAGCACCCTGGGAAGGGCTATGCGAGCTGGCTGTGCCCAGGGTGTTGGGGTCCCAGTTTCTGCAGAAATGGCAGGTCATTCTGTGAACTGGCAGGTTAGATCTGACAATCTCTAAAGAGTTTTTGGGCACTGAGATTTCATAATGATCAATTCATCTGATCATGACAATTTCTTCCTTCTGTAAGCTGTGGAACTTAAACCTAATTTGAAATGGCCTACAAAAGACAATTCATATTTAGGTTTCCAGCTTTGCACAACCTCTTGAACTAACACATGTGCTGCTTGCAAGGCTGATAATCTGAGGATTTCTGGAATTTTTATTTTCTGGAAGACATGTTGAGAAGGCGTCCCTGAGCTAGAATATTGAAGGAAAAATCAGAACAAAGTATCTTGACAGTCCAAAAAAAGGCAACAACATTTTCATGTAGGTTTCAACAAAACTTAATTTCATTTTAAAGCTCTTTTTTTCTTCCCTTTCTGAAAAAAACAATATCAGCTGGTGACTGGGGTCTGCAGGCGGGGCAGAGGGGGCCTGGCCTCCATGCTCCCGTGCGGCCCACCCCCGCCTCTCTCATTCACGGCACCTACGCAGTGCAGTGCTCTTTGTTTAATTGTCTATGTTCTTGCTAGACCAGAGGTCAGCAGACCCCAGCTGGGGGCCAAATTTGGCGACCAGCCTCCTTTTGTACATAAAGTTTTACAGGCAAACAGCCATTTTGACCTACAGTGTATGGCTGCTTTTGCTCTGTAAAGGCAGCTGGGTAGTTGTGATCGGGGCTGTACGGACTGCAAAGCCTAACCTATCGGGCTGTTTACAGAAAGAAAAGTTACCTGCTCCAGGCCTTGATTCCAGGAACACAGGCTGCCTTGGGTGTTACCAGGGCCTGGCCTACAGCTTGTGTTTTCTAAATGATTCACCACTGACTGAATAAATGACTATGATGAAAAGTGACTCAAAGGCAGGCGAGCAGGAGAAGTACTACAGAGCCGGGATCAGCAGCTCCGCAGAGAGAAGAGCTATGCAGGAGGTTGCTGGCTTTGAGCTAAGCCATGAAAACTACTATTTAAGGCAGGCTGCAAACATCATCTCCCTTCATCTAGGACATTCCTTGTGATTAAGCTGGTCTGATGTGAACCAGAGGGCATCCAGTGTTTGCAACCCCCACATGATAAGAAGGCAAAGGGAAATGGACTTTATCTAATAAGAAGTGACAGCAGGAAAACAGGTGTTGGTGGCTGATGGGCAGCTACCCACTGGGTGGTCAGAGAAGGCCTGGGGAGAGGACATTTACCCTGGTCCCTGAATGACATGCTGTGCACAACCCGACACAGAGCGCTCTGGGGAGGGGACAGCTCGGAAAAGTCCCTTTGGGGTACCATCTGGGCTTGTTTGAAGAATGAGCAGAAAGGTCAGTGTGATGGGAGCATGGTAAGCAGGGAGAGGGCAGCAAGATGTGGTGCCAGCAAATGGAAGCAGTCACGTGAAGACTGCTCTCAGACATGAGGAAGTCAACTCTTAGACAATGGGAAGTCAGCACAAAATTTCAAGCAGGGGTGCAATGTGATATCATTTGTTAAGGAAATCACTGTGTGTGTGGATCTGCAGGTTGTAGTGTGGCAAGAAAGAGCAGAACTCCATGATGCTGACATTATGGCATAACTGGTCTGATTAGGTAGTTTCCAGTTACTGAGCTATAAACATGGAGCCGTTTGACTTTTTTCCAATAAGTGATGCTACTGTGTTCTGTCAAGCATACTGCCAGGCAGCAGGCCCTAGAAACATGCTAGATGCCAGGACTTGGGTCACTTTTGTTATTAAAATAGTCTTAGGTTGGTCACTGAGCCTTAAACAAGCCCATTTTACACTTCCACCCTACAGTGCCCGTGAAGCTCTCTCCCCACCATGGAGAAGACTAGAAGGGAGCATGTGCTGCTCTGAGCGCCTTACCCAGCAGGTCCAGCCTGCTTGCAGGGGGGACAACCACACTGGGTGAACCCCAGTGCTGGGGGACACTGATCACTATGGGGGGAATTCCTCTTTACCTGGATTCCTGCTGGAATCTGCCTGCAAGCAAGCAACTATTGCCAGTTTCCATCCCTTATTCAGCAAGAGGTTGCTGCCGAGTGTTCAATGTCACCTGAGACAGAGGTTTCTGTCACACTGAACTGGCAGATTCAGAAAGAAGACGACATGATGAAGAAGGAGTTAGTGGAGTGTTACCAAGACTTGCCAAGCCAGAGAGGAGCAGGGAGCAGGCTGACCTAGAAGCATGTAGATGGCAAGGAAGGCCCTTTGGAGGAGGAGTCATTATTCTCCAAACAGAAACCAGGGTGATGTTTTAAAATCAGAGCTAGACCATCTCTCCCCACCCAACTCCCTGCAATGGATTCTCTATGTCATTCAGAAGGAAGGCTTGCATTCAGAAAGAAGGACCACCTTGCAATGGCTTTGCTCCGTCATCTGGTTCCACACAGCACTCCCCAGCTCTCCCTTCCCACATCTGCCTGCTCACTGTGGTTCAGCCCCTGTGAACTCTTAAGCTGTTCCTCAAACATGCCCGGGGTTTTTCTGCCTCAGGGCCTTTGCACTGGCTTCTCCTTTAGGATGAATGCGTACCCCAGATAATCCCATGGCTCCCACCTTGCCCTGCAGCTCTTTCTTCAAATGCCTCCTTCCCTGACCACCTACATAAGACTGCAGTCACCTCTACCCTGCATTTTCAAGCCCCTTACCTTATATACTTTCTCTCCACAGCATGTACTACTTTTTGCAGCATATTTACATTATTGTCCCCAATGCTTCACCTGTCCCTGAACTCTTTGCCAGGTGACTTTGCCCTTCTTCCCCCTGGAAGATCAGGCCACTTCCCCATCCTGCTCACAGTGCACTCAGCTATATGGCCTCCTGTGGTCAAGAGGCTGTGTGTGCATGTGACACAAGGAAGCATGTGAATCTTGGGAAGTGCTGTGTACTCAGGTTTGCCCTCTTGAGTTCCTGCCTTGCACACTGAGGACTTCCCTGGGGAAGCCACTGGTTCAAGGATGACGACACACCCAGCAGATGGGAAACACGTCCTGGCCAAAGGACAGTAAAGCTAAGCCCACCTTCGAGCACCAACCCTGCAGAAGCAGATGCACCAGTGAGAAATGCCGCTTGTCGTGCGCTGGTGAAATGCCGCGGTTGTTCATTACTCAGCTCTAACTGACCTGTGATCTTCCGTTCTGTTCAATCATTTATTAGAGACGGTTGTTTACTGTCTGCCTCTTATCACTAAAATGTAAACCCATTAGGGCTGGAATCTTCTCTGTTCACTGTTGCACCCCAGTGCCTGACACATAGCAGGTGCTTAATACAGATGTGCTTAATAAATGAAGCAGAGGCTCAAGCCAGGCTCCCAAACGTCACCTTCCCTGAGCAGGAGGACTCTGCCCCGTTCTGTGTCACTAAAAGCAAGGGAAAAAAGCAACCCAGAAGACGAGTGGGTGCTCTGCAGCAGGAGCTCAGGAGTGGGCCTGTCAGAGGTGCACGCAGTGCTTCCCTGAGGGCACAGCCCCACCAGCTCCTGGGATCCCCAGCTGCTCAGCGGGGAAACGCAGGCAGAAGCCACAACGGGATGGACGCCTGAAGTATGGGGCTCAGTTTCAATCAGGTTTACTGGTGGAGCAACACAGACTCAGAAGAGTAATGAGGGGCTCTGAGTACCTGGCCCTCTGCGGGAGCCGGAGCCACCTACTGGCTGCCTGGACACCCAGGAGGAGAGGAGACGGGTCTGGTGCCTGAACGCACTGGGGGAGAGGCGGGGCAGCCCCTGGCCTGTGATGCTCTGGTTATACTGACGCACAACGGATGACACAGCCCGGGGGCGACCCCGCTGACAGACGCCTCTGAAGGGGTGGCGCTGGGGTGGCTGGCTTCCTCCTGGAACCCACCGGGATGTCCGAGATGTGCCTCTCTGCCACGGGCCCCTGTGCCCGTTCCTTCCCCTCCCCTCCCACGCTGGGGAAGTCACAGCCCCAGGGAGAAGTGGGCAGCTGGTTGCAAGGGCCGAAGCAAGGCCCGGTGGGTTAGAGAGACCCAGGAATGAGGCTGAAACTGCTGAAAAACAGCCTGTGACTCTGAGCAACACTGCTGTGTTCATGGTGAGCGCGCTGTGGGGTGCAGGGTGCGAATGCGCTGTGTCTAAGTTCTCCACGTGCGAGGGCGCAGGGGTGGCTTGCGCCTCCGCTCTCAGGAGGCGGGTGCTGACCCCCCGCATGTGCCCTGACACACGGGAGCGGGGCCCCGCAGCAGCGAGGCCGTTTGGGGCTGTGCGGCTTCTAGCAGCTCCGCTTACCTGCGTTGCACAGGGTCGAAGGTCGTGCGGGGCCTGAGGGGGATGCCCGGTCCCAGGGCGGCCTCATGCTCAGGCACAGGCCTTCCAGGATCAAAAACTAAATTCAGTAATAAATATGGGAGAGTTCAATTTTCGTTTGCTTTGAGTAGAGGGATAAATAGTGGATGGCGACCCAGGGGCCCACACCAGGCTCAGTGACCTGGGCAGCGCCATCCTGAGCAGGGCGCCTCTGGCAGGAGCTGGGCTGTGGGCGCCGCCAGCGGGAAGCAGCCCGCGCGGTGCGCCCGTGACCCCAGCGGCCGCTGCTCCCTGAACAGGCAGCCCCGATCCCCCCTGGGGAGAGCACTCAAAGGCTTGGATGCCTAGCGTGGGACAGAGGCTGTGTGTGACCTTTTAATGCACAGGGACCTGTCTCACTTCTCCCCCAAACCTACGCATTTGAGTGTGTTGTGGGGAATAGGAACGTTTTATACACAAAGAGAAAGCAGATCCTTTCTGTAAGGGATCCTAAGTGACTTGGAGAGAAGCTTGATAATAAACCGTAAAGAGAATCACATAGGCTCAACTGAGAATATTTGAAGACTTTCACAAAGAGTCAGTAATCTCTGAAACACAATCTACCAAAAAAAAAGTCCTCCCCGATTTCCATTTTCAGTCTCATGTGAACTTAATGAGGATAGTAGTTAAGATTTCCAAGGTTTTCTTCATTAGTTTGATTTGCCTGGTAAGTGTTATTCAAACTTTAAAAATAGTCTAATCTTTAGCAAAATTAAAGGGTGCTAATAATTCTTTCAGGTTTTTCTCAGTACAATTTCATCAGGTTTATATTTAATGAGTCAGGTGGCACATGGAGAATATGAGAACAAGATATGTTCCATGTTATTGTGAATCCTTAAGTTTCCAAACCACCCTGTAAAGACAATGGGCACATGATAAATGGCTGGAAAGTGTACATGGCAGGGGCTGGAGTGCACACGTGCAAGCACGCACACACAGACACACACACACACACACACACACACACACACACACACACACACACACTAGTGTGCTAGGGTTGCCATAGTGTGCTATTAAAATTGCCATAACAATAGTGTGCTAAAGTACCATAAACTGGGTGGTTCAAAACAACACAAATTTGTTGTCTCCCAGTTCTGGAAGTAGATGATCCAAAATCAAGGTGTCTCCAGGCTGCACTTTCTCTGGAGCCCGCAGGGAAGGGTCTGTTCTTGCCCCTTCCTAGCTTTGGGTGCTTGTCAGCGCTCCGTGGCATCCCATAGCTCGTACATGCCTCACTCCAATCTCTGCCTGTCTTCACACGGTCTGCCCTCTGAGTTGTCTGCCTCTGTGTCTTTTCTCTTTCGATAAGGATGCCAGACGTACTGGATTAAGGGCCTGCCCTCCTCCACTGTGACCTCACCTTACTTACATCTTAACTACAACTTCGAAGATTATTTCTAAATAAGGTCACATTCACAACTACTGGGGGTTCGGACTTCAATAAATCTTTTTGGGGACACAATTTAACCCACAGCTACATACACACACACACACACACACACACACACACACACACACACATAATTATAATTTTGATTTAGTTTTTTTAACTAGTTATGCTGACTATGACACATAATTGAAAATTTCTGTCTAATTTCTCATGTTTCATGAACTTGGATTTTCTAGGACAATTAATATAGTTATTTCTAAGGTAAAGAGGAAGTGTAACTAATTTTTGCCATTAGATAGGACAAGATGAATAGTATAAGTTATAAAGAAAGGAAGATTATTAACGTTTTTGATGCCTGTGTTTTAATTGATTTAATTAGTACATAATACTGTGTTTAAGATATTTATATTTAAAGTTTTTAAATCTAAGTAAGTTTTACTCTGCAAAAGACGTCATTGGGACAACTGACAAAATTGGAAAATAGCTACTAGCTTGAAACAGAAGCACAATTTCAGTGTCAAATTTACTTAACAGTATTATCTTAATAAGCAAGAAAATAAGTTTCTTAACTAAACACTATTTATCATAAAAAGGCCATGATGCATGTAACTTTCTCTTAAATATGTTTGAAAATTATAATGCATAAACAAATATTGTGCATGTGTGTACACATGTGATTATTGAAGGAGAGAAAAAAATGAAAATTGGGTAAATGTTACAATAGGTGATCCTTGATAGAGGGTGTAAAGGTGTTCTTAATATTATTTTGCATCTTTCCTGTAAATTTAAAATTATTTTAAAATAAAAACTTTAAAAGATTAAAACACATTTTTAAATTCTATTAAAATTGGTGTGTATAATAAACAATAAAATATAATGTCCAATTTTTAAACCATGTCACCTATATTGGGGACTAAACAATAAAATATAATATCCAATTTTTAAACCATGTCACCTATATTGGGGGGAGGGCTTAAAAAAGATATCATAATCATATGACAAATGAAAAAGAATTAAACTTAGTTTACTCCATTATTGAGATTACCATAAAGATCATATTTATTTAAACTGAAAAGTTAAAAGCACTACTTGGATATAATATATTCTTTTAGTTATTAATATAGAATTGAGTATGTCTCATCATATTTCAATAATCCTCCAAGGAGCAAAAAGAACCAGAGATGCCTCAGAAGTAGGGCCCTACCTGGAAGGGTTAGGTAATTGATTATAAGGGCAGGTGATGATATGAGTTTTGGATGTATGTCTGTGGTGCCAGTAGATCTACAGTATGATGCCAAGGAGCCAGATACAATTGGAAGACTAGAACTTGAGGGAGAAATTGGGTTGCGATACACAGATTTTTTGAATTACTGGCACCATCTGTGCTCTGGAAATAACGTGACAAAAAATGGACCAGATACATTGGTTGCTTATCAGCTTATTGACTTGAGTAGAAAAGTTTCTTCTTAAGAAAAATACTTAAGATGTGATGATCATATCACTCATTTATCAACTGTTGAAAACTAAAATCCTGGACCACTACTGATAACATAATATTTTGCTTTGATAAATGCACTTTGGGCATTATTCATTGTGAAAAAATGTCTAAGACATGTAATATATAATCAGTAGAATGTAGGAATGAATGTATGTGGGTGAAGGGCTCCATCTGGGATTCCACACTACAGTATGTTAAACCGATTTCAAATAATTAAATAGTTAATCAAAATGAGTGAGCTCATTTCTATTCTGACAAGTGCAAATGCCTTGAATCCCTTAGGAAAATTTTAAAAACAGTGTTTGATAGTAAGGTTTAAAAAATATGTTTAATAAAACAAGATGATATACATTTCAAAAGTACATTGTTATGGGGTGAATTGTGCCCCCCCAAATTCATATATCGAAGTCTTACCCCTTAGTGATCTGCTTTCATTTTTTTTCTTTTCCCCAGAAATAAATACAGAATGTGACTGTACTTGGAGACAGGGCCTTTAAACAGGTGATTAAAGTTAAATGAGGGCAGATGAGTGGGTCCTACCCTAAACTGACCAGAGTCCTTAAAAGAGCAGGTGATTAGGACACAGACACACATAGGGTGAAGGCCAGGGACAACACAGGGAGGAGACGGCCATCAGTAAGCCACGGAGGCAGGCCCTCGAGGAAAACAGCCCTGCAACAGCTTGGTCTTGGCCCTCCAGCCTTCATAATTTTAGGAAATACATTTCTATTGTTTAAGCCACCCAGACTGCATTTTGTTATGGCAGCCCTACATTAAACTGATAAACATATGTATTTTATTGTTGCTTAAGAAAGAACAACTCTTGAATAGATTATGATAGATGGGAATTCTCTGAAACTAAATTGCTGGGTGACTGCCTTAAAATTTAGAGATAAAGGGAGGTGCCAGACAATGTCTAACATTTTGTCATTTAAATTTGAATTCAAATTTTTTTCTAAAGTAGAAAGTATTTTACATTTGTGGGGAAGTTGGCATTCTCCTGGATCAAGGCATAGCTCTAATTGGCTAGGAATAAATGACCACCTGTATAACACTTACTCAAATAAAACACATATGCTCAAATTATTTTCAACATTCATGCATTCATTTCTTAATTCATCTGTGAAATATTTATAAAGCTTATGATATATGCCATATACAAAGCATTGGAAATTCAAATAAATAAAATGTAGTCATTGTCCTTAGGATTCTAGTTCTAATTAACATGGCGTGTTGTAGTAGACTATAGACCCTGACACTTAGCTATAGACCTTGACTATAGCTAAGTCAGTGTTGAACTTTACCTAGGGAGAATGAGGAAGGCTTCCCAGAAGAGGTACATTTCAACTAGGTCTTTAAGGAGCAGGAATTCACCTCAGGGTGGAGGGAGAAAAGGTACTCCCACAGAGGGAGTAGCATCTGTTAAAATAATCATTCTCCCCAACTTATCTATAGATTCAATACGGTACCTTTTGAAATATCAAGTTTTATAGGAACTGAAAGTCTAATTCTAAAATTTGTATGGAGTAAAATGACCTACATTAGCCAAAACAATTCTGAAAAAGAACAAAATTGGAGGGCTTAGCCTTCCTGATTTCAGGACTTATTATAAGCCAGAGCACAATCTAACCAACTCTAAAGAAGAACAGTCTGTGGTTTAGGAAGAGAGCTTCCCTGGAATTAAAAAACATTTCCAAGTAGTAATTTCTAAGTAAAAAATTATTCCAGTACTAATAATAATAATTTTAATTGCTCAGAAATCTTGGAGTCTTCTAGTTAACCTGCAAAATGAAAGACAGTTTTAGACATCACAAAGCTCCAGTAATTAAGACAGTGTTGCATGGGCATAAGGATGAATAAATATATTTATCTGTGGAATAGAATAGAGTACAACAGAGGGACCAAAGTAATTCCATGGAGGAAGGCTAGTCACTTTAAAATATGACACACAGGCAACTGGACAAACATACACAACATCACAACAAAACCATTTTCCCTAACATCAAACCAAACACTGAAGTTAACAGGAAATGGATTACAGATTTAAATGAAAGAGCTAACACTGTAACACTTCTAGAAGGAAAAAAATAAGAGAAACTTCTTTGTGACATTGGGTGAGATGAAGATTTCTAGATAAGATACATAGAAAACAACAATAAAAGTAAAGACCAATAAACTGGGCTTCATCAAAATTACAAATAAGGTGACAAAAGTCACCACTAAAAAAGGGAAAAGTCAAGCAACAAATTGGGAGAAAAAATGCAAATTATGTACTTGTTAAAGGACTTGTACCGGGAAAAAGAAAAAGAATTCTTACAACTCAATATTAAGAAAACAACCCAATAAGAAATAGACAAAAGATATGAATATAGATTACAGCAAAGAAGATAAATGAATGGCAAATACACATATGACAAGGTATTGGACATCATTTGACATTAGGGAAATGCAAATTAAAACAATGTGAGAGATCACTGCACACCTACTAAAATGGCTAAAATAAAGACAGACAATACCAAGTGTTGAAAGGATGTGAAGAAACTAAATGCTCCAATATTATTGTGGGGATTTGAGAGAGTATGCCTAGTTTGAAAACAGCTAGTCAGTTTTTAACAGGTTAAGAGTATGCTACTATACAGGCCAGCAATTCTCACCTTTGGTCTCCACACAAGAGAAAAGAAAACATATATCTACACAAAGACCTTTATACAATGGTCATAGCAGACAAATACAGTAGCCAAAATGTCTATAATACCCAAAAATTATTCAAGAATTAGAACTAAACCTAACCAAAAACATAAAGCCAAAAATGATTAAAGATGGTGGCATGAGAGGAGAGACAGAGGCTTCCTCCTAAAACTGGATACAATTAGAAAATTTAATTGGCACAACTAATCCTGAGAGAGCAACAGGAAAGAGGATGGGTCAGACTGCACACACCTGAATAAAAGAGCAGACCTCACCGAACTGGGGTAATATACCAGAGCTGTGGCTCCGCGGGACCCGAGCCCCTCCCCCACCCCAGCTCACCGATGGGAGGAAGAGAAACGGAGCAGGGAGGGAGTGGAAGGCTTGGGACTGCTGAATACCTAGCTCTGGAAATCTGCACTGGGAGCACAAATCTACATTTCATGGTGCTTTCATGAGACTTGCATGACTACTGGGTTGGAAATTTAATACAGGCAGAGTTCCTGGGGAGATTAGGATTTGGCTGCTTGTGGAAAGCAGGGATCCATATCTGCCTGCTCTGGGACAAAAACTTATATCTGTGTGCCCGGCCCACTGGCTCAGGCAGTGGAGACAGGCACAGGAGCCAGGAGGCAGGGAACAGCTCTTTCCTACCCCCAGTACCACTCCCCTGCAACCCTTGACATTGCTTCAGGTGCTCAGCAGCTCCAGAATAGAGCTTCTGGACACTACAGGGCGCCATATACAAACATGAAATGCCAAAGGAACCTTGTCCAGAGTAAAATTGTTAATACAACTCCCAAAAAAGATTTAAATGATATGGACCTCATGACTCTTCCTGCAAGGGAGTTCAAAATAAAAATAATCAACATCCTAATAGAGGTATGGAAAGACATCCAAGAACTCAGGAATGAATTCAGGTCAGAGATCCAATCATTAAAGAACACGATGGAGGGCATTAAAAGCAGGTTGGATTACAGTGGAGGAGATAATAAATGAAATAGAAACTAGAGAAGAGGAATACAAAGAAGCTGAGGCACAGAGAGAAAAAAGGGTCTCTAAAAATGAAAGAATATTGAGAGAACTGTGTGACCAATCCAAGCAGAACAATATTTGCATTATAGGGATACCAGAAGAAGAAGAGAGGGAAAGGGATAGAAAGTGTCTTTGAGGAGGTAGTTGCTGAAAACTTCCCCAATCTGGGAAGGAGATAGTCTCTCAGGCCATGGAGATCCACAGATCCCCGAACACAAGGGACCCAAGGAAGGCAACACCAAGACACATAGTAATTAAAATGGGAAAGATCAAGGATAAGGACAGACTGTTAAAAGCAGCCAGAGGCAGAAATAAGATCACATACAAAGGAAAGCCCATCAGACTAACAACAGACTTCTCAGCAGAAACCTTACAGGCCAGAAGGGAGTGGCATGAGGTATTTAATGCCATGAAGCAGAAGGGCCTGGAACCAAGATTACTTTATCCAGTGAGATTATCATTTAAATTTGAAGGAGGGATTAAACAATTTCCAGATAAGCAAAAGCTGAAGGAGTTTACCTCCCACAAACCATCTCTGCAGTCTATTTTGGAGGGACTGCTATAGATGGAAGTGTTCCTAGGGGTGGATAGCTGTCACCAGAGGTAGTAAAATCATGGTAGGGAGGGTGGAACAGCTGATTGCAAGGCAAATGCAAAATTAATTAGACTATCTCCAAAGCCAATCAAGGGATAGAGAAAAAGTATAGAATCTGATACCTAATATATAAAGAATGAAGGAGGAAGAAAAAGGAGGAGATAGAAAAGAACCCTTAGATTGCGTTTGTAACAGCATACTAAGTGAGTTAAGTTAGACTCTTAGATAGTAAGGAAAGTAACCTGGAACCTTTGGTAACCACAAATCTAAAACCTGAAATGGCAATAAGTATATACCTATCGATAATCAGCCTAAATGTAAATGGACTGAATGCAACAATCAAAAGACATAAAGTTACTGAATGGATAAAAAAACAAGACACATCTATATGCTGCTTACAAGAGACTCACCTCAAACCCAAAGACATGCACAGACTAAAAGTCAAGGGATGGAAAAAGATATTTCATGCAAACAATAGGGAGAAAAAAAACAGGAGTTGCAGTACTAGTATCAGACAAAATAGACTTCAAAATAAAGAAACAAGAGATAAAGAAGGACATTACATAATGATAAACGGCTCAGTCCAACAAGAGGATATAACCATTCTAAATATATATGCACCCAACACAGGAGCACCAGCATATGTGAAACAAATGCTAACAGAACTGAAGGAGGAAATAGACTGCAATGCATTCATTTTAGGAGACTTCAACACACCATTCACTCCAAAGGACAGATCCACCAGACAGAAAGTAAGTAAGGACACAGAGGCACTGAACAACACACTAGAATAGATGGACCTAATAGACATCTATAGAACTCTGCACCCAAAAGCAACAGGATACACATTCTTCTCAAGTGCACATGGAACATTCTCCAGAATAGACCACATACTAGGCCACAAAAAGAGCCTCAGTAAATTAAAAAACATTGAAATTCTACCAACCATCGTTTCAGACCACAAAGGTATTAAACTAGAAATAAATTGTACAGAGAAAGTAAAAAGGCTCACAAACACATGGAGGCTTAACAACACGCTTCTAAATAGTCAATGGATCAATGACCAAATTAAAATGGAGATCCAGCAATATATGGAAATAAATGACAACAACAACACAAAGCCCCAACTACTGTGGGATGCAGTGAAAGCAGTCTTAAGAGGAAAGTATATAGCAATCCAGGCATATTTAAAGAAGGAAGAACAAACACAAATGAATAGTCTAACGTCACAGTTATCAAAATTGGAAAAAGAATAACAAATGAGGCCTAAAGTCAGCAGAAGGAAGGACATAATAAAGATGAGAGAAGAAATAAAAAAATTGAGAAGAATAAAACAATAGAAAAAAATCAATGAAACCAAGAGCCGGTTCTTTGAGAAAATAAACAAAATAGATAAGCCTCTAGCCAGACTTATTAAGAGAAAAAGAGAATCAACACACATCAACAGAATCAGAAATGAGAAAGGAAACATCACGATGGACCCAACAGAAATACAAAGAATTATTAGAGACTACTATGAAAACCTATATGCTAAGAAGCTGGAAAACCTAGAAGAAATGGACAACTTCCTAGAAAAATACAACCTTCCAAGACTGACCAAGGAAGAAACACAAAATCTAAACAAATCAAATACCAGCAAAGAAATTGAAGCGGTAATCAAAAAACTACCATAGAACAAAACCCCTGGGCCAGATGGATTTGCCTCGGAATTTTATCAGACATACAGAGAAGATATAATACCCATTCTCCTTAAAGTTTTCCAAAAAATAGAAGAGGAGGGAATACTCCCAAACTCATTCTACGAAGCCAACATCACCCTAATACCAAAACCAGGCAAAGACCCCACAAAAAAGAAAATTACAGACCAATATCCCTGATGAATGTAGATGTAAGTATACTCAATAAAATATTAGCAAACTGAATTCAAAAATATATCAAAAGGATCATACACCATGACCAAGGGGATTCATCCCAGGGAATGCAAGGATGGTACAACATTGGAAAATCCATCAACATCATCCACCACATCAACAAAAAGAAAGACAAAAACCACATGATCATCTCCATAGATGCTGAAAAAGCATTCGACAAAATTCAACATCCACTCATGATAAAAACTCTCAGCAAAATGGGTATAGAGGGCAAGTACCTCAACATAATAAAGGCCATCTATGATAAACCCACAGCCAGCATTATACTGAACAGTGAGAAGCTGAAAGCTTTTCCTCTGAGATTGGGAACAAGACAGGGATGCCCACTCTCCCCACTGTTATTTAACATAGTACTGGAGGTCCTAGCCATGGCAATCAGACAAAACAAAGAAATACAAAGAATCCAGATTGGTAAAGAAGAAGTTAAACTGTCACTATTTGCAGATGACATGATATTGTACATAAAAAACCCTAAAGACTCCACTCCAAAACTACTAGAACTGATATCGGAATACACCAAAGTTGCAGGATACAAAATTAACACACAGAAATCTGTGGCTTTCCTATACACTAACAATGAGCCAATAGAAAGAGAAATCAGGAAAACAATTCCATTCACAATTGCATCAAAAAGAATAAAATACCTAGGAATAAACCTAACCAAAGAAGTGAAAGACCTATACCCTGAAAACTATAAGACACTCTTAAGAGAAGTTAAAGAGGACACTAACAAATGGAAACTCATCCCATGCTCTTGGCTAGGAAGAATTAATATCGTCAAAATGGCCATCCTGCAAAGCAATATACAGATTTGATGCAATCCCTATCAAATTACCAACAACATTCTTCAACGAACTGGAACAAATAGTTCAAAAATTCATATGGAAACACCAAAGACCCCGAATAGCCAAAGAAATCCTGAGAAAGAAGAATAAAGTGGCAGGGATCTCACTCTCCAACTTCAAGCTCTACTACAAAGCCATAGTAATCAAGACAATTTGGTACTGGCATAAGAACAGAGCCACAGACCAGTGGAACAGATTAAAGACTTCATACATTAACCCAAACATATATAGTCAATTAATATTCGATAAAGGAGCCATGTACATACAATGGGGAAATGACCGTCTCTTCAACAGATGGTGCTGGCAGAACTGGACAGCTACATGTAAGAGAATGAAACTGGATCACTGTCTAACCCCATTCACAAAAGTAAACTCAAAATGGATCAAAGACCTGAATGTAAGTCATGAAACCATAAAACTCTTAGAAGAAAACATAGGCAAAAATCTCTTGGATGTGAATATTAGTGACTTCTTCATGAATATATCTCCCCGGGCAAGGAAAACAAAAGCAAAAATGAACAAGTGGGTCTATATCAAGCTGCAAAGCTTCTGTACAGCAAAGGACACCATCAATAGAACAAAAAGGTACCCTACAGTATGGGAGAATATTTTCATATATGACAGATCTGATAACGGCTTGACATCCTAAATATATAAAGAGCTCATGCTCAACAAACAAAAAGCAAATAATCCAATTAAAAAATGGGCAGAGGAGCTGAACAGACAGTTCTCCAAAGAAGAAATTCACATGTCCAACGGACACATGAAAAGATGCTCCACATCGCTAGTCATCAGAGAAATGCAGATTAAAACCACAGTGAGATATCACCTCACACCAGTAAGGATGGCTACCATCCAAAAGACAAACAACAACAAATGTTGGCAAGGTTGCGGAGAAAGGGGAACCCTCCTACACTGCTGGTGGGAATGTAAATTAGTTCTATCATTGTAGAAAGCAATATGGAGGTTCCTAAAAAAACTAAAAATAGAAATACTATTTGACCCAGAAATTCCACTCCTAGGAATTTACCCTAAGAATGCAGCACTCAAGTTTGAAAAAGACAGATGCACCTCTATGTTTATTGCAGCACTATTTACAATAGCCAAGAAATGGAAGCAACCTAAGTGTCCATCAGTAGATGAATGGGTAAAGAAGAGGTGGTACATATACACAATGGAATATTTTTCAGCCATAAGAAGAAAACAAATCCTACCATTTGCAACAACATGGATGGAGCTAGAGGGTATTATGCTCAGTGAAATACGCCAAGTGGAAAAAACAAATACCAAATGATTTCACTCATCTGTGGAGTATAAGAACAAAAGCAAAAGTGAAGGAACAAAACAGCAGCCAAATCACAGAACCCAAGAATGGACTAACAGTTACCAAAGGGAAAGAGATGGGGGAGAATGGGAGGGGAGGGAGGGATAAAGGTGGGGAAGAAGAAAGGAGGTATGATGATTAGCATGTATAATGTGGGGGGTGGGGGAAAGGGGAGGGCTTTGCAACACAGAGAAGACAAGTAGTGATTCTGCAACATCTTACTATGCTGATGGACAGTGACTGTAATGGGGTTTGCGGGGGGGACTTGAGGTAAGGGAGAGCCTAGTAAACATAATGTTCTTAAAAAAAAATTAATTAATTAATTTAAAAAAAAAACATAAAGCCAGAGGAAATTTTTAAGCAGGAAACCATCAGTAAGTTGTGTTTACTAGCAAGGTAAGTCAGATGTGAAGGGTCAGATGTGGACTGCAGCAGATAAGAGACAGATAAGAGGAAGTGTAGCTGTGTGACCTGTTTGGATGGATTATATTTTAATTTATGGAGACAGCTTTATACATACACACACACATAAACACACAGTCTCCTGTATAAGGAAAAGAGAAGTTACCATTTTATGGACTGCGTACAGGCTATTTAACAGATAGACCTTTTTACTGGTGATTAACTTATCAGCTCTTGCTATCTAATTAATTGCTTGGTCAATTTACAAAAGTTCCTTATCAGAATTCCACTTCTGGCCAAGATGTGGATTGACAGGTACTAGATTTATACTCCTACTAAAAACAACCTCATAATCTAGACAAAATGTTTGAAACAATGGTTTTCAAGACACAAATCTTCAGGCAAAAGAGGACAATGCTTCATGAGAGGCAAGAAACGAATGAGTGGAGTCCCATACCCACTTCAGGTTACTGTCTAGAGTTTCGAGGCCCTGATGCAGGGTAGGAGGGCCAGGTGAAGCCCAGCAGGCTCACCTGGCTGAGCAGACAAACCTTAGCCTCTTGCGAAGACAAGGAAGCCAGCAAGCATTTAGGACCAAAGAAAGAAGGGAGAAAGGTGTACAGGCAAAGCACATCAGAGAACAGCCTGGGGGCTTCCCCTCAAGTGCCTGGGTGCTTGTGTAAAACTTGCACAACCACTTTGGTAAATGGATTGGTGGTTTCTTAAACATATACCTAATGCAACAGCCAACCATTCCTCTTCTAAATATCTAACCAATGGAAAGGAAAGCATCTGTTCACACAGAAACATGCGCATGAATGTGTAGAAACTTTCTTTATAACAGCCCCAGACGGGAACCAAATAAATGTTCTTCAACTAGTGAATGGTAAACAAACAGTGGTTCACCCATACAGTGGTTCACTACTTAGCAAAAAGAAGGAGTAAACTATTGATACATGCAACGACATGGATGAATCTCAAAATGATTATACTATGTGAGAAAAGTCAAATAAAAAGTACCTACTGTATGATTCCATTCATAAAATACTCTAAAAAATGGCAACTAACCTACAGTGACAGGGAGCAGACTGGCAGTTTGCAGGGGATGGGAAGTGGGGACAGAAGCAGGGGGGATACAAAGAAACACAAGCACCCTTTGGGGGATGATGGAGATGTTTGTCATCTTGATTGTGTTATCTTGTTTGCTATCTTGATTTTGCTGGTGTATACATGTGTCATAACTAATCAAATTGCACACGTTCAATATGTGTGCTTCATTGTATGTCAATTACACCTCAATGAAAAACTTAATGAACAGAAAAGAAAATTAAGAACGAAATGGTTTCTTCAATAAAGAGTTTTCATACATGGCTACCTTCTCACAATCTAGTTTGAGGGGGGCAAGAACTAGCATGTGGTCACACATGGCCGCTTTCTTAGTCCCACTGACGGTGCTGAGCAGTATGTGGAAGGACTGTCACCGCCTCATTGGAAAGCATGCTCTATTTCAGATGTCCCAAAGGATAACAGTGGTTTTCACAGAGAGAGCTGAGTTGTGATAGTCTGGTGTGTGCCTTGTCCTCCCAAAGGGGGCACACAGATCAGTTCTCCAGGAAAAAAGAAACTAAAGAAAGAAGGTTGTGCTTTGGGGCTTTAATTACTTTATATATAAACAGACACACATATATCACATGTATATATGTATACACACATATATGCCTATGTTTATGTGTATAATTTTTGCTTTCATTTTTTTTTCCTAGGGAGAGAGACATTGTCATAGGATTTGATTGATTCCATTTTTATGAGAATTAATCTAGAATCACATAAAAACTCCTGACACCCCAACACTGCCGCTTCTGAGGGAAATTAATAGGAAGAAACGCCAAAGGGAGATGGTGGGTTGAGTCTCAGCAGTACAGCTAGTGGCCCGTCCACGTGCAGAGCAGGCAGGGCGATGTGTGCTTCCGATTCAGTCAACAGGACTTGAGACCAGACGTGGTCTTCTCCAGTGACTCGTTATGAAAGCAAGTGATCCCAATTAAAAGAAAGTGCTTTATTTGGAAACTATTATTTCCTACTTGCCATGTTAAAATGCCTTCCTTTTATTAAGTGATATTGAAAGTAGACACTTTTGTAATTAGGTTTTAAATATCCTGCTCTGACAAAACATGGCAATCCTATATTGCTCTATTGCCCCCTTCTGCTCTTTCTTTTCTTAAATATTATTAATTTGTCTGTATAACCCCATCAGTACTTTTTAGGACATATGAAAAATGTTATTAATCTTAATGGTTTGGATTAATATAGGCTAAGTTGTAACAAAAACAGAGGTCTGAAAATAATCACACATGGTCACAAATAACAATGCGATTTTCATAGTGCAAGAAATCTCATCTTTAATTTCCTCAGTGTAGTATCTTCAAAAATAGCTTGACCTGGCAAGGCTTCAGTACAACCAACAAGGAATCAGGATAATCCATTCACACTGTTGCTTTAAGGAGACTACTGGCTGCCTGGTGATCGGGGGTTCTGAGGAGGTAACTAGTAATCCCTGTGAAAGTATCCCGGAGAAGGGGTGTGTAAACAGAGACCGGCACTGGCCGCAGTGACCGTAGCATGGAGGGCACTTTGGTTAGACTGACTGCACACAGGGATGCAAGATTCCCAGGTGTGGGTGATCACAGTTAGGGAGGAGAAGAGGGAGGTGGACAACAGGCCAAGGGGTGTTCCTGAGCCCCCTGGGAAGCCAGGCTAAGGAAAGCCTGTGTGAGGGAAGCTCAGGGCAGAAAGGACAATAGTGGGTCATGCTGACACAATTCAAGATAAAGTGGGAAAAACTGGGCATCTTATTCACTCGTAAGCAGAATTCAGTGAGTGAGGAGGTTAATGATAGCAAGGAAAACCATGTTCTCAGAAATATGAACACTGCAGAGATGATGGGAATTTCCCATCAAATAACTGGAAGGCAGCTGAATTCCAAAACGGGGCGTGGAACTTAAACGCACTTGATTCTGCGCACTCCATGGAGCTGCCACCTGGACAAGGCTCACAATGATGGGTGATGTGTGGTAGGTGAGGTCCTGCAGCTCTACAGGTGGGAACTGAGAACCAGAACCGATAAGCTATACACGTTAAAATGGTTTTATTTGCCTAAAATTCTGACTGGGCATGGAGACATTCAATGCATAGCATCCAACTCTGCAAATGCTTCAAAATTCTCAATTTACTGGGGTTATGTTTGTGAACATGTACATTTCATTCAAATACTACAGTCCAAACTCAGTAGCCAAGTGAACAATATAATAAGTGGAGATTTCATTTTTCATCGAGTCTACTCACAGAGTGGTTGTCCACACTTATCATAAAAAATAAAGGGGATAAAGAAGGCAGAGGAAAACAGAGGTAGTACCTTCTAAAAATAATAGCAAATAACGTGTGTAAGACGAACAGAGATTTCTGCTAAACTCACAAATGTTTCCTGTGTCCCTACAGGTACTGCCGCCAATAGGACTCCCAAATTAAATACATTTTATAAAAATATATGCTTATCTTATAATAACAGAAATTCGGCTCTATTCTGAGAATTTAAGGATGACAGGGCTATTAAAAATGCATTTATTCTATTCTCAGATGCTACTTTCCTGAGATTAAGACAAATCATACTTTAAGATGGACTCAAAGAAAAAAATAGGTAAGTTTTTTTTATTCACCACTGAAATCCAATCGTAAAGCACATATACAGATGTATGGCATGTGCACAGATGAAATTTTTAAATATAAAAACTTGTAAGGTTCTTCATATTCAAAACAGCTGAAAAGTGGCTGAGCAAATTAAAATTTGAAGAAACATTAATGACAAGTACTGAAAAAGTATTGTAAATATATAGAATTCTTATAACTCAGTAAAAAATGTTATCATATAGCCAAAGAACATAAGCCAGTGACATTAACAGTTCTTTCCCAATTATTACTTGAAATTGTTAGACTTAATTATTAATAATAATTTGATTTACTGAACAATAAGATACCATTTTGCCTATCAAATTTATAAACTTTTCTGAAAATAAAATTCAATGGTGGTTAGTTTTGGTAAGATGGGTTCATTGGAGTATTAATTAGCAAAATCTTTATGAAAAACAAATGAATAAAATCATTTGTATTAAGTTTTTAAATGTTCATAACTTTCCTTACAATAACTCTATTTCTGGCAATCTCTCCTATGACAATAGTCAAAATAGGAACAAGGTTTGTTTACAAAGATGTTCACTGAAGCATTATACATAAATAATTTTTTTAATTGCAAATAATTCATATTTCCAAGATATGGAAATAATTAAATATAGTATTTGTAAATATAGTATGTTACAGAAAGACATGAAAATGAACTTCTTGAAATGTAAATGACTTAGGAAAATGCTCCCAACAGGTTGCTATGTAATAAAATCAAAATAAAAAATGATAACAGCATGATTCTATCTTGTTACTATAACAACACACAGACACAGGCACCAAACACACACACACACACACACTTGCTAACAGTAGTGAATGGAATGGACAGTGGTATAGAGATGATATATTTTCATCTTAAAACATTTTTAAGAGAAAATGTGTTCTCATAAAAATATAAATATTGAAGGATTATATAAAGCAAGAAGTAAAAGTTGCCAATTATTCAAATCCCCAATTATCTATTCACTTTCCTACACCTCTCACCAATCTACCTGCCAAAATCAGCCTGAAGTGTAGAATATATTTAAATATATAACTTTAAAAAGTGTAGGTGGAGCTGGTGGGAATGTAAACTAGTTCAACCATTGTGGAAAGCAATATGGAGGTTCCTCGAAAAACTAAAAACAGAAATACCATTTGACCCAGGAATTCCACTCTTAGAAATTTACTCAAAGAAAACAAGTTCTCAGATTCAAAAAGACATATGTACCCCTATGTTTATTGCAAAGAAAATGTTCGGTCAAAGCATATTTACAATAGCCAAGATATGGAAGCAACCTAAGTGTCCATCAGTAGATGAATGGATAAAGAAGATGTGGTACATATACACAATGGAATATTATTCAGCCATAAGAAGAAAACAAATCCTACCATTTGCAACAACACGGATGGAGCTAGAGGGTATTATGCTCAGTGAAATAAGCCAGGTAGAGAAAGACAAATACCAAATGATTTCCCTCATTTGTGGAGTATAACAATGAAGCAAAACTGGAGGAACAAAATAGCAGCAGACTCACAGACTCCAAGGGACTAGCAGTTACCAAAGGGGAGGGGTGGGGGAGAGCGGGTGGGGAGTGAGGGAGAAGGGGATTGAGGGTATTATGATTAGTGCACATGGTGTGTGTGGTTTCATGGGAAAGACAGTTTAGCACAGAGAAGTAGGGACTCTGTGGCATCTTACTACACTGAGGGACAGTGACTGCAATGGAGTATGGGGGGTGGGGGGACTTGATAATATGGTTGAATATAGTAACCACATTGTTTTTCATGTGAAACCTTCATAAGAGTGTATTTCAATGATATCTCAATTAAAAAAATATAAGTGTAGTTATAGGCATATCTTGGAGATCTTTTCAAGTCAGTATATCATCTTCATTCTTATTAATATCTGGTTAGAATTCCTTGGCTACATAAAAACTCATTTAAACAATCCCAAGATAAAGAACACTTATTTTTTTTACCCGGTTACATTTATTTTTTAGCACTTTTACAAGTAATGCTGCATTGAACAGCTCTGTACACTTCTTTCTGAACTCTTTCTTTAGGAAACATACATGGAAGTGTAATTTTTAGAAAAAAGGGAATACACATTCCTTTTTGCAAATACTGTCAAACTGACCCTTTTTGCAAATACTGTCAAACTGACGTCCTATTTGGTCCTTCTACTTCACACCCCCAAAAACCAACATGAGAGAACTTATGTTCCTATGGCCTTGACGAACATTATCTTTGTTTCATTTTTGTCAATGGAGAAATATCTTATTTTAATTTAAAAAAAAAATGACTAGTGAGTTCACCAGTCATTTAAATTTCTATTATGAATGGCCTATTTATATCTGAAGCTGAATATCCCCTAATATTCATTCTTTCTTTCTTCCTTAATAACAATATCCTAATTTTTAGTGAGACACATGGTCATATAGGATGAAGACTGCATTTCGCAGTCTCCTTAAAAGGTATGTATTGTCATGTGACTAAATACTGGCGAATAAGATATAAGAAAAAAAAAGAAAGATTGCTATCTCTAGAAAATGTTTTTCAAGGAAGAGTCTATGTCCTTCCTATTTGTTGGAATTTGGATAGAACAGTTGAAGCTGAAGCATCTGTCCTGAACCATGAGTAAAAGACAAATATTATGGATGTTAGGGCAACAAAATAGATGGGTTTCAGACCTGATAGTGATTAAGAAGCCACCTGACCGGCCCTGGACCATTTATCTCTAGACATTATTTCGATGAGAATTAAATGTTTGTGTGTTTAAGTCTATTTTATTATGGAATTTCTATCATCTGCAATTAAACTTAACCTTAACTGATAAAATATATGTGGCCAATTTTTCTCTTGCTTTTTTTTTCTTGCTGATGTGAAGTTCTTTACGAAACATGGATAGAATATCCTCTGCCAACAGAAAATTGTAAAACAAAATACATAAAATCTGTTTATTTATCCATTCACACATCAGCTTAATAATTCATTACTCTGTGCATCTTATACCAAAGGCCGTGCTTGTGGGGCTATGGCAGGGAGGGGCACTGCAGACACCAGGTGGGACCCAAACAATCGAACAAAAACAATTCCCCAAGCCTTCTGTTTATATATATATGGGATATTTGGTAATTATAGTTATCCTAGGAGATGAAGATATTTTTCTCATTTTCAATAAAGAAAAAAAACACCTAACTTCTTGCTTCTACTGACTAGAACAGTATTATAGCTTTGCTTTAACAGAAAATAATATCAAAATTACAGTCTTAGTCTTAGGGTACTGCATTAAAGCCACATTTGGTAAGTCACATTTTGTTCTTGCAGATACAAATGAGGACGACACCCTGTTGGTACCCAAACCTAGCACACGGCCTTGGAGGATTTTCCATTCAGTTACTGAAGCTGAAATGTTAAGGTTCTTTATGTTAATGGCCCCTTCAGGGCCCGAGTGGGGTTGTAGCAACGTGTTCACATGGCCGTGTATTTCTGGAAATTTGAAAAGACGTTTTAGCAGTAGTTGGTTTGGACAGAGGTCCCTTTCCACTCTAGTCCCACCCTTTTTTAGAAAAAAATAGAATCCTCCCATGCTAGGCGGCACCAGAATGGTAATGGGCATTTTGGGGCTATAGCTAAGGGGAATCTGAGCTGGATCTGCATTTTGCTTGTCATTTAGTGAGACATATATGGGGTTTACAGTTGTTTCTGCATTGA
This sequence comes from Manis javanica, assembly GCF_040802235.1. Lineage (NCBI taxonomy): Eukaryota > Metazoa > Chordata > Mammalia > Pholidota > Manidae > Manis > Manis javanica. Next base: position 74,979,148 of record NC_133168.1, read on the forward strand.
ACTGACTTCCTGCCAGGTATTCCAATGTACGCACTCCAGGGATCCTCCTAGCACTGACCAGACCATGTCAACAGCTCACCCAGTGCCATGGCTGATGGTCAGGAACAGGGTTAGGATACAGCACACAGCACCAGAAATATGTGGATGGCAGACAGGAACAAGGTTTGAAATTGAGGGGGCCAGAAACTAGTCTGTGGATATTTCTTTCACTTATCAGATGTGTAAAATGATAAGTAGAAGATTGATTCCCATCAGTACCTTGTCCAGGGGAAGTTCTTTGGGATGAGAACATAACTGATAATGCAGTTTACACAATTATAAATGCAATGTATACACTTTTTTTTTCTTTGAAGGAAATCACTTGAAATAGAATTTACTGGTATCCCTGTGCTTGAGGAAAGGAGACCTGTAGCCATACCACAGGGTGTGTGTGTTGATTATAAAGCTGCATGTTTTAGGAGTTCTAATGTACAGGTCACATCTTAACTGCTTCTGACAACATCTCAACCTGCAGAAACTGAGACTCCAGATGAAACCGCAGAACGGCACACCAGTTCCCACAGCCTGGTAAAATGACTGCAAAAGCAGGTACTGGAGTCCAGTGACCAGATTCCTACATTATTCATCAATAAATAACTCTATGTACCAATAAACAGACCTTTAGATTAGTTGATAATTAATGAAAAGGAATACCCACAAGGCCACATCAGCAAAAGATTTAAATGTTTTCCTGATTTGAACATGATACACTAACATGGACAAAAACATCAAACCCATAATATGCCAATATAAGGAACACAGAATTTCCTTGATGAGTTTTGCCATTTTATCAAGTTATTCAAGAGCAGTTGCTAGGCCAGACCACTTGAAATGCTCTGACATCTTACAGACCTTATATAAAAGAAAAATACCAAGAGATTTCCTCAGGTTTGAAGCCTAAGCTTTTTTGTATCATGTTCAAAAACAAGCTGTGAAACTTAAAGTTACTTTCCAAATTCATCAATAAGTAGAAATAAGTTTTAGTCAACCATGCAAAGGGGAAAGACTAAATTATCTTTCTATTTCTATAGAAATGATACTATAAAAATCATTGCTATATAAAGCAGATATCAAAGAGTGTGCAATCAAAACCTATAGGAAAGAGTATTACACTGGAGTATCAGGTAGTTTACTAAACATAAACACTGTTACTTTTCTAGAACTATGATTCTCACGGTATCTGTTGGCTTTTTATAATTTGTGATCTGTGGTAATTTTTCTCATTTTCATTGCTAGTAATAATTTTGAATTATTTTTCTTAAGAAGGGTCCCCCAAATGGTATAAGTTCAGATCCCACAAAATCTGAATCTATCTCTGCTTGAAGATCATCTTAGGTCCTAGCTATTCCAATATTTCCAACCTACCTTCCAGACTGGGCTGTTTGCCTCCATGGGCACCTTTTTAGGGAGTATCCTTGTCAAAAATTTTGAGATTTAACTTTACTCCAAGTTAGTTTTGTGCTCACATGGCCCTGAGCCCCATATAGGAGCCCTTTCAGCACGTAGCTTTCCCAAGATTGACTGAAATGTCCTAACTTCCCACGTACAGGATTTTGCAAAACAATCAGGTGGTGCAGAGTGAAAATGCAAAGTCTTTAGCTTTGCACAGGGCACATCTTGAGCAGAGGGAATAGGAAACACGAAGAAGTTGGACAGGTAAATTCTCCCTCCTTTCTGCCTTCTGAGGGATATGCAAGTTGTGGGAGTTTTCCTTGCAATTTTTCCCAGGAGTCCTCTGTGTTATACAAACACACCTGCTAAGAGACCAACTGTGCCTGTTTATGCTCCTGTGAAGTCGCAGCCCACGCGAATGCATGAGGCGTCTTTCCTAGCTTAATTCCTTTTATTTTTGCCCTGGCCATCCTGGACTCTCACTTCCCAGATAAGGAATGAATCTTGCCTCAGGCTCTGCTAGGTGGAAGACTCCGGCTAAAATGAAAAAGCTCTGGCAATCTAGCATGTGTTAAGTGCTCATTACTGTCAGCTATGGCCATCACCATGATTATCCATGTCAAAAAAGGGCAGTGTCAGATGACCTTCATTACTGCTCTGAAACGCAGCACAAGGAATAAAAACAACAACTGAAATTCAATGAAAAGGTAGAAAAAATCATATTTCAGATACACTTAAAAAGTGAGAATGTGTATTAAAATACATTATTAACTTGGAGAATGAAAGTATAAAAATAGACTTCATTTTGATAAGGCAAAGTTTGGGCTGAGCTGTGATACACGAGCAATATGTACATATTTTTACACACATGGACATTCAAATACTATGAATGTAGCAAAAAAAAATACCATTTCTGTTCATCCTTGCAGAAAACTTATTACTATACAGATGCAAAAGTGAAAGTTCCTACCAGTTCCATCTGTGCATGTCTGTGCCCATGTTTTGTTCACTGTCATTTTTCTCCCATGAAGAGTGGTGAGCACTCTTGTCCCAGAAGCAGGGCAAGCTTGCTGTTTCCACCCAGTCAATTCTAGACAGATGGCCACAACACACATTTTCAAATCATGCCAAAATAAAGATTGAATCTGGCAGAAGCCTTAACCCATAACTTCCTTTCCCAAATACATTAAATACATTTGCTTGGTAGCCTTTCTGGCAGCACCAATTAAACACAAGGCCATACAGGAATGGACACACTGAGCTGAGTTTTCAGTAGAAAGTTATGCAAAAATGCATTACTGAAATAGGCCTCCCCAAACAGGAAGACTTATGTTCCTCTCTCCCGTGGAAATATAAATCCCAGAGAGTCTATAATTTTGATTTGCATTTGGTCAACAAGATGACAATACTCAATAATACTGCATCCAGTCAGATACCTCAGGGTGCTCTTTATGATGAGGAGACTCTGGAATGTGGCTGTATAGTAAGTTTAGAGCGGTACCACATCTATAAAGAAGCCATGAGATTCTGTCTGCCTAACTTACACGTATTTCATGGCCAAACATTTTTCATAATTAAAACATATTTTCATACCTAAAAGAAGGGATCCTTCATTACATAATGATAAAGGGATCAGTCTAACAAGAAGATACAATTGTAACAAGAAGATAACAATTGTCAATACCTATGCACTCAACATAGGAGCACCTAAATATATAAAACAAATACTATAGACCTAAAGGGAGAAATAGAGAGCAAAACAATCACATTAGGGGATTTTAACACCCCACTTACATCAATGGACAGATCATCCACACAGAAAATAAATGAGGAAACAGAGGAATTGAATGACACATTAGACCAAATGAACTTAACTGATAAATACAGAACATTGCAGCCAAAAGCAGGAAGATACACATTTTTCTCAAGTGCATATGCAATGTTCTCCAAAACAGATCACATATTAAGACACAAAAAGAATCCTCAATAAATTCAAAAACATTGAAATTGTATCAAGCATCATTTCAGACCACAATGATGTGAAGCTAGAAATCAATTACATAAAGAAAACCAAAAGAAACCACAAACACATGGAGGCTAAACAACATGCTTTTAAAGAGTCAATGGATCAATGAAAAAATCAAAAAGGAAAGTAAACAATACAAAGACACAAATTAAAACAGAAACACAACAGTTCAAAATATGTGAGATAAAGTAAAGTGCTTCTATGAGGGAAATACATAGCAATACAGCCTACCTGAAGAAACAAGAATTCCAAATAATCTAATGCCACAATGAAAGGAACAAAAGAAAGAAGATCAAACAAAGCCCAAAGTTAGTAGGAGGGGCATAATAAAGATAAAAGCAGAAATAAATATGGAATCAGAAAAAAATAGAAAAAAATTAGTGAAACAAAGAGCTGGTTCTTTGAGAAAATAAAATGACAACCCCCTAGCCAGACTTTTCAAGAAAAAAATAGAGAAGACACAAATAAACACAATCAGACGCAGAAAAGGAAATGTTTAACTGATATCACTGAAATTCAAAGAATTATAAGAAAATTCTACAAAAAATTATATGCCAATAAACTGGCAACCAAGAAGAAATGGACAAATTCCTAGAAATGTGCAATTTTCCAAGACTGATCCAGGAAAAAAACAGAAAGTCTGCACAGATGACTGCCAGTAACAAAACTAACCTGGGTAACCCAAACTCCCAACAAACAGAAGTCCAATCCCAGACAGCTTCACAGGTAAATTCTACCAAATGCTTAAAGAAGAGCTAATACCCATCCTTCTTAAAGTATTCCAAAAAGTAGAAGAGGAGAGAATACTTCTAAACTAATTCTTTGAGGCCAGCATCACTCTTATACCCAAACCAAAGAGACAAGAAAAGAAAATTGCAGACCAATATCCCTGATGAACATAGATGCAAAAATCCTCAACAAAATTTAAGCAAACTGAATTCAAAAATACATCAACAGGATCATTCATCATGACAAAGTGGGATTTATTCCAGGGATGCAAGGATGGTACAATATTCATATATCAATGAATGTGATGCACCAGATTAACAAAAAGAAGGATAAAAACCATATGATCATCTCAATAGGTGTTAAAAGAGCATCTGACAAAATTCAACACTCATTCGTGATAAAAACTCTCAACAAAATGGGTATATAGGAAACACACCTCAACATAACAAAGGCCACATGTGACAAATCCTCAGCTGAATTCATGTACAATGGTGAAAAGCTGAAAGCTTTTCATCGAAGATCAGGAATAAGAAAAGGATGTCCATTCTCACTGTTTCATTCAAAAGAGAACTGGAAGTCCTAGCCACAAGAATCACACAAGAAAAAAGAGATAGAAAGCACCCAAATTGGTAAGGAAGAAGTAAAACCATCACTATTTGCAGAAGACATGATACTGTATATAGAAACCCTAAAAACTCTACCAAAAAAATATTAGAATAACTGGATTCAGCAAAATCACAGGATAAAAAATCACTATACAGAAATCTGTTGCATTCTAATATTCTTACAATGAACTAGGAGAAAGAGAAATCAAGAAAACAATTCCATTTATATTTGCCTCAAAAAGAATAAAATATCTAGGAATAAACCTAACCAAGAAGGTTTTAAGACCTGTACTCTGAAAACTCCTAGACACTAATGAAATAAATTGAAGAAGACACAAATGGAAATCTATTCCATGCTCATAAATAGAAAGAATTAATATTGTCAAAAAGACCATCCTTCCCAAAGCAATTTACAGATAATGCAATCCCTATTAAAATACTAAAGTCATTTTCAATGAACTAGAGCAAATAACCCTAAAATTTCCATGGAACCACAAAAGACCCCAAATAACCAAAGCAATCTTGAGAAAGAAGAACAAACTTGGGGATATCACAGTCCCTGACTTCAAGCTATATTACAAAGCTACAGTAATCAAAACAGTATGGTACTGGCACAAGAGCAAACCCATAGATCAATGAAATAGAGCCCAGAAATAAACCCATGCATATATGGTAAATTAATATATGACAAAGGGGCCATGAATATACAATGGAGAAAGGACAGTGTCTTCAATAAATGCTGTTGGGAAAATGGGACAGCTACATGCAAGAAAATGAAACTGGATTATTTCTTAACACGATACACACAAGTAAACTTGAAGTGGATTAAAGACTTAAGTATAAGACATGAATCCATTAAACTCAGAAAACATAGGTAAAAAGCTGTTGAACATAAGCATGAGTAATTTTTTTCTGGACATGTCTCCCTGGGCAAGGGAAACAAAAGCAAAAATAAACAAGTGGGACTACATCCAACTAAAAAAAGCTTCTGTAGAGCAAGAAAATCATCATCAAAACAAAAAGGCAATCTATAGTATGGGAGAATGTATTTGCAAATGATATATTCAAAAATGGGTTAACATCCAAAATATATAAAGAACTCATGCCTTATCACCAAAAAAAAATAATACAATTATAAAATGGGCAGAGGATCTGAATGGACATTTTGTCAAAGAAGACATACAGATCACCAATAGGCACATGAAAAGATGCTTCCCATTGCTAATCATCAGGGAAATGTAAATCAAAACCACAATAAGATACCACCTCACACCAATCAGAATGGCCACCATCCAAAAGACAAGAAATAACAAGTGTTGGTGTGGATGTGGAGAAAAGGGAACCCTGCTACGTTGTTGGTGGGAATGTAAATTAGTGCAACCACTATGGAAAGCAGTATGGAGATTTCTCAAAAACTAAAAATACAAATATGGACCCAGTAATTCTACTTCTAGGAATTTACCTGAAGAAAACAAAATCTCTGATTTAAAAGATATATGCACCCCTATGTTTACCACCTCATTATTTATAATAGTCAAGATATGGAAGCAACCAGAGTGTCCATCAGTAGATGAATGGATAAAGATGTGGTACATATACACAATGGAATATTATTCAGCCATAAAAAGAAAGAAATCCTGCCATTTGTGACAACATGGATGGACTTAGGGACTACTGTATTAATTAAGTGCAATAAGCCAAATGGAGAAACACAAATACTATGTGATTTCACTTATATGTAGAATCTAAAAAGACAATAAAATAAAACAAGCAAAGCAGCAATAGACTCTTAGACACTGAGAAAAGGTTACCGTAGGGGAAGGGTTTGGTTGGGTGAGTGAAATAGGTGAAGGGGATAAAGAGGCACCAAAATCTCAATATAATATAATTAGTCATGGGGATGAAAGCACAGCATAAAGAATGTAGTCAATAGTTCTATAGCCTGTTTATGTCTTGATAGATAGTAACCACACTAGTTGAGGTGAGCATTTAGTAATGTATATAACTGACGAATCACTATGTTGTATACTTGTAACCAATATAACACTGTGTATCAACTATACTTCAATAAAAAATCGGCAAACAAACGACAGGGTCCTTAACAGCTTCACCTTTGTTCTTGCTGGCACTTAATCACAGTGAGTACAAGTTTTCAAAGGGGCAGGTAATGTGAGGAGCATGCATATTATGTCATTTGCAAATGGCATTTTCCTTTAGGTCTGTGATTCTCCAAAGAACCAAGGATCTCCTCCTGTGTGTTCGAATGTAATTGTCAGAAGAATATAGAAAGACATGGCTTTTAGACCCTGCCCAATTATCAGGTAGGTATTCAGAGAACAAACATGTCCAGAGCACTGTGTCACTGAGTTTTTTTTAATTTAAAATTTTAAAAATATTATCACTTTGGACTAGAAATTAGGGCTCTATCTCAGATTCACCTACATTTTGCTAAGTGGATCAGCTCCTGGAGTCCAGGGAAGCTGCTTGGAAGAACATCAGAGCCTCCAGGACCTGGACTTGGGAACCCCAGATCTCTATACCTTTGTGCCACTTAGCATCAATTTGCCATTTTAAATGGTAGACCATTTGGTCAAATGGGTGAAGGACAACAGAATTCTGTTTATGACCAAATTTATTTACTGATTATTACCAGGTTTACTAATCATCACTGAGTTCTTTCACTCTCTTTTATTTTATTAGTGTCATTATTCTGCCCATTTGTCCCCATGACATGACCCCATGGAATAAAAGGACGAGCTCAAGATCTTCAGGAATAAAGAAATCACCTCTTACTGTGTGTTTTGAGAATGAGGATATGAACAAATAGAAAGATTCCCTTGCAGTTAAATTCTATTTACCGTGTAACTCTGAGCAACCAGCAAAATCCTGTAGCCAATGAGAACTATCAGACACTGTTCCTCTCTTCAAATAACATAAAATTTAATTGATTAAGCTACAGTAAAGCTTTACTAAGAATGATTTAGAGTAATACTTTCTCATCTTTCTGCTATTTTCAGAAGATGAAGGACCCTACAGAAAGCGTATATAAGCATCCAAACATTTTTAACCTTATATATTTTAGAGGAAACATTTAACAGGATACTGTTACCAGGAGTATCACAAATACAATTTTGTGGCTCAGAGTCCTCACCGTGAGCAAGGATGGACCAGGGCACAGCCGGGTGCAGAGCCACCCAGTAGGCACAGCTTGTAGCCAGTTCATGGACCGCTCCTTACGCTTCTGTTTAGAGGGGTCGTTTCCTGAGATGTGCCCCCTCCACGGTTATAACTGCCACGTGCTCTACCGCAGCCTCTCTGACTTGCCATTTCTAACTGTGCTCAGCTGGAGGAGGGCACCAGAGGCAGGTGCAGAAGGACAAGGGAATAGCAGGCTGTACTGAAGGGCACATTTTCTCACACACAGAAGCTTGTCGCAGGCCAGCTCTGCAGGGCCCTCCTGGCAGCAAACTGCGTTGGTGGCTGGTTTTTCTTTTCCCCTTGGAGACATCTGTACAAGTCTAGGCTTCTGGCCATTATCACTTATCTTTGGGCTCCTTGCCTTCTCAGGGGTCTGACCATCAGACAAGTGGGGTTATTCAGAGCTTACTGCAATTGGAGCTGATTTCCTAAGGTTGCTCTGGCCAAAAGGGCCCTGCTGGTTCCACTTTGCCCTTCCGGGTGGATCCCAGCACTCTGGAAGCCACTCTCAGCAGGCAGCCTCTGGGGGGATGGGACATGGCCCCCACACATGCAAAGATTTGTAGACAGGATGCCTGTGGCTACCACAGGAATGTGACGGAAGCTGCAACCAATTGCTCAGCTCCTGAAGGCCGGGGAAGCTGCTGGGAAGACCATCAGAGCCTCTGGGACCTGGACTGTGTGACCCCAGATCTCTACGACTTTGTGCCACTTACCATCCCATGCCAACAGATGCCAGTGCCAGGGCTCAGGGTGTGGCTGTACCTGGCAGCAGGTGTAAGCCTGGGCTGGGTACAGGACTGGGGATGACTGAGGCCCTTGATAGTCTTCCCTTGCTCAGAACCTGGAGAATGGGCTGGAGCCCTGCTGTGGTTACATTAGCTGCGTTGTCCCCACCATCTACTCACCGCTCTAGTCTCTATTCACCTCTCACGGCCACCTTACAGGCTATACTTTATCACCCCATTTTTAGAGCGAGGTGAGTAAGTCTTGGCAAGGTAAATTCAGTTTGCCCAAAATTATGCTTCCCAGTTAAGAAGCTCTAGGATTTGTCCCCAGGCCTCCCTGGAACCACTGTCCCGCCACCTAGTCTGTCACTTGCCTCTGTTTCACTAATGACAATGTTTCCCTGAGTCACTGTTACTTGATGCAAGGCATTTTCAATCAGGAATGTCTCTTTTCTGCGTGCAGAATAAATACAAATTTCTTAGCATGGGGTTCTGTTTGCTTTGTCTAGTTTGCTTCTAATGGTGTTCAGCTCATTAAGGAGAAGAAGGAAAAACAGCCCTGGATGATTCCGGACACAGAGACACCCCAAATCCTCCTCCCTGGGATGCAGAGTCCTGGGCACAGCTCCTCAGGCCAACGGAGTGCCTGGCCCCCGTGCAAACCTGGCTGGTCTGTGGCCTGCACTGCGGCTCATCTCGCATGTATCCAGCTCCCTTATGACCCACCAAACATTTGCTCCTCAGTAATAGCAACGTACTCCTGCAGCACAGGAGGGAGACATGCTGACTCACCCGGAAAGGGATCGAGTCTGTCATTAATGATTCCATTTTAACCAAGAGATCCAGACAACTAGGTGCCCTCACAGCTTCCACTCGCAGCATTAGTAAACAAAGCACAATGGAATAAATGTAAAAGCTTTGTATTGAGACCTGGCCTGTATCACCAGAGTGATGTTTATTGGATGTGAAGCTGTTGTTTGTCCGGATGTATTTCTAAGTACATGTGACATGTCAGCCGCTTACAGATCATCTGCTTCCTCCTCACATACTCTGCTCAAAATCAACGTGAAGTGACAGAATGGAAGGGATAGTAGCATCCTGCTTTCTGCTCACAAAACCGCCTTGACATGTCAATGGACAGTAGAAAAATCCCAGGCCTCCACGGAGGTTCCTGATTTTCATATCAGCCGTGCGTTTCAAGGAAAATGCATTTCAAAATAATCAACTCTGGACTCTGGGGCTTGAAGAGCGAGCACTGACCGTGCAAAAGAAGCAGAAATGGGCTTTTCCTGGCTTGCATTTTGGCAATTCTTATTATCTAGTCTCGTGAATGGCAAATTTAAGTGGGAATGAAATCTAATGTGGATGGATTCTCTTAATCATGGTGCACAGGTAATGTCCTCTGGCTTGTGCCCCATTCAGAGCCCAGAAGCTGCAGAGGTGGAGGGAGGGAAACAGGTGGGGTGGGGAGGACAGGAGGGGGGGCAAGGCAGGAGACAGGTGGCAGGAGAGGAGGAGGGGGAAGGGGGCTTTGCCACAGTTCTCTCCCACCCCAGCTGAGGGGCCACGGCCACAGGGAACCACAGGGAACCAGGATGGTCCCAAGAGGTCTCACTCAGCATGTCCCCCCAACCCTGAGGTTCAACAGCTTGTCCGGGAGCCTCAGGTTTATCCGCCTTTGGAAATTTCTCCAGTGTGTGATTTCTTTGGCCTCTTATTTACCAGTTGGACACATTTGTCACCACTGGCCAGCACCCCGGAAAGTGCTAGATTCCCAGGTTCACCTGTTTCTTCCTTTTCAAGTCACTTGTGCCATGTTACTGACTCCTGACACGTTTTAATTAGCAACCACTCTTGCTAAAGAAAAATACAAATGTTTATTAGAGATGCCTGACTTTTAAAATTTAGACTTAAAATAGCTTTATAGGGTACCAGAGAAACACCTAGTTTTTAATATCTTACTACCTTATGGAACAGAATATGGTAATGAAATTAGTGCTTCTTTTCAGATGCTGAAGATCCATAGCTGGGTAGGGTCCTTGGGAGGCTGAAACACAGAGGCCGATTCCTAAGCCCTCTCAGGGCTTTATATCCGCAGGGTGTGTGTGTACAGTAACATGCGCCATCCCAGCCCACGGCTCTCAGCCGCAGCACTACTGACGTTTCAGGCTGGATGGATAACAATGCTTTGTTGGAGGCTGTCCTGTGCATTGCAGGATGTTTAACAGCAACCCTGGTCTTGACAAACTAGATGCCAAAAAAGCCCCCTTCCCTTGCCCCCAACACCAACCCCAGTCATGACAACCTGAAATTCCCCACACAGTGCCAGAGATCTCATTCTCTCAGGTCAGGAGAGGGTGCTGGGCAGGGACGGGGTGGCCTCTGCCAGCCTTCCACCATCCCTTTAAGAACCACAGTCCCAGAATGAAGCCAAGAGATGTGTTATTACCACACTTTAAAGACAGGCAATCAAGCAGCAGGATAATGAGATGAACATACCTGCCCAAGTCACACAGCCCAGAGTATAAGTCTTAGCCTGTCCTAGACTGCGTAGCACCTGCTGAGTGCCAGCGAGGCGTCACCCTCAGGGGCTGCCAAAGGGCGAGAGAGAGAGTCACCTGCCCACCCCAACTCAGGCCTCTGTCCTTCCTGACTGGCTGGCAAGAATGGCTCATGAGCCCGGGGAAGCCCAGAAGGTCAGGAGGTGAGACCACTCCTGCCTCAGAGGTCCCTGATTTCTGGAGACTTCAGGCATGTGCTGCATAGACATGGCCTTCTGTGTGGTCAAATGTCTTCCCTTATACTGAGGTATTTGCCCTGAAGGCTGAGTTATTTCCTAATCCTTATGATTAATATCTTCAGAAAGGCTCATTTAAAACAAGAGGGAGGCTGTACTGAGATTAGTTAGGCTTCTTAGAATGCAAGGTGCTAATCCCTAGCCTAGAAAAATGCAAACAGAAAGGACTGACTAAAATGTCTACACTATAACCCACAGCTGTTCCAGGTCCATGAGCACTTCTTGATGGTCTCAGTCTTGGCATCTTCCTACCTGCCTTCACTGGTTCTGCACCATGAGAATTCTTCCTGCACAGCAGCCTTCTCTGACTCCCAGGCTTGCTGAGCGGGTGGTGGGCATGGAGTGAGCGGTGGGGCTAGGGCTTTGGTTACAAGGTCGTGGAGAAATGGGGTCTGTGGCATGTGAATCATTTTATAGATAATTAAGTGGTTGAGTTCAAGGCTAGTACCTACTCCAGTGGCTGTGTTGCATCTGCTGAGACTACAGGTGCAGGGCATGTGGCATGCTGGAAGGAGGGAGATGGCTCAGTTCCCATGATTCACGCTGTTAGGGAGCACTTTGGTCTTCTGCTAGAATTGTACACAGAATCTTTATTTTAGAAGTGCAGTTTGTAGTTAACCTGACAACTTCAAGGAATTCATGATTCTTATTTCTGAAGCCATAGTTATGACATGGCTCTGAATCTATGGGAAAGCAATTAGAAAACAACATGCCACCGTAGATGTATAAAATGATCAAACACTGAAAGAGTGAGAGAAAGAGCATTGTGGTTAAAACATTGTCCCAACCCACGAGCTGCATTATGAGATGGGTAGAGCAGCCATAGGACCACCAGGTCTCGGGTACACAGAGGGGCGGCCACATCTCTGCTTTTCCACCCTTTCAATTGGAAACCTGTGACTACCCAGTGTTAGAGGGAAGCTTTCTCCATCACCCACACATATTCAGGCACTGGTTTAGGAGCAGAGAGGTGTGCCACATACATGCAAAGTGCTCATCAAAGCATTTCTCTCGCTGTGAATCTGGTAATAAGGCTCCAGGGACATGGAGGAGAAAACTGCCTTCCTTCTTTGCTGCTGGAAGGCTGGACACATTCTCACACCAAAACCATAGGAAGAGGCCTTCTGAGGCTTTGCAATGGACCACACCTAATTTATAGGGAAAACACCAGGGTATGCAGCCTCTTCTTTATGCTCTCAAAACAGCCTGTGGAAATTAGGCGCTGTTATTCTCTAACATGTCTTACCACAGCTTGTTTGGGAAAACTCAATGAACTGATGCTCAATTTGAATAATAGCTTCAATGAGATAAGATTCTTTGTAATTATTCTTCTACCTGAGGAGTGCTAACACTCTCATTAAGAACAAGCTGGCTTGAAGCTTCAGATTGTCATATTATAGAACACTGCATTCCACTAATGGCTTTACACAATGGGGAAGATGGGGCTCCTGTGAAATGAGGATAATGATACCCTCTTGCAGAACCCTTTGAAGGATTCCAGATAGTGTACGAGAAGCTGATGCCACACAAGGCTGGTTCACAGGCTCACGTGAAGCGGTGAATGCAATGAGGTGTGCCCACCAGGACCACCCAGTGGACTCTGAGCAGGGTTACAAACACCAGGACTGGCCCCAGGGTTTGCAGAGCAGCTGCAGGAGCCAGCCCCCTGCACAGCTGTATGCACAGTTCAGCCTGCAGCAAACAGGCAGGGAGAACCCCACTCTCAGGAGACAGGAGCTTGGACCACACTCACTGGGCATCATCGGAGCCCCCTTGGCCAAGGCCCGCCAGTGTCAGTCTGACACTCACTACCTGGCACTACTTCCTTATCCCTGGAGTTTCATGATATATAACCATTCTCTGCCAATTCTTAAAGTGTGAAATAGGCTCTAAGGAAAAGGGAGAAACCATCTCAAATTAGGATTTTCAGAGAAATTAAAGACTTGGCTTCTTTAACCCATAGGAAGCTATGAATATGGGCAACCAATGTGGGCACAAGGACGGGGTCTAACATGAAGAAGAGGGGCTGTCGGCCCGAGGAACAGCTCTGCAAACAGATGCAGATGGAACCGCGCTCTACCCCCATGGGCCACAGGCTCCCCCGGCTCTCGCACCCTGTTTAATCTGGGACATTGCCTTTGGAATTTGTTGCTCTAGGAGTACAGCTGATGTTGCAGCCTGGAGGGGGGCTAAACCAAAATAAACAATCTGCTCTGTTCTGCTTAGACTAATACGACAGTGATGTAAGGCCCAGCACACCGGTGGCGGCCGCCCGCTTCTCCCACACTGTGCACAGCAGCTGTGGAGGAGGGCGCCCCAGGCTCCCCTTAATTATTAACACTGCTTAAGGGCCCTGGGGTGGGGGGCTTGGGCAGGAATTTAACATTTTGCCTTGGACTGTAACGGAGGTGTTCTGTTTATAGCAGATGGGAGAAGCAGCTTTTCAGCTTTACACACAAAAAGCCTTTTTTATTTGACTTTTCCTGGGTGTGGGTGACCTCAGTCTTCGTGCGTCTGGGGTTTTGCAGAGCTCACAGTTGGCGGGAATTTTCATTAAAGTTCACAGGAAGGACGTGCAGTGTCCAGCATATATAGAGTGAAGCTGCGTGGCCCCCACCACCCCCATATATTTCCAGTCTTAAATACCCGATATATTTTTTGGTACATACTTAGCCGCTTGGCAGCAAGTGATTCTCTTAGTATTTTTAATGCTGTTTTGCCCCAAAGAGAGGCTTTTGTCTGGAGTGGGGCAGGGGACAGTGTTATAACCTTACAAATGGCTGCATCTGTGCAGAAGCTCTTGCCTGCCTCCTCTGACAGTGTGAGCACAGCTTTCCTTTTCCAACCAGCGTCCGCAGTGCCACATCCTCACCGTCCATTTCCAAGGCCCCGTGTTTTCCATCTGAGCACAGTGCTGTTCCCTTTCTGGCCCTTTCATTCCCACACAGGCCCCGGGAGCCGTGCCAGGCATGGCTCCTCACTCCAGCAGCACATGCAGGCTGTGGGCTGCCTTACGTGAATGTCTCGGTGGGTCCCCACTCTGGGTGGGCCCTTCCCTCAGGAACACTGGCTGCCGATGAGAGGAAATTGCTGTACATAATTCAGTTAGAATTGTCAGCTTGAGTAGCCTGGATTAAATCTGGCCTCCTACACGCAATCAATTTTCAATTTTATTACCTCATCCTAAGCAAAATGGGAGTTCAGTGAACTTGGACAGAGATGAAACAGGGTCCTTTTTAATAAACAGATACTTTTCAAACCTTCTTGTTATTCTAAATTGTGATTTTCGGAGTGTAGGCCACGGACAATTACAATTAGCATACGCCTCTTGAGAATTTCCCCATGGAATACAAACTGAGAGTAAGTTCATAAAAAAGGAACAGCAGAAATGAGGAAGAAACGAAATTCCTCATCCAGGCTGGCAGAACCTCTGGTGTTCCTCCTGCGTCGGCATCACTCATTCTCTGAGCCAGAGAAGGCCACCCATCCACCGACTGGCTTCAGCTTCACTGCTCCTGAGCACAGGCCATGGAATGAGTCAGCTGTGTGAGGTGCCCAGGTTTAAAATGAATGCCAGAACCAGGCCAGCGCCGCAAAGCTGATAACGGCAGCATTTTGCAGTAGGCTCAGCTTCCAGGAGGGGGGTTTTCTGCGTCTCATCTTGCTGGGTTCCCACACCCCTGTGACCTGGCATCTCAGGTCCTAAAGCTAGTCTTCCGCCCACCGGCAGGGCATGAAAGTGGGAACTGTTCATTTCTCAGCTTGGGTAATACTCTGGCAGGGACACCTCCTGTGGAGGAGAGGGTCCTGTGGTGGCTGCCCCCCTCCCAGATGTCCACCTCTCCTAGAACAGCCTTCACCTTCCCGGAGAGACTGAAGAAAAATTCTCCAGGCTGCAAATCTGTGAATTCTTCCCTTCCTCCCACTAATGGGAGAGTGTGAATAAACACTGAAGAGGAAATCAAATTTTATAAAAATGAAGAGGAGAACCATAACATTCTACCCCTAGGTGGGGCTACTGTCCACAAGAAGAGTCGTGTGTTTGTTCTTTAAAATTCAGTTCACTTAAACTGAGATTGAAATTAGGTATCAACAGAGAATTTACAATTTAAATCAAATTTTGACTCATGTAATTAAGCCTTTAGTCCTGGGAACCTCATTCACAGCCTTGGCGTTAGGTCGCTGTAGGATTCCAATTGATAAATTTCTTAATTCCCTGGGTGTCTGGTTTAAAAAAAAAATCAAATTCGAAATACTGAATAAACTGCAAGGGAGGAGCAGCAAGCAGTTAACGACTCTGTGGTCTGGAAGGGTTGATTACGGATGAGAAGAGGCTTCCCAGGATGTGTGGGGACCGAGAGAGAACCCCAACCTGTCCGCCTGCAAACAGGACCCAGGACGGAGGGCCGTGCTCCAGTTGGCACCTGTAATCTGCACTGCATAAAAGTACTAGAAAACAATAGTTCTGGGAGCTTTTAAAATGTTTCCTGAGCCAGGACTGCAGGTGATCTTAATGAGGAAGTGAGCAGAATGGGTCTTTTCATGTTATTTCTGAGACACCAGTCGTAACAGGGAAACTTTACCCCAAGTCATTAGAAGGAGAGGTTTGCATGGTCTTTTTCTTAGGCTTAACCGCCTTGCCCATGACAGAACGTAATGGAAGGAGCTGCCCTGCTGCATGTATTCCTCAAGCTTTCCTGTCAGGAGTGGTACTGTTATTGAGTGACCATAAAATTACAGTGTTTACTGAGTTTGTACTATGTGCCAGGCACTGTTTTAATTGCTTTATATACATGGACTCATTTAATCCTTAAAAACATGCTGTGATTTAAGTGTTATCACAATCCTTGCCAGGGAGTTAAGTAACTTGTCCAAAATCATGGCCCCCAAGTCTTAAACCTTTCTTTGGTTCTTCTCAAACCAGGACGATTCTGAAAACTCAGATTGATCTATGATGTAACAGAATGGCACCCAGTTAATTAGGAGGCAGTGTGTCTTAACAAACGAGGTTTGCAGTCAAGACAGAATTACATCCAACTTCCCCTCCATCACTCCAGGTAGTATGCCTGAGGCTGCCCTCTGACTTCAGAACACCACTTGAATACTTGAAACCCTTCTTGGGTTCAAGGGAGGCAGCCTGGATGCAAAGTGTAGCTAGAGAATGAGCACATTCAATTATCACTGGTCCCAACTCCCCAGGAACACAGACAAGAAAGTCCGATGAGTGAATCAGGAGGCATAGGCTAGTTTGCAAATACACAAAATGTATCTTCTTATAAAATTGTATTAGCATGACAGTTTTAATATTTCCAACTCTGGCATCAAATTCTGACAGATTCAATTTTGTGTTTATCAAGTTATCTAATGACATACCAAAGAAGCATTCAATAATCTTCAGGCCGGCCCTCCACATACAGGGCATGGCATGCCTACAACTGCTACCACCAACATCGAAAGTCTTTCTCTTTCTCTCTCTCTCCCATTTGCTGAGGGGAAAAGAAGGGCTCAGCGCCCCAATATGTAAACACCTTCACCTTGCTTGCCACCTCTTCCAAAGCAAGTTCATCTCAAAAGACACCCCCTGGCTAAGCAGGCAGGCAATCAAATGAGAAGTGCAGACCGTGTAATTATAGCAGGTACCAAGCTCTGCAGATGGCATTCAGGGCATCACAGGTCATAAGCAGGCTGTTTCAGGAGACTCACATGTTGGCACATTATTGCAACAACTGGAACCAGCAGCTAAAGCACATCTACCTGATTATCCTGGCAGCAACCTTCTCTAGACAGCCAAGAGCCAGGGAGAACTGTATCTGGACGATGACCAACATCACAGGTGTAAAGCCCCATTTTTCTTAATAAAACCGGTAGCAAAACGGCCTCATGAAGCGGGGTAAAAGGTAACTGCAATAGCACTCGGAGGGAAGAGGGAATGAGTGCATTCTAATCTCTCTTTAATAATTGAGTTTCTTTTTCTTATTTGTTACAGCAAGATGTGAACGACACAGCAAGCCCGGGCTTCTACTGCACGTACCAAATGGCTCTGTGAATTTATTGAAACACAAGTTCCCATTTTAAATATCAGAAAATAAAGCAAACAAGAGAAAAGTATCTCTTGTTTCAAATTAAAAATAGGAGCCAGGATCAAGAGAGAGGCTGCCTCGTCGGGTTCTCTGGGCCACCAGCTCCCGGCCCCCCGTGGACTCCTTCTCTTACTCCTCTTTCTTCTTCACAATGATGAACCTTCTCATTTGACAGCTTCAGCGGATGGAGGCTGAATGTTAAGTTTTCTGCCAAAATGGGTTCAGTGTCCTGTCAGCTATTTCCTTTAGTGAAATGCACTTTCATCTTTAATCTACTGAGGAGTGCTACTTATGACAGGAGATCCTGAGAAAAAAGAGGTCTGAGGGGCAGTCTGCTGCCATATTTAAATTGGCTTTGCCCAGATAAGTAAATACAGTGATGAGGTCAAAAAGGGTTAATAATTTGTACTTAGAAAAGCTTAAAAGGATTGCATAATTTAAGCCTCCCATGAAGGTCCGAAACCAAACTCAACATTACACCTCGACCCCGTAACTTTCCTTTGTTCAAACTAATGGCTCCATTATTCTCCCAGGTACCCAATCTCACAGTCAGGGAGGGAAGCACGAGAGAAAACTTCTGCCCCCACCATCTCATCAGGTAGCCAGTTAACCCGTTATGAATGGTTAGATTTTTAGGATCTAGCACTTAAGTTTTATTTTATTCTCACTTGGACAATTGAGAATAAAATTCTCCTTATTTCTCCTCGTTTGAATCCATCTTCCATCTGGGATATTTACATTATTCCAAAGGACAGTGAGAGCCTGTCCCTGCCAGGTCACATGCAGTCACACCTCAGGTCCTCCCGCAGGAGCCCTGATTAAGAGCTGTGGGGACTCCATTTGTCTGGAAGGCTCGAGGCGTGGCCCGCACCTGCACCCTCTAGGTGACTTCTGCCTCCAAGTCTGTGTGTGTAGGGGAGGATACAGAGGAAGAACCTAAGGCCTAATGAAGCAGGAAATTGCGAGTGGTTGGTAGCAGAGGTAATGAGGATGAGTTTGCAGCTATTTTTTGGCAATTTAAAAGGAGAATGCTGTCTGCAGTGTTTGCCCCATCACATCTGAAAAGGATGAGGTGAAATGAACAAAAATAAATATTGAAGTCCTAACAGGCAACAGGAATCTTTCAAAAATGTGTTCCTTGTTTACAATAGTGGCAAAAGCTCTTCCCTTTGCCACCTAGTTGAAAGAAATGATAAACTACCGGTAAAAGCAACAGTAAACATCTGCAGAATGGGAGCAGGTTATTTTGCCGCCAAGAAAAACATTTACCCTGCATGTTGGCTTACCTCGGCCCCCGAGGCTGAGGCACTGAGGCTGGCAGCCGTTGGCAGGGTCTCCTCATTGCGCTGGCTGCTGGGACTCTCTGCTGCGATGGCAATGATCCGGATCTGCTCTGGCCGGGCCAGTCCCTGGTGCGTGCCTACTGAGCGACTGGAAGGTGCCCAATGCACCTGTGGAACTTTTTGTATTACTGAATTTTAATGTATTTTAATATTAATTTAAATGGCCACATGCAGCTCACAGCTACCACACTGGATGGCACAGGCTAATAAGCTCAGGCCACTGAACTTTGTTCAGTCACAGGCTGAGGAAATGCAAATACCAGCCAGAAGGATGTGTCAGGCAACCGAAAGGATGGAGCTTCCCGGAGCAGAGCAACCAGGCCCAAAGCCCGCTTGCTTCCCAGTGCGGACCTTCCATCTCAGGCGTGAAATGGGCATACATTTTCTACAGAATATCTGAAAAGGGAATGACTCTGTAGTTATTATTGTGAATTCTGAATTATTACAATGACTAATAGCAGTGTTGTGAATAACAATAACGATAGTAAGAACCACCTTTTATGCAGAGCTTTCTACTTAACATAGTACAAACCTACAGAATGACTTTGAGTGAGGAAACTGAGGCCTAGAAAATTAAAATAACTCAGCCAAGATCACAAACTTAATAAATGGTAAGGTCAAGGCTTGAACCTGCTTCTCTCTGAGTCAAAATCATCAAGCTCTTCAGCACTAAGCATTTAAAATGGGGCTGTGGCTGAGTTGCCCAATTCCCTGGGACCTCAGGATTCCCGAGCGGGTCCAGCATGGCCAGAGCGCCCAGGCCAGGGAGGCTGCCCTAGTGAGGCCTGCAGATACCACTTTCCTCTGTGTGCTAGGAGGTGGACATGGAAGCGTTGAACAACGGGCTGAGAAACACCACCAGGGACCATTCTTGGTGAGCTAAATGTGCCAGCAAGCATTCCAGCACCCTTTGTCTCAGTCATGGGTGGTACTGAGGCAGGGAAATCTTCTCTTGTGCTGTGAGATTTTAAAATCTAGTTCACAGTAGGAAGCATCATAAATAGGAAAATGTCAGAAATCACCTTGGTATTTATAATACCAACGCACTATAAAAAGTCGTGAATGAGGATGGGAAAATGAAGAGCCCGGGAGTCACTGGGAACTTAACACCCATGATATTAAAGACATACACTTCTCAGTAAGTAAGCTTTGTATCATCCTCATTCTCAGACACATTGATCAAATCAGGTGTTTCCACTCAACTCCCCATATCTGAGTTCTTTCAGGCCAGTGGGAATATTTGTAAAACCAGCCCAAGAGGGGATGCCACCGATCACAGGTAAAGCCTCTTCCACTGAGCATGTTGTGTCATGACCCTGTCGAAGATCTTTGTCAGTCCTGATGCTAGGAGGTGTTTCCTGAGTGTGCTGTGTGCCTACCTCATCCTAGGTTAACAGTAACTGGGGAGAGGAGAGGAGGATGGGGCAGAGACAGCTCAAAAGTGGATTTCAAAGTCTTTGTTGCACCTTATGGAAGTTGGCCCCAACCTTCCATCCAAGAAGATATAAAAATAGGCTCCAAGATTCTTATTCCAGGGTTAAAATGGCAATGCTAGTGTCAGTGGGGGTCACCAATTTCTACTCAATTTTCAGGATCTTTTCTATGTGAACAAAACCTTAACAAGTGTGATGTATAGTACTGGGTTGCAATATAGAAACAAGTTTCCCCCAATTTCTTCCCCTTCCTATTATCAGAGCCACCAGGTCCTGCTCACATATCACTGTGTGAGAACTTTTCCTCATGGGTTATTAATATCAAGAATAATAACAAGTACATGCATTTACCATGTGCTAGGCACATGGTGTTTCATAGATTAGTCTATAATTTTCCCCAAGCCCTTGAAAGATAACTATTCTCTATTCAACAGACTCATTCATCCATTCATTCAACTAATATTTAGGGAACACCTGTTCAACAGCAGGAGGCACATTTTATCCATTGTTTTTGGAGCGTGGCTGTTAGGTGAAACTCAACACTATCGTTAGTGAAGCAAATATATGCAAAAGATAACATCATAGCTCTTACATAAAATTGTTCTGTTAATATATGCCCACATTATGCTAATGATTTTTAAATAGTGATACCTGAGTGAATAAAAAAAATTTTTTTTTGATTCAGGTCTTGTGTCTAACAGATTTTGGGACTCCTTTACATTCTACTCCATCATTTAAAAAGAGGAAATCCCTAAATGTGATTGTTCATGTGTTGATGATAATTGATATCCTTTCAGAGGACAAAAACCTTATTTGTATTAATTTTGGATTCTCCACCTTTTCACCCCCCCAGAGTACTTACCATAAGTAGGGATGATGCTTCCTTGAGGAGATTATGTCTAGGGTGCTAGGCTCTCTAAGTCTTTTGAATAGTAGCTAAGCTTGGTTCCATCATTAACCTCCTCAGAGAGACGCCCTGGAGTTATCTGAGCTGATTCTGGGCTGGGCAAATTCTCTTCTTCTCTTTTATCCCCATTAAAAAAAAAAGTTTTAGAATGTGTGTTTTTAGGGCAAAATTAGAATCCTGAAAACAGATCAAGGAGTGCATCACTTAGAGAAGTTAAAGTAGATTTTCTAAATTAATTGCTAATTTATTCAACAAATATTTGTTGAATAGCAATCATGCGCTAGGTTATGTCGTAAACCTTGGGGGATACAACTGGGAACAGTCCGTCCCTTCTTGGAGTTTGTAGTCTATTCCACAGTGGCCGGGAAGAAGGAAGGAATTCAGGATAGAAACTCTGCTGAGAACTTAACAATTGTGCTTTCTGCTGAGGATGCCCGGGTTCTGCACTGGGAGGACTAAGAGAGGCACACTGGGTCGAGGAGCTCATTGTGGCCTCCCTGGGAGAGATGTAGGGAAGATTTAAGTCTCTCACCAATTCTACAAGCAAGGGAACTAACACCAAAAGAGACTGAGTTTGTTATCTGGGTGGTCCAGGTTGGTGATGGTCCTGTCTTGTTGGGTCTCAGGTACTAACTGCCTCCTCAGACTGCTAACACTGGCATTTGTGAAGGTCAAGACATAAGAGCATAGATAGCCTTATTTTACTTTCTTGATCATTGCTTTGTATTAAATTCATGTTCTTGGGTATTTTTCTCTAATTATGTAGAACTGGTTCTTATTGAAAGATAAAATCCACATCTGCAATAATTCATATGATTTTATGTCACAAATACTTGGATAAATTGATATAGCATCAAAAAGGCTCTCTCTGCTTTCATATATTGTTATGTTATGCATTCTCTAACCATCATAGGGAAATCAAAATATGTCTCTCTACATCCTTTTTATTTCTCAAATTTCATGAGTTTAACATGGGTGATACATAAATCACAGTCAAACATTTTTCTTTTACCTCATCTGATTTAGCTTGATAAAATCAACTCCATCTATATGTATGTCTTAGAAATATGTCTCAGGTTTTCCCAAATGGATATGTCTTACATCTAATGCATAAGAAAAAATTCTAGTAGCTCCTCCCTGGGGAATCTGAACTAGCCCCTGATTATGCTAATAGAAGCCAAGAGGTTTTCAAAGCAAAAGAACTGTAATAAATTATTCATAAATTGGTCTCTCTTCTGATAGTTTTGGTGTTTCTGGATTTTCCAGACCATAGTGGATATGTGATATGATAGATGTAAGCTAAGCTGAAGATGTTACAGAGGGAAATGGGAATTGAAAATTAATTGGAATTTTAAAGCACTGCATTTTTGCATTTGGTATATTTATTGGCTGGTTGGACATAGGCAAGACCCTGGAATCTGCTCATCTGATTGTCCTCAGGGGCTCCAGGCATTCCTAAAGGGCAGGGAGTTGTTTCTAATGGAGCTGTGACCCGCATCTCAAGAGCAAATGACTTCCTGTAACTACTGCCCCAGAAAAAGTACTAGACTATATATTTGGGTGGCCAGCCCAGAGGCTGAAGATGTCATTTGGGAAACTGTTCTGTTTGCACTTGGTTTCTCATGTTCTCCACATCCTTTTCCTTTTTTCTCGATTTCATTGTTCACCTGTTCCTCAGGGTCTCCACACTGCCCAGACTCAAGGGTGCCCCCCTAGTGTTCACAAATGGCACTACCTTGGGGTTATCCAGTCCACGGCTGCCAGTTTTATTACATACACATGTTGTAACTATCAACCTTTCCACAGTTTTAGAATCTCTTTGTCATAATGGGTGTTGATGGGTTGAAATGTTTCCTGTTTGTTTCTACTTGGAATTTTCTGATCTCTCTGATTTAAACTAATTGCACCTACTTTGTCATTTATTGTATTTTTCATTTTTGTGCTCATTTAATGTAAGAGGAATCAGTTTTTCTTCAAGTCTTTTGTGCTCCTTGACACCATGCCCTCACGAATTTAGATAAGACCCAACTTCACCCTTCCTCTAATTCCCACGAGGGCCATGGATGACCCTACCTGCCTGCCTCTATAAAAACCCAGGTCTCATTCAGCAACACTCTCTCCATTGTAATAACCTCAATAAAATGATTTCTATAGTTGTCGGGTATCTTTTGTCTTCGACACTGACAGAATCCGGACCTGAGTACTGCCTTTTGAATAAGCCCACCTGCCCCACCTGCCATCTCAGAGAGACCTCGGTGTCATCTTACCTAGGCTACACGCATTCTCCAGAGGACACGTCAGCAGGCCACAAGCCCAGCTTCTCCCTGACCCCTCCCTCAAAGAGCCCACCAAAAACCCTGGCCATAAAAAGACTCTTGGCCTGTTAGAGGCCCCTTTTTCTTTCCATCTGCTGGCCAGAACTGAGGGGTCCCTCTCAGGTTAAGCAATAAACCTGCTTGGACTGTTGAGTTCACATCCCCTCTTTTTTCTTTCATCCATCCCCTCTTTTCCTTTCATCACATCCCCTTTTTTCTTTCAGACACTCTGTAGACTTTACTTAGTACTGTATTCACATTTACCTTGTAATTTAAGAAAGACTATAAAGAAATTGATTTGAAAAAGATAAGTCTGAGTTGGGTTAGAAACTCTAAAAATCCCAATGTGCCTGGAACAGTCCAGATTTATGTCAGTTGTCTCAGTATAATTGTTAATAGCACCTCCTATTACTTTCAAAGGTATCCTGGTCTAGAGGAAGAATTCTGTGGTGATCAACTATTGGTACTATGATAAATGCCACACCCAAGCACAGTCCTAAGCGCACAGCAGAGAGTCAAAACCCATTTACTGAAATGCAAACAAGATGGCAAGGACCATCCACCCTCATCTGTGAGGGGGGTTAAAGGAAGGCAACTCTTCTTGGCAGTTAAGGCATCACAGACAGTGAACACTGGAAAGAGGTAAAATCTCTGTGGCTAGTATTTTTTTTGTTTTATTTAGAATTCTTGATTAAATAGTTCTAGTTTGACATAGATCTTAGACTTGATGATGACTTCCAGGAACTTCCTTCGAGATAGAAGCTGTTTCAGTCTTTTCTCCAGGTAGGTGAATACATATGTCAAGGACTAGTATCGGTAGTGAGCCATGAGTGGATATTTATTATCTATATTTTCTCTAACATTTGCTAAGGAAAAATCAATTTTGAGATCAGTCTTGTGGCATGAGTCCTCAATATTTATTCAATTAGTGGAAAATAAGAGACAGGTTAAATAACTTTCAACAGAATAGAAGGACCCCAAATTTTTCTCATTTGACTTCATAAGCAGTTGCTTTCCACCAAATAATTTCCCTTCCAACAGAACAAAGCTTGAGACAGGAATGCCGGGAATGTTTTGAAAGCCTATGGAAAATCTAGGCTAATTTCTTCATTCTGAATTTTCAACATGTTACCCCATCTTTATTCAACCTCTTGTTAGCACTAATGACCCATTTTTGTGACAGTTATACTAGTTTGTGGTTGAGTGAGTTCTAGAATGATAAACTACTGATACTTCAATATGACAGCCACTCTTCTTATTATCTCCTCTCCTGTCTCCCTTCCCCATCTCTTTCAAATATGTGTGATTATAAAGATAACTTAAGTTTTTGTCATGGATTTTCCATGAAATCGTAGGAAATTACATTTGAACTTTCACTGCCCTAACACCTACAAATAATGATGTTACCAAGTTATGTTTCAGAAGCTTTACAAGAATTGTACCTGTATTACGTTCTGCACAAATCATGTGTTTTTAATCCTTACTGTGATAGAGATGATAACCATTAAAAGGAGGCGATTGTAATCAGAACAGGACCACAGAGGAAAACGCAGTCACAAAGTACCAATCAAGAAAGCCAGAGAAAAGCAGAAAGCAGGATGCTGGGATTTCAGGGCACATGACCAACACTCAGTTCAAGGTACATTCGATAAGAATTTACAACAGAACTAACAATCTAGTAGGTCTTACAGTGAATATAAAAGTAACATGAGTCTCTTGCCCTGAAACTATTTAGATTTTCTGGAGTAATAGTAAACACATACACAAAGCCTTTGAATGCGTCAGCAGACGACACCATGTCTCCTCAAATGATAGGGAATAAAAAGGAAGAAAACAAAAACAGAGGTAGTCCTGATGTAATTAGAAACAGTTAATCGAAAAGCTTTAGAAAGAAGAGCTTTGGTTGTTAAATGCAGTTAACAGGATTGAGTCAGTGCTGAGTGGGCATCAGAGGTCAGAAAACAAGAAGGGCAGAGCAATGAGATGAGGAATAAAGGGCAGGGTGAAGAGATGCCAGGATAAGAGGAGACACATGTCATGCCCTATTTTTATGTTTTACGCCAGTTTTAAGGGAAACTGGTATTTTCCTAAAACAATATGTATTTGATGGAGAAGTGCTGCCCACTTGAGTAGCAGAATAGCTTTATCATATTGCTGGGAGAATTTAAGAATTAAAAATTGGAAGATAGCAGGCATACGTTATAAATTTTGTATTAATATAGCAATCTGGAGTGAGATTTATGAACACTGATACAATGCAATCTTTTACTGAAAATAATTTTACTTTCTCTAATTTGACCCTAGTTTCATATTAATATCTTTTTAAGGAATACATTTTTCTGAATATGGTTGTTTTTCCCCCAGTGATTTGCTCAGAGATAAGCATTCAAGGACTACTGGGTCTATAGATGCAATAGTCTTATAATATTGCTAAGTTTTGAGAGTTTATAAGAAAATTTTGTTCAAGTAAGTTTGGACAATGACATATTTGAACATTTTTTAAAGTCAATATTCATTTTTAAACTATATAGGATGCAAGGTTTTTGCTTTTATCTCAAGTGTATTTCAGTGACTTAGGTCAAGCACTGAATTGAAATTGTAGTATGTAACAAGGCTCTATTTCACAAAGCTAGGAATACTGCCAATTTGCAAAGGCTGAGTTACTTAGTTTTTTTCCCCAAAACCTAAAATGACATCCTTCAGAACTTATGGTCCTCATAGCTTTCCAAATGGCATTTCATTATGTGGGACATCCTTTACTCAAAAACATTCCTATCACACATTTTCACAAAAAAGGCAAAGAGCTAAGGCATTGAGTTGTTAGTCAAGCCACAAAAATAGCAGGTTTTTCTCCTCAGCCTTAAGAATTTTACACAAACATTATTAATCCCATCCCAATCCCATTAATCAGTGCAAAAGCAGTGACTATTTCAAGTGTTAATGCAATGAGATAGCCTTAGGACAATGAAAACAAAGCCCATAAAATTTCTAAACATTGAACATTAAAAATTTACTGAAAATGAGAAATGCTGCTGATGCACAGGTAATGAAATGTCAAAGGAATGAGCATGAGGAACAAAAACCAAAAATGAAGACTGTGAAAAGTGGAATTTTTGGTATTTATGCAACCCACGTTGATCAGATGGCTATATTTGAAAAAACAGGTAGGCAAACTTACCTACTTAATTATAAACTTAGGGAAAGGTTTTTTTCAGAACACTAAGGAGTAAAATGGACAGTCCTAGAAGGCAGTCACAATATTAGGACTAATTCATTCCTTGGGCTTCTTCTTTGTCCTCATACCCATTATTCTTAAAATTAATAAAATATCTTTAATCTAGAAAAGTGGTTCTCAGCCCTCGTCATGCAGCAGGACCATCTTGGAAGCTTATTCAAAATACTGATGCTCGTCTATCCCCAGAAACTTTTTCTGTAGTTGTCTGGGCTGGGGTCTCAGCATTATTACTTGTAAGACCTCCTCAAGTCATTCTAATATGTCACCAGAGTTAAGAAACACTGATATATAAGGGGTAAATCTGAAACATTTTGTATCAGACATCTAATCCATCCTTATGTCACTCACTCTCAAATTTCCATTCTTCCAACTTGTTCCTTTAGAATTTGGATAGGAATCCCAACAATATTAAAATTGATTTAATATGCCTAAAACCATTCATTCATTCAGTGGACACACACTTACATCTCATATGCCAGAACTTAGAAAAGTACTCCAGACACAGACTGCTAAATCCCTATCTGTGAATTTAGTCCCATTTAAAAAAACAACTGTTCACATTCATAGTGACAATAACTCTGTGCTTCAGGGTAAGCTCAAATATGATTTTCTTTTTCTTATACTGTTCTTTATCAAAGTCTTTCCATTATAATAATATTTAACAGATAATGCTTATTTTATAAAACTTGTTTCAAATAATGAAAATTTTTTTATGAGACTAATATAACCTCGATACTGATATAACTGGATAAGAATAATATGAGAAAATCACAGAACAATTCCACATAAAAATGTAGAATGAAAATCCTTAAAAAATATTACCTAACTGAATAAAGTGTATGTTAAAAACCAAAATAGAATCAAGAAGAGTTTATTCCAAAAATGCAATAATAGTTTAATATCAGAAACTTACAATAGCTTGCCAAATTAATTGACTGGAGGAGAAAATTGTCATGCTGCTTCTAAAGATGCTGAGGAAGCATTATTAGTAAGAGTTCAATGCACATATGTGTGTGTGTATATATAATTGTGTACATATATTTGTGTGTGTGTGTGTGTGTGTGTGTAGATTGACAGACATACATATAGATATATGAAGCTCACACAAAGTAGGAAGAAACAAAACTTCCTTAAGATGCTAAAGCATATCCACCAAAACAAATTCTTTTTGGAAGGAGACTTCACGTTTAATGAAGAAACTTTAGCCCCATTTCCTTTAATGCCAGGAACAAAACAAGAATGTTTCCTGTCACCCCTACTGTTTAACATGTTTTGCCAAAAGTCCTGGACAATGCAAGAAGAAAAGAATCAGAGATAAAAGATATAAGGATTATCATGGAATGGAAACAAAAAAAATTGTTACTTGAAGATGACAAATTCATCTACACACATCCAAGAAAATCAAAGAGAACTCATCAAAAAATTGTAAAAATTCCACTAAAGAACCTTGGAGCAGATTTGATTATATGAAGAGATAGGCTCCATTCAATAAGGGGAACCCTTAATGCTGTATGGGTATCACTGCCTCCCAAAACAATCTATAAACTGTGATTTTTTTCGCAGGGGTGTGCAATGCAATATATACTATAATTTTCTCAATGTTCTCACACATTAAGTATAAATTACATAATATCTGACAATACTTCCTGCTCTATGAACTGTCATGAAATAGCAGAATCAAAGATGCAGTGGGTTTGGGACCCGGCGGTCAGGGCTGCATCCGTTCTCCCCCTGCTCTCCCCAAGGCCCACACACCAACTTTCTGACCCAGTTCTTTCAAAGCAATATTCTCCATATTTAAGGTAGAAGATGGACTATATCCCCTACAGAACTTTATCAGGATGAAGAAAAGGTGCTGCGATATGCTTTCTGTAATTTGACTCAATGGGTTTTTTAAATCTTCCATGTAAATTTACCAAATATACCAGATTTCAGCTGTTAAAAAGTCACATTTGAAGGGCTTCTTTTTTCTTTATTATTATACTCCTTATAATAAATAGTGACTAGGACTGATAAAATAGGATATTCAATGTATTTTTACAAATAAACTTACCCCTATCCCAAGAGTGTAATCACAGTATACTGCGATCTCTGGGTTTCTTCTGATTCTATGATTCAAGAACTAGTCCTGCTGTAAGACTGACTAGTTCGTTTCTTTTGAGGCCCTTTGAAACCCTAACCCCCCTCACCTGTTCCTCCTTCCTTCTTTCTCCCCTTCCCAAGAACCTACCATAAAGGATCCCAAACACTAAGATACCAAGTTTCTATGCAGTTGGAAACAATGTCTTCCTGAAGGTCGGACTGCCTTCAGGGTCCCTGCTAATGCTAATGTGCATTTGCTTAGATCACGGGGTCACCCATTTCTCTGTAATGGATTGAGAGTAGGTCCTTTGACTTTCTGCACCATATGCTATCTAACAGAATGACTTAATTTTTCACTGGCACATAAAAAAAGCCATAAATAATCTAGAGACGAATGAATAGGGTTGTCCTACAATAAAACTTGATTTACAAAAACAAGTAATGGGCTCATTTGGCACATGGATCCTCACTTGCCGCCCTGGCGCAGATGCAGTCCAACCACTGATGAACAGGCTGTGTCCTGTTCTGAAAGGAGGGCTCACGGGAGCAAGAACAAGTCTCCCTCTACTTATTTCAAATGAATAAGACACTTTTTCAAATGGCGCACCTTTTCAGTTTTACTAGGGGGGTGTGTGTGTATATGTGTGAACATGTGTCCATATCAAATCAACCTATCAATTTGATTTTGCCATTTTTAGACATGGCTCACTAAGCAGAATATCAGTTCAAAGCAGTTCTAGCTAAAACAGTTTGAAAAATAACAGCACTGGTGTGGTACCAACACTGCCATTTCTACAGCTAGCATGGTCTTTGTCAGGTTCATCAGCAGTAATCCAAGTGTGAATTCAGGTAACGATCACTTCAAGGGAACTCAAGTCTGTTGCCGAGCGGGTATGCAGTTTTGAAGGCGAAGATACAACTTTCATGGACAAGCCAATCATTTGTGACCTTACCATCAAATAAGTGTTAAATAGCTGCCAGGTGTTAGGCAAGTTTTTATGGCAAAATCCAGTTACGAAGTTGGTAAAAAGACACTCAGTAGGCAAATGGCCAAGTATCTGAAACTCAGGAGTTAAGTGTTAAAAACGTATTTGGCATCATCCCTTGTCATGGCTGAAGTTTCTCTACAGGGAAAAATAAAGCAGGTACTAATAATGGCATAAAATAGCAAAGGGGCTATGATTATCAAAGGTATTCAACGAAGTATTTGAGTCCTACTGAAAATCTTCTATCATTAAGAAGATATTAACTGCAAATAATTTCTGTCCATACACTGGCTCTTAGGGTGTTGAATAGGAACATGATTCCTATTCATATATAACATTGGCTTCATATTTATAGGCAGAAAATGATCAGATAGTGCTCATTTTGGAATATTTGTTAAGAACTCTATAGACATTACCTGTACACCATCACGTTGTGTGAAAACTAGATATACCAAATGGCTTGGAGAGACTTGATAGGCTCAAAACAGTGCTAGCTGTCAGGATAATAAAGGCCAGAGTGGCCTAGAGACACCTGCTAGCTGAATATCCCCTTTGACTATTCCCTTTATAATGCTAATGGAGCCCACGAACTTTCTGTTTCAGAATGAGGCTGAAACGCACTCTCTTGGGTGGAATGTTCTGTGTTGGCGGGGAGAACCCTTCCTCCTTATTCTTATTCCTGCTTCCTACTGAGGAGGAACACAGTCCTCGTTTTAGAGACCACACCTAACAAGAGGGCTGGTGGCATGGAGGCAGCTCCATATGGAATGGGAAATTGCTTAGTCATGCGTTTCAACAACTGTCACAGCTGCACTTTTTGATTAGTCAGACTAAGGAAGGCTTCTGTTGGCAGTCAGCTATGTGAACCTTTATGGTGTGTTCACACACATGCCAAACAGCCTGGATTGGAGTGGGGAGCACAATTAAATGGGGCATACGAGCTCACTGCATCTCTCTTTTCATATTCCAGTTTATTAAAAATGAGAAACTACATTTCTTACGTTTCTAAGAGTTAACAAACCACTCCAACTTACCTGCTGGTGATTATCTAACTTACGTGGCTGTGCTTACACAGTTGGTGTCAGTGTTCTAGTATGTCTAATGATGGCCTAGTATGTCTAAAATCTCTAGCAGAGAAAAGAATGCACAGCGTATCAAGAAAAATGTTGCTGATACTTGTATGTAAAGCAATGATTATGGCAATAACAATTCTAAGGCATAACTCCCCTGAAAAAAAATAAGATGAACTTGGTTAATCTTGAAAGAGTCTATAGTAGAGCTGAGAACTTAGTATTAATTCCTTGCTATTTTTTTTTTTTGGTTAACTGGAGAACCTGCTTTCATGGGTTATTTTCAGATACTTTGAAATTACCATCTTCAACTTCATAAGTTAAAATCTTGTCTATGAGTGTATAATGGCAAGTTTAGTTTTAAAATCTTCTGTCATTAAGAAAATTTTAATTACAAATAAAAATGTACTAAATAGAGGGGAAAAGATAAATGCTGTGATAGAGTAGGACTTTTTTTCACTGTAACTGTTTTTTTTTTTCATTCAACTAACATTTGTTCAGTGTTTACCTCTGACAGACCATTGGTGAAGTATTTCCGTTCAGCAGACTGTTCCTTCAGGTGTGTGTGTGTAATGTTTAGCAAAAGAACCCAATATGTACATGAAGTGGGAAGTCTATGACCCACGTGTGGGCATGAAGGGCTTAAAAGGAAACTGACACCCACTTTCACAGGATCATCTTTGCCACCCCAAATTTACCTTTTCTAAAACAACTCACTGGCTACCTTTGCCTTCTTACACCCCAACACAGAACTAATTCCCTGTTTGTGGTTCTACTGCCATCATCAGCTAGTCTTAAAACCTTGAAGTTAATCTGCACCCTGAGAACTGCAGAATTCTGGGCACATAATGACTCAGCCCAGGCACTGCACTAGGAGAGAGATCAGACTCTAGTGCAGCTCCCAGCAGTGTTCCTAGAAGGCCCCAGCCCCCAATTAAATGGCTGCCAGAGAAAGCTCAAAGCCGCCTGGAGAATTTACTGTTGGGCAACATGTGATGATAGGCCCCAGACTTTTTCTTAGAGCATTTATTTCAAAGGAGTTATGACTGTGAAGATGTGCGTCTAGGAGGCAGAGTATAGAAATGAATAAATGCCAAAGCTCAAGAATGAATGAGCTATTAATCAATTATAGACCAAGGGGACCTCAGGAGTGTAAATTCCTATGAACTCCTCTACTGACACCCTCGCCTGGGGAAATGGGGAAAAAATAGATTCTGTTGAGCTCCATCCCACAAACACTGGCCACTTTGATTTGGAAGAGAGGGGAGTAAAGAGTTGGCTATGAGTTCAACCTGCCAATGGTGGGCTTGTCACTCAGAACGCAAGCAGGACAGTGGCTCTGTTACATTCACAGGTGAGAAGTTGGGTAACTTTGAGAGCCAAGTGACAGAAATGCAACCAAGAGTGATAGACCTCTGAAATGTTCAGACATAAGAGCTGTTTCCTCATTTTCGTTTTCTTTAGAAAAAGAGTATGCTAGGCAGGGACACAAGAGCACCTGATTGTAAAGCAATAATCCTGTACAGGTACGCATAAATCAGTAATGCCCAAGGTAATTGAAGAACCTTTTCAAACTGTTAAAATCATTACAAACGATGCACTGATTTTGACCTAAATGTAAAGGTCCAAAATAATCAAGTGGCTTTTGTACTAACATTGTCAGCAAGTGTCTCAAAATAAGCCAAACATCAATCAAAATAGAGACTTGAGAATGTAAGTTGAAAGTTGCTTGCTTGCAATTATTCCTTCTTTCTGTGATGCTCTTTCCTATCATGCATCTGTCCTAAAAGGACATTCAATTTTTAAGACAGAAAAGTATAAAAGATTGTTCCATGAGATAAAAAGATTGTTTGATACAGACTTCTCCTACTTTCCTGTTTATCCTTACTGTGCATTGATTTTTTAAAATAGGAAAAAGTTCTGTGTTGCTGTCTACAAGTTTTTACATTAATAATCCGCTCAGAACTCACAAACATGAATTAATTTTGTGCAAAAAAATATGGAGAATGATTTATGTTCCACATGTGTGCATTCCTCTCCTGTGGAAGTATCATGTAATAGTGTCCTACTCTTTAGTAAAAATGAGTTCAGAAAGACATTTACCTATGTGGGTTCTCACAGTTGAGCATATTCTGGGCATCGATAGTGAAGGCAATCTGTACATGAGTGACCCAGTCATCAGCACCACTTCTGCAGGGCAAAAGTGGAAATCCTTGCCATCCTCACCTCTGCCCACAAGCTGGAATGTCTCAGCACAGAGGAGGGGGCTGGAGCTCATGAGAACAGGTGTAACGCCTTAAGTTACACGGTTTCTATGACCGCCATGATGGGGCCCAGGAGGGTGTCGGGTAAGGGCAAGGGCAGCTATTAGACCTGAACCTTTTGAAATAACTCAGCCTCTGGGAAAGGCCTCCAGGTTTGGCCTGCAGAGTTCGCTCTGGCTTGAAGGAAGAGGAAGATGGGGGGGGAAGGGCTGAGAATGGATTCGAGGTGGGCTGGAATCATGGCGACTGGAGCGCCCTTCCTGGTGTTGACTGCCTCCCTGTCAGTGTTGCAGTCTGCATAGTGGGTCTTGAGTTTGATATGGGCTCTGAACCATGTGTTAATTCAGTATCTGGACAAGGCATATATGTGTCTATTCAGCAGTCTTTATGTTTTAAATATATCTGTTGTACATTGGGAGATGATTCTTAACTTTTACACTGAGATTGTAAACTCTTGAAAACATCTGTTTTTCATTGTGATATAGTATTCTCATTCCTTCCTGTAAAGTGCCTCAAAAGAACCAGATAGTGAATGTCTTCCAGTTTGAGGGCCAATAGAGTCTTGGTTGCAACTACTCAATTCTATTGCTGTAGCTCAAAAGTAAATGATATTAAAAGGTGATGATATAAATGGAGACCTTATCTTTTATACATACATATGTTTTAAATGGATAAAATAATCTGTTCTTTGCTTTGAAACAATGGAGGTGGGCTAGGGTGCCTGGGGAGGGGTTCAGACCAGCTTTAGGGTGGGAACGGTTGAAGCTCGGTGACGGATGCACTGGAGTTCACTGATCCATGATCTCTACTTTCATATACTTGAAATTTTTGACAATAAAAGGTGAACAAATGAGTAGATTTAAAAAAGCAGCTATCTACAATCCATAAGTAAATGGGTATAGCTATGTTCTGTCAAAATTTTATTTATAGGCACCAAAATTGAATTTTATATAGTTGTCAGGTATTTGCAATACTATTCTTTAAAATTTTTTACACCCTTTTAAATATGTTAAATCTATTCTTAGCTCATGGGCTGCACAAAAACAGGCAGCTGGCCACATTGGTCTGTGGGTCACAGTTTGCCAATCTCTGGACCACAACATAGGCATGGAAAATTAGGTTTTCAAACACATGAAATGGTGATGAAGGGAATAAGATGAAAAGGTGGGGATAGTGACATCTACTCAGATTAACTACATAAGCAGATAAATGCTTTTTCATTGTAAGAAATTATCTGGAATTGTAATGAGAGGCACAAGTTAGAGCCAGAAGAACTAGGTTCCAGTCTTGGTTTATCTGTAACCTGTTAGTAGTCTTGGGAAAAATCTTAAAATTTCTTTAATCCTACTTTTTTCTCTTATAAAATAATGAAAATGAATTATAAAATTTCATTTTTGCCACTAAGACTATTCTTTCCCTTATGTTTATGGCTTCTCTCTTTTACCTTGTATAACCAGCTACCTGTTCATCATTTCACTTCTATCCTATACAGTTATAAGAGGTAAGACCTTAAAATAGGTGATTGCTGCAATTGGGAATGAATGCTTTCCTCCAATTTGTGTTTAAAGCACAAGGTGTTTGTAGAAAAGCACAATCTTGAAGCCTGCCCATGATTTATAGCATATCAACAAGCATACATTTTGAAAAAACTATGAAATATAAAATCAAAGTAAGAATATAAATTATGCAGCAGAGAGGTCCAGTTACAAGGAGGAAAAAAACACCTGGATGCACAGAGCCTGCCTCTTACGTCACAAAAGCATTTGGCAGCTTAGGCCTTTGCAGCAAGTACTAGATCCTACTGATGCAGACTTAAATGGCTGATATGCTGCATTTTATAGTGCAATATAATTACGATTACCTTTCTTTTTAAGTTTTACTGCCCAGCACTTACATATCCTATAAATAGCTTAATAAAAGATCTATAAATAATAATGCGGAATTCACTGGGACTGCACCACCTTTTTACATGTTTCAAAAGAAGAACATGAAACACAAAATATTTTAAGAGAAAAATAAAGGGAGGGGTTTCTGGTCAACCTATACACACTTTTCTAAGAGTACTTGCCCTGTATCTATTGATGATAAAACCCAGGGATTAATGATCCCCATGACAACTACATTCTGTCATGGAACTGATTCTGCTGTAACCTGAGCACACCCAGAACTAGAAGCAACGTGTAGGCTCTGTCTTAACTCTGCTTTAACCCGATTTTGCAATTTCTGTCAGTAGAACAGGGCTTCTTCCACCCACCTGAGACCATCTTCACCTGCTCCTTCCTCATTTCTTTACTTTCTCAGTCCTCCAGCCCTGTGGATCCCTACTTTGAAAGAGTTCTTCAGCCATCCACTCCCTTCCATTTTCCTGCCTACTTACTGACTTGTTCCAGGGCAGACCACACTTCGGGCGCACCAGGAAATCATAGGAGGTTTCTGCCTGTGGGAGAACTGAAGGCGGTCCGCAGAGAGGCTGTGGGCCAGGATAGCCTAGCTGCATGGACTCAGATTATCTGCAAAGGTTTGGCTCAGCTTATGAATTGATTTCAGAAGATTTCAGTCCCATTTCGTTATCTTTTTCCTTCCCTTTTTACTCAACCAATAACCAAAGCCATATGGAGCCTTCATCGTATACAAACAAAATGAAACAAAGTATCGACATGCTATGTAATGGGAATGAGAAGAAAAAAATGCATTTTAATGTTCATACACCAGCCTGTCCTCAGGGTTGCTATCATCCCTTCAGGAAGACAAGTGGTGCAAAGAAAATGGGAATGTAAGAAGCCCGTGGCAGCGGCGCCTGGTTCAGCCACATTAATGGCACAGATTCCAAGTGCTGTGTGTTACACAGAAAGGGCGACTGTGTCTAATGTCCTTTACTTTATATGCAATGAGACATGTGAACTATTAGACCACACCAAACACAGCTAGATGAACCTTGCCATAGTATCACCTTGTACACTCCCAAATCAAACACACCTAGTGTAATTATCTCATGTTCTTTTTAGAATTATTTATTCCTGTTTCCTCTGTTGGCATGAGCCAGAACGGCCAGTGTAAGGGTTGCACAGTTTATTTACCCCTCTACCAAAATAAGAATGTTTTTTTTTAAATGTTTCATGACCAGAGGGCTATCAATATTTTATATTAATTGCAGAGGAAAGATAACAGTAGGGTTATTTAAAAATCCTTCTGACCTATGAAGGAAAGGCAACAAAAAAGCAGTGATTAATTATTAATTAACCAGCATTAATTATTGATAGTACACTATGTGCCAGGGATAGTGGCTCTCACTTTCTTGTGGCCTCTCCTTACTCTCATGACCCCTTCTCACTTCCTCAAAGCCAACTGCTATGCTGATTTCCACCACTACAGAGTCAGTTTCCCCTCTTTTTGAAATCTTAGAATATGTATTATTTTTCATTTGACTTTTCTCATGAAACCCTGAGTGACTCTTACTCTAGAGCAGGATCAAATACAAATCTGCAGAGTCCCATACAAAAGAAAATGCTGTTCCCTTTTCTCAAAAATGAGAGGGTGGTGACAGCAGAGCATGAAGCCAGCATAGAGTCCTTTTAGATCAGGGCCCTGCACAACAAACAGACAGCGCAGCCGTGAAGCCAGCTTTGCTGTACAGGCTCCTGTAGGATGAATACACTGTATTTTATATCTCCATCTTATTATCGATGAACATATTTGAGTAGTCTCTATTTTTGACCATTTTGAATGGCTACGAATATTCTTGTACATCTTTTCAGTGAAGATTAAGATGCATTTCTTTCAGGCACGGGCTATGAATAGAACTGCAGTCACAGGTAGGCCTACATTCAGCTTTGGTAGAATCCGATGCTGATCTTTTGTACCAACTTTCACTTCCAGCCACAGAGTTCCAAACTTAACAGAGTTCCAGTGGCTCCACATCCCCATCAACACTTTACATTTTCTCTGTTCCAACCCCAGGATATGTTTAAAGTACAGGTTCCTAACTCCACTCCAGACCTAACTAAAGCCACACCACTGGAGTTTCTCTCCAGATTCCCTATTCTTCAAAGCCCCCAATGCTTGGCTAAGCGAAGCTAGGAACCACTGCTGATCAACTGGGCACAGCAGAGCAAGCACCTGCTTTCATTCTGTGGGAGTCTATTGTGAATTGAATGACTAAGGATATTGACGCCAGATCATTACCTCGTCAATAAGAGAAACAAGTCACAACAAAAGGTGGCTGGAAGGGGCCAGGCGAGGAGGATGTCTCATGGCTGTTCCGTGGTTGTCTCCCACAAAGCTGAAGGGCAGTGTTTTCTGCACTGGTTTATGAGAGGGTAATGTGGCTACTCTTTAAAGTCACGAACTTGATATTCTGAAAATATACTTTGAAAATCAGCATTATGGAGTCTTTTTCACTTCCAACCTAATTTTTATTTTAGATAATCAAAGTAAGATCACATCATTTTATATAATTACAGTGTATTGTAAAGCTTTTCTTTTTTGTTTCAACTCTGTAGGATATTCACTTAGCACCAGCATGCCATTTTCTTC
Organism: Manis javanica; assembly: GCF_040802235.1. NCBI lineage: Eukaryota > Metazoa > Chordata > Mammalia > Pholidota > Manidae > Manis > Manis javanica. Next base: position 75,016,910 of record NC_133168.1, read on the forward strand.
TATTTTCTGTTTTAGGCATATGTACATTAGAAGTGGATTAAAATGCACAGAATAAAGGGAATTCTGTCAAAATATATTGTACTTTAGGAGAGAAGCTTGGAGTCTGACACTATGTGCAATATAAACAGTAGCTTGGGATTCAAATATATATTTGTGCTCTTTTCATGTTTAATTTTAGAAGAACACATTAATGGGGATGTTATATGTAGACACAGCTATCTTGAAAATATCCTATTAAAAATGTTAATAGACAATGCATTTCAATATTTTATATTTTCAAAGCAAAAATCATTCATGAACTAAAAAATCTTTCTGCCACATAGCATATGTACACGGTGCATGCATTTTTCTGTTAGATAACATGTGCTAAGATACATTATAAAAATTAACATTTCTAGCCAATCTTTCCAAAAGTAAACTTAAAGACGCATGTTTATAGCATAAATTTAAAGCTCTGTAACACTGAGAGATGTGACCATATTCTATGTAAGTTCCCATCCTGTTATTCACACATGCTTGTCTTCATTTTAGAAATGTGACTACATGGAGTAATTTATGTTCGCAGAAGCATGCCCTCCTCAGAATCTCTGCTTTATTTTCTCACGTGCTATACTAAGGTATTGCTCTCGGCAAGGGGGATGCCAGAGGATTAGCTCAGTAATAAAATAATGCAGCCACTGCCACGCTGCTTGGGTCAGAACCACAGGGAAGTAAAGTTCCTGCTGTACTAGGTCCCCAGAGGCCGGACAGTTTCTGCCTGCAAGGGAGCCCATTTATATTCCCAGAGTCTGAGGAGCGCAGTGTACTTCCTACCTTGCCCTTCTGCCTGTTCCCTTTGCTTCCACTGAAGAGCTCTTGGCAATCGCGGAGGAACAGAAACGGAGCCTCACCTGGGCTTGCAACAAACCACGAGACCGGGTAGCTCATAAACAGAAACAGACTTTCCCACTCCTGAAGGCTGGAGGTCCAAGATCAAGGCACCAGCAGATTCAGCATCTTCCGGGGTCTTGGCCAGCCCTGCCAGCCTCACTGAGCCCCTGCATGGTGGAAGTGGGGAGGGAGCTCCCCGGGGTCTCTTACGAGGGCACAAATACCCGTCATGAGGGCTCTGCTCTCCTGACCTGCTCACCTCCCAGAAGCCCCAACTCCTAGTGCCATCCGCTGGGGGGCAGGGGCAGCATACAAATTTGGGTGGTGGGGGACACACACATTCCGTCTATGGCACATGGCAGACAGAAAGGGTAGGGTCGCTTGTTCTGAAAAAGCACCAGAAACCCCCCGTTAGACTGAGCCGTGATGCTCCAGATTGTAGGAGCATCTGCTGCTGTTCCCCTACTTAACACTTGATCCATTACTTCCAATAGCAGTTCGAGAAGAGAAAATCCGTTACTGATTTATTTTTTCTAAGCTTTCACATTTAAAGAAAAGTTTTCATGTAAAAATAAAAACCTTTAAACCGCTCCATTTGGACACACAGAGTAGAACGAAGGGTCTCTGGGTTCCTGCTTGTCTTCTGCCCTCTTACTCTATAGTCCCATGAACTTTCATTAAGAACTTAAAACAAGTTCCTCTGGCGAACAGATGTGAGTGAGTGAACCTGGTGTCCTGAATGATCCCTGTTTGGGACACCCTGGCAGTCCGGCAGTTGGTGAAGACAGACAAGGTGTTAGCATCCAAAGCAGTAATGATTATACTGTGTTTAGAAGAGCAGGGAGTTTTTTGTTTTGTTTTTGTGGAAGAGGTATTACATAAAGGGGGAAATATGTATAAACTGCATGTGTCAGAAAAATGAGATTTTAATGCAGGTGAAGAGAGCTGTCCGATCAGGCCTGCGTTCCACTCCAGAGAGGGCCTGGGGTGGGTTAGAGCAGCAGCCACCTCGCAAACGACCAGATTCCATGAATCCAACTGCAAATAGGGGCTCCTCCCCCACTGCACCAAAGGCGAGGACAAAAGGGAACCGCTCTGCCCAACTGGGCTAGAATTCATGAGGATCTAATGATCAACAGTGTCTAAAAAATGGAAAGTAATAATTTATTGTCTTCTGGATAACTGGAATTCAATAATAAGGTCATATTTCACAGAATACATACAAATGCAGGGTCTCACTAGAGCCTCACAATAATGCCAGGGGACTGGGAAAGACTACAAATATCAGTTCCACTTCACAGATAAAGAAATTGAGACTCAGAAAGGCCGACTGAAAACAGACAACATAAAAGCCATTGCTCTTTTTTTCAGACTTCTTTTCCACTTTCCCAGAAGTTTCTGAGATTCTCTAGAACACCTGTCGTAGATCATTTTCTTTTCTGATGTTGAGGGGTAGGGCAGCAGGCCAGGTGGTACAGAAATGCTAGGATACAGAGCTGGGAACATAGCATCTACAGAACTGTCCTCTCTATCCTACCTGTTTTAAAATTTGAACATTGTTGGTGGCCAGAAAGTTCCCCATATAGAAAAGAGATCATTTAGAAGAGCTCTATAGGGCCTTGCTAAGTGCTTTAATTCTAGACTAGAGCAGCAATATAAAATAAAACACACACACACACACACACACACACACAAAACAAATAAAAAAATGCCTCACCTTGTCCTTGGAGCACCGTTTTAACACTTCCAATTACATCAAAAACAGAATCACACACTATCCTTTACTTTCTTTATATTTGTGCTTTTGTGTTCTGTGTTCTCAGACTGGCATTTTTCCACCCTGTGAAAGCATGTCATTTCTGAAAGTCCATGAGCCCACTGAGTTCACTGGGGCAGCCTCTGCCCAGGGGAGGCAGGAAGGCCAGTGGGCCCAAGGCAGCCACCTCCCCCCATGCTTTCTGGCAGGACAGAGTTCTCCAGAATGAGCTTACGCACTTCCTGTGCTGATCAACTTTTCATCACTTATCCCAATTTTCAGAAAATTCTGAGTTTGAAGACTAAACCAAATAAAGTGAAACTAAAGCTTCTCAAGTTTTAATTAATTACTATAGGTCCAAGTATGTTTTAGCTATTTATCTCATTTCTATATCAAAGCAAACTTATGTGAAGATTGATGGATAAGGTTGAATAAAGAAATAATTCTGGGTAGATATTCATATTTCTTTAAAATATACCTTACATTATCACTATCTATGTATTCATCTATCATCTACCTGTCTGTCCATCCATCCATCCGTCCGTCCATTTATCCATTGAGATAAATATATACCACTAAACTTTAATATTTAACCAAAAGATTCTACAAAGGATTCAAACAGAAAAAAATTCTACCATTTTTGGTAGACAAGCAGAGTTAAATAAAATAAGTTTTCTAAACTTTGATATACTCATATGCTTTAGAAACTGGATATCTAAACCTCAATACTGCAGGTTGTTAACATCTACTCAGAAGCAGTAACTAGAAAACACTGATATAACAGGCAGAGAATGAGAAAATGATTTTCTTGTTATTCTTAAAATTTCAGTCTGTGGAGTAGATAGTAAAGTAACATTAAATACAACATTGTAATAACTAGTAACTAAAACTAATTCACTTTATAATTTCTGGGAAGTATTTTCTAAGGTATATATTTTTCACAATGGCACTGTATCGCTATATTTCACCTAACATATTTAAGAGTCTCATGAAATACACAGTGATGATAGAAAGCACTCACATTTTGAGATGCATTGGTATGTTTCTAATGTAGTAATTTCTGTGAAGATGTAACCTGTCAACTAATTTCACCAGTTAAGTATGCCTATCAGTTTATACAGCATGAAAATGAAATTTCAAAACCTATGACAATACACAGCAGGCCACTGCTATGAGTTGAATTTCATTTTGTAGCTTAGTTTCATTTTAAAATTCTATTGTGACATATTTAGCTACAGAAAGATAATAAATGCAACTCTTGTGCATTTCATATAAGTCAACTCAAATGTTTCATACCTTGGCTGTACTTTGCATGACCTTAAAATGCTGGACAAGCAACTTTTGATGCAGAGTTATATTTTAACTGTAAGATTTCAATGTGAGTGGCAATTCTTTTTTCAACCAATTTATCTTTACAGCCTGGTTTCTATAATTCCTGAAGTTATTGAAATAGCAAATCCATTTGTAAGAGAATACTTCCATTATTCAGTCCATGTGATACAATGAAATTAGCCCCTGTAATTTCTCTTGAATTTGTGGCAGTCAAGTAAAGCTAGATGATGGTTATCCATGTGTGTGTTTATATAAGAAACACGTATTTGTTGTCTGAGCCAGGGCTTAGTAATCTTTTTATGTGGAGGGTCAGACAATGAGTATTTTAGATTTTGTGGGCCAGGAGGTCTCTGTTACAACTATTCAACTCTGCCATTGCAGCAGGAATGAGGCATTAGGTAATGTATACATTAATGAGCTGGCTGTGTCCTAATAAAACTTTGTTTACAAAAATGCTCACCATAGTTTACAGATCTCTGATCTAAACTTTTTTCCACTCATGTGTGTGGTTATAGACCAGATGCATCATCATTAACTAGACGCTTATTCAAAATGCCTACTCTCAGGCCTCACTATGAACCTAGAGAACCTGAATTTGTGTTTTTCAATAGGCCCAGGGCATTTAATTGCACATCGAAGTATGAGGAATGCCTGTGTCAGCCATGGGACTGGCTTCCACTTGGATTTATGGAGATAATAAAGGAGGCTTCACTGCTGGTGTAGTAGTCCATCTTGGGATAATAACGTGTGAGCCCTGAGTCCTGTGATATAGTCTGTATGTGCTGGTGTCCTGGGGTGGCATCTGTTGTAATTTTTCAGTCTCTGCCTTACCTACAGTCATTCTCTGAACAAAGTCACTGTAATAGCTTAAGAAAAAATGAGAGTATCTATTTATGCAATTTTTAAAATTTGAAAGCACAATGAAAATAAGAATGACTATTATTCACTATGCAGATGGACGCCGGTACCTGCATTCAGACTGGGTGTCCCTTGTCATGTGCAGAGAGTCAAGTTTCCTGAAGAGAGAGTGCAGTTGCCATCTCCCAGGGGCTGGCAGTGGCACCTCCATTGGAACACATGTGCTTCCCTTCCAACTACTGTGATATGTAAGACTGGTTGACACTTGTAGGATTGAGGAAATATGATCTCTAGGTTTAACTGAATCTTCCCAAAACAAGAGCTTTCAAGTGTTTTCTGTAAAGAAGCTGCAAAAACTAAAAGAATGCTAATAATATAAACACAATTGATTAGCAGGACATGTGAGAGCTGAGATACTATTTTGCTTAATATGTTCTATTCATGTATCACATTATGAGGTAAAAATAGTGATACAAATTAAAATTTTTAACTTGGAATAATAAATAAGCTATTGATTATTTGAAATACAGGTCCACACTGTCATTAATAAAAAAAAATGTACCTAAGGGGATGAAGTACCTGGCAATTTCAGCTAATAATTGGATGAAGCCACATGATTAATAAGCCCTTGAAAAGCTAAGCATTCAGAACATGAAAATAAACTTCTACAAATTTGAAATCATGTGATACTTATCTCATATGTCAAAAATTTCAGACTCTTAACAAGAATAATGTAGAATTCTCTTATAATTTTTTGTTCTGTTGTTTGTTTCTTAATACTGAAAGAGGAGAAGACATATACATTGGGGGAATCTTCTTCCTATTGAAACAAAAGTGGTGGAAATCTTATGTAGAAAATGATATGGCAATATATCAGACTATATTTGTCAAGAACTATTATTGAAAGGTGTATAGAACTATTATTGAAGCAGATATTAGAATGGATACAGTATAGAAGGTTTGCTGTAATATTACATATAGGTGTTTCTCAAATATGTCACCTTATGGTATTTTTTACATTCTCTTCCAGTAATGAAATACGTATTTTTGCAAGTCATTAGGGAAAATTTTACTGTAAAAGATGTGGTCTCAATATAACCCATTTCTTGGATTAGAAAATATTTGATGGTTATGTTGGGTAACTGAACCACTAAATAGAATGGCTGTTTTGTTTAGAGAGACAGATTCAAGCACAATGGCTACAGAGGTAGCACTGAAAAAGAACTGATTCATTGCATAAATGCCAAAGCTTACTTCCAACCCATCCCTATTACAACTCTCTGCCGCCCTCTTAGAAAGCATCGAAATTAGTTTCTAGCTTTCCAGTGTTACATCTGCTGTCATGCTTGGTGACCTCACTAGTCATGTAAACCATTCACCCAGTCCTTCCTCAATCTCTTTTCGTCCTTATACTGAATGGTCTTACTCTCCTCTCTGCTTTGTCCACCCCTCCCATGGTTAGACTGCGTAGCAATGGTTTTTAACCCCTGGCAATTTCTCTGGCCTCATCTAAGCCCAAAAGAATCAGGCTTCCTAGGGGGTGGGACATGGGTGGTTGTATTTAAATGTTTTTCTACTTCATTTTGATGCATAGAGTACCACAGGCTTGGGCCTATTATTACCAATAACTGGGCTACAATCTTCAAAATCCTCAAGCACCCTTTGACCAGCATCTCCCATCCCTGGCTTAACCCCTTTGGTGACCTCTCTTGAGCAATTCTTCAATCTCATTAGACTTTCGAATCCACTGACCCTATGAACTTTCACACTTCATTACTCCCTCATGCTGGTACTTCCTCCTTATCCAACTCAGAGCTCATGTTTCCTCAGGCCCTTTGGTGAATTCCTTCTTCACAGCATTTATTGGCAAATCCCCAAACACAGGTGAATACAGCTCACATCTTCTTCTGAGGTTTGCCTCAGGCAGATGAAAATTCACCTTCTTGCCCCCAGGCCTGAATTTAAACCTAATACCCAAATTTCAAGTTTCTTTGCCAACAAACTGCACTTGAAGATAAGGCTGGCAACAAAAATAGGTGAAAGAATTGTGGAATATTTTTTAAGGCATCCATGAAGTCAGAGACTTAGAGAAGCATGATATTAGACTGTCTCAGAAGAAAGTTTCAAAATGGAAGGAGGGGCAAAATGACCGAATTCTGGAAAGGGAGAGAAATAGAGACCTATGTTCACATAAAAACCTGCACATACATTCTTACACTAGGTCCATTCATAATTGCCAAAAGCTAGAGACAAACTAAACACCCTTCAGTGAGTAAATCGTCAAACACACTGTGAAATAAGCATACAATGGACATAGCTGAGCATTAAAAGGCTCAAACTGTGGATATACAGCCATGTGGATGAATCTTGGAGGCATCACACTGAGCATAAGAAGCAAGTCTTAAGCGTCACCTACTATTGGTCCCATTTGTTTGATACTCACAAAAAGACGACAGCAATGGAGACTAGCGCAGCGGGTGCTGGGAGGTGGAGGGGGTGGCAGGGATGACACCTGGAGGGAAGAGCTCTGAGTCCTGGTTAAGGGGGACAGTCACACTGATGTTCATGTCTGTTAAACTCAACTGTGCATCAAAATAAAAAGAAATGTCAAATAAACAGTAAGACAAAAAAAAATGTGCTGAGAAAATGGGTAACCTCATTATTCAAAACTTGTTAAAGAAACAGTGCAAAAGGCTTAGGAGAGTATAGAGCTCATATTACAACTTCCAATTGTTTGTAATTAAAAAAAAATCTTTTTAAAGGATTTTTATTGCCAAGAAGCTTAAGATGAAATGTAGTAAATTTTTTAACGCCACCCCCCCCCAAAAAACCCAACCCACTCAATAAATCAATATATACTTGAAATTATATGTGCCTGAACAGCAGCTGGGGTCCTCCGGCCTCTCACTGAGACCTCTGGGGTCAGAACGGTTCTCATACCAACTCTCCAGCTCCCAAATTCTATTATTCTGCCATCTCCCTTGTGTGACTATAAAGCAATGAAATGATTTATTCATTTGAGCCCTATGAAAATCGGTTCTTATTTTACAGTATTCTGAGACTGTTTCTATCTTACTTCCTCTCTTTTTAAAAGGCTTTCTGCCTAAGATGCTATTTTTCAAAATCAGATTTATTCCTGAAAGAGTCCCTCTTCTCTTCACCAATCTCATCTTAGCTGGCAAACTTTGATCTTTTCCTTTGGGATGAAGAAAAGCTGAATCCATCTCAGACAGTATTCTGCCCGGGGCAGCCTGGGGTCTCGGCATCCCACTGCATTCAGTAGGCAATACAGAGGTTCCAAAACCTCCCAGCTCCGGGGTTCCACGGTGGAGATGAAGGTCAAGAATTAAGAATGCTTAAGAAATCTCAAAATGTTTGGGAAATAGATCATCTTTTGAAAGGCAAAGAATATACAATTTAACTTAAAATTGGGCAAAGATAGATTTAGTATTAATTTGATGACTAAGAAACCCTGGAATTTCTCTTTTGAAACTGGATTACTTGCAAATTAATGGATTCTGCATTCTATAGTGTAAACTATGATGTCTCCTTGAGGCAGATTCCTGGACTTGTATGCTTGTTTGTTTGCTACTTTTCTCTTCTGTAAAAAACCACTAGAGAGTGTGTTTTTAAGTTACACTGATAATAAGGCATAATACCTACACTGTCTTTTCAATGCCCTACATGGAGGGAAACTTCCAAATAAAGATTTTTCAGACTGAATTAGGTCTACTCCCACTAATGACTCTAACAAAGAAAGAATAAAAGTTCAGCTCCTTATACAATATAATCTGTTTTGTGTCCTCCTCCAGTTGTCCCACTCCTCTAACAGCGTTCGGGTCATCCGGTGGCCTTCCTTCCCGAAGTGACTCATGCACCCAAGCTCCTTAGACCCTGTGACTTCCCCAGTCCCTCGGGATTCCGTGTCTGCTTCCGGCCCCAGAAGGAGAAGGCAGACCGGCCTCCCATTGCACCGGCCAGGAGGAGACAGCAAACACTTCTACTCACATCCCACGGACTTCACCCAAACACTTGGCCCTGTGCAGATGTGGGGGCCTCTGACTCAAGCAAGTAACCACAAGACTGTACCATGAGCGCTGCCCCTTGAGAGGCGGGCACTCTTGTGCAGTGTACTACTTGGCATTACGAGTAGCTTCTAGAAGCAGCTGTCAGTTGTTTTTCCTGTATTAATCCTGTATCCCTAAGCCTTTTAACTGGTCAAAGTTGGAACTTGCTTCTCTCCGGTATGATGTGAGAAGGCTGGGAAGAATGTTCAACACCAACGCCCAAGTCGGGGGCGGGGGCGTGCCCAGCAGCTCAGTCATAGGTGGCGGAAGCCACACGCAGCACAGCGGCCAGATCGGATGTCCAGGGAGAAGACCCCGACACATTCGTTCTTGAGGGTCCCTGTGGCCCTGCCCTGCCCTGGGAGCTGTGAAATCTTTCCCGCCAGATCTAAGAGAAGTTAGCTGCATAGTAATTTAAAAGCAAAATAAAAATGAAAGTAAAGCATATGCTGATTATATTGCCAAGTTGGTGATCCAGGAAAACAGGGGTGTGTATATATTTATTTTTAAATACTCTTAAAAATGGTGGGATTTTTATAAGTGGCAAAATACATAATCACGTGATAGTTTTGTTTTGGGCAAGGCTGGAGTAAATGAGGTCTAAACAGCAATTTAATTTACATTAGACATTGAGAAAAGTACACTGAGTTAGGGACTCACAGGCTGACGAGAAAGAATGTCTGTGAACTGTGAGGTGCCCCCAAACCTGGGTGAGATGCTGTGGGAAGGTGGGTGCTGCCTCAGATTCAATGTGGTCCTGAGAAGGATGGGCAGACAGTCAACGTCCTCACCACCTTCCTCTTAGATGTTTATATCATGAACATAATCTCCTCTCAGGGAGTTACCCTGAAAAACACTGTCTTACTCTACTCTTAGCACTGCTGATTCATTTGGGGAACAGAATTCCAAATCCCAGGATCTCCAAGACAACAGGGAAATGATCACGTTAATTTTTAAGTAAAGCTTATTTCCCATAATGCTGTTTCATAGTAATCTCAGCCCCATTTCCCTTTTCTGTGCCTCCAGGATCTTAGAACAATCACTTCTTCCCTAGGAGGGCATTGCCAGCCAGCCAGGGTGCCAGACAGCAAGCAGAACTTGCCTTTATGGCAGAATACCAAGTGGATGATTTCATCTATGGTCGGTATTTCTCAGTCCAGGCTGAGCGCCTCCCAAGGGAGATTCCACTCTTGCTACAAAGTTAGAAATCACAGCAGTCACCATCGCCACCATAAGTAGCCACAGTAGAGGGACATTCTTTTAGAAAACCTTTAAAATGCTGCCAGGAGTGTTTTTTGGCCGCGCCTTGTCAGAACTCAGCTATGTTTGAAACCAAGGGTTGAGGGTGTGGCAGGGGCAGCCCAGGAGGGCCACAGCCCAGCGCTGGCTTTGCTCTTTCTTTTGTTAATAGCAGTGCAGCTGAGTTCATGGGTGCCCTGAGGAAATCCTAGGCACAGCTTGAGTCGTTCAAAACAATCTTACTATAAAAGTGACTTTTCTTTTTAAACCAAAAAGCGTTTTTGTAATGAGAGGTTGAAGCTAAGATTCCGGTGGGTCCTGCCAGGTTCTGTTTACTTCCCCCAGTTTCCTGCTGCTCTGTGTAGGACTGAAAATTGGATATCAGAGATAAGAACTGGGCTTATTTTGCCAGATACCTTTTCTCCTAAACACGATGCTTTGAAATCTATAAGCTTGAGTCATTCTTTAAAAACTACACAGAGTTTGTTCTCAGAAAGTCCTCCCACATCAGTCCTTGGCCCAGTGCAGTTCACACTGTCCTACTGAATTTTCAAGGACTCCAAATTGCAGCCAGACAATGAATGGCTTTGAGAAGTGCACGCACATCTACAGGGAGGAGACACGTATATCTTTACCGTGACATAATCTAGGTTTTTCAGAGGAACAAGGCTTGAAGTGTCTGAGCACCTACGGAGAAAGCATCAGAGCTAATTACAGCTCTTGGTAGAGAGAATTTGTGGGTTCAGGCAAAGCAAACATGTAGATTAGGAGCCATGTTGAACCTTGAGAGCTTCCTGCCCACACATGCATTTATGAGCAATGCCCTTGATTAGTCCTTGTCTAGACTTCCCACAAATATTCTTGTGTAGTCTTCTTGGCAGTGGATGGTTTACAAAGTCCCAGTATATTTTCTATGTTCCCAATGAGTTATGCAGATGATCTCTAACTATATTCTATAAAGGCACATATTTCTTGAAGTTTGAAATAAGGCAAACAATCCTCAATGTTATTATAAATCCTCATTTTTCCTAAGTGCTTGCACTTAAATATTCTTAAAACAATGGTAATTTAGTGAGATTGATTATGAGTTTAAGGCTTCAGAAGATGTATCTGGTAACTGAAACCAGTATTTTACTGTAAATGTGCTTAATAAAGAAATATCCCTCTATCCCCTTCTACAGTATTAAATCAAAAGCTGCTTTCAGTTAAGCTCTGTCAAGCAAATGTATAGTTAATTCCAATCATCAGGATTTTAATGAATAACTTGAAAAGTAGAGCTGATGCAAAATTGTATTAACACAGCAATAGTTCGCTTAGCTAGTTAAAGCACAGACCATGAGGTTTGGTCACTGATTTATGCCCCGTGTCGCCCAGTTGGTGTTGCTTTCATTAGGAAACAAAATATCCTAAAGATGCATTATATTGAAAATATGGTTTAAAACAGATTCTGGGCTTAAGATTCATCTACTGTCTGCATCCTCACTGTATTCTCTCTGTTTCGCTGTTGAATTACTACACGTGTGTCTTTTTGCAAGTTCTTCATCTCCCCTGAATCTCAGTTTCCATTTGTAACATATGTATAGTCAGCAGTATCTACCTCCCAGAGGTCCTGTGAGGACTAAATAATAAAATATCTTTAACACACATAGCTCGGTGCTTGGCAGGTGATTACAAATGTATGGCGATGGTCACAGTCATGACCAATCAGATGGGTCACAGGATGAGCAAGAAATAACGATCTGGAGTCTGAAGGAGCTGCATCTTTCTGATTCTGCTGCTGTGCTGACTGAGACGTGCTCATGACATCTCATGCCTTTCTCCTCAAACCTATGTGCCTGCCTCAAAAGAACCATGTAAGCCACCTCGGTATTGTCAAATGGTTTGGCAAAGAGAACATAAAATCAATTACTCTTGAATGAACGAATATACTGAGTAAAAAGCTGCAGTCATCACTAATCCCACTCCCATGCTCATCACGTCTAACACCCTTGCTGAGTTTGTGCTCTAAATGGAGGGGCTTCTCTTGTATTCTCAGATGGCAACTTGTAAACCTCGCAGGCACTTGTGACACCACCCATTCTCATTAGCTGCACTTCTCCCCTGCCGGCCCCAGGTCCCCATCAGCCCCACCACCAGCCGGCTGGAAATCTTTCTGTGTCCCGACTCCAGGACCTTTTCCACGGCCGCCCCCCACGTCTACAGGTCATGGCCCCTATTCCCCCCTCGCTGCTTCTTTCCCAGAATGCCACAGGATTCTTGTAACTGTCTCCCTTAACTCTCACTGAGCCTGCAAATGACTAAAAGATAAATCTTCCTTAATTATAGATGTAAAAACATATACTTTCTTAACAATTTCAGTGCTATCTCATACCTTCCAGAATTAAAAACAAGCTCATCCCAATGAGACCCACAGCTCTCCTCGCCATGGGCCCACCTCCCTTTCCAGGGCTCCCTTCTTACGAGTGCCTTGCCTGGACCTTGACACGCCGTAAGGGCTTCGTGTTTCCCGATCTCGCTCAGCTCATGGATTTCTCTGTATCTGGGATGTGCCCTCTCATATCTTCACCCATGAAATGCTTTCTGTTTCTCGCATTCCAAGTGAAATTGGGCTTGCTCCATGAAACCTTTCAAAGTCACCCTTCCAAGTGTTCATAATTATTGGCGATCTCTCTTGCATGTGCTTAAGAACTGATCACTGTTAATGTCTAGCTTGCTATATTGTTTTAACCATTTTCAAATGATTATTGACAAGCATTAAATGGTAAGAATATTGGTTAAATGTGGCTTTTTATTTATAACTGTATTCATTTAATGCTGACATTATTTTGTCCCAAAGTCTATGTGCTTATCACATCAAACTTTAAAAGAGTGAATTTGAAGAAACACCATTATCTGAGTTGATAATAGATAATATGTCTCAGGAACAGACCCCACCCAATGCTATAACCATGGTATTTCATGCACCACTAATTTGGTGCTAATTTTTAAAAACTTTTTATTGAGTTTTCTTACATTTGGTTGCTTTCATGACCAATGGGAAAATTTTCCAGCAAAATAGAGCTGAGAAGAATGAAAGAGAAATGGTAATAGAAAGCCTCACATTGAACTGCCACAGCAGGAAAATTCAAAATTGAATTCCAACCCTAGCTATTAAACACACTGATCAAACCTCCCTCTGACTTAACCAAGCTGAACAATTTTTCTCTTTCTCCCACTGACATCAGAGTCTGCAGGAGAGCTGCGTAGTTGGCAAAAGAAAACGAGTCTCGTCTCTGGAGCCAGAGCTTGCTAATTGTGGCCTGACCTGCGTGTCCTCTGAGGGGACTGATAACGTGTGGAGGTGGCCGAGAATCAAAAACAGATCTGCCATGTACCACCTGGAGACCTGAATCCCCACCTTGGCATCTGAGGTTAATGAGGTTGCCCAGCTAATCTACTGTCATGCTCTTCTGTCCCTGCCATTAGCTGGCTGCCTACTTGCACCTCGGTAAATAGATATTGGACATATAATTGAAGGAACAAGTCGATGAATGAATGAATGAATGAGGATCCAGTGGGGACAAGAGACAGGGCCTGAGGGATGGCCTCTTGAGAAGCTGAACAAGGCAGGTGGGGAGGAGATCTCCAGATGAAGGAGCTTGGAAGGGCTGGTGGCATCTAGTCGGTTTGGTCGGAAGGAACTGAACACATAAAATTCAGAGGCTAGAAATGACCCTGTTATGAGGAGGATGGGACATCCACTCTGCAGTCTTGGATAAGGGATTCAAGTAGAGATAAAGGACAGGTATGATGAGACTAGGTGCTGGGTGAATAATTACTAATGAGAAAATATAACTACTAAGCCTACTTAGCACTCATGAGATATCGAGTTTACATGTAGACAGGAAAGGACATAAGAAGAATTGAAAAGGGCCATGAATTTTTTTAGATTCTCCCCATTGGATGTGGCATCTCTGTTCCCTCTCCTTGAACCTGGGCTGACCCAGAGACTGCTTTGCTCAATAAAGAACAAATTAAGTGGCCTTCTGCCACTTTCAGCCTAAGACCTGGATCATGCAGCTTCCATTTCCTGTTGCTTGGAACTCTTTGTGGGGGCCCTGAGATCTTGCTTTGCTCATTGAAGAGAGGCCACGTGTAGGTGGTGCATAGCTGAATCCATTCTTTTAGCCACCCCTACCCCCACGTCACAGGTATGAGCCCCACTGATAGCTGAGCACCTCAGCCCATCCATGTAGAATAGAAAAACCACGTAGCTGAGCCCTGCCCAAATTTGTAACCCACATAACTGTGAGGTAATAAAATATTGCTTAAGTTTGGAACAGGAAAACTATTCCACTGGATCTCCCTCATTGTCATGTTCTTTTGTCACATGATATAATGTTCAGAGAATTGAACAAAAATCTGTCATTGTCTTTGCAGAAGGGAGAGATGAGCCTCAGGTCCCAGGGGCACATTCCCTTGTGCTCAACAATGAAAGGGGAGAAGGAAATGATCCCAGCAACTCAGTGACAGAGGATACTGTCCCCAGTGTTTCTCCTCTGGATGTTTGACATTCTCAGTGACCTAGACCCTTGGCCCAGAAAGCAAATCAACAGCTGCTAAAACAGCAACAATGCTCAGTCCTCATATTCTCTTCTCCTGTTCAGGCTGAAGTTAACACATGCTGTATCCATTCCTATCGTGGCCTCTTAGAACCCAGAAGTCTGAATCTGCTTTTTAATTTAGAAGTGAAGAGCGCAGCCACACAATATGCTACTAGGGAAGCTGGTGTCTCACGACTCCTCTCTCACCATCCCTCCTACCCAGCTTCTCTTTCTTTTTCAGTGGTGCTATCATCTTACTTATGTGGGCTTTAAGCCTCCCTTTTGAGAATTCAAGGGCCTAATCCAAGATCTTGCTGTTAAAAGTACTAGCATCACATCATACTATGCTGATGGACAGTGATTTCAATGGGGTATCAGGGGTGGAGGGGACTTGATAATATGTGTGAATGTAGTAACCACAATGTTTTTCATGTGAAACCTTCATAAGAGGGTATATCAGTGATACCTTAATGAAAAAAAACAGTACTAGCATCACTATTTTAGGCTCATTTTCCTCCTATACTAAGAGAAATATGTTTATTGATACTGGACACTGTCTTAATGATTAAACCACCACAGCAATGCAGTGTGAACTGATAAATAATAGATTTAGATACTATGTGTCAATTCTTAAAAATAATTTTGCCTCCATGTCACATTTTGGTTCAGAAGTATATATTTCACTTCTCTATTATAACTTATGTTGTTCATGGCATATGGAATATCTTTCATTTTACAGACAAAGCTTTTCTTATCTCCTGCTTCTTTAAGGAAATCAAGAACAGATCTGTGATTATTGATTTTGAAAAAGAATGAATCAAACCAACTTTCAGCAAAGCAAATTTTCTACAATACAGCAAAACCCCTATAACTGGTAAAGCTGATATTGCAAGCTATCTTATATTTGCCTCTTTTCCAGTTATCAGAAATCTGTAAAATTAAAATGTTACAAATGAATCATAGCATATGATCAGATTAGTTGGGCAGAATGAATCCTCTGACTTTTCTTGAAAAAGGCTTATTCCCTGGACATTAAAGAGTCACGATGTATATAAGGTCGAGGGGGAATGAGCTATGGGTTTTAGAAAACCATGAAATGTGCCATAACCAATAATATTTACTACTGCTGTATATTGTTTAATGCTTTCATAATACACTTTCATCTATATAATTTTAACACGCACTTCACAACAATTCTCCAAAATGGAGATAATTATCTTCATCTTGCAGATCAGGAAATTGAGGCATACATAATTTGTGCTCATCATAGCCATTGTTCATCTAAAAGCGCCATGACTCAAGTAGGTCGTGCACATGGTTACTAAGTGAGTGGATTCAAGGCTCGCTTTGCTGGGGTCTTTGCTGACAGTGGGGTGTCACTGGGGTACCGGGCAAAGCTGTCTGGATACATAGAATTTGTAAAGTAACACAGGGTGAGTTTCACAAAGTCTTCACATTCCTGGAATAGTTAAGACGTAGTTTAACTAGATGAGAATTAGGGACTTTTTTCCCCCCTTGGAACAGCTTTCATTTTAAGAGAACTATGGCAGTGGCCCAGTTCCTACTATGGATTCGGGTTTGTGGCTCCTTTGTGATTTATGTGGGAAGGAGGGTTCAACACAGTGACTGGGGAGAATGTCCAGACAAGTCCAGGTTAGAGACCTGCGGTACATCATAGGTTGAAGTCAAGGGCAAACTCTATGATTATCTGCTTGCAGAGGCTTTTACTTGAGACTGGCAGCTGGCCTCCCAGCAGCCCTCGCCCACCTGCGAGGCCAGGCCAGCATGGCCGTCCTCCACCCTGCAGCTGTGTCAGCACAGCCATGATGATGAATGGGGAGTGGGGAGGCCTCCTAAGTTAGCCACACATTTCACAGATGAGGCTGAGAGTGAGAAAGATCAGGAAAACCTTTGCATAAATACACTTCCCCTTGTCCAAAAAGGCGGCCAGATGGAAACTTCTTCCAGGGCATTCTCTGATTCAAACTGCAAAATGATATTCTATAAATCCAGTTTTATAGAAGTGATTATAAGATTTACCCCAATAGACGACCAATACTTTCCCCAATACCTAGTATCACTCTAAGCGAGTCTTGGGAGTAACTAAACATAATATGTGGCTTTGTGCTTTTAAAAAATATTTATAAAATGTTCTGAATTTCAGATGAAGGAAATCCAACCAAAGGTGAATAGTATTTATTATGGGGAAATAGGATTAAGGGTAATATTTATTTTCTTACTTCTATTTTTCCATATGCCAAAATAGCACATACCACTTTTACAAACAAAAGTTTATTTCTTAATGGCTTTTACCCTTCTCGTCACACTAGTCTTAATTTTACCTGGTTATTGTCTATCAAGCCAGAATCAATAACTTCTCACTGAACATGCATTATCCATTTTTCTAATCACTTCTTTTTTTGTCCAGTTTCCAGTAAATATATCTTGAAGACATACTGTTTTTCCAGGCATTGTACTATGGGTGCATTGTGGGTCTGAGTACAGTAGAGAAGCAATATATTTTGAAATATAGACAAATGGAATAGTTTAGGTGAATTCAGAGGAAGTAGAAGACATTTTAAACCGACGTTATGAAGAAAGTCTTTTGGGAACTGACAGCGTGTAGCCCGGGCTTTCTGAAGTATGGGTAGGATTCAACTTGCTGCAGTGGGACTAAAGGGGAGCCCCGTGAGAGGGAGGAGCAGAAGCAGAGCTGCAGAGGCCGGCAGGCGTCAAAGACACATTAGCCTAGACTCTGCTGTCACTGGGTGTCTCATCAAATGGGAGAAATAGTATTTAGACATTTGACAGTGAAAGTCAAAAAGTAGTTCAGATCAATGACCTAAGGAATAAAGACATGCTAAGTCCAATGAATTCAGAAAGGGAGAAAAAAATAATGTTCCCAATGAGTATGTAAAGGATAAAAGAAACGGCCTCTAGGAAGCTTGGTAAGTGTGAAACGCGGCACCTGCTCGCCCTGCTCTCTCCAGTCCTTGAGTAAGTGAATTCTCATCTCCATTTCCTCACACCCAACTCTCCCGTGATGGGCTGGTACGAAAATCCTATGACAACACACCTCAGGGTTCCTGTGTTGGCCCACATTTCAGTTCTTTTACTGCATTCCCATAGACTATTCTTGAAATTTTGGTCTGGTGGACAGAAATCATAGCAGATAAATGACTGACAATGGTGAGGAGGACCTAACTTAAACAGAGGAGGATATAAAAATGAAGATGTTTGTTTTAAGGCATATATTGACAAGAACAAGTTTTGTTTACTGCATTTTGTAAATTCATCTGGGCCCCAGGAAATATTCAATAATGTCATGTATTTTAACACATAAGTCTGATGGCAAAATAAGCATGATTTTTCCCAGGAAGTCAGTAGAGAAGAAACCTCTCAGAAGGGACCCTCTGACCCAGCTGCTGCTGCTTTTACTGTGTCAGCACAGGCCTTGGGGAGCAGGCATGCGGGGGGGATGGCGGGCAGTGCAGCTGGGAGGGAGCCAGCCTGCTAAGGGATGAGTCAGAGCGAGAAATTCGGTCCCATGAAAATTCTTTTCTGCATATTGTTTTCTTTCCATTACAGAAGGCAAAGATACCTCTATGTTCAGGGCAATGTATTGATAGCCAACTTCTCCTTGAATTAGGGAAAAATAGGACAAAAGGAGTTTATACATTTACATTTCTCCACCACACTGATAAGGGTGGCTCCTACACCCTGCTGCACGGAGGCACTCTCAGGGCCAACCAGTGCCAGCCCCCGAGGTCACCACAGTCTGGCCTTGGCCTGCTCTCCAGACAGCTTAGCACCACCAGGCTGCTGAGGCCCAGAAGACTTTGACCTCTGATTAAACCGTAAGATAGGGCTGTGTATAAACTTTAAATTGTGTGTTACAATTAAATAGAAATTCTAACCTAAAATGGTCTAAATGTCTCATATAGGTTCTACTATTCATCCAAAATAACTATTTTTAGGGAGATAATGGTTTAGAGTCACTGGTGTGTATGTGTGTGACAAATTTTTTTTAAAAAGTTAAATGTGTATAAACATAAAGTTCATGTATTTAACTTCTGATGTAGGAAAAAAATGGCATTAAGTTGCACTCTAAGGAAAACCCAGGAGTTGCCTTACAAATACCTACCCTTAGAAACCTGTGTATAGCAGGATGGGGTTCTGAAATACTGATTCTGCTGGTTCCCCACTTAAAAGGTAGGATAGCAAACCATTCCTGTCCTCAAATCCAGCTTCCCACCTTCAGGGAACCATTCACAGCTACAATATTTAAAGGCAGGTGTCCAGAGTGGCCCGGCACCCCATGTCCACATCCAGTGAGAGGAATTCAAAGGACTCCTTGGAGAGGAGAAGGGCCGTGCTGGGGCCACCTTGCTCTGGCTCAGAGCCAACCGTGTGCCCTCCTTCTCACGTCTGTGCTGGGTGAGGAAATGCTGGTGGCTACAGATTGGCCAAGATGGGTGTGTTCACGCCACAGAAATTGACAACACGTGCAAAGCAGGTCTCTGTTTTCCTCCATCACTGGTGCCCTTGGGTAAAACTGGCCTTGAGTCTCAGAGGTAGAAAAAGCATCAGAGAATTTTGGGGGCTAGGGGGTGCGTGGGACATGGGGAGCAGCAGACTTCTCTTTGGCGTAGGTAGGAAACCTCTCCAGGAAACTGGCTGGGATCCCGCCCAAGGTGAAAATGAGGACACCTTACTCTGGGGTTCACCTTTAATTCTCTTGGTCGGGTGATAAATAGTTCCAGTAGCTTCTTTTGCTATTAATTTTATGATTGATTTTACAACTTCCTAGGGAATAGTGAGTTATAGCCAGTTGTTCTCTGAGGAATGTAATTTTGAGTACAATTTCTATGGTTCTATTCTTTTCTCTGCCTTTAGAGACTGAACTCTTCTATTTTACTTTGAAGAGCATTATTTTGTTTTGGTTCTGGAAGAATTTCACTGGTTTAACGGAAACTTCACTGCGCTTTGACTAAAAATGAGGCAAAAGCTTCGGGGACTTTGCCATTGTTTGAAAAAATTGATAAGAAAGGACTGATACCGCATGGACTATTCATGGTCAAGGTGATCAACATCTTAACTACTCTACCATTCCAAAAATTATTTCTGCAGAATAACCACGTTTGAAAATCCTCAATCCTTAAACAGACACATATTCTGTATTTGAATTGGAATTTCTCACAATTTGCATTTGCCAATTCTAAATTGTATTATTTATTTTATTTTCATTTTTGGTGCTTAATATAAAACTTTGGGTCACTGATTTATTTTTGTGTATGTATGTGGGAGATATGACATGATAACAGTAGGGTAAACATAAACAATAAAAGGTAAGTGACATAAAATGTGAGCTGAGATGATCTGCCTAAGTCTGTGTATTTGCTGGGAATTAAAAGATCACAACAGCCCTGTTAGCCCACATACAGCTTTAAGAACACTGTCATTATTGGAACACAGAGTATTTTCTGTGAAACAGAGACATAAAACTAATAATTTCTGAAGTATGTATGAACAGTATTTACTCTGGATCACCAAGGATATGCTGAGCACGTGAGAATCACGGGGGCTGGTCACTGGTATACACCGTCCCTAGAAGATCCTGGTCTCAGTGAATCTTCTGGATCAATAATGAGTTACCTTGTTTACACAAACACAAAATCCTTCTGTGTGTTCTTTCTCTCTCCTCTCCCAGACTGTCAGTTGCTAAACCTTCTAAAGTGCTTCCTGGTATTTGACAAACCGATGGTATTTGGGAGATTTAGTGAATTCCATTTGATAACAGAAGTACAGTGACATGGTACAAAATCATTTTGGCAAACGTTAAAAATATTTTATTCTACATTTTACTACATTCTTTTTCCTCCTGATGTGATTAAAAACATCTGAGTTTAATGTAAAATCCAGATTTTTGTGTACTTATCACAAAAACTAGAATTTTTTTCAAACAAAGAACTAGCAGTTCTGTAGTTTAGATATAAAATATTTAGCAATAACAAAATTAAGGGGATAGCCATTGGTCTATTAATTTTTAAAGATGCATCTCAAGGAATGATTTTTCTTTTTATTAAGCCCTTGTATCAATACACATTTAATTGGAAAATGGTAACATGAAAAGAGAAAGATATAAACAAAAACTCATGTCACTGCCTGTCTAAATTAATACTAGGAGAGTACAAAATATGTTTTCGGTGTCCATCCTTGTTATAGAGACTGCTCATTATTTTGCTCTGTCATAATTGGAAATAAAAGATAGAAGGCCCAGAATACAAAGAGCACCGTGTGTACCCCAGATGGGTCACTGACGGACCAAGCAAACTTCAGAGCCTGCTTCACCTTTGGGTGCTCCCTAGTCATTATTTATAAAGTACGTGGAAAATTTAAGTGCACAGGAGCTGCTCACAAATGACTCATAAAGGTTAAAGGACTTTGGGATGGCTTATATTAGACAATAGAAGAGAGAGTAGAAACTTGAAAACTTTCAAGTAAATAAATGGAGGACAAATGGATATAAAATATTGGACCTGAGAAATTGTAAAACACCAGATTTGCATGAAAGCCTGATTCCAAGGTGGGCTTTATTGAGCTTCCACACTCTTTCCTAAGTTTGTGGGACACCTGATGACTCTCTTCAGGTTTTACATTGGCCACAAGAGATCCTACCTCTGTAACCATACATTTCCAAAACCACTCTGTAATAACAGAGGGACATGCCATCACTACTTGGTAAGTGAATGCATGAAAGAATGAATCAATGCTTTAATGACTTCCAGATGGTTATAGATGTATTTCCTTGACAATAGTGAAACATTTAAATACTTTTTTCCCTACATCAACTATATAAATTTGTAATGCAATAGGGGCTAATTTCAGTAATAATTCAGTATCAATAATATTTTGCAAATATTCATGCACCAGAAAAGTCACATACATTTAAATACAAAATAAACTTCTTAAATATAGAGGCATGTTTCTGTTCATTTGCCCCATTTTCTGAAGAAGCCAGAAGAGGGTGAAAGAGAACAGGTATGGGAAACACTAGAGAAGAAGCCAAGACGTGTGCCCCATGGGCTTGTCTCACCCTAGACTGCCCCAGTGGTGAAGGGGGAGGAAGGACTCACCCACCACAGACAGCTGGGCACAATTCCACAGGTGGGAACTGCTAGCCTTTGGGGACCATCTGGTTGAATGCTTTATAGTTGAGCCTGCCAAATATACTTCAGATGAATGCACTCATCCAGCCTCCTGGGGTCACTGTTCATTTTAGTATTTTCAACAAGGCTTAAATCCCCTTCCCGTGTTCTATGGAAAAAGAAGGAACTTCTGGGCTGTGCCTTCTTGGTCTTTTCTCTCTGAGTTGCTGCATACAGCTAGGTATCTCACCTCTTGCAAGAGCTACTTTCTGTCTATCTCATGGCACCCAACCCTGGATAATCTCCCTGTTTTCCACATACCTCAAACCACTGAAAACAATCTGCTCAACAGATTTTTCACAACAGCATGGTGTTATTTTTTATTGGGGAAATTGAGGGAGAAATAGAGAGAATGGAAATAAATATACATCACCATTGGAACTTTTGTATAGTAAAGACACTACTTCAAATCAGTAAGAAATGAAGGATTATTCCATAGACCATATTGCTACAGAAAAAAAAGAACAAAGTTTAATTCATATCTCCATTTTATGCCTTAAAAACTAAGTATGTCTAGATAACACAAAAATTTAAGTGAGAAAAAAAATGAAGCATCAAAGTATTTGAAGAATAAAACAAATGAAAATTTTACAAATTTGGAGTAATGCAATGCTTTCTAAGCTGGCACTAAAACCAGAAACTATAAGGAAATAGATAAAAGTATCTGAATACAAGAAAAAAATATTAAATGCCTATAGCAACAAAGCAAAACACAAAACAAAACAACCTTCTGGAATCTGGTGGCCACACTGAACCACGCCTCACAGAAGAGCACTGCCGGGGAATAGCCCCTCCCCTTGAATCTGGCCAAGCCTGTGACCTACTCTGATCAATGAATGTGCTCCTCCTGCTTCTTCATCCTGAGAAGTCCTGAGCTGCCGAGTCAGAAGCCCAGCTCTCGAGGGCCAAGTTGGGGAGGAGAGCTCTGAGTGCACATTGAGGAGAACCGAAGAGCCGGCCTCCACAAGAGCCAAGACCCTAGCCACTGCCCCAGCCTGCCCCAAGCCGCCCCAGCCTGCCCCAAGCCATCCTAGCCTCCTAGCTGAGCTCCATGCAGTAAAGCAACCATCTGGGTCATCACAGTGCCTCAAACAACTGTACGGTCCCCACTGTGCTCTGTCCAAATTCAGGACCCACAGAATTTTGAGAATTAGTAACACAGTTTTCGAAGACACAGGATAATTTTGTTGTGAAGCAATAGGTAACTGGAACACTATAATAGTCAATAAAACAAACTGGGAAAATATGAACCAAGGGTATCACAAGAGGCTAGTTTCTGAAATATACAAGAAGATCTTACAAATCAGTAAGAAAAAGACAACACAAAAGTAAACAAAAGGATCTTCAAAGTTATTCAAAAGACCAAAATACAAGTGGTTGATAATCTTCTGAAACATGCCCGAACTCATGCTCCTCTTTTTTTCTTAACGGGATGAGATTCCATTATTTTCAGACATATTTGAAAGCTTAGTTATAGAATAAAAAGCATAGCAATAAATAGAATGGAGATGATGTGAGGTTACTATACTCTCCTGTGCTACTTGCTGGGAGCAATTTATCAATATTAATAAAGATAATACAATATATATATTATTTGATCAGCAATACAATTTCTAACCAGATGTTTTATAGAAAGAGTTACTGAAGGATGCGAAGTCGGTGATGTATGATGGACTGTTCGTGTCTCCATAAAATTCATATACTGAGGTCCTGCTGCCCAGTGCGATGGTGTGCGGACACAGGGCCTTTGGGAGGTGATCAGGCTTAGATTAGGTCCTAAGGGTGGGCCCCCCATGATGGGATTAGCATGATGGGCCCCCCCATGATGGGATTAGGAAAAGAGGGTAGAGCATTCGATCTCTCTCTCCATTTGAAGACACAGCATAAGGCAGTCATCTACAAGGGCTTCCTGAGAGGGCATCAGCAGGAACTGAACCTTCTGGTGTTTTGATATTGGACTTCCAGCATCCAGAACTGTGCTACATACATGTTGGTAAGCCACTCAGTCTATGGCATTTGTTATGGCATCTTAGGTAGACTAAGACATGAATAAAGATGCTCATTAAGCATTATTTATAATATCTTAAATGTTGGAAAGTTCACATATCCTTCCATAAGAATTTCATTAAAAATTACAACGTGTGTATACAATGTAATACTATGTAGCTGTTTTTAAGAATAGGTAGAACTGTAATACTGGTCAAGGAGGATATCTAGTTGTTGGTAAAATGAAAAAAAATTAGTTGTAGATCAGAAGGTAGTGTAGGGTTATATTTGTGACCTTTTATAAAAAAATATAAGCACATGTATATTACACATTTATATACATGTATATTCATGATATTTCAAAGACACAAAGAACTGTTAGTGATGATCAATGGTGAGGGCTGGAGTACTGATGTGGACATTATCATGCAGAAAGGGGACAGAGACATATTTGTTTACTCTCCAGACCCTTCTGTGCAAGTTAGTTCTTAACATGAACTTTTTATTAAAAAGAAAAGAAAAGAAAAAACAGTGAAATGCCCCAAAGGCCTTTGTGTCTGGAGCTCTACCATTCCCCGAGGCACAGAACAGAGGAGCATAGCTGATCCAAATCAGGACTCTGGGCTCATATATGTGTATTGGGTTGTGTTGGATGACATCCTTCAAATACTATCTCTCGACTAGGCTGGAAACACCTGGAAGATTGGGAAGAAGCCTGGAGACTTCCGGGAGAATAAGAAAAGCACGTTTCCCACATGGTGACTTGTGTGCATGAGCGGCCACAGGATGAACTGACCAGCAGGAGAGAGGCCGCCCAGTCCCGCCAGGAGTGACCCTGCCCTCGGAGCAGCGAGGCCTCTAGGGAGTGCTTGAGGGACCCTCGGCCCCTTAGCCCGGGCTCTGAATTCACATGGGAGGAAATGGATACATTTCACCAATAATCATGTCATTTTTGAATGTGCTTTTAACCTTTATAGATTAATTTTCCTGAACCTGAAAGGTATTTTGTGTTTTATTATTTGATATTGAAACAGAATCACACTCACTCACATGTCTCACCTAGACATACTGATTCTGATATATTTTTGAGGGCTTGAAAAGCAAAATTGATTTATAATTTTCTTATCAAAAAATCACAGTCCTTTATATCTAAGTGTTAGGTTTCTTAATATCCTTGTGTCATCCCTTATAAATGCAAGAATTGATTGACCTCTGTTATATGTGTGTAATAGGCCAAGTCTAAAACATGGTCAGAGGCAAGCAGACCTTGAAAATCTTGTGGAATGGAAACGCTTTCATCACCCGTACCGTGATGCGTGTCAAACAGGCACGCCAATCAGTTTGCAGACTTTAGCAGGGCGCTTGCTACATGTGCAAACATATAGGATTGCTGTGATAGTTTCATTTAGCATTCTCATTGGAAGACATTCTGAAATATTCAAATAAATAACTGGGAAATGTCCAAATAGACATAGTAATATGGCTTAAAATATTAATATTTGCCAGGGAGAGAAAGAAAAGATCACCAGCAAATTGAACAATGTATAAGCATGAACCCTCAGTGAAAAGTGAAAGGGTAATCGTGGGCATGAGGCCTGAGCTATGATGAAATCACCACAAGGGAAATTTATTTCCAGCTATAGAAACTGGCAAAGAAGACAGCTCTGCATTTACTGAAAGAACAAAATAGTATTATCTCTATTTGTTTAGAAAGACAAAAGAAAAAAAAGTGGTGGGGGAGGGGAGAAACACCCAGTTGGGGCCCTGAAAAACCAAACAGCACAAAAGATATTACACAAACTAACATTTGGACAGGAAAGTTTGGGGATTTTTTAAATCAGACAAGTGAAATCTATTTTGGTGTTTCAGGCTCTATAGAGACAGAACGTTCTCTGGAAGGAGCATAGAGACATGAGAGATGGAGAGAAAATTCATGAGATCAGGAAAATGGGGCCATTAATGCAATAAGAAAGCCCATGTGCAATTACGGCAATGGAAATATTCTGAATTGGAATATCACTCTCTAAGTTTACAGTGCGCACTGCCAATAGCCAAGTGTCCAAGTCAAATCTAAAACAGAGAAATAAGTAAATACAAATTTAAAGCTATTACATGGAAAAATACTATCATGAATGACTGATATGATTAAACTGTATTTTTACAAAGATGCCATAGGATGGATTCAGAATGAAGCCAGAGAGTTAGGGGGCTGCTGCAATTGCTTGGATGCTGTAGATATTTCTTTAGCGAAAGCTGGTCCTTTATTTACTATTTATTCCTTCTTCCCTGCTCTTTTCTCTTTTTTTACTTCCTTCATTTTAATTTTTAAATTTTATGACTTCCCCCTTCTGTGACAGGCTCCTTCCCTGATCCTTCTTTGCTGAACTAGGCCACTCTTATTAACACAGACCATGTGGTTCTGGACTTTAAGCTTTTCATTCCCACTTCATACTTATGCCACATTTTGGATTCTACCTTAAAAAAATTCCATAACATCTTAAAAGCATTTTGGAATTAATATTTGTGGTAGTAATGCAATTTTATTTGACAGTTTTGTAGTATTTTGATTTGCTGAAACAACTGGTTATGATGATGGCAGAATTCTTCTTGTTAATGAGGCCAGGAAAGTCATATGGACAAAATAAGAGGTCTTTAAGGACTTAGGGTTTTGGAAGTTTTTTTATGAAGACCTAAGAGATTTATAGACACCAGATTTTACATTATTGTACACAATAGCATAATACTATAACACCCACAAATATTAAGCAATATTCAGAGTCTAAATACAAACTCACTTTGATTGTAAAAATTTAGTTTTTCAATTTGCCTCCTGCTGCATAGAAGTAATATACCAGGTGATTCATTTCCACATTTGAACTGTTGTTAAGCACAATGGCTGAAGGAGAGCTTGATGCAGGGTTTGGCTATTATGTCACACTTGGAAGAAAAGGGAATAAAATTACAGTGCAGAATGACCTATCAAATTTGCTTGACAGGTGCTAATTCACTTTGATCTATCCCTCACCATAATTTCATTGGTGGGGAGGACATACATATTTATAAGTGCACAAGCAGGCTGCTGTTGTTCTGTTTGTAATTTACAGCAACAAAGAATTCATTTAGATTTCCATATTAGAAGTCCCAAGGTGACCCTGTACTGCATACGCCTGCTGTGTAGGATTCCTAACATAATAAAGAATAAAGAAAAAACATAATAAAACAACAGTACATCATGACCTGGGCTCATGGGTAATCAAGTCTCATATTTACTGCTGAAACAATAGCACCGTGCGAGGCAGTATCATTACTACAATTTGCTGATGAAAGCCCTGGGGACCCAGGAAGTGTCTGCCAGGAGAACCGCTGATTAATCTGAGTTACTTATGCTTTGTTAAAGAGTTATTGTTTTAATCATAATTAATAATAAGTAGTTACCCATGGAAAAGTTGCAGGGGAGATCTAGCTCAACCCCTTGAGAGGCAGACAGGTTTAAGCTTTGCGAACCATGAATTACCAGTATATACAACAAAATAGAGAACCAAATGGGAGAACAATAATGGTTTTGATTCCAGAAGTTGGATTTAGAATCTCATCACCTATGAAAAATATTACCTTTTATATAAATCTCTCTTAGCTGAACATGACAATGGTCCATTACCTTCGTATTCCATGAAATGCTTTATGAGCTCAGTGGGGTGAGATATTTTATTTCTAAGGAAAGTCATCCCAACTTCTATGTACACAGTAAACATTCCAGTGCATGGTACAACTAATAAAATGCCATAAAAAGACTTGAATAGGCATTTCATTGAGCAAGATATGACTAGCTAATAGCATATGAAAAAGAGCTTAATATGATTAGTAATTAGAGAAATGTAAATTAAATCACAGTAAGAGACCACTACACCCTCACTAGAATGGTATAATGAGAAAGTTGATAATACCAAGTATTGGTCAAGATGTGAAGAAACTGAGTACCCTCCCCTTTGATGGTGGGATGTAAAATGTTACAGCCACTTTGACAATATTTAAGTAACTTAAAAAAAGGTTAAACACACATTACCATGGGACCCACTGATTCCTCTCCTATGTATCTGAGAGAAATGAAAGTATGTATATATACATATATATGCGCAATTCATAAAAATCTCAACTAGAAACACTACAAATGCCCATCCCCTGGTGAATGGATAAACTAAATGTATTATCTATTCAATGGAATTTTGCTCAAGGAAACAAATACACATTATAAATTAAAAATCTCAAAATGATCATGCTGAAAATAAGTCAGATAAAAGATTATATATTATATGATTTCATTTACATGAAACTTCTAGAAAAGGCAAAATTCTATAAGCAGAGAATAGATCAGGGATTGCCTGGGGCTGAGGGTGGGAGTAAGGATGTCTCAGATTTGCAGGAGGAAACTTTCCAGGGTGCCAGAGTGTTCCGAAACTGGATTTTGATGATGGCTGCTCCCTGGTTTATATTTACTATCGTACTGTACACTTCACTGGGTGATTTGCATGATGTGTGAATTATGCCCCAATAAAGCTTTCAAAATGCATCAAGGCATAAACTTAAGATTTGCGAACTCTTGTCTATGTTCACAAATCATAAAAAGTTTACTTTAAAAATAAATAAATAAATATGCTGTAATTACTCACTAATAGCATTATCTTTCTCCTGGAGAGGGTATTCTGCAACTCTCAGAAAATTAAGACTATAGCTGGCTGTACCTGGTGGAAGGTGTCAGGTATTCCTTTATAGGATCAGACCATCATGCAGACTAAACCACTGAGAAGTCTTCTCGAGCACTCCAGGTGCAGGGCCAGTCACTGAAAGGGGCAGCCAGACCCTCAGTTGGCCAGTCAACACTATGTACTAAGTTATTCCAATGACTTCATGGAGCAAATTCTCATGTTAAAAAGCCCCAGGGAGATTTTCTAGGGAACTCAACAACTTGGTTAAAGAACTATGTCAGCATGTCAAAACAGCTTTGTAAGTAGGGACAGTGACATGGAGGCAAGAGTTAAGAGATCAGATTCTTCTCCATGGCAAGGGCAGTAAGAATGGGTTTTTAATTACTAAAATAATCTTCTGCTTCATCCATTGAGGAAAATTTCATGAGTGTGTCCTCCAACTACAGGGTGTGGCATTTACTGATTTGCCAGATAGTCCCCTTGCTGAAGCTTCTGAAATGTCATCCTTTGATCCATTCCTAATTCTTAGTAAGAACACAAGTAGCATATAATGGGGCTGAGAACTGAAGTGAAAACAGATACAAGGCCTTTTGCAACATTTCTTGCAGAACAGCATTTCAATTGCCAAGAGAAAGTGGATTCTCCAGGATGCTACAAGGCAGATGTCAGCTTCAATTGGTGAAATCCAAGAAATGTGTTTGAATTTTTCATAAACAATTAGGAATCCCACATCTAATTCTGATTCTTGTTTTCAAAGCCTACCAAATTAACAGTTACCTGCAGTAATTCAGGTAATACATTATTAACATTTTGTTGCCACTTAGGATTCAAATACAAGAGAGACTCTGAAACCCTTCTGTTGTGAAATGTAGGAAAATTTGGCAGAGTGATGACTGCCACAGAAGCCTTGATTTCCCATTTTTCTTTTCTATCTATTTCCTGCTTATCCTTTAAAATTCATATTAGCACTGTGGCTTTTAAAAAAGATTTTATCAACTCCTTGATGTCTTACTTCCAGACCCTTATTCACAGTCTGATTTAGATGTTGCCCCACTATTTTGCCAGGACATACAAAATAGATGTCTATAATTTTCCCCATCATATGCAGACATTGATTTACTTTTTTTCTCTCATATTAGATAATTTGTTAAGAGAAAGGATAAATACAGATGTGTGTGTGTGTGTGTGTGTGTGTATAGGTGTACATACATGGAAACTGGCCTCATTTTCTAAGAACTGAAATAGAATTTCATAATTTGTAGAAACATGACATAGGTACATGATTGGAAGAATCAATATTTTTAAGATGTCCATACTACCCATAGCAATTAACAGATTCAGTGCAATCCCTACTAAAATTACAATTGTATTTTTCGCAGCAATAGAATAATCCTAAAATTTTATAGAACTGCAAGACTCTGAAGTGCCAAAGCAATCTTCAGAAAGAAGAACAAAGCTGGAGGCATCACACTGCCAGATTTCAAAGTATATTACAAAACTACAGTAATTTAAGCAGTATGGTATTGACATAAAAACAGACTCATAGATCACTGGGACAGAACAGAGAGCCCAGAAATAAAACTATGCATATTTCATCAGTTAATTTACACAAGGGAGCCAAGAAGATACAGTGGGGAAAAGACCATCTCTTCAATAAATGGTATTGGGAAAACTGGTCAGTTACATGCAAAGTAATGGAACTTGACCACTGTCTTATATCATACATAAAAATTAACTCAACATGGATTAAAGACTTGAATATGAGACTTGAAACCATAAAACTAGAGAAAAACATAGGTATGTAAGCTCTCTAATTTAGGTGTTGGTGATAATTTTTTAATCACCAATGCAAAAGCAGCAAAAGCAAAAAAATAAACAAGTGAGACGATGTTAAAATAAAAATCTTCTGCACAGAAAAGGAAACTATCAACAGAATAAAAAGGCAACCTATGTAATGGACAAAAATATTTGCAAATCATGTGTCTGATAAGGGGCAAATATTCAAAATACATTAAGAACTCATAGAATTCAACAGCAGAAAGACTTAATAAACTGCTTAAAAATGACAGAAGATCTGAAAAGACATTTACCCAAAGAAGACATACAGATACATGAAAACAGGTACATGACCAACAGGTACATGGATTCTTAAAAACATTAGTCATCAGGGAAATGCAAGTCAAATCCACAATGAGGTAGCATCACACATGTGTTAGGATAGCTATTATTAAAAAGATAAGAAATAATAAGTGTTGGCCAGGATGCGGAGAAAAGGGAAACTGTGCACTGTTGACAGGAATGTAAATTGTTGCATCCATTACAAAAACAGTATGGTCAATCTTCAAAAAATTAAAAATAGATCTAGCATACAATTCAGCATTTCTGCTTTTGGGTATTTATCCGAAGAAAATGAAAACACAAACTTGAAAAGATATATACATCCCCATATTCACTGCAGCACTATTTACAATAACCAAGACATGGAAGCAGCCTAAGTGTCCACCAGTGGATGAATAAAGAAATTCTTGCATATGTGTTACTGTGGAATATTACTTAGCTGTAAAAAAATAAAATCTTCCAATTTGCAAAACATGGGCAACCTCAAGGGCATTATGAAATAAGTTAGACAGAGGAAGACACCATATGATCTCTCTTATATGTGGAATCTAAAAATAAAGAAAAAGGAAACAAAAAAGTTCAAAGATACAGAGAACAGATTAGTGATTGCCAGAGGTGGGAGGTGGAAGATCAGAGAAATGGGGGAAGAGGGCCAACAAAAACAAAAAACAATTTAAAAAAATAAGGACTCTTACACAGCCATTAAAATGATGTTTATGTTGGGTATTCAGCAATATAGGAAAATGTTTCACCTATAAGTGAGATGAAAAGAGCAGAGTATAAAATTCTAGTATAAATGACACCCACTGTACAAAATCTATGCACAGAAAAAAAACTAGATGAGTAAAGTTTTTTAAAAAAAAGAAAAAAATTGCTGTCTATCATCATCTACCTAATATATATAATATAAACATTTACTAGGATATATAATATTACTGTTGTCATGTTTACTAAGATGTTTGAGAATAAATTGCTGACATCATAATGTTTTACCTCAAATAATTCAGGGAGCCTCTTCTAAGAAAAAGGAAACTGTTATGTAACCAGCTGACTGAGCTAATGGGAATCCTGATGTAACCTGATGCCCTTCCTGCTCTGGCAGCCCATCCAGCACCACCTTTCTGCGTCTGCCCCAGGACCTTTGTACGCTGAGCTCCAGGTACTGAACCATCACTTCGTGGATGTGTACACTCTCCTGGTCTCCATTCCTTTGTGCGTGCAGTTTCCTTATTTTAAATACTTTTTCCAGCTCTGTTCTCAACTGAACTTGCTTTGAAGTCTCTGTTTGAAGGTGGGCTGTGCCATTTGATAGCTGTGGGAGCATGGGGTGGTTAACCAACCATCATTTATTAAACGGTATTAAAAAAAGTAACTGATGAGATTGTTGTGAGGCTAAAGTGAGATCCTTTAGATCACGAGTTTGGAAGAGTGCCTGGAAAAGCGTGAGCATTCAAAATATACTTACTGCCACTCGATGAGGATATTACGGCTGCGGCATTCGCTTCTCAGACCTTGGCTTAAATTTCACAAACTTTGGGAAGGTCTCATTGATCCCAAATATGAATTCCGTGGCCCACTTGAGAATTTAGCCATCTTGTACTTTCCCCCTAAAACACCTACCATAATTTTCTGGAAGTATTTTTTAATCATTTGTTTCTTCTAGTTTGTGTTTGAAGTCTTTGCAATACTGACTACATCTGACTTACTCAATTTTATAAGCCTAGTACTTAGCCAAGTACCTGGTACACAGTAAGTTTTTAATACGTACTTTTTGAATCAGTGAAGGAGTTTCAATGATTCAGAATTCAGACTTAATTTCAGGATCTAATGGCCAAAATAATTTTCCCAAACTAGGCTGGCAACTGATTATTCAAGGGAAGTCCAGATGGGTTAATTGTAGAACACATATACTTATTCTTCAAGGGTGCAGAAACACTCTAACACTCAAGGAAACTTGTTTACATGCGGTGTGAAACTTTCAGTGTGCTTATTTCCAAGCTGTTAAAAAAACATGAAGGAATTAATTCCTCTGAGCAGTCCATTTCTCACCACTATCTTGACATTAAATTCAATGTTAGATTTGTGTTTTAAGCAAAGTTAACAGGCAGAAAGATGAGACAATCCATTTTTTACTCAAAGAAAACAGCGAGAAGTCAGTGAAAGTGTAAACTGACAGTGCCGTGTCAGTAAATAAACAAGGGACACCCAATCCTTCAGGTACTGAGCCAGGCACACCTGTGAATGGGGCCCACATGCAGCATGGGGAGGTCAAGGACATGCTGAGAATTACCAGGCCTCACAGCTGAGATCAAAGGTCAAGAGTTACTAGGGAAAAACATTGTGTTTTTCTCTAATGAATCCGGGAAAAAAGACATATCAAACTTCTAATGAATGATTTAAATGAAAGGTTTTTTTAGGTTTCTGAATGAAAGTTTCCCAAATATGTCCTTGCATAAAGATTACTTATTCAGTTGACCTTGAACAATGCAGGAGTTAGGGGTGCCAACCCCTCATGCCTTTAAAAATCTGCCTATAACTTTTGACATCACCCCAAATTTTACTGATAGCCTACTGTTGATCTAAATCTTTAGGATAACATAAACAGTTTATTAACACATAATTTGTATGTTATATGTACAATATACTGTATTCTTGCTTTATTCTTAATAAAGTAAGCTGGAGAAAAGAAAATGCTTTTTTCAAATTGTTGCAGATCTCCAAGATTTTTTCCAATATATTTATTGAAAAAAAGCCTGCATATAAGTGGACCCATGGAGTTCAAATGGATGCTGTTCAAGAGTCAATTGTATAGTGAAATTGTACAAATTTATATTCTGTAAAATCCAAATACATAATAACTTAAATGATAGGCTAATATGAAGTTATACTTTTAAACTTTGAATAGAATAACATGTCTTTGACTTTAGAGAAATGTTCTTTAAAAATCTCTTTAGAAACTACTATGTGTATACAGACTAATATCTCAGGAGGATTAATTCCACATTTTATTAGCCTAGCCCAAATTCTATAGACTTGTAATAAAATGCATGAAAATATCATTAAAGTTATTCACAAACTTCAAACGTCCTTTCCAAATTTTAAATCCATTCACAATAGAAACTATTCTTACAGGACTCAACTGGGAAACAAATGAACACCATAAAAGAGATCCTTTTTCTTTTCTCGTTATAATGGTGATAACGAAGAAGGGTATATTGCCAGGAACCATACTTTATCAGGCACCAGACATTGTGCTAAACCTTTTATGTATCTTACCTCATTTTCTCTCACAACAGTCTTTTTAAGGTTGGTCTTTATTTTTCCCAATTTGAAGTTAAGAAAATGGGCTGAGAGAGGTCAAATCACTTTCTCCAAAAGACTTAGTTGATAAATGGTACAGTGGAGGTTGAACTCAATTGGATCACCTATTTTAGAAACTTCTCAGAATGAACTGTTCTGTATGTTACAGGTCTACATCTAAGAAAATGAGGGTGTTAATATTCAGGATCACAAGAGCTGTCATCTCTAAGTCGTCAGCCTGTAGGTAAGGCACTGGATGAGGGAGACATACTATATAGCCTATTAAATAATCCTAAAAGAGATACATGCTCAGACACCTAAAATAGATAGATCAAGACCTGGTGGAATTTCCCTGTAGCTCAGTGTTTCTCCCAGCCAGACCTTCTCAGCTAGTGTATGTAGACCTTCCTGGTACGGTGTTGAACTGAGGTCTGTCTGCCCCATGTGAACCCTCCAGAGGTCAGGGAATGTGTCTGGCTTTGCTCACGACTGGCTCGCCAGCCCCTCCCAACACTATGCACGGAGGAGGTACTGAGTGAACATTCGCTGACCGGTGAAGGGTGCGGCAAGCATATGTGGTCAGGTTGCTGCAGTGCTGAGCTCTTAGTAAGCCTTTGTTCTTCCCAACACCCTCCCTGGGGGCATGTGATCTCTTTCAAGGCTGGCTCCAGTGTTCTTCTTACTCTGATTTCAGCTATTGGCAAATTTGAGGAATATACGACTTATGAGCATTAGGTCTGGTTCCTCTAGCTGTAGTCCTGGAAGCAGGTGAAAGAATGTGCTTTAACATGAAAACATACGAGCTGCTGTGAAGCTCACTCTAAGTCCAACAAGTGCTACAAGATGAAAAAAACTGTCTTTTGATATAACATATGCACACAAGTTCTGAGGGGCTACAGAGAGTTCAAATAAGATCACACCCTGCGAATATTCCCACAGAATCTAATCAGTTAAGCCTTCAAAGGAAGCCCCTCCAATCATATTCCTCCTTTTAGAAAGAAAATAATTTGTATTTGATATTCAAGGCTTTGAGATATGAGAATATTTGATTCTAAAGATAACATGTCCTAGACTGACTTAGTAGGCAGATAATAAAGCTTTAGATATCTTGTGAAGAAAAAAATAATACATGTCAAATTGAAAAGATACACTATAGTGTAGTAAGTGCTTCCTATGCCTCATTCCTTTCTTGGAATTCTCACAACTGGCAGAGTGAGGTGGGTGCTATTATTTCTGCTTTAAAAGATGAGTAAACTGAGGCTCAGAGGGTAAAGAAACTTGATGAAGGTCACAGAGTTCCCTAGTGGCAGGGTTGGGATCTACTTATTTTTCAAAGCATCTTACCACCCCTAAAGCCTTTGGAGTTAAGATGGGACTCATGAGAGAATTTCTTAGAAACCTGTCTCGGATCTGTCATGAGAAATGCACTCAAGTTCCTCAAATGGTTAAACACAGAATTAGCGTACAAACCAGAGATTCCACTCCTGGGCATACCCCAAGTCAAAACAAGGATTCAAACACATACCTGTAGACAAATACTCACAACGGCACTATACATAACAGGCCAAGGTAGAAATAACCCACATGTTCATAAACAGATGAGTGGATAAACACACTGTGATATGTACACACAATGGAATATTATTCAGCCATAAAAAGAATTAAAGTATTGACACAGGTGACAACATGGATGAACTTGGTAAACATGATGCTAAGTGAAAGAAAACAGATACAAACGGGTTACTCTTGCCTGATCCGGGTTACGTGAGAAGCCCAGAAGAGGCACATGGGTAGACACAGGAAGCGAATTAGTTTAGTGGTTGCCATGGGCTAGGAGGACAGGAAAGTGCAATCGAGTGCTTAATGGGTAGAGGGTTTTATTTTGCAGTGATAAAAATGTTTTGGAACTAGGTAGAAGTCATGTTTGTGCACCATAGGGAATGTACTAAATACTACTGGATTGTTCATCCCATAAAATGGTTATTTTATGTTGCCCTATTTGTGTGAATTTCACCTAAAAAAAAAAGGGGGCTCAAAGTACTTCTAGAAATTTTAAGACAGATTGGGATTCCCAGTTTCCAAGCTGGGATTCCCTGTTTTCATAATAAAATAGACAAGGAAGGCATTTCCTTGGCCTTAATGCATATTGCATTTTTGGTAAGATGGACAGTTTTTAGCAACACAGCTACATCTTTCTGAATCTGGCATTCTGCCTTGGGTAGGAATGCAGCAATGTGCCAGATGGGCATCAAAAGGTGGCTCAGACCGGACTCAGGGGAGTGTGGGAACCAGCAGGTCATGCCCTCTTGGAGCGGTTACCCTTCCGCACAGGTGGATGGAATTAGGCCGGATGAGTGATTGTTACATTATCTTCTAAAAAGTTTTATAAGTTAATAGTTTATTAATGAAACGAAATAAAGTGTGTCTTCATCTTGCCTACAGTAGGCATAATATTAAATTTTGTCCCCAAAGTGCCTGCTGCAAAGCAATACCTTAGGAGTGAAGTATGATATATTTCATGATGAAAATGAGGAGATTGTTCTGCAGATGTTGGCTGAGAAAGGAGCTGGAGCCATAATAGATCAAAGCCTTATTCAACCTAGCAATCTACTGAAATGCAACAGTTTGTGGAAGAACGTTTCTTTCCCTGTACATGCGGGGCTGAGTGCTTCATAATGATAATAGTGTTCCTGCACATGGTAGAAATTCTGAATTACTGAGTGACCATGGTCATCAGAATAATGGGCCCCAGGGATGTCTAAATCCTGATCCCAGGAAGCTGTGAATATGTTATCTTACATAGAAAGGGGGAATGTTGTGGATGGAGGTAAGGCTGACCTTACACTAGGGAGAGAATCCTGGTCATATAGGTGGTACCCATCACAAGGATTCTTGAAAGGTAGACGATGAAGTCAGGATAGCCAGTGTTAGAATGATGCCATAGGAGGAAGACCCCATTGGCCACTGCTGGCTTCAGAGGCTCCCCTTGAAGGGAAGGCCAGCAGCCTCTTGGAGCTGGAAGTGGGTGCTCACAGATACAGCCCTGATTATCCCACCTGGACAGAACACATTTTAAGGAGGTTATGACAGTGAAGGGGAGGGATATGGGCAAAAATGCATAACTAAAGAGACTGAAATACAACCCATAGGGAAAAGAGGTTTGGTCAATCAGTGTCCTCGAAGCTGAGACAGGCATGAGCAGACCCTACCTTCACAGTGGGTCACTGAACAGTAAGAATGGTATGCACGCCATAGGTCCAAATAAGGGGATCACACACATGGAAAACAGAAACTAAGAGTGAAATAACAGAAATATATACATTGGTCTCTGCCCACCCCCACCACCCTGTTGTTACATGAGCTCCAAAAACCTTGTGGGTAGGGGTGGTAGGAGCATCTTCTGTTGTACTGTTTCATCTCTGACCTTGGTTCCTGACACAGCTCCATGGAGGGGTCTCCTGCGTGGTGGGAGCATCTGACACACTGAGCTCCCAACCCCCTTGGGACCCCCTGGGGATCGGAAGGTCTTTGCGCTAATGCGGTATCTAGCGGTGGGCTCCTGGGCGGGGGCTGTTCACCAGAACACCCAGGCCGTGATCAGAAGCTGGGAACATGCAGTGCCGCCTCGGTCTCCAGAGAGGGGCTGGAAATGGAGCCAACAGTCTATCAGTGCGCACGATGGTACCCTAACAGCACACGGGTTCCAGAGCCCCAGGCTGTAAACACGTCCACGTGACAGGAGGCGGGCACACCTCGATCCGTGGGAACAGAAGCTCCTGCACTGGAGACCCTCCCAGACCTCACTCTTCCTGCCTCCTCATCTGGCTGTTGATTTGTGTCCTTCAGCACATTCTTTATTATATAATAAACTGGTAAACATTAAGTGTTTCCCTGAGTCCTGTGAGCTGCCCAGCAAATGGTGGAATCTGAGGAGCCAGTCATGGGAACCTCCGATTTGGAGCCCACTTGGGTTACTTGTAGGCAGCCTGGAGACTTGCTCTTCACGATTGGCCTCCGATGTGGGGCGTCCTTGAGGGACAGGGCCCTGAACCTGTGGGGTGTGCCCTGACACTGGTTAGCATCAGAATTGAAGTGAGTTGCTGCTTGGTGAGTTGCTCGGCTTGAGGGAACCCACAGTTCTGGGGGCAGAGCTGTGTGGGAGCCACAGGAGGGCCTCCCTGCCACCGAGGGGCTGTCATGGGCAGGCCTCAATCAACGGGTGAGGTCCTTGGTTCTTGTTCACCCCACTATTTCAGGACCAGAAGGCGTTTAGCAAGGCTTGCCTTTACTTTTTCTTTACTACCTCCATATCTGGGGGTACAGTTTTAGTATTATTTTTGCTATACAAAGAGATCGTTCTAAAAAAGTTTATTATCAGTAAGACTTGAGGACTGGGTCTGCCCCTATTTTGCTTCTGTCGGACCCACAGTCAGCAGAGTGATAGCAATGTCTCAGTGGCCCTTCCTGAGTGCGGGTGCCACCTGCCCCACAGGTGAGCGGGGCCAGCACCCTCTCTCAAAGCATCACCACGCTCCTCAGTCCAACCAACACAACCTTCTCCTACTTGAACAATGAGAACAAACACCATTCGGAAAGAAACCAGAAGTGAGTATCTCCTCTGAGTTTAAAAGGAAATCAAAACATTCAGTAATATTTTATAAGCATGTAAGTATTGGTGAGAGGATTACTTGTAGATTATTTATACTTTCCCCATTGGAAGGCAGAACACTTTCAATAGGCATGATTACCAAAATGCATATAGACATAACAAAATGCATATAGAGAAGGCTTGCTGCACAGTTTCATTTCTTACCAGTTAGGAAACTGCAGGGCACCAAAAAGAAAACAGTTTATCCATTGAAGGCAAGTGTATCAGGGAGTTTATCAAGATAGTGAGAAACGTCCACTATTTTCTGCAGGCCAAACTGATCTTTGAAAAGCTCATGTGCCTCGAAGTTGTCAGCTAAGCAGTTGGCGGAACAGGAGCTGAAGAGCAGCCTGCTGAGGCTAAGAGAAAAATACATGGATTCCAGAGCCTAACAGGAAAGTGTTTGAGATGAAAGAGGGGAGGACCCACCTGGCCCACAGGGGTGGAAGAGAAACGTCCCTCCAAGTAGGAGAGGTGGAAACACCTTCTCAGTGTAAGGAAGCCTCGTCCCGCAACCCCAGTGAATTTCCACAGCTCAACTCTTTACAGAAATGCCTCTGTTTTGTTTTTCTTGGCTGAGGAGCAGCAAGACCCGGGGTGAGTGCACACTAAGAGAATCATATCAAAGGCAGAAGAACAAGAAGGAACTAACAGAAGTGGCATTGCAACAATAGCAAGGGGACTCAAACATATGAAAGGAGATGAACTTCAGCATGAGAATAAGGCTTGTAAAAATGTAAAATTATTTTAGAGTGAAGAGTTACAAAATAGGACCCATCATAGGATACCAATTTTGCCCTTATAAATTTCTACTTCTCTTTTCTAAATTTTGGGGGAAAAATCCATATTCATAGTAACTAGGATGATGAAGTGTGGTGGGTTAAATCATCTGTGTCTCACTCCCCTCACTTAGTGCCAGTGGCACCACCTGCTACATGCTCAGGTCCTCAGGCTGGGGGAACTGCACCCCGGATCTGCATCGGCCAGGGGGACACTGCAGATGAGTGATGGGTGGGGGCAAGCCCATGAAGCTGGGCTGCTCCTGCACTTCTGCAGTCACCCTCAGTCACCCCCACTCCGACGGCTGCTGGTCCCAGGACATGGAACACTCGTGGAGCAGACCTGAACCCCAGCCCAGCTATGGCAAGCCCAGATGGACCAACCCCCAGCTGGCCCACAGACACAGGAGTGAGAAATGCAACCTCTTGTCCTGTGCCACCAAGGATTCCGGGTGGTCACAGAGCACACCCCAGTGACCTCTCTCACTGTTCAGCTTGCTCAGGAAGTCCCAATTTCTCCTGTTGCCCAGAAAATTATTAATAGTGCCTCTTCTCATTCCCAAATTATATGATCACCATGACAATAACAGACATTTAGCTTCATAATGTTTTCACATTTTCATTTGTAAGGTAGCTTTGAATCTTACATCCTTTCTACTTCCCACCATTCCTGGGGGTGTCCATAGCCTGTGGCTGTCCTGCTGCGCTCTGGCCAGTGCATCCCCTGGTGAAGGGCTGCAAGTGCCCCCCCAACATCACGTGATGCTTTGAACTCCAGCCCCTCTTCCAAAGCTTCCCTCCCGGAACTACCTTCCTTTCTTCCCCCTCTTCCATACCTACTTTCTCCCCCAAACCTTCAACTGACTGCTTTCTTGTTTCTTAATCCCTGCAGATCCAGGGACAGCTATCAGGGAGAGCTCTTTTATTCTCCATACTCGCACCACACACCCACCCACCCACCGCAAGGCACCACAGGGCTCTCCTTGCAGCTCCTGTGCAACACCGCACAGAACGGTGGCTCTCAGGGTGCAGGTGTGACGAGGCGCCCCCTCTCTGGGTAAACATTTTTCCCCGCAGACATCCATAGAGCTGCTTCCCGGGCTGGATTGCTTGTCACTCGGCTAATCGCTGCATGGTTTTCAGAGCTCAGCTAAAACCTGCTTCTTCTCAAAGCTCTTTATTGACACAAGCCCAACACTCAACATCATCTGCTGAAGAAAGGTACAGAAATAGAGGTGAGTACGGGAATGAGAAATGAGCCCCACTGCAGCCCAGCTCCTCACCGGGGGCCCAGCGCACTGTGCCTCAGTGCTAGCTTGTCTAGGAGGTGAGAGGGTTGGGCTGCACGCTCTCCTGGGGTCCTTTCAGCTCTAAGTGATATTATCCTGTTATAACCATTGATTTATGGCAATAGACCATGCTGGTGGGAGAGGAACATCAGGGGAAAGGCATCGGTGATGGACAGAGGGAGGCACCAGGCCCCCGAGACAGACGGGATCAGTCAGAGCATCAGGCGCCATTTATCCTCTGATCTGAGGGCACCAGAAGATGGCAATTTGGAAGGCATCCCAAACATATATATGCATACATATGTATGTTTTTAAGACTTCCCTTATATTTATATATCTATATCTGTATGTAAGGCTTCCTCTTATATCTTTGCCAAAGCCCTCAGCCAAACCACTGCTTGCTGCCCTCTGGACAGCCCCAAATTGCCAAGCCCTCCCCTCTAGCTCCCTCCAGGCCTTTTTGGCAGTGAAGTCAGAGAGACTATGGAGCAACCCCGACACAATCAGCAGAGCCCAGCCTGGGCCTCCTGGGCCTCCCCAGCACTCCTAGGCTGCGTGCTTGAATCCTCAATGTGACTTACACGGTCCCCGTCCACCGACTTCGCAACAGCCCCTCATGTCTCCCTGCTTGTTGTGTGTGTTTTTCTTCCAACAAAGACACAGGAGGCTCCATCCTTGGGCTTCCCGGGTCTCTCCTTCGTCCCTTGCCCCCCTCATGCCCTTCCCAACACCAGGCTGGACGCTGAGCTGAACATTAATTAATGTATTT
The DNA here is from genome assembly GCF_040802235.1 of Manis javanica. Lineage (NCBI taxonomy): Eukaryota > Metazoa > Chordata > Mammalia > Pholidota > Manidae > Manis > Manis javanica. Next base: position 75,058,415 of record NC_133168.1, read on the forward strand.
CTCTTCTCTGAGCCTCACTCAGGTGTGCGATGCCAGATGACTTAATCACCCTTTGGAGTCCTTACTTACATTGAGTCTTTCCGCATCAGGCTCCCCGCAGGCAGAGCTCGCCCTGGGACAGCGGAGACCCGGTGCTGCGCCCCCATCCCCTGGGGGCAGTGATTACAATGCCAGAATCTCATTGCTGATGAAACAGCCTTGCCCCGAATGCTGAATTGGAACCTACCCATGAAGAATCAGTCAGATAAGCCCAGAAGGTGGGTATTCAAGAAATCCAGCCAGGGTGTCCTTTAGATTTCTGGGTCAGGTCTAACATCTGCAGTTACCTGATTCCATGGTGTGTTGTGTGCCTTTCATTGGCTTTGAGCTGTCTTATGACTCCGGAGGGCATGGAAGCCTGGCAGGAAGGCAGTGACTATTGCCTATACATGGGTACAAATTCTGTCCAGGGGAGGGGCAATTGATTTTTCCCTCCTCAGCCCGAAGAGTTTTGCACCTATTAAACTCATTTGATCATTCATGAGTGTTTATGTATGTTTCTGCTGTTTGAATTCTCCTTTGAATGGCTTTTTAATACTTTACTGGTTCCATTATTAATTAGTGAGTTAAGCAAAATCTTTGATATGTGTTCATTTTATATTTGTATGAGTCATAATTTTACCCACTTTTAAAACAATCCCAACAGTTTTGGATGTCATCCTTCAAGATGCCAATGAAGTCAGCTGATGGGCAGGTAAACCAAATGGCTCGAGAAACACTTCCCAGGAAGTGTGAGCCTGGGCACAATTTTCTGTGTCTTCTAAAATGTGTTCCAAGTGGCCATAGATTTTTAACTGTGCTAATGCCATTTCTCTAGTTCTTTCTCTCTAAAGACATTGATATTATTTTCTTTATCTTTCGGGTGTGTGAATGGCCAGTAAATTTTCCTGGTGTGGCACCAATAATTGGGAACTAGGTTTGACAGTCTGACCACTTGGGTGATTTCTTGATAGACGACAGAGATCTATTCTCTTTTGATTGACACATGACAAAGAATTGTTTCTGTTCTTCATCTATCTTGGTCCCAAACTAATCAAGACTTTTGTGCCCACTGGAAAGAACAGCTCTCTGATACCTGGACCAGTGAGTCTTGGTGTTTCTATGTTTACTGCTGACATACAGTTGAGGCTGTAAAACTGATGGCTTGGTTCTCTGTGTGTCTGTTAGCCTGTGTCCGTGATGCAGAAAGGCTTTTCCTTCTCATTGTGAAATGTGTACCTAATTCCAGAGAACATTAATGAGTTAGATGATAAAATCTCTTAAAGGGACTCTATTCTGATTACCTTTAAAATGATAAATAAGTGTTTATATAAGTTGAAATTCCTAAGATCTACAGAAAATAAACTAAAACTTTAAGTATGCTAGATTTTTCTTACAGAAAGTAATGCAGAAATATTGTAAACTTCCAAGTTTACACAATTTAAGGTAACTCTTGACATACAAGACTAATAATTTCTGCGTAAAAAAATCAGAGGATCTTTAGGTCAGTGGAAATACTCTGTATAAAACTATAATGGTGAATACATGCCATCATATATTTGTCCAAACCATGGGATGTACAGCACCAAGAATGAACTGTAGTGAAGCTATGGACTTTGGGTGCTAATGATATATCAGTGCAGGTTTATCAACTGTAACAAATGTATCCCTCTGGGGGGATGTTGATAGTTGATGCTGAATATATAAAATTCAGATGTCTTTTCTCACATTTATTAATATTAATTATAATAAGCACATGTTATATTTCATGTGGGTGTTCCCTAAACTTAGTGTACTATTCAAATAAACTACTCTTACATAATAATTAAGATTATGAAAAATATAAATTTATGTTCATTGAATCATTATTCTGAGACTTTTTATATCAATTGCAGTTAAGTTTTGTAGAATATCAGCTTAGAGATAATTTCTTAGATCTTTAGGTATATTACAAACTTGGACTAATATTAAGTTACTTAATGGAAAATCACTGGATACTCAGGAAATTTCAAAGAAAGATGGAAAGATACTGAAATATTAACTGTTAAGCATAACTTCAAGTTTGTATTCTTTTCCTTTTTACCTTCATATGCTATAGAGAGGTGATATCTGGTTTATGTTAATGATTGTGTTCATTTTTGTCACTTAAATTAAGTATGAAAGGAAGTTTTTAAGCTGTAAAAAATTACATTGTGTGTGTCCATGAGCTTTGCTAGTCTGATAAAATCCTTGTGTATGACAGATAGTTCTCACTGATCTATTTCCCAATTATCTTTGTGAAACAGAAGTTAAGCATTACAGTTAGTGTGAATGATTACAGCTATACCAATAGCAATAGTTATAGAGAAATACACTGTGTATGTGCTTTTCTTTTAAGAGCTCACACTAGTTTCCTCATGAAGTAGCAGCTCTTAAACACTTGGTCTCTATATCCCTCTGGAGTCTTAAAAGTTATTAAGGGCTTTAAAGATGCTTTGTTAATGTAGTTCAAAATTTAAGTTATAATTATCAATATTTATTGTTTTAAAAATTGAAACTGAGAAATTTTAAAAATATTTATTGACGCATTGGAAAATAGCAAGATTCCACTCCTAGGAATTTACCCAAAGAAAACAAAATCCCTGATTCGGAAAGATATATGCACCCCTATGTTTATCGCCACACGGTTTGCAATAGCCAATATATGGAAGCAACCTAAGTGTCCATCAGTAGATGAATGGCTAAAGAAGATGTGGTACATATACACAATAGAATATTATTCAGCCATAAAAAGAAAATAAATCCTGCCTTTTGCAACAACATGGATGGATCTAGAGGGTCATTATGCTCAGTAAAATAAGCCAGGCAGAGAAAGACATTGGAACAAAATAGCAGCAGACCTATGGACATGGAGAAGGGACTGGTGGTTACCAAGGGGGAGGGGTTGAGGTGGGGGAGAGGAGGAGGGAGATAAAGGGGTGCAATATTTCACAATCACAATGTAATATGATCACAGGGAAGGTAGTAATGCATGGAGAATGTAGTCAATAATTCTGTAACATCTTTCTGTGTTGACAGATAGCAACTATACTAGAGGGGGTGAGGATTTAATAATATGGGTAACTACTGAACCACTGGGCTATACGTTTGAAACTAACATAAAATTGTATATCAATAATACTTCAATAAGAAAAAAAAGAAAATAACAAGGATGAACCTGCTGGATATTAACATAAATATTTTCTAAAACATAACTTTTTATGAGGAAAATTATACTCTTTAACATTTTTACAAAAATATCCCAAATGTTTGGTTTAGTCAACAACCTATAGACTTTCAGATCTGTTTCTTCATTTTCCAACCACTGGGATCATGAAGCCTCTGAAAAACTCCATATGATACTATCTTTATGAAATGATTCAGACCTTATATATCCCCTGAAAACATCTCAGGGACCCTCAAAGTCCTTGGACCACACTATGTCCTAAAATAAATTGTCATTTTGTTCCACAGTATGAAAGAGCATAACAAAGAGCGACACTTGGAAAATGGATCTCATTTGCCTTGGTTTATAATATCCGTAGATAAAAGGTAGTGACAAAAAGATGTTAAAATATTAGCAAAGATTACTCAGATGTGATGGGCTTGCTTCATTGATTTCCTGATTAATGCCTTCATCCAGAATATAATGACTTCTACCGCAACACGAAAACAATCTATGAGAGCGTATCTTTTACCTCCGTCTGAGCTGCCTACCTAGGAGAGGTTCTCTCTTACCAGAATCATTTTCTGTGCTTTAGAATGACTTTATTATGCCCTTGAAAATTTGAGGAATAAAATATTTCCTCAGTTAAGCAAGAACTAAGGTTCTTTACAATTGCCTTGTCTTCCATGTTTTTGCATTTTAAATCCATGTTGTCACTTTGAGAAGCATGAAGTCCCCCACACATCCATGATCCTATCTTAATCCTACTAAACAAATCCCCTCTAGCAATTTTTCTGATTTTGCCTTCCCAAAACTGGACAGTAAAGTTAGAAGAAGATGACAAAATATTCAATATTTATTTTCTACCTAAAACTTTGAGATTTCTCAAAGAGCCCTGGAAAATCACCAAAGTTGGCTCTTTCACTCTAAAATAGAGAAATGCTGGAAATAATCAGGTCTGTTTAACATGTTATTATTTTGAGAGTTGCTTGGGGAGGACTGTCTGATGCAAAGAAACAGCTTCCCCTAAGTTGCATTTGTATAGGCAAATATAAACATTACAGAAAGTGCATGCTTTATGGAAACTCACTGGAGATGTCAGTGTCTTTTCTGACCCCAGTATGTTCTTACCATGGGAAACACTCATGTGAACTCACAGAGGAGAGAATTTCATCCTTCCCCAGTCTGATAGTATTGGTTCTGGTAAGAACAACAGCCTCTAGGTCTGTAATCTACAGAGAATTTTTTGTTTCACTATGATGCTTTCCTAAGGCTCTGCTATAAAGTACAGACATTAGCTTGTCTTCAATAAGGAGAGTTGAAGGAGAGTTGGAGAGTCCTTTTGAGGAAAAGGACTATACCAGGTACTTTCAACTACTGATGTTTCAATAATTGTCTCTTGGGTATAGGTTTCTGAGCTGATAGTGTTTAGACAATTCCAGATATATCCATGGACTGAGTCAGGATTCCAGGACTCCTTTAAATGAAATCAGACTGCTAATACAAGATCCAGTCACTGAATAATGAATTTCTTAGGACTGAATGAATTGAAAAATAAAAATTTACTTGGTTATTTGTTTGAATAGTGCTGATGATGTAATTAATGTTCAATTTTCTGAGCATATAACAAAGCCCTTTCTCATTCTTCTTAAACTTTCTATTATGCACAAAGATCTAGTAGACTCTACTTTTACATTTCAAATGACATCTGATTTTTACTGATACCCCAGACCTCAGATATTCTTACTAACTTCCTTACTCTTCTTGGCAATATCATAGTCTGCAGAGATTCAATAAAAACCTGTCCTTTTTATAAGAACATAACTGGACAAATGAAGTGCACCACTGAAGACAATCTGAAATGCCATATTTGAGAATGATTCTTATTTAATTAAATCTGACAAATCTGCTTTTAAGAAATAGCTGTTGACTCCATGTGACCACCTCACAGTCCCAGAAGATTGGCCTATCACCTGGTTTACAGGCCCCCAACCCTGCAGGTAGAAGGCAGGTCCATTCCTAGTTTGCTAGGAACCTTAGCAAATACTCAGGACTTCACGGAGGATTTCACTTAAATTTCTAAGTTATGAAGCTGGAATCTGGTGGTCTTGAGCTTAGTTTTATAATCAGAGAATAGCAAATAACAGAGGTTTAAAAATTCTTTATGAAAATTTCCAAACAGAAGTAATTTGATGGCCTTTGTATTATATTGTATGGCTCTAGATGTAAGAAGTCAAGTCAAGGAAGCCTACATAGTAAATGAATATTGTTGCCTCATCTGTGTATAATCAGGCATGGAATGCTGGATCAGTCTAGCATATTGACAGTGTTATCTGGTTGCATATGGTCTGCACCATTTGTGTTTGAGCTATTTTAAAAACTTGGAAATTAATGCAAATGGTTTGTGTCTACAGAGACACAAATGGATTTTGTCCCTTCCTCCCAACAAAGAAGCCAGTTGTAAATCTACTAGTTTCTGCAAGGCTAACTGTAGCCTCTTGGAGCCGTTTTAATTTTGGTCCAAGTTTTTAGTTAAAAATTTTTGCTTAGAAAAATAATATCTTCACTAGAGAATAAGAGAGTACCAGTATGAGTAGTGAAGAAAACAAAGATATATTCCTATAAATCACAGACAATTTAAAATATGGCTCTTGAGCAACAAAATTTACTGGAGCACATTTGCAGCCTTTACAATTACAGATTACTTTTCTTCAGGGGCACAGCACTAGGGACCTCTGGGGACAGGTAGAGCATTTTACTGTTGCTTTCCCAAAAAACTCATTTGAACTAAAAGCATTTAAAATGACTCCACTCAGCAAGATTTTGTTTTAAGATGCTTCCTTTTGTTTCAGTTCAAAGCTCTTATTGTAACTATTCAAAATGGAAAAACTCAAGAGATTTGGTCCAGGAATAGGAACACCTTTATGAGTCAAAGTTAATGAGAGAAGATTGTTGATACATTTTTTTTTGAAACATAAAGATGGAAACCACATTCTAAAGTAAGAACAGGAAAATTAATGTCTGCAATAAAAAAATACAATACAGCATATATCCTGTTATGAGTGGGGAGAAATATAGCTGGAGTGTCCACTAGGAAATATTTGGAGGCAAAAATTTAAATTGGATATTTGCAAGGATGATAATTAGTGAAGACTGTTTTCTTTTGGAGGCATTTTCAGGGAAGATAAAAAATCTGAATTCTTTTCTGAGTTTTAAATGGCACTTTTTGCCATAGTACTGCTACTGACTTGTAGAATCAGTTAAAATGCCATCAAACATTTTTTTTAATGCCTTCTTAAGGCAAAAAAAGTATTTTAATTCAGTTTTAAGATATTTTAGGCTTATTAACCTCAACAGTGAACCTAAAGATTTTCTATTAAATCCACTGTCCATCAGCCTAGAATAGACATATTACAATTCTCCTGCCAACATCTTGCTCCTTTATGAAGGTGGCAGGAGATAGAAAATGACTTTGTCAAATTAAAAAAAAAAAAGAAAAGGAACATATCACAAAATGATTTTATGTCATTCATCAAACATTATTGGCATACTTTGTGCCAAGATTTGTGCTAGTAGAGGAGGAAAATTACATTATTTGTCATTTTATTTTTATCTAATTCTTTTTCTGTAAACTCAGAGATGAGTAAGTATCTTTTAGGTAGGAACAGTAATATACAGATAATGTATTTTGGAGAATATAACAATTTAATGCTATTTCACAAACTACCATTTTATGCTTTTAAAGAGTTCTTCAGTAAGTAGAAAGCACACCAGAGTTCTCAGATTGCAGGGAAAATGGAAGCCACATTATTATACTTTATCCCACCTTCTCCCACCATGTTCTGTATTATCCACAATCCATATCTTGAAAGGATTCCAAGATATTTTCCCTAAAACTCTGCAGCTGGAGGCTTAGGGGATCTGTTAAGTGGACACAGAGCTGGGGACGTTTTCAGGATAGTCTGCAGGCCTCCTGGGACCTCAGGGCCTCCTCAGCCTGCCTCCCAGGAAGGCCTCGCACATTCTAGATGTGGCACACGGGGCTGCCCCAGGCTCTGCCTGCCCTCTGCTCCCCCTGCTGCTCGGCCCCCTGACAGCTGAGCCCCTGCTCTCTCTGTAGGCTTCTGTGCTTCGCTCTGATTCTGGGGCCGTGCCTTCTCATGTCCCCCAACTGTGAACCTCTCAAGGGAAGAGTCTGAATCTCTCTCTTTCTTGGGGCCACGCACAATGTCTGATAAGAAGGATATCGCTGAATTCTCTAAAGAAAAGGAGAAAGTGTCTGTCCAGAATATTCGCTTTATGAACAGACTCCTTATAAACAAACAACAAAGTGTTACATGATTGATTTGATCTTAGCTAAGCAGTTTATGTTAGAGGAGAACAACCTATTTTCTCAGCCAGAGACTTTGAAGAGTTAACTCTGGATCACAGTGACCTATTTAATTCTATAAAGAACACAGAATGCATGCTGTATTTACAAACTCCAAAGGAAATTAGTTATTTGCATTTTGATCTGTAGGAGAGGAGAGAAACATGTCTCCTTTTTGATCTTTTATCCTCAAGTTATATATTAAGATTAAATTTCTGTATTGTCTGTGTAATCCATTTAGAGTTGAAAATCTTAATGGTGGAAAATATCAAGATTGCCTTTAAAGCCTAGTGAATATGAATAATTAAAAAAATATATTGGATGAGAAGCTGAAATGGGGAGAGGAAGCCTCAGTTCCTGGAGGCCCAATTGGGAGAGGTTTTCAAAATAGGAATCAGAAGCAATTGTCATCTTTTTATTTGCATATATAGAAATTAGTCTTTTTCATTTGTTCTAGCAAGGTGAAAAAAAACTAGTATTATCATCAGTTCTACGATATAATCAGTGTAAGTTTAGATCGCATGGCTTGAGTAAGCAAAGATGCTCAGATGTCCGGTGTAAAGAAATACAATGAATTACAAACTCTTTTACCTGAAATTTTTCTTGCTCATAGGGTTCTTGGTTAGAAAGGCATGAGAATCCAGGTTCAAAGACAAGATCAAGAGAAAACTGCTCCTCCCTATTCATCTGAGGGCTGAAAATAGAGTGAGAGGCTGTGACTCGGCCAAGTTCTACAGTCACTGGAAGCCACAATGTCCTCGTCAGTGAAAGTGGGCAGAGTGATAAAGGTGAACAGGAGTGTTACGCTAGCAGGTGTCTCCTTAAAACAGGGACAGAACAGACATAAGGAACTGCAGAGGGAAGGGAAGAATGAATAGGACCTTCTTAGAGAAACATTCCAGTTCTCTTCCCTTCTGAAGAATCCACAGGTCACATGGTAAAAGTTTAACACTTAGCTCTCCAGGTGGAAAAAAGGCCTGATTTGTAGCATTTGCTAATTTCTATGATGCAAATACTCCTGCAGCATCGATTTAAAGCTACCAACCTGAGCTGCTGAACCAGAGCTGGGCAGAGACACTTGGTACCCATTCAACAGGATCCCGACCATCTCAGCATCGTAGGTGAGAAATACCTCAAGAACATGATGCTGGCAAAATATAGTAGATGATGACTAAATGATGAGTTTAGATTATTTATTACTATTAAAATATAATTTACTAAAGAGTAATTATAAAATACAATTTTTTAAGTAATTGCATTTAACAACATAACATTCCTGAAAATTGAATGATGGATTCTCTCTGACCAGTCAGGGCCAGCTCCAGGACACCAGCTCCCCTGCCTCTGCCCCACGCATTCTAGAACTACAGGGAGGAGGACGCCTGGGATCTCCTTTAAAGCAGCAGCACACACGTCCTCATACCAGCCTCATCACTGCAGGCAGCCTCAGTGGCGACAGCATTCGGGGAGCCCTTGGCTTACAGCTCTCAGGGGGTTCACATTCTCACCTCCTGGTCAAAGTGGTGAGCAGAGAATCAGCTGCTATTCTCTCCAGTTTCTGACTCTGCTTAAGAGCCGTAGCTCCTCATTTCTTTCCAAGGAGTTTTCACTTACAAGGTACATTGATGGTGTTTTCCACTACGACCCTTCAGATTGCTCAGCGATTGGGTTTTGACCTTGTGCACATATTCCGTGTTGGGCTGACTTACAGTATGGGTGTCCGCATGTCCAGCCACTCCCTGGGTTCAGGGAAGTCAGAACTTCAAGTATTAGCACCTTTCCTCGTTCATAATATTTCTTTATCTACAGTCCAATTATTCAGTAGCTTGCACTTCATTTCTCATTCACTAGTAAATTATGATACAGCCCTTACAGCACTCTAAGAGAGTTATCACTTCTGTTTAACCCAAGTATAACCTTAAAACAAGCTGCCTGAATTCTAATGAAAGGTATATTAGAATATTCTCTTTGAATTAGTACAATTGCCCCTCCATTCCCCCGACTCTCTGCAATACCATGAAGCAGATTAATTTTCCTGAAGCCCAGCAGAGGACATACCATCTCCCCTCCCCACAAACCTTCAGTAGCTCCCATCATATGGTGAATAAGTTCCTCACACCATATCCAAAGCTGCCTCCAACTTGACATTCACCTGTACTTTCGACCTCAATCTCTCCACATATACACTGAGTTTCAGTCAAATCAGATTACATGCCAATCCATAGATACTTCTTGCTTCCATGTCTTGGCTCATTCTTTGCCACCACGTACAATGTGCTCCCCACCGCCACCCATCAAAGTCCTGCCTGAACTTCACAGCTCAGGTCAGATCACATGGCCCCCCTGAGCTAGGACTGATAGCACCCCCTTTTTGTGGTTCAACAGAAATATGTTTGAACTCACAATATTTGTTACATGCAGATTTAAGCTCGCTGAGTCAATGAGCCTTTTACTATTTTTGTGTCTCCCACCATCTTGCCAAGTACTTAGAAATAGTTTTTTGATATCTAGCTATTACTTCTCCCACAAATTCCTTAGGGTGAGGAAAAATTCTTCAGGGTAAAGACCTGGTTTTTATGATTATTCTTATCCTTTACAGTACTTAGGATTTACTTATGAAATTCCCAATAAATACTTCTTAACTAAATGAGTAGACATTTTTTTTTTTTTTGCCTTAAAATACAAGTAGGACTTTTATCTACCCCAGGGACTTAAAAATAGTCACAATATTTCAATATAAGCAGTAGCTTAGCATAAATCGTACATCCTTGAAGCTGCAAATGGCTGGAAGATGATGAAGCTTCATATTTAGTATACTTCTGAGGTGGTTTTAATGTATTTTCCTAGAGGAGTTACTAGCTAAAATGATATCTTGGTTCAGAATCTTTAAGAGTGTAAATGAACTTAGATATTGTTCTTTACATATAAAGTATATGTATACTTTATATGTAAATATAAATGCTAAAGAGACAGACCTAAATCTGTCTTGAACCTGCAGAATTTGAAAATGCATACATTTCAGAGCATCTGTGGTGACCCTGGTAAAACATTCAAATAATAACTTACTCTGAGTCTGCTGACAGCTTGTCCGCAAGGGAGATGCCACCCATCCCTTCTAGGAGCTACTGAAACACATACTAGTCTCTTCAGTGTTATTTTAAGACTCAGTTATTTTTGTGGCTTAGAAAATCTACTTCTAGAAATACTTCCCAAATACTAGCAAGGCTTGCAAAGACATATGTACATTGTTATTAATTTGGAGAAGGAGAACAAGCAATCTCTGCAAACAGAGCGAAGGTAGATAAATTCCAGTGTAATGGAATATTCTGCAGCCAGAATAAAGAATGAGGTATGTTCACAGGTCCTTGCTTAAAAAGTTCCATGATATACTATTAAATGTGGAAACATGTTACAAGAGAAGGGGAAAAAATCCAAATTGCTGAATATGTATGTTCTCCTTTCTCTAAGAGTAGCATGCTGTGTATGTAAGCATTTATATTTATGAACATGCATTCATGGCTGTACGTAAAAATCTGAATATATATGTGTGTGCTCACAGATGTGCATGTGTACACATGTTTATATTTATGCTTATATGTATAAAAACATAAGTTGTGTAAATGCATATACATATTTTTTAGATTTTTAAAAATATAATCATGGATCAAATGGTATAGAAAGATTTGGAAAAATTGCAAAGTAATCACCTCTTCATATGGCTTCAAGGAGGGAAGAGTGAAATTTTACTTCGTTCACTTAGAAATATAGAAAAATAAGAGTTGTAGGAGTTTAATATTTGATATTTGTTCTAGTTTATGAACCAAACTTGCAATATACCTGAAGCCTTTTCCTAAGAACGGCCATTCTTTGTACTTAGTTTGGGGACTTGGCTATTTCCAAACGGCTCACAATTGGGCTGTTACTACGTGATAATTTGAAGCAAGTTCCCCAGGACCGCGGTGGGCAGTATCATCTCCAGCCCACTCACATTCTTCCGTCCCACCTGTCTGGCCCTGGAGGCCCGTGCTGAGGAGCCCTGGAGTCATGCTATGTCCTGGGGCCTCATCCGTGCTCATCTCCTCAAACATGTCACGGGGAAATGTGACAGGCGTGTGACACTAATAAAATGGCCATCACAGAACCAGGTCTTATATTCTCATGCAAAACAGGCTACCATGACTGAGTCACAAGAATGATAGATAGAAAGTTCTTTTTTTTTTCTGGTGAAACAAAATGTTATATATGGTTATTTGGTTTTATAAGGGTAGTTTTTACATCAAAAGATGATTAAATATAGAATTACTTTTTAAATGAGCTGCCTTGGTACATTTAAAATGTATTTTTTGATATACAAATATTTGACTTACCCTTGCATGCTTAACAATATCTAATATGTGCCCCACACACCTTCTGCTTAGATTCTAGTTTGAAACCCAATCAGAAGCACATTTTCCTATGCCAGCCTCTAAAAGCATATTTTGGGCTAAGAATATCTATTTTTTATTTTCTTACAGTACATCTTGAGATACAATTTCCCCCCAACTATTCTAGATCTTCATATTTGACTCATTTATTTATACATTCAGCAGATACTTATTAAATCTCTACTGCTTGCCATTTACTCTTGCTAAATGCTGGGGATACACATGTGAACAAGAGAAACACAATTCAAATCCACCGAGGGTATGGACTGCAATTTTGTGCAAATCAAATTGCATTTTGGGAGAGGCGGAGCCAAGATGGCGGCGTGAGTAGAGCAGTGGAAATCTCCTCCCAAAAACACATAGAGCTATGAAAATATAACAAAGAAAAATCTTCCTAAAATAGAGACCACAGGACACAGGACAACATCCAGACCACATCCACACCTGCAAGAACCCAGCGCCTTGTGAAGGGGGTAAGATACAAGCCCCAGCCCGGCGGGACCCGAGCGCCCCTCCCCCCGGCTCCCGGCGGGTGGAGAGAAACCGGAGCAGTTTTTTTTTTTTGGCGAGCGCTTTTTGGAAGCCTTAGAGGGACGGGCCCCCGTTGCTGGGGAGGCAGGGTGGCGGGACCGGTGAGGAGGTGCCTGGGAACGGCGCCGGAGGACAAACAATATCCCGCGTTTCTCCCTGCGAGACCTGGGGGCGGGTGCCTGAGACCGGTGCCTGAGGACGGAGGAGATCGCGCGTTTTCCCCCTTTTTTTTTTTTTTTTTCTCTTTTGGGCGAGCGCTTTTTGGAAGCCTTGAAGGGACGGGGACCCCAGTGCTAGGGAGGCACGGTGGTGGGACTGGTGAGCGGGTGGCTGGGACCGGCGCCTGAGGACAAAGATTATCCCCCGTTTTTCCCTGCGGGACCGGTGGGCGGGTGCCTGAGACCGGCACTTGAGGACAGAGGAAATCGCGCGTTTTTCCCCTTTTTTTTTTCTCTTTTCTGCGAGTGCTTTTTGGAAGCCTAAAAGGGACAGGGACCCCGGTGCTAGGGAGGCAGGGCGGCGGGACTGGTGAGCGGGTGCCTGGGACCGGCACCTGAGGACAAAGAATATCCCGCATTTTTCCCTGTGGGACCGGTGGGTGGGTGCCTGAGACCAGCACCTGAGGACGGAAGAAATCGCGCGTTTTTCCCCTTTTTTTTCTCTCTTTTTGCCGAGTGCTTTTTGGAAGCCTTGAAGGGACAGGGACCCCGGTGCTAGGGAGGCAGGGCAGCGGGACTGGTGAGCGGGTGCGTGGGACCAGTGCCTGAGGACAAAGAATATTGAGCGTTCCTTCCCTGCCGGACCGGTGGGTGGGTGCTTTTTGGAAGCCTTGAAAGGACAGGGTCCCTGGTGCTAGGGAGACAGGGCAGCAGGACCAGTGAGCGGGTGCCTGGGACCGGCACCTGAGGACAAAAAAAAAAAAAAAAAAAAAAATCGCTTGTTTTTTCCTTTTTTTTCCTTTTTTTTTTTCTCTTTCTTTCTGTTCCCTCTCTCATTGTTGCTGTTGTTGTTTTGGTTTGGAGAGTGCTTTTTGGAAATCTTAAAGGGGCAGGACAGGTCACTTAGACCAGAAGCAGGGAATCTGGGGATCTCTGGGCACTCTAACCCCCTGGGCAGCAGGGAGCACAGAGGCCCCTTACGGAGATAAATAGTCTCCTGGCTGCTCCCCCTCCAACGGGGCTCCACCATTTTGGAGGAACAGCCCCAGCCAGGCCAAGCCCACAGCAACAGCGGAGATAAACCCCAAAGCAACTGGGCAGGAAGCAGAAGCCCTGTCTGCACACAGCTGCCCATCACAAGCCACTAGAGGTCGCTATTCTCCCAGGAAAAGGCTACAAACCAACAAGAAGGGAAGCTCTTCCAGCGGTCACTTGTACCAGCTCTGCAAACTATCTCTATCACCATGAAAAGGCAAAACTACAGGCAGACAAAGATCACAGAGACAACACCTGAGAAGGAGACAGACCTAACTAGTCCTCCTGAAAAAGAATTCAAAATAAAAATCATGAACATGCTGACAGAGATGCAGAAAAAAATGCAAGAGCAATGGGATGAGATGCAGAGAAAAATGCAAGAGCAGTGGGATGAGATGCAGAGAAAAATGCAAGAGCAGTGGGATGAAGTCCGGAAGGAGATCACAGATGTCAGGAAAGAGATCACAGAAGTGAAACAATCCCTGGAAGGATTTATAAGCAGAATGGATAAGATGCAAGAGGCCATTGAAGGAATAGAAGCCAGAGAACAGGAACGTATAGAAGCTGACAGAGAGAGAGATAAAAGGATCTCCAGGAATGAAACAACACTAAGAGAAATATGTGACCAATACAAAAGGAAAAACATTCGTATTATAGGGATACCAGAAGAGGAAGAAAGAGGAAAAGGGATAGAAAGTGTCTTTGAAGAAATAATTGCTGAAAACTTCCCCAAACTGGGGGAGGAAATAATCGAACAGACCATGGAATTATACAGAACCCCCAACAGAAAGGATCCAAGGAGGACAACACCAAGACACATAATAATTAAAATGGCAAGGATCAAGGACAAGGAAAGAGTTTTAAAGGCAGCTAGAGAGAAAAAGGTCACCTATAAAGGAAAACCAATCAGGCTAACATCAGACTTCTCAACAGAAACCCTACAGGCCAGAAGAGAATGGCATGATATACTTAATGCAATGAAACAGAAGGGCCTTGAACCAAGGATACTGTATCCAGCACGACTATCATTTAAATATGATGGTGGGATCAAACAATTCCCAGACAAGCAAAAGCTGAGGGAATTTGCTTCCCACAAACCACCTCTACAGGGCATCCTACAGGGACTGCTCTAGATGGGAGCACCCCTAAAAAGAGCACAGAACAAAACACACAACATATGAAGAATGGAGGAGGAGGAATAAGAAGGGAGAGAAGAAAAGACTCTCCAGACAGTGTATATAACAGCTCAATAAGCGAGCTAAGTTAGGCAGTAAGATACTAAAGAAGCTAACCTTGAACTTTTGGTAACCACGAATCTAAAGCCTGCAATGGCAATAAATACATATCTTTCAATAGTCACCCTAAATGTAAATGGACTTAATGCACCAATCAAAAGACATAGAGTAATAGAATGGATAAAAAAGCAAGACCCATCTATATGCTGCTTACAAGAAACTCACCTTAAACCCAAAGATAAGCATAGACTAAAAGTCAAGGGATGGAAAAACATATTTCAGGCAAACAACAGTGAGAAGAAAGCAGGGGTTGCAGTACTAATATCAGACAAAATAGACTTCAAAACAAAGAAAGTAACAAGAGATAAAGAAGGCCACTACATAATGATAAAGGGCTTAGTCCAACAAGAGGATATAACCATTCTAAATATATATGCACCCAATACAGGAGCACCAGCATATGTGAAGCAAATACTAACAGAACTAAAGAGGGAAATAGACTGCAATGCATTCATTGTAGGAGACTTCAACACACCACTCACCCCAAAGGATAGATCCACCGGGCAGAAAATAAGTAAAGACACACAGGCACTGAACAACACACTAGAACAGATGGACCTAATAGACATCTATAGAACTTTACATCCAAAAGCAACAGGATATACATTCTTCTCAAGTGCACATGGAACATTCTCCAGAATAGACCACATATTAGCTCACAAAAAGAGCCTCAGTAAATTCCACAATATTGAAATTCTACCAACCAATTTTTCAGACCACAAAGGTATGAAAGTAGAAATAAATTCTACAAAGAAAACAAAAAGGCTCACAAACACATGGAGGCTTAACAACATGCTACTAAATAATCAATGGATCAATGAACAAATCAAAATAGAGATCAAGGAATATATAGAAACAAATGACAACAACAACACTAAGCCCCAACTTCTGTGGGATGCAGCGAAAGCAGTCTTAAGAGGAAAGTATATAGCAATCCAGGCACACTTGAAGAAGGAAGAACAATCCCAAATGAATAGTCTAACATCACAATTATTAAAACTGGAAAAAGAAGAACAAATGAGGCCTAAAGTCAGCAGAAGGAGGGACATAATAAAGATCAGAGAAGAAATAAACAAAATTGAGAAGAATAAAACAATAGCAAAAATCAACGAAACCAAGAGCTGGTTCTTTGAGAAAATAAACAAAATAGATAAGCCTCTAGCCCAACTTATTAAGAGAAAAAGAGAGTCAACACAAATCAACATAATCAGAAATGAGAATGGAAAAATCACGACAGACTCCACAGAAATACAAAGAATTATTAAAGACTACTATGAAAACCTATATGCCAACAAGCTGGAAAACCTAGAAGAAATGGACAACTTCCTAGAAAAATACAACCTCCCAAGACTGACCAAGGAAGAAACACAAAAGTTAAACAAACCAATTACAAGCAAAGAAATTGAAACAGTAATCAAAAAACTACCCAAGAACAAAACCCCGGGGCCGGACGGATTTACCTCGGAATTTTATCAGACACACAGAGAAGACATAATACCCATTCTCCTTAAAGTGTTCCACAAAATAGAAGAAGAGGGAATACTCCCAAACTCATTCTATGAAGCCAACATCACCCTAATACCAAAACCAGGAAAAGACCCCACCAAAAAAGAAAATTACAGACCAATATCCCTGATGAATGTAGATGCAAAAATACTCAATAAAATATTAGCAAACAGAATTCAACAGTATATCAAAAGGATCATACACCATGACCAAGTGGGGTTCATCCCAGGGATGCAAGGATGGTACAACATTCGAAAATCCATCAACATCATCCACCACATCAACAAAAAGAAAGACAAAAACCACATGATCATCTCCGTAGATGCTGAAAAAGCATTTGACAAAATTCAACATCCATTCATGATAAAAACTCTCAGCAAAATGGGAATAGAGGGCAAGTACCTCAACATAATAAAGGCCATCTATGATAAACCCACAGCCAGCATTATACTGAACAGCGAGAAGCTGAAAGCATTTCCACTGAGATCGGGAACCAGACAGGGATGCCCACTCTCCCCACTGTTATTTAACATAGTACTGGAGGTCCTAGCCACGGCAATCAGACAAAACAAAGAAATACAAGGAATCCAGATTGGTAAAGAAGAAGTTAAACTGTCACTATTTGCAGATGATATGATACTGTACATAAAAAACCCTAAAGACTCCACTCCAAAACTACTAGAACTGATATCGGAATACAGCAAAGTTGCAGGATACAAAATCAACACACAGAAATCTGTAGCTTTCCTATACACTAACAATGAATCAATAGAAAGAGAAATCAGGAAAACAATTCCATTCACCATTGCATCAAAAAGAATAAAATACCTAGGAATAAACCTAACCAAGGAAGTGAAAGACTTATACTCTGAAAACTACAAGTCACTCTTAAGAGAAATTAAAGGGGACACTAATAAATGGAAACTCATCCCATGCTCATGGCTAGGAAGAATTAATGTCGTCAAAATGGCCATCCTGCCGAAAGCAATATACAAATTTGATGCAATCCCTCTCAAATTACCAGCAACATTCTTCAATGAATTGGAACAAATAATTCAAAAATTCATATGGAAACACCAAAGACCCCGAATAGCCAAAGCAATCCTGAAAAAGAAGAATAAAGTAGGGGGGATCTCACTCCCCAACTTCAAGCTCTACTACAAAGCCATAGTAATCAAGACAATTTGGTACTGGCACAAGAACAGAGCCACAGACCAGTGGAACAGATTAGAGACCCCAGAAATTAACCCAAACATATATGGTCAATTAATATTTGATAAAGGAGCCATGGACATACAATGGCAAAATGACAGTCTCTTCAACAGATGGTGCTGGCAAAACTGGACAGCTACATGTAGGAGAATGAAACTGGACCATTGTCTAACCCCATATACAAAGGTAAACTCAAAATGGATCAAAGATCTGAATGTAAGTCACGAAACCATTAAACTCTTGGAAAAAAACATAGGCAAAAACCTCTTAGACATAAACATGAGTGATCTCTTCTTGAACATATCTCCCCGGGCAAGGAAAACAACAGCAAAAATGAGCAAGTGGGACTACATTAAGCTGAAAAGCTTCTGTACAGCGAAAGACACCATCAATAGAACAAAAAGGAACCCTACAGTATGGGAGAATATATTTGAAAATGACAGATCTGATAAAGGCTTGACGTCCAGAATATATAAAGAGCTCACACGCCTCAACAAACAAAAAACAAATAACCCAATTAAAAAATGGGCAGAGGAACTGAACAGACAGTTCTCCAAAAAAGAAATACAGATGGCCAAGAGACACATGAAAAGATGCTCCACATCGCTAATTATCAGAGAAATGCAAATTAAAACTACAATGAGGTATCACCTCACACCAGTAAGGATAGCTGCCATCCAAAAGACAAACAACAACAAATGTTGGCGAGGCTGTGGAGAAAGGGGAACCCTCCTACACTGCTGGTGGGAATGTAAATTAGTTCAACCATTGTGGAAAGCAGTATGGAGGTGCATCAAAATGCTCAAAACAGACCTACCATTTGACCCAGGAATTCCACTCCTAGGAATTTACCCTAAGAACGCAGCAATCAAGTTTGAGAAAGACAGATGCACTCCTATGTTTATCGCAGCACTATTTACAATAGCCAAGAATTGGAAGCAACCTAAATGTCCATCTGTAGATGAATGGATAAAGAAGATGTGGTACATATACACAATGGAATACTACTCAGCCATAAGAAGTGGAAAAATCCAACCATTTGCAGCAACATGGATGGAGCTGGAGAGTATTATGCTCAGTGAAATAAGCCAAGCGGAGAAAGAGAAATACCAAATGATTTCACTCATCTGAGGAGTATAGGAACAAAGGAAAAACTGAAGGAACAAAGCAGCAGCAGAATTACAGAACCCAAAAATGGACTAACAGGTACCAAAGGGAAAGGAACTGGGGAGGATGGGTGGGCAGGGAGGGATAAGGGGGGGGAAGAAGAAGGGGGGTATTAAGATTAGCATGCATGGGGGGGAGGGAGAAAGAGGAGGGTGGGCTGCACAACACAGAGAGGACAAGTAGTGACTCTACCACATTTTGCTAAGCTGATGGACAGTAACCGTAATGGGGTTGTTAGGGGGGACCTGATATAGGGGAGAGCATAGTAAACATAGTATTCTTCATGTAAGGGTAGATTAAAAATTTAAAAAAAAAAAAAAAAAAGAAAGAAAGAAAGAAAAGGGGGATTACTCCTTAACAGGATAAAACTATTGGTAAATCAAAGATCAACGCATGCTTTAAATATCCTTAATGTTGATCACTTAAAGGGTGTCAGATGATCAGCTATGGAGGTACTCTTTTCTGATAATATTCCTTTCTCTTAATTAAAAAAAAAAAAAAAAAAAAAAAAAAGCAGTTACTGTGTGCTGACCTCCAATGAGTTCTGCACAGTGGTATAGAGGGCATGTCAAAGTGTGGGCAAAGGGTCTGTTTGTTTCTACGCAGAAGATCAAGGCCTAGCGTGGATACCCAGAAAATGAACTAAGATACGATATGAGGAGGAGCTTCCGGCATCAGCACTCTCTGGAGGACTCGTGCCGGGGGATGATCATCAAAAAGCCTCCCCAGGGATCCGGACGATGCTGCGGTTGTGGCTGCATCCAGCCCACCGTCTCCTGGACTTGCCATAAGAAGGAGGAGGGAGATGTCTAGGCTGGCATGTGCATACAGTAAGACAACGAATTTGACTGGATCTGTACTGTTGGAACTCAACCAGGAGTTGGGAGGGGTGCAAGTTGTAGCACCCCAAAATCTCATGACTATAGACTATCTATGGTTAAAAGAACATATGGGATGTGAACAGATCCCAGAAATGGGCTGCTTTAATTTGTCTGATGGTTCAAGTACAGTTGGAAAATATCCATCATATTATAGATAAATTTTCACAAATGCCTAGGGTGCCTAAATGGTTTTCTTGGCTTCACTGGAGATGGCTGGTAATTATAGATTTGCTTTGTTTATGTCACCGTATTCCTATTATGTTAATATGTGTGTGCAAATTAGTTAGTAGTTTAAAACCTATACATACTTAAGGTACTATACAAGAAGATATGTCAAAGAAATAATCAATCCTCCCAAGTTTCCTTCATATGCTACATCTATAGCTTTTCTTCTTCCTTCCTAATTACAAACCTTAAATAGAATTCGTGCCTCATATCGAATTTACCGAGTATCATAATTCCTCCAGGTGGTAAAGATACCTCGAGACAAGTGCTGGGCATAGAAGCCACAGGGCATAAATCTGCAAAGAAATAAAAAGCTAACCTTTGCAAACAATATGGCTTCTCTCTCACTTACCAACTTTACATTTCCCTGTATGGCCCCGGAAGATGACTGGTTAGCCAGAGACGGGTAAGATTCCTCAAGGGAGGAACAACCTAAGACAGGCACAGTCGCAGGGGGGCCATCAGGTGAGAATTTGGGGATCAACAGAGGTGAGGCTCAGAACCTCACCCCCCCTGCTTTGAGAGAAATCTTCTGCATCCGTGGATGTCTTGCTGCCCTTGTCTAGCCTGGATTAATACTTAGTCCATAGGCACACACCTGATCATCTGATCATCTACATTTGCCTTCTTACAGCACTAAACTATGTTTTCTACCTTTATCTTGCATCTACCTACCACTTCAGCATTTTATTAAAAATAAAAATAATAATAATAATAGGAGAAATGTGGGATCAACATATAAATCAAGTACAAAAATCAAATGAATATTCATATTTGACCTGATGGTTTATAGGTCATATTGCATGATCAAAACCGAAAGTTTCTGTGATGAATGCCCTTGTACTGTTCACCATGTAAGAATTTATTCACTCTATAAGAATTCGTTCACCATGTAAGAACTTGTTCGTTATGCTTCAGAAGATTGGAGACTGACGAGAATTAGGCTTGAGATGGATTAATGATTGTACATTGAGCATTGACCCCCCTATACTGAATTTTATTGTTGTTAACAACCATTTGATCAATAAATATGAGAGATGCCCTCTCAAAAAAAAAAAAAAAAAAAAAAAATTGCATTTTGGCATGCAGGAAGAGTCAGGGAGGAGGTGAAATATAAAGTAAGGGGCTGCAAGCATCAGGACTGGGTTCTCTTATCTGTGGATGGGACATGGGAGAGTCCTGAGGACTAGGGTGGAGTAGCTGCATGAAAAGTTGGACATGAGATGTGCAACAGACCCAAGGCACAGAAGGTTTGGAACAAGCCTGGGAACGGGACAAATCTGTGTTTCTAGAGCACAGAGGTGGAGGGCTGTGACAGGAGGGAGTATGTGACATGTATACAGATTCACGTCAATAAAACATGTCTATGTAAGGCTTTCATAATTCAGTTTGTTTTGGCTTTTAGTTTGTATTTACCAAACAAACCTGTACTTACCTGTGTGTTCTTATGTGATCTAAAGTCACATGAAGCTCTCTGAGGTCTTGCCCCAGAATTTCAACAGAAGTGCAGCTCTCTAATTCCTGCTGGGAGGGTGTACTTTACCTGGAGGCAGAGGGACTGGAGGGCAGGGGATCAGGATGAGCTGACTGCATCACTGGAGGGGCCCTGGTGGAGCACTGTGGGTTCAGGGTGCTTGACGAGCTCAACTGGAGATGCATTTCAGCTGAATGCTTTCAGGTAGCATGTGTGAAATGGGACAGACTTCAAATAAAAATGGAGTTGGCATGGCTAAGGGAAACAACTAAATCAGAGCCGAGAGGCCATTAAATACATGGGGTCTGCGCACATCAGCAGTTTTGTATCAGAAGAAAGCTGGGTGTAGCTTGCTGCCAAACCAGAGTCCACCACTTAAGGACTTACATGGATTTTTGCCTGACTCTGGCCATAGCAACCAACTGGAAGCTGAATAATGCACACACTTCTCTCTGATTTCAATCATATTAACACCCAAAACAACTTATGTAAATGAGTTAACTTCCTGCTGTTACCTTCAGAAACCCTAAACCTTGTCAGCAATCTGAAGCAAAATTTGGGTTGCTACTTAAATCTGTGTTTCCTGAACTGCAATCCCTAAGACCTCAAATAAATGCAACAGGTTTCATCTGCACAGTGCTGTGCAGGAGTCCTGCTCTTCCCCACAGCCACCAGAATTATCTTCCTGAAACACAAAACTGGCCATTATATTATCTTGATTTCAAAACTCTAATGACTCCCCAATGACTAAGTGGGAAAGCAACAACTCCTCAGGAGCACATACAAAGTCCTTTGCAAGTAGGTCCCCAGATTCTCTTCTCATATTGCCTCCTTTGCTGAGGTCACACTCCCATTTACTTCACTCCCCATCTGGGCCAGCACAGATTATCCTCTACGATGTGGCACATGGTACCCTATTCTAGGAATGACCAACCAAATCCTTTGTGTGGTAACCCACTGCTGGTCCTACAAGACAGCTTGCCAACTCTGTTCTCTGAGTCACAGCTTTTGGAGGGCAGCACGTGGCATTGAGGAAAACAGAGGACTCACCTAGGTATCCAGGTCAGCTCAGTCTACCTGGTAGTCAGCAGGTGACTGATGTTGGTGCCAGGGGTCCCGGATGGACAAACTCTTTTTAAAGCTACCCACCATTAGGAAAAGTTATATGTGGGGGGATGTGGAGTAGATTTAGGTCACGCGAGACTGCAAGAATTTTAGAGGTGAAGGAAACAACGTGTGCCAATGTCCTGGGGGCAAGAAGGAGCACAACTTGATCAAGGAACTGGAGGATGACCAGAGGTCTGGAATGCAGACAGTGAATTAGATGAGAAAGCCAGCAGAGGTGGGCTCTGGTGCAGTTTTTGAAGAGTGTAAATACCTTTTTCCTTTATTAAATATTGCTGGACTTGTGGCTGATCAACATCCATGTGGAAGTGCAGTATACAACATAGAAAGTATGAATGGATGTGATGAATGGACCCAACTGTGTCTTAAATTGGTTTTATCATGGTGGTTAGAGAAAAAAAAAGTGGTCACAAACTATTATACAGCAGGGGGCGCTGATAAAATTCAATTCAGCAGATCCTTTCTATAGTGTGAGGCCACTAAGTACCTGGTATTGTGTGGGATATTAGAGGTGGATGAGATACCTGGGGCTTCAATTACTGGGGCAACATTTCAATATTAGCACAAAAATGGAGTAGAATTTCAATACAAAATAAGTAAGCTTCAGAAACTTCATATAACATAGGAGAACTTACGGGGTCTTCAAGCATTGCAGAAAGGGCTAGAAGCAATGGTTCGGAAGGGAGAGCAGCGGAGCTAAGGTGCTAATGAATGGCTGGGGCATGCCAGGGGCATCAAGGAGAGGGGCCTATTTGGAACAAAAGCTCTTTTTAGGAGAAAAGGGGAATCTTTAAGGCATTAGAATATTAAAAAAAAACATCTCAAAGGTGAAAGGTGCAGGGGTTGAAAATAATCATCCTAAAAAGGAAGGCTATGGGGTAATTAAAAAATTTGTAAGAATCCATGAATAGGTTTTCAAGTTACTATTAAGTTATTATTATTTTAAGTTACTATAGGCAGCCTTTAGCTTGGAGGAGATTATGAATTTCTTGATAACTAAAATATGAAATAGTATGGCAAGAGAAGATAGGAATCTCCAAGTCTGTCTAATTAGGTGCTAAAAATAGATGTTTCTAAAAGTCCTGTTTCCTTTCTAGGTCATCCAACATTCTCCAGAAGTGCTTTTAATCTGGCAATGTGCTAATTGTTTCTAATGGCCTGTAAACAAACTCCCTAAACTATTAACCTTCTCTCTTTAGCCAGATTCAGGAAATTAGTCTTTGAAAGAAAAGACTCCAGCAGGTTGCCCAAGGGGTGTTCCAAAGTAGAGACACTGTCAGTTTGTATGGGACTCAAGGTCAAACCGGAGCTGCAAGTCTGTGATGAGATTAGATAAGCCAAAACCTTTAAAAAAAATAAAACTAAAAAAAGGGATGAGATTCCTCCTTTGGTTCAGGTTAGCTGTGTTCATATCTATGAGGAGAAATATAAATGATAGCACCTCTCAAACAGCTTTCAACACACAACATGGTAATTCCAGGATTTTTCAAAAACATTTAAACAATATCTCTTAATCGGCAAAAATGTTTGAAGTTTGATCCTCCTAAGCTAAAACTAATGACATTGAAAGTGGAGTTCAATTCAGTCTTATAAAGGCAATGGCCACCCCAAGTATCAGGATGTGAGCCAGGGAAATTCAAGTTGCTTCCTTCTGTTCTGTTTATTTTGTGTAGAACACAAATAAATTCACTTAATTTGTTCTGAAGGAAGAACAATCATATAATAGGCAAATAATGTCATGATAAATATGGCCAATGAAGAGAGACTTTTCCAGCCACATTTCAAAATGTATTTAAAGGTACAGTAATTAAACTATGTCCTTGGTACAGAATGGAGGCTCTGCTAGAGGCCCAAAGAGATACAAATATATCTGTTAGGCAGGAAAATAGATATGAGGGGGTGGAAAGAGAACAAGGTCAGTAAAGCCCCCTAGAAAGGACTCAGTTAACCAGTCAAAACTAGAGAGCCAGAAAAGACTCAGAGTTAAAGTTAATCAGTTAAAGCTCAAAAGGTCAAGAGCAACTTAGCCTTGAATGTTTGAATATTCCCCAGATAAGGGAAAGTATCTGAGCAAAGCCCATGACTTCACTGTGCCAATTAGATCATTGTAAGATTTACTCTAGCCTACTGAAAGGCTCACCTATAAACAGCATGATAAAGACAGGGAGATCCCACCTTAAAGCCAAAATTGCATTTTCAAAAGAACCCAGGCAGTTTAAGAAGAAAGATTCTTAACATAACTCATTGTCAAATAAATAACTGCCCACGTTGGATGAAGGGCAGACAGTCTTGACTGATATGCTCCCAAACCAGGAAGCTGCCATCCCGGGAGGGGACCAGAGCAGTAAATTTCTTATGCTAAACTGATTTTGCAGAATTATGTAGAGGACTGATAAGAACCCTAATGTGAGTCAAAGATACTTGAGATCACTTAACAAGTCCACACCCCTGGCCCTTTGTCACATTCCTGAAAAATCCTTAGAAGGGGGAACCCCCAACCTTTCAGTGCCCTCCTCCCTCTGAGGTCGCCCACACTTTCTAAGTAACTTTAAATAAAACTTTTACTCTGCTTCACTACTGTGTCGCTGCCCTTCAATTCTTTGTTGTGGCCGGAGAAGAGCGGAGGAAAATACACAAGGCCTCTCCCCCAACATATCTGTGTGATTGCAGGTTATGAAACTAACATTTCAAATTAGTGAGATACGAGCTGCCTTGATAAATGGGATTCGAATAGTTAATATAATAATGATAAAATAATAAAAGTTGGATTTTAGCATTCCATGCTACAGATACTTATAAGGGAAGGGCAAAAAATATATTTTTTAAAAAACAGAAATAGAAAACTCTGAGAATACAACACAGGTGAATTGAATTAGTAACAGCATTGTCAAAGAAATTCCTAAGAGGACAGAAAAATTAAAAAATCACTGATAATTGATTACATGAAAATTAATACTTGGTATGGAAAAACAATAATGATCAAAAGAGAAATAATACATGGGGAAATGTTTACAATTATATATAGAGAAAAGTGCTAGTGGTTTGACATATAAAGAAATCTTACACATTTATTTATTAGAAAAGTAAAGACACACCCAATAGAAAACTTGGGGGGGCCAAGGGAAAGGTCAAAACAAGTGATTCACAGAAGAATCAATACAAACAGCCATTGCCCGGGATGCTGTCAGGGCGGCAACCGTACATCAGGTCAGATTTCTGTACACCTACCAGACATGGGCCCCGTGGGCTCTGACAGGGAAAGTGCCAGGAGAGAAAAGGTTGAGAAAAGCTACACAGAAGCCACATGAGAGTTGTCATGGTAGGACCTTACTGCTTACAAGGCGGGTGGTGATTTGGCCCAATGCACCCCAATCTTAGCTCCTCACGTAATATCTAAGCCCGGCTGTATTCAGCAGTAACGAGGTCGTGTGGTGTGCACTCAGGAATACACACGTTAGCATAAGGCTTGGGTTTGAGACCCTATTGTCACATATCAGCTATGTGACTGATGTTTCAAACCTCCTCCCTCCAAGCCTCACATGACTTATGAGGACTGGGGACAACCCCAGCACTTGCCTCACAGGGCTCTTCTGGGCATTAAAGGCGGTGATGCCAGTAAACGCACTTAGATGCATCATCGGTGCAAAGTTTGATTAGGAAGTGATCTTTCACAGGCTGGTTCAGCCCCAGCAGACCGCGGGCCTTACTGATGGGAATCACAGGGAGCACAGGCAGCTTACCTGTAGTTCCGTGACACATGGCAGTTAAGCACTGGGAGACAAAAGCTTCTGCAAACACGGGCAGCAGCCCTGACCAGCATCTCACCAATTTCACTAGAGACTAGAGACTGCTTACAGTCCTGGCAAGCATCAAGTTTAAACCAGAAAGTCGTAATGCATAGAAACTCTGCCTCCCATGTCCGCAGTGTCCCGGGAGACCCACAGAAGGACTGAACTAGAAGGACGGCAGATGCTCTCCCATGATTCTGTTTTGCCTGGCCTTTTTCTACTCGTCTCTTTGCTTTCTAATTACCAAATAGCATGAAAAAAATAAGCAATAATTCTGAAACTGCACCTTTTTCTAGAATGAAATTAAATGACTTTTGTAATTGTTTTGCTAGAGAACCTCAACCTTGTTTCCCTTCTTCAGGAACTTACAGACTCACTTCCACTGTAGGGAAAAATAAACAGCTAGCATCAACTCAAAGGTGACGCTTTTGAAACTTGATGGAGGGTTCTGGGATTTACTTGAAATACAGAACTAAATGACAGTTGTTGGCTCAGGAAAATGACTTTCGGAGTTGTGTTTGCTCTGTACAGTCAGGCTCAGGCTCGTCTTCACAGGGCACACTTCTGAAACACAGCACTGCCTGAGACACACAAAATCTGTTTTCCGATACAGGCTAAGCCCTGATTTTTTTCCTTAGCTTCTCAAAATCCAATGGAAAAGAGCCAGCCCCATGGCTGAATGTGAAGGGCAAGGCATTCATGTGTGCAGTCTGAAATCTGGAACCGAGTTTTCTAATTTTCACCATGGAAGAATTAGGGGAATAGAGAAGTTTGGAACCAGCAAGGTTTCAGAGTTCAGATGGAGACAGAAGCCCACGTGAATGTGGCTTTCCTGCCTTAGCCAATGGGGGAGCAGGGGGTGGTGGGATCAGCTCTACTTCCTCATCTGCCCACAGTGTCTTTCTCAACCACATTGGAATGTGGGGCCAGAGAACTATTGCGAGGGGCTGTTTGGACACTGCAGGACATTGTGCATCATCCCTGGCCTGGACACACTACATGACCAGGAGCACCACCCTCCAAGCTGTGAGAACCAAACATCCCCCCAGCCGTTGTCAGGCCCAAGGGGGCCACCCCCAGTCTACAGTTATGTAAGGGTATCAAGGCCCCCATTCCACATTATTAAAATGGAAAAATGGGGTTCCAGAGAGCACTGACTTCTACATTGTCATACTTAAATTCATAAAAGTATAGAACTGACCTTAAAAATATTACTTTTCTTAGAAGAAAAAAATAAAAACAATCCCATTCGGCTAGCTATAAAAAGACTTGTTTATGAGAAGTTTCATCAGACAGATGATGTCTGGGATTTCAAAGCAGGCATAGCAGTCACAGTAAAGATTAAATACTTGTTAGTTATGCTTCATAAAACTG
Source organism: Manis javanica (assembly GCF_040802235.1). Lineage (NCBI taxonomy): Eukaryota > Metazoa > Chordata > Mammalia > Pholidota > Manidae > Manis > Manis javanica. The sequence goes on from NC_133168.1 coordinate 75,086,181, forward strand.
TGGCGGATGTAAACTGGAGAACAAAATATAGATGAGATAAGACCAGTAAAAACTTACCTACCATGTACTCTTTCAGTTAGCACTTGAGAGCCAAATCTTAGCTAATATTTACTGTTTGCTATGTGCCAGACAGTCTTCACACTTTATTTCATTTAATTTTCAGAACCTTTCAAAGAAGTTAAGAAGGCTGGAGAACCTGCCCAGAGAAAAAGGCATAGAGGCAAAACTAGGCCTCTTCTCCAGAGCCTAGGCTTTTGAATAGAGTCTGTTCACAAGAGGCTGATGGGGTCAGTGCCACAGAATGATTCTAGGGCAAATCAATCTATGTTCAAAAACAAATGTCACTGGAAACTGGGAAATAGGAAAATCAGACATGGTGAGAGACTGGGGGAGGAAAGAAGATCTGTGCCTTCTGTCATCTCACTGCAGAAAAGCGTGGTGTAGAATCAATGTCATAAATGGACAGGAAGCAAGCCATAGTGCACTTCCAATATATTTATGGGAAACAAACTTATCTCAACTAAGCCAAGTCTTCAAGGTAAATACAAAGATAATTTGACCTTTCTGTAATCTGGTATGACATGCAAAAAAAAGGTCCAATAACTGAAACTTATTTTTTAATTTCCTGAATCAAAATCTCTTTCCATATGGACATAGAGTTGCAAAAGCCAAAAATATCACTCTAGAAAGCCAGAATCGAGTTGGATGCTGACAGCTCTGTAAAATCCAGTGTGTGTGATGGAACCATCACATTCCATGCATTATATCATTTTCCTAGAATACTGTTTTGCATAAACTCTGCAATAAGAGTTACCTATGATAGAGCCACTCTAGCTATTATCTTAATGGTTTAAAAGGACATTTACAGAAATTTCCAAGAATAATTTTAACTTATATGTTTAGTGTGGGCATGTGGCCCAGGAGAGACTTTTGACTGGCAACCCTGTACACATTTCACTAGCGTGCCTGCACAGTGAACACCATAACAAATGGGACATTTGAGTGTTTAGACCCCTGCTAGGAGAGCGTAGATAGAAATCACCTGCCACAATCACACAAGTTCCTGGTGTAGAAGTGGACTAAGAAAGAACCCTCTCTCATTTCATATGGGCAAATAGGAGGAGCTAAGAGGGACTGATAAATCCAGGGGAAAATGTCCACTGATAGTAATATTCAGAAAATATTTTATGGTTTATGAAGCACTTTCACATGGGTTTTATTACTGGACTATCAACACATCCCTGACAATCCTTTTAAGTTGGTGTTTATCAACCTCATTAAATAAAAAAGTAGCTCAAATATAGTGGGAAGCTTGAATTTATACAGCTAGCAATTTGCCCTGGATGCAAATCCAGCTTTGATCTCCATTTCCTTTGCTTTCGGATCTATCATGCCACCTTCTGACAGTATCATTCCACACAGACAGGACAAGCAAGCAAAGGAGGCAGAGGAACCCAGGGGAGAATTCTTTTCTACTTCTGTTCAAACCCAGGCTTGAATTCAATGAGTTGCATCAATTAACCTACCCATTTCCTCCTTTGCAGAGGATTACTTTAATCTAGTGAATACAGGTTTATCATGGACATTATTTGAGGCTAATATCTGAAATGGTCACTGAACAAATACAATAGCCTTTGAAATTGGATATATAAGAACAGAATCCAAGTTAAGAAAGCCTAGTTAATGACAAAATGCAATCCCACATGTCAAGTTCTCCAACAGTTAAGAGGTGTAATTAAAGAGATATACAATGTTTGTATTTTAAGAACTGATACTAATTTACTAGGGTAATTTATCAGTGACGTTGTCTGTATTGTGGGTAAATTTTTAGAATAATAGCATTTCTTAAAAGACACACCAATTGTTCATCTCTTGTCATGCTTCTTAAATGATATGAAGTTTCAGATATGAAATTTAATTTTGAAGTGTGCTCCTTAAACTTTTAATATATCTTTTAACTATCTAAGTATGTTTTGTCATTTTTATTTTTAAAGTGATCATTTATATCAGATGTAACAAAAAATTTTAATAATTTCTATATCAAATATGGTATTTGTAAAAAAATATGAATTATTCAAACTGTTACTCTTTTGCAGGTATCATCACTATAACGTGTGACTTGAAGTTTGTGTCAGAATGTCAGGGTGCTTAAATAATAAGGTAGCTGAATCTAGTCTTGCTTTAAAAAATGCATATCATTCCACCGAATGGAGTAAGCTCTATGGTGATTTAATACAGCAATTACCAGAATAGGTTAAATATGGTAATACTTGCTAATTTCTGTCCAGAAATACTTATTGTGTGTTCTGTTTTCCACCACTGTCTGAAGTAACTTTTCTCAGGATTCCCAGGCTCCTCTCATGCCCTTGCCCAGATCCCATTTCAAACAAGGACTAGCTGTCTAGCTGCAGGCGGGGGGTCAGCAGGCTCCTCCAAAAGTCGGCACCTGCAGGATCTGCATCAACACCGTCCCCAGGCAGCTGCACTGGGAGGCTGAACGAGGTGGGGACGTGGAGGATCAGTGCGCCTAACCTGGGACACGCCTATCCCAGAGCTCCCTGCACGGAGGGCCAAGGCTGAGGTAGGCCTGTGCTTCAGTTTATCTTTTTCTGCAAATCTTGCTCCCTTCCTTCCCCTTCACAGGACTTGGTCACTAATGAATAAGTGAAAATATTTTTACACACCAACTTTTGTCTCAGTGCGTGTTCCTGGGGAGCCCCACATGCCACATGTCTCCTGTTTCACCTGCTCCAGGAGCCACATGCAGAAAGTTAAAATAGAGACTAAAACATCCTAGTAAAAAAGTCTTACATTTCCCAAATACTTTTGAGTCACCAAGTCCTGATTTCTTTCACAATTACTTTTTATACAATTACAGGCTCACATGATTCTTTCTATTAATATTAAAGTATATTTGCCTGCAGCAACGTGGCCCCTCCTAACTCAAAATATTTCCTCGGAGCAGATAGTTGGGGCCAGATATTCCCATTTGGGCTAATATCTCATTTCCAGAAGAACCATTTTTGTGCATATATTTCCCGTGAGGAAAAGGATTATTAATAACAATCACTACAACTGATGTGTAACACTTGTGTTGGGATCTACAATTTTCAAAGTATGTTCAGACAAATTAACTTATTTGATCCTAACACCACCTCAGGAATTAATCAAGTTTGGAAAATCAAGGTAAAAATAACTGATTCGCTCCAAATCAGATCATCAATTGGTTGTGGATTCAGGAGGAAAAGCCTGCTCCTACAATCCCCATTGTGGAGCTGCCTGCCCTCTGTGATGCCACCTCCACCTGACACACGTTTTGCAAAGTGGAATGTGTCCCTACCCTCCTGGAGGGGATGGGGCCCAGGTCCTAAAACCTAGGGCTTCAGAAATGGTGATTTTTGAAATCACCCCTTGAAGCTATAAGGCCAAGGTGGGGCTGAGAGCCTCGGGGCTGACTGTCCTGGGGCATCCAGCCCCATGGTGACTGCCGGCCACGGGAGAAGGCACTCTGCAAAGACGGGGAGGAAGTGCAGAGCCACATTGTGGAACCACACGCTTTGTCTTCAAAGGCAATAACCCTAACCACTACACTACCCACCCACAGGAATCAGAAAGGCCACGTAAGGCAAACTAAAGACACCCTGACCTTAACTGCAAAACAGAAGGAAATGGAAGGGGATGGAGAAAGAAGCAGAAATGATCTCTGCTTTTCCTGTTGGGGATAAATCATGCGGCAAGAATTTAGGGGATGATTTAAGACCACTTATGCAATAGTACAGGTCTGTAAATAACTCTTTGATTAATGGTCTCTACAGATCTCTGTCTTTGTGAGTGTGATGCAGAGAGGAAGAGCCTTCACCAGAAGAGGCATTCTACAAAAGAGCTTTAGGTGAAATGTGAAAGTGATGCCGAATGAGGATTAGTTACTGGTAGCAAAGGGGTCAGTGCTGGAACAAAGACTGCAGCTTGCTGGGGACAGAAAGTCAATTTGTCCTGCTTGGAATAAAGTGTCTTTGTCAGAATAAGGGATCAAAGTCAGGCTGCAGACATAACACCACCAGATACCAACTCCTTACCCACCTGGCAGGTGGGCAGCCTGCCTTTTTAACTGTGGTTTAGGAACAAAGAGAAGCATGATTCCCTTTCTCATTGGGAACTCTCACCAGTGCATATAGGGAGAGGACAGTACAGCACACACAGGCTTCAGTTAGTGTGTAACCCCAGTTAGCATTACCTATGCTGCATTCCCCTGCAAGCCTCGGGGCTTATAGTACCACAACTTGGGGTTGATATAGCAAAAAGGGGGACAAATTTGCTTTACAAACGTTGATGAAACATTACTGATTTCACCTTGCATTCAGGCAGTGTTGAGTGAATCTAGCAGCACAATTCTTCCCTAAGACTTTCTCTCTCCTGCTTAAGAATGGGTTTGCCTGGTGCGCGCACACATGCCCTCTCTGGGTTGCAGTACCTCTCGCCAACCATCCCATTTTATTCCCTACCCCATAATCAGAAAAGCTCGTGTCTTCCAATAAACAGCAGCATGTAATTTGGGGAAGGAGACTGGACTGCAAGTTCTCCTTTTGGGCCTTCAGTTCAGAGATGCCTATTTGGAAGGAGTGAGCTTATCTTATCTAGTGTTGCATCTCTTCCCTGGAGTCTCTGGGCAATTTGGGTTACAGAATGTGTCCAGCAGCCCTAGTAAAGCCTCTGGTGAAACCAGGGAACCCTTAGTTTTAGAGCCACACATAGAAGGCCTATATGACAAACTTTATCTGGGACAGTTCCAATATTTGATTTTATTCGTGTATCCTTTTTGGTTTAGCATTTGTCCTACATTTGTCATTATTCAAAGTATTACTATTATTAATAGCTATATTAAAATAAGCTGGACTGGTTTTGGAGACCACACACTGTACTTCTCTTTCCTGCCATCACCTCATCTACAGGGTGTGAGGTGCATGGTGTCCACATGTGCCAGGACTGGGCTGATGTCTGTGAGATGCCTGAGGCCACCTGGCCAACAGTTGGTGGTCAATAGAAATTGTAGGCAATTATAAGTTTGTTCTATATGAAATGTACAGAAAATAGAAGCCACACTGTATAGAGAGCATGTAAAAGTGGTCAGGTGGCTTTTGCTATAAAGGCTTCTTGTCATTTATTGATTACAAATCTAGAATTATTTATTAATGTGATTGTTGGTAATAGTTACTCATTTTGTAATAATCTATGCTAACTGTAGTAAGGTAAAAAAGGAAGGACATATTAGGTACATAAGATTCTAGTACCAATGCCAGTGTGGGTGTGGGTTTCTGCCCATACCACCAAGCAATTCTTGGACACCACCTAGGTGACACTGCCTACCAGCAGGTAGCATCAGATTCCATGGGTTAAGCATTCCGCAAAGTCCTGAAAAGACTCTCCCCCCACCTCCTGACACCCCTCTGTTCAGATGCTGATTGAAAGTTCAGGTTGTCATATGGCTTCTGACCCACCTGATACAGATCTCAGATACCACAGAACCCCTCCTTGGGTTTAACTCACTAGAGTGGCCCCGGAACTCAGAGAAACATTTTACGTACTAGATGATCAGTTTACTATGAAAGGATGTAATCTGGGAAGAGCCAGAAGGACGAGACGCTCAGGGCAAAGTATAGAGAAAGGGTGGGATGCTTCCACACTTCCTGGGTGCACCACCCCCCCGTTCTGGAATCACCACACAGTCTCCAGCCCAGAAGCTCTCTGGACCCCATCCTTTTACTATGCACGACTGAGTAAATTATTGGTGATAGGGCTCAATCCCTACCCTCTTTCCCCTCCCCAGAGGTCAGGGGTGGGACTGATGTTTCCATCCTCTGATCCTCTGGTTGGCTTCCCTGGCAACCAGCCCTGAAGTAACCTCGTTAGCATAACAGAAGACACATTTGTTGCTCCCATCACTTAGGAAATTCTGAGGGTTTTAGGAGCTCTGAACAGGGACAAAGATCAAAGAGAGAATTCTCATTATAAATCACAATGTTACCGGATAGAATTTCTATTTCTCAAGAAAGGTATTGATGAATATTCAAGTTGCATAGGTGTTGTCAACCAGAGGGCCTTTAAACATATTACTGACCAAAGAGCAGAGACATAAACCTGCTGGAGCAGCGTCAGTATCTACTACAAAGTCTGTGGGTATTCAGGAATGCTGTGCTCGGAGAATGTAATTTCACACATGCAGTTCAGAAGGTACGTTTCATTTACATATTACTCAGTGAAGTGTGTCTTTCCATTTGGATCAAATGACTGTTCTAAATTAATTTACTCAGTTTTGATTCCAAGTTTATATGCACAAACAGATGAGTGTGAAACCGAGTAAAGGAAAAAACCTCATTTAAAGCGGAGTGGGGAGGCCAAAAGGGGATGTCGTCGTGCCCCACCACCTCTCAGCTGCAGGCCAGGAGGAAGAGGCTGTCCAACGCCTCTGAGCCCAGCAACGAACTCAGCCAATAAAAAGGCACCACAACTTAGCCAATGAGAAACCACCACCATCCTGAACTCTCACTTTCCTCCAATGGGCTTTCACTCAAAGCAGCTCCTCCCCTCCCCGTTTCCTCCTTTTCCGTGCAGAGTAACATCCTCTCCTTTGAGCCCCAGACTTGCCTATATTTTGTTATAGCCTGCATATCTCAGATTGCAATTCTTCTGCTGTCCCTGAATAAACACATTTAGCTGGTAAAATAACGTTGTTTTACTTTAAGGTTGACGTAAGTGAAAACCTTACTTCCCCCAGTTAAATTGAATAGTACTCTATCAGTGTTAATAAAGTGATAAAAATGGAAAATGTTTTAATTTCAATAACTGTTCAGTGTTTCTTTTCATGTAGTTCATTAGCTCAAAATATAGTTTTCGTAAGTTTATTTTTTTGATGGTGACCATTTGATATTGTGAATTCTATTGCAAATTCAGTTTAAAAGTTCAACGTTAAATAAATTCTTCATTTTTAAAGTGACAATATGAGTATATATTTTGGTGAATTACAGCATTACAGTTAAAAACAATGTCCTTATTAAATTTAGGAATGCGTGGAACATGCTTGGAAGTAATTGTGATGTGCATGTAACTCAATCATGTTCAAACAAGCTGTGATATTCTACTAATCAAAGCAAAAGCTGTAGTTGTCAAAATTTGCAAATGTTTTTACATAGAGTGAACAACAAGCTTGTCATGACAAAACTGATATTGGATTTAAAAAAATCTCTTTGGGATGGCAGCGTGCACTGTCTCTCTTCACTGCCCATCGTCAATTCACTCTTAGGGAAGTTTCAGCCTTGAAAAAGCTACTTTATTAATTTACTCTGGTCCTTACTAAAGGTGCCAAAATATGCCTAAATATGCCATGTTGGCATAAAAATTATTTTTTAATTGAAGGCAAATGAGAAGAACCAGATAGAAAAGCTTTCTCCCCAGCCCCATTTGTCTAAAGGCAGGATATAAATTTGTAAAGGTATTTCCCCCATCTCACCACCAGAAAGGACAGAAGTTAGTCACTGAAGACAGCTCTAAACCTCCAGCTGAGAGGACACCAGAGGAAACTCCCCCACAGACATAACTAGCCTTTATCTTCCACTGGTTCCCCCATATATTTACCTTCCCACAATTCGCTGTCATAGGAATTCAAAGTCATTTTCCTTTGCCTTGTCATGTTTCTACAAATTTATTGTTCTTTTGGTAAGAGGCTATATAAACCCAACTTCTAACCACCTCTTGAGTCACTCATCTCTAGATACTCCCATGTATAAGTGTGATGTCACATTAATAAACTTCTGTTTTTCTTTTCTGAATGTGTCTTTCATCAGGAACCCAGCTGGATAAACTAAGAGGATAAAGGGAAATATGTATTTTTTCTGCCTTACATTGCAATATGAACTACTAGATAAGAGTCTTCTAAATTTGTTTTCATTTTGTTCAAAATCTGTAATCTTTCATCAAAGTATTCAACTAATAGAGTGCCCAAAATATGCTGGTTTTTGAAGTGTTAAGTAAATGTAAATCGCTGCAAAACATCTGCAAGAAGATATTGAAAGTGATCCCAACAAAAGTAAAGGATAAATTGATTAGATAAAATGATAAGCACTCAAAAGATATACCAAATTTCCATTCTGAAATCTATAGTTCAACTTTTGGAATATTTCAATCTGTGAGAATCAATGCAAATCCTATTTTTAATTCGATAAATTTATATTCATATAATAAAGAAGTGAAGTTGAGAAAACTGATTTTGTTGCATCTAAATGAGTGGAGCTTTCAAAATATGTATAAACAAAAACATTTGACAGGTTCTGTTTTGTAAAAATGTGAAAGAAAAGTTCTCTGAATGAAGCAAAAGACAGTACCTGGGATAATATCTGTCAGAAATATTCATTTTAATATTTTAAAAGTTAGAATTGAGATTACTCTATCAAAATCTCTGAGCTTATCACTAGTAAAGGTAGTCTTTCTCAATTATAATCTACAAAGAAATATTAGCTGAGTTATTAGCAATTTTAAAGGCTTTAGTCAGTATTGAAACTATGAAGGGGGTTGCAGGAAATTGTATTTTTAAAATTTTTAAAAAGAAAATAATACAAAAATATATTTTGAAAGTAATACCAAATACAGAGTGTTGGAGACAGATATAGCTAAGAAAATGCCTGAAGTAAATAAGTGCCAATAATACATATTCTATGTATGTTGATATAAGCAATGACATTTTAGAAAAATTTCCTCTTATGTTAAAATAATTAGAATGAATTTTATTTAAGCATTTTGAGAACATTTTCATAGGTCCACCAACAAAGTAAAACTTATCTGCCATTCAATAAAATAATTTTTTAAACATTCAATTATGTAATTTTAATTCTTTTTAATGTCTCTTTTACTCTCAGATGTATTACGGCGCTCGCCCTAGCCGCACGTGTCCTCCAGCAAATACCAAAATCATCTCACTCTTCAGAGTCCCTGCTCTGACCAACACTACACCCCAGCTGGGAAGAGCAGTAAAATATTCTAAGAATAAATAAATAATGAAGGAGTCAGGGAAAGGGTTGGTGGTGATCATGAAAGTGCAACTAATACAGGGAAAAAGGAGGCGAGGAAATCGTGGAGCCCAAGGGAGGGAAGAGTACAGATGCTGAATTTACTGTTCAGCTTTTTTCCTCCACATTATGCTCAAAACCGGATATAGTTTAATTCACTGTTTTATCACTGTGTATTTTGTTGAGTGCCCATATCACAAGCTGTCATGGATGGACATTTAGCTTATTTCAAGCTTTCAGCCATCGCAAATAATGCTGCTATGAATGTCTCTTACATGTGTTTTTGATGAACATCTACATATAGTCTGATTAGTTTGTACCTGCGAGTGGAATTACTGCCTGAAATGGTAAGTCCAGGCCATTCATCTTTAGTAGATAAAGCCAATCAGTTTTCCAGAGTGGTGGCAGCAGTTTATACACCTCCACCAGTATGTGGGGGTTTCAGCCGCTTCACCTCCTTGCCACAGCTTGGGGGTGGGGTGGGAGGTCAGAGTCTTAGATTTTAGGTATTCTGTTGTATATGTAATAGTATCATATTATGGCTTTAATCTGAATTTCCCATATTCACGTTGTTTTGGATAATCTCTTTGTATCTTCTACAGTGTTTTGGCTATTTTTCTATTGCACTTTTTTTCTTACTGATGTGTAAAAATTTTTTCTACAATCAGACCTCAGTCATTTATATGTGTTGCAAAATCTTCTACTCTGGCTTGCCTGTTCATTCCCTTAATGGTATCCTTTCAGAAGTTCCAAATTTTAGTATAGATGAAATTATTAATCTTTTCTCTTATAATTAAGTGATTTCGTGTCTTTTATAAGAAATTCTCCTCCACAACAGAGCCATAAAAATAATTGCTTTACTTTTTATTCTAGAAACTTTACTGTTTCAAAGTTTATATTTAGATCTACAATATACTTGGTATTGATTTTTATAGATGGTGTAAGACAAGAAGTCAAGGTTCACATTTTAAAAACATAAACATTAAACCAGTTTACCCAGAACCATATATTTAGACAAATGGTCTCCTGCCCACCCCATGCTGTGGTGCCACATTATTACAAATCAAGCAACCGTACAAGTGTGGATCTGAATGTGGGTATGTGGCTTAATAATGTGACTTTATATCGGGAACCCTACTTACAACTTTCCTGAGACAGACTAAAGATAGGACAGTGGGGTAAAATACTTCTGTAGATGGGAAGCCACAAACAACAGAAATCAGATTATTAAATGGCTCAGATATTAAAAGGGAGCAAGGATTAAAATGGCTGAGAGGTACCCCTGCTTATCGCCCAGAGCACGCCCTCCCTGTGCCCTCTGACCTGGCCACCTTCCCTTGAGGCTGGCGGGTGACGTCTCAGTGAGCAGGGCTCAGAGTCTGCTGTTGGCCAGCATGGCCAGAGCACCTCAGAGCCAGTGACCCTCAGCTGCCCCAGGTCTGCTCTCTGCACCTGGGTGCCCAGCAATGACCTCCATGGTAGGTGCCACTGCTTCTCGCCCACCCACCACTGCTGCCCCTGCAGCCTCCCGCCTTTCTGTCCCAGGCCTCTCCCACACTCCTTGGAACAGCTTCTCTGTTACGCAGGGGGAACCTACACAGCGCCGCCTCTGCAGGAGCAAACCATCCCCACAAAACCTCAGACTAGAATTACTCCTCATGCCCCTCATTTGCAGCCTACTTAATAAGCAGGAGTGTCATTAATCCCAAAGAAGCCAACAGCCATGACTCTGCAGTCGCCCCCTTGGCATTTAACTTATATTAAACCACCCCTCTTTGACCCATCCTGATCTTCTAGCTACAATTCCTTTCTTTTCCTACAATTAATGATCTCACTTTTTTGAGGTGATGAACTATTCCTGAGGCCGCCCAGGACTGTAGCTAAGGGCAGCGGTTTTGCTGTCAGTATTATCATGGAGCAAACACTCATCTACCCGCTCTCACCATGTTAAGAGTGATGAGACCTTTGGCAAGGTGAGTAAGGTAATCTCTTTGTACCTTATTTTTCCCATCTACAAAGTGGGTAGAAAAGTTTATCTCAGGGAAGCAAAGTAAGGATCAACATACATGCAAAATACCTTACAAATGGCAACAGAGCATCAGAAATAAATTCTCAGGGCTACTTTGTTCTGGGTAGTCCTAGCCTTGTGGGATACATTTTTGTGTCTGATTATCCTGGCATACAGATTGGTCTGGCCTGAGCATATGAAAACAGCCCAACACAGTCTGAAAATACCACAAAGTACATATTCATTTGGCTCAGGATAAGGAACCAATGGTGGAGACCGACAATGATACCACCAGGTGTCAGAGTTTGGCTTTGGGGTCAAGGGTCAAGGCCTCATCTTTTCCAGGGAATATGCAAGGTGGAGGTGCATCAGCAAGCAGGTGATGTCGATATCTAGCTGACTGGATATGAAAAAATAGGAGTGAGTGGACAATTTGGTGCTTGCCCTGATTAAGTGCACACATACTATTCTGTGTACTTTTTAAAATGCTGTCTTAAGTTCAAAGAATCCCTGGGAAGACATAGCCTAAAGAAACAAGTCTAGGTCTCTGCTTCATAGCAATGACAGGCTGAGAATGCCTTGAGGGACCTTCTCGAGCTGTGTCTGGCCTGAATGAGCCCCTCCCCACACCACTCGCTGCTGCTGGTGTGGGCTGTCATCTGCTCTCCCTGCATCCTGGGAGAAACACTCTTTATCTCAGCCAGAAGCACCTCGAACAGGTCCTTGAGTCACAGATGAGCTCAATAAATATCTATTGAGTGAACAGATTGATTGACTTCTAAGTTATCTCTGATGATAGAGGAGATGTTAAGGATCACAGATGCCTGCACAGAATTGCTTTGCCTGTGATACTGATGTTACAGGACGCTGATATCTGTGTGTGCACTTCTGCACATTAATGTGTGGGTGTGATGGTGTAGGGACTATCATGATAGCTCTTAAGTAGCCCTCAGTGTGGTGAAAATATACATCTGGATCAAGAAGCTTTTGAAATTCTGTTCCCGGTACACTTCAGGTACAAGATTTGAGCCCATGTTTTTCTTTGCCAAATTAACAAGACACAGAATCAACACATCATGACCCATATTTCAATAAATACCTATGCTTATATTCCAGGTTATTGAGACTTTTGCTTATTTGGTTGCCAATAGCTCTACAAGATGGGGAAGCCACAAAGGACAAATCTGCACATACTTAATTCTCAATGTCATGGGAAGCAATAGCTACACATGCAATATGTATAGAGGTCTAGGTAGATCATGTCATTGCTCACCACTAAAAAATGTCCCAGCAGTTTACACTTTCTAAGGATGAATTGATGCACATATTATCTGCAATGGAAATAATTTCTCCTCTCATCAAATTGATAATCAATGGCTAATTACAAGGATAAAATTGTAATTAAAAACAAATGTATAAGCGGCTTACAGTATTTTTTTAAGTAAAAAATGTGTTATTTAAAGATGATGACATGGCCATTTATTTCCAACAAAAATGGATCTTGAAAGTAATGCTGGACTGTCAACATAGTCCCAGCCAAGGCCACTTGGAGGCTTTAGGCATAGAGCATCTTCTTAACATTCATCACCAGAAAATGAACTGCTTACAATCCAGATGTTACAACATACAATGTTGACCTTAACAAATACAAAATTAGTCCGGGAGGATTTGCAATATTGTCCTACTAGCACCAGCGGGGGCTGCTGAGCCCCCACAGTGACAGCTAAATGAAAAGACAAGGCGTTTGAATTTCAGGCACCAGCATCTGCACCACCTCCAGGAAACCCCACTGGTGCAGCTGCACGCATCTGAAAGCTCCAGGACTCACCGCAGGAGAAATGAAGGTCACTGACTGACATTAAAACTGACATGGCTCACATTTCAAAGTATCAATGTTGATAAAAAAAAGTTCTTCTGTTTTCACAAGTAACTGACCCCAAGCCACAGAGCTGACTAATCTATATCCTTTGAGTTGGACTTCAAAATTTGACTTTTCCCCTTATTCCTCATCGAGCTTTAAAACTCTCCATTGATTTTGGACTAATTTATTTAATTTTATTTAATTTTGTTTTGGAAACTTTCATTAAATTCAGAAGGGATCTTTTAAAAGGAGAGCATTCCATGTATAAAGAAACTTGTTTTCCGTTTTTTGCACTGCATGAGACAGATTAGTTCAAATCAGCAAACATTTGTTTAAATCTCTTGCATGCAAAGGCTGGTGGGAAACATGGTGGCATCAGTCATGCCTGCACACAAGTCAGGTTTGGACTTGGCCCTTCAAGCAGCCTGTGCCTTAGGAGAGCAGACCGACTTGGGTGCAGCTGTTTTCAACTCTTCCTGGAGTCTGAACAGTCACTGTATCTCATTTTACTGCTAGTATTTTCCTTGCACATGGCAAACCTCCTTTACACCTCACCAGACAGTCATGCCTTTCACTGTACAGAGAAAACTGGGACTGTGAGAGGAGGTAAAGTGTGATAAGAGAAAAACAGTGCCAACCATACAAGACATGGCTGTGTAGGCTGGTTCCAGCCAGCAAATTGTGGTATGACCAGATGTATGGATGACAGATACTCAAATAATCTGAAATGAATTTAGGTAAAGTATTGCAGTCACTGAGCACTGCGTTTGAATATCAGAGGAGGTAACGGGATCATCTGTGTGGGAGACTTTGCCCTAGGGGACGGTGCTCCTTTCCGGCAGGCAGTGTTTGTTTGCAGCAGTGCTCTCCCGAGCTTGGATCAGACTGGGACTGGGACACACTTTCTCGGGGACGAATCACTCGGGATAAGCAGAGGCTACTCACTGCCATGAAGTCTGCAGCACAGTGTGAAGTAGCCTGCTTCAAACTAGAAGATATTTTTGAAGTTCCCCATCATCTTAAAAAGTTATAAGATACCCCATTCCACTATATAGCATGCTCCTGTTTATTGTAATAGCGGTATTCCTATTTACCTTTCTCTATAATGCTATGTAAAGTGGACATACTTAAATGAAAGTATCTTTTGTTCCTGGCATGGTATATCACCTGGGAGTGTAGAACCATCTGGATCTAACAGGAGAAACATATAGATCCGTATGCACTAATAAGGTCTCTAGTGCTAAGAAACAGACAAAAAGAATTCTAACACATTTTCCATTACAGAAATAAAGCCACTTTCTGAAGAAGGCTATGTTAAAGACCTCAGTTAGATTCTGTATCTGGTCTCTGACAATGCTCTTCGGAGCCTGATGACTGGATGACACTGTCAGTTCCCATCGGAAGCCAAATTATCAGAAGGGTTAAGTTGATACAAGGCAGCCATTAAGCAATATCTCAAAATTTAGACAGAAACAATGTATATATTAATTCTAAATCATAAAATAAATGCCAAATATAACCAAAATTAAAACGTGAGTTGTGAAGAGAAGCCTAAGATGGAACAAATGCATTCGAAGGGGGAGCAGCTGATCCCCATTGCTTATCTTTGTTAAATGAAAGCATACCAAGAACTGTCAGATGATGGTTAAATCGCTCTCCCCAAGGAACACCAAGAACAAATGGACTTTGGAATAAATCTTTACTAATCTCCAAGCCCAAGTGAATCTTTTAAGTCTACAATCCAAGGGCCTGTTGCTTTAATAGGAGGTATAAATTTTATTTTAAGGCAAATTGAAAACCAGAAAAATTACAAAACTATTATATCAAACAACAATGACATAAAAAATGAAGTCTTTATTGGAAGAGTTGAGGAAAATTATAAGATAGTACCACTTCTTAGATTTAATGGGTTTTATTTCTGGAAGGTTAAATTTTGACTGTGCAAACCAGGTTACTTTAGTTTGTCTTCAGCTTTGTGAACTGGGAACAGTGAATAAAGGTAAACGGAAGCACAGGGATGTACCAGGCAGCCTGAGAAGTTGATAAGCAGTGGGGATGTTTTTTTTCTTTTTGCCAATGTTATCACAGTAATGACTTTTCTATTTTGTATGTTTTCAGATTCTACATCTTTAAATGTAAGAATGATTATATTGTAAAATAAGATTCAAGGAGCAGAAATACTATTTTCCCCATGGGGGAATCCAAAATCAGGGTGGACCGGTCGGGGACAAAGTACAAGTCTCACCGTGAGTTTGCCCATGTCACTTTTATTTGACTGAACATTGTTATACCTGAGTCAAACTGAGGTGTCCAGGAATGAACCTTGCTTATGCAGTTTCTATTGGAAATACTTACGATGCAGCCACTGTGCCTTTTAGTGTTGTACTTTCTGCTCTTGGCTTAAGTTTTTGCTTTTTGTTTGATTCATTACTTTGTACTCATAAACTTAAGACTATCCACTCATAATCTTGGGTGGATGAAGATCAACTCCCAATGACAGATAAGTAGAGGGGCCTGAGAGGCTGGACGGCAGGAGGGAAACTGCCGGCTCACATAGGACCTCTCTGGATGCATGGGCTCTCGAATGATTCAATTTTTTAAGAGAGGGTACAATATTTTAAATACAAAGTTAAAGGATACAAACCATGTAGCTGAAAATTTAAGCCTAACATCTGGAAATGAGTAGCACATATAAATTTTTCTACATACTACAGCCCCATATGTGTGGTCCAGAAGGCAGTATCATCGAAAACCTCATCTTTTATTTCTGCATCTGTCAGCAGACAGAACCACAAACATGTGTTTTCTCAAAAGACACCATCAATTTATAAGCTGTGAACAAGTACTGTTGCTATCTTTTTCTGACTTTAAGAACCAGTCAGAGCCCTATAGATTACCTACTTCAATTCTTAGATTTTATAAGAAGAACCTGAAGGCCTAAGAGATTATATTATTTTCCTAAGGTCAAAAAATTAGCTTAGTGGGATTGGAGATCCTTGAATATAAGTTATTATATGCTTGTTAAGAATTATTATGAAGAAGGTAGATGAAAGTGATATTAATCTTTTTATAAAAAACATGTTTGCAAAGCACAAAAATAAATGGAGTTTTTACTGTGCTACCCATTCGCTACAATCTCTTTCAGAGGCAGAAGTAGAATGAATATTTCCTAACTCCCTCATGGGGCTGGCATTATTTTAATACCAAAACCAAAGAAAATACAAGAAAAGAAAACTTCAGACCAGTATCTCTTATAAATGCAGATACAAAAATCCTTAACAAAATACTAGCAAATAAATTTTTTAAAAACATAAAAATAATTTTACAAAATGGTAAAGTGAGATTTATACCAGGTATGCAAGCCTGATCTAACATTAAAACATAAACTAATATAATCTATCAGATAAACAAACTAAAAAAAAAAATCACATGATAGTATCAACAGATGCAGAAAAAATATTTGACAAAATATAACACCCATTTATGATAAAACTTCTCAGTAAACTAGGGATCAAAGGGAATCCCCTCAACTTGAAAAACTCAATTTACAATAAACCTACAGCTAACATAATACTTAATGGTGAGAAACTCAAAACTTCCTCACTAAGATCAAGGCAAGGATATCCTCTCTCACCACGCTTTTCTACACACTGCGGAAGCCCTTGCTAATGCAATAAGGTGAGAAAAGGACTAAAGGTATAGAGATTGGGAAGGTAGACATAAAACTGTGTCTGCTCACAGATGGCATGAAAATCTATGCAGAAAATATGGAAGAACACACAAAATAATTCCTACAAATAGGTGTTTATAGCAAGGTTGCAAGAAAAAAGGTTAAAATTCAGTCACTTTCTCATACACAAGCAACGGAACAAGTGGGATTTTACCCAATACCATTTACTTAGAAAACCCCCAAATGAAATACTTAGGTATACATCTAATAAAATATATGCAAAAGCAATATAAGAAAAACTTCAAGACTCTGATGAGCAAAATTAAAGAACTAAATAAATGGAGAGATATTTTGTGTTCATGGATAGGAAGACTCAATATTCTTAGGATGTCAGTTCTTCTCAACATGATTTGTAGATTCAGTGAACTTCCAATAACAATCCCAGCCAGTTATTTTACACAATGATTCATGGAGAAGCAACATTCTCAGAATAGCCAACACAATATTCAAGGAGGAGAACAAAGCTGAAGGACTAACACTCCTGACTTCAAGATATAAAGCTACAGTAATTAAGATAGAGTAGTATTGGTTCAAGAATAGATAAATAGACCAATGGGACAGAATAGAGAGCCATGAAATAGAGCCCATAAATATAGGCAACTGATCTTTGACAAAAGAGAGAAAGCAATATAGTGGAACAAAGATAGTCTTTTCAACCACCGTGCTGGGACAACTGGACATCTGCATACAAAATGTGGACCTAGACATGGACCTTATACTCTTCACAAACATTAACTCAAAATGGATCTTAGACCTACATGTAAAATGCAAAATAATAAAACTCCTAGAAAATAACACAGGAGAAAACCTTGAGGACCTTGGGTATGACACAACTTTTTAGATATAATACCAAAGGCTCAATCTATGAAAGAAAGAAATAAATTGAACTTCATTAAAATCAAAAAACTTTTCTCTACAAAAGACAATTTCAAGATTATAAGACAAGCCACAGATGGGGAGAAAATATTGGCAAAACACAAATTTGCTAAAGGACTACTTTCCAAAATATACAAAAAACTCTCTTAACATGGAAACAAAGAACCTGATGTAAAAACGGACAAAGTACTTCAATAGACACCTCACAAAGGAGAAAATTCAAATTGGAAACAAACATACTGGAAAAAAATTTAAACCAAAACCTTACTAACCATGAAGGCAACCATTTCTTACATTTTTTTGATAAGTGATTTACTTCTAAATTAGAAAAGAAAGCATTAGCAAGAAACACCATTCAGCAAAGTAAACACAAAGTACTGGGGTGTCTTCATACAGGTTTTTACTACATCTCTATGCATAAATCAGTTGATATAAGAAGAAAGGGTTGTTTTCTTTCTTGCATATATAGGGTGTTCTTCTGATGCTTTATACTAAGGACTTTGTTTAATCAAGTGGTTCATTATGTAAACATAATTTGGTCCAACTGAATGTAGTAACTTTTATTTATAAAATACCCCAAAAGTAATAATCAGAAAGTTTTTAACACAACAGACAATATTGTTTTTTAGCAATTATCTCCCTGTGTATTTTGGAGGCAGTTTGTTTCCTTCCAAAGATGTTTTGAGTTATTAATATAAAGGTGGCAGCTTAGCCATAGAATATATGGAGGGCAATGCTCATAAGATAATATGATCAACACTACCTCTTTTAAATACCATCTCTATCAACTTTAATGGAAGGTTTAAAGTATTGGTTTATTGGCTGGTGAGCTGCATTTTGACTTAGAGAAAAGTGTTTTGAATTTCTCATTGAAATATTGGAAAGTGATTTGAATTATCTAGTGCTTGCAAAGCCAATGAGCCCTCATTTTTAGCCTTCCCAGTTCCTTTCCTGAAATACCAGAAGAATCAGCGGTTTTTCTTGCTTGTTGAAAGCATTAGCTATTGCAATCATTCACCTTGCCAAGGCATGAAATGCTGCCTTTTAGGCAAACTGTGGCATTTCCTGCCGCAACAGGAAGCATGAAGCAAAAGAAAAACATGCCTCATTTTTATTCCTTCTTACAAACAAATTTGTTCAACAGATGTTGTTAAGGTTTTTAGGCTTCTATTTATCAGCATTTTAATTTAAGTTTATTAGATAATAGAAGTACCATGGTAGGAGTCTTAATGCTAATTTGAAACCATAGTTTCAGGTAAGTTTAAGAGGATATCTAATATAGCCCCAAAGGCCAAAGAGAGACAACACTTAAATGCCTAGGGCAAACAACTGTCTTTGCTAAAAAGTTTAAAACAAAAATATTCTTTGATTTTATTCATTAATTCATTTTGACATGCACTAAAGGTTCTTCCTAATATCAGGGCTAAGACCCCTGATACTGCAATTTGGGATTCTAGCCAATTTCAGATAATATGTAATAAAGTTAATTTCTTTTACACCATTCATTTGAATGGTGTAGAGTAAGGAATTCTTCTCAACTATCTATTTTACCAATTACACAGACTCAGGTTCCTCTACTTTGTCCTGAACTCCTAAACTATAATTCAAATCTAGTCATTACTTTTTTCTTTAAAGACAATGTCCACATTTTTTCTTTCATTATATTCACTGAGATTAGAAATAACCAGGTCCAAAACTAGCTACCTGCTTTCAATTGGGGGGGTATGAATACATATGAAACCCCAGTATCAATACAGACAATTATGTGGAAGAATAGAGTGTATGAAAAAGATATTTTTAAAATAAAATGTTATGGATCATATATTCTAAGAATAAATGTTGGTCATAAATTGTTATTGCATTCCTAACATTAGCATCATGTTTTAATTTTAGAACTCACTGGTATCAATACATATGGTTATATTTTGCTCTAAACTCAGATTACTCTGATTTTAGACATATGTAACCCCACATAAACCTAGGGGGCTATTTGACTACTGACTACACAAAGGATTCGGCATCTTAAGTAGTTTCACCACATTAAGGCACAACCAGATTGGGCAGAGAGCATCCCGCTGAAGCAGACACTCCTCAAGAAAGAGAAACGCCTGAGGAAGGTTCCTGGGGGAGGAAGCTAGTGGGAAAGATGATGTTTTCAGATCCTTACCTGACGTCTGTACATGTTATGCAGCTGATGTCTCGACTATTGGCTGTGATCAGGTTCAAAGCTACTGATGTTTCCTTTTCAGAGGTCGGGTGGGCTCCACATTTAAAGAAAAATTCCTGAAAGAATGAGAAATGCAGTCACAGATGGGGCACCCAGCTGGCCATATGCTCTCTAAACATTTCCATAGTATGCAGATTTCAGGCAAAAGAAGATGTCTTGTCTGAGGGTTTCAGCCCCAGACAAGTTCACTATGGACTCAGTGAGACTGAGGAAT
Organism: Manis javanica; assembly: GCF_040802235.1. Taxonomy (NCBI): domain Eukaryota; kingdom Metazoa; phylum Chordata; class Mammalia; order Pholidota; family Manidae; genus Manis; species Manis javanica. The sequence goes on from NC_133168.1 coordinate 75,106,153, forward strand.
GACACTGGAACGTTCTTGGGTAAAAGGGTTTATTACCCAGCTTTATTCCCATTGTGGCAGGTGAAGCACTAGAATTACGTCTGCTTCCAGCAGTCTGCAGGTCCCTAATCCTCCTCCGCCTCTGCCTCCCCCCAGAGCACTGGGCAGGGATCTTTACACAGGGACTCAGTCAATAAAAGCTCATTGCCTCTGGTTGTGGAAGCAGGAGCCTAGCAGTAGGCCAGTTACATTATCAAGTAGTTTAGGGTCAGGTGCGGATCCTGGCCATAGGAACTTCAATTTTCCTGACAGAAGAGATCTATCATTAGGTATGAGTTAGAAATAACTCAGCACTGAATCTTTTGAGGGAAACTCATGTGTTTTTGACAAACTAGTCAACTACTCCCTTTCTAGAAGAGCCTGCCTGCCTGTGCTGGTCTTCCCTTCCTTTGCTCTTTCAGCCATGGAGCTGGGGAAACACTCTGTGTCTGGGGCTTAGCAAAGTCCCTCAGAGATAAGTGAGTCCAGCAGAACAACACAATGTGAATGCAGGAGGAAGCCTACAATAGTATCTTGCATCTGAAGAAAGGGCAATGCTAAGCCATGAAAGGATTTACGCAAAGTCAGACAATCAGAGGTGAAGCCAGGAAGTAACCCAGGCTTCCTAAAGGGGAGCTTGGTGTTTTGCTACAGTTGGTCAGTCAGCAGCAAGAATGTAATACAGTAGGAGGAATCTAGGGACTCCTACTATAAGCACGCGAGTGCCTGCAGACGCACAGAGCAGCAGAGTCTGACTCTTTCCAGCCCAGTCGAGAGCCTTGTGCCTTTTTCCACCTCTTGAGCATCCCCAGAATTGCCTGGGAGACAACCCCACTCCCCATGCCATGCAGCTTTGAGTGTCCTAGACACGTACCTCTCACCTCATTGGTTTTCGCAGCCTTGCCCTGCACATTCTCCTTTATTTTAGCTTTTTCATGTAAGTCACATTCTTTTGATTGACAGTATTCTCACTTCTCAACCAAAATCTTCTTTTCATTTTCCTTCATTTCTTCTTTTATTTCTGTATCTGTTCACCCACCCCTCTACCCTTCATACACTAAGGCATTTCACCAATAATTGCTCTGCTTCTTGCCGAATAGTCTCTACACTTTCCCTGATAATAACATCCATGGAGCTAAATTTTCTGCTACTGCAAAAATTCAATGAAAACATTTCATGGGTGACAGAAGAATGATGGAACACCACATTTATTCCTCAGCTCCATTTGTGAGTAACTACTTGGGATATGGAAAGTATTCCCCCTTAAACATTAGAGCTCGTGTCAACAAGCTCTTTTTATAGCTTCAGACATTAAATGTGTTTGCCAAACATATATATGGCCTTTGCCATACTTCTCAACTCTGCATTGTAGTTTATAGTCTAAAAGCAGACCATATGGAAATGAACAGATACGGTTATGTCCCAGTACAAATTTATTTATAAAAACATTTGGAAAATTGGATTTTGCCCACAGGTTATAGATTGTCCACCCCTGCAACAGACCCTGAGATAGTGTGGAATGCCTCATTTATATTGACATTCTAACAGTGCCTGGCATAGAATAGGCATTAAATATATTTTCTTAAATGAAAAATCAATACATTTATTCAGTAAATGTTACCAGTGTCCCTCTATATACTTAAACCACCCTTAATTTATTCTTTTCCTACTAAGCAAATTTCATTCTTTTTTCTGAAATGCAGTGAGCAACACTTGTGGGCCCCTGACCCCAGTGCGTCAGAAGCACCTGGTGGGGGGCTTGTTAAACCAGGAAGCTGGCCCCCACACCAGGATTTTCAATTCAGTAATTTTGAAGAGAGGCCAAGTATTGCATTTCTAACACACTGCCAGGTGACAATACTAACACAGCTCCAGCGACCACACTTTCGAGTACCATTGAGTTCCGCCAACATTAGTGGTAAAGAGACTGCTTATTCTCAGAAGACAACAGCTGTAGTGCACCTCATTGAAGGCATCTGAAAATAATACAGTATCTCAGGTAATGTGAACTCTAAAAATCTGAGGGGTACAACTAAACAGAGAAGTATCCCCAAACCAGGTTTTTAGAACCCAGGATGTTCTTAACTGCAAGTGTCTTACTGATTCCAGATGATGTAACTGCTAGTTGGCCAGACCTATCCTATTTGGGGTGAGTGGCATAGAAGCTGAGCCCCCTGCCTGCAGTCCTCAGCCACACAGGTGAGGGTGCAGCAGTAGCTTTGCTCTAAGGTGGGGAGGGTTGTTGGGTGCATCTGACAGGCGGCTGTGCGGTGTATCTGTGGAGCCCTGCCCATGAGCCCAGGTCTCTCCTGGAGCAGCATGGAAATCATAGTGACTGGTTCTTTTCTCTTTTAACATACAACCTACTTTTTTCACTCAATCTTTTGTAATTTTACAAATCCTTCAAAGTTCAAGAGTATTGAAAAAAGATTTAAAGCAATTCCTGACCACCAAAATAAAGGGTTTGAAGGACATAAGTGACCCTTATGAAATGCACTGAGAAAACTGTGTTTTGCAGATGTGAAAAAATTCTCACTCATATCACAAAGTAATTCCTTTAAAGTAGCTGAGTTGGCTGGACTATGGAGAATGTATTCCATATACAGAAAAATAGATAGTATTTATATTTTTTCTTAGCTTGCAGAAAGCTACTGGTAGACATTCAGCTAACAAATCATAAACTGTTCTAACACCAGATAAAATTCAGCCAGATAAAAGTAAAAATCCTTTTATTGGCTGGAGTAGGGGGGATGTTTATGGGTAATAGTGTAAGAAGCCACAGATATTTGGAAAATTCCATTCATTCATATGGTGTGATAACATGAAAGTACAAATTACCAACTCTATAATATATATTATATATAACATAATATTATGTTAAATATGTATGTCTTGTCAGTGAATTTCCGCACTTTCTCTGCCAATTTGTAATGAAAGGAGGTTCTCAGAGAAGTGGAGTAATTCGCAAGAATGGAGAAGTGTCCCTGACCGCTCAGCTGGAAAGCTACCAGATCAGTCTGCTGTAGTCTCACAGATGCAGGCAGAGGACACAAGACCCACGGGTCAGAGACATAGGACAGCATGACTCAGAGTCCAGGCAGAAAGCAGCATGGACACCAGGATGATGCAAGTGTCCTGTATCCTCACTGCCTCAGGATGAAGCGGGTGAACTAGGCTGGACACTAGACATCTGCATCCCAAGTAAGGACCCCAAGTGTGGTGATCATGAATCTTTCATAAGGGTCTGTAAGCAAACCTCCCTTTCGTCCCAAAGGGAGACACTGTGTTTAATACTGGATAAAAAGCAAATCTTCTCTACAACTCTCTCAAAAAGTTCACCCAGACAAAAGGGCAGTGAGCACCACCCTCACAGATGTGCAGAAACCCAAGAAGCCCTGGGGGACTGCTCCCCGCAATAATGATGTGTTTTCTTACAGACTGATCACTAGAGTGATCTGGTCATTAGCTGCTCTGTACCATCAATAGGCTAGGATTTTCAAGATCTTTCTGATATTTCCAGTCTGTAGTCAGAACACACAAACAGTAAAAACAAAACACAAGAAGACCCTTTTCAAAAACATTCTATCTTGGGCATCAGCTTGCCTATACATGGTTGTCTCTCAAAGACAGCTGAATCATTCCTTTGGAGTGATTGTGAATTCTGCCTTTCTGTGTTTTGTTTTTCTTGATTGTGCAGGTTAAAAAAACAGGGAAGCCAACACTGGAAAGTTGTTGAGCTAGCGTCGCACTGCGTGGTCCAAAAGCTGACACCACTGTGTGGGCCGGTCATCAGGGGCGTGCCACAGTCTGCTCCCTACAGAGGCCCAGGAAACACTGAGAGCTTGGAGTGGGGGGACAGCAGTCATGCCCCAGGGCCAGGCTACTCTAGTTGGCATTACTCTAGACCCAGTGGGTGCTGAGATTTCACCAGTAGAGTTACTTCTATGTCTCCAGGGAAACGTTCTCATTCATTACGGAGCTTATCTGTCTAAGTGTGGGTGGTACAGCATCCTGAACTGTGAGCAAATAGATTCTCAAAGGGGCCACACCACGTTTTACAAATGCCAGATCACAGCTACAAAAAATAAAAAATAAAATAAATAAAAAGCTTACATCCTGTTAAATGAATTCTTCCACCCAGCCAGGTGCTGCAGTTCCCCACTTACTGGCTCCTTTCCTTTGGATCCATTCAGTCAATTCTGGGGAGCCATAATTAGCCATGGAGCTAAAGACTATGGCAGTAAATGGTATCTTTTTTATTGTTTTCAAATTACAGCGTAAACTATATTTTAAAAATGAAAAGAAGTCCTAGAATATGACTTTAATGTGTTTGACTTTATATCATGACCTGTTAAGTGCTATGTGTTTTCTACCTTATTAGTACTAAATAGAAAATCCAAAATCCAACAGAGTTGTATTCCTTAAGTTCACAGAGGCATACTCACATTTTTACCATCTTTCTGGACAAGGCCATGAATCTTTCTTTTCCTTCACACTTTGTTATATTTTTTCGTAACTCATCTGTCCTTTCATTTTGCATCACAGAGGCCTGGCCCACTAACTGAATCAGACCCATGTAAATCAAAGGTCTGCCAAGGGGAAGACCTGTATACATTTCAGGTCAGCTCTTGCTGGCATTCCAGAAGCCACCCTCCTTTCTCCTCACTCCACTCTGCCAACTGGTTCAGGACTCATTACCAATGTCTTCCACAGAGGGGAAAACAATAAGTATGGAAATGAATAAATACACCAGCAAAATACGAATATTAGATTCATACCAAGAACACAGTTGTATAAGGCTTATGGAATTCAAGGTTAGACAACTCCAAACACAACTGGTGTATTCCTCATTTCTATAAATGTAGCTCACAACTACCATCTGGAAACTACCTGCTTGTCTCAACCACCATCTAGTTTCACAAACCAGAAAAAAAAAAACCAACATCATTAAGACCCAACTTCTCTTTTGCTCATGAAGCATCTAACAACTTCTACTGAACTTCCTCATGTTAATTACTTGCTTAATCATTGTTTTCCAAATAAAATACCATTGTCTAGCGTTACAAGAGTTGATGTCTATGTTAGTTTCCAAATCCTTCTTAGTTAATAGACCCCAAAGGAGGCATCCCTTTCTTTTACTATAGGGTCACACAGTTTTCATGGGAAGCTGCAGTAGGTCTACGGTTCGTTCCAACAGGTAACCGATCCTTTGTATGGGTCAGGGTCAGGTCAGAGAAACAGGGCCACGCCAGGTGGTTTGGATGAGGGCATTTAATATGGGGTCTAGCTACAAAGGTGGTAGGAGCCCAGAGAGCTAATCAGGGGCAGGAAGCCCCCTGAGATCAGCAGTGCTGGGGGCCCAGTCAGCTGGAGCCAGAGCACAGTGGGAGGAGGTGGCTTCCCCCAGCTCGGAAGCTGGGCCATCTGCGGGGAGCCGGGAGCATGGGCGAGGTGTGGGGTGCCCCTCAGAGAGAAAGGGAGGCGCACCCTGGCTCTGGCCTCTCCCTGCTCCACCATCCTCACCATGCCTCCCCAGAGCAAGGCCAACCAGGAACGCAGAGAAGGGGCTTGGGAGGTGGTATGTGACGCGGCCAGCCCGGCAGGTGGGCAGAGAAGGGGCGGCAGGTAGACCTGAGGGCACCAGCAGGTGACTGGTGCGTCCTTAGGGGGCAGGGCCAGGCAGTCGGGTCGGAGTCCTCCGCTCGCGCACTGCTGGCACTGACACACTCTAATCAGCCTCCATTAAAGAAGACATGTTAAGATAGGGTTCTGTAAAGTGTAGTAAATAAAAATACATACATATTCACATTGAGTTTAAACTCAAGCCTGTCAAAAGACTATTCACCCAAATTTTCAAGTAAGATAAACTGAGGACAGAGAGACATTGCTGCTACTTATAAGGAAACCAGTAATAAGCAACTTAAATGTCTATCAAAGATGCCCTCACAGTTGCCGAGTTACCACAGATGAGCTTGTCACTCAGAATGAATCTAAATCTCTCTTGCAGACCTAACAGCTCTGGGAGCAGGCGGAGTGGGTGTCCCCAGGTGCTTTCTAGTCTGACACGTGGGATCTAACAGCTCCTCATTAGGCTGGGTGCAGATTCTTTTGTAAAAAGCAACTGTTAGTTTTAAGTCTTATTATCCATTCAAAAGTTTCATCATTAATATTACACTTGTCTTCAAGTTAGAACCAGGCGTAATCACCATCCTCTCTGCCTGGTACAGAAGGAAAGCATGTCAGTGAACCATGCAGGGCCTGCTTGCCCTGTGACTTCACCAGCGCCTTAGCTTTCATGCTGAAGCGTTAGACTCACTTTGTGCTACGTAAACCCGCATGGAATTATTCCATTTTGGATACAAAATCACTATGCAACTTGTTAGGCTGTATAATACTTGTAGACTCTGCTAATTTAACAATGCCAGTTGTAAATTAGGTTACACCTAGTTAAATAAAATCCCAAAAACTAATGAGTCTGTTATCATGCTCAATAACAAGTTTTCTCTTAATAAGGTGTTAAGATTCTAGATGTTGTACAAAGTTTATCAGGAGAAAGAAAATCAATATTCACCCACAAAAAAGCAAGTCAGACCTTCACTGAGAAGGACAGTTGCTGCCTGTCCACATCCCGGCCACTGCCAAAGTCTTAAGGAAGACTGCCCACCATGCCCAAGGACATAGTCACACGCACACTGCAGGCGGGAGTGCGCACACCAAGTCAACCCATCCTTAAGTGGCAGACAGTGTCAGGTATTAATCTGCCAGGACATGGACCTCTAAGTCCACCACCGGCTCAGGTCTAGGCAAACCAGATCTATTCCCTAGGCCAATGTGTAAAAGGTAACAAAAGTTAAATCTAAAATCCAAAAAGCTCTGAAAACACAAAGTTTTTATTTTTTTTCCCTCTATACTTGGAAACTACATTTCATTTATGGCAAAACCCAACATGAATAACTGGAGCAGAACATGAATCTTATTTTATATTTGTCCAATTCAGTGTAATTCTTATTTTTCACTATAAAATTACAATGAAAAAAAAAAAAGATAGGGTGTAAGTGTAGTCTTGGAGAGATTTTAAAGTTAAAATGTATGAATTGTATAATCTTTCTAAAATAAAAAATCCAAATTTCAGGCACTTCTGAACCCCAGAATAAATAATTGCAATTCTGCAGCATAAAACTGTCTTAAATTCTTACTAATCCAACAGGATGATACTTGAAGTTCCAGATGCAGTGCATCGTGTTAATCACTACAATGGCACCTTTAGTTCTGTCCAAATGAATGGTTTTAGTCTACTTGAAATATGTGTATCTGTATTTATAAATCCATGCACACTTCCTACATTTCCCTTTAATACTAGATATAAACAATTTCAAACATTTTAATGGCACATGCCTTCAAGAAGTCTAATTTCAAAATAAAAGATACAAATATAACAATGTTTACCCTCCCCTTGTACACCTGGATTCTATGTTCGTCAGTGCGTCTGACTAGAAGTTTAGTTATAACACCACTCAGTCATTATATGCTAGTTATTGCTCTAAGAATAAAAGCAGACAGTTGTTGGAGACATTTCAAATGATTCTGAAGATTTAGGGTCATTACTGATGCTTATAAAATGCATGCATGTATAGAGATGGCTTTGTTTACATACATACACAAAAAATCTTACAACAAGAAAATAAACTTATGGATACAGAGAACAGATTGGTGGTTGCCAGGGGCGAGGGGTGGGTGAAATGGGTGCAGACAGTCAAAAAGGACAGATTTCCATTTGTAAAAGAAATAAGAAATAGTCTTCACTCCCGACTCAGAAACTGCTCAGATGTGCTCAGATGTCTGGATGCCTCTTCCTCCTCCCTAGCCCAGATGAAGAGCTGGCCCCAGCTCTACTGGGTCAGAATACCTGCCTCCCCACACATACACACATACCATCACCCCCACCCCCACCCCACCTACCTGAGAAGCAAGCAAGGGCTCAGAGGGGTCCCGGGCAAGAGGCAAGAGGCAGGGTCTGGTGCAGCAGCTCCGCCCTGGATCCAGCTGGCTGTGTCCCCAGTTTCTTAGTTTTTGACATCTACCTTAAGTAAAAACCATGTTTCCAGGGATTTCCACCCCACCTCGATGTTTACACATTAAAAAAGAAAAGAAAAGTGTGCTATTTCTTCCTTGCTCAACCTTGGACCAGGAGCTGGGGACACAGAGATAAACAAAATCCCTGAAAGACTCCATAGCCTGGAGGAGAAAAAGACACCTCAGCAAACATTTCCACAAAATAAAAACAGGATAAATGCCTCATCACCGAGCACTGAGGCATGGTGGGTGAGAGGATGAGTATCTTACGGGTAAATGAGACTCTCTGCTTGGGAAGGGGTATTGGAATGGTGGTTTTACAAGGTCAGGGCTCGCCAGGTGGAGAAAGTAGAGAATCAAGTGCAGGAGCAAGAACCCGTGCTGGGGTTCAGACTCGCCGGCGCAGGGCACGCCGACAGATAATGGGAAACCTGCGAGTCTTGCCCACCACGATCCCGTGGTCTCATCATAGTCACGCTAATGTTTTGATAGCCTGGAAGCATGCTCATTATGTGACTCTTCCTGGTCAGCCCTCCACCAGAAAAAGGACTGAGGTGTGACAGCAAAGGATATATACCATGATTATTTCTTGGTCATCAACTTTGAAAGATCAACTTTTCAAAACAAGTTGATTGTTTAAGTTAGCAGTACAATGAACTTCTAATAAAAATTTTCATGTTACCTTTCAGACTGGAAAACAAGGATTTTTTGTTTTCTTTATCATCTTGGAGAAAGCTTTCACCCCAAGGGTTGTGCCCTAGATAATACATCACTGGAGAATTTTGAGAGCAAATGCTTTGTGATGGTGAGCATTTCTCAGCTGTGTATAATTATCTTGTCCTTAGCATTCACTAAAGGCCGGGACTCCAACCATTCAGGAAGCTATCGAAGTTGTATATTTATCCCACTGGTATGGGCTTCCTGATTGTGAGCTGAGAGACCAGTAATGGTCAGATGACACAGCTTTTCCTGATAACTAACTTATTCCCAGGAATTAGTGGCCATTTCAAGAGAATCTGGCTCATGCTTTACATGCACTACAGCAGTCACCTTTTTCCCTCCAGGCCTGAGGTTCATTTGACTAATGAGTTGCCTCAGTATGGGGCTCACTAACTTTGCTTGGATTTCTTTCACCATTCCAGTACTGTTTGGCGATGTGATTTCCCTCTGACAATATAACAGCAGTCACTTATGTGACATCATTGACTCAGCATATAAACTAAGTGTATCTTCTCTTTATATTTTTAGAGCCCAGCCAGACTATAAAGAGCAATATTCACTTTTATTCTTTTTTCTTTTAGAAGCTAAAGGTTTTCTATGCTCTTTAATGTGTCAGCTTGAAAGAATGAAAAAGCATCCACAGCAGTTGTTAGTTTCATACTTAGACAAAGCTTTCCAGGTTCTGGCCTCAGATATATAAAGTAACATGTTAAAATATTTTCTTGTTAACAGAATGTTTCCTTCTGTAATCTCCTACCACCCATTATATAGTCAATTTGCAAGAAACTGAGACGACAGGTCATAATTTTGAAAATGTACAATGACTCACCATCCCTAGATAACCTGTGCTCCCAGGATTTTCTAGTCAATCTCTAGAAGTTGGCAGTTATTCCGTATTTATTTCTAAATGTACAAAAACATCTAATCAACAATGGTAAATAATGTAAATGGGCTATTTATTCATATCGTTTCTCTGGTTACATCCTCCAGACCGAGCACCCTGACCCTGAGCAAGGCCTCTGAAGGCCCCTCTCAGCTCTGCAGCCCTCCGCCTCCCGTCCTGCCGCCACAGCCCTTCTGCAGCTGACCTGCAGGCTGTGCTCTCCTCTGCTCTGAGCCCTGGCATTTGGTTTGCCCTCTGGGAACTGTCTTCTTCCCCCTATCTTCGCCATTCATTTTGCCTTTCAAATCCTCAAGTGTCCATCATGCCTCCACTTACATGTACCCAGTCCTCAAGGCCTTCCTGATTCCCTAGGACTGGGTGAAGTGTTTCTAGGTTACCCTTCGTTTCTATTCCACTCTGTGCTTAGCCCCTTCGATGCCCTTGCTCTGTGGTCCTGGCATTGCCTGCTGGTCTAGCGTGTTCACCAGAGGGCACTTCATCCTGGTGGCTGGCACAGGGCCTGGGACATAGCAAGCATCCAAGTGGTGGAGAGAAGGAACAACTCAACGCACCTGGAGAGTAAGAAGATGAAGGCAGAGCTCCTTCAGGTGGGGGACATGCTTCAGGGAAATGGACTGAAGGGGGATTCTGGATCACAGCCTTTCAGATTCCTGGGAATTAAGTGTTCTTTCCTCTCTCCCTGGTTAGTCTGCACCTTCCTCTGAACTTTTATTGCAGCTGCTGTTCCTGTGGTTGAATCCTTTGTGCTGCTTATTTGGAAAACAGCCACCACCCCACAAGCAAGTGGTGGCAGAATGATGCTGTTGCTTTTCTCTTGCAGCCACGGCTGAGAAATGCAGCAGCTGCAGTTTCTCGGTGTCAGGATTGAGCATGGAAAGTGCGAGAGAAACATACATTTTGGTAGCAATAATTCACACACTAGTAATATAACTTGGTTTCAGCTACAAGAGAAATATTGAACAATAAAAAAATCCTAGCTTTAAAACATTTTAAATGACTTTAGACTTGGAATCTTAACTTTTTTTCCCTCAAAAGTCCTTGTTTATTTGGCAAGCAGAATTTAAAGCTTTTTTTATTCCTGTTTTCTTTATTGCAGGCAGCACAAGCAATCATAAACACTGCACTTGAGACAAAACTGGGAAAAGGCAAATGCTTTATATACTTTAGTAGTTTTTCACATTCTCTGTATTTATTTTATTTCTTCTTTAGAAAAAGAAGAAAATAAAATACAATTTATAAATTTACCTATGAACTATCATTATGAAAATCAAGATGAATAAGACTAGGAAATAAATGTTACAGAGAGTGTTTAATTACTGTTATTAAGATAATTTTTTTAGAACAGTTTAAGGTGCACAGTAAAACTGAGGGGGAGGTAGAGAGATTTCTCATACCCTCCCCAGCACATGCAGTGTCCCTTATTTCAACATCCCCCATGGGAGGGTACATTGCTATACAATTGGGGAACCTGAATCAACACATCATAACCACCCAGCACATGGTTTATATGAGGATTTCACTCTTGGTGTTGCACTTTCTATACAAAGGCTACACCCCAGGTTTGGACAAGTGTTTAATGACATGTGTACATCATTATAGTATCATATGGATTTTCATTACCCCCTAAAAATCCTCTGTGCTCCACCTACGTATCCCTCCCCATCTCTCTACCCCTGGCAACAACTGATATTTTGATTGTCTCCATAGTTTTATTTTTTCCAGAATGTCACATGGTTTAAATCATATGTAAGCTTCTCAAATTAGCTTCTTTACTTAGTTATATGCATTTAAGACTTTTCCATGTCTTTTCATGGCTTACTAGCTCATTTCTTTTTAGTACTTAATAATATTCCATTGTCTGGATAGATCACAATTTGTTTATCCATTTGCCTATCGATGGACATCTTGGTTGCTTCCAACTTTGGGCAATTATGAATAAAGCTGATATAAGTAACTATATGCAGGACTTTTGTGTGGGAATAAGTTGTCAAACTCCTTTAGGTAAATACCTAGAAGTACAATAGTTGGGTCATATGGTAAGAGTATTTAGTCATGTAAGAAACCAATGAACTAACAATGAACTAGCAGAGAGAGAAATCAGGAAAACAATTCCATTCACAATTGCATCAAAAAGAATAAAATACCTAGGAATAAACCTAACCAAGGAAGTGAAAGACCTATACTCTGAAAACTGTAAGACACTCATGAGAGAAATTAAAGAAGATACCAATAAATGGAAACATATCCCATGCTTATCATAGGAAGAATTAATATTGTCAAAATGGCCACCCTGCCTAAAGCAACCTACAGATTCAATGAAATTCCTATCAAAAAACAATAGCATTCTTCAATGAACTAGAGCAAATAGTTCTAAAATTCACAAGGAACCACAAAAGATCCTGAGTAGCCAAAGCAATCCTGAGAAGGAAGAATAAAGCAGGGGGGATTATGCTCCCTGACTTCAAGCTCTACCACAAAGCCATAGTAATCAAGACAATTTGGTAATGGCACAAGAACAGACCTGTAGACTAATGGAACAGACTAGAGAGCCCTGATATAAACACAAGAATATGTGATCAATTAATAAATGATAAAGGAGCCATGGATATACAATGAGGAAATGACAGCCTCTTCAATAACTGGTGTTGGCAAAACCATACAGCTACATACAAGAGAATGAAACTGGATTATTGTCTAACCCCATACACAAAAGTAAACTCAAAATGGATCAAAGACCTGAATGTGAGTCATGAGACCATAAAACTTTTAGAAGAAAACATAAGCAAAAATCTCTTGAACATAAACATGAGCAACTTTTTCCTGAATGCATCTTCTTGGGTAAGGGAAACAAAATAAAAAATGAACAAGTGGGACTACATCATGCTAAAAAGCTTCTGTACAGCAAAGGACACTATCAGCAGAACAAAAAGGCATCCTACACTATGGGAGAATATATTTGTAAATGACATACCTGACAAGGGGTTAACATCGAAAATATATAAATAACTCACATGCCTCAACACCCAAAAAGCAAATAACCCTATTAAAAAATGGGCAGAGGATATGAACAGACACTTCTCCAAAGAAGAAATTCAGATAGCCAAGAGGCATATGAAAAGATGCTCCACATCGCTAATTATCAGGGAAATGCAAATTAAAACCACAATGAGATATCACCTCACTTCAGTTAGGATGGCCAACATAGAAAAGACTAGGAACAACAAATGCTGGGAAGGATGTGGAGAAAGGGGAACCCTCCTACACTGCTGGTGGGAATGTAAACTAGTTCAACCATTGTGGAAAGCAATATGGAGGTTCCTCAAAAAACCAAAAAATAGAAATACTAATTGTCCCAGGAGTTCCACTCCTAGGAACTTACCCTAAGAATGCAGGATCCCAGTTTCAAAAAGACATATGCACCCCTATGTTTATTGCAGCACTATTTACAATAGCCAAGAAATGGAAAACAATCTAAGTGTCCATCAGTACATGAATGGATAAAGAAGATGTGGTACATACACACAAAGGAGTATTATTCAGCCATAAGAAGAAAACAAATCCTACCATTTGCAACAACATGGATGGAGCTAGAGGGTATTATGCTCAGTAAAATAAGCCAGGCAGAGAAAGACAAGTACCAAATGATTTCACTCATTTGTGGAGCATAAGAACAAAGCAAAAACTGAAGGAACAAAACAGCAGAAGACTCACAGAACCCAAAAATGGACTAACAGTTGCCAAAGGGAAAGGGACTGGGGAGGATGGGTAGATAGGGAGGGAGAAGGGGAATGAGGGGCATTATGATTAGCACACATAATGTGGGAGGTGGGCAATGGGAAGGCAATATAGCACAGAGAAGACAAGTGTTGACTCTGTAGCATCTTGCTGCGCTGATGGACAGTGACTCTGGTGGGGTATGTGATGAGGACTTGATAGTGGGGGAAATCTAGTAACTACAATACTGCTCATATGATTGTATATTAATGATAACAAAATTTAAAAAAAAGGAAACCAATGAACTATCTTCCAAAGTGACTGTACCATCTTGAATTCCTACCAGCAGTGTGTGAGTTTCTGTTGCTTGATACCCTTGCTACCATATGGTGTTGTCAATATCCTGGACTTTGGCCATTTTAATAAGTATGTAGTAGTATCTCATTGTTGTTTTGATTTTTATTTCCCTAATGACAGTTGATGTGGAACATCTTATTTGCTTATTTGCCATCTGTATGTCTTCTTTGTTGAAGTTTCCATTAAAGTATGTGGCCCATTTTTAATTAGGTTGTGTATTCTCTTATTGTTGAGTTTTAAGAATTCTTTGTATATTTTGAATAAGTCATTTATGAGAATTTTTGCAAATATTTCCTCCCTGTCTGTAGCTGTCTCCTCACAATCTTGACATTGGCTTTTGTGGAGCAAAAGCTTTTGATTTAATAAAGTCCAGCTTAACAATTATCTCTTTCATGGACTGTGCCTTTGGTGTTGTATCTGAAAAGCTGTGCTATACTTAAGGTCATCTAGGCTTTCTCTTATGTTATCTTCTAGGAGTTATGGTTTTGTGTTTTATGTTTAGGACTATGGTCCATTTTGAGTTAATTTTTATGAAGCATGTAATTTATAGATGTCTAGATTCATTTTTAATTTTTTTTTGCATGTGAATATCCAGTTTCTCAGCACCATTTGTTGAAAAGACTACTTTTGTTTCATTGTATTGGGTTCTCTCTTTTGTCAAAGATCAGTTGACTGCATTTATGGCAGTCTATTTCTGGGATCTCCATCCTATTCCATTAGTCTATCCTTTCCCCAATACCATACTGTCTTGATTACTATAGTTTTACAGCAGGTCTTGAAGTCAGATAGTGTCAGTCCTCCAAACTTTTTCTTCTCCTTCATTATGGTGGTTGCTATTCTGGGTCTTTTCCTTCTCCATCCAAACATTAGAATCAGTTTGTTAATATTCATAAAATAAATTGCCATGATTTTTATTGGAATTACATTGAATCTATAGATCAAGGTGGGTATGGGTAGAACTGATGTCCTGACAATATTGAGTCTTCCTATCCATGAACATGGAATCTCTCTGCATTGGCTTAGTATTCTGTAAGTTTGTTTGTCAGAGCTTTATATTTTTTCTCGTAAAGGTCCTGTATACATTTTGATAGGTTTATATATAAGTATTACATTTATGGGGTGCTAATGTAGATGGTATTGGTTTTTTTTCCAAATTATACTTGTTCATTACTAGTATATAAGAAAGTGATTGACTTTTATACATTAATCTTGTATCCTGCAACCTTGCTATACCTTCTTCAGATTTTCTGCCTAGATTATCATGTCATCTCTGTGATAAGACAGTTTATTTCTTCCTTTCCATGAATATACCTTTATTTCCTTTTCCAACCTTATTGTTACAAACTCTTCTAGCATGTTAAAAAGGAGTGGAGAGAGGGGACATCCCTGCTATGCCTGACCTTCGCAGGAAAACTTGCAGTTTGTCAATATTAAATATGATACTGAACATTTTTCCCATGCCAATGTAACCAAATACAAATGGAAGAAATAAAAACCCAACCAGCCATTTTATTTATGGAATATAAATATATATGTATATTCTATAAATATGCATGTATATTTCCCACTGACTGGTCAATTTGTGAGTCAAATGGATTTTTACTATATTTTTTTCATAGTAAGTGAAATAATAAAGGAGAAAAAAACATCAAAACTTTTCAGTCATGAGTGAGCCAGTAAAATAACCTAGTTATTCAACTATTTCAGTTTTTTTGAGAAATGTATGCAGTGTTGGAGGGACAAAAATGAAGGACAGTCTCATGCATGAGAATACATAATTCAGTAGAAAAGAGACATGTACAGGATTTTAGGGAGATACTAGAATGAATGTCTTTCCCTCTGAACCAGGCTTATCATCATAAAACTTAAAACATACTCAGAGATGGTGTCTGTATATGGTTTATGTGTAAGGAGTAAGTCTCCCATTTTCAAGAGGCACGGGGCAATGGACTCCCCTCCCCATCAGTTCTGGGACTGGGATGTGCAGGGAAAGACTCTTCCTGGTGACTGAAGGGAGAGGTCAATTATGCCTGTGGGAAGAATTTATTTTTATAATCTAAAGAAAATTCTTAAGCAAATATAGCTAGGACACAATGAAGTGTTTCAATTAGGTTTAGATATAATTTGAGGATTAAGAATTTTAAAATTTAATTAAAAACAAACCAAAACAAAAAGCCATGAGTGAAAAGATCCCAGCCATGAATGTTAGAGTAAGGACATCAATATATAAATCACAAATAGAGAGAATTAAAGAAACAATAGAAAAGATGTTCTTTGAGCTGAAGTATGGAGATTTGTAAGTCACACAAATAAATACAAATCAGAATAAGATAAAATGTCCTAATTTGCATGGAGAAACTACTGTATGTTTAATTTAAAGGCCAATCAAGCTACTGGAAAGGTGAAAGTGTTTACCAATTTATTCATGAATAATGATGCAAAATTTCAAAATAAGTCATTGACAAATTAAATCCAACACTGTATTGAAATATGAAAATAGTTTGATCATTTGTTTATTTAACAAATATTTATTATTGTCTCTGGGCTATATATTATCCTAGGTGCTAAGGATATAGTATAAGCAAAACAGTCATAGTACAAACATTTTAGAATGAGGAAAAGACAACAAACAGTAGAATTGTGATTTATTTCCAGGCAGTAGTGACTGTAATAGGAAAATAAGGTATTAATAAGATATTCCAAACTGCAAGGATGCCTCAGCCTTAACAAATTCATCAATTTAATTCATACTATGTAAACTTAATGGAGATGAATGTGATTATGTCAATGGTAAACCCAAAAGCTTGGTCAAATTTAGAAGCCATTCTTAATAAAATTGTATGTAAAATTTTAAAAATTCATCTGTTTTAAACATGATAAATAAAAGTCAGCTGCCATAAATTTGATAAAGCCATCTGTCAAAAAGAGTAATAATAATCAGGCACTAAGTGAAAATGCTCACTAGTACTGGTATTCTCGATGGCTGAATAAAGAAAGAGAGAATACAAATCATGATCTTAAAAAAAAATTAACAAATTGATCTTTACTTCCAGATTAAATGATGGCATAACTAAAAAACCCCAAGAGGCTCTATCAAAAGTCATGAAAATTAATGAGAAAAATTTTTAAGTGGCTGAATACAAAGTATGTAGTAAAAAACTAATATCCGTATTAGCAAAATCCTCTTGAAAACAGAAAAAAAAAATCTCTTTCCTAACATTAACAGATGAGATAAAATACTAGTACACTTATTCTATAAGAAAATTAAAGGACCTAGTATAAGTATTTAGAAATGAAGACTTGAGTAAATAAAGAGGTAAAGTGCCCTGAATGTAAGGGGTTCCTATCAACTAAATAAAGTCCTAGAGTATATATACATAATTTTGTTGCAAGGCACATATGAATCCTAGGTGGAATTTTTTTTTTTTTTGATGAGAGAGAGGGAGATTGGGCCCTAAGATTTTAAAGAATCATATGAAAAAATAAAAATGTGAGAATTTACATTTTTGAATAATGAGAGTGGAGATAACACTAGCTGGTGTTAAAACTCATTACAACTTTATAAGCTATTATAAGCCAAAGGAATGGTATTTAGATGGGAATACAAAAATAGGTCAGTGGAACATAATAAGGCACCTAGAGGTTTCAGTAAGTATATATGGAACTTAAAATTGACAAAGGTGACATTTCATTCAGTGGGGCAAGAGTGTATTTAACACACGGTGTGGGTACAGTTGAATAGTCCGTAGTAGGTGTAAATAATCGGTCAATCGTATTTGCAGAAAAATGTTACAAGATGGATTAAATATCTAAAGATGAAAACAAACAACAAAAATTTAGTAAAATATGAAATGAAAAACATTGGTAGAAATTAATATAAATTCCAATGGGAATGATGGGAGTAAGTTTCTCCTTACATAAAGGAAAATGCTCTGCATTTCAAACATTCTGGCAATATAAGAAGACAAAAATGTTTATACAACATATAGCAGACAAAAGATTAATATTTCTGTTCTTAACATTATTTCGCCATTTTCTTTACAAAATAGCAAATGATCATATTCAACACCAAAGAATCTGAGATGGTAAATATAGGAAGAGAAACACAAAAGGCTAGTAATGTGAAATGATGCTTAACTTTAGCGATGGTCAGAGAAATGCTAACTGAGGGCAACAATGACATGCTATCTTCACACATGACTTTATCAAAAACCAAGGCTCCAGTGCTAGTGAGTATGTATAAATTAGAACATTGTGTAAGAGAGTGGGAACTGCCCTGATCTCTTTGGAAAATCATCATAGCAGTTTGGATAAAAACGTTAAATGACACGTTGTTGTATCTAGGTATTCTAATTCATAAAAATAGCAGGACCAGTGTTTAGTAATTTACTTATGGGGATTTTACTACAGCATAGTTTCTAGAACAAAACAAAAAACAAAAGACATCCAGAATGGACTTGTTCGATATTTATGTTATGGAATATTATGCAGTTATTAAAATGAATGTTTTATCTGTACATGTGTACTGATCTTAAAAGTTTTATAGGAACTCCTATTATGTGAAAACAGAAGTTATGGAGAATAAAATAAAGCATTATTACCATTTCAAGTAAATTAAGTAGAAGAATAGATTGAAAAAGCTCACATTCATCATCTTGGGAGAATGAAACGGGGAAAAGAGAGAACTATTTTCTTTATATATTTCTTTCTTGAATTGTTACAAAGGGCGTGAACTTCTTTTAAATACAGTGTTCAAAGTAAAGACAACGGACACAAAAGGCCAACAGTCACAGCACAGGGATAGGTGCTAGACGAGAGGGGTACATTTTGAAGCCTGGTTTTGAAGGCTGGAAAGTCCTGGCGGAACAGGGCAGAAGGCTGAGCTGGAGCAGGGGCCGGAGGCGACGTCAGAAAGGCTGCTGTGCCTCTCAGGGGCAAGGTGGGCTTCATCTCCGAGGGAAGGGGCATGACTGTAAGTAGCCAGTGATGCCATCTGGTTAGAAATATGCATACAGTGTCTACTTAGAGGGAGAAGAACACAAAATCCTCATCCTGGTCCTCCCTTCAGGACTAGAGGGTTCTGGGCGCTGTACTGCAGCACGACCAATGCCCGGCTGGGTGGTTCCGCGAAAGGCCTCCCCGAGTCTGCGGTAAACGCCGACCGCAGTCTGGTTATCTGACCTTTATTTAGTATGTGATTCAAACAGAAGATTCCCAAGTGCTTTGTCAAGCCAGCTAAGTGTACTGTACTTTAGGCCAGACTTTTTCCTTTTTGACTGATTTGTCAAAATGTGGTTGATTGATCAAAAATAATATTTTAACTGCTAATGGTGCCTGCCCTAAACTTATGAATTTTTTTGCATCTTAATTTTTTTGACTTATAGCTCTTCTTAATAATCATAAGTACTTGTAAGGAATATTTTGCTAATTACATGAAGGATAGCAGATTCTTAGAGAGTAAAGCTTTCAATTTGATAAAAATTTAAGAAAGTTACATGAATTTATATTACTATATCAATGCTTTACATTTATGTAGTTAACAGTACCATTGAGCATTAGATAGTACGTTGGAAGGGAACACTGTAAGCATGAAAAACATCCTTCCCCCAGAATGCCTTTTGCCCAGGATCTAATATATCAAACATTAGCCTAGAGGAGATGTTTATGGTTAGGTTATAAAATTTCCTGGGGAAACAAAAAAAGTTGTTTATAATGAACATGGAGAAAACCTCTAAATCATCATGCTTCAAGAGGAAGTCAACCACAAAATGTGCCCCCTGACATTGTGCTCATATCAGCAGGTAGCTCATGACCGAAATGACCCATAAATCTTGACAACCTAGCCTACTTCTGTACATATAAAACAGTAGGCTTCAACTTAAGTTCATGAATGCCAGCAAAGGCATACAATGAAATATCTAATAAGCTGAGACCCAGGTGACTAGCATGTAGAATAGCATGTGTCCTCTTATGCAGACATAGCTCACTTTACGCATCGGTGCATTAAATTAAACGAAGTTATTCTCATTATATGTAGAGATCTATGCACTCATAATTTATAGTGAATTCTGCAACAAATTTATTTCTTCTACAGTGGAAGCCTAAGAAAACATTAATTTCATGTGACTCAGGGGTATATATATACTACGACCTGCTCCTTAGAACAGGAGGCATAAGAAACCAGCATCTGGGGTTCTGTGCTCACTGTTCTAGCCTACTGGGGGCTTTAAGCCATTGCCCTGACCAGCTGTAATTTACAAGTCGTAGGTTTTGTGCGGAGTCCCGTGCCTGTCTGTGTTGGGACCGAGTAACAAACAGTAGTTTCTTCTTACCCCAGTCCTTAACTCACTGTCAGCCAGCTCCTCGGTGAACCTGCAGGCACTGTGGCAGGACACTGATGGGTGTTATTCCCATTATATTTTTCAGATCAGTTGGGTCAGGCAGTCTGCTCAGAACATAGTGACTTATGTCAGGCTCCTGCTGTTTGTTCTGCTTCTGTTGTGGAATCTTCCTCCTTAACCCACTTCTATAAATCTAGCTTCTTTTCAGAAAGCTGGCAATTATTTAGTTTTGTATTACTGAATGAGACACCATTCCCAAACCAAAATACACGTAAGTAAATAACCTCATGCTGGACAGTGCTGTCGATATTTTTTTGGCTGCACACGTTCCTTTCATCACCAACACCTGGTGCTCAGTGAATCTATCATTACTTGGCTGGTTATATATAAGCCCATCTGTGCAAAAATGGCCAAGTGCCAGCACAGAGCTGACCAGACCTGTCCTAAAACATGGGTGCCAGGCAATGATGAGCTTTGAAGACCTCATAATCCTATGAAAGCAAGAAAGCTGACAAAAATCTTTTATATGAGCCAATAATATGGAAGCATAGGAAACACATATTATGAAATACATTAAAATATAAAAGTTTACATTTATACGGTAATTATAAAGCCCATTTGAATATATTATTTCATCTTGTCTTTGTGAGGATTTTGGGAATGTATGAGTTTTACCATCTAAGATTTAGTAAGCAAGTAATACCAATAATACTTTTGGATAATTTATGGATATTAAAATCATCAGTTGAGTATTTTTAGCCTATTATCAGCCTCAATGCCTTTTTCATGCATATTTAATATGCTGTCACAAGACTTTATTTGGGCTATGATGGCTGTTAGGGGATCCTTCATTTATGTGTGAATCATAATTGACATGAAGTCATGTTTCGTTAAATATTTTATAACCTCTTCTTTATAAAACTGGAACAATATATTAGCTACACATAGGAAACTCCACATTTGTTTGAATATAAATAAATGTTTATATGTTTTGTCAAATTTCTATGTTTGTCTGACAAAGATACATCAAGCAATCAGTGTAACCTCAGCAAGCAATATATGTGTTGCCAGGGCTTGATGCCTGTGATCCTGGTTACAGCTTTCTACACTGGTACCAGGTTTCATCAGCTATGGTCTGCCTATCATGCTGAGATTGCAGTGCTTAAAAAAACAACATTTATTCATGAATTAAATGAGAGAAAGTTTAAATGAATCTTCTGGACACCAGTTATGTCTCAAGGGCATAAAAGGTTGTGCATGACAAGTCCAATCTCTTTATAAATATTTTCAGTGTAAATTTGTCTTTAAGGGCCACTTTCAAGTGTATTTCCTCCCTGAAAAGTTCCTCAAAATGAGTGGGGTCTTCTGGGAAATCATACTGTGGAAATAAATGATTTATGGTGTCAGTCGATGTTTCCAAAGAAGAGTAGTGTGAATTGAGTATGTGTGTTTCGTAGTTTTCTTTACAATATCATAATCATTTTATTGGTCCTTTGAGACCATTGTATTTTATTGTGTGCTCTTAACACACAAAAGTATTTGATACAAAGACATGTAGTTTCTCAATAGACTAAGGGAAGGGTATGAGAGTCTCAGATGGTCAACACAAAGTTATGCATAGCTCATGCTCATCACAAAAAATTTTCCTATCCCTTTCAGATTCCTATTTCCTTTCAGAATCACTGCCATAGTGAGCTATCATGACTCAGAAGTAACACTAAAAACAAAATCAGCATCAATTATGTATGGAAGAAACTGACTGCATGGATGGAAAATTGACAAATAACCCAGGTGGTGGGGATGCATCTAAAATTGACATCTAAAGCCACTTGTGCCCGTCTGTGCACTGCACTGTCCTAGCCAGGGATATTAATAAAAGTGATAGTCTGTGATATTAAGAAGAGTAACTGCCCCTGCCTTAAATGCTTAAATACTAGTTCTGGTAGTTAAAGTTCTTTCAGCCTCAGCCTTCGTATGTCTCAAAACCTTTCCAACTTCAGTTTTAAAATTTGCTTTTGTTAGGTATAAAAATATAGGCTGAGAGACTTTGATCTTTCAGAACTTAAAGCTGTTACTCAACTGTCTTCTCTCTTGTTTTTTTCCAATGAGCAATCTTTGGTCATTCTTCCTTTCTTCCCTCTGTATCTCTGTATATAAATCATTTATTTTCTTTATCTAGTTTTAAAGTTTTTTTTTTCATCACTGGTTTAAGCCCTTTGATTATCATGTGCTTGATGTAATTTTCTTCATGCTCATTGAAAAATTTTCAGGCTTTATTTTCTCAAATAGTTCTCTTGCATCTCTCCTTTTCTCCTTTCTCTTTAGAGACTCTAATTACACATATATTGCGCTTCTTGAAGTTGTCCTACAGTTCACTGATATTCCCCTTTTGAAAAATTTATTTACTGAGTTTGATTTTGGATAATTTCTATTATTTTTTCAAGTTCACTAATCTTTTCTTCTTCAAAGCCTATTCTGCCACTAATCTCATCTAGTATATTTTTCACCTCAGACATTATAGTTTTCCTAACAAAGAGTTTAATTTAAGTCTGTTTTTATATCTTCCATGTCTCCATTTAACTCTCTGACAGTATGGGATATGGTTACAGGGACTGTTTTGAAGTCTCCATGCACCACTCTAACATCTGGGTCAGTTCAGGTTCAATTTTGATGGATTAATGTTTCTTATCATAATTGGTCATACATTACTGCTTCTTTGCATGTTTTAAGTTTTGATTGAATGCTAGACATTGGTAATATGCCATGTTGGGCTTCTGCATTGCAAGAAATATTCTTGAATTTTGCACTGGAATATAGTTACTGAGTAATAGTTTGACCCACTAGGGTCTTGTTTTTATGATTTAGTAGCTGGGTCCAGAGAAGCATTTCATATAGAGTATTTTCCACTACTGAGGTAAAGTCCTTCTGAGTATTCTGTCTAGTACTTTGCAAGCTATGAAGTTTTCCTGTCTGGATGCTGAAGAGAAGCAGTGTTCCCAGACCTGTGTGGCAGTTGGATAGTCCTTCTCTACCATTTCAGATAGTTCTTAGTGTAGTCTTGATTATTCCTATATATGTCTTTTTCCTCTCCTGACTTTGTCCTATGATCTCTGGTTTTCAGATGGTCAGATCTGTCTTAGGGAATCTGCTGGGCTCTGGCTGGGATATTCCTTCTGGTTCCATAGCCCAAAAAAGCTCTCAGGGCAGTGAGCTGGGCCAATCACAGAGATTGCCTCTTTTTTCTCTGTCTCTCAGGAATCAATGCCTTTGGTTGCTAGTGTCTTGAAAACCACTGTTTCAAATATTTGTCTAGTTTGATTGTGTTTTTCAGGCCAGGAAGGGATAATAAATCCAGTCCTGGATTCACCTTGATGGAAATGGAAGACAGGTTCTTTACTATTACAATTGTTAAAAATCTAGATTGACCTGAATGTGCTAATGAAAACAAAGCAACACTCTTTTTATAGTTTCATTCAATTCAGACTATTCAAGGTTAATTGATAGATGACAAGGATCATCTTTTTCCAGCTTCATCCTTTTTTTCTGTTTTCTCCCCACAAACTTCAGAAGTAGGCTCATGTCAGTCTAGAGAGAGATGAATAAGAAGATTGCAAGGTATCCTCAACCTGAAGCAACTCACGTCCAGACCTGAAAAGCCTGGGGTCTAGGACACCCAACACAGAACTGGGATTCATCTGAGAGGAAGGCCTAGGCCTCCACTGGCTACAGAGGATAGGTGAGAATTCCTACTTAACCATTTGCTTAAGGATAATGTGTATTTAGACTCGCTACTGCAGTACCTAAATTTCTTAAACTCAGTGGAAGTAATGCAAACATAATCATAACACCAACAGCTTTCTAGAAATGTCTATTTCAAAATAGATAAGGAAAGAGACTGTTGTAACGGAGTGCTTGGAGTACACCTAAGCCATCTACCATCCTACAGATCCTCTCCCTCTGTGAGGGGCAAGGGTCGCTGAAAACTGGCTGGTGACTGGCTTCACTTCACAAGTGGCTTCTCACACTTGGGTTTGGCTGTGAATGGAAAGTGACTTTCATGGAAATATTTTTGATGTTGGGGGTCAGTAGAAGAAGTGAAATTTCAAGAGAGGGCTGAAGATAATGTTTAATTTGTATCAGTTTTGATTATTTCACAAAATACTTAAAATACTTTGCTTTTAAGTAGGAACATATTATTTGTCTCTAGGGATAAAAAAAGAAGACTTGCCTGGAAAGCAACTTATTTAAATTGAAATAAATCTTACAGCAAAAGATTTTGAAATCAAGGTATTAATCTGGAAACTAAAAAGATAATACAAAACACCATGCTTACCTTTGACATTAAGTAAATTAGTACAATTAAATGAGAGAAAACTGACATTTCAAATATGTGCTTGCTTCTTCCAAGAAAAAGTCTCTAAGTTTGAGGGCTTTTAGTTTAGTCTACATTCAGCTCTTAATTTTGATAATAAAGGGAATAAGGTAGAGGACAGTATAGAATGCCATGAAAGTTGAATAAATTAAGAATTTTTAAAGACATAGCTCTTAAAACTATTAAGAAATAGCTCTTAAAATAGCTCATAAAACGAAGGCAAAAATGTTGACTCATGAGGCATGTTATAACACAGGGTAAAACATTTTATCATATCATTATAAATTAAGGTGACCTGTTATCTTGCTTAAGCAGGAGAAAGGCTCTGGGAGATTAGGTTCAATGAAACACAAATCAGGCATCTCTTGCTGTCATCCAGCAGGAATATTAAATTGCTAAGAGAAACAGAGAGAGAGAGAGAGAGAGACAGAGAGAGAGACAGAGAGAGAGAGAGAGGGAGAGAGAGAGAGAGAGAGACAGAGAGGGAGAGAGAGAGAGACAGAGAGGGAGGGAGAGAGAGAGAGAGAGAGAGAGAGAGAGAGAGAGAGAGAGAGAGAGAGAGAGAGAGAGAGAGAGAGAGAGAGAAAGCCTTGAGCTCTTGCTGGAGTGCTGGAGTGCTGACAACTTGAACCTGTTGCCGGGGCAAGAATGCCTCTGGCTAGAGAGAAGAAAGGCTGCATTCATGATAAAAGCTCGCTGGGCTCAGTTTACTTTTCCAAGCTATCTTTAAAGCAGCTGAGATACAGACTTTGGGGTTTTTGCTAATATATCAAACTTGACCTTTTGGTGGGGGACAAAAACGTTTAACTTTAAAAACTGGTGCTAGACATAAGGGTGAGAAGATGGTAAAGAGAAATTTTGTGTATTATTTCTATTACCTAAATCTATTTAGTCCTATAATATGATTTCATACCTGGGACTTTGAAGCCATTTATGAATTCAAAATAATATAGAAGGGCATTGACTAGCACTTGATACTGACAGTGACATTGTTAAATTTCACTAAAAAATAAAAAATAAAAATATCAAGATGTAACTATCCTATTCGAACAAAATTAGGAAAAGGTGTTTCTCTTAGAATCACTATTAAATGCATCAAACATTTCTTTTTAAACAATACAAATAAAATTACATATTTGTGTGAATTTACTTTGTCTAATATCTGTTTCCCCTATTCTGGTTTCCACCATTTAACCTTTGGTTCCACAACACCCAGTAGTCAATCGATAAATATTTGTTGATTAAACTAAATGAACCATGAACAGTTATTAGGATTTTTAAAAGTAGTTGAATGGAAAATAATCTTATACAATAAATTGATGTTTTGCCATATTCTTCCCACATCAAAAGGAGTCTCAACAACGTATTCTAGACATGCTCCCTCTACTCACCCTCCTCCAGCTCGCCATCCCCCTTCCCTGGCATTCAGGTGTCAGTTCAGGACCCCTGAGACTCAATCTAGGGTAGCCTCCTACCCCACTCTTTTCTCTCTTGATAATGTGACTCCAATTTCATTACAGCACTTGTCACTACCTGGCATTATTTCAATTAACAAACATTTATTTATTTATTTATTTATTTTTCTTGAATTGTCTTTCTTTACCTGGACCCTGAGAATACACGAGGTCCATGATAAGGCCTGTGAGCCTCTTTCTCATCACTATAGTTTTAGAACACGTTGTGGGGCTTCTTTATATATGCAGTGAAATGAACAAATGAGTGAATAAGTGACTGAGTAAATTCAAAGTATACTAT
The DNA here is from genome assembly GCF_040802235.1 of Manis javanica. Taxonomy (NCBI): domain Eukaryota; kingdom Metazoa; phylum Chordata; class Mammalia; order Pholidota; family Manidae; genus Manis; species Manis javanica. The sequence continues at coordinate 75,132,407 of NC_133168.1, forward strand.
TTATCAGCCAAGACCCGAACATTGTATATATTTAAAAGGCAGTGGAAGTTGGAAATTTTTTTAAAAAACAGATTTTAATTTTGTCTGGAAAGCATTGTGGCCATTAAGCCATTTCTCTATATTTAATGAAGGGCTGTGCCTTTGAGAAAATGTCACCGAATTTGGAGAGCAGTACAGGGGTTAGTGGAAATGATGTGAAAGAAAAAGTATCTCATGGAAATTCAACTATGTCACATTAAAGAAAAGCCATGGGGTTCATTTTTTCATGTTAAGAGTTTAGAGAAATATTCTTCAGTAATAATAAGAATACCATTCACAAGCTTGATAGCACACACATTTTAGGCAAGAAATCAAGGCTATTAAAAAAAAACCTCACCCTTCCAGAGAAGAATTTGGTAGCATGACACTGTTTCTTCAGCTAGGGACTTGGGACTATATTTCTAAAAATGAGAACACAAGCTTAATGGGCAAGAGTTTTCCAGTCTCCAAGCCTGAACTATAATAGATACCATTTGAACTGTCGATGACAGAATCATCAATTAAGTTTTATAGCAGAGCTAAGAAATCAATCAACAAAATATTAGTAATCCATCTGCTCATCACAACAAATTCTGGCAGACAACATTATTATCTTAATGATATGATATTGGGAGGAAAAAGGTAAGGAAAATGGCTTAGCATCTCCCAAAGGCATGCAATATGGTTCCAAATCAATTTGAATTTATAGCTATCCTGAGCCATCTATAATAAGCTCATTCCACAAACACTAAATTTTGAATACCTTTTACAAAACCAGAATCAATATACATTTAAAATAACCAGGTGCTCTATTTACATGTCATTCTGATAGAGCTGAATGAAAGGCTTTCATATACAGCCCATGTTTGAAAATTATAGCTGTGGATATATTGTCGCTAGTCACTAGGGGTGAATTTATAAGATACCTCACACTTAAGCAAGATACCAAACTAAAAAATAAACCTCAACTGAAAGAATTATCAAGGGAAATGAGTTATAGCTAAATAGTCTAAGATAAAAAAATTGAGTTTCTTTTAGCAGTTTTAAGGGAAGTAGGAAAGTAGACCTACAAAACCTACAAAAAGTAGACCGAAAAATCCTTGCATACTTGCAAAAGATGGTAGAAGTTCAGAAACAAGAGATACGAAGCACATATAAGTGAAGGGCCCCCACCAGTAAGATGGCGAACTTCCGGCTTCTCTTCGGGGTCCTCTGTTGCCGCCGGTGCCACCTGAAGCCCAATCACCTCTCGACCCCTCCCAATCCCAGCACCTAGCCAACAGCCACCAGTCTCATAGAAGTAACACCACAATCACCCCATGCCCCTTCCTATATAACCCAGCACCTTTCCCTAATAAAGCGGAATTCTCCGGTAAATTGCTGCTGTGTGTTGCTCCTTTCCTTTCATTGGTGCCGAAACCCGGGAGACAGGACACCCCAACTGGGCCCCGTCTTCCCCCCGACACCAGCAGCAGCTTGCCCTCGTCCTCTTTTTCTGGCGCTGGCTCATCACACTCACCACTCCTCTCTGGCCTTTAGGTAAGTTTTCCCCCCGGAGTGGGCCACTCTTCCCCAAGCTATCGCAGTGCCATTGACTGTGATCATCCGGCAAGGCTCTGACGCTCAGGGACGAGGAGGGAACTCTCCCTACCTCCAGCCTTCACAGCTGCTGCAGACTGTCAGTACCCCCTCCAACAGCCATAAATCGCCACCTCTGGCCTTCATGGCTGCAGCAGACCCTCAGGCCCCCCCTCCAACAGCCATAAACCCCGCCTCAGGCCTTCACAGCTGCAACAGGCCCTCAGGCCCCTCCTCCAACAGCCATAAACGAGGTTACTCCTTTGTGGATGAGAACGCTCCCTTTTCCCCCTTCTTCCTTCCATTCTGTCTGCCGAAATCCATTCCGTCCGCCGAAAATTCCTAGCACTAGGTACCTCGTGACTCCGGCACTCTGCCTTCTTAGGGAAGTCTGGGTGACGACCCACACTTCCTAAGAAATTCAGACTTGTATACGAGTTTCCGCAGACCACCAAGGATCATCAGGGACGCCCTTTGTCTCCTTGCCGTCTGCCTCCGGTCTGAGGATTTCTGTTTGTCTTCCCCTGTTTGTCTCCTTCTCTGTCCTTTAACCATGGGAGCCTCCTCATCCCTCCCTGAAAGTTCACCTCTTGAATGCCTGTTCAAGTATCTAGCTACCCTTTCCCTGACACCTGATATAAAACCAAAACTTCTCCGTAAATACTGCTCCCAAGATTGGCCGACATACCCCCCTAGACAATAACAACCAATGGCCCGCAGGGGGAACTCTTGATCCTAACATCACTCGCGATCTCTTTAACTACTGCCAGCACCTGAAAAAATGGCAGGAGATTCCCTATATCGAAGCTTTCCACCTCCTCCTCCCCCCGCCCTCCCCCCAAGTTCTCCTAGCCTGCAAGCCGCCACCGCCGCAGAAGCCTCCCGTTCACTCCCTTCCCCTTCTTCTCCTACAACAGCCTTTCTCCTTTCCTCCACCGCCATCCCCTCCCCCATCTCACCTCCTCCGCCTTCGTCCCCTGTGGATTAAGCCTGAGTCTTTCAGTCCCCCTTTAACTAAGTCCCTAGTCCCGGGGGCCTCCTCCATCTTTGCCCTCATCACCTGTTTCTCCCCTGTTAGAGACCGCCTTTGTCTTCTCACATATTTGTAAGCAGAATAAGAAAGCACCTTCCCCGAACGCAGCATGAGAAAGCACAAGCTTGAGAACAACCGGTGCAGTCCTTGGAAGTTATCTGTCCACAAAAACATATCTTGTCCTTGAAGACGAGCCAAGACTCCTCACTCTGAAAATAGGGAGACCTTGAAGATGTGTAGAAACACTGCCCCCACTTCTAGCTATGCCCTTCCCCTACTTGCCGATGTAGCAAGAATGGAAAACAAAGAACATTCTGTTTATGCATTCCATAAGTAGCTAACAGGAGCCCTGCTGTAGCTCAGTTGGTAGAGCATGGGACTCTTAACCTCAGAGTTGTGAGTTTAAGCCCAACTGGAGCGGCAGAGGTAAGTGGCTGGGCTGCTGGCTGGCGACAGGTGGGAGCGTCAGCCCTCCCAGTTCTTTCTTTCTTTCTTTATTTTCTTCGCCCCACCTTCTGCACTTCAGGACCTGCTCGACTAGGCGCAGCTGGACCACATCACTCCCCCACAGACTGAGCCAGAACCCTTCAGTCCCCCTCAGACTCAGTCCCGAAGACCTCCCAAAATTATCCCCCCCCCCCAGGACGTAGCTTAGACAGACTCACTCAAGCCCTATTACAGTATACCAGCCTAGACCCAGAAACACCTGACAGAAGACATGTCCTTATGACATACTTCCTAGCTCAAAGCTACCCCGACATTAAAGCTAAACTCCAAAAGTTAGAACAGGGCCCCACTACCCCACAGACTGAGATCCTAACAGTGGCCTTTAAAGTCTTCCATAACCGGGAGGAGGAGAGAGAACACCGTAAACAAAAGGCTGATCAGGCCAATTTCCAAATGTTAGCCCAGCTGATAAAACCACAACCTGGGCGCCCTTCTACAAACAAGCGTCCCCCAGGAGCTTGTTTCAAGTGCGGACAAGAATGACATTCGTCAAGGGCATGCCCCTCCCCCAGATCTCCTACCACCCCATGCCCCAGATGCCACAAAAAGGGCCACTGGAGGTCTGATTGCCCAGCCACCCAAAGGGGAGGCTGGACGAACAACCCCCATCTTAAGCCCGCCGTAGTGGGGTTGGCAGAAGAAGACTGACGGGGCCCAGGGGCTTCTCTCCTGACCATTTCCATCACCAAACAGGAGCCCAGTGTTACTTTAATAGTAGACGGTCGCCCCATCTCCTTCCTCCTAGATACAAGAGCCACCTTCTCCCTTCTCAGTCTTGTGAGAATACCGGGGCCCTACCATGCCTGCCATTACTCCTGTAGTTGGGGTAGGAAGTAAACAGATTTTCCCATTAAAACCCCCCCCTTTTATGCACAATCCTAGACAATCCCATACCTTTCTCCCACTCCTTCCTAGTTATGCCCCAGTGTCCCATCCCTTTACTAGGATGAGACATCCTTTCCCTCCTCCACATTTCCATAACTATATCCACTCCCACAGCCCCCAGTACTCCCTTTCTGATGGCCCTCATAGCCGACAATCCCCCTCTACCCAATGAAAGCTCCGGTTCCGCCCTCATACACCCTGTAAATCCCAAAGTTTGGGACATTCCAAGCCCCTCTGTAGCTCTATGTCCTCCTGCCTCTATCAAATTACGTGACCCCTCTCAGTATATCTGTCAGGTCCAATATCCCCTAACCACTTCAGTCCTCATAAGCCTCCAACCCATCATTCAAGACCTCTTAAACAAAAATTACCTCCGACCCACTCACTCCCTGTTTAATACCCCCATATTAGCTGTTAAAAAAACCAACGGATCTTTCCGCCTCGTCAAAGACCTTCGCCTCATCAACATGGCCGTTGTCCCTATCCATCCCTTAGTTCCAAATCCATACACCCTTTTATCGCAGATCTCTGCCTCGGCATCCCACTTCTCAGTCCTAGATCTCAAGGATGCATTTTTCTATCCCTCTAGACCCCTCCTCCCAAGATTTTTTCATCTTCACCTGGACGGACCCATACACAAGACATTCTAAACAACTCACTTGGATAGTTTTGTCACAAGGCTTCCGAGATAGTCCCCATATTTTAGACAGGTCCTAGCTCAGGACCTCAAAAAGTTTAATCATGATCATTCCGAGTCCACCTTATTACAATACGTGGACGATCTTCTACTCTGCAGTCCCTCGTAAGAACAGTCTCATCTTGACACTGCCTCTCTACTTAACCTTTTAGCTTCCAGAGGTTACCGGGTATCCCCCATCAAAGCTCAAATCTCTTCCCCTCCTGTCACTTACCTCAGATTCCTCCTATCTCAACAAAGAAAGTCCATTACCTTAGACAGAAAACGGCTCCTCTCTGACCTGCCCGTTCCCAAAACCAAGACAGAAATCCTTTCCTTTCTAGGCCTGGCTGGGTATTTTAGAGCGTGGATCCCTAACCTCTCCCTGTTAGCAAGACCCCTAACCGACCTTAGCAAGGGCCCCCCTGAAGAACCATTATCCTCCTTACCCCGACACTCCTTCATTAAGCTCCATCGAGCCCTTGTGGAAGCCCCAGCTCTCCATCTTCATGATTTGTCGAAACCCTTCTCATTATACATTCATGAGAGGTCCAGTCAAGCTCTAGGAGTCCTAGCCAATATTATGGCCCATCCTTTGCCCCAGTAGCTTATCTCTCCAAGCAATTAGACCCCACAGTTTGGGGATGGGCCCCCTGCCTAGGGCATTAGCCTCTGGACAGCTCTTGCAGAAAGAAGCTCATAAACTGACATTCAGGGCGCCCCTTACCATTCTGTCCCCACATCACCTAAAAGATCTCTTAACCTACAAAAATTTAGACTCTCCCTCCCTCCAGACTCCTGACCTTACTGTCCTCTTTCCTCCAAAATCCCGTTCAGCCCCTTTGCCATCCATACCCAAATCATGACTTTTTCCTCCTTTACTGCTCTCTCGCTTTTTTCCCTCATTCCTATTGTCTTCCCCGCCACCCCAGCCTCCTTTGTTTGGCGATTCAAAGTCAGACAGACTTACACACAGCATCAAACAAAAGTTACTGCCCTCATTGCCACATCAGACTGCCCTCTGAAAAGCTGTTCTGAGCCTTTATACCTCCACTTTCCTCCCTCCACCGAAGTGTTCACTAGCAGCTACCTTTATTCTCCCTACCTCTGCTTCCTCTATGACCAAAGACAAGCCTATTGCAGGCGATGGCCAGACACCTACGGGGGATGTCCCCACTGGTCTTGCGCCATTCACTACATGAGTAACTCCCAGTACCCACAGTATTACTCCTTCAACCGTTTCATGAAATATCCCAACGGCTCATTCTCCTTATCAATCCCAGATCCCTGGAACTCTCAATGGGCCGCCAGAGTCACAGCCTCAGTTTACTACAGGGGGTCCTCGACCCCCCACGGTACCCTTCATATCTCTCAAAAGTATGTTCCCTCTCATTCCCAGATCTCTCAAGTTGCATCAGATATCAGACATTCCGAAAAAGTCATTATCCAAACTCTTGACAGCGCCTCTTCATCTTCTTATTCCAACTACTCTTGGTTACAGCTCATTCAAGACACCACCATCTTTCTCAACCACACCCTGAACACCGCCAATTGTTTCTTGTGCGCATCACTACAGCGCCCACTGCTGGCCGCCGTGCCGCTTATTATTTCCAACTACTCCTTCCATGCAGAAGGACAACCCCTCTGCCCCCTGGCAGACATACCCCTATGGGAACCAGAATATGCAGATAATCTCACCATCCACCACTGTGTAGGCCCAACTCCACCCCCCTCCAGCGCACTTCACTGCCTCTCTATCTACACCCCTACCTCCGGCTCTAAGACTTTTACGCAACTGGGACACTTCTTTTAGTGTAATGGCAGTCTTTTCAACTCACTGCCTCCCAACTCCAGCACACCCTGCATTCTTGTCACCCTAATCCCACAAGTTACACTTTACAGCATGGCAGAATTCCTTGAGCTCCAACCTCCCTTGCCCTTGTGCGCAAGAGCTGCTTTCCTTCCCATTATAGTCCGTATTTCCCTAGCCACCTCAGCCATTGGGGCAAGATTTTCAAGGGGAGCCTTGGGTCACTCTCTGTGGGCAATTAGAGATCTCAACGCCAAACCTGAGGGGGCCCTGACATCCACTGCTGATTCCCTAGCCTCTCTCCAAAGACAGGTCACTTTGCTAGCTAAAGTCACCCTTCAAAACCGGCGGGCCTTAGATCTGCTTACAGCCGAGAAGGGCGGCACCTGCATCTTCCTTCAAGAGGAGTGCTGCTATTACATCAACGAATCCGGCATTGTGGAAACTGACATTACCAAACTCACCGACCTTGCCTCCAGCCTCCACTATGCTTCCAATTCCAACCCATTCTCTTCAATACTAACAAACCCCCTCCTTACCTAGCTCTGGCCCATTGCAGGCCCCATAATAATCATTCTTCTCGCCTGTCTCTTCTTACCCTGTATAATAAAGTTCATCAAATCCCAAGTCTGAAAAATCTCTAATCAAGCTTTCAACCAGCTTTTACTCAGGAACTACCAGCTTCTGGCCACAGAAGATCCCTCACCCTCACGTAACCTCCTCACAACACGCTGAGATGGACCCCTCTCTCCGCTGGAGACTGTTCCTAGAAACAATGGCCGCAGACGCCTGGCTCCTGACACCCATATCCTCTCGGCATCATTAGAATCAACAGGTCCTCAACCTATGGTTACAGGGAACCTTCATTGATTTCCAACCTGAAAAAGTCCACATCTACCCGTCCTTACTGTGGGGAGTCCTTATCAACCCTTTCCTCCCAATCCTCAAGCCCTCACTCCCTTCTCCACCCCATTCAGCAGGAAGCAGCCAGAGAGAAAGCAACGTCCACAACCCCATAGAGGAGAAAGTGGGGAATGAAGGGCCCCCACCAGTAAGATGGCAAACTTCCGGCTTCTCTTCGGGGTCCTCGGTTCCCGCTGGCGCCACCTGAAGCCCAATCACCTCTCGCCCCCCTCCCAATCCCAGCACCTAGCCAACAGCCACCAGTCTCGTAGAAGTAACACCACAATCACCCCTTGCCCCTTCCTATATAACCCAGCACCTTTCCCTAATAAAGCGGAATTCTCCGGTAAATTGCTGCTGTGTGTCGTTCCTTTCCTTTCAATAAGTGTCAGAAAATTTTGCAGAATACATATACATGTGCTTGGAAATGTCTGTTGGAAATATCTGCCATTTGTTTTTTAAGATCCACTTTCCACCCTTCTCCACTCTGCTTTCTGTCCCAGGAAGCTGACCTCTGTGGACTACTTTGGGCCTCTTGCTGATTTCAGTCAATTGGAGGCTCCTGGATAAACTGGAGAAAGACCAGAGGTGTTCATTGCTCAGGCTTCATATGTGTAATAGCCATGGCTGAGGACTGAACAATGTAGCGATGTGCGGAATACTTAGGGTTGATTTTGTACAATCATTTCCCATCAAATAGAAGTTTCAGTGGGAACTTGGAACAAAGTCTGGGGCTTAATGACCCACAGATAGGAGCTAGAAAAATGAAGACTGTCCTTGGGCACACTCAGTTACTTTCATCAGTCTTCCTTGGATTGAAAGTGAAATTCTGTATGGAACTATTCCCAATTTAAAGTAAAAGGAGATTGACAATAGGAATAGGAAAATAAATCTGAAGAATATGTCACATGATGAAAGGATATAACAGCCCTCCCCGGGAATAAAGATTCTGGCTTTATAAGAGGAATGTTATCTATTTAGACTGATAAAATATGAAGGGAATTGTACAAGCAAAACCGAAGAACATGACCATGGTAGAAAAGGGCTTAACAATGTTTGAGAACCAAAAAAAAAAAAATTTGAATAGCCTTAAAGTAGTTCTCTGAGTTCAGGAACAAAGTAAACTACGTAAGGATCATAAAGAGGCAAGATGCTACATTACCTAGACTCAGAACTGGAAGGCAAATAGAATTGTGGGAATAAAAATTAGGAAAATGAAAATCAAAGCAACTCACTCCCAAAAGCATACTGCAAAGGAATGATCACATTTCATAAGCTAGAAAAACATATTTCTTTCTAGAAATTTCAGCAAAATGAGACTGAAACCACTACCATCAGACACATTATTCAAAAACTTAAGGCCATAAAGGGAGGGAAAAGGATGTCAGTTTCCACAAGGAAGAAAAGCTGAACCTTGGATACAAACTCCCAGGTGTTTCTTTAACCTTTGTAATTTGCACTGAAGATAAAAAATATTCATGGCACAGTAGGGTGTGTGAGGTGAAGTAGAAGTCTTCTAGTTTATAACAAGGTGTATATATAAAATGGTGTTTGTAAATTTAATTCCTATGTGCTAATTTCCCATGCAAGCGGAGTTACTATGTACTGAAACAAAGAAAAGCTCTTGGAAACTCTTCTTTTTCTTTAAAAGGAACATTCTGAAACATGAGTAAGTTTCTCCCACACTGGTTTGCTGCAGGTATTACTTCCCCTGCATCTGCCAGCACAGGCAGATCTCTTGCAGAACTGCATCCTGGCTGTTGGAACAAAATTCTGATTTATAAAGATACTGAAACTTTTTGGACTAAAACTAAGTTTAAAGATTACTTAGAATTTTAATTATCCATTACACTTTGTCCTTCAGCGGTGAAAATACTTAACAGATTGCCAAAACAGCTATCCTTACTCTTACAGCTAAAATCTTGATAGCTGTGCTTACTCTATGGTGTATATTTAAAAGGTTGCATTTCAGAGGGTTGCTCTGGGCTAATGACTTCTCTTTATAATAAATAAATATTTTTAAAGAATTATAAAACTGGGTACTCTTACCATAAGAAGTAACTGAAAGTGTACAGAACTGGTATAGTTCTTTAATTTGTCTTTTTTATTTCATGACCTTTTCATTTTCTGTTGACTTCGGGCCAGTTCTTTGTGTAGAAAGTCCGTCTGTTCGGGTTTGGGTGATGTTTATTCACATCAGGGGACACATACCATAGATTCTGGCCCAATATCTTAACTTTGATGACTGGTTGAGGTGGTGTGGGTCAGGTTTCTCCATTGTTAAGTCACCATTTTCCCTTCTATAATGGATAAGTGTTTTCTGTGGAGATAACTGAAGCTATACATGTATCCTGTTGTTAATCAGACATCTCCACCATAGTTTTAGCATTCATTGGTGGTATTTGCCAAGATCGGTTATTATTAGGATGCCCTCTCTCCCAGCTCGACTGCATTCCTGTGTTCCATTTACTCTTACACAAAGGGTAACTAAATATAGTCATCTTTTGCATTTTGCTTTTCTCATCCAGCGGTATGTTCTGTACAGTACTCCATACCACTATGGGGCTCTTTCTCATTCTCTTTTCCCATTCCCAGCTGCACAGGGCTCCATGGGATGGCTGGACTCTCTCAGGTTTAGGCATTTAGGTTTGTTTCCAATATTTTTCAACTACAATTATCTTCTCTCTATATATATTTTCATGTTGCTGGAAGATAACATGTTTAATTGGTTGTAGAATGTATACTTCTTTAAAACACACTACTTCGAGTAAACTTGCAGCATGATTTCTAGAACTTTTTCCAATAAACCCTTTAAAAATGTGGAAGCCAAGTGTTCAGATTTATCATCAAATGTTTACTGTCGTGTAGCGGTGGGTGAGGTCTTTCTGACGATGAGTTCTGAAATATGCTAACAAATTGCCGATTGCCTCCGTGGAGAAAAAGAGCTCACTTGCCGAGGGAATCACTGGGCTTTGTTTTTTGTTGTTGTTGGTGGTGGGGGGCTTGTGATTACAGGGTTACACTATTTCCTCATTTGCAGTGACAAGTATTTGGACTAAGGATGATGATGGAAGCCCCCCCACACAGAAAAGATATATATATCAAAGGTAATTGCAAAGGGAAGAATAGGCCAGCAAGCCCAGCTTCCAGTCAGAAGTGTAAAATCGATGCCATGCAGGGCTGCAATATTCTCCCCTTTGAGGTCCAGTTTCAGCATTAGCCTGATTTTCCATAGGCATGGCACTTGTGAGCTGGAGACTGTCAGCTATGTTCTTACTTCCGAGCCTGCTTTCAGTGCGTTACTCCCCCCTCCTTGCCCTCTATCACCTTTAACTGCTCAGCCTTCTACTCAGTGAAATTGAAGCAAATTGCAATGTGTTCTATAACATTCAAGCTAAAAGAACTGGGGAGTTATTCAGATATAAAGAGCATAGTATAGCAGAGTCCTTGGGTGAGAAAATAGTAAGGAGAGAACTTTCCAATCTCAGGACTGAAGTATGAGTGCTTATATGTTACCATCAATATATAAAGGCTGAGGTCAGAAATCAAGCGTAAATGACATATTCATGGAAGGGATCTACTTGCAGGGCAGGATATTTCATTCTTAGAGATGGAAAACAATTTGTTTCAAATTGACTGAAGTTCGTTTACACAAAACAGAACTTTTGTACAATAGAGCATAAACTGACAAGATAAGTATTCAATCTGAGCCTCTAAAATGGGAAGGAACAGTTCACAACTGCCAAGATGAAGGTCTCCATCTGGCATTTCAGATTTACTGGTATTTTATGAAAGCCAGTTCTATGTTATAGAGCGATTCTCTGCCAGAGGAATAAAAGGCAGGACTAATTCTTGCTTAAAAAAAAAAGTGAAACCATAGCAAAGGTAACATATTTACTGCCTTTTCAACTTCTTTTCTGTAAGCTGCATGCATCATTTATAGCTGAGATACATGAATCAGATTCAAACTAGTAACAGACCCATCAAAATACAGATGTATCAGAGAATGAATGAACATTTTTTTTCCACCACCGACTTTCCACGCACAAGGCGTGACTTCACTCAGAGCCCTCCAGACTGCCCCCCTGGGAAATGCACACTCTGAACTGGGACGAAATGCCCCACATCTCTTCCTTCTGACCCTGACTGCTATACAGGGCATAGGACTCGTGAGAACCCCTGCCTGCCCCTTACCAACCTCCACCTCCTATCACCAAGAATAGAGAGGGCTAATCCGATGGCCAGTGTTCAGTTCATTAACTGGGCTGTATTTATTGTAAGCAGGGTCAACTAGGAGTGGGGCGTTAGAAGGCCCTCACATTATCCAGGAGCTCTGTCCTCAGAGTCCAAGCCTGCTGGGCAATAAGTGATGAAAAACCCTGAGATCACAATTTATACTCCTGGAAACCAGAAGGTCCTCTTTGGCTTGTAGCCTGACTATGCCACGTGGCAGCCCAGCCTGGCCTTGCCAAGGGATACATGTAGAGCTCTGGGAACAGACCCTGCAGACAACAAGGTAGTCATTTGCTTCTTATTTCATGGGAGTTGTTTCTAGGTATGGTTCCTCCCAACCCCGGTCATGTCATAGTGAGACAGGATGGGATGTATACCAATTATACCCAAACCCTCACATATGCTACTATCAAACAACCATACTTCTGCTCAGCGTAGACGGTAGAGATCTGACTCATTTATACCTGCCCCCAACCTACTCAAATTGTCCCATTGCTAATAGGCAAGTTGTCTTAAATACCTGAGTTCTTGGTGCAGATTCATCTACTGTGTTTTCTATTTTGTAGATTTATTTTGTGATTGTATGAAGCTTTATGAAAAGCTGCATAGGTTCTGTAGATAGCTCATTGCTTATGGAACCTGTGTAGGGAGATCCAGTTTACGGAGGGAGCGCCACATCATGGTTGAGAGACTGTTCTTTGGATTCACTAAAACTGGTTTGAAATCCAGTGTAAGGAATTAGTAGTTATGTAACATTAGATGGTTGCTAAGCTGGGCCTGGTTTCCTTCTTTGTAAAATGAGGAAAGTGACATTTAACACATGGGGTTTCTGTGGGGATTAAACCCAATAAAATATAGAATCCGTGACCTAGTGCAGGAGAACACTGAGTGCCCAGGGAGTTGTATCCATCATGTCATGTCATGAACATCATGAAAAAGGATCTAATTCAGACCACATGAAAGAAAAAATCACTACCTGCAACACAAAACCGAAATTTAAAAAATTAAAAACCATAATTTTTCAAGAGTGTTTGTAAAACCAAGGTTTAGTTTAACAATCCTTATGAGAATTCTTCACCAGAAACACAGTTTTCCTCAGCAGAGGCTCAATAGCACTGGCTTTTGTGTCTAATGAATTCAGATATTTTCTCCATCACATTAAAAGATCCCTTTGAGAAAATCAAATCCATCATTTGCTGAAACTTTGCTTGTCACAGCAAGAGACTATAAGCTTTTAAGTTTTATCATTAACCTTTTGGTCACTTAGCTTTCTTTTTCTTTCTTGTTTCCTGTAAGACAAGTTGCATTCATCTTAAAATAAACCACTATCAGTGTGGACAAAAAAACCTGAGGGGAGCGCCAATGCTGTCTGTGTGCCCCCCGCGGGGGGCTGGTTTCCCTGCACCAAGCACACGGCCCCCCACGGGGAAGACCTGGGAGAGTGCTGGGGAGGAGAGGCTCGCAGAGCTTCCAGAGGGAGGTGACTCACTGGGTCCTGAAGCTCAATAGCAAGCTGAAAACAAATGCACCAGCATTAATATTTTATTCTCTGGTTATGTGGTTAAAAGATTAATTTACACTACTGATGAGGGAAGCCATTTTTGGATTAGCTGAAGAGCCTAATTATCAAATATTTTAGAAGAGTAGTGTTATTATTTATTTTCAATCCTTCATGGAAATACAAATTAAACTCCTATAATAGTGGTAGATGTCTTGTAGGCCCTTCTTTTAAAAAAACAACATGAATGGTTTACTACCAGCAAGGTGAATTATAAAATGTTTAGTGTCTATATCAAGGTGATTTATAAGTTTGCTCAACTTTTCATAATTGTCTCTAATATTCTTCACATGTTTAGGACACTTCTTTCCCCCAAGAGCAGAGAGATATCCTGAGTATAGTTCTACACCATTAAATAACTAAATGGGTAGGTTCTGCAACAATGAGATGACTACACAAAGACTAATGAATAGTACCTGAAACTTTAAGTTAAACATAAAATCCAAAGCACCACACTTAGCAAGACACCTGTCTGTATGTTATTATTTCCCTGCAATGTAGCCTGGATGCACTACCTGAATACCATATTATTCTTTGACATCTATATTGCTACATTTAAATATCACAAATTCCTCCTCAAAGCATTACATACTTCCTCCTAACTACCTTGTTGATCAGCCACAATGGGTTGTTTACTGGCTCATACAATGTTTCAGGATGAGCTATCAAGATATTTTCCTTCTGCTATCAAAATTATAACCACCAGAGCTAATATACTATTACTGATTTTATGTTTTATAGAGAAAAAAATGGGCTACATGGAGACTGGCAAATTCCTTCATCACTTACACTTGATGGTTGAAACTTTAGCCTCCCTCTCTTTCTCACTCACCTTTCCTTTGGGTCCTGGATGACTATGCACTCAATAAGTAAATAAAAGGTGCTGTAGCTGTGAGCATGTCATTAGAATCACCAGAACCACGTGCGGTGCGGGCTGAGGTGCTTAAACCGTACTTCGCTGGGTACCGAAGTGTTTCCAGCCCTTGCATGCCTCCGTGCTCTAAGAGGTGGACTGAAAGGTGCAGTTCAAAACAAGTCTCCCAGAAGTCCACTATCCACAGACCACTGAAATGATACACTACAATAACTCCCCCAGGAACGCTTATGGCTCATGGCGCTGATGTGTAATTAATCCTCTGAGCAGTGACAGGACAGAGCTGCAGAGCGTTTCCGAAGCTTTTAAGCTCTGGCACACCAATGAATGCTCGGGGAGTCCTCGGTCCATGCTTTGTTAGACAAAAGGCTGCGACAAGCCTTTAATCTGTGATTCCACATATGTTAAATCACTTTACTTATTAAAAATTGCAGAGAGGTTTAGCTCTGCTTTAGAGCAAAACCAGCAGCTCCTGTTAAGTGCATCTCCATTTGCAACCAGGTTGGGAGGTGATGGAGGCGACATGTTCGCCCTGTAGGGAGCAAGGGCATTCCTGCAGCGCATGTCAGGTTCAGAGGGCTGGCAGAGCCCCCTGCCAGACCGTGAGTGCGGGGCACTTTCCGATCACAGTGACCGGATGTTAAGGGGTAATGAATTCAAAAGTAAAGGGACAGATAAAAATAAATGAAAAAAAAAAAACCAGAACAGAACAAATGAAGTCTTAAAAGAGCCAAATCTGACTTTTTAAAAAATCATTGTTTTTCTAGAAACTCTCTTGTAGATAATATTAAAGACATTTTCATTTGGAAGAAGTGGTTGGTAAAGCTTGGGGGTAGCTGATAGTCCAAATAGACAGTTCTCTGGTTATGTTACAATCTGAAAGTGGTTGGTGATGGAAAGATATATTTAATAAAGAAAATCAAGTTTGTCAAAGTCTAATTACTTGAGAAAAGCTTTTAAAATACCTTTAATTTTCAAATTGAGGAGGAATGCAGTTTAGTATGTGGTACAATTAGGAACATGGGATTTTTCTCACAGATAGGATTAATAAAGACTCCTTCTATATTCCTACACTTCAAAATTTGGAAATGCCATGACTGCTAGAAATAGCTTCGAATTCTTTGTTAAGATATGCTCTGTATGTATTTTAATTGACAAGAAAGGAAATACTGTAAATATTGTATTGAAATTACACAAATGAATGATAAAAATGGTATGGCTTTTAGCAAAGGCTATAGAATAATGACTTCAGAACAAACTGGAGCTGGTTCCGTCTCCAATTAAAGTAGATGCAGATGTCTTTCAAGGGCCAGAAACTTCTTCCCGCCACAGCCAGGGCTACCCTGGCATTCCTTGGGTGTGTTTAGTCTCAGGAACTTTCAGAATCATACATATTTATCCATTCTAAACTCCAGTGATCCTGGTAGTCCGTAACAGAGATCTCACTCTTACACCTAAGAATGAATTTTGAATTCTTCAAAGTCCCAAAGTACTTGCAACAGCAAAGTAAAAACAATGATATAAGTTAGCGACTAAACTGTGAACAACATAAAGATTAGTCCAATGTGTCATTCATTTTTTTATCCTTAGCAGGTATAAATTGATGAAAGTCTCTTTTTAAACTGTTAAATATATCTACTACACATTTTATTATTATCATATCTGTGCATACTATTTCTATAGTATATGCATTATAGATTATGTATTTATTGACTGTGTATTATCTATAAATATTTTCAGAAAATAATATTCTCATTTCACCATCAAACGCCAAGTCATTTCATCCCCTTCCTTTCCCTATAGCCTAGCAAGAGACGCCCACCTTGGTAGTCTCTCATCTCTTCCTGTGTACTCTGCCCAACCCTTCCAGCTTTTCAGTGACTACCTTCAACTGCATATCCTTTCTGTCAGTGTCAACTTGTGGAGGAAACCTCATAGATGAATCTTGTGATCTGCCTGTAGCCAACATGCCCAGAGTATGTTTAATGTGCCTTATAAATTCAGAAGCAAACAGGCAGGCTTGGGGGGCAGGTAGCTGAGGGAAGCAGGCAGCTGCAGACCCCTCTGCTGTGCTCAGAACAATGGTAGCATTCCTGCCTTACGGGGAGACATGGACGCACAGGTCCTGCCCAGCGGAATTGCAGTCAACGTGGTCGAATACAGAATGGCTTCACAGGCTGGGGGGGCCAGAAGTCCTGCTTCTTCATCTTAGTTACCCCTCTGAGTTGCTAAGAAATATACCAAGGCCATCGGAACTTTGTGGGCTCCCACCTCCTTAGCTCTGTGTAGACAGAGCACCAGCTCCACGAGTTCTCATACCTGCACGCACGTGTGACAACTGCAAAGCAGCTGGGCTTTCCTGACAACCTGGAGGAACACACAGGGCGGCTTCCGGGGCCACTGCAATTATGCACTCGTCACTTCTTGCCTTTAAGTGGAGGCAAATAGGCCCTTTCAGCTGTGCATGAACTCCCGTGGGAGGAACCGGAATCTGGGTACTTGAGTTCCCATTTTCTGTGTGAAAGCTTCTGTCCTGCCTTCCGTGGACAGGCAATCTGTAAGACTCTTCATGCTTTAAGACCCATTAGCTCTCACCTAACTCAACTTCCCTAAGAAGGACATTTCTGCAGTAATTATTCTATAACTGTTCTAATCAAGATGCTCTGAAATTAGATGGCTTAGAAAAATACAGTAAAGAAAGTGAAGTTTCAAAAAGGGTGGGTCAATGCGCACTTATTTCCTTCTTTCCTCTTCATTTTTTTTTTCCGGCAAATAAATATTTACCAAGATAAACTAAAAAGTAATGGATTTAAACAAAAATCGATCACTGTGTTATATGTTCTCCACCTATGTACATTCAAGAAACCTTAGAGATTGTCAGATCACATGAAGAGCAAGTGATTTGTGTATTGTCGGTAATCAGGACTCAGTTGGCAGAGATGCGCTGTTAACAGCGTCCTTTTCACATAATAATGATGGTGTTAATAGTTAATTTTTGCTGAGTGTTTTCTATGTGTAGGGGACTATACTTCAAGTTCTTTCTTATCAAAGTTTTGTAAACAACCAGTAAGCTAAGTACCATTTTGAATTCTTATTGTATAGATGAGGAAAATAAAGCAGAGAACTGAAAGAGTTTGCCAATAGGCTGCGTTGTAGAGTTCAAATTCAAACCTACCCTTGGAACTGCAGAGTCCTTGTTCATAACTAGTGTAAATCCTCTGTACTCCTATCCCCATTTCAATCAGTTGTGTTTCAAGACTCTTAATATAATTTTTTATGTCAGTAAGTTGACTGCATTTTTAGTCCCCACACTTCATGTGAATTCATTTTAAGATTCCCATGTTTTTAGATAATATCATCTGTATATAACCTAACTACTGTATTAATTATATGTTTCAATGTTTCTAATCACAAAACATCCCGAATGATGCTTTGCAACATCCCCAGAAAGTAACCATTTTTAAGGTCCTCCTGGTTATTTTAACCTGCCAGAAAACTCTCTTCATTTCCATTCATTTTTAGTTACTTCCTGCTGGCATGACAAATGTTTACACAGTCTTGTGTATAACAGGGTCCTCAGGAGTAAGTAGGAGAAATAAAAACATCTTCTACTGTGTTGGTAATTCAAGAAAAGAAATATGGACAATTTTCCGTGAGAGTAAGTTCAGGTCACTTCCTTTGTACAGCCTTCCTGGCCTCAGGTGGAGTTAGCCACTCCCACTTCATCCCGTGTAACACTGTGTGTTACTGCGCTTCTCCACTGTTTCTCACAAGTCTATCTTTCTCCCAAGAAAGTTACTACTTGAGAGGGAAACGTGTGCTGACTTCTGTTTTCCCACACCCTAGCAGGGCTCCTGATGTGGGCTAGATGCTTGACACATCATCGTGGAAGCAGGAAAGGAGACACCAGGGAGGGCAGGGGAGTGGGGAGAAAGGGGGGAGGGGACGGAGGATGATCAGTCACATTGACTTTCTGTGTGACTTCCACACATGCTGAATACTCTTATTTTCCTATAATTTCCAGTATTACTAGTGTAAAAGAGCAAACCACCATCACATCTGAAATGCACTCTGAATAACCTTTCTGACCCAGATTCTGAAGAACAGAAAGAAAAGCAGTCAGAAATGCTGGAATCTATTGTGGTGTTATCAGTCATCCCAGGAAAACTGTGCAAGGCTCTAACTGGTCTTTTAGAAGAGCCAGGTATTATTAAAATGTGATTCTTTATTGAAGTGTTTTGTCTAAAACATGACTCTAAAGTGCTTTGGTTTGTTTGTTTTAATTTAATAGGTAGAAGCTAGAATAATTGTCACTTAAAAATTGTAATTAGTCTTCTATCTCCTACAGCGTGGACGCTTAGGTTCCCCTTGGAGAGTTTCCCACCGGTTTTCGTAAAGCGTCTAAATGGACGTTTTACTTAAAACAAAGTAAAGCTGGACTCCTTCTCTGAGATGGAGAGGGCTGGGGCAAAGTGGAGGAAGACAGCTGCGGGCTGCACCTTGGCCGATATCTGGAGGAAGAAAGCCCTGGGCCCTGGAAGCTGTGCGCTTCTGGGGGGACCACTGTGAGACTTCTGGACATGGGGAGCTTTCTGTAGGAAACACCCAGGAAATAAGAAGCTGGGGAAGCATCTCCCTTGGAGAGACTCTAGGTACACAAGCCCTGTCACTCTAGGGCCGGGGTATAAAATGTGGCCATGAGCCCAGACAGGGGGCTCTCCTATGCCGCACAAAGCCCCTCGTCCTGTGCCCAGGAGCATCCGCTTTGGGCTGTCAGGAGCTGTGCCCCTGAGAGGGGCTCTGCTCTCTTCACTGAGAGGCCACTAGCAAAGCCAAAAGGGCATCTCCTTTATAGGCTTCAGGGTGACAGTGGGTGACAGATGTTAGCCAGGGAACCAGTCAGGAAAAGAACATGGCAAAGGCGATGTGGAGACAGAAGAAAACAGGGTGATCTGACAGCATACTCAGTTAGCTCTTTGGAGAGTTTTGGAAATAATTACTATGGTGATGTTTATAATGATTTTTAGACTGACTGGATAGAACTGTGGCACAGCCACTCAAAATGTCCCACAACCTTTCTGTTGCCTATTTTCCCACAAACCCCTGGAACTTGCCCAGAACAGCTGTCTGAAGCCTTTTATATTATCCTAAAACTAATAAGGTCTTTTTCTTGACAAATGATCTTGCTTCCTACATTATAAAATGCTCCTGGTTATCTGTACATCTCCATTCAAGAAATTGCTGCTGGGAATTTGCTGCCCTCTGCACATAAAACAGTCCCTATTACTGGAAACATCTCAGACACGACCACGAGTCATGTTTGCTTCCTGCTTTCATCGGCCAGTCTTACTGTCACTGTCACACTGATTCTCATCTTTGCACCTGTGCTTCAGCCCCTTTCTTCAGGGAATCAAGCCTTCCTTTTGCCACTCTATATGCAATGCCTGCATCCTTTATGGTCCAGCGCATGTCCTACATTTGCCATAACCCTCCCCTGTTCACACCAACATCCTACGAAACACTAAGGTCAGGATCCCCGTGCGGCAGGTAGCATCTGATCTCCCATCAGTCACAGACCCTGGGAGGGAAGCTTTCTGAGCCCTCTGGCAGGTGTGGGGACTATCTGCACACTTCTCTGTCACCTTCATATCAAGCAGTCCTACTCCATGTTATCCGGCTCTCTCTGAACATTCCAGAGAGATAATTTTATCACTGTTCCTTTGAAACAAACTCAATGTTAATATATGGACTCAGACAAGAAGTATCACAAAATAAAGAAAGCCATGTTTGAAGACCTCTCTATGATATGTCATGATAAAAAAAAAAATGCCAGACACAGAAAAAAGCAAGCAAACAAAAAATTCTTTCCTGAATTTGATTGTGATATAACAGAAGCTTGATCCAATTTCTCTGAGCGTCCAGCTTTTCCCTAATCTGACCCTGCTATTTCCTCTTATTTATTCTTGGTTTAGAGAATTTCTTGCTTAGTCTGTCTCTTTCTTTCCAGACACTAGTTCCTGGATCCTCTATCCCATGTTATGATTATCTTCTTTCCACCACTTTTCTCAATCCTTGGTAAGGCAAAGACTCAGAGGATATCAGGGTCTAGGACGATGTGTTTCCATTTCAGAAATCTGACCTCCCTTTATCCTCCTAAAACCTTTCTCCCTGTAAGACATTACTAATGTCTTCAGTTAAAAACTTGCTGGCACAGGAGAGCAGGGATTTGCAAGAGGAATTTTTTTATTTCACATATTTATTTGCTAAATGTATTAAATCCTAAAATATGCTAGACATGCTGCCAAGGAATGGACATCGGTAGAATATCATAATTAAGGATCTTTAATGCAGAGCATATACTTTATTTTATATTTGTGTGCCTTAGTTATCTTATAACTGATAGGTTTTCTTCTTTTTTCTATATAAAAATACAGATGACTGATATTTATATCAGTTATAGGTGTTTTGAAGGTTATCTAGTCCCAACACTCCTTATGGGAGAAGAATTTAGTTATTTGGTCAATATTTCTTTAAGAAGCAAAGCAGGAAGGCAGATTTCTGAGTTCTGATCAACCTCATGGGTTCTTTTGTACTTAATGATGATTTTTTAATAGACTTGAGTTTTCTCTTAGAAATCCTTCCCTCCCAATAATTTATCAGAAAACGAGGGGCAGACTTGTGGAAAACTAGGGCAGTTATCATCAATTGGAATAATGCTGTTCATTCATTTAACTGTATAGAATAGTGTTTGTTTCCCTCCTATTTTTCTCTATCTTACCTCTGTATCTCTAGAATCTAGAATTATGTCTGAATGTTCAAGAAATATTTGGTGAATGCATGACTCAATATATTCAAATATAAATAGAATCTTTCTTTTAACTATGATCTAACTCTACAAAATACGGAGTCAGATGGAGGCTGCTCTTCCGGTGTAACCGATGCTAACTAGATCAAGTAATACAATATAGCAAAAATAAAGTTTGGGGCTACATATCATAATGCTGGAGAATTATGAAAAATAAAGGAAAGCAACAAGTATATATCAGCTTTCCTCAGAATGTCATTACATCGTATGGTAATAAAAACACTCAAAGTTTAGCACGCGCCTGCTATTGTGCAGAACTACATTAGTTGCTTCATGTGTGCACCACCTAATGTGCTCAAAAGAACTCCTGTAGCAGATACTGTTTTCATTCCCTGTATTAAAAGTGAAGAACTAGGATGTGTTCAAGGTCACACAACAGTAGTGCTTAGGAAGTAATCTGGCCCCAGGTCTTTCTTGCTTCAATGCTTTTAAAGCTATATTCTGCTGCCTTAAACCCAGAAAAAGTAGATAAAAATAAAAACAAGCACAGTTCTGATAAATTATTCATTTCTTTTCTGCTTGTATGCATTTTTGGAAAGTTCCATTTACTTGAGAAAATTACATGATGATACCTGAACGAGGGACAGAAGACATTAGGCATAGAAGAACAAGAAATGATAAAGCACACTGCAGTGCTAATTTAATTAACACTAATGTCCCTAAAAGGAATGCTATAAATCAAATAAAAATAATAAATATTTTCTTAAAAACTAGTATAAGACAGCTGATTTAACACACTTCATTCAAATCTAAACCTATTGCATATCTGCAGTTTAGAGGATAGTAGTCCTTCAGCTGGCTACACCCAGTACTCTGCTTTGTCAGTAAGGAAAAGTATAGCCCCGTGTGGGATATTAACCTTTTATGGAATTATTATTTAGTGTCACGGAACTGCTGATCAGTCAGGGATACGAGCCCATAGTTTGCATTAGGTATAAAAAATGATAAAGAATTAACACCGGGGGAGTTACTTTTTCTAGACACAGTTCAGAAACCAAAAAAATGAGATGCACCTTGCTGTTACATAATCAATGTTTAAATTACATTCTGTTTTGAATTCTCTAGGATGACATGGTTAACTCATATATTAAAAATGAATTCATGAAATGTATTTTCCAAGTTTATTAAAAATTTGAGATCAAGAGGGAAAATTAATCTGTGTGAAGAGCAAAGAAAAATGTGACAGCAATTTGGAGAACTTATGATACCAGATATTAAATATGTTATATGTTATATTATCTGTTACATGTTAATCAAAAAAGTGTGCATTTGGAGGCAGAATAAGAAGATGAATGGAGCAGGACAGACTATAAAGATAAGATCTTAAAGCTAATATAACATAAAGAAGGGGTTTATCTCAAACCAGTGGGAAATGTGTTTTTTTCAATGAATGATATAGAAAAAGTAATCTGTAGGTTTTGGGGGAAGAAATAAGTAAAATTGGATTCCTATAAAACCTTTTTCACTGAAATAAAATCTATATAGATCAAATATTTAAAAAATTGGAGCCATAAAATAACTAGGGAAGATTTTCAGTAATTATCTATAATGATCTCGAGTGTCAAGAATGCCCTGCTAAAAATGGTTGCAAAGGCATAGTCCCATCAAGAAAAAAATCCTTTAAAGAATATATTAAAATGCACAACTTAAACAGTTTTAAAATACCACAGACTTTCAAATTATATTTACTGGCAAAAATGTTTGCAACATACATGACATATAAAGGATTACTATGAGAAATGCCTATGAAGTGTAATTATAAGAAAAGAAAGCCATCGTAAATCTGAGCATGAAATAATGAAAACATCCTCGAGCTAACTGGTAATGGAAGAAAGGCAACGTAGCATGGGATGCTGTGTATCACCTGAGTAATTGTCAAAGATCAAAAAGAATGTAAGCACCTAATGGGAAAGGATGTGAAGAGACTGTTCTCATAGTGTTAGGGGGAATGGTAACTGGTGTAGTATAGTGGAATGTTGGCTGGCTCAGGTACTCGTTGGGACAGGGCCCCTTATGTGGGGCACAATACTGTCAGTCATGAAATGATCATGCAGACCGTTATTTATTGACATGGAAAATGAGTGCATTGTAGGAAGTAAAAGATACAAGATACATACAAAATGATATGTGATATACAATTCCATTAGAAATGTGTGAGTGTATTTATGTGAACATACACATATACACCTTAAAAACAGCCTAGAAGAGTATACATCCAGCATTAATAGTGATTTTCTCCAGGGAGTTTGATTAAACATGGGTTATACCTTTTTCTTTATGTGGAAGTATGTTGGCTAATTTTTTTCAGTCAACACCATGTTCTTATAATCAGAAAAAGCAACATGTATTATGAAACTACTGAATTCAATGAAAATGAGGTATCATAACTTTGAATTACACTTCTAGTATGACATTTAAAAATGTGTGGTATTATGATAATAATCATGCTGGCACATGGTTCTCAAAAAAAAAAGAGAAGAAAAAGAAATATGAATCAACAGCAATGTTTTCCCAAATCTTTGTGACTGTGTTATATTATTTCCTCCAGACCAACTAGAAGAGAACTTTATCTCTGTCACAATCATGTATTACATAAAATGCAAATTTAGTACATTTTAATTTAAGGAATGACAGATGTTACAGTTCACAACAGTTATTGTCAGAGCAACTTCATCCACTTGAATACTTCATGTTTCTGTAGAAACAGCAATCAGCTGCACAGGCCTTATGGCAAACTGGCCCCAGTCCTGGTGGAAAAGGCTGGAGAAAAGCTACCTTTGGGATCAAATCTAATAAAAGTCAACATACTATAAGAGCAACAACTATGGTGATAATAGCTACAATTTGCTGATCCCTTGCAATGACAGGCTCCTTATCACATGTAATCCTTCCAACAACCTTGTATAAAAGGCATTAATATCTCTGTTTCACAAATGAGGAAACTGACAGGGATGCAAAGCTCTTATCCAAGGCCACCAGAATTGATATGAGAACCAGAATTAAAATCCAGCTTCTCTGACTCTACTGCCTGTGCTCTTGTCCACTGTGTACTAAGTTCAGCCTTTTGTAAAGGTATGACTACTGAGAGAGTAAGCCATCAGATAATACAGTTTGTTAACAATAAATATGTTGTTAATGGCAACTTGGGAATTACACAGATCTAAGAGAGCAAAGTATAACCTCAGGTGGGCATGATAGGACTACATCTGATAGATACACAACTGCATTTTAATTCCTCTGGTGTGACTAAGGGGTGCATTTGGTACCTAATGAATGGGGAAGTTGACTGGAAATTGCCTGTTAATGCTCATCCAATGCTATCCAAGGTAAAGATACACTTCAAATAATTCTAGCTCTGCATGAATGAACTCTCAAGTCCACATAATTCTGCTCTGGTACATCATCATCAAATCATTGTCTGATTTCGAATTTGAGCTCATTTTCATAAAACTATGACAGAGGCACACAGACCTACATACCCACATATCTGGATATCAGAATGTGTACAGAGCCTTTGGATAATTACATGACCATGCAGAACACTGTGGAGGTGTTCCAGTTACCTAGTGCTGCACAACAAACCACCTCAAGTGTTTTTCTTTTTTAATTTATGTTACTCATAAAGCCTCAATTTAAGCAGGGTTTGGAGGAGACTGACTGCTTGACAATAGCTGGGAAGGTTCAAAAGCTGGGAACCAGGCTGTCTGACAGCTCACTTGTCTACACAAATGGCAGCTATTAATAGGAAGGGTGACCTGCTGTGCATGGAACCCCAGGGTTCCTTAGTGTGCACTCTCCATTTCTATGTGGCCTCTCCTTCTGGTCTCCCTGTACAGCGGCTTTGGGAACCCAGGCATTTTCCAGTCGGCTGAGGGCGCCTAGCATGCATATGTCAAAGAGGGAAAGCCACATGCATGCCGCTTTGCGTTTGAGACCTGGCCTTAAGTAACACAGCATCACTTCTAGCGCTTCCTGTTCTTTAGAAACAGGCCCGAAGGCTGGCCCAGGTGCAAGGGCCAGGGGAAAATCAGAACCCCGCATTTGATGAGCGGAATATCAAAGAACCTGCAAAGAATTTGCTGATGCATTTTGAGACAACCACGTAAGGATGTGTAACATGTTAATTCTAGTCATGGCCCGGAGAGTTGTCAAAGAGAGGGTCTGTCAAAGAGAAAGAACAGTAGTGAGGAAGATAAGCCAAAAATAAATAAATAAATAAATAGAGAGAGAGAGAGAGAGAGAGAGAGAGAGAGAGGGAGAGAGAGAGAGAGAGAGAAAGGCGAGGAGAAAGGAAAGGAGCAAAAAGGAGGAAGGGAGGAAGAACAGACATATTTGAGAGGGTGATACGAATGTTGTGCGATTAGAGATGTTGTCCCAAGAGTATAAATTAACAAGTTAATATCATGACCATAAATAAAGGCCTTTGTGTGTTGGCTAGCTCATGAGTTGGTCTTTTCAGTATTTGAGTTGCTAGGATTTAATTTTTGAGCCCACAAATGTTTTTGGCCACTCATACCATCTGGAAGCCTTTCTCTTTGAAGTGTCTTTGGCTACAAAGCAACATTTGATGGAGAGAGCAACAAATTTCCATTTATTCATCTAAACTTAGCTATTTCCCTTTTACCTCCTCGCTTTTCTAAATAAGAAATTGGCAATCACCATTATGAAGGGTTTTGGTTGCTATTGTTTAGTTTTGTTCCTTTGGAGGACCACCTCTGATATCTGTGACAGGACCCTTAGGAGGTACCCAGGTGTGATAGTTGGAAAGAAAATGTGGAAAATTCAGACTAAATTATGGGTCTCAAGATGATGGCATCCACGACTTCTGAAGAACCACACTTCTAATAGTGCACAAAAAACAGCGATAGTGGATTATAAACCCTAATTTGTAGTAACCATGACTTTGTAGCATCCTAACTAATCGTCTGGTCTGGGTAATCTATTACTTGCTCGCTTGGGATCTGAGAGCCTCAGAGTTCAGCTAGTCCTGTAACCAGGACAAATGGACCTTACTCTATAGAGGCCACTTCTTTGTCACAGTTTGGCTGCCTTGCTTATTCTCTAAGAGTAGACATAAGCCATCCCTAGAGGCTCCTCTAGCTCGGCTCCAATAAAACGTCCTTTTGTATTTCTACTCTTGTAGTTTTATAAGAATACAGCCAGATGCCATAACACTGATCCACAATGAACTTAACCACACATTCTTCTCCATTTACATTTGCTTTTATCCATATGAGATAGACATCTAACCAATGAAGTGTGTAACTGAACCGCAGTCCTTAGCAGTGAGCACATTTAAAACATTTCGTTGTTCAATCAAGAAAATGTCCACATTTAAATGCATGCCTTCAAAAATACTTACCACTACCCACTATTAAATACCAAGTAAGAATGGATTCTCTAAAGGGCCTTCATGTATTAGACCTTGTATGATGTGACAGAAGTTTTAATTGCTTAACATAAAGTCACTTAATGGCGTTCATAATTCTTTTGAACTTCAGTGTAAGTTTTACTGAAGTGGTAGAAGCACATGGAGAAATGGTTCTTTGCTTGATTAAAATAGTTCATTTTTATAAGGCAGACACATTAATAAATTAGATAACTCTAAGGGAAAAAATGACAGTTCTAGGATCCAGAAGAATATAGGCATTACTGAGTAAGGCATGACAATCTACAGCTACTGACAGTTATGAGATCCCAATACAACATCTTTCATTTCTGAAACCCAGGAAGCTTTACTGAGTCCTGGATCCCCACAAATACTCAATGAAATTTCAAGAGTTATGCATAATCTTTGTTTCACAACTGGCGAACTTGAAATGAGCAGAATTTAATCAACATGCACAAAGAAACAGAAGGAGTTACGGATACGCTTCCTAACTCGCAATCCAGCACTCCTCAAACTGTTCAGCATATAGTTATACTCGACTTGATTATCCTTAAGAAGGGATGAATTCTCAGTCTCCAAATTTACTGCACATAGTTATGCATTTCTTCTGCCTCTAATATTCTCAAAAGTTAATGGCCAAAGGAAAAGGTCCCAGTTTTCCAGGAAGGTTGACAAAAAGGGAGGGAAACCTTCCTACTGGTCATCCACTTCTGGCAATTACAGATAATAGAAAGTTGCCGATAAAGATAGAATTTCCATCAACCACTAAACAGACTCCCACTGAGTAACAGACTGAAGAAACGTGAACAGATAAGACTGAAGTCAACCATATGGCTGCTCTTAATGGCCCAATAAATACAAGAAAAGTGTGGTGCTTCTAATTCTTCCTAAACTAAAATCATTCATATACTGTGCTTCAAGTTTTAAGGAAGGAAAATGCCGGTTCTCGTTTACTTTTATCCACACACTGCCAGGGATTCAAGGATGGTAAGAAAATTGTTTAAAAATAATTATTTGACTGTGTTCCCTTCAAGATTTTCTTTTTCTTTCTTTGTTCCTTATCCTGTGCCTCATGCCATACAGATCGACTGTTATCTCAGCTCTCAAAATACCTAAACTTCAACGTGGTGAGATTATTTGTACTACTCTTCAGAATCCTGTGCATAACAACCCGCAAACAAAGCAAGAACAAACATAAAAAAAGGAACCAAGGCACGGCCTCTTGTCTCTCAGGCACCACTAACTCCCCGTGCTTTCCTGGGGGGCTCCTCCCGCCACAGGTTCCTCTCAAGTGGGCCCTTCCCATGGCACCTTATCCTCCACTGCCCACCAGTTAACCTGGGCTCACCCTGAGGCTCTTAGCTCAGGCTTCCGGCCCCAGCCCAATTCCAGGCAGGGACATGGTCCGTGTCCTGGGAACATCCTGGGATTTTGTTTTTCATCTGCCCTCCTGACAAGCCAGAGGCCCTCCGGGCTGGGAGAAGAAGAGGATGTTGGTTTTGCACACACAGGACAGCCAAGCACATTGCCTGGCAGGGAGCAGACAGTTCACAACAATCATGGAATGAATGGCCTTACATTTTCTGTTCCTTTATTCATTATCTCCTCTACTCACAAGACACTCCCAACCCTGCCAACATTACCCCTGTGTTAATGGCACCACCCTACATTCACGAAGGAAGGCCCAGCCCTCCACTAAGCCCTCTTTGGTCCCCTCTGTTGTTCCCTGAACTTTCATATACATTTTTAGGCTAACCTTACGGCCCTCGTGATATACTGCTGGGTCCCATTTCTTCTGCCTTACACACAAAGTCCTTTTAAGCCCTTCAGAACCAGCTTTGTCAACATTTAGTTCACAGTAAAAATCATCATTTGCCCAGAAGTCTGCCCTCACCCTGAAATTCGTCCCAAACCATGAGAGCAGCTAATGGAATACTCATTTTCTATCCCTTGTCTGCCCTTGAAGACATGCTCAGTAACGTTTTACTTCCTCTGCTGAATCCAAGCTGCAGTCAGTCCTGCAGAGTCTTACTTCCCCAAGCTAGACTCCCAGCTCTAGGAGGTCAGTCTTTATTTTGTGCACAGTGACTAACACAACAAATACATACCTACTGTGGAAATAAGTGTATCTCTTTCAACGGAAAGACACACATTTTTAAAACTGTATTTTGCTTTCTGATGTCTAAACATAACAGTTTTCTCTTCATCTCACAAAAACACTCATGTATGATGATTAGCACTGAGTTTATTTTCCAGAACTCTGAGTCTTAAGGGGAATAATAATCACCTACTTCAGGAAACTCAGATCTGGAGATCCCAAACTCCGTTTTCCAAGAAACATTAGTGGAAGTAAATGCCTCACCATATGTGGGTCAATAGCGAATGGAATTCTTCTCAGTTTTGATTTTATACTCCATAGGTTTGTATTTTCCATTCTCAATCTCAAGTTTAGTAAATTGGCTTTAAGTATTTTTGCAGCATACATCTTAAAAACCAAACTTTATCCTGGCCCTTGGTAACGTTCTGAGCGCTAGTGTGGCCTGAGAGAGATGACGGTTTCCCTATGACCTCCGCCAAGGCTGCCTGCAGGGCGGGAGGGCTGTTTCCCGGCGAGGAGACACACCTCGCTCTCCTGCCCCATTACTTGCACATCTTCCTTCTGTTCTCACTCCGTTAGCTTCCCCGTATCTGCACAGAGGCTATGAGAGTGCCCTCCAGCCCTAATCCCTGCTATTTCCATTTAGGTTTAATCTACCATCCCAATTGAAACATTCGATGATGTTTACAGTGGTATTTAACTTTTCCTTGCTCCCGTTCTCAGAATTTCATTTAGCAATCTATTTGAAATCATCTTCTAACATCTGCTACTCCCTTTCCTAATAAATTGATATACTTCTCCCCAGCCTAGTGGTCTAGAAGGTCTACCTTTTCCTGATTAATTGTGATAAACTCCTTTGTTGTTTCTTCGTTGTCTGGGGCCCTTGTCTAAAGCCGAAACACGACGTTCAGTATAGCCTCTCCCTGACAAATCTGGCTTTGGAATTGTTCTACAGAAAGGTGAACAAATTAAGAAGCAATATTTGATGGCTTTGGAAGTAATAGGCAAGTTTAAAATTGTTCAAATCTAAGGAGCACTGTAGTAATATGCAAATTTGTCTTTTATTATGCACAAAATAAGATAAATTACAGCACAGAGAATCATAGATTATCAAATGAAAAAATTCACAATTCACACAGAATAGGAATTTCCTGGAATTGAGGAGGCAAGAACTATTTAAATATTATGGAAACTGCATGTGATTGAAAAATGGCATCCTGAGCTAAACCAAGGTCATGTCTGTGGGACTGTGGTATAGATACTAGATAGCTCATGGCTGTAGGTATTCTGCTACACATATACTGATTTCTGGTGCCCGCTTTCCTTTTCTTGAAAAAATAATTTTTTCATGGAACAGTGTACAAGGTCTTTAAAAATTCCATGTAGAAGACTATTGATTTAATTCTCCACTAAGTTGTCAAAGAGCCCAGGTAAGAAAGGGGCTATATCAAAGAAAAAGAGTTCAATGGAATTAGTCTAGGTTTCAGGGTCTCCCATTAGTCATAGCTTCTTAAAAATGACCTCAATTTCTTTGGTGCTCTTAAGAGTGGACTTTTTCTTCTCATAGTAGACTAATTGATTTTTACATATAAACAAAATCTTAAAATTTTTGTTTAAATTTGCAAAATTTTCACTGATTCTGTAATAAAAATAGTATTGTTTAACTCAATTAAAAAAAAGATACTTTTTGTTAACAAGTACTCAAAACTTGGTTTAGAAATGAGTTGTGCTTGAGTCTGAATACTTGAGAGATTTTTGAAAAATGCTGAGAAGTTTCTAGTTTGTAACCCAAATTGCATGTCAGACAAAGAATAACAATTTGTCAAGCTTAGTTACCATTCAGTCATAATCTGAGTTTGACTTCAAGCTTTCACAACTCGATTTTATTCAGAATTAAGAAAATACAACTGTAGGGAATAGTATCAGGGCAGGGAGACCATTTCTCTTTGCACTGAAATCAGGGAGGAATGAGAAGGGAATGTGTGTGTCCTTTCCTCTCTTCTTTCTGTTATTTTTACTCTCTACCTTCCACATTTAAGCACCCCGCTGTCATCTGGGACTGATGGGGCCCCTGGGACCCAGAAGGGCTGGACTGTTTAAACAGGTATTTGCAGATGTCTGTGCCCACACTGGTTACTGCCCTGTGCATTGAAGCTCAGCAACACAAGCATATGAAGTCCACAGCAACTTATACGGCTTGTAAATAAGGACTGCCATTTGTGACTGTCTCAGGGATAACTGGTAACCTGAGACCTTTATGCTACTCATTATAGTTCAGAGTATAGTTTTTAGTATCTAATTTCATTTAAAATAAATCCTTGAGCTATTTTAAGAGGTCTTTCTCAACTGTTTCTGGTAAGAAGAAACACTATGTTAAAGAGTTTAACTCTTATCAAAATCAAATAATCTAAAAACTGAAATATTACATTATTTTACATGGGATTTTAGGTAAATGTTACTTCCCCAAAATACAAAATATAATGTGTATTATAGGCTGTTATATAGTAAGACCAACACACCTTAAGAAAAATAATGACCTTGGTCATTTATTACTTTGAAGACTTCTGTGGACTGAATGTGTGCCTTGGCAAATTCATATGTGAAACCGAATCCCCACTGTGATGGCATCAGGGGGTGGGGCCTCTAGAAGGTGGGTAGGTTGTGAAGGTGGCACTCTAATGAATGGAACCTTATTAAAGAGAACCAGAAATCTCCCTCCTCCCTTCCACCATGTAATGGCATCTATGACACAGAAAATGGGCCCTTGATCTTGGACTTCCAACTTCCAGAACTGTGAGAAAGACAGGTTGGCTGTTCATAAGCCACCCAATTAATGGTATTTTTGTTATAGGAGTCTGAAAGGACCAAGACAAAGACATGATTGAAGTCTTTCTTTTTCATCCAAGGGACTATCCCCTTATCCTAAACCCAGCTGTCTCACTGTCAGGTATGAGGGAGAACACAACCTTCTCACAATTGACTAAGAAACTCTTCACTACCACAAAAAGCCCCTCTAAGTCAGAGGGTCTTCACAGGGGAGTGTTTGAATGAATAGGGATACCCATTTTTAAAAGGTATGATTGGGACTTGGGAATAATGCCTAGAGCGCAGGACTTCCGGTCTGCCTTAGCCTGTGCGCATGTGCAAGTGAGAAGTACACATGGCCCAGGGCACATACAGACGCGGGTGTCTTCACTGCTTTAGGTATCACAGGTAAATACAAAATGAAGACTTCCACAGAAAATTTAGAGTCTCATGTCCTATCCAAAGTTGAATTAATTTCATTAATGGGGAAAATCCGAATTGATTTTTGTCTCTCTTTTAATCTCAAGCATGTACATGTTTTGAGCTGACTAGAATTCTTTTTATAAAATGGTAGGGTGCCTTTCAGAACTAATGCTATGCTCCTTCCTAAGATAATAGAGTAGTGTAAAACTGAATTAGGTTCAGATTTCTCTGTCTAAAGCGTAGTTAGGGTCAAGTTTTTGTACTCTAGGGTCAAGTTTTGTATTTGTACTCTTGAAAACCAAGGTGAAGTTTTACTGCTATTTAAAATAATCTAGTCAGATTATCTTTAAGTTCATAAATATTAATTAGGAATATATAAGAGACCCTTCTCTTTTGAATTTTAAATATATGGATATTTTATTCAAATGATAGATATTAAACTTTTCATCAGAATATAATATATAGTGTACAAAATAATGTCAAAAATTCAAAGTACCCTGCAAATTTAAGTACAACAAACTACTTAAATATGCCTGTCTTTTCACCTCCTTAAGAAACAGAAACTGTACACAATACTTAAGAAAATACAGGAGTCATGGATTATAGTCAGCTGCATTGTAAAAATGGAATCCAGAAAAATGGCTTTAAGATAAGAAGAAAGAATGAATTAAGCTTCTCACATTGAATGTTCTGCCAGCCACTGACATAGTTACTCAAAGCGCATACCTTTAGTCCCTTTATTTAACCAACATGTATTTAGTATTTGCTAGATATGGAAGAAAACATAGTTGAATATGACAATTTCTTTTTCTACATTTTTTAAACAATATGTTGAAAGGATTTTATCCTCTCTTCTTTTATAAAATACACATTTATGGTCCTAAATACTCCCTTTAAGTAGTAATCTTTTTATGGTTATGTTAGTGATGTTTCAATTGCTTTAATGGCCTAACATATGGTCAACTGCTGAAATGTTCCATATATGCTTAAACAAAAGGAGGGTGTGGTGCTCACGATGCCATCCCGTGCACTGGATGGTCGCTTCTGCTGCGTCCACACTGAGTTTGGGCCACTGGAGCTCCCACCCCCTCAGAGAGTTTTGGTACCTTCTACTGGTGATGGGAGATTTATGAACACAGTTTGTTAATTCTGACAATCTGGCCTTAATAGAGTTTGAGTCCATGTTACTAAGGTCATATATTTTTTAAATACTGTATCTTCTTAGTTTGTTAAACCTTTTATCAAAATCTATTTTTAATAATGCTT
The DNA here is from genome assembly GCF_040802235.1 of Manis javanica. Classification (NCBI taxonomy): domain Eukaryota; kingdom Metazoa; phylum Chordata; class Mammalia; order Pholidota; family Manidae; genus Manis; species Manis javanica. Next base: position 75,165,328 of record NC_133168.1, read on the forward strand.
TTTTCCCCCCTAAAAATCTATTGTATGTGCAATTAAAATGGCCTCAGCAGCTGTCTTTCAGTTACTATTTGCCTGGTATATCATTTTCCATTCTTTCAAAGCTTTTGTTCTCATGATTTAGGTATATCTTTTGTAACCTCAATAATGTTGGATTTTCTTCTCTTAATCCAGTCGTAGAATCTTTATCTTTTAAACTTCAGTTAGTACATTTACATTTAATTTCATTACTGTGATACTTGGTTTTATTTCTATCATTTTGTGTGTGCTATTTAGTTGTCCCACTTTTCTCTATTTCAGTCCTATCCTTTTTCTTTTTGTTTTTACTAATTTGACATCTGTATTTTATTACAATCCCCTAATGCTCCAGATGGTTATCCTAGGCAATTCAAATACATCTTTAATTTAAAGGGGTTAACGTCGAAAGTGAAGAGGTGGACCAGATCACCAGGCCAAGCCCTGCTTCCCGTGGGTGACATGGGGCAGCTTCTGATGAGGAGCCCGGCCAGGGAGAAGTGGAGCTTGGTCCGGGACCAGCAGCCCTTGGCATGGTTGTGTGCCCCTCCTGGGAGGGGAGGGGATCACCTCTGAGGCCTCCAGGGGGTCTACCAGGTTGTGCCCTGAACAACTTGGCACGCTCTCACTCTCACTGGGACTTGAGGCCTTCAGCCAATGTGGCCCCGCAACAAGAGCACAGTGAGGGGCCTGGGTGCTGGACATGAGACCCAGCCATGAACCTACCAATTCAAGGTGTTCAGAAAGGCCTGCCAGGGGAAGCAGCTCTTTTTTACCCCTAGGGGACTCACAGGAGGAGCACCCCATATGTGTCAGGAGGCGAGGTGTCCTCAGAAACTGCACACCAGAGAAAAGTCTTTCCTGTGTGGTCAGTAAGGCAGCCTTCATTCAAAATCCCTTCCTTGTCTGACACCAAAAGTTCCAAGCAAAGGAAGGTGTTTTCAGGGCAGCAAATATGAGAGAGTTGCAGCCAAAGCCCCCGCCTCCTTCACACAGTCCGAGCCGCAGATAGGACTTCGAGGTGCGGCTGGGAAGCCTTCTTTCGCAGTTCCTGTGTCATCCATCACCAGGAAAGCCACATACTGATAGGGATTTATGAGTGCCACCAATGTGAGATGCTTTCTGCTAAAGATACACACTTGAGAGTTTACACCCCAGGAAGGCCTTGGACTGCAGGGAGGTGGGGATTCCCTCAGGGTCTCTGTCCTTGCTCGGGAGAAACACATTCATACCTGACAGGAGTCCCTGGAGAGTAGCCTTCAGAAGAAAGCTTTCCATCATGATTCACCGCTGTGTACAGTAACACCCTCAGCGGTGGGGAAGCCCATGAGCTTCCGGGTGCGCACCTACGGGGCCACGATGCACTTTCTGGCCTTGCTGGGATGGAGCGGTTTGACCCCTGCGGCCTATAGTAGAAGCCTCCCCTCCCCTCCATCCCAGCCGTGCTGAGATGTACAGCAGCCCCCCCATGTCCTCAAAGGTGGCCTCCTGTGTCTCCCTTCCCTACGACTGGGTTAGGGACTGAACTGACCCAATGTGGCCAAGAGGACCTGCAGAGTCCTACTGGCAGCTTCTGGACAAGGTTCTCTTGCTTCATGGATCTTTCTGTGTGTTCATTTTTGTCTATGTGGCAGCTGCAATGGCTCCAACCAGGCCATGAATGATCTTATCCTGGACTGAGGACCCAGGCATGCCCTGCACTGAGTGATAACAAAAGCTTCATTGTAAACCACGTTTCATCTTGGTCGACCTTTGGGGTTTACTGAAAATAGGAACGGATGGCTGCCAGCTGCAGGGGGTAGTACTCAGTGCCGGCAGTGCGTGCCTGCAGGTAGCAGGGTGGCCTCCTCCTATTGTGGGCCCATGTGCACTGCCGCCCTAAGGGTTTCTGGGACACACTGAAGGAACACACCTTGCCATCTGGAATTCAGAGTCAGTTCTGAGTCCAGACCTCATCCTGGGTTGGGAGGAGTTGTCTGCAGTCCTGGAGTGGCCTGGGAGGGCCAGCAGGGGGTCAGGGGAGTCTGGATTTTCCCACAGTGGGAAGGGAAGCTGTCTCCTGGGATCTGCTGGGTGTCCACTGAGACCCCCGCAGCCAGCTGAACAGCATGTGTGGGTGGGAAGAATGGCTGTGATGTAACAGCAGCTTCCAGGCCAACCTGAGCTGCCTGTGTGTATGTACGGCCTTTCTGAGTGAGCTCGAAATTTGAATACTTATGTGAAATCTCCTAATTTTATAAAATGTGGGCATCATTGTTTTTACAACTTTACTGTGTGTCATTGCTATCAAATAAACTGCACATCTGTATTTTATTTGAACATGAAGCCAACTGAGCCATTTCTCACCCCAAAGACTCCCAGGGCCCTTTTCATCCCATCCCACACCCTGTCTGCCCCCACCCCATCTCTAGGCAAATGCTGGTCTATGTCCTGTCCTGCAAATTGTTCGCATTTCTAGACTTTCACAGAACTGGAATCATGAAGCTCCCCCTTGTTTCACTGGTTTGGCTTCTTCTGCTGGCAAACTTGTTTGCAGACCCACCCTGGGGTTGCGTGGAGCTGCACTGCTTCGCGTTTTTATTCCTGAATAGTAAACCACTGCATGGCTACAGCAGCGGTTGTTCCCCATGCCCCTACTGTGGGACATGTGCGTCATTTCCAGTTTGGGCTGGACACAAAGCTGCTATGAATATTCACATACCAACAGCAAGTTTAATTTTAGAAGATATCTCTACTTTTTGGTCAAAAATGCAAATATCTTTGAATGCCTTAATTTTATGCCTCATGTTTACTCACAGTATTGCCCAATAACTTTATAAACATTTCCATAAATCAAATATTACCATATTGATTGTGCTATTTGGTTTAGCCTTATCTATGTTTCCCCAACAATTCCTTCTCAAATTTTAAGCCTTCCTTCTGGGATCATTTGCTTTCTTTCTGAGATGTGTAATTTAAAAATATCGGAAAGGTTTAGATGGAAGTAAATTCCCTGAGTTTCTGTTTGCCTGAAAATACCTTTTCTTGTTGTTGTTCTTATCCTTTTTTAAAAAAAGATTTTTCTTAAATATAGCTTTACCTTAACATTTATTGTCTTTCCACACTAGCTGCTTTGGAACCTCTCTCTGACTTTTGTGTTCCGCAGTTTCTGTGTGATCTATTCAGATGCGCTTTTCATTTTATTTGCTACACCTTAAAATTCACTGGGGTTCTTGAGTCTTAAAATTTGTGGGAAGTTCTGCTTTGTTACATATTTAAATATTTTCTTTCATCTGTTCTATCATTTTCTTCTAGAAACCAATATTTGAAATTTCTAATTTTATGTTCAATGTTTTCTAACTTCTCTTTCATACTTCAAATCTATTATTATATTTTTTGGTGCATTTTGAGTAATTTTAATAAGGCAAATGTTAGATCTTGGTTACAATTTATATTCACCTATATTATCTCTGTTTAGCCCATTTGGTAAATTTTGTGTCTATTACAATTTTTAATTCTGGAACTTCTCATATTTGTGTGTGTCTATCTTTTAATATGATTGGATATTTCTGGTAGTCTTTTGTTTTTTAATCATTTGTTATATGCACTTCCATTTATTAAACACGTTAAGCACATTGATGTCCTGTCCCCGATAATTTCAATTTCTGTATTCTCTGCAGATTCGAATTCTACTCACTCTCATTCACAATGGCTTGTTTCTACTTGCGATTTTCCTGATTGTGTAGTATGACCTGAGGGGATGATTTGGGGACTTATTTGATAGCACTGGCCTCTTGGAAAGAATTGGGTTAGTTTTAGCCGAGTTCTGGGCACTATTAACTCATGGCCATGTTAAATGTCATTCTAGATTCAGGGCTTTCTATGCCACACAGAAAGAGTTATTTTGAGCCCCAAACTCAGGGGCACATAGGTTTATGCTTACAAATTTTTAGGAGCAATATTTTCTACTATACCTGCAGTATGACAGGCAGTGACAGCTGGCACCTTCCTCTCCAGCTGGTCTCCCTGGGGTGTCCTATTTTTCAGGTGCTTTCTGTAGCTTAACTCAGCTGCAGTCTTGGGCACTTCTGCCTAATCTGAAGCTCTAGCCACCAGCAGTTAGCTCTCAGTTTTGCTTCAGAGTCTAGCTTCATCATTCTATTAGCATACACCTTGTCCTTATCATGTTGTCAGCACAGTCATTCTCCTAATAACACATGTGTGCAATTTAATTATATGATATGTACTGCAAGGGTTTTTAAGGGTATCAGTTCACCATGCTGTCAGAAATAGAGCTGCAATATAACTTAACTTTACTAAATTTTATGTATTGGTATCTAAGGTGAGTTGAATATTCAGCAAGGGAAAGGCATGATTTTCAACCCCAGTGAATCAGTTTCACCCTCTGACTGCTCTGAAGCTAACACCTTGAAGATGCTAGATTGTCTATTCTGCTGTGACTGAATCCTGCCAATTAATATCAAGGTCGACGAGAGGTAACCAGACTGTCAACAACTGAAGTAGATTTTCAAAGGACTTCACATTACTATAGAGATGATATGGAAGCCACAATGTTACACACACCAAAGGGTGTATGTATGGGTGGGTGCAGATATAATCATCATATATAATCATATTACATATGCTGTATGATATTTACATTACATTTGCACACATGCATATATGTGTAATTATACTTAAGAATCCTGCTCCATAAAATACATATACCTTTAATTTTATCCCAGTAGCAAACTCATGAGAGGCCTCAGTATCCGTGAGTGACATACAAGTCATTATTTTTCTTCAGGATTTGCATTAATAAACAGCTGTTCATGGTGTCTGGCCCCAGTCTCACGGGGAATAACTGTCACTGCCGCTCCCGGCTCCCTCCACACCCTGCAGCCACCCCACCAGACCGGAGAGAGAAGCCCATCCAACGGTCCGCGCGCAGACACTGCTCCTGCTGCTCCCGACAGACCTGGTTCCTTAGGGGAGATAGGAACTGCCAGCCGCTGTGACAGTTTGTGGACTAACGTGGACACATGTGTGGGCATCGTACCAGTGTTCACAGCACAGGAAATATATCTACAGCCCAATTATGAGGAACCCAGGGATTTTCTGAGGTAAAATGTGCAACAATATACAAATTACAAACAGAACCATAATAGACAAATTATTTTAAGAGCTTCAGTACTTTCAATGCTCTGTCTGAAACGTATGACATGTTTGCAAAGAGAAAAGGCATCGCACAGAACAGAGGAAGGTGGCACAGCTGTAGAGCTAGGCATCCATTCCAGGCCTCTGAACAGTCCACTGTGCCAGAAAAAGGGCATGAAGAGATAAAGCCACAAAGCAAGTTTGAAGGATGTGGAATATAAATATAAAATAGCACAGTATTGGGAAAAAGATTAACATTACAGCTTTGTTATTTTCTTTTGCCCCGCTCTGAACTGGTTCTTCTTTGTATTCCACGAATGTAGTAGTTTAAATTTGCATACTTTGACAGAGTCATTCAAAGTGGCTAAGTCCCTAAGCAAGTGACACTGGGAGGCAGTGGAACAGGTAGCATTTTTGGTGAATATTATAAACACTTTTGAATATTTTAAGATCTTTGATGAATATTACCAGATGGAAGAAAAGTCAGTATCTTTGTCTCTATTCTAATTTTTTAGGACTTGCTGCAAATGCCCTGATGGAGAGAACGGGTGTGACCAGGTACTTACTGCTCTCGTCCCGGGGCAGTTTGGGGATTGGCATTCACCGCTCATCCGGTTTGGGGTTAAGACATCTTCCCAGCAAGAAGGACCCTTTAAGAAAAATACAACATATGCTTGGTACACAAACTGTAATACAAAAGTACTTCCTGACACATTTTCTAAAATTGATTCATATTATAAAATGATAATGAAAGTAATGCATAGTCTAATGATTTTCAAAGTGTGATCCATAGACCCTGGGGGGACCTTAAGACCCTTTTGGGGAATCTGGTAAATCAAAGCTATTTTCATAACTAGACCAAGATGGCATTTGTTGTATTGTTCTACCTATAGCACATTTACCTCTACTAGTCTCCCCACTAGTCACATTTAATTGTTAGAAAACTTAAATAAATATTTTTCTTAAGTTCTCTGCAATTGAAGCTGACAACTTTTAAATGGAAACACACTCAAAGACACATGCAAATACACCCAAAAGGACCCTCTGCAGGCAGGGATGGGACTTGTAGAGGCACACCTGGCAGAGCCCACCTGTCCCAGGTGGCAGGCTGACAGGTACACCCATCTCTTTGGTCCTGAGACACCATGAGCATCACATGTTAAAACCAGGACCCTGCAAACCACTATCCCAAGGAGGACAGAAGATGGAGTGCTGGCTGAGAAGGGATTTCCCTACTCTTCTGGAAACCTGCAATAGGCTGCAGCAGAGGTGGGGCCTCTGCCCTGCAGGACCACCAGGAGTCTGAGGGCTCAAGAAAAGACAGATGGCAAAGTGGGACCTGGAGCAGCAAACAGGAAGGAAGTGAAAATTCATCAAGAGAAGATCCTAAAACCATCTAGAGAGAATGGTCAGATCCCTTACTTAGAAACCAAAACCAAAATAGCATTTTGTAAAGATTGGAGGGAAAGCTTTTCAACCTAAAATTCTCTAACTCAACTAACTTTTAACCTTAACTAACTTAACCTTAAGAAGGATGATGATAAGGTAGGACAGGGGCAGGCCTGGGAGGCCTCAGAGCCCAGGAGAATGTCAGAGGGCCTGAGGGAAAGCAGGGTGGCCCAGCTTTGGCCTCCCCCATGAGGCATGACTGGGAGGGAGTCCCGTGGAGCTGGGGCATCTCCGTGGCTGCGCTGGGCGGGGGAGGAGAGGGGGCAGTGCAGGCTGCGGGATGACAGAGCTCCAGCAGATGTGTCGGAGGGCCCGCGTCCAGCCAGCCAGGAAGGCTGGAGCCAAGGGCTGGTGGCCCTGGCGATTTACTTCCAAAGGCATTGGGGTGGGGCCAGAGGTTTAAGTGAGCAGCGAAACAGTCAGCACCAGTCAGCACCAGGCCACCCCCTCAAGGTCCGCCTGGCCACCAGGCTGAGGAAACTAGTGAATATGTGGGAGGCATCAAGGATCCCAGTCACTCCTGGGTCTCCATCAGGCCTCTCCACCCTTCACACACACACACATACACACACACACACACACATCACACCACCCCACACACCCCACACCACAACACTCATGTAGGTACCACACTCACACCCACATCACACACATACACACGCACATACACAACTTCAGAGAAAAATGGGGAAGCAGAGGAAATCTGGGCAATTGAGCATCCGCTGTAAAGAGGCTTAGCTAAACTTTTACAGAGGCTATTTATACCACTCCCCCAAAGGAGCTAAATTTTGAATTCATAGATCATTAAACCAAACACCACGGCTTCACCTAGAAGGATGTAAGAGACCATGCAGAAAAGAGTCAACAGCCGAGATCACTGTCTCCTTAGGGAGGCTGCTTCCCAGGTTGGCCCTGGGCTGGCACCTGGGAATTGGGACTTTGGAGTGTCCCCCATTCCCTTACTGATACAGAGGGTTTGCAGCATCCAAAAAGGCTGTGTGGACAATGGTTGGTGCCGAATCCCTTGGTACCCATGCAACTCTGGGATTGTGGTATGCCAAGGGTGGGGTGCACCAGACCAGCCCCCAGCAGAAACCCAGGGCACGGAGTCACCAATGAGGTCCACCAGGGTGGCACTTCACGAGTGCAGCCCCAGCTCTTTGCTGCAGGAGCAAGCGTGGCTCTGCTGGAGAGGACACTTGGAAATTTGCTGTTTCCTCTGGACTTCATTTCACATTCCTTTTCCCTCTGCTGCTTTGCATCTTTCTGGTGTGTGGTAAACCTGACAGAGGCGTATGATCCTACACTGAGTCCGCCTTCGGGTGAATCACTGAACCTGGACATGTGAAGCAGTCTTGGGGACCCATGACACAATGACATTGATTCATCATCAAGGGCATGTTCTCCCAGCTACACGGAAGGGCCAGTGCTGGGGATGAAGATCATATCACATCAGTTATTGGGAATACGAAATTGCATTTTCTTTGCACATCTAAGTGTAGTGCATACATTTATAATCCACTGTGGACATACTGATATAAACACTCACTTGATTTTCAAGCTTGTACTTTTGAAAATAGACAGAGGACTTAAATTACGGTTATATGTGTTATGCAGTTCAGACAGTATAAAAGTGGAGATGCAAATGTTAAGAATTGGAAGGAGCTGGAGAGAAGAGGGGGATTAAAACCCTTACCCTACAAGCTGCTGTTTTTTTTTTAAGAAGGCCATCTGTGGATGTGATGTTTAAAGATGTGCATATATTTATTTATTAAAATGACAAACATATAGAAATAGAAGAAATGATGCCTAGAACCTCAATCACATATATTGGCCCTGCTTTTCTAACCTAGGGGAGACATTCAGTGTGCAGGTGTGGCTGGAAGGCTGTCTCCCACATCATACTTCAGCCCCCGATGAGGAAACGGGTGCATCTTGGAACTTGGCGTATTTATTTTAAAAATCTGTTTCTCTGTAGGTAGTGGTTTGTTTTGCTCCACAGACACTACGAACCAAGTTTCGCTCATTTTTAGACAACTAGGAAAACCTCCAAGTCAGATTTGTGCACAGCTCTGGTAACATCACACATACCATGTAATAAATATAAGGTTTACTAATGTTACCCTTGCCTTTGTATTATTTTCCCTTGACTTCTTTCCTCACCCATTTGATTATTCTTGTTTTTAGTCTCAAAGTATCCCTGTAAATTTGTCCAAGCATTTTGAAGCGAGTCAGGGTAAAATGAAATGATTGTGAGGGTCTTGTGACTCCCTCTTTTAACTCTGCAGAATTACTGCTGGCTTCTACCAAGGGTGGCTGCTCATGCCCCTGCCATCCGGGACAGTGGCCGCCTGTCCTCAGGGGACCAGTGGTCCCTGGTGGGACGACGGAGGCCAGCACTGGCTCCCACCGACTGGTGGAGGCTGACGGGAGCTGCAGCACCCTGAGGCTCTGCAAAGTCGCTGGGTTTATAAGAAACCCGATTTACTGTGGATGACCATTGACCGGACAGGGAGGCGTTGTTTTCTTGCTCTGTTAGCATGGAGCAGTTTCTTCTGATGCCCGTTCAGGAAGCACTTGGGGTGGCAGTGAGACCGAAAGCCAACATCAGCACGGCCTGGGGGAGGGGCGCTGATTTAAGGGCAGGAAGAGGTCCCGTTGGCATCCCACTGCGCAGAGTAAGAGTTCTCCTCAAAGTCTAGGATGAAATGAAGCTTTCTGTGCACATCACAGATACTTATTTTTTATGCCTTAATTTTTCAGAGTTCGAAAAGCAACATGTATGTAACAGTTCCTGTAACTGTCACATGAGGTACTACTTTGTCTGACAAATCCTTATTCTGTACAAGCAAATTACAGAAAACTCATTCATAATTTTCTTCGTGAACTCAAACTGTAACCAAATAATAAAAGTAATAAAACTGAATAGAATTCCATTGCCTATGGGAATTCAACATAATGAAATATATATTAGTTTATCTGCCTTACGCATACTATTAGTATTGAATGCTTTTGCTATAACTATCCTGAAAAGAGAAACAAATGTCTCAGTGGATTTATGTTATTACAAAGCAGATTTAGCTTTCCTCCTTTCTTGTTTTGGAAAATATAAAATGTTAACTGGTTAATCATTGCATACTGTGTTTTAATTGCCGTATGATATAAGTATTTGTAATTAGTAGTCTTTACATAGGAATAAGAAAGGGCTCCACACTACAAGCTTAAAAAGGATTGCAAATCACATTGTAGCAGAAGAGAGTATGGATTAGAACGTTTCAAGAAAAGAATTCCCCCACCCCCCCCACCAAATGTATTTCATCTCTCAAATCTGAGAAAGATGTCCAAAAAAAATGTCAGGTAAAACAGTGTGAAATACATGTCTCAATAAAGAATCCTTGGGCTGCCTTTTAGAAACCTTTCTCCTTCTTTTATACAGTATAACTTACAAGCAAGAAAATGCATAAATTCTTTGAGCATCTATAGCAGGAGTAAGCAAACGCTATAGCCTGCTGGCCAGATCCAGCCTGGGGCTTGTTTCTGTACAGCCCATGGGCCCAAGTATGGTTTAAAATTTTTAAATCATTGAAAGACATAAAAAATAAAGAAGAGTATTTCATGGCACATGAAGACTGAATGATATTCAGATTCCCACGCCCACAAACAGCACGTGGTGGGATGCGGCCCTGGTTGTGCCCCTGGTTGTCCTTTATACATGGTTCTTGCTTCTGCACTGCGTGGGCAAAACTGAGTTGGGACACAGAGGACGTGGCTTGCAAAGCCTAAAATATTTACTGTTCAGCTCTTTATGGAAAACTTTTGCCAACCTTTTATCGTTTGTAAATTAAATGGCTCAAGTTCATACCGAGAAGTATTTAAAAAAAAAATACAATGTGGCAGCATGTTGACCACTACACAATCTGACTAGTTGGCAAGAGTTGCTGCATCTCGGGTCTCCAGTGAGAAATTACTTAATTTAAAACCATAGAGCTGCTGACCTGAAAGGCCTGAGAAGATGTTGTTAAGAGGCAGTGATTTGCGTGCCCAAGTTGGGGGGATGGGAGGTGGAGGGGGAGCAGAAATCACTAGAGGTGACATGTGGGGATCAGGCCGGAGGGATAGTACCATCAACAGAAAAGTATGGGGCCGAATATTATTTAAAAGCATCTATACAATGCGTGTAAATTAGAAGTTCAGAAAAAATGACTCAGGGGCATGAAAAATCATGATTAAAGCTACAAAATATGAGCCCTAAAACATACTATTGAAAACTTAAGAACTAGTCCACAAGTGATTTTGACTACGTCTCATCGTGTCCAATCAAGCAGAAAATTGAGGTACTCAACTGGCTAATTCTTATTCAAATATTACCCTGACCATATCCAGATAATGAAAGCAAAAGAAGTTTCTTTTCCTCTGAATTATCTAATTAAATTTTATAATCTGCTCTTCATAGGTAAGCATATACATTGCTTCTTGAAATTTATTTTTTCAGATCCCGTTTTCCAAAATATTACTAAAAATCATGGCACTGACAGTTTTTGAAAAGGTTCTTTTAATAGTACTTAAATGACCTTTTTACTGATTATCTCAAGTAATCTTCAAGTGTGTTGCATTTAACATACCCCCTTGAATGATTCTACAAACATTTAATCCATATAATCAAACTTAAGGGACTGAAATAATTTTGCAAGTGATTCTTGTGATATAAAGCTATAAGGGTTAGATTGTGTCCTCCCCAAAATTCATATGTCTTTAAAACAGCTGGACCCAGTGCTGCCGTCCTTCCTTCCTGCCCCCTCTTCTCTGTCTGTGGTAAGTGCCCGGAGAAGGAGCTGCATGGAGCGCAGGCCAGCTGACTCCCGGATCCTCCACTTACTGTCTGTCTGCTCTTGAGCAAGTTTCACGTCCTTTTTTAAACTTAGGGATCCTCATCTGTGAAGTGATCCTCATTTCTTCATGATCTCAAACTTAACCAAATAATAAAAGTAATAAAACTGAATAGAATTCCATTGCATATGGGAATTCATATGAACTGGCACCACCATTGTAACACTTCTTCCCAGGCCTGGCACTTGTTCACTTACTGGAAAATGGCATCGGTCACAAGTAGTATTTCTTACTTTGTTAAAACAGGGCTCCCTGAGTAGGGGTATTTTTAATTTAGTAGATAGATGAGCAACAAGAGGCCCATTCCAAGGGACCTGAGCTCAGTGAGTTTTCATTTCTTCCTTTTCCTCAATCTCCCTGTTATCCAGCCATTCCCCAGTGATCACGTCACTTTCCAGAATATGCTGCTTATAACTCCTTTCAACAGTCATATAATAGGCATTGCTCTGCATCTTCCTCAACCCAGTTCAGAGCTCCCCTCATAAGGCTAAGCACTGTGCTGTGATCATAGCAGAGGCCCAGTGCTGCAGCCATTAAACAGAGAGCAGGGATAATCATGATGAAAAAGATCCTTTGAATCAAAATAATCCACTCAACAAATATTTATTAACAGCTCTTAAAACGTCAGAATATAGTTATAAAAAAGAGAGAATTATCCTTTTTCTCACAGATTTTATGCAGATGCTGCAAAAGCCAATGTTACAAATGACTTTATCTAAAAGGATAAAATTGAAAAGAACGCCCGTACCAAACATCAGCAAGATGCGAAACAACTGGAACACACACACACTGTTGGTGCAACCGTAAAATGGCAAATCACTTTAGATACCTATTAGGCATTTAAAAAAAATGTTAAACATATAGCTAACACATGACTCAGTCATTCTATTCCTAGATATTTACCTGAGATAAATGAAACATAAGTTCACACAGAGAACTGTATACTAATGCTGGTAATGGTTTTATTCCTAATAGCCACCAAGTGGAGACCATTCAAATATGTATCGAAATATGAATGGATAAAGAAAGCATGTTATATCCATCTAATGGAAAACTATTCAGGAATATACAGCATTATATTACTTATAAATGCAACAACATGGGATTCTTGAAATTATGAGTGAAGTAAGACAAATATATGATATAATGTATTGCATGATTCTATTTATTAAAATGCAAATAAAATGCAGTGGCAAAACGGATCAGGGGCAGCTTTGGAATGGGTGCAAAGGGAGGAATGGGCTACATAAGAGCATGAACAATCTTTTGGGGGTTGTTAAGGGTTAGATTGTGTCCTCCCCAAAATTCATATGTCAAACTCCTAACCCCCTACAGAATGTGACTAGATTTGGAAACAGGATTTTTAAAAGGTAACTAAGTTAGTAATGAGGTCATACATGTGGGCCCTAATCTATTATGACTGGTGTCTATATAAAAAGAGGACATTAGGACACAGACACACAGAAAAAAAGACCATGTGAAGACACCAGGGCAAAACAGCCTCCTACAAGCCAAGGAGAGAGGCCTCGGAAGAAACCAATTTGCCAACACCTTGACTTGGACTTTTAGCATTCAGAACTGTGAAAAAATATATTTCTGCTGTTAAAACCACCCAGGTGGTGGTACTTTGTTTCAGCGGATCTAGCAAATTAATACAGATGTTATGGCAGCACTCTCTATCTTGATTTAGTGGCAGTTTTACAGGATTTTACACTTGCCACAACTCCACAAATTGTACCCTTTAAATGGAGGCAGTTTATTTTATGCAAATTATTTCAGTAAAATATATAAGGAGAACATGAACTGAGAAGTTGCCAAGAAACTTCAGTGAGGGAAGGAGAATATTTGTATGAAATGGTGCTCAAACAACTAAGTATCAATAGCTAAGTCCCTTCCTCACTGCACACAGCTTCTAGAAGAAAACAAACGAGCAGTCTGTACAACCTTGGATCAGGCAGAGCTTTCTGATAAAGACAAAGAAAGCTCTAACCATAAATGAAGAAATGTATAAGTGGAACGTCAGTGAAAATTAAAAACTTCTATGTACCAAGAGACATCATTCATATGAATATATAAGCCACAGATGTGAACATATTTGCAATACATGTATCCTCCAAACAATTCATCTCCAGAAATGAACACTAGAGACAAACACCCCAATTCAAAATAAAGACCAGAACAGACTATTTATAAAAGAAGACATACAAATGGCCAATGATCTTATAAAAAGATATTCAACATCATTAATAATCAGGAGATGCAAAATAAAATCATTGAGATATAATTGCACTTGACTTCACATCTTAGCAACTAGGATGGCTAAAATCAAAAGGGGTGACAAAACTAGATATTGGTGAAAAGATTAATCTGTGGTTATGGAAATCTGAAGGTGATTGTCTTGGGGATAAGGCACATATTGGTTGGAAAGAGGCATAAGGGAAATTTCTGTAAATGTTTATTTAAATTAGGTTAGTAGTTCCATGAGGATATAGCTCATGGAACTGAACCCTTAAAATCTGTTGATTTTATTTTATTGAGTGTAAATTGTTCTCTAATTTATAGCAATGAACTGAGTTTATACTGTTCACTTAATCAATAATTTATTTTTATTGAGTTTATCGAGGCCCTGTCTCTCAGCAGGGAAGACTTTGGGAAGCTTTCTTTACCTCTCAGGGATCAGCTAGGCCAGGCCAAATGGGGCACCAACAGAACTCACCTCACAGGGGTGTTGCAAGGATTAGAGGTAAAATAATTAGGTCAGTACCAGAATCAGGGCAGATCCTCAATTAATGTAAACCATTTCTGTATCTACCATTCAGCACCCAGACTAAACTTAATGAAAGGGCTGGACATTTTAGGAACCATAACCCTTATGTGAAATTAAACTATTTTACATTGAGAAAAATAGACATCTCTACTTCTTCAGTGATTTCCACCCCTTTGGAGTAACTGTCAATCAAAACAAAAACTAACCCGCTCTGTGGCTTTGAACAGTCACTGACGGTTCTTTGGTCACTAACATTCACCATCAGGCTGTAGAACTCTTAGAGTCAAGAACTGTGTCCGACTTAGATCTATGTGCTTTCCTATGAATAGTAAAATGCAGAATATAAACATTGCAAATACTCAGAAACATCCTAATTTAATCAGGCTTTAATTTTCTCATCTGTAAAATATGAAACTGAAAGATCTGAATTTTTCAAAGTTGTGTTGTGTTTTCTTTTTAAGCAGATTACTTTCCTCAACAGAAACTTTGTAGAAGCCAAATGTATAAAGTAAATAAAGCAGGCCCACCATACTGGAGAAGAAAGTAAACTCAGACTCTCGTCCGCGCCTCCCTCCTCCGTCCTGTGTGAGGCCCTCAAGGTACCTCCTCGCATAAAACGGTTTAAGATCCCAAGAGCCCCTTTTAATACATCACGGGCATGCTCAGGGAGATGTCCGAGGTGGGTAATGGATCTGGCAGAAGACGGCTGAATGCAATCCTTTAAAGACCATCACACTGCTCTCCTTTTGTGAGGAGATATATATTAGTTATGGCCAATGTGTGTTTGCTAGAAGACATACTCGTAACATTTTTTATTGAATCATTGATACAGGTCATCTGACATTATCCAGGTGAGGACAAATATTTTTGTTAATACTGTAGCAGGTGCAGTCAGCTGTCTCTTATTATCTCCTTTCTTTTATGGTAATAGAGTACCTGATTTATATCTGAGCATGTGGCCACTTCGAAAAATGTTCTTCCCAGACTCCCTTGCAAGTATGGTCATGTGAGCAAGTGTAGCTATAGCAGAAATGTCCTGTGACAACTTCCAGTGGTCTTTTTTCTTCATCCATTCCCCTTCTGTCCTGTTCGTAATGTGCATGTTGCATTTTGAACTACAAGTTCAAGACTACACACAGCAGAGCAGCAATATAGAAAGCGTCTGGGCTCCTGCCCACAGAGAGTGCTGTAAGATCCCTGAATCCCCTTCCTGAACTTTCACATGAGAGAAAAATAAGTCACTTTCACATTAAGTCACTATTAGTTTGAATTTTCAGAAACTTACTACAAACCCAGTAGTTACTATTACAGACATTAAATTAATTTTCTTATAAAAGCAAAATCAATGGAGCACATGAATCAGTAATAATATTCCTCTATAATCTAAAAAAATCAACAAGTTCTTTCTTTCTCATACGTGGGGTGCTGAGATATAAGAGAGAAAATGTCTCCTGACAGACAAAAGCAAAATTTCATTTCTAATTCATCGGAATAAGACCCTATTTGTAAGTTGATGAGTATTTAAAATAACAGAAATTGACCAAAAACCCCAAATATCTTAGAAAGCATTCATCACTCTGATAAAAATATTCATAAACTATGTTATATATTACAGGCCTATATTAGCAGAATACTTTTAGCATATACATGGTGGCTAAGCTTTCTAGAATCACCATGCAATGAATGCGTGCTATTTGCCACAAGCTGTGGTTGATACTGTACATACTTCATTTCTACGTCACATAAAAACAAACCAAGGTAGGCGTTACTATCCCATTTTTATAGATGAAAAAAGTAGGCTTTGAGATGCTAAGAGTTATGTCTAAGGCTTCATATTTACCAAGTAGCAAAGTCACTTTATCATAAAGGCATTCATTTCTTTTTTCACTTTTCAGACATGGTTTAGAAAATAGATGTCAAATTAATAAACATTTCCTATTGTACTGCTTTACTATGAAATGCAGCAATGTCCTCACTGACTACTTCAAAATGTTGTGTCCCTCCTCTGAAGCAGAAAAGGACCTGGTTATCAGATAACTGGCTTGCCCACCGCCCTCCTACCCCCCCTCCTGCCTCCTTCCTCCTGAGGCCCCCCTAGCCCCCTCCTCTTCTTCCTTCTTCATAGATACGTGCTCACTAGCCTCATGTTTAATGAGAAGTACATTTAACATTTACTTCTACCATCTCATGGGCCAGGAAATTAGCAACTAAGTTTAATAATTATTCAAAGCAAACACTAGGTTAAGTTTTGCTATGAAAAAGTTTGTAGATTTATGTTTTTGGAATTTATACTGATATTTTTTATATTCCTGAGGCCCTTTTGCTTATATTGTTTCTCTGGCAGCTTTTTCTAGAATTACGCTTTTTATTTTTAAAGCCTTTATTGTTAACAGTTTTTACCCCGTACATTATTTCATTTGTTATCAGAAATCACATGAGAATTTGTATCTTATATGACTTTTCTATTTCTGTGTAACTACCACAATTTAGTGGCTTAAAACAACACACATTTTTGGGCCAGAAGTTAGCGCACAGCCTGCCAGGGCCTTCTGCACAGGGTCTCATACTGCTGCCATCAAGAGGCTAGTGGGGCTGAGCTCTCATCTGAAGGCTTGACAGGAGAAGTGTCAGTTTCCAAGCACTGTCAGGTTGTTGCCAGAGTTAATGCCCTGGTGGCTATATTGGTGAGGGTGTCGGCTTGCTGTTGCCTGTTGGCAGAGGCCTCCTAACTGCCATCTGGGCTTCCTTGACTTGGCTCCTTATTTCAATAGGCCAGCAGGAGAATATCTGCTCTGATCTCCTAAAATCAGTCTTCCATACTGTGATTAAAGGGAATCTTGCGACATGATCAAGGGAGTGGCAGATGTCTCATCCACTTTGCTATTATCTCTTGGTTAGAAGGGAATCACCAGAACTGCCCACATGCGAGAGGAAGGGATTTCACAGAAGCACGGGCACCTGGAGGGGGGAGATGAGTGGGGTCCCCTTCATGTTTGCCTAGGCCACATCTGTCTTGCAGATGCAGAGAATGAGTTTTCATAAAATGAAGTTTGAGAAATGATTGGTCAATATGTGACTTAAGCCGCCAAGTGCTCAAGCTATTTGTTTTTTAACATAAACATACTTTTCAGTTGAAATATGTGAATATTTGAATATTCCCTGAAGTCATTCTTTTAAACTTTTAAGTAAAGAACATAATTTTATAGCCTAGAAGACATCAAGAAATAAATACTGAATATAACCAGAGAATGAGTTTCTATTTATTTTGGCAAGTTAAATTTAAGAGATTAGAATACTTTATAAACCACAAATACATTTGTGCTTTACTTAATGTATATGCTCTTTTCTAATTTGAATTTATTTCCTATGATTTATTAGGCCATGGACATTTTCCAGACTTCTACCTTTGAACGCCTAACTGCAAGTCCCAGTTGCCAGTTAATTCTGTAGAAAAATAGGACACTGCAGACTACAAGAAGGGATTCACTGATCATATATTAGCCTAATTTTTCCTACAAAGACTTTAAAGCAAAAAGAGAATTATTGGGTGGTGAATTATAACTTTAAAAATAGAAAAGACCTCAATGATAATCCTAGTTCAGTCCTCGTAAGTATTTTTTATTCTTGATTTTGATGTCATAATAATAATTAACTCTTCATTTGAAACTATTTTACATGGAACAGAAAGAAGCACAAGAGGGAAAAAAATTAATGAATTCTGGTGAATCAGCAGGGGAATAATGATCATAATAGAAGTAATGGCAATGCCATCTTCTTGCAGTCGTATAGAACTGGGTTGTTCACAAAGCCCTTCACACACACAGAACAATCTTGATTCCCAGTGAAAATCTGTTGATGCAATGCTCTATGACCCAGTTCTGAAATCTAAGCTAATTATATGTGTTCCTTTGAAGTAACCACTGAACTGTTTCCTGAGAAATCCTGGCCCCACACATGAGCACCCACTTGGCTCTCATATTCAGCTATATGAGCATATCTTAAGAGTATTGCATTTTCATGCAAGGATATCCATTTTTTTACACTGATCTGTTAATCATGAAAATATGGATTTTTTTCCCTAGTTGGTAACATGGAATATCTGAAGCCCTTGCTCTTGTTGGAAAATACAGTCCAAATTTTAATAAAAGCTTGGTCTCAAGGCAGGGTAGCGCCTGATGTTCAGCTCTACTCTGCTCCTCGTGTAGTCAGCTTGGGTGGTTCAACCTAGGGTTTGAAGGGTTTACTTCAGAGCAGCTCATCTGCCCTGCTGAACAGTTGGTGCTGGAAGTCAGCCCGGGGCAGTGGGCTCACCTATCTGCCAATCTCTGTAACCAGGCACTGCTCTGCTTGCTTACGGCATGGAAGGGACTCTCCAAGAGTGACAGTCTGAAAGAGAGGAGGTGGAAGCTTCTAGTTTTGTGAGGCCTGAGCCTGGTAATAAGTATTCCACGACATTCTTTTGGCCCAGCAGTCCAGGTCCAAATTCATTGGAAGAGGTTGGTGCTTGAGGGTGAGCCTATCACAGCACTCTGTCAAATTTAGGTGGCTTTGCATGAAATAATGATCCGACATTTGCAGCTCCGTGTCACTACTTTAAGAACACTGTCTGGTGCTAACTTGGTCTTCTTTTCACTCTATTCCTAGATTTTTGCTTTGCTTTCTAAAAATATCAACCCATTTAGTTGTCCTTCCATTTTTATTCAATATGCCTGACTGGTGTGTTCTGTATTAAAAGTCTTTAAATATTTTAAATATCATGAAACAGTAATGTGTCATATTGAAAATGGTTTATGTGGATAAAAACAACAAAAGAGTGCTAATTCCACCTGTTCTTCACTAGTCCTTTAGGGATCCCTCTTGTTTGTCATCTGGCGTAGGTATAAGCAGGCAGCATCTGTACCCACATGTAAACTTATCATGTCTCCCAATTATTTAACAGAATTTCTCTGGTTACTAAAATGTACTTTCAGGTTTTCTAGAATTTGAAGCCATTATCATGTGCAATCATCTATCTGTTAACTCACATTCATTGGATGCTAATTTTAAGTTACTGAGGTCATTAATTCATTCAACAAATCATGCACCTAATTTGTGAAAAGTATTTTGCTAGAGTGGAGATAAAACATTGAAGAAGACATTTCCAGTTAGGAAGATAAATGTGATTAAACTAGTAATTAACACACAGAATCTTTTGAGGGTACACAGGCGGGACCACTGACCTAGACTTTCAGAAGGACTGTTGTTTACCTGAGTAACAAGTAGGAATCAGACAGGAAGAGGAAAGTTCCATGAGAGGAAGAAGGATTCTGGGCAAGGAAAATAGAACCACATACTACCAACCCCTACAGTGGTTTCTGGGATGTATATCCCCAGAAAAATGATATTGATGATTAACTCATATATAGTTAATTACTCTGTGAAATATCAGAAATATCTCAATCTATACTACTTGATAATACAATTCAACTACAATATACATTTAAATGTAATAGTGTGGAAGGTACTGGTTTCAGAACACTGGGCATGTCAAGATGATAAATAATGTCAATACTTTCAAATAGGAGTGAATGAATTTCCAATCCAATTGCCGTTACCAGCTATGTGATAGGGAAGTTATTCAACTGATCAGAGCATCAGTTTCTTATGTATAACGTAGGAATAATAATCTTTAATCCTAAATCACAAGACTGATGGTTAAATGAGATAATGTACATAGCATAATACTATAGACAGTTAATGTTCAACCAATATCAGAGGCTGCTATTGAGTAATGACAGTACAAGAAAAATATGATCATGGAAAGGCACCCTGATTGACAAAGATGCAGGTCTAAATTCCAGACACGATTTCACTGGCATCTAGGCCGATCAGCTTAACACTGTTATGTGCCACTTTCTTATCCGTAAATTGTAGCTGATAAGGGCTCAGGGTCAAAAAGGATAATGAATGCACTAATTGATATGAAAACACTTTATAAACTGTACCAGGCCATGCAGATATTAGCCAGTAAAGGGACAGTGGATCTGGGTGTATTCTTAGACTGCCTAGTCATAGAAAACAGTGGACTCATGCATTTACCTCCCTTTATACAACCCCAGACAGACAGCCACTTCCCAGTAGAAGAGATGCTCAATATATAATGATGCACCTGCTGCTGGCATCAGCAATTAACCAGAACAAGTGTGTACGCTTGCATTGATTATCTGGAGCGTTGGAGTTAACCCAACAGCTGTTTAAACAGAATATCTCAGCTCACTTTGGAGATTTTCCCCAAAAATTGGAGTAGCTCTACAGCTTAGTATAATATAAATTGGCATAAAATAAATTTTCTTCCAATACTGAAATGTGTTTCATATCATAAAAAGCAACTGTTTCATAATCTAATACTCGATAACATACTTTTCCCCTCCAAGAAAATTATTACAAGAAAAAAACATCACACCTCTTTTAAAAAAATCTGCACTGCTGTAAGTGGGACAACTGTTGGTCCACTGTGCTACAGCTCTGTTGAATTTCGACAAAGTCAATCACTGTCATTATTTATTGAGAGCCCCTTCATGTAGGGTGCCATCATGCTAAATGCACTGAGTGTCAAACAGTGTGCTTATTTCTTCACAATTTCCAGTTACCAAACTATTCCTAAGCCACAAGATGCCTTCAATTATATTCGGAAGTGTTGACAGCTTTGTGATGGGCACATCACAATGAGAGCAGGATTTAAACAGCAGTGATGTTTTTGTCTTATTTCATACAATTTAAACAATGGAGACAAATAAAGACTTACAGATACAGTGATTCACTTTTATGCACTCTTAACAGATTTAATTTAGGAGAACCATATGATTATCTTCATCTGTTCAAGCTCTCTTTACTAAGAATAATCTTGTGACTGCATGGAGGGAAATTTGCGGCAGCTCAGATTAGAGGCAGTTTCAAGCAGCATAATATTTCCCTAACTGTTGAGATGGTAGCTCTCATTCCAATTCAATGCATGTAAATCTATTTGAATAACATCATTTATTATCATGTGAAGCTTCATAGTTATCTCAGCTGGCTTTATATCTTGATAATTATGACTGGAACTGGACTGTGCTTATTAAATGAGATAAGAAGTTTATTAGATTTCTAGCAAATGCCCAGATACTGTCATCATCATATAAACATTATTTAGTTCTCAAAATAAAATTTTATGAATAACACATCACATTCTGGTGTGTCCTATACTACTTCAAATCCCCAAATGGGGCTGAACTCAATCAGCCACGTTTTTTTTTTTTTCAAGGAAGAGAGAAGAAGATACAATTTAAGATGTGGTTAAAACTATAAAGATGTCATAATTTATTTTTTCTATTGCTTCAATATAATTAACTGCCCATGAATAAGTATCAATAGAGGTGACTCTTGGCCAGTCCAATAGCTATATATTGTGTTCTTGTAGAAGTTAATTGCGCAACTGGCTAGATAAGAACTGGGCAGAGACCGTAGGAAAATCACTTGTCAGGGGTCTTAAAGGGCAATGAAGTTGGATGGGTCTCCATCAGTCAGGCATTAAGCACATATGGAATGAGCAGGCTTCTATTTGTACCTTAAACCTAACGGCATCATATGTATTCATGAGGTACTTTTCTTCCCATGACCAGGTATGTCCATCAGAGTCCTAGCATATGGGCAGAGGTTTCTTAAGTCTCACCCCTTACTAACTTGAGGTTTGGAGAGCTATAAAGAGCAAGACCTTTTTAATAATAATAATAATAATAATAATAATAATAATAATAATAATAATAATAATAATAATAATAATAAACAACCAAGAAAACCAAGAAACCAAAAACCCAAACCAAGAAAATAAAAAATAAAATGAGTCTTGGCCATAAGAAAAGTCAGTTTGCCCTCAGATAGGTATGTCAAAGATGTATTTTCAGCATGGCACAGTATAGCATGCATTGACCATTTTTTCCTGTCTATAAATTTTCCTCTGAGCCATTTCATTTCAGGGTACTTGTACCATTTCCTTTCCTCCTCTCTCCCTTTCTTCCCATTACTCTGGTATTGTCAAGGTCAAGACACCTCTAAGCATCCCTCCAGCTGGTTTGTTTATATCTGCAGCCCAGGTGGAAGGGTGTTTCCAGCCCCGGGGAAAAAAACAGGTGGAACTGAAATTGGTCAAGGGGATAAGTTGGGAGAAAGGCTTTTTGTCGCTCCCAGCTTCCTGGAATTTGTTAGCTAGGCCTCCCTGTCCATCTCCTCGGGCCCCCGTGATCACTCTGCTGCCAAGGTGTGCTCTCTCCTTTCTCCCCATTCTGGCTAGCAAAGCCTGCCTGGTGCTCAATGTCTCTTAAGCCATGGAGTGCCCTCACTTCTCTGCCCTCCTCTCCCAGGGGTAACTCCACTGGGGTCCTTGGTGACTGGCAGATGCCAGACTGATTCCATACCAGGAACAGAGGGGAGGAGAGAATGGCCTTCTCTCTCCACCCCTTGCCCTGGAAGCTGTGGAAGCTGCAGCACTAAACACCTTTGATATGTAAATGGACTAAGGTCAGGTGGGAGAGTCTGGAAATTCTGCAATTTACCCCACAATGGCTTAATGAAAGAGGAGAAAAAAATGCCTTAATTCTAGATTAAAACAAATTAAATTCATAGTTAACTCAACTTCCTCAGAACTAATTCAAACTGCTGAGGTTCACATCAATAACATTTTTTCTGCCCACAACTTTTTGCAAGAATCCTCACCCATCATTACTTTATCATCTTCCCTCCCCTTTTGCTCAACATTTTTGACTTCATACAACTCATTTCTCTAAAAATCTTCTTTTCTATATACATTTTTTTTTACCAAAAGAAGTGCGGAAGACTGTTGTTGAAGAAAAATTAGATCTTGTTTATAAATCATTCTAATTTCCAGTTTTTGAAATAATACTTACAGGGAAATATTTTTATCTCCCCACATTGCCCTCTTTGCTCTGGGGCCCCACCCTCCTCTTGATGCCCCCAACTCCCTCGTCCATGCAGTCGCCCGCGCTCTCTCCATGACCAGCTGCGCCATTTCATTCAGTGGGAAAGGGGTGGGCCGACCACTGTGGCTGCAGGTAGGAGCTGAATCCCTCAGACTAGCTTCACAGTCACAGGCCACATACTGGCGCCTGCTGACCCAATCCAACATCCTTTCCCCTTTTGTTTCAAAAGGTAAAATCCAATTGGTTCACTGACATTCTGAAACCTCGAGGGCAATACAGCAACTGCTTCCTGTGAACAGAGCTGTACTAAAAACACCAATGTCCCTTTGCACAGCCATGTGCGGGCTGGTGTTTGGTCTGGAATGCCGTCATGGCTTAGCTCCTCCACTGGCTGGGAGATTAACCTGGTGTACTTCTCTGAAAGCAGACGCGGTTTCCCGCAAACTGCAAACCACTGATCTTCCTGTTTCCATTCCCAGCACAGCAAAGGTCCACTTCAGGACGGCCCTGCAAGATTTCTACTGCCCCTGGTGCCATACCACGGTGGCCTGGGTTTCTGTTCATTCCACTGGCAAAGCAAAATTAGTGGAAGTAAAATAGATGGACCTGTTCAAGGCCTCTTGTCAATTATTTGTGATTATTAGCTCAACATTCCTTCAAAATAGTCCTCCCAAGCTCCCTTTTTACCAAAAACTATTCCATGAGTTACCGATTTTTAACAAAATTGAAAAATCCAGGATAGTTTATGCAAGCAAAGGAAACAAGAGCTTACTTTAAAATACTCTTTATTTACAAGACTGTATCTGTCTACAATAATTTGAAATCTATCTCAGACTCCTGTTGGTTTTTTTATATTAACACCTCATATTGTCTTCATTTAAAAACATGTTATCTGTCAATAGATCAAGGGTTTGTGGCTTCTGAAATTCAATATTCTCTCCTTTTTCAGTTTTAAACTTAAGGATTTCAGTACCTCTACACAATTTGTTCAATTAACTACTTATGATCTTCTTAAAATTAATCTGCCAGCTAAGGCATGTTTGTACTTGATTTTGATACAACCATGTTAAGAAACTTACTCACAGAAGTAATTGTGACATTACCCAGCAATCAGAAGGCAAAGAGAGACTCATAGTGTGTTACTCACCCAAAGTTATCCTCTGGCTTAAGGAAATATTTTCTGAAAACCATGTTACTTGAGTTTAGCCAATGCAGATAACTTCTGCTATCACTTTGCCCAAGGCCAAGAAAAATAGCAATATTTTAGTTGGAACTTAGTGTCAGACTTTTCAAAGGTTTATGATGAAGCCACTTTTCTGGACAACTTGGTAAGGTCTCTGCCTTCTACCTCAAAGTGACTAAGCACCCTGTGGGTTTCTGTGGGCATTCTTCTTGGCAACGGCAAATCAAGTCCCAGAAATAAATACTTTTGCCTAAAATCCCATAAACTGTGAGAGGATTTCTCTTTTGCTTGTATGAATAAGATAGAGCAGTAACAACTGGGAAACTTCAAGTGTAAAGAATTGTGTTATTATGTAAGTTTCCAAATTAAGACTTGACAAAGGAATAGGAGCAAGATCTGGTTTGACAGACTCATGGCCAGACCATCCTTCATGCTAAATCAGAAAGCCAGATGTGACTCAACTTTTCCTTTGAAATTTTCAGAGGCTGGCCAACTGGGAATCATGAGCTATGACAGCTGAAGGTCTGGTGAGCCCAAGGGGGTGGAAAAGATAACATAAAATTCCCAAGGCTCAGCGCTCAGCCCTATTTGCTGGGCAGAAAGAGCTCTGCATGGCGCGGTACCCCTAGGAGCATCATTCCATTAGCACAAAGCCCAGTAGAGGGCACAAGGGATTTGGAATGCATAGTGTAAGATCTCAGGGAAAGGAGATCTGGGCGAAAAGCGAGAATGACATTCAGGAACACTTAGGAATACTACAAGGCAGAGTTGGGCAGGTTTGCCAGCTCAGAAACAGATTCCTATTTGCCACATCTTGTCCTCTTAATAGCTGCTGAATTTCTGTGTGACCCAAAGCCACAACCTTATTTTGAGACCTTAGATTCTGTCTGATGGTCACAATAACTTGCTACCTAGTGTCCTGTTGTCCATCTCAGGCCCCTCAATGTTTTCTCCACACAACTGCCAAAGGGGCATTTCTCAATAAAAATGAGAATCTGGTAATTTCCTGCCCCAAACCCTCACACAGCCCCGCCCATGCTTAGGAAATTTTATGCTCCCTGTTGCCTAACATGCCTCATGAAGCCCTTTCTGATCTGACCTTTCCCCCGCTACACGCCTAGCCACCTTCTTCATATAAACCCACAGGTACTCTTACAATGAAACTGAAGTTCTACATTATTCCGATTCTTCCTTGAACTTTTCTCTACTTAGAAAATTCTTTGGTTTTCTGGTGTCTTTCAATAAGAAGGTCTCAGAACACCCTTAATCATAATGATGTATTTATAGAGCCAGGATAATGTTGCATAAAGTTCTGTTCATTGGAAAACAAATTTTTGTATTTTTTTTTTTATCAGATATTCCTCTCCCACTTCTGCTATCACCTGCTGCAAGAGTGCATATATCTTAAAGTCCAGACTGTCACCTTTGGCTTTTCTGCTTGAAAGTTTCTGACAATTGTATCCCCCCAGGTTCTTCCTCAGTTATGGAGGCTGATGGAAACAAAGGTTTCTCTGCATCAAACGAAGTGCAGATAATGGCCACCATCCTAAATATTTACTAGAACCTAGTGTTTCCAGTTATTTCTAAGAGAGAATATAATAGAAAAATGCAAACTACAGAGTTAAAGCAACTGAGTTCAAGACTCTTTACACACTAAACTGTGCCCTTGGGAAAGTTACTTAAATTCTACAATGCTCAGATTTCTCCAAGTGTGACATCAGAATTGGTATCAGTATACTCTATTCTATCAGTTTGTTGTGAAGATAAAACAACAACAAAAACATATAGAAGTGTTTATCTACCTTTAAAACACTGTGCAATGGTACTTATTTATCTTTGCACAAGATCTACATTATTATATTACACATTAAAAATTTTAACTTCCAAAAGAGAAATAATTTTTTTTTTCATATTATGAACCAAAGGTGCCTTCCTGCCTAGGAATTGAATGTCAGATTCATGGAGATCCGACTTGTCTTTTTAGGAATTAAAAATAGTCACAATCCATTGCTGCTACTTGATGCCAGATAGCTTTTGAAAAAAACACAGTGCCCGTACTATCCTTTACGTTAGTGACTATTTCACATTAAACACAGGCTGACATACTTTACTAAAGGCACCTGCAACAGAAACCTGACATCTACATATGAAGTGATATCACTTCAAAAATAGAATGTTGGTTTTTCTTCACTTCTCTGAGGCTTAATGGTAATGACTAATGGCTACTGAAGTGCTATTTGTTCAAGGATACTAAGATTTAAAAAGAATTAAAATAATCAATGAAATAAACATAAAATTCAATAATGATAGAAGCAATGATTATGATATGCATTTAATATTTTAGGAATCAAAGCTATTAGATGCATTATATTCAAGTTATCCAAGATATTTCAATGGCCAGGTCAGAGTTTCTCTTCCCACATTTAGGATATAATATGTACTCTAAAGCCAAAGCACAGAATCTCTTTAAATATCACTGGAAGTTTGTTCATTGTCCAATAATGTGTTGGAACAGCAGCGTATGGGGCCAACACCTGAAGGGTAAATCTGCAGCCGAAGCTGTTCTGGGGACCTGGGGTGGCACCAGAGACCCAGGGTGCCGGCTTCTCGTCACCAGGCTGGGGGAGATGGTTTCTCCATCTGCAGGAACATCCCTGCAAGTTGTGGCTGTAGGAGGCAGATATGCATCTGAAGTGATCTGAGAGGAACGTGAAGGCCTGCAACTGTATTTTAGGAATCTTTGTTTAGAGTTATTTGGATATTAAGAATAGAACTTATATGAAGATCCCAAAATCACTATAATGAATAAATTCATGAGTTTAATGTAACAATTGTGTTACACTATTGTGGCAGCTACACAGATCACCTGAGATCTCTCCAGGTTATTTATGTTTTTAAAAACGTAATTTATACAAATGCAATATTCAGTGAAAGTCTATATTAATCAATTTTATTGTTCTGTGGTACTAAGTGGAGGGTCATGTATTCCAGTTGCAGGCAGCATAGCATCTCTTTAGTGAATATTTAAAAAAGTCAAGCTAGGCTTAATTATAAGGCACAAGAGAGTTACTCAATAGTGATATGGAAGGCACATCTGGGGCAGAATATTTGCATCTCTGGACTATCAGACAGCTGGGAATTGTTACCTCTAAGCCAAACTCCAGAGGAAGTAAAAACAGTCTCCAGAGTAGTCCATTTTTTTAAAGGCCTCAGTGACATGGTGTCCTGTCATCACTCACCACTATATCAACATAGACGAGTTGATCAAGTCCTTTGTGAATGCACTCTATTAGCAAGCACATGCAGCCCTCAAGCAGTAGGCCAGTGCGACTAGGGACATAGACATCTTAGAGGACAAATCCAGATGGGACACAAGAAAGAGGCCCGAAAAACTCATGGCCACCAAAAAATTGCCAAGACTATAGGATGTGGGAGGGGAGAGGAAGGTTTTCAGAGACAGTAGGATATAAAGATGCCCTCATACAAAATGCTTGCAAGCTACATAAAGAAATTAAATAATCCCAGATTAAATCTTATTATGTTATCTAATGGAGACTGAGAATGATTATTGGCCCCAAATACAAAAGCAAGTGAGCTGTAATTAAGGGGATGATTATATTACAAATCTTCTGATCCAGAGGTATTATTAACTATATTAATTTATTCAATTTATAGCATTCAATCTATATATGATTTCAAAAAGCAATACCTTTCTGATTATTCAGTCATTCAAATATTCATCATGCATCTATTAAGTGTTAAATGCTAGAGATCAAAGATGAGTACGTTCAGCACCACACTCAAATATCCCATAATTTAGTGGATGACATAAAGATACCAAATATTTGACAAAGTAATGTATAATATACTAAAGGAATTTAAGCAATGGAGAGGCCAATTACAATTTTGTTTCAAAATTGAGTAACTGTAAAACACAAGCTGTACAAAATACCCTTATCAATTAGGGAAACGGCTGAAATACTTTCCATATATTCTCAACTTAACCTGGTCAAATTCCAATAAAATAAGCATTTGTGTAGGTTATTTTGTTTCTGCTTTTGTTTTGTTTCATCTTTAATCAGCTGGGTAGTTGGAACAAATGCTTGATGAGATGAGAAAAGGCTACATCTTTATTGCTCTCCTTACTGCCCACCTGAATCTAAGCATATTTTGTAACAGAATTTTACCTGATTTAAGAGTATTTTGGATCTCAGAACTGAGATATATTGTAAATAAAGGTGATTGAGGGATAAAGAATACAAAGTGACATGGTATCTTTGATTTTTAAGGTAAAGTTACATAACAGTGTCTCTGAGAACAGTGTTTCTGTTATATTCTATCCATTTCATAAGTTACACTAATAATGTTTTCTTTTCAAGGTTTTAAATTTCCTCATTGAAACCCTTATATTATTTCAAGAATTTAAGTAGTCAACAAATAAACAGAGAATGAACTCCCAATTCAATGTATGCCCGTTTCTGTTAATAAAAATTATACTCTTTAATTATCCTACTTCAAATGACCCTTTAGGAAGTTTTTCTTTTTCTTTCTTTCTTTTTTTAATCTTTTTTTTTTTTTTACTATTTAAAAAAAAATTGTTATCATTAATCTACAATTACATGCAGAATATTATGTTTACTAGGCTCCCCCATTCACCAAGTCCCCCCCTACAGCCCCATTACAGTCACTGTCCATCATCATAATAAGATGCTGTGAAATCACTACTTGTCTTCACTGTGTTGCACAGCCCTCCCCATGCCCCCCTACATGCTAATTATACATGGTAATCATAATACCCTCTTTCTTTTACCCCGCCCTTATCCCTCCCTTGCCACCCATCCTCCCCAGTCCCTTTCCCTTTGATAACTGTTAGTCCATTCTTGGGTTCTGTGATTCTGCTGCTGTTTTGTTCCTTCAGTTTTTCTTTGTTCTTATACTCCACATATGAGTGAAATCATTTGATACTTGTCTTTCTCCACCTGGCTTATTTGACTGAGCATAATACCCTCTAGCTCCATTCATGTTGTTGCAAATGGTAGGATCTGTTTTTTTCTTATAGCTGAGTAATATTCCATTGTGTATATGTACCACGTCTTCTTTATCCATTCATCTACTGATGGACATTTAGGTTGCTTCCATTTCTTGGCTATTGTAAATAGTGCTGTGATAAACATAGGGGCACATCTGTCTTTTTCAAACAGGGCTGCTGCATTCTTAGGGTAAATTCCTACAAGTGGAATTCCTGGGTCAAATGGCATTTCTATTTTGAGCTTTTTTTTTAAATTTTATTTTGGTATCATTAATCTACAATTACATAAAGGACATTATATTTACTAGGCTCTCCCCTTCACCAAGTCCCCCCAACATACCTGTTCACAGTCACTGTCCGTCAACATAGTAAGATGCTGTAAAATCACCACTTGTCTTCTCTGTGTTGCACAGCCCTCCCCGTGCCCCCCCAACACTATACATGTTAATCGTAATGCCCCCTTTCTTTTTTCCCGCCTTTATCCTGCCCTTCCCACCCATCCTCCCCAGTCCTTTACCCTTTGGTAACTGTTAGTCCATACTTGGGTTCTGTGATTCTGCTGCTGTTTTGTTCCTTCAGTTTTCTTTTGTTCTTATACTCCACATATGAGTGAAATCATTTGGTACTTGTCTTCTCCACCTGGCTTATTTCACTGAGCATAATACCCTCTAGCTCCATCCATGTTGTTGCAAATGGTAGGATCTGTTTTTTTCTTATAGCTGAGTAATATTCCATTGTGTATATGTACCACATCTTCTTTATCCATTCATCTACTGATGGACATTAAGGTTGCTTCCATATCTTGGCTATTGTATATAGTACAGTGATAAACATAGGGGTGCATCTGTCTTTTTCAAACTGGAGTGCTGCATTCTTACAGTATTATTCCTAGAAGTGGAATTCCTGGGTCAAATGGTATTTCTATTTTGAGCATTTTGAGGAACCTCCATACTGCTTTCCACAATGACTGAACTAATTTACATTCCCACCAGCAGTGTAGGAGGGTTCCCTTTCTCCACAACCTCACCAACATTTGTTGTTGTTTGTCTTTTGGATGGTAGCCATCCTTACTGGTGTGAGATGATATCTCATTGTGGTTTTTATTTGCATTTCTCTGATGAATAGTGATGTGGAGCATCTTTTCATGTATCTGTTGGCCATCTGAATTTCTTCTATAGAGAACTGTCTATTCAGCTCCTCTGCCCATTTTTTAATTGGATTATTTGCTTTTTGTTTGTTGAGGTGTGTGAGCTCTTTATATATTTTGGATGTCAACCCTTTATCAGATCTGTCATTTATGAATATATTCTCCCATACTGTAGGATACCTTCTTGTTCTATTGATGGTGTCCTTTGCTGTACAGAAACTTTTCAGCTTGATATAGTCCCATTTGTTCATTTTTGCATTTGTTTCCCTTGCCCGGGGAGATATGTTCAAGAAGAGGTCATTCATGTTTATGTCTAAGAGATTTTTGCCTATGTTTTTTTCTAAGAGTTTTATGGTTTCATGACTTACATTCAAGTCTTTGATCCATTTTGAATTTACTCTTGTGTATGGGGTTAGACAGTGATCCAGTTTAATTCTCTTACATGTAGCTGTCCAGTTTTGCCAACACCATCTGTTGAATAGACTGTCATTTCTCCATTGTATGTCCATGGCTCCTTTATTGAATATTAATTGACCATATATGTTTGGGTTAATGTCTGGAGTCTCTAATCTGTTCCACTGGTCTGTGGCTCTGTTCTTATGCCAGTACCAAACTGTCTTGATTACTATGGCTTTGTAGTAGAGCTTGAAGTTGGGGAGTTAGATCCCAGCCACTTTATTCTTCTTTCTCAGGATTGCTTTAGCTATTCGGGGTCTTTGGTGTTTCCATATGAATTTTTGAACTATTTGTTCCAGTTCGTTGAAGAATGTTGTTGGTAATTTGATAAGGATTGCATCAAATCTGTATATTGCTTTAGGCAGGATGGCCATTTTGACGATATTAATTCTTCCTAGCCATGAGCAGGGGATGAATTTCCATTTGTTAGTGTCCTCTTCAATTTCTCTTTAGAGTGTCTTATAGTTTTCAGGGTATAGGTCTTTCACTTCTTTGGTTAGGTTTATTCCTAGGTATTTGATTCTTTTTGATGCTATTCTGAATGGAATTGTCTTCCTGATTTCTCGTTCTATTAGTTTATTGTTAGTGTACAGGAAAGCCACAGATTTCTGTGTGTTAATTTTGTATCCTGCAACTTTGCTGAATTCTGATATCAGTTCTAGTAGTTTTGGAGTGGAGTCTTTAGGGTTTTTTATGTACAATATCATGTCATCTGCAAATAGTTACAGTTTAACTTCTTCTTTACCAATCTGGATTCCTTGTATTTCTTTTTTTTGTCTAATTGCCGTGGCTAGGACCTCCAGTACTATGTTGAATAACAGTGGGGATAGTGGGCATCCCTGTCTTGTTCCCGATCGTAGAGGAAAAGCTTTCAGCTTCTTGCTGTTCAGTATGATGTTGGCTGTGGGTTTATCATATATGGCCTTTATTATGTTGAGATACTTGCCCTCTATACCCGTTTTGTTGAGAGTTTTTATCATGAATGGATGTTGAATTTTGTCGAATGCTTTTTTCAGCATCTATGGGGATGATCATGTGGTTTTTGTCTTTCTTTTTGTTGATGTGGTGGATGCTGTTGATGGATTTTCGAATGTTGTACCATCCTTGCATCCCTGGGATGAATCCCACTTGGTCCTGGTGTATGATCCTTTTAATGTATTTTTGAATTCACTTTGCTAATATTTTATTGAGTATTTTTGCATCTAAGTTCATCAGGGATATTGATCTGTAGTTTTCTTTTTTGGTGGGGTCTTTGCCTGGTTTTGGTATTAGGGTGATGTTGGCTTCATAGAGTGAGTTTGGGAGTATTCCCTCCTCTTCTATTTCTTGGAAAACTTTAAGGAAAATGGGTATTATGTCTTCTCTGTATGTCTGACAAAATTCTGAGGTAAATCCATCTGGCCCAGGGGTTTTGTTCTATGGTAGTTTTTTGATTACCGCTTCAATTTCGTTGCTGGTAATTCATCTGTTTAGATTTTCTGTTTCTTTCTGGGTCAGTCTTGGAAGGTTGTATTTTTCTAGGAAGTTGTCCATTTCTCCTAGGTTTCCCAGCTTGTTAGCATATAGGTTTTTATAGTACTCTCTAATAATTCTTTATATTTCTGTGGGGTCCGTCATGATTTCTCCTCTCCTGTTTCTGATTCTGTTGATTTGTGTTGACTCTCTTTTCCTCTTAATAAGTCTGGCTAGAGGCTTATCTATTTTGTTTATTTTCTCAAAGAACCAGCTCTTGGTTTCATTGATTTTTGCTATTCTTTTATTCTTCTCAATTTTATTTATTTCTTCTCTGATCTTTATTATGTCCCTCCTTCTGCTGACCTTAGGCCTCATTTGTTCTTCTTTTTCCAATTTCGATAATTGTGACATTAGACCATTCATTTGGGATTGTTCTTCCTTCTTTAAATATGCCTGGATTGCTATATACTTTCCTCTTAAGACTGCTTTTGCTGTATCCCACAGTAGTTGGGGCTTTGTGTTGTTGTTGTCATTTGTTTCCATATATTGCTGTATCTCCATTTTAATTTGGTCATTGATCCATTGATTATTTAGAGGCATGTTGTTAAGCTTCCATGTATTTGTGAGCCTTTTTGCTTTCTTTGTACAATTTATTTCTAGTTTTATGCCTTTGTTGTCTGAAATGTTGGTTGGTAGGATTTCAGTCTTTTGGAATTTACTAAGGCTCTTTTTGTGGCCTAGTGTGTGGTCTATTCTGGAGAATGTTCCATGTGCACTTGAGAAGAATGTGTGTCCTGTTGCTTTTGGATGTAGAGTTCTATAGATGTCTATTAGGTACATCTGTTCTAGTGTGTTGTTCAGTGCCTCTGTGTCCTTACTTATTTTCTGTCTGGTAGATCTGTCCTTTGGAGTGAGTGGTGTTTGAAGTCTCCCAGAATGAATGCATTGCATTCTATTTCCTCCTTTAATTCTGTTAGTACTTGTTTCACATACGTTGGTGCTCCTGTATTGTGTGCACATATATTTATAATGGTTATATCCTCTTTTTGGACTGAGCCCTTTATCATTATGTAATGTCCTTCTTTATCATTTGTTACTTTCTTTATTTTGAAGTCTATTTTGTCTGATACTAGTATTGCAACACCTGCTTTTTTCTCTCTGTTGTTTGCATGAAATATCTTTTTCCATCCCTTGACTTTTTAAGTCTGTGCATGTCTTTGGGTTTGAGGTGAGTCTCTTGTAAGCAGCATATGGATGGGTCTTGCTTTTTTATCCATTCTATTATTCCGTGTCTTTTGATTGGTGCATTCAGCCCATTTACATTTAGGGTGATTATTGAAAGGTATGTACTTATTGCCATTGCAGGCTTTAAGTTTGTGGTTACCAAAGGTTCAAGGTTAGCTTCTTTACTATCTTACTATCTAACTTAACTCGCTTATTGAGCTATTATAAACACAGTCTGATGATTCTTCTTTTCTTTCCCTTCTTATTCCTCCTCCTCCCTTCTTCATATGTTGGGTGTTTTGTACTGTGCTCTTTTTAGGAGTGCTCCCATCTAGAGCAGTCCCTGTAAGATGCCCTGTAGAGGTGGTTTGTGGGAGGCAAATTCCCTCAACTTTTGCTTGTCTGGGAATTGTTTAATCCCTCCTTCATATTTAAATGATAATTGTGTTGGATACAGTATTCTTGGTTCGAGGCCCTTCTGTTTCATTGTATTAAGTATATCATGCCATTCTCTTCTGGCCTGTAAGGTTTCTGTTGAGAAGTCTGATGATAGCCTGATGGGTTTTCCTTTGTAGGTGACCTTTTTTTTCTCTCTGGCTGCCTTTAATACTCTGTCCTTGTCTTTGATCTTTGCCATTTTAATTATTATGTGTCTTGGTGTTGCCCCCCTTGTATCCCTTGTCATGGTATCCCCTAGTTTGGGGAAGTTTTCAGCAATTATTTCTTCAAAGACACTTTCTATCCCTTTTTCTCTCTCTTCTTCTTCTGGTACCCCTATAATGCAGATATTGTTCTGTTTTGATTGGTCACACAGTCCTCTTAATATTCTTTCATTCCTGGAGATCCTTTTATCTCTCTCTGCATCAGCTTCTCTGTGTTCCTGTTCTCTGTTTTCTAGTCCATTAATGGTCTCTTGCATCTCATCCAGTCTGCTTTGAAGTCTTTCCAAAAATTGTTTTATTTCTGTATTCTCCCTCCTTAGTTCTTGCATATTTCTCCTCAAGTCCATCAGCATGGTTATGACTTTTGTTTTGAATTGTTTTTCAGGAAGATTGGTTAAATCTATCTCCCCAGGTTCCTTCTCAGGGGAAGATGTAGAAGATGTCGAAGATGTCTGGGTTAGTCTTGTCTGGATCAAATTTTTTTGCCTTTTCATGTTGATAGGCACAGTGGTATGCTATTGAGTCATCTGTCAGCTGGGAGAGCCAAGATTCTTTCCACTTGGCTCCTGGCCTTTCTTTACTGGGACAACTGCGACCCCTAGTGGCTTGTGTTGGGCAATTGCATGTAGACTGGGTCTCTGTATCTTGCCCAGCCAGTATGGAGGAAGCTCCCTTGCTGTGGGCGTGGCCAGCTTCAGGCTGCTGCTCTGCTATGGCCGGGCCCCGGAGGGGTAATGGACAGGGGGCTGTTTGGCTGTTTACCTCCGTGAGGGGTCTCAGAGCTGTAGCCCAGGGGGTTAGTGTGCCCAGATTTCCCTGGAATTTCCAGCTGCTGGACTGTGACCCAGGATGCTTCCGTCCAGCTGTGGGGTCCCTGTCCCTTTAAGACTTTCAAAAAGCACTCAGTTTTCTTTGTCACAGGAGCGCTGGCTTTGGGACCCACTCACAAGTCTTACTGTCCTGCTTCCCTAGTTTCCAGCACCCCCGCATGTACTGTGTGTCTGCACTCTGGTGTGGATGGCTAGGGCTGGGTGTTTAGTAGTCCTGGGCTCCCTCTCCCTACCCACTCCAACTCCTCTCCTCCCACCAGGAGCTGGGGGGAGGGGCCTCAGTTCCCGCCGGGCCGGGGCTTGTATCTTACCCCTTTCACCAGGCGCTGGGTTCTCGCAGGTGTGGATGTGGTCTGGCTGTTGTCCTGTGTCTTCTGGTCTCTCTTTTAGGGATAGTTGTATTTGTTGTATTTTCAAAAAATATATATGTTTTTGGGAGGAGAGTCCCACTGTCCTACTCACACCGCCATCTTGGCTCCGTGCCTTGGAAGTTTTTCTTTTTAATGTTTACAATGAAGTCACCCCAGCTGGCATTCAACCCTTTTAAATTTTCAGTGTGTTCATAACTACTCTGGGCACCTGTCAAAACATGGAGCCTCTGCGCGCATGAGCGGACTTTGTATGCTCCCAGATCTGGTGGTTAGAAATCAAAGAAGCCTAGGCTATAAGGATTTCTTTGAAAGCAAATTAGCAGTAATCTTTCTCAGAGGACAGAAAGCCCCAGGGCCTACCAACATGTTCCGAGGCAGCACCGCTCTCACCAGTGCAGAGGTAAACACAGGAAGAGATGGCTGGGCAAAATCATTAGCTGTCACTGTACGGGTCAGGCCAGCACTGTAAAACACAGTCTTTAAATACATGTTGTGTTTTGTTTTGGTTTTATAATCAACAGGTAAACCCAGTGCTGACCAAAATCAGGTATTGATGATTAAGACTAAAAATCCCCGGACAAAGATAAGCATCTCAGGGAGAAGTGGCCTATGTTAGAGAAGGCATGGCTGCGTAGGATGGAAGGGACTCTCTGATACACTTCTCCTTTGCAGGGTTATCTCACTCTCAAACTACATCACTATTTATGCACTAACTGTAGAAAATTTGCCTCTCTAGCTAGAATGAAAGCTCCTTGAAGAGAAGGAACATTTTCTTAATCTCAGTGACTGCTGTGCATAAAATATACGCTTAATACATATTTGTCAAATTAAATGGATGAATACTTAAAGACATCTGAATGAAATCCAAGCCTGAACTGAGATGAAAATGTGAAAGTGCTGGGAGAGGAACAGGGGCTGTAAACAGCAAGGAACATGCGTTAAAGGTTCCCAGTTGCAGGCTTCAGCTGACTGGTCTTATTTTGTGAGGAAACGCCTCTTCCAAGATTCCAGAGATGCCCAAGTGCTCCAGTCATCATCCAGGTGGGCCCAGCAAGTATACACATGTCCACAAGGAAGATATGGTTCCCTGTCTGTTAGTTTTGTTTTGTTTTAAAACATAAAGAGAAACATTTGATAAGGAAAAGGCAGTAGAAAGAGAAACATTTGAACTTCACTGAATGGGTTTGGAGCTATAGACTGGAGTTTTATTTAGTTTAAAATTGTTTAGAAATTCATGCTTACTCTGTGCTAGGCAACATGCTTCACGATTGAAGGAACCAGGGTGTCTACCTTAAGGTGCTTATGGGCTGGCTTCTAGACCACAAGGACACAAAAGGAGTAAGCATAGCACAGACTGCCAGCTTCTACACCCAGGAAACCTAACATTCCTCTGAGTTGAGAGGCAGAGGTTTGAAAAGAGACAGAAGGAAACAGCAACATTGTAGCCCGGGGGATGCACTCCCGTGATAGCCCACATTCCTTTGACCTGACCTACATCAATGGGGAACCTTAGACAGGCTACCGTGTCACCCATATTCTCCTGATTCAGAAAGGAACTGGGCAAAAAAAAACCAGGCACTGTGGACTAAGCTGATTCCAAATCCCAATTATAAATCCAAGAAGGTAAAATTCCTGAGGTTTCCAAGGATCCCAGAAGCATCCTGGCAACTGAAAGGGTGGGATGCAGGGCCACTACATGTCATCACTACCTCTCAGCAGTTACTGAATTAATGAGGAGCTAGACAATGCACTTGTTTCCCTCAGTCATTACAAAAGTATAAACTAATAATAAATGGCCAGTTTTGAAATAAACTGGATATTGTATCAGTTTGCTAAACTATTTGCCATACCTCTCTGATCTTTAAGAGAATAGCACTTGTTAGGAAAAATTGAACTGACTTAGTTAAAGTATTTTATGTATTTGTTTAGGAAATTTTTTGAACAAGAGAGATCTGATCTTGGATGGTAAGGATTGATTTGCAGAAGATGATGTCAATAAATTAGACAACCTTGATAAAATGGACAAATCCAAGAGAATCACAAGCTACTGGAGCTCATTCAAGAAGGCATATAAAATTGGAACAGACCTATAACAAGTAAATATATTGAATTAGTAGCTTTAAAATTTCCAAGAAAGAAAACAACAGGCCCACAGGGATTCACTGTCAAATTTAACCAAATATTCTATTGATCTTTAACAGGGACACCATGCTGATTCAAACGGAAAGAGTATTTTCCTCAACAAATTACACTAGGATAGCAGGATATCCAGACGCAAAAGAATGAGGTTGAACCTCTACTTCACACTATATACAAAAGTTAAGTTAAATGGATCAGAGGCATACATGCAAGAAATGAAACTGTAAAACTGTTAGAAGAAAACTGAGGAGTAATTCTTTGTGACCTTGGGTTTGGAAATGGTTTCTTAGTATGCTGTCAAAAGCAGAAGTGAACAAACACAATTTAGAAACACGGAATTTCAACTTTTGCGCTTCAAGAACACCGTCAATAAAGTGAAAAGGGGGCCCACCAAATGGGAGCAAACATTTTCAAATCACATATTTTGTAAAGAATTTGTATCCAGAATATATAAAGGACTTCTACAACTCAACAATGAGAAGACAAACGGCCCAATTTAAAAAATGGGCAAAGGACCTGAATAGACATTTCTCCAAAGGAGACATAAATGACCAATAAGCATAAGAAAAGATGCCCGTATCAGTATTCACTAGGCAAATGCAAATCAAAACCTCAAGGTATCACTTCTCACCTGTGAGGATGGCTGAGATTGAAGACAATAATGAATGTTAGCAAGAATGTTTTCTGGGAAAATTTTGCTTATTCTTTTATTTTAAAATATTTCTCTCTAGTCAGCACTAGAAGAAAGTATTCTGGACTTTATATAGATTCTCTGTCTCACTGTCTAGAGTCCAAACATGAATACCTACATTTTCCTAGTGAAAGAAAATAGTAGTCTGAATTAAAAGGAAGTAAACTAGGAGACAGTATTATGAGAACGTAACTAGTTCTGTCTATATTCCACAGGTTTATGCCTATATATTATCCATTGAACTAAATATAAAGAAGCCAGAGTTTTCTCTTTATTTTCTCATCTTATAATCCAGTGATGTTCTTTCCAGTCAATTCTAAGTACAGGACATCACAAAAGCTATATCTACACAATTATATAATTGAAGTACCTAAATGTTTCATTGATATATACTGGGATATTATGACTTCTTAAGACCTATGATAAGTTTAAGTGATATGGGACTATGTTTAGGACATAATGTGAAGACAAAAATGCAGAATATGATAGAGATTAATGTTCCTACCCAGAGCAACAGAAATGTGAATGTGTTTTTCTCTAGTGTGCAAGGTTTGGAAAATGCTAGACTTACTATGGAAGATTTACTATGGAAGTTGGAGCTCCATAGTGACCTGAAATGTAAATGCCATGGCCTCAGTCCTATTTGGCAATTCATGCCACGTAGGCATGCCTCTTATGGCTGTCTAGCTATCCACGCTTGCTATTATAACACACAATTCCTAATTAAATCATCATGTGACTTCAATTTTAATAATCTCACTGCTCTAGGACCTCTTATAATATCATTCATAGAAACATCTTACTAGAAAAATCATCCCATTTTGTTACAAATTTATTTCTTTTGTTACATTTTCTTTCTATGTGACACATTACTGCCATGTGATTATAAAGATTTTTTTAAGTTATGGGAAGGGATCACTGTCCATCTACATTGTACAGCTATATAACATTAAAACAAATATGGCATCATAATTAAAGAATAAACTCTAATAAAAATAACATAATTTAATGCTTTTCATATAACTTTAGAATAAGACAGAAATTATAAGAAAAATAGAAGCAGTTAGATGGAATTAGTACAGTTTACTAATACAGCTCATGGTTCCCCATCCAGCTTATGAAGGCTTTAAAACACTCAGGCTGAGTTATCAAAACCATCCAGACTTACATATAATGTGTCAAGCTAGAATTGCTAAAATATAGACAATCTGAGTAAGCAAGGATCATGGATCCTACTAAGTGACTGACCTGCTAGAAATCTTTTGTGATGCTTACTAATGAATTTTGTTTTCACTAACACGAACATCTCAAGGTTTAATGCACTTTGAACTCTTCACAGGTGTAAGGCTGGAGGCACCGGACGGAGGGGGTAGCACGTCAGACACTGATGACGTGCCAAAGTCCCCTGCTGCTGCCCCCTCCCAACTTGAAAAATGTGCCTTAGGCTAGCCAATCTTCACGCCACTGTAAATCTAAGCTCTGCCTCCCCCTACCTTCTTTAAAAACTCACTGCCTGTCTACTTTCACATGACTTCCCCGGCCTGTGATAGCCAGACAGCGGAACCTCGCCTGGGATTGCGCTCAAATAAACTGCCTGGCCCTTTGTTGCTTCTTGTCGCCTGCTTATTTTGGTTAGGATTTATCTTACAGCAGGCATTTATAGTCTTCTGCTTGGTCAACAGTACCCAACTCAGACAATCAACAGATTCACCTCCATTGAAAATAAAGAACCCAGGTGTGTCTGAATCTTCTGCTTCCACCATGTTGTATACTGTGTCTTGTTTAACATTATGAGTACAAAAAAAAGGCCATATATTATTCTTATTACCAGTTTCATTAATAAATTTTGTTTTGATGAAGGAACATTTATGATATGTGGTTATTATAAAATATAAAGAAAATGTTTGGTGCAAATAATCATTTACAATTCAGTTCCATCCTTATGTAAGTCTGTTGCCATTCTATTAATGGATACATTATTATTTTGGGCTTATACTACATAGTAAATAAATACACATATGTTGATCATACTCTGTATTTTTGAAAGATTTTTAGGAGCTAAAGGGGCATATACAAATAAAAA
This sequence comes from Manis javanica, assembly GCF_040802235.1. Lineage (NCBI taxonomy): Eukaryota > Metazoa > Chordata > Mammalia > Pholidota > Manidae > Manis > Manis javanica. The sequence goes on from NC_133168.1 coordinate 75,205,803, forward strand.
ATACAGTATTGTCATCCCTATCGCTGTTTTATGCCTTAATAACCTCTGTTTCTGATATTTTAAAGTGATGTACACGTGCAAATTACACACAAAACTAACTCAGAGCTTCTAAAATCACTGGCCTTTCTAACATTTCTTATGGTCTTCTTTAAAAAAAACATGAATGTTGATGAAATGAGAAGTTTGTTTTTTGGAGACACTTTATAAAAAAACTACACAATCAATTAAAAGTATGAAGTGCATTAGATAGAGCTGAATTCATTCTGCAAGCTACAGAAAAGCCCTTGATATTACTAATGTGTATCTCAGGCACAGCTCCTGGGGCGAAACTCCTTCAGAGAGATTTGAACTGCTACCTAGAGGCATTTCATGATTCAACCCAAAAGGTTTACAGTCCTGTATTCCAGTTAATTCTGTTGCTTCTAATTCTGGCTGGACTTAAACTCTTATCTCTGGATGCCAGGCCTGCAGATAGGGACTATCACAGCAGCTCCAATTCCCAGAGAATACTCAACTCCCTGACCTGAGTGAGATTAAAGCCTTCCAGATAGCCTAAGTAAACGGCTCATAACTTGTTCCTGTCACTCCCACTAATGCCTCTGTACTGTGAAAGGGACTAGCTAAGGTGTAAATATCTCCAAATTATTAGCTGCACTTCCTCTCCTTGCTCCTATCAGTAATTCCAGCCCTGTGCTCCTTGTGGAGAACAAGAAAGTCGAGGCAGCAGTCCCTGAACTTTCTTCTCAAATATATATGCGTCAATTTTCAGGTGTCTGTATATTACTGGTAATTTACAGATACACAAATCTTTTTTCTTTAACACCACTCCACCTCACCCTGTGTACCTGTCTGTCCAAGAAAGACACCATACTTAGACTGGCATAGATCATCCTATGTAATTTAGTCTATTGGGTGTAAGTCCAGGGAGAGGAAATCCTGGGGCAAAATACCTCTAAAAACCGAAATCAGTCAAAGGGAGAAATAACGTTTAAAATCCATTTATTGCTTACAAACTGCAGTCTGGGGCTATTCCTCTCTTTCCTGCTCCAGCAGAAACAAAACCAGTGCTCCCGTCACCTCTTGGGTACAGATAAGCCCTCCTTGCCCAGGTAATTACCCACTGATAATGGAGATGAAACTTCTCTCCACCCCTGAGGAATGATGCAAATGCACTAAAGCCATACTTCTTTCCACCTCTGAATGTCTATTGATATGCAGATGTACTAAAGCCAGGTGAGACATTCTGGAAATACTATCCTTTTACCCACATGGGTCAAACAGATTTCACCTCAGAAATAGTTGAATCTGAGTGTAAAAGGATCTAGTTGTCAGTGTGAGGGTTAGTTGTGTTCTCCTGTACTTTTCTAAACATTTATTTAAACATAACCAAAACTGAGGAGCACACACACCTATTACAGGAAATATCCCTTGAGAAACACCTTGGCTTCTCAACCAAGAATTTTAATTAGTTTTAAATCCCCTGTAATTCTTGAGGATTTGATTATGCATCAGTATTTCTCATGGGGCAGGATTTCCCTGAAAGCAGAGACAAAGCCATGATTTCTGTTGTTATTCCTGCACTTCACCTCCTACTGGGCACACAGTGGGTGCATAATAAATGTTTGGGGAATAACACTAGATCAGAAGTGAAGTGGGTGGGCAGTGGATGACACTATCTGCCATCTTCACGAATATACAAAATTTGGAGCCTATTACCCTTGATATTTTCAAACACATAATTCAAAGTGCAGGGAAGCCATCATTTTTTTAATGTACTATATTTTTCATAAAAGCTTATTAGGTTTGGCAGGAGGTATTGGATAATAGTGTATATGCATCCCTCTTCTGAAAAAGAAACTAATTGATGGTATCATACATTTTTCCATGCCACTTTCAACTTCAGTATAATTGAAATTTGAGTCTACACTTAAAAATCAGCTCAAATTTTCCAATGAATCACTTCTGGCCATTGGCAGTCAAGTATAACATGTAGTTGTAAGCTCTTCTTTGAAAACCGTTTCTAGTAACCTTGACATTTTTGGGTCATTTAAGATTATTCTAAGGCATATCAAAAAATATGGGCTTTGGTCTGCATGACTGGTTTTGTTAAACTTGTAGTTTCCTTGTCCACTTAATTATATTTCATACTGCAACAAGTTAAAGAGTTTTTATTGAAAATCAACTTTTGACAGAAACATGCTCCTCTCTGAAGAAATAGTTCTTCAGGACCTAGGAATTTGCAAAGCCAGTGACTCTTGACATTTTACATTTTATAAATTAATTTCTAATATCTTTGATTGTGATTCCTGGCATAAAGCAGGCAACAGGATGTTTTTATTGAAACATTTAATTGGAGTATGACATTTGTATACATTTTTTAAAACACCTCAAACTTAAAGTTGTAAGTACAGTACAAACAACTGTTTTTTGAGAGTGAGTTGCTGACGTAACGCCCTGTCATACCTTAAAACTTTAGCATGTATATTCTACAAACAAGACCTTCTCCTACCTAATCACAGTCCATTCATTCAAATCAGATGTTTGGGGTTGCAAACAAGAATGGGGGGAACATCCGTGGAACACACAGGGAGTGCTTGAAGTCTTATCATTTAATCTTCAGCCTCATTTAAGATATCCTGATTATGTCCTTTATACTAAAGAAATGGTTGGGAATCATGCATTGCATCTGGTTGTTAGATCTTTACAGTTCCCCCGTTTTTCCATGAATAACACAATCTTGGCATTTTCGACGATTATTGGACAATTACTTTGCAGAATGTCTGGTTGTTCTGCTATTTCATGATTCTGGTTGTGTGGCTTTGGAAGGAGTATCACAGAAGTGGTGGCGGGTCTTTCCACTGCATCCCAGCAGGGGGCACAGGGATCTGATTCTCCTGTCACTGAGGAAGTTCGCTTGGATCCCTTGTTTATGACGCATCTGCCAAACTTGCACTGCAAGGTTGTCCTTTGTGATTGATATTTTGCAGGAAGGTAGTTTGAAACTATGTAAATTTTCTGTTCCTCATCAAAGTCTCACTTTATTCACTGTGGACTCATGGATTCCTATTTTTCTTTATGGATTATATTAATTTGGTTCCTGTGATGATTATGATGCTTCAAATTGTCTCTGATCTGCCCAGTTGGAGCCCTTACAAGGTGGGTCCAGTGTCCTTTTACACATGACCCTATCATTCTTTGAGTACGTCCTTGTCTTCTGACATGGTAAGACGTTCCAGGAACATTCTTTAGCTTATCCCAGTCCTAGAATCAGACCTGATTACTTTTTTTTTGAAAAATGATGGTTTGAAACAAAGATCTAGGTGCTAAGCTTGCTTATTGCTCCTGATGGATCATTGCTTCTAGGCCATCTCAGCAGAGTGAGAGAGTAGTCTGAGCTAGGGAACACACATATATTTATTTCTATATCTATCTATTAATATTAAAAATCATAAATTTGCACCAATAACTCACATTTCAATCCAACTTTATAGGGTATATTTTCATTTTCTTTCCCTATTGTAACTATTCTCTGATGGAGAGAAACCTGACTACCATTATCCTTAGTGAATTTCCTTATTTGATCAGTCCCTCTATTTCTTACAATCGTCCATCCCTACAGACACTCCCTCACCCACAAAGACACCCATTTGGGCTCTGACACCCCCCCAACAGGCCACGCCTCTGTGTGGATGCGTGCCTCACTCTGCTTAGGTTCAGCCTTACTGCGCCACATTGGCCCTGTCATGACTGCACTTCTCAAACTGGAGGGTCAAATTCTGCACTAGGCCAACCATCCCTGTGGGGATGCCCTGGTCAGCCCCCTGCAGGGTCCTGTGCCCTGGTCATCAGGTCACCACACTGTGTAGATGCATTGTCATCCTGCGCAGGCTTCAAGCACCTCCTGTGTATCCCACAGATGTTCCTCCTGTTCCTGTTTGCAACCCCAAACCCTGCTCTGTGTCACTGTGGCTTCCTCTCCTTGCAGAATGCAAAAAATCAACCTTGCTTTCCCTCTGGCTTCCAAACTGATTGTTCAGAAAGACAAGGAAAGGAAGGGGAAAAAGGAAGAGAAAAGGAAAAATAGAAGTATATCATTCAATTCAACATTAAAATGACAATGATGGGCGTCTAATAAATGTAAATCAACATCATCAAGTTAATGTAATTAATTACTATCAAACTACTACTAATGCAAATAAATTAATTGAAGTGACAGTTATGTAAACAAAAATTTGGTGCCTGGCTAAATTTACATGTGGTCAAACAATAAAAAACTAATGGCAAGAACCAATAATGTTTCCTCTATCCAGATAGGATCTTTAGACATTATTTTAAAAGTATCCTATTTTAATCTTAAAATATAAGGAAAATAAAGTGCCACTTAAAATAAAGAAACTCAGATACATAAATATTTTCTTATATTTTTCATGTTGCATTCTGGAGTTTTTGAACAAATATATATATTTTCTTTTCCCCCTCTAAAAGATTCATGCCTTTTTCAAGACAGCAAGTTGAAAAGGTGGTTGTAGGTCTGCCAAACCACAGAGCCCAATCTTTGGAAGAAATAGAGGGCATGGCCCACATAGAAGACTGGGAACAAAAGATCTAGTCACTTCTCATTGCAATTGTCACCATTTGCCACAGGCATTATAGGGCCCATAAGTTCGAAGACTTGTATAAATATAAATTTAAGAACCTAAAAGACAGAATGGCTTCCCTTATCCCCCCTGTTCTTGAAGTACCAAGATCTATTTACACTGCAGTGTCCAAGACCTGGGAGGGACCAAGCATTAAAACTGTATACCACTCACTCCTGCAAGCCCCCTCATCTTTCTGCAGCATGGACAGCACTGACATTGGCAAGCAAGGAAACTGCAAAGGACTGGAGTCCAAGCCCCTAAAGGAGAATGGCTCCCAGGCACCACAGGTAAAGCAATGGTATGTGGAGCATCCCCTAGACAAGGACACAGGGTCAGGCTAGGGACCATCTTTGCCCCATTATTTCTCCATTAAAAAAATAATATGTTTTCAAAGGTAGTCTCAGTTTGTAGGAATGAAGATAGATAAAAGTATACACTGAAAAATTTTTCATGGAAAATTTGTCTTCCTTTTTGTCCCATAATTATTTATATTCAGAATCTGACCTCATGACAGGAACACCATAGGCAAATCTCAGCAGGAAATTTATTAAAAAAAAAAAAGGACTCCTTGGGGAGAGACAATTCAAAATGGTGGCATAGGAAAATCCTGAACTCACCTCTTCCCATGGATAGAACAAATCTACAGCTATGCATGGAATAATTTCCTCTGAAAAAGACCTGAAAACTGGCTGAACAACTCCTCCATGACAAGAATAAAAGGGGTACACTGAGATGGGTGGGAGAAGGCAGACTTAGTCTTGCCGAAATCTCCACGCCAGGCGCAGTGACACACGATCAGTAGGGATCCCAAAAATACATGGAGATTTCCTCTGAGGAGCAGGGGGTTTGTGCCCCACTTGAAGCACTCCAACCCTTCATACCTGCATTGGAGGGACAGGCCTCTAAAATGTATGGCTTTGAAACTGGTGGGGCTCCAAGAGAACCACAAAGCAGGGAGCAGAGAACCACTCTTAAGGGGCTTGCACTCAAGCTCACCCATCCTGAAACCCTGCACAAAAGCAGCAGTTTGAGAAGCACCTAGACCATTTCTGAAGGAGACTCACTTGCAAATTTTAAAGTTTCTGCCAGAGAAGTAGGAACCTGTTGGGACTCTCTCCAGTGGCATAGATGTGGTGGTTATACCATTTTGAGTTCTCTTTATATCTAGTTAGTGTCAGCACTGGTGGGTGGCATTTTGGCACTAATTTTCTATTTCTCTGATCCCCATGCCAGAACTATGGCCCCACTACAGCTAGCTGAGGGAGGGGGGGTCACATACACATTGCAGCCATGGCCCTGCCACAGATGATGGTATAGCCTAGAAAGGGGATTTCCCTTGAATGCCTGGCTCTGGTGGCATGGAGGGATTGTGCTTATTGATCACATGGGACATCTACAGAAGGTCCCTCCTTTAAGATGGAGAGAAACTGATGATTTGCCTAGTAGGTAGAAACAAACATAGAGAGTCAAGCTAAATGAGGAGAAAGGATTATTTTCCTAAAAAAAAAAAAGAAAAAAGAGGTTAATATAAAACCTCATAAAAAAGACCTTAATGAAATGGACATAAATATTCTAGTTGAAAAAAAAAAGTTAGTAATGGTCATTAAGATGCTCACAAAACCTGGTAGAAGAAAGGATGAATACAGTAAGAACATCAACAAAGAGAGAATATAAGATAGTACCAAAAAGCACAGGGCTGAAGAATATAATAGCTGAACTGAAAAACTATATACTAAAGGGGTTCAACAGCATTTTAGATAACATCAAAGATAAGATCAGGAACCTAAAGACAGGGCAGTGGAAATCGTCCAAAGAAGCAAAAGTAAAATCATTTAAAAAGCAAAGATAGCTTAAAGGACCTATAGTACAACATCAAGGGACAGAACATCCACATTTTAGGGAGAAGAAAGAGAGAAAGGGGCAGAAAACTTATTAGAAGACATAATGGCTAAAAACTTCCCTAACCTGGGAAAGGAAACAGATATCCGGATCCAGGAAGCACGGACAGTACCAAATAAGATGAATCCAAAGTGATGCACACCAAAACACAGAACTAAAATGTTAAAAGTTACAGATAAAGAACAGAATCTTAAAAGCAGCAAGAGCAAACTAAGTTGTTACATACAATGGCACCTCCATAAGAACATCAGCTGATTTTTCACAGAAACATTGCAGGCAAGAAGGGAGTGGCAGGATATATTCAAAGCACTGAAAGGTAAAAACGTCCAGCCAATACTCTGCCCAGCAAGGTAATCATTCAGAAATGAAAGAAATTAAGAGTGTTCCAGACAAGCACAATTTAAAGGAGTTCATCACCACTAAACTGTTTCTACAAGAAATGTTAAAGGGGCTTCTTTAGGTTTAAAAGAAAAAAAATACTAACTAGTAAGAAGAAAACATATGAAAATGAGTCTCACTGGTGAAGGCAAAGATCTACTAAAAGCAGTGTAATAACCACTTATAAAGCTAGCATGAAGATTAAAAGACAAAAGTACTAAGATTAACTGTAATTATAATGGTTAATTTTAAGGGATACATACAGAAATAAGATATAAAACATGACTTCAAAAACATAACACACCAGGCAGGGGTAAAAACATAGATTTTTAGAATGCATTTAAACTTAAGTTGCTAACAATTTAAAATATACTGATGTATATCTATATACATCTCTCTATCTATCTATCTACACATATATACACCATTATATGCAAACTTTATGGTAACCCCAAATAAAAAAATCTATAGTAAATACACAAAAGACAATGAGAAAGAAATCTAATTATAACACTAAAGAAAGTTACCAAAACACAATGGAAGACAGCAAGAGAAGAGAGGAAAAGGAAGGAACTACAAAAACAGCCAGAAAACAATTAACAAAATGGCAATAAGTACATACTTATCCATAATTACTTTAAGTGTAAAGGGACTAAATTATCCAATCAGAGAGAGTGTCTGAATGAATATAAAAGAAAGACCCATTTATATGCTGACTAAAAAAGACCTACTTCAGAAGTAAGGGAACACACAGACTAAAAGTAAAGGGATGGAAAGTGATATTCTGTGCAAATGGACACAATAAGAAAGCTGGCATAATTATATTTATGTCAGACAAAATAGACTTAAAAAAAGACTATGATAAAAGATATAAACTACATGTTAATGAAAGGTTCAACCTCAAAAGAAGAGATAATATTCATAAATATTTATGCACCAAATATAAGATCACCTAAATATATAAAACAAATATCAACAGACCTAAAGGGAGAGATTAACAGCCATAAATCATAGTAGGGGACATTTCTACCCCACTTACATCACTGAATAGATCATAAAGACAGAAAATCAATAAGAAAACATTAGCTTTAAATGACACATTAGATCAGATGGACTTAATGGATAAACACAGAACATTTCATCTAAAAGTGGCAGAATATACATTGTTCTCAAGTGAAAATGGAACATTCTTCAGAATAGATCACATGTTAGATCTCAAAACAAGTGTCAGTAAATTTAAGACTGAAATCACATCAATCATCATTTCCAACCATGATGACATGAAATTAGAAATCTATTACAGGAAGAAAACTGGAAGAAACAAATATGTGGTGATTAAACATGTTACTAAACAACCAATGGATCAAGAAAGAAATCAAAGGCAGGATAAAAAAGAAATAACTTGTGATAAATGAAAATGGAAATACAAAATTCCAAAATCTATGGGATACAGCAAAAACAGTTCTAAGAGGAAATTTTATAGCAATAAAGGCCTAACTCCAGAAAGAAGAAGAGGATCAAATAAGTAATCTGACCCTACATCTGAAGGGATAAGAAAAGGACATATACACAATCCTAACTACACTGAAAGTTAAAAGAAGGAAGAGGATAATAAAGATCAGAGTGGAAATAAATGAAATTGAGATTAAACAGACAATAGAAAATCTCAATGACACTAAGCTCGTTCGTTAAAAAGCTAAACAGAATTGACAAACCTTTAGCTAGATTCACTATGCTAAAAAGAAAGAGAGTTCAAATTAATAAAATCAGAAATGAAAGTTACAACTGATATCACAGAGAAGCGAAGGATGAAAAAACTTCTCTGAATAAATATATACTAACAACTTGGAAAACCTTGAAGAAATGGGTAAATTCCTAGAAACATATGATCTTCTAAACCTGAATCATAAAGAAACAGAAAATCCAAATAGACTGATTACTAGTAAGGAAGTTGGATCAAAAATCAAAATGTCCCAGAAAATGAAAACCCAGGACGATATAGATTCACAGGTGAATTCTGCCAAACTTTCAAAGATTTAGGACTTATTCTCCTCAAATTCTTCTAAAATTTTGAAGATAAGGGAATGCTTCCAAACTCATTTTATAAAGCCAGGATTATTCTGATACCAAAACTAGACAATGACAATACAGAAAAGTATAGGTCAGTATTTCTGGTGAACAAAGAACATAGATGCAAAAATCCTTAACAAAATATTAGGAAACCAAATTCAACAATACATTAATAGGATCATACACTACAATCAAATGAAATTTATTCCAGGAATGCAAAAATGGTTTGACATCCAAATCAATCAATGTAACACATCTCACGAACAAAATAAAGAATAAAAATCTTGTGATCATCTCAATAGATGAAGAAAAAGCATTTGAAAAAATTCAACATCCATTTATGATAAAGACTCTCAACAAAGTGGGCACAGAGGGAACACACCTCAACATAATAAACATCATATATGACAAATCGACAGCTAACATCATGTTCAACAGTGAAAAGCTGGAAACTTTTCCTCAAGATCAGCAACAAGACCAGGATATCTATTCTTTCCATTTTTAGTCAACAGAGTATTGAAGTCCTAACCAGAGAAATTAGGAAAGAAAGGAAAATAAAGAAAGACATGCAAATTGGGAAGAAAAATAAAATTGTCACTATTTACTGATGACAGGACACTATACATAGAAAATCCTAAAGACTCTACCAAAAAATTGTTAACGACTAATAAATGAATTCAGTAAATGTGCAGGACACAGAATACAGAAATACACTGAATTTGTATCATAAAGAAATTAAGAAAACAATCCCATTTACAACTGCATCAAAAAGAAAAAAGTAACTAGAAATAAATTTATCCAAGCAGGTGAAATACCTGTATACTGAAAACTACACAACACTGATAAAAGCAATTGGAGAACACAAATAAATGGAAAGTTATACCATGCTTATGGATTGGAAAATTGACATTGTTAACATGTCCATACTACCCAAAGCAATGTACAGATTCTATGCAATACCTATCAAAATTCCAATGCCATTTTTCATAGATACAGAACAAATAATTCTAAAATGTGTGTGGCATCAGAAAAGACCCTGAATAAAGTAATATTGAAAAAAAAACAAAGCTGGTGGTTTCACACTCCCTTGTTTCAAACTATACTACAAAGCTTTAATAAATAAAACAGTATGGTATTGGCACAGAAACTGACACATAGATCAGTGGGATAGAATAGAGAGCTCAGAAGTAATCCCATGCATATATGGTCAATTAAGACAAAGGAGCCAATAATATACAACAAGGAAAGGACAGTCTCTTTAATAAATGGTACTAGGAAAACTGCACAGCCACATAAGAAAGGATGAAACTTGACCACTATCCATACACAAAAAATTAATCCAAAGTTTATTGAAGACTTGAATGTAAGACATGAATCCATAACATCCAGAGAAGAAAACAGATGGTAAGCTTCTTGACATTGATCTTGGCATTGAATTTTTAGATCTGATTCTGAAAGCAAAGGCAACAAAATAAAAAATAAACACATGGGATTACACGGAAAGATTCTCAACAACATTTGTCATCAGGGAAATGCAAATTAAATGCACAATGAGATATCACCTCACACCTGTTAGGATAGCTATTATAAAAAAAATAAAGATGTAACAAGTGTTGGAAGGGATGTGGAGAAAAGTGAGCCCTTGTGCCCAGTTGGTGGGAATGCAATTTGGTACAGCCACTATAGAAAGCAGTATGGAGGGTCCTCAGAAAATTAAATATAGAACTACCATATGGTCAATAGATGAATAGATAAAGAAGATATGGTTTTGTACATGCATGCACAATGGAATACTACTCAGCCATAAAAAGGAGGAAATCATGCCATTTGCAACAACATGGATGGATCTTGAGAGGATTATACTAAATAAAATAAGTCAGTCAGAGAAAGATAAATATAATATGATTTCCCTTGTGTGTAAAATATTAAAAAAATAAATGAAGAAATAAAACAAAGCAAAAACTCATACATATGGAGAACTGATTCTTGGCTACAAGAGAGGAAGGGGTTGGGATATAGGCAAAAATGGGTGAAGAAGATTAATTTTTATGGTGACAGTATTATGGTTATCACTTTGTAGTGTATATAAAAAATTGAATTACTATGTTGTATACCTGAAACTAATATAATATTATATACCTATTTTACTTAAAAGAATCCTCCTTTTCAAATTTCGCTATGTCATCCACTTCTACTTGCTTTAACTAATTTCTAAATTAAAAATAACAATACGAATTAAGATTTGTCACACACCTTGAAGATAAATAACATTTTATTTAGAACATCAACACTTTTTGACTCCAATAATAATGCAGCAGACACTTCCAGTGCTGAAAGAACAAACATTTCAAGACTATAAAATAAGGTTCCCAGACACTGACTTTCGTAATTATAGAGGAAACAGTAATCATAAGAGTGCCAGATGCATACTTCATACCACATATTCTCTATCAAGACAAACAGTTGTATGTAATGGGCAGATGATCCATGCTTGCATCTATAAGGGCTAAGAGCATGTAGATCATAGATTTAAAATATCAATGATCCGCTCGGCAAAATAGTAAAACACACTAGATCTGCCTATCTTGTGCTTATAACATTCTATTCCTTGGAATCAAACCTGTCTTTTATTATTTTACCATTCTGTTGGATGTCATTAAGGAGGTACGTGTTTAAACAGTACTTTCTACCTGGAAAACTACTTATGTACACGCCACCAGCCTTCTCAATTATGATATTGGCAGGCTTTACATAGCTAGCAGCTGACATTTTTGGTAGGCTTATTTTTATACTTTTCTGTGTTGTTCACTTCTGACTAATGAAAAAAAAAAGAAAAGAAAAAATAATTCCCCTGTATCCTCAACAGATAACAAATTTACCACAAGTTCATTATAGATTTTATTTTCTGGCTTGCTGGTTTCTTAATTCATGGCACCAAAGAGCAGAAGGAAGATTAGTTTATGTAAAATTAGAATGACATTTAGACATTTTCTCATGCAGATAGCAGTATAAAACATTTTAAATAGGAGCAACTGAGAGCTATTTTCTCCCTTTATTTGATATGCTGAAACATATCCAAGGCAATCTTCCATTCTTCCATATCTAGCCAATTTCTAGATTCAGCAGGGCACCAGCTTTCCTGCAAATGCAATTTTAAGTTGGTAACAGGTAAACAAGGAGCTGTGTGCAGCCTTGAATATGGTATACACCTTAAAGCTTTGAAAAACTCTTAAAGGCAGTTTATTGTATCGACTCAACTAAAGCCACATAGTTGTCCACTTTGCAGCTTCAGTTTCTGAGTCAATTCAGCAGCACAAACCTGGTGACAGCACCTTGGCACGGGAAGAGACTGAGACATCTGGCTCATCTGACCCATAGTTGACATCAAAGAATTTCCCTTCTAATTTCCCTTATTAGAGGGCTAATCTCTCTCCATTTCCTCACTTCTTGGAATATGTATTTAAGACTTTACTATACGTCCATATCCTGACAGACATTTTAAATCATTAGAAATGAATTCCTTATAGTGAGCCAAATTAGTCCTTTGGTAAATTACACATGTTCATCCTAGTCAGAAAGACTGAATATAGATGTTTTCTACATGCTAACAACAAAATGCTCTGCCTTTTACATCAATCAGCCCATCTCATCAGAACCCCTTCTCCTTCAAGCTAAACCTGCTGGTACAACGTATGAGCTGAAGATTTCCCAGCTTTTGACATTAAAGCACTATGATCTTGGAAAGTGTCATTTAATCTCAATTTTTTATTTAATCTAGAGGGGATAAACCTTGCCACAGCATATTTGCAAATATGTTTTGTCAAAAGAAGGAAGTAGTACAGAAATTATATCAATAAAGAGAGAATTAAAAGTAGGCAAGCTTAATATAAAAAAAGGGAATTTTGTAAAGATTAATAAACTACACAAACCTTTGGCATACCCAATTAAAGAGGTAAAATAAAACAAAAAACAGACCTTAAAGGAGAAATAACTACAGCCAAAGCAGAGGTTTTACAGAAAACTATTTTCTAATGTGTCTAAAATCCTAGACAACATGAATAAAAGCCTGGAAAGACATAAAATGACAAAATTGCTGCAAAAATATAGGTGAATTGAATAAAAACATGCATGCATTAAATAGAAGGAAATGGTTGAAATGAACAAGCTCAGAAGGTTTTATGACTGAGCTCCCTCAAACTCTCATGGAACATTAAATTTATTTATATTTCTAAAAAAAGAAAAGAAAAAGGAAACTGCCTAGTTCATTTTATTAATTTTAAAATAAAACATGGAAAATGAAGGAAACGGAAGTTCAATTCTATTTCACTTATGAACGTACATGTGAAATTCCTTATTCAGAATAATATATTATCATCAAGTAGGCTTCATAACATGGACGTAAGGATGGCTATTATTTGAAAAATTTCCATCCATGTAATTCAACTTATAAATGAATGAAAAGGGGAAATCACTTATTCTCTCTTTTAATACACAAAAAGTGATTTAATAAGATAAATTTTTATGATAAAAATAAATTTTTAATCATTGGATTGAAAAAAAGAACAGAGGAAACCAGGAATAGACGTGCTTAACTTGAGAAAAGTAATATATATCAAATTTTACAAAAAGTGTTTTAATTTATGGAGGAATTTTAGATAGCTACATTTTAATGTTTGCAGGCAAAATATCATAGAAGATTGTATTCACAAATAAACGAAGTCAGTGGAAATTACACACCGAAGCAAGTACTTCAGAAGAATGCAGGGGCTGCTACTTCTTTGCAACCCAGAAAGTCTCCAGTTCAAAAATCAACCAACTCAGCAAGCAGGAGCTGGTGGCAGGCAGCCTTCCCTGCTGCCCCTTTAAAAACTTCCATGAAACAACTGGGCAGCTCGCCCCTTTTCTTCTTCACGTGTCTATAGCTGCTTAAAGGCTGAAAATCAGTCCTGAAACAGAAGAAGTCCCTAGCAGGGCTGTGCTGTGGCCGAGATGTTGGGCAGAGCTGCAGGGGACTCTAGAGCTGCCCCTGAGCAGAGACGCAGAGTGAGGGCCCCGCCACCCAGGGCTAGAAGGCACCAGAGCAGCCTGGCAACAGCAAAGCCTGTCTGAGGGTGGCGGTGACGATGGTGGGCTGCAGGGCCAGGCCACCCCGGTTTGATCATCACCTCTACCACCTACAGTGTGACTCAGCTTCTCTGTCTCATTCCCGGGTTCCTCATCCCTGCAGCGGGCTAGTAGAGCACCTAACTCTCAGGATTCCTGGAGAGATGAAATGAGTGACAGAGGTAAAGCACTGGGACACTCCTTGTTCTTCTCAGAGGGAAGCCTGCCTAGCACCTGGACCCACCAGCTACTCTAGAGGTCTATTTGGGACAACAAAGGAGTGAAAAATGTAGATAGACTAATTCTCTTCTCCTAAAAAATAATTAGCTGACAGATACCATCAATTTTTTTGGATAAATAAAAGTTGAACTACATTATTCAAAGCAGTAATGTACATTATTATGAGGGGGAAGAACTGAAAGTCAGCTAATATCTGGATTAATGTGATGGGAATTCCAAGAAGGCAGAGGGCAGGCCGTTTAACTTCTCCAGTGGCCCCGGGAAGGACAGGGTGCAGGCTGGCTGAGCCATGGGAAAGGGGTGAAAGGAGAGGCGGGCAGCAGAGGAAGTGTGCCACGTTAGTAATTGTTTGAGATGGGCAGTGGATGGGCTTATTTTACAGGCAGTTAAGTCAGTGCACAGCTCCTTCACGGTAACAACCCCCAGAAGAAATGAGTAAAGAAATGTTTTCAAGTGGCTAACTCTGGGGAATAGAACTGAGGCAGGGAGGGGTAGGTTTCTTTTTTCTTTCCTTATTTTTCATTTTATGAAGAAAGCAAGCATGCATTACTTCTAAAATGAAAAGCATTTTAAACGGCAATAAAACCAAGGTTGGCAACACTCTAAACCTTTTCAACTATTAAAATCTATTTTTGAAAAGATTTTGAATTATAGATTCCCCCTATTCACTTCTGCATTTTACTTAGGTAGAGTTTAGCATTCTATTCAAATTTCCTCTGGGATTTTGCACAAATCACAGGAGATTTGTACAAGACAAAATTTCAGCAGCACATAATACTTGTTAAAAGTTCACTAAAAGGAAAAACACTCACATTCTAGATGTAGCTCCAAGCCTCTCATCACTACTGCTCCCTTTGTGAGTAGTAAGCCATAGCTGAACTGTCAGCTTTATAATGCTGACCAGGAGAGGTACATGCCTCTATAAACAGCTTCTGCTATATTTCTGATGAGTATTTGATCCCCAGTTTTTATATATTCTTTTTTTCCTGTTGCTAGGGGCCAAGCTTTAGGCACAGTTGCATGTGAATTTATTGGAAAAACTGCAAAGATGTGAGCATCTACTAAGGACAAGCAGACCCCTGATCCTAACGGTTCTGTCCAACTTTTCTGTAAACATTTCCCATTCTCTGGTCCCAGTTATTTTCAAAGAAGACATTGCTCTGTAACCTTTACTCTAAATTAAAATTCCATAGCTTTCAATTTAGGTTCCAAGCCCAACACTTGTTTGTCAACCTTTCCTAAGCAAAACACATTTCATGAAATGTTTCCTACCAACTGTAGTAACGATAACAGCAAAAGCCAGAAGGCAGCAGAAGCTCAAATCAGATTATCTAGAATGTTTACTTATATTGGATTCTAAAGCTAAGTACTCTGCAATATTAAGAAGACAACTGGATTGTGGGTGTAAAAGGGGTTAAGTTTAAGCCAAAGAAGGAAGGCAGGATACTTAATGCAGTGACAAAGGAAGGGGCATGGAGCACATACATTTCTGCACTACAGGGACTTTTTAAAACTCAGGCACAATTAGAAGTAGGTCTTCACATTATGATTCAGCATAAGACTCAATATGTTCCACCATCTTGGCAAGGATAAAACTCAATAACTACAGTACTGGGGAGAAAGTTGCAAAGCTATGCAAATGCACAAATAGAAGGGGAAGCTATTCTCAAGAAATAGGTATTTTACAGAGTTCACTGGGAAACACAACCCCCCTTGGCAAAACAGATGGTAAAAGCCTATATGGGCAAAAATTCAGAATTTTCTACACTATGTAATGAGTGAAGACATGAAACAGTCCGGGGAGGACAGTGGGGGGCAGGGGATCTGCCATGGCTCTTAGGACTCTGCACAGCAAAGGGGACCTACTGACCGGAGCAGCTGGAGTTGATACCATCAGACTCACTGGAGACAGGCTGTCTATCTGTCCAAAATTTTTAGTGTGAAGTTAGAAGTTAAAGTTAGAGGCCCCTGCTTGTTATTTATAGTTTGATGTGTTAGCTTGAGGGGCTGCCTTGCCTAACCTCATTCCTCTCTAAGAGATGCTATCTTATTAAACACTTTCTGATATCCAAAAAGCTCTCATATAACAATTGTTTTTTTCTTTTATTTCTGCTTTCTCAGCTCTTCGTGAGTCTATGTTCCTCCGTGCTGCTATGATTTTAGATTGGACATTACTCAAGATCTGAAGCTTATACAATATCCCCATACCTAAGGCAAGCTTTGTTTCCCTTGTCAGATTCAATTAACATCACATGCTAATTATGTACTATAAATCACTTGTCAAGCATTGTATAGAAACATCTTAACATAAATCCTTGTGTTTTACTTAATGACATGTTGAAATCTGTTGATAAGTTTGTGGCTGGTAGTGGTTGGGTCTTAGTAATTTTGAAATTCTTTTATGTGTACTGTGGGATCAAAAAGAAATGAATTAATATATTGATCTCTCTTGTAATGTGGTTTCTCGTCATGGGAGAAGATAGATATTAATATTGAGTAGGGGAAGGTGATGGAAAATTCTACGGTATTGGATTTGAACTGGGAGTTATAAGGATGAACTCATGAACATACACACACACACACACACACACACACACATTAAGTATGTACTACTATGTACTGAAACAGTCTAAAACAAAGACATCTGTAGCAATGTGCACACCTAATAGCCAGACTATAGGTCATGAAAAATACAAGATGAGCCTGGAACATCTTGTGCTAAAAACAAGGAAGTGCTCCGAGACTGGTGGGAACATCAAAACTATGCAGAGACTGACGTACAGGAGCTCCTGCAGGCCACATCATTATTACAGAGGAATGTCAAATAGCAAGTGTTAAGACAAGGATAAATTATAAATCTCTGCCCTGCCCCTTTTTATTTTGAACCACAAATGCAATGATTGATTTGGGCAGTGATATAAATGGATCCCCATGATCTCAAAGT
The DNA here is from genome assembly GCF_040802235.1 of Manis javanica. NCBI lineage: Eukaryota > Metazoa > Chordata > Mammalia > Pholidota > Manidae > Manis > Manis javanica. The sequence goes on from NC_133168.1 coordinate 75,223,077, forward strand.
AGCACACTGCATTTTATTTACTAGTTACACAAGGGAAAGTATGTCTTCACAAGAGAGAGCTCTGGTGGACTTCACTTTCCCAAATGATGAAACTCAGCATCACACATATCATGGATGACCTGACACGGTGTGAAATATACACCATCTAGGACATGTTTTTGCCATATACATTTAATCCAGATATGAAAACATGAAGAAAAACTTCAGGAGAAATCCAGATTGTGGAACATTCCCATAGACATGTGGTCTATGTCATAGTCAAAGGTCATGAAAGACAAAAAAAATGTCAAGAAGTTGTTTTAGACTGAAGACTCAAGAAATACAACATGGCCTGACATGACAAGACAGCCAGCTGAGATCCTTGCCTCAACGTGGAAGAGGCAAGCAAAGCATCCATGAAGGACATTTCAGGGACAAATGTGATATGTGCATGGGCTGCATGTTAATACCGAATCAATGTTAAATTCCTTGGGTGCCCCTGTAAGAGCATGATATGAAGGGTGACCTTGTACTGTGTACTGTGTACAGGCTGAAATGCTGAAGGAAAAGTGGTGCCAGGTCTGCAACCTACTTTAAAATAAATCAGGCAAACACACACATACTGATGTGTACACGCATACACATATGCCATTTATCTCATGGTTTTGTGTGGGCTCACGTGGGAGGAGTATGGAGGTGAGGGCATGTGTGTGAGAAAGAAGGCAGGCATGTCAAAATAAAAAGAAATGGTGGATCGAGGGAAATATGGTATTTGTTGTACTGGCCCTGCAACTTTTCTACAGTTTAACCATTTTTCAAAATCAAAACAAAATGAAAAAGTGAACATTTTTGCTGTTGGTTAATGAAAGAAATCCCTTCTCAGTGTGCCACAGCCCGGCTACTGGATTTTCTACAGTTTCGTAACGATGCCTCTCACCTGGCTTTCATGACTTCAGTAGAAGTCCACCAAGAACCACTGAGTCAAAAGTTTCTTTCCAGTGTATCTGAAAGCATAAACTGTGTTTCAGGTAAAGAGCATCAAAATGAGCTGTTAAATCCATTCAGAATATTAGAAACCCAGACATTATCCTATGTCTTGACCTATGAATCTTATGCCAGAGACCTATGAATCTGAGCCAGTTTTCTTAGATAAAGCCAAATTGTTTATCTCAACTTAACAACCTCAATACTTTTATCTCCAAATGTATTGTACTAATACCAAGTGTATTTCCATGGAAAATTTGAATAGGTGATGTGAAAACTTGAATGATATTTGCATCTATCAAACAGATTTAACATTCAAAATCCATTTATAAATCCAACTTTATGCTAAATATTGTGGTGACATTCTTCTAGGCCAAATTACTTCATGAGGAAAATGATAATGCAGTCTATTTTTTAGGGTATTTATAATGAAACAGAGAAACTTTATAGAATATTCATGTCTATATACTTACTAGAATGTTTTTCACATTAAAAAAACCTGATTTTTCATACATTTTTGAAGCAAAGACTATGTATAAAATCCATTAGAACAATGCTTAGTCACAAAGGAATTTAAGTTTACCTTTACCTTATATGGCTAAACACGGTGCTCTTTGGAAGACCTTTTCATTACTAAAACATAAAGCTGGCTTTGGATCTGTGCTCTTCCCATCTGAATCGTTAAGTGCCCTGCGGACAGGAATGAGGTCGTTGGTCACAGGTAAGATATATCCTGCTCATATTTGCCTCTCAAGAATTGATGAACTGATTTCATGGTTTAATAAAATAAATGGAACATATTCCAATAGGCTTAAAGCTAAAGTGTAAATCCCACAGAATTTGTGGACAGTAACTGGGATGGGCTGAAATCATGCCTCCTGTACCTGACCATTTCTACGTGTTAAGCCATATGAAACACCATGCCTTTGCTGAGCGGAGACGATATTTAGAAACACCCAATTTAAAAGAATGCTTAAAGGTCATCAAGCATGATTACATTCTGTTCAACACTATAAAATGTAGTCAAGTGTAAATGATTATCAAGCAAATTATGAATGATTCATTCACAGCAGATTTTTCCATTATAAAGTAATGCCTCCTTTCCTGTAAAGTCAACATTATTATCCAGGATGCCATTTATTAGAATTTATGCTATTAAACAAGGTATGAAGAGAATCTTCTTAGGAGTCTTACATCAGGCAAATTATTCTCCACCTAAAAACGGACACACGCACTGTGGTCAACGGAGGGAGAAGGGTGTGAGTGTGTGTGTGACATGATTTCCGAGAGCATGTGCATATGTGTGTGTGTATGTGCACAACTGCCACCACTGATCTTTGACTTATGACTGAAAGTTAATTCTAAATATTTATTTCTTTTGTTTACAGTGCTAGACTCTTTAAAATACCTAAGGATTTGTAACTAACATGTTAGTCATTTAAAAAAATACAAGTGAGATTTCTGGATATGTTCCAAGGGTTAGCTGAGAAAGGCTCTGAGAGAAAGATCCAAGGGTATTTGTAATGAGATTTGTCGAAAGCAGGGGCCTTGAATGGTCGGAGGAGCAGTATGGATCCCCAGAAACATAAGCTGGCAAGAGCCCCAGGAGGGCTGAGCTGGCTTCTGGGGCTAGATACAAGTGGACGGGAGGAGCGGATCTCCTACTTCTCAGCTGTGACTGTGGGGACTCTTGCTAAGGCCAGAAATCCTTTGGTACTACTTGTATCAACTGCACTTGCTAAGGAGATTTATCAGAGTAATAATCTGTTTTTGGAGTTTGAAATACATACACTCTCCACAGCATCTTTTTACCACTAGGAATTAAGAGATTCTTTCACTTCCTGTCTCTACAAAAATCGACTTCAAAATTTACAAGGCTACTACCCACTCTTTATTTTTAAAAGATATAAGTAGGAATGGAGAAAAATAAAACCTCCCCTTATCTGTAGATGGAATTTGCCCTTCAACAAATCTCATGACTGACATACTACCCTCGAGTGGGGGTTATAGATAGATAATATTGAGAGAATAACACCACATATTCTAATTTACTTGATTTAACAGGCTTTTAATCCATTCAAGGAGTGTAATTTGATTAATGGACTGCAAGCCAAATGAGGATCTGGTACTATGTGACTTATTCTAGAGCAACTGAATCCAGGGGCAATCCATTGATCAGAGCATGTGAACAAGTCCGGCTGGGAAGTCCAAATCTCCCTTTCTTAGGGCTGGATGAGTTTCATTTGGTGATTGATTCCAGCATCATGATTCTGGCAGAAGCAGCTCTCTAGACAAGGGAAGACATCATGAAGGTGTTTTTAAGAAAACAAGGGTGGCTTGAGCCTCTGCCTCCCTGGTTCCCTCCAATCTGATATAACCAACCTGATAACCGTTTTCCAGGTCTGAAGGAGGGGGCTCCGGATGGTCACTAGTCATGCACATATTTACTCTACACACTGAGACTGAGCATGCGCTGTGTGCCCAGCAGCCCCGTAAGTTACTGAGGACTCAGCGCTGAAACAGAGTCCATGCGAGATGCTCACAGTCTGTCCGGACAGGTTAGGAAATACAGAGCAGCAGTAGATTATATTAAGAGAAACTGTGGAAATATGGAGTCACTGGAGTTTAGAGGGGTGGAGAAAATGGGATTTTGAGTGATGTGATGTAGTTCAAATGTGGGCAAGTGTTTGAAATTAAAACCATATCAGACTTCAGAGATCAAAGAATAACAAATCAAGGAGTGGGTAGATAATCTGCATACACTGGGAAGGCACTGAAGGTTTTTAAGGTACTGAGAGGCAGTATCCATTCTGAAGTTCATAAGATAACAGGCTAGAAGGCAGTTCCAGCTCAGGGAAGTATGTTTTATCAAACCACACAGTATAGTTTCTGCGTAACACATAAAAATGTAAATCACTGAGGGAAAGCAGCTATATAATTCACGACGACATTAAAAACTACTTTAAATCATAAACACAAAGCAGGCAAAGAAAGGATTTCTTCAAGTGGAAAGATGGAGGAGGTGGGGCTTAAAAATATACAATGAAGAATGACTTTAAATCTCTTTATATTGACATGTAAATGGTTTTGCATCAGGCAATTCTAGAAAGTTATGTTACTTCAAGTAAGAGTTATATTCAAGATGAGACACCCAGCAGTCCTATGTAGCTTGCCATGTATGCCCCAGGTTCACCTGTCACTTAGGCTTTGATGTACCACAGACACCCGCACCAACCGAGCGTGCACAAGTACAGGAAAGGTGAAATGGAGCAATATCGATCGTGAGAAAGGCCCATGTGCTTCTCAGCCACGTCTCCCTCAGTCGGGGGGGAAAATGCAGCTACGGATCATATCCCTAAAAAGATCACCCAGTATGTGCCATGCCCTCGCCTTCTCTGGAATGGCTCCTGAGATGGCATCAGAATTAGCTGATTTTGGTCCCACTGTAGCTTGGCCTATTCACACTAATGTGGGCCTGCCTGAACCAGGGCCTCAGAAACCTCCACACAGCCAAGCTGGCACACAGGCCTTGGGGTTCAAAGAGCACTTTAAGAGCCAATAACCTCTATCCATGGAGTGGAAACATGTAACAGGGTGAACACTGCAATGTCATTTCTGTGTAAACGTAATGAAAGCTCTCTTGATGGTATGATAATGCCTAAGGGTGAGGAATTATCCCTTATTTAACTTGGCTATAGAGACTGTTTTCAGTACATGTTCAGTTCTGATATGAAATGATGGAAACCAAAATGTTATTTAAAAATAAACATTTTCACTTAAACCTCAAAGAATAAAAAATCTGTTATGTTCACACTAAAAATAAATAAACATTTCCGATTAGAGCAGACTGCATGTTTTCTATTAAATACTTCCCCTGAGCTTTGCTATTAATTATGTACAAGTGTATTTACCTCACTTTTGCAAATAGATGGCAGCTGTAAATAACACTGTGGTTCCTAAGTAAATGCCGAGCGAAGTAGTGCACTTTGGGGTCCTAACCTTGAAATGGCTGATAATAAATCACTGAAACACGGCAGCATTTACATGTGCCCTTTTACAGCAAATAAAACCAAGTATAACCAAAAGGGTATTTAATTTTTGTTTTCATTTAAGAGGCAACCAGAGCATTACAAAAACAAAAGTCAGATGCTCTCAGCGCTTTGCACTGGTGTCCTGCCCATCGAGATTTCCTGTCTTTTAAACACCAAGAAGATGCCCTTCTTGTTACACTGCCCATTTAGAACGCATACAGGGTTGCTTTTCCAATCATGGTGATCAATTAATTTCATTCCATCCACAGTTCATCACAGTGCATTTGTGACCAAGAGCACACGTTCAAAATGGCTGGTGACAATAAGTGTGTCTATTTTGGTTATGCAATAAGCATAGAAAAGTGAACCAAATTCACCAGACAAATCTTATAGCAGGAAGTGAGGGTGAATTCCTACTTCAGTAAAGGTAATGCTGAAGAAGACTTCCTTCACCGAGCTGCGGCACATCTGGCCGACTCAAAGGGAAGGCACTCTTTTTCTTCTTAGACTGCTTCCTCTGGAAGGAAAGGAAGGCACTCTATTAGGACTTGACATCAAGGGGACTGGAGTGACCAGGGAATGTGCTGTGGATGTTTCCAGCCTATCCTGGTCCTTGGAGGTGGGCCAGGGCTGTCAGGAATTTGGTCCTTTTTTCTTAACTCCAAATTCACCCTTCACACTCTGGTCTGGATGTGGGGGTCACACAACTCTGCAGACTGCACCTCCCAGACTTGACATCAAGGGGACTGGAGTGACCAGGTAATGTGCTGTGGATGTTTCCAGCCTATCCTGGTCCTTGGAGGTGGGCCAGGGCTGTCAGGAATTTGGTCCTTTTTTCTTAACTCCAAATTCACCCTTCACACTCTGGTCTGGATGTGGGGGTCGCACAACTCTGCAGACTGCACCTCCCAGACTGCTTTGTCAACTGGCTTTTGCCTGACCCTGTCAATAGAGGGCGTTCACGGGAGTTTGGATGCAGTAGAAAAGGAATGCAAACCTCACGTGCCTGTCTGCTTGCTGTTTGTCTCAGCAGCGGCAGAGGGCAGAAGAGTCCCGGGAGGAATTCTTGGTGGTTTCCAGCCTCTGGCTCCCTTTGGCACGCCCGGAACCAGGGTGTCTTGCCCCTGCAAGGAACCCACAGTGCCCAGGTCCTCAACTCAGCGAGGCAGGAAGGTGACATCAGAGATGCAGGAGCTCAGTGTCAGCTCATCTGAATGTCACCAGCTAACCCGCTCCAAGTCTCAGGGTCCGGTCTTCCCAGTCAGTGCTCTAGCCTTCTCATGAATACGTGAAGAGTGTTTGAGTTTAGTCGTACTTCTGCAGCCCGTTGTAATTCTACAAAACTTCGATTTGACTTTCCCTAAGTCAGCCTGACAGCTTCAAGGGCAAAAACCAAACCAAAACAAAGCGACACCCAAACCCTCCTCTGGCCCCTGCGGGCGCTGGGTGCTCTCGGGTTCTCTGCGTGTATCCTGAGCTTGGGACTTCTCTAAGTTCCTCCTTTTAACCGCATGGCTGTGGCCATCAGCATTCCTGCCCGTAGAGGCGAGCAGGAGTGTGACAAGGTTGTGAGCACTGAAGGCACTGGCTTTACTAGAGGCTTCTTCACAGTCAGTCACGGAAACTAGTCCTCCGAGACTTCTCAGGAGGGTCCTGCACCACCTCCTAGGATGACTGGCAGCTGGCTTAGGGGAAAACCTTGCTGCTGGGGATTAAGGGCTCTAGCTTGAAACTGATCTGTGGTCTCTACAACGCCTTTCCTGCCCACTGTTCTTCTAACAACACCACCATCTGCAGAGGACAGCAAGTTCTAATGTTCTAACCACTGTTTGGTGCTCACACATGTTGCTTCCAAAGAGGGAACCTACTTCACTGCAAAGGAAGTACAGCAATGGGCTGTGTCCTTTGACTTTTCTCACATTATTAAGTCTTCTATCAGAAGCAGCTGGCCTGAAGGAATGGCGACTGGCCCAGTGCAGCCCTGGCTGTGGTGAGAACACTGAGAAAGGCTGAGGCACTGTGGGATTCTGGTACGTGCCCTGAGCCAGCAAGCGATGTATGATGCCACTTCCTCACAGCCGGGACGCAGACATGCAGCATCAAGGGGCAGATGTGCAGTGCCTACTGTCATTATTACATCTAATAACACAGTCACAGAATGTGTGGTTTCCATCTTCTCAACCTTGGGCTCTGCTGATTTAGATGCCATAGTACCCAAGGGGGCAAGATTTCCATTTACTAAAATAGTAACATTTATCAGAAGTTGAGACTGCCCTCAGGCCATTCTGTTTTCTACAAACACTGAATTAACACAGGAAAAAAGGGGATACTGTGTTGGCTAGAGTATTGTCCCAATTACTAAGGGGAAATTGGGTCACCATTACACAGTGTTGACAAGGAAACATTGATATGATATACAAGGGATCCTCTCAGTATTTCCATGTCCAACAGTAAAAATTAATGCAAACTGTGGAAACCAAATAAAGATTTATGTATTTAAAGCCATTAGGAATAAACCATTTGGTCACCATATAAAATATTTTTTTTAAATCCCCATAAACTGAGATTATAGTCAAGGAAAAAGGTAACACAGGGCGGATTGTAGAAAAGAGATACAATAAAGAAATCTAAACTCTCATCATCAGTTACAAAAATGAGAAATGAATCCATTAGGTATATTTATTGCCTTTTCTTTCTTGATAGATGGATATGGGTATTTATAGATAAATGCTATATACATAGAGAGATTATATATATGGATGAATATATGTAGTACTATATATATGTGCGTGTCTGTGTAATGACTTCTTTTCTTCTCTGCTTATTTCCTCTAGTTACCTTATATGCTTGTATATTTGTGGTTAACATTTTAATTTATTCTTTTGCACTTCAGAATCAACTAAAAGAGGAATTAGTATGGAGATGGAGAATGTGATTGTTGGAACTTGTGTTTTCCATTTTTCAGGGGAGGCTCAGAGAGTCCTTGTTTGTGTAGTTGTTTCCGGCTCTGTGTAACTGCAGTATTTACTGTTGCGGAAGGATGTCCAAATACGTGCAAAGGATGCATCCGCAATCTGAGTAGCTGAAGGGGTAACCCATGTATACTACTGAACTGTTGTGTCTCAACTCCAAATCTACCATCTATTCTCCATTCTCTAATGCTTTGGTCAGGGTTTGACATGTTAAATTACTCAGACTCTTTTAACATCTGGTTTCTTGTTAAATTATGTCAACAGGAGGCACTAGCGGGGGATTGGAAAACAGGAGGGATGGGGAGGAGCCTCCTCCTTCCTTTTGAAGGATGTTTGGCAAGCATCGTGTTCTCCTGGGTGCAGTGCTTCGTCCTACACCAGCTATTCCTTCTAGCCACCAGCCTCTTCTAAACCATGACGTCTCAGAGATCTGAGCCCTGACCCTGAGCACTGTCCCCTGTGACCTTTCAGGTTCTGATAAACCTAATCTCTTCCCTTTGCTCCTCTAACCCCAGGAGGGATAGCCTCTTCTCGCAGATGCCATCTCTCCACATAAGGAATTCCCTATGGTAAATTCACTCTGTAACAACCCTGTAATAATAATAACTCTGTGACACTCTATAACAACAAATTCACTCTGTAACAATTCTCGTTCTCCAACTGGGAAAGGCACACAGCAGGGTTTAAATCAATGAGGTCGAGAGTTCAATGTGACCTGTTAAGTAGAAGTAGTAGAGTCCAAGCTAGGGATGAAGACAATGGGTATTATGCAGGAAAAATCAATGAAGCTGTCAACCTGGATTTGAAGTCCAATTGAAAGGCAAAATAAATTAAATAAATAAAGACATCCCTAGGGCGTGGGGCTGAGTGAACACAGTGTGAGGGTAGAGATTATGGGTGTGGTTGATGCATGTGGAATCTGAGGTGTTTTGAGGGCATCTAGGTGGAAATCTAGCACAGGTAAGTGCACATTTTCTTAGGTTCAGGATAGTTCTTAGTATTAAAAATAAAAATTTGAGAGTAATGGGTAGAGCAGTTTGATTTCAAGGGAGTAGATGAGATCACTAGGCAGGAGAGAAGTAAGTGACTGACCTTGAGGCAGCCACATGTAGGAGATGGTGAGAAGAGCAGGTCGGGGAGGGAAGTCAGCAAGGGTCAGCCAGGGAGGAATGCTGAAGGAATTTGGTCCTTCACGAGGTGTCAGAGTCCAGCGAAGCCACAGGAAGAGGCGCCTGAAGAGGAGCGAGTGGCCACTTGTGTCAAACATGTGCACAGGGAAGCTCCACTGGTGCCAAGCACACTTATTATAGAAAGTGAGTAATTCTCCAAAATGCCACCTTCCAACCCGCCAGCTGTCCGTGGGAACGTGGCGTGTCATCACCAGCTCCCATTTAATAAGAATGACACCAACAGCTAGCATACATAGAAACAGGGAAATGCTGCCAGCATCGTGTAGCACATCCCTAAATACAACCCACGAAGGCTGTTTTGCATGCTTCATACGCTAGACCCAAGAACCTATGAATAACTGCAGGAGTCTGTGGAAGGTGCCTCAACTCCAAAGTAGAAAAATAGCTCCATGTATGACTCTCACAGAGGCAGTGCTTCAGGTCATTTTTTTTTTTTCAGTCCTTCATTGGCATAGCATTTTGTTCTATTTGATTGGCAACATGTAAATATTTTCATCATTATCTTCCTTTATTAATGACTGTATCTGGTATACCTGTTGACGTTTTTCAAGTACAACTACACTCATATTCAAAGGTGATACATGGCAGGCACTCAGATAAGGTGTGAATGACTATATGATGGTTGTGAGGCACTTTTTGTGTAGGTATGTGACTCCTTTCTAATTTGGAGGAAGAATGACTATATTTAAAACAGAGGAAGAGCATTGTCAGGCACAGTACCTGCTATGAACTGTCAGAGCCTATTACATATGGATAACCTGCCATTGCTAGAAATTCCATTCCCTGTTAGCAGCAACAAAAGCAGGGAGCTGTGCATCATGGGATCCGTTATATCATCTCCTCTTACGAGAAACAAACTAAGGTTGATGAACATAAATGTATTTTTGAGCACTTATTTACAGTTTAATATTGTGGAAAGCACAATGGGAGAAAGGAGTAGAAACTGTAGCTTTTACCATACTGAAAAACTTGTCTTCTATGTAGACGCAGGCTTTTACCATAGATGTATATCATTCTATTTCTTCAGGACTAGCATACGATTAATGTGATTTTTATGAATTCTATTTCTAAGCAAAAATAACACCTGTAAACTTTAGGGAAAAAATGAAAAGAAAAAAAAATACATATAAGTCTTTTTGGTTGCGACTCCAGAAGCCCTCTGTTCCAGGGTGTTGAGAGTCTGCATACTGCATCGGTGCTAGAGCGAGCTCCCACACTGTCACAGAGATATTCTGGCTTTGCTGTTACTGTCCTCCGCGGGCCTCTAGGATGGGGGCTGCAGTAAAGGCCTTTGGGAGAGGCAGCCTGCCAGCCTCTGAGCGACTGCACATTGTTGCCAAGTGTGCCAAGAATTCAAGGCTCTGAGCACTTTTTGCCCTGGCTGCTCATCAGGAATGTGTCTGCAGTGAACACTCTTGATGAATGAGGTAACATACGACCTCCCCCCAGACAAACAGCAGCTTGCCTACTCTACAAATAGCAGATTCTCTGAGCTCATTGCTCCACAGCTGTGACACAGACGTCCCCAGTGCACAGCGTCCTTCTGGAGCCTTCCAAGTCCCCTCCGCAGGACTCGGGGGCACGGAGAGCCCACAGCACCGTGCATGCTCATGCCACTTGCTGTGACCTTGCAGTGCTCTGACTCTGACCCAGGACTCTCATGTCTTCCACCAGCATCCAAGAAATGGCATCAGGGTAACTTACTGGTTTTTGTGTTCGGTAAAATTCTAGACTTGACAAAGGTTACTGCTGAGAGAAGACAGCGTGAAGAGATCACACTCTACTTGCCAAAAATTTAAGTTTCAATGTCTGTCTTCTTATTCTTATTCTTAAAAAGGAGCAGTATCAAATGCTGAAATAATTACTTGGAGGTTTTTTTTTTCTTTCTTATGGAATGATGCATAAATGTAGTGAAATTAACCTTTCAAAAAAGTCTTCAAAGATTTTTATTTCTCCTTCAACCATGACTGCCTAAGATATATTTAACTAGTTTAGATCAATTTTAGAGCCCTACTTCACATAATTTATCATTATTTAGAAAAGGATCAAATTATATGACAAATGTTAGCATGATTCATTTTATAATAATAAAATTACACATTAACTGTGATGTCATCAGAGCATGAAGTTAATAGTTCATTGATTTAGTAATTTTATAACACCTGATAATTCCATTAATGTTCATAAATAATATGGAGGATTTTGGACAATAAGTAAAATAAAGTATAATGACAGTTCTTGAGCTTTTTCTTCCTGCTGTCACACACACCTGCAGTCTTACTTTTCCTTGAGCTCTACAGCCCGTTACCACATAGAGTCAATGTGCCTTTAATATGATGTCTGTCACCATAAGAGAAAAGTTGAGACCCACTGAAGAAGGTGACCTGTGGTGGCATTATGTGACATGGATGCTTTCCTAAAAACGTTTCGGGGAATGCAGTATACTTGTCTGTCTAATAAATATTTTCACAAACCTTTCATTGGATAATTAAATATACATTTTTAGCAGGAAAAAATATAAACATTTTTCATTATAAAGGCAAAATTATAATCAGAAAGTTAAGGATTATAAATGTTACAATTATTAACACTGCTTGACAATAAGCTATTTTACAGCAATATCAAAGTATCAATGTTTCCATTGTTAAATCTCTGATAGGTCTGGTTTCAGACTGTCCACTGACTTAAAGTGAATGGTCGTGAAAGATGCCCCATTCATCTGGCCAAACCAAGGGCGGTTACAAAACAAGATCAAGATTAATTGTGACAATTTACTATACAAACACATAAACTATATTCAATAGCTATATTAATAGAACTAATCATTATATAATTAACATAACATATTATCATATACAATGATTAATGTAATATATAATATATAATAATAACAGAACCAATATCTTTAAAATTTGAATATTCCAAAAGAATTTCTCATAACTATGGACCACAGGGAAACATCCTAGCTTCTTGCCTCCTACATTCTCACTTATGAAATAGTAAAAAGCAAACAAACCAAAAGAAAAAAAACATTCTCTTAGGTAATTTTGACAATGACATTTTATTAGACATCTAACCAATGTCTATTGAACTCTTATTATTTCCTACCACCTTGCTGGGCACTGCAGATTCAGTGGACAAAAGAGACCCAGTGCCTGTTCCAGGAGTGATTATAGTAACACCTGATACTTCTATTATAATATGGAATTATCCAAGTATAATAAAGACCATACAGACATGGAAATAATCACTGAAGTCACTGTGAGACAGTTCACCTGGTTCCAATGATTCTACACACCCAGAAAGTCATGTAGCCATTTAGAGCTGAGATCTTCTTGAAAGGATTTTGTGCATTTTGAGAAGCTTTTATTCACCTTTAAGTTCAATCCACTTATAATCCTGGTCAGGCTAGCTAGCAATCTTCTGTTCTTGGTATACTTTGAGTTAAAACTTGAATTTATCTTGATCAATCAGGAAACATCTCTCTTCCATGTCCCAATGTCTGTCTATTCAACCAACAGCTTTCTTTTTAAATCTAGCTCATCTCTCTGGCTTCTCCTAGGAAGGACTGGCATGCCCCAATCTAATATTTTCTCCATATGACATTTCAAACTTTCCTATTTCCTTACTGAACCACACTTCACATTGATTCGGTTAGATATAAATTTCTTTTCTAAAACATACCTTGACATAATGTGTTTAATAACTGAAATTGAGATCAGATATTATTTGCATGAATGTTGGTGTCATGCTCAATTATAAACTCTCAGTTTTTTCTTTATCTATTATCCATTTCTAAAGCCACTAAAATAGATACTTGTTCAAAGCTGGAAGGATTCAAGGAATACATTGAAATAACTGTCAGATTTTATCAGTATACTTTGTAATAAAATCAATTTTACAATGTTCATACTCAGTTGCAAAGGCAAGATATGCCCCCCCCACCCTGTTGATGGCCTGCCTAGCGTAGTCGGCGCCACCTGCCTTCCGTCACACGTCTACCATGTGAAGACTGTACCCAAAATGTGTCACTCTACTAACTCAATGGTTGTCTAGCAAAGATGAATTACAGAGTAAGAAATTTAAAAAATACATATCAGGGGAAACTTAAAGAAAACCCGAAGCTTCCAAAATCTGTAGACATACCAAAATCGTATTCTTCCTTTCTTTACTATGCTACCCTAGAAGCAGTGAAGGAAGTGAGCAACACCAAATCCAATTTCACACCCTAGGATAGGCCAGTAAGGGCCAGAGAAAGTGCAGTGGGGAAAGAACTGAGAGTGCAAATGGGAAAAGAAACATTAAAATAAAATATGCATCATTACCTGAGAGTCATAGAGAAACCAGCTGCATTCAAAGTTTACCTAGAAGCTACAACTTATGTATTTGCCCAGTACCTCAAATAAATCACTGTAGTCTTTAAATATGTCATAAAAAGGCAAATTAAAAAAAAATTGTTTGTTTCAGCCCCACAGACCCATACGGATCCCTTAGTCCTTGACAGGCATTTTCACTAACCTGCTCATGAACCATCAGAATGAAGGTGGTGAACCGCAACCTGCCATGGGAGGATCCCTCCGTCCTTTTCTCTCCATTACTCTGTACTCTCTCCCTCACTTTCAATTCTCCAGCTATGGCAGAATAATTTGGCTTTACTGCAGTAGTGACTGAATATCTTCTGTGCCAGAGTGTGAACTTCATGAGGGCAAGAGCCATCTCTCTTTATTTCACAACAGTATTTCCAGCACCTTTCACTATGCCCAGCACATAGGAGGAAAAAATATATACATATACACATAATTAGTAAATGAAAATATGAAGTGGATGGTGATGTCACCATAATGTATCACTGAAATGGTACTTTTACTGGTTTTGCATATGTTTGTGTTTTCAAAAGACAATATAGCCTGGAGATATGCTGTACTCAACTACAGATAATGCATCCAGGCTGTGGATTTCCATGGTAGAACAACACCTAGATCACAGTGCTTGGCAAGAAGTGTGAGAGCTGGGAATAGAGGACAATCAAAGAGCCGCAGCGCCACCCCATTCTCCCACCTCACAGTTCACTGTGGGAGGGACGGCAAATCACATGAAACTTTTTCCATTGTGCTTTTGTCCCCGAAGTATCCTTTGTCCTAGAAGTATTCTAATGAGGAAGATTGTACTGAGAAAACTTTTAAAAGACAACTGAAATCCCTTTCAAATGGGCCACAATTAACTAAAAAGGTAAATAAATGCTTTAAAATGCATACTCAACTAACGTTTAACTTGTTCAGAGTCATCTGAAGGGTAGTATTATATTGTGGATGATCAGAGGTGGTTATAAAACTAATGAATGTGAAACTAGAGGCCACTCACAGTCTCAAAAGAAACCATGCTTGCTCATATATTGTCAGAATTTACTTGGTGGTCTTACATTAATTATCTCATCATCATTAATCCATCTAAGGTGTGTTAAGTGAACCTTAACTTATGTGTAATAGATTATATTTTGTTGGGATCTGGAAACATTTTGGGAAGTACTAGAGAAAGTAATAGGACCACAGTTGCTTTTAGCTAAAGATTCAAGTCCAGATGGATGCTTGCAACTGATAATAAAATATATTTGCTAAAGTTTTTAATACTTAGCACTTTTATATTGGTAATGTGTATAATGTAGAACCAAGATAGCTGGAAGAATGAGAAATATGCATTAAATAAGTCCCTGATTTTTTTCTAGAGCTATATATTCTGTTGTTATCACTCAGGGAAAATGGTAAAAAGAACCAGGATGCTGAAGAAGAATAGACTCAGAATATTTCTTGACATACCAAGCAAGATGCGGATATGCCATTTCATTAGAGAACAGAGCAGTCCAATGCCATTTTATAAAATAAAGTTAAGAATGCTAATTTTATTTTCAAATAGCTAATGGTTTAATATTAAACTTTTCCTGGTGTGATGGCTCATTCAGAGAAGTTAAAATAATTTGAATTCTGTTATAAGTATTATTTAAAATTATATCTAATAAACCCCTGCTCAAATTATACAGTAAATATATAAGTACAAAACTATTTCCATAACATTTAGGAATGAAGATTTCCCCCTGTATATTATTGTTTTGTCTCAGGGTTTCACCACCAGGCAAGTTCACTATGGGTTTGATGAGACTAAGAAATGACAATGGAACATTCTTGGGGTAAAAGCATATACCCAGCTTCATTCTCATGGCGGTGGGTCGAGCCCAGGAATCATATCTGCATGCGGCAGTCTGCATGTCTGGAATCCTCCTCTGTCTCTGCAGAGCTCTTTACATAGTGACTCAGTCAGTAATAGCTTATTGCCTATGGGTGTGGGAGCATTAGCCTAGCAGTAAGCTAATTACATCAAGTAGTTTAGGGTCAGGTGAGGATGCTGGCCATGGGAAATTTCATTTTCCCCACAATTATTTATATTGGAGGTAAAACAGCTAGATTGTGAAGTTTTTTTTTAAGGCATAACAGGAAACAATATCAACTAATTAAAAGAAGGAAAAAATGTGCCTCATGGTTTCAGAGGTTTCAAAATTGACAAAAGAACTTAACTTGCCTCCCAGTTACTTTAGGAAATATATTTAAGCATTTAACAAGTCTCTAAAGTAAGGTTCCATCTTATCAAGTAGTTCCTACCCACACGAGGGTGCTTCCTGTAGCCCCAGAGTACAGAACACTCAACCTCCCCAGACTCCACTTCCTTCCTACCACACTGTCCCACAAATATGATCTCCCTCACTTCAGAAATTCTCTTTTTTCTTAATACTGTTTTATATATATATATATATATATATATATATATATATGTTTTCAATCTCTAGAGGTGAAAAATCCCTGTGAACATGTGATGAGATCAAATTTCTTTAAGAAAAATATGGATATACATAAATATACATAATTTCACATACATTTCAAAGTGTTGTAGCCTCAGTTCAGGACTGGTCAGAACATCAGTTATGGCTGGGGTCCATTCTGATTGGGTGGTACCCATGAAAAACCAGCTGGTATTTTGAATAGCGTCCTTACCTGGGAACATGGGTCATGACCTGGATAGCAGTGGTGTAAAATGGAGCACTGCTCCATCTGTGATGACTTCACCATCACTCAAGGACATCACATGAGGTATGCTGAATAGAATTCACACTTTGGAACTAAGAATTCAAGTTGGAATCCTGGATTTACCACTTTAACTTACTGCGTGATATATGGACATGCCTTTATCTTTCTGAACTTAGGTTTTCTCACATAAAAAATGGGGAAAATAACACCTTTGTCATAGGACTGCATGAAGGATTATGTGAAAGGCATCTGTAGGTGCCTAGGATAGAGTAGCAGCTCACCAGATAGATGGTGGTGATGATCACGACAGTCATGATGAAATGTTTATCACTTGGGTAACCTTCCTCACAGCCTGAAACATTCTCCTTTGCTCTTGGGTGACTGAGTTCATATCTTTCCTAAAAATCATACTTCATTCACAGTAATTTCTATTTCAAAATCTACCCCTCCCCTAACATCACAGGTCTATGGCATTCATTATCAACCATGGCATGATCTATCTTGAAACACATGGGACTTTTAGATAAACTTTTACTGATTCAGGTCAATAATCATTTATTGAGAATGTATGAGGTAGTAGGCACTAAATACATGGGAACTTTATTATAGCAACAACACATTATCACACACTATAAACCAAAGCCAGAGAAACAGCAGCCTCAGATGGCAAAGAGAACCCATTTACAAAGCAAATAACATCTAAAATACCAACCTGAATATACAGGAATACAGTAGTGGCCGAATGTTATATAAATGTTCTTTCTTTCACATTGTTTCATAGCGAACATTTCTAGGTTTCTTAAAAGTGTGGCACATGATAAAAAGCAACATTGATTATCTTAGTTTATATTAGTAACTCAATTTCCCTTAGGACTTCTATAGATGTGGAAGGGGTTTGGGACTGAATTAACAAAGCTATTTGGGTAGCAGCTGAAATAAGATCCAAGAATGAAATAATGTGTCTATAAATCTTCCTCTGTGTCTGTAAATTCTGCAATCCCTTGAGCTACTTTCGTGGTACCTGGAGGGGAAAATGATTATTTTAATTTTAAAAAGCCAGTAGGTGCAAAAATATGCTGTGACTTAGAAATATAAGACTTAAATTCTTCCAAAGATATTTAATATATTTTGGATGTGAAAATATGAGTTTTTTATTTTCTGCACTGCTGATCTTCTAATAAAGACCTTAAAAAAGGTAATTTAAAAATATCTATTAATTCATCCAAGTATTCATGAAATAGTTGGGGAGAACCTACCATACACAGAGCCCAGTACAGGGCGAGGTTGGAAAGGATGCTTAAGCCGCCATCTACTTCAGCAACATCACAGACCAGCTGGGGACATGGAGTGCACACCAGCATCTCTGAGGGGTGTAGTAAGTTAACTGATTATAAAAGACTTCCAGATAACATGCTATGGCAGCTCATAGGATGAATGCTACATACAGTTAGGTTCATTCATTGAAGAACCAGATTTGTGCTAAGCCCTGAAGATGGGGAGGAGTAGACACACAGAGAAGAAGAAAAGATCATCTTATGCAGTGGAAATCAAGTGATTCTGAAAGCAAATGATTTTGTTGGGAGGTGACTGAAGTGAAAAAATGAGGAGTAAGTACAACAGGAAAGTCAGGCTGGTCTTAGACTGCAGCAGCCTTAGGCCAGGTCATGAAGACAGGCTAGATTCAGGAAACAGACGGAGTCAGGTCACTGAGGAAAGGCATATGGGAGTAGTGAGATTGCCAGCACTCAAGAGATCAGTATGGCATTTATGAATGTTTACTCAAGTGAGGTGGTTAATTTTGTGTGACAACTTGACTGGGCCAAGGGGTGTCCCAATGCATCATTATTCCTGGGTGTGTCTGTGCGGGTGGCTGTGGACGAGACTGACACTGGACTCACAGAGCAGCGAAGCAGACTGCCTGTGTGAGCAGGCATCATCCAGCCCCTTGAGAGCCTGAGTGGAACAAAAGGGTGGAGGAAAGCAGAAGTCGCTCCTTTTACTTCTACCTGCCTGCTGAGACAGGACGCTGGTCTTCTGTCCTTGGACTGGGACTTATACCTGGTTCTCAGGCCTTTGGACTCAGAATAGAGTGACATGACTAGCTTTCCTGGATCTCCACCTTGCAGATGACCGATGCTGAGACTTCTCAGTCTCCATAAGCACAGAAGCCAATCCCTCATAACAAAGCTCCTCCCGTACATATTGTATTGGTTCTGTTTTTCTGGAGAACTCTGACTAATATGCCAAACAAAGGGTGGGAGCCTCCTGAGGTGGAAATGGGGAGGTAAGGACCGAAAGGAGAGATGGTTCAAAGTTAAGATAATAGGACTGGGTGTGCTCAGCAAGGGCAAGGGCATGTCTACCTCAGGTATAAAATCTCTGATAAGCGCCATGGCCACAAATCAAGCACAGCAGCGGATAGTGTGTTACCCGAAGACGGTCAGGGAGACATTGTCGAAGGAGATGACCTTCGAGTTGAGACAAATGGATGAAAGCATTACAGGCAGAAAGAATAAAAAGTGCAATGGCCTGATGCTGTCACCGAGTAACAGTGTTCAGAGAACAGTCTAGAAACTATTTGGCTGGAGCACTATTAGCCAGTTGGCGCAGCAGAACATATGCTTACGGAGGGCAGCAGATCACATCAGTAGGGTGTCATTAGAGCTCTGAATTCTGTTCTGAATGAGGTGGGCAGGCATTAGGTGGTTTACATACCTGGTGTAAGTTTTAGAAGGACCAATCAGCTGCTCATGTGAAGAATAAGATGAGGAAATTTAGTGGTGAAGAGTAGAAGGAAAAAGATAGTAAGGAAGCTAGTGCACCGAGAGTCTGTGAGGGGTCCTGGTGCTTCTGACTGAGGGGAGAGGTGAGGATGTGGAAGGTGCTCAGCTTCAGGACCTAGCCTGAGGGACAGCTCACAGGATTTGCTGGCAGATTGAATGAGGCTGTGTTAAAAGAGGGGAGTAGACCTGCTGCCAAGATATGTGCCTTTGTTGCTGAGGGACCCGCAGGGCTTGGGGGAAGGGCAGGTTTGGCAGGACTAGTTAAGAGTTTTGTTTTGGACATGTGATATTTGAGATGCCTACTGCCTATCCAACTATCCATGCAGTGGGCAGCTGAATACATAAGGTCAGAGTAAAGGAGAGAGACAGGGCTGGGATGTCAGTTTTGTAGTCATCAATGTATAGTGGCATATAAAGTCATGGGCCTGGATGACATTACTTAAAAATGGGCAATAATTTAGACACAAAGCTCTAAGACTGGAATCTGATGCTCTGAGAGTGGAAAGATGAGGAGAGGTCAGCAGGGGAGAATGAGGAGCAGGAGCCCTTGCGGAGGGTGCGCAATCGGAAGACTGGTGTCCTGGGAATCCTGAAAGGAAAGAGCCATCTCATTTGGGAGCTTGAGGATCACTGGAGGCCTGGAGAATGTCAGTAGGAGTGAAATTCTTACTAGTGAAATTTACTAGGGGTAAAGAAGGAGAGATGGTGAGTCTAGACATTTTTTGAGGAGTTTTAGTTTTATAGGGAGGAGAGCAATTGGATAGTAGATAGTCATTGGGGAATGAATCATGGAAGGTTATTTACTAAACAACATGGAAATTAGGAGATATTACAGCAAGTTTGTATGCTGATGGGAAGGGTCTAGTAGCGATTATCCTATTAAATATTTACAAATGTTTGTAAGGTAGATATTATCACCATTTTATGTACAAAAAAAAGAATTTGCAAGCAAGGCAGGCTTGCCCAAGACAACATACAAATTGGCAGTGCCGAGAAAGTATTTGGTTCTACTGAACTCTAAGAAGGAAATTCAGCCTGTCAGGACACATATGCACCATGTCCATAAAATTACTTTTACCTAATGTCTAAAATAAGGAAAGATGAAATTCAAAATAGTAAAGGGAATACCAGAATATGGATTAAGGGTAAAATCTCCAATTCCCTGACTAGTCTGATGACACAGTTTTTTTGTTTGTTTTATAATTTACAGATGGGAGAGAGCTCCAAGTATTGACTAGATACATGCCCAGAAGACTTCAGAATCAGAGAGATGGCCAGGAGAAGTTTCAGGAGAGAGAATTGAGTGACTGGACCCAGATATCTTCAGGACATAGAATTTATTTTGCTAGAATGTCTAAGTCAGAGTAAATGAAGGCAGAAGGAAGTTTAAAAATCTTGGATGATTGAGTTAAAGGCTTTGAAGCAAAGAGTGAGGATTTGGACGGGTTTCTCTTTAGAGTGAAAGCAAGTCTGAGATCAAAGCCATAGGTGAAAAGCAAGGTTGACAGCAGCAAAGAGAATTGATTGGAAAAAGTTTTTGATGGAAGCTGGGAGTGCCAGAAAGAGAGCAGATGTCATCTCATTCTGGTAATTACAATGATGACCCTATGCTCCTGCTGTTAAAAACTAAAGATCAGAGCCCATTATTACAGATGAGCTATTTTCACATGAAAGAAAAATTCAAAGTTTTAATTTAAAAAAATGTTCCTACTGAATCTATGGCAACTCAGTTATTGCAACTACTTATAATAAGAAATACGCAAGTGCTATTACGGCAAATACCCATTGATACAACTCGAGAAACAACTTGCGGTCACCCTACCTCACGACAGCTTGTCAGGAGCACAACAGCTTGGATATGAAAATTCCATCTACTTCATAAAGTGTGTTATTTTTTTTAGGAGTAACAAAGAACTGTTGATGTAAGATGCCCAAATAATTTTTGCTTTTATTCCAAATTAGTTGGCCTAAATGAAATTAAAAATATCAATCTAGGTTCTGAGAAATCTCAAACAGTGAATTAGATCCTAGCTCTTAAGGGAGTTGGAAGGGACACACCTACTTCATCTACTAAACTGGTATATAGGTATGCTGGCAGAGTGACAGAGATCATGAAAAAAAACTTTTTAATAATTCACTAAGGCTTGAAATATTAAGAAACAAAAAGCAGAGTTGGAACTCTTTGTCATTAAAGTTGCTAGAGTCCTGAAAACATCTTTTCTTACCCTGCCTCCTGTCCACATGCCAGCGGCCGGTATATGTAACTGAGCATCCCATCTGGAGATGAGAGGATGTCAGCAGGGTGGGCTGGGGGAGGTGAAAGGCTGAAACATGCGGGAGGATGATGGTCACGCATCACTGACACTTCTGATCACAAAGGAAAGGGATTCCTTGGAACACCAAAGCAATTTATTTGAAGGTCAAAATAACTCATAGTAAAATAGCTAAGGCCAATTACAAGGTGGAAGGTAACACATTCACATTTTGCAAAATTACTGAAAATTCAACCATTATTTCAAAGCCCAAGTCAGATGCGTCTGCTCCCTGAAGCCTTGGCCAGTCCCCACCGGCTGCCCACCCTCAGCTCTGAATCCCCACAACACTTTGCACATCTGTTATATGAAAGAAACATATTCTACTTTCTGTTATGATTTTATTTGGTCTTGTCTCATTGCCACAATTATTCTTTAACCTGTATGTGCAAAAGACTAATATGTGGCCGAAAATAGCTATTAAGTACATGAAAGAGTATTTGCTTAGCAAATTGAATCAAGCCCCCTACTGAGTCACTAACACTGCAAGGTTGCTATCTTCCAAGTGATGGAAACATAATTGAAATATTTCAGATATATATATTAATATATCATTGTATATTACATAATATAAGTTTTAATGTTATAGTATCTATTATACTTACGAACATGAACATCAGTCAAAGCTTCTACTTCCTCTTTGGTAGGATTCATATATAAGGATAACTACTATTTGGTGCATATTTGTTGTTCAGATAAAACGTAGTTACTTAGTAATAAAGTCTTACAGTCATTCAATTCTTATTGAAACAACTTGTGTAAGCCCTGGGTTGCTGAATTCTGCCTTGTATAAATGTCCCCTCATTCATTTATCTTGGGCTATACTACTAAGCAATATGCTTTGATTTTGAGCCATCAGTTATGGGTTTACATTCAGACTCTGGAATTTATCAGCTATGTAATTTGGGGTAAGTTAATAATTGGGGTAAGTTAATTAACCTTCCTAGGCACACTGGCAAAATGTCTTCTCATTGGTCAAATGAGGACTCTCCTTCCCAAGACTGCTGAGAAGATGACACAGGATGACATTTGTGAGGCCTTCATGAAAGGGCAGTCTCTGTCCCCACCATTGTCACCCTCTTCATCAGCTGCACTGCTGACGTTAGCTTTAACCACGAGAACCCTGAGTGGAAAAGCCATGCCATTTATATACGTATTCCTTTAAGGAATTAATTCTAGTTACAAAGAAGGGCTAGCACAAACTGTTCATAGTTCTTTGGCTGATTGTGAAATGTGTTGGAGACCACTTCATGCAACAGATAACTTCAAAAAAAGGAATTAAATCAACATTTATTAAAATATCTATTGTGTCAAAAAAATATTAAAATTGAAAAAATAATTCAATATATCTTTTTGATTCAGTGGGTACAGAGGAGAGGAGAGAGTGAAAATGGATAGAAAAGAATTTTTCTATCAATGCTTTGTTTATGAAAATTTGAAAGTCATGATTAAGCTATTCCAAGAAAAATACAGTAACATGGCTATCAAAGAACAATCATTTTTCAAAGTCCTCAGTTCCAAGTGAGTTAACTTTAAATGAATGCTTTTATTTCCAGTTAATTTGGAGATCTGACTGAGATATCACAAGAACATTATTGTGTTGCAAAGGTATTGAAATCAAACAAATCTGGGCTGGAATCTTGACACTGCCATTTATCAGATCAATAATCTTGGGAAAGTTATTTACACTTTCCCAGGGGCAGTGTCTTTACTTATAAAATAAAGACAATGTTAATATATATCTCATAAAATAGTTGTTGTGGTTATATAAACTATATGAAGTGCCTAAAACTGTACCTGATACTTGCAATTACCCACTTGAAGGATTAACTGCTGTGGAAATTGCCCTTCCACTGTAGGAAACTAGGAAACCAGAGAGAGAGAGATAAAACTATTTCCTGACACTTGGCCACAGGTAGTGCAGGACTGGACCCCACTGAGAAGAGACACAGGCAAAGATCTGATTCAAACCTCTGCCTGCAGGATTTGAATCATAGCACACAGAAGAAAAATGAACAGGACCCTGAGGTCTCCATGAATTTGATGAGACAGAAAGCAAAATCTAGAGAGGCTAAGAATTTGCATGGCAGGATGCCAGAGAGAAGTGAGCTGCACAGACAGATTACCTTGAATCTACATTGAATATTCATATGTACATGTGTGGGGTATACAATTCCCCAAATCACAGAGTTGGGGTAGTTTGCATTCCCATCAGACAAACTGGAGAGACCTCCTAGCACATGGGGCATCTGGTAGGGTCACTAGAAGACTAGTGCCATCATAGTGGGTTTTACTTACTCCTAGAGTCACTATCTGAAGTTACTAGTTATTCTGAACCTTACCAGCAAAGCTTAAAAGCAAACCTCAAATATATCAGATTGATACCTAGTAACTTAATTGTTTGCCTGTTATAAAGTCCAACATTCTTTATGGGAATATTACCAAATCCAGCACCTAAGAACATCTGATTTCAGATGTCGAGACTCTAATAAAAATATTACGAGTGGTACAAAGAAGCAGCAGATTATGAACCATAACCAGGAGAGAAATCCACTGAAGAAGACCCAGAAATGACAGACTTAATGAAATTAACAGACAAGAATGTTTAATGACCATGACAAACTCCTCCACATGTTCAAGGAAGTTAATGGAGCAGGGACCATGATGAGAAGAAAAATGAATGTTGAAAAGTCCTGAATGGAACACATGGAGAAGAAAAATATATCTAAAATAAAATTATCCTGATGGGATTAAAGGCAGATTAGACAATGCAGGGGAAAAAACAGTGAATTTGAAGACATGATAAAACTGTCATAATAGAGCTCATAAAGAAAAAACAGGCAGATTTTGGGGCAATAACAAGTGGTCCAACATAGGAGAAATTGGAGTTACACTTCCAGGCTAGGAGATAATGAGGGCAGTTAAAGTGACCACTGAGAATATTTAGAAGTTTGAAAGTGATCAAAAAGTGACTTAGGGCCAGGGAGAGTGAGGGTTGAGAATGGAGGGAGACATGGCTGATGCCTTTAGTTCTTCCTCTGTACTCACTGCTGGGCCATACTTCCTAAAAAAAAAAGTTTAAAGTATTTAAACTCAATTGGATATAATACAAAAATGTATTTTTATTTATATGTATGTTGTCCTTTTTGCTGTCATTTTTTTCTCAGGGGAGAAGCAACTATAATCACACCCACAGTGCTGTTGGCATCGTTAGTGGTGTTTCCTTGGCATTCATGTGGATAGACCTTAATTATTCATTTAATCACAGTCTTAAGTCCTCTGAAGAATGATGTTGGGTATAGATAAATACTTCTTAAGGGT
Source organism: Manis javanica (assembly GCF_040802235.1). NCBI lineage: Eukaryota > Metazoa > Chordata > Mammalia > Pholidota > Manidae > Manis > Manis javanica. Next base: position 75,247,722 of record NC_133168.1, read on the forward strand.
AAAGTATCTCCAAAATTATAAAGCATTCCCTTGAACATAAGAATCCTGTGGTGATACACACAGAATTGTAAACTCGCAAAGAATTAAAGTGGCAGGAAGAGTCAAACATAAGTGTGGGTACCAAACACCTATGAGCAGAGGTCTGCAATGCAGCAGGAGGTGGGTGATACCTATGGTGGGATAAAGAGAATCAGGACCTCAGTACAGAAAACCACACAGACAGCATCTCCACACAGCATCACATAGTGCACTATGGGGACCAGGTTGCCTAAAACCAGCATTCGGATTGCCAAGCTGTTCTCCATGTTAGCTTAGAGAAGATGAGAGGCAACAGAGAAGAAATGTGGATCTGCCCCAGAGGCCGTCAGATAAGATGTGAGAGCACTCTCAGATGCCTACCTAGGAATGACATGAGGTACTGCTAGGCACTGCTGGAGTAAATGTCCAGGCCCGAGATGGAGCTGCTCTTGCCCTGGGTGCCACATCAGCAAACCAAACCAAAGCTTAGTTAACTCTCTGGACCTGTAAGTGCTCCACTTGACCAGAAATGCAGTCTGTCCAGTCAGCCGGTCCCCAACACCAAGCCCATTCCGGGCCTTCTCATCCAACAGGTGGCCCAGCCAATCAGGTATTTTCTATTTGTCTTCCCCTTGCTCTTTATTTTTTATCCTGCAAAATCTTCTTAACTACATCCCATTTTGTGATTCTCCAAAAGGAGACTGACTTTTATGAAGTGTTAAAGTTTGTTTGTGTCATCAAAATTGTCTTCTTTAATAGTTGTTCTCACAGTACCATTTGTTATTAAGCAGCCCACTCCAAAGAAGGGGAAGGCCTACTGTGAGTTGTTTTAAGCATTATGTATCTACCAGGATTCTGAATAAATGCTACTTACTAGATATACCCAAATACAGGCATGTTCACTATACTGTTGGCAACAAGTTAATGTCACCAATTACTTTATTTAGTAAAAGGGCCTTTGCAAAATAAGTTTGGGAAATGCTGGGTATTTGAACAATATTAAATCACTAAGTAATTCTGTGAAAAAAAGTTCAACAGAATTAGATATTAGAATATAAGCATTGTCCTTGATGATACGATTTTTGAACATTCAATTTGGATTTCATTATGATTCAGTTGTTGCACTGCAAAATCCATCACCTTCCTTCTAGCTTCCTGCTTAAAATTATAATTTCTAAGACTAAGAACCACAATTTTCTCTCTAACCTTGTGCTTTTTATGATAATATAGGAAAAAGGAAAAGAAACTGAGAAACATATTGTGACAGGTAATCATCTGAAAACACACAGCTCTTTCAATGCCGCCATGCTGGGCTTCGTTTTAAAGCATCTGTCTTGGCAGTATAAATTGCACTTGGCTGCAGAGACGTGTGGTACAGTACAGTGAAGAAAAAACAGTTGTGACAACTGAAAAATAAAGCACAGTGTGTGTGCGTGTGCGTGTGGTTCAGAATAGAAGCTCTTTCCCTTTCCAGCTTTCTTTCAAAGCGGACTGGATTATTTTGGTTGGCTCCTGTCTTCTTTCACAGCAAAACAATGCCACTAGCAGAAAGACACAACTGTCATGTTGATCACCGTTGCCAGACAACCTCACACCAGTCCAAAGGGCTCTCCCTCACCAGTTGCACAAAAGAAAGCAATTTGGTCCAGCCCACACAGATGGATTCTGTCAGCAGCATTTACTATTATACAAGTTGTGTTTTTTCTAAACAAAAGCCTGCATTACATTCATTTTTTGAAGAAGACAGGCATATTGTAAGATTATATATGATACTGTGACTATTCAGAATCAAACTAGTCTATTCATATTTTACTGCAAACTCTTGCTTTCATGCAACTTTTCAAAAAAATATGTGTTAAAAAATGGTAAGTTTTGTGAGTTTTTAAAAAGTAGAGCACATACAAAACCTAAAACTTTGAAAGTATACATTGGAGCCTTAAAATCAAATTACATTTTACTTAAAACTTTATTTTTCAATGGGTTTTGGAAAATAAATACATTTGGAATCTTTCAAATGTATGATCAGCCGTTAAGTATATTCAAAGAAGCACTCTCATTCAACCTCGTGTATTTGCCTTACTGTTCATTTACCATTCAAATTAACCAATGGAATATCAATGTCTTTTGTTTTATTCCTTATTTATTTTAAGATAACATAAAAGTGAAGTAAGTAAAAATATTTGATTTGGAGGCAGTATGTATACAAGTGCCAATGGCAATCTGTATCAGGAACAGAGGCTCTTGAAAAGCATCCAGGTGACCTCAAAATAACTATGTGACATTGTTACATGTTCCATTTTGTAAAAATGGTGTACAAGGTAAGGAAGTAAGGGGAACAGAAGAGAGCTATGCGTGGGGGTCAGTGCACAGGAAGGACAGGCATAAAGAACGTGCTGCGTGTCCCTTGTGAGCTGGAAGGGGGTGCTTCTCTAGTGAGTGTTCAAGGAGGATAAATCTAACTAGGATTATTTGTGTGTTATCTAGTCTGGAAACAGCACACCCACATGAGATGATTACCAAACGCTTTCCATAAATACACTCTGTAATGCATCACTGTGGAGTTGTAAGTCTGACTAGTTTGATTGTTTTAAAGTGTCCTTTCAACCACGGGCTCACAAACACATGATCTCATGTATCAATACACACATATAAATTACATAAGTGATTTTAGTTCACAAGGCTTAGATGTAAAATTCCAATAAATGTGAAAGGCATCACAGCAAGAGAAGTGGAGTGTAGCCCATTAGGAGATGCAGAAAGAAGAGAGGAAAATGCATCCAAAGGGCTCGTGTGGGCGTTGAAAGCACAAGCCAAGCAGCAGTGGTGGAGAGCCTGGGAGCTCATCCAGGCCTTGGCAGCACAGAGGCCCTGGCACGGGGCATAGGTCCTGTGCACGGGGGCATGGCCCCTGCAGTCAGACCTCCCAGAGCCGTCCTGATCCCACTAAGTGCTGGGTGTATGGCCAACCCCTCTGGGCCTTAGTTCCCTCACATGTAAATGGGGGTGAGAACAGTTCCTTCTCTCTGGGCTTCTTATAAGGACTAAACTAGTCAATGTTCATAAAGGACTTAGACCTGTGATGAGAACATAGTAAGTGCCATGTGTGTGCTAACTAAATGGCCACGCTACTTCCTTGGCTTTTCATTCATGTAGGGAGGGTAGTAACGCCAACCCCAGAGGCAATCGTGAGAATTACATAAGTTAGTATAGTACAGCATTGTCCACAGTGGTTGAAATAGGGGGTATATTTACAGTAAATGTTACTTATAAATACTGTTACTACAGTAAGAGATAAAATTTAATAAGCACCTACTGTGTATCTGAAAATGTTCTAAGCATTCTACATTATGAATTCATTTCATCATAACAACAATCTTTGAGTATATTTTATCATTATCCCCATTACACAGATGGGAAAGTAGACACAGGTAAAAAATCATAATAAAATAATCCTAGTCCGAGAAAAACTACTAAAATTGAACATAAAATGTAGTTATGAACTGAGGCAATAAACCTAAGTAATTGTGCCAAGCTATACTTTTGGACTTTTTTTCTCTGTTTTGTTTCCAATTTTGTGAAGAGTTGGTCAAGGTAATTTGCTGTGCTGGCACTTCTATACAGCCAATGGCCCTATGAGATGTTTTTTATTTATTTATACATGTAAAAGTTAATTGAGCACTGTGCCAAAGGCTGCTAGCTATTTGTTCCACCAACACACACTTGCTAACTTCCTCCTTAGTAAGTAACAAAATACTTGAGATGGTAAATGCCCACATACAGCGCTACATGTCCCAGCCTCACTTGCAGCTAGAAGAAGTTGTCGATTAATTTCTGGCCAGTGAAATGAAGTCAGAAGGTTAGAGTTTCATGCCTACTAAATTCCCAAATACAAAGGATAAACACGCTGATGCAAACTCGGTATCTGCCATTCCCTCTCCCTCTTCTTATTTAGAATATGGGCTTGATGGATGAAACTCCAGAAAAAATCTTGGGCCAAGAGGTGACCTTCAGGAAATAACCATACACTGAGGGTGATGAGGCAGAAAGAAGGAGAGCACGGGGTCCTTGATGTCAGCAGTGATACATATTAGCCTTGCACTGCCTACCAGCAAGCGCCTACTAGAAAGCTAATACACTCTTTCAGGTTACAGTTACTGTAATCTTTGGTCTCTCTTCCTAACAGCTGAATGTAATTCCTGATACAAGCAGCCATGTGAACCTTACATCAAGGGCAAACAGGACATATCTGAAGAAAATAAGAATGCTAATAATTAAATGCAGTAAAGCAGTGTCCATGTCATACAGGAAGTAGTGCAGGGTATAATGAGGTTGTCCAGGAGAAAACTGTGCATTCTATTTGCATAGGTTCATAGAGGGGTTTAAGTTTCGATTGAACCTTAAAACATAAGTCAGAGTGAGGGGAGCGGTTGCCGTCAGCCCAGGCAAAGAGAGCTCATGTAAAAAGCACATGGAAGTATGAGTAACATCAGATGCACCTGAATCAAACTGGTATTAGTCACTAGGCTCAAAAATGTATATTTAAGCACAAAATGGATAGCATATTAGATTACGATTATAAAAATTAGCTGACTCATTTAAAGAAATCTACAAATTCTTCTCCATTTAATTTGTTTAAAAGTGGTTTAAGCTTAAGAGGGGAGAGAGCACGGCTGCATACGGAGCTTGCCATTACAGCCTTTTTCTCAAAATGCAGATTTTTAATGTCCTTTCATGACCCTTTTATCATCCGCACTTTGGATGAGGTTGACAAAGTGCACTGAGAGAGAAAGCCTTAAAGGCCACCTTTAGAAAAGTACAAATCTCCCATAAATTAATATTCTTTCATCATGATAAAAACAACATAAAATATGCAAGGTAGATTTTAATATTCACGACTTACATCTTTCAAAAGATTGGCGAGATATCAAATGTAATATGATAACAAGAAAGTACTTTGTAGAGGTGTTCAAAGTACTTTGCAGAATTAATGAATTCTTATAATATCCTTGTGAGAAAGAAAAGAGGCAGAAATTATTCACCAAAAGCTACAGACGGACCAATGGCTAAAAGATACTCTCAGGTCACCTGGTCTAGCTTTATGGTGCTCCAAGCCTTCAACAAACTGGTACATCACTGGTACATCACTGGTTTCATTACAGCACCTGCATAGGGGCACATGGACAGTAGGATGTGGTGTTGCAGAGGTCCCTGCAAGCAAACCTTTAACATGTGCCCGTCTTACACCATTGCTGAATATGCATTATTCAGTTGATTTCATGCCTGCCTGGCACTTCTATATGATTTCTAAAATTGGATAATTTTTTTATCTTGGAATAAGTTGAAAGCATATGCCCCATCTGTGCAACCAATCCTCATCTTAAGCTCCCGCACAGGTGGAACTTTCCTGTCCCTGAAGTCTGACCCAGAACCCAGAGACCACCACCATTCACATGGGCACCACACTATAATCTTAAAGATTTCATTTTACTGAGCCATTCATGACAATAATTATAATAGTAAACACTTGATAGCACATACGATACACTGGGTTCTAAACACGAACCAGTGTGGTTAACTGATTCACTTTTCACATTAAGCTCCCCAGCTAGACTTTCTGGAATAGAAAACTGAGGAATTGTTAAGTAACTTGCCCAGCAACATGCTCTGTAAAGGTGTGGCCAGGATGCAAACTCCATCAGACTCCAGGCTTTCACTATCATTCTCTAACACATAATTTAGGGCAGAAATGCGTTCCCATTTTCTTGGAAATTATGACCATGACTCCAAATGCGTCACTGTGGTTTGGGCCCAGTTAGGAGTTTCCTTCACTCTACGGTATGTAAAACCAAGTAAAGCTTAGCAAAACCTAGTTTCCTCCTTCGGGAAATTATGACATCCTTATCAAAACAAATGATTAAAATAGCTATAAAGCATGGCAGAATTAAATAAATTTTAGACAGAGCAACAAAATATGCCTTATGAGAAAGCAGCAAGGAGAGCTGTTCTCCATTTCAGCATCCAAGCGTGACACGGCGACCCAACACAGAACTCACCGTTTGCTCCCAACAGTCTTCCACCTGTATTCTCTGTCCCCTTCTATGTTGATTCATAAATTCTTTATTCACATTGCCACATGTCATCCTCATAATGTTTGCTTTTACTTATGCTAAATCTAATCTGTATAATCATGCCCCTGATATTGCTTACCTTTTAAAGTAATCAATTTTCCATTTTTTTATTAAGGTATAAGATTGTAACATATCCATTATAGTGCACAGTTCTGGAAAGTTTGGCATGGATACAGTTGTATAACTACCATCAAGGTCAAGTTATAAAACAGTTCTATCACCCACCAAAATATCCATGTGCTCCTTTGTAATCAACTTGTACTGCTGCCTCCAAGCTTTGGCAACCCCTGATCTGTTCACTGCCCCTGCAGTTCTGCCTTTCACAAAGTACGTAGTCTTTTGAGTCTTGTTTGTTTCACCTGCTTGTTTCACATGCAGATGCATCTACACTTAATCTATGTTGTGTCAATGATTTATTCCCTTTATTACTGCTCAGCCTTTCACTGTATGGATGTACCATAATTTACCCCTTTACTAGTTGAAGGACACTTGGTCTGTTTTCTGTAGTTGGCTATTACAAATAAATCTGTTTTAAGCATTAGTGTATAGGCTTTTGTGTGTGTGTGAGATAGAAGGTTTCATTTCCCTTGGGTAAGCAGTTAGGCATGAGAATGTTGGGTTATCCATGCCCAAAACACTCCCACCAGCAGTTCCAGTTGTGCTACATACCGGTCAGTTATTTGATTTTGTTTATTTTTGGCATTCTAAATAGGCATGAGCCATACTGCACTGTGGTTTTAATTTGCATTCCCTACTGACCACTGATGCTGGGTATCTTATCATGTGCTCATTTGCTATTTTTGGATCTTTGGCAACATGTCTATTTAAATCTTCTATTCATTTTTAAATGATTCAACTTTTTCCTTAATTTTATCTTGAGAGTTTGTCATATACTTTGGCCAATCATTTACCATAACTGATTTTTGAATATTTTCTCCCAGTCTGAAGCTTATCTTTTCACGTTCTTAGTAGCTCTTGAAGAACAGTAGTGACCAATTTTGATGGAGTCCATTTATCATTTTTTTTAATGGATTGTGCTTTTGTTACCATCTTTACCTAACCTAAGGTAATAAAAATAGTCTCCTATTTCTAGGTCAGGTTCATGAGCTTTTTGCCCTCCATAAAAGCCATATCAGCTTAGACACCAGAAGGCTGAGGTGATGGCCTGGGGTTTAGCCCTGACTGGACCATATTTCTATTGATGGACAATAAAAATGGCTTTGGTGAAGAAACCCATTCGCTCCTTTTTTCAATAAGACTAAAGGCCACAACTGAGTGAAACAGTGAGAATAAATATTTTTTAGATGCCTTCTTTCTGTTAAGGATAAGTTAGCATAGTATTAACTCATCATTTTTTAGTTCTCAGTTAATCAAGTATTCAGGCCTTTTCATATAACTCTTGTTGATCATTTGTTTTTAATTACTAATCAGAAGAGAAATAAGATTAAATTTCCAATGGGGAGAGGTCCCTATTGCTTTCTGGAGTGAAGGTATGCACTTCAATGCAATTTATTAAAGAAAGTGAAACCTACTGATGATGGGTAATACAACTTTAAGAACACTTGTTATATATGTAAACATAAGGCTTTGAATTTTGCTGATCTATGTGTTTGGCTGTCTAATTATGACTCAGATGTCAACATTTCCTGCTGATGTTCAAACAGATAAAGACAATTCTTCATTCGGAGTAAGCATATGTAGAATAAAGCAATAGGAATTTCCCCAAATGTTGATTTGGTAGTCAAAAGAAACTATTTGTTTCTACAACTATCAGTTTGTTCTAAGTTGAATGTGCCTTAGACTGTGCAGGCCCACTGTACCTGGGAATAATAACACATAGGGATAAATCGCCTTTGTTCATCCATGTACCCATCCAGCCATCAGAAGCTGTGGATAGTGGAATAAAGAGATAGACAAACTTGGCCCTTATGAATCACTGAGCAATTTAGTTACTCAACCCTGGAGTCTCTCTGAACTTGTTACATGATATGAATGAGCCTCCTGTTCTGCGAAGCTAAGAACATCCTGGTATATAAGTCCTCAGTTTCTATTCCGATGAACTTTTTTTAATAAGCTCCAAGCTTTTTCATGTGTGTTGTACATTTCATATTAAGAAACCCCCAATCCCTTCTTTTTGTATATGACATAACAAAACTGAAACAAATTTTTGTAAATTTCTATTATGTTTCTCTTAAAAGACATAGGATCATACCACTTCTATGTTGGCTATTTCTTTAGTTGATTTTATATCGATGTTGCCTCCTCCCCTCTGACACCAGCACAGAGAAGAGCCTGGCAATGATCTAAGACCAATGCGTCATCATCTCACAGTAGGCCAGCACAACAAACTCCGCTCACTATTCCAGGTGCCCCAACTAAATACGCTTTCATGATTCCTACACATTAGAGGACACCATTGTTTTTTCTTCTTGACGAAATAGGAAGTAATCTTTTCAAGACTGCATCAGCTTTCTATTTTAAGGGGTAGTGAATATGTAAAGGTTAGGACAGGGTGCTTATAAGCCCAATTTTAAAACCATACTCTAAAGAATGAAATTAGGGATAACCAAAGAGAAAATCTGTGATGATCTCATACACAGGCATGATAAATTGGTACTTACAGAGGCATTACAAGAAAATAGTTTTAACTAAGAAACTTTCAATCAAGGTAATTGTATTGCACATGTCTGAATAAATATTTCACTGCTAATGAAGAGAGATGTAGTCATGAGCAGCATAAAAGAGAATTCCAAGGAGGCAAGGTTAAGTGATCTGTCTCTGGCACTATCCAAAGAAGAGATGGCCACGGCCACAAATGGGCACAAGCTTGCAGAACCATATAATGACACACAATGGTCAGGTACAACAGGGTATCATGGTTTTGATAACACTGTTCCTTAACAGGATCCAGCTAACTAGTCTGTGGACTCTGCATCTATAAAATAACCATCAGATAATAAGTGACTTGCCCCCTAAAACTGATGAGAGGTAAGGAATGTGCTGGTTAGTAAACAAAAATATCTCCCTGAGTTGTTCTGGTTTTTATCCTACTTTAATCAATTAATATTTCAGTTTTTAAACAAAGGCATCTGATGAGTTTGTTCCATGTGATTCAGCTCTCTGGAGACAGTACTTCGGAGTTTACCAACATCTGGACTCTGGAGTCTACACACTTGAAAGGACGGAAGCTATAACTTGGGGACCATTCGGATGTGCTTTCACCTTCTCAACACCTGGATGTGAATCAAGCCCCTTTTCCCTAGATGTTGCTTTTCTAACCAGGGTTCCTTATCTGAACCATGGAATACAGAAATTTATTTGAATGACTGTTTTATCAATTGCCCCTAGGGTGGTTTATGACTCTTACTGTTCTAGATGCACTGGGGAGAAGTTACTTCATCAAGGGAGGCCCCAGGGTGTAGAGGCTCAGTTCTCTCATGGAACCCTTGGTATCACACTTCCAAACTGAAATGTAGAATAATGTCTGTTTCCCTCCTCTGATGGGACTGCCTAGTCTATGAACAGATGGGCCCAAAACCACAGAAATGAGGACTTGGGGTGTCCTGAGTCAGCCTGGTTCTGAGGGGATCAAAAACATGAGCCCTCAAACTTGTGATGATATCAGTTATGTCTGCAATTTTTAATCATTCCTATTTTCTAAGCACACTCTAGGCTTTAACAAGAAGAAATAGTTGTCCAAAGAACTTTTTTTTCCTCTCCAACTATAGTAGTAGTAGTCTGAGTTGGATACATAGCAGTCTACTAAAGACTATTTCTCTTATGTCATCTTGCTGCTAGATGTGGCCATCTCATTAAGGTCTAACCAATAAAATATGAGAAAGAGTGCATGTAATTACAGGGTCAGACTCTTCAAAGGAAAGAAGGAGTGCATCTCCTTTCTCCTTTCCCTTCCCTGGAAGCAGACTTAGGGTCACATATGATCACATACATGAGTTCAACAACCAGGTGTGGCAGTAAATCATGAATGAAGGAGCCTAGGGTCCTGACCCAGTTAAGATGCCATAGAGGCTGTAGACCAACTCCCTGGACAGTTTTGCAAGTGAGAGAACTAAACCTCTATCAAGATTAAGCCACTGAAATTGTAATGGAGGCCATGTTTGTTTCCTAATTCACATGCACCATCTCATTTAATACTTAAAAGGATCCTACAAAGTTAATACAAAAACATGAATAAATAAAAGCCAAAGTGATATATACCAGAGTGCAAAAAAAACACCCAGTTATCACATATCTGAATGTAGAAAGAGCCTAAAATAAAAATAAAATAAAGGAGTTAATACCTAGCACAGACCCAAAAGGAAATGGTCATATGGAATATACTTCTGAGTCCGCCATGTCTATTCCCTTGCCTACAAAAAGCCTATGGGGCAAGGCCAGCAAAGATCTGAGACGGACCAGCAACCGGAGCTGAGGAAGCCCTGAGACACACGTCAGACTTTCATCAATGTGGCTGCAGGTTGAGAGGCAAGACAACACACAGCAAGGCCTCCTTCTGTACTTCCTGCCAGGACAGAAACTGCCATCAGCTTCTAGATGACCTTGAGCCTAAGTGTGTTAACAAGTACGTTTGCTCACCCATGCCATCAGGATTAAGGCACTTTCAGGGCAGAAAAATCTTCCTCTTTCATTCATACATAAGAAACAGAGATGGAGTTGTAACTAATGTGGAGAGAAGTGACTTGAAGCTACAAGCCTGCTGCCGTGTCACGCAACAATTTCTGTGGCTTTAAGTCAGTCTCTCTCTGAACCAACTCCACGGTAGGACATTCCATGAATATTTTGCACCTTTGAGGGCATACCAGGGCATAGGCAACAACCAGACAAAACTAGCTGGTTGGGCTTTAAAAGGCAGGATTTATTTTAGTTATGAAATAAAATATAAGACTGTATATTTTTCAAAGTCAAGTCAAGTCCTGGTGGAAATCAGGAAGGCTACTATCCTGTGCAAGTAGGGACAAAATGAAGGTCTTGAGGCCAGAAAGTAAGTTCACTTAGTCTGGAGTAATTAGGACCCCCAAATCTACAGGGTAGGGGAGGTTGGCTGTCAGGGGAAGAAACCCAGAGGTAACCTGACCCTCACGCTAGAATTGACACGGTCCTCTCTAGCTCCACGTCAGGGGCCTGTGACCAGCGCATGCACTGATGTGCACAGGGGCAGGAAGCCACGGATGGGGCATGAGGTCTGCAGGTAATGAGCTGCCACGGCAAGAACAGGGAGCTGGGATGCTAGAGAGACACCAGAAGCACTGGGGTGCATGGTGCTGAATTAGCAATAACCTCACTGTGCATGACTGTTCTGCGTGGAAAGCATAATACATTATAAATACTCTACATTCATGCATTTTTTCTTAATTCCCAACACATAGCATTTGGACAGATTCTACCTCCTGACATGTAGATTCTCTAATTCAGTGAAATTCAATGGGAATTCAGTGAACTGGCTTCTTGGTAGTATTTCCAATACCAAACAGACCCACCGTGACAGGGCAGTATCCTTCCAAGAAAATAAATGTCACTAAGTTCAGAAACAGATGGATATTTAAAAAAATACCTGATGGATGATAACCGGGAAAAGGACCCATCACAGCTATAACTCAAGTGTGGGCAAATCTGTAATAGACACATTTATCCTTAGAAGACACTGTCAGAATGTTTTTAATGTGAATTTAAAATATTTGAGTTTGGGGGGCTTTTCTGTTTCTGCTGTTTTTACTCCTGATTTATATGTTGTGTCAAGAGCTGGAGAGCGTAAACTATTTTTCCTAAGGGCAAAATCTTCATCTGCTCCCGACACACAAAACTTTGTTATTGTAGGTCTGCTCTAGAGCACCGAGCCCCTGGCAGTATTCATTTTAGGTGAAAAGAACATCAAAGCTGTTATTTTGAAAAAGACACACTCCAGAAAAATGCAGCACAGTATGGCTTTTCCAACAGATCCTGCACCAGGGAGAAACAAATCTAGCACAATTATACGTGGGTACAGTCTCTACGAAGGCTCATTAATGTCTAAATCATTCAAATGATGTAGAGAAAGACTAAGATGAATTTGAGCTTTTGCTTGCCAGCCTTTCTCAAGGTAAAATGCTCCTGCTGTTTAGGTACCAGGAATGGAGGAAGTGCTCAAGCGTCTGGTTCACTCATGCTTGGCACAAACTGCAAACGGGGAAATATTTGTCTATTCTAAAGAAACTGTCCAGTTGTGTTTCTTTTCCCTCCACATCATCTAGAGTGAGTTGAGCAATTGCTGATGCTCAATTCATGGCTTTGAATACTATAAAACCCCCTCAAATGTCACCTGAGACCGTGGGCTATATAGCATAATTGAGTGTCTAAGGAAAGTAAAAGAGAAACTGGCAAAGCTTAGGAAAGCTACTAGTGAAGATCTAGATGAAGCGATCAAGAGAGCGCAGGGGAGATTCTGAAGTTAGAATAGAAAAGAATGAAGGCAAGCAGAGGATGCCCACAGTATTGAAGGGCTGGAACTAAGGAAGATCCAATCAATGACCTCAACTTTCTACTGTTTCTTTACCAATCTTAAGGAAACGGCCTGTGCCATTCATGCGCAGAGCTGACTTGGAGGGGATTTTGGCTGCACACAGACAACCCAGCTGGCTCAGAGTTAGTCTCAAAGCCTGGCTGCCATCAGATAAACAGGTGCCCAGCACTTCATTCCTCCATTCCCAAGGGCACCTCCTTATAAAATTAAATTTCATGCTCAGTCAAACTTCAGAAACATATGATTTAAACATATGCCAGTCTCTTTCTGCATATGTATAACTCTCAGTTCTCTACTTTCCAGGCCCTTTCCTAAAATAGCTTCTGGTTGAAGAGGTTTAGTTGAAAGTGATGTTTCTCTCTTTTTATCTGGTCTATAGAAATCTTTTGCAAGAAAACTGGGCAACCATGAGAAAACTGAATTAATGACATTGTATAATGGGATATTTTAATGACTGAGACAATTTTCAGAATCACGAAAGAATTTTCCTTTTGCAAACACATAGTCTTCCAAAAAAAAATTTGTCATGGATCGTAACCAATCAACACAGGCTGGTTTGTGTCTTACCATGCCCATTTTCAGAAAAAGACAGCATGATAAAGTTATGAAGATAAAAGTATTTTGAAATGACATAATTTATTTGATTTGAAAGCCATTTTATGCTTACATAGAGTAAGAACTTATTTCTATATGATGAAAAGTGTATGAGGCAAAATAAACACTGAAATAAACATCGCCTACAGTTAGAGTTACAGGATAATTAATTTACATTGATTATCTTACTAAAATATAAGGTTCTTCTGAAGAAATCAGATGATTGTAATGCTTTAGGTACTCTTAGATTAATATACTAAGCTTCCATTACAACTAAGGGATTTTGTATAATGAGGGCTCCTCAGGAGCTCCTAGGCCCAAGGGTCACACTTCACTAAGACATAACTCATGGCTGTCTAGGGGTGGAATTGCAGAGGAACTCAGAAAACCGCTTCCTGCACCAGCTGATGCACGCCAGCAGGATAGGCATGACCTGTCCAAACACAAAGACCCCTGGGGGGAGATTTTATTAAGTTCTTGTGACTCACTCACACAGTTTCCCAATTTTCCACAATATGTATTTCCTCAATTCTCCAAGTTACCCCTAATTCTTTTCCATATTCTTGTCATCTGTCTAGACTCAGCTGAACCAGGTTCTCCAGGACACCCTTCTTGACCACTCTAGCCAACCATCTCCAACTCTGCAGCTCTGTAAGCAGCATGTAAATGTTCCTTGATGATTCCTGCCCATCTAAGCCTTACCACCCCAGCCCATCACTTTAAAATAGGTGAAAACTAATATAAGTGATCAAATAATCAGGCACCACAGCATACAATTCTTTCACATACTATTGCAGGGATACAGTATGCATTTCATGGTAACAAGTGATCTTGGGAGAATCAAGACTTGGTACCCTCAGGGGACAGGGGGAGAAGAAGCTCTGAATGAACAATCTGGGAATGCTGAGGATGTGCACGGGCAACGTCACAATGCTGCCCAGGGCAGCAGAGCTCTAAGCTGCAAGTCGCAGCTTATTCATGGATTATAAAATCTATAAATGGACAAGAACAGAGACTGTACATGAAACAGATGAGAGTAGGAAATATCAGATTGCACCACAGAAAGTAAAGTGCTTGCTAAAATCTTTGCTTCAGCTACCTGTGCATGTATGCTGGATCATGATGGAAAAAAATTTTTTTTTGCTCTGGGACAAGATCAGAGAAATTCCAAATACACTGATTAAGTTTGTCTCAAAATGTGTTCTGCAAAAAGCCAGCTCCATGAGATTAGGTGCGACCAGCAGAAAAGAGCCCTATAATTAGCAGTTTTTGAGAAACATTAAGTAGGAGGTTTAAATGACTGGATTACCAGAGTTTTAAAATGCTAATAAAATTACAAATAGCCAAGACTGGGAAATGGTACAAAGCACGTTCTAGATCCATCTGACCATGACACCCAGTGGAGAAGCACACTGAGGGGCTGGTAGCCTTCTCACCGCACTCTGGGAAAAGCTGGCCATAGCAGGGCCTCTGAAGATGCAGCTGCCTCCTCTGTACATCTCCCTGACTGCCACCTACTGTGCGCAACAAATGCCCTCCACGTAACCGGGATGTGCTAAGACCGCCACAGAAAGGCTGAGGACATCTGGGAGAAAAAATAATGAGAAAATGCTTGAATACTTTGTTTCACCTTTATAAGGATTGAAAAATGCATTTCAATCCAGTCCCCAGATCTTGAAACACAGGTTTCTGAGGGGACCACTTGTTAAGTGGTTACATTACAAAAAACTTAGTGTAGTAAGAAAACAGTGACAGTCCTAAACTCTAGAGGCACTAGAACCACAGTGAAAGGAATGAAATCAGATGAGTTGTGTTTTCAGGAGAGGACGGTCCCCTGGCTGCGGCTGCTGTCTCCCACACCTGTTTTTATGGTTGAACTGCCTATGTCCTGGTATATCCCTCACTACTATCAAACCTCGAGGAGTCTAAAAAATTGTTATGTGAAATAGAAGAGGAAAATAATTGGTTGTTTATGCATCAGAATAGACCGAGGTAGTAAAAAATAATCAAAGCAGCCTATTTTCTTTTCCTTGTAAACTCATAGGCTCTTCCTGAGTCGGGCAGATGATTTCTATTTTGTTTCATATTCATGGAAACTTGGCACAGAGACATTTTTTCTTTCTTGGACACACTCTCTCGTGAGCATACAGGCACAGAGCCTAACTCAAGGTACTACCGTGCAGCATACTGATTCATCTCTGGATCTCGGATGATGCAGTCACCCCCTAAAATCCTTAATGCAATTCCCAGAAATCACCACCAAAATGACGTACACAGTTTTCCCAGAAAAATTACTATCCATTAGGGAGAAGAATAAAATGTAGCATTTGTTTACCTCCTGGCACTGGCTCAGTCTTCTTTTAATACTTTCTTCTGCATCTACACAGCTCTTAGTTGTCAAATGTCTGTTATTTTGGCATATAACTACTTTAATTCCAAAAAAAATATGTGAAAATTAATTTAAGTAATCAACTAAATCAGGGGAAAATTAATCCTCATTCTGCTCAGTCAAATCTATTGTATCAAAATTCCTGCCTACTCTCATCAGGGAATGTAAGCATCACTATTTGACTACCAGGAGTACAGACAGAACTGATACTGAATTTTAAGTTGGAAAGCACCAATTAGAATATCACAAGTTTTATGAACAAAATCTCAGAACTTTCAAAGTGAAATCTACCAAGTAGAAAAGAACAGAACTGAATGGCTTCAAAGGACAAAAACAATGACTATAATCTTGATTCTCAGGAAAACTTTCCTGCATCCTAAGAAGCCACTTTCAAAGCCATGTTCTGTAAATTGTGACGCTGGCTAAGCCATCAAAGACTTGCAATAAGGAAAAAAAGAACCAAAGGAAACACAAATTCAATTACAGAAGGGACTAAACCCGAAAGGCATTAAGTGATTATAAAGTGGCTTTTGGTGAGGTATATGGAAGAATGTACAGTCTACAGAATGCAGGAGACCAGGCAATTGAGGACCTTCACTAATTCTTTACAAATATTGGATTTCTCTCAGAGAAATAAAACCAGGGAGTGGGGTGGCAAGGAGGAGTAAAATGAGGCACAAATATGCCCCTTCACCTAGACCTCATTTTTCCTTCATTAAACTAATTATTTTACATCTTTATATACCATGTATATTTTTTGCTGTGCCACTATCATCTAAACAACTAACACAGCAATATTCACTGGCAATTATAGTGAAAGGGTACTATTCAGTAGAATTACATCCAATCTTCCAAAAGTGAGATTACCCAGATAAGCAGAATTTTCTCTCCCTTTCTATGTGGGTGGAAGTGAGCTGGACATAATAAATGCACCATTTGGAAAATCTCCAGACCATGTGGCCCTATTTGGAAGCTTGATTTGCCTAATCATTCCATCCCTTTGATATTGGGCACTTAGTTGTCTCCAGTATCTCCCAGTCATGAATAACCTAATGAATTTCTCTATGTCAATCTCTGACACGGTTTCTAATTGTTTCTTCCTGCTAGAACAGAAAAGATGAAACTATTGGGTTAGCTATCAAGAATCACTTTAAATCTTGTGATTAATTTTAGTCTGGATGATTTAAAAAATCTATTAGAGGGCCATCTGGGAACTGTATTTTTGTTTTCTGATCCTTCGATAACCTTCCTACCTTCCTTTTTGATTTGTCCTCTCAACCTTTCCTTGCAGACCACTGTCCCACACACATTTGCAAACGGTGCTCCATCTCCAGAATGCCTCCATGCACCCAAGGACACATGGTGGATGTTTATACTAGTTGTGGTTACTGCTGGATTTTTACCTGGAATACCTTCATTTTCAGCTTCTCCCCACTTACCTCACCTGTATCTTCCCACCAGAGTGACTCTCTTCCTCCACAGGGTTAGTAGTGCGTTCTGGTCAGGGCGAATGTGTGGGAAACATGTTTTACACTATCTATTAATACTTTACCAAAGAGCTTCTCCCAGCAGAAGGTGGAATCTAAGAGTACTGACAAAGACACAGTTGGTCTCTATGTCACCAGAACTTACAAAATGGCTCCACACACAAGAGGCACTCTATAAATGCTGAGGTAATGCAAATAATTCAGAGGGAATTCAAAAGACATCCCAACTGGCTTAGGTTATTCCCTTTTGGGCTTATTTGTAATTTGAGAAGGTTAAAATGCAGTTTTATATAGAAGATGGATTAAATTAATTTCAAAATGCTCTATCACAGTTTTACTAGACATTTCCAGGTGCATAATGCAAAATTGGTAAGATGCTTATTACGCTGATGGACAGTGACGGCAATGGGGGGAGTGGGGAGGACTTGATGATATGGGTGAGTGTTGAAAGCACAATGTTGTTCATGTGAAACCTTTATAAGATTGTATATCAATGATACTTTAATAATAAAAAAGAATTGGTAAGATGCCCTGAACAAAGACCTAATCAGAAAGTTCAGGCTTTTTATTTCCTCAAAGAGAAACCAGATGCACTTTCTTACTCTTCTTAGACATGACTAATATTGCAGACTTGAGGTTACAGTGGTCTCTATATTTTATCAACAGCTGATATAATAATAATTTGTATTAATATCACAACTTAATACCTGATTTAATATTAAACCTTTCTGTGATATTTTTTCTTGTAATTCCCCACTAGAAGTTCATTTGCTTTCAGTCATCAGAAGCCAACTCATGGGCCAGAATACACCTATCAGGTTTTTCCAGTAATTTCTACTTAGTTGATTAAACCAACGTAATACAATACAAAGTTTTGCTAAATAACTACAATTTTAAAAAGGAATGCCATTAGGAAGATTTTCTATCTGAATGATGGATGTGATATTTTATACAGTTAAAATAATAAATTTGCTTTCCTTTCTCAATGGTTGGTCTCTTCTTTCTCCTCAGGAGATACTACATACTGAGCATCTGTCTCCCACCAGAGTGGTTCTGACTATTGAAAAGATGCTGCTCATATCTTTCTTGCCCCACTGAAATAGGGTACTCATCTTGTACAGTGTAAAAGGTCAAAATTTTAAGTGAGCAAAGTTATTGTATAAAAGCAGAAAAGAACACAGAAATGCCTGGTTTGTTTATCACAGTTATTTGCCTATAAATGCATCATTGAGCTGTTAATGCTGAGTTGCACTGAGCGCTGTGCTGGTGCTGCAAGAATAAAAGGTCGCATTTCAGAACCTGACACCCACCTGAGGAAGAGAAGCATCCTACTGGAAAAAGCGATTTATAAAACTGTTTAAACCATACGAGATGATACATCTTGATAAAATTTTAAATCGTTACAAGCCAGCCATCTTATGCACAGTAGGTACTCTTATTTATGCATTTTTCCCATCACTAGATCTTAAATTTCACAAAGACACATGTTTGGTCCTACTTACTTATTTTTTAGAGCACTTGGCAGAGTATTTTGCACATAGTAGGAACAAGATGAGTATTTACTGAATTGGCATTTTAATCAAGTTTATATATTCTTCCTAGGATTACGACAACATACTTAAACTAGGGAGCTATAGTTAATTGTTAGTGACAAAATAGACTCTAAGGATGGATTAATGGTACTATAGTCAGTCCTTTTGGGGTGAATGTATTTTGTAGGGATAGAGAAGCTTCTAGACCTAGTATTCAGGTTCCTATGAGAGATGAATGGTTTCCTAAGATCCATGAATACTTGCATGGCTTCTTTTCCACGTGGCATTATTTTACAACTGAAAATATCAACATGAGATCGTATGTTCCACAAAGATTACTGAGGAGGACTTCGGGATTTGGATCCCTTAAAAGGAATCACATTGCCATCATTTGGCATTTTCTCTGGCACGATTTCTGCTGTCTGCAGTTTTGCTGTGATTATTGGTGCTTTTATGGGCTTACTAACAAGAACCACAAGGCAGAGTGGTATGATAAACTAGATTTTCCCCAAGTAGCTTATTATTAAGAAGGAAAATAATCTCTGGGAAAATATCTTTAATTATCTTGAAATAATCCATAAGAGATACCCACAATGACCCTAAAAGTTCTCAAGTCAGGACATTTGGTATTTGTTTATCCATTTTGTTAAGCACTATTTAAAGCATCTGACCCTCTTGGGTCTTAAAAATATGATCCCTGAAGCTGGTGCTTTCTATCAAGCACAGGCAACCAAGGGCTGAGCAAATGGAGAAGCTGCACACAGGAAGGCGGTGTAAGGGTCCCTCCAGGGTACAGGCCACAGGAGGCAGTGTATAGGCCACGGGAGGCCATATACAGGCCAACTGAGGACCCACACAATTCAACCTGGAGAGAGGGTGCATTACACTGACACTTGGATTCTTTCAGGTTTGAGGGAAGGGGCTGTATGAGAGAAGTTTTGCCAGGATCAGGTACTTCTATGCCCAAGCCCACAGGTTTGTCCACAAAGGGCAGCCATGGCCCGATCCTGGGAGCACACTCCAGGGCTCTCTGGGGACCAGGTTACAGCACAATCCTCTGGAAGTCATGGTGAGGACACTGGACCAGGGGTCTTGGTGTCCGACAGCAAAGCAAGCCATGGGAAGGCTGTATGTGCCACCTAGCATGGGCAGAATCTTAACCTCTCAAAAGCAATCAAGAAGCTTTTATTAAGTAAGAAAAAAATCATATTTAAAAATTCACTAATTGAACAAGTATAACTGAAACATAATTTGGAGTATATTGTCTCTGTTAGCTATTTTTCCCTTATATGCAAACATAAAAGTTGCCAACACACACAAAACAAATACATGAATGATTCTCCTTAAATCATACCAACCTGCATTAAGGAAACGTTATTTATAGGACTTCAGTTCCTCTGAGATAATAATATTCATTTCTAATGTATCACTTTATAGAATGAACACCGACTTAAAATTTCTCAAAATGCCGAGTGTGTCTGGACTTTGAAGACAAGTCTGCCAGTGTCTCCAACTTCTAATGTCAGTCGTAAGTGTTTCCATAGAGAAGAGGCTATCAATTTCATGTCTGGGCTAAGGAGACGAATCAAAGGACATTCACCTTTTAAGTCACATTTATCTAAGGAGAGGAATATGGTAAACACATTTTCTCTATAAACAACATTTTCTTGTTATTATTTTTCATTAACCAAATGAAATGTGTAACCTGCCAAAAAGCCCTATAGCATTTTCCTAATAATTATCGCCTCTAATCTGTATAATATGCTGCTTTATTTTTGCCAAATGACATTCTGAAAATCCATAAAGACTATGAGGTATGGAGAGGTATGTACAATGGCTTCTAGACAGAGAAAAACAGGTAATACTTTCTACATATGATAAAAAGCATGAACAAAAATCCAAATGACTGTAAGGGAAGAGCCAGGACATCATTCTTTAAAAAACAGTTTTCAGCAGCACAATTATTCAGAAGAGGATCACAACACATGGCACCGCCCTGAGCAGCCCCAAAGAGCAGCACGAGGCCTCTGTTCAGTCCAACAGAGCCTTCAGGGGAGAATGTTAAAGTCAGGGGGTGCCTGCGCACACTCATATCCATGCCATACAATCTTCCAGCACTCACAGTGCCCAGCGTGCCTCCCCACCTGCACCCACAAAGCCAGAAGCAGGTGCCATGCATATGCCTTCAGTAGCTATGGCCTCACATCCTAATTAGAGCAACCCCACTGTCTTGGAAGAGCCCTGCTTGGGGAGTGACTAACATTTAAGAATGTACACATGTGAACCTAAGATGAAAATGAGGGCAGAGATGATTTATATAAAAGGACATTTAAAGATGAGTAAGTTATGTGCGGCTGAGAAAGTGTGCCCATGTAGAGATGGATGAGGCATTTGCTGCAGTATGGAAGACTAATTGTTGAAATGCTAGGTCAAATCAAGTAAAAATGGAAAAGTTGTTATATTACAATGACCAAAGGGAACTTGCTAATTAGTATTTATCAAAAAAAGTTTTTTGAGTGGCCAATCTTTGTACTTTTTATACGCAGAACACAAATACCATGCATGGGAATGCTCTGATCTGTTCCTTTAGAATTTTGTTATATAACAAAAGAAATCTTAAAAATGACCACCATTTGAGGGGCTTGGAGGAATGGGTGAAACACTGAAGGGGAAAAAGTACAAACTGTAAATCATAAAATAAGTTAGTCAAAAGAATGGAAGTACAACATAGAGAATATAACCAATAACATTGTAATATCTTGGTATGGTAAGAGGGGGAGCTACACTTTTGACAAACATCTAATAATGTATTAATTATCAAGTCACTATGTTGTACATCTGAAATGAATATCCTATTGTATATCAACTATATTACAATAAAAAATAAAAATAAAAATAAAATAAAAGGTCAAAAACGTCCTAAAAAAAGTGCCACCATTTTTAATTCAAAAATTGTATTTATATTGAAATGTTTACTGCAATGAGGTATAGCAGAAAAGCTTGTGATTTATAGAACAATAGAAAGCCTAGGTGATATTTGGTTTGCTACCAAGTTGACTAAGACCTGGAGGGATAGTTCTGCTAGAAGAACAGTAACAATAATTTCAACACATAATATTAGAAACTAAGTATTTTCTATACAATATACTGACTCTAGGTAAATTCCAGATCTTTATGTCAAAGATCCTGGAAAACCTACTAAAGGGAACCATATCAAAATCCAAATCCAAATGGTCAAATGTTACTAATGGTATTTCTACTGTTTCTTTATACAGAAACAGAGTCACTCTGAATCTAGAGCCCAGATGTACATATACATATACATATGCATTTGATTTGCAATACAGATACCGAACTCGTCCAAAGGAGAAAGGGGCAACTGTATATCCACATACTGATCCATACCTAATACCATCATAAAATTAATATGAGCTGGGTCCTAAATCTAAGTGTAAAAAACAGAACTATAAAACTTCCAGAAGAAAATATAGGAGAATATTTCATGACTTGGAATTATGCAAAAGTTTCTTTGACAGGCTCTAGCAATAACCATAAAAAAGTAATAAATCTAAAATTTTAAATGTCTGATGATCAAAAGATGGTATTGAGAAAGTGAATTAATAACCTACAGACTGTCAGAAAAATAGACAAAACATATATCTGACAAAGTACTGGCATTTAATACATATACTAAAGATTCTGAAAGGATATATATCTTTCCAAATGAACTTCATTTAAAAATGGGCAAGATATAGGAACAGAGGCAGCATAAAATAAAAAACAATTTGAATCGCTAAGAAGCACAAGAAAAAGAACCTGACATTGTCAGTTATTATGTAAACCCAAATGAGATACCACTCACCCCAGCAGAATTAAAAAGTGACATACTAGGAGTCAGAGAGCACCTGGAATGCTCATGCTCTGTCTGCTGAGTGTCTACTGGCACAGCTGCCCTGGGAAATCAAGTGGCTCTTGCTGTAACATTGAACACATACTATCCATATTACCCTTTGAACCAGAAATTTCACTGCTGAATCTTTACTCAAGAAAAGTAACATATATACACAAAAGCTACTGATATAAAAATATTTAAAGCAGTTTTATTCATGAAAGTAAAACTGGAGAGAGCCCAGGTATCCATCTAGGAGATCTAGGTGTCCATCTCCAGGAGAACAGAATACTACTAAGCAATGAAGATGGATGAACCACTACGACACATGGCAGCAGGGATAAACCTAAAACCCATTTTGTTGAGTGACAGAGGCCTGATGCCAAAGAGTACAGAGTGCATGACTCTACTTATATGAAGTTCCAGAGAAGGCGAAAATAACTTATGATGGGAGAAAAATCAGAAAAGCCATCACTACCTCTGGGTAGAGGGTCGGAGATTGACCGTGAAGGGGCTTTACGGCACTGGGGGGATGGTAATGTTCAGCAGATTGATCTGTTTGGGCTGCATAGGTGTCTACATTTGGCAGAACTCAGAGCAGTTCAGTGTATGTGAAATATACCTGAAAACAGTCAGCTATAAACCAGCACTGAACTCTGTGCAATGGTGTCCCTGATGAGGTATTCAGACAGGAAATGTACTCCTGCCTCTCACTTTATGATGCACCAAAACCAAGGTGGATTGGCAAGTGGATAGAGATGGACAAATGGAGTTAGGTAACAAAGCAAGTACAGTAAAATGGTAATTGCAGAATCTAGATGGTGTATATAAATGGATTTTCATATAATTCTTTCAACTTTTCTGCATATTTGGAGATTTAAAAAATATCATTTTAATAAAAAATTCCAAAAGTTCAGGAACCATGACCTATGGTATCAAGACCCAATGTTTACTCTTCAGTAAATGACTTTATTCCACCAAAGAAAAAATATCTTACTCCCCTCTCTCTTTTTCCTCCATCCCACAGCTCCCCACACTTTCATCTGTTCAAGCTCAATTCCATTTACTTTTTTCAAAGGGAAAGGAAACAGTCTTATTTCCCTGAAAGCAGACTAGGAGGCACATTACACTTTACCATCCGCTGTACCAACATCTTGCACTTCAAAGGGCTGTAATTTGGATCCTGTTTGTCCAGTTTCCCAGTCTGTCTCATAACCGTGTCTTTCTATTCAATTTGACTGCAGTTAATATTGCCTAGGTGGTCCAGCTTCCCCAGATCAAGGTAAGAGAGAATATGACTAACAACAGAAATTTCTATTCTAGACAAAGATATCTGGTTACTTCAACAGTGTTATCCCAGGCACACTTAAGCCTTAAAACCAAGTATCTGGTTTAGATTTCGATTTGTATATTTGCATCATGAAAACCCTCAAACAGACCTCATACTGGACATGCAGGGATTGATCCTTATTGCTGTCTCCTTGGAGAATACATATATACATAGATAGTGTGTATACACACACACACACATACACACACATATATATTTTTTTTAAGGGAAAAAAACCCAGCTTTACATCATTATCATTTGCATCAGTGACCATATACAACTGTTAATCCTCCTAAAAATGCAAAATGGACTTTTTCTGATGTCTAACTTGCCCCCAGAAATGTAATCAATCCTACTGGAACACCTTCAACATTAAAAATGGCAGCCATTTCTATTTTAACCAAATAATCTAGAATTTAAAGAATAGACTTGTCTTGCCCTGGTAACATACCCAGAAAAAATATGTGAGTGGGAAGGTAGGTGTTAAAGTTTCTTCTTCTAAACTTAACACTTTTTCTTTAATTTCCTAACATATTGCTGCAGATCACCTCATTAGCCCTCCATGTTTCTGATGCAGTTTCATGCACGCATGCCATTCCATACATTACTGTCTTTGTTGGGCTTCTCTAAAAGCAGAGACTGAGACCTAGTCTCCAAGTGGCTCGTTTGGGAGGTCATCCTGGGAAGCCCAGGGAGGAGCTGGGAAAGTGAGGCGGGGCAGTAAGGAAGGCTCATTCAGAGGGCGTGGCTGAGCCTGTAGTGCAACAGACAGTTGACGCACTATCTCAGTGGGCGTATGAGGACCCAGGGAGAATGACTCCTAGACTTGTCCCTCCAAAGGATGGGAAGCTGGAGCATTTATCTGCCGTCCCCGTGCACTGACGGCTAAGGACTACGTTTTGTGCCTTGGGACTATGCTTTGGAGCAAGCAGGGAACACCTGATGTTCCATGGAAGTTCCTGAGATAGGAAGCTGGGAGAGGGCAAAGAGCTGTCCTCTAGAGCTGAGATAACCTTGCCCATGGAGAACAAATGGCATCTGCTACAGGCCACCCCTTACGTTCTTCCTTATGCTGAGCGCTACATTAAGTTTACTTTGTCATAGATTGTTGGCCTGTTGCAACCCCTAATCACATATATTTAAGATAGGAGATGTTTATATGGCTATACCTAATAAAACCATATGCTACTTTCTGGAGCTGCAAACATTTAGAAACTATATGGTTCACGCCATCCGATACCCATTTCTCTGGACGATAGAGTAAACATGGTTTTAAGACTAAGGGGATTCAATAGGACTTGAGCTCTTGCATATATGCAGAAGACCAAATGCTGCTTGGAATGGCAAAGACTGGGATTTTGTTGCATTTACAGAAAGTGAAATCTAAATTTCAGAAAGCAAACGTCTATGTTTCAATAGTTTCAATAATTTCAGTTTAAAAGAAAATATATTTTTAAACATCAATACTGATAACAAGCCCAGGAACATAAAAAAGAGACTTATTTATAAATCAAGCCTCTAAAACAGAAATATGTAAACCCAGTAAATTTTTTATATAACTATTCATTCTTTAAAAGTGATTATGACAACATGGAGACTTGAATTAAGAAAAATAAACTTAAGGAAGAAGAAGAGAAACAATGCAATGACCCAAAAGAAACCCACATATGTTTTAAGGAAAAAAGCTGCGGAGACCGTGTTATGATGACGAGCAAGAGAAGCAATTGGCCCCTCTAACCCGCAGAAATGAGAAGTTTCCTGCAGCCTTCTAAGCATGGAGAACTAGACCACACAGGAAGGGAGAAGCTCATGGTGTGAGCAGCTAAATATAACCTAGTGTGCTGTGGAGTTCCTTAAGAGGTTTCAGACTTTAAGAAGACAAACGTTTAAAGATTATAAAGTGGAGGAAGACAGTGAGAGAGACATCGTGACAGCTGTGAGGCAGTGACCTCCCCTGGGATGAGGATGCGGGGCGGCCGGCCTGAGTGAATTCCCCCTCCGCGCTCACAGATGGAGATGAATCATTCTCTCCCTGGACTCCACAGGGGGAAGGTTGGAAATCCTTCTTCACAAGCGGTCAATACCAAGGCCTTCCTAACTAGACCGACAACTCTACTAACTGTGCATCCATCATTTAGGGCAGAAAAGCAATCACCAAGAACGCTGAAAAGATGTGGGAACAAATTGCAGTGTTATTGACCAGAATACACAATTCAACTAGCCCCAATGTGAAAGAATGGGTGGGCACTCATATTATTCTTATTTATTAAAAGTTCTATAGAAAGCCCTATGGAGAGGATTATAGGACAATGTATCACTGGACATTTGGCAATCCAAATATCTGGTGAAGAATAACCAGATGGGGCAAAGGCAGCACAGCTTTTTGAAGAAAGGCAATGGGAACTGGAGGTCTCCTTGAGTTGCTAATAGGGCTTTTCAACCATTCAATAAAATATTAGTCGAGTAACTTACATTGTTGGCAGTGTCAAGGTGCAAAGAATACAGCTGTAAAGGAGACAAACTCTGGTCTCATGGACCTTATATTCTAATAGGAGGAAACAGATAATCCTAATAAATTAGCAAGATAATTGCTAATGACAAATGATACTAAAATATAAAATCTAAAAATGTATTAGGAAGTAGTTAAAGAAGATGATTTAAAATAGGTGACAAAGAAAACTTCTCTGAGTGAGTGACACTTAAGTCACTAATAGAGTGATGAAAAGTGCCGCCTACTCAAGGGCCCACAAGAGAATATTCCAGGCAGAGGCAGTGTGTGCACAGACTCCTGAGCAGTGAATGAGCTTCTGAGTTGGAAGACAGAAAGAAGTCCAACTGTGGTCAAAATACAGTGAGCAAACAAATGCTCGTGTGAGGGTTATTCAGTCACATCTATTTCCAGCACCCACAAAGGGCCTCACAGTGTTGCAGACATTGGGGATACAGAAACAAGCAACACTAACCAGATCCTTGCCTACATGAAGCTTAGCTTCCACTGGAATCTCTGGTGGGACCAGAGAAGAAGATGAGGCAGAACGTGTGGCTGCGGCATTTGGGCCACGGGAAGAGTGAATATTTTGTTAAGTGACTATGGCACTTTTCTGCCTCATGCCAAATGCCCTAGTATATCTGGTTCTACCACAACTCTGGTGGACAAATGAAGGTGAGCTGTGAAGGTGAAAGATCTACATGACAACCCTGAAAGGACCTCACATCCGGAGCCAAAGGGATGCTCGAAACAAGGGCTGAAGGTCATGCAGGAACCTCTCCTCTAGAACTTGCTCGTTCACACTTACCAGAATTGCTCATACTCCAGATACATCCCCCTCGAATGTCCCTGCCACCACCACTATTCATGAGCTTGCACAGCACCCAATTTACCAAAATGGGATCACACACGCCATTCTATGGAGTCAAAGAACTCTTTTTATAGTAAAGGATATTAAACAATGGAAGCCAGATCAAAGATTCCACTTGTTCAATTGTACATGCCTCCCATGGAAGCAGCAACCTCATAGAATTATCCAGAGGGTCTATTTAATGCTTAGTTAAGGGTCCAGCTAAGTGTGCCTAGGATGGCATATATTCACTGAACCAATGACCCACACTTGATGTTGTGTTTCCATCAAGTAGAACCAAAAGGCCTGGGAAACAAGAGGCAAAAATGGAATCATCTCCTCTCACCATCACTCCTGGTGACTGACTTGCAGAATTTGTGATCCTCATCCATTCAACTCTTTGCTCTGCTCAGAAGAGGTCCTGGATCTTGAGCTGGGACCCCAGGAACCAGGGGACACAGTAAGGGCTCAACTGAACCTGAAGGTTTGACTACTTCTTGGTCACTTAGACTTGTGCTTGTCATAGATGAGCAAGGGAAAGAACCGAGTCACAGCACTGGAAGAAACGGTCAGCCCTATTGTCATGAGATCCTAGGGTTGCTGCATATAACAGTGTCAAGCAAGTGTATCTGGAACCTGCAGATTCATTGGGGCATCTTATGATGATCGTGTCTGCTGATAACAAGGAGTACCGACTGAAGGTAGTACAGCCTGCTAAGGGCTTAGACACTCAGGAATGGAGATGTGAACCATGCACCAAGCAAGAAATCTCCCAGATGAAGTGTCCTCTAAGGATGAGGGTAATCTAGAAGGGGATGGTAAAGATGGAGTTGATGAATATTAATTATGGTCTCAGGGTCAAGTACAGCACTGGGGACTGTATATCTGGTCCTATCATCTCTCTATTTTAAATATGTTAGTAGGGATTGCAACAGGCCAACAATCTATGACAAAGTAAACTTAATGTAGGGTCCAGAATAAGGAAGAACGTAAGGGGTGGCCTGTAGCAGATGCCATTTGTTCTCCGTGGGCAAGGTTATCTCAGCTCTAGAGGACAGCTCTTTGCCCTCTCCCAGCTTCCTATCTCAGGAACTCCCATGGAGCATCAGGTGCTCCCTGCTTGCTCCAAAGCGTAGTCCCAAGGCACAAAACGTAGTCCTTAGCCGTCAGTGCACGGGGACTGCAGATAAATGCTCCAGCTTCCCATCCTTTGGAGGGACAAGTCTAGGAGTCATTCTCCCTGGGTCCTCATACGCCCACTGAGATAGTGCGTCAACTGTCTGTTGCACTACAGGCTCAGCCACACCCTCTGAATGAGCCTTCCTTACTGCCCCACCTCACTTTCCCAGCTCCTCCCTGGGCTTCCCAGGATCACCTCCCAAATGAGCCACTTGGAGACTAGGTCTCAGGCTCTGCTTTTAGAGAAGCCCAACAAAGACAGTAATGTATGGAATGGCATGCGTGCATGAAACTGTATCAGGAACGTGGAGGGCTAATGAGGTGATCTGCAGCGATGTGTTTGGAAATTAAAGAAAAAATGTAACTAAGTTTTAGAGTTGTCAAAAGCAAGGTGCAGTATTTTGAGAATTAAAAAAACAAACAACCCTGCATATATAAAATCAAGGCTCTGGTATCTGTTGTGATGGAAGTAAAGAATCTGACAGTGCCCATAGATTGTTCTCTGAAGAAACAGTCCCCCCTGAACTACATCAATCAAAGCAATCAAAAAAAGTATAGTGGTTTGGATATACAATTTAAAATAATTTACCCAGTCTTAAATGATACCTTGGAGTGTTGGCCTCTGCAAAACTATTGTCAGTTGTTATGCAAATGACCACTGTTACACAGATGGAGACAGAATTAGAGTCTGGATTTGAATTTTGGCTCAGATACATGTTTCTATTTGACCTCTGTGCTTGGGTTTCCTTTACCTGAAAAATGAGAAAATTGAGAGTTCCTTCACTGTAGTGATGTTATCTAAGTACTTGCTATTGTTCTTATTACTGCTGGGCAAACACTAAGGGGTGTCTAATGCAATTGTAATTCACTGTTTGGTAATTATAACGAAGGAAAACTACAGATCTGGCAAGTTGACCTAAAAGGGATGTATGAACTGAGGGAAGACATTAATTTCTACAGATAGCATCCTGCATAAAGTAAGTTTGGGCTTATTTACCAATTCTGAAATACAAAACTAAGATAGCATTTTTTCTTTTTTCCAAACAAGTAAATTTAGGTCAAAAAAGATGAGGCATTCACATAGTAGTAAGAAATGTATGGAATCCATTGCTCCTAAGAGATGACAAGGATTTAATCAGTGTTTGTGCAAATTTTGGAAAAGGAAGTTCTGGGATACTACAACAGGAATGAGATCTACCAAGAGGGAGGTTGGCAAAAGTTGTTAAAGAGGGAATGATATTCCTTGTTGATTCTGCTTATTACCTTATTTAATTTTTCATGATCTTGCTATGAATACTTGCATGAGATACAGAATGTTTTTAAAGCAAGTGCATTAATAATACTTTTTCATTTCAGATACATGGATCATTAAATAAAAAAGCCATTCTTTCACTAATTAAAAGGACATTTGTTGAGATGTGTGCAAAAATGAAAGGATGTCTTGAAAGACAAAACTGCTTGAAGGTGAGGCACAACCTGCTCTTTCTATTAGTGAAATTCAGGGACCATTATAGGGAGTTGAAGTAAATTTATAACATTAATCAGAAAATGAAATATTTTCAATGGAACAAACAGAATAAAGTTTCACAGACTTTAAATACAGATTTCTTTCTCTCCCTATCTCTGAGAAATCAGGCACTGTGACTTAAAAAAACGGCTGAGTAAACTAAGTCTTTCTAGCAACAAATGATAATGCTTTATCATAAAGGCTTAGAGAATGATTGGGTACATTTAATGTTGAGTATTCCTACAAAGTCCAAGACAGTATATTATATTGTTTTTTCTGCCTGGTGCCCCTAATAACAAGAAGAACTAAATTTGGGCTTCAGATTGGCTCCTTGAAACTTTACTTGTAATTTTCATTTCATTATATATAGAACTTCTTCAGGGTTTAAAAAAATCACAGGAAAATCATGACATCTACACATTAAACCAGGCATTTCATCCATCATTCTAATCTGCTTTACAAAAAAGATCGAAGTGGCTTTGGGGAATAAAATGAATGACAGAAAAATAGCAGAAGTGTGTCAATAAAAGTGATATTGCAGAGATACAAGAGACTAGCAACTAATATAAGCATTATCACTTCGTCTCTCTAGATATTGCATTATCACTGCTCATGTTATTATAGATGATATGAATCTTAGGTACACTCCTTGTACACAGAAAAGTAGAAGGAGTTGGTGTTTGTGGTCAGAATCGAAAATACAATGAAAACTAGAAGTACACGTAAGAAACAACTGGAAACTACCAGCAAAAGTCTATGTGTACCTATGGACAAGCCACATGAAAGGAACCAAACAAAACCAAAGCAAAAAAGTTTATTCACACCTAGTACAAGGTGGATCCCCCACGCGGGGCGGGAGTGGGGGTTTGGGGGCATGGGCACAGGCCCTCCGCAGTAGGAAGATGGGCTCCTCTACTGCAGGAGTGAAGCAGAACGACTGTCTGTTACCTTTCCTTTCCTTGTTTTGGCTTTGTTTTTCATTTGTTTGTTTTTTGGTGGGATTTTCTTGTTATTTGTTTGCTTTTGTTGTTTTGACTTGTCTCCTGAAGAGTCCGGGATTCCCTCATAACCGTACAAGGAAGACACGCTTTCTCCTGGTGGTAATTGCTTCGAGACCAAGAGTGAGGACCCCCAGGGCAATGGGCTCCTCTGAGGAAGAGGCACAGGGGGTGGGATGACTTCTTTCTCCCTCCAGGGCTCCCAAGATACCTAAAATACTGTATTTTTCACAATTACGATTTTCTGATGAGTTTAAGGAACCACTTTAGCTGGTGGTTTAACTTTGACAAAAATACATTGTAGGTGGTCAGGAATAAGATTTTATGAATTTTGGACTTTGATATTCATAAACAGCCCTCACAAAGACTTCCTGATTCCCAACCAAATAATAAATATATTTAACTTCCATTCACAGAATAATAATAAAGGAATGAATGAATGAATGATTTTTTAAAAATTCTTATTTTGTTGATCTGATAATTCATAAGTTGATAAAACCTCATTTGTCCAGATTCTGAAGCATATAAATTTGAATTTATAGATGGGCAAAGACACAACTGCAGAGTCTTAGAAAGTTAGAACCAAAGCCAAGTTTTGTCTTGTATTTTTGTTTTTGTTTTTAGCTAAAGGACTTAAAATCTTTTAACACTTGTGTGCCTCAATTTCTTCATTTGGTGAAATAGACTGGTTGAGTTCTCAGTTCTCATTTTGTTTCAAGACTCTGTAATTATGAATTACTGGGACACTCACTGTGAGGTTTTATTTTATCAACCAGATCAAGGTGTTTGGACCCCACAATGTGATACCAAAAACATTTTAAGTCTTTTTAAAAGGGCACATACTAATATATTTTTTTAATTCATCTATTCACATTAAAAAACACAACTCCTGAGATAAAATACAAAAACAACCCCCAGAAAATGCATTCTCTTATTTTCTTCTGTTTTATTACATCACAGATGTGGTATAGCGGATGGGCATGGCCTCACTAGATTAAAGATACACGGTGATATTCTGGAGTAGGGGTTGGATTAATATTTTTAATTTTAAGTCTCCTCTCTAGGCTAAAACGGTTCATTGACATAAGCTTTAAGACATATACTAATTTCAAACACTCAGTTGCTACACCTTGATTTGCTTTAAAAAATATGGAGGTTCTGTGAAATTTTTACTCACTATCCCTTTTGCTCTTAGGTAAAAGGTTCCAGCGGCTTTGCCACTGCAACATTTCCTCATAGCTGGGAGGACACTGGGGAGAGCAGCAATGCAATAGGAAGGGATGGCATTCTGATACTAGGCAGCACTTCAGTGTGATGAGGGGGAGAAAGCGACTAACCAGCAGAATGTCCTCGAGAAGGAAAATGGTTTTATCGCATGACCGCCCACCTCATTACCAAGTGAAATTCCCCGCTGCACATTTCTGTGTGAACCTTCATCTTCTGCTGTACAGGAGAGCAAGTCCCTGGGTTTCCTACCGCAGCGGCTGCCATGAATCTACCAAATGCTTTGCTTCCGCATCTACTGCTCTGTCTGTGCCTCCATGTCCTTCTGAAGCAACTGCAAAAGAGGGATGAAAGTTTCTGTTTCCGAACTCTTTCATGAGTTATTTATTTATATGTGCTGTGGGGAAGAAGACTGCGGAAATGCGAGAGCAATTCACACATCGATGTTTTAAGATCCTACATACAAATGGAGCTGCTACAGAAAAGCATCTTCCCACAGGCACTAATTAAAAAGCAATAAGTTCACTTGAGCAGCCGTTTTCTTCTGTACCAGACATTCTCCTTTCACTTTAATCTGAACATTGCCCCTGTCCAAAAACAACCAAATACCAAAACCAAAACAAAGGGAACACAGCCAAAGAAAGGCAGAGAGTAATGTTAATGAATAATTTGGGAAGAGGTTATTTTTCACCAATAAAACCTGCTGCATTCCTGGAAAACATTAAAGCATAGCGGTTTTCACATCCCTGAAATACA
Source organism: Manis javanica (assembly GCF_040802235.1). Lineage (NCBI taxonomy): Eukaryota > Metazoa > Chordata > Mammalia > Pholidota > Manidae > Manis > Manis javanica. The sequence goes on from NC_133168.1 coordinate 75,280,608, forward strand.
GAGAATAGGTATTTGTGAGGCTAGACTGCCAGAACCTATCACAAATTAGCTGGGCCTCCACCTCCATGGCCATTACGGAGCATTTCTAGATGCTGCTGGTCACCACTAAAGCTGGAAACAATCTCACTGACACGGCTTCTGTGTTTATCACATGATGCTAGTTCAGGGCCACAGAGAAGGAACAATACAAATGGTACCCCAGGGCTGCAGAATGCTGTAGAATATAAGAACCCTGTGATGGCTTTGTGTATACTTTAGATAAAATTTAGCACAAAGTTCACATTCAGTATGTTTAATGGTAAGGTTAAAAATCACAGTAAGGATGTACATGATAAAATAACATTATTAGTTCATTTATTCAATTACTAAATCTACTACGGAAGACTCTGCTCAAACTGGAGCATTCAAAGATGTATTAAGGAGGTTCCTGTACGACTTTACAATGTCTTGAACACACGTTATACATGTAGTAGGTTTGAATGACATGATTACCCCTCGTTGGTCTGGAACTGGGAACGAACAGTCTGGTGCCACGCACTCTGAGGGGAATGCCTCCAAAGATCACATTACAACACAACGCACCCGTGGGGGTGTGAGGCGAACCAAGTGTGGGTGTGAAGACGCTGGGAGGAAGCAGGCTGAGCCGGACTAAGAGTTACCAATCCTAACGCCATTACAGAGCCAAACGCTCTAGGAGGCAGGCCTCCCCGGGAAAAATGGCACTGCTAAGCCAAGCTGACTAGTAACTCTTAACTACAGGCCAGAGTCTATTGTGCGATTTAAGAGTGAGTGCAGAGGTTTATGACTGCCTGAGTGGTTCTACTTAGCCGGTGGCATGGCCCTGAGCAAGCACCCTCTGAGCTTCAGACTTCCCCCCTGAGAACAGGGAAAGTGACTGTCTATACTTAGGGTTGAAGGATAAAATGCAAGCTTCATTCACAGCATGCGCAGGCAGGGAACAGGGCCCGGCATTTCTTCGGCTTTCTCCCACTCTGCTACACACATTATGGAGCTTCTTAAGCATCCTTTCCCTCTGCTCCTCAACTGTTCTCTGTCCCAGCCCGGTGTTTCCTTCAGTATCACAATTTATAGCTTTGTTATTCCCCCTTTGCACAATGTTTACTCATTTTACCAGTATGTGTACTTGCTTGTGTTGTATTTGTCTTTCTCACAATGTAAACCTTCTGAGAATATAGACTGTCATATATTTTGGGGTCTAAAATATAAAAGATGTTCAATAAGTATTTGTTAAATTATTACTACTGATTATGACAATGTTAACAGATATCCACGACACAACCTTTTCTTTCTGCTAGCCAGTGTCCTATGCATTTTAAATACAGCAGTATTTTTAATTCTTTTAACTCTCAGAAGCCACCTCATAGGTAGGTACTATCACTGTCCCCATTTCACAGATGAGGATACTGAAGCTCAGAGAGTTTAGAAACTTGTCCACAGTCACATAGTAAGTAGCAGAATTGAGTGCTAAGCCCAGTGGTCTGGCTCTCAAAATCTATCTTAGTCATTAAACTACATGGCTGTAAATGATTAAGCTAACCAGACAGATGTGCATAGGGTGCCACCTGGGGGGCCGGCCAGATGGGGGGCAGAAATGGCCCCCCAGTGACCCAAAGATGGGAGAGGCGGTGATATTAAGAGACAAGGGGAGCAACCAGTACCTCGCAATTTTCTCAGGACCTGAGTGGCTGAAACTACCTTATCAGTAACTGAAACTAAGTTCTCTATGTTTTGCTTATATGCACTGAATGGCCTGCCAGTGAACTGCCTGAGTCCTGCTCCTTCATTGGTATAAGCTGGGTGGGTCCAAATCCCAGACTCTAGACGCAGATGGACTGGAATTGAATCATGGCTCTTCCTAGCAGGTCAACTCTAGGCAAGTTATTTATTCTCTTGCACCTCAGTTTTCTCACCTACAAAATGGTGATTATAAAGTGCCTACCTCACAGGTGTCTGGTGAAACTCAGTAAGTTCATATAGAAAACTAGGACAACTATAGGTCTTACAATTATTCATCTGAATTATCTGGTCCTTTGGTTTAGTCCCTGTTAACCATGAATCTTATTTTCCAAAAGTGACAGGTTTCTGTACTTGAAAGTTAATACATGTTTGTACTTGGAAGCAGAAATATTGAAGAAGCAAAACATTAAATGGATGCACACCAAAGAGTGGGTGCCAGAGGCTGCATCCTCACAAAATTTAACTTTAATAACATCAGAGGCATTTAAGTACAGAGTTGAGGGCTTGGCCCGAGCTTTGACCCCTAGCACAACTGTCAAATCCAAAGATAAGAAAGGGAGCATCATGAGAAAGCAAAGTCCAGCCCCACCAGGGACTGAGAAGGAGCACAACAGACAGACCAGAAGTGAGGTAAGGGTCTGGGCACCTCAGACACTGGGGAGTGGACTTAGCTGAAGCTGGGGAAGGGGTGGTTCACACCTCCTCCTTCATAAGTGCCAGCTGCTCACCATTCCCTGCTGTGATCAAAACAACATTGGAGCTGCTCCTGCATCATGCCTTCGTCTATCCTCTTTGTTGAATCCAAGCCCCTCTAGCTCTCAGGGTCTCATACAATTTACTATATAGCTTGTGCACAGGCCCCTGAATCTAGACCATAACACCTAGTAGGAGAGCCAAGACCAACACATCCTGCCACCATGGATAATGTTGCATACCTCACTATTTTTAATAATAAAGATTTAAAGTGGCAAACCCATAAAGACCAGTAAAGTCATCTCTGGTGGTGACCTTTAATATCAGTGGGTAGCCGTATGTGCAGTGGGTCCTTGACATTTTAAGGTGGCTATTTTGATGCAACTTTTTTCTTTCTTTAAGGAAAAGGACAATCTGACTAAATTGGACATGGCCTCAGGGAGAGTCTGGCCTACAGCACTGTTCTGTCATTACCAAGCAACACGTGAAGTAGATGCTCTCACCTCTATCCTCCTCACCTTGTACGATCAAAAGGGACAGAAGCAGGGGTAGAGGGCTAAGCCCTCTGGGGGTCACTGCTTGAGCTCACACTGTGGCTCCACCTCCGTCTAGCTATGACTTTGGGGAAATGCACTTCCTTACCTACACAATGAAAATACAATAGTACTTTTCAGGTTTGGTGTGATGAGTGAATGAGATAACAGGTGCTTGGCCAGGGCAAATGCCCAACGAGGGTAAGTTATTTTTATCAGCATTGGCTATTCTCATCATCATTACCCATCTATGAGATGGAGTCCACTGGACTCAGTACTTGCAAATAAAGCATGTTTATAAATATCTGTGTATGTTTCCAAGCAGCGTCATATGTACTGCTGTGCATAACCCTTACGATTAAGAGTAAATGTAATAGAGAGAGAGGGCAGTGGAAAATAAAATATAATGAGCAATCATTGGACAAATAAATTACATCCACTTTTTTTTTTTTAAGTTCACTGTGCATGCAGCTCAAAGGTAGAGATACTGAAGCTGTATGATTTTAAATAGTCTTGAGAAAGGTGATAGGCTGCCCACAGTAATGCTTTTCTTTTAAGGAATACTTTCACATGCGGAAAATCTGTATTTTCTTATCTACTGATGCACAGCTGCCTTATAGTTTGATCTCTCCCACCAGCTTACAGAAATACTGTTTACCCACACATGAAATACAGGTCAGCTGAACCGCAAAGCCCTGCCCTCCCGTCTGTCCACACAATCTCGTACACCCACAGGCAGCTTACCATTGGGTTTGAGGGCACACATAAATAGGGATTTGTTTTTAAAACTCATGGATTTGATGGTCTCTTTCACTTAACCTGCATCTCCCCCTTTCTAGACACCTTAACTCTGGAGTTAAAATACAGTTCATCCCACAGTAGGAAGCACTTGACATTCTAAATGTATGGGAGCTTTAGCTCATCATGATCCAGATCACTGTCAGTTCTGGCTTCACTTCAGATTCCTAATCAATTCCAAGTTCTTGTTCAGGGCGTGTTTCCTATTTTTCACTTCTAGGAGGTGTTCACTCCCTTGTGCTTTGTTCTCGTCCATTTCACACCTGGTTAGTCCCATTCATATGAAATACATCCTTATCCAACCTGCTATGTTTTACAAATACACTTCCAAACAGAAAGTCATTGTGCCCTTCCAAGGTCAGAAACACGAACTGGCCACAGGCACTTGTGGCTGAACTAAAGGCTAATCATTTTTCTAATACTGTAAACCATCGCAGATACAGAACCAAGCTGTGAGCTAGCTGGAGAGGTGCTGAGAGTTTTTAGATAACTCAGAAATTACACAACCTCTCTAGGCATATTTCTCCACCCTGTGAGACTCTAAGCTCTCTGTTGAAGAGACAAGAGAGGCTTCACAGGAAGTTGATTTCAAACTCAATTATTCTTTAGCCTGAAAGTATATTAATCAGAGTTATTGTTACAAGAAACAGATACCAACTCCGGCTATCTTATTACGTGTCATGTGGGAAATCCCATTGGTACAATGGTAGGGAAAGAGATAAGTAAACACTCTTAGGATAGGAAGCAGGCAGGATGGGAAGACTGCACGGTTTGAGTCCTAGAGCACAGGATGCTCATATGTCCTGTCTCCCTCTCTCAGCCACTTGGGCCTGTCCTGTGACGGTGTGCTTAGAAGGACTAGAGGAGACGTTTTTACAGGAGACCCACTGGCAGAAGGTGCCTTGGACCAGGCTTTTTAATTAGCCGGATGAACAACCAAAGGTCTGTGCTTTCTGGGCAGAGGAAACATGGGTTCAGAATGAACATCACCAGCGGGTGACCACATTAGGACTTCCTGATGACTGCGTGCTGATGTCTATTGAGTGCATCTGAATATTAGTGCCTCATGTATTCCGTCTCACGTATATTTAAGATTCAGGCACCCCATGAGGATTAGGTATCTCCTGGTCCCTCCACCCACTCTGTGCTGGACACACACATGCTCTACTTGGTAGCTATATATCGTGCACTCAACACATGCCACAAATTCTGTTACTCATTAGTTAAAACACCCTAAAAGCTTCAACCTATGTTTTATGAACTGCACACTTATTTATATAATATAATTTAATACATGAAAAATCAATTGCCCATTACTTGCAGCATAAAACATATCAAAAGGATGTGGAGAACCCACAGGATCTCTGAGAGGCTGGAGAACAGAGAACACAGACTAGGCAGTACAAACCAAAAGCAAAGGTCGTGCCTAAGAAAGACTCTGGCATCTTCCCCCGTGACTCTCCATGTTGTCGTGTCACTGACACAAGATTCAAGATTCAAGCTCCAGGAGTAAGTGTCAGCAGCAGAGTCCCAGTTCTGCACCTGCTCTGGCTGTATCAGAACTGAGAGGAGAAGGATCTGGCCCACAGAATTCCACAGTGAGAGGTGGCCAGGGCCTCCCAGGCTACAAAAACCAGGGCATGTCGTACAGGAGGTGTGGATACCAGACCAAGCATCAGTGTCCCAGACAGGGAGCATTTCACCACTACTCCTAGTCAATATTCAGAGGTATATGACTTTAAAAACCCACCAACATGCTGATGAATTAAATCCATTTTAGTTTATACCATACATATCAGCCAATTGAAAATCTATTAGGTTTCTGACAAGTAAATATCCATAGATGTTTCAATTCCCTACATACAAAAATCTGCTATTCTTCCAGTTCCCCTAATCCTAGTAAATGACAACGATTTACTCAGGCAAAAATAGATAATTAAACAATAACCTGTTCATCTTTGGCATGTTTATCTCTCTCTCTCTCTCTCTCTCTCTCTCCTGCATCAAGTTCTCAGCAAATGCTAATGACTCTACTTTCAAAACATATCCTTTGTCAATTTCTTTTACCTCTTTAAATATAGAACTCGCATCAGCCTCTTTCTCTATAGTCTTTTCAATGTTTTCTCATTCTGCTTATTACTGTTATATATTATATAGCTTTTAATTTTTTTCTATATTCTTCACATATTTATTTAAAAGCCATGAGAGCAGGCATATTTTTAAAATTTGTTTTTAATCTAGTATATCTCCAGCACCTAGAAAAAAGGCTGGCACATAGTAGGTGCTTTATGAATGTATTGAATGAATCCTATGGATACAGTGACAAGATTCTGTTGTAACTATTATAAGACGATGTCCTGGCAATCATAAATGAAAATAAATCAAACTGAAGAGCACTGGTCTCATATTTTGTGGTTGGAGGAAATGCTTCCATGAAGGCGTACTCAGCAAGATGGTATTGGTGGATTCCTTCCGTGAACAGTTCAGATATGGGTGACCTTTGACCCCCAGAGCTCCACAGCAACTGTGAGCAGTGGTCTAGTGCATCAGGTCATCAGTGGGACAGAGCGTGGAGGTGGCATGTCAGGGCAGTGGACTGCTGGTCTACCAGCCCTACTGCCGTTATCAGCAAGCCTGGGCCCCCGCTGTTCCTGGGGGAAGGAACCAGGGTGGCGGGGGGGGGGGGCTGTCTCCCGTCATGCCTTCCCCAAGTGCTGGGGTCTGACATCCAGTCTCACTAAATAGCTGTGCTGCCCAAGAAAGGCAATTCCAGAAGCTAAGCTAGGAAATGTATCAAATGAATTGGAAGAAAAAAAAGTCACTTTTTGTTTTTTGCCAGTCACCCTTCATTGACAAATATCTGCTCAATCATTAATTTTAGAGATAGGTTTGGATCTTATACTATTTTATAATTAGTTGTTGGGAGGATCCTCCTGGAACATGTTGGTCAGAACCCAGCTTTGACACCACTACCTCTCAGCTGAATGCCCAGTCTCCCTGCTGAGCAGAGGTGCTGCTGGAGCAAAGCGGGCCTGGGGCTTGTGACTGAGGCTTTGAGTGATAAAAAGGTCCCAATGGAGGGAGCAGCTATTTCCTTAGAGGGGTTTGGAGAGGGTGAATAATGTTAAGTTCAAGCCAAAGAATGAATGCTCATGAAGAAAATTATAAAGAGGATGAATTAGTTGAAGCTATGTTTGCCTTTTCATAAACTAAAAGATATATGGAGTCACTGTGCTCAAAATAGCACAAAGGGCCATGCATTTTTATAGGTTATAACAAGAGAGGACCTATACATCAATCTTACAATATAAGGGATTTTTTGTGAGCAAAGTAATATTTCAATACATTGGGGAACATAATTATTTTATATATGGTAATATTGAGAGCCATCTATTCAAAAGAAATGAAGTGGGCCCCTTCACATACTACATGCAAACAGAAATTTTACACCAACTAAAAGTTTTAAATGTAGTAAAAAAAAAAAAAACTAAAGAAAAACATAGAGATGAGATTTATGTAAAATCTGTAAGTTAAGGAAACCTTTATAAACAAAATAATGAAAAATACAGAAAAATGTGGCTACATGAAAAATGTTTAAATGTGTTTGACATAGGATACCATAAATAAAAATAATAGGCAACAAAAACTGATAGATTAGAAAATGTATATGCAAATTATATAATAAAAGTTACTATCAAATATATATATGCCATACACATACATACGTATATATGACTTATGATATGATTTTAAAAAAGAACTAATACAGAGGAACATATTTAAGAGCTCAATAAATCGCTAAAATGAAAATCAAATTATAATAACATTTCATTTAGGCTAATCAGACTGGGAACATAAATAATGAAACAAACTTTCTGGGAAAAAGAGTACTCTCAAATATTCACGGCAAAACTGAATCATTACAGCTTTTTTTTTTTTTCTAATACAATCTTGTGACATTTATTAAAATTTAAAATATACATGCCCTTCAACCCAGAAATCCATTATTTCCATTTGTTTTTTATTTTTTTTTTATAAATTGGTGCAACTACTATGGAAATGCATTACTTTGGAATCAACCCCTTAAAAGTACCAGAACTTAAGGATATAAGCATAAAGATATATACTAAATACACACACATGTACATACATACACACATACACACACAAACACATGCATATACACACACACAGGCCTGTGCATCATTGTTCGTAGTCATACACACACACACACACACACACACACACACACACAATCTGGAAATGAAATTCATACCATCCACACATCAATAAGGAAATGTTTACATAAAAGCCATTATAGTAGAACATAGAATATGATGCAATGCAAAAAATTAAAAAATAGAACTATAAACATCACATTTGAGAGATTTGCTATCAGTTAGTGTTATAGGAGAGAGATATTTAAGAAAATCTGCATCTGTGTGTGGGAGCATGACTGCATCCTAGCAAGGATGGTCACTAAAATGTTAACAATGTGATGTCAGCGCTTTCTGCCTCATACTTTTTCACATCCTTCAGCAGCTAAAGAATGAGAATGCATGATTCATATAGCAAAAACCACAAAGCCTCTTTCATTATTAAAAGGCACTGGTATAACTATACCTTGCTTTTCTCATGTAAAAATACACTTGCAAAATATCTTACTGCTTCCATCAGCTGCTAGTCAAAGAAAAAAGAAAAATTACCTAAAGCACGTCATTTAAAAGAACTTTGATATGATTAAGCCCAACTGAAAGCAAGGCACATTGTCTTGTGCTTCCCAGCTACTCTAATGAATACAACAGGGAAGACAGAAGTTTGTGCATTTAATACAGAAAACAAATTAAAGGAGAATGCTTTGCACAGGGACATTTGAATCTTGGTGGCAGTGGCCAAATAAAAAAAAATGAAGTGCCATATATCCAGCTGCAGCAGCAGCGCTGGGAATGAGGCCGGCTTCCGGGCCTGGTGCCACGGGCTGAGGGTGTCCGTCTGTCCTGCACTGTGCCCAGGCCTCCTGAAGGAGGACACTAGGCTGCGCGTCAGCCCGGCTCTGGAAGGCGAGCACCGGGAAGAAAAGGGTCATGACTCTGCTGGAGACTGTCTGGTCCCCCCGGGGCTAAAAGGGCATTTCTCTGACAGGCTCGGGCTCTGAGCCTCTTCACCAAGATCAGAGTTTCTGTGACGCTGCTAGGTGGGGGGACTCTTACAGCAGGTACACGGTGTAGACCCCTGGGAGGGAACACGGAACCCCATCCTCCTCAAAAGTCATAAGCAAGATGTGAATTCTCCAACCCTCACCTCAGAGAGGAATTTCAACAATCATTCTATTTCTGAGAAGCCGATTTTAGCACACACGTCTCTCCTGTGGTGGTTGACAGGGTGGGAAAGATGACCAGCCTACCCCTTAAAATGACCACCCCTGTGGGTTGGGGGCTGCTTGCTCGGCAGTCTTGGACCTGATTCTGGAGAAGCCCTGAGTCTGACAGGCCAGGACTCCTGCCAGCCCCCAGCACCGGCTAATGGTTCCTGTGGCCTGAGCAGGCACAACAGAGCGACATCCCTTCTGCTGGGGGCATTTAACACCCCTCCAGGTGTTGAAAGACTCAGTGTGGCCATTTACAGTCAGTTGCATATTGTCAGTTCTGCCAAAGTATTGCACGTGGACATGGCTGTGTGTTCCAAAGGACCTATAAAGTCCTTCAATAATTAGTTTGATGAGACAAGAGATGAGTGACCGCCATCTGGGTTTGAAGTCTGCAGCTCTGGCTGAGGTGTTCGATTTCACGGAGTCACTGCATCTCTTCCTTCCCCAGATTAAGTGCATTTTGAAAAGTGGGCCTGCGGCTCCCTGGGTGCCATACATTCTCTATTTGGACCTATGCTCTCTGCTGGTCAGACTTCTTAGCAACCCAGGACAATGTTTTCCTTCAACTTTAGTCTTAAGCCCCAAACTGTGTCATATCTACCTCAGGACACTACCCCCACCCTCCGCCCATATTTCTGTGTTATGGACAGATGGGGTCCCAGGCCCTCACCCTGCTTTAGACCCCGCAGTCTGGGCTGGGGGCTCTCCTGACCTGCACCTGCTATGCTTCCTTGTAAGCCATTGCAAGCCTTCCCCCCCCAGTGCGCTGCTGAGCCCCTGAGCACTCTAATGCCACGACATCCCTCTGCCATACTGTGGAAGCTTCCTTGCCAGGCAAAACCCATCTTGGTGACAGCAGTCAGAAGACTGGGTACCTCAGGGGTTCGAGTTCTTTAATAGGAGGGGGCACAAGGTAACTAACTTTTGTGAGAAGTTGATGGGTGCTGTCCAGTGAGCTGTCCAGTGAGGATTTGTGCGTCTTTCTGCACAGAAACAACAGCCAAGGGAAGGACCACCTGCTGACGTCTGTCACTGGTCACCCGTTTGGCTCATCTCTGGGTGGCCACCGACCACCCGGTGTGATGATTTGATTTACTGATTTGATTTCATACATAGAAGCTGGCTCTCCTTCCCAGAGCTCCTGAGCACTGTGAACATGGTCAAAGGAGCAAATAAAGCCCACGCTAGTGGGACTGAAGGGTTTGCAACTATGTTTGCTCTCCCCCTCTGTCTTGGGAGGATGGGATGATTTCAGGAAGGAGGCAGTTCTCTTTGTCATAGTATTGCTCTGTGTGTGTATGTGTGTCTAGCAAAGTTTATTTCCTAAAAATGTATATTGGTTGCCACAACTGGAGGCCTTTGTGATGCATGTGAAATTTACTTCAGAGGCATATTTGAAGAGATTCTTCTCTATTGTGATTCTTTATGAATTTGGAGCTATCCCAAGAAAGTGACCAGGAGAAGAGGGTTGTTGCTATGGTCAGCAGGTTCTCCCAAATTAGTATTTTCACTATGTTAAAAGTGATCAGAAGTCTTAAAGATACTATAAACACATGGCCACTTATACCATGAACCTTAGTGAAATCCTACCAAATAGAACAGTCAGCCTCAAAATCGGCATGAGAAAAGAGCTGTGCACTGTAACATTCCCCAAAGAAAGCTTCTCCTCCTTTTTTTAATCTTTCCCCTCACCCTCATTAATCAAATGATAGGTGGTCTTTCTAATTTGTTCTAATCAACTAGTTCCTAGAACCCCATATCAGGGAGCTAACTCAAGCAACATATTAATAGCTTATTAAACTTTAAAGTTAGTTTGTAGGGTAAAGAAGTAGGTGTATTCTTCAATTAAGGACACAAGACTCCCTTCACCACCTATGCCTCAATAAATTCATTAATTCAGTCCACATATGTTAATAAGTCTGTAGAAAGTACACAATGGCCTTAACAAAAGCAGAGAAGATAGAGAGTAAAGGGAACATTAGTAATAGGTAAAATTAAAGTAAATTAATTCTAGTTTAGACTGTACAGGCCTCATTCTCAGATGAAAAGATATGTTTAAACAAACAAATCCCCTCAACCATCTGGAAGCTTGTTTATTTATTCACACCCTGTTTGATTCAAGAAAGGATATAAAATAACCTAAAACAATATACCTAGTGAAGATATCTGTGAAGTAGTGGGCTGGCTAAGGGGAAGAAGAGTAGAGACTTTTGATAAGAGCTGGCAGTGATGTGCCTGTCCCAGGTCAGCTCATCAAGTTTCATGTGCTGGCTAGAGGCTGGGCACATGCTTGTTTCTGAACTTCCAAGCAAGCACAGCAAAGGGGAAGATCAGATTAACTACATAAAACACACAGTTGCTTATTTTGTCACTCTGTCTGATTTCCAGAACTAAGAAATGATTCTCATAAGCCCTAATAAGTGGAGGCTTCATTCATCCTTGGACCAGCGTCTGCAGGGCACTGGGTGAGTGTGATGGTCACTCCATCTCTGACCACCCACAGGCTTTACCACAGATGTTAGGTTTTCACACATAGAAGGTTTTTAAATGTTTCTTGAATTAAATGGAACAGGGGAAATTAAACAAAAAATATAAAAAGAAAGAAACAGATAATTAAAGGGTCAGGCTGGGACCAATATTGATGGTGTGTTCTGAGTGAACCACAGAACCCAGTTTGGTGCACCCGAGAGACAAACTACAACAACATCAGTAGAAACGTGGGAAGGGAAGAAAGGCAGCACGGGCCACCGGCCGGTCACCAGCTGTCGGGCTCCAGGTGGACTGCCCAAGGTGCACTGCTGCAGTGAGTCCAGCATTATCTAGCCACCTCCGACTATCCCTGCCCAGGAGAGGGGCACAAGGACTCCCTGGGTACCAGACACAAGAGAGAGGCTCCAGCAGTAGACAAGGGCCCTCATTTCACAGGTGAGAAAAGACACTCAAAAGAGCAAAGTGTCCTGCCAAAGGTCACACATGTAGGGAGATGTGTGAGGTTACACTGTTAGCAAAAACAAAAAAAAATAAACTCTCAATTCAGCAGTGAGTCAGAGAGCAGGGAGACATTCACCTCAGAATACGTGTAAATGGAAGAGCAGTGGTCTGGGTTCCAGGCTTATCTCCTCTCGCTTTTCCCAAGTCTCACAAATAGCATGAGTTACCCTTCTATGCAATTCCTCTGCATACCCCAGCTTCCACCCCAGACAAGCTGTGCTTGTGGCCTACAAGTCCTCTGTCTGGTTGTGGGGAACACACTAAACTGTAGTCATTAAATACAGATGTTGCTCCAAATTCAAATATTACACTTCAAATCATGATTCCATCAGCATTTACAGTTAGAATGAGAATAAACTTGGTGAGAAGTACTTATTTCAGAGAAGTCTAATATAAACTACGCAATAGAATTGAAGTGTTGTGTGTGTAGCAGGAGCTCTCAGGCTCAGGATCAGCAGCCCCTGCCTGGTAGCAGCCATGCTGGCAGAGCCTTTCTGAAGGATGGGAGGGCCAACTGAGTTGAAGCCCTTCAGGGCAGAGGGAAGGGTGACAGAGGGGAGACCGTTCTGGCCCCCACACCTGAGCCACACACAACACTGGAGTTGGAAAGATGGGATGGCAAGTTATGACCCCTCAGACAGTGACCAGGGCTTGTGACAATGGACATTCTAGCAAGAATCTGCAAGGAGTACTAAAGAGCTTTCTTTTCTTACTGAAATGTATATTTAAAGATTGTCAGAGCATATTTTGGGACAAACTCCCAAGAATGTACCTGATCTGGATATCCAACTGCTCACTCTGCTTCTCCCCCTGGATGCCTGGGGCACCTGAAACTCAAGGTGTCCAAAACATGCTCAGTTTTACCCTGTGAGTTTACCCCAGACCTATCAATTTCTCAGGGCTCCAAGTTTTAATGAATGACCTCAACATCAATCTGCTTTTCCAAACCACTTCTGCCACCTGTGTAGTTTCTGCTACAAAACTACATTTCTACTACTATCCTGCTCCTTCATCTTGCCCATTCTCCAGGCCCCTCTTAGCTACTCAAACAGACCATGTCCTTCTTGTTCAGGGCCACTGCTTGTGAGACTTCTGTCCAGAAAGTTCCTCCATCACCCAGCAAGAAGGGGCCTCCTCTCAAATGTGGGGGTAGGGGTTCAGGGCAGCCACCCCCTGGGGAGTGCATATGCCAAAACAAAGCTACAGCCTCACAGAGCCACTTGCACCTGCGATTCTGAATCAATAGCTAATTAAACTGGGGGTTTGTGGCTCATCCATTTGCCAAGCATCTTGTCTTTATTCCTTAGATTCACTCACTCTACTTCTCCAAATCACCATCTGCCTAGAGAGGGCACCACGCACCAGAGCTGGTGGGAGGTCAGGGCTCTACAAGATTTTGGATTTGCCCACTGGCTTCTTGACATGTGACGTGTGGAAGTTCCGCCTCATCTTCCTGACAGCTGTGGGGAAGCCTGTCTATGCAGAGACCCCATGGCTTTGCTATCGCCTCTTCTGGGATGTGATTAGTCTCCCGAACTCTAGGGGAGCCTTTAAAAGCAGAAGTGCTGTGGAGCTCTTTATAGGATCCAATAGAACATTAATGCTTTGATCCTGGTGAATCTCTGTGATCACTCCTTAATGATAGCTGCAATAACTATAACTCAAAGTGTATTTGTCTGTGTCTTAAATTTAATTCATAACTGAATAATTAGTGTATTATTTGAAACAATTAAAATAAGGTCCTGTAAAAACTACTTTTGACCTTCTTCTAAAGCCTGTTGTTACTGGGTAATTTCTGCCAACTTTCACAACATATTTGATGAGTTACTACTGGCCTTTTTGTGCTGATTTGAAGAAATAATTATAAAAAAGGATTTCCATAAATGCATGAGTTATGGGGTAATGCATATTTGCATTTCAGTGACAAATTGTATTTTCCACAATCATGTGGCCTTAAATAGGTCAGATTTTCTTCCCAGCAACTATATTGAATTTGGCTTTTACACACAGGGGCACCATGTGAGAATTACATGCACTAGGAAGTGGCTGCCATCTAGACAAGGGAAACATCAGATGGAGAGGTAAGGAAGTCCTGAGGAGGAAGGTGCAGTGTTGCAGAGGGTGGCGGAGGGATCTTCTGCACACAACCTGGTCCACAGCCAACAATGATCTGCAGTTCCTACGGACATAACCCTCAGGTCCTGGAGTCTGCCAGATGATCTCCTGCTCCAGGGTCCCCCCCAAACCACTCTGAGAAGTGCCTGGTCTGACAGGTGGCAGCTGATGACACGGGCTCCTCTGTGGGAGAAACACGCTTCCTTTCCTGCCCCAGCATGGAATGAGAGACTGTAAGCCTCTTTGTTTTATAAGAACCATATGTATTTGAAGGAATTCATGTGGTGACAGAACAGTAAGCTGTGAAGCAAGCAGCCCTGGCCGCAGACCCGTCGTTGCTTGCTGCAGCCGAGGCCAGCCCCATCTCACCTCAAGGCCCTGGGCTCATTCACCAGGAAACCGCTCTAAGGTTTGAATCACCCCAGGGTGACTGCCCCTTCTTCCCCCCACCACACGCCTCATCTCAGCTGTAGGCGAGCAACCACTGTACTCTTCTCCTTGCTCCTGCTCCTGTTTCCCCTAAGTTTTAGGAAAATACACTGAAAATTTTAAAGGTCGAAATATGTCTATCTTACTGACCCATCCCTAATCCTTTAAGCCAGTGCTTCCCAATAGAATCCTGCGATGACAGGAATGCTCTGTAAGTTACAACAGGGCGATAAACAGATACACTGTCCTCTCTCTCAATCACATTTTCACTATTTCCTTCTTTGAGCTTGCCCCAGCCCCCTGACTTTCCTTCCACCCTGATCCCCCAGTAAAGTTGAAGATGCACATTTCACATGTGCTTCACCAGTTCAAAATGCGCGTGTTGGTGCCGAATGGGCAGTATTATACGCACTTGTCTATAGATCTTTGAGAAACATAAAGCTAACCAATTTTCTCCACTTTGATTGTACCGATTCTGCTCTCTTAAATGAGACCTGTATTTCAAAATTCTTACACATAAAACTGGAATCTAAAAAAGGAAAACCAAACCAAAAAACGCTACTGTCCACTGTGGTCTTCTGTTGTGACAAAACTTCCTAAAGCCTCACCTAATAAGGCAAAGAGGACATTAATATAAAATTTGTACTGGGCTCTGCTTTTCAGAACATATAAATTGACATTTTCCTAGATTTGTGATATTATTTAATACATATTTCATGTAAACTATCACCATAGCACATTTTCCAATCTTATGGATTCTTTTTCTAAGTTTATTGCAATTTCTCAAGTTCAATATAATACAAAGCCATTTGAAAGCAAACATTTGCTAAGTTTCAAGTTGTAACAAAAGAAGCTGTGATTTTTCTTCCAGTAAATGGACAGACCAGAATCAAAGACAGAAACTAACATTTGTACCATCTCACTCTCCTGCCAATCCCCTTTCAATATCATAGCTTTCCAAATAAAGGAAACAAAAATTAATTGCTGAACATACTGCTCCAAATTAAAACTGAAGTAATTTATAAGTCCTTGTTAAAAGGCACCCATGTTTCCTAAGAAGACACTAGGAATGATGAGATTTCAGGTTAAGAGTGTCAAATTCTGGTGTTCTGTGTGTCCTTCATTATAAGTGATTTGAAAATCTTTTTCTCTGCAGAGAAGACCAGTGAGTAATAAATAGCTTAGTCTAAATGACAGCAGCTCTGTGGTATCAAGGACCCACATCCCAGCTAATTTTCAGCTCTGATCATCTTGATACCATGAGATGGAATTTAATTGATGGTTGGCACATCTATAACATGACATTTAGCAAAGAACATGTCATGGTATCCATGGTCTCAACAAAGATAGAGCCTCCAAAATATAAATCAAAGAAAATACAAGAACATCTCAGAAGAAAAGGATGACAGTGATCCTGTGCGCTTAAACCGTCTTCAATGCCTTAGGGAATCTATGGAGCAAGTAGTATTAAAAATAATCATGTACCAAATGAAGATATTTAGCTCTCTGCCAAGAAAGGAGATGATGTAACAGAATGAGAAAATCTTTAGACTGTTACCCAGACTATGTGGGTTCAATTAGAACCCTACCTCACAGTGTTTCTTTGTAACTCTCTTTTTTTTTTATCTCATAATGATAGTGATGCCTACCTTTCCCAATTCATGTGGTTATCATATGAATCAAGATGATGTACATGGAAGTACTTTCCGAGCTGTCAAAGTCTCCACAGATTCGGCTTACGTGATAGAATATTGTATTAGAGGTTTCTGCTGGAGCACCACATACAATAGATTGTAAACCAAGAGAGTTGCTGGTTCCAAATGCAAATTTATAAATCTGAAAACCAGGGGTAGAATTTTAAAAATAAACTCTATTATTTTTAGAGCACTTTTAGGCCCACAGCAAATCTGAGTAGAAAGTATAAAGTTTCCATACCCCCTGTCCAAGATATAATGCAATACAGTTTTTGAAGCCCCTCAACAACACTGTGTGTATAAGGGTTGCTTTCTTGGATATGGGGTGGAGATAATTTGTGAAGATGATTTGTTTCTTGAAAATTACATTTTGTCAACATCCCTACACAATGGGACACCTCCCTTCATCTTGTCAAGAAAGAAGAGCTTTGATGGAATAACTTAGAGAGCTCAATGTGGCTCTTTTACATCAGGGAGAGAGGGTGGGCTGCAGTCTGAGACCCACTCAGTAAGTTTGGGAGTTGAGTTGGTTATTGATACAGTCACACTGGGCTCTGCCTGTGACCCTAGACTTTGTTAAAACAACACATGTAGGAGTGCTCCCCTCGGAAAAGGAAGAAGAGCTGCATGAATGACACTTTACATTCTCCCCAGGAAATCTTCCTGGAAGGCTGGGGAGGCCCACCTGGAGAAAATCTGGGTAAAGGACCAGAGGAAGGCATCATCACTGGAGGGGATGCATTAGCGCATCACTGCACGGAAGCTGAAGTTTCCCAGAGTGGCCTCCAAACCACCTCTACAGGAGCCAAGGAGAGAGAGCCTGCCTTTCATACTTGCCAGCTCCTGGGAGACCAACTACATGGCAGGACCATCATCAGTCAGGTAAGAGCTTCCCCTATCCTGTCCTATTTCCTCAGCTTTCTCGTATGGCTTCAGTGCTGAGAGATTGGCAGCTGCAGGGAGCGAGATGGTGGAGGAGGGGTGGGGCTCAAGGTGGGGGAGAGGGAAGGGGCAAGTGCCCAGCCCAACACAGGCCCTCGCAGGAGTACAGGGGGAGGTTTAGTTTGGCTGATTTTGTTTTTCATGTGAGTGCATTTACTGAACTGAAACTGTAGCTTAAGCTTGAAGTTGTCCATCTGACCCCAGGAGGACCCACCCACTACCAGGAGGCCGTGGCTATGTCTGTAGAGGGAGACCTAAAAGCATCACCAGCCAAAGGAAGCCCGGGGCTCAGATACAGCCTGACGGGTTGCACAGTTTATGTTACAACAGGCTTGTACTGGAAGCACCTGGAGCTGCCTTATTAAAATCACCCACCACCCGGCATCAAGGTTCAAGTGGCTCAGCAAGCCAGCCAGTCCTGCACAATCCCACATTCTCAGCTCTGTGCTGGTGGCCACCACCTGGTTCTCTCTGAATTGTCATTTTAACCACACCTCGTGACTATTCAACCTTATGCCATCACTATTCCACAGAGAAGTGCATATGTGCTTCCTTCCTTTTACCTTTCTACAATTCTGACTTCTTTTCAAGAATATTCTGGATCAACCCTACCTGTTCAGCCAAGCCCCACCCAAGTTCATACAGTGGTCTGGTCCTGTTTCCCATTACATTCCTCTTCTAACTTCTTTCACACTCTTGCCACATCTTTCCTGGCTCTGAAGCTCTTCATAGAAAAGTGAATTTCTTGGAGGCAAGACAATACTTTCAGCCTTTCTTACATTTGAAAGTCATAAGTTGGGAAAGAAAGAAAGAAAGATCCAGGAAACTAATAATTTGATCAGCTTTAAACATACACAGAGCTGCCAGATGTAAGATTCCTTGGATTTTAATTTCAAAGAGCACAGCTATAAATTATGGGTGAAGACAAATTTCAGGTCAAGTAGCTATCAGTAAGAGTTCCATACCATGAAACAGCTCCCTTGAAAAGCAGTGGCCCCTCCATTACTAAAGGGACTCTAGCAGAAGACAGATGACGAACACCAAGCTATGTCATAAGATCAATTTTTGTATCAAGAGGGAATGTAGATTGGATGACCACAAAGTTCATTCCTGGGTAGCTTATGGGTAAATCAAGGCATACAGTGACTAAGATGTCATTCATTCAGTTACTCATTTACCCCACAAAACATGTCTAAATATATCCTATGCAGCAGGCATAATGCTAAAGCATAAGGATTGAAAGGTTTAGTACCTGCCTCAAGGCACTGAGTCTAGTAATGGAATAAAGTAGAAGGGCACCCAAATAACAGAGTCTCTTATTTTTTGGTCACACTCCACTTATTTTGTAAGTATATATACTCTATCTGTTTATGCAAAGCTTGAATCATAGTTTATAGTAACATTACACAGTTTATGGATTATATTAAATTTGTTTACACTAACCCTCTCCTTAAACTACTTTAAATAGGATATCCTATTCAGCAAGAAATAAAAATAACATGAGTTTTCTCTTATTTTTAACACATAATGGAGAAAAAAACTCATTTTTCCGTGGGATGATGCTCCCAGCTTTTAGTGATGGCCGTGTCTGATCATCTTAATTGTAGACCATTCCCTAGGCAGTAGGTCAGTGTATGCTTATTAGGATGGCTTTTTAAATTAATATGAAATTCTTAATTCACAACTAAAGATTTAAAAGACATAAAGAAAATTCAGGGTTATCGTGACACTCGATAGAAATGTAGTTCTTGAAACTAGCTGGGAGAACCCTTAGTTTAATCACACTAGCGAGTGACTGCAGAATTGCCGTCACACTCGGAGACAAGTGCCCTCGCACACTGTGTGCTCTGACTTCAGTAGCACCGTGCCCTCCGACAGAACCGTGGAGCTAACTAGTCACTTAAAAAGCAGCCATAATCCATGAAAGCCCCCTTTATTTTCATGACTTCCTATTTTCCACACACATCAGTACTCTCCTATTTTCTCTTCACTAAAGGGAAATGTCCAATCTTTCACATTTTACCCAGTTTCTGAGCTTCCGTTTCCACTTTAGGAAATGCAGTCTAGTAAATTTGACTGGTTTCAGGAAAAAGCTGCAACGTGGGCCTCTAATCTCTGCAGTCTGAGGAAGAAAACATATGCACCTCAAAATGGGTGCTTTTCATTAAAATCTACACGTGGGCTCTCCGGGTGTAATTTTCATTTTGGATCCTTTCTCACCGAGGACACAAGTGGAGTCAATTGACCTCTCCATCCTCATATAGCTTCAGTGATGCTTTTATGCAGGGAGCTTGATATTCGCAGATGGGAGATGGCATGCATGTACGCATGCATATCAATGTTTCTACAAAATAACCATGAAAATGTATCACAGTTCTGGTCTGCACTGTCTTGCCAAATTCTACAGCGATGTCTTTCAGGATGGCTCTTCGGCTCCCCACATTTTACTAGCGCTAGATAGTGTACTTGCTCTTCATAAAGCATTGACAAAGGATCTACTATGGAGGAAGATAGGGTTACAGATTCTATTTATCTTTCCCCAGTGAGGATTTGGGGCCATTTACTTCTTAATCAAAGAACAAATAACCCACTGCCCTAAAGATCTATTTTTTCTTTCCACAATTTTTGACAAAGCTTCTAAGTGGTCAAATGGATAATATCAGTTTCATTCTGTAGAAAACCAGGGAGCTACATTTATGTGTAGAAGCAACTCCTGAAACCACAGTGGCATTTCACAAACAAAACAAGGTCAAGGCTGGCGGAATGCCTAGCACAGCCATACAAATAGAGTATATAACAGCATGATTTAGACTCAGTAATAAAAGTGATGGGTTCATAAAAATGATCTAAAATCATATGCATTTACAAATGTGGCAGCCACCACTGCCCACCCAAGGCCCATCTCACACTCTCTCATCAGTGGAAAGCTGATTTTGATTGGAGAAGAAATGGAGGCAAACCAGCAGATAAATCAGATCAGTCAAGCCAGTCATGGCTGTCCTGACCACCTTTGGAAAGCACTTGCTTTTCAAGATTTTTTTATAATTATCAGCGGCCATATGAACAAATTATCAACAAGGAGATGTAAGGAGAAGCTGATAAGGAGGTTTCTAAAAGTTATTAATTTATTATTTCCTTTTTCAAATAAATGAGGCAGACATGGCTGCTTCCCATTGCCTTGCCCTGCCTGCAGACTTGATGACATGGTGCCTAGTGCTGTGCCATGAGGGCAATGGGTAGTAAAGGCACAAACAACCGAGTCTGCACTCACGCTTAAGTCCTCATGCGTTAAGCCTGCATTAAGGGTGTGTCTGCCACCACCACTAGACAGCATTGTTAACCAATAAACAAAGCAACCCAGCTTTAAAACATGGCACATTTCATTGCAACTAAAAATGAAATAATAAAATATATGAAATATTTTCTTTAAAAAGAAAATTATCTTTTTCTTTAAGTTTTATAAATATATTTAGGTTGTGGTTGTGTCAAAACATTCTGTGTAGTCCCAATAAATATTTCTCCTATAAATGTTTCAAAGGTATCACCCTGAACAATGAAAGAAAACTTATACCATCTTTTAGATAAAAAGTAAATAATGTACCCCATTGCCATAACAATGCATATACATGAAAGAAAGATCACTATTCAAATACCATAACAATTAAGTGAGATATTTAAGTAACCTGCTGACTTTAGATTCTGGTTTCTGCCAAATACTCAACAAACTATAGTTATTAATAATACTCACTTCTCATAATATACATACAATAAAACTATGTGCTTTGGAAGTAATGCCATAAAGAACTCAACATACTTTAAAATATACACATTTTATAATAGCATGATTTAAATTTCTTGCTCATAGTTTTGAGAATATCACACTACCCTCGTGGGATCAGAGCATGGCTGGATGTCAAAGCAGAAATGGTGAGACACTAGCAGGGTGGCTGGCTGGTAAGGATCCATCTCTCTAGGGGCGTCTGGTGCTACTGGGTATTCTAAAGGTGTGCTCTGAGAACATGCATCTGTAAGACTACTCTCTTTTTTTCTTTTTCTTAAAGAGTTGAAAGTAAAATCATTATTTTTAAAAAGCCAGTTGCTAATGCAGAGAGTCCCCAAATAAAAAAACACTGAAAGGCTTCCTCCACTGGAGTCCAAATGTAAATTATTAGGAGGATTGAAATGTCAGTGAAGTGCCAACATTGACCAACACTTATGCAGGCTTCACTGTATTGAAGTCATTCTAACTAATAACATGTAACCAAAGAATATTTTAATTCTGAAATATTAAGCATATGACAAAGGCTTTCAGTGTAAGAATTTCTATAATTGAAATAGCATTACATAGTGAAGCGTTGTTGACTAAAGTTGCCTGCAGTTCAACTGGACAGCACTTTACTTATTTCATAAATAATTTTACATTTACATAAAATATTTTACTTATTTTGCAAACATATATATATATATATATATATATGTATACAACAGTGTATTCATTTCAATAGGCAACTTTATATTTTTTACTTTTTGTTTATAAACTCTTTATTAAATATCCATATTACTGTAATATAGCAATAGCTGAACTACTTTTGTCCAATCCACAGTGATGTTTGTTTTCTAATGAGAAATTCCCTTTGGTTTAGTATTAACAGCAGTTCCCGAGAAACAAATACTTGCATCTCATAAAGGTATGACTGTGACTCAAATAGTTGCTGGCTGATCACTCTCACACAAAAATGTTGACATTACCCCAGTTATTTCTAGAATCCCCAGACAAGCACTCCCCACACCTGACTACTGCCGAGTTCATCAGCTCCAGCTGTCCTGCCTGTCAGTCTTGTCATCCGCCTCCTGCCCCAGCACCTGTTTGCTAACGCACTTTGACCTAACGCCAACTAAGGGCCTCCCTGGTGTCGGCACCAGTAACCATTCCACAGATACCCCAGTGAAGAGGAGGGCATGGCCCCAGAGTTAGTGCTCCCAGATGACGTATAGGATGCTGATTTAATTTCAGATGAAAAGAACTTTAGTGTAGCTATGTTCCGCACAAGATTTGGGACATACTTTGACTGAACAATTGCTCATTGCTTATCTAATATCCACTTCAGCAGAACACCTGCACATTTCTCTGCTAATGCATCACCCCTGCCCAGGGTCCCCCATGGGCCAGAGTGGTGCTGGCTCTGTTCTCCTCCCAATTGTGGCTGCCCAGCCCTGGCTTTTGCCCAGGTTCTCACAGAGACTCTGATGAAAACCTCTTCTGTCCACTCTCTGCTCTCACTCTCCCCTGAACCATGGGGCTCAAGCCAAGACCAGGGGGCCATTCTGTTTCCTCCATCCTCCTCTTCTCTCATCTATGGCTTTTCTTCCACCAGAACCTCGGCAAAAACATTGGAAAAATGACTGAGAATGATCCACAGCTTTCCTGAAAATTAATGTCTTCAAACAAATACGTTTTCCATACATGTATGTACTGTGGCCATTTGCAGGGGCTGATTCTAGGGAAGGCAGATGAAAATCAATTCATCAAAAGCTGATTTACCAAGTAAGAGAGAAGCCAATTCATCTAATATAATAATGTTTTTAAAACGTATCTGATTATTTGTAAATGTGTTGGTCTTCTGTGCCCTGAGCTCTTCAGAAGCCCCCCCTGCCCTCGGTTTGGGGTGCTGTTCCCTGGCTTTCCTGTTTGCCCCGACTCCCTGGAGCTGCAGCAGGTCAGGGCTGGGGCATAAATAAATGTAACAGCTCAACTGCTCTTAGGAAGATAAAACTGTTCAGCTCAGCCTTGAGACATTTTTGAAAGCCATTTCAACAATCCAATTCAATATAAGACACTGCAGACTTTATAACTGGTTAAAAGAAACACATTTTTAATGAATCTGAACTTTACTATAGAAAATGGTGGAAAAATGAAAAAAAAATTAAAATAAATAAAGGTTAGAAAGAAATCATTATCACCAAAAAGTTCCCATGTGAAATATTAAAGTTTTGATTATATTCATAGGGCTATATGCACAAGTACACTCAAGAAAACTTTCATAAGATGAATTCACCTATGAGCCTTAGCTTTCAACAAAGTGCACATTTCTGAAACTCTTCTAAGAAAATGTATCGCTGAATAATTTGAAGGCAATCAAATGGAGAATGTAATCATGATATAAATATAAATCCCAAAAGAAGGTTCCCAAATGACATTATTCTTCATGATTTTTTTGGTAAATTAGAAAATTTGGTAAAATCAGTAAAGTGATAAATTAGAAAATTAATCCATAGCTACTGGAGATAGATATTGGTGGTGAAGAATATTTACAGGTTTGAACCCTAGGCACGGATTATTTGAACCTGCAAATTTTAAGAAAATGACAATAGTAGCATTTACTTTGATTCTTACACTGGCACTGATGCCCTGAGGTGGCGTGGTTCAATGTGAAATAAGTAAACCACTTTACATTTAGAATTCACATAGACTGTACAATATATACTATTAAATCTATTAAATACACTATTAAATCCATTAAAAATAATGCTTTACTATAAAATAAATCATTAAAGCTTAAAATTCCTTACGGTAATACTTTGAGTTTCCTTTTTCATTATTATTATTTGTTTTTACCTCAGACTGGCTTTTTTTCAAAATTCAGTAAATGAAAAAGAGGAAAATATTTTAACCTTTCGCCAGTTTACTCGTGAGCAGATACTTCACCAATGGGTGGGGGGTGGGTGTGGCTGAGAGGGCAGGCCTGCAGGGAGGGCCACGGGGAATGCCACACAAGTGGGCCTCGGGGAGAGGGAGGGGGCAGGATCCACAAGGCCATGAGAAATCTCATGGCAGCACCGAGGGCACATGAGGGGCAGAAAGGAGCGAGGGGGAGCCCCGGTCGGCAAATGTAAGGCCTGCGCCCTCTCCATCCTGAAGCCCTCATGTGAGATGCCACACAAAACTAGATTCTTTGTAGGCCTAACATCTTAACACAAGTCAACACAGACTGAAGGTCCCCATCACCAGTGGGACATGAAAAATGGGCCTTAAAAAAAAATGAAAATGTTTGAATGACATAAAGTAATTTGCAGTGACTCTTCCGTTAAACTCTAAAAACTCAGATATGCCTAACATTGATTCGATAAATAAAAAAGGAATAAGGCATACTTCTTCCTAAGTAAGCTTAGATATATTCCAAGACTTGATTACATAGATTTTGATATTAAGAGAAGTAAGTAGACTCCTGACCAACAATTAATCTGTAACAAATATTAAGTTTAAGAATGATTATACATTTAGATTATATTTCTCAATAAATTTCCTCACATAAATTGTCCCTAATCTATAAACCAATTTTAAATAAAATCCATCATGCCAGGCATTTTACATCTTACTCTATTTATTGCACCATTTTTCATCAGAATGCTTTTAGCTTTAATGCTATTCCATTGCCAGAGTATCTCATTAGGGTGGCAAAGACAAAGTTACTTTTGAGATAAATTAATTACAGTGATTGTAGGGGGGAAAAATTACCCAGAGTTCTTGGGAGCAGTAATCTCCTGGCTTCTGATTCATTTTAAGACTAATAAACTAAGTGCAAACAAAA
The DNA here is from genome assembly GCF_040802235.1 of Manis javanica. Taxonomy (NCBI): domain Eukaryota; kingdom Metazoa; phylum Chordata; class Mammalia; order Pholidota; family Manidae; genus Manis; species Manis javanica. Next base: position 75,305,518 of record NC_133168.1, read on the forward strand.
ATATGTTGCTGGAGGATGACTCAGGTTACCCAGAGTTTATGCTGGAGGGATTAACAGTTTGTAACCTTAATTAGAGCTAAAGAGCCCAGAAGTCCAAGTTCATAATGTCAGTTCACCAGTCACTTTGACACTTTTTTTTTTGGCAGAAAACTTCACCTGGACAAATGACAGGAAGAGCTAACGACAGATGACAGTTTCTGAATGTTTATTATGCTCCCAGCACTGTGCTAAGTACTAAGTACTTTAATGAGTTCAGTCGTTTAATCCTCGCAATAACTTGAAGGAAATTTTTACTTCCATTTTATAAGGAGACTGAGATAAGCTAAGCAATGTGCCCAAAATCATATTGCTAACAAGAGTCAGAACCAGAACTCAAATCCAGAATGCTGGAAGGGCAAAAGGACCACGGGAGGCCATTCTCTCCAGCTCCTGGCTTCTGAGACGAATGTGGCCTGGTGATGCTCTCTCCCTGACCTCTACATCCATTCCAGCTTCTAACATTATCAGAGCTGAAATCTTACTCATAAACATCGTGCTGTATTTTAAGCCCGTGTCCTGTTAGAAAAACTACGTTGTTTCTTCTTATTCCAGAAGCTTTGTTTTCTTCAGGAGGCGCAATCCACCAAGACTATGGGCAAAGACTGGAATGGGGTGGCTGTGGGGAGCAGGGCCCCTCATCCGCGGTGCAGGACGCAGCAGGCACAGGGCCGAGGGTGAGCAGCCCCTTCAGAACGGCCCCAGGGACACCCTCGTCATCAGCAGCACGGTGTTCCAAATAAACCTCAGCAACCCAGGCAGAGTCTTAACATGTTGCCCAGTGTCTGCTCATCTTGTGTTTGTGTAAACTGGTACTGAGAGATTTTTCAGAGACTGACCTACGAGCCCCATCTGATTATACCTATATCTGTCCATATCTCTATAGATGTGTGTCTTGCTTCTATATCAGCAGGCTCACTCTTCACCCCACACACTCACAATTCAACAATACTACGGACAGTGGAAGGAACTATGCCTACTGGCATTGAAGCTGGAGTTTGGCAGGAAACCAGAGGAAAGAGAGGGACAAGCACCTGCTGCTTCTTTTTCTAACATGAATCCCTTCTATGAATTTTAGCTATTTTCAAAATAGGGCATACTCTACATATCTTGGAAAACCTTAATTTTTTCCTCTGACTTTTCAAGATTAACAAAAAAGAAATGTTTTAAGGCATAAATTACTGATAATTTGATTTTTCACTAATGAGAGAAACAGTAATGGCACAGGTTATTTTACATTCTCCGTTTTATTGTTGAAGAACACAATCAGAAATGTATTTCCATGCACAAAGTGACCTCCCTTCTGTGTTCAACCCAGTGTCATTTCTGCATGAACCTAGGGGGACAATCTTGGAACAGGCAATTGAAAATTGGATGCTTGCCATGTTTTTCCAATCAGCTATCCCTCACTATTTTCCAGTGAGTCTTCATTTTCCTAAAAGCTATTTTGGTTAGTGGAAACCTTCATCAAGGTCACCATGAAATAAAGATCATTTGATTTAGGGATAGAAGAAAATCAGGCATCCGAGCTGATTCTCAACTTACCCTGAGAGTCAGGACAAAACTCTGGAATCACTGTCCCCGCCCTTAACACCATAGCAGAAACGGCTATCCATTCATCTTCCTTGCAAATTTATTATGAGGATCATACTAAATGTGAGACATCTGAACATTTAAACCTTAAACTATATGTATGATAGGTGGCTTGTTATCTTGCATGCAAAAATTTAAATAGGATTGAGAAAATGTTGGAATTATGAATAAATCCCCAATAACAACAAAAAATAATTCACAGGTTACTATAAAGACTCACGAAAAGCATGGGACTTGTTGCAGACTGATTTCCTCAGACCAGAAAAAATAAAATTACATTTAATAAAATAACCCAGGTGGCTAAGTAGATTTCAATTATTCTTGTATATAAAATACTCCTTGCCAAAACTCAAATAAACCACTGCTGCCCACTAAGTAGGCTGCCACACAAGATCCTATTTCTTTCTTTTTTTTCCTGATTAGAGAAAACTGTGTAAGTTGTAGATCTTTATAAAGTTCAGGAAAATGAAGCCTAACAGTTTTTGATTCTCTATACAGAAATCCTTCCTCGTGCCTAAGTTCAGTACCTGCTCCATTACTGCCAAGCCTTAACTTGCAGAACAATCAGCAGTGTGATTAGTGAGCTGCTCCACACAGATATTATTTGAAGGTACTATTCAGTGAGTATTTTTGTTATTAACAACAATTTGAAATGCCTGGTCTATTCATTTGCTGGGTACTAAAAATGTAGATTAAATAAACATTATTAGCCAGTTATGCCACATCCAGTAACTGTACTAAAAATCTAGATTAAATAAATGATGTATAAGTCATCTTTGAATCAATTCTCCTTAAATTCTTATGTGTATTTTTTCCAAGGGTGTATTTGAACGACATTGTGAGGATAAGGGAAGTATCTGGATCATAGTAATTACCAGATTCGTATAGCAAGCAATCTAGTCTAAAAGAGGACAGGGCTTTGCAGAAACAAAGAGAAGACGTTTCACTCCCAGCAACAACACTTGTTAACTGTGTAATTTTGGGCTCATTACTTAACTTCATGGAATCTCTCTGTTAAAAACATTGGATAATAATTTCTACTTTGTAGGTCTTGAGAATGAGAGAAAGTTACAAGCCTCAATTATAAATGTATAGGGAACAAAGTCAATAAACTGTAGCAAAACAATCATAATTTCTGGGATTAGTATGATCATAAAATGCCAAGTGGAATTTCCTAAGTAGGTGGATCTATTGAATCAGTGTGTGAAAGTTCAAATACAGCTACCATTCATTCAACATTATTAGCTTTGTGCCCCACAGTAGGCAAGGTATGTATGAAGTGTTACAAATAAACCAGGGACCCACACTGACAAGTTATCTGATCTTATGAGGCTTACAGGCTCTAGGAATATAGACAAATGGACAACTGCAGAAATTTAATGATACCTGTAATTATGTAGTTGAGGTTTTGGTCTAGCAAGGGAGGAAATGATAAGAAGAGAGGCCAGATAGTTCTGAAACACAGTGTGCCGAGCAAAAATAACGTAGGGAGAATAAAAGTCTGAATTAAAAAATCAAACGTGGAGCAGTTGTGGGACTGACCAAGCCCGGAGTGGTCGGGGGCGCACACATGAGATGGGGTGCAGCACTGGTCCAGGCAGGCAGGGTGATGCAAACACCACGGAGCTTCTGATGAACAGGGTATGGGGGTCCTTCTCCCATCCGAGCCAAAGCCTGAATTCATTTCATGTTGAAGTTCGTTCACAAGTAAGTGTATATGTTTGTGTGTTTATGGATACATAGTGACCATATGTGGAAAATAAGAGTAATAATAAAATAATAATAATAAAGCATTTAAGATTTTAGTTTAAGTATTTATGTTCCAGCTACCATTCAAAGTACTCTACATATTAAACTAGCCTTCATGGTGAATAGGAAATCGATGCTGCTGTCCCAGTGAGTAGGGGTCTACAAACTGACGTAGGGAGGAAGTTCAGAAGTGGGGCTTCTAACCCAGGCGGTCTGGCTCCAGCCGTCCTCTGAGGCTGACCCCATCCTGCCTCTCAGCGATGCCTGACTTCCACTGTGCGCTCCCGATGCCCGGGCTCCGCTAAGCGCCTTGCACGGGTGGGTGTACACTGGACCCGACAGCGCGCACCACGGCTGGTTCATTCAGACAGATGCTGCACGCTGCTCTTGTTACTTGCTCTCTACTTTTTCACATGGCAAATATTTTTATGAGAAATTTCACAGGAAATTCCACATGGTTTCTCTTCATTAAATAAATTATCGGCCCCCACGAGCCCCACCCCCGACTTGCTGACATCACCACGCACTGCGTCCAGTCCAAGGGCCGTGGCCTCGCCCACATACCGTGGACCTCGCCACCCTGCTGCCTGCATCCGACTTAAGTTTAAAAGCACCGTCTGCTCACGGGATGTCTGAACATGTGACCCTTAGTGTTAACACATCTGTGCAGTAAAAAATGGGGAGACTGAGACCTTAAAAATGTAGCTCCCAGAGTCTGGTTCAAACCTCCAGTCTATCACTCCGAGGCTCTTGTTTTCTTAATCTCTTCAAGCTTTGTGTTTCTCTAATCTGAAATAGAGTAACTAATAGTACTTAACTCAGAGTGTTATGAAATAATTAAATGAAATAATTTTTGAAAAGAATGAAGCTTGCAGTTCAATAATAATTTGTTATTGCTGTTTCTATTAAGAACAATTCAAAGTTGGTATAAATAGTTCACATCCAGCCTCTGCCTCCATCAGGACTAGAGTAGAGGTCTGAAAAATAGGAGAGGCTGTGTACTGCATTGGAAAAGACTAGTGGCAAGGAGAGAATCAGATGAAAGATAACCTGTGGGACCTTAGGAGAGCATGTTTCCCAGACAGAAGTGCAGTCCAGTGCCACCCCCAGAATAAAGCTCCATTCCAGTGGGTCAGAACAAAGCTGGGCATCACCCTCGGGCCTGTCTCCCTAAAAGGATTTGCCTGTGTGGCTGCAATGCTTTATCATAGTGAAGCACTGAACTGGATTTCTGAGTAACTCCGTTTCCTCCAGGCTGGGGGTAAGGACCCATGATTTGTCCTTTACTCGGAGCATCCTGCTAGTTCCTTCACACCCCTTCTGCTCAGCCACCACCCTAAACTAGGCCCTCAGTTCCTCACTGACAAGCCATATGAACAGCTTAGTAATTAGCCTCTGCCTTCAATCTGTCACCAACTTCCATCCCAATGACGAACTGTTACAGCACCACTACAGTTCTACCGCATCATGTGGTACCTCACCTTTGTTTTTAACATTTTGCCTTGGCTGTCCCTTGTCTGCAGAAGGAAATCTAAAAGCTTTAGCTGCCACCGAGGGCTGCTGAGGTAAGGGGGTGTGTGTCTCTCCTGCAGCCCCGGATCACCCCAAGAGCTCCTTGTCCTTATGCCTCCTCAGCTGTGCCCTCCCCACATGCTCAAAAGAGTGTGACCAGCATGCCCTTCACGCCTCTATTCACATTCACAGCCACATCGAATTTAGCCAAATCCTACACAGCTACCACATTGGGGACATGACCTAGTTGTGTTTCTGGTTTATATCAGGGGTTGGCAAGCCTTTTCTCTAATGGGCCAGAGAGTAAAGATGTCAGGTGCTCGAGGGCCACCCTGTCGGCACTGTAGTTGCTGTTGCCCAGAAGCAGCATAGACAACATGCATAAAAATGGGTGGGGCTGCATTCTCATGAGACTATTAGGGACATGGAGCCCAAACTTCATATAATATTCATGGGTCTTGTGGTATCATTCTTCTGATGTTTTTCAATCACTTAAAAATGTAAAAAAACATTAGGACATGGACTGCACAAAAACAAGCCAAGGCCACAGCAGACAGACGGTAGTTTGCCAAGCCCTGTTTCACATGCACACTGTTCCTTGAGCCACAACTTTCTTTTTCACCATTTTTTATTGAGGTATGACCTCCACTGAGCAACCTGAAGTTCACCGATCTTAAATAAACTGTCCAGTGGATTTTGACGTGCATATGCAACCATGCTATCATCCAACAGATGGAGATACAAAACATTTCCAGTTCTTAGAAGACTCCCTCCTGGCCGCTTCTGAAAGACACCCCTACTAAAGCCTTTTTTGGTTATCAAAGCAATCTCTACACTTCCTTTCATTAATCACCGACTAAAGAAATGGGGTCAATGGCCCTGTACTGCCTACATTTTTACCGCGTAGCATATTTTTAAATGAAACTTCAGATATCATTAACTATTACAACTACATAGAAGAAAAATGTCTTTTACTTTCAGTGACGGTGGCATCTGATCAGAAACCCCAAAAGGAAATATGCACTCACTTCTCTGGGCAGTCTCTGCCGATGCTGCCTTTCCTTACCTGGGCCAAGGTGAGTGTTGCTTGCTGGCAGGTGCTACATTGCACCCTGAGTTTTCCTGGCTGCACACTTTGACAGGGGCCTTTGCAATAAACATAAAAGCTGTTGTAGGTTGGTCTGCCTGCTGGGGGAAAAGAAAAAAGCAGAAGTAGCCAATCAATGCAGAATCCAAATTGAAACACATTTTAAAACCAACTCCTCAGGAGCAGTTTGAAACATTAGTGGGATAAATATTCCAACCAGGATAGAACAATTTAGTTTAGAAAATCTAGTTTTATGCTCAAAAGAGTGAAAATCTGAAAATCTTTTCACCCCTTGCCAACAGCCCTGTGACTTACTCAGCAAAGTAAGCAAACTGCTACCAGGTAGGCTGGCCAAGGGAATTTGCAACACAGGCAAGTTAAATGCACTCGTTGCTGCTGAAGTTTTTTAAAAGGATGGGAAATGCAGAGACTATTTGAAGTTTAGAGACCACTGCTCCTGAATTCTATTTCATGCTTCTGCACACAGTTCTGAAGGTTCCAGATTTTTCTTCCTAAGATTTTATCTACAGGGACATACCATCCCATTCATGGGGATATGAATGATATGACCACAGTTTGCTGGGTTTCCTGTGAAGACTTTCCAACACACAATCACATGTAAAGTAAGACAAGAGCCCTGAGGGGCTGCACAGAGCCAGCAGCCATGTGCAAAATGGGTGCCTGCCCCTTTGATAATGTTCTCTACCTTGACAGATGCCATTCAAATGACACGTTTTCAAGAGTGAAGCTGGACAAAAAAAAAAAATTCCAGTTCAGTAATTGAACATCTCTGATCATTTATCTCAAATGTCATCATACAGGGGTACTATGTTCTATAAATTACCAGAATCTTTCAGAATAGTTTCACACTTTCATTTCTGCAAAATGCTAACAATTCAGAAGTGCTTACCAGTAAAATACCACCTTCTGAATTGTTTAAATTTACTAAGTCATTCTTTTAATCCTTACCTTACTTCCTGCTGAGTGGGGGGTTACATGGCATAAGATTTTGTTTAAAATTTTACTCTTGTCTAGAAATAGTAAATGGTAATCACTTTTTGATCATTCTGAGAGAAAACCTTCAGCCTCCCACATGTATATGGTTTATTAAAAATAATTAGTACAAAAATGATAAGAAAACAAAAAGAGATCCTAAGGTCTTATGCAGCCCCATTTGCTATTCTAATTTACAGAAAGAGCCTCTGTCAACATACTGAATTGCCATTTGTTTAGCCATCTTTACTAATATTGTAAGTGACAGTACTTTAAAATTTAAAGCATAATAAAGATGCCAAAATATATAATTTTATCATTTATTGGCAATATATTTTATAATTATTGCTCCCCACAGAGTAATATTTGACTTCCAGTAAGAAGATAAAATATGAATATGTGTTTGTATTGAAAAGAAACTATGGTTTACTGACATATATGTTACTGTAGCTTTAGTACCTTAATGTGCAAGATATTTGAGTCTATGAATATCACATTGTTATTAGGAAATATAATAATTATATAAAATATAGTCTTAAGGTTTTATGTATATCACAATTGCAACAGATGGAATCATATATTAAAGTTATAGAAGTACCATTAGTTATTAGCTGCCAGAATATCAGAAGATCACAAGAACTGTGACAACTTTAATGTGTTCTAGGAAGAGCTTAGTGAAGGAGGAAGAATCCCTTATCGTTAAAACCTTGATCAGTAATAGGAACAAATATAATAATCACAATTTTTATAACCTACTGTAAAGGTTAAACCTAGAGAAACTGGAAAGGCAGAAGAAAAGGAATGGGAAAAAGAAAAGCGTACAAAGGGGAGCCAGGGTCAAAAGACTGGCGTTGTTGAAAGAGCATTTTAGCACCAGCTTTATAATCGTAAACGAAGCGTCTCGGAAGCTGCAGGAAACTAAATGACTCTTCTCTCTCCCTTAGGGCAATAGCAACATTTGCAATATTGTTTCAGCTAATGATATAGCCAGGCAGAATCTGAAGATGGGGCAACCCTTCCACCTCTGTGTGCTACAACCTTCCTCAAGTCCTTGAAAAGTTAGTCAGAAAATACTGCATGCCATCGTCTGTGCCCTAGACGCATACAAGATGACGTGCAATCTATTACACTGTGCTTCCCAGAGCCAGCTGCACGCTGGGGATTAATAGCCAGTGGAAGGAAGACCAAGGTCAGGCTCGTCCTAGCTGTGGCCGATCTCCAGTTGTTGGCTGTACTTGGTCAAGCAGCTGGGGTTCCGGTATATCCAGAGAATACCGTTTTCCGGATGGCTTCCCTGGCAATTTGTCTACTTAATACGATTTAAAATTGGCAAGCTTCTCAGTGTCACGCTGAGGTCTGGAGTGCACAGGAGAGGAATAAGGACGAAAAACACCCTAGTGTTTTTCTGGGCAATGTTCCCACTGGCATGGCTGAAGGTCTAAGGTGCAGATTCTTGAAAATGGCTCCGTAACTCCTCAAGGGAAGGCACGGCAATGTGAGGGGTGACCCAGAAAACTTTTCGCTAGACATCTGTCTCCAGTCAAAAACATACATCTTCCTTTTCACTTCTATTTGTATTCTCAAAATCTTTCCTAATCGGCTCTTCCATATGGCAACCCCTTCGCTGTCCCAAATGATCAAAGCAGCTTGTGTTTGTGTTCATAGATGCCCCTCTTTTTATATAATAGCTTTCCAAACCTAGAGAAATATTTCAAAATTCTTACAAATGATTCCCCTCACTGTAATTCGCACATCCCTCGCCACATCATGCACCCCTTCCATGTGTACGCGTGTATGTGCAGGAGTGTACGTATGCAGCTGTTTCTTGCACATACATACTTTTTTTGACTAAATCATGTGTGATTAAGTTTCAGGCATCATGCTGCCCAGCCCTAAACTGTTCAACAGCCTAAAAATAAGGACTTTTTCATATGAAACCATCAAGCTTTTTTAGTGATTTGGTTGTTTCGGCTGTTCTATTTATAGGTTCATCAAGTGTATTTTAAGTACACCTTAAAGAACACAACAGTGGCATGAAACTGTTCAAGTGTCAAGTCCACAGTTAGGGTTTTCTTTAGTTGAAGCATTTTGGTGGCTGGGTTAAGCTGAGGTGAGCAAGCCCTCTCACTGCAGGAGGTGACAGCGCTCTGCGACTGTAAGAGGGAATTCGCGGAGCGTAGCAGGTCCCAAACTTTATCCGACCTCAAAAGCCTTCCTCTAGCGGAACATTTTGGGAAACTATTTCTCAGGAAAAAAAACTTTGGAAAAAAAAATTGGAGGAAAGATTCAATTCACCATGTAGTGCTGGACCGACAGCAAACCAGGCTTAGAGTGTTTATGAGCTTGGCTTTGCACACACCTGGGAAGAGCCTGCTGACAATTAAGCTCATCCCTCCACCCCCAGCCATTAATCAACTTTTACATTATTTCATCATAAGCCAGAAGGGTTATCCTACTAATGCAATTGTTTTACAAAGTATATTTCTTTCATGAAGAAGTTCATGCTTTTTGTTTGTTAGTTTTGTTTTGTTTTGAGTTTGTTTGCTGGACAGACATTGGAAGCACAGTGTTCAAAGCCCTTTTAAAATGTGAGTCACTGTGTCCTTTCAAAGCATCCAAAGGGTTTCCTTAGCATTTTATAATCTTCTCATTATCTTTATTTTTTTCTCCTACTTTGTCTGATTAACACAATCCTTAGTCAGTCTCCTTTTTCCCACTATTGTCTTTTTGGTCAAAAAAATTGTCAAAAGCATTAACAATATTTACAACATATCTAGTAACACCTTTTAAAATGAATATATATTATTTGCTTTGGCTTTTTGGGAAACCAGCATAATGTGCACAGTTTCCATTTTTCTTGTATGTATTTTAGATAATGAGCTTATGTCCCCAAGATGATATTTTAATAAGACAAATGAATACTTAGGAAAACTCATCCTGATTCTGCTGAAAACTGTTCATTGACCTCAGAAGTTTTCATCATTTGTTGTCACTGAGAATCAAGAGTTTAATTGCTTGGATAATTTGTTAACTAGGGGAGGAGAAAGTGAGGTTTAACATATCTGGACCTGGGTATGATAATTCCAGTATCAACAAATTACAGGAACATATTCTATAGAGCAGGAACACAATTGATTATATTATACATAGGAAGAACACAATTGACTTGAAATTGCATTGATCATATATAAGCATATTAAAATATAAAGTACAACAAATCACCCAAGAAACTTTCTATGGCCACAGAAATGTTCTACATCTGCACTCTCCCATCCAGTAGCCACTAGGCACATGTGCTTAGTGAGGATTTGAAACATAGGGAAGAACTAGTGAGGATCTACTCTTTTCATTTATGTTTTTGTTTTTAATTTTAAGCAACTTAAATTTTCACAGTTGTGTGTGGGTAGCAGCTACTAAACTGGACGGTACAAAGGAGGAGAATAAGTAACACTGATGCTCCTGGTCCCCTGTGTCCCTCCCTCATCAGGCATACAGGTGACAACAGTAAGGAGAGTCTTCCTCACACTGAGAATCAGTGACCTGATGCCAAGCATGCTCATGTGAGAGGAATGCTGGCAGGGGAGGAAGAGAAAGCGAAGTTCTGAGCTAGAGGCGTTTCCTGGGAAGCAGGACAGAGGGTGTGGGGACCTGGGAACTCTGTAGCAGCAGAGACGGAAGAGGATATGTCCCCCATTCCTCCCTCCCACATGTCCCTATGCCCTGCATCAAGCGCAATGAGTCTGATGTGTGGCTGCACAGTGATCAACCCATCTGCACTGCCATCATCGTTTTTGACATCTGACCCACACAGCCAAAGTACAGTTGGTTGGCACAGCCTTTAAGTCTTCCTTTGATTTCCCCATAGGGATAAGATACCACCCTAAAGAATTCCATTTAAGAAGAAGAATGTATTCAGGCCAGTTTTGTCACTTTTCAACACTTGATTTATCCTAATATCATGCAACCAGCATCTCATAAGGTGGAGTCTCGGAAGGTGAGGGAAGCATCCTTCACAGTCTTCTTCTACCTCCTCCCACATCATCCTTCCTGGAACTTCACCTCCTTCTGATGATGGCCTTGTTCTTGTTTCTTAAATACCAAGGATAATGCCCTTTAGGTCCAGGAAGCAGCTACAGCCTGCCATGTTCCCTTAGCTTACTATTTCTAGTCATTTAGGAGTAGCTTTAGTCCTGCTTACCTGCTGCAAGCCCATATGGCATGAATCCATGACCAGAGCTTCTGAATCTGTGACCCTGACCCTGTGATGGGGCCAGACCACAGCAAGTCTCCCCCAACCTTTGCCAGAATTCTCGCTATCATATTTCTGGGCATAGCTCTGAAGCCTGTGCTGGACCACATTTACTGGGACGTGTGCCTAATGAGCCAGGTGAGCAACAAATATGCACCAGATGAACAAAATCAGTACTATCCCAAAAGGCCGGCAAGCTCATCTTTGCAAACCCATTTTTCCTTATATTGACTAGGAACTATCCATTTTGATAGTGTGAACAATGCATATTGAGTTAGTCTAAAGCAGTTACACATGAAATCCCCTCAACATGAACTCCCAGAATCATCTCTGCTGTGTGATACCTAATCATCAATATCTTGCTTTGGGTCACCGAAGAGATGAGGATCATGTCCACTCCAACCTAATGCAAACTACTGGAAAAAATCCTGCTTCACATTTGTTGTATTCTTGTCCTACTGTTCCTATTTGTTACAGCCTCCCTGTATGTATCACTGCACCCTGCTCCATACATTCCAAAGAGCTCTGGCAACTCCTTGAATTCAGTAGAATGGCAGCTCTTTGAACTTAATAAACACTTAATAAATATTTGCTAGGTCAATAAATTGTCCCATATTTTAAATGATGTGAAAATTGTAGCAAGTAAAATAACGTCAAGGGGAAAACTCATATAAAACAAAATATAGCTATGGTTACTAAATATTTAGAACATCTGTCCATCAGCCAAACTGACTGGACCAACTTCACATATTCTTCAAAATATTGACTTATCATATCTAAAATCTATAGTAATATTATCTTAAGATGAAAAAAATGACTAATATGATAAAGTAAAACAAAAACCAAAAGAATGCTTTAAAATTTTTATATAGGACTTAATATAATTGAATGTTAAGTGGAAAAAAATTGAATTATGAAAATTTACAAGCAGAACTATTCTAAAGGATGACAGTTATTACACATAAACACTTTCCATTTCAATCCTTATTCAGTGGGTTATGAGACCCCACTGAATCCAGGTACACTGTTTCATGCTTTTAATAAGCCATAGTTTTAACTCCCTTGGAGTAACGCAAGTAATACTGTGTTATAAACAGCTTCCAGTTATATAACCATCCATCCAGTGTATGTATTTATAAAATACATTTAGCAATCTCTAAGGAGACTCTACTCTTAAAAGCTATAACTTAACTCTCAATTTTTGTGCTACAGCTTTTAATTAATATATCCACATGATAATTCCAGGTGGTGAGGCAAAAACTGCTGATTAAAACTAATGCCTTTGCCTGTTGTCATGGCTGCTGATTTACTTCTTCATCATTCATTTTGAAAGTAATGGCCAAGCCTTGCATACCAAGACAAAAGTGTGGAGTGAAGCACAATTTAAGGATTAGGTTTAAGCAGGTTCAAAGCCAACCAGAGTAAATCCAGTTGCATATTCTTCCCAGGAATGGACACAGGCAGGGTATAGTTGAGGTGGGGCCAGAAAAGTCACAGCTCTTCAAAATGTTGAGTGGACGTTCATAACTCAAATTCAGATGGAAGAAATCATTGACACTACAGATGGCTATGTACAGTTTCCTCAGAGCGGAATCTCTGTAGCCATCCCTGTCAATGGATGTTCACCTCGACCAAACCCCAGCCTTCACTTGTCACCTTTGACAAATCGACTGGCCCTCAAAGCCTGTTTTCTCATGTGCAACATGGAAATGATAATAGTGCCTAACTCACAGGCTGCTGTGAGGACTTTGAGAAGAATAATATAGGTGATACATTAAGCACCGTGTCTGATAAACAGCAAATGCTCACTATACTTTAGCTGTTCTTATTTGCTGTCAAAAAGTTTAGAGCTCAGGTTACTCCCAGGTAAGCATATCTGTGAGCATGCAGTCTTCATTTCCTTAGGTGGCCACTTTCCTGCTGTTAAAAGTGTTGTTCTTCCACACTATTTCCATCTTAAATTTACTTCGATATTTTTTATTTGAAATAGTGGAGGTATACTTCATTTTAAAATTGCTTCAAACCTAACCAAATCCTTTGCAATTAAATATTTAATAATATCACAGAACATAAACCATGATGGAAAATCATTAAATTGATTTAAAGTTAACTAGAATTGTATTTCCATGAATAACTTTTTTATTATTACACAGGAGATAGAGGTGGATTGTAGAAAAATTAGGAATAGGAATAGAAAACAATTATATGGATTCAGTCTACAGGATGAAATTTTCAAGCTGGCTAATGCACTTAAAAATAGTATTTCCAAAATAAAAACTGTTTTAACTGTGCAGTTGTAAAATGGTATCGAAGGGGATTCAAAGTGGACTCCAAAATTTCATTTTATTGGCAGATTCACTTACATTACTATTTGTTCTTCATTGACAGCGTGATCATCACTGTTTGATAAATTAGGGAACAAGCTCAAACAGGTTGAGTTGCATCACTAAGACAGCCACTGGGTAGTCAGAGATTTGAATACTGTATAGGTTTTTCTGATTACAAAGCATATGCTTTTCCCCTAGACCATGTGATAATAAACTTGACTCAGATGCTGGTTTTAGTAAATATGGTAGGAGATTGATTGTATGGCTGCTAAAAAGTGGCACTTGAACACAGGTTGGCAATTATGCACTATTGCCAGCAATCACTAACAGAGTCAGCATCAGCCTTACCACCACATTTCCCTCATTCAATCAGTGCTGAAGGTTTCATGGAAATTTCCATTAATGTTGTGCAGCACTTTTACAGCATTCAGCAAGACGTGCAGGTACAGCAGTTGTCAGTAAGGGAAAGTAAATCTCATTTTTAAGGGTTAGCACATACGCTAAAACTGGATGTAATCCATGCTATGACATTAGAGTCAACAGAATGTCTTATTTTGGCAGAAGTGAAACTTTTCTTGCTATTTAAAAAATACCTGAAAAATCTCCTTATTTTAAGTGTTCTAAGTGTTAGCAAACCTGATAAGGAAATGAACACCGAGAGGAATGGCATCAATTAGAAAACACCGCAAGCAAGGTATGACCCTCCCCACTCCCACATTCTTCATTTCATTTCAGCTACAATAGCCAATATAATTAGTTTGGCATTACTATTTCATTGAAGCATAATATTTCCAATTTTCACTGCTACCATTAAATATCCTCTTAAAAATTCTGATGTTTAAAGTATCCTATTTTGCCTGTATTAAAGGATAAGGTAAAACATACAATGTTAATACAGCTAATCTTTCCCAGCACTGACTTACTGCCTTCAGAAGGTCTTGGTAGTCACTGAGAGTCAAAAAATCTCTACTTCTTAAAATATGAAAAGAATTATTTTTTTTAGTGGCACAGAGATTAGCTATAAATGTATGATGATGTCATCATGGTGGGGGAAAAAGATAAAATTGTCATCTCTTAATCAAGGCTGATAATATTGTGAATTATCGCATTAGAAATATTCTGGCTCAAACACACTTCTATATACTCCAGGACCCTAGGACAGTGACATTCTTACTACTTTACAAAAAAAAAGACTCCTGAGACCCACATAAGTCCTGATTATAGGTCATGGTCCAGGTCAAGGGCAACCTCTCTCTAGGACCTTAGACTAGGTCCTAAAAAATAAGAGTGCAGGAGGGCCATGTGGTCTGTGCCACAGGTTGTAGTAATGTCGATCTACCTTCAGGCATTACCTTGGCTAAGACAAGAAAAACTTGCTTTTAGAATGCTACAGAATCACAGGCCAGCACACATTCCTAACTTCTATGAAAGGAAAAGCAAATTTAGAGAAACTTAAAAGAGAAAAATCATTTAGTAGCAATCAATGGGGAAAAAATGAAGAAATAAATGTGTAATTTCTTAGAAAATCATCTAGCTTTCTAAACTTTGTCAATCTTGTCTGACTAAAGAGTCAGGTTGGTTGGGGAAAGGGGAGAATAGTGGAAAGTAAGCAGAGTGGTAGGCATATGGAAACAGTACTAGGGGCTTACTGAGCATTTGTCCATCAATAACATTAACAACCAGTATTCACTGACATCTTACTGTATGCTTGACACTCTAGTAACGTGAGAAATCATGAAACATAGTCAAAACAATCCTCATCTAACCGCTTTAAAGTCCAAGAATAACATTGACATGGATTCATATACATCTTAAAGAACATTTAACAAATACACAGCAGAGAAGGATCCTAGTATTCCAGTAACAGTGGAGAATAAGCCCAAGAATGGGATGAAAAGATCCCTTCTAATATGGAGTCTCTTATCTTGAAAGTTTTTTGATTTTTCAATTTCTGAAATGATCTAGCTACATTCCATGATTCTGTCTTTTTTCCAGGTGCAGCTACTCACACCCTTTGGAACCCTGGAATGCTCAGAGGACAGAAGGGTCACATCTGCCCAGATGGATGGGAGCCTGCTCAGGGCGGTTAGGCAGTGACCCCCAAACGTGTCTGAGCATTCCAATCAGAGCTTGCTTCGGGTCTCAGGCATCACAGCACACATACATTTCCTGGAAGTAAAGGTCCTGGGAGAAACCTTAGGAATACTTTGAAGAGGCTGTGGGCGAAAGAAAGAGCACAGTGATTAAGCAGAGGCAAGATCAGAGGTGCAGATAATCAACACCCAGAATCTGAGTCCCGGTGCTCTGCCCACTGTGCTGCAGCCTTAGGATCTGGAACCCGGGAACTGGGGTTTCCTAGGGGTTACCTTGCTCGAGTCACAGAATCACGACGCCCTGTGCAGCCGAGCCCAAGACCTAGAACACGGATTGCCCCTCTCAGCAGCTCTGTGGGTGCCTCCTTACATCTCCCGGGCACTGTGGGAGTGGCTCCCAAGTTTCTGTCCCGGGCTCCTCACGGTGCCTGGCCTGGTTATTAGTGCCCGCCGTCTCCCAGGAACCCTCCTTCCTCTCGCCTTCCGAGCCGGGCAACTCCCTCACCGCTGAAAGGGTCATCTTCGGAGGGCACACTGCACTAGTTCCCTGAAAAGGCAGTGCTCTTCCCTGGGGGCCTGTGACACGCCCCCCAGGGTCCACGGGCTGGAGCCCACAGCAGCGCCAGGCGAGGGACTGCTTACTGAAACAGTGGTTCTTCCTTTATAAAGAGTTTGTTTATCCTTTGTGTTTCCCAGTAAAACAGATATCTATTGTTTTCCTGTAGGAATATTTTCAATAATCATTATCAAAAATGACACTCCTAGAATGTGCACTATTTATTCAGGAGCTAAAAATAACCACAAAGATTGCTATTGATGGCTGAAATTCTTCCTAAGGGCCCAGCCTCCTTCCCAAATGCAATAACCACTGTCCTGTGCAGTAGTAACAAAACCAAAGCACTTGGATTGCCACACCACGCATCCCCAGACCTCCACATCTGCCTCTAGCCGGGGACCAGCTGCCTCCCTTGGGGAGTCCCACACGCCTTCAAATCAACATTAAGTGTCAAATGCTAGCTCCCTGAGAGTCCTGGTGCCACCGTCCCTACAACGGGTGGAACAGCTGTGCCACCCTTGCAGCTCCTGGTCCATTCACCAGGTATTTTGAACGCACCAGGCGCTGTAACCAGCAAGGTGCTGCAAACACATGTCGGTCCCTGTGATGTGGAAGTACACTGAGGAGGACTCCGTCTTGCTCCTGCTGATGTCCCCGAGCTTGGCAAACAGGGCACAAACAGCACTTGGCCTAGTGACGTTTTAAATGAGCAAAACTTATTTGCTGAAATCCTCCTATTTCCCGGAAGTGTTTCATTTTAGCTCTCCATCGTTTCCCCAGTCTGTTCACGGATGGGCCACATGCCCACACTGGTGTGTGTCCCTTCCACCGCAGTCTTAACAACTGCGGGCTTCACCATACTTCTTCCTGTGGTGTAAAATCCCTCAACCCCCACATCACACCTGCACGCTCAGAGCCACTGAGTAGACACACGCCTCTGCTGGCTAAGGTGATCCTTGAAAGAAGCAGAAATACTAAGACAACATGTCATCAGAACTTGCTTTAAAATTTTCATTTTGCCATTACAAATGAAACTGCACCAGGAATCATAAACACAGATGAAGTGCTTTTAAAGTGGTACCAGTTTCACTCACACTACTTTAAGCCAACCCTTTGAGACTCCTTCAATGATTCTCTGACACCCACATTTCCTAAAATAGCTACTCATGAGAAAAACAAATTACATTCTCTGCCTTTTGAAATGTGGGTAAATATGCAGTGTCACCATTTGCACTGAGGCAGCAGGCGCCAGGCGACAGTGATGTGTCAGGTGTGTCAGAAGGCGGGTGCATTCTCTGCTGCCCTTGTGAGGTTCCGTCTCCTTTGCTTCCCCCCTTCTCCTCTGGACAAAGTAATTTCCTAACAGATCATTTTCTGTCTTTGTTCTCTCCAGGACCCATCAATTCTCCAAATTGCTTTCAGATTAATTTTCCTAAAGTAAATCTTTGACCATAGCATTCTCCTTAAATGTCTCCTCATTGTCTCTCGAATGAAATTCAAACTCTTGCTTAATAAACTTAGCACCTCTGCTCTTTGCCTGCAGCAGATGTTCCATCTTTACCTCTCCTCTTCCTCCCTACATTCAAGGGAAACTGAGTCCTCCTGTGACACATCCTTTCCCACCTTCTCCAGAATAATTAGCTGATACCTAGAAATAAGGGAAACAATATGGGCAGCAAAAGGAAGTAGATTTTTTAACATCATTTACATTTATTTAATTTAAATGTAAATGTCCAATCGTGGCCATTCAGGTCTAGGGAAATATATTCATTGTTTAGTACTGATTAAAGGTCTCAGACTTAGGGGAGTTATTTGTCATTTGCAGATTTTTGTCTAGTAGATAATAATTTCT
The DNA here is from genome assembly GCF_040802235.1 of Manis javanica. Lineage (NCBI taxonomy): Eukaryota > Metazoa > Chordata > Mammalia > Pholidota > Manidae > Manis > Manis javanica. Next base: position 75,323,565 of record NC_133168.1, read on the forward strand.
GTCCTGAGAAACAGATAACCCCAAAGATACATGGTCTCTTGGATATTTCAAGAAAGAGAGAGAGAGAGAGAGAGAGAGAGAGAGAGAGAGAGAGAGAGAGAGAGAGAGAGAGAGACGTTTCTCAAGAGCTCTTTGAACTAATAATATCTTATGCTCCTCATTAACTGATGAGGTAAAACTGTTTACATGGTTTTATTTTATATTTGCTTGAGAATCATGATGCTACCTTTTATAAATTATACTCTAATACCTTCTTATTTTTAGGGAGAGAGATTGTGAAAGGCCAGGCAGGGGCTGTCTCTGAAGAATATGCAATAAATATTCACTTTTTTCTCTTCCTCTTTGCCCCTTCTATAACATCTAAAAATGCACCATTTCTCTCTATTTCTACATGCCCCAATTCCCCTCCCCTACAATCATTTGGGGCCTAAATGTGCTATCTCCTTCAGGAAGTCTTTAGTGATTCATCCATCAAAATGTAAATTCTTTGCCCCTAAATTCCCATATTTTATTTACATTTTCCTCTGGGTGATTAAATCACCATCTATGCACCATATCCCATAGATATTTCTATCTACCTTATTAGACTATATTTTTGAGGGTGGAGAGTACATTTTATGGTATTCTCTCTGTGTCAATGAATAAATAATAGCAAATATGTGGAAGAAGTCAAGCAACTAGACTTGAAACTAACAGTGTGAAACAGGAAAGTCTTTTAGCTTGCAAAAGATAAAATCACAATAAACTGACCCTAAAATAACTTAATCTCTGTGACAATATAATGAGGAATGTTCTTCCAGACCCATTAAAATGACACACAGGTTGGTAATTATTTTTACAGTGTCGGGATTCTAAAATGAAATGTTTCTCAGCTTCTGTTATTTGGCAATGCTAAATGAATGTTGTCAAAAGATTAAATATAAATTGGTTATAAATCTTCATTTAACTACATCGTGTAGGGAAGGTTACATTACAATAGCCATGTTTGTGTCAGCATTAGGAAAATAAAGAATCTTATTTTAATAATATTAAGACTACTGAAATTATTGTTTATTCTACATAATAGGCGTTGGATTTGATTATGATGTCAAGGATGGTCACCACTGAATACAGGAGAAAGGCTGCCAAAGCTGAGGGCAATGGAGTAGCCCTTCTGGATTCCACGTGCAGTCCGACACCTGCAGTCAGCGTTTGCAAGATGCACTGTCACTGCCTGAAAGGTACACTCATGGAGCTGACCAGGTTTTCCAAACTCATTCAAAAATCAGAAAACAGTCTTTTTTAAACCCAGTTTGCCTGACTCTTTTGAGCAATGACCCATGGTTTCACCCCCTGGCCAACCTAGCTGGTGGCTTGAATGTGATCTACTTGTAATCTTGGAAACAGGCTCTCTGGAGCTCCCTGCCACCTTTTAACTTTGAAGTGGTGTCGCCATGCAGCCCGGAGAGCTTGACGAATACCCTCCCTCACACACCAAGCTGGTCATACTGAAGGATGAGGCCAGTCTGCATTACCGCAATTGTAAGGGTCAGCAAAATCTTACTTGAAAAAAATAACTCTTCTTTTGACTATATACTTCAACTTTGGGAAGATAACTTTTGGTGATAAAATAAGGACTTTAGAGGAAACTAATGTTTCAATGATTAAAAGGAACTTGTAAGATTAAATTTGAATTGCAGCAATAATTATGCCAGGAATTACATCAGAAGTCTGACATGGAGGCAATCCTACTTTCATGATTAACTCACAATTGTAAACTGCAAAAATTTCAGTCCACTTATATATATATATATAGCATACTTGTGTAAATACAGGCCTACAACTAATACCTCCATCCTATAATTAAACAAGCTTTAGCTAAGGATGATTTATATCAGAAAAAATGAGAACTTATCTTCAAATTTGTTTACTTTTCTATAAATTAAGTCATTTATAAATGCCCCTTAAAATATCTTACTTAAATATTCACCAAAGTTTCTCAGATGAGATTATCAGAGATCTTTTTTCTTTAACTTATTTATTGTCTACCACAAAGGGGATATAATTTATTTTAGTTTTTTGTTGGTATTTTGTTTTCCTTGGACTCTGTAAATTTATTTGTTCTTCTTTATAGTAAAGATGCATTATGTTTATAATAATAAAAATAAACTTAAAAAATAAGCTCACCTTTCATAATTACAAAGATAAATAAAACTTTAATCTCTTCCTCTCTAACTCTCTCTCTGTATATGTTTAATACTCCCTTTTAGCCTAAGGGAGAAAGGACACAGATGTGGCAAGACAATGAAAAATGCAAGAACAGAAAGAGTCATGGAGGGAAAAGGTAGCAGAGAGGAAGCTACGGAGAGAAAGAAAGACCAAGAGAACAGTCTAAGAGAAAAAGCACCCACACAGTTTCCAGAGGATCATGGGAAAGAAAGATGAACGTTGGGAGGGACCCAATGTCACATAGTAACATTCCCTGATCTCATGACCCCTGACAGATTGCTCTGGCCCCTCCTCACTAGTGTAACGCAAATGGGCTCCTAGCCCCTGGCAGGGTGTCCCTGTGGCACACAAGCCAAGGCCCACCACTAGTTTCCCTTCCTGCTGTTTCGTCTCCACACCCTCCTCTCCCTTCCTGGAGCTTTCGTGCATAGCAGGTGGGGAGGGGCAGAAGGGCAAACACACTTACATCCACATACTCTCCTTCCCTCTCCTCACATTACACGCTGTGATTTCTCATGCTAAAAAAATAAAGGAAAAAAACTATTAATAAATATATCAATTGGAGAACTATTTAAATCTCCATGGGAAAAATAATTACTTTTAGCTTGAGAAAAAAATACTATCATGGTATGAAAACATCCACTATGGAAGGAGACAAACAGGATTACAGGATGCAACCCCACCACAATCCCTTGGTGAAAGAGATGGTGTAGCGTACAGCCAAAATGCAAACACCACTCACACAACTAAAACACACTATGCCACCCTCAGGGTCCTGGGCCCTTAGATGACTGACCAATAGGGTCAGTGGTGACAGGTGTGCAGACGAAGGACCGCAGCCCATGCCCTTGACTGAACCCCTTGAAGTCCCCCTCACAGAGCCCCAGGATCCCTGGAGATGCTTCCAGACGCAGAGCACCTTTGCCTCACTCACTGCAGACACACCCCTGGGGACAGCCGCGCGGGGTGGGGCAAGCCTTCCCTTACAGGAGGCCTGCAGATGGGGTGGAGAACCACACCCCCAGGAGATACTCGTGCTCTCTAAGGAGCAGGTGGAGAGCTCCTGAGTGCAGCTTGTTCTGCTGGAAAGGGGCTGAGGAACACGGAGTCACCTGCCAGGAGACTGTCGGGACCTGCTTCTCTGTCCCCTGGTGCAGGGCATGTGGCAGAGGGAGAGATTTCGGGGGGTGTGGCTGTCTAGAGCCCTGAGGGGAACAGCAGCTGGAGGACAGGATAAGCCTGTTGTGGAAAGCCTCCTTGGAAATCCACATATATTTTGGGTTGGGGTTTGGAAATTGATCATTTGTGCAGTTTTAGGTGGTATTTTTGAATCTCACTGAGTAATTCTGGTGCACAGCAAGATACAGAAACCATTCATAAGAAGATTCAGATGTCAGCTGAGTGGAAGGAAATAGCCTTTCCAGGAGAACAAAGTGCCATACAATGCAGGGTCCCACCGAGACAGTACTGGGACCCTAACAACAAACCCCTGGGTGGGGGGCCCTGGTGCCGCAGGTGGGGCGGGTGATGCTCAAAGTTTTCTACTGCTGCTCACCCAGGGCAGTGATTTAAAGAAAGGTCAACTCCTTGTCTCCTCTCTATCTCTCTGAGCCCAGCCTATATGCTTCTCTATTCAGATAATTCTTTAAAAATCAGACAAAGATTTGACTTATCCTTACAGAAACTTTCCCATAAAATCTACTAAAAGCTAATAGACTCAGAGATCTATAAAACGCTTCTTTACCTAACAATTGCAAAGACAATGGCCACATTGTTCAGTAAAAATAATAAAAATTGACAAGCCCTTGCTTTTTAGATCTTCTGTTCCCCACTGTTCATTACCAGTTTTCTTTCATTTCTAAACTGTAAAATGCATATTGTGAAATCTGGCCAAATGGATCTTTGCATAGATACTGTGTCTTGCTTCTGCTGGGGATGATTTTCATTAGGAATGAAGAGGAAAGGCAATATTTGTTACAAAATACATTCAAGTTAAAAAAAAAAAGATAAGAAAAACATGTGCATCATTCAGCTATCCTCCACAGCATGCAGGAAAAAAAGCACACTTTACAAAGACAATGTCTTTTTTACTCCATTTCACAAATTACAAATCTACAAGGACATAGTTTTTGTGCAGGTTGCTAGCTTTGATTCTTTGCTTAGGAAGTAATTACAGTTCAGAGATGAAACTATGCCTGTACTGGGGGTGTGCCCGTAAAGACAGCCGCGGACATCACTGACCCGCGAGGGACACATGCCACTGTGGCTGCTCTCACATGACGGCTTCCTCTTGGCATGAAAATTAATTATAAATATCTCCTGAGTTGCATGCCTTTGAGATCTTGGCTTATAACAAAACTATGAGAGTAGAATATCCATATGTTCCTTACCTTATTTTATACAGTAATTGTTGATGAAACCCTCCAAAGCTATGAGATGGTATTTATTGAGAGCTAACTATTGTGCCAGTCTGGTGTTAGATTCTGTCGAAGATCCCTGAAAAGTTTATATATATATATATATTTTATGAGTTTTACAGATAAAAACTCTGAGTTTCAGAAACATTTTCTGTCCGGAGCCACAAGGCTTTGTAAATGCCATCTGTGGGATTCACGCCCAGGTCACTAGGCCTCCAGTCTATTGCTCTTTTGGCCTCAGTAAACTTCAGCTTTCTGAAGTTAGATTTGATACTTGAAGGGCAGCCTGCCTAAGAAAATAAACTTGAACACCAAAAAACTTTAAATTGGGGAGAGGTTGCAATGAACAGTTTTAGATACAGGAATAACTAAATTTAAATACCAGTTGGGCTACTAACAGCTGTATAATCTGAGACAAACGGTTAAAACTTTCTGAGCCTCAGTTTACTTGTCTATAAAATGGGGATAACGATATATGCCTCAAATGATGGCGAAGAGCAACAAATAAGGAAAATATTTAGTGAGTGGCACATATTTTCAGATCTCCTGAGTGAGCATGGTCAGGGGTGAGCCTAGCTAGGACAGAATGCATGGAGGAAATATCTCTACACAAACATCAAAGAGTGACTAAATGAACCAAGGGTACAAAGTCGAGACTCATCAGGAAACCAGGGAAGAAAGTTCTGATGGACCCAGAATGGGCTACTTGCAGCAACTCGGGGGAAGAACAAACAGTCCGTGGGGGGTATAAGGGAGGAGGCAACACTCAGCAAACACCTCAGCAGGGACTTGTCACAAAGGACCGGAAAGGGCCCCGTACAGCTCTAAGCCCCCAATAAATGCTAAAGCTCCACATTTCACCCTTGTCTTGAAACGGGATACATTGTGAATATATTTATGGGTAGCAACTACTTCTTAATTATCCTGTGTTGTTTTGGCCAGTTAACCCATTGTCTTGTTGGTGTTTATTTCCGGGGACTTAGATAAGTAAAAAGAGAAGAGAATGGTAAACAAATAATCTGAAAATCTTTCCTCATTAAATCAGCATGTATTGTTTGAAAGATTTGTTTCTGCTGGCCTAGTTTCTTTTATAAAAACCTAATGTACAGAATAATGCATATTCTGACTATTTCTTCCCAAGATGTTTATTTATTAAGAAATTATTTTTTTCTTCTTTCTTTCTTTTTTTTCTTCCTTCCTCCCAGTGCTCAGCTGAGTATCTCGCATTTTCTATTAGCTGAAATATTGAGTTGGCAGGAAAATGAAATGGACCTTCTTCAATTTGACTGTTTTTCATTTTCATCTATGTATTTCTTTGACAGTAACTTGGCTGATGAATGAAATTTGTCTGAACTGTGAAAAATAATAAGCCCTGGTTTCTGACTTTGCTATCTTGAAACAAAGTCATTGGAATTTTGAAATAATTGTGTCTTATTCTGTAGTTCTTGATGTAATGAAATTTGGAGTGGTAATGAAAACTCTGAATGTGGCTCATGCCACAAGGTCCCAGTCATCTGATGTCACAGTAGCATGGAGAGGTCTTAGCAAAACTGCTCTCAATTTTTCAGCTGGACATCTTTGTTTCACAAGCCATAACTGACATACACTATGCTTGTCTGGCATTATTTAATTAATAAAAGTGAGATGACTGAAAATTTTATGAAATTTAGAATACAATACTAATGGGATGGAAGAAGGGAAATGCCAATACATTTCTACACTGGTTTTTGAGATGTAAATATTCAGATGAAACTCACTAAATCCTGAAAGATTTTTAATAAGTGCAACTTAAGAATGTAAAATGAGAAGTATTTACGTTATCATTTTGACAATGATATAATCACTAAAATGAAAGCATTTTACAAAAGAATCAACAGAATGTTAAAGGTATAGAGAATTCAGATATTGACTCAATTACCGTAGTAACTCAGTAGTTTCTAGCATGGGATATTTATTGTATTGGAGAAAGAGATACACAAGGTAGTAAAGAGGAGTAGATTTTATGGAGATGTTTCAGAGTCAAAAGATTTTGGTTTGATTGCCAACCATTTAGTTTTACAACCTTGGGCAATATGGAAGAAAAAATACCATGGTGGTCCTAAAGATTCTAGCCCCCTAGTACACATGTCCTATATAATCTTTTCTCCTGTAGTGTGGATGGGACCTCTGAAAATGATCAGAGTTTACTCTCATTATTAGCTTTCATTATATGGCAAAGGTGAAGGGATTTTGTAGATGTACAGAAGGTTCTAATCGGTTAATTTTGAGTTAATCAACAGAGACATACCTTGGGTGAGTTTGACCTAATCAGCTGCCCCCCTTAAAAAAGGACCCAGATGTTCTCTAAAATAAGAGATAAACCAAAAGAAAACAATTATAAAAACGACAATAAGTAATACCTATCAATAATTACTTCAAATGTAAATGGCCTAAAATCTCCAGTTAAAGACATAAAATAAATTAATGGACAAAAAAATAACAACAGCCATCTATGTATATACTGCCTAAGAGACTCACTTAAGACTGAAAGACACATGCATATTGACAGTGAAGGGATAGAAAAAGGTATTCCATCCAAAAAGATCTGGAAAAAAAAAAAGCTGGGGTAGCCAAATATATAAAAAACAAAACAGACTTTAAAATGAAGACTACACCAAGAAACAAAGAGGAGTTTTACATAATGATAAATGGATTAATCCAACAAGTGTATATAATAATTATAAACATATATGCACCCAACATAGGATCACTTAAATATATAAAGTAAATTTTAACAGACATAAAGCAAGCAACTGTCAGCCCCATAATGATAGTAGGAGAAATTAATACCCTACTTAATGTCAATGGATAGATTGTCCAAACAGACAAAATAAGGAAACAGTGGTTTTGAACAACATATTAGACCAGATATACTTAAATAGATTTAGACAGAACATTCCATCCAAAAAGAGCAGAATACATGTTCTTTTCAAATGCACATGGAACATTTTCCAAGATAGATCACATGTTAGGCCACAAAACAAGTAAATTCTAAGATACTTGGAATCATATCAAATACATTTTCTGGTCATAATGGTACAAAAATAGACATAAATTACAAGCAAAAAAAAACCTGAAGGAAACAAACATGTAGAGGCTGAACAACATGCTATTAAACAACCAAATGGTCAACAAAGAAATCAGAGGAAATAAAAAAGGCACCTAAAAATGAATAAAAATAGAAACATAGTAGTTCAAAACTTTTGAGACATAGCAAAAGCTGTTCTAAGAGAGAAGTTTATAGCAATATGGGCCTACCTCAAGAAACAAGAAAAACTCAAATAAATAATCTAACCTTAGAAACTAGAAAAAAGAAGAAGTCCAAAATTAGGAAAAGGAAGGAAATAATAAAGATCAGAGCAGAAATAATGAAATAGATACTGAAAAGAAAATACAAAAAAAATCAATGAAACTAATAATAATTCTTTGAAAAGATAAATAAACTTTTAGCCAGACTCATCAAGAAAAAAAAGAGAGAGGACTCAAATAGAATCAGAAATCAGAAGTGAAACAGGTTACAACCTGCTTCACAGAAATACAAAGGATTATGAGATTAATACGAAAAATTATGTGCCAAAAAATTGGACAACCTAGAAGAAATGAATGAATTCCTGGAAACATATAATCTCCTAAGACTGACCAGGAAGAAATATAAAATCTTTGCAGACCAATTACTAGTATTAAAATTGAATCAGTAATAAAACAAAAAACTCACAATAAACAAAAATCCATGCTGAGAAAGCATTACACATTAATTCTACCAAACATTCAAAGAACTGATACCTATCCTCCTCAAACTCTTCTAAAATAAGAAGAGTTCCAAATTCATTCCATAAGGCCAGAATTACTGATACAAAAAAACAGACAAAATCACTATTAGAAAAAGATAATTATAGACCAATCTGCCTGATGAACATGGATGCAAAAATCTTGAACAATATATTAGAAACCAACTTCAAAAATTCATTGAAAGAATCATTCACCACAACTAAGTGGGATTTCTTCCAGGGAAGCAAAAATGGCTCAATATCCACAAATAGTCGATGATACACCACATTAACTGGAAGAAGGATAAAAAATATTGGTCATTTCAACAGATTCAGGAAAAGCCCTTGACAAAATTCAACATACATTCATGATAAAGACTTTTAACAAAGTGGGTATAGAGGGAACATAACTCAGCATAATAAAGGTCATATATTACAAACCCACAGCTAACAGTATACTCAATGGTCAAAAGCTGAAAGCTTTTCCGCTAAGATCAGGAACGAGACACCAAAGTCCACTCTCACCATTTTTATTCAACATAGTACCAGGAATTCCAGCCACAGCAATCAGACAAGAAAAATAAATTAAAAACATCCAAATTGGTAAGGAAGAAGTAAAATTATCACTACTTGCAGGTGACATGATACTATATATATAGGAAATGCTGAAGACTCAATCAAAAAACAATTAGAACTAATAAATGAATTGAGTAAACTTGTAGGATATAAAATCAATATACAGTAATCTGTTGAGTTTCTATATACTAATAACAAACCAGCAGAAAGAAATTTAAAAAACAATTTCATTTACAATTGTATCAAAAGTAATAAAATGTTTAGGAATTTAACCAAGGAGGTGAAAGGCCTCTTCTCTGAAAATGAGAAGACACTGATGAAAGAAACCTAAGAGAACAAAAATTATAAAGGGAAAGATATACAGTGCTCTTGGATAGGAAGAATTAATACTGTTAAAATGTCCACACTACCCAAAGCAATCTACTTTGCCATCTAATTAATGTGAAAATCTAATTCAAAATGGAAGGCACTCTAATAAATGGGAGAAGACATTTGCAAATGATACATCTGATCAGGGTTTAATATATAAAACATAGTAAGAATGAATACAACTTAACACCAAAAAACAAATAACACAATTTAAAAATGAGCAGAGGACCTGAATAGACACTTTTCCAAAAAAGATGTATAGATGGAAACAGACAAATGAAAAGATACTCAACATCACTGACCGTCAGGGAAATGCAAATCAAAACCACATGAGGTATCAACTTTTACCAGTCAGAATGGCTAGTATCACATGACAAGGAAACACAACTGTTGGTGAGGATGTAGAGAAGTGAGAACTGGTTATTAACTAATCTAAAAATGAACTACTGGCTAAAGAAAATGATTGCTGTTAATGTTGAGTTGTCTTGGGAATCTGAGGGTTTCTTTCCCTCCCACTGTGAAGAAAAGGAACTGAAAGTTGAAATCTGGCTAATGAGATATTGCTTTTAAATCTGAATAGTATTTAGGGTTGATAGCTACTAGATTAAACAAACCTGATCTTACAGCCCATGTTATTCAATTAAGAATATGTGTAAGTGTAACAGATAGCAATAGCAGTTTAAATAGTCCCATTGTGATTTTCAAAAGTGGCTTTTCCTTTTTCTTGTGAGCCCATTGTACTCCAAGGTGATTTCTAACCCCTCACTTACATTCCTGTCCCACATCTAATCTGCCAAACTGCACTCTCCATAATGACTGTAACAACACTCATTCATCTTCTCATCTCCATTGCCTAAACACATATGTGACAGACAGCAGGATCTCTTTAACTGTGTACAAGTGAGTAAAACACCTTCACAATTTTACAAAACTTGGAACTAATAAACCTTCCAAAGTAGTTGGCTTGGCTTAACTATTCTTGATACCCAAAAGGAAATATTATTTTGATTGTAATTAAATGAAGTGCATGTGTGGGTGCTGTGAAGAAAAGATCACTGGGCTGCATATGCGCAGATGCTGGTCTGAGGCGTGGCTTTGCACTGGCCACTAAACTCTCCACTGGTGACTGCTAAGATCCTGCAATGGCATTATGAGAAGGTAGTGCCATAAGGGTAGCGATCTGTCCTTCTGGTTCATGGCTATGCCTCCAGGGCACAGCTCACTAAATGCATATTTGTTGAATTAATGCACGGAGAAACAAACCAGGGACCCTGAAATAGCTTCTCAGCTCAAGCCCCATGCAGAAGTTCTTTTCAACCATACTAGGTTTTTTATGTCAATATATGAAACAGCTAAATGATATTTTCTCATGAAATAGTTTCCTCCTGGTTTAAATTTTTGTTTTTCCTATTTGTGCTTGCTTCTAACAATATGAACTATGCCTGTAACATTATCAATTAGGGTCAGAATTCAATAGAATATTTACACAATTATTAAAGTGAATATTATAACAAAGTATTGTTTTTTACCATATATGTCCCAATAGGGCTTTACCTATTTCTTAAATGATCTGCCTAATGGGTTTTCTCTTTGTTTTTTAAGAATTAACTCTGGTGGGTCTTCATGGATTTGTTTTGTGTTCTTTCTCTTTTTCTTTCTTTTTTTTTTCTTTTTAAGAATTAACCTTTGGTGGGTGTTAATGTGCAATTCTTAATTCACATAGGTTTTAAAGGTTAATGTGTGATCACTCATAATAATGACTACTTCCTTTTCTAAAAAGCAGTATTGGAATGTGTTGTCACTGAGCACTTTTTCATTCACTCATTTAGAGCTTATTTCTGGGTGTAAGTGAGAGTATCAATCATAATGTAGAGAAATGTAATAGAATGAATTAATTATTCATTTCTTTAAGTTAATATAAACATAAGCTATACAAAAATTCAAATGATTTTTAAAAATGTAAATGTACGTTATACAAAAATTCAATGACTACAAAATCATTGTTATAACATAAGTTAAAGAACTGATTTTATATAACACCATAAAATAATTTGTTTTTAGTAATACTGTTAGGCTTTATTCCACATAAATTAAAGAGATTCTGTTGGCACTTAGGATCTAACATGCTTCAAGCCTCTGGTTAAAGTAAGTTAATATATGAAAAAATAATATATTTAACCAGGAAAAAATATATCTATTGACAGTATTAATGAATAAAGAACATGCCTACATTTAAGAAGGACTGAGAAGAAATTGACTGAGAAAGGTGTCCTGGATTTTGGGATGGGAGTTTTTGTTTCAGTTATAAAGAATTGACATCTGAAGATAAATCAGAGTAAACAGCCCGAGACTTGACCCTGGCCTGATACTTCCTTTCTGATGGAGCACAGGCTCAGGTTGAGCAACTCCGAAACATTTAATAAGCTAGCAAGCTCACACGACTGAAGACAAACTTCACAGTTACCAGGGATCCCATATGATATAAGGAACCACCCAGGAGAGGTGGGTACTGTGGACGAGAGGCCCGTCCTGAGGACTCCGAGATCAGTGCTCTCAGGTCATGGCTGTGACCCTCAGGCACCAGCTGCAGTCAGGCAGCCTCTCCTCCCACCCTGGCACACAGCCTCCCACCTCCTTCTAGACTCAGGCAAGTTCTGACTGAAAAAGCACAACTTCAAGCAAAACAAACTCACAAAGCACAGGGGAGCCACGCGGGAAGCCTGGGGAACACCGAGGGCCTCTGGGTCAGATCCATCTGAACGTCAGTGCCCCCTGACTGTGTGATGTTCAAGTGAGCACCTCAGTTTCTCAGGGAAATGAGGAGACCACCACTTCCCAGGCTGTGGAGAGGATTAAGCCAACAGATTTGCAGAGTGCCCTCACCGGGGCCCCCCACTGGGTTAATGTCCCTTTCTGCCTAATAGGCACAGAACCTGCCACCCTGGGGAGGTCCCCCCAGGTGGGAAAGAGGGGAGAGGGTTTCTCTCCTACAGATCTGTTGTAAGACTCCCTCCAAACCTTCCAGACTTCTTATATGGAGAATCATTTTCTTTCAGAAGAATAACAAACAGGAGATATCCAACATATAATGGTTACCTAGTATCCATTTGTGAACAGTAGCACTTTCTATGCCACATAAACTCAGCTTCTCTCCCTTCTTGGTCCTCTCACCAGCACCAGGGAGGCTGCTCTTGTTTTGACCAAGATGGCTGGTGTTCTATGGAGACCAGATGCTAAACAAACGTGCAGCCGGAAAGATGGCGATAAGCACTCTGCTCACATATTCTAAACAAAATGAACTAGGCTTCACTTTCTCCCTGGAGGTACATGAGTGGAAGAGCATGTGCTTTGGTGGGGAGAGATCAATGTTCAGACCAGCGTTCAGTTTCCTGATCTCAAAGTGAAATACCTCACAGCTTTGTGAAAACTTAAAAAGGAAGCAATATACATGTGTTGCTTTACATTTGTACATATGACTTGAGATTCCACACAGAGATGCATATGCTCATCTAGGCTATATTTTGAAGATTCATATTTGGGAAACCACGTATGTGAATACAACGAAGACAGCAGGAAGCACTGGTGCTGAGAGGAATCTCTTGAATAGGAATTTGCAAGAAGGCATCAAGAAGCAGAAAAAAAAAAGTAAAATCAGGGAAATCAGGGCAAGTTAGAAAAGAACTTGGGGATGCGTCAGAACCAACTCTAAAAGAGAAAGATTCTAAAAGAGTGTGAGAAGCAGAAGGCCATAGGATCAGGGTGGCGCTCTTTCAGAGAGAGAGAGAGTGAGAGAGAGAGAAGAGGACAGAGGGAGGGAGAGACGTGGACACCAGGGCACTGAGGGAGTGAGAAATCTCCCCCCAAGGGCTGTGCCAGCCCCTCCCAGGTGCCTGGTATCAGGCAACAGGCCCAGACCCTCCATGGTTACCAAAAATGATGAAAACAGTCAATGGCAGCAGAGCCACCTGGGTCAAGCTGTTGAACTTGGGGGACATTGTGGAGTGAAGTCTGGGAGGATTTTGTGCAGAAGGAGAAAAAGGACATTAAGATATGGAAGACTCTGACAAGTGAAACAAGATTGACCTGAGTCTAGGCATCTGGGCATGGCTGGCACATTGCTTTTCCCGTCAGTCGGTGTCAGATCAGCCCCTCCACATCCAGCAGGGCCTCGTTCCCCACACTGACATAAACTGCTGCTTATGAGGGAATCCAAGCCAGAGGACGGGAGGAGTTCATTCTCCCAGTGCCTGGATGAGACACCCCAGAGCAGCCTGCATTGCTCTCCCAGAAGGCTTTTCTGCCCAGCCAGGATGAGCAGAATAGTGAGTAAACATGCCGTTTGTCTGCATTTAGCTTTTCTTAATCATAACCATATATATATATGGTGCATGTATCCAATCTTCTACACTACATACGTAGAGAGCCCACGGATTCCTCTACATGGAAGTCTGACTTTAAGTGTGTGTTAGTTCCCTTTACGTTCACATCTTCAGTCATTAACTAGTTTGATCATTTTTAGCTATGCAACACTTTGAAAATATGTCCCCACACCTTAATGCAATGAAACAAACCACTGCATATTTTCTCTTGGTTTTCATTATCTGGAATAACTTAGTATTTTTTTTCCTAACCCTTCCTATATCCATTAGAACCCAGTTCCTGAAAATCACAATTTTTCAAAACCCCAATTCCCCATTATAGTTGTAATTAATGTAAGAGACTCTGTTTGTGAGTGATCAATAAATCCAAAGCCCACAAACATTCCTGTTTTATTTGAGAAATATCTCAAACATGTGAGTCCCAAATTATCAAAGGAAGGTGTTGATGTTCACTTTGTACTTGACCTTTACATTTCATCATAAAGGGCCAATGTCAGATTTCACATTAATTTATCGTGCTCTCTTCCCCTTGCTCTTTGACTGGGAAAAGATGGTAGGAAGAAAACACCAGAGTTGAATCAGTCTTATTCCAAACACAACAAATAAAAGCAGCAGTGAGACTAGCTACTTAGTCGCATATGGTAAGAGCATCGTCACAAATCTTGGTGTCCACACAGGAAGCCCTGACAGGCTGATGTCAGGCATCTATATGGAAATGTGTGGCTGGGATGCAGCCATGAAGGCCAGAAAAGTGGGGGGAGTAGTATTTCAAAACCAAATACATTCATGCAAAACAGTTAGTAACCTGACTGACTTAAATGTCTTATCGTGAGGGTTATTTTCCCGAAGTTGACTGTTGAAGTACCCAAAATATACTAAGGGTAGGGTGCTCCACATTAAAGTTGTAGCAACCTCATTACTGAGATCATTTCAGGAGGTGAACAGCAAGCAAACTGCAGTCAGAGTGACTGACGGCACAATAAAGCAGGTTCCATCTTTATTTCTATTTAGGAAGGTTTTTTTTTTTTTGGTAGACATATTTCAACTAAAATGCAAAAGATCCCATTACTAAATGCAAATCAAATTATTTCTAACACTCATCATATGGGCAGTGGAATTGATTCCATAAAATACATTCTGTTGGAAATAGAAATTTAGAGTATTAACTTTGAGATCTAATGTGCAAAGCAGTCCCTAGTATTATAACTGATCATCCGCATGTATCGTTAGGGACTGGTGACTGTCCTTTACTTCTATGTAAATGATAAGTATTGGTAATCATGGCCATGGAACAAATTCTCTCTAAAAATATGTATTTTCATTTAAAAATTTAACACTTAAAAGTATGATTCATTAGAAAGGAAAACAAGAAATTCAGGTGAAAAGTCTTTAAACCCACTCATCTCTCACTTCGTTGAAAAACAGCTAAGTGGTTTGAAATTAATGCCTGATAAATATGTGAACTGCTTGAAGTTATAAATATCTTCAAAGAGCTATTCAAAGCTTGTGTAAATCTTTTTTTTAATGAGGTAAAAACATGAAAATTAGCTCTACTTAAATGTCTAGGAGAGCCCAGCATTATACTTTGCATATTGGTTTACAATTATCACCAGTTTTCCTGAAATAGAACTGCAATCTTACATTGTTCTGGTTTTGCAAATCCTTCTAGATTTTATAGAACCAGTTACTGTAAAAAAAACTGCCTCCTGTAACATAATCCAGGCAGTAGGGTTCTGTGTGCAGCACCGCCAGCCACTCTTTTGCAGTGTTCCACACTGGACCCTGCACTCACCTCTAAATGTTGGAAGGCACAGTTGGAAAGTATGGACTTATTTTTTTCTATCTATACACTCATGAGGTGATCTTCTCCAGTCCCATGGCTTTAAATATTTACATTTTGATTCCTACCAAATTTATATTACCAGCTTTGGTCCCCAGATTTGTACATTGCTTCCATAGCTCATCTGCATTAATTGGCATCTCAAAATTCATGTCCAAATTAAAGCATGATTACTCTTTAGTCTTCAACAAAGCCTGCCTTGCCCAATCTGCCCCATCTTAATAAAGAGCATCACCATCACCCAGGTGTTCAAGACAAATACCTATGAATCATCCTTAATCTATTTCCATCCTAGTCCATATCCATATCCAATCAGATACTGTGGGTTCTGTCTTCAAAATGTTTCCAGAATTGGGCTACTCTCACCACCTCCAAAGCCATATAACCCTAAGTCAAGCTACCGCTATCTTTTACCTGGATCCCCATAACTGCCTCCACTATTTCTATTTATGCCTAATCATGCTATTTCTTCCTCAGAGCCTAGAGCAGCCTTTTAGCAACATAAACTAGACCCCATTACTCAGCTCAGTGTCTTCTGATGGCTTCATGTCCACACTCCTCATACACATTTTCAAGATTCCACGTGACCCTGCCTGGCTTCCCTCCAAGCCCATCACCTCGGACCCAGGTCCAGCTGCAGTCACCTTCCTGTGCCTCATATGCAAATGGGGCCTCCACAGACCCTTGCATGCACTCTTTCTGAAGCCATTCCTCTCAGCACTGCACGTGGTTCCCTCAACCCTCTAGGGCTCTGCTTAGAGAGACCGCCCTTTCTGAAGTAGTTCATCTTTATCAAACCCTTGCCCATCTCAGCCTCTAGCCTTCCAGACTATTTTACAATTCCTTGTGCACACATCACCAGCTCAGTTTACACATCAAAGTAATGTAGGTCCCTGTTATTTGGCTGTTGCTTCCAACAGGGTCAGCCCCAGGTCGCAAGAACCCTGACTGCTGCGTTTACCATTGTTTCAGCCCCTTGAGCCACACTGGCACAGAGCAGGCACTCGATAGTTCTAGCCTTACTGAAGGAACTATTAATGAATGTATGCCCTTTTTCATAGCCTATGTGACTAAACAATTCTTACAATCTATTATTGTAACGTAAAATGAAGTATAAGTAAATATGACTTTGGAGAGCAAAGGTTTTAGTTTTGAAAAAGTGTGTACATGTGTGTGTGGATCTACTTAAGTAATTAATTATTACATCATTGCTATATTTAGGACCTATGAACATATGAATCAACTGTACATGTGTCTGTCTGTTGTGCATTAGCCTAGAAGTAGTTTTGACAAGAGCAACTGTTCACAGGGCAGATGGACCCAGATGCACTTGGTAGAGTCCAAGCCACCTCCTTGGCTAGAAATCTGTTGAGACAAGTGGGCAGAAGGACACCTGCTTTGAAGTGCCTACGTCTGCCATATTCTTCTCTGCAGGATACCTCATCAGTTTCACACTGTTCAAACTCTGCAAGAATCTTAGAAGATGCACTAGAGTTTTGAAAAACTGCTGGAAGCCAGCTGGATTCAGTTCATTTGGAGCCAGGGAAAGGGCCAAGAGAAGGCACTTGGCTGATAACCAAGTTCCTAAATGGTTCCACTTCCATTTAGTGATAGTTATTATCTCAGTTTTAATAATGCTCATCAGGGGCAGATAGTCTGAACATTGTATCGCCAAGGACTGGTCTATTGACTTCAACTTTAATTTCATCATATTTAACACAGCATCGTGTCTATAGCTTGAAGATATGAATCTACACAACTGTGGATAATAGAGGAGGGTCACAGAAATCTTATAACAACTTGTAGAGAATCATATTCTTGCTTTGCTCTCATGCCAGTCAGCTGCATTCCGTAAGAAACCCTTTCTGTTAATTCACTGCTCCTCTTACAACAGGTAAACCAATTCACAGTGAATAAGGTTTCCATGGCTCTTTGAAGCAGTACTTTGTAAAATACTATGCACGCCCACCTGAAAATAATGCTATTGTAGCTTTTTGATTTTCTTTCCCTCCCACAAAAAAATGCCTGGAAATAGCAGATTCAGACATCTGCCTTCCCAATGTAATGCAAATCCACAGATGGACCATTCCTATGCTATGATAATGCTGTCGGTGGTGGAGTAATTCCATAGACAGTTTATCAGCTTTCTCAATAAATCAGAGGAAATTCACTCTTCTCTGAAAAAAATAAGACAGGTAAGTATTCTCCTTCTCTCTCTCCTTCTTTCCACTGCAAGCCGGATTAGCTTCCAACTAAAACCCTGTAGAGCCGGAAGAGATGATCCGAAGTTCCAGACACCAGCCTCCGCCCCTCACCAATCACCCTGACACAGGTTTCCTTATTGGCTATAATCCCCACTGAAATAGTAGCACCTCTCATTGTTTATGGAGAAAATTTTATTTTTTAAATGGAAAAAACAAATTCACTGTCCCAGTGTTCTAAAGAATATTTGTATGTCAAATGGATTTCAAAGTAGCATAGCCATGACTTAACAGACATACACTTTTTTAAATGGGGAAGAAATCCTTGAGAAAACAATTTAGCAGTTGTGTTACACATTTCTCCTAACTCAACAAAGTCCTTGAGGATAAAGAAGTGCTTTTTATTTATGCCCAGAAGCGCAAAGAAGTTATATGGTATGGGAGTTAATTCTGGAAAGATAGAGCGGACAATAACAGCTGCCTTCTCGGTCTATATCCAGAACAACTGAATACTACTATTGTAGGTCATTTGGGAAGGAACAGTCTTATGCACAGTCCTAGAAAAATCCCTCATGTGGAAATTCCATTTACTCAATGAATATTAAGCATTCCAAGGTTTCTGTGAAGTTAAGACATTACCTGTTCATTCATAAATCAAAAAACCTAACAATCACATTAACTATTGTCCCAAGTGATTAAATACATCCCAGAGACAGAAAAAAAAAATTTAAACCCAGCAAGGCATCTCTCCCAGAGAAGAGAGGAGGAAGCCAAAGGCATTCCTTGGCCCAGAGCACCCCGTGTCCTGGAGTCTCCCTCCTCCACCCTCCCGTGAGCAGCACGGTTGGGACGCGGCTGTCGTGCGGCTGTCGGTCACGCCATCCGGGTAGTCAGACCTCACTGTCGGAGCCCACGGTGCTCCCCTCACACACTGCTCTACGGATGGAGGTTTGCCACCTTGACTGCACTCAGACCCTTTCACCTCCCAAGCAGGTTAGGTCACAGCCCTAGGAAGACCACTTCTAATTTGGCTTCAAAAGCAGAGAGAGGACCCATCTCAGGACCAAGAGAAATGGGTGGATGAGGAGGTACTTGTGGATATTTAGTTAAGCTAACAAGCTTTCCATTTTTTGCTGGCATATTTCTGACCCTGGGGCTGGACCCTAAGTGCTGAACTGGATGTGCTCTTTAGAGGGTTGTGTGTGGGGTCCCTGCCCAGCTCCCCCCACCCCATGCTGGCCCCTCTCCTTTCTTTTTGCAGCTACTGCTTTTCCTTGGGAGGGGGGAAAATTAGAGAGACAACCTCTGGTATTTGTTTCCCCGCTCCCGTGGCTCCTGCCCCACCTTCCTCGCTAAGTATGGCGCAGTTTATTGAGTGGTACATGGATGGCAGGGAAGAGCAACCCTTTCCCTTGGAACTGGTGGATTCCTTGCCTTTCCTTTCGCCTGCCTGTGCACAGGCATGCCATCGAGCAGCGGTTTGGTATGAAATCATCGATTTGCCTCCAGGTTGAGATTAAACCAATCACTTTAAACATTTTGATATTAGCAAAAGGTTCTGTGTGATTTCTTTTTCTCTCTGCTGTGATTTTATTCAAGGTCTTGAGATCACAGGGGCTTTGACAAATTTGTGAGTGATCAAGGGCCACCATAATCCAGTAAGAAAAAATCGTCACCAAGACCTATTACGCATGTATGCATGACAGGACCTTTTCAATGCCAGTGTCTATGTAAAATGTGGGGTATAAACTATAGTCTTTGGACAGTATTAATCAATTTGGATTGGAGAATTTATGATGCAGATCATTGATAGAGAGATCAGAGTTTATGCTTACAAACCTATGATTGGGTAAAAAGAAGTCATGGCAAATAGCAGTAAAAGGGGAAACAACACAAAAACATGCTTTACTTTTTCTACATAAATATCACCATGAACACTAATGAACAACTAGACTTCCTTACAAAATGTTGATAACAACAATAAAAAATCTTCAATATCTATGTGAAATGGTTATTCACTAATATTGGTTAATATTTAGATGTGATATTTAGAAAAATATAAACTTATTTTTAAGGTGAACTGTATGCATTTATCTTATAATAATTACTTTACATAATGCATTTAACAGAAAATACATAAAAATAAAAACTGATCCAGGGATTCCATTTCAAGGAATTTATCCTACAGAAATAAGGGCACAGATGTGCATGGATAAGATGTTTTCTGGAGGAGTGTTACAACCATAAACATAAACAAAACCTAATGGCCATCTATGTGGGATGGATTCAAAGAGTTATGTTATATCTTTATGGAAAATGGAATACCAAGCAGCTGTTAAAAAACTCATATTTGTGAAGAAAAAAATACTCTCCATTGCAAGGACAAAGGTGGTCAACTTAAATAAGTGCATAAAGGATTATCCAACATTGTTAGGAAGCCCTTGCCTTGATTCAACAGATGTTTATGTTTAATCAGCACTATGTGCCTGATACATGTACTGATATACAAAACAGGTTCAAGGTTCAGAAATTAAAGAGTTAATTACAAAAATAAATACACAGTTGTAATAAGCTCCATGAAGGAAAAGAACAAGTTACAACCAGCGATTATAATACTGAAACTGATAAAGGTTGGGGAAAGGGAGCAGAGAATGTATTTTCAGGGAAGCTGAGAGCATGCAGGAGCATTAGCAGGTGAGAATCCTATCAAACCAAAGAGAATGCCCTTGGCATCAGCCAGGGACTGATGTGTGGTTGGTCTGGGGCTTGACTCTAGTGAGTGAGGGCAGAGTTGAGGGAGATGGGCCTGAAAGTAAATGGTAGCTGGATCTCAATGGGCCTCATCAGCCAGCTCTAGGGTTCTGAATTTTGATTCACTGAGTTCATTACATTCATTGGAAAGTTTGATTCTTCTGATTCATTGAAAAGATTCACTGTTGGGAAAATGGCATGAGTCACATTTTTAAATTAAATTCAAGAATCACTAATTACATGATGCAATAGAGTGACAAGCTGACACAGAAGACTATCCTTGGTGGCAGAGGAAGCACTGCAATCAAGCTGTGTTGACTTGTCATCACAACCCACGCAGGCTCAGTTTGCTCATCTGTGAAAACATGTGCTGGGCTAAGTGATATTCATGTCCCTCCAGTTCAATGTGCAATTTAGCATTGTGAGAACATTATTTAGGGAGTGGGTTGCAGCAGTTCCATTTTTACCCATGTTAAGTCAATAAAATAGAGCTTTATACAAAATGGTATGAAAACACTGATATGCTATTTGTGTGATACACAAGAAATAGCTGAATCAGAGCCATAACAGATATTTGGCAATAACCAAATATGCAGCACTAAAACTTCCTGCCAGATACTGCTCTCCAACAGTTCAACTATTAGGGGTGAGTTGGGAATCGGAATATATTCCCAGTTGCAAAACTACCAAGTTGCCTGACTTTTTAGTCAATTCACATTCTTATTGATGGCAATGCTTAACACTGTCTGAATGTCTATGTGGTTTGGAACACTACTATAAATATATAAATTTATATACCAATAGAAAGCACGGCATGACCCTCTCATTCTCACTTTATGGACAAATGATATAACTCCATGAAGAACACATCTAAAGCATGCACATTGAGAATGTTGAATTTTACCTGAGCCCTGTGCTCCCAGAAACTGAATTCTCAAGTTCCAGAAAATAGCTTATTATAAAGAACCACACTTCTCCATAAAAGTCACACATGTCCCCCCTCCTTTATCCATGAGAAGGACAAGAACAGACAGAGACCATTCAAATTCTTGTTCTTTGCTTCGTAAATGATTGGCTGAACTGCTTGTCCCCATGGACCAATCAGAACACAATGCCTGGTAAACAAACTTCAATCAAGCTTCTCTCCATCCTCCAGGCCCCCGAATTTTGGTCCACCGTCCACCTGAGCCAGCAGGCAGCCCTCCAGAGCATAGGCTGGCCTCAGGCAACATTCTCTGATTCACTCTCCTGTAAGGCTCCCCTTGCACCCCCTTCCTGACACGGTTCTTTCTCGCCTGCTGTGTTTACATCTCTCTACAAAAGCAAACCCCTTTACCTCACTCTTGAGAGGCTTGCAGCTCTCCTGCTCAGACTGGGCACCCAACAGCTACTGTGCCCCTGGCCCTACTGCACCAGTCCATCCCCACCCCCAGACCCCGCAGTGATTCTTTCATACAAAGCCTCCCCTTGTTAAATGGGGGTTTATTTTTTATTTGGCAATATTTACAAGAAATGCTTTCATAAAAGGTCAGATTAGTTTTAATTGTTGTTTCTTAGTTTTTCCTAACTTTCCTTCCAGGACTTGGAAAGATGTGCTCAGCACAGAGGGAATAAAAAGGGGGTGATTATCAGACAACAACAAGAATTTAAATGACCAATGAAATGTATATAAACCGTAGGGCAAGATCTAGAACATAAAAAAATGTCAGTGAAACAATAACAACAAAGCTACCTAACCACAAAGGGAAAATGATTCACATAATCATTTCATGCTCTTTTTCTTCAAATTATGGAAGTTTCTTTGTTCACAGTATCTCCAGTGGTCTGTTAAATGTTTGCAATGCATCAGTGCTTTTCTGAACAACATTTTGTTAGGAATGAAAGTGCCTTACCTATCAATAATGAAGGCAGCTGAAAGATTAGAATAAAGAAATGAGTTTGTGTGAAATACTGACCGGGTTTCTGCCTGGCCCTAATTACAGGAAGGCAGAGGAGAAGGCACGCTCACACTAGTCCATTTTTAAATAAGGGCAGTTTATCAGTTAGTACGTGGTGACAAAAGTGTTTAAAAAGGTGATGAGCTCATTTTGTATCACTGTGAAGGTGAGCTGCCTGGTAGATTCAGGGGATACTTTAAAACCCATAAACAGTGGTTCTTTTTCATTATCAAGTATTCAACATAAAGTAAGAGCAGGGGATATTCCATTCACTCTTGCAGCCAGGGCTGGCCATCTAATGGGGAGTGAGGTGGGCAGCCCCAGCCCAGAGCCAGTGGGTCTTCTTGGGCCCCGTGGTGTAAGTCAGAGCCCACCCACCATGCTGACCAGGCCAATGGGGAGCAGGGAAACGGAATGAGGTGCTAGGGAGCCTGATTTCCAGGTACTTACCACTCATCAGCAAAGTGAATAATGATAAATGTGCCAGCTTGCACACATCTGCATGTGGCTTATGCCTGGTCCATCTTCTGTCAGCATAAAGTATAGAAATATACAGATAGACAGTAATAATGTCCTCAGGCCACCACTCTGCTCAGCCCGTAGACCAAGCATTATACACACTTACTCCTTACAACAAAAGCGAGGAAGATATTGGCATCCCTACTTTACACATAAGGAGCAAGGCCTCTGGGAGCTGAGTGACCTTCCCTGAGACCACGTGGTTAAGGCCAAACTCGAAGCTTGACTATCCCCAAAGTCCTTCTCCACGCCCCTAACACGCTGCTTTGCACCCAGAACATTCTGCTGTGTTCCTAGTTGTTTAGAGAAAACAAAAACAAAAGGATATGTGGCAAGGAGAATTAAAAGAAAAAGAAAAAAATCCCACATTCTTGTGTGAGCCTTACTAGTACCCAAATAAGAATGACACTTGGGGGCCAAACCGGAGACCCTGTCACCACCCTTTACACAGTGTAGACCCCCAAATGTCTGCTCTTTAAAAGATGCTGGGAAAGCATCTTAAGTGTGGGGAATAAAGCAGGTGGGAGAGGAACCAGGGGCTGACACCCCCCACCCTGCTGCCATGTGGGCAGGACCTGTAGCTCGCCTCCTATGCTCAGTCGGTGCACCAGAATGGCTTTGTCCCTGTGCATGCGCTGTGAGAGAGGGCCGATTCACTGAGGCCCGAGAGGACAAGGGCCACTGACAGTCCCTTCCCGACACACAATGCAAATACGCTGAGTACAGGTATTTATGATGGTACAAGACTCCAAAATTGACTTCTCTGAATGTACAGTTAAGAGGAGAATGCTTAAATTTAATATTTGAAATTAATCACTGGCTATGATCAGTATAGTAAATATGCCATGGGTGTGATATTCTGCACTAGTGACTGTCTACGGCAAACTCCTTCTTGCTTCCTGGAAGTTGGGTTCCCAGTTTGCAGACACACTGTCCTCACCAGACATGAAGCACTGGCTTGCAGATCAGCAGACGAGTTGCCTCATATTTTATTTTCTACTTCATTTGGATTTTTCCTTACTCTAATGTTTCTATTTTACTATATTTAATGTATTCTTACAAACATCTTTAAATATTTTGTGGTATAAGATACTCTGAGTATAAATACCAAATGACATGTATTTTTACACTCTCAAATCAAATTATGACAGCATACTAAAAATTACTAGTATGCAAATTTAACCATGGTTATCATGCATTTAGTGCTTATGCAAAACTTAAGAGTTTAGATTACACTTTTTATCAAATTTGCACAGAAGTCCCCTTGTTTTCAGATGATGACATGAAGGTCCAGAGTGGTGGAGCAGCAAGGTCAGGGCCAGCCAGGCGGCACCAAGCAGAGCTGGAACTTCACCTTCTCCCAGCTACAGTGGATCTTCAGTTGTGCGGGAGCTGATGTGTGCCAATCCTGACCGTGCATCAGAAGAACCCAGGCCGAGCACGTGAGAGATTCCAAGAATGTGTTCAGGGTATTAGCTGACCACTTAAGGATTCTGCTCTCTGGCTTTTCAGGGGCTTATATATATATATAGAGAGAGAGAGAGAGACAGAGAGACAGAGAGAAAGAGAGAGAGAGAGTACATGTATGCAATGCAAACTTAATTAGGGTGGATATGGACTAGGGTATTAGATCACCAACAGAACGCGAGTGCCAACATCTTTCCTTGGACTCAGTGACATTTGACATTCTGATCCAATCACTATTCTGTACAATTTTGCTGTCTTAAGACAATAAAGCCAAAATCAAACAAAACAAGACATAACCTTGAGCCTCCCAAGATATTAGTTTCAATTTGTTTCCACAACTTTTCTTCCCAAGGCCGTGTCACAGGAACTACTTCCCCAAATCTCACCACATGGCATTTTAATGTCAGGGCTGAGTTTTGCAACAAGAAGTCATCCCAGCATGCATTTGTGGAGAATAAGAAATATATAATGAGATTTGCATTTAATAATTAGCATAATTAATCCTAATTGGCCTCTTTTATGATTCAGCTGGAACAGGGCTTTGCTAACCAAGTCTATGGGGCTTGTTTTTGCAAGTCAGGTGGGGACGTCCCAACGTGTCTTAGTAAATGAAGAGTGAGAGGAGACAAAAAACAAAATTATGAGAAAAATTAGAAACATTGAAAGTACAATGTATTTTGCTTTTCTCAACTCCTGAGTATGGATAGCTGATATACATATGTTGTGAATGCTTTCAATAAATATTTTTGAATTCTATGTCATTTGCATGGAACTGATATGGGACAAATCCTCAAAGACTTTACCCTCCCATTCTTTTCCTTTCACGTATTATCTCCTTGTGGGTTGGCAGCAATATTTTTACTTTAAGAAGATTTTTATCTTTAGGGAAAATTTAGGAAGCATTAATGAATTATTCCTTTATTTCTTATAGCTACCCATTGTTTAGAAGCAATTAATTTATTTCTATTAAACCTGAAGACAAACTAAATACACTCCAATGTAGCAATAAAAATAGAAATAATGATTGGAGGAAGTGACAATAATACTACCTTGATATAGTAACATATTATGACATCACACTGACACTATGCCTCTTGTTCACAGTGAAGGAGCTGTGCCCAGGGTCAGTGAGTCATGTCTAGATACCAATGAGAGAGAAGCACTAAAGATTGTGATGAGTCCCATTAAAAATAAGAAGAGAGGGAAGTATACTAGTACCCCAAAGCTCAGTTTCTAACCAAAAGTGCAACTCAATTAATCATACTTTAAGGCTCATATATTAGGAGAATTTTCAATCATATGAATCTATACAAAGATCCAGCTCCATAACAATCATGTTTTGAAGAAGGTGGTGGAATCACTACCCCTAGAGATTTTAAAGAGCAGGACTAACATCCATCTCTCTTAGGCACTTTAGGCAATCCTATCCAAAGCGGAGAACATGTTTGACTTCTTGAATTTCTGCTTAACATTAGAAATTTTGTCTAGATAATGTCTATTAGAGTTAAAAAGCTTACCACATTTTTTTCCACCTTACCCTTTTGTTTCATTTCTGTCAATTGTCCTTCATGGTGCCCTTAAATTACCATTACCATCACCACCATCAGCGTTTTAGCCAGTCATGTTAGGAAATGGAACTGGATTTGGGTTTTAAGAGGTTTTCAAATTATTTAGAATGGTGTAAAAATTTTATTGTAAGTAAATGGTACCAAATTTAAAGATACAATTTAAAACTGCAAAAGCAAACAACATAAAAGAAATGCATCAAGACTCTCATTACATAATTCAAACAGCTGTCAGAGAAAGGGACTGAATCATGAGTATACTGACTTCAAGGAAAGATGAGATCATTTTACAGAGACACATTGATTAAAGAGGTAGCAGATAAAACAGTAAGAAGTGACTGAAGTATAGAATATTAGGACAAATTATAATATCTATTTCTTATCCCTACTTTTATTACAAGGCATTGTTTGGTTAAAAAAAAGTTTGAAAATGACAACCAAGATTTATATGTTCAACTTCAACTATTTTCTCATCCTAAATGAGTCGCTTCATGAGAGAGCATAAGGTTTTGTAGGATGCTTTACTTTAAACTTCATCACAAAATGCTCATATTGTAATAAAAGCATGTTGTATCTGATAGTATCAAAGATAGAACTATACAGATTATTCAACTCTATAGACTGCAATCAACTGGATATATAGCATGTTGTCAACGATACCAGCAAATTTTCTAATACAGATACATCAGGTTTTCTTCAGTTTAGACAACAGCATTTCATTTAGTTTCAGTAAAGTGAAATTCTTTCTAGAAGGAATAAAAAAGAAGCCTAATTTCCTGGAGCTTTTTTCCTCATAGGTACCTGTGTAATTTATCAGTCTACATTCAAAAATAATGTATTTATTCATTTATAACATATCCCTTGGATATTTCTAAAATGGACTTACACATTGAGATTTAAGAAGCTGCAGAAGAGATCTTAAAATAAGGTAAAAAAAAACACACATTAAAAAGAGAAGGGCAACCTAGGTAGATATACAAACTACCACCAAACTTTTAAACTCTGCTTTGACCCTTGGAGCATTCCGAGGAAAACCCCACACGAGCACTGCATCATCTCATCGTATTACTGGATGGCCACTCCTCATCCCTACCAGAGAGCCCGGTGGCACGAGCCTCTTTTGTCCTTACCATGAAAATGCAGTTTCCCACAGTATGAATGATTGTCACCTATCTGCACCAAAAAAAAAAAAGAAAATGCAAGCTGAACCTAAGAAAGTTCCTCAGTACTTGCTGAAAGTGGAGTCTAAAGTGATCCTCCCACCAGCAGAGTAAAATCTGCTAATTTTGATAAAGTATTTTTTTTCTAATTAGTTCTCTCCTATGTGAAATCTACCTAGGTATTTACCATTTATGAGGAACATTTACACAAACGAGTTGCCTCCTGGATGTAATCCTTTCTTAAACAATAATCAACTATTAATTCATGCAGAAATGTTTTCTGGTAATATATTTGCAGTGTTTTGCTAAATTAAAGGAAAATACATCCATCTACAAAGGCTGTCGCAATCTGGTTGTGAAAAAACTTTGAGTTACATGTGGATGAAAGTAACTCATACGCTCTAACCTCCTTGCTACCCCCTTAATACACCAGAGAATAGCAATGAACTTCAATTTACATGAAAGAGACTTAAAATCAATAAAGTAATTAGATATGTTCATGAGAGATGATTACGCTGTGTAATGACAGTCATTCCCCAAAGTGGTGCTGGCTCCATTAGAGAAAGCTTTTCTCTTCCAAGCATATCCTGTAGACGGATAGGCTATGAGAAAAGGCTACATTCTCATCAGAGTTAAAAGCATGCGATATGAATGCGGTCCTCCACATGGCAATGACTGCAATAAATTACCAAGTGTGTGTTCTGTTTTCTGAGATGGGCTCAATTTATCATTTTATTGAAAAGGTTCCATTATGCTAATGTCTTACAAAATCACATTCTGCTGTTGCTGGAAGGTCATGAGGGGATATACATTTTTACATTTAGAACCAAAAGTTGTAGAGTAGTCCCAGTTACCAAGGGTTAATAAGAGGCCATCAAAGTAGCACATTCAAAGACATCGATGGCAACTTACTTTAGGATGTTCTCCTAGCTAATACAAGGAAAAAAGGAGAATGGTATTCCAAGTTAAACATTAATAAAAAACTAATGCTACAAGAATAGGTGTTTAAAATCATGGCTTTGAGTATAGTGGTGATTACTCAAAAAAAACTTTCTTCACTGAAATTTTGATTTACCTGTGGCTTTGAAGAATCAGTAGAACATATATCTCCATTACATAGTATGCAGGCTGTCTGAATTACCTACTTTCTTCATCTAGCATTTCCAAATACCTTCAAAAATAAGTTTGTTAAAGGTCTAAATGTGTGCAAAATTTGTACATGTGTTTTTGTGTAAATACGCACATTTCGTGTATGCATGGATTTTGTGTATTTGGTGTTTATAAGGAGGGTTCTTTAGGTGTCTGGCTGGTCCCAAACCCCACATCTTGAGTTCTCAGGTAAAAGAACGATGATGAGCTAATTATTCAATGCAAACTAGATATTATTCCCTAGAGTAATGGTTTGTTTCCATCTTTCCAAGATTTATTGATTCCCTCTGATCACCAAGGACTGTGAGCATAATTCATGAAGATATTGTATCACTAGTCTATCAATAATTCGTAGTTATAGGCAGCAACTGTCAAACATCTGAGTAAAAACTTATTACAAACACATAGCTCCCTTTGGACCAATTATTGTAAATCAGCAACACAGAGAAAAAAACAGTTGCTCTTAAGAAATACTTGTCTGGTATATATTGGCATCCAATTTTCTAATACAGCCTAAAAAACAGACTGTGAACATTGGCGGACTTGGCATTCTGTTTTGTGATTCATTGGCTGAGTGACTGCAGGGGTTCATATTCCACAATATGAGTGTTCTTTAAATTCAGGAGGCCATGTAGAATGGACCACTGCCACATTTTAATACTACTTCCAAGCAGGTGATGGCAAAGAAATCCCGTAAGGTCCAGACCTGGGCA
This sequence comes from Manis javanica, assembly GCF_040802235.1. Classification (NCBI taxonomy): domain Eukaryota; kingdom Metazoa; phylum Chordata; class Mammalia; order Pholidota; family Manidae; genus Manis; species Manis javanica. Next base: position 75,352,622 of record NC_133168.1, read on the forward strand.
TGTGCAATCTTATGCTGCATTAAAATATACAGATGGACTTGTACAACATGTTCTTTCATGACCTGGAACTAATCTGACAGGGAAAGAAAAGGTTTAGAAATAGGTCTAAAATAGTTTTGAAGCCCAGTTCATTACACTGTGTTGGAAAACAAAACAAAAGATTATATAACTTCTTGACAAATTAAAATCATATAGCTTCCCATTGACTAACTCCCAGCATATTAAAAATGTTTTTTCTATGGCTGTTATATATTTCCTGCCAACTGGTCTATTTGTCTACATCAAATGTAAAGCTATGGAAAGTAGACATCACTTCACTTGAGAAGCTATTACTCAGATAGTTTACAAAAATGGAGAAATTTGTTGAAGGCCTTACAATGAGGTGGCTGTTACTGTGTCAAAGTCTATAGGAGTAGTGTTGATTTTATAAACCATGCAGAATCTAATTACCTGAAAAACTTTGATCCAATTCAGAGATGGAATTTTTACCAAAAGACCTTGGTTCAAATATTAGCCTCAACTTTTTAACTGTGGGATCTCAGACAAGAAACTTACTCTTTAATCTCAGTTTCTGTGTAAAAGAATGGATACCAATTATGTTCCTCATAAAGATCAAGTAAGATAAGTGTAAAACTTTCATAAACTGTTAAGATTTAGGAAAATGTTATTATATTGAGGATAAGATAAATGTACTTCTACAGTGGATTTAGGGTGTTGGTTGGCAGGAAGAAAAATATCATCTGTAACCATCCACAGAATGTTTAAATAGAGCTATTTTAGCTTCATTTTCTCCATAGTAAGAAAAATTGCCAAAACTTGGAATTAGACCAAAGAGATTACTATTGTTCTTTCAGTTCAGTAAAGATCTATTATTTAGGCTATTTTATAACTCTGTAGGGGTAGAAGTCAACTTTTTTTCTGGTAGAGATACAATGAATTTCTGTCTAGAGGGATGGATAGCCCCAAATATTATAGTTTATTACCCTGTAAGAACTTTAGAAAATTTGAATCTAACCTAGTACTCTTATCCTAACATCTCTTTATTAAAATTTGATCTACCAATCTATCAATCTACCTAATCTGTTTATAGACTAACTTCTCTACAGCTCTTTGAACCAATTCATAAAGCTCCCTGTTTCTCCATTAAATTATTAGCCAAATATCATTTTTGACACCTGTTCTTTTTATATGTGAATGGCAGTCATGACTTTACCTTTCTGAAAATCAGACTTCTTACAATCCTGGAGGAGTCGAGCAAGCTGAACTACAGGAAGCATATGCCTCACGGACTACCAAGTCAAGGCACATTTTTTGCATGGTTCCTAAAGTGAATCCTGGTCCAAGAGAGCTTTAATGCGGCTAAACCCGTTTCTGTGTTTTCCCTTTCTCTTTGCTGATTTCCTGTCCTGCTTTTTGTGCATGGTTTATGTACTCTCTTAGTAGTCACCCTGATTGGGAAATTGGTTTTACCTTCTGATTGTCTGGCAGTCTATGGAGATGGACTCAATTCTGGTCTCTGTTCAGGTCGTTTTTGTCTATTTGTCCATCTGTGCCCTCAAATCAGGTAAAACCTTGTAGTTTCCTTGGGAAGGAAAACTTGGAAAGCTGGAGTAGTCAGTCTTTGTGGTTCCATATTTACTTCTGACCTATGGTTGGTATCGTAGGACTGAAGCTACAAATCCTGTCTATGCCTGAGTATCCGGACCTCAGAAAGGCCTCCACTCCTGTGTGTGAAACGATTTCCTACAACTGGAGGTTACTAGCAAATAAAATTATTAATTCTCTTAAATAAAATAAGCTCTGCACTAATTGGCTTATAGAAATAAATAAGTACATATATAAACTAAGTATTCCCAACATTCACAGAAAATATACTGAACTTTGATTACTTTAAATATTCTAGACTGTTAAGGAAAAAGAAATCCATGTTATAGGACTACCAGCTAAGAAATATTTGAAGAATCCAAGTTCACACATTAAGATGAATCTTTGGATACTTGGACTGGTTTAGTACAGTAATTCTGATTTAAGAAAGGAAAATGAAACTATGTAGCTTTCCTCTGATAAATCAGAGACATGTGACAGTTTTATTTTATACTTTATAAAAAGGCCTGGGTTTGAATACCCATAAAGACAGAAGTTAATCTGAAATTACCCTTCTCAAACTAGTTTATTGAGTAATCTAGCATTACACTTACATGATATTTAAGTTCATGAAAAATATATATTTGTATTCTTGTATTTGACTAGACTGAATCATGATTTTGGCAAAATTTTTACAGTAATTATGTTTTGTAGTGTGTTAGTCAAAACTGAAGTTCTTAGATCCTCGTATAAAAATCTGGGTTTTTATTGGCTTTTTAAGGAATAACCTTTGGATAGCTGTATAATTTTTATTAAGGTTGAATACAAAAGCATTGCTAAATAAGCATAATTTTAAGTTTATATATTTTTGGTTCTTTAATTATATCTACCACAGAATGGCTATATAATTCAGGAGTTTATGTTAATGAAGTATTTATTTTTGCTGCTTTTAGAAATTGTATCTGTAGAGAATTGTGTAATGTGCATTTATGAGCTTTGCTACTTTGCTGAAATTCTCATGAGTGACAGACATTTCTCAATTAACTAATCTCTCAATTTTCTCTGTAGAATAGAAGTTGTTATTTTGGTTAAAAGTTATAATTAGTTTGGGTGGTTGAGACTATGCTAGAAGCGATAGCAATAGAAAAAGACAGCTATTTACCCAAGGCAATGGGTGAGCTTTGTTTTTTAAAAGAAGAATAAAGGATTTTTTTCGCCCCTAAATCCAAGTGTCAGTTTGTTCTAGAATATGAGAAAATACAGTGAAAGACAAAACTTCAGATAATAGAAAATACAGCAAGTTATAGAGTGTTTGAAGAAAGTGAATTCTACTTTCCTTTATTTATCATAACTAACTCTGAAATGAAGCTATGATATGTGTTAAAATTAATACAATGTTTACTGAGTTTTGATGGGCTTATGTAAATATTATATTAATGCAAAGTTTGAATTAGACCTTTTCTCTTTTGAGTTGATAAATTCATATTAGAACACTTAGTGAAATATTATTTTTTTCCAGTATATGTAATTTGCTCAAGTAGCAGAGATTCTATGACCCACCAGAATAAGCTCTGTTTTTTTGTGTCGATTTTACCATGTTCTTTGATAAATAATTCAAAAAGTCAAAGTTTCTTCACTGAATGAACTTAAGTGTCTTTTATTCATGTTACTTACATTTATTTTAAAATATTTTACAGTCACATATTTAAATATATAAGCAAGTGTTATTTTTCTGGTGTCTAGGACTTTACTATAACCAAATGATTAAATCCCCTCTGATAATTCCTTTGATTTAGCCTTCCAGAAATCAGATCTAAAGTTGAATTTTAATAAACATTTAAAATGACGATTTCAAGATACACTCTGAATGTCTTAGAAATGTCTTTGAATTTTCCAGCGGGTACAAGGAGACACGCTAGAAATCACTGGTTTGTTTGATGTTCCTCCCAGTTCTTAATTACCTCGGCATTACTGGAAGAGCTAGGGAATGAGCTGTCAAATCAGAAGTGGCTCAGGCTTCCCTAGGTTTGGTTTGTATAGACAAAATGTTATTCATATAAATCTTTCATAAATTGAACTCTTTAAAGCACCACACAGACTGGCCAAAGCTGTTGCTGTCCATTACATGGTCTTACCCTCAAGGGAAACATTGATCTAACCCTTATGAAATAGTTATTTCTGTATCACAAATAGGAATGCTACTCTCCCCATTCCCATGTATTGGTCACTGTAACAATCAGCCCAGCCTTTTATTACTATGAACCTGGCTTCTGCTTCTCCCTGAGGCCTGCCTGAAGGCTGTACTCCACGCCTGGGTCCCCCACTGGAGAGTCTCGGGCCTCAGGACAGGCCTGTGCCGGGCGCTCCGAACTGCTGACACTTTCAAGAGCAGACCCTCAGCTGTGCGCCTTGGAGTGACTTCAATTTGACAACATCCAGGCAGTGATAGAGGAATTAATTAGGATTTCCGGGATGCATTTTAGTCTGGAAATAGATTCCTTCATGAAAGCAAACCCAAGATGCCGCAGAATGAGAGTTCATCACAGGAGAACAGCTGACGGAGGAGGGAAATTTAATCATGGTTGTTTGGTTTAAATATTATTGGAATTCCTTTTAATGTTTTACATTCTTATCTTAAAAAGCAATAGATACCATATTATTTCACTTCTTTGTGGAATATAAATTCAAAGCAAAACAGAATAAACAAACAGCAGTGGACTCACAGGCCCTGAGAAGTGACACGGGGGAGGTTTGGGGTGGGGAGGCTGAAGCGGGTAAAGTGGCATAAAAATTCTCAATCACAGTGAGGTTGGTCACAGGGAAAGTAGTAAAGCATGGAGAATATAGTCAATGATACTGTAACACCTTCCTATGTTGACATATAGTAGCTATACTAGTGGGGGTGAGGATTTAATAATACGGGTAACTGTTGAACCAATGTGTTGCACTCTTGAAACTAATAAAAGATTGTATATCAACCATACTTCAATAAAAAAATACAGTGAAGCTGAAAAAATATATATATAATCATTATAGAAAGTTATAATAAATTTCAAAATAAAAAATAACACAATCTTATCAAGACAAATAACTATCAGTCTTTTTTACTTGTTTTTTAATTTTTTTAATGTACACATGCACATGTGGTTGTATATTTTATTTCCTATTTTTTATAGAATAGGGTCATATTCTGGAATCTGCTTTTTTTCATGTAGCATCTTTCTATGCCATTAAATATTATTCTCCACAGCATCTTCAATGGTTTTATGGCATCCCATTTTATTAAGTTACTAAATATTTACTTATTCAGTCTCCATTGTTGGACCTCTTGAATGTTTTCAATTTTTTTCAATATAAATAATGCTCTGTTGAACATCTTTATGGCTAATTCCTTATATACATCCTTTATATGATTTTATGATAACTCTGAGAAGTAGATTTACTTAGTCAAGGGTAGAATTTGCATTTCCTCTTGTGGGATTGTAGAGTTCTAAAATCACCCCCTATGAATTTGAAGTAAAGTCTACAACACCTAAAAAGATTACAAATGAAGAAGCAAGGGTGTATGAAGTGGGAAGGAAATTTGATATTTGATTACTCTTAGGACTGTCCTAAATTGAATTTTAGATGTATGGCAAAAAAAAAGTCGTGTGTAGCATGTTGTGACTCAAAGATGGCGGTATTAAATTATATCATTGCAACAATGTATTGAGGAAGGAGCAACGTAAACTTTGTTGCCTATTGGTGAGGTGGGATATTGGGAATAAGATTTACTATCTGTATATAGAATTTTGAAGTCAGAATATTTTATAATACAATTGTAATGATTAAGATATGTTTATGTATGACAAAAGAACTGAACTCTTCTTTGGGATTCTAAACTTGACTCACAATTTAAAAGTTTAGATCTGAATGAATTACATTTCCCAATCTCAAAGAGCCATCAAAAGATGAATCAGTAAGTGTTACTTTTATTAATTTAACAAATATTTAAGCATCGCCTGTGAGCCAAGAACTGTGTTAGGTACAAAAATCCCAGAACACGATGGAATCATGCCTCTGAAGCTCACGTCCCAGGGGGGCTTGTACAACTTCAATGAGCCGTGCTGGGGCTCATAGTCCTACTATACACAGTAAACCTCTTACATTACCTACGTTAAAGGGGTAAAGTTGTTTCTTTATTCACACAAACAAGAAAAATTATTTGCCATGAAGTCCAAAGGAAAAATATACCTAGGGAAACAGTAATTTAAAGAGAAGATAGAAAAATAACAGGCCTAAAAAATACTGGATTATTCTGCTAATGGAAGATAACACAAGGCTCTAACCTGTTTCTCTAATAAGTAGCAAGTGGTAGAAATGTACAATCATACAACAACCCTAAATTATTGGTATTTCCTATCATTGAAGATGTGCTATATTTCATTGAGATATAATGTTTCTTATTGACATGAAGAGATCAGGTTAAACAAAGGGACTAAAAACATGGTTCTACTTTACCAGAATAAGTTGACACATCTGAAATTTGGCAGCTAAGCCTGCAGTATCAATTAAGACACAAATACTTGGTAATAGATGTAATATTTCTCATTTTAATGAGAGGAAATCTTATATGGTCAATTTGAAGTATGCTGCCTCATTACCTGTGGAAAAATTCTAGTACTTTGTCCTCTTGGTCTATCTTTCCCCAAGATTGCATTTATTTGTTAAATAGGAGATAAAAATTTCAGTGATGTCACTATGAATGAGTTAAGGCAATTGAAGATTATTCTCAATTCAATGATTTTTTCTTTTTTTTTTAGAGAGGTGATGTGACAGCCATCAGCTAGAAATCAAAGAGTTCTGTCTGGCTCTTTATAATCAATATACTTATACTGGCATCTGAAATCCACACCACAAGCAGCTTTTGTAAATTATGACTCAGGCAGAAGTATCACTCACTAAGATGTGTCCTTACGTTCTTTGTAACCATAAAAAAATTACATGATAAACAGCAGCAATACGTAAAGACAGACAAGTCATACGTGATGAAGCCATCACTCTAGACTAGAATGTTTGCTTAGTTTGTCAGTGCGTTAGTGAAAAGTGTCCTGACTCTGAAAGGCAGAACATCCTGAAGATGTATGTACACCTTATTCTTGCAGTTATGTAAGGATGGATTCTTTAGACCTATATAAGGATCCATATATTAGATTCATTTAAACATCCCAAAAGATACACCAGTAGCACTCAGTTCCTGGCATGTTGTTCCATACGATAACTCTTGTCTGAAAACATGCCCAGTTGACCAAAAATGAACTCATATGTGTGGTCTCCTTGCCCACTCAGAACATAAGCTCTGTATGCATCATTAATCTCACTACTAATGTGTTCCTAAACTACTCTCATCCATCACCCAGGGTGATAAAGCCCCCAATGGTGCACATCTGTAATCAGTCCCCAGCTAATCTGCTCTTTCAAATACTAGATGGAGCCAAATGGTTCTTTGAGTGAATCTCAGTAGAAGAAAAAATTAAAATAACTTCATCTTTTTTTTCCTTATTGACACTTCATTTCCCTTCCCAATGACCAAACACAGATCATGAGATCACAAAGACTAATACTATTTTCTGATGGAATATTCAAAAAGTAGTAGTATATTGCCTAATAGAATATGACAATGTTAGTAGAAGGAGGGATATAATAAATATCAGAGCAGAAATAAATAAAATAGAGGAGATTTTCAATAGAAAATGATCAATGAGACCAAGAGCTGGTTCTTTGAGAAAATAAACAAAATAGCCAAATCCCTAGCCAGACTTATCAAGAAAAAAAGAGGACACAAATAAACAAAATCAGAAACAAAAAAGAAGTTATAACTGATACCACAGAAATTCAAGGAATTATAATCATGAAAATTCTACAAAAAATCATATGCCAATAAATTGGACAACCTTATGGAAATGGACAAACTCCTGGAAATGTACAATCATCCAAAACTGAGGAAGAAACAGAAAACATGAACAGACTGATGCCAGTAACAAAATTGAATTGGTGATGATACACTCCCAACAAATTAAAGTCCATGACCAGAAGGCCTCACAGGTGAATTTTACTAGATATTAAAGAAAAGCTAATATCAATCCTTCTTAGAATATTCCAAAACATAGAAGAGTACAGAATACTTCCAAACTCATTCTATGAGGCCAATATCACTCTAATTCCAAAACCAAAGACAATGCAAAAAAAATAACAGTCCAATATCCCTGATGAACATAAGATGAAAAAAATTCTCAATGAAATATTAGCAAACCAAATCCAAAAAGCATCAAAAGGATCATCTATCATGACCAAGTGAAATTTATCCCAGGGATGCAAGGATGGTACAATATTCATGAATCAATCAGTGTGATACAAAAGGAAGGATAAAGACCATATTTCATCTCAATAAGTGTGAAAAAGCATCTGACATTCATGATAAAAGCTTTCAACAAAATGGGTATAGAGGGAATATACCTCAACATAATAAAGCCCATAAAGGATAAACCTATAGCTAACATTATACTCAATGGTGAAAAGCTACAAGCTTTTCTTTAAGATCAGAAACAAGACAAGGATACCCACTCTCACCACTCTTATTCATCATAGTATTGGAAATCCTAGCCTCAGCAACCACATAAGAAAAAGATAAAAAAGGTATCCAAATTGTTAAGGAAGAAGTAAAACTGTCACTATTTGCAGATGACATACTATATATAGAAAACCCTAAAGACTCCACCAAAAAGCTATTAGAACTAATAAATGGATTCATCAAAGTCACAGGATACAAAATCAATATATAGAAATCTGTTGCATACCTATATATTAATGACAAACTAGCAGAAAGAGAAATCAAGAAAACAATTTCATTTACAATTGCATCAAAAAGAATAAAATACCTAGGAATAAACCTAACCATGGAGGTGAAAGACCTTACTCTTAGAATATTAAGACACAGATGAAAGAAACTGAGGAACACACAAATAAATAGAAATCTATCCCATGTGCATTGATAGGAAGACCTAATATCGTCAAAATGGCCATCCTGCCCAAAGCAATTTACAGATTCAATGCAATCCTTATCAAAATACCAATGGCACTTTTCAATGAACTGGAGCCATAATACTAAAATTAATGTGGAACCATGAAAGACCCAGAATAGCCAAAAAAAAAATCTTGAAAAGAAAAACAAAACTGGGGTTATAAGGCTTTCTGTCTTCATGCTATCCTACAAAGCTATGGCAATCAAAAATGTATGGTACTAGCACAAGAACAAACCCATAGAACAATGGAACAGAACAGAGAGCCCAGAAATAAACCCATGCATATATGGTCAATTTGATATATGATAAAGAAGGCAAGAATATACAATAGAGAAAAGACAGTCTCTTCAATAAATGATTTTGGGAAAACTGGACAGCTACATGCAAGACAATGAAACTGAATTACTGTCTAACTCCATACACAAAGTGAACTCAAAATAATCAAGAGGGACTACATCAAACTAAAAAAGCTTCTGCACAGCAAAGGAAACCATCACAGAACAAAGAGGCAACCTACTATCATGGACCATATATTCATAAATGATGTATCTAGTAAGGGGTTAACATCCAAAAAATGTATTAAAAAACTCATATACCTTCACACCAAAAAAACCCAAATGACCCAACTAAAAAAGTGGGCAAAGGACCTGAATAGACATTTTTCCAAATAAAATACAGATGGCCAACAGCACATGGAAAGATGCTCCATGTTGCTAGTCATCAGGGAAATGCAAATCAAAACTTCAATGTGATATCACCTCACACAAGTCAGAATGGCCACTCTTCAAAAGACAAATACCAAGTGTCATCAAGGATGTGGAGAAAATTAAATACTACTTGTTGGTGGGAATGTAAGCTGGTGCAGCCAGCATGTAAAGCAGTATGGAGGTTCCCCAAAAACTTAAAAATTGAAATACCATATGACCCAGTGATTCCATTTCTAGGAATTTACCCAAAGAAAACAAATTCTCTGATTTGAAAAGATATATGTACCCCTATGTTTACTGCCCCATTATTTACAATAGCCAAGATATGGAAGCAGCAAAAGTGTCCACCAATGGATGAATGGATAACGTTATGGTACATATATGCGATGGAATATTATTCAGCCATAAAAAAGAAGGAAAACCTGCCATTTATGACAACATGGATGAACTTAGGGGGTATTATGCTATGTGAAATTAACCAGGTGGAGAAAGACAAATACTATATGATTTCACTTATTTGTGGACTCAAGAACAAAGCAAAACAAAATGAACAAAATAACATTAGACTCATAGACACTGAGAAGTAACCGGTGGTTACCATGAAGGATGAGTTAGGATGGGTGGCTAAAATAGGCGAAGGGGACTAAGAGACACAAAATATCAATCATAATATAAATAAGACACAGAGATGAAAATACAGCATAGAGAATATAGTCAATATTTCTATAACATCTATGTTGACAGTAACTATACTAGTTGAGGTGGGCATTTAATAATGTATGTAACTGTTAAATCACTATATTGTATACTTGCTGAAAGCAATATAATATTGTATAGTAACTGTATTACAATAAAAAAGTATTTAAAAAAGAATATGACAAAGGAAAAAAAATGCCAACACCAGCATGCATGATGACTTAGGGTTAGAAGATGATGAAAATGTAACATTCTAGAATAATAACCATAAGAGCTTTTGTTCCTGATGTCATTTCTCATTACTCTAGAAGACCTACTATTCCAATTTGGTCCTAAACATATAGTGGGAGTAACCAACATTAAAAAAATAGATAAGTAAATACACGAATATACAAATAAATAAATAAAATAAAATTTCCACTTTTAAACCAGAGAGAGCAGAAGGAAGGTAACTTTTGAGTAGGAAGTATCTGGAACATGAAATCAGGACATAGCTCCCATTCTTTATGAATTAAAGCCTTGGATCTATAAACAGACTGACTTCAGGCTCAACACTAGGTCTTTCGATCATGGGGTCTAGAAAGAGAAAGAATCAAGAAGATGGCTAACAGTTATTGTTTGGTATATTCCAGGCGCTGCTCTAGGCTGTGGTCATGAAGTAGCTGGAATCGACTCACTGAGGTAACTTCACTACCTCTATATTATGAATGAGGAAACTGAGGCCTGGTCCATTAAGACAGCGAGTGCTTCTCAAACTTCAGTGTGCCTGGTTCACCTGAGGCCCTTGTTAACGTGCAGTTTCCGATTGAGCAGCTCTGGGATGGGGCCAAAGACCCTGCCTTTCTGACTGAGCCCCAGGCGATGCTGCTGATGCTGGTCTGCAGACCTCACTGAGCAGTGAGAGGTGAGCCGTCCTGGGGCACAGAGGTGGTAAGAAGCAGAGCCGGGGGTGGCTCAGGTGGCCTGGCTCCTGAGCCCACACTCCTCACCACTAAGCTTCGCGTCTGTCATGGTCACATCACCTTGAGGGGCTGCGCATCAGCCCAAGGATTAGAAACACTTTTCCCTAAAGTATTCTCCAGCAACAATGGACATTTATTAAGTGCTCAGTACACAACAGGCACTTTGGTAAACAGAGTATAAAATAATATTCCCTCACTCAAGGGATTTTCATTTAATCCACTAGACATGCGACTGGCTATTTGATTCCCTTCTTACACAAAGCTAATTGCAAGTCCTCTGATTGACTGAATATTCTGGTTAGTTTAATTATCATGAACAGAAAAGACAGAGTGTTAACTTTCAAGGAATCCGAGTGCAATAGCACATCTTGAACACCAACAGTAGTCAATTTAATTTGATCTTTAGGGATTGAGGAAGAATTTTGTGGATATTACAGAATATCAGAGGTACCATTAGGAAAATTAATTATAGTTTAATAGATTTAGAAGGTGTACAAATTTGGGCTTTATTCTATGGAATTACCTAGAAAGTGATTTTATAACGAAGGCCCTGATAGTTTGCTTACTGGTCATGAGGCTTTCAGTTTCTTGTGAAAATGGGCTTTTTGCTAATTCCTATTTTCATGACATAGGTGGAACAAAGATTCCTGAATTAAGTGAACATTTCTTAGAAGCTACAGTTCACAGAAAATAGCATCTAATATGAAAATAAAAGTTTCACAAAATTTCCATCAGCCTTTATTTATTCAGAAAAAAAATTTATAAAGTTTTAAGAGTTCATTATAGGCAGTCAGTTTTTATCTCTTAATTTGTGATTTTTTTCTTTATCTTCCTTCTAATAAACCAAGAAAAAGGCACCCGGCAACCTGCCAGCACTTTGGGTTCACTCTGCATTAGTCCGAATGCTCTGAGGATTCCCAAGAGGGACTGGCCAGCAACACATATCCTTCCTGCCTCAGTTCCCACATGCCCGTGAAGTACCCATCTGCCATCGTGGCACGTGCCCGGTGTCCTCCGACCTCAGAGCTCACAGAGTGGCAACTGCAGGTGCTTTACTGTGCCGGCATCGAGGCCCCCTGGAGAGGGACAGCAGCCCCCGAGGCCATGGATCCCTTCACCTGGAAGGGCGCACGGACACCCAGGCCTCCTTTGGTCTGAGGTGCTACCCTCCCCCTTCATCACCACCTTACTCTGCAGAGGTGACAGATAAATCCAAACATCCTGAGGCCCCAGCAAGCACCCCGCTGGGCTCGCCCACCCTACACCATCCTTTCTCACCACTCTCCCCAACGGCTTATTTCTAACTGTTTTACAAGGAACCACCACAAAAAACAAAACACTTCTAACAGGGTCATGTGTGCCAGAAGAGTCTTGAACAGAAGCACAGAGTGGGAAAGGCCAGTCTGGGCTTGTTGTCCCCATTTAGGGCAGTAAGCTCACTCCCCACCCAGCTGGCAGAGTGCGGACAGCAGCCCGCCTGCTCCTGCAGCTCCTGGGCCTCCCCTCTGTGCTCCGTGCCACACAGAGAGGCACTCCCTGGCACTCCTTGACTGCCTATCTCTTCTCCTTTTCCAATTACTTAAGAAGGAAAATACAAGATGGGAGGAGAGCTTTCTTAAACACCAGAAGAAAAGGAAAGTTATGACTGCAGCTTTTCATGGCTGTTTGGTCACTGAAAGTGCTGGCACTCAGCTCTCTGCAACAGGTTCCCACCCCTGCAGCCACCTTGCTGATGCCAGTCCTCTGAGCCTGGCACAGAACCAGCCAAGGCCAGCATTGTCTGGAAACAACAAAAGCCCATCCATCTCTCTGAGTATGACGGAGCTCTTCCCACCTCCTGCAAAGTCCCCACAGCCATGGTCAAATCTTTCAGTCGTTCAAGACCTGTCAGGCAGGCCTACAGTAAACTCACCCCTCTAAATCTCCACATTACTTTGATTTACCCATAACTCACTCCACTTTAATTTATATATGTACATCTTCAAAACTATGAGCTGCTTGAGGATCTGGGTGTATTATTAATCCTGTATCTCCTGTTTCCAGTTTGTTATAGAAAGAAGTTCTCTGAAGTTCTGACACTGGCTATAGCATGGACAGACTTGAGGACATCATGCTAAAACTAAGCCTGTCACAAAAAGACAAATACAGTATGATTCTACTCATACAAGGTATCTAGAAAAGCCAAATCCAAAGAGATAGAAAGAGAATGATGGCTGCTGGGAGAAGGGAAATGGACAAGGAGTTTGGTTTTGTTATATAAACAAGTTCTGGAGACTGGTTGCACAACAATGTGAATATCCTTAACAATACCGCAATATACACTTAAAAATGGTTAAGATGGTTTATGGTATACATTTCTTGCCACAGTGAAAATAATGAAGAAATAAGTACTCAGAACATGGGCTGATAACAATAAATGAGGGAAGAGTTCATTTGACACTTAAAATTGATCTGTGTGTATGGAGTACCTGATTATCTCTAACAAAGTTTTGACTTCCTTAGGGTTAGAACTGTCGCTTATATTCTGTATATGCCTGGCACATTGCATCATGCTGCCACATGCAAATATTAGCCATTTCCCCTGCTATATGGGATAAACAAGAGCTGAAAAGTTGTAAAGGTTTTATCTTACATGGTGAATAACATTTTCTGGCAGTACAACAACATAGCCAGCACCACCCATGTTCCATGCAATGGATCTATAAAGTATATGAGACTTGTATTTGATAAGCACACCTTCAAAGTCATAAGGAAAACTGTGGCAAGTAGTTACAATCAAGTATACATAAAACACAATAAAGAGGAAGAGCAAACCATTTTGCTTCTGGAAGTGTTCAGACTTCTTGGAAAGGAATAGAGCACTATTTCTTCCTACCTCAAAAACCCACCCAAAATATGTCAGGCTGGTCAAATTCCCACTGCTATTCAATCTCTTTTTCTACATTTTCACTTATAATATTGAAAGGCCATATTATAGCAAAAAAATGGCTGTGTTTGGGAAAAAAATTAAGTTCTTGGCAGAATCATGATGTATTTTTAATAATTTGGTGTGATAACAATTAGAAGTTGCTCTAGTATGACTGCCAACATTTTGTCATTTCAGGGAAGGTTTATACAAGAGGCATTCCTTAATGCTGTCCAACACACTAAGAAATTCACACCCTCTGGTTTAAAATTATTAGCATGTGTAACACACATTTGCAAGTACTTGAGATCTGATTTTGGATAAAATGAGAATTAAGTCTGAAGTTTATCATTTTATCTCATTAGGAGGCCTCCGTGGCTGATTTGTATTTGGCAGGTGTTAACTAATTTATAATCCCAGGAAAATTTTCACCTTGTACTCATTCAACCACTGGCAAAAAAATAATGCTGATATGAACGTATTCTCTAATAATCATGATATCTCTATGATGTGTATCTAGAACTGAAGCCTTAAAAGCAATTTCATTTATTTTTAATAGGCCTTCTCAGAGCAGTTTTAGAACCACAGCAAAATTAAGCAAAAGGTACAGGTTCCCATTTACCCCCTCCCCCAGCATACACATACAGCCTGCTCCACCATCAGCACCGCACTGCAGAGGAGTCCATTGGATACACTGACGAACTTCCTGTTGACACACCCTTATCACTCAGAGTCAGTAGTTTACATCAGGGTTCATCCTTGGTGTTCTATATTCTGAGTTTTGGTGAATGTATAATAACCTACATCCACCAGGATAGTATCATGAATAATAGTTTCTCTGTCTTAAAAAACCCTTTGTGCTCTGTCCATTCATCCTTCCCTCCCCACTATCCCTAGAAACCACTGACATCTTACTGTCTCTGCAGATTTTTCATTACCAGAGGGCCATATAGTTGGAACCATATGGTATATAGGTTTCTCAGATTGGCTTCTTTGACTTAGTAATATGCACTTAAGTTACCTTCATGTCTTTTCATGGCTTGATAGCTCATCTCTTTTTGGCACTGAATATAGTATTTTATTGTCTTGATAGAACACAGCTTACCTATTTACCTATTGAAGGACATCGCAGTTTGCTTTCAAGTTTGGGCAATTATGAATAAAGCTGCCATAAACATCTATGTGAAGGTTATTGTGTGAACACATACATTTTCAACTCACATGAACAAACATCAAGAGTGTGGTTGCTTTATTGTAAGAGTGTGTCTAATTTTGTAAAAACTGTTAACTTGTCTTCCAAAGTGGCTGCACTATTTTTCATTTCCATTAGCAATGTATGAGAGTTGGAATTATGCCATGTCCTCACCAGAATTTTATGTTGTCAGTATTTTGGATTTTGGCCATTCTAGTAAGTGTGTAGCAGCATCTAGTTGTTTTAATTAGCCGTAATTCCCTAATAACATATAATATTGGGCATCTTGGCAATTACCTAATGACATATAATATTGAACATCTTTTCATATGCTTATTTACCATCTGTATATATTCTTTGATGAGGTGCCTTTTCACATCTTTTGCCTATATTTTAATCAGGTTGTCCATATTATTGTTGATTTTTCAGAGTTCTTTGGACATTTTGGATATATTTAGTCCTTTATCAGATATGTCCTTTGCAAAAGATGTTCTCCTAGTCTATGGCTTGTCTTCTGATTCTCTTGACATTGTTTTTCACAGAGAAGAAATTGTTCAGTTTAATGAAATCCATCTTATCATTTGTTTATTTCATAGATAATGCTTTTGGTGTTGTATCTCAAAAGTCATCACCATGCCCAGGGTCATTTAGGTTTTCTTCTGGGCTATATTCTAGGAGTTTTATAGTTCTGTGCTTGACATTTAGGTCTACAATCCATGTTGAGTTATTTTTTGTGAAGAGTGTAAGGTCTCTGTCTGGATTCTTCTTTTGCATGTGGATGCCCATTTGTTCCAGCACCATTTGTTGACAAGACTATTTATTCTCCATCACAGTACCTTTTCTCCTTTATCAAAAATCAGTTAAAAATATATATGTGGGTTTATTTCTGGGCTCTCTACTTTACTCCTTTGATCTAGTGGATACTTCAAACACAAACTTTAGGCTAAGACACTCACTGGTAATGTCTTGCCCCACTTGGATCAGTTCTTCAATGGTCGGATGCTACTCCCATCTAAAAAGAAGATTGGTATTGCCCAATTGAAAGGACTTCTGAAGAATTAAACAAGACCTTTCATACAAGTTGAAGGCAAGTGCTCATAGACATTGACTGTTGTTATCACCACTAGCTCCTGATGCTACAGGCATTACAGTATTTCTATGGTTTGAAAAACTGGTCCTGTTGCTTCCAGCCTGGCCTCCTGTAGTTCACTCACAAGCAGCCAAGATGAACCTTCCCTAAGTCAGATCATTTTATTTAATCACTCAAAACTCATCCAGTGGCTCTGTTCTCACCAGGGTAAAATCTAGGGCCTACATGACTCTACACAACCTGTCCAAGCCTTGCTCTGACTTCCCATGCCCCTACAGCTGTGCCCCCCTGGCCCTGTCACATTGGTTCCTGTGCATTCTAAACATGCCCCTGCCTCGGGTACGTATGTATGTTCATGCTGCCTTCTGCCTGAGATCCTTGAATGGCTGTGATCCTAAAATGTCTCTTTATTGGTGGGGCCTTCTTACCACCTCATACAAAAGAGCACCCCTTCCAACCAACATTCTCAATTCCCTTTACTCTGCTGAATTCCTGAGCAAAGGACATACACTTATTAGTTATTTTTTCTTTTTTTATTATCTTCTCCCTAGGTTAGAAAAAGGTTCATTCAGGTAAGTATTTTCTTCTATTTATATTTCCTGATACTTTCCAGCACTTAGAATTGTGGCTGGCACAGAGCAGGAATTTACTGTTTGTTTATGCAGTTGATTAACTGTATGGCAAATATCAGAGAATGTTCTTTTTTTTCCAGGTCCAATAGTTTCACCTTGTCTGATTGTCAGGAGGTAAAGAACGGCATGTCTCATGGAAACACAAACGTAACGCGTGAACTTAGTCATTCATGGGTACCTTGGAGCCCATGACTAGCTTACTCAATATTCTTATTCAAATGTTTATAAAATAATATTTTTTATGCATTCACAATATTTTAAATAACACATTCTTATTACTTAGACAGTGCTACGCAAAGCATGGCTCCTGGAACCACACTTTGAGCATGGCCTGAGGGCTTGTTAGAAATGCAGATCCTCAGCCTTGGCACTGGGTGGGCTGGCTGGGCCCTGCCCTCAGGCGACTCTGAGGGGCACCAGCTTGGGGGCCTCGGTTCTGTGGAATACTTAAACCACTCATTTCAGCTCTTCGTTTCCTCTTATAAATCGTAACATAATGTCCTGGATTCTAAGTACAAATATTATAATTGGTTATTGAAAGGCTGAGAGCACTGACGGGAGGAGCAAGCACGTCGGACCCCGATGACGTGTCAAAGTCCCCTGCTGCTGCCCCCTCCCAACCTGAAAAATGTGCCTTACGTTAGCCAATCCTCGCACTGCTGTAAATCTAAGCTCTGCCTCCCCCTACCTTCTTTAAAAACTCAGCTGCCTGTGTGCTTACGCGCGCGAATTCCCCAGCCTCTATTTCTGTAGACTGGGAAAATCTCACCCGGGTGTTTGCGTTCAAATAAACTACCCGCCCGTTGTTGCCTCTCTTCACCTGCTTATTTCAGCTGGAATTTATCTTACAGTTATTAATGCAGATCATGACATTCCCTCTTACACTGACCAATTATCTTTTTCCATCTATAAATACCTAAAAAACATGTTCTCAGGTTTCAGAAGTTCTGATTAGTTTCAGTTACTTGTGTGGCTACAGCACAACTATTCACCCTTTATAGCCCTGTCTTGTTCAGCCAGCACCTAAACTCTTCTTTATCTAATTTAAACACCCTGGAAACACACAGAAAGTAGATTTATTTCTCTTAAGTTTCTTTCTTTGAGGCAGTTTTCAAGCAGTTGATCATCAGGGATCCCCCCCCTCACCAAATGAAACACACGGTAGATGTATAATATATAACACCTGCTAAATATGAGACTGCTCCAGATGGCACTGATTGACTTGGTTTGTCCACCTCTCTCTCCCTGGTCTGCCTCCCTTCTTCCACTTGGGTGAGGACTCTAGGAAGGACCCACAGTTTTAAGCTTGAAATCCTTTGCAGTAAGGAAGTTTCTCGGAGTGTGGTCAGCCCCAGGGTTTCTAGGCCTCTACCCCCAGCCAGCTGAATCGGTTTCTGGTCGTGGAATAAGCATGGAATGTGCACCTACAGATAATTCTGCTGCATGCTACGGTTTGTGAATCACTGCTCTAGGGACTCTAAACTGTGATTTTTATTAAAGAAATATGATCATATAAGTACACTCTCCATTCCAAATAATTCCATATGATGTAATGCATTCGTTCAAATACTGAAATTACCAAGATATTTTAAGAGGTGAAGTCTTGTTTTCTCTGTATAATTTAAAATAAAACATTAGTTCTAAAAGTAAAATACACAGAAATTCTGGTGAATGGCTTACCACATTTATAATTTTAAGAAAGTTAGAAAACATTTATCACTACTTTTCTAGGAGATTTTGGGGAACACTATGGTAAATTGGTCAAATATCCTATTTTCAATGAAATAAAGTACATGAAGAAGCAACTAGAGTACAAAATAGAAAATATTAAGACATACGAATGTTCTGCAAAGGAGATGATTCCTTCCAGTTCTGAAGATCAAAGGACGACTCTCTATAGTTTGGGATTCAGTTTAACACAGGGTTAAGTTTTACACGTTGACTTGGGATAACCTATATCTCTTTCCTGATCCCTTTGAGATGCTACATAACTAACAGCCCCATGAGCACAGCACACAGGGTGCCAGGAGAGCTCACTGCTGTTCTTGGGTGGGTGGTAGCAGAAGCTCACAGAGATGTCCCATGTCAGCCAGCTGGGGAGCCAGCAAGTGGTACCATGGCCAGCACCCCCCACAGAACACACACATTGCATAGGCCACCGGGCATGGGCAAACAAGCACAGCATGACAGAGGTCAGATGTGATGAAGCTCTGTGGGAAGTAAAAGCTGAACAGTCTTGTCACAGAGCATAGAGTAAGCTGAAGACTTGCTCTGGTGAGGGTGTCCTTTACCATAGTGTGTAAATTTATATGGGTTTATTTAATTTGTTGTTTAGGTTGAAATAATTATACATTTCAGTTAAAGTATAAAGAGAATATTAGATATTTAGCAGAATTTTATGAGAACCCACTGGTATCTCAATCTCTACATAGTATATTTTCTTAAATGAAAATCTTATGGTCTAGAGAGAGAATTGATTGAAAATATCAATAATTTTAAATACATTAATCATAGAATAAAACTCTGAAGAAGACTGGAGGCATTTTTATAATAAAATAAAATAATAAGATTGTATTTTTTAATTCCTCAGATAAAAAACATTGACATGATAGCAGATTCAGATACATTAGGAAATATTTAAATGTGTGAACATGTACAGAGGATACTTATTCTGCTAATATTATTATTAATGTGCAGTGATTATAAAGGTTTGACTTTGCTCTAAAGCACATGACTATTTTTTCTAACTAGAAATAATTTTATTTTAGAAAATATTAAAGAACTAGTTTACAGTTCTACTAATGTAATAAATCCAATTTATTGATCAATAAATATTTTAAAGGTATATAAATGTGCAATTTAATTATACTTTAATGTAACCTTCAATTTTCAAATATATCCTGTTTGAATAAAATATATTACATGGTCATCCTATCCATAAAAAATAGATACAATTATTTTAGACTTTATGATTTGAAGTTTTGCATAAACTGTGTTCCTTACTGAACATTCATTTGCAATTTACAAAACTTTAAAAAAAAACTTAACGTTTTCATTTGGACATGTGTTAATATTGATAGATGCAGGTAATTTGTTTCAATTATATGATAGATTTACCATAACCATTATAAAAATGTGATTACTTATCCATCCACCTAATTTGCAAACAGCTATGGTGTTTCTACTTTTTCACAAATTCAAATGGTCTTATTATGATGATCCATACAGATGTCTCCTTATGTACTCTGAGTTTCAGAACATATACATTTTGAATTTTACTAATTATTGTGAAGTTGTGAATTACTCACATAGTGTTTGAATCAACTGATAGTCCCACCATCATGAATAAAAACACTTACTTTTCTACATCCTAATCAACACTTGGTATTGTCAGGTTTTTAAATTTTGGCCCATCAGGTAAGGGTGCAATGATATGATATTGTTATTTTAACATTAATTTCTCTTATTATTGATAATACCTTGAGCACATTTCTATGTTACTTGGTCATTGTTTTCTCCTAAATGTTATTTTATCTACTAGTTTGGTCCCTTGGTTTTTATATACCTATCAAACTGATCAATATTATTTTTTACATCAATATTCATTTAGACTGATCCATTAGTATCTTTGTATTTGCTGAGCATCCCAGATAATCTTGGGTTCCAATTCATTCTTCCCTGTTGTAAATACTTTAACAGTTCTTTCAGACTGAGTTCAAATACTTTCAGTGTTTGTTTAAAAACACCTTCCTTTTCCTCTCATCCCTGAGCAAAATTTCTGTAGGTGTGTTGGGCATTAGTCTAAGTAAACAGGAGTTTTCCAGTCATCTTATATTACTCCACCAGCATTCCTATCAGTGGCCACACAAATATTGCTCCCTTCTATGTAATCTCTTTTCTTTATTTGATTTTAAGAGCTTCTCTTTTTCCTTAAGGTTTTACTTCATTTATAGAGCAAATTTATTTTTATTTATCTTGAATGAGACCAACTGCATGCTTTTTTATTTATCTTTTTTGGGACTGTATACATTTGAATCAGAGAACTTATCCATCTAGAATGTTCTCAGCTATTCTCTTAGAAAACTGTCTCTCCTCTCTGAGTTCTCCATTCTCCTATAATGGAATTCCTATCAGAAATACAGTCAGCCTTCTTATTTCAGACTCCTAATCTTTTAAAACTACTTTTTTACATTTTTATCCTTATCCCAATATGGCTAATTTCCTCATATCTATCTTCCAGGTCATTAACTCTTTTTGGCATTGCATGCTGTTCTAACACATTTATTGACAGTTTTTAAAATTTCTAATAATGTTCTATTCAATAGCTGTCTTTGTTTATTATATCTGTCTTCTGTTTCATATTTTATTATGCTTTTATGCTTTAATTAAAATAAGTATATATATATATATATATATATATTTTTTTTTTTTCAACTTGTCACTCTACTTTCTCAAGTTCAGGGGAACCCAATCTTCCAGTTTATGGCGTATACTCACTTCCTCTCAAGGTGGAATATTTCTCTGTTTGATTTACAACATTTGATCATGTGTGCCCTATTAGTAGGTCTTGTTTTTCTCCTGAGGCATCAATGCCATGCCATGGAGTTCTCTCTGAAGACATCCGACACACTGTAAGTCTGAGGCCAATATGTATATGAATTCTTCATTCTGGATTACATAGACATGGCAGAGATAAATCTAAATTTATCTTATTTTTCCTTATTCCTTACGCTTTTTCCCATTTCTCACATTTTTTTTCAGTCTCCTAGGTAGCTGGTGCATGCACCTAGGAGGAGGGATAGCCTTCCTCCCCCAGCCTCCACAACTGCCTCAAGAACATCAGAACATCAGCTCATGTACTTAAATTCTGTGTGCACCCATTTTTCTATTTATAGACAACTATGTTGTTTCTCCTTTTTCACTTGTTCCTAGAAATTGTTT
The DNA here is from genome assembly GCF_040802235.1 of Manis javanica. Classification (NCBI taxonomy): domain Eukaryota; kingdom Metazoa; phylum Chordata; class Mammalia; order Pholidota; family Manidae; genus Manis; species Manis javanica. The sequence goes on from NC_133168.1 coordinate 75,374,392, forward strand.
CATTTTTCTTTTTTGGCAATCTTACCTCTGATTTTTGAAAATTTTATAAAATTGTATTTAGTGCATTTAGCAGGAGGCATCTGTTGTACTCTAGGCCTCCATCTTGCTGACTCCAGAACTCTGACACCGTGACAGCCATATGTGCCCAGGACTGCCAGTGCCTCCACTTGTATGTTGGAGAGAAATAGACTTCTCCTTGGTGAAGTCATTGTTAATTTTTGGAGTTTTCTGTCACAAATTATATTAAAAATAATCCTGTTAAACACTGACTATTTAGATTGTGGAATGCAAGACCGAGGAAAACACATTAATATTGTCAGAATATCCAAGGCATCATTATCTTTGTCCAAGAAAAGCATTTTTGAAGTGAGTTGTAGAATAAAGAGAAAGAAGAACCTTTCACACAAAGGATGTTATTGGCATTGTAATATGTTGCCTTAGGTCCTGCAAATGACTAAAACTACCCCTAGTTCTCTTTCTGCTTTTTAAATTTTTTCTACGTCTTAAGAAACATAATCATGGAAAATATATATTAAGACAATAAGAACTAGAAGGAAAAAAAGGGCACAAGTTGAGAAGGATATAATGCACCTTAATCATACATTTGACCCTAGCACAGCATGTCACGCCGCCCCGCCACTCCTGCCCCATCCAAAAAATACTACTATCATGGTCTTGACACTTTCTCCATCTGTTTATTCTTAATATGAAAACCCTATTTTGTTGTACTTATTCAATGTGTTCACTCCCAATTTTACAACCAAGTAAGTACTCTCCTTCTAGTGATGACTGTCTAGTGATTAGAATTTATCATGAACTGAATATACACATAGTCAGGCGTTAGTAGCTGGGGCAGAGTCTGCACAGTTACCTGGCTTTGCAGCTGGCTGGGCGTCCTCGCCGTCCCTGTGCAGGATGACAGCCAGGCCCACCGAGTCGGCCGGGAGGACAGAGCTGCTGAGGTCCACGCGGGTCAGGCTCCCAGGCTCCCTCCCAGAGCCCTCCCCAAGTCGGCGCCGGCCGTCCCTGCCAGCTGTGCTCCTTTCTTGGACTGGCCTCTGGGGTCTCAGCACAATGTGAACGATGCTCTGCTGATCCAGGTCACAGCTCTGTGGGAGGCAAGGCAAAAATGTAGAAGAAAATGTAAGCAGTAAAGTGCCAGGTGAAGCTCAGTTTGTCCTCAGTCCTGGAGTGTGCCAAAGACTTGGAAATCTGTGTGGGTACAAGGTGTACATCTAGATGTGGAACTTAAAGGAAGGTGACTGATGAGCTTAGGCACACTTACCCTGCCAGCAGGGCCACCATGCTTACACATGCGTGTGTCACACAGCAGCAGTGGATGGGGGCTTGAAACCAACATGGGGGGAAAGATGAGACACAACAACAGAGAGCTAAGATTCCAAGGGACAGGAGAAAAATACCACACACACATAAGCTCAGTGAAAAGTAGCTTCTTTTAAAACTGACTTCATAAGTGATATCCATAAAATTATCAAATTTAAATACTGGTATGCATTTCTGTTTTTAAATGCAGAGAGAGTTGGGTATTAGCAACAACAGGGCTTTTTTCGTGAGAATTTAAAATAAATGTATTTATAGTAGGCTCCACATACGCCTACCACGTCACTAGCAAACAATGACCACACCAGTGGGGAAGCAAATAACCAGCATACAAAAGCCATCCCAGGAGTCATTTACCATTTTATCCAATCTCACAACTAAAATCAGTGAACATATACAAAAATGTGCTGCATCTATATATTGATGTGTATGAATAGGAGAATGAAAAAATTTGTAGAATTAAGTTAAAAGCAGATAATTTGCTAGGACAGAAACCTGACTGTCTTAAATCAAATCCCATTTTAGACTATCTATGGGACAGAAATGGTCACTTGGCTGCGGCCCGCCTTCCACAAAGCAAGACCTGGTTCTCTCAGTGAACCTCGGAATCTTGGCATCTGCACACTTACCTGCTGGCGCTCTCTCTCATCTTAGAAACGCTCAAAGAACGCAAGACTCGGTGATACTGATGGGAAACAAACCCCTGGATCCCAGCCCTAGGGCACTGTATTCTCATTGTAAAACTGTCAGTCAAGAGGGGGGCTGCTCGCTCACAGGCATTTCCCGCCCACACACCACTTACTGGTGTTTGCCTTCCGGGCTCAGCAAGGTCACCAGGAAGCCCTCCAGTTCTAACTCCATCCCATGCTCACCTCTCCCCCATCCTGTGACCCGGACCTCGGTCCCTTTGATATGCTTGCTCCCAGCTGCCCATCCCCACAGCTCTGTGTCCCGCCCCCAGGACAGCGCCTACCCAGCAGTGGTCACAGGCTCATCATTCTCGGTGCCCTCAGCCCGCCCCTACCTTTCCGCCTTTCCATGAAAGCACCACCATCCCTGAGATGCAGGTGTCGGGGCCGGCGCTCCCCTCTGAGAGCCTGACCTTCCCACTGTGTTTCCCAGTGGCACCAATAGAACCACCCCCTCAGACCCTCATCGCAGTGTCGCAGCCAGCGAGGCCCCAAGAGTAACTGACTCTGACTCACAAAGTCCCCTCCCATCCTTGGTGACCTTACATCCCAGCCGTCACGCCCCCATTTTAGCCCTTCATCATTACAGTAGCTATGTAACTGTCCCTTAGCTCCTGTCTCTCCCTGCAGCCATTATGCACAAGAATATCTGTCAGGTGCTACGTGAGCTTTCTGAAGTGTCTGTTACCTTTTAAAGAAAATCTAACATCTCACTATCCTCTTCAAGTGTTTCGAATTTTCTCTTTTCTAAAGAAGCTGTCCTGTGAGCTTCACCCTCTTCACCTCCTCTTCACTGCCCGGTGGCACACAGTTCATGCTCTAAAACTACTCACTCTCATGTCCCCTCCTCCTGTCCAAAATTTTGGGTTCAGCCATGTGATCAATTTGGCCAATGTGACTAAACCAGGGCCTTAAAATGTATGTGCACCACTGCTACGGTCATCAAGAGCGTCCCTGGGGGGCTTCTACCTCTTCAGCCTGGGCCCCAGAACTGCACACAGGCACAGCCCTGAGCCCAGCCGCAGGCCCACAGGCAGTGGCGCCACGGCCAGCTGCCCAGCTGAATGCAGGATGGGGCCCAGACCCCCAGCTGACCTCACGAGGCAGCAGAAAGAGATGCTTATTAATGGATAGCACTGAAATGTTGTGGTTGTTCATTAAGCAGTAATAGCCAACAACAGTCTATTTTAATTTACTATTGCTTTCCATTTTAATTGGATGGATAGACATTCCATCACCAGTTATCATCAGTCCGTGTTCAGCCAGAACTCTGGGAACAGTACAGTCTTTACCCTAGGTCATTTCAAACAAACCGACATCAAGACCTGAGCACCCTAGGGTGGACACGTGAGGACAGGAGCAACAGTTGAGAGTTAGTATCCTGACATCCCCTGGGGTTTTTATCCATGTATGTGTTCTTTGCAAGAAGGCTCGGTAATTTGGTCAGATAAAATTCCTCCCTCCAAGTTTAGGACTTGAGTGCCTCCTGGGACCCTCCCAGATGGAAGGGAGGCCTTTCTCTCCGATCTGGCCTCCAGCCGTCTTGCCTGCCACGCCGTTCTTACTGCAGTGGTTGGAGCTTCGGCCGTGTATGTGAGGGGCATGTGTGTGAGGTCTTCTGACGGGGAACTTGGAAATTCAGCGTTTGGGTCACACTCATCTTTTTATTTACCAGAGGGCTTCAGACAGTGCTTTGAACCTAGTAGATGTAGATAAAATGTCTGTGAGTTGAAAATGCAAATGACTGGGAAGGAATGAGAAAGAAGGACTGAACAAATATAATAGTCATAAGCGCCACACAGCACTCCATGGGGAAGCAGAAGACTGTGGAAGAAAAAAACATGGAATTTAAGGTCAAACAGATACAACTTACTAGCTGTACGATTTTTAGCAAACTACTTTTCCTCCCTAAGCTCCTGTTTCTACATCTGTCATTGGTAATAATATTACCATCTTTGAAGAATGGCCTGAAGATTTGAGGACATATAAAAAATGCAGAACCCAGTCAAGGGTAGTAACTCAGTGCACGGTTATTAATATCCTTGTCTTCATTTACGAGTTTGGAAAACTTAAGAGGATAAGTCCTTTATCTTCTATGTCAATAAAGGCTCAGAATCTTATTTTACTGTTCGATTCGACTCAAACAATCCTATTTGGAAAATGTACAGAGAAGGTGGAATAAGGACCTCCTTGCAGCTCAGAGAGGTCCCACAACTACTATGCAATGGACGCACAGGCTGCGCTCTTCCCTATGCTATACTGAGCCTATGCAAGCCTCCCTCACCCTTTGTCCTGCTCCTGGGAACACATCTTCCAAATTCTGGAAGCTCAGGTCCACCTGCCCTTAAAGTCTTCTACACAGAAGCAGTATCCAAGCCAGTTGCCATTTCTTCAAGGTGTTTGGTTGCTTCAAAGAAGTGTTCACTGTGCCTTAGAGCAGCAAGGGGACTGCCTTCAGCTCTCCTGCAGTCAGGTATGGCTGTGTGACTGAGCGCTGGACAGTGAAATAGAGCTAGAAGTGATGTGTGTCATTTCTGGGCAGACAGATAAGAAACAGGTGTCCCTTTCCTACAGTCTCTGTCCCCATCTACCAGGTGACTGAGAAAATCTCTGATTCCCCATAAGGAGAGCAGGGCCACAGATAGAAAGAGCCTGGGTCCCTGAGGGCTGATCTGCCAGAACAGCAGACAGTGTCGCAGGGAGAGGCAATCCTATGTTATGTTAGGCCACTGAGACTGCAGAGATCAGCTGTTACAGCAGCTAGCGTCACCTTAACTAAAATAGATAGTTAAAGAAACATAGATGTGACAATTATTCTGGTAATATTCCAGCTTTCTGTGAACTAAAAATCAATACAAAAAATGTCCCTATATGCTCAGATGTTGTGAAATACATGAAGAAACTGAGGAAATTCTCAGGGGCTATTAAAGTTTGACAGATGGGAAGAAATCCAAAAATTGAGATTTTCCCTTTAAATCCAGATGTCCCTAATGTTCAGGGTAGAGCTGCAAAGGGGACTAGGAAGATCTCAGACAGATTTCAGTAGTTATAGTGATATTCATGGAACGTATTTCCTCTGCCTCCCCCATGCTCCCGAAACCATCATTTTTCCATTCTCTGGCAGGCCCAAAAATTGTGGGTTGGAGAAGTCCCTTTTGCCAGACGGCACAACTGCCTGTCATGCAAGCTCAGGTCAAAGCCACGTTACTGATACGGGGCACGGACAACAAACTGGATGAAGTTTAGATGTCTAGCTACTCCAAAGCCCAAAGTAAGATTGAGTTCTCATGGCAAACAAATAATTCCTCAGCTTTGGGAGGAGAAATTTTTGAGGTAAAGAGCAGAGTTCTCCAACTTGGTTTTAAAATTCCTCAAGACAAAAGCAATGTCATGTTTACCTTGTTTCCTCAATAACTGGAATATTGCCTGTCAAAGTGGAAACAACCAATTTGGGTTTTGTTATCATGACTTTTTAATTCACCTAGTAAGGCAGTGCTGTAAACTGTGTAGATTAAACAGTAGTAACTGGTCCAGCTGCTCTTGGCCTTGGGGGTTAAGTAGAGCTGCTGCCCATGGGGACCTGAGGTCAGGAGCTGGGCTCTCTCTCTGCAGGACTCCTTACATGGAAATTGTTTATCAACCTCACCCAGTTGGCCTTTGGTCAACAAAATACAAGACATTGATGTATTTTTCTTTTTCCAAAGAAGAACATCTTTGAAATATCTTTGATGACATGTAGTTAGGATTCAAATATTTGAGAGTAGAGTAATGCACCTAGGAACCCAGAAATAAGTAAAATTTGAAAAGTCTGCTAATACTTTTCAACCTTTTAGACCTTGTAAAAGTAAGTTACTCTATCAAGAAAAATTCCTGGGAATTGAACAGTCATTGGAATATTTACCAAACATTTAAAGAAGATTTATATAGATAATCTCCAAAATGATTAATAATGAGATTCAAAACAGTTAGTAATACCATACAGTTAACAAAGTGCTTTTGTGTGTTATAGCAATAACAATTCCATTAGTAATAAAACTAAAATAAATATACAAAGTTCTTGAGCTCTGTCTATCCTCTGGACAGTCTTATAAGGTCTTGAGATTTAATAACCCCCAAGTCCTCTGAGGGAGGCCCTGTGCCCAGTCCCAGATGTGTCACGTGGATGCCCTGAGAACTGTGCTGGCACAAATAAAGCTCTTTAAACACGTTTGTCATTGTTGTTCATTTCAATGCCATTTGACAGAAGGTGAAGGCAAGCCACACAGGCCCCCAGCTCCTACATGTGGAGCCAGGACAGTCCCCAAGTGGATGATTCCTCTTTATCCAAACATGGCTGAGAGGAAGGGGGGCAGTGACAGGGAGACCAAGGAGTCAGACGTGTCCACAGGGCCCCAGGTGAAGAGCAGGGTTTGGAAGCTGCAGTGGAGCTGCCCCAGGCACAAAGGCATGATTAGAAGAAAAGTCAGATACTCGGACTGCTAAAAACTAGAGAAGAGAGCCCTTGTGACAGGGATAGTCAAGGCAGCCAGAGTTTGGGATGATATGATTAAAAAAAGAAAAAAAGACAAAAGCACTAGTGCCAGTTTTAAAGGAATCAGTACAAGTGTGTGAAGGTGGCTCAACAACAGTCCCAGCAGCCCCACAGGGCCAGGTGGGATGTTGCGTCCCCTGGAGATCCCAACACCCCTACAAGGGAAGACAGCGCTTATCATGTTCTGCTGCACTTATTTTTTATATGTCTCTCTGTGCCATCTTCAACAAAAGATACGGAATCTTTCCAATGTTGTATCTATAGAATCTACTGTACAGGCTTGTTCATAATACATGCTCCACCTGGGTTTATTGAATGACTCAGGGATCCTGTGAAGCACATACCAATTGTTGCAGCCATTTCAGAAGTGAGGAAACATTTCAGGTGCTTCAGTAATTCACCCAAATAAGACACATAACCAGGAATTGAAAGAGCCAGCCCTGCAGCCCAGGTTTTCTGGCTCTAAGCCCAGTATTCTGTCAAATATCCAACACTGGCACCACCTGTCTTGAGGTCCTGATATAAGTGAACATATTGGACAGAACCTTCCGGCAGTTTATTTTTATAAGCATACTGATCAATGTACACCCATCAGTATGATTAATATACCAATTTATGTGGACTTTAAATTAGGCCAGGCTATCTTCAATATCCTCAATCTTATTCATCCATTTCTAGTTCTTTCCAAGTCTTTTAAACTCTATTTCATCATAGAAAATGCTTAAATTATTTCATTTGGATGGAAGGCTGTACACATACTTCTATTGTATACTAACTTACATATTATCATTTGAAAATCTCTGATTTTCCCTTGAACTTTTGACAGCACACAAATTCTTTTCTGAAAAGCAATAAATCAGTCAAGAATTATCAGATAAAAGATTTCATACTTTAATAATCAATGATGTTATCAGATTTTAATTTTAAAAACCATCTTGACAATAAGTAGCTCTTTGTTGAATAATTTTGAGGAAACCCTTGTTAAAACAACTTAAATTTTCTCTTTCAGAATGCTTATTACTAGGATCTTCTGAACTCTTAACAAAAATTTTTTGTAAGCCCGCTGGAGTTTTTAATAATGTATTTTCTATACCAAAGAAAAATAAAATGGCAATTATTTAGGAAGTTATTTAAAGATATTTTTTAAAGTAACAGTTAAGAAATGTATGGTACAGTTGCTGCTAACAATACAGTAACACGATTAAAGACACCAGGGGCCTAGAGAGGTTCAGAGGGAGTCAGAGAAACTCAAACGGAAGTGCTCCACTCATCATCTTCTGGTGAACTCCAGCTCCTTTCCATAGTTTTCTATGAACACTAAATGCCAATCTACATGAACTGGATGAGAATAAAAACTGTTCCTTCCACTTGATCTTTCATTTTTTTTTAAGGAGTCTTTTAAAAGATGAATGTTTTGTAATTTATGCTTTGGATTTATTTCACATGTCTTATGACTGGGTTTAACTATGATCAAAGATATTATACTGCACAGAGATACCGGAAGGCCCCCTCTCTGGTTGCCAAAGGCTGAGGGGTCAGTTAGACCCACACTAACTACCAGCGCGGGTCTGAGCCATGGCACCATCCATGTCCCTCCCACGGCAGGCCTGGGACATTTCACTGCTCAGGAGGACCTATACCAGGGTGAGCTCAGAGGGGAGGGGACGGAGACAGAATGACAATCAATGGACTTTGCTGCACCTTAGCCATGTGGCAGATGGATCCCTGTGAGCGTGGGTGAGTTCGCAAACCTCATTTCCCCTGGCTCACCCTTTCCTACAGAGGACAACAGGCGATCAGTCCCACACTTGTCAAAAACAAGTCGAAATCAGTTTATATGGTAAACTTTACAAGAAGTGTCTTTAAGTGTTGATGCTTCAAATATTTTGTTACCACTTATGATAAATATTACAATTAAATATACATATACATATTAATTCCATTTATATAATGACTTTTTTCAACAAAATTAGCTTTTTACAAGTCACTATATTTGCTTTCTAGTTATTCTTGGGGGGTGGGCATGGTATTCTCCTTCTCATGCATGTATGGCAAATGGAGATGAATCTTGAATAGCAGTAATCTACTTCATATCTTCCTCCTAATGATTTATAGCCCCAAATGATTCACCCCAGGAAAAGAAAATATAAAGCAACTGACACACAGGCAAAATGATGAGCAGACTAATCATTTCATATGCTGCCTCTCTCCCTGCTTTTCCCTTTCCTCAAAGCTCAACAAGAAAATTTATTATTGTCAAAGAGATTTTGCTAACGCATACAAAAGATATTTTGCAGCAATGGGGCCATTTCTAGAAAGAAAAAAAATACTATGGATAAAAACACTTTTATATCCTTCTTTAGGACCTATTTACTGCTAGGCCCTGAGAAATATTCTGTCATCACTTTATTTTCTGGCTTCTCTCTGGTTTTCTTCCCTTCCGCCCACTGTAATTTCCCTTCTAAAAGGATCTGATGGCCCTGGGATGATCTCCGCTCCCCTCCCACCCTGCCCCTTTCCCTCGTTGCTCTCCACCCCTCTCCCCACCCTTCTCCCTTCCCACTTCACCCCCTCCTTTGCTGTATTTCTAATCCATGGTTTCTCCTGGGTGAACACAAGGGTACTCATCCTGTCCCTGCCCTTCAGAACCACAGAGAACTGCTGCCTGTTGCATGGGTTATAGCCCAGTGCTGGTTCCTGCAGACCTAGGAACTAGCCAGCTAAGCCCAGGAATGCACGGATTGTTTAGGGTTGCAGGAAATCAGTAGTCACCCTGAAACAAAATCAGTTTATTTTATGTCTTCAAAACAAACTATTAGACAACACAGAAAATGCTTATGTGGAATTAGTGGAAAGTCAGAGTCTTGGTTTTGAGACATTGACTACTTTAAAATAGATCCCACCCACCCTACCCCCCAAAAAAACTCATGACAAAAGAAAAAAAATTTCATTCAGTCACACACCTAACAGAGCTACAACATGAGATGTGTGTAGACTCAAGAGGAGAGAAAAATAATTTGGGACAACTTATTCTTCCGTATTACAAGTTTCTCCCTAAGTCAAAGAGTTGCACTCCTGCCATGCAAGATAATGTAGCCGAATGCCATCATCATCATGCAGGGGCATTAGGCAGATCTGAGGCCTCCTGTGTCCCTCAGATCCTAGGCGCAGCTTGAGTTGGTGGAGAGGTCGCCCACACAGTAGGGCAGGTTGGGGAGAGTGATAATTAGCCATGATCTTCAGTGTCGAGGAAGCAACGAGGGCTGCCAGGCATTCTTATGTATTTTTCAAAACAAGTGACACAGAGATAGTTTCACACCTTGGCTGTAAATTCTTTAAGTCTCCAGCCTTAGGCTTAAATTTTAGATATAAATACAACACACTGTTACTAATGTCAGCTCCTGTTTCATAACCTGGATATTTTACATCATGTGCAACAATTTTTTTGCTCTGAATAAATTAAACATGAAATGGCTATCTTCTGTTACACCTGCCCGTGAAGGCGACACCTTCCTGAGTTGCCCTCCAGACCCCAGAAGGTAGGAAGGCGTCAGTCTGTGCAAATTGGGACACATTCCTAGACTCTGACATACAGCTGCAAGAAAGAAGAAGTGGTATTCATTTCTTCTAGTTCAGCTGTTGGCCCTAACTAATTCTATCCTGTAAGCATCTATTCAGGGGAAGCAATGTGTCAAGGTCATGGGCCTCCAAGGTACATCGCTGAAGGTCACAGCTCTTGCAGGTGAGATGTGCTGCTGGGGGGTGGGGGGGCCCAGGGTCAGCTGCAGGTAAATGAGAAAGATGTACTGTCCAGGGTGATGACTTAGCTTTGAACCTTTGCTCTGAAGTCACTGATAAATAAACAGTGTATTTGACTAAAACACTTTCCTAAATTTATCCAACAGAACTTATTTGTAATGAACTTCCTTTACAACTGTTGACTGAGTCTTCTACATTTTCAAATTATGAATGTGTTGAGGGTATTGGGAATAGAAGAGAAAAAGCTCAGCAGGGGCCCACTCAGCCTTCTGCCATGAAATCAACCGATGAAATTCAACAAAATCTATCAAGGGTATTGAAATGTTTGGGGCCATGAGAAGTGCCTCCAAGTTTGGGGCCGGTATTTTGTGATCCTCTCTAACAGAAGCTAGTGAAACCCCCGACGTGACATGTCAGGCACAGATTTACAGACTGACATCTTACTTGTACCCACAGTAAGTCAGGTTCCCTCCTCCACTCTGGGGCAGAGAGAGGGAAGCTGAGATGGGCGATCACTCATAACTGAGTTCATGAGGGAATGGGACACACACCTCAACCCAGCAAGACAGAGGCGTGGCTTCAGAGGGATGGCTCTGCAGTGCCCTGATTTCAAAGAAAGCTCTAGTCTCCCTTTCATTCTAATTTTCTTCCAACTAAAGGAAGTACAGTGGTTTGAACCATGTCTACTCAAAATCCATGCCCATTCAGAATGTGAACTTATTTGGAAATAAGGTCTTGGTACATGTAATTGGTTAAGGATGTTGAGATGAAATCATCATGGCATCTTTATACAAGAGGAGAGACGCACACAGGAAAATTCCATGTGGAAATGGAGGCACAGACTGGAGGGATGCAGGCGCAGACGGAAGCCAAGAGGCGCCGGCAGCTGGAGAAGGCCGAGGGGTTCTTTCCTGGAGCCTTCAGAGGAGGCACGACCCTGTGGACTCCTTGATATCAGACGCCTGCCCCCAGAACTAGGAGGATAAATGCTCCAGGCCACTGCATTTCTGCTCCACCACAGCCCTGGGAAACTCCTAAGTGAGGGCAAGACCTCCTGGGCAGAGGGAACAGGATGAACAAACAGAGGGCCAAGGGACCTGTGCAGCTGGGGAGAAGAACAGCAGGCATTCTTCAGGCTGGGAGGAGGTGCCTTTAGACAGAGTTAGACGCAGTCGGGGGGGCCCCCAGGGGAACTCCGCACTTGGCTCTCCATAAAGTCAATGACCCTCACAGGTTTTTAACATTTATTTAGAGGATACTTTACACCCTGTGAGGGGCAGAAGTGAAGAGAAAAACTGGTAGCGAACCCCTTCCCAACCCTTCCCATCTTTAGTTCATTTTGGTTAGGTGACGCACACCCTGGTCTGCCCACAACTGGTGAGTTTATACCTGGTGTCTCACTGAGATGATAAATAGCTCCCCTTTAACAGTCAGAGGTAGCCTTGAAAAGTAAATCATATGGTCACCCTACTAATGGTTGCCTATGGCACACAGTAGGTGCTCAATAAGTAAGTTTGGAAGACTTAATAAAATAATTGTAATAGCAACAATACCTACCATTTTTTAAGTTGTCCACATGCCAGGCACTGTTCTATTTTCTCATTTTACTCTGCACAATACCATGGTGAGGTAGGTAGGTACTATTAATACTCTGTTTTCTACATGAAGCAACTGAAGGGTAAGGAAGCTAAGTCACTGCCTATCATCTGCCACGGCCACTATGTGACCAGGCCAGGATAATGAGTAATACTTGGTGGCACAATACTTTACATCCTTGTCATAAACATCAACACATTTAACCTCAAACCTTTTCTCAAATATTATGTTCTGCATTTAACAGAGTCACTTAGGGTTCAGGAAGACTAAACAAATAAGCCAAAATTACACAGGATTTCTGGATATGTGGCCGGCCTCTAACCAGGGCGAAACCTTCAGAAGACCATGCAAGGCACCACCAAGGACCGATTTGCACACCCCATCCTACAGAATCCATATCCATAGTGGGGGTCCCAGATGTCTGCATGTGAATCATCTCCCCGGCACCCCTGACTGTGCTGTCAGGATGAGAATCTCTGCCAAGCACCAGAGCTGGGCTGGCATTTGGCCGCTGGCCTCTCAGTCCCAACCTCTCCTCACCCACATGAAAGCCTCCACTCCAGGCCCCCAGGCATCCTGCACCCTCATCAGCCTCTGCTCGAGGGCTGCTGAGGTACCCCAGACAGCCATGCACCTTTGACGCCCTGACCTGCCTGGAGGAGTGGAGACAAATGCCCCAAACAAGGCAGGCCTTGGGGCCCCAAGGACCCTAAAAGAAGTAAGGGGGCTCTCCGTGCTCAGGATCACACCCTCAGGCATCCAGTGAGATGTTAGATGAAATTAGGCCCAAAGGCTGTGAAGGAGAATGGGTTTACTCAAAAGCAGACAGGGAAAAGGTTTAATCCGTCATGTAACTTTTCTAACGGGCTATACAGACTATAAAAGAAAGCCTATTATACAACGCATGTTGTATAGAGAGAAACAAACTACCAATATCAAATGTGGCATCAATAATGCTTTAAAGGGCAGATCCTAGAATTAACATACAAATAGTAATACTTCTGTTTGCCCAAAGGCATATGACGTCTATAAGTCTTGCCTGTGTTGAGTAGTTTTGTCAATTTATAAAATGTTTGGAGCAGCACAAAGTGAAGACAACAGCAGAAAACAGCTAGGTTTTAAGTCAAGTGAAGACTTAATGAAGCACTTTGTTTTCCCTGGTTTTATAATCCAGCACACCAGCTCTCTGGCAATACACGAAACTCGAAAGGAAAAGGGCAAAGGGAAAAGCACACAAGGATGCTGAGGTGGTCCCACCTTTGGGGGGAAAGAATCTGAGATAACAATGATTTAACAGATCAACATTTTTCAATACACTGATTTTATTAAGTTTCTATTCTTGGAGCAGAGCTAGGACAGAACCTGTTAGACCATGTGAGGACATTCTGTAGGACACTCAGGCTTCTGGAATAAAAACCATGTGTTACAAGTGGTATTGACAGGGAGGAAAAAGCAAATGGATAACTATCCTTAGATCTGAGGTCAATTACACATGTGGGCACTAATGCACACACACACATACATGCATACATACACATACAGACACATATGCATGTATACATACATCTGTGTATGCTTCTGTGTGTATGTGCATATGCACATGTAAATATACATACACATATATAAACTGGTGTTTGCTTTTCATCTGGAACATATTAAGGAAAAAGCATTGTTTTTTTCTTATTTGCTAAAAATTCAAAGACTATGAAGTGAATATATTACTAGATAAAATTATGAGATTAAAGAGGACAATATTTATAACTATAATTAATATAAGTGTGAAATGTAATATTCATTGGCTCATTAAACAAGTGTTTTTAAAGTACTTACTATGTGACAGATAAAATAATGAGCAAAACTAGTAATTAAAACAAACTAAATGATCCCCTCAAAAAGACTGTTTCTTATCTGAATGTAGATGGAAAAATATAGAAAAATAAATATTCAAGAACACTTAGAAAAGTTCTAAAGTGAAGACTGATGAGACTAGCCACAGAAGACATTAAACATAACATAAAGCCTCTATATTGAACCCCTATGATGTTTGAACATGAGTAGAGAGTTTGCAGCAAGAAATTCACAAATACACCCAATAGTGCTTTTGGAAATGTGGTATAGGCTAAAGATAGAATCTCAAACCATTGGGAGAAAAGAAACTTTTCAATCATGGAGAGCCATTTGGAAAAAAATAACACTGGGTCCACACTGACATTGTGCACCAAGATAAATCCCTGCACACTTACAGTACAGCCATGCTACAAGTCCTCTGTCATACCTGCCCTCTAAGCAGACACCTGCTTGAGTTGCCCTCCAGACACCAGAAGCCAGGAAAGCACTGGAAGTCTGTGCAAATCGGGACAATTTCCTAGACTCTGACATTCAGCTGCAAGAAAGGATAAGTAGTATTAATTTCTCCCAGTTCAGCTGTTGGCCCTAACTAATTCTATCCTGTAATCATCTACTCAGGGAAGCAATGTGTCAAGGTCACAGGCCTCCAGAGTACATCCCTGAAGGTCACAGCTCTTATTGATGAGTGTAATGCTGCTGAATCGTCACAGGGTCAGTGAGTTTACCTTTGGTAGTGGTATGGGGTAGGAATTTGGAGACTTTGTGCATAGTTAAGAATGAAAAAATTATTAAACTTACTCATGTTTCTGGAAACCAGGTTTTTCATAGTAGCAGAAGGTATAAACGGCAATGAGAAAGAACCTCACAGTGTAGGATTTGAAACTGAGAAAACATGACATACTTATGAATAAACAAAAAACATTTCATTAGGTACAGCTCCATCCGCATCCCAAGGAACAGAATGACTTAAGGAACACTCATCACTCAGCACTTATCAACCTGGCTCCAGGTTGTTTCATTGGTATCTCTGCCCACTTTCATTTCTTCTCTTATTTTGAAGCAGATCTCAGACATCATATTACTTATTCAGCAAATATTTGCAGCATGTATCTCCCAGAGAACGGGTTCTTTAAAACATAAACAGTATATCATTACTGTATCTAAAAAACAAGTATAAGTGAGTCTTTCCTGCTATCACATATCCCTTTGTTTACAGTATGGATTACCCACAAATGTTTGTTTGAATCAGGATCCAAATAAGGCCCATGTTTGATGGCGAGAGAAGATATCTCTTACATCTTATTTTTTCAACATATTTTATTAAGAGGTGAGTCACATACCCTAAAATTCACCTTTCTGAAGTGTACAATTCAGTGGGTCATACTCACAAGGTTGTACTGTCTAATTCCAGAATATTTCTCTAATGTCACTTTGAATTTATAAGTTCCTTCTCCATCTCTCTGGGTGTCCTTTATCTTGGGATGTCAGTAGCTATTGATTCTCCGTGGAAGATCCATTAATTCATCAAGATTGCAATACAGTGGCTTTTCAGTGTTATTTTTTCTTCTCCAACTATTAGATGGAATATTTCTATCAGGATAAAATTTCCTCAACTACTATTTAGTTACCCAGTAGCAAATTTTGTATAGGAAAGCAAAATAAATGCTTTCTTCTTTTCTATGCTTACCTATTTTCAAAATGAGCTGTTTCTAGCAATAAAAAAGTACAATTTAAAAAAGCATCATTAAGGATGTCCACCTCCTGCTGTTATTACTTTTTCTTGATGCTTATCTTTAGCTGATGAGACCTTCTTAGAAGAAGCTCCCAAACCTTGATAGAACTGTAGCCTCTGCAAGTTTCCTTGCTGTCTGGTATGATAAGAGGTTCCAGTCTGATTCGAACATCTTTTGTCCTAGACCTGGAATCAGACATTTCTCCAAAGAAAAATGGTGTTTAAAGACCATATCTGGATGGTAGAGGAGCTCCTGGCTACTGGGTTTATCAATGTTTCTCAGCCATTTCAGTGATCGGAGATAGGGTTTTGTTTTTGTTTTTGTTTTAAGATAAAATACATCATGAATTTAGTCTGATACTTTCAATTCAATTTTTCCCAGAAAAAGAAAAGCCTGCAGTAGAGGATTTTTATATCATCTCTTCTGTTTCATATTTTAATCTTCTCTGGCTGAGAATCTTGAAAATTATATAATTAATGTCACATAATTAATTTTTTTACCTTAATATTATAAACACAACCATTTCTGAATAACATCATCAATTTGGTTACTAAAAATAGTGTAAGTTTTTCCTGTTGTTGTTGTTTTTTTTTTTGGAGGTCTTGTTGCTTTGGGATCTACCCCCCTAACATACAGCCAAATTATTGTGTTCTAAAGCCACTTGGAATAGTATGGCTGTGTCTGCAATAGAAGGTGTATTTATATTCATTTGTTTCCTCTTATTTTTGATCCTTAGCTTGCTTTTCAAAAATGTTTAATTCTGTTTTATAATCATGTAAAATATTTATAAATTTCTAAGTCAAGTAGAAAATACATGAAATGGTCAGAGAATCTCACTCCTATCCTGTCTGCTATAGTCTATTTATTCCATATTCCAAAGCAACTTCTTTCTAGTTGTTTAAGTTTTAGAGTTCTGGCTTACCTTTCCATCATATAACTTTTTGTTTATTTGTTTAGATAAAACTGACATATAACAGTACATTAGTTTCAGGTATGCAAGATGATTTATATATGCAAAATGATTGCCACAGTACGTTCATCATCACACATAATTACAATTTTTTTCTTGTGATGACAACTTAAGATCTACTTTCTGCAACATTCAAATATACAAAACAGCATTATTATAGTCACCAGGCTGTATATTACATCCCTAAGATTTAGTAATTTAATAGGTAGAAGTTTGTGTCTTTTGACTACTTCACCCATTTCTCTCAACTCTCCCACATAAACACCAACCAAATCTGTTCTCTGTATCTGTGAGCTGTTTGTTTTAGTTTCCACGTATAAGTGAGATCACAGAATATTTGTCTTTCTCAATCAGATTTATTTTACTGAGTATAATGCTCTCAAGATCCACTCATGTTTTCAAAAATGGCAGAACTTCCTTCCTTTTATGGCTGAACAATATTCCATTACTTACACACACACACACACACACACACACACACACACACACACCCATCTTCTTTATCCGTTCATCCACTGATGGTACTCAGGTGGCATCCACGTCTTGTCTATTGTAAATAATGCTGCGATGAACATGAGATGTAGCAGCTTTTAAAGCTAGTATTTTCATTTTCTTTGAATAGACACCTAGCAGGAGAATTGCTGGATCACATGGTAGTTCAATTTTTAATTTTCTGAGGAATCTCCATACTGTCTTCCACAGTGGTTGTACCAATTTACAATCACACCAACAGTGCACGAGGGTTCCCTTTTCTCTACATCCTCACCAACACTTGTTATTTCTTGTGTTTTTTATCATTCTAGAAAGTGTATGGTTGTAGAACTTTTAATGTGAGGTAAAATGGATGCATGTGTCTGGTTTTTATGCCCCTTTCTTAGATAGATGATAACATGTGATAGCATATTATATACACTTTCATCAAAATTCAGTTTTTATCTAAAAATTCATCCTAGAACTCATTCTGTAGTGGTATATTGAGATATTCCTTATTTTTTTCATAACTACATAGTGATCTCATGTATGGTTAAATCAATACTCTACTGGTGGTCATTTCAGCTGATTCCAGTTTTTTGAAATAATGCTTCTATGAATAGCTTTGTGTACACATCTTCACATATTTTTTCCAGAACACCAATACCAGTATTGGCACAATGAAGAGGTAATCAGTTATTCAGCAGAAATGGGCCCACCTAACATCCAAATCTTGGTTTCCAAATATAATTTCCTGCTTAAATGAACTAGGATTACTGGTACCAAATCCATGACAGAAGAAGTATAATGTGAGCCCAGAACATAATTTGCGTGTGTGTGTGTGTGTGTGTGTGCATGCACATGTGGTGTGCACTAGGAAGTAAGGATGTGACAAATGGAGTCATAGTGGCCAAGTCTGGGAACAAAATGAACATAAAGAAGAGTAATGATGGAAATGAATTATAACAGATTAGAGGAAGAATCAATGAGTGTAAAGGAGGCTCCAAAGCCTAGGGGTGGGGATAAGGAGGAGCTCTCCACGTAGAATGAGGTGAGATAGATAGGGAAAGAATGAGAGAGTAAGAAAATCATATTTTTAAAATCACTAATCTAATAATTAATTCAGTTAAGGACCCCAATAGATGCTACATGCTACAGCGACTGGATGGAAGGCTGCTGGGCGTCAGGCACCTGCACAGTCTCACAGTGTCGCACCTCACCTCTCCCAGGGAAGGGCTGCTCCTCAATGGGAGATTTGGCAGACATCACCATAACAACACGAACACAGTAGCCTCACCAGTTACAAAGTATACAGTATTGATGACACGAATGTTTAACTGAACCTACTAATCAGGAAACAGTAATACATATCCAGTTTGCAGTACATTCTGCAAGATAACCAGCCTGGATTCTTTGAAATGTCAATTTTTGAAAAACACAAACAAACAAACAAAAAAGGTATGTGTGAGGGGAGTGTTCCAAACTAAAGGAGATTAAAGATACATGGTAATTAAATGCAATCCATGCGTGCTGCTTGATTGAATGCTTGATCAAAAGTAATTTTTCTTTAAGAGACCTATAAAGGACAATTTATGAACCATGGGGGCATTTGAATATAAATTGCATAATATCATTGCATTCATGTTCAACTTCTTGGGCGGGATCAGGTTCCGTGCCTGAGAAGAGTGTCTTATTTTTCGTAGATACAGACTGCAGGGTTCAGGGCCAAGCGCCCTGATGTCAGCACCATGGCTGACGTCCAGAGGGAGGGAGGGGAGAGAGAAGAAGGACGGAGGAGGAGAAAGTGCAGTAAGGCAGGCATGGCAAAGTGTCAGCAGCTGGGGAACGGAGGTACAGGCTATACGGGGGGTGTCCCTACAAGGTTTTGCTTCATTTCAACTTTTGAAGACTTTATAAATCTTATAAAATAAAAAATGGGGGATATTGTACCATCGTGCACAGTCATCACATGGAAAGGACCCACTGAAAACAAGTCATGTGATATTTTTACAAAAGTTTGATGAGAAATTGGCTTTTGAGTTTTCAAGGGCCCAGGACCTTATTTACTTACTGTATATCTCATCTCACATTTCGAATTTTAAACTTTACTAAACTTCCTATAAATACCAATTCTTTGTAGGTCCTAACATTTAAATTTGGGCAATTTCCTTGTATTTAGGTTCTTGGAAGAAAGGAAACAAAAAAGTGGACAAACGTGCGCATCTATTTCAAGATGTTGACAAAGGGTATTTATGCACCTCTGGTGGCCTAGCCTCGCAGGCATCCAGGTCCTTGGCCACTAGGCGGCCAGCACCCTCACCGCCATTATCCGCCAGCATCTGGCAGGCATCTGAGGGTCACGGGCTGACTTGTGTCCCCACGACATTCACATGATGAAGTCCTAACCCTTCAGAGTGTGACTACTTGGAATTAGAACCTTAGAAAGGTGATCAAGTTAAAGCGAAGCCATCAGGGTGTCCCTGGTCCAGTATGACCAGGATCCCCGTAAGAGGACATTAGGGCGCAGACACGCACAGTGGGGAGACGGCGTAAAGACACGGGGAGAAGACAGCCGGCTAGGAGCCAAGGAGGGGCCTCGGAGGAAAGCTACCTGCTGACACTTTGCTCCTGGCTTTTCAGCCTCCAGAAGTGCGAGAAAATACAGTTTTGTTACTTGAGCCGCCCAGTCTGTGGCACTTGGTTCTGGCAGCCCTAGCAGACTGAACCACTGAGTCTCTGTGTCCGCAGGCATCTAAAACTCAAAACTCTGCTTCCTGCTTTTACTAACAAGGACACTGAACTCCTTCCTACCTGCCCATTTATCTTGTTTTTTTTTTTTTTTTCCAAAATGACATTTGGAGTCCTGGGAAATCATGCCCTTGCTGTCAGACTCCTGACTGACAACACAATGCCAAAGAACAAAATTTAGTAAGGGTTCATTTTACACAGGGATCATATAACATGTTGCATCTCGTCTCTGGATTCTGTACCAGCAGGCATTATCCTGGATCTTCCCTCTATTTTGGAGATTTTTTTCCATGAGAGCAACGTGGGGAAGGCCTGGGTTATCCTTCAGTTCACAGAGCCTCCACTTTAACTAGACAATAATAATGTTAAGACAAAGGAGATGCACATTATTAGTGGGTGTTTCTGTTAAAGAAATAAAAACACAGAAGTAAATGAAGAGCTATTAATTTCTGAATCTTAGAAAATGGAGAATATAGCTAAAAAAAAACAAAAAAAACATCTTTGTCTCGGTGCAAATATTCATGTGAAGTCCATAATATTTTCCCAAATTTTCACCAAAGCCACTCTTAACTTTATTCAAAACTGAAGGACACTCATGATATGTCATAGGAGGATTTTTACAGTACGATTTCCCAAGTACCCAGTTATCACTGGAACCAGCACTTAATGCATGCTTGCACAATGAATGGATAACGATAACTACCAAGCACTGTTCGAAGTTTCGTATTTACTAAGTATTTTACCTATTATTTGTAATTCTTTCAACTACACAGAAAAGGAAGTATTGTAGCAAAGACTGCTATCACCTCATTAAAATCTGCTTCCTCCTCTTCCTGGACACCTTGCTGACCATTTCCCAGATGCCTCTGTATTTGCAGTGGCCCCTTCAGTTGTCTCTGCCAAAGGACTATGAGAGGAAGTGACGGGCGGGTGCCACTTCCAGGAAAAAGCATGCTTACTGAGGTTGCAGTGAAACAGATGGACAAAGAGACAGATGTGCTAAAATGCCTGATCAGTGAGTGGGTGGGTAAAACAAACATACAAAGAAAAACTGTCAGCTGGAATCTGGGAGCTGGAAGCTCACATCTTACGGTTTAAGCTGCACAGAGACTTCAGAAGGGCACGTTGGCAGCACACCCAAATTACATCATCAGGTTTTTGGAGTATAAATAAGTGTTCTAGAGATGACTGCATAGTTAAAGGTTAGAAATGAGACATCATCTATTAAAGTTAAAATTAGTAGGTTGAAAGGCGAAGTTTCCTTTTTAAATAAGGCTGTAAGTTTATAGAATGACACATTAAAGATAAGTTTTATCATGGTTATTTCCTAGCTCGTTGTTGAATCCATCATGTTTCAAAACTTTTTGTGATGTTCTTTTAATTTTTTCTTTTTGTTTTTAGTTATCTTTAGAGCTGCCAGCCTCGATCTTCTTGTTTCCTTTGTGAGGAATCAATCATTGCCATGCTACCTCCATATTTGTTACCATGCATTTTCATCTTCTATTGCCTAAAACTTCACCAACATCTTGAACCCACTGTCATACAATCTTAAACCACAATCCTGACTTCAGTAAATTTATCATTTCAGATGATCATAACTCATAACTGCAAACTTCTAATCTATTTTTCCCAGAAGCAAAATACTAGATCCTCCTGAAAGTGAGAAGAGACTTTTAATAAGTAAGACAGTGTGGTTTGAATGGTTGCTATGACAATATCCAGCATTTTGAGAAAGACCAAGATAAGGCATTCATTAGGAAAGTCAGTTCTTGGGCAGCAATGAGAGTTGTTTTTTAACATCTAGCCAAGTAGTGGCTTTTAAAACTGATTAGGCATTTAACCTACAGTTTCTCATCTTAAACTTGATAACAAGTCTGTACAATAAGCATTATAGATAGAAAACTGAAGCTCAAAGAGATGCATAATTTACATATTATTTGTTTAATACATACTTTGAAATGCAAGCATTATACATTAAAGCAGAACTGGACTTGAATGTAACACAAGGTGTGATTTGAGGGCATTTTCCTATAATCCCCATCATTAGCATCATTCTTTTGTGTTTCACATTGTTTACTTGAGGAGACCACTATTCAAATCAACAGTATTAATTGGGAGGGATAAACTGATAGCAAATTATGATATTTGGTTATCATAAAGAGAAATTTTGTGAAGGCATGGAACATGCGAAAATTGGCTTGGTTATGAAAAATAAAAGAGAAATGAAAAATATGCAGCTAAGATGGAGTAATCCTGCCAATTGCTTCAAAGGCTGGTGACGCTAGAGGAGCTACTAACTCAGCATCGGGTGGGACCTCAGGGCACAAATTCCAGTTTTCTTGGGGTGAGACTAGAAGCCCATGACTCCCAATCTTCCCACTACATTTCCTAGGCCAAAGGTCTCAAAATTTTTCTTCTTCTTAAACTGTGCTCAGGTCTCTGGGTAGAAATAGACCTTTCCCCTGAACTCAAACCCAATTCACTCAGACACTGAAGATGCGCCTGACCATTACAGTCCCTCTCCCTGCCTGGGGGCGTGCTCTCCTACAAACCAGGCAATGCAGAACGACTGTGCGGCCCACATCCTACCCTCAACCTAATTTTAAGTACAGCCAACAAGAGGAAAAATTCTACAACAAGGAGAAAAATGCCAGTGAGAGACAGAACCCTAAGGTGGTTCTTGGGATCCTCACTCCCTGTCTGCACGCTCTGTCTGTCTAACCCTTCCCCGTGAGTGTGAGCGATCAGTGAGCATGACCGGAGCCACTCCCCTGGTGAGGTCAAGCCACAGGGAAAGAGGGAGGCCGTTTTCCAGATGTAATTAAAGTCCCTAATCAGTTGATTGTTAAGCAAAAGGAAGATTATCCTGGATGGGCCTGACTTAAAAAGAAGGCCTGTCTCTATGAAAGAAGGTCTCCAGCTGCATGATCAGAAGTGAGGAAGTGAGGCACCCTTGCTGTGCTTGCAGAAGCCACTACCATGAGTTCTGCAGCTGCAAGCAAATGAATTGTTCCAAAAACTATGTGAAGTGGGAAAAGGACCCAAGCTGGAGGTCCCTGCTGACCCTTGTTAGCCTCTCCTGAGACCCCAGAGGGTCCAACGAAGCCATGCCCCAGCTTGTGGAAACTGTGACAAACTCCAGTTCTCATACCGTGACGCTGTCTGGAAACATTTGATGTGTGTCACTGCCAGGATTCCTGCCGTTTGCAGCTATCTTTGCCCTGATGCTGAGGTATCAGCTCCTTCAGAGGAAGGAGAAGCCCACTGGGATGAAGGACACAATGCCTTGTCATGGTTTTTGACTTTCAAACAGGCTCCTGGAGCTCATTACAGTGGTGCTGTTGTGAAATCCAGTGTTTCTCACTTTCAAGGCCATCTGTGCTAGATGGAGAGAGTTAGGATGTAGGATGCGGCAAAAGAGAGGTTTCCCCCAGTATTATTTTGCTAGGGCTGCTGTAACAAAACACTAAAAAGCATGCAGTTTAAACAACAGCACTATGTTGTTGTACCATTCTGGAGGCCAGAGACCAAGTCAAAGTGTGGGCAGGCGGGTGTCCTCTGAGGACTGTGGGGGCACACTGTTCCAAGCCTGTCTCCTTGGCTGGCAGATGGCCATCTTCCTGCTGTGTCTTCCCACCAAGCTCTTTCTGTATCTTCCTGTTTCTGTGTCCATATGTGTGCCATATGTTGCCTTTTTATAAGAATATGAGCCATATTGGATGAAGGCCTACCTCAATGACCTTTTTTAAACTTGTTATATCTGTACTGACTCTATCACCAAATAGTCCTGTTCTGAGGTACTGGGGGTCAGGACTTCAACATGTCCTTTTCAAGGGACACAATTCATTCTGTAACACCCATAACAGAGTAAGGAGAAAAGCACCCAGGGACAGTGCCTCTCACCCAGAGCACAGGCAAGGCTGGGCAGGCACAGGTAGCCCCTCTCAATTCAATAACATTGGTGGGTGGGGGAGGAGGGTAGGTTGAAGAAAAAGCAAGAACCTTGAGTTTGACTTCACATTTAGGTCTTTCAATCGAAACAGAATAAGCTACGTGGTTCTGAGAAGACTGATTTTTTTCTTCCTTTTGAGACTGGAAATTAGGGCTGGTGAAGAAATTAAAAAACAGAGAAAGTTTCTATCAGATTAGCTGAGTTGCGGTATGCAAATGTTTTTATTAGTGTCATATGTGCCAGCAAGATTGGAGAGGACCTGAAGCAGATGCCGTGTGCCATTCAACTGAAGAATCTTTGACTCTTGCTTTGCCCTCAGATCCAAATCAATGCACCACCATTCTCTGTCATTATGTACGCGGGAACTGTGCATACTCAGAAATTGTCTATGTCTAAACAAAACTAGGTCAGATCAAACAAAGGTGTTTGCTTGTTTGCCCACCTTACTACAAGATACCAGATTACTACAAGTTCATTGAATAGGCTTATTAAATAGAAGGGCCAGTCAGCTGTTCCACTGTTGACTGGCTTCTTAGTAAGTTCATCATATTGTAGAAATAAAAATAAATCAAACACAAAGTATCAGAATTTTTTTCCTCCTGAATTCAATTTAAAGCCTTGATTTAAAACATTACACTATACCTATTTTAAGTTTGCTTTTTCAAATAACACCTATATATTCTAGCATATTGAATCAAGTGACAGTAACATTAATGAGTAATTCTTTCTCACCAAAAGGTTTAATACCTCACATATATTTTTCAATTGAGTTACTGATATTATGACAATATCGATGCCACAAATTTTTAGACTAAAGCAGATCTCATATTTTCAAAATGAAAAATTAAGTCTGGAAACAAAATAAAAAGTAATGTGCTTAAAGCATTAGTCACAATTTCCTCCTTGCCAACTAAGTCGATTTTTTTTTTTCAACTCTGTCCTAACAATCTAGGAGAAGAAAAGAGACAGTGGAAACTTTCTTAAATGGAAATAACAGAATGAGGGGCTGTACATTTCTTGGAAAAGACATTAACAACTTTTCAAGCATATCACAAAAGGGATCAGGAAAACCTAAAAATGAACATAAAACCAATCTGGCAAGGGACAGTTAAATGTTCATTTACAAAGCTTCCTGTAGAAATAAAGTTGATGAAGTAAACATTAAATATGCCCTTCTAAGTTCAGAGATGTCAGTATGACTTTATACACTTAAGGAAAGGAGGTATGCCATGGAGGAGTCTCCTAAATTTAGGAAAGAAACAGAAAAATCTGAGACTCTAAGGGTGGAAACAAATATGAAGGACTATTACTATAAATTATGATATTTTGAACTAAGAAAATTATGGTGACCTCTGAAAACTGAAATGCCATTCAAGGTGTGCAAGATGGTCATGATTTTGCTTCAGTGACTGTTCTCCTTTGCCAGTTGATAAGCATCTTTTATATGCTCTGGCCAGCACCAGTCTGCAAAAGGGACTTGCCCAAAAGAAGCCTCTCACAGCCATTTATTACTGACACTTACAAACCAGCTCTGCTAGGCTGGTTGCAAACAGAAAAAGTCACAAAAGGGTGGGGAGAAAGTCCAATGGCAATTCTGGTGCTCTTCAACCCAACAGCTCTTAATGCCCACCCTGCCCCCTGTTCCTAGCCCAAGGTCCCTCTGGCCCTTAGGGGGAGGGCATCAGAAAGTCACCAGGAAACAAATGCAACCCCACACATTTTTATGCACTTAATCTTCTGTTTGAAAGACAGGTGAAGGAGCTTGTTGAGTCAAAGATGAAAGATGTTTTTGAAAGTCAGACTGACAGAGGAATGCCCTGTAAAAAGATAAAAGACCCTGCTTTAAGAGAGCTCCTTTTCATTTTTACCTTTAAAAAGGTTTGCCTTTTATGTTTCCCTGAGGTTATTCAATAAGAGGACAACTTCCAAAGGAATATCTTCTGTTATAGAAGAGGGAAAGGTTTGGTGTTGGAATCTGGTAAGGAAATAAAAAAATGAAGATAAACAAGATGTTCTGATCTTGAGTAAACCTGATGACTCATTTTGTAATAAGTGAGCAGCCACTTTCACAGAAAATTCATTTTACCATCCTAGCTATTTTGTCATCTGTCAACTGACCCATCTTTTAGATATTCAACCACGCAGCAGAGAAGCAATTCAGTGATGGAGCAGGATATTGTGAAATATCACCTGATAATATTTTTCGTTCTCTATCATCCCTTTCATGTCCTGCAGTGCAACCTTAAAGACTAGACCCTCAGCACAGCCTCTGTATGGAATCACCTTAAAGACTAGACCCTCAGCACAGCCTCTGTATGGAATCTCAAAGAAAGGGGTAGTGATTGGACTGTGAATTCCTGAAAAGATGCTGGTGTCTCTATAGCAACCACAATAGTCCAATATAGAATTTACTCCATGAAACCTCAAAGGTGAGAAGAATGCAGGGTCATATCAAACCCTTAAGAAGATAAGTCTGATTAGCTTGACAGGGGTAGATAATTGGAGGGCAGGTGGTGAGAGCCTAGATTTCTACTTCCTTCCACATTCCCACCAGGAACAACTCCTCAGGAGGGCTAGAGATGGGGAGGGCAACAATAGAAATACCCAGGCAGCTTTGGTCAAATCAATCTCCAGATCCTTTCTGAGAACTCCCAGAGGAGACCGCACCTAGGACACCTGCTGTCCAGCGGTGGGCAGCAGCCCCACAGGCATGCTCACGTGGTTTGTCTGCACACAGTTCCGTGGCGCCTGTGGGCCCAGAGGTACAGGGAAGGTGCTTCCAGGAAGCAAGGAAAAGGGCCAAGGCTCAGACGTTCTGCCAGTGTCTCCAAGGGGCTCTGGCTGGAAAAATAAGAATTTTGAACATAGATGCCTGGAAGCCTGGGTGAAACATTCCTGCACTTCAGCAGCAGATGTGCAGGGAAGGGACACACAACAAGCTCAGGCACGCCCACCTCTTCAGCCGGGGCTGGTGAGACAAGGACCCCAGAAGTCAGACCCCTCTCCTTGAGGTCATAAGGTCAATAGGTGAGGCCCTGTGGCCTGAACATCCCTAAGGAAAAGGATAGCAGGAAAGAACCCTGAATGTGAGTGGGCCAAAGTTTTAATTTACCAGATTAAAAGAATGGGGATTAAAACCGAGGCTTAAATGGAGAAGTGAAAGCATGGGGGGGAAGAAAAAAAGATTTCAGAATTAGGACTATGGATCTACAGATTCATAATTTACAAAATAAATGAAAACTTTTTGGACAACTCTTGGACCACTCAGTCAGATCAAAGATATAAAAGAAGAGCTAGAGTAAAGAGCAGGGTGACTTACAGAGAAGCATCTGTAAAGGAGAGGCCCCGGTAAGCAGCAGTGATGTGAGATGGCGTGACACGGTGGCCTGTGGTCAGACACTCAGACAGCTATTTCCTGATTTCCGATGCTGCTAGGCAGAATCCGGAATTAAAAGATACAGCCTGTAAACTACAATTTCAGAAGACTGAAAGAAAATGTCAAAGAACAAGTTCCTATATGGGATTTGTTCGTTAAAAATAAAAGAACAAAAATAACAAAATGTGGAGATAAGGAGAAACAAGCAAAGGAAAAGATGGCAGAAAAAGACCAGGAAGTGTTAAGGCCCGTGGTGGCCTTAAGTGTACTCTGCCCACCCCTCCCGAGCCCGGTCCTCATCCACGTCTCCCTGCAGCCCAGCCAGGGAGCACGGGAGCACCCTCCCTGAGGGAGAACAGAGCCAGGCTCTGTCCTGCTGCTGCGTCCTGCGCCTGTTAGGCAAAATGCATGGCTCCCTCCTGGACACTACAAGCCATGAGGACCTCCTGCCTTTGTCCTTCACCCTCACCTCCGGACCCTCCCGGTGCTGTGTCACTGCCTGCACAGTGAGCTCTGTGCAAAGCCGTGAAAGCAGCTGAAGCAGGCTACTCCTTATTCCACAACTGGCTCCATAACACGCAAGAACCCACACTCTGGCCACCTGAGCTGTGTGCCAATGACGCTGAATCACAGCAAAACTGAATTAATTTAAAAGAGGTGAAAATGAGTTCAATTTGCAAAATCATGTACCCACTGCAACTAGTCTAAAAGGAAAATAATTAATTTAGGTATTTTAGACAATTTTGTAATGTAAGGACTAAAAAATAAGAAAAGGAGAAAAAAATATGAACTTCTCTTAACTACAAAAGTAAAAGTGAAATTTCTCAATTTTGTCAACTACTCCAGGATTTACTATAATGAGGCAAAAATCGTCCTTTCCCATTCAGCTTCGCCTTACCAAATCCACCATGCTTATGCTTTTAAGAAAAGTAGCTAATCTGAAAAAGCAGATCTGTACACCTGTGAAATGACTTGTCCAGTCATGCTTTCATCGGGGGTAAAGCAGACGGCAAAGGAAACCACGAGTCAACGCGGTGATAGCTAACCAGGGGAGGTCCAGTCCAAATTAGTCCTCATGGATTTATGTGAATTGCACAGCTCCAATTTAATCCTTTATGTCAATTTCAACCGGACCTACTTGGCTGTTAGTCATCTGGTTTCTGAGTATTTTTTTTTTTTAGCATTTAGTTTGTCACAAGTGTTGGCCAGGCTGTCTGCTGACCAATATACATGAGACATAAAATAGCTCTGGGTCCTTTTAAACGGTGCCAGTTACATCGACATACATTACAAGATCCTGGCAGTAGTATTAATATATCAAAGTACCAATTAAACCATCTGCACGAGGGTATTAATCCAGCTGTGTTTGTATAGTCTTCACATCTGGCGCCAAGGGGGGAAGAAAAGACACAGTTTGGCAGAATCAGATTTTGAAAGTTTCTGTCTGAAAAGCTAGCAGAATAGGTTTTGGCATAAAAATGCATTATGAGACATATAATGTCATAACACAAAGAAATTAGCATTCGGCTCATATCTACTAATGTCATTAGAAAATATACCTCTATATTTCATAACATGAGCATATGTCAATCCATATTGATTCTTTGCAGGGTAGTTGGAAAAATTATTCTTACTGGTTCTTAAGTTCATCTTCATAAAAAGAATACAATTAAAAATCACACACTACTGAGAAAGACAGCAAATAAGTTCCCTCAAACTTTTTAAAAATAAATGTATTAATACAGTATTATACCATGTATCAATACAGCAGTATACCACATATCAACAGAGTAGTACCCCCGGAGGGCTCTTTATCCTTCCTGTCTCATCTGTTCCCCTGTGCTGCCTCCTCTGTCTCCATACCCAGCTAAATTTAAAACCATACTCTTAACACTAAATACCAGACCTAAGATCTGGCATGCACTATGTCAGCAGGGACAACAAACAGAACACTGGAAATCATAAGTGTCCCCGTGGGGGCTCTTATCACATGGTCTGTTCCCACAATTCTCCCTTTCCATCCACTTTCCCTGCCCGGCCCACCATCTCTGCCCTATTCTGTGCCCTGTAGGGCTGACACCTACACACCACATCCCTGGGGCTCCATGTTTTGGCTGACCTCCAGGTGGGTTTGGACAATGGGACCAGGAGATTAACAGGTGCAGGAAGGGGTCGGTGGGGGCTGCACCCTCCCTGCCTGCCATCCTTGGGATTTGTGGCTGTGTGTGGCTGTGGCCCTTCAGGACACATCTCCAAGGCTCCTCCACCCAGCTGCACTCCTCACCGGGCTCCGGGAACAGTGCTTATTCCTCCTGCCCCTGCAGACCCAATGACGGCCACCACTGCTAATGACGACTAGCTCGGGAATCCACACCCCCTGCTGGTTCTCTCCAACTATTCTGTGAACAATCGGCATTCACCCCTCTTTGGCCCCTCGGAGGATGCTTTCTGTTCCCTTCTGGAATCTGAACTGTCACACTCTGGGTGTCCAGGATTATTTTCCCTGGACAGCAGGAGGGAGATGAGGTTTCCCTGTCCCGTGATGACCTATGTCCTTGAACCTCGTGACCCGCTCCCACTGAGGTCGGCAGGGGCGCCAGAGAACAGACGTGCAGTTTGGGGCCTCCAGGCTGGTAGAAGCAGCATGGGCTCTGGGAAGATCCTCGGGCAGATCCTCGGAAAGAGAGCCAATGGGGGAGCAGGCTGGTCTCACATAGCCTGTGTCCCCTG
The DNA here is from genome assembly GCF_040802235.1 of Manis javanica. Lineage (NCBI taxonomy): Eukaryota > Metazoa > Chordata > Mammalia > Pholidota > Manidae > Manis > Manis javanica. The sequence continues at coordinate 75,404,136 of NC_133168.1, forward strand.
TGAACTGCCAGAGAGTCTCTGAGCTCCTGGAAAGGCGAGAGTGACCGCTGGGCTGGGAAGTGGGGGGGCAGTGCCAGAGCCCTGTGTTCTGCTCTTCGAGCAGTGGTCACCGAGGGCCAGGGATGGGGAACAGTGGAGGTGGCTGGGGGGTGTCAGAGGCAGTGAGGACCCGATGCTGGCCCCCAGCTTCACAGCTGCTAACAGAAATAGATCCTCCTGCACCAGGCACAGAGCTCGCCTCAAAAAGAGGCAAGCAGCTCCCTGGGGCTCTCATGCTCATCACAGGGACGTTCCCGGGTACAGCTGCACTTCCGAGTGAACAGGGGGCAGACCTCACTGAACAGACCCACAGGATGCTGAAGATGCTGGGTGAAGGGGCAGCACAACCAGACACTGCAGGACAGGTCAGGGCTGACAACAAAAGGGGCAGAGGGCACAATGTGGAACTGGTAAAGCTTAAAATCTGAAACAGCTGAGTGTATCTGCACATTTTTCAGATTGTGGTTTTGTCAGTGGGTGGAAGGTGGGCTGGGCAAGCCAGAAAATGATTCTTTTCTCTCTTTGTGAGCAGCTACTTAAATAAAAGCACTTTTTTTTTTCTACATGCCTCGAAGTCTTCAATGGCTCAAATTAATCCAAAGTCACTGGAAAAAATAGGTCCTTTCTGTTAATATAACTTTAATTATTTTTAGTGTAAAATTGCTTAATTAGAAATATAATTATATATAATATTTATATGCATTTATATTATATTTCTATATGTATATATCATACATTCATATCAGCTGTCCTACTATCTCCCTTTATTCCTTCCCTTCAAGATACAGCTGTGCATAAGTCTGTGTTCTAACCTCCACACCATGGGCTGTGTGGAGAGAATTCCTCCAACCTGGTATGCATAATAAATGGTTTGCAAATATATGTTCAAAAGATATCTGTAATAAATGAACAAAACAAATACCTACACTTCCATCTTGTTTATTATAAATTTAAGTACAGCTAGGAGAAGGGCCTGGTATGCATTCTTTCTTAAGATAAAAAAGCAAAATAAAATAAATTCTGTATCGATGATTCTATGCAGAAAGTCTAAATTTTATTTTAGCTTTATTTATTTGAGGTGGGGTTTGCTTGACACTTATAAAAAGGATTCATGATTTTCTTCTGCCTATTTAGTGTTGAGTAACATTCATGTTTGCTTTACATTCTCTGTTAGTCTTATTTTTTTAGTAATACATTTTCAAGCAAAAATAAACCGAGCATGTGTACTAGCCTTATAGAAACACAGCAGTAGGCAGTAAATGATTTATGCAACTATCTTTTCTGAATAATATAATAGTGCTATACCTATACAATTACTTTGTGTAGGTATAAAATTTGGAAGGCAAACATGAATAGGAACGTCTACTACATTCAATATGTGTCAGTCTTTCAAAAAAAATTTTTCTGAGCTCAGTGGTTTTTCTCCTTTTAAAAAACACTCCCATTCTATCAGGATCCATCTAAACCACTCCAAAAATGTGAAAAGCTGTGATATTCTTAAAGACCAGCAGAGAAAAAAGATTTGACAGTTATCCATTCCAGTTCTTGATGTCAGTTAAATATTTTTTAGGGCTAATCTCGATCTCCTTGAGTGAAGATCAGGCAGAAAGCCCACTTTAGTTCTCCTTAGTAAAGACTGAAGAATACAGTTCAGCCCTCTTTGGCCTTTTCTTTTTAAGGCTAAATTATTAGACATCTTTAAACCTTTTACCTGAATCTTTTCCAGGCTTTCTACATTCATCTTTAATAGAAGAGACCTGGAATAAACCAAACACAGAATAACACCTCACTCCCACAAGTTTAATTTCTGCCCAGGCAGCTCAGCTCAGCCACTCCTGGAACAATCGGAATAGTCAAGAACCCAGGAGGCAGGGCCACGCACCTGGCAGCTCACCTATGCTGACACCTAGGGCTGCACCTTGGAATCTGCTTAACCTTTCTCTAGACAAAAGTCTACTCATCATAACTACCTGGTTGATGACCTACACTGCATAATAAGTGGCAGGCAACGTGCGATCGTACCAGGACAGCAGTAGGAAGTGAGACCTGACAGTGTGGTACAAACATGGATGAGCACAAAAGAAGTGGATCATTTTATGTGGATGTTGTCAGAGCTCTACAGTTTTATAATTCTGGAGGCCACTAATAACACGTATTTATCTAATGCTTAATAGCTTAGGAAAAGGCTTTTAGTTGTAATACACACACACACACATATATATATAAATATATACATATAAGTGTATATATATATATATATATCAGTATCAGTACAGCTACAGAAATACAGGCACTGATTCAAACCTCCTGGTAAGCAGGGGGTGTATGTACACTGTACACTGTCATCCCTACTTTAGGGATCTGGGGCTCTGAGACGTAAGAGGCCTGCCCGACGTCAGAGAGCGCTGCTCACCAAAGAGTACAGCCCGCTTACAGACCCCTGACCCGTGTCACTGTTCCCCACGGGACAGACTCAGGGTTCTGAGACCTCTGGGTGCTTTTCACTCACTCTGCCTACTCCTCCTTCCTAAAAATAAGCTTCTTCTTAGAAACTTTACTTGGGCTTTGTATGAGTCAGCCAGATAGCCACGATACAATGCCGCTGACACTACAGACACTTACTTTCTCACTGCTCTGGGGCTTTTCAGCTCAAAGCAAAGGGCCAGCTGGTCTGGCCTCCAGGGGCCCTACTCTTCGGTTTTAGGTGGCCACCTTTGCCCCTGTGCCACTCTCCCAGGGTCTCTTCCTCTTCAAGGAAGGTGCCCGTCCTGTGGGACTAGGGCCCCGTGATCTGTCTTAATGTCAGTCACTTCTTTGAGGGTCCATCGCCAGACGTGAAATGGGAGGTAGGGCTTCAACGTATGGATTCTGAGGGGGCACAACTGAGTCCGTAACAGGCGTCTAAGTCATTTTCCTTGGACAGCATATTTATCCTCACAGTATCAACTCCCCCTCTAGCATGAGGACACTAAATCTGTGTCTGCAGCCTGAGCACTTACTGGTGTACAGTGGCACATTCTCTTTCAGTTGCCCTTTTAACTAAGACTCCATTTGTCTCAAACCATACTCAATGACCACTTGGTCAAGACATTTTTTTTTCATGGTCTTTGCCTCAGTCAATGGCTTGATTTGGTTGGAACATTTACTATTTAGCTTATCTTCATGCTCAGGCCAATCAGCAAGTTATATTGACCCCTATTTAAAATGTGTTTGCTTCTGGTCCTTGCACGCTTTTTGTCCCCTGTGTGAATCAAGGCCTCCAAAGCCCCAAACCTGGATGGACACAGTGGCCTAATGTTGTCTCTGTCCTAGTGTGGCAGGTAGAACTCTAAGGGGACCCTCCAGTGACCCACCACCTATTATTATTTAACCCCTCCTATTAAGTATAAGGGATATCTATGTTACCTGTTAACTTTAAGAAAGGATTAATAGCCTAACCAGTTTAGACCTGACCTAATCAAGTGGGCGCTTAAAAGAGATGGAGGCCCTGGGGAAAGAGACTTGAAACCTGACCTGAATTTGACAAGAAACAGACTGTGCACTGCTGGCTCTGAGATGGCGGGGTCATGTGTCAAGGGGTGCAGGGAGACCCTGGGGGCTAAGAGGGCCCCCTGCTGACAGTTGCTGGGAAACGGGGTCCTTACCCTCACAACCGGAGGGACTGGACTCCTCTGCACCGTCTGAGCCTGGAGAAGGGCCCCAGGCTCCGGGTGAGGCCTCAGCCCAGGCACACACCTTGTGAAATCCTGAGCAGGCAACAAGTGTGTTGTGCTGCATCTCCCGAGTGAAGAAAACCATGAGATCGTAAAGAGGGGTTGTCACCTCCTAAACTTGTGAGAATGTGTTGTGCAATAACAGAAAACTAATATTACTTGGTTATCCCTTCTCGTTCATCTGTCATTGACAGATTAACATTCCTTATTCAGTTATTTAATTATGAATTCACTAAAAATGAATTAGGTGCCCTTTTGCCAACCTCACTGAACATAATCATAATGGTGAAGGCCTTCCCCCTCTTTCCCTCTCCACACACTTTTCCTAGAGAAAATAAACAGGTGGCTTTCAGAAATATGACCAAACTGTCAAAAGTACATAAAGCCAGTTATACATATTTAAAGGTAATTCTATTCCTTCTGTTCTGATACAAAGTAAAAAAAAAAAAATCAAGAACTTTAATAAAAACACTTAATACAGAAAATCTAGCAGCATGTATGCCACTTGTATTCATATCATTGAAATTTAAATTTTCATGAAATGCAACACTGAAACCAGTTTTGAAAGAACTTCAATTTTGGGATCACTTTAAACAGCAAATCCATTCTGCCCATTTGGCAATAGAAGTGTTTGTTTCAGGCAGGCCAGTCTTTGCCATTGTGCATCTATGCTCATTCAGCATGTTTCCCTTTCAGAACCCACAGTCACTGCCTCTCTATCAATCCACATTCCCCATGCCCTTCAAATCTCATCTACAACAGCTTCCTGTCCATTCATCCATTAGTTTAGCAAATACGTATCGAGTGCCTACAACTATACTAGGAATGGTGGGATGTGGGAAATTTAAAGTGCTGTTTTCCTATAGGAATTGGCTGAACAAAGTATAGTAAATATGCACAATGGAGTATTATACAGCTATAAAAAGTGGGGAAGGTCTCTGTGAACAATATAAAGGGTACTGTTTAAAACTGATCTCTATGGTTATGAAAGGTCTCCATAAACAGTAAGAATGGGATACTGTTTTTTTTTTAAAAAAGTGTATATGTACAATGGGCTGACTTTCCTTAAGAAAGAAAGGGGGGGCATGATGGGAGGAGGCAATATGGGAGTGAGCACCCCTTTCCTGAGGGTGCCTTTTTGAATAGATTTTTTTCTTGGAAATATGTTAATGTTCTACAGTCTAAAAATAAGAGATAATCAAAAATGATGGGAAGTTGGGAAAATTCTGTAAAAACTGAAATCAAACTGAAACCAATGATCTTGATTGTACTTAAAAATGAATGTCATCATCACACTGAAGGGAGGAAAAAAGAGAAGTGATTCAAGTAATTCATCAACACTGATTTGGCTGTAATCCAGTTTGAATTGGCCTTTCCCCCAACTTCAAATTTGTTTGGGTTCTTCTTTTCTAAGGGATTTGCAGTCATTTCTTATATCGCATGGATCCTCTATTACTTTGGCAAGACTCATAACCAGCCTACATTGTCATTTTCCATCTTTTATTTACATAGTTTGTTTTTCTGCCTGACATACACACTACAGAGGCAGAGATGTTACTATACTGAACCTTCTCCTCTCCCATAATCACTTGACAGGTATAAAATGTCTCTTTCTTAATGCAGCTACACATGATTATTACAGGAAGTTGTTTTAAACTTGGTAGAATACTAATAGTCACAAAATATATACCTCGAGCTTGTTTGTCTCTCCTTCTCCCTCTGTCTCTATCACTGTCTCTCTGTCTCATTCTGCAAACAGAGGTACCCAGCTCACCATGCATGGAAGGAAGGCTCATTGGCTTTGAGTTCGAGTTGATCGGGTCACAGAATGTTAACATGAGGAGGCAGGTGCTGCATCCAGAAAGATAAAGGGGAGGGCGACATCTTTGTGATTTGATTTTCCCCATCCACCTATATTTTTTCTTCATTTTCATCATTGTATTTCTTTTATTGTTAGTGTCTATTTTATATAATGTTTCTAGCCCTTCCTCAATGTCCAGGCTGTTTTCACTTCTTTCTGGGTCAGTAATAAGCCTTGAGCAAACTTTTCCCTTATTCCAAGTGGTTCTGGAACACAGGTCCAAACAATATGCTATTTAGAATTTTCTATAGATATTTTTAAAACTGTGAATATGTGACACTCTCTTATGAGAAAACATCTGTGGTTTTATTTCCTAACCACAGGCCTTATGACATCAGTGTTGTCAGCTGAGTTTTTATTTACTTTTGGATTCTCTGTGTCACTAATATTTGCTGAATAAGTATTATTTTGTATTTTCATTCATTACATATTACAAAATATACATACATTTTCAACTCTAAGTATATTGAAAAACCAGCATATAAAATAATATTTAATATGTCTTTACTTCTGTATGTTTATATGTTAATATTGTATCTCTCCTAGCTTAAATCCTTGAATAGTTCATAATGGAAATAAAATAGAAGATAAATTTAAGTTCCTAAGAACAAGTTCCTCTAATACATTATTAATTATGGTATTTTTATTAGTTTCTTAAAAATATATGGGAAATAATATTTATAACTCCCCTTACCTCCAAGTGATATACATAAAAGGTTCTCAAACAATGAAATACAGAGGCATAAAAAAACATTCTGAGACAGGTTATTCTAATGAACCATAGTCTGGATAACTATGAAATCTAAAAACTGGTGAGAGATGCTGGCCAAGGCACTCAGATGATTTGGAAATTCTCACTGGCAATGAATGATGGATTTCGAAGTCCACAGGGCTGGAGGAGACCATACTTCTCTCCATAGAGAGGCCATGGCACTTTCTGGTAAAGCACTGGCTGCTGTTAACCCCGTAGGGCAGTTTTTAATATAGGTTTCTACTTTTTATGTATCTAAATCTTTGCTGAATGTTCAACTGGGAATAGTTTCATTAAATGTTATTCTTTCCACACCACAAATTAATCCCTACACTGTACATCCCTTGTGAATCTCATAAAGGAGTTGTGAGGATTAATCATTTAATTTGTGTGAACTGTTTGGAGATTGTTCTCCCATAGCTCTTCAAGAAGCACAAAATATGCTTAGAAGCACACAGTGAATGTAGTTAAATAAATTAATTTATTGAGCAACTACTATGTGCCTGGTACAATGGCAGTGTGAGGATAGAGAAAAATCATAAGACAGTCTTTGACTTCAAGAAATGTATAACCTAGTTAGGTAAAAAAAACTTCAAAAAGACACACTCAAATCATCATCTCAAATTTTTAGAGGCTTAAGAAAAAAAACTTAAATAAAAGAAGTAATTTGCTTGGAAGACACTGGTAGCCCCAGGAAACACTGGTGGCCCTGGTGACCTGGAGAACATACCACCCATCCAGGGATACCCAAGCCTCAGTTCTGGCCAACTGTTGCCTCCAGAAGTGAGTGCCCAGCCTTACCAAATCTGTTGTAGATTCAAGTGAAACTGGAAATCCAGATTTTTATGTGTGATTAACCAGTTTTCAAATGTTGGCATGCAATTTTATTTTTAACTATGTGTGGACCAATACAAATGTTATCTATAGGTCACTTTTAGCTAGTGAGCTGATATTGTGAAATTTCAGATATGAAACATCAAAACCACCTGGGTAAAATTAAAAACACCACCTTAATGTTACAAGCAACACATATATATACAGCTGACCCTTGAACCATGTAGGTTCGGGGTGCCAAGCCCCAGTGAAGTCGAAAATCCACATATTAACTTTTGACTCCCTCAAAACATAACTACTAATAGCCTACTGTTGAACCAGAAGCTTTTATAATAACATAGTTGATTAACACATATTTTGTGTTTTATATGTATTATATACTATATTATTAAAATAAAGTAAGCTAGAGAAAATGTTTGTTCAAATTGTTGAAGTTCTCCAAAACATTTTTCAATATACTTATTGAAAAGAATTCTGCGTGTAAGTAGACTGAGCAGTTCAAAGTCATGCTGTTTAAGGGTCAGCTGTATGAGAGGAAAATGAAAGTATGTGTTGGGGTGGAAGATGCCATAGAGAAAAGAAGTCTTGGGCTGACTTCTGAAGGGAAATAAATCTTAGACTATAGGAAATGTTTTGAAAAAAAGAAGTTTGCTCACATGCAAGGCTAATGATGCTCCATTATATGGAAATGTATGTCCCAAATAATGGAAACATGACCTTAACATAAAAATCTAGAAAGTGATGCAAACATTAAAGGAAATAACAAATAATTTTCAAGTAACTCAGTTGTAAACCACACATAATATTATTAATGGAATTGTCTCCATTAGTAATAACAAGATAATTATGAAAATGAAAATCCTTGTTGCCTTCAACTTTAAAGATACAAAAGATAGTTATTGTTAAGGTATTTTGAGATTAAGGGGTTATACAGACAAGAATGGTGACCTTAACATTTACTTTTAGGCCATTTTGAAATACTTGTCAAGTGGGGACTTGTGAGTAGATAACATTTAAGAATTAAATGTTCTTGGAAAACTCTCTTCTCCTGGAAATGCCTGGCCTAAGCTGGATGGTTATAACAACAAAAGAGGCAGGCTCATTTCTGCAGACCTGCAAGCAGCCTTCCCGTAGGCCCCTGCCATCAGAAGCCAAGGAATTACTACACATATCTCTGTTGTTTGTGGCCCTACTGGGTCACGACACGTCCTTCAGACCCCCTTTTTATTTCCTGATCAATGGAGATGCAACCACACTGGAGTGTAAAGTAATATTCAGGCACCTTTGCTAAAAAAGAAAAGTCAAAAATAGAAGGGGGGAAGAAAGCTTTTTGTGGGAAGAGAAAAATTGGAACAAGATTGGTTGAATAAAAGATTGATGAAGAGGTATTCAATGCTAGTAGGGAAAAAAATTGTGAAAACAATTGATGTCAGGAAGCTTTTGATAAGACACTCAAAAATTTCACTTTAATATTTATTGCTCATAGTGAAATTGATTGGTATCTCTGGCACAATGAGGTCATGAAAGTAAAGACTGATGTGGGCAAATTCATTATTTCTGCTTCTGTTCTTTCTATTTGGATATCAGTCTATTTTCTTCACTAAACTATCCTATTGCATACCTCCCCACTTCTGGAACTTTTTTGGTAATGTAATTTTCCTGTCATCTTCTATAAAATACTAAGGTACCCATGTCTTGTAAGAGTAGGAATAAAAATAGCTTCCTTTAGAAGAAAACACTGACTCCAACCAGCTAAGGATCAATACTGTAAACTGTCTGAAGACAAGTCAATCATCTAGTGGACGATTATCAAATTATATTTTCTGGTGCTGGGGCAGCCTTCTCCCCTTGAACTTCTTTGCTTGCATGCATGGGACCAATTGTATGATTACTCAGTCATACAATAATATTCTGTTGCTCTCTTTCTCTTTTTTGCATATTTATTTAACTAGGATAGTTCAATGCAAATACTCCCATCTCATTTCATCCAAATCAAGAAAACAAAACAAAACAAAAAATCAGAGTAAGTGATGCAATTTTTAGACTTTGAAAGACCACTGACTGAGTCACACACCTCAAAGACTGGATTCAAATGTCAGCCTACATCCTCGTGGGCATCATCTGCTTCTAAACCTTAGATCCTTCAACCACGAAATGGAGGTGACAGCACTACCATCCTTCCCGATCAGGTGTATCCCTTTGTTCAACACAGGCTTCTGGATCTATGACAAGAAGGGCTGGGCCAGTCATCTCCATGCACGTGGTGAAGGGATCTTTCTCTTGGCAGTTTTCCAAATGAGCACAGGCACGGCTTAGCCGTTACTGCAGGTCCCTGAGGATGGCTTCACTTACACCACAGAAAAAGCTTGAGAAAACTTTCCTCACCTGTATGAGAAGAGTTGCTATTGATGAAGCAATTTTTTAATGTTATCACAGTATTAATACTGAGAGTCTTATGGGAAGGCAAACAGAGATTATTGGGAGATAAGAGCTAAATAAAGCCCCACAAAACCATAAAATGTGGCCGATCATTCAGGATGCCTCCTGCATCTCACCATTTCCGCCCTATCGCCCCGACCCAGTCACTTCCCTCTCATGCTCACACTACTGCACGGCCTCCTTTCTGACATCCCAGCTGGCCTCTCCCGTCCAGTCTCCCACAACAGCAAGGAGGGTTTTACTGGAATATAACTCGGGCTTCTAGCCTTCCCCGTATCAAAACCTCAGGTCACCTCCCATTTCCCTTAGAATAGAATCCCAGCTCCTCACTGCTGCCCATGAGAGCCGCAGGCCTGGCTCCCCATAGGCCCCATCTGGGCCCGCTCTCCACACCCTGCCCACGGCTGCCCCCAAGGCTTTAGGCGGTTCCTCCCCAGTCGGTCTCATTCCTGCGGAGACTCCTGCGCCACCACCTGCAAGGCTGCCTCCTCGCCCCGCCCGACTCCTCTAGTCCGCTGGAAGCACCCCTCTGCCCACCGCCTCTGCTCCGCACTGTCCCTCTCTGTCCCAGAACCCTGCTTTGTTGTCCTCTTTTGACTAGTCACCGTGAAGTTATCTTGTGTATCTATTTGAATTCTTCTCTGACTTCCCTCACTCTTATCCTCGCTGAATGAAACGTCCATGAAGGCATTAAGGACTTGGTTAGCAGATGTCAGCTGCCTAGAACGTTCTCCCGCTAGTCGGGATCCATACACGTCTTCAGCTGAGTGTACTAATGCATGACCAGTGAAGTACTGTGGTCGCTGAATCGTGGCTTTCCCAAAGGCATCCCTATCCGAATCCTGGAACCTGAGAATATGTGGCCTGACATGGTGAAAGGACTCTGCAGCTGTGATTAAATTAAGGATCTTGAGTTGGGGAATCATCCCGGATCGTCGAGGCAAACCTATGTCAGCACAATCATGGGGTCAGAGTCCCAGCAGGCTGTGTGATAGAGGATGCAGAGGTCTGCGTGCAGCAGGGCCCGGAGCCAAGCAAAGCAGGTGCCTTGAAAAACTGGAAAAGGCAGGAAATGGATTCTCCCCAGTGACCCCAGAAGGGATGGAGTCCTTGTAATGCCTCGATTTCAACTTTCCAAGACTTAATTTGGGATTCTGACTTTCACAACTATAAGACAATACCTTTGTGGAATTTTAAGTTTCCAAGATTTTGGTAATTTATAAAGCATCAATAGGAATAATGGATATATGAGAATTTTATATACAATTCAAAGGGAGCAGTGAATTCAAAACAACTGACCTACTTTTAGGGTCACTGTAGTTTGGAACATATATAAAATATTTTGTTTTGTCTAAGTGTTCATATTATTGCATATTTATTAATGAAATTAAATGCAGTATCCTCAAGTAAGTACTCAATATTCAAAGGAAAAATTAAAATTGCTACATCTGAAAGGTTCTCTGGCAACCATCTAGCTCTATTTCTATCTCCTGATCTCCTGACATTTTCTGTTTAAAATATGTGGAAACAGAAAATTATAAATGCCATATTTTTCAAAAGACCCTTGGCTGGAAAGATATAACAAAGTCAGAGATAGTAAGCTTAAAGTTCATGGTTAAAATGAAAACCATGAGAAATAAGACTTTCTTAGACCAGAGGCTGTGACAGGAAAAGCCTTCTGCCATCCATTAACTACCAGGAGGAGGCTGATGGAGATTTAATACCAGCATTTGGCATCTTATCAAAAAGGTGAGTTTCATATAAGTCTCTTTGCCAAGGGCAACACATTTTCCTGTAACAGCTGAAGTTTATTATATTAGTTTGAAGGACCATTGATTGGTACCTTTGAGATTTAAAATAGTTTTTATAAAAATAGATTTGTTAAAATGTTGTGAATGATGCTTCATGGGAGATGATTTGTACCTGGAAACTTATGATAATTAACTTACAACAACTTCATTGATCTGGATCTAATTAACTGAAGCTGTCAAAAGGGCTATGAAGCATCTCTTAAAATTAGGAACATAGCTAACTTATCCCCCTTATAATATCTATTTTACATGTGAAAATAAAAGTGACTCTAACAATGCATACCCATAATTTGTTTAGACAATTATTATATGCAGTCCTAAGCTTAGCATTTCCCAGTGCTTATGGTGAGAAAACTCCACATGATCTCAACCCTTCCAGAGGGAGAGGGAGCCCCACTCCCTCGAGCCCCTTACAGAGCACAGCCCCTGCCAGGCTCCATCAGCACATCTCCATATATTATTCCATTTCTGTTCTTTGAGATGCTCAATTTGCAAGTTTCAATAACCCTTTTCCTTTCATTTTGTTTTCCTATTCTGAGTAATATTCCAAAATTCCAAGCATCCTTTTTAAGCTGTAGAGACCCAAACAACAAATCATGAAATGCAACTAAGATTCTTGTTAATACACGTGCATGCACACACACAAATGTAATTATTACACACTATGCATACAAGTGAAAGTATGTTTGTATGCAAAATTTTGCCCCTCAAAAGTAGAATAATACATACAGATAACTACTTAGGAATCATCAGCTGCAACCAAATGTGGGAATCTCAATTATTCAGCATCATCTCTGGCAAATAAAATGCCTGTTTCTCTTAGTTTTGCTCCTCTCCGTAGCAGACACCATTGAAGTTGTACCTTTATCTTCACCCTCAGTCTGTGGTTCACAAGCTTTAGAATTCTTGGTATTCGGCTCTTCCTTAACCAGGTCTTTCCATTACACTGGTTGGCCTATGTCCCTCCCTGACTTTTATTCTTCTGCTCTTGTCTTTGTTGACCTCACTGCGAATGGCTTGTATTCATTTCTCCAACCTGTTAAGAGCATTTGGAATTCTGATCCTATCCCCCTAGGTTTTGCTACCTCATCTGACTTTACGACATCCTCATATGAGGTGAACATGTACCTATTCCATCATCCCAGTCGTTGTTGGAGATGCTGAGCAGTCCTGGGCACAGGCTGACCCTGGCAACATACCACCTGTGTCTGCCAAGTAAATGGCATGCCATTATTAATTACTCCTTAGGAGAACTGTATGGGCTGACAGGGGACATGCACCTCTAACAGTCCCAAATGGTGAAACAACTATCTCAGGAGCTTCTGTGAAGCACATTTACATAAGTGGTTCTTGATCTTTCAGAGGTTATAGAGCCTTCAAGGATCAGATAAAAACTATGCAGTCTCTTTCCTGAAAGATGGACACACACATACCATGACCTTATGCATGCAGTTTCAGAGGATGCAAGGACTTTCCTGAATGCATCTCCAGAACTCAGAGAGGTCAGAGATATTTAGGTTAGCAATACTAACTCAGATACTTTTAAATACTGAAGCATATGCATTACTTTGGAAATTAATGTTACATTTAGTAAATTCCAGAAGAAATTACAATTCTGAAAGATATTCTTTAACATGTATGATACCACATGCATACCTTAAAATTCTCTTGGCTAACCTATACTATCAAACAAAAGAAAGAATTATTCATGTGTTTATATGAAAAATATTCTTTTTCTGCTGAAATGAGATAAAATTAATGTTTCTAATTGGGGTAATAAATACATAATATAAAAATGATCATTTTAACCATTTTATAAATATACAGTTCAGGACTGCTAAGTATATTCACTTTGAAATTAGATTCACCCAATCTCTAGTTTGCAAATCAAAGCCCTGCATCTATTAAACAACACCCCATTTCCCCCTCCCCATAATCCCTGGCAACCACCATTCTACTCTCGCTTTCTGTGATTTTAGCTATCATAGATATCTCATCTAGGTGGAATCATACAGTGTTTACCTTGTTGTGTCTGACTTAGTTCACTCAGCATCATGTCCTCAAGGTTCATCTATGATGTAGAATGTGTCATAACTTCATTACTTTTTAAGACTAAATAATATTCCATTGTATGTATCCACCTCATGCGGCTTATCCATTAACCTGTTAATGGACACTTGGGTTATTTCCATCTTTTGGCTATTGTGTATAATGTTGCTATGAATATGGATATACAAACTTAAATTTTTAACAAAGACATCTTACTACTTGTGTAAAGGCTATTGTACTCAATATTTTCAGGTTTAAGTTTTTTTTGAACAATTTTTATCATTTTTATCATTTTTTATGCTATGCATAACAGGCATTCAGAAAAGTACACAAAATAACTCAATGGATAATCACAAAGTCAACAGTCATGTAACTACCACCCATGCCAAGACATAGATAAAGTTCCTATGTGGCACTTACTTTCTAAAGTATTTCTACTATACACCAGATATTTCTCATACAAATTTACTGGGCCTCACCCAAATGCTGCCGAGCAGGTATTAGCATCCTCATGTTCTAAGTTGAGTAAAGGGAAGATTAGAGAATGTTGTGCAGTGTCACACAGCTAAGAAGTGACCAAAGTGGGACCTAAGATCAGCCTCCTTCCACCGCACCTCCACATCTGGTTAGCGTGAGCAGAGGCCAGCTGGCTCTTTAAACCCATCAAGTTTATTAAAAATTACCAGAGGCATAAATATGACTGATGTTGGGTTAATGGCTACATTATTTGTCCTTTTGATATTCTTCACAGTAAGTATGGTTCCAACTTTGCCCTCTGGAGTAATGTAAATAGATGCACTAACATTTCTACCAGAGAGCCCCTAAGTAGCTAAAGAGCATGAGCACATTCCCGGGAGGCCTCATTCCAGGGCTTCTCCTGAGCTTCCCTCACTGAAACAGTGCCTCCAGATTCCTTACTTCCCTGACAGTTCCCTGTGGCCACTCTGTTTGGCAATGCACCTCATAAGGTCAAGCCTTGTCCTGAACTGACGTATTTTAGATGTTCGCTGTCCAACTCGGTGAACAATGCATCCAATCAGTTCCATGGATTTGGAGCTTTCCATGGGCCAGGCTTTGCTCCAGGCTACACCTCCAAGGACAGTAGTTTGATTAATTGAGGGAAGGTTACAGGCACATTTTTATAGTCTTGCCACACTGTTGTCTCATACTGAACTTGAGATCCACTAAAACCCTAGCTGCTTTTCCCATAAACTATTGCCAAGGCAGGTCTCCATCATTCTATATTTAGAACTGGATTTTGAAACCAAATCCTTATGCTACATTCTCAGTAGAACTCCAAGTTTTACTGTGGTATTCTACAATTGGTAGTTTGCTTTGCCAACAGAATCCAATACTTTTAAATGATTTTGTAGGTTTTTCCAGGGTAAAATCTTATCTGTTTAAAAATAATCCTTTTCTCCCTTTCCTGCCTTTTTTTCCTTAAAAATAAACAAAATCTTTAAAATTGTTCTCTTCAGCCATGCTTTGCACCTTACAGTCATTATCACTTCTACTTTACAAAACAGAGTGCACTGACACCAAGAGCTATTAAAAAGAAAATGCTAGTAGGAAACCTTATGTTTTTTTAAACTGAAATTATTTTATTTCCTATGTGCTAAAAATGGTAATTGATCTGACTGCATTACAACTTTTCAAAACAAGAAACTAGTTCTCAGAGTGGCTAGGAATTGAGCTAGGAAATACCTGAACAGTCAATGGGAATATTTATATTCCATTAATTCAATGAATATGTTAGGCAGAAAAGTAGATATGTATGGGGGAACAGGTCAGTAAAACCCACTAAAAGAGACTTAAAGAGTTAAACAGATAATACTAGAGAGCCAGAAAGGACTCACAGAGTTAATGAATTAATTAGTTGAAGTTCTAAAGGCCAGGAGTAACCTAGAATGTCTTGGTATTTCTCAAATAAAGAAAAGTATCCAAGCACAGCCCATGTCTTCATTGCTATCAATCAGATCATGCCATTATAAAATCTACTCAGCCTGCAAAAAAGGCCCAGCTTATTCTGTAACCTGTGTGCTGTTCTTTCTTCTTCCTCCAGTCCCTAATCAGGAAACTTGGTAACCAGAGCAGGGGGCAGATCTCAGGAGTGTAAATAAACCTATGTGGACAAAGAATACTGAGACCCAGGCCAACACAGTCATGTAAATCACCCGACTCTTAAGACAAGATTTCAAAGGAATTGTGAATCACCTGTACACATCATGCCTTATGCTGACCCTTACCCACAAAGCCCTATAAAACCCTAGACCTCAAACCCTACAGCTCCCATCCTCTCTGAGGCTGCCTGCACTCGCCATTCTTCGAGTGTGTCACCGTCTCTGCTCTACTTCAGATAAGTAAGGAGGGGCTGCTGAGAGCTCTGATCTGGAGCTTGTAAGTTCCTGTCGCCTGTGTGACCCAAAAAGAACGTTAGCTACATGCGTAGCTCCTTAGTAGCCTGCCTGAAAATCTCCTTTCTTTGCCATTGGGGAGTTCTCAGAACATAATCTCACTCTGTCCAGTGCTCTGAGGCTCCCCCAAACCCTGAGGTGGTGGGGACTTAGCTCCCATGCAGTGCAGATCCAAGTGGACATTAGACCCCAGGGACACTGGCTTCAGGAGTTGGCAGGGGATGTGCCCAATGCTGAGCAGGGGTTCAGTGAACCTCCCATTCCTCCCTGTTTTTCCTTCCTCTCTGCTTTATTTAAGTAAACCTGCCTTTGTCTACCTTGACTCTTGCACGCTCCCCCCCTGGAGCATATTCAACTAAAGCTTTTACTCTGCTTCACTTCCACGTCTCTGCCCTTCAATTCTTTCTGCGGTGGGAACAAGAAACGAGGACCACAAACTCAACCCGCAACATATTCAGTTAATGATTCAGAAAGTTTAAAGAAGTAGTTTAAAGTAGCTAAGACAAGTCATTATGATTATGAATTATGGGAAAACACCAATAACCCAAGTCAAATGCCTCAAGAGTAGGGTTGCCAGATTTGGCAAATAAAAATACAAGGCACTCAGTTAAATTTGAATTTCAGATTTGTCTTTCATCTGGCAACCCTATGCAATAGCCATGCACATGGCAATTATTAATGAAACAAAGATATTAATACAAGAATTATTTTTTCTCTACCAGAATTCATTACCTGCACAAAAGGGTAGCTAATATAATTTGATATTTGATTTCCACAAAGCTAGGAAGTGTATGTTTATTTATTTTTATTTTTTTTTGAAAATTGCTTAAAAATAAGAACATGATAAGTCCCCAGAGATGCTATTATTTTTTACTATATCCAGTCATTTATTAAAATTTTGTAGATAGAAAAAGGTCAGTTGATTCATGTATATACATTTAAAATATCAGTAACATAAAATTTACCATTTTAAGCATATTTAATTCAGCAATCTTAATTACATTCACATTGTTATGTAGCTATCACCACCATCCATCTCCAGAAACTTTTCATCTTCCCAAATTGAAACTTCATAAATGCTAACTCCCCATTCCCTCTTCTTCCCAGTCCCTGGTAGTCACTGTTCTACTCTCTGTCCCTAGGAATTTGACTGTATCTGGGACCTCACAGAAGTGGGATCATATTTGTCCTGTTGTGGCTGGCTTATTTCACTTAGGAATAATAGAGAACTTTCTCAACCTGGTAGAGAACATCTATGAAAACCTGCAGGTAACACTACACTTAATAATAAAAAAGATTGACACTTTCCTCTAAGATCAGGGCCTGAATGTTTAGTCTTACCTTCTCTATCCAACATTGTACAGGAGTTTATACACAATGAAATAAAGCAAGAAAATAAATAAAAGGTCATCAAGATTAGAAAGGAAAAAGTAAAACTAGTCCATATCCAAATGACAAGATCGCCTCCACAGAAACTGCTATGGGATCAACAAAAAAGCTACTAGAAATAATAAGTGAATTTAGCAAGAATTAAAATTACAAAGTCAATACACAAAGTATATGAAATTTTTAAAAAAGCACTACATGCATATGTAATGCATGAAATGAGTATATGAAATACTCAAGAATAAATTTGACATTTGTGAGAACTATATTCTGAAAAGTACAAAACACTGCCAGGTGGCATTACAGATGTAAATAAATGGAGAGAGAGACCATGTTCTAGAACTAGAAGATGCAATATTGTCAGTGCTTCTCAAAGTAATCTATTGATTTCCAATCAGAAATCCCAGAAGGATTTTGGCAGAAATTGACAAACTAACTCTAAGATTTATATGGAAATGCAAAAGACCTAGAATAGCCAACACTTTGAAAATGTAGGAGAAAGTTGGAAAACTAACACTACTCATCTTTGAGTCTTATTATAAAGTGACAGCTATCAAGACAACATAGTATTGGCATCAGGACAGACAAACAGATCAATGGAGCACAATGACAGTGAATTCACCCCTATATGGACAACTGATTTTTGACCAAGGTTCAAAAGCAATTCAATTGATGAATGAGAATCTTTTAAATAAATAGTGCTGGAACAACTGGATATTCATTGTAAAAAATATGAACTTTGATCTATAACTTCAACCACATATAAAATTGAACTCAAAATGGCTCACACAATTATTCATATGTAAAACCTAAAACTGCAAAAAAAAATACTTACACAAAACATGGGAGATAATTTTTATGATCTTGGTTTAGGCAAACATTTTTTAGATATAACATCTAAGGCAAGATCCATAGAAGAATAAATCGGTAAATTACATTTTATCCAAATGAAAACACAAGCCAAATATTGGGAGAATATCTTTAAAAAGCACAGATCTGATGTATGATTTGTATCCAGAATATAGAAGAATTCTCAAAACTTATTAAGATGAAAACAAACAATCTAATTAAAAATACTGAGCAAAAGATTTGAACAAACACTGCACCAAAGAAGATTCATGACTGCAAAGATGTTCAACATCATTAGCCATTCAAGAAATGCAAACTGAAACCACAATGAGACATTCCTACAAATCTGTCAGGATGGCTAATATTAAAAAGACTAATCATGCTGATATTCAGGAGGATGTGGAGTAAGTGGAATTCTCATACACTGTTGTTTGTCAGCTAATCTACTCCTAGGAATGAAAGCACATGTCTATTCAATGACTCGTCCACAAATATTCACAGTAGCTTTATTTGTCATACTGTGATAGCTAAAAACTGGATAAACCTAAATGTCCACCAACAGGTGAATGGGTGAATATGTTGTAGTTAACCTACTAACAGAACACACTCAACTGACGAAAGGAATGATACATCAACAACGTGAATGAACATCAAAACGACTGTGCTTAATAAACAAGCCAGACTAAGGAGCACACACTGCACGGTTCTGTTTATAAACAATCCTAGAAAAGGCAAACAAATCGAGGGCACAAAGCAGAGCAGCAGTTGCTGGGTATGGGGAAGAGGCAAGTGGAAGGGAGAAGTTGCAATGGGAACAATGACATTTTTGGGGTATGTAGTTATTTACTACCTTGTCTGCGGTGATAGTTTCCTGCGAATATATGCATGCTAAACTTACAAATGTGTGTACTCTAGATATATGGGGTATATCATATGTCGATTACACCTCAGTGAATGCAGAAAAAAGCAGCCAAACTAAGTGTCTTGCTTTTGTTTTTGTTTCTGAATGGATAAGATGTATGTAGTAAAAGATGGGTTAATAAGGAGGACTTGGAAATCTTAACCAGTATCATCAATACTTTGTAATTTGCATGAGGAGCCCCCAAGTGTTCATTTAATTCTGCTTTACAAGTTACATATACATTATAAACTTTTACATGTATAATATAATATGCATATAAACTTACTAATCTTTATACACAACTAAAATTTAAATGGTCACCGTTTTACAATGACATATAGATGTGTGTATGTGTATATGAATGAGAATGTGGCTCTAGGATGAAGGGGAAAAATAATAAAACCAGAAAAATACCAATGATAACACTGTGTTGTTAACTAATAAGTATGATCAATTTCATTCTTTGCATCTGAGAAAAGAACACAAACAAAATCTCTTCTGGTTTCAACATCCACTGGGTGATTTCTCAGTATAATTTTAAAAACAAAATTAGCATGCAAATCTAAGCATGGGATATATTAATTTGGAAAAAATTTATTCATATATACATAAGGTTTAACATTATTTTAAAATTAAATGACTGATTTCAGAAGGAAATAGTGTTTTTAGCAACTTTATTAGTGACGGGTGAAGGATGGATTGGCTGGAGCCCTCGCGCCACAGCCGCTCGGAAAGTTCAGGCTCTCAATTTAAGCTCGTTGAACGTAAAGAGATCCGGACAAACAGCCTTTCTTCTCTAATGCTCTGTTTGGCTGGTTAACACAAGCTATCGATTCTAGGATTTAGGGTGGCCAAATACTTTCTTAATTAAGTGGTCTAGGCTATTGACTCCCCTGCACCTCTTAGTACTGGGTAAGAATGAAAACTCTGTACCGTTTTTCAACTCATCTCATGGGAAACAGCTTGGTTTATACTACAAAAATGGCAATGCTTGCTGGCTGCCTCATTTCAAGCGGTTGGGGACACTGCTCCCCACATATCGTCTCTGTGCTCTGAGGACCCAGCGACACTGGCAGCTGGATGTCAAGGCTCAGGTTGTAACCTCTTTGGGACCAGGGGATTCTCCTGGTGACACCGGGGTCTCAGCCCGCAGCCTAATCCTGAAGCTTCTGTAACAGGTCAGCCTGACAAGCCAGTTCTGAGTTTTCTGATTTTTGTATCCGTTCTAGAGAACTATAAATGTTAGTGACTATTTTCCAAGTATACAAGAACATTTTTGGAAAATATATCTAGGAATTATCACTAATTTATTGATTTAAAAAAGATTATTTTGAAAGTTATTCTATATCCTTCAGCCTTCAGAATTGATGTTATCACATTTTTTAAAGATTGTTTTCTTTAGGGGAAGAGTCATATTTGAAAAAGAACAAGACACATTTTAAATTGCTTGGAAACCTTATTCTCAGTGACACTAAACCTACAGAGATCTTTTCAGACATTCATAATGATGAAAATAGGGTCCATATTATAAATCAGTGATGTCTACTGGTGAGTGGACAATAGCTGTCTGAAGCTCAATGAAATATGCACCATCAAATAGGAAGTCAAAATTGCTTTACTTCAGGATGAATAATTTGTAAAATCCAAAGCATAGCAGCACATTCGAATCCTCTGAATGGAAGTGATAGGGCTTGGACAGGGCGAGAACCAGCGCTTACATCATGTGAATTGTAGAACCGTTTGAGGTATGCCAACTTAGGGTAAAAATGCATATTGTAATAGTAGACACCTGAACTATATGAGTTATAACACAGAAAGGATTTTAGAAAAACAATATTTAAATATTTCCAGGGATTATGAGTCAGATAAAATTAAGTCATGCAGTATTTTTATGTAATGTTTTGTTATGATACATTTACCTAAAGGTTTATCCCAAAGCAATATGGTTCTGCCTTTATCAATTGCCCGAGGATAGAAAAATATCAATGACTTTAGTTTTAAACCTCTTTAATATTTGCCCGATACTAGATGAGTTATAATCACATAAAGATACCTCCTAGAGAGCTTTTGAGATTTGCCTTTGCCTGAGGTCTCTGGCGCTAATACTTCAAGAGATTAGAAATAGCTTCCTTAAAAAGAGTTCTCCTTTGCCCACAGAAATCAAACAAGCTTTGCTAAATGCTGAGGCAGAAAAGGAGCTGTTATAAATCAGTGATAGTCCCCTTAAATGTCCAAATTTCTTATCATAGATTAAAAACTAATCTCATAAATGAAAAAGCTACATGGCCACATGTTTGTCACAACACAAATTTACTGCAGCTAGGGAGGAAAATGACATTAGCATAGATTGAAATAGTTCTCTGTGCAATGCTCAGTGATCATGTTTATGGACTGGCTCTGGCTTCATGAAAGCAGGGGTTGGCTATGAATAAAATCCCACTTACAGCGAGGAGAAATGGCTCAAAAGCACTTACTACATAATTTTACATTTCTTAGAATAATTTTACATTAATGTTGTCCTCTAACTCCATCCCATAATCACATATTTTTTCTTGCATTCCTCTTAGTTATAATATAATTTCTCTATGAGTAATTTTTCCATAGTTAAGGTATTCTACTATTTTATGATTTAACAAACCAGAGGATTTAAATTATAGTCAGTCATCTACCATGAAACACTGCACTTCTGTCCTAACCTTTATATGCTTGGTTTCCTTCTCTTTCCTCTGAACATGGAAAATTAGGGCCATTTATATACTGAATATTGATCAGAAGAGAAAAATACATGAGGTATGAGTTATATTCTGACTAGCGATTTTCCATTCACTCAGTATTACTTATCACATCAATCACTTAATCCTGCAGCGTAAGTTCTTTTTTCCTTATGATGAAAAGGTTTTTGTTTGTTTGTTTTTAAAGAAGAATCAGTAATTTGAGTTTCTTTAGAGTTCACAAAATCCAAGAAAGAAGATTTACTGCAAACTCATTGCCTAACAATGTTAGGTTTTGATGATGGTTTCCCTGATGGTGTTAATACCCAATTTTAGAAAAAAATCTGAGTGACTACAACAGGAATGGGAACTTTTGTTGAGAGATGGGATAGTTATGACTTCTGGACGTATTTTATGTCAAAGCTATTTTCTTTCTGATCGTGGCTGGAGGCAAGAGAACACAAAGGTGCACAATGTCACCCCAAGAGGGTTGTGGAATTCTGCCCCAGGGCTTCTAAATAGAGGGAACATGGCCATGACCCCTGGGACGGACCCTGCATTTTAGTGAGCAGGACCAGGGATGCCCAGCACACTGCAATACCCCAAATAATCCTGCGTGTGAACGAGCTTCCCTTCACTCCAAAGAGCTCCACTGGGACCCTTGAGAGCACTCTTGTCCGATGTGAGTGGCTCCCCCTGCCTTTCCTTCAAGGTGATTCAAAAGCATATACTCAACAACTGCTGGGCACGAGGCCTGCAGAGACATGGGTGAAAAAAACCAACTCCTTCCTTCAAGGTTCTCCCAACTGGAAAGGGAGTAGAGCCTGGAGCAAGCTTCACAAAGAGGTGACAGTTAGACTTGGCCTTGAGGGATGAGAAGAAAGTGCTGGATGGAAGAGGAGTGAGGAGCAGGCAGGGAAGGTGGGCGTGCATCCCCGGCACGGGCGAGAGCAGGAACCCAGGCTGACCGTGAACACACCCAGTCCTCCTGCCCAAGGGCAGGCGGGTGTTGTAGGAGTCCTTCTCCATGGCAAGAGGTGGAAGGTGGTTTATTTTCTTTTGCTGTTCATTATTCCCCATCCTCTTCTCCATAGCAGATCATGGTGCCTTCAGGAGGCAGTCCAAGGTATATGCATGCCACTTAAACCCTTTCGGTGGCAAGGACCTTACCATTTTATACCATAATGCATCCTGCCATTAAATAGCTCTAGTCTTAGAAAGAAATCCCCTTCTCCACAGCTTCCATCCACCAACCCATGTTCCATCCCCTGGAGTCTCAGAAACAAGGTAGTTCTTTCAAAACTGACATGTCTTCCCATATTTTCAGTGCTTGTGTCCTATAGTTCTCCTCCCCAGGTTCTGTACCATATTCCTCACGTGACGTGGGATGCACCTGGACCTTGTCGTCAGCATCCTCTTTGGAAGCAGTGCGGTAGGACCATGTTCTTTGATGCTACAGAGTCGAATCCTGAATGGGTTCTGGCAATGGGCCCTGATTTATTTATGAACATATGTGTCTGTACATATAAAGTGGCTTTCTCCTATCTTATTTTTTCCTATCTTATATTGTATCGTAGTTTTTTATAAAATAAAGAGCTTCACCATCGTCCCTGCTAAACATCAATCTGTTATTTGAGCCCATAATTCCAAATACAAGGGTTTATCTGAATTCCAATATTGAGTCTGCCACCCAGCGGGTCCACTGTTCCTCTAATCTTGGAGTCTGTTAAGCATTTGCTCTGTTTTCATACAAGCAGATGGAAAGGTTTGAAACAGAGAGAAACTAAGCAGGTAGTCCTCTGACATGCCACTGGAAACTTCCCTCTATTTCAACTGCGAAGTTGTATTTAAGCGAGGTTGTTGCAGGAGCTGTGACTCCACCTAACGCTATGGTATTGTTCTGTGACAGCTGGGAAAAGAGTAAGTACATAGGATCAGCCATGCCCGTCAGTGGCATCCTGACCTAGACAGCCTCGGGAAGGGGCTTCCAATCCCACTGTCCCCAGAGAGGACCTGGTTTGCAGGGGCCCTGATGCCTTACCGGAAGCTGCAGCGCTGCGTGGTCAGTAGAGGAGGGCTGCAATGCAGGCTTGAATGGTTCCCAGTTCGTGCTCTGTTCACAGGTCTTTTCTTATTCAAACATGCCAAGAGAAGACTCAATGCATGGGGAAGCCCAGAGACACCAGTTCAGGCATTGCTTTACCATAGTCTTCACATTTAAAACCATAGCTTCTATATCCAAATTATTATCAGACAATTGATCAGTCTTCGCACTGGTCATCACGACCCTCTTTCAGACTCACAAGCCACCGCTTTATCGGTCAGTTCTCAGTTCTCATTTGCCGGGCCTCAGTGACAAATCCCTCAGCAAGAGCTGCCATGGGAACAGGAACAGCAGCCTTCTACCATCCTTTGCAGCCTCTGGACATCATCTGAGACAGCAGACAGGAGTACCCTGTCCCTTCAGTAATTCTCTCAGGACTCTGCTCGGTAAACCATCCCCACCTGTAGACCTGAGCTCGCTGGGGGAGTGCACAGCCTACTGATGGACACACAGGCTGTAGAAAGCCTAGAATCCTAGCCTCACTGTTTACCAGCCATGGGAATCACAGCCAAGTCTTGGGAATCACTTGGGAGTCATGAATCACTCCCCTAATGATCAAATGGGATGAATGATAGTAATTACACTCTACATTTTTGTGAAAAATAAATGGAGTCATACTCTAAAGCCCTTTACCTAGCATACTCCAGGCACTCAGAACCATCAGCTATCATTTTAAGTATCTTAATGTTCTTTTATTATCCCCCTTAATTGAATTTTTGTTACCTCTGGAATGCTAGTTTCATTTCAATTTAATTACTTACCCTTCTTTTAGAAATAACAGGAGCAAAAATGACGGATAGCATTGCTTATCCTAACTACACACTAACATTACACCACCAGTCCTAAATAGCAGACTTAACTCACTTTTCAGGCCTTCTGAAATACATTTGCTGTACTCTTTCATTCATTCTCTCTTTCACTTATTCATTCATTCATTCATCTATGACAGAAGTAGATAAATCACAGCTCATTTCTTGCTTCAGCTCTATGAAAAAAAAAGAATTGTCTGGCTTCCTATTTTTCTTCACACTTGTCCCCAGCCTCTTTCCGTTTCCTTTGGCATAACACTTCCCTTTCACATATGACCTCAGTAGGCAGCATCTAACTTGGCTTTGTTAGATAGCATTCCCTTTTTCTTTCCTAATATCACATGCACACGAATAGTCTGAATTCTTTCTTTCAGAACCTTAAATCAAATTCCTTTAGAGTATCCAGGCCTTAGCTTTTCTCTGAACTCGGACTCGGTATTCCTGACAGTTGTAGCATGTACATGGTTATCCTGGCCTTTCCTTGCCTGCTGGCCAAGACCTCCCTAAGGGTGGGCTCACGTTCTGACCCTGCATTTAGTCCCCTTGGAACTTCCCCTACCTTTTTCGAGATGGCATTGTCAACAAAGAAGGTCAGAAATGTCATTATTTTTAGCAGGAAACTTTCAGACATTTGTTCATTCGGTAAATACTGATTGAGCTCCGACAACATCCAGATACTGCTGTACTAGGACCTATGTTAGGGAAGTGTTACCCCATCCCCTGCCCCGCTAGAAATTCCACAATCTGGTCGTTAAAGGTGACAAATGCTTGTCTAGGCCAGGCTGAATTAACCCAGGGATGTGCTTCCTTTGGCTAACACATTGCATTAAAACTAGCCACGTTTCCAAAATTCAAAGATCTCACATAAAAATCCAAATAGTGTATGTCCCTTAAATAACTGGGAGATCTAGCAACTCTGCTTTTGTGTTTCTGGAGGGCAAAACTCAGCTAGAGACAGGTAGAAGCTACCCCTTCAGATGGGTTCAATTTCTTCATGTAAATGAAGATGACTTCTATGAGCGAATTTGTGAACAAGGTTTTCTGTATTCACACCACTCACACCTTTGCTCTGCTCACTTAACTTCCTGAGCGCCATGGACAGGAGTCTATACCTCCTGGCCTACACTATTGCCTCAAGTTCTCTGTCTTTTTGGAGTCCTGTGAATGATCTCTGTGGGTTTCTGCTCTCTTAGATTTGTAAATTGTCACTTCAGCATAAAACCAGGCCACTACTAGCCCATATGGTCCCCTGTAAAAGACTGGAGAAAGGAAGCCTTACTCTGCTTTACATCCATCTGGTGGAAAATTGTTGTGAAAAATGGATTTTGTTAGATCAAGATACATGTCTACTCTATGCCAAAAAATTGTCATAATAAAAACACATACCTGTGGAGTCCACTTGGCCTGTGACACTGTTGGGCGGGGCC
This sequence comes from Manis javanica, assembly GCF_040802235.1. Lineage (NCBI taxonomy): Eukaryota > Metazoa > Chordata > Mammalia > Pholidota > Manidae > Manis > Manis javanica. The sequence goes on from NC_133168.1 coordinate 75,430,234, forward strand.
CAGTCTGCACAGCCTTTCCTGGCCCTGGGGCGCCCCTTCCTGGCACCTCTTGCAACTGCTTTCCAGCCCCCCACCACCTGCACTGCTACTCTCCTGCTCAAAGTCTCATGAAGACCATGGCCTACAGAGGCAGACTTTCCTTCTGACTGTTATGCCTATGAGAGGCTTCTCCTACTAAAATCAGGTCTCTAAAGATTCTACCCTGTGTAGGTCTCTGCCTGCTGTTGTCTGAAAAATCAGTAGCCAAATCTTACCTTCTACTTGTTACCTTGAGATAATACTAAGGGACCTCATATATTGAGCCCTGTTATTACACCTTGTCAATGTTATTCAGCTGTAGAGAGAGGGATTAGTGTGTTCTTGGAATAAAAGAGGATGAGTTATTTTTCCCTCCCAAATCTCCCCTTTTTCTGCTATTCTGTTCTGACAGAAAATAGAACAAATAGAAGGGCACATTAAAAATACCTCTGAAGAAAAAATATATTGAATAACTTATGACAACTATTTGGTGATGGGGATAAAGGACAGCTCTTTTTCTCCTGGTAGGAGGGGAAACATCAGATTCTGTACTGCATACAATATACTGTATTCACATGGGCATGTCATCGTCATCGCTGGGAAACTAGTTCATTAAGTAGGCACTCACACCATGATCTTCTGACTCTAATTCCAGTGCTCTTTCCACCCTACTGGGCTCCGCCCATCAACTGCAGGAGCTGAGAGCTGAGGGCCTAGAAGTGAGCACCTGGGAAGTAGGCAGGGCCTGCGCCGAGCCCCGAAAGGCTTATAAAGATGCCATTGAGGCTGCAGTGGCTCCTGTTTCCCCTGGGGGAGGAACCGCTAGAATCTCAGTTCCCTTCTGGCTCCCCACTAGGCCTGCAGGCCCGTTTCTGTGGGGACAGGGCTCCCGGCGAGCAGATGTCCCTCACCCCAAAACAATTCCCCCAGTACCCGCCACCTTCCAAACACAGGCAAGGCCTCATACAAGCACCACACGTTGTGCTTCAAATGTTAGCTAAGGAATGAAGGGAGAGTTAAAATGGCATTTTCTCCAATTCCACATCACACACCAGCAGTTTGGGAATGTGAATGTCAGAGACAAAATTGCAAAAAACAAAACAAATACAACCCAGAAATGAGGGTAACACCTTAACAATACCAGCTTTTATTTTTACCAAATACACACACACACACATACATTATTTATACACACATGTATGTGTGTATATGTATATATAATATATATTGTAATGATAAAACATATGTATAATACATATATTTAAAATCACTATAATTTTATTTAAAAAATGATGCTTAAAAAATGAAAAGAGAAAATGCACCACCTCAGAGATCAAATTATTTAACCAAGATAACTTATTAAACTGAATAAACATAGTATGTAAGAATTTCATCACAATGTTTTTATTTTTCTGTGACTCACTGGTGACTTAAATAGCACCCCTTTCTCTTCCCTCTCCAGCATAGTTTAAAGCCAGGCCTGGCGTCTGGGTGGCTTGTCACTAACTCAGATGGAGAAAGCAACACAAATGGTAAATCATGCCAACTGAAGCTAAACTAGTTATCTCAGGACTGAGGGGTGCTGGGACATGGGACTTTGAGTGCTAACACTGAAAAGTTCAGGGCAAACTGGAATGCACTTATCACCCCAGAGGGCATCTAGGTCAGGTACTGCAAACACAGACCTTGGTGCTGAGCAGAGATGTGTGTTGGATGCCAACTGGAGCTGGGCAAGGGCACCAATAAGTTCCCATTTGTGGAATGCCTGGGGGGCAGCCAGGAGTACCAGGGGAATTCAAAATAAGCTCTGAAACTTGCACATACTTCTCCTAATATCTAATTTGGTGTTGTCATAAAACAACAGAGAATTCACATCAAAACTTTTAAAAAGTAGGAAGTGTTCATATTACTTTTTGACATATTTTTTATCTGGAACTATGTCTGCGTGCACTCCCGATGCCAGTTTCAGTACATGTTCTGGCTGCAGTAGTCCCTCATCTCATGGATGCCTCGGGGAGCTGTTTGGGTAATGGAGAGTACTGTATCCAAACAGTCTTTACAATTTTAAAAGTTAAAGCCGCCCATCTGCTGCTTATGACAGTGCCAAGTGACGGGGATTAAACCGATGAAGATTCACACCATAATGCTAATTCTCTGCACGAAGGAAGAATGGAAAGTATGTGTCAAAAATCTGAAAATGATTGATGCCTGCCATCTTATCAAAACTGTTTCTCCCACTTAATTTCACTTGATGATTTCAGATTACACATGGAATGGGCAGCAGGTGTTTGAGATTGCCTAACTAGCATTAACACTTGTTTTCAGCAAACGTGAAACAGACGAATCTCTACTTCAGAATATTTTCTGTGAAGTTCACTAGACCATTTTCTGTTTAAGAAAGACTTGCGGTTTTAGCCACATTCCCAGAGATCACTAACCCGCTGACTGTAGGCTGTGATTCAAGAAAACAGCCTCTTTCAAGGCACTGGTGGGTTCAAGGGATGCGGAGTTTGAAAAGCATCACTCCAGCCACTGCTAAGACATTGAACTGTTTCCTTTACTGGTACAAGAATTTACCTACACTTAGAAAAAGATATCAGTGGATTTTTCTAGATGTCTGGTTGAAACTGGAAATACGAGATTAGAGGTTTGTAATTAAAAGAGCAACTCTTGACTTAAATGATTATTTTCAAAGCACACAGTATTTTTTAAACATTAATCTTATAAATTTTGTTAGTACAAATGTTTAATTAGTAAATTCTTATCTCTAAAAAGGAAGCCCAGATGTTGACTTGAAAATAACCTCTTTCAGTCCCAAGACTGTAAACTCAACATGGCAAACCATTTAGTATAAGCTAACCTAACTGCCCTTCAAATACTCAACCAAATATTTTTTATTACCAACACTGCTGAACATGCCAGTTAGGAGGAACAACCTAACCTCCCCACTTCCACTTGGGCTATTTGAAATTGTATTAATGTTTGTATAAACATTTAAAATGTTTCATCTTTAACAAAAAGGGTAACTAGATAATTCATCATCTTTTTTCAGTGTTCAACATATTTGTGTCCATTCCTTAGACAAATGAACCTACTTACAAAAATGTGGTATTAATGCTACATTAGCACATAATGAATAATCCAAGTTATTTTCAAACTTTATAGGCTTCCAGTAAATTGTGAGGGATTTAAGAAGCACAGGGAAAGGCTGGTGGCTCTGCAGTGCCTGTCCGACACTTAAAATGAGCACCATTGTCCGCGGAGCCTCCCGGCTTCACTGGCAGCTGCAGAACCAGCAGGTGTTGATCCATCATCATTAGTCATTGGCCTCATGCTAGCTGGGGGTACATGTGGGTCTAAGAACAATGAACTGATAACTTGGCATTCGTATAAGAGAAAGACATAGGAACTGAAAGGAAATCAGGGAAAAGGAAAATCAATAGTAAAATGGGGTGAAAGATTTAAACTAAGAGGCATGGAATTATAGAATATGCTAAAGGGAATGTGGGTTTATTAACTTTAGGAACAAAGCACTTCTTTCGTTTTTTTCAGAGAAAACCTTTTAATTTAATGGTGGAATGGCTATAAAAAAACAAATCACAGAAAAGAAAAAAACCTTACTACACAATTTCTTAAGTCTTGAAACTATAGTGTTTTTAATTATTAAAATACGTGTATGCATGATGAAGGGTTTGGATACCATCAGCAGTGAAATTTTATAATACACATCAAACCACTTCTAATAACAAAATATTGCCTTATTAAAATGCATTATTAATGTATTATATAATACCTTTGTGGATTTTGTCATAATATGCTACAAATGCATTTTTAACTGTTTAAGGATTGGAGAAGACAAGTCTAAAAATTAATTTTAGTGTAAGCTTTGAACATGCAGAAGGGATGGAGATTAATCTGTTATAAATAACAATCTGTTATAAATAACTGATATAATGGCATGGACAGAAAAGTAAATAAGGATTTGTCCTTGATTTCCAGGTTCTTACAATCTTCTATGAGAGAAATGCATATAAATAACCACAACAGGAAACAAGTCTAATAGAGGTGTCTCAAAAGAAGTAATCTGTGATTTTTGTAATTCTGTAATATTTCATGTGAATCAAGAAAGTTAGAAGAGCTCACTAATTCTATTTTTTTGTTGTTTTTAAAATTACTCATACTTGCTCTATTTCAAGTAGTTTGGATGTAAAACCCTAATAGGATTCTGTCTTGATAAGTATTTATTCAGCCTAATTCTAAAGTTTAAATCACTGTGCTAGCAATTGATTAGAAATTTTTAACTTTTTAAAGGTTTGTGAATAAAAAGATATAATCAAACAAAAATGAAATTTTTCCAGACTAAGGCTTACTAAAAGAAAATTGGAAGATAACTGATAGGGCATTCTCTCTGAAATGGTGATAGAACTGAATTGCATAGTTCTGGGGTACAAATCATTCCTGGTGTCATTTCCACCACTCAAATTTAAATGTTCTTCCAAATTTAGGTAATGATTGAATCACCATGATTCAGGCATTGGTCTCTCTCTCTTTTTTTTTTTTTAATGAAATATTTCTTGCTTGAAACTTCACTAACTGGTATGCTGGTTCTTCAGTAGACCTTATATAAACATGTGTATTGAAATTTGAATTATAGATAAATCTTTTCTGTAAGTAATTAATTTAGTCATGTTCTTTGGTTCTGTGTTAATCTCTATGGTAGAAAGTATCAAAGGTGGGCAAGAATTTTCAAGTATTCCAACTGATAGTGAATACAGTTTGTATCATGTATTTATGCTCATCTGAAATTGAGGTTAGGTCAAAGTTTTCCTTAAATTTTCCACTCTAACATAATTCTAATAAATTTTCAATAGTCAAATGAGAAATGCTAGTAATACTTTAAAACAAAACTCTGGTGTTGAGCAAGATGCTGAATAAAGTATTGATTTGCAAATGAATGCTGGGAACAGTGTGAAGTATTTTACATACATTACCACTTAGGTCCTCATCCATAACTTAATGAGGTGCCATTAGGATGCCTATTTTATGGCTGAAAAGGACTGACGCTAAATAAGTGAGGAAACTTGCTAAAGCTTAAACAGCTAGTAAGGGATGGGCCTAGGATTCTGACTCTTTAATTAATTGACTCAACTAAGAAGTGAGTGTCTACTATGTGGCAAGTACTAGAGAGGACACACCCACTTGCTCAGTGACTCTGAAGACAGATTCAACAGCTGCTTCTCTGTGCCATTTTATGATATCATTGGCTGCGTGACATGAACACAGAAACTAGATAAATTCATTTTCCAAATCCAATAATGGTGATGACTTTTTAATGTTATTTATGACTACTTTTGACTTCTGATTCTGAAAAGTATATATCTACCCATTAATTACTAAAATTTTTGCTTAAGTTTTGTTTTCTAAGCAAATACAAAATTCAGAGGTATGAAGAAAACATTCAATTTTTCATTTCATAAAATGTTATTTTTCTCTTTACAGTGGTATAGTGTATGGCACCACAAATGCAAACTTCTGTAGACTGCTGAACCTAAATCCATCCATCCTAAATAACCTAATAATCTAATAATAAATAACAATCCTAAATAAATCTAATAATCCTAAATTATTTCCAGGAAGGTGGTCTGTAAGGCTTCAATGAAGCCATATTTTAAGGCAAAGGAGACTTATAGTTCACCCACGTTATAAAAGTGTAAGGCAAGGGGAGCGGAACCAGGATGGCGGCGTGAGTAGAGCAGTGGAACTCTCCTCCCAAAACCACATAGAATTATGAAAATATAACAAAGACAACTCTTCCTAAAATAGAGACCAGAGGACACAGGACAACATCCAGACCACATCCACACCTGCGAGAACTCAGCGCCTTGCGAAGGGGGTAAGATACAAGCCCCAGCCTGGCGGGACCCGAGTGCCCCTTCACCCAGCTCCCGGGGGGTGGAAAGAAACAGGAGTTTTTTTTGTTTTTTTTTTTTGGCGAGTGCTTTTTGGAAGCCTTAAAGGGACAGGGACCCCAATACTAGGGAAACAGGGCAGCAAGACCGGTGAGCGGGTGCCTGAGACCGGCGCCTAAGGATAAAGAAATACACGCATTTTTCCCTTTTTTTTTGCGAGTGATTTTTTAAGCCTTAAAGGGACAGGGACCCCAATACTAGGGAAACAGGGCAGCAAGACCAGTGAGTGGGTGCCTGAGACTGGAGCCTGAGGACAAAGAAAATCGCGCATTTTTCCCTTTCTTTTTGGCGAGTGCTTTTTGGAAGCCTTAAAGGGACAGGGACCCCAATACTAGTGACACAGGGCAGCAAGACCGGTGAGCGGGTGCCTGAGACCAGCGCCTGAGGACAAAGAATATCACGCGTTTTTCTCATTTTTTTTTGGCGAGTGCTTTTTGGAAGCCTTAAGGGGACAGGGACCCCAATACTAGGGAGTTAGGCAGTAAGATACTAAAGAAGCTAACCTTGAACATTTGGAAACCACAAATCTAAAGCCTGCAATGGCAATAAGTACATATCTCTCAATAGTCACCCTAAATGTAAATGGACTTAATGCACCAATCACAAGACACAGAGTAATAGAATGGATAAAAAAGCAAGACCCATCTATATGCTGCTTACAAGAAACTCACCTCAAACCCAAAGACACGCACAGACTAAAAGTCAAGGGATGGAAAAACATATATCAGGCAAACAACAGTGAGAAGAAAGCAGGGGTTGCAGTACTAATATCAGACAAAATAGACTTCAAAACAAAGAAAGTAACAAGAGATAAAGAAGGACACTACATAATGATAAAGGGCTCAGTCCAACAAGAGGATATAACCATTCTAAATATATATGCACCCAACACAGGAGCACCAGCATTTGTGAAACAAATACGAACAGAACTAAAGAAGGAAATAGACTGCAATGCATTCATCTTAGGAGACTTCAACACACCACTCACCCCAAAGGATAGATCCACTGGGCAGAAAATAAGTAAGGACGCACAGGCACTGAACAACACACTAGAACAGATGGACGTAATAGACATCTATAAAATTCTACATCCAAAAGCAACAGGATATACATTCTTCTCAAGTACACATGGAACATTCTCCAGAATAGACCACATACTAGCTCACAAAAAGAGCCTCAGTAAATTCCAAAATATTGAAATTCTACCAACCAATTTTTCAAACCACAAAGGTATAAAACTAGAAATAAATTCTACAAAGAAAACAAAAAGGCTCACAAACACATGGAGGCTTAACAACATGCTTCTAAATAATCAATGGATCAATGAACAAATCAAAATAGAGATCAAGGAATATATAGAAACAAATGACAACAACAACACAAAGCCCCAACTTCTGTGGGATGCAGCGAAAGCAGTCTTAAGAGGAAAGTATACAGCGATACAGGCACACCTGAAAAAAAGAAGAACAATCCCAAATGAATAGTCTAATATCACAACTATCGAAACTGGGAAAAGAAGAACAAATGAGGCCTAAAGTCAGCAGAAGGAGGGACATAATAAAGATCAGAGAAGAAATAAACAAAATTGAGAAGAATAAAACAATAGCAAAAATCAACAAAACCAAGAGCTGGTTCTTTGAGAAAATAAACAAAATAGATAAGCCTCTAGCCCAACTTATTAAGAGAAAAAGAGAATCAACACAAATCAACATAATCAGAAATGAGAATGGAAAAATCATGACAGACCCCACAGAAATACAAAGAATTATTAAAGACTACTATGAAAACCTATATGCCAACAAGCTGGAAAACCTAGAAGAAATGGACAACTTCCTAGAAAAATACAGCCTCCCAAGACTGACCAAGGAAGAAACACAAAAGTTAAACAAACCAATTACGAGCAAAGAAATTGAAACAGTAATCAAAAAACTACCCAAGAACAAAACCCCAGCGCCAGACGGATTTACCTTGGAATTTTATCAGACACACAGAGAAGACATAATACCCATTCTCCTTAAAGTGTTCCAAAAAACAGAAGAGGAGGGAATACTCCCAAACTCATTCTATGAAGCCAACATCACCCTAATACCAAAACCAGGCAAAGACCCCACCAAAAAAGAAAACTACAGACCAATATCCCTGATGAATGTAGATGCAAAAATACTCAATAAAATATTAGCAAACAGAATTCAACAGTATATCAAAAGGATCATACACCATGACCAAGTGGGATTCATCCCAGGGATGCAAGGATGGTACAACATTAGAAAATCCATCAACATCATCCACCACATCAACAAAAAGAAAGATAAAAACCACATGATCATCTCCATAGATGCTGAAAAAGCATTTGACAAAATTCAACATCCATTCATGATAAAAACTCTCAGCAAAATGGGAATAGAGGGAAAGTACCTCAACATAATAAAGGCCATATATGATAAACCCACAGCCTGCATTATACTGAACAGTGAGAAGCTGAAAGCATTTCCTCTGAGATCGGGAACAAGACAGGGATGCCCACTCTCCCCACTGTTTATTAACAGAGTACTGGAGGTCCTAGCCCGGCAATCAGACAAAACAGAAATACAAGGAATCCAGATTGGTAAAGAAGAAGTTAAACTGTCACTATTTGCATATAATATGATACTGTACATAAAAAACCCTAAAGACTCCACTCCAAAACTACTAGAACTGATATCGGAATACAGCAAAGTTGCAGGATACAAAATTAACACACAAAAATCTGTAGCTTTCCTATACACTAACAATGAACCAATAGAAAGAGAAATCAGGAAAACAATTCCATTCACAATTGCATCAAAAAGAATAAAATACCTAGGAATAAACCTAACCAAAGACGTGAAAGACTTAAACTCTGAAAACTACAACTAAGAGAAATTAAAGGGGACACTAACAAATGGAAACTCATCCCATGCTCATGGCTAGGAAGAATTAATATCATCAAAATGGCCATCCTGCCTAAAGCAATATACAGATTTGATGCAATCCCTATCAAATTACCAGCAACATTCTTCAATGAACTGGAACAAATAATTCAAAAATTCATATGGAAACACCAAAGACCCAGAATAGCCAAAGCAATCCTGAGAAAGAAGAATAAACTAGGGGGGATCTCACTCCCCAACTTCAAGCTCTACTACAAAGCCATAGTAATCAAGACAATTTGGTACTGGCACAAGAACAGAGCCACAGACCCGTGGAACAGATTAGAGACCCCAGAAATTAATCCAAACATATATGGTTAATATTTTATAAAGGAGCCATGGACATACAATGGCAAAATGACAGTCTCTTCAACAGATGCTGCTGGCAAAACTGGACAGCTACATGTAGGAGAATGAAATTGGACCTCTGTCTAACCCCATATACAAAGGTAAACTCAAAATGGATTAAAGACCTGAATGTAAGTCATGAAACCATTAAACACTTGGAAAAAAACATTGGCAAAAACCTCTTAGACATAAACATGAGTGACCTCTTCTTGAACATATCTCCCTGGGCAAGGAAAACAACAGCAAAAATGAGCAAGTGGGACTACATTAAGCTGAAAAGCTTCTGTACAGCAAAAGACACCATCAATAGAACAAAAAGGAACCCTACAGTATGGGAGAACATATTTGAAAATGACAGATCTGATAAAGGCTTGACGTCCAGAATATATAAAGAGCTCACACACCTCAACAAACAGAAAACAAATAATCCAATTAAAACATGGGCAGAGGAACTGAACAGACAGTTCTCTAAAAAAGAAATACAGATGGCCAACAGACACATGAAAAGATGCTCCACATCGCTAATTATCAGAGAAATGCAAATTAAAACTACAATGAGGTATCACCTCACACCAGTAAGGATAGCTGCCATCCAAAAGACAAACAACAAATGTTGGCGAGGCTGTGGAGAAAGGGGAAGCCTCCTACACTGCTGGTGGGAATGTAAATTAGTTCAACCATTGTGGAAAGCAGTATGGAGGTTCATCAAAATGCTCAAAACAGACCTACCATTTGACCCAGGAATTCCACTCCTAGGAATTTACCCTAAGAATGCAGCAATCAAGTTTGAGAAAGACAGATGCACCCCTATGTTTATCGCAGCACTATTTACAATAGCCAAGAATTGGAAGCAACCTAAATGTCCATCGGTAGATGAATGGATAAAGAAGATGTGGTACATATACACAATAGAATACTACTCAGCCATAAGAAGAGGAAAAATCCTACCATTTGCAGCAACATGGATGGAGCTAGAGACTATTATGCTCAGTGAAATAAGCCAAGCAGAGAAAGAGAAATACCAAATGATTTCACTCATCTGAGGAGTATAAGAACAAAGGAAAAACTGGAGGAACAAAACAGCAGCAGAATTACAGAACCCAAAAATGGACTAACAGGTACCAAAGGGAAAGGAACTGGGAAGGATGGGTGGGCAGGGGGGGATAAGGGGGGGGTAAGAAGAAGGGGGGTATTAAGATTAGCATGCATGGGGGGGAGGGAGAAAGGGGAGGGAGGGCTCTACAACACAGAGAGGACAAGTAGTGATTCTACATTTTGCTATGCTGATGGACAGTGACCGTAAGGTGGTTTTTAGCGGGGACCTGATATAGGGGAGAGCATAGTAAACATAGTATTCTTCATGTAAGTGTAGATTAAAGATTTAAAAAAAAAAAGGAAAGAAAGAAAAGGGGGATTACTTCCTTGATAGGATAAAACAATCGGTAAATCAAAGATTAACGCATGCTTTAAATATCCTTAATGTTGATCACTTAAAGGGTGTCAGATGATCAGCTACGGAGGTACTCTTTCCTAATAATTCCTTTCTCTTAATAAAAATAAAAATTAAAAAAATAAATAAATAAAATAAAATTAAAAAAAGCAGTTTCTGTGTGCTGACCTCCAAAGAGTTCTACACAGTGGTATAGAGGGCATGTCAAAGTGTGGGCAAAGGGTCTGTTTGTTCCTATGCAGAAGATCAAGGCCTAGCTTGGATACCCAGTAAATGAACTAAGATACGATATGAGGAGGAGCTTCCGGCATTAGCACTCTCTGGAGGACTCATGACGGGGGATGATCATCAAAAAGCCTCCACAGGGATCCGGGTGATGCTGCGGTTGTGGCTGCGTCCACCCCACCATTTCCTGGACTTGCCATTGGAATGAGGAGGGAGATGTCTAGGCTGGCATGTGCATACAGTGAGACAATGAATTTGACTGGATCTGTACTGTTGGAACTCAATCAGGAGTTGGGAGGGGTGCAAGTTGTAGCGCTCCAAAATCTTACGACTATAGACTATCTACGGTTAAAAGAACATATGGGATGTGAACAGATCCCAGAAATGGGTTGCTTTAATTTGTCTGATTTCTCTCAGACTGTTCAAGTACAGTTGGACAATATCCATCATATCATAGACTAATTTTCACAAATGCCTAGGGTGCCTAAATGGTTTTCTTGGCTTCACTGGAGATGGCTGGTAATTATAGATTTGCTTTGTTTATGTCACCGTATTCCTATTATGTTAATATGTGTGCGCAAGTTAGTTAGTAGTTTAAAACCTATACATACTTAAGGTACTCTACAAGAAGATATGTCAAAGAAATAATCAATCCTCGCATGTTTTCTTCCATATGCTACCTCTATAGCTTTTCTTCTTCCTTCCTAATTACAACCCTTACGTAGAATTCGTGCCTCATATCGAATTTACCGAGTAACATAATTCCTCCAGGTGGTAAAGATACCTTGAGACAAGTGCTGGGCATAGAAGCCACAGGGCATAAATCTGCAAAGAAGTAAAAAGCTAACCTTTTCAAACAATATGGCTTCTCTCTCACTTACCAACTTTACATTTCCTTGTATGGTCCTGGAAGATGCCTGGTTAGCCAGAGACGGGTTAAGATTCCTCAAGGGAGGAACAACCTAAGACAGGCACAGTCACAGGGGGGCCATCAGGTGAGAAATTGGGGAACAACAGTGGTGAAGCTTAGAACCTCACCCCCCACCCTGTGTTGAGAGAAATCTTCTGCATCCATGGATGTTTTATTGCCCTTGTCTAGCTCGGATTAGCACATAGTCTACAGGCACACACATGATCATCTAAAATTGCTCTCTTACAACACTAAACTATGTTTTCTACCTTTATCTTGCATCTACCTACCACTTCAGCAGTTTATTAAAAATAAAAATAATAATAATAATAAAGGGAGAAATGTGGGATCCACTTATAAATCAAGTATAAAAATCAAACGAATATTCATATTTGACCTGATTGTTTATAGCTCATAATGTGTGATCAGAACTGAAAGTTTCTGTGATGACTGCCCTTGTACTGTTCACCATGTAAGAACTTATTCACTATGTAAGAATTCGTTCACTATGTAAGAACGTGTTTGTTATGCTTCAGAAGATTGGAGACTGACGAGAACTAGGCTTGAGATGGATTAATGATTGTGCATTAAGCATTGACCCCCCCTATATAGAATTTTATTGTTGTTAACAACCATTTGATCAATAAATATGAGAGATGCCCTCTCAAAAAAAAAAAAGTGTTAGGCAATGAGTATCTGTCACAGCTAAGGTTTAAGAAATAAGCTACCAATGGGAAGAGCTCGGTGTTGAGAAGTAGGATTTGTTTTATCAACGTAATGGGAAAACCTTTTACAAAGTATTTGTACCACACTAAACAAATCTCTCTCTTCAGCAGAAATGCCTGCTCTTATCTGTTGTTACACATTCTTTCTAATAAATATACTTCCCTCTTGACATCGTCCTGAAAAAGACTCAGTAAGTGAATCATTCAAGTAACATTCGCAGAACTGTTAACCTTGGAGACAAGAGATCAGCATTTTTTAAATGATGGTCGAATGTGAATCACTCTACATTGAGGCTGGGTGGGCCTCCCGTTCTCCTTCCTCTGGCTTTGCTTTTGTCTCTGAGGAGGCCATGGGTGAGTCGGTAGAATAAAGGCATAGAGGTCATTCGTGGTTCTTCCTTTGGCACCACAGCAGAAGCCATGCCTTAGCCTCTCCTAGGAAGAGGAGAGCCGCACTGCTATCCTCGTTTCCTGGACATGGTGAGAAGAAGAGTAGGAAGTATAATGTCAGACAACCTGGTGACACTGAAAGTGGACCAGGTGATGGACGTGGAAATCTGAGGCAAGGTGAAGTTTTCTTAAAGATTCCTTCTATTTAATCAAATAGCATTTAATTTTGTGAATATGAACTTAGTAAGTATAATGCATGAATCATTTGTGTTCATTCATTTTCATGGAACCCCTGTGTGTGTGTGTGTGTATGTGTGTGTGTGTCTCTATATGTGGGTAGAAGACAGACATCATAGAAGTAGAATATTAATATTGTTGAGACATCCATGAAAAATTCAGACTACTGACATGTTAGGAAGCCTAAATGATCTCTAGAGCAGTTGCAAGAATAATATAAAGCTTCTGCTATTAAAACCAACATTTCCAAATCTGTCATTTATGAAATATGTCCATGGAGAACTACTGGAGAGATTTCACCCATACACAGCACAAGAACAGCAAAGCTATATTCTAAGACTATTAGAAACCTGGTCTCATGGTCACTCATGCTTCTGGCACCTTGACAACAGTTCTGACTCAGAACTGTGCTGAAGTGAATTTCTGTGCCAGTGCAGCCATCTGCTCCTGTCTCACAAATGGAATAACAGTCTAAAAGGAAAGTTTGTTTTGAGGTGCCATTCCCATATGCATACAATCTACAAACTGCTGTGTATAAGTGCGGTTCAGCATTACACCAACCAAGACTTGGTTTTTTTGGAAAAGCATATTGCACGGCATTTTCTGGAAATGCTCCTGATATTAGATACATGTCACATTCGCATTGAAACATATGGCCTTCAATGTGCAATCTCAAATCATCTACAGAGACTCTGCGATCAGAGGTGCCCTGTTTTACCTCCCTTTTATGAGTCAGTTTTCACTTAGAGAATTACCACATTGGTGATTCAGAGGCAATATCCTAATTCCTAATGCAAATGTATTTTCAACAGATGTGGTTCCAAGAATAACATAAAAGTAAATGACATCTTATTAGTTATTAGCTGAAATTATGCCAAGGGGTGCTAGGATGCAGACATTAGATCACAGGAGCAGGGCCAGCTCACCTTCCGTCACGGCCCTCTGCCCCCGGGTAAGGGGAGGCCGTGGCTCATCATCATGTTGTGATTAGAGAGGAAGGTGGCCTCTTTCTGAGCGCCCCCACCCTGTCCTGTGCTGAGACATACACTGCTCTGTTCTCAAAGCAGCCTTGCTCCTCGGAAAACTGGTTCCGAGGATGTCAATGTGAACCTGAGCATCTAAGTGATGTCCCAGAGCATTTTATTCCTTGTTCCTCTACAAGCGATGGAGCTTCAGGACCTGGAGAAGGGGAGGTCACATACAGATAGGAAATGGGGGACTTCAGTTTGGTTTTGGTTGGGGCAGTTGCTTAAATGTGATAGAGATAGGAGGCAGAATTTTACTGGGTTATAACAAAATGTACCTGTGGAAAGCTTCCTTATAAGTCTGCTACCATTGTAAACAGAAATACAAAATGGGCAGAGAAAGGGAAATTATTTTCCTAGGGCAAAACTGCAGTTCCATCGAGAACCAAGGGAGCTTTTCAGGAACTCATCTGCCTCTGCTCACACCTCTGAGTTCAGTGGGAAGTCTGCCAGGCTCCATGCCCCTCCATGCCAGACTCGGAGAGGCAAATGCCAGTCCATCGGGACTCACAGTACAACCAAATGCTTCCTCATGTATCAGCTCCTTCTTTTCCCTGTCCACTACTAAGAAAACTCACAATACAACAAAATTCTTCCTCATGTGTCAGCCCCTTCTTTTCCCTGTCCACTTCTAAGAAAACATAGATAAATCATTGTATTTTCTTTTTAAGGAGCAGAACAGGTCATTTCCAGAATCATAGCAGATGCTGGCTACACACAAGGTGCTACCTACGTGGAGGCTTGAACTTTGATGGCTCATTCAAATCAAAGAAATTAAGAAAACCACAAGGTACTCTGGAGTGGGAGGAAACAAACTGATTATTGTGACAAGCAAGCATCCTTTCCAAGTAATGAGATAATGAGTCGACTTGCTGATTGCATATTGTGGTTACTGAATGCATTCTGGGACAGCTAACAAAAGCGCTGATTGCTCATAATTCAAGGTGTAGCTCTCCATTTACTGAGCTTTTACTTAACCTTTAGCAATAAAGTTTTACCAAGTTATTCCCAAAGGCCTTGTAAATCTTTTGTTAGATTATTCCAGTGTTCAATATATTTCTGATGTCTGCAATTATAAGTTGTAACTTAGAAAATTCATATTTTCTAACTATCTGTTGCTAGTATAGAGTAATGCAATTGATTTCCGTGTTAATTTTTTATCTCAAAAATTTACTGATCCTCTCATGAATTTGTTTGGCATATCTTTATATTCTTTTGTGCTTTCTATATAGGCACATCAGCTGTGAATAGAGGCAGGTTTCTTCCTATTCAACCATGATACCTTTTGTTCTTTATCAAACCGTATAATACTTTATTACACTGCTTATATGAGTGGTAGTTGTCTTTTCCTCAATCTTAAAGAGAACTTTGAGTATTTTTTCACATTTGTTACATTTTTAAAATAAATCTTTTGTATTTTGGATTAAGAAAATTACTTTCTTTCCTAATTTGGTAAATTCTTAATCACAAATATATGTTTAATTTTATTAAATAATTTTTCACCATCTATTGAGATTATATAATTGTGTTCTTCTGTTGATTATCTCAGGTTAACCCAAACAAGTATATCTGGAATTAACCCTACTGGCTCATGATATGCTATCCTTTATATGTATTCCTAAATTTGGTTTCCTAGTATTTTATTTAAGATGTTTATATCTATGGTCATAAATAAAACTGACCTATAATTTACCTTTCTTTACCAACTAAGGCACTAAGGTAATCAAAGTATAACTTAGACAAGGATATCTTTTCAAGTACCACCCTTTTGAGCAAATATTTGGACATTTATACTTGAAAACACTCATGTTTCTTGAATATTTGATAGAACTCACCAATGCTTATAAAATTATCTAGGCCTTATGCTTCTTAATGGGAAAAATTCTAATTAGATTTTAAGTAATATGTTATTCAAGATTTACTGAATAAGTTATTTAATAAATTTCAATAAGTTATTTTTCTTAATAAGTATGCATTTCATGTAATTTGTAGATTTACTACAGGAAACTGATTATATATTCTTTAATACCATTTTGATTTCTGAAATATCTCACATATATTTTTTTATTCCTATATTGTTCATTTGTGCTTTTGCTATTTTTTCTCAATCAATATTGTGAGAATTTTATACTTTTTTTGTCTTTTAAAAACCCAATCAGTATCTTTATTTATCATCTTTATTTTACCTTGTTTCCTCCTTCATTAATCTCTGGTTTTATCTTTATTATTTTATTTATCTATTTTCTTTGGGTTTATTCTTTTTTCTTTTTCTGATGCCTTATGTTAGATATTTCTCTCAGTAATTTTCAGCCTCTGTTCTTTTTCTAATTAAAAAATCTTAGCGCTATAGATTTTCTTTGAAGATCCATCATAGGCACATACCAGTTTTAATACACAGTATTTCTTTTTTCTGTTACTGTTCGATGATCCAGTAGTTACTTAGAAGTCTGTTTCTTAATTTCCAAGCATAGGGTTGGCTAGTTATTGTATTATCAACATAATATTGATTATCAGAAAAATCAATACTTCTACCTCAGCTGCTGTTTTCAGAGAATTCTATGAGAAACTAATACTTTACTTGGTTTAATCTTGCTTTATGGTTCAAATATAATGCATTTTTACAAATATACCTATATGGTTAAAAAAATAATGCTGCATTACCTGGTTGTTGGTTTCGTGTCAAACACAGCATTTGTTTATTGCTTAAATTGTATCTGTAGTGCCTTCTCATTTTATTAAGGGAAACAGGGTAAGTAACATCCTATAATATTTTTGAAATGATCTATTTCTTCCTTTTAACTAGAGGTTTTAGCCCATTAACGTTTTTGGTAATTATTTGACTTGATACAATGGTTTCCAAGACACTGGCTGTCACGCATTAAGGGAACAGTGATCCCTAGAAGACAGAACAAAACAGAGTGAGCCATGCAGTTACTCAAGTGTGCTGCCTTTAGAGAGTTTCCAGGCTGGAGTGCAGGGAGGAGAACCCAGGCAAAGCCTGAAAGCTGTTCTAAATTGAGCAGATGGAGCTGGAATGGAAGAACGAGGCAACTGGGACCCAAAGGGGAAAGTGCTGGACCACCAGCCCAGAGTGATAGCACAGAGACCTGCAGGGGGCTCCTCAGGGATGCAGCTTACACATGAGTGGAAGCTATAGAAGGCACTGAAAAGAACCTCTTGAGGGACTAGAGGTAGCAGGGTCCTAGGGTCCATAGGGACAGGGAT
This sequence comes from Manis javanica, assembly GCF_040802235.1. Classification (NCBI taxonomy): domain Eukaryota; kingdom Metazoa; phylum Chordata; class Mammalia; order Pholidota; family Manidae; genus Manis; species Manis javanica. Next base: position 75,447,704 of record NC_133168.1, read on the forward strand.
AGCGCCTGTTGCCACCATCCAGGCTGGTGAACCTCCTGATTCACACGCAGGGCGGTGGGAAGAGAACACAGAAGTGGTGACCTCAGCAGCGGGGAATAATGAGCCCTCCCTAGACTGAGCCATGCTCTAGTCTGCCTAACAAATAAACACGTGACGTGGAAGGAGCAAACTATTTCCAAGTACGCAATTGTGTCCCAGAACAAAGATCAAAGGTATTTATAGAGAAACAGAAGAAATCCAGCAATAAACAATGTGTAAATCACAGTAATAAATTAACAGGCATTCAAAAAAAGCAGAAACATAAAACCCACAATGAAGAGAAAAATCAATCAATAGGAAATGATTCAAAACTGACATAGGTGGAGACATTAAGATAGTTATTAAAACTGTACTCCATATGTCCAGTAAATAGAGACACAGAAGATAAAAAAAAAAAAATTCCTGAGTTCTAGAGTTGAAAATTACAATGTATAAGATTAAAAATAAATACACTGTATAGAATGAAAGGCAGAAGAGACATAGCAGAAGAAAAGGCTAACAAAATCTAAAGATACAGCAATAGGAACTTTCCAAAATGAAAGCCACAGAGATAAAATACAATCATAAGAAAATAAAATAAAACAAAAGAAGGCACACAAACAGAAAACAGGGACCAAAAAAAAGAGGAATAGAAGAGGGCCTGAAGGGAAATTAATTTCAAGGAAAGCCTATATTAGGAAGAAGACCTCAAATCAACTGCATTTTCTATAATAAAAAGCTAATAAAGAAGAACACATTGATACAAAGTAAGTAGATTAAAGCAGAAATCAATGACATAGAATGAGGATTGGCAAATTTTTTCTGTAAAGAGTCAGATAATAAATATTTTAGTCTTTGTGGGTTTCATATGGTCTCTGTTGAGTTTTTTTCTTTTCTCATTTTCTGACAACTCTTTACAAATATAAGTCTCATTTGTGGGTGCAAGGCCTCACATAAACAGGGCTGGATTTGTCTATAGGCTGTATTTTGCTATACAAAAGATACAGAAAGCAGAAAAATAGTAGGGAAAAAAATCAGTGAAGTAAAAAGGTGATTCTTTGAGATCAATAAAAGAGGTAAACCTCTTTCTTCTTCAGGGTGAGAAGAAATAAATTATAATATCAGCAATGACAGAGGTGACCTCACTATAGTCATACAGGTATTAAAAAGGTAATAAAGGAGCATTATGTACAGTTTTGTGCCCATAAATTTGAACTTGGATGAAATGGGCAAATTCCTTAAAAGACAGTCTACTAAAGCTCAGTCAAGAAAAAGAAGAGAACATGAGTAGATCCATGAGAGTTATACCTTTTTGAAGAAATTGAATTTGTAGGTAAAAACCTACAGTGAGTTCTACCAAAATTTAGAGGAAAAATAATATTGATTGTATCCTAAATTTTCCAGAAAGTATAAAAGAGTGATTACCACCCAATTCACTTACCAGATAAAGACACTACAAGAAAACTGTAGACTAATATTCCTCATAACTCAGATACAGATATAACACAATATTAGCAAATATTCAAAAAATAGAAACAAATTGTTTAGAAATTCAACAACATATAAAAAATATCATACATTATGGACAAATAAAGTTGATTCCAGTGATGCAGGGTTACTTTTACATTAAAAAAAATCACTCATTGTGTTAACCATATTAACAAAAGAAAAAAAGAAAAAAATATATAGTAATAGACACAGAAAAAGGTATGTGACAAGTATCTGATATCCCCTTCTGATAAAAACTTCTCAGCAAATTGGAAAGAGAAATAAACTGTGTCAACCTAATAAAGGGCATCTACAAAAAAACCTACAGCTAACACCCTGCTTATGTAGGATGAAAGACTAGAGGCTTTACTCCTAAAAGCAGGAACATTGTGAGGATGTCTGCTCTTGGCACTTCTAACAGTGTACTGAAGGTTTTAGCCAATGCAATAAGTCAAAATAAAGAAATAAAAGACACCCAGATTAGAAAGTAAGAAGAAAAACTGTATTTATTCAAAAACTAAATGAATGTGTATATAGACAATGTTATGAATCTACAAAAAGCTACTAAAGGTAATAATTAAGTTTACCCAAACTGGAAGATATTAGCTCAATATACAAAATTAATTGTCTTTCTATATACTGTCAACAAACAGTTGGAAATTGAAATTTTAAAAATATCATTAAAAATACTAAATACTTAAAATACATTTAATAGAACATGGGAAAGAATGGTACACCAAAACTGAAAAAAAAAGCGGGGGGGGACAGAAAAAATGCTGAGAGAAAATATAGATGACTCAAATAAATGGAAAGGGATATTGTGTTAATGCGTTAAAAGACTCAGCATTGTTAAAATGTCAGTTCTTCCCCAGTACATCTATAGATTCATTGTAATCCTAACATAAATCACAGAGAGATTGCTTAGTTGATTTTAGAAACTGATAAAGTGATTCTAAAATTCATATGTTAATACAAATGAGCTAGAATATCTAAAACAAAATTAGAGAACTAACATTACCAAATTTTTTAAGTAACCAAGCTGCAGGAATGAAAAGAGTGTGTTACTGGAGAAGAGTCCAGAAACAGATAGAAACATGTGGACAACTGATCTTGACAAAAGAGCAGAGACAGCTCAGTAGAGAATGGATAGATTTTTCAAGAAACCTGGCTGTACCAACTGAAAATCCATATGCAAAAAAAGAACTTTCTTACTTCATACCAAACAGAAAAATTTAACACCCAATTGATCATAGTCCTAAATGTAAAAGCTAAAACTATATAACTTCTGGAAGAAAACGGAATAACATATTTATGACCTTGGGTTAAGAAAATACTCTCTAGCTCTGATTCCCAAAGCATAATCATAAAAGAACAAATTTTACAAGTTAATTACATCAAAATTAAAATTTTCTGCTTAATGAAAGACACTGTTAATGTAATGATAAGCCACAAACTTAGGAAGTATGTTTAAATCATGTACCTGCTAAATAGTTTAAGTCCAGAATATAGGTAGCACATTCAAAACTTAATAGTAAAAAAACAACCCAATAGAAAATGGGCAGAAGATCTGAAAAGATACTGTATCAAAGAAAATATACACACGGCAAATAAGTACCTGAGAAAATGTTCAACATCATTATTTATTAGGAAAATAGAAATTAAAATTACAATAAGATACTGCTACATACCTATTAGAATATCTAAAATTTTTCAAGTTAACCAAACCTAGTGCTGCAATTGGAACTCCTTTGAATTTCTGGCACAAAAATAAAATGTTATACCACATTGGAGAATAATTTGGGAGCTTCTTAAGAATTTAAACATACACTTAAGCATATGATCAGGCTCCTTCACACCTAGGTATTTACGTAGGAGGAAAAAACAACACATGACTGTACAAAGACTTGTATATAAATGTCCAAAGAACTTCTGTATATAGTAGCCAAAGGCTGTAGACAACCCAAGTGTCCATCAACAGGAGAGTGGATAAACAAATTGTGGTATGCTCATGTAATGGAGTGCAACTCAGCAATAAAAAGGAGAGACTAGTAATACACACTTGTAGCAATGACAAATCAACAGGATTATACTAGGTGAAAGAATTCAATCAAAATGCATATACTGTATGGCTCCATATATATAACATTCTAGAAAATGCAAAGAAATGGACAGTGACAGAAAGTAAAGCATGCTTGTTTGGATATGATTGGGGGTAGGGCAGTGGGAGAGCTGAGAAAGGGGGCTACGAAGGGGCTAAGCAACTTCCTGGGGTAATGGATATGTTTGTTATCTTGAATGGGGTGATGGATTATTTTATATAAATTATACCAGAAGAGAGCTGTTAAAATGACATTTCTGTGGATGTTTCTCTTCTCCCCCTTTGTCTTCCCAAGTCATGGTTATAGCCAGGCAGTGAAATCCATTAGCGGTGAGCCAAGTGATTTTCTAAATTATGCAGAGGACCAAAGGCAATACATTTTTTTCAAAATAAATAATGGTAGTATTACGTTTATAATGTAATAATATATATATATATATGTGTGTGTGTGTGTGTGTGTGAGCAAAATATATATATGTGTATATATATATTTAACAAATTGCTCATGGTTTCTATATTCTCATAAGGTTGCACATAAAGTTAATTTTTATTCAACAAACTAGTTTGCCATTGTCTCCATGGTCTCTTCGGTGGGAGATGGCTGACATTTAACTTGAGTTCTTGCAACTTAATGTGACTAAGGCAAACACACGACTGCCAGAAGCCAGTCTGAAATGGACTGACCCACTGACCACCTGAAACTGTGTCTTCCCATGAAATAAATACTGGTGCAGTACTGTCCGTGGCTAGCCCAGGGCTTTATCTCAAATTCAGTTGCTAGAAATGAAGCAGGAACCTTCCAAAGACTTCAGAGTGTAACTAGGATCACCTAGGTCATTTGACATTGGGGAAGAACTTGCCAAAACATCTTCAGTAGGAATTTTCAGGTCATTATGAAAGCTTCAGTGATTACTAAGGTCCCTGGACTTCTTCCCTGGGGGGTACAAAGGAATGAGAAAATCACAGCACTTTTCCTACTGCCCCTCAGCTTCATTTAACATGAAATGATAAAGCTAGTTCCCAAAAAGGTTTTGAGGCTCCCCTTGGAACACTGGAGCACTAGTTTTGATAAGACACCCAACGGGGCCGGACACAGTGAAAGAGACAGGTCAGCAGGCCATGCAGAGCTCGGGAATCGTGACAGCGTGAGTGGGAAGTATTGGAGGCTTGGACTTCACCAACAGCCACGTGATAAGATCTTCCTAAAATACAACCCCTGATGAACTTGTAGGGGTGGGGATATCTGGAAAATCCCTGCACCTAGGTTAACCTGGCAGGTGTCACTGAGAACCTGAGCTACTTATAAGGGAGCTTGAGGCAGGCTGCCTAAAGAAAGCAGGTGACTACAGAAAGCAGCCACAGCAGACAGATGGACTGCTTTTATGGGCACCTGTGCTGGAAGGGGCTCCCCTTCAAGCTCTCCTCACCCTTTTATCTTTTTCAGACTGATGAAGAGCTAATGGATTCTCTTTAACTGAACTGCTATTTCAGGAAAAACAATCTACATAATAAAAAGCCTGGGCAATTCAGTTCCAAGTATGGATCCTTGTATCTCCATCCCTGCAAAACTCTGTGTTTGAGAGGAGAGAGATTCCCAGGGGCAGTCACACAGGTGGAAAGTAACACTGTCAATGTGAAGGACATGGATAACAGGTAAATAGTGAAAGTAGGTTAAAACACAATAGTCATATTATTGTAAAAGTCATTTCCATCTCATGAAAGACTAATTATTTTCTTTTCCATTGCTCTTCTAAAATTAGTACTTGCATAGTAATAGAAACATCAAGAAAGGACACAGGGGTATTATAATTCTAGCAATTAAAAAATAGCCTCCTCATTTTCTAGGTTTGGTTTCAGGTCTTGAAAGTATATACTTTTCCCAAATTTAAATGGCATAATTTAAACTTTAGGTAGATAAGATAAATAGATGGCGACTGAACAAAGCATGCTAATTTAAAACTAAATTTTTTTTCCTAAGGAATGAACAAAACAAAACTTGCTCCATAATTTAAAATGCTCTTTTATTTTTTCTTCCTTTACTTTTATGTTAGAAGAAAAGTTTTTCATACACTAATATAAACTGTAAATGCTTTCAAAAGCCTTTACTAAGTAATGATGCTAGACAAACACCACCATATTGCCAAACTAATAGCTTGGAATATTTTACAAAATGTCTGTTTTTCACCCGCCATACTAAAGGTCATCCAGCATCATTCTTCCTACTGCTGTACGTACACTCTCAAAACATGTCCATGATATGGTGCAACCAGCTTAGTAGTTCATAAGATGAAAGGCTTATAATTATTTTCAGATTCAATGTTTTGTGTCTTCTCTTGAAAAATTAGAATTAACATGTTTAAAAAACATTTCTGGCTATGAACTTCTAAGTGCTACATACTCATATATCTCTGCTCATAAAAGGACTTGTTTGTTTAGTTCACACCTTTAAGCCACTGCCTATTCTTATAAAAATAAAGTTCAAAGTTCACTAGGGTGGAGCCAAGATGGCGGACGTGAGTAGAGCAGCAGAAATCTCCTCCCAAAACCACATATATCTATGAAAATATAACAAAGACAACTCTTCCTAAAATAGAGACCAGAGGACAAAGGACAACATCCAGACCACATCCACACCTGCGAGAACCCAGCGCCTCACGAAGGGGGTAAGATACAAGCCCCGGCCTGGTGGGACCCGAGCACCCCTCCCCCCAGCTCCCGGCAGGAGGAGAGGAGACAGCAGGGAGGGAGAGGAGCCCAGGACTGCTGAACACCCAGCCCCAGCCATCCGGACCAGAGCGCAGACACAGTGCATGCGTGGGGTCCTGGATACTAGGGAAACAGGGTGGCAGGACTCGTGAACGGGTGCCTGAGGCCGACATTGGAGAACAAAGAAATGGGAGCAGACATTCTTTCTTTTTTTTTTTTTGGCGAGTGCTTTTTGGAAGTCTTAAAGGGACAGGGACCCCAATACTAGGGAAACAGGGCAGCAAGACCGGTGAGCAGGTGCCTAACACTGGCACCTGAAGACAAAAAAAATCGTGCATTTTTCTTTTCTTTAATTATTTATTTAATTATTTTATTTTTTTTTTTTTTTTTGCTGTTGTTGTTTTGGTTTAGAGAGTGCTTTTTGGAAGTATTAAAGGGAAAGGGCAGGACACTTAGTCCAGAGGCAGGGAATCTGGGGATCTCTGGGCACTCTAACCCCCTGGGCAGCAGGGAGCATGGAGGCCCCTTACGGAGATAAATAGCCTCCCGGCCGCTCCCCGTCCAAAGGGGCTCCACCATTTTGAAGCAGCGGCCGGAGCCAGGCCACGCCCACAGTAACAGTGGACATAAACTCCATAGGAGTCAGGAAGGAAGAAGAAGCCCTGTCTGCGCACAGCTGCCCAGCACAAGCCACTAGAGGTCACTATTCTCCCAGGAGAGGAAGGCCAGAAAACAACAAGAAGGAAAGCTCTTCCAGCAGTCACTCATACCAGCTCTCCAAACTATCTCTATCACCATGAAAAGGCAAAACTACAGGCAGACAAAGATCACAGAGTCAACACCTGAGAAGGAGACAGACCTAACCAGTCTTCCTGAAAAAGAATTCAAAATAAAAATCATGAACATGCTGACAGAGATGCAGAGAAAAATGCAAGAGCAATGGGATGAGATGCAGAGAAAAATGCAAGAGCAATGGGATGAAGTCTGGAGGGAGATCACAGATGTCAGGAAGGAGATCACAGAAGTGAAACAATCCCTGGAAGGATTTATAAGCAGAATGGATAAGATGCAAGAGGCCATTGAAGGAATAGAAACCAGAGAACAGAAACGTACAGAAGCTGACATAGAGAGAGGTAAAAGGATCTCCAGGAACGAAACAACACTAAGAGAACTATGTGACCAATCCAAAAGGAATAATATTGGTATTATAGGGGTACCAGAAGAAGAAGAAAGAGGAAAAGGGATAGAAAATGTCTTTGAAGAAATAATTGCTGAAAACTTCCCCAAACTGGAGGAGGAAATAATCAAACAGACCATGGAAATACACAGAACCCCCAACACAAAGGATCCAAGGAGGACAACACCAAGACACATAATAATAAAAATGGCAAGGATCAAGGACAAGGAAAGAGTTTTAAAGGCAGCTAGAGAGAAAAAGGTCAAATATAATGGAAAACCCATCAGGCTAACATCAGACTTCTCAACAGAAACCCTACAGGCCAGAAGAGAATGGCATGATATATTTAATACAATGAAACAGAAGAGCCTTGAACCAAGGATACTGTATCCAGCAAGACTATCATTTAAACATGATGGCGGGATTAAACAATTCCCAGACAAGCAAAAGCTGAGGGAATTTGCTTCCCACTAACCACCTACACAGGGCATCTTACAGGGACTGCTCTAGATGGGAGCACTCCTAAAAAGAGCACAGAAAAAAACACACAACATATGAAGAATGGAGGAGGAGGAATAAGAAGGGAGAGAAGAAAAGAATCTCCAGACAGTGTATATAACAGCTCAATAAGCGAGCAAAGTTAGGCAGTAAGATACTAAAGAGGCCAACCTTGAACCTTTGGTAACCATGAATTTAAAGCCTGCAATAGCAATAAGTACATATCTCTCAATAGTCACCCTAAATGTAAATGGACTTAATGCACCAATCATAAGACACAGAGTAATAGAATGGATAAAAAAGCAAGACCCATCTATATGCTGCTTACAAGAAACTCACCTCAAACCCAAAGACATGCACAGACTAAAAGTCAAGGGATGGAAAAACATATTTCAGGCAACAAGAGTGAGAAGAAAGCAGGGGTTGCAGTACTAATAGCAGACAAAATAGACTTCAAAACAAAGAAAGTAACAAGAGATAAAGAAGGACACTACATAATGATAAAGGGCTCAGTCCAACAAGAGGATATAACCATTCTAAATATATATGCACCCAATACAGGAGCACCAGCATATGTGAAACAAATACTAACAGAACTAAAGAGGTAAATAGACTACAATGCATTCATTTTAGGAGACTTCAACACACCACTCACCCCAAAGGATAGATCCACCAGGCAGAAAATAAGTAAGGACACAGAGGCACTGAACAACACACTAGAACAGATGGACGTAATAGACTTCTACAGAACTCTACATCCAAAAGCAACAGGATATACATTCTTCTCAAGGGCACATGGAATATTCTCCAGAATAGACCACATACTAGTTCACAAAAAGAGCCTCAGTAAATTCAAAAATATTGAAATTCTACCAACCAATTTTTCAGGCCACAAAGGTATAAAACTAGAAATAAATTCTACAAAGAAAACAAAAAGGCTCACAAACACATGGAGGCTTAACAACATGCTTCTAAATAATCAATGGATCAATGAACAAATCAAAATAGAGATCAAGGAATATATAGAAACAAATGACAACAACAACACAAAGCCCCAACTTCTGTGGGATGCAGCGAAAGCAGTCTTAAGAGGAAAGTATACAGCGATACAGGCACACCTGAAAAAAAGAAGAACAATCCCAAATGAATAGTCTAACATCATAACTATCGAAACTGGGAAAAGAAGAACAAATGAGGCCTAAAGTCAGCAGAAGGAGGGACATAATAAAGATCAGAGAAGAAATAAACAAAATTGAGAAGAATAAAACAATAGCAAAAATCAACAAAACCAAGAGCTGGTTTTTTGAGAAAATAAACAAAATAGATAAGCCTCTAGCCCAACTTATTAAGAGAAAAAGAGAATCAACACAAATCAACATAATCAGAAATGAGAATGGAAAAATCACGACAGACCCCACAGAAATACAAAGAATTATTAAAGACTACTATGAAAACCTATATGCCAATAAGCTGGAAAAACAAGAAGAAATGGACAACCTCCTAGAAAAATACAACCTCCCAAGACTGACCAAGGAAGAATCACAAAAGTTAAACAAACCAATTACAAGCAAAGAAATTGAAACGGTAATCAAAAAACTACCCAAGAACAAAACCCCAGGGCCGGACGGATTTACCTTGGAATTTTATCAGACACACAGAGAAGACATAATACCCATTCTCCTTAAAGTGTTCCAAAAAATAGAAGAGGAGGGAATACTCCCAAACTCATTCTATGAAGCCAACATCACCCTAATACCAAAACCAGGCAAAGACCCCACCAAAAAAGAAAATTACAGACCAATATCCCTGATGAACTTAGATGCAAAAATACTCAACAAAATATTAGCAAAGCGAATTCAAAAATACATCAAAAGGATCATACACCAGGACCAAGTGGGATTCATCCCAGGGATGCAAGGATGGTACAACGTTCGAAAATCCATCAACATCATCCACCACATCAACAAAAAGAAAGACAAAAACCACATGATCATCTCCATAGATGCTGAAAAAGCATTTGACAAAATTCAACATCCATTCATGATAAAAACTCTCAGCAAAATGGAAATAGAGGGCAAGTACCTCAACATAATAAAGACCATATATGATAAACCCACAGCCAGCATTATACTGAACAGCGAGAAGCTGAAAGCATTTCCTCTGAGATCGGGAACAAGAGAGGGATGCCCACTCTCCCCACTGTTATTTAACATAGTACTGGAGGTCCTGGCCATGGCAGTCAGAGAAAACAAAGAAATACAAGGAATCCAGATTGGTAAAGAAGAAGTTATACTGTCACTATTTGCAGATGATATGATACTGTACATAAAAAACCCTAAAGACTCCACTCCAAAACTACTAGAACTGATATTGGAATACAGCAAAGTTGCAGGATACAAAATTAACACACAGAAATCTGTAGCTTTCCTATACACTAACAATGAACCAATAGAAAGAGAAATCAGGAAAACAATTCCATTCACAATTGCATCAAAAAGAATAAAATACCTAGGAATAAACCTAACCAAAGAAGTGAAAGACTTACACCCTGAACACTACAAGTCACTCTTAAGAGAAATTAAAGGGGACACTAACAAATGGAAACTCATCCCATGCTCATGGCTAGGAAGAATTAATATCGTCAAAATGGCCATCCTGCCTAAAGCAATATACAGATTTGATGCAATCCCTATCAAATTATCAGCAACATTCTTCAATGAACTGGAACAAATAATTCAAAAATTCATATGGAAACACCAAAGACCCCGAATAGCCAAAGCAATCCTGAGAAAGAAGAATAAACTAGGGGGGATCTCACTCCCCAACTTCAAGCTCTACTAAAAAAGCCATAGTAATCAAGACAATTTGGTACTGGCATAAGAACAGAGCCACAGGCCAGTGGAACAGATTAGAGACTTCAGACATTAATCCAAACATATATGGTCAATTAATATTTGATAAAGGAGCCATGGACATACAATGACAAAATGACAGTCTCTTCAACAGATGGTGCTGGCAAAACTGGATAGCTACATGTAGGAGAATGAAACTGGACCTTTGTCTAACCCCATATACAAAGGTAAACTCAAAATGGATCAAAGACCTGAATGTAAGTCATGAAACCATTAAACTCTTGGAAAAAACATAGGCAAAAACCTCTTAGACATAAACATGAGTGACCTCTTTTTGAACATATCTCCCCGGGCAAGGAAAACAACAGCAAAAATGAGCAAGTGGGACTACATTAAGCTGAAAAGCTTCTGTACAGCAAAAGACACCATCAATAGAACAAAAAGGAACCCTACAGTATGGGAGAACATATTTGAAAATGACAGATCCGATAAAGGCTTGACGTCCAGAATATATAAAGAGCTCATATGCCTCAACAAACAAAAAACAAATAATCCAATTAAAACATGGGCAGAGGAACTTAACAGACAGTTCTCTAAAAAAGAAATACAGATGGCCAACAGACACATGAAAAGGTGCTCCACATCGCTAATTATCAGAGAAATGCAAATTAAAACTACAATGAGGTATCACCTCACACCAGTAAGGATGGCTGCCATCCAAAAGACAAACAACAACAGGCTGTGGAGAAAGGGGAACACTCCTACACTGCTGGTGGGAATATAAATTAGTTCAACCATTGTGGAAAGCAGTATGGAGGTTCATCAAAATGCTCAAAACTGACCTACCATTTGACCCAGGAATTCCACTCCTAGGAATTTACCCTAAGAATGCAGCAATCAAGTTTGAGAGAGACAGATGCATCCCTATGTTTGTCGCAGCACTATTTACAATAGCCAAGAATTGGAAGCAACCTAAATGTCCATCAGTAGATGAATGAATAAAGAAGATGTGGTACATATACACAATGGAATACTACTCAGTCATAAGAAGAGGAAAAATCCTACCATTTGCAGCAACATGGATGGAGCTGGAGACTATTATGCTCAGTGAAATAACCCAAGCGTAGAAAGAGAAATACCAAATGATTTCACTCATCTGTGGAGTATAAGAACAAAGGAAAAACTGAAGGAACAAAACAGCAGCAGAATTACAGAACCCAAAAATGGACTAATAGTTACCAAAGGGAAAGGGACCAGTGAGGATGGGTGGGCAGGGAGGGATAAGGGGCGGGGAGAAGAAAGGGGGTATTAAGATTAGCATGCATTGGGGGGGAGAAAGGGGAGGGCTGTACAACACAGAGAAGACAAGTAGTGATTCTACAACATTTTGCTATGCTGATGGACAGTGACTGTAAAGTGGTTTATAGGGGAGACCTGGTATAGGGGAGAGCCTAGTAAACATAATATTCTTCATGTAAGTGTAGATTAAACATATAAAAAAAAAAAGAAAGAAAGAAAAGGGGGATTACTCCTTGATAGGATAAAACTAAGTGTAAATCAACGATTAATGCATGCTTTAAATATCCTTAATTTTGATCACTTAAAGGGTATCAGATGATCGGCTATGGAGGTACACTTTTCTGATAATATTCCTTTCTCTTAAAAAAAAAAAAAAAGCAGTTCCTGTGCCATGACCTCCAATAACTTCTTCACAATGGTATAAACGGCATATCAAAGTGTGGGCAAAGGGTCTGTTTGTGTTTATATGAGGATCAAAGCCTAATTTGGCTACCCAGAAAATGAACTAAGATACGATATGAAGAAGAACTTCCAACATCCACACTCTCTGGAAGAGTCATACCAGAAGATGATCATCAAAAAACCTCAACAAAGATCCAGGTGATGCTGCAGTTGTAGCTGCATCCATCCCACCAGTTCCTGGACTTGCCATTGGAATGAAGAAGGAGATATCTAAGCTGGCCTGTGCTTTCAGTAAAACAACAAATTTAACTAGATCTATACTGTTGGAACTCAACCAAGAATTAGGAGAAGTGCAAGTTGTAGCGCTCCAAAATTTTACAACTACAGACTATCTACTGTTAAAAGAACATATGGGATGTGAACAGTTCCCAGGAATGGGTTGTTTTAATTTGTCTGATTTCTCTCAGGTTGTTCAAGTACAATTGGCAATATTCATCATACCATAGACAAATTTTCACAAATGCCTAGGGTGCCTAACTGGTTTTCTTGGCTTCACTGGAGATGGCTGGTAATTATAGACCTGCTTTGGTTATGTAACTGTTTTCCTATTATGTAATGTGTGTGCACAATTTAATTAGTAGTTTAAAACCTATACATGCTTAAGTTACTCTACAAGAAGTTATATCAAAGAAATAATCAATCCTCCCATGTTTTCTTCCGTCTGCTACCTCTATAGCTTTTCTTCTTCCTTCCTAATTACAACCCTTAAATAGAATTCGTGCCTCATATCAAATTTACTGAGTGTCATAATTCCTCCATGTGGTAAAGATACCTCAAGACAAATGCTGGGCATAGAAGCCACAGGGCATAAATCTGCAAAGAAGTAAAAAGCTAACCTTTTCAAACAATATGGCTTCTCTCTCACTTACCAACTTTGCATCTCCCTGTATGGCCCCGGAAGATGACTGGTTAGACAGAGACAGGTAAGATTCCTCAAGGGAGGAACAACCGAAGACAGGCACAGTCACAGGGGGGCTATCAGGTGAGAAATTGGGGATCAACAGTGGTGAGGCTTAGAACCTCACACCCCCCTGTTTTGAGAGAAATCTTCTGCATCCATGGATGTTTTAATGCCATTGTCTAGCTTGGATTAACACATAGTCTACAGGCACACACCTGATCATCTACATTTGCTCTCTTACAACACTAAACTATGTTTTCTACCTTTATCTTGCATCTACCTACCACTTCAGCATTTTATTAAAAAAAAATAATAATAATAATAATAATAATAATAAAGGGAGAAATGTGGGCTCCACATATAAATCAAGTATAAAAATCAAATGAATATTCATATTTGACCTGATTGTTTATAGTTCATAATGCGTGATCAAAACCGAAAATGACTGCCCTTGTATTGTTCACCATGTAAGAACTTATTCACTATGTAAGAATTTGTCCACCATGTAAGAACTTGTTTGTTATGCTTCAGAAGATTGGAGACTGACGAGAATAAGGCTTGGGGTGGAGTAATGATTGTGCATCGAGCATTGACTCCCCTATACAGAATTTTATTGTTGTTAACAACCATTTGATCAATAAATATGAGAGATGCCCTCTCAAAAAAATAAATAAATAAATAAAGTTCACTGATTTTGAAACAGTTCCAATATATACTACTAAAGACCTTTAACATTCTTGAGCAGGTGCTGTTTACTTCTCTAAATCTAGACACCAACATAATCTAGTCTCCAGCCCCATTCCCTCCACCTGATCATTCTGGGTTTTTTATTTCATCCAAGTATGGATGACTGTCAGCCAGCATCTGGTTCATGCACCTGTGCACCTCCTGGCTGGGTCCCCTCCCCCACCTTTCCCAGCCTAGGCGCCCCAAGCGAACACGTGCCCTTACAAGGAAGCTCCATGAAAGAGGATCATCACCAGGCAACAGAAATCAATAAATGTTCTTACCTGACTGAGTGGATCAATAACTGAATTTAGTTTGTCCAAGAGATTGAGAACATCTGTTACAATTACACTATTTGTCCTAATTCTATGACCTCATGGGCATTTTTACATTGTTTTATGTAAATTAGGATTAGATGGAGTTTTTGAGTCCTAAAGTGGCCAATTCATTTTATGGAACTAGAAATTTAGGCTAACAGATGTTTAATCACTTTGTCCAGAATCTCAGTGATGGGACCAGAATAATCCAGTCACTTGACTTCTAATTCAATAACCTTTTTACTAAACAAGTTAATTTGCTATTGAAATCTTCTCAGCATTTCCTCAGAACAGAATAAAACCATAAATTATCTATCAGTGCCTTTTTCTTTGTTACAATGAAGCCTATCTTTCTAAATTTAAACACCATGGTTGTTGATAACCTCACTTCCTGCCTTTTAAGTACTTAAAACAGTATTTCCCAAAATATGTCAGAACCAGTCTCTTGATGTGCTCTAAGTAAAAACAGCATTCAGGTTTAACCAAACAGGTTTAAAAAGCATTGATTACTACAGGTACCCTGTAAATACATATGTTAGATGGTAGGCATTAGTCTATTCGTGGCATTGAAAAGTCCTACAGTAAAAATTCATGTTTTATTCAGTATTTGCTAAACTTACTTCACTGTGGCATCCTCTTTTCAAAGAACCCATCAGTGTCCTACAGAACAAACATACCACAAAAAACGCTTTAGAAAACTCTGATTTAAGAATCTTTATAACTATTTTAAGAATATATCACGAAGTATTATTCTTCAAAGTATCTCCTAACCTGCCAAATTTCTAGTCCATGTTATACGATACTTAATTTTCTTTATTTTAATTATTTGATATGTTTTTCACTTAGCAAAAAAGCATATGCATTTACGGGGTACCTGGCATAACACAGGTGGAAAATAAAAGTTGATTTTTTTCTTTCTCTTTGCTCCATTACTTTAAAAATTAAATAAAACAAAAAAGTGTTCTTTCCAAGAGTGCTTTTTTTTTATGGGTAATTCATTTGTTTCATTATTTTGATCTATGATCATTTCTTGGCTTCCCAATAAGGTATTCTTAAATAATTCCTAGTATCCCTGTGGATAATTTCTTGGAAAATGCTTCATTTACATATATTCCCTAATATTTGCATTTATTCAGTTTCCTTAGAAAATAAGTGGTAAATAAATTAATGGATTTTGAAGGAGACAGGATTTCCTGTCAAATGGATCTTAGTCTTTATGTAGTTTTGTTCTGAAATTTCCTATAAACATCTCTCCAGTCTTTACATCTGGGGAGATATCTATTCTTCTTTTGGATTCCTCAAAATAGTATTTGAAGGAGAAGTTAATTGTTCTTACAAAAAAAAAAAAAGATCCAGTACCATAACACCATATAAGCCCCAAATCTTTCACACAGGCCCAGACAGCAAAGGAAAGGCAGCCGTGATGGGGTCTCTGCCACGCTCCCCGTTCTTTCTCAAGCTCTGTGCTTCACAGCACACCACAGCCACTGCTAACCCTAGACCTCTACCTTCAGTTACCAGGGTTAGCGCACTTGTAATTCCATTTCTGCTGGGTCTTGGACATATTGGTGAAAAAACAGATAAGGAAAAGGAACTAGCCTTTAAAAGACAACAAGATAAACAATGAATTTTCAAATTAAATGTTGACAGCTTTATGATTTAGTGAAAATTAGAATAGGGAAAAAAAATTCCTAGCATCTTAGAAGTACCCTTCATCTTAAATGAAATATTCTCATCAGAAAATTTGGCATCTCATTCAGTACCTTTGATCCTAGCCGTAAAGCAAGACAATCCATCTTACAAGCTGGGAAAAAATATCCTTCACCACTGGGGAAAGTATAACTGTAAACATCAGTCAAGTTCATATGGTTACATTTTTACTTCACAAGTTGGCATTGTACTTAGAACAACTGATTGAGGATGGGAGGTGGAGAGAGGGGGTGCTATGGACTGAACTACATTCCCCCCAAATTCATACGTTGAAGTCCTATCCCCAGTGTGATGGGCCTTTGGGAAATAATTAGGTTCATAACGTCATGAGAGTGGGGCCCTCCTGATTAGAACAATCGTTTGACAAGAAGAGGAAGAGACAGAGAGAGATTGTTGGTTCTCTGCCAGGGAGGACACAGTGAGAAGGTGGCTGTCTGCAAGCCAGAAAGAGAGCCCTCACCAAGGACTGGGCACACCAGCCCTTCCATCTTGGACTTCCAACTTCCAGAACTGTAGGAAGTCTGTTGTTCCAGCCTGCAAGCCTATGGTGTTTTGCTATAGCAGCTTGAGCAGACTAATACAGACAGACAGACAGCTAGGCAGACAAGGCAGCAAAATGTTCTTGTCTGTCTTAATTACCTAGTCCTTATTTGTACAAAAGCCATATTGATTTTGCAACACTGATGCAATCATGATGTTCATGCATTTGATATTTGATATTCTGTTCAAATTAGGTTTAAGTTTTTCCCCTAAATTTCTCTTATATGTAAAGATAAGGGGGCAATTTATTGATATGTCAAGAGCCCTATTTGCTCATGTACTTCCAATCATGGTGAGCAACTGTAACCTGGTAACCTGAGGCCAATAAATATAACATTCTAGTGGAAAGAGCTGAAGACCTAAAATAACACATAAAGGCCAGGTAACCAAAGCTGGCCACTTCAATTCCATCTGATAACACAGAAAGCATTTATATGAATTATGGAAAAGGGGGACTGTATAACTCAAGTTCTCAATGATGTGTGTGATAAATGTTTAAAAGATCCAAAAACATTTTTCCAAATGAATCTTGCATGTTCCAAAGGGAAGCATCAAAGGGATATTAATTTATAAAAGAACAGTTCAGTAGATAAGTTATGAAGCCTCAAAGAACATGCTGTTTCTTCTATTTATCAATTTCTAAGGTGATTCAACAGGCCTAAATTTAATTTATGGAAAATCAAATCATCTCAAGAATACTTTCTTTCTTTTTTTCCCTCCACTACTTAAAATATATGCTTTAAAAGTTACCTGCTAAAAATTTGAAAAGTTAGCTATCTGGAACATATAAAACACACTTTATACCTCAAAATATTATAATGCTTATTATAATTATTACTTATTATTATTTAATATTATAATTATTACCTTTCTTTAAGAAAGTAACAGCTAACCATTGTGATATTTGGGGAAAAAAGGAGTTTAACTATCAGAGGTAAGTGTCATTTAACATAACTGCAATCTGATCCTATTTGAGTTACAATGGAGTAACAATAAAAAGCAATTCTACCCAAACATACTTTTTTCCAATTGTATCTCTCTTTTATGATAGAAGAAAATTCTGTCAGATGAGTTAGATTAATTTGTAGGATATTTTAAGTATTGGGAAAAAATAATAAGCAGCAGCAAATCCACATTCAAGCAAGGGCTCAGGGAAGCCAGATATGTGGGTGTGAGCCACCTCTAACCTAATGGGGACATGACTCTATGAAAATGTTCCTTGTTCATAATTAAAATGATTTTTCTACAAAAATAGTTTCCACAAACTTGAACTACCTCTAGCTCTAGTCAACCAGTACCCACAGTGGTAATCCATCCCTCTGGGCCACCTGCCTACACTCATACCGGTACCAGTTGCCTGCAGAGACAATTCAAAGTATACTGTGGAATGCCCCCACTGAGTCCTTCTATGCTGTTTTCATTCAATCTGGTTTCTGTGTTGAAGCTGAAATTACGAGTAACCATTAACCCTCTTTTTATATGAAAAATCTTATTTTTCTATATAAGCTCATACATCTTCAAGGAAGTCTGTATTTTAATGTACTTCCACCTAGGTAGCTAATGAATACACCTATTTGGAAATTCTGTTTATTCTTCCATGCCTTAGGCATAGTGAATTTGACAGCAAAAGAAAAATGACGATGGGACAGCAGCTTCTTTCATTTCTTTGCCATGTTCTATGCTATGGGTTGTTTGTTTTCTTTCCCCCCATTTTTTTTAGAAATAAGCACAGACATCACTGCTGTTCACTGTTACCAAATGAGCTTTAAAAACATCTTTTAAAAAAGACTATTTAAAATGCATAAGTAATATGCATGCACATGTTAATACAATTACATGCTATTCAATTATCATGATATAAAATTATATTTTTGTTGGGGAACAGGCTTCTTGGCTTCTTGCTGGGTATGCCAAGACTGCAAGGCCCAGTCCCCGCCCAACCCAGGTCATTTCTCAGGGCTGCGTGTACAACCGATAATCTTAGATAAGGCAATGTCTCCCCCGGACAAAAAGCAGGCTTACTCACTGCTGATTATACAGGCAGGAGATTCCCCCAGCTTCGTGGCCTCAGCTAGGGTGCAAATCCAAGCCATGAGCAGCACCCCCTGACCCATCACCTCCCTGCCTTAGGACCTGAGAGTGAGAGGCACTGGTGCAAACATGTGTACTTGTCCTGAAGGCTGCGTCCTGTGGAACCCAGAGCTTTGCCTTCGCCCCAGGAGCTCGAGTCTTCTGCCAGAAGTCTGCAGCAGCAGCAGGCTAACTCACTGGGCTGTAAACAGGGAGAAATCAAACCCCTGCCTGACAACACTATATATGTAGACATTCACAGATGTGATCTAAGAATACAAATAACTGGTGTTGTAAGTCTGAACAATCACGATGAACCCTTTGCTGAAGCATTACTCCATGAAACAGAATCGGAAAAATTACTTCTAATATCTTCATCCGTGACCTTTAATTGGACTATTTTTAACTGAATTTCCGTGAGTTGCCATCAATTTCATAATATAGAAACCTCGCTTTTCAATTTCCACAGCAATATTCAAACAAAAGAAATTTCAGACCTTTCTTCCTTGTGACCACAATTAACCCAGGAATAAAATGTTCCCAAATATCAAAAAGGCATCTATCTGGGCAAGAAGGGGAAGAGAATAAAAGTGGTCTCAAACATCTGAGGAAGCTTTCAAAATAATCTTCAAATAAAAAAAGCCCCTCCCTCAGTGCCTTATCTTAAAGCCCACACTGGACAGAGTGCAACCTTTGGAGGATTACCAGAGTGCGTAAGGAGCTGGCCCGTCTGATGTGCTCTGAAATTTATACTAAAAAACAGCTGTGTGTCTGATGTAGTTGGGGACACATAAAAGGGATCAGGTAGCAAGAATCAACTCCAAAAATGATCCAGAGTTCAGCTATGAAGCCATTTGTGTTAAAATTAATAATAATAATAAGCAAACAGGAATGTGACACTTGGTTGTCAAGTTGCAGAATGCAATCTAATGCTTTTACTCCATATGGTAGCCATGCTTCCATAAGGCACTTTTTAGAATGTAAATCTCTTATCTTTACTAATATGGGAAAAATAATTTTCTTTGGCTAAAAACTGCCCCAATTGCCCAGTTTTCTAAATATACCTTCCCAAATATTTTCTTTTTTATAGTATTGGTTGTTTTTATTTTTGTTTCTTTTTATCAATAATAAAGCTTTTTATCATGCTCATTAAACAAAAACAATCATTAAATATATAAAGTAAAAATCAAAGTCTCTTTCACCACTACTCAATTCCATACTACCTTCAACTATAACCACTAATAGAGACAGAATTTGGTGTGCACTTCCCAGATCTTTGTGTGTATCTTAACATTTTTTTAATGTGTTATATTCAGTGTTCTACAACATGCTTTTTTCACTTAATATCATGTAAGTCATATTGTTTGATTTTAGTCAACAGAGCTTCCACATTTGTTAAACATCTAGATATTTTATATAATATAGTGTGATTTTTATTTAACCTTTCTCCTGTAGACAAAGGTTGCATTTTTTCCCTAATTTTTACTGCTTCAGAAATAAAATGATACACTTAAATTTCAAGCTTTGACTGCAGCCTATGTGTTATTTGGGGACTACCTTCCTCTGGAACTCTTACTCCTATACTGACTCGGACCCTGGCCTTCCTTCTGTTCCAGATCCCTGCCAGCCTTGGTTTGTATGTGGGGGGCCATCTCAAGACCCTGATGTGCCGGCTCCTCCCGCTATCTCGCTCCTCAGCTCATAGGCCATGTCCTTGGTGAGATTTTACTACAACTCCTGAATCATCCAATTTATCCTTACTCAGTGGCTATTACACCTTCTTGTTTTGATTCCTTCATAGCACTCATAACTCTTGGAAATAATCTTGTTATGTAGTAGGTTACATGTTTCTTGTTTCCCCTTGCTATAAATAAAGTGTTTGCCAATGTATCCTTTATGGGAAAAGTGCCTGGCCCAGAGTTAGCTCTTAGTTAATCTCTGCTGAAATCTGGATAATGGGCATCCCCTTCAAGCCAGATCACAACACAGTTATACAAGTAATTCCATAAGAGAGTTATCTAGAAGTAAAATTGATGCCCAGAAGTGTGTACACATAAAACTTTCATGGCTATTTCCAAGTATACTCCAAAAAAAGCTTTAATGGCAATTTATATGACTTCCAACATTATAGCAGTGGTGCTTTCTCCTAAATACACAGTCAACTTTTAGTGTCTTTCTGATAGATAAGAACATATTTTATCTTTGTAAATTAAAAATTACCCTGAACTTAAGATTCTTTTTACATATTTATTGCATTTGTTTCATCTATAAATTCATCATGATTGAAAAATCTATTCTTTCTTCTTTGGGCATTGTGAAAATATCATTTTTCTTTTCTTCTTTTATTATACAAGACTGGAGGGATTTTGTTGGTGGTTTGTTTTAGGTCATAAATCCATAGGATTTTTTTTGTGTGTCTGTTATGATAAAGACTATTATTTGAAAATGTATAGGTGTATATTTCTTATTAGAATAGGGCCTTTGTAGACATTTCAGAAAATTCCAAAAAATGATCACAGCAAAGAAAATAAAAATCACCCAGAGAGTCATCATTATATATGTGACTTCTTTCCACTGTTTTTCCTATAAATGTATGTTTATAGAAATTCATAAATACAACTTACACTTTCATACACTATTTCTTTCATTTGTGCTATAAACTTTGTCTTTTATCAACAACTTTTGGAACTATGATTTGATTTTTAATTATGGCCTACTATTTTAATGTATAAGTATATCATAATTGCATGAATGTTTTAATAGTTCCTATCATTCAACAGTTAATTCCTGCTTATAATATTTAAAAAATTAACCCATCAATTAAAAACCCTTCCCCATAAAATCTCTAGCATTGTCTCTGATTACATACCCAGAATAGGTTCCTAAACATGGACTCACTGAGAAAAGGAGTATGAATTATTTTATGGCTCTTTCCAGAGCATTCCAAGATAGATTCTGTGTTATCCATTTATCCCACCAGGAACCAGGCAGGGTCCTATCTGGAGAAAAGAAGCCATTCTAAGCATTTCCTAAGAGTGGACTGAATCTAAGAAATCAGTTGTTAGAGTGTTGAAAAGGCTAAAAGAAAGAAAAAAAAGAGAGAGAGAAAGAAAGTGATTGGGATTTGATTACTCTGTAATGCAGGAGCGTGCCCAGGAGCCTGGGGGCACCCTAGGGAGGCAATCGCTCTATCAGAACTCATGAATGCACAGGATGTCAGAATCCGAGTGGGCAGGCCAGGACTGCCTGCCTGCTGACAAGAACCTGCAGGGTAGGCCATCCAGCCTGGGGGACAAGAGAAGGGGAGGAGCACAGGCACTTGAGACGCAGAAGGGAGTAATGTGAGGAGCTTCAAGGGGAGAGGAGGAGTGAGGAAATGAGGGCGCTTTTCCTCCCTGCCACCTTTGGGTCTCCTGGAAGGAGGTAACCGACCAAGCTGGCGAGGGAATTTGGGAAATGTAATTTGCCATTTCCAAAGCCAAGTGTGACAGAGCAGTAAGAAGAGCAAGTGTGTACAGGGCTGAGGGACACGGATCCCTGGTATACCCGAGAGCATGCAGAGCACACTGGGGATGCATGCTGGTGAGTGTATGAGAAGGTAAAGAGGGATGCTGAGGACTTTAAGACACACTTCTTGAGCAATTAGGAGAGTCAGGATGTCACTAAGCCCATACGATGAAACAGAAACAAGGATGCTTATTGCTACTTAGAACTTGACTTCTCATGGTGGCTGAAACCAGGAATTCCCATGTCAGTTGCAATCAGGACATAGAATATGGTTATATCCTTAAACACAACCATTTTTGAGGACATTAAAGGTCAATAAGCTACTTATTTTGCATTCTTCTCTTTTCAGTTCTCACAGGATTGTCATAACAATGTCTAGATTCTCACATTTTCTGTTCAAACTTGGTGAGCAGTGGCAGGAAGGTTTATACAAATCCAAGTTGACTTCTAACCGAAATTACATAATATCTTACAAACACAGTCAAGGCAGGCGAAAGCATCTCTTCTTAACACAGCCAACTAGGAGCTGCTAGCCACCCACTCTTCATTTTCCAATGTTATTCCAATACTTTTCCAAATGAAAACTCAATTTGTTATGCCAGCATCCTAGTGATTTTTCTCAATATTGAAAGCCAGTCCTGTTCCTTATTTAGGCTACTTATAGTACTGCCTAATTCCATCAGTGGTCAGCGTAATTCATTCTCGACTGAAAAGAAAATGTCAGTATGAGTTTATTCTTCAGAAGCTAGGTCAGAATTGCATGGACACCAGTAACGGACACCAGTTCTTATCTACCCTGTCCACTTTTACAGGATTTATTCTATTTCTTGTATTTTCACAAAAGCTTAAACCTTCATTGGAATAAGCTGCTTGGTTGCAAAGGTAAAATACAGTAGATCAAATCAACCTATACTAGTTACATTTATTTTATAGTTTAGTATAGCTTCAAAAACTAACTTTAATACATATATAAAACCAGAACAGAACACTTTTCAGAATAAGTTATTGTGCTTATCAATTTATATTTAATTGGAAAATACCATTTAATTATGTCTGTAGTCAAGAGAACACACTGGGAGATTAAAGATGGCGGCATGAGAAGAGAGACAGAGGCTTCCTCCTAAAACTGGATACAATTAGAAAATTTAATTGGCGCAACTAATCCTGAGAGAGCAACAGGAAAGAGGACGTGTCAGACTGCACACACCTGGAGAAAAGAGCAGACCTCAGGGAACCAGAGCTGTGGCTCCATGGGACCAGAGCCCCTCTCCCACCCAGCTCACCGGCAGGAGGAAGACAAACGGAGCAGGGAGGGAGTGGAAGGCCTGTAACTGCTGAATACCCAGCTCCGGAGATCTGCTCTGGGAGCACAAACCTACATTTCACGGTGCTTTCATGAGACTCACATGACTACCGGGTTGGAAAGTTAATACATGCAGAGTTCCTGGGGAGACTGGGATTCTGGCTGCTTGTGGAAAGCAGGGATCCATATCTGGCTGCTCTGGGACAAAAACTTATACCTGTGTGCCCAGCCCACTGGCTCAGGCAGTGGAGACAGGCACAGGAGCCAGGAGATGGGGAACAGATCTTTCCTACCCCCCAGGCACCAGTACCACTCCCCTGTGACCCCCGACATTGCTTCAGGGGCTCAGCAGTTCCAGAATAGAGCTTCTGGACTCTAGAGGGCGCCATATACAAACATGAAACGCCAAAGGAACCTTGTCCAGAGTAAAACTGTTAATACAACTCCTGAGAAAGATTTAAATGATATGGACCTCATGACTCTTCCTGAAAGGGAGTTCAAAATAAAAATAATCAACATCCTAATGGAGGTACGGAAAGACATCCAAGAACTCAGGAATGAATTTAGGTCAGAGAACCAATCGTTAAAGAACACGATGAAGGGTATTAAAAGTAGGTTGGATATGGTAGAGGAGACAATAAATGAAATAGAAACTAGAGAAGAGGAATACAAAGAAGCTTAGGCACAGAGAGAAAAAAGGATCTCCAGGAATGAAAGAATATTGAGAGAACTGTGTGACCAATCCAAGTGGAACAATATTCGCATTATAGGGATACTAGAAGAAGAAGAGAGAGAAAAAGGGATAGAAAGTGTCTTTGAGGAGATAGTTGCTGAAAACTTCCCCAATCTGGGGAAGGAGATAGTCTCTCAGGCCATGGAGATCCACAGATCCCCCTACACAAGGGAGCCAAGGATGACAACACCAAGACACATAGTAATTAAAATGGGAAAGATCAAGGATAAGGACAGACTGTTAAAAGTAGCCAGAGGCAGAAATAAGATCACATACAAAGGAAAGCCCATCAGACTAACATCAGACTTCTCAGCAGAAACCTTACAGGCCAGAAGGGAGTGGCATGATGTATTTAATGCCATGAAGCAGAAAGGCCTGGAACCAAGATTACTTCATCTGGCGAGATTATCATTTAAATTTGAAGGAGGGATTAAACAATTTTCAGATAAGCAAAAGCTGAAAGAGTTTACCTCCCACAAACCATCTCTGCAGTCTATTTTGGAGGGACTGCTACAGATGGAAGTGTTCCTAGGGTTGGATAGCTGTCACCACAGGTAGTAAAATCATGGTAGGGAGGGTGGAGCAGCTGATTGCAAGGCAAATGCAAAACTAAATTGACTATCCCCAAAGCCAATCAAGGGATAGAGAAAAAGTATACAATCTGATACCTAATATATAAAGAATGAAGGAGGAAGAAAAAGGAGGAGAAATAGAAAAGAACCTTTAGATTGTGTTTGTAACAGCATACTAAGTGAGTTAAGTTAGACTCTTAGATAGTAAGGAAAGTAATCTGGACCATTTGGTAACCATGAATCTAAAGCCTGCAATGGCAATAAGTACATACCTATCGATAATCACCCTAAATGTAAATGGACTGAATATACCAATCAAAAGACACAGAGTCACTGAATGGATTAAAAAACAAGACCCATCTATATGCTGCTTACAAGAGACTCTCAAACCCGAAGACATGCACAGACTAAAAGTCAAGGGATGGAAAAACATATTTCATGCAAACAATAGGGAGAAAAAAGCAGGAGTTGCAGTACTAGTATCAGACAAAATAGACTTCAAAACAAAGAAAGTAACAAGAGATAAAGAGGGACACTACATAATGATAAAGGGCTCAGTCCAACAAGAGGATATAACCATTATAAATATATATGCACCCAACCCAGGAGCACCAACATATGTGAAACAAATACTAACAGAATTAAAGGAGGAAACAGAATGCAATGCATTCATTTTAAGAGACTTCAACACATCATTCACTCCAAAGGACAGATCCACCAGACAGAAAATAAGTAAGGACACAGAGGCACTGAACAACGCACTAGAACAGATGGACCTAATAGACATCTATGGAACTCTACACCCAAAAGCAACAGGATACACATTCTTCTCAAGTGCACATGGAACATTCTCCAGAATAGACCACATACTAGGCCACAAAAAGAGCCTCAAAAATTCAAAAAGATTGAAATCCTACCAACCAACTTTTCAGACCACAAAGGTATAAAACTAGAAATAAATTGTACCAAGAAAGCAAAAAGGCTCACAAACACATGGAGGCTTAACAACACGCTTCTAAATAGTCAATCGATCAAAGACCAAATTAAAGTGGAGATCCAGCAATATATGGAAATAGATGACAACAACACAAAGCCCCAACTTCCATGGGACACAGAGAAAGCAGTCTTAAGAGGAAAGTATATAGTGATCCAGGCACACTTGAAGAAGGAAGAACAATCCCAAATGAATAGTCTAACATCACAATTATCAAAACTGGAAAAAGAAGAACAAATGGGGCCTAAAGTCAGCAGAAGGAGGGACATAATAAAGATCAGAGAAGAAATAAACAAAATTGAGAAGAATAAAACAATAGAAAAAATCAATGAAACCAAGAGCTGGTTCTTTGAGAAAATAAACAAAATAGATAAGCCTCTAGCCAGACTTATTAAGAGAAAAAGAGAATCAACACACATCAACAGAATCAGAAATGAGAAAGGAAAAATCACGACGCACCCCACAGAAATACAAAGAATTATTAAAGACTACTATGAAAACCTATATGCCAACAAGCTGGAAAACCTAGAAGAAATGGACAACTTTCTAGAAAAATACAATCTTCTAAGACTGACCAAGGAAGAAACACAAAATCTAAACAAACCAATTACCAGCAAAGAAATTGAAGCAATAATCAAAAAACTACCCAAGACCAAAACCCCCGGGCCAGATGGATTTCCTCAGAATTTTATCAGACATACAGGGAAGATATAATACCCTCTCTCCTTAAAGTTTTCCAAAAACTAGAAGAGGAGGGAATACTCCCAAACTCATTCTATGAAGCCAACATCACCCTAATACCAAAACCAGGCAAAGACCCCACCAAAAAAGAAAATTACAGACCAATATCCCTGATGAACGTAGATGCAAAAATACTCAGTAAAACATTAGCAAACAGAATTCAACAGCATATCAAAAGGATCATACACCACGACCAAGTGGGATTCATCCCAGGGATGCAAGGATGGTACAACATTCAAAAATCCATCAACATCATCCACCATATCAACAAAAAGAAAGACAAAAACCACATGATCAACTCCATAGATGCTGAAAAAGCATTCGACAAAATTCAACATCCATTCATGATAAAAACTCTCAGCAAAATGGGTATAGAGGCAAGTACCTCAACATAATAAAGGCCATATATGATAAACCCACAGACAACATCATACTTAACAGCGAGAAGCTGAAAGGTTTTCCTCTGAGATTGGGAACAAGACAGGGATGCCCACTCTCCCCACTGTTATTTAACATAGTACTGGAGGTCCTAGCCACGGCAATTAGACAAAAAAAAGAAATACAAGGAATCCAGATTGGTAAAGATGAAGTTAAACTATCACTATTTGCATATGACATGATATTGTACATAAAAAACCCTAAAGACTCCACTCCAAAACTACTAGAACTGATATCAGAATTCAGCAAAGTTGCAGGATACAAAATTAACACACAGAAATCTGTGGCTTTCCTGTACACTAACAATGAACTAATAGAACGAGAAATCAGGAAGACAATTCCATTCAGAATAGCATCAAAAAGAATAAAATACCTAGGAATAAACCTAACCAAAGAAGTGAAAGACCTATACCCTGAAAACTATAAGACACTCTTAAGAGAAGTTAAAGAGGACACTAACAAATGGAAACTCATCCCATGCTCTTGGCGAGGAAGAATTAATATCGTCAAAATGGCCATCTTGCCCAAAGCAATATACAACAAGATTCTTCAATGAACTGGAACAAATAGTTCAAAAATTCATATGGAAACACCAAAGATCCCGAATAGCCAAAGCAATCCTGAGAAAGAAGAATAAAGTGGCGGGGACCTCACTCCCCAACTTCAAGCTCTACTACAAAGCCATAGTAATCAAGTGAATTTGGTACTGGCACAAGAACAGAGCCACAGACCAGTGGAACAGATTAGAGACTCCAGACGTTAACCCAAACATATATGGTCAATTAATATTCGATAAAAGAGCCATGGACATACAATGGGGCAATGAATCTCTTCAACAGATGGTGCTGGCAGAACTGGACAGCTACATGTAAGAGAATGAAACTGGATCACTGTCTAACCCCATTCACAAAAGTAAATTCAAAATGGATCAAAGACCTGAATGTAAGTCATGAAACCATAAAACTCTTAGAAAAAAACATTAGCAAAAATCTCTTGGATGTGAACATTAGTGACTTCTTCATGAATATATCTCCCTGGGCAAGGAAAACAAAAGCAAAAATGAACAAGTGGGACTATATCAAGCTGCAAAGCTTCTGTACAGCAAAGGACACCATCAATAGAACAGAAAGGTACCCTACAGTCTGGGAGAATATTTTCATAAATGACAGATCCAATAAAGGCTTGACATCCAAAATATATGAAGAGCTCATGCTCCTCAACAAACAAAAAGCAAATAATCCAATTAAAAAATGTGCAGAGGAGCTGAACAGACAGTTCTCCAAAGAAGAATTTCAGATGGCCAAGAGACACATGAAAAGATGCTCCACATCGCTAGTTATCAGAGAAATGCAAATTAAAACCACAATGAGATATCACCTCACACCAGTAAGGATGGCCATCATCCAAAAGACAAACAACAACAAATGTTGGCGAGGTTTCAGAGAAAGGGGAACCCTCCTACACTGCTGGTGGGAATGTAAATTAGTTCAACCATGTGGAAAGCAATATGGAGGTTCCTCAAAATGCTCAAAATAGACTTACCATTTGACCCAGGAATTCCACTTCTAGGAATTTACCCTAAGGATGCAGCACTCCAGTTTGAAAAAGACAGATGCACCTCTAGGTTTATCGCAGCACTATTTACAATATCCAAGAAATGGAAGCAACCTAAGTGTCCATCAGTAGATGAATGGATAAAGAAGAAGTGGTACATATACACAATGGAATATTATTCAGCCATAAGAAGAAAACAAATCCTACCATTTGCAACAACATGGATGGAGCTAGAGGGTATTATGTTCAGTGAAATAAGCCAAGCGGAGAAAGAGAAATACCAAATGATTTCACTCACCTGTGGAGTATAAGAACAAAAGAAAAACTGAAGGAACAAAACAGCAGCAGAATCACAGAACCCAAGAATGGACTAAGAGTTACCAAAGGGAAGGAGACTGGGGAGAATGGGAGGGTAGGGAGGGATAAGGGCAGGGAAGAATAAAGGAGGTATTATGATTAGCATGTATAATGTGGGGGTTGGGGGGAGGGGGAGGGCTTTGCAACACAGAGAAGACAAATAGTGATTCTACAACATCTTACTATGCTGATGGACAGTGACTGTAATGGGGTTTGTGGGGGGGACTTGGGGTAGGGGAGAGCCTAGTAAACATAATGTTCTTCAAAAAAATAAATAAATAAAATACCAATTAAAAACAAAAAAGAGAACACACTGGGAAGAGTCCTAGAAACAGAAAACCTGGGGATGCTATCCCTAGATAGGAGATTCTGTTTATTCGAGATATTGTTCTGCTTGAGTAAATTTTCTGGATGATTAAAAGCTGTCAGTGCTATAACTTTACCCTGAACCATCAGGTATGACTCTTATTTTACTATCCATTTCCTTCTTAAAATATTTAGGTCATTAGCCAATTGGTGTGGGCAATAAAACTGTATACATTCCACAAAAATATTAACCTTTTGTATGGTTCAGCATCTGGTCAAGTCAAATTAAGGGTCTTATTTATTCACAGATAAAAACAGTAAATATGCTTGTTTCAATGAAAACTGACAGTCTATTGGCTACATACTTCAAGTGGATGTCATGTGTGCCCCTTCCCCAGGTCCCAAGGTCCCTGGTTAGGATCACTGAGAGGCACCAACACTCAGGCACTGAGGAATCTGTTACAGGGAAGTTAATGTTCTTTAGGCAAACTCCTCTCTCTTCTATGGTAACCAAAAAATAATCTCTCTTCCCCTAGAAAGCCTCTCCATATATTGCACAGAAAGTTCAGAGGATTGCAGGACCTGAAACACAGAGGTACCCGATCCTGGAGGTGTCCCATCTCAGGACTCACTGCTATATGAGAACATCATATCCTTGTTATGCAGGTCAATTAGTGTGGGGACTTTAAAGCAAAAGCTTCCAACCCAGGTAACCTTGTACTTGACATTCATAAAGAATAAACACAGTCATGGCCTCTCTCTTTATCATCAAATTCCCACATAGTCCTTTTTGGCTAATTAACTCTGGGAATATATATATATGTATGTATACATATTTTTCCTATTAAGAAGGATTTTCTCCCCATATAAAAAAGCTTAACAGCAAATTTCAGTGGATGGGAATGTCTTGTTTCTGTTCCTTTCCTTCCTGACATTGATCTTAAGCTCTGGACGAAATCTTTTATTCTCACGCTTGGTTTTCTCTGCCATCAGTAACGATCTTTTGTGAAAAGGCAAGTTCACCTAGCATGCCGTCTGGGTGCTGCCTCTCCTGGAAATGCATCTTGTTGCCCTTTTCAAGTTCAGGTGGCAGTTGTTGTTTGAATATAGTGAGATGGAAATAAATGGTACAGTATTTTAATATAAATATAACTAAAGGCAAATGGTAAGGACACAGGATTAAGAAACTAAAGACATTTTTGAAATGTTCACGTTTGTCTCATTATTTTGTAGGTTTGAGGTCTAGGAGACAACTTCAGTTCCCTAAACTACATTTTACTACAAAACAGAAGGTGTGGAAAGGTGCTATTTAGATACCTAATGGTTACCGTAACTTATTGGGTGGGGGCAGGTGAATTTATTTAGATTTCTTGCAAAAAAAAAAGCACATACAAGGGAAAGCTGGTTTCAAAACCAAAGTGGAATCTGCTTTTACTTGCTCTATACAATATTTCTCTGTTCACAACCTATCAACCACAGTATAAATAAATATAATTACAGCAATTAATTGAATTATCAGCAGCTCCAAGACATGTTGTGGTCAATGTCATGATTTGGGGTATTAGTAGTCCATAAAGGGTCAGATAGGACTTCTTGTCTCTGGAAAAATAGCTTAGTGAGTGATACTGAAAGCCAGTGGCTTGGCTCATGGGTGCCACTGAACAAATGGCTCCGAGCACGGAACACAGCCACTCTAAACTTAAGGGCCTCATGGGTACTTTGTGCTACACAGGCTTCTCCTCCCGACTGCTGGTGCCTTAGGCCCAACAGCCCTGACTAGTTCGCAGACATCCTGACTCGGGTCACCCCCAGACCAGCACAGATGGCCACCCAGGGGATGTGAGTGCTTTCAGCCTCGAGCAGGATGCTACTCGGGTGTGCTTTCAGACCATTCGTTCAGCATGTGCTCCCAGGAGATGCAGAGCCCTTCCCGGGGACTGTTCAGGGAAGAAGGGGTAGGGCTAAGCGCTGCTGGATTATTTCAAGCAGTTCAGCTCTGGGCCCAAACCCAAATGCTCATTCAACAAGCCACCCTGCTGCTGGTGATGGGACCATCTCTTTAGAGCACAGGTTGCTGGCCAGGTGCTGTGAATCATGCATGTCCCTGGGTGACTCACAGCCCATCCCATGGAGCTTTGGGAATTCTGACCGCCATCACATACAGGACTCTTCCTAGAAGAGTTATAAGGGCTGAACTCCGGGGTCCAGTGATGGGATTTCAGTCCTGACTCAGCCACTTACTAGTAATGTGACCATCAATACAAGTGACTTTGCATTCTGGCCACAGCTTCCTCCTTTACAAAAATGAGAATAGTAACATTTCTTGCCTCACAGGTTGCTATGAGGACCAAATAAAATAACACAAGGAAAGTATTATCTGGCATTTAGGAAGCATTCAATAAGACTTCAACTGTTACTATTTGTAGCATCCATGTCCCATGCTATGTTGCACTCTGCCTGAATGGCCTAACCTTTATTGTTGCTCTGCATCTTCTCTTGCTGGGTCTGTGCGGTCAGCAGGTGAGGTGCATGCTTCAGTGTGTCTTTAGGGTTTCCTCACTTTGCCTTCTCAAAGTTAATCCCTCACTTCCTCAAACATGACAGCTCTAAATCTCTGAGCTTGCTGATGTGGAGACCTGAGAAGGGCATGATTACTGGTGGTGGGTTACTTTGCTCCAGCACTTTCTTGACAGAGGCCTCATCAGGGTACCCATAAAGCTCTTCAAGGACACTAATGTGCTGTCACATGCCCCACTTCCAGCCCCCTGAAAGCCTGGAAAAACTGGGCATATTCCATTCTTTCAGCCACCGTCCTGAAGGACTTGCTGGCTTTGTTTGTTTCCATTGTTTGTCCCTTAGGACCCTTACCTAGTGCTGCTATGAGAGAAAACGAGGGTGACAGACCTCACATCTTTTTGTGGCCAGTGAAAATCTTTGGCTAAAGATCTGGCTGCAGCCAGTGCCAAGTGGCTGTGAATCGGCAAGCAGTTCATTATTTCATAATCACCTATTTGAATGCAAGCCTTTAGGCCACAGCATCAGTCAATGTCCCAAAACTCTGCCCCTGTGGACGCTGGGATGCTCACTTACCAAGCACCCACTGTGTTCCATTCACCGAGCTGATTTCACTCACATACATTGTTACATATTTAATCCTCACAACTTTGTAAAATAAATATTCTTAGCCACATTTTCTTAGAATAAAAGCGCATTCAGGAAGGCTTAGAAAAGAGAATTTGAAATCTGGTGACACTGAACCCCAAGATTCTTCTTTATCAGTGTTTTAAAGATTCATTTTGGAAAGAAGCAAGAAATCTGAGCTGAAGAAATGTAATATTAAGACTCCTAAGATATATCAATTTTGTTTATTTGGCTGCTAATGGCTGCAAGAGTAGGTGATTATCTGAACATAAATCATCCGCTTTTATCAGAAGTATTTTTTTTTCAGGTCAGTTCCCTCACCGGCTACTGGGTCTCTGTGATGGATCTCAGAGGCAAGAGCAACACGGGCAGGAGGCAGTCCAGCAGTGATGGCGAGGGAGGCTTGAATGACCTTAACAGGGTAGTGTGAAGCGACAGTATGGAAATAACAGTGTATTTTGAAAAATAATGGTTCAAATGGTCAAGCTATGTGTAAGTACTGATAAAATAGCTACTTCTACTGAAATATCTTTTATATTTTATTGCAAGATTAGTTTTCTTTTGGGGAAAAAATTGGCTGGGTCACTAAAGATAAACTTAACCGTTTAAAATTTCACAAATTATTGACCAATAAGTAGCAAGTATTTTTTTAATGTTTCTTGAGTAAATTATCTATAGTTTTTAGACAATGCATTTCCTTGCTATGTGTTAAATAAATAGTGCTTCTTTGATTTTTCTCATTTGACATCACTGACCTCCTCTTAAACAGATTGGAATCCTAATTACTTTCCTCCCTAATATGGGGAATTGGCTGATTTTCTTTTTCATTTGAGAACTTCAGAAGCTAAAATGTATAATAGTTTTACTTCAGGAATTCTCACCGGGATTTGGAAAAAAAAAGATTAGGGGAAATTGTAGACAGACAACTGTCTACATCCCAGTGTCCACAGGGGCATATACATATAGCTTTAATACCTTTCTTGCATGTCCTCTGTTCCTGGTGACAAAGGAGAAAGGCCACCTAAAAATATTATTACGTACTTGCAGTCACAGACTTCAAGGATGAGCAGAAGTGTATATGCTTTAGTGACAAATAGTTAAAAAGCCATTTGGCCTAGTTTTGTACATGTGGAAGCGTTAGACTGGGTGTGTACAGGGATAAGAAGATCCACTAATCGAGTTCTAACTGTTCTTGTTCATTTCTCAGTGTATTCTGTGCCTACCAAAAAGCCTTGGTTTATCAGACACATTCCATACACTGCACAGACTAATTTTTTTTATGCCCTAATAAGTAGCTGTATGTGCAGAGAATTAACACAAGCTCCTTGGCCCAGCAGCACTATAGATTGACCTGTTCCAAATTTTTTATTCTCTGATGCTGGCACGTACATTTCTTATGAAGGAGTTAAAATGCAAGAAATGGAGTATTTGGTACTTACAAAATGGTTTTGAAAAAATTTAAGCATAAGAATTGAACAGCTTATATAAATTATAAACCTTCTACAGACACAAACACACACACACTACACATATAGACATATGCCATATACACACACATAAATATAACATTGTGTATATATATATATTTTGGGTGGATATGGATAAAAAGTTCATGTCCGGTCCACTAACCCCAAGCTAATAGTCCCTGCTTGGTTGGTTTCCTGTGTGTCTGGACATCTGCACTTATTCTTCAAAGAGCTAATCGAACATTATCCTCCCTGCACTGCTCCACCAGCCCCACCTCTGTGCATTCAGAGTATCCTCTTCAATCCCCATTTTAAAACCCAGCACACATTGCAAAGTGTTATTACTTGGTGGACTAGATTCTGTTTGGCTTATTTGTCTGTTCTTAATGCCCAGCAAGTCTGAGGTGCATGGAAGGTCCTAGTGAATGAGGCAATGACTATAAGGATCTGCCTATTGAAAAAAATAAACAACATCCTTGTGTTCACAAAGAAATTTTGTTTTTCTTGAATATCCTGCCCATAGTATAATATGCTGAACTTAGCCATAAAAGAAATTGAAACATATAGTGCAATCTACTCACAAGGAAGAATGGAAGAGTAGCAAATTGTGTTACATCATTAATTTTACACATGTATGCAAAGACCCTTATATTATGGGGGCCCCAGCTTGACCACTGTCATCCATGCCACACACATGATCCTATCCTCTTTATAAAAGCAAGGCATGGTATTCCTGCCAAACATGTGGTCACTCTTTGTAGAGGACTATGCTCTCCTTGTCATCACCTGAGCCAAAGGCAGCCTGGGCTCTGAGGACTCTGCCCGGCAGGGGCAGTCTGCGGGAATCACTACACAAAAGAATTCAGGTTTCTCTCAGATAGTTTGAATATCAAATACTTAAACACATTAGACAAGCAAAGTAGTGCAGAAACCAAGAATGGACAGAAGGAAAGTGAACAATAGGCAAAGACCATGAGGAGAGTCGTCAAGAGAAAGGGAAGAGGTGGAAGGTAAAGACAGCAGGCGTCCAATCACAGGGGCAGAGAGCAATGGCTTGAGTCATTTGAGTCACAGCTTGATAAAGAGCCCAATTATGAGAGGAAGCTACAGAAGATCCTAAACAATGAAAAATGATGTTCCAGTTGTATGTCCATCCCAGCAGGATGGGGGTGGGGGATGGAAATGATTTCTTGTTCTTCCTCATTTCCCTGTGCATCCTTACTATGAATCACTACCCTTCAAGGCAATAAAAACATTTCTGCTTCTCATAACTTAGTTTAATTAATATATCCAAATCTGCATGATAGGTGCCTAGTCAGGTTGTCTGGATTTGTAAGGAACACAAAAGATGTATCCAAGTTCTGGATACTTAGGGAATGACTAGGGGGTTATTAGGGAGAACAGAGGCTCCAGACGACTGGCCCCAGTCTGAAAACACTATAGCAACTCATGATTTCTCTCTGGGGAAGCAGTTGCTCTGTGCTCCTCACTCAAGGGCCTCTTCCAGGGTGTACTTCTTTAGCTTCTCTGGGTGCAGACTGCAATTCTCTCTGAGTCTAATTTAAACTCTCCAAGAGAAAGGTTCCATTAGGTTCAAATAGTCATAGTGAGCAGTTCTTGCACCAGCACACATGACAGACCAGACTAGAAACTGGCTTCCTGATCTCATGCTTGTGGGCAAGGAAACAATGACATGGCAAATTACTCATTGGGATGCATCAGAGAAGGAGCTGGCAGTATCATGACAGGCATGCTTAGACATCTCAAAGGCACATGAGTCATACTCAAACATTCATACTGGGAAACTAGACAGTGGTGTTAGGGAGATTGGGAGGATGGGGAAGAGTTCATCAACCAGAACTTTCCTAAATGCCAGTATGTATTGGAGTTGGCCTTTGGAATTTCACAGTTACTGGTAATTAATACTCCACACTTATGAATGCTTGAATCAGTATGGAATTTCAAGTTAAAGCAAGATGGTTCTTGGGCAAGAGGGGAGAAAGGAGTTTACTGGAAATGAAACATCATGTATTTGAAAAAACTCTTGATAAGACAAGAAAATCCCCAGTGTCTCCTGTGCAGAGTGTAGTCATTGCCTACTCCCGTCTGGGTAAGAGTCATTTCTTTCTTCATTTGCACACACATGGTACTTTCAAATGGAATATTTTCTACATCAAGAAATCAAGCTATATGTATAAATGTAAGCTAAGATGGTCTACCAGTAGTTTTTTTTTTTTCTTTCCACTTATAGGCTAAAAGGGCAGAAGAAGAGACAGAAACTAGAAGGGAAAAGGAAAGTGCTGAAATAAACCTGCAGTCTGTTTTGAATAAAACAATCCATTTGGGTTTCTAGGGCACCTTTCTGTCTCTCATTCTTCCTGGGTTCCAGATTATCAGTCTCCCCCAAGATGGCAAGGGAAGTGGCAAGACAATTATGAAAGATGAAACTGCACTCAATGTAGTGGCAGCTACTGAATGTGCAGCTTAATGTATTTTCAACGAGGTGGGCCTCTGAGGGCCTGAAAACCTACAGGCCCATCTAAGTTTATTTGCAACAAGAGCAAACAGTATCAGCAAGAGTAATTTCCCATTCCTATTAGCCCAGTTTATTTTACGACATGATTATTCAAGCTTTCATCTGCTTGAATTAGTCTCGTATTTTCAGGATAATAAGACTGGCGAGGCTGGTTATCAGCTGTCCATGTGCAATGGTGTTCAAACAGTATTCCTCCTAGCCAGTAGGCTCGAAACCTATGAAATGAGCTTAAACTTGATTGCAAGAAGAAACATAATGTGCTGAATGAAAGGTCTGCTTAAATAAAACTGCAGGTCTTCACAATCTCAGATTGTTCATTCTAAGCCTGGAGAGCTTCCAACTGGGCCCTGGGGTTACTCTTAGATGATTCTTCAGAAACAACTACAAATAAGACCTAGAAGTCTCCTCACTCAGCTGTGTCTACAGGGTCACATGAAACCACCACACTCAGAGGACAGGGTTACTCCTTCCACTGAAGTCTGGTAATTAGCGGATGGAAGCACTCATGTTGGACTCACATTTCAAGTATCTGGAAAATGCTGACAGAGTGTTTCTTTAAATAATCTAAATAAATCAAAGCTCTTTGTTCTCTGATCTCCTTTCTCTGTCTTACAAAATGTAAACTAAGTAGATGTTCCCCTTACATTTCACTCAAAGGTCTAAAGTGGCGGGAGAGGCTCTCTAGGCTGTATCTGGCCTCGTTTTGCTTGACCACATGGTGTTTAAAATGTTCTGAATTTGAA
This sequence comes from Manis javanica, assembly GCF_040802235.1. Lineage (NCBI taxonomy): Eukaryota > Metazoa > Chordata > Mammalia > Pholidota > Manidae > Manis > Manis javanica. Next base: position 75,484,957 of record NC_133168.1, read on the forward strand.
TACCCTTAGATGGGCAAGCTCCGAAGACATCATGTGCCACTGCTTGCAAAGGCCCCCATCACTGCATGATCCACGAAATTTCATTCCCCACAGGGCTCCACTGACATGAGCAGGAATCCTTGGTTCTCCAAGCTTTTGAAAGACCCAGAGCTATGAATTGGAAGTTTACTTGTACTGGGCAATTTCACTCCCACTCTGTGTGCCTTAAGGAGATTACAAGGAGTAGGAAAGGATAGTTGGTGTGATTTCTCTTTCTCTACCCTCAAGGCTAAATAAATAGTAGCTCAACTATTTTACTAACTAACTTTGAGTTCCTAAATACATCTTCCACTTAGTATCCTTTCCACTTAGTCTGATCCTTTAACTCTCCTCTCCTGATACCATTCTGCCCCCTGTCTGCCTCCTCCCGATCCGAGCCTGAGGGCCTTTGGTGCAGGTTGTCCACAATCAACCTGCGAAGAGAAACATCTCTCTAGAGAGCTCTGCTGACTGGCTTCTTCAGGCCCCTCAGTGCCTCCTGGGAAAGTCACATTACTTTCCATTATGACTGGCATGAGTAGGTAATGGATTTTAAGGCACTGAAAAAAAAACATGCCTGTGTAAAGAAAATGAAGGATTTAGATTCCATATGGATTCAGTAGCCTTGCATAATATCTCCTTTTACTTCAGAAAGACTTCTGAGATGACCAGATATTCAGATTAACCTTCCTGGGCAGAGGAGCTTAATTCTGAAGTGAACTTGCTTCAGTCTGAGGGAGACAATGTCTGGAAGCTTTAATTTAAACAGAAACTCTGCAGAATTCACTTGTGCATACAGCTGTCAAAACAATTCAATATCCATAGACAAATAGAGTATAAGATACCCCCTAGTATATTGTCTTGGAATGCTATATCTTTTTAAATTATGCTGCCACATTTTAATGGGTACACTCAATTTTAATATGTCATCTAATGGAATATGTAATTTGGCATTTTGTGTAGTAAATAATGAAATAAATGCTTATGTGGTTTATTAAGGCAAGCAGATTCAGAATAAAGTATAATGATAACATTATATGACATGTCATCAGTTTACAGAAGAAATTTCTCTAAGAAGCATACAATTCTGAATACATGAGTATCTGTATTACCATGGAGAAAAGCAAGTATTCATTATTCATTTAGGAAAAGAGAGAGGTATACTTTTGTAGTAAGTTTAAAACAAAGGTAAGCAAAATATATCTAAGGGACAGAAAGCATCTTTGTCCCATCTTCTTTTAGGTCAAACCTCACCCCCGTCCAACCTCACCACCACCACCAATAACAGCAATGACACTACCACCACACAGACACACCTCTGCTCACACAGACCCCTGGACAACCTATCCACACTTCCCCACCCTTGCTTTACAACCGCATCTCATTTCTCTACCTTCTCCTTTTCCTTATATTCTGCTCTCCCTCCAACCACAGCTGCCAGTCACCCCTACCTCCTAAACATGTCCCCACCTGCACAGAAGGCCTAGGTTCATATCATCCTGTAATCCTGTAAATGTATTATTATCAACCCAGCAGCAGCGCCTGCAAAGCTGGTACCTCTGACCATAGCAGGAGCCATGGCCCCTCATGACCTGTTTCCGAGGTAACTGCCTTCTGTTCTCTGGCGGAGTTTCTGCCCTGTCATTAGGACACTTCCGAATAACCAATTCGTTTTGCACAAAAACACAGGAGAGGCAGTGTAGCGGAGCAGCAAGAGCAGTGGCTTTAGAGTTAAACATTCCATCCAAACCTGCTAGAAGCAAACCTAGAGAAATTAATTTCTCTGAGCTTCAGTCCTCTCTACTATAAAATAAGGATGATAAAACTACCTTGCAGCACTGTTTCCAGTTGTCAATAACAGAACACTGTTACCCTCAGTGAACGGGAGATATTGTAAATGAGGACACTTATCACAGGAGGAGGTAAGCTATGTGTTTAAGAGTCTGTGTCACCAGACCCCTGGGCAGGCTACTGGCCACCTCGCATGCCTCCCTTCTTACCCAGCTGCAACGGCCGGGTAGAGAGCCCAGCAGCCAGAACTACCACCATGCTTGCCTCACACGAGGGCAATGCCCGTGACGTCAGCCAGACGGGTGGCAGCAGCAGATGAGTGTGGTTCTTCGTCCTCCTCCCATGTCTGCAGAAGCTCTCCTCTGCTGGGAGCATGTGTGGCCTTGATTCCCTGCCCTCTTCTCCTGGCCCTGTCCTAGCCTGACTCACTCCACTTATTTTGAAAGACAAAGTGTGAGCATTGGAAAATACTTGCTCACATCTCCCAATGTCTCCTTGACCTCCGTGCCCATCCCTCTGTGAAGCAGGCGACACTGAAAGGCAATTATCCTCCCTGTCAAGTGTATTTTTGCAACTCTTGTTGCCTTTCTCCCTCTCAATAACATAAAACATTCTCACAATTTCTTCTATGTCTTGTGTTCCTACTTAATTTCCATTTTTGAAATTAACTGGCAGCTGCCTATTACTTTATATTTTTCCATCTCTAAGTGATAGTAAGCAATTCACTGCTACCTCCAAACTGAACTTGCCTGCGATATAATTACATCCACTTATACACCCATTGTAATCACAGTAACTTAAAATCCCATCTGTGGAACAAAAGATGTTGCCACTAATCACATTCCTATTGCATATAAGCCATCCTTAAATATCACAAACCACAATGCACTCACAAGCAGGGACTCTGGTAAGTGCCTCCCATCCCTCTCTATACATGCCTTAGATAAAAATGATATGTTTCCCCCACTAAGCATCTGTTCTGATTCTTTTGCTTTTTATTAAAGTCAGAAGAACTAAGTGCTGACAAACAGCTGTGTGGAATGAAGAGTGAGTTCATTAATAGTCAATATTGATAATATACAATTCTATTTTCAACAAGACATTCTTGACTTCAGATATAAACCCAAGTTAAAACTCACCAAGATAAGGAAAAACACATTCATGAGCAGAACTTTTTCATTTTTGCCTGACATACAGCAGAAACAGAAGATCTATGAAAAGGCACAAGCAGGGATTCCTTAAGCTGTATGTCATGCTTAGGGTCTTATTGGTCAAAAGTCCTGGATATCTGCCTTCTGAAAAAGTAGCAATATTTTAAAGATCATAAGTGAATTTAATTTTTAGAGTTAAAACTATTTTAATTTTATCCTATAATTTATAGTGTTTTTCTCAACTTTTGAGTTATAAATAAGGTTAAGTGATAGGCAAGCACCCACTTACTGCTAATGACTAACAATGCCAGCCCAAACAAACAAATCCTCCAAATCAGGTAAACTAATACTAATTTCATAAAAAGACAACTTTAAACTAGGAATAGAAATCCAGTTATATACATTTCCTGAAGAAATAATTAATAATGAAAACTTGGGAAAAACATAATAATACCAGTAAATATTTGTTCTATGCTTTATTTCTTAAAAGCACCCTGTATGGTAGGGATTACCTCCTTCCATTTTACAGAAAAGAAAAGTGAGATTTCAAAGGAGAGCTTTGGGAAAGCCGAGTAGGTACAGGGTACAGGACTACAGCCCTGAGGAGCCGTGAGGTCTTTCTTTTCCACGAAAACACTGCCTTCCCCTTTTCCCCACTATTTTGGTTTCAACATCATTATCGAGGCATCTACATTTATATTGCAGTGAAGTTATAATATTTCTGGATATGGTATTTCTCTGCTCCCTCATGGAGTTTCCTTTTTCAGCACCCTGTTTCTGTAATGAGGAACCACAGCACCGTGCTCGGTGTCTCAATAAACGACTGAAAATGTCACAGAGAAGCTTATGGAATTCACCCAAAAGTGAAATATGTTGTCACCTGCACACCCTCTGCAGCTGAGTGAACAGCTACTGGCAATAGATTTGCTGCCACTTCCCTGAGATTATAGAAATCCCAGTTTCTATAATTAGTTATCTGCAACTCAAGTGTGCCCCATATGTTACCAAGCAGAAGAGAACCATTTAAAGACTTTCATATCAGCTCGGAATTCCAGTAATAAGAAGGAAGACAATCATACATAAACAGAAGCACCAAAAAGTCCTTCCTTATTGACTATTAATAGTCATTAACCTGGTAATGTCACTAACAGCTGAGAGAGCTAAAGGCAGTAATGTTTTACTGCCCTCTTTGATAAACTCTATTATCCTGGATCTAACTTACCCCAAACATCAAATGTGACACCAGGTTTAAGTCACCTGCTGCACCCTTTCCGGCTGGTTCCCGCCCCCTTTCCTTTCTTGTTCTCAGGGCCACTACCAGTGCCAGCTCCTGTTCTCAGGGCCACTACCAGTGCCAGCCTTCCTGCACTCCCTCCTGAGCTCCACGCAGGGCTGACGGTGAGGGAGGGGAGCGTCTTACCTGCTTTCCTCCAGATTCCCAACCCTGCCTTCTTGTCTTCATAGATTTCCTTGGGAGAATGAAATCTTATTTTCTGAGAAGAAGGAAATTATTTTTGATCTTTTAAAAAGAAATGTATTTCACTCAATTTTTTTCCTAAAACATTGTTTCAGATTCAAGAGTTTCTCAAAAAGTATCTTAAAGTCTTATATAGATAAAAATCAGTAAAAAAGTAAAAATAAAAACGTCCCTGTGTCCTACTGAGAATGACAAGCTGCATACAACAGTGGGAAAATCAATTTCTCTAAATCATTACTTTAATTCACCAATGATATTTTGGTTCTTAAAAGGTGCCCACAAAGTTGTAGTACTCAGATAAGTATTTGGTAACTGTTTCCTGGTGACTCTAAAGTATTAAATAATTGCTTGACTTAAATAAATTAAACTCTGGTTCATTTTTTTTTAATCTACAATTTTTTTAAATCTGCAAGTAAATGTTGAATTAAATATTTTCAGCTAATGTTATGTTTTATGTGTTCCTGACACAAAACGAAAACACCAGAAACTCTGCTAGTGTGTCTGAGTAGTGGGGGCTGTTGTCGATTCCTCTAGAAAGCCTCTTTCACCATAAAACTGCACTAAGTGTCCCTTAGGCTTCTAGAACACTCTACCTATTGCTGTCCTGGCACTCATAGGCTGACCTACTTCTCTCATGCCCGGTCTGTGTTCCTCCCTAGACAGTCTGTGCAATCTTTGTGCATGTGTGTGTATGTGTGTGTGTGTGTGTGTGTGTGTGTGTACATGCGTACATGTGTGGAAGAGACAGAGATGAGACAAAGAGATTAAGACATATGCAGAAAGAAATACTGGCAGATTGTACCGAGATTCCAGCTGAAATCTACAGTATGACTGATAGTTTTAAATGCCACCCAAACATTTTTGTGGGATTTTTGCTACTTAGCAGACATGGACTAGATGGAATTAACCTCAAATACATATAGAATATGTAAGTATAGTGATATTATGTTCAATTATTTCCCCAGGGCAGAAGTCATGTGTTTTCCCAATGATATGTCTTTACTCTGTGTCCATGATTGGAATGTAATTATTAATCTATTTGAGCATACTCCCTTTGTTTATTGGTAACTTATATACAAGTATTACTAAACTGCTGGGCACATTATAAAATGAAAGAGAAGTTTTAGAGAGATGATGTGAATGAAATTAAAAAAACATATTTTTAAGGTACATAAAAGGTAAGAAAAGCTGAAAATCCAGGAATCCTGAGCTAAGAAAAATAAATGGAAACTTTGTTACATGCTTATTTCCTCAATCTATTATTTACTGGAAGGTTCTGACAATTTCTTATGCTAAAGGTTACTGTTGTAAATGAAAGCTTAATTTTTGCCTCAGTGATATTTCTTGAGTTCACTTTATAAACATAAATCCTCTTACTTTATTATGAAGGAAGCTAGTATAAATGTTGGTGTGATTCATACAGAGAAATTGAGACACAACAATATTTGCTCTTACTGAGATACAAAAATAAAATGAATGGTCTAATGTTTCTACAATCTGCCCCTACCACACATATTCATACACAAAGGGAACTGTCTCTCTGTCTTCAAATAGTTGCTAAGATTATGAGCCAAGGAGTATATCTCAACACCCAGGGAATGAACTGAAAACTTAGAAGTTAAATCATCAGAATCTTTTATCATGGAAACTCTATAAGCATGACTCCTGAAACTGCAATACAGTATCTTTAGAATGTTGTCTCTTCATTTGATTGTCAGGAAAAGCAGAGAAGAATGAGTTAGGTATAAATCTGCATGGGAGGTAAAATGATTAACTGAGACTAGTCCTAGGCTTAGTAAACGGATCCATTCATTGCCCCAGAAGTACTGGGTCCAGACCAGTCCCGTGCCAGGCTTTGAATGCCAGGGACATGGTATTCAGTGTGACTCTGCCTATGGCATGTCCCTGTAAAATGTCCAGTCCAGTGGGGGCGGTGGATCAACAACAAAAGAATATTATATTATAATATTGTTTATATTATATTTATAATGATATATAGCTATATTATTATATTTTATTATATTCTCTGTAGAGTGGAGAATTTAGATAGATTCCAGTGATCTACAGTGACCAGGGTGCTATTTTAGGAGCTATCAGAATTAATTTAATTCTGGAATTAAGATGTTCTTTTAGCTGGCCCAGGGAATAGGGAGGCCCAAGGAGAGGGAGAGAGACAGAAGGGCCAGTAAGTGGAGCAGTCGGAACCCACACAGCATTTATGGATGAGCTTAGCTGTCTTCTTGGGTTCAGTTTGTGACCCCCTGACACAACTACAATAGTTACATCACTTATCATTACAACAAATAATAATGAAGAAGTCTGAAATATTATAAGAATTACCAAAATGTGACAAGAGACACAGAGTGAGCATCTGCTGTTAGAAAAACTGTGCCCACAGACTTGCTCAATGCTTTTTGTAAAAAAGACAGTATCTGTGAGGTGCAGTAAAGGGGAATACAGTAAGATGAGGCACACCTGTCTACGACATTCTAATTCAGTGTAGGCTGAAGACAAGACTATATTTACCTGCATTTTTAGCTTTGTGTTTGGAGACCACTAATGCTTTAGAAGAAGGGCAAACATCTTTAGCCTAATAATGTCGGGATTAACTCAAGTGCTGGCTCATAGGAAGCAGGCCTGAGCTCACAAACATAGATTTCTTATAAATGCTGGAAACTTCTCTGATTTCATGAGATTTAACCTGAAGGAAAGATCCAATTCTGTCTCCAATGTCTTAATAATTACTCTTTGCTTTGACAATTGCTTTTTGAAAAATTAAATCTATCACTTCAAATAGTGAAAATTGGCAAAATTCTGCTTGTACCTAAATATCTTCAAAACCCATTCACATTTGTCCTTCTAAATGTTTTGACCTTTTTTTTGATGGAGATTCCAAATGCATGATTATACTGCCAGGGTATGTTAACTACCAAATTAGTATTATCTGACTATGAAAATAAGTTAAGAATAAAATTTAATGCTGTTTTAATGGTAGAGATAATACAAGAGAGTACAGTACAATGTATACAATTCTATAAAAATGGAAGCTAAGCAAGAAATAAACTTTGAGGAAGAAGAAGTAAAACAGTGTAGGTTATTCTCAGTCTAAGTCAAATACCTGATAAGCACCACGGACACTTCCTTTTAATTCTAAATATTGGATTTACTAATTCCTTTTTTAAAATGTTGTTAGAATTCCAAGGATATTCTGGTAAGCCTCACTGTAAATGCATGTAAAAATTGCTTTAGATGGGCATGGACGTGAAACTAAGAATGTTTAAATAGTTACTTCAAGTAGATTTCAAAATCCTGTAATGTGAGCTCATCCCAAAGATCATTTCTTACTGTCTATACTTGACAGCTGGGCCCCCACACTGCACCACGTCCCGGCTCCATCCACACAGCCTCCCTGGCACCCTTCCTGGAAATACGTAATAGAGCAACATTCACACTCTTTTTTACCTACTTGTAAAAAATCTTAGGCTAGTGCTAACCTAAGATTAGTGCGCTGTTTCTAAAAGGCCAATACATTACATTTTTCCTGGGAATAACCCTTGACAACTCTAGAAGTTCAATAGTACACTTGGCTAGGATTACGGATTTTAGATAGTTTGCATGTCTTTGCAATACTGTTCAATGCATTTTAGTATCCTCGTTTTTCTTAATTAATGCTGCCATTTCATGACATTTTCTTTTGGATTGTATTGATCAGTACCTGAATGTCTCTGCTGTATGATCTTTCTACTGCTGATCCAGCAGAAGAAAAGCAATATGTCTAATATATTTTACACACAAAAAAATGCTTTTCTTGTATTTTCTCTTTGCATTTTATAGGGTATAGTGTCTTCTCTGTATTCAGTTATCACTGGTGTTCACAGGTAATGATGCCATTATTTCTGCTCAGGCCCTGGGGCCTTGCAACCCAGTCCTCACTGGGGGCACACACAGCCTTTACAGTAGCTCAGGGAAAACCCTTTTGCTTTCAATAATTTGGATTCTTTGTCTCATACCATTTCTGTTCATCTTAGGAAACCAACCACCCGTCTCTGTATTCGATAACCCATTACCAGCAAGGGTAGTAATTCTGCTCTCACTTTCCTGCCTTTCACGACACTGTTAGATCTGACACATGTCTTAAATTAGTTTTTCTCTCACTTGAGTCCAGTCCAGAGGATACATGGTCCTGTTGTAGCAACATCATAACTTCATTGCATTTATAGGTGAACCAGGCTATGGCTGCTGATACCGGTAAAGCATACTGATTTGGCAAGTCTTACATTTGCAGTCATGTGACAGGCTGGAGAAGGCCCATCTCTGAGTTTAGCTTGGCCTGATACCTAGCACTGCACTGACATCATCCCCTAAGCTCTTTTTAATACTTTTCTACGTATTTTAGATTCAGCCTATCATTGATAAGATAGAAGAACCCTAAGGAATATTTGTTTTGTATTTCTATTTCCTATAAAGATATTTGGATTTGGAATACTCTTTTGAAGACAATTAAATATCCCAACATGCAGGTTTGGCTTCTAAGGTGAGGTTCATATCTGACCCAGACTCACTGCTGAGCTTTTTCTGACTCTCTGCCTGTGACCCAGAATCTTGAGCACTTTGGGGGTAAGGGCTCCAATGTGCAACAATTTCATGAATGGGGGCTCAAGCTCTGATTAGGGTATTCCACATTAATCTTTCTTTGACTCAAGCTGGCTCCTTCTAGCAGATTATGCACTACCATTTAAGGTGAGTTAGACAACTAGCTGATACTAGGTGGAGCTCAAAGATTCTTAGAAGACAAAAAGACATTCTAGGCTTCATATTGTATGTATAAAAATGAGTCCAACATAATGTAAAGATGAACCTTTATGTGCACAATCTTACTCCTACATGATACTACCAATGCCCACTAAAGGGGAAATGTCATAGAGCAGGATCCAGGCAATCTTGATGAAATTCTTAAATTAGCTAGAAGCATTCAACATGGCATTGCAGTGAGAGTAAATAACAGGACTTTTATCTAGCAAATTTCTTTTGGGATATACATTTGTTTTTTACTGAAAATAGTTTTATAAACCCAGGAACATCATAAAGACCATAGTGTTTTTTCCTGGAAAATAGGTAATATACAACTTTACTACTACTGAGGAAAGCACCTTTAACAAACACTTTAAAAAGTATCCTATTAGGAAAGTCTAATACACTGGTAGCTCATATTAAAAAATATCAGTTGCTCACTAAGCCATATTTATTTTTTAGACATGATTATATGGCCATTTTGATACTAATACATCTCTAAAGGTATATGAAACAAAGTTTACTTAGAATCCTTTTTAAATTTTTCTACATGGCCAATATAGTGTTGAAAGGTATAGTCTCATATTTACTTGTTAGCAAGATAACTATGTATTTTCAAAGGTTTCCAATATATTTTGCTCTCCTTCATTGTAGTAACCTGAAATCATGCTTAAATTTCCTATCCTTCCATATTATTAACAATTTTTTATATATTTAAAGAATAATTCCTTGAAACATAATGATGAAAATATTCTTGCTCATGAATCATATTTTTTTCTCTTTAGGTCTGTCTATAAACATTAAGTGGTTCGTATGAGTAGGTACACTTTTAGATGTCTTCTTCTACTCCAGACAGTTAACTTCAAAGTGAGACAGAGATGTGTTTCCCCCGGCCAAAAATGAATAAATTTCTTATGAGTTTAGAGTGTAATACAGACTCTAAATTATCCTTATCATGGAATACCACAAACACAAACATTTTTAAGGTCAACTGAATATTCAATGGAATTGTAACAGGTTCACGTAGTTGGGACTCCAGAAAAGTCTATGTAGTTTAGACTTTCTCTTCTTTGTGGAGGTAACATTTGTGACACTCAAAATAAGCCATCCTAGTGCCATTACAGATGAAAGGCTTCCCTTTAGAAATGATGGAATTAGTGATACACCACAAACCTCATCTCAGGAAGTCCCTGTGACATATATTCATTTTGCTTTTTCAAAAGATATATATTTTGCTTTTGTAAAAGTAACTTACTGAGAATTCTCCAATGTAGTGTAAATTATATACTTGAGAAATAAAGCAGATTGCTTAAGGGAACAGAAAAATAGCCTCTAGATGTTACTATGGTTATGATAAAACTCCTTTAATGGTTTGTATGTTTAAAGTTTAATAAAAAATCATTTGCATCTCATTTTCCTGAGTAACTGACTGGACTCCATGTGCTGCATGTGGCCCTGAGAAACATGAACGAATGGCAGTGGCTGCTTTGTTTATTTGTCCTGATGTCTGTTTGTAGTGGAACATTAACAAAGAAGTAGCTGGGTTTGAGACTGTGGAATCTCCATGTAAAAGATGCATTATCTCAATCGCTCACCTATGTAATTTCATTACTGTAGAAAGAGGTGGGGCATTCCAACAGTCCTGTTTGTCTCACATAGCAAAGAACTGAGAAGCAGCCAGTGCCAGCCTGCCAGCCACATGAATGAACCACATGGCAAGTGAACCTTCAGCCTCAGTCGAGCCTTCAGATGACCACAACTCACCAACACCTATCAGTGTGTGAGATATGCAGGTTGAGAGCTTCCCAGCAGTCCTTCCAAATCCCTGCTGCATGGAAACCATGGGAGATAATACATAACTACTGTTCTAAGCCACATGATTAGAGTAACTTGGTATACAGCCATACAGTATACTGCACAGAGCAACTGATACAAAACTCAATATTACCACGAAATTCCCCTTTATTTGCTCATCTTTGTACATGGAGTAATGCTGGAAGTTTGTGCAGCAGATGCCCCTCACCTAGGGTTGTTGTGAAGTTGAGCAGCATAGGAAGTATATTTTTAAAAAAATGGGAAGATGTCTTCTCCCAAGTATTTATGGACCAGTCATTGAAAGAGACCGTTATTAGGTAAAAATAAACATCAGTGGATTTCAAAGATGGAAATACCACATACACATTCTCTAATCACAAGGCAATTCCCCTAGAAAATGAGAACACAAAAATAACCTACCAGCTGCTACTTTTAAATGATTCTTTTAAGTAACTCTTGCATCTAATAGAAAATCCACAGTGAAATCACAGAATATATTAAAAGCATTGATAACGATAACACCATGTATCACAACCCACAGGGTGCAGGTAAGCCAGTGCTCAAAAAAAGCCTTGAAAACAAGTATTAGTAAAAAATCAGGAATGAAATTATGTATTCACACCAAGGTGTTATAAAAGAATACATAACAACAGTTAAATATCTGCAAACAATATAAAACTTTATTTTTACTTAAGTGGAAGATATCTTAAGGTAAGTCAGAAATTACTGAATCAGAAAATGGATAAGAACAGTAGAAACAGCAAATAAATTAAAAGGCTGGTTCTTTAGCAGGGAGTCTCTTTATCCCCATCCTTTACTCTTTTCCCTCTCAGTAAAACAAAGGTACACCTCTCACTTGTAAGGCCTTTTGCTTTTAATTCCCAATCTCAGGATGTAAGACTCTTGAAGGTGACAAAAAATGACACAACATGAGGATCCACTCAGCGCCCTTGAAGGAAAGCACAACAAACCCTTTTGTACATATTTCTATCAACAGGGCACTGGAAAAGGGATATGTGGGCCAGTGTTGGGATGTTCTGAATTCAGATACCCTAGATGATCTCATCCAGTCTCAAGGCTTTAAGTATCATTTGGACCATAATCCAAGATTTATATATGATTTTCTCCTTGCTCCTGTCCTCTCAGTGTAGTGATCAGACTTCTCAACATGGGTTATCTCATGTCAGTGGGAGCGAAAGTCCTTTCTGCTCCTCACAGGCCCAGGCCTGGGCCCCTCGTGCCTCTGAGAGCTCATCAGCTCTCCTCACGCAGTCCACACTCTGAGCCTCCGTCCTGCATTCCCTCACCTGACTGTTCTTTGCCCAGGTAGCCAGCCGTGTGCAGCATGCCCTCACCACGGTTAGGCCCTAACTCAAATGCCTCCTGCTCAGGGAGGCCTGACACCCCTTTCTTAACACTCAGCCTCCATGTCCTGCCCCCAGCAGGCTCTATTTCATCCACACCACACACATCACCATTTGAAACACTGTGTTTTATGGATTTATCATATTTGTCCTCAGTTTCTCCCTTTTAAAAGTACACTCAGGAAGTCAGGGATGATTGTCTCCTGTTGTGTTTTCTGCTGAATCCCCAGTGCCTAGAACAGTGACTGACGCAGAGATGTGCTCAAAGATGTGTACCGAATGAATGAGAAATCGCATCCGTATTGGTTGATCACTGTATCACTGGATTCAGGTTTGGGGGAGGAAAGAGCAGACTGTGTTGTACCAAGGGCAGAACTGGATAAAGTCACCAGGCAGCCACAGAGTGTGGATGTGATGGGAGGAGCAGCAGGGGGCAGTGCAGTGGAAAGGCCATGATGATGTCATGGGGCCGGGACACCACTGGGCTTTGTTGGAGGATGGGGAAATGTCCACAGTTCATTTGACATAGATGGGGTCCAGACTGTTTCTGAAGGCTTCACAGAGCTGAAAGCAGGGTGGTAAAAGCAGATGGCCCAGGAAAAATTGGAAAAAGCTCATGGACTGTTCTTAAAAGAAGAGCAAGACTGGCTGCCAACCTGGTAGCAGGCTGCCCCTATGGTCCTCACTCACCGTCTTTACAATCCATATAATTGTTTACTTATCCTTCTCCTCTATGCACAAACTCACAATTGCCAAGGCTTACCTTTTTTTTTTTCATGGCATAAAACCAAATTGTCCACTCCACAACATCGCCTGGTATTCTCTGACAGAATAACGGACTGAGATTGTGGGCGATTTGCTGCTTCCTTCGTCAGTCTAGAAACAACCCACTTTTCCTTTTCCATTAGCCGAGGGCTCAGGGCTACCACCCAAGGGCATCATGCCTGGAAATTTGCCAAATGTCTTGGAACATGCCCTTTAAGAGTCATATAATACATTTACATTTTGAAATTTGGTAAAGGTTTGAAGCAAACACTTGAGACAAACACACACACACAATACACAGCCACACACTAAGTAATGAAATATCTTTAGAAGGAGAGTCCAGTATTTGCTTCTTTTCATTGATTTTTACATAAATGAGATGGAAATAAAGCCATGAACTAGACCTAATTATTAATGCAGAAAATGTTTATTTAGGAATGGAAGAGCAAATGTGTCCTGAAGAAAGAATAATGTAAATGAGTTACAATAGGCCCAAGTACAAAGGTCAGGCACTGCACGTGTCCACAGAATTTCTGAGGCCTGTAGCGACAGCTCAGAAAAAGGACGTGCTTGCTCTGACACTTACACATATTCCAAAGGAGGTATTCTTTATTACTTTTTAAATATCCCAAACCTCTAGTTGCAACAGGGAATATACTATTTCTATAATGGTAAATCTCACTAAAGAGCAAAAAATTTTCAAAAATATGCCCTTACCCAGTCAGAGCTTTTCCACAGTGAACAAGCATTAGAATCATCTTGCTGGTTTTTTTTTTTGTAAAGTAGTCCTCAGGCTCTGCCTGGCTTTGTATGCATTCAGATACATAGTAAATATTTATTTGTGGGTCTCTTAAGGACAAGGTTCTGATGATTAAACATAAAAGAAGAACAAGATACAGAATCAGCTCTAGCAGAACTCACCATCTGTGCAGTGGTGGAAGAAGGAGGTGTCAGGAATTATGGACTGAATTCTGCACCCACACCCCCAAATTCACATGTTAAAGCCCTAACCCTTAGGACCTCAGAATGTGACTGTATTTGGAGACAGGGCATTTAAAGAGGCAATCAATGTAAGCGAGGCCTTTAGGGTGGGCACTAATCTGGTCTGACTGGTGCCCTTATGAGAAGAGGAAGAGATGCCAGATGTGTAACCACATGGGCCAGGCACGTGAGGACACAGGGCAAAGGCAGCCTCGGCAAGGCGAGGAGAGAGCCTCAGAGAAGCTGACCTCTGCTGACACCTTCATCTCGGACTTCCAGCCTCCAGAACGGTGAGAAAAGCCTATGCTATTTCATGATGGCAGCCCTAGGAGACTAATACACCAGATACGTAAATATATGACTACAAAGCAATGGATGAAAATATAAGAGATGGGGGAACTATAGGCAAGTAAAGTGACTACTGCTGTTGGCCTCAGGTTCAAAATGGTAATTTGAAATCCATTTACATGGAAACATTGTTCCCTAGGCAAAAAATTTGCTCAGTTCACCTTGACTTAATAATAGGTAACATTTAGTGAGCATTTACTATGTGCCAGACATTAAATGGAACATTTTACATATATTCACTTTGTCAACTTTCACTGCAACCCTATAGGATGGTTGCCATTATTATTCCAAATTTACAGAAGCAGACACAAAAGCAGAGGCTAAATGCCTTTGCCAAAGTCAGATCAGAGGGCTCCCAGAACCGCACCTGAAGTTCAAGCCTGGGAGACTGACTCCAGATTCCTTCCGCAGAACCACTGTGCATCCTCCATTAACAGAGCTCAAGTCACCTAGTGGGAGGCTCTCTATGAACCCTTATTCCAGAATAATAGACATTGTATTAGAAATGCTCAATAAATACTGTAAAGAGCAGTCTTCTTCCAAGAGTTGAGAGAGGACACAAACTATGCAGGATTTCCTAGGTACATTTGACACTGGAACACTTTTGTTTCAGTCTATCTGCATAGCACATGCTCCGTGAAACGCAACTTCTTAATTAGTAGACTAGTTCTGCCTTTACAAGCACTGTGACTACACCATATGGTATGGCGCTGGCTCCTGGATTCTAGAAATACTTTAGGTTAACAGTCTCACCCTAACCCAGGCACTGGGAATTCTCCACCGGGGAAGAGCAATAAAGGCAGACTGACCACAAGCAGCGCCAGAGAAAAATCTCAGGTGCAAAGTCAGTACACTTACGGCTCCTTCTGTTCCTCCTCCACCCTTCTGAGGGCTGCCACCAGGCAGCTCCACTCCAAGTCCCAACAAGGAGCCTCTGAAAACTCAGATCCCAGCCCCGCTCTCTTGCATCCCCAACCCCCACCCCACAGTATTTCTATTTAGTAGTTCTGGGATGGGACCAGAACTCCATTCTTTCAGGCTTCATAATGATTCTGATTCTCTGCCAATTTGAAACCCTGATAATGTTGACCAAAAGCTGTGGATTTTTCAGGACACTCCAAGCTTTAATTATTTTGTGCTGATTGTTACTAGATCATGTGATCTAAATTAGGGTTTGAGACAGTCCCATTTCTACTCCCAAAGTTACTTGGGCCCAGAAGCCCTTTATTCTCCATCCCTACACCCATTAAAATCCCTTTGCCTAAAAGGAAGGTGATAGCCGCTGACTTGATTAAAGCAGAGCTGCTCAGACAGGACTGAGCTCTAGCTGAACACTGACCTGCCTGGGGTTCAGCTCAGTCTCAAACTCCTCCCCCCTCCCTCCCCATTCATCTCCAAACAGGAACCAGGGACATTTCTCAGCCATATGTTTTCTGTTACTTCTGATGTGTACCAAGTTATTTTAAGTCTTTTACAAAGTGGTACAAAGAGGTTCACTTTGTAAAACAGCAAGCATGGCCTCCCATACTGTTTAAGCAAATGAAATAATGTACATTAAATAAGCTGATACTGTTATTATTGCAAATGTCATGTTCATTACAGCAGATATTTCTACTGATGATCACAACCCATTAAAATCAAACAACCAATATGCCCTGAACTTACCATTTCATTTAATATGTCAACTTCAATGCTCAAGAGAGTCAATCAGAACTCTCTTCCATGCAACTGTCATAGAATTATTATGTAACAAAGAATTAGGTTTGAATGTGTATCACTTGCTAATCATAATGATTAAAATGTGAATGAATTAATAAGAGAAATAGGCTATAAAACAACTATAAAATACTTCTACAATTTTGTGCATATTGCTGGAGGAACCAAATTAATTCTGAAAATATATGATGCTATTAATAAGAAAAATTATTCAAAATTGGAAATAAGGAAAAAAGATACTTTAGTGCCTTGTTAATGCCATGCCAGAGGATAAGCCCACTAAATGTCCTCTGACTCTCTAGGAAAACATGACTTTGTAACATTACTGTTGTTTCTATTCATTAGGGCCCACACATTTCATACCTCTTAAAATTAGGATTCCTATTTTTTAAAAACTGAGATGATTTATGTATTTGTCAGCTTTTAAAGAAAGCCCAAAGGTAACAGTTTTCTGACTCTGTAGGCCAGTATGGTTTCTAACTTAAAATTATATCAGTATTCCTTTTTGATCTCTGATTATTTTCATATCCTATTTTCATATTCTTTTTTGAACAGCTTTTGTTACCTACTGATTTCCTCACTAAACAACTACATAATTGATCTGATATAAATGTACAGAGCATCACATTAGAAAAAATATCCAATACTAGTCAAGGAATGGGATAAAAACCTAAGAAGACAAAAGTCACAACCATTATCAGAAAAGGATAATACACAAACCTCCCTGAAAGTATCTATGTTGGAAAATAAAGTTTAAGTAAATACCCAGTTGAAAATGAAACAAGAAAAAATGTCTGTCAAAAGTTATACCAGAAACATCTTAAAAACATGGATTCTTTCAAAGAAGCATATGCAAAATGCCCTTAATGTGATACTGATATGAATTATCAAGAATGGCATGTATTCTTAAAAGGCACATTTACAGCACATCTTAAAAATAGAGTAGGCAATTTTCAAATTTCCAGGTCATTAAGGGCCTTAAAGCCACTCTGTTCTACCCATAATTTGCAAATGTACTCTGTCCTGGACTAAAGGGATATGGAGGAACAAGTCTAATGAAAGGTTTTTATGAATGAAGATTGACTGTAAAGTCTTAGGTTGGCTAACATACTTCAGAGTAGAATGTTTACATTTTTTGTAAAGATCCCACAGATTACTATTTACATTTCAGTATGACTTAAATAGTCTGTAAGTATCTGAAGCTTGTGCCTCATCTTTACCATGAAAATTACCATATATTCTTGCTTTAAGCATCTCTCTTTTTAACATTCTTTTAAACATTCACTTTTCTTGGTTCTCAGTTCATAGACGAATTATTACAATAAATTCTCACTCTCCTTCCCGCCCCATCCCCTGTCACTGGAAATGTTCAGATTCTAGATCAGATCGAGCTATTCTGCTGTATCTCCCCAGGCAGACTTCCTTCAATGTCTTTCCCAGATGATGTCACTGCTTCGTCTTGCCAGGGGTAACGCCCACCAGGTCTGTGCTCTCCCTTCCAGCCTTCCCTGCTGCAGGGAACAGGAACACCTTCCCTTGGTGGTGGCACAGTCCCATCGCCACCCCGGGCTGTTGTAGTGAGACTCTCAGCCATGGTGGAGCCATATGAAAATACCAATTTTGTTGGTCAAACATGATAGGACATTAGCATATTCATGAATTTCAACACATAAGATTATTTTAATAACACTGACTTAATCCAATCTTTTATCAAATATGTTATTTAAAGTTTTATTACCAGCTATGAATTTCATATTTACTTCTTCGCAGTAAGAGCATAACATATTTTGCTTACTTTAGTCATATATGTAGGACAAAATAAACAGATCAACTGGGATTTTCAACATACTGACTGAAAACAGCTCTTAGAGCAGATATTCAAAGAAGAATATAAAATCAATCCCACAGCAAGTAAAATCAACTTCTTTCCCAAGTGTTCAGTCACATGGGGGCAGAAGAAGCAGTGTGGCATTTTCTTTTCACAGGATATGTGCAGCCATGCTGCTTTAAAGGGAAGAAATAAGATAAGCTGATTTTATTTTCACCAGTGGAAAAAGTTTCAATAGAGCAGTTTTCATCGACTGAGCATGGCTAACAAAACAACATTACCAATGAAAATAAAATAATAGATTAGCTGCACAACCTAGGCATTTTGTTTTCAGAAGGACTTTTCTAACACTTTCCTTTCAGAGAACCACGAATGCGTGCTTCCCATGAAAGAACGCTTCCCTGCTGTTTTTCTACTCCTGCAGAGAGGACTTGCAAAGAATAAAGTCTTTCTCTTTTCCTTTTCTTTCTCCCCCCACCCACCACCCCGCCACCAGTACTGGTGTGGGACCTGCCCTGACCACCAGGAAGGATTCTTTTCCCCTGTGAGCTGGAAGGGGTCCTTGGTCCCAACGTCTGACCAGAGTTTTTCCCAACTGGATAGCTTTTGAAGCTGAATTCAGAAATAGACTAAAAAATACATCTAAAAAAGGGACAGCTGAACTGCAACTAACTATTCAAATGGGAAGTCCATTCCCTCAATCTAGCTGTTTCCCCAGCCCCACATTCTGGAAGAAGCGAAGGAACGCCCTCTCCAATCTGGTTCCTGAATGAAAGCTAGGCCTGGGACTGCCCTTTGCCAACAGCCTTCCTTTGGGTTTTTTTTTCTTCTTCTTTATAGTCAGAAAGCCTGCCTCTGCGGAGGGCGCTGCGCACATCCGTGAGGACAGCACAGGTGACTGAAACTGAAGGTTATTATTTTTTTCCCTGTCATTTAAAGGGTTCTCTGGGAAACATGCCCTTTCTGTGGTTCCACTTCAAAACACATTCTTCGCCAATTCCAAGCCAGGAGTTCTCTCCTTAGTGATCTGTCCAGCTCTCCTGGAGTCTGTCTCTGTCCTCCCCTGCAGAGCTGAGCCCTGTAAGGGAGCCTGTTCTCTGTTTAAATCAGCAGAATTTAAACCTCCTGATCAGAGTTCAGTGAGGACAGGGGATGAGAGAGGAAAGGTACTTTGGCTTGGCTCACACCTGAGCTCGGCAAAGTTGAAAACCACAGTTCTGGTGTATCTCCTGAACTTTGGAGGCTTTAGATGCAGAGTCATAGAAAAATGAGGAGAGAAATGAATATATATATATATATATATATATATATATATATATATATATATATATATATATATATCCCTTTGAGGTTGTTTTTGTGATCATCTACCTGAAACCATACAATATTTTAAGTAGTAATCTTCTGTATTAAAAGAAATGTTGTAAAAGTTCTTTCGAAAAAGTTAACCTTTCAGGGATGTTTTAGAAGACAATAATTAAATGACAATTGAAAAGGTATCTCTTAGGCGTTTAAAAATACGTTCCAAAAAAAAAAAATGCATTTTACTTCAATAAATGCAAGTAGGTTAGTCAGGAAAACAAAATGCCTTAACAAAATAGTAAACCTTGAGAGGTGTGTGCGGCTTACACCAGAATGACTATTAATTAATCACTAACAAAATGTACTTTCTATACAAAGATGGACTGCTTAAATAGAACTGCACAAGAAACAAGGATTTTTTAATTAAGCTTAACATCATGGAACAGATGTTAAGTTTTTTCCTCTGCCCCAAAGAGGACTCTAACACCATCTGAGATGACAGGTGTCAACTGTGGAATGTGTGTCATAAATTTGAGAAGCTAAAACATAGCATTATCATTTAATAATCCATTTTAAATATTACTATCTTTTAAATACCACCTGTGAGAAAAATTATGTAAGTTTGGCAATAAAAAACATACAATCAAGAAAAAATATACAATCAAGGATCAGCATTTCTTTTTTTACTTTAAAAAGAAAGAATTACAGTTTTTAAATATCCCCATCACCCTCACGAACTACAATTATTAGGCAAGTAGGACCAAATACAGTCAATAAGGCCAACTGAGTTTATTTAAAGGACCACCATGTTTTTTCTCCAACCTACTCAGGCCAACTTCCACACCCATCCCACTATTTCAGTTATTTTTAAAACACAAAAATCACTTATATTGGTAGTTTGAATCTGACAACCCTGACACTAACTTAGCTCTTGGAATTTCCTTCACTTTAAATTAGACTGAATGTTTGATTATTGAGACAGAAATTTCCTGTAAAGAAAACTATAGTACACTTTTGTTCACAGCTGAGATGCATATTTTCTGATTTGGAAGGCAATAATCGTAGAAATGATTATGAAATGAGATCTCAATTACGTTAAAAACAGAATAGTAAGCGGAACCTACTAAAAATAACTATAGTAATGGCTACAAATGAACATTGATTAAAATCAATGTCAAAATATTTGAACAATAAATCACATACTAAAAGGTTCAAAGTACTAATGAAACAGAATAGACTCGTAAATATGGAGAACAAACTGCTGTTGGCCATAGGGGAGGTGGGTGGGGGATAAAGAGATAGAAACCTCTAATTAGACAATAAATAAGCCACAGGGTTTACAGCACAAGGAATATAGTCAATAATACTATAGTAACTTTGTATGGTGACAGCTGGTAACTACACTTAATTGTGTGGTAAGCATTTCAAAATGTATATAGTTATTGAAGCACCATGCTGTAAACCTGAAACCAATATAATATTGTGTATCAACTGTACTTCAGTTAAGAGAAAAAAGGCTAAATACATGTCTGGAGCTGATCTCCTCTGAAGCAGGCTGCTGAGCCAGTGCGATGTCCAGCCCCAGGGAGAGCAGGTCTAGAGCAAGACTATCCAGCACCTGTCCTGCCCTGAGGATTCTGCCCCGGGATGGGGCTTGATACTCACCGTGCAGCCGTACACCTCCATGTCCCTATGGAATGAAATGTCTATAATCTTGTCATAAGGACATGTTTGAAAAACAGTTAAAGGAACAAAGTGGGGTGGAAAATACTTGACTTATACCCTATTCTCTGTAGAATCCCAGAATAGGATCCCTCCCCTTGGTCTTGAGTATTTTAAATTAAGACAATTAAAAATGATCCTTTCCCACCACTATGCATGTTCACAATGACAATGTTAGGTACGGTTGTGTTTATAAGAGGCTAATAATCAATAACCCTTTCCCTAAATTTAAAATTATATTTTATTGCCTATATTTTATTTATGCCCAGCAAGGAAAAAATTGAGAACTACACTTGCAAATGAGTAACTAATGTATTGGAGAGGAAATATGGATATCCGTATTTGGATTATGTCTGCACAAATGGAATACACACAACTTATTTTAGATTAGAACATTTTAAAAATATTTGAGGGAATGAGGGACTGGTGGTTTCCTAATCAGAGTTTAATAAATTATGGCTTGCAATATATTTTAATGCTTTTATGTAGAAAATTTGATACTATGACAACATGGAAAGAATCTCTAGAATGTTTTGTTTCTTAAGCCAAAGAAGGGGGATTCTTGTGTGCAAAGAGTAGGAAAAACCGGTCTTGTCCATAGGTCATGTTGAAATAAACATTTCAGCATTTTATGGCTATAAAATTGGCTAAAAAAACAAACAGAAAAACCTCTTTACAAATTGTTTATTTGTCACTGTTTTTATAGTCCTTGGTATCTGGAAGTCAGAACAAATGAAGAAGCCCCACCAGCTTCAGAAAGCACAGCACATAGCTTGCAAGAGGAAATGATTTATGGAGCCACAGGCATGAGTTATGAGCAGCCTACGTATTTGAGCTATCTAGTTTTGGGGTGGTGGGGCAGAGACAAATGAAATTCTTGAAAGGTTTGCAAAATACAGAGAGGTAGGAAAGAGACCAGAGCTAGTAAGCTGCCTCAGATAGTAACTAATTAGACAGTGAGGCATCACTGACCAAATGAAATAAGAACAAAAAGGCAACAAAAGTTGGCTTATGGCAAACCTGATCCATCCTGCCTTCTGATCTCTAACCAGTTTCTTTTTGTATTTCATTCACACTCTTGCCTAAATGACCATCCTACCATCTCATAACACTGATACTGCTTTTTTCCCTGGCTTTTATTCAATGCATGAATTAAGTTCAAATTTTAATATTCCATTCGAGTCACCTGTGTTTTTGCCTACAGGGGTAGGTCTTACACATCACATACTGACATGCTCTCATTTTGGCCAGGGTTGCCGTGTAGAGCTCCACGTTTGGAGGGGGTGGGGAAGCAGACACACTCGTCCTATGCTGGGCCCCTCAGGCTAGAGAAAATGTCTAACCAAGATCTCAGATACAGAGCGGGTGACTTTGGGAAATGAATGGAGCTTGTTGCTCCACTATATAAATTTAAAACTCGAAAAGCTGACTGTTGGTCTCACAGTAAGCTAATTTACGTGATAGGTAAAGGCAAGCAGGTTCAAATCTCTGTTGACAAAATATTAAGATTATCATAAAGCTTGGATTCCCCAGGGAACCTTTGAAGATTTTAAATAATGCTCAGATCTTAGGGACTAAGAAGGGTGAAATAATCAGAACAGAAAGTGTAAAGATTGTACACTGAGCATTCTTACAGCCATTCACCATCTGTGTCCGCTTGTGAACTAGACTTTCTTCACAAGCAATGAATTTTCTATCACTGGATGTGTTGTATACAAATATGACTTGTTCCTAAACTTTGATTTTGTAGACCATTGAAGAATTTATTATCATATTTAAGAAAATAAAGGATATCTGTTTCTAAGGAACAAAAATATTCACTATGTCTAAGAGGTGACAAAATGCTAGTCAACAACACTTCTTTAAAAATTTTAATGTTTCTGAGATTGAGAAATTAAGGGAAACCTTGCCAGCCATTCAGCAGAAGAATAGGTTTAATGTAGCTGTCATTGCCTATGCCTACAGGAAACAGCCAAATGAGAGGAATCTGTTGGATATGCAGCAAAACAAATATTTAAATTTTAATGTAAGTGTAACCTCATTTATTTTTCTTTTTCCTTTTTTTTTTTTTTTTTTTTGCTTAAATGTATTCAAACAAATGACACAGTGATGCAGCATTGATGTAAAGCAAGCATGTGTAGGCAAGCCAGCGCCACAGTGAAGAATTAAAGACAGCTGATGTTGCCAAATTTTCAGAAGGTAGAAACAGCTGGTATAAAACCTGTCATTCACTTTTCTGGATATCTTCATGTCTGAAGTTCATCCTTTAACAATAGCTGTATAACACCCAGTGATATGCAATATAATTATGAGGTTAGAAAAAATCCCTTAAATTTAATTTAGGAAGAAAGGTACCTTTAGAATACATTATTCAGAATATTCTGATTAATGAAAGGCCCTCATAACTTACATTCAAAAACACAGTTAATGGAATCTTTCCATTTGAGAGACTGGAAAACACTCAGTCCTGTTGTTTGGTGGCACTGAATTATAAACATTTAAGAAAGGTAATGCTTCTAAATGGGGGATGCGTTCTCTCGCTCCCCAGGGCTCCACCACTTTTACAGATTGTACAGCCATATCATACACTTGAAAATACCTGCCTGCCACTTGTGGATATTTGTGCTAATGACTCTTGTCTTCATTTACACTAGTACTGTAACATTATATAATTATAATTATACACTGATCAAGAAAATAGATTAGAATATAAAAATAGATACTAACCTTCCACAGTTTGGTGGCTGCTGTCACAGTACTAGTGTAAATGGAGATGAATATATTTTAATCCTCATTCCAGCACTGTATTTTTCCCACCATATGATTTCCTAAAACCCCATGCTCACCCCCACTCAGTGACATGAAAGATTATCTTAGCAGAGCTGCTCTAGCTCTGAGGAAGCCTGTCCTTTGCTAAGAGGTAGTACAGATTATTACCAGATCAAGTCCACTCCGTCTGTGCCAAAAGAAAATTATGTTTCTGGCTGTAGTTGGAAGCAATCTCCTTAAGTGATTTGTTTCATTCTCCTTTCACGGTTATATGAATTAAAACCAGCATAGTCAGTATATTTTATTTGGAAGCATTTTGATAAAATCAATCAATCCTTGTACCAAGTGGTAAGATTCTTTTGAGTGTAGTTTGTGGGAAGTGCATCAATCAATTTTTCCAAAATTTGGGTTTCCATACTTCTTTTGGTAGACACAAAGCTTATTTACTGTATTTTCAAATACACTTACACTTTCTTTCTGGTCTCATTCTTCATAATTTGACTACTTTCTCAGACCAGGTTGAGGATAATACATTACATTTCCAAAAAAGCATCTCAGGCAAATCTCTACTTCCAACATGACAATTTGAGTAAAGACACATCAGCCTTAGCTTTTGTACACAGAAGACTGAAAGCTTTAAATACATGTAAATGAATCAACTTAATAATCAACCAAATAAATTTGTTTTAAAGGGATGAGAGTCTGAAAAGATAGAGTCCAGTTTTAGGAGCTAAACACCAAGTAGTCATCCAAGTTAAAAAGCTGTTTTAAATATGTAGATCTTCTGCTCTCTATCTGAGCAGCTGGAGGAAATTACAGTCCAGAGAGACATCTGCATACTTTGAATTAAACAGATACAGGCTGTGAAGAAAATCAAACATCTCAGGGTAATAGATGCAAACAATATTACTGGAACTCCAAGGAATTTTTATTTGTTTTTTTCGTAATGATGGCAAATGTTGCCATTCTTGTGATACAAACTACCTACACTCGTGAGAAGTAATGATTCTTTTCTTTTCCTTTCAAAAATCTGAAAGAAGTCATGCCAGCCTCTAAATCAAAGCCACAACTCAGCCATCTCTGTTCTTTCCCATTTCACAATGCTGTTTTGATATAATGTATTGATTTGGTGCTGGCACTGGCCACTCTATCAACTGCCATGCATCCTCTGATGGGATATATACTGTGCAAAACATGTCAAACCAATCACATGGCCACATGCTGTGGGGGACAACGATGCAGGAGGAGTGACAAATGACAAATGCTTAAGAGAAATTTTCGTTCAGTAGAGAAGGAGTAGCACAAATGTCATTTGCCAATTCAAGATGTGCTTGACCCACTTTAATGAGCACAAATTTGCATTTAAAGGCCCTAGTTACTAAACGCAGAGGGCCAGATGGTGCCCTTTGGAATAAAAGCACTCTCAAAGGGAACAAACCGGGGAACCTCAGGGTGCCCTGACGACAACAGCATTTCCACCAGATTATGCCCTTTACTTTTATGACTTCGTTTCCAGCTCCATTTATGAAGGTGTTTACAGATCTCTGATTTAGGATCCAAGAGACAGTATCCACACACCAGGAAGCCCAAACCTCAGGTGTGAAAGTGACCATCATATATTATACAGCACCAGATTAACAGCAACTTCTCAGTTCTCTGTGAACTCTTGATTATTTATTTGAAACAAAATAAATATAAATATCAATGGGCATTTGGTAAACAGTCTGGCAATTCCAAAAGCAGTTAAACATGTTACCGTATGTTGCCATATGACCCAGGAATTCCAGTCACAGGTATATGCTGAAGAGAATTGAAATACATGACCATAAAAACTGGTATGAAAATATTTGTAGTAATATTCATAATAGTTAAAATAAATAATAAAAGTTAAAAAAATAGCTAAAATTGAGCACTCTGTACTAGGAACTTGATCAGCTTTTTATAATCTTCACAGAAAATACTTCACAAGAAGTATGTGACAAGGAGGTTGCATAAACAAACGAATGTATGATAATAACACATTTACTATTCTCATTTCACAGATGAGGAAACAGAGGCACAGAGAGTTTTAGCAAATTCCTCAGCTGCATGCTAGCAAATGGCAAAGTCAGGAGTCTGAACCCAGACAGGTAGGTCCCAAAATGAGCTCCTTAACCTTGAAACTCCACACCTCAAGGATGATCCTCACAATGTCAAAATGTGTGATGGACCGTCTTTGGGAGGTGATTTTACATTTTTATGTATTTTTTAAAAAATTTTCAAACTCTTTATGTAAACATCTATAACCTATATGAGAGAGAGACAGAGAGAATGAGAAGTGACCATTTAAAAAAACCTGGTGGAACAGGGAGTATTTTGCACAATAAGAAATAATGGCTCATTATCCTCCTGATTTTGAAAATTTCTAGGAAATTTACAGTATAAAGCATTACATCTAAAATACCCAAGCATGAGATAAAAATTTTAGGCATAAATTTAAATCACATTAAATCCTTTCTCTTTTATTAATTGAGAAGGTTTGATGCTGAGAGATTGCCAGCTTAGAATGGCTGCAAGTAGGACAATCTAGAGCCATGGGTTCACAGCCGAGCAACCCGTCACGTGAAGAGCCTGCTCAGATGCAGGCACCTTCATGCCACCACCAGAGAGGCAGGTCCATTTTGGGAGTGCCTCCCACCCCCACAGGTCTCAAGAAACTGCATTTATAACAACCTTCCCCACCTTCATTTCAAAGTATTCTGATAAAGGGAACCTATGACAAATATTCTGAGAAATAATAAGGTATCTCATATTTTTAAAAGGAATCATCTAAAAATACTGCATTAAAAATTACAAGAACAAAAAGAACAACCTCTGTAGCTTTGAGTCATGAAACATATAAACAAAATCATCACCCACTAAGAAGTAAGCAGAGGAAAATGGGAATTCTTTTATAGTTTTAACTGTTGAGCAGTTTTCTAGTGCCAGCAAAGTCAGGGATGGCTGAAATTCTGGTGATAGTCCAGTTTTAATCTTCTACCTATGTACTCTTCTTTACTGTTCTTAAATTTAAAAAAAGAACAGAACTGCAAACTCAAGCCAAATGATATGATCGAATTAAAGTGAAAACTAGGATCAAACTCATTGCTTCAGCCCTAACGGAAGCTGGCATTCCTCCCGCCAACTCCCTGCAATGCCACGTTTGCGGGTCAGAGTCCACCGCTGGCACTCTCACAACTTGAACTGATTGCCAGAGAAATCTGCTTAATAAACCTTCAGGTAATTGTTAATAATGTCAAGAGGAAGGATACTCACTTGGAAAATGTGTTACAGGTAATTTGTGGTTAGAGACAAACTATGTATTAGAAAGGAAAAAGCGTTTCAGTGCCTACCTTGTGCCAAGCCCTATGCCAGGTGCTTTGCAAACATTTTCTTTAATCCTCCACAGGAACCTCAAAGTCATGCACTATTATCCCCGTCTTCTCAAGGAAAAACACTAAGTTGTAGGAACATTAACTAGTTTGCTTGCCGTCCATGATAAACAGAGAGTGGAGCTAAGACCCAGGGCCAAAAATGTCATCTTGTTCCTATTCCACCAGATGGACTCACCACTGATGAAACGAGGCAGTCTGGGTGTATATGACAATAATAGACCCAGATACATGCCATGATCTATGAAATAATAAAATATGGCATCACTCACCAAGTGAATTGCATGATGATACCAGGTCAGACATAAGAAAGTATCAGATGCCTTTAACTGATTATATAAAAGGGATCCCCAACATACAAGGGATATAATGCACCCCTATATACAAGGGATAGAAGGGATGACACACTTCCCATCCACAAGTTCTTGACCTTCACGAGAGTATCTAGTATGCCCTGATAACAAGGGAATCTAACATTTCATTGCCTTCCCAAGCATTTTACCTAATGAGGAACAATTAAAAGCAAATAGGAACTTGGGAAGCACTGAAATATAAAAGACTTTGATGGATAATTTTAGAACAGAACTTTGCATATTTTACCTGATTAATCTTTATTTAATCTCAATAATATTGATCAGAAAACAAATTCAATCACAAGTTAGCAAAATCTTACATATTCTAAATAAGACAACAAATAACCGAAGAACCTTTTTATAGGAACACACCCAACATTGTACGTAGTGATTTAAACACTATCATAAATAGTTATACCTTTATCGTATTTGACAAAAATATGTTTAAAAAGTTTTAGCTCATACTTCATTTTATGTCATGTGTTTATACAGTTGCTACATTTCAGTAAAATGGCTTTATCTCAAAATATGGCTAAATTAAAAAGTTGGGATCCATAAGAAAGGTGTAACATAAAATTATTTAGTTTAAAAATATGCAAATTACTAGTATTCCATATTATGTGTGAATTGGTAAGTAAATGTATAAAAAGGGTATTAAAAGTACAGATGACAATAGCAAATTCCAAAATTCAGGACAATTGTTACCTTTCAGAGGAAATAAGGAGGCGAATAGAATCAGAGAGATCAGCGGGTATATTGGTATCTGTTGTGTTATCCCTGTACTATTTTGCATCCCTGAAGTACTTTGCAATAACAGTTACAAATATACCTCCCTTCTGAATTTTATGAAATGGTTTATATATAAACAATTCATTCATCTTTGACTTGTAATGGAAATCAACATGGCTAGTGTTAAGCACTGCAGAAGAATGAGCTGACTAATCAAATTTGAAGCCACCAATACCATGTCCGGGTATTTCTGTCACAGCTCTCTGCTTAGGTTCCACGTCTAGCCTCGTCTAGGCAGGGAGTAAACCTGTATATTCTCAAACAAACTTGAATTGAAGAATGTGCCTTACTATATATTATTGGCAGCCCTTCGTTCTGAACCTTGAGTCCCTAGTTTCTGTTGTTCTATTCTCTATCCTCCCCAACAGACTCCTCTAAGAAACCACCTATTGGATATCTCCATGTAAAATGTATTTGAATCCTTCCTCTAGTAATATTCCTCCTCTTCCTCCATTCTTCCCTGCCCCTTTTGGCATCAACATCTAACGTGTTCAAACCTAACATGTGTGTGTCCTGTTTAAATCTCATCTGTCTCCTGCATGAGGCAAATGGTTAGTTTGTCACCAAGTCCTATTGAAACAACCTCTGAAAACTCACACATCTGTGTGCTTCCCTCCATTTCAGCCTCCGTTTCAGTCTCCAGCACTCTAGCCCAGCCAGGCATCTCTGTCCACAAACTACATTAGCCTCCTAACTAGTCTTCCCTGTGATTAGCAAGTAACTGTGATTCACCCTGTGATTAGCAAGTAAGTGCAGTTCTAAACTTATCTCTGCAAGAAATGCCTTTCCCTTCTTTAATACTGGA
This sequence comes from Manis javanica, assembly GCF_040802235.1. NCBI lineage: Eukaryota > Metazoa > Chordata > Mammalia > Pholidota > Manidae > Manis > Manis javanica. The sequence continues at coordinate 75,514,152 of NC_133168.1, forward strand.
AACTTGTATTTCTGCCTGAAGTGCCAGCTTCTGACTCTCCTCAGCTTGGATGCCTTCCCTGACTCCTGCAGGTGGAGCAGGTCCCTCCCTCCTTCATGCGGCACTTGCTGTAGACACTCAGACACTTTAATGACAGTGATAACGATGATGCCGGTGAGGATGATACTAAAATCTCCATACCAGTGAGTGACTGTGTGGAGTGCCTGTAATGGGCCAGGCACTTTGTCCTTCATGGGTATTAATCCATTTAACACTCATAACAACCCTTGGAGGTGGGCAGTCCTACCTTTTCCATTTTAGGGGAAGAAATTGAGGCATAGGGAGATCAATTATGCTCAAATTCACAAAGCTAATAAATGGAAGAACCTCCATTCAAGCCAAGTCGCACTGTGACTTGCACACGTATTTGTCACCAGGCTTCGGTTGTTGCGAGTGGGGTCCATGTCTTATTTGAGGCATATAATGGGTTCTCAATAAAAGAATGTTAAGTGGATGGATTTTATTTTTAAAAAATCAGTTGTACAAATACAGAATAAGAAAATGGGAATAAATGTGGACTCATCAAGAAGAGGTAGGGGTTTAAAATTTACTATGCAGCTATAGAAGCCATCACCGATCTTAAAATGAGACACTGGGCCACATTAACAGGTGGTGGGAGTATCATGCAAAGAGACAGGCAGGTAGTTGTGCCAGCATGGATCAGACCAGTCCAGGGTCCCGGGCTCTTTATAAATGGCCAAAGGGAGCTTTTCCAAAGAGGTAGGTATAATATATGGATGCTAAGACAGGAGGAGAAAGGATTTCAGGGCATAGCAATTATCTTCAAACCTTTAAAAAGGTTTTGTGGACAAGGGTTTCTTATGATTTGAAAGGGCAGAGCAAATCCAAAGGTGAAAGTACAGAGACAAGATAAGGAATTCCAGCCCTTTGCTGAACCAGCCCAAGCTGACTCCTGAGAATGAGTGTGAGCATCTTTTCCCAGCCCTGCATTTAGTGTTATCACGTCCGCACCCTGAAGAAGACCCATGTGCGATGATGCACACCACAGGAACTCTAAAGCTGCCATCAGACCGATTCGTTCTGGGGAGCGAGTGTACCAGACAGCGCTACACTGTTAGCCCATGACAGTAGGTGAAAGAACTGTGCAGGCTGGCTTGGGGAGAGGGCATGGTGAGTAAGCATGCTATAGAGGGTGAGAGGTGGCACTCTAAGCAGAATATACATCAGGAAAGCACGATCCAGTTAATGAGGGGGCCGGAATGTGATGTAGAAACAATTATCAGACTCTGTGTTTAGTTCTTATTTATTTATTTATTTATTTTTGTTTCTATCAAAACACTATTTATAGATAAAAATCATTTAAGAAAATGGTCTGATACTTAAAGTTCTCCCTTCAGTTATATGTTAAAAAATAAGACATAAAAACAAATACAAAAAAAATAAATAGTCCAATACTTTTGACTAGGAGATAGACCACTGCAAAATATCTTCCACCTGAGGCAGGAATACCAAGTCAAATAGCAAACCCTAAAAGATTATCAACAAATTTGTTGTGTTTTTTAAATGCATAATATAAAAGCTGCAGTTATGTTTTCTTGTCTAATCCAGCCTCAAAAGTAATTGGTAAATTTATTACTATTTTTAAAAATTAATATTTCTTGATATTTTCCTTTTATTTGTTCTAGTTATTTTTTTAAACTTTCAATGACATATTCTTAATAAATTGAAAGAATTTCCTCTTTATCAAAACTAATCTTTTAATAGCTCATGTACCCACTTATAGGAAAATGGAACACATTTTTAATTGTTTACTATCAATGAATAGGATCAAATAACAAATATGATTATATGTATATGTGTGTGTATGTGTGTGTATATATATATATATTTAATAATGGAATGGAGTTGGAGATAAAAAATAGATATGAACTCAATAATAATACATAACATTATACTGTATAATATATGAAGACTGACATACAAGAAATCAACCTTTTCCTTTTAAAACACTTGAAATAAATACCAATAGAAAAATATGCTAATTTAATCTGCAAGGCAAGAATCACACTACCAGCTTTAAATGGACTACACAATTATAGATTATGTAAATTTAGTATTTTCATTCTGCTTATAATTGATGAAGGCAACAAATGGATCATTTCAGCAGGTCGTCTAATGCACTTTCTCCTGAGAGTGCCTCCTCATCCTCTTGCCCTCGATTTTACATTTGCGTGACTCGCAACTCTTAGAAGCCATTTCAAATTACTGTGTGCTCCTTGTTAAACAGATTTTGAATAAGTACTCTTGTAAAATTGCTCCCAAAATAAAATGGGGTACCCAGATATCTGTATTCAGCACATTAAAGAAAAAGGTAAACTCCATGGAGTAGGATCTACTCTTTTCTTAAGATAACAATTTATCATAAACTTAAATCAAAGGACATGGGATGCCATTCTCAAGTTAGCCTGAGTGTGAAATAGAAAATTCAGTATGGGGTAAATTTCTCCCCTTTTGGAGGGTCTTAAAACAAAATGAACTTCAGGATTTATCTATTGCCTATAACAAATAAAAGGTTTTCTTTTCTGTTGTGAATTATCCATCACATTAAATTAGTAATAGTTTAAAACTGCTTATGTCTCAGTTCTTTGTAGGTATGCTTTCATTTGATCTTCAAACCAACACTATAAAAATACAGGAACTATCATTATCTTCATTTTATAGATGGAGAAACATTTATAAACACATATAATATAATATATTATATTGTCAAAGAATTTAAATTGTCAAAAATACTATTGACAAGAAAAGCAGAGACTGGAGAATTTAGGTGCACTGTTCTCAAAAGTCTCACTTCATAGTGACTCATATTCATGTCATTATAAAGTGTATTAGAAAGTCATGTAGAATTTGAACTAAATGATTTCACCTAGACTATGACAATCTTGAAGTTTTAACTTCTCTGTTATAAATGGCAATAAGAGTATGTTGGAGAGAAAGAGAGGATTAAAGATGGCGGTATGAGAGGTGAGAGACAGGCTTCCTCCTAAAACCACATATAATATGAAAATATAATTAATACAATTAATCCTGAAAGAGCAACCGGAAAGAGGATGGCACCAGACTGCATACACCTGGACAAAAGAGCAGACATCACGGAACAGGGTACAGTACCAAAGCTGTGGCCTGGAGGGACCTAAGCCCTTCTCCAACCCAGCTCACTGGTGAAAGGAAGAAAAATGGAGTGGGGAGTGAGTGGAGGCCTGGGACTGCTGAATACCTAACTCTGGAGATCTGCTCTGGGAGCACAGACCTTCATTTTATGGTGCTTGCATGGTACTCTCATGATTAGGGGGTTGGAAAGTTAAGACAGGCAAAATTCCTGGAGAGACTGAGATTCCAACTGCTTGTGGAAAGCAGGGATCCATATCCGGCTTCTCTGGGACAAAAGAAAGGCAGGCAGTCTGAGAGATTTCCTAATAACAAGATGGCTGCTAAAGCGGCAAGGATTGCACAGAGCTTACTGTTCAGGAGAAAGGACAGGTAGACAAAACTGTCTGGGTGCCCTCTGCCTAGCAGGTTGGGAGCTTTCACGATCTCCAGGCACTCCAGCACCCTGGTTGGCTACACAGCTCCAAGGACCCACTCCATGATATGCAGCCTATTGTACCTTTATCCTGGCCAGCCCCACCTGGCTGGCAAACCAGCAAACTCTACCCGGGCATTAGGCCAGCCAGAGGGAAGACCTGTCTACAGCAACTACAAATGCAAAGCATAGAGGCTTATACCTGTGCGCTCAGCCCACTGGTTCAGGCAGTGGAGACAGGCGTAGCAGCCAGGAAGAAGGAAACAGCTATTTTCTCTCCCCAGGCACCAATGCCACTCCCCTGTGACTCCCAACATTGTTTCAGGGGCTGAGCAGCTCCAGAGAGTAGAGCTTCTGGACACTAGAGGGCACCATATACAAATATGAAATGCCAAAGGAACTTGGTTCAAAGTAAAATTATTAATACAACTCATGAGAAAAATTTTAATGACATCAACCTCATGAATCTTCCTGAAAGGGAGTTCAAAATAAAATCATTAACATGCTAATGGAGATACAGAAAAATATTCAAGAACTCAGGAATGAATTCTGGTTGGAGATCCAACAAATCATTGAAGAGCACAATGGAGGGTATTAAAAGCAGATTAGATACAGTGGAGGAGACAATAAATGAAACAGAAACTAGAGAAGAAGAATACAAAGAAGCTAAGGCAGAGAAAAAAGGATCTCTAAGAATGAAAGCATATTGAGAGAACTGTGTGACCAATCCAAATGGAACAATATTCACATTATAGGGGTATCAGAAGAAGAGAGAGAAAAAGGGATAGAAAATGTCTTTGAGGAGATAATTGCTGAAAACTACTCCAATCTGGGGAAGGAGATAGTCCCACAGGCCAAGTAGGTACACAGATCTCCTAACACAAGGGACCCAAGGAAGACAACAAAAAGACATATAGTAATTAAAGTGGCAAAGATCAAGGATAAGTAGGACTATTAAAAGCAGCCAGAGAGAGAAATAAGATCATATACAAAGGAAAGCCCATCAGGCTGTCATCAGACTTCTCAGCAGAAACCTTACAGGCCAGAGGGAGTGGCATGATGTATTTAATGCCATGAAGCAGAAGGGCCTGGAACCAAGATTACTTTATCTGGCAAGATAATCATTTAAATTTGAAGGAGGATTTAAACAATTTCTAGGTAAGCAAAAGCTGAGAGAATTTACCTCCCACAAACCGTCTCTACAGTGTCTTTTGGAGGGACTGCTATAGATAGAAGTCTTCCTAAGGTTTAATAACTGTCACCAGAGGTAATAAAACCACAGTAAAGAGAGTAGAACAGCTAATTACTAAGCAAATGCAAAATTAAACTAACTATCCCTAAGCCAATCAAGGGACAAAGAGTACAGAATATGATACCTAATATATAAAGAATGGAGGAAGAATAAAAAGGAGGAGAAAAAAAAGAACCTTTAGATTGTGTTTGTAATAGCATATTAAGTGAGTTAAGTTAGACTCTTAAATAGTAAGGAAGTTAACCTTGAACCTTTGGTAACCACGAATCTAAAGTCTGCATTGGCAACAAATACATACCTATCAATAATCACACTAAATATAAATGGACTGAATGCACCAATCAAAAGACATTGAACCACTGAATGGATAAACAAACAAGACCCATCTATATGCTGCCTACAAAAGACTCACTTTAAACCCAAATATATACACAGACTAAAAGTGAAGGGATGGAAAAATATATTTCAAGCAACAAATAGGGAGAAAAAAGCAGGAGTTGCAGTACTTCTTTCAGACAAAATAGACTTCAAAACAAAGAAAATCACAAAAGACAAAGAAGAACATTACATAATGATAAAAGGGTCAATCCAACAAGAAGATATAACCATTATAAATATCTATGTGTCCAACACAGGAGCACCTACATGTGTGAAACAAATACTAACAGAATTAAAGTGGAAATAGAATGCAATGCATTCATTCTAGGGGACTTCAACACTCCACTCACTCTGAAGGACAGATGAACCAGACAGAAAATAAGGAAGGAGACAGAGGTACTCAACAATGCATTAGAACATAAGGACCTAACAGACATCTACAGAACTCTACACTCAAAAGCAGCAGAATACACATTCTTCTCAAATACACATGGAACATTTTCAAAAATAGATCATATACTAGGCCACAAAAAGAGCCTCGGTAAATTCAAAAAGATTGAAATTGTATCAACCAGTTTCTCAGACCACAAAGGTATGAAACTAGAAATAAATTACACAAAGAAAATGAAAAAGCTCACAAACACGTGGAGGCTTCACAATATGCTCCTAAATAACCAATGGATCAATGATGAAATAAAAACAGAGATCAAGCAATATATGGAGACAAATGACAATAATAATTCAACATCGCAAAATCTGTGGGGCACAGCCAAGGTCGTGCTAAGAGGGAAGTACATTACAATACAGGCCTACCTCAGGAAAGAAGAACAATCCCATATAAGCAGTCTAAACCCACAATTAACAAAATTAGAAAAAGAAGAACAAGTGAGGCCCAAAGTCAGTAGAAGAAGTGACATAATAAAAATTAGAGCAGAAATAAATAAAATCGAGAAGAATAACACAATAGAAAGAATCAATGAAAGCAAGACCTGGTTCTTTGAGAAAATAAAATAGATAAGGCCCTAGCCAGACTTATCAAGAAAGAAAGAGTCTACTCACATAAACAGAATCAGAAATGAGAAAGGAAAAATCACTACAGATACCACAGAAACACAAAGAATTATTAGAGAATACTATGAAAAATTATATGGTAACAAACTAGATAACCTAGAAGACATGGACAACTTTCTAGAAAAATACAACCTTCCAAGGCTGACCAAGGAAGAAGCAGAAAGTCTGAAGAGGCCAATTACAAGCAATGAAATTGAACTGGTAATAAAAAACCTACCTAAAAACAAAACCCCTGGACCAGAGGTGTCACCACTGAATTTTATCAAATATTTAGTGGAAACATAATCCCCATCCTCCTTAAAGTTTTCCAAAAAGTAGAAGAAGAGAGAATACTCCCAAACTCATTCTATGGTGCCAGCATAACTGATAGCAAAACCAGGTAAAGACACCACCAAAAAAGAAAATTACAGACCAATATCCCTGATGAATGTAGATGCAAAAATACTCAACAAAATATTAGTAAACCAAATTCAAAAATACATCTAAAATATCTTCCATCATGATCAAGTGGGATTCATTCCAGGGATGCAAGGATGGCAGAACATTTGAAAAACCATCAACATCATCCACCACATCAAGAAAAAGAAGGACAAAAACCACATGATTATCTCCATAGATGCTTAGAAAGCATTTGACAAAATTCAACATCCATTCATGATAAAAACTATCAACAAAATGGGTATAGAGGGCAAGCACCTCAACATAATAAAGGCCATATATGACAAACCCACAGCCAACATTATACTCAACAGCAAGAAGCTGAAAGCTTTTCCTTTAAGATTGGGAACAAGACAAGGATGCCCACTCTCCCCACTTCCATTCAACATAGTACTGGAGGTACTAGCCATGGCAATCAGACAACACAAAGAAATAAAAGGCATCCAGACTGGCAAGGAAGAAGTTAAACTGTCCGTTTGCAGATGGCATGATATTGTACATAAACAACCTTAAAGAATCCACTCCAAAACTACTGGATCTAATATCTGAATTCAGCAAAGTTGCAGGATACAAAATTAATATGCAGAAATCTGTGGCATTCCTATACACTAACAGTGAACTAGCAGAGAGACAAATCAGGAAAATAATTCCATTCACAGTTGTATCAAAAAGAATAAAATACCTAGGAATAAACCTAACCAAGGAACCAAGGAAGTGAAAGACCTATACTCAGAAAACTAAAAGACACTCATGAGAGAAATTAAAGAAGATACCAATAAATGGAAACACATCCTGTGCTCATGGATAGGAAGAATTAATATTGTCAAAATGGCCATCCTGCCTAAAGCAATCGACAGATTCAATGCAATTCCTATCAAAATACCAACAGCATTCTTCAATAAACTAGAGAAAATCATTCTAAAATTCATATGGAACCACAAAAGACCCTGAATAGCCAGAGCAATTCTGAGAAGGAAGAATAAAGCTGGTGAATTATGCTCCCCAACTTCAAGCTCTATTACAAAGCCACAGTAATCAAGACAATTTGGTACTGGCACAAGAACAGACCCATACACCAATGGAACAGACTAGAAAGCCCTGATACAAACCCAACAATATATGGTCAATTAATATATGATAAAGGAGCCATGGACAGACAATGGGGAAATGACAGCCTCTTCAACAGCTGGTGTTGGCAAAACTGGACAGCTACATGCAAGAGAATTAAACTGGATCATTGTCTAACCCCATACACAAAAGTAAACTCAAAATGGATCAAAGACCTGAATGTAAGTTATGAAACCATAAAACTCTTAGAAGACAACATAAGCAAAGATCTCCTGAATATAAGCATGAGCAACTTCTTCCTGAATGCATCTCCTCGAGCAAGGGAAACAAAAGCAAAAATGAACTTGTGGGACTACATCAAACTAAAAAGTTCCTGTATGGCAAAGGACAGCATCAATAGAACAAAAAGTCATCCTACAGTATGGGAGAGTACATTTGTAAATGACATATCTGGCAAGAGGTCAACATCCAAAATATATAAAGAACTTACACACCTCAGCACCCAAAAAGCAAATAACCTGATTAAAAAATGGGCAAAGAATATGAAGAGATGTTTCTCCAAAGAAGAAATTTAGATGGCCAACAGGCACATGAAAAGATGCTCCACATCACTAATCATCAGGGAAATGCAAATTAAAACCACAGTGAGATATCACCTCACACCAGTAAAGATAGCCACCATCCAAAAGACTAAGAACAACAAATGCTAGTGAGGATGTGAAGAAAGAGGTACCCTCCTACACTGCTGGTGGGAATGTAAGCTAGTTCAACCATGTGGAAAGCAGTATGGAGTTTCCTCAAAAAAATAAAAATAGAAATACCATTTGACCCAGGAATCCCACTTCTTGGAATTTACACAAAGAATACAACTTCTCAGATTCAAAAAGACATATGCACCCCTATGTTTGTCGCAGCACTTTTTACAATAGCGAAGATATGGAAGCAACCTAAGTGTCCATCACTAGATGAATGGATAAAGAAGATGTGGTACATACACACAATGGAATACTAATCAGCCATAAGGAAGAAACAAATCCTATCATTTGCAACAACATGGATGGAACTGAAGGATATTATGCTCAGTGAAATAAACCAGGTGGAGAAAGACAAGTGCCAAATGATTTCCCTCATTTGTGGAATATAACAAGGAAGCAAAACTGAAGGAACAAAATAGCAGCAGACTCCAAGAAGGGACTAATTGTCACCAAAGGGAAGGAGTGTGGGAGGACGGGTGGCAAGGTAGGGGGAAGGGGATTGAGGGGTATTATGTTTAGTACACATGGGGTGGGGGATCACAGAGAAAACAGTGTAGCACAGAGAAGGCACGTAGTGAATCTGTGGCATCTTGCTGCACTGATGGACAGTGACCGCATTGGGGTATGGGTGGGAACTTGATAATATGGGTAAATGTAGTAACCACATGGTTTTTTCATGTGAAACCTTCATAAGAGTGTATATCAATAATACCTTAATAAAAATTTTAAAAAAGAGTGTTGGAGATGACATCATAAAACTCCCTATAATAACAATATATATGTATCAAAGGCATTTATGCTTCTCCAAGTACAGGGTGCATCTCAGTGTTACTCAGAACTGACTTGGGACAAAATAGGTAAACTGAGGAAGTAGGTGTCATATACTTTTGCAGGTTCTGAACTTCTTAGTGTCCAAGTTTTAAATGATACTAGAAATGTCTAAGACAAGTTTTTGTTTCTATTTTCTCTCAGTTCAGAGCAATGCTTTGATGAATTATGCATAAATGGAATGCAAACACATGTATCCAATTCAATGTGAAACACTTAAGGATATAAAAATGAACAGAAAATATCCTTGGCAAAACCTGTATTGAGCTTTCAAAAGGCCACAGAATTGAAATACAGTTTGTGATGTACTCCAAAACATAAACATCAGAGAGTTCTCACATTCCTCACTTCTCCCTCTAATGTCAGAATGTTTTATTAATTTAAAAAGCAGAGTCCTATGCCATAATTAGTCTGCATATTAAATCACATAGGAGTGACACCTGTTCTACAAACTAACCAACAGCAAACTAACCAAAATCAACAATAGGAAAGGAGGTATTCAATGCAAAACAAAACCCACTGACAGAATAAAACCTTCCATGAGATGGATTTTACACAAATGCACACACAAATTTATAATTTTCTTTCCAAGAGCTGCATACCCCAAATGAATGTGTGCTGATCTGTGTTAAGATACACATGCACAGAAGGCTAAAACAAATATATTTTTTTAAATTCGAAATTAACTGAGGCTAGAACACTCTCCTAAAAGTTTATAAATCATGAATTTATACAACAAACCATGACTATTTGAGGTCTTGCTTCCATTCAAACGAGTCTGGGCGTGTGTGCACCGTTTCAGCTCAGGGCTAAGGAGTGCCCTCTTAGCACATCCTTCAGGCCTTGGAAAGGCTTGTGTGGCAAGGGTCACTTATCTGATGTTAATTCACTTAATTAAACTGCTGATGCTAAATAGTTTATGAGAACTATATTCTTATTTTATCAATATTAAACCTAATAGTTGAAGAAAACAAGCTAATATAACATATTAGGACAGGGAAGTAAAATTCTCCTTGCTCCATTTAACTTTTTCTCTGTCTTATGGGCATCACCAAAATCATAACTAAAATCAACTATTTTTTTACACATTTATCTCCCATTTAATTCATATCTAAAGAAAATGAAAGACGGCAGAGTAAATGTTTACCAGTGCTGCCTATTAATTAACAAAACCTGTGACTTAAGCTCACCTACAACTAGAAAATAAAGGAGAATGCCTACTCTCACATTTATCAGTCATAAGTGAGTTTAATATACAGGCCTTAAAGAGCTTTTGCATATAAAACTTTTCATTGTTCTCTGACAATAATCTCAAGCTTATTACAATTACTCGGTGAGAGGGAGAGAGAAAAGGATAGAATTGGAGTGAACAATCTTTTGGTTTAGAAGCTTGTTTTTTATTAGAAACAAGGAATTTTGTTTTTAAATTCTTCTCTAAAGAATAAAAATGATGACTATATTAAATAAAATTGTAAACAAAATCAGGTCAATTGGATGATGGAATTTGAGTCCAATAACAGAAACAACACAACAGGATATACGAAACAAGGCCTTCAGTGAATAGTGATAAAATTTCACGGTGTGTGATTATTCTTCTCACATGTTTGTCAGGCTTCCTGTGAGACAGGCTTTGTCTTATACACACTAATAAAATGCATCCTATGCTAAGACTTGGGGGATCAGTTTGCTGCAGAGTTTCATTCTTTCCCACATTGTCTCCCTGGGAGTATGAGTGCAATGTGGGCAATGGAAACACCTGTAAGATGGGAGCCTATTAAATAAATCCACAGACTATACATTTTCAGCCTCTTAAAAGCTAAAGAATCTCAATTTTTTCTTCAAGTCTGCATTTATCCATGGCAATCCTCAAAGATGTTTCATAAGTCCACAGGGGCACACAAATGTCAAGACTTCCTTTCAACAGAAAAATAACATTTCTGAGGGCCCTGAATTATGCAAAAAAAATAGTAATTTAGAGAGTTTTTCTGACTGACACATATAAACAGCCAGACACAAACAGATTAAATAAGTGACTTCCTGAAGTGAGCACTTGCTCTGTACAGATTATCATCCTTTGATTCTAGACTCTGACACTTGCAGTATTATCCAGCTGCTATAATAATGTACCAGTTCTTAGGAGGAACTCAAAAGGGTATCCACATTTACCTGAATGAATGAGGCCAGCAGTAAGTTCCATTAGCAAGTCAAGCCTTTGGAGAAAATGCTTGTATTATTCCTGAAGTGTTTGAGGGTCTCCTTTACAAAACTGTACTCATACATACAAAGAAATCATTGAATGACTATTCTCTGAGTATAAAGGGAGGTAACCTTTTGTCTTATAGAGAAAAAATGAATCTTAAGTAAAATACATTGTCCATTTATAGTGTCATTTGCAGAATTCTTTATATACAAAATAAAATCACAATGGAACTGCATTCTATGTACAAATTTAATCTAGCCTCTTTATGTCTTGTAGTCAAAAGAAAAAGTAAAAATTTTAAAATAAACTTAGTTTATAAATGAAATAATTTTATCCTTGAATTCCTTCTATTACATAAATGTATGGTACCAATAAAAGGGGAGCAATTTTTATGTGAATGTTTTCTCTAATCATTATAACAATACTTACATGAGGTGCCCATTTATTTCCTAAAATTACAGTGTAGGATTATTAAATAAACTTGGAAAATACGTACAACCTTGGATTCACAATTTTCAGAAACTATTTATGCTTGTTTATTTGAAATATTTGGTAAACCCTTGGACAATAAATACTAGTCATATTCACCCAGATCTATAAGATGCTAAAGATTCTGTTTAAGAATTCAAGAAAGATTCCTTAATACTTGTGTAAGTTTTACTGACCCTAAGTTGAATTAGTCTTTAAATGTCTCTGAGAATAGGTTAAATTATTTTCTATTTTTTCATGTCGAAACCCATTTATTAATAAATACTATCCATTTTAGATGCAAGTAACAAGCTTGTTTATTTTCCATAGGAAGAGATCATGTCCATTGCTCTATGGAAGAGGGTGGAGCTTCTGTGTGTGTGTGTGTGTGTGTGTGTGTGTGTGTGTGTGTGTGTGTGTGTGTGTAAAAACTTTATCTTGAGATACATGTAGATTCACATGTAGTTATAAGAAACAGAAATCCTAGGCACACTTTTCCCAGTTATCCCCCTGGTAACATCTTGCACAAGAGTACAGCATCACAACTGCACCACCGTAATGGTACAGTCAAGAACAAAACATCCATCACAACAAGAGCCCCCTCCTGCTGTCCTTTTACTACCATACAGTCCCCCCACCTGCTTCTACCTCTTCCTTTACCCCTCAGAACCACTCATTTCTCCTCCATTTCTATAATTTTATCCTTTCAATAATGTTATATAAATAGAATCATTCAGTATGTAACATTTAGAGACTGGCTTTTTTTCACAAGCATAATTCCCTTAGGATCCAACCAAAATTTTGCATATATTAATACTTTGTTTTTCTTGTTGAGTATGGCATGGATGTATCACAGTTTGTTTAATCACTCACCTGTTGAAGGACATCAGGGCTCTTTCCAGTTTTTGGCTAATGTGAATGAGGCTGCTGCAATTGAGTATTGTGTAGGTGTGTGTGTGTGTGAGAGAGAGATGATTCTCTGGGATAAATAATAAATAAATATAATAAGTAATACATAAATAATAAATAAATACCAATAGTATGACCAAAATATTGAATTATAAGTGCATGCTTAGTTTTTTAAAGAAACCCCTCCTCTCCTCCAGAGTGGCTGTACCGCTTTATATTCCCACTAGCAATATGAGTGACCCACTTTCTTCACATTTTTACCAGCATTTGGTGGTGTCACAGTTTTATCTTTTAGTCTTTCAGCTATTTCAGTGGTTGTTCATACATTCATAACTCGTCACACTCTACTAGGATTGTCGGTTTATAGGTTCAAGTGAAGTATAGAAAGTTTACTTCATTTATGTCTTTTTACCTCTCTGCTTATATTTATCTTAAACATTTCCTTTACATATTTTTAGAACTATATTAGATGTTATAATTTTTGCTACAGCTCTCAAACATAATTTAGAAAACTTAAGAGGAGAAAAGTCTATTGTAATTAAACATATCTCTGTTCACTGTTCTTTTACTTATGTTCTTTCTTCCTTCCTGGTGTTCCAAAGTTCCTTCTTTTACCATTTCCATTTCCCTTATTAAATAATTTCCTTGATCCATTCTTCTTTGGGTAGTTTCACTGGTTATAATTTCTCTTAATTTTTCTTCATCTGAAAATACATTGATTTCTTTTCATTCCTGAAAGGTATTTTTATTGGGTACAGGTTTCTGGATTGACAGTTACTCTTTCAGCACTTGAAAAAAATGTGCTACTTCCTTCCAGACTTCATAGATTCTGATGAGAAATCCACTATTATTCCAATTGTTTTGCCATTATGAATAAGATGTACATTATCTCTAGCTGCTTTCAAGATTTTTTTCCTTGTCTTTAGTTTTCAGTTAAATTATGATTTTGTTGAATATATCCAATTTTGGATTCCCTCACCTTCATGAATCTGGAGTTTTATGTTGCCTGCACAATTTTTGGAAGTTTTCAGACATTATTTCTTTGTGCACTCTTTTAATCCCACTTTCATTTATCCTCTATTTCCAAGACTCTGATCGCACAAATTTTAAACGTTATTTATACCCAAAGGTTTCTGAAGGTCTTATTTTTTTCTTTATTTTTTTTAGATTCTTTTCTCTCTGTTCAGATTGTGCAATTTCTATTGTTCTTCTAGTTCAATGACTTTTTCCTCTGTCACCTCCATTATTCTGCTGAGTCCATCCACTGAGCTTTCTGTTACTGTAGTTTTCAGTTCTATAATTTCCATTTGATTCTTCTTTATAACTTATATTTTTTTCTCATACTTATTTTTTTCATTTATTTCAAGCAAGTTTGAAAGTACATTGAAGCATTTTATCAAGGCTGTTTAAAATATTTGTCAGATATTCTAACATCTCTGTCAACTCAATATTAGCAACTATTGATTGTCTTTTCATTCAGTTTAAGATCTCTATGGTTCTTCATGGTTTTCCTTTGAAACTTGGGCATTTTCTCATTATGTATGAGACTCCGGATCTTACTAAACCTTTTATTTAACTGGCACTTTCTGACATAACTCCAGAAGGAAATTCAGTACCATCTCATTACTGTCAGTGGAAATACGAGTTCAGGTTCTCCACTCATTATCTGTTGATACCTGACATGAAGCAGGGACTCCTTGTTATTGCTGGTGGCAGAGATGTTCTGGCTCCACACACAGTCTCCCCTGACACCACTGTAGGGGTGACCTTATCACTCCTTGGGGATGGTGGAAGTCATGTTACCTGCACGCTAGGCCTTCTCTGACAACACCTCAGCAGGTGTGTGAGGCATCTTGCTTCAGCGCTTCAAGGGAGGCAATCTAGGCTCTCCACTCAGCCTTTACTACTGTTGGTAGGGGTGAGAGTGGGGCCACAGTTTTTCCATGGTGCTTAACTGGAGAATGGCTATTGTCTAAAAGTTTACTGTGCTGCTAAGCTACTCTGTTTCTGGTCCTTTGAGAGACAGCAGGTTTTTCTTGGGGATTTTATTTGTGTGTGTGTGTGTGTGTGTGTGTGTGTCAGCACACGTTGGTCTTTCCAGGTAACCAGTTCTATCAGATTCAAGTCTAGGATATATAGATAGTAAAAAGAAAATCCAAGGAACTCACACCTTATTGTTGCTTGGACCCTGAGGCCCTTAGCTAATCTGCATTCTTTTTGCCACTTTTCCAAATCTTCATGTTTGCATTACATGCAACATCCAGGGTTTTAGTATACCAGCAGGAGGAAAAGGTAAAAGTCTATCTATTCCATCTCCCCAAAAGTAAAATCTGTGTCAGGTCACCCATTTTTGACATCCATATTTTTTCATTTTACTTTAATTCTTTAAAGTAACTCTTAAAATATTGCCAATAAAATGTATCTAGTATAATATTTTAATTATTAATGTATAAAGAAAACAATTATACTATATTAATATAAACAATACTATAATAATAAACTATAAAGAATATATAAAAATAAATAATAATAAAAAATAAAGAATTATACTACAATATTACTTTTCAAACAGGTCTGCAGACATACCCTCCAGGAACGGAGAATTCTGTGAAATTGCTTAAAATGTGATATCAGTTTTATTATAACTGTTAAAATAACTTTAACCTGTTAAAAAGCCAAAGTAATTATGAAAATTTTCATTGTAAGATTGTAGTCTTCAACTATCATTTCTCAAAGCGCTTGGGAGGAAGCCATAAAAAATTCTTTCTAAAAGAAGTTGAAATTCCTAAGTGTTAGAAATACTGCCCGAGGTAACCATTCATCTCTGTCAGCCCAGGACACTACCAGCATGCATCTTTTGTCCTAGTATAATTATTAATAGAGTCTTCCTTCATTATCAAAAGTGTCCTATTTTATATGATAAGCTATAATGGTCACATTATCCATGTTCACTGTGAAAAGAAAAAAATAAAATGAAAACAAGTGTAGACCCCACCAAGTATATACACCACCCCTAGCCCTCTATGTTCTCTTCAATACACTAACATGTTTATTTATCATTTGTTAGTAGGAACATTAAATCACTCATGTGCAAGGTTTATTTTCTTTTTCTTAGCAGGTAACTTCTCATATATGTTTTTTGCTTTTACTGTGAAATATAGCACATTAAGTGACAAAAGGCACCTAAATAATAGTGACTAAATAGTTGTAAACATGTTTCAACATTGTATAAGAATACTGAGGAAGACAGGCATACTTTGGAAATATTGTGTGCTCAGTTCCAGGCCATACTATCACAATAAGGCAAGTCAAATGAGTTGCTGGTCTCCCAGTGCATGTAAAAGTTATGTTTATTTTATGCTACAATGTATTAGGTATGAATATCTTTTGAATGCTTATAACTATTATATATTAATCATATAATCAGGAAAAAATACAGCCTAACTATATTAAAAAGACATGATAATGTTTGAAAAATATTTAAAGAACATTAAGAAAACACCACTTTCAAGAATTGAAATTAATAATAGTTAATTACATTAGAGGTGGTTTGAAGAACATACAGGGTCACAATATCCTTGTCCAGTTTTTAAAGTTTAAAAATTTAGCAGGTAAATTAAAGATACAACCAAAACAATCTATAATGTTTCTGAAAATAAGTTTCTTGCAGATTTCAAAAAAAATAACTATTTAGCCACTGGACATGGTTCACCCTGTCAGTGAAAGTGGGTTTTCACTATTCACAAATTTTTAAATGCATATAGTATGTATCTCTAACAATATAGCCAGTTATATAATTTGGCTTCTCAGGGTCATTTATTTTTAATATTTACAACATAAGCTATTAAAGTCTAAATGTCTCCAGTCTTTCAAACTTAGTTTTTGTCCTATCATAAAGCGTAGAAGGAAGGGGGTAATAAACTGATGTCCTTTAAACCTACTGCAAGGATGACCTATTTATGAAATGATGGCCTCTAAATGTATATACACATTTTAAACATCATAAATTGAATATTTGTTTAAAGGAATTTATGAACATCCATCTGTATGAACCCTTTCATAAAGCAAACATTTCTATGTAAAAAGAAGTCATTTTTTATTTTCTATTTTGTAATTCTAGCCCATTATTACAAAGAGAATGCAAATAGAATAACTTCCCATTAACATTAATTAGATATTGCAAGGCTTCTCATATCCTGGCTGTGATGGTTAATTCTGTATGTCAACTTGACTGGGCCATGGGGTGCCCAGACATCTGCTCGGACATTAGTCTAGGGGTATCTGTGAGGGTGTTTTGGATGAGATTAACATTTCATTCTAATTTACTGTGCAAATTAGACGGCTCTCCCCGTCACAGCAGGCCCCCCTCCAATCTACTGAAAGCCCGAACAAAAGCTGCCCCTCCCACGAGTGAGAAGGAATGCCTCCTGTCCAACAGCCCTCTAGCCCGGGCACTGGTTTTTTTCCCCTGCCTTTGGACTTGAACTGAAACATCAGCTCTTCTTGGGTCTTGAGCCTGTGAGCCTTCGGACTAGAACTACACCACTGCCTCTCCTGGTTCTCAGTCGTTCAGACTCAGACTGGAACTAAGCCTGCCAACTTCAGACCTTAGAACACATCACCCTCGGGAACTGCATGAGCCAATTCCTTATAATAAATTTATGTACCTATCCACCTATCTATCTGTCTGTCTGTCTATCTACCTATCTATCTATCTATCTATCTATACATACTATTGGTTCTGCTTCTTTGGAGAGCTCTAATCGTCTAACAGACTGCCTAATAAACCTATACTGATATTAATGATATTAATAATAATAGAGCTCATGTGAATACAATGAATTTTTCTCAAATAAAACCTTATATAAATTCTCATGTCCCTGCCATTTTTAAGTTAATCTAATTACAAAGTTCATCAGCTTTGGTATATCAGACTACACTAAAATGTGTTATTTTCCTTATATACTTCTGAATAATAAATTAAAAACTATGTAGAGATGACTTCAGATTTTTGATATGTAGTGTATTAGACTTGGGGCATAGGAGAAGAGGTGACCCATGATTTGAATGGGCCCTGAATACTCTGTTGCAAGAGCTGATAAGAACTTTTTACAAAGAAAAAATAGTAATCCGTTATGAATAATAAGTCAAAGATTAATATTTTATATCACATTCTTGTAAGTATAAGGAAAATAACAAAAAAATTCACAAAAACATTGTTTATAAAGCAGGAAAAAATGGTATAACTCCTTCTAATTTGCTTCTAACAAATACATTGTGTGGCAGATAACCACTTTATGAAAATATATTTCAAGAGCAATAATGTCATGATGAATCTGCTGAATACTACATCAGTAGGGTTCTTTTTTACTAAATTTGTTTAGAAGAACCGTAAAGTGTTTTTAAGCTTGCAGAATTCAAGTTCTACTGCTCTTAAGTAAAACCTGTATTTGTAAGGCTCAAAAACATATTTATAATAAACTCCATAGAATTCTTTATATTTAAAATGTGTAAATATTACATATACACACACAGAGATATATACATATATATATTTGTCCCAGTAAAATATGTATCTTATCACTCTGTAACTCTTTATTACAGACATATGCACAACTCACGATGGAAAAGTATTATGCTATAAGGTGATGTTCTAGACTCCGAAGTAACTGCCTAGCAATGATGGTGGCGACAACCATTATGATGTTGTTGGTAATAAATACTGACATTTATATAATGTTCACAATTTGTCATCCTCGAAGAATTTATATAAACTAATTCAGTCCTCAATTAAATTCCAGTGGGATAGGTACTATAATTATTTCCACTTACAAATGAGCAAACTGAAACACAGAGAGTCTGCATTCTCTAAGTATGAAAACATTTGAAAAAATGGTTTTATCTTTATTTGTAATATTAGAAACTAGATACTTGCTAAATACTAAGAGTTGTATTGCGATATAAACACTGTATAGAGTATCATCCACACACTTACAAATGAGGATTGTATAACAACATGGAAAAGGCTTATGATCTAATGTCAGGTGAAAGAAAACCAGAATACAGCACTGCATTTTCACACTGACCCCAGCTGTAGAAAGAGAGCGATGCACACACCCAAGGGCCACACAGTGTAGGCCCTGCTGCTCCTCCCGGACACCCTCTCCACCCCCTCTGCCACCTCTCCTTCCCCTTGCTGTGCTCATTGCACATTCTGCACCGCACGTGAACTCCTACAGTCTGGCTTCCCCCAGCCACAGTCCTGGACCCCACTCCTGGTCACCACAACTGCCCCCATGCCCAAAGGCTCTTTTCTTCATCAGCCTCCTCCTTCTTTTCACGGCATGTAAACCTCTTTATCAGTAAGTTCCTTTTCCAAAATATCCTCAGAAGCATCATTTGGATGGGTAATGCCTCCTTTATGGCACCCCCCCACCACCTGAAGGATGTGCTCAAGCCTCTGTCCTCTGCTCCTTGGCAATTTTGCACTGTTCCAGTAACTGGGTAGGTAGTTCTTAAACATAAAATGAGCCCCTGAAGTCCACACCTAAGTTCTAGACATCTCCACACAGATGACCCCCTGACATGAACTGTCATCGTGTATAAAGGGCCCTAATCCTTGCTGAAAACAAACGGGGCCTCCAGACCTGCAGTCCTCGCCACGGCATTGATTCTGCCCTGCTGTCCAGGCATGGAACCCAGGGCCAAGGCAGCTGAGCTCTGTAATAGCTCCAAACTCCCTTCTCTTCCCGTCTGCAACCCCTTCTCTGGGCTCAGGCAGAACAGGAAGCCAGGCTTTTCCCAAGCACACTCCGTGCTCATTCTCCATCTCTGAAATCCTACTCGAGTTTCAATTCATCCGTGAAGTCTTTCTTGGTGACTTGCACTCAGATGTATTTTCTCCACACTTAAAATTTCATACGTCTCTCTTTGCATATGGCTTTAAACATCCTTATGTTGTAGCTACTAGGTGGAACCACATGACATTGCTAGATAGTTTTAACCTATGCCAAATGGTTCACCCTAATATTTCTGTTGATGTTAGAACCCCTAAAAAAAAGGGGAGGCTCCACAAAAACAGGGATGAGTTTTTCCTTTCTTTGCAATCCCCTATGAAGCCCAGAACATTGGAAATATTTAAGAAGTGCTTGTCAAAATAAGAAGAACTGAAACCAGTAAATATCTTATAGTAATGTTGGCAAAATGAATTGTCTGTAGCAATTAATCTAAGCCATCCGCTCAATGGCAATGGTGAGAAGCTTAGAAACTCAAATTACAAAACTTAAGGTAACAAAATATTTTGGTTCAAGGAGCTGTTTTAAAATAATTTATTTGTGAAAGAAACCTTCTTGGATTTAGGGGTTGGCAGGTAGAATAAAAAGCTTTTCAGTTTAAAAAAAAAAATCTAAACCCCTTCAGCACAGGCAGTTCTCTTATAACAACAAATTGCCTAAAAGCAAAGCCCAGACAGTTGAGCTACTGCCTCTTGCCATCCGAGGTTCACTGGACTGGCAGGAGAACAATTTGCTTCTAGAGCTTCCTTTGTCAGCCCCAATTTCAAAGCATTTCACAGAACAGCAAATAACCGGCACTAAGAGGAGGCAGTGATAGGACATCAGTACAGAAGGGGCTCTGCAGAGCCGGACACGGCACAGCCATGCGCAGCAGCGGCCCCCACCAGCCCCACGTAAACAGGAGTGCAGTTAATCTGTGCTGGTTAACAAAGGGGAAAATGTATATATGAGGTCCTCCCGCGTCACATGAACCAAACACAGAAAGCATCTGATTTTTCATGCTTTCACAACGAATGACTTCAGTACCCACTGAACCGTATTTGCTAGCTTCCCCAACATACTATAGGCTTCCGCTTGTAGGTCGTGGCATACTTCACCACTCGCCTAACCAGCTCTCCCTTACTTAAGAAGTGTTTGTCAAAATAAAAAGAACTGAAGTTAGTAAATACCTTATAGCAATATGTTTGTGAAATAAATCAATCACCTGTAGCAATTAGTCTAAGCCATCCACTCAAATGGCAGAGGTAAGGAGCCTTAGAAACTCTAGCTTCAAAACTTATGGTAGCATAAAATATTCTGGTTCCAGCGCTCCCATATTCCTACAGAAATCACACCCAGATGAAAAAGATATGGGCTTTAATGGTTTTAGGAGTCTGCGGTCCCCAAGGGCATTAGGGCCAGGAGAGGGGCGCACACACGCTGCTCCCTCTCAGGTATTTCGGCCGCCTGTTCCAGGGAAAGGTTAACTGAAGCGTAGAGAAATTCGGTGCAAAGGTGGACTTCTGGGTGTGTCAGGCTTCCTGCCCCCGCAGCCTGGGCACATGTGGCTCTCGTGGGGCAGGAGCACTTGGTACTGGCTGGAAGTGAGGCCCTGAGCCGGCCCCAACTCCAGCAAGCCACAGGCGCAGGCTTCCGACCATCCTCCAGGGGTCACAATTGGGTTACAAATGCCTCCCAGCGCAGCGCATGAGCTGCCAGATTTGGAACACTTTATTCCAATCCTTCTTCATTAAGATTCAAGTGGAATAAGTAAGGTAGAAATTGAAGAGACACAGAAATTGTGCCATGCTGCTCCTGTAGTCAGTAAACATTTGCTCACTAAGCCCAGGTTGTGTGTCCCCTCTCTCTCTCACTCTCTCTCTCTCTGTTACTCACAGTTGTTCTTCCAATCCTCCCTGCTTGCTGTTTTAATGCATAATTAAGAAGGTCAGAATTAATGAAGCAGTGTGGAGTAAAGTTCAAGGAATCCCCAGGCACTATTTATTCTATTAGATCTCATGCATGAATGTCAGCTTGGCAGAGGAAGCAGCACACGCAATGGCGCTGGCTGCGTCCCAGGAACAGTTCAGCATGGGAGACTCACCTGCACTGTCAAGTCATCCCGAAGCTCCTTCCCCGCGAAAATCACGCGCAACTGGTCAGCTGAAACCCCCTGTCGCTTAGCAACCACCTCCTTGAGCTGGAAGATGCTCGTGTCGGAATCCACCTCCACTGGGAAACCATGGCTGGAGTTGAACCTGACAAACACTGTTAAAGGAAATTGGAAGGAGGGAAAAAAGAAAGTGGCCATTACTCAAAGCCCTTATACGGCAACAGAAACATTTCTCGACCAACTTCCCCTCATCCACCCTTCCATGAATGGCAAGCATTTTCTTTATTTATAACATAATACTTAATGGTATGGAACAACATTGGGAGAAAAATGGAGTTTCTCTGTGGAATTTCCTTCATATATTATTAGTCAGTGACCCACAAACAGAACTGCATGTTCCCATTGCCACCCATCCTGGGAAACAGGGACTCAAGCAGGACACTGGTTTGATTGGAATTGCAACATTCCCATGAGTGTATTGAGGGGAGATTCAGCTCTGACAGCCTGTAGAAATGCAACACTCCCATACACACACAGCATGCCTCTTAATAGAAATTAAAGTATTGTGTTAGCACTCGTGGTATAACGATGGAAATGTGGGTGCCACCATACAGGCTAGAGAGAAGCCCCACCGGAGGCCTTGCCGAGGGCCGAGGGCACAGGAGGTCCCAATTGAAAGGCTCCAGAGAGCCTTATGATACACTTACACGCCTTTTCTTTTGAAACTAGGGACATCATTTCTCTTACTGGAATCAGTTTCTCCTGAGATCCTGCCTAGAACCTCAGAGCCGTTTGCCTACCTGCTGCTCACTGCCAAGGCCATGCCCTGCTGTGCCCCACCCCAGTGCCCTCTCCTGTCCTGCCTGTCCCTACTGCTGAAATCTCTGCTGGATTCTTGCAAGAGCCTCCCAGCTGGAATCCTGATTCTCTCTCTTCACTTCCAAAGCATTCTACTCCACTCTGCAAAGTAGGCCTACTGATCCAGAGATCTGACCATTCATAGCACTCAAATCCTTGAGTCTCACCCTATCTGCTGGGGAGAAAACTCTAAAACCCCTATCAGCTGACACAAACCTGTAGTCCAGTGTTTTCTCTGTTAGCGCCACAGGTACTTTGCTAAACTAAATGCTCCCAGAAAACACACTGCAGAAAGCTCCTGCCCCCACCTCTGGTCTTTATGCATGCCACTCCCTTCTTCACCTCTGTCTGTCAAGAGACTGTTCACCTCCATGATCCATCTCAAATGTGACCTCCTCCAAACGGCCTCTGGCATGAACCCTGCAAGACCCAACTCCTCTTTTCGGGGCTCCAGTGGCATTTACTATGTACGTCTTACAATACTTGCCACATTCTTTCCTGGAAGTGGTACAGCCCAGAGGGTACAAATACATCCTGCAGAGTCAGATGGACTCATGCACCATCCCCTGCCAGCCCCTTATCAGCTCAACAGTCTGGGGATAAATGCATGAACTATGTTCTCTAGTGCTCAGTTCTCTAAGCTTCAATATATAAACCATAGAGAGTGTTCTGCGATGTGCTGAGTAATATTTGTAGTGGTTACAACCATCACATAGTTACCTGCAGAAATAATGGATGTTTGTATATGTACATATTTTACCTTCTTTAAAACATTATAAACTCCTTGAGGCCAGGTAGTCTAGTTGATTTTCTGTTGTATTTCCTTGAAATATAGCAGTTACTTACTATTCTTGATTCAAAGGTGAGATGGCCCACCTAGTAATAATTATAATAAAATAATAATTATAATGCCAATAATAAACAAACACTATGTGGCATAGTTGTATCTTATATGTGCAATTTTTAAGCTTCCCAAAAATCTGGTAAGGTCAGTATCATTATCCTTATTTAATAGAAAAGCAAATGCAGACCTAGAGAATTGTCATCACTTTTCTAAGGATGTCAGCTACTTGGTGATGGTATCATAATTCAAATATAGTTCAATCTAAC
This sequence comes from Manis javanica, assembly GCF_040802235.1. NCBI lineage: Eukaryota > Metazoa > Chordata > Mammalia > Pholidota > Manidae > Manis > Manis javanica. The sequence continues at coordinate 75,537,956 of NC_133168.1, forward strand.
TCTAAACTACATTCCATTTCTACTATCACAAGCTGCCTAAAATATTCTAGAAAAGTCTGCATTCTTTTTCCTTATGATAAAAAGACAAATAACAGCAAAAAGTCTTCGCAATATAATTCAGGCTTTCTAATAATATTTCCCATACAGGTTAGCAGTAGAAAACTGGATTAAAAACATAAAAGCTCCAGTAAAGAGGTAAGAGCAAAGGACAGTGAACAGTGGTTATTATGATACAATGATAGCAAAATGATGCCAAATGAGAGCAGGCTCCAGAGATGACATCACAAGGACAAAACCCTGATGTCTTACCAGCATGGAAAATACACAGGAAAAGCAAGGACTGAAAGTGACGAAATGTTCCAAATAAAGATAACTGATGGGGGTGGGGTGGGGGGAAACAAATGGAAAAACAGCTACAGAGGAAAAGGTATTTCTGATACATTTTTAAGCAGATGTCATTGTGACACCTTCGGAAGTAAAAGGGAGAAATAAACATGTATTGGAATCCCTTGAGGTATGTTCGCAGCATTCTCAGATCAGAGACCATAGGACAACCAGGTCATCAGATGAGCCGTGGGACAAGTAGGGGGCTCTCAGGGACAAATGATAGGGTCCCAGTTTCTAAACTTGATTTTCTAGTAGTGTGCATAGATTTTTTTTTAAGCAAAACCCCATAGGAAGGAATATGGGAAGCAGCAGCTGGCAAATATACAAATGCTACTGAAAAAAGGAATTAAAAAGTCCAGGAGAGCCTAAGATGATGATTTTTCTCCAGAGGTTTAAGTCATGGGAATTCTATCTTCAGGACAAGAATTATAAAGAAAACTAAAGGAAAAATAAAAAGCTGCAACAAACACACTAGATAGTTCTGTATCCTTACTCAAATCATTAGTATCTGAAAACATTCTTTTCCTTATAAAAAGGTTTTGAGCTTCAGTTCAATTTGTATAAATCATATCAATACTTAAAAATAAACTTTTATGAGCAATAGATCAGATATACGGTTTGAATTTACAGTGGAAAGAATGACTGAACACAGAGCAGGTACATGGCCAATCCTGGCTTGGATAAAAACAAATGTCTTAAGGTTAACTAATCATCGGTAACTGAAGGCAAGTATGTGGGAAACGGCTGATGCTTAGTAGCAGGAACATGGTTTGCTGTGGGTCTCCTTCTTTCTCTGACACATACGAGCCATGTGTCATGTCCTACCTGCTCTGGTTCTGTAACTCCAGCCTTAGGAGAAGGGGGTTGTGCCATTTGCTGATGTTACGACTTAGGACGAATTACCTGGTCATTGTGATTCTTAGCTTCTTTATCAGCTAAATGGAGACAGTGCATGCAACCTCAAGTGATGGTTACAAAAGACTTGTTGAGATTATAGATGCATTAGGAAATCTGGGGAAGAGTCCTTAGTTCAGACCCTGTACTCTTACTATTTTTGTTTTGGACAACTTCCAAAAGTAGTTTCCAAATTTTAGTCACCTAGACGAGGTGGTGCTAATTAAAGCAGCATCCTCTGTTTGTACTGTAAATAAGATTAAATGGGATGTGGCTAAATGCTAAATAAATTTTTCTGGTTTCTGTTCATCTTCATGACAGGCAGAAAAGTTCTAAGAACAAACTGATCTGATAAAGAATTTAGCTTATTTCTATTTTCCAGTATTTAATTATAAATTAAAAGTTTGGGAATGCATTGTTTCAATGACACCTATTATAGCATCAAAAATAAACACCATATCAATAAACATAATCAATAATGTGTATTATCAATAAGCACTGTAATGCACTTATAAGATAAAAGATAGGGAGAGACATTAACACTCTCTTTTTATGCTATGAATAAACCCTGACCTGGGCTCAGAAAATCCCAAGAATAAGACACATGGGAGGAAAGAGGGGAAGAGGTCGTCTGATGATGAGTGCTTCTATTTCCCTCAAGACCATGCTATTTGTCCTGTCTGGACTTTATGGAGTATACATTTTTGAGTTATAACTATAGTCGTTTTGTATCATTCATCAATGATTATTGTCCTTACAAGAATCTGACTACCTCAAAAGCAGCTACTCTCTTTCTGCACTGTGTGCAGTTCTGGGAGTTAGGTGGGGCAAGTCACTTTTTCCCCGCCCCCACGAGTGGACAGTCATTAATTAGCACCACCCCACTCCTCATCCTGGGGGTTTCTCGAGGATGAGCGTGCAGGAAACAGTGTCTGGAATTGCCCTGGTCTCAGCGACTGATTCTGGAATACAGGTGAGCGAAGGTGGACCAGTCAAGGACAAATCCAGCAACTGTCAGAGGTTTGGTGAAGAAATTTCAGATAGCATGGACCTTCATGTGAGGCCTGGATATTTTTGTTGAGAGACTCAAATGAAAACAGAGCCCAAGATAAACCACTGGCATCAATCTATAAGTGGTTCAAGTGCTTTTGGGGAAAGACAGTTCTTTCTCAAGAGAGAATGCCCTGAGCTCTGAAGGGTGTTGAGCACCAGCTGCAGCAGTAATTGGGAACACCAAAAAGTAACCCCACATATCCCCAGTTATCTCTGGGTGAGGTGGTTTCTTCTTTACCTTTGAGAAATATCATTAAATCTAGTATCTCCTTAGAAAGACAGACCTTGTCCTCACATTCTCTTCTACTCACCATCTCACTTCTTTGCCCAGAAAAAGTATAACTTTCTTATAATCTTACTCTCCACTTCTTAACTTTGCATTCTTTTGTGAACCCACTCTTGAAGATGACTTGGTAAATCGAAGACCTCCACATTTCCAATTCAACAGTCACTTCTGTTCTTCTCATATTGGCCATTTAGAAACATTCACTAGGCTTTTGTTTTTACAACACTTTTCTCCTGGCATTTGCCACTGTGCCCTCCTGGTTTTTGCCTTATAACAGGACAAACTTTCTCAGCCTCACTTCTTGGATTATCTTTCTTGGTTGCACCTACTGATTTTAGGGTGCCCAGCATTCACTTGAACTTTCTTTTTGTATCTGCATGGTCTCCCAGGGTCGTATTACCCAACTGCATACATTACAATTCATGTGCAATTTAAAACATTTCCATGAGAAATTTTCATTTAAAATGATTTTTACTTTATATTCTTATTTTAAAATCCAACTTTTCCACAACCTCTACCTCACGCCATCCCCACACCATCAGGTCCATAGGGTTATCTCACTCTTGGAGCCAATCCCTACCTTCCTCAAGTTATAGAATTAACTCACAAGAACTATGCCTCACAAGTACTTAATGACTTTCAGATAGGAATCTCAAAATATTTAAATATGAGGTGAAACTAAACACAAACCACATAATATAGCTTTTTTCAAGATTCAGGAAATAAAATCTGTTTCATCATAACTTCTTACATTCACAGTCTAAGCCATTAATTAAAAGACTGCAGCATATTAACCATTCATCATGGGACTCCAGTAGTGAAATTCTTTATACCTTAAATCATTAAAAATTAGTTTAAGAAATAATTATAAAAGCATATGCATGTGCATTCATATCTATGCATATGTAGGTATGTGTATATATATATATGTGTGTACATATATATCAAAGCTAATATAACTACTGTGTGTGTATATATACAAAAATTGCTTATATGTGTAATACGTATATATAATATGGATATATAAATTAGCCTAGGACATCTTAATATTAGTCTAAAAAATTACAAAAGCAAGATATGTATAGATATAGGAATATATCTGCATATATATGCTTTATAAATATACACTCATACATAGTACTTTGTAAACCTATATAAATGAAGTACCAAACTGGGTACTTTACTGTATGTTTTAAATTTAAACTTCAATGACTTTTTCTTAAACTATGAAAAATACAAAGAATGGTGCAGAGAGGGCACCTACAAGTCAGGATTAAGGTAAGTAGGGAACAAAAGTGTGATCAGTATTCACAGAAATTTTATATATGCTAATATAAATACCTTAAGAAAGTCAAATGGTTGTTTTGAGGTAGAACTATAATTACAGTTTGATTCTCACAGAAAAATAACACATGCAAATTCACTGATTAAGGAATAACAGGCCTTTGTTATCTGGTCATATAGGTCATTTCTAAGCCCAAGGGAAAAATAAGAAGAAAGCTCACAGCAGTATGTACTGAAATGATCGCCCCTGACCACTGGCTACAAAGAGCACAACCACAAGTCTATATAAGTCAGGGCCTTGCTCAAATGCCCCAAGCTTCCTCAAAGAATAAACTGAATATATTCTTTTTCTGGCTCTTAAGAAACTACCTTCAACTGACAACTTAAGCATAGGCCTCTGCCAAGAATCAGCCTCAAACTACGATGTCAACTCCTGTCAAAGCAGATTGAGAATTGTGGCCAGAATGGTGCCCACACAGGCTTGAGTCATGGATCAAGGTCAACTGGCAGAAATTCTCTGCTTAGGCCATGTTCACCTCCCCCTTACCCCTTATTTTGTAGCTCATCTTCCAAAGTGTTGCACATGAGGGTAATGAATATGGTTTTACATGAGCGAAGCTCTAGGAAAAAACACCATGAAAACAACTGTTTGGTTAACCATCAGGATGACAGGATTGTAAAGTTATTTTATTGCAGCAGAGAATAGAAAGTTGACTTCTACAATTTATTATCAAGAATGAAGTCAAATGACGGCACTCCTCAGAGTCACGCTCCATTTCAGATCTCATCTAGTCTGTATAACCTATTCCCCCACCCACTGAAGAGCAAAGCTCTGCAATTAGACTGCATTTCAGAATCACAGCTCAATGTTGAGTGACTTTGCATACATTATTTAACTTATTTGGGGTTGTTACAAGGATCCAGGTTACTATTACCTATTTTTTAAAAACACTATTTATATCATGTAATTTAGTGCTTTATTATATACTGTCTGGTATCATTCTTTATTAGCTTCTTACATAATTTTTGATGCCAAGCTATCTTTCAAGTTCTTTCTTATCAGAAGCCTCATTTGGTCTCCCCGTACTCACTATCACAGTGTGTAATGATAGAGGTCAGGAGTTTTGCTTTTTACAATAACGGGGCAACATACTACCAGACTAACTCCCCTGCAGAAAGCAATTATGCCATCTGGACTTTATACAAAAAAGCAGATATGTGAAAGCACAGAAGCCTGAACAAGATTCTGGTAGGGAGACTATGCCAGGAGGGGCAAAGTCAGTGGAGCTCATCTTCACATCTTTTGGTTGGCAGCCAGGTACAGGCAGTGTGGCGTGCAGGCAAAACCTAGTCATGCTGGTGCAAAGAAGCAAGACACTGAATCGGGAGAAACTTGCCTCAGAAGAGCAGGCGAAAACCCAGAGGGAAGAGAGTCAGAAAGCAAATCCCCTGAAGGCCATAACATACTCAAAGCTTTTCAGAAACAGAAAACATCTACTAAAAGAAGTGGAGTATAAATCTCCACCCTTTAAATATGAGCTTCACAAGGTGACTTCTAAAGAGCACAGTATGGGAAGGAGAAACTAGCACAGTTCCCAGAGCAGAAACCTGACCAATGCTATTTCAGCCAGGTGACCAAAGTCAGTATCAACAGTGATGTCATACTGATAATGTTAACCCTTGATATGACATGATGAGGCTAGCACTTTCTCTCTGTAGTCTCCCTCTCAAAAATACACAACCCCAGTCTTTGAGAAAGCATCAGACAAAAGCCAATTGAGGGAAGTCTAAAAAAGTACCTGGCCAGTATACACCTCAAAGCATTCAAGATCATCAGAAACAAGGTAAGTCTGAGAAACTGTCACCATCTAGAGGAGCCTTAAGAGACATGTCAGCTCAATGTAATGTGGTGTTCTAAATTGGATCCTAGAAGAGAAAGAGGATATTTGGTAAAAACAAAGAAAATCTGAATGAAGTTTGGACTTTAATTAATTAATATGCATAAATATTGGTTCATTAATTATAACAAATGTAGTGTAATAATGTAATATGTAGAAAATAGTGGAAGCTTGGGTATTTGGGAACTTCCTATACAATCTTTGCAATTTTTTGGTAAGCTAAAACTGTTGCAAAATAAAAGTCTACTTTAAAAAAATCTAGTCTGATTCCACAGCTGCTACCTAAAGAACAGAACAGGTTTTTCAATTCAAATCCAACCAAAATAATTGCCTCCTAAAACAAAAGAAAACAACTGTCATCAAAATAAAAGTTACAGAATACACACTCTCCAAAAATTGCATTCATCATTTCTGGAATACAATTACAAAATTACTCAATATTTGAAAGAACCAGAAAAAGAGCACATTTTCATGAGAAAAGAAAATAAACGGAGACAAATCTTGAGATAACTTTAGTTTTGTAACAACTGTGCAAAATTTTAAGGTGGCTAGTATTATTACCCTCAATTAAGTAAAAAATGTATATATTCTTTCAATGAATGGAAAAACTAGGACAGATAAGCAGAGAAATAGGAATTATAAAGAAGAATCAAACAGAAATTATAGAACTAAAACTACCACAACTTTGATCTGGCATAACAATTTATTGGATAAAGTTAATAACAAAATAGAGATAAGGAAAATGTTAATGAAGAATAGGAGAAAGAGAGTAAAAGAAAAATTTAAAGTAAAAAGAAACCTTGGGGACCTAATAAGTAATATCAAATGGTCTAACATATATGTAATCAGAGTTACAAAAACAAAGAAGAGAGAATAGGGCAGAAAAAATTATTTGAAGAAATAATGTCCAGAATTTTAAAACATGTGATGAAATAAATAAATAGATCACATATCAGGACACAAAACAAGCCTCAACAAATTTAACACTGAAATTGTATCAAGTATCTTTTAAGACAACAGTATAAACCTAGAAATCAATTACAAGAATTAAACTGAAAAAAAACACAAACATGTGGATGTTAAACAACATGCTTCTGATTAATCAATGGATCAAGAAAGATCAAAGAAGAAATCAAACAATATATGGAGACAAATGAAAACAGAAACACAACAGTTCAAAATAGGTGGGATGCAGCAGAACTGGTTCTTAGAGGGAAGTTTGTAGCTATACAAACCTACTTTATGAAACAACAACCTCAAATAAATTACCCCACAACTAAAAGAATTAGAAAAAGAAGAACAAACAAAGCCCAAAATTAGTAGGAGGGTCAAAAGATCAGAATGAAAATAAAAGAGACTAAGGAAACAATGGGAAAAAAATCAATGAAATTAAGAGCTGGTTCTTCAATAAGATAAACAAAATAGATGACCTCTTAGATTTATCAAGAAAGAAAGAAAGAGTACAAAAAAATAAACAAAATCAGAATTGAAAAAGGAGAAGTTACAAACACCACCACAGAAATTCAAAGACATATAAGAAAATTCTATGAAAAATTATATGCCAATAAGTTGGACAACCTAGAAGAAATGGGTAAATTCCTAGAAACATAAAATATTCTAAGACTGACCCAGAAGTAAACAGAAAATATGAAGAGACCAATTAATAGTAATGAAATTGAACTGGTAATAAAAAAAACTCTCAACACACAAAATCCAGGACCAAATGGCTTCACAGGTGAATTCTGTCAAACATTTAAACACAAGCTAATACCTATTTTTTTAAAAATATCCCCAAAAATAGAAGAGGAGGGAATACTTACAAACTCATTCTGTGAAGACACTATTACTCTACTATTGAAACCAGACAAAGAAACTACAAAAATGGAAAACTAAAGACCAATATACCTGAACACAGATGCTAAAATACTCAACAAAATATTAGCAAACTTAATTTAAAAATACATCAAAAGGATCATTCATCATGACCAAGTGGGATTTATTCCAGTGATGCAAGGGTGAACAATATCCACATATCAAATCAATGTGAAACACCACATTAAATAAAAATAAAAGCCATATGATCATCTCAATTGATGCTGAAAAAGTATTTGACAAAATCCAACATACATTCATGATAAAAACTCTCAATGAAGTGGGTATAGAGGGAACATACTTCAACATAATAAAGGCCATATATGACAGATCTACAGTCAATAACATATTCAATGGTGAAAAGCTGAAAGATTTTCTTCTAAGATAAGAAACAAAACAAGGATGCCTACTCTCACCACTTTTATTCAACAGAGTACTGTAAGTCCTAGCCATGGCAATCATGTAAGAAAAAAGAGAGAAAAGACTTCCAAATTGATAAGAGAAAAGTAAAACCGTCACTATTTGCAGATGGCATGAAACTATAATATAGAAAACCCTAAAGATCCCATCAAAAAACTATTAGAACTAATGAATGGATTTAGCAAAATTTCAGGGTAGAAAATCAATATGCAAAAATCTGTTGCATTCCTATATACTTACAATGAACTAGGAAAAAGAGAAATCAGGAAAACAATTCCATTTACAGTTGCATTGAAAAGGATAAAATACCTAGGAAAAAACCTAACCAAGGAGGTGGAAGACCTGTACTGAAACTGTAAGACACTGATGAAAGAAATTGAAGAGACAAATGAATGGAAAACTATCACATGCTCATGGATAGGAAGAATTAATATTGTCAAACTGACTATCCCGCCATAGCAATTTACAGAATCAATGCAATCTCTATCAAAATATCAATTACATTTTTCAGTGAACTAAAGCAAATAATCTAAAATTTGTATGGGACCACAAAAGATCCTGAATAGCCAAAGCCATCTTGAGAAGAACAAAGCCAGTGGTATCACATTTCCTGATTTCAAGTTATACTATAAAGCTACCCTGATTAGAACAGTTCCTACTGGAACAAGAACAGACCCACAGATGAGTGGAACAGAGCCAAGAACCCAGAAATAAACCACATATATGGTCAATTAATACATGACAAACAAGCCATGAATGTATAATGGTGAAAAAATAGTCTTTTTAATAAATGGTATTGGGAAAACTGGACAGCTACATTCAAAAGAACGAAACTAGATTGCTGTCTTATACCATATGCAAAAGTAAACTCTAAATGGATTGAAGACCTAAATGTAAGACATTAAAACATAAAACTTTTATAAGAAAATATTGACAAGAATCTCATAAACATCAACATCAGAAATTTCTTTCTGCATATGTCACCCCAGACAAGGGAAACGAAAGTAAAGATAAATAAGTGGGACCACATCAAACTAAAAAGCTTCTGTACAGAAAAAGAAACCCTCAACAAAACCAAAAGCAAGCTACCATATACTAAAATATATTTTCAAATGATCTGATAAGGGGCTAATATTCAAAATATATTAAGAACTCATACAACTCAACACCAAAAAAAAAAAATTAATCCAATTAAAACATGGGCAGAAGACCTGAATAGACATTTTTCTGAAAAAGACATATAGTATGATGACCAACAGACACATGAAAAGATGCCCAACATCACTGATCATCAGGCAAATGCAGATCAAAACCTCAATGAGATACCACCTCACACCAATCAGAATGGCCACTGTCCAAAAGACAAGAAATAAGAAGTGTTGGTGAGAATGTGGAGAAATGGGAACTTTCCTATGTTGTTGGTGGAAATGTAAATTGGTCCAGCATCTGTGGAAAATAATACGGAGTTTTCTTGAAAAACTAAAAATAGAAACACTATATGACCTAGCAACTCCACTTCTGGGAATTTACCTGAAGAAAACAAAATCACTCATTTGAATACATGCATACCTATGTTCATTGCAGCATTATTTATAATAGCAAATATATGGAAGCAACCCAAGTGCCCATCGATAGATGAATGGATAAAGAAGATGTGGTACATATACACGGTGGTGTATTAGCCATAAAAAAGAAGGAAATCTTGTCATTGGCAATAATATGGATGGGCATAGAGGGTATTATGCTAAGTGAAATGACCCAGGCAAAGAAAAGAATATAACCAATAATATTGTAATATCTTGGTGTGGTAATGGGGTAACTACACTTATTGTGACAAGCATCTAGCAATGGATAGAATTATCAAGTCACTAAGTTGTACATCTGAAACCAATATAATACTGTATATCAACTTTATTTCAAAAAAAATTTCAAGATTAATACACAGTATATTGTAAGCATTCTGTAAATCTCAGCAGCTATTTGTAACAATAAAACTTAACCAAATTTTCTAAGATAAATTGGAAAAGAGCTTTCTGACAGCCATCAAAATGAGGTTACATTTTTAAGCTCCAGTTGGACATATCAGTTAAAACCTTCTCTTAAAATTTCTAGATGTGGAGAAATTGGATCCTCTTTCATTGCTGGTAGGAATGTAAAATGGTGCAGTCATTTTGGAAAACAGTCTGTCAAATCCTCAAACAGTGAACACAAAGAGTCACCCTATGACCCAGGAATTGTACCCTTAGGAATATTTTCAAAAGAAATGAAACATATGGCCATGTAAAAATTTGCATATAATGTTCATATCAACACTATTCTTAATAGCCAAAGGTGGATTGTTAATAAATGGGTATACACAAATTATCCATATAATGAAATATTTTTTATATTTAAAAAGGGATGAAGTACTGAGTCATGCAACAACATGAGTGAAAAGGAAATGCTAAGTAAAAGAAGCCAGTAACAAACGACAACAGGTTCTATGATTTCATTCATATAAAATGTCTAGAATAGGCAAATCTATAGACACAGAAAGTATTTTCAGTGGATGATTAGGGTGGAGATGGAGTATTTGGGAAGAAATGGGAGTTACTGCTAAAAGGTAGGGTTTTTTGGGGGTTGGGTTTTAATGAAAATCTTTTAAAACTGACTATGGTGATGGTTGAACAACTCTGTGAATATACCAAAAACGACTGAATTAAATGGGTGAATGAACTTTATTTCATGAAGTATATTTCAGTAACAATGTCTCCCTCAAACCCCACAACCCAAATCTCTGTATATGCATCACTTACTAAAGTACTTGGCAAAAGACAGATACATGGTACGGCTGGAATAAGCAAATAAGTGAATGTGCACTCTTTTCATTTTAAATGGCTTTCTTTCCTACTGTACATATTATAGAAACCTACAATTATTGGAAGAAACTTATAAAATTTATAATCATCTTTTGCATTTAGATGCTTGCTTTTATAAAGTGGTAAAGTTTTGTTGTTAAATATCCCACAGTTGCCGTACCTGGAAGTGCTTTATGACCCAGAGCAGTGTTAAAGTATGAAAAAAGGAGACATATATTTGAACATTTAATATAAAAAATCTGATTTGCTCAAATTACTTACACTGTTCTAATATCCATATGCTCTAAAGTAAGTATGAATACGGTTTAGACCAAATTGCTGGTGACATTAAAATTCATTCATTTGTACTTTTGACAAATATTTACTAGATAAGTAAGTATGTGCTAGGCACAGTGCTAGAAAATGATGTCACAAAAATAAATAACACAGCCTGAGGGCAGAAATCTTAAAGCAGAATTATGCACTACAGTATGATGTATGTTATACTGGGGTTTGAACTGTATTCAATACATCGAATGCTTTGAGAACAGAGAAGAGGGAGTGGCTGAAGGCTGGAGGAGTTTAACAGATTTCAGAAATAAGGAGAAATTTATGGCAGACATAGAAAAATAAGTGAGGGGTTTCCAGGTAGAGACTTTTTTATTGTTTCAGATGAAAGTTATTGTTTACTACTTGCCCTCTTAGGAAAAAATAAGGTGTTTTCATTAGCCATAAGGATATCACTGTTATAGTATGGATATATCTGCAGTTATGAGCAGGTAACAGAAAGGGTGTGATTAATTTTGAGAACTCTGGAGGTGTTCCTTGAAACTTTTAACAGGCTAAGTTTTGTATTGCACATAAAGACAAAGCAAATAACTCACCTTGCAATATTCAGACAAACATTGAGTAACAAAAATATCCTGGGTATCACATATTTTAAAAGGAAAATGTCAAAATATCTGCATGGTTATAGTCTGAATTGTATGATATCCTAATAGTTGTTTTGTGATTATGAACTGCACACCTGAGGGCAACATTTGGTTTACAAATGTATAATGTTAATTAAGTTGGGTATCAGATATATGATTGTACATGGTTTCTCACAGACATCTCTAATTAACTATATAAATTGATATAATTATCACAAATTTCAGGCCGATTTCATTTCAGCTTGACCTTTATGACAAATCTACACACACACATACACACATATTATCTCCTTCAATATAAGCCTTAAGAGTTAAGAAGCTAATGTACATGTGCATTATTGCACAGTTCTACAGTTCCATCTGTAATAACAACTATGTTATAGCACTGAGAGATGGCTGAGTATTTTCCAAATGTTAACACTGAATTAAAATGAGACAATTTTAAGGCTAAATACCTGAAGCTCAAGATCAGATCAGGAGTCATATGAAAACCTTTAGTCCAGTAAGTTTAAACTCATCTTTGAACATGTTAGTATTTGTTTTGATGCAAAGTCTCTGCAAGAGTTTGTATTATGTTACTTAGCTCTCCATTAGTAAATGCTCCTAACCTACTTCAAATGATTGCTCCCCAGAGAAATACAACAAACATGGCGAAGACTGTACAAAGTAAAAAATTATCCATTAAATTACTGTAACATAAACATTACACAATAAAAAGGAATTTAACGCAAACCTTTCTGTTTGGAAGTCATTCTCCACTGAGTCTTTTGAATTCAGTCCAGGATCAGGAGGAATGGCATGATGTGTGCCAACTTTATGGCAGTAAAAAGAAAAAAACACACTATGTACTGCAAGAAAAATTAAAAGCCATGCTTAAAAGAGAGTGGGAAGCAGACTGTGAAATCTGAAATGGAGGCATAAACCTTCTCCTGTTTATGGAGAGGGAAAAATCACTATTCCAGTGTGGAAAGGTACAACTCCATAAAACCCTTAGTGGTATTGAAAAAAAAATGTCTACCCTTTGGCACTAGGAGCCCAATAAAACTGGGTGTTCTTAAAACTAAATGATGGAAATGACATGCAAATACTACTAACAACAGACTAGGGGTTGATGGCATCATAGTTTGGGATGTACTGAAACTATTAGAAAAGAGTTGAGTTCCGTAACAGGTTAAAAGTAATTATGAATGTAGTAGCATGAAAATAATCCCAGTTAATTATAGTTGGCTCCTTCTCCAATTTAGATTTGTGGATGTCAATGAGATAACAGGCTATTCTATTTTCTTTACTTCACTCTTTGTTATTTCTCAGTATGCTTTTATGATGTGGCAAAAATGCCTCCAAATTAACTTTCCTTTAAATAAGTCACTTATTTTTCTGATAACATTCACTAAATGAAGCAAAAATGATATAAATGAATTCACTAAATGAAATAAAAATTCTATGCTCTTATTTTAGTAAGAAAACCAAAACAGGAGATTGTATGACTTAGACAAGCCAGTTATTCTCATTCTAGCTTGATCATGTGTGTGACAGAGGGTTGTCAGGCTTTCCAATGTTAAAAACACCATGTAATTTATGTTTTTAAGGTTTTTATGATCAGATGGGAGAGAAAGGGTTGGAGAAAAGGAAGGGGGAGAATGAAAAGGGTAGAAATATTTCAAGAAACTTTAAAATGAAAAAGATAACTTCTGTGCAGGATACAAAATCAATATGCAGAAATTTGTTGTATTTCTATAAACCAGTAGTGAACTAGCAAAAAGAGGAACTAAGAAAACAATCTAACTTACAATAAGCATCAAAAATAACAAAATACCTAGGATAAGTCTAACCAAGTCAGTTAAAGACCTCTACCCTGAAAATTGTAAGACATTGATGGAAGCAATCGAAGGCAACACAAATAAATGTAAAGAAAGTTCATGCTCTGGATTGGAAGAGTTAATATTATTAAAATGGTCATATTACCCAGAGCAATCTACCAAAGCATACTACCCAAAGATTCAATGCAATCTCTATTGACATACCAATGACATTTACTAGAGCAAATAATCCTAAAATTTGTATGGAACCACAGAAGACCTCAGATAGCCAAAGCAACCTTGAGAAAGAAGAACAAACCTAGAATCATCATACTCTTCAGTTTCAAACTATACTACAAAGCTATAGTAATCAAAACAGTACAGTATCTGCACAAAAACAGATCAATGGAACCAAGAAATATTGGTGAGGATGTGGAAAAAAGGGAACCTTCATTCAGTGATAGTGGGAATGTAAATTGGAGCAGCCACTATGGAAAACAGTATGGAGGTTCCTAAAAATATTAAAAATAGAAATACCTTACAACCCTGTAATTTTACTTCTGGATATTTACCTGAAGAACACAAAATAACTAATTCAAAAATATATATGCACCCCTATGTTGACTGCAGCATTATTTACAATAGCCAAGATGTGGTACAGATATATACAATGGAATATTACTCAGCCATAAAAAAATAATAAAATCTTGTAACTTGTGACAACAAGTGGACCTAGAGGGTATTATGCTGAGTGAAATCAGACAAAAAATGATAAATACAATATGATTTCATTTACATGTGGCATCTGACTAAAAACAACCAAAAATGAACAAACAGAAATAGACTCATAAATACAGACAATAAATTGGTGGTTGCCATAGAGGAGGAGAGTGGGGGGACAGGAGAAATAGGTGAAAAGGATACAAAGGCACAAACTTCCAATTATGAAATAAATTAGTTACTGGAATGAAAAGTAAAACATAGGGAAACAGTCAATAATATTGTTATATCTTTGTATGGTGACAGATAGTAACTACTCTTATAGTGAGCATTTTGTAATGTATGTAATTGTGGAGTCACTATGTTGTACACCTGAAACCAATATAATACTGTACAACAACTCTACTTCAGTTTAAAAGAAAAGCAACTCCCAGTTTTCTAGTTTGGGAAACCATGTGAAAAGTGAAATGAGCAAACTGTAGCACAGGGGTGGGAGCAATGTGGCTTGCGTGGCTGTGTGCCTGTGTAGGCTGTGGGGTAAAGGGGAACAGGAGGGGCAGCACATTAGCTAGTCTGACCATATCCTGTCAATACTTAGATAACTTTTTATTACCGTGTGACTTTCTCAATATCTCTACCTCATCACACATGGTGACTAGACATTTTTCTTACCAATTTATGGCTCTTATAAATTTGTAGGTCCAATGTGACTTGAAAGTACTGAGGGAAATGGACTTCTTAGGATTATATTTTTTTGGCCTTTCCTCCAGAGAAAGGAATGACCATTCGCTTTGATATAAATAGAAAAGATAGACAGCACGTAATACAGTGAATGCTATTCTCAAGCTGTAATATATCTGCTGCTTTTTCATGATTGGCATAAAACGTCAATAAAAGTAGCGATCAAAGAAATGGAATTCTAATATTATGTCAGAAGCAGCAGATTAAACAAATGACTTTGGTTTTCCAAAGACACTGAATTACAAAAGAATTTTCCTTGGAGGTATTATTTAGCTAAATGGTGGTATTTCTTTACAAATTTCAAGATAGATTAAGAAGCTTTAATGTTATATTAATTATCTAAACAATGTGAAGTGTTAATTGCTGGTAAAAACATAAAATGTTGACTTCCTCTGCACACACTGATAATGGAAGTTTTGCACCATACATCAAATTAAATGGAAATTTAATCATGACTAAATTCTTCAACAGGCTTTATGTATCCCTGAAAATCAAGAGAAGTGCCCTTGAGTCGAGAGGAGGGCATATGATGATATTTAAAACTTTAACAAAGCTATCACAAGATGCAAGAACATCACACTCAAGTTTTATTCTTTCTCTTCCTATCTGCAACCTCTGGATACATGGTGACTAATATATCTTAACCTATTTGTATATAACAATATTTTTATTGTTATTTCTTAAGATGACAACTCCACATAACAACTAGTGCTGAAAGAAAATACCAGAACCATCAATGTTATTCTTTTCTTGACATAATTATAGATATATATTTGTTATGTTTATAACAGGAGTTTATAAAGAAACATGCCCAACTTATTATTTCTAGATTGATTGCCGAAATAGCTACTACCCTTTTTGATGATACAGAAGTTTATACATGTATTGATGAAACAACAGCTAAGAAAAATTTCTTCAAAACATAATACTTCTCATTGCTCTTCTCTTTTCCCTTATAAATGGTGCGATGAAGGGGAAGGTCTCTCAGCCTGTCTGCAGGAAGTAGAAGCCATCATTTGCAGCATAGGCTGTGTGTGCTATCATTTAATATTCACCTATGCCAAAGGTATTATATTATTGTTAATTTTCAATAAAAGGTGACACTTTTTATATGCCATTGCTGCATCTGCATCTACTATGGAATAAAACAGATACTAGTACTCTCCTTGTTTTTCATTCATTATTTTAACACTCTTATTTAAAGGCTAATAGAATTGGCTTATTCCTCATTGTTAAGAAAGGTAAATGAGAACTATTGGGGTGTAGTGCATATAATGGTTGCATATGATGGTTATAATGCATATAATTTTGTTTCAAAGCAATAGCTGCAAATAAGTCAGCTCCTACTTCTAGCAGAATAAGTCACATAAATAAGTAAATCTGGTAAATAAAAATGCACTGAGCCCAACCATTATGAATTACTCCTATGATTCTATTAATATATTTATTAATACTACAAGTATTTGCTAAAATGTCAAAGTCTCAGGTAAGTCCTCTCAACTATGCTATTTAAAATCATAAATAACCTCCTCACTTGGCACACCTGACACTTTTCCCCTCGTTTATTCTCTCCCACAGCATTTAGCAGTAGCAGATCTACTTCATCACACAGACTAAGATTTGCTTCTGAATTGTTCACTACTGTCCCCAGTGTCTGGCACGTACTGGCTGCTCAGTAAAGATGGGATGAATGAGTACTGTATGGTGCATATGAAGTAGGGTAGGTATTAGACATGCATCACACTTTATCTAAAGTTGTCTGTCATCACTGGCTCCTTCCACTCACTCCTCAGGCCCTCCCAGTCTTCACTGAGTAATTAGCACCATCAACTAATGCCTCATGCCAAAAACTTAGGAACCATCATCAGTTTATTTATCTCCTTTATTCTTACCATTAAGCCCTTGGTTCTACCTCCTAAATATACCTTGGATTTTTCTACTCCCTTCCATCTCCACAGTCTCTGCCATTATCTCTTTCTTCAACGAGAGCCCTACTCTTCCAGCAGGTCTCACATCTGTTCCTCCCAAGGGCAGTCAGATGAATCTCCTGACACAAGAATAAAGTCATGTCAGACCTACTTCAAACTTCTCAATGACTTCCTGTTATTCACAAAAGAAAATCCACACTCCTTACGGAACCTACAGGACTGCATGACCCGGTGTCTGTCTGTCCTCAAACCTTATCCCTGCTCACTGCTCCCCATGCTCCAGCTCCAGCTACACTGGCTTCTCCACCGTGTTTCTGGAATATGCCAACCTCTTCTGAATTCAGCAGTTCCCTTCCCTCTGCCTGGAATGGTTTTCTATCATGTCTTTATAAGGCCATGCTCATCCCGTGGGTAACACCTCAAATGTCATCTTCACAGAAGGTCTTCCTTCCTGACCAGGTGACCTAATCAAATGGCTACCCCAGCCACTCTCTCACCAGCTTGTTTATATCTACCGAGTTCTTATCACCAATTTATTGGTTTACTTGCTGTTTATTAGGATGTGAGCCTCAGTAGGGCAGAGACTTTGCCTTTTGTATCTGCAGGTACAAATAAAATGCCTGGTACAGATGAACGGCTCCATATACAGCAATTCAATCAACAAGTACAACATTCTCCTCACCAGAGGCTGTACACCTCAGTTTTGTAATTCCAACACTCAGCACCTAAGAGGCATACTACAAATGTTGAATGAAGTGAATGAGAAACCTTAAATCTTCTACTGTTATGAGTGCAACCCAGCAAGACCTTTGTTCATAAAGATTTGCAAATAACTAGACTGACAGAAAATGTTGAGTTCATTCAATTGACATTTATTCAGTGTCCATCAAGTGCTGGAAAGAGCATAGGGCAATTTGGGTTGTGAGTGCAAAACAGAGGTCATCATTTCTTAACTATTTCAGATTCCCATAAATGTAGGACACACACATTTCCCCAAGGCATTTGGCAATATTTTTCACTACACCTATGTTTCAGCATGCAGAAATGTGGCTTGGCTAGCAGCCCTGCTGACAGATTTGGTATAGCAGTTGGATGAAGGGTTCTGCCCTGAGGGTGTGTAGCATATTCAGCAGCCTGTGGGCTGCAGCAAACATCAGTTGAGCAGCACCTGCCAGCCAAGTGCCAGGCTTGATGACAAATGATAAGAGGATTATCTGTGATCTCTCACCTAGAAGGGCACATATATTCACAGATATATGTCCTCTACTAATGACGTTATTTTAAAAATCATTAGGTGAATTTAAATACATTATTTAAAAAACATGAATTTAAAATACATTAGGTGAATAGAGAGAGTATACATTTATCAATAGCATATGAGAATTGTAGGAAAAGAAAACACACATAATAAATAAACCTAGATACAGAAGATGATAACTGGCTGAAAGGCTAGGATGAATTCTTTAAATGAAATTTAACTCAGATAAATATGAGGTTCTGTTCTTGAGTTCAAAAATTCCAACTACTTATTTATGAGATGCAGATGATACGGGATATAACCACTCATAAAAATTGCACAGAAACTTTAATTTATAGTACTCTTTGCAAAGACTATTGTGAAACAGTCATTGTAGAAACTAATATTATCTTCTCATACATTTACAAGGGAGTAATCAGCTCTGTGCCAGTCAGACCACACTGACAATTATGTTCAGACGTGAGTACCATGCTCTAAGGAAATACTTCAGAGGAATCATCCAAGATGATAATGAGAGTCTTTGCTACTACAGCACATGGAGTTGATAAAAAGACTTATACTATTGAAGACTGCGCAAGAAGCTGGAGTACATTGAGAGGGTGGGGTGAATGGTGGGGAAGGAAAGAGCTGATAACTATCTTCAAATTTCAAAGAGCAAGTATGTGGAAGAAATATTAGACCTTGTATAGATGATCTGAGGGCAAAGAACTAGGAAACAATAAGAAGAGAGATTTTCATTCACTGTATGAATTCTCAGTAGTGGCAGGTCTTCCATGGCTGCTGGGATGTCCTCTTGGCAAGGTATCATACTGGGGACTTGGACACTACATAGGTGACAGAATTAAATGATTTCTGAACCCCAAGATCTTGATATTCCGTGATACAATGTAAAGAGATACACAAAATTAGGAAGGATGACCTTTCATTTCTTCATTCATTTACCTAAACCTGCTGCTGCTAGGTACTATTGCAGGTGCCACAGACATGGCTGTGAATTAAATGCACAAAAATCTCTGTGCTTGGAACAAAGAGCATACCTCAGTGCTAGTTTGAAGCAAAGCTGCACTTGAGTCACTTACACATTTTTTTTAAGTTGGAAATTATGGCCACAGTCATTTGTTGTAGCCATGATGACTTCATTGGCACACTTTGCCTTTATCACGGCTGTATTTTCTCCCTTCTTCTGTAACCTATCACTTCACTCATCACACTACAAAATGAGTTATAATTGTCTATACTTCTTTGCAATTATTAATAAAATGTGTTTTGCCATTTACTAAAGTATTAGATACTAATATGTTCTCTTGGATCGAGTTCCTATACATTAATGTAAAATTATAAAATAAATATGTTTCACTATTAAAATTTTAAAATTATAGACAATCACAAAAATGAAGAGATGGATATATTTCTGGTCTTCTAATAGCATGATCTATGCTTACACACAAACACAGATTTAGGCATCTTATTCCAAATCTGGTGATTCTTCTGTGGCTTTGTGCTATTTTACTGCACTATCATTAGAAAATAGTCTTTTGGGAATTGATTTAATAAATGCTTTAATTGGATTTGCAGCCATTGATGCTCATCTATGTGGACTGTCTTTAGATTTACGAAGGTCTAACAAGCCATCACCACCAAATGACAACAAGCCTGCTGTGCTGGGTACCTGGTACACAAGAACATTGAGTATGAAGGATTTCCACATTTAGTTTTATCAACTGATCCACACCAAGTCCATGATACTAGATTGGATAGGATGACTATCTTCTACAGAACAACTGAAAAATTCCAGAAATATACACTTAAAGATTCCTTACTGATCTAAACACACCTAGAACTTATTTATACTTTTGACCTCTGTCACATCATAGTGTAAGACTTTTCATACTTTAAATTTTCTGAATAGCCTAGTAAAATTTGAGAAAATTTTCCAAAGCTGTTGGGAACAAAGAATTCAACATAATGGAAACTTGGATGTATCTCATTCATGGGCTGAAAACTCATTTAACACCTCAGTATGAAATAGCTGCATGTGTAAGCCCCTCAGTATGCACCCAAATATTGTGGCTAGTTACTCAGAAACCTAGAGCAGCGATGTCTAGAGTTTGGTGAGTTGGGCCATACTTACTCAGTTAAGGGATAAGTTGTGTTTATTTTATGTATTTTCTACTCAGGCCCTTAAAAGAAAGCACTAAATAAATACTACTAACCCTATTAACTGTCTTTCATGATTGCTTTATTTTATCTTTTTCAACCCAGAAGACTAACTTTTTCACGTGTGATCTCATGGAATACTAATTCTTGATCATTTTATCTACACCAAAACTCTTTTAAGTCTTTCTACATCTGTTTCAGGGTGCTCACCAGAATTGGATATTTCATGTAGGGAAGCCTCATGATTTTAAGCAAAGATTGGAAAGTATGTTTTTTTTCTCTTTTTGCAAGTAAGTGCTGTTGCAGACCTTATAAGTCTTTTAGGTAAAAGCATTACACTAAACTACTGCCTTCCAAGAAAGGGACTTAACTGACTCAAAGCCTGGTTATCTAGTAAGCACAATTTGATTTCTTTTCCCCAGATCAATTCCTTACATTTGCCAACATTAAGCTGATGTTAGATATAATGACTTCTCGATGTCTAACTATGAAGGGTGCAGTATTTGTATACCCACTTAATTTTCCTAGTCTCTAGAATAGTGCTTCCCAAAAGAAATAAAACACAAGCCATAAATGTGAGCCACATATGTAAGTTTTAGTTTTCTAGTGGCCAAATTAAAAAGTAAAAGATGAATTTTAATGCTTTTATGTATATCTAAAATATAATTTCAGCATTTAATCAATATAGCAAGTATCAATAAAATAAACATTCTGCTTTTTCTTACCGAGGTTTTGAAAACTGGTGTATACTTTATAATTACAGCATAATTCAATTCAGACTAGCCAGGTGTGGCTAATGGCTACCATAGTGGAAGGCACAGTTCTAGAACCGAGCTGTCAGCCCATATGTTGATGGCAAATTTAGAAATAACAGTTTGCATTCTCAGGTTACTATATTTTCAAGACTCTCTACTCTTTAAACACTGAATGCAAATTAACCTATTAAAAATGTCACCATAATTACAGATTTACAACAGTTAATAGCCTTTCAGTTTCAATAAAATTACCATAATAAAGTAACTTCACAATGTTTTTGATTAGTTTAATTAAAACATGCCATTTTAAAGGTAATATGGATGACTCGAGAACCTCCAGTTTGTTTGTTTTACTAGTAATAGAAAGGCCTTTCCCCACTCATATGAAGACTCAGGAACATTATTTTCAGATGATTTACCATCTTTGACAAGTACAGAAATAGAAATAATACTGTAGGTGGAGTATCCATCTTAGCCTAATGTTAAGAATGACAAAGGGGAGATAAACCAGCATAATACATCTTATTTATTTCCCAATAATACAGCTGGAACATTCCAAACACCTAACTTCTTTAACCTGTCAGGAAGAGTAACCTATCTGTATTTAATTTTCTCCTGTACATACTGAATGAATAAGTTGTGAAAATATGTTTGAGCACTTCTTTTAGAAACAACTGTACTTCTTTTTAGGTTACATATTTAGTGAAAAACCACCAAATCCCACTTCAATTATGAAAGGCAAATAATTTAAGAATAAAATGAAGATGGGGTGGGGGACCATTATTATGTTATAAACATGATTTTCAAGCCTATAGAAAAAATCACAGCTTTCTAGTGAATCACAGAAAAGTCAGTGAAAAAGGTATTAAAAATCTGCCAATAAATCCTACTTGATTAAAAATATTCTATTCAATCTAAATGTTGGGAGTATTAAAAACAGACAGCTATGTTCAAAGAAAGTTTTCAGGGCAAACATGAAACAAGGTATTCAGGGAGTCACATTACAGCACCCTGAGAGCCAAATGTGCTAGACTAAGGATGTGATGACTTGAGAGTATCAATCAGGCAGACCAGGCTGGGGCCCAGAGAGGTCAGTAGCGGGGGGAAAGCAGAGCTCCGAGGGCTCAAGCACGCATGCCTATGAGATGACCTGGCACTCACGTGGCGAGGAGCTCTGACTATCATGAGATCAGGGGCTGCGGGCACAGGGCCGCCAGAGGCAGGGTATGTCCAGTGCTGGGCCAGCACTGGGCTTGGGGCTGAGCTGACAGCACAGGCCCCATGGACCACACAGAACAAGGAAAAGGGTGAAAGGACAAGAACATACTGAGACTGCCGTTGTTTAAAAAGCAAGTCAAATACAGTTTAAAATGAAATAAAAGTTTTAATTGTAAAAATTCCTCTGAGGATCCTTAATTTTCCTGAGAAAAAAAGTATGAATCACATGTACCTTCCTATGTGCTTCACATACTATTTGCCACTTGAATCCACAATTACCCAAGGAATAGTTTTCTCTCTAGACTTCCTCAGAGCAGGCACGACAAACAAAAAGCTCCTCACTGTTAAAAAAAAAAAAAATCTGAATATGCACAAATCATCTTGGCCATCAGGACTAAGGCAGCCATTCATTCAGTACTTTTGGGGGCTGGCTGGGTGCGAGGGCCACTAAGGCTTACTGGAGTCCAGCGTGACAGACGGAAACTTAAGTAGAGAATTCTCACTTCAGAGTCCAGCCTGGTAATTCCTAGGTTGAGAAGAATGGGACAAATAAGAGCGCAAGAGAAACTAAGAAGGAAGGGGATAAGTGAGCACCGAGTATGCAGCAGACATGTGTCAGTGGAGACCAGAAATGGAGGTAGGAGCCACGTGGTGTGAGAGGGTGACAGGCATGGGGCTGCCCGCACTACGTCCTTGAAGGTAAAAGATGTCACTCTTTGTAAGCATAGGGCTCACAACTATGTACATGGACAACCGTTGGCATCAAGACTTCTCTAGGTGGCAAACAATAATATTGCAGGCTCATAAATCATATGTTCATACAAAAGGTTAGTAAATCCTATTAAGCATATTAGGGATAAGCTATTTCCTCAAACAAAATGAATGCGTGAAATAACAAGTTTGTTAACTGGAAAAGAGAAGGCAGTGTGGAACATGGAATGGCAAGCCAGGCAAATGGGTGAGTGGGAATCATGTGCAGCTTATTAAATTCTTCCTCCTAAATAAGGGAAAATTAGCAAACATGATAACCCTGGCTGTAAGAAGAATGTGATGACAAAATTATGATTACAGTTCTATGTTTTTATCATTCACGCGTGACTATATGCCCGATGTTTCTGAATCGCTACCTGCAAGAAACCGGCGAACCCGGCGCTGTCACCCTCGCTGCACACAAGCAAGTGGAAGTGGAGAGGTCCCCGGGCACTCCCACGACCAAGGGAGGAGTCTGAGGACTAGGTCCAGACGGGTCTGGTTCCAGAACTGTGTCTCTCACCGACACTGGACTCTAACCTGGGACTGAAATTGAAATCTCTGAGTCAGTAGGTGGTTACTCTACCCCCAGTCTAGCATTCAATGAAGAGTCAAACTACCAAGCAGAGGCATTTGACTCTTCGAGGGGGTTAAAGAAAATAAACACAATAAAGCTAGAATATACAGGAGAAGTAATTTGATGTCTATTTCCTGAAAACTTTTCATTTGTGAGCATAATATATCTCCTTAATATTTTTACAATGATGATCTCTAAGGCATTTCATCAAGTCCTACCAACTTCTACGCTAATAGATACCAGAAAATTAAGGTGAGTTCCTCAGACTTCAAACAAAGCAGGTATAGACTGCCTGTTCTTGCTCAGTAATACTGTAGGCAGTTATGAAATAAAGTCTCTGATAAACATGCTCCCTCCCAGGACTTTCAAGCATATGATATACAGAGTAATACACACTATTACTTGAATTTACACAGGTATTCTGCTTCTGCAATCCCTCCCTAATATCAGTAGAATGTTTTCAAAACTACTGGTTTACTAAAAAGAAGTCAAGTTAAACAGCTGCGCCCTTTCCCTTGCTAACAACCATCTGTGGCAGCCCCTTTCTCTGAGAATGGAATTCAAAGTCCTTCCTTAGGGGCTTAAGGCTCGTCGGCATTTCCGTTTGTAACGTGTTTCCCACGGCACTTTCCCCTCTGGGTCCACTCTCCTTATCCTCCGTCTCTTCTCCGTGGCCTCTCTCTACTTCCCAAACACCAGACACAATGAGCTGTATCCAGATCACGCTTTATATGCTCCTGACATAATGAATTTTTTTTAAACTGTGCATTTTCTCTCGAACAACTTCTACTGTTTCTCTAACTACAAAGAAGCTAATTTTTTGGAGTCTTTTTCCAGATTTCCCCCCATTCTAGCCTCATGTCCTCCTCTGCTGTTTAGTCACACTAAAATCCTCTCCTGTACCCTCCTCAGCCTCGCCTTGAGTTTCCTAGCTGTGTATCTGTTTTTCTTACTAGAGTGAAGATTCCTAGGTCAGCCTAGGGGGTGCATACGCATTTACTCCCTGTCAGACTGCCCAGCATCACCTGCCACTACCTCTCCTATAAGAGGCACTGATGCATGGCTGTTGGATTTAATGAACGACTATAGAGCTTACTCTGAGAAAACAGGTTTAATGTTGAACTGTAATTGGACAGTACCTTTTTGCCCTCCAATATCAGCTCGCTGATTTAGTCTGTAGATCAGCATTTTCTAAAGAATAAGTAAAATTATTTGTGTTGAAAGTAACTGACAATAACGTCAAAGATGTGATTTCTAATGCTGCTAGTCCCTGAAGTTCTGCTTCAAGTCAAACATTAGGGACAACATCAAGCCTGGAGAAGTTATCTATCTACTCATTGAAAACACATGAAGACTTTGAAGTAGTCCTCACAAGAAAGATATAATGGTTCAAAGCTCGGGATGGTAAGGAACATCCTCTCCTCACACCCCAGGAAAAGGGTAGAGCTCGTGGGAGGAGGGGAGGGGAGGAACAAGCGAATGCAGAGACGTCTGTGACCTGAGGCACCAGTCACGAAACCATGAGATGAGCGCTTGAAGGCTGCTGTCTGTGCCGACCACTGGAAAAGACGGAGGGAGATGAGGAGGTGGCAGCACTGAAGAGGGAGACATGGACGTAAAAACTTTCAGAGGAAAAACAAGTGCTTGGGAAAAGGCTCTCCAGGCCATGGCATCACAGATTAACATGACTCGGAAGTAGTCACTCTACGATGCCCCCGAGCTGACCGGGAGCATAGAGCACTGCTATCTAAGCCCCTGAAGATGAGGACAGGGCTGACAGGGAACGTGGGCTAGGTGACAAGCCGGTGGAACAGGGTCAGACTCACCACTACCCCATGGATATAAGGGTTCCCTTGACTCTTAACAGCACAATAACCAAAACACATAAACAAGGACGCCGCCCAATCACCATGAGAAGATTCAATTGCATCTATTACACTCTGGTTAGATGGTTGGAAGGATACAGTGCATTTAAACAGATATTTGGACTATCAGAAATAAAATTTTTAATTCTAAAAGGTTTGAGCAGCCAGCTACATGGCAAAACGAAACGTTCAAAAGCAATTGATACTCTATTGATCTAGCCACCTTCAGGTTTATAACAGCATATGGGACACCGAATTGTAATAAGAGCACACATTCCTGTCTACAAAGGCCCTACCTGTATTTGTAGCTGTCTTGCTCTAATACCCAAAGTGAGCTAAACTTAAAGCTCTTCAAAATCTATAAATACAATTATCTAATTACTGTGAAACTGGCACTGATATGCTTTAAGGCTTCTATTTTTAAAGTCTACTAGTGTTAGTGAAAAACAACAGATTTTTTTTCCCTGTAATTTTCCATTGAGTAGAAAGTCAAGGATAGGCAGACTCTATGTCTTGAGAGTGTGTGTTTTGTATTCAAATTAACTAGCATGGTATTTGACATCTCACTGGGATATAAAAGGGGACATTATTGTCACTGTGCACCATTAGATCCAGCAGAATTTTTCATAAAATTGCAATGAACAGCTCCATTAACCTATTATTTCCTAAGCCTTTTTAGGTCACAGCTTTGATCAATGGAAATGATTTTTTTCAAATGAAGGTATGATAGGCTGATAACCAGTATACTACTTTAAAAGTTGAAGAAATTTGAATTATAGACTAATCAGGTCACGATTTTCCACCAAATGACCAAATACATTCTTTTGTATGTATCCTTCCTATTATTTCTGAAAGTATCTGGATTTACTAGCACATGTAAAATCCTGAGACAAATATTACTAAAACCAGCCAGGAAGCTGTCAGAAGTATCCTGACTGCTCCTAGGAAGGGCCTGCCTTAAGATCCCTGCTGGCCTGAATATGCTCAGCCTTTGTGTAAACAGTCCTCCATTTTTTCTTATCTAGGTATTGTTTATATATGGGAAGGCTAATGAATTTCTGTAAGTTAAATTTTTTTTTGGTCCAGCATCCATAATGAATTTTCATATTGTTTATAACAGTTCTTGACTTTTCTAAGCTAAAATCATGTCATCTGCAAATAGTGAAAATTTCACTTCATCATTTTGAATTCTTGCAAATATACTTACTTTCCTTAACTAATTTCATGTCCAAAACAACATCAGATAATACTCTGATGGTAGACAGCCTTGCCAATAACTTTCAGGGGAACGCATCCAGTTTTTTCACATTAAACTATAATGGAAAATCAGTGGGAAAGTCTGGTTACATGAGACTCAAATGAAGAGGACTTCTGGGAAGAGGAAGTGAAAATGATTAGGTAGCAGCCACAGAAGCTATATCAGCAATGACAGGAAGGGCAGGAAGAAAAGAGATACATTCTCTCAAGTAAGGACTCAAAGATCCAGTTTTCAGTTGGGGCAAGAACGTGAAAGGGTTACTTATGTTTTCTACCTGTCAAAAATTGTTAAAGATCAAAAGCTTGAAGACATACTATGTTGGAAAGGGTGTAGGGAAACAGTCTCATAGATTGCTGGAGGGAATCTAAATTGACATGGCTGCAAAGAAAGGTATGGCCATAGCTTTCACAATTACAAAACACACCACTCTTTGACCAAGTACTTCTACTTCCAGGTATTTATACTACAGAAACACTTGTATATATCAAGATGATGTATTTATGAGGCTAGTAATTATAATATTTGCAAAAGCAAATGTCAATTTTATAAGGAATTAAGTTAAATAGCTTATGTTCCATTCCCATAATACCTATTAAGGGAATAGGTATACTACTGGAAGATATTGTAGTTTATATGAACTGATAAGAAGATATCTCCACTATAAATATGCTACAATTTATCTTAGAGAGAAGCAAAGAATACATACTCTTATGGAATAGTGGCGGACGAACTAGGGTGGTGTCGGTAGGGCTGATATGTGTCAGAAAATGTGCTGATACCACAACTAACAGGAGTTGACAATAACTGGATATAAAGGATGAGGGGGAAAGAGGACGTACAGATGACATCTGCGCCTTTGGCTTCAGCCCTTGGGTTCACAATGTTGGTGTTTGTTGATGAATATGACTGAGTGACAAGCAGGTTGGCATGGATATGAAGACAGGAACAAGAATTCCGTTTGGGACACACAGAAGTAGAGATTCTATTCAACTTCCGAGTCAAGATATTAACAGACATCAACACTTACAAAAGTGTCTACTGATAGCTCCTTTTAGCTTGCAATTCTTCAATTTGTCAGTGAAACTGGGCATTTTTCTTATGATTACTGATCATTTTAATCTCTTTTGCTGTTACTATCAGTTTGTAATCTTTGCTCATATTTTTCTTATTAATTTATAAGAACTGTTTGCAAATTGAAGGCAATAAGATCTTTTATCATACATATTATTTTTTAATGTTTTAAAGTTTTAAAAAGCTCATCTCTTTTACATTGTTTATAATTTTTCTTTCAGAACTTCTTAATTTGTATGTAGTCATATTTACTAGATTTTCTATTTTTTTAACACATAATTCTTTCACAATCACAGAAAAAAACTTACTTAAAGACAAATCTCATTACTAATTCTACAAAAGAGAAAATATATTTTATATGATTTCAGATGGTTTGCAAAAATTAGGTATGATTTGAAGGCATTAATTTGTTATTTTTGAAGTTAGACCACTGGACACCTTTTACAAAATTATAGTATTGCTTTATTCCTTAAGAAAAAAAGTATACATTTAGGAAGATTTTCCAGCTCAAAGCCCTTCATGAATCACTATCTTGAAGAGATATTTGCACCATGTTTACTGCAGTAGTATTTACAATAGCCAAGACATGGAAACAACCTAGTTGTCCATCCACAGATAAATGCGTAAAGAAAAAGGTATGTATACACAATGGATATTTGGCTGTAAAAAATAAATCTTAACTATTTGCAACAACAAAAAAAAAGCCCTTCATGAGCTAAGTAGTACTCAGAGAAATGATAGGCATTATTTTTGCTTACATCATTAAAACTCAGCTAGAAATAATAAATGTGTTTGCAGAGCATATTTTTAAAATGTTGGCACAGTGACTTTCCTTAATGATTTTTAAAAGCACCAGAGTGCAATTAGACACATTGCTATTTTTTAAATGCTCCTCAGTACAACTAATGACTTTAAAAAATAGGTAATTATTTCCTTAGAGGCCAGAAGTAGATTAAATGTTAGTGTAGAAAACCAAAATAAAGGTGATTGGCTTTTCTCAAAATACTAAATTAACACTTGACTCCCACCTACACACTGGCATTTGTCTTCTTCTCCAGAACTAGTAATTAATTTGACGCAGCAGTAGGGCACAGAGATGCCACTTGCTGTTTAACTCCCTGAGGAAACAGCTGCCTTATAATGACATCCACTACACTTGTCTTTAGACCCACCAAGTGCTCACATTAATGTGGACTGACTACCTGTTGAAGCAACCTGCTCCACTGCAATTAGTCATCTCGGTTAGTTCTACATTGGATATGAGCAACTGGAAGGTGATGAATATCTGAGTGAACCACAGTTATGGACTGGCAAGAATGGAGTCACACCCACCAAGACCACAGGCTTGTCAGAGAATCCAAAAGAACTAAAGGCTGGTGAGAAGATACAAAGAACCTTAATCTTCTATTATATATGCAAAGCATGTCTTAACTTCAAATGATTTTCAGTGGCTATTAAGTTGCATTCACACAAATCTCTAACAAATTAATATCTGACATTAAACAGAGCTTTATTTTGGCCTTTTATTGTGTTGAATATTTATATTTCTTAAATTATACATCAATTTATTTTAAGCTCATACATTTTAAAGATGAAAGTGCCTCCCCTCCCTACCAGCAACCTTCCTAAGCCCACTCACTATGGGTGCTATTATTCTGGTTTACATCTTATCAGACCCTTTCAACACTGCATCATTATTCATACATATATATATATTGCATATGTGCATATGTATTATGTGTATATTCTTGCTTAAACAAAAATGGCATTCTACTAAAAGTTCTATAATTCCATTTTGTATTTAATGATACATCACACAACTCCTTCCATTCAACTAATTAAGTTCTCTGTTCTTTCTGTTGGTGTCATGGCATACCACACTATGCATTTATTATTAATTTATGTAAACATTCTTCCTATAGGGGGCATTCCAGTTGCCTCTGGTTTTCATGATTTAAAAAATTCTGTAGTAAAGATAAACCATTATATTCTTTCTCACATATTTCTGTGGGACAGTAGATTGAAAGTGGAATTCCTAGGTCTGATAAGTGCATTTAAATTTTGGATAAGAATTATCAAAAATGCCTTTGCAAACTGCTATTGTACTTTCCATGTCCACCACTGATAAAAAGTATTTTAAAAGACAACATACTCGAAGTCATTTTAAAAACCTACCTAGTTACATGTAACACACTCTATGGGTAGAACATGTCATAGGATAAATTACATTAGCACTCATTTAAGAATGCATTTCAAGGAGAAACTGCATGATGACCTCAAAACCATCTATAAAATGTGATCACTTTGGGGGTGGGGGAGGGGAAGAAATGTCCACAGCCAACGAATGGCATGAACTCTGGCAATGCCACCACTTAGCCCTTGGGAGTCATGGTGACCACCCAACTTTGAAAACCTAATAAAATATGGACACTACTTCCTCTACCACCAGCTTTTAAAGTTTTACTCCATGGGTCAGCTTTGCTTTGCAGAAGGGGACTTCTCTGTGGAATTCACTTCATCGTGGTCTTTGCCAGACAGCTGTTGTCACATTCCCGTGTTCTAATACAGGCTGACAAGGCTTTTTGTGGAAATAACAAAGGAGGAGAAGAGAAGAGCAGTGTTTCCATTTGTTCTTACAGAAAGGTTAAGTGTTTTTGATGCTTTTTTTTCCTTTAAAAAAAAAGCAAACACTATTTTCTACTTTGCTCCTTCAGAAAGAAGAGCCTAGTGACTTGTCTTCAAGGCGGTGATTCCTCAGGCTGTCGCCAAGCACAGCCTCACGGTCAGCAGACCACAGCCCCTGCCATCTGTTTCTACGCTTTCTCACTAGTTCTTTTTCTTTAACAGCAAAACAAACACACATGAAGCTGGAAAAACAAACAAAAATAATGACAGAAATCTATACAAAGACTTTTTGGGGAAAAAAAAAAGCTTTCACTGACTTTAAATTCTTGGTTATTAGTGCTTCCTGAACTTCGGGATTCATGGAGCAGAAAGTGAGAAGGAAAACGGGGAATTGCACATGCGGTCACCAATTACTTATTCCTTCAAGGATATATGTAAAACCAAAATAAAACTCAACCAAACAACCTAGAATCTACCAGCAAAACTTTTTTATAAAATAAGGGCTATTTTAACACCAAATAGGACAGTTTTGTCTAGGTGATCTCCTGTAACGTAAGTACTAGCTACCATTTTCTTTTCTCATTTTTGAGGCAGAGGATAAAGACTTACTGACTGACCTTTTTGGGACCAGTAGCTCACACACACTGATAAAAGCTATATTTCTGAAAGTCTAAATATTTCAAGTATCACAGTGCTGCTTATATAATGAAGGATTCCTGTTAATTATAGCTGAACATTTCTGACAAGTCTTTGTCTTACTAAACAAGGTATGCTAGTTTTATATCTAATCCAAGAAATATCTCTATGCCTCATTATTCAGAATTTCCATTTCTACCCATATTGTCCCAGGAAAATGAAAGTATTAAAAAGCAAATGCCAACAGCATGAGCACATTGGCTCCCCTGAGCCATTCTTTACTGACCAGCTTCCCTACACCCATTAAGTGCAGGTCATCTTCAACTCCAGCCCATGTGTCATAAAATCAACAGAGTTGAGGCTGAATATTTTTATTACTCCTTTCCTCCCTTCTACAAATATTTACTCACAGGCCATCTAGTGTAATATTCAAGAGCACAGCCTGTGGAGCCAGGCAGCCAGTGTGACGGCTCTGCTACTTACCAGGTTTGTCACCTGGATAAGTGACCTACCTCTCTGGGCATTGTTTTCCTCTTCTAGAGATGGGAACACTAGCACCTGCTGGACAGGGTTGGTGTGATGATTAGAGAGAGTGTTGGGCTCAGACACCAAGTAAGCCCTACACACGTGGCAATTATGATCAGCCCCTGCTGGTTCTAGGCACTGTGAGCCACTGAATAATAGAAAAGTTCTGCCCTGATGGTGTTTTCCCTAATGGGAAAGACAGGTGTTAAATAATCATGGAAATTGAAAACTCTAACTCCCATATATGATACTAAGAGGAGAGCAAAGGTGCTGATGAAGCCTGAGGCTTCTGTCATCCCCGGGCGTGGTGTCCTTGAGATGAAACCCTCCCTGAGGTCTGAAGGATCGGCAGGAGCTCACAATTAGGCACAGAACAGAAAGACCAGGGTTCCAAGAAAAGCATGCACCCTTCCTCCCTCCCTTCCCTTCTCTTTTTTTTCCTGTTATAAATGTCGCCTATTCTAAACAGGGAAGTGTTTTTCAGAACAGCCCAATAATCTATGCATTGTATAAGGCTTAAACAAAGTTAGAATTTAGTCCAATGTGCATCGATTCTGTTAATCTCTAGGAAACAATCAACAATGGCATTATATCCTAGGATTCCTCTGCTGGCTCTACTCCAGAGCCACCCGGGAAGAGCTGAAACAGCATACACTTAGTTTGTCTCACAGAAGGATACTTATTTTCTAAAGTTCACCAAGTAAAACATTACAGAGGCTTTTGGTGCGGAATATTAAACTGCTGTATTTTTCAACTGCATTGAGAAAAAATAGAAAATTTATCCCATAAGAAATGGTGAGCCTGGACCAGATCAGTTTTTAATCCATGTCTGATGAATCAATCTTTGTTCTGAGTCAATATTTTTAGGCAAAACTATATTTTGTCCTACAGCATGACCTAACTTGTGAAATAAACAATTCAAGCCCTAAATTTAAAAGGACTCTTAAGTATGTCTGGGGCAGCAGTCCTGGAATTACTTTCCCAACCCCTGTCACTCCCTATTTGTAGGAAAATAATTTCCAATTTGCTTTCTATTTTGGACCTCTTGTGGCATCTCAGATCTCATAGCTTCTGCTCAGCATGCCTGCTCGTACCCACTCCTAACACCCCACACTATCTATCTCCACTTCAATACAGGTGCCCATCTCTCTGCCTTCAGCAACTCTTCCCTGCATCCTAGAGACACAGCCCTTCCTCATCAGCCACTTCCAATTCCTTAGAGCAAATTTCTAAGAAATGTGTTTCAAATATGAAATCTTATTTCTTTTTAAAGCAATAAAATGCAGGCTGAAAACAGATGTGAATAATTTGTACACTAAAATAATTAAATATCAATCTTTCCAAAGACGAATGTCTTTGTCACCATGACAGTACACTTTCTTCAGTCCCCCTGCAGAGTGCTGGCACCTCAGCCTGTCCTGGCAGTATGACGGCTCACCCAAAGAACGGAGGCAGACACACACAAACCCTGTGCGGTGCCACTTACATGCAGGAGAGAAGAGAGAAGGAAAGGAAAGAAGGAAGGGTGGAGTGAGGGAAGAAAGAAAAGCAAGTCAATTTCATAGAAACAGAAGAGTAGCAGTTTCCAGGGGCTGGAAGAAAGGGGAGGTGGGCAGATAAAGGTCAAAGACCACAAACTTTCCATTGTAAGACAAAGAAGTTCTGAGGTTCTAATGTACAGCATGGTGACTATAATTAAAAATACAGTATTGTATACTTGAAAGTTGCTGAGAGTAGATCTTAATTATCTCACTACACACACAAAAAAGTGAACTTTTATGTCAGGCAATGGATATGTTAATGATCTTGATCTTGGTAATCACTTCAAGATATCCACATATGCCAAACCATCACATTGTACATTTTAAATATATGCAATTTAATTTGTCAGCTTTTCCTCAAAAAAGATGGGGACTTTTTTTTTTTAATTCAAGAAAGGAGGAAGAGGGAAGAACAGAAAATAGTGCATGCTGGACCTCTATACCTTTCTTTGTTTGAGCAATTCCTCATTATGAAGAAGAAAGCAATGTGCTCTTGCTTTTAAAGTCTGTCCCTTTGTGACATATTAAGCAAACATTTATTTCAAAACTACCAGGAAAAGAAAAAAATCAACATTTAATTTCATAAAGGAAACAGGTATTGTACTGTGTTACAGCTCTAAATTTGTTGTGCTATTTATAAGATCACAAATAATCAGCTGTACTTTTCCTAATGCAATAAAATAAATGGCCCCACTAATAAGCCAGAAAAACCAAAATGGCAACACCTAATTTCAGAACCCAGGATTGTTTTTGTCCATGTAATCCCTTTAAATCTCCAACAGAGATATTCTATTTTCCCTTTAACAAAATAAAATTAACTTGATCATTATCTGATGTTTCTAATAAGATTCTAAAATGATAGATGAAGCCAAAATGGAAGCTAGTCTATATTCACTAAGAAAAATGCAGCCACAATCCTTTTTTTGTGAAGAAACAACTTCTACTAATCCATACTGTCCTTCCCTACAAACTTTAAATGCAAGGGTGCATGATTTAGTGAAAGCTAATAGAGTAATATTCAAGCCTTAAAGTTGCCCTCACTCACACTTACAAGGCCCTAAAAGATGACACCAGGGACCACTTTGTTGGAGGGCATAAACAACAAACCACTTGGCACAAGAAGCATTTCGAGAACACGGAAGTGTCCTAGTAACGGACATGTTACCAAGAGGACAAACAGCCAAGTCCCCAGATCCCTGGTTCCTTCCCCGTGGCTCAAGCAGAGGAGAGCTCAGGTAGCAGAAGGTTCCCAGTAGTTGCTGCAGACCAGTCTTGGGAGTGGAGCTTCCAGAAGCAGAACTTGGGATATGCTGAGCCACACCCTGCTCTTACTTCCAGTCTCGGCTATATTCACTACTCTTTGGGCTGTAGCTCTTTTTTTGGAGGAAAGAAATGTCCTCTGCAGCCCTCACATAGACTTTGGAAGCCCAGAAACTGAAGAACCTGTTGCCATCAAACGTTACTGATTTGTGTTGTCCACCCTCCATCCACACCCTAGCATGAGGAAGGGGTGAACAGGAGAAATGAATTCTCCCCTTCCAAGTTTTCGTATGTTTCTGCCATCCTGTGTCTTACCTCCCTTGCTCAGTCAGCAAGGTCAGGTCAATGACATGCTTATCTCCAGCTGTGCTTATCTCCAACATGCTAGTGCTTGGAATCACCAACCTTTTAGTAGAGAAAGAGATGGGCAATTTCACATGGAAAAGGGAGAGTGTGTGAAGTGCGAAGGGTCAACAGTTACTTCTACCTTTATCTTTCCTGAAGGCCAAAAGCTGGAGAAAGGAAAAGGTAATTTTGACAGATTTACTGGTGAAAAATGGTGTGACAGATCTGAAAAAAAAAGAGAAACTTTTCAGATGGAGTGGGTTGTAAGAAGAATGAAAATCAGGCAGGAATGTGTCGAGGACACTTAGAAATGACATGAATGGTAGTTCCACAAATAGATATTGAGTGACTATTAGGTACTCAAAGAGGTTCATACTTCAGATATGAAAAGACTCATCTCTTAGGTCTAAGAAACTACATATATCAAAGAGAAGAAAGAATAATTAGCTTTTAGGGAAGGAGATAGACTCTAAGAAATACTGTGAGATAAATGGGGAATACTGTAGGCTGTTTTGAATTTGAAATTTAAACTGGTGTTGGTAAATAATAAAAGAATAATGTTATTTCACCCTTTGACTCAAGGGCCCATGCATGGGACCACCTTTCATTGCATTCCTGTAGGACACCAAGTCCAGGCGCCCGCTGACCCTCCCACCACCTGGCCCTGGGAGCTGAGGGCGGACGAGGAGGAGGGCCTTTCAGCCTCTCATCAGCCTGCCTCATGCAGTGTCTTTGGGGAAACGACTTCACCTCGCCTTTGTTCGGGCTGCCACAGCAGGATGCCACAGCCTGGGTGGCTTACACACAGCGTGTATTTCTCACAGTTCCTCAGGCTGGGAGCCCATAACGAAGGCACTGGGAAACCTGGTTCTTGGCGATGCCCTGCATCCTGGCTCACAGACGAACATCTTCTTGCTCGGCCCTTGCGAGGCAGAAGGGAGGAGGCAGCCCCCAGGGTCTCTTGTAAAAGGTGTGAGTGGCATCCATGAGGCTCGGCCCCTCATGAGCTCCTCCCCTCCCAAGGGCCCTCCTAACAAACACCATCCCTTTGAGGGTTAGAACAGCATACGGATTGAGGGCGAGAGTGATATAGACTTCCAGTCCATAACATCTCCTAAATTTTGATGGAACTCTTGCATTTGTGATGTGAGGAAGAAAACTCAATGACGCCCATGCCCCTTCTGCTCTGAGATGCGGCAGATGAGCAGGTGGTCACAGCTCCCATGTTTGATTCGTCCCTTACTCTAAGACTTCCCATCAAAGCCTTTTTCCAATCTGTGGAGATTCTGCGATGTGGCAGCCTGTTTGGCTGCACTACGCTCTCAGGAATTCCATTTCCAGGGCCTCTCTGGTCCGGGTAGGCCACAGCAAGCCTTGGAGGCGGGATCTGCAAAGCAGGGGGGAGCAGCGGCTCCTCTGAAGCATCCACATGTGGTCTGTCACCTGCTGGCTCTTGGGGTGGGCACGAGGCATCAGCTGGGCGTGCAGCCACGCTGCCTTCCCCGGTCCTTCACCTTCAGTGTCTCTGCCTCCTGGGTCAGCTCCTTAAGGAAGGGAAGGGCCCTGGCTTCTGCAGGCCACCACCAAGACCAGAGGAAAGAAAACCGGCAAGGATTCAGGATCTTGATTGTGATTCCCAGCTTGTCCTGCCCTCCCTGACTTTATGTCCCTCTTTCTTCCCCAGTGCCTGCCGGGGGGACTTGTAGCTCCAGCACAGGGTGTGAAGACAGTGACCGTACAGAGACTGTTTGACCAGCTCCCAAACTGCGTAAAGTCAAATACCTATAGCATACTCTTATATATATATATAATCAGACGCACACGGGGCAACTAGCTTACTTTTTTGAAACCTCTTAAATAGGGATTATAATTGTGACTACTTCATAGTTTCACTGTGGATTAAATGAGATAGGGAATGCAAAGTTGCCATGAAATGTCCAATAAATACTGTTGTTACTGATTAATTGAAAAAGCTAATTACACTGCACAGGAAATCCTCTTATTATTTGCTAGCTGTACACTAACAGAAGGAAGTATCTTGCCTACACCCTACCAGGGACCAAGCTAACATAGCTTGGGCTCCACTGTAGAACCCAAGAGCGTATTATACTGTTTACAGGAATAGAATAGCTAACACAGGTAAGCATTTAACTTCCACCTCCAAGGAAATGATGGCAAAACCAGAAACGATGGTACCAAAATAAAAAACTTTGTTTACATTAAGTTATCTGAATAGTACCTAATGAAAATATAATTTTAAAGGAGGAGTTTGATACCTATATTAAAAGATAGTTAATTTTAAGATGTCATGTACTGGGGCTATTCTGGTGAATAGATTATTCACGTTAGCTAAAAGCCTAAAAACCTTTCGTTTTATCACCTCCTAGTAATGAAGAAATCATTCAAAGAAGAATTATTTGAGATGGACTTAAATATAAAAACTGTACTTCTTACTTATTTAAACCACTTATCTTGTTCCAAAAAGATCTAAGTACATAAAACTTTTTTTCTCTAGTGAATTAGAACTTAAGCCTATCAAAGAATCTCAAGATTTCAGATCTGTAAGGCAGGTTTCAGTCTTTTTATTTCAGTATAATGCATTTTAAAATGAACTTAAATGATTAACATTTTGCCATGGTTACACAGTGAGCAAGTGAGCTGTGGGGTCAGGGGGTGGGACCTGAGTGGCAAGTGACCAGGGAACCATTCTTTCCACTCTATTATGACTTCTAAACTGGTACTCATATCCCACTGATTGATCTCAGCTCCAGTTCCACAGTGCCAACCACCTCTGCACATACACATTTAGATAAAATACCATCATTGGCCTGGGAGCCATACGCCATGACCAAGTGTTGTTCCAAAGTCATCTTTCTCAGAGTCACCAAGTTTAAAAAACTAGTGCCCAGTTTCTTCTTCTTTCTCTTCTGACCTGTATTTATACTTAATCACTGACTTTTATGATCCTTTTCAAAAATGTCTCCAATATTCTGCCACCCTCACCACCAAGGTCCTTCTCTCTCCTGGACACCTGCACAGCTCCCCAGTGCCCCCTTTCTCCTGTGCCTCCCTTTGCATACATTGCCACAGTATTTATTCCCATCCTAATCTCCCTCCTTGGTAACCCTGACTATGCCTTTACAAGCCTGTAATGTCTCCTGATTTCTAGATACCAACTGAACTCCATCAGTTAAAACAAAATATTTCTAGTAAAACTACATATGAGTCCTGAGGTAGCCACCCAAATCTAGACACGGTATAATATGCAAGCACACCTTGCATATTATATGCTTCATGTTGCTGCACTTTGCAGATACTGCATTTTTGACAAATTGAACATTTTTGGCAACCCTCCATCAAGGAACAGCTTCTGTTTATTTCATGTCTCTGTGCCATGGTTGGGTAATTCCAATGGTATTTCAGACTTTTTCATTATTATATTTGTTACGGTGATCTGTGATGAGTGATCTTTGATGCTATTATTGTGATTGCTTTGGAGCACCATGAACTACACCCATGCAAGACAGTGAACTTAACCTGTAAATGTTTTGTGTGTTCTGACTGATCAACCAACTGGCTGGCTGT
This sequence comes from Manis javanica, assembly GCF_040802235.1. Lineage (NCBI taxonomy): Eukaryota > Metazoa > Chordata > Mammalia > Pholidota > Manidae > Manis > Manis javanica. The sequence continues at coordinate 75,576,433 of NC_133168.1, forward strand.
TACCCCAACTCTCTCCCTCTCCTTGGGCCTCCCTGTTCCCTGAAACACAACATTGAAACTAGGCCAATTAAATAACCCAACAATGTCCTCTAAATGTTCAAGGGAAGGAAGACACACATCTCTCACTTTACATAAAAAGCTAGAAGTGATCAAGCTCAGTGAGGAAGGCATGTCTATAGCTGAGATAGGATGAAAGTTGGGCCTCTTCACCACACAGCAGGGTTGTGAATGCAAGAAAAAAAAAGGAACAAAAAAACAGTTTAACAGAAATTAAAAGTGGTACTCCAGTAAACAGACAAATGAAAAAGAAAGTGAATCAGCCTTCTTGCTGATAAGGAGAATGCTTGAATAGTCTGGATATAAGCTCAAACAAGCCACAACATTTCCTTAAAACAAAGCTTTACCCAGAGCAAGGCCCTAGCTCTCCTCAATTCTAGGAAGGCTGAGAGAGGTGAGGAGGCTTCAGAAGAAAAGTCTGAAGCTAACAGAGGATGGCTCGTGAGGTTTAAGGAAAGAAGGTGTCTCCATAACATGAAAGTGTGGGATTAAGCAGCAAGTGCTGATGGAGAAGCTGCAGCAAGTTATCCAGCAGATCCAGCTAATGAAATTCATGAAGGTGGCTACACTAAATAACTGGTTTTCAGTGTGGACCAAACAGCCTTCTATTACAAGACAGTACCATCTAGGATTTTCATAGCCAGACAGGATAAGTCAGTGCCTGGCTTCAAAGCTTCAAAGGACAGGCTGGCTCTCTTGTTAGGGGCTAATCCAACTGGGGACTGAAGTTGAAACTGATGCTTGCTACCATTCTGCAAATACTAGGGCTCTTAAGAATTATGCTACATCTACGCTGCCTGTGCTGTATAAATGGAACAACAAAGCCTGGATGACAGCCTATCTGTTCACAATATGGTTTACTGAATATTTTAAGCACACTGTTAAGACCTGCTGCTCAGAAACAGATCCCTTTCAAAATATTATGCTCACTGACAAGGCACCAGAGCACAGAGCTCTGATGGAGATGGGCAATGAGATGAATGTTTACATACCTGCTGATATAATGGCCATTTTCTGCAGCCCAATGATCAAAGACTAACTTTGACTTTCAAGTGCTTATTTAAGAAATTCATCTCATAAGGGTATATCTGCCACAGATAGTAATTCTTCTAATGGATCTGGGCAAAGTAAATTGAAACCTTCTGGAAAGCATTCAACATTCAATCACAATGCCATTCAAAACACGTGTGATTCATAGGAAGTGGTCAAAATATCCACATAACGGGAGTTCAGAACAAGTTGATTCCAACCTTCATGGATGACTTGGAGGGATTTCAGACTTCAGTGGAGGAAACAACTGCAGATGTGTTAAAAATAGCAAGATAAATAGAATTAGAAGTGGAGGCTGAAGATGTGACCGATAAATCTTATGGAAAGATATGAGTGGTTAAGGAGTTCATTTTTATAGATGAGCAAAGAAAGTGGTTTCTTGAGATGAAATCTACTGGTGAAGAGTCTGTGAAGATTACTGAAATAGCAACAAAGGATTGAGAATATTATACCAACTTAGTTGACAAAGAAGTAGCAGGGTTTGAGAGGATTAAAGTTTTGAAAGGTTTACTGCGGATAAAACTCAAACATCACCACATACTACAGAAAAACCATGAAAGGAGGTGTCTATGGATGCAACCCACAATATCTCCAAGGTAAGCCTGCGATGCTCAAAAGTTAGTTTTAGTCAGATGTTAGTTTGAATTTTGGTCTTGCCACTGAAAAACTACATGATCTCACTCGATATCTGTCCCCTGACATGAAAAACTGGGTTTATTTAGCACTTCATAAAGTTATATCAATTCAATGAGATAAGCATGTGAAACACTTAGGACATTGAGAAATGCTGGATAAATGGTGGGCATTATGAAAATGAACAGCATGTCCTTCAGGCTCTTTCCTCTCCTCTCACGTGGGGCCGAGGGTGCCTCCCAGGGAGACAGCACCAGGCCCGTGGGCTCAGCACTGCTGCAGACACAGGGTTCGCACTGGCTCACTCTCAGATCTGGACATCTCCTGAGTATTGCACTGTAAACCCCGTCCCTCACATCAACTAATTTTATCTGAAAAATGAAGTGCAAAAGACACATGCTAGTTAATTACAGGTACTCCTTAAGTATTTCATATGATTTTTCAACAAGGATTTACAATAATTAAAAAATATATATTGAAAGGCTTAGAACCTGTTTTGAGAGAAATCTTCTGCATCCGTGGATGTTTTGTTGCCCTTGTCTAGCTTGGATTAATACTTAGTCTATAGGCACACACCTGATCATCTACATTTGCCCTCTTACAGCACTAAGCTATGTTTTCTACCTTTATCTTGCATCTACCTACCACTTCAGCATTTTATTTAATAATAATAATAATAATAATAATAATAATAATAATAATAATAAGGGAGAAATGTGGGATTCACATATAAATCAAGTATAAAAATCAAACAAATAATCATAATTGACCTGATTGTTTATAGTTCATGATCCGTGATCAAAACCGAAAGTTTCTGTGATGACTGCCCTTGCACTGTTCACCATATAAGAACTTATTCAATATGTAAGAACTTGTTCACCATGTAAAAACTTGTTCGTTGTGCTTCAGAAGATTGGAGACTGTTGAGAATTAGGCTTGGGGTTGATTAATGACTGTGCATTGAGTCCCCTATACAGAATGTTATTGTTGTTAACAACCATATGATCAATAAATATGAGAGATGCCCTCTCAAAAAAAAATATATATATATATATATATATATTGAAGTAGGTACAAATCAAGGAGTTTTCCTGAGACATCCTTATTTGGTTCAATCTCTCTTAATGTGGGGGAAGGCCCCTTAAAAAAATGGGTCTCAACAGTATAGATTAAAATGAGAAATTGTAAAGAATTCTGCTGGTGGAAAAGCAAATTTATACTTACTTGCATGAGTAACTTCTACATTCTTTGTAATGGGTTTTACGTAATAGGAGCATGTATTTTGTGACAGTAATAGGCCCACTCAAGCAGTTGGATATACAGCTAACTCTTTATCACTGTCAAGGGTGAAATAAAACTTGGTTTACTTCACTTTTTACTTGGAAAAAAGTTCTCCTTTTCAAAATACCAAATACATGAACTTAAATTCATTTAGAAGAGTTTACTCCTTAGTAGATTACATGTATCTCACATAGAACACATTTCTCTTGGTCTACACACACACACACACACACACACACACACACACACACACACACACACAAAATGGGATAGAATTGTGCATACGTGGGTTCAAATTCTAGCTCTGCTAAATGATCTTGTGTAGATTCGTTTCCATTTCAGACTCGGTTTGCTCTTTTATGACCTGATAGGATTGTCATGAAGATTAAATTGGATATTACATCTACAAGTGCCTAATAGAATGTGTGACACTATGGAAGCAATTGATACACTGTAGCTATGATTTTATATATGAAAGACTTGAGAATGTTAAACCTATTTTTCATTTCATTTATTCCTTTAAAGCTATGCTTTTATGATAACTACATTTGAATATCTATCTGTTGTAAAGGTGTTTTATGATGAAGACCTTGATACTTTTCTAAATCTCCTTTAGATGAAATTCAAAAAAAAAATCTTATATGTATAAATATATGTATTCTTATTTTTTCTTGTAACAGTATATCTCTAGGTTGACTTTATGCATGCTGTAATGGCTGACCTGGATACATTCTAACTCATCTGTACTCTGAACTCAGTTCATCTCTTCAGCAAATGGAGATCACAGTTAGATGTGTGGCATTACCATTAACCTCCTTTATTCCCCATGTAATTTCACTACAATAAATGTTGAATACTATTACTGCTTTATACATAGTAGATGCTCAATAAATATTCAATTATTTTAAATGTAGTAAGCAGTCAAAGAGAAACATTTTATTATAAGTAATTTAAAAAATCTGACTACACTTCCAGATATAGGGAAAAGCTAAGATGACACAGTTTCAGGCTTATAAATCTAGAAACTGTAATCTTACAATTTCTTAATTTTCCAAGTATGAGCCCAGAAATAAATTCTCTTGCTGTTTTATATTAGCAAATCGGCTATACAACTTTTACAAAAGAACTCTCGTTCTGCATTATTAAACTCAAATGCCCTTTGCACTGAATTTTCATTAATACAAAACACATAGGCTCATTTTCTTCAACAGTTCATTTTGTAAAGCAGAAGGGATGCAATAAATGTCTCAGTTATGCATTGAATAAAGCTTTGCAATTTTTAGTGTCCTTTTAGCTAAATGAATTTGAGTTCCTCCATTTCTTATATGCCATGTAAATTCCACAATTCGAAAAAACAAATCCAAATGCTTATCACATTCTATTATTTTTAGTAAACCAAAAAAAATGTGTACATTCTTTTGTATTGTTAGGATCCCTCAAACCAATTGTGATCAGCTCCCCCTTTGAATCCTCCTAAAATGGAATCTGATATGTACTCAACTCTCCCTGGTGTTTCAGTCTAGTGTGTAAAGTCTTTTGTGTCTACATCTTACCTTCATGTTCCTCCCTATAAATTGTAAGCTCCCTGAAGGAGGGGGCTTCTCTTTGTTCTTGCTAGGGCAGGTGACACTCAACATAAGATTTTTTCTCTGTGTACTCATCTCTTCCAACAGAATCTTTCTAGAACAGCTCACAAACTACTGCCTTGGAAAGACCGAATCCTGGAAATAAGTGCCAAGAAGCATAACATGTATTCATGAAAATACTGTAGTAAATGACATGTAATTTGAATATAAGACAGAAATCACATTATTTTGTAAAAGAAAAATGATGTTTACAAAGGCTGGGTTATTATTTAGAACAGTAGACTTTAACTGCAGGTGTATGATTTATCACCATCCATCATGTGCAGGCATGATGCTACTTAAAATGCTTAATGTCTAGAATGACTGAAAAAGCAAACACGGTCATTCATTCATTCATTCATTCACTCACTCATTCATTTATTAAACAAATATTTAATCATTTCAACAGCACTTATTTATTACTTCTGAAGAGAAAACCGATTTTAACACGCTTCGCTTAAGACACTTCAATGTATCCTTTAATGTCTCTGGGAATAAGTCCAAGCTTTATGCATGCCAACTAAGTCCCTTCATGAGTTGGCTGTGTCCTCTCCCCCTGTCTCATTTCACTATTCTCCTACTCACACTCCTTATTCTTGTCATACTGCTTCATACCCTCCATGCCTCTGTACATCTTATTTCCATCCAAGGAAGATTCTTCTCCTCTCTCTTGACTTGCAGATGACTTTAATAATTTACCTGAGGCAACTCCCTGTCCTGGGAAGTCCACCATATTATCCCAGTCTAACTTAAGTTCTAAATGAGCTGTTCTGCCTCTGGGTACCCTCAGCAGCCTGTGCTTGCCTTAGTCACCTCATTCATCACCTCTCTGCAAAGCTGTTTCTTTCTCTATTTTGTGCAGTAGACTGTGAAAGACAGTACGACACCCACATCTGCATGCCCAGTGCCTCAGCAAAGCACCTAGCAAATTGTAGGCACCTGATACATGTTTATTGATGAATATTGGTGCAATAGATGCTACCGATTAGTGAGAAATGTACAGACTGGAACAACCATGTCAAAGAAGAGACAAGTAACTAGAAGACAGGAGACCCAGCTCTGTCATTGGGATTGAAAGACCTTTGGAAAATTACTTAAGCTTTTCTGCAACTCTTAGAATTAACTAAGGTGGTCTCCAGACTCTTCCTTAGTTCCATGGCTGTGTGACATTTTCTAAAAGTGACAATGGTCTAATGTGTCTCTAGCCAAGGGGAACAGTTGGCAACTTAAGAGAAGATTATTTGTTTGCTTAAGGAGATATTCTCTATCTTAATTCCAGATGGCTTGTGACAAGTCTCTGATAAAATGTATGAGGTGCCATATATGTATCATCCAAAGATTTTAATCAAAATAAAATCTTACAAAAAAGACTGCCCTTGACAATATATCTATAAGCAGTATCTGAATTAATAAACAGATGACTTATTTTTCTTTCCTGTTAAAGATGTTATCTAGTACTAAGACTTATTTATCATAATGCTGAAGGCTAGTCAATAGCTCACATTTCTAATACTTGCAGAGATGGGCTGCATTTCATTCTGTCCTGCCCCACTTCACTTCAGATACATATGTTTTCCTTGTCAGACCAGTTATCCATATGGCACTTCTGAGTATCTCAGAAGGATGTAAGGAATGAGGATTCTCAACAGATTTTCTGTGAAACCTTAGCAATATGAATTATAGAGGAAGAATTACTAAATCAGTCCAAAATATGTTTCCTTAAAATGGCTTAAATGCTTTTAAACAAAGATTAAATAAGGTATTCTAACAAGTAGATTTGCCATTGAAGTTCTCTCTCTTCAATTAACAGGATGCAATTAATATACTGCCTGTATATAATTCAGATTTATCAAAACTAGGGCCTTAAAAGTCCTTAAATTTTTGCTTCTCTTGGTACATTTAATATTATTTCTTAAATATTGCTAATATACGACTTTCCTTAGTAAAGATTTATTTAATATTTCTCCCATGCTCCAAAGGATAAATTCTGAATTAGTGAGCTCTTAATTGAATAAAATAAAATCAAACATGGAACATTTCCCATCTAGTCCCTTCACCTTAAGTCAGACCTCCTGAACTCAGCATCTTTAAACTTAATGAAGCTCCTAAAACTCTTGCCGGTGAGCTGGGTTATACATTTACACAGAAGGGCAAGATGGAGGACACGCAGTGCCATCTCAAAATGATGCCACGAGGCACAACCAAGACTTATATTAATAGAATTGCTGGGGCACCAATTGTACTGTCAGAGTGACACCCTTTGAAGATCAGAAATAATTGACAGCTGACATCAAGTGTTCACCCTTAAGCAATGCAGATAAATGTGTTAACAACACTCTCCAAGTTCCACTTGCTGGCTGAGGACTGAGACACAACATATCTCATTGCAATGTAGGGAAAACAGGAATAAAATAATTTTAGAAATTCTTTTAATAGACCACCTAGCTAAAAAGAATAGTGAGAAAGACCATGGAGATATTGTTTTTCCTGCAACAGATCAACCAGGTCCCTTAAAATATGCATTGTCCCAAAGAATCAAATGCCATCACTAGGATATTTTAGATAATTGAGACTGATAAGCAATACCCCTTGGGATGAAGAAGTCACAGGTGGGCTTCACTGGAGTGTAGCATCCTAAGGGAAACACTCATATGATGAGCATATAGCAAACCTGCATATCTTGTAATTTTTTCTTTTAGTTGAATATAATTTAATTATGGCACACTTCTTTTCATTAATATTTTCATTTAAGAAATGTAAATTAAATCATTTAATAAAATGAAAAACTGACTTCTAGGTGAAATAGCACATACATTTTCAGGAAAGAGAACATCACAGCATTTTGTAGAAGTGGAAAATACCTGGATGATAAAAAATCCAAATTCCTTATTTCACAAATACAAAAGATACTTAAAAAGTTAAATAATTACTCAATTTTGTCCAACTTGCTCAGGATAAATTTAACAGGATCTATTTCTGTTACACAATTTTCTATTTATATAGTAAACTACATTTTAAAATTACAGGGATCATATATAGACATAAAATTGTGTGCATAATTTTTCTTGATTTAAAAATAAACAATATAATCATTTTGCATAATATTTAGTAGATAACTTTCCTGAAATATAAAATATGTAAATTAGTAAGTAAAATTTATGTATTTTTATTTCTCAGGGCAGAATTTGGTATCCTATAGATAACAATAACATTCTTCTTTCATCTAAATGAAACATTTACATTAATCAAATACATATTTGACCACATTGACCAATTTAAGAAATTTCAAAATGCAGAAAAATTACAGACTACAATATTTAAACATAATCCAATAAAAGTATAACCAAACAATAAGAAGACAGCTTTAAGTATTTTAACCACTTGAATATAAATTAAGCCTATTAACCTTTGAAGAAAAGAGAAAATCAAAATGATTACACTTATCTAAAAGTAAATTAAGGGGGGGGGGAAACCCTTAAAATCTGAATATTGACAAAGCTGAGCTCAGAGGAATTGAACAGCTTTCATATACTGAGAGATGATACACCTGAATGAAGCCAAAGCGAGTGGAGAAGGGGTGACAGGGTAAGTGGCCAAGAACAAGGCTGACACCGGACTAAGTAAGAGTACAGAGGAGGGCAGATGCCATGCAGAACAGGGCAAATTACTTCCAGATTTAAAAAGAGCACACCCGGAGTTTTTAAGAAATGCAGAGGATGGCTTTTCGGCAGCACAACCAACAGCAGTATGGGAGGCTCCTCCTCCTGCTCCGATCATGTGGAACTGCTGGAGAAATTCAGGAGGAAAGAGACAGAGACATGGAAGGGGGCTGACAACTTCTCGCCCAAAGGACTGGCAGTAAAGCCCAGGTTCTCTGGGGGATTGAAAAAAACCCCACAAAACTATACTATAACTATAGTAATGAAAACAGTGAAATCATAGTATAGTGAATAAATAACAGCTCAATGGAGTGGAATTAAAGTCCACAAAGATACATCTTGGTGTAGGACAGATACAGCACTAAATATTAGAAGAAGAGACTTTTCAATAATGGGCACAAAATGTAAAAAAAACAAAATATCAATATTTTAGAGAATTAAGTAGGACATCTTCATAATGTTAGCATAGGGAAGGTTTTATGTAAAAATAGCATGAAAGCAAGAACAGATATATTTGTCTTTATTAAAGTTAAAATATCTGTTATGATCAAGTAAACTATAAGCCGAGTGAAGGCAAGCCACAAACTGGAAGAAGACATCACTGATAAAAGATTAGTATCCAAAATAAATAAGGCAATCCTAGAAATTGGTATGAAAATTTAAAAAAAAAATAGAAAAATTGAGAAAGAACAGGACGAAGCAATGTGCAGGGGGCATATTGAAAATAATCACTGGCCATTAAGAAGATGCTTCTTTTCACTAGCAACCAGGAAAACACTGATTAACACAACAGTGACATCCCATTTCATATCTGTCTTATTGGTGAAAACATAAAATTCTGAAAACAACAAGTAAGGAGGATAATGAGGAGCAGTGAGAACTTTTATAAACTCCTGGTGAGCATGTGGGAATATATAAGTACAGCTAGCTTGGAAAGAAATTTGAAAACATCTAATTAGCATTCACATCCCATTGTATCCAGCAAGCCTGCACCTAGGAATACATTCTAGAGGCATTATTTTCATGTGTACAGTAAACATATATACAAGGCTGTTTATTGCAGCTTTGTGATAGCAAAAATTTGGCAATACATGAAATGTTTATCAGTGGGACAATGATCACATAAACGGTGGTGACATCATAAAATGGCATGCCATACCTCTGTTACAATGGGTCCACTAGAACAATGTTTCTGAAAGTGTGGTCCCCGACAAGCAGCATCAGCATCATAGGGAAACGTGGTAAAATGCGAACTCTTGGGCCCCACCCCACATCTTCTGAATCAGAAACTGTGGCAGGAACTGAGCATCCTGTGTTTCAATAGGCTCCCAACTCCAGCCAGAAAGTGGTCTACCAAAGTTACATGCATCCACATGGATAAGACTCAAAGCCAATATATGAGCCAAAAAAGGCAAGAGTATAATATAATATAGTTAAAGTAAATCTTAAGAGTATAAATCATATATAGACAGCAAGGATACACATTGACTTGAGGAGTGAGGAAGTGAGGTAGGAATGGAAAGGAGAGGATTTCAAATGTTCCTGTGATATGTCACTTACTTGACAAAAGGATTTGAAGCAAATTCGGAAAAATATCTTGATATTTACCAAATCTGGCCAATAAATAGAGGGATGTCTGTTAAAATATTCTCTGTACTTTTCAGGTTGTTTTTTTCTAAGTCTGTGTTTTTCTAAGATGACCATGGTGTAGAGAAATGTAAAGAGGGGGAGAGATTAGGGGCAGGCAGACAAGCAAGGTAACAGGCTGGTTTCAATGACCAGTTAGGTGAAACAGCTTTAACCACAACAGGGGAGAGAGGGACTCACTAGAACCTATTTCACATGTCAAATATACAGGAGCTGATAACCTTTGATATGCAGGAAGGAAAGGGGTAATCAAAGAAGGTTCCAAAATGCAGTTGGTGAATAACTAGCATGTGGAGACTGGGAACAAAGTCTCTATTTGGAGGTGGAATATATATATGTAATGAGGAGCAGTGAGAACTCATACATATACATAACAAAGACACTCATCTCCTCTCTAGATTCAGATTTTGTTATAAAGTTTGTAAAAATTATATACATATAAAGAGTGTGTAAAGCAAGAAGAAAAGAGAGTTGAGGACAGAATCCTGGGAAAAATAAAGAAAAAAAGAAAAAACACAAAAAACAAAGGTGTGCCTTTAAAGTAGGAGCAAAAACGAAAGAAAAACAATTTCTGGTAAGGTGAAGGGAGCTGCACGATGAAATGGTCATGTGTTAGCGTTGTTGTCTAGGGAGTAAGGACTGAGAAGAGAAATGGGATCCTTAGGAAGAAAATCTGATCATTAGGAAGTCCTTCTCCCTCTGAAAACACTGTTTTATTAGAGGTCTTGGAGAAAAGGTCATATTACATTGCCTGGAAGATCAAATGTGTGATCTGAATTGGGAACAGCAAGTATGGACTTATCTTTTAAGATATTCTGAGGCAAAAACATAAGTAAGGGAAGTGGTAATTGATGGATTAAAGGTGAGTAGGTGGAATGGAATCATGAGCCAGGGAGCAGGGGTCAGATTTGGCAAAGATGAGGGACTCCTTCCCAGCAGAGGAGACCAAGATAAGGAACAGTTACAGATAAACTGGGATGAGGCAAAGATAAATTAAGAAAAGTCCAAGGAGAAAATAAGTTCCATCCAGAATGATCTTGGAAGCCATGTCATGTAACAGAGTGGATCTTGAGGAGAGAAATAAGGATGCGAGGACAGCTGCTGTGGAGAATGCAAAATACAGTATTCCAAGAAAAATGGCCAAAAAATTCCATCTAGCATCTGAGCACCTCAAGGATGAAAAAAACATTTTCTATAAGGAACCAAATGAGCATAGTTATGAAACTTTTTAGCATAGTTTGAAGCAGAACAGGAGAGAGGTGAAAATATTAGTTTCTCTAAGATTGAAATCTGACAAGTATTCCAATATTTGTGTTATCCAAATATCCAGTGATCTGAAACATTTGCAAGAGCCACTTCTGAAATACACTGAATTTTCATCCATTCTTTCTTTCTTTCTAGTTCAAAACACCATGATTGCATGCTCAAAACAATATGATATCAGTAGCTAGTTTCTTTTCTTCTATTCTACTTCCTTCCTATCCCCTATGTCCCATTCTTCCCAGAACCCAAAGTAACCTTTTAAAAATACAAATCACATGGTTTCACTTCCATGCTTAAAACCATCCGCTGGCTTCCCACTGTCTTGAGAATTAAATCCAGAGATTGATCAGGAAAGGAAGTTGGGAGTCCTCCCCATTAAAACAAAAACAAACAAAAAAACCCTTAAAGATTAAAACTATCCAGTACATTCCTTTTGCCAGTACCGCACAGACAACCTCAAATTCTATTCAATAATTTTGACAAATAAATACACTTGTAAAATTTAAGTAAGCATAACACCCACTAGACTAATCATAATTATTTCTAAGTGTGGATTAGGTAAATTACTTAAAACTAATAATAACACATAGCAGGTACGAGATTTATGAAAACATACACTGCACTTTTTTTGCTAAAGGACTTACTTTATGTATTTGAGGCTATTTAATTAACACCTGTCTTTCCTATTAGACTGTGAATTTCAAGGGGCAGGGACCACATCTACTTCATTCACAGGTGTATCCTAGCAGTGGTCTAAAATGCTGCAGATGCTCAAACAAAATTGGCTGACTCACTAAACACACCAAAAAGTAGGATACCAAAGGCTTGGGGTGGATCCCAGGTAGGATGAAGGGCCAGAGGCCAAGCTCTGGGATTAAGCAAGTATGCAACTTGGTAAGTCACTTTCCCTTCCTAAATCTTGATATACTCATCTTCCAAATGACATTAAGTGATCTGCATTCTAGGCAAGTTAAAATACTGTAGTGTCCTATTATCATAAAATGTAACTAACTAGCCATTATAAGCATGTAGCAAGAGTTGATTTGTTTTTCTGACACACTGAAAGTCCTTAAGGTTCTAGACATGCAACAAATCTGCCATTCCTTTTTCTGAGAGGCATTCTTCATAAAGTGTATGATGGCAACTGTGAGCCATCGCTCCAAAGCCCAGAGAGCATGTAAGCCAGAAGCACTCCGGACAAAGACCCTTACACACTTCATACATTTTCTCTTTAAGGCCCTTTAGTCCTAAAAATGTCCACCTCAATGAGGATTCAAGATGGTGGTGTCAGAAGTGAGACAGAGAACTCCTCCCAAAATCACATATAATATGAAAACATAGTTAATACAACTAATCCTAAAAGAACAATAGGAAAGAAGGCTGCACCAGACTGCATACACCTGGAGAACAGAGCAGACCTCACCAAACAGGGTAATGTACCAAAGCCTTGATCTGGTGGGACCCAAGCACTTCCCCTACCCCAGCTCACTGGAGGGAAGAAGAGAAACAGAGCAGGGAGCAGGTGGAAGCCGAGGACTGCTGAATACCCAGCACTGGAGATCTGCATTGGGAGCACAAACCTATATTGCCTGGTGCTCTGGGAGATTAGTGGGTTGAAAAGCTAAGACAGGTGGAATACTTGGAGAGACTGAGATTCCAGCCATTTGTGGAGGAAAGGGATCCGCAGAAAGCTGCTCTAGGACAAAGGAAAAGCAGGTGGTCTGAGAGGCTTCCTAGCACCGAGAGGGCTGCTGAAGGGGCAGGGTTTGCATGGAGCTTGCAGCACAGAAGAAGGGAAAGGTGGACAAGATTGTCTGGACACGCTCTGCCCAGCAGGTTGGGAATTTTCAGGAGCTTCAGGCACTCCATCCACCTGGCTGCCTACTCAGCTCCAAGGCCCCCCACTGTGATACACAGCCTGCTGTGCCTTCCTCCTGGCTTTCCAGCACCAGCTCACAGACTGGCAGTCACTGTGCTGGCCTCCGGCTAGCCAGAGGGAGGCCCTGCCTATGACAGCTACAGATGAAAAGCACAGAGGCTTACACCTGTATGCTTGGCCCACTGACTCTGACAGGCACTGCGGCCGGGAATCAAGCAACAGCTACTTCCTCACCCCAGGCACAAGCACCACTCCCCTGGGACCCCCTACATCACTCCAGGGGCTGAGCAGCTCCAGAGACTAGCGCTTCTGGGCACTAGAGGGCACCACATAGGAATATAAAACTTCAGAGGAACCTGTTTCAGACCAAAATCTCACAAACCCCAGAAAAAGGGCCAAATGAAACTGAACTCACCAACCTTCTTGAAAGAGAGTTCAAAATAAAAATCATAAACATGCACATGGAGGCACAGAAAAATATTCAAGAACTCAGGAACAAATTTAGGATGGAGATTGAATCATTAAGAAATTCCATATCTGAAATGCAACATACAATGGAGGGATTTAAAAGCAGATTAGAAGTAGTAGAAAAGATGGTAAATGGAATAGAAATTAGAGAAGAGGAATACAAGAAGCTGAGGCACAGAGAGAAAAAAAAGGATCTCTAAGAATGAAAGAATATTGAGAGAACTGTGTGACCAATCCAAATGGAACAATATTTGCATTATAGGGGTACCAGAAGAAGAAGAGAGAGAAAAAGGGATAGGAAGTGTCTTTGAGGAGGTAATTGCTGAAAACTTCCCCAATATGAGGAAAGAGGTAGTCCCTCAGTCCATGCACAGATCTCCCAACAAGGGACCCAAGGAAGACAACACCAAGACATATAATAATTAAAATGGCAAAGATCAAGGATAAACACAGACTTTTAAAAGCAGCAAGAGAGAGAAAAAAGATCACATACAAAGGAAAACCCATCAGGCTCTCATCAGATTACTCAACAGAAAACTTACAGGCCAGAAGGAAATGGCATGATAGATTGAATTCAATATAGCAGAAGGGCGTCAAACCAAGAATACTCTACATGATAAGAGTGTCATTTAAATTGGAAGGACAGATTAAACAATTTTCAGATAAATGAAAGCTGAGAGAATTTACCTCCCACAAACCATTTCTACAGTGCATTTTGGAGGGAATGCTATAGATGGAAGTATTCCTAAGCTAAAGAGCTGTCCCCAGGGGAAATAAAACCACAGCAAAAGAAAGTAGAACAATTAATTACTAAGCAGATGCAAAATCAAATCAAATCAACTACCCCCAAAGTCAATCAAGGGACAGACAATGAGTACAGAATGTGACACATAATATATAAAGAATGGAGGAGGAAGAAAAGGAGGAAAGAAAAAGAACCTTTAGGTTGTGTTTGTAATAGAATACTAAGTAAGTGAAATCAGACAGTTAGATAGTCAGGGAATTACACTTGAACCTTTGGTAACCATGAATCTAAAGCCTGAAATGAAAATAAGTACATACCTATCGATAATCACTGTAAATGTAAATGGTCTGAATGCACCAATCAAAAGACATAGAGTCACTGCATGGATATAAAAACAAGACCCATCTATATGCTGCCTAAAAGAGACTCACTTCAAACCCAAAGACATACACAGACTGAAAGTAAAGGAATGGAAAAAGATATTTCATGCAACTAAATAGGGAGAAAAAAGCATGAGTTGCAGTGCTTGTATCAGACAAAATAGACTTCAAAACAAAGAAAGTAACAAGAGACAAAGAAGGACAAAACATAATGATAGAGGGGTCAGTCCAACAAGAAGATATAACCATTATAAATATCTATACACCCAACACAGGATCACCTACATATGTGAAACAAATACTAACAGAATTAAAGGGGGAAATAGAATGCAATGCATTCATTTTAGGAGACTCAACACACCACTCATTCCAAAGGACAGATCCACCAGACAGAAAATAGGTAAGGAGACAGAGACACTGAACAACACATTGGAACAGATGGACCTAACAGATATATACAGAACACTTCATCCAAAAGCAACAGGATACACATTCTTCACAAGTGCACATGGAACATTTTCAAGAATAGATCATATACTATGCCACAAAAAGAGCCTCAGAAAATTAAAAAAGATTGAAATTATACCAACCAGCTTCTCAGATCACAAATGTTTAAAACTAGAAATAAATTACACAAAGAAAATGAAAAAGCCCACAAAACATGGAGGCTTAACAACATGCTCCTAAATAATCAATGGATCAATGACCAAATAAAAACAGAGATCAAGCAATATGGAGACAAATGACAACAATAATTCAACACCACAAATCTGTGGGATGCAGCAAAGGCCATGCTAAGAGGGAAATATACTACAATACAGCCCTACCTCAGGAAAGAAGAAAAATCCCAAATAAACAGTCTAAACTCAATTAATGAAACTAGAAAAAGAAGAACAAATGAGGCCAAAGTCAGAAGGAGGGTCATAATAAAGATCAGAGCAGAAATAAATAAAATTGAGAAGAATAAAACAATCAAAAGAATCAATGAAAGCAGGAGCTTGTTCTTCAAGAAAATGAACAAAATAGGTAAACCCCTAGCCAGTCTTATCAAGAAAAAAAGAGAGCATACACACATAAACAGAATCAGAAATGAAAAAGGAAAAATCACTATGGGCACCACAGAAATACAAAGAATTATGAGAGAATAATATGAAAAATTATATGCTAACAAATGGACAACTTTCTAGAGAAATACAACCTTCCAAGGTTGACCCAGGAAGAAACAGAAAATCTGAATAGATCAATTACCAGGAAGGAAACTGTACTGGTAATCAAAAACTACCTAAAACCAAAATCTCTAGAGCAGATGGTTTCACTGATGAATTTTATCAAACATTTAGTGAAGACTTAATACCCATCCTTCTTAAAATTTCCAAAAGTAGACTAAACTCATTCTATGAGGTCAGTATCACTCTAATACCAAAACCAGGCAAAGACACCACAAAAAAAGAAAATTACAGATCAATAACCCTTATGAACATAGGTAAAAATACTCAACAAAATATTAGCAAAACAAATTAAAAAATACATCAAAAAGATCACCCATGCTAATCAAGTAGGAAATATTCCAGGGATGCAAGGATGGTATAACATTCGAAAATCCATCAACATCATCCACCACATCAACAAAAAGAAGGACAGAAACCACATGATCTCCACAGATGCTGAAAAAGGATTCAACAAAATTCAACATCCATTCATGATAAAAATTCTCAACAAAATGGGTATAATGAGCAAGTACCTCAACATAATGAAGGCCATATATGACAAACCCACAGCCAAGATTATACTTAACAGCAAGAAGCTGAAAGCTTTTCCGTTAAGTTTGGGAACAAGACAAGGATACCCACTCTCCCTACTTTTATTCAACATAGTTCTGGAGGTCCTAGCCACGGCAATCAGACAACACAAAGAAATAAAAGGCATTCAGATTGGCAAGGAAGAAGATAAACAGTCCCTGTTTGCAGATGACATGATATTGTACATAAAAAAACCCTAAAGAATCTACTCCCAAACTACTAGATCTAATATCTGAATTCAGAAAAGTTGCAGGATACAAAATTAATACACAGAAATCTGTGGCATTCCTATACACTAATGGTGAACTAGCAGAAAGAGAAATCAGGAAAACAATTCCATTCACAATTGCATCAAAAAGAATAAAATACCTAGGAGTAAACCTAACCAAGGAAGTGAAAGACCTATACTCTGAAAACTACAAGACACTCATGAGATAAATTAAAGAAGATATGAATAAATGGAAACACATCTCGTGCTCATGGATAGGAAGAATTAATACTGTCAAAATGGCCATCCTGCCTAAAGCAATCTATAGATTCAATGCAATTCCTATCAAAATACCAACAGCATTCTTCAAAGAACTAGAGCAAATAGTTCTAAAATTCATATGGAACCACAAAAGACCCCAAATAGCCAAAACAATCCTGAGAAGGAAGAATAAAGCTGGGGGTGATTATGCTCCCCGACTTCAAGCTCTACTACAAAGCCACAGTAATTAAGACAATTTGGTACTGGCATAAGAACAGACCCATAGACCAATGGAAGAGACTAGAGAGCCCAGACATAAACCCAAGCATATATGGTCAATTAATATATGATAAAGGAGCCATGGATATACAATGGGAAAATGACAGCCTCTTCAACAAATGATGTTGGCAAAATTGGACAGCTATATGCAAGAGAATGAAATCATATTATTGTCTAACCCCATGCACAAAAATAAACTCAAAATGGATCAAAGACCTGAATATAAGTCATGAAACCATAAAACTCTTAGAAGAAAACAGGTAAAAATCACTTGAATATAAACATGAGCAACTTTTTCCTGAACACATCTCCCCTGGCAAAGGAAACAAAATAAAAAATAAATAAATGGACTGTATCATGCTAAAAGGCTTCTGCACAGCAAAGGACACAATTAGCAGAACAAAAAGGCATCCTACTGTATGGGAGAATATATTTGTAAATGATATATCAGACAAGGGGTTAACATCTAAAATATATAAAGAACTCACACACCTCAACACCCAAAAAGTAAATAATCCTATTAAAAATGGGTGGAGAATATGAACAGACACTTCTCCAAAGAAGAAATTTTGATGGCAAACAGGCACATTAAAAGATGCTCCACATCGCTGATTATCAGGGAAATACAAATTAAAACCACAGTGAGATATCACCTCACACCAGTTAGGATGGCCACCATCCAAAAGACAAATAACAACAAACGCTGGCAAGGATACGGAGAAAGGGGAACCCTCCTACACTGCTGTTGGGATAGTAAACTAGTTCAACCATTGTGGAAAGCAGTATGGAGGTTCCTCAAAAAACTAAAAATAGAAATTCTACTTGTCCCAGAAATTCCACTCCTAGGCATTTACCCTAAGAATGTAGGAGCTCAGTTTCAAAAAGACATATGCACCCGTGTTTATCACAGAATTATTTACAATAGCCAAGAAATGGAAGCATCCTAAGTGTCCATCAGTAGATGAATGGATAAAGATGTGGTACATATACACAATGGAATATTACTCAGCCATAAGAAGAAAACAAATCCTACCATTTGCAACAACATGGATTGAGCTAGAGGGTATTATGCTCAGTGAAATAAGCCAGGCAGAGAAAGACAAGTACCAAATTATTTCACTCATCTGTAGAGCATAAGAATAAAGCAAAAGCTGAAGAAACAAAACAGCAGCAGAGTCACAGAACCCAAGAAAGGACTAAGAGTTACCAAAGGGAAAGGGACTGGGAAGGGTGGAAGGGAGAAGGGGAATAAGGAGCATTATCATTAGCACACGTAACGTAACAGGACACACAGGGAAGGCACTATAACACAGAGAAGACAAGTAGTGACTCTATAGCGTCTTACTACACTGATGGACAGTGACTGTAATGGAGTATATGGTGGGGACTTGATAATGGGGGGAATCTAGTAATTACAATGTTGCTCATGTGATTGTATATTTATAATACCAAAAAAAAAAGAAAAGAAATATGTCCATCTGGAAGAATCTCAAAGCCTATAGCTAGAACGAGAAGGAAGAGCAAAGCTGGAGGGTCTTTACATAAAAGAGGCAGGGCAGACATCACAGGACAGCTGGGTAGAGATAAGACCACCAGATCTTCTCACGTGGACTCAAAATCAGCAAGAAATTAAGAACGAGAAAGTCACTAATCTTCAATTATATGTAATAATACTTCAAATGAATTCCTCCAATGCTTTTTAAATATCATTGTTATGCACCATAATAAATACATGTTATTTATAAAAATAAATAGCAGTTTTAATATTGTGGTCCTTCTATTTTTTTAATGGGTGCTTGTATAAACATATGCATTAAACTTTCTACAAACATACAGTTAACCTGCATTAACTTCAAATTTTAAAATACAATTTTAAGATGGTTTTTACCATTACCAATCTGTTCCTTTACAACCAGAAACCTATTCTCCATTAGGGGCCATTTGAGTTTGTTTTGGCATGGAGAACCCAATCTACACATATTGGTTGAGATTTTACTGAATATTTCTTCGAGACAATCCAGTACATATGGCCAAATTTGTTTATATTATTTGCCATTTTTCCTGAACAGTTAAAGGATCAACAAAAAGAGAATTTGATAAAATGTCTACATGTTGAATTCAGTTGATCTTAAAAATAAGCTTACTTTAGAATATTTTCTCAGTTATATCATGCATAATTCACAGGTATTTTCCTTGAAACATTTTTATATACATAACCATATATCTCAAATCATTAAAAATGAGTTATTTTGAAAGCAGAAATAGTAAAATATGATCCCATGATGGAAAAGTTACTGAGAGGTCAAATGTCTTATATCACAAAGGATGTACCTTTGCTATCCCTGGGCAATATTTTACACAGGCTATGCTATATTTAAAAAGTCATTAGCTCTTTTATTATGCAGCTCTATTTATTTATGTTTAATAAAAGTGGTATAATTCCCTAGATTACTTAGAATTCGAAAGGCACTTCCTTCCTCCTCCTAGTATCACCTGTGTGGGCTATCCCTCCAGGTGAATTCTACAACTCCAATACACAAGAGAAAATAGGCAGCTGCCGGTTTGGCATGTCATTCTTTTATGCTCAAGACCTCATTTCACATGCAAACAGACCTCTGTAACAGTACTGCAAGGGCATAATGGGCATCACGAAGGGACGCAAGATCTAGCCAGCCCAAAATGACTGATTTCTTCAATGAAGAGTGTTCTGACAGAAAGTATTTTTTCTCATGTAACATTAAAGCTTGGAATCTGCCAAAGTGTCGCGTGCCCTGTCCTCGCCGGCAAGAACAGCATGCAACAACAGCAGGATTCTTCTGCAGAAAGCTTTATTCTTCAGCTCTTTGTGAAACAAATGAGTTGGGCAGGACCCAGAGGGGAAGGAGAGGCTTGCTTATATAGTTCTCATGCTCTGACCTGGTTGGTGCGGCTCCATATGCCTTATTAGCATAACCATTTGGTGGGTCTCATTGGTCCTTATGCCAAGGCGCAATTAGCATGTAGTTTAGTGGTGTGGGATGATTTGTCATTAGGAAGTTCGGGGCCTTCCGGCTGCCCTGCATGGGGCGCTATTTTCTGAGCGCGGCTGCCAACATCTCCCCCTTTTTTGTCTAACAGAAGCTCAAGGCGGAACTTGCCAGCAGAGGCGGAGACAGAGGCCTGACCTCCATCATACTTCCTGATGCCCCCTTTTTGGAGAGGGGTTCTGGGCATCTACCCCTATGCAGTCAGGCATGCCTCTCAGAGGGGTCCAAGACCTCTTGCAGTGCTTTGCCTCGCATCCTCTGGCTGGCGTTGGGACCGCTTGGTACAAAGGGTTTGGACCCTTTTTCTCAACCCTCTTGCACCATGAGCTTCTTAAAGAAAGCTGTGATTAAGCATTGAGGTACTCGGGCCTGGTGCAGTGCCACATGGGCTCAGGGTGCAAGAGCTACCTCAAGCTAAAGCCGAGCTTCCTTCTTAAGCATGTTGAGCCACACTTGGGGAGAGGCGCCAACGTCTATCGCCATTAGGGCTTGAGCAAGGATCACCTTGTCCTGCTTATGTTGGTTGCGGAGTCTGCATAACAACCAGAGTAAGAGCATGAGACCTCCAAGCAGGAACACGCCCATCCCAGCCATGCCCGCCCACTCCTTGACGTGGGAGAGAGCTCTGAGGAACCAGGAAGAGAGTCCTTCCGCTACGGAGATATCTAGACGGGTGGAGTTGATGTGGATAATTTCTCGCCGCAGCTCTTCTAGTGTCCCATCGAAGTCTTGGGACCAGTTTCCTGAAAGATACTGGGACAGGTCTCGTGACAGATTAGCTGCCCGTGTAAAATTTTTATATTGAATGCTAGTGATGCAGAGGGCACGATATTTCCGCTCACATCCCAATTGGGCCATTTGCCAGAGCACCTCCATTTGTTCCTCCACGAGATCTATGCGTTGATTGAGGATCATTATTCCTCCTTTCAGTTTGCCATCAAGTGTGGACTGTTGGTCCAGGGCAGAAGCTACTGAGGCTGCAAGGTTATTGAGCTCTGTAGCCGATTTGATGGAGGTGTCTAAAGCTATACCAGCGGCGGTGGCTGCGACCGCGGTCACGGAGATCAGGAGCACTATGGCGGCTGTAACACCAAAATCGCGCCTTTCTCGAAACAGAGTCATGGTGTTAGGGGCGTCTACGGGAACAGGGACCCAACGGGGGATGCGGACTACCAAAGCATTGGTAAAGTTACGCGCATCCCAACACTGAGACAGAAAGCAGGTTTCATTGGAGCAGGAGTCAAAGCTACTATTGGATAAGATAAACAGAAATGGGGGGTATACGCATACTGGAGAAGGTGGAAAAAGGGAATTAGGTGACTCTGGACCTGATTTTGCTGAACACGTGTAGTTCTCGTTGTTATGGGTCATGATCATGTTCCAGTGTGCGCGCATGTGGTTATTCTCGCACCAAAAGGTGATATTTTTTACACCGATTCCCCCACCCTGGAGGGCGGAAAAGGGGGAGAGGTCGGTACACGAGCCATTGACTCCACACAGCATCCATTTATGGAAGGGGTTCATGCTCAGCTGCTGACGAAACTCGCCTTCGAGCACCTTTACTGGCCACCAAGCCTCATTGGCTGGCCGTCCCTCCATATCTGGGGAGATGGTAAACTCCTGCCTCTCAGTTGCCCACGTTACTACAGTTGACTGACAGTCAGTCCAGGGCCACAGCTCTCCCTCATAGTCGCCCACACAATGGGAGGCATATTTGGGTTGACGAGGCCTGTCGGTGGAATTGTTCCTGGGAGAGTGTACAAATGTGCCATTGATCCAGAGAACCATCTGGTGGATAGTCATGTTCTTATAGGACGGGCTCCCTTCCTTATTAGGCCCTTCAAATTTAGCTGACATAACGGGGAGGCTACTGGCCTCTAGAATTATGTCACTGAACCATCCGTATTTCCTCCGTTTCAGGGAGATACAGCCAGCTAGATTCTGAGTGGTGAAGCATAATGACCCATTAGTTACGAAGGATCGGTTTTCTCCCAGGGGAGCTACTAGGGTGTCTTTAACTAAGTAGGGCAAGTTCATACTAGTATTGGTAGTGAAAAAGCGCGGAAAAACGGCTGCATTGAAACGGACAGGCATAGGCTTAGGAAAGGCAGACAGGATTCCCCATCTCAATACTCCCTGAGTCGGGGTCTCCAGTGTCAGGAGCAGGGTCAGGAGGTACAGCGAAGTCATCTCCTTTGTTTAGGACTTTCCTCGTTAGGCGCTCCGGGATCCAGAAGGGATTTTCTTCACCCTGGGGGAAAACACACACAGCTCCCCTGGATCTGATTATGATTGGATCCGGGCCCTTCCATTGGTTAGATAACACGTCCTTCCATTTTACTAGTTCTTGTGGGTCTTTTGGCCACTGATTATGGCGATCCGCTGCTGTATGGCTTTGAGCATCCAGATTCAAAAAATTTATAGTGAAAAGTGCTAGGGCTATGGCAGTTTTTGGTGTGGGGGGTATATCTTCAATTCCCCCTTTTTGTTTAAGTAAATAGGATTTGAGCGTGCGGTTCGCGCGTTCCACAATCCCTTGACCCTGTGGGTTGTAGGGAAGGCCAGTGATATGTTTTATCCCCATGTGATGACAAAATTGAGCAAATTTTGTAGAGGTATAGGCTGGGCCATTGTCTGTTTTCAGAATCTGTGGTAACCCCCATGCGCTCCAAGCTTCAAGGCAGTGCTGGATGACATGGGAAGCTTTCTCTCCTGACAATGGGGAGGCAAAGATGACTCCTGAACAAGTATCCACGGATACATGTACATATTTCAGTTTCCCAAAAGACGAAATATGCGTCACATCCATTTGCCAAACTTGTAAAGGCCTAATACCTCTGGGGTTGATCCCAACATGAGGTGTGGGAAGGAAGCTGCAGCAATGTTGGCAGCTAAGGACAATGTTCCTAGCTTCGGCCCTGGTTATGCTAAACCGCTTGCGCAGTGTTTCGGCAGTGACATGAAATTGTGTATGGAATTTTGAAGCTGTGGTGATAGGGTCTAGCAGGGGAAAAGCTATATTTCTGGTTGCGAGGTCTGCCAGGTGGTTGCCTTGGGTCATAGGCCCGGGAAGGCCTGAATGTGCTCTGATATGAGTTATATACAAAGGAGATTGCCTATGAAGTAGTGCTGATTGTATCTGTTTGAACAAAGTGGCTACTGGGCTGGACGCTTTGATTAGCCCGGCCACTTCTAGAGATTTGACTGCATTAACTACATAACAGGAGTCAGACACAATATTTAAAGGTTCAGGAAAGATTTGTAGGACCTCTAAGACTATGCGACATTCCACTATTTGTGGAGTGTCAGGCGTGTAGCCTTTTGTCACAACTTTGCCATCATGGACATAGGCACCTGTGCCTGTCTTAGACCCGTCCGTGTAAACTGTTTTTCCATGAGGCAGCGGGGTTAGGCTAGTGACCCGAGGAAATACTAGGAGATGATTTTTGGCGAAGTTGATGAGGGGATGTTTAGGGAAATGATTATCAAAGGTTCCTGAGAAACTGTAAGCAAGTATGGCCCAATCATCGTTCATAGCACATAATACTTGTATCTGTTCTACGCTGTAAGGGGTTATAATTTTAGCTGGAGCCTCTCCGAAATGTGTCATGGAGGTTTTTACTCCTCTCAAAGCAAGTTTGGCCACGGCTGCTGGATAGTACTCTATTGTCCTAGCCTGAGAGGCTTGGGGATGAATCCAGATCAGTGGGCCGTGCTGCCATAAGACTGCTGTTGGCAGCTCTGGGGTGGGAAGGACACACAACTCAAAGGGTTCATTCGATTGCACTCTATTTAATTGTGCTGTCACCAAAGCCTGTTCTACTTTGCGAATGGCTTGTAATGCCTCAGGTGTGAGGGAGCGCGGTGACGTTAGTTGTGGGTCTCCTTCTAGGGTTTTAAATAGTGGAGTCAATTCAGTGGTGGGTATCTTTAAGTATGGGCGCAACCAATTAATATCCCCTAGGAGTTTTTGGAAGTCATTCAAATTTCGCAATTGATTATGTCTTATCTCAAGCTTTTGGGGGCAAATTACATCTGTGTAAATGGTTGCTCCTAGGAATTTGCTAACACTAGATTTTTGGACCTTCTCGCTTGCTATATTCAGTCTCCAATTTTCTAGGGATCTAGTGAGATCTATATATGCTTCTTCTATTTCCGCTGGTTGTGGGGAGCAAAGAAGGATGTCATCCATGTAATGGATGATCTTTAGCGTGGGATAGGTCTTACGAATTGGGTCTAGCGCTCGCTGAACGTACAGTTGACATATGGTGGGGCTATTTGCCATTCCTTGAGGGAGGACCTTCCACTGAAATCTGGCATCGGGTTGTTCATGGTTAATAGCTGGCAAAGTAAAAGCAAATCTTTCCCTGTCCTTGGAGCTTAGAGGTATAGAAAAGAAACAATCTTTAATATCTATTATGAGCACTTTCCATTCTTTGGGTAAGGCAGAGAGGAGTGGCAGTCCCCGTTGTACGGGTCCAAGCATTCTCATTTGAGCATTTACTGCTCTCAGATCATGAAGCAACCTCCATGATCCTGACTTTTTCCTGATTACAAATATGGGTGTGTTCCATGGGGACACAGAGGGTTCTAGGTGTCCCACTTGGAGCTGCTCTTGCACTAAGCAATGAGCTGCTTCTAATTTTTCAGAGGATAGGGGCCACTGAGGAACCCATACGGCCTCCTCTGTGAGCCAAGGTATGGGCATGGCATCTTCAATGGCCCCTATGAAAAACCCAGGCCGTGACGGTCATTCTTTACTTTGGGCAGGATGGGCTCTATGTGTCCCTGTTGGTGTTTCCCCAGCCCCTTGCCAGGGATGTATCCCATGTCCATCATCATGCCTTGGGCGGGGGTGGAGTATTCATTAATGAGTTTGAGGCCTACGTCTCTCATGACATCCCTCCCCCATAAATTGACCGGTAGAGGGAGTACATAAGGGGTGACTGTACCCTCTTGTCCTTCAGGGGCTCGCCATTTCAATGGTTTGGCACTAATTGAAGGGCTTGACTCATATCCTAAACCTTGTAATGAATGTGAGGATTGGGTCACAGGCCACTTGGAGGGCCACCAGGTTGCAGAGATAATACTTTTATCTGCTCCAGTGTCTAGGATTCCCTCAAAGCTCTTTCCCTCTATTTGAAGAGTTAATTTTGGTCTGTCTGCTAAATCTAATACTATGAAGGCTGAATCCCAGTCAGAGGAGCCGAAGCCCCTTTCTCCCCTCTCCGTGTTGGTAGCAGGATAATTGGCGTGGAGACTAGGTAAAACTAAGAGCTGGGCTATGCGGTCTCCCGGGGATATAGGATAGATTCCTCTGGGAGCCGAACACATGATTTTTACCTGTCCTTCATAATCTTGATCTATGACTCCGGGATGAACTACCAGGCCTTTCAATGCAGCAGAAGAGCGCCCTAGGAGTAACCCAATGGTATTTGGTGGTAGGGGGCCTTTAAAGTCTGAAGGGATAGGCTGAACTCCCATCTGTGGAGTCAACACTATTCTGGTGGTGGCATGGATGTCCAATCCCACGGAACCTGAAGTGGCTCTCCTTGGGGGGCCTGGTTGTTCCCGAATGACACTTGCGTGCTGGTTGCCCCATATATTTGCGGGCCCTGGTGATGGGGGCCCCTCTGGGCATTTTTTGGCAACTCTAAGGGTTTCCCTTCTATATCTTTAATAGACCGGCACTCATTAGCCCAATGCCTGCCTTTCTTACACTTAGGGCACAACTCAGGGGTCTTTTGGGTTGTTTGTTCTGAAGCTGGGCTCCTACACTCTCTCTTTATATGTCCTAATTTCCCGCATTGAAAGCATTTGATACTTCTGTTAGTGATCCTGGCTTGTTTGTGGCTCTGTAATATGGCCGCGGCTAGGCCCGCATTGGTGAGTGGCCCTCCTATTTCTCTACAGGCTTTCAACCAGGCATGTATCCCTTTTTGTTTCCAGGGTGTTATCGCCTGTCTGCATTCCTTGGTACATTGTTCAAACACTAATTGCTCCACTAGGGGCATTGCTTGTTCCTGATCTCCAAATATTCTGCCTGCGGCCTCTATCATACGAGCGACAAAGTCAGAAAATGGCTCGCTCAGCCCCTGAATAATTTTTGTCAAATTGCCTGATACTTCTCCTTTGTTGGTGAGGGCTTTCCATGCCTTGGCGGCGCACGTGTTTATTTGTGCATATACCTGTAAGGGGAAGGCGGTCTGGTCGGCTACCCACTGTCCTTGGCCCGTCAGCATATCATATGACCATGCAGGCTGTCCTTCGGCCGCGTTTGCGCGTGCCTGGGTCATGCTGATATCATGCCACAATGCCTTCCATTCTATGTATTGCCCCATACTAGAAAGGCATGCCTTAGTTACATATTGCCAGTCTGCGGGTGTCATGGCTGTCTCTGTTAATCTCTCAACTTGTGCTATGGTATAGTTAGCACTGACTCCATAAGCCCGAACGGATTCTGCTAACTCCTTAACTTGTTTATGGCTCAGGGGCTGGTGAGAGCGTACACCGTTATCCTCAAATACAGGAAACATTTGTCTAATTGCCTGAAGAGTATCTGGGTGGCAAAAGGAGAGTGCGCCACTCACGTAAGGTGGCGGGGCAAAGGGCGTCGGGGGACACCCTGCTTTCATTTTTTCCTTGGTCCGCTTTTCAACTTTGCTGGTTCCCTTACTTCTACACTCTGCGGTTTTATTTTCTTCCCCTTCCTCTGCGGACGTTAATTCCTCCTCAGATTCCCTATTGGAGAGTTGGAGGTCCCTCAACTCTTTCCAGGGGTATTTACTATTTTCTCCGAGGCGATTGTTACTCGCTTCTCGGGGCTCTTTCGCTTTTGCCCTAGGCGGGCTTTCTCCCTCACTCTGAGGTTTCTTTACCTTCGTTTTTGTGGCCTTTTTTCGGCCGCGCGCGCTCTCTGTTTCCCGTTCCGTTTCTGACATGCTCTCTTGGATATCTGTCAATGCTCTCTGACCTTCTTTTATTACCTTTTCACATCTCTCATCTTGCAGACAAGCTCTAATCAGTTTCCAGAGGGGCCTGGTGCCTCCCCTCAGGCTACCCTCCTCCTCCTCTCTATCAAGATCTTTCCCCAGTTTGTCCCAGTTCGGGATTGAGAGGGACCCTGAACAAATGAACCAGGGGGCCACACGGTCTATCTCCTTCACAAAAGATCCTAAGACTTTGCTGGAGACCTTCAAGTTTCGCTCTTTGAGAGCTGTCTGCAGCGCCGTGACTAATGACGGTGCATTCCCCATGGTGCCTCCTTATTTACAGAGAACCATCAACCATCATCCTAAAAAGCAGGGGCCTCTCGGAACTTACCCCTCCGGGCTTTCTTCTGACCTGCAGTTCTGAATCCTCTCCAGATGTCTGAAGGGTCCTCCCTGTGCCGGTGATGTTCTGGTTCCCGGGTTTCGGCACCACTTGTCGCGTGCCCTGTCCTCGCCGGCAAGAACAGCATGCAACAACAGCAGGATTCTTCTGCAGAAAGCTTTATTCTTCAGCTCTTTGTGAAACAAATGAGTTGGGCAGGACCCAGAGGGGAAGGAGAGGCTTGCTTATATAGTTCTCATGCTCTGACCTGGTTGGTGCGGCTCCATATGCCTTATTAGCATAACCATTTGGTGGGTCTCATTGGTCCTTATGCCAAGGCGCAATTAGCATGTAGTTTAGTGGTGTGGGATGATTTGTCATTAGGAAGTTCGGGGCCTTCCGGCTGCCCTGCATGGGGCGCTATTTTCTGAGCGCGGCTGCCAACACCAAAGCAAGTCAGAAGCAAACACTCTCGCATCATATGTTCAATAGATAGATGGTTTTGATCACTCAGTCCAAAAAAGAGTGGTCCAAGCAGTTAGATACATTAAAGCATTCTTTTTTTTTAATTCTAATTGAAATTATGTTGGTTGAATCAAAATTGGAACATGCCTTTCCTACGAATGGATTCATGCCACAGAACCTCTTTAGAATTTGAAATTTATTTTCCATATGAGGATGGCTGATGCTCTCTCACAAGTAAGAGGGGGGCACTTACTCCTAGGCAAGTCCAGTACCTGTCAAACCTCTGTATCTTCTTGAAAGTAGGCACTGGTCCAAACCGACTGCTCCTCAGGCAAACTGCCCTGAGGAACCAAGGGCAGCCACTCCCTGGGGAGGCCAGTGAAGACAGGACTCCTATCCCCTATTTATCACCGAAAAACTGCCTGTGCCTCCTTGTCAGTGCTAAGTTCTTTCTCACCTCCTTAAATAACAGTCAGACTGAATAATGAAATTTCCCATCATTTGGGAGGAAGAGTAGTTTCATAAATGGAATTTTAATGTAACTATCATTTATAAAGATCAATAGCTATACTGTTTTCACTAATCTTTCATAATTGCCTTTGAAGTTTTCATATAGAAAGATACAGTAATTTCACACTTTAATTACATTTTTTTCTACATAGTTTCTTCTTGTTCGCCTAATTTGTTACTACTTTTTGTTTTCCATTCAGGCCTGGGAGCAACCGTCTTTTGTATTACTTACTAATTGTGTTTCCAGTGCTTATTGAGATACTTCAGCACACATTCAAATGGCAGCATGAAGCTCAGTTGTGCTACTTACACACTACATATGCATGTACCATCTTCCCTTAAAGTGGTTTATTTTTCCTGCTAGAAAAATTGTGATGCTAGGATTGCAGACATGTAAACTGACAACATTTGCAGCACTGAAAATATCTACAGATGTGTGGGTAAAACTGCAGTATTTCCAGACTCTCTCGCCTGGCTTTAGTTCATCTGCATATCAACAGGCGTTTCTAAGGGGTGGAGACTGTAGTTCATATCAGTGGGTAATTACCTGGGCAACCAAGGGCTTATCTGACCTGAAAAGATTTTTCGCTTGCTTTTGCGGTGACAGGAGAGAGACACATGCCAGACGGCTTTTTTGTAAGCAATACAAGAGGTTTTAAACTTTATTTCTTCCTTTGCCTGATTTCGGTTTCAGCTAGGTATTTTGCCCCGGGATTTCCTCTCCCTGGAGTTACAAGATGCACTCCATTTCCCTTTCTTACGGTTTTCAAGCAATTTAGACATTACAGACCTTATCTATGTATTCTGCAAATATTGGTAACTATGAGTGAATAGGAAATTAGACTCTAAGCCATTGTTTAGGTTACTCCGTATCATTTGTGGATTTACATACGTATATAACTAAAGAAATCATGTAGACAAAGCCCCAAATCTGGGATGTATAAAGGACTGTCAGTCATCCCAGACCACTCCAGAGACCACCACCCTACCCCTCTGGCCCTGGGAGCCAGCCCCCGGACTGGCCCTCCCATGCCTGAGGCCCACTAGCCTTCAGGGGTATCTCACCCACAGCGTGGCAGGGAAAAATGACACAAGTCTACCGAGTATCGTCTTTTGAAAACTGCATTTCACAGAAGGAATTGTAATTTCTAATAATTTCAAACTAGTGGGGATTCCACAGAACATGATGTCTCAATGAAAATAAGCCTCAGCTAAGGCAATGTACATTTGAAGGTGGGCTTATTAGAGGACTGCCTTGTATTTATGCCGTGTTAGAGAAATAGTACAGAAAGGCTGAAGGAAAGTTGCTCACTGCATGTCAATATGCTAAACATCACAGGAAGTGTGTAAATGGATTAGGACTCTGAGATGAATCTATCTAGCACAGCAATATGTAACAAATTAAAGTGGAAGAATGAAAATGTCACTATCATCACTTATAGCTTCCCTTACTAAAAATGGCTTATGTCATTTCTTATTACAGCCCACATTTTCCAAGATGAGAATATTGTTAATATAGTTGGAGGAGAAAGGGAAATTAAGTGTAAGAGTAAGAGTTGCACAAAGTATACCTTTACTTAAAAAAAAGTAGGAAACGTTTTAGTTTCAGAATTTCTTGGTGCTTCCAATACATTCCTGACTGCATATTCTAGAAGTAATTAATATTAGTCCCAATTGCCAGAATTCAATTCACACTTCCAGTTAACTCAGTAACTGAAATGACAACAGAAGAGAATTTCCCTTGTAATACTCAGAGGTTCTCGTGCTTGTTTAAGCAGCAGAGCACCTGAGAGTCACAGCACTCTTTGCAGCTGTTGTTATACCTACTGTCATGAGAAGTATTAATTTTGCTAAGTTTAAATGGTAACAATATTATTACAAAACTCACAATTACAAGATGCACATCCAGAAAAGCAATCCATCTAAGAACAAATGGTTGCTTCTCTTTAATATTTCTTTGTATTTGTTCATTCCCAGGTAGTTCTTGTTAACGTTCAAAGGTAGGTTGAAAAATAATTACAGGATAAAAACTTTCAGTTTAGAATATACTGTCCATGTATTTATTATTCCTGAAAACTGGGGAAACATTGTAATTATTTCAGTTCCGGTGGTAAAAGATCAGTCCAGCTCACTGTTCTAAAC
This sequence comes from Manis javanica, assembly GCF_040802235.1. NCBI lineage: Eukaryota > Metazoa > Chordata > Mammalia > Pholidota > Manidae > Manis > Manis javanica. The sequence goes on from NC_133168.1 coordinate 75,607,124, forward strand.
ACTGATAAGGCATCGTCTTTCCCCATGATATATGTACTCACAGTCTGATGGGGGTGGTAGAGATACTGAGTTTATATAATGTTTCTTGGTCCTGGCCACAGCGGCACCGTGAGACGAAAGGAAGGGTGGAAATGCTATTCTCAGCAGCGGAAGCAGCATGCCCAAGGAGGGAAGCGGTAAAGGACGTAGGGTGGGAAGGGAGACAACTGACGGTTTCTGTTACTAGACTGAAAGTTCAAGGCTGGGCGTGATGAGAAGCTGGACGTAAAGAGGATGTACTAATTATGAAATGAGAGAGAGTGCTAATGCTTGCGATTTTAGGCACTGGGTGGTGAGACTGTTCTTATTCTTTGAAATTTAACTTAAAAATTAAAATGTCAGAAAAGAGAACAATCACATTTATAATCTTTCAAACCAATTTTAAATGAATTTTTAAGTGGACAAAACAAAATATAAAAATAAGTGAGGTCATACAACATTCATTTAGTGGAAATACATACAGAATCGCAGAGCAGAAAGAAGTCAATTAGTCCTGATGGGCCAAGGTGAGGTGGGAGGGGTGTCGAGAAAGTTCTCAAGGGTTCTTATAGGTATATTTTAATTCCTAGCTACATCAATGGTCCCCAAATGTTGTGCATGTTGAAATCTTGAGGGGAGCTTTAAAAATCCTGATGGCCAGGCTGCAGCCAAAATTAATTAAATCAGAATCTCTGGAGGTAAAACCCAGGTATTTATATATAAAAATATATATACTTTTTAATTCCCCAAACAATTTCAATGTGTAGCAGAGTCTGAGAACCAGTGAAGTAGATCACTGATTTCTTGATAAAATAATCTCATACTAATTTAACTCTAGAAAGCCTAGCATAGCAGCACAATGCCCACTGTAAGTTCTTTATATGGATTTGGTAGTTAAATAAATGAATAAAGGAACAATTTAGTAAACTAAAAAGGATATGCAGCAGTGTTTTATGTTATCTGAGAAATTGTTTTTATCTTGAAATATTAAATTAACCAATAATCTTTTAGGATTTAAAATTAGAAGCTGTATTTATGAATAGATATGTATGGATATCAAAGATAAATGATAGCTAAATCTTACCAGAGCCCTATGTTGTCATTTTAAGCAAGACTGTTTATTTATTTAGCTAGATGCATCAGTGCACACCAGTAGTAAATTAATGGGTTTATGTACAGTTGTGTAAACTGGTGGTTGGTTGATTTTAAAACATGTTTTCATATGCCAAGAGCCTCTAATGCAGTATCAGTGAAACAAACTATTCATTAGTTTGAGAAGACGAATCAACATACTTAGAGAACTACTTACTACTCACGTGGTGAGCTAATCAGTCAACAGTCTGACTATATAAAAATTACTAGAATTTTCACTAGCAAAATATAGAAAGTAAAAATTTAACAGTGTTTATTTTATATTATATGTAATTATATATAATTATAATTACATACATATATATGCATGTACATACATACATGCATGTCAATTCCTCATTGAAGATTGCTTAGAGTTATTTCACAGGAGCTTAACAAATTTAAATAATAAATAATCTAATAGTTCTCTCTTCAATAGTAATGACTGCACTTAGCAAGGGTTTTGTTCTAACTTGAAACTCACCAGTAGATAGGTTTAGTACATAAGAAAACCAGTGCCATAATTTCAATAATTCATAACAGTTCATCACAAAGAACAAACCATTACTAAGTTATGTCTGCCATTTCTACCTTAAATTATAATACATACGGAGCAGTTCCTTAATATACTGTTATTATTCATGCTAATTAATGTTTTAAATTCTACCTTCAAAACATGGACTTTTAGCTACCACACATTTAAAACCTACTGGAAATGAGAGAGGCACAGTATTTGCAAAGTCCATTCCCAGTACAGAATAACCTGAACTGGCAAGAGACATGCAACATGTGTGCCTGTGTAGACATGGGTGAACTGGGCTTCCAAACCGCCAGGGTAGCTGGAGCATATGACCTTAGACCTCTTGGTTCCTGACTTTGTAAAATTAACCAAACTTTCATTGCTTTAGGCCAGTTGCTACCATCTGTCTATGTGAGGGGCTCCTCTACCTGATTATTTATGGTTCTGTGTAGCCAGAATGTGTCCTCCAGTTCTTCTTAAACCAACTACTGAGAAAGAGGCCCTCTTCCTACCTTCCCTGAGTACATCTCTCTGAGACGCACCTGCCTGACCTCTTCTGGCCAATGCTCCGATGAACTGATGACATGTATGTCTATACATCTCCAGCCCAGACTGGCAGAAGACTGACTTTTATCTGAGGTGACAGAATTATAAATAGGTTCACATAATACAAGCCTACTATATTCTATTGCCCAGTGATAAAAGGCATTTATTTTTAATATATCCACTGTTTAATCCATGACTATGTGGGCTCAAGAAATAAACTGTTTCCCTTGTGTGAGAAGAAGAGTTCCTATGTTTTACATTGTTCTTTGCTGTCATCTGATATCTGGAGAAATTCTTCATTTATCAAGTGTATTACAGGTATAAGAACCAACAAAATTAAAGATACCAAAGATATCTTTAAAGATATCAAAGCACATTCATTCGTGTTAAAAAATATGGCTGAGTGCAGAAGAACGCATTTTTGGAGCTACAAATCAGTTAAAGGAAGCCATTGATCATTTACCTTCCTAAGAAGAATTCAGACTTTCTAAGAGATCTATACCATGGTACACTTTACTGACAATTTTTTGGTTAAAAAAATGTTAATTCAATATTTTTGGTATAAGCAAAAACCAACTGCCTTTAAAATTAACAACAGTTATAAAAACTGTAAGTATCATATTAGTGCCAATCACCTCCAAATAGTTAAATAGAATGGTGAACTTCAGAAAAGCCAGGTTCACTTGACCTAATTAGCACTGAGGTCCATTTAGGGAAACATCTCTCTTTTTGCATTTGTTTGTATTATCTCAGAGCTCCCCCGCCCACCTCTTCCGTGTCCATGTCCACAGTCCTTGGGATTCCCTGCCATGTGCTAGTCCTTTTGGTCACTTGCAATCATGTGACCCGTGAAAATCTCTTCTCTATATACAGCCAGCTTCCCAGTAACTACTTTATCATCTCTTGGCAATTATTACTATAAGCTATGCATTTAAAAACTCCTTTCAAACGCAAAGAAGGGATAGAGTATATTGTCTTGCTGCTGTGTTCCTTGATTAAAATTTAGTGCATTTTATTCCCTGAGCACAAATTTGTTCTTTACTGCACTATTTCTAGTAAATTACTTAATTTTGTCATTCAAATTTGTAAATGGAAAGAAAATGCCTAAGGCTCTTAGAAAAAAAGGAAGATTAAGAGTGTCAGAATTATTCTGATCCAATGACTTCAGCTAAGCAAATCTTTTAAAAACAGCTCAAATACTACGAGCATTTTACAAATGAGCTTTAAACAACCTTAATCTAAATCGCTCTCAACTTTTGAATACCTAACAAACTACTGTTTGAAGCTTGCATATAAACATTCATGCCAGACTAATACAGAAAAATCTAGGGCAAACCCATGATTAATACTTTCTCCAGTTTGCAATATCCAGCTCTGTTTAAAAAAAGGTTTAATGAATGTTGCTATAATAATTTAAATATGAAATTGATTTCATTTTTATATCATCACTGTCACTTCCATCAGAATTGTCACTATCACTTATATTTTCTATTCATTACTTCCATTTCTATCTATACTCACTTCACAACAGAAAAATACATTACTAAACTCATAACATTTTCCCAAACTACAAGTAGGCATATGAAATCCTCTCTTCTTTGCAAAGGATCACCAACAGGAGAGGGCAAACTAGCTAGCAAAGCAAAGGATGGATGGTTCAAATCTAGCCTAGTAAATTACAGCTACAATTGAATGTAATTGTCTATAAACTAAAGACCTGCAAATTAAAGGGCACTTTTCTTCCTCTGGATAAACTTAAATATTTCATCCTGGCTCATTCAAATTGCTGTGAAAATTTAAAGGCATATTCTTGATTATACCCATTGTCTTTAGAAGGAAAATTAGTAGGACTTAAATGTATTATAACCACTTCTCAGATCCTATAAAGTTAAAAGTCAGGTTCTGGAGAAAAAAGTTACCTCTACCCTACATACATTCAGATAGCTCCATATAGTGATTACACATATTTACATTATAGGTATATTGTATATTTATCATATATATTCATCTATGTGTCTATCAAAAACTTTCAGTTTAAGGAACACAGTTGAAGTATAAAATATAATATGGTTATATGTAAATAAAAAACACCCAGTTAATTAAAGACTAGGAAAATTTATGCAAGTAGATTATAAATGTTAGAGGCAGGTAAGTATAATAGAATTTTAACTTAACATCTCATTTTGACTCAATATTCTTTTTTTTCATATCACAGAAGATTTAGTGAAATGGAGTCTAAAATTATAAATTTATAAGGAATGATTAGTGGGATTACTTATAAAGATGTTTAGCTTTTCTGTTGAAATCCCGAGTTAATGCTTATTATCCTGAATCTGACAGTTTTATTTGAATAAGAATTATTTAGTGCTAGAATATATTAATGCATGTCAAAATAAATTATGATTTTATTTTGATGAGATTAGTCAACAATAAACAAAGCAATGGCTATTAGTGTATGCCATCATAAAGAAGCAGACTTTAAAGAGTATTTAGCTTTTGTTTTTCTTGTTGAACTGCTTTCTAGTTAAGCAAGTGAGATGCACTTAAAGCCATCTGATCTACTCAGTTCACTCCCTGGGATGTCGGGAGGTTGAAATTCAATGACTGGGGAGGTGGATAGTTCACCCCCAGAGCCAGTAAGCAAGTCATGCCATACATTTTCATTGGGTTTTCCTCCCATGTTCTGAAAATTTTTCAAACAACTAACCAGATACATGGCACCTGTTGTGCCCTAAGGAGCCCTTTCTCCCATAATACTGTCAATCTGAACATTTGATCAGCAAAATATCATCAGTGTTTAATTAATCCAACTTTATAGTTGGGTCATGCAGTCTGGAAAACATATATAATTTGCTCTTTGGCCTTGACCTCTCTTACAAACAAATTCAGCTTCTTTCCCTCCTTAAACTTTCCTTCCTCTTCCGTTTTCTGATCATTCGGTCACCACAGTCCCATTTGGACTCACTGCCCATGCTTTACTCAGATACGAGAGCCGCATCCCAGAACTACTGAACCCTGTGGTTCAACTGTTCCTTCTTCTCCATTTCTGTTGTCAACTACCTAAATTGAGTGTTTTGAAAAAAGCTAGGGGCCAATTTGAAGTTAACCAAATTACGGATGACTGGTGACGGAAGAGCAGGCATGGCAGGGGGAAGTCACAGGATGACATGAGTGAGGGCGACCCAGGAGCAGGAGGCGAGCTGGCAGCTCCCTGGAGCTCTCTGGGTGTGAGGGGCTGAAGGTCTCAGTGGAAGCTGTGGGCAAGTAGACACACTGTGAAAGAAGCTGAGACAGGAAAAATCCATTTGATACTGCAATAGATTTGTTATGGGGGGGTCAAAAGAATTGTGAGGTTAAAAACTAATAATGAAAGGGCAGGGGAAAGACAGCATCAGTGTGGAATGGGTGCCTACAGTTATATTTCAAAGCAAATTCCAGAACATTGACCTGTTGATAGATGTGTTCACCTCCTGTGCCCCAGGTATGCCTCAGCTGAAAGATGAGGATGCTAACAGTACCCACAGCCTTCCTACAGTTCTTTTGAGAATTAAATGAAAAACCAATATGCATGCAAAGCACTAAAGGCACACAAGCAATGAATCACAAAATCTTTCAACTATGAAGTTTGATTCTTTTCCTAGTAGTTTAATCGCAACTCTGGGTATTTCTAACCTACATATTTTATACTTTAATATGTCTAAGGCACAATGTTTCTGTATGACTATGTCCAATAAATATTCAAGAAGTATCTGGGATTTTACTTTTAATAAATATCTCTTTGTGTAGGAGAGAGGGGGGATTCATTTATTTCTTGACCTTAGAATTCCTTCAGACTATTGATAACACAGAGTGGTGGTATTTTTGGGAGACCAAATTGTTCAAGGGTTAAGTGTGACCTGTCCTGATGAGAACAGTTTGTGAATTCTATAAAATATAATGCTTAGACCTTGGTTTAGAGAAGTGCAATTTACTTTATGGCATATTCATCAATAAATCCCTCTCTTGAGCTACTTTCACTTTTATGTGAATTCTTTTCAAAGTCAGCAACAACTGATGCATTGTCTTAGCGGCACACAATTCATTCACAAAGCATCTGGACCGTGGCAGTGGGGTGACTTACAGGGCTGGCTTGGCAAGGCTAACTGGTGGGAGGTGAGTTCACCATCTGCAACAACAATAATCCCCTTTTGATATTACATAAAAAACTTCTTTCCAAATTTTCATAGAACCAATTCTGTAAGTGAAGAGTATAATCAATTTATGAAGGTTTGATGTCCTCTTAAGAATTCTCTTGTTCCAAACCAGGCCAAGGTTACATAAGGCTGAAGTCAAGACTATGTGTGATGCACGCTGGCCCCTGCCTTTCCAATCTGAAATACCACCTGTTCTTCAAAATGGAGGCAGAACAGAGGTTAAAATGAAAATAACTGCCTTTTTCTCAAGGAGTTTCAGAAACAAATATGTTCTACTACTCTGAGGATGAGAGGATGAGAAGAGGGAGACATAAAATGTCAACTACTTAGAGCAGCTCTGCCACTGACTAGCTGGAAGCCACTGAGGGGCCCTGCAACCATTCTGATACCCAGTTTTACTGGTTTGTCCCTCTGAAAAACAGAAATAGTCACATGCCTTGGCTTCTGACTTCATCTCCAACCACCTTCCCTTCAGCTCCCCTCCTTCCAGAAGGCCTGTTCTCTCTGCTCCTCAGCACCTGGACACTCCCCCACAACCCCCACCCCCAGGCTCCCAGCTGAAGGGCTTCTGCACCAGCTCTTCCACCTTCTGGAGGTGCTCAGCCCCATGACACGGCCACGCAGCTCAGCTCACTTCCTCAGGAAGGCCAGCTTTATTCAGATTCAGCCAGATTCAGAGAGCTCAGTAAGGCCTCTCCTTACCTAAACTCACAAATCAACACCATCTTCTTCACTCCCTCCCAAGTTTCCAATCTCCTTTTTTTGCGTTATGTTTCTCCTTACCATTTATTCCCATTACACAATACATTCAACTTATTTTTTTCTGCTCATTTTCTTCCTTCCTTAGTGGAATGTAAGCTCCATGATTCAGAGATTTTGGTCAATTTTGTTCACATTTGTATTTTTTCAGGAGTTAGAATAATGTCTGCAATGAGTAGTTGCTTAAAAAATATTTATGGAATAATGAGTGAATGAATATTCCCCACAAAGTTATTGTGATGATCAAATGCCATAAACAGAATTTCCCAACTTGTAAAACATATGATTCACTATTTTTAATTCATTTTAACATTTCATTAAAACATAAAATGTAGCTTACAATTAAACTGTGGGGTCAAAATTTTTTTTTGGAAAACAATTGAAGGCTTAAACATACACCAAAAATATAAATACCCCAGGTTTGTGGATTAAACCAGAGCTGTATCCTCAGGTCTGAAGCAGTAGAAATCTGACCTATAGCCTGGTAAAGGACAGCCAGATGAAAAACAAAAATGAGCTGTATAAGAGAATAGCAGGTCTAGAGACAGAGAGGAGAGAATAAGGGAAAAGAAAGCTCTGGAGAATTAAGCACCACTCAGCCAACACACTTACAGAAGATTAGATTTTCAGATGCTGTTGACTTTAGCAATAAAAAGTACATCAAAGTGCCCCCTGGTGATGAATGGCACATAACTAATACTTCTTGGGTTAGCCCTTTCAGGCACATTGAGAGATTGGCCATCCCCTAAGAGTGACACGATAGAATGAAACAGTGTGTAAACCATCAAGTCCTGTGTGGAATAACCTGGTTTTTGGCGTGAGCTTTTCCCAGAGAGAAAACAATGCAACAGAAATGCAAAACCCAAACTTCAAATAAACAAAATTCACTCTATACAACCAAGTTCACATTTGCATATATTGGAGGCATGCCTCCCTGTTTAGCTCAAGGTAGGAGGAGTGGATGACATATATGTACATAGGATGACTGGTTTCTCCCTGGACCTTCAGATTTAATCCAAAGGGCATAGTTTCTAGCAATGCTGAGCAGTATTCTGAGGTGAAAATTCAACAGAATGTAGCTGAGCACCTGACAACTCAGAGAAAGATTGTCATGCAGGATGCATGGTTACAGAAAGCATATAATGGAGCTAGCTGTTCAGTTTAAATCTGTTAGAACTCAGTCTTGGAAAGTATGTAAAATCACTTTCACAAACAGAAAAATCCAAAATAAGTAGACAACGTGATTTTCTTTCCACAAAGTAATTACAAAAGTTGAGTTAAAATTACCTGAAATTTTCCGGTGAAAGTTACTTCACTGGAAATATAAAAATATGCTTCTTTGGTAAATAAAAGTAAGATTTATTAAGATAAAACCATCAGTATATAGTTCTAGTTCCTTTCATTAAAACCAGTTCTAAGATGAACAAGTCACTTAAATTTTTAACGAAGCTATGAAAACAGGTATAATCAGTCTCCTGATTGTGATGAGTTAAAATTGACCAATTCAAACAAAAAACTCATTTGCAATGGCCTCATAAAGACTTACTTTAATGGACCATCAAGATGTTTTCATATGTAGATAAAGTCTGTATTTGTCTGAATTTTTAAAGCGGGTAGGAATAATGGGAGAATGCACCATAACCCTCATGGACACTTTCTGCTTGTCAAATACACACACATTCACTCATTTTAATCTCACAGGCACCTGGGAAGTAGAATTAGGACATTTCGGGAAAGTTAAGTGGCCTGTCCAAGGCATGCAAATACATGACAATGGCCGATCTAGCAGTATCCACACTAGTCCTCCCGCCATACCCATCTCAGAGCGTGCCCCAAACAGACAGCCTGGCCATCATAAATCATTGAATGAACTTGGTATTTATTCAGCTAATTCAACCAGGAAGTACTAGGCAGGGCTCAGGACAAGTTATAATAAAAGTGAAGATCAAGAAGGGAGAAATATAAACAACAGAGACATAATTTACAGAATGTAGTCATCAGACCCTACTGAAGCCTAGATGCACTCAAGTTAGTAAATTCTATTCCCAGAATATTTTAACCTCTCCTTGAAAGTTAGCATTGCCTTTTACTGTAAATTTAAAGTATTATGTAAACATTAGCAAATAACATAGGAAAGATAAAGTTTGGAGGCCAAGACATTACGCATTAAATTTTAATGTTTTCACACACAGAGGAAGAATCTAAGGGGGGAAAATAACCTAGAAGAGAGAAGCACCACACATTCTGCTGTTTCAGTTATACATTTATGCTGATCCTAACTTGATGAAAATAATTGGTGGTTGGAATGAATATACGGAAATACTCCTTTGTTCAGGAGTCACATTCATTTGTTACATTTAAAACAGGCTTACATGGGGAAGAACTAACAATGTAGGAATTGTTAGGCTGGAGAAAGGAAAAACAAGGACATGTAAACAGAACAGAGAGATGCCACAGGGGGAGAACAGACCAGACCCCAAAGTCCGTGCCGTATATGGAAAGGGGACAGCTCTCTCTGAATTCCATCCTGATGTGCCAACTAAGACCCGGATGTCAGCCTCCTCCCTCTTGGAAGGAAAAAAGTTTCTAGTTGTCTATTATGTCACCTTTAGCCAATCATACCTCTCCACACCCCCTAAGATAGCTTTCCCACTCCTCCCCCTCCTAACCCTTTATAAGCCCCCCACCTCCCCAACCGGGTGTGACTTCCCTGGCCTGTGGCAAGAAGGCCACGGAACCTCACCCGGGGGTATTCAAATAAATTACCTGGCCCTTTGTTGCCTCTCTTTGCCTACTTATTTCAGCTAGAATTTATCTTACAGGAATATGTACTCTAAATGCTCTCTTCTCCACACTCAAAATCCCACCCTGAAAAGCAGAACACTGATATTACAGTGGAAAATTATAAAGGTATGCAGATGCACCAGTTCTCAGTTTTCATTCATTTTATTTCTTATAATTTGCAGAATGTCATGGCCCAAACACCAAGACGACAAATAGAAAAGAGAATAACAGGTCCCTGGGAAATGGCCATGGGATGAGGTGGAGGGGGAGCTGGACGGGATCTGGAGAACCACAGCTCACTGGCTTGTGACAGCAGTCGAAGTCCTATTAAAATTACACAGAATGCCACAAAGCAGGGTGGTCTCATAGAAAAGGCAAGAAATTTGGAGTCAGAGATTCCAGGTTAAGGTCTTAGATCTACCACTTGTTAGCCATGCCCTCGGGTGAATATTCTAAACCTGGAGCCAAAGTTTCCTCATCCGTGAGCTGGGACACACTCCGGCCCTTCTAGATTTGCGACTGCTGTGAGTATGTGGGGGGAACAGCACAGGAGAGGGGTTGAGGGGAACTGCCATGTTGATGCTTGTTATCAGCAGTGTTTTTAATGGAGTCTATGATCTACATACAGTCAAAGCACAAAGACAGCTAGAAATTAAAGGAAGTAAACAGGTATGTAACAGACAGTCATGAGCAACTGGAAGTGGGAGGTAACAAAAAAAAGATGCAAAAGGACACTAAAAAAGCCTCAATGCTATTGATTTGCTGTATAACCACTCAAATCTGCTAGGAAAAAACATATACCACATTTATTTTTTGACTATATTGTTCTAAAACTTATAATATTTTTCAAATAGGACCCATCCAACATCCAGTTCTGTGTGCAGATGCAGTCGACCACATCTCCACTTTAGCCTACAACAATTTCCCTTGTTCACTCAAACTGGAGATGTTTCCCTGGTGTGTGTTTCTATTGAGGTCTGTCACTCCGACTTCTCTCTTTCTCCAGAAAACACAATGGCTGCAGTCCCTCACTGCAGGAATCCAAGTATGTCTCTAGACTCTCAATAGCTGTTTTTATAGACATATAAAAATAGCAACTAGCTTTCCACAAACATCTTTACTGCGATTAGTGAAAATATGTGATTATTCTATATGCATGCACACAGCATATTCCTGTCATCTTCCAAAGCAGAAGCTACATTATGGAGACTTGAATGCACATTCACGAGCCGTATCACCTTCATCTTCCCCCAGGGCCTGACAGGCTGGGGTTTGGTTTTATCTGTACTCCATCCCCTTGCATGGTTAAGAGTCCCTTGGGTACTATGTTCTGAGTCGCAAGTTTGGTAGTTACTCAGCCCTTACGATTTCTGACCTAAAGCTGGCTGGACTGTCATCTTCTCGAGGACATAACCCCTTTTTCTCTGTGTCCCAGCACCTTGCCCCCAACTAAGAGGCACTGGGTTCCCTGCTGATGTTGAGTTAATTAACTTTGTCTGCATTAACAAGAGATGTAAAACCATTTGTGATAAGTTAATATAGTTTCTCTTCCACACAAAAGGTCAGTGTAAATCTGGATTCAGAACACAAACTGGACTTAACAAAGATTTTTTATCTGTATCAGAATTAAAACTCTTTGTGGTATTCTGCACACAGAACAAAGGCAACAGCTACACTTCCCACTATAGACAGAACTGAGAAGGTCTGTGTTCTCTCCCTGGGGAACACTGTGGGCTCAGTAGCCAGCACTCCACATATTGCCAGAAGCCAGAATTGGAAGTCATCATTCCAAGTCTCCTTTAATAAAGCAGAAAAGATACAATAATTCTTAGCAATGCCAGTTTCCAAACACTGATAATATAAACTACATCTTCTGCCTCTAGGTGCTTATTGGCTGCACCGATGCACTTCACATTTAGAATGTTGATAAAATGTGGGAACAGCTTTCTTTCAAATTTTCATATTAGCTTAGCCAATTCCAACTTGTGATTATTGTAAACAGCAACACAGAGTAATGGAGATCTCTTAACATGGGACACTCATGGTGTACCCACTTATAAAACTATGTTCTCTGGATGAATCAGTTTTAAAGTAAATATATTTTACAGCTCACTCATTCATTAATCCATTCATTCATTCAACACTTAAGCACTGGCTAACCATCTCTGACAGAGGAATATGATACCCTGGGAAGACAGCCAGTCAAAACAGACTGGGTTTACATCCCAGCTTTGCACTTTACAGCTGAAAGATCTTCACAAAATGCTTTGTCTCTCTGAGCACCCATTTCCTCTCTAATAAAAAGGGATCTGGAGGGGGAACAGTAAGATAATTTACTTGATAGAGTGCATGGCACAGCTGCGTTTTTATTTTCTTTCTTTCCCGGCTAGGCAGTGGGGATGGACAGATGAATAAAGTGTGTTTCTGTCATTGAAGCACACCAAGTATAGTAGGACATGTAGACACTCGCCAACTAAAAATTCATACCCAAGATGATAAGTGATGAAATTCAGCATAAATTTAGTACCAGTATTAAGGAGCAGTAGCTACCAAGAGCTATCGTGACCAAAAGCCAAGGTAGACTTGGGAGGCTGGTTGCCAGAACTGACCACAGTGAAGAGAGTTTCAGAGACGTATCAGAGGTAAAATAAATCATGCTCTCAGGTGACTCCATATCATAAAATTTTTGATGTTGGCCATACATCCTTTGCCCAAATCTTTGAATATTTGGAATGCTCAAAACAAAACAAAGAGTTGCTTATTGAATATAAGACAAATTCCTTATCTTGATCTTTAAGTTCTTATGGGATTCTCCTTAACCTCCCAGGGCACGTTTAGGGTCTCCTTTCCCCACCAGCAATACAGCAGCACAACTGGATTCTTCTTGTTGTCTAGCAACACTTCATGTTTTTCCACTTCTGCCCCTTATTCTCGCCAGTGCCTCTACCCCCATCTCCCAGGATTCTATTTGCCATAAACCTCTCATGAGTCCACTGAGAAATTATTTTCTTTTTTTCCTTATTTGAACCCAAAGCTGTTGTGACTTTTTTATGGCAATTCTTTTATGTGTCACGTTGCTTTGCAATATAGTTACTTGATTACAAGTTCTAACTTCTTCATTAGATTGCACACTCCTTGGCATTTATTTGACTGTGTATTTTGTGCACAGTAGTATTTTAATATACGCTAACTGAAGATACTTTAAAATGCTAGAATAGAGAGTAATTAAATCCACTTTATTAAACCTAGACATTTAGTAAACATACATTGTCTCCAGCCTCGGACAATTGGCAAGTCACTTTCTGGTGAACTACTAAAACAGAGCCTCGCAGAGACTGGCCATGGAACCTGTGTCCGAGGTGAGTGAACGTCCTGCATCGTGCTTTCTCCATGTCCCAGTGGAAAGGCAGAGGTGCTTCTGCCAGTTACCAGGTGAGGCCCAATTTCTAAACTCTGCCTTGACCTGCAGGCTTAATTTCCCATGGCGTCCTCCAAGCCTTCTGCCGAGGAATGAGTGGGGATGCATCTCTCCTTAAGGACACTACACATGTCTAGTTCCTGTCCTGCCTTCCCCAGTTCTAATCCTCACAATAGGTGGTGTGGCAAAGAGAGTCCAGCATTTCCATGGCCTTTATAACAGAGGTTCCCTCACGCCTGGGCTCATCAGAGCCAGCCATTCTCCAAGTCCCCACCTGCTCAGCCTTTCTACATCCCAGAGTAAGAACTGGCTGCCAAGCCCAACAGGCTGGGACGTTCCCTCAGGGCCCAGTCTCCCATCTTCCCTGGGATCTGCCTTCATACATGGTTCTCACTTTGTGTTTCAGCTAACTTTTCTTTTTTGACTGTTCAGCTTCTAGTCTATATCACTATATTTAATAATTTGATCAATGCCCTTCTCCATGTTTATGTGTATACACACACGCACACACAATGACCTTGTACAAGATTATTTATCTCTCTGACTACTCATTTCCTATACAGATACATAGTGGATAGATATACATATATATTCTCATCGAATAACTCCACTTTGCATTTGTCATACCCAACAATCCATGAACTCATGAGTAATATTTCTCTGACACTTCAGAAGCCAGGGTAAAATCTGGTATAGGACCAGAGTGTGCTAGTCAGATGTCCTGAAAACAGTTCCCTAAACTTATCTTGGCCACAACAACTAAGTGCCTTCCCCACACGGACCTACAGCAAGACACACCAGTGATGATTACAATATCCAATAATCCACCAAGAGGGCAGAAGGAATGTTTCCAAACTGTTCTGTTTGTAACTTGAGGCCAAACCAAAAAGAGCTGTGATTCTTCTGTACAATGATACAAAGATCTCAGGTTATTTCTAGATATGCTACTTTACTAAAGGACTGTTATAAACCACTTACAAAATGTGTACTATAATTCACTCACAATATTTCCACTACCATATGTTGAAAATCTGAGTATTTAGGTGCTTAAAATGGGAAGACAGAAAGCACTACATTCCATATAAATATCCCAAAGAATGTCCCTTCATTGTGTCTAAGGCAGTATTCTGCACAGTCCCGTGTAACATCTTACCTTCCAATCTTTCCAGTTTCTCTGGGGTACCTGGTGTCATTTTAGCTCTGTGTTCTGTACTATGGTGATATGACATTTTTTTTACAAAAACAATAGTTGGAACTTAGTATAAAACAGGAAGTGTATCGTTGTATCTCCTTCAGGTGCTCCTCCTTCCCTGCCAGTATATAGGGACTCCATCCACTATGCTACTGTGTCGTGCATCTCCCTACTTACTCATCCTGGTGTGTCAATGCTGCAATGCTCACAAGCTCTTTTATGTCCAGGCCCTGTTGTCAGGGATGGTGAAGCTCTCTGTACTTAAGCAGAAAAACTCAAAGCCAGCTTTAAGCTTTGGCTGGTCCATGACAATCAGGGATAAGCTTGGAATTGCTTTTGTAGGAGTCTCCATGCTCTTTAATCATATTCTCAGACCTGCCATGAGTTAGAGACTTTTAAGGTGATGCAAAATTAATTGAAATAGGATATTTCTAGAATTTCAACTTTGATACATAAGAAAACACTTTTTTTATGAAAGATGCTAATTAATTCTAAGAAAAGTCACAACATTACCTAAACTAATGACAGAATTATTTCCCTGTAGTGGATGACATTAGATATGCTCCATCATCCAACTTAAAGATTTATTCATTGTGGAATATCTGGGTATTCCTTTTAAAGAAATGCAAGATATATGAATAAAATGCACTTTTTGAAGCCTATGTTCAATTATGCAAACTAACATTTACCAGAGAAAAACCTAATATGTAACACAATAAACAAAATCACATTTTTTCTCCAAATTCTATATGGAACACACATGCATACCACTTACACAAAATTTAAGAAATACATGGCTATTGGCCACTGAAAATTGCATGCTGTTGTTGTTTTAGAGTTTTCTATAAATTATATTTTGTACTTTATCACTTCTAAAATATTACTTTGAAAAGATTCTCATAAATCTCCCAAAAAAGTTTTAGGTGCCTAACTTCAAACAGTAATTGCCTGAGCTAATTACACTGATGGATTTGGTTACAGCAACTTCTGACCCTGGCTGCACAGTAGATTCACTTGGGGAGCTTTTAAAACTATTAAATAGAAAAATACCTGACACATGGTAGCCAATCAATACATGGAAATTTCTTTCTCCATTATCCCTTCCAGCCTATTTCCAAGTCATATTGCCCAGACTCATCATATTGTTGACAGAGTAAATCTGACATCTCACCAGCCCCTTGCTCAGTATTCCCCAAAATTTCCTATAAATACTACCACATATGCTAGGTTCATACCCAATAAGTAGCCAAGAGGATTGATTTCACTATATGATGTCTTATATCTGTTTCCTCCTCACATACCTTCTTGCTTGCATGGTGGTCTTGAACTGTCTCCCAAATTTGAACCCACAATTGCCTGATTATCTTTCTACACTGTTATAAAAATTGTCATCTTCTAAAATTAATATATCTCTTCTATAACAATTCACTGTATGAGAGTAAAATATAATTTCAAAAAACAAAGACATAAATATCTGAATACCTAAAGCCAATACAATTTAAAACCTATCACTAAACATCAAAGTACAATTACACATCTTAACAAAAAAGTGGCATAAAGTTTGGCATGTTGTATGGTGTACAAATGCATCTAGCAGTCAGTACTTCCCAGATTGAGTCCATGTTTCTGTATTTTACTGTAGCTAAAGATATTGAATCTAGCAGAATCTAGGAAGAAATGACAAAATAGTGGGAAGCCAGCCTATTTAGTCTGAAATCAGCTGACCTTTGGAATATGTCCATGGCTCTCTTGTAAAGAGGTGAAAAATCCCTACAACCATGTTGGATTTCAATAAGCACCGTCCTCAGCAGGAAGGACCCTTACAACCAGATAAAGCTCTGATTGTTTCAGCCATTTTCCTCTGCTAGGGAGAAAGCATATTAGAAAAACAGAGCTGTCTACTGCAGTGTACATGACTGTAACCTGGATGCTATTTAGTGATAAAAAGCACATGACAGTGATTTTTAAACATTGCTTGTCCTGTCAGTCAAATTAGAGAGGCAGGATATCTTCTCCAAGTGATGACTGCTCACGCTGTAGTGTGGTGTGGCGGATGGCCAGGTCAATTACAGTGAGGCTGGGGAGGAAATATGAAGACAGATCAGCCTAATTCTAAACAGAAGAATCAGTAAAATTGAAATCTGGGGATATATTAATGCAACAGCCAATTATTTAAAAGTGTGACTTTGGCCACAGCTGCAAAATGTATACATATTGAATCTTTCTATAGGTAAGGATTTTGTATTAATAAGAATGGACATATAGGAATTTTTAAAATAACACTTGTATCTGTATTTCTGGACAAAAACATTTCTTATAGGAAAATCAGGATTATGTAATTCTCTTCTCATCTAGAAAATTAGACACATGAATGAACTAATATTTGGGAAAACTGGCCAGTGATATTTCATAATTGTTCCTGTTGCTGGTATGTCAACTTCCCTTCCATTTTTCTTTACCAAGATTGATTTCCATTTTAAATTCTTCTAGTTAATTCTCTCCTCCCCATTACATCTAGAGCCTCTTGTGTAAAGGAAATATACCAAGAGATCAGCAGCATCAATTTCATGAATTTTACCACAGAATACCTATAAACAGGGATAATTTCCTTTTTCATATTCTGATTCCAGGAGTCTCATGGTGACACATTAAACATAAGACTTGATAAAAAAAAGAAAGCATACTGCTTAAATTACAGCTTAATTGCTTGTGAACAAGATTCTTATATGCCTCCAACAACAGGAGAAAATCCCTGTCAACATTTATGTGAAGAAAATACTGGGCTCCTGACACTGAATTTTGCAGCTATGCTATTTTTAATGGTGATTAGTAAGCTTTCAAATTAGTGAAAAATCATAAAGAACATAAAAATACATATATTCAAATCAAAATATAAGATAACTATCATAATTTCCTATCTACCTAAACGGATGTTTCTCAAAAAAATGTTTTGTGGAGAATTTAAATAAATTTAGGACACCACCAGTGATAGGCAGGCAGGATATAATCTTGGAAAAGGTATGAAAATCTGAAACAATGTAAGTCAAACCCAGTTTCCCCAAGCCAATATTAAAATAGGAGACTATTAACTGATACTTTACTAATTATAGAAATGAAAATAAACTATCTATCTCAACATATTATTTTTATGGGCAAGAAGATAAATAAAATAATCTCTAAATGACATTAGTCAGTTAACCAATGCATTAATAACCAATCACATACTCAACTGTACAATAAAAGACAGGAATTGAATCTATAAAATTAAAATGAGAAAAAAGACCATAGAAATTCTCGACATATCTTTCCATATATCTGTCTCATATCATTCAAACTATATAGAGAGCAAGTTCTAGAGTTGTTGATATCTGTCTACGTTTTTCACCATTTTTAATCTGTCATAACATAAATTACAATCCAAAGTGAGAATTATAGGTGAGAATAGAAAGAGGTCTTCAGAAATCTCTGAAACAATCTTCCAACTTCCCCTACACAATGGATAAATCTCTTTCATGCTACTCTACTTGCCCTTTGGAATACTCAGTACCTAATAGGTACCAGACATTGAACTTGGATCTTGTGATACAATGAGACTAGAACAGTAGAAACTTTTGCCCTCATGTAGGGATGTGGGCACAGCTAAATGAACTACCCAGGGCAGAAGGCAGGCATGCTGGGAGGGAAGTACATCAAGTTATAGAAGGTGGTCAAGGATGGTCTCAGCGGGAAGGAGAACTTTCAGGGAAGATATAAGAGGTGAAGGCGTGAGCCATGCCGTTACCTGGGGGAAAGAGCAGCCCACACAGGGGAAGAGGAAGTGCAAGTGCTCGAGGGTGGAGGCCCACTCCCCCAGCGAAGGGCCAGGGCTGCTGCACTGGGTGAGCAAGGGAGGAGCAGCAGGAAGGCCTTTTGCAAAGGCGTGGGCTCTGAACCTTTGTCTATGTGAGATGGGGAGGTCTTAGGGGGCTCTTCAAGTTGGAGTATAAAAGAATCTTCTAGATTGACTGTTAAAGGAAAATTCCAAGGCTTCCCCACATGAAGGGATGGACTCTAATTCAGTAGGATTGAGGCCCAGAGATCTGCATTTAGCCCCAGGCAATTCAGCTGAGGTTGGTCCAAAGACCACTTTGAGAACCACAGTTCTGAGTCCTGGATAACATGCCTGCCAACCTCCGTCTGCAGGTTTTCATCTGGCTAGCACTACAGAAAGCAGCCATTCTCTGTGTAGCTGTACGCAACCAGGACAGAAAGGCAACAGTGGCACCTCAAATGTAAGTGGCCTGTTTTCACTTAGCAAGAGAGTTAAGTATTTGCTGAAATATGCTGACATTCAGGGACTGGCTAGTATGAGCAAATGGATGAATGGTATGACTATTGACGATCCTATGACTATTCAGGTGACTGGTTTCACTCATGTTTCTCATGCCCCTGGGAGCTTGCTGACCCAGGAGGCTGGTGTGTTTGGTGACTTTGTTAAAATGAGGGTCATGACAAACATTAACTGACTGATAAAGTTGTATAATATGACAAGTACCCAAATCCCCAGGTTTGTAGGAAGCTAAAGGAACCCAGAAAACAGGCACTTAAGGTGAAAGGATTACTCCAATGCTGTTAAGTAATTCCCACTGAGGAGCATCTTCTGGGATACGGCCAGGTACTTCATCACAGTGCCTTGGCTGTTTGGCTTGACATGATATAGCCAGAGAAGCATATGGGGTGCCTCTTCTGTACATGAGCTTACTTAACTCTCAAAACAGCCCAGGAAACAAGCCCAGGGAAGTTGATCACACAACTAACAACAGGCAGAACTGAGATTGTTAACCAGTCTGTGTAAGATAAATTCTAGCTCGAATAAGTAGGCAAAGAGAGGCAACAAAGGGCCAGGTAATTTATTTGAATACCCCCAGGTGAGGTTTCGTGGCCTTCTTGTCACAGGCCAGGGAAGTCACACCCAGTTAGGGAGGTGGGGGGCTTATAAGGGATTAGGAGGGGAAGGAGTGGGAAAGCTATCTTAGGGGGTGTGGAGAGGTATGATTGGCTAAAGGTGACATAATAGTCAACTAGAAACTTTTTCCCTCCAAGAGGGAGGAGGCTGACATCCGGGTCTTAGTTGGCACATCAGGATGGAATTCAGGGAGAGCTGTCCCCTTTCCATATACAGCACGGACTTTGGGGTCTGGTCTGTTCTCCCCCTATGGCATCTCTCTGTTCTGTTTGCATGTCCTTGTTTTTCCTTTCTCCAGCCTAACAGTCTGTTTGATCCAATGCCCATGACTTGACCACTAAAATATACTACTTCCTAAATTGATATAAAATGACACTTGATGTAAATGTTTAACATATGGCATTTCAACATGAGAGTTTAATATTGGGACTGTGGTTCATTCTGGGAGACAACAGGATGAGTGAGGATCATGAGCTTTGGAGTGAAGCAGCTCGGGGACTAAAGCCCTATTGGACCACTCACCACCAGCTAACACATTTCTCAGCACCTTCATTCCAAAATAGGGGATGGTGCCCCTCTCAGAAATCTCAGTGAGACAAAATGTGCCATGCATGCCTGTAGTGTAGATAGCAGTTCCTCCCCAACCACATGGAAATGAACCCTGACTGTCATCCAAGCCCTCCTTCCTTGGCACAGAGCACCTCCACAAACACCCTGACAGAGAATCACCTACGCCTCTTGGACCTCTCTTGAGGTGATCGGGTGTCCTCACCCGGGCAGGGGAAGCTGTAGTTACTTAGAATGTCCTCCTGACCTAATGACTGCCTCCACCAGGACAGCTCCTCTGGACAACACTGACTCAAACAGTTGACACCCCTTTCCAGGTGACAGTGCCACAAACAGTGGGAGACAGTCTTGTCCCTGGCCTTACCTCCAAATTAAACATTCCACCTGAGTCAGAAGTCTTCCCCATAACAATTTCCAAACAAATACCTCAATTTTTGTCTACTAAAAAAACTCTAGTTTTTCCTGTGTCCTTTCAAAAGCAAAGGCCAGGATCAAAAGTTCACACTGACATACTAAGCAGAGTACAAACGGACCAGAGCACAGATGGTCAAGGAAGCCTGCGTTACAATTCAGACTCCTTGGGCCCCCCTACCGCCTTGCCTGGGGCAGGCATACCAGGTAAGCACCCTCCTACCAGCTCCTGTACCGCTCTTCCCTTCCCTTCCCTCTTTTTCCCTCCGAAGCCCTGGCTCTGTCTCTGCCTACTCTCCCACCAGCCCAATCCCAAACCCAGGGAGCCTCTGCTCCCTCCCCACTCAGCTTAGCAAAACAGCCCTCTTTATTTGGTAGCAAAAAAGAGAATTATATACCTGCAATTCTTTTGCCCCTGCCATATGTCAACTAACTGAATCTAAGACTATTACCCCTGCGCTTTCCATCAGCAGCCCTGCTGAGTTTGTGGTCGACCTCACGGAGTCACAACCTCCATC
Organism: Manis javanica; assembly: GCF_040802235.1. Classification (NCBI taxonomy): domain Eukaryota; kingdom Metazoa; phylum Chordata; class Mammalia; order Pholidota; family Manidae; genus Manis; species Manis javanica. The sequence continues at coordinate 75,628,126 of NC_133168.1, forward strand.
ACCTCCACTTTTGTCCAGATGCTCATCCTTGAGTTTTAGTTGCACAATATCATGTTTTTAAAAGCTAAACTCATACCTTTAATTTCATTGCCAATGAGTCCAACTTCAGTTTCACCTTTTGTTCCAACCATTTTGATCTTTGATTCTGTTTCTCTTTTAAGTTCTTTCCAGATATGTGCCATCTGTAAATGTAGTATGACTTCTAAGTCTTTATATAAATCATGTAAAAGATGTCAAGAACTAATCATCCAAGAAAAAAGTTATTGCTTATAAATACGTATAAATACATTGGTGCCTATGAAAAAGGCAGCACAAAACGGACACACAACCATGTAAGTATAGCTGCTCATAACAGAACAATCAACAGGGTGCCAGTTAGGGTCACTGCCCTGAATGCAATTGGCTGCAGCACTGTGTACAAACAAAACTGATACAAAACCATGTCCTTTAGGAACCTAGGAATCTAACAGCATAGAACTAAAGAGTGATTCTAAGTTATCTGAAAGGGCAGCAGGGAGAAGGTGGATATTTTGTGATTTAACTGACAATATGACTTATTTTAATTATTTGCTGTAGCACAATAAAAAAGCTCTGTTGGAAAACACTCACTTCTAGTGACAATGGAAGCAAAGTTGTAGATATTACAATTTCATCCACCTCGGTAGCACTGGTTTTGCTCATCTAATAAGTAGTGATCTTGTCATTTTCTTCCTTGTCTTCACTTTTAATGTATTCCCAAAGCATTTTCTCCTGTGCTAGCTCAAATTCATTATAAAATATGGGTTGTCCTAGAGTTCCAGTAACAGCTCAAATTGTCTACAATGAGTATTTGTCTTGAGCTCTGTAGACTACCAGCATCAGAGTGGCATCATTCCCTAAAATGGCAAACCAAAGAGATGGATTTTAAGGAGCTCAGGTATGTTGCCTGTCAAAATGGCCGTGACTTTTTGCCCATTTTCCCACTGGCTACTTATATTTTAAGAGTGCTTAGTATCAACCCATACTGACTTTTTCTTATATATGAAGAAAAAAATTTCAGGTTATAGTTACATTTTTGCCATTCTAATAGAGATAAGTTTTTAAAAACTTAATAACCACATCTATTACTCGAATGTATAGGTAAATAATTAGCATGAAATGACACTGATAATTAACTTTAAATTAATCACAGATTATATCATTTTGTTCTCTTCAACTTTTAAACATGTTTGATGAGCATAACCTACTAGAGAAAAAATTAATAGAGAAAAGGAATCTAAACTTTTTCCCTCAGAACGGATGTGGGCCGATGGTAAGCAAATGAATATGGTGCTTGTAGATGGAAGAATTTAGGATGTAGAGCAGATGAAGTAGTTCAGGGTTGTTATTAGAGGTTAGAGGTTTAAACAGAATTTAAGGGTCACTGTATTGTCCATTCATCAGTATAAATATCTTCTATATCAAACAAATAACAGTGGATATTCTTATCTTTTTTTTAATTTAAAAAAGTTAAACCAATAGCAATTTCCATGTAAAAGTACATGAAGCTTTGATGCTGTAATTTGGCCAAGGAACTTTGGCCATTTAAAACACATTATTTCTTACATTAATTTGATGCCCCTATTCATGAAACAGGAAGAAAATATGTGTCTAATTGAAATATAGTTAAAAGAAGTGTCAGGAAAAAAAGAAACAACAACAAAAAAACAAATAACCAAGGTACTGAAGAGGAAAACATTCCTTTTCCCTTGATTCTGACTTTTTTTCTAACAATACTCTGTTTGCATTATTCATGGGTTTTATCAGAGTATTATTTCATTGAGTTAATGATAAAACATTTTCCATTTGTTTTTACCAAGGGGCTTGCTACTCCATTATTGCTCAGTGCTTTGAGTGTCTCAATATGACAAATGCCAAACTTACACCAATCGAAACATTCAGCTGATAGTCTGCGCTGAATTTCCCAGATGCTAGAGTTCAATCAGGAACATTTTGGTTTAATGAGCCTTCCCCATTATGTTTCTCACACACATTATCACAGAATTTTTTTCCCATCTTCTTCAAAGCAGTAGCACAAACCAAAAGAACAAAACAAAGAATGACAAACTATGATTAATCCCCCCTATGTTTATAATTATACATCACATAACAAAAGTAGTCATGCTGGAAGCAGTTACTGAGGGTACTTCAGGATTTAGTATGATTTCTCTCATATTACAGCCAAATTTTATTAAAGATGAAAATATTATCTTACATCCATATACTTCTTCACACTATTTATTTCAAAGGACTGTCAGAACCATTACCTAATTGGATATTTACAAAAACCCTCCGATTGTTTTTTCCCATTTAATAAAAGGATAAATGAAACCCAGAGAAACCAAGTGGCATCTCCAAGGTCACAGCTGGTCTTGAAAAGAGCCGAGACCAGATCAGGACAAGTCCTAAGCCCCACATCCAGGGCTGTCCCCCCATTCCTCATCTGGCTTGTCTCCAAGGACCCAAAGTCGGCATGGATTAAAATGTCACCATCCTCCCTCCAACGACTGGAAGGCAGCCCTACTGACTCTCTGACTGATGTATTTTTTAAACATTCAAAAAAACATGGATGTGCATTTTAGATCTGTGCCTACATTCCCTGAGAGGTGATCATACATCAACATCAAACACTAATATCGGTCTTAAATACGGACCCAAGAATGTGAATCATCCTAGCTAAGCATATAACCCGATTTGTACTTCTAGAAACCACTCACATTCAAAGGATCCTTCATTTCTTTGATAAATACTAGTTAGGTGAATTCTAATACAGTCCATGGAGACAGATTATTATAAATGTGCATTTCTTTTTGAAGGATGTTTGGCCTTCCTGTTTAAGTAAGAGCTATTTTAATTTGAAAGTTATTTGAGCTTTTAGTGTTAATGAGCTCAGGTGTCAATTTTTTTTCATGAACAAGGCTAGTAATGATTCAAAATTTCAGCAAGACCCAGAGCTATTTTACAGGTTATTTCATGTGACAATCATTTCAAGTTAAATGATTTGACATTTTAATATTGGCATTTGGTAAACAGCTCTCAGGTGCATCTCCCAAGTCCTCTCATTTCCCCTAACTCTTTGGTGACTCAGAAAGGTAAATGATATCCCTTGACAAGAGCTGGGTGAGTTTTTGTTCTTTGAGATAAAGAGATTTGCCATCAAATACTATCCATATGAGTTTTTCATCAACTCTGGTTTTAGAACTAGAAACAAGACCGATAGTCCTGCGATTGGTTATTTCTTAGATAATATAAAAATTATGTCAATAGTACTCTCAATGTGTTATCTCTGGACAAACTGATGTGCTGATATGGTTATGTATTTATTTACTTAACTTTTAATACTAATCACCAGGTTCTACACATTTGCAAAAATGAATAAAGCCTGAGTCCTGCTATCAATGAGACAACAGCCTATTTGGGAAAGTAACTAACAGCAATAAAATGTGATAATTCTTTCTTTTATAAGGATTAATATAAAACCAAATACAGTACAAAGGGTAATAAGACTAAATGTGTCTCTCCACAGAGGTGGTAGTTTCAATTGATGGTTCCCAATAACCTCTTCACAAATAGAAAATGAAGATTAATGCATAGGTAGGTTAAAATGAGCAAGCTAGCATTGAAGGTTATTTAAATGATTAAGGCAATATAAAGGATTAACTAAGAGCTACAATAAATATAATATGTAGTTAAAAGTCAAAAATGAAAATATAATTACTTTAAGTTCAGCCTCTGATAGAAAGAAGCCTGTCTTAGGTTGGATATAAGCATATAACCCGATTTGTACTTCTAGAAACCACTCACATTCAAAGGATCCTTCATTTCTTTGATAAATACTAGTTAGGTGAATTCTAATACAGTCCATGGAGACAGATTATTATAAATGTGCATTTCTTTTTGAAGGATGTTTGGCCTTCCTGTTTAAGTAAGAGCTATTTTAATTTGAAAGTTATTTGAGCTTTTAGTGTTAATGAGCTCAGGTGTCAATTTTTTTTCATGAACAAGGCTAGTAATGATTCAAAATTTCAGCAAGATTTATTAGGAAGTGTTCTCTTCAGGGAAAACAAATAGAAAAATGACCAGGGAGTCAGGGAGCGGGTGAGGGACAGGAAGAAAGCCCAACAAGGGTCTGTCGTCGGGCAAACTCTTGTGAAGGAACGGCTGCTCATTCTCAAAGGGAGCTCTGCAGACACCCCTCGGAGTTATCCTGACTTGGGAGGTGTGGAAGATAGGGGCATGGGAGGAGGGAGAAGCTAGAGTAAGCATTCCTATCATTGGTTAAAGCTGCCCTAAGAGGATGTGAATCCCCAGGCTCGGTCGTGGGGGGTCATGGGGTTGCAGGAGGAGAGAGCTCCACCTGTACATGATAAAGCTTCTGAGCAGCATAACCTCATTTGCTGCAGGGTCCATGCAAGGACAGTTACTTCTAGAATCCATTTCATTAATATCTAAGTATACATTAGGTCTTAAACAGAAGACATCAAGTCTCTGGTGGATAATGCAATTTGCTTAAGACCATATTCAAATTCTTACAAAGATGAGTAAGACACAGGTTTCAGTTTTCTGCAGACCAGAAGCACCTCCCTGCATACATGTTGTGAAAGTGCCATGTCAAGCAGCTTATTGGAATGGCATGTAATGATGGAGTTCACTCCAGACCTCAGACAGCAGCTGGAAGACTGTCACCCGGGAGGCCTTGAGTTGACTGGTCTCTGCTCATGCCTCACTCATACTCACATGGCAAATTTCCAAGATTAAAACTGAGAGGATATCATATGGACCAAGAGTTATGGCAAATTCTCCAACACATGTCAGTTCAAAATTCTTCTTACCATCTCACTTAATGTCCTAGTGATCTAATGCTTGTAATAGGCATTAGTATGCTTCCCTCTTCAGAGCAGTTTGTGGGAACACATACAGATGAAATTCTATTAAGATTCAGGTCTGCCAGGTGGAAAAGTCCAAGTGGAAAATTTGATAGAGAATATGCACATGAGAATCCAAATTGCAAGACCATGGACTAATTCTTCAATGTACAAACATCACTGGTCACATCTATGTCTGAAAACTATATCCAATTTCCAGTCTACAATGAGTTAAATGGAATTTAGGGAAGTTTGCATAAATGTTAAAAACTTATAAAATAAGAGTTAAAAAGAACGAGCAAAAGAAGAATGAGAATAATGCTTGTTTTCTAAATAACATAGTTGAGATTTTTTCTCTTAAATCATTATCAGTCCTCGTGATTATGAACAATAAGATCTCATTGTAGAAAACTGAGCAAGTATTTATCAGCTTTTTTCCCCTTTTTGTTTTTTCTTTTGCATATAAAGTTTCACTGAAGTACAACCCTACAGAGAAAAGCACACAACTAATAAATATATGGCTGAACTTCTATAAAGCAAAGATACCTGTGTAAGAGCCACCCAGAAGATGATTCTGTTTTTATTGAGGGCACAGCAAACTCATGAAAAAGCTCTAGGCAAGTTGTTGTAACACCAATTTGTGAACTACTTGAAGAAGTGGACCATTTTTTGTTGTTTTGTTCCAAAATCCTTGAATATTTCATTTGTTTTGGAGATTGACAGATTACATTATTCATTCATTTAACAATTATTAATTAAATGCTTAACATGTGTTCAGCAGCAGGTGTATGCTGATGGAACTTATGACCCAGTGGAAGACAGATAATACATAAGCAAGTATACTAATTAACAATTAGAAAATATGAAATGCCATGAAATAAATAAAAATGATGCTATGGTCAAGAATATCAGGGTATCCTACCTAGAAGAGTGACTGGCAAACTAGACCAAAGATGAATTGTAGATGGAAATGTGAATAAAAAGAACCCAGCTATGAGAAGAGAGAAGAACATTGCAAAAAAGGGAACAGCCATACCCCAGTCTGGTTTGTTTCTCAAAGTGAAAATGAGATGAGTAGATACAGTGACCACAGTTAAGAGCTGGAGAACAAAGTCACAGCCTATTCCATGCACGGCTATGTAGGTCAGGAGTAAGGATTTAAATTGCTAAGTGCAACACAAGGGTAATAAAGGGTTTTTAGCCAGGAAGTGAATGAAATGATCCAATTTATGTTTTAGTAAGAAGACTCTGACCACTGTATTAGTGGGTAGCAAGAGAGAAAGCAAGACCCCAGGATGCAGGTTATCACACTAACATGAGACCTGGAAGATGCACTCCAATGGATTCCATGCATGGATTGGATGTGGGGGCCTGGAAGGGGGTAGAATAAAAGATCAATCAGGTTTTTATTTCGGCAACCAACTAGAATAAGGTATCATTTACTGAGAAGGCAGGGGTGGGTTGGGGGGGAGATTCGTGAAGAAACAGGTTTCTGTGGGTGAAAGCAGGAGTTTAGTTTTTAACATGGTAAGTTTGAGGTGCCAGAGAAAATTCACATGAAGTTGTCAAGTGAGTAATTTGGATAAATGAGAAAGGAGCACTGAGGGGAGATCCAGCTAGAGATACAAATCTGAGAGTTATTAGCATATAGATGGTTTTTAAAGCCATGGGAATGTAATATAAAGAGAAGATAAAGAGAACTCAGTGCCAGACTATGAGGAACTTCAATGCTATGAAGGTGATCAGATTCAAGCCAAAAAAAGCAGCTAAGCAGAAAGGACCATAGAAATAGAAGGAAAACCAGCTTCTCAGAAAAAGAAAGAAGGTTTCAAAAAAGAGGGATGATCAGCAGTGCCAGATGTTGCTAAGTGGTGAAGGACGAGAAGAGGACGCATCTAATTGGGCTTGGCAACCTCCAGTTACTGGTGACCTTGACAAGGGTCTCAGGACTTAAGAGTAAATGGTTCAAGGGATGAAGAAGTGAGCAGGGTCAGGTGAGATTTTTAAAAGGTGGATGCTACTATAATATGATTGCATCCAGAGGAGAAGAGAGTGGAGTTCATGACTCAGGAGAGGTGACTCCCTGAAGGTGCAACATCCTTGGTAAGGCCTGGAGGGGAGGGTGCAGAGCAGGCATGGATATCCTGGCATCTGAGAGCAGGGGAGATGATAGGTTTCTTAAGAAAAACGGGGGAAGAAAGAGGGAGTTCTCTCTCCTCTTAATGTCATCTTCATACTCAGTGAAGTATGAGGCAAAGTCATTAGTATAAAAAGACAAAGTATAAAATGGTGGGACTCCTGGGAAGTGGGAGTCATGCTTATTTTGGAAATCCTAGTACTATTAACAATAAGTGTAGAGCCATCTAATGATTATGATCTTATTGCATCTTCTGTTTACCCAAATAGTTTACTACAAAACAACTGGAAAAAACGTTAAAGCTCCGTAAGAACAAAAATAGAAAATATAGATTATCAAAGTCATTGAAAGTTGTGAGTTTTCTGAGAAGGTGCAATAAAAAGAGAAGGCAAAGAGCAGCTGAAGGCAAGTGGATAAAATGATGAGCTCTGGACTCCGGAGTGGATAAAGACAGAAGAAAGGAAGGGCTGGTGAGGAGGCAGGAAGTGATGTCAATGAATGAGTTTCAGTTAAAATCACTGTTTCTGGGAAGAGTTAATGGGGCAAGTGCTTGGTGAGCATAAGAGTTTCTGTGCAAGACAAGAATGTTTTGAGTTTGTAATTTTGGAGGCAGAGAAGTTCTGCTGGTGACAAAATCTAGTCTGACTGACATGCTGAGAGTGCTCATTCAGAGCAGAGAAGAAAATTCACTGGAGAAAGGTAGATCAAGGAACTAAGATTGAGGGTACTGAGTGGATTATTCACAGGAATGATGAATTCCCAGGAAAACTGGAAGTTGGAGCAGAGAACACAGGGAAGTGATAAAATCTTCAATGATCGGGGAAAAGGGCTGGGGCAGGGACAAGAAGGTTAAATGGTGACACTTGTAATAGGGAGGAAAGCCTGGCGGAGCCAAATGGCAGGACACCACCGTTTTACAAGAGGGATGCGCACACTCGTCTGGCGGGTTCTGTGGAGAAAGCACATCCCGACCTCACTGCCTGAGCCTCAGGAAGGCCCCCTGAGAAACGGAAAGCCCTGAGTAAGGCCAGGTGGTGGTAGAGATGTTCTAAAATGAGATGGGGAATTTGACAACAGAATTTGCTGATCATAGAAAAAGAATCCCAAAAGCAGAAGGGGCAAATTATCAAGGGAAATAGTGGAATATAATTACCTGGGTGACTTAATAGAAAGGAGGAATTCTCAGCTACACCAATTATGTACATATCCAACTCAAAGATCATTTATTCACCTCCTTTTATATGCAAACGACTATGCTTTTAACAAGCTCTTCCACCAAAAAGTAACTAGATGAGGCACACAGGCAGGTGTGGTGCACAGCTCAGCTGTGGTGCCCCCAGTACAGATACCTGGGAAATGATTGGCAGACATCAATAATGGCTATGGATATTTATGTAAACTGGAATTTAAAGTAGTTTTGAGTAATATCAAGTAGACATGTTAAATCAACTCTGAAGTTACTGTTTTGAACTATATCACATAAAATTAATTCATCTCTAATCCAACTACCAGAATATTCTTTAAAGCAAGACTTTAATGAGATGTCAAACTCAAAAATTTTTTTAAATCCCACCTTTTCAAATAATTTTATTCTTCAAATCCTTCCCTAATAAAAATAGAGAGAAATTTACACTAATAAGCTGGGTAAAGAAAGCCTGTTAGACATTACCCAATTATAAGCTTTTTACTAGCTTTTCACAAGTAGTAGGTGTCAATGACTCCAAAAAAACAGTTGCTCAGATAGCTCACTCTTATTTTTCCAAATACACTCAAGATACAGCATCTTTCTGCGAATGTGTGTGTCACATGACTAGCTTAATATACAACAAAAATTTCAGTCTTATCTATAAACATTATTCCCTTGAAATTTCACAAAGCCAATTCCCTGAAGCTGAATTTAAAGCCTAAACTAACAAATAGTTGAAGTATTTTTTTTTAGGGTAAACAAAAAGATTATTAGTCTAGTAAGAATTCTGGGCTGTTATACCATGGTTTCTGTTATAAAAAAGGCAGTTGTTTTTTTTAATTTTAGTGCATGGATAGAGTTTACAAATGTAATAAAATGTGTATTAAGTCACTGTTTTTGGTAATTTGCTGCACAGCAATAGGTAAATAATACATATAATAAACTGGAAAAAAAATCTCAGGCCCCTCACACTAAGTTTTTTATTTACCATTATAAGTTCCTGTGAAATGTCCCAGAAACTCAAGTTGGAAGCAGTTTTGATCTGAGGTGACTGGGGGCATGCAAAGGAAATGAAGCAGTAACTACTCAAATTTTCTTTTCTTTTTAACAGAGGCCTTCATTTTTTCCTCTGATGTATCATGTTAAAGTAAAGCTGAATCAAAGTGTAACAGACACAATCATTCCCCAGAATTGTGTCTGTGAGGTAATGTGGGGTCTAAAGTCAGCCCTGCAAAGGGCCAAGGGACAGAGTGCATGAGTCACTCTCTGATACAGCCCTCCTGGGCACAGGACAAAGAAAGGTGATACCTGCCTCCTTTGGGGACATAGAGCAGTAAGAGACGACATTTACACAAGAAGATGTACATTTTTTTGATGTCTAAGCAATGCTGGACAGAAATACACCTTCTTTGCAATGAGTATAATGAGCGCATTGCTGCCCATACTTGGGAAAATGCTCAACACCTGTACAGAAGTCAGGACAACAAAAATGGACTAATACCTTTTGTCCAATACAAAAAACTTAAATAGTTTGGGAGAATTCTGAAGTCCTTTAAAATGGAGAATAAATGCCATGACCATCACACCAATCCCTCATGTTGTGACTGGAGCAGCTGCTATGATACACCTTCCTGCCATTACCACAGCATGTGGGTGAACACATATGCCAGAGTCAGAGGCTCCTGCCCATTCCATGTGCCAAGAGCTTCCCTGCACCTGGCTGCAGCCACACTGAGCAAGCCATGCCTGGTCCCCTGCAGGGAGCCCACCAGCCCATAGGCCACAGAATGAGGAACAGGTATTTGCCTTAGCATCTCCATCAGCAGTTCAGGCATGACTCGCCACTTCAAGGGACACTGAGTGGTAGCGCTCATTAACAACAGCACGTCTTCTAACCCCCCGGAAGTGGCCACAGTGCAAGGCTTTGACAAATTTTCCCTTGTTGCTGGAGTTTCAACTCAGGGAATAATTTGGAATCAAATCTTGAATGAAGCAGCAAAATTTGTCATCAGCACTTAGTTACCCTCTAAGAAAACAAAGTTTTGACTCAGGTGTGATCATAATAATGAAAATTTATTCATAACACCAGAATCTAAATAAATCATTTTAAATATACAGATGGTCCCTGCTTACTACTAAAGTTTCTTTTGGTGATTTAATGACTAAGAGTCACTCTTATTATTGTGAATATCATGTCATAACATTTACTAACCAGTTTATTATGTGGAATCTCAAAGAAAATGACATACAACACAGCCTTCATTATTTCAAACTATTTGGGATACCCCATCCAATTTTACATATTTTTATTGATTTTAAGCAAACTCTTTAATTTTTCTATTCTTGAATATCGATGAAATTCCCAGTTGGAAAATACATAATTTGAAACTTTTCTACATTTAAAGGCAATGGTAAATTATATCAATATTTTGAACTCCAAAGTGTTTGTGTTACCAGGACACTCACTGTACAGATAATGAAAATACCAATATTATATTTGTAAATAAAATATACAATGTAAATGGTGGCTGGCCATTAAACTCATTTGTGGGGAAATATTTTTGTTTAATTAACCTTAAAAAGCATATGGACACAGCTACACACACACACAACGTTCCCACGCCTCCCATCCTGTCTGGCTATGAGACACATCCAGGAAGACCTGCTATAGTATCCTGCAGGCTCACCTCGCCCTTGGAAGGGCTTTCATCAAGGAAGCTGAAAAAGTTTTATCCAGGAAAGCTATGGGTCACTTGTGGAAGCCCTGACTCATCCCAGCTGAGGCATTTCTACTGCTAGAACTGCTGCTTAAAGCAAACCCTCAGCTCTTAAGATCTGTTAGTAACTGGCACAATATAAAAAATAATGGCCGCTGTAAACCTTAAAATACAAACTGGAGGAGGGAGCCAAGATGGCGGCGTGAGTAGAGCAGCAGAAATCTCCCAAAACCACATTTATCTATGAAAATATAACAAAGACAACGCTTCCTAAAATACACACCAGAGGACACAGGACAACATCCAGACCACATCCACACCTGCGAGAACCCAGCGCCTTGCAAAGGGGGTAAGATACAAGCCCCGGCCCGTTGGGACCCGAGCGCCCCTCGCTCCGGCTCCCAGCAGGTGGAGAGGAGTCAGCAAGGAGGGCTAGGGAGCTCAGGACTGCTGAACACCCAGCCCCGGGATTCCGGACCAGAGCACAGACACAGTGCATGCGTGGGGTCCTGGATACTAGGGAAAAAGGGCGGCAGGACTGGTGAGATGGTGACTGAGGCCAAAACTGGAGAACAAAGAAACAGGACAGGCTTTTTTTCTTTTTTTCTTTTTTGGAGAGTGCTTTTTGGAAGCCTTAAAGGGACAGGGACCCCAATACTAGGGAAACAGGGCAGCAAGACTGGTGAGTGGGTGCCTGAGACAGGCGCCTAAGGACAAAGAAAATTGCGCATTTTTCCTTTTTTTTTTTTCTTTCATTGTTGCTGTTGTTTTGGTTTGGAGACTGCTTTTTGAAAGTCATAAAGGGGTAGGCCAGGACACTTAGCCCAGAGGCAGGGAATCTGGGGATCTCTGGGCACTCTAACCCCCTGGGCAGCAGGGAGCACAGAGGCCCCTTACAGAGATAAATAGCCTCCCTATCGCTTCCCCTCCAACGGGACTCCACTACTTTGGAGGAGCAGCCCCAGCCAGGCCACGCCCACTGCAGCAGCGAAGATAAACTCCATAGCAACCGGGCAGGAAGCAGAAGAGCCCTGTCTGCACACAGCTGCCAAGCAAAAGCCACTAGAGGTCGCTATTCTTCCAGGAGAGGAAGGCCACAAACCAACAAGAAGGAAAGCTCTTCCAGCTGTCACTCGTACCAGCTCTACAAACTATCTCTATCACCATGAAAAGGCAAAACTACAGGCAGACAAAGATCACTGAGACAACACCTGAGAAGGAAACAGACCTAAACAGTCTTCCTGAAAAAGAATTCAAAATAAAAATCGTGAACATGCTGATGGAGATGTAGAGAAAAATGCAAGAGCAATGGGATGAAGTCTAGAGGGAGATCACAGATGTCAGGAAGGAGATCACAGAAGTGAAACAAACCCTGAAAGGATTTATAAGCAGAATGGATAAGATGCAAGAGGCCATTGAAGGAATAGAAACCAGAGAACAGAACATATAGAAGCTGACATAGAGAGAGATAAAAGGATCTCCAGGAATGAAACAATAGTAAGAGAACTATGTGATCAATCCAAAAGGAATAATATCCATATTAGAGGGGTACCAGAAGAAGAAGAGAGAGGAAAAGGGATAGAAAGTCTCTTTGAAGAAATAATTGCGGAAAACATCCCCAAACTGGGGGAGGAAATAATCGAACAGACCACGGAAATACACAGAACCCCCAACAGAAAGGATCCAAGGAGGACAACACCAAGACACATGATAATTAAAATGGCAAAGATCAAGGACAAGGAAAGAGTTTTAAAGGCAGCTAGAGAGAAAAAGGTCACCTTTAAAGGAAAACCCATCAGGCTAACATCAGACTTCTCAACAGAAACCCTACAGGCCAGAAGAGAATGGCATGATATATTTAATGCAATGAAACAGAAGGGCCTTGAAGCAAGGATACTGTATCCAGCAAGACTATCATTTAAACATGATGGCGGGATTAAACAATTCCCAGACAAGCAAAAGCTGAGGGAATTTGCTTCCCACTAACCACCTACACAGGGCATCTTACAGGGACTGCTCTAGATGGGAGCACTACTAAAAAGAGCACAGAACAAAACACACAACATATGAAGAATGGAGGAGGAGGAATAAGAAGGGAGAGAAGAAAAGAATCTCCAGAAAGTGTATATAACAGCTCAATAAGCGAGCTAAGTTAGGCAGTAAGATACTAAAGAAGCTAACCTTGAACCTTTGGTAACCACGAATCTAAAGCCTGCAATGGCAATAAGTACATATCTCTCAATAGTCACCCTAAATGTAAGTGGACTTAATGCACCAATCAAAAGACACAGAGTAATAGAATGGATAAAAAAGCAAGACCCATTTATATGCTGCTTATAAGAAACTCACTTTAAACCCAAAGACAAGCACAGACTAAAAGTCAAGGGATGGAAAAACATATTTCAGGCAAACAACAGCGAGAAGAAAGCAGGGGTTGCAGTACTAATATCAGACAAAATAGACTTCAAAACAAAGAAAGTAACAAGAGATAAAGAAGGACACTACATAATGATAAAGGGCTCAGTCCAACAAGAGGATATAACCATTCTAAATATATATGCACCCAACACAGGAGCACCAGCAAATGTGAAACAAATACTAACAGAACTAAAGAGGGAAATAGACTGCAATGCATTCATTTTAGGAGACTTCAACACACCACTCATCCCAAAGGATAGATCCACCAGGCAGAAAATAAGTAAGGACACACAGGCACTGAACAACACACTAGAACAGATGGACCTAATAGACATCTATAGAACTCTACATCCAAAAGCAACAGGATATACATTCTTCTCAAGTACACATGGAACATTCTCCAAAATAGACCACATACTAGCCCACAAAAAGAGCCTCAGTAAATTCCAAAATATTGAAATTCTACCAAACAATTTTTCAGACCACAAAGGTATAAAACTAGAAATAAATTCTACAAAGAAAACAAAAAGACTCACAAAAATATGGAGGCTTAACAACATGCTTCTAAATAATCAATGGATCAATTAACAAATCAAAATAGAGATCAAGAAATATATAGAAACAAATGACAACAATCACACAAAGCCCCAACTTCTGTGGGACACAGCGAAAGCAGTCCTAAGAGGAAAGTATATAGCGATCCAGGCACACTTGAAGAAGGAAGAACAATCCCAAATGAATAGTCTAACATCACAATTATCGAAACTGGAAAAAGAAGAACAAATGAGGCCTAAAGTCAGCAGAAGGAGGGACATAATAAAGATCAGAGAAGAAATAAACAAAATTGAGAAGAATAAAACAATAGCAAAAATCAACGGAACCAAGAGCTGGTTCTTTGAGAAAATAAACAAAATAGATAAGCCTCTAGCCCAACTTATTAAGAGAAAAAGAGAATCAACACAAATCAACAGAATCAGAAATGAGAACGGAATAATCAGAACAGACTCCACAGAAATACAAAGAATTATTAAAGACTACTATGAAAACCTATATGCTAACAAGCTGGAAAACCTAGAAGAAATGGGCAACTTCCTAGAAAAATACAATCTCTCAAGACTGACCAAGGAAGAAACACAAAACTTAAACCAATTATGAGAAAAGAAATTGAAACAGTAATCAAAAAACTACCCAAGAACAAATCCCCGGGGCCGGGTGGATTTACCTCGGAATTTTATCAGACACACAGAGAAGACATAATACCAATTCTCCTTAAAGTGTTCCACAAAATAGAAGAGGAGAGAATACTCCCAAACTCATTCTATGAAGCCAACATCACCCTAATACCAAAACCAGGCAAAGACCTCACCAAAAAAGAAAATTACAGACCAATATTGCTGATGAATGTAGATGCAAAAATACTCAATAAAATATTGGCAAACAGAATTCAACAGTATATCAAAAGGATCATACACCATGACCAAGTGGGATTCATCCCAGGGATGCAAGGATGGTACAACATTCGAAAATCCATCAACATCATCCACCACATCAACAGAAAGAAAGACAAAAACCACATGATCATCTCCATAGATGCTGAAAAAGCATTTGACAAAATTCAACATCCATTCATGATAAAAACTCTCAGCAAAATGGGAATAGAGGGCAAGTACCTCAACATAATAAAGGCCATATATCATAAACCCACAGCCAGCATTATACTGAACAGCGAGAAGCTGAAAGCATTTCCTCTGAGATCGGGAACCAGACAGGGATGCCCACTCTCCCCACTGTTATTTAACATAGTACTGGAGGTCCTAGCCACGGCAATCAGACAAAACAAAGAAATACAAGGAATCCAGATTGGTAAAGAAGAAGTTAAACTGTCACTATTTGCAGATGATATGATACTGTACATAAAAAACCCTAAAGACTCCACTCCAAAACTACTAGAACTGATATCGGAATACAGCAAAGTTGCAGGATACAAAATTAACACACAGAAATCTGTAGCTTTCCTATACACTAACAATGAACCAATAGAAAGAGAAATCAGGAAAACAATTCCATTCATAATTGCATCAAAAAGAATAAAATACCTAGGAATAAACCTAAGCAAAGAAGTGAAAGACCTATACCCTGAAAACTACAAGTCATTCTTAAGAGAATTTAAAGGGGACACTAACAAATGGAAACTCATCCCATGCTCGTGGCTAGGAAGAATTAATATCGTCAAAATGGCCATCCTGCCCAAAGGAATATACAGATTTGATGCAATCCCTATCAAATTACCAGCAACATTCTTCAATGAACTGGAGCAAATAATTCAAAAATTCATATGGAAACACCAAAGACCCTGAATAGCCAAAACAATCCTGAAAAAGAAGAATAAAGTAGGAGGGATCTCACTCCCCAACTTCAAGCTCTACTATAAAGCCATAGTATCAAGACAATTTGGTACTGGCACAAGAACAGAGCCACAGACCAGTGGAACAGATTAGAGACTCCAGAAATTAACCCAAACATACATGGTCAATTAATATTTGATAAAGGAGCCATGGACATACAATGGCAAAATGGCAGTCTCTTCAATAGATGGTGCTGGCAAAACTGGACAGCTACATGTAGGAGAATGAAACTGGACCTTTGTCTAACCCCATATACAAAGGTAAACTCAAAATGGATCAAAGACCTGAATGTAAGTCATGAAACCATTAAACTGTTGGAAAAAAACATAGGCAAAAATCTCTTAGACATAAACGTGAGTGACCTCTTCTTGAACATATCTCTCCGGGCAAGGAAAACAACAGCAAAAATGAGCAAGTGGGACTACATTAAGCTGAAAAGCTTCTGTACAGCAAAAGATACCATCAATAGAACAAAAAGGAACCCTACAGTATTGGAGAACATATTTAAAAATGACAGATCTGATAAAGGTTTGACATCCAGAATATATAAAGAGCTCACATGCCTCAACAAACAAAAAACAAATAATCCAATTAAAACATGGACAGAGGAACTGAACAGACAGTTCTCTAAAAAAGAAATACAGATGGCCAACAGACACATGAAAAGATGCTCCACATCGCTAATTATCAGAGAAATGCAAATTAAAACTACAATGAGGGATCACCTCATACCAGTAAGGATACCTGCCATCCAAAAGACAAACAACAACAAATGTTGGCGAGACTGTGGAGAAAGGGGAACCCTCCTACACTGCTGGTGGGAATGTAAATTAGTTCAACCATTGTGGAAAGCAGTATGGAGGTTCATCAAAATGCTCAAAACAGACCTACTGTTTGACCCAGGAATTCCACTCCTAGAAATTTACCCTAAGAATGCAGCAATCAAGTTTGAGAAAGAAAGATTCACCCCTATGTTAATTGCAGCACTATTTACAATAGCCAAGAATTGGAAGCAACCTAAATGTCCATCGGTAGATGAATGGATAAAGAAGATGTGGTACATATACACAATGGAATACTACTCAGCCATAAGAAGAGGGAAAATCCTACCATTTGCAGCAACATGGATGGAGCTGGAGGGTATTATGCTTAGTGAAATAAGCCAAGCGGAGAAAGAGAAATACCAAATGATTTCACTCATCTGTGGAGTATAAGAACAAAGGAAAAACTATAGGAACAAAACAGCAGCGGAATTACAGAACCCAAAAATGGACTAACAGGTACCAAAGGGAAAGGGACTGGGGAGGATGGGTGGTCAGGGAGGGATAAGGGGGGGGTAAGAAGAAGGGGGGTATTAAGATTAGCATGCATAGTGGGGGAGGGAGAAAAGGGAGGGTTTTACAACACAGAGAGGACAAGTAGTGAATCTACAACATTTTGCTATGCTGATGGACAGTGACTGTAATGTGGTTTATAGGGGGGACCTGGAATAGGGGAGAGCCCAGTAAACATAGTATTCTTCATGTAAGTGTAGATTAAAGATTAAAAAAAAAAAGAAAAAACAGAAAGAAAGAAAGAAAAGGGGGATTACTCCTTGATAGGATAAAACTAAGTGTAAATCAACGATTAATGCATGCTTTAAATATCCTTAATTTTGATGACTTAAAGGGTGTCAGATGATCGGCTATGGAGGTACACTTTTCTGATAATATTCCTTTCTCTTAAAAAAAAAGCAGTTCCTGTGTGGTGATCTCCAATAAGTTCTTCACAATGGTATAAACGGCATATCAAAGTGTGGGCAAAGGGTCTGTTTGTGTTTATACAGAGGATCAAAGCCTAATTTGGCTACCCAGAAAATGAACTAAGATATGATATGAAGAAGAACTTCCAACATCCGCACTCTCTGGAAGAGTCATACCAGAAGATGATCATCAAAAAACCTCGACAAAGATCCAGGCGATGCTGCAGTTGTAGCTGCATCCATCCCACCGGTTCCTGGACTTGCCATTGGAATGAAGAAGGAGATATCTAAGCTGGCCTGTGCTTTCAGTAAAACAACAAATTTGACCGGATCTGTACTGTTGGAACTCAATCAGGAGTTGGGAGGGGTGCAAGTTGTAGTGCTCCAAAATCTTATGACTATAGACTATCTACTGTTAAAAGAACATATGGGATGTGAACAGTTCCCAGGAATGGGTTGTTTTAATTTGTTTGATTTCTCTCAGACTGTTCAAGTACAGTTGGACAATATCCATTATATCATAGACAAATTTTCACAAATGCCTAGGGTGCCTAACTGGTTTTCTTGGCTTCACTGGAGATAGCTGGTAATTATAGATCTGCTTTGGTTATGTAACTGTATTCCTATTATGTTAATGTGTGTGCGCAATTTAATTAGGAGTTTAAAACCTATACATGCTTAAATTACTCTACAAGAAGATATGTCAAAGAAATAATCAATCTTCCCATGTTTTCTTCCATCTGCTACCTCTATAGCTTTTCTTCTTCCTTCCTAATTTCAACCCTTAAATAGAATTCGTGCCTCATATCGAATTTACCGAGTATCATAATTCCTCCAAGTGGTAAAGATACCTCAAGACAAATGCTGGGTATAGAAGCCACAGGGCATAAATCTGTAAAGAAGTAAAATGCTAACCTTTTCAAATGATATGGCTTCTCTCTCACTTACCAACTTTACATTTCTCTGTATGGCCCCGGAAGATGACTGGTTAGCCTGAGATGGGTAAGATTCCTCAAAGGAGGAACCACCTAAGACAGGCACAGTCGCAGGGGGGCCATCAGGTGAGAAATTGGGGATCAACAGTGGTGAAGCTTAGAACCTCACCCCCCCTGTTTTGAGAGAAATATTCTGTATCCGTGGATGTTTTATTGCCCTTGTCTAGCTCGGATTAACACATAGTCTACAGGCACACACCTGATCATCTACAATTGGTCTCTTAGAACACTAAACTATGTTTTCTACCTTTATCTTGCATCTACCTACCACTTCAGCATTTTATTAAAAATAAAAATAATAATACTAATAAAGGGAGAAATGTGGGATCCACATATAAATCAAGTATAAAAATCAAATGAATATTCATATTTGACCTGATTGTTTATAGTTCATAATTCGTGATCAAAACCGAAAGTTTCTGTGATGACTACCCTTGTACTGTTCACCATGTAAGAACTTATTCACTATGTAAGAATTCGTTCACCATGTAAGAACTTGTTCCTTATGCTTCAGAAGAGTGGAGACTGATGAGAATTAGGCTTGAGATGGATTAATGATTGTGCATTGAGCATTGACTCCCCTATACAGAATTTTATTGTTGTTAACAACCATTTGATCAATAAATATGAGAGATGCCCTCTCAAAAAAATATATATATATAAACTGTACATTTTTGTTCCTTCTCCCACACATTAGCAATTATTTTTTAAGACATTTCCACTTGTTCCTCAGCCCCTTATTCCTTACAAACATTCCTGACCAATAAGGACTGTACATCCTGAAGATACTTTGCTGTAGACTCTTTGTGAACAGAGATAGAAATTAAACAGAAGAGGAATACTTTCCCATATCTGAAAAAGGAATGTTATGGAATGAAAACAATGTCTCTAATGATCTAAATTTGTCAAGTTGTTGCGACCCAGTTTGTGACCATGACTGACTCCTCTAATCTCAGCTCTCTTCCCGAAAAATGAGTTGTCTAAACAATAGCAACTGAGAAATCATAAGAAGCAGACTCAATTAACATTTGAGACCATTAACTTTTATTGATATTTATATGTATTTCATTCCCAATTATTATGATGCCAGAGAGAGACATACTTGTCTGCTACATTAACAGTGAATTGCTTTCACCTAACATAGTCATTAATGAAGAGGTTATAACTAGATTTCAACAATAGCATTTCATTAAATGAAGGACAGTAAGATAACTGTTTCCAAATGTGGTAAAAGCCTTAAAAAAGTTTTTAGTTGGCTGTATTAGCTTCATAAGTGGAAATAATACAAATATTATAACTTGGGTTAAAAATCACAGCCTAACAATATATTCATGATTATTTTAAAAGTGAGGTCATTCAATTACCTGTGTAAGTTCATGAAGTGTTAACAGATGACATTCCTAAAATGGAAACAGAATTATCAAGGTAATGTTATAATAAACATCCAGAAGAAATGCAGAGCCCATATGGATCCTCCAGGTTGTGGTCTACATCATGCTTTGTATTTCACAAATCAGAGTATCAAGGTCCTCAGAAATCAAGTGATTTTTTTAATAAGGTGATATATCCAGTATATTACAAATTATAAATTAGAACCAATCTCATGACTCCCTTCTAGTGTTTGCTCCATTAAAATGCACTGCCTTCTTATTTTCTACCTTTGGTATTTGCAGTGTAAATTACAGATTATATTAATGCATTACCAAAATATGGCATAGATATCAATTGCCAACATTTACTCATTCAATTTAATCAGTGCATATTTACTGAGTGGCTACTGCTTCTCAGAAATTTAACTAAGATGAAAAAGATGCTCTCCATTAGAACGCAGAGGGAGAGGTAACCAGAAAAAAAGATAATTATAGACAAATGGATAATTACAAAGCATGAATGACTCTGCAGTGATAGAGAGGCCCCCTGAGCATGAAGGCAGGAAAGGGAGCAACACTGAGGGTAACAAGGAAAAGCACTTCCAGGTGCCAGGAAAGGCTTTGTAAGAGTGTAATGTCCAATTTGAGCCTCAATCAGTGGGTATTTATCCAGATGGGACTAAAGGAAAAGAAGCGGGATTGGCAGCATGGTGATCAGGTAAGCAGGGCTTAAGGTGAGAAACAGCACAGGGTGTGCGGAAATCGGTACAGCGTTGATGTGCCACAGTCTCGAGTTCACGGTGTGATGGAGTGATTGACATAATGCTGGTGGTGGGAGGGCCAGACTGGGGAGGAACTTGCTTACAAAGGAACTTGGCTTTTATTCTTTGGGCAATGGTGGTCATTGAACAGTGTTGAGTATGGGAATACCATGGCCATATTTTTCACTTTATAGGTAAATTTTTATAGTAGTGGAGTAGATATTTAAGAGGAAGACTGAAGAAAGCTAATCATTAATGAGTTTAAATTAATCTACTTAAAAGATAATACAGAACCTTACTAGAGCCAGTGGTAGGGCACAAAAAGAAAAAACTGCTTTGACAAACTTTGAGTAGATAATATTTGTGGTTTGTTGAATGCAGAGATGAGGTGAAAAGGGAAAGCTATGGAAAACTCAGTATGGGTCCTGGGCAGATGTGGCCTCACCAACTGAGAAAGCAGTAACTGATTTAGGGTCAAAGATGATTACTTTATTAAGTGGATATGAACTGTCTATGGGACACCCAGGTGGAGGCACCCAGCATGCAGGGAAATGAGCAGGCATCAGGGAGAAAGAAGCCCGGAGCACAGCTGAGACTCAGACTGCATCAGCATATTTATGATATGTGACAATATGATTGTGGCTGAAATCAATCAGGATACAAATGTCAATGAAGAAGAGGAGTCCAGGAACACAGGATAAAAAGTAAAAACAGTATGAAGAGAATTAGGAGAGCAGATAAGTAATTACAAGTACTACCAATAAAATATTTAACCACGAATGTGGGACTTACTGCCCTAGAATATCATTTTAAACTATTAAATTCAAAAGTTCCTATGAGACAACCTGGAAGCACAGAAGTGCTTAGACAAATTAAAGAAATAAAAACAAAGAAAAGAAAAAAAACAAACCACACATTCCAGATGCAAACTGCATCAAGCAATTGGCATATCTTGACCATCTGTCCCTCTTTACCCAGTCAGAGGGAGGAAGCGACCAGTCTGGACATCTCTCCCTTCTGTGATGTCAAAGAGGCCAGAAGAAAAAGCAAATGTTCAGAGTTTTGCTCTGAGAACCTTCTGATCAACCCAGGGACTTCTTCCAACCCAGTTCCTGCAGGCCCTGAGGGAGGTCCCGCACAGGAGAGGTCCGAGGACAGCCCAGTCCCTCCAACAAAACATCAGCCCTGTTTCTGTCTCAAAGGCCCTAAGAGGATGCTTTCTGTTTAAAGCTTGGGTATCATAAGTACTTTCTGTAGTTAAGTTGAGGAGAAAAAGAGGGGTAGAACAGGGGCTGATGTAGGCACATTTTTTGGTCCGTATCTGGACATAACCAGCATGACTCAGGAACGAGCAGCAGCTTCTGACCCAACTCAGGGTGACCTGGTTCCTCTCCCAGCTTCAACATTCATCAGCTGAGTGACCTTGGAAGGTGGCCCAAGGGGAAAGTGCCATCATCTATAAAATGGCCATGACAAAGTTCCCTAAGGATGGCTAATAAACACTGAGTGATCCCTATGTGACTGGACTCATTTTGGTTATTGACAAGAGCTAGTCTAGAACAAAAAGCCAAAAATCCCAGGAGTCATCTTTGACTCTCTCTTTGCCTCCCATATGTAGACAATCAGTTGGCCTATTTGCTCCCTTGGAAAGCCCTGAACACATCCATTCTATGCATCTCGGCAGCTCCCACTTGGTCAAAGGCATCATCATCTCCCCTGGCCCCTGCAACAACTTCCTACATTCCCAGTTAATGCTCCACACAGCAGCTGGAGGGACCTTTTAAATCTTAATTCAGATTAGACCATACTGCTACTTAAAATCTCCCAGTTTTAGCCCACTGCCCTTAGAATACCAACTCCTCCCCAGTGTCTCTGGGTCGTGCCCCTTCTCCTGTTGGCCTCCTCACTGAGTCCAGCTACACTGCCTCTGTCCTCACACAAACGGCTCCACTCTCCCCACTTCCTGAAATACCGTGGCTTCCTCCTCCTTGTCATTCAGATTTCAGCTCAGAGTCACTTCTCTGTGAGGTCATCCCTGATCAAGGATCTAAATTTACCCCACACCAAGTATCTTTTATGTATCATATTGCCTGTGGAGGCAGAAATCCTATTAACCAGAGCTTGGTTTTAGGAGGCACTAGCTACTGGTTGGATGGAAACATACATAGCTATGCTTCAGATCACAGATGGCACACTTTCCCAAGCATTTATAAACAAAAGCACAGAGATCATATAGAGACACTGTAGCTGTGCTGCAGATATTTTCAGTATTATTCCATTGTCCTTGCAGGTTCTAAGTAAACAGAAAAAAATGCAATTAAATAAGACCAGTATCAGCCAAGTCCAGCATCATTCAGTTCCAACTCTACAAGACTTTTGTAGACACCCTACCATAGGTGTACAGCCCTCTAGAAACACAATGCATCAGAAGAACAGTACAACTAGCAGATGATTAAGTATAATGTTATTACAGTCATTTTGATCTATAAACAGCCAATCTAGCAAAACCAGACCCCAAAAGACCTCTTAATTCCTACCTTACTAGGAAAACAGAGGTTTTCCCCCCTTGCCCCCTCCCAAGGTATGCGCCACAGTAACAGCACTGTGCACCTTCCTTTCTTCTTCAGTGGAAAATACATCCTACCTTCTGTGCAGCCTTGATCTGGGCACCTTTATGTTGGATCTTGTTCTATATTGTTTCCTCTATGAATTACCTCTTTCATTAGATATGTGCCTTTGCATGTCCGTGTGGGTTACAAAAAAGGTCAGAACATAACCAAGGCCTTCAGTGAGCCATACTGCACAAGCTAAATTTCCCAGAAAAATCCATATCCTGAACTATTCCTTACCATGATTTCTTGCATAAAATTAAAGAGCTCAGGTTTTACTGCACATGCTTATACACTACTGCAGAATAAGCATTTAACACTCATGAAATAATCCATGGCTACATAAAACAAATCCAAGACTGACACGGTTGAAACTAAGCTCTGACACTGATTTGCTTTGTGACCCGGGAGAGCCACTTGACCTCCTCTGGCCTCGGTTTCCCCTACTGTAGAGGAAGGTAATGGGATGGCACACTTGTTGAAGTACCGAGTCACTTCCCCAGTGGGTCATATGGACAGGTGGCTTTAACTCTGTCACTGGATAGAGTGACTGGAACATCCTCATGGGAAAACAAATACCAGTTTTTGCAGTATTGGGGGCACTAAAACATTCTTTGAGTATCCTTATTTAGCTATAAAATGACCTACCTGGGAACGGAAAATATTTGCAATTCTATTGAAAGAAAGCACTAAGGAATCTCAGTAGGCCTTTCAGTAAAATCAATCCAGAAATCATGAATGTATTTATTACATAGACATATATTACCCTTCCATTTATTTAAAAAATATTTTTATGGAAAACTTACTGTATTCCAGTGGCTGTGCCTAACAAAACTGTGTGTAACCTAAAAAAATGTCCATATATTCGTGCTCTTCCCCTCACCACGAAGTATTTTTCCTTTGCATTTGTTATGTGTAATATCAACCTTTTTTGTTAATAAAGCTATGCACATTCAATAAAAGGCAACAGAAGTGTTTCATGAAACCTGAGTCATCAAATATTATAGAAGATCTAAAAAATTATCCTTTAATTTCTCACCTTTCTGAAAATCATCTCTATTAATTACATTTACAAATATTTCCTACACCACCTGGGTATTTCATTTTTCATCTTTATAATGATTTATATAGTTAGGCAGATTCCCAGAGAATGGGCCCTGAGCTATGGAGGTCTGAATCACTCATTCAAATGAGCGACCCCACAAAATACAATACAGGCTCACCTAAAAGTTAGCCCTCTGCACCATGATTCTCAGCACACAGCCTTTTACTCCAGGCTCACCAGTGGGATACTGCTTCTCTGGGTCTGGCAAGGCTGCTGATGACACACCAAACGATCTCTGGGCCAGGGACTGAGGTGGAGATCTCTGAAGCTCTCTGGCAGTGTGCAGACTTGCAGCATCGCCATGCAGCGATGACTACCTCCTTCCTCTGTGATCACACCACATTCCAATTCTTCTACCTTTTGAATTTCCTCATGGTGACAACCTTCCAACTAGTCCCAGCCCAGCTTAACCCTAATAAGTCTGTTCTTCTCCTGCTCATTTTCTTTGTTATAATTATTTATTTATTTTTAATTTCAGTGACTTGAATTGAGTTACACATGCTTTTAGTACTAACTCAGATGATACTAATGTTTCTACATTTTAATAGTCATTATCACTGCTCTCCCAGTTCCACCCCATCTCCAACACTGTGTGTGCATATGTGTGTATGAATTCTCCATATAATCATGCCCCCTAGATGCATAATACTCTCCTTCCAGCTCCATTCAGTTTTGCATACTATGGCCATAAAACATGAATCTTGATTGTGTCTCTTCACTTGGTAAAAATCTTTTTTGGTCCCATTGCTTTGACAATGAGGTTCAGCCTCAGTATTGGGTTTATGAGACTATGGGTAACTTGACCTTACACATTTCTTCAGCATCAGCCTCACTCTGCACCCTCTTGTCCCCCTCTGCAGTAACCTTCCCCCATATACACTGCTCACTCCCACCTCTGTGTCTTTGCATGTTCCCTCTGCTGACTTGCTCTTAAAATACAATAGGAAGGAGAGATCACCCCAGAAATCCTTGGAGAGGTAATCATAGTTATTAATAAATGTCATATTTAAACTGGCATGTTATCTAGAAACACTGAAAAATAAGCAAGGAAATTGGACATTAGGAAGACAAAATGAACACTGTACTACTAGTGTGAATAAGGGTCAAGCTATAGACAAATAAAATTGCCCAATGTTAAACACTCAAATTGAATTTGGAACCTCACTAACTTTCCTAGAAAATCATTTATCTCATTTAAAAAATAGACTACTTACTGTAAATTTTGAGTAAGAGGAGAATTTAGACTGAGGATTTGAGAGCCTTCAGGGTATCTTTAACTACAGATTTACCATCAGTTTGTGGGTTCAGTTTCCTTCCTCCAAGTAAAGTGGCAAAAATAAATGCCTTTCATATCTAAACATTACCCTAAAGATAAAACATAAAGGAAAAAAATGTTGACAGATTTGACTACCTAAATCTTCAAAATGTTGTGTGCCAAACACACACACAAACATGGCAATGCAAATGAGAAAATAAATTATCTAGTAGAAAAATTATCATAACCAGAAATAATATCAAATTATATCTCTACACAATAAAAAGCTTTGAGAAACTAACATGGAAAACACAAATACACAAATAAAAATTAAGCAAAAATGAAGAGGACTCAATAAAATTAAAGGTAACCAATAATATAGGGAAAAAATTCAACCAAATTGCATGGAAAAGAATAAAATAGCAGTTTGGTACCTAAAATTGGCAAAGACTATAAGAAAAGTGAACATCCATATTGATGGGGGTTCTGCAAACATATACACTCCTGGATGCTGCTGCTGGGAGCATAAAAAACCATTCAGGAGGTCCATTTGGAAATAAATATGTATCAAAGTTTTAAATCTGTCCTTTAAACTAGTAATTTAACTCCAGGGTTTGTTTTATCCAGAAGAAATACTTAGACAATTTAGCCATTAAAAAGTGGGATCCAAAACCCAAATGCTAATCTTTGCTAAATGAAAACAGTTATCAAACAGCATACAGACATAGTATAAGCCTCTTTTAGGTTAAAAATATGAATTATAAAAAAAATATATGTATAGCTACAGGTGCATGCCTAAAATGGTCTAGAGAATTCTGCCAAAGTTTATAAAATAGCTATCTCTTGTATATGGACATAAGCATGATCTTTATTATTGTTTAAAAATTTTATATTTTCTTATATATTTAAACAAAGTATATATATAGTTTATATATAGTTTTTTAATATATATAGTATAATATATACATAGTTTTTTAATAATCAGAATAATAGCACTGTTTTTAAAATGATGACTTTGAAGGCCAATATATTTAGGAAAAGTATATATAAATAAGAAAGTAATGCATCCATGGAAAAGGGAGAAGTCAGTTTTAAAATGATAAAACCTGATCACATATTCTATTTGTTCATCATTCAGAATATTTTTTCAAGTGTTTTCAATATAATAAAGCCTTAAATGTTTTGCTCTAAGCATTCTTGATTTGATTTTTCACACATAGTATATTTCAAGAGCTGTTCATTTGATTGCATTTTGTTCATTTAAACTCATCAAAATGCAAAATTTCTAAGAGCTATTTTATTTCCAAAAAAACCCAAAACAGTTGAGTCTAATTTATGTCCTATTTTTCTTAGGAAAAGGAAAACAAATTTTACTAAAATTATATGAACTTAAGCTCCAGAAGTTTAAGGTTGACACAGAATTAAATAAAATACCATGAGACTAAAAAGCATCTTGGCCTTCAATTCCTACTCAAATATTTTATTTACCCATATACGTTCCATCAGAAAGCTCTCTACAGAACAACTTGTCCTATCTGTCAGAATCTTTTATCAATATTCTTCTTTAAAACAGGAACTGAAGAATGACCCTCTTTCTAGGAAAAAGGTTGTACTTTGCTACAAACCTCTGACTGACCGAGACCCCAATCCCAACTGCATTCTCTCCTGTTTCTCAGTGTCTGGTGCTGGCCATGGCTTCTTTAGGGCCCCTTCTTGATCAGGATCCTACTGTTTGATTTTTCAGCCTTATCATCTGCATAGTAGATTGTGACCTCGCTTGTTCCTCACGCTGATAGGAGCTACATAATGAACTGCACTTTGCCAGGAGACTCCAAGCTCACCACACTCCTAGATTCTCTTCCATTTTAGGAGTGCTTTGCCCTGAAGCTCTCTCCCATCTTATATTAGGATCAAAAGCCTGTCTTCCTTGACACTTTCCACTCTGTACTTCTCCAATCCTGTGACTTCCATTCCATCAAATCTCTCACTTAGTTTCAAGACTCTGACACAAAGCAAGCTAATTCCTCTACCCAGCATGTCCTTTGGAATCTATGGTCTGCCACACCTAGCAATCCTTGGCTGTCCTTCAAGATCAATGTAATCATCTCTCTCCTAGTGACTTCTAATCGCTACAGTGGAATATGTGCCTGTTTCTTTGGGCATAACCTACACGAACACACATGATTATTTGGCTTGGATTGTAATTATTTCTTTACATGTCTTTCTTTCCTACCAGATTCTAAGTTCCTTAAGGGTAAACCATCTTTTACGTTCTATATTCTACCCAGTACCACCCCTAGATAGGCAACAGCCTGTAACAAAATCTCTGTTAAGTTTGCTGAATGAATCAAATACAGAAAACTTATCATTATTTTTAGACCTTTTCCTCAGAATGATACACATCATTTTAGCATACACTCTGATACAGGCACACCTTGTTTCATTGCATTTCACAGATACTGCATTTTTTTACAAACTGAAGTTTTGTGGTAACCCTGCATCCAGAAGGTCTATCAGCACCATTTTTCAACAGCATTTGCTCACTTCATGTCACAATTTTTAATTCTTGCAGAACCTCAAACTTTTCATTATCGATATATTTGTTATGGTGGTGATCTGTGATCAGTAATTACAACTCACTGAAAGCTCAGATGACGGTTAGCTTTTTTAGTAATAAAACATTTTTAAATTAAGGTTTTTTTAAAGACAATGCTATTGTGCATAATAGACTACAGTATAGTGTAAACATAACTTTTATATGCACTGGGGAACAAACAAAAAATATTTGACTCACTTTATTGCAGTATTCACTTTATTGCAGTGGTCCGGAACCATGCCTACAGTATCTCCAAGGTCTACCTGTCTTACTCAGTCACATGTATGGATAGCACAGAACGCCAAGCATACTTGCCCAGCTGAGGAAACATTAGTATTACATGCTTCTTGGGTACAAGGATGGAGTCAATGCCAGAAAGGGCTCTTCTCAGAGAGAGCCAAAAGTGCCACAGCAGGTTCACCAAAGGGGCCACCACTAAGTTAAGACACTGCACAATGGTTAATAAGATGATTAAATGTAATGAAAAGAGGACTCAGAATAATACAATTTTATTTCTTTTCCCCAAAAGGATACCAAACCTGAGGTGTGAGGTTAAGTGAAGGGCAAAAGAGATGGTTAGATTCATTTATAAGTGATTTACTTTAGAGAATACTGAAAGATTATTTAACTTGGGATGAATAGTAAAATACTCAAGGCAGTTTCATGGTAATTAATGAAAAAGTGGAACTGGATGTTAAATCCCTAATTCAACAGTGTCATGGGCCAAACAAGAAAAGGAACCCACTTTTCAATTTTGCTGAGAAACTTCTTACATGACAATTTGTAGGTTTTCATACACAAAGATAATGATAAAGTAGAATTACAAGGGTTTTTTTTTGCCAATGAATAGAGTCAGGTAAAGTACAGGAAATGAGTTTAACTAAACTACACATTTTCATCCAATTTATTTTTGAAATGCACTCAGAATCTCTCTGCCTATGTGTTCCCTCTCCCAGAGGGCAGCATTTTTAAAGAGTTATCCCTCTCCACAAGCAGCAAGACCCATAAACTCTGGAAAGAAGGAAGGGTTTCCAACATTCAAATGGAAAGAGATGCTAATTAAGTGAGTTAGCCTATAAAGCAAAGAAAAAATTTTAACCTCAGAAAAGCCATGCAAACATATTAACCCACCACCAATATTCTGAAATCTTTAAAAATCTCCACTAATTGAAGTACTCAGAGTTTGAATACAGATGTGTTGCTAAGACTGGGTGTATTTATGTCTGCTTGGCCAGAGAACACAGAATACCATGTAAAAAATATTATCTGATATACCTTTAAAGTCCCTCTGTTAATGAATGAAGAAACAAAGCCAACCACTGAGATTACTACCATGTAGATTCCTGTCCCACCCCAAAAGATTAAGCATATAATTGGTACTGATAAGGAACAGTGTTTGTGAAAATTTCACTAAGCAAAAATATTTAAAATATATTCTGGATCCAGGAATCAGAAAGTGAATCACAAGTAAAAAATGAAATTAACTTATATTTGAATATTATAAGTTATTAAAAGTTATTAAAAAATGAAATTAACTTATATTGAAATGCATTATATTTACCTTCACTAAATGATTAAGAAAAAGAAAGCCAGCCATCTGAGAAATTTGGGGCATTTGCTATATAAGTGTTAATAGAACACTATCTAAGTTGTTTTTAAAACCTACTAAAATAAATACCTTTCTTTATCTGTACTAGAAATTGTGTTTTCTTTTTATCAAATAATAACTATATAGCCACATTTAGCACAGGGGACAGTTTAAACTAAAATATTCAATCACAATAAATATGTTACCACATATAAAGATGCTATGATTGTTTAACATATATCCTCCACCAAATAAATTCATTTCCCTTATGCATCAAACTTCTTCATCAGGTGGCTACATTTAATTCTTCTGTGCGCTTCATACCAATTCCACACTCCTAAAATTCTCTGCTTCCATTCATTTATTCTGTCAATATTTAGTCAAAGTCTCTCAAGAAATATACAGAGTGCTAGACATCAGTGTTCTCAAAATTATTTTTCAAACTTAACAGAATTCCATTCTTCTCTCTTATTTTATATTAGCAATTCCCTAAGTGTATAAACATGAAAAATAAGATGTAACAAGAAGTGCTCAACAAATGCTAGTAATTACTTTTGTAGCCTCATTCCAGGGGAAACAGAAGGAGCATTTCATAAACTTTGTTATTTAATCATCACATCAACCTTGTAATCTCAGTATTAATATTATATCCCATATTACAGAAGCAGAAGCTGGTTTTAGAGAGGTTAAATAACTAATTTTATGTCACATAGGTACCAAATGGGTGAGCCTGACTCTTTCTTTATCTACTGGGTGCTAATGGGGAAAGTCATATGTCAATTCAGTAGACAAAATAAAAAAGAAGTGAATTTGGAGGGATGTCATAATAATACAAAGTATCACTTTGGTGATAAGTGTTTTAAGTAACTCAAATTTGATAATATCCTGATAGCAGTATCTCAGAAGTTAATGTTTTTCAATAGTCAGCATGTTAAAAGTTGTTTTTATTTCAAAAATAAATGTAAATATACCTAGTAATGCAATCTATGAGAAAACATTGTAATGTTCTGTTATGATTGTAAGAAATCTATTTTTGGGTGTTCATGGATGGGGCATAGGTATATACAATGAAGGATACTGGTCTTTTAAAATTTTAAATCTATGAACACTGTTAACTGAATAACATAATCACCCCATCACCATATTCTGGCCGGTAAGTGAGTGTTCTGGGAGTCTCAGAAGCAAAGATTCACTGTGTAACCCTTTCCAATATGATTATGAATTAAAGTGGGGGAAAAGCCACAGCTATTGGGATGGAAATCACCATGAGGGGCCATACGCTGAGCTTTAATTTCACAGCTTCTCCATATTAAATCTACTATCAGGAGGCAAAAAGGATTTCTAATCAAGCAAATGGATGACTTTATTTTCCTGAAACAGAAAGAAAAGCTTTGTAAATGTAAAATGTGTTTGAATAAGAGGAAGAGAGAATAGACCAAAGGTACATGGTATGTTAAAGTTTGCAGAAAGAACTGTTGTTGATTATTTATAGAATTCAGTTGAGTTCAGTAAACCTCTGCAGAATGCCTTAGAAGCATGGGATCTGCAGGGTGGTCGGCCCTAGTGATGCAGACACAATCCCTGCAATCAACGCTCCAGTAATCTGACAGTCATATAGAGGGTAACCATGCAGTGTGATATATGCTCTAAAGTAACCAGTTCCTAGTGGAGGGAGGACATGATGTATTTATTCATTTGGCTGTTTTAGTGAAGAGGTACATTTTCACATACACATAAAATAAGCACACAGTGGCATCCCTTAACCTGTGAGGGCACAGTTGCCACTGTCTTAAGAGCTAGTATGGCTTCCTGGTCTAGTAGCAACTACCAAAAATGGAAGCACAGAGACTCAAGAACAAATGGTGACCCTACCCACTTACAGAATAAAGGCCATATTCTAATGATAATCAGAGTAAATATAACATTATGTTATCATGCAAATAATAATCTGGCAAAGTATATTATATGTATAATATATAACTAATGTAAACATAGTGGATTGTGAGCCAGGTTACAGTGATTTATCTTTAAGGATTTCATGATAAACCTCCATGACAATTACAAAATGACTTGCCTTGTAGGGAAGCAGAGAAAGGCAGCAATCTTGATGAGCAAAATGAAACTCTCCCTCACTTGAATCACATGCAGAAAAAAAGGATGAAACTTGCAATTACCTATGTTTACAGGGAGCTTAAACATCTCTCTTTTAACTTGGGCTCTTCATACCACAAATAAATAGGAACTTTTCCTATTTCCTTCAGAAAAAAATGTGTGGCAAGATGAATTATTTGAACTAAATGAGCGTTGCTCAGGGGAAGGCCAAGTGGTATTCTTGTCTTGGAAAGTGCATGAGACAGTAACTGTAGGAGAAGGGATGCATCTCCCTAGTAAGAACTCCAGTGACCCACCTACCCTCACATTTACAACAGAACAGCAAACAAGATCAAACTAACAGCTTTAAAGACAACAGTGCTTCCCAAGACAACGGGAAGTTCATGACACTCTCCAACAGGTGCGCAGGGACCCAGGTGGTGTCCTGAGCTCCATCACCCCACTGTTGCTTTATTAGAGCTGATTTTCCATTTGCATTAATCCCTGGGCCATAAATCAAGCATCCAGAGTGGCTCTTGGCATGAACGGGGTGCTCAGTCAGTAACAGCCGCTGTTACTCCTGGGAGTGTGGACAGAATGGAGACCCTTGTCACCATCCTCTGACTCTGTCCTGTCCTACGCACTCTGCCCTCAGCACTCTCATTCATCAAATCTGATCCTATTATGACCTGGCTGAAATTCTGGGATTTTTGTCAAACTGTCTGACTTGGAGGCTATGTTTAGCCACAGATGTTAGTGCTGTCCACACAGTCTCTTAAGCCATAAATGAGCAGCAACAGTATACCATTAGGGCCCTGATTTTATGGAGATACTTCACACCAGGTCACAGCTATGCAGATTTTAAAACACACCACTTTTTGGCCTTCTTCTCCATTATTTCACTGTAAATAGTGTAGATCTTTATTGTATTTGTTCTCACTGTTGATTTAGATTTACAACTAGACTGTAAGCTGCTCAAAGGCATGCACTGCATCCCACTCTCTTCTGTGCTGGCCTAGAGCCCAGAGGGCGGATTCCCCACCCAGCGCTCCATCACAGTGCACCGGCTGCCTCCGCCCTTCCCCTTCACCCCAGCTGGGCGCTTTCAGAGCAGTGTCCTTTCCTGACTCTTCTTAAAAAAATAGTTCATATTTTGTTCCTTTAGGAAAGTAATAAATGTTCAGTATAGAATAATTTAAAAAATGCAGATAAACTAGAAGAGACCTTTTAAAAATCTGCAGCCTCCACTCTCCCAAAACAAAGACTAGTTAATATTTTGTTTTTCTCTTTGCAGTCCATCTCTTCCTCATTCATGCTTCTCGGGGGACGGGGTATAGTGATGGTGTGTTTTAAGAGATAAGCTTTAAGGTAAGCACGGCATAACTTATTTTATTGCTCTTCACTTTATTGCACTTTGCAGATACAGTGTTTTTGACAGACTGAGCTTTGCAGCATCCCTGCACCAAGCAAGCCCATCAGTGCCAGGCCTCCAACACATCTGTTCCCTTTGTGGTTCTGTGCCACAGTTTGGTAATTCCGTATTCCAAACACTCTCATTATTATTATATTTTTTATGGTGATTTGTGATCAGTGACCTTTGATGTTACTATTGTAATATTTTGGGGCACCATGAACCACACCCATACAAGACAGTGAACATAATCCATAAATATTTTATGTGTGTTTTGACTGATCCACCACCAGCTCGCTGTTACCTCATCTCTGTCCCTCTCCTTGGGATTCCCTGTTTCCTAAGACACATGATGTTAAAATTGAGCAAACTGAATAACCCTACAATGTCCTCTAAGTGTTCAAGAAAAAGAAGAGTCACACATTTCTCACTTTACATAAAAAGCTAGAAATGATTAAGCTCAGCAAGGAAGGCATGTCTATAGCTGAGATAGGATAAAAGCTGGGCCTTTTGTGCCACACAGCCAGGTTCTGATTGCAAAAATAAAATAAAATTCTGAAAGAAATTAAAAGTGCTATGCCAGTGAACACACAGATGATAAAGAAAGTGAATCAGCCTTCTTGCTGATAAGGAGAATGTTTGAATGGTCTGGATATAATAAGATCAAACAAACCACAATATTCCCTTAAAATAAAGCCTCACCCAGAGCAACACCCTAGCTCTCCTCAATTCTAGGAAGGCTAAGAGAGGTGAGGAGGCTTCAGAAGAAAAATCTGAAGCTAACAGAGGTAGGCTCGTGAGTTTAAAGGAAAGAAACCATTTCCAGATCACCAAAGTGCAGGAGATTCAGCAAGTGCTGATGGAGAAGCTGCAGCAAGTTATCCAGAAGACCTACCTAATAAAATACATGAAGAAGGTGGCCTCACTAAAACACAGATTTTCAGTGTAGACCAAAAAGCCTTCTATTGCAAGACAATGCCATCTAGGATTTTCATAGCTGGAAAAGAGAAGTCAATGACTGGCTTCAAAGCTTCAAAGGATAGGCTGGCTCTCTTGTTAGGCTAGGCTAATGCAGCCAGTGACTTAAGTTGAAGTCAATGATTATTGACCATCCTGAAAAATCCTAGAGCCCTTAAGAATTATCCTAAATCTACTCTACCTGTGCTCTATAAATGGAACAACAAAGTTGGATGACAGAGAATCCGTATACCACACAGCTTATAGAATGTTTTAAGCCCACTACTGAGACCTACTGCTCAGAAAACAAAGATTCCTTTCAAAATATCATTGTTCATTAACAATGTAACTGGTCACCCAATAGCTCTGATGGAGATGGATGATGAGATTTATGCTGTTTTCATGCCTGCTAAGACAACATCCATTCTGTAGCCCATGGCTCAGAGTAATTATTACTTTCAAGTACTATCTTATTTAAAAAATACATTTTGTAAGGTGATAGCTGCCACAGACAGTGATTCTCCCAGTGAATCTGGGCAAAGTCAACTAAAAACCTTTTGAAAAGGATTTATCATTCCCTCTGCCATTCAGAATATCTGTGGTTTATGGGACGGGGTCAAAGCATCAACATTAATAGGAGTTTCAGAAAAGTGGATTCCAACCCTCATGCATGACTTTGGAGGATGACATGGATGACTTTCAAGACTAGTGGAGGAAGACACTGCACATGTAGTGGAAACAGCAAGAGAACTAAAATCACAAGTGAAGCCAGAAGATGTGACTGAACTGCTGCATTGCGTGGCAAAAGCTGAAGAGATGAGAAGTTGCTTCTTGTGGATGATCAAAGAAAGTATTTTATGGAGATGGAATCTGCTCCTGGTGAAGATTCTGAGAAGACAGCTGAGATGACAGCAAAGGATTTAGAATATTACCTACACTGAGTTGATAGCATAGTGGCAGACTTTCATAGGATTGACTCCAATTTTGAATGAAGTTCAACTGTGGATAAAATCAAACAGCATCATGTGCTACAGAGAAATTGTTCATGAAAGGAAGAATTGATCAAAGTGGAAATGTCACTGTCTCATTTTAAGAAATTGTCACAGTCATCCCAACCTTCAGCAACCACCACCCAGCTCAGGTGGCAGTATTCAACATCAACTCTTCACCAGCAAAAATATTATACCTCACTGAAAGCTCAGATGATGCTTAGCATTTTTTGGGAGTAAAGTGTTGTAACAATGGTTGTGGGTCTCAGTTTTTCTAGATCTCCAAAATAGCAGAAATGCATATTAAAGTAAACTTAAACTTTGCCTTATTATTGACATTCTCATTTGTATTTAATACTTTCAATTACTACCAGAAATCTGGTCTTGGTTAGCCTTTTCATTTTCTTCCATTAAAACCAGCCTAGCTGTTATGGCTACCCATTTAATACATTAATTATTTTATTGTTTTATCTTTTTGTTTTTGTCATAGTAATACTGTAATTTATCTTCACATCTCAAACATCATCTATCACAGGATTATTCACATAGTAGGCATTAAATAAATGCTTATTAAATTGGACCCACTCAGATAAATTTCAATTGTAAGGGATACCAACTCATTAGGGATTAAGGAATTTCATCAAATAAATATATTAGTTGCTTTCTGCCTTGGTAATGTCTGTGTGTGTAGAGTATGCAAGGTCATCTCCAAAAAATCTAAGATGGTTTTATTTTAAAATAACGATCTCTTTTCCTTTAAAATAAAATTTATGTCTTTTTTTCATTAGCAAAGTAATAAATCCTCATTATGGAGGTTTTTTCCTACATATAAAGGGAAAAAGACCTCATCATTGCTCATGCCTAATATATTTTAAGAATATTAACCTTCTGAAACCATAAAATTGCCATTCAGATTATTTTTCCAAAAGCAAGGAAAATACCTGGAATAAAATTTCAAAATACTTGCTGATCAATTTACTAAATGAAAAAAAATGATCTTCCTTACAACTTTACATCAACTTTAATCTATCTGTAAAATCACCCACCTTCCTTTTTATATTAAGAAAGTGAACCAATAAGGCAGAAAACAAGTGGCTAGCACAACACATTTCAGAGCCTTCACTGATCTCTGGTTTTCTTGCACTTTCATCCAAATCTTCTATCCACCAGGCTTGGATAGGATTCCAGCCATAATGAAGAGAAATGAAAAAAATGAAACCTACAAGAAATACGGACATAATAACCCACAGTGTGATCAAGCTTCAGTCACTGGTGTTGAAACCCTTTTTATTATGAGTGAACTGGTGAACAAAACAACACTGTGATCCGCATGCACAGCACAAACCAAGAGGCCACCTGGGAGCATGTCTCTGGCGTGTACACTGAAGACCATCATTCTGGAGCTGGACCCCTTGTACCACTTACCCCATGACACGCATAAACTGGCTTCTCAGCTTAGGAGCTAGCTTGTTCCAGAAGTACCAGGTCTGACGACCTTAGATGTAATAACATGGGAGGCCCATCTCTGAATGGAGCACAGGTTAGATTTTGAATAATGTGGCCCTACCATCAGGTTGTGCTGATGAGCATAATAAGCTGAGATGAAGCTTCTAGTTCCAGGTGGTTGCTAGAAACACATTACAAATGGCAAGGGGTACAGAGAGATAAGCATGTCTGGAAATGCACATGTAGAATGATGCAATTTTAAAGGCATTTTTGTAAGGACACAAATGACTGAAAGGAACGTTATTGAATTCATGTTTATCTCCTCTCCATACCCTAAAATGATGATGAAAATTTTATAGAAAGTGTGAAGTGAATAAGTACTCAATTCTCCTTGTAGCAAAAATCAAAACTCGTGATTTTTTGTCCCACATTCTACTGCTAAAGACTGTTTTAGTGATGTAAGAAAAAAGAAAAAAAAGACTAGAGGAGAAAGATGCAGTTCCAATAATAGCAAATATCTGTATGAAGGTTTCACAGTTTATAAGGAGTTTTCACGACTAGGATCTCATTTAATTCTCACAACAGCTCTGTAGAAGGTAGGCTGTTACTGTTTTCATTTGACATATTTATCCATATTTTCATCAAGTATGTCTTATGAACAGTTCTTTCAGGAATGCATCTTCTCACAGCTGCTTGAGATTCTGCTCGGTCATGAATATTAGTTTCATTGTTCATATTTCTGCTCCTTTGGGGTTTTTATAGCTTTGTAATGTGTTGATTTAGGATAGGATCATTTGGTCCAACAGAGATACCTTTTGAAACTTTAAAGGGCTGATCATCATTTGCCTGTTTCCAAATATCACAGCTTCAGCATCTACACATAATAAAATAGATAACACAAATGCTTTCTGCCCTAGAGATTAGATAACCACAAACTGGATACATGGTTACTTGATAGAGAAATAAAACGAAGCAAATACCTTGGTTCTCTTCAACCACAACTCATAGCTTTATGTAAATTAGAACAAAAAAAGTTTTTTAATATTCAGAAAGATTCAAAGAGTGGGACATGAAAAGAGAAAACTTCAATGTAAAAACTTACCTTAAATTTGATTATTACTAAGAAAAAAATTAATCTATGGACTGTAAGAGCTCTAAGAGGATGAAATCTCAGAACATATGTGAAGAAACTTTAACAGTCAGCTGACGTATTACTATTACAAAACCCAGAGGCCATGACTTTCTAATGCTCTGTGCAATCACAGACATGCAATGCAGGGCCACCCACGGAAGGGTATTGAGGAGCATGACAAGTACCCTGACAAGCAAAGTGCTTCTGGACGCAGCAGCAGTGATGGACTCTGCCAAGGTCTGAGTGTGAAAAGCAAGTGTAAAGTAAACAGAAATGGGGTTGATTACGAAGACAAGAGAACAGTGCAGGAATACAGAGGTGAACACCAGTGGCCAAGCCAGTAATGGGCAAGTGCATGCCTTTCAGAACCACCAGTTGCACGTGAAAGGAGAAGAAAATTCTAAGTTCACTAATCAGTGACATTAGTGACACACTAAAGGTGAAATCAATAGCAGATCGCGTGTGATTGGATAGTATATCTCTTTTAATACTTTCAAAAAGAGACTAAGCAGTACTTGGTGAAATGGTGCATCTCTGGGAAACAATCTAGCCATCATGAAAACCATCCAATCCAACTCACACACTATACTTACAGATTCCATGTGGGAAACAATGATGCCATCTCTGGACTTCCCATAGTCAGTAAGTTTGTGATGAAACCCACAAACATTTGCAGAGAGCCTATTTTGTGTAGGAACCAGATCTCTGCCTTTGAGTAGCTTCTATGGGATCAGCACTTGAATAGATAGTGAGGCACTAGAAGGTGCACACCCAATCCTGGATGCCAAGGGGAGGGGCAGCTGGTTCAATCTCCAGCGTGGTCAAACCCATTAGAGTCCAGTCACAGCTGGGGCAGATCCATGGGCAGCAGGGACAGGAAGAGCTTTCAGCACAGAAAGGGAAGTTTTGACAAATAGTCTAAAGGCCTGATACTGATTTTGTTTCTAGATCATTTATCCTAAACAATCAAGTTATTACAGCACCCTTTTGGAGCAGGAGTCTTCAACCTTTTTGCCCATACACTTCCTAAAATAATTCTAGGCAATTTTAATGCCATTTGCGTAGTGTCAGTAGACATCCAAAATTTATTTTAAATATAAATAATTACACAAAAGGTAGTTTAGATGCATTACAAAACTGAAAATTCTAAATAAATTTGTTACAATTTTAAAAAATAGATTCAATGGGATCTCAATATCATAATGATATGACACCCACTATTATTCATCTCAAAAATACATTAGTAAGTTCCTTTTAACAGTTGGAAATTTTATATCCTTTTTCTTTCTCTTCAAAGTATACATCTACTGAATTTTATTCTAATGCAACATAGTTTTATTCTTCAAAGTTGAAAAAAAAAAGCACTGCCAAAGTTGTATTGATCACTCTAGATAGTCTTTATAATAAAAAACAAGTATGATTTCCATTGTAACCAAATTACACATACCAGACTACTAACTAGCCTACTTTGGAGACTTCAGTAAGCATAAAATGGGCATGTCATCTAAGTTCACTTAGTTATAAAGTGACCTTATCTCAAGTTCTTATTGTGAAATTAGCTTTAAAAATTACACTGACCCAAGCCTGAAATAATTTCTGATGTTACTGGACATGATGTGATGTGGGAACCCCTTCCTCTGCTTTTCCTATGGCCTGTTTGAGTACTTCATGAACTAGAAATTGTTTTTGCTTTTTGAGGGCCCTTTCCAAAAATGCATAAAATGTAACTGCAATATATCCCAAAACAACAACAAAGAACTGTTCATAAGTAAGTTATCCTAAAAAGCTGGTAACTGTTTTTAAAATGTAGAACACAATAATAACTTCATTTTTCCTTAAAGTTTGACTTTAATAGTTGTGTAATTGTATTTTGTTTTAATCTTTGGTGCTGCTTTATTTGAATAATTTTCAAGTGCCATTTTGAAATATAAAGAGTATTTTCAATGCTAATCCAAGAGTAAATAAAAATCATTTTTAAAAAGATCAAAAGAGAGGTTGGACATTTGTTCACATCTAGCAGAGTTCTAATGACACATATTAATAAGCCTTCTCACTTTTAAGGAAAAGGTTTCATTTGAATTACAGATGTTAATGTTAACAAGTAAATAAAAAGTTTGCAAACTGGTATTTCATAGTAAAGAAAATAAGCTCACTTATCAATGTTAATCTAGTAATGTCATAATCAAGTCCTAAGATGTCTAACTTTTAACTTGATCCAAAATCCCTTACTTACTTCTGAGAAATTTGTTGTAAAAAACCAAGATACATTAAGGAAAAAAATAGAAATTTAATTGCCCAGGACTACTCAGAATAATGAGACAGTATCAAGACTATAGACACCTTAACAAAAAGTAAAATAACAACATATTAAAAGATTTTTATAAACATGTAGAATTCTAAATGTTCTAACTTATAACTGTAAAAACCATTCATATCCACCTCTTCCCCATGAATCATGAAAGCCATAGAAGAATAACTGAATTATCAAATTTTCTTTTTCTTGATTGTATTTCCCACAAATTACTCACTGACTCATAAGTGCTTCACAATTACAATTTAGTAATTTCTAAGGCAGGCTGCAAATATAAAATATTTCATTGTCATTTTTCTTGCTAATCATGTCCATTGAGTGAAAGATAATGATGATCTCAATATGGTATTCCCTACTTATATTTACCATAATGAAGAAGTAGGTCAGTCTCATATTTCAAATATTCCATAAAGTGTGCATCATAGACACTGAGGAGGGAAAAAAAAGCAATAACTTCCTACATGCTGAAGTAAAGCAATCAAGTATCTTCTCTGGCATAACTCAGTCTCTATAGAAACTAAAGTAGAAAACTGTATGATTGATGTTAATGTCAATGTCTTATGAATTTCCTGCCATAAAGAGAATCTACACATTAACGAATTAATGGTCAAAAACAGCTATCTGAGGGTACTCGAATAGCTACACAAATCTACCCTTTTGATAGAAGAATGCCGTAAGCATTTAGTCTTAAGTATAGCCATATTGTGAGTCATGGTTTTAAAATGATGACAACAGAGAAAGCTTAGGGACAAGATGGGAAATGATGTCTACCAGGGCCCAGTGAAGGGCCTGACTTCCTAAGGAAAGGAAGTGGCCTATATTGGGAATCCTATCTTGCCAACAACCGACAGACAAGATAGTCATAGAATGTTAATGAAGAGAGACTATTAATTCCAGGCACCAGACACATGTGGCCTCTAAGAAATGCAGTATTCTTTATAAGTGAGAAGACTTATCTAAAATCTGAATTTGGGAAATCTTAGTGAGCTGGTTCTAACAATTAAATTGCTAAGGTATATGTCCTTTTATGAAACTATATCACTTATGTTAGCGTCAGCCTCCTTTTCTCTATGGAAACTGACAAAAGAAACAATGTTTTCTTATATTTCTTTAAAATATATGAAATTGACAAGAGCCAAGGCAATATTTCTATGTATTTTTCAGAAAATGTGAAAACAATTAAAATGGCTACTAAACATTCTTTCCTAGACCAAACCTGACATGGATACTAATTTTCCTCTTCTCCAGTATCATTTCATAGACCTTTAAACTTTTCTATTTCTATATGCAGTTAACATATAGAATTAAAACAACATAGAAATAGCATATTTGTTTCATATTCTTGCATATTTTTACCAAGTCTTCTGTTAAAATTTAATTACGCACACAGTGAAGATTGCAATTCACAGGGTTGGTTCTTCTGTAAATATACCTCTACAAGCCTTTTTTACTTTGTGTCTTTATAGTATGAGTTTTGTCTCAGTTATCATCTACTTGTTTCACGACTTACATTTCTAATGTACTGTTTATTTGCACTGAAATGCACACTTCAATTCTGATTGATATTCTCAAAGAAGCTCATGACTGAACATGTGTCATCTCCCATTTTAGTGCACATGATCTGGATAACCATTTGGAAATACACGGTGATACTGAACCCCACAGAACCACATCAGGAGCTGACCCCCAAAGATGACTTCCACTAAGTCCTTTAAGGTTAAAAAGGGAATCACACCATGATGTAAGTAAAAGCAATCTGTAGTAGAATGATTTACATGTAGTCAACTACTAGTGTTATCTTACAGCTCACTCCTTTTACCTATGGATAAATTAACCTAGAATCATAATATTAAATGAATGATATTTTCCATGGCATTTTACACAGAATAGGTATTTATCTGAATTAAACAGACTCAAGATAGAAAATAATGTGTTTCATTGTGAATTAACCAATGCCACAATCATATTCAAAATCTATTTGTGCTGCATAAGTAAGTAGAATAATTATACATCAGCATTTTTATTTTTAATTTTAACTCTTGTGTCAGTTTGTAATTATTATGACATGAAGCCTACTATTTAAAATAATAAACTCTTCTGAAAAAGAAAGCTAAAATGTATTTTATTTTTAA
This sequence comes from Manis javanica, assembly GCF_040802235.1. Taxonomy (NCBI): domain Eukaryota; kingdom Metazoa; phylum Chordata; class Mammalia; order Pholidota; family Manidae; genus Manis; species Manis javanica. The sequence continues at coordinate 75,670,361 of NC_133168.1, forward strand.
TCTACAAAAAGAAGAAATCCTGAATTTCCAGAATTTCATTCATTTATTATTTCAACAAATCATTCAACAATATTTAATAGGGGTCACTATGTGCCAGGTACTCATTGCTATGGATATAGAAAGGTGCTAGTTTCATGGCACTTACTAAATTTGACAGAGGCCCTGGAAGATGTTGATGGTGATGGTGGTAATAATATATTCTATAAGTAACAAAAAATATGAAGCCCAAAACTAAGAAGAGGTTCATAACTTGAACAGAGAAGCAGTTCCAAAGTGATTAGATGCAAGCTGATAGATAAATCATATGCCCTGTCCTCAAGACAAATTATAGGCATGTTCAAGAAAAGTGTGGCTCATTCCCTTTCTACTTCTGTATTGAACCAGCTTAGTAAGGTTGACATATATATTTTTTTAATGAGGTACTAGTACACATCCTGAAAAATACAAAAATGTTTTTCTGGTTTCTGTTTCTGGACACATGAAGAACTAAATAAAATGTAAACCCTCCTGCTATCAAGCATCAGAGATGCTGATTCAAAAATAATGAGCATCTTTTGAAATGCTGAAGCCACTTAGAAAAGAAACCCCCAGGGGTGAATGGGAACGAACTCAGTGATGGCACTGCCCCCAGGCTTCCAGTCCAGGTAACCAAAGTTCTGGAAAGCTGGTGCACTTCAAGGCTGAGCCTGCATGGTAGACTACAAGGGTCCAATCAGCAGCACCAGGGACATATAGAAATATGCATGTTCCTTGCCTGGAATCTGGGTGGTGAAAACATCTCTCAGGGAACAGAGGGGTTTCAAATCTATACATTTTCAGATCCACGTATCCCCAAACAGAGATGGTAACATTAACATGTGGTCTCAATCAGGTAGTACTTCCAGTGGAAGCAAACTCAAAACCATTCTGAGGAGTTATCCTGACAGTGAAGGCTCTCCATAGACAGATACCAAGTGAAGATGAGCTCACACAGTAAAATGTCAGCCTGCACCATGGCCCACACATTCCTCCTCCTCAAAGGTGTCAGTCATTATGTGAGCACAGCCCTGTCAATGTTCATACGAAAAGGAATCCAGGTGCACTGTTTGATGCTTAATTATCAACAACAACTAAACAGAAATAGTGGGAAGTGTCCCAGAACATTTATACAATATATGCTCTTCTAGCTTCTAAAGATGGAAATACAAAATGTCCTAAATTATCATTCAGTAAATGAACTCATCCTTGAAGAAATCAGGTAAAAAAAATAGGTCAGATAATAACAATTTTTAGTATCTATCCTTAATTGAGGTATAATTTGTAGAGTAAAATGTACAGATCCTAAGCATGTAACTTACTGATCTTTTACATATGTATACACTCATGTAATCCCAGGTCAAGATTAAGAATGCTTTCATCACCCAGAAAGCTTCCTCGAGCCCCTTTCCAGTGATGGTCTTCCCAAACTCTTAGTGACCACTTGCCTCATTTCTACCACATAAATTACTTTTGCCTATTCAACTTCACAGAAATAGAATATTTCTCTTTTGTGTTTGGACTCTTTCACCCAGCATAACTTTTCTTTTTGAAACTCAGCTGTATTATTGTATATATCACTAATTTCTTTTTTAATTACAAAATAACTATCCATTATATGATTATGCCACAAAATTTTCATTCATTCTTCTGTTGATGGATGGACATATGGCATGTTTCCAATTTGGGGCTATCAAAAGTGAGGCCACTATGACATTCCTGGCTAAATCTTTTTGTGGCATATACACTCATTTCTCTTAGCCATGAGCCTGAGTACCTGAGTACCTAGTTTCCTTACCCAGAGGTATTTTTCATATTTTTTTTTCTGTAGATGGATTTTGCCTATTCTAGAAATTCATATATGTGGAGTTAGAAAGTTTGCAATGGCAGTGCAAGACTTCTTTCACTCAGCATAAGGACTTCTGAAATTCATCCGTTGCTGTCTGGATGAGTAGTTCATTCCTTTCTACTATGCGTGGGCGCTCTGGTACAAGCACTTTTGTGGACAAATGCTTTTGTCTCCCTTGGCTTCCAGAGAGGAATGCTGTTTCCCTCCTCTAAGCCCCTTCCCAACTTTCTCTCATAAAATACAGACATTATCAGGAGACATAAAATGTTTTCTGAAGCATAGTCAGAACCTTATATAAAACCATTACACTTCTCTTTATCTATTTTAGGAGTACCCTAAAGGGATGAATACTGAGAAAACACTAATAGAACACCCCTGGATTTTATTGTACATATTTCAAGTTTACCAGACTTTTAGGGAAGAGCTATTATTCCACCTATGTGATTTATAAATTTATCATCTCTTTAATAAACCACCAAATCTATTAGGGTCAACAAAGTTCTAGTCTATCATGCAAATTCTCACTTCAAGACTAATTTACTCAACATTTATTGAACATCTATTTTGTGACAAGGGCTGGGAGTACACAAAATACAGCATCTACACTCAGTATGTGAAGGTTTGTGTGGAGACAGGTTAATAGAATGTGCCATTCTATCACCACATGAGAGGTACTGGGATGAGCACAAATACAGGGTGCAAGGGGGACCCTTAGGACAGGGTCCCTCACCTAGTCCTAAGGAGCCAGATAAGACTTCTGGGAGGAAGAGCTTCTGGGAGCAGCCTGGGTCTTAGAGGATTCAGGCAGGTGAAAAGGCAGTGAGAGGGAGGGAGAGAGAAAGAAGAAAAGACAGGTAAGGGGTAGGTGATGGAGGATGCAGTGTTTTAAGCAAATAGATCATCAGAAATGAAAAGTTAAGAAGAAAGTGAGGGAAAGCATGGTAGGAGTAATGCAGGTGAGGTCAGAGAGAAGGGCAGAGACCCAAACATTCAGGCTCACACAGGAGGTCCTATAGGATGAGGAGTGGGAAGCCTGAGCAGGTAAGACCAAACGAGTGTCTGAAATCATCATTCTCAAGGCAATGTTGGCCAGATCAGAGTGGGACGAAAAAGAAGCAGGAAGATGTGTTTGGGGCTGCTGTGGCCAGTCAGGTTAGAGGATCGTGGGTCCCAGAAGAAAGATGATAGTAGAAGCAGACTTGAGATCCTAGAAATGATAGGTATTCTTTCACCTCTTTCTATAATATTTTACACAAAAATAAATATAAGTTCAAATGTATCAATCAGCAGCAAATCAGACAAGCTCTTCTCAAACAGAAGCCTTAAAACAACAGTGGGTCTCAAAAGTAGAGTACCCTCCTAGAAAGTAAACAGGGCATGGAAAGCCAGGGGTCCTGCTATGGGGCCTACTTAGGTCATTCCTTTCCCCCTGAGATTCCCAGCTGACATTCCCCCGCAGCGAAAGTTCAGTCCAGCTCCAGGCGTGTTCCTCAATACCTTCCTTTGACAAGTGAGTTCTCCCTGAAGCCCGAGCGGGGTTTCTCATGAATGAATCGTAGATCTACCACTCAGGGGCAATCTCCCTGTCTGTGTAAATAACTGTTGAGTGAGGGATTTCTCAGTTATCAATTATTAAGGTTGTGGAGACTCATGTAAAAGTGGCAGGTAACACCTAGAAAATGATGGTCTGAAAATTTCTACCTATTTTGCTACTAAATGACATCAGCTGGAACCAGCCTTCCAGCCTTCATTACTGAAAAACCTGAATGAAATACGTACTCCTTTACTCTCAGCTTTTTTTCTAGTCAGGGTTTAGCTAACTAGCCTGCAAAGCAATCCAGCCAGCTCCTAGCTTTTGTGGCTAGTCTTATTGGAACCCTGCCCCATCCCTTATTTACATACTCTCTGTGGCTGCTTTTCACATTCCAACAGCTGAGCTAAGTAGCTGGGGCAGAGGCGTCATGGGCCACGGCACCAAAAATGTTTACCCTGTGGCCCCCACAGAAATGTCTGCAGACTTCTGCTCTACATGAAGCTGCAAATTAACAGCTAAAAATATCCTCTTTTCTAAACTTATTGAAAGGAGAAAAATGAATAGACATTGAAATCAGAAAAAGAAAGGTGGAAAAACTCCCCAAAGCTGAGCCCCATGTTTTTTTCTCAGATGTACAACACTGATGAGCTGCTTGACAGTGGGGCGCACTGGAGCCCACGGCGTGGGACACCAGCAGGTGGGAGGTGCTCCCTATTTCTGAAAGGGGCCATAAGGAGGCGTATTAACCTGCTAAAAAACCGCTGAAAGGTGATCTGCCAGTCCCCACGGACAGACTTAGATGAAAGAGGAGAGAGATGTCAGAGGAGTGCTTCATGTGGTATTTAAAAGACAAAGTCCAGAACCTTAAGCTGCGAGGATAGCCCGGGGAGGCTCACACACACTGGGCGGCAGCCACTAACGGGGAACCCGGGTCCTGCCCTGATCACCGCAGGAGTCAGCCTGACCGCGGAGGGCCCTGAGCGGCACCTGCACCTGACGGGAAGAGCAGGCTTTCCTCTCTTGGGGGCACTTGGAGCCACAGCCTGAACATGGAGAGGGCCCGCTTTCATAAATCAGGGTGTGAAACGGCACATCTGTCTTCATTTCATTTCTACCCCAGAAAGATCCATCCGGACTGTTTCAGGTGCCCCCCACCGCCGTCTCCGGCCCTACACGGGTCATCCTGTGTGTTCCCTGAGTGCTCGCAGTGGCCCTCATAATCCTCATTTGCTGTACAAACTGCACAGAATAAAACCCGTCCAGGTCAGTAGCTCACTTTCCCCAGACTGCCGCTGGCCCCCGCCCCAGCTGGCCCCCTAAGGCCAACACGACCCACGTGACATTGAGTGGAAAAGCACTAGACTCTTGAAGTACCAAATTATCATCACGTATGTACAGTTTCTTATTTTCCATATAGATTAATAAGCACAAAGGATTTGTAAATTTTGTAGTGTAGCTCTGGCCATGAATGAAATAAAATCCTCCCAGGGTATCCTTCCGTTCACTACCACGACAGTCTGGCCTAGGAGCTCGAGTGTGACGGGCGAGACAGCACGCCCTCCCAGGCCTGGTCCTCTCCAACTCCTTTTTTACTTTGACTCTGCTATTCATTTTCACCTCTGACAGTAAAAACCCCAGGACAAGATTGTCACAAAAAGGATTATCTTTCAGATCAATGGTGAAATTGATTCCAAACCCCACTATTTGTCAGCCTGTATCTAAAGTACAACTGGCTAGGAAATATGTCCTCTCGTTTCAATGCATGTTCGGTTCACCTGGGCAACATTTCACTTCATTCTACATGAATGCAATATCCTGACTTTTAACCTATACACTCCTAACCATAAAATACATACCATTTGCCAGAAGTGATTTTCTCAATATCCTTTTATAGGTAAGGCAGAGTCCTTCACCCTCAGCTGAATATATTTATAACACACCAGGTACAGATTCTTTTTCCAGTTAAATATTCTAACCCTAAACATGGAGGCTAAAATATAGCTGAAATGGCAACAGTTGAGAGGAATAGGCAAGATCAGCTAACCTGCTTCTTCACAGATTTCTGGTCTCCCACATTCCCCCCATTAATTGTTTTACACCAAAACTCAGGGGAGAGTTTACTGCAGTCACTGGCAACTTTGCTGCCCTAAGGGTTCCTTTAACCATGGAATTCAGTAGTGGAGGAGTTTCACTAACCTCAACTAGGTTTTACAGGATCAGAAAACCTAGGATTTCAATTCCTTAGTATAATTTAAGTTAATTTAAAACCCTATCTTACCTTATCAGTAATTCAAAACATTCTACCTAAAAGCTCCATATACTGAAGTAATTGTATTGGTTATATTATATAATATATAAAATATGTATATAAAATAATTACCTATTATATATATATAATTATATATAATAACAGATTGATTTAACTCATTCAAAAGTGAATCACCATAGGTAGAAGTTACCTTAAAGAAATAAGGTAAGAAAAAGGGCTCTTTGGGGCAAGAGATACTTACTATATACAGACACACACATATATATGGAATACTATAGCAATGATTTAATATACTCAACAGCAAATAAACAGCTAGAAGGAAAACAAATATGTCAAAATGATATATTCATATCACACAGCCTTGTATAAACATTTCACAATGTCTAGTGTAGACATTTTTAATTACTTAAACTGGAAATAAAGGTCAACCAAAACTTGCCAATGGCTTATATTTTAAACCTTATTTAAGCCAATTATTTATAGACTCTGAAATGTACCATGTACAACAATGATAAAGCTAATATTTACAGAGCATTGACCCCATTACCCTTGAGAATTGTTCTAAATGCTCACAAGGATGTAGAGAAAGGGGACCCTTGTGCCCTGCTGGTGAGAATGTAAGTTGGCACAGTTACTATGGAAAAAGAAGTAGGGAGGTTTAGCCTAAAACTAAAAACAGAGCTACCATATGATCCCTCTTCTGGACATCTATCCTAAGGGATTGAAAGCAATATCCTAAGGGATTGAAAGCAAGACCTTGAGGAGACTGAAGTGCACGAATGAGCCCTCTACACCCCCATGTTCACTGCAGTGTTACCCACAACAGCCAAGACACAGACACAGCCTAAGTGCCCATCGATGGAAAGATGGAGCTATGGATAAGGAAAATGTACATGTGCCTTCCACATACTATATATGTAGTCTATGTAACTAATATATACTTATTAATATATATTTAATATATATAAATTATATGTATATTCACCACATAAAAGCAGGAAATTCTGCCATTTGTGACAGCATGGATGGACCTGGAGGACACTGTGCTAGTGAAATAAGTCAGCCACAGGGGGACAAACACCAAGACACACTTACAAGAGGATCTAAACTAGTCAGACTCTTAGCAGTAGAGTAGAAGGATGGCTGCCATGGGCTGGGAAGGGGAAGACACAGGGAGATACCAGTCAAAGGGTATGAAGTCTGGGTTATATGAGATGAGTACATTCTAGAGGCCGGTACTGTATTGCATACTTACACATCTGCTAAGAGGGTAGATTTTCTGTTGTATCTCTATTACAAATAATAATTAATAATAATTCATGTGGGAGGAAAAAATAATAATTTGCCAATATTAATGTGTTTATTGCTCACAGCTCCCTCTGAACGAGGCATTATTGTTATCACCATTTGATGCTTGACACCTGAGACAGGGCAAGTCACCCAAAGTGACACAGCTGGTTAGTGGCAGAGGCAGGCTATGAGCCCAGGAGGCTTGCTCAGAGCCTGCTCTAGAGCACGATGCCACAGTTCCCCTGTAGGCAGTGCTCCGCTGGTGGACAGAGCCTAGCAATCCTACTCGCTAGCAAGCTCATAGCCCTCGCCTCTAGCTGTTTACATATCACTATCTCACACAGGGAAGCAATCGCGTTCCATGCTAATTCCTCAGCAGGTTCACAGATTTTAGAATATTAACAAGTAACTTTAAGCTATAAAACAACTTCTACTTAAATGAAGGATGTAATAGTAACCATAGCAACAGAGTAAGATGGGTTTACAAAGCATAAAGTATCCTAAGGTATTTGCTGCCCTCACAAAAAGCTTTCTCTCAATTTACAGTAAGGACATAACCATTAGCAGGAAAATAATTATAAATCTTCAAAATGAATTATATTACTATCTAGATTAGCGATATTTCATCTTAGTACTTTTACTTCCAAAAGGACAAGGGCTATATTCAAATCTGTCCAATTTATATCTCAATAATAGGAATGCTTAATTCATTCAAGATTTTACACTAAATCTTAAATAAGGTAACATTTAAAATAAATCAAATCAAATCATATTTAAGTAAATCATGATATATACATAGGCTCAATGAGAAAAATATGCAATTAGAATAAGGTTTTAACAAAACCATATGTATTCTACATAAGTACAAGTGTAGATGTACATTTAGTATGCAGTACAATCATAATTAACTTTGAATGTTTTTCTAAGAAACAGATTTGTTGTTTTGTTTTTGTAATTCAAAACTTAATGTGAAGAGTAGGCCTCACTGGAGAAATAATGTGGTAAATTCTTTTCATAATATCTATTGGCAAAGGAGCTATAGGATTGCTTAAATAAATATTATTTAAAGACTGCTCGTACTGTATATAGGATTAATAAAGAAAGAATTATTAAGCAAGCCTCTGCTTTTGCTACAGGGCTCATGCAGCCCTGTTCTCTTCAATGTGTATCAATGACAGGGATAAGCTAAAGCAGGGTATTGCTTTGCAAATACTTTGATGACAATAAGAATAATAATTCAGATAGTTTGGGATAATGTGCTGGTCTTATCAAGCTGAAATTTAATAGAAATAACTGTGCTGGAGTTTCATAAAAACAACTTTACAAGTATGAGAACTAAGGAGATTAGGCATTAACTGACAACAGCTTTCACCTAAATCCATAGTGAATGACCATCAAAAGAGTATCATCTTGGGTGAGTAGTTGTTGTATAACATTTGGAATAAACGAGCAGACAACTAGCCCTGTGCTATCACAGCACACACCAAGTACATGGCATTGCATTTCAAGGACATGTGAAATGAAAGGCATTTAGAGGGAAAACAGCCAGGATGGTGATGGGGTGCTAAAATCATGTCACATGAACAGTGTGTCACAATGAAGTAAAGCTCCCTGAGGTCAGGGACTGACTACACCTTAGTTTTGTCATGAATACTGAGTACACAGTAGGTTCAGATTAAATGTGTGTTGTGATATGAACAAATTAATGTATCTGAATGTGCAGAAAAGAATACTCAGGTATGAGAAGAGTGAAAAACTTCAAATATTTGAAGGAAGGCATATAGAGAAGGATGCAAATTAATCTGTTTGGCCTCAAGAGTATAACCAAGACCAACATGGAGAAACCACAGGAAAATAAATCTCAACTCAATCACAAGAAGGCTGTTGTGGTCTTTAGAGGCCTCCTAGGACAGAATGTCTGCCCCGATCCCTCACGCTGGAAGGGATCAAGCCAGACGAGGGTCTAGACACACTAACACTGGAGAAAACTGCTTCCTAGTGCTCTGGGTGCCCAGAGGCAGGCAGGATAGCTGCACCTGGGTTCCTTCCCGCAGGCGAGGATGCTGACATGCTGATGCTCAGTTTGGCTCAAGGTGAAGTGTTTCTAAAAGCTCCCTGAGGAGGAAGGAGAGGGATCATAAGTGGACATGCTTGCAGAGCAATGATGAAAGGCTGAGTCAGAAACAGTTATGGTGCAGCCAGAGCAGAACTCCCCAGATCCACCCACAAGTTGGCACAGCCACACTTCTAAGGGGACCTATCATTTCATCCTGGCATCCAGCCTATGAGGGAGGCACAATTATTATACTCATTTTACAGATTAAGGAAATTAGATTTAGATGTAAAAAAACCACTCAAGATCTCATAGTTCATAGGGTTAGGGCTAAAGCTCAGGAGTATCTGACTCCAGTGTCAAGGTTCAACCATGATGACAAAACATTCCTTGCACTTAAAAGCACTGGCATTAAATTAAGGCATTAAACCTAAGTAATTGTGGATTTAACTGACTAAATAAGTAAGTCTGCCTTTTAAGGAATACAAGACTCATACAAGACTTTACAAAGGGGAATTTATAAAGTATATAACTGTCAAATCACTATCTTGTACATCTGAAACTACCATAATGTTTTATATCAACTATATTTCAATAAAAATATTTAAAAGTTAAATTAAATTAAAAATAAAGGGAATTTTAATAATGCCCAGTAAGATTCATTTCAATCCTCTATTACATTTAGTTTGATTCATGTTATCTTAAGAAACTGTAGGTTGTAGTAATTCTTGAAACAATGCCTTCGCTGCATTTTAGACCCACCATGTCTCCTTCCAGTCAGCCGCAGGTAGGCAGTTTAGCAGTGAGTGGCCTGGGGGCACATGTACTTAGGTGAGGGCTGACGGACCCTCCTGCCACTCAGTCTCATCTTGAACATAACTGATTCTTCAACAAATGCTTCTTCCTAATTTGTCACCAAGTATAGTCCTTGCGTTTTCTAAATGTATATAAAGAGAACTCCTCTAAATAAAAGATGAAAGAAAGCATAAGCTAATCATAGCAGTCACCCCCCTGGGAAGACAAGCTGCATGCATAAGGATGGCCTATGAAGATCTTCAGGGATGCAGACATCACACAACCAAATGGAGGACATGATTCCAGAAATGGTAGATATGACGGAACTAAAAACATCATGAAACTATTATAGCATATCTGAGAAACAAGTCACTGTGTATTATTTAGCATGTTCCATTGAAGAGTCACTGCCGAAAAGGCCAAGATCTTAAAAGAATAGGTAGTAGTTATTGAGAAAGTACAGGGAAGAATAAAGATAATATGAAGAAACAAAGGGAATGATGTCCTTGAGTTTCACTAGTGAAATAAATGAAAACTATTAAAGAATTCTCAGTGTAAGTTCTGTAAAACACTTTTTGCTCTTCAAAATGTATCTATTGTATAGGTGGGTGTCCAAAGTCTCAGGCAATATTACACCTTTGTCTTCTTCTATAGTAACATTTTAATCATAGTCTAACACCCTCTAAACATGTGAGACATGTCTGGATTTTATAGATGAAAGGTGCCTGAATGCCCCTTAACTTAGACACACTAGGTGGCGGTGGCAATGGAATGGATGAGAGGTGAGTGATGACCACGTATACCTCAAAATGGTAGAAAGAAGACTGACAAGGACCAGGGTGAAAGTGGCTCCTGCCCTCATTCCCGAGTGCACCACGGGAATCCTAGACTAGAGTAATGGTGTTGAGGAAACGAGAGTGACTATGGCTCCTGACAGAGGAAGCTGGTGCCATAAGTTCCTAGGTGCAAAATCAGGCAACAGCCACATTTTCTGCTTTACAAACCATTTTATTGTCTCTTTTAAAAATATTTTAATAGTCCTTATAAAATGGTTTATATCATATATGTTAATTTATATATATACTTCAATATATGTGCACATAAAACTTAAAAATCTATAGAATCCTGTATATAAACTATGCCTTTAAATTTGTATTTACACATCAAATATATAAATGTCAAAAACGTATCTAAATTTTTAAACATAAAAATATTTTTAAGGATGACCTCTGGTTTAATAGCAGAAGGGGAAGTCCCATCCACATCAATGTAAATGTGAATAAAGGGAAATTCAGACACTAAACTTTACTGGGAGAGGACATGTGTCTGAGCTTTGAAGATCAAGTTTTAAATCTACAAAGATAGTTCATCTGTTTCTCGGATTTGTGAACTGTGATTGATGAAATCTCAAGTCCATATTCAAAAAACTGAAAGATACGTAGCATTGAAAGAGCCATATATATGTTTGAGATGGTTTTTGCTATTGTTTGTATGAAAAGCAAAGCAAATGAACTCAGAAAAATTATAGGCAATGTTCCACAAATGTAATTAACAATTATTCTGTATCTACTCCATTTCTATGCAATGAGAATATAGTCAAGATGTGTCCATGGTGGCTTTTTGCTTTATTCTCACCAATTAACAGACTATTGGATATGACAGTAATTAGACACCTCAGCTAGAAGAAGATCATTATGTCTTAATGAGGTGATTAAAAACAAGAAAAAAGTGTGCTTCCTGCAAAATATTAGCATATAATTCAAGTAACAATAGTACAATTTATTTTGCCTCATTATGCTTTGTCAGCCCATATAAAAAAAACTCTGCAACCAAAATATGCCTTAGAAAATTATACAACCCAAGCAAAAAACAATTTTTAATGAATCAACTATAAGTTTTGGTTATATTGATTTTGAAAATGTTTAGTAGTGCTTTTCTGGTATGACAATTTACTGTTGTTACATAATATTATAAACGTTACACTGGTGTACTTCACATGGACCAAGAATTTCAGTTTCTGTACCGTTAGGCAGTTCAGGCCATCTCCCAACATTTAACTTATCCAATATCCATTAGGTGGACTCGTGTTCATCCCAGATATAGATCTAGCTATGAATACCGCTGGCTGGCACACACAAATGGCAGTGACAGGAGGGAGAATGGGAGGTGTCTGAGGATATACATCCTGTCCAGCTAAGGTCAAAGATCTTCTAGCATATCTTTCTTTGGGTTAAAGTTTTGTTACCCTAAGGCCAATGTTTCATTGCACATGTCACCTGGGAAGGACAGTAACTAACACCTACTACCCACATCACACCACCATGAATTAAAATCATCAAATATGCTAGCATAAAGTCTGGCTTGGAGAAACTCAAAAATACAATATAAAACCAGGACAGGAAAGAAGAAAGAGACAACGAATCAACTATAAAGCCATGCTAGTCATGGGCATCTGAGTGAAGAGGCTGGTTCATTCATTCACACACTCTTTTTCACTCATTCATTCATTAAGAAGGCATTTACTGAACACCTATTATCCAAATAAGCACAGTACAGATTTATACTTCTTAATCAAGGTAAACATTCTTCAGTACTAAGACAAAACAATTCATGCTCTAATTTAGACATCATTTATTATTGCTAGTATGGAAACAAAACTTTCCCCCTCTACCCCACAATTCCATATACCTGCGTATTGAAAACCAGAGCCACCACCCAGGATCCCACACCACTTATCGCTGTCAGACCTGCAAATGGGACTGCATCCAAATGGGTCCTTTTCCCTTCTTTTATCTGAGACACAATTACTCTTTGCACACCACCCCTGACCTTACTGCCTTTAAAGATCTTGCTTTATGGATTATCCCTCAGCATTTGGCACATGGTGGAGTAACTGCCTGATGGTAAACCCACTGAGGGGTTACTCCTACTTACATTTTATAACTTGAGCACCTAGAAACTTTGGCTCATAGTATTCAGTCAATCAATACTGCTGAGTAAATAAATTTAGCAATGTTAGCAACTTCTGCCCCCTCCTGTTGCTACCATTGCTATTACCTCATCAAACACCACTATATTATTTGTAAAAAGAATAAAATGTACACCACATCCCAATGATGAGCATATGACTATTTCATGGCACTCCATACACTTATACTTCGCCCCCACTGTAATACACTCACTATATAGTTTTGCAACTGTAGCTGTACCATTCTCATATTAAAAGGATGAAAGAGTATATAGCTGAGCAAATCTGAGCAACAACATGGCTTTTTCCTGCTATCTTCTATCAATCAATTTATTTGTATAGCACAAAATTGCTATTGCTCTGAGCTGAAGCAGAAGAAAGCCTGACATAATGGTACACTATTTTGATATACCTTGACATATACATTATGTAACAGCATTTCCCTTTGCTATATTTTGCAATGTAATAGAGGAATGCTTTTTTAAAGTCAGCAACATCCAGGAATAAGACTTTTAAATAAATCTCCTTGCAAGACAGAACTCTCATATTTAAAGACTGAAGAGTTTATTTCATAAGAATTACTGTAGTTATTAAGTTGCAATGACCAGGTATTGCATTATTAAGCAATAAAAAAATAGTATACAGGAGACCTACCTAGTACCTTTGGCTGATTTTTTTTTCATTGAATGTAATGGTATTATAAGTTAGTTTTTTTTAATGTAAAAGTGAAATTTTGTCATTACAGTCCTATGATGATGAAATATAAAATCATAAAAACAAATAAGTTGTTTTGTTGTAAGTTATTATATAAGTTATACTACCAGGAATAATAATACGACCTAACACTCACTGAGCACTTAATATGTCCAGGCACCATCCTGAGGACTTTCTATGAATTAGTGTATTTAACACTCAGACCAGAGCAGTCCAGCAACACAGGCACAATCTCTATCAGTATTTATTACACACAAAATATCTGAGGCACAGAAATTTGAAAGCATTTTCTCAGGACACCAGCTGATAAGTGATAGACCCAGGGTTTAAGCCCACACTCTTAACGTTAAAGACTGTTCTCTTTTTAGTGTTTTCATGTTTTAATGTGAATAAAAATAAATACTTTTCTATTCCTCTTTCTCTCTAAAACTGGACTCATGTTAAATTGTTTGGAGCACACTTCAGGATAGGGATGAAAGAAAACCACCAGCTACTCAAATTTCAATATCTTAAGGGAGGATCTTATGAAGGGTGTATTTAATCTTACCAACACAAGGATAGCGACGAGTTATCTGACAACTGACAAAAACCTACCACTGTATGACTTAGTCAGAAATACACAATTATTTTAAGCACTGCTCAGTAACTATGCTGCCCAATGGGTTTCTACATTGCCTTTATATTGAATAATGTACCTTAATAATCAATGAGTCAGCTTATAATCAATCAAATATTTTAAATATTTATGACTATATGGGAAGCTGAGACAAATGCCTCCCTTACCGAGGCAAGCCGAAGCAAATCTACTCTCCCGTGTTTAGGAAAGCAGAGGTGCTTCGTGAGTGAGCTCTGAATCTAAATAAGCCTCAGTCTGAAAAGAGTTTTATTGAAGACTGATAATCCCTTAGGTTTATAATAAAAATGCTGACATAGCTTTAGCTACAGCATAACAAATGCAAGGCTACAATGTTTGCTGTCAGAAATTCCTATTTATTCCCAGTGTCCTAACAGATGTGCTTTGCTGCCTTTAAATTCCCTCCAAAAGTTAATTGCTTGTCTATCAAAAAGATAAACATCTTTTTTTAGGCTTTGGGGATATTACATGTGGGGAGAAAAACCAATACTCCAGCAATACATTGTGTCCAAACTCATTTGCTGTAAGAAAGCCAAACTCTCTCAGAGCCTTAGAAAGCTATTAGGGAGGAAGAGGCAGATCACCCCCAAAGTCTTAAAAAGTATAAGATTCTCCACATAATAATAATAAAGTATTTAATGTGCTTAGATCTTATTATACCAATAAGGCTTGATTTACAGCAACATAAATGACCATAATAATTTTTACAAATCACATTTCAAAATTATTTGAGTCTTAGAATCAAGTAATGCTTCAGAAAATATGGACTTTCATCAAGTTCAGTCCAGTATTTTTTAAACTATAAATTCTGACACATTAATGAGTTGCAGACTTCAAAAAAATAAAAAGGATTAAATGAAATGGAAAATATCAGGATATTTCATGTAGTTAGAGTAAATGGTTTGAAAACTTCTTTCAGGTAAACATACACATAGGCACACTAGATTGTGATGAACTTCTTGCTGTGAGGTACTGCTAAAAATAAGTTTGAAAACACTAATATATATAAATGCTCTGCATCTTAATTGTGTGCCTTAATTTTATGCTTTAGTTCTACTCTTGACATATTGCTATAAAGTATTAATGTCACAGGGACAAAGTAAATATTTACTGTGAAGGTAGATTATGAAAAGCATCCCAGATATTTTTTAATATCTCTAGTATAAAGTTATACTTTAAAAAGGAGGCAATAGCATGAGGAAAGGGGTGGGAACAAGAAAGGTATCTTCTGCTGATCAGCAGCTTGGCTAGAGGAGAGAGTTCTGTTAGAAAAACACACATAAAATAAATCTAGAAAAAATGTATATACTATTTGAGGGGATACTGTACAGTAACATGAGGAACTCATTCTCCAGAGAGCTGTTTTAAACTGAAAACATGGAAATAAGCTTGTGAATGTCAACTTTTAGAATTAACCATTCAGAGGAATTAAGATGTTTTGAAAATAAATCCCCTAGCTAATGATAAACATTAAAAAAGAAAGTTTATGACTAGTACATGACTCTTGATGCCACTGTTAGTTTAGATGGATGATAAATCTCACCAAATCTTTTGTTTGTTTGTTCTTAGATTATTTTACCAACAAAGCCATGAGATGCATGAAGAGTAATAATATGAAAGTGTTATCTATCCCCCTTTGAATTTTTCCATCTATATAAACTCATAAATACACACACACACATACACAAAATAGGCAGACAGACAGACAGGGAAGGCAATTAAAGTATGTTTAAAATCAATGAGCCTGATACCCTTGTTGTTCTACAGCTTCCTTCTCTCTCTAAGCAGTATATTATGGTCATCCTTCACACAGCCCTCGTTCATTTTAACAAGCATATAGTTTCCATTTCATGCATGCCCTGAAATTTATTTAATAAACATTGACTAACAAGGGTGACTTCCCTTTCAAATTCTATATTTTTCCAAATATAAAGTTACTATTTGCACATGTGTTATGATATATACACCATTATAACTGTATGTATTGCTCTGCAGAGTGTATTTTGCTGGTCTCCGAGGGCAGATAAGGAATTAAGAGCATTTATATCCATCTCTTCCTTCTCTGCTACTCCACACTCTACCTCCAGAATTTCGGCATTTACCTTTTTTTTCACTCTTCCACTCATTGTTATTTATAACAGCAAGTAATATATATTTAAACTCCATTACTGATTTATCAACCTTAAATCAACCCTTGCTTCAATGAAAGATGAAGAATTCTGATACATACATTTCCTTCTACGTGCCCCTTGTCCTATAATTTTTGGTATTATTAGCTATAGTATTATTTTTATAACATCAAGACAATAATTTAGTCTCTAGTGTGTTTTATTATACAATTTGATTTTAAAAATCAAAATGCAATGAAAAGATTTCTAGGCTTATGGCTATTTAAATATTATTCATTGCAGAATCAAGTAGTATGGTTAGATCATTAGTGAAGGAATTTTCATCCTAACACTAAAATCTTACTGCATGAAAGAGAATTTTCAAAGCATCAGACTTCAGTGGATTACCTTTTAATTTTATTTTTCCAAGTATCTTATATTCAGTCAACACTTTTCCTGTATTTCATATTATTATTTTACTCAATTTAAGGGGGATTATTACTCAATATATTTTCATGAAGATATTCTTCATCAATCTTTTAACTCCTCTAGAATATGATTAAAAATTGGGTATAGAATTCCATATTTATTAACTTTCTCTCAGCTGTTTGAAGATATTGCTTGAATGTCTTCTAAGATTCAGTGCTGCTGATGAAAAATGTTACCCTGGTATTTATTTCTTTGCAGATAATCTATTTTATTCTCATTACAAGATTGTAGACTTTATCATGAGAATTTTGAAATTCCACCAAGATATGTCTACGTATTGTTCATTTTTATCCATACACCTTGGCAGACTTTTCACACTGATGATTGATGTCTCTGCTAGACTGAATGCAGTGATGGCCCAATTTCTGCCTGCCTGCCCAAACCCCAGCCTGCTGGTTCCCTGGATTCCATGTGATCTGTTCTGATCTGCTCCTTGGGAGAGTAGCAAAGAGAAGTTAGCAGAGACTTGAAAAAGCCCTTGCATTGGGAATTACACTCTTGCTACCCTTAGGAATCCTGCTGCCAAGAGAACAAGCCAGTGTTAACAGGATGCTGAGACTCACAGTTCAGTCACTCTTGCGCTCGCAGGCAGCAGCCAGTCACCTGGGTTCACCCTGTATCAGCTGATCCCCAGCCCAGCTTCCAGGTGACCAGTCACATGAGCTAGTTCAGGTGAAAAGAGCCACACTTTGCAGAGACCCAAAGGAGCAAAAGGCCAAGTCCCAGCACATAAGCTGAACAAATGGCTGCTATTTTAAGACACAGACTTTTGCAGTCCTGTCCTATCCAGCCAAAGCTAACTGACATGGGGTTATTTCTTCAACTTTTAAAAATGTTCTTTCATTGAACTGTATCCTCTGCCTTTCATTGTCTTATGCTTTTATATTAATGAGAAGTTGACTCTACTGACTCTATTCCCTATTCCCCTTAACTTTTTTATTATTTCCCATTTCCTTATCTTTCTGTTTTAAAATTAGGAGTTAATCCTCTATTTCACTTGAAAATAAAAACCTGCCTAAGCTTCTATTAGCTGGTCCAATAAATTTTTAAGTTGGTAATCATATTTTTAATTTCCTGAAAATTTCTTATCTCATTGCTTCTATATCATAATAGGCTGTTACAGCTATACTATCCTCTGAGGATACACATATAATATTCTGCTGAGGATACTAATTAGACTTCTTTTTAAAGTCTCTTTTGTTTCCTGAATTATACCTAGGGTCTTTTGGTGTCAGTTACTCTTTTTGTTTATCTAAATATAGCTTTTCCTTAAATATCTAATGATGTTTGATTGTCAGCTTATTTTCTAAGTGAAAAATGATGCCAATTAATACAGGTGGCTCATACTGTTTCATTGACACTGTGAAATACATTTTCCCAAAAGTCCTCTCCGTGGTATGAAAGGAATGCTAACAGTCAGAATGTCCTATAGTCTTCATGAGGAGAAAAGCAGGTAGGCAAGCTGGTGAGCCCCACAATTGCCAAATAAGACACACTTTATTTTATGTGTGAAGTGCTTTATGAACTTCGCTACTTAACACTCTTGTACTTTTTCTCCAATGTTCAATATAGGATTTCACTATAAAAGAAAAAAATCCGTTTCACTATTTTAATGCCATCTTAGAAGAGAATTAGGCTATTGCATTTAGTCAGCTGGTTTAAACCAGAAGCACAATAATAGCTTCATACTTGATCTACTGTTACTTCTTCTGTGTTAGCTTCTTTAGGTCATAAATGCCTAATGCTAATAGAATTCAGGGAATTTTATTGAGAGAATACATTTTGAGAATGATTTATGTAAGGAATAATTTACTTGTAAATAATAATTAAAGTTTCTAAGACAGATTGAATAAGAAAAACTTGACTTTTCTCTTAAATTCAAAAGAATATATAGATTATGACACTTTGCAAAGGTCTTCTGAAATCTGCAATATATAGAAGAATGGTTTATTATTTGCAAATGTTGCTGGGCTAAACACTCTAGAATTTAAAGTTCATCTAGGTTTTCTGACACTAAATAATATTTCTTGTTTATGTTTCCAAACTAATGAAAGCGGCAAAGTTAAAAAAAAAGAGGTATATTTTAAAAGTAAAGTAACATCCTTTTCCAGTGACAACAGAGATAAATCATTTCCCAAGGAGAGTTCATTCCCAAGGCTACAGACTGGCAGAATAGTAGCCCTTACCATCAAAGATCAAGCTAATCTTAAAACACAGCCTTTCTCCCTTTTAGCTGTGATGTATTAACACATTCATTTGTCTTAAATCTCAAGGCTGGTATGCAACACATTACAGTGATCAAAAGTACTATGTGTTACATACAAATGTACATCTAGAAAGGCTCACTCTATTTTTATTTTAAAATGGTGATTTAAAAAGTTTTGGGGGAAGAATCCAATTTTCATGCAAAAATTTACAGGAACTCACAAATACATACATCAAAGAAATAAAATGGAGTCCTTCTGCTTAAGGAGGTTGGGGGCAGGGCGGAAAAGCCTCGCAACAGTTCCATGGTCTGGAGACACCCCAAAGGGACCTGGTTTCCTCGAAGGAGACCAAAATTCACCCTTCTCTTACTTGAGAGGGAAAAGGATTTGAGACTTCACATTTTTAAATTACTGATACAGATATGTTTTTCATAAATATTTATTGAAAATGATTAAATAAAGTATTTCAATAACTCAATTTGCTGAGCCTCACTAGGTAACCCAATGGTTCAAGGCACTGTGAGAGGTACACAGGACAGATGGGGAGGGGGGGGTGCTCCTCAGCTCCAGGAGCTCAAATATAAATCCCCTATGAGCTGAAGCCACACTGTAGTGCTTATCCCACAGCAGACCAATGGTGATTGGAGTATGTAAGCAGATTAACTGTGGAGGAAAATGGAACAGGTTCCTTAACCTCATCTTCGAAGATCACTGACATTCATGCAAACCAGAGAAGGAAGACAGGCAACACAGGGTGGGGAAACAGACTAGTGAAGAGGCCACCTTGGGAATGTGGTGACAGGAGGGCATCTGTGTAATGAAGTGGAAAATGGCATGCATTGGAGTCTGAGGGAAACAGAATCAAGTAGCTCTAGGTGGTAAATACAATTAAGGTTTAAACCATTTGTTGCCACTTCCAGCTGGGCCTGTCCCTCTGGGAGGAGAGTACTTCCCTTCTTCACTCAGGGCAGGCTGGACAAATGACTTGATTTGGCTGATGAAATGGGAGGAGCAGAGATGGCCATGACCTCCCTTCCCTCCGATATGACAATTCCTTTTTTATAGATAGAAACAAGGAGGAAACACAAATCACTGGAAAATTTACTCCAGTTACTTCATTAGTATCAACTTGTGAGAAAGACTTTGTCTGCCTGTTTTCTCTAACAGATAAAATATATCACAGCTTGGCTGATCTTGACCTACACAGGCTTGACATATCTTGACTAATGAGTAACTTATTCACAACTGAGAGGCACTAGGAAAACACCACTCATGCTGCCAAAGACAGTCCTTTGTTACTTACGACCAAAGTTAGAATGCAGAACTTTTTTTTCCCATAAAATGGTAACTAGGTGTAGTGGAATCACTAATGAATGAGATATTTCTGGTACGTTATGGGTTAACCTGACTTTTTCATGCTAGCTGGGAAATATATCATGTTCATTTTTTTAATGGAAAAACAAATACAAGGTTTTAAACAAAATAACTAATAATGTACTTTTTCAATATTACCATTTGAAAGATGGAGACTGACTGTAACATATTTGCAAAATACAAGATCTGCCACAGACAGCATGACTTTTTTGCTTCCAAAAAGATCTCCCCTCAAGATAAGACACTATACCTTTGAGAAAAATTCTCAAGCTAATCATAAAAAAAGGGCTTTTGCTTCTAAATTTCTAATCATTACTTCATGGATGAAAGAAATCTAAACTAGGAAAGTCTATAGATGTTCTAAAAAATTAACCAAGCATGGGATGGATGAATAAAATATAGTACCTTCACATATCTTTTACTGCATTATATTCTATAGAACGTTCATTTTTTAAAAAAAAATTGAAAATAATGGACTGTTCAACTTTTGAACAAGTTAAAAATGCTTCAGATATCTGATAATTACCAACAGTTTTAAATGTGCTATGTCCTTTGTGGGGATTCAACATCAGAATCAATAAGGCAAAATCTGCTCTATGGAGCTCACAATACAGTATAGGAGATAAACACAAACCCATATTTACATCATCTCAAGCTCAGAAGAAGTTTACAGAAAGTGCTATGAGAACTTCAAGGAGGAAGTAACTATGTCTTGAAGATGAAAGACTTCTAGGATTTCACATTTGGGCTCTAACTTGAAGGAAGTACAGAAAGGTCTCAGATGAAGAAGGTCCTTCCTTATAAAGAGCCTAGCATGTACAATGAATAACACAGAGGTAAAAAAAACAAAGCACATTCAGGAAATAGTTTGTGGCTGTGCTTATATAAAATAGCTCTTTAAAAAAAATTATCTATTTTATATAAGCCATAGCTAATTTGGAACATCTGCTTTAAACAATGTTGGAATCAAATTTGAATTTTGTCATATAATATAGGATAATGATTAATTTTTTAAAGTACAAGCCATTGGATAGCATGGCAGATGAAATTATAAAATTAAAGTGCAAGTATTTAAATCCTAATAAAATCCTTGTTTCTATCCTTCCCAGAAAAATCTTATGTTTGCCCTGTATCCAACTGGCTAAACTATCTAGCCCCAGTGTAAATTCTAACTGGACCAGGATTATGACGATTTATCACATGCATCAACCATCCACAAAGATCTGCACAAGTAGGTGCTGAAAGTATTTGTTGAAATACAAGAGCCATACCTCTTAACTCCAGTAAGTGTCTTACTCTTATAGTGAATATATTGATTTGTTATCACACTAGTCAAAATTAATTATATTAAAGGGAAAAAAATACTGACTATATCAAATAATTCGCTGGTCTCCTAAAGGCCCTTTTCACAAACAATTGAAAATTCTTCCCTAAGCTTGTACTGTCCTGCCATGGTAATAGGTTTTCTTCTTATTAATACTGCCCAGATCTCCAGAAAAGCTATTATCATTTACTTTGATTTCCCAGGCTGCCCTAGCTGCTAATGGAAGTCAGTAATTAAAGTTCTTTTAAAACAATCCCAAATTTGAGCATCTTCCCATTCTACCTGATTAGGAGCAGCCGTCACCATGAACATCAGTTGCTGACAGTATAATACACATTTCATGTGGTAGAGATGATCATTACCTAAAATCCTTTCCCTACAGTGTGATTTAGGAAAGAACATGTAGTGGGGAAGAATAAGATATTTCTATTCACAGTCATGGTTTCTACCATAAATTTTATATAAAGCCTTCGCATTCCAAGACAAAGATCTCTTTACTTGTAATATTCCTGGTCTTGTTCCTAGTAAGCGGCCTTGAATTCTGCCAGCATTTTACAAGGCCCATTTGCCCATTTCCTCCCTTTCGCCAAAAATGCAATAAAATAACAGTACATTGCATAAGTTGTATATACATATTTGGAAAGAGTTTCCCAAATTGATGATCAGTGTACAGAAAAAAACAAAACAAAACACTTTCTACTCAGAATTTCTAACTTGTAAAGCAAAGTATTAAGAGGAAGCAAAATGAGTATGAAAAAGAAAGAAAACAATTCTACAGAACCACTTGACCACAATTTAAAGGGATTTCGGTCAAACTGACTAGTATAACTAAGAAATTACAGTTATTAGTTCATAAGCCTTTCTGGTAAAGTTCTCATCCTTTTTCCAAAGCTTCTAGAGGCCATAAGACCTTCCAGATACCAAGTGATGGTCTAATTAACCTGTTATGGGATCTGAAGGACACAGTGATCTACTGTGGTCAATGTTCCTAGAGTAAAATAAAAGCTTTGGAGCAGAGTCATCTTTGCTGGACTTCAACGGAAAGTCAGGCCACCTGAGGAGGGGCTGCTCCATTACAGACCGTGTAAAGCTGTAAGTCACACATATTAGGCAGTCCATAAATTAAATGACAAAATTAAATTGCAGCTGTCAATCACTTACAGATAGAGTACTGATTGTCTTTTCAGTCCAGCTTTTCAAAGAAGAAACTACAATATTAACTTGGCGGCCTGCCTGGGAGTTCCTTATAAGAAGCATGCTTCAAGATTTTATTTTGTTTGTATAACTGTAATAAGAAAGAGAAATAGACAAGACAGAAACAAAAACTCAAATAACAACAACAACAAAAAAAATGCCAAGACAGAAATCTAGTTTGCCATAATAATAGAACATAATAAAATATGACGCTAATCTAATAATTAGCCTAGTCTAATGTAATGAAAAGTAATCATGCTAACTTCTCTAAAATACTATATAATATAATAAAGTATAATTTATAATCATCTTTCTGGAAAACACGCAAAACTGAAATTCAAAGGATTTGGGAGGTACAATCCTATGTGAGAAAGATTTTTCACTTAAAACATTAAATCGTGTTCATTTTCAATACTTGTCATATTTTATTTATACTTTATGTGTGTATGAATTTTGAATGATCTTTAATGTCTTTTAGTATTCACTGCCATTCCTTATGGCACCTGTACAACCCAGATGAGCAATACTATTTTATGGTATAAAATCATCAGGCTAAACCTTTATGTAAATTTATCCACTTAGTATTTCAGAAAGGAGAGATTATAACTCCTAAGATTCTAGTTTCTAGAGTTCAGTTGTGTAAAAAGACAGATTTATGAGACTTCATACATTTGGCTGATTTTTTCCTTGGGAAATCACATGAATTCACACAGACCTGCAGGGGATGGAGTGCCAGGGTTCTGTACACACTCACTGAATACAGGTGTGCCACAAGCCCCATGTGACTGGTGTTACCAGCCCCAACTCTCTTCTCCTTGGATCCTGAATGCACCTGAGATGACAGAGGGTGTGATGGGGGGAAGTAAATACTTGTGTCAAGATGACCTAAACAAGCAAATAAAGATGGAAAACTACTTTTCATCACTGTCCCAAATGTCCCAGATATGAGTGGCATATAAACAATGTTTATCTAAACACTAAATAATTAGAAACAGAGAATGTTAAACTTGAAGCTAGATGGTTACATAGAAAATTAAGTGCAGGAATGAACCACTACAAGGCATAGTGGAAAGAGGAAAAGGACTCCAGCGGTGACTACACTCCCTTAAAATCACAGCTTCCCTGAGCCAGGACAAAGCCCCAGAACAGTAGGGTGCATTCAGGTCTCGGTGCCAGCTCTGGCTATTTTCTGAAGGTGGAATGGGAGCAGCAAGCCCCTAGCCCCAGACCACTGTCTCTGGGAAGCCTTCCTCTGCTACCTCTACACAGCCTGGATCACTTCACGTTGTTATGAAGCGCTTTCATCTCTCTCCCTGAAGACCCCATACTGTTGACTGCAAAGGTTTTGTATTTCCTCAGCATGAATCACCAGCAATGACTGATGCAAGGAGACTGATGGACAAATCTTTATTTTTATAATAAACTGCTAGATTTCAATTTCATCATCTGTAATATGGAAGTTTTATGTTCCTTTCAACCTCTATAACTCTATGATTTCATTTTTTAAAAT
The DNA here is from genome assembly GCF_040802235.1 of Manis javanica. Classification (NCBI taxonomy): domain Eukaryota; kingdom Metazoa; phylum Chordata; class Mammalia; order Pholidota; family Manidae; genus Manis; species Manis javanica. The sequence continues at coordinate 75,694,688 of NC_133168.1, forward strand.
ATTCAAACAGTACTCTTATCTCAGCTATTTAAAACATACTAAGTTTAGTTCTTGATTTTGCATCTATCCAAGAACAAAGCATCTTTAGTACTTTAACTCGATTTCTCCCTTCCATACAAGCCACTTCTGGGCACTCACAGGAGACAAGTTTCACACACAACAGCTGAAAGGATAGCCTCATGCATATTTTTTATATGTAGGAAATGGACACAGGTCTTGAAAAGGACAGTCAGTTGCACTCTGAGCCATGCATTCAATTTCCAAAATAAAAAACTGCCTTTGTCTGCTCTCTGTTCTTCTCTCCCTGTCTTCTTCCTCTTCCACCATCTCTTTCTTCCTCCCTTTCTTTTTCTCTTTCTTGATGTTTGACTATAAAAATTAGAAGTCATAAAAAATCAACAAAAATGCAATAGAAGACTTGACTTCTAAGGTAAAGTCATCAACATAATTATAAGTGAAGAGGCACGCTTTGAAATGCTCAAATTTGACTTTGCTTGACTCTGCATTAGACCATATCTGTTAGTGAGGCCAGTTTTACCCGATGTTTCAAATATTCACTAAGAGTGGAGTCTTGTAGAATTACCTCACCTTGTTATTAAAGTTTTCTCATTTTATTTAAATAATAGTCTTAATTTTCATCACCCCTCTAAGGAATTGTTCATTTCCTAATTTGCTTGACATTCATATTTTTCAGCTGTCATCATGATATAAGAGCTCTGTAATTCTCCATGGTAATCATATAACAAAATGTTCCGAAGAAAGTAATTGGGTGATGCTTAATAGTCCCTGATGATTCCACTAATTGTTTTACATAGACAAATCTGTTATTTAGCACATGTGAATACCTCAATTACATGACTAATTTCAGGTTTCAGGATTGAAATCCTGGTCTACTTTGTATGGTACAGCTAGCTGAAATCTAGGAAATATGATTCTTCTTTCTAGCACTGCCAATCTCAATTCTCTGTGTTCATTCAGTCAGTAGCATTACTAAGTCTAAAGTATAACGGCATCAAGCATGTTTAGAGAAGAAGCTAGACTCCACACTAAAACAACAGCTACCAAGCGTGCTGGGAACAAGGCAGTCCATAAAAACTAAAATGGTTCCGTTTTCTTCGGTGCTGTGATGGAAAAGTATCAAAACTTATAATAAAATGTAAATTTTTGATACTTGCCAAATTTCAGTCACAACTATGTATTACTCAAATATTAACATAATTTGTATAAAAAACTTAACACTGAATTGCTTTATTTTAATATGCTCCTAACTTAATTATTGCACAATACACCAACACCCTCCACCACCTCACGGAAGCAATCACTAGGAATAATATACCTCAGTGACATTAATTTATTCTATAAGCCCGACATGAAACAAATACTCAACATAAACACTTAAGAGCACCAAATGTTTGGCTAAAAATAGCTTTGAAGTTATGGAGTCATCTCCACCTACTGTGGAACAGTGCAAGGAATAAATAAGGTCTAGTTCTACTTGTAACCTTTCTAGGAAGGAAGCTTTGTACAAAGAGGTTAAAGAAATAATTAAAGGTAGCACACCTTGTTAAAGGCATCTTAGGAGATATATTAGGTGAGTTCTTACACAAATCCTAACTGCCCACGGCCCTGCTCAAGAGAGTTACAGAAACCTTGTTCCCGTTTTCCAGACCTCAACATTACCAATCAAAAGACAGTGACTTGTATAAACAGTGACAAAGAATGGATACTGTAAAACAAATGAAGAAAGGGCACATGAAGAAGCAAAATGAAGTTAGAGACATACATGGTTCACTGAGACTCCAGGGGGTCAAACTTGCAAACACATACACAGACACATACACACATGCCAGTGGAGAGTCAAGCATTCCTTATTATTCCAGAAAACAAGACAAGATTAAAGCCCCATGTAAGAACAGAGTAAGGATGCCAGGAGCGGGAAGTGACTCAGGTTTTCAGTAAATACAAGACCAGGTCTTGGATTGCACCTTCATTTTGCCTTAATTTGAGTCTGATACAAACTCATTCAATCCACACAGAATTTCTAGCTTGAAATCAGGAGAAATAAAAATCATAACTTCATAATTGACTTTTGTAGTCTCTTCTTCCTTAGTAACTCTATCATAAATGAAATTAAAGAATGAAAGAGTACTTTAATTAAAATAAAAATTTTAGCAAATCCTTGTAAAGTTGGGTCATTGTTAAGTTAATGAGAAACTTGTTTTTTACCATTTAGTTTCAGAACTTTATTAAAAGCCACAAATTTAAATCATTTATTTTTAAATTTACTTCATCAATATTGATTTTCAGGCATTCATTTCTAATTAGGGTTTAACAATTAAACACATGAAATAATTTTTCTGTACAAAACTATGGCTTTTCAATCCAGTAAATGACAAGACTGAAGCTGTTTGAAGACAGCATGGACCTCACACCTCTAAGTCTTATAGTAGAATCAAGGCAGATTTTTGTGGATTCCTTCAGAGGTTCTTCATAGTTTCATTCACAATCAGTTTAAAAAGGGAAAGAAATATTGAAATGGGAAGTTCCTTCTTGACTTATGATTTGTTATAACAGACATTGAATTCACCACTGTAAAGAGTTCCACAATTTCTTTTCCTTCTTACCTGAGTCTAAAATTAGGACTACAGTATTATCTCAGAAAGGCTGTTACTACTCTCCAGCTGAGACAGAATGAATGATGGTGAGCTTTCAAACCAGCTTCTTTATAATGAATTAATATAGACCAAACATGGACAGTCCAGGCAAAAAAAGAAAATGTTTTAGAACAACTAAAGCAAAGGTGAAGCAAAACTACGACTGCCTCTTACCCACCTTGCATACAGACCTATCAACACCTCTGTGACTTTGGTCACAAGGCTAGGCCAAGTTTGCCAGTATCCCTGTTGCTTTATGCTGCTAAAAACATTCTTACACAAATGAAGATATGTTTTTAATTAACATTTCCAAAACAGAGCATCTGATTTTCTCCCACCATGTCATGTGTGTCCCTGAACTATTTATTCCTTGAGCTTCCCCACTAGGGTAAGTGGCACCATCATTCCTCCAGTTGCTCAGGCCTGATGATGTACAATTTTCAAAAAGGTAAAATCATGACTTGTATATAAATGTAAAACAAACATGGGGCAAAGATTTCATACACTCAGTAATTAATTAGGAAACCAGCAAGATATTAAAACCAGTTACAGTGAAAATTTAAAGAGCTAGGTGTTTAAAGGCAATTTTAAAAAGTAGTGTTAGTATAAGATTTATGGATTAAATACAAAATGGGTTAATGCCCAACAGGGCAATAAACCATGATTTTTTAAAAATCATCTTTTCTATCAGGCAAAAATGAATTATCTGTATCTCTACCAGAAAAAAATCTGTAAGTTAACCTCTTCCCCTGCAAAGTTAGAAAATAGCCAAGGAAACCAAAGGTAAAAGCCTGCAATGAATTGAAGGAACACCATCACCTTTGCCCATTTCTGGCTCAGAAAATTTTTTCTGATATTCTCAACCTTGGATCATAAACAATTCAAGATTGTTCTTTAAACAAAAATGCTCTCCTCAATAGGTCTAGCCTAATTATTCACCGAGATGTAATGTCCTAATTAAACACACAGGCCTTCTTGAGTTTTGCTCTGCAAATCTAGGGCCTTCAAGTCCTGAGCAACTATGAAGGATGAAAAATTAACTTCCATGTGGACTTTTCATTGAAGATCTTATACCAGATTTGTAAATCTTCAATTATTTTTTGTGAGTCCAAAAGATCAAAACCAAGCCCAAGACATTTTCTCCAGAATATTTTACTTCAGTATCTATAAATTCGTGTGAATTCCTCTCTTCTCAGGAATCCAAAATCTTTTCAGGTTTCTGACGTCGCAGGAGAACCACACCACCTGTAAGGCCAGTGCCCTGTTAGGCCAAGTCCAAGCCAGGGTTCTTGGGAAGATACGGCAGGCACTGAATCCATGTTACACAGTCTGTCCAGGCCTCCAAGGAGGTACCTGCTCTCTGGTGGTGGGCATTTGTAACTGATGACCATCAGTCTCAACTGTGACATAAGTTACATAATTGACTCTCCCTCTTAAAAAAGGGTAAGATTCTTACTGAATCTATCCAAATAATTGTATTGCCAAGTAAAGTAACAAATCTTGGTAAAATAATTGTTCCTTAATTCTAAAGGATGAGTGAGTCTGATACCATGAAAAAATGCTTCATTTCAGTTTACCAAAGTCTACTGAACTGATACTTAGAAACAGCTCAAGGAAGAAAAAGAATTTCCTCATAAAGCCACAAAGAACAGAATGTCCAAATAGGACCAACAATACCTAACAGGTAAGCACAATTAAATCTCCCCTCTCAGTCCATTTTAGTCCTGAGTAATTAAGTCTCCTTCCACTGGTAGTGCTGCTGGGCACAAGGAAGGCCTGGAAATCCTGGTATGGCCTGAAAGCTGTCTAACAGGTGCCCCCTAGGGAGCCTGCACTCAAGCCTATTCACCAAAGTGGCAACAGTTCAGATGCTGGTACAAGCCTTTCCATGGGCTCTGACACTGTTCTGTGTTGAAGCACAAATTCTAGACTGTAGCTCATAGCAGAGCTGTCAGGCAAGCATGAAAAAGAATGAGATAATGATACTCCCTTTTGATAATGAGACTCCTGACTGGGGTTAACTTATTACAGTAGCAATAACATCACAATGGACATGAGTAATATTCTTTCTTAGGATAAAACACATAACTATTTCATAAGGGTTTCCTCAGGGAGTAAAAACATATTAGGGACAGCAGAGGCACTGACAAATTACCAGGGCCTTTTCAAAATATGGCCAATCTATAGAATATGTATATAAATAAATATGATGTTGCTTATACAAACTTAATCTGTCAAAGGTTGAGTATCTTTCCTGGTTGGACAACTTTCCCTATGCGGATCTTATAATAATGTCAACTAATAATAAACATGGAACCCACCAAACAAACCTAATTATTTCCAGTATCTTTCTATTTGTAAAGTGAAGAAGTAATCTTCCAGAGGCCCTCTGGAAAAACACAAAGATAGCTTAAGGCAGAAAAGACACGCCAAATTTGTTTTTCCTAATTTCGGATCAAATCTGGGGAAGGCATAATCTGTAGCTGGAGGAGATCTGCTCACTGACTGAAGACAGGGTCATGGAAACAGGAGAACCTACATTTGGTCATCTATTTAATCAAAATGACAAGTGGAAGGCATATAAGTATAAGGAATATTCAGCTCATAAGTGAGGAATTGTTGTTTATTGATTTTTTTTCTTTATTTCTTTTGTAAATTATCAACGACATGATAAGGTCAACACAAACCTGAGAAAATTATTCTGTTGAGGTAACAGAACCCCTGACACTCAGGCAGGTGACACAGCACATAAGAAATAACCTTTTACCACTCTTTGTTAACTCTAAGGCCAATTCATCGTTTTAACAGAACGAGTCATTTTCTAGTTTTGTATTAATGTAATGTTTGGCTATAAAGATTTCAAGAACTCCTTTTATTTCCTTAAATTGTTTTGCAAATAATCGTTATCAAATCTGGACAAACTTTGCAAAGGATTTAATACATTTCATTATTTCTTATCAGATTCAGCTATAAAACTAGGCAAATAAAATTCACTGCCCTCAACTCTGTAACCCTGTCTTTCACGTGGCTCCTCCTCTGCTGGACCTACAAATACTTTACTTTAGGACAAACTAGTCTCATTTTTTTCTTGAAGAATAAAAGCATTGACAGAGTTGTGTTCCTCTGTCACTACTGCTCCTAGTGATAACAGTAGTTATCAGTTCTAGCAACTGTAATGACTCCTATATCATAAAGATGTAGGCAAATGATCCATAGTAGATACCTCGTCCACTGAGTGTTAGATAACTGAGAACTGTCTGCCATTCATGGCATTTTAGCAGGCCATCAAAGCTCATAAATACACATTATACAATTTTCTATAGCCACATCCAACCCTTTGGTATCTTCTCAAAGTGGCAAAAATGAACACGTTCATTTTTGAGTGAACAGAGAATAAAACAAACTAAGAGTTAAAAACTTGGATTCTTTATCACCTCTGACACAACAGAAAATAGGTCAGAGCATAAACTCAAATTCCAAATCATCACTGCCTCCAAAAAACTTACAGGCAAGATTCATATGCACTTTATTTCTGCTTCCCTTCTAGAACCACATGTGAATTTCCACATGCAACAGGCAGCCATAACATTGTTGAATTAACTGCAAGTCTTAGGATGACTGAAGAATATAGGATATAAGGGACTGTGAAATTTAAGGACATGAGTTTAAAAAGTTTTATCTTTCCTACCTATTTTATTTCCTAAGACCCATATACTACACTGGCTCTGTAACTCATCAGAAATAAAAGTTGACATAGGTATAAAACCAAAGGATACTAGGTGTCACATGAAAGAACAAACACATCTTTCACTTTGTTTAATTATTTAAAATAAGCTTTCAGGTCTTAAATTTACCTAGAAACTAGACCACTTGGCAGACAACATTTTAGCAGAAAGGCAAGAGACCAACAAGTACTTCCCACTAATGGGCTCTTCCTGCTAAAGAGGCTGAGGTGTCCCAAAACCTCTACCCAGTCTTCAAGTGCTAATCATTTTAAGTACTAATTAAACAAAATAAGTCACTGTATGAATTTATAGAAAATACTATTGATTTCATGTTTATTCTTAGTTTATGAATATAGTGGATTTGAAGAATGGGTAGTGTACTTTTTGAGCATTTTCAAAGTAAAGGTTTTATGCAGAAATTTCCTAGTTTTTATGCTTTCTGAATTACACTAAATTCTTCAGCGGGTAGTTTAGTTCAATAAATATTTTAATTCAAGTGTAGCAATGAATTATTCAACTTATAATATCCTCTAAGTTTCCATAATTTTTCAAATTAAAGCCAGCACAAATTATCTACAGATTAAGAAGCAAAATCATATATGTACACATACAATATTCAAAATACACATATTTTACTTTTCTTGGGTATCTTTCCATGCTTTGCTTAATAGCGTAGATGATAAGGCAAGTTTCTACCCTAAAACTACTAGCTAGATCTTTATTGAATGATCATATAGTCCCAACAGGCTTCACAATCATAAATAGGACCAAAGAAGATAAACAGTTATTTTAGTAAATATTTAACAGAAAATATTAAATGGAAAGTTTTTTATGTCACTGTAGCTAAAAGTTAACATTGAAAATGACATTGTAGACTGATAAATTATATTCAACATTAGTTTTAAAGAAACAACAAAAATTAGAACTGAAAACTGAAAGTACAGAGGGTTTAAATAAAAGTTCAGTTCTATTAATCCTTTAAACTAATTCAACTCTAATATTTATAACAGACTTAGCCTCTCATTACTTCTGACAGTAATAACCTGTAAAGATATAAACATTGCTTCCTTAACAATACCCTGCAGGACTTACCTTAAAGTATACCCAATTCTAAACTTTCTACTGTGTTACAATATGATAACTATATAATTTATTGTCCAAACCAAAATACTTTTATAGGATAACATACGATGTCACTCTTAATTATGCCAGAGTAGGTCCAACCAAGATGGATACAGGCAAATTGGGATGTATTTATACTAGTAAAAGATGAAGTAAGACAAAATGAACAAGATAATAGTATAGCATCTATATTACTCTTTATGACAACTAATTAAATAAGTCTTCCACATTTTCAAAATGGAAATGGTGGCCTTCTAGTATAATTCAGTAATAAGCAGCACTCAGACAATAGGATTGGTATAGGAAAAGTATATGTGCCCTAAAAGGAAACCATAGTTACATCAGCACTAATGTCAACTGTGATACCATCAGAGTGAGCGAGCCACAGACAGCTCAACTCAGTCTTACAGCCTGGTGAGGTTAGGGCCAAGGCCAAACGGAAATGCCCCACACCTGGAGCCAAATGCTCAGACTCTGTTCAGGTTGAACGCTACCATTTTCAGCCAGTCATGTAGACATACTCTAGAGATAGACAAGTTGCCTGAAATCAAAAAAGGCTTCCTAGCTCTCAGGAATCATGAATGCTCACCTACCTCTCTAGTACCCAGCTCCCTGCCCGCCCGCCCTTCTTCCGACTGCCTCCCAGCTGTGGCCATAGGCCCAGATGCTCCACTTTCTACTGAGCCTGGCTCTGTTGTGGCCACCAGTCCAGGCCACCCCTAGGAGGAGCCAACTAAAGGACACCATTAGGGTCAAAGGCTAGTGTATTTGCAGGATGAAAATTCACCATGTCATGTCCACAGGAACTGAAGATTGGGCTGCTGACCACCATCACTGGAGGCACAGTCACTGCCAGCCCCCACATATCTAATCCTTCCCTGAGAGCTTAAATATATGTAGCCTAAAGTCCGAACAAAGCCTTTTCCTAAATCCTGGGCCTTCTACCAAAAACAGAGTTGACTCCTTCCAGAAATACAGACACTGCCTAAGACAGGCTAAGATTCTCAGAAAATAATTGTATCCATCCCTAGCCGGCTTCAGAGAGCTCTAATTCTCTTGCTAAACTGGCTACCTAAGTCCTGCTGGCCAATGACTACCTATCACTTACAAAAACAAATTTCATATTTAAACATTGTGTATGGGTTACATGCGTATAAAAGCAAAATAAAACTGAAAGCAATATGGCATACGCAGAGTATTAGGTTTTGGAATCCTATAGACCTGGTTTGAATCCCTGCACTGACAATAAATAAATAGCTGTGTGTTCTTGAAAAACTAATCTAAATTTTCTAAGGCTTAGGAGCAGCAATTTGGCAAGGTGTTTACAGGATTAGTGATATGATACATATAGAGGATTTAGCAAAGTTCTTTGAATATAATAGTTACAATTTACTGAGCAATTTCTATTAGTATTATTGAACATTGTTTCAGTATATTCAATTTTTCTTTCAAAGGCTCAGTTATGCAGTGTCTACCTAACTACACATTCTTCATCTTTATCATATGTATTGTCATGTTGAACTGCCTTCTTATTTACTATTTTACTGATTACTATTCCATTGACTACTGCCAGCTATTCTAATTTTATGAAGATCTGTGGTCTTTTCTATCTTCCTAATTATTACAATTCTATGTGGCAAATCATACAAAATATCAAGGAGGGAGGGAGAAAGGATGGAAAGAAGGGAGGGAGATAGGAAAGGAAGAAGGAAAGAAGGGGATGAGGGAGAGAGGGAAGAAGGGAAAAAAAGAGAAAAAAAAACTAAGCATAGCAATCTTAACTAATGTAACTAATCATCCAAAGGACAGAATCCTCACGTGTAAGTGATTTTTGTGCATCTCCAAGGAAATGGCCTGCCCAGTCAGGCATCTGCACTATGGCAAAGCTCACCTGTCTTACAGAAGACTGCAGAGAGCTACAGTAAAAGAGATCCATTACAGCTCTTCTTTTTTAGTTTTCTCTTTTACAGCTTAAAAAACAAAGTCAGGGATTCCTTAATTGTTTCCTTGATACCTAGGATCTTTGATAGCAGAGTTCTTTGTTGTGCGGTTGCCAAGAGGAATGCTGAGGTGACTGGTGGGGAAATGCTCTTCTACATAAAGTTGTCCTTTGGGGACTAAACCGTGCTGACCAAAATTGCATTTATAAGGAAGGAATAATTAACCAATCAGCTATACCTAATAAGGTCATTTTATATGGGTTTGACTTCCTCGTGTCTCCTCAAAAGACTCCCACCAAACCCACTCTTGCTACTTCCAGGATGAGAAGACACAAAATTATGATCCACAGCAGTTGTTTACAAACTTTCTAAAGCAAATTCCAGTCTTCCTAGGTAAAATCTTACAAAAACACTAAGTACATGAAATAAATAAAAATTGGTTTTGTTTAAAATATTTACTATTTTTAAAAATAAAATTTTATAAGAAATAAAATAAAAATGGCTCAAAGTTCCACAGTCATGTATAAAAATATGCAAATAGGAAATTAAAATAGTAGAGAAAGTCTGAAAGTCAGTTTCTTCCCCTGCCTCTGAGCCCCCTCCTTCAGGGTTAACACTGTCTAGCAATTTCTTCTCATTCCTTCTAGAATAAATTTTATATTCATCCAAATATATGTATCTCCAAGTTAGTATTTTGCTAAAAAATTTGTAAAATAATTTCCTATTTATTTGCAATAAAGTAAATCAACAGTGAAGAGTCTGTTTCTGAGCAAAAAGATAATGAGTCAGACGTTATGAAGGACAATGGGAGACACAACAAATCCTAATACTCATTTTATTTGGCTTTTTAATTCAGTTACTTAATATTACAAAACTGAATTCAAACACATGAACAAAAGCAGGATGAATATGTTTTAATAGCCTGCTTTAAAGTCTCAAATATAGAAATTTGAGAAGTAATTAAGTTTAGTTTCAAAGTTCAATTACTAATAATAGGTAGAAGCTACTTGAGTTCTTTATTCATTAATATAAGCAAACCAAAACTACTCAGCCTTTTCAGCAAGCATTAAGCTAACATTTCACATTCCCTTATTGCACAGCTAAGAAGCCATGCTGGAAGTTGGTAGAACTCCTAAACCTCACTGAGAAAGCAGTAAGCTTGCTTCTGTCCTCAGCAGGAGCACAATCTCACCATTCTCAATACTTTCTGCCCTCTTCCTGCCTCTCTCCTCTCTCATCCACTTCACTTATCACTCCTCTGTTGCAAACAGGAGAGATGGAGGAATACCTTCAGTTCCTGGCTACATAACATCATCTTAGAATTCCCAGTTTTGTGGATGAGAGCACAAAGTACATGGAGCATAATAGAAAGGTACCCCAAATATTTTCCAATATAATCTCCCCCAACTATTTCCAGAAAGGTCACAGCAGGTCTATTATAAAATCAAGAAGGATCTGAGGCTAGGATTCAAAAGGAGATTAGAGATATAAAATGGCCATGCTGTGTGACCCACATAGAACATCAAACATCACATGTCTATTCAATAAGAGAAAGACAGCTTTCTCCTTCAAGCTTCAAAATGTTCTACTTAAGAATATGTTTTATATCACATTTTCATAATATATATATTTGTCCTGAGATTTTGTATTCTGCTAAAAGAGATTCCAACAGCCAATCTCTATATATTTATAAGCATGGCACTATTCTTTCTATATGCAACTTTTTTGAGGAAATTAAAGTCTTGGTAATTTTTCTTTTACCCTAAAATATCATACCGATAATTAGTGAGTAAGCTACTTTTACCAATCAGCACTTACCTCTTGGCTGGGCTCACCATGTAGAAGGGAGCATGCACAAACATCTAGCCCTACTATGGCCCATTTTACACATGATGTGGCCAGGCTATGGTGTAGCTGTTCAGTCAAACTCATGTAGATGCTGGTTATTTTGTAGCTGTGATTAACATTTACCATCAATAGACTTTAGGTAAAGGAGATTATCCTCCCACATGGGTGGACTTCAGTAATCAGTTGAACACTTCAAGAGCAAAAGATCTGAGGTTCCTGGAGAAGAAGGAATTCTGCCTCGGGACTGCAACACAGAATCTCTGCCTCCGTTTCTAGCCTGCTGGCCTGCCCTACAAATTTCAGACTCGCCAGGTCACACAATCATGTGAGCCAATGTAATAGATATAAAGAGATTCATTGTAAAGAGACTTTCATCTATCTATCTATCTATCTATCTATTATTGATTCTATTTCTCTGGAGAATCCTGACTCATTAGACATCAAATCTCTGCCAATACAATATTCAGGAAATACTTATGGAGGGTGTTTATATGCCAGGCACCGTTGTTCTAGGTGCTAATGATAAAGCAATAAATAAAACAGACAAAAATTTCTTACTTTCATAGAGTTATGTTTTAGTGGTACTCAGATGACTAACAAATTTTAAGTAAGATGACCATATAATTTATCACATAATCCAGGGCATTTTAAGGCTGGAAAATGACATAAGTAATACCAATGTCAGGACAGCATGCCTAAGTCATAACTATTCTGGACAAACTGGCATAGTATAGCTCACCATAACCTTTAGTGAAATGTAGGCCTATTTTCCTCAAACAGCCATGCATCTCATTAATTACAGAAAGCCAAAGGAGTATAAATTAATCAAGACTTAGGGGCAGACTTAGAGGGATCTTAGATTCAGAGAGCTTTGGGTTCTAATTCCACCTTCCCCACCCCCCGCTCTGTTCATGCTATTTAAAATATATATATATATATATATATGAGAAAAAAAATTATATATATATATATATATATATATATATATATATATATATATATATATATATATATATGAGAACCAGTGAGATAAAATATGTAAAGCATATACAAAAGGAATTGGGACATGACAGACATTCATTAAAATATCTATGAAAATAGATGTCTTAGCTGAGCCAGAGTGGGGATAAAGCAGTGGGGCTGAAAAGTTTTGTTTATGAGTGCAGGTCATTCTGTGCTACTTGGTTTTTCAAGCCACATGAATTTATTTCATTGGCTTTAAAATTTTTAAGAAAAAAAGAGAAATTTAGACATTTTACCCTTGAATGAGGTATTTTATTAAATGCAAAAAATGGCAATAATGAAATTACAACAACGCTATTATAATTGTGAGCATGGGCATGCATCACAGACTAAATGTGACATTTATCATCTTTAATATTGCTAGAAGTCACTCTAGATTTATCTTTAAAAATGTTATATTCATTAAACTGAATTCTACATCAATACCTACTGAAGTAGACCTGACTCAAAAGTAGATTAAACAACTCTCCTGCCTAGTTGGAAACTGCTGAGAGGAAACAATGGTAAAGAGATTTTCTCTGAAGTGTGACCACATGAGCCACAACAGCTACGTACAAGCCCATCTGGAAACTGTTCTGACGAGTCTTCACCATGGCCGAAACCCCAGAGAGAACAATGGACCAGACCCACTAGCTGTCTGCAAAGTATAAATACCCCGAGAGTGATCCCAAAGGAAAAATCCTTCTTTGTCCCCAAATATTAATTTTTCCATTAGTTTATCTCTGGGCCCAATAGCCCTTCTCCATTCTCTTAGAGTCCTCCCAACAAAGCACAAATGAATGGAATCTACTGTGAAAATGACAGAATAAATCTGAGAAAGGGAGCATGTGGTCATTGACATGTAAGGACAGCTCAGGTGTGATAATCATTTCAGAAAGCAAAGCTCTAAATGATCCTAAACTGTGTATAGTTTCTTCTGTTGTGGTGGAGAGAGTGTGGTTGGACAGAAGGGTAAAGAAGATTAGAGAAGAAGGACATGAATACAGTGCTTTTGCTAGAAAGGACAAGAATGTGTCGGACCTCAGAGTGAGATACATAAAGGGCCAAAAAAAGATTATCTCTCCAGCAGAATACTCTATTCTCTACTAAAAGTTAAGAACTTAAATTTTAATCACTTTATAGTTTTGCAAGGGTTAGATTTAACTGAGAATAATAATTATAACTATATAAACTGCCTTTTTGTCCAGATTGTAGAGATATACCATTCCCTTCCGACTATGAATGAAAATAAAGCTCATTATAAACCTACATTCTCCTAGTAAGCTTTTTCAGAAAGGATAGAAAATTAAAACCTCTCAAACAATATTAAATTGCTACATTTTGATGTGTATCTTCATACCTACCCCTTTGTAGAACATACACACACACACATACACATACCCTATATAGAAATGTAGTCAATACAGAATTAATAATTATTCCAAGTTGTTAGGGCTTCATAATCAAAAACATGAACTATTGTAAATCAGCTTTTTAAAGATAGCTTTAGAAAAGCATACTGTAAGTGTTTACATTGACATAACCGTGGATATATATACCTACAGGGAGAATGAAAAAAACAACTTTCCCAGTGTTATTTCAGTTTATGTTAAAAGTGCTTTAACTCAAGCAACTTAAGGCAGAGCCTGTGTTGATATATGTTAAGAGTCTGAAAAAAAACTTTCATAATAATGGAATTATAATTTATATACTTTTTATAGAAATATGTAATAAATTCTCTATTATACATATATACACACACTCGATTTTTAACCCTAAAATTTCATAAGCATAATTTGGGCAAACTTTTTTAAATAATATTCATATTTATATATTTAAGGATTACTGTGTATCAGGATTTCTCGATTTCAACACTATTAACATTTGGGGACTAATAATTCCCTGCTTTGCAGGCATGGAAAGGGGGTTGTATGGGAGGCTGGGGTTGTCCTGTGAATTGCAGGATCCTTGGCAGCCTCCTGACTTTTGCATACCAGATACCAGTAGCACTGCCTCAGTTGTGACAACCAAAAAGTAAATGTTTCCAGACATTGCCAATATCTCCTGGGGACACAATCACCCCTGCTTGAGAGTTACTGCCATATACTGAGGGTCACCTCATACTTGGGCATGTGTGATATACGTGTTTTGTTTGGACCCTAAGGGGCTAATTTTGTAACCTTTTTCAATTGACCCATATAATTGTTTACAATTTCTTAGTATTATAAACAATGCCTTGATGATTTTATACACAGATTCCTTCAGCTTTTTTCAATTAGTTAAGGACAATGGTTTTAGAGATAATTCTGTAGGGAGAACTCATTTTAAATCTAAACAGTTTAAACATACCTGAAGTTAAAGGACAAAAAAAGGCAATAAAATACAAAAGGTCAAAAATAAACATAGGTTACCTATAATTGGTTTTTACATACATCATACTTCCATTAGAATACTATGAAGCAACCTGGTAATAGATTAAAAATTTCAAAATGACTACAAGTTTTGCTTTTTCACCAGTATCTTCAACATCTTTTTCAAATAAAGATACTAAATAAACACTTCAGAGACCCATAATGTATCGAAACTGTATTGCTTATAGTATCTTTTCCTTTAGAAACTGCATGTGGTGATTCAAAAAGAAAACAAAAAAATTCTTGTCAATCAATGATCTGAAGATATTTTATTACCAGCTGTCATAATCTATTTTAAGAGAAAGTTTTAAGACTCTTGTTCTAGAAGTTTTCAACTAATGAGTACAAAAGGTTTTAAAAATCAATTATTTTTATATATTGTTTATGGATATAGGAAGGAGTCACAATTTACAGCAGTAGGGCTGAACAGGGGTCCAAACAAGCTTCAATTCAGAGTACCTAGAATATTTAATTTCTTTAAAGCATTTTCTAGAATAAAATAGATCAAAAGATTAACACTTACTAATTCATAGTGTACACATGGGAGTTCACACATAAACATTACTGCACAGTCTTCAAAATACTTTATAAATCCTTCATAATTTTTTTTTAATCAACTCATGACTTATCAGGAGGCTGCAAGGAGTCTTCGGTAAGAAATTTTCTAAAATTTCTCAGGAATCAATTTTGCTTGTCTGATGAATGAAATGAGTAAATAAACATTTTTATAAGCTTTCTATATTTGAAATCTTAGGTGATGGAATTTATTTCCAAAAGACCTCAATCATGTAATTGTTCTGTGCCTGAGTTTTCTCATCTAAAACAGAGAAATCATGACAGTATGTACTTTACAAGCATCAAAAAGGGGAAGTCCTAGGCCCAAGAGTGAGTGCCTGGCCAGGTCACCCAACCAGGGCTGAATGCCTAACCTAACTGCAGTTTCAGTCTTCCCCAGAAATGTAGTCTTAGTCAATCAGGAATTTTCTCACCATCACCAATGAGGTAACATGTCCCATGAGCTTGACATCTCCCAAAATGATGAGGTCATCTGTATCATAAAACACTCTGCTCTTCCTCCTAAGAGCAAGTGACCTTGTCAAAACAGTCCCTTCTTGTACTAATAATATTTTGTTCCACCTTCCCTCTATAAAAACCTTCCATTTTGTATTACTCCCTGAAGCATTTCTCTACTTGCTATATGGTATGGTACCTGATTCATGAACCACTTAATAAAGCCAATTAGATCTTCAAATGTAATTGATAGAATTTTGTTTTTCAGCGAGGGTTACCATGAAAATTAGTAAGGAAATGTTTATGAAACTATCTTCTAAATTATAAAGCAGCAGTATACTAACTAGCTGCATAAAATATTTACATATTCTTCCTTGAGATTTAAGGCAGATAAAGAATTGCAGCCTATAGTTCTTCAGCACTGAGCATGGTCCAAACAATGCCCATGAAACAATTTTAATGAATAACCACTTATTCAGATAGGCAGAAAGATAAATACCTTTCCTTCATTCTTCAACAAGTACCTACTAATTCTTTTTGAAAGCAGAGAAGAATTTTGATCCTTGACATAAAATAGGTGCTTTGTTGAAAGAAAACCTACACAGGAATTTAAACTGCCCATACTATTTCATATTATTTGACCTAACAACAACTCCCTGGTATAAAAAAGGAAGATCTTATTACCCATTTTGGAGCTAAGAAATAGGAGCGTGGAAAGTTCATTTGTTTAAAGTAGTGATAAGACCATGCCTAGTATCAACCTTCTATTTTTTTTTGTATCATTAATATAAAATCACATGATCAACATTGTGGTTACTAGATTCCCCATCTTATCAAGTCAACCTTCTATTTTTATTAGGAAATACCTTTGTTATTGTCATAGTTCATCATTGGGCCAATTATGGAAAGCCACATTTGTAACCATATTTTAACATTTATAAGTTCTAGACTAAGAAATATCCTATGTAAAATAAAGAAAGTTGCCCAGAACCAGAGGACCCAGACAGAATGTGAAGATAACATTGAGATTGGGCACATACTACTCCAGGCACCTCCCCAGTTTCAAAAAGACATATGCACCCCTATGTTTATTGCAGCACTATTTACAATAGCCAAGATATGGAAGCAACCTAAGTTCCATCCATAGATGAATGGATAAAGAAGATGTGGTACATATACACAAAGGAATATTATTCAGCCATAAGAAGAAAATAAATCCTACCATTTGCAACAACATGGATGGAGGTAGAGGGTATTATGCTCAGTGAAATAAGCCAGGCAGAAAAGACAAGTATCAAATGATTTCACTCATCTGTGGAGAATAAGAACAAAGCAAAAACTGAAGGAACAAAATAGCAGCAGACTCACAGAACCCAAGAATGGACTAACAGTTACCAAAGGGAAAGGGACTGGAGAGGATGGGTGGGAAGGGAGGGATAGGGGAATCAGAGGTATTAACGATTAGCACACATAATGTAGCGGGGGCATGGGGAAGGCAGTATAGCACAGAGAAGACAAGTAGTGATTCTATAGCATCTTACTATGCTGAAGGACAGTGACTGCAATGGGGTATGTGGTGGGGACTTGGTAATGGGGGGATCTAGTAACCACAATGTTGCTCACGTAATTGTATATTAATGATACCAAAGAAAAAAGAAAAAAAGAAAGTACTATTGATTTTTTTAGTGAAGTAAATTGGAAGTTGTGTTTTAATTCTACAGAAAATATTCCACAAATAATAAAAAAAAACAGATTTTTTTACCACAATATGCAAATAATTTTGGCAATCTAACCTTCAACACAGTTGTTAGGCCTTAAATGCTTCATCACATTTTATTGAATAAAATAAAAATAAAACTGGGTAACATCTGCCATAAATTCTGTTAAAAAAAAAGGACAAAGTTAGATATTTAAGAATTTCTTTAGCACTCTGTTGGTTAATGGGGGCATTCCAACATTTTAAAAAGTAAACAACAGGGATTTTTGCCTCCAGAAACTTTGGCTGGCAGCCTAATAAAAGTCTGTGGTCTTATAGAAATAGCTATACCTCCTTTATATTTTTATAGTGTATACAAATTAAAACTAATTAGCAAGTAAAGCAAAACATATTTTCTCCTTAGTTATTATGAGTGTTCACATGTAATTCCCTCCTAAAGAAGTTTCAGTCAGTTATAGCATTGCAAGAATTATTGCAATTTTATGGTTATAATGGGAAAAAAATTATTAAAAAAAACCTTTGGAATTCAAGCACAGAAAGGAAAGATTCAATTACTTGGAAAGACTTTGGTACTGTGAGATAGATACACAGAAAATGAAAGGCAGACTTGGGTCACCATTAAACTGTAATCCCATATGGCATTTCCTTCTCTAAGCTTCTGCTACAATTCATTTACATAGAATGTGAGCTGCAAACCAATAATTACAAACGTACACCCACGAATGAGAGATAACTATGCTAAGTGAAATATAAACTGATTTTTAATTATTCATTAGTAGTAATTCAGAATATTAGTGGCATGACACAATGATCTCCTCAGGGTCTATATATAGCAGGAATTCATTTTACAAATGAAAATCCCACTACTAAAAGGCCTGTTAGGCTCAAGCTATATAAATTCTGCTTGAACAGGATGGAGTTGAAGATCAACCTACATAATTCTGAATGCAAATTTACATTCAAGTTCAAATAGCATAAAGTAGATTGTACGCTTAAAACAGTACCCAACACACAGTTAGCATTTGCTAACAATAGCTGTTATATATAAACATTCATCCCATGAACAATTTTTCAGCTCATATATAAAAGTTCACTTAGGAACAAAAACTAATTCAGGATATAGACAGGCACAACCCACTCTTAATACTTCTAAATTAAAGTTGATCATAAAACATTCTATTATAAGCTAAAAGATCCATCTCAATCTAAGGCCCAAGGCAACCACTATTAATGAATGGAATTGGTGAGCAAGATGAAGGTTATCTGCCATTTATGACTTGCAACTAGTCTTTCCCCTGTAAGTTGGGTCCTAGTTAATGGCCTTATTATACATCAATTATTTAAGCTAAAAATTGGGATGCAGGGGAGTCATCCTTGAATCTCTCACAAGCTCTCTATATTCAATCAACACTCCTGCTGAAGTGTCTTTTTAAATATCAAAGCTATCCCATGGACTCCACCTTCATCAGCACAGCAATACAAATTTGCACCTGCCTCCTATAATCCTTACCTGTCCCCTGTAGACCTTGCTCCCCACTCAACAAGAGCACGGGCTTTGAAGAGCTCATCTGATCTACAGCCACCACCATGCCAACAAAACCCTGCAGCACCTGACATTCCTCTTCCCCTCTAACACAGGTCTTTATCTCTAAGGATACCTTCCATTATCTGGCCTATTCAGATATGTGCCATCCTCAGACCCCACCCTCCTCCTCTCACCCTTGGCATTCCAGCCGTAGTGCCTTCCTCCAGTGCCAGGCACTGAGCTTCCAGGAACCCTCCCATCACAAAGCCTAGGGCAGGCTCTTCCCTCTCCTCTGCACTTGTTAAACACCTACGTTCCCTCCTGAGCTCAGCTGTGGTGTTTCTCCCTCAGGGCTCCTTCCCCCACCACTCTCCTTTATAGATTCTCCTGACACGTATATTTGCCATGGGTTTAATTTCACTGCTTCTTCAAGACAGGGGCTGTATTTCTGATGTGTTTGTTTATACTAAACTCATACCACCCAGAATAGTGCCTAGCAATGGCAGATGCTCATTAAATACTGTTTGAAAGCTAGAGTGAATTTATGAATAATGAAAGAATGAATAAATTGATCGATTATCACATCTTTGACAGATGCATTACTATAGAAGATTCTGTTTCTAACAGAGATTTATTTGGTGTACATGGTAGCCTGTTCATTTAATACTGTGCATATTTGCTCAGTATTACAAATAAATCACAAATTTAGCTGCCATAATAACCACATATGGTATTATCAAAATCCTCAAATCTATACTAACAAAGTTCCTTAAAATCAAACTTGAGCAAGTTTATATCAGTTCCTAATGAGTAAATGCTTTCATTCCATTCATTTAATTATTCCAGAAATTATTAAATTTTAGGAAAATACAGGAAGCTAAGCAAAAAAGAGTTCTTTAAAAGTTTTCAGGACAAAGAATACATAATGTTTCATATAGCACAGTAGTATTATGCTATTTAAATGTTTCATAATTGTGTATACCAAGATCCCACACAACACAAGTTTCTTCTATAAAGATAATTATGTTCTCCCATTTAGGATACTTGAGAGCTAGCATACAAGTTTGTATGCATATGTAATACTTGGATAACTCACTAGTCTTATTAAGTGTGTATGGATATGCACATGTAGATATATGTGAAGATTACTAGGACAAGAAAAACAAATCCCTTAATACAGCCATTGTCTAGTTGTTGTTATTCCATTAGAACTTTTTATGCTTTCATTGGATTTACAACTGCTTGTCACTAAATGATATTTACTTAAAAAACTCTAATTTTATTGACTTTAACACTCATATTCTCCATCTGAGATCTTTGCTTCATAAGTGTTTTGCATTTGTTCACCCTTATAAACAAAGCAGTCTTTCGTAAATTAGCAAACATTTACACTGCAAAGAACACTCAGATCAGTCCATTTGGAAGGTGTTTCTTCATGCCCCATCCCGGGAATTAGCATCTTTTTGAGTGTCTGTGTGCACATGATGTTTCAAATGCCCATTCAATGTACAGGTCACTTATCAGAGTTCTATACATTGAAAAAGAGATTAGCAAGTTCAAACTTTATAAGCAAAGTGAAGTACAATCATTAATACTATCCTTGTTGACAGACTTGGACTAGGGAAATCCAAGACACTGAAATTATTATGAATCTCTAAACATAATCTTTTCATTTTATGCCAGTAATGTAAAAATTATTGTTGGACAAGAAAATATAGATAAGCAAAAAAAGAGGACTGACATATCACTAAATAGAGACAACTACTCTTAATAGCTATCTTCAGAGAATTTCCTAAATAAACATATATCTTAAAAATTAGATAAAACACATACTATTTTTAACCTGGTATTTTAAATCATCACAAAAGTCAGTATCTTTCCATATCAATAACATCAACATCTGTAAGGCTGGGCAGAACTCCTGCCTCGACCTTCTTGGTCCCTATGTTCCTGGGGTCTGTATGGCTTCTGGTGGTCCTCTGCGGACACAGTTCTGAGCACAGCTGCAATACTGGCAAAGTACTTAGTAGCAGGTTCCTTGACTCAGTGAGGAAAGGCTCTTGCCAGAGAGGGCAAGACACAAAAAAAATCTTTGATTGCTATTTCTACCCAATATTGATATTTGGCTTACATAGTTAATCCCAGTCTTAACTAAAATGTATACTTACAGCTACTGACTTGGGCAAATTTCAACCCTTGAGCTTGTGAAGAAGGGGAGCTTCCCAGCAGTACAAGAATTTGATGTCAAATATTCTTCCTGTGTGTATGTCAATTAATAATGTGTCTTAAAACCAATAACTAATTTGTCATATTTTATTACACAGCAACTTTCCTCCTCAAAAAAAATAATGTATAAAGCTTAAAAGAGTCACTAACTCAGTCGACAACTTTTATGTTCTCTCTCTCTAACTTGTGTACAATTCTCCAAAGCACTGGGGAGAGCAGAAGGGAGCCACGACCCAAGGAGCCAGCCTCCAGGAGGACTGCGGCACACAGCACAGAGGCCACTCACCTGGGAGCCAGGGATGAAGCTCACTGCTCGCGAGCCACAGACATGGAACACTTGACAGAACTTTGAATGTCCAGTGTTTCCTTTTCTCTGGTCATGAGATAACACACTGTATGCCTATGTTGTGTGCATTTGAGGTTTACAGTATGAAAATGCAACTTTTATATACTACTTTCTCATAAAACACATTCCCCTTTTCTCTTAAGATGTTTTTCTGGTTTTGCAAATGATAAGTACATTTAAAGATATTTCCATACGTTCCACAATAGTAGGAAACACAAAGCTTTAAAATTATTTTTTTATATTTGGTCAGTGTTAATTATTAAACTCGAAAGAGAAATTTAAACACAGTTGTCTAACTTGCCATAGAAATTCTTGAGTATTTTTATACAAATGCTACCCATGTAAGTCTCTTTGAGATAGAAATAAAGTGGTTCAGCCACTAATATATGATGTGTATATCATAAAATATATATCTATTGTGCCAGTTATCAAAACTCCATTAAAAAAACAATTAATACTTAGCTATTTTTAAAGTAGGGGCAATACAAACAATGCAAGCATTGAATAGGGAGCCATAAAATATCCCCCAGAGTTCCAGCTTGGCCATGAACTCATTATGTGACCCAGAATGAAATATTCAGCACACCTGTACCTTGGTCTCCAGATACATAGGGAAGGGTTGAGGCTATATGCTATCAAAGAGTCCTCACAATGCTTATGACACAGAGATACTTAGGATGTATTCCAGTGTTACCAGGATAAGATTTCTAAAGGCAACTTTCTTTAGCACATGAAGAGTGGTAAAGCAAGCTTTATTACTGCTCTCTTAATCTATGCTGAATGCCCATACCTATCTTTTTCTAATGTGGCTATTTCAAGAGAATCCCTTTTCATTTACTTTTCTCCTCTTAAAAAAATATTTCATACCTACCAAACTATTGGAATAAAACAATATGTCCAATGAAAATTAAGTTGCTACCACATCATGGTTGAGAATTTTAACATGGAAATGAAGGTCAAAGTTATGGTTCCCACAGTAACTGATATATATGTAGTGTCTTATTAGCAGGCATGCTGTATAATGTATGTTTATGTACTCTACATGAATTATACTTGCTATGGAAACCATAAACTTTGAATTTTCCTTCAAAAACTTCAATTCTTAGTCATAATTTTGCATTAACATAGGCTGGGGAAACAATTTTGTCAGGGTTGTTCACATCTCATCATCTCCCTTCAAAGGAGACACAGTAACACAATACAGAGGATAATAACAGGAAACCAGAATATATTTCTGCCAATGTATATTGAGGCATATGCATATGATTAGGCTTGAAAATTGTCCTGGGGTACACACAATCACATTTTCTTGGGATAGAGAGATAAACAGTGGAATTCTTGCTTAGTATCAATATTAAGCAATAAGCACAGTATAAAGTTAAAACTTATAGAAAGTGATTTTTTTCACTAAAAACCTAGAACTTCATTATTTCTGGATTTCATATGAAGATTATGCTAGTCAGATAATAGAAATTGGTGCTTGGTATACACATCCCAGAGAGGTCTGATTCCAAATAGACTTGGTCACATTTGTGATCCCCTGAAATCATTGTTAGCCCACATGAACAGGGGAAAATTTTTCAAAGGAAAATATTCTGCAAGGACCTGTTTAAAAATGCCAGGCCAACAGAGGGCAAGCAAATCACTGCAGGGACTCCAGTGCCTGCACTGGCACAGATGTCCCACTGTGGAGCCGAGTGGGGAGGCCACAGGGAGCCGGCAAGAAACGCTGCTAAAGGGTGGTTCTGCTGACTCAGTCACTGTGCTCTGCAAATTATTAGTTTATAATTAGTAACATTATTCTGCTTAATGAACTCCATGATGGTGATATCATAAGTATATTCATGAGCTAATTTCATATGTTATTTCTGACAGTTAAGGTAGGAAAAGTATTCAGATTATTTGGGTTATATGCTCTCTAAGCCTTGTTTTTGCCATATTCTCTACTATAATTAAACTCAGTCGAATAGCTGAAAGAAAACACCTACAGCATATCTATTATGAAGAAACACACACCAAAAATGAGTGGGAGACACTTGATCTTGCACGCAGAACTGGACACTCTCATCGTGACTCCTTACTGCTGCCATTAGTATGGTTTGGTATTGCAATATAAGGACATGAAGGTTCTGGGCCCAAGGCAAACACCAAATTATTAGATGACATCATCTGAAGACTTCAGTTTCTACAACCCAAAATATGAAATATTTGTGTTTTCCACCTCACGTAATTATAACAAGGAGATGATATACTTTGCAGTATTTCAGAACAAATAAAAAAATAATATAAAATATCGTGAGGACAAGTCTATGATTATGAATTCATTTACAAGGAATGCAACATATTGGCAACTCTTCTGACAAAACCAAATCCTTGCATAGTACAACATTCCTAAGTCCCACTGTAATTTAATTAGATGCAGTTAACAATTACTGCATTGCACACTGGTTTAATAATGACTCCTTCTTACTCATTTTTTATAATACAGTCTATTGGTCTCAAATAATAAGTTTTTAGGGGGCAGGGACTATATTCAACTCCTTCCCTGGAGGGTCTAGTTCTTCATGCAAAGATATACATAATAAAATGTTTGTGATGAGTCACATGATAACAAGATAATATTTACTAAAAATAAAACAAACTGAACATTCATAATTCATAGCCATGTAAACCTATGATGCAAGAAATTAAGTTAAGATTTGAACTAATATCCTCTACATACCCCATTCTCAAACTGATAGGTAATTAGGTACTTAAAACATCAATACCATCTAAGTCACCTGGATTGCAGGTATACCTCAAGATAAAGTGCATTTCAAGGACCTTTAAGACAGATTTTTAAATGGGTAAGTGCACTTAAAAATTTTTATGACATTTAAAATAAACCAAGTTCTTACCACTTTCTTGGAGGTAAATATAAGAAACAGTATATTCTATGGAGATAAGTAGATAGATAGGGATATATAAACATATAAACATATATCTCTAAGAGTTGGAAAGAATCAGGCAAAGGCTTGAAAACTGATTTACAAAGGTGATAGTGACTTTAAAAGTAAAACTTTTTACAGGTTAATTGTCTACAGTCTTTCATATCTTTGCAATATAGTAGGAAGGTTAAATGTTATATATTTCCTATTTATGTGAGGGGCTACTATTCTATAATTATAAATAAAATTCCTTTCTGGTTATGCTTAATAATTATACATGTGCTGATTTTTTCTTTAACTCAAATATATTGCTCAGTCAGCTTCCAGCT
Source organism: Manis javanica (assembly GCF_040802235.1). Taxonomy (NCBI): domain Eukaryota; kingdom Metazoa; phylum Chordata; class Mammalia; order Pholidota; family Manidae; genus Manis; species Manis javanica. The sequence goes on from NC_133168.1 coordinate 75,719,471, forward strand.
TCATACTTGTAAAGTTGATATTGGAACAAGTTTCATTCCAGTTTGATTTGTGACACAGATAACAGAGCAAGCTACTTTTCTACACTGCTTCATGAAAGCCAGTTCCATTTCTGCTTACACAGATTAAGAAAGTTACACATAATAAGTAATGTGACACTATAATTTGAAAATATTCATCTTGTTCACATTCTCCAGCTCCTACCAAAAGATTTATAACACCACTGAAACAGGAATTGATGAATCCATCACTGTCTGGAGAATTTGATCATAATCAATAACACAATTTTACCCTTAAATAGGATTCTAATTAAAGCATATTTTTCAAAGTAATTTTACTTTAACGTAAAAGTGGGCTTTTGTACCATGAATCATTAACCCATTGGTTTCCAAAAAGAAAATTATTCTGTCTCTCAAGTTCTATATCAGAAAAATAAAAGATGAAACCAAACCTTCTCTCTTCTATTTCACATTTCTCAAGGTACATTCTTATATTTTGTTATATATTCTCATCATGGAAAATGAAAAGTAACATACTTTCATAAACATAATAGAACCATAAAAGGTTTATCCAATGAAAGTGATGAAATGCCCAAATACACTGCCTCTGCTTGGGCAAAGAAAACATTTTCACCTAAACAAAATTAATTTGTCATATCATTATAGGACATCAAAAACAATCTTAAAAAAACCTGTGAACTTTATACCTGGCATAAAAATACAGTGTATTTTCTGATTATCCTCCTATTCTAGTCATCTCATTCTTTTCTTGCTCTCACTACTAGAATATCCAAAGAACACAAATTTCTCTCACAACACAACACAAAATTGCTTCCCTCAAAAATAAATAAAAACTCAAAAATTATTTTAAATGCACAGTATAATCATTTTATTATAAGGAAGTCACTCTTTTTTCTTTAGAGCATATAGTCCATCCTATTTTGCCATTACTTAGAAATAAGCCTAAGTATTTTACTCCTTGTTTAAACTGCAGTAAGCTCATTATTTCTTAATGATTAAGTCCAACTCCTTGCTAAAGCACATGTAAGAGGATTCTAGCCTCTCACTCTGCCATGATTGGTACTTCTGGTAACTAGAGATCCGTTCACCAATATACTGTGTCTTCATGGTCAATTTCCTCTGAATGTTCCCCCCTTTCCACTCAGTAAGTATGAACTGATCCTTCAAGAACAAACTTAAACACTGTTTTCTGGTGCAGTCTTCACAGACTCCCTTAGATAATTACTTCCTTCTCTATGATCCCCTGGTTGTTTATACAGCCCTCTAAGACAGCACTCATTTGCCCACTTACTTAGTTACTTGTCGGTCTTTCCCTTGTGAGTGGGAGGCTTCTGGCGGTAGAGCTCTTATTCATCCTTGCATCAAAAGGACTTCTGGAGATTCACTATTCAGTTGACACTCAGCAAAGTTTTTTAAGTACATGAATGGGACGATCAGCTGTAGTCCAGATGTTCTGTTCACTGATCTTGGAGGCCAGTTTTGACCTGTGGATTTGCCAACTATTTTATAATGCTCATCTAATCTGTCTGCTGTGTTTAATTTGTGTCTGAGTGGTTTGAGTTTGGTTCTCAGGTGCTTGACTTTCAAACTGAAGATGAGATGAAATGTATGACTTTAAGAATTCCCGTGATGAGCAACATTCACTAGGAACAGGGAGCACTAGCCTGCGCTCATTTCAGCTTCTCAAGTTGAGTCAGGAACTCAAAAAAGCAGGTTTCTAGTGGTATTTCTATGAAGAGTCTAAGACCTAAACACAGAGGGCAAAAAATGAAATAAGGCAGAAGCTGAAGAACAAAGAAAGCTACGTTAACACTGGGAAACTAAAGGGTGCAGAGACGTGGAGTTCCAGCAGGCAGGAAGGTGAGTCTGCATAGCCTGGGAGACCCTGCAGTGGCATGATCTGGGAAGAGCAGAGAACTTGGAACTCAGTGGTTTATTTACTGGAAACAATCAATGGGATTCTAAGCTCTGTCCTCTAACACCTGAGGTTTCCTGTGTCCTGAAGTCCATATTCAGCAAACCCTGTTCGCTAACTTGTTGAACACAGCAGCACCAAGGCAGAAGTAATCATGTACGCATCGGTCAGTATTTGATGGGTTCACTAGGCCCTCAGGTTTCTTGGCAAAGCAAAAACAAAGGCTCAGAGAAAGAGTTCAGTGTAAGGCAGGAAGGTTCAGGTACATCCCTGCAGAGGTTTTCTGTCCCTAAGGTGGGGCTACAGGAAGGGATAGATAGAGGTGGTAACAGGCTGAGAAGGAAGGAGTGAAATGCAAAGGGGGCAGAGCCTGTTGCACTGGGAGGGTCTGGGAGCAGGGGTGCCTCCACCCCTACAATGCACAGCCTGGGAGCAACCTGCAAGCCAAAGGCCCTATGTGCCTTATCATTCCTATGTACTAGTACTTAGTAAAGAGCCTCAGGATCGTTCCAAACATTGCACACATGTATTAAATCTGTCAGTATGCACAAGAACCCTGTGAGGCTATCCTTATGTGCATTGCACAAGACGGGGTGGCAGGGAAAGGTTAAATACCTTGTCCATGGCCACAGAGCCTTATATTCTTCCCTGATCAGGGAAGTGGGAACCTGACCGCCTTCTACAGGGACAAGCACAGAAAGAGGGTATGTCACTACACCCAGGAAGGAAGCGAACAGAAGAAATGAGCTTTCCCTCTGAGTAGGGGAACACGTAGGCATCCCCCATAGTGACTCTGGTTAGACAATGCCATGTTGTACCACAGTGAGTTCAGAGGAAATAATCACAAAAATTAAAACATCCTAAAATTGTGTTAAAATGTTCTTTGACAGGTGAAAATAAGTGTCATGATTAGATCAAGTCCTTCACTGGTTCCTTGAAGTTGGAAGAGAAGCATGTACACACAGGTAAAGGGCAGATAAGGGGAGTAAAGAAACAAGTAAAGCTAAGGATTAAATTTCTCACTTTTGAAAAAGAGCAGACAAAATTTAAAAACAAAGTCCTCCATCTAAAACACCCATCGAGCTCAAAAGTTCCATGAGTCTAAGAAGAAAAACCCAAATTTCAGATGGCAAGTATGTAGTTGAATTCAGTTATTTGCTACAATGGCGAAGACCCACCAGAGTTTTCATTGTCCTCAGTTTATTCCTGGACTCCTAATTCAGCTCTAGGGTACCACCACAGAAAAAGGGGGAGGTAGGTCTTGTTTCTATCAGGATGAGATGCATGCTAGAAGGAAACAAGTTTGATAGTCTGAGGACCATTATTACAGCATATAAACCATAATACCTGTGAATCAATACCCTGGATTTCCCACTGATTCAGGGATAATAATGAAGTCAACAAAGAGGCTATAGTTCCTTGGAAAAGAGATGGCAACTATCACATCATTTAAAAACTGACATTGGCATACACATAAATGCTCTTGCCATTCCTTCTATGAAGCAAGTTACAACATCAAATTTCATATTTCCATACAGCACTTAAGAGATTAGACCTAACAGACTGAAATGCAATGTTCCAGAAGCCACCAAAAGCAGAGGAAATAAGAACATTAAAAAACTCAGTAGGTGAATTAAGGATGCTCACATGAAATGCCATTCTCTAATGGTTTTACATTACAAATAAATTTGGGATTAATTATTTCCCCACAAAAACTTTGTACAAACTCCAATTTCAAAATTATGCCTGGGTTTAAAAATAGAAAACTCATTTTTAAACTAAGCTGGTAATTGTGTTAGAAGGATTACAGTACATCAGGAAGATAATTAATACAAAGAGGTTTCTTATGCTGAGGTACCTGGTACTTAAAACCTGCATATTAAAATTTAACAAGTGCTTGCATAACTATCAGAGCTTCAGGACAAACAAATTCAACTAACTCTTGTTTCCATTATAAACAAACCTTGAATTTATAGGTGGAAAAGAGATGACATATTAAAATGAGGTTACAGAGTACTTAGAGTCATGAAGTTCAACCTGTATTAAGAAGAATGAACACATCAGGTTACTGCTAAACTCCACCTAATTACCTACAAATTAATCAAGGACAATAAATGAAATTATCATCTGAAAGACACTCATGATATTACTAAGACCTGTCAGGCCTCATTATCCATGTTAATTAAGAGAGCTGGCTAATCCTAAACAGTGGATAATTTAACCACTCTTTATTGCCACAGACTGTATTTCTGTGCATGACAGATTTACCTGAACATGTTGTTTTTCTCAGTCAGTATTAATAAGTTTTCCTTTCTTGCTAGATCACAATGCAAAATCAGCCAGGAATTTTTTAAAGTTTAAAATAGGTAAACTACAAACTATGTAATCCATATGTAGTATAGTATAAATTTGACTGCTGTTTAAAATCTTTTAGTTAAGCTTACTATTAAATACCTTTAATAAGCATATGCTAATTCAGGTAAATGAATTGCAATAAGAATGTAGAACTATTATTGTTTTCTATCACTTTGAAAGTATATCAAATTTAAGCCATATGAAGTACCTTGTGAGTTACTATTATTTCATCTTACAGATAAAATTATGGGATCTTCAAGAGCTTATATGTAAGTCACACATGGTAATGAATAAATGTCTTATTTTTTAAAATTACTTTAAAAACTCTATTACAAATATAAATCTTTTGAGTTCTCTCTCACTCTTTTGTTCTCACCCTCTTTCAACAAGTACTACCAATAAAATTAGTTAATTAAATTAACTACCTACCAATAAAATGAGTGGCCAACTATGACACAGACTTCATTAGACTCTTGAATATTGGTCTGAATTGCTGGTCTGAGTCTCAATTATAGCATTGTTTATTGAAATACTCAGCACCAACAGAGAAATAACTCATACACAGGTAGTCACTGAGAATGTGCATCTTGAAACATGCACATTGAGGGTGGAATCCCAGTTCACCATGTACAGTTGTGTAAGAGTAGGCAAACTGCTGAAATGCTCAGTGCCTCAGACTCTTCATAAAAAAACAAGGATAATATTAGTATTTACCTCTTAGAATTGTTATGAAGATTAAATTAGATGATGCTTATAAAGCACTTGGAACAGAATCTGTTAGCTCTTACTGCTGCAATAATATTTATTTTCAAATGTATAAATCTTAGGCATTTCTACTTTAAGAGAAATGGCACACATTTCCCACAGTTTACACAGATGATGATTATCACAACAATGACAACAATGTATATATATTCTTTGAACAATTGGAGCAATACTTTTCAACTGGTGTTAAGGTAGAAGGAGGAGCCTCCATAAGACTTATCAGAACATCTAGTCAATATTTAATAGAAACATATTTAGAAAATGAAAAATGTTCATAATTGTAACATTAAAAGATAAAATTACTGTAAAAGTGGGCATGGATTTAAAAAGATAAGATGAAAAATTTAGATCAGAAAAGTATTATTATCACATCTGGTCATACCCAAACACCCACTTCAGCATGTTTTCACTACTGCATGGGTAGAATAAACAGGACCCGCCAACACAGGACTTGAAGCTGCAGGAGTGTTAAGGGCCAGCAGCACAGGAGAGACTCTTGAGTGCAGGACCCAAGCTGGGAGCAGGAGAAAAGCTGGGGAAAAGGAACAGCTGCCAGAGTGGGAGATGGGGCAGCCAGCGAGAGAGGGGCCCGGCCATGCAGCGAAACACCCAGGGAACACACAGGTGCATGTGGGTGGATCACAAACATGGTCTGTTCTGAACAATCTCGGGTCAGACCAACAAATCAACAAATGGCCATGGCTACTGTCATCAGCCAACCTGCTCCTGTGGAGCTCAAGGCCTGAGACGAATGGCGTGATGCAAAGGCCACGTCAGGCTTCAGGTGCAGCCTCCTGTGGCCTGGAAGACTGGGCCCAGCTCACAGCAGCCACTAGATACTGTGATCTGAGGCTGAAAGGTAGCAATAACCAACCCAAAGGCTATGCTTTATCAACGTTTAAGTCCCTTACACCTGTCCAAATGTGTCATCTTGCAGAAAAATACTGATTTGGCTATAATTACTTGCTTAGAGCGACTCAAGTCTGTGGAATCATGAAAAATCTTTAATAGGCCCGGGGAGACCTAAAGAAAGAATAAGAGAGATTCTTTCAGCTGCATTTTTGCTACCTGCAGCAGTATGTGATTCCTAAGCAATTACTTCCTTCCAGGAGGGAGGACTGAGGAGGAGGAAGGGGAGAATGGCAAGCATGTACTCTAACCTACAATGATGATTTCATTTTCATTTTAAGAAAGATACAATTATCAGCATTTCAGAACATGATAAACCAAAGCCTAGAGAGTTAAACAATTTGCCTAAATTATACAAGTTATTAATTATAAGATTAACTGAAAGAACTGAGTTTTGAACTCAAGTCTCTAAACCTCTGACGTCTATGCTTTTTCCCACTACACCATGCTCTCCACAGGAAAAAGTACCCTATCATTGCAAATTTCTACCTGTGAAACTAAAATATGTGTAAATGTCTTTTTTCAAGTAAATTTGTTTTTACATGTGTTCACATCTGAATAGATTAACAGTAACAATTTGTCAGAGAATATAAATTGATTATAGAGACACAAGATAGTACAAACATTAAAAGTTGTGTCTTTTTGAGCCACAAGTCTTGCCATTTAAAAATGGTATAGTTTTGAAGAGGATGGCTTATTTAAATTTTAGAATTAAGAATTTCAGATTTAACTCTTTGTTACTTGTATAAAGTTTCTACACTCTTTACAAAATAATTCCCTAATTCAGGGAAGTCATTCTCATGTGTGGTCTCTTTCCTAGTCTGCATCATTGTACAAGCCTTATACTTAGTTCCCACTTTTGTGTATACCAGTGAATTTCTGGACACGAATAATTCTCACATCTCAAAACAGAAACTTGAAAACATGAGTCATCATAGACTATTAAATTAGGAGTGTACAATTGAGTCAAGAAAAATAATTGGCAGATAATTGGTATGACCTCACTTGCAGCTAATTTTTTTTGGTATTTGTCCCTCAGGTGACACCATAATGTAAGATCCTAAGTATTTCAAGGTCTAATGATCTTGTAAGGGATTACAGGGGTTGGGGAATGGGGCATTGGGTGTGGATATACTTAGAATGTCTTCATCATTTCCAAATTGAAAAAGTGTGCATTTAAATATTATATCTGGACCATAAATTTAGAAATCACCAAATGAACACATCACTTGAGAACCACATTTACGTGTACAAGTTAAAATAAGATAAGAACCAAACTTACTTCCTCGGTGTTAACACTTGCAAAACCTAAAAGTACCCTTGGCAAAATGGTTAATATACTCACAGAATTAAATATCACTTTTAAGACCAGGTTATTATCTGCATGCAAGTGTGAAGAGAACTCTTATTTATCAATTTCAGACTGCTTTGAAACATGTTGAATTCTATTCTTTCAGGGGGATAGAAAACATAATAGCAACAGCCACACAGCTGCATCTTCTTATAACTGGCTTTAGGAATGAAAAAAAATCTTTATGACAACAACAAGAAAATGAATTTTCATCTTCAAAAGCAGTCTGTATGTTCACTGGCAATCCTGCCACCCAGCTCTTCTGAAGGCATTCAGACCCTTCACTGCAATGTCTCAAAAATCAATAGCAATTTATTCTCTCTTTGGACCCCAAGCAACAAAAGTAAATAATACTGTCACCTCCAGTCTGCCTGCAGAACATGGTCACAAAACAGTCTTGCCACTAAAATACAACCTTATGCAGCTCTTTATCTATGCTGGTGTGGCCGATTGTATTGGCTTTCATGGGGGAACAAATACTTCAGCAGAGCCACACAAAGAGGTCAAGCCCTTGTACCTTAGCCAGAAAGAATGCTGGGGCCTGAATTAAAAAGAAATCTTGACATCCACCTAAGCTTCCTGCCTCAGTGATGTGGGTTTTACAGAAGAAAAATGAGAGAATTCATTTTTTTCAAGATGGTTAAAGCTAAGGGGAAAAGATGAGATGAAATATATCATATTTACTTTTATTTCCCCTACAGAATTTTTAAAAATCACCAGGCTTTCTGGAACAAGTAGCTGAACCATAATATTTTGCAGCTAAAATCTATAAGTAGTCAATTTTTACATTAGCTGACTGATATAAAGATTAATCTATAAGCAAACAAAGACTTAAAAATGAAAGTTTTATTTTGATTATGCTCAATGGAGTAGTTGAATCCAACATCGCCTAATTGTACAAGACACTACATACACTCTGGAGTATTTAAGATGGCATTTCAAAGCAACTGAAGGAATTTTAGGAATAATCTCATATAATCTTATTCATTTACAGATAAAGGAAATCAGTCCCTCTATCTATCACCAGAAAGACAGTTAATAGAAGAAGCAGGACTCAAATCCAGTTCTGACACCTTTTCCATTATGCTGCTTATTGATGAAAAATTACACATACACGTATTGAAGAAGAGCCAGAGTCATTCTGTTAAAAACACACAGTAAGGCCAGCACTTCTCAGGGTTGTAACTTATTCCTACTGAGAAAAATCAAGCACTTTGCAACCTTTATTCAGTAATTAAAATTTTCAAATCATAGGAGAATATATGTCAACTAGGAATATTTATTGACTATCTGCTGTGTACTTATCACTAGTAGGGCTTATGGAAAATCCCTTACAAGTTAAGAACTATAAAAAAAAATACAGAAAATAATCAACTGTCAGATTCTGTGGTGAAGAATTAACAGCAATTGGGCCAGGCGGGGGCAGGAGGGCAGGAGAATTAGGTGTGGGAAGGACAGACTTTCATCCAGGCAGGCCTTGTAGGCAAGCCACTGAGGTGAAGTCTACACGGGCACACGCAGGGGCTGGCCCACCGAGGGTGTCTGCTCAAGTAAGTGCGGAAGTAGGATGGGGCTAGGGGCTGGGAGCCCCAGGAAGTCAGGCAGAAGGACTTGAATTTGATGTGGGAAAGACCCAGAACAATGCAGAACTAAGCACTTTTATCTTGGGAAAAATCACTGTGATCACAATTTGGCCCACTCCCAGCTCAGCAAAAAAAAAAAAACACTTTAAAGGTATTACATTACGGGCCAGAAAAAATATGACTTAAGATGTAATTTAACTTTCTAAACCAAAATAGTGTTTCTTTAAAATGTCATTTAAATAACAAAAATATATGCTTATGGAGAAATTGATTTAAGACTTAAGATTCTGGTTTTCTGATAAAATTAATATCACTGAACTAAGGTAAATGGAAAAAAAAATCTCTGAGTCCCTCATTTTTTATTTTGTGACATTAACCACTTTGGCAAAGAAAAATGCAAACCAAGATTGGGAGTTCTGATAAATCAGGATTAAATTTTTTGCTTTAAAGAAGATAAATCAAATTGATATATATGCTACTGTCGATAAAACTATGAAGCATCTTAGGTTATTTATCAAAGCTGATTCAACATTAAATTTAAAAAACAAATAGCATTTTTTATTTCTTCAAATTTTAGAAAGTTTGGAAAATTTTTAGAAAACCAACAGTCTTTTTTATTTTATGCATTCCCTGTAGAAAGTTTGATAAAATATATACATCTGTAAAACACAGAAATACAAATAATCCCATGAAAGCCTGTCCACCAGAGATGCTATTGTATCATTTGATATAGGCCTGTTTCTGATTTAAAAACAATCTACAGTGGAGATATGAATATTTTACCTATAATTTGACAATGACTATCAAATGTCATGAAATTATCCAGCATATTATTGGAAAGAGTGAAAACTGGACACATACACATATTTTTCATCATTTTTCCTTTTACATTTTTCTTCTTTGCTTATTTATTTTTCCTATTCTAGTTTTTGAAGAAATGTTTCTGCAATATTTTCAATGTAATAAGTAAATCAATTGTAACTTGTAGTCATTTGTAAATCAATGACTCTTTCTGGGATTCATTTTCACCCCCAGTAAAATACAGCCTCTATCACAATCCCAATTGGGTGGTGAGCTCTCCATCACCATATCTAGTAGTATCAGAGGGTTACAAATTTGTCATGAGCTAATCCATGTTCAGTGCTGAGTGTACAGTGTTAGAACAAATTAAGAGCTCAATGTATGCCAAATATTGTTATGTTTATTATTATAGTTTTGACTGTAGGCAAAAGATACCCCTCAGTTATCCCAGGCTTAGTTATTTATTCCACAGATTCAGTATTTATTGAGACCTATGTTAAAAATACAGTTAGCCGAGGCACAGTCAATGCCTTCAAAGATTCACATGGAAATGGGAAAAACAAAAGTATCAGCATTGAAGACTGACTCAGGAGGCATACACCATAAAAGAGGTGTATACAATGTTCCTTGAAGGGAGAGAAGGAAGTAATGAAGTATTGATGGATAGGGGTGCAGGGAAGTAAGAAAAGATATTTCCCTGAAAATAGTGATATAGGGATTGGGACATGAAAAAGAAGTCAGAGTGGACCAAAATAAGGCAAATGGTCTTAGAAAGTCGTTTTAGGCAGACCGAGGTGCAGAAGTAAAGAAACCAAGGTTTGGGAGCCCACCCAACACAGACAGCAGTTGGAAGGTAAGTGACATGATGTTGGTGGAAATGTGACTTAAAACAAAATGGTAATATTGTGTTGGGGTCAGTTTTTGAAGGATCCTGTGCATAATCCTTCCTATTTGGAATTCATCAGATAAGCAGCAGAGAGTCATCTTGGGCCAATAATAACATCAGTGTTTTAGATACTAGAATTATTACAGAAGACAGATTGGGTTTAGAGAGTAGGAAGAGAAACTAAAGGCCAAAACACCCATAAAGAGGCCATCACAACCATCTCAGGTGACACACAATACAGACTGGAACAAGACAGGACAGTGGGGCTGGCAAGAAGGAAACAGACACAACACTGTGGAGGCACACCAAAGCAACTGTATAGAGGACAGCCAAAGAGGACTTCATAGTTTTGATCTTATATGGCTAGGGCACTGACAAAATTAATTAAGGGAGATTAACACAGAGGGAGGGCAAGCTGAGTGGCATACAAACAAGAGTTTGTTTTTAAATACATTAAATTTGACGTAGCTTTGGAATACAAGGTGGGAGGTCAACAGAGAGCTGGCAATAAAGCACTGTAGGTCAGCATGCAGATTTGGAAGTCATCTACATCAACAGCCAAATCTTTAGGACCAGGTGAAGTCACATGTAAAGAGCACTTAGAATCAAAAGGCAACCACAGTAATGTCACTTATGCTATCAATAAAAAGTATGAAATACCTAAAATAAAAACTAGGAGGCCCTAACGACAAGCTATACTCAGGGATAGATGGAAATATATTATGTGTCTAGATAAGAAGGATAATTTGGTTAAAGTCACCCATTCTCTAATTAATCTGTATATTTCATGCAATTCTAATTAAAAACGGCAATATAATTTTGGGAAGCTTAATGAAGTTATTCTAAAGTCGTATGGAATAAATATCGGAGAATAACTATTTCTAAAAGAGGAATAATGAGAGGAGAACCTGACCTAGCAGATATTAAAACATAAACGCCCACCAATGTAGTACCAGCTCATATACAGAAAGACTACTGGATTAGAAAGTCCAGAAATAGACACTAGTACATGTAATTATATAACTCATGAAAACCCGTAATTTCAAATCAGCAGGATAAGAGATAACTTAATAACACGCACCATATAAGAACAATTTCTCTTTTGAGAGGGTTGGGGAGAGTGGCTGAAGTCTGATTTTTTCATATGTAGAGAGGAAGACCTCAGTAACAGAAACACAAAAGACAGCATTCATTCATTGTAAAGGTATTGAAATAAGGGAGCTTTGGATTCCAGTGAATGTTTAATGCCAGAAGGGTCAGAAAGGAAATCACGAACCATAATGAAACGAAGCCTTTGGAAAGTAGAGTATCCAGAAGGATTATTGACTATGATGACAGGGACAGCTCTTGGGAACAGATATCTTGATGAGCTTTGATATCTGATTTACTAGGAACAAAGGAATAGGAGAGGTGAAAAAAATAAAATTTTACTGTCAGAGTGGGCCGGCCAAGTTTAAGATTTCTGAGTTGTCAGTTCTGAGCAATGGCGTACTAAATCAGACTGCAGCAGAGAAACGTCTGGCCAGGATTTTGTCAGGTCAGTAATGTAAGCTGTCAGGTTCTCAAAAGAAGTGCCTAAGAATTCAGGTAGAGAGAGGATGGGCAGCAAGGTGACAAAGTCCTCCCTTAGTGCCAAGGACTGGCCTCCCCTGACTACGGCAGAAATCACTGATTGTGAGGCAGATGTGGAACTTTCTCTCTCTACAGATAAGAAGTATACATTTTGACACAGTATACATTTGGTAAAAGATTACCTAAGTGCCAACAAATGTTACAGAATATGCCAGAAGAAATACTGGAAATCCTAAAGCCAACCCCACAATCTGACCAGTGCAGAGGAGAAAAAGCAGAATGCGCAGCACATGAGAGTACATGAGGTGAGCAGTGTCACCAAAAGAAAGGCAGGCTCGGCCAGAGAGGGAGAGAAGCTTACAAGGAAGGTCCATGGGAGGAGGACAGTTCTATGACAGCCACAGCCAGGCTGGATCAGAGACTCCCAGCACCTCTGGGAAGAAGTTATTTCATCCCCTCTGCAGAGGTTCACTTCCAGTGACTGCTTACGGGGACCCTTTCAGCCTCTGCACCTGAGTCCTCACCATGCAAAGGCACTATGGAGAATAAAAATAATGATCACACAAAAATACTCTTAGCACCTGAAACTGGCAGAGAAGAAAACATTTTTGAAATGATGAGCTTGGTAGACTCTTGATAATTTCTGTATTGTAGAGAAAAAGGAAATATTTAACAATCACTGTTTATTTCTGAAATTCAGAATTTGTTCTCTCAATCACACTGGTCTGAAACTCTGTCAGAGGCAAATATATCCAGACTCACAGGTGACCGATGAAAACTAGAAAGCCTGTGTGGCAACTCTGAGAGTGAAATGCAGTTGTCTAGCAGACCCACATTTGCACCTGTATCAACTCAGAAGTACTGGCTAGATTACAAATTTCTTTGAAAAAGGACTTTGAAAATATCTAGTTAAGCAGATTAAAAGGACTGTATTTTTTAAGTTTTATTTAGGAGTATAATTGGCATACAGTAAACTTCACATATTTAAAGTGTACAATTTGATGTTTGTGCATATGTATGCACCCATGAGACCATTACACAGTCAAGGTGCTGAGTATGTCTCCCCAGGGAATCCTCCTGGTCCTTGGTAATACCTCCCTCCCACCCCTCCCAGACCTGCTTTCACCTACCAACCATCCCCAGGCACCACTCATTGTTCTCTCTCACTACAATCTGCAGCAAGAACTTCTGCAAATAAAATCATGCAGCTTTTATCCTTGTTAGACCTTTGTGGTCTGATCTCTTTACTTCCACATAATGATTTTGGAAATCATTCATGTTGTTGCATGTATCAATAATTCACTCCTTTTTATGTTGAATAGTATTCAATTGTATAGATATACCCAAATTTGTTTACCTTTTACCTGTTCATGGTCATTTGTGTTATTTTCAGTTTCTGACTATTACAAATAAATCTGCTGTGCACATTTGTCTAGAAGTCTTTGTATGCACCTATGCTTTCATTATCTCAGGTAAATATCTAGGAGTGGAACAAACTGTATACAGGTCATACAGTAGCTATATATTTAAATAAGAATCCACGAGATGGTTTTCTCTCAAAGTGGGTTTTCCATTTCCAATCTAACCACATCCTCACCAATACTTAATATAACCAGTTATTTCAATTTCATGCATTCTAATAGTGTATAATGGCATCTTGCTGTGCTTTTACATTTGCACTTGCCTACAACTAATGAACATCTTTTCACATGCTTATTTGCCCTCCATATATCATCTTTGGTGAAGTATTTGTTCAAATCATTTGCCTATGTTTTATTGGGTTAAGAGTTCCTTATATATTGTAAATATAACTCCTTTATCAGCTATGTGATTTGGAAATATGTTTTTCCCAATCTTGTCTTTTCATTGTCTTAACAGTGTCTTTTGAAGAGCAGAAATGCTTAATACTGTTAAAGTCCTGTTTTTGTTTTTGTTTCTTTTATGGATCATGCCCTTGATGTTGCATCTAAGAACCCTTTGCCTACTTGAAGGTCACAAAGAGTGTCTTCTATGATCTCCTTTAGAACTTTTATAGTTTTAAATTTTACATTTATGTCTAAGGTCCATTTTTAGTTAATTTTTGTATATGGCATGAAGTATGGATTCAAGTTAAATACTTTTTATCTGAAAGTGATCTTAAACATCTTCCAATCTAAACCCTTTGTTTTGTAGATGTTATGTACATTATCAGAAAATGACACAATTGATGTGTCTAAAAATATACACCTATGAGGTAGATTTGAAAGCTGAATTCAGATCTAAAGGCTAAATCTAAAGTCTATAATACCACTTTTATGACCTCAGTGTAGTCTGGCTACAGAAAAATTTTGCAGTTGTAACACTACTGGACTCAAAAGCTATCTTTACATGTTTATATTGTCTACTGCCCAAGTGTATATTTTAAAAATATGTAATAAAATGGAAAAAGAAAAGTTTATTGGAAAAAAGGATATTTTTTAAAAGCATGTCTCCCCCAACAGAAGTGAGTACCACACCTGTTGATGAAGTTGCAGGATGAGTGCCTCACCCATCACAGGAGACAGTGTAGGGCAAATGTGACTGATATTTATTTGACACTACTACCCTTCTGCATATGGGCAAATGCTTTGCTCTAGTGTCTACATCAAGAAGCACAAACTATGGTGTAAAATATGATATTCTCTGGGTGTAATGCCTATTTTGACTCTGTCTCATAAAGCCTCAAATTGAAGGCTCTGAGGAAGAAATATGCCTGAGCCACAGGTTATGGGGCTTGATGAGCAGTTGGAGGGTCTACATTTTAAATTCTCCCTTATTGTAACTGCCTTGGTCTCTATTTGAGTATATGTCTTTTTCAATGTTAGCATTAAAATATCACTGCCATCCAAAATATTTTCTTCTCATTTCTGATGTTATTTCCTTTCATCTTAAAATATTATTTTTTCACTTCCCAAAATGATCTAATGCATACCTCTTTCTCTTTTCCTTCCTCAAATAGTATTAAATATATATACACATATACGTATATATGTTGTTGTATCAAGATTATTAACATAGAAATCCAAACCTAGCTAGCAAATGTAAAGTCTGATTCTCACTACAGAACAGCCTTGATAGACTGATGAGAGAGAAATAAGTAAGAAATCTTGTAGAAGTACCACCAAATCTGTGTCTAGTCTAATGACGTTTCAGTAAAATGGTTATTTCAATAAACACACTTAATGCAAAGGTAAGATCATAAAGGTTTGTAAATCAATTGTTTTTAAACGAAACACAAATTCACTGTAAAGCTCACCATTTAAGTAATAAACCTACAGTGAACACTTTTTATAGGGTAAATATCCACTCCTTGTTCTTCTCATAAATTCGACTTTACATCTATAGGCTTTGTTTGAAACCATCTTCAGTGAATCACTTTCTGACCACTGTGTCCAAAATAATTTTTTCACAGTGCACAATAGGAGATGTTTAATATAAACTGTGTTCTGAGTTCTCTTTATTATGGTTTTCACAGCAGCCACAATGAGATAAATATTGGAAGAAGACTATTATATCCAGCCTCACCTTCAAATAGGTACTATTCAAATACATAAGAGACAAAGGCAAACACAACAAAAAGTTACTATAAAAAGTAGGCAAAATACAGGAAATCTCTTATTTGGCCTCTCAACTTGACACTTTTTTTAAAAATTTTATTT
This sequence comes from Manis javanica, assembly GCF_040802235.1. NCBI lineage: Eukaryota > Metazoa > Chordata > Mammalia > Pholidota > Manidae > Manis > Manis javanica. The sequence goes on from NC_133168.1 coordinate 75,735,303, forward strand.
TAATGTCGTTAATGTACAATTACTTGAACAACATTATGGTTATAAGACTCCCACTATTATCAAGTCCCACCCACTTAACCCATTACAGTCACTGTCCATCCATGTAGTAAGACACTATAGAATCATTACTTGCCTTCTCTCTATAAACTGCCTTTTCCGTGTCCAACCCCCCTACATTATGTGTACTAATTGTAATACCCCGTTTTCCCCCTTATCCCTCCCTTGCCACCCATCCTCCCCAGTCCCTTTCCCTTTAGTAACTGTTAGACCATTCTTGGGTTCTGTGAGTCTGCTGATGATTTGTTCCTTCAGTTTTTTCTTTGCTGTTATACTCCACAGATGAGTGAAATAATTTGATACTTGTCTTTCTCCACCTGGCTTATTTCACTGAGCATAAGACCCTCTAGCTCCATCTATGTTGTTGCAAATGGTAGGATTTGTTTTATTTTTATGGCTGAATAATAGTTCATTGTGTATATGTACATCTTCTTTATCCATTCATCTACTGATGGACACTTAGGTTGCTTCCATTTCTTGGCTATTGTAAATAGTGCTGTGATAAACATAGGAGTGCATCTGTCTTTTTCAAACTGGGCTGCTGCATTCTTAGGGTAAACTCCCAGGAGTGGAATTCCTGGGTCAAATGGTATTTCTATTTTGAGCATTTTGAGGAACCTCCATACTGCTTTGCACAATGGTTGAACTAGTTTACATTCCCACCAGCAGTGTAGGAGGGTTCCCCTTTCTCCACAGCCTCTCCAACATTTGTTGCTGTTTCTCTTTTGGATGTTCGCCATCCTAACTGGGGTGAAGTGGTAGCTCATTGTGGTTTTAATTTGTATTTCTCTGATGACTAGCGATGTGGAGCATCTTTTCACGTGCCTGTTGGCCATCTGAATTTCTTCTTTGGAGAAGTGTCTGTTCAGCTCCTCTGCCCATTTCTTAATTGGCTTATTTGCTTATCGTTTGTTGAAGTGTGTGAGTTCTTTATATAATTTGGATGTCAATCCCTTATCAGACATGTCATTTAGGAATATATTCTCCAATTCTGTAGGATGTCTTTTTGTTCTACTGATGGTATCTTTTGCTGTACAGAAGCTTTTTAGTTTGATGTAGTCCCACTTACTCATTTTTGCTTTTGTTTCCCTTGCCCAGGAAGATATGTTCATGAAGAAGTTGCTCATGTTTATGTCCAAGAGATTTTTGCCTATACTTTTTTCTAGGAGTTTTATGGTTTCATGACTTACATTCAGGTCTTTGATTCATTTTGAGTTTACTTTTGTGTATGGGGTTAGACAATAATCCAGTTTCATTCTCTTACATGTAGCTCTCCAGTTATGCTAACACAAGCTGTTGAAGAGGCTGTCATTTCCCCATTGTATATCCATGGCTTCTTTAATTAATTAACCATATATGCTTGGGTTTATATCTGGACTCTCTATTCTGTTCCACTGGTCTGTGGGTCAGTTCTTGTGCCAGTACCAAATTGTCTTGATTACTGTGGCTTTGTAATAGAGCTTGAAGTCAGGCAGAGTAATTCCCCCTGCTTTATTCTTCCTTCTCAGTATTGCTTTGGCTATTTGGGGTCTTTTGTTGTTCCATATGAATTTTAGAACTATTTGCTCTAGCTCATGGAAGAATTCTGTAGGCGTTTTGAGAGGGATTGCATTGAATCTGTACATTGCTTTAGGCAGGATGGCCATTTTGACAATATTAATTCTTCCTAGCCAAGAGCATGGGATTAATTTCCATTTATTAGTGTCCTCTTTAATTTTTCTTAAGAGTGTCCCATAGTTTTCAGGATATAGGTCTTTAACTTCCTTGGTTAGGTTTATTCCTACGTATTTTAATCTTTTTGATGCAATTGTGAATGGAATTGTTTTCCTGATTTCTCTTTCTGCTAGTTCATCATTAGTGTATAGGAATGCAACAAATTTCTGTGTATTAATTTTGTATCCTGCAACTTTGCTGAATCCAGATATTAGTTCTAGTAGTTTTAGAATGGATTCTTTAGGGTTTTTGTGTATAATATCATGTCATTTGCAAACAGGGACAGTTTGACTTCTTCCTTACCAATCTGGATGCCTTTTATTTGTTTGTGTTGTCTGATTGCCATGGCTAGGACCTCCAGAACTATGTTGAATAAAAGTGGGGAGAGTGGGCATCCTTGTCTTTTTCCCAATCTTAAAAGAAAAGCTTTCAGCTTCTCACTGTCCAGTATGATGTTGGCTATGGGTTTATCATATATGGCCTTTATAATGTTGAGGTACTTGCTGTCTATACCCATTTTGTTGAGAGTTTTTATCATGAATGGATGCTGAATTTTGTTGAATGCTTTTTCAGCATCTATAGAGATGATCATGTGGTTTTTGTCCTTCTTTTTGTTGATGTAGTGGATGATGTTGATGGATTTCCAAATTTTGTACCATCCTTGCATCCCTGGGATGAATCCCACTTGATCATGATGGATGATCTTTTTGATGATCTTTTTCCCTCCTCTCTTACTTTTTGGAAAACTTTAAGGAGGATGGGTATTAGGTTTTCACTAAATGTTTGATAAAATTCAGCAGTGAAATCATCTAGTCCCGGCGTTTTGTTCTTAGGTAGTTTTTTGATTATCAATTCAATTTCTTTGCTGATAATTGGTCTATTCAGATTTTCTGTTTCTTCCTGGGTCAGCCTCAGAAGCTTGTATTTTTCTAGAAAGTTGTCCATTTCTTCTAGATTATCCAGTTTGTTACCATATAATTTTTCATAGTATTCTCTCATAATTCTTTGTATTTCTGTGGTGTATGCAGTGATTTTTCCTTTCTCACTTCTGATTCTGTTTATGTGTGTAGACTCATTTTCTTGATAAGTTTGGCTAGGGGTTTATCTATTTTGTTTATTTTCTCAAAGAACCAGCTTCTGCTTTCATTGATTTTTTCTATTGTTTTATTCTTCTCAATTTTATTTATTTGGGCATTAATCTTTATTATGTCCTTCCTTCTACTGACTTTGGGTCTCATTAGTTCTTCCTTTTCTAGTTTCATTAATTGTGAGTTTAGACTGTTCATTTGGGATTGTTCATCTTTCCTGAGATAGGGCTGTATTGCAGTATATTTCCCTCTTAGCACAGCCTTCGCTGCATCCCACAGATTTTGCGTTGTTGAATTATTGTTGTCATTTGTCTCGATATATTGCTTGATCTCTGTTTTTATTTGGTCATTGATCCATTGATTCTTTAGGAGCATGTTATTAAGCCTCCATGTGTTTGTGGGCTTTTTCATTTTCTTTGTGTAATTTTTTTCTAGTTTCATACCTTTCTGATCTGAAAAGCTGGTTGGTACAATTTCAATCTTTTTGAATTTACTGAGGCTCTTTTTGTGGCCTAGTATATGATCTATTCTTGAAAATTTTCCATGTACACTTGAGAAGAATGTGTATCCTGTTTCTTTTGGATGGAGCATTCTGTAGATGTCCATTAGGTCCATCTGTTCTAATAGTTGTTCAGTGCCTCTGTCTCTTTATTTACTTTCTGTCTGGTTGATCTGTCCTTTGGAGTGAGTGGCATGTTGAAGTCTCCTAAAATGAATGCATTGCATTCTATTTTCTCCTTTAGTTCTGTTAGTATTTGTTTTGCATATGTAGGTGATCCTGTACTGGGTGCATAGATATTTTATATCCTCTTGTTGAACTGACCCCTTTATCATTATGTAATGTCTTTCTTTGTCTCTTGTTACTTTCTTTGTTTTGAAGTCTATTTTATCTGATACAAATACTGCAACTCCTGATTTTTTCAACCTGTTAGTTGCAAGAAATATCTTTTTCCATCCCTTTACTTTCAGTCTGTGTATGTCTTTGGGTTTGACATGAGTCTCTTGTAGGCAGCATATAGACAGGTCTTGTTTTTTAATCCATTCAGTGACTCTATGTCTTTTGATTGGTGCATTCAGCCCATTTACATTTAGGGTGATTATCGATAGGTATGTACTTATTGCCATTGCAGGCTTTAGATTTGTGGTTACCAAAGGTTCAAGGGTAATTCCCTTACTATCTAACAGTCTAATTTAACTCACTTTGTGTGCTATTACAAACACAACCTAAAGGTTCTTTCTTTTTTTTTTTCCTTCCTTTTACTTCCTCTTTCATTCTTTGTTATGAATCGTATTCTGTACTCTTTGTCCATCCCTTGGGTGACATCTATTTAGCCTTAGGAATACTTCAATCTATAGGAGTCCCTCCAAAATGCACTGTAGAGGTGGTTTGTGGGAGCTAAATTCTCTCAACTTTTTCTTATCTGAAAATTTTTTAATCCCTCCTTCTAATTTAAATGATAACCTTGCCAGGTTATAGTATTCTTTGTTCAAGGCCCTTCTGCTTCATTGCATTAAATATGTCATACCACTCTCTTCTGGCCTGTAAGGTTTCTGTTGAGAAGTCTGACAATAGCCTGATGGGTTTTCCTTTGTACATGATCTTTTTTCTCTCTATAGCTGCTTTTAAAAGTCTGTCATTAACCTTGATCTTTGTCATTTTAATTATCATATGTCTTGATGTTGCCTTCCTTGGGACCCTTGTGATGGGAGATCTGTGCACCTCCATGGCATGAGAGACTATCTCCGTCCACAGATTGGGGAAGTTTTCAGCAATTACCTCCTCAATGACACTTTCTATCCCTTTTTCTCTCTCTTCTTCTTCTGGTACCCCTATAATACAAATATTGTTCCATTTGGATTGGTCACACAGTTCTCTCAATATTTTTTCATTCTTAGAGATCCTTTTTTCTCTCTGTGCTTCAGCTTTTTTGTATTCCTCTTCTCTAATTTCTATCCCATTTACTGTCTCTTCTACTATATTTAATCTGCTTTTAAATCCCTCCATTGCACGTTTCATTTTGGATATGGAATTTATTAATGATTGAATCTCCAACTTAAATTTGTTCCTGAGTTCTTGAATATTTTTCTGTACCTCCATAAGCATGTTTATGATTTTTATTTTGAACTCTCTTTCAGGCAGATTGGTAAGTTCAGTTTCATTTGACCCTTTTTCTGGGGTTTGTGAGATTTTGGTCTGAACCATGTTCTTTTGACATTCCATATTTCTGTGTGGTGCCCACTAGTGCCCAGAAGCTCCAGTCTCTGGAGCTGCTCAGCCCCTAGAGTGAGTTTGGGGGTCACAGGGGAGTGGAGCTGGTGCCTGGGGGGAGGAAAGATCTGTTTCCTGATTCATGTCTGCGGTGCCTGTCTCCCGTGTCAGAGCCAGTGGGCCGAGCACACAGGTGTAAGCCTCTGTGCTTTGCATCTCTAGCTATTGTAGGTGGGGCCTCCCTCTCACTGGCCTGATGCCAGCACAGTGACTACCAGTTTGCGAACTGGTGTTGGTAGGCTAGGAGTAAGGCACAGCAGGCTGCGTGTCACAGTGTGCAGCATCAGAGCTGAGTAGGCAGCCAGGGGTATGGGGCGCCTGAAGCTCCTCAAAGTTCCCAACCAGCTGGGCAGAGCGCACGTTGAAAACCTTGTCCAGCTCTTCCCTCCCCCACAGCAAGCTCCGTGTAAACCCCGCCCCTTCAGCAGCCCTCTCTCTGCTAGAAAGCCTCTCAGACTGCTTGCCTTTCCCTTGTCCCAGAGCAGCCAGGTGTGGATCCCCTCCTCCACAAATGGCTGGAATCTGTCTCTCAAGCACTCCACCTGTCTGAGCTCCCCAATGTCCAGAGCACCACACAGTGTAGGTTTCTGTCCCCAAAGCAGACCTCCAGTGCTGGGTATTCAGCAGTTCTAGGCTTCCACACCCCCCTACCCACCACTCCTTTTCTCTTCCTCCTGCCGGTGAGCTGGGGTGGGGGAAGGGCTCAGGTCCCTCTGGATTAAGGCTTTTGTACGCTACCCTGTTTCATGAGGTCTGCTCTGCTTGTGAGGTCTGTGTGCAGTCTGGTGCAGCCTTCTTTCCTGTTGGTGTTTCAGGGGTAATTGTAGAAATTAAGTATATTTTTGTACTATTTGTGGTTTTGGGAGGAATTCTCCATCTCACCTCTCATGCTGCCATCTTGAATCCTCAACTTGACACATTTTTTAACAATCCTAAAAATAGGAAGATTCTTCTGCTTAATAGCACAAACAGCACATGAAACTCTTTTATTTCATTTTCTTGCATCAAGAAAATAACATAGTAGAAGAAAAAATAATATATTGGCAAAAAATGTGATTTTTATCAAGGACGAATTTTCTTAGGAGACTTCTAACTCTTAAATTATAAGGTAAATATAACTTAGGAAAATTTATCATGAAATAAAATTTTCATGACAGAAATTCAAGAAAACTTGAATCTGTGTTGGATGTCTAGTGTTGATGTTGGGTGTATTTTTATATGTGACAACATTTTAGAAAAATAACCTGGCTATACAGATTTATCAACCTTAAAATGTTCAGCCTCTTTGACCCAGAAAATTCCATATTTCTGAATCTACTGGAAATTTGTAAAAACTAATCTTAAATTTGGAAAAAGCTTCACATACAAAGATGCATACAGCAGTGTTATAGACAATAGCAACATTATAGACAATAGCAACATATTGAAAATATCCCAGCTATCCAACAACAGAGGATTGGTTAAGGAAAATATGGTGTATTCTGTTCACTTGGTGGATCATTATGCAGATCTTAAAATTACATTTGCAAACAAAATGTAATAATCCTATAATACTAAATTTTCAGATACAGAACTGTACAAAAAAGATAATCATTTAAAAATGATTTGTAAAATCTAAAAGAGTGAAGAAATCCACTAACAAAAAAATAACAGTATTATTGGAGCAATGAGACCACAAGAATTTTTATGTTTATTTTACTTTATGTTTTGCAAAGGTTATTTAATGACCATATATTATTTTAAAATATAAAATATTTGATTTTTTTTTTAGATAATTATTTTTTATTGAAGGGTAGTTGACATACAGTATTACATTAGTTTCAGGTGTACAACACAGTGATTGAACATTTATATACATGATAATTCTAGGTACCAGCTATCACCATACCAAGTTGTCACAATATTTTGACTATATTCCTTATGCTATACATCACATCCCGGTTACTTACTTATTTTACAATTGGAAGTGTGTACTTCATTTATTTATTTTATTATTTTTTTTTTGTGAGGGCATCTCTCCTATTTTTTTTGATCAAATGGTGGTTAACAACAATAAAATTCTGTACAGGGGACTCAAATATTTGATATTTTTAATAAGAGACCCAGAAAATGCAAGCCTGTTCATGCTTCTCCAATAGCAAAGAGCAAGAGAGTATCTTATGCTAAGCCTATGCTGTCCAAAAAAGCAGCCACTGGCCACAGCTAGCTATTTAAATTAAAATTTATTAAAATTAAATAAAACTAAAAATGTAGTTATTCAGTCATACTAACTACATTTCAAGTGCTCAACAGTGATACACATGGCTAGTGAACATCGTATCAGGCAGCCAAGAGAATATTTCCATCAACCCAGAAAATTCTATAGGAAATTGCTGTCCTGGATAACTGGCATAAATTCTTAACCCCACAGAAAGGAGAATGACTCATAGGGTGCAAGTATCTCTCCTTGATCCATGCTAAACCAGCAACCTTAGTCTACTGAGGGGGCTATCTTACAGCAGCAATATGCTAAACAAATGACTGGCTCCTGGGTCAGTAGCAAAATATTATGATTTTGGCTAGTTTCCTAAGGATGTTATTTCTAGTATCTAATAAATTGATATAAAAATCATGTCTTGAAGATATATGAACTTGAAAATCTAGAATTCCCCCTAAAATGGACCAGTTCCTCCAACAGGCAAACTTCCCAGAGAATGAATAAACATATCTTTGTATTGATAAAAAAAAGCTTGTCTTAGGCAGAAACAAAAAAAGAAAAGAGAATTTTGGCAATAATCTTTTTTAAACATTTTTTCTTTTAAAAATTTCTGTAAGGAAGACAAAAAGAAAAAATTCTTCTGAAAAACTATAGTATCAAAAACTTAGTAATATCAAAATCATTTAAGTAGATAAATATTTAAAGTGAAAAAACATACATCTTTCTTTGAGAAAATGTAGCAGTAAAAAAGCAAGAAGGATACAATTCATTGTGCATCATTAATACAAGTTTTATCTACTACAATATTTTGTGCTGCTGGTATTCCACTACATATTACACATTTCCCATTAGAATGTTTATTTAATTTTCTTGATTTACCCTTATCATCATATGAAGATGTTCCAATCAACTTCAAATTAATAGGCTGTCTTCATTTCAAATATGCAGACTGCATTTTACTATTGTGAACACTGCAAAAGGCAGATTATCTTTGTTGATGGATGACAAGATCCTCTGATTTTTCAATATCTTCTACCCTTGGGACTTAAAACTCAACTCTACAGCCAAGAAAACCAAGGCAGCATGAACTTTAACTATATTAAAACTGAAGTTGCATTTAAAGTGTTTTAATTCCCCATTACATATATTTAAAAATTATATATACTTTTAAAGGTTACTAAATGTTCCTTAGAGGTGGGAATTTTATCCCCATAGCAATTAATATCAGTAGATAATCCTTAAAAAGTATAAGCTTAGTGAATGTCTCCTAAATATGTCTATTTAAAGAGGAAGAATAGTAGGAAAAACAAGTTTAATATTTGGAGTCCGAAGGTTGGGACTTGATTACCAATTTTGCTGACTCTTTAAACTTTCCTTATTCATAAACTGGGGCTAGTAAGAAGGCATTGTTTAGAGGAGTGGTACAGGGCATGACACAAATTGCTGGTTACTTATTTTAAATTCAGATCATTGTTATGATATATATGATAAATAACAAGGTAAATTACTTGAAATAAAACCAAAATAAAATGGCTACAATTAAAAAACAAATCACAACAGGATAGCTTCCTTTAAATATATCTAATAATATGCACAAACAGATGTGTGAAAAATATAAGGAAGGGAATATAACTATTCTTTTTACCAAATGTGCCACTAAACAGAACTACCTGGAAATTTTAAAATATAACCTAAAATGTTATTTAGTCATACTATTCTTCATAAATGTTTATGACATGAAATAGAGAAGATTTGCAGTTTATATAAATTGCATCTGTCTCATTGGTAAGTTAGCAGGCCCTGCCAACCTCTTTCCCATGTTCAAATCAGTCCTACCACTGGCCAGCTGTGGACTCTGGGCAGCTTGCAACTTTTAGCATCAATGCTTTCATCTGTAATGAAGGGACCAAGGTCATGGTGCTGCTATGATAACTAGATTACAATGCCATGAAGACTGTCACACGGAAAATGTGTAAAGGATCAATAAATGTTTGCAGTGATCTTGGCAAAAGAGTTGGTCATAAACATTGTGTCTTCATGTGGTGGGGAAGGAGAAAGCAAGCTCTCTGGTGTCTCCTCTTATAAGGGCACTAATCCCATGATAAGGACCTCACCCTCATTACCTCAACTAAACCTAATTACCTCCCAAAGGCCCATCATGCTAGGAAGTCAGGGCTTCAGTATATGAATATGGGAGCAGCCCAGTCCAATTCAGCCTGCAGCAGAGGCTGTTGGCAGACAGGTACTGAGGAGGGTCCTGAACATGTGGCAGTGCACGGAAATGGTTTCATAGCCTGACTTACTGGAGCTAATTTACAGCCATAAAATATGGTAAAAAGAAATTAAGATTTAAATGCTGTGTGGAGAGGGACTTATGCCATATTCCTGAGAACATCTTGGGAGAAATGGACAAACATATGAGTTTTCTGGAGGAATCGTTCTTTTCTACTTTTTCTGTATGGGAAAGAGGTGACATAAAGCTGGATAAATTTAAGTTAATCTTCACAAATTGCCCTGCCTCTTTTTAACATAATGATAATATGCAGAGGCTATATATCTTAAAATGATAGAAAAATAATCACACTGTTGATTATGAACAATTATATGAAATACAAAAGTTGACCTTCTAAGAAACTATAACAATTTGTTATTGAAGACATACATGCAAATTTTCCTACCTGTGTTACTTTTTTACGCAGGCCAAGACTAGTAGGAATCTCTAATTATCATACCAGTGTGATGGCTTAACAAGGGTGTTGCTGGCCCACACATGCAATTTGATTCTCAGCATGACTGCAAGAATGGCAATTTACAACCTCCAGCAAGGAGTAACTAGGAATATTAAGGTCTTACTAATTTACACAATGGAGAGCACATTGCTCTTAGCTTAGTCAGAACAGCAGAAAAGGAACATTGAGGACACTTACATTAATACTATGCTTAATGTTTGGTGGATTTGGGGTACAAAAGTTATGGTAATGATTCTAACAGCTATGAAGCACACGTACCTGTGATCAAAGCATCTGTTTTAATTACTCTCCTCAAATCAGAGAAATAATTTACTTAAACTCGTGCCGGGGGATGATCATCAAAAAGCCTCCACAGGGATCCGGACGATGCTGCGGTTGTGGCTGCATCCAGCCCACCATCTCCTGGACTTGCCATAAGAAGGAGGAGGGAGATGTCTAGGCTGGCATGTGCATACAGTGAGACAACGAATTTGACTGGATCTGTACTGTTGGAACTCAACCAGGAGTTGGGAGGGGTGCAAGTTGTAGCACCCCAAAATCTCATGACTATAGACTATCTATGGTTAAAAGAACATATGGGATGTGAACAGATCCCAGAAATGGGCTGCTTTAATTTGTCTGATGGTTCAAGTACAGTTGGAAAATATCCATCATATCATAGATAAATTTTCACAAATGCCTAGGGTGCCTAAATGGTTTTCTTGGCTTCACTGGAGATGGCTGGTAATTATAGATTTGCTTTGTTTATGTCACCGTATTCCTATTATGTCAATATGTGTGTGCAAATTAGTTAGTAGTTTAAAACCTATACATACTTAAGGTACTATACAAGAAGATATGTCAAAGAAATAATCAATCCTCCCAAGTTTCCTTCATATGCTACATCTATAGCTTTTCTTCTTCCTTCCTAATTACAAACTTTAAATAGAATTCGTGCCTCATATCGAATTTACCGAGTATCATAATTCCTCCAGGTGGTAAAGATACCTCGAGACAAGTGCTGGGCATAGAAGCCACAGGGCATAAATCTGCAAAGAAGTAAAAAGCTAACCTTTGCAAACAATATGGCTTCTCTCTCACTTACCAACTTTACATTTCCCTGTATGGCCCCGGAAGATGACTGGTTAGCCAGAGACGGGTAAGATTCCTCAAGGGAGGAACAACCTAAGACAGGCACAGTCGCAGGGGGGCCATCAGGTGAGAATTTGGGGATCAACAGAGGTGAGGCTCAGAACCTCACCCCCCCTGCTTTGAGAGAAATCTTCTGCATCCGTGGATGTCTTGCTGCCCTTGTCTAGCCTGGATTAATACTTAGTCCATAGGCACACACCTGATCATCTGATCATCTACATTTGCCTTCTTACAGCACTAAACTATGTTTTCTACCTTTATCTTGCATCTACCTACCACTTCAGCATTTTATTAAAAATAAATACCTAAATTACAAATAGTACTGTTTTATAAATGGATAAATCTCAGCATTGACCCCCCTATACTGAATTTTATTGTTGTTAACAACCATTTGATCAATAAATATGAGAGATGCCCTCTCAAAAAAAAAAAAAAAAAATCAAGTCATGAGGTAAATACCTAAATTACAAATAGTACTGTTTTATAAATGGATAAATCTCAGAGACATAATATTGACTGAATGAAACCAGACATACAAAAAACAATGTGTGATTCCATTTATATGAAGTTTGAAAACAGACAAAACTCATCTATGGTATTAGATGTCAGCTTAAAGTTATTTCTGGTGGGGAATTTCCTGACTGGGAGATTGTGTGAGGGAGCCTACCTGACTGCTGAAAACATGGGTATACACATATGAGAAAATTCTTCGAGCTCTACATGTAAGATGTGTGTGTTTCACAGTTTGTATGACATACCTCAAATAAGATGAAAAAAATAAACCTATAGTATTAGAAATTATCCAATAAAAATAAATAACATATCAATAGTACTAGATAACTAATAAGTATATAATACTCTCTTTCATAAAATGAAATTCTCAACTGTAACTTTAGGAAGTACCAAAAGTGTACAGACTTAGAATGTTTTTAAACCCATCTCCCTGCAGAGCACAGCGTTACATATTTTACATTTCAATGTAGCTACAACTCCTAATCCTCCTGTCAAGATACCCACATAAGCTGGGCTATTGATAAAACAATTGCTGATCCTGTAGAGTTTTATTTGCTCTCATTGCATATCAGCTTAGTACACAGGAGAAAATATACTTGAAAAGGATCAAGTTCTATAAACAGAACTAAATGATTATGGAGTAGGCAGCTTTATAATTGTGTTTTCCTTTTTTTGCCAAGCTGCTTCTCAAGAAGTACAGCTGAAATTGAACCATAAAGCTTGGCTTGACAGAAAGGCATTAGCCTACCACACTAAACCACAAAGATAGGAGAGACAGTTATTTATGAAGAAACACTGTTCGCTATTATCCTTTAGAGATTCTACAAAAGGGCTAAATATTGATGCATTTCCAAGTCACCTTTCCCCCAGTTCTTGTATTAACAAGCAGGAATATGTTTTAGATGCTCCTAATTTGTCAAGATCAGGTGAGCAGAACCGTTGTACAGAGCACAGTGCTCTCATTCCTACAAGCCTCTGCAACCCTGCAGGTTATTAATAATTCATGGGTCTTTCTTAGTTCACAACAGGGGCATTACTCAGAGGGCATCACTCTTACTGAAAGAAGTTAACGGCGTTGGGCAGACAAACAACACAAGTCAAACAAGAAGCCTCCTATGAATCTGACATTTTGGACCTTTTAAAGAGCTCCAATTATAATAGCCCCCGTACCCCCACCCCAAAAAAGGCTCAGCATTCTTCACCTATGTTTATTCTGCCTCTTAGGCTGAATCTATGTTTAGAATTATATCAGTTGTATTAACATAGAAATTCTTTCAAAATCATTTCTTTCTGTTGTACGTTGAAATAACCAATGTTACCTGCTGTAGTTATGCTGTTTAATTAATTAGTTTCTCCAAACTAACATTTCTGGCAGGAATACAACATCCATCATAACACTGGAAATTTTGTGTTCCATTATTATTTATTTTTCAAGGAACTACATGAAGGATCCCAATGTCTTTATGACTGAGAACAAACATGTCTCCAGGAAAAGGAACCATCTTTCACAGTCCTCCTCGATATGCTTAGTCCTCATGGGAAAAACATGGCCAATACTCCATGAAATCATATAAAATAACAGGAGTCATGGTCTCAGAAACCGAAAGTGGAGAATCAGGCAAGAGTTTAAGACAGAAGAACGTGGCTAAGTCTGTGTCCTGTGACCACATGCGCTGCTTAAAGGCATTTCAAAAACACGACCAAAACAGAACTAAAACATGTATATGGGGATGCAGTCACAAATTTCAGACTCATGGCATAAATCGGAAATCTTTCTTCTAGGCACATGAGCACTTAGAATAGGTGCTCTTCTATTTCTTCCTCTAAATAGGACACATTCGTGTTGGTTATATCAGAGCATTTATTCATTTTCTGAAGACATATTTGAGGAAATATATTTAATATTATTTAGAATACAAATTATGTTTATTTTTTTCTACAATTATTTACTGAGGTACATAAATGAAACAAACTCTAAGTGTACAGTTTGATGAATTCTGACATGTGTATACACCCACACAACCATCACCCAGATTAAGATACTAAACACTTTCACTATTTTTTCCCCTTCACCTATTTCCCACCTCTCACCCTACGGTAACCACCAGTATGTTTCCGTGTTTATGAGTCTACAGTTTTATTTGTCCATTTGTTTTTTAGATTTCACATATAAGTGAAATCATATGGTATTTATTTTTCTCTGCCTGATGTATTTCACTTAGCATAATAACTTCTAGGTCCATCCACATCATTGCAAATGGCAATATTTGCCCTTCTTTATGACTCAGTAACATTCCATTATGTATATGTATCACATCTTTTCATCCATTCAAGTTTATCCAAGCAAAGTTTGAACTTTTTGAATATCAGTAATGGTGCTCTAGCATTATTTAATGCTATATTTAGCAAAATTTACTGAGCACTTACTATGTACCAGGTGTCATTCTAATCACTTTGCACGTATTAATGCATTTGTAATTCTCACAACTCTATGTAGTAGTTTTCCTATCCATTTCACAGACAGGAAAACCAAGGAGGCACAGAATGGTTAAATAAGTTACCAACAGACACACAGCTAATAAATAATAAGGAATAATGAAGCTGCTATTCAAACCCAATCCATCTGTCTTCCAAGCCCACACTCATGGTCCCTGCATCTTAGTTAAAGACACTATCCATTCACGCCAATTTGTGAAAGGATTGTCAAAGAAAAGGAACCACTTTCACTCATTAGCAAGACTGAATCAGTTTTGGGGAAGACATCTTACATTTATCCCATAAAATATAAATAGAAATTCATGACCAAAATTATAACATAAATGACAACCTGCTCAGCTACTAGGCAGAAGAGCTGCAAGGAGTAAGAAAGAGATGGTTTAGACAAACTGTAAATGAGTGAAGCCTGTAACAGATAATAAATATCAGGTCAACTTGGGACAAATAGGATTCTATAACCATACTTCTTTCATACCTTACTTGAAATTGACATCTTTGGGGTCTCTGGCTCCTATATGACTCTACCTATCAAATCAGATGTTCCTCTTTGTTTCTTTTTAAATAGAATGACTCAAGACAAAATAAGTATAGAGATTAAGGAATTTTTTTAAAACACTAGGGTTTTTCTTTCCTGATAATTCCAAATTCCAAATTCTACTGATTAAATAGTTACAGAAATAACTCCCTCTTGGCACTGAATGTTAGTTAAGTCTTCATGTTGCAAATAAATAGTTGCGGTCATGAAGGATATGGTGTCCTAAAAAATGGAGCTTTCAGTAGCAATATTATAATCTTTTATCTGGGGTATCTCCTCCTATTGACCTCTTTCAAAAGTAAACAGAACTTTACCAGAAAGTAAGTATGTGATTTATTCTCCATATGTGATAAGCAATAGATTAGAAATAAGGAATATTTTCACAAATACATAAAAAGCTTTTTGAGTGAAAGCCTTTACCATATCTAAAGATATAGTATATAGTGAAATGTTTAAGCAACAAATATTTTAATTACTTGTTTCAGTAAATTAAAAGTACATGTACTTATCTCATAATAAAGCAGGTATATAGCACGCTGCATAACAGATTAGTGTCACAAATGTCGATTTTCTGCATAATCTTAAGACTATGCCCCAAAGACAAAAACTTTGTCCTCAAAATTTCAAAGTAATAAGTGAATATGATTAAATGCACTTCTCAATCTTTGTTATTCCAAACAATCATCTCATTAGCTATCTCAAGAAAAAAGGTTCTATAGTTTGATAAGTTTGTGTAAATTTAAAAAATCAAAATGTACCTTACCTTATTAAAAGGCTTTGAGAAGTCTTGCTTAAGAAAAAGAAAAAAAAAGCTAACTTTCTTAACCAAGTGCTTTTCAAGTTCAGTTGATACATAACCATTTTATCATACATGTTAAGTTCTGGAAACTATTGTTTCATGGAACTCATTTGGGAATGTATTGTTCTCTAGTTAATAAAGTGCTTCTACATGCATTATTCTCATTTAACTTTATACCTTCAAAACAATAATTTATCATAAAAAAAGCTCTTCCACCAAATAACCAATGAGTAATGAATCCAATCTACATCCCACAGTCAACAGCGCTGGTGAGCAGTGGAAAGGAAGGAGCTCCATCTCCCTGAAGCAGCAGCAGGTTTGGGCGCACTGACAGGCAAAAGAGAAATCTGCCTTCCATGCAAAGACTTTAGACATCCCCAGTTTTCTGTTGTTAGAATTCCCCCCTTGCTGGGCTCTTAAGTACATATGTGATAGCATTTTCATAACAGTCCATGCATCCTATACCACAAACAACAAAAATCTACTAATTCTTTAGAGGTAGGTAAGATTCCAGAGTTATGAACCCAGACTCATAGACTGTTCTGGCTGCTTCCATTTAAGTCATTCCTTGTGTCTGCTCTTGCTAAAAATGCATGAACAGGTTCTATGTGGAAACTGCATTAGTTGAAACTGACAGTCAGAAGGATGAATACACCATCATTGCACTGACATGTGCCAGTGGTACACACAGGAAGACAAGACATGGTCACTTCTCAAATCAACAGAGCTTGGACAAGCAAAGTCTTTCAGTTTTTTTTATCACAAAACACAGTATGAAGTGTATTTCACATCATGACCTGACAAACACATATATAATCACAGGAACCTTGGTGAAGCCACAGTTTCATGAAACCATATAGAACTTTCCAGATGAGAAGCCTTCTCCTTTATATTCTATTCCATTAAAAAACAAAAACAAGTCATAACATTCTAAATGAGCCTTCTTGACCCACTATCAGCTCACTAGCCACACTATATAGTTCTGATCTGAAGGACCTGATCCTTGAATAAGAACTTGAAAGAAACTTCCTTATTCAAGCCAGGTGCAACTTTCAGCAATCCTGGAGTTTATGCTGCATGATAATCAGAGAACAGTACATTCAGACACACACATTCATAAGCCTGTTGGTGGAGGAGTGAAGAGGAAATCAGGAATTCTGCCCGGCTCTGGAAAGTCTCACTCCATGCCTCTTCCAGCCTGCTACTCTTCAACTCGAAGTTTCCAGCATCACTAAAGAGGTCAGGCCTTGGAGAGCTTCTCAGACTGACAGTAATCCAGACATGTTGTCACGTATCATTGCTGGGAGAATTAAGCCTTGTCCACACAGCTCCACCGGGAAAAGACAACTGGAAGCCTACACCTGGTCTTGTCTGGACTCTGCCCTATACTCTGTTTACTGTTTTTCATTTTAATCTGTATTCTTTGTGATTATAAGCCATAGTTGTGGGTATAGCAGCTTTTCTGTGTTATCTAAGAACTTCAAGAAAATAACTGGAACTTAGTGTGTTCTTGGGGACCCTGGACACAGACTAGATTCTCTTTCCCACAAGTATCTCTAGTATTCAACCAACCAGCCTTATGATCCAACTCCTTGGTCATGATGACTCTCTGTCCAAATACCTAATATCCACTGAACCCCTTGCACTTAATCAGCCTCAGGTCTCAGCAGAAATAAATGCGCAGTAAAAATAAACCCATGTAATCTGTAACAGAAAAAAAAATTAGCCACTTCTGAAATGTAAACCAATTATAGGAATCATCATAAAATGAATGAATGACACTGACCAACCAGACTAGATCATTTTCAACTTATGGCTGATGACTATTCATTTTCCAGGTAAGAGATTAATGTGTCTCATAAATTCAGCCCTGTAAGATTTATGTGCCCTGCAAAGTCCTGCCTAAAGCAGCCATCTTTCCTTTCGTTCTGACCCATCTTGTCCTATTTATCATCTTACAACATCTGCCACTAATGCTGCATTCTTGGTTGGAGATAAGGTGGTGATCCACCCATACATTCATCATGACAGTGTAAGAATCAAAGAAGCACTGGTTTAGACAATAAAGGATAATGAGAGTTAATCTTCAGATTTTTCTCTTAACATGGTTTTGGCTAACAAGCCGCACCAAGAGCTGCCCTAACAAACATGGGAACAGCACCAGATACATCACAATCTCTGAGAGCCCCTTCTCCAAATGTATCAAGGGGACTCAACTTAGAAAAGGAGAGTTATTCACCCATTAGACTTCATTCTTCTATCACCAAAATATGAGACACCAATAGCTAGCTTCTAAGAATCTTCAGTGACTGACACACAGATCCCTCAAAATACTCAAATTCATCACCTTGGATCTCAGAATGCTTGGTGCAATAGTTTAATTGCAGCTTTTTAAAAAGAGCTATTTGAAGAGGTACATAATGACTAAAAGAATCATTCAAACAAGAGACAAATAGAAGGAATAAGTCAGCTAATTCAACCTGTGCATGAATTTTTAATATGATATACATATGTTACTAAATATACTTCAAAAAACTTGTGTCTTTTGACCTTGTTCAGCTCCAGGGAATAAATACTGGATGAACTTGGTGTTTTTAGACATAGAAGCAGAATTGTGGAGTTACGGCAGGCATTCCTGTCAATGGCTGCTACTTCAGGATTGTTTCTCATTCTACATGCCAGAGATACGGACGATAATCATGGCACTTGGCAGAACAAGAGGCCTTCAGATGCAGAACTAAATAGGAAGAATAAGCATACATGTGATATATGTGTTTTCTGTTGGTCCCTTTGGCAACCTCACCATTTGCACAAGGGCTCTTAGAGGCAAATGAGCACATGGGCACCTCCAAGCTTGGAAACTCACTGAAAGTTATTCAAAATTAAGTTGTATCACTCCTAAATTGAACTTATAGTCCTGGGAGAATTCATTGTCCTGTGACTAACATAAAAACAGCTCACATACTGTAAAATTTTATACAAAGTCAAATGAAGTTAAATTTTAACCTTTTATCCTTTAAAAAAATCAGTATGTGGTATAGAATTATTTAACCTGACTTAAACTTAACTTCATATAATGATACATGTTTTGAAATTTAATGATACATTACATGTTGAATAGTGTAAGTTTTCCAAAAGAGTTCCAAAGCAGGTTTCAGGTTAAATGTAAAGTGTTAGTTCAAAGGCAATGGTCCTTATCTGGATTTCCTCTGTCAGGTCTACATTCAGTTTTATGACTAACAAATAAAATTTAGGGTCACAATAATTAAGCAAATAAAGTAGTAGTTGAATTTGTCAGCATGCTTTTCAGCTCTAAAGCTTTGAAGTCAGTTCCTAACAAGTGTCAATACGGTCCTATCATGTCCATGCCCATCATTTACGCCACAAGTCAGAGTAATCTTCAGACAGAAATGAACATGTTTTATGGCTGTTCTGCTTGAGGGAAGAAGAATAAGGTAAATCAATACTTCTTGTCATTTCCTGAAAATACTATATTCTCCAAGACATTTAGCCAGCATCTGCCCATTTAAGCAAGGACAAAAACATAAAAAGAAAGTTTTTAACTCAGAAAATTAGCACGTCAATATTTCTGAGTCACAGAAATTGAAGTCATATCAAGCATTGCTTCAGAATCTAAGTTAAATACACTCTCAAGGTTGGTTGCTCTCAGTAATGGTCACTATCATTAAGAAAAGCTAAAATTTCAGGAAAAAGAGTCATATTTAAAATCCTGTTATTGCCACTGAAATATTACCAAATTTATAGCCCCATTTTAAAAATATAAAATTACATCTGAAAGAGCATTCTATGTCTTTACTCATATCGTATATTTTCCCCACTTGTTGTTCTACCAATTCAACAGGAAATTTTTCATAAAACTAATATTTCAGACCTTTGGAAATGGATACTTGATTGCCCAGCCATATCATTTGTACATTCAAAGAGAACAATGTAAAAGTTGAGTTCATAGAGACTATCAATGATCTTTCATAATTGCAGAAGTGAATTCTGGATCTAAGCAAAATATAACTGGTCCTGGGTTGGAAAGTATAAGTTATAACTGTATAAACTAAAGAGACTACAAGCAATATTTAAGAATATTAAAAAGCATTAATCATAAAATAGGGAACTACATGGAGTTTAGTCATAGAGTTCAAATCTTGGCTAACCCCATACTGATTGTTGATCTTAGGGCAATTTTGACTTCTCTCAACCTAAGATTCACTTTTTGTACAATAGAAATACTCAGAATATACACCTGCTCTGAAGATGAAATGAGCATCTATCTAGATAGTGCCTGGCACAAGGTGTTCAGCAAGTGTTTTCTCTCATTTCTACAAATAAACTGGTAACAGAAAACATACTAAAGACAGAGGGGGTAGGAGAAAGAGTGGTAGAGGGCAAAAATAAAATGATAAAAGACAAAAAATACCCCAGAAGCAATGACTGCTAAATATTATGAAAACAGAAAATTCGGAGAACACAAGTAGAGTGCTGTATCATTAAGATCTTAGTCTTTGAGGTTAAGGAGTTCAGTTCTAAATGCTAAGGAAGACGTGGTCTGCATACATGAAGAAACGTCATGCTCATGAGAGGAAGAAGAGAAGTTCAAACCCTGTTTTTGCTAGTGGTTTTCCTCTCAAAAATTTTGATTAGGAGGTTGGTGGATTTTTTTCCTGTGCCCCTGGTTATAATTTAACCACTGGGAATGGAAAAGCCATTTGGTAGTGCATTAGTTTGTTTGTGAGGAAATCAGACTATGGATTCACTGAACTGGTTTTTCAAATGATTTGTGTACCTTAAAAAAGCAAATTTTAAGTAAATCCCTGAGATTATTTATCCAAAAATATTTCAGAATGTATTTCTAAAAGGTAATGATTCTTTTAAAAGTATACTGAAAGACTACTAACATATCTAAGTATATTAACAATATTTCCTTAATATCAAATTAGTATTCAGATTATGTTTCACTGTGTCCTAATTTTTTGTAACAGATTGTTCAATTCAGAATGAAATGTTTGTTTCTATGCAATTTAGGTGCTGGGGGTGAGAGGATGGGTGGTTGAGAGTATAGCTGAACATGATAAGACGTGACAATTGTAAAAGTTGGGTGAATAATATATGATAGTTCATTAGGCCGGTGTCCCTACCTCTGTATGACCTTCAAGTTTTTGATTAGAAAAATGTTTAAATTTTATGTAATAGAATATTAAACACAGATAAACATCAAAAACAGAAACAGAAAAATAATAGAAATAGTAGTATTTTCTACATATGCTATGGCATCAAAAAATTGGGAAGCATCTGTTCAAGCAACAGTTTAGACTTCTATTAAAGTTCCATGTAAACTTATTAGAAAACTTCAGCTTTTACATAGTTTATGAAATCAATTTTTGTCTATCAGCCATTTTTAGTAGATAATCAATAATTTGATAATACCATTTCTTGAGTGAGGGGTGCTTATTAAAAATAAAAATTCCCTGGGCCCAACACATTCTTCTTATATATTCTACTGGACAAACAATGCTCTCACATCTCAGCATAAGGAGTGCACAGTCAAGGAAAGGAAGTACCGTCAAGCCCTTGCGATCCATGAAGCTAAGGAGATAACACACCCACACTCTCTACCCTGCCCCACCTGCTTCCCTGGGAACTGGTTAAGGACAAGAGACTCGAAGCCCATGCTGATGAATAAGGGAGGCTTTCCTTCCTACTCAAACATCTCAGCAGATGTAAAAGCAGGTTCTGGAAGAGGGCCAACATATATAAATCACCCTGATTTCTTAGTCACTCTTTTTCCTTTCTCCTTGGTATCACTAGGGGTGGCAATTTAAAAATTTTAAATTAAAAAAAAAACTACATTTCCCAAATAAGTGTGGCCATGTGACGTAGTCTTTGTTGTTGAGATTTAAGTGGAAGTTACTGGTGGGCTATGGGAAAAGTGCTTTATAAGGGGACAAATGGGCGGGCTTGCTACTTTTACTGTTAAGCAGATTGCTCCCCTTGGTCTTCCTGATGTACTTTATGTGTTGGCTGCAGTTCAAGAAACATCACATGAGCATAAGGACATCAGCCAAGCCCTAAAGACTGTGGCTCCCAAAGCCAAAGAGTCTCATATTTGTGCTTCTCTTGGCCAGAAAGACTGTTTCTTCTCCCTTGTGTTCCGCATCCACAAGTGTCATATATGGCCCAAGGCTATAAGCCACTGAGATATTAACCTACTTCTATAGTTTCTGTCTCCCCTCCTCCAGATCACCAGTCTCTCTGCTTCTCTTCATTTTCTAGTACCTTCAGACAGTTGTTTTTGTATTATATCCAAGTTTTTCTGGCTGTTTCCTTTTGTGGGAAGGAAAATTCCAATAGGATTTTAGTCCCTCAAAAGTAGGAGTAGCATCCCTTAAATTTCACTCCTAACTAAGCTTCAAGGAACTGCTACAATCTATAGACATTACTATGGTAACATCTTCTTGATCAGATGAGTGGTATTCATAAAACCAGAGCCAGTGCTGGAGGTCAGAAACAATGGTACCTCAATATTTTTTGAAGAGCTTTTCACTGTACAATAAAAGAGTTTTGCTAATCATTTTACAAGTTCTTATTAAATTAGTCCCATGAATGATTGAGGATTAGGTGATGGTTGGTATTGGTTATATATAGCCACCAGAATAGAACAAGGGCCCCAGGTGTCTTCCATGTCAGTATGCTTCAGATCACTTCAGGTAATAAAATTCAGCAGATACATATTGACTAACAAATGATGAACAAAGTGTACAGAAGACATTGAGGAAGTATATGAAATCATCCTTACTTTTGTGGAATCTTACTAGAGAAAAAAAGACTAACATGAAGAAAAACTATCTATTGAAGTCAATATATAATCAAATGCTGAAATGTGGAGAAAAAACATGTGCCAAAAATATGCCAAATTATGACAAATTATATAAAACTGAGATTAGGTAATTGAATCAACTCCTTTTAAACACTGTGATGAAACCCTTAACAGACACCATCTAATAAGTCATGAAACATTAGTATATACAGCACACTAGAAACCACCAGTAAGTTAGGTTTACTATAGTAACAGAAAAAATAAGAACAGTGTTTTATTGTATGATATATTCTTTGGACAATATATTTGGACATATTCCTACTTTTTTCATTTAAACATCATATATGAAATAAAAGCTAATTTTAAGAATAAAAATGACTCCAATTTTAAGTCTGAGTGAGCAGATGAATGATGAAGCCGTTAATAAAAGTTGGAAGAAACTGATTTGGAAAGGAGAAAAAGAGATGATGACTTATGTTTCGAGCACGTTCAATTGCATAAACAGCAGGACAATCCTTGTTTTGTGCATTTTTAGCACAGCACAGATGAAACAGCAGGGCTTCTGAGGACATAAAGTCTTGATTATTCACATCTGAATTTGACCCAATTCCTCGTTTGGTGGCCTGTAGCAAGATTCTGAGATTTGGTTTCCTTGATTACAAAATTGGGATCACATCAAACCATAGGATTATATTTTGAGAATCAACTGATATAATTCAAGTAAAACACCCAGCAAAAAGTAGGCATTAAATGTTAATATCTTTCTTTCTATCCATCTTTTTGAAACCTAACTTTGATTCTGTATGAGTCTCTACCTCAGAAAGACCCATTTCCTAAACATCCTTCATCATCATATACTCATATTAATCATACATCTTTTACTCTCATTCTTTCCATTCCTCTCAATTTTGCAAATGCTATACATTCTTCAGTGTTCAATTCAAGGCTCATCTTTTTAATGAGTAATTACTCCAACATGTACTGATTTTTTCTTTGCTAAATGCCTCCTTATGTATGTTGCAATTAATTATTTTACATACTTATGGTTATCTCCCCAACTACACACAAGATACTAAACAGCAGAATCTGTGTCTAAAATTGTTTTGGTTTGTAAAAGGCTCTGGCCCTCCTCAGAGATCCACAAAACCTTGATCAATAAAGGAATCAGTAATGCTAATCATTAAAATACAAGGATTAATATCAATTCAGATATACCTGATAAAGTTAAACTTACAATATGTCATTTGTCTTTACTGTCAATTGGTGAGAAAACCAAAGCCTAATGTGATTATAATTGAAATAAACAAGAAAAATGACTATTGGTTTGGCCTAAAAAGCAATGCATAATATAATGAGGGACTTCTGTAAAAGACTTTATAATATTTATATAACAACTGTACAAGAAGGCAAGGATTCAAAATGGAAATGAACATTTATCATGTTCTTAATAGAATTACAAGAGACTTAAGTAATTTAAAAGTAATTTTAAGTTGAGATGCACTTGTTAAAAAAAATTGGCTCAACAGGTCTCACTAGAATTAAACATACTACAACAGTAACTTACAAAAACTATTAATCATTTTAAATGTTACAAAAACAATCTATGTATACAAAAGTCCAGCATACTTGTGAGCCAGTCATTTTACGTAGGGCTTGAAACAATGAAATAAGACAGCCAGGAAAGTCAAAGTAAAGGATCAACAAGCAAGATTATCTTCTTTTTTTTTAAGTTCAAACCAGATTCAACATTTAACACATCAGTTATGATTTCACTGATCTTTGGAGTTAGCAAAACTATAGTTTAAAAACCTCATTCTTCCTTATTTCCAGACAGAAACACACACACACACACACACACAATAAATAAATAAAACCAACAGAAGCACATTGCTGCATACAGGGAATAGTTTCATTTATGAATAAACTCTTTTCATGTATCCTCTATTAAACAAAGTGCTTGAAAATCAAACGATACTATAATGTCTTTATAAAATTAAGTGTCTTCCATAAATTGATGTCTTTAAAATAGAACTTAACATTATCTTGACAATTGTCCTACATGGTCAAGAAATTATTATATATAGTTTAAAGAACTGAAATTTTGTATGATTATATTTATGCAAAGTCAGCATGTTAATGAACTTCAAGCACTACACACTTGGCAGGATGTTGATATCAATGTAACCAAACTTCTGCCATTAATGATTTATCCTGTTTTATTTTAAATTGTTCCTTTGCAAGTAACTTTATGCAGTTAAGCAACAAAATTCCTCTATTTTGAAAAAATCACATTCTAGTTCCTCCATAGATGGTCATTGTAAAGGAGTTTATAAACAACTCCGGTTTTCAGCTAATAATATGCAGAATGCAGATACACACAAAAGCTTCATTTAGATAAAATGACAAAGAAAACTACCATTTCCTGACTTTCTCCCTCAGCCCTTCTCACCCACCACCTTGATTCTGCAAATGGCAGAATAAATTAAAGCTACTTTCTTCTACATCAACTCCTTTGTCCTCTCAAGGTTGCCTAATCATATGCATCTCTTAAAATGAAATAAGAAACATTTCAAAAGCTGTATTCACATTAAATCAACTTTCTGATTCGTGCATTGCAGAAATAAAGCAATGTAATCACATCTTAAATTGGTTTACAGCAGGCTGTCTACCTTATCCTAGTTCTTAAGATGGATGAAATGAATAGTTTTAAAATAGTACTTTTTGAAATGACATAAGAATTAATAGTGCATAATTATCTCAGTGTTGACAAGTGAGAGATGTTTAACTCCTTAAATGAGCTTTCCTAATGAATCAGTGTCATAGAAGGCTTCATTGCCTGTACATTGTTGACTCATATCTAAGGGGATTGATTTAACTATACAGGCATACTGAAAGCCAATTTTTTAATTATTTAAGTAAAAATTAAAAGACCCAGCTTCACTAATATTTGAAATATTTACTTTAGATTTTACTGTGGGTTTCAATAGTATCCTATGTGTTGGGTTACTAGCAAAATCTTACTGTACAGTTTATTTGTCCACTAAGAACTATTCAACTTCTCCATACAGTTCCACCAAAACAGACTGTAGTATTAGATTTCCTATTATCTGAAAAAATGAAGTAAAAATTAAGTTATTGAATTTGAAAAGCAGTATAGAGAGTATTTCTAACCTTTATATTTGAGGATTCTAATGAAAGACAAATATAATGCAATGAAATAAATCTCCATGTATTTTAAAATAAAAAACTTTTAATACATGTAAAAAATTTTCAAAAAATTTATCTCTACCATGTTGAACTTGAACACTTTATAGTCATCCCTTGTCTCTAATTCATGTTAATTAACTCACAACTATACTGTTCAAATCTGTTTTAAATCCTGTGAGTAAAAACAAAACAGATTTACCTGGAAAAGAGAAAAACAAACACACTCCCAACAGCAGAGCTGTGCTACTGAAACATAATATAGACCAGCTCTAATTACCCCATTATTTTTTCTTCTCTTTCACATCTACCAATTGTCCAGGTTATGTATGTGTCGAGCACTGGGCTAAGAACTCTACATTGAATCCTAACAACCTCCCAAGAGGTGATGACACTGGTCCCCACTTTTCAGGTGAGGAAGGCCATTCTCACAGAGGTCCCAGCCCAGCCAGGTGACTGTAGTTGGCAGAGCCCAGTGACAAATGAAGACTGGAATGTGGAATCCACACACACTGTCATTGACAAATATTTTTCCACTTGGATTGTCTTTACAGGATTGCCATTATTTTATCTGTCAGTAAAACACGGAGGTGTTAGATTATGTTCTATGTTCTTCATGGATTTAATATGTTTAAGAGCTTATTGATTACAGGCTAGCACCCTCCCAGATGCTGGGCTACAGGGTCCCAAGACATAGATGTGGTTCTTCTGCCTGGAGGCCAACACACAGTGCTGGGAAGAAGGGGTTTGCTTTGTAATTGCCTATTTAAGAGCACTGGGGATGGACAAATTTAGGACACAGATCCATCTTCTGGTATCCTGGTATCCTCTTCAGTTAGCATCAGAGAGGAAAACTGAAGAGGTTTTAAAAACAGACTCATGAGAGCAAACCTGAGAGCAAAAGGTATGCAGACAATGTCAGCCTGGGCTCACAGCACTAACATGACCAAGCTGAACTGGTGCCCTCTGTCTGAGCAAAAGGTGCCCGATGCCACCAGCACAGGGAGACTACAGGAGGTTGTGACCAGAATGTCCACCTGGGAGGTGCTCTGGAAAAACCAACTATCTCGACATTCCTTTAGGGAACCAAGGCCTCTATACCTGTTCCTGCCCTGCACAAACCCTGCTGCTTCGCCCCCGAGACTCCTTAGAAGTCTGAAAATGAAGAATGAAAGTAGATCACTAGGAGCCAGTTCTTAGCTTCAGTCTTCTGTCTAAAGTTTCCAATACAGTATTAGATGCATGACTGCCTCAGGCCATTCTAGACCCATTAGTCATATGTAAACTATA
Source organism: Manis javanica (assembly GCF_040802235.1). NCBI lineage: Eukaryota > Metazoa > Chordata > Mammalia > Pholidota > Manidae > Manis > Manis javanica. The sequence goes on from NC_133168.1 coordinate 75,762,174, forward strand.
TATCAAAGCTCACTGGAATATTTTGCTAAACTGACACCTTAAAATGCTCTTAAGAGAAATGCATTTTGAGTCCTAAACATGCAGGTTAAATAAACATGGCTTCTTAAAGCATAATCAGCTAAGAAATTTTAGTCAATGTGATAACATTTTATAAATATTTCTGAATAAATATAAATGTGTACTAAATAGGAAAAAAAACAAGGTCTGATTTCCTCATCTGCAAATTAGGAATCAGGAGAGCTATTTCTTGAAGAATATTAAGTGAGTTATTGTATATGAATGGGCCTGGTAGGATCCAGCAACAGCAGGTATTCCAAGTTGGTTGCATTTGAACTGTAAAACAAAGGGGCTTCATATTTTATTTATGTTGTAAAACTCTACAAGAGAAATAGTACTTGCATTAACCAGTTTTAAACTACTGTATATCAAATAATTTTATTGCATTTACCAAGTATGTAGAGATTTATATTGAAAATAAAAACAATGAGAACCCTTGAGTTCCACAGGTACAAATGTACTTATTACTTTGAAGGTGATGACTCTTTGTTGTTGTTCTTTCTTAATCTATCTTTAGCAAAAAACAGAAAAATGTTAAAATAAGAAATGACTTAGAAACAAGTTCTAGAAACTGGTCCTTCTAACTTTTTTAATGTCTGTGATGGAAGCTCTCCGCACCCACCCAGAGGCCAGCCTGGTGTCAGACAAGGATTAACAGGTGGCATGCAGCGAGACACAGGGTCCAGCTGGAGGGCAGAAGGGGCAGGAGTGAGGGTCAGCTCTTTTCTGAAACTGCCACCTCCCCTGCCCAGCCTTTACATGAAGCCCTTGAAGATCTATCTTCTTGCTCTCCAGGAGGAACATGGTTTTAGAAATAGCTATAGGGCAACATCATTCACACTGGTAATTCACAGATGCAAATTTAAGACTGTAGGGCCCGTCTAAATAGTCTGGGCCTGAAATCCCACTGCTGTCATCAGAAGTGCCCTTAATCAAGTGGTACCTGGTAGTACTTCTTTAAGAAAACAGGTTCCCAGGTATAAAATCTAGATTTACCCATCTCTGAATCAACATTTAGCAGGCAATCATAGGCCTCTAAGAGGCAAGGAACTAGCTTTTTTGAACACTTCCCTCAAAATAATGAGATTTGGAGAACAGCTGTCAGTCTTGGCAAGCCATCATCAAACACGGTATGATGACCTCTTGAAACCTGGTTCCAAAAGAAAATTGGAAATTAAAATAATACAGTTAACAGCTTACAAAGTTTACAAGATTCTTATCCACTCTGAGACACAGAAAGAAGCCAATTATTTTCTTGGCCAGGGAAATGCGGGTTCCATTTTTAAATCTGTGCTCTGTAACCCTCTGTCTGCCCTGCAGGAAGGTAATTATCAGGGCCAGAGGGATAGTGCCTGCTGCTTCTCGGAAGCAAGCGCAGAGAGCTAAATTAAGGAACTTAGAGGTAAACTCCCAGGTTGTGCAGAGCTTAGCTGTCGGGTTCCTGTGGATTCTAGAGCGGAACACTAAACCCTTCTATTTGTTCAGAGAGCAAGTACAGAATGGAGAAGCAAAAACATAGCTTTCTCAATCATCCCCTCAAGCTCCTGCCTAACAATGGGAGTCACACAGCTAGCAACCTCAAGCAATGTTCTTAAAATGCAAGTTTTAATGTAATTTCATTGTAGTGTCCTCTACCAAACCATGTTTATTACATAGTTTCCATTTTACCTGTATGTTAAAAAGAAAAAAAGGTCCACATCAGGAAAGCTGCTATGGTGAGAAAGGTGGCCATAAAATTCAAGCAATGAATTAAGGAGGCAAATGAAGTAACTCTTTTCCTTTATTAGAAGTGGAAGAAACAGATTGTGCTAATCTCCCCAGGGCCAGCAGCCGCACGGCGTGGAATTCAGCCAGCTTCAGTCACAAAGCGCACTTAGGAGTTTTGCTCTGTGAAAAGAGGAAGCCAGATGGGCTATTTACTTTCAACAGGATAATTCTGGAGGAAATTGTTGTAAGTCAAAGAAACTTTTTAGCTTCATCTGCTATTTTAGCCTCTAAACTGATTCAGGAGGCAGAAGGGAGGGTTCTGTTAGGAAAGACATGAGAAACTGCAAAGAGAAGTGGGGAAAGCTGAGCGGGCAGGGCTCGGGCAGAAGTGCCCTTCTACTGCAGGAGCTTCCAGCCCAGCAGCCTGGCTCACATCCTCACTCTACCAGCCACTCACTAAAACCTTGGGTGATGTGTAGATTTGGTTTCTTCCTGAGTATCATGGGAACCGGAAGTGTCACAAGAGGTCATGAAGAATAAACGGCATGATGCAGATACAGCACTTAAAATACACCCCACAACACAAGCTCTCAGGAGACAATGGACATGACTTATCTGTGTCATTTTCTCTTCCATTTGCAAAATGTAAAGAAAATCCATCAGATATCATATATGTGTATATATACATATATATATATCATATATATGCACATGTGACTGAATTCTTAAGACTATCGTAAGAGCCAAATGTTATATTAATTTACTGATCATAGTTGAAGGAATTCATATGTGCAAAACCAACTCCTCTTTTATTTTTCTATCACAGAGAAAGTGTAAAATAATCCAGACAATTTTCTCTAGAAATCAATAGTTTCTAAGAGATTCTTCTATATAAAAATTAGTTCAGAAATAGAGCTGTGGAATGAATACAAAAATGTTCATTAAATTGTGAGTTAGCCTTCTGATAAATATAAAGATCCCCCCTAACTAGGAAAGCAAAGTCTTTCCCATCAAGCTATCAATAATGTCTATTAAGACAACATCAAGATAATCCTTGAATGCATCCATTATGCAACAGGCATCCAGAAGAATCATTTCTAGGATACAAAACATATAAGTGTTATTTATTAAGCAAAAACTTAAAGTATTCAAGTTATGGGATCGTTAGCATCCAAGTTAACCTACTCTTCTTTTTACACTTGTATTTTGTTCAACAATAAATGATAATTCTAAGAGAATAAAACATACTCTCTCAAGAAAGCAAGAAACAACTCTACTCTGCCTACTGTATTTACCATGGAAGGAGACAGGAATACATTTTTAGAAAGATTATTTAACACGAAGGACCAAAATAAAAATATTTTAGTTTTGCCTGGTTATCTTTGGATTGATTTTGAGAAAATCACCAATATTCAACTTCATTGTCATATTAAAGAAAGACATCACTAATTTTTGTAATATATTCTCTTTCTGGAGGGTAAAATATCCCAAAGAGATTATTGATTTAATTTTCAAAATTTATTTACAGGTTCAGACAAGACCACACAAAATAAAATAGCATATTTTAAACCTAGAAAACCTCAGAATTACTATCTTTAATTTTTTAAATTCCTGGCAACTCAGTCTAGAAATACCCCCAAAACACTGTGTATTTATGTATGAATATTTGAAAAGAGTATGAGAAACTGAATATATATCTATGCTAGAAACCTACAGATTTTATGCCCCAAATAAGACCAGCAAGTAAACCAAGAAAAGTCTGCAAGGAAGTAGAAATCTTATCTTCAATTACCATTGATAAAATTAAAGTAAAATAAAATTTCCCTAAGTACTAGAGAAGAACAAATAACAGAGCAAAACAATGTTACATTTCCAATAATTGGGAATGGGCGGGAGAGTTGATTCTGTGAGAAACCACCAAACAGGACTTTCACGACATTGATTCTAAATGGTGATGAAAACACTAAAGGAAATATGAAATTGTTATATTTCTCATCTACAACCAGAATTTTCCCCCACTTTGAAAACAGCTGTTGTTTTACTAACCCAAGGGCCAAAAATCTAATAGCCTTCACTATTCAGTTTCAACCAGTGGCCTAACCCCCTTCTGGGCAGCATTGAAAAGAATGCTGCCTATTTGCCCCAGTACAGTGTCAAGCAGAAGCTGAAAAGATAGGTGCCTTGCTGAAACAGCAGCCTTCTGGGCCTCTTGCATCCTATGTGTCCTATGGGTGTGCCAAGAAGGGAGGGCCTGACTGTGTTTTCACCTGGGCTGTTAGCTGTAGCTGCTTGTGCAGATGAGTGACAGAGCAGCCTCTCTCACCAGACAAAGAGAAGACTTGATTTGCAGCTTGTTAGAAAAGTGGTAAATTCCCAAAGCTCAGAGATCCTGCTACAATGCAGACTACTGTGTACACAGCATCCATCTGGACCATGGGGTTTGGGCACAAAGCAACTGATAGCAAGATGCTAGTGTTCACGCGCTGGCTGCACTATGGGTATAGCATCCTTTGTCGTTGACCCAGGAGTCTCATGTCTTTGCCAGCAACCATAAAATAGTAACTGGTTAAACTATTAGTTTGTCAATTTGGGTAAAATCGAAAGTCAGACCTGATAGTTTGGGCAAAGGGAGAGATATTGCAGAAACATGGCTTTCTGTTGAATGAAAAGGCACACAGGTTGGGATCAGGGATATGAAAAAAACCCAGGACCTATAAGTGAATGCTCTTACCCAAGTGAGGAGGGGAGAAATAAGGGTCCCCAGAATCCTGCCTATCAATGAGACTGAAAGAAGAGAAGCCACACCAATGATACCTTGGCTGTTACTCATTCACTCTCCTCCATGCAGGGGAGGAAAGGATGCTATGACAATGAGGCAGCCAGGTCTTGTGTCCAGGGGAAAGGCAATGTGTGTGGCTGCTGAACTGAGGAGTCCTCAAAGCTGTACAGTGGGGTCTAGAATGACAATCTTGCTACTGATGGTCTTTAGAAATTCCTTTTCTAGAGCCCAAAAGGGGAGCTGCATGGGAACCAATGGTAAATGTGCCTTACTTAATGATACAGAGCAGCTGTCTTCCTCTGCAATACCTGATCTATCTTCCCCTCTACTCTGAGCTCAGGTGCTTTAAAGAGAAAGGTGACTGGGGTGCATCCAATATCTCCCTATCCCCAAGGGGTGCTGAAAGCCATACACACCTATCCTAGTAATTATGGGGGAAGAGAAGGACTGAAACTGTAATGGTTCTGTTGGACCCCAAGTTACCATCCCGCCTGTTCCCATGGAGAAAAGGGACACTGAATTCAACGGATGGGGTTTGTTGCTTCTAGTGGGTAAGGGAAGCTGCAGTGGCCTTGGTGGGAGGAGACTGTGGGCTTATTCAAAAGGCTGTTGTCACATCTTCTGTATCTGACTGTATAAAAATTCATGTGTTACATCTGCACTTCACAGTTCCCCTAAGGGTCAGAAGGAGTTTCCACATTCAGGAGCTGCTGCCCATAGAGAGGTCATTGCCCTGTACACAGCATCACCTTCTTGGTGAAACCACAAAGTTCATCTTTTCCCTTTTTTAAAACAAGTGGCTATTAACATGTAACTAAGCTCTTTTAGAAACTGAACACCTAAGATCCTTACTTGTATCTACTCAGACTCGATGATTAATGAGATGGGAAGGACCCAACAGGCCTTGCTAATCAAATAGAAATTGTATATCTATGAGTGAAGCTGGTCTGGGCCCAGCAACATCTAACAATGGCAGCCACCCTTTGGGGGAACCAGATCCCTACTCCCCGCTGAGAGCAAGCTGCTGTCACAGGCTCCTTTCAATGACTCGGCCCAGTTCACCCATGTCTGGCCAAGTTAAAGCCGATGGTTCCTCTGAACAGCAGCAGTCATCCAACCCAGGAATAGCTCTGGGAGACTATAAGTGGTAAGGCCCAACAATCTGACGTGACAGCTGTCACTCTTGTCTTAGACAATGCTTCAAAGCACCAGGCACTATATATTTCTACAGACTCCTGGACTATTGACAGGGACCTAGCTGTCTGTTTGGTCTGCCATTTGAAAGACTATAGACTGGCAGAGTGATGAACCCACTTTGCAGAGCCACAGACTAGAAATAAATTGTGGCTGCTAATCAGTGTGATGCACTGATGTAGATGCCCATGGTAAGGGTCATTTTCCAATGAGACCAATTGGAATCAAGCTGCCATCACTACCAGGATCCATCATAACACTAGACAGGCAGAATATCCACCATGATGGGTGGGGCACAAAGAAAAGGTGTTTCTGGTGCAGAGACTACCACTGCATATTAGACTTGTGACTCATACCAAACGCTGGCCCATTTATCTTGCGGTTGTTCTATCTACTCCCAGCAAACTGACTACATTAACCCTTTGTCTCCCATTTTGAAATAGCCCTAATGCCTTACCACTGTCCACACTTTTTCAGGTTACTGTCCAATCAGTTGACTTTGGTTACACCACTGTGGCTCTTGAAACTAAATGGTCTCATGTTTTTAGCTCTCCATACTATCTTCAGTCTGATGATGATATGTCTTTGGTCATAAAGCAAAATGGGCCACATGGGCCAAAGTCAAAGTGATTGATGGGCATTACGTGGCCTTTATCATCCTCAAGTTGTTGTCATTATTGAGAGGTAACACAGACTTAAAAAAATCAACTCAAAAACATTTCTGACTCTACCTCTCTCACCACTTCTTGGTCTATACATCTTAGTAAAGCAGTTTGTTCACTAGATGCACCTTTCCTAGAAAGGGCAGGGGGTTACATAGACCTATTGCAAAAATCGAGATTTCCTCCTGACCATTCTGGATATGATGCACTTTCCTTTCCCATAACAGGAACATCAGGTCAGGATAGCTGATACACCCTCCAGGGGGAAGCCCAATCAAAAGACATCCTAGAAGGTTCCAACATAGTTTGGTTTCAGCCACTGGATATTTGTGTTGGATTGACATGGTCCTATATCATTAGAATAATGACCATTTGGGTCAATGACTTGAACACACTGCTCATCAATTCCTCCACAGTGGCCAAACTGGTGGACATAATAAGTCTCTGTAATTTTGTAAAAATTCCCTTATTCTACTTACACCTGACCCGTCTGGATTAACAGTCTGGATACAAATACAGGATGATTGGAGAAAAGATAAAGTTATAGCTACTGGGAAGGGACATGCCAATCTCATGGCTGTGGGGAGAGCAACAAATCTGACGACTAAGAGGGGTCACCTCAAGCCCCAGGAGACATGAAGGGTGTGATCAGTGCTTTTTTAGTTCCCTGCATCCAGTGCCTCAACCTGGCAAAACAGGCATATGGTCCACATGAATCAAGGACAACAGTGGCTAGCAAGCTGACTTGCTGACACATCTCCAAGCCTGTCATCCCATCTATGGGCTACAAAAACAGAAAAGTCCTGTGGACATGGCTGGTCCTGAACTATTCTGCTGTGTCTGATGCCATCAACAGCAGCTCCAAAACACAAGCCTCCCCCTCACACCTTTGCAAACCCCTGAACTGGCACAATCTTATTTCAAGCTGACTGATAAAAATTCACAGGACTGTCTGACTCCACAGCAGTCTTAGGTTGTGCCATGTATGGCAATCAAGGCTGCAGCTACTCAGAATACTGTCTGCATGGCTTAATCAAACCAGTATAATAGATCCAAACCAAGGGTAACAGCAAATTCCAAACTAGAGTGACCTGTGCTCTCCATGTGGGGGAACGTAGCTCCACTGGGCAGGAGGTTGCTTTCTGGATCATCCAGTGCCCCCTGTTGTTACTGGCAATGTCATTCCAAAATCCCCTGTACAGGTCATAATAGATAGTAGACTTGAGTTAGACTGTCTTAATTAAGATCTCCTGGTCTCCCTCTGGGATTTATTCATATTAGACTGAGTCAGATACCCTGGTGGGGATGGGAGAACAGATGGATGGTGTCACTATTGCAAGTCGGCCTCATCCTGCTGCTTGGGATCCTACTGATCACAGCTTGAATTATGCTGTATAAGTAAAGTTGAATAGATTTTGTCCCAGTCTCTTTAAAGCCCTATTAATTAGTGACCACTGCATATTCATGTGAAAATTCATCACAAGCCAAGATGGTGTAGTAAAAGCTATTGGTTACTGGGAGAATACTTTGGTCCTCTTACACTCCCCTCTTAGTCTTGCTGGGTGGACCAAGAAAGCATGGCCCTGACTTCTCTTTTATCTGGGCCATTTCTCAGGGTTGGTTATGCAGCCAATAATCATAATAAATAAAACAACATTTACTCCCAAAGAGAAGATTTGCTTACTGCTTGTTATGAAAGCAGCAGATGCCTCAAGCTCAATAAATGGTCCTCATCTGCAATGCAAACCCACTGCATGCATGGCATCCATCTGGGTCACATCATATTACCCCTGGGGGATTTGGGGGCAAAGGAAACTGGTGTGATTACGATAACACTTTTGCAATTGGCTTGCCATGAGTAATGAAGTCCTTTGTCTTTGACCTGAGTCCCATGTCTTCTGACTACTACCATGATATAATAGGCTAACTTAATAGTTTGGAAGTAGTAGAATAAAAATCAATTCCCAGACCCAGAATCCTTAACTATGGCTTGAACCACCTATAATACCTGATATAAACTCCAGTTCAGGCAACCATCCCCATATTTAATAATCAAATATGAACTTATATAGATATCCTCAAGTTGAAGCCACTCATTCTAGATCCTTCAACAGAAGCAAGAGAAAATCATTAATATATGAGTGCAAAAACCAGGATCACTTCCCTGTCCTCTAGAACCTAAATCTATGGGTTTTCCTAGTGAGCCTCCACATAAAACTGGAGTTCTTCACCTCAGTTCCACTTCCGTATAGAAAAGCCCCTATGAAGGGGAACTGTTACTTCTTCTATGCTACATTATAGTGTGGAGAATAAATACTATGTAATGAGAAATTGTTATATTCTAGTTAAGGGGAAGGGAGATTTAGGATATAGCCTGGATGGGGAAGTTGATAAGAAGTACTACTAGCTTTGGGCAATATGTTTTTTAAATTCCAAGGCTGATTTCCAAAAGTACCATCAATCTATCAATCAACCAAATAATAAGCCTACTGTACTAGAGGCAGAAAAGTGGCTACAAGACCATTATTTATAAAATTAGGTCTCTGTCAAAGAGGATGGAAAGCAGAAAAAGTGTGCAAAATTAAGGGATAAAAAGAGTTGAGAAATATAATTTTATTTTCCATTATTAAAAATCCTACAAAAGCAAAGTATTTAGGGTTCAAAATTCACCTTCAGAAATTTAATAAAAAGACTCAAATGTCACCAAGTGCCTTGTGCATAACTAACTGCAAAACATTTGTCTACTAGCTATTACTTACTCACTTTTAAAAGCTAATAAGGAACAAACTGGAGAATGGAAAAACAATATAGAAGCAGAATTATAAAAGTCAACATAAACTACCTCAGTGTTATGTCCAGACTTCTAGCTGAGTAAATATCAACTGTGGTCAGTAAATATTCTAGATTTACTACTTTGGAATGTATATGATTAAAACAAAACTGCATTAAAAAATAGGGAAACTCACATTACTTCAGAAAGTGATTTCATATTCACTTGTCTCCATAATTGATTTAAAATAAAAATAAATGGTCTTCGAGAACAACTGCAGGCATGAATCTGATGGATGAGCACTTCTCCACCCCCCGTGCACTGTGAGGAGAAGGCAGAGATGTTTATTCATAGTGTCCTGTATGCTCATGGTTCAGCGATGCTGCCGGCATGGCCTGTTATTTAACTACACGGAGGGAGAATAAATGCCTGTTACATAGACTCTGCTGGGGTAGAGCTTGCTTACTGTAAACATATACATTTCAAAACTACCCATTTTTTTTATAGGTTAAAATTTAAGCCTATCTTACAAATAACCTCAAAAAATATCTTCAGAACAATTATGAAAAAGATCCAAATTCAGTCCCTTGTTTTTAGAGATGGGGACCTCGGCATCGTCCAGGGTCTTTGACGAGCAGGATGAGAAGGAAGGACGGGAACACTCCAGTGGAGGACTGTATGGATGATACCATGTCAAACACTGAGAGCATGACAGCAAATCTTTTTTTCCCATTAAAAAAATCCCTCAGAATAATTAAAATGAATTCCTACCCAAATTAAATTGCCTTGAAGTTTTCTGTGCAAGGCTTTAGGCATTAAAACACTCTGACTCTGGCCTGCCGGGTTTCCTCAATCAATCATGCAGTAGCCTAAAATTAAATTGAAATGATTGGATCAAGAAAAATCAAATTTTTTTAACATTTAGTCTCACTAATGTGATTATGAAGCTTTCAGTGATACTGTAATTACTTTGAAGTTTTGAGCATGTTTCTACTGAGAGTATTCCATGGAGAAAAACTGCATTAGGGAAACAGGTAAACATGAAGCAAAAATACATGTGTTATAAAGTTATAAAGTAAAGGTGGGAAAGAGACAACAAATCCATGTGATTTACTCTAAACATCCTGCATTGACTAACCAGCTCTCTAAAATCCCAGTTCATTCCAGAGAAGCAATAAGAAGAAACAACACTAAAAGACAGTGGGGAGAAAGAAAAATCCTACAAGAGCTCCAATTTTGGCACAGAGAAATGTGACAGACTAAAATCTCTTTTCTAAAATGAATGAATCAACTTCTCAGAACATGAAACATTCTCACATACTTAGTATATGCCAAAGTAAAACCATATAGATACTATGCCTATTTCTTCCTTCATCCATTTCAATACTGGGGTTATGTTGGACTTTGGGGGCTACAAAGATAAATGAGATGAGGCCCCACCCCAAGGCAAATATCAGGAGAGACTGGGTACTTCTAACGAGGTACTTCAACCTCAAGAACAGGAAAGGGAAATTAGAGAAGATGAGAAACAAAACTAACTGCTTTCCTCTCTTGTGACTCACACTTGCATTCATTCCACGACTATTTATTAAGTGCAAGAGTACTTCTTCCCTCAAGAATGAGGCAGGTAAGTGAACACACAACATTAAGAGGGAAAGAGATTAGGTTGTTAAACCTTAGTAGGAAAATGATTTTGTCAAAATAATCTGATGTACACAAACCTTTTGAAGGATTTATTTATTCTGATTTATCAAAGCACAGCTAATTGTCCTAATAGCTTAAAGATCCTAAGTAGGAAGCTATGCAATAGATTTATAGTGTTTAATTTAGCCATTGCCAACTTTACTTATTTATTCATTTGAATTCACTTCTCACTTTGAGCCATAGACACCACCACTTGCTACTGTCTTAGAGGAGCCCTGATTCACCAAGTTATTTAGTCCACCTGCCATGGACCACTATTGACATTACAATTTGTGTATTTTGCTCAAACAGGCCTTAGAATTCAACACAGTGTCCATTTGTTGCAACACGCTGCCCTTCTTAAATTGGGATAGACCAGTTAAGTATCGTCATAATTTCTATGTTGACTAAAAGTAAATGATTGGGAGTTAACTTGGCCCTGCTGCCAAAACTATCTTTCTAAAAGTAAATCTGACCATGCCTTTGCCTAGCATGATGACCAAGCAGTTCCTCATAACCCACAGAACGAAGCCTGAACTCTGGCATGGCACAGGAATCTGTCTAGAGCAGTCCCTGGGAGCTCTTCACCCAGACCCCCCACTGCATCCTCCTCCAGACTTTTATGCTTTATCCCAGTCAACTACTCCACCCTCCCCAATACTGTGTCTGCTTATAAAGCCCCCTGTTTTGCTTTATTTTGAATTCATTTTATTTTCCTGCTCATTAAACCACTCATCCCTGAAGGTCCAGCTCACATACCACTTTTGTCCTGGAGATTCCCTGTACAAGTAAACTTGCTTCCATTATAGCTTCGGTTATTGATTATTACCGTGCAGGTGTACACAGCATCTCCACTAAACTGTGACATCCTCAGATCCGAAAACTCGGTACCTGTCACAGGTCCTATAACTTAAGGGCTCAATAAATGTTTGTTGAATTTTACATCTATTTTCTTTCTTTTTTCCAATAAAAATGAACATTTTATTTTCTTACAGATGAACTTTTGCATCTATTTAAAAAATTTATCAAAACTGAAAGTTTCTGTGATGTGACTGCCCTTGCACTGTTCACCATGTAAGAACTTATTCACTATGTAAGAACTTGTTCACCATGTAAGAACTTGTTCGTTATGCTTCAGAAGATTGGAGACTGTTGAGAATTAAGCTTGGGGTTGATTAATGATTGTGCATTGAGTCCCCTATACAGAATTTTATTGTTGTTAACAACCATTTGATCAATAAATATGAGAGATGCCCTCTCAAAAACAAACAAAAAAAATTTATCCCACATTTCCCTTAGAGTCTCTTCAAACTGCACTAACAACTCATAATAAAATATTTTCTAAATGTTTCCCCTAAAACTGCCTCATGAAACCAAATCCTATGCTGACATCTTTTTAAAAAATGAAGTGAATTAAGGTACATGGTTTTGTTCTTTTTGGTCTTTTGTAACTTTTCTAAAATTTATGTAAAACTTAACTTTCAATTAAGCCAGATTACTTACTGTTTACAAAGGGCAGGACAATGTTAAACTATTCCACAAGAGACTTAGGTATCTCACGTTCATAGTGTACTAAAAAAGAAATCAAAATGTACATAAAATGGATATTTTCTCCTGCTTTGCCTGATCATGTGTTGTTGCGTGAAGTCATATCTCCTGTCAAAAGCATAAAAAAGCTTCCCCTGCTCTACAGGATACAAATGAGCAACCTGGTACAGCAAATTACCAACTGTAATTCACCAGTTCAGTCCTGGAGTGGAGCCACATGTTCTTTTGGCACCTGGGAAAACTACGTTGAAAAGTGAGTTATGTTCTTAGTCAGCCTTATCAAGAAGTTCACAAAATGGTTCCTTATGTGTAACATTGCTATCAGGTCTTTAACTGACCCCAGAAAAGGCAGTCACAAAGTGGTGTCATTGTCAATTCAATATCCTATATAGATGTACCATCCATACTTCATAATGCGGCACTTCAGACGGTGAGAGCCTGAATGGTTAACTGCAGCGGCTCACTAGGCCCTCCTCAGCATGGTCACGTTCTAAACCCTGCTGCCTGTGACTGTGACCTTATGTGACAAAAGGGACTTTGCAGATGTGATTAAAGACCTTGAGATGAGGAGATTATCCTGGTGGCCCCTAATGTAATCGCAAATGTTCTCCTAAGAGGAAGGCAGAGGACAATAATTAGCAATCACAATATAGGTTGGTCACAGGGAGGGTAGTACAGCACAGAAAATACAGTTAATGATTCTGTAACATCTTACTACATTGATGGACAGTGACTGCACTGGAGGGGGTGAGGATGTAATAACAGGGTAACTGTTGAACCTCTGTATTGTATATTTGAAACCAACATAAGATTGTATATCAACGATACTTCAATTTAAAAAAAGGGAGAAGGCAATCTGACTACAGAAACAGACTGAAGTGGTCACTGGGGAGCCAAGAAGGAGCCTGCAGAATGGACGAGGATTCACCACTGGCCATAGGAAGGAACTAGTCCTGCTAATGCCTGATTTTAGCCCATTAACTCTCATTTTGGCTTTGTGCCCTCCTGAAAGAGAATAAATTTGTGATGTTTTAAGCCACCACACTTGTGGTAATTTGTTACAGTAGCAACAGAAAATTAATATAGTAACAGAGCAATGCCTCAGTTTATAATACTATTATAGTTTTTAACATGATTGAAAGTTGGTCAGTGAAATTATGGTACTGTTTATCAGAAAACACTACTTTAATGACTAGAACATGAAAGTACTCAATGCCACCACTAATAATGTATGATGTAATTTGTCACCTAAGTATAACCAATTCACTGTATATTACAATGGTGATACATTTGTCCTGTCCTTAAGACTGTATTTATAATACTATTGCATTTCTATATTTGCAAAATATTATGTGCTTGATGTTGAAAATCTGAAAAACACAGAAAACCACAATGCAAAAAAATCCCACCATCCAAAGACAGCAATATCGAGTATACTTGCTGCAATGTTTATCTATATAAGTGACACCTAATACTATCCAGTCTGCAGTTATAGTAACTAAGCTATTACATTAACACTTAAAAAAAATCTTTGTTAAAGAATTCACACTTATTTATCAGTCTTAGGCCATTAATTTTAGTCATCCTATTATCTTCATTGCTTGAGGACGAAAAAAAAAATCATTTCATCTCCAGAAACCTGACCTCAAATGGCATTACCACCAGTTCTCTAACTTTACAAGAATAACTTGCATTCTATTGGACATAAAATGATTAAATTGGCTGCAGAAGCCAGAAGGGATTTTTAATAAGTTTATACACAAAGAATTGTGACAACCATGACTGGACCCAAGAGATAAGTGCCACAGATGTTAGGCCCTCCAATAAAAATTATTGCAGAACTTCCTCCCCTCAAAATAGTTACAAACACTGCTTCAATGCTCAGTCATTGCCAGGATATAAAGGCAAGAATATACACCTGGTGTAAAACTCCAACATCCTACACTAAGGAAGATTTTCTGGTGAGTTCAGAATCAAGCTGATGGAAAAACGATCAATACATTTGATAGAAATTTTGCATGTTGTGAGAAATTGCATGTGCCACACACACACACAGACACACACAAATGGACAAACAAGAAAAAAGAAAACTCTAGAGAGAACCACAATAAAGAAAGAAATCCCCTTGCCTATCTATCACTGGCTGGGCATTTTACCACATCCTGAATGAAAAAGAGCAGAAGCAAATATCAGACCTCCGCTATGTATTACTACTATTTGTATCGTATAATTATGTCTAAACTGACCGTACAGATTAACACATACAATTCCTATCTAATACTATTAATTCAGGTATCTTTATTTAAAAACATCTTTAAATACTGTCACACATAATTACCTAAACATGGTGACTGTCTACTGAGTTGTGCAATCTACATGTTTGCGGTCAGCGGCCTAGATAAGCAGCAATTCATAGCATGCTGCTGCAGCTGTGTTTAAATCTGCACCTCTCACTCCCTGAGGACACACCAAAGCTGGAAAGGACTCCAAGCCGAGTTCAAAGGTAGAGAGAAGCCTGCTAGAGCATGAGTTATTTTTCTTAAATCTGTATTTCTCCAGGCAGTACACCTGACTGTTACTCTACTCTCTAGCCAGCCCAAACGTCCTCAGTCCTCAAACTACGGCTCAAGGGAAAAAATGCAATCAGGACCAGATTCCTCTGAAAGCAAAATGCAGAAGAAGCCTAGCCGACAAATAGTTTCACTGAAGACAACAACTTGTCTGGGGAGGGGCTCTGGTGGTCCTGTGTCCCGTGTCATTCCCATCATGACCCTCAGAAACACTCTCATGGCCAACAGTCAAGGCTTATCGAAACTCTACCAGCAAGCAAAGAAAGAGCCCACCTCTTACTCAGACAACAGTTGTTGCCATAAGTGGAAAAAACCAACTAATATGGCAAAACAAAAAATGACAGCAGAGAAAAAGGGGAGAGCAAGTGGGTGCCAAACCCAAAGGTCTTCCTCAGAAACTGGTATAACAAACTCTCAGCCCTATTTATCTATGTTATTAATAATACTGAGCAAGTTTCAGGTGTCTGTTTCCTATCTCTCCATGTTATGGAAAATGGACCTACTTTGTACAATAAGCTTAAAAAGTCATTATGAAGTTATAAAGGGCTTCATCTCAGGCCATATTATTTATTCACAGAGACGCCAAAAACATTTAGTAATAGGAATAACTGGTAGAGCCATCAATTACACAGATAAATAAGGAAAATGTGTCAATTAGAACACCAATATTAGTTCCTTAATCACTGTATTTTTTCCTAATATGATGTGGGTAGGGATGGGAGTTTGAAGGATGGGGAAGTTTGTTGTATATTGTACACAGATATTTTCCTCTCTCTCAATATAAGGACTCTAATAATCTTTATGGGGTTAGTGGAGGATACTGGAGAAAAAAAGATATTGGAGAAATCATTAAGAACCCAAGAACACTTAAGAATACAAACATTTGTTCAAGAATGGTTCCAATATGTGGCCAGGCATATAAGTTATGCAGACATTGCAAAGGAAACAACTCAGCTCTGCACTGTCCAAGGACACTCAGAAGCTCTGGCTTTAACAACACTGTTCTCTTTATTTAGAGAAGAAACTACAGACATCCCTGGAGATATTTTGGGTTCAGTTTCAGGCCACTGCAATAAAGTGAATATCAAAATAAAGCAAGTCAAATGAATTTCCTGGTTTCCCAGTGCACATGAAATTTATGTTTACACTATACTGTAGTTTACAAGTGTGTAATAACACTGCCTAAAAAATGAATGTATATCCCTTAATTAAAAAGTACTTTATTGCTAGAAAATATTAACCATCATCTGAGCTTTCAGTGGGTCAATCTTTTCACCAGTGGAGGTTCTTGCCTTCATGTTGACAGCTGCTGACTGATCAGGGTGGTGGTTGCTGAAGGATGGGGTGGCTGTGGCAATTTCTCAAAATGAGGCAACAGTGAAGTTTGTGGCATCAATTGAGTCTTCCATTCACAAATGATTTCTCTGTAGTACCTGATTCTGTTTCATAGCATTTTACCCATAGTAGAACTTTCAAAACTGAAGTCAATCCTCTCAAATTCTGCAGCTGCTTTATCAACTATGTTTATGTAATATTCTAAATCCTTGTTTTCATTTCTACTACTTTCACAGCATCTTGACTGAGTAGATTTCACCTCAAGAAACCGCTTTCTTTGCTCATCCATAAGAAGCAGGTCTTCATTCACTCAAGTTTTATCATGAGATGGCAGCAATTTAGTCTTATCTTCAGACTCTACTTCTAATTCTAGTTTCAAGTCATCCATGAGGACTGGAATTAACTTCTTCCAAACTCCTGTTAATGTTGACATTTTGACCTCTTAGCATGAATCACAAATGTTCTAATCACACCTAAATTGGTGAATCCTTTCCACTTTTCAATATACTTTACCCAGATCCATTAGAGGAATCACTATTCATGGCAGCTATACCCTTATGAAATGTATTTCTTAAATAATAAGACTTGAAAGTCAAAGTTACTCTTTGATCCATGGGCTGCAGAATGGATGTTGTGTTAACAGGCATGAAAACAAATCCCACTGTCCATTTCCACCAGAGCTCTTAGGTGAGCAGGTGCATTGTCAGTGAGGAGTAATATTTTGAAAGCAATCTTGTTTTTCTGAGGATGTCTCATCAGCAGGCTTAAAATATTCATGTGGATACAATGAAAGTTCCTGTGGCCAGGATTCTCATCTGGTCCTGGTCACTAGTTCACTACACATGTGTGGGCAATACGTTGCTATTGACTCTATATAAAGAGCCCCGCCCAGTGCTCTGGGCAACACAGTGGCAGGGCTGCAAGGCTGCAGGAAAACAGAGCCTGGAGTGGTGGCAGCATCAATGACAGAGGCCCAGAGGCTGGCTGTGTGGGTAGTAAGGCCCAGAGGCAGAGACTGGCTTGCTGCATGCAGATTCGCTCTGGGGGAATGAGATTTTAGTGATTGACCTGCCACCATGGAAATAAAGTTGGGTATAACCCTTTCACCCAAAGAATGTTCTACTGTCATTTCTTTGGTCACATTGAATCCATAGTGAACTTGCCTGGGGCTGAAACCCATTGGCAAAACAATTCAGTAAACCATATTGTGAGTACATGTGTCATCCAGTCTTCATTGTTCAATTTATAGAGCACAGGCAGAGTAGATGTAGCATAATTCTTGAGTGCCCGAGGATTTTCAGAATGGTCAATGAGCACTCACTTCAACTTAGGCACACCAGCTGCATTAGCGCCTAACAAGAGAGTCAGCCTGTCCTTTGAAGCCTTGAAGCCAGGCATTGACCTCTCTCTATGAACATCCTAGATGGAATCTTCTTCCAATAGAAGGCTGTACACTGGTCTACACTGAAAATCTGTTGTGTCATGTGGCTACCTTCATGAGTTATCTTAACTGGACCTTTTGGATAACTTGCTGTAGCTTCTATACCAGCACCTGCTGCCTCACCTGTATTTTCATATTACAGAAACAGCTTCTTTCCTTATACCTGAAATCAACCTCTCCTAGCTTCAGGTGTTTTTTTTTTTTTCTTTTTCTGAAGCTTCCTCACCTAAGTCAGCCTTCACCGTACTGAAGAAAGTTAGGGCCTTGCTCTGGATGAGGCTTTGGCTTAAGAGAGCATTGTGGCTCGTTTGCTCTTCTGTCCAGACTACTACAACCTTCTCCACATCAGCAATAAGACTTTCTTTTGTTATTATTCATGTGTTCACTGGAGAAACACTTTCAATTTCCTTCAAGAACTTTTCCTTTGCATTCACAACTTGGCTGACTATTTAGTGCAAGAAGCCTAGCTTTTGGTCTGTCTCAGTTTCCAACCCGCCTTCCTCATTAGGGAAGTTCATCATCTTTAGATTGATTTCAAGTGAGAGGCATGTGACTCTTCTTTTCACCTGAGCATTCAGATGCCACAGCAGGGTAATTCATTTCAATTCTGTATCTCAGGAAATAGGAAGGCCCAAGGAGAGAGAGTTTGGGGGACTGCCAGTCGGTGGAGCAGCCTGAGCACATTTATGGATTAGGTTCACTGCCTGACTTCATGGTGCCCCAAAACAATTACAACAGTAACGTCAAAGATCAGTGGCCACAGATCACCAGAACAAACATAATAATAATGAAAAAGTTTGAAATATTGTGAGAATTTTATGTGCAACAGAGACATCAAGAGAGCAAATGTTGGAAAAATGGGGCCAATAGACTTGCTCAACACATGGTTACCACAAAACTTCAATTTGTAAAAAACACAGTATCTGTGAAGCAAAATAAAGTGAAGCACAATAATAAGAGTTATTCTGTATAAATAGAAACCTAAGCGTCATTTGCCACATATCAAAGAAGCACATACAGATTATCTTTGGGACACAAATCTGAAGGTTCAGTAACATTAAATAATAATATGCCTGTCAATGAGAGGCATTACAACATCTATAAAAATAAGAGTAATTTTTTTAGAAGTATGGCCCTTGATCAGAAATGAGTTAATAACATATCAATGTTTGAGAAAATCCGTCTCCTACCATACACTCTCAGCAGAAGATCATCATCTACTTGGAGAGAAAAAAAAGCCACTAAAGGTCACCTGGACTTTTCGGCACTAGCTCACTCTACTACAGTATTCCATTACTGCCACAGACATCTTTCTGAAATATAATGTGTTCATAACACTCTTCTGTATACACCTGTTCAATAACTCCTCTTTTCCATCAAATTAAAAGCCACCCTCCTTGACACAGCTTGAATACCATGCCCTTTTGGCCTGGTGCCAGCCTACTCCACCAGCGTCCACCTCACCACATGCCCTTCATTCATTCTTCTTCTCCCTTCCACAGCTCAGCACATGCCTCTCCTTCGATCTGTCTAGACTACTGCCTTCATCTAGTTAATTCCTACTTGTCCTTTAGTGCATCTCAAATAGCTCCTCTGGAAACAGGCTCTATCAGCTCCCTTCTCCAGGGCTTCCTGGTAAAAACCTGTATAACAGTACTTACAATGAAGGATGGCAAATCTTCATTTCTCTATGCACATTTTGCACTATGAGCAAGGACTTGACAAATAGGTATTTCAAAATCTTGACTGCTTCTAAAGAAAGAGCTAATTGCTTCAGATTGAGAAGTGTGAGGGGTGACATTCAGGTGGAGATCTTAAGGAACACTTTGTATAAAGTTGGTATCATGTGAAATGGATCTTGAAAGATGAATAGCAGTTCCACATGTACTATGGAGAGTAAGAACACTCAAAACTAAGAGAACATGAGAAAAGAAGAGAAACATGAAAAACTGTTATGTGTTGGTGTGTGTATATGTGCATGTTCATATATACACACATCTTTCTAGTTACTCAGCATCTTCTGGAGTAAAGGGTGGATTCCTTACCCCAGACATATGTCTCATCAGTCCAACTAGATCACAAAATTCTCAGGGAGAAATGGTCTCTCTGCACCTCTTCCCCACAGGCAACATATACACATTCACCACCCACACGGACCCCCCGAAAAGCACCTCTCCTCTAGCACCTTAGAATGAATTGACACTGAAATCATTATTATGAATTGAAATGCCTGTTAATCCACAAAAGAAAGTTTTATATCTAGTGAAAAAAGATATCAGAATTAACTTGGTTAAAGTCCTAGATAATTAGCACATACAGTACTGGAAGAAATATAGTTTTATTTCCTTTTAACCAAAATTATTTCTTATAGGGTAAGGTAATAAGTCAGGAAGGTGAGCTGCAACATAAATCAGCCAACTGTCACATAAGTTTCTTTCTTTAATATTACAAAACTTAAGAAATAAACTATTCAGATTCTACAAAGAAACATTTAAAATGAGCTCATTACATGCAAATTAAAACAGAAACATTGAATAAGCACTGGGCCACAATTAAAGGCAGAAGAAACAGCAGGTAAGAAACAATTTTCATTGATCAAAGAACTAAAAGCTAGCAAAATAAAGTATTCTGCATTGAAACTGCTCTCATGAATATGAAGAATTCTGAAGTAAGGAGATTTTTTTTTCATTTTTCAAAGAAGCTTTGGAGGTAGAAATAGATTTGCAGATCTTGATACAATGTACTTTCACGGTGTCATTTTCAAGCAATGAAGCTATTAAGTTTTTTTTTAAAATGCAGAAATGCCTTAGAAAGAGTTCCAAAATTGAAAAGGGCATAAGGTCATCATTTTAGAGCCTTTGGACCCAAAGAAGAACTGTACATAATTACATGAAATTTTCTTTGCAAAAATTTAGAACTTCTTCTGTTACACAATTACACCTCCTCATAAACAGAGGCTTTAACAGCCTATCCTGGGTGCTCAGACATAGGGTCACTTTTCATCCAAAAGTATTGAAATGGCAAGGCAAGTAACAGTACATAGTATATTCAAGTAGAAATATAAATACTGAGACTTTAAAATTCACCACATAGAAGGTTTAAAACAAATATATAGATTAGTGGGCAAATAGTAAAGTTAGACAGTACTTTCATGATAGCACGACATTTTTCTGTTTTATTCTCTCATGTATCCCTGGCACCTGGAGCAATACCTAGGCACACAGTAGGTGCTCAATTATTGAATCTGCTTTCATGAAAACAAAGCATTATAAAATGAGAAGTGACAGATTTTTTTTCTTATAGATTCATTTTAAAATTAAAATATACCATTTTTTACCTATCAGGAAGGCAAATAAAATTTTTTTATTGTACACAATAGAGAAATGGGCACAGCACTCTTATAAACACTGTCAGGAAAGGCAGAACTGCCAAGAACAGTTCTACAGCTTGTGCACTGTTCAAGGGCACTAAACCTGGGATGGAGTAGGGCATGCAGGGCAGGTTGAGAGGAGAAACCTAGTAGGTGCCAGGCAGGTGAAAGCTGAGTCAGTTCTGGTGACTTCTTTTTGTAATTTTTCAATCCAGAGGGCAGGGCAGCTTTTACTACCTTGCTGCATTAGATGGGAGTGTGAAATAGGTGCCTTATTTTAGAACAATTTGGAAATGCCTAGCAAGATTCAAAATATACAAGCCCTTTAACTAGAAAATCTGCCAGAAATGATAAGATTTTTGCTTTATATATATACTTACATATGCAAATAAAAAGACATGAACATAACCATTCCTGATGATAGCAATTATCTATAAACCTACTGAATGCTTACTTACTGGAGAGTGTTTGCATAATGTGTGTACATCCATAAAATAAAAAAGTAGGCAGGAATACTGTGGTGTGGATCTGTACATGCAGATATGTACTAAGAAATATTAAATTCGACAAGGTATAGAAGTGACTATGTTCTAATTACTTTAAATCAAAAATCTTTTTAAAGTATAAGACATTGAATTTGAATTTCAGTACTGGAAACACTGATGTATATATATATATATCCATGCATTTTAATATCTAATACTACTCAAATGCCTAAATTCAGTTCTATAACACATTTCAAATATCACACATTCAGTTTTAAACACAAATAATTGCTAATTTTAAAAAAGGGTGAAATATATATTTAAGAACAACGCCAAAAATTATATTTTTTTAAGTTGAATTCTCTTAAGCATTTCTATTCTGCTTTATGTTTCCTTGAAGTCCTTCTCCATACTTCTCACAAAGTCATAATTTTCACCAGCTTCAATTAAATTATGCTTCTGCAGCTGTCTGGGTCAGAGCATTTAACATATCAAACATAATCCAAGTGGGAAATGTAAGTACTTTTGAAACAGTCTCCATGCCAAGGAGGAATCCCCAGTTTTGAGAAAGTAAAAGGAAGGTAATTTTATTGGTAGTAAGGTAACAGTCCATGCCCTTTACTCCTTCCTACCTAGAAATCCATTTCTTGTTTTTCCTCAAAAGTGAGCCAAGATTTAAATAAAGTGGAAGAGCACTACTTGCATTAAAGAGGGTATAGCAGTTAAAGAGAGCATAGACATGAAAGGGGCAAGTTCTGAATAGTACACATCCTTAAGAGAAAAAAAATCCCCAAATATATACTTATATATACTTTGATCTGCAGCTTATCACTGCATATAGACCATAATGTCTTTCCTGGTTCCAAAGATTAGTCACAGAAACAGGAAAACAATTACTCCAAGACTTCCCTTCAGTTGCTTCCACTTTCACCTACCTTTGGCACTGTTCAACACAACCAAGTCCAAAATTGGCAAATAAGATTTTTACTAAAATGTGCCAACTGATGGAACTAGGCAATGCAACTAGCTGTATAAAATAATTTGTTGCATGTTGTCCATGTGGTTTTAATATCCTAGGTATTGTTCTTAGGAGGGGACGTGGATTTAATTATCTATGTTTTAATACACACTGCACAATGTAAAACAACAGCTGGAGTATGAGAACACCTTTTAAAATTCACCTTTTTCCTGTAATTACCAGTTAGATTAATTGTCCAATGATCAAATTCAAAGATCACACTCTTGTGTCTTGTACCCTTAAATTCCAAATAAACTAAACTGCCTAAACATAGGTCATCTTAATGAAGTTATTTATATAAACATTTATTATAACAATTTAAAACTAAGTGATGATTTTTACATCTTAATTCTTGTGTACAGCTTTACCATAAATTTGGTTTCTTTTAAAATTATCAATGCACTAGACTAAGTTGAATTAAACTAAAATTTTCACGATATCTTCAAAATAAGGCATAGGCTATTTTTTTCTGTAAATTAATGACATTGCAGATTCTGAAAATGTTCTGGGCTTCCTGTATCAGTTCAGGTTTGTATTTACAAGTGGATTCTATGTAATTATCACCTAAAAGAGCCTCAAAAAAGTCACAGAAATTTATATTTTTCTTAATTTGATGACTTTCAAAACTTTTTCACCAAAAGTCATATCTTGTTAGAAGAAAAATTGGACAACATCCTTAGGTTTTATTATTGCTGCAAAGACACTGTCAATACTGCCAATTAACTGGTCAGATTCTTCCAGTGAAGAGCAGAAATATATTATATTGTAACATTAACTTCATAAATAAAATTCTTCAGAACATATAAACTTACTTACTTTAAAAATCCACCTTTCATCTTTCTGGACAGACCATATTTGCCACCAGATGTACTCGTTGTTATCAAAGTATTTTTTGTAATTGACGCTCATCAGGTATAATCCCCAAATAAACTCATCAAATCTTCCATGCATAATCTAGAGCAAGGCTGTAATAATAAACTCCCCAAATAGCACTGTTTTCTAATCATACTGTGAAGTACCACTAATTTTTAAAAATAACCCCTAAAAGAACTTTTGACATAACAACCGTGGAGGAGAGGAATTTAGCTCATCTCACAGTGTTTATAAACAATTCTAATGATAACTTTCAACGCACTTTAAAGAAATGCATCTCAGTCACTTTGTGTTAAAACGAATCATTAATTCACTACTCAAAGGTGTAAACCTTTCCATTATTTACTCTTAATTCTCACATTTGGACCTCCAATGAAAGACTTAAAAGCATTAATCCGAAGGAGCGAAAAGTTTAAAATCCACCTGCAGGCATTTTTTTTATCCTTAACCATAATTGCCAGGGACTCTCCGTTAGAGTTTAATGCTTCGTCGAGGTTTCCCTAAAAGTCCTACAGACAGTGTGTCCCAAACTGCCCTAAACAGACGACAGCCCCCCAGGGACGGAAACGGGGCGGACACGAGAGGCTCCACACCCACGCCCGCAGCGGGATCGCGGGACGCAGTCGCCACCTTGGGAGGCGCAGAAGCGCACGCCAGTCCCTAGCGAACTTGCCTCCGGGGGCAGCCTGTCAAACCTCCAGTGGGCGAGGTGGGGGCTGAGAACACACGCGCACTTTGTCTCCCGCACCAGGCGGGCACGGGGAGGCGGGCGGCGCGAGCTGAGGGCGGCGCGGACACTGCCGCCGGGCCACTGACAGTTGGCACCTGCGGGCACCCGAGGGACCCCGTCACCGAGGCCTGGCGTGGCGCCACAGAGAGCGCGGGACGGCGCAGAGAAGCTGTGCCTGGCAGGCACCACGTACCTATCATGATCACTGGGCAGGTGGAGGCTGCTGGGCGCGTAGGGGCCGTCAGGCGCTCGGGCACCCGCCCGCACCTCCCACCTGCGGCGCTCCGGGGTTATTGACCAGGACTCCCTTCCCCCGCCCCTCGGCGCCCGCCCTCCTGAATGCGCACGCGCGAACGACGCGTTGCCGAGGGCCTTCTGGGAGTCGTAGTTTTAACAAGTGACTTCGCCTCAGCCCGCCTGCCGGCTGCTGTCCACCTTCAGCCACCAGCCGCCCTTCCGGTTTAAGGCCCAGGGAACTCCACGTCACAGCGGGGCGGCGCCGTTCGGCCGCAGTGTTGACGGGTCGCTTAGCAACCGGAGGCTCACCTTTGGAAGCTTGTTACAGCTCCAGCCGCGGTCCTGCCCTCTTCCCGCCCCTCCCCTCCTCTCAACTCTCCTCACTCGGGAGCTGCCAAACATCAGGATCAACCTGGGCTCTACGAGGAGTTGAATTTCTACCATTAACGCGCCTTTTTACATTTTTTTCCCCCGCCTCCTCACATCTGTAAAACCCACTGATTCTTTTCCTACACGCTTTATGAGAACAAGACATTTTCTAGGAAGATGGTGGCAGAAAAAGAGACCCTGAGCTTAAACAAATGCCCAGTCAAGATGCCGAAGAGGACCAAGCTGCTGGCGCAACAGCCGCTCCCGGTGCACCAGCCTCACTCCCTGGTGTCTGAGGGCTTCACAGTCAAAGCCATGATGAAAAACTCAGTCGTAAGTGATCTTCCTGAATTGAACGCCCCGAGTCAGGGGACCCCAGATTAGAGGTGTCCACCTGCCCTGTGAGGATTCTGAGCCCGTGTCCTGGGTGGTTTTGGCTGAGAATGGCAATTACCCGGCCAGTAGCAGACGGTGTCCAACAGAGTGTGGAGATCCAGGCCAGTTTGTTAGAAAGGGTCTCGGGCAAGTGAGGTGCTAGGACCATTTTTAAGCACCTTCCTAATAACTCTTGTTTTCTGGACCACCCAAAATGACTCTTAAGCTATTTACACAAAGGAAAAGGACTTCGCCTTTTCTTACTGATTCCTAAACTATCCCCATTCAACAAAGGGTCTTATAAACTTATAAAAGGTTAGTTCTTAGAAAGCATAAACTCGCTTACAGAATTAAACCTGCGCTGGTGTACAGCTGGGAACATAAACTCATTCAAGCATCTACTATAAAAAATTTTATCAATTCAACCTCTACATTTTTAGAATATCCTAGCATTTACTCTTACAAAATGGTATCAGCCTGCTAGAGTAGTGAAAGACCATTTAATATGAAATCTATTCCCAGAAAGGCCTTTTAAATGGTAATTTGAAACAATCCAAGCTCCAGTTCAAATATCTCTGCCTATTAATACAATTTTTACTTCAATTCTATTATTTGTGAGAGTAAAACTAAAATATTCTCAATACTATTGGGGGAAAAAGGTTTAAATGCACACAAATAATTTAGCTACATGCAAGGTAGATTTAAAAAAGAATAACCTCCCTATTAGCTGAACAGCTCTAAATTTAGTACACTTAATCGGGTTTTACTACCAAGTAAAAACCCGTTTGAAATGAGATATTAATAATAAATGCAGCTTTTAAATTTGTATAATTTATATTCTGAGAGGATCTGACTTATTGTATAAGTTAATTATGTTAAAAGAATAGTGTTACTTTTCAGTGTCACATTATTTGTTTTACATAAATGTTGCAAACCTAATACCTTATTCCTAAACCATATCCCTAAAATACACAAATGAAACACATTACCTCTAGACCCATAGGCCAGATTCCTGTGTTACTATGAAAAATGATATTCTGGTTATTGGAATATTTGCAGATTCACAATAGTTAAAATTCTTGGATATAGACTAAAATGCCTGCTAGTGTGGCTGAAGTCCTTTTGCTGTATTTCCCATGAATATGTGGTCATGGGAGTCAACATGGCTCATTTATCAGCAATACAGAATATCATAACCATTCAAGACAATTATTTCTTTCTTCTATACTGTATTTATTATTATAATCTTAAATATTATCTATTCATGATTATTATTTTTTCAATGTTACATTTTTTTTCACTGATATAAAAAATTGGTCTGGTTCTCTTTTTCTAAACCTATATTTGTAATCATGTTTATTTTTTAATATAGTTCTAAAGTCATTGTTCTGGAAAATTAAGTATTTCCGTAATGGCAAATGTAACAAGTATGCTTACAAGACTCAAAGAAAAAAAGATTGTAAAGCAAACTTCTTTATAAACAACTTATTTGAGATAAATTATATTCTTCTGTATTTTTAGTGAAAATCTCTTAGTGTAATATCCTTACCTCCACTGGGATCCTCAAAAAAGATGGGTCATTGTTTCACTTCAGTTAGTGGAAATCATAGTTCTTAGATGTAAATGTTATTCATCCATCCATTCATTCAATCAACAGCTTCTTTCCTTTATTTCCATTTTTCTTTCTTTTAGCTAACCTGAGAGCTTACAAGCACAGTTCTAGGGATTTGAGATCAGCAACAAAGTCCCTGTCCTTAGTACTAGGAAAATCACCAACAACAAAAAGAAAATGTTGGTAAAAGAATGATCGACAATACTATTTATATAAAATAACTTCAGTGGTATAGGAAATAAGACATTTCCTTTTCATATCCAGTATTTACATTTCACCATTTGTCTTCAACAGTATAGACTTTTCTCCATTATAAAGTCAAAATAGCCCTATCTCTTTCTTAAGGTTTATTTCTGTTCAGAAAATAATATACCAAACTCCAACTTTTCTTAATTATAATCCATTGTCCAAAAGCTGACACCCAAGCCATTTTTCAGTCTTTGGCCTTACCTTCTATTGAGTCTTTCAAGCACATTCTAATTAAGTAAGTCACCACTCCAGTGCTATTCCACAAAAGATGTATAGATCTGTACCTTAAGGAATTATATGGAGATCCCCAATGTTTCTTTGAGAGTACTTCAGAAATATAAGTATGCTCACTTGATCATAAACAGATTTGATCAGATGGTCTGTGCTAGCAGAAATCCTTATTTAAACAGTCATAATCTATATACAAGAATGAAAAATTATTTACAAAATGATACATGTAAATGGCATTTTTTACATCCCAATGTCAAATGTTCTTCAATAGTAAGTAGTTCCTTTATTTTCTTGAAATTCTTGCATTCTATATGAAAACCAGCAATGGCAAAAGCCCTACAATCAGAATAATATTCAAATATATATGTTTTTAATTTTTGCCTCAAAAGAGTGATAGGAGATACAGATACTATGCTTATATGTGGCATGATAGAACCCATAATCAGAAGCTGGTAGGCCAGTGTTCTTTTGACTTCTCAACAGACAGTGAATGTCTTCTGTGTCAACCTACTTTATTGTAAAGCAAGTTAGGATACGGACCCATGGTAATGATGATACAAAAGTTGGCTTCAACCTAAGCTTTATACTACAGCTTTCCTTTTCAATAAACAACAGATGTTTTATGCTCAAAGCTTAGGAGAATGGGAGAAATAATTCCTTAATATTACTTTAGAGACTGTGACACTTACCAATCATGTATTTATTCAACACATAGTAGTAATGATCAGTATTTATAAATTATATAGTAGGATATTGATTTGGCTTCTTTAACGGAAACCAAATAACCAAAGCTTGCCTAAGATGAAAGTTGTTTCTTTCACATAAAAAAATTCCAGGTTTGCAGACAATCCAAGGAAGCTGGGCACCACTTCCCCATGAGATAAGTTCTGGTGCATTGGAGTCTTGTATATTCTTGCTTTGTATCTGGCAGAACAAAGCCCTGAGTCAAGAGTACCACAGGATCAAATCCCCATCCTCAGAAAGAAGGAACGAGGAAGAGAAAGCTTTCTTTTATGGGCATGACCCAGACACTGGACCCCACTTTAATTCACATCCCACTGGCCAAAATTTAGTCATCAGCCTGTATTTTCTCCTTTTGCAAAAGCCTTTGAAAAACTGACCCTTGAAGCCACTTCCAGGCCTCCAAAGCTCTTCTACCAGAAAAAGGAATAAGAAAGTTTATAGTACCAAAAGGGCATAATCTCTAACACCTACTCCAGGCAGGGGGAGAGAAAAATAGGTAGGAAGCAACCTTCAACAAGAGGCAGGAAGAAACGGAGGCCGTGCAACCTCATTAGAAGGACACATCCCAGAAATGGCACTCATCACTTCTCAAATCCATTTCTGAAACATAGTCTTATGGTCACATCCTGTTGCAAGAGTTTGGAAAATGTATTCTTTGACTGGTAGCTCTGCACCCAGCAGAAACTTGAGATGTTTTATTACTATGATACATGCAAGAAGAGAAATTGGGTGATGATTAGAAGTGTCTGCCACCAGTGCTCAATGTGCTAGGTTGCTAGTGAGGAAAAGGAGATAGACTAAATAATTACAGTACAAATACATACTTATCTATAGTCAGGTTTATAAATACTTAGTACAGTGGAAGTACTAAGGATGAAGGGACCAAGTGACAATAACCTGACTGAGGCCCTCATCACCTTTTGTCTAGGTCAACATCACCCATGGTCTCTAGACTCCACCCACTAACTGCCTGTTGTCTCAATAAACTAGGAGTACTGCTATGCTCATCATTTCAGTACAAAGGTCTTTCTCACCACTGCTCAGAGAAATCATGATACACAGGAACAGCAAGGTCTTCTGTGGTAACCCTATTCCATGTCTTTAATTTCATCTGCCACTATTCTCATTTGCTTCCACCAAATTAAACTAACTTTTCACCATTGTGAGTTCACTTGTGTTGTCCCCTTTGCTTGAATGCCCTTGTCCCTACTTATCTGCACACCCAAATCCATTTGGACATTAGGTGGCAAGTATCTACTGATCACTTGCCATGCTATGTACTATTTTGGGTGCTGAGAATTTAGCAGTCTGGAAGAAGTAGAATGTGTACTGGTCCAAGAGGTTTTAGTTTTACAGATAGCTAAAGTCCCAATGCTTTGAGAAGACTTTTAAAATTTTCCTTCTTTGTCAACCAAGATGTGAAGT
The DNA here is from genome assembly GCF_040802235.1 of Manis javanica. NCBI lineage: Eukaryota > Metazoa > Chordata > Mammalia > Pholidota > Manidae > Manis > Manis javanica. The sequence continues at coordinate 75,791,638 of NC_133168.1, forward strand.
TATCCTTTATTCATTATTTTCCACTATGTATTATAGATATTTAGGCCCATGTTTTATACCCCTTTGTAAATTTCCTGTGAGGGCAGAATCCATGTCTAAGTAACTTTTCATCGTAACCAGCACCTAACAGTGTACCCAAATATTTGATGAATATTTTCTTCTTATCTCATCTTCTCCCTTTTACTTGTTGCTATAACTGTTATCTGCTTTAAATTAATTTTAGCTACCCTCCCCCAATTTAAGAGTCCAGAAAACCCCTTTAAAACTCAGCCAGATCATGGCATTCCTTACTGAAACCCTTTATGGCTCCTCCTCTCAGAGTAACCACAAAACTTTTTACCTGCCTGTAAGGTCCTGGCTGCCATTGCTTCTCTCTGCATATATTTTAATGTTTTTTCCCTCATTCATTCTGTTTCATCCACAATTGCTTCTTTGCTGTTGCTTGAATATACTAGTTACTGGCTGCCTCAGTGCCTTTGACTTTCTTGTGCCCTCTGCTTGAAATGCATTTCGCCGTATCACCATGTCTTGTTCTGTCAAATTTTTGTTCAAATTTAACTGTAGTGAGGACTTCTCTATTTAAAATTTCAGCCTCTTAACCCACCCCCTTTATCCCTGTTCCAGCACACCAATTTCTTTCCATTTTATATTTTTCCATAAATAGTCATCATTCTCTAATATTAACTTAGTTCATCATTTGTCTTCTTCTTCTATAGAGTAAACTCCTTGAGGGCAGGGAATGATTTGTTTCAGTCGCTGCTGCATTTCCAGCTCTAAAGTTCCTGCCACATAGGAGATGCTTTTTTTGTGTGAAACAAATTAATGAGTGACCATGCTTTCTGTTTTTGTTTTTTTATTGTGGTATCATTAACATGAGCAACATTGTGGTTACTAGTTCCCCCCATTATCAAGTCCCCACCACATACTGACAATGTTTTATACTATAATTAGATGATCATCTTTGAATTAGTAGCTTCACGAAAATGCTCATCATGTTACACAAATAGAAAAAATAGGAATTAGGATAATTTATAAATGTTTTATGCCATATTTAATTAGCTTATTATAAAAGTTATACATGCTCATTGTAAAATGTTTAAGTGGTTTGGTTTAGAAAAGCTTTCTCCAATCTAACATGATGGGAAAAATTTTAGCTTTCTTTCAGTCCTCTTATAATTTTAATGTTGTATTTTAAAGCTTTGTTTCATCTTAACTCAGTTTGGTTTAAGAAGTAAGGTAGAATTTTTTTTTTCCAAGTGACCAGAGGGTTGTTAAATTACCCTTTAAAATATAGTTAAGCTAAGTTATATAAAGTGTCTTCTTATTTAATTTGAATGATCTTTCACTGCTATATGTATATTAATTATAATGTCTTTAATATGCTTTAATATATGATAGGGCTAGTCATCCCTATTCCATTTGTCTTTCTAAACAATCCTATAACAGGGCAAGATAGACTTTTTCTTTTTTTTCCATTTTAGCATAAAAATCTCAGACAATTTACTTTTTTGTTTTTCTGGTTTCAGGACACTTATTTTAGTGGCAGAAAAGAACAGAAACTAGATTGCTAGATTTTTCTGACTTGCACCAATCCTCTACTGATCACTTGTTTTTTTAGACCTTGGTTGATGTATAATATAGAAACAGGAAATGTATATATCATAAAAGTATCACTTGATGAATATTAAACCAAACACTCTGGTAGAGCCAGCATCCAAATCAAGAAACATTGTCAACCTCAAGAACTCCTTTAGGACCATTCCAGTCACTCCTCTAACATGCTCCCAAGTTAGCTTATCCTGACTACTATCAACAGATTTGTACTTATGCACACAGGATCATAAAGTACATAACTGTTTGTATCTGGCCTCTGGAATGACCATTATATTTGTGGGATTCACCCATTTGTACATGCAATTATAGTTTATTCATGTTCATTCCTGAATAGTATTTTTATATGTGACTATAACATCATTTATCTGTTCCACTGATGAGTATTTGTGTGACTTCTAGGTTAGGAGTTTTATAAATAGCACTACTAGGAAATTATTTTATATTTCTTGAACATACATATAAATGTCCAAGGATATATACCTGGGAATTGCTGGGTCAAAGGATATGCATGTTTCCTTCAGTAACTATATCAAAATCATTTTCCAAATTTTCAGATTTAAGCTTGTGCTCTATTATGTCACCAATGATTGGCTTTTTTTTTTTTTAGGTTTCTAGTTGGTGTATAATGTTATCTCATTGTGGATTTATTTTTTGTTGTGACTACTTAAGTTTAAAACATCTTTTATACATTTATTGATGATTTTATTATTTTCTTTTGTGAAGTGTTTTTTTTTATTCATTTATTCTTCAAGACCACAGTTCATTAATAGAGGCAACTATTCCTATCACACACACGTTTATTATTTTCAGACAAACCTATACACGCCATTCTGTGCTTTGTTTTTCCTTGCATGCAAAATGGCCACATAGCATACCATTGTATGTATATATCAATTATTTAAGCAGCTTTCTGTTTCTCTAAGTCTAGATTATTTCTAGTGTTTTGCTATCAGAGATTATGCTGAAATGAATATCCTCATACAAAGATGTTTGCCAACATGAACAAGTATATCGATAAAAATCATTGCAAGTGTATCAACAATTCTTCAATAAAACAGAATAGTAATTAAAAAAAGAAAGTATAAAAATTATGACAAAATTATGTTTCATTTAATAAGGATTGCCAAAATGTCTCTGAACAAGCATATGTATATGAAATACAAATGCATCACACACAAGATTTTCAAAATAAATTGGAGTTATCAGAAACAAAACAGCAAATAGCAAAAAAATATATATAACTATTTACACATTCATAATGTGTTTGAGTCCCTGTTTTTCCATTCCTAGGTAACACATTATATAGTCATACTTTTTATCTATTTTAGGAGGTGAAAAATGCTAATTCAGAATATCATTTTTTATTTCTCTCTTAGTGAAGCTGGGATTTTAAATTTTGTGAAGTGTTTTTTCAAGACTTGTATGTTTTTCTCTTGGATTTATATTTATAATATTTTTATTTTTTACATTGTATTTTAAGTAATATAAGACATTTGTCAAATATATGTATTTCAAGTATGGTTTCCTATTCTGTGAGTTCCCTTTCCATCATCTTAATAATGACCTTCATCCCTCTTTTTAAAATATAATCTTTGTGGGAAAAATATTATCTCAATCATTTTATTTATGTATTTATTTATAATGTGTTCCTTAACCAATTTCAATAGTTCCACAGTGAAATACATATGCATCAACACACAAGGTTTTGAAAAATAGGAGTTATGAGAATCAAAATAGAGCAAATAACAAATAAAATAGAATTGAAGTACAAAGCCTGAGCTAAAGAAAAGGAAAATCAACTTTGCTATTCATAAGGGTCAGAATATTTATTGATTAATGTTATTATACAATCGATAATGTCATTATACAAATTATTACAATATTATTGTCTCTATTCAGTATGCATTGCATCCCCATGACTTATTTATTTTATAACTGGAAGTTTATGCCTCTCAATCCCCTTTACCTATTTCACCTGCCCCTAAATCCCCACCCATCTGTAACCAAGTTTGTTTCCATATCTATGAGTCTGTTTCTGTTTTGTTTTGTTTTTATTTCCTTTGTTTTTTAGATTCCACATATGTTTGACTTGCTGTCATATTTTACTTAGCGTAATACCCTCAAAGTCCACCCATGTCACTAATAGCAAGATTTCATTATTTTTGTGTGTTGCTGAATAATATTCCACTATATATATTTAAATACCACATCTTCTTTATCTATTTTATCCATTCATCTATTAATGGACACTTAGGTTACTTACATATATTGGCTATTGTAAATAATGCTGCAATGAATTTAGGGTTGTGTATATCTCTTCTAACTCATGTCTTCATTTACATTGGATAAATGTCCAGAAATGGAATTTCTGGATTATATGGTACTCTGTTTTTAATTATTTGAGGGAACTCCATACTGTTCTTCATCGTGGCTGCACCAATTTACATTCCTACCAACAGTGCATAAGGGTTCATTTTTTTCATATACTCACCAACATCTATTATTTTTGTCTTTCTTATAATAGCCAGTCTGAAAAATATGGATGATATCTCATTGTGGCTTTGATTTGCATTTCCTTGATGATTAGTGGTATTGAACATATTTTTAATGTGCCTGTGTCCACCTCTATATATTATTTGGAAAAATGTCTTCTGAAGTCCTCTGCCCATGTTTTCATTGCAGTGTTTGTTTGATATTAAGTTGTGTAAGTTCTTTATATTTTTTGGATATTTACCCTTATCAGATGTATGATTTGCAAATGTCTTCTCCCATTCAGTAGGTTGCCTTTTCATTTTGTTGATGGCTTCCTTCACTTTACAAAAGCTTTTTAGTTTGATGTAATCCCATTGGTGGATTTTAGCTTTTATTGCCCTAGCCAGAGGAAATGAGTCCAAAAAAATGTTGTTATAATTGACATCAAAAAGCTTACTGCCTATTTTTTCTTCTAGGAGTTTTATGGTTTCAGTTCTTGTCTTTAATCTATTTTGAATTTATTTTAGTATATGATGTAAGATACTGGTCCAGTTTCATTCTTTTGCATGTGTCTGCCCAGTTTTCCCAACACTATTTATTGAAGAGACTGTCTTTTCCCCATTTCATATTCTTACCTTCTTTGTCATAGATTAATTAACCATATGTGAGGGGGTTTATTTCTGGGCTCTCTATTCTTTTTCACTGATCTATGTGCCTATTTTCAGTCTAATATCATAATTTTTGTTACTATATCTTTGTTGTATAGTTTCAGTGCTGGGAGGATGACACCTTTCATACTATTTCTTCTTATTCAAGGTTGCTTTGGCTATTTGAGACCTTTTGTAGTGCCGTGCAAATGTTAGGATTATTTGTTCTTGTTCTGTGAAAAACACTATTGGTATTTTGATGGGGTTGCATTGACTCTGCTTATTGGCATTGGTGCTTTGGACATTTTAACAACATTAATTCTTCCAGTCCTAGAGCATAGTATATCTTTCCACTTACATTTGTCATCTTCAGTTCCTTCCATCAGTGTCTTACAGTTTTCAGAGTATATGTCTTTCACCTCTTAAATTTATTCCTAGGTATTTTCTTTTTTATACAATTGTTAATGAGATTGTTTTCTCAATTTCTCTTTCTGATAGCTCTTTAATAGTGCATAGAAAAGCAACGGATTACTGTGTATGTTACTTTTGTTTCCTAGAATAGTACTGAAATTATTATTTCTAATAGATTTTTGGTGGAGTCTTTAGCATTCTGTCTATATAGTATCATGTCATCTGCAAATAGTGACTGTTTATCTTCTTCCTTCTTAATTTGGATGCTTTATATTTCTTTTTCTTGCCCACTTGCTATAGCTAGGACTTCCAATGTTATGTTGAATAAAAGTGCCAATCATTGGCATCCTTGTCTTCTCCTGATCTTAGAGGAAAATCTTTAGACTTTTTACCTTTGAGTATGATGTTAGCTATGGATTTGTCATGTGGCCTTTATTATGTTGAAGTATTTCCTTCTATACTCACTCTCTCAAGAGTTTTTATCATAAATAGATGTTGAATTTTGTCAAATGCTTTTTCTGTATCTATTAATATGATCACATGATTTTTGTTCTTCATTTTGTTAATGTGTTGTATCACACTGATTGATTTGCAGCTGTTGAACCACTCTTGCATCCCTGGAATAAATTCCACTTGATTGTGGTGTATGATCCTTTTAATGTATTGTTGAATTCAGTTTGGTAGTTTTTGCTGAGGATTTTTGCATCTGTGTTCATCAGGAATATTGGCCTGTAATGTTCTTGTTTTGTGGTGTCTTTGTCTGGTTTGGGTAATAGGGTAATGCTAACCTCATAAAACTGGTTTGGAAGCATTTCTTTCTGCCTCTTCAATTTTTTGGAATAACTTGAGAAGAATATGTACTAAATCTTCTTTAAATGTTTTATAGAATTTACCTGTGAAAATTTATGACATGAACTTTAGTTTTGGGGGAGTTTTAAAATTACTGACTCAATTTTATTACTTGTAATTGATCTATTTACTTTTCTATTTTTGTGTTCTGTCTTAGAGGGTTGTATATTTCTAGGAATTCATCTATTCCTTCTAGCTTTTCCAATTTGTTGGTGTATAATTGTTTATAGTAATCTCTTATGATCCTTTGTATTTCTGTGATGTCAGTTGGAACTTCTCTTTAATTTCTGATTTTGTTTCTTTGAACTTTCTTTTTTTGATGAATTTGCTAGAAGTTTATCAATTTTTCTTATGATTTTCCCTTTTCTATATTTTAGTCTCTATTTCATTTATTTCTACCCTGATCTTTATTATTTTCTTCCTTCTATTAACTTTGGGCTCTGTTTGTTCTTCTTTTTCTAGTACCTTTAAGTGTAAAGTTAGATTGTTTATTTAGTGTATTTCTTCTTTCTTGATGTAGTCCTCTATTGCTATAAAATTCCCTCTTACAACTGATTTTGCAGCATCCCATAGATTTTGGAAAGTTGTGTGTCCAGTTTCATTAGTCTCTGGGTACTTTTTTATTTCCTTTCTAATTTCTTATTGACTCATTAGTTGTGTACTCTCATGTTGTTTAGTCTCCATGTGTTTGTATTTTTTCCACTTTTCTTGTAATTGATTGTTAGTTTCATACTAATGTGTAAGAAAATATGCTTGATATGATTCCAGTCTTCTAGAATTTATTGAGACTTATTTTGTGGCCTAACATGATTTATACTGGAGAATATTCTATATGCTCTTGAAAAGACTTTGTATTCTGCAAGTCTTGGATGAAATGTTCTATATGTGTCTGTTAAGTAAATCTGATCTAATGTGTCATTTATAGCCAATGATTTCTTTTTGATTTTCTGTCTGGATGACCTAACCATTGATGTAATTGGAAAGTAAAGCACCCTACTATTATGTTGTTGCTGTTATTTTCTCTCATTCAGACCATCAATATTTGCTTTATGTATTTATGTACTCCTACCTTGGGTACATAAATATTTATGAATGTTATATCCTCTACTTGAATTGACCCCTTTATCATTATGTAATTCCCTTCTTTGTATGGAATGTCTTTTTCCATCCCTTCACTTTTTGTCTGTGTATCTCTTTAGATCTAAAGTTAGTCACCCACAGGCAGAAAATACAGGTGGGTCTTTTTGTTATCCATTCAGCAATTTTAAATGCCTGCAACACAACATATCTATCATTATGTTTTACAAGGAATATAGCATCAAAATCCATAAATAATTTCAGTAAGGACCACATAGGTAATTGTTTCTTGAGGAACTGGATTTTGCATAAAGGTAAATTAACATGGTACATATATGTAGGCTTTTGATTGTCCAATTTGATCTAAGAATAAAATCCACAATGCCTTCAGGAGAGTGTAGTCTGTATATGTGTTAGGTCTGGTTGTTGACAGTTTATTTTATGATAGAAGGAAGATGGCTGTTGTTTTTATAAAAAGTGTCAGAGAGAAATGTGTATGATGCTATGTGAGCACAGAGCTGAATGAACTGAGAGTGTCTAGGTCTGGGAAGACTTCCAGAAGGCATCTTATTTGGTAAAATATAAAAAATGAAGGAGACTGAGGGGAAGAGTTATGGGCAGTGAGCAAAGGCTCAGAGATAAGAGAGGCCAGGCTTCCTGCTCATTCAGTTTCCCATAATTATTTCCTGATGTCTTTGCCAAAAATAATTATATTATAAATTCTATTCATTATATACATATCTAAAATAATTTAAATTGTATATATTTTAATAGTATATTTATATAAGCAAAAGAAATATGTACTTTCTGAAGAGTATATATACATATACTCACATATGTACATACATTTACATACTTTGCATATTTAGTTATATATAATAATTTACATGAAATTTTATGTATTCTTTCTAATATGTTAATATTTTACATGTAATTGCAAGCTCTTCACAAGCACTTAAGAGACTCCATAAAATTCTGCCCTTTGAATATATCATAATTAATCATACACTCAGACTGCTTTCAGGTTTTTGTTATTGTACATGTTGAAATGAATACTTTTATATAATTTTTTTCTGCATTTTGAAATATCTCCTTGAAATACTGTTTCTGAAGTAGAATTACTAAGTCAGAGATACTAAGAATCTGAAGACTACAGTGAAAGTTTGATTTATACCACCACCTGCAATGCTTGACTATGCTTGTTGTACTGTTTCCTTGTGGCCTGAGGCCTGAGGCCTGGGGATACTGACTCCCTTAGGTCCTGCCTAAGGACCTCTTAGTACCTCTGATACCCATTCATAATACATAGTAGAAATGGATGGAAACACCGAAAGCTACATTTCTCAGATTGCAAATTGGAATCACCTGGGAAACTTAAAATAATACTGATTCCCAAGTGCCAACCTCCAATATTCTGATTTAATTATTTCAATTATGCTGGGTTGATTTAATTAGTTTTTAATAGGGGTTCAGAACATTTACAGACAAAGTATTATGGGAAGATCTCAAAAACCTATTTTCCAGATAGCTATTCAGTTTTTCCATAGACATTTATTAAACAATGTTCTTTGCTGATTTGTGTTATTGTTTTTTTGTATCATAATTATACATAATAATCATATATTTAAAGGAATATTTAACCAATGTTATACAATTTTAATTATTATAACTTGGCAATATGTTTAGAAACTGGTGAAATTAATCTCACTGTTAATTCATAGTCATAATGTTGGTTTTAACTTTTTACCAGTGCAATCTTTTTAATAATGTATGAAACTGAATATCCTTTTGGAATTGCTTATTATATAAAGCACTTAAAAAGAAGTCCCATATTTTAATAGTGCCTTCCCTTATATTAATATATTTTATCACTTTGTGTAAGTACATGTATATGATGTACTGGTAAGTACATCCGTATTTGTTTTATATCCACCTACCTCATTAACATTTTAATCTAATAATAGTCCCACTTAATTTAATATTTTATTTTCATCATGTTTTCTCACCATATTTTAAAAAATACAAATTTACAAATAGATATAGAAAAATAATAAAATAGGCATGTATTAATCTAGATTTGATAATAGCTTTGTTATAACATCATAATATTTTAAATAAATTTCTAGTCTTATAGAAAATTAAATAAAAACCTTACTAAAGAAGCTACAGCCTCATTCCTTCTCCATCTGTTCATCCTTCCTTCCCCAGAGATAACCAGGAACCTGAAGTTTATGTATATCATTCCCAAATATGTGTAGGGAATATGTATGCATCCAGACATTTTGTAGCAATGTGTGTATGTGCATATATATAATTAAAATTTAGAAATCCTTCAGGTTGCCTTTACACCTGGGCTATTCTCTTTCAATGCATGTTTCTGTAATGCCTCCTAGCTCATATTCAACTCATAAATAGGGGAATGATGTCAGTATAAGCAGGAAGTTCATAGGTATTTTTCCCTATGTCTTTAATATTTTGTGCCATGAATTAAGAACAGATGAATGAAAAGTATAAGAATAGCTGAATGCAGCCTGACAACCAAGTAATACAAAGTAATGAAGACAGTATCCCTTCTTCCTGGTTCTGTTTTTGCACTTGCTCTTAATCTGCTTAACAGGAGGCAAGCTCCACCTTGGTACATCCTTCCAGTGCCTCCTTTTGTCATTTCCTTTAAAGGTCCAGCACTATGCTTACTCCAGTACTTGATTTCCAAAGATTAGGAATTTAATATTTTTAATTGTGCTAATAAATGTTTATTAGAATGATTATTAAATGCTTTATTACAAAGTTACATACTTTTTATGGGATTTTTATGCATTATTTTTCCACACACTCTATTACTTCTAGTGAGTGATTCTGCAGAACAGGTGGCTTTTCAGGAATGCATGTTCTGTTGTAGAAGAAACACTTGTAGGAAATTTGTTTCCTAGTTATATCATACCATTGCATTAATAAGCAAGTTTGTTTATTCATTCTCCTACTGAGGGGCTATTGGGTTTCCACATTGTATTATCATAATATCCTTTTATGGGGTTTGTGAACATTTGCCTAAGTTCACCAGATAAGGATTGCTGAATAATGAAATATCCTTCAACTTTAAGAGAGTTTGTCAAATTTCTTTACAAGGCAATATATATATATATATATATATATATATATATATGTATATATATATATATATATATATATATTTATATTGCTACCATCAGTTAATCAGAATTCCCTAAATCCTAAGCATCATTTGTTGGCATCAGAGTAAAAACTGTGCCAATCTGGAAAATATGAAATGGTATTTTGTCTTAATTTTTTATTTCCTTGATAACTACTGGTGTATTTTCTTCTGATAGGTTATTACTCACATGGGTTTCTTCCTTTGTGGTTTGGTTATCCCTAGCCTTTACCCATTTTCCTATTGGGATGCCTGGCCTTTTCTTATTGATGTATGGATGTTTTTTATATACTCTGAATATGGATATATTCTGAATATGAACTCAAAATATTTTCTCATAGTCTGTGGCTTATCTTTATCATTTATTTTTCATTGTCATTGATACACAGAGACTTTAAATTTAAAGTACTTATACTTATCAAAATCTTTCTGTATGGTTTATGTATTTTATACCTAATTTCAGAAATAGTTTTTGGTCCTGATATCTTAAGGATTTTTTTGCTTATGTTTTCTTCTTTTAATGTTCATGTGGCTTATTCAGCCACTAATTTGTTTTTTAAGATGAAAGGTGAGGCCTTATCTGTTCTATATGGAGAGCCAACCATCCAACACCATTTGTGAATAGTAACTGGGGACTCTCTGTTTTGTCCTGTTAGGTTATCTATCTCTGAGCAGTAGTCATACTGTATTAATTGTTATAGCCTTATAAATCTTGATTTTGGTAACGTGAGTTCCCACAATTTGTTTTTATCCTCTTTGCCATTCTTGCTCTCTTAGCATCTATAGGAATTTTAGAATAAGTTGACAAGTTTTATGAAAATCTTTTTTGGGATTTTGGTCAGAATTATATTGAAAGTATAGGATAATGTGGGGACAATAGCAACCTATTCTTAAATTGCTAAGGTTTTTTAAAAATTGTGGATAATATTGAATTTTATCAGACACTTTCTGCATCTGTTGAGATGATTAGATTACAAAGTTTTTCTTGTCTGTGGATATTAATATGTTAATTATATGAATAGATAATCTAATATTAAATCATTTTTGCATTCTTACATTTAATCATGATGTGTTTAGTTTAAAAAGTGAATATAAATTACTGGTGTCTCTTTCATTTATCAGAGAGCAAAATCCTTCCCAATATTCCACTACAAGCCATTGCTAAATATCATCAGCTTGAGAGTTAGGGCTTCAACATGTAATTTTGAGGGGCACAAAAATTCAGTCCATAAAAGATGGTACTATTTAAGAATATAAGTCAGTAATAGTAAGGATTAAGCCCATTTTAAGCAAATCTGAAATAGGCAGATACGTTTTGATATTGGGTCGTATTTCCTTTCTTTATTTCTACTGAAGAGTCCATAAAACAGTAATTTCTCCTAGTTTATCTAAATTGTTCAAAGATTCAAAAACAAAAATAATTGCTAAAAATCCACTTATGTCATTAAATGTTCATGGCTCTTGGCTATTGATCATTAAGAAAAACTGCAAAAGAAAACAAGTCACAAACAGGATTTAGAAAACTAAATAATGTAGAACACAATGCGTCAAAATGTGTTAGTTTGCTTCTCTTTAATAATCTTAGGAAATGTTTCAAATTCCTCTTTTAGGAGTTCTGAAAATGACCTGACAATACGTAACAATCTTTACTCATTCTTACTTGAGGAACTCAGAATTCTAGAACTTGTCTATAGTATTTCCATTATTTTATTTTCTGGAAAAGGTATATTTATATTTTCAGTGTATACATTTCATATTTAATGCCCTAAAAATGAAACTGTAAAGAGAGAATTCAGGAAGACCTGTTAATTTTGCTTCTGCTTCCTGAATAAGAATTGACTTGAAAATCCATTTGCTACATTGAGGGGATTGTGCAGACACATTGTTGATCAGGCAGGTGACCATTACTGGTGAGAAGTACACCATGGTTTAATACATATGGTCCCCGCTGATTTTGTAGGACCTAGAGAATGAGTCAAGAGATATTTAGGTTTAATATTTTGGATTAAACTAAATCATGAGTTAAAGTAATTCAGTTAGACTGCAGCAGAGAAGAAAAGTTATGTTCAGGGAGAGATTTATTTTCAAGTTTCCCAGATGCATCTAAGAATCAAAGCCTAAACAAAAATTTAAGATATCATTACCCACGAATTTGCTTACTTGCCAAAGTTACTGTCATTGAAGACAAAGCATGTGAATTGGTTATATTTGTAAAGAATAATTGTATTGTGTAAATAACAATTTATATTTTAGAATTTTCCTAAACCAATTCATGTTAAAGGCATTGATTTAACATAGGTTAGAGAAAGTAAGACTAGAAAAACATATAATTACATAATAAATGCCAAATAAAATAAAATAATGAGTACAAGATAGATCATGACTAACTTCCTTTTGTGGTTTTTATTTAGAAGAGAATCCAGAGAGAAATACATTCACAAACTATCCATTCTAAAGTATTTATGAATAAATAGTCCCTGAGACAAACAGGAAATCCTTTACCAAATCTTCTATGTCCTACACTTTGTATTTAAATTTGAAAAGTTAGTTTACTTGGTTTAGTTCAAAATTAAGTAAAATGATAGTGTTTAATGTTTTCACATAAACATAAAAAGTATTTCGTTTTAACACTATATTATATTTAAACATATTTTAGAATTTATATAATGTAGTGATTATTGATACAGAACAGCAACAAATGTATAAAATAAATGCTGGTAATTTTAAGCAGTAATGAGAAATACCTCTGTATATGCCTTATTTCCCTTTGGAATTTCTTGGGTAAATTATATATTATATTTACTCCTTAGATTATACACACATTCAGAGTAACTGACATACACAAAAATATCTTCTGTCATTATTAATAGTAAGTAATGAAAATGTTTTAGAAGTTCATCAAATGTAGCATTTATAAGATGTGAAGTAAAAATGGCCAATGTCTTATAATTCTTTGTCCCTGTGCCCTTCAACGCTTTGCAGTGTGGTAGACACCAGAGATGCTCTGTTGTGTTTCTTGATCATTTAATCTTAACTTGGTGTAATTAATTCAACTGAGAATGTCCATTTACACCTGTTAAAATTCCTTTCAATTTATCACTTATAGAAAAAATATAGGTGATTGACAAAATCTTTATGGATAAAAAGACCCTTCTCTAGATCACATTTGGCATTCTATTTATATGTGTAGAAGCTAATTTGATTGATTTAAACTTGTCAACACTTGATGCTTTGATAGGAATCACAGGAATGGCATTTCAGATAAGGACCTGTAAAACCAAGGAATCTAGACTTGGGAGGATCTCAAAGGCACCAGTGTATAGGGCATACTTGACAAGATGAGATTCCTCCAGTGACTTACATAGTACAAAAGCAGGTTTATCCAGCCCTAATGCTAGCAAACCCCGCCAGGATAGGATTTCAGGTAAAAGGAACCTGGGAGTGTATTAGGATTCTGCAGAGGCAAGCACTTGGTTCCAAACCTGTGGTTCCAAAGTGAACTGAGATCCAGCCAGAAGGGTTAGTAGTAGAAGGCAGAGGCTTGAAGAACATAGACTAGACCAATCAAAAAGATACTTAAAACCCTTGTCTCCTGTTAGGAGAAGCATAGACTAATACCATTCTCTGGGAAGTGTGGGGAGCATTCTGGAGAGCAAATGTTGAGCAGCCTAAAAAATGATATCTATTGCCAGGCTTATGTTGATAAGTTCAGTTACATTATATTTTTCACTATCCTGTAAAATAATTAGTTCAACTTGATAGTTTCACTGTGTTTTGTCATAGAGCTCATCTTTATTGCCAGTCTCCCACAAATAAGCGACATTCGCTTTCAAGGACTGTAGGATGGAGTGAATACACTGTAATTTATTAAAATACTGGAAAATGAACTCAGAACTTACAAAGCCATATAGTCTTTTTTCCATTGCCAGTGACTTTTCAAATTGAAAATCGTTTCTTAAAAGTGTCAATATGATATGTGCATGGGGTTGATAGGTAAAGTTGTAGAGAATGGCTTACCAGGGCTCATCAGTCCACATCCAATGTCTGTTCCCACTTCCTCAAGCACATATTCTTCCCATTCTACCACTTTTAACTATTTCTTATCTTGAATATTTTAACATAGCTATTTCAAATCTGAAATACTATGATTGTACTATTTTTTAAAAGGTGTTTAACTGAGACTCCAACGGCAACTACATATTAAAGTATAGAACTGGTTAACTTTTGACACACGTGCACATCTCTAAACCATCCTAGTAATCAATATAATGAACATACCCATTACTCTCAACTTTCCTTGTGCCTCTTTATAATCCCCCCTCACCCTTGTCCCATCTCTAGTTAACCAATATGACCTGCTTTCCATCACTATAGATGAATTTTCACTTTGTAGAATTTTATATAAATGGAATTATACAGAATATACTGTTTTTTTCTTTCTCTGGCTTCTTTTTCTGTCAGCATAATTATTTTGAGATGCATCCATGTTGTTGCATGTATCAATACTTCATTCCTTTTTATTGCTAGAAGTAATCCATTTGTATGACTATAGCACAATTTATCTAACCACTCACTGTTGGAGGACATTTGGATTATTTCCAGGGTATCATTGTTAAAACCAGATGTTGTGAACATTAGTGTACAAGTCTTTGTATGGATATGTGTTTACCTCAGTGAAATACCTAAGAGTGGGCTAGTTGTAACCCACCAGATATGTGTTTATCTCAGTGAAATACCTAAGAATGGGCTAGTTCCTAACCAGCTAGTTAGGAAGTAGATAAGATCATGTCAGTCCTGCCCCCAGCTGCTCTGGAAGGTATTAATAGTGGTGACAAGTTTATCCTTGTCATCTTTGAAATATTTGAATAACCTTACAGAGTGTGTACAAGCCAGTAATACATAGAATAAAAGAAAATTATTGTTATTTCTTATTAAGTATAAACTGTATCGCTGTGTACAGCACCATTATCATAATTTGAAAACATCCATCATTGATTTATATATGCTATTAAATATGCAGTTATTATATGAGCTTTATTGAAATATTGCTGATTAGATTATGAGCACAGAGTCATCATAATTTTCTCCATTAAATATATTTATGTTTGATTTCACTTTATCTGTTGTAGGTTACCCAAAATATATTAACATTTAGAATTTCACACTAAAAACCATAGTAATTAGTACTTTAACATTTTGTTTTATTTATTGAGATTTATTTTTTCCTTGCATGTAAAAATCAACTTTTAGCCTGCCTTCATTTATTTTCTTTCAAAGATATCTTAGGAATCCTTCACATTTTATAAGGAACCATAAATTTGTTTCAGGCTAGGGCCAACAGCTAGCTTTAATGCTGACCTAGATGCATTTATGCAATTTAGTCAGTGAATTTTGAAAATTTGAATGATAGCACGCTAAACTGGAATAATGAACCAATAAAAACTTTTATAGCATTCCAAAAAATTATTTCTTAGACATTCACACTATCATTATACTCATTAAAATTATTCTAGGATCATAAGGTACACTGTGTATATATTTCTAAGGCTTGAAAAAAACCAACACATCTTTTCTGGTGATCAAATGATTTGAACTGATTACAAGATAATGACATCTCGTTTGTGAAAGTTAGACCAGGCATTTGGAACTAGATTATCCATATTCAGCTAACAGAGTGAAAGTTTTTGAAAATCTTGTATATGGTATCTGTAATGCTCCTTACATGTTAAATGCTCTGGTTTGTCACAAAGTTACTATCTTCATATAGTCCCTGCCAGTATGTGCCATTAGGTTTAAACTGGAAAGCTTCAAATGCTTCATCAGCAAAGGGACATACTGCTGTAAATTCAAAGGATTTTTGTGGAGATTGAATGAAATATAGCAATGAAACACAGGCACACGCTCAGCAGCATCGAAGTCAAACGTAGTAAGTGCTGGAGATGGTGGTTTTATATTTTTCACATATCTGCTAACATGTAATTGGCCTGTCCTATAAAACAGACCTTTAAGGATTTTATAGGATTCTAATCTCAATGCTTTAGCCACCTGTGGTAGTGAGTTATGTGCTCAGGAAGGCATATTAATGCTTATGAGTCACTAAGGGACTCTTTTATGTTTGCCTAATGACTTCATTGGCCTTTACCTTGTTTTTCAAATGTACTTAATTCAATAAGGAAGGGTGCTGCTCCTGAAGTTCTTACACTAGTGGAAGGTGTTTCCAAGCAACATGCATTATTTTTATTTGGGTGATGTATATGATTCAGGCAATTTTATAAGTGAATTTTTTTTTTTTTTTTACTTTTTAGGAAGCATTTTAAAATTCATGTAACATCTAACCATGCTGGTATTTGTTTCCTGTTACAGTTAGTGGGGATGATCCTTATGTTTTAAGTAGATAATGAAGATCTAAGAATAAAAAATTTATATATAAGTATCTTAGATTGTAATTTGGTAAATAAATGCATTAATCCAAACAGATATTACAAAGATTATTCATGTTTCCATCAGTCATTTAGACATTTGTGTCTAATTATTATTTGTTTCTGCTTTAATTCAGTTCAGCTGCTATAATTAAATGACATTCATTTAGCAGCAGTCTTGAAATCTGTATCTTTTCAAGACATAATAACAAAAGAATGAGTTTTCAGCAAAATGTGGTTTACCTTCATTTAGAAATTTTTCTTTTGAATTTTTGGTCTTTATCTTAATTGTGAATATTAAATAGAGCCTCTTGGATGAGTGATATAGGCTAATTTCAGATTTTCTCTGAATCTACAAATATGCTCTTCATTTTCCCTAGTCTGGGCCTAAATTGCTCTGCTTGCATTTGTAATCAGAAATTGATTGGGTTGCTGTGGAAACTGGATAAGTATATTGCTGGTTGAAGACAAAATGCAGTGGAAGAAGTACTGTATCATAATTATCTGCCATCCTAAATGTCTATCATTCTGAGCAGTGCATTGATAAAATTTTCACTCCAACCCCAAAATGCTTCTCTTCAGAATACTGCTTTGTGGTCATTATTAAACCTCTAGATTGATTTTTTTGACACCAAATGCTTTTGTTACATATTTAATTTGTCTCCATGCTGAACTATTTTTTTTTACACAAAATGAAATTAGTTTCTATTTTATTCAAACTTACAAAGCACATCATAGGAAGAAAACATGAAGCACAGAAAAATATTATTTAGAAACTGATCATCTGAAGCATTTCAATTGCTGACCAAGAAGACATAAAACAAGTGCAAAAAAATAAGTTGAAGAATTTTTAACATCTGGTAATAAAGGGAGTCTAGAAGAAGTGAGGGTTTATTTTACATATACTCACACAAAGCAATATTATGCATTTTACTACATGAAAACAAAGATGAACTCTATTTCTCTTTAAAGGTTTGTCTTTTGTGTGAGAATAGAGAAAGTAAGATCAATCAAAGGAATGAGAAGGAAAATGAAAAGAAAGAAGAGTAAAATGGCCTTGGCCTTGAACAGAGGCAGGAAGATGGGATTAGGAGTGATGACAGCACATAGCCCAGGAGAACAAGTTTCCATTAACATCGACAACTTTTCTGGAGACTTCCATTGGTTCTCTGATTTCAACAAGAACAAATGCAAAAACTTATCTGCGACTTCTAAAGTTTTAAACAAAATATTCCGAATTCCCATAAATCTTAGGAAACCAAAGGTTCATTCTGGAAGAGAGACCAAGCTGCTGAAGATGGTTATCAGAACAGGGCATCTGTGTACAAGCAGCCCCTTGTTGGAGACTGAATGTAATGGCACACTTCAGCTCTAGAGCACTGGGATAAGCAAAATGTGATACTTCAGTTCTGTTTTTGTAAATCGTTCCAGACACTGAACAAAGAAATCTGCCTCAGCAGAAAAATATTAAAATATATATGTGTGGCATAATCCAAATGAGGCATTGCCTATTTAATGCATTCTTGAAGTTCATATACTGGATATTTGGATCCTAGTCTTTGGTACTGCATTCCATCATTTCCTTCTGACAGATGCTGAAAGCACTGAGCACGTTTGTGCAGGGGTAGATAGATTGTATCTTTAGAAGACAGTCATGTCTTCCTTTTAAGAGCTGAGACCTAAGCAAAGAGTACACAGCAGTTTTCATATAGTGGTCACCCTGATGCACAGATGCAATTGTTTCTGAAAAATTAGATTTGTTATTCAATAAGTTAAGCAGAGGGGAGAAACACCTGTCTAGATACATGTAACTATACTGTGTACTTTTTGTTGTTGTTTATGTCAGAAGGACATACAATGAAAAATCTTTTGATCTATTTCTCCTTTACAGAGGCAGACAGATATTATGTGTCTTACAGAAATATCTTATGCATTTTAAGTGAAATGTATGTATACATTCACTGTTGTCAGACTTCTTCATCTGAGGAAATCTTAGGCCTGTGTACTATGATATTACAATTTTATTTTGCCTTTCTCTCATTTAAATCAGGCTAACCAGTTTCATCTGTTGGCCATTTGAATATCTTCCTTGTGAAATGCCACTGTATTCTCCTTGTTTTGCTGTTAGATTATTACTGAGACCTCTTACATGCTATAGATCTTTATAGCTTTTATTGGCTATATGTTTTGTAACTATCTCCTCCCCTTCTGTGGTTTGTCCTTTCACTCAATTAGTAGAGTTTTCTGATAAACAATTTACTAATTTTAATGTGAAATGTATCAATCTTGTACTTCACGGTTAGAGACTTTTTTGTCTTAAGAAATCATCCCTTATCTTGAGGCTATAAAAATATCCTTACTTTTCACATTTAGATCTGTAACCACATTTAGAGTCAGTTTTTGAGTAAACTGTGAGGTAGGGTCGTTTCATTTTGTTAATCTGCATATTACCCTATGTGGATAAAATGAAGGTTCCTGTGGCCAGGACTCTCACCTGGCCCTGGTTGGCTAGCTCACTACACACATGTGGGCAATGTGTTGTTATTGACTCTATTAAAGAGTCCCACCCAGTATTCTGGGCGACATGATGGCAGGGCTGCAAGGCTGCAGGAGAGCAGAGCAGAGGCTGGAGTGGTGGCAACACTGAGAACAGAGGCCCAGAGGCAGAGACCGGCTTGCTGCATGCAGACTTGCTCTGAGTGAATGAGATTTTAGTGATTGACCTGCCACCATGGAAATAAAGTTGGGTGTAACCCTTTCACCCCAAGAACGTTCTACTGTCATTCCTTTGGTCACATTGAATCCATAGTGAACTTGCCCGGGGCTGAAACCCATTGGCAAGACAATTGGTGAAGTCAGCAGGGTTCATTGGTGACCAAGGAAAAAGAACAGGCAGCCCTCCTGTTTCAGCAGCTGCCCCTATGGACCAGGAGACACTCAAGTGTGCCCTGTGGACATGTGGTACTGGGAAGGGTGGGGGGCTGGGCTCCACCCCAAGAGAAAGCTGACTGAAATGGCATCACTATGAAGGGCTGTGGAAACAGTAAACAATGTCATGGTAGCACGAGAGGAAGCAGCGCGAAGAGGAGGAGCAGCGGCCCGAGAAGCAGCAGCGCTCCGGCTGCCAGGTGCCCTGGGGCAGGTGGAAGATGTAATGGAGCCGGAGCGTCAGGCCCGGAAATGGGGGAGCGGAGGTCTGACGAACAGGTGGGGGTGGAGGCCCTGCTGGGGCCAGAGGCATCGGCCCCTCCTCGGTGGAGACCCCACCTGGCTGAAAGCTGGTGGAAGCCAGGGCTTGGCAACCGCGGGTTCCTCCGGGAGAGGTGCGGCCCCTCCTCACGGTGTGGAGCGCTCGGTGCTCTGCTCCTATCCTCAGGCTCAAGCACAGAAGGGAACAGGGTCTGCTTCTTGAAGGAAGAATTGAAGGGGCCCCAGGACCCAGATGTGGGTTGCTTTGAAAAGGCAGGAGCAGACCGCAAGAGGGTGGATGACGGAGCTGTGGCAGCAACTGAGACCGGAGCAGAGGCTCCGGCTGCTGAGGATGAAGCAGAGGCAGAGATAAAGCAACAAGACCTGCCTGTGTGTCTGCAGGCCTTTCTGCTGGAGAGGCGGGAGAAGGTGGGTGCTGTCAGGCCCCCTCAGGCCTTTGGTTAACTCGTCTGAGTAGAACTGGTTTGAGTACAGCCAGGATGACCACTTGGTGGCAATGGGTCTCCTCAGGCTTGAGGGTTATTATAATTTGTTGTAATTTTTGTTATTTATATATTGTTGTAGATTATGGAATTTGATTACAATGCTCCAGCTTTCTCGCACAGGGACCATTGCAGAGGATTGAGGGCTCATAGATTGAGAGGCAAAAATCCTGGAGGGATGGAGTGTGGATAAAGTGAAGGTTCCTGTGGCTCACTACACACATGTGGGCAATGCATTGTTTTTGACTCTATAGTGACTTGGGTCTTCTTGGCGTAATGCTTGTTATAGTGACCTTCCTTCCCATAAATGTGGTATATCACTCCAATTATTTAGGTCTCCTTTAATGTCTCTCTATAATGTTTTATAATATGCTCTCTTGAGGTCTTACATATATTTCTTGTTATTTATTTCTTAGTACATTTTTATGCCAATATATATGGCTCAAATTTTTAGATTTTTTTTCTAATTTTGACATATACAATTATTCTTTTTATACAGGAGAGTTGCAGAAGTTGCCTTTTCATTTTAATAATATACACATATTGAGGTTTTGGACTGTCTGCATACATCATGATATCATGTAAATGAAAATTTTATTTCTTTTCCAATCCGTGTAACATTTCTCTAGTTTAATTGAATGGAGTTGGCCTTCCAGTTTGTTGTTGAATAGGTAAATAATAGTGGACATCATTCCTTCTTAATTTTGTATCGAGATGATCTTATGCTATAATTTTATATCTATTGGGTGGTCATATGTTTTGAATAAGTTTGCTAATATTTTGTTTGAGTTTTATATTTATTTTCATAAATGATACCTATTATTTTCCTTTTTGTGCTATCTTTTTTGATATCTGTATATTGTGAAAATAAAACTGGCATTAGAAGATTAAGGGACATATAGTTCAATATATAAATATGATAAGTTTGCTATGTGTAAGTGAGGCAATGAAATATAGTAGCTGGGGTGTCCAGTTTTATTTTTAGCTTTCTCATTAGATAGCTATGTACTTTTTTTGCAAGTCATTATTTTCCTTGATCTGTTACCTTCTTTTTAACATGAGCATTTGAAATGTATTAGTTTTAATGCCTTTTCCAGCTCTAGATTCTGTGATATACAAACAGTTGATGCTTGTATATGACTGTATACATAAACTTGTGCTAAGTTCATCTCTTTTATCTTGACTATAGCATATTTTCAAGATTTTATGCACAGGATTTTAACATCAGTTTCTGATCTTGAAATGCCCAATTTTCACCTAGTTTTCGCATGACTTAGTTCATTATTTATGGTGCTTTGTATAGATCCATAGAGAACTACAGATGGGAATATATACTATACTGTAATCATTAAGAACATGGTCAGCAGAGCCAGATTGCCTGGCTTGGAAGCCCCAGCTATACTCTCTGCTAAGTGAGTTATTCCTGTCTTTCATAGTTTCCTCACCTATAAAACAGGGGGGTATCACATAAGGATATGAGGGTTAAGTAAGCTAATACGTTCAAAATACTAAGACCATCTGCTAAACATACACTTGAAACTTAAAAGTATGAGTGTGTATATATCTATACCATGACTTGTAAATAAGCCATTTTCTTAGCCTTAAACAAAAATCAGAATATATCTGTAAAATATAGAATCTATTTTCAAGAATCTGTTTTCAATTTTTTCTAAGAAAAAGTATACATTTTTGAAGTCTTGAGCATGAATAGTAATTATGTGGCTTTTACTCTGATGACATGCTTTTGACACAACATATAGAAAAATTCTAAGCTTTCAGGAAGTTCTTAACTTTTTAGTGTTAAAATAAAAACCTTTTTGCTCCTATCCACTGAACAAAATGTAGACTACCTCTGCATAAACTGACATGGAATTTCCTTTATTTCTCATTTGAATAGTGTGAGAAGAGGAACATTCATTGAACAAAGAGAAATAGCTCCCTAGAGTACAGAGATGTTCAGATGATTCTCACTGATTACAATTGCTCTTATTTATAAATTTCTAAACCCAGATTTCATTGAATGAAACAATTAACTGGTGCTAGTAAGAATAAGAATGCTTTTGATAGTCAAGGGCATGCCCTTCCATTTTGTATATTGTCATCTCATGAATGTAGGTATTAGGTTAGAATTTGGCACCTGAAAGTAAATCTAGCTATAGATTTTGAGAATTTTCACATTAACTCATGTTTCTGAGAATATTCTTGATCACTGGGAAAATAACCATTACTTAACAACTCCAGATCCACATCTGACCTCCACAACAGAACGAGCTGATATGAGATGTGGGAGGAGGGATGGGTATCACTAATTTAAATTAATTGTACAATATATTTCATTATTTATTTTCTTAGGAGTTATCCTCCCAGATTTACTAAAAGTTACAGTAACTAATGTTTTTTTTTTTCTATTTTACCACATTGACCAGGTCTGAATATACTTTGGTGGACAAGAGACATGTATTTCTTGGATATATCGAAGTAGTAAATTTACTACTCAAGAATTTTAAATAACTAGAATTACTGAAAATTCACTTAATAGAATATATGGTTAAATATGAACTATTATTTTTGCCTACAGTAATGTAAATGGTGATAAGGTATATGACTTGTGTTTAACACAGTGTTCTAAAAGTCCCATATTAGGATTTTTCTTAAAAATATACCCTCAAATATGTATGTGTGTGCCTTAGCTATGAATCGCCAGAAGGCAGACAGCCTAAGGCAGGGATTCTTATGCAAGTAATTTGCAAAGGGAGAGCTGTCAGGAGTCCCCTGTGAAAGAGTGAGGCAGGAGAAGGGAGGGGAGAACCTAAGCAAGGATGTGGCTTCCAGGGAAGCCTAGTCTCAGCCTGATCCTATGAAGAGTTTACACCAGAAGTTTGGTCCTGGCTTGAAGCAGAGGAGCAAAGCTTCTGTGCATGAGAGCTCTTCCTACCCTCCTCAGCAGTCAGTCATGACTACTGACATACCTACTCGGGGGTGGGGAAGGGGGAGAGATCTGGGCACTCGGAACTCCTAACTGTACCCCTCCTGTGAAGGTTGCATTTATGCCCTGGCATAGCACAGCATCCCTGAGGATCTGCATGAATCACCAACAGTCTACCACAAACAGAAGTGGGACTTCACCATTTCTCCCAAGGATGATGTTAATGGAGCCCCCACTGTGAGCATCAGCAGAGGCATTTGTAGGCAGATGCAACAGTGAAAACATACTTTCAGAGGCAGGAGTAGGTGTGGATGTTTGAGGAACACTGAGAAGAGGTCATAGCGAAGGGAGCAGGTACAGAGGAGCAGCCCAGGAGATAGGAAAGGGCCAGGGCACCACGAGCCCCATGGGTGGGAGGAGGAATTTAAGGATGATTCTGAGTGGGGATGGGTCGTGGCTGCTTGGAACCCACAAGATGGCCTGAGGGGTCTGGCTGGTGGCATTTGCTGGTGGCTTGGATGCACCTGGGCAGGGACATGAGTAGGAACTAGAATAATTTATTTCTGGCCACTCATCTCCACAGGATCCAGCCTCCACACATGGCTGGGTGCCTTCACTCTCCCCTTTCTCTCTGGTTCTCATATGCTGCCCCTAGAAACTCAAATTCCTCTACTTGACCCAAGAAGAACCATTTAGCTAACTGCTATGACTTGTCCTTGGGTCCACCTCTGCACATCCAAAGACTAACCCATTGTTTGCACTGCTGCACAAATGCCATCTATGACTAGGTCTTACCCTCTAGCAATATGGCTGAGTTGGTAGAAATTTTTTAAATTGTCTTCCCTTTTTCTCCTCACTATGATTCTCTTTAAATAAATAGGAAGGAACAGAATCAAGATTTATTTTCCCACCACTATGAAGTACACTATTCCCTTTAGAAACTGGAATGTTTTGGATTTGAATAATTTTTCACTCTACTCTGCTATTGGTACCAAGCACTATACTAGTTATATTTTTTTCAGTGTAATAGCCACATGTATTAGATGGTAATATCCCAATTTTATAGGTGGGGAAATTGATTCATAAGGATTAAGTGAATTGCCTAGAATAAAAATCCCAATAAAGGGAATTTCAAAAGCCAATCTGAGTAATACTAAATTCATCTACTGTATGTCTTTAAAGATAGAAGGAAACAAGTAGATCTAGTAAGAAGCTGTATGTGGGCGGGGAACTCTGCTGTCATCTGTTCTACCTTAACTGGCATTAGGTAAATTCTCAGTAAATAATTGTTGAATGCATGCATTAATTTATAATGCATTATCAATGTGTGCTGGAACAATGGAGGAAGGAGAACCTAGTTCTAACTGGGAGCTTAGTAACAGATGTGGTTTCCAAGGGGCCTTTAAGACTGAGAAAGACTTCAGCAGGTTGAGAAGGGGGAATTAGTTTTACTCTAAGCCAAGAAGACACTGAAAAAGGCCAAGGAGTTATGTAAAGCATAGTTTTTCTTCTGTGGGAACACTGAGAATTGAGGCTGTTAATCTCATTCAGGATGGACCACTTCGGATCTTGATCTCCATATGGACGTCATTCTCTCTCTACAGAAGCAAGTCGTAGGGTAAGGAGTGTGAATCATGCGAGACTTGGAATTCCTTTTCCTTATATTCTGAGCTTTAGTTTAAGAGGTCATAAAAGTATGAGTGTTTTTAGAAATACTTTAAAAACTATGTATTTTTGGGTCATAACTGAGCTAAGTATGGCAGGGATGCCCATGGACTTTGATTCCATGTTCTTTTCATCATGGATGCTAATTTACATTATGTAAATAGGTTACTATTTGTATCTTGTATGCATTAAATAATTAGGGAGAAGATTAGTTTTGCATTTTTCAAACAATCTTTGCTTTTCATTCTGATAAGAGGGCTATTGATATGAGTATAATATTTTACAGGAAAGTGTAAACTTGATTTATATTCTGACATTAAGTATTTTATACTGGTTTACCTTGTATGTGTAGTATTTTATCTTTATAATTACACTGAATGGGTCAGGTTTTCTTTTTAACATTTAAGAATACATTTAACAAAATATCCAGTAAAATGCATGTGGGTTCTGTTTCCACAAAACCAATTAATGGTCCTGGCAGGTTCTTTATTTTTCTAAATTTTAGGACTTGCCTCACACAGATCAGAAGTATCCAGGCTTTCAAATTTACAACATCCATTCAAACTTTAAATGCCCTTGATTAATAAAAATACATGTGACAGCAAAGTACTCTGCTTTTAAACTGTTAGAGAGAACATAAAATGATTATGGCTTGCAGTAAACGTTATTATGGTCCTAAAATGTTTCCTGAGGGATTCAGCAATCTCCCACACTTTTCTTAAGACTGACCCTCTCTCCTTGAGAAGCAGACAGGAAAGGGAGCAGCAGAGGCAAGACCACCATGGGGTCACCTGTCATGGCGCTGACAAGACTCTGATAGGAAACCTAATTTACAGTTTAAGAAGCACATCCATTATTCTCCTGATTTTAAAATAGAACATACATCAGCAAAATGATAAAAGAAAGTGCTTAAGAATTATGAAAGTCAAGGACTATTTTATATCATAAAGTCACAGCCCTTTTTGAATATTACTTTAAATTATAGCAGAGTCTAATATTCACATGTTCTGTTCTCTGAAAATTAGTCTCGGTGTTCTGCCAACTGATAACCTAATAACCATGGATTAACTATTGATTCCCTTTTAAATTTAGGTACCTGATATTGTTTATATATAGATATTTCTATATAAAATAGATGTGCATCAGAATGTTGCTAGAACTTAATTTTTTTTCTGTTTACTTACATTAAAAGTACAGCATTGTTTTATTTCCAATCAAACTTCAATTGCCAATGTTCTTATCATTTACTTTCTTCCCTACTCTTGTTTCTCTAGTTATTCTCAAATAATGAATGACATGTGAACAAATCCTGGAAAGTTTTTTTTTTTTTAACTCTATTGCCCTCTTGTAATGCAGATTAGACATTACAGAAAAAAACAGTGACACAAGAGAAACTATCCAAAATGGAAGAGAAAAGGATTAATTAAAAATGAAAAGAGCGCTAATAAGCTGTGATACAACTACAAATGGCCTAATATATGTGAAATTGAAGTTCAGTGACAGGGAGAGGAGTAGTAGGTAAAATAATTGGAGAGATAATGACTGAAAAATTTCCAAAATCATTTAAAAACTATAAGCCTACAGATCAAGAAATTCAGTAAAAGTGAAGCAAAGAACCATGGAAACAATTGCATCAAGACCCATTACTTAACACAAATAATAAGAAAATCTTATAAAGTTACATAAAAAAATAGCACCTTATGAACAGAGGAAAGAAGGTAAGTATGAAATCATACTTCTCATGGGAAACAAATACAGGGTAGAAAACAGTGGAGGAACACATTTAAAGAATTCAAAAAAACAACAACAAAAAACAGCAGCCTATAATTCTTTACCCTGAGAAAATATTTTCAAAAATGAAGATGAAATACAATCTTTCAGACATACATAAATTGAAAAAAATTCTTACTGGCAGACATTCACTAAAAGAAATGTTAAAAGAAATCCTTCAAACAGAAGGAAAATGAAAACAGAGAGACCTGGATTTATGCAAAGGAATGAAAAGAACAGAAACAGAAGCTACAAGAGTAAATATATTTTATTTCTCTAATTATTTTAGATAATATATAATATTTTCTGGTCATTTAAATCTTTAAACTTTATTAAAGTAAAAATTAACAATTTGGGGTGGAGTTTAAACATATGTAAAAGTAAAATCTATGACTTCAATAGCATAAAAACCCAACAGGGAGTCAATGAAGTACACTCTTGGAAGGCTTTTGTATACTGTACATGATTTGTAGTATATTATCACTTGAAAGTAAACAGGAATAAATTGATCATATCTACTCTAAACCTTAAAGCAACCTTAAAATAACAATAAATAATCATAACCAATAATAAAAAAACAGGATATAAAACACAATAATTAAAAATTCTCAAGTAATCCAAAGAAAGGCAGGAAATGGGAAGGAAAGGAACAAAAAAAATGAAGCAGACAGAAAAAAATAGCAATAAAAATTTAAATCCAATAATATCAATAATTATATTAAATGTAAGTGGTTTAAAAGCCCTAATTAAAAGGCAGCAATTGTTGAATTAGATTTAAAAGCAAGACCCAACTATGTTCTACAAGAAACCCACTTCAAATATAAAGACATAAGTAGGGTAAAATTGAAAGTATGGAAAAAGATATAACATGCTAACATGGGTCAAAATAAAGCTACAGTGGCTAATTATTATCAAACAACACATATTAGAACAGAGAATAATACCAGGAATAAAGGTCATTTCATAATAATAAAGGGATCAGTTTATCACAAAGATGTATCAATCCTAAACATTAAACAAAAACTGACAGAATTGCATGGAGAAAAAAGTTCACAATGATAGAGATCTTAGCACCTCTTCTTCATTGATAAATAGAAGAGTGGACAGAAAATCATTCAGCATATAGGCAATGTCAACATTGCTGACCACCAACTTGACCTAACTGACATTTATAGAGCATTCCACCAAATGACCTCAGAGTACAGATTCTTTTTTTTTTAATCTAACATTTCTATAAGTCATTGTCCTCTTTTATTCCTGCAGCCAATATTTCAGTGTCATCCCTCCCTGCCATCAGTTCCTCCATTGGTTCCAATGACTTTGTAAGGGTTGCCTATATTACATTCTTAATGTCATTTAGAGCAAATTCTCTTTCCTGAATTGCAAATATGGATTCTTTTTGAGTGAACATGGAACATTTATCAAAAAGACCATCTTCTGGATCAACTCAACTATTCACAAAGTGTGTGAACAACAACAGTATTATTACTGGAAAAGGTGATAACTACATAGTTAAAGCACAAAAAAGAAATTTAAAAAACAAAAAAAATCAATTTTCTAGCAAGCTTTCACTGGCAAAAGATTTAGAATATGTGTTGCTGCAAACAGAATTTTTTTATGAATTATATTTTCTTTGGGGTATAAATGATGTCATTTTAGAGAACAAAATTTAAGCAGTGTGAGTAGTCAGCTATTTTAAGAAATTCAAATTTCAGAAGATTTTCTCTTTGTAAAACATAGCCCTTTCTCTGAAACTCAATTTTCCAATTCTGTATGCTTTATAAGGTTAAAATAATTATAGCAATAATTTAACTGGCATTGTCTATGCACATATGTGGTTTATTTATATTATTTGGTTGTGCAGCTTTGCTGAATTACATAGTTAACAGGAAATTTCAAGTAAAAAAGTATTCTGGAAAAATGGGTCATATCAACTTAATTCAGAGTTTTATTTCCAAAAGTTTTATCCTAAAGTTTGTGTAAATCCAGACATAATTTGTCAAATGGTTTTATGGGAGCTAACTTTCAGGAAAAATATTTTAAAAATTAATTTTAATATAATGCCAAGAGCTTTTAAGTTCTTTATCTAATTTAATCCTTATGTGTTTGTGAGGTAGGCATTATCTCAATTTTACAGTTGAGAAGCTCAAGTTCATGAGGCTTAATAACCTATTGGAAGTCATACATTGCATAGCAACATACAGGAATCTTCTAAATTATGTATAATAGTTTGTCCACTAACTTCATGCCAAAAGTTACAGGAAATAAAAATAACCTAGATTCACTAGAAATTACTGCTTTTAACATTTATTACATCCAAGTTCTTTTCAACCATTGAATAGGAAAATGAGTGATCTGTTTAGAGGACAAAAAGTATTTACTCTCAATATTTTATAAGCATTCTTCCAAAGTTCTAAATTCTCTTTCTTTTTCTCCTCTAGTAAAATGAAATCATATTATATCTGCTGTTTCATTCATCATTATGTATTGCCACCTCTGTCTGTCTGAATAATTAGTTTATATTATATAATTTTTAGTAGGTTAGAATTCCACTTTTAAAGACATTATTTAACCAATCTCTACTTTATAGATATTTAGTAGTTTTTCCCTATTTTAAAATGTGATATGAGAATTATTTTTATACTTACATCTCTGTGAACTTGCCAATTATCTTATTAGTAATTCCTGTAAGTATAATTGCTGGATCAAAGAATATTAACATAAATGTGAGACTAATTATCAAATTTCCCTCTAGAAGGATTTTACTTGATTTGGAGTCCCTCTAACAGAATATGATTATAAGTATTTCCTTTATACTCTTGTCAGCAATTGATATTGTCAATAATGCATTTCTGACAACTAGTTAACAGGAAATGGCGTACCTTGTTTTTGTATTAATTGAATATAAGAGTACTATCTTTTCATATGCCTTGTTGCCATTTTTAATATACTCATAAATTTGAAATCATTTGGTCAAGTTCCTTCGCCATTTCATTAGTTGGATTATAATTATATTGACTTTATAGATTAGGCAAAAATAGTAAATTGAGAATGTTGAGTCTTCCCACAGAAAAACAAGATTTCAGTGTTCATTTCTTCAAGTCTTCCTTTATGTCCTTCAGTAGAGCTTTGTTGTTTTGCTATTCAAAATGTGTCAGGAGCTCATCACATCTCTTTCTGACTGTAGTTAAGAAGGTCATGTCACAAAGTCCTAGCTAATGAGCACCACTACCAGCCCTTGTTCTAAAAATCCCCCACTCATGGTCATCTCATCTCAGTTTGTTCATCTCCTTGTCTGGATGGAAAAGACTGACATCCAGAGGAAGGCAGACCTAAAAGGTGGAAGGATCACATTAAAGGCTTTCCACCAAGCAGAATGCCTGCATTAAACTTTGCTCAGTAAATTAGATTTTATAGTTTCAGGCCACTGAAGTTCCTTGTTTTGTTCTTTCAGGGTGTGTGTGTGTGTGTGTGTGTGTGTGTGTCATAGAAGATAGGTTTTCCTAATACATAAAATCAGACATTGGTTCTAGAGTAAGGTGATATCATAACAAAAAACTAAATGTGTTAATGACTTAGCAGCTGGGCAGCCCGGCTGTGAGAGATGTAACAGACTGAAAGATTGTAATATTGGAATGAAAGACTGTAATATTGGAATTCTATGAAAAAAATTTTAAATATCAATTGTGACTATTTGGAAGGCAGTCTTAGCACCTCCTGAGACTGGCTCTGGTGAGAAGCCTGGAAAGGCTTAATTAGAGTAATGGTGAATATTGGCTACTCTCGGTGCCCTTCAGCAAGCTGTTACGAGAAAGTGAGTGGGTGAGAACTGGCTAAATTCTAAGCAGAGAAAAATGGGAATGGAGAAGCTTCAGTGATCAGAATCCTTGCAGGTTTGGAAAATACAACTGCTTCTTGATGCCAGGTAGCAATAAATATGCTTGAGAAAGTTCTTAGATGCAAAGGCCCAGTGAAACATCTCAGTTGAACAAACTGATGCAGCCCTAAAGCCTAGCTCAAATGACATATATGGCTTTCCTAACTAGATTTTCACATAGCTTTAGGGTAGTCACAATTATATTCACACACACACACACACACACACACACACACACACACACACGCACGCACGCACGCACACAGAAAGAGAGTCACGGGGACAAGGAGGCAAGGAAATAAACCAGGCTAGAGAAGGAGTACTGGACAGGATCTTTGGCTGTGGTTCTTAGCACATAAAACTGACTTGGAAGAAACAAAAGTCCACAATATTTCTACAATAGTTATATTGCCAAGAAACCATGAGGTAAGACTAAAGAAGCCTTTGCCTGTTAAATCCTTATACAAACTGTTGGATCCTTAAACTTGCAAAACAAGAAGGAAATTATGAAAGGTATGCAGCTCCCAAAGGATCTGTACCCCAAGTCTGATGGTGTATACCCAGTATCCCATGTGGGATAACAGGTAGGAAATTCCTTGAGGGTGGACCCAGGACCCCTGCAGGATAGTGTAGGAAGGAGGTCCCTACAGAGAGCAGGATTAGGTCCTAATTAAGGAATTTCTTTCACCACCATGCTTCAAGGGATCTCACAGTGCCTTTCTGGCAGGGATCACTGTGTCTCTATTTCCCTTTCTTAAGTGGAAGTATCCACTGAGGCTGCCTTGCCCTGTTGCACTACTGTATGTTAGTCTACAGAGGGGCAGAGAAGCGCCCTTGGGGTAAACATGTGACATCACTCAGAGATCCTCGACTTTCAGCTTTACACCAGGCCTCGATGGGGCTTTTGTCTGTGGGTGAAAAGAAGAGAAAATGGAGATTTGACCATGAGACTGGTAGACTTTAGCAAAGACTAGAGTATTGCATAACTTATTTTCTAATGTTTCTGCACTACATTTCCTAGTCTCCCTTGCAGCTAGATTTGACTGTTTAACTGAGTTTTAGCCAAGGAAATATTTGTGAAAATAATATATGCCATCCCCAGTGTGGTCCATAAAAACATCATATGGGGAGAGCATCCATTCTCTCTCTTTCCTGTCCACTGACTTAGTGGAAAGAACTCCCAGGACCTGGATAGGATAGAACCACCCTGTGGAGGAAGCTGACTCCCAGAATGACAGGGTTGAAGGCATGCATATGTGCTTTAGACTTTGATCGGAAGAAACAAAATTTTAACAGGTTTCATGCAATAAAAGTTGAGGATGTTGGTTGTTGTAGTAGCAAGTGTTTTTTTTAATACTAGTATGATTTTTGTTTTGTTAAATTTCTTCTCACTTTTTAGTGTTTGGGAAATTGTCTTTCTAAATTGTCGAGGAACAGAAGTTCAACTGACGTTTAACTTAGACTTCATTAAAAACAATCAAATGCAATGTTACTACAGTCCTCATATGTGGAATATAGGGCAGAATGAACTATATATTGCTCATAATTTCCAAATAACATTCTAAATGACACAAAAGAGTATTTAAATAACCACATGACCATTTTAAATGACCACACAAAAAAATACTTAGAGTATTACAAGTAGAAATACTGAAATATCTGCCATGAGCGATAGTTTACACTAGAGAGAAAAATAAATATGGGATCTTCCCTTAGCTTTTGCATGATAGCAGAAAAGAAGTGATTGATATTGGGTTATCATTTATGGGTAGCTCATCTGTGTTTTATTTCTTACCCTGTCAGACAGAGAAGACCTACCAATTTTATTAGGGCTGCTGATGCACTCTGTACTTATAGTTTTATTACCTGGTGGAGAAGCTACAAAATATTGGCAGTCTTTAATAACAAGCACTTTATGTTTCCTTGTGTCAGCAGATTTCTCAGATTAATACCCTATGTTTGATTGATGGAATTATACTAAGCTCTTTTTTTTTTTTTAGGTTTTAATTTCTCTAAACACTTGTAAAAAAACTAGCAGGAGGTCTAACATGTATATGTAGCTCTTTCTCTCTCTCTGTATATATACATACATATTTGACCTATCTCTTTTCCTAGGCAAACCTTTGTCTGAAACTAATATGAAATATTTGTCTATGGTTATCACTAACCAACCTACTGTTGCCCATATTATTTGGTTTGAAAATTATTTTAAAAACCAACAAGATTTAGAAAGAAAACATAAACCTTAATGTTCTGGGGTTGGAAGATGTAAAGATGCTTATCCTTTAATTTCTTTGAAAATTAATCTAGCTAATTCAGTGTCTGTGTTGGACAAGTACCCTGGATTTTTAAGATCTTGAAAAAAAGAATTTTATAAGATTAATCAAGTAGATATTTGATCTTTTATTTTTGTTGTAAGACTTAGATAATTTGCACAGAATCTAAAAGAGTGGAAAAGGTACTTTGCCCCCTCTGACCACTGGATGAGAAGGAAGTAACTTAGGGACTCTTAAAAGCTTATAACAGTTTTCAGAATAATTGAACCTTGACTAAGCTTTGCTCTAATCATTTTTATCATATTTCTATCAAACAGTTGTTAGTTCCTATAGCACTAAGTAGTAAGGTCTTGATGAAATGTTTAAATTTCTTTTATTTAGTATTACAACGTAACTGTACTGGTACATCAGATATTTGAATGTGATTATTATTTGTAGGAAACTAAAAAAAAACTTTCATCTTTTGAAGGGAAAAATCAAGATTTGCATACAAATCCATAATCATGTTGATTCAAAATATAAGTTTTTCTGAGATCATATTTTTCTTTATAGAGATAAAAATGTCTACTGTTTCAACTTATTCTTGGTGAAGTTATAGCATAATGTCTTATATATTTAGCTATTTGAAAATTAAACAGGTACATTTCAGATCACATGAATATCATGCATTAATTTACACAAATGACTCTATGTTTCAATAAATCATCAGATATTAATTTAGACTGTTCTCATAAGTCTCTTGGACTTCATCAGTAGATAACTATTATATCCTGTGAATTTACATTAATTATTTTCCCTATACAACCAGAGTGAAATAACTGCCAAAATTGGCCAGAGAGAGTGCATAGTCATTTAAACCACTCTTAAAACTATCACAGGAGAGCTTGTTTATAATTTAGCATGATTTGAATCATGTCCTCCAAGCCTATATTTCTGCTCACACATGGTGGAAAAAACCTCACCATAAAACTAGCTTTTAACATTGATGGTCTACCATTTCTCAATGCTGATATACAGATATTAGAACCAGGCCTCAAATAGTAGGCAATTCTTCTGTTTTATCTTTATAGAGAGAGATTCTGCTTTCATATGATTTTTAAAAAGTATTCATAAATGATGCTTAAGTGTTTTTAGATCTAAAATGATTGGACAAATCTTGTTTCCTCTGTAAACTTTCCTTAAACAAAATTTATAGTGTTGTCAGAAACTAAATGTTCCTGAATTGGCAATGATGTGTTACCACAGAAACTGAAGTTAAAAAGTACATGTAACATTAAAACAAAATAATTCAGACATGCATGCTCATAGACTATACAGGTACTTGTTTATTTTCTCTTCTCTAGTCCTATTTTAAATATCATAATGGAGTGTTCTATTATTTTGTAACAAGTCAAATGATTTTCTCCTTTATAATTTTTTGTTCTAGCTATTCCATACATAGTTAGTTCTTTTAATCTTTCCTCATAAATCAATCTTTCTGGATCATTAATCATCTGTACTGCCCTCTTTTAATCTTATCATATACATCCCTTTCCCCAATACCTTGTAAACCTGATTTTCCCTCTGCACAAAATTTATTATACATTCTTAAGTAGGCTGAAGATAAAATTGCTTTTTGGAAGAATGACACTTTAACATTAAAATGTCTCTAACAGTACTGTTATCTAGATCTGTGTTGATCCCACTATGTATCAAAAGACAACATAAAGCCAGAAGAGATCTGAATAATACGTCTTTTAAATTACTTTGCACTTCTAAAATATCGAGTTTCTTTTGGGTATATAGCTCTAATGAAATGACAAGATTTATCACTTCTAAAACCTCAGTCCTGTATTATTGTGTATTGTCCAGAAAAACTTCCTAAATGAGAAACATACATTTAAAGAGGTAGTTGTAAATGAACATAATAAATGAATATGATATTTCTAACCGGTTTTTCTTCTCCTGGAATATACTATAGTTAGGTAGAATTAGCTTGTTGCTTTCAATTTATATATGTGGTCCTTATAATTTCACACACTTCGAGCTGGGTTTTATAATGAGTGTGAGATTTATTCAGAAGCAATCACTATGCTATAGATACTTGGATTGTACATGCGTGTGCCTGCAGTGACTGGAAGCCAAACTGAAAACAGCGGGTTCAGTGGGTAGGTTTTCTCTTTCCCCCACACTGACTATAGTTTCCTTTGTACTTAACTTTACTGTTTCTATAGATCAGGACCCAGGTTCAAGATCTTAGCATCACCTTCAACTCCTCTTTCCTTCCTCCCTACCCACACATAGATTTTCAAGTATGTCAAAACAATGTCTTCTTATACTGTTATTGTCTTAGTTTAAACAATGTATGTATAAATTGCCCAATCCTTCTATAATGTCAGCCCAGGAGAGCAGAAATCTTATCTGTCTCATTCACCCCAAAATGCCTGGAACCTAAAACAAGTGCTCGATAAAAATGTGTTTAATGAATTAATGAATGTCACTTGTGTTTGTCTTCCCTTTTCTTTCAGACTAGCACCACTATGGTGCTTTTTTACCTCTATTTAGATTATTGAAAATAAATAGCATCCCTTCTAATTAAATTTCACAACCTAGTACTCTGTTCTAATAGAAAGATGGGGGAATGCAGGCAGCTATATACAACTGTGAACAGGGATGCTCATGGAAAGCTACTACAAAAGTGAGCCATGAGAAAGGATGGGTTCTGATGCACACTTGGCCAGACATGTATGTGTGTGTGCACTACATGCTGCTAAGTGCATGCATGCAGTGGTGGGAGCATATGGAAATCCTCTATGTTATTTGTTTTCAATGAAGAGGAGCGAGCTCATCAGCTGTGAGTGAGGGTGGGGAAAGATGCTGGAAGTTTCAGGAGAGAATAAATGGTAGAAATGGTGGTCCACGTGAGTGGCAGAAAGAAAGAGTTGGGAGTGTGGTGCCAGCTGGGGATTTTGCTTCAGCTAAATTCAGCTGCATAGGTGAATTGACAGAGAGCTTGATTTAGGCAGCATTAAAGTTTTGCAAAGTGCAACAAACCAAGAGAAGGGTAAGAAGTTGAGGAGGAGTACAGGGAGGGATTATTATATTGATTGACCACAAACTGCAGAAAGAGGGAGTAAAGGAAATGGAGGTAGATAATTGTTACAGTGAAATGTTTAGTGTTTTAGAGTGCTGCTTCAGAGGGATTGAGCCAGAAAGATATGTATGGTAGCCTTAGAGTAGGATATTTGAAGTTGAAATTATGGAGGTGCTGCAATTTCTTATAATAAGCCTCAAAGTAACTGGCTGGCCAGGTTGAGATCAAGATTATTAAAGGAGAACAGGTCAAGGAACTTGAGAGGCCAAGACGCTGGTCTATTTGTCTACAAAGACAGCAAGATCCTATAGAATAGTCTAGAAGCCGTAACAAAGAGCAAGGCGACACTGGTCGGCACAAGTGTTATAACGGGTTTTGGAGATAAAATGACCAACACTGCAGGGGAAGTGACATCCTCAGGGCAATGTCAGATTTCAATTAGAATGGGAAGAAAACATTCTAAGACAGGTGGAGGGAAGGAGATTTGGGGATGACTGCGTTCAAGTGGCAGAGGCTCAGAAAAAGAATGTGTGGAACTGTCAGGAATCAGGATGCAGAATGAGAGGCAACGAATGCCACACCTTTTGTGGACTAAAGGGCATGACAAGATTAGTCCTGATGGTGCCAGGGGGCCCAAGGTCTTGGGTGGCCATGAGCCCGGAAGGGGCAGTGAGGTTGAGTTCAGCTCTTTCTTAAACCCAAATTGAGGAGGCACAGTCAAGGGAGAGTTGATCTGCCTTAACACAGGGGCTCTCTTAACACATGTCTCTGGGTAATCCATAGTTTATTCACTTTTACCCCTGCATTCTATTTTAGGGAAATGCTGTATTATTTGCCCATTCTACCTTTTAAAGAATCATGGGTTGTTTCTCCTTCTTTTTTTCCCCCCCTTTTTACAGACAATGCTTCTATGAACATTCTCATAAACATCTCCCAGCATACTTTCTTATTTAGAAAGACAGTGACCATGTACAGGAGATTCTCTGAAGTAGATGACTAGGAATGCAGTCGTATGGTCACCAGGCAGCTGCATCTTTATACGTGCAACTTTACTAGACAATGCCTCCTGGTTTCCAAAGTAGCTGTATCAATTTATACTCTACTCAGCAGGAAAGAGGCTTCCTGTTCCTCCATATCTTTTCTAGTACTTATGATTATGTTTTTTTGTCATCTGGTAGCATAAAGATATTTTATTGAAGTTCTATTTGCACCTGTGATTATTCATAAAATATAGCATTTTCAATTTGATTATTGGTTATTCAGTTTTAATCTTCTGTCTATTTGGTTAACTTTTTTTATTTTTTGGAGTACTGTATATTTTGGATATGGTTTATCGATGATATGTGTTGGATGCATCTCTTGAGTTTGTGGCTTGCCTTTTTAAATTGTGTCTCTTGATGAACAGTCATTGTTAATTTTAATGTGGACAAATTTGTTAATCTTTTATCTTCCTTATCTATAGGATATTCTATTATCTTCCTTAAGAAATCCTTCCCTACCCCATAATCAGAAAGAACTTTTTTTCAATAGTTTCATTAAAATTTGTATGGTTTTGCCTTTAGTATGTAAGTCTTTAAATCACATGGAACTGAATCTGTGTACAGTGTGAATCAGGGCTCCAGTTTCACTTTTTTCATGCATACAGTTTTCCCACCAGTGTGTAATGAATAGTGAAGCCTCTCCTCATGCATCAGCAATGCCTCCTCTACTATATTATCAAAGTCCTTCATGCATCCATTCAAGAAATATTTATTGAACGACTGTTCTGTACCAGGCACTACTAATATAACAGGGAACAAAACCAACCATAAGCCATTATGTCTTTTATTATTTAGCTTGGGTAGGAAAGCACTAAACAATAAACATTATAAATACATTCTATAGTATGTTAGAAGGGAAGTAACACTATGAAGAAAAGAAAAAGCAGAGCCGGATGTGGGTTTAGGTTTCCAAGGTGGTGGGACTGCTGTATTAAGTGGGTTGATCATGTAGGTTTCCCTGAGATTTGGGCACATCCTTAAAAGAGGAAAGGGGGTTTATTAAACAGACATATAGAGGAAGAATCCCCTAGGCAGAGGCAACAACCAGAGCAAATTCCCAAAGTTAGGACTGTAACTGGTTTGTTCCAAGAACAGCAGAGCCAGTGGGTTGGAGCTGAGTGAAACAGGGAGAGCATAGGAGAGGAAACCAGGGAAGAAATGGGAAGCAGATGTGGGAGGCTTTGTAGGCCACTGAAGGGACCCTTTGGTAGGGCACTTGCTCTTCTTTTTCTTTTTCATTTAAGTATTTGGTCCACTTGGAACTAATTCCATTGTAAAGTGTGGGGAATTGATCCAATTTTATTATTTTTAGATGGCTACCGAGTTGTCCCCATACCAACTAATGAGCAGTCCATGTTATCCTCATTGATATGAGGCCTACTCAGTGACATACTGAATGTACATAATTATTTGGTTCTATTGCTAGATTACTCTTCTAGTCTTGCACCTACCCTTTTTTAGGGCACTTACTCTTCTTTTTCTTTATCATTTAATTCTTCAGAGATTTCCTATGTCATCTTGTTGGTTGATTATAACACATAAACTATGGATTCATCTTTTCTACTTCTAAAAAGAGAAATCAGGTTATATTTTTATTGGGATTATGTTAAGTTTATAAATTGACTTAGTTTTGTGGTGTGTAATGTTTCCATTACAGGAAATTGTGTTTTCTGATTTTTCAAGTTGTCTTTGTCTCATTCAGTTATATTAAAGTGTCATATGTTAAAGTGTCTTCGTGTAGATCTTATATATTTCTTGTAAATTATTCCCATGTATTTAATTTTTTGTTATTATAACAGGTCTCTTTTCTTGGATTATATATTCTAATTGGTTGTCATGTTTATATAGACAACTATTTCTGCATATTATTTTGTCTGTGACTACTTAATTAATTTTCTATAGTATTTGTCAATTTTCAGTTTCTGATGTTCCAGGTATATATATAATCATGTAATCTTCAAAGACTTTACTGTTTTATCTTATCCTTCCCAATTATTTTTATCAAATTGTATTGTCTAATACTATTTTAATGAAGGTATTACTCCATTAAAATAGTAAATAATGTCAAATAATTATATTACATAAATTAAATAACACCCCATTCTTGCTCTTAACTTTAGTAGCAAAATCAGTTGTGTTTTCCTAGTAAGCATGATACTGGGTGTAGGGTTTTTACTTTGCATTTTCTTGATTAATTTTTGTCTTTTTATTTTCAACCTTTCTGAGTCAATTTTTTTTAGCAGAGAGGTATGTTTTCCTTCGTGATACAAACTGACAGTTTATTTAAGCTTTTTACATTTATTGATAGTTGAAGTGTTTGGTCTGGGTTCTATGAAATTACCCTGTAATGTTTTCTACTTTATATAAAATCTTCCTCTTTGTGGTCTTCTTTGTGCACATTACTTTCATTTAAATGTTTATCATTATCATTACAACTGTATTTAACATCTATAATCCCCTATTTTTGGTACAATAGCTATTAATTCCATAATCTAAGCATTGAAAAAAATTAGCATGTTTCTATTCTTCTCCCTGCGTAGCACCACCTGATTTTAGTGAATAAAATCACTTTTCTTTATGTTTTTCTTATACCTTTGTCCAAGTAAGTATGATTTCCTGCTCTGAGTGAAATTATTTGACTCTCTGTATTAACAGATGAAGCAAATGGCAAACTTTCTTTACCCCTATCTTCTTCCTCCACTCTCTCCCAATTTGTGTTAGTTGTATCGTTTGCATATGGCATATATCTTTTAATTCTATGCTGTCATACTAAAGCAAGTCTAAATTATAACTCCTCAGTTTGTTTGAGAATCCTGTTTGAGAATCTCAAGTTTGTGTTCAAAGAGTTTCCTCAAGAGTGGTTCATAGCAACAATTTCCTTTGAATACTTGATATTCAAAAATTATCTATCTATAGATTTTATACTTGAAGGACAGTTTTTCTGAAAACATGCTCTTTGGCTACCCTGTCTTGTGAATCTTATAGGTGTTTATCCACTGTCTTCTGGCATGAAATGTTAAAATGGGAAAATATAAAGTCAGCCTGTTTCTTACACATG
Source organism: Manis javanica (assembly GCF_040802235.1). Classification (NCBI taxonomy): domain Eukaryota; kingdom Metazoa; phylum Chordata; class Mammalia; order Pholidota; family Manidae; genus Manis; species Manis javanica. The sequence goes on from NC_133168.1 coordinate 75,831,673, forward strand.
ATGATTTTTTAATCTACACAAAGAGCCTTCTATTTTTTTCATTCTGAAAAATTCCTTAACATATGTCTTGTGGGTGATTTTTTTTTTCTTTATTTTTCCCTGGATCACAGATAAAATTTTTTCAGGAAAAATTTTCCAGATTTTTATCTCTATTTCAGGTAATTCTTATATTACAAAAAATATTCTTAACCATAATTATAAGTGTTTTTTCCTCCCATTCTTTTAAATTTCTGCTTTGAGGACTTCAGTTATGCGTGTTAGATACCTTTGCCAGTCTTCTGGTCTCTCACAGATTATACCTTTCTGTAACCTCACTCACTGGTGTTCTCTTTGGGTTTTGCAAGGTTCATTGTCTCTTTTGCTCCTGCCAGTTTCATCTTCATTTTTTAAGCTTTTTAATACTCCCCATTCTCAAAGTTCTACCAGCTAACGTTCTGTCTTCTATTATCACATTACTGTCTGTCATCATTCTTGCATTTCGACTCCTCAGTCTTCTTCCATCTAAGTGGCTGCTTCATCAGGTTTTTTAAATTTTTGACAAAACGTCTGGTCACAGGGTTTATCTCTGCATGGTGTTTTCCTTCAATTGGTAAGTTCCACTGCTCCTTCATATATAGTTTTTTTTCTTAGAGTATCTTTGTTTTGATGCTGTGCCAGGTCCATTTTATTACTCATCATTAAATAAGTTACTTTTTCCTAGGCTATAATTTGAAGTAAGGTTCTGGTTGATGGTAGTGGGTAGCATTTTTCTGGGATTTATAATCCAAAATCTTCCTTTTCTGCTGTCAGAAAGAATGATGGTTGCAAATATTATTTAATGTGGCCATTATTATTTTATTTCTCCTTTTATTTATTTTGTAGCCCTTTTCCTGTGCTTCTCTGATCCCAAATGGATATGAAAGGTCTTCTTTTGTGGGCCCTATTTACCCCATTTATGTAAGAGGAAGTTTGTGCTTCATGGATTGTTCCTCACAAATTTTTTTTCTTTTTGGTGTTTTCTGAGCTCCATTAGTGATCTCTCTCATCACTCACCATATTTCATCTCTTTCCTTCCTCCCACATGACTTGTGCCTTATCTTAACCTAGCTTTTGGTTGTCAATTTTTTCTTCTATTTTACAGTAAATAAAGTTTATATGTGTAATGTTTTAGAATAAAAAGAAGGAAGGGAAGTTCATAGTAGAATCATTTTAACTTTTGAGATTTAGTACTTGCTAGGTACCAAGGAACTAAAGTAGGCTGGTAGGAAGGGCATTTTCTTGACTCCCTTCTGTATTTCTTTTCAAGTCAAAGGCCTCATATTTCATCATGTAGCAAAAACAAAGACCTAGTAACGTATTTCAAAGGAAAGACAGATGAGGAAACTTCTCACTGGCCCAGGTTGTGTGTGTGTATAAATTATTCATATTAGTATATGGAATGCTTGCATGAAGTTTTAATATCTAACATATTTCAAATCATGCTTACAAATTCCATTCAAATCATGTAATTACATGCATACATCTAAAGCACACCCATAGGTATGCAAGAATGAACACTTTTGAATGTAAAGGAAGCTATTGATAAGTAGTTTCTGAGTTTGGTGAGTTGTAAGTGTCCAGTTGAAGTTGGTTTGACAAATAGCCAAGACTGGCTTGTTGTTTATAAGGGAGAAGTTAGAAGTTTGTTCTCCATTTGAACTAGTTAGCTTTGTATTTGGCCACAAACTGACCTAACTTCAGCTAGCTTTCAGAGACAAAGATATTGGCTCAAGAAAAACATGCTTTATTTGCTGAAAAATAAAAATATGAGGTAAATAAAAATAAAAATATATTACATCTAGATAGTATGTGATACATCGCTGTCTTTAGGAAAGACAACATTACTATTTATGTATATCTTCATTCTGCTTCTCCATTCTCATTCTTAACATTTCTTCCATGGTTGAACCAATTATGATAGAAACCATGGTGGAAAAGACCCAGATTGATAAGACTCTAATCTTGTATTTCTTATTAAATTATCTTCCAGTTAAGTTGTAATACACATACTTTGTATGTGTGAAAACATACATGTTTTTGCACATTTCTTTCTTCCTTTGACCATTAGAGTTTGTAAATTATTATCATCAGGGTACTTAATATTTCTGTTAATTGTATGAACTTTCAAGTACGTTATTTTAGAGGGAGCCAGTAGACTGCCAGGAAAGCAGAACTCCTTTTCAGCAATATAAATATATTTTATTGTAAACAGTTCCAAAAATTGTTTTCTATTAAATAGCCAGTTTTTTTTCTGGTGCATATCAGTTTGCATCATTAGACACAAAGATTTAAAATTTTCTATTAAAATATTCATGATATATGAAATGTGAATAGTAATGGCCTCTTCACATGTACAAAAGTAACATTCTTACTCTAATTATGCAGTAGGAAATAACTCTGTTGCAAGACACAGAAGATATATGTTTAGATATAAACTATTTACCATGCTTTCAACATTGAAGGTGTAAGAGGAATAGAATATATTTTAAAGTCTTACCCATTTATGTTCTCCTTTCCCATTTAGCTCGTTTAGCTCGCTTATTTCGCTGGCCTTCATGTTAGGTGTGACAGTGTATTAGCCAAGCTGTCTCAGTCATTCAGGCATTTTATCAGTTCTACAAGACAGCTGCTAAACAGCATAGTCTAAATTGAAATCTCTGATGACTCTCTAGAGACAAGTTGATAGTGGGAATCACACTTGGGTACTTAAATATGTGGCCTTTCCCCATATTTAACTGCAAGGAGAGAACAGCCTTTGAGTAAACATTTCTGGCCTTCAGCTGTCAAGGTTTCATTTTTGTCATTTGATTGTTGCACTTCATTTTGTTAAGAAGGACTATCAATTTTCTTTTTTATTCTACATCAGAGAATTTAAAGGACCACCGATGCCTATTACTTTAAACAAAACAATTTAAAAGAAGCTGTGTAGTCTAACCATTGCTTTAAGAACCATTTCAGACTACAGAGACAAGATTTTGAAATAAAATCTTGGTTCCAAGTGTGTTCCAGTTTAGTTATAAATTTAAAATGATGCAGCCATTATTTACTCAGAAATCTTTGAAACTTCCTTATGTCATACGGTTAGTGCAGAAACATTTTAAAATCAACTTCTTGTATCCTAGCCTGAAAGAAATCTGGGATATATGAAGCTGAAGTTATTATTAAGGTGAAAGACCTGAAAAAATAAGCCTTGAAATGTAAACAGGGATGTGTTTCCACAGCCCCTTTGGGTTTCAATTTATAAAGAGTAAAACAAGAAGTTGGTGTGCCCTCTGAGGTTCCTCTGAGCTCTACAGGTGGTTGAATTCTCTAATAATGTTGTGTGTCCTCAATATTTGTTGAACTAATAGATACACATGTTAGGGTATAGAGGTGTAGAGAGGATCTTAGAGGTCAACAGTATAACTTCTTAGTCTGACACATGAGGAAGCTGAGGCTCCAAATGGTCCAGTCACTTGCCAGCCTTGAGTGGCAGCTCCTCCATGACATGCTTATGCATCCGCATTGAATGAATCTGCAGAAACTACTATATTGAGAACAAGTTAGGGTATAATTTATTGTCATGTGGAAGAGTTAAATTAGTACCAAAGTCTTCTAAATTTTTCAATGGAAATGTTTTTCATTTTACTCATGTTACTGTCTTTACTAACACTGTAACTTTCTCATTCCACCATCTGAAAAACCGGCATTGTAAGTTGTTTTTTTATAATCATTATATGACAACGCTAACTTAAATGTGACTCATAATATCCACAGTACTAATAATATTACTTTGTATTTATGCTAATGATATTTAAACTGCCTTCTGCAAACAGTTTATTTCAAGTATCACAAAACCTTAGATTTTAAGCAAAATTTTCCCATTTATACAGCTACATTTCAATATATACATATTAATGTGAAAGGTTTTCATAGAGAGAAAATATGTATTGTTCTCATCAGTGGTGAATTTTCAGTCATCAAGATGTGGTAATAACTGATAATAGGTCTAAGAAATATATAGAAAATGTGGGTGAATTAATTCAGATTTAATCATTAGTAACTACCAAGGTTGTAAATAGACAAATCTATGGTACATCAATCATATTTCTCTAATAATTGTTTCTAATTAAAATTGTACAGAATTCAGGTTTGTAGGAAATTACAGTACATTTCTGCTTGGTTCCACTGAAATGTTTAGGTGCTTTGCAAAGCTAAATAACATTTTCTAATGAAAAGTAACAATGTCTTAAAGCACAAATCTTTCATCTTCCGAGTGTGCAGAGTTCTGTTATGTCTTCCTATGGCATTTATCACATGCTTACTTCTCTAAAAGAGTCTGGGAGATATTCCTACCTCTTTTCCTAAATTATATATATGTTGAAGATAATATATTTGACTTATATTTTTGTTTTCAATAATACCAACCCTTGTGACTTGGAAATTTTATATATTCAGTATATTTTTCATTGAGTGAATGATATGGGTAGGATCTATGTTAGAACCAATTTCTTCATTCTCTTTTAAGAAGTAGGTCCTTAAATTCAGATTTATGAGTTTCTAACACAGAAAAACCTATACTTTACTTCACAAGTTCCTCTGGCCATTTTAGATAAATGTATTACTTATAAATATATCTTTTATTCTAAAATCCTTTTTGGTTCTATAGTGATTAAGTCTATTGATACTCTTTTCTTTTCCCATTTCCAATTACCATTAGCTTTACCCTACTTTAACAATTATGCCTTGTTATAGGGAACAATGGCTCCCAAAGAGTATATCTGGTTTTACATTCAAATTCCCCATGCTTTTCTCAGTGCACTGAAGTCTGACTCCCACCCCATCATGCTGCTATAGATTTCAATTATCAGAGTGTTGCCAGGCAGCTGCATCTGGGGAGGTCTCTTCCTGTGCACCAGCTGAAACCTTAACCTAGACGGGGAAGGGTTCTTGACTCTGAAAGAGAAAGAATTCTCAAGTACGTCAGAAGAGTGTAAGTAAAGAAGGAATTCATTAGAACCAGAGTAGAAATGAATGTCAGCAGCCTTGCAGGCAGCTGAGAGCAGGAAAATGCAGAGGTGCAGAGGCAAAGTTTGCTAAACATTTTCTTGGTACAGGGTAGATTCCCTTGCCATCTCTTAAAGCCCGGGTCACTTGGCATCCCGTGTCCACTTGGATCTGCACTGCATGGGAACTAGCTTCTACCACCCCAGAATTTGGGGAGTCCAAGTCACAGGATGGAGTGAGATTATGTTCCGAGAACTTCCCAAAGAAAGGAGATTTTCAGGCAAGCTCCTACAGCTGCAGTTCTGTCCAGGTCACCCAGGCAACGGGAACTTGCAGGACAAAATCTGAGCTTTCAACCACTCCTCCCTACTTACCAGGGGTAAGATGGAGACTTGGAAATAGAATGAAATAGCAAAAAGACAAAATGCAGTAAGTTGAGCAGTGAGAAAGCTTTATTTAAAGGTACACATTTAAAGAAAGAAAAAGTGCACCCATCCTCAGAGAGGAGGTACACTAAAAGGCTGGGGGGGTCCCTCTTTTTAAGGATTTTTCAAAGGGTCAGGGGTTACAGACTTGTACAGTGGTCTCAGAATGCTTAGCTCCCGTGAGAGACATTAAGTCTCTTCTCTTCTATTGTTAGTCCTCCAGGTAATTTTGCAAAATTAAGTTACCACAAGAAATCTGTTAGTTCCTCTCCAGGATAGCAACTTCCTCTGGGAACATATCAGTCAAGACTGCCCACCCTGCCCCCAAAGTGGATTGAATTATTGTCTGTTTGCCAGAATATGTAAAGAATCTTACTTCCTAACTTCCTTTTTTAAAATGGAGTCTTAGCTTTAAAATGGACTCCTTTATGTGTTGGCTGTTTAGCTCATTTGGTTAGAGTGTTGGGCTAATTAATGGAATCCTTCCTGTTCTTACTATACTGTTTATATCTCAGTATTTTTCATCATTGGCAGGAAAAGTTAACTATGATGCTTGTCCCAGGTCCTTGCCCTGCATCAAGAGAACCTCTTCTTAACTGACCTCCTTGTGTCATTCCTTGTCCCTCTCATTCACTGATTCTGTGATACCATTCCATCCCCATTTTCTTGCCACCATTGTGATTATTCTTCCTATTCTGCAGAATCCACTTATTAAGTCTTCAGGTAGTCTGTCTGGTTCTGAACCTTTTTCTCACTACATACTTCCACCCCATCATGCTGCTATAGTCTCTATCTCCCTAATAACCTCCATTCAGTGTTCCAATGATCTAGTCCAAGTCTAGTGTGTCCCATAGGCATTTCAAGCCCAATATAAGGAAGGATCTAATCTCCCTTCCTAACCTAGAGACATGGCTTGTGAGGAAATATTTCGTAGAGGAGGTGAGGTTTGGGTTGAGTCATGAAGGTGGTTCCTAGTTATTCAAGAGAAAAAGAAGGAAGGGAAGAGGGAGTGAAGGAGTGATGGAAAATAACAGTTTGATGGAGCAGCAAAGTCACAGAGACCAAAGAGTGCAAGGCCTGTTTTGAGGACTGCCAGTATTTGGGCATCACTCATGCTTGGGCGCCTCTGAAGCAGTGACCAGAGAGCTGAACAGCCAGCTCACAAATGTCTTTGTGCAGCATGTCAATGGGAAATCATGTGTGGATTGGAAGTAGATAAAGGATAGGATTTAATTAGCCAATTAGAATATTCTTTGTGCAGTCAATGGGGAATGATAATACAGAAGGTAATGCTAGACACACAAAAAAAAAAAATAAGGGAGGGGGGGAAGGCAAAGGAATATTCCCCCCCCAAATTAAAACCTTTATTTTAAAATGTTAAATAAGTAGAAAAAGAAAACAAAGATGGTAAAATATTTTCAGTGAGTTCAACCAGTGGTTTATATCTTTTGACTGAAAAGCTCATGCAAGTTGATATTAATATGAAAATGACATGAACATACACTCACAAATGTATGCATATAGCATTTATGCTAAATGAGAAAACATTTATCCTCATCTGCCAAACACAGTAATCCAAATTGATGAACAGGAAGATGTTATAGGAGGAATGTTTGTGTCCCCCACTCCCCACCCAAATGCGTATGTTGAGGCCCTACCCCTCAATGTGTTGGTATTCGGAGGCGGTGCCTTTGAGAGGTAGTAAGGTTTATGGGATGGCTTCATGAGACGAAAGCCTCTGTGATGAGGTTAGTGTCCTTAAGGAGAAGAGAAATGAGCTTTCTGTCTCTGCCCCGTGAGGACACAGAAAGCAAGCAGTTGTCTGCAAGCCGGGACACGGGTTCTCCCCGAGCCTGACCCTGCCGGCTCCCTGATCTCTGATGTCCAGCCTCTAGTACTATGGGAAAAACAGTTTCTCTTGTTCAAGTCATTCAGTCTGTGGTATTTTATTATAGCAACCCAAGGAGACTAAGACATAAAACTGGTTTCTTCTCTGTAATCAGCAAATAATTTTGATCAAGAATGATAATATACATATTTTGATCTTACTATATCATATTATTGGGAACTGTATGAAATAATATCAAGTAAATAATAAGGGAATAATGTGAAATGTAGAAAATACAATATGCTTGAGATGTTTATGAATTATAAACATATAATTTTATAAAAGACAAAAAAATTAGAATTAATACAAATTCTACATATATTTGCAAATACTTGGTGGAATATGGCTTAACTACAAATCATGAAATTTTCATATCAACAGCAACATCAAAACATATCACACCAAATGAAAAAGTACACTAAATGGAAAGGACAAAAAAGTGGGAAAATAGGATATTTGTATAGATTTTCTGGAAAGCCTAGAAAGTACAAAATTATTAATAGGTAGTAGAAGTTAAGTGATTTAAGATTTCCCCCCCGTTCTGCAGTTTATTGTTTACAGAACATAAGCAAATTGATTTGCATTTTTTGTATTCTGAAGCCTGTTTTACCTCTGCCTCTAGATTACCTCACTCAGTGAATCATGTGCCCTAGATAATTCCCCTTAAGATTTTTCCACAAACCCAACCCTCTAGTATAGTGCCTGAGGACATATCCTATAGAGACTGAGGGCTGGAGCATCAGCTCTCCTATTCCTTGCTCTGTGATTTCTGCCAAATTAATGAGCGTATCTACATTTTGAGTTCCTTGTTGTGGGTAAAATTATAATATTTCCAGAATATCTTGCCTGGTTTTAGTGCATCCCCAGGGGTGTAGAGAACTATGGCTTTAGAGTATCTGCATATCAATAGGTGTTCCTCAGTGGTGGAGAGTGTTCATCTCCATATCAGTGAGTAATTACCTGGGCAACAGGAGGGCTTATCTGAACCTGGTTGACTTCTGCTGGAGCAGGAGAGAGAAACAGCCCCAGACTGCAGTTTGTAAGCAATAAATAGATTTTAAACTTTATTTCTCCCTTTAACTGATTCAGTTTTAGAGGTATTTTGCCCTGGGATTTCCTCTTCCCAGACTTACACTTGTTTCAGATTATTTCATATAGTTTTTGTTAAAACTGAAACCAATAACATTTGGAAAACAATGAACACAGTATTAGGGGATTTTTGTCACTATTCTTGATGCCAGCCTACTTTAAGGCCTTTGCCATCTCATGTTTGGACTGCTGCAGTAAAATCCAGACTGATCATCCTGACTCCACATTCTCCTGGCTTCAGGCCACCCTGTTGGACCTCATTGGATAAGCTTCCTAAAATAGGTTACCCACATCACTTAGAAGTTTACCCTGCCACTCACTGCTACTGATAGTCCTGGCTTTGAAGGACTCCATAGTAAATCTATATATACTGGATACTTACTGAAATATTTATTTTACCATATATACCATTTGTTATCTTTTCTGGCTGTTCATAACAAAAGTATTACTATCATTATGTTTTGTTGTATTGTTTAATTCTTATATTGTTAAATCTTCTAGAAAAAAATTATTGTTAATAAGAGCTCACTTTTTAATGGTGAAGTACCCTATCTACCATTACAGTCATAGTTGCTAATTGTAATACTTTGCCAAGCATCTTCTTGGTTGTTTGGTAACCTTAGGAATTGCAACAGTTCTGATACATGAAAACAATCAATTAGCAAATAGGCAGTCATTGAATGACAATACTGCTTACTCAGAAGTCAGGCTGTTGGCAGCAGATTTGCCTGTCCTGGGCTAACATTCCAGTGCCTGAATACAATACAGAGACAGGAACAATACAACCCTGGCTTACCAGCTGCTTAACGACAATGCTTTCATGAATCCACATTTCAGGTAGAAGCTGATAAAAATAGGAAATTAATGCCTACATGTTATTGCTTCAGTGTTAGTGAGTTGGCAAAATGGAGCAATTAGAATAGCACAATGTGGGTTTCCCACTTGAAGTAAGTTTTTTAAAAGCCTTTTTTCTTGGCAGCTTCAATTTATGTTAAAAAATACAACTACTGAAAAGGAAAGTTTCAAACTGCATGATGCAAAATTATTTCGAGAGCCTTCCTACTAATTATTATTAGTTTTGTGACATATGACAGATACTATGGTCTAAGTCTTAAATCTATTACAGTACATTCAATAAATGTAGGCATATAAAATACTCTGTCATCTATAGCCACTTCAAAGTGCATTCAATATCTTGGTTCCCAAGTGCATTAGATTTTATTAAAAGCAATCTGCTGCAGCGTCCATTTTTCCTAATTGGTTTACGAATAGTCCCTACCATCCAGGCAAATCCTAATTGCATTTTTCCACAAACCTAGTTTGATTTATGGTTCCTTGTTTGCTCTATATTATTTATAATAAACTAGCATAAAATTCTTAAGACATTAAATAAAATTTACAGTTGTTCTTCTAAAAATATGGGACTTACATAAAGACTCTTACTGGCATTTTTGCTTGTTTTTAAAGTTGTTTAATGAAGCTACATCCATCTATATGAGTTCTAGTAATAATATCTTTATTACCTTTGTAGAAATTAATATATTTCACTTGATTTTTCATGTACAGATTTTTAGAATTACTTTGAATGCTGGAATAGATTATGTGTAGAATATAAAAACACTATGCCTTCCTATAAGGTTTAAGTGGCATATTTGTATTTAGAACAGGAAAAATATTATCTAGGGACATAGTGACAAAGCATCCATATAAAATTAGGAATTCCTGTATTGAACTAACAGGTCTAACTGAGAATATTCTAGTCAATTTTACAAATTACAACTTTGGAGATGCCAAAAGTTAACTTGGGATGAAGCTATAGCAAAATCCAAAAAATACAGTGTTTAAAAATAAGTAAATGGCAGAAACATAAAAATCAAAGAAAACAGATATTAAAGAAAGAATTTCCTCACTGTTGAGTTATTACATATTAGCATGGATAATTTTGTAAAACTAAGGAAAGACTTACCGTGGAATTGTAGGCATGGAATCATTTCTGTAAGGAGTCAATGAAAATTTATGGGAAGAAAGAGAAAGTGTTAGTTATCTATAACAATCTATAAAATATCCTTTAGGCTTCTTAGAGAAAAATGTGTTCATTCTTTGAATCAGGAAAAGTGGAGTATATTTAGAATAAGAGACAAAAGAAAAGGAGAAATCAGTTTTAAGATAACAAAGGAAAGTGAGAAAGATGGAGAATCTCAAGCAAATTTTAGGCCAGTTAAACAGAAGGGATGCTTGTCAACAGCATAAATAACAAGTTGGCATCTAGAAAAATGGAAAAGGATGGTTAGCAGATCATGAGCAGACAGAAAATCTAAATAATGGTTGTAGCTGAATTTTTTAAATGAAGAATTTGAGTCTTTCGTCTCAACCAGAATAGTAAAGAGGCCCCAACACACACAGTGTCTGTGAAGACCACATGGGGGGAGCTTGGACTTCCAACCCAGCCAGCAGTAATCAGAGAAACTTCCTCCTTCCCTCTCGGGTGATGTCAGAGGATGCCACCTGGAAGGACAGCAATTTCATCACTGCCTAGTGGAAATGAGGCCATTCCACCTGTGGCATCAATGTGGGGAGCAGTTGTGGGGCCCACTTACCCCTGCTTGTCAGGGAGGCATCAGTGTAGGTCTACTGGTACTGGAGGCCCCACCTTCACCCAGAATTAATGAGGAGTTTCCTCCACCACGGTTCACAGAGGCCAGGTGGAGTACCAGGATTTCTACCCTGACCTGGCAATACAGAGGTAGCACCTTTGCTTACATCTCTGCCAGAGACATGTATAAATAAAACAAGTATAACAGAAGGTTTATGGTCCAGAGTCTCAAAATACACCAATGTCCAGTTTCATTAGAAAAATCAGTCATCTCACCAAGAATCAGGAAGACTGAAGAATGAATGAATGAAGATAATCAATAGTGCCATCCCCACTGTACTGAATATGAATAACTCAGAATAAAATATTTCTTCTTTGATAAAAATCTCAATTTGGGGGGATGAAAGATTCTCATGTAATCTATTCTAATGTGTACTTTCTCATAAATCCATATTATTAAATATATGCTACATATACACATAATAGACCATTTTTCTTTTTGAACTCTTATATTATTACTTAATTTTATATGACTTTCTTATAGTTTTGTTGTTAACATTCATGAGAACATATCCTATCATTTTATGTATATAGAAAGATTTAAAGGAAATATTTTTAATTTATTACCTCAATATTCCACAAAGTATATAAGACATGAGATAGGAATCCTAAAAGTTTCAACACTCTTCACTTAGATGCCTTTATTAAAATGCTTTCCTGAAACAAAAGTTCAGGCTTATCTTCCTTATAAAGTGATATTTTTTAAGTGACATTTCCTAGCTTTCTTAAGTAGCTTGAAATAAAGTAAATCCTTACTAGTGATTATAAAATAATTTTCTTCTCCAAACGCTTGTATTAGTGAGATTTCTGTGGCTCATTATTAGACAGTTTGGTCTTTGTCTTCCAGAATATTTTATGCAAACTGAAACTTAAAAGGGCCTTTTCACTGCATCTTTCAGCATGTTTTAAATCCTGATTCTGGATTTTTTTCTTTGAAGGTGAGAGGCCCTCCAGCTGCAGGAGCATTTAAAGAAAGACCAACCAAGCCCACAGCATTTCGAAAATTTTATGAGCGAGGAGACTTCCCAATTGCCCTTGAGCAAGATTCGAAAGGAAACAAAATAGCATGGAAGGTGAGTCGGAGCACAGCTGGGAGAGGCGGACGGGCTGTGAGGTGACATCTCCCGGTTGCCAAACCAGCCCGTGCTTTCTCAGCCAGTGGAAGATGGTGGGTAAGCTCCTAGAGAAAGCCCCCCGGTGTCAGCTGTCCACCTTGACTAACAATTAAATTACAGCCTGCAAAAAGGAAAATGACAGAGTTGCTTTGCCTCAGAGAATTGCCTGCTACCCAATTCATCTCTATTTTTATGAGAACCTGGCAACCCAGCCTGTATCAGGCAGTCCATCAAATGATGGAACTGGTGGCTGGGTACGGACAGCAACAGCCATTTATCTCTCCCAAATTTCACCTTCCTGCAGGACACTTCCAAATGGAAGCTTTAATTACCTAAATGGATAGGTCAAGACTGTCTGCTCCCTAGAAATGCAGAGTAGAATACAAAAGAGGGCCGGCTCTCACTGCTGGCTCTCTGTCTGCAGCCGTGTCCTCGAGTCGGGCTGTCACACGAGCCCGGTTAGAGGCTGACCTCCGCTGCCGAGACCATTACTGCACCGACATTTTTCTGACAAAAGGTTAATTGGCTTCAAAATAAATGTATTGCCTAATGACTCCATTCTAATGGGGCTGTGTTTCTTTCTAAAAGGCTCACTGATGTTAGATGTAAAAACTTGCCAATCTCTTAACTGAAGAAGGCTTTTACATTTAATTTGAAAAATGAATGCCGGTATCTAAAAACAGCTTCTGCTATTTAATTATTTTTGTTATCAACCACTTTGCCTTGGGTGATATTTATCAGCTAAAAGGGCTTCTCTGCTTAAAGACAGAAAAGCAGTTGCTCTTGTGTATGACATCAGGTTAAGAAACAAAAACGTTTTTGCCAAATATCGTTTAAACAAAGCAATCGACCCATGTACCTAAAAAATTCCACAACTGTGTCTGAAGGGGAGGGTAGGAATTGTTTGCAACTATTTACAAATAAATATACATTAAATAAATAACATGATCAAAATGAAGAATCCATCAAAGTAAATAGTTTAGAAAGATTCACTGAAGTTAACCTTTTCCTGCCTTTATAGAAAAACTAAAACAGTTGTCTATATTACTTACGCTATTTCTTTAAATATTTTCGTATAATTATCAAACTTAGTTCTAAGTCCTGAGCAGTCATCTGGTACTCAGTTATTGAATTTAGAATTATTAGAAATTATTTGGCAAGAGAAATAATCTGAAGTTGTCCTTGGTATTAAATTTTGTCATAATTTTTAAGGAGGATGAAGGACATTGTTATCTTGCTTTTAATCATCTCTATTGTGAATTTGTTAGTGAAAGTGTGCATATGAGAAAAAATTATAGTAAGTATAATTTGGATATTTTAATCTTAACATAAATATTTCTAAAACTTCACAGTAATTTTGGGGTTTGTATTTGATCAGTTACATGGATTTTGTGTTCATTTGTCTATGAGAAGTTCATTTGTCTGCTTCAGAGAAGAAACACAGCAGAGGTTTTTAAAAATTCAGTTCCTTTTGAGAAAAAGAATATGCCGCATTTCTTTATAAAAAGGGAGTGGATTTTGATGTTTTAAATAATTGTAGCACAAAAAATTAAATTGTATCAATAAAAAGAATTTATAGATTTATTTTGACCTACTCAAATAATCTTAAGAGTAGGTTTTAGAAGTATCAAGAGACTAGGAAGAATTCATCTTGAAAATAATGAAAACATAAGATGAATCATTCTACTTTATCTCTGATAATCCAGCAGTCAGAAGGGATATAACTGCTTTTCCTTTTATAGCTGTATTAATTCTTTTAAGCTACTGTTGACTGTGGTACTGATTCAGCAAGCTAAAAAGTCAGAAAAGAGGAAGCACTTTATTTGCTGCTACTGGTAGGATGATAACATACGCTCAAAGAAGCATTTTATCCTATAACCCCTCAACTTCTTTAAAAGCTTCACCAAGCACATTTCAATTGTACTACTAGGGTATTGAAAACAAAACATTAAAATTAGTAATCACAGGCTTGTGAACAACTGTCAATGTATTCATATTTATTCCTTGGCACATGTGTTGTATGGACTTGGTAGGAGCAGAAGACTTCTTTAGGATGCCTTTCCTAAGGAAGGGGCCTTGAAGGTTGAAGGAGGCAGGGCTGTGCCCCCTCCCCAACAAAACAAATCAACAGCCAAGACCTGCACTATGCAGAGGGCGTGTGTGGCCAGTGTGCAAGGACCTCAGTCAAGCGAACCTCTCATCTTCACGCTGTAGCTTGCCCTTTGCTGAAGGCTCCTGCGTAAGATGCTTGTCCCCTCTCCACACACCCTGTGACACCCCTGAAACTCCAAGTGGGTTTGTGAGTGCCTGAAATGGCATGTGTAATTGAGTGATAAGAAGGCCCAATTCTTCATTAGAATTCCAAGAGCTTTGAGACTGACATACTTAGCAGTCACTGCCCTGAACCATGATGAGGGCTATTCCAGAATTTCAGGTTCAAGCCTGTGAAGTTGCTGTAGAGGATCCCTGCCCAAGACCTCAGATGCCCTACCTCCTGTGTTTTAGCTGACCTGATCATCACTATTTGAGAAATCACCATATATTCTTGACATAACAAAAGCACTCTATGGTAATATCTTAGAAATGACCTAATAAAGTCAGAAAATAGAATTAAGAGTTAAAGATAGGACAAAGTCTGTGCCAGTCAAGATATCTCTATTTATATCCTGAACTGCCATCGGAGTTCAGCACACATGAAAATGATCATTTGCTTAAGACCAACAGGGCAGACCAAATGGCATAATCTGTGCAGTTTAGTCTGCTCTGAATGGCACCACTAAGGATCAATACAGTATCTAATACAGCTTTCTGCAGTGGTGACAATGTTCTGTGTCTGCACTGTCTAGTGCATTACAACTAGCCATATGTGGTCATTAAACACTTGAAATGTCCCTAGTGAGACTGAGGAACTAAATTTTCGGTTTTAATTAATTTTAATTTAAATGGCCACATGGTTACCATATTAAAGAGTGATGCTCTTGATTAAGATAATGGCAGTCAAAAATAAACGCCTGAATCTGCTAGCCAGATAGAAGACTAAAGCTATGTGAAAATAATTATTAAAATGAAAAAATAGGACCCATATATATTTTTTTGTCATGGCTGTCTATACTTACCATACATTTCTTGGTATATATTCAAAAGGTTTTGCAAAATATTTGTGGTAGAATTTTCTAAATACTTATTGGTGACAAATTAAATATCTATCAATGATGAATAGATATCTAAAATATGAAATCTATTAGGCAAGCTTTGGCATGCTTTCTTTATTTTCAAATGTGTGTTTTCTAAATATAGCTATAAAGTATTCTTGATTATCAATGGTTAACTCCATAAAAAGCATAATAACTATTTAAACAAAAAAATGTAATCTTCTTCCTCTGTATTTTTCTTCACTTTACTAACACTGAGGACACATGACTTTATTCTGTTGCTGATATCATCAATATCCAAGTATATGCCACAGAAGTGAAGAAGCTAACCATTGTGGATAAGTTACAAAGCACATAATCAGCATGAACAATGTACATTTTAAAATTGTGTTTGAGTTTCCACAGCTTATACTTCCATTCAGTTTCCTGTACTTCTGTAATATGAATCCTATCCCAAACCAGGAGAGTACGGGGTCAGGTAGGGTCCACCCACAAGGCCTTCCATGCAGACGCTCTGGAGAGAAAAGAAATGTTATGCAAACTTGCTAAACATTCAGCTTGTGGCCTCCTCCTCTGCTCCTGAAAGAATGTATAAAAAGGGTTGTAAGTGTAGAAGGTGGTCCATTGGTGGAGGGGAGTTTTGAATTGCACTAAAGCCAGACATTAAAGTGTGAGTCATAGGGGAATATGAATTGTGTAGACCCAACACTGCTTTCTGCCTCCATCAGCTCAGTTTAAGACAGACTTCAGGTCTCTTCAGTTTTCTCCCCCATCCTCTCCTGCTCTGCTTCTCCCCACCTCACCCTGCCCTCCCCCTCTTCCTCCTCGTTTCTTCTTTTTGTTTTTTACTTCCTGGAATGCACATTTTTCCCTGTAGTTTCTCCAGGGTCGATTTTGGAGTAGTAGCCAGAGTACCATTCTAGTTGTCTATTTGGGGCAAAAATCTGAAGTTATTTGGAGTAGTCACCCAAATGAACTTGAGTAATAATTGTTACCTACTTAGTGAAAAGCACCACTATGAATCATAAGTAGCACTATGAAGTCTATAATTTTATTATAAATTATAATTATAAATTATAATTTATATTGCCTTAAAATAGTATGGGAATACAAATTATTTTAAAATGGCCACTTCAATTATAGACCTTAGTAGAAAGAGCTAGAAAAAAATATCATAGTCACATTGGATTTTTAAAAATTACCAATATGGTATTATGAACCATTCATTCGTTTTGGAGATGAAAACAGATGCAACTACAATATGGTGTCTCTAACTTCCCTCAGTTTACAGGTGTTTCGATGTAGTAGATGTTGATAGAAATCACCTTTTTCTTTCTGTTCATGACATCATGCTGCATGGCAGAATGTGACATACACTAAGAATGGTTTTTCACTAAATTTCTAATGAACATGCATAAAGGTGTCCCAGGTATTAGAGATCGTTGAATAAGAAAGCCATACCCTACAACTGTCTAGCCAAATCAGGTTAGAAAACAAACCCTATTTCCAGTGCAGGTAAAATGATAAATCCTCAAATTGTCTCAAAAAGGGAAAAGCCCCAAATGGACTTGTACTTTGCCTCCAATGCCCCTCTCTCAGCACCTTACAATCTCTCATCTGGCAATGTGGTGGTGCATTGTCACTAAGTAGCATTTCTGCATTCTTGTTTTCCTATCTTTTATTTGATATGTTAATTATTTTAGTAGCTATTTAGTCGAAACTGGCACACATAGGCAGGTACAGGTGAAAATGGACATACTTCCTCACTGGCCCACTGGAGATGTACACATTTGCATCATGAAAGCATACTTCTCTCTAGGTTAAGTATTAATCATTATAGGTAAAATTGCAGTATTTCCAGAATCTCTCACCTGGCCTTAGTACATCTCCATATAAATAGGTATTTCGAAGGGGTGGAGAGAAGCAGTCCATCTCCATATTAATAGGCGATTACAAGAGGAAGTGAGGGCATATCTGGACCGGAGAGGCTGGATGGGGTCCATTTTTGCAGCTGGATTGTGGAAACACAGGTGAGCAGAAGGGGATGACTGCTTGTAAGCAATAAATGGGGTTCTCCCACTTTATTTCTCCCTTTGACTGATTTCGGCTTCAAAGGTTATTTTCCCCTGGCTGGGAACATATTTTCCCCCTGTAGTTACTTGTCTTGGGCCACACAACTTTGTTTTTCTATTAAAAGTGACTTCATAAATTAACATTAACTAGGTAACTAAAAACATACTTCTCTAATTTTTTTAACCAATAAATTATATAAATGTATTGACTTGTATATTTATACTCAGCTTTACTACTAACAGATTTTAAGTTGTTTTAAAAGGGCTATAAACAGAAAGCTAGCATATAGTAAGAAAGATGAGAGAAAATGAAAATCAGATACGGACCTACAATAATGCCAATATCAAGGTTTCTAAAAATGGCGTATCTTGAAGTCTATGAAGGCAGGGATCTTTGTCTGTATTTCAGGGTTTATCACTCATCTATTCCAGAGCCTAAAGCAATATCTGGCACAGAGTAGGTACCCTGTGACCTATGTTGAATGAATGTAAAGCACACCAGAGCTGATTATCTTTCTGTTTTACTTCTCTAAACACTGTTTCATGCCCATGCCTCTAACTCTGTAAACCTTCCTTTCTGTCTCTGTAAGTGATGATCATGTACTAGATGATTACTATGGCCTGTTTTAATTACGGGAGCTCTAAGAAATTTTGTTTCATAATAAAATAACTATATTTTGAGATGTTCATGAAATACTTCAAAGAATATTGATTAAAAATTAGCTATAGAAACCAAGTCTTACAGGAGCAAAATGGGAAGATTAATACCAATTAAATTAATTTGAATGCACAGTCCAAGTTAAATGTAACATTTTCAGCATGTTGACCTTTGTCATGAAAGTGCTCCTTAGATTATATGTAAATGCTTTCCCAATGACTACTGATCTCTTAAATTACAAAAGGACAACTTCATTTTTCTAAGTGACTAAAAATATATGTCCAATTTGAATATCCAAGTAAAGAAAATGCTATGTGAGCATAAATTAATTGTATGCTTAAATTCATTTAAAAAATTTTTACTCAATGGCTAGCCAACACCTTTAATTCCATGTTGACCCTCTAGTTGCTAATATGCCTGTATTCAGAATTCTTCTCTGGTATGTTTTGTTTGTTTGTTTCAGTTCTTAGCAGCATTGATACTCATGAACTATAAAAAGCCCTATCAATGTGACTGTTTTCATTGACATAACTGATAATTTCCTACTAGGAAAATAATATTACATTTTGAAGTAAGTCACACTGTGATATGATACCTGATCCATTAGACATCTGTGTATTGTTCTCAAATTCAATACTTTTAATGAATAATTTAGTCTTTTGGTGCCTCTAATTTCTTAATATTTCAATTTCTTGTATTCAAAAAATTCATACCATATCTACTATCCCCACCCCTGCCTGACCTCTCCCCCCAGGTAAAACTGATATTGAGTTTTGGAATCTTCAGCCAATTTATTTAAGAGTTGTATAATTTGTTTTACAAAAGAAAAAAATGAATGTTCTCCTAGAAATGTCCTGGACTTCTGTGTCTTTTGGTAACTGCCAAAGCTTGAGTTTGGATAGCAGACTTGAGTAGAATTTGTAAGGCAAATTTTATAGGAGAAGTGACAGTTTACCTGATTTTTGTTAAAGAAAACTGCCACATTTCCACTATTAATTCCTCTGTGATTAATTAATAGACAAAGCTTATTCTAGAAGTCTTGAAAAAATAATCCTGTTGCAATTAATGTGCTGTTCGTGCTTTTTGGAGGAGGGGACTGCATGCACAATTAACGCCATTCTTTTATTTGATGTAAATTGCTATGTCTTAACAGTGTACAGCATGAATATACAGCCATGTAGCAGGAATAACTTTAATTTAAATTGGTTAGATGACCTCTGAAAGCTAGATAAAAGATTTTCTGCTGAATGGGCTGGTGCTCCCTGCTGCCTATATAATTTATGTGAGAAATTAGTGCGAATGGTTCACTTTTATGGAGCAGGGCTGCTTGTAGCAAGCCTGCAGAAACAATTTTCCCCCAAGCTTCCATCTGTTCTTCAAACTAGGGCATATGCCATCTCATCGAGCTTGAAAGTCAACTGATTTATAACTCCTGGAAAGTGCATAGATCGAAAAGAAAGGTCGACCACTGCTATGTGACAGTGATTTGGTGGCATGGGCTAAAGACAATTCACATTACCAGGTGCCTGAGGGAAACAAGCAATGTTGTAAGTTTCAGATCTCAGGGGACTGACAACTAGAAAAGAAACAAATCACTCCTGCTTCTTAAGTTAAACGACCCCACATTGAAGAGTAGGAACCATCCAACATTAGTGTTAGGGTGCCACTGCTAAGACATCATTTTGTCACTCAGTCTCCCAGGAAGAACTGGCATTGCTGCCACCCCCCAGCAATAAATGTGGCCATTTCAGGAGTATCAGTACTCTAATCTTTAAACTGAAACTGTGTTGCTTCTTGTCAGAAAGTTCCATTTGGAGGCAAACACTGGACTTTGATGATTTTTCTGTATCTGCCTGGAGGGCAAATCTCCCGTTCTGTTCCAATTAGTTATTTAATTAATGGTTCCCTGTGTGTCTTATTGCTTGTCACATATTTTTTTCTTTACTGAAGCATTTGTGAGATCAAAAGTTCTTTGGCAGATGACAAATGGAATCAGGTTGATGATGGTATGATAGTTAAGAAAGACAATCTATGTTCTTTTTGCTTGATGCAATTTTATTTAGAGTGGTCTAAGTGCCTTTTTACATTTGAGGCTTCTGGAAACTTAGTGAATTTTCAGTCCCCTGCAGTTATATTAAAGTTGGTCCTTTTTCTACAGGTAAAATCTAAATAAAGTGTTAATGAATAATGGTATCAACTTTAATCCATATTTGAGGCAGCATTTTTAGGAAATTATATTTTAGTTTTATCAGAAAGGTTACCCTGACCTTGAAAGTTCTATGTGAAAATTAAAACTGGAGGATACTGAACTTCTGTAAAAAATATATAAATTATTATCCTCATTATCACTTATAAAGTTTCATTCTCCATATGAAATTGATACATGTTTATTTTGTAAAATAAGAAAACACTGGAAAAGTTAAAGGAATAAGTAAATCACTCATCATTACACCATTCATTGAATATGACTAAAGATTTTTGAAAGTATTTCTGGCTTATCTTTCTTTGTGCATAGTTGAGATCATAGTGTATACAACACTTTATAAAAATATTTGTCATATGGTATCTCAAAATTGTATGCACTTATTCTTAGATTTTTCTGACTTTTTTCTAGGTTGAAAATAATAGGTCTATTTTAGAAAATTTGAAAAATGGATAAGATGTATTGGAAGACAACATTCATCCTGAGATAACAAGTTTTAGTATATTGATGTTTTAGTTCATGTATGTTTTTTACTTTGTTGCAGTTGTGTTTTATATGATGATTTTCAAGGAACATTTAAGTACCTAATTACAAGAGATTAATAATGTACATAACTGCCACAGGATATTAATGATTAACAGTTTTCTCCAACTTAACAACAGTAACAAGAAAGGCAACCATAATTTAATATGCATTTTAAAGTTTTCAGTGGTCATTACTCAAGGACTTTGGAAAAGATATATCCCTTTCCTTCAGCAAGGGTGCCCAATTTCTCCTTAAGCAATTTATATACTTTGGTGCCAACCACATAAGTGGATTTGTCACTGTGAACATGTTGTTAGTCTATTTTCGGAGAATAGCAACAAATTTCATGAAGAAGGTTATGAAGCACACTTCTTGTTTTTGGAAAAAGCATAAAAGTGAACAAAAAGAGCTGACAGAATCAATATATAAAACCAATCTCTGCCCCTAATCTAAGACAGATCCCTTACAGCAGAAAATCCTACAGAATTTCTAAGACTGTATTCCAGCCTGAATAAGGGAAACCATTAAACTTTCAAACCATAAATTCCCATTACTTAAGGTCTTAGATTTACCTCTCTTTATTCATGTAAATCTTCAAGCAATTTTATAAGAAAACAGGTACATGGGTTCAATATTTCTGAATTCTGAATATTTTGAAAATATAGATTTTCAACTTTCATACATGAAACACAATTTGATTCAAATTAACATTCTTAATTTACAACTGTTTCCTTCCAAGTCTCTGAAACATGTAATGTCATTGTATTCTAACATATGATGCTGAGAAATTAAGACCAGTCAAATTTGTAGTCCTTTGATCTGTTTTGTTTACTTGTTTATTTTGTTTGGTAGCTTGGGGAATTCACTATTTTTCTATAAAAGTTGCTTCCATGTGTATCTTTTGTTTTCATCTATCCTTTAATATTACTCTGTCAACTTACTTGAAACATTTTCTCAAGTAAGAAAAGTTTTCTTCTATAATGTCACTAATTATTATTTGTTACAATTTTTCAACTTTCTTTCTTAGAACAAATATTATGTGATTAAACATTTTTATCATTATCATTATATTTGTCATTTTTATCATTTCCTCTATAATTTTATCTGTATTCATTTCTAAATCGTGTAGGAGAGCTTTTATTTTCTATTTTCTTTAGTATCAATGTGTCTACTACTGCCTGAAGTCCAAATTTTACTATTGCTCATTTCTTCACTCATACAGTTTTACACATTGGCTTAAAAATTATTGTATAAGCAAGTTTATCATAGAAAATGTTCTGAATTGTCTTTTTTTCATAACTCAGATAAGAAAAATAAAAAATATGAATCAAATATAATTCCACAACTCTGAGGTAGCCTCCATTAATTTGTCAGTGTTAATTTTGCAGACCCTTTTTTCTCTGCATTTGCAAATCTATGTATATATGCAAATTTTAAAAACATTTACCCATACCTTGTAACTTTTTAAATTAATTATAAGTCATAACCATTCTTTTAATAGCAATAAATATGTACTTTAAAAAAGCATTTTGGGACTCTCTAGAGTGTTCCATAATTTAACCAATTCCATATTATTGAGTATTAATGTCTTTCTTAGATAGTAATGGTTTTCTTCAATATTTTGCTAATACAAGCAATCCTATTATCAACATCATTGTACATTTTGTATATATTGTGTCTTGTAAACATATCTGATTACTCCCTAAGAGTAAAAACCTCATTTCTGTTTTGCTTAGCCCTATTCTTACATTTCTGTTTTTCTTTCATAAAGGTTTGGCTTCTTCAATACTTGAACATACCCATTTCTCAAAATCACTGATTTCTGCAGTAGTGAATTTAAAAGGACTTACTCATTAAGTCTGTAAGATGACATTCCATTTCCTTTTTATTTTGTAGGATATTTATAAAACCCATATGTTATTGTTTAACTTCAGTTTTATCTCAATCTAGAATTCATGTTTGTCAAGATGTAGAGCATGTAGTTGTGCTTTACTTCATTCTGTCTTTGCTTATGGACAGGTGAAGTCTTCTTATCATTGATACTTAGGTAGACTGCCAAGCTCCTAACCAATAACCAGTGTCTGACATAAACATGCTTCATCTGGTCCTGTTGTATTGACCTTAAAGGCAATCTTCTGTGACTTTTGACACTAAGATGAAGTAGGTGAACACCTATGATCTCCAGAATGCACATGTACCCAACTCTGTTTTCCTTTGCCCTTACCTGTAGAAGTTTGATTTTGAGACACACTACTGTTTCCAGGATGTAATGCAACATGCTACCAGGAATCTCTGCCCCTACTTGCTGTTCAGTTGTTTCCCGAGATTCGGCTGCGAATTGGTGTGATATTGTCAGGGATGAGAGTGGAAGTGGATAGCACCCTGTCTTCACCATGAAGTAGCACCATGACTACTTCAAAGAAGCAGGATGATGGCCAGGTCCATGCCCCCTCCCACCCCCCACCCCCCCCCAGTAACCAGGTGTGTTCCAGACCTTACATTTCTGAGGGCCAGAAAATGTAGAAGAGATCAGAAAACCACCTCCTGACTTTTGGATAGGTACCTCTGGTTGCAAAACATAAGTTGACTATGAATTATGGTTTTTCAGTCCCATTGCATTGGCTTCAGTATCTGTAGAAATTCCTTTTATTTCTGCCTGTGCATTCATTAGTATACCTGACCTTCAGCTGCATGTTGCATTTTTGTCTTTTTCTGTATCTTCATAGGTAATTCTGTGGCATGCTGGGAGACACTGTGTCAGAGACTGTTTAAAACATCTAAGTCCAACTTAGTTTTGTTCACTTTTATATATCATTGTAGTCAAATAATGTGATCTTATCAAAGCTTAGACAATAGTGGTTCATCAATTCATAAAAGAATTGAGTATCTATACTAGGTAAGACATGTTGGTGCACTTGGTAGCCTGGATGATATGGGCTCTGGTCTTAAGAGGCTTATTGACTAGAATAGATCACTGTTAAATAAAGAAGCTGAAAAGTGTCCAAAGAGTACAAGTCTTAAACCAAATTGCTTCCGCTTGCATAGTTCATAAATTCTTAATCCTTTCTCAGTATTTGTTAAGCATTTGCTACTTTAACGATCTGGTTCCAATAATTTCTGTAGACAACTTTTTTTAATTGAGAACCTTTACAAAATTTTTACTGGTTCATAAATGTGTATATTTCAGTGAATGCAGTTTTGCTGACATTTTTTATTTTTTCTCCTACTTCAGTCTATTTATGATTATATAAACAAATAGTAAAATTTACCTTTAAAATGTCCTTGGGGTGATTGATTCCCACATACTTATATATCTACATATTGTGGCAAACTCAAGTATCAGTGAGAATCACTGACTCCAAACTTCTATGCTGTGTCTTGAAACATATCCTCTTAACTCATGTTTTTACCTACATGTGAATTTTAAATATTTATGCAATTCGGGATTCAATCTGATCTACGTTTGAACTCTGGAGTCCCTATTAAATACATGTGACACTACTGACAATAACCTTCTTCTTAGTCTCCTTTTTTTTTCATTTCCTATCTCTTTAATTCACTGTGGGTCAGTCTAGGTGATTTCTTCAAGTATATCTTCCAAGTTAATAAATCACTTTCTTCAGTTATGTTTAATCTACTGCTTAACTTGTCTGTTGAAATTTTTTTAAAAATTCAGTTTCAGTGAATTTTTAAGTCTAGAATTTATTTATGTTTCTTTAAAAGTTTGCCTGTTCCTTTTTGTATGTTTTTCTTGCTTTACAGTTTCTCTTACTGCCTTTATCAGGTTACATATTACAAATATAGTCAGTTAAAGCTTGTTTCACATTAATCTATTGCCTGTAGTTCTCAAGGTATTATTTGAATCTCCCACTTTTTCTTAATCTCAGCATTTTTTGAATTTCCTCATGTGCTTTATGTTTTATCTTGGAGCCTGCCTTTTGTGGAACACACTTTCCTTGGGAATGGATGTGGAGTCATCCCTGCCATGTGTTTTCAAGAGAGAACCCCAAGAGGGCAGGGTCTGAAATAATTTTTATGTAAATCAGTCTGTAGGGATCTTCACCAGACTGCTGCTCACCACTCAAGATCTGAGTTTCCTCTGCCTTTCTGGGAACTTGGTATTTACCTTTCTTCCTTTCAAAAATTACTATGTTTCTGTCACTTTTCATCATCATTTATAGCATTTTTGGTCATATTGTCCAGAGGTCTTTCTACAGGATTGTTTTCTCAGTTGGCTTAATAACTTGGCTTATAGAGAAAGAACTGTTCTGAGGTACAATCTTTCTCCCTTGTAAGACCCAATCTAAAATTTTCCTACATGAAAAAACTGATGAAATAGAATACCTTTTTATTTCTCATTGAAGTTCTTTTATTTAAACAAATGTAATCATCCATTGTATAGTGCATGCTTTTATGTGTATGTGTATGTGCATAATCATACAGACATTTATGAAATCTCTTTTGACCATAGTAAAATTTGGACTTGGAAAAGTCACAAAGAAAAAGCTTATAAAGATTTTGTGCCAATTCACAGTTCTCACATTTGTACATAATGTGTGTATGTGTATATGTGCATGCATGTGTACATAGACGTCTTGCTTCTATTTGAGTAATGGAGTTAAGATTTCAGTTTTTATTCTGTAAAACTTAATCAGTAGATTAAGATGGGTGGGATGATCCCACGAAGACCTTTATCTTCTCATCATTCATATCTGGTAAGAGGGAATTTCTTCAGAAGCATAACTCACCAATTGAAAAACATCTTTTAAATGCTTTCCATTTGCAATAAGTTATATAAAATATTGCCAAACATCATTAGATATTTTTTAAAACCAACAAAGTATAACATTATATTGAAGAGAATTTAGTTTTTATAAATTATCCTTCATAGAATTGCTTCAGATTTATTAAGTAATTTCTATCTTTGAATAGTTGGGTAAAGAAGTATATGTGTATGTAAAAAAGAGATTGTTCTTTTATTTGTATTTTTCTTTTTCCTTTATATTTTTAAAAAATATAATATGAGAAGTACTGGGATATTAGACTGGCAATATTAAAACCACAAGTCAAAAAACATAAAAGTTAAGATTTTTATAATTCTTTTTGGGAATTTCTAGCTTTCTCTGCCTGTGTGGGTTATAATTTTAACACTTCATTATTGTAACTTATTACATTTAATAAACTAACAACTGGGACTAGCTTCAAATCTCAAACAGCAATTTAGCAGATGGTTCATTTCAAGAAGAAATGTATCCTCTCATCTTTGAGATTTTACTATTGGAGAAACGGAAGGAAAGTTGAAAGGAAAATGTGCTGGTTAGTTGCACTATCACTAGTGATGTTTTGTCTGGTCAATATAGTAGAATTGAGATTAGTTTGCAGAAATAAAGAGCTCTATACCTGAAGAATACATCCTATATGGGATATGCCAATATTGTAGAAAACTTTCTGCCAAGAAATTTTGCATGTGATTGGTGCAAAGCATCACTATTTTACTTCTTAGATAGTCACCTCAGTTTTTCTCATCATTTGCTGTCTTATACTTTATACATCAGAATCCTTCCCATGTGTGGGTTCCCAAACATGCCATCTTATGTCTTGCCTCTTAACCTCTGTGCCTGGTTGAATGCCCTATCTGGGAAAACCAGCATGCACTATTACTAGTCTCAATGCTGAGAAAGTTAGAAATCTGTTCTTATGCCTTCCCTTGTGATGGTGGATTCCAGAAGGACTGGGGTAGGGCATTATTTAACTTTTACCTACTGTAACCCATGACATATAATGAATACATATTTGAAAGCTGATATTTCAAGTAATTCATTAGAACATTATATTTTTGTATTTTACATATTTTGTTTTACATAAGCAATATTTTGGGTATTTTAAAATACCCAAAAGTAAAGAGGGTTATTGTAAATATACTTTTAATTTTATTTTCAAGCCCATAAACCTTTTGACAGCTGTTTATTTTTATGCTGCCTTATAGAATGTAGTTTGTAGTCCTTTTAGGACCTCTATAGGATCAGTTCACTGGATATTATTTATTTCTGATAAATAGAATTACGTTATTTAAACTCTAATGGTCTAATGATATTACATTTGTTTTCTTATGTATGTGTTCTTTTTAACAGTGTCATATATCTGATGTCCATGGGACCTAGTAGGAAGCATCCATTTATTCAACAGACATTATCTGAAGGCCTACTAAGTGCTAGGCATTTTTCTAGACTCTGTAAATACAGAAATGAATAATACAAATTCTCTTTCCTCAGGGAGTTTCCTTTATAATAGGAAAAAATAAACAACAAGAAAAGTAAATATAGAGACTGTTAAATGGTAATATTACAAAAGAAAACTAAAGCAGGGTGATAGAGATAATCATGAGAGAATAGGGTACAGTTTTAGGGGTAGTCAGAGGAGGCTCCTTTAATAAAGTGATATTTAATCAGAGACCATTTGGTAGTATTGTCTAGGTTCTTTTTAAAAATAAGAATCCTAATTTAATGTCTTAACCTTTTAAAATGTAATGATATCAAAAAGGATAAAGTTTTAAAGAGAAAATAACAATGAAAACAACCAAATAAATTGTGTGCTTTCAGGACCTATTAATTACTGAAAGCCAGTGTCAGAGTTACAACCCAACACTAGTGAATTAACAAATTATATTTTAATTAAGTTCTTATTCTATTTAAAGACTAATTAAGGGATCATGAATGACTGTTTTGTATACTTCAACATAAATATTTTATGATCATATACAAATGTATATTTCCTTTGTGAAAAGTGCTTTTCACATTTTAAATATAAGAAGGCCTAAATAACCAAGCAAATCCACTTTTTATGTCCTATTTCTCTTACCTTTTGAAAAATAAAATCATTACTAGTAAACAGATTTATAACAACAAACAAGAAATGATGAGACACCTGTGAGCATATCCCTCTGGGTACAGAAATGTCATATTCCTATTATCTTTATGTGGGTCACATGAAATATGAGCTTCCAGTTTAGGAAAAGCTTGTACCATAGGGAAGACTTATTTATATGCTTTTGGAAACACAACCAAATGAATTCACAGCATAATATTCCTTTTTTTGGTATAAACATAGCAGGGTATCTCTTATCACAGTTATGTAACACTATCTCTGACATTAATAAAATTAAATGAAAGGAGATTAAGCTGAGTATGAAACACATGCATTCTTCATTTGTTCCAAGCATTCTTTCATCCATCACACTCTAGATGGCAACAATTTATTACGTGCAGGGAAGTTGCTGGTGATAGAGACATTTGAACAGTATGTACAACTGTTGTAAGTGGAACAAAGTAAAGCAACTTGAAATAGTGCAAAATTACTTGTGTTTTAGAAACCATAAATCTAAAGGCCTGCCCCACTGTGAGCCATAAAATTAGTAGAGAAAATGTGTTTGTAAAATCAGTTGGATATCAAAATTATTATGTCAAAAATCAAATTTTTTGTCATTAATACACATTTTATAATTTATTTTGCTTTACAAAATTATGTTACCAGCACAAAAATGTTCATCTGTTTCTTAATATAAATCTGATGAGAGTTTTGTAGCAGATGGAGTGTAAATATATTAAATCTATTTTTTATTGAAATAGTAATGGAATATTTAAAATATATTTAAACATATAACTTTAGCATATCTTTTAAAGAAAATACAATCAAGTCCAGCTTCTGGTGAACAAAAAGCCACCATTGTCACTTAGGCCATATTTTGAACCTGAGAGTCTCGTGCTGCTTTTTCATTCTTATTTATTCAAATAGGACTTTAATGCAAAATCAGTATAGTATGGAATGCTAAACAAGGGGGTTGCTAGTGCTGTGTCTGTGACAACAATAAACAGAAGGAAGGGTGCAATCTGCTTTCAGACTCGAATGCCTCTTAGCTGACTGATTTAACATTGCTGAATCACCTCATGCTCTTCTTCTGCCCCCTTGACCCCATTTCCCACTACACAGCAAAACAGATACACTTTCTGGTTTGACTGGACTGCTTTTGATGGAAATATGCTAAAAGCAAAGTTAAAAGAGGAGACTAAGCTTGAGTGTCCGGATGATCAGGAATTAAAATCTCGCACATCCATAGGTCCATGGGGAGATGGTTGAGCTCAGTTCGATGGTCTGACTGGAATCACTGGCAGGTTATAGCTGTTAATTTCACCTGGACCCTCACTTCACATCACCCTGGCCTGTCTTTACCCATTCAGTCACCTGGCTCCAGCTGCAGTGGCTTCCTTGGTTTGCTAAGAATTTAAGGCCAGAGCCAACCCTGGGCTTCACCGGGAATGCTTCCTTTCCCAGCTCTTGGCAAGTTCCCTCATTAGGGTCTGTGATCTGGCATATCAAAGCAGCCGCCCTTGGCCACCCTCTGTAATATGGCACACATCCCTGACACCCCTTTGCCAGGGGCATGTTATTTCTCCAGAGCCCTATACCATGCCTTTGCCAGACAAAACAATGGACCAACAAAGGCATTATTGTCTGTGGGTCTCAATACCATCCAGTCGTAGCTCCACGCTTTTTCAGACAGGAGGGATTAAGGCATGACCATGTAGATGAAAGTGAAGGAGTAGGGGAATGGAGAGGTCTTATATATTTATTTATTTATTTATTTTTATTAAGGTATTATTGATATACACTCTTATGAAGGTTTCACATGAGAAAACAATGTGTTTACCTCATTTACCCATATTATCAAGTCCCCACCCATACCCCAATGCAGTCACTGTCCATTAGTGTAGTAAGATGCTGCAGATTCACCGCTTGCCTTCTCTGTGCTGCACTGTTTTCCCCGTGATCCCCACACCATGTGTACTAAACATAATACCCCTCAATCCCCATCTCTCTCCCTCCCTCCCAACCCCCTCTCCCACATCCCTTCCCCCTCCGTTTTGGTAACCACTACTCCCTTCTAGGAGTATGTGAGTCTGTTCTTTCAGTTTTGCTTCGCTTGTTACACTCCACAAATGAGGGAAATCATTTGGCATTTGTCTTTCTCTGCCTGGCTTATTTCCCTGAGCAAAATATCCTCCAGCTCCATCCATGTTGTTGCAAATGGTAGGATTTGTTTCTTTCTTGTGGCTGAATAGTAATCCATTGTATATATGTACCACATATTCTTTATCCATTCATTTACTGATGGACACTTAGGTTGCGTCCAAATCTTGGCTATTGTAAAAAGTACTGAGATAAACATAGGGGTGCATATGTCTTTTTGAATCCAAGAAGTTGTATTCTTTGGGTAAATTCCAAGGAGTGGAATTCCCGGGTCAAATGGTATTTCTATTTTTAGTTTTTTGAAGAACCTCCATATTGCTATCCACAATGGTTGAACTAGCTTACATTCCCACCAGCAGTGTAGGAGGGTTCTGCTTTCTCTGCATCCTCACCAGCATTTGTTGTTCTTAGTCTTTTCGATGCTGGCTATCTTTACTGGTGTGAGATGATATCTCATTGCAGTTTTAATTTGCATTTCCCTGATGATTAGTGATGTGGAACATCTTTTCATGTGTCTGTTGGCCATCTGAATTTCTTCTTTGGAGAACTGTCTCTTCATATCCTCTGTCCATTTTTTAATTGGGTTATTTGCTTTTGGGGTGTTAAGGTGTGTAAGTTCTTTATGTATTTTGGATGTTAACCCCTTGTCCGATATGTCATTTATAAATATATTCTCCCATACTGTAGGATGCCTTTTTGTTCTGTTGATGCTGTCCTTTGTCATACAGAAACTTTTTAGTTTGATACAGTCCCATGTATTCATTTTTGCTTTTGTTTCCCTTGCTTGAGGAGATGTGTTCAGGAAGAAGTTGCTCATGCTTGTATTCAGGAGATTTTTGCTTATGTTGTCTTCTAAGAGTTTTATGGGGTTAAGCAATAATCTAGTTTCATTCTCTTGCATTGTGGCTGTCCAGTTTTGCCAACACCAGCTTTTGAAGAGGCTATCGTTTCCCCATTGTATGTCCATGGCTCCTTTATTGTATATTAACAAACCATGTATGGTTGGGTTTATATCAGAGCTCTCTAGTCTGTTCCATTGGTCTATGGGTCTGTTTTTGTGCCAGTACCAAATTGTCTTGATTACTGAGACTTTGTGGTAGAGCTTGAAGTTGGGGAGCATAATCCCCCCAGCTTTATTCTTCTTTCTCAGGATTGCTTTGGCTATTTGGGGTCTTTTGTGGTTTCATATGAATTTTAGAGTGATTTGCTCTAGTTCATTGAAGAATGCTGTTGGTATTTTGATAGGAATTGCATTGTTGGTATTTTGATAGGAATTGCATTGAATCTGTCAATTGCTTTAGGCAGGATGGCCATTTTGACAATATTAATTCTTCCTATCCATGAGCACAGGATGTGTTTCCATTTATTAGTATCTTCTTTAATTTCTCTCATGAGTATCCTGTAGTTTTCAGAGTATAGGTCTTTCACTTCCTTGGTTAGGTTTATTCCTAGGTATTTTATTCTTTTTGATGCAACTATGAATGGGATTGTTTTTCTGATTTCTCTTTCTGCTATTTCATCAATAGTGTATAGGAATGCAACAGATTTCTGTGTATTAATTTTGTATCCTGCAACTTTGCTGAATTCAGACGTTAGATCTAGTAGTTTTGGAGTGGATTCTTTAGTGTTTTTTATGTACAATATCATGTCATCTGCAAACAGGGACAGTTTAACTTCTTCCTTGCCAATCTGAATACCTTATATTTCTTTGTGTTATCTGATTGCTGTGGCTAGGACCTCCAGTACTATGTTGAATGAAAGTGGGGAGAGTGGGCATCCTTGTCTTATTCCCAATCTTAAAGGAAAAGCTTTCAGCTTCTTGCTGTAAAGTATAATGTTGGCTGTGAGTGTGTCATATATGGCCTTTATTATGTTGAGGTACTTGCCCTCTATAACCATTTTGCTGAGTGTTTTTACCATGAATGGATGTTGAATTTTGTCAAATGCTTTTTCAGCATCTATGGAGATGATCATGTGGTTTTTGGGCTTCTTTTTGTTAATGTGGTAGATGATGTTGATGTATTTTCGAGTGTTGTACCATTCTTGCATCCCTGTGATAAATCCTACTTGATTGTGATGGATGATCTTTTTGATGTATTTTTGAATTCAGCTTGCTAATATTTTTTTTTCTTTTTTCTTTTGTTATCATTAATCTACTATTACATGAAAAACATTATATTTACTAGGCTCTCCCCTACCCCAAGTCCCCCCCACAAACCCCATTACAGTCTCTGTCCATCAGCGTAGTAAGATGTTGTAGAATCACTACTTGTCTTCTCTGTGTTGTAAAGCCCTTCCCTTTCCCCCACCTCCCACATTATTATACATGCTAATCATAATACCCCCTTTCTTCTTCCCTGCCCTTATCCCTCCCTCCCCTCCCATTCTCCCCAGTCTCTTTCCCTTTGGTAACTGTTAGTCCATTCTTGGGTTCTGTGATTCTGCTGCTGTTTTGTTCCTTCAGCTTTTCTTTTGTTCTTATAGTCCACAGATGAGTGAAATCATTTGGTATTTATTTTTTTCTGCTTGGCTTATTTCACTGAGCATAATACCCTCTAGCTCTATCCATGTTGTTGCAAATGGTAGGATTTGTTTTCTTCTTATGGCTGAATAATATTCCATTTTGTATATGTACCACATCTTCTTTATCCATTCATCTACTGAAGGACACTTAGGTTGCTTCCATTTCTTGGCTATTGTAAATAGTGCTGCGATAAACATAGGGTGCATCTGTCTTTTTCAAACTGGAGTGCTGCATCCTTAGGGTAAATTCCTAGAAGTGGAATTCCTGAGTCAAATGGTATTTCTATTTTGAGCATTTTGAGGAACCTCCATATTGCTTTCCACATGGTTGAACTAATTTACATTCCCACCAGCAGTGTAGGTGGGTTCCGCTTTCTCCACAACCTCATCAACATTTGTTGTTGTTTATATTTTGGATGGCAGCCATCCTCACTGATGTGAGGTGATACCTCATTGTGGTTTTAATTTGCGTTTCTCTGATAACTAGCATTGTGGAGCATCTTTTCATGTGTCTGTTGGTCATCTGAATTTCTTCTTTGGGGAACTGTCTGTTCAGCTCCTCTGCCCATTTTTTAATTGGATTATTTGCTTTTTGTTTGTTGAGGTGCGTGAGCTCTTTATATATTTTGGATGTCAACCCTTTATCAGATCTGTCACTTATGAGTATATTCTCCCATACTGTAGGATGCCTTTTTGTTCTATTGGTAGGGTCCCTTGCTGTACGGAAGCTTTTCAGCTTGATATAGTCCCACTTGTTCGTTTTTGCTTTTGTTTCTCTTGCCCAGGGAGATATGTTCATGAAGAATTTGCTCATGTTTATGTCCAAGAGATTTTTGCTTATGTTTTTTTCTAAGAGTTTTATGGCTTCATGACTTACATTCAGGTCTTTAATCCATTTTGAATTTACTTTTGTGTATGGGGTTAGACAGTGATCCAGTTTCATTCTCTTACATGTAGCTGTCCAGTTTTGCCAGCACCATCCACTGAAGAGACTGTCATTTCCCCATTGTATGTCCATGGCTCCTTTATCAAATATTAATTGACCACATATGTTTGGGTTAATGTCTGGAGTCTCTAATCTGTTCCACTGGTCTGTGGCTCTGTTCTTGTGCCAGTACCAAATTGTCTTGATTACTATGGCTTTATAGTAGAGCTTGAAGTTGGGGAGTGAGATCCCCCCTACTTTATTCTTCTTTCTCAGGATTTCTTTGGCTATTCGGGGACTTTGGTGTTTCCATATGAATTTTTGAACTATTTGTTCTAGTTTGTTGAAGAATGCTGTT
Source organism: Manis javanica (assembly GCF_040802235.1). Lineage (NCBI taxonomy): Eukaryota > Metazoa > Chordata > Mammalia > Pholidota > Manidae > Manis > Manis javanica. The sequence goes on from NC_133168.1 coordinate 75,865,287, forward strand.
GGTAATTTGATAGGGATTGCATCAAATCTGTATATTGCTTTGGGCAGGATGGCCATTTTGACGATATTAATTCTTCCTAGCCAAGAGCATGGGATAAGTTTCCATTTGTTAGTGTCCTCTTTAACTTCTCTTAAGAGCGTCTTATAGTTTTCAGGGTATAGGTCTTTCACTTCTTTGGTTAGGTTTATTCCTAGGTATTTTATTCTTTTTGATGCAATTGTGAATGGAATTGTTTTCCTGATTTCTTTTTCTATTGGCTCATTGTTAGTGTATAGGAAAGCCACAGATTTCTGTGTGTTAATTTTGTATCCTGCAACTTTGCTGTATTCCGATATCAGTTCTAGTAGTTTTGGAGTGGAGTCTTTAGGGTTTTTTATGTACAATATCATGTCATCTGCAAATAGTGACAGTTTAACTTCTTCTTTACAAATCTGGATTCCTTGTATTTCTTTGTTTTGCTGATTGTCATGGCTACGACCTCCAGTACTATGTTAAATAGCAGTGGGGAGAGTGGGCATCCCTATCTAGTTCCCAATCTCAGAGGAAAAGCTTTCAGCTTCTCGCTGTTCAGTATAATGTTGGCTGTGGGTTTATCATATATGGCCTTTATATGTTGAGGTACTTGCCCTCTATACCCATTTTGTTGAGAGTTTTTATCATGAATGGATGTTGAATTTTGTCAAATGCTTTTTCAGCATCTATGGAGATGATCATGTGGTTTTTGTCTTTCTTTTTGTTGATGTGGTGGATGATGTTGATGGATTTTCCAATGTTGTACCATCCTTGCATCCCTGGGATGAACACCACTTGGTTGTGATGTATGATCCTTTTGGTATATTTTTAATTCAGTTTGCTAATATTTTATTGAGTATTTTTGCATCTACATTCATCAGGGATATTGGTCTGTAATTTTCTTTTTTGGTGGGGTCTTTGCCTGGTTTTGGTATTAGGGTGATGTTAGCTTCATAGAATGAGTTTGGGAGTATTCCCTCCTCTTCTATTTTTTAGAAAACATTAAGGAGAAATGGGTATTATATCTTCTCTGTACATCTGATAAAATTCCAAGATAAATCCATCTGGCCCGGGGTTTTTTTTCTTGGGTCGTTTTTTTGATTACTGCTTCAATTTCTTTGCTGGTAATTGGTTTGTTTAGATTTTGTGTTTCTTCCTTGGTCAGTTTTGGAAGGTTGTATTTTTCTAGGAAGTTGTCCATTTCTTCTAGGTTTTTCAGCTTCTTAGCATATAGGTTTTCATAGTAGTCTCTGATAATTCTTTGTATTTCTGTGGGGTCCATCATGATGTTTCCTTTCTCATTTCTGATTCTGTTGATGTGTGTTGATTCTCTTTTTCTCTTAATTAGTCTGGCTAGAGGCTTATCTATTTTGTTTATTTTCTCAAAGAACCAGCTCTTGATTTCATTGATTTTTTTTCTATTGTTTTATTCTTCTCAATTTTATTTCTTCTCTGATCTTTATTATGTCCCTCCTTCTGCTGACTTTAGGCCTCATTTGTTCTTCTTTTTCCAGTTTTGATAATTGTGACATTAGACTATTCATTTGGGTTTGTTCTTCCTTATTTAAATATGCCTGGATTGCTATATACTTTCATCTTAAGACTGCTTTCGCTGCGTCCAGCAGAAGTTGGGGCTTTGTGGTGTTGTTGTCATTTATTTCCATATATTGCTGGATCTCCATTTTAATTTGGTCGTTGATCCAATGACTATTTAGAAGTGTGTTGTTAAGCCTCCATGTGCTTGTGAGCCTTTTTGCTTTCTTGGTCAATTTATTTCTAGTTTTATGCCTTTGTGGTCTGAAAAGTTGGTTGGTAGGATTTCAATCTTTTTGAATTTACTGAAGCTCTTTTTGTGGCCTAGTATGTGGTCTATTCTGGAGAATGTTCCATGTGCACTTGAGAAGAATGTGTATCCTGTTGCTTTTGGGTGTAGAGTTCTGTAGATGTCTATTAGGTCCATCTGTTCTAGTGTGTTGTTCAGTGCCTCTGTGTCCTTACTTATTTTCTGTCTGGTGGATCTGTCCTTTGGAGTGAATGGTGTGTTGAATTCTCCTAAAATGAATGCATTGCAGTCTATTTCCTCCTTCAGTTCTGTTAGTATTTGTTTCACATATGCTGGTGCTCCTGTGTTGGGTGCATATATATTTATAATGGTTATATTCTCTTGTTGGACTGAGCCCTTTATCATTATGTAATGTCCTTCTTTATCTCTTGTTAGTTTCTTTGTTTTGAAGTATACATTGTCGGATACTAGTACTGTAAAACCTGCTTTTTTCTCCCTATTGTTTGTATGAAATATCTTTTTCCATCCCTTGACTTTTAGTCTGTGCATGTCTTTAGGATTGAGGTGAGTCTCTTGTAAGCAGCATATAGATGGGTCTTGTTTTTTTATCCATTCAGTGACTCTATGTCTTTTGATTGGTACATTCAGTTCATTTACATTTAGGGTGATTATTGATAGGTATGTACTTATTGCCATTTCAGGCTTTAGATTTGTGGTTACCAAAGGTTCCAGATTACTTTCCTTACTATCTAAGAGTCTAACTTAACTCACTTAGTATGCTGTTACAAACACAATCTAAAGGTTTATTTCTATTTCTCCTCCTTCATTCTTTATATATTAGGTATCAAATTCTGTACTTTTTGTCTATCCCTTGATTGACTTTGGGGATAGTCAATTTAATTTTACATTTGCCTCGCAATCAGTTGCTCTACCCTCCCTACCATGGTTTTACTACCTCTGGTGACAGCTATCCAACCCTAGGAACACTTCCATCTATAGCAGTCCCTCCAAAATAGACTGCAGAGATGGTTTGTGGGAGGTAAACTCTCTCAGCTTTTGCTTATCTGGAACTTGTTTAATCCCTCCTTCAAATTTAAATGATAATCTCACTAGATAAAGTAATCTTGGTTCCACGCCCTTCTGCTTCATGGCATTTAATACATCATGCCACTCCCTTCTGGCCTGTAAGGTTTCTGCTGAGAAATCTGATGTTAGTCTGATAGGCTTTCCTTTGTATGTGACCTTATTTCTGCCTCTGGCTGCTTTTAACAGTCTGTCCTTATCCTTGATCTTTCTCATTTTAATTAATATGTATCTTGCTGTTGTCTTCCTTGGGTCCCTTGTGTTGGGGGATCTGTGGATCTCCGTGGCCTGACAGACTATGTCCTTCCCCAGATTGGGGAAGTTTTCAGCAACTACCTCCTCAAAGACACTTTCTATCCCTTTCTCTCTCTCTTCTTCTTCTGGTATCTCTATAATGCGAATATTGTTCCGCTTGGATTCGTCACACAGTTCTCTCAATATTCTTTCATTCCTGGAGATCCTTTTTTCTCTCTGTGCCTCAGCTTCTTTGTGTTCCTCTTCTCTAGTTTCTATTTCATTTATTGTCTCCTCTACCATATCCAACCTGCTTTTAATACCCTCCATCGTGTTCTTTAACGTTTGGATCTCTGACCTGAATTCATTCCTGAGTTGTTGGATGTCTTTCCATACCTCCATTAGGATGTTGATGATTTTTATTTTGAACTCCCTTTCAGGAAGAGTCATGAGGTCCATATCATTTAAATCGTTCTCGGGAGTTGTATTAACAATTTTACTCTGGACAAGGTTCCTTTGGCATTTCATGTTTGTATATGGTGCCCTCTAGTGTCCAGAAGCTCTATTCTGGAGCTGCTGAGCCCCTGAGGCAATGTCAGAGGTTGCAGGTGAGTGGTACTGGTGCCTGGGGGTAGGAAAGAGCTGTTCCCTGCCTCCTGGCTGCTGTGCCTGTCTCCACTGCCTGAGCCAGTGGGCCGGTCACACAGGTGTAAGTTTTTGTCCCAGAGCAGCCGGATATGGATCCCTGCTTTCCACAAGCAGCCGGAATCACAGTCTCCCCAGGAACTCTGCCTGTATTAACTTTCCAACCCAGTAGTCATGGGAGTCTCCTGAAAGCACCATGAAATGTAGGTTTGTGCTCCCAGAGCAGATCTCCGGAGCTAGGTATTCAGCAGTCCCAAGCCTTCCACTCCCTCCCTGCTCCATTTGTCTTCCTCCCGTTGGTGAGCTGGGGTGGGGGAGGGGCTCAGGTCCCGCGGAGCCACAGCTCTAGTGCATTACCCCATTCGGTGAGGTCTGCTCTTTTCTCCAGGTGTGTGCAGTCTGATGCCGTCCTCTTTCCTGTTGCTGTCTCAGGATTAGTTGTGCCAATTAAATTTTCTAATTGTATCCAGTTTTAGGAGGAAGCCTCTGTCTCTCCGCTCATGCTGCCATCTTTAAGCTTGCTAATATTTTGTTGAGTATTTTTGCATCTTTGTTCATCAGGGATATTGGTCTGTAATTTTCTTTCTTTGTGGTGTCTTTGCCTGGTTTTGTTATTAAAATGATGATGGCCTCATAGAATGAGTTTGGAAGTATTCTCTCTTCTTCTACTCTTTGGAAAACTTTAAGGAGGACGTGTATTAGGTCTTCACTAAATGTTTGATAAAATTCAGTGGTGAAGCCATCTGGTCCAGGAATCTTGTTCTTAGGTAGTTTTTTCATTACCAGTTCAATTTTGTTGCTCGTATTTGGTCTGCCCATATTTTCTGTTTCTTTCTGGGTCAGCCTTGGAAGGTTGTATTTTTCTAGAATGTTGTCCATTTCTTCTAGGTTATTCAGTTTGTTGGCATATTATTTTTCATAGTATTCTCTAATAATTCTTTGTATTTCCATGGTGTCCATTGTGATTTTTCCTCTCTCATTTCTCATTCTGTTTATGTGTGTAGACTCTATATTTTTCTTGATAGGTCTTGCTAGGGGTTTATCAATTTTGTTTAATTTCTCGAAGAACCAGCTCTTGCTTTTTTCATTGATTCTTTCTATTGTTTTATTCTTCTTGATTTTATTTATTTATGCTCTAATCTTTATTATGTCCCTCATTCTACTGACTTTGGGCTTCATTTGTTCTTCTTTTCCTTGTTTCATTAATTGTGAGTTTACAGTGTTCATATGGGATTGCTCTTCTTTCCAGAGGTAGGCCTGTATTGCAATATACTTTCCTCTTAGCATGGCCTTCACTGCATCCCAACAGATTTTGCAGTGTTGAATTGTTATTGTCATTTGTCTCCATATATTGCTTGATCTCTGTTTTTATTTGGTCATTGATTCATTGGTTATTTAGGAGCATGTTGTGAAATCTCCATGTGTTTGTGGGATTTTTCATTTTCTTTACATAATTTATTTCTAGTTTCATAGCTTTGTGATCTGAGAAACTGGTTGGTACAATTTCAATCTTTTTTAATTCACCAAGGCTCTTTTTGTGGCCTAGTATATGAGCTATTCTTGAAAATGTTCCATGTGCACTTGAGAAGAATGTGTATTCTGCTGCTTTTGGGTATAGAGTTCTGTAGATGTCTGTTAGGTACATCTGTTCTAATGTGTTTTTCAGTGCCTCTCTCTCCTTATTTTCTGTCTGATTGATATGTCCTTTGGAGAGTAGAGTGTTGAAGTCTCCTAGAATGAATGTATTGCATTCTATTTCCCCTTTTAATTCTGTTAGCATTTGTTTCACATATGTAGGTGCTCCTGTGTTGGGCACGTAGATATTTATAATGTTTATATCTTCTTGTTGGATTGACCCTTTTATCTTTATGTAATGTCCTTTGTCTCTTGTGACTTTCTTTGTTAAGTCTATTTTGTCTGATACAAGTACTGCAACTCCTGCTTTTTTCTCCCTATTAGTTGCATGAAATGTCTTTTTCCATACCTTTGCTTTTAGTCTGCATATGTCTTTGGGTTTAAAGTGAGTCTCTTGTAGGCAGAATCTAGATGGGTCTGGTTTTTTATCCATTCAGAGACTCTATGTCTTTTGATTGGTGCATTCAGTCCATTTACATTTAGGTTGATTATTGAAAGATATGTACTTATTGTCATTGTGGGCTTTAGATTCGTGTTTACCAAAGGTTCAAGGTTAACTTCCTTACTATCTAAGAGTCTAACTTAACTCACTTAATATGCTATTACAAACAGAATCTAAAGGTTCTTTTTTCCCTCCTCCTTTTTCTTCCTCCTCCATTCTTTGTATATTAGATATCATAATCTCTACTTTTTGTCTGTCCCTTGATTGACTTTGGGGTTAGTTGGTTTAATTTTGCATTTGCTTAGTAATTAACTGTTCTACTTTCTTTACTGTGGTTTTATTACCTCTAGTGACAACTATTAAACCTTAGGAATACCTCTATCTATAGCAGTCCCTCCAAAAGCAGTCCCAGACAGTTTGTGGGAGGTAAATTCTCTCAGCTTTTACTTATCTGGAAATTGTTTAATCCCTCCTGCAAATTTAAATGATAATATTTCTAGATAAAGTATTCTTGGTTCAAGGCCCTTCTGCTTCATTGCATTAAATTTATCATGCCACTCCCTTCTGGCCTGTAAGGTTTCTGCTGAGAAGTCTGATGATAGCCTGATGGGTTTGGATCAGAGATTGGATCTCTGACCTGAATTCATTCCTGAGTTCTTGGATGTCTTTCTGTACCTCCATTAGCATGTTGATGATTTTTATTTTTAACTCCCTTTCAGGAAGTTTCATAAGTTTGATTTCATTTGAATCTTTCTCAGGTGTTGTATCCATCATTTTACTTTGAACCAGGTTTCTTTGGCATTTCATATTTGTATATGGCACCCTCTAGGGTCCAGAAGCTCTACTCTCTGGAGCTGCTCAGCCCCTGAAGCAATGTTGGGGGTTGCTGGGGAGCAGTACTGTTGCCTGGGGGCAGGAAAGAGCTGTTTCCTGCTTCCCGGCTGCCATGCTTGCCTCCACTGCCAGAACCAGTGGGCTGAGCACACTGGTATAAGTCTCTATACCTTGGATTTGTAGTTGCTGTAGACAGGACTTCCCTGTGGCTTGCCTAATGCCAGGGTAGGGTTTGCTGGTTTGTGAGCCAGCTGGTGCTGGCTGGGAGAAAGGCACAGTAGACTGTGTATCACGGATGGGGTCCTTGGAGCTGTGTAGCCAGCCAGAGAGCTGGAGCACCTGAAGATCAAGAAAGTTCCCAACTTGCTGGGCACAGTGCAACTGGAAAATTTTGTCTACCTGTCCATTCTCCTGAGCAGTAAGCTCTGTTCAATCCTTTCCCCTTTATCAGTCCTCTTGCTGTTAGGAAGTCTCTCAGACTGCCCACCTTTCTTTTGTCCCAGAGCATCCAGTTTTGGATCCCTGCTTTCCACAAGCAGCTGGAATCTTGTTCTCTCCAGGTTTTTTGCCTGTCTTAGCTTTCCAACCTCCTAGTCATAAGAGTACCATGAAAGCACCATGTAGTGTAGGTTTGTGCTCCCAGAGCAGATCTCCAGAGTTAGGTATTCAGCAGTCCCAGGCCTCCACTCCCTCCCCACTCTGTTTCTCTTCCTCTCACCAGTGAGCTGGGGTGGAGGATGGGCTTGGGTCCAGCCAGGCCACAGCTTTGGTACGTTACCCTTTTCCATGAGGTTTATTCTTTTCTACAGGTATATGCAGTTTGGCACAGCCCTCTTTCCTGCTGCTTTTTCAGTATTAGTTGTATTAATTTTATTTTCATATTATATGTGGTTTTAGGAGGAAGCCTCTGTCTCTCACCTCTCACATCACCATCTTTAATCCTCAGATTTATGAGACTGGAGAGGTCTTATATTAAAACAATTTTTACTCATCAAACACATACTTGTTTGGGTGGCTTTGGTGGAGGGGGACAGCTAAGGAGATGAAGCTGGGAGAGAAGTCAAAATACCTATTGCAGCTGTCGCTGGCACCTTCCAAGACATGCATTTTTCTGCTCTCCTTTACTTATTCATTTATTTACTCATTTATGCAAACATTCACCAAGCAACTTTGTTTCTGTACTAGTTTCAATGAATCTGTCTTGTTTTTTAATCTACTTTGGTTTGTCCTATTCTGATGGCTATTAATACTCACCTGTTCTGTGTTAATCCCACTAAAGCTGCTTGTTCTTCCAAAGTAAACACTGTTCATTGCTTGAACCTCAAAGAGTGCGACTTCAGTGATAGTATTTGGGGAACAGTGGCAGGGAGGTAGGGCTTAGAGAATGAGAGCAAAGTAGTTGGGGAATCTGTAAACTGCCCTTTTGAAAGCTGACTTGTACATTGCTTCTTACTCCATCTAAGGTAAGTTTTCATTACTAAAATTAATGGAGTTATACCTGTTGATGTGAATTGTTTTATTATATTTTATTTAACAAGTACTTATTGAGTATCCACTATGCCAGGCACTGATTAGGTGCTCCCAGACAGCATTTAAATCTTTGTCCTCTTGCTGCTTGAGTTATTGAGTATGATGAAATCATATTTTTAAGAACAGATGTCTGGGTTGCCTGAGATTTTAACTCAGAATTCCTTGGGTATTAGAAAATTCCAAAGCATTTATTTTATTTCTTTGATTAAACTTCCTTTCTGCTCTCTTAAAAGATAGGTTTTAAAGAAAAGTAAAGCAATAAAAGAAAAGAAATTTTTTTTAGTCAGTCATTTTAATGACTGTAAATCTAAATATTTTGTATCAATATTCTGACGTCAGCTGGCTGCTTCTACATTTCCTTTTTTAATAGCTGAATGAAATAAAACAAAAATCTTTCTATATTTGGTTTAAAATGATTCTGATGATCAGTATGTGTTAGCATTTGCAAATTCTAAACAACTTTCACCACATCTATAATATTCTTCAGTTTCTTCTGGGATTTGCTACTTGAAGCAAAGTGGGAACAATGCAGCTCACATTATCCAATAATTAACATCTGTGAAGGACAAGCTTCTGCATAAATTTTTCTCATAGTAGGAAGAAGTACATAGAAGCAGGAGGATGCATCACGTGCTATGTTTTTAATATTTAAATGTTTTTCTCTTAGGGACTGAACCTCTAGCTTCTGCACATAAAAGCAATCTTTTAATTTAAAAATTTTTTAATTGTTTGCTCAAATAAATATAGAAGATGATTCCAAATAAATGATTTTCTTAGGCCATGGTCTTCTTTTCTGCACATGAAAGCAAGTGATTTGTAATTCTAATAGCTATTCAAGTAATTTCTGAACTTATTTTTTGAAAATCATTTTTGTATAATTTATAAAATGAGGATTTAATCAACATTTGTGGGAAGCAGTGACCCATTTTGATTTTTATCCATTTCCTTCTACTAGAGCTTCCTCAGTGTATTCAGACAGAGGTGCAGGATTTTACATTTCTCCCTCATGGACTAATGATAGTGTGCTGAATTTCTCGTGAATCCCAAAGAATGACCACAGCAGACCTGTCACTAGTTTCAAGACTAATTAGCTGTCTTTGCCTACCCAGACCCACTTTCCCAGGCCTCTCAGCAGGCCTGGGAAATGCTGCTACTGCAAAACTTGTAGCATTACTTACAGTTAGCAGCCTGATTGGAGTTTGGTTGATTGCCTCTTCTAATAGTATCTGCCTCATTCCTAAGAAGATAGCACCAAATTTATTTCCACTTTTGATGCCGGAAGCTCTTCTGTCCCCCTTGCCTGCAGAACTGGTTTGTAAAGTTTTGTGCAATTGGAGCACTGGTTTTCTCTTCTGTTAAAAATATCTTAAAAATTTTAGGAAATAATGAAATTTTTTCATTGTCTGTTTCATTTTTATAAGCACTGATGCAATTTTATTGCTCTTCTTTTTATTAAAAAATTATGGTAAAGTACACATAGCATTAAATTTAGCAGTTACCTGTTTTTAAGTGTGTAAGAGGAGGCAAATTTTTACCTCTCCTCTCTTAGAGTTTTTCAGTGGGACTTGAAAATTGAATTGATATAAAACAGATTATCAGGAGAAAAGACTACAAATTTATAAAAGTTTTACATGGTATGGGTGCCTTCATAGGAAGACCCCCAAAAATGGCAGAACCTACATGCTTGTATAGTAGATGGAACAGCGTGAGGCAGTTGTGGAAGAGAAAAGAAACTCTGAGGGAGGCTGAAGGAAGATACAAATTATTTGCAAAAGTTTGTTTTATAGAATTCCCTCCCTCTCAGCTTCTTGCCCTTGATGATAGGAATGTTACTTTCTTCCTGGAATAGGATAGATATCTCTCTTCACATGGAATTTCATCTCCTGCTTTTAAGAAAGAAAAGAAATGTCAGGGTGTTTTTTCTGCATGTGCTACTTTTCAAGTGCCTTTAACTCGAAGTAATCCTTATGCCATAGTGGCATATTTTGGGGTTAGATATTTTGCCAACCTTCAAGTGTTAGGTAAACTCACAGTGTTGTGTGACCAATCTCCAGAATCATTTCATCTTGCAGAGCTGAAGCCAGGAGACAACTTTCCAATCCTCCAGCTCCCCCTACCATTCTAATTTCTGTTTCTATAATAAGAACATAATGAATGTTATGGGAGTTGATATATATGTAAAGTACATAGTTAAGATTATTTTGTTATTTATGTTAACATAATGATGAAAAATACCTTTCTTCTATCCTGTTACGTTAGTGACTGAGGAATGCCAACTAAATTGACAATTACAGATTAACAGGAGAAAAGTTTATTTTATATGCACACAGGGAAGCCTCAGAGAAAGGAAGTGAAAACCTCAAAGACACTGTGAGATCCAGGGGCTCTTATACCATTTTAACCTAGGTGATAAAGCAAGGGAAAAAGACTAAAGAAAGGAAAAGTGGGTTAGGGCTTCTGGAGAGGAAGGGAGCAAATTGTGAGAAGGTGACTAGGAAATGTATGGTCAGTAAGTGTCATTCAGTAAAGTTTGTAATCCAGACTCAAAGTATTTCAGGCATAGGATGTATCAGCAGTCATTCTCCTCTTGGTAGGAGAGAAAGACACCTTTAAAATGGAAATTTCCTTTATGAAAGAGAAATTATGCCCTGCTTTTAGGCAGAAGGAGAGAGCAGAGAGTTCCTCCTGTTCTTCATGTTTTTTTTTCTAGCTCAAACATTGATCATTTATTTATTTGTTTGTTTGTTTGTTTGAGGAACATTATGTTTACTAGACTCCCCCCATCACCAAGTCCCCCCCCCACATACCCCATTACAGTCACTGTCCATCAGCATAGTAAGATGCTATAGAGTCACTACTTGTCTTCTCTATGTTGTACAACCCTCCCCGTGTCCCCCAACCCAACATTATGTGTGCTAATAGTAATGCCCCCTTTTTTTCCCCCTTATCCCTCCCTTCTCACCCATCCTTCCCAGTACCTTTCCCTTTGGTAACTGTTAGTCCATTCTTGGGTTCTGTGTTTCTGCTGCTATTTTGTTCCTTCAGTTTTTTCTTTATTCTTATACTCCACAGATGAGTGAAATCATTTGATACTTGTCTTTCTCCACCTGGCTTATTTCACTGAGCGTAAGACCCTGTAGCTCCATCCATGTTGTTGCAAATGGTAGGATTTCTTTTCTTCTTATGGCTGAATAATATTCCATTGTGTATAGGTACCACATCTTCTTTATCCATTCATCTACTGATGGACACTTAGGTTGCTTCCATTTCTTGGCTGTTGTAAATAGTGCTGCGATAAACATAGGAGTGCATATGTCTTTTTCAAACTGGGCTGCTGCATTCTTAGGGTAAATTCCTAGGAGTGGAATTCCTGGGTCAAATGGTATTTCTATTTTGAGTATTTTGAGGAACCTCCATACTGCTTTGCACAATGGTTGAACTAGTTTACATTCCCACCAGCGGTATAGGAGGGTTCCCCTTTCTCCACAACCTTGTCAACATTTGTTATTGTTTCTTTTGGATGGTGGCCATCCTTACTGGTGTGAAGTGGTATCTCATTGTGGTTTTAATTTGCATTTCTCTGATGATTAGCAATGTGGAGCATCTTTTCATCTGTTGGCTGTCTGAATTTCTTCTTTGGAGAAGTGTCTGTTCAGATCCTGTGCCCATTTTTTAATTGGATTATTTGCTTTTTGTTTGTTGAGGTGCGTGAGCTCTTTATATATTTTGGATGTCAACCCTTTATCAGATCTGTCACTTATGAGTATATTCTCCCATACTGTAGGATGCCTTTTTGTTCTATTGGTAGGGTCCCTTGCTATATGGAAGCTTTTCAGCTTGATATAGTCCCACTTGTTCGTTTTTGCTTTTGTTTCCCTTGCCCGGGGAGATATGTTCATGAAGAATTTGCTCATGTTTATGTCCAAGAGATTTTTGCGTATGTTTTTTTCTAAGAGTTTTATGGTTTCATGACTTACATTCAGGTCTTTGATTCATTTTGAATTTACTTTTGTATATGGAGTTAGACAATGATCCAGTTTCATTCTCTTATATGTAGCTGTCCAGTTTTGCCAACACCAGCTGTTTAAAGAGGCTGTCATTTCCCCATTGTATGTCCATGGCTCCTTTATCATATATTAATTGACCATATATGGTTAGGTGTATATCAGGGCTTTCTATTCTGTTCCACTGGTTTGTGGCTCTGTTCTTGTGCCAGTACCAAACCGTCTTGATTACTGTGGCTTTGTAGTAGAGCTTGAAGTTGAGAAGTGAGATCTCCTCTGGTTTATTCTTCCTTCTCAGGATTGCTTTGGCTATTCAGAGTCTTTTGTGGTTCCATATGAATTTTAAAACTATTTGTTGCAGTTCATTGAAGAATGCTGTTGTTCTTCTTGTTTTTTAATTGACTTCAACTTCAAATAATCCTTCTGCCAAAGTGAAATATTTTGTGGTGGCATATTCTGATCCCTTTTACAGGTTATTGGTCTTATGGACTCTAAATGTTAAAAAAGAATAGCATAGTTAAGTCAATTATGTTACACCTACTTGAAATGTTTGATAGCCATTGCAAAGGATAAGTAAGAAATTGTACGTACATTGTAAAATACATGTGATTTAATTAGAAATTAAAATAACGGCAAAAAGGTGTTTTTTAAATCCAGTGTAAAACAATAATGCATTACATAAAAAATGAATAAAAGATTATAAAATGTTTAGAAATGACAGGTTGTTTTGGGCCAGTGGAATTATGTATTTACCATTTTCAAAATATTGTTTAAATCTCTGATATCTGTACATGTGTATGTGTGTGTGTGTGTTTGCATTCAATTTACACTTCTAGCTACAAGGATCTTGTTTCTCCTATCCTTACTAAAACTTGGAACTGTTTTATTTTTTAAAAATTAACAGTTGTGGAAGGTATCTAGCTAGGCCTCGAGGTCTTTGAACCTGCTACCTACCAGCCTTTGCCAAAAATGCCTTAAAACGACTATGTGGTATCAGAGTGAAGATTTTGTTTCCACGTAGGCCTTTTTACTAATATCATTTGTATGTTACCTTGTGAAAACTTGAAACCCAGGAGCTGTAATTTCAGGTTAGCCAGTGTAATGAAGGTTTACCATATACACTCATGCTAATCTGGAATTTAATTCTAATGTAATACTTAGTAATGTATTTAGAATCAAAAGGAGCTCTTTTGGTTTATAAAAAAGATTAAATTACCTTTATTTTGGTATACTAAATTGAAATAAGTTTAAAGAATAACTGAAATGTCTATATTTATATGTTTACTGTATTTCTTGGTTTTATTCAGCTTTGTCTTGGTGACTTTGGCCTAATGCTTATTTGGTTTATCATTTTCCCATTTTCTTCCATTGTTTTAGTTTTGGAATAAATTATATAAGCTAAATCATATCATTTCTTTAATTGTCCAGGTATATTTTTGGTGATAAATATACTTTAGAAATGGCTTATTTAATAAAACAATGTTTGTCAGCAGACATTCCTGATTTACTTTATAATACATGAAGTATTACAAAAAAGAGTCTTTACATTAAATTTTGTTCTATTGGCCATTTGTCATCCATTCTTAATTGTTTTATCAAGCAAATTCCATTTCTAAACTGAAAATACATATCATCTGGTCTTTCTGCCTAATCTTTTGATGGCTATTTGTAATTAAGTAATAGGGAACAAAACATTGTAGTGAGTCATTAAAACATACTAGAAATCATTCTTTGATATTATATACCTTAAAGTGTATGAAGATAAATGAATCAAAAAACAGTAAAATGGGCACCAAGTCATAATATTTGCAGGTAAATTATTAATCATAAATGTATATTATAAACATTTATTTAATTTTATGTCTCAAATATATGTTTGACAATCAAGAAAATCAAGGATTAATGAAATTCTAAACTAAGCAGAGACAATTTGGGTATTTTTTGCTTTGTGGTATTATGTATTACACTTCCATAGCATGTGCATTTCAATCTCTGCCACCATCTATGTGAGATTTGTCAGTTCAGGTGCTTGGCAGTGAGGAAAAGAAAATTAGTAGGGGTTTTGCGATCTTCTGTCGGACAAATTCCAACAAAAAATAATAACTCACTGCCATTTTTCAGCTCTCTTAAGGGCTGCTGTCACAAATTTTAATGAAAAGCATTAGGCTATCTGTGTGAAATTCTTTAGTAAAATTCCTCTTTCCAGTGTAAAAAAAAGTGACTAAGAATAATACATACTTTTTCTTCCTCTCTTCTTTTTTTTGGTCGATTGTACATCCCACATCCTGTTCTGTCTTCTTTTGCTTTATTTCTGTTACTTTCCTCTCCTGAATCTTGAATTCTGACATATTCTTGCATTGTTCTAAGGTTACAATTCTTTATTGTCCATTGTTCATTCTAAAACATTTGTTTTGTCCAGTTTTACAGTTACTTACAATGTAAAGGATGGTTCAGTACCAATGATACCATCAGAGCTAGAAGCAGAAATCCTTATGTTGTTACTGTTTTTGTATACAGTTTTATCTCTTCTCATGTAAGCAATTTCTTCTACTAATTCAACCTGAGAATATTTCCTTGGTATTGTGGAGTCATAAAGGTGATGTGACCTCTGTTCAATAATCTCCTTCCATGAGTCAATAGAAGATAATATAATGAAGGTATAGGAATATGTTTGTTTTTATGATGAACATTTGAAAGCAGCTTAAATATCTGTAATTAGAATATATAGTTAATTAAATCATAATGCATTCATTTGGTAAGATATTATAATTTTTTGACTTGATGTGGTGAAAAATATTTATGATATAGTGCTAAATGAAAAAGAACAAAAATCTCTAAATATAAAATGGTATTTTCCAGAATTAAGACTATGTAAAACATATTCACATGTCAAAACAGAACACCCCAGTTTGCAAAATCCATTGTTCAGTGTAATGAGTGTCATTTCTAATGCAGGGAAAGAGGAAGGTTTTCCATACTTTTAGGTAAAGTTCATTACTTACATAATTAAAAATAATTTTTACCCTAAAGATAAAATATTTAATCAAAAGTTTTAAATATGCATATTTAAATATTAGATGTATATATTAACTAAACTTTCACTTTTCTTCTGTTATCTCAAGAAAATGTCACTTCCTGTTACCTTTTAAGATTTCTAACTTCAGATCACTGTAGACTTCATGCCAGTAGTCTTTCTCAGAGGCTTAGGACTTTAACCTATATGATCTGCTTTGCTTTATTCAAATTATTTTCTTGAATTACATGTTTGCAGATTAAGAGAAAGGTGTTCATTTACCTCCAGCTGCTAAAATTAATTGCTAGTTTGCTTCTTTCAATCTTTGTATTTTAATTTACATGTTTCCATGTGCTACCCAAGGTTTCATACTCTGTTTTTCACTAAATATCACGTTATGATTATTTCCAAATATCAATAATGATAGTCCATGTGTTAACATCTGTGTCCTCAAGATGCCAAGACAAAGATAAACATGCAGGAAATGTGTGAAGGTAACGCCCTGTGAGGGAAAGGAGGGGTCCAGGGCAAGGGTGGGGGATCCCTCAGATCGAGATACATTGGCCCAAGTGAAGGAGTGAGAGAGGGAGGGCAGTGGCCTGGAAGCCCAGACTGCACTGCAGCTCTAAGAGTGCTGGGCTAGGTGTCAAGAGTCCCTGTGCCCCAGATGACTGCAGGAGGACCTGCATCCCCAGGAACAGGCCTGCCTCAGGATCCCTGCCATCCTCAGGTGCTGGCAGGGATCAGCCTGTGGGAAGCATGGCCTCTGCTGGAACGCAAGGATGGATTTCAGAGGCAGCAGCTGGGACCAGTGAAAACCACATTCCCTGTGACTGGAGATGTGAGGAGCACCATGCCCTCTGCACTTAGTAAAATAAGTTCTAATGCTGCAGAATATTCCATCCTAAGACTATATCATATTATATTTACTTGAGTTGAGTAAGCCAGAAATCTGGGAATCTTCCTTGACACCTTTCTCTCCCTCACTTCCATAGCCAATAAATCACCAAGCCAGATTAATTTGTCCCTTAAACATCTCTTAACTCTGACCTTTTATCTTCACCTCTGTACTAAGATTCCAGTAGTACCTCCACCCTCATCTTTTGCTTTAACTTTTAGAATGACCTGTCCACTCTGTCCCCTTCCGAACACTACTATACCACTCCATCAGAGTAACTCTGGGCAAAAAGACCATAGCTACCCAACCGTACCCCTTGTAAATCCACCTATGACCTTTCATTTGAATGATGTAAAATGACCTCCGTAGTTCCTGTAGTGTATCGATTCAAAGCATACTCCTCCTTGCTCTCTTTGCCGCCTCCACTGACTTCCTGATCCCAATATTGACCACCTTTTGGTGTACACAGGGGCTGTTTCCTGCCAACACAGACTGTCCATGCTTTCTTCTCCTGTAATGCTCTCTCTTCTCTTCATCAATTAATTCATGGACAGCTTAGACCACAGCTCAAGAGTCACTTATTCAGGGAAACCTTCCTTGGCACATATGATGAAACCAAAGCTGATGAGTATGAGCTCTTGTAGCACCATCTTCCTCATCTTTAGAGAAATTAGTGCAGCTTAACTTTTCAATTTATTTTTGTAATTACTAATTACTACAATTTGTAATACTCTGCAATGCCCTACCATACTCTGTGCTATGAGGGTCCCCACCTTTTTTTTTTTTTGGCTTACTAACAATTGCTAGCACTAAGACAATGCTTAGAACAAAGTAAATATTTATCATTGAATGAGAAATTGGGTTTAGTGTAAAGCTGTAAGCTAAGACATAGATACGGGAACAGTTGTATCTGTAAGAATGGATGTGGTAACCAAGGTAAGAAGGGAAGAGAAGAAAAACCATCCAAGGAGAACACCTCCAGCCTGCTGTATTCATTTGGGGATGTTAAAGCATATTTGGGGGTATTAAGTTGCCAACATCAGCATGCATTTGTAGAATCACAAGTAGTTCTGAATAACTTGAGTGAAGGAGATAATTTGGGAAGGGGCTGAAAATGAGGGTAGATGTAAAGAGAAACCTGAGCATAAAGTAGTTTACGTACAAAATGAGTAGTTTGGACTTGACATTGAAAGCTAGAAATGACAGGTTTTAACAAGACTTCTGAGCAGATTTGCCTTCTAGAAAGATCATTTGTCAGGAATGGGGAGGAGAAACCAGCCAGCTGGGGCCAGAAAATCCCAGTAGGAGAGTTCTCAGTGATCCAGGTGGAAAGGGGAAGACTTTGAACTGGAAAGGTAGCAGTGGTGACCCTGGAATGGGAATGGAGGCTACAGACAGACCACGAGCCACTGAGGAGTTAGAACCTGCAGCACCCAGTCCGTGAGGCATGGGGTGAGTGGGCTGCTGATGCTGCTGTTGGGTCAGGGAGGATGGAGTCTGGGAGCAGCCTTCGGTCTTGGCAAGCAGTCCAGCCTCATCCCTCTCTGTGAACAGCAAATGAGCTTCTGCCTTCCCCAAACAGCACCAGCGTGGAAACACAATTGCTTCTTTACTTTGACTGAAATGTGTCCTCTGGCTCTGGGAGGAGCGTAGGGTCAGGAAGAGGAATGAGAACATCCGTTTGGCCAGCTGGTCAGTAGAACTAAGCCTCAAATCAGTGGTGTTATAGTGAGCACAGGGGACACGTAATTACTAAAAAAGACTGAAAAAGAGGAAAATCGTGTGTGTACTTGATCTAGAGGTTCACTCAGCTTTGTTCAGCTCTAAAAGTGTGGTTTTCATATAGCAGTTAAGTGCTGAATCGCGTCATCATCTAGCACTTTAATAAGCAATACATTCAACTGGTTGTGAGATTGTAGCAGTCATTTCCACATGATGATGAAGGTTGTCAGTTGAATTCAGCAAGACTTTTATGTCTAAGAAAGGTAGTGTTTATTCATAGTCCTACCGAGGACCATGGCCTGAGTGCAGCCGCTCGGTGTGCTCTGATCAACTGCTGTGAAGCCCCTTCGCCTGGAGACATCTCAGATACTTTCTCTGCCACAGAGGATATGTACGGGAAAGGTTACATTTACCAGTACATCAAACTGTGTGGCACGGCTACATCTAGTTAGTGTCCCAACAGATCATGCTATGTGCATGCCTGTGCCGTCTGTGCGTGTGGGAGGAGGCAAGGATCAGGGTCTCATTAGGTAGATGATCTCATCTTCCTTTGGGGATGAAGAGAGCATATGTGACATTGTATTTTCCATGCTGTACAGAAAATTCCTGACGGACTACATTTTGGGAGGGGTTGAAACTACAGTCAGATCAGGGATTAAGCCCCGGTTTTGAGATCCGGCCTAGCAGAAGTGACTCCATGTGTGACCTGTCTTTCTTTTTAACGAGTCTGCAGACCCACGAGAGTACTCACAGGTGTCACGCTGCATGCCTTGGGCATCCGGTGGCAGCAATGAAACAAGTGACATAAACAGGTATTTCGTTAAGGATAAGTCATGTCTCAGTAACTTTTTCTACACAAAAATATCAAAGGCTTTGAGGAACTGACTCATCTTTTGCAGGTACCACACCACACTTAATATCTTACTCAGCAAGTTTGATTCATTTATTTAGCTTCATAAGTCAAATGATTATTCTTTTTAAGTAATTTAAATCATCTCACAAATTTTGCTACAGATCACACAGCATTTTAAATGGTAATCCTTCATAGCTGATAGTTAGCTGTCATTTCACTAGAATGGCTGAGTATTCTATTAAAGACGTACGACCGCCGTGGAAGCTCTGCCCCCCACCCTTTTATTTCTCTTTTGTGGCTGATGAGGTATTTGGAGTGATTCCAGCCTGCATACCTAGCTAGGTCTTCCCGAAGGTCAGGTGACCAGACAAGGGAAGGAAGTGCTGCTGCCAGTAGGTGGCTCACTATGAATGTGCTTGGGACAGGATCAGAAACATCACCCCTCCTCCACTTGGCCTTTGTTTTCAGTCCCTGCTTCTTTGAGCCGTTTCAATAATGTCTGAGTCATTTACAGGGAGGAAGAAAGAAGGGTTAAAGCAAGCAAGCAAGCAGGCACCAGCCTTTGAGATCTAGAAGAGCAGAGGCCCCATCTCGCTGAGCGTTCACGGAGGGCAGCCTAGTCCAAGTTCTCTTTCCACACACAACTGCTTGTTCTTTTGTTCCTGTGTCCTTGGCAAAGACTGAAAGGACCCAGCCTGTAATACTTGGGCCTCCTGTGTGTCACTTAAGAAATAATAAGCCATTGTCTTCATTAAGCCACCCTTGTTTTAACAAATAGAATCCAGATACTGGAGAGGGGATATTTTGAAGGGGGAGAATTAGAGATGCTTTACAAAATTCCCTAGAGAAACTGCTTTGTTTCTCTTATTTTACTCCTCCTTACTGAGAAGATTCATATTCAAATGGGCTGAGGCTGTGAATAGCTGCTTGCACATTCTCATGCACCCAGGAAGGCTATGATTATGGCTAATTACAATGAAGAATGAAGCCCTAACAAGAGAGCTCAATCAGATTGCTGTTCGTGCATGAAGTAACTAAGGCCAGCCAATGGAGGTGTGATTTGGGTAATTACAAACAATGTGGCTATTTGAAAAATGCTTAGTAAATCTGTTCAAGACAAAATAAGGTCTAATTAATCACTTTAGGCTCCAAATTCTCCAGATCATCTGTTTGCTCTGTATTTTTTTTAAGGGTTCCTTTACTAAACTAGATCTAAGGTATGAAATATGTCCTTGTTGCCCACACTTCCATTTGTTGGAGGAATGCAACTGTGTTCTTCTTGGCCAAACACGTGGCAACCTGCTTTTAGTGCAACTTAGTGTGTGCATATTCTCATTACTATCCAACAAGAAAATGCGTTATGAAACCATTAACTATTAATGAACTAAGCATATTGGTATCATCATTGAGCTGATGTATGTTAATGATTGAATATTCTGTGTATGTTGTGTCTGGCCCTTGTGTAATGTCTAAGCATTTTATGCCTTAAGTAACTGGAAGCCTCCAGGAGGGCATGATTATCATGTGGGAACTTGTATGCCACCCATTTTAAAGAAGTGCTTAAGCTTGAGCTGGACTCTTTTGCTGTTTGTCATTTTGTACCTTTGTTTCCTCATCTCAGAATAGGTTCATAAAATGGCCGGTGACTGAAAGAAATTTGCAGGAACAAAAATATATCCAATTAAAGGTTTTAAGTGCATCAATCTTCAATTTCGTCTAAATGTCTGGTTGGATGAACTCTGCCCAACTATTTGAGGAGTTTCGCTATTTTTGCCTCAATTGTTTTCTGTCAATAAGCCAAAAGGAGCTACCTTTTCTTAACTGAATTAATATTACTAGGAATTAAACTGAGCATGGATTTCAAACTAAGGAGCAATGGACTGGTCATCTTAGAACCTTGGCTGCTATTCTTTCTAAATGAGGGGAGGGAGAGGGAAAAGAGACTAAATAAAAAAAGACCAATTTTTATATACAACTTTATATATGACTTTATATATAACCAATTTTTTTCTGGGTAACTTCTGATTTACATCATGTTATCTATAAGGGAAGCCAGTTCTAAAGTTTCTAGTTTCCTCATGAGGATAAGCGGAAAAAAAACTTTTTTGCAGCAGGAGGAGAAATAATTCCACACCTATGTATCTGTAAACCTCTGTTTTTCATTTCTCTAAAAACTACTGATTTTTAATGAGAAGGTTTCTTGGTAGTTTTTACCAAATTAATTTTTTATATTCTGAAAACAGATAAAATAACAAACAATGCAGGAAAAAGATAAATTTTAGAGCCTTGTCTTACTCTTTACAAAATATACTCTCTATATAATGTAATTTGCCAACTTGATTGCTTAATATTTACAATATTAATTCTCATAATTTAATTTTAGTTATTGATCTGGAGTCTTTGATCTGTAATATAAGTTAAACTAATTGTTTTTATTTTATCTACCAACAATATAGATTTTTCTATGGTTTGACAGTATAAAGCATTTCATTCAATAATTTGGGATTTAATATTTAATGGATAATCTCAAATTACTGATTGACTGGTCAATATATTGTTGCCAATTGTAAAATTTTAATCAAGAGATAGAAATTTGCAGTACCTTGATTTGGGTGACAGATAAGAAAGCTGTGATTATTTTCTCTAAGTCAGTCATGGACAGTCTGAGTGGGTGACTGTATATCCTTGTTCTGGTGCTTCCTTTGAAGAATTTTATACCTTGAACATAAGAGGTGGTTAAAAAGCTGATAAATTCAAGTAGTTGCTTGAGAGAATGAGTAAAGTCCATTTTTATCCTGACTAAAATTGAATCTGTTATTTCCCTTCCTGCTCACCAAATGCATCAATACAGATGCAAATAAGGTGAGGCCACTTCCTGTAAATCAGCTGTCAACATGTTTCAGCCAGAAAAACAATGCACAAGGAGTTGAACTGCTTCTCATAGAGGCCATGTGATTCTTCTGTTTGTAAGAAGAATATTTATGGCTGTCACAGCTGGCAGCAAAGACATTGAAAATATAACTGCATACACATCCAAAGAATTTTGTGGATTAAATCGTTCCAAAGTGTAGAACTTGAGAGGGTTAATAGAATTTCTTGGTAACAGTTTAATAAAATTAATGTATTGTTGGTCTGATGTCTTTTGCCTGTATGATAGTCCATTGTCTATCATATATACCCAGTTTTCACTCATGGGTGAACCTTAGAAGAAGTTACAAAGATTGTTTTAAGACTGTCAATTTTCTAAGACAATAAAATGCAATTAATCAAAATATTATTTAATAGATTTAGGATCTATTAGAATGGCAGTAATATTGTGCATATATATAGTGCCTGTGTATTCCCAAAATATATACTATTTATTTTAATTTCCAAATTAAAAAAAAAAACTTCAAGAAAAGCAGGGCAGAGGTCCCTAGCCACCTATCCAAAGGAAAGCAACTAAGGCTTTGTTTGAAGTGATCAACCTAAGGAACACTCAGAAGTGACGGAGGTCTCGCCAGAATTCCTGTCCCTTTCCCTTCCCACATGACCTCTCATGAAAGACACAAATTTCATGAGAATATGCAGAAGGGCTGGCAGAAAGTTCTGGGTAGTTAAGTGTTGGATAAATCGGCTTTTACTAAATCTTTCTGAAGTATGCTAGTCACAATTGGTGAAATCACTTTACATTTCTGTTGTAGAATCCTAAAACATTCCAATTATATTGGTGTTCACAAACTCCGACTTTAATGCTGAAGTGCTGTGGAGGTAATCTGCAATGGAAGGATCATTTTGTATGGGTTAGGATCTTTAATTTTAGGCAGCAGAACCCAGCTCTGCCTATCTTGGGCACAGGTTGGTTGGAAAGAGATGGGGCTCTCATGAACTGGGGAAGAAGCTCAAGAGCCAGGGGCACAGGCTCTTGGGAATAAACTCTATTTCCCCTGTTCCCAGTTCACACAAGATTCAGAGTTACAGGAGAAAGATGAGCAAAGCTTCAGTCATGAGGTTATACTAAGAAATGAGGGGACAGTGCTGTCTGAAGGAAGCTTCCTGGGACCCTGTCTCAGACAGTTCCAACTGCTATAACAAAAATACCAAAGCCTGGGTGGATTACAAACAACAGAAATGTATTTCCCACAGTTCTGGAGGCTGGAAGCTCAAGATCAGGGTGGCAGCATGGTGGGGTTCGGATGAGGGCTCTCTTCTAAGACTGCAGACAGCTGGCTTCTCACTGTGTCCTCACACTGGGGAGAGTAGAGAGGAAGCCAGCTCTCTTACTCTCAGAAGGGAATGAATCCCAATCCTGAGGTCCGCATGCTCATTACTTCATTTAATCCTCTGTACCTCCCCAAATCACCACCTCCTAATTCCATCAGATGAGGGGTTCAGTTTTCAACATATGAATTTGGGGAGACACAAACAGTCAATAACAGACCTGTGGTGGTGGTGGTGTTGGGAAGTACCTTTATTTACTCCTTCATAATACTGAACAGAGCAGAGAAAAGGAGTTTCCTCAAAAGGGAATGCCATTAGGAAGGGACACTTGAAACTGGGAACATGAGGAATAAGGCCAGTCTCCTACCATATCCAACCAAGTTGTATGCTGTAGGGGAGTAACAATATTCCTTTGACCCTCTTAAGTATTCCGGGATAGGCCAGAAAATTAAACTGACAGACAGATTAGCAGGAGGAAAGCGTACAAATGTACTTGATACAAGAGTTATGTGACAGGTGAGCCTTTGTAAAGAAATGAGACCTGAAGGTAGGGCTAAGACTGTTAGTGCTAGGTCCGATCAAGCATGGGCATTGGTGCCAATGGGACAGGATGAGGGCCCATGGCTGAGTGTGCTTAACTAGGGGACTTGGCAAGACCTGTTCCCTCAGACTCCTCCATGTCCCCTCATCTTCAGAGTTAAGGATGCCCCTTCCACTGGGTATAGGGAGGGGCCTCTCCCTGCTGCGGGGTGAGGCTGGAGAGTGCTACCTGCACCCTCCATTTCTCAAACTGCCTCCGCTTAAAATACTCAATATGTCAACATGTGTCACATTTGGGGGTAGTGTGCCCTGAACCCTGGTAACTTGAAGCAGAATTTCTATTTAATGTACCATGTGATGATGGGTAAGGGGCCAGGTTTATAATCTAGGAATATTTACATATTCCAGACTCAAAGTATACTAAGACTAGTACAGAAGGTCACTCCACATCATTGGACAAGGATGGTTATTTTTTACTTCATGTTTCTCAACCCTCATTCATATTTTTTTTTGCACATGTAAAAGGAGATTGTAAGATCTAGAGCAGGACAAAGCTGAAGCTAGGATGAGGAGAGCCTCGTTCAGTCAGGGCCATCAGATCCTGGCCTTGCAGACGCCTCTCTCAGACTCCTGTGCACTTGGCTTCTCACCCTTTCCCTGCCTGGCCTGTGTGGGCACTGGACCCTGTCCCACCTCTAAAGCCAGCTCTGCTGAGGCTTCTCTGTCCTTCTGCCTGACTCAGATTTTGTTTGGAAATTAATTTGTGACCCTTTTCTCTTGCTACTTCAACAGGTCAGTGATTAACTGGAAGTTTAGGGTCCCCCAATTTCTCCTGTTTATTCCATGCCTGTGTTGTAAGTAACATCAAGCCTAACCACATCAGAATACTGGGGAGTGGAAGACGTGGGCTGGGAACGCCACCAGAGTACCCTCATGACATGTCCCCAGGCACAACAAGAGGCTGCCAAGGTGCTGACGGTGGCCCTGGGCTCAGCCATCTGTGTACTCTTGCCTGCAGCCATGCTTGAAGGGTAGCATATGCCCAACTAATACTGGTTGAGGGGATAATCAGAAAACTGCACAGGTAAGCATTACTGCACTGGGCCTCAGTTTCCCCCATTTGTAAAATCATATTGCTGAACCAGACCACTTCAGAGTCCCTTCTAGTGCAAGGATCTTTGTATAACATAATCAGCAATGCTGAACTTTGAAGAGAATGCAAGCCTTAGGTTGTCACTGATATACTATAAAAAAACCTTTATTACCATATTTAAAAGGTGCTTCAGAACATGTGGGCAGATGCATCCATTTTCCTTCCCTAAAAATTAAACATGTCTCCTTTACAACCAGGGAGTATGACACTGCGTAGAAGGGGCTGAGCTTCAGGCTGGGTACCTGTTGAGAAATGGGCTAACCCAAGTTTAAACTTGGAACTTTTGTGCACTGAGCAAAAACTTAACATTTATAGAGCATCCATGCTGTGATATACCAAGCTATTTTCATATGTTCTTTTATGAAATCCATAAGAATGCAGTGCAGTGTGTATTATTATTTAATAACTAAGGAAACACAGGTGCAGAGAGATGACTAATTTGCTCAAGGACAAATAGATAATAAATGTATAGAGCCAGGGTTTGCATGTAGGTCTGAAGAAAGTGTCCATGCTTTTATACCTGCCTACCTAATGGTTCATTTCAAAGACTTCTGCCTTTCCCTTTGATTTTCTTTTATGCATTTTTGCTCTACATGATCTTTATCTGGAGGCCTTCTGGTACTTTTTTGCTGCTCCTGATGCTTCCCTCATTTCCTTTCTGATTCATTCTCCGATGCCTCTGTTTCCCCTACTGAGCCCAGAGAATCTTCTTCCTCCCACAGCTCCTGAGGATAAAAAATCCTCTACTTCTTGAGTCCCAGTGCCAATCGACTTACTTCTAAATCTGACCTTCAATTATCTCTCTTCATTTTGTCTTCCTCTTCATATAAATTGTACATTTTGTTCCCTGTTGAGATCTTATTGTTATATATTTATATATTTTATTAATTTGGGTAGAAAATTTATATTTAACAGTTTCTGACTACCAATTATCCATATTCTGCTTGATTTCCATAATGAAGTCATAGCTTGGGGTGAAAGATATTCTTCTAAAAAGAAACCATTTTATTCAAGCAACAAAGTAGAACTGAAAACAACAATAACCACCTTAGGATAACAAATATATATTCATTCTGTGCCTGATATGGATTACCTACCATTCCTCAGGCATTGTTCTAGGTGCTAATAACACCTAGCCTCCTATTAATCCTAGGAGTTAAGGACCCTGAACAGATAGATAGGAAGATATAAAGTGAGACAGACAGATACATTCTTTCTATCTGCCCAGCTACCTGTTTGTCTTCATAGGAAAAAAGGACTCAAGAGTCCTGAAATGCTTACCTTTGTTCTAGTTCTTGTTTTAAAGCTTAAATCAACCCTTATCTCTCTATGTATTTTAGGAAGTATAATTTTCACTCAAATAAGCCTTTAGTCACTACAAAAATGTTGATGTTTAACTCCAAGAATATTAGTTTGGAAATCATTTCTGATAAAGTTGTTACTGTGTAAGGGGGATTTCTATTCCTTAATTACTCCGATACTTTTATTGAGTAATGATTACATATACTAGACATGGGTTGGAAGCAAGTTCCATATATGATTTGATCATATTCTCACAACAGATCTATAAAGTATGTGCTGTTATGTTTTGTTTCATATCATGTCCAAAGAATTTTGTAGCCAAAAAAAATTAGGCAGAAATGCATTTAGACTTACATAATGATTGTTAAGGGAATGATCTATGGCTGCCTTGAATTTTCAGAACCTCAAGTGAATCTCTTACCAATTACTAAATGTTAACTGAACATTTATGAACACGTGTCATATACTCCCTCTAGGATAGTATAAACCTTCAAGAAATCTAGGAAAATGGCCAAATCCTTGCTCTGGACTGTGACTCCCAACAATAATTGCCATATACTGGTTATTGAAGACCTCATAGCTACTCCAGGCAGAATCATATTTGATGTATAAATTTGTGGGGTATCTAGACAACCTGCCTTGGCTATCCCAAAAGTAAGTTTTATTAAGGTACATAAGTATTCTGAGGAAATGATATATTTTGGCTGAATATGCTAGTTTTGCTTTTTTGTCTACTGTTTTAGAATATAATGATAGGGATAAGTCATTTTTGTGTACTTTAAGGCTTCTCATGGTAAATTAATCTGGGTGTTTCACATTAAAACATAATTCTTTTTTTATGTACATATCAAGTTGAAACAATATTAATTTTTTTAACTTACTAAGGATTTTTAAAAGCTTACACTGTAGCTATCCAGATTTGTAATTCCACTAAACCCTGTTATATAATTCTGAAAATGTTTAAGTACATTGCATGTAATTTAAATTATTTATAAGTTTATTTTATACTTCTTAAAGATTCAGAACTCTTTGAATTTATTTCACAAAAGGCCCAGAATAAATTTCACTTGCTTTATGCAATTAGTATTTGGAAAGACTCAAATTAACTGGAACATAGCTAAATTGAACCTTTAATTAACTAGATTTTTTTGTTGTTCTACTTTTAGAGAGAAAGTATACAATCACAAGAAAACAAACAAGATAGCAAGGATTTATTTTAAAAATCAGCCTTCAGTGTTGGTGCTGGGGTCAGTGAATAGCTAGCCCAGTTTCATATTACAAACTATAAAGTTATGATTCATTTAAAATAATGAACCAGAGTTCCCAGTGTTCTCTGCTTATGAGAGAAATATTAAATTATGTGTGATACACTGTTACTTGCTAAAGCAGAAAAGTGAGCTAATAGATACTGAGAATCCTTTCAGCAATGAAAGACTGAATCAGAATTGCTTTCCTAGCTATCACTCTGAAAACCAAGAAATTAAATTAATGCAAACTCATTTTTATCAGAGCATTCGAATTAATTGAATGGATTAACAAATGGATGGGTGAGAGATGAAAAATACTTCCAGGGGAAAAACAGAGGCGATACTTTTGGTAGAAAAACTGCTCATTTAAAATAACTGTAGTGAAAACTACATATGTATGGAGAGTAGTAAACAGTGTCCTGTCCTTCTGGACTTTGCCAGCTCATTTCCCGTCAGCACTGTGTCTCCCATGCCTTTCCAGAAGTCTTCTAAAGACAGCTCCTGCCTTCGAGGTTCTAACTGACCCCACTCTGCTCCTATTATTCTTAATTATAACATTTTGAATAAGTAAATATGTAAGTCTAACAGCATATGTGTGCACAGTACTATCCTTTGCAGCATGGAAACTGCTGTCCTACTGACCTGGTGCCTTTGCTCTACTGTGTAGTTCTCTCCACCTCAGAATTTGCAGGTTCAGACGCTTCATTTTCCCATTTTCTTCAAGAGAATCTTACCAAGCACATAGAAAAAAAATCTCTGAAGTGGGAATGCTGATTTCACAATCACCACTTTCATCTACTTACTGACTTTGCTGCTTCTAAAAGAATTTGAGGAAGCCTAAGTGATACCGTTACGATAGGCCTAAATAGAAAAGGGACAGCGGTGGAGAAAGAGAATTCTATCAGGGCAATTACACTAAGGAAGGCAGTTTGCACCCCAACCGAAAGATAGCACTAATATTCAAGACAGGACAGGAAAAAACAGGAAAAAACACATTCCACTGTTCACGTTTGATTAAAGGAAATAAATCAGAGCATCAGGAAAACCCAACATTTTCTCTGGATGGAATTTCAAGAGGTATTTCCTCTGTGGTTCTTTGTCTCTGGACTTGTCACACGATAAGCATTTGATAAACACTTGTTGAATGCTGAATAATGATTACAAGTGGCATTTAGCTAATGAATAAGGCCTCCTGTGGAAGCCGGGGGAACATGTCCAATTCCTAGCCCTCCTTCTGCTGTGAAGGTCCTGCTGCAGAAGGATAAACATTATACACTGAGTACACACTTGAGATGTGTCACCTGACTGTCCAACAGGCCTTTCACCAACAGGCACCAGTTAAGACGGGTTGAGCCTCCATCTCACACCCTCAGAAGCTTCAGGACACTACCCAGTGCTTTCTTGTTTGGAGTTGTGTTTTCTTGTTTTGTTTTGTTTTGTTCTGTTTGTATTTTGATTCCAAATGCCTGCTGTGAGATCTTCATGGTTATCTCTCCCTCAATGTTGCTTGCCATTTCTTTCCAAAATTTCTACTAACAGAAACCAATAGTAAGTAGTAGATTGATTTTTTTACTGAAGGCTTGGGGGTAGCAGTGGGGGGTTAAGGTAGAGAAGGGTGAGTGGTTACCATTGTCCAGATGTCAGGGTGGTAGATAACCAGCTGCCCTCTCCTGCAGCCCTGGGGGCCTCTCTTTAGTGGTCCTTACTTTGGAGCAGCACCAGAATTCCTCCTTCTTATGCACGGCAACTTACCTCTCTGTCTCTCTCCTCCCATATGGACAGTTAAAAAGCCCATCTTTGCAGAATCAAAATGTTTCTGAGATATTTTCCAAACAAAAAGAGGAATTACCCCTAAGAGAAATGAGGTCCTCCTGGAGCAGCTGGCCCGCCCTGAAACCAGGTTTTCAAGTGATTGCAGGGTTCTCCCTGTTTCCACATGACTCCGTGCCTGAGGTCCCGGGACCCAGCATGGCCCCAGTATCCCAGAATGTCCACGGATCAGAACATGCCCGCGTCCTCCTATGGGAGGAGAGGCCGCCGAGGAGCTCTGGTCCCAGGAAGCAGCGTAGTGGAGGAAAAGAAGCTGGCCCTCCAGCCTGCCTGGCGTGGCTTCATTTCTTTTCCCCACATTAAAGCATTTTCAGGACCTTTCAGGGTCTCATTTTTCTCTTCAATAAAATGGAGAAGCGATCCTAACCCTAGTTGTTATGTGCCATTGCCCTGCAAGGCAACTTTTCATTTTTCTAGACTGTTTTCATTCTAAGCTTTCCCTCTCACTGTATCAGGAGAGGTTTTAGTTCAGACGACTTTGAGGCACCATTGAGCATCTAGCACAGATAGTATTGCACACACTTTTGTGAATCAGTTGTTCTGCATGTGGCTCTCAGAGCCAGCTCGGATGGTGGCCTGCTCGGATCCCTGCGGGATGGGAGGTGGTATGCTGCCCTGGAAGGCCGGCAGCCATGCAAGGTTTGAAACCCTAGCTTTCCACTTAGTAGCAGAGAGACTGTAAACAAGGATTTGCCTTTTTTGACCTCAGTTTCTTTTCTCTAAAATGGAATAAATAATGCTATATCTCAGGGCTGTTGTGAGGAAAGAACTTTGCACGTGCCTGGTACACAGTAAGTGCTAGATAAGAGCTACAGAGGGCCAGGTGCTGAAGAGTGATCAGAGAAGCAGTCCCCAGCCCTGCTCCCATGGGCAGTGCTCTCCTCTGAGGAACGAGAGGAGGTCACCTGTGCCTGCCTGGAGAGGAGCCCGTGTCTGGCCTCACCCCCTGTGCTCTTAGACCTGCCCTGCCAGTCAGTGCCCATCCTTCCCTGCCAGTCAGTGCCCATCCTTCCCTGCCATTCACCTTCTCATGTTCCTCCCTGAGGAACACGTAAACCCCTCCTCATTCCTACGCACACAGGGCCTACCAGGGAAGTGCTCAGTGTTCCCTGTGGACAGGGGACGGTTTGGAATTGTTCCACAATCACAGATCAGCCCTCTGACTCCGCTGCTAAGCTGGACACAGGCTCTTCCAACTTTACACTAGAACCTGAATCAAATTCCTTCCAGACCTCTTCTACTGAGAGTAAGTCAGCCTCCGAAGCTGCTGAGAGGCCACAGCATGCACGTAAAGGATCTAAATTAGACTGGCTGGCACCCTTCCTGGCCTTCATCTTTGGTCACCACCTGCACAGAGCAGCACGATGCGATGAGTACCCTCTGGCCAGTACCGTCTCAGTGCTGTCGGGTGCTGACACTCTGTGGATCTTCATGCAACACAAAGAGAGCACCCAAGAGCTGCTGGGGTTTGCCACTGAATCGCAGCAAGGGCGGATCCCAAAATAATTGTGGACGTGCTTCGTTATCGGTGAAGTGAAGGGGTTGGGTTAGTTTGGCTTTAGAATCCCTTGTGACTCAGAATGTTCTTTGTCGCTGTGATTCAGTCAATCTAACATATCCTTAAAGTCTTAGAATATGTTTTCTGAATATATCCTGAGAGAATACCTTGTCTGCAAAAGGCTGAGAGTTATTATTTGGGAATAATAAATCAGAGCAAAAAAAGATGTAGAGTTCATGGTGTATTATTAGTTTCAAGTTTGCTAATCCTTATTTTATGAGATTTAATTTTCATGACTTTTACTTTTCTATTCAGCCTACTGTCAGAAAAAAAAAAGAAAGTTTTTGTGTACAGTGAAGAGATAGGCCTAAGACTAATGAATGTGTGCTTTGCCCTTGCTCAGATAAATGTGGTGGTTACAAGAAGTCATGGCAGGGCACAACGGCCCTTCTGTTTACCACGGTAAAATTAATACCTTACAAATTTTCTAAGGAGTTTGTAAGATGTCACAGATTTATTTTTAATATAATTTCCAAGTTGGAATGGTAGGAACATGAAGCCTAATTCTTGATTAATTCCTTATCAATAATACCATATGCAGAACAAAATTACATGTTCAGCAAAAAAAAAAAAATTATTCCATAAAACTAAACTTGCACTAATTTGCAAGTAATTAAAAATTTACTTGAAAATATGACTCCTCTTGAGAAGATATGAAACATTTTGTGTGATTATTGAATCTTCTCTATTTTTTTTTCCTGATAATTATATTAGGGAATTGTAGTCTTTGTGGTTTTATTTTTTAAAAAAGGCAAGTCATAGAGTGATTGGGGTAGAAGAGACCTTGAGGTCATCTGCCTCTAGGAAAGGTGGGTCCTCTTTTGAAAGGCCTCTGGGAATAGAATGGATACATCCTCGGGTGCCTCTCCTGGGTCTTATTACCCTGGACATCCAGGTGACTGTTACTCTGTGCACTTCTATGTGTCCCTGCATTACTTCAGTGCATTTGCACTTTTATTTTTTACATACAGGGAGTGCTTGCAAAGCAATTAACACATTGACTGATAATTATTAACTACTCAAAACAAATTGTTCTCTGTGCATGAATTTTTGAAAGACTAACCAAAATCTAGGGGAAATACTTTTCAGTTAAAAATGTATTATTAAAATATCTTCAAATTGTGAATATAGATTCATAATTTGAAGTAAATACTAACCCCATTAGTTGAATAGTAGAATGCTATTGCTAATGCTAACATACGCCAACAAAAATTAATTAATGTTGAATTGGGAATCAGAAAAGAAGATATTTCAATCCATCATTCCCTACTTATTTTGTCTATCACGAAATTACCTATTTCCAGATCTTTCTTTCTCACCCAGTCTTCTGGCTTTAAAAAAAAAACACACAGTGCCAGGAGAGCATGATTACATTAAGAAAATTCTGTTTGCATATTTACATACATATATATATATATATATGTACATTAGGAAATTAGAAACTTCCCTAAAAAACTGTAATGAAACTTGTACAGATTGTAGAAAACCTTCATAGGAAAGAAAAGGCAAGTAGGTAATTTCAATAACTAGATTATTTTAGTAAAACCTTATCAAGAACAATTTGGTACAGTCATCCCCACTTTACTAGCCAGTTACCTTTGGTCCCAGCTACCACCAACTGTGCTAAATGTATCCTCCCCTTTATGCAGAACTAAATGTCTTCCAACAGTGGTTTGCATAAAGAGAAGCTTATAGAGATTCAGGGAATAAGTGTTTAAATGTAGTGCAATACCTTATTATCTCTCACTATTACACAGATTTTGGCCTCGAGGTCTGTGTACCACTAGGTCAGAAGCTCAATTTCATTAGTATATTCAAAAATATAACTAGTCACTTAAGAAGTGGAAATACAAAATGTAGTTTAATGTGCAATAAAGCCATTTGCAGTTCAAGTATAAGCTTGACTGATTCAGATTCCAGAAATTCATGCTGAGCCTGCACTTTCCACCTGATATATTTTCCCCTAATCTAAGTGTATTATTTATGTGTATGACATGTGTTTATCAAGAAATAAACAAGCACATTGAATTCCAAAGTAGTTTTTTCCAGTTAACAGATAGAATAAAGTTGCCCGATGGCCTGTTAATTAGCTGGACCGCATACTCCATGGGGTCATATGTCTGCTTCACACTGTTCCCTCAGTACCCAGTCCAGTGCCCCATGCATAGCGGATACTTAATAAAACACTGACTGACTCATTAAAGGTGGGTCAGATGTCATTTATTTTCTAAATTTTAGTAGTAGGAACTCCTTCTTATTAGACCCTTACCTCCGTTCACTCAGCATATATGTGCCTGTCTCAGCTCTGAGTTTGTTGTAGATCACAAGGAAATTGCGTAATTGTCCTTAATATAATGCTACGACATTATGTCATCTGGTCAAATTTCAAGGGAGCATAAAATTGTCAAAATGTCTAAAGCAAAACCTCTTCAGCGATCATCAGAGATCATTGCTAGATCTCCTTGGTTTGGGCATGACACCATCAGGGAAGCAAATCAGAATGAGCTCCTTAGATCTAAGTGCCATTAAATGCACTAAAGCATAAATACATTTTATTTTGTTCTAGTCAACCTGGAAAGAGTTAACACTACTTCTAAGAGATGCAAAATCTTCTTCTAGATACTAGCTGGCTTAAAACCCAATTTGGCACTGAAAGTTTGGTGACTCATATTTTATTATCAGGCCACCTTTACAACAGTTCAATATGCTGGCCCAACATAAGGCAAGAAAAAAAGTAAGGATCACAGAATATTGTTGCCTACATTCAGCTACCAGTGCAAGAGCTGAATAACTGCATGTTCACTCTTAGATTTCTTATAACTCAAGTTAGCTTCCTACAGTAGTTTAAAGCAAACTGGGAGCATGTTTCATTGCCTGCAGACGAGTGGTGCTTCTGCTTGTGCACTTCCATGTTAGACCTCATATTAACAATATTGATTATTTTAGGGATTTGCATAAACTCAATATTCCAATGGACTGTTTTACACTTGTTTTGTATTCTAAATCACCCAGAGCAGGCAAAAACATGGGGGATTAAAAAGAAAAAAAAGTTCAGATGAAGGGTAAATTGTCAAATAGTTAAGAGGTTTTTTTATACTTTGCTACCCCCTCCCAAATGCTCACACACCTTAAAGAATTTTTATTAATAAACAAACTACTTTCATCTTTCCTCTCAAACTTTATCTGCCAGTTTACCTTTCATTTTATAACTGTTGGAATACAATTTTCTCTTTTTCTTTACATCAGTTAGGGCTTTGGGCTAGGGCTTAGGGGCATGCATCTTAAACTTGTCCATCTTCCTTCTTGGAGCTTCCAACCATGAGGTCTGCACATAAGAGCACAATCAGCAAATAAAGTGCCAGCTGATTAATGAGACAGGGAAAGCCCAGTAATCTTCAAATTCAGCTTTCTTGTGAAACATCCCATGGGCACACAGGACTTTGACTAGAAGGTTCCTAATTTCTTTCCCTGAATGTCTGACTACAGAACTCCTCCAACCCTACAAGGTGCAAGTTTATTTCAGTGTGGGGAAAAGCCAAGCACCTGGCAAAAGAGGGAGAAACCAGAGCGTGGCATCCACATGGGGACACACATGTGATCACAACCCTTCTGCTGTGACTCCTGTGTGCTCTGGTCTTGGTACATCCCTGTCCTTTCTCATTAAAGACTCTTTTTAAACCCCTGGCCAAAAGTGCAGGAAGAAATGCCTTCTTTATTTTTCTGTACATTTTTTCCTCACATGGATTTTGCATGAGCTGCCAGTCCTCTTCCTTATGTGACATAGAGTCTATATACAAAGCTTGTCTTCCCTGCAAAATTCTGCTGAAATAATTATGTCCTTTGCTCAGAGTGCATAATGCTAAATGCAAAGAATTACTGGTCCTGTGATCCGTTAATGCTCCAAGTTTTATTTCTAAATAGTACCCATGTGGTGTGCAGCCAGGGTGGGGTATGGTGTAGAGTTTACACATTCATGGCCGACATGATAGGGGTTTATCATAAAAGAACACAGTTACCGGTGGAGTCTCATTGTAGGTGCATTCTCAGCAGACTTTGACCACACTCAAGTTTTCTTCTGTAAAGGGGGAAGTCAAGAGTAGGAAGAGAGACTCCACTGAAAATTGTTCTTTTCTCTTCCTCTTGCTCTAATAATGCAGAGTAGAACATGGTGACAGCAACTTCCAGCAGGTAGACACATCCAGAGCCAAGGGAACAGACCCTGTGAACTTTTCACGCTTAATTGTGCATGTTAAACAACTTTAATATCTGAGGGTGCTCAATCGGAGGTGGACTGATTGGGACGAAGTGCCCAGCAGATGTACTTTTATGACATGAGGTGTTTTAAGGAAAATGTTATGCAATGTTTTTTGGTCAAATTTGCTTTCCTCTCTCTTGTCTAACACAAAAGAATTGATACCATAAACTATCAGAAGGTATTTTGCTTTACTTTAAAAAGACTACCTAACTATTTAAATACTGAATTTTGAATGTACTTGTGAATATATTTATAAATAATATGAGCAAAAGCATAATTCAGTAGATTAAAATTCTGTGACACTTTTCATATTAGAGAAGCTATAAACATAACTTTTGGATGTTTGTACCAATTACGGTGGATGAGATGCAGTATCATTATTTGCAGTTTTACAATAAAATTAATCATTATTTTTATAGCATTGAAATAGATTCTATATTACAACAGCAGTTTATCAAAGCCATGTATGTAAATGTGAGAAGAAAATTATTATTATGAACTTAATTTTTAATGTTTCTTCTCTAAGTTAAACTACACCAATATAACTATCTTATATAAATATCTTAGCTTGTAGCTTACCATGATTCATAGCATATTAAGATTAATATATATATATACATAAGCCCCCCCATCATTTTAAATGTGAGTGGAGTGAACGATTATGTGACAAGTTTAACTAAAGATGTCTTGCTTTTCTTAGTTTGCGTTCTAGAAATATGGCTATTATAGAATGGCTCTTTGTATTTAATATTAAAATTTTAGTACTAGTTAAATTTTTATTCACTGAATATTATGTTTCCTGTGATATGCAGTTGCATACAAAGGAACTTCATATGGTTCTGATACTGCCTAAATGCCTCCCATCCTTTAAAAAATATTCTTAGTTTACATGGTGTTCCTCATAAATTAAACCCATCTGTGATTAACAAAAGAATAATTTTAAGCTTCATGTAAAATATATATTGCAAAATAAATACTTTATTGCTAGTCTTGTCCTAAGAGAGATAGCCTATTATTAACATTAATTAAGAGTCTTAAGTCATCTGTTGTATGGAAATTGTTCTTTACTGAAAGGAGAAGATAACACAAAAGATAATAATAAGTAAAACTATGTATTTAACTCCCCTTCATACTCAGAAAGTTCAAAGTTTTAAGCATTTCATTGTATCTATTGGACAAAAAGCAACATTACCACAGTCTGCCTGACCTGGAGTTCAGATCTCTGTCCTGGCATCCTACATCTATATTTAGGGGTCACTGGTGGCAGTGCACAGCTGATGCTCAAACTGATCTGTCCTGTTCCTTAGATCAATTTGATGCATTTGCAGTATACAGATTTTAGATAAATTCGGTAAAGGATGTAAGTTAATCTAGTAAAGGTTTTAATCAGTGGTTAGGGTCAATGAGACTTCATTCATTCATCCATTCACTTGGTCATTCATTCAAAATATATTTATTGAGCACCTGCCTTGTGCCAAGCCCTGGACTGGTTGCTACAGAAAGGACAGCGAGTGAGGTAGAAGCAGAAGCAGCTTTTAATCTACTGGGAGATGAGGTGAGACAGAGGTCAAGCACAGACAGGGCTGCCGTTCTGTGTGAAAAGCAGAGACCATGAATGAGTTGCTCCTAAGAATCTCAGTTTCTGAATGTATCTATAAAACACTTATGTCATAAAGTGTCTGTAGGAATGTGTGTGGAAGTATCTTTTAAAGCACTTAGTGAAGCACTGGTGTATGATAGGTACTAGGTATTTGGTAGCTCCCTTCCTCTTCTGTGTCAAGGTCAAGCCATGCCCCTGGAAAAGACAAAGGTCAGTATTTGTTGTGGCCTCCAACTTTATGGGGCCCCTTGTGTCCTCTTTGCTAGGCTTCTGCTTCCTTCTGATAAGGGGTGAGCAACAGGAAAGAGACCCTAGGCAAGAGAACAGGGTCATGGAAACGGGGCATGTGAGAAAGGGGCCTCTAATATCCTTGGATGTGGAAATGCATCTTCAGCAGGCAGGCCTGGTCAGGGATGGGGGGGGTCTAATTCTCTGGCCCCAGATATACTTGTTTGTTATCCCTGTATCATGTGAAATATAGCAATACTAGGATTAAGTACTATTACATTTAAATTCAGTTTGGCAAATGTGTTTAACACCTGTCATGTAAAAGTCTGTATAACTTGTTCAAGAATTTGTGGGTGATATGGCCCCTTACTGGAATCTACAGCAGAGAATTATCCCTTAGATGACATTGGTTTTTGATAAATTTACTCAGGATTTTTGTTAGATATATTAAAATACCAGCATGTATTTCTTTTTATTATCAAAAAAAACAAAGAAAGGAAAAAGAAGAAATTCTCGCATAATCTGCAGAAGAATGAGTAATTTGTAGTGTTTTGAATATCTGTAGTAGCTGGCAGGAAGGTGTTTGTGAACAAAAATGGCAAAATATAATGCTTTGTATCTTTCAGGAAACTCTAGATTATATGGAGTAAGGTTAGCCATGATTATTAAATAAGAGCGTTTTTAAGAAGATAAGAAAGTTTATATTCCTTTTAGAATAAAATTTGCTTAAATTTCTATGAATTGTTAATATTCATATATATTACAAAAATATGCAGTAAAAAATAAATTGCACCTATCTGTATTCTCCCTAGTTACTCTGAAAGTACAAATCACTTGATTTCAGTGAGGTTGCTTGGAAGCTAAGGCCACATTTCATGCCAGTCATGTCAAAGATGTGTGGTAAAGCATGAGTCAGAAATGCACCACCCAGCCCATGCCAATGGTATTGTATTAGATGTAGTAGATACAGGCATAATCCAGTATGTTTACGTCCATAGACAGACACCAATCTATTATTTAGGTAAGGATATCATTTCCTGGTCGTGGTAGATGCTAAGGTGATGCTCACAATGGTACCCAGGTGTAATATTGGATTTAAAAAGCCAGTATATAGACCACAGTCTTGGCCAAATTTAATTCATATACTTCATTCTTTGGATTGTGCCTATGGCACTGTATTAATGCTTAAAACCTAGATTTTTGGCTTAGAGCTTTACTTCAGGAGCTGCCTGATGGCTGGCTTCAAAATGAACAAACTTTCAATGATGGCTCATCAATGAGCCTGCTTTCCTTTGGGGCTACAAATGAGGTCTAGCTTTCAAGTCCAAGTTATGCATATACCCACACAAAAGGTAACTGTTTATGAAAACATGGTATTAATGTCTCTAACCCTGTGGGAAATTTAAGTGAGGAGGGCAGAGAGTTGATCATCAATGCTCCAGTGATTGCATGTGGATTAAGTATTAAGAAAGTAGTATTTCCAGCAACGATGTTCAAGAGGTTTGCAAAGGTATGTACCTACTGATTTTCATTTGGGCTGAAGAAAGGGAATCTGAGTGTGTTCTCCCTACACAGTAGGCCTTGCTGTCTGGTGTGTAAAGCCCTTCTGCTGGGCATGAATCTCCGAAGCAGCAGAACTCAGTTCTGATGAGATTCAGCCCTTGAACAGTCCAGTCACACCTGGAGAAAACTATTTTTACCTGTGTGCAGGCCTCTGCCCAGGCCATCTCTTCTGCATTATCTTCAGATTTCAAGCTCACAGGTCTCTTGACTGGAAAGCCTCTTCTGACCTATTGATGAAGTATTCCCATTGCTTGCCCCAGCTTAGCACTGTTACCCTGGTTATTTCCTAAACCCCCAGTGACTCTGAGTCAGTCTGGGTGGGTTCCAAGCATTTTTATGGACCTTTATCAACTGATGAAGGCCTTCATCCAGGTGTGAGGTAAACTGTCTGTGTGACATTCCGGGTCAGGGCCATGTTGGTTTCATTCACTGCAGTATCACGAGCCCTTGGAACAGTGTCTGACAGTAGGCATTCAATTACTATTTACTAAGTGAAACCAATTTTTAAATACTTAAAACAATAGTGAAAGTCCTATGTTTCCTTCTGTCACTACCAGATTTTTTCAGCTGACCACTTGATTAGTTAGGTTTTCAAAAGCATACTTTTCCATATTTGCTTCTAGTATATAAAGTCTCTGGCACATTACAGATGTCCAGTAAACATAAATTCCCTTTCATTCCTCTCATGTCATAGATTATCTGGATTCTTTGCTTATTTTCATTGCTTTCACAACACTAAACAGTTTACAGATTGATTTTACA
The DNA here is from genome assembly GCF_040802235.1 of Manis javanica. Classification (NCBI taxonomy): domain Eukaryota; kingdom Metazoa; phylum Chordata; class Mammalia; order Pholidota; family Manidae; genus Manis; species Manis javanica. The sequence continues at coordinate 75,904,213 of NC_133168.1, forward strand.
TTTCATCATTTCTTTTAAATTTTAGCTTTGATTTTATCAGCTTCTTAATACTTTGCAGCCTTGGGGCAAGTTCAGCACATTTGATCTTTATTCAGCAAGAGTAAACATGAAATGGTTCAGAATGCATCAAGTAATTTTTTTGAAAGTATATGTGTGTAAATACATATATATATACATACACACAGAGATAAATGATAATGGATAGATAGCAAATTATGAAGCAAACGGGATAAAATGTTAATAGGTGAATCTGGGGAAAAGGCATATGAGTGTTATTTCTGCTGTTTTGTTTCTGCAATGTTCTGTTAATTTTGAAACTATTTCCTAACAGAAAGTTAACAAAAAAACAAAAACAAGCAAACTTCTAATTACTTCCTAAGTCTTAGTGACCAGTAGTACATGGTATAAATGTACTTTGTACTTAATTAGGGATGAAATAGTGTTTATCATGAGCCTAAAAGACAAAAATGACAGTGTTATATAAGTCACTTTCTCTCTTACAGAGGTATGTGTATGTGAAGGTCTGCATATGCCCATGTGCAATGGTTGGTAGTGACATGTATTTCATCAACTCTGAAAATGACTAACTTATCTCAGCAGTAAAAATTCAAAGAGGCCAAATATTTCAGGCACCCTGACTTACATGTTATCGTCCCATGAAGCGAGTCTGTTCAAACACGTTGGAAGTGCACTGTGCAACCTGCACTTCCTGTGATAGAGGGGCTGTTGATCAGTCACAGTGAACATTGGTGGAGTACCTTGCTTAGCTGCAGGGGTGGAGTAGAGGCTGAATAGTAACCATGTCACTATGTCCATGAAAAATGTCACTCTGAGTTAAATTTTGGTCTTTAAGGCCTTGTCAATGTTACTGTCCACATAGCATTGCTCTAAGCCCTATACGGATCACAAACTGTGAACAGAAATGTGGCTTTCCAGGCTTAGTAGCGCTTGACGTCGGACCAGCTGCTTTTCCTGGAAGCCCCCTTTTCCCGCTCTGTCTCGACAGCTCTCTCTCCTGGTCTCTGGCCTCTGGCCAGTCCTTGTCAGGCCGAGACCTGGTTCTCCTTCCTCTGCCTTATCGTCATCAGCATCCTTCCTCAAGGGCCACTGTCTGTCCTCAATTATTCTGAGTTCTTTTTAAACACTTGTTTTATTTGTATGCATTCTGTGAACCTGATGAAGCCTTTTTGTGACTCAACTAAACATAGGGCATAGGGTCTCGTAGCCAGTTCAGAGATCTGTCCCTTATCTCCTTGGGGTACAGCTGTCATTCTTGCAGCAGCGGGAACACGCGAGGTAGACGCAGAAGACACGTCTCGCGGTTCTTTGGCTTGCTTCAGTTATGTAATTATTCCACAGTTTTCAAATTTCAATTCCCCTTACCACTAATCAAGCTATTATATTCAGTTTGCTGATTTCTAAAGTTTTGACTCTTTGTGCGTCACTTAGGCAAAGTTATTTTGTTACTCAGATTTAGGGGAAAGCATGTCAGTGTTCACTTTCTTATTAACTATTATTTACATTCCTTGCTTTTTCCTGGAGATACTCATGCAGGGATGAGAACTCTAAATTCTAGATATTTTTAAAATTTAAATTATTTCTAAGGGAGAAGGAAGAGATGTTTCTCATAAAATAATGTGAAAGCTCAGTTTCATTTAGACAGTTGCTGTTGTGTTGTGGAAATGTCCTTATCAGCTACTAGACAGAATTGAATTCCTCCCCTATGGTCATTGCCAGTTAAGTGAAAGATGAACTCAAATGGATAATGAATGGGTGATATCCAATGTGTTCTTTGGAATCTCAGTGAAAAAACTAACAGAGAAGAGGGAGTGATGTTCTAAACACATGGAGCATGTGACCACAAATGTTTTTGTGATAGTATTGCATGATTTCTGCAATTGTTAAAGTGTTCTCAGGGAATCACTATTCACTGCCAAACTTCCTACAAATATCCAGAGGGAAAAAGCTAAAGATATTTCTGAGACTTAGCTCAGGACATAATATAAAATGTTAAGAAATGTAACTATTTTAAAAATCTGAATTGGAGTTGAGTTTTGAGGTAACCCCACCAAGTTCTGGCCTCACCCCACCATCATCCCCAAACACCTTCCCAAGGGTTAGTTTTAATCATTAGTATTGGTTAACCAAGTGCCCAGTCAGTGAGCCTGGGACCAGGGACTGACCTGAATTTGTGGGCCGTCCACGCTAGCAATCACTGAGACAAGCCCTAGAGTCTGGATCCGTGGCCACATCCCTCACACCCAGACAAAAGGCCATTTGGGTCCATCGGCTCTTTTTGCCAACCCCAGGCATTAGGCATCCTGGTGAAGCTTCAGGAAACTCTGTCTGTGTTCTTCTTATACCCTTAGAATCATTCGGCTGCTTCTGGGGTTTCACAATGTTCAGACCTTGGGCTGACTGAGGTACAGCTATTTCTAGTCCAACTACTGCCAAGCACTGCTGGCCTGCAGAGGAACCAGTGCTTTTGCTGCCTCCCTAAGCTTTTCCCAGAAGAGAGCTTACAGATCACTTCTCCTTTGAGCCTTATGTCATCTCTGCTCCTAACCTTTGGCTCACGGGAAATGTGGAAGGAAAAGAGGGCAAAGCACAGAGTCTGTAGGCTCATCATGGCTGTTCCCTACCCTCAGAGGGTGGAGGGCTTAGACACATTTCCTTAAGCCATCATTTTCATATGGACTTCTGGGTTCCCAGTAGCATCCTTCAGCTTTGGAAAAACCAATGCCCAGGAACTGAAAAGACAAAATCCTTTTCTCTAATTTTCTGCTATAACAACCCTTCCCTAAGGCAACAAGATCTAGCTGCTGCTCCAACAGGGAGAAGGGTCAGAATTTATAAGTTTTAGCAAGAAAAGAGATACATATTTCAAAATAATATCCTTCCATGGTATCCTCACAGTGCCCATGGTGATCAGATCAGAAGTTCTCTTATTAAGCTAATTTTGGCATTTAGACTCAATCCCTGTGTCATATATAAGTATGAAATTATCAAAAGCATGAGCATTACAATAGCAACAGCCTAGTGACACTGTGAGCATGTTAAACTGAAGTAGATGAAGTGTCCATCTCACCTGAAAACTGGATTAGATAAAGTATTTATCTCACTCGATAAGCCATATGACCCTCAGGCTTTTGATGTGTATTTTAAGCTGTTGTTCGGCAAGGTGGCTACAGTAATGAAGAACTCTATATTGTTCTATAATATATACTCTATTTTAACTCTGTTCAGATGATACCAAATTTTCTACACCATTGATCCATTTAAAAAAAAACAACCTTTTCTTGAATTCTACTTGCCACTAATCAAGCCATTATATTCAGTTTTTTAAATAGGCTGACAAATTGAAAACCCAGCTTCAAATGTTACAGTAGCTTAAAAATAGAAGTCTTTACTTCAAACTATTCTGAGTTGCTGCTTTAAGCAATAAAAATTTACTTTATAGCTTGTTAACCTAGATCTCTTGGATATCCTTTTACAATAATGTAAGTAGATCATTGTTTACTGTCTAAATCAGCCTTGTCAGAGCAATGGTCTCTAGTGATTTTTTAAAGTCAGAGTAAACTGATACATTCTGTCTTCTGTGATTATCTAGGCATAGTGTTCTCCTTGTATGATTGTATTTTGAATATGAATAACAATCTTTAGCTGACTTTAGCATTTTATAGAAATTTTTATCTGTGACTTCTAGTTATATCAGCATCTACCAAATATATTAACTGAGTTTTGCAGCCTGGTTATTTTCTATTCAGTTGCTTCAAAGACTCTTGCATATGCACTTACGTACTTTATACTCATTAAATCAGAATATCAGAAGCTACCTTCCTTTGAGATAGCTAGAAGAGTCCAGTTACTACAATTTTGACATAATCTACCCGAGGTTACTGCATGTTGCAAAAAAGCTTTACCTATTGGGAGACAATGTAAAAGTGATGTGGAATTTTATGACCTTAAGTAAAGTTCATCAAACTGATTAGGAAGGTCTAAGTACATTTGGAAAATTGGCAGATATTTTAGGAAGAAATGACAAGTCATTAGAGCTCAGGCCAGGTAAATTAGGAGATTAAAATATATTACTTAGAGAGACTATTGCCATAAATTGCAGTTTGGTATTGAATGCAAAATGCAGTCTTAATTTTGAAACTCAATTGATTATCCCTTTCTTTAGATCGTTATCATCTTTCTATTGATCCTCAGGAAAAAAATAAATAAAAAAATACTTAAGTGATTTAATGCTTAAGTGATAAGAATACTAGTTCTATAGAATATATTGCATATATATAAAAAATAAAGCAGAGTGTATGCCTTATTATATTATATATGGTTTAAGAAGATCATATGCAGTAAAGACATCATCTTTTCTAGGTTCTAGTTCTGAAATTCTGAACTTGATTTTCTGCTTTTTATCCAGGATCTTTAAACTTTCCTATCTCTAACCCCAACCTGGCTCTTTACCATCAGCATTTACATTTACCAGTAGAAAATTAGTTTCTTTGACCCTAGCTTTCTCTGCTGGTGCTGTCCCTCTGTGTGCCTGTTCTTCAGGGCTGCCCTGCTAAAGTTTGTTTGTACTCAGCACCTTCACTTCCTTTGCTCAAGATCCCTTTGATAAAGAAAAATCTCTGCCTCTTTGTCACCCTCACCAGAAAGGAGGCCCGGAGCCTTATTTGCCCTTTGGATATTGGAGACAGTATTGCCCCACTTGGGCATGCTCCTTGGTCTTTATATTACATACTCCGAGACTCAGAGGTGGCACCCAATCACAGGCTGAGCTGGAAGCCCTCCAGCAAGCTATGGTCCATGAGCTAACTGGAGACCCTATAACCTTTGTGACCCCTTCAACTACAAGCATCTGTGACTGATGGTTTTCATGACTGGAGCCTTAGAAGGGAGGCATCTTCTGAGCAGAGGATGCTGATGGAACCTTCCATGCTGCCTATAATCCATAGGTAACAGGCATTGTTAATTATTGGAACAAACTCCTCAAAAATTGACTCAAGAAGTTCTGACTTTTATCTCCTGGGTCCACAAGACATTGGTACTGGGTAATGATCAGAATGAAGGGAAGAGGAAACATATAGACCTTATTTTGAAGATTTGATATCCACCCTTATCATTGCTGGACATGACACTTCTTTCTTTACTCTAAGGGCCTTCCGGTGTGCCCTCCAGGACCTGGTGGATTCAAACATAATTCTGATTCAGCCACCTGGATTCTTTGGGAGGGTTTCCATGGACCTGGATCATTAGGACAATGACCAATGATCACTGAATTCTTCTAAAATGGTTCATACAGGTTAGAGTGGTGGCCATAACAGGTCTTTGCAAATTTCATAAAAATGCCCTTTGTACCTCTTGCACCTGACCCACCAGAAGAGTGTAGGGTGACTAGGGGACATTGGAGGTGCAATGGAGCTGCACCACTGAAACAGGGTATGCTGACTTCATGATGGTGGAAGGTGAACCTCGGCACCTCTGCAGGGAACACCTCAGGCCAAGGGAAGGGTGGGGAATGAGGGATGGTAATGACCTCCATCCTTTAGAATCATCCTGGGGTCTTACTCATGAAAGAAAATGACATGATGCAGCCCACCCAAACTATAGCAAGCACCTTAAATGTAACTGGCCACTGGGTCTGCTGTCTATCACCAAACAGATCTGACCATGATTGGATTTCCATTCCCCTTAACTTCCTGAAAAATCTTTTGGAAACAGCCCAGATTGGTGGTGGCATGGACAAACAGGGCAGATAAGACTGGCAGCTCTCAGGCAGTCCTTCCAAAACCAAAGACTTGACTTGGTTATTCAGACTGAACTTTAAAACTGAAATATTACCAGCCAACAAGGAGGTCATATTGCACTGTCAAAATACACCTCCCAACTCAGGCAGGTCCAGTTTGGGCGTACAAATAGCTGCAACCAACACTATTTTTCAGAGGTACTACATGTGCCCCCAGATCTGCACTTCTTGTGCATTAATTTGCTTTATTTGCTCCTTATACCTTATGGGTGCTCATAAGGTTTTAAGGAAACACCACCAGTAGGATGTATAGCATTCAGACATCTCTCCTAAAGTGAGGCTGCCCTTGATTACTCTCACCCTGTGGGAAGTTATCCATATGTTGGGAGTCCTCCAATTAGAAGGTGGTAGACTATGTCGCTGACTTTAACTAAGGTAATCAATGGCATTGTCCTGGAAGTCAAGTCATCCTCAACTCACAGGCCAGAGTTGCTACAGATGGTAGAATTGCCAGACTTGCTCCTAATAGGCCAAGACAGAGTCTGCACAATCACTAACGTGATCACTAACATCTTGGAACAAGTGGAAGTCACAGTTGTTGGCAATAACAAAAGCGTACCGTGGGAGGTGGATGCCCACTTGTCCACGTTCATTCTGATTTTGCTAAGGCACTGTGAGTAGGACTTGGGCTTGGAGCAGTTTGGGACCTGAGTGGGATGAACCTCCTATCCCTGATAAATATCGCTGATGCATATGAGGATATTTCTATGATATCCTCCCTCAAGCCCAGAACCATGATCTGGAGCAGCATGCACACAGAGTGCCAAATTACAGGCTTTAATCAACAAGTATTTCTTGATTATAAGATTCAGTCCTATGTTAGAAAATGTCTATGGATACAAAGCATATATAGTGCTCTCTAGGAAATTAACAGTTTGGTAGAAAAAATAAGACCATGTTGACTGAAATAGATAAAATAATTCTCTTTCATATTTTACTTAATTACAAAATTATATGGAACCAAAAATTAGTAATACAGTAATCCAGAAAAAACACTGCAATCTCTAAGGGGTGAAAAGGTCAATAATGTTTTGAGGAAGAGACCCATTTGGGGGCTTGTCAGGCCCATCTGGCTCACTGCCCACCTCTGAGAATTAGACTAACATCTGTGTGGTTGGCAAGAGGATATGGATTGCATGGTATTCCATGGTTTTTCTTAATGGGAAAGTCTCCAGATAAGCATTTATATTTAAATATTTCCTTTTGTTGATTTGGAATGCTTTCTCTTGCCTGCTATGTGAAACCAGCTTTGTGAAGAAATGACACCACTTTGCAAAGTGTGTGTTTTTAGAGAGAATATTATCATTGAACCAGAATCAGAAATTTAACAACAGTTTGGGAAGAAATGGTCATAGCTCTTGTTGGCATATATTGTCACTAAAGGCACTTATTAAACATAATGGAGGTGTTCATTATACCAAAGATGATAACACTGACAAGAAAATGCCACCCCGCCAACTTGAAGATTAAAATTAAACAGTATGAGCCATTAAGCAAAATACTGTACCTTCTAGGTAATTATAAAACACAACTTCAAATGAATCTACAGTCTATTTTAAGTGATAATTCCTGATGATAAAATGAAAATATTGCAGCTCTCCAGCATAACTCTCCGTGTTTGATCTTTTACCCAAAATCCATGGCCACAGAGTTGTATGACTGTCGAAGTTACCAATATCTGAGGAGCTAATGCTACCACCTGGTATACATCTCTTTACTTAGTATGACACGAGATTTTTACTTTCTTCTTTACAAATTTTAAAGCTTTCTTATGAAAACACACTTCTTTATCTAGCCTAATCTTGACAATAAAGCCTAACACTGAGCAAGGAAGTCAGTGTTTGGATTAGTTTGCTTAATCTTTCCAAATACAATGGCTTAAGACCTGTATAATCTGAGGATAAAACCCACTATACTTTTTTTTTTTTTTGAGAGGGCATCTCTCATATTTCTTGATCAAATGGTTGTTAACAAAAATAATATTCTGTATAGGGGAGTCAATGCTCAATGCACAATCATTAATCCACCCCCAGCCTAATTCTCATCAGTCTCCAATCTTCTGAAGCATAACGCACAAGTTCTTACATGGTGAACAAATTCTTACATAGTGAAAAAGTTCTTACATGGTGAACAGTACAAGGGCAATCATCACAGAAACTTTCGGTTTTGATCATACATTATGACCTATAAACAATCAGGTCAAATATGAATATTCGTTTGATTTTTATCCTTGATTGATATGTGGATCCCACATTTCTCCCTTTATTATTATTATTTTTTTATTTTTAATAAAATGCTGAAGTGGTAGGTAGATGCAAGATAAAGGTAGAAAACATAGTTTAGTGCTATAAGAGAGCAAATGTAGATGATCAGGTGTGTGCCTGTAGACTATGTGTTAATCCAAGCTACACAAGGGCAATAATACATCCACGGATACAGAAGATTTCTCTCAAAACAGGGGTGGGGGGTGAGTTCTAAGCCTCACCTCTGTGGATCCCCAATTTCTCACCTGATGGCCCCCCTGCAACTGTGCCTGTCTTAGGTTGTTCCTCCCTTGAGGAATCTTACCCGTCTCCGGCTAACCAGTCATCTTCCGGGACCATACAGGGAGATGTAAAGTTGGTAAGTGAGAGAGAAGCCATATTGTTTGAAAAGCTTAGCTTTTTACTTCTTTGTAGATTTATGCCCTGTGGCTTCTATGCCCAGCATTTGTCTTGAGGTATCTTTACCACTTGGAGGAGTTATGATACTCGGTGAATTCGATATGAGGCACGAATTCTATTTAAGGGTTGTAATTACGAAGGAAGAAGAAAAGCTATAGAGGTAGCAGATGGAAGAAAACATGGGAAGATTGATTATTTCTTTGACATATCTTCTTGTAGAGTAACTTAAGCATGTATAGGTTTTAAACTCCTAATTAAATTGTGCTCACACATTAACATAATAGGAATACAGTTACATAACCAAAGCAGATCTATAATTACCAGCTATCTCTAGTGAAGCCAAGAAAACCAGTTAGGCACCCTAGGCATTTGTGAAAATTTGTCTATGATATAATGGGTATTGTCCAACTGTACTTGAACAGTCTGAGAGAAATCAGACAAATTAAAACAACCCATTCCTGGGAACTGTTCACATCCCATATGTTCTTTTAACAGTAGATAGTCTGTAGTTGTAAGATTTTGGAGCGCTACAACTTGCACTTCTCCTAATTCTTGGTTGAGTTCCAACAGTATAGATCCAGTCAAATTTGTTGTTTTACTGTATGCACAGGCCAGCTTAGATATCTCCTTCATTCCAATGGCAAGTCCAGGAACCGGTGGGATGAATGCAGCTACAACTGCAGCATCACCTGGATCTTTGTGGAGGTTTTTTGATGATCATCTTCTGGTATGTCTCTTCCAGAGAGTGCTGAAGTTGGAAGTTCTTCTTCATATTGTATCTTAGTTCATTTTCTGGGTAGCCAAATTAGGCTTTGATCTTCTGTATAAACACAAACAGACCCTTTGCCCAAACTTTGATATGCCCTTTATACCATTGTGTAGAGAAAGGAATATTATCAGAAAAGTGTACATCCATAGCCAATCCTCTGACACCCTTTAAGTGATCAAAATTAAGGATATTTAAAGCATGCATTAATCATTGATTTACAGTTAGTTTTATCCTATCAGGGAGTAATCCCCCTTCTCTTTCTTTCTTTTATTATTATTTTTTTTAATCTTTAATCTACACTTACATGAAGAATTTTATGTTTACTAGGCTCTCCCCTATACCAGGTCCCCCCTATAAACCACTTTACAGTCACTGACCATCAGCATTGCAAAATGTTGTAGAATCACTACTTGTCTTCTCTGTGTTGTACAGCCCTCCCTCCCCTTTCTCCCACCCTCCCATTATGCATACTAATCTTCATACACCCCTTATTCTTCCCCCGCTTATCCCTCCCCACCCACCCATCCTCCCGAGTCCCTTTGCCTTTGGTACCTGTTAGTCTATTCTTGGGTTCTGTGCTTCCGCTGCTGTGTTGTTCCTTCAGTTTTTCCTTTGTTCTTATACTCCACAGATGAGTGAAATCATTTGGTATTTCTCTCTCTCCACTTGGCTTATTTCACTGAGCATAATACCCTCCAGGTCCATCCATGTTGCTGCAAATGGTAGGATTTGCCCTCTTCTTATGGCTGAGTAGTATTCCACTGTGTATATGTACCACATCTTCTTTATCCATTCATACATTCATATACTGATGGACATTTAGGTTGCTTCCAATTCTTGGCTATTGTAAATAGTGCTGTGATAAACATAAGGGTGCATCTGTCTTTCTCAAACTTGATTGCTGCGTTCTTAGGGTAAATTCCTAGGAGTGGAATTCCTGGGTCAAATGGTAAGTCTGTTTTGAGCATTTTGATGAACCTCCATACTGCTTTCCACAATGGTTGAACTAATTTACATTCCCACCAGCAGTGTAGGAGGGTTCCCCTTTCTCTACAGCCTCGCCAACATTTGTTGTTGTTTGTCTTTTGGATGGCAGCCATCCTTACTGGTGTGAGGTGATACCTCATTGTAGTTTTAATTTGCATTTCTCTGATAATTAGTGATGTGGAGCATCTTTTCATGTGTCTGTTGGCCATCTGTATTTCTTTTTTGGAGAACTGTCTGTTCAGTTCCTCTGCCCATTTTTTTAATTGGGTTATTTGTTTCTTGTTTGTTGAGGCATATGAGCTCTTTATATATTTTGGATGTCAAGCCTTTATCGGATCTGTCATTTAAAAATATATTCTCCCATACTGTAGGGTTCCTTTTTGTTCTATTGATGGTGTCTTTTGCTGTACAGAAGCTTTTCAGCTTAATATAGTCCCACTTGTTCATTTTTGCTGTTGTTTTCCTTGCCCGGGGAGATATGTTCAAGAAGAGGTCACTCATGTTTATGTCTAAGAGGTTTTGCCTATGTTTTTTTCCACGAGTTTAATGGTTTCATGACTTACATTCAGGTCTTTGATCCATTTTGAATTTACTTTTGTATATGGGGTTAGACAATGGTCCAGTTTCATTCTCCTACATGTAGCTATCCAGTTTTGCTAGCACCATCTGTTGAAGAGACTGTCATTTTGCCATTGTATGTCCATGGCTCTTTTATCAAATACTAATTGACCATATATGTTTGGGTTAATGTCTGGAGTCTCTAGTCTGTTCCACTGGTCTGTGGCTCTGTTCTTGTGCCAGTACCAAATTGTCTTGATTACTATGGCTTTATAGTAGAGCTTGAAGTTGGGGAGTGAGATCCCCCCTCCTTTATTCTTCTTTCTCAGGATTTCTTTGGCTATTCGGGGTCTTTGGTGTTTCCATATGAATTTTTGAATTATTTGTTCGAGTTCATTGAAGAATGTTGCTGGTAATTTGATAGGGATTGCATCAAATCTGTATATAGCTTTGGGCAGGATGGCCATTTTGACAATATTAATTCTTCCTAGCCAAGAGCATGGGATGAGTTTCCATTTGTTAGTGGCCCCTTTAATTTCTCTTGAGAGTGACTTGTAATTTTCAGAGTATAGGTCATTCACTTCTTTGGTTAGATTTATTCCTAGGTATTTTATTCTTTCTGATGCAATTGTGAATGGAATTGTTTTCCTGATTTCTCTTTGTATTGGTTCATTGTTAGTGTATAGGAAAGCCACAGATTTCTGTGTGTTGATTTTGTATCCTGCAACTTTGCTGTATTCCAATATCAGTTCTAGTAGTTTTGGGGTGGAGTCTTTAGGGTTTTTTATGTACAATATCATGTCATCTGCAAATAGTGATAGTTTAACTTCTTCTTTGCCAATCTGGATTCCTTGTATTTCTTTGTTTTGTCTGATTGTCATGGCTAGGACCTCCCGTACTATGTTAAATAGCAGTGGGGAGAGTGGGCATCCTGTCTAGTTCCCGATCTCAGAGGAAAAGCTTTCAGCTTCTCGCTGTTCAGTATAATGTTGGCTGTGGGTTTATCATATATGGCCTTTATTATGTTGAGGTACTTGCCCTCCATACCCATTTTGTTGAGAGTTTTTATCATGAATGGATGTTGAATTTTGTCAAATGCTTTTTCAGCATCTATGGAGATGATCATGTGGTTTTTGTCTTTCTTTTTGTTGATGTGGTGCATGATGTTGATAGATTTTCGAATGTTGTACCATCCTTGCATCCCTGGGATGAATCCCACTTGGTCACGGTGTATGATCCTTTTGATATACTTTTGAATTTGGTTTGCTAATATTTTATTAAGTATTTTTGCATCTACATTCATCAGGGATATTGGTCTGTAATTTTCTTTTTTGGTGGGGTCTTTGCCTGGTTTTGGTATAAGGGTGATGTTGGCTTCATAGATTGAGTTTGGGAGTATTCCCTCCTCTTCTATTTTTTGGAAAACTTTAAGGAGAATGGGTATTATGTCTTCTCTGTGTGTCTGATAAAATTCCGAGGTAAATCCGTCCAGCCTGGGTGCTTTTTTCTTGGGTAGTTTTTTGATTACCATTTCAGATTCTTTGCTCGTGATTGGTTTGTTTAACTTTTGTGTTTCTTCCTTGGTCAGTCTTGGGAGGTTGCATTTTTCTAGGAAGTTGTCCATTTCTTCTAGGTTTTCCAGCTTGTTGGCATATAGATTTTCATAGTGGTCTTTAATAATTCTTTGTATTTCTGTGGAGTCAGTCATGATTTTTCCATTCTCATTTCTGATTCTGTTGATTTGTGTTGATTCTCTTTTTCTCTTAATAAGTTTGGCTAGAGGCTTATCTATTTTGTTTATTTTCTCAAAGAACCAGCTCTTGGTTTCATTGATTTTTGCTATTGTTTTATTCTTCTCAATTTTGTTTATTTCTTCTCTGATCTTTATTATGTCCCTCCTTCTGCTGACTTTAGGCCTCATTTGTTCTTCTTTTTCCAGTTTCAATAATTCTGATGTTAGACTATTCATTTGGGATTGTTCTTCCTTCTTCAAGAGTGCCTGGATTGCTATATAGTTTCCTCTTAGGACTGCTTTCGCTGCATCCCACAAAAGTTGGGGCTTTGTGTTGTTGTTGTCATTTGTTTCTATTTATTCCTTGATCTCTATTTTAATTTTTTCATTGATCCATTGATTATTTAGGAGCATGTTGTTAAGCCTCCATGTGTTTGTGAGCCTTTTTGTTTTCTTTGTAGAATTTACTTCTACTTTTATACCTTTGTGTTCTGAAAATTGGTTGGTAGAATTTCAATATTTTGGATTTTGCTGAGGCTCTTTTTGTGGGCTAGTATGTGGTCTATTCTGGAGAATGTTCCATGTGCACTTGAGAAGAATTTATATCCTGTTGCTTTTGGATGTAGAGTTCTATAGATGTCTATTAGGTCCATCTGCTCTACTGTGTTGTTCAGTGTTTCCGTGTCCTTACTTATTTTCTGCCTGGTAGATCTATCTTTTGGGGTGAGTGGTGTGTTGAAGTTTCCTAAAATGAATGGATTGCAGTCTATCTCCCCCTTTAGTTCTGTTAGTATTTGTTTCACATATGCTTGTGCTCCTGTGTTCGGTACATATATATTTAGAATGGTTATATCCTCTTGTTGAACTGAGCCCTTTATCATTATATAGTGTCCTTCTTTATCTCTTGTTACTTTCTTTGTTTTGAAGTCTATTTCATTTGATATTAGTACTGCAACCCCTGCTTTCTTCTCGCTGTTGTTTGCCTGAAATATGTTTTTCAATCCGTTGACTTTTAGTCTGTACATGTCTTTGGGTTTGAGGTGAGTTTCTCGTAAGCAGCATATAGATGGGTCTTGCTTTTTTATCCATTCTATTACTCTGTGTCTTTTGATTGGTGCATTCAGTCCATTTACATTTAGGGTGACTATTGAAAGATATGTACTTATTGCCATTGCAGGCTTTAAACTCATGGTTACCAAAGGTTCAAGGTTAGCCTCTTTAGTATCTTACCACCTAACTTAGCTCATTTATTGAGCTGTTATATACACTGTCTGGAGATTATTTTCTTCTCTCCCTTCTTATTCCTCCTTCTCCATTCTTCATATGTTGGGTGTTTAGTTCTGTGCTCTTTCTAGGAGTGCTCCCATCTTGAGCAGTCCCTGTAAGATCTCCCGTAGAGGTGGTTTGTGGGAAGCAAATTCCCTCAGCTTTTGCTTGTCTAGGAATTGTTTAATCCCGCCATCATATTTAAATGATGGTCATGCTGGATACAGTATCCTTAGTTCAATGCCTTTCTGTTTCATTGCATTAAATATATCATGCCATTCTCTTCTGGCCTGTAGGGTTTCTGTCAAGAAGTCTGATATTAGCCTGATGGGTTTTCCTTTATAGGTGACCTTTTTCTCTCTAGCTGCCTTTAAAACTCTTTCCTTGTCCTTGATCTTTGCCATTTTAATTATTATGTGTCTTGGTGTTGTCCTCCTTGGATCCTTTCTGTTGGGGGTTCTGTGTATTTCCATGGTCTGTTTGATTATTTCCTCCCCCAGTTTGTGGAAGTTTTCAGCAATTATTTCTTCCAAGATACTTTCCATCCCTTTTCCTCTCTCTTCTTTTTCTCATACCCCTATAATATGGATATTGTTCCTTTTGAATTGGTCACACAGTTCTCTCAATATTGTTTCATTCCTGGAGATCCTTTTATCTCTCTCTATGTCAGCTTCTATGCATTCCTGTTCTCTGGTTTCAATTCCATCAATGGCCTCTTGCATCTTATCCATTCTGCTTATAAATCCTTCCAGAGTTTGTTTCATTTCTGTGATCTCCTTTCTGACATCTGTGATCTCTCTCCGGACTTCATCTCATTTCTCTTGCGTATTTCTCTGCATCTCTGTCAGCATGTTTTTGATTTTTATTTTGAATTCTTTGTCAGGAAGACTGGCTAGGTCTGTCTCCTTCTCTGGTGTCTCTGTGATCTTGGTTTGCCTGTAATTTTGTCTTTTCATGGTGATAGGAATAGTTTGCAGAGCTGGGACTAGTGATGGCTGGAAGAACTTCCCTTCTTGTTGGTTTGTGGCCTTCCTCTCCTGGGAGAATAGCGATCTCTAGTGGCTTGTGCTGGATAGCTGCGCGCAGACAGGGCTTCTGCTTCCTGCCCAGCTGCTATGGAGTTTATCTCTGCTGTTGCTGTGGGCATGGCCTGGCTTGGCCTGCTGCTCCAAAGTGGTGGAGTTGCATTGGAGGGGGAGCAACCGGGACACTATTTATCTCCGTAAGGGGCCTCTGTGCTCCCTGCAGCCCAGGGGATTAGAGTGCCCAGAGATCCCGGGATTCCCTACCTCTGGACTAAGTGTCCCGCCCTGCCCCTTTAAAACTTCCAAAAAGCACCCGCCAAAACAAAACAACGAACAACGACCAAAAAAAAAAATGGCCGCTCGTTTTTCTTTATTCTCCGGCACCAGGCTCGGGCACCCGCTCACCTGACTTGCTGCCCTGTTTCCCTAGTATTGGGATCCCTATCCCTTTAAGACTTCCAAAAAGCACTCACCAAAACAAAACAACAAAAAAAAAAAAAAAAAAAAGAAAAAGAAAAAAAGGAAAAAAGAGAGAAAGGTGGCCGCTCACATTTCTTTTGTTCTCTGGTGCTGGTCTCAATACCCGCTCGCCATAGTTGCTCTCCTGTTTCCCTAGTATTTGGGTCCCTGTCCCTTTAAGACTTCCAAAAAGCACTCACTACAACAAAACAACAACAACAACAACAACAAAAAGATGGCCGCTCGCTTTTCTTTTGTCTTCCAGTGCTGGCCTCCGGTACCCGCTCACCATTCTTGCTGCCCTGTTTCCCTAGTATCCAGGGCCCCGCGCATGCACTGTGTCTGTGCTCTGGTTGGGATGGCTGGTGCTGCGTGTTCAGCAGTCCTGGGCTCCTTCTCCCTCCCGCTCAGACCTCTCTCCTACCGCCGGGAGCTGGGGGGAGGGGCGCTCGGGACCCGCACCGGGGCTTGTATCTTACCCCCTTTGCAAGGCGCTAGGTTCTCGCAGGTGTGGATGTGGTCTGGATGTTGTCCTGTGTCCTCTGGTCTCTGTTTTAGGAAGAGTTGTCTTTGTTATATTTTCATAGATATATGTGGTTTTGGGAGTAGATTTCCACTGCTCTACTCATGCTGCCATCCTGGCTCCGCCTCTCCACTATACTTTTTATATGTGAAAAACAATCATACTCTTTCCTGGAACCTTAGAAAAACCTGCACTGATGCATGGACTGCATACCATGCATCTGGCAGTCCTGATCGGAGTTCCCTGTTGTTTACGAGACAGAACAAGCATTAAACACAGTGCCTTGCGCTGCGGACTGCACTTTGCTTACCTCCTCCATGAGTTTATGCTGCCTTTGCCCAAGTCAAACAGCCATTTCTTTGCAATATTTTACTGTGAGGACCGCTGAATGTTTCAGCCAGGCCTTTTCCTTCTTTTACAGGGTAATATTATTAGTGACTAACATCAGGAGAGATTATCCAGAATGCATTATGGAACACGGTTAGGATCCCAGTGACTTCAAGTAGGTCTCTGCAGGGATGGATTGCCATGAAGCTCATTGGCAAGACCCTCTTCCTCAGCCCCTGGAGGGCCTAGGCAGGCTGTTTACATGGCCATGTGTTTTCATAGAATTTGCAAAACTCAGATTCTTAAGCTGTAGTCACTTAATACTGTTGTCTCTTTCTGCTCTGACTTCCCTCCATTCCTTTCCCCAGCTGTCCAGTGGAAGTGAAGTGTTGCTTGGCAGTTTGGGGACCTGGCTAAGGGGTAATGTCCCCTGGCTAAGGGGTAATTGATGTGGAGTTACACTGAGAATGGGTTTAAAGAGATACGTTTTACGGTTTACTCTTCCTGCTGACTGTATCAACTTAATAGGAGATGCTATACAAAGGTTCAGCAATTGTACTTCAAGATGAATGTGTCCTGTGGTGCTGGCAGCAGACCACGTGGTAAACAGGTTAGAAGAAACAAGATTAGGAATGAATGGTGACAGAAGCAGGTTTCTGGTAACTTTAGGATATATAGGAATTGCATGATGTATTGGATATATAAGAAAATTATAGAGGAAGGTTGTGTTCTCATCAATAATGTTTTACATACTATTATAAATATACCCATATACTGGTTTATTTTTTCATGTGAATTATGTAAAATAAAATTTATCAGAATTCCTTCCTTTGTAGGTCAGTAACCTTTAGTAGCACTTCAATAAGCTGTATGTATGAAGTCTATGTATGAAGTTAAATGTTTTATGCCTTTCAACGTATTAAACCTTGTCTTAACATCTCTGATCGTCCTGTCCCAAAGCAACCTGGTACTTCCAAACAGCACATGTGCTATACCAAAACCAATAATTCATTAAGAAAAAGAGATACATTTTAACTAGGAATAATGAATAGGCTCTCAGATTGTTTGATAACCCAATTAATGAGAAGAAGTGAAGCAAATGAACCCATCAGGAAAAGATTTGTATTCCCTGCTATTTTGACATAAATTTCTGACATCAATGAAGATAACCTAATATGTCATAGATACATGCCAATGAGCCACTCCCACAGGGAACTCATGACAAACTGGTTAATGAGTGTCATCAGTTCAGAGTTTAAGATTAGTTCCTGTGCAATAAACTTGAAAAATCCTGAAGGCATTTAGCTCACAGATGAGAGAAACCTCCAAATTTGACAATTCTAAAAATATGCATGATATAACTAATAATGAGTTGTGAGGATGAAAGTTCTACAAACTCTCAGTAATGGAAAAGATAAACCGAAGTAAAGGAAACACAGAATTCTTTTTCTACTTTCTCTTTATAAAATGGTAGTCATAACTTTATATCCTGTTTCTCAAAGCACACCCCCAAACCACATAAGCCTCAGGCTGCACAGAAATTGGATTTGTCCCATTCCTGTGCATTTTGCATCTTTTCTAGAACTGGAGGTCTCCTCATTAGAGCAGGTAGTGAGATGGCAGTTAACACAAGAGATTTACTTGTAGAGTAGACAAAGAAATTAAAGTGTAGATATAATAAAAACAAGGTTGCAAGCCTGCATTCCACTTAATACAAGTAAAGTGATTTCATTTTACAGGAGATTCCAGTCACCCTCACAGAAACCATACACTGAGATGTTGGAGGGGTCTGTTGTTATTGAGGGTCTTGGGTTGACTGAATCTGTGAGTCGTTGTCAGCCAATCTCTGCCCCACACTGCGTCCCAGTTTGATTTTTGGTACACATGGCCTTGTGGCCCTATGATCTTCAGTCCTGAGGAGAGAGAAAGCCCTGAATCTTTTTGGATGTGTTGTCAAGTTTGTGCTTTATGTGAAACAGGGCACAGGACTTTCATGCTACAAGGGGGAAGTCCCAGGCAAGCTGGGATGAACTTGAGAAGACAGGAAGGGTCCTTTCTGAGTTCCTCAATCCCTTGCCCTTGTCTCTATGTGCAGACATTCTCCCTACTCCCCATGGAAGGCACTGCAGAGCCCTCTAGAAAAGTGGTGAATTTTTCCCCTCTGATGAGATTAAGACCACTGGACAGGTAGGTTCAGGGCCTGTCCCACCATTGCAGCGCAGCTTTACCCCAGAGTGGGGCTCCTCACAGATCGTCGAAGTGTGTTGCCCTGAGCACAGCCCCTTCCCGTTATCCTGGTTAGTGGAAGAAGCTGAGGAGAGTCCCTCATTCAGGCTGAGTGCTATGGGTCTGGGGCTAGGTATGTCCCTAGGATGGTAGCCGGTGCAGTCTGAGTGTCTGATAGCAACAGTGTCTTTCACTGAAATGCGATTGCATATAGGAAAGCACCTTGTATGCTGAAATGCACCACAGAACTACAATTGTTATGGTACAATATTTTGTAATGAAAAGTTCCCTAAATTCATAGTAAACTCTCAGCAGTTTCAACAAATGGAAGTGCTGCGGTGGTCATAAGCCTGGACTCTAAGTTAGGCTGTGTGTCAGTCCTGGCCCTGCCTCTTACTGGCTGAGGAACCTTGGGCAAGAGAGCCTCTCTCTGTTTATTCTTTCATCTGCAAATAAGGATAATAGCAGAACTTACCTCACAGGGATGTTAATTAGGTTAAAAGAGTTCACGCAAAGTTAGAATTGAAAGGACTGGCGATTAGTAAGTACACAAAAAATATTAGCTATTTTTATTAGTGTTAGTGTCACTATTATTATAGGTACCTGAAGTAATTTTGAACTAAAAATCAGGATATACATTTTTTCTTTCAGAGACTGGAAATTATTACTGAAATCCACCAAATCTTGATAAAATATTAAAATAAGAGAATTTTGGTAATATCCCTATTTCATTATTTAATATCTAAATACATTATTTAACTGATGTCTAGTATATCATAATTCTAAACCCAAAGAAAGTGTATTTAAATCTCATCAGGTATTAAGTAGAAATAACCATTTAATTCCAATAATGATAATCTGCTAGAGTGAAGAAGGACCTGCAGCAGCCTGTCCTGGAAAATGGACAGGCCTGAATAAGCCTCTAGAGATACTACTTTTTGTGTGCTGAGTGTTTCGCAGTTGTCTGGCTGTCCCAGTCCAGTGTTAAGTGTTGAAAATTAGGAAGAGGAGATTATAGGGAGACATGACTACCGCCAGGCACTGTGAAGAGGGGAGTACTGGCAGGAAGTGGCTTTGGTAACCACCAGAAACCAAAAGGCGAAGCAGCCCTCCAGCAGTCAGCCAAGGTGTGTAGACCCACTGAACTTCCTAGGACCATGGGTGGGCCGCAGCACCAGCATCACTAGGAGCTGGGTGTACATGCAGAATCTCAGGCCCACTCAGACCTCCTGAGCCAGAATCTGCATGGAGCTTGAGGGTGTGCATGTTAACTTTGGGAAGCCTTGGGCAGGAAACCATCTCCTCCTGCCTTAGCTCTCACTCATGCTGTCCTATCCATGAGCAAGGGCTTCCTCCCAGCCAGGGCTAGGCCTCAAACACTGTAAAGATAAGATGAGGGTGAAATATGAGCTACGGTAGTCACACCAGGCATAGGAAGAAATCGTGCTGCATAATGAGGAATATTAAGACATTGAAGATGTGAAACCTTGTTGCCCAGGTGACAGAGGAAGATGATAATGAAGACAGTGTCTATCATTTATTGAAGTGATTCTATATTATCCCTAGTTTACGGAGAAGAAACTGAGGCAAGAAGTTAAATAACTTGTCTCAGTCTCACAGCTAGGAAAGGTAAGGTCAAGGTTCTTGGCTCCGTTGCCTGCATGCTTAACTATGATGGATGAAGAAGATCAGTGCACGGACTCAGGAATCCTCCCAGACAACTGGGGGGCATAAAGGATAGTTTTCTTGCAGAGGGCTAGGGAGAGAATCAGTTCGGTGTAGTCAGACTAGAACATGTTGTGATACCCTAGAGAATCAACATTCTTTTATCCGGAAAGATGAGAAAACGGATCTCACGCGCATGCACACTCAACACTCACATCTATTCCTCTGGTTCTAGAAGCTAACGTTCCCACCCTCTGAGGCACCTACTCCCTATCTTCTCCTCTTGCTGCAAACTTCCCTCCTCCTCCTTGCTCTTACCTCCTTCCTCAAGCAATTACTCCTAAGTCGTTACATGCCTTGGAGAAGTGATAGTATGAAGATATAGCCCCTGTCTTCAATGAACTTTAAATTTAATAGGAAAATATATGGTTGTATAGTTACTTCAAATAGTCTTAAACTAACAATATTACCATATGTGTATGTGTACACACACACACATGCACACACACATGCACACACACACATAGTATTTGAAACCATTGGCTGTTATCTCCTTCTCAAGACCCTTCCTATCTTAGTCTCCTGCATTTCCTCTTACTTTACTCCTTGGCTGGCTTCTCTTCCTTCTCCACCTCCTGTGCTCAACCCTGGATGGTGTAGCACCTAAGGGCCCTGCCTCAGCCCCTGATCCCCATTAATTTTTTTCCCTAAGGTAATGACAACCAATATCATGGCTCTAAATGCCATCTTTATAGCATTGACTCCCATATTGACATCTTCAGTTCCTGCCTTTCCTCTTGAACTTCAAATGAGTATCTCTAACCACCTACTTGACATCTTCACTTGGGTGTCTGACACCTCAAAGTTAATATGTCCAAAGTATAATGTTTAATTTCTCTGTTCCTCCCATCTCTTTCTCCAAAATGCTTAGCGTCCATCACAGTAAGTGGGACCAACATCTAACTTATTGCTCAGATACGAGATTGGAAGTCTTCATTAATTCATGACCTCATCACAGTTAATTCATAACTGCCATTCGTCACATTAACTCCTTCTCCTAAATATATTCTACATGTAACCACTTCTCTCCATCTCTGGTACCGCCTCCCAGGTCTAAGCCACCATTGTCTTGCCCGGACCATTGCTGTAGCCTCTTCATTGGATTCCCCATGGCTGCTTCTGTCTCCATAATCTATTCTTCAGCAGCCTGTTAATCTTTTACCAATCAGATTACTTAATTTCCTTACTAAAATCCTTCAATAGTTTCCCATTAGATTTAGAACAAGATGCAGCATCTTTTGTCCCCCAAGAACCTTCCAGGATTTGGCCCCTAGTCTGCCACTCTAACCTCATGTCCTATCTGCATCCTCACTGTCCCCAAACGGGCCAGTCTCTTTGCTGCCTCAGGGATGTCAAGTTTGCTTTTCCTTCTGCCTGCAATGCCTTCTAATGGCTTCTTCTCCTCGTTCAGGTTTAGTCCAAATGTTACTTCTCCTCAGAGCCCATTCTCAAATACTTTATTTCCCTCAATTACTCTCTATTTTATTACCTTTTTAATTTTATTCAAAAGACTTCCTATGAGCTGAAATTGTCTTGTTTGCTCATTCTCTATCTTTCCACCTATTGTTTCCTAAGATATTCACTACCTCTATCTTACTTGCTTCAATAGCTCATGATTAGAATGTAGGCCTATTGTATATTATAAACTCATTATTATTCAATCAAGTGACTAAATATACTAATAAAGATATAATACCTAGATACATAAGACAAACAGTTTAACCTGGCATAGGAAAGGCCAGAAGAGATATGACCCCAGCCCTGTAATAACTAAAGGACTCTCATGAAGAAGAGAAATTTAATTTATGCTACATCACTCTGGAGATAAAACAGAAGGAGGTGTATCCTGGTACAACTTAAAGGAGAACTTTCCAGTACTTACAGCTATCCAAAGATGACCTGTCGTGATGAGTCCCATGTTGCTGTAGCTTCACAAATAGACAGAATGGCTTTGGGGCAGAGATGTGGTAAAGGAGATTCATAGCTTCATGTAATAAATGTTTTTTATTTTAAGGTTCCTTTCAATCGTGATTGTCTTTAAGAAGTTGAGTGCTGTGGTTTTCTCTAAGGTTCTGGACTAATGAGTAGATAGAGATTAGGCTGATGGGAAAATGGACCACGTGCTAGTTCATCCTAAAGCTCTTCATCAAAGATTGAGTTGGGCACTTATGCTTTTTTAATTAAAATAATGTGGAAAGAAATCAAAATGGCAATGTATTCCAATCCTGTAGAGCTGCCTGTGTTCAATAAGTCTCTAGAGTGGCTGCTTCAGAATTTTACTCCATCATGTAAAAGAAGGAGTTTCATTACTTTGTAGTTTCACTATAATTTTTACAACAGATCGGATCACCCACAGTTGTCACACATTTCATTCATTAGATTTCAAGTCATATAACTTTTTGCCTCAAATCCATTCCTGATGGGTGAAGTTAGTCTCCACTGAGGATATTTGAAAGAACATGAATATAATTTGAAAGAACCTGAATGTAATATGTAAAGGCCATGAAAATAATTCTATAAGAGCACACCCAAAATATTTTGCATAATGGAGGATTGCTGAAATACTTAGAGTTCCTTTCAAGGTGATTACTTGGTGACAGACACCTATTGGATATACTAGTTCTATTGGGATTGTTAAACAAAAACACACAGATGCTTTTCATTAGTGTTATATGATGTGTGCATGGATGTTTGCATACATATCAAGGTCTCAAAACTCTAAGCTTTTTTTTTTGACAAGAAGATCCTTGCTATATGGCTTTATACAGTGTGCATCCCTAAATATTTAGGCTTTTGCAATTGTAATAAGCATTGATTCTGCCATTTTTAGAGATGTTTTTCATAGCATTTAAAAATTTATTATGTATTTCCTCTGCATATGCACAATCAATGTATAGTAAGACTGTATATGTGATGATAGTATTGCACTCACAAAGAAAATAGCTGTAAGCATGAGATAATCAATTTGGATGTTCCAAAAAGTAATTTGAGTGGTTTGCAAACCTTTTAATGTTTTGTGTAAAATATATGGCTGATTGTATACCTTTAAATAGTCCTTAAATAATGTGGTTTATTTTCTATGAATCATTGTAGAAATTCTAAGCATATACCCAGCATATAACATATTCCAAATTATATCCTTTTCAATTTTTAAGAAATGAAATGCTTATTCATTTCTAGTTCTAATTTATCATTTTGTAGTTATGCCCAATGAACTGATAGACCATTATCCTATCTTGTTAAAACACTCATGACTTGCTATTCTGACAATATGTCAAAAGAAGAGCGAAACAAGGAGATGTATACAGAATACTAAAGTCACTTTTATCATTGATACGAGATTTTTCAGCAGAGATGGTATAATTCTTCACGATAAAGGTACAGCATACTTTGGTTTTGCTTGAGTTTTCAGATCAATTTTTTAGACAAGAATAATTCTATAGTTTCATATTTGGCCAAATTATTTTCTTCTGAATCTCCCAAAAGGAAAATAAACCATTCCTTTTATCAGTTTGACCCTGTTACAAATGTTGCCCTTGAGGCTTTGTTCCTCAACTCCAAAGACATTTTAACAACCATAATACAAGAAGGAAGATAATATATTTACCATCTGATCATTTTCACAACTCCTACATTTCTGCTATAATAATTTACCTTACTGTTCATCCTTCCCAGCTATCGGACTAAAACACTTAGATTGAAATGTCTGGTTGTTTGAACATCCAAAAGTTGAAATCTTTCATTATTTCTACCTTTTCACCAAAGTAAAGCTAAGATGTGGCCAGATATTGATAAAATTGTTATCAGATTAATGTGAATTTCCCCCAACACTATACTTGCTGTCATGTACTAGGTACTAATATTGTTAGAACCAGATACCCCCACTCCCTTACTGTGTGAGTGAGAATAGTTGCTTCATGTGCAGGAAGTTGAATGGAAGATGGGCAATAGTGGAGACTTTAGTTTTTTTTTGGAGGGAGGAATGGAGGAAGGAATGATACATTGACAATCTAATTAAAATACCTAAGTTTTTAATGTTGGAGAATATATAGATGTCTCTTATTTTTCATCTGCCTACCTCAGTTAATTTGGGACACTTCATCAAACCTGCCCCCTCCCTTCGTGTGATTGTGGTAGGTCTGTGAACCTGAGGCTTCATTGAGCCTGCCTCATGGTGGGCCAGAGTCTCATTCAGGATTCTCCAGAAGAATGGAATTTATAGGATAATCAGAAATGAGAGCCTTATTTTAAGGAATTAGCTCACATGATTGTGGAGACTGTCAAGTCTAAAAGCTATAGGGCAGGCAAGCAAGCTGGACATTCAGTTAAGGGTAGTTGCTGCAGTCTTGAGTCTGAAATGCATAGATAGGGCAGGCTCCCAGGGTGGAAACTTGGCAAGGTTTCTATGTCACAGTCTTGAGGCAAAATGCCTTCCTTCTGTGTTTGGGAAACCTCAGTTTTCCCCTTCAATGCCTTTAACTGAGTGGATGAGACTCACCCACATTAAGAGAGCAATCTGCTTTTCTTGAAGTCAACTGATTTTAAATGTTAATTACATCTACAGAATACCTCCACAACAACATCTAAACTAGTGTTCAACTAAACAGCTGGGGACTAGACAAACCAAGCCCAGCCAAGCTGACACACAAACTTGACCATCACTGCCCGGGACACTTCCACCCGCCAAAGGGCCCTCCAATGGGACTGTACAGATTCCAGAAAGCCAGGACAATGTTCTCTTCCTTTCATCACAACTATAAAGACCGTGCCTGACCTTTGGGTTGGATGGGGGTGGGAAGCAGCAGTCCCAGCTAGTTGAAAGAGCCTGCTGGAGAATGCAGCAAGCCCTGGGGAGAGTGGGAACGTGGGGTGCCGGGACGACGGAGAGGTGGGCTGACAGCTGGTGCAGCTCTGGGCTGACATCTGAGCCTGGGGTTCAGCTGTACCCCATCTTAGCCCGGGGACTCCCTATTTTACTGCAGCAACTGCGACTTTTGACAGATGTAAAAGACCTTTGAAAAACCCTTTAATATTTAAGGTTATCATGGTGCAGTTGAATAATATTCAGAAATCCATTGAGTCATTTATTCACTAATGTTTTAGTGCCTAGGTTTTGCCTGTATAGAAATGCTAGGCTCTGTGCCTGGCACTGTGATAAAGCAGTGAGCAAGTAAAACACAGCGACTGACCTGTCTGGAAGAATAGGCAAACATGAACAACTGATGGAGTAAAATAACATTTATAAGAGGGCGAGTGGGTGATACGTTGGGAGAATAATGCAAGGGGAGCTGACCCCTGGGGTTAAAGACCATGGCTTCCTGGAGGAGGTGTGTACATGAGGAGACCTGCAGGATGGGGCTGAATTAGCAGTGGAGGGAATGCAAAGACTGCATGTGGAGGTGCTGGAGTGAAAGAGGCAGAATCACACACAGAACTGGAAGGGCCGCAGGCTGAACCAGAGACAGGAAGGAGCAGGGAGACTCCGTGAAAGCAGAGAATTGAACATCGGCCAGACCCTCTTGGTGCCTCTGTAAGGCATGGCCAGTATTTGAGGAGCAGGTGTGGCATCACCATGACCTGAAACAGGGGTTCTAGGAGGAATAAGCACCATCATTCCATTTTGGGTATGTTAAGTTTGAGAAATGTTTAAGAACCTACATCAGTGTTTGAGTTAAGGGGGATGTCTGTGTTATCACCTGTCATTTGTGTGAATAGGGGTGAGCAGGGACCTTAAGATAGGGGGAATTCTTTCTGAGGATTATTCCAAATAATAATAATGATAAGATGGCACTTTAGTTTATGCCACTAAAGCAAATTTGCCAATTATAAAAGTAAGAAAACCTTTCTATTTACAGACCAGACAGATACCAGATATACAGAGTTACAGAATGGGAGGTGGAGAGAATCCACAGCTCATCTAACTTAACAGTTCAATTTCAAAAATAAAGAAATTGAAACCAAGAGATAATCAAGATCAAAAATAAAACTTCTTGACATCTAGTATTTTGCTCTTTCTACTACAGTTTAGTGGAAAGAGAAAGACAAAAAGAATACTTTAATGTGGCAAATAGTTCAGGTTTTTCATAGTGCATTCTCCATTTTATCTGAATGCCCTTCGCCTAATTTTGCTTTCAACCAGTGCTGAGCTGTGACTGATTGGCAGTAGCTGCCTGAAGCATGTATCCGAAGCCACCCTGGTTTGCAATGTTTACTGCAAGTAGGGTATATATCTATTATCCAAACCACTCTCAAAGGACAGCAAATGGAGACTGATGATTAATTCTGCAGGGACAGCAGGCATGGGACAGGACTGTCTCCAGCAAACTGGAGCCTGTGGCCCCTGGACCATGAGGCCTGGAGGAAGGAAGTGCGGCACAGAAGCCATTTTTGCCATTCCTGTTCATGTGGTTTTCCTATCAAAATTAGAATGTATTTTGATTTTGACAGAAAAAAAGGAAAAGAGAAGAAAAAGTTGATTTCTAGTTGCAGCAAGGTTCTAGAATTTTTTATATCATCTTCATGGAGATTTATTAAATATTGGTCCTGCATGTTAATAATTTTTTTTCCAAAAGACTAATTAAAATAGAGTTACTTTTTATAATTCTACCTTGTTCCAAAAGAAATATCTCAAACCTAGGGACTATGTAAATGTTGTTCTAATCCAAAGCTCATCCTTCTGATCTTTAATTCTTCTTTCCTCTGAAAGAAGATCTTCTGTAAAGGTAATAGCTTTGTCTCTGCTTTTGATGAACATTTTTAGACTGTTGGAAATAACTCTGACATGGGTGGAAATTTTCTTTTTTAGCATAAGATAATCAGTGGAGAATAATGCTTGAAAAGCAATTTCAAATGCCCCAGGTCATATTGAAAGAATCATGTACTTAGAGTTAAATGCATTTAGGAAATACAGTTATCACCCATGTCAAGAGAAAATATAATACTAGCAATCATGCTAAGGTATATAGCACACACTGATGGACGTGCCTGTTCTGGAATTCCCTCTTGATCTCCTTCACGTACAGGTGAAGCCAGCTTTCTCTTCCATGGCTTTTACCTACACATCAATACAGGGACCTCTCAAAAGGAGTTCAGAATATTGATCCTCTTAATCCCTCTAACTGTGGGATTTCTGTAGGGAATCGACAATTGCTAAAGAATAGACTCCACATCCACTACCAGCTTTTATTTGAATCTGTTTACCTCAAAGCAGATTTCACTGAAAGTAATGATTCTGTATTTAGTGTATCAGAGAAATGTTCACATTCTGGGAAATGCAGAATCAGTTATAGAGTCTAGTGCATTATCAGCACAAGAAAACCTATGAGTTTTAGGGAAAGGTATAGATGTAGAGAAATGCAAATTGTACTAAAATGTGAGATTCTCACTAATGTGAGGAGCTAAGGTTTTTAGGATATTGAAACTTAATACTCTGTGAAATACTTCTTCAGCAGAGGCCTTAAATAAAAAACCTCCCCAAATAAAACTAAGTCTCATTATTGAAAAGCTCTTTGTTCATATACCATGAGTTCTTTATTTGCACTATTTGCATATATCAGATTTTTTTTAATTCAAGATATTTTGTCCTGGAAAATATGCATTTGCTTATGGAAATTTTGCCCTTTGAATCTTGCATCTTTTAAATATGGCTGCTTTCTATTCTATAGTTTTGAAATGGTTTATATTTAGTCAATGTATGCCTATTTTTATGTATTTAGTAAGTGGGTATCTGAACTAATTTGTAAAGCAGATTTGAAGTTAGATAATTTTTCTTTCAGTAGGACATTTCTAATATATTTTCATAGTCTGAAAATCAATTTCTGGGCTCACTTGAGAATGGTCCTGGGATTATAAGAGGAAGGAAAAAGAGTAGAAAAATATTTCTTGTACATTTATCTCATTACATACTAGGATTCAATAGGCAAGGTATATCTGGTAAGATTTCATCAAGCATAACATGGTAGGGAAAAAAGTGATTTAATTAAATTTAACCTACAACCCCAAATAACATAAACCCCATGAAATTTTTATGTGTGGCTCTTATTTTTTTCTTTTTGGTTGGGGGTCAGAGAGGTAACGAGGTTACATTATTTCACACCTATCATTTCTAAAAATTGCATTTACAGTTTAACTAGATTTATAGGAACTATTGAAGGCATGAAACACATTTCATAAAAAAGGTTCTGAGGCCTTCAATGTGTCTCTATTCTCTTGGTAGAACAGTAAGCTAAGTTCCCTATATCTTTCAGAATTTATGTAGCCCAATCTTAAGGACCACACCTACTACAAAACTATTATCTTCAGGTTTTTTCCCTCTAATTTTGGTAACTGAAATCTCATATGTCTGAAAAACTTCAGAGTTCACATGATATTACAAAAGAAAAATTCTAAGTGGCATGTCCTGCAAATTTTCAAAGATTTATGTGCCTCTCAAATTAATTGAAACTGCAGTTTGGGTGTGCGACCACCACATGTCACTGTCTAATGATTTTAATGGTTGGAATTATGTTTTTAATGTACTTATATTAAAATTATGATTTTAACTGCTGGAATTATGTGTCTTTAGGTAAAATCACTTACCACTTTCACATATTTTCTATTGAGCAAATTATAACTATATAGAAATAATAATACTTTCATGTGTGATTATGATGCTCAAAGTTGTCCAAATACACATACACAATTCACATTCTAAGTGGTGGGCATCTATGATTCCAAAGTCATATTTTTGTGCAGTTCTGAACTCTACTACTCTCAGAGTGTCTAGGACTCTTTAGGTTGCTTGTTAAATAAACCCAAACTAGTGTTAAGTGCAAAACAGAGCATTTGCTGGGATATATACAGATGCCCAGTATGCAGAAGCCTTCAGGCACATCCAACTCCAGAGACTAAATTATTTCATCATGGCACTGTCTCAGTAGGCTCTCCACCACACATGGCAGATGATACAACCTGGCAGCTGATGATGCACATTTTGTAGGCTCATTAACCCTAGCAAACCCTTTTCCTCAGTAACTGGAAGAAATGAGCTGGAAAGTTTTGATTAGCTAGCCTTGGGTGACATGAGCCTCCAGGACCTAGTCACTACATACAGAGGAATGGGTTATTTTGATTAGCCTGAATTGTATGTCCACCCCTTGGCTGTGGCTGTGGCTGTGGGATCAGTCCCACTTACGACATATGGGATGGGTTGTAGATGTGCATGCCAATTGTTGGACTGTTCTCCTGCATCTCCGCCGTTTTCAGTTGTATCCAAGACTGCCAGAGTGGTCTCTAGAATAAAGTTTGAAATGACACTCCTGTCTGGAGCGCCAAGAGATAGTGTCAACCCCTTAGTACACAAGGCTCCTCTTGGCTGAACTTCTTCCTTTTCCTTCTTTACAACCCTTATGACCCTCCTCTCCTCCACTCCAGCCACACAGATCTCTGTAATTCTCCAAAATGGTCATCCTATTTCATGTACTACTTTCCACCTTACAGGTTTTACTCTCTTATAGCAAAGGTTTTTTACCAAGTTATTTCTTCTACCTGGAAGCTCTCTCACACTGTCTTTATTCATCATTTAAAACCACCCATATGCACTGCCTTCTCCAAATTTCCTTTCTTGACCCCAATCCCTTCACCTTCCCAGAAAGATTTAGATACTTCTCTTCTATATGTCCATAGTACTCTGTGCATACAATGCCATTAGCATTTATCGCATTACATTGTAAATTTGATTTACAGTTCTATTTCCCTATTAAACAATGAATTTATCAAGAGTAGGGGCCATGGATTATCCCTCAATATCTTGCATAGAGCTCGGCACATCATAAGCATTGAATGAATGAGCAGTGAGTAAATGAATGCATGAGTGGATTTCCTCTCTGGAAGCAGCCAGCAAAGATGCCTTTGAGAGGTAGTATGCGTCATGTTGTGATTACAAGCTTCAGAGCCAGAAGGCCGATCCTCGGCATCCTGCTCCTTCAGTTGCCAGTTATGTGAACTGTGGGCGAAGTACCTACTCCCGGCTGCCTCTGGGTCCTCCCATGTATAAGGAGAAGGATCACAGTTTCCTGTACCCAGGGCTTTACTCTTTAATCTTTACCAACCCCGCAGTAAATACTATTCCTATTTTAGAGGTGAATAAACTGAGATTCAGTATGGTTGAATCCTTGTGCAAGGCCCCATAGTTTCTGAAATAGGGAGCTAATGTTCTACTGAAGGACTGTCTGATTCTAAGGCCCTCAGAGTTCCAACTGTGCAAAGATTTCACAGTTTGTTTTTATTGGCTGGAAGGTGGTATAAGGAAATATTTTCTAACTTTAGCTGATTTTTGCATTAATGTTTATTTTCTTCTCAAGAATGTAATATGAACAAAAGAGCTTTTAGATTTTGCTATATTTCAACACACTACTTTAAAAATGTTTCATGTTTATCCCTTTGGTTAATTGAACATATAGCTGATGAATAAATGCCAGTATTTCCTCTCAAATTGAAAAAAAAAACTATTATATTCAAACTTTGTGCTATTTGTGAGATATTAGCAATTTGTTTCCAAAAAGAGGATGAGATACATTGAAAAGCATATCTAGCTCAGAATGGCAGAAGTTGACTCATGATGTTAAATGGATTTCTTCTCTCCATTTCCATGATTAGATTGCCTAAGTAGTGACAACTGAGTCTCCAAAGCAGTAGCTGGCCAAAGTGGAAGCACTGGCAGTTCATTGCCCATAAGTGGAAGCACTGGCAGTTCATTGCCCATAATTTTCTCTGTAGATAAGTTCTGAGACCCCACCCAGAAAAGAGGGAAAATGGATCAAACTTAAACTGTCCCCTTTTGGAATATCACAGGTAGCCAGCACTAGCTGGCCAAAGTAATTCTATAGTAAAAGAATTACTTCATTACAATTACATGTAAATGAAGCTGGCCAAAGTAATTCAAAGGCATTATATAGCTCATTTTGTCATCCCAAACTCATGAAGGCCAACTTCATGTGAAAGTGAACTATGTCATATTAAGATTAGGAAAATATTGGACATGTTTTTCTTTTCTTTTTGAGTAGTTGAGTATTTATCAACATATAATTGATATATAATCTAAGGCATGATATACCTCCGCATTGACATCAATTTGTTTTCATTAACTTAGACAATTAAAATCAAGGACTAAGTTATTTTCAGCAAGCAGCTTCATTTTACATTCATTTATTTCTGCTTTGCATGAAGCACAGCTGCATTATAATGTGATCAAGCACAATAAAGTGTTCTCTGTTGTTTATAGATGGAAGAATCGTACCACTCAGGTAGATATACAGTTGCACCTAAAGTGTTTTGAAACTATAAGAGCATGAGATTTTGTTCTTTTGCAAAAACAACTCTAATTCAAACTTTAGAAACCATGGATTTTCTATCTCCTATTACCAAAAACAAATGCAAATTGTCTGGGGTTATTTACTTGAAGTTACTTAATTGGTGATATCTTTTCCAGTGTTTTTGAACCCTTTGGAAAAATTAATTGGCCAAAATAACTACTGCATTTAGGATATGTACAGAGATATTTATGCACACTGTATATATATTTGCATATCTTTCCTGGTACACATATGTGTGACAGTTCTCTAGTTACATAACCAGAAGTGGAATCTCTGTCAGAAAATGTCCACCTTTAGCTTTACTAGATATTGCCAAATTCCTCTATTCAAAGTTAGTATAATTAAGGGAGGATTTATTTACAAAGATTTACAAAGACATAGGAAGAGTGACAATGCAGTGACCTAGAACTGGCAGCAGCTGAGCTTTTAACATTCTAGGCCCTCAAGAATGATTGGTAAGAGGGAAATGTTACTTGAACCTAACCTGGAGATCTGTAGAAAATGTTGCCTTGTGAAGAGTAACATACAATGTAATTACCTATAGTGGCAAAGACCTGGCAGAGTTTTCTTCACTCTCCTCTCTTTTCATTCTTGTGCCACAGCTCCCCATTCGTCCAATACCAGAAACCAGAAGGTATTGGAGTCCATTAATGTTGACCATACAGGTCAGCATCTCATAGCAGAGTGCAAAGACTTTCTGGAAAGGGAAACTGAATGTGTTCACTACCAGGTCTATCCACGTTACTGAAAGTGTCTATCATTGGTTTGCTACTGTCTGCTGCAGAGTACCACTTAGCATAGACCCAGCACCTACCTCTTTTCCACTGACAAACTTCCCTTGCCACCAATACCTTGTTGCCACGAATAATGCTACAACAACCCTTCTTGTATATGTCTCCTTAAGAACTTGATCATTTACTAAGGCTATAGACCCAGGAGTGGAACTGATTAGTCTTAGGTACATGTTTATACTTACTTTGACTAAGTAGCAGACTGGTCTCCCAAGGCAGCAAGCAAGTGTTCCTGTATCTCCACATACTTGCCAACATTTAGCCTCTGTGTAACTTCTGCCAATGTGATACATGTAAATGAAGGTGCATGTATATAGTATGATACTCTCATGTAAATGTTGAGCACATAAACCACACGTATTATTTATACATATGTACACAGTAAAATATAAAGAAACTAAATTGGAAAGCTACCATTGGGGATGAGCTCAAAGGAAATCAGCTTTATACAAAGTTTTATGTATATAAAACCCTAGAAGAAATATGGCAAAACATAAACATTTATACCTATTATTCTGATGTTAGCCTCTAAACTTTTGTGTCCAAACTGTGTGACTTACAACTTAAGTATAAATGAAATGCAGCAAACCATACTAAAACACATTTGGATAAATGTTTTATATGTATATACCCATGAAAACATCACCAAAGTCATGACAGTACACATTCTGTCGCCTCCCAAACTCGCCTCTGTACCCTTGGCAGTCAGTCCATCTCTCTATGTCTGTCTCCAGGCAACCACTGATCTAGCTTTCTGTCTCAGTAGATTAGTTTATATGTTCTAAAATTTATCACAGGTGTAATCACATACCATGTATTCTTTATTTTTTTGGTGTGGCTTCTGCATATGCAGCCTGGTTGTTGCATGTAACAATTTTTTGTTCACTTTTACTTCTGAATAGTGTGCTATTTGCTTATTGTATAGATATATACCATAATTTGTCCATCTGTTTACCTTGTTATCATCTATTGATGGACATTTTGATTGTTTCCAGTTAAGAAGTTTTTACAGATACAGCTCTATGAACATTTATGTACAAGTTTTTGTTTAGACACATGTTTTAATTGCTCTTTGGAAAATACCTAGGTGTATATGGTTGAACCTTTTGGTAAGTGGTATATATTAGCCTTTTGAAGAAATTGCCAAGTAGATTTCCAAGCTAGTTGTACAATTTTACCTTCTCATTAACAGTATCTGAGAAGTCCATGCCAACCATTTGGTATGGTTACTCTTTTTAATTTTAGCCAGTCTAATGGATGTGTAGGGATAATTCTTTGTGCATTCCCTGATCACTAATGAAGTTGAGTATCTTTTTATGTATTTTATGTACTTACGTGTCTTCTTTTGTGAAATGTATGCTCAAATATTGTGCCCATTTTTATTAGGGTGATTGTTTCATTATTGAGTTGTAAGTATTCTCTACATATTTTAGAAACAAGCACTTTGTCTAATATATGTGTTTCAAATATTTTCATTGTTCATGGTTAGCTTTTTCATTTTCTTAAGGGTATCTTTTGAAGAACAAAGGTGTTTACTTTAGATGAAATCTAATAATTTTTTACTTTATATTTTGTAGGGTTTTGGTATTCTATCTAATAAACCTTTTCCTGTTCCCAAGATCATCTATGTTTTGTTTGTTTTTACAAAATTTTTATGTTTTTTAGGTTTTACATTTAGTGCTCTGATCAATTTTTAGTTAATTTTTGTGTGTGGTATGAGTTATGAGTTGATGTTCATTTTTTCAACACAGATGTTAAGTTGATTCAGCATTATATGTTGAAAAGATTATCCTTTCCCCATCAAATTGCCTTAACATCTTCACCTGATGTTACATCATCTATCTATCTGTCTGTCTTTATCTACCTATCTATCTATCTATCTATCTATCTATCTATCTATCTATCTATCTATCTGGATCTATTTCAAGACTCTATTCTATTCCATTGATACATACATCTTTATTTTTGGCCAGTTTCAAACTGTAGCTTTTATAGCAAGTCATGAAAACAGGTAGAGTAAATCCTCAAAGTTTTGTTTTTAAAATGTTGACTTCCCTTTGCATTTGCTTTTCCTTTGCAAATGCCCTTTGAATTTCCTATAAATTTTGGTAGTCAGCGTGCTAATTTTTACCAAAAAAATACTATCTACTGGCATTTTGTTTGAGATTGTATGGAATCTATAGAACAACTTGTGGGAAATTGCCACTTCCAATTCATGAACATAGTATATCCTTCAATTATTTGTGTCTTCTTTAATTTTTCTTAGTAATGTTTTATAATTTTCAGTGCAGAAGTGATAAGTGAGTTAGATTTATTCCTAGGTATTTGTAACTTTTGTCGTTAATGTAAATAAAACTAAAAAAAATATTTTCCAATATTTTATAGCTAATATATGAGAATATAAATCATTTTATATTAACCTTACATTCTGCAACTTACTGAATTTATTTATTATTTCTAGTAGTTCTGTAAGTTATTTGAAATTTTTATGTAAGCAGTTACATATCTGAAATTAGACCAGTTTTACTTCTTCCTTTTCTGAACTATATGCCTTGCATTTCTTTTTCTTGACTTCAAAAAAAATGTTCAGTATGAGTGATGAAAGTGGAAATCCTTTCATTATCTTTAATCTCAGGAAAAGCAATTCAGTTTTTCACCTTCGCTATGATACTGACTATAGGATTTTCATAAGTGCCCATTGTCAGTTTCAGAAATGCCCTACTATTCTTAATTTGCTGAGAGTTTTTATCATGAAAGGGTGTTGGTTTTATACAATGCTATTTCTGCATATTTTGAAATGATCTTAGATTTTCCTTCTGTTTTCATTTTATATGGTGAATTACATTGATTAATTTCAAGTGTTAAGTCAAACTTGAATTCTTATAATAAACCCCAACTTAGTCATAATATACTACTACATTTATTTATAGATTTGATTTGCTATTTTGTTAAGGATATTTGTGGCTATTTCATAAGAGGTATCTGTAATTTTCTGTCTTTGAAAAATTTTTTGTCAAAATTTGATATTATTGCTATAGTGGCCTCCTAAAACTTGTTGGGCAGTGATCTCTCCTCCATTTTCTAAATGTGTTTATGTAGGTTTTGGCTTATTTCTTCCTTGAATGTGTGATCAAAGTCACCAGTAAAACTAACTTTAATTTCTGGGGAACTTTTTCATAACAATTCATTTTCTTTAATAGATAGAGGGCTATTCAGATTTTCTGTTTGTTCATGGACAAACACGGTAATGTTTACTGTTAAAGAAATGCATCTGCTTCACTGAAATTGCCATCGATTGTTTTTTTGCATAAAGTTGTTCACGGTGTTCTCCTTTTCTCTTTTATTAATTTTTAAAGTGAAGTATGGATTACATGCTCACAGTATTCTCTTACTGTCATTTTAATAACTGTAGAGTCTGCTGTGATAACTCCTTTTTTCTTCCTGTTATTGATGATGTATGTTCTTTCCTTTTTCCTCATTAGCATTGTTGGGGGTTTGGCAATTTTGTGATCTTTTCAAAGATCCAGCATTTGCCTTTGTTAAATACTCTTTATTGTCTATTTCCTGTTTCATTGATTTTGCCTTATTTTTATTATTTCTTTCCTTCTTACTTTGATCTTACTTTCTCTTATTTGTCTAGCTTCTTAAGGTAGGAACTTAGGTTAATGATTTAGGTATTTCTTCTTTTGTAACGCATGCATTTAAAGTTTCAGTGACTTTCTAACCACTGCTTTAGCTGCAAGCCACACATTTTGATGTGTCATATTTTAGTTCTCATTCAGTTCAATATCTTCTAATTTCCTTTGTGATTTTTGTCTTTGAAACATGAATTGTTTAAAAGTGTTATTTTTCAGATATTTGCAGTTTCTCTAAATATGCTATTACTATTTATCTCTGATTTAATTCTATTGTGGTCAGAGAATATACTATATGATTTTCATACTTTTCAACTGCTTATGCCCTACTTAGAAGTCTGCCTAAGTGAATACACCAGGTGCACTTGAAAATAATGTGTGTTCTATGGCTGTAGCATTGTATAAATGTCAGTTATATAAGGGTGATTGATCTTGTTCAATCTTACTAACTTTTGTCTAGTTGTATCAATTGCTGAGAAAGGTGTGTGAAAATCTCCTACTGTGATTATGAAATTACCTATTTCTTCCTTTATTCTTCTAATTTTTGCTTTATATAGTTTGGGGGTCTCTTATTAAGGGCATGCCCATTTATAATTATAATGGCCTCCTAATGATTGGGCTCTGTTGTCATTATGAAATGCCTCTCTTTGTCTTGAAATCTATTATATCTGCTACTAAATAACCATTCCAGACTTTTTATACTTAGTGCTTCTATGTTATACCTTGTTCCATTTATTTACTTTCTATCCATTTCTATCTTAATATTTAAAGCATTGTCTCCTTTAGACAGAATATAATTGACTCTTGCATTTAAAAAATCTACTCTGTCAATACCAGCTTTCAATTGTTGTGTTTAGACCAGAGATAGGCAAACTTTCTCTTAAAGGCCAGATGGTAAATATGTCAGGTTTTCAGTGCAAGGCAAATTTGAGCATATTGTACAAATATTTATGTAGCTATTTAAAATGTAACCATTTAGCAATGCAAAACAATTCCTAGACTGTAGACATTAAAAATAAAGGGCAAAAGGTCAGATTAGTTCTGTGGGTCATAGTTTGCCAGTCTGTTTTGTAGTGTTACTGTATAGTATGATTGTCAATATTGCTGGCTTGGGGTCTGTCATTCTATTATGTTTTCTATTTGTACCATTTGTTTCTGTTATTGTTTCCTTCTCTGTTCCCCTTCCCTGCCTCCTTTAGGATTGTTTGGATATATTATTATTTCATGTTAATGTATTCTTAAATATTGGCTGTATCTTTTATATTATTTTTAAGGCCGCTTTATGGATTATAATATCCATACCTAACCTTTCATAGTCTAGTTAGAGTTAATATTGTGCTGCTTGATATACAATGTTAAAGCCTCGCAACTGTTGAGTTCCCTTTAGCACCCTCCCCAACCTTATATTATGGTGAGTTCTTACATGTGCCTACATTGGAAACTTCACAAGACAAGGACGTAATTTTAGTGCTCATTAGTCATATATATATTTCAAAGAGCTTAAAAGGAAAACATAATTTTTATAATTGCTCAGCTATTTGTCATTTCTCTTGCTCTTCCTTCATTCCTGAAGTTGCAGGTTCCCTCTTGTATCATTTCTCTTTAGTCCTCAGAATTTCCTCAGCATTTATGGTGGAGCACGTACACTGGCAAAGAATTTTCTTAGTTTTTGCTCATTTGAAAATGTTCTTATTTGGCCTTCATTCTTGAGGGATATTTTTACTAAATATAGAATTCTGAGTTGATAGTTTCTTCTTTGAGCACTTTAAAGATGCTGTCCTACTGTCTTCTAACCCCCATAGTTTCTAATGAGAAACTTGTAATTGTGGACATTTGAACATTGTAATATGTGGTGATCTCCTACTTGTTTCACAAAACTTTTTCTTTATCCTTGTCTTTCAGCAGTTGGATTGTGATGAGTGCAGGCATGAGTTCTTTGAAGTTATCCTGTTTGTGGTATTTTGAAATTTTTGAATCTATGTATTTAAGTCTTTCATCAAATTTGGACATTTTTGTCCATTATTTCTTCAAATGTATTTTCTGCTTTAATCTTTAAACTTCTTCTTCTTGTGGAACTTAAACTATATATTCTTTATATTGTAGCTTTTGTGTTTCCTTCTGTTTAGCTTGTTTCTTTAACCTACTTTCCTTATTATAGTCTCATTATGATTTTGTAGAGACCATGTTCTATGGAACTCCGAACAAGAGACTAAATAGTTTTATGAAATTTTCTACTCAGCAAAGAAGTAGATACATGTATAAATATATACTTTCTCTAAGTCTCCAAGATGCTATTTTTTCCCATTTTGTAGTTCTTTTTCATAGGCTTCAGGTCATGATTTTAAAAGGTAAAAAAAGTTTTTTCCAGCTCTGTTAAGGTGTAATTCACATATAACATTATGTAAGCTTATGATACATAATTTAATTATTTGAAATATGTGTATGTTGTGAAATATCACCACAATATGGTTAGTTAATTCATCTGTCACATTATTTTTTAAAAAAAGAAGGAAATCCTGCCATTTGCTATGACATGGATGTACCTTGAAGGCATTATGCTAAGTGAAATAAGTTAGACAGAGAAAGACAAATAATGCAGGATTTCACTTATGTGGGGAATCTACAAAAGCAGAACTCATATGTGCAGGAGAACTCATATATGCAGTGGTTACTAGGGATGGGGTGTGGAGAGGACGGGTGGAAGTGATCAAAGGGTACAGACTGTGTTCTTAATTGCTACATATCCTCAAACAAAGCAAGACCTCACAGGAGTCAGTATCTATCAAAAAACACAATAAGCCAGAAGATTTGAGTCCTGTTCCCAATGCCCAGACAGAGTGGCCAAATCCCCATCTCAGATCAGTAGTGGTTAATATGTGACAAGACCAGTCAATATCCTGGCTTCTCATGATGGCCTATTTTGTTTACCCATTCCACCTTGTCTTCTAATTTTCTGAAAAAAATATATATAATTCCCAGGATGCATTCCTCTTTGCATCTTTTCTAGAATATTTAAATGATGGAGATCATGCCTTCCAAGGTGAACTACAGCTTCACTTATGGTGTTATTTTTGCTTGGGTTTAGGGCTGGCCTCATATTAACTGTGCTATTCTGAGAAAATTAAATTGGGATATTAGTGGTCTCACCCATACAGTTGACTTATTTGAAAAATTCTTGAAATAATGCACATAGCACTTCTCCTGGCTCCTTGAGTGCATGGGAACAGGTGCAGCCTCTCTCATATTTAGCAGCACAGCTGCCCCTCTACGCATCTAGCCACCACCAGTCTCCCCTGCTTTAGCTCGGAATTTGGGGAGACTTACAGTCTTGGGAAAAGGTCCTATTTCTGGAATAAACAATGCAATACTTTCCTCAAAGTGTAGGGCTTTCAAGGCCCAATCAGGTCAGCATCCTGACCCTCCACCTCTGAATCACGGGGCAAATGGCTTCAGGTCCATCTAGAGAAAAATTGGAAGAGTTGGATTGGGTTTAGGTACTCAGATAAATTTTAAATCAGAATGCACCCCACTGCCACATATGTGAATTGAGAAAGCATTCATACCTATCCTCTTCTTTACCTTCAGTTGTTTTCTTTTAAATTCAAAATCAGCATTTGGCCTTTTTTAAACACATGACAATCAGAGCTCTTACTGCCTACATCCTTCCTATTCACCCTCGCACACATCTGTTTTTCTTTGCCTACCATCTTCCTCTGAGTATGAAATTAGTTTAGCTAAAGTGTTTAGAGATAAGAAGATTCTCTAAATATATGGATAAAATGAAACATTTATATTTGTAGGCTTTCATTCACATCTCTGTAATAATTACTGTAATCTTTAGACTGATGTACTGATGATGGCAAATCTGTAAGTGGCAAATATACTGACGAGGTACAAACTATGTTCTTATCTGTCCTAGTTATTTAAATGATCTGAACATGGTGATCAACCTGAAATAGACAAATTATTAATTTTCCTTGCCATTTTGTTAGTAGATTCTCTAATATGGTATTTCTTAGACCACCAGCTATTTCAAGTTAATATAACATTCAATAAATTAGAAATCAATTTTCTCATCATTGTAGAAGGAAGCTATCATAGATATTACCTATTAATCTTCCTGGATTACCTTTATTTAAAAATGTGTGCTTTTATTAAATTAAAAAATTTTGATAACATTTTTAGTGACCACTATCTAATAACTAAACTTTAGTTTAACTCCTCTGAAAGTGCATGTGGCATCCATATGAATAGCAAATGAACTCATAATTATCTGTACTATAATAATGAATATCAAACCAATTTATAATAATATGGTTAAAATAGTACTTCTGAAAGTTTATGTTCTTGTCAGTTTGAGAATGTAACATCAGTATAGCTCATGGGAGCAGCTGTGGGCCCTCAGTGACCTGCACTATGCAGCAACCTGCAGTTTTGTTTCCTGGTATTTCAAGCATCATTATGATGGTTTTGAAACCCAAAACATATAATGCCAATATGGCAGGAACTGGTGTATGTATTCAAGAGAGGGAGTGCACGATTATAGGTATGATTATGGGAAACATTTTTAAGGATAGAATAAAATGACTGTCCTTCAGAAGAAGTTACCATACAAATGTATGAATTCATTATTAAACTATTACAGAATATAGTAAAAAATGTTCAGTGAAATAACTTGGTAAAGTATGCAGTCCCAATCATATTTGGCCAACTACTTGGTAATTAAGCTCTTCTATTTTGCTTTCAAATATAAATTCATTTTTCTTGGTTCCCCTTTCATATCACAAAAGAGTCATTTTACTGAGTTCATATATTGTCTTACTAAACTTAATAATATTGTAGTGATTTAGGGTACAAGGTTGATAGAAATCACAAAGATAAGAGAAACCATTGATGCTTTCACAGGGCAGGTAATATGTGCGACTGGACCATTGTGACTGAAGAGGGGACTGAGCAATACAGGTCAAATGGAAAGGAGGAGTTAGTCACAGATTTAATTAAAGATGAGCCTCAAAGAATGTCATACTGGGACAAATAGCAGTTTAGGGAGCATATTTTAGGTGAAGAACACAGCATGAAAAAACATATGGAAACAGAAATGTACTGTATGTTTCTAGAAAAAAACAAAGATTCAGTGAGTGTATAGAGTTCATGTCCGTGATCTGTGGGAAGTACACACAAAGAGATAGGATGTGGTCTCTGATGAGTCAAGTCCTAACATGACCAGATAAGAAGTTTGGTGCTAATTCAAGAAAGTAGTGTGTGAATGCCCAGAAAAGACAAAAAGACAGAAGCTTTTGAGTCAGGAGTCAGATGTAAATATATACATATTTTATGAAAATCTGAGCCATGCCCCTCTAGTGCTGTGTAAAATGGGTTAGGTAGAAGAGTAAAGAGACCAAGGGGGTCCTAGCTATGGGCTTCATACCCTGGTTAGAGGTAAGTGACAACCAGCGGTGGCAGTGAGAAGGGAAAGGAAGCACACAGATGTAACAGCCACTGTGGAGGAGGCGTCAGTGCATCTGTGAGATTTTCAGCCTGCATGTTCTCAATGAATCCTCCAACATGTTATTGTCATCGAACAGGTCAGCATTGATTGAATGAAGGCATTGTGTTAAATTTTACTAAACCAGGTTTTTACAGAAGAATGTGTATATATATTATTCTACTGTATGTGACACATTAAATTTCATCTAAAATTATAAACATTTACATTTTTAAATGTTATGTAAGTCATACAAATAGCTATGTAATGCCAGTGTCTCACCCATATGTAAGATATAAATATATACATATTTTATGAAAATAATCAGTGGATGCCTGCCTGTTCTAAGGAGACGGCCTCTCTGCAGTGCCAAAGCACAGTGCACCTGCGAACTCTAGGTGAGGCTTGGCGGCAGCCACCTCTTCCAGATGCATCTCTCATGCTCTCCCCTCCTCCCTCGATCAGCTCCCACTCTCTGCCCAGGCCCAGCCTGTCACCTGTCCAGCGTTCTCCATTGCTCACTGAATGAAGAGATGGACAGAGAGAGGGGGGAGGGGGAGGAGCACAGGAGCTCTACCTCCACCTGGTTGGCTTTATCATCTCAGGCTAGTTAATTAACTCCCTGAAGCTTAAGTGTATTTATCAGGGAAAAGAAAATACTAGAACTGTTATAAAAAATTTAAAACTAATGTATTATGGTATCTTCATTGTACCAGCCAGATTAGTAGTATCTGCTCACATAAAGTTGCTCCCACCCTGGTAACATTCTATTTTACTCCCTATATTCCACTTGTCTTCTCCCGTTGGTTCATTATCAGAATGCTTGGATGGCAGAGATTACCATCTAGTCTAATAGTTGTGGATGGATGAATAAGCAATGGAATCAGTACATTTCTAGTGCTTATTTCTAGCACTTGCAATGGATTTGTATTAATCCATCCAAAGTCCCTTTCCTCGTCTCTTTTATAACTGTTGGAAAATATTTTTAAAACTATTGACTGGGTGTGGAGTGTGGTTAGTGAGTGTAAAACAAAATGATGTAATGGTTCTTAGTTTAAAAACATGATCTTGGCCTCATGAGTACAGTTCTCTGAGTAGCCAGCCACAGGTCATGTATGCTAGTGGAATACATGGAGCACAGCTAATATAGAAAAACTAATATGGTTATCAAAATTAGCACTTTAAGGCAGCTGAACAGAAGGTAAAGTTCATCAGTCTATATTGAATTACAGCTTGTTTCTATTCTAGGTAACAGAGAGAACAAAAGCTCTTATTTTAAAATTCTATGGAAATGTGGAAATAAATGTTACTCATATTGTATCTGCCTAAGGCTTTCATAAAACATAGTTAATTTCCAAAATAATATATCTATTATATTTTATGTTTGTGAGGATAATTTGAAACATATATTTCTACTCAGGGACTTTTGAACTAAGCAGTGGAACAAACTGCAATAATTAGCTGAACTACAAACCAAACTCAAATGTTAATGTGTTTTTACATAAACAAATTCTTGTAACAAAAGCTTGTTTGGAGAACTTAAAACATTTTTTTAGACTCTGTGCCTAAATCAACTGACATCGCCATGTAGACCCAAAAGGGACAGGGTGGGGAGCTGGTGTGTGGTGACCCTGCCACATCCATGCAGTCTTTCACCTCCCTCCCCTACGAGACCAGCCCTGAGGCAGGGCTTGTATGAGATCCCCTCGTTATTTCCTTCAACACTTGCGACCAGGCCAGCAGTGGAAAGGAGGGGCCAGGGTTTGATCGGGGCTTGACTGCAGCCCTGGGTACCTCACTGCCCTCTGCACCTATTTCCCTTATTATTTGCATACCTGGTAATTTTTTTATTGATGCTAAATTCTGTGAATCTTATACATTTGCTACCAGATATTTTTACATGTCTCTGTATATTCTTGAGCATTGTTTTGGAGTGCAGTTAAATTACCTGCAAACAGTTCTATCTTTTCAAGGCTTTCTTTAAATCTTTCCCAGGCAGGCCCTGAGCATGGTAAATCTAGGGTTGATTTTGCTACCCTCAGCCAGAAGCCAGTGCCTGTTGAATTATGAGGTCTTTCTACTCTCCTGTGGGAACACCAGAGCTAGTCCCCACCCTGTGACCCTTTGTTTATCACGCTCCTTTGTGTGGCTCTCTTCCCAGC
This sequence comes from Manis javanica, assembly GCF_040802235.1. Lineage (NCBI taxonomy): Eukaryota > Metazoa > Chordata > Mammalia > Pholidota > Manidae > Manis > Manis javanica. The sequence goes on from NC_133168.1 coordinate 75,947,712, forward strand.
CTCAAGCACCTTTACCAGAAAACTCCTTGGGTGGCAGAGATTACCATCTAGGCTAATAGTTACGGGTGGATGAATAAGCAATGGAATCAGTACATTTCTAGTGTTTATTTCTAGCACCTACAATGCATCTGTGCACGCTTTTGTGCGTTGAGTGTTTGCTGAAGCCTCTCTGCAGGTCTCCGGAGCTCACTCTCTCTGAGCAAATCTCTGCTCTGACCTTCGAACTGTGGTCACCATAGCCTCCTGGGTTGCACAGTTGTGCTGCTCCACCTCAGTGAGACCGCTGGCCAGGTCTGGGCTCTGCCCTGGAGTCACAGCAGGGCTCCATCACAGAACACTGTACCCGACAGCCACTGCTTCCTGTACGCCACCCTGCCTTTTAGTATATTCAGGAAGGAAAGCCGATCTACTCCCTCTTCCTCTGCCTGGCCCGGAGGTGATGAGGAAGTTAGAGAGATCCAACATGTTCTCAATAATGTCAGTTATTTTAAACAAAACAAAAAATGGCATATTTTCAACACCTCTGTGAATGGATAAAAGGCATGACATGCAGGGAAATGATGTATTTGCTTGTGAATAAGGAGACTTGCGGAGGTTATTGGAATTTTCAGAGTTTTATCAAATGATCCTCCAAACATGCCAGTGGCCAGGAAACCAAGTACTTGTCTTGAACTGGTTTCCACATTTTATTTAAAATGTCTTTATCACATTGCTAAGAATTCTTAAAACTCTATAGTTGCTTTCTACATATTCAAATGAGGATGCAATGTAACATTTTTATCATCTGAGAGAAATTATACATAATTCAGAACTACTGTGACCCAGAAGAGTAACAGTATCGAAATATAATCATTAGAAGTTTGAAGTCAAAAATCCTTTAAAGAAAAAGAAAAAATTCTGAAAAATTAGAGGTCAGAGAAAACCACAAGACAGTATATAATTAATATTTATCATCATGAATTGGATAACATATTAGCAAACTTAAACATAAAATTCAAAGACCTGGAACAAAATAATACATATTTCAGAATCACTTTTTCAAAAAAACGAAACATTCCTAATGACCACATATGCACATGAATTCCATAGACTTGCTGTAAGTGGATCCCAGAACTCAGTTGTATTTATGAATGCATTAATGTAAGCAATTTTTGCCACTCATTCAACAAGATTTTGTTGCAGTGTTTTGTGTGTTTCTAATCTATTACAGAAAGTATTTTGACTCAGCCAGTTCCCTAGAGCACTGAATCCTGCCAACCAGAAAATATTGTGGGAAATGTTTCCATGTTATCCAAAAAAGATGAAGAATGCTTTAGCAGTTTATTGTCTCCATAAGAATTTGAAATATACTTATAGTATACTTACTCCATAATTGAAATATGCTTATATTATATATTGCTTTGTTAAACATGGGTTCTAATCTTGCTTTTGTTAAAAGGCTGTTTTAATAAATATCCCTGCATTACATAAAAGCAAATAATTCATTTGAGAAGTATATATATCTTAAGTTTGTCAGAAAACTTATTTTTTAGTTTCACTGTGGAGAGACCTACTTACTTTCGTGTTTCCACTAAGATGTGCACTTCTAAAATATTTTAGACCCCATGCAGCTGTAAGACTGAATTAGGTGTTGAATATAAAAGAAAAGAGAGCAAGCAAGGACTTCTAAATTTCTGACATATTGCTAGGTGAATGGTGTAGCTGAGAGGGGAAATGGAAGGCCGAGTAAGTTTCTAGGGAGGATGAGATAGATGAGTTGAATTTAGAATATGCTGAATTTGAAAGTGTCAGTCAGAGCTGCAAAGGAATGTATTGATTTGAAACCCAACAGAAGGACTGGGCTGGTGTTATTTATCAGGGTAGGTGGCAAAGTATGGGGCAGTAGAAAAGCAGCTCTACCCAATAGAAATATATAATATGATATACATATGAAATATTAAATTCTTCTAGTAGTCACATTTTGAAAAGTAAATGAAGCTGGTAACACTAATTTTAACAATATTAGCCCAATATATTCACTATATCATCTCAACCTGAGGCACTAACCACTTTTCAAGTGCTTGTGGCTGTGTGTAACACGGGCTGCTGTCCTAGGCTGTGCAGGTATAGGGTGAGAAGGGGGGAGGTGAACACACCTTAGAGAATCCCAGCAGTTAAGAATGGGGAACAGAGAACTCTCATACGGAGGTTTCTAGGTCTCATATTGTTCATGAGAGGAGAGCAGCATTTGACATCTACTTCCTGGGAATTACGTCTCAATCGCATGAAACACTCATAGTCAAGTCGGAGAGAGAATCTCATTCACTGGCCTCGGCCTTGCTCCCAAGACCAGTGTCTATTCTGAGAAAGGACATCTCTCCAGGTTGCAGGGGAGCCAGTGACCACTCTACCTGAGGCTTGCAGGTATCTTGACCAACCACATCTTAACCAACGCAGTGCAATATGGTAGCACTCCTGTAAGAATAATTGTACACATTTAGTGACATATCTTGCTCTTTCAGCTGGGCCGAGACTTCCAATTGCGGAAGTGAGAATTCGGGAAAAGCACACAATACCACTCCATTGCATAGTGCTCTGTGGCTTACCTTCAGCTATTTACATGCAAAACCTCATTTGGGCCCAGAGCCAACACTGTCCGAGACCAAGGTTGGTGGAGAAGAGAGGGAAGAAGATAATCAAATCAGTTTTCTTCTTTTTAATGTTTTCTTTATTGCTTACTCTTCCCTCCTGCTCTTCTCCACTTTCTCCTTTCTTTTCTATTTTCACATCCTTTTCCCTCCTTTCTCCACCACTATCTCTTCTCTTTTTTCTTTTCTTCCAGTCCTTATTCTTATTTCTTTCCCACTTATTATTCCCTGTGTTTTCCAGTTCCTATATTTTTATACATGTTTATATACTTATAAATATATGTAAATTGTATGCACACATATATACTTTTACCATTCTACCTACTCTATTTGTCAAACTACTTAGCTATCTTGGAGGAATAGTTTCCTTTACTACTTACTGACATCATCAAAATGTCAGACATCTTTAGAGGAATGTTTTCACTTAGCTGATTTTAACATGGGCTGGAAATGTACAATTCATGAGCTATTATATTATTTAATACTTTTTTTGTACTGGGCTTTTATTTTTATTTAAGCAATATTTTAAATCTATGATTACATTTAAGTTATTAATTTGCAAATTTTATTTAGTGCCTGCTGTCAGTCTTTTTCTTAAATTAAGAACTGTTCAGTAAATTAGTTCATACTGGTAATTACATTTTCTGAAATAATTGAAGCAACTCGAAACCAGAATGCCGAAGTATCTTCTCAAGTGAAGCTGAAGCAAACCCACAATTTACGTTCATTGCTCCTTCTAATCTCATATAAACACTCCTTATAATAGATATCTATAGTTCTTCTGCATCATGCATCTGGAGCTATGGGATACTGCAATTAAAAAGAAGCATCAAGGGCAAATCTTTCAAATATCTCATATTACAGATATGTATGTGAAGCTTAGACAGGTGTCCTGATGTGGCCAAGGTCTGACAGCAAATTAGAAGCAAAGGCAGGTTTGGAAGAGAAGACATGGACAGAGCGCAGACACAGTAGGCCGTGCTCTGTTGTGGGCAAGGCGGGGACCAGAAACCCCCTCTCAAAGGTTCTTTGACTCCTGTTTCACTCCTTTGTTCAAGAGCTGGCTTCTCTATGCCCACCCCCTCAGTCTTTTCTCAGTCTCTCTCCCTCTTTCCTTATTTGAGTCAAGAATGAAGCAAACGGAGTGAGAGAACTGCTTCCCTAAGAACTGGATGGCATCAGAAAAGAAGCTGTGTCTTCCTAGGACATGCACAGAACATCTAAAGTTCCTTCCTGCTCTGTTTCAAGCCTGGACTGATTACTAGTCCTCTCAGCTGACCCCATTTCTCATCATTGGCAGTTGCGGGTGACAATTTGTCCCTTTGTCTTGGGTTTGTTTCTGTGCGTTACTTTATGTTATGAAGGAAGCTAATGACAACAACCATCCTTTTATGACTTTGGCACAGGATCATTACTGTACATTCACAATGGAGAGAAATTAGTTTTATTAGACTACTAGAAACTATAAGATGCAAAGAACATTTTTAGAACTCAGAACTTGTTCCTAAATAAAATTATTTGGATAAATGTATATGTTCCTTTTTTCCCCATTCATCTTTTTTCTTCTAGTTGAAGTATCATTGCTATTCAATCTTATGTTGGTTTCAAATATACAACACACTGGTTCAATAGTTATCCATATTATTAAACCCTCACCCCCACTACTGCAGGTACTATCTGTCAACCTAGGAAGATGTTACAGAATCATTGGCTATGTTCTCCATGCTGTACTATCATCTCCATGGCCAACTTATAATTGAGAAATTTTTGTGCCATTTTATCCCCCTCACGCTCCCCACCCACGCTTCCCAACCCCTCCCCCATAGTAACCACCAGTCACTTCTCAGTGTCTGGGGATCTACCATGAGTGTATACTTTCTTAATGAATACAGTAAACATGTGTCTCTTTAAGCATGTGTGTTTGAGACAATGTGCAGATGTATAATTCCCAGTCTTCTACCTGGTGTCCCCATGTCTCCTAGACTTTTGGAGTCTGTTTTACCACTGAGTAGCTCAAGGCCCTGTCCCATGTACTGGCAGAAATGTGGTGGCTTATTTTCCTCTTTTCTTTTCTTCAGCAGCTTTCTTATACTCACCATGCTATACTTATATCCCCATGACTTATTTATTTCACAACTGGAAATTTGAGGGTCCATTGTTGGATGAATGGATAAAGATGTGACACACACACACACACACACACACACACACACACACACACACACACACACACACACACACACACACAAATACTATTCAGCCATAGAAAGAATGAAATTTTGCCATTTGTGACAACATAGATGGGCCAAGAGGGTACAATGCTAAGTAAAATAAGTCAGAGAATACCAGATGATCTCATTTTTATGTGGAATCTAAAAAACAAAATAAGTGAGCAAAGGAAACAAAACAAAACTCATAGATACAGAGTACAGAATGGTAGTTGCCAAGAGGGAGGGGGTTTAGTGGGTGGGCAAATAGGTGAAGGGGATCAGGAGGTATGAACTTCCTAATTAGGTCATGGGCATATTTAGCTAGTTTTTGAAAATTTAGAAATTATTCATCTTGGTGAAAAAAAATCATTTTGATTTCTATTTTGTCTTTGAACATTTTTGTTTCCATGAATTGACTTTTCCTAATATGAGATAGAGTTGTAGAAAAATAATTACTCAACATTAATGAATAGATCGTATTTTATATAGTCAATTGTATGTCTCCTCATCCCCAAATTAAAATTATGCTGGCTTTGGAAATACATTCATTATTCAAAATTTTTCTCATTACTTGAAACACGTCAATTGTTTTGAATCTGTTTTTTTTTGTGAATGAATTAAAGATAAAAAATCTGTAAATATCTCATTATTCCTGGATTCAATCCAAATTGATGTTTTTAAGCTTGTGAAATATATACAGGAAGGAACTCAATATGAGTACTCAAAAAATACTTTGCTTATCAGCAAAGGGCTAATAGATAAAAAGAAAAATCCAGAGTAAGGAAGATAAGCCAATTGGTAAAAATAAATCAACCTCTAGATTTTAGGAAAAACAAACAAACATTGGGAGACTAAACTACAGCTTTTATGTTGACATAAGAAAGAATATTTAAACTGATCAGATGGCACATTTAATTTTTCCCTAAATAGGTGAGATGAAAAACTTTGTCCTCTTTAAAAAAACTGAATCTTACATGTGATGGTGATGGTTGAGAGTGCATTTCCTGTCAGTTTGGCAGCATTTATTCATCAATAGTATTTATATTTTAATTTCTTTTTTTTAAACCCCAATGCATAAGTTACTGGGTGGCAAATATTCCAGAGATAACAGTTCAGTATCCTTTCAGCTGATGGTTTTTAATGCTTAATGTTTAGCCTTCTGCTTTTGTTTTAGTTTCTTGGGTGTGAAGAGAGCTCGCAGGAGGGTGGGGAGCTTTCTTTAGCAGCCAAATAGCTGCTCTGGCCTTCACCCCACCATCTTTGCTTTGAGACTAAGACTTCTACTCAGTTTCCCAGGTTTCTGCTTATAAATCTTAGGAGAGAAGGGCTCAGTGCATTTCAGAAACAGAGAAGTGAGATCTGTCATTAAATAAAAATGTCAGTCACTTCCGCATAGCTGAACCTGAAAAGATAGGGGTGATGAACTATTTTTTCTATACTTCTGAGGTCAAGAAAAATGGAGATTCATTTTCTAATAAATTAGCTCTTTCCTCTGTATGTTGTAAGAAATTATTTATCTAGCTACTAACCTGGTCTCTTATTATAAGATAGTGCTAAGGGAAAAATATAACAAAAGATATTTACACAGTATACTTTTGTTGGAGGTGATGAAATGGTTTGTACTTATTTATATACAAATTTTTTGCCTCTAGCAGCTTAGGTATTCAAACTTGGGAATCCCTTGCTGCTATATAGCTTACTGAATTTCCATAATATAACCTTCTTCTCTTTAATGCAGAATATACTAAAAGAATCTTCTACCAGAAATCCTTTAATGAAACCTAAGGAATTTGAGTGGTTCAATAGATAAATAGTTCTGTTCTGTGGAGCGTGAGGTTCACGTACCTTGATCATATCTCTTTAGTCTCTTGTGAGCAGCAGTCCAGAATACTAAACTGTATGAATAATTCCACTGTTCAGCATGATTGATAGTCTTGGCTCAGGAGAGTCGCAGAATTGAACTAACAACCACACTAAATTGTATCACATCTTTAAAGGAGATAGCCCTGTTTAGTGAGGGCCCAGGTACACGAAAGGGGCATGTTAAGTAATTCAGCCTGTGACTAGCTAGAGGATGGCTTCCAGCTCTGCTCCTGGGTTCATCTCAGAATCAAGTTGTGCAGCTCCAATTGCACCGAATGATTTATTTTCTTCTCTGTGGCTGCTTCTAGCTTTGACTTTTTTACATGTGATATTCTATCTACTGATAAACATGTGAATTTTTCTTGCTAAATAATTTGTCCTTAACAATGATAAGAAATATCTGTATTTCAAACATATAGGGATTACTATTACTGTAGTCCACACATGTTCTTTGACATCCAAAAACTCATTGCATTTATTTATCTGCTACTTAGCTATTTAAAAAATTTTTTTAAAGTGATAAATTCAGTGGAATTCATCATAAAGCTTTAATTTAGAGAACCAGGATTATCATAACTGCATTGAAAATATACTTTCCATATATGTTCACATATATATATATATATATATACATATATATATATATATATATCCTATGCTATTTAATCAATTATGCTCATTGCCCTTTGAGCTCTGTAGTAATAGTAGTTAAGGAGGGGTTCCAACAGAAATAATATAAGAAGTATAGCTATAGCTTTAGCAATAAGCATTACTTCCAATATTTTTGAATTTTTATTAAGCTTTCACTGAATGGCATCTACTTGCAATTTTCAGGCTTAATTAAATTCCTAAAATGGTAAAGAAAGAACTTCTTTTAAATGTAGAGTATGTAGATGAATTAGTGGAAGAAAAATAATTTAAAAAATTATAAAATAAAATAATTATTCTTAAATTAACTTTTTTTTCCCTGAAAGGCAACATAAAGCAATAACTGTCATCTAGTAAAAATAGAAACTTTAAGGTAAATTGCTCCCAGGAATGTTAGGACTTAAATGACCTTGAAATTATTCTCTGACTGACAGTCAAACTAACGTATCAGAGAGTGATTTTTCTTTGGAACTGTCTAGTACTGCCATAGTCCTTGACTGACAGAGCTTTCTCTCTCTCTCTGTCTCTCTCTTTTTCTTTTATTCTTCCACCACCAAATGTCAATCATATATGATTAAACAGGAGAGAATGATGGCACATTCTATTTGAGAACATAAATTCACTTTTTCATTAACTTTGTAGACTTTATGGTATATATACAGGCTGTGGCTTTGTTTTGTTTCTACACATAGGCAAAAAAAACAGACATTGAAAATAATATATGAACTATTTCATAAAAATAATATATGAACTTTTATATAATTCTATTACTAAAAAAGGTCAATAAAGGTGAAATATTGCTACAGAATACCAATTTTTATTTTTTTTTAATTCCAACATAGACAACTAAATAGCTGTAACCTCAATATTTGCACATAGTTTTTACTTACTAATTGAAACGTAAGTAAAACAATGTAAAATAATAATGACTTTCCCTGTGGATAAATGTATTAAAAGTAACATTCATCTTTACAAAATGTGCATTCTTATTGTGCATTATAGAACAATAGAACAAGTTAGAGATTGATTAAGGGGTTCATTTTGCACATGTTGGTATCAAACATCTCAAAGCAATAGTCTATTTTAATGGATTTTAAATTAATTTTTCAGTTGTATTAGAGAATGATGGCTTGGTTATTCCAATGTTGCACTAATGAAGCAGATACTTTGAAATCCCTGACCTTCATGTGCATGAGAAACACAGTAATGTGTATAAATTCATCCTCCCTTTCTTGGACTTAGAGCCTGAGAAAAAAAGCTGCAAAATTTCCTGACTTTTTGTATAACCCTGAGTTTCTTAATTTAGAATTGATCAAGCCAAATATTTAAACATTATTTCTATAATTGTGAAAACTTTTAGCACCGAACAACTAGATCATTAGAGCAGTGTTTCTGGCATCCGGTGCTATGTAATATTTCCCACTAATTAATTTGGAGTGATTTTCGTCACCCCCTTGTTAGCATTCATTCATTAACTAAAGGTTTGAACCCTGCTATGTATTAGCTGTGTGCTGAAATGAATGAAATTGTACGGGTGAATAAAAATCTCATGTCAAAAAAAATATTGAAAAATAAATCTCATGTCAAATAGCTTATGTGAGTCTGGGAAGATAGGAAGGGTAATAAAATAAGGGCAGTGTTTTAGCAAGTTTATTTTTTGACCCTTAATCCTGCAAATTGGTTCTTATGGGTGCTTTGTAGAGATAATTGTTGGTGACTCATGTAGTTGCTGGTTTCGCTTTTCATAACTTAAAAGATAAACCTGATAGTACTAATTGAGAACGCTAGCAAAGAATGAACTTAGATGGTAATTACCCCATCATGACAAATCAGCTGGGGACTAAGAGCACCTGTTCTGCTGGTATTAGAAATATATCAGCATTTATGGAAACATAACAAATAACCCTCATTCCATATAAAATTATCTGGATTTAAAAATCAGATTATTTTGACACTGTCTGTAGTTATTCACATTTAAAGGAAACAGAGCCACAATAAATGAGATCAAGAGAAAAGAAAAGGAACAAGAGAAAACAAAAATAGAGTTGGCTGAGAGGGTAATGTGGCTAGGTGCTCATAAACAAGAAAAAAAGGGAAAGTATTTCAAATTTCCTTAGTGGTCTGGAAATCTGCATTAATATTCCATTTATGTTTTCTGGGAATGCTTAGAAATGATATGTTTCTAACTTCTGACCCCAAGCCTGTCACAAAGTTCCAAGATTCACTGCAGCACGTTTTTCTGATTCTCACTGAAGGTGCAGTACAGTCTTGGAAACGCACGTGTGAGATCTAACTTGGACCACAGCCTGCGCGCTTCCATCCTGCCCATGGTCTCTATTCCTCCCATTTCCACTCCAGGCCTTCCTCTGCCAGGCTGGCGACAGCACAGTGTATGTGGATAAGAAGGATCCACGAGGGAGGCGGAGGAAGCCTGGGCAACAGGACTGCTCCTCTGTCCTGTTCCATTCCTGTAGCTTCGAGCAACTTGCTAACTAACACATCCGTGGCCCCGGCATCATCCATTCCTCAGCCATGCCCATCCTATGTTAAAGTGTGGGCAGAGGGGATGGCAATATGGCTGGGAATATTTGCATGGTGCAAAACTAAGGTTGAAGAACGCAGCAGCTTTCAGTCTTAGAGAAAGTCAGAAGCCCTTGACACCAGTTATGGGGTCACAGCATGATATTCTCAGCACATTGACCCCTTCCTCCTGGTAGGAGAGGATTATTCTCTTTATCGGCATGTTCTTGTTAGTATTTTGTGATATTTTACTTTGAACTACCCTGAATTGTCAAATTAATCAAGTTCACATCAGCAAGCAGCAGTGTCACCCTTTGCCAGGTTGTGGACATAAAATGCCCATCAGTCAGTGCAGGTTATTGTGTCTGCCCCCAGGGCTGCCGTAACAAAGTACCGCACACTGGGAGCTGAAGACTGTCTCGTGGTCTGGAGACCCAAAGTCAGAAGTGAAGACGTGGGCAGGCCACACTCCCTCAGAAGCCCACAGGGGATCTTTCCTGGCCTCTTCAACGCCCAGAGGCACCGGGTGGTCTAGGCTTGCGGCTGCATCTCTCCACTCTTTGCACGGCATTCTCCCTGGGTCTCTTCATGTTGCCCTCATTCTGTGTGTGTCCATCTCTGTGTCCAAACTTCCCTTTATCAGAAGGACATCAGTCATGTTGGGCTGGGACTAACCCTTATGTCCTCAACTTGACTGCATCTGTAGTAAAAGCTAATTCCAGATAGGATCACATTCTGAGGGGCTGTGTGGAGACATATTTAACTCGTAATAGGTATCCAAGTCGTTCAAGTTGGTTTACTCCTTTATATCATCAATAGAGGTTTTTCACATTTTTAATGTGGATTTTGGGTACATCTCACATGATGTTTTAGAAACAGATATATTCATCTTTTTCTCAGTGAAAGGTAAAACAAAAACAAATGAGCAAACATAAGAACCAGTGATTTAAAGGCAGACTCTGCAGTCAGACAGACTTAGATTCAAAACTCATTTCTACTACTCACTAGCAGTGCGAACTTGGGCTTAGCCTTTCTCTGAGTCTCAGTGTCCTCATCTGTAAAATGGGACTAATGGCCCTCACCTTATAAAGTTGAAGGAATTAAGTAATTTGATCCAATTAAATACTTAGCAGAATGTCTTGTACTCTATTACCATTTTGATTATTGAAATCTCTTGTCTCTTCTAGCAAAATTAATTAGCTTTAGTAGAATATACAATTTGTCCTAAAATGTGCTCTCATATATTTCCTCTGTCTTCCCTTGTAAGAATAGGTCATTACCTCCTGCTCATTGAAACACGCACAAGCAAACCTGCATCTCCCCTTGTCTCCTGTCAACCATCCCATAGGTGGCAGTAGACTTACCTGGGCACAGAATGGAAGTGGAAAGCAAAGCCGACTTGATATTAAGACTGCAGGCCCAGAACAGTAGAGGATCCTGAGATGTCAGAAAAGGAAGCAGGTGTGGGAAAATGACAATAGTTAGGGTGTCAAGAGGTGAAGAATGTAAGAGGTCACACAGAAGCCCCTCATATCAGTGAGTGAAGGCCCTGGGCCCCAGGGTACATGCCAAGAGGAATTGGTAGGCCTTAAAGCCATTTGGTTTTAGATACAGACAAGTATGGGTGTGGCACGAGACAGACGTTCCCACGAGGCTTCTCAGTGTCACCAGAAGAGCTGGCTGTTCATCACGGAGCACCACCCGCCCTGGGCCAAGATTCTGAGGGAGAATTAGGTGGTAGTCTCTATCATTTGAACTCAGGAATATTACACAATTCCTGAGGACTCACAAATTCTTTGTTACCTCTTAACTAATGTTCTCAAATTCCAAATATCCTAAATGATTTCTGCTGATATTCTAAAACTACCCTAGTGGAAAGGGAAGCCTTGAATCTGCTCTTAATCACTGATTCTGATTATGGGTTTGCATCACTGAAAAGCAAATTTTGATAGGAAGTAGGGGCATGAGAGTATGTGACATCTGAATTCAGAACCATCCCAGTGCAGGGGATGGGCTCATGCATCTCTAGCTTCATCTTCTGACCAGGACCTGCCCAGTCAGAGGATCAGGGGCAAAGCTCTGCTTTCTTCCTGGGTTCGTGAAAGTTATATTATAAATGTTGGGTACTCTCTTAGGTAGCATAAAGAGCCATGATAAATATCCATGCAGCTGAAATAAAGTGCATTTACTGTAAAACACAGAAAGCTTGTTAAAGGTTCAGTAACCTCCTCTCATTCACTCAGTGTCACTTAACAAAGTCACTTGGTCACTGGCTACATAGAACAGTGGTTCCATTGCTTGAAATGGGTGAATCTGTTTGCATCATGTGGTTCTTAAAGTTGAAGGGGCATTATGTTCATTTTTTTGGAGGATGTATTATTCTTATATCATTGTTTACTTATCTTTTTGTCCAACATCCATTAAAAAAAGAGGGTCACTTGAAAAGGTTTTCTTCTCAAAATCAAGGAGCCTCAAACTTTCATTTTATCTCTTGAGTTAGGAAAATGTAGAATTGTGAAAGAAGTGTATCAAGCCACAATCCCAGTAAACAGAGATACAAATATAAATGAGCTGAAAGTAGACCACCATTCATTTGCTGGAGAAATAGACCATATGTATTATTTTGGGTGTAAGGGAAGACAAGATGAAATTTACTTGGAATTTCTAATGATGATATTTTAAGTTCATTATTAAAGGTACTTAAAATTTTTGCTAATAAAGCATGCTTTAGTGAGAAGGGAAGGCACTGAGATCCTGAAAATAATCAGATCTTTGATTGAACGAATCACCTAGCTATCCTTCAGAACTTTAAGCAAAGAAAATAAATTAATAAAAACAGTCATTAATTAAACCAATGTGGTTAATGAAACATTTGGATCTTTGGTGGTAGTACTTTGCAAATCTAGCTAGCAAAAGATTTTAAAAACTCCACTACTCTTCAGATGAGCTCTGTTTTATGAAAAAGAATGAATTTCAAATATTAATATCCCATATTAATATTTAAATATTCATTTAAAAACCCATATTTAAAATAGCTCAGTTAAGGACTTTTTACAACATATCTCATTTGTATGACAGACTATTGCCTACAGTGGCTCAAATATAATTCTTAAAATGAAAAACTGTGAGATTCCCTAGCACACCTGATGTGTGCTTACGTATTCAGGCTTTACAATAAATTGCATCTGGTAGGTCCTCTGAAAGGCCTGAATGAGGTGGTCATTGTGTTGTAGCAACTGTTCCATTTATCATGGTCAAATCTGTTTTAATGTTAATTTATTTGCTCAACAAAAATTTATTGAATACCTATGGTATGTTGGATGTTGTCTGGACATAGGGCTCAACAGCGACCCAAATAGTCAAAGTCAAATCCTGTGTTTACAGAGCTTAGGCACAGGGAGACAGACAGCACATGAGGTGCATAATTGCCATAGGTGGACTTTCAGAAGGCAGTGATTGCCAAAAGATCAATCTGGGAAAGGGGATAAGGAGTGCAGGGCTGGAGGGGTGGGGGGCCCTAGCATCCAGTGGGACCATCCCACTTGAGGGGGATGTTTGAGCACAGAGAGGGGGTCTAGTATGTTCCTTGAAGAGCAAAGTGGCTGATGTCCCTGGGGGGAGTCAGTGAGGGAAAAAAGAGGAGGTGTGGTCAGCAAGGACCCCAGAGCGAGGTCTCTGAGGCCTTGCAGCTATTAGGACTGTGGCTTTTGCTCTGTCAAAGCAGTGAGAGGAGGAACCACATGATCTGACTCACATTTCAGAGAGATCCCTCAGGCTGCTGTGTTAAAAAGAGATGGTCAGAGAACAAGTGTAGGAAAGAAAGAGATAACACATGATGGCAGTAAGGCCGGTTTGGACCAGGCTTGGATGGAGCAGATGGTGAGCTGCATTTACAGTACACAGATGTACACAAATAATACCAGAAGGAAGCCACAATGTTTCTGCTGGTAGTCAGTGGGAGGGCTGCTCATGACCTCCTCAAGGTATATCATACCTGTATGCTCAGTTTCAGGGCATACTAGGTGTGTGTTGATTGTTCAGATTGCTAAACAAACTTTCTGGAGGAAAAAATGAGATTTCCCCCAAATCCTGATCTCACAAATGAGGTAGCCAGCTGCACCCCAAAAGTGGCATAGCATGACTGCAAGCGGGGTTGACATCGTAACTAAACACAACCTAGGGTTTTTGTTATCACATCTATGTCTAAGACTCTTAAATCTGTATTTCCACCAAAGCTGCAGATTCTACTATCGTCCTGTATCCTAGCCTCTTTAATCCAGTGGTTTCTTGGGCATCTTGAACTTACCTAGCACAAGATTCCTTATCCTGTCCTTTCTCTTCACCACCCTTGACTCTACCACCCCCAACTGCACATCTGATCTTCTCATGTCACTATTTTGGTTGGTAGCATCTCCTCCGTCCCTCCTTCACCATGCCTTTTTCTACCTGCTTCCCTGGGTTCTTGCCTTCAGTCTAAATCCCTTCCCATTAGCCCTGCCCCTAAGCTGGAATGATCAATCCATCTAAGCTGAAAGTATGACTGTGTTTTCCCACTTAAAATGCTTGAGTGACCCTCCCTTTCTTACAAGTGGAGCACCCAAGGCTTTCTGGGCCCTGGACCCTACCTGCCTCTCAGTCTTCTGAGCTCCTGTTTGGTGGTCCAATCATAATTTCTTACTCTTTCTGAACCAATGCAATTGTACCTTTGTTCATGCTCCCATTTGCCTTGAATTCCCTTTCTTCTCCTGTGTGTGTGCACTGAACACCCACTCATACCTCTGTCCAGATTCTCTCTGTGGACCTTTTCTAGCCCCACCCATGAACACTCTGTCTCCTGTGGGCCCCACCTCACCCTGGGCCTTGTCTCCAGCCTCTGCAGCGCCTTAGTGGTTCCCTTCCATCACTCTCCACTCCCCTCAGTAGGCTGCAAGCCCAGTGGAAGTCCGAGAGTTTGGTTTGTCTGAGGGAGTTGCTGACAACTGCCGTTTCCTCTGAAGGTGTAGCTAACATGGTCTGACTCTGTGCTAAATATGTGCGTCGGGAGTGGGGTGGGGGGCAAAGCACAGTCACTGGCAACAGGGTGGACAGAGCACGTGAACCTAGGTCGATCAAGGTTTGGAGAACTGCCGATGCTCAGGATCGCTGTGAAAGTGAAGTGACCTGAGCGGGTCTTGTGTTCTGCGTCTCATGATTAGGGGACTGATTATGACTTCCAGGGCCCTTCTGAGGTCTAGCATCATGTTTATAGAGCCGGCTCGGTGTTAATGATACCAGTTTGCTCCAATAAAATGAAGATGTCTAGGGAAGTAGTGGGTAAAAGTCAGACCAGGAGAAAACATAATGATGGAAAGAAAGGCACGTTTTCTATAATGAGCTGCTTATAAAAATTACCAAGATGCTTATTTGAGCAGATGAAGATAGGTGGGGGAATTTAGAGCATGAAAGATCACACTTGTTTAGGGAATGTAGTTTTTAATGACTAATTCTATGTAACAAAAGATCCTCTAAGAGGTGATTGTATTAGTTATTAAAGATGTTCCTGTCTTGGGTGTGCAAATATGAAATTTCTAATCTCATGTAATTTCTAATCTCTCATTATGTGATGTCAACAACTGTAAGATATCAATAAAAACCCTCCTGTGAAATTTTCAGCTCAAAAATAATATGAACACAGTGCCATGGAATAAAACAGAAATACTCAGAATTAACATTTAAATGTATCTGCATAAGTTTATGTGTACATATATATGTGTGTATATATAAGTATGTTTATGTACATACATATTTTTTTCAAACCTTGAACAATTTTTACTAACCTTGGAATTCACCAGTCTCCAGAGCATACTTAATATTAGAGAATTCTATCCAGTCCTGCATACTTTCAGCATTTTTATTTTCCTACTACATTTCATTGCAGTTGTAACATGTCAGTTATATCATGAGTTGAAACTATATACAGTCACCTTTATGGCACTATTTCAACCTAGATAGTGATTCCCTTGGGGAAAAGACCCTTTTATTATACATGTTGGTCAACCCATGGAGATTAGTGAGATAGCTTGCCAGGAAGAGCTGGAATTCAGTTAAGATTTGTTTAATGAATTGTTGGAAAATGAATAAACAACAGAAATTTACTAGCAAGCTGGTAATTTTGTAACGTTAAGACAGTAAAAACAGGAGCAGGTAATGTATTACAGTGGTTAAAATCCTGGGCTGTAGAGTCAGGCCTGATTTCACATCCAAGCTCTACCATTTATAAGCTAAATCACTTTGGGCAAATTACTTAATCTCATTAAAGCTCAGTTTTCTTATCTATAAAACAAACGAGTTTCTCTGAAGGTAAAATGAGATAATGCTTAGCAAAACTTTCAGCATACAGTAAGCTCTGATTACTTTTATCTATTTTATGAAAACCAATAATCACAAAAATATTAAATTAATGAAATCATATAGACCTCCTTTTTTACACTGGCATTTGCACCAAAACATATGATTTTAGGAAAAGCTTCAGCAGGAAAGGGATGGTTTAAAGTCCTGAGGGGCAGACCTCCTAGGAGTGGTGTGTGGCTGCTAAAGACTGGAGTGGAGGGCTTGAGGGGTCAGCAGACTTCCTGGGTATCTGAGGGCTCCAGATCGGCCCACTGCAGGGGGCTTTCACCTCGGGTTTGAATGCATTAAGGGGTTAACACTGAGCTTTTTGAAAAGAAAAGCCACAGTCAATGTCATATGTAGAAAGGTAACTTGGCAACATACATTAAGGAATGAGTAAAGAGTTTTTGAGGCAAGGTCTTGAGATAAGATTAGGAAGCCACCTTCCAAGTGACCAACAGAACTAAACTTACAGGTTTAGAAACTGAAAATGGCAGGAGTTGGTGTTTGGGGAGGTGACACCTTCATAAGGAAGTTCCTTCTGGGAAATCTTCCAAGTACTTTGAACACATCTGAACTTAAATATCTCACTTGTAAGTATAATTATTTATCTGTGGCAGGACCCAGGAACTATGGGGCTGTGATTTGGGAGCACGCCCAGCAGGGCTGGGATCTGAAGGCAGAAGGGCTCCAGCTGGGGTGGGATGGGGTAGGAAGCAGGCCTGGAAACAAGGGGCTGCAGCAGTGCTGAGACTTTATATGTTTGGGGCCCAGGAGAGACTGTTAAAGCACGGGCATGAAAGGAGCATAACTGCATTTAGAAGGGTCTCCCCAATAGTGTCATAGAAGATGACTAGGAAAAGAGTGATGGCAGAGAGACCAGAAAGTAAGTAGTCTTCAGGCGAGAGGTAAGGAATGCCTGCAGTAATAATGGCGAAGGAAAGGAGAGCAAGGAAATGGTGACCGTGCTGCCTTAGGAGGTGGTGGCATCCCCAGAAACCTGCAGGCAGTGGCAGGTCTGGATTCAGATAAATGAGTAGGTTTCACAGGAAAAGAAGGAATTTGCACTCACTGACCTCTTGCTTTTAGCTTCTGAAGCAGAGAGCAAAGGCATCTCCTAAGAATAAGGAGGCAAAGCTAGGTGGGCCCTGGGCTGGAGGTGAGGAAGGTTTGGGATGGGAGGGGGCCAAATCTGAATCCCATGTAAGAAATGCAGTGCAGCTCTGATATGCACATTTGCACGGTTTCCCCTGCTGTGGGTTTTGGCGTGAAACAAGTGACAGGTTGATCTAGGTTTGGAGAACTGCAGCAAATGTCAGGGGAGGAGATGGCCTGGTTAAGCAGGTGTTCAGTTGTTGGATACATTTCCTAAGGTGTCCCTTATTTCGGAAAGCCTTTTCTGTGACCCTGAGTAGGTCCTGTGCCACCTTATATCCCTGTGGCACCTGGTGCCTTCCCTTCAGAGCCTTTTGTGTAGTTGTAATCAATAGCTAAGTTACTCATGACTCTCTGTGTGGTGCCTACTTCCCCACTGGCCTGTCATCTCTGTTGATCATTGTCTCCTAAGTACTGGCACATAGTAGTTGCTCAATAAATCTGTAATGCTTGATATATATTTTAACTGAAGGAATGACATATTTTCAAATATTTTGTTGCTTGATGTTCTCTCTTAAGGTTTTGTGAACTGCTTTAGTTAGGAAGAAAACCAATAAATTACAGATGGCATTTCATTGGAATACAGGTTCTTTTTGGCTCATAAGGATAGGAATTTGTGTATTTATGTCAAAACTGCATGGAAATTACACAGTGATTAGATATACAAACAAATATATCTAGAACTAGCTTCTGGGCAACTTAAATCTTACCTGTATAATTATTACACTTATGTTTGACACTCTTTGTGGTTTCTTTTCCCTCTTATTATGCATTTTATTCTAAACTGGGTCATGTTCATAAGTTGGCACACAATGCATTTCATTATAGAAATGAATGTGTGCCTTAAGAATAGATGCTTCCTATTTGGGGTTTGAAACAAAGAATCAGGTATTTTGCTAGAATACATCTGTTAGCAGTTCTACTACTAAAACTGAAAATTAAAAAAAAAAACTTCTAGATGTGTATAGTCTGTGATATATCTGATTTCTGAATTCCTACACTAGCATCTTCTATTAAAATCTTAAAGTGTGTCATTACAAGTTAAACTATTCCTTATATCTGTGTAATTTCATACGGTTTAGTTTAATAGATATGAAACATGTCAAAACTACTATGTGGCTTCATATTTTTATTACATTTAGACTTTTTATCAGTGTGTTTCTGTGGAATGCTGGTGAACTTTCTCTTCTTAATCGCCTTTTTTTTTAATATCCTAAATGTTACTTTTCTTAGCAATACAAAAATTTTCTTCAATGATTAGTCAATCAGACAAAACCAGTCATAAATTTAAATCACAATGGAATACGAATGCAAATTTTGCAAAGCAAATCATTGTATACAAATTATTCTGTATTTCTTCCCCTTAAACATCACATTTATTTATAAATGTTGCTAAAATTATTTTCACTCAACTAATACTAATCTGTGGATTATTTATATTGTGAGTTACACAGCACCTCCCTTCCTCTGTCAAACCATCATAATTAAGTAGGTAAATGAGTATCTGATGGCTTGCATGTCTCTTTCTATGCTTCCCAAAGTGGATCTTTCACTATGCTATAAAGCCTAATAAATTGGGGATCTATCACTGTTTGGGATTATGTAAACATATCGTTCACCTCCATAAGGTACATAAACTACCCAAAATTAAATATTCTTCTATATACATCAGCCCACAATTTATTTTACGAAATGGTAATGAGGTTGTTATATAATCCGTCTCACCAAGAATATTGTCAAAATGAAAGAGACCCGCACCTGTCTTCCTCACTGTGATACTGTGAGGATTAATGAAATGTTTGTTGTTAGATTGTGCAATTCTTCCAGGAATATCTAAGCAAGAACAAGATAGCACTCTTTTGAAAGGCCTATGTTTTACTGTCAAACTAAGCACAAAGCAGTCACAATGATACACTTTTCTGAGTTAACTTCCTGTTTTCGTGGACATGTCAAATTATTGATGTTCCAATGTGACACAACTTGAGTAATGAAGGAACCAAGTAGGTAGGAAAAAGTGTCACCTAACTTTCAATCAAATCATAGAACAGGAGTACATAGTACTCAAAGTAAAAAAGGCCAGAAGGCCATGGCATGTATAAAAGAAAACTTAGAAACAAATTAATGGACCAGAGTCTTACTCACCTATGTCAAATATATTCCCTAATTTTGTTAGACACTAATAGATGTTAACATATAATTTTATTAATATTTGGTATATTTCCATCTTATCACTTTAAAATAAATCTATTTATTCCTGAGAGGTAGCCAGATATTCAAGACAGAAAACAAGTAGTCATCCTTGCCTCCTGTCTTTCTTCTTACCCCCAAAGCCATTACTGGGTGCTCGCATTAGTGATTACTGTCTCAAAAGTACATGCCAGAGCCATGACTTCTCTCCATTTCCATTGCTACCATCATCTGTTGCCTTGACTACTGCAACTGACCCCTACTTGTTACTCTAATTCCTCTCTTTCCACCTACCCCCATCCAACATCCCCAAGAAACAAACAGAGTTTAAAATGTCAATGAGATCATGACTCCACTGCAATGACTTTTCATAAGCAAACTTATTTAAAAAATGCAAACTCTTTACCTGAATCCTACCTGCCTCTTGCTCACCAAGCTCTGTCCACTTTAGAGTTCTTTGGGTTCCTTAAACACTCACTTATTTCCTACTTGAACACCTGGGCGCTTCTACAGTGTTAATCCCTCTGCATGGAATGGCTGACTCTTTCCCACTATTTGGGTCTCAGCTTAAATGCTACCCCCTCTGAAAAGCTTTTCTTAACCTGCTTATTTAAAGTTAGTTCTTGCTATCTCCCTCCAGCTTTGTAGCCTCTACTGCCATTTATTATGGTGAATGCTGTGAATGAAGCAGAAAGTGTCTCCTTTAGAGCATCTATCACAAGTTACCTTTTTTGTCTGCCTGTGTGTTTCATGTCTCCCAAAGGGAACGTAAGCTCTCTGAGGGCAGGAAGCATGCCTCGTGGTGTTGAGTCCCGGCTCATAGTGCTCAGCACTGAGTTTGCACATAACATTATTGAATTAATGAATAGTCAGATGAAAAGTGCCAGTAGGCTGGATATACTAGAGGTTTATGTACCTGACATATTTTTATAGAATTAGTTGGATGTGAGGTCTGACAGTGGCCATTTTAAACTTTGCATGCCCCACACTATGCAAATAGTTCCTTCTATGGGAGTTAGATTTCTGGTGAAGTGGGCCTTGGTTTTTTCATCTGAAAGAAAAGAAATGAGAGCAGATGGTCACCATGTGCTCTTCCAGCTCTGAGATCCTCAGCTGTTCTGGAGATGTGCCCCAGTTTGTACAGATGCCATCTACCCAAAGTAGCTCAAAATGCTACATGTGACTAAGGAGTGTCTTTTTGAATAAATGAGCACGCTTTGAGTAGATACGTGTGGGGAGTGCATTGGCATTTCAGCTCTGTTTGGGGCATATATTTTAAGTTCTGTGGAGCAGGTGGTCTTGCAGCAGGCTGACGCTACTGAACCTGCCATAGCTCACCTGGTCCCCATTGTCTCATTTGGGAAGAGTCTCAGCTTCCAACAAAGAAACCAGCTGCTTTCCTACATAGCAAACAAGCACAATAATGTTTATACAGCTTCACAATGCCATGCTTTCCCCACTCACTTTCATCCCTAGCCACTTCCTCAGCCAAGGAGAATCATGCCAAGTAAATATCAGATTAAGAAAACACTTCTCATTTGTGATCTGTTACAAACAACTTTGTATGCAATGTGGGATCGTCCAGTAGAATCTTTTCACAAACCTGTATCTCCTGAAAGTTGTTGAGAGAGCTAAATTATACAGTCGCCTATCATTAATCCTTGTTCTGAACACTGTAAATCAAATGAATGAAATGTTTCTTCTCACAATTAAGACCCCAAACAGGTAAAAATTACAACATAAAACAAAACTTAATATTGGCATTGTCCCTGTCACCTAAGCCATATATTCTTCACTGAAGTAATCAACAAGAAGGTCTGCTTGGCTGTAGCTCAACAGTTGTTTCAGAGACTGTGGGTATTATAAATACATCCCCTTTTCAACATTCCCATACTAAAAAGCAAGTTTGGGTAAAGAGGTGGACCTCATTTTTAATTCATTCTTGAATTGGTGATAGTTTTGATCCAGTCTCCACACCAATTTTCTAATTTTACTTTATATTGACAGTTTCTGTAACACAAATTCAGGTTGTAAAGACTGAACTTTCTGTCACAAAGCATTCTAGGTGAAGGCTTTTTATTTCAAGTTGCACTTGACATGAGTTTTAGAGAGGTAAGGTGGGCAAGTAAAGAATTGGACAAAGAGTTAACAGGAATGAGATTGTGTCTGGAGCCCTGAAATTGATTGGCAGGGTCTCCTGTTATCTTTCCCCCCTGGGTTGCAGTCCTGCCCTTTACAGAGCATGGGTTATGGACATATTGTCAATCTATGTAACCTATGAAGTTACTCATTATAGATAAAGAACCAGCAATGATCACATGCACCCATTCAAACAACCATAGCAGTATCATGAAGATCTGTAACTGAGCATTTATAGAGCTTCCCAAATGTCTTGGGAGGGAACCATTGTCTGAGCACAAAGAATTTATACACAACATAAAAGAGAAACCACTAAAATGCTGCAGCTTCAAATTTCCTTGCATTCACCTTTCCTGGGATTGTAGATTCATGGTGGTCTTGCGTATTCCTCCAGAACTGTACTCTGAATCTTAGACATGCACATAAATGGGGTCAATATTTTACTAGAAGATGTGAGTCAAAGGAAAATCAATCTGTCTCCAAAGTAAATCTTGCTTTATAAGATTTTTTGATATTACCAAAAACACAAATGATCATTCTTTTCCATACAAATATCACTAGGGGTTGGGGAGATACATGCATTTTCTTCAGGAGTTTTCCTCTTTCAGTTCACTATTTATCATGATCAAGTCCTTCATAGTCCGCTATGATCTAATTAGCTGTGCTCTCTCTATTAATGCCCATATGAAATTATATGCCTTGCAACTGCTTTGACCCAGCTTCATTTCTGTTGTAAACTATGAATTAAACAAATCACATCAGTCCATCCCCTGCACTTGCAGAAAATTGAATGTATCCATCCAGGCACTTTCTTCCTCTAATTCCACTGGCACAGCATCCATTAAACTAAAGGGTGAAACTCTCCCAGGTTGAAAGGTAAGGAGATCTCATAGCACAGCTGCTGAATCTGACTATCTCAAAGCCACCTCTACTGTCAGAGATTCTAGATTCATATAGAAATCTGGAGAATTGTCTACTGAACATCTGAGTGGTCTTCTATGTCTAAAACCCTGATGGAAAACAATGTGCTCTGATAAGTGGGAATTATGAAATCATAATAGCTGCTGTCATGATTTTAAATTCAACTGCTTACTAGGGCATGTAGGAATCCCAAGTGTGTATTAACAGATGGTAGCTTTGTATACATCAGTTTCTTTAATGTTTTATCCACCATGCAATACTCATGAAGAAGCTATGATCTCAGGAATAAGAAATAGGTTGGAAGCATCCTCTAGAATGGAGAAACTTACTTTGAAACCTGCAACACTGACAGAGAAGAAAGTCTTGAACACAGGCAATTTAGCATTATTCTGAGTATGGTAAAATTATGTTAATGATGATTGCTATAGACTATAAATAGGACTTGGCTGAAATAAACATACATCAGGGTCCAGCCCCAAACCTGGCATTAGCATCGACCAGTCATGGGACAGCAGAAAGGCCATAACAACAGCTGTTTTGCCATGGCTTGCC
This sequence comes from Manis javanica, assembly GCF_040802235.1. NCBI lineage: Eukaryota > Metazoa > Chordata > Mammalia > Pholidota > Manidae > Manis > Manis javanica. Next base: position 75,970,903 of record NC_133168.1, read on the forward strand.
ATGACTTAGTGTTACAAAAATGAGCTATCTGGTACCCAAAGTCTCCTTTCTGCCTTTCACTGAAAACTTATAGAAAATATGTGGATGTGGTGGAATCTCAAGCACATTACTATAGCAATCTGAGCTGACTTTGTTATGTTCCCCTGCTCTGTTGTCTGGAGTATGCCTCACACTATCTCCGACAGTCAGTTCCTGTTGGTTAAAGACTGAAGACATGTATTTGGGTGTCATTAGCGAGCAGATGGTAACTCATGCTATAGGAGGGAACAACCACCTTCATGTAAATTGCTACTCTGATCTAAGCCTAATTATCTTAGTAAAAATTAAACATGATACTGTAAATATAAATATGCCCTAATATAAGACAAATTCATAGCATGTATTACAATTTGCTAAATTTAAAACATCTCTTAAAACACAAGGTGGTGTTGCAATAAAACCATACAAGAAGATTAATCATCTGCTCCTTATCAAAATTCACTTGTACAGGATATCTGTTCTTTATGTTTTCCTTTATACTTTAAATGCAGTAAAGTGTTTACAAAGCATAATGCATTGTGCTCATTTTTCATGTTTTACTTCAGCTTTTCCATTTACTTTTTTGCTCTCCAAACCACTTCTTACTAAAGATCAGTTTGCTGACATACAGCGTAATTATTCAGCTTTTTCTGATACTCAATTCTGCTAACAAGTTTTGTATATTAAAGATCTGTTTTGTTTAGTTTATCCTTCTTAATCACCTCACATTTTTTATTGGTTTAGCTCTGTTTTTAGTAGTAGTTGGATCTGAAGCAAATAATTTAAATCAAATAAAATCTTCCTCCCTCTCTCCTTCCTTCCCTTCCTTTCCTTCCTCCTTTCCATTCTTCCGTCCACAAATATTATCACCACACATAGGGCTGTGCTGTAGATACAAAGCGGGACAGTTACAAACCTGCCTCTTGGGAGTTTCTGTGCAGCGAGGAAAACTGTGGTGAGAGCACAGAGTGGGACAAGAGGCTCCACTGAGTGGGGTTTCTGAAGCAGCATTTGAAGCATGGAGGTGTGCAGGAAGGCCATGGCTGTGCAGGGAGGCTGAGCTGAGAAAAGGTATAAAGATTTAAAAAAGCAAGTGTGTGTTTAAGAAATCTTGAAACAACAAGGCAGTGAAAAATTCGTTATAGTGAGACATGGCAGCAGGAAGCACAAAACAGCATTAGGAGGAGTGTTTGGTTCCAGAATATGAAAGGCATTGTATACCATGTTTACAATTTAAATTTTACTCTGATGGTTTAAAAAAAATAGAGATTTTTAAGTTAAGGAGGAAAACTGTGTTGTGTTTTAACAAAATAACTTTGGGAACAATTATAAGAATGAACTGAAGTCGAGTGATGCTGGCAGGTGTAGATGAGGCTAGCCATGATGACAACAGAATGAAATCATTGTGTTGTGGATGTAAAGATAGAGAAAAAGTTTGAGAGACATTTTTTTATGTGGAGTTGACAGGACTTCATAACTGCTAGAAAGGTAGTTAATGATAGGCTTCAGGGTTCTAGACTGAAGGACCTGGCAGGTGATGCTGTCATTGTTATTGTAGACATGGGAAGAAAAGCAGGGTGTGCTCTAAGATAATTCAGGTTTAAAAATACTGAGAATGCACAGTGGTGGGGTAGCCAGATATTAGGTAAAAAAAAAATCTGATCATAAAAGTCTGAAGGTGAGAAAGAAAGCTTAAATCCAGGTTTAAAGATGTGGAAACTACTGGTGTCTTGGTCTGCCCAGGCTGGCTGCTGAAACAGAATATCCAATAAGCCAATGAATTGAATGGCTTAAGCAACAGATTTTTATCTCTCACAGTTCATGGGGCTGAAGAAGGCCAAGATCACCGTGTCGGCAGACTTGGTTTCTGGTGAGAGCCGTCTTCCCACCTCCTGTGCAGTGTCCTCACGTGGTGGAGAGCAGGGAAAGCAGGAAGCGAATTCTCCTGTCTCTTGGTGTGAGACACTAACCGCATTCATACGAGCTCCACCCTCCTGACCTCATCACCTCCTGAAGACCCCACCTCCTATACCATCACACAGGGGGTTAGAATCTAAGCGTACAAATTTTGGGAGGACAGCCATGTAGTCTGTGATCATTGGCATGCAGGTGTGAGAAGAAAGTGCAAGCAGTGCGGGACTGGCTGGAATGACAAAGGACTAGATTCTGAGGATGGCCAAAACCTCAGATACAGTAAAGAAGGAGGAGGAACAATTGATATACGCTTTGCAGAAGCAGTCAAGGAGGGAGGAGACCTTAAAGATGATTTTTTTCAGAAATGAAAATATAAATATCAGGATAAAAGTATCAAATGCCTCAAAAAGATGAAGTAATGTAGAGACTTCTGAAAGTCCTCCCATATAACAAAGCTCAATAAAAAGTCAGTTATTCATGATGATGTTCTAAAATCATTGTCAATAAAATTTGAAAGAAGGCACAGGCCTGCTTTCTATTATTTAACATTATTTCAGAAACTAATGTAATAAGAAAATATAATGTATGACATAAATGATGAAAAGCATTTTATTATATGATTAGTCGTATAACAAGAACAAAGCCCCCAAGATATTAAATACTACTTAAGTATTAAGTGAGATGGATGGATATAAAATGGATACACAAATATAAATATAAAATATAAATATGTTCAAGAATCTCAAAGATTTCTGTATATTTTAAGTATTTTGTTAACAAAAGGAATTTTAAAAAATTGAAAAAAAATATATATATATATATAAATATGTTTATTTCATTATGAAGTATTTTAAACTAATTCAACCCAATCTTATTACCAGTGTAAGATTCTTTAGCTCTCCTGTTAAACTTTCCACTCCAACCAAACCTGACCGCTACCAATTCGCCAGCACAGTTTAAATTCTGTGAGTTTCTTTGATCATCTTTGCTTGTGCTTAAACTATTCCTCTTGCGCACCACGCCTCCTCCCCCACTGACCATTGTCTTGCTTTCTGTCTAAATCCTCACTCCTCTGATCCTAGTTCCAATGCCATCTTTTTAATTAAATCTTTCTGTAGTCCATCAGCTGGAATGAATCTTGTTACCTCTGTGACCCCACAGCATTTCATTTTTATTTCCATCATATTTCTTAGCACATCTATAAAATGTTATGGTTAATTGTATAGATGTCTTATCTCATTTACTGACCTATTAGGTCCTTCAAAGTAGACCTTCTGTCTTGCTCATTTCAAATCTGCTATAGCACATAGCGCAAGGCTTTGTAAATAGTAGGCCTCAATAAATGTCAAACTAAATTGATTTTGAGCTAACTTCAGTGGGAACATGGAACAAAATGGCTCTTTTGGCTTTAGATTTTTATAATGCAATTTTGCTTCTTCTGTACAAATGTGTCTCAGTAAATCTACACAAATAGTCCATAATTCTTATTTCTGTCTTTCAAATTGTACCCTACTTGAGATGATTCTAGCAAATTATGTCTATTTAATAAAAGAATAGTGAATTTTATTGTTTCCTATGTTATTTATTAGATAGTGCCCTTTTAAATGTTACTAATAAATATTTAAATTAGTTTTAAGTCATTTGATGTACTTTCATGTTAGACATTTGAATGTTTAATATAATTTCGTAATTTACATAATTTTTTTTAGCTTTGAGTAGTTGTTTTTTTGGTTTATTCTCCTATTAGAATAAGGTATACAACAAAGAATACTAAAGATATAGCTTAATGAAGCTTTTATGTATGTTATTTACTTTCTACTTAACAGTAATTAGAAAATACACTTAAATAATATACATTAACAGGAATTAAAATTCCCCCATCCAGAGTTTTAAAAACCTAATAATACTGGCAAATTATATTCAGACCAGAAAAATAAAACTTAAAAAATTAATATAAAATATTAAGAAACTGCCCAAAATGTATATTTAAAAAGAAGAAAGATCTGAGAGCTTTAAAAATCTACTTAGTAGTGGCATTTAATAGATGGTCAATATACTAGCTTCTTTAATTCACCAAATTCATAACGTTAAGAAGGCTCAAGGTTTTCTCAGTACTAGTTCTCATCAAAATTATGTGAAACATGCAAACACATACACACACACACATTTGTAATGTAATTACTGGCATGGTTTTATTAAAATTGCATACATATTTACTGTCATTAGACCCCAATCACAAGTCTATGCTTAATATTATCTAGACAATTCCCCATTGTTTTACTTACTCCCTGAAAAATAAACAAAGAAAATTTTCATTTCTCTGGCTCTCCAGAAAGGCAGTTGTAATTTAATTTCTTTTCTTGCCTTACATTAAGAAAATATTTCAATTAGATTCTGTCATGATATTTTCCTATCAGGACCAAGTAAAATAGAAACAGATGTGGATTATAAATATGCCAGAATTGTGGATAAATAATAATACCTTGGTTATATAACATTCATTTGTCTACTTGTTTCTTCAGAATATCCAGGCATATTTATATATTAATATTTTTCAATTGAGAAACATCCTATGGAATAATGACAAAAGAACATTGTTTATCTCCTCAACCAACATATATAAAAATAATGCCTAAAGGTATTTAGCTCATTTAAGATGTGACTTTGTTGACTTTACATCAATTAAACTAAATATAGCTTTATAAACATTACTAAGCATCAACTCTGTGAAAGACACTGAACCTGATATAGTTAGTAGTAATATAATGGTCTGCCTTAAAAAGCTCATTATATCAACCCATAATAAACTATACCACAAAAAAACTGTGATAACTGCTACAGTATAGCTATAAATAAAGTGTCATGAAAATAGAAATCAGGAGTGGAAAAAACAATTATTTTTAGATTAAGGAAGGATTTGGGATATCCTACATCTCACTGAGGAGATGTGTTGATTGGAAGTAGAGATTTAACTGAATAAAGAGAGGAGGGAGAGCACCCACCAAAAAAAAAAAAAGAAATACTTAGGTATAAATCTAAAAAAATATATGCAAGACCTCTATGAGGAAAACCTCAAAACTCTGATGAACAAATTCAAAGAATTAAATAGAAATATCCCATGTTCATGGACAGGAAGACTCAATATTGTCAAGTTATAAGTTCTTAACTTCATCTTCGGATTCAATGCAATCCCAATCAAAATCCCAGTGATTTATTTTGTGGATATTGACCAACTGACTCTAAAGTTACATAAAGAGGCAAGACCCAGAATAGCCAACACAATGTTGAAGGAGAAGAACAAAGTTGGAAGATTGACACTACTCCAATTCAAGATTTCTTATAAAGCCACAGTAATCAAGACAGTGTGGTATTGGCCAAAGGATAGACAAATAGATCAATGGAACACAATAGAGAGCCCAGAAATAGACCCCCATAAATGTAGTCAACTTATCTTTGATGAAGAGGGAAGGACAATATAATAGGAGCAAAGATAGTCTTTTAAACAAATGTGCTAGAACAACTTGATATGCACATGTGAAAGAAATGAATCTAGATACAGACTTCAAACCCTTCTCAAAAAAATTAATACAAAGTGGATCACTGATTTATATGTAAAATGCAGGAATATAAAGCACTTAGAAGGTAATATTGGAGAAAAACCTAAATGACCCTGGGTATGGTGATGACTTTGGTATAACATCAAAGCCACAATCCATGAAAGAAATCATTGATAAGCTGGATTTCATTATAATTTAAAACTTCTGCTCTGTGGAAACAATGTCAGAAGACAAAAGCTAGACTGGGAGAAAATATTCGCAAAAAACATAACTGATTAAGGACTGCATCTAAAATATACAAAGAACTTGTAAAACTTAACAGTAAGAAAATAAACAACCTGATTAAAAAATGAGCCAAAGACCTGAACAGATACCTCACTAAAGAAGGTATGCAGATGACAAATAAGCATATGAGAAGATGCTCCACATCGAATGTCATCAAGGAAATGCAAATTGAAACAAGAAGGAGATACCACATACCTATTGGATAAAATCTGAAACATTAACAGCACCAAATGCTAATAAGGCTGTGAAGCAGTAGGAACTCTGATTCACTGCTGGTGGTACAAAATAGTATAGTCTCTTTGGAAGATGGTGTGTCAGTTTCTTAGAAAACTAAGTATATTCTTACCCTGTGATCCAGTAATCATGCTCCTTGGTATTTACTCAAAGGAACTGAAACTTATGTCCACACAAAAACCTACACATGGGTATCATAGCTGTTTTATTCATAATTACCCAAACTTGGAAACACAAGATACCCTTCAGTGGGTGAATGGATCAACAAAGTGTGGCATATTCTGACAGTGGAATATTATTCAGCATTAAAAAGAAGTGAACTATCAAGCCATGCAAAAAGATGGAGGAATCTCAAATGCATATTAACAAGCAAAACAAGCCAATCTGAAAATGGTACATAATATAGGAATCCAACTATGTGACATTCTGGGAAAGACAAAACTACGGAGACAGTAAAAGGATCAGTGGTTGCCAATGGTTGGAAGTTGGGAGGGATGAAAACACAGAACACAGAGGATTTTTAGAGAAGTGAAAATATGCTTCTATATGACTGCATAAGATTCTATCATGGTGGGTTATACACTTGCCAAATCTGTAAAATGTACAACAAACACCAAGAATGAACCTAATATAAACTGTGGTCTCTGAGTGATTGTGATGTGTTTGTGTAGATTTGTCAGTTGTAAGAATTGCACCCTCTGGTTTGAGGTATGTTCACAGTGAGCAAGGCTGTGCATATGTGGGGCAACAGGGATATGAGAAATCTCTGTATTTTCCTCTCAGTTTTGCTGTGAACCTAAAATTGCTCTGAAAAATAAGGCTTTAAAAATTTAAAAAATGAAAGAAGAGTTAGTCTAGGTAGAGAAAGAGATAGGAGCAAAGTTACAGAAGTACATTTGAAAAATAAACAATAGTTCGGTATAGTTGGAAGTTGGATGCTGGAGAAGAGCAGGAGATACAGGAAGGGAGGCTGGGAGGACAGATGGCTTTTCACGGGACAGCTTTAGAAGGGCAAGTTGAGGAGTCTAGAGTTGGTTTAGAGGTTTTGAATGATTGATCCCAGTGTTTCAAGAAGGGATGTGACAGATTCAGCTATATTCTACAGAAGGTATGTGTAGCTATGATGTGGAGAACGTTTAAAGATGTTTGCAGACTTTAATGGTATAATCTCATTTCCAGGGATTTATCCTAAGGAAACAACTGAATCTGCTGAGTTTTATATACAATGACACTCATTAACATGCTGAACAGTAAAGGGAATGGTTATATAACCATGGTGCATTCACTGAATGGAATAGTAGGAAAACATCATTAATTTAGAAGTTTACAAGGAGTTTTTAATAACTTTAGAAGATTATCAGTCTACAATCAAAGTAAAAGCAAAATAGAAATGTATGAGTATTCTTGATCACAGCATGTTTAACAAAATTTTATGTAGGGAAAATCCTAGGAGATGCACCAAAATGGAAAAGTGGGAGCTACTGAGAGGTGAGAATATTGGTGATTTTTTCTTTCTACATTACAGTGTTCAATACATTTCTCCATGCATGTAATAGTTAGGCAATGAAACAAATCAATAAACTTCTTTAATAAGCCAACCAAGAATAGACAAGTCTTTGAATGCAGCAGTGACAGCATGAATGCGGAAGAGGCGACAGTCAGCCTCACACAGGATACTGTTCTCATGGACGTGGAGCATAAGAAAGCTCTGAGGCAAAGGTGCCACCACATTCCTGACCTCTAACAGGGTCAGGCGGTGGCATTCTCAGTCACAACAGCAAATGCAGGAGAAGCTGGGGAGGGAAGGAGGAAATGAGTTTCATTTTGGGGCATATTCATCCTGAAGGTGGAATCCTGAGGATACTTAGAAGATGTATCCTAGTAGCAGGTGGAGATGAAAGTATTTAATACTGACAAAGATACAATAAACCATCACTTTCTGGTCCTGTGATGGAAGCTATGGAAGTAATTTGGCACTGTGTTCACATTCTTCAAACCAAATATAGAAAATTAATTATGTACTTTGATTCAAAATAAACAAAAAAATCATTAGTTACAAAGATGTTTATTGCAGGATTTTGCCAATAACCAAGAGAAAACAGCAATATAGAAGAATAAAATATTCTACTCAAAATAGGGGAAGATTAAATGAATTGATTCAATGGAATATTGTGTAGCAATTAAAAATATATTAACAGAAATAAGTAAATACTTATATAAATTGTTTAAATAATGTGTTAAAATTATATACACAATAGGACTTTGACCTTCTAAAATGTTATGTAACTAGACTAATCACATATTAAACTGTCAACAGTGGTTGTCTCAACTAGTATTGGTAGTATTACAGGTGGTGATTTTTTATCACCCTTTATAGTTTCTTCTCAATTCTTTTCTATCAGGAACACACATTACCTTTATAACAAGGGGTTAAAAAATGAAAAAGAAAAACACATGCTAAGAGATTGGGGCTCAGTGTGGATTTGAGAATCCTCCACATGTAAGTTATAGTGGAACTCACAGGTAGTCATTAAACTCCAGAAATTATGTTGTCTGTCTTAATAACCATTTAGTATATAAATTTTATACAATAAACTGAAACATTTTAATGATTCAGTCATATGTTTATCAAAAGTCAATTAGAGCCTTAGGCCTTTGTCATTTGGGGATGTTCAATAAAATGAACATGGTTTTAAAATTAATTTGATCAAGATATATCTTGACATTAGTGTATAGTAATTCATTTTCTTTCTTTTCTTCAGAAAATATGTCATGCTTCATCTTAATTCAAAAAAATATAGAGCAAATCTACATAAGGTAAAAATACTAAAGGTTTGTTTGCACTAAGATATGTTCTGCTCACTATAATTGGGTTGTCAAAATGTGTTTTACATATGTTAATGAGATAACAAAAAAAAACAAAATATGTTTATTTGGTTACATTAGTCCTTTTTATAGTCAAACCAGCAACATTTATTTAGCTCCTACTTAGATGCTAGGAATGAAAAATTACAAACCACCGTCACCCTGGCTCTTAAGAAACAAATGAAAACCACCAGTGCAAGGCAGCCAATCATTTATTCCAACAAGTAGTAGAGTGTGTTAAAACTTTGAGGAACATAATGTCCCTGTGAGCCCACAGATTCATGACAGACTTCATGAAGGAGGTGACGATCTGATGTGAATCTTGAAAGCTAGACAGTAGCAAAAAGGCAAGGACTCAGATAAACTCAATAGATATTACCAGAATGTTCTTCAAAGTGGTGCTTTACACCCTAACCAGCCAGGGGTGAGAATCTCCACTGTTCCTCATGCTCATCAATACTTGACTTTCAGATTTTAATGTACTTTTGTCATGTTTAGCTTCTTATTCATTTATCAATAAATGTGCTCTCTTCTATGAATTGTCTGTTAACATCTGCCCAATTTCTCTTGAGTTATCTTTTTCTAACTGATTTGGAGGAGTTCTCTAAATATCCTGGATGCTAATTCCTTGCCTGGAGAGACTTTTCTCTGTCTTCTTGGTGCCAGACTGCCTGAATATCACTCTCACTAACTTCCTTAAACAAATTACTTAAACTCTCTGGGCTTTAATTTTCTCAAAAGTAACATTGGTATAAAGATATACCTACCTGAAAGGGTTTTTGTGAAGATTAAATGAGATAATATGTAAAGCACTTTGAACTAAGTCCAGCACATAGGAAGTACTAATGGGCTGTGGTCATTGCGTTGTTATTGTTCTCTCTCTCAAAGGTAAATTGTTTCTAACCTACCCTTTCACTAAGGGAGCTGTCTTTTGGGAGCACTGGCTTTAGGCAGGAGTCTTAACTGGTGTGTGGACCCAAGGACCAGTCTTCTGTCCCTGCACTATCTGTAACTCAGAGTCCAAGTTTCTGGAACGAGAATGATTGTGAGAGGGCTGTGGTCCACCCCTCAGTGTGACTCCCCCTTCCTTGATTCTCCTTTCTGGCTCTTTCTTTCTTAAAGGATGCATGTAAACAGATAGTTGTTATATGTTTTGCAATGATTCTATTTTTTTTAATGTTAAGAGGAATTATTTCTAAAATATTATACATGTCACATTGATGGATGTAGAAATCTTTAGTCTTGTGGTATTTCTTTACCTTATTTATAAAAATTCATTCTTTATTAAGTATATGAGATTTTTTTCCTCTCATATTACAGCTCTGCTTTATTTATGTAGCAAGATTTAATAGTAAAATCCTGCAGTGTTTATGATTTCTGCTTTGGAAGGCATGCCTAGAAAGGTCTCTGTCACCCCAAGATAACATAAAAATTATTTACATTGTTTAAATTTTCTTCCTATACCTTTATGAGAATAAATTTCATTTAGAATCGACTTTGGCATGAGAATCGATTAGGGAATCGAACAGTATTCCTCCAAAATGTTTGGCTAGTTGTCACAGCACCTTTTATGGAGTAACAGTGCTTTCCATACTGAACACAGCTCTGAGTGCAGAGATTTGCACCAGTTCCATCACCAGCCACATTTGAATTCCCTCACCTAAGGAGTGAAGAATTCACATTATTTCTTATGGAGCAGAGGTTCATGTTAGCAGAAAGAATAGAAAAAAATAACATTTTTGATTATCTGTGCTGTCAGCCAAAAATCACTTCGTCCTGAAGTATCCTAACAATGGGGTGGTAGAGGGATTATTCTACAAGTTTCTGGAAATAAAAGCAAGTTCGAAGATATCATGAAGTAGCTGGAAGGCTCATTCTTATTGGTAGGAAGCAGTAAAGATGTCATTCACCTCTTGTCAGAACTGGTATGTGTCAGAACCAAATCCCAGCTCTGGCACTCACTGAGCAGACATGAGGCAATTTAAGTAACCTGTTCATAAATTCAGCAGGTACTTTTGAGAACCTGTTATGTGCAGAGGACTGTAAGGCTCTCAAACTGTTTATTGGCCAGTGGGGTTTAGGTATTGATTGTGACCTGTGTCGGACCAGTCTACCAAAGCCCCAGCTCACCATGGAAGCTCCAGAGAAGGCTGTCCAGGTACCCCTGCCTACCTAACTCTTTAGACCCTCAATGAACTTCATTTGGATTAAACATGATAAAAATTCAGAAATCAAATTGGCTTGGGTTTCTATATATTTACTCACCATTTTAGCCATATACAAAACTTCTTTAAAGAGGATTAGCATTCCATAAAGTAAAACATGTTAATTATAAAGATTGTGTTTACTGTATGAAGTCTGTTCTTCCCATGAAGGTTTAATCCACAAACATGGATAGTTTTTTTGTTAGCTTTACTTTAACTTAAGCTTTCAAAATCCTCAGTGGAATATTATTAATCCTAGTGATTCATGGCCTGCCCTGGTGTTTTGCAGTCTTTAGTATGAAATCTTTCATTTAGAAAACTGTGAATGGAGGTGTGAACCTAAAATAGTACTTAGGAACATTAATTATGAAACATAATTATAAACACAAATGCCTACACTGATAATAATTTTACAACTTATAATTGTACCAGAAACCTCCAACTGACTGTACTTGTAACATCGTATGGTTGAATTCATTTAAATGGAGTGCAAAAGAGTAAGCTATAAGTTGAATTCTATTTACATTAGTCTGGTAATTAAGATCCTTGTACCGGTTGCAAATCTGAGATAGCAGCAGACTGTATAATTGTAGTCTAGGGCACCCTGGGCTAGATTCATTTTTCTTCTTCCTTTGCATACCTGGCTGGTAGTCTCTGAGAGGGATCAGGTTTCATCAGTTAATCCGTGGTGTCTGGTCACCAAGGCAGATTACCCTCCTGTGGGTCCTTGAGGGCCTGGCCTCTGCCTGTGCCCCTTCTGTTTTTGTAACAAATAAAGGCTTTCCAGAAGTTGCCTTTGAAGGCACTGATAGAGACCACTTCCCTTCTGCACCTCTCCACTTAGTAGGACCTCCGTGGACACCCCCACAGCATGCCATTCCAAAGGGCCCCCTTAAAGTGTAGAATGCTCCCTCAAACCCAGGAGGGCATGGTGGCCTCCTTTGTAATGTCTGGAGTCTTTGAAGATAAGCTGATCTGGATGTAACTACAGCTCTGGCATTTTCTCAAAGTGTGCGACCTTGGTGTCTGTCTTGACTTTTCTTTGTCTCAGGTCTTCACCTGTCCAGTGAGGACACTGCAGGTTGTTGTGAGGGCAAGGGTCAGCATGCACAGGGGAGTCTCTGACTGAGCAGGAACTCAGTAAATCACAATTTGCATCATTGTTATTTCATGTCACTCTTCATTAATTTCTTCCATGTGTTCCTACTGACCATATTACACTCCAGGAGCTGTGTTAGCTGCTGAGGCTGTCAGCTGCAAGCATGCATAGCTCAGTCTCTGCTCTCAGAGAGCTACAGTTTGAAACACGGAAACATGAAATTACCTGCCCTTCAGTGAGATGAGTGCTGATATTGGTGTGAGTAGGTGGGGCTTCTGGAACCCATGGGAGCTGACTTCACAAGCTTCCTGAGAAGCTGACAGTCCCAGTGCTGAGGGAGAGGCAAGAGTCTGGCACAGGCAGGAGGGGAGGAACCTCAGCAGAGGCAGCGGCACATGCTGAGCCTGGCGAGTGGTCAGGGGGGTTGTGGGCTCTGCAAGACCCCAGTGTGTCCGCAGAGTCAGGTGGGTCCTGCGGAGCAGGCCGAAGACTTTTACATAGATGAGATGTTCACTCTTCAGTAACTGACTTCATGCATTGTTCAAAGACTTAATGAAATTGAATCAGGAGGAAACAGGTCTCCATGTGGTGAATAGAGAACAACACCGCAGTTCTCCAAGAGATGAGAGAACGACTGGTGGGGGTGAAATCTGGACTGTAGAATTTAAAACATCTGCTTTCTCCAGCATGCATGCAATTTAAAATATTTGCATATCTCCCAGACCTAGCAAGAGAAAATATAGCATAAGAACTAGGGTGAACCAAGACTTACTTTTTAATGAGGTGGGAATAACAGCCAATAAACAGAAAGCAGAACTAACAAGTTTGAAAGCCATCAGACCAAATCAAAGAAAAGGAGAGGAAAACATAGGCCTCTGTGGATAACTTCAGATATGACTCATCTCTATTTTATAACCTTGAAATAAGCTATTTTCCTAAGAACATGGTACCCTTTTCTATTTATTTGGGACAATTAAAGCTTTAAGAAGTTGTTGCCAGTGTATTTTGATTCTTGGTGGAATTGGATTTCATTATATGATCTTTTTTGTGGGTTTGAGGGCTTAAGTAGAAGATAACATTCACTTATTCATACAAGAAAATATAGGAAAGTTACAGTGAAAAGATTTTGTTGATAATTTTATGACTTATTTTGTTGATAACTTTACAACTTCTTACATAAGGTGATTAAATTCTGGCCTAATGTGCCAAGACAAAACCATGCAATATACATTATGGCATTTATTTAGCCCAAGAAAACTCACTCATCCAAGAAGTCCGTTGATAGTATACTCATTTAATGTAATTACCCTATTATGCATAAAACAATGTGTTCAAAGAGAGTTAAGCAACATGCTTTATTCACTGCAGCAAGTTGTAAATGAAATGAAAATATCCTGGCTATAATATTTAAAATACTAAAAGCATTTTTATACTGGTCTGCTATAACTGAATACAGGAAAATTTTTCAAATGACATCAAAACACTATAATCATTTATTTGGAAATAAGAAATCTTGAGGACTTTCAGTTAAAAAGTCATCTGGCTTGATTCATATTACCCACACACCATAGGCCTATTTAGGTGACAGCAAATTAATTCTTGTGGAGTTTGCTGTATATAAGCATGATGATTAATTCAAGCGACTATCAAATTGTGGAGAAACTAAAATCCTCTATAACGGGATAACCTGGAGGTCTGATAATCAGTAAGGCTTCTGGTCTACAATAAGCTCTTAGTGATTAAGTTTTTGGGGAGTCAAAAGTTATATGTTGATTTGCTGACCCTCACAGCATTTGTTGCTGGATAAGATTTTTCTGTGGAAAAGTGTCTTGACTGATTTCCAGTAAGATTCACTTCTTTATCTTCTTCCATCGGACCTCCAGCAAGTTCTTTTATGCCACATATACAGAGTGAAAGAAAGGGAAAGGTGAAGAAAAATTATTTTAACCAAACAACGGAGTGATTTTAGAAAATGTTTTTTTCAAGACAAAAAAAGGGACAAATTTAGAGAGCAGCAACTATATCTTAATTACCTTGGTGTTGTCCACAGTACCTTGATCATACTAGGTGCTCAAAAAGTAGTCTTTGAATGAATGAATGGATTAATGAATGTAGTTGGGAGAAGTTCTGTTTGTTGACAAATAGTGAAGAATAATAGCATAGACTATCAGAGAATATATATGGATGTTTGTTGTTTTGCAAAAGCTTTTTCTTGTAATCAGACTATTTGATTTATTAGGAAGGCCTACAATAGCAGTGACTATCAAACTGTGCAGAAACTTGAATCCTCTGTAATGAGGAACCATACCCTGGAGTTCTGAAGGTTGGGTACAGTCCTTGGATGTATTTGATAAACCTGAACTATTATTTTTTGAGACATTTAAAAATGGAGAATTTTCATATCCAAATTTCTGAATTTTCTTGAATACTGCGAAGGTCTGGCAATACTGAAGCACTGTTCCTGTGCTCCAGTAAATGTCTGGGATCAAGCAACACCTTCCCCATTTTTCTCCATTCCCACCAGTTGCCAGTAGTCGAATAGTGACTAACATTAATTATTCTGTTTGCATTATTGTTTTTCTTAAAGAAGAGAAATATTTCTGTAGGCCTAGGTTGACTGGATGAGCTGCATGCTGCCAGAAAACTGGGAGAGAGCAAATTTTTGTGTGGAAGTGAATATCATATCACTGATTAATATGCACATAAAGTGTGTCTATGGGGAAAGGATATGACACAGCCTGATTCCATTTACTTCTCTTGCATAATTCCTATAAGCATTTGAATTTTAACTCTTGTTTTCCAACTATTAATTATGGAAGGAAGAGAAAACTGAGTCTATTTGCAATACAATGGTGGAATTAGAAATGATATGAGCTGGAAAAATCAGGGAAAGTATAGATAGCAGACGGAGGAAAGAAGAACGTATTTCCAATTCAAATCTCACTTTTTTTTCTATATCCACTTTTCACTGGATAATGTTTTGTTTCTTAATTTATCTTCCTCTGTCTGTTTCTCTTTCTCCTCTAGTCTTCTCCCCAGAAATTATTTTGCTTATCAGTAACCAGAAGTATGATGGACTTGAAAGGAAATGAACTCTTAACACCAACGTAACAATGATAACAATAACTGTCATTTGTTGTCCTCTTCTCTTCTGGCCACTAGCTTAGGTGTTTTAAGTTAATGAGTCCTCATCCTCACAATAATTAAGATAGCATTGCTACCTCCATTTTTACAGATGATGAGACTGAAGCTTACACTGGTTAAATAATTTTCTTTCTAATAATAATTAGAACCAAGATTCAAATTAGGTCCACGTAACCACACTGTGCTTGCTTTTTCCGCTTGGACATGCTTAATAGTTGGCTAATCATTACAACTGGGTCATTAACTCATGGTTAAAACATATATATATATATATATCATTCTGTTTCAGAGTTCCTGAAGTATAAAAGTCTCTTACTATAATTTAAGCCACAGTTGGTCTTTACTTTCCCAAATTAACACATAAATTTTTTTTTAAATTTCAGAGCTTCTGTTGCATAGTTTTCTAATATGTATATGTATGTATGTGACACGTCATATATGAAGTATATTAGCTATCAGGCATAGCATATATAACACTCCAGTGTAAATGTTTATATTTTTATATATATGCAAGTTTAATTTATATATGGACTTCAGATTTTCTGTTGCTAGGTTGTCAAATACATCAATCTTTTGCTCTATACAATCTAACCTGCTATTAATTCTTTCAACTATCTCTTAAATCTCAGACATGCTAGTTATCATCTCTGGAGTCCAATCTCTTCTTTGAAAACATCTCCCATGTCTCTACTTAATATGTCTGGTCTTTCCTCTAACTTCCTGAATGTATATACTACAGTTATAGTAACTAATTTAAGGCCTTGTGTAGTAATTTCATCATTTCTGTCCGTTCTGAATTAGTTTCAATTGATCGATTTTTCTTTTCATCACAGGCCTTGGTTTCCTACTTATTTTTATATCTGCTATACAGAAACATTGTAAATTTAACTTACTGGGTGCTAGATAGTTTTGGATTCCTTGAAGTGTCTTGTAGCATTGTTCTAGAACACAGCCAAGTGACTTAGAAAGTGTTTGTTCCTTTGAGGGCTTGCTTTTAATCTTCGTTAGGTAAGACCAGGGCTGTGTTTCACTGAAGGCTACTTTTATTCCACCCACTGAGCCAGACTCTTCTGAGCGCCCTACTCAGTGACCCATAATTTATGAGGTTTTCTACTTGGACTGTTAGCAACGGCAATGTTCCTGGCTGAGCGCTCCCTGGAATGTGCCCACTGAGGCTTTCAGATGCTGCTTTCTCCAGGCGCAGGTAGTTTCCTCACACACACAAACTGGCCAGAACTCAGCAGATCCACGGGAGAACCTGCTGCACGTGTCCAGAGCTCTCTCTCCGTGAAGTTCCATCCTCCTCCGTACTCTCCCCCAGGAATCCAGCTGCAGGTTTTCTGTAGCTTACCCTCCAACACACACACACACACACACACACACACACACACACACACACACACACACACACACACACACACACACACACACACACACACACTCTGATCCTGCTCAGCCCTTCAAAGATGGGGTACCACCACATGTGCTTCTGTGAGATTCTCTCTCAGCAACTTTTTCTAACCATAATCGCTTCTGAAGTAAAAGCCAACATAGAAACAACATCCTACAGGAAAATCACAGCATACTGACTCAGAATCTCACAGACCAGGTCTTTTTCCAAATCCACACATGATTTTTATTATGACTATATTTAGTCTGCAGGTTCTCTACACTCCTGGGTAGAATGTGGGTCATCTATATCTTATCTCCTCATGTATAGCTCTCTCCCTTCCTCCATTTTGAACAGGCACACAGAATGATAGGTAGGCAAAGAGTATTTGTTTTAAGTTTTAATAAAATGTGGTCAAAGTTTAATGAGTTTAATGAAGCCCAGTCTACAATTCTCTAGGAGACCCTGAGACTCATTTGTGCTGAATGGTAGCCCAGCACCTCCCCCAGTGAGGGGACCACATACTCTCCCCTTCACCAGGTAGATGCTCAGGCTGTGCAGTGGAGCCAGGGGAGTGCCTGGGTGGGGAAACATGGAAGAGGCTTCTGACCTGACATCATCGATGACTGAAGCATGGAATCATTTGCTGCTTCCTGAAGTGAACTTCAGGCTTATTTTAACTCTTTTATTAACTAATTGTTCAGCCTTGAGTGAAGCACTTTACCTGGGTTGATTTCTGTTTCTTTATCTGTTAGTAAAGAAATGGCCATTTCAGTCTGGTTTCTGAGGTCCTGTCTAGCTCCAAAAATCTTTGATTGCTTATTTTTGTTTAGATATTGGACAAAATAATTATTAGAGTAGAACATGTTTCATTCAGAATAAAAATTGTGAAAGCAGAAAACTAAAAGGTGTGTGGATGGACTCATATGCTGAGTCCATGTGACAAGAAAGAAATGCAGATAACTAGCAAAATCTAACTCATTAATTAAATTCTACACTTATTATTGAGGTTAATTCATTTAACAAACATCTCATTGAGATATTTGGTGTAATGTGACCATAAATTAGAAATCAGTGACAGAGTTAAGAAAAAGCCTGAGATATCTCAAAGTCTTTTGCCCACACAAAGTATCATTTTATGTACTTTGTGTGCCATTTTAAATGCCATTTAAAATGATGCCACATTAAAGGAAAAAGAACTCAGAATGAAAAATATAAAGTTTTCCATCACTGCAATTTAACCTATTAGAATCTTAAATTCAACATTGCATTAATGTGGTTCATCACATTTAATTATTTCTTCAATATAAAAAAGGACAATCGTTTTGTAGTCTTTAGAAAAAGGTTTTGCTTTCTTGTGCGGATCTTCTCCAGAATTTTTAATCTAAGCATGATTTCTTTGACAGTCCAAATTATGGAAATTATTGGCACAGCTAGCCGCCTACTTTCTTCAGATAGTGAACAGCAAGCTAATTAGCTATGCTGGGACACATTCCATCAGTGATTAACCAGCTGTGATGGAGTTATTTACACCTCTGGAAAGTGCAGACTCTCACACATCTGAAGCTGGGACTAAATCATTCCTGGCAATATAATTTTACACTTACATTTTAAAAGCTACTGAAAACTTTAAGTATAAGCTTTATTATTGTTATAAAATTTCATTTTTTGTGAACTTTGTGTTATTTTTTGTTCATTAAGGGTTTACCATTTTTAAAGAAAAGGTCAATTTCAATGAGTAGAGAGAACTGAAAGTTATAAATTGTGTTTTCAGAGTGGCATAAAACATAAGATATTAATATTTAAGTAAAATGAGATACTCATATCTCCTGGCATTTATATATTTTGTCTTCTCTTAAATAGCTGGTCTGTGTCAGTACAAAACATAGAAATGTTGACATACAGAAGAAGTGAAAGTTGATACTAAACTTCATGGACTTGTTAATGTTTTGGATTCAAGGTCATTTTGAAGAATTAACAGCATTTTGTCTAGTAAAAAAAAGTCAGATTCCCTCACTTACATGCTGTAAGACAAAGCTCATGAATTAAATTTTAAAACCAAAGGAATGTAAAGTGAGTCACTATTTTGCTGTACTAGATGATACCAAACTGCTATTTAATTGTTTGCTGAGGTAGTAAAGCAAAAGTACTAGATTCTGATTTATCTAGTATTTTTATAAGCAAAATATGTTATTTTGTTGTTTTTGTATCTCATTCCCTCAGAAGCAGCAGAAAGAAATGAGGAGGTCATGCTGGTGATTTTTATAAGCGTGCTTAACTGTATAAGATCCTTCCTGTGACACATAGGGAGGAAAACAGGCCGAGATGCAGCCCCGCCCAAATCAGATCTCTGCTCCTCTGAAACCCATCCTTCCTAGCCGACCTCATCTGGCCATTCTCCTTTTGTTGCTCAAGCAAATATTTTAGGTATCTTTATTTCAACAAGCAATCATCTTTTCTGCCTAATGACATCCTTTCAATCATTGTTAAATGAGTCTTGTTATGTTAGTTTTCTCTTTCTCTGTGTCTCATCTTCAAAGTTTGGGTCTCTGAGTTCTTTGTAAATAGCACCCTCTTCCCTATCAGAATGCCAAATAAATTGTGGATTCATTCATTCAACAAATGCACCTAGGATATGTCTGGTGCTGTTCTAGGCAGAAGGAGACCACAGCAAATGAAATGCTTGTAACAGTTTGTTCTCCTGGAACTTTACAAGGCCCAAGAAAATGCTCTCCTTTTAAAAGAAAAATCAGTACTATGGACAACATGCCAAAAGTCACCTAGTTAATCCTTTTTGATTTCACCAGTATGATCTAATCATTCTGTCACCCCTGGGGCCCAGTTATCACAGGAAAAGGCATGGGTTGGCACACTAACTGAGCTTCTGACACCTGGAAGGGAACACCAGAAGTAGTGGTAACAGTTCCATCACGATGTTAGATCCACAAGAAGACTTCAGTTTCATGAGGACAAGAAGCAAACATTATAATGCTTGGTAATATACATGTTCAGTATTTGTTGTCCCCTTTAACATATCATGTCCCTTTTATCTCAATCCTAAAATCCAAAAGAAATGTAGTCAATATGTTTTTCCCTTAGTCAAAACGGAATTATGAATGCATTTGTTGTTATGACATTTCAAATTTATTCAGGTGAAACTCAGCATCGTCCACAAAGCTAGAAATAGTAAAGTCTTGCCTTTTATTGTTCAATAAGAGCTAATGACATCTTGAAATAAATAGATTTAGAGAAGTGACCTGTACTGCCAAGATGAACAGATAATGAAGAGAACAAATTGTGAAAAGCTAGCCAGAAAGCCAGAAATTCAATGTTGAAATTGGCCAGTAATGTATCTATAAATGTATATATTATTTTAAACAAAAGATCTGAATCTGCTTCAAACACAGGCTGCACACCAGGGCTGCCAGGATGCTTAGCTCTACAGTGTGCATTCTCACCGTTGTCTGTTTGACTGGCTGTGCATGACACAACTTCAGGAACTGTTGTCACAGACCCCAGTGCTGTATCATGTTGTGCACCTGTTTACAGCCCTAGAATGTACTAACTGTACAGGAACAAAGGATGAAGTGGTTTTTTGTTCTCTAGTTATGTCACTACTGCATTCATTTCCCTGACAAAAGTGTGAGCACCTGAGTGCAGGCACATTCTTTTGTTTATCTTTGCATACTTTTGAATACGCAGCACAGTGCCAGGTATACAGCAGGTGCTCAGTAAGCATTCATTTAATGAACCAAAGCTTTTAGGGTCTGTTTAAACCTCTAGACATGTGCTTCCAACACAGTAACCAATATCCATATGGCTAATGGGCACTTTGGCACCTATGACCAACATGACTAATTGTGGTTAGTCCACATTGCAAAATACACACCAGACTTTGAAGACTTCATGTGAAAGAAGGAATGCAAATTATCCCATTAATTTATTAATAATATGTTGAAATGGTAACATTTTGGATATATTTGAATTCAATAAAATATATTAATAATATTAATTTTGTTTCTTTTTACTTTACTTTTTAATTTGAGAAGATGTTAAATTATGTATGTGGTCTGCATTGGTGACTCACTTTAGACATTTTGAACCAATGCTGCTTTATATGGGAACTTGGACAGTGATACAAGTTGAAGTTATTTTTCTTTGGCAGCTGTAACATGCAAGGAAGCGCTGTGTCCATGGAGGGTCAGTCTTACTGTCTTTGCAGTTGGTTTAGTATTTCACTGGCCTATAAATAATATTTGCCTTGCAGTAACTGCCATGAGTAAAGATTACAATAATAGCTGTTACTTGCACTCCTGCCGATCTTTGGGGCAAATTACCCTCTGTAGACAGTATGGATGGTCTTGCTTTCTGAAGCTGCCTTCAGATATATTTAAACTAATTATGCTTTGGAGGTCCTTCTGAGAGTAATCTGATATCAGGTTGTGGAGGAACTCAGATTTTCAGTAGCTATCCTGAGTAGTAGACTCTGGACTAAACACATGGGCATGCAAACAAATGCATTTGGGTGCTACATTTGACCAAAATCCACCACATCTAACTACACACATTTTGAAAATAAGTTAAAATCAAGATAATGCACTTTAAGTATTCTGTATTTAAATAAACATAGAAATGAAAATATTCTTTCAGAAAAAAAAATTTTTATTTACAGACATGACATCAGAAAAGAATTGCTTTAAAATTAATTTTTTTTCACTTGATCAAATCTTGGCTTTGGATCGAAACTGAAATAATATAGCAGCATATATGATGAAAATTGTTATGTGGAGTGATAAC
This sequence comes from Manis javanica, assembly GCF_040802235.1. Taxonomy (NCBI): domain Eukaryota; kingdom Metazoa; phylum Chordata; class Mammalia; order Pholidota; family Manidae; genus Manis; species Manis javanica. The sequence goes on from NC_133168.1 coordinate 75,992,410, forward strand.
ATTAAGTGTGTAATTTTTCCACCATTTGTCATAGTCTGTTAAATTTTGTATATATGCCATACAGGATCATCTACCTTATAATTTTATGGTATTTTGGAAAAAACTCACTCAAATTGTTGTTCAAAGTATTTCTTTAATAAACTCTTTATTTCTAACTACCACAATAAGCTATGTTTAAACATTAGGTAAGATCTACTGATAAAACTTACCACTTTGTACATAAATTATTGTTATCTTTTATGTACATATATATAGAAGAAGTGCAAGGCAGGCAGCATCAGTTTTTCAGAACTCAGATTCTAAACTGATAATATCCCATAACAGCTGCACATCATAAAATAAGTCAATACTTTCCAAATAATATCCTAATTATTAAGAATTATAATGGCACATTTCTTAGACACGTACATTACACATGAAAAGTTAATCTTACAATATAAAAAGCTCTATCATACTATTTAAAACAATGTTATCTTCAATGTATTTGATTAACAATTTCATTATAATTGTTCATTAAGTCACAGTTACTTTAAAAAAATACTTTCAAACAGGTATGCAGTTTATATGGAAATAAAAGAGCAAAAGAAACAGAAATACTTTTGCACTTTCCCAGATACCATACCATTTTCAATATTCATCATTCTTTTCTGAAATTTGAAGATTTCCATCTGATGTCTTTTTGCTTCATCTTGGAAGAACTTCCTCATATTTTACTATTTCTCATAATACAGATTCTCTGCTTCTAATTTTCTTTTATCTGAAAATGTCTTTATTTCACCTTCACTTTTTTCATTGTTTTTTCCATTTTATTAAGAACTAATTGGCATATATCACTGTATAAGTTTAATACATAAAGCATGACAGTTTGATTTACTGATATTGTGAAAGAAATATCATGATAGCTGACATTCATCTTCTCATATAGATAAAAAAAAAGACAGAAGAAGAGCATAAAGGGAAAAAAACTCTCCTTGTGATGATTTAGGATTTACTTTTCCAATAACCTTGCTATATACACATACACAGCAGTACTGCCTATACTCATCATATTAAAACCCTAGTACTTTCTTATCTTATACCTGGAAGTTTGTTCCTTTTGACCACCTTTGTTCAATTCCCCTGTCCCTGCCCTCACCCGATCTCTTTTGTCATAAGTTTGTTTTGCCAGAAGTCTGATCTCTTTTGCTATATGTTTATTTTGTTTTGTTTAGATTCCATGTAAGATCATACAGCACTTGTGTTTCTCTGACTTATTTCACTTAGCATAATGCATTCAAGGTCCATCCATGTTGTCACAAATGATAGGATTTCCTCACTTTTTATGGCTGAAGAATATTCTGTTGTGCACCACACTATTTTAATGACTATAGCTTTATAATATAGCTTGAAATCAAGAAGTGTGTCACACCTTTCCTCCTTGTAACTATCACTTACTCTTAGCTTGAGAGGTAAATGTATATCTAATCCTCACCCTTAATCCTTATGGTGATGCCTTTTCAGACATTTGGTTACCTTTCTTCAGTAGAGTTCTTAGGAACTGTTCATGAGATCAATATTCCCTGGGTTGTTGAATATTCCTTAACAGTTTTGGTTTTTTTGAGACTTTATATTGGAAAGTTATTATGGCTAAGTATAAAATATTTGGCTTACTTTCTTTTTCCCTTGAGTTATCCCATTTCTTCCAGTATAAAGCATTGTTATCAAAAATTATGATGACTTTTTATAAGTGGACTGGAAATTTAGCCTCAATATTTTTTTTTAAAGTTAGGCATAGTAATTTTATTACATTATGGCCCAAAGTTGATCTTTCAGGATTAAATTTTCCAGGAAAATGATTTTCCCTCTCAGTATGTAGTTTTGAGTTGTCTTTTTTTTTTTTTAGGAAAGTTTTCTGGAATCAAAATATTTTAGTACATATTCTGTTCTATTGCTCTGGATTTCTTCTTCAGAAATTTGTCTGTGTTGAGTCTGTTTTGCCTGTCTTCATCTGTCACTTTCTCTAAACTCCATTTCATCACTCTGTTGATTTGTTTATATTTCAAATTTTCCTCCTTTTCATCTTCTATTTTTCTTAAAATAGTATCTGTTGTGACTATTCTGTGTTCTTTCCAATTTAGGCTTCATTTCTGAAATTTTCTTTTAATATTCTAAATTCTGTGAGTTCTAGCACTTCATTTAAAAATTTTTTTTCTAATTCTGTTTTCTTAATATCTCCTATCATCTAAAACCTATTTTATCTTGTTTTGAATCATTAGCTTACAGGTTCTTCTATATAGGAGTATACCTTGGTTGAATGCTTTCATTATCTGTAAAGATATGATTATGCTCCTTATACCCTCTTTTTAAGTAATAATTTTGTATGGGGTTTGAGAACAATTCCTTTCTATCTCCTTGCCCTTTTAGAAGGGAAGGATTGGTCAAATTAGCTTCTCTAGCTTCACAGATCTAGAACTTCTTCTTCTATCTCTACTAAGTTATTAAGAAAATGGCACTGTGATTCCATGATCTGCCTTCTCTCCTGTCTTTCCTTTATTTTAGCTGGACATTCCGTTTCCTTTCTTCTTTCAACCTAGTGTTCCTCTACTCAATTTGGATTCTATTCCAATGGGTTAGCCTCAGTGGAGAGCTTTGCTCTGAAAGGGAAGAGAGGATATTTCAGGTTCAAGAGCTGTTCAGACCCTCTCTGAGACCCCTTTCACTACCATGAATTGGAGTGGCACAAGCCAATCCTAGCTTCACAAGCTGTTTCATTTTGCTTCCAGCATCAGCAGATGAAGTTTGAGTTCTCAGGTCAGGAGACACCCACTTATTCTCCCCCAGCCACTCCTGCACAGCTGCTGATGCCATAGGCCTTAGCTCTTTGCCTCACCCACCTAGATTCTGAGGGCCAGGGGGCAGCTTCTACACAATTTCATTAGAGCTTTGGTATATATGCTTCAGTTTTGCTGTCCTCTTTGCTTTTTCTGTTTTTGTGCAAGTATCAGGAGAAATTCAAAAATTATGCCACTGTCATATTTCCTGAATTCTTCCCTTTCTGCCTACAGACGCTGACTCCCATGCTAAAGTAGCAGATGAGGAGCTTCAGGTCTGAATTGTCTCAAGATAAATAAGACCTTCTCAACTAAAGCCAAATGAAGACCTTGGATATTTCAGATATCTTTGGCAAGATGCCTTTGCATTGGCAAAAATAGGAATCCTTAGAGGATCCTAATTATAGGAAATAATTACACACAGATAGGCTGCCCTTCACTTAAATTGTCAGGAAAGCAGTGTAAAGAAAACATACTTCCAGTGTCTACCAGTTTGGGGAATGCTACAATCTTAAGGCTGACTGCCGAGAGCACAGGCCAGCTGTTACAAGTTTAATTAAAACCGTTTTGATAATTAGCACAACTTGTTTATGAATGTGAAAATATTTTTTATGTGAATATACTGGTCACCTTGTCACTTATGATGGGACGAGAGTAAAAACCTACAACATATGGAACTATGAACCAATTACTTAAAAATAAAAACAGCTTGGGATTTCTCTTGAACTGTCTTCCATTCTTTGTCACCCTCATAAAACAATAAAGATAAAAACAAGTGCATACCTCTCCAATATCTGGATATAGTTTAAGAGGCAAATGATGTTATGTTAATTTAAAGTTGTCTTTATTGAATAAAAATGAAGCCAGAGCAGTTTAAGCAGTGGATATCTCACAGATGGGTGTTGCCTTGAGTTCAAGAACCTGCATTAGGATCCCTGCTAGCTCCCACTTCAGTAATCTTTCGTAATTCTGTCATAGTTTTACTTTGATTTACTAAAGAATAACAAATCACCTTATCTTTTTTTTCACCTTTCAGTGTTTTATTCTGAAAGGTCCATTGCTTTCCGGTCCTATTTTGCAGTCTGAGCATAGTATTTGAACTATTCTAAAACTGTCCCATTAGGAAAGAAGACTGTCATGCCTGCTCTTTACCATCCAGTACCCCTAACAGTCCTGCCTTCATTCACCAACAAAATGCCTACAATGAGCCCTCATTGTCTTCTCCAAATCCTGTCTCTGTCACCCACAGCTTCAGTCACCCTCCTGCCCACACTGCTCCCTCAATGGCTTCATAGTCTGAACATCTTGCTGCCCTGCTGTTTCCTCAGGCTCGTGCAAGGCGTCACCCCTCTGCTTGCCCAGCATGTGGCCCTTGGGCCTCTTCCTGTTCACTACACATACTCTCCCTGTTCATCTATCACTTCAGCCCAGGTTTCTCTCCTGAGTTCCAAGCTCACTTACTTAGATTCTCCGGCCATCTCTACTTCACTTGGGTGATGCACAGTGATATGTCCATGATGGAAATGCCCCCCACTGCCCTCCCTAGTCACAAACCTTCCTTCCATTATTGCCCCCATCTGTGTTGATTGACAGCACTATGTGCATGGTGCTAAAGATAGAAGACAAGAGTCCTCCTTGAGCATGGACTCTCTGCACCATTCCCACTTTCAATTCTTTACTTCTGCCTTTTACTTCTATCTCCTAAATATCTCATTTCTCATTCCTCTGATTAATACCTTTCCATTTCCTTTTTGATAGCATGGACACTCCTGACAGGGTCCTCCATAACCTGGATCCGTCCCTGTGTCCAGCGTCTTTCTCCAAATGACCCCACCTTCTAACCTAAACTTCAGCCACCCTGAGCCCTGTAATTCCACAAGGGCAACACCCAAAACATTTCCTTCTCTTCTCTCCTACCACTTCTGCTTGGGTGCCCTTCCTGTCTCCCAAGGGAGCATGCCTCCCATCATTCTGAGTTGGGCATCCTTCTCCCACATGTCAGAAATTTAAGTTTCCTTTTCATAACTTCTGATTTTCTCATAACATTATCCTATAAAAATCAGTTTTAATACCCTAAATGTGTGTTCTTCTTTCAAGAATTCTTACTTTCTAATAATGGTTATGTGCAGCTAACTCATGGTTGTCTGCTGGGAGGCTCTACCTGATAAGCTCATTGGTGCTCTAGAATCATCCTAAATGCTGGTTGGCCCAGCTGGGTAAAGTCCTGCTGCTGGCCCCAGGGAGGAATGTGGACTGGAACCATTTGTAGGAGGGCAGAGCCAGAAACCCATTTATTCATTTCAACTCTCAATAAATATTTATTAAGCATCTACTAGGTGTTCAATAATGTGTATTATGGTAGGAATTGTGAATCTAATGGTAAGACAGCCTTAGTAACTGCTCTCATGGAACTTGTAATCTAGTCAGGGTAACAGATTAAATAAACAGCTAAATACATTATTTAGTAATTATAGACTATATTATGTACCATGTAGGAAGAGACTGTTCACTGTCTCTGGTTGAGTTCTTTGTAGCCTCATGTTCCTACTGTGTTTCAATTTAATGATTCTCTCACTGGTGAAGGCTCTGATAGCCCTTCCTGAGGTGAATGTAGGCACCTCATGGCAAGATTCCAAGGAAAGCTGGAAAAGTGATGACAGCCAGGGGTCTCGTGGTTGGGGTGTGGAAACTGGGGACTCTGGCTCTCCCGGGACTGGCTTTGTAGTGTAGTTGCTTCCCACTAACACAAATGTCCCAAGAAATATCAAAACCCAACTAAGCAGGCTCCATGCCAATTCTAATTACCTGCTCCAGTGAATCATCCATTATTATGTGTAATAGAATTAACTGTAGCGCTGAACCCGCACTTTTGTGGATTATTTGCCATTTTCCTCACAGTTTTCAACATTTTAAAAAATCTGTGTGCCAAGTCAGAGATTTAGGAATAATGAGATTTCCTTAGATTTGTCCTGGGTCATGATTTAGTTAAAATAAATTGGCACTGAATTTGCTTAAATAATTTCCTGCTTCCCTTTCCTTGATACTTTCATCCTAAAAAGAAGGAAAGGAGAAATTTTTGTGAATTTCTGCCTTGAAGAGCTTCCACTCTCAGTGGTCTTTCTCGATTGTTTTCATGTTTTTACTTCTGCTTGATGAATAATTACCCAACATCTAGATCTTGTTTTGAAGTAAATGAAAAATTAACATGTCTATTTAGCTATCCAAGCAATTCTCTGTCTTAAACAATACTCAGGGTTGGTGCAAACCACTATTTTAAGCAAACCACTTTGTGCAATTTTAAGAGTAAAATGCAGGTGAAATTTGCTGCAAGCATTTAAAATCAGTGTGGTTAAGACTTATTTTCCTCTTGAATTTCCAATTTGGAGCTTTGCCTTTGATTTATGGGGAAAAGAACTAAGTGGTGCTAAGATTCCCATTCCCTTGGAGGACTTGGGGGCTGCAGATTCTTTCTGCAGCAGCTTTGAGGACCCAGCTGGGAGAGGGCTGCTGGGGAGGGAAGCATGGCCACGATGCATACCCTGTACTCGTGCAAAGGACCCAAAGCTCAAAGTTTCTTTGGCAAATGCTGATGGATGGCCAGTTTAGACAATTAATAGCAAAAAGCAAAGTTTTTCTTTTGAAAAAATTAAAAATTGGTTTTACAAAGAGGAATAAAATAAATCTATCTCACTGTAAATCCTGTGTAAAACTTGAGAAATTTGATCCCAGAGGGAAAAATTATGTGTATTTAGCCATCTGATATCCTTCCCCTTCATACAACAGCCAAGTAGGTCTTTCCTCCTTCCTGCTTATTTCACATTTATGCCATGTGAAATACTTACAATTACAATTTAAGCTACCACTCTCATCTGTTGTCACAGTTAATGGAATTTGTTTGTCTAACAGCAGACACTATTGAATATTAAACTTTCTCACTAATTATTCTGATGGAGTTTAATTATTACTGTTGTTTATAATGTGACCTTTCTAATTATTACATTGCTTTGATAGAACAATTTTGTAAATTGATTAATAATATTTGTAATATCATTACTCAAGGAGATGCACAATACATGTATGCTAGATTAGAAAGAAATCTCTTTTTAAAAATTGTTTAAAACACATCAGACTTTTACAGTTACTATTGTGTGGTGGCTGTACATATTGGCAGGACAGCGGGCAAGTGTTCCCTAGGTAACCTCCCACATGACCCCATCAGACCCCTGTCTCATGTAAGCACTCATTAACTTGTTTGTACTCTGCATTTGACTGTGAGAGCCTTGGGGGAAGGCCTGGCAGATGTGTCCATCTCATAGCCAGAGGACCTGGTTTATAGCACACAGGAGCACTCAGTGAATATAAGTTGAATGTCTAAAGTGTTGCACAGCTGGAAAGCTCAGGAAAGAGGCACGTGCCAGCACATACAGGGACTGGGGACAGAGATGTCACAGCAAATTTAGATGATCCAGAAGCTTCTTCCCAAGACAAGTCTTCTATAGGTTGTCTGTTGGGATTGTACAACCTAGAGCAGGTAGACCATTTCCCATCAAAACTGTAAGATAAATAATAGTACCCTCCTGCGCTTCCTAGGAAAGGGAACACTCAAGATAACAATGGACCCACTGGATTTGTCTGATAGGATCCTGCATTTTTTAAAAGCTATAGTAGATTTGAATGGAAATGCATATAATTTGAGGATGAGAAATTTATTTTTTTATCTGAGCTGGAAACAGAGTGGGACTTTGGTTGTGTCTATTTGTTTCATACAAATTTTGCTTGCCGGAATTCTGCATATATCTGAGGTTTACAGAACATTTTTTCTCAAAGTATGTTTGACTACTCTTGCTTTTTTCATCTTTCAATCCCTAGATCTAATTTCTGTACAATATTATGTTCATTAGAGTGAAAATTGTGCTGTATTTAATGACATAAGTAAATTGAAAAGTATTGGCCGAAATCTGGAAACATTTCTCTTTCAAAATCTTTATTTCAAAACTCTCAGCTGAATTTCTAGCATTAATTTAATGTCACTTGTCTATGTTATGGGAACATTTTCAAGATGATTTTCAATATACTTTTTCAACCTCATGAATAAAAGAAATCCTAACATAGTGTTATAGAATGTCAGTCCTTTAATTTCCCCTTCATTCAGTCTCTTCATGATATAAAAACCCATTCCTATAGTTAGAGAGAGGCCCACCTGGACTTTTCTCTAGAAGATAACATGTTAGGTTCAGCAGAGAATAATTCAGAAGTAACTTCCATGAAGTTTCATTGATGTCTTTTATAGCCAGTCATGAGATAGCAAAATAAAACTGAGAAGGAATCAGGTGTCCATCTTATCACACCTAGTGAAGTGTGGCTCCTTCACATACATAAAATAAGCAAAGCTTATTTGTCATTCATGAAAATGTGAAAACAGGTGTTCCTAATCGGCAGTTACAGTAATTCTGCTTCCATCTCTACTTTCACCATCTTTATCACTGGCTTCCAAGCTTGTTGTGCTCCTCTGCCCCAAGCCCAGGGAAAGGAAAAGATCATAAGGACCACACAAGTCCACAGGGCAGTATTGCAGAGGGCTCATGTCACTCACTCTCCTACCAGCTGTCTGGAAATCAGTCGCAGCATCTGGGAGCCAAAAGATGCTGGAGAAGTAGTCCAGCAGTGAATCCCAAATGAAGTGGAAATAATTTTAGTGAACAGCTACCTAGTTTCTGTACCATTGTAATAAGCCAGAAAATTATAAATAGAAAAAATTAAATTATATCTGATTGAAAACATCTGTCCCATAGCTCATCTGCTGTAGGGTTGATATCTAAATGTCACAGGCTTGTGAGAATGTCTTTATGGTTCTGTTTTTCACAGGTCTTTGTATTTTGCTTTTAATAGCTTAAAAGCTGCTATATCAAAATCATGAAAGCTTTCTGATATCTATCTCTGTGGACATTCTAGAGCTCAACTCACACCTTCCAAAGTTAGATTTAGGTCATTTTGCCCCTCCATTGACCAACAGAGGACAGTGTAAACACAAGTTCCAATACAACTGTTGTCAGAATCACATAGCCCTGGGAGAGAGGTAGGTGTCTATGAGGGCCTGTTTTAGAACAGATCCCACCACTACTCTCTGCTCTACCAGTAAATAAAACTGGCTCCAGATCCACAATAATTTAAATTTAATTAACTGATGTAAATTCTATTTTTTGTGTAAAGTTTAAATGATTGAAAATTATTTCAACAATATTAGGTTATCAGTAGTGCTTTGTTTAATATAAAACTATAAATCTTTGACAATGTACATGTTAAATGGAAGCACTGCAATAATCTCAATCATTTTTCTTGTGTCTACTTTCAAGTCTCACTTTTAAAGTAATATAATAATCCTTTAAGTCTGTAGTAGATCCTTTTAGAAAGTGTCTTTGCCCACCAGCTATTCTTTTATCACCAGTGGATAAAGACAGTATGAGTCAATTGGGGTAATTATATTTGATTGCTAGTGATTTAGATTTCATTTTTTAAGAAGGAGATTGATTTTAATTCTAAGGGTAAAAGGGAGAGGGATTGTTTCTGAGAACATTTTATTAGCTGTTGAGGAGAGTTAAAAATAAAACTTAGATTCTTTTTCTGCTTCTGGATATTTCTATATCTGATGGATGATTTCTGGAGCATCTGCAGCCATTTTGTGATCAGGATGGGATCTGGCTAACCCTCTATGGATGGCATAGGGAAAAGCCAGAGACGGTCTGCCTCCTTGATGATATTTGTGAACCATTCAATTAGGAGACCAGCTATGGAGCTGCCCTAACTTGGGACTCCCAGATTCAGGCTGCTGAACAAGCCTAACTGATACAGCTAAGTAGGCATTTACTGGTTATAGCTTCAGAGCTTCCTGCTGTAAATGGAGGGTGGGAAGTGAAAGAAAGTAATTGTGAACAAGAAAAAGTGGTAAAAGGAAAAATAATAATGTAAATGATAGATGCAAGAAATTTTGTAAAACTAGGAGGAAAATTAGTTTTTGTAACTTTGGTAAAATAAACCATTTTATTTATTTCTTTGTATTTTCCTATTTTTTTCTATTCAGTTCTTTTTTTTTAATTTAGAGGAAGGAGATGGAATCTTATTCTCGTGGAAAAATGCATAATCAGAATCACATGTGAATCGCTGTTATATTAAACTATACCTGTGCCTTAGGAGGTCAGAGTGCCAACCAAGCAGTCAGGAGATAGTCTGAATACCTGTGGATTTCAATGGCCCATCAAATTGTGTAATCTATACATGTACATTTTTATATGAGAAATATATTTATATGTATAGAATTAGCCAGAACTCTTCTAAAATACAATAAGTCCCAACATAAGGTTTCTTATGGCTGGTGGAAGTAGATCACATGCTTCTCTTTCCAACTTGACATTCAGTAATTTCAAACTAGAAATCAGTAAGTGCTACTAATAAGAGCTGCCTCCCCTGACAGCCAGTTGTTACACATTTATAGCACACCACTGGGAGCAATGACAAAAAAGACATGGTTTCTATCCTCATTGATGATTTTGATTTTAATTACTTTGGGTGGTGTCTTATTTCCAATCAAAATGTAATGATAAAACAAATATTTTAATCGACTAAACCAATCTGGTAACATTTGCTGCATTGATCTAATAAAAGTAGTTTCTCATGCCAACAGTACATTGCAAGACTGAGGACTTAATTATCTGATGCATTTTCAAACTTATTTCACTTAGTTTTTTTCTTTCCTATTTTTTATCTCTTTCTCTATGAAAACTCTCCAGACTCCCAAGAATTAGCAAAAAGAATTCCTTAGCTTTCCTCTTTCCCATAGTTCAGGGCTTAAAAAGAGTTGTAATATGACTGTACACTCTGCTGAATCTAACAAACAGCAGCATTCTGGAAACTGCTAGGCTGCATATTGTGGGTCATAACATATAACCCAGGAATGAGGCAGGAACTAATAGACCTAATAAACTGGGCCTTGTTTGACACATATCTTGAACTGAAAGTGCAAGAGACTAAATGAAATCAAATGCCCCTTTCAGTTGAAAAAAGAACAATGAGCCTAAATAAGTTCGGATTGATGAGTGGGCAATTCAATCACTTTCTGCCTTTGGGCAAGTCGTTTTACCCTAAATGGAATTCTGGTTCCCACTTGTGAATCAAAAGGGGATTGAAATAAATGATTTAAAGTCATGCAAAATGACATGTTGCTCCCAGATGACTAAACCCAGGAGGTCTGAAACCAATACTTGTTTGACATATTTTTCAGAAATTCCCAGAAAAACTAAATAGAGGACATTTGATCCAGAGAGGGGTTGGGTAAAGTAACTAAAGAACAGTTTATTCATTTACTCATTTTTCTGTCCATCCAGGTCTATGTGACAGGCCCTCTGACATGCTAAGTTCTGGACCATATATAAAACAGATAGACATGGTGAAAGTCAGATTATGATCAGTATGTGTGCACGTATGTGCATGCATGTGTGTGTGTGGCAAGGTACTGATTGGCAGTGGGAATAAACATCCCTGTGTGAAAAGCAGTGTAACCCTCTTTATTTGTCTGCAATTCTCTTATTGCTTTTAAGATTCCCTTTTCACTCCTGAGATATGGGAGAAGGCAGAAGAAGGGGAGTCATTTGAAACTGATCCTGTGTTAGTGTTTCACTTCCTCCCTTTTCTCCTTCCTTGTCGATATCACCTGGTTGTGGGAGGAAATTTAGATGGCCTCAGGCAAGTGGTGTAGAGCATTTGCCATCGAACTCATCACATCTTTTTCTCTTCACTGCCACAGATGCTCAGTTGAGCTTCTAGGTCATCCCACATGAGTCCTTGTATCTGTTGTGTAGTCTCAGATAAAGGAACTGGTTCTTAGTCTATATTCTTGGGATTGATAATGCTGAATGGCTTCTTCTAAAGCTTAGCTGCTGGCTGAGATTCAGCCTGTTTGCTAACCTTGTCCCTGACTCTGAGATGTCCCCTCCAGTCTCTGTTGTGTCTTGAAACTTCCCTGAGTTCTGCCCTAAGAAACCAAGTAAAACAGGACCACTATCCTCTACCAACATACTCATGCATGCTAGCATGTCCCTCAACCTCCTCTGGCTGTTTACAGCACACTTGTGGGCATGTACACAGGCAGATGCTCACACACATGCACACACACCAGACTTCCATCCTGGGTGGGAGGCTCTGGGATTCTAATGCTGACCACTGACTCTGTGTGAAAATTACCCATATAATTACAATCTGTCAGATCCTATTATAGCATAGCAAAGTGATAATGATTAACGTGCTCCTGGCACTGTTCTAGAGGGTTTGTATGTTTGCACCAATTACCTAATTGTTCACAACAGCTGGCTGAAGTATATATTGTTATCATTCCCGTTTCAGTAAGTCCCATTTCTGAGGTGACCTACCAAAGGACATACAAGTAATTAGTGGCAGAGACAGGGCCAAGATTGAGAGTTAGACTCCAAAATCTACGCTCTCAACAACTATTATATGGAAATGATGCAGTGTTGGTAAGATTTCACAAAGAATGAATAGGTAAACATCAAAATCGAAAAGTACCCCAGGCACACAGAAAGTAGGACATATTCAGCCAAGAGGAAGATATTTAGTATAATTGGAACTTAGGCTGTGAGAGCAAAGTGTTAGAACATGAAGTTGTAACAGGAACTTGGGGACAGATTTTGCATAACTGAGTGTACCATGGTGAAGAATTTAGGATATACTCTGTGTACATCTAGTGAGCGACATTGGGAAGATATGTAACATGAAGAGCATATTTTCATAAAAGAAGGGTCTGCCTGCACTCTAAAGAATAGAAAAGAGAGGAGAGATATTGTTGGAGGGTCATTTGAGAATCTACTCTTTGATTAATGTATTCATCAAATGTGAGATGACTATAAACTGGGAAATAATATGAAGCATACAGACAAAAAATGGATGGAATATGGCACCCAGGGCTCACAATTTAATGAGCGTGACAGATATCACTGATATCAGGTATCAGATGTGGACCAAATATAGTTCCTGTCCTCAGAGAGCATGCAGACTAGCTTCAGAAACCTTGTTGGAGCTGAACATGGTTTCATATTATTATCTACCTAAGTAGCCATGTAAAATTAATAAAAGACAATAAACACAAAGTCTAGAGACTCCAGGAGCAAAGAGAGTAGGTGAAATAGGAATTTAGAAATAAATCAGAATTATAAAGAACATCCTAATAGCAATGCTTGATAATTTCTTAAGAGACTGTCTTAACAGACATAGAAAAGGAAGGGTTCATTGTAAAGAAAGGTACCAGTCCCCAAATTGCATAATGAGTAGAATGAGAATGACTCTTTCACTGTGTGACTTTGAATTTTCTCTATAACCTTCACCAAGTTAAAAAAAATACTCTTTATGATCTAAATTCAGTCTTTCTTACAACAAAAAAGCATCGTAGCATTTTAAAAATTATTTTTTATGTTGTGATTTAAAATGCTTGTTTCCAGCATTACAATCTGATATACAGATTGTATATTTTCCCTTGTGTCATTGGTGTACAATTCTAAAATGTTAAAATAACTTGATTGTAAATTCATGTTTGCTTTAAGAGTATACTTAGTTATGTAGCCCAAGGCTAAACTCTGAAGCAGAAATTCTACAAGACAGATAATATTTTTTCATTAAAAATGGACAAAGGTCTTATTGAATAAATGCAGTATCATTAATTTTATATACTGCTATTTAAACAGCTTATATACATATTTGTAGTCATTTCATAAACTACCATATTGTCGATACTCAAATAAAATACATTTAACAAAGTTCAGTGTTGTTTTAATAAAGATGAAATTGTCACCATTTTCTGTTTTATCCCGTAGATTTATTGTTATACCACACAAACCCAAAAAGATGGTTTCATTTTCTCTAAAGATATTCTGACCTACTTGAAAGTCCCCTGAATCCCCGGCAGATGTTGATGTGTGCTGGGTTTTACCCTGTGAGCTCTCTGGGCTCATATGCTGTGTCTTTCACAAATGACTTCTTTTCTTCAATCACTTTAAGCAGAATGACAGCAGGACCAGAATAGTTTAAGAAAACGTTGGCACACCCAGAAGAAATTTTTTTTTGTCTGCACTGGAACAAAGCAAAATTTAAAGCATATAATAAATAGCAAGGAACTGGAGTGACAATTGCAGTTTATAAAAAAGTAACTCAATAGTGAAAACAACAGAGGGCTGCTTGGCAGCTGTTGAGTAACCCGCGTCCATTGATCCCCTCTACTGCCCAACACTGTCCTTAGCTCTTACTACACATCCGCTGCCATGATAAGGCCAGGTGACGGGCAATTCAGTCGTTCAGGGATATCCCCCCTTCCCAGGCCTTTCACCCCGGCTCCTCTGTCTAGGACTCTGCCTTTTGGAAATGCTCCAGGCTCCCAAACTACTTTCCCTTCTTTTCACTTTACCAGCGCCATAGTCCAATTCTTCCAGCACTTGGAGTGGAACAACTAGATTTCCTAATTTTAGTTAGACCACAAGATATAAACAGCATGTGAGCTGAAGCACACTGAAAGTATTGTTTGGTTTTTTTTAAAAAAATGAAATCAAACTTGACTTGACAAATCTGTGGAGGTGACTTTAACAACAGGGTCTTCCCAGGTATCCCTGCCTGCTCCTGACCCCCTCCTCCCTGCAGTGTTGTGCAGAATGAAGAACAGGTTTACTGACCTGAACATTGGCCAGCCCATGCTGAGGCCCAGAGGGACTCCAGCTTTTGGTGTTGCTCTTCAGCAACAAGAAGGCAGGGGGACAAGCAGGACCAGCCTGTTATCCCGGGGCTGAGCGAGAGGGCAAGTGTCGGTGGCTTGAACACCCTCCCCTGAGATCCGGGGAAAAACAAAACCACACCAAGCCGGGAGATGTGTCAGCCTCAAGGGCGCAGCAAAACTCAGCTTTATTCCATCAGAGGCTTAGTTATATATGGAAAGATAAGGAAGTAACAGAAACCAATGGGAATTGATTATCTCATCTGTCACTAGGGTCTTTAGGCATGTTTCAGGTTAGGTGGGGAGGCGGAGTTAGGGATAAGAGCGCACACGCGGGACAGTTGGGCCACGAATGCAGATGTAAGGAGGGAGGGTGGAAACTTCCAGCCTGCGGCCACCTCATGATCACAAGCCCAAAAGAGGCAAAAGGTCCCAACACTTTTGGGAGGGAGGAACGTAGTTTTTCCAACTGGTGATAATTGCTCTCTTTTCATGACATGGTTTGAGTTCCTTTGTAAATATTCCTATCTCATTGAAAACAACTGTTTTTATTAGCCACAAAACCATTAGTACCATGACTGTGTCTCGCAGTTCACATACCTGACTTCATAAACTTTGTCAGTTTTCACATTTTCAGTAATTCTTATCTGTTTCCATTACGATAGGTTAGCAGAGCATTCAAGCCAGATTTTTCCTTAATGCAAAGCCATGAACATTAGTTGTCCTGATGATTTGCTCAGCCCCTGACCACCGAGTCCTCTGCCTCTTCTGTTCCCCTAACTGAAGACAGTCCTCACAATGTCACTCAGGAATCTTCTTGCTTTACACTCTTACAAGATCTTGATCTTCGTGAAATGACTCTAAAATTTGCCTTGCTAGTACTGACATATTTCCAAACCCAAAATGTGTATTTTGAATCTTTAGGCACATCCACCCAGAGGTCTCATAGTTTACATCTCAAATTGAACTTACGGCCTGTAAGCTGGTTCCTGCCAAGCCCTTTGATTCTGACAGAATCAGTGTTATTTCATGTGCCCCACGTGTTGGAAACTTAACCATTATATACAATCTATCATGTTTTTATCCATGTCCAATACCATCCAACCTATAAAATATTATACACATATTTACACACATGTATACAAGTTTGTATTTTATATACATGTATTTATATGTATATATAAAGCTATACATATTTATATATGATAAATATAAATTTATATGTATATATTTAAATTTATATTTACATATCCTCTGTCATTTTCAACCTATGTTCTAAGCCAATATTACATACAATTCAGACCCATCTGCTACAGTCTATTAACTGATGTTTCTGCCCCTTGACACTCGCTCCTGTATGATCTTCCTAAGTTATCCTGTACTCTACTGTCAGGTTATTCTTTCTTAAAATACACATACACACACACACATGCATCAACTCAAAATGGATTAAAGACTTAAACATAATATCTGAAACTATAAAACTCCTAGGAAAGAACATAAGGGAAAAGCTCCTGATACTGGTCTTGGCAATGATTTCTTGTATATAACACTGATTTATTGGATATGGCATCAAAAGTATAGGCAACAAAAGCAAGAAATAGACAAGTGGGACTACATCAAACTAAATGGCTTCTGCACAGGGAAGGGAACAAACAATCAAGAAAATGTAAAGGCGGTCTATGGAATAGGAGAAAATGTTTTTCTGTAAAACAAATATTTCCTTATATATGATAAGGGGTTATTGTACAAAATATATAAAGAACTCCTATAACTCAATAAAAAAGATAAAAATAATTCAGTTTAAAAATAGGCAAATAATGTAAATAGACCTTTCTCCAAAGAAAACAGACAATGGGCAACAGGTACATTCAGGTGTGCAATATCACTAATCGTCAGGGAAATGCAAATAAACACCAAAAGAGTTATTACGTACTTGTTAGGAAAGCTGTTATCAAAAGCTAACAAGTTGGTGAGGATGTAGAGAAAATGGAACCCTTGCATTCTGTTGATGGGAATGTAAAATGGCGTAGGTGCTGTGAAAAACAATATGGAGGTTCCACAAAAAATGAAAAACAAACCATCTGATCTAGCCACCCGACTTCTGGGTTTATAGCCGAAAGAAATTAAACCAGGATTTCAAAGAGACATCTGCACTTTCGTGTTCATTGCAGCATTATCATTACTGTGAATTATTATTTAAATATTATTCACCACTGGCAGATGAATGAATAAAGAAAATGTGTTATATACATATAATGGAATAGTACTCAACCTTAAAAAAAAAAGGAAGGAAATCCTACCCAATGTGATAACATGGATGAACCTAGAGGAAAGATGCTAGTGAAATAAGCCAGTCACAGAAGATCAAATATCCTGATTCCACTTACCTGACGTATCTGAAATAGTTATACACATAGAAGCAAAGAGGAGAATGGTAGCTGCCAGGGGCTGAGGGAAATGAGATGTTGCTCAAGGGGTATAAAGTCTCAGTGTTGCAAGATTATAAGGACTAGGCTATTCTTTCTTAAATATTTTTTTAATCATGTCAGCCCCTTAACTAGAAAACCATATTTATTTTCCTATTGCCTAAAGAATCCAGTCAAGGTATGGTGGGCACAGAAGGCAGCCCTGCCTCTCCTGCCAGGCCACCCCAGCTCCCGTCACCATAGCCCTACCAGGCACCGCCTCTGGACGATGCCCTCCCCATTCTCATCTCCGTGCCTTCACTCAGGGCAGATCCCTTGCCCAGTATGCTCATTTCTTCTCATCTTGTAAGGCTTATCAAGATTCCACATCCCCAGTGAAACTTTTCCTATTTCCTTCAGCCTATAATTATCTTTCTCTAAACCAGGGCCTCTTCCTCTGTACTCATAATATGTACCCCCCATTTAGCATTTACTCATGCACTGCTTTGAAATTTTACTAGCATTTTGTGATCATTTTCTCAGAAAATAGAGAAGGAATTAACATCATTCAGCACATGCTATCTCATTGCACCCTTATGATAACCCTGAGAATTAGAAATAATTTTACAAATGGTGAAGTAAGGCCCAGTAACTTTCTACTAGTCTCAGGGTTTGAAAGTGATGGAGCTCACTATGTACAAGTGATGAGTTTGAACGCTGATTTGCCTGATTTCAAACCCAGGCTGACATAAAAGGGGTATGTCATTAAATTCTCTCAACAAACTGTTAATATATTAAAACATGAATCCAAGGAAATAAGTCATATTTCTGTGACCACACTTTCAACTTTTTTCCTACCCACTATTCTTTTCCCTCCCTGACATTCAGCAGTAACACAATAACTGGTATGGCTATTCAGTATATTTTTCACTTGTGTATCTTAGGTAAAATTTGATGAAGAATGATAAGAACTCCTGAGTATAAAGAACTTTAATAAATTTGTAACTAGCCCTTGCAAAATATATACAAAGCAAACTTATATACTGATGTAAGAGGCAGCCAATACTGCTATCATAATAATGTCTTCTTAAAATTGCTTCATGGCATTAATTTCACCTGAATTAATCCTTTATTTGGTTGTGTGTATTAAAGTCCACAGTATATTATTTAATTCAGGGACAGTTTTTGTAAGACAGTGAGATGTTTTATAATTAATACCAGTGTTAAAACCACTGTGTTAAAAAAACAGAAAATAATCTGTTTCTAACTCTGTTCTCATTCCTAGAACTCTGCCAGGACTTCCCAGGCCTATCATATTATTTCTTGCTTCTCCATTTTATGAATACTTGTTATCCCCAAATATAATAAGTTCCTATCTCCCACAAAATTATACTATTTTTAGCCTTTTACAGAGAAGTGATAAAGGAAAAAGAAACTTTGAACATGCATTTTAATACATATTTTGCTCCTTTTATTCTCACTTGTTTAAAAAAGTGTTATTTTTTAAGTTTTAGGAAATTCCTTCAACTTTATGACAAGTGATAGAAGGTGGAAATGTTCAAAGCTATATAACAAGGGATTATTTACTTTTTATTTATTACACTTTAAAGTATCACTCATTGCTGCCGTTAGGAACATACAATTCCTGGATAATAAAGGTTAAGTGTGCATAAATTCAAGATCTGCTCACAACTGACCTTTAGCTGTCTTGTTAACATTTTTGACAGAAACTTAAAATAAGGTTATTCCATAAAATATTTTGATTCTCCATTTCCAAGTCCAGATTTGTTCCTGAAGTAAAACAAGCCATAAAGATAGTGAAAAAATGGTGAATAGCTCTGTGGAAGGAAGCACTGGGTTCAAATTTTCACTCTGTCTCTGCTTGTAATGTGGTCCCAGCATGTCACTGAGCCTTTCAAACCTTCCATTTCTGTCTTTAAAAATAGGAATCTTGCCTTGAATTTATAGATTAGTTTGAGCTGAAATCACTATAACTTTGAGCTTGCCCATCTCTGAGTATAGCCAATACATTCATTTGCTCATAGAATAATATCCAGTCTTCCATGTATGCTTGTCAAAAATACTTTGCAATTGTCTCCATAAAATTGTATACATTGAATGCCAGTTTTATTACTAGTTACCTTAAAATGTTTGTTTTCCTTCATTTCTTGCTCCTGTGACCATTTAAAAAAATATTTTCTGTAAATAAATAAATATTTATTTTCTGTAAAAAAATAAAAGTGTCTTTAACAGCTTATAGCACTGCTATTATTTTTAGTCTGTTGGTCTTTTACATAGCAATTTTACTGAACTCTTTTACTAATTAAACTTGTTTGTAGCATCTCTTGAGTTATATGTAGGTAACCATATCATCCTTAAATAACAAGAATTTTATTTCTTCTCCAATCTTCATATATGTTTATTTTCTGTATTGGCTAGAACCTCCAGATGAATAGCAACAATGACAACAGTCTTCTTGTCTCCTTTCTGTGTATTTCCTGGGTTTCTCTATAATGGGAATGTTCCTAAAATTTTACCATAAAATATGATATTTGTTGTAGGTTTTTGCTTAGTTTTTATTTTTTAATGAATGATTTTTACCAAATGCTTGATCTGTACCTATTAAAATGATCTCATTTTCCTCCTTCAATCTAAAAATTTAAGCATGATGTTGAACTACCCTGATATTTCTGCAATACAACCTATTTGGTCATGATTTTCAGCATGCTATTGAATTCAGTTTGCCTAGTACTTACTATAATGCAGTGAGATTGGACTATAGTTACCTGATTTCATAGGTGAGGTTATGCTGGCCTAGAGGAATGAGTTGTGTGGTTTCCCTTCTTTTTCTGTACTTAAAAAAAGTTTGCATAAATGGGCATTTTTCTCTTCTTTTAAGGTTATTTCATTCAATTATTAACATGTTATTTCTATAAGGATTTTCTCTCTGATCTATGAGTAATTTAAAGTGTTTTTAAATTTCTAAATTTGTGGAGGTTAAAAGTTTGGCTGTCTTTTAGTTAATGATTGGTTATTTTATTTAATTTTCTTCATAAAATGTAACACATATAACAGCCATTTTGGAATCTCTTAAGACTTGTTTTGTGGCTTACTATCCATTCAGTTTTCTAAACTATCTCATGTATGGTTGTAAAGAATGTGTTTTATCTAGTTAGTGAATGCAAGGTTTTATATAACCATTAAGTAGACCTATGTCTAAAATTTATGTCTAAATTTAATATTTAAAATTAAACAAAGGAGATTTTAAAAATACAGAAAAGGAAAATAATATAGGGACACTAGCCCACAGATTAAAATCGAATAACAGTTGTGAAAATTAAATAAAAGTAGTGCCAGCTCATGAATAAGAAAGGTCAATCAAAAAGAATTTTAAGTCAAGAAATAGGGCTTTAAGATAAGGGGAAACTTCTAATCACAGGACTATTCAATGGATACTTTGGAAAAAATAGGGTAGCCACTTGAAGAAAAGTTACTTACAGAAGCATGTCACACAGTTTAAACCAGGAAAAGTAACAAATGGATTACTAATTTAAACACGAGGGTAAGAAATCATAAAAGAACTAGAACAATTACAAATTTTCTTTTCTAAGTGCTTCTATTCTTTCTATTACAAGATGAGAGAAAACCTTTCTAATGATGGCTCAAAATTCAGAACCCATAAAAGATTAATAACTTTTTTTAAAAAACCTGCATGAAGAAAGAAAAATTTGATACTTTTGTCACACACAAAAAATGATTCTCCCTAATATAAAATAATTCCTTTAAAAAAAAAGCCAATGTCTACAAAAAAATGGCAAAGGATATAAAAATAAAATTCACAAAAAAGGAAATACAAATGGTTTTCAAAAATATATTTAAAAGGTGATTATTTTCACAGAAGGAGAAGTGCAAGTTAGAACAACACTGAAATATCATTTTACCAGTAATACTGTCAAAAACAAAACTTTGATAGCATTTTTTTTGTATAGACAATGGAGAAAACAGGTACTCTCATTGTTGATGAAAATGTAATTTAGTACCATGTTTAAAATACTGTTTCCATCAAATATCTCATTTATTATTACATAATTTTAATTATATATTCAATATCATTGAGAAATATAAAATGACATACATTATTTCATTATTCATCACAACTGCATCCATGTGCATTTGAAAAATGGAAGTACATTCCTGTTTGAAATGTGTTATATGCCATCTGCAGAGGGTGCTTGATGCTTGCATAATTTGCAAGACCTCTTGCAATAATTCAACAGCTGCCTCAAGGGTTGAAAATCAGTGAGTAAAAGCTTTTTTTTAGAAATGTCATAGTAAGTCCAAAGGAGATCATACTATATTAGTAGAAAATTTGAGTTTTTCAGATTAAGTTGTGATTCTAAGCAAGATCCTTTGTTATTATTATAGGAGTTGTTATAGCATATTTTCAATGATAGTTTGTTTGCTAATTGAAGCACGATATGGAAAGTGTAAGTTTCTGATTTAAGTATTTTAATGAAAATCATCAACCTCATTGTGTTTCTGATCTTTCAGTACAACCTTTTCTGAAGTACACACCTTAGACACTTGTTATGGAAGTGAAAAGTTGTATTTGATAGGGTAGGTGAAGTTAGAATTTTATTGCTTTTGACCAAAGGTCACTATAAGATTTTGAGATCAATATGTAGGCAATATGTGATCTTAAAGTTATAGACATAAATTTTTAAAAAGAAATTCTAAGAGTAAAAATGCTTGATATTTCTGGAGTTGATATCCAAGTAATCTTCAATCAGTATATTACTGTGTAATTTTGCCTGATATGTCTAAAACAGCCCTTGCTCTGTATCTCAGTTCAAATAGCTTTCTTTTAATTCTGGATTCTTCTACAAACTTTGAAGAAAGTTTCCCAAATTTGATAAAAGTTTGAAAATTACTATTTTTATGGTAATACTAAATAAAGTGTAATCCTTGTTAGTAAAACTAGTTATTTTAAGAGCAAAATAACTTACATAACTAAAAAGAAAAAGCTTATTGCTTAACAGTAAAAATTACCTTTTGAAAATCTAACTGCACAACAGAAGCCAACAATTTAGAAGAACTCTAAAGGATAGTAGTCACCATGTGACATATGTGCACACAAAAATAAATAAGGGATCTCCTACCTAATTTTCCTCTTCTATAAATTTTTGTTTGAATCTTGAAGTATTTTCAACATCAAGATTTTTAAAAATGAAGATCTTATAGTATTATTACCAATATATTAATCATGGATATATATTAATATATTTTCTTTTGATGTTACTATGAAAAACAGAAACTTTCCTTCTAAAGTTTTAAAAGTAAACAGAAAACTTAATACTCTTCTGGCTGCGGGGTCAGTGTTCAGCGCCAGGCCCCCTGTGGGCTCTGCCGTGGTCCCTGGCCTCCGCTCTACAGATGGTCATTCATCATCTGGCCACGGCTCCTTAGCTCAGCACACCTCTCAGAGAGTTAGTACAGAGGACAGACTCAAAGGGTCAGAATGAAAATTGAACATATGCTTATTGAGTATTCACCTGTTACATGCCAAACACCCTTCCAGGTAATGACAAGCTCCCTGAACAGCAGAACTTAACAAACTGCCATGAATAAATGATAAGGCCTATAAAGAAAGCCAAACAGGGTGGTAGGCAGTGGTAAGAGGGCCCCCGCCAAACTGAAATCTAGATGAAAGGAACTGCCACCAACCAAGAGGCCTGGAGGCAAAGGGAACAGTGATTTCTGGGGAATAGAAGTTGTCTCTGCAGAAGGACGGTGTGAAGTGAAGAGACCCAGAGACAGATCAGGGAGACCTGGTAGGACTGAGGCAGGAGCCACAGGGGTTCAGGCCCCCCAAGTGTGTGGACTCTGGACATAGAAAGGGAAAAACAGAAACGGAGAGATAGGAGGCTGTTGCTGTAATCCAGGTATGACTAATCAGCAGCCGAGACTAAGCTGATAGGAAGTAAAACAGTGGCAAGTGAATGAAAAAGGATTTATTTGGAGATTCAATTGGTCAGATTGCTGATAGACTTGAACACAGGCTTTAAAGGAAGTAAATCAAAGACGACCCCCAGTGACGGAGGTGCAGTGGCAGGAGGCCCACAGAGGACAGCTTCCTAGGGTCGGCCCTGTCCCGTTAGGGGGGACAGAGAAGAGGCTGGTGGATCAGGCAAAATGGATCACGCTCCCCTTCCGTGCCGCATTCGGCTTTGCTGTCTGTCTCTCAGTTGCTCCCTCTCTCCTCGCTCTCTTCCTTCATCCTTTCTCCCATTCCTTTTTTTCTTTCTTCTTCAAAATTTTGAGAACAAGAAACATGTGTATGCTCAATATTTGTTTTTAAGACATATTGTAAAACGGGAGGGAAAAACAAATGCAGCTATAAGCTACTCAGAAAAGATACTCTTAAAACAATATCAGAGGAAGGAAGGAAGGAAGTAATAAGATGGAAAAAGATATGATAGACAGACCAGTGATAGAAATATTAGTGCTAGATTAAACTAAGATGAACTGCATTCGTAATAATAAATAAAGACATGAGGTCAAACAGAATAGAAATGATAATAATGCTGAACTCTGACATGCCTAACAACATAGCCTGGGAGGCAGCACCGCGCCCTGTAGACGGACAGCTTGGGTTTGCATGTGACTCCAGGCAAATTATTAAACCTCTTTGTGCCCTGGTTTCCTCATATCAAAACAGAGATACTAATAACTCTGACTTCTTAGAGTTGTTATGAGGATTAAACAAACTAACACACATAAGTATTTGTACCAGTGTCTGGTATCA
Source organism: Manis javanica (assembly GCF_040802235.1). Classification (NCBI taxonomy): domain Eukaryota; kingdom Metazoa; phylum Chordata; class Mammalia; order Pholidota; family Manidae; genus Manis; species Manis javanica. Next base: position 76,016,194 of record NC_133168.1, read on the forward strand.
TAGATATGGCATTTTTATTGCTGCTATTGTTGATGTTGTTAGGACTGTGGCTCCAAACCATACAAAAAAATTCCAAGGAAAAATGGACATATCAACAATCTTAGTAGGAAATTTTTAATTTGCTTCTCTAACTGAGATAAATGTTTCAAAATGTTTGAGAAAGTGGTGACATGACTGCAATATGATTTTTAAATCAGTGCAAAAAAAGTAAGTAAAACAATCTACATAAAAAATTGCAAACTGGAATGGAAAACTAAATGTAAAGCAGCCAGAAACCAAAAAACAAGATGGCAGAAGTTAAACTGGACATAACCAAAAATGTCAATGACTTCAGCTATTAAAATACAAAATCTTAGATTATATTCAAATACAGAATTTAATGATTTGCTACTTAGACATATGTACCAGTGTGACAGTGGGGTTAAAAGAGGAATTAGCAGAACATCAAAAATATAAATAAAAACAGTACAGATAGATTTTACTATGAAGATAAATTACAAGATAAGATTATAGATAACAATATCATATCTTTTGGAGCTGAATAATGTAGCCATAATTTGTTTTCTGTTGTACAACATAAAGTTCTAAAATGTTTTGAATACACAAAATCCTTGAGAAATTTTGCATTAAATATTCATTCCATAAACTTTTACTATGAATAAAGTAAATTTTATGAATATACAAGGGACATAAAATAAACCTGATGTCTGTATATACCTATATTTGGGATTTTTTTCCAAGCTCCAGTTCTAACATTCAACTCTTGACTACTTAGTTCCTTTGTTGGCTAGGCAGTTCATCAGCAGACTGGAAACAGGCCTCCTGCCAGGGGGACTGTAGGACATTTGATTCACCCATACTCACAGTAAATACTCAGAAATGTAGTGGGGTTGTTACCAGTTACTCACACCCAGGGGCAGGCAGGCATGTGTCTAGAGACTCCAGAACACTGGGAGGGAGCTGGAGGGTATAAAAACCTCCAGTGTGAAAGGGACTTTCTCTAAGGTCTTGATGGATTTATCCTTAATTATAGGGTGATAATTGGAAGCTGGGTGCATTCAAAATGACTTGAAAACCAGGGAAATTTGCACCTCTTGCTGGGGATACTGCATCCTTTGCTCCATAGGCGTGTTGTATCCACAGTCTGAGTCTGTTGGCTTCTTCGCATCGATGATATCACCACCACTTCTATCACCTTGCAGGTAGCAAGTCAGGTCAAGTGTGCTCTAGACAGGGTGGACCAGGGCCAGAACAAATCTCCTACAGCTCTCAACATATCATCTCTTTTCTTAATTCCAGTATTTTTGTTCCCAACTCCTATTGGTACTGGATGGTCAAAGTATTATTGAGGGTGAAGGATACAGAAGTGAAAAAATGATATATCTCTGCTCCCATAGGAAAAAGCCAGATACTGAAATATTTTGGAGGTGCCAATGGTCTATTCAGGTTCAGCCTACCTTGTGTCCTCCCCATTTTCCCTCCGTGGCACCAAGATGCTACTTGTCCTGCAGGCTGCAGGGAATATCCACAGGATCAACTTTAACCCCTCACACTCTTTACTTACCAGGTCCCCAAAAGGCATATTTCACAAGACTGTATTCAGATGCCAGTCTCTTTTCTACTGTTTTTTTTTTCCATTTTATTCTTAAATATACCTTCTTAGCATACATACTATGGACTTCTTGAATCCTTTTCAATATTTCATTTGCGCCAAATGGTAAAAAATTAAACAGACAACAACAAAACAAATATTGAAATGCTCCAAATAGAGATTGCTTATGATCTGAATTCTGTTAAGATTTAAAGGTCAATGATTTTATTAACCTCATTGCTAGTAGATTACAGACATGATGACAAGACTTCAGTTGTTAGATGAGCTGGTTAATGAAATCTTCCTGCAGTTGTGAAGAAGTTGCTTCTCCTAAGTCGATGACAGCTGGACAGGCCGCCCTTCGCCCCACTGCTGTTTTCACGTGGCATTTTCCATTCTCCTTTCAGGTAGAAATTGAGAAGCTGGATTACCATCACTACCTGCCCCTGTTTTTTGATGGGCTCTGTGAAATGACATTTCCCTATGAGTTTTTTGCTCGGCAAGGAATCCACGACATGCTGGAGCACGGAGGGAACAAGATCCTCCCTGTCATCCCACAGCTCATCATCCCGATAAAAAGTAAGTGAGCGCATGGAAAAGCGTCACTCAGCTTAAATGGTGCCACTTTTTGACAACTTGCTAATTAAGTGATAAAACACAACAGACCAAGGCTATCCTTGGGTTTTACAGGAATTTTATAAATTGACCTATGGGGCCAGACATCCCAAATCCCCTAATATATGCTATCATTGATACTACACTGCAGCTTAGCCACATAAATAAACTAAATTGCACAGGGTTTATACTAATTTAAAATGATTCCTGGTAATAACACAGGCATCAACATTAATTTGTACATGCAGAAGTAGATAAAGTATACGTCTTTGTATTATAAACACATCTAACTGGCAAGTTCCTTTAAAATGGCATCCATAATTTTAAAATTATAACATAAATATAATTTTGTTCAGTATATTTTAGGTAGTAGAATTCATAATTTTAAGAAAAAAAAATCTAGAATGGAGACAGATTAATGTTATTAAATACTTGAAATTTTTTATCTACAATATGTTTGCCTGGGGTGACTCCAGAGTGATCCTTCACTGGCTTTATCAGTTTGTCTTTAAAATGAGATGGCCAAATGCTCTGGCCACATTCTTCAGGCATGCGTCCTTTCGGCCGAGCTGTCTGGGAGCTGGCCCCTTCAAGAGCGATTCTGGGATGTTCATTGTCCAGGGAGACAGTCTCTAATGGCTTTCCAGCAAGCCCCTGGCTGGCTTCCCATCCATTCTCTTCACCTTACAGCACAGCTGCTGCTGCCCCTCATAATAGAGCCACTGGCTCTGGGCGGGGACAGGGGCCTCTCCTCAGTCCAAAAGGCCAGGCCTGGCCCCTCCCACCCACCAGCTTGCACCCCCAGACTGGCTGCCTGGCACTGCCACTGCTTCTGGAAGCAGAGGGGTGAGGGCTGGTGCCGTCCCCGCCTGCCCAGCCAGAGCTGCCTGCTCCCCACCAGTCCCGGACTGCTATTCCACCCGACGCCCAGGATGACAGGCAGGATGCAGGCCTGGCCCCCAGGCTCCGGGTGTGGTTTGACCAAAACAAGAACAAAAGAGGTCAATACTGGGCCATTTCCCACAGTCTACATTATTTAATCTTCTCCTCGGTGACCCTTTCATTAATTTGAATTAAGTATCATTAGAATTCTAGATTTTGGGCAGTTCTGCTGTCCCTGTTTAAATTGGATCACCTTTGAAACCTGCTCCCATCTCTTTGAGGTTTCTTTTAAGATCTGGGACTGATGCTCCCGGGTATCTGCTGCACTTGGGAGGTGGAACCCGACCAAAGGACAGCCTCCCTGCAGTGGGAAGGCCTCTGGGCAGAGAAATGGCTCTTTAGGAGGGAATTCATTAAACAGCACTTTGTTTTTTGTCCCCATGTATCAGCTGAGTGAAGGGCTGATCTTTAAAGGCCTTCAGGAAGGATACATAATTCTCAGCTATATTAAAACCTTTTCCGAATGTGATTTATTCTAACGGGTTACAGTTTTTGAATATGTTAAATTCTAGTTGAAAAGCTACATTTTCTAAAGGATGATGTACAAATTTTATTGATTAAAGAAAGGCCCAGAACATGCTCCCCAGGAACTGTCCTGAGAGTACATTGCCCTTTTCCTCACACACCCATTGGAATGGAAACAATACCTGGAAGACTCTTCTCCTCTTTAAAATAAACTGTTCATGTTGGGATCACTACCTTCTCAGGAGTTTTTCCCTTATATCACTGTTGAAAACACTGAAGAGCAGAAAGAGCTTCTAATGTTTTAGTTATATTCTTTACATTAAAACATACAAAACTGGAGTATTGTGGGCAGAGGTAAGTTGATTTTTTATTTTGTTTGATCAATATTTGGAGGATTTTAAAAGGGTTAATAAATGATGTGTTCTAAGGACAAAATTGACAGTACACACATACTAGAGGTCATTTGTTCATGAGTGAAAACATTATTAAGAACTCAGTAAACATGATTTGTCAGGGAAAATTAACAATATCTAAATTTGTTAATTCAAGGTTCCCAAAGCAATTAAAATGTGTCCTGGTAGATAACATCACTTGCTTTTCTGGGCTTTTGCTATCACATATTGAACCTGTATCTAACTTGACTTGTTTCTTCTCACTCTGTTGCATCACTAAAAGTCAAATTTTTCTCAGGAAGGAATATTGATCATGCAAGGTCATGCACAGTTCCAGAACAGTGTGGAAAACATTGCATGCATAAATGGAATCTTTTGGGTGGAATTCTGGAATGAAGCTAATTGGTCTAGAAGCAGGCTGATGCACATAATTAACATAACGTAACAGCTGTGTCTTCCTTATTTTCAAATCGTACTATCAGTATAATTTTGACTTTCTCCAGGGGAAAAGTTAACTTCACCATCACCAACTAGCAGTTCTTAAATAGCGTTTTTAGAATTCTAGTGTCTATGAAGTAAAGCAAAATATCTAAACTCCCTGCAAGACTGAGAACTGGGATAAGCTGTCTAATTATTTCTAGAATCTGAGGTTGATTTCAGCTAATTATAAGGCTGATAATACTGGTATGAGAAATGGACACATTCAGTGGCTCTATGGTTTCTGATATGAAAATAGACAAGAAAACACTTTTCTCTTCCTTTTCTTGGTTCAAGACTCCAAGTGGGGCCATTTGGTAATGACCAGAACAGTGCACATCTAATACCAATCATACCAATACAACCTACTAAGTTCCATTTATGTTGTTTTTTGGCACAGTTACAGTTGCTCCCCTTCCTTTACCACTTTCTGATTTCCACCTTCTTGGGTTATTCTGGGTCAAAACTCCAAAAAAGTACTGATGAAATAATCAGAGTTGGGAATGGAGCATTGATTGCTGAGAGCAACAGCAAAACCCTGCATATAAGGGTGAGATGAAAGGAATCCTCTCAGCAGTCTGAGCTGTGGATTATAGATTTCTGTTTACTCTATCCAGTCAGAAAAACATAAATCCATCAAGATCCAGAAGAGCAAATCAGAAAGAAGCCTCTGGAAGCTCTGCATATTAAACTCAGAAGGGGAATCCAACAGTGGTTGGGAAAAACAGGGAAACACCAAGAGCAACCCACAAACACGGACGGGGTTTAGAAATCTCTCTTCAACAGAAGAAAGGCAACAATCACACAGCCACATGGGTCCATTCAAAGAAGTTGCTACACACAAAAAAGGAAGTATCTTGAATAATCAGAGGAAAAGAATAACTCAACAGCATTTAGTATGGGATCCAGAAGAAACTTGTAGAAACTTGTTTGACATCCTCAGGCTCCAGAAAGATACGGTTTCTATGAAACAGAGCAGAACTCCGCAAGAGGAGATGAGACTCAAATGAAAATAAGCTAATGCTGAGTGAAAGAATGGAAACTAAAAATGCCAGGGTAGAGCTGACAACTCCACAGAGGCACAGAAGATAGTCAAGGGCACATTGAATGGTAAATGGAAACCATTACCTTAAGAATCTCCCAGAAGAGGCAAGCATATAGATATAACACAAGAAAAGAGGATAAAATGGAGGAGTTAGGACACCAACAGGAGCTGGAAGTAAATTCCCAAGAGGAAACATCAACATTTCTTCGGTTCTTTCCCAAACTCAGTACTGCTTCTACTAAAGTAAGTGACTTTTTTATAAAGCACACATAGTACATTTACAAAAATGAGCCATGTCCTAAGTCATAAAATAAGTCTCAAAACATACCAAAAGATGGAAATCATGCAAAACATGTCATGTAACCAAAATGCAATTTATGCTTGAAATCAATTTTTAAAGGAATAATTAAAATATTCATCCCCATATGTTTTGAAATTAAGACATATACTTCTAAATACCCCATAGGTCAAATGAAAAATTATAATAAAATCATGAAATATTTTAACTGAATAATAATGAAAATAGGCATAAAAATTAAATATTAAAAACAAAAAATATTACATAAAATATTAGAAAAATCACTTTAAAACACAAATGCAACATAGTACAACAGTAATAAGAAGAATATAGAGAGACTTGGACATAGTTTCATAAAATGAAAAAGAGAAAAAAATAGTGAATTAAATATCCTTCTCATTAACTCACAGAAAGTACAGCAGAAGAAAGTCAAAGGAAGAAAGAATTATTAGGATAAGATCATAAAATTAAAACAGAAAATAACCATGCAATTGAGGGGACCAAAAACCAAGCATTGATTGATTCCTTAAAATGACTAATGAAATTAACAAATATTCATCAAATCTTACAAAGAAAAATGAGAAAAGGCAGAAATTACCATAGACATGGAAAAATACCTCAATAGGATATTATGAATAACTTCATCCTTAATACTTTGAAATTTCAATGAAATGATCAAATTTTTGGAAAGTATAACTTACCAAAACTTAGACACCATAAATATAGAAAATAAGTTAAAATACAAGCAGTAATATAACAAATGAAGAAATTAAATCAGAAATTAAAATCCCATACACAAATATAACTCAAAGCTCACATAGCCTTACTGGTTAGTTGTACATAGTATTTAAAAAATAATTCATATTATGTACAAATTATCTCACACAAGAGAATGCACACTTCAACTCTTTTCATGAGGCTGACACAGCCTTTTCACCAGCAAGGACATTACAAAACTCTAAGAAAGAATCTCCCAGGACAATCTCATTTATGAACATTAGTGAAAAATTTGTTGAAAAAACTAGTGACCTGAATCCATCAATCTATAAGAATGACAGTATCTCATGACTATCTCATGACTATTTTATGCCTACAAAAGTTGGTATTATTTCAGGGATATAAGACTGGCTTAACATTAGAAAGATCAGTTAATGCAATTTACATTAGTGTATTAAATGGTAAAAATCATATGATCATTTCAAATGATGGGTAAAAGCATTTGATAAAATTCAACACCTATTTGTATTTTAAAAACAAATTAACAATAGAGAATTCTGTTAATTTGATAAAGGGAACTTTGTCAATCAGAACAAACTAGGTTATATTGAAATAATAATCTTCAAAATCAAAAACTTAGAATCAAAGTGACTTAAAGTTCTGTTTCTCTATGTCTTCTGTGCCTATTGTCGGTTGTCAAGGAGGCCCTATTCATTGCAGTTACTTAGGGGCCAGCCTGATAGACGTCACTGATGAGAGCACCAGGGGAAAGGAGCTCAAGGAGACTCTTACTGGTGATGAAATTCTCCATTCTGGAAGTAATGGCTTTCATTTCTATTCACTGCTCATTGCCAGATGAGTCTAAGGTTCATCCAACCTCAGCAGGAATAATAATGCACATATACCATGGTCACTATGAATAATACATTTTAGAGCCTCTGGATTCTGTTACATTCTTTTGAAGGGTGCCAATTCTAATTCTGAAAGACAGTTAACCTGTTAAACACAAACTCTAAACTTTGTCTCCCTGTGAAGGACAGCAGCCAAAGTGCTTTCATTTTCCAGTTTCTGCTCATCAGCTGGCCGACTGGGATCCCTCCCACGTGTGTAATCCTTAGAGGTCAGCTAAGGCAGAGTTTCCATGCAGATTTTTAGTTGCCTTCTCTGTGGTTCTCTCCCTTCTAGGATATCCCCTTTCTAATTTTCTACCTGCATTGCCAGGTAGAACCCTCTCCTCTGACTCCTCAAGCCAGTATACCTGCTGCTTTCTTCTGCCTCAGGCTATACATACACCCTAGCTTTTTGAGGAAAAAGCTTTCAACTCACAAATCTTATCTGTGCACTTCCCTCTTTCAAGGGCAAATGCCCCCCCAGTTTCTGCCTATTTAAAATTCTTTGGCATGATGTTCAGGCCTCCTGCTAAATATATGATTGCAAATAATATTTTATACTTTATTTCTCACTATTTCCCTTCACGCACCTGTGCTAGAGACAAACTGAACATACTATAGAATTTGTTTCCTAGTTCTGTACCTTTGCTATCTTTTAGGTGTGCCTGTTCTCACATCCCTAAATGCCTAACTGTTAGAGGGACCTTCAAAGCCCAGCTCCAATAGTAAGTGTCCTGTGAGCCTCCTATGATTGTCAACTCCAGTCCTCTCCCTACTGCTGCTTTCCCTCTCCCACAGGACTTTATGTCTTCCTCTCTTGTGTCACTTAGAATATAACATTAGAAAGTACTGTATTCCCACAGCATCTAGTGTGCTTGCTAGTACACAGATGTATCAAAATATTTGAAAAATTAATCAGGTACACAACTGCCATCCATACTGAAATGTATATAAATGTCATAAATAAACATGTGAAGAGGCCCTTTGGGCTTGCCACTGTACTACATATTATCTAAAAACTACTTTGTAAGAACACATAATATGAAACAACAAATAAAGAGCATAATGATATAATGCTTTCCCTTTTTTGGAGTAATTACTTAAGTGTTGAGAGTTAATTTTTGTTTACTCATGTATATTCTCTCATGTTGTTCTTTCTGTTTATAAGCAGTAACATACACTTGTGAGATGGTCTGTTAGGAGGAGAGGTGACTCCAGCTGCTAAGAATTGCAGGGCTGTCGCTGATCTACAAGTGGGTGGCACCCAAGGCAGTGGCCTCACTAGGAGAGCTCTAGTGAGTTGAGGTCACCCAGCTATAAAGGACAAACATGTACAGACATTACTGCAGCAACTTGAACAATAACATTCTAAAAAGCAAAATATTCTTGTTAAAGAACATCCAATGGAAAAACATAAGCCAAGAATAAAAGATGAGAGTTCATATTACAATACACAAATTGTTTTAAGAATTCTACTTAACTTGGAAAGGAGCGCATACAGTTGAAATACATTAGCCTTTATTTAGGGTCTAATAATTTTACTTATATGTACTGAAATTTTCCAGGTAAATCATTGTAAAGGTGATAATGACTGTTCTCAAAAAACAATGATTTTTAACTTAAGAAGAAAAAATCTAATTTGTCTGAAAATATGGAGAAGAGGAGCATTATTACTTAGAATTATTTTGCTTATAAGATCCAAAAAGAAAACTGAATCAAATTGTCATAAACAGTGAGGTTTGCTTAATAACACACTTAACTGAACAATCCAGAGATGGGTCTCATTTCAGGCATGGCTTGATCCCCAGGTTTGTCACTGTCCCTCTCTTTTCCTTCTGCAAACCATCTTAAAGCTGGCCTCCTCCTTGCCCTCAGGATGCTCCAGGTAGATCCTGGACATGCTTGCTTACTTGTACCTGTAGGAAAAAGCAAGTGTCATTGTCCCTGTATTTCCAGAAAAAGTAAAAGTCAGAGATTTGCTATAATTATCCCATCTAGGGGTACATGCCCCACTTTGAACTGCGGTCCAAGGGGATGGAACACACTGACTCAACTAACCTGGACCATATAACCTACCCATAGTACAGGTTAAGGGAAGAGAGATTAGCTTCCCAAAATAACATGAATTCTGTGGCAGAGAGGTGTACTGCACATCAAATATCTCCCTGCTCCCCCACATTTCTGTTATGCAGTTTAATGTAACCATGGGACTAAACACCAATGGGCAGTGAATGGAGGAGATCTGTGTTCCCTTTACTCTAAGAATTTCAGAGTCAGTGCAGTCCTCAGTCTCTCTTCTCCTTACCCCATGTTGACCTGAATTGAGCATCTCTCATGAATGAAAAATGGTCCTCCTCTGTTTGAAGCCACTGAAATTTTGGGGTTAATCTATTACTGCAGCAACCTTAGCCTATACTGACTAACTCAGATTCCCAAATGAGAACCCATAGTTCTTGAGGGAAATGGTATTTGGAATCTCATAGCTTAAAATATTCATTTTCTGGAGGAAGTCACCTCAATCTTGTGAACCTTCAGTAGCTGATGCCAAAGGTCATTTTTCTCTGTTCTTTCTGAGAATTAGTGTGGCTGTTGGAAAGGCACAAACCTGGCCCTGACTTCTAGTGCTGGCTGTACCTTCTGTGTGAGTTAGTCCATCTCCTTGAGCTCAGGAGAGGAGTCTTCATCTCCAGAACAAGGAAATCAATGCCCACTCAGAGACCACTGTGACCCTGAGGCAAGGTCACACAGACATGCCCCAGCTGGGTGAGAGGCAGACCCTTAGTACGTGAGAAGTGCTGTGTTGAGAGTGAACGATCACAGCCAGGTGGGGCTGCAAAGCCTAGATTTCTGATGATTACCATTCTTTCTCCTATCTATCAATTACCTTACCACCTTTAATTTTCCATAAAGAAAGTCATATGAAAGCTGGTGTAACTCTACATGAACTCCTGTACAGAAATAATGTGTAGTAGATGCAAGATGACAGCAAGCTGAGGCAGAAGTTAGGTATCCTCAGGAATACTTGAACAGTCATCTGGTCACTTACCAGAGGAAGATCCCTTCTGGCCCTGTAAGGGGGAAATGAGATGAGGAAAGTGAGTCTGAGTTATCCAAAACAAAAATGAGAGCGGTAGCAGAGGTTATGGGAGTGGCGATTATAGCTGTCCACGGAACAACAGAATAAAAGTGAGAGAGAGATTAAGATAGCAACACTGCATTTTCCAACTGAATTCACTGAGTGTTGGCTGTCCCTTTTCCATTCTCAAATAAACAAATTATATCAGTCTTCCAATGTAGTGTGATGGTTAAGATCAACTCTGTGAAGTCAGACTATTTGGTTGAAATTCTGACTCTACCACATACTAGCTATCAGACAAATTAACCACTTTGAGGTTTGATTTATAAAAGTGGGAAAAGAATGGCACCCAGCTTATGGCTTATTTTGGTAATTAAATGAGCTGATGTATGTTGAGCTCCTAGCAGAACACATGGCATGAGTGTAATAGATGTCAGCATTGTCCTCATTGTTATCATCATCAACACCATCATTCTGGCTTGACTGTGGCAACCGTTTTCAGTTACCCACGTGTGAACCTCCTCTGGGAATCTTTATCCTTCCACAAGAGGGCTGAGCTGTAGTCAGGGCCTGACACCACTCCAGTGTCCCTTGCCTTTTCAAAGGATGCCAGGAAACCCAGCCCCATTGTGATGGTTTGTTCCTGAAAAGCAAGCTGCATGCAGTATGAGGTTTTTAGTCTGCTTTCAAGCCCATGCTAGAGTTTCCATGTGCTGTGTGGCTCTGAAAATTTCTCCTGAACATGCTCCTATTTCCACCAGAACTTGTAGGGTGCTGGGAGGAAGTGGATCTAACCGCTCTGAGCACAGGCCTTGGGCTCAGGCAAACCAGACCCCAGCTTGCACTGTGTAGTTTTGGCGAATTAATTATTTCATTGTTCTCACTGCCCAGAGATAATGTAAGCACTAACAGATCATACAAGTAGAATGCTTAGCACAGTGTCAAGTCAAGGTGGTAATAATAGAAAATTACTATTTTTATCCTTTTAGTATTCCTTCACCGTCACATCACTGCAAACTTCCTAACTTTGGTTATTGAAAAATGGGTGGATTTGGATTCTATAACTTTCATCTAAGTTAAATAAAAATGGTGAATGGAAAATGGAGTACGTCAAGTGTAGACCTTGGTGGTATTCCAGTAGGGACTGTGCAGGTTGGTTCCAAATCATCAGGGTTGGGTTACTAGGATTCAATTGTTCACACAGTAGAAAGTAAAAAAAAGAAAAGCCTATCTCTAGAACTGTGTATCTCGCCTCAAAGAGAGGTCTTGTGGATGCCTTGCTGACAGTCTGTGTATGATCTCCTTTGTGAGTAAACTCACCAGAATACATGCGGTAAGCACGGCCTGGCTTATTCGACCAACCTCACTCTGGCTGCTAGTAATCAGTGCCGTTTTCCTAGTAGCCTTCAAATCACTTGCTTAAATAATCAGTCTCAGAATTATACCAGATATTGATGTCAAGCTTAGCAGCGTGTCGTTTCTCATACTTCCACTTTGGGGAGGAAAGGGCCACTCCTTCTGGAAAGTTGGTATGTTTACACACCTTTGTTTTATAGCCCAGCTCTCAACTTCCTGAATTTGTGAAATGCCTGTATCCATTATATCTTTCTTCAGAGTCCCCCACTTCTATCTCAAAACTGTGGCAAATTTAGACACCTTTTCTCAACCAAAGGAAGACGCATAGCAGGAACTGTTAGAGGCAGTACCTGCTTGTCACAGCAGATCAGTGACTGGTTTTCCTCTGAGTGGAGTCCAGCCTGGCTGACACCCTCCTCTAGTCATCATTCCATCTGTCACCCACTCCTTCATGCTGAACTCCTCAGTCTCGGGACAGAGGAGCAAGGTTCTCCAAAGAGACAGAGTGGGCGTGGATAAGCTTACTGGCAGCTACGGTAGAGGTGTGCGGAAAACACTGCCCCACCTTGGCTGCAACAAGATTGAAGTCAGTGTATCGGGTTGCTTTGTTCTTCAGGTTCCTTTACGCCGAGGAAGGTGTGAATACTGAAGTAGATCATGCTGGTGACTGTGTTGAGGCCATTTTGATAACTGAAAAAATACTTTCACTTATTTTAAAAAATAATATCGACTATGTATCTATCCGTAAAACTAAGTATTTAATGGAAGGAAAGGCCAGACACTCTCACCAAATATAAAATTCTATGGTCCTAAAGTCAGAATAGATTCTTAACTATTGAAAAGTGAAGAAAGTAACCACTTTTAATGACAAAGCTTTAATAGAAAATTTGAATTTTGCATAAAGATATTTCCTTTATGTGTTGAAAGAAAAATAGGTGCTTTTTTATGTAACACTTGCTGGAAACTGAATTAAAGAAAAGATTATAACCCCTATGACAGGCTTATGCTGTGTCCATAATAACTGAGCTGAAATAAATCTATGATGCTTTAATTGCCCAAGAATGTAAGAACTCAGGCCACATCGCATTTTTTAGCAATTAAATTCTGTTTGGAAAAGAAAAATTTCTACAATTTTGAAAACTAAATTTTCTTTGAAAATATATTGTGAATTCATTCTATTATCTAAATAAATAAATTGTATGATTAGTGCCCCTCAACTAGCAAAATTTATACTCATTTCAATCTAAATCAACTAATATGTTGGACCCAACAATCTCAAATATTATAAAATACTAAAAATGCCTTTAGATATGTACAATAGGTAAATTCATAGAGACAGAAAGTAGATTACATGTTATCAGGGGCTAAAGAGAAGAGGGAAATGGGGAGTTTTTGCTAAATGGAGAGAGTTTCTGTTTTAGGACATGGAAAAATTTGGAAATAGAGAAGGGTGACGATTACATAAAATTGTGAATGTAATTAATGCCTCAGAATTGTACACTTAAAAATGGTTAAATGACATTTTATGTTACATGGATTTGGTCAATAAAAAACAAATAATTGAAGATACCAAAATAGTGAGAATAATTCAAAAATTAATATTTTCTACTCCCTAACAATATATTTTCTTTTAGAAATTCTGACCTCTGTCATATGACAAAATTAACTAGCAGAATCAGTCTTGTTTGTGATAGTTATTTGTTTATCAAGTGTAGTAACATTTATAGCATATGACAAAAATATTTTTAGACTTTATTGTTTGCCTTTTGTTTGCCTTTGCATCTTGTTTGCAGTTTCCAGTCTTAAAAGAAATAGAAATATTAGTTTTTCCTGATTCTGCAGTAGTGAATCATATCTAATAATAGAAAATGTTCTCACTTTTCAAAAATCATAGCAATCCTGGATTTTATGCTTGAGAAAATCATACATGTAACTTATAACCATCTAAGATGAATAAGTTAAACACTTTGACTTTAAATTATTTTTCCTTATTCTTCAGCAATTTCTGTGTATCTGGAAGTTCTATCTTGTTGATTATACTTGAAGGCAGTAAGCAGTACAATAGAAATCCAATTTTCTAAATAGAAAGGTTCCACTGGTTGATCTATAATGTCAGTAGATTTCTCATGTCAGACCCTTTTCAAAATCTTAAATCTGGAGTTCAAAGTTCTCACTTATGTCTTGACAGTAGCTTTCAGGCCCATCAACACAAGAATAAACACATTCCTGCTCTTTCAAGCTACAGAATCATATTCTCTTTATATCTGTTAACATACCTTTTCAAAGAAAAAGAACTTGGTTTCCAAAGAAACCTTTTTTTGTTTAAATCCATTGGGATGGTAAAAACAAAAAGACTTCCAACTAAATGGTATATCTTAATTCCCCAAGAATAAGGAGGAAAAATATAGGAACTGAAGTAGAAATGGACAATATAAAAAAGGTCCCTCTTGGATGAAGTTAAGGAGATTTTACAGTGCATACCCTGGCTTTATTTCACTGACTGCAAAGGTTTTAGAGCTATTCCCTGGTCATTTAGGAAGACTCAGATTTCCATTTTTAGATGCTATTAAGAGTAACAGCAAGCATTTTACTTGTCAGTTATTGTCAATCCAAAAACATATATCACAACCATGTAATTCAATAGGGGTTACAATGAAATGAAATGATTATTTCCTGATAGCTATGCATCATGAAAGAGACCCTGAATTTATCCCCAAGTGATCAATTTCCTACACATACAGGCATCAACTTAATCAAGAAAAGTTTAATATTATTATTACTCATACTTACAAAAAGTTTACTCTGCAATCAATATATTCTGTATGGCAAACTCTTCTCTAACACTGGTAGCAAATGACCATATTCTAGGCTGTTTTATTGCAAGTTTTGGCAAACACAATCTCAAAGAAGAACACTGTGATAAGCCAGTATTCAGCAGCCACCCTGGTAGCCAGAATCTTTTCTGAGATCTTCAGATGGGCTCTACCATGCTCAGAGACCTCTCTCCTACTATTTCACTAGGTTTTCCTACTTGTGACTTTATAGGGTCAACAGAAAGACTTTCTTGGAAAAAAAAAGCTCACAAGATGGAATTAGACTTGTATGCACTCAATTATACATTGATTTTAATAAACATAAATAAATACAAACAACACACCCATGTGGTTCTGTTTCAATGTCTAATCCTTCACGAAGTAGTTTTTGAAATATTTAGCTGGATATGAGTCCTTTTAAAGAAGTGGGGTGAATATGTAGAGAAAAAAGGCAGAAAGCCAGAAACATCTGATTCTGTTTGGTTGGTAATGCAAGCCAGAGCCTAGGGATCTTCAGCTTGGGGAAGAGTCCTACCGCCTTGCTCTCTTCTTATTTGCATCGACGCACACCCTCCTACTTCTTTCCATCGCTTCAAAGTGACCCCAAGGAAAACATACGCACAATGATAAAGCCATTTGGGAGACTGCTTCAATGCTAATTGGAGCTTTGTTCCCACATCACTAAGTAGAACTTTATCCTTGTGAGGGAGCAGACCTTGTAAAAAGACTCCTTTATCCCAGAGTGGGCGGCGCCAGCATGCTGTTCCCTCTTCTGGGATACCTAAGTAGCATCTACTTATCCCTTGGGTCTGTCCTGGTGTCTGGGAGCCTTCCGTACTCCCCAGTCTGTACTAGATGTCCCTTTGGACCTACTGTTTAAATACCCTATCCTTCTCATGAATATTCATGACACTTATGGTATTTGCTCAATATCTTCTTCTGTACTATATTTGCAAGCCCCAAGGGGATGAGTACCTTATCTGTCTTGTTCATTTCTGTATCTCCAATTCCTAAAACAATGACTGGCACATACACATTCTCAATAAATACTTGATGTATGAGGACTGGCATACAGAGGTGTTCAGTATATGTTAGTAGTGTATGAACCATCATGCAGATCTGTACAGTCCTAAACCCTAAACATGTTTAGCTTATTGGTAAACTTTTTGAAAGTATGTCACTAAGTAGAACTTTATCCTTGTGAGGGAGCAGACCTTGTAAAAAGACTCCTTTATCCCAGAGTGGGCAGCGCTAGCATGCTGTTCCCTCTTTGGAATACCTAAGTAGCATCTACTTATCCCTTGGGTCTGTCCTGGTGTCTGGGAGCCATGTATGTCTGGGTGTCTGAGAGTGATGTATGGGCCATACACTGCCCATAAACTTCAGAACATTTCTGCAAGTTCCCAGTTCTCTTCTATTAAACTGAGCTGAGTAGGTAGGCAGGGTTCAATAACCCTTGGCTTCCTGAAAAGATTAAGCAACTTTTAGATTGTATTAAATGACAAAAAGAGCCCCCACTATTGACTGAGATACTCTACCAGCTATTTTCCCTTTCTGCCTTCCTACTGTGACATTCTACTCTTCAGTATCTCATTACTACAACCTTTAGGCTAAATCATAGCCTTCTTTTTCTAGTTTTGTTACAGAATATGTGGTGTGGCCTGCAATGTGCCTAAATGCTGTAGTAATAAGCTATCATGCAATCAAATTCCATAGCTATATTTAGACTGGTTCCCTGAGTTAAAGCTGAGACATCTCCATTTATTACATTTGTGTTAATGACAGTCTCTGACTTATAATCATTTGATTTATGATTTTTCATCCTTATGATGGTATGAAAACATTATGCATTCAATATAAGCCACACTTTGAAGTCTGAATTTTGGTCTTTTCATTGGCTACAATATGCCTTATGATACTCTCTCGTGATGCTGGGCAGCAGCAGGGAGCTGCAGACTCTAGTCAGTCACATAAGGGCAACCCATACACTTACAACTCTCCTGCACCCATACCACCATTGTTTTCACTCTCAGTACAGTGTTCAATACATTATGTGAAAGACAGTAAACATCTCTTTTGTGTTAGATGATGTTGCCCAACTCATGTAAGTGTTCTGAGCACATTTAAGGTAGGCTAAGCTAAGCTATAATGTCCAGTATGTTCGGTATGCTAAATGCATTTTCAACTTACATGGATTTATCGCGACCTAACCCCATCATTAGTTGAGGAAGATCTGTACTTTCAGACCAAACGAGGTGGTAGTCTGTGCTGCGCCAGGCATCATGGGACTGCCCTGAGGTGTTCTGTTGCTGGAGGGAATGAAGCTAACCACATTTTATTTTTTTTAGTTTTCTAATGGTTCCAGTGGAAATAGCTATGAAACCACTAAATGATACTTTATAATCTTGGATTTTTTATTTACATTCAGTTTGGTTCAAACTTATCCCAAGTGTCGCCCTTGTGCTTGGCTAGTTTGTACTTTAGTCTATAGGAAATGGGGTGGGGGAGACTCTGAACTCTTTGAGTAAGTAGTGAGATCATCATATATGTTCTAAAATGGTTAACCCAGCAGCAGTGTGGAAAGACAGGTTGGGAGGATGAAGAAAGACAGGAAGAAGGAAGGTGTGTAGGAGGGCATGACAGTACTCCAGTGGGGGGGTTCCTAAGGGCCAGACCAGAGGAGAGGCAGTGCAGATGGGGACTCTCCAGGGCAGAGGAGGTGAGGATGGAGACCCAGGACCAGAGGGGTGCAGGTGAGAACAGGAAGAGGACACACATTCAAGAGATACTGCGGAGACAGAGCAACAAGAGAGATGCGAGGGATGGAAAACAGATGGGACCCTGGGCAGCTGGGAGGCTGGTTGCACCATTACTAAATATGGGAAGCACAGGTAAAAGATAGTTTATGGTGGAACAAATGGAATTTGAGGTGCCAGAACATCCAAGCTGTTGGAAATGTGAGCCATAGTTCAAAAACAATTCCAGGACTGGCCACAGGTACACTGACTGTGGTGTCATCAGTTTTGATAATCTGGTTCTTTTTGCCCTTCAGTAAACAGCACATACTTCAAGGTCACAGTCAAGCTTTTCTTGACTTGAAGATAGAATGTCTTATGAGTAAGAGCTTTTGACATTTTCTTGGAATACTCTGGGGCATCCCAGTTTAACAGTCACCACCTATGACCCTCTACAATAGGTGCTTTATATAGCTCTTCTATTTAAACATTGGAGCACTCAGTCACTTTAGAAAGTAAACAATAGGTTTTCCCATGATTGAAGAAGCTGGGACCAAGAAAGTGTGAGGCAGTTGGCCGGTTATCAGTGTCTTGGGCCCCTACCCTCAAGCAAGCGGTGCCTTCCAGACCCTGCAAGTGGGGGAGCACCGAGTGACTTACTGTCCCCTGTCTTCTCTGCAGTACAGCTTATTACTGTGCATTCAGAATTGCTCTTTAAAACCATTTTGTATTCTTTCAGTTTTTTATTTACTGCTGATTCCTTCTAAAGTTCTGAGTTTTAAAATTTTGCTTCTCTCCCTGCTTTCTTGAGACTCTAAATATAGTCACTTTGTGTTCATGTCTACCAAAAACATCACTGGTGTTTGTAACCAGCCTCTAATTTCCACTCACACACATCATACCCATCCTCCCTTCACATGTAAATGTTTGTTTCATGCCAATTGTTTTAAGAAAAGCATGGATTGTTAACCAGAAGGGATTGTTGCATAAAAATATATCTGCCAAGCTTCATGCGGTCCCTTGACTCCAGCGACACCAGCTGATCTTTTATCTTTCATGCTACATGTCCATCACCAGCCCCTTCTGTGAAGGATGATGAGCTACTTTCTTAGGGTTGGAGAGGAATCAGTACAAGTTGGGAGAACAAAGAACACACAAACAAGATGCTGTTTATAACATTAATGGCTGTAGTGCGTCATTCAAAGCTGTAATAGTAATGGTTCATCCCATTGGTGATCCCTAGTAGAGCAGTTTAATTAAATGGTCTCAAGGGTGACTTCGCCTCAACATTATAGAAATTAATGCTTTTCATTTTTGGCGTGTTCCTTTTCCTACCACACAGATGCTTTGAATCTACGGAACCGACAGGTCATCTGCGTCACTCTCAAAGTCCTTCAGCATCTGGTCGTGTCAGCTGAGATGGTGGGTGAAGCTTTGGTGCCCTATTACCGTCAAATCCTCCCCATCCTGAACATCTTTAAGAATATGAATGGTGAGTTATCCCAAGAGTCAAAATGTCTTTTAAGCCCTGAAAAAAAGGGAGTGCTTTGAAGTCGAGTTAATGAGCAACACATTTAGGATTTATTATTGCATATAAACCAAGACCTATTTGCAGATCTAACCAGTATAACTCCCACCCCTTCTCCCGCTACTCCCCTGGGAAACAGTAAAATTAACAATTTCATTTATTACTCCTCACACGTACAGCTTACTTACTTACTCAGTACAGAAGCACTGAAGCAGTTCTCTAATCTTCCAATAATTAAATTGTAAAGTTTTTTTAATAGTCTTTTGAATACATTAGTGGTTTTAAGTTTGTCCTTCCTTTTGATAGTAATTCTACCTGTAGCTATGTCCTGTAAAATTGCAGTCCATTTTTATTAATTAGTTTCAGATGAATTTTAAAGCAATATTACTAAAATCTGGTAAGATGGTTTGGAGAGTTTTAATATATGTTCTCCCATTTCTAAAAAAGAAAATAGAAAAATAGATAATTTATAGCTATGGAGTTGATAGTGAGTACTGATTTAAAGAAATGTGTATAGATAGATACATTTATTTCATTTATTAAAAAAATAATATGCTATAAGCTTTGGAAGGCACTGCTGAGCTAAGATTATTCTAATTTACCCTAACAAAGGTACTAGCAAGTTGTGGAGCTCTCCTGGCAGGCAGTAGATGTACATCTGTGCATTCACAGTGTGGTTTTCCTTTCATGCCTCTTGAAATGATGTGAATCTAATTTTCTTCTATGTTGCTAACTTTGAAATACCATATTTCTCATATGCACAGTGTAAGTCAACATTTGAAGTTAATTCCTGACAGCCATGTAAATAAGTTAGTAATTTAGTGGAACACTGCATGAAAATTTTGCAACATAATCTGCTT
The DNA here is from genome assembly GCF_040802235.1 of Manis javanica. Lineage (NCBI taxonomy): Eukaryota > Metazoa > Chordata > Mammalia > Pholidota > Manidae > Manis > Manis javanica. Next base: position 76,035,994 of record NC_133168.1, read on the forward strand.
ATTATACACACAAGAAAAAAATCAAACAAAAAACTAAGTGTTCCCACCACACACATGTCCTTTGTTTGGAATAACGATTTTTTTTATATAATTCCTCAATTGCTATTAAAAGTCTCCTAAATCAGGCACGCTATTCAGAAAAGTATGGAATCCTTTCAGTAGTAGGACCTACTTATATGTTTAATATCAAACATATTTAGTAAAAAGGACTTCAATTGGTGTTTTGGGGACTTAAGAACAGTTGCAATGGAGTGAGTTGATATCCATTTCACAGTGTTTGAAGAGCCATAGAGTTCATGTGGACACTTAGACATGATGGTTACTCTTTCAGGAAAGTGAAACTTGGGTATTAGTAATTGAATCTCCTGTGGTCTAATAAACTCAGAGTTTTAGTAACAGCATTTCTACTTTATGGAAAATACTTGCTTAAATAATCTTCATTTATAATTCATATTTCTACTGTATGGCAGCATCAAATATCTGTACAGTTATAGAATGACTCCATGTGTGTATATTGTGCAATTACGGTTCATAAAAAACACGTTTTTCTATTCTAGCTACCATGAGGAAGATACAGAGATGACAGAGACAGAGATGATAGAAGTATGGATAGAGATGATAGAGACAGGATAGGGATGATAGAGAAGTACAGAAATAGAGACTGAGGTAGAAATGAGTTATTAAAAAATGGAAGAATCAGGAAATAACAATGTCCAGAAGTCTGTTACAGTTAACACTTCTGAAGTGCATAATTTGCGTTTCCTCACTAGTCCTCAGAGAAACCTGTGTACTATTACTATTTCCATGTTTTATTGTAAAAGTCTCTGTGACTTTTCTCCCGCGTAAACCTTTGCTTCTGTACTTGACCGTCATGGAGGACAAGTGCCCACACACCCCCTCCCCTGCTCAAGAAGGAGGTGGCAGCTGCCACCACACCGTCCCAATGCTTTTGTTGTTGCGCAACAGAATCTGGGATTCACTTTAAACATCACTTTGTATCTTTGTGTAAAAGAAGGAAAACAGTGATATTCAAAAGACAATTCTAGTCTCCCTCGTCCTCAGGGAAACCTGTGAGAAAAGTAAGTACAGCTGCACAGAGGCAGATGCATGTCACTGGGAGCTCAGACTATTAAGCCAGAACAGTTGGTGTCTACATCTACCTTATTATACTTTCTATTTAATTCTTTAGCTCACAAACATTCATGCACTTAACAAAAGCAGTGGCTGGCTTTAGGAGTACATCCCCTTTAGATTTTATGGATGTGGGGAATTTTGAGTTTATACCATAACCTTAATTGGTCCCAAACATGGCTAATTATTTTGCACCATTTCTAAGTGACTGCACCAGGAATTTGACATGCAGCTATTATTCTGCTTAATATCTCTCTGGCATTTGAGAGAAAAAATATTGCTCCAGCTTTATTTTCCACTTACCTTAGAAACCTGTCAGTACATTGCCAGAATACAGTTTGTGGTGTTTCCAGAGGGTCATATTACACAATCGGACAACTCTAGCTATAAAACTACCAGAAGAAGCTTATCACAGGATTTCCAATTACAGTAGTATTTCAGTTGAAAAGTAAGTTATCTTTAATTGCATTTTAATAAATTCTGCTTTATGATTATAGCTATTTCATTCATATTTACAGAACCATATATATTTATTTTATTAAAGCTGATGTTTTAGTAGCAGATATATTTATTTACAATTAAAATTATAACAAAAATGTATAGCATGTAGAATTAGAAAAAAATCCTCAATTTCAGTGTATTTGAGAATAATTTCCCTCATTTCTGTTTCCTCTTTTCCCTGTTTCTTTCACGTAAATTAATGCTTTATTAAAATCAAATTCAATTTATTTCTATTAAGTCCCACCACAGAATATTTCTTAGAATGACCAGATATAAATGACAGAAAGAAAGAATGAATGAAAGAATATTCCTTCAAAGATCATGACCTTGTCCTTCTGTCAGTGTTCCCTCAAAGTGCAACCTTTAGCTTAATTCTACTGCCTGCTCCCTTTTGCAATTTCTTTCCTATTTCATTGTCAAATGGACTTTCTTGGAAATGAGTGGGAGTTGAGCAGCTAGGGACTGGGCACCTGCAATGAGGAGCCCTAGGCTTAGAGTCCTCCCAAGGCACCTGGGGAAGTAAAGGAGGGCAGGAAGGAGTAGAGGTTGCATTTAGGCCATGTCTACACTTCTGTAGCTATTAAAACTAACCAGCCCCACCAGATCCTTCCGGTTCCAGGAGAAAGAGTAGCTTTGTATTTCTATTTATGAAGGACTTTTTCCACCAAGTTAATTGGGCCATAGTAGGTGGAGGGAACAGAAACAATCTGAGCTGGAATTGTAAAGTGGGCTAAAGAGTAACATTCTGGAATCAGAAGAGATGGGAACTTAGGCAAATCATGTAACTTTTCTGAACTCTAATTTCTTTTAAATTTAAATTTTTCTGAATATTCTATATAAAATATTTATAATAGAGCACCCTTTTTGCAAGGTTGGCATGATGATTCAAGATAATGTACTCACAGCTCCTTCATGCAGAGGCAGAGCCTGGCCTTGACTGGGTATTAAATAAGATAGCAATATAGAACATTATATATATATGCAATATGTATACATATAGAACATTATATATATATGCAATTTGTATACATATATTATGTAATGTTGTATACAAATACAGCAATACCATGTAAATTATGATGTAGCAGCATGAATAGAAATTGAGTGTGTTGATGTACTGTGTCCCTTTGCTGAGTGACCCGTCTGCTTGGATCTTCTGTACACCTATGGATGAGGCAGGGCCTTCTGGTTTCCCAGCTGCAGCACCCCTTTGTTTAAAGGGTTCATCTTTCTTCTCATTGCCAAATGCCAGATGGGTTGTCAAATAAGTTAAAGACTCTGGAATTCACTCAAGGATAACTGGTTTTTCAGTCTATCCCTTCCTGGCATAATTTTTAAGCTCAAGTATGTGACTAATGTGCTAAGGAATGTCTTAAAGAGAAGCCCATGTGTGACAAACAGGGGGTGCCCGGATCAGGGTTCTCTTTAGAAAAACCAAACTAGTATCTAAGATTTTGAGCTCATTTTACTTAATTCTAAGCAATGAATTTTGGATGTCTGAAACGTGCTGTCTTTCCTATCACTGCTTCAGGATAAAAGAAAGATACTTTCTTTAAGAGCAGTTTCTTCTTTCCTGTGTTCTTTCACAAATATTATTAAAGGTTACAGAAAATTAAGATAATATGAATGTTCAGTTTATAGCTTTCAGAGATGAAACTACAAAATTAATGATGCAGTGTATTGCATTTGAGAAGCATGCACCAATAAATGGCATTAAAACCTTTACAGCTAAAATACGGTGCTCTGCCAGCAGATTAGAGCTATCCATTAACCCTGTTTTCTGGAGGCAATCTTTATTTTGCCTCTTTGTTCCTAACTACTTCCGTAGTCCTGAAACAGCCTCTACCTGCAACCGTTGAAAGACTCCAAGCATCTGTGACTCTAATAGTATCATAAGTCTATGTCATAAAATATACAAATATATATATAAATGAAATAACACATACCTATGTATGTAGAAAGCAAACATGGCCCCATGTATGTAGATTTATCTAGGGTAGGGCAGTTAATATAGATAAATAAAAGTCCATGAAAAGGGATATGATATGTTTGTTTCAAATTCACACACATTAGACCATATAGGTAATGAGAATGCATTAAATTTGCAAAATTCTAGAATGTTTGAACCAAGTCTTTGACCCTAAAATTAAGTAGTTTCTAAAAAAATGGAAACAATTGCTTTATGATGATAGTCTTTTAAAACAACTCCTAATAAGAATCTAAGCATTCTCTGTCAACCTCATTCAAACCCTCACAGATATTTCTGTGAGATCTAGGGCCTAGTCTCATGGTCCTTTCAGATGTTAATGAACTTTTAGGTGCTGATGGTTTGCCAATAAAATCTTCATTCTTTTTTTTCTTATAACTGACATATAAATGTTATTTCATGGAACCTTAATTTTGGAATTCCAAAATTATTTATTTAATAATTAAGGGAATTCCCAGTGGAATTATGTACACTTTTGACTGTGATTTATGTTTCAGAAATTTACATCAAATTTCCTTATCATTAGGTTTATCAGATTTGAGAGCATTTGAATGTCCTAAGTTTATTGAGGAAAATACTATAACTACTACTCCCCAGTTCCTGAAAGTTCCATTTGAGATGATCATGTGTATATAGCTCAACTCATCTAAGCTCTCCTTCCACTCAGATTTAACTAGTTGGTGTAAAAAGAATCTTAGGATCATAATAAAGCTGGCAGATCCGTACAGGGGCCCTTTGGTCTGCACCTCTCTCTAATGAATGAAACTATGATGTAGTAGACTGTCATTTCCATGGGACAATGTTTGTGCTGGGCTTGCTTCGTCCCGTGCAGCTTGGCACGCCTAGAAGTAGGTACTACTATGCATTTGCCTGGATTTATCCACCAACCCACTCTGCATGCCCAGTGCTTGTCTATTCAGTCCTGTCCTAAGGCTGTTCCGTTATTTCATGCAGCAGCCCAGTACACTGCAGTGAAAACTATGTCTAACGTTCCATCCGACTTCTTTCTGTAATCTAAACCACACAGAACAATGTCTAATCCCTTCCCCAATCAGCCGGCCTCAAACAAGTACATAAAACTTTCCTTCCCCTTGCTCTTCTCTTCCCCAAATTTAAGGTCCCTGTTCTTCCAAGTTTTATTTATAAGCAGAGCCGCTAGGGCCTCAAAAATCTCAGGGTGTAGAGAGGGAGGGCCATATGTCTGCAAACATTGGTGGCTGTGCAGTGGCCCTGGGGAACTCAGAGCTGCCCTGCTTTCACTGATGCCCCTGGCACGTGGCCAGCCCATAAGAGGGCCTTGCTGTTAGGAAGTCTACGAACTCTTACTAAATGAATTTCCTCTTCACTCAGGCTGCTTCATTCAAGCTTATTTTCAACCCAATTTATTGTAAAAACCCATGTGGGGACACGAAATTGGATATATATTTGCTGTTCTCTCTAGTTGTCCCTGGTTGCATCTGTCAGGAGTTATCTGTCTCTATCTAGAAACACATGACTAGGCGGGGTGAGACCCAGGGAAACCAGAATCCAGAGCTGAATGAAGATTGTGTAGTAGTTCTCTAGGGCTGCAGCAACAAACTATCACAAACTAGGGGCTTAAACAACAGAAATTTATTGTCTCATGGTTTTGGAGGCCAGAAGTCCAAAATCAAGGTGCCAGCAGGGCCATGCTCTCCAAAGCATCTGGGGAAGAATCTGTTCCATGGCTGTCCCCCAGCTCCAGCGGTACCAGAAATCCTTGGCTTGTGGATGCAGCACTCCAATCTCCATGTGACATTTCCCTGGGTCTGCCTCCATGTCTCTTCTTCTGAAGGCACCAGTCCTTGTAAGGACTGGACTAAGGGCCCACCCTACTTCAGTATGTCCTCATCTTAACTTTACTAATTACATTGGCAATGACCCTATTTCCAAATAAGTCTACATTTGGAGGTTCACAAAAGGACATGAACTTGGGGGGACACAATTCAACCCAGGACAAGCTGTATAAGTTTCCCAGGGTGCGTGGAGATAAAATCCTGTCTTTGGTAAGTAAGTTAGAGGTTCTGTGTGCTGTGCACTCCCTCCCACAGCCATAACTGAGAAGGGGGTGGCTCTGCAAAGCCCATTGAGAACTCCCTCTTTGAACAATCAGAAGTTCTATTCCTTTTCCTTCAGTCTAGTTCAGAAAAGATCTAAGTCAGTTTTGAGTAGGGGAGATGTCAGGAAATGCTGCAAACTAACCAAAGATAGGAAAGCAAATGTTTTCACAGTTCAGGCTCTCACTCAAGGGTGCTGCTTCCACCAGCCCTCCAGAGGGTCCCAGGGACCCCGTTGGGACAGCAGGCGGCACCACGTGCCCCAGTGCTCATCCTGCCTGCACAGCCAGGCAAGAGGGTCAAGCCAGAATGGGGTTGTACCAATAAATAGGGGTTGACCAGATAACTTTACCTAAGGAAATAAACTGTCAGGAAAACACTGACTTGCAGACACATTCACGCCCAGGCACATCTAGATAGTCCCAGCTCAGCAGCAAGTTTGGTGCATCTTGAACAACACTCGTAGGTAAATCCCATTAATCATTTCTAAGCTAAGTAAAAGGGCCACTCCTGTATGAAAATAAAGGCTTGAGATGGGACAGTTACGAGCTGTCTGTGCCCCATACCCCACTTGTTGGGATGGGCTGTGTGACCTACACCTGTGGCTCTTGACCTTGAGTGACCATCCTAAACCCAGTCCAGGGACTCTCAGGAGATAGTACCTGTTTTTTCTCCAGAAGCAAACATCACATCCTCTCAGGAAATTGCCCTAAACCTGCTCAGACAAGCACGATAAATTGCTCTCCCCTAGGTCCTGTGGAATTCTGTTTCCTGTGTCTACTCCCCAGCTCACCCGAGAGTGCCCAGATGCAGAGAGTGGGAATGACTGGCTAACTGCTCACCCTGTCTGCAAAGTCATGCTTGAAATATGTGGGTGGCCACCCCTCCACCCCCAGCTACTCCAAAAGAATCTACCAACAAAATGATTTGATTCCAACTGGTCCCCAGTCCTTGGCCAGTAACTTCCTCGCTGCCAGCTGAAAACTGGCACATTTCTGAATGAGAGATTTCCATTACTTCAGCTAAGGCCTTTAAGATATGCCTTGAGAAATCTGTACAATATGCTTCAATGTATTTAAGAGCTCAAGATGGGCCCCAAATGAGTAAGCATGCAGATATTTGCCCAAGAGAAACAGTGTTCATTTCTATTTATGCAACAGAAACTTTTACTTAATCTGGGCAAGAAAGCGCATAATGATTTCTAAAGCTTTAATTTAAGGAGGCTCCCATATTTGGCCAAATCAAAATTTGTACTTTTTAAATCGCCTAAAATATCACTTATTCTGGATTTGCTGATAATTAAGTTCTGATTTTCGTTTTCCTTTATATGCAAATCTCTCATGAGCACCAACAAATGACATTTTAGAGGTCTCTGTGTGGACATTGCAGAGAAAATAAGAGTGTCCGCATTGTAATTGTTACGTTGAATAGTCACTATTCATGACATGATTAAAAGGAAAGTTTAAAAGGGGATTGGAGACAGAAAAAAAATAAGCCTAATTTATAAGTGGGGGAGCCTTTGCCTGACACTGCATGAAACTTAACAGGGCCCTTAATTGTTCTACTCACTCATAAGATCAAAGGCACTCTGACTCATACACAATTCCAGGGCTTTGAATTGCTTCTTTTAACAGATTGATCAGAACTCTGAACTGGACTCACTCTCAAACCGGCCTCCCTTCCCCAGCCCAGATCTGCTCAGGACTGGAAGCTGGCAGTAGGAAAAGACGGTGCCCGCCCTTGTATTTTGTCACCACCCCAGCTCAGCCTTCACTGCACAGGTCTATTCCACAGGATGTTCAGGTGGGGAGATGGGCAGAGAGGAGGGAGCACATCACTGCCTGACGCTCCCTGGCCCTGGCATCCCATTCCCGGGGCTGGTGGGGGTCTCTTCAGTGATACCCCAGGGATGACGGCTCCCCATTCTGGCTGCTCACTGGTAACCCCTTCCTCAGTCCCTAGATGTCCTGCATTCACAGCAGCCTCTCATTGCCAGGACCCCTCTGCCCTGCCGGGAAGCCCCATTACAGTACCAAAACTGCCCCACACCCACGCTACCATCCCGGGTGCTTCAAGGCCAGGCCTTCAGTCCTGCTGTCCCTGGTTCCTTCGATTCTCAGCCATGACAAAGACCCGGGACTTGGTGCTGCCCGGCTGCTGGGAGCACCTTCAGGGCTCTCTAGATAATTCCACCAGTCAGGTGGGACTAGGAGCAGAGCAGAGGCAGAGACAGAGCCCTTTAAGGAAAGCTCATTGTCTTTTCACCATGCATAGGCTCCTTTAAAAGGCTTCATCTGTCCTTCATCTGTCTCTTGAAAAGCCTAAGAAGCTGTGGAACTGGTCCTCTGAAATCCCGACTGTCACACCTCATTTGGTTTTCTTGAGCCAAACAGGAAACCCTAGGAAGAATTTTCCACTTAATATGAAATCAGCTTTCCATTTTTATTGTCTTTCTCAAAAAATCTATATTTTTCACATTGACAGAATGGAATGTATGTAGCTTAGAATAAGCTTAACCATCAGTGAAGAAGGAACTGAAAATGCAATGGACACATTTCCATAGAAAAACTGCAAATATTATTGATATTTCTTTGCTTGCCTGCTTTCTGCATTAGAATCTCATGTACATCATGAATTAATGTTCCAAGTAATAAAGAAAAAAGTAATGCCAGCAATTATGACTAAGTTCTATTTGGATCCTTCCAAGATCAATTTACTTTCTTTCCCCTTAAATACAGTACTTTAATATAGCTTTTTGTGAGCCTATTTGTATCCATTTTGAGATGGCAGTGAACAAGAAATGACTCTCCATTCAGTGACTTTCAGATTTTGCATACCTATTACCATTCTGCCTCTGCTTTTCCAAAATAAGTCCTACATTTTATCTTAACATTTATTTTTTAAGCCTTGACATTATCTTGATCACAAACTAAAAAACTAATTAATGATGCAGCATTAAATTTTTAAAAACAAGAATGCTATTGACCCATAATGACAGGATTATTGCCCAGTAATTCTCCCACTCTTTTAAGCTTTGTTTTAACCTTTAGACAAGTTGGGTATTTATTTATACACATGAAGGGGTTTGAGGACTTTCTTCTAACAGAAATCATTGACTAGCATCTGTACTTGGTGTGGGTGTGTTTGTTTGTTCATTATAAACAGGGCAAATAACCACCTAACCAGACTGCTGAGGCAGAGATCTGTCTACAAGCAGTGGCATATATGTTATGCTTTCAAAGTTTCTTATGATCTGCAACAATAGAATGATATTCAAAGACAAGTAGTACAGTATTTTTATTTTTATGACGACCAGCTTGAAATTTCTGAATTAATTTCTGTTAGGATTTAGGCAACAGTGGCATGCAGAAAGAGGCTTTGAGCCAGGCCTCCAAAGCTGCTTGTGTGTCCACCTCTGTTTATATACCTGCTGAGCTTGCCCTGGAACACTGGGCCCCCTTGCTCTCACTGCCTCCATGCCAACTCCAAGGACCTAGAGAGCTATGTGGTTTTCACCAGTTACCAGGGGGAGGCCAAGAGAGGAAGGACCACAGTGTACATCATTCATTGGCTGGAAAGGACGAACATGTTTGAAGGGCCTGCTATGTGCCAGTGTAGCAGAGGCTCCTGAAAATCCTTAAGAGATTGAAATGGCATTTACCAAAGCCATCGGAGACTTCCTTGCCCACGTTCCTGAGTCAGCGTGCACCCCACAGAAGGCACAGCAGGAGAAGGGCAGGCATTAGGTTCCTTAAGACCGTTCTCCCTCGCCTTCTTCCTCACTCTTTAATGACTTGACTGAGGTCAGGGCACACATTTGGAAGAGCAAACTCCAGGTCTGATGGTAGACTTGTTGAGGCTATTCAGTAGGACAAAAAGGGCTGCTGAGACTTAATGCATCTTCTTGGGAATGAAATGGTGAAGGAATATAACAAAGTTTCAGACTTACCCCCAGTATCATCATCTTCTTATGGAAGAATAGGAACACCACCTTCCTCACCCAAACTGCACCATATCTAACCTGGGAAGATCCTGAGGAGAATCTCCCTATGTAGGCAACCTCCAAATGGGGGGAGGTGGGGCTGGGTTTTTTTTAGTTCTATTGAGATATAATTGACATATAACACTATATAAGTGTAAAGGGTATAACAGAAGATTAGATGTATATGCATATTGCTAAATAATTAATGTTTAAAAAACAGGTTACCATCCATCATCTCACATACTTAAAAATGTTTTCTCCTCATGATGAGAACTTTTAAGATCTCTCAGCAATTTTTGAATGTACAGTATTGTTAGTAACTATAGTCACCAATTATCAGCAGCTACCTGTTAGAATTTTTATGAGCACTTCTACCAAATCTTTAGTAGGAACTCTGTTATATGTAATTTTTGCTAATTAGATTTGAGAGTCCACCCAAATGTATATAAAAAAGGCCAGGGAGGACAATACATCATCTCGGGCATCCCCACCAACAGGGCTGCCTAACAGGTCCAGTCCTGCTCCCATTGAGTAGGCCTGGGGATCAGATAGCAATGAGAAGCGGATCTTTTTCAATATCTGGGGATTGGTACCAGAATGTAAATTCCATGAAGACAGGGTCTTTGCCCCTTTGTCATCAGCTCAAGAACAGTTCCTAGCAGGAATGGTATTTTCATTTTCTGTCACTGCCATAACAAACCACCACAAATTTAGCTGCTTAGAAAATACCCATTTGCTGTCTCACAGCTCTGCAGATCAGAAGTCCAACGGGCTTGACTCGGTAATGTGATTAGAATCTAATGATGCCAAAACCAAGGCATCAGCCACCCTGCATTCCTTACAGTTTCTAGAGAAGGGTCTGCTTCCAGGCTCATCCATGTGGTTGGCAGAAATTAGCTCCAGGCCTCTGGAAGGTTCCCTGTTTCCAGCCGGGTTGTCAACAGCAGGTAGCTCCCAACTTCTAGAGGCTGCCCACCTTTCCTGACTCATGGCCCCTTCAGAGCCAGGAAGGGCAGGCCAAGTCCTTCTCATGCTTCCAGTGTCCCTGACTGCCCCCTGCCATATCTTACCTATTCTTCTCTTCTGCTTTTAAGGGCTCCTGATTACATAGGGCCCACCCAGATAATCTTGGATAATCCTTTATGGTCAGCTGACTAGTAACCTTAACTGCACCCACCAAGTCCCTTCTCAACACCACCTAGACTAGCGTCTGATTGAAGAACAAGAGGACAGGAATCTTGGGGGCTACCTTTAGACTTGTATCTTTGGATGAAGTCATCCAAGTTGGTGCCCAGGTGGCCATGAGTGGGACCTTGATGTATATATTCAAGAGGATGAAATATTAATCCTAAACGCTTTGCAGAGATAATGCAGTTTACCCAGAAGATGTGTGTAAGACCTTGAGTGGGTTTGACAAGATGGAGGTTATAGGTTTTCATTGTCATTTAAGAGTTGAGCCACATTATCTAATGATTTAGTGATTTACATATAAGTGAAGAGTAAAATCAAGAGTTCATTCCAATGTATTTTTCAACAGATTAGCCAGCGATAAAAGAATGCATCCTCAGCAGAGTTTGATTACTCTATTAGCCAATTGTGTCCTCTGGTCTGCTGTATGGCTTCTTGTCACAGACAGTATATTTCATTCCTGAGTAATTTTGTCAGCGTTACCTAAAACTCCCACAGGCCAGCAATAGAAAGAATAGGGAAGTACTGTTTTTGGAATCATTATCCTTGCTTTATAGATGAAAAGGCTACAAACTGGATCAAACAACTTGCCCAAGGTCAGACGGCAGAAATGAGCCACAGCCAGGACCTAAAACGCAAACAGACCCGAATGCACCCAGACCTGGGCAACAGGAGCCTTGGAAATGTAAACTGCTCTGCCAGAAATAGTGGCTCTGAGGCAGTTCTGATCAACAGATTTCTTTTATTTAATGTACTGAAGTAAATGGAAGTTGTATTGATCCACTTTAACAGTTATTATATGCTGTCAGATCAAAGCAGCTGTTGCTGATCTTCTCCACAAATTCACGTGCTTTATAAAACAAAAATGTTTTCACATCATCAATTTCTATTGTGGAATAGTGATCAATAATAGCTAGAGAAAAACTCCGATCATAGAAAACTAACATCAGGTTCACCTAATTTAAAGCATCAAACGTAGAGTATTAATCATCCCTCTGGTGTAACTCCATTCCTTTTGCCAGAGGCATTCAAATGGATATTTTTAATCCACTGGCCTCTTCCTCCCAATTATCAATAGAAGTAGTGTACATAGTTCAACCACCTCATGGGCCAGGTCCCTAGAGTACATTTTGAAAACTGTTTGAAAGCATCTTAGCATATTTCATAAAACTTAAAATGTAATCAAGTATTAAACATACTTTATATTTTATGCACCCCTGAGAAAGAAAAAGTGTTGCCAATTACACTAGTACACCCTGTTAACATCCTGATTCAAAAACGTTAAAATGTAAAAAATGTTACTTAATGAAATACATTGAGTCTAGTCCAACTTGCAATGTGAAGTATCAACTATCTTGAATATGGAAAATAAATTATGGTGAATAGAATGAATACCATGCTTCGTACACTCTTTGGGATTTTCCTATACCTAGCCTAACCTTATCTTCATAACTGCCATATAAAGCAAGTATTTTGACTAGTTTAAAGACAAGGAAATTTAACTCGGAAAATGTTAGTGCTTTGACCAAGCTCACTCAAGAGCAGTCAAAATTCAAATCTAAATTAGCTTTAGTCAAAATGTACCTGTTTTGTTTCCTAAGAGGCTCCGAATCTCTTCTTTTCCTACACATGATTGTCAGCCAGTGTATCTTCCCATTTCTTGGGCATGGACTGAGATGATATAGGGAAAAGAAGCAGGCCAAAGATAACTTTTAGAATATGTTAGAACACTACTGTCCATCAAAATTGGATAGCTAAGCTAGATATCTAGGATCTGCATGATGATGGATATTTGCATGCATTTTTAAAAACAAATAAATTATTTGAGATACATTTATGGATATAAAAATAGATGTCTTAATTTCCCTGAAATATTCCCTACAAAACCCTGATAGTCAATAAACTGGCATTGTGAAGCCAGGTGTGGACCACAGTCTTCACTGAACTTAATTTTTTTTTAATTTCAAAAGGAGCTACTTTTCAGAATAAATTTGAAGTTATAGCCCTAAATAAATAGAACTTCAGTTTTTCCTTATAAGTAGAAAATAGTGATGTTAAAATCAAATTGGGAAAGTAGAATAAAATAGATATAAGAAGAGTTTAACTGTATTTATTATAATAGACAAAGTAAAACAACTTAGTGTCCACATGACAGATAAAGTACATAGAGTTGCTGAACTGTTTATACAACTAATACCTAATAAATTTTTTAACTTACAATTCAACAAATTTTCCTTGTTTGATGAATTTGGATTTTTTTTATTGGCTGGTAATTTTTTATGTTTATTTCAGAATTACTTGGTAAGGAAAGTTAAAACAATAACTTCCATGTGATTGATTTGGAAAAATTTTAATAAGATACTCTTTCAGGCAATTTAATTTGCACGATTTTTTGTTTACAAACCTACTTCTTTAACAAAAGACCATTTGTTTAGGTGGAATAGTTCACAATCTCTTTATCCTAACTAATCACATAGTTCCCCCAAAAATTCTTCTAAATAACAAGAAGTATGTAGAATAAAATTTGCTTTCTAAATAACAAGAAGTATGTAGAATAAAATTTGCTTTTGCCATTTATTCTTCATTTATTTTGCCAAATTCATGTTTTGAGTTGAGCACAATTGTAGATTACAGAGAGAACAGGGTTCTCCTCATCTTGATCGTGGCTTGCAGAACAAGTGTTCTTATCTATCTATGAAGTAGTCTAAAATGTGGCATTTACTTACATTTATCAGTGCTTTATAGAAAAACAGTTCTATGAACCTGTTTCTGAAAAACAGCCTACTTTATCTTAGAATTTTCTGCCTACATCTACTAGAAAATCAATTGCACTATTAAATTTCTCTTAGTTTCCATGTTTTAAGAATAAAGCATAATTCATTCCAAATAAAAACTTTTCCAGGGTAATATCACTTTACATGTAAGTGCTTTTAGTATTGATACAGCTAAGTTTCTCTAAATAAATAATTTCCATACTCAGTGCATAACATATCAAGGATGCCTGTTAAGTGATGTTTTGTAATGCAAGAATTTCCATTATAAAAAACTTGTAAGATATAAACTCAACACATTTGAATAATTAACACCCTTAGATTGTAACTGGAAGATAAGTTCTAATTAGTGTTTAATTTTTTGGTTAAAAATCTGTGGCATGTATAATATAAAATTAACTCTGAAATTATGCAGTTAATATTATTAGCATCTGTCTATTCCTTTTGAGACTATAATGGCTTAATTTGTCTGGCTCTTAAAGTGAACAATCAGAAAAAGTGCTTAAAGTTTGGAAAATTTTTTAAAAAGTGACTATTAATATTGTTAACTAATCTGTAATTTGCTGTTTAGGTGAACAGGTTCAATATTGAGTCATTGAAAAAATGTTATGTTCTATAGAAGATATGCCCTTGAAAGTGTTTTATGCATGAAGACAAACTTTTTTAGAATTCTGTTATCAAGACCATGAGTTAATATGCAATGTTGTGGCCTGATCCTATGATCTTTATCAAATCAGTTATGGAAAGTTAGAAATCTCTTAAAAATTGATGTGTTCTCAGAATTGATTACTTGTCTAAACCATGTCTTTCACTAGTGTAACTGTGTCAATTATGTTTCTAGTGTGAGTATTTCTAACTATTTTTAATGGAATTAATTGCTTATTAATTTGTTTCAAGTTTTTTATATTATTTGACTGTCGTAGCAATAGCTTACAGCAATTTAGTATCTTCTATATGTTGGATACTGGGTTAAATGCTTTTTGTGAATCATCTCATTTAATCCTCACAAACCCAGGGGGTATTCAAAAGGAAATAGGACCAAAAAGTCATAACTTCTCCAGTTTTCTCTATTTCATAACTACTCAGAGTTTCAACTGCACCTATTAGATCTCTCATTACAGTGTATTAGACACATCATTCCAATATACTGATTTCATCTTCCAGTATTTAAACCAGCCATGTTCACCTAATTACACTCTAACTTGTGGGTTATTCCAAACATTTTTTTTGTTTTGTTTTTCATTTTTATTACTAAATGTGAAGTAGTGTTCAATATTAATTACTTACTATGATATATTTCTTCTAAATATCATGAGTGGCATTGATCTTGGCAAAAACTAGATCTAAATTTAGTATTTATGCAATAGGATGAAATTTTTTACCTGGCTATAGTTTATAAAAGAATTTAATAAATATACAGTATATACAATAATCGAGATTTTTATTGCACATGTTATATATTTATTAAAGTTCTATTATAATAGTCAATAGAGCATGCATAAACTTTTCCTGAATTTTTAAGTCTAACCTAAAGTATCACTTAAACATAAGAAGATGGGTAGCTTTTAAAAGTGAGAAATTTTATCCTGGAATATACAATTCTTTACATGCAGGAGATTTTTCTTTGTGTAGGAAGACAGTTTTGCTGACAGTGTTAGTTTCTGCAAAGAAGTCATCGTCAGCAGGACTTAACTTGAGATGATTCAAGACAATTGCAAGAAATTCATTTTAGAAAGAAGAGTTTATAAGGTCTATTGAAAGATGTGAATTAATTGTAGTGGAGAGAAGATAAAACCCTAATTTCACTTTCATAAGTTTGGAGAAGATGAGTTGCTAATAATGATCAAGGAAATAGACATTCCATCTAAATGATGGCATGGCACATCTTCAGCTTGAATGTTCCATTAATTTGAGAAAGAGAGGGACAGAAAGGAATAGAAGAGTGGTGAGCATGACTGGGAGAAGCATAGGAGTTTTAGTGCATAGAAAGATTAAAGAAGGACTCCTTTGTTTTTTGGGAAATCTAAGGAAAATATGTTAATGAGAAGTGGAAAAGCACTGAAAACATACAGAAAGAGTATCAAGTCGAGCCATCAGTTTTAACAGTAGGTATAGGGCAGGGGTACACTGAAAAGTGAAAACACAAAATGTAGATAACAAACAATATATCAGACTTATAAGTGCTTATTTCACCTGGGGGTGGGGGTGTTGCCCAATATAACACCCCTCACCAAGCAGTTATCTGACCTCTGCTTAGACCCCCTGAGTCATGTGGTACTCACTGCATCAGGGTGCAACTAATGCCATTTGAGAACAGCTTAATTGATAAAATCCTTTCCTGT
Organism: Manis javanica; assembly: GCF_040802235.1. Taxonomy (NCBI): domain Eukaryota; kingdom Metazoa; phylum Chordata; class Mammalia; order Pholidota; family Manidae; genus Manis; species Manis javanica. Next base: position 76,051,971 of record NC_133168.1, read on the forward strand.
ATTTACCCACAATCTTCCTTCCTGTAACTCCTCCACTTTGGTCTCCATTCTAATGTGTGGTGCTCACTCAAATGCCATCCTTTTATCCAGGCCCCAGGTTATTTCATGGTCTCCCACAAGTTTCCTGATGTCTACTTCTCTTGTGCACCCCTTCTTTGACTGATTTGCAGCTAGGTACATCTTATCTTGTCATTATTCCACATATATTAAGATGCAGCCTTAATGACTGGCTCATTTGACTTTTCAAAACAGCATTTATTTGCTGTGCTTTCTTTTTGTTTCTCTTATTCTCTAGCGATTTCTCCAAAATTCTAACACACTTGTTTGCATTTGGTTGTTTCTTCTTGTACAAGTTTTCATTTCAAATTATACCACGTCCTAGATGTTTAGGAATCCTGTGTTCCACAAAATTAATTCCTGAAATAACTGTTGATAATCCTCTGTTACCTAAGTTTTAGATTTGGTGTAAGCGATATTGTTTGAGGTCAAAGTCATCTGTACAAATTTAATAATGTAGGAGATCCCTTGCCTCTACAAGATGAAACTTGTATCCCTGTTCTGGCCTGAAAGAAAAACATCACCTTGACAGATCAGTGGGCCAATAAACATGCTGACATCTTGATTATTTTTCTACCTTTTTTGTTTAAAGTCATTTTATTAGGCAGCCCTGCTAGCTTCAGAGACATGTTTCATACTGCCAAAGAAAATCTGGGTTTCTATGTAAGATTACTGTACCAGACAGCTTCTTAAAAAAAAATTAAATGGTGTAAACTTTCAGTATTTTATTCCCCTTGCATCCAAAAGTCAATCACTTACCAATCTTACTAATTTTTCATTTGCAACTTTATTTCCTCTCCTCTATGACCAGCTGTCCCTGCTGCACTGCTCTAGTTCAATGCATTGCTCCCAGACCTTGTCCATTACGGTAAACTCCTCCTCCTTCTCCCTGTAGCAAAAATCACTTTTGTCATTCCATTGCAAATTGAAAAACCTCCTTGCAGTTCTAGGAACATAAGAATGCTGGACCAGAACATGCCAGTAGGTTGTGGTTTTTCTTTTCTTTCATTTTAAATATTTCTGTCTATATGGTCTTGTGACATTATCTTAGCACGACCTATTATGGAAAAGAGAGAAATCAACACCCTAAGCAAGTCCTGCTCCCAGTGCTTTGAAGGTTCAGCAATATGCTCTTAGGACAAATGCTTATTTGTAAAAGAACAGGTGGAAAATAGGTCAACTGAATGAATGTTGAGAAATAAACAAGAAAGGATTTCTGATTTTTTTAAAATGCTTTGCTCTGTTGACAACATGCATGGTGGCTTTTCTGCTCTATGGAAGTCGTTGCTGAAGAAGTGTTCAGGGGAGGGCCAAGAACCTGCCTCCCCTGAACCTTCCCGTAAAGTCAAGTGTATGGTTGGATAACTGGAGGGACATCAAAGATGAATGTCAGTTTCACAGAGATGGCAGAAAAATTATGAGATGAAGCATGATCACTGAGGTTCATATGTGGAGAGATTCTGTGCTGGCCAGAGTTTTGAGAAGGTACATTTGTGGAAAAAATCTGGAAAGAGAAAAGGCAGTAGGCCAGGCTTCACAGAGTCCAGCAGAGGGGAAAGCCGAGGAATGCCTGCTACGTCCACGAGACTGTCTCGGCTCCTTGGGTGGGACTGGGAGGCCGGGCTGGGTGGAGTCAGCTTCCTGCTCCTGACATGAGCACCGGAGAGAAAGCCATTCACTTGTCCATTTACTGCAGTCAATTTTTACTGAGTGTCTTATATGTGCCAGACACTGTTCCCAACACCAAATATAGAATAGTAGTGGACTTGGACACATAAACACACAGGTTCACTCTTATAAGCTCATAAAAATGACACGAAGACGACAGCAGCCCACGTTACACCGTCAGCGCCTCACTGCACCGTCTTGAGGGGCATCCTGCTAGGTGGGTGAGAACAGAAGGGTCTGTGTTTGCTTCGCTCTGAGCCTCCCGGCGGGTGGTTGCATTGCTCTCTCCGCGGGGGCGGGAAGCAGAAGGGGGGCCGCCAGAGGGTGAGAGCAGCTGCAGAACAGCAAGTTCTGGTCCACACCGGTTTGCACATGTTCCTCTAAAATCCACTGGAGCGGCCACTGGGTTGACACTGTGACAACACTTGGATGATCAGCCCTTGAGACACGTAGTGTTGGCATGAGCCGGCTAAGAGATAAAGATAGCGGAGGATACCCAGCCTCTGGTGGGGACCAGTGTGTAGCTGATGGAGAGAACTGGGCTCCACTGCCGCCCTCTTGGGGAACAGCATGGCCCTAGTGAGGCGTTCAGTCTCTGTGCATTTCTTCAGCAAGCAAGTGGGAAGGATGAGTACTCACGCGTCCTCACACATCCAAACCAGAGCAGGTCCTCACGCCTGGTGGACACTGCCTGCGACAGATTCTCCCCTCCCGTCTCACATCAGCTCTCCTGCTCATCCCCCTGAGTGGATGCCTTTTACGGACAAGGAGATGTTTCCATGGCTTTTCACATCCACTTCACGTAGAGCCTTTTACTGGGAAGACTGGTTCCCTCTGGGGATGGAAGACTGGAAGGCTGGTTTCCTGTGCCTCTTCCCTTGTAATTACTCCCGGTTGCCCAGATCCATCTCATACCTGAGAGGCTGAGACCAATAGTTTCTGGATTTTATGATCCTCTTGTAAACACTGGCGAAAGCAATGAGACTGAGGAGAAACACTGATGTCGATGCTCTTGATAATGAGTTCCTTTTCAGAAATGCGAAGTAAACACGGGGTGTTCCTGCGGCATTTATGCAAAATGAGGCATTTATGCAAACAGAAACCACTCAGCTAGTTGAGCCGCCTGGGGCAAAATAATATTCCACATTCAAGATTAATAACTGCAGAAACTTAGAACTGACAGACAGCATTCTGCTTTGGTTTTCAAGTGCTTAATTGCAGGCATTCCAGGGTTTTTTTTTTTTTCCAACACCCTTTGGAGCACCTTTGTGGTCAGTGTGTAATGATGGCTGCCCTAATGGTTCATTTTACAGAACATTCCTTGATTTCTGCATTCTTTAATGCAATAACTGTGTTCCTTTGAAATAATCTATGAGATTTCATTCTAAGCCTTGTTCTTGTTTCTTCTTATTTTCATTCTAAGCGTTTTAACCAATTCTCTTTGGAGAATGTGCTTGCAAGCTTAGGTGTATCTCACTTTATCTAATAAACATGCTCCTGCCATGTAGTATGTAAATTGGATTTTAACAAATTGAATCATATATTTAAATGCCTGAGGAGCACTCATTTTAGGAAATGTACCATATTCTGAATTTTAAGTGAATTTTTACTCCATAATTTTTATTCTCTGATAATACATGTTTTTACTTGGGTTTGCTTTATTTAGGTTAATACCTGTACCAAATTATTAAATTCATTGAGGAATTTTTAAAAGCAAGCAGTTGAAACCTACTTCTTAATAATCCTCATGTTTGCATCGTTACTGACATTGCTAACTAACTACAAGGGAACATCACTACTTAAAACATAAACAGTTACAGTGTTTGCATGAGATAGAGAGTTATGGGCAGAGTGGTGGAAGTGGCATGTTAGATGTGAACATTATATAAGGATCCCTCATAAGCATAATGGTAGGCTAGCTAAGGTTTTCAAGGGACTTCAACATAGACCTATTACACGAAATTTCCTTAAAAACTAGTCTGTGACATCCACTGACATGGTCATTTTAGGATTGTAATCAGTCATTGAAATAATCAATAAGTCAACCAAATCCCCTACATGTAAATAGAAATCTTGGAACTCATAGTGACTGCCTACTGTGTGCTGGGTTACAGAGCTACATGGGAAAGAAGACATAAGCCTCAGTGTGCTGGGTGATTCTGTAATAAGATGGGCTGTGGGACCAAGTGGAGGGGATGAAGCACTTTATCTCCCAGGGGACTAGCCTGGGCCTTGGAAAAATAGAGGATGCTTTATAATTTAATGACATTAAAGTTGCTTAGAAGTGAAGCTTTCTATGCTGTGTAGATGGCAAATGTGTCTTAATTAATCATAAAATCATCCTAAGAGTGATGGATTATGAACTGGTTTTTACTGCACTGGAGGTGCCTCTCACTTCATTTCAGCTCCTCCTCTGCCTCTGGTGCTTAATAATTACATATGGCCTCCCAGTGTATCCACTGGCTTCAGCTGCCACATCACTTGAGACTCAGCAATCTGTCACCACATTGGAATGAGAGGACCTGTGCTGGTGGAAGTGTGGGCCCCCTGGGGCTGAGCGTGAGACCTGACTCCCGCTCCCCATCTGAGTCACACTTCTATAGCCAGGGAAACTGCTTGCTGTAGGGCACAAGGGGCAGGAGGTGGAGAGGAGATAGATGTGTTTGCACACAAGTCTCTCATAAATCTGGGATGATGCACCATCAGTCAGAACCCCTCAGTGTATGTGGAGCATACCTTCTGGGATATGTTAAGCAGAGAGCAGGTGCAGTGCCCAGGTGGGAGGGAAAGCAGATACTAGGTGCTGCTTAGCCAAAGGTTTTAAAAGAAACAAGGGAGAGTAGAATTTTGCTCATGGTGTGATTTCTATGATTTAGGTCAGTGGCTCAAGGACCTGACCTCAGGTTTGCACCAAAAGAATGGTGCAAAGGAGAAAAAGTTCTGGGAGAAGGCGTTTGAAAAATGAACCCAACTCAACAGTTGAGTAAGTGTGGGGTACAGAAAAAAGTTGGTCTGGCAGAGCTGGGAAAGGTGTGGGTGTTGGGGTAGTGATGCCATGTTCAGAGGCAGAGAGCACAAGAAGAAACAGGGCATGAGCAGGTGCTAAGTTCAGTCCTGGACACAGTGAGCTTAATGTGCTGCCAGGACCCCAATTAACAGGCTCAGGAGGGAACTGGCAGGGCAGGCTCTCCATGTCTGCCATCCTGCCGGCCTCGTCTCTGCACTCCCTGGCACCCACAGAAGGAACAGTGTGACCTAGGAGGTGGATGAGGAGGCCAAGGCCGAGTGTGGAAAGTGAGCAACAGGTAAAATCAGAACAATGGTAAAAAGTAGAATAAATTCAGGGCAGGCTCATCCAGTGCATTCTAGAATCATCCTCCTAAAGGGTCCCCCCAGGTCATCCGTGGAGCCCATCGCAACCTGAGCACGCCTCTCCCCTGTGAGCGTGCCACCCTTTCCGATGCTGGGATGGCGCTGGGGCTCCCAGGGCTGGGCTTCGGCCCCCTGCTCAGTGGGGACAAGGTTCCCACCTGGGGAGGACCCCAGAAGGGAGGTTTTCTATCAGAGACAGAACAGCCAGGAACCAAGGGCCCCAAAACATCACAAAGAAGTGGATTTTTTGAGACTTCAAAAGTAAGTTTCTAATAAAAAGGGAGGCAAAAGGTGGGGGGGTTATAAATTAGATGATCTGACGTCCAAATTGTTCAGCTGGAGTGAGGAAAGCAACATCATGAGTGGAACAATGAGTGATTTTTAACTCTTAATCCACAAGCACAGAATTGCCAGAATTCATGGCCTTAAAATTAGAATGAGATTGAAGAGAACTCAGCCCTTAAGAGTGATAAAGGCTGATAAATGTCCAGTCTTAAGTGGGACATGGGAAACCTGAGGTCTGTTACTGACTGTCAGTAATTCATTTCATGACATGAGGTACTGTGTGTGTGTTAGGGGAAACGTGGTGAGAACAGTAATTATTTCTTGGGAGCAAGCTGACTGCCTAAGTATTTATACACCATGCAATAGATAGAAAAACATTTGCCACCTACCTACCCATTAGAGGTAATGTCCAGAGGATTGTTTGGCTTCTTGGATGAAAGGGAATATGAATAGCAATGTGTCATCTGATTCTGACCTGTCCTGTCTGTGCAGATCAGCTTCCCAAAGCAACAGGGCAATGGTGCCGTCTGTCCTTTGAGTTCCTAGTTTCAAGTTTCCTCATCCACCATGTGTGGCACAGAGAGCTTGTGAGAGGAATCCATTCTTCATGGTTGATAGGGTATTGCTAATTTATGTTAATGGTGACAATTTAAAACCATAGATTTTAAAAAACAACCAAGGTTACTGCATGGCCAACTCTTTTTTATTTATAAAACCTCATTTCTAAGTCTTTTAAAAGACAATTATATGATATTCTTTCATCTCAGGCTAATTCCACCTTACTTATTTCATTGGCTAACTTAGTAAAAAAGAACTAGTTTTAAAAATTCAAAGGGTGTCATATTTATTTTCTATACATCTTGTCACTTACTACATATGTTTGTAAACAAATATGTTCCACGTTTTAGGAGACATATGGCTTCTAACTTGTTTGACTTAATAAGGTAACAGAAGTTCCGTGTTAAATCTGCCTCTGAGGGTTGTATTCTCTCCGTGATTTAATGTTTCGAAGAGGGCTTCCTTCAAGGGCAGAGCTGTTCACGGTCCCATCTCCCCTCCACCTTCCTTTTCCTTCCACACATGAGAGAGGGTAACCCTTGCAAAGAAACTCAGAAAAACTCTAAAAGCAGAACAGATAAAGCCTTAGGATATTTTCAGTGACCCACTCCTATATCCTTTCCTTTCCTTGGAAAAGTTCAAAAAGTCCAGTTTATTCCCTAGGGCGCCCTCCAGGGCAGCACAGCGGAAGTCCTGAGAACGCACAGGCCAAGTGCAGGGGGAGTGTCCTCCTTGTCACCAGGGGTGGGGCCCAGCTTGTCTAAAGCCCTCCAGGGGCTCTTTGGGCCAGGACAGGAGGACCCACGTAAAGCAAGGCGGCAGCAATCTGCCTGCTGAAAGCTCCCAGAGAATGCTCACTGAGGCCATGAATCTGGGGGGGCCAGAGGCCAAGGAGACAACTACTGACCCAGCCCTGCAGCCAGTCCACTGGGACCCCCTAGCAATCATGAGGTACGTGGGTGGGCTGATTCTTCCTGCATCCTCTGTTCTCATCTGTGAAAATGGGATATTATTAGTACTTACTTACCTCATAAGTCTGTTGAAAGGATCATGTTCGCATTAGTGAAACATTGAGAACATTGTCTGGCACCTGGGGAGTGCCGCGTAAATGGTAGAGGTCCTGGCCGAGTCATCAAGGATTGGTGCCCAGCTGCTCAGCTGGACTGGTACTGAGTCTGCTCTGGGGAGGAAAGAAACCCCAGAGATTGTTCAGAGCAACTCAACACCATTTAGGAGCCTGCTTAACTGTACCCATCTTGGAATAATGAAACCTAATAGGTTATAAATCTTGTAAACTTCATAAACATGAACAGACACAAAAAGGTGATTGTGACCTATGCTTTTCACTTATGAATTTAGTGTAGAGACGAATTGTTGAAGATAGTTAGGACCCCTCAAAGATGCAGAAAAACCATGTCAGTAATATCTTAATACTGCCCATAGGAAGTTACAGGCAGGAAAATTGCTGAGGAAACAAACCCTCCAAAAGGAGTTTCTATTTTTTTTGTAATCTCAACATCCTCTTATGTACTTGTCTGTACTATACTTTTAAATTCTGGGATTATATTTTGGGGCTCATAGTCCAAATAATGGCTGGCATCATTCATTTTATATTTCCATGTTTGAAAGACCAAATGTTCATCATTTCTGGTATCAGTTCAGCCTCTGGCTTCCTTTCTAAGACACATTTGGTAGAGTATTAGTTTTCCCATTTGCAGCATGAGAAAAACAATACACTATTTTTCAGTAATAAAGTTGTGATTTGAAATTGTTTCCAGAGTCAGTAGAGATTTAGGGGGAAAGGCTATGTTTTGCCTGGCTCTGGAATGAATAAAAAGCAAAATAAGGTAAGAGGGAACTCTAATCGTGGGGACTGACCTAGCAGTCAGCTGTTTCTGGACACAAGTTCTGCAGTGTTGGAACCCTCCTGGGCATACCATACCTCAGGTCTTAACAAATGCCCTTTGTTCAACTGTGCACTCCTGCCCTGTGAATAAGCCATGTGCGATGTGAGCATTTCTCTGTTCTTAGCTACATCACCTCCAGTGTGTGAATGTCTGCTTGCAGTGGTTCCGTCGGGCGAGGCATGTCAGCTCCAGAAGATCCCGTCAGAGTGTGGGAGTCCTCAGGCAGAGAGCTGCCCGCCACAAAGGCGAGCACGGGGGCTAATGGGACCCTTGACAAGTTAGTACAGCCACCGAGAGGGTTGGGCCAAGACACACACATTCACTGATTCAACATTTAGGCACCTATTGTGTGCAAGGCAGAGCTCTGCCTCTACTTTCTTCTCCTCAACAGCCAAAGTAGTTCCGCTTTCATGTTTCTTTACGCATTGTGGACTTTGGAGTAACACTGAACTTAGACCAAATTGTACAACTAAAGGGTTCAAAAGCTGGTCTCAGTGGCATCCCTGGATGAGTTCTGAAGCAGCTCAAAGAATCCCCATCATGTGGGGGAGTAGGCTAGACCAAGACCATCTCAGGCCTGGCCCTGTTCCTCCAGGGGAGCCCCGCCAGAGCTCACTGGACCCTGGCCACACAGCCCTCCTGCTGACGCTGGGAAGCATTTGGCCTTTAGTCTTCCAGGCAGAAGAGTTGCTCCAAGAACAAAAGGGGAAATGTTCTAAGTGCAAGAGCTGATAGATACAGTCTTCCATTTTCCAAAGTCATAAAATAAAAACATGATCATTACAAATTTAAGAAATGGTTACACCTACCTACATCAGACTCAGTAGATATTTTAGGGATTAATGAATGCCGGGAATATGTGTGTGTGTGTAACCACATATTTAATCTCATCAAGCCTCAGTTTATTTATCAAAAAGTAGAAATAATAGTAATTTTGTTGTGAAGGTCACATATATAAAGCCCTTTGTAAACTACAGAACACCATGCATGGATCACTGTTCCTGTCTTTCCCGCTCCTTGGGCAGGGCTCTCCCAGATTCCTGTGGCCTCCGTCTGAGCGTCATGAGTCCCCATCTGCCTTTGCTAAAGGCTGCAAATCCTTCTACTTAGAGCACAGCACGTGCCCCATTTCTGGAACGAGTGACTGTCCACTCCAGGGCCTCTATGATGCACAGAGGGGCTCGCTCTTGACTGGCCGTGCCCTTGGGAGCTGTCTCTCGACTCCTCTCTCCTGGCCGAACCCAGCTGGAACAGCCTTTCTGTGTCTGCCCCAGTGCACCTACTACGTGAGTTTCACCGTACTTCTCAGTCACATGGAGCCCATTTTGCTGAGTTTGTTTTAACTTTAGAGAACTTGACAATGCTTTTGTTGTCATACAAACAGAAGTTTATTTGGAGGAAGATGGTGCCACATTAGTGGTCATTTCTGTTGATGCTGCTTTTCATTCTTTTGGATACCTGAGAGCATTTAAAGTGGTCCCTTTTTTGACTAGGAAGAACAGAAGAGTCTCCACTATGAATATTTGGGACATTTAGATAATTTCCTAAAGGAAAGGAAAAGGACAAACTTACAAGTTTTTCTAGACTTAGTGATGTATTTCTGACTCTGACTTGTTTGTTTATTCCATCTTCATCCTATTGGAACTATTATACTAAAAAAAAGAAATAAAAAAGCAAAACCTTTGGAAATATACCAAGTGAAAAAAAAAGCTAACTTTAAAATAGTTTGATTAAAACTTTTTCCCAGTTACGGAAAAATGTTCACAATAAAATATAGGTTTAGAAAGCACATCCCATTATCTAAGACCTTGTCTTTTGGGTCTTAAATTGAAGTCCTATTTCCTAGAACCAACTATGTGACCTTGGGCATGTGAACATAAGTTATCCTAAAATTAGTTTACTTGATATAGAAAAATACCTGCTTTCTAGAAAGGATACCAAAATTGAAAAAATATATACACCAAATTTGATTTTTCTTAAAGAAATTATATTAAAATAGAGCAAGTTTTCTAATTGTAGAACCCAATGTCCAACTTTTTAAGGAAATGGCCACAAATACTATCTTTATGAAATCTTTGAATTGATTAACTATTGAAACTTTAATAAAGACTAGTGTAACCAAATATAAAATGATTATCTTTAATTTTTCTTAACTCCTTGGAGAGGAGGCTGAGGAAGCTGCAAGGAAGGCTCTGACCCATGAAGAAATGTCCAGAGTGTCCTCAGGAAAGGGCCCTGCAGAAGGGCAGAGATGGGTGGAAATGGGATCTGGGCTCAGAGCTGGTGAGAGAGACAGCGCTTCCTCTATGCTGGAGCCCTCAGAAAGCAGGGTGCTCACAGGCTGCCCTTCTGCAACCTAGCCGAGGCTCTACAGTTAATAATATAGTGATAAATGTTGAACAACTATTATTCTAATACTAAAAAACAATCCCCTCTATAGGCATCTTATAAACTTTTTAAAAGTCTAACTTCCATCACACTTCAAAATGATTATTCTCATGAATTATGTACTTGTGAAAAAAATAGCAAAGCATATTTAGAAAGTATGAAGGAGGAGGGAGGAGATGGAGAGTGAGAGTTTGCCCTACTCTAAATAAAACAGTGCAGGAACTGAGAGAGAAATCCGTAGAAAACAGTAGAGAGTTCAGAAACAAATATCAAAACATATGGGAATATAAAATTCAGTAAGTATGACATTTCTAATCAGTAGAGGAAGGTTGAATTATTCAATAAACAGAATTGAGTTCATTGCTCTCCATAAGGAAGAAAATAAAGTCAGGATGTGTACCTCCCAGCACTCCTGAAACACTTTTCAACTTGTTCAAAGATTTAAGTGTAAAATATCAAAACTATAAAAGTACTGGAAGTAAATATAAAATCATTTTGAGTAATATCAGAGTGGGGAAAACATTCTAACCCTAACACAAAATCTAAGAGGCATCAAGGAAAAGATTGGCAGAGCTGACTATATCTAAGCTAAAAGCTTGTATACAATAAAAATAAACACGACATAGAACTTCACAGCAGATGAAACATTGGGACAGAAATAATTTCAATATATAAAATAGTGAAGGCTTAATGTACCAAACATACAAAAAGATCCTAAATAGAGATCAGAAAAAGACAACCCAGAAGGAAGAAGCAACTCAGAGAAGAAGCCTAGTCAAAAAGAATGAAGAAATGATTCAATTCCATTAATGATTAACAAAATAATTAAAACCATGGTGAGAGATGATCTCTAGTTTTTATAAAATGATTAGGCACAGATGCTCTTGTTTACAGTTAAAGAGAAGGCAAATAAGCACCATGTTTGGAAAGATAGGTGAACATTTTCTATTTATAATAAGTGTATTCTATTCAACTCCAAAACTGTACTTGTAGGAAACTACCCTACAGAAATAGCAACACAAATATCATTGAAGTACCAAAGATTTGTGAAGAGTCTAAGTATTCAGCAGTAGGAGAATGGGAGGCTGTGTAGCATTTTTATAAAATGAGATACATGTTCTGCCTTAGAAAAAAAGGACCACTGTTTATTGTGAGATAAGACATGGACACATACATAGTCAAGAATGAAGTGAAAGCATGATTCTATTTGTATCCAATATGCAATTCATGTGCACATGTGTATACACACAAAAACATTTATGTATATTTCAGTAAAGGCATAAGAGCAATATTGGGTGAACAGAGTCACTATCTTTAGGGGCTAGGAAAGGGGTTAGTCTGGGCAGGAGACTTTTATTTCAATCAAAATATGCCAAGTGGTGCTTTCCTTTACGACAAGATGCCAAAAGACAATGGCATGCAGTTTTATTTAAGCAGCATGTGTAAAATATTGTCTCATTAACCCCCTAGATCAGGCCACACCCCTTTGCTGGCAGGCTGACCTTGAGACAGGGCATGAGAACCATCACATGGCCAGCTGCTGAACACTTTAATTCCTCTGGATGACTCCTTGCACTTCTGCTCATTTTACAGAACTAATTTCTGTGACATTTTATTTTTACACGGCACTGAACCCAAGATTGTCTTCAGTATTTACGAGGGCCTTTACGGAAGGAACAGAGCAAATGCAGTTTAGACAGGTCACAATAATTCTCCCGATCTTCCTGACACCCAGTGCTTCAAGCTTCACCTTTCTTCTACACATACTCAATTAAATTAAAATAGAGCACATAAAGCAGTGGCAAGCGGATCTGAAAGGGCACTGCAGAGGTGAAAATAAAATCACTTCATGTAAACCATTCCTGTTATGAGTGAACATACTTAAATTTTGTTAAAATAAAATCCTGGACAACTATCAAAACAGAATGGAACAGACCAAGACTGCAGAGAAGGACATGGGGGTAGTGAGAAGTCAACAGCGCCCAGGGGCTCACCATTGATGGTTTTTCTTAGCCCTGAGCAGCCAGCTAGATCCTAGCTCCAGGCGGGGAGGGTCTGTGGTGCGCCTGGTCAGAGCCAGGAGGCTGTGCTCCCAGCCACTTCGCCACCTCTTACTCTTCAAGTGTCTGGGAATTTACAGGGCAGCATCAACCACATTAGTACAAAGCTGAGGGATTTGCAGGCTCAAACCCTAATTAGAATATGAAAATTTGTAACAGAGTAAGTGAAATTTAGCAAAAGTGTCTTCCAAAGCTCTGACTGGCCTCTTTTTCCTGGGGGACAAAGAAAGAAACATCGATATGTATTGAAGGCATCATATTTCAAATGATACTTTGTCAATTCATGAAGTTTAAAGAACAGATCACTTCAGCCTACTACCACTTGAGCGTTTTTATGCCAACTGTAAAAAATAACCTTTGCCTCAATTCCTGTTTCCAAGGAGAGCACCAGTTGTGACTTCATTCTCCTGAGACTTCACACTCCGTGAAGGAGGGACTTGTCTGTTTTGTTTACCCCATGTCCCCAAAACCACCTGCACATAATCAATCCTCAGTAAATATTGTTGTTGTTGAATGATAATTTTCTGATCACTTTATAACTATACTCATTTGGGGTGATTTTTATTAGTTTTATTTTCCATTGCTGTAGAATTAGATCAATCATGACATTTAAGTAGCACAAGGCTTGACAATATCCAGAAAAGTACAGGTACTCTGTGTCATATGTACAGAAGTCATTATCCTTAGAGTTTACGGAAATGACTTATCATGACAGTCCTGTCATTTGGGTTATGTCTGTTGCTTGAACGCCAACTGCCTATTACAAAGCCCAAGTGCATTTAAAATGAACAGTAAGTCTAATTAAAGCCTGCTGATTGTTTATATATTAAGAGTTCATATTTCAGTATTATATCTTTTGTTCTGCTAGATGTATACATTTTAATGTCTTACTTGCTCCTAACACCCATCTTATAAAATGAAGTTTAGAATATGTGCTATATATTTTTTAGTATTCCTTTGTTCCTTGATTGTGATTGTGAAAGAGCTTTGAAATTTCCAATTTCCAGAAGATTTTTGAATTTAAAGTGTAATTATATTAAAACACCAAAATTGGTGAGATTATCTGAAGAAGATAGTTCTATAGACTCAGAAAAGCCACATAAAATTGGCTGAAATTGAGGAATTAGAGCAAAAGCTTAATTCCCAGTATATTAATCTAGGCTTTCTTTGGAATAAGAAGCACAGTTGAGCAATTGTGCTCAGTTGTAAATGGAGAATGAATTTAAACATCCTCCTAGAGAATTATGATTTAGTTTCAGTCAGGAGTACTGAGCAAGAGAAAACTTGATTATCTAAAGGAACTAAGTATATTAGAAAGAGAAACACAAATACCTTCCACCACTGCCATCTGGCTATTTAAGGCGTGGTGTTCAGATGGAGACTGATAGGTTCCATTACAGATGCCCACCGTGGAGAACATGAATTCAGCATGCCTTGGTCATTTCTCTTGGCTGTAGCCTGAGCTTCTTTAGAAATCAAGCTATAAGCATGCAAGTTACATAACTTAATTTACTTCTGAAATGGAACATGAAGAGGTTAGTTCAGTGGCGCACAGGCTCCGAGAACTTCAAGCCACGGCAGAGTGTGTACGTGCCTCGGGGAGGGTTTGGGTGACACACACACCACGTGAACCATCACAGTCAAGTTCTCAGACTGTCTGCCAAAACAGGGTACATAGTACACACGGGACGACTTACCTAGAATTGATAACCAGTAGGAAAATTCCCAACTCAGCGTGGTCTGTGGATACATTTGTCTCATGGAAAGCGGGCTTTTGACCATGTCATCAGGTTTCCAAAAGTAATAACTCTTTCAAAGAATTTATATTTTAAAAAACTGATGATAAAATCTGATTGAGTTCTCATACCATCTGTTATCTCAGTAGAAACCTAGATGGTATATATCAAATGTTAAACAGAGAACTCTAACTTTTCTAAAAATAATTCAAAATATTGAGGAAAAAAGTTAAAATCTATAGATGGTTCTGGTAGCTTAGACTCGACACATGTTTTTAACATGTGTCCCTGGATGACGTGTTTGAGAGTTACTATGCTTGTTTTAAAATGCAGCGTCCTGGGCTCTACCCATTCCTTAAATGAGAATCTAGGGAGAGGGGAGGGCGAGGGTCTAGAATTTCCACTTTAACAAATTCTCCAAATGACTTTTATGTGCACCCAAATTTGACAACTACTACTTCAAGGTCATAATGCTAATAACTTCAGAGTCAGATTGAGTCCTGTCATGGGAAACTGTCATCTTTACGTGTCTAGGCTTACTGTGATGTCAGCCAAGAGATGGTATGTCTACCGCAGGGTCAAAAGGTGAGCAGGTGAGTCATGCAGCTGATGCTGCTTTCTTCACTGCCATCTGCAAACTCACCAGCTCACGTTTAATCAGGAAGAATTCTAGTCTTTACATTTCATTCACTCTAAGTACTAGATGCATTTCAAAATGTAAGTCTTCCTGTGTTCTTAGGATTAGTGGCAACCAAGGGCTCTGTGTCCGCTGTTGGAAGCAGCCCACAGATGTAAGCCCACTTAATCCTCATGAGCAGACCTCTGTTTGGCACTGTTATCCCCTCTGCAGATGAGGGAGCTGACGCACAGTGAGGTGGAATAATCTGTCCATGTCTTGATTATGTCTGTTTCATTGGGATGCAGGTGGTTACACTTAGCAACCTTGGTGGGAGGGGGAGGCTAAACAGTGTCAACAAACACAGTGGGTATCGGACCCTGTGCTTGTGACTGGTGGTAGGAGCCCCTCCTCCCTGTCCGCTGGGCCCATCGTCGGAGTGTGTCCTTTTCTTTCCTCCTCTCTTCACCTTGACATTAAGTCACTAGCTAATTTTTGCCGATTTTTCCTTTCCTAAGTCATTCCTCTTCCTTTTTCTTCACTTTCATTTCCAGCACTGCATTTTGAATGCAACTGCCCAAACAAGTTCCTGACCATCTTACAGACCCACCACCTCCACCCTTTTCCCATCAAAGCACTTCAAACCACCCCCACCCCCGTCTGCTGTAGTATCTAACCTTGATCAGGTATCTTCACCATGCAGCTCAGTCTTGCCTTGCTGGCATCTCATCCTTCCGTGGGTCCCCTTTCACCACCCCAGCATCCTCCCCTCCACCCCAGAAGCTGAGCTTCACCTGGCCTCAGTGAGCACCTCCACGCTCCTCACCTTGGCACAGGTAGCCCTGGGCCTGAAATTCTACTCTCACCTGGGCAGGGAGAGGCAAGGAAGGTTTCACTCAGCCAGAAACACTGTGGCAGGAGGTGGGCATGCACTGGGTTGAATAGTGCCCCCCAAATCCATGTCCTTCCCAAGATCTCAGAATGTGAAGTATTTGGAAATAGGTTTGTGCAGGTATGATTAGTTAAGATAAGGTCATACTGGATGAAGGTGGGCCTTCAATCCAGTATGACTGGTGTCATATAAGAAGAGGACACAGAAATAACCACCCCGGATACTGGAGTGACACTTCCACAAACCAAGGGCTGCTGGCAGCAGCAGAATTTGGAGAGAGGCAGAAAGTGCATTTTTCCTTTGGGTCCTTCAGAGAACTATACTCATTTGGGGTGATTTTTATTAGTTTTATTTTCCATTGCTGTAGAATTAGATCAATCATGACATTTAAGTAGCACAAGGCTTGACAACATGGCCCAGCTGACACCTTGGTTTTGGACTGTGTGAAACAATGAATTTCTGTTTTAAGCCACCAAGTTTGTGGTACTTTTTTATGGCCACCCTAGTGGCCATAAACTAGCAGACTGAGTGTTGGCAGTTAAGTGTCCTCAGCTGTGGCATGGAGCCATCCCGTCCTTCTCACAAAAGTGTTGTAGGTATCAAATGAGAAAAGAGACACGAGTGTGTTATTGGTGCATAAAATTCTACACAAGGGTAACGTAAAGTGCTTGTTCTTTGGAAATCTTTTACCCCATTGTCTACCACAAGTCTCTGTCCAGAGCACATGCTCACCAGCTGGTTGAATATTGTGTTTGAGTTTATCCTTTTAATGCATTGTGTTGACTGTGTCTTAAAATATCCAAAACATAGATGCAAGATGCAGATCAGGCTCCTATTCCATTGCTGTCTAGCCGTTAAGGGGCAGCGTCTGTGGCATGCAGTGTTACTGCAGAAAGATGGGATTTAGCTTGTCTAGCTGTGTATAATACATTACATTATAATATTATCTTCCTGGATGTTAATTTTTAATATACTAATGCAGTTAAATTCCTATGGATTGGAAAATAAGATTTATTTTATTCAAGATGAAAAAATGTTTAAATTGTTTCCACAAGTACGGCTGATTTTATATTTGTTACTCACTAGAAATCTAATAAACACATGTTCATAATAAATGGCTATTTTAATAGCATGCTTTGAATGTGCTCATCAGTAAATTTAATCAATCGCCTAGTCAAACAGCAGAACAAACCTTCCAGTCTTAGCACAATAAAATGATCCCTTTCCAGGAAAAGAAGAATCTGAACATGAGGAATCATCATTTATACAGCGAATGAGTACATATTTCCCTTTTGGAATGGAACTTCTATATAAAATAAAACAACTAGAATGTTATTCTATGTTATTCTTCCACTATGACTCCCTAAGCAGTTTGCATGTGCCCTGTGGTTAACAGCCTTATCACAGTCCTGTGAAGCTGATGTCAGTACATCCCCTTAGAGACAGAAACTAGATGTCCAAGGTTACCGGCGATTTATCAGCAGAGACAGGAAGAGAATCCAAGATTTTCGTCACCGCCCAATCTGACATCTCCTTGGCAGGAATTGTACTGGACTGATAAACTGCTTCTGGGCTCTTAGCATTTACTAAGTCAAGGGAAAAAAAAACCTAAATAACTCTTAATTGTGTTTAATATCAATTTGGACTCTTGAGAATGAGGGCAGAAACTTTATTTCATTTCCAAGTGGACTTCAAATATTATCATTTGGATATGCATGAGGAAAATATAATTTTAAAAGTTGTTCCCTAGGATTAGTGAAGAAGAAAGGTAATGGGAATTAAGGAAAGAACTGCTAGATAATTTTTTTGGCTGTTTTTGTCCGTATGGCATTTGCGCTAAGTGTGTAGCTAGGTCAAACTAGGCTATGCCAAAGTACCAGAATATACCGCTAGAATTCAGTGGCTATAGGATCGGTACAGATATGAATCATCTTTCAGGTTAATAGGCCAGTGCTGGTCAGGGCAGCTAGAATGGGAGAGACCAGTAGGGCTCTGGTCCCTGCAGCTGCAGGGTTCTAGACTGATACTGGCTCTGTCATATTCAACAGGTGGCCTCAAGATCCTCCGTCACCTGGAATGAGAAGGCATGGAGGAGGGTGCCTAGGGGGGTTTGATAGGCCCCGGGCGGGATGGACACGTCACTTACATATCACTGGCCAGACCTCAGTCACATGACCACACATCACTGCACAGGAGTCTGGGAAATGTAGTCCATTCAGGACTCAGGAACAGGAGGAAATAGATTTTCATGAATAGCTACCAGTCTCTGCAAAAAAGAAAAACGTGTGATTGGTTTTCACTTTGGAAAATGAGAAGCATTAACTGATTTTCTGTGTGTAATTCCCAGGCCAAAGGGATCTGATTCACATTTGTTTCTGGAACAGTAGATCATCTGTGGGGTATGTGTGATGTGAAGAGTGCCAGGCCTCCCCTTGCTCAGCCTCAGCCCCCACTGAGACTCGGCTGCTGGCAGAGCCCCGCCATAGATCTCGCCTGTAGAGTAGGTGGCTACATAATTTGTGGGGTCACATGAAAATGAAAATGCAGGACCTTGTATTCCAAAAGCAGGAAAAACGTTGCTAACTAAAATATAAAGCTTTTTCCTTTCTTCCATGGTATTTCTCGCCCCACCCCACAGTTTTTCATGGTTTTGCACTTTAATACCATTCTAGTTGATGAAAAATTAGAATTTTTAATTACTAGCATGAACCTTATTACTTCTCTTTATATTGTTCAATTCCAATTTTAAATGTAAACATAGGAGCATCTACCTTATATGTGAAATCACTGAAATTGCACAATTTGTATTTCATAGCTCATGTATGCATGCATATTTTATTGCAAGAACAGTGGATATGCTGCACAAAACGAATTCAGCTGTTATATTTCACTTCCTGATGCACACATATTCCACCTATGTCCCACCTTCAGCTCGCTGGTGAGTGAGGAAGGATGGGAAGCACTCTCTCTCTGCTCTTCCAGGCCATGGTCATCAGCAGCTAAAGTCCCAGGAATAAGAAGGGTGTATCAGGGCTCTGGGGAAGTTCGCATCCCTTAGAATGCTGCTGCCTGCTTTCTGCAGTCAAAGTAAGTTCTGGTTCAAACAGGAAGCATGGCCTGTCTGGGCTGTAAGTGCTACTCAGTCAGTCGTAGATGAAGCACACCAACCTTGACTCCCACGCGTCTGGATCCACCAGCATTCCCATGGGGCAGCAAAGGGACAGGAGGAAACATTTCCTCAGTGCCCACTGCACTCACACAGGCTCCACTATCCCATCGCTTCACCCCCGGAGCACAAACTCAAAGACAATGTTATCAAGAGTTTCAAGATGAGGACAGCAGAGCATTAAACCAAGAACAGGGCCCTTCTGAGCATAGGCCTGATGCAACCTCACATTTTCCACACCCATGAATCCAATCCTGCTGTTGAGAAAGATTCTCCTCCATTGCATTTGGAAAGAGGAACTGATGGCTTAAAGCAGTCAAATTACCTGATTCATTTCATAAATACCTTCCTATACTAAGGAAACAGAGGAGTCAAGATCAGAGATAACATAGACCAACAGAAAGTCTGAAACACCAAGAATTGTAGACATGCCATCAATTTGTAATGGCTTTAAGGGCAAAAAAAAGAAATACTCTGTTTATGTACAGCTTGATTATAAGGAGTATTCTAATGTCAGAACAACTGAAAAGAGAGAAGGACTTCCATTCCAGGACTTTCAAGACAGCATTCTCCTTCCTGTTATGTGACTAACTAGTAATAACAATGAATGCATACTGACGTTTAAATATTTCAAATATCCAGAAAAACACAGAGGCTGGCACATGTATCAATCAATTTGATCAAATCCCTAGTTTTTCATATTTGCTTCACAAGGCGTTCAAAGGAAAAAACATTTCAAATAATACCGGCACCACCTGGGGACACTTTTTTCTAATTATATTATCCCACCTCTCTTCTCAGAGGTTTCCTAAGATCAATATTTATGTTCACATGCATGTTTTTATACTAGCAGTATGTATCTCTGTACCACAAGCAATACAGTTTCCAGGGATATTAGTGAGTATATCACTCTGCAGCACGCTTTCTCATGCGTCATTGGCATTGTGAGATCTGTATTGCTACCTGTGATTCTAGATAATCCACCTTAATTACTGAAGAGTGTGCATTGCATAAATATACCCCAAAGTAACTATTTTTATTGATTGTCATTTAAAATGTTTCTAACTTTTTCTTTATTGTAAGTGATGACTCAGGAAATCTTCCCCATTTCTCTTGGTATCCATGACCTGGAGATTTTTACGGTGTGTATCTTGAGGTGGAAATGGTGGCTTTAAAGTTATGAGCATTGCATCTTTAACTCTTCGACATCCTGCCAAAAGGCTGTACAATTTACATGCTCATCGGTAGAATGTGAGATACATCCCTCCACATGCTGGCTGACACTTGGAAATGTCAAACACTTTAATTTTTGCTAATTGTATTAATTAATCAAGTTTCTCTTCTACAATTTACCTATTTAAATGCTTTGCTCATTTTTTTCTTTAGGTTGTTTATTTCTTACCAGTTTGTTATATTTTATCTATTGTGGCTCTTACTCAGTGGTTATATGTATTTCCAGACTTCAGTTTAATTTCACCCTTATTTATAGATGATAATTTCAATGCAATCAGACTCATTCTCCCTTTGTGGTTCCAGGTTTTTGACCTTGACTATGAGAGCTCTCCTTTTCCTCAGTCCATAGATACAGTCTTACCTACTTTTTCTATAGACTCAGTGTTGTTTTTTTCACATTAAAGGTTTTGATCCTTAATCCATTTCAACTTGCTTTTGAATGGCATAACGTCAGAATGTTAATTGTCTCATTTATCAAAGGGCCCATCCCGACCCCACTGACTCACTCCCTGGCCTTGGCCACTTACAAAGCTTCCCTATAGGCATGCACATTTCCTCCCTCTCTTGTTTTAACCACTCTTCTTGATAATCCCTCCACCTACCCATTCAAAATTATCTGACCCATCAACCCTTTGTGCCTCTGCTTAAATTTGAGGATCATCAGGATCCATGAAAACCCTTGCTGGAATAATTTTTTTAGAATTGCTTTGAATGTATTATAGAATAATTTGTGGGAAATTGATCTGTTGAAAAGACTGCATTTTCATATTCACAAATTACATCTCCATTAATTTAATTTTTTTTTATATTTCATTCATGTTTTTAATTTTTTTCCATGGAAGTTTCACAGCATTGGTTAGTTTAGAGATCATTTTTTTAAAATGCTTGGCTGTTTACTACAATCCTTACGTTCCTCTCTAACATATTTTACATTTACATAGTTATAACTGAAACTGTTGTACTGCGCTTTGATTTTTTTGCCAGTTTAGGGATTACTGAATACTAATGCAAAACCATTTTATGCCAATCTATACACTTCACTATGAATAATTTATTCAGTGAAATACTTTTTAAAGAGAATCATATGCAATGAATTAGAATATCTTGAATGGATTGGAAATGTTCCTGTTTTATTTTTATTTAAAATGCATTCTGAATGTGTTAATGACATAGAAAGAGTCTGAGTCACAACTATTAAACTCCTCAAATATAAAGACACTGTTTCAAAAGACAAATAGTTGAAATAGTGCTCCTGTTTACAGTCATGTTTCCAAATGAGAGAGGAGGGCATTTTTTACTTGAACTATTTTGAGATTTAAAAAAAAAAAGCAGATATTTCACAATAGCTTTGAAACCAGCAATCACGTTGAAATGAGAAGTAAGGCAGTTATCTTGTCATTCGCATTGAAATCACAGCAGTTTAATGAGCTCTGTTTTATGGTATCTTCTTAGGCCTTGTTTGTGAGTCTCCCCATTCTTTGCAATGCCACACAGTTTTGTAGATGAACTTTAATTCCATCACTACCCATGACCTACAATATGTGCACTGACCATAATGTATTTCCCTTTCAGAATATTCCAAAACCTCCCTCTTCTGCTTTATTAGTTGCTCACCAGTTCTCAGTGTCATTTTAATCCTCTGGCTTCTAAATACAATAAAGATGCAGTCTTATTCCAAAGCAGCGTTAAATTAACCCCTCAAGATTCCCAGAAAAACCCCTCCAATTCAAAGGGAAGTCTCCAGATTACACAGGTGACAAATGAAATGAATATTCCTCTACCAGAATGTTGTCAGAGCCCCTCGTACGCCCTCCTCGCTGCCCCCGGCTCCCTGGAAAACCAGCCATCCTCCTTCAGACACCATATCTAAGACCCTGCTCAAAGCAGGGGTGGGTCTTCACCCATGCTATAAATAACAACAATAGCTAATGTTTATGACGTGCCCACGAAGTGCCCGACGCTTCATGTGAATAACTCATTTAATCCTCCCAACAGGACTAAGAGGCAGGAACAAATCTTGCAGGTGGAGAATCTGCTGGTAAATCAGAGTCTGGGGCCAAACCTGGCACCTGGTTCCATGACTCAGTGACACTTATGTGCCCGGCAGCAGGCCCTGAGCAAGTCCTCTATAAACGTCTCACATTTACTTCTCACCATGACCCTGAAAGGTGCATGGCGCTTTACCGTTTGATAGGTGAGGAAACTGTGGCCCAGCTAAAAGGATGTTCCAGCTGAGAACCTGCATCTCCTTGCCTTCAGGCCTTCTGCAGAGGCCCTTTACCCAGAAGGAGTGCATAGACAGAGACAGAGAGCTTGTCAGGGGAGCCACAGAATTAGCATACCCAAGTGCCAGATTCTGCAAGCTTAAAACAATTACATACCTGCCATCAACTTGACAGTTAATGTTTTTATAA
This sequence comes from Manis javanica, assembly GCF_040802235.1. Taxonomy (NCBI): domain Eukaryota; kingdom Metazoa; phylum Chordata; class Mammalia; order Pholidota; family Manidae; genus Manis; species Manis javanica. Next base: position 76,074,323 of record NC_133168.1, read on the forward strand.
TTACACATTATAAACTGTGCCTAGTACTTACCTGAATTATAAAGCAATTTAAATATTATCTTGTTTAACACCTCAGTTTGGATTTGAAAGTTTTTCTAACTTGAGAACCAGAACAAAGGTCACAAATGGGCTCCTGAAGGATAAATGAAACATGTCTGTTTATATCCATGGATGAATATCTGACAATTCTGCTCAAAATGGAACCATTTCAATTATCAGTGTGATAAGCAAAGTCCTGGGAAGGTAATCAATGCTAGAACATTTCTTCTTTATTCCCACCTGTTAATTGTACCATGGAATAAAGATTTAGCTGAAACGTTAATTACAATTGAAATGCTTGGTTGTACATGAGTGATTGTCACAGCCTCCTAAATGATCCCCCAGGTCGTGCTTTGTCTTGCTTTGTTCAGTTCCATGCATCACTTCTAGAATAATTATCCGACATCAGTGATTTTTCCTAGAGTATTGGTGAAAACATGAGTCTGGAGTCACAATGACGGGTCACACCTACTGTACGATTTGCTGGCGTCACTGTCCCGTGGCCCCCATGACAGGCGACCGCAAACTTGGTAGCTTACCACAGCAGAATGTTCTCTCACGGTTCTGGAGGGCAGAAGTTCAGCATTGGTTTCACGGGGCTGGAATCAAGCCCTGGGCAGGGCTGTGCTCCCTTGCAGGGCTCTTGGGGAGCCCCCACCCCTCCAGCTCCTGGGGCTGCCTGCAGTCCTGGGCCCGTGGCTGCTTCACTCCAGTCGGTCTCTGTCTTCCCGTCACCCCCTCCTCTTCCACGCATATCACATCTCCCCTCGGCTTCTCTCCGACAAGGACACTTTCGGTTGGATTTAAGGCCCATAGGATAATCCAGGTGACCTTCCTTTATCACAGCCCTTAACTTAATCACATCTGCAGACTCTTTTTCCTTACAAAGTAACATTTACGGCAGGGAGAAGGCAGTATAACACAGAGAAGACAAATCGTGATTCTATAGCATCTTACTATGCTGATGGACAGTGACTATAATGGGGTATGTGGGGGTACTTGGTGATGGGGGGACTCTAGCGACCATAATGTTGCTCATGTAATTGTACGTTAATGATACCAAAATTAAAAATAAAAAAAAAACATTTACAAGTTCCAGAAACTAGGACCTGACATCTTTCAGGCCATTGTTCAGCCTACTATACTGTCTAAGTGATTTCTATACTGTATATATGTAATATTGCAAATAACTTAATCTCTCTAAATTCAATTTTCTTATCTACTAAATATGTGTATAATTGCTTAAGACTCACATGAGATAATTTATGTAAAACACTTAGAACAGTGCTTGACAAAACAGAAACTTTCAATCAATAATCACTATTCTGTTTCTATATGCAAAGACTTCAGTACTTTTCCATCACTTTTTGGTCTAAATCTCTTTGTCTGAAAATCCAGTATATCCATTATCTGGCCACCAAAAATTTTCCCTAATTCCTTGCCTTTTACTGATTTCCTTAGAGATCTCCTGCTTTCACCAGATTTGATTGCTAAGTAGCCTACAGATTGGTCTTGTTTCTCCTCTTTCTTGCTCCTGTCTGCAGGACTGGACCCCTTCCTCTTCACTTGTTCAAATGCTATCTGTCCTGCTAGACTTACATAAATTCTATTCTCTCCTTGAAGTTTTCCCCAACTAAACCAGCCCAGGGTGGTCACTCCCTTTGGGGACTGTCAGTGTTGCTATTAGAATATTTTATCAACTCCTGCCACCGTGGCTCCATACATTTACAACCTGCTGCCTACAAATACATGCTGGGCACCAAGCACACAGTGATGGTGGATAAACCATAAAGGGAGACAATTCAAGGAAGTCATATCTGGGCTTAAAGACTAGATTAACCATAGATCAGAAATGGACTGGAAATACTGGGCAGTGGATGGGCCCCCTGAGGATCCGTTCAGAGAGCAGGCAGTGGCATAAGAGCCTGGCTTCTGGGGAATAATGAGAAATTAAGAAAATTTCCCCATAGGATGGAGATCAGGACCAGGCATAATACTCAGAGTTAGAGGCAGACTGGAGTCTTCCATTACTAAATAAACAAAAAATAAATAAACTGCTTCCAGCTGCTGCCTTGTGCTCAGCTGGGGCCTGGAGAGTTGAGTAAAGACAACCAAAAAAAAACTACTAGAGAGGAGTGAATACAGACTGAGACAGAGTAAGAAAAATGGAAAATTTTTTCACTTAAAATAACCTGAAAGTAAAATTCCTTAACACGTGAAGAAAGCAAATGCTTAAAAAGACAGTGAATGAAATAAACAACTAGAAAATATATTCATTCAGAATTAAACTAAATTTATGAGAGGGACAAGAGTTTGTACATTCTGGATGTGCAAAGAAATAAACAAGACGAGCACATAAACATTTTTAAAAAGTTATGTTTTGAAAAGATAAAAAGGCTAAAACAACAGTTGGGAATGAAAAAGAACAAATTTTAAATTTTGGTAAAATATGCAAAATTTCAGAGTGATAATGAACTTCTAACCAAAGGAATAAAGAAGAGGTTAGTGAATTAAAAGCTATTATTAGGGCCAGCAATGGGTCCCAAATTGGGAAAGATTAAATATGTAAATCCCAACTAGACATACCATGACAAAACTGGAGATCATTGAAGAAAACAAAATATTTAAGACAACCACACAGAAAGGCCAGATTGTCACAAAGTGCCAGTTGCATCAACAATGAAATTAACAGCGGTAAGAGATACAGGACAATGGATCAATATCTCAAAATTGCTAACAAAAGTAAAACTGACTACCTAAAATTTTATACCCAGCTAAAATATCATTCAAGAGTGAGGGATAAATAAAGATATACAGAGATTAAAAGACTTTCCTAAATCTTCTCAACTCTAAATGAAATTGCTATTAAGTTAAGTCCCTCAGCAAGAATAAACCCAAAGTTAAGACTGAGAGGCCAGAAATAATGGCAATTCCTAAAACTGATAAAATGTTAGTAAGATTCATTAATTGTTGGCTGCTTAAAAAAAGTGTTTAAAAAAAAAAGCCAAATTAAACTCCAGGCAAAAATGGCAGGATGTTAAATGAGTTTTCAATCCTCAGCTAAAGCTTAATTGGGAGACAGATAAAAATACCAAATCCAGACTTCCCATAAAACGAAATGCAAAATATGTGCTCTAGGCAAATCCTAAGCTAAAGAAAGCTCATGCAGCAACAGCAATATCAGACCAAAAACAACGTTAATAGAAGGAGAGACATATATGATAATAAGGAACAGCCCACCAAAATGACATAAAAATTATGGTCTGTCTTGTATTGACCTCCTAATATAATCTGATATAGAGAAAGCAAAAGTTAACAGAATTAGAAGAAAATTTGACATATCCATGTAGTTGGAGGTCATACTTCTAAAAACTAACAGATCAAATAGACAAAAAGCAATTATTGAGGATAGAGATGATTCTAAACAACAAAATTCAAAGGTGGATTTTGACATACAGATCAGAACTCTGCAACCATCAGACAGAGAATATGAATTCTTTTCTAGTACTCCCAGAACATTTACAAAGTTTACGATGAAGAGTATTAAAATCTCAACAAATTCCAAAGAATCTGTTATCTAAACCATATACTAGAGGTATAAAATAACTACAACAATAGTTTTAAATTAAGTCACAGTTTCAAGCTGAAGCTAAAGAGATTGAAAATGAATGTAAACTACTCAACATAAAAATAAAAAAAGGAATAAAGTAAATCCAACAAAAATGAAAGGAAGGAAATAAATAAAAGAGCAATGAATAATGAGTTGGTTACTGAAGAAACAGTAGAGATCTCTGCAAACCCAAGCCTGGTTCTTTGGAACAGCTAATAAAATGGACACATTTCCCCTATGGCTGGTCACAGGAAGAAAGGCACAAATAAACAATAATAGAAATAAAATGGGAGCATATAACAGACATTTTGTCATAACTATTTAGAAACAAATTTTTGCTAATGATTTGAAAATCAAAAGGAATAATCTACTGGAAAAACAAAATCATTCAAGAAAAAAATAGAAACCCTGCCCTGTTTCTATTCTATTTCTGTTTCTGTTCTTTCTAAAAAATGGAACTAACCAATAAACATTAAAGAAACTGAATAATCAAAGCTGCCCCTGGGAAAAGAGAAAATACAACCCAGTTCATCGTATAGCCAATTTTTTCTAAATCTTCAAAGAAGTTTATCCCTTTTTTCTGATACAAACAAGTCCAGGAAACTGAAAAAGAGGAAACTGAAGAAGAAGATAGAATAATTCTTGATAGCAAGACTGGAGAAGTTAGCACGAGAAAGAAAATTACTCCCAGTCTTTTTGTATGCCTTCCTATGAATGCTGTGTGTTGTTCCCTTGGACCCGGAAGCAGCACTGACCTACTGACTGCAGGCATTAGATTACCTTTTCCTGCCCTTTCTGAAGCATGGTTTTCAACAGGGAAAGGTATTCCCTCCCAGGGGACATTTGGAAATGCCTGGGGACCTTCGGTTGCTAGAATGAGGGTGGGGGATGGTGGTGGCATCTGCTGGGTAGAGACCAGGGATGAGGCCCTTCACCGCACACCACACAGGATGCCCCACCACAGGGAATGTGGTGGTGGAGCCAGGCTGATGCCCTCCCTCGGCTTGGTCATCCATCCTCCACTAAGTTCCCAGGCAGAAGACGAATGCACCTGTGGAGCCATGGGAAGAGCCTGACTGGGGCCACAGGCATGCTGGTGTGGTGGTTGAACTCCTTTGCTGGCAGAGGTCACTTAGTGTAGGTGGCACGGCTGGCCTGGGGCACTGGAGGAGACAGTGACACTACTGGAAGAAGGCAGGAGCGCTGTCCTTGGCTGAGAGGGTGCAGAAGGGGTGCTCAGCCGTACTTACGTAAGCTATGCCTCCTTCCCGGGCATTAGTTCCCTGGCAGTGAAATCTTGAAATCACTCTATTTCAATTTCATGTAAATAGCAGTACCACTTTGTGGCTTTCCCTTCTACTGTTTGTTTGTTTCCTTTCTCCCTTCTGTTTAGTTCTTTGACTCTATCAAGATGCTGGTACTCTTGACATTTCTGTGAAGTCAAAAAATCCCTATGTACCAGATCGATCTCATATTCTTCTCCTTCTCTTTCTTCCTTTTATAAACCTCTGTAAAAATCTCTGTGTAGCACACTTTAGAGATCAGGAGATGCCATCTGTTGCCTTGTCTCCCTTTTGGGGAACCCCAAACTTGGTCTCCACCACCACTTCCTGATCACAGCAGAATAACCAGCTCCTAAAGGCAACAGGGATATTTTCACTCCTACCTGTGGCCACTGACCTCATGCATTTCTTTGATATTCCAAAACAAAAATCAGGTTGATCATCTGAATTGTGAATTATTCAATCTAGTGGCACTCAAATTAATAAAGCAAAGTCAGGAAACTTCCATCTATCGTGGTTATCCACTTGTAGCTATTTACCAAGCTAAGAAACTTGCCATATATGTAACATATTGTGTGAAGGAAAGGAAAATCTCTACTTTCTTCTAGAAACCCCTAACATTGTTTGCTGTGTTTTTGCTCCATATTGCTAGATGGCTTCTTTTCTTGTCACAGGTGAATCAAATGGTTGCATCCATTCATCTCTTTCTATCAGTTTTTCAAAAGAGTCATTCTCAATGGTTCCTGTTCACCAGAGGTGCTCACGTCATTCTACAAAAGGTCTGAAAACATCTTTTAAGTCCAATCTGTTCTTGTATTTTGCTTTACAGCCTAACCTGTTTATAAAATGCCTCTTCAGAAATGATACACTTGAATTTTTCTCATAGCAGCTTTTATCAAGACATTTCTAACTGCTTGGAGATAATATACCATTCATTTTCATATTATTCCTCTGAAAATGCAGAAAATATTATGCCACTTTACCCACGGTCAGAATACAGCATGTGGGAGTTGATTAATTCTCTTTTTGCCATTGTTTGTCCCTCTGCCACCCTGTCAGATCTTGGAATGCAGTCTTCTGAACATCCTTTGCAGTTAGCCAAATACCCCGTAGGAGGCTCAGTCTCCACTCCCACCCAGTCACTTGAGATGGCTTGTCTCCTTCATTAGCTGTAGGTCTGGTGTGCCTGCCTGACTGATGCAACAAGACATGTTGAACTCAGCATGGTTCAATGTATAGAACTGTAAGAGTGTTTCAGCTCCAAATAAAGAAGACTGAGCACTACAAATAGATGTATTATTTAATATATAAGCAACCTTGTATATTTATTTCCTGAATATAAAAAATGAAAACTTTGCAATTTTACAAAATGTTAGTAGTAGTATATTTTCACTTTTTTATTTGATCCTCATAACAATCTCACTATGTAGGCAGGGTTGACATCCCCAGTTTAAAGATGAATAAACTGAGACTTGGAGATATTTGGTCACTATCTCATTCCTTAAATCCAGTAAGGAATAGAGCACTTCCCACCAAATTATAATGCATATGGCAGTTCGTCCCATTGTCTGTTACCATTCATTCTTTTCTATTCCCACTGTAACATTTTCTCTAAACTCTACTAACATACATTGCCTCCATGCCCGCTTCCTATGATCAAGATACGTAATTTCCCTGAAACTCAGCTTTTATCATATTCATGCCTTACTTGAAAATCCTCAGTAATTATCAATTGTCACGAAATAATAAATATGCATAGGTCTCTGTGCCCAGTTCCTGATGCAGAGCTCCTAAAACTCTCTTAATTTTCTAAGCAATAGGTGTGCTAGGAGCATCTTTTGCTCTGATATTTAGCCTTTGGCCCTGGTTCCTGATGGAGAGCTCCTAATTCCCTGGAATTGTTGGGGTGCTAGGAGAACCTTTAGTCTTGGAGGGCTCCTCAACAGCTCCTGGGTCAGGGCTTGGTCACCAGAAAGACCAACCATGAATAGGAGCTTAGAACTTTCAACCACCCCTCACCCCCACCATTCTCCAGACACAGGCGAGGGGCTGGAAATTGAGTTAATAAATAGATCATGCCTGTATGATGAAGTGGCCATAAAAGCCCATAAATTCAGATAGCTTCCCGTTTGGTGAACCCACCCACACACTGGGAGGGTGGCACACCCACTTCCATGGAGACAGAAGCTCCTGTACTCAGGACCCTTCTGGGCCTTATCTTACGTACCTCTGAAATCTGGCTGTCCATCTGCATCCTTTGTCATATCTTTGATTATATAATAAACTGATAAACATTAAATAAGTGCTTCCCAGAGCTCTGTGAGCTGCTTAGCAAATGACCCAACCCAAGGACAGGGTCATGGGAACCTCTGACTTATATCCAAATTGGACAGAAGTTGTGGGCAACATGGGGACCCACTCCTTGAGACTGGCATCTGAAGTGGAGGGCAATGTTATGGGATCTGCACTGGCTCCTATTAGTGTTAGAACTGCACTGAACTGTAGGACCCTCAACTGGTGCTGGAAATGGGTCAGTGTGGGGGAAGCCAAGAACATGTCAGAAGCATTGTGGGAACAGTAGATGAGAAACTAGAGAGTTTTCTCTCTTATAGCTTCTCAAATGGAAATAAAAAATATCTAGCATACCAGTGAAGGTCTATCATAATATGATTTGTAAATTGTCCTCCCAAACTGTCCTCTCACACAAAATTTCTGTTATCCACGCTGATGTGTTCACTGACCCTGAGTATGTTGGACCCTTGCTGGCCTCAGGGCACACCATCACCCACATGACATGCCAATTGGGGCCCCCATGCTGCTCAGGCCCAGCCACACCTCTCTCCTCTCTAGGGCCTTTCTTTAGCAACTGCAGTAGAGGCCACTTCGATGACTCCTGCATTTACAGCTTCTCACTGACTGCTGCTTAGGCATTCATGCATCTCTGTCCCTCATGGTGCCTAATACAGCATCCATGGAGGGAGACGTTTGGTTAATATTCATTGCTTGGTTGACACCACATTGAAAATATGATATCAAGCAGAAAATTTACTTTTGGGGGGAGAAAAAGAATGTTTAACTATTGTCCACCTACAGAAATGTCAGAATTTGTACTGAGTCACAGACTGATAGCATGAGTGGGGTTATTTATACCAGGCCTTGTTTCAGTATTGCCTATTAACAACCTGGGTGTTTTGAGCATCTGTGGCCACTAGAAGCAGCCTTTAGAGAACAGTTTTCACATCAGTCACCTTTGTTCTTAGGACAGTGACATATATCACGCACCTTATGAATATCATTTAACTCTCATTTCATAAATTTGATATACGAAGGACAGATCCAGTGCAAATTTTCCATTAAACAGCATTATTCTGGGCATGGCATAATGTGTGCAAGCCAAACGAGGCCCTCATGGGCTGGTTAGTGTTTCACAGAGGAAATGTATCCTTTTTGGCCAGAAAGCTGTGCTAAGCCCACCACCCTTCTCTTTTGAGCACCCTGCTTTCTGGAAGAATTCATCAATAGCACCTGAAAATCCACACATTCCTCTGAGGGTTCAAATGGCAGCAGCCAATATTTAAGTGCAGGAAAACAGAATACGGAAAATAAACACCAGTGATACAGCTTCTCTTTGCAAAGTAGCCATCTTCCCTCCAACTCTTTTCTCTTCTGTCTGGCTTCGGCTTCACATTTATTTATGTTGGAGATGCAGCATTACAGACCACGCAGCACCCAGAACTCCAGGCAGTGGTGACACAGAAAATATTTTATACTCTCATTGATCGGTCTGTCTGTGCATTTATAATTAGAGGTTCCTGTACTTCTGATAGAAGGATCACAGAGTCGGCACCAAACCGAAATTGGCTGCTGCACAACCTATCAGTGATTCCACACAGCGTTCTTGTAGAAGTGAATGAATGTTTCGCGGAAAATCTATGGCAGGAAAAGTGTCCCTGACGTCATACTGAAAACTGTGAAGTGCTGCTAGAGGAAATTGTGTGACTGGTGATTGGCTCTCTTAGGAAAGAATGATTCCCAACCCCACCAGCCTGGAGGGCTTCCTTCCCCTCCCCAGAGTTCCAGCCCTGCACCCTCCGGGCCCTGCTGCAGGCCCATGACACCTGGCCACCTCCCAGCTGCCCCAGCTCAGCCCCCTCGCTGGAGGCAGGTGGCTCCTCCCTGCACCTCAGGACATGAGGTTCAGCTTCCGCTTCTCCTCCTGATGCCTTGACATCTGCATTCCTCCTTCAGGCACCCACGTGAAGATGCGACAAGGGAGAAGCCAAAGGCCTTGCTGGCCTCCTGCCTTGCCCTTCTTCCCTGCTGAACTTCTCAGAACAGTTTCCTTAGGAAATCTCAGTTCCCTCACTTTCCATTGCTTTTCATTCCACCTCCAACTAAGCAGCTTCCTGAAACTGCTCTCATGAAGCAGCCAGTGGCCTACCCGTTCCCAGACTCTTGAGCTCTTTCCTTTCCTGACTCCTTGACATCCTGTAACTCATTTGCTGCGTCCTCTGCTGACGCCTAGAAACCAGGCTGCCAGATTCTGCCCTTGTCTGCCCTTTGCCCTGCTGCCCTCCTCAGCCTCTGCCCTCCAGGCGTTCAATTCATCCAGCAGCTGCTAACACCCAGATCTGTTGGAATTCTGGAAGGTGCCACACCTACCAGCCTGGAGACACCTGTCCCACTATGTCCAAAAAGTTGCTACTCCTGCATTCCCACCATGTCCCTATTGTTCCCAGAACATTCAGCCTCATTCCCACTTCTCTAGAAGACACAAGGACATCTAGGACTCTGCCCTCCCTGGGGCCCCCTACTCTCAGCTGATCACAAAATTTTAAAGAATGAAATTGCTCATTTCCCCGGAGTCTCTTTCTATTATGCCTTAGTTCAATCTCTCTCCATTCCCTGCCCATCTGAGTAGTTGTCTAAGTGGTGTTCCTGATGCAGGACTTTACCTCTCCGCCCCACCCCGGCCCTCAACCTAAGGAAACTGACCGCATCCTTCAAACCGTTCAGGATCCCGGCCTGCTGTCCTGCAGGCAGTGGAGGCCTGCTGCCTCTTTGCCACATGGCACATGCTCCTCAATTTCTCTGTGCCTTCATCTTACCGCCTCTGCAACGGGGGCAAAAATAGCATCCACCTCACAGGGCTATTGGGGGGCCTGACTAAATTAACCTCTGTCCTGCTGGAAGCATGGCCCTGCAGCCAAGTCAAAGCTGGACGAGGGTCCTCAGCAGGACACTCAGCTCGCAGGCCCATCGGCTCCACCTCCCTGGCCAGCCTGGGACCCCTCTCTTCCCTTTGCCTCTTTTCTTCACTTCCTTGTCTTTTCTGCCAAGAATGGCCTCCCTCCTGTCCAAGTGTACCTTCAGGTCAGCGCAGTATCCCCTTCTGAAAGATTGTCCCAGGTTCCTGTCACCCTCCTCCCACCTCCAAAGAAGGGAGGAACCAGCAGAACCCTTTGCCCCTCGGTGTTCCTATCAGCACCTAGGTCATCCCAGCACTTACAACAAAAAATCACCATGTCTCCTGGGTGGCCGTCACCTCCCTGACCGTTGGAATCTGGACTCACCTGCCCAGTGAGTGGTATGCAGTAGGTGGTAAATGGATACTGGCTGAATTAAATTTTTTGAAGTTGTCAATTTAGTGAAAATCATGGCCAAGCATAATGATTTTGTGCTGGGTTTAGATTATATCATTATTGATTTAGGGTGTTTATTCTGCCCTGAAACTTTAATAACCAGTTTTGGATCTTCTCTTAAAATAATAATTTTGAAAGTTTTACTCTTACTTAGGATTTCGATATGTCAAATTATTTTCTATAAGAAATCTTATGGATAATACAGAGGTTATTTTTTAATTTTCTACATCCTAAAAAAGATATGAAATCTTAAAAATGCTCTGTTTGCTTTAATATGACTGCAATTTGATAAATATTTTGGATGTTTATTTGCAAAAGAATATAAAGAATATTTTAAAGAGTTGTTTGGTGGAGCTGAAACATCACCATTGTACTCCACACAAATGAAATATTTATTGTACTGCGTGTTTTTTTTTTTAATTCCTTTCTCTTTACTATTGCTTAAATCTTATATTTTTTAATGTGTTACCAAGGAGAAAATGTGAGAGCGAATTCCACAGAGTAGACGGTACATCCTCCCCTCCTCCTCCACCAACACACACACAATGATGTCTGCATATGTTCTAATTCTTACCCCCGGGGTTTTGTTCCAGGCCTGAAAAAGACAGCCTCCCACTGAACAAATAAACCCTCCAAAGGATGTGTTTTTCTTTGGTGTTCCTGCAAATGAGCACATATCTGTGCTGTGTTATATGGTGTTTCTGAAGGGCATTTTATTATTTGTACTAAAATAGGAAAATGTGCAGAAACTATGGTTTGCTTATTTAAGATGCAATTCTTTCTTTAAATCAGTGTCAAAAGGCATGAATTCAGTCCCATGAATGACTTTATTCTGAAAATCATGAATAAAATTTGAGTTTACCCGCTAAGACTTATCCTTGGGTCCAAGGAAAATGGTATGCATAGCCTTAATTTGTTAACTGAACCTAAATACTATTGAAACTACATTTCCAGAATGAACTATGGAAAGAAATCAATGTTAGAAATTGACGGATAGGTTATATAACAATATTCTTCCTCATACATGCTTAGAAAATTATATTTGTACTATTGAACCCTTAAAATCTGCCCACAATATTTCTTCTATAATCCAGTTTTTCTTCTTTCTTTAATCTTGGTTTCTTTGGTTTAATGATAGTTATTGAACGTAAATGCCATTTACGATGGCACTTTCCAGCTGTGTGCCGAACTTCATATTTAAGTACCAGTTTGTAATCAAAGAATGATTCCAGCTCAGTTCTCATTAGCATTAGAGGTTTTAGCAATTCCCAATTATTTTTCTAAAATTGCCTATTTTAATTAAGTAAAATATTGTGGATTTAAGATTATGAAGTGTTCAAGTATTATTTCACCTCTAACTAATTAGTGAAAAAAAGAGAAATAATATTTGGTAAGAGTAAGTGGCTATTTATAAAAGAAATGTTTCTGTGTGTTCCAATGCCTTAATTTATGGAAAGAAGTGCAAACTCTTCTTGAAATTCTATTGCATATAGAATAGAATTTGCAAATATTCTTTACCCAAATATACCCTGAACTGATCATTTGTTCTAATAAAATGTAAATCTGTATACTGATTAGAGCCAAAGTGTTCTCCCTTGCCTTCTAGATTCCTCTAGAACAGTTAAAAATAGCTATTTCCATTTCATTCACCAGAAAGGAACAAAGCCTAGAACTTAAAAAGGACCCGTATTGTAACTGTGAGTATCACAAGTTCTGTGGTTCCTCTACCTTACCTCCGGGTCTGCATTCTCCTCCTGACATGAGAGTACCTCAAAGGATACCAAGGAAAACTGGCTCTCACCCACCTTCCCAGCAGCTTACAGCAACGTCGGGAGGTGTTGAAAGCCATTACTAACTGACGTTGGCAATATGATTATGAAAAATCCGCCTTTCATAATTTAGTGCAGACACGGTGACCACCCAAGTTGTCATGTGAAGGCAGAGATCACAACTACATGGTGGCACATGACAACACACCACAGTGCCTTCCTACCCCGCGCACCAGGCGCAGTGTGAGTTCCAGAGGGCACTGGGCTAGGCGAGAAGCCTGCTTGGTTGTTTCAGGGCAAAGCCAGCATTTTGCAGTTTGGTGAACTGATTATGCAGTCTTGATGAGCTCATTAGAGGACAATAAAGGAAAATAGATACAATTTGCAATATGTGTGGACAAATTTCCATATAGAATAATTTTTGTTTGTGTTTAAATGTTTGGTGGAAACTTTGTATCATAAGGAAAGGTTGATTTTCTCTTTAAATCTTCAGGCCAAAGCTTATCCTTTAAGCACAGTATAGTCAGAAATTTTTATTCTTTATGACCAACATAGATGATATTGGTAAATTTTGATTCTGAGAGATACACACTTTCCTTATAATGGTGGAGTGCTCCCCACGGATAAGGGTGGGAGTCACCTTGGAGTCCCCCTATGCATTTTCAGAGTTGTTTCACTCATCCACCTGATTCGAGAAATAATTCAATTGGAAGATTATATTTTACATGTATTTTTATTAAGATACTACTTTCAGAATTGTTGTCCAGTGCAATCAACGTGCAATTTTAGGTACTATATTTTAAAATAACAAAAACAATGAATTTGTCTTTGTTTCCAGTTTGATTTGTGACTTCTTGACATTTATAAAGAGGAATTTTTTACAACAGTTTGCAGCCTGTGTCACATGACAATTTGGAGCATCCCAAATTGATATAGGCCAACTGGATGGATGGCTCCATTAAATACAGTGGAAATCAATAAAGACAAATGCAAACTACTGTCTTGAACAGTAATAATCCTATAAATACAAAATAAGAAAGAAAGCCAATTAGATTTAGCATGGGAGAAAGATGAAAAGGTTTTGATAAGTGAAAACTGTAGCCAACTGTTTGGGGAACATACATGCTATTGAGTGTAGTAAGATACATGGAATAATTCTTCCTCCAAATGGAAAGCTTTCAGCTATAGTACCAGGCCTTATAGGATGAAGTTGGGAGGAAAGAGAAAAGAAATGATTGCCAACATTGGTGAGAGACTGAGATGCCAGGTTGTAGGTAGAAGAGCCACTGTGACTTCCATTCAGTGGTAATACATTCCTGGGGGCCGGTGGGCATTTGTGAGAGCCTGCAAGAAGAGTATTTTAATGTCTCCTCTCCGCAGTGGAGATGTCCTGGGACACAGGGAAAGTGGGAAGAGCCAATTCCTCAGTCCTGGCTCTGAGACTCCTCTGGGGTCAGTGCTGTGGAAACGGTGGTGCCCTGCAGCAACCGCCCTGTGCAGGCTCCAGGGAGCCGTCCCAATAGATGCAGAAGCTGCAGAAGCCCAGGGTTGCTGGGGCAAACAGAAAGGTCAGAGAGAAAACAAGATAAAACACCTACGGTGTCATTTTAAATGGCTTTTGTAGGTACACAGAGGTCATTCTCCATTGCCTCTGCAGGGGTGATGAGGAACGTAGTCAGCAACCTCGATATTTAAGTTAAACACTAGAAAGATCATTTCGACAGCTCAGGGAAATACTCTGACAGTTCATCTTAAAAGGTTAAGGACTCTTCCTCATTTGTAGTGTGTAGTACTGCATGAGATGGACTTTTGGAGGAATTGTTATATTTTCAGTATTGAAGCACACAAAAAGAACAAAAAACTATAGGAGGAGGAAAGGGATTAAGTAAGCCAAGCTGATTTGCCAGAAATTGCTTCACTCTGTGGTCTGGATATTACTTTCTGCTCATACAATCAAGGCTTGCCAGATTGAGGACATAAAAACGCTGAATGACCAGTTAATCTGAATTTCAGATGAACAACAAATAATTTTTTGTATATGTCATATAATGTTTAGACATACTTCCACTAAAACATTTTTTATTATTTTTCTGAAATTTAAGATTATTAACTGGGCATCCTGTGTTTGTCAGGCAACCACAGAAATAACCACGTGCCTCATACATACATACATGTGGACATCTGTGGGCTACAAGCCAAAACTTTCATATCAGTAAGATATGGTGAAAGTTCCTATCTCTGAAACACTGGAAGTTAAGTTACCAGATGTAATTACTACCCCAAGGGGGGACTAATATAATTTTTTAATTAATATGAAAAAAAATGGAAATGTATATATGTATGTGTGTGTGTATGTCATCACATATATATATGTCATAACTGATAATGCAAAATTAGTTAACCTTGGTCTCTGAAGCCCCCACACCCCAATGACTGAATTAACGTCCTAACTAGTACCTTCAGCTTTGCTGCCTATTCCTCATCTCTGATCTATACCAAACTTCCAAATCAAGTGATGGAGACCCTGCTTTCCTTGTGTGCTTGAAAGTTTCAGTGACTGTCCAAATTGGCATAGACTCTTCCCGATTCCCTCTTCCCAAACCTGTTTCTGCCTCCTTCACCCTGGATCACACTCTGTGCTAGACAGTTACAGGTTTGACCAGGGATGAAAAGGCATGTCTTACATAACAAAGTGTAACACTGACGAGGACAAGAGAGGGATCTGACGAGGGGCGTGGGTAATTCCAGCTCAAGGAGCCAGGGACAGCCTTCTGGGGGAGGTGGCATTCGAATGATGCTAAAGAATGAGTGGAATGTGGCCACGGGAAGATGTGGATGAAAAGCATGGCAGGCTGAGGAGACAGGACTGGTAATGGGGACACATCTTCCATGTTTAAGCACAAGAGTCCCCAGTGGGCTAATTGTATGAGGACACCCACATTCAAGGTGATACTGACTTTTTCGTAATCTGTAGAAACTTTTTGGGTGTTGTGGCACAATTATAGCCATACAACAGGAAAATTTATCTGCCAGCTATTTTAAGCATCAGAAACTAGAAAGTTAATTAGAAACATCTCTGATCTGTGCCTTTAAATATTCATTGTCAATATCACCATAACCCACTCATCTGACTGTAAATCCAACACCCAATTCAAAAATCCTTTCTGACTTTTCTGTCCTATCCCCACTCCAATTGAAGATCATATTCCAACCTGCCTCTGTGTCTAAGCACCTTCTCTCCTTCGCTCTCTCACTACGCCAAGCTGTTCCTAGTTGTGTACACTGTGCCTTCTTGGCAGCTCGTCTTTCGCTGTTCCATTACACCTCTCTTATTCGAGTCCCTCTCTCTAGAGTGCGCCACACCTTTTCTCTGAGTTCCTCCTTGAGGACTGCTTCCTTTAGGAACTCCTACTTGAGCCCCTCAGACAGGCTTTTCCAGGACTCCCCTGCAGAGCCACTCCTTCCACTGGCTGGGAGCCTCCTTTGGGTGGGTTCCCCACTCTCCCCATGAGCTTGCCCTGGTTTCTCTTTGGATCTTGTACCTGCAGCCTCTCTCCCTCCCTCGGGGTTGTCAGCTGCTCTTCTGGACTCAACCATCGCCTACCCATTCCCACATGCTCTTGACTCCAAAATTTCAGTTCCAAATTTTCCTCTAAACCACAGACCTTTGTATCATACCACCTGTCTTCCCAAAGGTCTCAAAGACACTCCAGACTCAAAATGGTAAAGCTAATCTCTCATCTTCCCCCAGTCTGCTCCTCCCCCAATGCATCTCCATCCACCCAGTCACTGGAGGACCCTGGGAGCCATTTTAGACCCCTTTCTCTCTTTTCCTAAACCGTCTCCCAAGACAATTAGTGGCAAAGCCTTATCTGTGTTGTGTCCTTACTACTCGTGCCCAGCAGCTCTCTTCCTTTCCAGCGCTGCTGCCTTGGTTCAGGCTGGGGCTCTGTCTCCTCCCGTCGCCCACCAAGCCGTCTGTGTTTGCTTTCCGTTGCCAGCAGACCATCAGTGGTCCGGCAGCACCAGTTTATTATCTCACGGCTCTAGTTCAGAAGTCCAACACAGGTCTGCTGGGCTGAAATCACGCTTTGGCAAAGCTGTGTCCCCTTCTGTATGCTCTCGGGGAAAATGTTTCCCTCCCTGCTCCAGCTTGCACTTCTTGGTGCACGGGCCCTTCCTCCATCTTCAAGGCCACAACTGCACCTTCCTGACTTTTCTTACTTTGACACCTTTAATGCACCTCTTTTAAGTACCTTTGGACTACATTAAACCCACCCAGAGTATCCAAGACAAGCCCCCCATCTCAAGGTCCTTAATTTACGCACATCTGCAAAGTTCCTTTTGCTGTGGAATGTAACACGTTCACAGCTTCCAGGAGCTGGGATATGGGCTTGGGGCTAAGCATTATTTTGCCTGCCACACCATTACTGGAGTGATCTTTCTAGAGCACACCCCTTTCCTTACTTGTAATTACTAACTACCGCCAATAAGATAAAATCCAAACATCCTAGTTGGCTACGTAAGGCTCTCTATCTCTGTCCCTGCTCAGGAAACACCCAACATTCAAGGAACTGTGTCCTGCTGTTCTGTGCCCCCGTGCCTTTGCTGGCCCTGCTTTCCCAGCCAGGAGTGCCCTTCCCTTCCCACGCTGCCATGAATGCAGCGGAGCCTCTCCAGGTCTACCTTCAGACGCAGAAATGCACACTCCGTCCTCTGGGCGCATGCTCTACCTGTATGCGCTCCTCTCGTGCCCCCTCTAGCCCGTCATTTTTGCCTATGGACCTCCACACACTCACACACTAGACGGCAAGCCCCAGCAGGGCGGGGAAGCAGTCTGATGTACCACACCCCCAGGACTTCCTTTACACAGCGCCTTGCAAACTTCAGCTGAAGGGGTGGGTGGGTATGCGGAAGAACGCATCACGCGCGAACCCAGACGTTCCCAGGTCCACGTGAGGAGAGTTACCCAGTGGGTTCAGAACGTAAATAATTCTCTCTCAGAACAAAAATAAAAGGGAAACAAACTACAGTACTAGTAAATTAAAACCACCAACATCTGTCATTCTTCATGTTCTGTTCCCCGTGGTTTTGGTCACTTGGTATTTTATTTATCCAACACTTCCTGAGTGGTAACTCTATAAAAATTGTCACTAGAGCAGAAAAAAATGGGATAAAATCCACTCATAAGTTGACAACTAATGAGTATTGGCAAACTGGTGGACTTTAGCTCTGACATTTCTATTAGGACCCAAGAATTCTTGCAAAGGAAGGCAAGAAAAAAGAAAACCATTTATGAATTTCCCCAGACCCTTTATGGATCCAGACCCTCATGACCGTGGGTGGCAGTAATATTTATCATGCCCTCCGTTTCATAGAGGAAAAACGGTAGTTCTGTGAGATGCAGTGATTCTGCCACATTCTCTGGGAAGTGGAAAGCCCACACTGGACCTTAGCCTCCTTTTCTGCCTCAAATAACATGAGGCTGCCCACTGGGTTAACACCTGAACCTACAGGGAGTGGCCACCTTAATTCACATTTGGGCCTGGAAGATACTGAGATTGGCTTGAGTGGAGAATTGCAGTAAAAGCAGCCACGGTGAGATGGAAGAGGGAGAGGCGGGTTTTAGTAACCTGCTTGTGCATGCCTGGTTGAACTGAACCACTAAACCTCTTTCACCCATCATTACTTGTGTCTCAGGATGGGGAAGGAGCTATTTGAGCTGATGAACCCTTAAAGATCAAAGATTCCATTTTTATGCAAATGGCCAAGAGCAATAAAACCTGGGAAAGAGAAGTCCTGAATATAAATTACGATAGCATGTGTATTACTGAAAGGCACAGCAAGCCAGACTGTTATTCAGAATTAAACTTGTGGCAATGACAACTTTTAAAATTAGTGTTTTCAGTTACTTTTTAAATGGGAGGAGTAAAATATAACCTTGAGTTTCATTGCTTCTGTAATACATCACAATCTTAAAATGACTTAAATATGTAATTTTGAATGATGTATTATTAGGAAATAATGTTGTAAACTCCTGTGGGCGCGGGTTTGTGGTGCTGAAAGCTGAGCATATTAAGTTCCATTTCCACACTAAACATGCCTTCTTTAGTTTTAGAAACCCATTTTGTGATCGCCGCTGACTGATTATTCGTTTTGCTGCCATATTAACTGAGTCTACCTAAGAATTCATGCCTACTTGCTTCCTGATTAGACCATTATCATGTTGCTTGGAGGCAGAACACTGCACTGAAAAATAAGCTGCTGTGAACGTCAGGAGCAAAGAGCATGAACTTTGAAGCAACAGAGAATAGGTCCATTCATGGATGATCTGCCTGCTGGCTGTGTGACCTCAGGCAATTTCGTTAACTTCTCTGAGTTCCTTTAGTCTTTGTAAATGGTTATGTGAGGGTCACATGATAGACTTTTTCAGGGATTTAAATGTTGCATTTGTCTGGCACTTGGTAAACATTTAAAAACATCATTGCTCTTTTTAGCTAAAATAAAGGAATCAATGTGCTCTAAAGAAATTGACATGCATCTTCCATCCTTATTATACCTGCATTTTTACAATGCATGTATTTTTAAAAACTAGTGTTGAAGGTTTAGTGGGAAGTGTACAGACTGAATCCCAAGTTATGGGTTTTAGTTCTGGCTCTATACTCCTTAGCTTTTTTTTCTTCCTCCATTAGCCATCATATTGAGTATTTAATATAAAGGCATTCTGCTAACTTCTTTCCACATATGACATTATTTACTCTTACAAGGTCATGCATAACCTTGATCAAATTATTTATCCTTTCTGGATTCTTCTGCAAAATAAGAGTGTTGAGCACTTTCTCCCGTCACTTCAGCAGTAGTATCCTGAAAGAACACCTTCAACAAGTTGTCTTCTCATCCCACTTGAATTCTGGAGCCAGCTGTCCTAGGGTTTTCATGATCCTATGAGACACTTCCTCTCTCCTTGCTGGTGGCCACAGTCTGCATCATTTTCATTACCACGACTCTGTCCACCTGCCCCTCCAGAGGGGGTAGCAGCCCCTGCTCAGCCCCACTATCTCCTTGCTTACTAGCCCTTTTCCTACAGAGCCTGGCTTTCACCTGCTGGGTGTTGCTTACCCATTTCCATACCTGAATTGCTTTTATTTTAATTGTTTTTGCTGTATGTCTAAGAACCATTACTAGAGTAAGAGACCCAAAACAAAGAAATTACTCTGTACTATCTGTCCTCTGTCAAGTCCAAAGGATGGACTCACTGTGCTCTGTGGTATTTAACGGACATCATACTCTGATGAGATTTCTCAATTTTGACAGAGTTAATGCTTCCAGGAAACTTCATTAAGATTCTGTAGCCATTTTAATAATCAGGAAATGATAGAAAACATATCTGTGAGTATCAAAAATGCACCTACTTCAAAGCTGCCAACACAACACTAATAATGTTCCCTATTCGTCATCCTTTCTGTACCTCAAGATGGCTTGCTAAGTGTACTTAATATCCAGAATACTTAATTTATCACTGAGTTAACTCAAATATATTTGTATTTCTTTTCATGCAGAGCCTCACAAGTCACCAAGACTTAAAATAATGGAGGTCTGACCTGTAGGTGAATAATTACTTTTTTCCTTTCCTTGTATTGTACTCACTAAAATATATTGCTGCTTGAGTAAATGGTATAGCTTTTGTCCCAAATTTTAACAAAATAGCTATTTTACAGGAGCTTGAGGTACAGTGTACACAGTGTTGACATCATGATAGGGAAGTGAGGCATTTTAGTAATTAAGTTAAGCAGTTATTTTTGCCCCCACAACTCAATTTTCTTTCCAATTTTTCTGGCCCCAATTCAGAATTACTGAACCTGAAACTTGCTGAGAAGAATGTATGTACTCAGCTTAATTTCCCCCTTTAATATGCTCACGGGAACAAAACCTTCTCTTCTTGGAAGAATTCCCACTATACTCCCTATATTTTTTCTTCCCTCCTCAGCAATCATATAAGCATTTAATATGTTGGGCATTCTGCTAGGTTCATTCTAATAGTATCTTATTTACCCACAACAACTTCTGGGGCGATGAGGCACCTGAAGCACAGAGCTCTTAGCTGCCCAGGTCACAGTGAGGAGGGGCAGGAGGGGCAAATACTCGCGTCTGTTCCTTTGCAGAAGATGCTGCATCTTAGTATCCTCCAGGCCATGTCACTGACACTACTTGACCCCTGCTACATTTTGCATCTTCTTAAATCTCTGGAGGAGTTTGGGGTCCTCCAGAATTTGGTTCTTACTTTACTGACCCTACTTTGTCACTACAAATGACAAAAGTTTGAATCTTTTCCATCAGCGAGACTAATCTTTTTATTCCCCAGGATGCACCACAGTTGTATTCTTTTTGATAAAGGCCTTATTTGGAATGTTCACTATCAGATTTCCAGGACATGTTGTACTGCTTCTTGTTTCTTATTTTTGTCTCCCCACCACCACCATTTAATACAATGCCTTGCAGAACATTCCATATTAGAACATTTAGATCTACTTGTTTATACAAAAGACTGAATGATTCCTTTGCATGGCTCTACACATATCTATAACTAGTTCTCTTTTGCTGGGCATTAAGGTTGTTTCTAGGATCTTGCTATTAAAAGGAAATTATAACTTGTATTTTGTGCTGCAAATATTTTGTATATTCCTATGAATACATCTAAGAAATATACTCTTAGGAGTAGAATATTTCATTTTGAAAGATATTGAGGTCTACATCTTCTTAATTTTGAGTTTTTCCTTTGGGTGCCCTCTGACACCCAGGTTGGGAGGGAGTTTGTCCTGTGGCTCCCTGGCTAACAGCTGTGCAGCACAACACCCAGTAGAAATCACTGAGAGCTGTGTGGACCTTTCAGAATCCAAGGGCTACTTGTTTCAGTTTTAGAAAGGGGTTAAAGTTCTAGAAATTTATTAAAATGGTTTGATTTAGTCATAATAGTAATATCTTCTCAAATAGATTTGCATGAAAAGTCTAGAACTGACCAGGTATGTACCTGTCAAAAAGCACTTGGCCCAAAGGATCAAATAAAACTCATCAGGAGAGCTGCCTGACTCCAAGGGTGGTAAACGTCTCCTGAGCAGCCTTGGGTCTGGGGCCTGCCGGAGCATCCAAAGCTGGGATCTGCCAGGAAGAAAAGCCGAGGCTAACCAGCCAGCAGCTGGCGTCTCCCAGCCAGAGAGCCAGGAACACTAGGTCTGGGCAAGTGGTGATCTACAAAGAGGGCGTCCTATGAAGTGGGGTCTGGCCAGGGAGAAGCAGCAGGTGGTCCTGGGAACCGGGCATCATTACCAACGTGGTTCCAAGGTTAGTGAAGTCCTGGAGGACTGTTGTTCTCATTCCTGGTTGGATATTGAATCACATGGGTATTTTAAAAACTTTGATGCCGATTGCCAGTCCCACTTGTTCTGCAATAATCCCAACCCCTCAAATGCCTCTAAGTAATCTGAGTCATGTGTTCTTGACAGTCTTTCCAGCTTTCACTTAGTTTCTGCCACCTTCTCTCCACTTGCTCTATCGGATCCATGCTGATGACCAGAGGAACTGCCTATGTGACCTTCTCCTGCTTCCTGGTCCCACAGAGATTCAGGACTGGGAACCAGCCTAGGCATGGGTGTATTTAAAGCTCCCCAAGGAGCAATATGCAGCCAAGGAAGGCTAAGAACACTGCAGTAGGGCCACAGCTGCCAGAGCTGGTGAGACTGACTCAGGGGTCCAGCCCCAGCCAATCAGGGCATGGTGGTCTCCTATCCCTACTGGGAAATGAGTTAACAGCAAAGGGATGGAGACAGAGAGCCAGTAATGCAGACCAGGTCAACCCAGCAGAGCTAGAAAGGGCTGCACAGTGCAGCCTTAGGGTTCCCTGGAGACCACAGAGCTAGATGAACTCAGACTGTTATCAGCTCGGTTTGCTGATGCAATCTGTTCTGACCACGTTTCACTAGGAAATGAGTACCACTCTGCCTGCAGGAAGGGGGCATCAGTAACTCCAGCAGGGGAAGACTGGAGGAAGTAAGGACCTGCCCTTCTCTTGAGATAATTGGATAATTCCTGAGAACACAGTTCAGAACATGGCTCGCAGCTCCCACCTGAGGATTTTCAACCATTTCTACACCTACTTGCCAATTTTTAGCAACTCCATTTCTGAGCCAGATTTAAATGTTGATTAATTTAATAGTACAAAAAGTATTATTGTCCATATTCTTATATCTAACTTTATAAGTATTTTATAAATTTAGAAATTGAGTAGTTTAAAAAGTTCTTACTAGCCTATTAAATATTAAGATCTATAAGCGTTAATAGCAAAATAGTCTTAGACCTTCACCCTAAATTCCTTTTGGTGCGAGTAATAACTTTTATTGTACACTATAAAGGCAAGCAAATAATTGCAAAGATGAATTTTCAAAGGGAAACTGAATTTATAGACCTGGGTTATTATTTTAAACCTATGAATATAATATTTTAGAGGTACATAGATGCTGTGATTTTTTGTCATGAATCAAAAAACAATCTCAGATAAGCAGAAATTGCTTAAATAGACATTATTTTATGTTTTCATTTCTTGTTTTTCTGTTTTCATGTGTAACTGTGAAGTCCTAAAAAGTTCCACATTCTAAAAAGGTCTGACAAAAAAGACAAACTAATTCATTATTGAAAATTCTAAAGAGGGAGGCCATGTGAGGGAGGGTGACAGGGAGGTAAATATTGGGTTACAATAAGAAACAAAATAGTATTTGTTTCTGTTCACACTTGTTCTATAACTACCCTAAACCTGTTCAGATTCCTCCAAATATCTGAGCCACCTGTGTTCACGGCACAGTCTTTTTTCAGCTTCCATTTGACCTCTGACAGTCTCTTCCTCTTCTGCTCCATCCAACAAGAGAACCTCCTTTCAAGCAGCCAGTGTAGCCATCCCGCTCCCCGCCCGCACACGGGAATCCTAAAGTAGGGCCAGCTGGGGACCTTGGACCCACCTTGCCCATTGCAGTTTTCTTCCAGGTCTGGACAAGACTCAGCCATGACTTCTGGTCCAACCTCCACATCCAGTCCATCCTCCATGGGCTCTGAAGGTGATGGCAAAGGGAACTCATGCTCTCCCCTGCTTGAGTTATCAGGAGAGAAAGCAGGGCTACCCTGTAATCTCTTGAAACCTTTCATTATTTCAGGAAACCTTGGGGCTGCATGGCAAAGCTGTTAGATTAACAAATAGTATTCAAATGTGTTCCACTTCTCATCCACTGGTGCATTGGATTTGGACCTAGGGCTCAAGCTAGGGCCCCTATCATACTTGATTTTAAAACCGTGTTGAACTAGGAGACCACCTTCCTTTGAGACAAAAACCTAGATTTAAACCTGGGTATTCACGTTAGCTGAGTTGCCTTAGTCAAGTCACTGAATGAACCATTCTGTGGCCCATGATGTTGGGCCGGAATGTTGACTCTGTCCTTGTAGAGCAGCTGTGGTGATTTGACAAAATAATGTAAGCTCAAGTGATGGATGGATGAAGGGTGGAGAGTGATGGACAGAAACTATAACGTGTTAGACAAGGGTTTGCTACTGTGTTCTTAACAGAATTTTGACTCCAAAGTGTATATTAAGCATCTCCAAAGTGCCTTCCTATGTACCAGGTTCTGTGAGAGTTAAAAAAGTAAAAAGACTTAGTCTCTATCCCTGGGACCAACATGTGTGACAAGCCCTACACAGTTACAAAATAAATGCAAGAGAGGGTGGCTCAATTAATTCCAGAATGGAGTCCTAAAAAGGCCTGATGAAGTAAAGACCAAAGAGGGTCTTACCACTTTCTTGAGATGAACATCAAAGGCCTTGTAAGTAGAGGAACAGCCTAGCAAAACCACAGAAACAGAGAGGACGCGGCACCTATTCAGAAACTGGCCAGTAGTTTAGTCTACCCACAGCACAGCCAGGGCGCAGAGGGAGGGGCAGGGGAGCCGTGGCCCTGTGGACGTCCGGCCAGAGGCACGGCCGGAACCCAGAGGACACCGCGCTCAGGAGTTCAATTACACGCCAGAATTCGATGAGGGACAACTGATGGGGAGTGACTTCATTCCTTCAATTTATTTATTGCTGCCTAGCAGGGCCGGGGACTGGGAACACCCTGGTAAAGGGACATCTCCCTGCCCTCCAGGAGACCGCTGTGTCATGGGGGAAGCGATCATGGATCCACAGCCTCCACCCCCCTGATCCGCGCTGCGACGGGGGTGGGGGTGAGCGCGGAGCACCAGGGCACCCAGAGGGGAGGCGGCGGGACCAGGCTGGGCATCAAGGACGGAGCTCCAAAGTCAGGGCTTGCCCCCCAGCCCTGCGGGAAGCAACTGGTCCGAGCGAGGGCAACAGAACGGGAAGCTGGGAAGAGAGGCATCCCTTTTTCTTTACAAACTGCATTAAATACAGAATGTACTGAAAAAAAGTTATCACTCAAATATAATACAGTTTTTCTTACTTGAAGTCTTGCCACTGAGCTCCCTTAATCCATTTAAATACAAATTTCGTTAGACGCGGTGGTGTGAGCGGCTCGGAAGCCCCCCGCCTGGGGTGCAGCGGGCGGGTGGGAGCAGGGGGTCTAGGCAGGGCCGCCCGCCTCCCAGGCTGTGCCCGCTGCCTCCACGCCTGCGCCAACGCGCTCGCGGCCTCCTTGCCTGCTCCTCTCTCTCTCTCTCTCTCTCTCGCTTGCTCCATCTGCCCGGAACACTAACCACAACAAAAAAAGTGTAGATGAGAATCAGCTCTTTATGCCAACAGCAAGTGAAAGAATTATTTTGTTAATTGGTATATTGATACCCCGAGAGCTGCGTACTTTGCCAAGTTATTAACAATAAGTAGACTAGGGGAAAATTAAACTTTGAATCACCTGTTCCTTTGGGCAAAATACATAAACCAAACTGACTGCAACCAAATGTCATATTATTTAGATGGCGCACGCAATTTATTTTCCAAAAATGTGCCCAACAAAAGATTTGAATTTGCTCTTAAGCATATAATGGATCCCACTTAATAGTGACGCTCTCTGTGTGCCCTTCTCTCTATAATTAAATCATATGGAAAAATGTCACAAAGCAAAATAAAATGTATTTATTTCAGCCATATCTTCCCACAGCATGACACGAAGTCTGAAAAAAGAATCCCTAAGCATTTTTCTGCCATCTGTGCTGGTAGGGGATACGTTTCCCAAGCATGGCACTGTAAAATATTCCACTGGAATTGAGCAGAGTCTACTTATTACTACATAGTGTCTAACTGAAGTGCAAAATCAGACAAAATTCCATATCTGACACAATATTTTTCTTAAATGCTATTTTGTAGCAAAAATAGTCCACCATAATGTCTCTTACTGGATTTCAAGAGAGGACTCATTAATAAATTACTTTCATGTTTTAATCTCCATGCTGCATCATCTGAATAACATACTCAAAGTATTTGCCCGCAATGAAATTACAGCCTCTTTTAAGGAGAATAGGGATCACTGTGACAAGGTGGATATAATGCCATGTGGGGCTGATAACCCCTTGTTACAGAAGGCGAGTTCAAATGTCTTGTACAATCCCAAAAGCTGTTGTTTCGGTTAGTTTATGAAGCAGAAAGTTAATGTCCATTAAAACTTCTACCTTTCCAACAGAATAAACCTGAGGCTTGTACTTGGCCATTATTTTGACTAAACTTGATGAATGTGTATAGGAAATTTTATTTCCTATATTCAATGAGGCCTTTTCATGGTTTATTTATGAGATGTGGAA
This sequence comes from Manis javanica, assembly GCF_040802235.1. Lineage (NCBI taxonomy): Eukaryota > Metazoa > Chordata > Mammalia > Pholidota > Manidae > Manis > Manis javanica. The sequence continues at coordinate 76,100,450 of NC_133168.1, forward strand.
ATCCTGTGAACGTGTCAGAGGGCTTGATGGACTCCAAGCAGCACAAAAGAGTTCCAGGTGTACTGACCTTGGGAGTTTCTCTCCAAGCTGCTACACATCCTGGCATTGTTCGGAGATACATGTGAATAATGAAATGTACATTCTTGACATGTGAGAAGCACTTAGTAACTATGTTGAGCTAGGTAAGTATCTTCCAGATTCAATAACAGTTAGGTTAAAACTTTCAAACCTAGCTAAATTAAGAAGGTAGGATTTATTTGAAAATCTTTTCACAAAAAGTATACCATATTGATCATGATTAGAAAAGCCATGATTTTCCTAAAATTGCAAATAATACAGTTTGCCATAAAATCAAACACTCGATTTACCTATCTTGATTTACTCAAAACTCTGAAAAGATAAAATTCCAGGTAGTTTTTGAAGTTGTCCCACTCCTTTAAAACCAACTCCACCATCTCTCTGAAGCCACTTTGACAATGATAATGTATGTGAAAGTGATTTATAAGCTATTAAATGAGATATGAAACTTAGTCCCTATCACTAACAATACTATCATTAAAATGTGGCAGTTACTCTTTCCAATATTGATCTCACAGGTCCCAGATGAGGACAGTATTTCTTTCTGTGATGTTAATTTTATCAACTGACTGTATTTATTTTGCATTTTTTTGTAAATTTAAAATTAACCCTAAGTGTTTTCTATCTATGCCTTATCCCTCCATGGAACTGCATGGCGAGGTCCAAATTGCAGGTGTCAGTCTCCTACAGGAAGCAGCATAGGCAGTCTGATAAACATTTATCAAGGCACTGAATGAATTCTGCTTTTACCCCTGTTCTAATTTAAATAAAACAGCAACAACTGTTAAATAAAACTCACCTGAAAAATTGAAAATGTTACTTTCCTTTGGTCCAGCTCTAATTCCTTATCATAGTTATCTCTTAGGCTGAGCTTGGGTTTCAGTGTAATGACAGGGAAGACCACCTTTACCAAGAGCACAAATGAATCCATTTCAAGTTATAGCTTTTATTCCTGTGAACTATCTTCTCTGTTCACCTACACTGAGTATTTTTAAATGAGAATTTTTTTCAATGTTAACTGTTTTTGACTGTGCTTTCCTTCCTAACTTTAGTGGAGAAATGGAAGTTGTGGCTATCACATTCTAACACAAAATATGTGTGCAGTCTGAAAGTCTGAACGTTAATGCTGTGACTTTACCAGCTGCAAAGCATTTTAATATTTGAATAAAAGCTGCCAGAACTAAAGCTAATACACTTCAGTGGTACACATGGTTATTTCTTCTTTCTTTTGAAATCCAAAAGGGTAAAGGGGGCTCCTTATCCTAATTTTGCTATTAGTTATCAATTTTTCTCTAGGGGCTCTGTTGAACCTCCTTTGGACTATCATGAAAAACCCAAACTTTAAAGCAGTATTGATTTGAATGAAAAGTTCATTCCATTTATGCTTTTATAAAATTAATAAGACTGGTGATAATCAGGGTACATTGCATTTGAGCAAAGATTATGATAAAATTAAGTACAGTGCATGGATTCCCATTTGACATTCAGGAATCTCACCTAGAGAAGGAAAGGAAGTCCTCTTCTTCAGCCTGGAGAAGACGAAGCACTGGTGCATGCAGAGATGGCTCACATGTGACTGGGAGACACGTTCCCTCACATCCCTATGAAGTGTCATATGCCTGCAGTTTTCTCAAAATGCCACTAGAGGGTTATCTTCTGGGTTTGGTAACGGCCCAGAATCCTCTCCTCCCATGTTATCAGTACCGACCTCACACCTCTTTCAGGGAAAAGCCTTACTCTATTGTGTGACACAATCTGTTACCATCAGGTTAACCCATCTTTTATTCTATCATGCTTCTTGTACCTGGCAACTTGGAAAAGAGCCTTGCATCAGATATACACACCTCTTCAGTGACACAGACTCCATGTATCTGCCATTGTTCCCCCACGTTACTGCCACCTGTTCAAAATCAGATCGAAGCCCCTTCTATGACCTTCTCTAGGGGTGTTCCAGGTCCTGCTTCTTCTACAGCCTAGCCTTTCTTTTTATTTCTTCTCTTATTCTCCTTTTCCTTTTCATCTGTAGCCTGTAGTTGCCTGATAATCTCCATATTACTTTATAACATAGCTCCTAAGTGTCACCTCATCAAACGAACTACAGAAGTAAAAGGACTTCTTGCGATTATCACAAAAATCTCAGAAATTATCAATCTTGCTTCTCTGTGAAATAGGAGCATAAAAGCTTTTGTAACAACCAGTAGGAATATAGACAATTTAATTTGGTTTTGATATTTCAAAGGATCAAAATTGCAGGTTCAACTGTAATTCTGTTTAAAAGCAAAACAGGGCATGTTGGTGGCTATATTGAGAATCCTTCAGTGACAAGGAGTATTGTTGAAGAAATAGTCGCGATGGTGTACTATTGACTGGGAAAAATTGTGAAGAGATAGAAACAAGTTTACCATCCAGTAGTAAAGATGACAGGAAAATATAAATCAAAGGGAAGAACTCCCATGAGAGGGTAAGCACAGTGCAATAGTTAATGACAGCATTGGCTGGGTGCTTACCAAGCTCCAGGCTATGTGCTAAGCAATATATCTGCTTTACCTCATTTTATCTTCAGTACATAATGAGGTAGGCATTGTCATTCTCAATTTACAGATGAGAAAATCAAGGCTCAGAGAGGTTAAGCAACTTGCCCAAGAACACAGCTTATTGGAGCTGGAACTCCAATCTGTCTGCTCTTTTAAAGCACAGGATTTTATCCATTCATAGGAGCAGTAATAATAGCACAACAGTTATAGCTCCTCTTAGGTGCAACAGGTTCACAATTAATGTAGAAATTAATGACCTTCCCCTGTAATTTCTCACAATTTCTAAGTCTGTCCTCATCAGCTGGACCAGCTGGTTGGTGATTAGGCACAGGTAGCATACAGAGGGGTGACGAGAGGAGACAGAAACACTCACACTGAAAAGAACTGTGTCTCTCCCTCGTGTAAAGTGAGTCCCAGGCTTGGAACTCTCCCTGAAGGCCGACCTCAGCCCAGACAGGAAGCGCTGGCCTGGGGACACCCCTCCGGGAAGTATGGAAAAGCCACGTGGGAGGGGAGGGGCCGTTTTCCATCACAGACTCTACCCTGGATGTACTTTTATACCAAAATATGTAGGAAGGCCTCGGGCTTGGCTCATGAAGTTCACAGACCTGTGCTAAGTTAGGACTCTGTTTGTTCCTGGTGTTTTCCTCAATGACAGTGCCAGTAAATATGTGAATGACAAGTGTCTTAGAAACAGAAATATCTTTCATTCTAGTCCCAGGAAGCTCTCAGCTTCTAGATTCTATTAAGCCACAGTTATTATTGTAGAGCAAGGCCTTGTGCCTCTTGGTATATACTTAAAAGTTGCAAATCACTTTTTAATGTCTTAAATTTGTAGCTGGCATTGGAATTTGCAGTTACCCTATCGTATCAGCTTAGAAGATTCTGCCCCTTCAGCCTAAATAAGCCGGCCTTAAACTTCGTATGCAATCCTCTAAATGGAAATTCCAAAAATACAGTACAGATAACTGAATCTTTTTTCTACTTCAGTTATTTTAATTGCCAGAAACTGTATTTTGCTTGGACATCAGGGTAGATAGCAATCTGCCCAGAGAAAGCCTCTTTGACCAGGTCATTGAATGGTTATTATTAGTGGACACACATACACACACTATCGGAGAATATACAAATACTTCTGCAGCAAAAGAATGGAGCATGCGTTGATTCACACAATTTCTTGTTTCTCTTTTACTGGATTTTGAAATCCATGTGAGAGGGTTTCACTGGACAGTGCATGCTTCTGGCATTGAAGAACTGTGTGACTGATTTCCAGAAGATTCTAGACCTGTTGACTTCAATTTCTAATCCCTAACACAGAAATTAGTATGTCAGTTAGATTTTAGAATATTCATAAACTTAACCTAATCATTTTAAGTCTAGAAATTAAGCCTAAGGAAATAAAGAGAGAAAGAGATTTAAGTACCCAGATACTTTCAATTTGTTTTTAGTAATAGTGAAGAAACAGAAATAAGTTAAATGCCCATGGAAATGGGTTAAAGAAATTATGTTTTATTGCTATAATGGACCATTATATTGCCTTTTAAATGAGTGAAAGCATTTTGAGGACAAGATTCAATCACCAAGATAAAAAATTAAGTTAAAAATCAAGCTGTAAAAACATATATAATATAATCTTAATTGTGTTTTAATATGCATGTGTTTTAAAAACACACACATACAAGTAAATGCACTTTAACGGCAATAATGGTCATTTCACAGTAGGGAAAGTAAACAATTGTTCTTTTTTTCTTTTATCCTTCTCTTTGTTTACTGTCTCTCCCATAATAAACTGTATGTATAATCAGAAAATTAAAATACTGAATTAGTCTAAATTATCTCTATATTTCTTCACCATTTTAAACATCTCTTCCATTTATGAACCAATAAAAAAAAATTCAAAAATAACAGGTTTTGAAATTTTCCAAGACAGTCACTCCTCAGAATGGAAATATTTTGTGCCATGATCTCATCTCATCCAGGGCAAGGCTGTGTAAGACCTGCATGCCTGGGCCATAACCCCTTTTAGAAACCAAAACACAGGTTGACTGTCTGTAGGCAGCTGAATCCAGCAACGCGGTGGGTCATCCCAGCAGATGTAAGAACCACCGGCTTTGCTCTCTCCTCTCCCCACACATTTCAAATGAGTTTTGTCTTGAGGCTTCCAGAACAGGGGGGTAGTAATTCAAGTCACTACTTCCCTTTCTGTAGAAAGCAATTTTAAGGTCACTCTTTCCACACTTAAAAGCAGAAAGTACTTCCATGGGCGTCTGAAAGCTCCCACACCAGCAGTTTCCACCCACAGTTGAGCAGCACTTCGTGAGCTCCTCGTTTGAAACTGAAGATAGAGCGGTGCTGTCTAGTTCTCCCCTGATCTGAGGCACTGCTCTGGGCTCCCGATGTTAAGGACACTTAAATGCGTAAAGGATGGGTGTGCTCCCTTGAGCGGCTGCTAGGCTAGATGTTTATGACAACGCAAAAACCCCAAGTAATCAAATGGTTCGTTCACTACCTCATGTGAGAGAATGTGACTCAGGAACAGGCAGCCATGCGCAGGACTTTTTTCAAATACTTCTTACCTGGAAGAGACTTCCTATGTAAAATCTCCTCTCCTGGTTACTTAGAGTGTCATGTGGCTGTACACTGTGAGCCCAGAACAGGGGAGTGAGAATTTAACTCCTAAAGATTCAGGCTCCCAATGCCTGGGCATAGGATCTTAGGTTCTTTATTCTACTGCATCTCTCACTGTCTTCTGGCAAAACCATGCCAGACCCATGGCTAACTCCTGGGAAGGGATCTCTGCTTTAGCGGCGATCACAGCAGAATCGCAGACGCCTCCTAGCTTGTCAGCTGCCACTGTCAGGAAGCTGTTGCCTGGCTCAGGGTTAACTTCTACGTTTGTCAGTTTCTTCTGACTCAGTTCTCACTGAAGGTGGAGAACAGCAGGACACCCTCCATGGCCATCACTGTCACTACAATCACACGGCTAATGCTGCCACCTCCAGGAGGGGTGGCGGGGGGCACCTCTACCGGCATTGCCTCACTGAGTCCTCCCAGCAAACGTAAGAAGGAGGCCTTATGCTACCTTTAATTGTAGGGAAACTAAAGTTCAGAGAGAGGAAAGCGCTTGTCCAAAGCACACCTAGTTAGTAACAGAGCCAAAATATCAACCCAGGTCTGCCAGGCTTTCTCCACAATGCCACATTGCCACATCATTTACCTTCTATAATTGAAGGCTGTTCATTTCTCTTCCTTAACCTTTACTAGATGCAGTTATCCCAGTCTCTCATACTATTTCCTGACCCAGATGCTCTACCTCCCCAGTCATTGCTGATCGCTGTTTGTTGAGAAGAAGGGGCACTAGATTAGTGCCCCTGAGATTTGTCCTTTTAAGATAATTGGCTTTGGTCTGGGGGAAAGGAGAAGAAATATTAAGGCCTGGGGAACAGTGTCAGCTCCCAAATCTCTTAGGGGAGGAGATCTGTCTGAGAGGGGTTAAAGAGACCTCTTGACGCTGTTTTCAGAGCAAGCACAGTTTTTACTCAGAGTTTGAGTTTTTCCAATTGTCATGGTGGGGAGAGGCTTAAGAAGGCTGGAGAGAGCAGTTAAATAATAACCCCCAGCCGCCTCTGATGCTATGGCTCCTGGTGGTGGGATCGCAGTGACAGTGATTTTTGTGGAATGCTTCAGTGGATTTCCCTGGGGGCCCGAGGGGCGTGTGGAAGCACTAGCTGTTAGGAGTCCAGGCAGGCAGCTGCTGGGGCACATGATGCGGAGTGAGAAGGGGCTAAACAGCACGTAGCACGGAAGCTTCAGGCTGGACCAGGACTGTCTGACCCTGCTCATTATTCAGTGGAACTTAAGTGTTAAGCCAGGTGGGGTTTGGGCGACACCCACCAGCAGAGGAAGAATAGCCCTGTTTCCTGGGGCAGATTTCCAGTGATGGATCCTGGTGTTTTTCTTTTATCACCCAGCAGTGCTTCTGCGTCATAGTGGACAAAAGATAAATGGGCATTTTCAATTTGGGGTTTCCACTCTCAGGTACTAGAATCATTCCTAGTGTAATATTTCTTTTCTTCTGTACATAGCCCATGTAGAAAATCTTTTTCTTATTTCTGAGCACTTACCTAATGTAGAGATGTTGTCTTCCAAATAAAAAAAATCTTACTCAGAAAAACAACCAAACACAAGTAGATGAGTTACAAGTGATTATGAACTGTCAGTTGCTCTGTCTCGTTTTCCCTCCCTGTGGGGTTCCTTTAATCTGTCTGCACACAGCCATTCACTTCTTCACTTCTGGCACTTAGCTCCTTCAATTCTCCAGGAGCTGTGGCTGTTCTGGGACAGTGGGCAGGACAAGTACACAAACAGGTCCCTGATTCTTGTGCAGTTGCTGTTGCTTCAAGAAAAGTTGTGCAACCTCCAGGCTAAGTCACCAGAGGTAACACTTCCCAGCTCCTGTCACAGTGACACTTCACCCCATTAATAGAGAACAAGAAGATTGCCTTTGTCCACCTGCTCACCTACACAGGTGCGACACCAGTCCCATCATGCCCTTGACTGGTTTTCCTTTATTATTTTTTTTATTCATTTAGCAAATATTTCTTGAACATCTACCAGGTAAAGGCACTAGATTGAGTTGTAGAAATGGAAAGGAAGGAAGGGAGGAAGGGAGAAAGGGAGGGAGGGGAACGGAGAAAACTAGACACAATTCCTGTCCCTAAGGATATACAGTCAAGTTCAGGGCATAACTTGAACAAGGGCTGTGGAGAAATACCAATGAAATATGCTTGGAGCCTAGCTTTATAGACAGGCTAGTTGTTTGTGTGTTTTTCTCAAAAAAAATTTTTTTAAGAAAATTTTCCAAAAGCATTTCTTCTACATTCCACCTGTCCAACAAAGGCCCTAATCTCCCTATTTTGTTCACCTTCTGGCACTTAGAAGGGGCTCAAACATAGTCATTGACCAAATGTCCAACTGGAGATTCAGAGCAGGGAGCATTCATGTGAGAAGGTTTCAGAGCAGATAAAGAATTCAGCACTGAGAACAGGGCTGGGCCGGGAGGAACAAGAGCAAAAGTGAAGACAGAGATCACCGACAGGAGTGCCCTGCCCTCTAGGGCCCCATGGTTAGGTGCCCGTGAAGGCGGGGGCGGCCAGGTGCTGGAACCACCCATCCTCCCCTTACTCCTTAAAACAGTCTGTTCAGGGCACTGCCCTCAGCCGCAGGACAGGACTTGCAGCTGCACCTCTGGTTGGAGTGGGCATGCTGACAAGTTGTGTCCAGTGGCTGAAGGGGAGCGCTGCGTGGCCTTCAACTGTGGAGGGCAGAACTCTTAGCCTTCTTTCCTGAAACTCAGATGAGAAGGCTGATGCTCCTGCAGCCATCTTTGGCTATGAAATAGTCTTGAAACAGAAGGTATGTGCAAGAAATTTAAGTACAAAAGGAAGAAAAGTCATTTTCCTGTAACTTTGTGCAGCTCTTAGACTTCATTATAGCCAGACTGCCTTCTTCCAGACTTTTACTGACATGAGAAAGAACAAATGTCTATCTTGCCTATGCCAGTATTATATTACATTTTCTGTCATATGCAAGCAAATCTAATCTTTACTGCTAGAAACATCAATAGTAGTTTATACACTGATAGGGTGGGATATACGTCCAGGTTGCATGATGGGTAACATGATGGCCAAATGCCCAACTTCTCAGACTTCGCCACATCTGCCCCATAGACACCATAGAGAAAAGTAGGAATTAGCACAGTATTGTCAGAATTCTTTATCATTGATAGTTTTGTGGAACCCAGTGTCTCTAGTGTGTTTCGAATTGCCCATCATGTACAGCACTTGTGTAATACAAGCAAATTTTGATAAAATTACATGTGACAATTCCTATTTGGGTTGATAGAGCTCTTTCTTTATAAAGGCTGAATTTCTTCTGTTCTCACAGAATTAAAGTTTTTACTTTCCATTTGTTATGAGTTGAATTTTCAGAATAATGAAATAAGTCACAGAGACTTACCACTCGGGACTTGATAAAATAGCTTCAGTTGTAAATCGTGGGTTTCTTTTCCAGACATGGAAAGATGTATTATGGTAAAGAGCTCTGCAGCTTGGTTCCCACTGATGTCCTATTATTCTTCATTTCTGTGCTTCATCTTGGAGGTGAGGCCAATCTGCAGGCCCCCCTCCAGGGAGCTGAGACAAGAGGAAAGGAACAGGTGTGATGGCATTGACCCCTTGCTAAGGCCACTTCTAATCCAATAAGACACAGACCCCGCCGAGCATCCTGGGTGAAACCCATCACTTAGTGTTCTTTAAAACAACCTTACACAATTGGTGATCCTTGCACACATGTGTGGCTAGCTTCCATCTAGACTGTAGGCTCCGTGTAAGCAGGGACTACAGCTGATCTTTCTTTACAGCTGTCTTAGCAGCCTCCAAAGTGTGAGCCCTAAGAGACCATCTAACTCTGCCCCATCCATTTTTATACATGAAATTCCTGAGGGTGGCCTGGCCAGGTGAGCTCCTTGCCCAAGCTGCTCACACTGGACTGGACTACAGCCCTCCTGAAATGCCCTGAGCACTAAATACATGCTTGGTGAGCTGAAATTACTGGCTCAGGCCATCCAATGGCTATACCAACTTCAGGAGCTCTCCCAGGGGTAACGTGGGCTTTGATATCTCTGTGTTATCTGGTTATCAATTCTGATCATTGTGCTCCTTTCAAGGCCATACTTAATTTTTTATTTTTGCTCTGTTTTCCCTTATCCTCCACCTATTTTTCCATCTGACTTGTATCTCTAGTTAAGGGATTAAGCTCTTTGCTACCCATTTCCTGGACATATTTGCTTCCCCAGTGGAAAGTTTAAAGTGAGTCACTTACCTGATTGGTTCTTTCTGAGAAATGAGAAGCTTATGAAGATAAATGATTCTCTCCACTCGGAGAGCAGGATGTTTGGAACTAGCAGGTACATTGATTTAAATATCATGAAACTTTTACATGGTTTGCTGCTAACTAGTCCTAGTCACACTGACAGTATTTATCCTCTTGCACTGAATAATAACCCACCAGTTGTTACATACATTATAATAATTAGATCATGAAAATACTGCTAAAGACTTTCAGTGAGTCTGTGAGAGGGTTTTTGTGTGATCGCCGTGAAGCAGTTTTATTTCACATAGTCTTATAAACAACGCATTTGGGTGTTCAAGCATATAGAAGGGCCAAAACGCTCTGTTTCTTAGATTGAAATCATGAAGAAAGTCATATTTTATTTTCCTTTCCTAAAAGATGATCCACAAATTATTAACATCTGTGCTGGTAGTGGAGCAACCAACCCATGACATGCCAAATGCTGCATGAGTCTTGCCTGATTGGCGCTGTAACTCCCATTTTATGTATTTGAAAGTAGGGTCTCAAGCAGTTACAACACTTACACAGACGCACTTGGAATGCAAATAACAGAACCAGGGGGTGGCCCAGATACGTCCACTCATAATCTGCATGCTAACTACTGAGCTCTGCAGCCTCCCCCGTCAGAGTGGTGCTGACTCGCTCAGTCCCCCCGGGGCAGGCACCTGTGTGGGAGAGACCAGGGCGGAGCCTTCCCAGGCCCGGTGCTGCTGCTTTGTTGCCGGCAGGCACTGGAGCCAGAACTTAAAACCAAGTGGGGATGCCTCTGATACCCGTGCATCTGACCACTCCTTACCACCATGGGCTATTTTGTGAACTGAAGGTTAGATGAAGAGTATGTGATACAACCTTGTTAAGCAGGAAGCATTAACAACCTTGCCTGTACACATAGCATCTCAATGGCCACCTAAGTGACCCAGATGGCCACTTGGGGACAGCAGAGGCTTAGGGGCAGCAAAAGCTGAGCAGAGGGCAGAGATGAAAGGGCCAATTCTCCATTATTCTGTGGGTCCCTGGAGACGAACACTGTGAACTTGTTCCCAGTGTCTGCAGCTCGGGCCAGCTGTCCTCCCACTCCCCCTCCTAAGCCACCAGCCAAGAACTTGTCCCTGGAAATGTATCCGCATGTGGTGGGGAGGAAGAATCGGAGGTTATTTGCTTAAGGTGGAAAAAAAAATGTATATACATCTCCAGCCAACCTGTGCTATTTTTGTTGTTTAAGAAATAAGGCAGCAGTGGGTTATTACTATTTGGTAACCTACATTGTTGGTTTACTTTCTCACCACTAACCACTCAACTAGTGTTAGCGTGTTTTAAACTCGCTGAAGAAAAGTCACGCACAACATGAGAACCTGCATTCTACCTGGTCAGCATTGGGTGGGGGGTTTGCAAGGCACATGTCCCACTGCGATTGTGCGGAGGCCCTGAGCCGGGACCTGGCCCTCCCGGGCAGGCTGCTCGGAGCAGCTTTGCTCTTGACAGTTCTCCCTTTGGGATGGAATCTAAAACAGAGCTCCCAATCACTTCCAATCCCTATCTGCCGCTCCAAGGTAAAGCCTAATTCTTCCTGGTCACATTTCAACTTAAATAGGTTACCTAGGAACATTCTTAGGGCTTCACCTACTAGATTCCTCTTGCAGTTTCAACTGAAAGGGATAGACTTTTCCAGGCCGTTTATATTCCCCTGTGGGTGGGAAAACAGCTGCTAATGCACTCCTTCAGAGAGCCTACTGCCTCCTCCCACCCATGAGTGAAGTCCTTGCTTTCACCTGTTTCTGAAAATTTGAGCCTTAAAAGCAGCTGATGGATGGAACTTAGTGAAGAAATCTCAGTATTTCAGGCTTTGATTAAGTTAATAGTTAATTTTACTTTATTCTGGTTCTTCATTAAAACCCAATGCAAGAATGGTCTTTGGAATGTTCTTCTGTCTACAAAATGAATCCAAAGAACACTATTGGTGAGACGGGTTGTCCCCAATGATAACAGGCCCCATAAATACTGTGCTGCTGAGAAATCACTGGAGTCATGATATATTCAAAAAGAGTCTCTTGCTGTTTAATATGGCATCTACTGTCAATACTGGTCTGTTTTACATTTGTCAGGCTTCATTGGAAACAAGGATTTCAAAGCATTTATCTAACAAAATTAAGAAAAACATATTAATCATGGATGTGAAAAAACACATTGACATAGATGTGAAATCATTCCTTACATAAACAAAACTTACACCAATATTATCTCATTTTATTTTCACAAATAACTTCATGATGTAAATAGCTCCCTATTTTATTGGCAAGAGAACTGAGATGTGTGGATGTCAATTGACTTGTTCAAGTCCACAGAGAGAGCAATCTGCAGAGTGTGATTTTGGTGGATGGTTTTGACTCATGTCCAAACGGGCTCCTGCTTTGCTAAGAATAAGGAGAGTGATTGGTGGGCTAAGTGCTTTGAGTCCAGAGGAGAGAGAGATTGTGACAGACCTCTGCAGTTAAGGAAGCTTGTTGAAGGAACGTAGCTGGATGAATGGGTAAGGTTTGAATAATTCAGAAGATGCCTTGTGGCTGGTCTGTATTGCACAACCAAAAAATACTGGTTGGATGAGTGAAGAATGAATAGATGAGGATGGAAGGCATCTGAGATCAGGGAAATGATCTAAGAAGGGTACAGAGGTGCAAGTCCCCATGGCGTGTTTGGGGCAGACACTGAGCAGGACTGGCTCTGGGAGAGGATCCTTGTTGAGAAGCAGAGGGAGGCTGGCGAAGGGCAGGGCTCCAGGCTAGGGGAGGGACTCAGCCCAGCTGAGAATTTCTGCTCATCTGCAGATTAGGTCAGAGGGCTTTGCGTTAGACCAGAGACTTGACCTTGGAAACAATGGGAAGTTGGTGACAACTTGTAGGGAAATGATGTGACTTAACCAGTGTTTTAGGAAGATGAGCAGAAAGGGAAGCACAAAACACACAGCAGCAGCCAATGCTCTAACTTTAAGAACCTCACCCTATGCCCTCAAAAGCCTCCTGTTAGCTCTGCAATCAGTGGGGAGCAGTGGATTTAAAGGTCAACCTAGCTGAAAGGGGCAGGGTGCAAAGAAAGAAAGGGAGGGAGGAGGGAGGGAGAGAAACAGGAAGGGAGGAAGAAAAGCAAGAAGGGAGGGAAGGAAGGAAGGGAGGGAGGAGAGAAGGCAGAGAGAACCATCTTTACAGCTCCCCTCCAACATTAAATGGTTGCTCTTTACATGAGGAGTTTTAGGCCAGTCAGTAGGCTTTACTGAAGAATTACAAAGCTTTCATTGCAATAATAATCAAATGAAGAAATTTCCTGCATCTAAAGTGATCAACTGTACTTCTGAAATTAGAAAAATGCAGGCTTATGATAAAAATATAACCTTAATGAAACTCTATGCCTTTTATTGATTTCATTATAAAATATTTCCTTTTCTATTCCTAATTCAAAGCAATGGAATGCTGACTTGGTTTGAAATAAAATACAGAAAAATCCTTGTACTGTAGGAAGCTTGTCACTCTAATGGGTGTCTTGCTCGCCAGAACAGTATTTTGGCTGTATCAGAGCACATTGAAAAGAATTAGATTTAGCTTTGCCAAAATTTCACTGTGAAAGAGTTTGCTGTAACAGTGTTTTATTATATTCTTATTGAACTTCAGCCAGTTGAAAATAGAATCTCCTCACCATCCTTTTAAATTGGCCTTAAAATGAAGACATAAGACAAAAATCAATGTGCAAATTTAGCTCCTTGTGCTGTTTCTTAAGAAATTTACCCTGGTGCTAATATGCAGCACTCGTAGGTAATAGAACATAGAATAATTGGAAACTTTAAAATAGCATTTCTTACCCTATTCAAGTTTGTTAAGTGTCTGGTAAGTCCTGCATATAAATTGTTTCTTTAATGCTATGGGTTATCCTGGGTCTACATGTGCCTTGGTGATGCCCACGAGCTTAGTGAAACTGTCCCAGACACATCTCCTGTGGCCGTGACAGATCATGGTGAAATTCTGAGTATCAAACTATAATAAAAACTGTTAGAAAAGAGTACTGCCTAAGTAACACTGTAATCTACCTGTATATTATATTTCATTAATAATTGCAAAGAGCTTTGAATACCTAAACAGAAAAAAGAAATGCACACACAAAGGTATGCTTCCCACTGGCCACACTAGGTTGGCTGCCTCTAATCGTTCTAAGTGGTACAATGCTGTGAGTTCCTAAACAACGCTCAAGAAAAATGTAATTCTGAATTCCTCAACATATCCATCAGACCTATTCAGCCAGAATTTCACTGTCCTCCAGCACTGAATGAGAGAGGTCAGCAAGATCAGGAAATACAACTTGGCCTGGCTGAGGACGTTAATATAAGGAAAAGATGTAGGGGAGAGAGAAAGCTGACCGTTCTTAAAAAGACGTGCTGTGGGCTCCATGGGCCAGTGCGTGCTGTACAGGGAAGGTAAGGGAGCAGCGATTTGGCTGCAATCAGAGACCTGGTGGGCATGTGGGAATGGAACAAACACTGCAAATGAGGCCAGATTGCTAAAGATCTGTTTTCTGGCCTGATACCTGAAAGGCTGGGAAGGCTGAGCCAGAACAGCAATGTGATCAGCAGAAACCAGGAAGTGATTCACTCAGCACGCGTGGTCTGTCGGGCATGTGCAGCCCAGCGGCAGCAGGAAAGGGCCCACTCCCCACCAGGCAGCCTGGCATGGGGTCCGGGAGAGAGGATGCTAAGCAGGGATGGAGCTTACTCTGGGATTTGTCACAATCAATTTTTACTGAAGAAAGTACGTAAGGACAATTGGCCCGATAAGCCTGGATTGTAATAGAAAATGAAACTAAAAAAGAAAGATCAGAGAACCTTGTTCTAAAGCAGCCACACAGCTCCTGTAAGTTGGGCACATCTTCACAGGATGCTCTGAAGCACAGATCTTACAGCCTGAGCAGTTCCCAGCATTGATCAGGGTCATCCCAGGAAATGTAGATTTTTCAAATGAACAGGGCCTACTGATGTTAAATGCTGTTGCTTTAGTAATCGGTACATTTCTCTGCAAAGATACTGGCCAAGTTTTAGGAAAATATTGGATGATCAAAGAATTCCTTAAGAAAAAGAATAAATTGAGTGTCCACTATACAAACTGGTTACAAATTCATCACCTTTCTGTCACCACCTAATAAGATGTTGGAAGAAATAACCGGATCATCAATTTAATCCCACCTAAAATACCATATAAAATTTGAAGCAACCATTTAGCTTTGTTGACATCATAGCAAAAATGAAGCTGACTGTCACACAGAGGATGCAAATTAAATTTTCTTCATGCTTACATATCTCGATTCAGTCTCCTGATTCTGAGCCCCCAAACTTCCAGATATTTCTTGGTCAACTTGTGGGGGAAATTTTGTCACATTTAGTCTTAAAGCTGCTTTTCTGGTTTGTCCTTACCTATTTCTCATCTGACCTTGATCTTTTCTAAGGCCCAGAAAGTTCCCCCACTCTTCAAGGCCCTGGAGAGGCCCGCTCTCCTCATCTCTGGTTCAGCCCTGCATACGCAGCAGGCAAGCCATCCTCCTGTGGTGACTGGTCCATCTGCTAACACTCACTGCACCTTGGCTTGCTGATGCTGGGCCTCTTGAGCACACCTGACCTACAGCTTTCCAGAACCTTCACAACGGGCTGCCTAGCCTGCAGCTTTTGTTGGGTATCGTCTTCTCTAGCAAGCTTTCAGATCCATGCTCCTCCACTCAGAACGGAGGAGATTCCATTCCAGTCCCTGAGCTGACACCACCTGCCTGCCACCTGTGTCCCCACTACCCCAGGGCCCAGGGCCCAGGGCACACACAGGTCTAGAGCTGCAAGTGGAAGGCAATGTTCCACAGTCCCCGTCTCAGATGCCGCTCAGCCTTCAGAGGGAATGCCCTCACAGAGCTTGTGTGGTGGAAAGATCTGTTTTGCCTATTTGTGCCCCAATTAAACCTCTTCTGTCTTATATTCTTCCTAAGGACCTGGGCTCTTGAGTCCATTGGTTCATTTCGAGCACCCCTCTGGCCCAGTGGGCAGTCACGTGCTGGTTCGTGCTCCGGGCAGCTGCCGCCGGACGGCTCCCCTCCGCACCCATTCCTGTGCTTCAATTTAGTTTGTTAGGATTCTGTTCAATTCAGTGAACATTTTCTAAACACCACTCTGTTGCAGCCTGGAGATGCCATTCTAACGCCTGGTTGGCACAGACAGAAGTACTTACCCCACCTTTGTGCCCCACCCCAGCTCAGTAGGCACCAGATAGATGGTAACTTTGGTGGTTCCGTGGAGCACTCGCTCCCTGAAATCCTGACAGACCCCTTGATCCTGTCCTCGCTTCCCCTTTCCCTTCTCTCCTCACTGGCACTTTCTGACCCATCTCTCCACCTGCTCTGAGTTATTACTGACACTCCCTCCCCAGGATGTCAGCTCCACACTCAGGTGGGTTCATTCACTTCACTTCCAGGTCAGGAGCTTCCAAGTCTATTTTTCTAAAAGCCCATTCTCTCCTGAATATCAAACTCATGTTTTCAACTGTGTTTTACCCACCCTAAACTCCATATGGCCAAAGCTGAATTCATTGTCCACATCCCATACCTACCCCTCCTACTGCACGCTCAGGATTTCTTAATAAATTGATCATTAGCCATCTCTGCCAGAACCTCAGAGCTATCTTGGGTGCCATGCCCTTCCCTCCCTCCTCCTGGGAACACCTGGTACTGGAAACCTACCTGTGGGGGGCTTCCTCGTGCCCTCTGTCCATCGCCTCCCCCTAAGTCACATCCCCCCCATCCCGCCCGTGGACTGCCAAGTCTCCTGACACCCCACACTCCTCTTGTAACTAACGCTCCCTCACACGGTCAGAGGAGCTGCCTTTCTAAACACAAAATCTCACCCTGGTGCTCCTTTGGCAAAGACAAAAATTCCAATTATCATTTTTCAGCCAAGTTGAGGTTGTGCACATTTATATGAAAATCTTTTCCTAAATGGAATTGTTTTAGGTAATCTGTGCAAACAGAGTCCTCAGGCACAGTCCTGCCTTGCTTTATAACATCAGGGAGATCAGCCCTAAGTCAACCATTCTTTGTGTAGAAAAAGCTCTCCCAGATAATTGTTTTCCTTGGTTTGTACATAGTAGGCATTCACCAAATATTGAGTCAGTGTTGAACTGATTTGCTATTACACAAACTATTCTGATGAGAGCTGAGGCCAAAGACCAGAGCCTGATCCATGTGACTGATTAATAACTCTGAATCAGGGAATATATAGTTAAACCCCCCAAAGCGGCAGTAGACAATCTAATGTACTTTCTAAGAGATGACCTTTATAACATTCTCATTTGCTACCATTTTTAAGTTCACCCCTCCGTGTAAGAGGCAGGGCACTAATCTTCAGGTCTAAAAGCTCAGCCTATGGAAACACGGCCCATACCAAGCTCAAAGGTCCTGTCTTGCTTGGAAATGTGAAGGGTCTTTGGTTTCATGGTTGTAAAGGGCAGCCTCACCATTCTAAGTGGCCCTTCTCGTGCTTTGCCTAGTTTCAGTTTTGTTACATAAACTGCACCAAAATTCCCTTAGTAGTTGCAGCTGCCAGTTAGTTCATGTCGAGCTTCGCATGTTGTTCTTGTATTGTATCTGAGATCCAAAAACAGTCATCGCTGTCCGCCCAGATATCATTCAGTCGTGGAGAAAGAATTTCTTCATATAAAGCAAGCATAAGGCTTAACAAGATCTTTCCAAATGCTATTCATTTGTAGATATTTACTACGAACAATTAAGGAATGTATGCTGGAACTTGAAAAATATCTTACATTTTTATTCATCTTGTAAACAATTGACATACTTTGAAATAGTAGAGACCAGACCCTTTTGGCCTAACAAGAGATGAGAAGATAATTGTAAATTATATCAAAAATCATGAAATGGAATGATGCTGCAAAAAACATTTTGCCAAAACAAATTAAAGTTGAGATGTTTAATTCATGTATAAAGCTGCCTTTGTATGATCACAGAAAACATCATCTGTGCCACAGAGTTCCATGTCTTACATAATTTTGCTGAAAAGTCAGGCATGAGATGAACTGGTAAGAGGTTTGCTCACAAATGCATGATAGTTGTAATGACAACTTCTGCTTTTAGGTAATGCAATTCTATGGGTGACGTTTAGCCATTTGGTAACACAGTGTTTTAAGAATCCCTTGTAGATAAATGGAAAAAAGAGAAGTATCTTTTGTTGACTGGGCATTTATTACATAATATATTGGACAATATAAGCAGGGAACTAGATGTTTTATGCCCTGCACATATGTTATCTGAACCCTTTAAAGGCTGCATGCCCTCGCCAATCATTTAGTGTATCAGGTGCTGCAGTCAACACCTTTAGTTTATAGACTGCTGTCTCTCCCGTATTTCCTTTTACATGAAACAGCAACACATTCCATTTCATTTCCTATTAGAAATTGTTGCATCGTGTCCCCCACCAACAAGCTAACTCCATTTTGATTTCTTTGGAAAGAGATACAAATGAGCTTTGGGAAAGTGTGTTTAAGTGCAGCCATCAAGCCATCAGCATCAACAGACAGTCAGCGGCCCCCAGTGCCATGCGCCACTGCCGGTGACTGACAAGGGCTTGCATTCACGGTCCCTGGTTTATGTAAATACTGACGCACTGGTCACCCAGGACGTGCTCGGTTAATGCTTGCACGGTCAGACTCCCAGGGGGCCTGTTGCTCATTTTTGTATGTTAGATCTGGTAACACTACAAAAGCAGTATAATTCATTGATATAAAGTAGAAGTAACAGAATACAAAAATAAGAGAGATTACTCCAAGTACACAAGGTCAATCATCAATAGAAGAAAGTAGGTTTCTATTGCAGATCTTAACAATGTGATAGATTGTATTATATTGGTTTTCCCTTTTCAATAATTGGCACATGAGGGAAAGCAGCTCATTGCCATCCTACCAGAAAGTTTTTAATCTGTAAACTTTACCAGCAATGACTCATTAGTAGCCCATTAGGAGCCAGGAAAGTTGCCTAAATATTATATAAATAGAATTTCAAATGAAAGTATAAATATTCAGCAACTAAACTCCAAGTCCCCAAACATCTACATGTACATTTGTTCCTCATAAACACAGTTATAAAGATGGGACCCATTCAGCCACAGTCTGCCTTGAGCCTAATGTTTGAATCTATGGTTTCTAAAGCTAAAAATACATATTAAAGAACAATCTAGTTGATACAAAGAATTGCATTAGACTTGAGTGTTTAGACAGGCCCCACAGGAAGGGACATGGGCTCATAAGCAAAGAGCCCAATGCACTGAAGTAATTCTGGAGGTTGCATATCTGCCTGAAAATTGTGTGAAGGCCCCGCAGAACAGCACAGGGAACTTGGAAAGAATGTGCTGCCTTACGAAATCTGAATTTCTTGTCCTCAAGAAGGTAAAAGCTATCTATTTTCTAAATTTCTTCTGATTGGACTTCAAAGATCAGAAATACTAACAAGAATAAAAGTTAATGAATGCAAACTAACCTCTCAGTTTAGAACCTCAGCAAAATTTGTGTCAACCTAGAATTAGACAAAAGTGTAAGGTTCTTTCTCTTGTGCTAAGTCCACTCGTGTGTTCTGTAAGCCTGCCCCAAAGACAGAATCAAAGCCAATTGGATCTTCTTTCCCAGATTATCTCCATCTTCTTTTGTCTTTTGCTGATGAGGCCCCCACAGGCTGTGGTGGGCATGCCCAGTCAGCTCCTGCGGCTGTCCTGTACAAACTACTTATTACCCAAACTCTCTCTGGGCAATTTCTTTGTTCTTCTGAAAACACCCCAACCAGAAATTCCTTAGTAGATTTTTGAGTTACTGAAATATTTAATTTAAAATATTTTTTACATATTGTCATTTTGATGGTTTGAAAAAAATGTTATTTGAATTCAAATTAGAAAAGGGACTATTAATTACCCTTAGTCCAGGAGAACAGCATAAAAGATGAGCACTTTATCCTAACCCATTCCACCTGGATGGGCACTTGTACCTCAAGCAACAATAAGCACACTGATGTCACCATTATCCCTTCACATACTTCCAGAACAAATTCCCTCCTGTCCTCCCAACCAGATTTTAAAGACACTTGTGGGACGCCAAGATGTCTGATCTCACTGTCACCTGATGCTTCCCTCTCTCTGACCTCCACATCTTGTAGTTCCAGCTCTTCACCCTCTGCTAGCTGCCCTCCCCTTCCACACATCCTCTCCCAGGGCCAGCATCCTGGTCAGACCCCTGTGTCTCCCCATCTGCATGGCCACTGCCCCACAATATCCTGCGCTCTGTCTCTGCCCACTCCATGGTGTCATCCATGGGAAGCCACCTGCCCTCTTTGGCCTGAGCTATCTCCTACCCAGAGGGAGAGCTCACGCAGTTCATTTAAAAGGTTTCTCCTAGCTCAGGGCTTTATGAGCTTCTCTCTCAGCTGTGAAACCCTGTGATCCTCCCTTCACTGTATTCCCAGATACTCTCAGATGGGCACTTTGGCCTCCATTCGTCTCGCCGACTTTTTGTGGACCATGCTTCATGTTGCTCTCCCTCATCCATCAACAGTGACACCTCCCCACTCCCACCTCCAACCGCAGAACCCTCTGTGCTCCAAGGCTGTTCTCAGGTGGCCCCTTCTCTTATCCAGTGACATTTCCATCCATCTCTCTTCCTCTAAACCAACATAATGCTTCCTCATGGTCTCTCATGACATGCATTCTTGCCCATGTTAGACTTGTCTGTACCCCAAAGTAGACTGTAAGCTTCTTGAAGACTATGTCTCACTCCTCTCTCAGCATCCCCTCCCAAACCAGCAGTGTCTTCAATGCAGCAACCACTGAGGGGGTATTTGTTGAACTGATTTCAATTAATTCAGTTTCTAACTGAAGCAAGAGAAGGATGTCACAAGCTTGCTTTTATAACTAAAGAAAGCGCCGTTGTGTAGCTGTCCACAGAGTGTCTGGGGGTCGGAGAATCCTCAGAAGCCAGCTGACTGCTGGTCAAGCCAGGTGCAAGCTGGGAAAATTCTATAGTGAATGAAGGAAAATAAGCTGCAGTGGAAAAGAATGCCAACATTCTTGCAAATGAACCTTAAAGTATTATTTTTGCAAAGAATACAAGAATTATTTCAGTTCCCTTGTTGACTAGTTTGTATGTTCTTCCTACAGATACTTTCAAAAAAGGACCTATTGTTTGTTTTTCTCCATGCTGACACAGTAGTAGCCATTGTTTATAACTGTAATCATAGCGCACATAGTTGAAAATGTGGGATCGGGGACAAGCTGTATCTCCCCTCCAGTTCTTTAGACAGTGAGTACTGTGTTCTTTATCTCCTAACACAGCTCTTTTGTCAGACATTTAATGATTTTTTCCCCCAGACAAATTTGTAGCCTGTTATCAACCATAAAAATGTCTTCATTGCCTTGTTTTTAAACATTCAAACTTTGATACGTGCATCTCAAGATGATAAAGGTATTTTTTTCATTTTAAATACATTTTTATTACAACATATAAAGCTAGATTCCTCCAACATGTGTGGCTTATATGGAACTACAGTGAGACTTGACTTGATGCACATGTTTTCAGTGTGTGTTATACCTTTTCAGAAGGGTGGTCTTCCTGCTGGTGCCTAGGTCAGGTGTTCTGGGGGCATTTGCCAGGCGCTGGAGTGGCCCAGGCATCTGTAACTTTGTGAAGCATGTGGCTGCCACTAGATTTCCTGCTGCAGAAAGGATCTTACATATGTCTCTGCTCCTGAGAGCTCCATTTTTCCAAATTCCTATCACTTCTTATTATTCCATCATTCTTAAATATGCTCCCAAAGCCTGTGAGAGATTTTTTTAATTAACATAATAATATCCCTTTGTTTCTCCTGATTTAAAAAAATTGCAATATGTTGCTGGATATGACATTTGAAGGTTTTCGCCCAAATGCATATATAACAAAGAAATAAATTCCAAATACATTTGGCCTGTAACTTCAGGGCAACTTCAAAGTATTCATGTTTCAAGTCGGTGGTGGAGTCTGCGAGAAGTCTTCATGTGCCACTTTATATTTTTATGCACATTAAATTGTAGAACATATTTTGCTACTCTAACCATTTCCACGAGGTTTCCCTTAGATTGAGGGGATAAAAAATGATTGTCAGTCTTTCAAATGCCTAGAGGAAAACGCCTTAGTTTTGTGTTTGTGTTTGAGGGCTGATCTATGCTTCTTAAGACAATGTGTGAGGAGTCAAGGTCAGAGTCACAGAGTCAAGACTCCCGCCATCGTTCAGCTCGGATTTTTACAGAGCTTGGAAAACTAGGAGCAAGGCACTTTCCCCCAGGGCTTGTGAGACAGAAATGCTTGGGAATCTAGGTGCTGTGTGTGGACTGGGTGCAGTGCGCAGCCTTCCCCGAGAATGCCAAGGGGAACCGAGGCAGGCACCTGCCCGTGTCCGGGGCTCTTCCTCTCTGGCCGCGTGTCCTGATAACACGGTGTTTTCAATTCCGTATAACCTATTCCAGTCACAAAATATGGCCCCCTGTTTCCCGGAAATACACTGAGAGGCCTCTTGGCGAGGGAAACGGGCAGGAAGGGGTCCATCCGGACCGACGCATCCGCAGCCTCACCCTGGGAGGATGGACCACCCGGTGCGCGTGCACCCCCCGCAGCCCCTCGCCCCCACTTCACCCTCGTTCCCCTCCCTTCCTCGGTTACCACACCTAAAGGGGGCTTCTGTGCCTGAAGATGCCATTTCCTCTCCACACAGCCACAGTGCTTCCCTCCTGAAGTAAAGCTTCGGGCCCCACAGTTGTACAGTCGCTTTCTTGGGGAGCCTGGGCTTGCGCGTCTCCCGACCTGAGCTCTCCCTCCTCCCAACCCCCTACCTTTGGCGGAGCTGATGGCCTTGCCGGGCCCCCACCGGCTCAGCATGGCTTGTGAGTCGTCAGCCCACGGGGCGGCAATCTCTCTCCCTTCCCCTCCTGCTCCCCTCCTCCCTTCTCCTGCTCCCCAACTGGGGCGGGGGCCCCCCCTCCAGTCATCCATCTGCCTCCATGCCGACCATTCCCATGTTTGATTCCCGCTCCGACCCTTGCCAGCCAGACATTTTCCCCGGCTTGTCTCGTGGCCATATGCAAAGCCACGCGTCCACAATGGAGCCCATCACGTTCCTCATAGAATGGTGAGAATTAAGTTATGGTGTTCTTGCAGGCCAGAGTCAGGGGCACAGGAGGGCCTGCCCGGCGATGAGCAGGTAAGCCTCTAATAGGGAATTTATCATTAGGGAATCTTCCCAGCAGCCCCTACACTTGCTTGTCTCAATCTGTGACTCTGCCATTCCTCTGGTCAGCCAGGACCTGATGCTTAAGGTGACCTTTAACTCCTTCCTCTCTTCTCCCGCCGTCCTCACTACTCCAAGGTCCCCATGTTCTGGGTTACTGGAAACTTCCCTGTGGCCTCTCTGCACTGGGTGACATTGGACAAGTTGCTGGATTGCTCTAAGCTTTGGAGAAGCAAAAGGGAATAAGGAAGCCTCCTTTAGCAGGACCCAGGGAGGCACCGGGCAGAAGAGCACATACAAACAGTGTGACAACATGTGTGGCACTTAGTAATGGATGAGCAAATGCTCCCTATCGTTGTTGTTGTACCTATTGACGTCATCTGTGTGAAACTCCAGTGCTAGTTTCTATAGTCAAAGGAGGAAGTGAAGCCAAGAAATGAGATACAAACAGATAAATCCATACATAACACAAGACCTGGGATGAGGTGTTCAAAAGATAGACAGATAGATGTATGGACAGGTAGATAGATGTTAGAAAGATAAGCAGATAATAGATCATAGAACGATCACAGACAGATATGACAGAGAGGTGGCTGGATAGAAAGATGGATTGGCAAATGGCTAAATGATAGAAAATACAAATAGGAAAGAGAAAACTGAAGCAGAAAAAATAAGTTGAATTTGTAGTTTTTTTACTAAACTTTTTAAAACTTGAACCTAAAATATTCAAGACAGTTTCCTCTCCACCAAAAAAAAAAAATGCATATTTTATTAGTGGCTATTTAATTTTTTCCACAGTGAGTTTTCCATTCAAATACAATTATAACTGGCTCTCTGTTAGTGCTAATCAATTCTCATCTCCGTGGACATCGCTGGTGCTTTAAACCACTCTAGGAGTACAAATCTATTTTGAAATCACCTTTAGCTATAAAGGAAGGAGGAAAAAACCAGCTGTGAATGCTTTTGTCTAGAGGTGTATTATCAAAATAGAGTCCCATTCACCTACTGTCCTTATGAATGTGGTAGCTATTTTCTATTCTTATTTTAAACTTTCTCTCATTACCTTCCATTTTTGGGGAATTGGCAAGAGAACAATGCAGTTCAAGGGCTATCTTGTCTTTCAAAGGAACATAGAACTAACTACATCCAAATGGAAATTAAAAAGAATAGCTCTCCCTACCGTGTCAGGTGCACACAGCAAAAATTGCAAAGTTGTGATGTCAAATTTAAGGTATTTTGAAACTTATAAGGCCTCACACAAGGAGACAAGACTTTATTTTTATTGCAGAGGAAGAGGTTTCTAGATAAGTATTAATCTGTGTGACTCTCCACGTCCATGCCAATATCTGCTAATGTCTTGAGGGAAATTGGAATTAATGTAAAAACTTTTATCCAGTAATATACTTTCTTCATTGAAATAGCCATTTTAATCGGGTCTTCCAATATAGCACATACTTTAACCAAATGAGTGGAATTATTTATTCATTAAAATGATTTTCAGATTTTTAGCATAATTCACATTACCTGTTTTGATTATGAGAAATGCTTTTTTTCCTAATATGGTGAGTCCAGATAGCTCAGTAAATGAGAAAATATTATCTTCAGAGGTAGGTCATTCATTAACCATTGGTTCAAAAACAAAATCAAATACCTAGATTGTAATAAAATAAATAAATTACAGCATCAACCTCATAGTGTTCAGCATGCACCAGGCATTCACATGAGCCCTTTATATGTATTGACATGATTCATCATGTGATCCTCACAGCCCTATGAGAGGGGTGGTATTATCATCCTCAGTTTACAAATGATGAAAGCAAGGCACAGAAATGCTGAGTGACTTGCCCAAGGTCACACATTGGGAACCAGTGGAGCCAGGATGCACCCTGAGGCAGTCCAGCACCAGGGTCCATGTGCTGAGGTATTTTGTGCAGTAACTGTGTGTGGCACACAGTCTGGCCATAATAAGGGCTAACTGACTGTGTGTTGAATAAATAAATAAGCACCAATGATGTTAAATACACTCAACTCCTTTCTGAGGGCTTAAAGAAAAAATCAATGAGATGTCTCCTGCCCCCACTGAACTACAGTCTGGTTCGGGCAGCTGGAACTAACCCAGTAAACACTGGCGATTCTATCCGCTTTCATCAGAGACCTTCAGCTGGAGCAGAGGCCCCCTGGGGTCAGCCACCTCGCTGAGTGAGAGGCAGTGTCGTGTACTTGTTCCTTATGGCTCACACCCTATAGCAGGCACTGTCGGTACCCCTAGGGACTGATGAGGGCCCTGAGGCCCTGAGTAACTGCAGCTCCAGGTCACAGTCGCACAGGCAGAACAGAGTGGATCCTGATTCAAAGCCACACACTCTACCCAGACACCTCTCCTGAACCACCAGCTCACACCTGTTGGGCACCTAACACACTCTTAGAGAAGAGGAGTAAATGGTGGAGGGTGAGAAGGGGTGTGGCCAGATTGAAACGCCACTGGGAATGGGTGCGTGGGAAAGGTGGCACCCTCTGACCCGCTCCCAGAGCTCAGCTCCCCATCACCCCAGAAATAACCACTGTGCTATGTGGTTCTTAAGCTAATTATGTGTCCCATATACATATATACATGTGCACACACAGACATATATGTATACACACATATGTACAGCTGGGGATATATGTGTATTAGAGGGAATATATATCTGTATTGTATATAATGATGTTTCAAAAAATTTGAACATTATTAAGTGGCATCATAGTATGTATCTTTTTCTGTGAGACTTGCCTAAGGATACAAAACATGTGACCATCAAAGACTAGAAAATGATAACATTCACTTTCAAATTTTAAAATGCTGTCAGAGATGTGATACCTAGAAGGGCAGAAAGGGAAGAAATTTGCTTTGATAAAGACTGAGAAACAAAGGAATCTGCTATTCATCTTCATCTGTCCTCAGTTCTGAGTCTACATATAATTCTTATTTTTAAAAATAAGAAAGTTAATTTTTTTCTGATATGAACAAGAAAATGTCCCTGGCCTGTTAGGTCTCTAGAGCCTTTGGCACCACCTGAAGAGGGCATTTCTCTCTTTGAGCAAAACCGGACACTGGGACATAGGCACCTGCTCAGGATGAGAAACCCCCCCCAAGGGCACACACCTGTCCCAGCGCCCACATGATGCTCGATTCCATGACCTATGACATTTTCATGACCTCACTGTGAGGCAAACAGCATTAACCTTGGACTTTAAACACCAAGGTTATGAATGTGGGCACGTGTCACATACTTGTAAGTTCATGCATACTTTCCGAACAACACATAGCCATGAGTAGGAGAGGAAAACGGATTGAATTTCATGAGCAGCATTCCAGATGTATTGACAGAAGTGCAGCAAGAGTCTTTTCTCTAAGTGAGGTTAACTTTTACCCTTTTAATGCTCAAAGTGAGACTTGGTAATAATTAGTAAGCCAATGAATGCTAAAAACCCTCAAGAGGTGTAACATTCTCTTTTGATCCTCATCTTGGAGAGCTCGCATAGGGTGGCCAACCATCCCAGTTTCCCCGGACACAGGACGTTCAGTGCTGAATCTGGCATGGATGGTCACCCTGCTCTCAGATGCCATTGCCCTGGGACGATGGAGAATGTGCTGCCTTCCCCGGTGACCTCACACCCAGAGACTGGGTCCACTCAGCTCCCAGAGCCCAGGTTCTGGGCTAAGTCAGTGGAACCTGGAACCCACCTCTCAGCATTTCCATATCTTCTGAGTCCTGTCACACGTTGCTAATCCTCTGTGACAAGGCACTCATATGTTCTGCAGACTATGAGTTTCCCAGAATGATATTTATTATTTCTTACTTTATATTTGCCAAACAATTATTAGGCAAGTTAAAGAGAAAGAAACATGGGAAACAGTTTTAAAGCAGCATTATGGTAAAAATGAGTACTTTAACAGAATTAGTGACAATTTTTAACTTACAGAAAGGGTTTTCCACAAACCCATTTTCCCACTTCACTCAAGTACACATATTTTATTAATTCTTAATAGTACATATGAATTTTAAAAGGAACCAGGTCTAAAATAGCCATAGTTTCACAACTGGATCTTCCTTCGTCCCTTGGCACACCCAGGTGGGTGTTCCACGGTAAGACGTTCCCCGGGCCGGCTGCCAGCAGCCTTATGGGGGTTCTGGCTGTACGAGAGTCTCCCCTGCCGTGGGCATGCAGGGACGAGACTGCCCAGTGCACTGGCCCTTTCTTATCTGTCCTGCCCTGGTGCCCTTCAGCAGTGTTCGCTAGCGGCCGCAGCTGCTCGGCGAGACAGAGGGACAAGCCAGAGGCCTCACTCAAGGGGGCACCATGCCCAGAGGTGCCTGGGCTTGCCACTCAGCCTCCCCCAGCCTCAGCTCTGACATGTCACCTGTGTGACCCATGTGTGAAATGGGGTGTTAACCTACCCAAGCTTTCTCTCTGAGGTCAGATGTGTGAAAGCCACCCACTACCCAAAGTCCATTGCCAATGTTAGTTGCTGTTTCTACTCAACAATAAAGAGTAACCACTGGGAGGTCCCAAGGCAGGGGCGGTCCTCACAGGGGCTTCCCAGAGAGGCACTGGGGCTGGACTGGGACAGGCAAGGGGGTCAGAGCAGCTGGGAAAAGGGAGGCCTTCATCGGGGACCCAACTCATGAGCAGGCCCCTGTGCAGGGTGGGCAAGGAGGCACTGGAAGGGTGGGCCTGCAGCTCGGAAGACAGGAGCCAGCAGGGGAGGCGGTCCTGGGGGGCTCCCACTGACCCAAGCAGCAATGGTGGTGGTGAGGGGCCCAGGGAGGAGAGAGGCAGAGAGGCTAGCCCTTTGCTTGGTGTCTCACTGATGAGGAGTTAGAAACTAATCAGTCCATCAGTCTGTCCCAGTAGAAGCCTCCTGTGGTGAACTGTCTCTGGGTCTTTCTCCAGTCCCAACCCTCCGCCATTCCTGCCTTGCACTGCAGCTAAAAAATTATATAAATATATTTTTTTCTAAGTCTACATGTGTGTGTGTACACACACACACACACACACACACACACACACTATGGATTTAGCTTCATTCTTCTGTTTTCCCACATCCTGCCAACAGAAATAGAACAAGTTACATAAATTGCCACCAACTGTCAAATTTTCAGGATTCTCCATTCAGAGTTCAAAGAGAAGTAGTTGTACTGATGGTTTTCATAGGAAATGAGAAATAGTAAGCTAAGCTTACCTAGAGAGGCTTCTAGCAAATACATCTTGGATTGATTCCTTGCCTGCAATTTAAGCAATTCACACCAAGAAAAAATGAAATAAAAAAATATGCAAATTTGCCTATATTGCATGAATAATTGAGAAAAAGCCAGATTATCTGGGCCTCGAAGTACTTTTGCATAGGCTTATAAATAAAGAACACAGAGGGAGTGGGCAGGGAGGCCAGGACCCCAAATCAGGCTGAGAGTTCACACTGTGGGTGTCTTTTCATCTCCAGCCTGTTTGATGGGTATGGAGTAAAGTCTTTACAAGTAAGAGTCTGGGGGACCCCCAAAGTCCTGAGGTACCTGTGGGGATGAGCAATTCTGTCCTAGTTAAAGCAAGTTGCAGTAAATGATTCAGCGTGCATTTTATACAATGTTTCATAAATACATTGGTGTTCAGTTGCTTGAAGTATCTGATACCTTAGTGAGGTGTGATTGTGTTTTAATTAGTCCCCTGTAAGGTGAAAACAGATTACATGTGCAAATAGCTAGAACCCAGTGTATATTTTCATGACAAATAGTGATTCTTAAGAAAATCAGGACTGAGTTTTAAAGCAACAAAATTATGGAGTGATATCCAATCTGAATTCTGTGGTAGGTTTGGGAGTTCCTTGTCTCTAAAGGGCAGTTCCTTTGTGTTTTGTTCATAGGATTCATAAGCACAAACAATAACCATGTTTGCACATATTTGGAAAAAGGTGTGAGATAGGATTATTAACATTAGGTGGGCTCAGGATAATTTTTTTTTTTGTAGATAATTATTTTTTATTGAGGGGTAGTTGACACACAATATTACATTAGTTTCAGGTGTACAACACAGTGATTCAGCATTTATATACATGATAATTCTAGCTACCAGCTATCACCATACAAAGTTGTTACAATATTTTGACTATATTCCTTATGCTATACATTACATCCCGGTTATTATTTATTTTACAATTGGAAGTCTGTACTTTTTATTTATTTATTTATTTTTTGAGAGGGCATCTCTCATATTTATTGATCAAATGGTTGTTAACAACAATAAAATTCTGTATAGGGGAGTCAATGCTCAATGCACAATCATTAATCCATCTCAAGCCTAATTCTTGTCAGTCTCCAATCTTCTGAAGCATAACGAACAAGTTCTTACATGGTGAACAAGTTCTTACATAGTGAATAAGTTCTTACATGGTGAACAGTACAAGGGCAGTCATCACAGAAACTTTCGGTTTTGATCATGCATTATGAACTATAAACAATCAGGTCAAATATGAATAATCATTTGATTTTTATACTTGATTTATATGTGGATCCCACATCTCTCCCTTTATTATTATTATTATTTTTAATTTTAATAAAATGCTGAAGTGGTAGGTAGATGCAAGATAAAGGTAGGAAACATAGTTTAGTGTTGTAAGAGAGCAAATGTAGATGATCATGTGTGTGCCTGTAGACTGTGTTAATCCAAGCTAAACAAGGGCAATAAAACATCCACGGATGCAGAAGATTTCTCTCAAAACAGAGGGGGTGAGGTTCTAAATCTCACCACTGTTGATCCCCAATTTCTCACCTGATGGCCCCCCTGCGACTGTGCCTGTCTTAGGTTGTTCGTCCCTTGAGGAATCTCACCTGTCTCTGGCTAACCAGTCATCTTCCGGGGCCATACAGGGAGATGTAAAGTTGGTAAGTGAGAGAGAAGCCATATTGTTTGAAAAGGTTAGCTTTTTACTTCTTTGCAGATTTATGCCCTGTGGCTTCTATGCCCAGCATTTGTCTTGAGGTATCTTTACCACTTGGAGGAATTATGATACTTGGTAAATTCGATATGAGGCACGAATTCTATTTAAGGGTTGAAATTAGGAAGGAAGAAGAAAAGCTATAGAGGTAGCAGATGGAAGAAAACATGGGAAGATTGATTATTTCTTTGACATATCTTCTTGTAGAGTAACTTAAGCATGTATAGGTTTAAAACTACTAACTAAATTGCGTACACACATTAACATAATAGGAATACAGTTACATAACCAAAGCAGATCTATAATTACAAGCCATCTCCAGTGAAGCCAAGAAAACCAGTTAGGCACCCTAGGCATTTATGAAAATTTGTCTATGAAATGATGGATATTGTCCAACTGTACTTGAACAGTCTGAAAGAAATCAGACAAATTAAAACAACCCATTCCTGGGAACTGTTCACATCCCATATGTTCTTTTAACAGTAGATAGTCTGTAGTCATAAGATTTTGGAGCGCTACAACTTGCACTTCTCCTAATTCTTGGTTGAGTTCCAACAGTATAAATTCAGTCAAATTTGTTGTTTTACTGTATGCACAGGCCAGCTTAGATATCTCCTTCTTCATTCCAATGGCAAGTCCAGGAACCGGTGGGATGAATGCAGCTACAACTGCAGCATCACCTGGATCTTTGTTGAGGTTTTTTGATGATCATCTTCTGGTATGAGTCTTCCAGAGAGTGTGGATGTTGGAAGTTCTTCTTCATATAGTATCTTAGTTCATTTTCTGGGTAGCCAAATTAGGCTTTGATCCTCTGTATAAACACAACCAGACCCTTTGCCCACACTTTGATATGCCCTTTATACCATTGTGTAGAACTCATTGGAGGTCACCACACAGGAACTGCTTTTTTTTTTTTATTTAAGAGAAAGGAATATTATCAGAAAAGTGTACCTCCATAGCTGATCATCTGACACCCTTTAAGTGATCAAAATTAAGGATATTTAAAGCATGCGTTAATCATTGATTTACCATTAGTTTTATCCTATCAAGGAGTAATCCCCCTTTTCTTTCTCTCTTTTTTTTTATTCTTTAATCTACACTTACATGAAGAATATTATGTTTACTAGGCTCTCCCATATACCAGGTCCCCCCTATAAACCACTTTACAGTCACTGTCCATCACAGGATAATTTTTGTTTAGAAATATTTGTATATTTTAATGAATGATAGACAACAGGGTTCTGGGTTCTTTCATTATAAATTCTAATCACCTTCATGTTTCCACAGTATTCAGTTTTCTCAAAGGTTATATGTGTGACTACAAAAGTTCTCACTTTTCCTCTCGGATTAAGATTTTTCCTTGTGTGTGTGTGTTTTCATATGCATAGGTGAAAATATTGACAGATGAAACACCCCATGTGTTTCTCACTACCCTTTTCTTCCTATATCAAGACCTTTCTAGATCAAGAAAGATCTAGAAACTGGGAGATACTGAATCAGGTAACAGGGAGATCCTGTTGCCAAAAACTACAGCAGGTTATCAGGAGCTGAGAAAGGAGGAAAGCAAAATATTAAGCCATGCTGCGGGGGAGGTGGAAGATGGGGAGGGGTTCAGGAAACACTATGCTTTGTAGACCTTTGAGAGGGTGTGGGGGATAGACTAGAGGCAAGCTGATACTTTCACTGCCTCTTAGATTTTCCACAAAGAGGCTATGTCCAGATAGGGAGGAATTCCTGTAGAGAGAAAGGAGCACAAAATAAATTCTTACCTTAGGAAGCTCCATTGAGAGAAGGTGCTAATATCTGTTTCTATTATTTCCAATTTGTGAAATGTCAAACTTTTTTTTTACCAATGTTATTATGCATTTTCAGTTAATTATCAGCTCAGTTTGGTTTGTGTTGAATGTTTCTCTAAGGTTTTATATTTTTTCTTTCTCAATTGTAAATATTTGTCAACATATCAATGCTCTGGCTTTCTACTTTCTAAAACAGCATTGTAGAAAGTGAGAAATTTCTTTAAATGAAAGAATTTCTTCAGTAATCTAAGGACACACACTTCTTTGTAATCTGTTGTCCAAATAGTATTTATCTATGACTAAGAAAGCAGGCCCACCTTTTAAAAATCTATTCTTACCCTTTCATTTCAGTTTAGACTATGACCAGCCACTTTCTGCTAAAATGAAAATAATGACCACTGCCTCCTAAGTGTTTGCCATATGGACTATGTGATGCCCAGTGTTTCAACCCTGAAAGCAGCAAATGTTCAGGGGCAAGACATGCATGTGCAAATTCTAAAATTTGCAACATAAAAGTAAACTTCGAGAAACACCAAAATCCATTGTTGTTCTCAGAAAACTCCCATGTTCACATTCTTGCTCATTACATATCCAACATTTCCACTAAATTCAGTTCCCTTCTGTTTATATGTGAGATAGCCCATCAAAACAATCGCATGCAAGCCCAGTTGTATATTTGTTTCTTACTCTCTGGATCCTCATCATGTCATGCACAGACGGTAACCTGGTCCATTTTGATGTTACATTAAAATGCATGAGACTCATTTCTTTCTATAAAATTAAAAAATAAGATTGTCAGGACCCACAACTGCCTCTTTGAATAAAATGGAAGAAACTAGTATCCATGATCTCATTTTTGCAATAAAATTATGAATCACCGTTCACAAATATTCAGTGCAGTAGGAGACCAAGTGAGCCCTGACTGTCTTAGAAGAGGCCTGCTCTCAATCTGCGGAGACCATATGGATGTTGTTGGGAAGGAGTAGGGACTTGGGCTGCAAAGCTGTCAGGCGTTGGAAAGCATATGGAAGTGGCCTGTTTGGGGTCACAGACTGTCGGTGGGGCTTCCTTTTCTCTTCACAGTTGTCTAACATATTGCCACTGTCTACATGAGCATAACTTAATAGCCAATTTGAATTCCATTGTAGTTAAACTGGTGCTATCCTGTTAGTAAGCTAGCTTATCTCAAATAATTTAGTCCAAGGTCTATTTTTGCTTTGTTTACTAAATGCAGCAAATACTCTGCAAAGAATTGAAATCACTTCTATTTGTAGGCTATTTCTGAATTTTTTATTTGTTTTCTGTCCTTTTCTTTTCCTAAAACATAAAATGGTACATCCCATCAAGGCAGGATGATGGTGATGGTGGCAGTGACGGTGGGGTTTTTTTTTACTACATGCAAATTAGGGAAAGGAAAAGAACTAAGATCAGAATTGAACCTTAATATTGCTTTCTTGAAAATGTTACATTATTATGTTAAAATTTTGAATTTTCTCTGTACTAATCAGTTGTGTCAAGAAAAGTACAGATAAAGTACATCAATATGCATTTTATTTAGCCATTTTGGGCATGCGGTTGGCTTTTAAGCTGCTTTAGCTGATTGTACCTTGCATTCATCTTTTTTATATACTTCCTAGGATTTTAGTGCAGTGGCTCCCAAAAAGAATACTAAAATATTACTTATAACCCAAAAATATATCTTCTTTGTGTGAACTAAAATGTGAACTAATTTGCAGAAAGGAACAATTCTAGACATGTATCTCATGAATATAAATATCCAACTCACACTGTGTGAAATAATATCTGTTAGAATTAATGTTACAATGCCATTAAGAGAAAAAGAAAAAAACACATTTATACCAAAAATATTTGTCTAATGTCTAATGTTAGATTATTAAGCAGAAAAGTATATTAGCTAATGTGAGAGGAGATCTTTCTCCTGATTTATTGTAATTCTTCCCTTTCATATTAGACTTCCTCTAAAAGAAAATGAAATAGGAATGCATAGTCAAGCTGTATCTGGGAGTAGCTACAAATAGAAGCACAAGTCAAAGTACTCTAGAGTCTGGCACTCAGTCATTTACTAAATAAGGTTGTGAGCAATAGTAGGTACATTTTTCTGACACCTTTCCCTGTTGACAAGGAGTTGGGTGAATTTAGTAAAGGAAGTACACAGTGAACTATTGTTAGCATTTATCAGCAAATGTGATGAGTGGCCCTGAAATAGAGTATCTTATCCAAATTTCTTAGAGCTGGAGTAGATCTAAATGGTATCAATGTGACGACCCACCTCACTGTGAATGTGGAACTTTGAGAAGGACACAAAAGATGGCTTTTGGTGGGTAAGGGTAAAAGTAGTTGTAAGTTAGGCTAACTTGTGTATTTCATTAATAGATTCCTAAATCTATAATAAAAGAAAAACTACAGTGAGTGGTTGAGTATAAAGTAGAGATTGAATGGCACAAACAATCAATACTTGTTAATACTGACAGGTTCTGGTACAGAGATTACCTAATTTCACAGATGAGAATAGCACAAAATGAGACAACTACTATGTAATGTTTATTCTAAAGGAATATTATGACTTTACTGAGTTTTTTAATTTCCTTAATATTGATTTTTTCATAATGCATGGAATAAACATATATCAACCTAGTTAAACCTTGAACAAAGCCCCAACACATTCAAACCATAATTTGATATGAAGCATATGATACAAAGGAGGTATTATGTTGCAAATTAACACATAAAACTGTGTGAGGCCATTCCATAGGTACAAGATGCACAAACATAGACCTCACATTCATCATTTTTCTTGTAAAAGCCATTGTGAATCAGCAGTAAAGCAAGTCTAAGCCAGTCTACTAAAATCAGCACTACATTCCACAGTCAAGGCATGCCAGCCTTGAGCCAGCCACCTGAAAGTCTCTGAACATCTCACTGTGGCAGTTGGAGGACCTCAGCTCTCACCCAAGTACTTTGTTAACTTAACCATTGGAAAGCACCCCACAGGGACCATTATCACTATGAAATGTGCTTTTGATGCCTGTGAGAATCATTGCTTATTTTTCCATATATTAAAGAAATACTATAAAGGTCACAAAGTAGTCAGATGAGCAAAGAGACAATTATATGGAGAGTATAAAAGAAAGACCACTCCTATGTTGCTGGTGGGAATGTAAGCTAGTTCAACCATTGTGGAAAGCAATATGGAAGTTCCTCAAAAAACTAAAAATAGAAATACCATTTGACCCAGGAATTCCACTCCTAGGAATTTACCCAAAGAATTTGATTTCTCAGATTCAAAAAGACATATGCACCCCATGTTTGTTGCAGCACTATTTACAATAGCCAAGATATGGAAGCAACCTAAGTGTCCATTAGTAGATGAATGGATAAAGAAGAGGTGGTACATATACACAATGGAATATTATTCAGCCATAAGAAAGAGACAAATCCTACCATTTGCAACAACATGGATGGAGTTGGATGATATTATGTTCAGTAAAATAAGCCAGGCAGTGAAAGACAAGTACCAAATGATTTCCCTCATTTGTGGAGTATGACAATGAAGTAAAACTGAAAGAACAAAACAGCAACAGACTCACAGACTCCAAGAAGGGACTAGGGGTTGCCAAAGGGGAAGGGTTGGGTAGAGTGGATGGGGAGGGAGGGAGAAGAGGATTGTGGGGTATTATGATTGGCGTTGGTGTTGGGGGGAATCACGGGGAAGACAGTGTAGCACAGAGAAGGCAAATAGTGATTCTGTGGCATCTTACTATACTGATGGGCAGTGACTGCAATGGGGTATGAGGGGGACACAATAACATGGGTGAATGTAGTGACCACATTGTTTTATCATGTGAAACCTTCATAAGAGTGTATATCAATAATAACTTGATAAAAAAAAAGAAAGGCCAGCATAATGTATTAATTTGCTGCTCTTTGATAGACTTTATCTGCAGCCCATATATATTCCTCCTCCAGTATTCATAAAACTTGAAGTTTAGATATTTTTACACCAAGCTTCTGTCCATTCCATAATGTGCGATAGACTTCTAGAATGTCTTATGCTAAATACTCAGTAGTCTACCATAACTGTTGAACATGAAGACAAAAAAACTCCAAGGACATAATTTAAAAATATTAATTTAAAAATATTATAAAATATCCCCACCAAGAATAAAGCAGAGACCACCAGCATGGACAGAATACTAGACATGGACCCCAACCAGGTGCATCCATTTCTGCTGGCCGAGGCCCATAAACTCTGAGCGTTAGTTTCTCTTCTACAACACATGGATGAAATCTACTGCATGGGAATGTTGAGAGGATTAAATGGGTTAATGTGTTTAAAGCAGCCATTAAATGTCAGGATTCAAGACAGGAGTAGATTCTCAATTAAATTTATGTACCCGTTCCCCTTCCTTACGCTGAAATAAAATAACATCAGTTCATGGTTCACCCAATTTGTAGTAGGGGCACAACCCTGAATTTCCCCAGAGAATAATGCCAAAGAGAGAAACAGCAAGCTGTCAAAGTCAGGAAATAACCATGTTCTGGGGAAAGAAGGCATTTCATTTCAGGAGTCCAAATGCTGACTGGCCAACTCTTCTCATCCTGGGGAGTTTTATGCCCTATTTAATCAGGCCATAAACAGACCTCAGGTTTCTTACAAGGTAAAAATGTCTTCCTTCAAGTAATATTGACTTAATAAAAGTCTTCATTACTTCACTAGAGCCTTATTTGATGACACCAATTTTTTTCTTTTAGGCTTGCATGATAGGTTCTAATCACAGAAACTTTATCTCCCTTGAAAAAATTCCCTTTGGCTCTTCACACCGTCATTATGACAGCAACACTTAAAGCTGACCTTTTTTTGAAATTCTTCTCCAGGCAATGTGGTGATTCTTTAATACTTATGTGCAAATTATGCAACTACCTCACATCTCACAGGAACATTTCATAATCCTGTGTACTATTCCATCATTGGCTTAATGAAAACATTAATGCTTGATTTCAGTAATATTTTCCACATGGTAGAGTCACTGTGTTACAGTTTATATAAACAGACCCCCAGGGTCAATCTAAATAATTGTTTTAAAATTTATCATGATGAACAAAGTGTTTTTCCTTATCCTATCCACTAACAACACAGAAATGTAAAGCTTGCATATACAGGTAACTTTTTCATAAGAATTTAGACCTTTGCCATATTTGATGGTATTTTCATGACTTAAATCTAGGCATGTGTCTATATAATGAAACTTTAAAAAAATAACTCTTTGGACAAGTACAAATTTGTTGTGATTCTCGGTGTTAAATCAGTTGTGCATAATAAAATGATTCATGAAAACATTTGCTTAATATGATTTCTACTCCAATAAAAGGTGGCATTCTAGTTCCATGCCCCCAGAAAGAGCTACTGGGTATAAGCAGCTGGAAGGGTCAACTCTCTTGCTCCTGTAATCCTCTTGAGCTTGGTTGGGAGCTAGGGAAATATGCAAACTGGAGGTGTAGGATGGGAAGTTCTTCCTCTTCCAAAACTTCTGGGCAGGACGCTGTGTGAGGCCCAGGAGAGCCAGTGCCCACCTGCAGCAGGGGGAACCATGGTCCAGAGCAGCCATCAGAGCCCGAGATGGGGGAAGGGGGTGTCTGACGGTGCGAAGCTGCCCCAGTGGCCCCACAAAGGGGACTGGAGCACAGAATGACAGGAAGGGCACCTGTGCCAAGGTGGGAGAGGCATACGGGATAGTCGTGGCAGTGCCAGGTTGGCTACATGCAGGGGTACACCAACTAAGTAAATATAAAAAGGGTAATGAGAGCTGAGGGAGCTACAAATAGGGCAGATTGAAAAATCAGGAGGTAACCTGTGGTGGGTCAGTATCAGAGACACTGATGGGAAGTCATGATTTTCGATAGATATTTATAGATGTAGGAACAAACATGGCCACAGCTGAGTGTGTGTGTGTGCGCGCGCACCTATAGCTCTGTCCACTGAGAGGCCTGGAAGTAGGAGCACCCCAAATGAGCACAATCAGCACCTAGATTTGGGCTTCTTAATACCATTCTTCCCAAAAGAGAACTGATGGTTCCTTGAAGAGGCGGCTAATTCCAGGGCTAAGGCAGGGAAAGTACAAGGTGAGCCTGAAACAGCTGTGGAAGGAGGGAGGGAGGGAAGGAGGGGGGGAGGGAGGGAGGAAGGAAGGAAGGAAGGAAGGAGGGAAGGAAGGAAGGAAGGAGGGAAGGAAGGAAGGAGGGAAGGAGGGAAGGAAGGAAGGAAGGAGGGAAGGAAGGAAGGAAGGAAGGAGGGAAGGAAGGAAGGAAGGAGGGAAGGAGGGAAGGAAGGAGGGAAGGAAGGAAGGAGGGAGGGAAGGAAGGAAGGAGGGAGGGAAGGAAGGAGGGAGGGAAGGAAGGAGGGAAGGAGGGAAGGAAGGAGGGAGGGAAGGAAGGAAGGAAGGAGGGAAGGAAGGAAGGAAGGAGGGGGGGAGGGAGGGAGGGAGGGAAGGAAGGAGGGAAGGAGGGAAGGAAGGAGGGAGGGAAGGAAGGAAGGAAGGAGGGAGGGAAGGAAGGAAGGAGGGAGGGAAGGAAGGAAGGAGGGAGGGAAGGAAGGAAGGAGGGAGGGAAGGAAGGAGGGAGGGAAGGAAGGAGGGAAGGAGGGAAGGAAGGAAGGAAGGAGGAGGGAGAGAAGGAAGGAGGGAAGGACGGAGGGAGGGAGGGAGGGAGGGAATGAAGGAAGGAGGGAGGGAGGGAGGGAGCTTAAAAGAAAAATGGGATATGTGCAAAAAAAAAAAAAATAGACACCAGCTTGAAAGGACCCCCAATTGCCAACCTGGGAGCAATTTGAGCATCAAAATACATAATGGTAGTAAAACCAAGTCTAACCTATTGAACGAATGTAGGAATTAATGACTCCATGCTAATATAAGTAAATTAATGAGTAAAAGTTGAACAAGGAACTGGATATTTCCGTCATCTCACAGCACCTTCTCACAAGATACTCATTAATCTCAAGGGAAGAAGAACTTCGCTGTGGAGACACGTGGCAGGCACAACCTTTAATCAAATTGTCCAAGTTTACATGACCAGTAAGAGGTCAAATCAAAACCATATGCCTGCCCATGGGTAGAAGGCAATGTGATACTCCTGCCAAAATGTAAAGCCTGAATCTAATCGTTAGAAAATACCAAACAAATCCAAACTGAGGAACGTGCTACAAAATAGATGGCCTATAATCTTTAAAAATGTCAAGGGCATGAAAGTCAAGGAAAAAAAAAAAACTGGAAAACTGTTCCTGAGAGAAAACGAGTGAAGAGATGTCACAAGTAATACCGCACTTGGTTCTGGACTGGATCCTTTTACCATAAGGGTGTCATTGGGAAGATCGGCAGAATTTGAAGGGGGTCGAGGATTAGATGGTAGTGATAGATCAAGGTCAGGAGGATGTCCTTGTTTGTACGAAACAGACACGAAAGTATTTGGCAGTGTTTATTTCTTGATGAGTGAAGCTGGGTATTTTTTCATAAGATTATTGAACATGTGTGTTAATTTTCTTATGAAATCCCTATTTACATTATTTTTCTATTTTGGTTGTCTTTTTCTTATTGATTTGCATGAGCTTTTTGTAATTAAGGAAATTAGCCCTTTAAAAGTTATATCCATTCCAAGTATCCCCACTTCAAGTTCATAAATAAATGTGCTCGTCCTTTCTTCTGGAACATTAACAGGTTTTTCTGAATTCTGTGTTTTACATTTTAAATCTTGGTGCTCCCTGGAATTTATATTGGTGTATTTAAAGAGATAAAGATCCAGCAGTATATTTTTTCAAATGGTTAGTCAATTGCTCCATCATTTAAAAAATAGGTTCTCTTTTCTTCACCTTTGAAACACAGCCTTTACCACAATCTATAAATTCCCACATTATTCAGATCTAATTCTGGACTTAATTCGCTCTTAACTACCTCCTCTCCAGTACCTAACTGTTTTCATTATTAAAGTTTAATAATACATTTTAATAGAGCACGGTTCAACAGAACCTTCCACAATGATGAAAATGTTCTCTGTTTCTCTACCCAATAGAATAAGCCACTAGTTCTACCAAGTCCTAGAAATGCGGTAGTGTGAAGCAGAAGTGAAATTTTTATTTTATTTATTCTAATTAACAAATTAATTTAATTATTTTAATTTTAATTATTCTTAATTAATGTGGCTACTTGCTACCATATTAGACAGCAGAGTTCTAATCTTATGAGGCCTCACTAGTCTTCTTTACAGTATTTACCAGGCTATTCTCACATGGGTTTTTTCCTTATTTTTTTTCTTCTCATAAGAAAACTAAATGTTCTGGTTGCCCAAAAAAGGTCACATTGAATTTATAGGACACTTCAAGTGGAATTGCTATACTTAAAGTATTATATCTTCAAGCCATCTTTTAAATCCTTTAATGGAGTTTTAAAGATTTCTTTATATAACTTTATACATCTCCTTTTATATTCATCCATAGGAATTTTATCTTTTTTTTGTTTTATTTTATTTGTTTCTTATTATAAATGACTTGCTTCCATTTCTTTTACTGTATTTTCACACTGATTATTATTTATATAGAGAGCAGCTATGGGAAGTATGTTTATAATCTTACAGAGTTCTCCAAATTTAGAATAGTGATTTGGGTGATTTGCTTTCTTTCTTCTAGTTATTAGTCATAAAATCTGCAAAAGGTAGCATAACTCTTCCTTCCAATATTTATACTTTTTATTTATTTCTCTTAACATCATTGGCTACTGTTTCAATAACAGCTTTACATAGAAGTGATGGTCAACATCCTTGTCTTGTTCCAGATTTTAACAGGAATTATTTTTAGCATTTTATCGTTAAGCCTAATGCTGGCTTAAGAAACTATCTATCAATTTTTACCTTAACATTTTTTAACATCAGAAATGAATGTCGGTGTTTGTCAAAATGCCTCTATTGGTATCTCCTATATAAGTTACATAATTTGTGTCCTTTTACTTTTTACTTGTGTCCTTTTTACTTTTACTATGATATACTGATTTGACCCATTTATAATTTTTTTTATCAGACTACCTATATATTCAGGAAATAAATACCACTTAGTCATGGTGTGTATTTCTTTAAATGTACTTGCTAGATCTCTTTAATAATTTTACTAACATTTTATAATATCCAGAATAATTATCTAATTTAGAGCTATTTCTATCAAGGTTTGAGTAGTGTTTCAAACATACAGTGGTATGCTATCATAATTTTTAAAAAGGATTGTGGAGGCTTCTTTATTTTAATACCATTTAAATAGGATTAATTAGGGAAATAACAGTTGCAAGGAAAGTTGAATTAATTCAACTCTAAAGCCATCATGGTATGGCATATTTTTAAGGTAATTTATTAATAGCTTTAATAGCATTATTCATTGTTATTAATCTGTTTCTGTCTCTTCTGGAGTCAATTTTAGTAGATTCCATTTTCCTTTACTGGGTGGATATTGATGCTGCATTCAGAAAGAGAATGCTAGAGGGAAATATTATGATCTCAGTTTCAAGTATGTTGAGTATACAATGCTTATGGGAAATCAAAGTGGACACTGCCAATAGCATGTAGAATACATGTCTTAGAAATATTTAAGAGAGACCTGGGCTGGAAAGACAGCAATCTGCCTGGCTGTGTTGGTTAATGACATCACAAGATTAAGGACATCACAGGGAAATTAAGAAAATTGATCACTGACGGAACCCTGGAGACCCCGGCATCTAACCGGCTGGGAGACAGCTGGCTCTCAGAAAAAGTAAACGGCGCCCATCTCCTTACCATTTGCACTAAAGGGATAGGAAACTCGAGACCGTATGGAGACTCAACACTGCGAGAAGCAAAGGGACATCTTGGCCCCCAGGGGAGAGAACACGGGGTGAGGAAGCTGGAGACTGCAGGGCTTTCACTCTTCCAAGGACGCAGAAGCAGAAGTGCGCAGACCGGAGCCCGATGCAGGACGGGGCCAACGAGACTCGCCGGACGTCAGCGTCGTGAGATCGCCACCAGGAAAAAACTGGAAGAAAACCAGGAGGAACAGAACTCGAGGCAGGACTTTTAGAGAGATGTTTATAAGCGCTTAGAAACTCTCGTTAACATAGAGGTGGGTTATGAGAACTATAAAAAGAAATTTAAAACACAAATTAGAGCTTGATAGTTTAGGGAAATCAAATCTGAGTCTGACTGCTTCAAAGATCCCTGTACATACCATCCACGCACCTCCCACTCTCCCCAGTGCACACACATACACAGGCACACATGCACACATACACGTGCACACACAGTCACACAGAGGTGCACACATGCGGGCACACACATGCACTCACACGTATACATGCACACACTACACACTAACAACTTTATAATAGTGTGAACCCATGGCTGGGCGGTGTTGCTCTGCTTTCCCCCCTTGGCCATCTACTTTAAGCTCATCATTTTTACTCAGGACACCATCTTCCAAGAACAAACCTACCTATTATTTAAGGTTCTGCTGTCATAAACCAGCTCTGCAACTTTACCATATTTGACCTGCTGGTTTTCAACTTTCCTCATCTAATTAAATACTTCAATAATCCATATAAAAACAATGATCACTTATATTTGCTGTATCTGCAGAATTTTGTTCCCCATGAGGAGCTTTGAAATACCCACCAGCATTCCACCAAGAGGCCTTCGCAAATGAATTTTCCCAATTTTCATTCCGAACTTCCTCTGAGTCCTCGTAGGGCCTGGGGTGAGGACGCAGGTGCCCCTGGGTGGAGGCAGGGCTTGGTGGGAGAGGATGGGCTGAGGTAGGTCAAACTCCCCCTGCAGAAGTTAGGGGTGCAGCCCTATGGTTCTAGATATAATGCCCCAAAGGGTAAACAAGCTTTAGGCCTTACGTGGCAGCTCAGACTCAGGAAATCCACCCAACCCCCACGGGAGTCCAGTCCTACAAGAGTGGGGAACAAAAATCGGAGGACGTGGGCCAATCCCAGTGGATATCAGAGCCCGGGTGCAGGGGGAAGCCCAGTCAGGGAGTGAACCTGTGACCCAGCACCCATAGCCACACA
Source organism: Manis javanica (assembly GCF_040802235.1). Classification (NCBI taxonomy): domain Eukaryota; kingdom Metazoa; phylum Chordata; class Mammalia; order Pholidota; family Manidae; genus Manis; species Manis javanica. Next base: position 76,143,150 of record NC_133168.1, read on the forward strand.
GCTCAAGTAGGTCACAAGTCTGTCTGCATGAATTTTGCATGCAGGGAGATGATGTTTGCATTCTCCTAGGTAACTGTTGGATCCCTCATTCTTTGCTAATAAATTAGCCCCTATTTTCCTAGGAAAACAGAAGCATCACAGGAGAACTACCACACCTTCCCACAAAAAATATATCAATTTACCTCCATCTGTGCCCACCCAGGCCACTTTCCTGCCTCTTGGACACAGCGTCTGTTATCCAAAGCCAGCCCCACGCAGAGCAGCCCAATCCATCCTCCACCACCTACCCAGGAACTTAATTTCTGTAATCATTCCACTTTCCACTGCACGGGTCAGGTACTAAGAATTCCTTCTCACCCCTGTGCTCGTTCAGGTTTATCCTACCATTTCTCTACTTTTCACGTCAAACTTCTCCCAAGGTTGTCTGTGCTTGCTGCGCCCACTTTCTCAATGCCTGCCTCCATCCCCTGCATGGTGTGTCTTCAGTGCCCTTTAGCACATTGAGATGCATCGGGTCAAGTCCCCCAAGGTCCTCCACTTTGCCAAAGCCCAGGGTTGGTTCTTTGCCCTCCTCTGGCCCAAACTCTCAGCACCCTGAGTAGCCCACCGGGCTTGGACTCGGGCCCTACAGGCTGCGGGGTTCCTCCCAGCTCACGGGTGTCCCACACCCCCATGCTGGCTCCTCTGCTACTGCAGGCCACAGGGCTCAGGCCGCCCTTCTCCTCACTCTAGCCGCCTGGTGATGCCCGGAGGCCTCCGTCACGGTGGCGGAAATGCTAGAAGCATCTCAGGTATTGAGGCCAAGGATGCTCCTACAAACAGCACAGTGCCCAGGACAGCACTTCCCTAGAGTCTCCCCCATACAAAGCTGTGCTGCTTCTGTGGGGCAACCCTGTTCTGGCCCTGGTTGCACAGCACTTTTATACAGATAACTTGAGTCCATGATGTGTACGCTTAGCCCAAGGCATCCCTCTTATTTGCCTGCTCACTGTGCCCTTTGGCTGTCTAAATAGGCAACTCAGATGTGAAACCTGGCACCCAGCTCTTTATTGTTTCTCTCCAAATCCACTCCTCTTTGGCCATCTCCACCTCAGTCAGTGATACCATTTCTCAGGCCGAAACCCTAATGTCATCCTTCTCTGACCCTCAAGAGTCACACTCGCCCGCTGGCACGTCTGGTGGGCCGTATCTCAGAATGCCACCCCCTTCTCACCAGGCCCACAACAGCTCTTTCCAAGCCTCCACTGCTCTTGACGGGTGGCCTACAGTGGCCTCTGGTTCCTCCCCTTGCTTCCCTCTGTCTTCCACACGGTGTCCAGCTATCTTTTCAGTATGTAAGCCTCACCCCACCAGGCCCCTGCTGGAGCACTTCCTGCAGCTTCTCCCTGCGCAAGAGGCAGAATCGCACCCCTGACAGCTGCCTCCAACTCTGCCTGTGCAGCCTCACCCCTGCCACCCTCTGCCCCATCCCTGCGCGCTGCGTGCACCGGCCTCCTCCCCGTCCCTCAGAAAAACCAAGGTTTTACCATCTGAGGCCTTCATGACTTCTGTGCCGTGCTTGGAACCTCCTCCCGGGCCGCTCGCAAAGCACAGACCAGCCCTTAGGTTTCTGCCCTTCCCCGAAAGGCCTTGGCCAAATGCCCTGCAGAAAAGCTGCTTGCCCGTCTCCCTCCTCACGCTACTAATTCTCCTTCACAACACTCGCTGCTCCTTGAGATCACATCGCCTCCGGCTGTAGCCTATGAGCTGTCGCCCCTGCAGGTGTGAGCTCTGCTCAGGGCAAGGGCTCTCCTTCCCCTGCTCCATGGCGAGAGGTGCGCGCAGTGAACTCAGAAGCCACACAGGGCGAGGGAGGCATTTGCTGCTACTGATGGGCGGGCTGGTCTCAGAGACAGGGATGGAGTGCAGGGAGTGACAGCGGCTGTCTTTTCGAGTTTTCACAGGACACTTTCCAGGGCTTTGGCACACTCTCTCTTCATCGGGAGTGGGGCCCTCAACGCGCAGCCCGGGTGCCAGGGCATGCCCAGACAACTGGCAGGACACACTGCTAAGCTGCTGCAGGTACACTGGGGCTGAGCTGAAGGCTCATGTCACGCCCTCCCCCCTCCCCTCGTGGGTTTGAAATCAGAAGTGGGATGTGGGCTTGGGGGGGCAGCTTCAAGGCAGGGGAATAATGCAAGAGAGATGGTGGCCATGCAAACTCATGGGACGCCATAGGTTTCTTCACAGTGTATCATGAACTGAATTAAGTAAGAAAATTACAGACCAGCACATAACACCACAGGCTAGTTTTGAAACTTCCAGACATATTCCCCTCACTTATATGACCTGCCCCAAGTCATACACCATTACTAAGCTGAAATTTGATTCAAAGATATACATTTGCATATCTTTTCTCTAATTATGTTTCCTAAGGGAATATCCACAGAAAACATTGATGACCACATATAAATGTTACAAAAAGTATCTGTCATGTCATTATTACCATTACTAATAATAATTACAGTGTACTGTTTACCAAATGCCAGATATCATCCCAAGGACTTATATTGGTGACTTTAATTCTCACAACCTCCGTAAGAAGTGAGATTCACCATGATCCTCGTCTTTGAGAGGGAAAGTTTGGCTTAGTGGTGGTGTGTGACCAGGGCAGGCCGCACCACAGGTGAGGGGCAGAGCCCGGCTGACCCGGCACGGGGGCTCCAAACCACTTTGCTCCACAGCAGAGGCAAGACAAAGAGGAATGAGACCATCCGAGAAGAGAACAAGCCTTGCTGTCTGCAGATTGCTACTGAAGAAGTCTTCCCAACAAGCCAGCATTCTGGAGACAAATCCATAAGGAAATAACAGAGCTGCTCTGCCTCGCTCTCCGGAATGCATTTCATTATCTTACAAGTAAATATTACACAACAAAATCAGTCTTCTTCCCCATACCCCTCATTACTTGGGCCTCTGTGTATTTGTTATGTTCCCAGATGAAAGAGAACCTGAAGACAGGGACCCTTGGGAGATCGCTCTGTCTTCAGAGTCCGACTCTGGGTGCACCACCCTCCTCTCCTGAGCCGCGTGACCAGCAGGAATGCCCGGCAGGGATGGCCGGCAGGGGTCCCCAGCGGCCGGCCAGCCCGCGCGGTGCAGGTGCAGGCTCTGTGCGCGTGCTGCTCCACCTCGTCCCCACAGCAACTCCTCCAAGTGGACCTCATCCTTTCATTAATGTCACCACTTGCAGCTGGAAAGCTCAGGCCCAAGGGCTTCTGAGGCAGGGCTGCCCAGCGTGGCTTCCACTGAATCCAGAGTCCTCTGGTGACCAAGAAAGGAAGGTGTTTGTAATCAAGGGAACTATTTAAAAATAACTGCAGTTTTAAATGAACAAATCAGAAAAGGTAAGTAAATAAGCCCCCACAGCATGGCAGCGCTGCAGAGTCCCCGTGCAGGTGGGTGCTGCAGAGGCAGAAACACTTCGTTGCCTTTGGGGGAGACCCGAAGTTGAGTGTCACTTGCACCTGTGAACCGTGCCTATGCATGGCCTGACCTCCAGCCTCCGTGCAGGGAGAGAAGAGCGAAGGACCCCAGGCCCTGGGAACTTGCCAGGCCAGGCCAATCAGGGGGAAGAACACTTCCTCATCACAGCACTGGAACCTCTCAGATCTGCTTGAGGGTGTGAGAATATAGACGGACAGCATCCTGGTGACCCAGAGATGTTCAAGTTCGGCACACAGGACACCAAATCCAGAAGCTAAATGGAATATTTTTCCCTACGTAAGCCAATTAATTGAACTGATCAAATTATGGCACTAAACTAGTTAAGTAGTTTTTTTAAACTTTTCTGATAGAAAACAGAATTACCTGAAAATTCAAGAAAACTAACCTGCTACAACGAATATTTCCATATGTAAATGAGTTTACAGAAGAAACAGGTTGAGCTTCTCGGGAACAGCCTCTGGAAGAGGAAGACCCCAGGATCTGTCACTCTCAACCACGTTACTGAATGTGGCGTGAAGGAGGCAGAGACAGAAGAGTGTGTCAGTAAGAAGAATGTGTGAACCAAGTGTCACACAGAAAAAAGCACTTCAGTGAGCACCATTTTATGCAAGCTCACAAAAAGTGAGTCAGGGAGAGAAATGGTAGCAATCCTCAAAGAGCTGAAATATTTGTCCAGTCTGTCCTAGAAAGAAAAATTAAGAAATGTGAAACCCTAGGAATAATGTAAGCTCTGCAGATATTGGATAAATAAGGAAATATTTTAAAAAGTTAACATTTATAAAATTGCTAGGTCTAGACTGCAGGCATCCCAAGCAATTAAAATAATTTACTGTAACACTTAAAATGTTACTTTTGAAAAATCATGTAGAGTTGGAGTAATATCAGGATGCCATAGAGGAAGTCAACTATCATTGAGCTCAAAAAGGAAAGATTAATTTTTTTCTGCAGTATTATTGAGATTATCTGATTTTTTTCCCAAATGCTAGTTCACCTTCTCCCTGGAACATAAAAAAGGGGGGAAGGGATGCCTAATTCTGAGAAAGTTGACTCTTCATTTGGCATTTTGTTTATTCAAATATTACATCTTACCAAACTCAAAAGTGCTAAATTCCCTGTCTCAATTTAAAGTGCTTGCAAAAGTCATTCCTAAACACTGATTCTTCTGTTCTTGGAACACTCAGATGGTAGCTCACCATTTGCTCGCCAGAATCATCATGTCATAGCTCAGCGAGGAATCATCTGTGGGCTTTGCTCTTGTAAGACTTTGAACTTTTGGCTTAGGCTTGAATGACCAGAGCCTCAGCGCAAACACCCTTAGAAATTAATAGTCAAATGCTATCATTTCCCCTTTAATTTCTTTACTTTTTAAAAACAGTAAACCCATAGCTATTGAATGTCACTGGGAGAAACTCTAGGTAGTTCTAGGAGAAAGCTTCTCTGAAAAAATCTAGAAGAGAGGGAAATTTTTCTTAAGAAGGCAGAGAAGATGGGTAAAGAATGTATTACCTTTCTCTCACAAGGCCCAGTAGACCTTATTGTTTCCTTCAGTTTCTGAGATTCCTTCATTTTCCATGTCAGTAAGACTCTGAAGCTTCTCCAGGTGACATTACAGGAACATTTTCAATTGCAGGTCTAAAGATGGCCACTGAGCTCCTGTGATTTAGAGCCTGACTCACTTCTGACCTCACAGTGGATCTATTCAATTGTTTGCTTCTGGGAATTAAAATAAAAAAGTTAAATGGCAAATTGACTATTACTATTATATTAGTCAATATGAATATTGTATTAGTCAATAGTGTATACTATTACTATCCTCTTCAGTGGCTTCAGACAGGGCTCCTTGAATCCTGCTCAATTCTGAGGGAATGTCTTAACAGCGGCTTGGGCTCTTTTCTGGAAGCTCTTTGCAAAGAGTTTATGTCCATCTATGTAACATTTGTGCCATGTGTTACATCTTTTACAGAACTTTGCAAATAATCTTCTTTACTGCACAATCCTCCTTTAACATCAACACTCCCTAAGAATAGTCTCTCCACAGCAGTGCAAATAACCACATTTTTCTATTATGAAATTATGCCCCGTGGAGTAGCAGTTATCCAGTTTATCAGCCACAGTATCCATGAGTACTTACTACATGCCTGCCTGTTCGCTTGCTTGGGAATATCAAGGACGTATTCACCTTAAGAAGCCCTAAGACGTGGCTGAAGGTCCAAGTGAAGAACACAGCATGGTATGTTAGTGAATGCTGAGTAGTCAGAAGCGCAGTATGAGCCGCAGAAATAACCCGGAATGGTGTCAAAGTCTAAGTGATTAGAAAGGCTCCCAGAGATATAGGCCATGCAGCAGGCTCTGAAGGTGAGAGAAGGCTGGGAAGCAGCCCTGAACGCAGCAGGTTAAGGTGGCAGTGCAGTGGAGGTGGGCATGCTGCAGCACGCAAACTCAGCCGCGTCCCTCCCCACCAGCCAGCGCAGGCCGCGGGCCCCCAGGCAGGGGCTGTGCTTAAGTGAGCATAGACTTGAGGAAGTCAGCCCCTTGGGCAAGTGACCAACAACCCAGAATACACTGGGCAGGCAGTCTCCTGGCCACAGCTCTATCCAGACTACAAAAGGGCTCCTGGCTACTTTTTAACTCTTTCCTTCAGCCACTGCCTTTTCTCCCATGGTGGTCCCATTCACCCCCTGCTGCCGTGCCAGTGAGTGTGTGCAGAGAGCAGAGAGCAGGGACCCACATCATGTCACTACCTGACCAGGGCATCCTGGCCACACACTGTGTCAGACAGTGGACTATCTGTGCCCGTGCAGGACACAGGAGGGTTATGGCCCTGTGAGGACCATCTTTTACATGCTTTGTGCCTCCGCATGGATGGACACAATTCCCTACAGATTTATCAGCTACTCTGCAGGTCATGGCAACTGTGAGTCCAGTGCAACGGAATCTGCTAAACACAGTAAAAGTGACTTCACGAAGTGTGGCTTGAAGACGCTGGCTTGACTTATTACATCTCTTCCCCAGGCCGACAGCACAACGGCAGGACTCAGTTGCCTTCCTTTCCAATTGGTTTTTTAGTTTAACCTCTGAACCCTCTTCCCTGCCTGAAACTACCCACATCTGCTTCTCCCATGTTCCCTCCATCCATCCAGCTTGGGGTGGTGAGAGAGACAACAGGCTGCACAGCTGCACTTGCTCAGGCCTTCAGAGGCCTGGGCCTGAAATGTGTGCCTGTGGTTTGATAAGGGAAACAAGCTCTCTGCTCTTGCTGTAGCTCGTGCTGAGAGATAACCTGGACCGAAGAGGAGGATGAGATGCCCCCAGTTCTCCTCTCCTTGAGTTCACTGCCGTGTGCTCCCTTTACCCTTGGCAGTTACCTCTCATCAGTCAGAGCCCCGTCCATGCATGAGGCAGGATTGTTCCAGAACCATTTGACATGCAAGAGTACATGTGCAAGTGCCCACCTGGGTCCCTGGCTGTAGGACAGGCCACAGCCTGGTCCAGGAATGCTGACCAACCCATTACTGCATGAGAGCAAGGCCCTGCTTTCTTCAGCCAGAGCTGGTATCAACTTGGCATCATATGATGTGGCATTTGCAGACATTCCACTGCACCACATATTGAAATGATATATTAATTTTGAACACATCATAGGAATGTAAATTAGTTCAACTATTGTGGAAAGCAGTATGAAGGTTCCTAAAAATGCTCAAAATAGAAATACCATTTGACCCAGGAATTCCACTTCTAGGAATTTACCCTAAGAATGCAGCAGGCCAGTTTGAAAAAGACAGATGCACCCCATGTTTATCGCAGCACTATTTACAATAGCCAAGAGATGGAAGCCACCTAGGTGTCCATCAGTAGATGAATGGATAAAGAAGATGTGGTACATATACACAATGGAATATTACTCAGCTATAAGAAAAAAACAGATTCTACCATTTGCAACAACATGGATGGAGCTAGAGGGTATTCTGCTCAGTGAAATAAGCCAGGTGGAGAAAGACAAGTATCAAATGATTTCACTCATATGTGGAGTATAAGAACAAAGGAAAACTGAAGGAACAAAACAGCAGCAGAAGCACAGAACCCAAGAATGGACTAACAGTTACCAAAGGGAAAGGGACTGGGGAGGACGGGTGGGAAGGGAGGGATAAGTGCAGGGAAAAAGAAAGAGGGCATTACGATTAGCATGTATGGTGTTGGGGGGCACAGGGAGAGCTGTGCAACACAGAGAAGACAAGTAGTGATTTTACAGCATCTTACTACACTGATGGACAGTGACTGTGAAGGGGTATGTGGGGGGAACTTGGTGAAGGGGGAAGCCTAGTAAACATAATGTCCTTCATGTAATTGTAGATTAATGATACCAAAATAAAATAAATAAATAAATAAAAATTTAGAACACATATACTGTCTCCTCTACAGACTGCTTGATATGGGCCGCCTATGGGTTTTAGGGGATGATTGCAGTCGCTAATGGAGGAGAGGGTCCAGGGAAAGCAGCACCGGGTGAGGCGAGAGGTGAAGGGCAGGGTGGGGTCCTCAGCTATGCCTGCATTTACAGGACAGAGAGCTCCCGAAGCGGACTGAGGAGACCCAGCCGAGATGCAAGAGAGGAACTGGGAGACTTTGCCTCCGTGGAAACCAAAAGAAGAATGTGTGTAAAGAAAGGGGATATCATCAAAATTCTTCTGAGAGGCGAAGTAAGATAAAGACTGAGAAAGTGTCCATTGAACTGACTGAGAATTCTTGTTCTTGGGAAAAGCAGTTTTTGTAGAGAGAACAGAGCCAGATGAAAATAGGTAAAAAAGTATCGCCAGTCGGTGAGGACAACAGGTGCACATGATGTTGTAAGTGGGGGAAAGAGGGGCCAAATTTTGGAAGAATTTTGGGTATAGGGAGATGCTTTCTGTTTTAAAATAAAGAAAGATTTAAGCTCAATGAAACTGAAGATACAAAAGAGAAAGGAAATAATCTAGTGGATGAGGCCCTTGAGGAGGTGGGAAGACATGGCTGGACGTACCCAATTGGAAGAATTTGCCTCAGATTAGAAAGCACTCACCTCTTCCATCTTAACAGGAAGTGAGAGGGCAGAATGAATGTTCCCAGCATGATCTGATCATCTCAGAAGTACGGCGTTTCCCGCTGCTTTGTAACATACCCAAGACCTATAACAGTTTGCCTTTTGCAGGTTATATTCTACCCATAGTTCTGAAGCATGTACATGTATATTCTATCTCCCTTCATTAAGCACAGTGTAACCTTCTGGAGATAGAGCCTCAATTAAAATAATCTCCCAGTTTCTTCATTGTACATAGCTGCCTTCTGTGAAGATACTTTATAACCATAAAATATCATTTGAGAAAAAGGAGGTGGTGTTTGTGACCAGAAAATTTATGTCTCAAGAATATGGTTCTCTTTTAAAAATTATATAGTGTGAAAAACCTACTTCCAAATTCCTCAGAATCTTCCTCCCTTGAGAACAAGGTTTCTTATTCCCACCCCATGCTATTCGTCCCCTGGGTTACTATCCATAAACCTGCACAGAAATGATGTGCCTAAAATGCAATAGCTTGCTAGAGCCAAGAAGAAATTATCAGAAATATTGTTCACTTCCTCTTACATATTTCTCTCTGGAAAATGTTCTCTGTTTCATAAGGTTTTAATATCTATATTACAGAGATTTGTTTTTAATTTTTCAAAATTTCCTTGCTATCCTCCAAGGGGGTCCTAAAGTGTACAGGTTCCTTTTTAAATTCTGCCTCTGGCAAGCCACTTTGTAGTTTGGTATTTTATTATTGTCAAATATGGCTTCTAAGGGAGAGGCTTTGGGAAAAACCTGCAAACTTTGTTTTCCCAAAGGTTACTTGTTACAGAACTGATCTCCAAGCACTTATTTACCTACAAATACCTGTTTGTGAGTCTGCCTACATCAGGGCAATAATGGCTGCAACATCCTTGGAGCTATGATGGGATATGCCACGCAGGGTATTACACAAATGTCAGGGCTTACTGATGTAAAAGAGGAACCACTGTCACCCTTCCATCGGCCAAAAGATGTCTTTTTCTTTAAACCAAAATGTAGTTTTACCCCTAAATGCGTGTCCTAAACAATACCATCCTTCTCCATTCCTAGCACCATCTTGAGCTCACCTTCTTCTTCCATGTACATCTTTGTTATGTATAACTGTGATTTATTTGTGTATATTTATGCTTTTCTAGCTTCTTTTCCCTTTTGGAAATTAATCTTTGTTACAAAAGAAACTGAGTTGAATCTCTTCTGTGTATTCATAAGCATAGGTGTTCTTTGAGCCTTCCATAAATATTTTCTACTGACTAGTTGAAGATTTAGTCTCGCATAGATGCTGATGAAATGCGTCTCATTTTCTAACTCCGATTGATTAGTAGTATGGCTGTGTTACACAAGATTCTGAGCCCGCCTGCCCTCAGGGGAATAAAGAGTAACGATCCATTAAAAACATCTACTTCAGAGACTAGAAGGCAGCATAGTGCTCTGCGAACCCAAGCCAAGTATTTGCTGTCTCTCCTTATAGGGGAATTGAACGGTGGGTAGATTATCAGTGAAAGGGTTTTGAGATAACAATAATGAGTAGACATTTCCTTTCATTAGTTAGCATGATGAATTTCATCAGCCTTAATACAGGACATGTTAGGTTGGTTGATTAGCGGGAGAGCATTTAGCTTCCATCTCTTTAGTCTGACACTGTAATTTCTGGTCACATGATTGTTTCAGAAAACCATACTGGTACTGCACACATCCTGGCTTACAGTAGTTTTATATTCTTGATAGATCCAGTCTTAGATAAACAGATCTGTCTTAGTGAATATTTTCTATATAAACATTTTCTGCCAATGTCACTAATTTGACTAGCTGTCATTAAATGGGAAGAAAATCTAACTTTAGTTTCTTTTTTTTCTTTTGCTTGAACTAAACAAAAATGTCCAATTTTTGTTGAGAATGAATGTAAGGCCAACAGTAACGTTATTCAAAAAATAACAGTGTTCTTTTAAGGCAGAATTGGAGTGGTCTTTTTGTCACCCCATTTCTGTCTCTAAAGCCACATTTCTGTTCTCATAAGTTAGTTTCTATGAAAAAAAAAATTGAAGGACCATAAAGTACATTAGTGTAAGATCATAAATTAATCACTTTATAACTCATTTTTCTCTTGAACACTCTTTCTTTGCAAAAATTCTGCCACAAAATGGCTCATACTATTCAATTGAATAGATTATTGCTGCATATTTTGCTCGGTATTCTAAGTCAAGTCATCAGGAAAAGACTGTAGTTGCCAGCTACCATTGTCCTGCCTAACATAAGTGAAAAGATGCCTTATTTATATTTTCAAGTGTTATTTATTCCTGCCTCATGATGGATATGGATTTTATATGCTGCTAAAATCCCTGGGACTTTTCACTGATCACTTACATAAAGGATATGCCTTAAGGAAAAGCTGGGGGAGGTAGTTTTACCAAATCTTTTATATAAGATTGCAATTATTTCCTTTTTGGTTAACTACAAAAGAAACTGTTTTGTGATGGTATAGACCATCATCAGAATTAATTTTATTCTACAATTGAACTTATGACCAAACTCCTCATGTTCCTATTCTTTAAGAATGCGCTGCATTTTAAAAGAAACAAAGGCTCTCTATTGGTCCCTCTTTTATCTCATTACACTACAAACAAAACTATGCATTAATTTAGGGCGATATTTCAACAGGGGAGTTTTATATACAAGAGTAAATAATCAAACCCAATTAGTTCCAGAGCTCAAAACTCACCTCTTGCATAGAGACAAATACTGCTACTTCGATTGAATATATTATTTAAAACACTATCACATTTAGGGGGAAGAATTTAAACACCAGGGCAGAACAGAATTTGGATCTAGCTTATGTGAGAGGAAATCTGTAAAGTGCTGGTGTAATCAAAGAAGAGATGATTACACATCGATTCTTTCCTCTGTCACTGTGATCTGACGAAGCGTTTCCTCCCCGTGAACCACACCGGGCATTTTAGCCAGTTGGCCGCTGATGGTCTCAGAACAAAGAGGAAGCTCTTTCAATGCCCACCAGCAAGGACTTTCACAGTCTCAGTTCTTGTACTTTGAATGACTTTTCTTTGAGTTCTATTGACTTCAATCTTAATTTTTCTCTGTATTATAGAATAGAATCTTTAGACTTCCCAGAAAATTTTGCTCATATGAAAAGCTCCCCCACAAATGCTGCCTCTTCTGGATTGCTGCTAACCGCTCTTTCTTCTTTGTCCTTCGTCTTGCAATTCACACATCTCATGCTTCAACAGCACTTGTGATGTGGAACCATTGGTATGGCTTTTTGCTCTCTCTACCCGTAGAAGTGAGTTTCATGAACACAAAGATGGCACTTGTCTGTGCCTGTTCCCAACAACTGGCCTAGAGGTCAGCACATAGCATGTAGTAAATATATGTTTATTAAATGAATTGAAAAAAGCTTTTCAAATTCCAGATCTCAACCTCATTACCTAGAAAGTGACTCTAAACAAGACCTTTCTTTTTGAGTTTATTTATTTAGACATTTCTTTATTGACAAAATGAGGCTAATCATATCTTCTCTCTAGGGTGTTGTGATGACCGAATAAAATAATGGTTGAGAAGCAAGATACTATTTTTCTAGCCTTCACCTAGAGGAAATTCTGTCAAGGCATTGTTCTTAAGTGTCCAACTGGTATACCCTTTGCATTTTGTTGGCACTCAAGAGATACTTAGTGCCTGCTGGAATAAGTCTTCTTCTTTTATTATAATCTTCTTAAGGCACTTTCCTGCTCTCTTGGTTTCAAGAGTTGCCTTTATAAGAGGACTCCAAGATCTGTACTTTAGAGTTTGATCACTGGCCTCTCTCCAGATTCATGTCTGTAAGAATTAGATCTGTCAGAATCACAGCCAAGAATCCCTCGCTTCTTCTACCCACAAAGTCAAATGTCTCTCATGTCAACTCTTTACCCTTCTTACCATTACCAGATGGACAGCATGCACACAGCCCAATGGTCATCACCCTCCTGCGTTTATACCCACACGCACACATTTAGCAGCGTGACTGCAAGCCTGTGCTGGCTCTGATTTGGCTGAATTAAGGGCTTCTGCTAGGCCTTTGTCTGGCAAGTGGGGTGCTGAGGAGAGGAGGAGAGACTGTGTGTAAGGAGGTGCCTTAGGGTAAGATGTGGGGTACAGGTGGAGGTGTGTTAAGGAAGAAATCCATAGGAAGAGGAAGCTCTGATAGGAGAGGAAATTTAAGAAAAGAGCAGAAACATTTTTTAAAGGTTTAGAAAAAGCTTGGCTGTTCAAGATAAAAACACTCTTCTACCCTCCTCATGAAGCTTCCATAAAATCCATAAACTAAACTGTTAATGCTGCTTTTGCTGTTGAATTTTGGGGTCCATAAGTGAAGATAGAGTGAGATCAGGGGTGACCAAGGAGACCAGGTCCAACAGAGCAGGTTGCCTTTCTGGCCTCATACCTGGTGCCCCTCCAGCTCGTGCCGTGCTCACCGGAACCATCAGCGCCTCCCTTTCCTCCTCTGCCCCCATCCTCGCCATCACCAGGGGCTGCCTTTCTGACAGTGAACAACTGCTCCGTCACCTGCTGTGTTCGCAGTTTGATTCAGATTGATAATCCTAAACACCTCTTTCCTCCTTTCTGCTCCTGTCGCTTTCATGCGTTTACAAGGTCCAGCTTCTTTAGATGTCAAAGCCATTCAGCCCAGAACTCACTGTTCATCTATCCAGTCACTCCTTATGTTTCGCTCCTGGCAGTGGTGCCATGCAGGAGGTGCACAGGGCCGAGGAAGGGGTTTGGGGTGCCAACCAACAGTCTCACCCCCAAATCCCAGCCCAACCCCTAGTGGTTGAGTGACCCTGAGCAAGTTCCTTCCCTTAGATAAACAGGTGCCAGACAGGTTTTCTTCATAGCCTGTAAATTTGGGTCTTCTCCTTTTATTCCTTCTTCATGTAAGTATGTATGTTCCAGAACGATCTCTCATGGCCTCTATTCACAAACTTACAAAAGAAAAACTTGGATTACTTTTTAAATTTTTCCTAATTCCCATGAAAGGCAACTTCAGAACATCTTTGATATATTTATCTCCCACTCTTTCTTCAATTCTTAATGGAAATTACATAGAAAAATGATGTTTGATATTTTTAAGCATGTTTTCTACTAAAAGAAAAGATTTGATATACCAAGTAAATTTCATTAACTCAACCAGGGAGAAAAGCAGGGTGACAGCTAGCATTGAACCAATACATTGCAAAAGTCTCATCTAAATTTACATATCCTCATTGGAGGGAAAATCAATAAAATTTCCAACTGGACAGTTATATTTTTGACACAATCTCACCTTATCTTCTCAGCCTAAATATCTAATCAATCTAATAAGGATTGGATTTTCACATGAAGAAATTCAGAAAGGATTACAGGTTAAAATACAAAACAAAACAAATCCTCCCAGCTCCACTTGACATGGGAAGGGGACCCTTGGGCTGTTGGGTAAGGCACAAGGAAGGACCAGCAGGCGACCAGAGAGCCAGGGCAGTGAGGGGGTCAACCCCAGAATGGGCCAGAGCTGGCTGGGAGACACCACAAAGTTTGCTCTGGGTGCCTGCGCAGGGAGTAATCTGAGTTAAGCTGCATGCGTGTACAATTTCCATGCTGGTAAGGGGGAGAGGTGTGTCCTGCAACTAGCAGAAAGCAGAAAGCAGGGTAAATGGGTGGTTAATGGTTAGAGAGGGCACATAAACCTGGAGATGGGACAATGGGGACAGAGGAACAGAAAATCTTGATTCTACTGTGAAGCTCAGCCCCTGGCAGGGTTCTAACATACAGACCCCCTGGGGAGTAAACCTGGCAGGAAGGGAGTGGAAGGGAGTGGTGAGAGCGGATTCTAATGGGAACAACGCTATTGCCCAGCTGGTTTATGTAAGTTTAAAGGATTTTTTTTTTTACCAATTATTTTAGGCAAAGCTCTAAAAAAAGATTCTAACTTATCTGTAAGGTGTGATTTGTGAATTTTTTTCATCCATGCAACAAAAGATGTGGGATCAAAAATCAGAAAACAAAATTAGGCTCACTGACAACCAAAGATCTCTTTTTCTCCTGCCTTCAGGGACCTGCTGACTAGAAATTTCATCTTCCTTCTTCAGCATTTTTAGATAAATGATAGTCATTTGATGAATCGCACTAAAAGCTAATCACTAATTGATATATCAGCACTACTATTCTGTTAATTCCAATGTGTGTTGTGTATAAAACAAATGTAAATTTTACCTGATTGGGCAACAATTTTCCCCATGCATTCCTCAGTACAATTCAGATGCATTTGAAAAGTGCCACTTGGTGAGGGTAGATGGTAATCACTGCAGCATTTTCTTAATTTGTAGGGATCAATTGTCTTTCTTCAATTATATGAAATGTCTTTCTAATAAAAAACCAAAGAGAGTATTTTTAGCATCAGACACAGAAGGGTGATGTAAAATATCAAATTTTCCTGTGATTTAGCAAACATTTACCAATAAGAAATATTAGGATTGTTCAGCCAATATGTTTTTGGCCTCGATGGATTCAGTTAGTAGCTACTGTCAAAAAATTAAATATGGATAAGCCACAGCACCTTTAGAATACTTAAAAGATTACCGAGCAGTGTCATTTACAGCCACAAATGTTTTCTGGCTGAAAGTGAAAAAATTCCTTTTCATTTTACTTGAGAAGATGTCTCCAAATATTACAGGGAATTGCTTCTTTTGTGTTCAAATGAATTCAGACCTAAACCAACATTTAAATGGGCTTCAATCATGAATTGCAAATTGCAGTTGAAATGAGCATTGTTTTGCTGGTAGTTTAGTCTGAAAAACAATTGTCTTTTTTCCTACCAACACAGAGAATACTTGATTAGGTGGGTGGGGGGTTGTTTTTTTTTTTTTTTTTCTGGTTATTTTTTTCATAACAGGCCAATATTTGTTTGAATCAATGAGTTAACCCAGGAGAGCAGCCGCGGTCCGGATGGGACTGTGGCTTTTCCCGGTCGGGAGGGGCGGTCCGGGGGCCTCATTATTGTGGGTATTAGCGGGTGGTGCCGTTGATGCCTCCGAGGGAGGTCGTGGCCCTATTACTAAACAATCGTCCCTAACACCCGGGGCTCCTCTGGGCTCCACAGCTGGTTGTCACTGCTGCTGCCGCACAGTCACTGGCAGGACCTGGGTTCCACGGGGCAGAGGGACTGGCCCGTGCCCAGCACGGAGACCTGCCATGCGTGTCCTGTAGGCTCTGTGTCCGCTTATTCAGGGGCGCTGCAGGGTGTGCATGCTCCCACAGCAGGCTTCCTGGGTATTAAGATTACATTGTTAAACTCTCAAGTCTCTCTCTCTGTGTTTTGTCAGGAGAAACTGGTCTTTACATAGGTAAGCCACGTACAGGCATGCGCACACCACGGGGGCAGGTGGGGTGGTGGACCACCCATCACTTCAGCTCTCCTCCCTGGGCTCCCAGTCACTATCCCCGGAGCTCCAGGGGTCTCCAAATTCTGGACCTGGTCTTGTCCATCCTCTGAATTAGCTAAATTAGAGAACTTGAGTCAACCCCTGAAATGCTGATTTGATTAAAATTTTGTTTGATCTAATTTAGAAGATAAATAATTGTCTTAATTGTTGACGATTAAACAAAGAGAGAGAGAAAGAGACCTTCTCTGGGCACCCCAGCTGCCAAGCCCTAGTAACTAGAGCTATAGTACCTAGTCCCCCCTCTCCCCCGCCCCACAATTTAATGAACAGGACGGGTGATTAATGGCAAAGGCTGTACAAAGCTAAACGTAGTCAGACAGTAAACAGAGACTAAGCAAACATCTACTGGGGCCTAAGTACCTAGCAAGGAGTTCTTACATCCGTAGTCACTCATCTGACTGTAGCTGGGGGCTTTTTGTAATGCTTGTGGCCACTTTCGGGTGTTCTTTCAGTGATTCTCAGATGAAGGCTTTTAGTACCATGGGGGATTGTGTTTCCAACAAGGCCAAAGTGTCCTAATCTGGAATATATTCTCCAATTCATTTTACAGAACAAGACAGGGCAGTTTGTTCAACACCATTCATTCAAATTGTTCTCAGTAGGGTTTTTTGTTGTTGTTCTGAAAAGAAAACTCCTTTCTCAGGTCTTTTTCTTAATTTTTTCAGTTACATTTAGTTTTGGTAGAGCAGATTTATGACACTTTTCCATAGGAGCTTAACCAAGGATTTATCCTTGAATCAGCTAGTATTTTCTGTAATATTCTATAATATTGGGCCAAGGGGACTAAAAATGGACACTTTATGTGCTAATTTGAGACATCAAAAACACATGGCAGCCCCCTGCTCTTGTCCAAATAATTTAAGAGCCCCTCTGCCGTAGGTACAACCTGCCTTTTTTGTCATGTGCTGCCATTTACAAAAGGAATTCCATTTTATGCTATGTATTTTAGAAAAGAATGCCCAGCAGTGACTGTATTTCATCCCACAAGGCCCCATCTGATCAGCTCAAAGGCTGTGAGGCTGAATCCAGCCCGGGAAATTAGAAGTCCAGCAGACCACCGTGACTTCACGTATCTAATTTAGGGCTACATGAAACATGGCTTTGTTTCTCAATACATCTATCCTCTAAGGTAGCAACTCATTCAGTTGCCAAACTAATTCTTCATTTCGATGTGATCTTTTGGGATAGCAAAAGTGAACAGTGCTAAAATGAAAGTGTTTTTCAAAAGCTAATGGTGGTAGAGCTCGAGACTTAACGTTGACAAACTAAGGTACTTTAGCCACTAGGAAATCGCAGAGCTATAAAAAATTGCAGAAGTTTCAATAGAGGAAAATAAATTGTTATGTTTCTCTTTTTAGTAAGCTAGTTACTGACACTAATTGCGCTCTGTGTGAGGAGCAGACCCAGGCAAGACTTCCTCCCTTCTGTCTTAAGTTTTCTGCCATCATGATTTTTAAAAGTCTGATCTTTAAGTCAATTTCTATTTCCCAGACTAACCTCTCCAACAAGTAATATTAATTTTGAACATTTATACATTTTAATTAATTAAAAATGAAGTAAAACCTGTGATTATAACAATGATTTTTACTTGAGGACACCCCACATGTATTCAGTCGTAGATTATTGAGGCTTTATCTTTTAAAGTCTACTTTAGGAGCACTTTTTAACTTCAATCAATTCTATACTGTAAACTATCACTTCTTCAGAAACATACAATTCAATCTGAATTATAATTATAGCCTAAAGCTAAATTTAATTTAGAAGATTATCAGACTGAGTGTGTTTTTAATATTAATCAGAAAAACTCTAGCTAAATATGACTTTGTTCATTCAAAAAAATGCCAGTCTACCCAGACCAGGAATGTCTATCCAGGTTTAGATAGCTTAGGGGCATTGAGTCCTCTTCTTTACTTCCTCTGTGTACATTCCCTAGGAGACCTCATTCAGTCCCACAGGTCTCAACAGCATCTGTACACTGATGGCTCCCATATTTGACCCAGCTCTACTCTCTGAGCTTCTAACTCCTTTAACTGGCTTCCTAATCAGAAGCTGCTCTAGGATGTCCAGTAGGCATGTCCCCGAGCATATGCAAGACAACTATTGACTTGACGCCTGGACATATTCTGCCCTAACTAAAGAAACGGGAGCACCAACTACCCACTCACCAAGAAGCACAGTCACCCTGAAGCCTCCATTTTCTTTACCTCCTACGACCAACCATAACAACTCAGTTCTCTACCTTATTATCCTGGTGAATCTGCTTGTGTCTAAGTCCTTCTACCAAAGTTTCTCACCTGGATTGTGGCAACAGCCACAATGCTGTTGATTTGTATGTTTCTGAAAGAGTGAAAGTTTACAGCATAGAATTGATTTAAGTTAAAAAGTGCTCCCAAAATCGACTTCAAAAGATAAAGCCTCGATAATCTATTACTGAATCTAAAAAGTCCCTCTGTTTCCACTACAGTACATTCTCCCTCTAGCCAGAATGGTCCTTCTCAAAGTTAAATGAAATTTTTCACTCATTTGCTTAAAATTCTCCAACATCCCACTACATTTAAAATAAATTTCAGTGTCCTCACCATTGCATACAAGACTTAACATCATCTGGCCCTCATCTGTTTCTTTAGCTCCATTTCCTCTCCTTTTTGTTCAGTATTCACTGTTTAACATCCTCCAGTCTCACCAGGCATCTTGCTATTCTTCAGATACACCAAGTTTGCTCCTGCCTCAGGACCTTTGCACTTACTCTGCCTCCTGCCTGAGATACTTTTGCCCTGGTTCTATACATAGCTCCTTTCTCCTCTCCTTCAGATTGCAGATCCAGTACCATCTCCCCAGAGAGGTATTCTTTGACCACCTTATCTAAAACAGTGATCCAGACCTGCAGGCTCCTGTACACTCTATCCCCTTGCCCTGTTTTATTTTCTTCATAATATTCAGAACAATCTGGAGTTTATAATATATATATGGAGAAAGAGATACAATATACAGCTGTTTGCTTTATCACAGTGAGATTCAGTCAACTAGAAAGTCCAGACCATGACAACAGGGACTCTGGCCAGTTCAAGGTTAGACCTTCATTCCCAGGAGGTGCTCAGTAACCATATCTGAATGATTAAATGAAGTTGGAAGCCATTATTTACATTAAAATACCCATTCAGTATTTACACATATTTATTTCCCCACCTCTTTTCACAAAGAATTTGAAACAGCTTTAAGCAAAAACCTAAACAAGAAAAGTCAAAAATAGAAAACTAGCACCAAAGGAAAAAAATACAGGCAAAAAAAGAGAAAATTGAGATGGCCGGTTACATTATAATGAGAAAGCAGGCAAGTAGAAAGTATACTGTGCTTTAAGAGAACAGAAGTCTTTCCTAAGATTAAATTCTAAATGACAGTCCGTAGCAAGCTTTCACAAAGCAAAGGGCAGTGTCCACAGCAATATTTGTAAAGCAAGTGCAAAGGTCCTTTTCAAATGGCTGTTTCTTTGATAATGGACAAGGGCCAAAATTAAAATGCAATACAATGAAGGGGAATCATTAAGGGTTGTATGCTCCAAGAATATAGTATTCTGTATTCTTACTTGAACCAAGAAATGACCTTCATTAAGAATACTCACCTAGTAACAGAGTCAGCATTGTTTATTGCTAAGAATTAAGGTGATTTCAGTAATTCAATGAAAATATTTCACTAAAAAATGCTAGGGTAAACATGCCTCTAGTCCTGTTGTTCTAGCTGGAAAGCCCTCCACCCGCCAGGGGGTATTACCTTCCATTCACCATGTCCCTGGATAAATGTTCATTATTTTTTTCTTCCATGTATTCTTCCATGTATTTTCTATTCCCTATGAAAACTTATGCCTGGGATACCTTTCCATCAACTCCTCTTACCTTATTTCTGCTCTTTGTTTATGATCTACCTCTAGTCTTAGTTTACTTACATATAAAATTTCTAAAAAGCTGTTACTACTAAAAACATTAAGATATATCAAGAGTTGCAATGTGCTTTATCTTTCAAAAACTAAAATGCTGAATTATTATCATTATGGACATTCTGCCCACATATATTGTGGAATTCAGGAGTTAACTTAGAGCTGAACCATAATCTACTTCGAACGATATTGAGCATTCCTCTGATGACAGTTTGATCAGGTCCCATGAGCATTCTCTAATTTTAAAGGCTTTACTTAAACACCACTTCTGGAAAGTCTTCAGTAAGCCTCAGGTTAGAGCTGCAGTCATTTCTATTAGGATCCCCTCTGTAATTAACGATCTTTAACAAACATCAACAAGCTGCAATAACTACACCACTGGCTGCTTGACATGGTCCCAGCTCATCAGTAAACCAAGCAAGTACTTGTCACCTTTCCCACAGAGGCTCTGGCCCCCAACTCTAATCAGATTCAAGAAAAAGTCTTCGACTTTCCCTTAGAATTTTTTTTTCCTTGTTAAAACCAGAGCCCTCTTCAAGATGGACTCCTATAATACCGGCTCAGGTAGGGGCACATTTCAGTGTCTACGGAGCACGACCTCGCTCCTTCCAGCAACACCACAGGCTTCCTGGCAAAACCCTTTTTCCTTTGCCACAAAAAGACCTCCCACACAACATTGCATCCCCTTCCGGTACACGCATGGCATGGGGGCCCGGCGCTCCCGCACAGCTCACTGCTGTGCCAGGGGCAGCCAGATAATGGCCAGAAAGATACACGCAGTGCCAGGCACAGAGGTTTTTGAGTGTCGCAAGGATGGGGTGAGGAGGCTGTCACAATCATGTGCCCCCCAGGAAAAATATTCCCTTTTATTTTTCCCTCAGCTGTCACCGAGAATCGGCGAATGCACTGGCAATTGCTATTGTTTGTAGAATTCCTTGTGGTTCACAGCCAGATGACCACCCTTTACTGAGAAGCTTATTGTGTTGGGCTTACTCAGCAGCCGTTCAGGATATCTAGTGTTCTGTTTTGTTATTGCAAGCACTTTGTGAAAAAAGAAATTGCTACCACATTCCCCAGTTATTCTGATATTTGCCACTAATAGAAACAGTCCCTCATAATGTAAATACACTCCTCCAAGAAGGAAAGTGAGTGCCTTCCTTAACAGACGCTGTCAGTTGGCTGGTCTGAACGATGGGCTGCCGTGGTCATCACTGCCTCCCTGTCCTGTTAAGCCACAGGATTCCAGTTTCCGACTGAAGTCTGAATCTATTCCAAAAATCTATTTGACATCTCACAACTATTAGATTTTCTAATAATCTCAAATAAGCAATGGCACATACTCACTTCTAGAGAGAATGCCTGACCATCTGCCTGTTTCAGGCGTTGAGGATCGACTTGTCTCACGGAAGCCAGTACCTAGGACGTCCCTTGAGTTTCCTACTTACAGTGTTTTCTTAGCCATAATAGAAAGAGTAATTTCCCTATGAATTTTCCTTTTTTTTTTTTTTGACTTGTTAAAAACACCAAAATGTTTAAAAACAAAACCGTTTTTTCTGGGCACTTCTTTTCTGAACATTGATATGGTCTAGTGGCCTCTGTTCAGCACCAAAGGTCCACTCAGAGTCTCTGGGTTGTTATAATTCTGCCCGGAGAAGGGAAGCTACCCTCAAACTCAAATTTCTCATTACATTCCAAAGTATTATGTAAAGAACATGTTGAATAGTTTCAAAGATCTGAAAAGATGATTTTTCAAATATGGAAATCATCCATTAGAAAAAAAACATGTGCCCATTATCCTCTTAACATTCTGATATTCATTTGTTATATTTATTCCATGTGTTTGGGGCCAAAGTAGCTGATAAGCTCATATTATCCATAGGATCTTCAGTTGTGGTTATGATTGAAAAGGTCACACATTAATTTTGGTCATGGGTTGAGCCTTTTTGAGGTAGGATCCCCAGACGCCAGACACAGAACTGGCCCTCCCATCCTCCAAAGCACAGAGGAGGTGCACGTTCACATTCCTGGTTTTGAGCAGATTATTAAATTCTGGGGGACTGGGTGGTCTCCATGTGCTCTGAGAGGGCGCCGAGTGCCAGGCCGTGCTGACTTAGCAGCCCAGCAGGATTTCCTGCGGTTTCCTGGCGGCAGGAGCTTACAGGGTGAGCTTGCACAGGTTCACAGGGCGCTGCCTACGGGGGGCTTGTCTCAGGGTTAGCTCCTCGGTGCACACTGAAGTGCAAGGCTGAAAATGCTGCTGTTTATTGAAGAGAGTCCTTCTGTGCCAACCACCATCCATCCTCTTTGTTCCTCTGGAAAGGGAAGCGACACCAGCTGGCCAACCTGAGGCAAGTCACCCATACAAACGCTGGTCAGATGACCCTCTCCTTCCCCATGGGCGGTCGCCTGCAGGGAACGGCACTGGCAAAGCCCCGTGAGCACACCGTCAGGGACCACCACTTCTCTGAATGACTGGTGGCATTCTGCCAAGTAGCCACAAGGTGATAGGTGCATTTTTTTAAAAAATTTTATTAAGGTATGATTGATATACACTCTTATGAAGGTTTCACATGGGAAAAAAATGTGGTTACTACATTTACCCATATTATCAAGTCCCCACCCATACCCCAATGCAGTCACTGTCCATCAGTGCAGCAAGATGCCACAGATTCACTATGTGCCTTCTCTGTGCTACCCTGTTCTCCCCGTGATCCCCCCACACCATGTGTACTGAACATAAGACCCCTCAGTCCCCTCCTCCCTCCCTCCCCACTGGCCCTCCCACACCCCTCCCCTTTGGTAACCACTAGTTCATTCTTGGAGTCTGTGAGTCTGCTGCCATTTTGTTCCTTCAGTTTTGCTTCATTGTTACACTCCACAAATGAGGGAAATCATTTGGCCCTTGTCTTTCTCTGCCTGGCATATTTCACTGAGCATTATGTCCTCCAGCTCCCTCCATGTTGTTGCAAATGGTAGGATTTGTTTCTTTCTTGTGGCTGAGTAGTATTCCATTGTAGACACATTTTTTAATCATTAAATTGTCCATCACAGAAACTACAGTTACCCCACGGTCTGCCCACTTACAATCTATCCATCATGTGTGATTAAATGACAGCTAAGGAGGCAACACAAAGTTCTGATAAATAAGAACAGAGAAGTGGCAAGACACAGACTGCCACTCGGCTGCTTCACCAAGCTGCGCATCGAGGCTGGATCTGCAGCATGACCGCCGAAACCCAAGAAGTGGAGATGGGAGTGCCTGCCTGCTGGGAGCCTGGTAACTAGACGGGCTGCCACAGGGCTGGGCTGGACAGGAATCAGCAGCCGAGTTGCTCTGGGGCCCAAACACAGGCTCTCAGCGCCTCTGCCTGCAGCTTCCGCTGCCCCTCCATTCAGTTGGGGGAAAGTGTGGCATTTTACTGCTTTTCAAAAGCCTGCATATTAGAAAAGAATAATAAAGCTTTTGTTGAGATTTCTAAGACCTCAGCTCTGCACTTCTAGTGTCGTTGCACATTCTGTATTCTGTGGAAGAACCATCCGTAGCCTTGTGAATCACCAGGATTCAGTACTAAGGGCTCCTAAGCTGTCTCACCAATGTTCAGTCAAAATCTTTGGTTAAACACCTGAGAAGAAGCCCTTGTTTCCTCTGAGTCCTCAGTTTTAATAACGATCTTGGGTGCACACCTAGATTGTACCAGCTTCCCTCCTTAGCCTTCTTTGGCTAAGTAGTTCATGAGGCTAGCAGCAGAAGGTGTAAGCGGCTCGTCCCAGCACTGACTGGGCTGATTCTGTACTGCCGTCTTCAGAGGTCACAGATGTACAGGTACCAAATGCAGGTGGCGGCTCACTCTTCGTATGTGAAACATGTGTCACTGTGCTCAGACTCCCAGGACACCTAAGACACAACCACTGGAAAGGAATAAATAGGTCTGCAACCATAGTTAATTATTATCATGGGAGACAGGAAGACCTGAGCTGGAGTCTTTATGATTTACCACCCTAGTGGCTTTGGGTAAATTACTTAACTTCTTGGTGCTTTCTTAACATGGAATAAGAACATCTACTATTGTTATTGTCAGTATTATTAAATTGATGAAGGTTTAATGAGACAAGGCATACACCTGGTATAATACAGCTAAGCACCGTGTCTTGTCACAGGAAAACCTCGTCACTGGCAGGTTATTAGTGTCCCTGCTCCAAACCGCGAAGCACTCCCGCCCGTGTTTTCTCACTTTCCTCACAAAGATCCCGGGACGCAGGCAGTGTCCCACCTTACAGATGAAGCATCAAGCTCAGAGAGACACGCAACTTGCCGGCTGGCAGAAGTCAGCAGCACTGTTGAGGACAAGAAGAGGCCAGGGCAGTCAGCGGCCAGTGGGCAAAGGGGAAAGGCTATGGGGAGCCTGTGGCTGGAGGGGTGGCAGAGCAGGTTCCCCTCTCCCAGCAGCCCCCCTGATGAGTTGAGCTGAGGTCTGGATATGGGCACTTGCTATTTTTTTGCTCCAAAATTTCAGCTCAGAAATTGTTAACTAGATGCTCTATTTTTCAAGCTGTCAAATTTTATCTCCTAAGGAGTAAAATTCACCAAACCTTCTCTCATATGTTCTCATGGAAGTTTTTAACCTGTTACGAGAGGCAGATGTAATTTTAAAAGGGTCTGGCTCTAACCAAAAAAAAGACATGTAGTTACCACATTAAAATCCTGAGCAGCCACTTAACACTAGCCATGTGATCCAGCAATTCCACTTCGAGCTATTTATCTGCAGAAAACAAAAACACCATTGGCAGAGGAACATGCACCCGTGTTCACTGCAGCATAGTTACAGTAGCCGAGGTATGTAGGCAGATGTGGTATATACACAACCGAATATTACTCAGCCATAAAAAAGAGTGAAATCTTGCCTTTTGTGACATGGATAGACCTAGATGGTATTATTTTAGTGAAATAACTCAGACCAAGACAAATACCATGTGATTTCACTTATGTGTGGGATCTGAAAAACAAAACAAATGAGCAAACAGAACAAAACAGAAACAGATTCATAGATTCAGGAGACAAACTTCAGGTTACCACAGGGAGTGAGGGGTTGGAGTGCAGGTGAAATAGGTGGAGGGGAGTAAGAGGTACAAACCTCCAGTAAAAAATAAGTCATAGGGGTGAAAAGTACAGCATAGGAAATATGGTCAATAATACTGTAATAATTTTGTATGGTAGCTGTACTTTTCGTGGGATCATTTCATAATGTATAAAATATTGAATCACTATGATATACACCTGAAGCTAATAGGATATTGTATGTCAATATTCAGTTAAAAAAAAACAGGCTGGGTCATGTCATAAAATAAATAGTGGAGAAGCTTTGAAACTATGAGTAAATTGTGATAAATTATGTTCAGTGATGTTGTATGTGTGTGTTTCTTCTCTATTATTGATTTAGCCTATTCAGATTTAAAGAACTTCAAAGAAATAAAATGCTAAGAGAAATCAGGAAGTCTGAAATATAGATGCTTTTGTGATATTGCTAAGACATAGAATTCTACTAATAAAATCATATTGGTTGGCACCAAAAAATATTTTAAAGTTCCAGAACAATTATCTAAATGTCTGTAAACAGAGGATTTTAGGAGGGGGATGGAAATCAGATACTGTCTATCTGGATAGACATGCCTCTTACTTTGCAGTAAGAGGGACACTGAGCTCGGAGCACTCACAGGCTTTGTCTTAAGGCCCCTCAGGGAGGTGGAGTAAAATCACAGTGATGTTCTTCATGCCCTGGCCCATTGCTCTTCACTGGTCCCCATTTGTAAGTAGAAGGCATGTTATTAGGACCAGAGATAAATCAGAAGAGATTAAGCAGTATAAAACTATCTTCCCTCTCACCAGGTGCCTTCCTAAGCCTGAAATTCCACTATTAGATCATCTTTCTTTGGGCAAACGTGCCCTAGTTGGTCTGCTCCTAAAGTGGACATGGAAGTGCCCCTGCAGCACAGCCATAGGGCTGTGCATCGGAGAGCGGGGAACCTGCGTGCTCCAGGAGCCCAGCCGCCCCCAACCTGAGGTGATGGGGGCGGCGGCTGCAGTGCCAGGGACGGTGCCAGGGGAAGGGAGGGGGCACTGTGAGAGCACCAGCTGGCTCTCCTGCCTGCCGTTACCGGGTTCTACCCTTCCACTGTGCCCGTCCTAATAGGCAGGAGAACGTTGGCAGCAGCCATTTCCATATCACCATTAGCAAACTAAAAATGCAATTTTTAAAAATGAAATCTCATTCATCATGTAACATTTCCAATCTTAAAACTGACATCTGATTCTTTAGGGAGGCTGCTTTGGAAAGAGTTTTCTGTTGGTGGCAAAAGAATCCGGAACCTCTCTAATGACCAGAACTGTGTGCTGAAAGAGAAATTAGGCTGATGATGGGGGCACGGCTGGGAAAAACGACCCCAAAATCATTTCTCACTTTAGGTAGAAGACAGAACAGTAAAAGCAAGTAGCCCGGTTGAATAGAACTTTGCATTCCACCCTGAAATGCCAACAAACTGCCCCACTGTTATTTGTGGTACTGCTACAATTAATAGACAAAGCAATTGTTAGGCAGGACCAGAACGGCCCTTTCAGCCCCCAGCCAGACCCCCGGCCCTGAGGGGCTCGGTGGGGCTTAGGAGGTGTGGCTGCTGGGTTCTCGGTAAGCCCCACGCTCAGTACGTGGGGACTGTAATGGAATTGCTGTGGGAGGAAGACAATGAGGGCAGTGTGTCCTGGAATCCTCCACCGCAGTGCCGCAGCACCACCCCCACCTCTGGCAGAGACATGCGCCCTCCGTGCCCCCTTGTCACCACTGCGAAGGCCGGCAGCGTGTTTAGGAAGACGGTAACAGCCACGTCACCGAGCTACGCCTGGCCTGCGGTTGGCTGAGGTCCGCTGAGCCTGAAATGCCCCAGCCAGATCCTCAGCCTCTTCGCCCGATCTCTATTGTTACTTTGATGCCTTGTCTAATCGACCCTTTAATTATGCAAACCACAGGCTTTCTAAGGCAGGTTCTCCATTTCATGTCAGAACAGGGCTTAGGCAGCACAAAAGAATTTATCACACTGAGAAGTTAATAGTTAACCTGAACTTAAACCCATCATCAACCAGGGAATTCGAAGGACCCCACATCCATGGTAACATCCAACTAAAATAGCCCCAGACCAGACTCTGCCTGACTGGGCTTTTAAATGCTACACAAATGAAAGTGTTACCATAGCCGGGGACAGCCCCGGAAGAGAGCCCGTGAGAGATTTAGGGACTGGGGGACAACCAGGCCTGGGGAACCCATCTGCCAGGCTTGGTGACAAAGGACCCTGCAGGGGTTCCCAGCAGGCAGGCAGGTGACCCAGTCCAGGTATCTTCCATGCTCGGGAGGTGGCTGATTTGCAGTGGTCACTCACATGTTTGCCTGGAGGCAACTGACATGGCGTCCAGGTGGGAGGTGTTGGCCCTGGGCAGGAACACAGCTTCCAGCCAAGGACTGGCATGAAGGCAAGCAGGCTGAAGCCACCCCAGGAAGAGCAGGGCTGGGACCTGGGAGTGCCCCCTCCCCTGGGACTCATCTCTGGTGCCAACAGTTCTTCACTCTTGCTGAAACCTAGAAGGTACTGTTTGTACGAAAGTTTTAATTGTTAAAGAGTTGCTCGATCACTGTCGACTCTGTAGTTTCCTCAATTGCTTCAGTTCTTTATTACCCGTCCAGAGATTCATGTACTAGTCTCTTCTCTGCTAATTTTTCTATGAATTTTTAAACATATTTGGCTTTAATTTTCTTTTAGTACACAGGATAAGATGTGTTATCTAAATTAATTTTTCTCTAATGTGCTATATCTCAAAATCAGTTATCAGTTAATCCTCCCCCACTGTTCTGTAATGATCTCTTTACTCTATTTGAAATTCCTACTCATAATTCTATTGATTTGCATTCATTCCACAAATACACACGGAGGCCTCACCACGTGGCAGGCCCTTGTTCTAGGTGCTGGGGGTCCAACAGTGAACAACCCCGCAGGAGGCCTGAGCAACTTTAGGAGATGCAAACAAATACATAAACTAAGTAATCTAGCTAATGGTCATAAATGTCGTAAAGAAAAACAAAGCCAAGAAGGGGAATAGAGAATCCCAGGGTGGTTGGGGAAGACCTTGCCAAGATGGACGCATGTGACAGAGACCGAAAGGGGTGATTGGCGTGTGAGGGAGCCTTGCTTCAGCTGACAGACAGACAGAAGTGCAAAGGCCCGGAGGGCATGGCAGGCCCAGCCTCCGCGCAGGGGCCAGGGTAGCTGTGCCATATAGTAGAAAGACAGAGGGGAGAGGGTCGGAAGTCTAGGTAGCCGTTTCTGCATGGACATGGATGGTGACCCTGAATGAGATGTGGGTTTGTTCCCTTAGGAGGTTGTGACAAATTAGCCCAACTTGGTTGCTTAAAACTTCAGGAATTTATCCTTTCACAATTGTGGAGGCCAAAGTCTGGAATCCAGGTGTTGACACTGTTGGTTCCTTCTGGAGTCTCTGGGGCAGAATCCGTCCCACGCCCCCCTCCAGTCCTCTTGGCCAGAGGCAAGCCTTGGCGTTCCGTGGGTGCTGGGCACATCCTTCCCCCTCTGCCTCCGTCCTCAGAGCTCTCTTCCCCTGTGTGTCGTGTCTTTTCCTTTCTGCCTTTTCTGAGGACTTCAGTCACGGGCTTTAAATCCAGGATGGACTCATACCAGACCCTCAACTTGATTCCAGCTGCAAGGATCTCATTTCCACACACACGTGGGTCTCATGGTCATGTGTATTGCCAACTGGCTAGGACTTAGATGTACCTTTGGGGATGACACAATTCCGCCTGCTACAGGTGGGCAGCCACGGGAGCATCTTTGAACAGCACAGTGAGATCTGCTGTGAGTTAAAGAGGCCGTCTGGCTGTCGTGTGAGTGTGGGTCAGGGGGTCCGGGCAGCAGCAGGCACCCGTTAGGGGACTGTCCTGGTCATCCAGGCGAGAGACAAGAAGCAGCGTAAGTGATGGTTACGTAAAAGGCAGAATACTTGATGCAGAAGAGGCTGACCCTGGTTGGTCAGTTCCACTGATTTAAGTTGCTATTTTTTGACCACCACCAAACTATTTTAATAGCTCTTTTCCATGTTTTTAAATATCTGATCCAGTTAATCTTTCCTTCTTCTTATTCCAAGGAAGATTATACAAACCTATTTGCTTGAGATAATATTTTGTCTTCTCATTCAGGAGTATATATGTATAAGTTTATTGATGATAGATATAAATGAACATGTATCTGTCCATTTATTCATCTTTTATTATCTTTTTAAAGATTTTTTAAAGTGTTCTATATAACAACTACACATGCTTCAATAGATTTTTCCACAAGGGTTTCTTGTAGGAGAGGGGTTGGTAATGTGATGAGGATCCATATTTTTATTACATTGGCTGGTGGCTGCTAATTAACAAAGCTATTAATTTTGGAATGCTTATTTCAGATCAAGAATTTTATTGAATCATTTTATTAAACATGATTATTTTTGCTGATTCCTCTGCATATTCTGGTTTTCCATTATGTTAAGTTCAAATAATGATCTTTTCTCTCTTCCCATTATCATATCTCTTTATTTTTTTCATGTCTCATTGCATTAACCAGAGTTTTAAGAACACTATTAAGGAACCATTCTTGTTCCAATTTTTAAACAGAGCTTAATTTGTCTATCCATTAAGCACAATATGGGCTCTTATTTTGCACAACTTTATTATGGTAAAGAAGTAGCATCTATTCCTAATATCTTAATATCTTGAGGAACCTTATTAAATGCTATCAGTTATCTTTTAGACATGTTATTCATTTTAATTTAAGCTACTGATGTTGTATATCACATTAGTAAGGCTCTAATGTTGAGTCCTTGCACTATGCCACATTACCAGCAGAATCCTTTGTGTTAGCTTATAGAAAGATTTTGGGGCATTCATTTTTGCATTCCTTTGTTTCTTTTTATAATTAGGGAACTGCTTTATTTTGGTGACATCTTCATTAAAATCAATATTCTCACATCATATTACAATATTCACAATAATTATGGCACCTTGGGTGAAGACCTTGGAGAACTGCCTACCAATAATTTTTATTAACACTTCTGGAAAAAGTGGTAGCTTTCTGTATCAACATCATTATAAAAATGTATCTATGAAATACCTCTAATAATTCCTAATGATCTGGTGTAATAGAGAACAGTTCTTGTTTCCTAGGTGCTAATGATAACCCATAGGTCCACAGTTTTTGCAATTTATAAGCCACCTCCACATAGATTTTTACAAGACAGCCTTATTATGCCCATTTTTACAAATAAGGAAGCTGGAGCTGAGAAGATGAGGAATTTGCATAAGGTTATCTAATTAGCCAAGAGAGGTGAAGACAGAACTTGAACGGGGGTGTCCTTGTCCAAACCCAGTGTAATATGCCTCTCTGACCGCCACTGGGCAATGGCTCCCCATTTACAACATTCAACAAGAATGCAACAGGACATGGTACTGGAGAGTGAGCCGGGAGCTCTGACCTCTCTGGAGGAGGCTGACAAGGGTTCTTCTGGAATTTGCATGCTCCCCATTGCCACTCCCAGCCACCATCCTGTCCACCTGGTGAACCCACAGCCGCTCTGATGTTCGGGCCTGTTGGGTGACTCAGCCTGTGCCCCCGATCTCAGTTGTCTGCAGACCCACCAGCCACTGTCCCACACTGGTCTGAGGGCCTAGCTCGCAGCTTCCTCTCCATCCAGGCCCTCACTCTCGGAGGTGATCTCCACACCCCTGAGGGAGGGGAGGCCCCTCTGAGACAACCCTGCCTCTCTGGATCTGCTCGATTCTAAGGATAGTTTTGACGCCACATCAGGCCCACTGCCTCAGTCCGAGCGTTGTGAGGACCTCTCCTCTCCCCTCCACCCCTTCTCCAAAGCAGCCCTTGCTGTTGAGTAGGTCCTGGCCGGTCCACACAGTTGGTCATCTGCAGTGTAGGAGACCTCTCAGAGGCCTCCCACCCAGCTCCACAGCAGTTCTTAGGGGCTGAGGGACAGGGCAGGGGACAGTGCAGTTGGAGAGGAGGGAAAACCAGCAGCCTCTGCCGGGACGTCCCGCGGCCTGGAGGGTCAGGGTGGAGCAGAGTGTCTCGCTGGAGGAGGAGCTCGCCATGCGTTTCTGATGGACGTGCTCCCGCGGTCCACAGGAGGACGGCCAGCCCTTGGTTTATCGTGTGTGCCTCCAGGTCACCCTCTTGCTCCACCTCCGTTTCAGCTCTTCTCTCTGTTCTGTTCCTGTAATCACCCGTGTAGCACATCCCTCCGGCCCCAGGGACAGCCCTGGCGCTCTGCGTCCTGCCATGGCCGGCCCCCCTCCAGGACCACGGAGGAGCCCCTGGCTGTGCTACCCTAGGTCTGGGCTCTGTCTTGGTCTCCTCTGGTCTTTTGCCATCCAGCACCTCCCCATTTCCTGCCGCGGGGAGCCCTCTTCAGCTCCCACATCGGTCCCTACCAGGCTTCAGAGCCAGCTCACCAAGAACAAAGGCCAGTTAGTCTCTAACTCGGCAATCACTCAGAGTTGTCTTTAAAATGCAGAGATTTTTCTGCTTCATCTACTCACAGCTCAGCAACTGTATTTCTACAGCCATTGTTATTCTATTTCTGTTCCTAATTGCTATGATAGAGAACCATGCCTAGCAGCAGCTTTGGGATTTGCCAATCTGTGGGCCCCCTTCAAATGTAAATGTGTTATGCAAATGGTTTCCGAGGCTGGGAGTGGGATCCTGTGGTCTTCCCTGGATTGAGACAGGAAAAGAATACTTTCTGGGATGACTGAGGAATCGAAGACAATCTCTCCCCTCCTGATTTAAATACCCACTGTTCTGATATTGTTTCCATCTCCAACTTCCTCTCCCACTCTAGCAGCTGAATTCAAAACACTTGCTACAAATGCTACTGCTTAACTATTTCATGGCCACTCCCTGTGGGAACTCTCTACCCCGGGCTCAGGATGTCATCCTTAAGGAAGACGCTGTTAGAATCTAGGAACCTTATTTTTTTTTAGTATGAAAAACTACCTCTCCG
The DNA here is from genome assembly GCF_040802235.1 of Manis javanica. NCBI lineage: Eukaryota > Metazoa > Chordata > Mammalia > Pholidota > Manidae > Manis > Manis javanica. The sequence continues at coordinate 76,175,213 of NC_133168.1, forward strand.
AATAATGCCTTTAAGTGTATCAGTCACTGTGTTGTGAGCAAAACCTTAAAGCCTCTGTACTGATGGAGACCTCACGGTTCCCAGCAGCAACAAGCCTTTGAAAAGCAGCTATTAGAGTCAAAGACATTTCTTCCCAGGCCACCGCTGCCACTGGAGCCGGGGTGCAGCAGCAGAGCTTTGGCCTCCCGCTCTCCCAGCTCCGGGCAGCAGGGGCCCCTCGGCCCCCTGTCCCGTCTCTGGCCCCTCCTGTGTAGAGGCTACTCTCTGGGCTGTCTCCCCAGTGACCACCTGCCCTGCTTCCATCTTCACCAGTAGCCACGTGGTCCAAAAGAAGGTTCTTGACTTCTGAATAAAGAAGCCTTCAAACCCATTAGGAACTTAATACTTACCTGCCCTGCGCCAGGCACTCTTTCACACTTGGCAGTATTTATTTATCTCCTTCGAATTCATCTTGCTGATGAATTCTATGTTTTATCTTGCTGACATTTCCAAAATGGGGGGAAAGTTAACACAAATTAACATTCTGTAACACAAATGTATATGTTCTGTACATTCTAAGACAAATGAAATGCTCAACTGTATGAATGCAGAGGGGCAGAGCAGAAACCCCGGGGGAGGCTCCAGCCCGTGATGTGCAGCCATTTGTCTTTCGTTTTCCACATTTTCATATTATTTAATACTCCCGGAAGCTCCGCTGTGTCACTTTGAACTTCAGAGAAAGAAAGGCAACTAACTCTTCCCTGGAATATCATTTATGTTCTGAAGTGCTAAAAATGCTAAAGTTCAGTTAGCTTATTTAAGAGGCAGAGATTATACGGTTCTCTGCCTGCCTCATAGGGTCATGAGAGGATGACAGGGTTGAATAATGCACATTGGTACTCTGAGCACGGTAGAAAGAAAATCTTTATAAAAATTTGAGGTGGCTTCATAATTACGCAGCATAATTAGAATAGCTGATCAAGAGCATAATTCTGATCCACCCAGTTACAACATGCTCTCCTTTTATTTTTAAGGTTTAATAATGTACCACAAATTGATGTGTGTTTGTGAACATGATTTGTGGTCTGAGGAGATCACTGCAACACTGCCATGTGAGCGTCAGCTACGCTCTGCCCCTTACTGATTTTCAGGACAGGTTTGCTCAATCGTTTATGTCACTGTAACAAACTCTGTCACATTGCTCTCAGGGAAGAAAGGGGTTACTAATTTGCATAAAGTACAAATTTGCCCAGAATTCTGAAAAACAAATACATTTGCATGCTAGACTCAAGGCCCCACTTTTTAATTTACCGTTGGAGTTGGGTACTCTGCCCTCCCCTCCCTCCGCCCCTGCCTCTCCAAGGCCCCGCAGACAGGACTTGCATGGGGCAACGGGGCCAGACTCGAAGGAGCCCAGGAAGAATTCTGCGGTGGCCTGTGAGCCAGCCGGGTTCTGACGGGCCGGCTGCCCCCACTGCCCAGGAAGCATCAGCTCACAAGAGCTGCCCTGCTAGACTCGCTACCTGTGTGCAAGGATCAGGTCCTTGCTGCAGCCTGCTGTACACTAGGCACACTGTGCTCCAGGGACAGACCCCCACTCTGGTCAAAGCTCCATTATACTCAGAAATATGTGGCGATTGCAAACCCTTCTCATTTGGATCACAAAAGCTCTTTGATACTTTCTCCTGTATAGGCAAAAAAAAAAAAAAAAAAAAAAACTGTGGGAAACTTTCTCACATTAGGCACACAATTTTTTCCTGGTGATATCTGGAACTAAAGACCCAGAATAAGGTGAAAAATGACATTCTTACTGAAATAATTTGTGAAAAGCCTATTACCTAGCAATTTCATATTTAAATGCAATTATGTTAATGTTATTAGTGCATTAGGAATGGCACTAATATGATTATTGTTATGTGCAGTATTACAGGAAATTAAATGGATTTACATATTTTCAGATAAGGGACACTGCTAATGTGCACGAATAAGGAAACTGACATCATTTTGAAACGAACAGAAGTGCTAAGAGAGAGCTGGGCTGCGATTTCATTTGTAACAGGAACTCTACCATGACTAGGGGTCTTGTTAATGTAAACATTTTGCAATTTCAGAAGCATTTTTAGTGTTTCAGGGAGCTATCTGCATTAATCCCCCAGCTCCTCCGAAGCGCTCTTCAGGCCTCCATTCTGTAGTTGAGGGAGTGGGCAGTCCAGGAAGGAATGAAACAACTTGTCCCAAGTCAGACCCAGAGTCTGAGACAGCGCAGTATTCAAGCTCAAACTGCCGAGAACGCAACTCCCACACTTAGATTACTGGGAAATGCAGCTTTTTACGTCAAAGCATTTAAAGTTCTATTTAATAAAGCAGGGCCTCTGAAAATTCTCCTTCCCAGGATTTTTGTGAAATGAAACGCCTCTCAAAGAATCTGGGCTCGTGTCTACATTTGGCGAGGCCGGCTCCTCATCCAGAACAGGGTCCCTCAGAACTCACCAAGCACCTATGCGGTGCCAGCCCTGGAATGTCCTGCTGCTGGGACCAAATGTGGGCAGGAAACCAGCCCACTGCAGGAGGCTGTGTGTGCACCTGACCTGTGTTGGCTGAAGTCGGTCAAGGGCAAGCACAAGGGCACCAGGGGTGGTCGGGAAGAGCTGCCCAAGGGGATGATTTGGGCACAACTGATGCAAGGATCCTGGGGTGTCTGAGGTCAGGGAAGCATGTGCCACAGGCAGAGGTGGGGATACAGAGGTGTGGTCAAGGCCAGTGCTGGAAAGTAGGGGGTGAGAATAGGTCGGTGACAGATTGCAGGTGACCTGTAGGCAAATTGTGGTAGGGAGTAGGGGGGAGGTGTTGCTGTGCGCTTTTAAAAGCATGAGATGGACAAGGGGAGCGCTTGTGTTTGAGAAAATGAATCTGGCAGCTGGGCAGAGAAGGTCAAAGGCAGAAGCCAAGGGTTAGGAAACAGGAGTCTTGCAAACCTCTAGGCCTGGGGTGATGAGTGACGGCCACTGCCCAGCTGAGGGACACCCGAGTGAGCCCACAGTTCTCTGGCCACGTGCTAATAATGATCAGTGACTGACTTTTCAGCCGAAAGTTCTGGTAGGACCAATACTCTTTCTCTGTGCGTCCTCAGCCTGAAGTGAATGGGAACAACAGACTCCTCACGAGCACTTGCTGGCTACCTGCACGCAGGTGTGGGGGTGGGGACCGTAACCCAGGCCTGCTGGAGTTGCTTTCCTGACTCCCATAGGGACCCCAGGCCACCTGATTAGCCTAGGAGGAAGCTGCTAGGGCACTGTCTTGGCCTCTGGGAGGCTGCACTGCACAGGCCCAGTTGGCCTGCGTCCTTTTCCAGATATGGGACGCCAGACGCCCGAGGTTTCAGGTGTGGTTCCAGGAGTTTCCCGGCCCTTTCAAGGATGCATAGCTTCCTTTCTGAGCAGCAGGACTGAGGCAGCTTCTCTCCAAAGCACAGGCGAGGAAGAAGGACATTCTTGGTATTTTTTTTAATTGTCTGAAGAAATGTAGATAAATGGAGTCTTTAAGCACAGAAAGAAATGAAATAAATAATATTAAATCCCACCTTATGTGATGGTTATAAAGATTAAATGAGTTAATAAATATAAATAATTTAGAGTAATCACTGATGTCTAAGAAGCACTCAGGGTTAGCTGTTGTTATCAGTGTTATTATTTACGTAGGAAGTTGCTCCACCTATTAAATTCTAAATGTTTTCATTCTAGATACAGGCTAAATAAAATAATTCCTTAACTTTCATTTCAGCAGTACAACCTTCCCTACTTTCCTTTATAACTACAGCTGGTTTTCTAAGTAGCTAGTTGTAATGTTGGTGTCTGAGGTTAAATATTCCCCCAAGATTTTGTTTTAGTGATTAAAAAAACCTATGTTTTATATTTAGCATTTACTATAATAGAGTTTCTTAATTCTAAATTGAAGATAAATATCATAATATTTTGACTACTATACAGTTCACTTCTGCAAATAATAATTTGATCCATAAATTTAAATGGATATTGTTGTATCTCTATTTAGCATTAAAGTCATTCTGTCGTCACTTTCCAATTATCTTTTCATGAAAAAAATAGTGATAGACCAATCTCTGTAAAGTCATTTGTGCTTAATTGAATTAGTAGTTGTCTTTGATTACATTCTAAAGTCATTATAAAACAAACATCTTATGTATCTCATATAGGTGAATCTTTTTTTACCTGTGCTATCAAGATGGCTACAATATCAATTATAAAGTTTAAGAAACTCTTTCAAAACAGTGGGTAAAAATGCCATAAAATCATAAGTAGATTTACATTTTAAGGATTATAGGTAAATATAATACCAGTAAATAGGATACTTTGTAAAGAGGAAATGCACCATGCTTTAGTTTACTGAAATATGAGGCAGGGAGTCAATTTAGTGTTTCATGTTAATTTTTACTGTGAATCTGAATTTGCAGACGAATGTTGTAAGGCTAGGAGCTGGAAGTCAAGGGTCTTGAGAGGCAGAAAGACACAGGATACTGAGATCTAAGCCAGCCCGGCGGCCACCTTGGGGTCTTAGAGCAGCGGAGCTCTGTGGGCAAGTCCCTTCAGGAAATCACTCATGAACTAGGTGCTTCCGGAGGCTTCCCCTCAGAGGCCGGCTGACCTCTGGGCAACTCTCTGCCAATAGAATTCTCCAGCCGCGAGAGTGCTATGCTCCATTCCTGGGACCACAAATGGCCACCTCATCCTTCCACCAGCCACAGGCTTCTCTCAATCCAGTCCAGTCAACTCCTGGCTCACATGTGGCCTCTCTGCCCCAAGAACATCTCGCCAAAAATCTGGAAACAAGGGAGTCTCAGCCTTTTTGTAACTGAATGATTTATCTTGGCTCACTTATTTACCATATAACTATTGAACGCCTACTGTATGCCAAGTATTCAGGCAGTTGTTTGGCCAAGAAATGAGTCAGCAAATGAGAATAGAAGGTGTCCTGCTTTGAAACTCTAATTTTTTAAAGTACTTTTAAGACCTTACATATCTAATGGGGCCATAATATTTCACACCAGTTCTACAAAAAGCTATTTTCAATTAATAAAGAGCTTAGATCATCACACATTTGAAAGGTATAGCTTGTTCCTTTGAAGTATCTACCATAACTTAAACTTTATTAATGAGATATTACAGAGGACTTGCTTTAAAGATTAGATTAAAAGTAATTTTTTGTATATCAATTTACTTATATGTGCAGACCTTCTAAACTATTATAACGTGTTTAAAAAGTTTATTCTTAGAAGATATCGTATAAATCCCCTGTCATATTTAAATTAATTATTCTGTGAGTAAAGCCTTGCTAAGCAAGCTTCAGCACAGTCCCTAATAAGCATATCACTAATTCCAAATTCATGTATTCTTTCCTTCTCTTCTGATTGCTAAGTTTCTGGTATTTCACCACAGTCTGTCAGGATTGGCAAGTCTGGGAGAGAAAAGGCTAAGTTATATTCAGATCAGTTACATTTACTCTTGAGAAGAAGAGTTTATACTGAACAGATGAGATGTTGGTGTTTTCATTAGCTGTGTTGGAAAAGAATAAAGTAATTTGAGAAGAAATGAAACTTAGTTGAACCCTAATGAAATTCAGCATATTACTTTTTAATGAATGACCTTTAATGGAAAAGAAAAAGTGAACTGCATACTAAGGAAAGATTAAACCTGCATTTAAAATCTCAAGAGTCAAATTATTTTATTTACCTATTAAAGTTTAGGACTCCAGATTTCTGATATAGCAGAAATAATTGCTTTGTTTCCTTCATAAGAAAGTATTGGTCCAGTTTGTTGTTCGTGTATTTTCTGACAGCTAAGTCCTTACTTTTTAAAATATTGTTTTATGGTTTTATCAGCTGTAACATCAGATTTCATTCTAGAAAAGGCAGGTTTTGCCACACCTCCTTAAAAAGCAGGAAATTAGATTTGGACCGCTGGCATAATCCTCTTTTTTTACATTTCTAAGCCCCTGGGCTCCCCAGAGCTTTCTCTTTGCACTTGTTGAATTTCTCGTTTCCAGTCTAAGCAGATAGACCAACATGATATGCTTCTCAATTTATCCAAGTTGTTATTTAAAATTTTTCAAACTGCATTCAACTTTAAATAACAGCCTTCACATTTGTCAAATGAATTAAAATATTTACTGACCTCTCCTAGATCCTGGCAACAGCCAGTTGGAAATTTCAGTTTTCAAAAGATCCCATTCATAATTATAAGAAGTTACGACCCAAACTATAACTCCTTGAAGTAAGAAATCTGCAGAACTTCTATGAAAGGAGCCATTTGGGAATTTTATGGACTGGGATAAATGGGAAGGCATGCCTTCCTGGCTGGAACTACTCGTGTGGTGGTGGTTGTTTTTGTCCGTTCTCACATGGGGCAACAGGCCCTTAGTTTTCTTTGGGGACTCCAGCCCCATGACGAGCACCCCAGGTGGGGCAGGACCGCCGAGGGGCCCTTCCTACCTGGCCAGGAGGTGAGCACATGAGTCAAGATAGGCCACTGGGGATCTGCCTGGGCATTTGAAGCCCAAGAGAGGGTCTAATGGACTGAAAATGCTAAGAAATGATCCTTCCTGGTCGGGGGACCTGAAGAAGTCATCCTTAGTTCCTACCAGAGCTGTCCTGATTCTGCCTCCGTTCTGAGGTCTGATTCTTCAGCTTTTTCTTTGATTCTGTAAGTTATTTCATAGCTTTCCAGCAAGTTCTTTTTATGTTTAAGTTATTTAAAGTTTTTGCCTTTTGTGAACAAAGAACTCAACTACTACAATTTGGTACTGTAGAGATGTTCCACCCCGACCAAGTTAATGAGCCAATGGGAAACTTTTGGATTTTAAAAAGTGATTCACATATTCACATGTAAGAATAAATGGGTGAGAAAACCAGGTAAGTATTGATAAAAAAAAAAAAGGGACATCTGCTCAATTAAAAATTAGTTGCTCTAAGAATAGTACAGATAGATCAGTGCAACAGAAATAAATCCAAGAGTATATAAAAAGTATTTAATATTTTATAAAGATAGCATTCCGAATCAGTGGGAAAATAAAAGATCATCTAATAAAAGGTGCTATAATAGCAGTTAAGTCCTTCAGAATATAAAATTTTTTAATGATTAGGCCCATCTCATAACATCACTAAAATTTAAAAATACAGATGACCTAAAGAATTAAATGTAAAACATAAAGTGAAATCATTTTTTTAAATTCCAAAATATCATAGGTGCAAATACAGCATCAGAAAAAGAAACAATAGAGGAAGAAATAGATTTGATTATATAAAAATGAAAAAATTCTGTATATTAGAATTCTGTGTATACATATGCTTGTACATTTTAATATCTAGTGGTTGTTATTGACCCCACATGCCAAATGTGATCTTTTAAGGTATTCTTAGCAATTGTTGCTTGTGTATTTTCACTTAGGAAATTTGGGATCGATATCTCTAGTTAAATAAAAATCCTGTTGGTATTTCTATTGGAAACTCTTTACATTTAAAAATTAACTTCAGTGGAATTGGCATGTTCATGATGTTCAGTTTTCCAAATCCCATCTGTGGTATGTCTTTCCATTTGTTCCTGTCTTATGAGTCCTTCTGCAGGGTTTTAAAGTTTTCTTCATTAGGTCATGTAAGTGCTATTGAAATTTGTGTATTAATTTTCAACCCCACTACTTTATTGAATTCTTTCCTTTATTCAGATGATTCTCTAGGGTTTTCCAGGTATAAAATATGTGTCCTCCAAAAAGTGATTATTTTGTCTTTTCCAATTTTTTTACCTCTAATTTCTTTTTCTTATGTAATAGCATTGGCTATTATCTATACTATAATATTAAATAATAGTGATGATAATGGTGATAGGTGAACTTCAGTGGGAATACTTGGGGAATGTCTTCATTAAGCTTGATGCCAGCTTTTGGACTGAGATATATATATATATATATATATATATATATATATGTATATATATATTTTTTAACTGATAAAAGAAGTATTCTACTATTTTGTTTTTACCAGTAATGGTTGTTGAATATCATCCAGGGCCTTATCAACACCTATGGAAATAATCATAAATACTTTTTACTTAATCCTTAATACAGTAAATTTTACTACAGAATTCTTAATAATGAATCATCCTTACATTTCTGAAATTTGGTAATAATTTGATAATAATTTACTTTTGGTAATGCATCATCCTTTCAACATGTTCCTGAATTTAGTTTAACTAATATTTTATTTAAGGTTTACACTTCAATATCCATAAATGATATTTCCTTATTGCTTACTTTCTCTACACTTTTTGTATTTTGCCATAATATTTCCATGAGACCAAACATTTGGAATTTCCCATTTTCTTCACCCTAAGCATTAGAAAAAAAACACTGGATTTATGGGATTTTCATTTCTGGGCCTAGTGTATTTTTTGTTTTTTCTGTTTTTCTTTGGTTTGAGAAAGAGTAGCTCTTTGACAGCCTTCGACATTTCTTCCAATGAAATCAAGTCTTTTTAGATTTTCTATCTATTCTGGGGTCAGTTTTGACAAATTGCATTTTCTTGGAAATATTTTCAATTTATCCAAATTTCAAATTTATTTGCATAGAGTTGAACAAACTAATGCCCTGTTTTTTAACTGCCTTCATTTTCTATACTCTCCACCTCTCCCACGCTTAGCTTATTTCTTATTTGTGCATTCTCCATGTTTTCTTGAATTGATTAGCTGTTGGGTTACTGAGTTCCTTTATTGGGTTCTTTTTCTTTTTAGAGAGCCATCTTTTAGACTCATTTTGCAGTTCTGCTGTTTTGGTTTTCTAATTACTAAATTCACCTTTTCCTTTTAAAAATGTCTCTGACTTTATTCAGTTTATTTTGTTGCTCCTTTCAACCTCTTTTGAGTTAGTTTCTTTTTTAATTAATTACTTTTAATTAATGTTAAGATTTAAGTAATGCATTTTTCACTGAGCAATAGTGGCCTCTCTTAGCTTCTGATATGCAGTATTTTTATTATGTTATTTTTTATTTATTTGTAATTTGGGATTGTATTTCTCCTTTGACCTAAAAGTTCTTTCAGTCAAATCAGGTTTCTTGGTACTTTCCTGTACTTCCATTAGACTTGTCTGTCACTTGTTCCATCAGCTTCAAATGATGTTCTTTAGTCCCCAACTGTTGCAAATGAGGCGATCAGCAGATTAACTGCTTCCTATCTTCTTCCCCCTTCTTCTTTTTCCCTAGTTATATCACTTCTACTTTGTCAGGACATATTTAACATTTATATTCTGTTTTGCTGCCTTCATCCCCACATTTTAATCTTAGTTTTTTAGTTAAGTCCATTAAATATACCCAGTACTGACATCTGTCATCTCTGGGCTAAATGAGGATTGACATCTAGTAGTTTTCTCAAGAAAGAGAGAAACAACAGTCCCTAATGTCACATTTTCAAACTGATTCTCTTTAGTCTTTGTATTTGAAGGCTAGTATGACTGAGTCTAAAACCTCTGATGTATTTTATTTCCTTTAGTTTGTATAGATATGTCTCTACTGTCTTCTGAGCTTGAGGATAGCTGAGGAGAAACCTAAGACCAACATGAGTTTTCCTACTTTTAAGTACTCAGTCCTTTTGTCTGGCTGTCCAACTATTTTTCTTTATATTTAAAACCCAGTAACATTAGGGCATGTCTTGAGATCATACACAGAGTTGGATTTTCAAATCAGTCTCACAAGAATCAGAGATCTTGCTGCTTTGTTAATAATTCAAAGGGTACAAGCAACTGTGAAACACAAGGAGAGCATGAGGTCAAAGTATCAGCGTGGCTCCCGGAGTCTGTCCCGGACACGTCAGGGTGTGATCGCTCCCAGATTTGATGTTTGAGATCTCCAAGGAATGTGTACGATTACTACTTTCACTCACAAGACATCTCCACTTTATATCCCAATAGTTGGCATTGTCCTCCACTAAGTTGTCCTTAACAAACACTATGAAGAGGTCCAGAGCATGTTTATAGGAGATGTGGTCATTTCTGTTGCTTTTTGTCTGTTCCTGCCCCCCATCTCCCACTCCTGGGATAAGAGGATAAGTTTCAGACCCATGGTGCTGAGCCTTCTGGGCGAGCTTTCCCTGTCATGTAACATGCTCTTCTAAAATATCAGTTCAAGTCTTCATTTATTTTAATAACAATTTCTTGAACAAAGTCTTTTGATATTTGTTTTTTTCCAGTGTATTTTCCCTCTACAAGAGCTCTAATGATGTACCTTTAAAAAATATCTATTTCTGTTTTCTGTCTCTCACTCTATCTCTGGTCATTTAAAATTTCTTATTTCGCTGTGATTCTGCACCCGCTCTCTCGTTTCCGTTACCTGTGTCTTCACCATGCTTTTGGCAGGCCTGTCTCCGCACTTCCCACAGTTTGATCTTCATTGCTATCATTCTTGTCTTTTACTTCTTTCTTGAGTTGTGCCAACTCACTTTTCATTTCCTCTAGTTGTCTTTCTGTCTGTTCCCTGAGATTTTGGGGTTTGGCTCTAGGTGGTTGTGATCGCTTCATTGTTTAATTCAGTCATTTTTATTAAGTTTTAATGTTCAGTGAGAAGCTTTGTCTTTCTTGCCTCATTCAGAGACATCTGTATCTGGGCAAATGTGCGAATACGTTTCCCCGATAACTTTCACTACCCCTTCCCAAACTTTTTCTGAGAATATCAATACTATGCCAGCTTTTGAAAACTATTCACTATGAAATTAGTCCAACTTTTCAGTCAGTTAGAGGATCTTCTTGTGAGAGAAGGAGGGTCTACTCCACAAGAATAGATTGTTCCTGTCTTGTGGAATTGGGGATGAATCTTTTTTCTGCTCCCCAAAACCAAATCAGTCTATGAGGGCATTGCTTACCCTTGTATCAAAGTCCATTGCTACACTGAGAGAGATGACCTTTGCACTTGGAAGCTTCCACATGACCTCCGGGCCTCCATAAAACATGCCGAGGCATCTTCTAAGGTCTGCTCCTGCTGGGCTGCTTGGATCTGCCCACGTCTTTCCCACACTTCCACTTGGCACAGCTTCTGCTGTCTCCACCAGTCCATCAGTGGTTGGTGCCTCTTGATCTGTGCGTGGGATTCAGGTTTGTGACTTCAGGGCGTGAGTCTATCCCCTCCAGAAAATGTATCCCCTCCTTTTGCTTCATTTCCTGGGCTCTGCCACCTTTGGGCCAACTGCATATTCACTCCCACAGGTGGCTTCTGCTGCGTGTCCCTGGGCACAGCTCCGGCACTGACCTCATCTGCTTTGGGGCATTCCTGACAGCTTTGAGCTAGGCCTTTAGACTTGTGTCCTGATCGCACTGCTCCTCAAGCCGATAGGGCCTGCACGGATGTGGGCGAGTGTGAGGACACGGCAGTACTGATACACCAGGTCCCTCTGATTGGAGAAGGATGGCAGGGAGATGGGTAGGAGGAAAGACCCACAGGAGCAGGGACTCCCACTCACCACCACCACAGAAGCCCCTCAACTCCTAGCAAAAGATCTGAAACTCAGTTCCAACCCAGTCATCAAAGGTTTGGGCTGCGGAAGAACAGGGGAGGAGCTGACGTCTTTGAAGCTACACCTTGGAAGGTATAAATTTCCAACGTTATGCAAAATAGACTGAAAAGTGAGGAGAAAATGTAAAAAACTAAGAAAAATAACAATAGCTGGAAAATCAAGTTACATTTTTTTTTGGCTATATAAAGTTTAGATAATGAACATTTAATCTCAGAAGTAGAAATTTATAGTGAGCTCCTTAGAAATCCATCATTTTGAAAATAAAATGTAAATAACTTACATTCAGTAATTACCAATTCTAAGCAAAATACAGTATTCATAGACTAATGATATGTAATTGAAATACACTGTGGATGGGTCAGTCTATACTGAGCTCACCTTTTGATCTAGTAATTTAACAGCAAAAGAAATTTCTTATAGGAAATGAAATGGAGCCTACCAGATTTTAGCCTGCATTCCAAATTTAATTAACTTTACCCAATCCATTGACAGCGGCCTTTCCTTTCCTATTAAACCATCTTAAATAGTCAAGATAAAATCAGATGAGTATCATGTCCACAAGAAGCAAAAAGTTTAACAAGAATGTTTTTAAAATATTGTAGATTAAATCATTAGCCATAAAAACATTAATCTGAATATTCTGGCAGTCTTTCTTTTCCCTTTAAAAAATTCCTGTTTGTGTCACTTGAAAAAAGTGCAATTTTCTTTTCTTACTGAATAAAGCACTCAAATACAATTAAGACATTTAAACCAAAGGCATCATGGAATAAAAATTCTGCCATAGTATCACTAATTTTAAATCAAAGATTACGAGGAGCTACACATGCTAATGTTAATATATACGCAGGCTTACAGCACTTAAGAAAAAGAAATATTGCTGCCCATCCAAGTAATCATCAAGTCAAACTTGCTCTCTTAGAGCCAGAAAGTTAGACTCTAAGCTCAGTGCTTGGTCAAGAAGCCTCAACGTAAATGCTACTCCAGCATCTCTAATTTCCCTCTAATAAATATTTATTCCTCTTACCTGTTTACAAAAGGAAACTAATTTCTGTAGTTTTTGGACTCACCATGAGAAGACTCATGGTTTCTGTACTTCCTTTGAGTCATCAAAAGCAATTGGAAGCAACGATTTCTTCTTGCAAATACACAGTGTCGGACGGCCCCTTCTCTGGCAACTTCTACAAAGCTGGTCTTCAGTTGCCGTCCATACAATGGCCTGATGCTTGCGCAGATTTGTGTGAACATGTGAAGTTTGGTGATTATTATCAAACAAGAGAAGTTCTTACTAGGCTGAGGTGAAATGCATTATGGAATGTTTCTCACTGCTACTTGGCATCCAGTACCTTTTGTGTATGTATAATTCAGAAGTCATGTTGAGCATATTACATACATTGCTTGTGATATTAGAATGTCATTATTCTCTGACATTTTAATTTTATGAAAGAAAAATCAAAGTGAAATTTAGATGAACTTGAAGGGTATTTCTTATTTTTTCCCAATTCATAAATGCATGTGATATTAATGTAAAGAAATAGTTATGATCTTAAAGAACAGGGTTTGATGATTCTGTTTGGTGATAGATAGATATTTTGATGTCTGAATTCTCTAGTCATGTACACAAACCTCCTAATGAGTCCCAAAACAAGCTTGGCCTAGAAATGTGGACACTGTGCTAAAGCAGTCAGGCCTTCTGATTCATGCCCAGTCATCACATACACAGAAAGTTTGGACACTAATGGTCAGACAGCCTGAACAAAGAAATGGATATCTATCTTAAGATTATATTTTTCATGCTTGGATGCCATAAATACAAATATTATTGGTGAGTAGATAAATATTGGATTTTTCCGATAAAAACAAATTCAAATAGAGTTTAATGAACAGATTCATTTTGAATTGTTTTTTTTAGTGGTCAAAATCCAATAGGATCATAGAATTATAAAACTCTAGTGGCCTTAGGGATTTTCCTGTGCCTCTCCCCATCTTATGTACAAACACACCAAGCTTCAGGGAGGTTATCACCAGCCCGAGGCCACACCAGGAGCTGTCCTCTGGATTGAAGTAGGTCCCAGATACTCAGCTTCCTTGGAGTGAGGTTGTTTTGTTCATTTCAGTCAGTCCTTACTGCCCTCCATCCCCACAAAGTTCATAGGCGTTCATTACTTGTACGCATAAGATAAACATTGTATGGCAGAGGGAGCCCTGCATCAGGAGCTGAGAGATGTGAGCCATTGTTACAAAATTGCTTGTTAAGGTTCTAAGTGTATTTAACAGATAAACTCCATCTGATTTTAGATATTTTTAAACCTGAAACAAAACAGTATTGTAATGTAGATGACATCATATAATTGCTCTTCCAGTGTGCTGGCGGTGTTTCCTCTCCAGATGCATAGAAGCACCTGCTTTCCTCCGGATGCCTCCCTTAGGATGCTGTGATGTGTCCATAGGCAAATCCATACTCCTCCTTCTACCTTGAAACTTTGTCCTTCAATGTTCCTTATTAAAACTGATGCTGCTGCTTTCTACCCATTTGTACATGCCAGATATCTGAATATCTCTATCTGCACTCTATCCAGTTTAACACCAAGTTCTATTTTTTTTAAATTTCCCAAAGTATGCCATCACTTCTTTATCACCATAAAACAAACTTCCATCTTCACGTTGCACCTAGACAGTGGCGTATCCATCTGACTTATCCCCTTAAATACTGTCCACACAGTTGTCAAAATATAAAAGTGATTATGTCATGGGCCTATTTATAACCTTCCCTAACCTTCTGTTTTACCCTTAGGATAAAGGTGACTACCATTTACATGGCCTGTATCACCGGCTGTCTTGTGACTCTGATATCACCTGACACCTGCTTACTTTCCCAGCCCTATCTCATATGCCCCATCCCTTCCTCCAGGTCTGCTGCACTGATCAGGTCAGCTCTCTCACCCAGGCCCTTTGCTCAAACTGTTCTCTTTGCTTGTTATCTCCTACACCCCACCAATCCTTCATTAGCCTCCTCCTGAAGCACCCCAACTCAGTGTGCTCCCCTGACCCTCCTCACCAGGTCCGGCCTCCATGTCTTTAGCTCCCACAGCATGGAGCAAGCCATTGCTTATTTAACCACCTTCTTCCCTGCTAGACTGAAACCCCGTGAGGTCAGGGCCTGCGTCTTCTGTCAACCACCGTATCCTTAGTTCTTAGCAGAATCCTGACACCAAACTGAAGGCAGAGGCCTTCTTTGACTCCATCTTGCTGCATGTCATGGTGGGAGAAGCCAAAGCTGCCTCTCAGCTGTCTGCCCTGAAGCCCTCAGGAGGGTGCTCAGCCTGGAGAGCCCACACAGATGCAGTTAGGGGGAAGAACCCAGGGACAGCTGTGGGCAAGGAGGGTGATGCCCGCGGGCGGAGGGCAGACTCTGCCTGCAGAAAGGGGCTGCGCTGTCCCAGCGGGTGCTGCCATCAGTTGCCAAGGTGCAGTGGTGAAACTGCCGTAAACTCGTGGCAGGTGTATGACAGCCCCCAGTGGACAGCGCTGCCCACGTAGGAGCGCCATAAGCACTCGCTGGCTTGGCTTCACTGGCAGCTGTAAATGAGCCTGGCTCTTCCCTCGGGCTTCTGGAGGGAGCAAATGACTCAGCATTCCGTCTCATCAGGACACCCACGGTTACTTGATTTCACTCCTGAATTTGAAGGAAAGTGAGGTATTACATGATTGTGTCATGTAAATCACTTTTTAAAATTTTTCTTCCATCTCTAAAATTATGCATATTTTAGAACATGCTCTGTATCTATGGAAGTGGAGGGGTGAGTGGAATATTTTATCAGAATAACTATTTACTGACAATAAATACTATTTTATAGTCCATGTCTTTTGGAATGGATGTGAGTTCATTATTCAGTGGTTTGTAAAATCTTCCAGACTGAATGATGAACTCACATCTGTTACAATTGTTATGGATGATAAAACTGGGGTGAATTGTCCATAAATATTTGTTGTCAGGAAATATCAGCATGTATTGCTGTTTTTAGGAAAATAATGTGTACTTTATTATTGATACATAAAGCAAGACATTTATGTTTACATAATAACACAGTAATACAGTGATGTTCTGTAGAATATCAGAGAGGCAGAAACAAAAACAAAATTTGGGGTTCCAAAGTTAATTTTACAAAAATGTTTTTAAAAGACCATATTATAAATATGAACCCCCCTTTAAAGTTATTAAAAACTTTAACTTAGTCAATAATTGGCAATTGAGTTTCAGAATCAGAATATAATTATAATTTCTGCCATAGAAAATGCATGGTCATCAAAGACCCATCTGTCTACTGAGTAGCTATTGCGTTGGTGACAAATAGGACAGCCCTGAGTTCTCAGTAGGAACCTCAGTCCTCAGCCATGAAAAGCATGCCTCACTGCATTCCACATTGCCCCTCTCCCCGCAAAAGTTCCTTTGAGGAAAAAACTTTCCGTAATGGGTACTTTTGAAAACATATAAATATGTAGATGTACCTATGTGTAATCTGTGTGTACATGCATGTATGTGTGTATATGTCTGTGTGTATATGTCTATGTATTGCCTTGAAAACCATTTTGATTCAAATTTGTAGTATTTTCCTCAAAAAGCAGGTGAAGCAATGCGTAGTACACCCCTAACTTTTAGAGGCCTCTGTGTTTACTGGTTGGTGGCATTGTCAGATGAAAGCAGTTTTTCTGGGTGATGGAGTGCTACAAAATCAAGAGTCCTAAGGAAGAGAACCTCCTCCTCAGTAGATTCATGTTCATTGGTGTCTCTTGTAGGTCCACAAAGAGTGTGCTCTTGCTGTTCATTTTGCAAAGTCTAGTCAATATTTTAAAGACCTGGTCCTGTGCTTAGCAAGAGGTAAGTGTCCTCCCAGCAAGCACAGCCAAAGCCAGGTCGGCCCCAGCAGCCGGGAGAGCTTAGCCCACCTGGAAGCAGGTGTCAGGAATCCCCGCCTTCCACAGCCACACTGGCCACGTGCAAGGTCTGCACTCAGCCCATCCCTGCCAGGGAGTGCCGGGATGGCCCTGCCTGCTTTCTGGCCACTTCTGTAGGGTTTTTTAGTTACAGCTGAGCCAGCTCTGGGGACCCCTTCAACATCCTACACTCCTGATTTCTAAAGTCTCTAAACTCTGACTTCCTCATACATAATCACTCAAAACGAACAGCCTGAGCCCTAACAATTTACACGGCTATTCTTTGGACACTTGAAGGTCTGGAGCAAAGAACACCAGCCATTCTTTTGCTAGATGTATAAAATTTGTTTACACAGAGCATTAACTGAGCCAGGTAACCTGGGTACCTTTACTCTCGGTGCCATGTATGGAGTGGAAACCTCACATGCTGGGCATGATTTGAAGGTTATTGTCAGTGTTCAGTAGAACTCTATTTCTTTTGCTTTGTTGTTTTCTTAGAAATTAAGGAAATGGCTTTGAGAGACCAGACTTCCAGATTCTCCTTTTCTCTTTTTCCCACAAAATTTAGACATTATTCGAATAGCACTTATTCTGCATGGTCTTTTTAGAGTTTGTTTTGCAGAAAAAGAAATTCAGCTTGTGATAATGGCTGGTTTTAGAACCTCTCTGAGATTCTTGGTGTCTTTTCTTAATTGCAACTTCATCTTTTGCACTTGAAATTCTAGGCACTAATAGTATTGGAAGTGAGTTGTCATCCTACTCACCTGCAGAATATTGTGGAGCTTCCAGCTGCAAGAGTTGTAAACTTGTCTGTAGTAAAGATGCCCTTCTTTTCTTGTGCTGTGGGTGCATGGTGCCCTGTACCGGAGGCACCAAGATGGAGTTGGGTGGCAAAAGTCCACAGAGCTGAGCCAGATCCAGCTCCAATCTGCCTCAGATCCATAGTTTTGGACAAATCACTTAGAGTTCTCTGCTTCCATTTCTCCATCTGATAAATGAGGATAAAAAGATCTGCTTATGCAGATTGTTGGGAGAATTAGATGTCTGTAAAGTGCACACCACAGAGCAAGTACTCCATAATTAATGGCTACTGCTAACAGTACCCAACATTTGGAATTTAAAATGTGTAAAACAATTTGGCTGTTATCATCACATCTTTGAGTAGGAACTCATAAAACTAAAAATTCTTTGTTGCCGGATTTATAAAGTTGAATCATTTATGCAGCACTTTACCTGGGATTTGAGCATAAAATTAGGTCTTGATTGTTTAAGGAAAAGTATGCAGAGAGAACTTTTTATCATAAAGTAACTACTCGTGTGCAATGCCAAACACTTCTGAACAATTTTTCCCAATTATCTTCCCAGAATACACGGAGAACATAAATCAGTTTCATGTAATACCTAAAATAAGTACAATTTAGTGGGTATGTATGTAGCAAAAAATTATCAAATGCATTCAGAAGAGAATTTAGGACTGTATGTTCTTCCAGCGTGCCTTGTTCAGTGGCTTCCCTTCATTAGTGCAATTAACTGTAAATTGCCATAGTGAACAGCAGAAGACCATGACCAGTAAAGTTGGAACCAAGTGATAAAAGCAGTCGTCCAGTGGGGATGACAGGCATCAAGGTTAGCCATGCGCCATTGCAGTGTCAGACCCTGGCGCATGGATGGGAGGCTGTGAAGGGTCACTGGAAGCCACTGAGCATGCTGACGAGATTGCAACTCTCTGGGCTGGTGTTTACTCCAGGCAAGCAAATGTTGAGCTCTGTCATGGGCCGACCTCTGTGTCAGGGACCGCTCTTGTCTAGAATACCTGTCTGTGCGTCATCTTGTTTTAATTTGCTGACTTCCCTGAGTTAATGCATTAGGACTCAATCAGTTAAAAGCTGTCTTTCTTTCTGCGGTTCCTTTCCCTAAGTTCTTCCAAGGCACTTCACTCAAAGATGCTAGAGATCGTAAGAGCTGTTAGATTTCTCCTATTAGTCTGTGTCAGTGTTTCCCTTGTAAATATCTCTTAATGTTGCCATTGACTTCCTCAATATTTCCTTTTATATATTTTTTTTGATTTTTTAAATATTTAAGATCATATTTGAAATAGAATTACATGAAAGTTAAGAAAGCCTTATAATTAATCTAGTTCCGCAATGTTGTTTCATTAAACAAGTCTGTGATGGCTCAATCACCTTAATAACATGTAAGTGAATAAACACTCACCATGTACACACGTTGCTCTGACATTGTCCCACCTAACCCTGTGCTGGTCCTGGGAGGGAGTTGTTACGACCCAGTTTTACCCATGAGGAAATGAAGGCTGGCCCAGCTAAGTGACTTGCTCATCAAGTTTCCGCAGCAGGCGTGTGGGTTAGGCCTGGTCGGTGCAGTCCACCAAAACTCTCCAGCTTTGCCACACTGTCTCTGGGTCTCCTTTAGGCTAGCCATTTCCCACACATCACTGCTTCTCCTCACGCTGTGGGCAAAGCCAAATGCCCGTAATTCACACACACACACACACACACACACACACACACACAGCATTCATTCAATGACTGTCCCAGTGAGTTAGGTTATATTCATAACCTATTTCATAGGAAAGAATTTTCCAAGGGACCAAATATGTATGTCAAAATCTCAAGCTATTGCTGCCCCTTTATTTGGCCCAAGAAAATGCAGTGGGCTACCCCCAGATTGCCTTCAGGAAGAAGCAGGCCTGTAGCTCAATGGGGGCAGGACACAGCCCAGAGCCTGCCCCTAGCCAGAGCCAGCCACATCCAGGCTGTCATGCTCACCCTTATACCCCGGGCGAGCTGGGCAAATCGCTTTCCTTCTCCAACACTTGGTCCCCCAAACTCTGAATAAGGATGCCAGCAATAGCATCTCACAGGTTTGTCACAAAGATGAGGTGAATTAATATATTTAAGCTCATTTCAGCACCTGGCAATAGAGAACACTCAACAAATGTCAGTCTTATTATTATCATTGACCCACAACTCGGGGGTGAGTGCTCATCGGGGTGCCTTTCACACGGTGGTCATTTATGAATGATACTGCACTAAATGACATCACATCTGCCAGAGCACAACATGAAGTCCAAGGTCAGGGAGAGGATGGACAGGCCACTGGCTGTGGCTGTATCCCCGGGGCCTCGTCTTTGTCTCTGCCCTAACTCTTCTGTCCTCCCCTTTCCCGATGATGGATTCTTTTTTTTTTTTCAATTGAAGTAGCGTTGACCTGCTGTATTGTGTTAGTTTCAGGTGTACCACATAGGGGCTCAACATCTATATCCATTATGAAATGCTCACCACACTGTAGTTACCATCTGTAACTGATCAAGGATTCTTAAGCAAACAACTTTTATAAATCCTAACATTTACTTCCTTCTAGGAGGCACTGACTGACATTTAATATTCAAATCCCTTAAGATCATGACCTTGGTTCCAGTGGCTTCTCCCTGGGTTTTGAATCCCAGATTCTGCCCCATCTCCAGATGACCCCTCTGCTTGCCAGCTTTACCCCTGTGCCGTCCCCTGCATCCTCCTAGACCCCTTCCACCCTGCGGCAGTTACTCCTTCATATTCCTCTTCCAACACACATTCCTTCAACACCCACCATATTAAGATAGACACCACCAAGCATTCAAAGATAGTTCCTGTCTTCAGGGGGCTGATTCTTTCCAGTAAATGAGTTATTTTCACAATCGTGTACAAATGGGGGCACTTGGTGATAAGGGTCATAAGAAAGGATAAATGCCACCTAAATGATTAAAAGAAAGAAAAAATTATTTTCTGATTTGTGTGATCAGAAAAGTCCTCATGATAAAGTGACCTTTGCTGATTTCAATAAGCAGAAACAGGGAAGGAACTGCAGCATGAAGGAATGGCATAAGAAACACTGATAATGTGGGGAGTCTCTTATTCTTGTTTGGGGATAACAACTGTCATTTGACTGGAGCATAATGTTCCTGTGGGAGAGGATTAGGAGCTTAGGGTTGGCCTTAAGCCCATTAAAAAGGCTTAATGCCAGGCCGCAGAATTTACTAAACAAAAAATATAAATTTCCAAAGGTTTTAACCCATGGAGAAATGCAATAAGAACCTGAGTTAATGAAGGTCTAATTAAATAATTGTAAAGGATGAATCTGAGGAGATAGAAAGACATCAGGCAGGAGACCCGTGGAGAAGTGATTGCAAAAGACAGGCTAATTTGGAGACAGATAAGGGACCAACTCTGGCCATGGCAATGACTTGGAAAGGGTGATACCAGCCTTGACAACTGCAGGGATGTATCAGGATAGGCCTGAGCCTTCTCCCTATGTTTGGACAAGTGGCCAGTCCAAATTCTTTGGTAACATAATCCATTGTCTAAAGTTTTTCATAGAACAAAATTTTCACTAAGATAAAGCATAATATATTCAGAATGAAGGAAGAAATGTTGAAGGAAACTGTTGAGTCAATATTTGTTTTAAACTGTGCATGATTTAAGATGTTTCTGCATCCTAATTGGCTATCTTAATATGCTTCAGTAATAATGAGTAATCTAAACTAGATTAATTCAAAGTTCTATTTCTTTCAATTCCTTTAAAAAGATCTTTCTCCATTCCTTTAGAGTTCACTGTTATAGAAGATGGATATTACCTTCTGACCAGGGCTCACGGAAATGAGTATGCAACCTCATACTCTTGCAAGGATTTTTTCAAAGATAGAAACAGATATAGATTGATCCTGAATGTAAAATCAAACATAGTGCTAATATTTATTAGACATATCCCCAGTATATCCATGAATTATTCAAGATATCAGAAAAGATTTTCCATGGCTTCCCTTTATTCTTAATATGAAAGGTTTAAAGTGTTTAGAAAATCCTATGAACCATGTTGTTCTTTGGAGATTTTAATGACACTTTGGTCATGAACAACAATCAGTGATGAACTATTGCCTTACATCCTTCCTCTCAGAGTTCATAGCATCATGTAAGGGCTCACAGTACCCCTGTGCATGGCCCATTCATGAGCACATCTCCGGGCTCACAGCACTCGTGTGCGTGGCCCATTCATAAGCATGTCTCCAAGGCTCATAGTACTCGTGTGCATGGCCCACTCATGAGCACGTCTCTGGGCTCACAGCACTCGTGTGCGTAGCCCATCATGAGCATGTCTCCAGGACAAGCTAGTGTGTGTGTACCAAAGCTACCTCTGAGGTGTGGGATATCTACAGGCCCAAAGCCAGCGCTTGCCTCCATCCTGGTAATTTAACTGACTTCATAAAGGGCACAATCACAGTGTTCAACAATGGAATTGAACCTTTCATGCTCATTTCTGTGTGATCCCAGGCAATGGTCTGACCAAGACAAGGCAGCCCTTCTCAATCAGATGGCTGCATAGTTGATAGTTATATCAAAAATTATGGAAATATAATTTTTTGAAATTTCACTTGTTACCTATCTACCTTGCTCCATGAGATCAACAAGATCTGTAACTAAAATGTTTATCTTCCACATCAAGAATTGGGAAATTAAGATGATATTACAATAAGATAAACATACATCATGACAGTCCACATGACTATTAGGAAAACTTAACGCAAATATTCAAAAGTACAATATGCTAATGTATGTTAGGTCTACATATGAGAAGAATATAGGCTTACAGTGTTGACGTGCAAAAGAACTTTAATTCAAATTTCAGTGGAAGTTTTAATCATTTTTGAAAATTAGAGATCTAGAAAATCATGTTCTGTCAACATCAGTGAAAAATATAAAAAAACAACTGTGAAAAGAAAATAACAGTACTAAGCACATTTTGATTCATTCCATAAAGTATAGTAATAATATCTTCTAGCGCTTTCCTATTTTCAAATTCTAACCTAGATTTCATTTTTTTGCCAAGATACTATCTAGCCTGCTATCTCCAATTGCAATTACAGAATATGGCCCAATTATTTCTTTAAGAAAAAAAAATGAATGTTTTTTTGGTTAGGAAACAAGATATTTTAATGAAAATGATCTAAAACAAAAAATCCAATTGTAGTAAAATGGATGAGGAAATTGTACTTCTTTGTATTAAAATATTTTTCATAAAACATTAAAAATATATTAATGAGAATTTAATCTCATATAAGAAAGTTAATCTACTATAATATTGCTTTATGTATGTTTATATGAAATTGCATCAGAGTAAAACAAATTATGTCATCATAATGTTGTTTTGTATCCCCTACGGAAATACTTTTATAAAACAGTTTAAAAAGCATTTAAAGCATATTACAGAGAGAAAAAAATCTTAGACTTAGTGAGGATGGTACCTTTAAACAAGTTATTTTCATGGAGAAGCAAGGAAACTTACTAAGAACAAAATTTACATTTAAAATTAGTCAATAAAAGTCAAATTGTCAATGTTGGTCTCAGTTTTCCCAAATGTCAATTGGCAGCTTAAAGAAAAGAGAACCACTGGAGAAAATCTGGAGGGAAATAAATACTCAGATATAAACTTTTTATTTTACAGTAAATTTTCTGGCAGTCATATCTATCCTGGCATTCAATCCAATCATGGCAGCTCAAAATTATAATTTCTACATTACTGACTTCATAGATATTTCCAAAGCAATATAAACATGTATAATTAAAATCTATAAAAGTATATATATATTTAATAAAAAATAAATTTAAAAAGTACATGTATGCATAGACACACAGAGATCTTCCTTGACTTATAATGGGGTTACCTCCCAATCAACACATCTTAAATTAAAAATAACATTAAGTTGGAAATGCATTTAATACACCTAATCTACCAAACATTGTATCCTAGACCAGCCTACTTTAAACATGCTCAGAATACTTGCATTAGCCTAAAGTTGGGCAAAATCATCTAACATAAAGCCTCTTTCATAATAGTTATTGTAGTTTCTCTCATGTAATGATTGAGTACTGTACTGAAAGTAGAAACAGAAGGACTGTACGGATGCAGAAGGGTTTGTATGGATGCAGAAGGGTTTGTATGGATGCAGAAGGGTTTGTATGGATGCAGAAAGGTTTGTACGGATGCAGAAGGGTTTGTACGGATGCAGAAGGGTTTGTACGGGTGCTGGCTCTTGACCCCTGTGATGGCATGGCTGACCATCAGCTGCAGCTCACTGCCCGGCCCGTCTTCATTAGAGACGCTCAGACCGCATAGCCTAGCCCTAGAAAGGGTCTAAATACAAAATTCAAGTTTCGGTTTCTACCGAATGCTTACTGCTTTTGCACCATTGTCAGAAACCCAAAATCCAGCCATTAAAAGTTGGCAACTGTCTCTATATAATCAATTTAGTTCTTTCAAGCAAACAACAATTGTGACAGGACTTAGGGAATTTAGAATTTTGAATGCTTTTATTTACAATTTGGCTTTTTTAGATTGGTAATGTTTGGGGTCCTAGTTATGTAGTTTTTTATATGACTAATCGATGATTTCCCTACAGACTCAATACTGGAATAATATGTGTGGGAGTGCAGCCCTGTGATGTATTTTATACACTTCATTTTACCTTGGTCTTTCAGATAGGGCAATAATTAGACCCGCCAGTAGCTCTTCAATATGAGGAAAACAACTTTAAATGCTTCACACTGATTTCTGTAAACAGCTTGCTTTTTCTCAATTGATAACATTTTATTCTTAACAGGCTCTAACTACATAAAAGGAAGAGAAAAAAAGTAAAAGAAATACCTAGATAATTCAGAACAAAAGAAGATCACACATACTGAAATATCTATCCACATAATTTATTCACCTTAATTAATTGAATGGCATGTCAGTTATCAGTGTGACCTTGCAATAACTCAGTGCCAATCAGAAAATCAAAGTCTTTTTGTAATGTTTGTTGTGCTACCTTAAAATCTAGTCTCAAGGGAATATACAACATATTTTCTGCTACCAGGCTTTGCTTCATTAGCTAAAAGCTGAAATAAGAATATGTAAGGCTTTATTCTTCCTATTACTCGCTAGGGGGGCAAGCAAGTTCATCATCCAATATCAAAACAAAGTTGACACAACTGTGCTTATTTGTGCACAAAACAGATACCAGGACACCGCTGAAATGGGCCTCCCACCAGAGGTCATGGTGAAGGCTATTGGCATGGCTTGATAAGGACACTCATGTTGCCTCTGTCTTCACTGTCCCTATCCTGAAGCTAAATAGCAGACTAGTTCCCACTGCTATGGGGTCTTCTAACCTTCAGTAAAAACAAAGTATCTGGCTTAGCTCCATCTGCATCCTCAGAGTTTATCTCCCAGGACCCACGAACCATCTCTTAGCTACCTGCCACCCAGCCTTCAGCCTGGGCTTCCTGGGGCTTTCATCTCCTTGGGCTTCCCATATGGCAAAGCACGTAGAAATGCCAACACGAGGTTAAATCAATTGCAGTATATCAGGAACTTAACAAATTATCACTTTTCACACACAAACCAAAATAACGTCGATTTTCTACAGGGCCTCGTCTGTAAATAATCCAGTTTGTATCTAACCCCCAAGGACTTGATGTAAAGCACTGTAAACAAGGGCTGGACCAAAAGCCCTGGCGGCTATGCCCGCGCCTAGCCTCACGGGTAGCCAGCCGAGCCTGGATCTTCATAGGAAACGGAGCCGAGCAAGAAGGGGCCAGGATGGGCCATCAGAAGGAAAGGTGTAAAGAAAGCCTTTTAGAAACCTGGTCACCGTAAATGTTCCTCCTTCTATAGATTATAATCAATTGAATTACTCTAATTTATTGATTATGCTATTTCCTCCAAATTGCTTAACACTATCCCTCAGATTCTTTCAGTTCCCAGGGCACCACTGCCCAGGGGCACTTTGGGAAGTTACAGCAACTCTCTCAGGCCATCCTTGTACCCTCTGAGATAGCTTGCCAAATCAGTCAAAAGAAATGGATGCTGGAAAGGGTGGTGCACTAGAAAAATCTAACTCTAGAGCTCTCCCCATCCCCTGGCTCCCAGGGTGTTATGAGACTTTGTTTCTTTTAACTGCTCAATACATAAATAGGCTTAAGATAAGAACAAACAACTCTCATCATGAAAAAAAAAAAGTATTGGAAATGTTAACTCTCCTTAATAATTAGAAAAATGCTAACTAAAGTAATCTTAAAGTAGCATTTCACATATACTGAATTAGCAAACAAAGTTTTAATTATAGCACCCAATGCTATGATAAATAGGTAAGCTCATATGTTGCCGGTAACATTATACATTGGCATAACCTTTCCAAAATCAATATGGTAATATACATATATATATCAAAAAACTACAAAATGTTCACCCTCTTTGAAGCAGTAACCCCACTTTTGAGAACTGGTACTAGGAAATAACAGAACTAAAGGAAAGCTGAACGCACAAAGACGTTTACTGCATCATTATTACAGTTGTAAAGATCTGGAATTAGACTAAGTGTCTCCAGCTAGAGGATGATGACTGAGTACTTTGCACACCTTCAACTTCAGAGTTGAGACAGTCATGAAAAATTACAATGACACTTAGCGTCCCTCAAAGGCTGGAACTAAATGGAGTGACTTACTTAGAGGCCTTGGTGGCTGAAGGATAACAGATCTGATCCCTGGTGAGGGTGCTCTGGTGTGTGGGCAAGGACTCAGCTGAACCCTTAGCCCTGGTCTCTGTGTTAACCCCCTGGAGGTTTTGTTTGCTTGTTCCGTATATGTTTTTCCTTGGCCAGACCTAATGCAACAGGAGCCAGCTGCAACAGAAGTTCGGAAATGTCCTGGCTTCTTTGCCAGGACGTTTGGCCCAGTTGACTCAGAGTGCTGAGCTTATTTGAGCAAATGTCAGATTTTGGAGCCTGGCTAGGGGCAGGACCCATGAGGTCCACCACCATCCCTACAGAGTCCCAGCCATGTTTCAGGAGCCTCGAAAGGAGAGAAGGGGTTCTTGGAACTCAGAAGGCTGAGTAGCAAACCAAGCAGTAAAGGCAGTGGAGGGGCAATTTCAGCTGCATTAAGAACCAGGAGGGCAAGGTTCCCAAGCTGCCCCACCTCGGCCCTCTTCCCTGCATGGATGAGGCCTGAGCCAGAACCTGCCCCACTCGCCCTGCTGTGCTCTCTTCCCCCGCACAGCTACTTGCTTGATATAAAGTGAAATTAAAACACATTATTATTAGTATGTATTAAGTGCCAATTAGTGCTTCAAAGCACAAGAAAAGGAAGTCCAAATATACATTATTTTGGAACTATTAAACTCTATTGTAAGGCTACATAATAGTGACAATCATGGCTAGAGGCACAAAAATCAGGTTTGTGTTCAAAAACAAAATCCACTACTTCCTGTTGGCTTAGTATGATTGCATCTCACACAGTCAGCCAGCAATCTAGAAAACTGCTCAGCGTGAACTGTGCTCCTGAAATTAAGAAAATCAGGGCTCTGTTGAACTAAAAAAGAAATACACAGGGCCAGCAGCGTTCAGAGAGCCAAAGCTGATCTTCTCCTACTCCTTTAGGTGCCAACATACTGAGTTGGAGGAAAATGGAACATGGGAATCTACCAAGTGTAAGCTTAAGCCATAAATGGTTTGCTTTTATACAGTCCCACAGCCAAGAATCTTGACCAGAGACCTAAGCAGGGTCCAGAATCCAGTGTAGACCAGAACACAGTACACCCGATCAAGGGGCTGTGTTCACCGTGAAGCCAGATGGCAATGACCTTACTCTCCCGCGTGACTTGCAGCTACAACATTCAAGTCTGCTCCTTTTCTGAGGCTTTGTGAGCCCATTTTAAAACTACACACCAAAAAGCTTACTCCGTGATGCCCTGCCGGCTGTCCTTACTGCCCTGCCCAGAGGAGAGTTAAATAATGGACAGTCTGCTGTTACCTGAGTGAGAAGATTGACATCACAGTCACTATAGTAATAATAATTATCAAAATTTATCAGCAGCTTGTTACATTCATAAAGACATGACATATATTCTCTTATTTTATCCTTGCACTGATGCTTACAGGTAGGTGTTAGTATGCCTGTTTCAATCAGAGGTTCAGGTTGAAGGTCACACATTGAAAGTCACATGGAGCTGGGATGCAAAGTGCTTTTGTTCAACAAGAAACCTCTGTGCATCTGTTATCCACATGGCCTCAGTTCCTTGGAGATACTATTGTTTTATTTCCATTGGCTTTGTCCAGATTCATCTACTCTTAAAATCCAGACTCACAAGAAAGCAATTGTGTGCCCTAAAAGGAGAAATTTTCTCTAAAAGAGATAAAAATGTAACTCAGACAAATAAACATTCTTTATTCAAAAGTATCAAAAGCCAGTGTATTTCACCTATCAGCATTTTCAAGGAGCTTTAGCTTCAATTCTTGTGCAAACCCAATTTTGCTGCTAGGGCAAATTAAATGGCCACATTTTCATTTTTCACCCACAGTTTAGATACCTCTCTCTTTTTTTTACCATGAAGCCAAAACTTTGATTGCACTTTACCAAAGCCATGAATACTTACAAAAATGTGTTAGGCAAGCTCCAGTTACTTCAGATTGTGCTCTGCATTTAATATGCATGGTGGCAAAGTAGACGTCTCTTGCCACATTTAACTCACCAGTATAGGAGCTGATAAAAGTTGATAGTCAGAATCTGAAAGATATTGTGAGGTTATTTTAAACCAGGACAGTTGTAAAAGGCTTGAAGGTTTAACTCTGTCACTTCTAAAGCAGTTAACTCAGTTCAGCCCAACAGTTTGCTTTGATTTGTTCATTAAATATATTATTCTTACATTAATTGAGCTCATTTGATGAGAAGGATTCACACTCTGTAAAATTTCCAACTAATGGCTTAGAAACCTATTTGAATTTGCACCTAATAATTTATTTTAGAATTTTCAAAAAGTAGACAGTTTAGGCAAGTAAGCTGAGATTAATCCCAGATAATCAGGGAAACATTTGATCTACAGAAATAATGTGTTTTTTCAAAGTAGGCACCGTTAGTGAGTTTATCTGTTTCATTATTTTCTGCAGTAAACCAAAGAGTACATCAAGGCCACGAAGGTCTCTTACTTTGCGGCTCCGGGCTCTGCTGTACAGACTAAAATGATTTAAGCAAACTGTGTTATGATGGCAATCACCAGTGTGAGTTCTGAGTTCATTGCACAGATGAAAGTTTTCACAAAGGAAATTTGTTTTAATTAAATAGCATAATTTACTGCTCTTGCTGATAACGTTTGTTGGAAATCTGAGGGTTTTTCTTTTTTCATTTTTGTGCTTCAGTTACAACAACAACAAAGAATTGAAAATGGGTTGTGTCATTAATGCTTCCTGGCGATGAACAGCTATGTTAATAGCTGTATTCTGTCTCATTTTTAAAAGTTTTCGGCAACAGTCTAAGATAGTAAAATTACTTCCGATAGGTTTGCCATTACTCCTGAAAGCAGCAATCAGTATTTCCTTTCCAATTGAAATAATTTATTTGGCTATTTCTTGAGCTGGTTGAAAATGACCATGTAACCAAATAAGAAATTACATTAAACAAAATTTAGATATTTAATGAAAACACTGTAAAAATCCATCTTGGAACAAAGGCTGCCAATAAAGTAAATGGGATAATATGATTTCTCATTTTGGTAAAAGAAAGTTTTCTCAGATTTAAGGGTGATCCTGGTAAACTCCACTTTAAATCAAGAAAGGCTTTGGAAGGAGGTCCTCCATGTACTTATTCATTTGATCAAACCTTCCCAAATTCACATAAATACTATTTCCATGGATGAGAACTCACAAGTATGTAAATATAAATAAAAAATAAGAATTAGGCAAACTGTGGGCAGTACATTTAACATACAATTTACTTAGAAGTGAATATGCTTATATCGTATCTGTATTGAGTAAGCCTACAAGTAATTCATTCATTCCTTTTACAAATACTGTTTGTATTTGATGCCAATGAATGAGGTTTATAATATAAGTAGTGTGCTCCTATCCTTTAACACATGGTAAATGTTGGAAAACAGAGTAAGCACAGCACCCTTCCTGAGAGCCTTAGGGTGAATGTAAACCCGGCGGTGGAGGGGTTGCTGGCCACCATGCTAGAAACTCAGAAGAAGGTGAGATGATTGTGGTGTCCATTCACAGAGGAAATTAACCTGAAATTAGCCTTGAGGAAAGGTAAGGTTGGACTTACCAGGAGGGAAGGGAAGCATATTCCTATGGGGAATTTAAAGGACATGAATGAAAAATGCACATATTGCATCAGGAAGAAATCCAGTCTGAGTAGAGTGGAGGGCTTGCTGGGAAGGAGCAAATGTAAGACTGGCTCTATAAGAGAGAGCAGAGATGATCTGGAATTTGAGTTTGATCCATCATACAACATGGAGATGTTGGTTATTAGTAAGGAGAGAGAGTGATTTGGCAAATTAGTCTGCAGGGTAAATTAGGGAGATGGAAAGGCCAAACTGACTATCAGCGACAACCCACGGTCGGAGAGAGGAGAGCCCTGGGTCCTGGGTGCTGAGTCCTGGCTTATTGAACAGACCCCGCCCTACACCAGGGCAAACCAAACACAGTGAAGGAGGATCCAGAGACACCCTGAACCCCCTGAGGCCAGGCTCGGGGCAAACGCTGCTGATAAGGTCAGCACTGGCCTCGTGGGGCCATGTGGGCCCCCCACCCTGCCCATGAATTGCTATCAAGCACTATTCAGAGATGGTAAGAAACAGTGTCTTGAAGACTTACCGGAGACCCCCTTGGTCTTCATGCAGGATGGGACCTTGGACTTTGATTCAATAATACCCTTATGTCTTGGGCTTAAATTTGGCTTTTTTGGTTTTTTTAAGGATATAGAAAGGCCATTTAGATACCTTCCAGATTCCTGCCATTTACCTTTGCACCCCCTTCCCACTATCCTGCAGTTGCAAGTTATCCCAGAGCTTCTGCCTGACTAGACCAGGTGTCCCTCCACATGTAGCCGTGACACCCTGGACAGCGGCTCTCGGGCTGCTTTTCTATCTTGCACACATTCTAGCCCTATAATTTCCTCATCTGTTAAGACTGTATAACTAACAGCTACCAGATCCGGAAATACAGGTATCCCCTGCTTTTCAAAGGTTCATGTTAGGCCACTTTGCTTTAATGGAGACCTATGTTAGTACCAGCTTTCACTAACTGAAAGAAATCTGAGGAAGATATTTATTTGCTTTCACAAAAAAAGGTGAAAAGCAAAAAAGCATTCAGTTGGTTGGATCTGCAGTTGTTACAGAGGCAGCGTGCACCTGGGACAGCGAGCATGGAGCCCCTGAGCTCCTTCCCCAGAATCATGCACAGCATCTCAGCACCCAGCTGCCAGGGCTCTGGACCATCTGTAGGCATCTGTGCTTTATCTAGATTTATTTTGTGTAACTGCTAGTAAGATATGCCCAGAAAAACCTAAAAGAGACTATATTTGGGGGATCTGAGATGCTCAGAAATTTGTCCATATATATTACTTCTTCATTTTATGGTAGTTCAGCTAATGAAAGGTTTCATAGCAATGCTTTACTGTCTTCAAATATTTGGGGAAACCTGGAAATCATAAATGATCATAAAGATGGGAGGGTGGGAATGTGAAATTCATCCTAGAATTCTCCCCTTCTCCTCATGTATCACATGGCACTGGAAAAAGCCCTTGAAACCAGTCAGCCCTGGTTTTTGTCTTCCTGCACATATCTCTGGAAAGATGTCATTATTTCAAGCACTTATAATGAAGTAAAGAGTGAATAATAGTCCATATCATAAACATGAGGATGGGATGACCAGTTTTCTGCCCTGTGAACTAGGAATTGATTGGTTACTGCAAAGAGAACACTTCCCCCACATTTATTCACCTAGATGCTCTCTCCTGATGGCGTCCTCCTCTGTGGAGCCGGAGCCCAAGTTCTTCTGTGCTAGGAAGGCAGTTTCTGCTCCCAGGCACATGCACTGTGTTGACATAGGGTGCTTAGACCTCTCTTTCTGGACCTTCATATCGTCCTTCTCATTACACTTCAGCAGACACCTGTCACTACTTCTCCTTCTCAGCCTCCCAGCATCACATGTTGCTCGTGTCGCTTGCTGACCCATTCCACATCTCTGATCTCAGTTGGCTTCTCCGGGCAGGGGAGCCAATAACAGCATTTCGTTCATAGGGCAATTCTTTGTTTTAAATGACATCATGCTTTTGTTGTCATTGTTAGTATTACTCCACCATGAGTTCAGCCAGCGGGGAATAGATTTAGGACAGAGAACTGAACTTAGAACTCCCCGCTCCATTTTAAGAGACACTCTGCTCACGGAGTCATCCACAAGAAAAGAGAGAATTTCACTTCACTAGCCTGAATTCATCTTAATTCAGTGGCCACTGAATACATTGCTATAAGTATCCTGTAGAAGATAAATTGGTGGACTCACTTATTCTTCTCTGTATGATGTCCAGGTCAAAATCGTCATAAATCAGACATAAACATAGCTTGCCTTTGAAGTCTTGACCAAATCATTATTTGTTGAATATATTTAAAAAATTAGCTCATATATTTAGTTTTAATTCTAAGAAATCAAAATCTATATTGACTTATTGAAATAGCAGAATGGAATAACTTTTGGTATGTATCAACAATAATTTGAGTTTTTGGTAATGTTCTCTTTCTTAACTACAACTAATTACATAAATGTTAGTCCTTTTGGGTTTTCTTAAACCTGTTTTGAAAGCTGAGATTGATGCTTCTGGGATTTGCAATTTACTTTGAAGAATTATAATGGTTTGCCTTATGGTCATCTTTTCAGTTGAAATACATTGTATCCATTGACCAACCATCATTTCCAAAATTAAGTTACATTGTGATATTATGAAACATAATATTAGGATGGGTAGGAACCAAAGATCATCCAAGGTATAGCCTCTTCTTTGGACAGGGAGGTAACTGAGACTCAGAGAAGTTAGGTGACCTACCCATAGTTCAGTATCTGGTAAGTTATTAAATGCTGCAGCTACTAAGTTACTGAAAAATCACATCACAAGATATTTGCTTTGAAGTCCAATGTTTTCTCCGCTATACTAGCACACTCCGATGTTATTGTTGATTTCTTAGAGAACTACATCTATTTTGCAGCTGGAAAATGGCAATTGTTAAGAAATTTCATTGTCTGTTGGAAGGAAAATTTACATATTTAATTGATAGTTGGGCCAAGATACATGATACCTTCAGTAATCAGTGCCCCCATTCAGGAGATGAAAACCTTTCTTGAGCTTCTGAAACTATGATGGCTTAGTAGCCTCTTTCTTTAGTCACCCAGCTCTGCTGTCAAAAAAGAGAGGAAGAGGGAGAGACATCCAGCTGGGACTCCAAGTCTTGCTTCAAAGCTTTTATCTTCAGAGGAAAGAAATCTTGTGAATTTTATTAATGTCAATAGGATCTGAGGAGATTTGAAGTATTTAAGCCCTTGGGCATCTCTAGCATGCCAGATGCTGTGGTTATTATAAGTTTTTGGCTACAAAACCATCTCTACTTTCATTCACACTTCCCATGAACCAAGACTTTGGAAATATCCATTGCATGGTCATTCTTAAGGTATGTTGAGAACCAAGGTATGTTGAGAACCATCACTTTCTGATTCAATATGAAGTAGTGGCTAAGCTTAAGCCAAATGGAAACACCTGGAATTCTGAATGGGGTGATACATGTTATGGTTAAGAAAAGAAGAAAATCAGTCCCTTCAAAGTACCATAGTAAAGCTAAAAAAGGAAAGTGAATGAAGCATTTGTTTAGGATTCTGAAAGCAGATAACCTCAAAACATTTCCCCAAAGACAACTCCTCTTACTTAGTGTAAAAGAGTGAATTAAGTCCTAGGTTTTTTCTCCTCTTCCCTTTCTCCTCCATTGCCTCATCTCTAAAGACAACCAGACTGGAATTCACAGTTGTTTCCCCCTGTAATTTTCTGAGCTTTATGGGAGAAAGCCCTTTTATTCCCAAATAAGTAATGCTATTTCTATAAAGTAAATGGAGTCCAAGCTAACCCCACATAAACAGTATTTCTGACAAAACAAATATTGAGAATTTAATCTAGGTCTTTAAATTGAAAATTCCTTAAAAAAGAGAATATATCTGTGTCTCTCTCTTCTGCGTTCCTTAATTCACATTAAAAAGGAAAACACTCAAAAGCAATCATTTCTAAACTCATAAATATTGAGTTCTCTTTTTAACAATATCTTTTTAATTATAAGAGTTATCTTTTTAATAAACCTCTTTTGGAAAATGTTAATTGTACTCCACTCAAACTGACATTTCTATTTAAATAAGTAAGTGCAAGCAGGGAATTATTTGAGTCATCTAGACTTCATGACTGTGAAATCCGCTAAACTCAAAAGGAAAATTTGTTCAGAACCATCCAGAAAGCCTGTGATGGTGTAATGTCATCAAGAAACATAACAACAGTGTTTGCAGTTGGTGCCACCTGCACATACCCACCTGAGCCCTGAACCCAGGCCCGCTGGGCTCACTTTGTCTCTCTCTGGCATCACTGAAGCCCGGCTGCAAGGAATGCAGCTCTCTCTGTGTCTCAGGGCATCAGAGGTTACAGGTCTCGACAGGTAAAATTCCTTGCAGTTGGTCTTTAGAGCTCTTGAAATAGTGTAGTTCAGCATTTGAGGAACCAAAAAATGCCTGTTGTGATCAAGAAAGAATATACTTAGCTTCTTCTGTTAACATTTTTTTCATTTCCCCTCAGTGTTGCTTCAGGGCACTTGTCCAGCCACAGCGGGCATGGACTCGGGGCCAGTGGGGCTGCTGTTCCCTAAGCTCACCAGCCGTTTCACCCAGGGAAGTGGTAACAAATATGCCCTCTGCATGTTGCTTTGTGTCAGTGGATGCTCTCATACTGAGAAAAGCTTCGGGCTGGACTTGGCCTGGATTCATGTTCAAGTACCATGTATGCACAGTGGCCACACTTGACAACACATCAGACCCCGCACACCAATGGCCAGGGAAGCAGCAGGAGGCCAAAGGAGGGTGGGGCCACACCACAATGCGTCAGTAGCAATTTATTTCAAAGCCTTGGTTTTATGACTGCAATTTAGCCTTAGGTGTGCTGAGGGAATCTGTCTGCCTGCTCACTGTCGGGTGCCTCCAGGGGCTGTGGTGAATGTTGTTCTATCAGGTTAATCTTTTTTTTTTTGCCTGAAAATTTGCTAATTTCTACAGCTATTTAAAGTGCTTCTGGACACTGAAAAGGTAACCTGAACCATTGTTATGGGATGGTGAATTACCTTGCCAACGTTGAGCTTGCGAATGCTGCTATTTGCTGGGAAGAGATTGGTGTCAATAGTCTGGGCACTGTCTGGGTCATCGTTTATCATTTCCTGATGGACTCGGGTGGTTTTTAATTGAGCTTTCCGAGCCAGTTTGGTTCACTGACCTCTAAGAGGCCCTTGGTCGTGAGCAATTTCGGGATGGCGGGGGTGCGGCTCGGACTCCGCCGTCCTGCGGGCCACACCTCTCTCACGCCTGACCCTGCTCTTCCCTCTGTGCAGCGCTGCACCTTCATTTAGGGAATGCACAAAATGAACAGAAGCCTTTCTTTTCCCCAAATGGTGCCTATCTATTTTCTTAATCATGACCAGAAAGTATAGGTCAACTTCATAAATTATTTCACCCATTGGTATCAAATGAATAATAACTTCAGGTATGTTGTATAAGCAACCTGAAGTGAGCATATATGTGTTTTGTGTTTCCAATGCTTTGAATAATGGTTTCATTTCCACATGTTTTATTATTGTTTATATAAGAATAGCTATACATTTAACAGTTAAGAGTATTTACCACAAAACACTGGAGTCAGAGAAATCCAAAATTGCATCTAACTCCCCTTGAGCCTCCCCGTGGCTATCTACCCACCCATACATTCCCTTCCTGTTCTTCACGTCCCCAGGATAAGAGGCCTAGAGGGTCCGACTAAAATGTGAGGATAACAAGACCCAGGTTCCAGGGGCAACACAAACAGCCCTAGGGGTGGGGGGGTGCTGGCTGCCCTGGAGTCCTATGAGTCAGGGCGCTGGGGCCTGCACTGAGTCCTGTGCTGAACTCACCTGGTCACTGTGCCACAGGACAGTGGCCAGCCATGCTCCCCCAGCCAGATGACACAGCCCCCCCACAAGGCAAGAGCCTTTTTTTCCACACTGCCTCACTCTGCAGTGCAAGTGGTCATTCTGTGGAGAGCAACATGTCACATGACTGCTGCCGGCGCTGGGCCAGAAGCGCTCTGCAGGGCGAGGCGGAGCTCACCCCAGCGTGGGCCGGGAGACCTCGCTCTGGCCTCCAAGGCTCTCCTTTTCTCAGGCTCTGCTTTCCTTGCCTTTGATTTTTTCCCCTTTTCCATATACTATGTTAACTAAAGAGAGGAAAAGAGCAAAGCTTCTACACAGTCTAGAAATTGCAAAGTTGCCAAGAGAATGTTTCATCAAAATCCTATGTGATGCGTGTCAGCTGCTGGTCCTCGCCACTGCATGGCAGATATCTGTGTGACATGGAAGTGTGTCTCATGTGACTTCCCTCTGCAGTGGTCCCTGGAGATGAGGGGTCATGGTAGTCCTAGTCAAGTTCATGCACCCACAGGATGCCACTGCCAGACACCAGACTGGGACAGACACACGTCCCAGCTCAGACCATCATAGCATCAAGAAAGAGAAAGTATCCAGGTTAGGGCAGTTTAAAGATTAGCTAGAAAAAGAGTAAGCATGTACTTAAACATATTGCCTACACAATCAAAGCCAATCCCAACAGTCAGAATAGTAAATGCACTTAAAATAAGACCTATCCAAGAACAACTTCCAGTCATTGCATGCCTACAACAATCTCTCTTTAAGAAGAGAAACTAATCCCTTTGTTCTACTCTGCTTGTATATTATTCCTTTAGAAATGCAAAGCCTGATTTAAATCTTGTTATAGTCCTATTTTTTGGTCATAAATAAAATATATATTTTCTACCATCAGTGTGTCTTTGTAGCTGCTGGGCAAAAAGTAGACTCCTAGCTTCCAAAACTGAAATCTCATCTTTCTAATCAGAATTGACAATTGTAAATGACCGTCTATTTTTTTAAGCGTCTTATTCTCACAAACGTATTTTTCAATAGCATCAAGTATATTTAAAATGGTGAGCTCAAATTAATCACCTAAAGTTCAGAATCTCAAAGAAACTGATAATATAGCAATTTTGAAATGGAGACTGCATTGCTCACTGGCCTCAACATGGTTTGACACTAAACCACGGCCTGGCATCAGCACCATGTGAGAATCAGGGAGGAGTTCTTTTCTTGATCTTTTTCTTCTACCCCAGCAATACACATTCTGCAACCATGAAATATCCCAACTCCAACTCACTCTTTGAGTAAGCAAATTCTATTCTGTTCTGTTCTTTTTGTCATTTGGGTTTATACATTGTCGAGAAACAAAAAAGCTACATAGTTTACTTACTCCTACAGTTGAATATTTTTTTAAATGGCAGAATATGTTATTATTGAAATAAAGTGTTGTTTGTCACTGTAGCATTCTGGAAGTCAGTGGAAACGACAGGGTGTGTTAAGCTTTCCATTGTGCGCAGACTTCCCAAACCCCCTCTGCCTCTATCAGGAAAATATGTCTGTCCTGTGATCTATTCAGTTCGTGACCTTTTGACTAATATGCCAACAAAAGGCACCATTTATCAGTGATTAATTTACGTATCTTTCTCCATAAGGAACTGGATCAAGGCTGCCACAACCCAGCACTATCACCAGTCATATTTTCCAAGTGCCTTCCAGGGCCTTGTGCTATGGACTTGGCTGGCACTGTAAACACAGGTCCTCCCCGACCGGCCTCTCTTACAGGCAGGAGGATTTTATCAGGAATGTCATCTTGAGGGAAGAGGCCCGCAAAGATCAAGGTGCCCCTGGACATTCTCACTCCCTCCCACCGGAATCCCGAGAGGCGGGCATTGCTCCTCACAGAGAGGTTCTCTGAGATGCAGCTCCCTTGTCACATGTATCGCCTGTCCCTCTCCCTCTGACTGCTTTGTGGCTTTTGTCCTGCCCTCTTTTGGACTTTATTCCTTAACATCTTTCCTTTCCATCTACAACAAATCCCAGTGAGCGACCCCCTACCTGCACACACACACAGAGCTTCCTCTTTCTTTTCTCTTAATTCACCCTGAAGGCCAGTACCTCCTGGAAAGCCCCCCAAGTGGGCTGACACCATGCTGTCCCCCTAATGGGCAGGGGCTCTCTTCTTGGCCCACCACGTAAACCCTTTAAAAAGAAAGAAAGAAAAACCTGTTTACTTTAAATGTATTTTTGCCTACATTTTTGTTTTTTAAAGTTTACCATTTTGCTCAGGAACAATAGGACAAGAATCGTTTTGTTCAAACATCTTACCTCTTGCTTGTTTTACAATAACTCTCATATTTGAATATTTTGGGAGATCAACCACTCTGTAAATCAAACTTTACCTTAAATCCAGCTTTCCATGCAACAGAAGAAAGGCTTTCATTATACACAGGAAAAAAACCTCCTAATTACAATGGCTTGCATACCACTTTGAATTCATTTGTTATGAAAGATTCATATGCCCTATAGTTGTATGACTCATAATACTCTTTTTCTTTCTGAAAATTAGTAATATTTCTGCCTGCCTTCACCCCCACCAAAAGAAACAATCAGGAGAGTAGTTCATTTTCCCTATTCTATTGGAGACACTGATAATTCTCTAGTAAGTTTCTGAAAACTCAGGCAAAAGAATGCTTGTGTATGCTGCGTGGTATTGTACCTGTTACTTCTATCAGTGTCCTGAACCATTACTCAATCTTTTTAAAATGTCAAAAATAACTGGGGATAAAAGGTTTGAAGTACTATTTTTTCCACATTCAAGCCAGACCAACATTTCAGTGCCATACTTGAAATATGAATAAAATAAAGACCTGACCTGGTAAAGGGCACCTTGGCAAGCTGCAGCCACCTGCCCTGTAGCACCACATGGCCTGGCCCCTCCTCCCCCTCCCGGGCCCTCTGATGTGCTTCCTTTCATCAGAGATAGGATGGGGGTGATGTCAGCTATTTGCAGAGCAAAGGTAAGGACTCACCTACTGGGAGAATAAATGCCGAAACCCTTGGCAAACTACGAGTGAGATGCAATGTGAATGCATGTAATGACTTACTATTAGAGGAAAGAAATGTGGGTTTTTAATACTCTGGATTGAAGCAAAGGGTCTCCCATCTTTGTCAGACTCCCACGCACTTGGTGAATCCCCAAGACCCCTCACAGGTTGGGTGCAATCAGATACCATCAAAATGGTTTGAGATGGAGTTTGCTGTGAAAAGGACCTCAGATGTAAGTTCCCAGGGCTGTCAGAGGCTAGTCCCTCACCTCACAGAGTCTGAGGGGCAGCTGCCAAACCCACCTCAAGGCCCCGAGGGGAGCCGACTGCCTCCTGGAGTGAGGCTCCAGGACTGTGGTGCACGGACTCCCCACAGAGCCCAACAAGAAGCTGCTCAAATGCTCAGCGAGCAACCAGGAGTACCTGTGTCCGGAGAGGAGGAAATCACCTGGGGTAACCGGAACTTGGAGCAGTGATACTCCAAGGAGAAGGAGCTTCCCGTGTGTACAGAAGCACCAGAGAAGCGGGCATGGGCCAGGCCACTCACTCCGAAGCCTGCCCATTTTAAACCGTGCAGGGCAGACACCCTGAGCTGACAGCAGGCCGTTCCTTCTAAACATGCCATGTTGGGATTTTGAAGAACTCAAGGTCCAAAAGAACATTCTTTATGTAACTGTCAGATCTGAGACAGAGAGTCCTCAGCCTGAGAGCTATATGGTAACCGTGATCACCCCGCTGTGGCTTACTGGGTTACTTCTTTACTTAAAAGACCTTCCATCAGCTCCAATCAGGGACTTGGTATTTTTGTGTATTTCTCACTACTCCTAAAACTCTGCAAGATCACGTAAAAATGTTCAGTGTTCGCGTCTCCTAACAAGCATTGAGAGAAAATGCCTAGACTGATGTGTAGGACTTTGGGGCTAACTGCAGAGGAATAACAGGCCTCTTTGTGTGTTTGCATGAATCAGTTAACTCCGGAGATGGCATCGACTACAGCCAGCAGAAGAGGGAGAACGTCGGCGACCTTATCCAGGAGACGCTGGAAGCCTTTGAACGCTACGGAGGGGAAGATGCCTTCATCAACATTAAGTACATGGTCCCCACCTACGAGTCGTGCCTGCTGAACTAAGGGGGCAGCTGGGGCTGCATCAGGGCTTCCTGAGGGCTCTGTTCCTCTGTCTCCATGGCTTTAGCATCTCATTATTTGTGACTTCTACAGCTTGCTTTTCTACAGCTGCTGAAATAGTGGCTTCTGGGCCACTGGACTTTTAGCCCAATAGAGAGCAAGGCTTTCCAATACATAAATAGTGCCTGTTTCTGAGATTACAATAGTGTACTGTGCTTTTTGTTCTAAGACAACAATTGCTTCTTTATACAGCTGGGACAGAGGCAGGAGTCCGAGTTAAACCTTCAGTTGTATAGACAATAAAACTATAATTTTCATGCACAATTCAGCAATTGCTGTTCTATGTCTGCCTGCCTGGAGGGTGATGTCAGAGGCTGTAAGGGGAGAGTTTATGCTGACTGCTTAATCGGTGTTTTGTCATGGAAGAGAAACACCAATTGAGTTGCACCTCTGAGGCAGCTGTGGGGAACAGTGTGCTTTGACCCTCGGTAGAAGCGGGGCACCTATACCCCAATTACAGGAGGACAGTTTAGCAGCCGGTTATGAACCTCCACTCTAAGTGTCACTACTGCTCCTCACCCACTAGTGATCTGAGCTCGCAGGGGCTTCCCGGTGTGTGCATGGGTGGGGTGGGGGAGGTGTGGGACAGGATTACATGTGGAATGTAACATGGCAAACAGGATTAAAATTGCTAGCTTGCATCTTTGTCCCTCCAGATTATGACACACTGCATCTCAGGAACTGGTGTGTTAGTGTCAAAATGTTATCCAGC
This sequence comes from Manis javanica, assembly GCF_040802235.1. Classification (NCBI taxonomy): domain Eukaryota; kingdom Metazoa; phylum Chordata; class Mammalia; order Pholidota; family Manidae; genus Manis; species Manis javanica. The sequence continues at coordinate 76,215,659 of NC_133168.1, forward strand.
CGTTTGTTCAGGACCTGGATCATTTTTGACAGTGGCTTACCTGCATCCTTACCGTCACCCTGGACACACACCACCAAACCACCCTCCATTCCTTTACCTCCTCCGCTGGTGGCCTGGGCTCTCGGGGCACCTCTCAGCAGGTCCCAGGGCAGGCATTTGGAAGCTTAGGCAGACATACCCACACAGACAAAGAATTTACACTTCTTCATTCAGGGAACTAAGAAAAAAAGTGCCCTGAGGGAAGAGCCGCTGAGGACCACCAGCCCTGCCCCCGGCTCGCTGAGCAGCCGGGCTCTGGGCTTGGAGCACTGGAAGCTCAGCCCACAACGTTTCTAAGGACAGAACACCAACCCGGCACCCCTGAGAAGTGTCCAAACTGCTCAGAAACGGGTAGCCTAAAGTATCTCAGTTTCTGTGCAAAAGTGAAGAAATGGTATGTGTTCCCATCATGAGCCCTGGCCTCGGGGTTATTGTCGCTCAGTATTTAAGACTCCAGCTTCAAAGGCAAACACCGAATTTGAAAACTGGTTCATTATTCATCTTCCTTGATTGCTGGCTCAGCATATGAATCTAGCATCTAAGTAGTTATCAGTTCCTTTCCATTAGCTTTTTTTAGGATACATGGAAATCCACAACCAGGTAAGACAATTCGGCTTTTATGTATAAAATTGTGAAAAGACGTAGCTAGAAGCAGACATCACAGGTTGCAGCAGGTTTTTCTGCGAACTCTGATGTTCAATTGCACCTACTCACCCCTGTCCTGGCATTAGTGATGTGCTCAAAGGGACAGTGTCCATGAGGCTATTAGAAAGGTGGTGGTACATTGGTGCCTGTGAAAGTTCTTACCAGAATTTTCTATGTGACTGTGCTGGGACTCAGAGAAGCAAGCCTGGCCTCTCACAGAAACAGGCCAGCTCTCTCTCTTGGCCATATACATGAAAACTTGCACAGGAGCAAGAAGACCCACCATTTAGCCAAGAGCCCTCCCTTTGGCTTGAAATTAAAACATATGAGTTCATTTCCCACCTCTGTCACTTACTAGCTCTGCTGCCTGGGCCAAGTCGTGTAACCTCTCTGGGCCTCAGGTCCCCGCAGCTGTAGAGCAGAGATTGCTCCTGATGTTGTAAGGACTAGTGCAGATGGACATGAAGGGCTTCATATAGATTCTCAGATTCACCGGCCTTTTATTTCAGAAAGAAACAACATATGAATAATGAGTAGTTACCAGGCCAGCAAGGCAGTATATATTTGGAAAATACCCAGATAATACAGTGTTTCCTTCAAAGCAATGGTGAGTTCTTTGTTTAAGGACATAATTTTGCAGAAAACCAAAATAACTACATACATAGCACCATGTACTCTGGCAACATTTTTTAAATACGTTGTTTTACTAGCACAGAAACAGGGATGGCCTCCTTCTTCCTCTCTACCTACCTCTCTACCTACCTCTCTCTATCTACTTCTCCCCAAGTTTCTGATTAACTCAAGAGAGAAGGGAGGAAATGATGTCATCAGGTTTCAGTCCGCTGAGTGGGCCAGCAGCCTCTTTCACTTGCTGCATTTGCACTGAACCTTCCTTCCAAAGACGTCTAAGCGAAGGCAACAAGGGCAAGTGGGAAATACCGAGCGCTGGTGTGAGAGGCAAGGGCTCCGTTGGTTTGCTGGAATCCCACTCCGTTCTGTTCCCCAGAAGACACCGCCCAGGCATCCCAGCTAGGTGAGAGGTGATGGTCAAGGCTCTGGACGCCAGGGTCAGGAGCTGGGTGGCACCGCTGTTCTGTTCCTCCCGAGCTTCAGGGACCAGAGCGAACCACTGAAACTCGGTTTCCTCACCCGGAAGAGTCTCTGCTTCCCAGAGCGCCGGGAGCATCACCGACTGGTGCAGGGCACGGGGCTGGAGCCCGGGAGAGGGGACCGCACAGAACTGGGCTCGATGGGTTTGCACTGAGTAGCAGCTGCCTGTGAGCTTCGGCAACTCACCACGGCAGCTCCCTTGAACCTAGTCCCTTGGCCCAGAGCCTCTCGGCGATGTCTGCCTTGCAAGTTTGTCACCAGGACAGCGGACAGAGGCCTGGTAGCAAAGGACCCAGTGGCTGGGGAAGGGAGCCTGGAAGGATCTTCCATGAAACTCGCCCAGCGTCAGTGCCGGGAACGGAGCAGGCATTCAGTGCCTGTGCAATGCACAGGGGGAGGGCCTGCCTCTAACCATGTGCAATGAGGTCCCCATGGGCCAGGGGCGGTCTCTGGCCCCTCACAGACATGGGGCTGCTGAGAAAGGCCACCTGGGGTCACCCGGGGGCGCACCCACGTCTGCAAGAGTGGCTTCCCCACACCATCACACTAGAGCAGCACATGTGATGGCCCATGTGTATCTGCAAAATTCCAGGTGGATATACAGAGTTCAGAAATTCTGTGAAGGTGTTTGCATGCTTGGAGAATACATTCAAAACCGAAGATTTCTTAAACAAAGCACTTAAGTCTTTCTGGGATTTACTTACACAAGGTCTCCAGAGAAGTTTCGGCATAGGCTGTGGGACATCTCAACACTGTAATTTAGAGAAGCTAAAATGAAGTAATTTTGAGTCTCTTTCAGTACCCACTGCAGCTCTTATTTCTTTTTGCTACTCTGAGATGTTTATTGCTAACCCTTTGCAAGCATAGGCTGGGAAGCTCAAAGACTGAGTTTCCTGTAAGGACGTAATATACCTCAGAATCTAATCCAGGGACATTTTTCTAAATGTAAATTCCTACTCTTGGACAGGATTTTAAATGGAGTCAGAAAATCTCAAAGATTTTTTGAAACAAAAGCCTTCCTTTCCTAGAAATGTACCAGTTAACCGAAGTTTGCCCAGGATGGGACACTTTCAGATCTAAACTAAAAATGACGAAGTTCCCATTCATGCCTAGACAATTCACATCTACTCGTTAAATATGTGGGGCCCAAAAGAATGTCTGTGCTTACACGAGGCACTCAGGGGCCCACTGGGGGCCTCCCAAAACACCATACTCCTTTTGGACCCTGAAAGAAAGGCTTTCCCAACCTCTTTCCTCTAAAATAAGATATTTGAAGTGAATTAAACTTGCTGGTTTCTCTTTGTGCACTAGACTCTGCACTTTGCTCTTGAAGAAAGTGGTAACACAATTACCTGTGTTCTAAAGGGAAAGGCCATTTCTAAATGGGCACCTCTGCAGACCATCATTTGTAACCATAATGTTTTACTACAAAAGGAACTGTGTGTGCCCTCTCTGCCCTGCAGTGGGAAAAATAAAAATAAAAAAGTACTTGGCTTAATCAAGAGCATTCTCCAAAGGACAACACATATTGGTGTTGAAAGGGATTCTAAAAGTATCCCACATCATCTTTGTGTTTTGCAGTCTTGAAGGTGTGAGCACATCCAAGCGGAATGGAAATGTACAACACAAGTCAGGCGCTGCTTCTGAGAAATCCTAGTCATAGTCGTTTGCTCCTGCAGTTCAAGCACTGACAGTGGTACTAACACAGAAGGTAGCAGCTGTGAGGCCTGGAAGACTCCCCAGTGTGGTCTCCTCAGTAAGGGACGCTGCTGTTACTGTTACTCAGTACAAGCCAGTCTTGCCCAAGATGGGACACTGCTGACATAGTTAATTCTTCATTCAGGTTGTTTGGCCACGGGCCAGGTCCCTTCTGCTCCGTGATGCAGACGTGGATGTGGTGGACTGTGCTCCTCACACATGGGTTCCTTTGCACTCTGTTTCTGGAGCTGGTTTCTGCTTGCAACAGTGGGAATATTTTTAAGGTACTTGGATTCTTTTTAACTTTGCCAAATTTCTTCAAGTTTAAATCTGGGTGAAAGGATTTGTTTTCCTGAGCTTGATAAGTCTACAGATTTATTAACTTCAGTTTCCTTTTTATTAGAAAGTACTGAGTAACATCATCTATGTGCCATCTACTCAAATAAGTGCCTGTTGCACATAGTATTTTGACAATAATTTCAGAGCATTCTCAGGCATCCAGAACCCATCTATGCACCACCAAATGCCAGATTAGGAACTCTTTCTTCACTCACTAAGAAATGGCTGTGCCTGCCTTAGGAGGGAAGAGACTGTTCCACACACCTGTTTAATAGCAATGGTGCCAGGGTGAGGGCCTGGGTATTTGTGGACTCAGTGAATGAGTAGCCCTTATAAAGTGGCTCAGATGGCCCAGTGTGGCAGGAAGAGGGAGGGCCCCTCCTCACATGCGCCACCCAGAGTTGAGGACACTGGCTTCCTCAGGGCCCGGGGCCAGGGCTGCTACTGTCCCGAGGGGATAGTTATCAGTCCAATGTAAGGCAATGCTCAGACTTTAGAAGATATAAAAAGGCTTTACCATCATGGGGAGAGGCATTCATTGTTCTATTTAAACCAAGTCAGAGGAAGGCATTTTAAATATGCAAAGCTCCTGGACACACAGGGCCCATCTGCTTGTTTGGAGATGGACAAATGGTTCCGTGAGCTTTAGCATCTCTCTGACCCAGGGCACTGCACAGAGGGCTCACCATGCCCTCCTCTCAGGTCTCTGGCTGGGTTCCTCCAGGCGAACAGGGCGGGTCTGCACAATGTGTGCAGCCAACGTCTGGTCACTTCCAAACACCCTGAATGGTAAGGATGTTCCTGTAGGCAAATCTGAGCACCAATGGACTCAGGTGTCCCATTTAATCCACATTCTCAAGGAGGCTGGACAGAAGCTGCTGAGTGTCCTGACACCACTGACATGCGGAGTTACACCCAGCGCACCCTGGGGCAGCGGGCAGTCTCAGAGCAGGGTCCGCGGCTCAGCAACACCAACACAGCTGGTAACCTTGGGAGAGGTTTGCATCCTGGAGCCCTGCTCAGAGCTGCAGGATCAGAGACTCCAGAGTGGAACCAGCAACTCCAGGGGCTGCAGAAGCCCTCCAGGTGATTCTGATGCACCATGAGGCTTGGGCACCACAGTTTCAAGCCAAGGTTTCTGTGCCATACATGGATTCCAGCCCGTCTAAGCTGAAAATCGGAGATCCATGAACACTCAGGACCTGCTTTCATGCCCAGCACTCCTGCTATTTTCCATTAAGAAACAGGGAGATTAATTTAATGTTGCCTCTAAGAATAATAGGGAAACTCCAACTTTCCTGGTCAGGAAGATAACTAAATTATCCTCAGTTCAGAGAATGAATAATAGGTATTCCTTATAAAAATATGGTTTAAATTAGTCAGTAAAAAGCCAGTGGTAAAAACCTGTCATCTTTGCTATAAGTATTATCAAGAAGAAGAAGAAAAAAAGACTTAGAAGTCTCTCTGTTCATATAGCATTTCCAAATATTCAATGTAGCTGTCATCTTTATACTTGAAACTTTAAAAAAAAAGTGCATAATTTACATTAACATAGAAGGGGAACTTCCTAGTGAACCGCTCAAAATTTAAAGAATTAGCTGTTCTAAAACAGTTTACATGTAATTTTGCTTACCAGACACACTTACTGGAGTAACATGTTGGTGCTGACATCTCTCCATCGCCCAGGTTTAGTCTCTGTGGGTCAGTGAACGTGACCTCCAGCTACTACTGTGCCCATAGACAGCAGGCCCATGTGCCACTTGACTCAATTAAATGCATAAGAGGAGCATTCTAGAAGCAGAGCTTTAAATGGCCTTTTTGTGTCCTTCCTCATCCATCCGGAGCAGTGAACATGGCATTAAAATGCATCAAGAAAAATGTCCTATAAAGAACGTTATTGACAAAAGATAAATTTTTAATAACCCTTCAGTAGGTCTCTTTCAGCAGGGGGAAATGTGTTGTATGAGTAGGATTTTTACCGTTTCAGCAATTCCCCATATTAAAAGAACATTTTCAGTTTAGCAGGAACCTAGCTGCAAAACTGTCCTGATCAGTGACAGTCTTGGCCCTGAACCAAACATATTTGATGGATCTTTGTTTGCTGAGAAAGGAGTAAACTATGCTAGAGTGATTTCCCTTCATTCAGAGCACCACAAAAATGCCCCAAACAGGGAAATTGATTAAAATACTTTATTGGGGGGGAATAGACTAAGTGTCTTAGACTTGCCTGAATATGAAATGACACCCCAGATGCAGCATACCACATACCTAACAGAGGGTGCAGCATCTCACAAGAGGTCAGGAGCCTGACTAAACAAAGCTGTTCTCTAGAAAATACATCAGAATCCACAAAGCAGCTAACACACATAGAGGGCTTCTGCCCGCCAGCATCAAGAGGGGCCACACAAAGGCCCACCAACCTGGGAGTGGTGGTTAAAAAGGAGGGGGCCTACACAGAGGTGCAAGTATTCCAGACTGGATGGAAAAAAGAGAGGGGTCAAATCCCAAACTGAAAGACAAAAGTAAGCCCAGAGTGGGTGTGGGGCACGAGGTGAGAAGCGGGAGTGGGGACTGGTTGGGGCTCAGGCCCAGGTGAACGCCGAAACTTCACCACCAGCTCTCGAGATGGTGCTGGTCTTTGAACACAGGTGTCTGAGCCCCGGCTTCCCCACTTGAAGATGGGAGGAAAGACTCCGAAGGTATTGGGAGGATTAAGGGAGGAATTCTGGGGAAATCACTTAACCCTGAGCCTGAGACTTAATCTTTCCTTAGAAGACATTGGGAACAAATAGCTATCAACAGAACCCAAATACAGAGCAAATAATATGAATATAAACCTGTCCCCTCTTCTCTGAAATCCCAGAGACGCTCGCCTCGGCCCATGGCCATTCAGATCATGATGAAACAGGGCACAATCCGTCGTGTGCCACTGTGAGGAGGGGCGAGCATGCTTTCAACATCACAGGAGTGTCCCAGCATGGCCAGAGAGCAAAGCACACGTGGGGAACCTGCCGGCTTACGGTGGAAAAGACCAAGACATGGAACTACATTGTTCTCCATGTTTACCACTGTGAAGTGATTTTTGGTGTTGCTGCAAAAAACCAGAAAGCATTTATTTTTAGCCAGAGTGAACATAGATTCTGTTGCACTAAATGCCTCCTCAGCATTTCATGAGTGAAAAGGTTAGCTCTGCTTGGCTCCCCACAAAGGTGTGGCCTCCTTTATTCACCAAGACCCCAGCTCCTCCCCACAGCCAGTGGCTTTCTCCCGCGTCTCCCACCTTCTTGCACACTCATGTTCCCAGAGCTTGAGGCCCCCTGGTCTTTACCATCTGATCAATAGGCAGTCGGTGGACAGACACTTTCTAATTTCCCAGGAACCACAGACACAAACCAGGGTAACAGGGAGCAAGGATTTCACCATAGATGAGATGTAGTTTGTTTATTTGAAGCTTCTTAGGACAGTTGTAATTTTCCCTTCAGGCTTCACGATCGCACCCTTGCTTCGCTCCTGCTTTTGGGGGGACGTCATTTGTCCCAGCCTGAAGAGCGTGGTGAGAGGACATCCCCACTTCCATCTCCCTCAGGGTGGGCACCCCCTCCTGGGCGGTGGGCGTCTGCAGGAGCGGAGGATCCGCCAGCTGGCACCTGCAGGGAGGCGGGGAGCAGGGCGCAGGGGCCTGGGCTTCCCGGCTCTGGCTGCCACCACGGCTGCCATGGCCCCAGTTTCCGTGGCTCCCTGGCGGTCCAGGGCCAGGCTCTCCTGCCGCCTCCTGGGCTGACTGTGTGGCCCATGCTGCTCCCGGCACCACTGCTCCGGGCCAGGGGAAGTCAGTGTCCTTGGACAGGTGAGGCAGTCCCTGAGCACAGCACTCGGCTGCGATGGTCACCCACTCTCACAGCACCCTGCCTCCCCGGAGAGACGAGAAAGCTGGTGTCAGGAGAGGTGGGCCAGCATGTCCACGGTCACACAGCTGGTAAACAGCAGCGGCCAGCCAGCCACGCAATGATGCCCAGCACTGCCTTCTTCCACCACGCCCCCCTGTGAGCCTGTCGGTGTGCTGGGGATCAGGCTGGCTCTGCACAGCTGGCTCCAGAGAATAAAAAGTTCACCCTCAAGCTCCAGGTTTGGGTGAACGGCTGAGGTCATGCGATCTTTAAACCGGACTGGACGCTGCCTGGCTGCCTCAGGTGCAAGAGAATTCCTTTCTCTTTGGAAGCTTCAGGAAGGGCCAGTGACCATCAGAGACCGTCCAGAGGGGCTTCACACACTGGGTGGGAAGGTGCCCCCAGGAACTGGAAACCTCTCACCACCCCAACATCCTGGAACTCCAGATAGTGAAAGGAAACTGAAGAGTCGTTTGGACAAAGGCCCACCTGCTCCCTCCCTAAGTCCCTTCCTGGCGCCTTCCACCCGCAACCCAGGCAGGACCGCCCGGTGGGGTTCACACCAGGACAGCACCCCTCAGTGAGTCAGAAGCTTCCCTCCATTCTCATCTCAATGCCCTTGTCCCTTCCAGGGCTGGTGGGCTACTCTGGGCTGGATTCAGGGGGTCACGTGCAGGCTGGGCTCTGCCAGCTAGCAGCTGGGAGCTCTTGGCCACATAACTTAAATCCTTGAGGCCCCAGTTTTCCCGTCCGTAAAATGAGGAGATAGGGCTAGATGTGGCCTCAGGGTCCTGAACATTAGACTCTGGGATTCTGATCCATCACAACAGAGGTTAGGGAATAATGAGCTACTACCCTCTGCAGCCCGTCCAGGCCCCTCCACGAATCTGGGGGATGATAAATGTAGTCTCAGTGGCTCCCATATGGGCCACTGCAGCCAAAGAGCTTGTCCCCCAAAGATGCTGTGGTCCCTGCATCCCTCACTGGGCTAAAACTTTTCTCAGGGAGGAAATGGGACTTGGCCGAGATGGTCTGCTGGGGCCCGAGAGTGCACCATCTGGGGTACTCAGGAGCCCAGCGCACCTTGTGCCAGGCAGCAGCCCTCCCAAGCTCCCTGAGCCAATCCAGCACAGCTTTCACTGAGTCTGAACCGGCCGGAGTGCACTTTCTCAAGGCTCCTCCCTGCTGGAAGGGGGGCTTGCCATGGTGGTCACAGTCGCGGGCGCTGTCATGCGGAGGCTGCTTTGTCTTTGCTTGAGCTGCACCAGCTTACGCACTGGCCTTTCCTCTCCCCTTCCCTCTAATCCTCCTTGGCCTGCCTCCTGCACACCCCGGAGGCTGTGCCCAGCCTCAGCGCTCCCTCGGCGAGGCACACCACGTGTGTCCCTCCTGCTGGTGGGCCCTGGATCATCCAGCTCCTTCCTCTGTAAATCTCAAAAGGCTGGAACTGCTGCCTTTGGGGGCCGTTTCATGTTCAGGTGAGGTGGGGTGACAGCAGCTATTTCCCAAGGAAGACGGCAACGGTTCGAGCCTGTGATGGGTGAGAAGGCCAGGAGGAGGTGCCCACCCTGTGAGACACACATCTGTTGCAGGAGAGCTCTCTGGATCAAAAGTTCACAGCCTCAAAACATCTGTTCGTTTGCCAGTCATTTCTCTCTCCAGACAAGTTCCACAGCTGCAGGGGGGTAAGGGGGGCACTCCCAGGGGCTGGAGGGTCACCGTCTCACTTCCCTCCCGTGGCGAGGGGGTCAGACTCTCAGGCTGCAGCCGCCCCCACACTCCCACTGTCCACGTGTCCCTCCACCCTCGACCTGCCCAACTGCCACTGCCCCTGCTGCTCTTCCTTCCACTGAAATTCCTAGGCAGCTTGTAGGTCCGCAGAAGCTGGGCACTGGAGTACCAGTTCTCACAATGCACTGCGGCTGCTTACATCAAGGGGGGACGGAGAAGCCCCCGGGGCGGGTGCGCAGCTGGAGAGGGCAGACAAGGGGGTACAAAGCAAGGACAAGGTAGAGGCCGAGTCTCCGTTGCCAGCAGAGCAGGGGGAGGAGGCGCCGGCGGCATGCACCCCACATAGGTGCCCGGCGGCTCCAAGCAGTTGTCCCGTGAAGCACCGGGCTCAGGGGGGCCCGTGCCAAGGGAGGCAGCAAACGTCAATCTCTGCTGGAGGCTGTCCCCGCACTGCCTGGCGCCTGGGGAGAGCGGGCCCTGAGGCGGTGTCTCCCCCCTGCACCCCTCCCCCACGTCTGTTCAAGCCCCTCCCGCCAAAGCCTGTAGGGGGCCTCCTGCCCGTCCCCTGCTGCATCAGAACCCTCTTTGAGAACATCGTACACACAGTCCTAGCCAGCAGCACCTGGCCTACTAAACTCCATATCTGCTGGCGTGGAACTTACCAGAAACCCAGGGGGTGGGAATTGGGAGCAACAAGACGAAAACATGGCTTTGCTGCTGCTCACTGACCATGTCCTGCCCACGGATCTTGGATAGTCTTCACTGAAGGATGAACGAGAATTCCAATTCATGTGTCGAATGCCTGTTTGCGTAAGTTCAACAAAAGGTGGAGTGCTTATTAAAGAAGAAAGAAGAAATACATTTTAAAAAGAGTATATGTCAAAATGGCCAATAAGTATGCACAAGTTTCTCATTATCGCAAGTCATGCAAATTACAGCCACACTGAGATACACTACACACCGACCGGAATGGCAAAAAAGAACAGGTTGATAGCCCAGAACTCCCATACGCTGTTGTTAGGAGGCATAGAATTCTACAACCACTTCCAGTTTGACCTACTGATTTCACTCCTGGGTATTTACCCCCAAGAAAATGATACTTGTACACAAAATTACTTGTACAAGAATGTTACTAGAGCTGTATTTATAGTAGCAAAGAACTGGAAACAGCCAACATGTCCGTCCACAGGAGAAGGGACAAACCAGTGTGTGTTCATATAAAGCAGCACCACCCAGGAAAATGGCCGTGAACAAATGACACCGCCATGCATGAAATGACTAATAGAGAACAAGCCGTCGATTCCATTTACACAAAGTTCTAGAACAAGCAAAATAATCTAGGTGGAAAGAGCTGAAACGGTGGTCCCTGGGTGGGCCAGGAATGATCAAAATGGGGACATGAGGAACCTTTATGGCTGAGAGAAATGTTCTGTGTCTGGATAACTTGCGTTACCCAAGTGTATGCATCTGTCACGTAAATTGCAAATATATGCATAAAATTGTAAATTGTTCCTCTAAAGAAAAACAACAACAACACTGTAAGTTGTTAGAGAGCAAGCTAGAGACCTTCCTGGAAATGGTGCAGGAGGAAGATGGAGAACACCTGCCTGGCAGCTGTAGGTGCCATGGACTGTTCTGGAGGCACAGATCGGGTGGGAAAGCACACCCTCACCCCCCGACTTCCACCGACACAGGTCAGGGATCCAAGGGAAGATCTCTTGCACCTGGACGTCTGGGACCGATGCTCTCCCCAAAGGGCAGTGATCAGGGTGGCTCACAGACCGCCCTCCACCCGCTCCCAGTACCAGCTGCCACCAGAAGGGGTGAGCTCCTGTCACAACTATCAGAAACTTACAAATTGCAAAAACCTGAGTGTTGCAAGGAGTATTCGAGGTTATCGGATTCCTCGTCCCACCCAGTGCAGGACCCCCTGGGCACCATCCCCAGACTCAGCAGGCCTGACGTGGGCCAACCATACGTTTCATGTCTTCTGACATGAGGCACTTAGAAGTGCTTGCAAGGCTTTCTATCCCAAACTGTTCAACGGGAGTCCATCAGACATCTAACACGAGCCACAGTTTACAGGCACCACCGGGACAGAGCAGCAAGCTAAAATACACAACATCCCAAAGAAGCAACTGGACGAATCCAGGAGGGGCTCCTGTGCCCCATAACTGGCCCACAATCAGTTGGTGTCATAAAAGGGGGACTGTAGTCAGCTGAAGAGACTTCGTGGGCGTAGCGATCAGTTAGAGTGAATAGCGACGGACTCACTGTTGGTCTGGGCAAAGCTATGGGCATGACACACAGCTTGAACATAGACTGGGTGTTAGACAAGAAGAATTTAGTGAATTGGAAAGGTAGAGATCATTGAATAAAGCAAGTACAGGACAGAATATACATTTTGGCTCATTTTAAGATACTTTTTTATTCAGAAGGATGTACTCTAAGAAGTGTATTCTTACAGGGATATATATTCATAGTGGTAATCTATAAATGGTAGAAATTAGGAAATTTAAAATTCTTCTTGTCTCTGTTTTCTAAATCACGTCCTACCTCTGTTATGGGTTTAATTGTGTCCCCCCAAATTCATGTGACATCCTAATTCTCAGTAACTGAGAATGTTGCTGGGAAACAGGGTCACTGAAGGTGTCGTTAAGTTAGGGTGACATCATACTGGAGTGGGGTGGCCCTAGTCCAGTATCACTGGTGTCCTCAACAAAGGGGAAATTTGCACGCAGAACACTGGGTGAAGGTGAAGGCAGAGACTGGAGTCAGGGTCCCACAAGCTCAGGATGCCAGAGATCTCCAGTAAACCCCCAGGGCTGGGGGGCCTGGGACAGATGCTCCCCCAGAGGCTCAGCAGGCACAGCCCTGTGGACCCCCTGGTCTTCAGCTTGCAGCCTTCAGAGCTGGGAGGCGATGATTCGCGGTCGTCTAACCCATTGGGTTTGTGGCACTTTGTTGCTACAGTCCACAATAATAAGAAATTACTTAAATTGAACATTTTAAACAGCAAATGTGGGGCCTGGGTGGGAGGCCCCTGACAGAAGCCGGTGAGCTCTCAGGAGGCAGGGGCTCCTACTTCAGGGTGCGGCGGTTCCACCTCACCAGCCTCAGACCCAGGAACATTCTCCCCTGCACTGAGCTGCAGGCGGCCCCCCAGCTCCGCCGACTGGATCTCAGGAGCCAGTCTCCTGAGAGTCCCACTCTCCCTGGGCAGCGGGGGGCAGGTCTGGGTCCTGGGGAGCCCCCAAGGCAGTGCATCTCTGACCTCCTGCCCACCTTCTCTGCTCCCCCAGCCCCGGCTCTGCTCTCTCCCTTGGGTGGCACCCAGGGAGTCTGGGGGAGACAAAGTTCGGGGAGCCAGCGTGACCCCGATGCCCTCAGAGGGCCACCGCCTCCAGTGAGCTTGACTCTATTATTATAATGAGCTGCCTAGGCCTGGTATCACGTGGCCCTGAGGCTGGGCCCGGAAACCTGAGCCGATGGGCCAGCATCTCAAAATAACTTCCCAGAATAACCGGCCTGTGTGGCCGCTCACGCGCCGCCTGGAACGCCAGGCCAACCCTGCTTCCTGTCCCCACTCCCCAGGAATGAGGTGATCATGTCTCACACACTGAAATTCAATAAACTGAAACAATCAGAGGAAGTGTGGAGCTTTCTCCACAGAGGCAGCGAAACGGGACCCTGCTTATCAAAGTGACAAGATTTGTTCAGTTGCTACAAACTTCCAAAGACTTCCTTTCCCAAAAGAAAGGCCGGGAGAAAGGTACGTCCCTCAGCCACCTGGGTTGAGCCAAGAGCGCCATCTGCGTGGGGCCCCCACCCGCAGCTCCTAGGTCCAGGGCCTGGGGGGAGCGATCCATCGTTCCAGGGGGCCGAGAAGGGAGGGTCCCCTCAGACTAGGCACAGGCCACAACCATGGTGAAGCCAGAGCCGCCAGTGTAATCTGCCTGGGAGTGGGGAACGTAAGGAAAGGAGAGGGGCTGAGAGGGAAGGAAAGCGTGCATAGGCCCCGCACCAGGCGGCGCGCAGCTCCCCCAGCCCCACACCTTCCAGATTGAGGTCAACTAGTCAGGGCTGGTGAAGGCCACGCATGGTCCTCCTGGAGGCCCCAGTGCCTCCCGGCTTCCCACCCTGCCTCTGTCACACCAGCCAGGCGTGTGGTCCTGCCGGGTGGAAGGTCTGCCCTCTGGGTGCCCTGTGGGTCCGAGGGAACCTGAGGAGGAGGAGGAGCACTCCGATTGTGCCTCCCCTGGTGAGTGAGGACCCTCTTTCCCAGAAGTTCCCAGCCAGCCTCCCCTAGGAGCCCAGTGGTCTGGAAGTCACGCCAAAGCTTAACCCAATGGTCAGCAAGAGGAAGGAGACCTCCAGGATTTGCCTAAACCCCAAGGGGTTTACTGGGACCACCATTGGGAGGCCACAACAGAGCCTGCCCCCAACAGGTGCACAAACTTCACCCACGATTTCAGGGACCTCAGAGCCCCCTGAAGTCTCCCATGGACTGAACATTAAAGTCTCTGAGGGCCTATGGGCCCATGTCAGCACCAAGAATGAGCCCAGCTCCCCCCTGGAGAGGCAGGCGTTCGGCTGGGAGGGGACACACAGGTGCCTGTCAGCTGTATAGAAGCCGGCCAGGTGGAGATCCCCATAGCAGCTGTGAAAAGCAGGAAGGGCCAGCCCACAATGGCAGCGGGGGTCACATGGACCTAGAGGATCTGGGGTGTGGGAAACCGGGTTGAAGGTAAGAACACGACAAGATTCCAGGGGGAGGAGAGGCAGGCAGAAGGCGTGGGCAACAGACATTCCAAACCCAGAAAAAGGCCTGCGTTTTTCACAGGTCAGAAGCGTGTGCAGCCATGGCTACAGCTAAGCCACTGGCAGGCCCACTGCCGGGTTTGTGCTGAGTCCTTTTGACGACTGCATGAATTCTGCAGACAAAGCGTGTAGGCATGGCTGTGTAACTAGAACTCTGAGACAGAAACAGCTTCTCTTCACATGCATATGTAGGGCCTGATTCTGAGCTTTGAGAGCGTGTTTTCCTCATTTATAAAATTTAGAAGGTTCCTCAAAAACCACAAGAGGTGAATGGCTGAACATTCCTATCTGGCTAGTTCCATCACATATAATATTATTTAGTTATTTGGTACTTTCCTAATTAACTTTTCCTTCTCCGATTGAAAAATCCAGTGACTTTTGAAACTGTTTTGAGGAGGTATAAGTAAAATAAAGAATGACTAAGCAGATTAAAAGGTTGGACTTCTATAATAATATGAAAGAAAGTACCAGGAAGCAGGTTTGAATCTTGGAGAATGAAGTTTTCTTTAGGGAGACACAGACAGATACTCAGGCAGTGTGTTTAAATTGAACCAGTAAATTCCCCAAAGAGGACATAGTTCAAGTGTGTCTCAGCTGAATCCCTGACTTCGATTTCTATACCCTAATATTGGTCATTACTAAACAAAATCATGAGGGGTCACAGATTCATGACAGGTAATATGAAGAAATTGAGATAATCATACATTTTGAAATATATTTGTTAATAAAACAATACACAGATTGTTATATCTAAATTCCTTCTACTAACATAAGATGAACTGCATTTCTTTATAGCTTCCTCTGATCTGTATCCACACATGCTTATATATGTTATTTTTTAAATATTGGCAATTCAATATGTTGCGTACTACTTGATATTATTTTAGATAATATCTATTTTGTATACAATGTCAGTTTTAATCACCGTGTAATGTGTTATGAAGTTAGTATTCTATGAAAAAGTGACGACTGCCATAATATTAGATTTTTTTTAATTCTTGTAATCCTTCCTCCATGCCTCATTGTAAGTATAGCTTCCTCTTAATTTGAATTATTTCATTCTCAGGGACAGAATTATGGGGTCAAAGTGTAAAATGTTATGTCTCTTGATGACAATTACTTAACTGCCTTCCAAAATAATCAAATTTGCACTTCCGCCAGGAATTCCTGGGTATTCCTACTTACTTACAGTCTCAGCAGCGTCACACCTGTTCTATTGGCATTCGGTATTTGCACTTGATGATCTGAGTAGTGTGTTTAGATAGTGAACCAAGTTGTTTCTTTTCCCTTTAACAGTCACTGATTTCATTCGTTTACTGTTATTTCCACTTCTGTGAACTGTGAAGTCTTTGGACCATATTTTAGGGACTCTTACATGTTTGGAGATTCGTGAGGATCCTTCATATGTTTTCCACATTGAACTGTTGTCATGTGTCACCACATTATTATTACATGCCACCTCTGTGGTTACTGTGTGCTGAGCTCTGTGTGGGGTAACTTCACTACAACAGCCCTGTAAGGAAGAAAGATCCCCATTTTAGAGTTAAAATAGACGTTTCATCACTTACATATTTTGGCCAATATCAAGAAGCTAGACAGTGTCAGCCCCGCCTCCCTCAGCCCTGCGGTCATTCTGGTATTGTTCACACACCTTCTTTCTATCTCACTGAATTCCTGTTACTTGGGTTTTATAATACTGTGATTTTTAATCCCAAATAATCACATATGTCCATATGGTTTTAAATGTTTTTTCTCTGTATCATGATCACCACTAAGTCCACATGTGTTGGTTTTACTTGATATGGGTGTTGTAGTGAGCCCCAGAAAACAGTTCCCACTCTTAGTTTATAGAAGGATTTTGGTGTCCTGGCATCACTTGATGCAGATTGTCACTCAGACATGGAAATCTTTATGACACAGGAAATTTTGATTTAGAAGGATTTTTGTCATAACTCAAATCTACCCATTTTCATTTTAGAATTAGCATGAATAATATCATTTTCCAAGTGGGAAGATAAAAGGAGGCCTTACTTTGGCTAAAGAGTAGAAGCAAAGTAAATGAGAAGGCCCTAAGCTGATCCTCCCTTGAGCGGAAGGACATCTGCCGGAGTCTCCTCCGCATGGAAAAGCCAGCCCGTGAGAGACGGTGAGTCTGTGCTCTCTGGGCGGAGACTCCGTCACTGACATTCCAGGACCAGGTCATACGCCCTCCTTGGTTCCTGTGCTTTGTTCGATGTTTACCTCTCATCAAGTTCAGACAAACCCTGGGACTTTGGAAAATTCTCCTATGATCCCAACCAAGCCACTGGTTCCACTGTCATGTGGGCCCCTCCTGGTTTGCTGCCCACATTTCGGCCACCAGCCGAGATCCCATTTCAGCTTTGTTCTGCAGCCCAGAGCTGTTAGCACATACCAGCCGCAGGCTATGGGTACCATGGCTCTGGCTGCCATGTCACCAAGGTGACGGGGGTTCCTGAGCCACTTGTAATGTCACTTTGGGATGCAGACCCTTTGATCTCAGTTTCTGTAATTGTCCTAAACCCAGACACCAAACTCCTGACAGGTGGCTTGCTCTCGCCCTGCTGCTCGAGGGGGTGGCAGAGGCCCTGGCATCTCCCTCAGGCCCTCCTCCTTCCCAGCAGGCTGCCTCTGTGGCCTTTGGTCAGCAGGCTGCCGCAGCAAGGCTCAAGCTTCTATTTCCTGCTTTAACTTCTGTGAGCAGGAGCTGGAGCCTGCCTTTTATTTCCGGCTCCCCTACTCGTCCAGGGCTCTTGCATCTGCTGATTTACAGGCTCACACACTCTTCTCTTCTCCTTTATGGTTGTTTGCCCCTTCCTGGCCATCCACATAGGCCGTCCACCTCAAGCCTGTTTATTTCTAAGCATGCACATACGTGTGGAGCTCCAGGCCATTTAGCTTTGTCTACCTGGTCCTGCAGGCTGCTGGCCAGTCAGCCCCTGCTGTGGACCTCAGATGAGTGGTCTTTTCTTGTACCACAGTTTATTCTGTGGCTATTAAATACACATTCCTTCAATATATGATAACGGTAATCATAATGATGGCTCTGTTTTAAGGAATGAGGGGGAAAGGCTGTATCATCTTTCCAGGGGCACCACAGCAAAGCACCACAAACTGTAAACAGCAGAAAGCTGTTCTCTGTCAGTTCTAGAAGCTACAAGTCTGAAGTCCAGGGGTGGGCAGGGCCACACACCCTCCCAGGCCTCCAGGGAGGCTCCTCCTGGCCTCTCCAGCAGCATCTCCCAGCCGCTGCCGCCACATGGCCTTCTGCCTGTATGTCTCTGTCTCTTCACCCTGCGTAAGGACTCCAGTCACAGCGGATTAAGGGCACCCTAATGACCTCATCTTAACTTGACCACTTCTGGAAAAGCCCTGCTCCCAAATAAGGTCACACTCACAGGTGCTGGGGATTAGGACTTCAACATATCTTTGGGGGGACACAATTCAACCCCTACCACAGACCAAGTCTGTCCCAGGCCTCCTTCGCCATCATCTCTCCCTGCAGTCCACAGCCCCATCTCCATGCCCTGCTCCCTGGCTCCATGAGAAGGAGACCAGCACGAGGGAGCAGGGGAGGTCCGTGCATGCAGAGGGGGGTCACACGTCGTATGCAAACAGAATGACACGCAAGTGAAGGAGCTTTGTGTATCCACGCAGGATTGAGGAGGGGTGGGCGTCTGGGGCCTCGCAGTCATTTCAGGAGGCATTTGCTTGGTTTGCTGACACGAAGCCAGCACGGTACCGGCTGGCTCCAGGCCTGAGTGAGTTGGCTTCTCCTACCATTAGCTGCTCACTCCTTCAAGGTGGAATCCATCACCTGAGGGCTGGAGGGCAGAGCTGTGAACTACAGATGCGCAGGCTCATACAGATCAGGGAGAGCAGGGGTGCGTCCCGACAGGAGCATCCAACCAACCCCGTCACTGTTCGGGACCTCAGGGCACACAGGAAACCAAAGATCCCAGGCCAGGGGACAAGGACGATACATGTGCCCCTGGGCTCCTTTCCAGCGCCTACGGTGGACACGATCCGCCAGGTGGAGGCGGCTGACTCCTCTAAACCTGAAGATGACTTTCAGGTCGGACAGCCCCTGCCATCAAAGCAGGTGATGTGGAAGTGAGATCTGTCTGCTCCTCTCTGTCTGGAGCTGGAAGAGCCAACATCCTTGACGTTCTGCACTGAGCTGCGCTTGATGGCTACCTCTCATCTGACCAACAGATCTCCCTGCGCCCGGCTCCTGGGAATGCAGGGAAGGGAGGAACCCACATGCAGAGCCCACAGGCCATGCTTCCTAGGGAGTCAGGACCCAGCAGGTGCAGCCTGCAGACGGCACAGAAGCCAGGACCAGGGCCAGGGCCAGGGTTGGGTCCCTGCTGGCTCAGGCTCTGGGCTTGAAAGGCCGAGGCTTACAGGGCAAGCTGGGATCGCAAATTCACAGTTTGGAAAGTTCTTATAGTTGGAGGAAACAGTATCTGGACTATTTTAGAATCAGCCATCTCTTCTAATATTGTATGTATATCCTGTTTTTTTTAATATGCCGTATCAAAATTCAAAAGATAAAGAAAGCAGTTATTCATTTAATGAACAGGTTTTCGTACCTCCTTCAGAAGTTTACTTTCTAAAAAGACCCATCCTAAATCCTTTAAATACCAACTCTTCTGGCACATCTTTAAAACCTCTTATTCTTAACAACTCATTACAACACGAGCTGCATGGAGTGACTCCTGTGTGAGGCCATCAGGTATAGACTGAAATAGACTAGTGTGCTATGTAGAAGAAATTCTCACTATTCTTTATTAATAGACATAGAAAAGAAACCTCAGATCACTAAAAATAACTGTGTCTTGGCATTAAAGTCTCTGTGCAGTCCCCTGACCGGCCACAGAGCGCAGCCCGCAGGGGACTTCCTTCAGGTGGCACAGTCCCCCCCCCCCCCCCCACCAGGGCGGGGCTCCAGGCGACTCGGCAACGGCAAACATGGGCATGCTTCCCCGAGGCCGGGCCGGGGACTAGGACCCCCCAGTGTGTGTTCACACCCTGATGCGGGGTTGTATGTCTGGAAGTGGGTACGTATGGAAACTGTTTCTCCACCTTGACTTCCTAGCTGATAGTCCAGCAGTGGGTGGGGGGCTCACTCATCCTCTCTCCTTTCAGTGTTTGCAGCCCACCTCCCGCCCTGAGGCCATGCCTGGGGTCCTGTAGGGAGCTCAGTGCCTTATCCATCCGCTTGGTGCTGGGAACATACTTGCTCAGTCACAGTCTCTAAGGTCACTCCCAGCAGGTCACCTGGGAAGCAGCCGCAGTTGAAGCGGGGGTGAGACTTATAAAGGATGAAAGGGAAAAAATCAGGATTGGGCAAAGGGGGCTTCAGGGAGCACCAATCTTCTCTCTGCCCTTGGCCTTCAATGGGGGCCATGTGAAGCCACGGTCATGCTCCTCGGTGTCCATTCATGGGTCATTATGTGCCATCACTGCAGCCAACCCCCAGCCAATGCCACTTCTGTCTCAAAAGTGCAGAAAGACTCTGTCTTGAGAATTAGGCTCAAGGGGCCTCAGCAGTGCCATTGGTGCCTTTTCAGGGACTTTTCCTGAAGTGCACATGTGGCCAGAATGGAGGTGTGTGTGGCCAGGCAGTCAGCAAAGCCTTGGCCGCCAGGTAGGCCAGAGATGACCAGCGTTCGCAGGCCTGGGGACCACTGAGTCGGCCCCGAGGCTCCCGCCCCCACACCCACCCTGCCCTCCAGGCCTCCCACTGTCCTGGCCCCGTGGAGACGGGAGAAGGCCAAGCGCCCTTCAAGTGCCCTTTGGCCACACTGCCCAAGACTTGGGTCTCAGCAGCATGTTAAACGTATCACATCAAAACATCCCTAAAAATAAGGGCTGATGTCATGCGGCCGGCAGACTGAAAGCTTGTGGGAGACAGAAACAGCAAAGCCCAAGGGGTGCTCTGTACTCCTGACTTTCTTCTTCTGGGGACACCGAAGGACTGAGTCCAAGCACAGGGTCCCCTTCAGCCACAGAGACACCCTGAAATGCTTACTTTCCAGTTAAAATTGTGCAACACGGAACTTTTCCAAGGTGTGTGTGCTCTGATTTGACCCGCAGCCCAGGCACGTCCCCCCTCCCCAGCCCACCCATCCCTCCTTCTGGGGCTCCTCGGCCTCCATCTTCCTGCTGCTCCCTCCAGGGAGGCCAGAGAGGGGCTGCCTCCCTGGGGGGTCTGGATGCAGCCAGAGCTGCTCCTTCCTGCTGGCCTCCCGGCTGCTCTCCCAGATGCCGACACTGGGCACAGGAGCAGCCGGGGGCCCCACAGGCAGGAGCAGGCCTCAGGGTAGGGCGGCAGAGGCGTGCGTCGAGTGGGCCTGGGAGCCAATCTGGGGCTGGCACCCAGGAAGAAGCCCCAGCGGCCAAGCCTGGGGCCTCGGGGCGATTCGCTTTATGAAGGTTAACACACTAGCAGTGCCTGACATGGCCAAGAGGCCATGAGCTCTAAGGCTGTGTGAGAGATTTTCTCCAAGGTTTCGCTGATGTGGTGTTTTAATGGAATACTCCCGAATCTGAATCCTTAACTGGAGCTACAAATAGGTTGATAAGTACCTGATGGTGAAGCAGCCCTGGTCGGAGAGGCCTCCTGGCCCAGGGGTTCTGTTTGCAAAGAAGGCTGGAGGGGAGGAGGATGCCAGAAGGGCAGTTCAGGGAAGTGTGTTCCCTGACGCTCAAAGCTCCCGGGCCTGGCAGGGGTGGCACTGTGTCCAGAGAGCTCAGTGGAGTGACCCAAGGCACCCTGGACTCCCAGCACTGCTGCTAACTTGGACAAACCTGGCAATGAATCCAAGCCACGCTGGAAGCGCTCCCCACCCACCTGCTGTCCAGCTGCCAGGCCTCCAGGCCTCTAGTGCGCTGGCTTGGGGACCCACAGTGACCTTCCCGGGCCTGTCCCGCCTGCCTGTATCCCTGCTCGTGCGACCAGCAGGGAGCAGAGAGTTGAGGGGAATTGCTCAGGGTATTTTGGGGAGATTTTTCTGGAGATCTCAGCTGTTGGTGATTCCAGGGGAGAGTTATGGGTGACATTGGTGGAAAGGGTCAGGGCATGGGAACTAGAACTGGTGAAGGTGGGTGGGAAAGACATAGCTGTGGAGTCCTGAGAGACTGCCGCCTTATAAACCCGCATGAGGCCGAGGGGTGGGTGTGAGGACAAGGCGGGGAGGGACGCCTTCCTCTGCCTCCGAGGGTGGAGTTGAGGCCAAGCAAATCCTAGTCAGATATTTCTGAGATGGAATTTCAGACCCCAAACGAGGAACTCCTGTTCCCCAGGGTTCAGTTATTCACACAACACGTGGGGCTTGCAGAGAACGTGCCCAGTGGAGGAGGCCCAGCTCTGTGATCGCCGGAGCCGAGCGTCAGACCTGGGCGGATGGCAGCTACTCACACAGGCCTGGTCTTCCCGCCGGAGGTAAAGTGTGTTTCCTGAGACTGTGTTCTTCCTACTTTATCCTGAAATGTTCATTAGTTTTACATGGAGATAAAAGGGCAAAGGAGAGATCTTTGGTCAAACAAATTTGGGAAATACTATATACTAAATTTCTCTCTTGGATTTGATAATATAGATAAGCTTATTAAACCTCCAAAAAGTTCTGCAGTGAAGAAACCTGCTTAGCTGTATCTCATCCAACATTCCCAAAATTTGTTAGAAAAGAGCACTCTTTGCGGCATGTGGTAGACAGAACAATGTCCACTCCAAGGTGCCTGTGTCCTAACCCGGCACCGCACACGGCCCTCGGGGCAGCCGGTGTGATTCGGTGAAGGATCCTGACGGAGGCTGAGCCAGGCCCACCCAGCCGGGCCCAGTCGCATCATGAGGCCAGGCCAGGAGGCCGGACGATGGGGCAGAGGCTGGGGTGGCCCGTTCAGAGGCGTCAGAGGGACCCACGAGTGAGCGGATGGTGGTGACTCTGAAAGCCGGGAGACTCAGGGAGCTGGATTCTCCCCAGAACTTCCGGAAGGAACTCAGCCCTGACCAGACCTTCACATCATAGCCCGTTTCAGAGTGCTGACTCCAGACCCGTAAGAGAGTAAATTTGTGTTGATTTAAGCTGCTGCATTTGTGGCGACTTATTAGAGCAGCAACAGGAGGCTAATACATGTAGGAAAGACTAATATCTCATGGTCGATGGATAGAATTTGCGACTCTGAGGACATCACTGCTTACTTGTCAGGCCCGATGGAAGCCCCACAATATGCCTCCCAGGACCCCCCACTTCTGCTCAGCGGTGGGCCCTCCTGGAGTCTTGCTCTTACGCACACAGCACCAGCTGCCGAGGAAGCCCAGCTTCTAATACATCAGGACGTGGTAGTATCAATATTGTCCAATGCTGTGATGACAGAACAGGGCCAAAGGGGCAGAGCTCCTGCTTCAGGGGGTGGGTCCGAGACAGATCTGTGGAAAGCCTGTCCTCGAGGGGAGGGGTGGGGGAGCTGACCATGTGCAAAGGTGCTGCCCAGGGGCATGGGACTCCAGCAGTATGGGCCGCCTGCCAGGGGCATCCTGGCACGTCATTCTGTTTGTCTGCAAAGCTAACTAAGGAGACACGGTGAAACTTCTCAGGCTCCTGCACAGAGTATTCTGGGAAAGAGCTTGGCAAGGAGTCCCTCAAGGTTTGCTGCCAGACCAGTTCTCAGTCAGTGTTTGGGGCCAAGAAGTCAAAGCGGCTGAGCTGCTGGGTCACAGGCCCCAGTCGGTGCTTTGGTGTGAAGGAAGGTCAGGAGGTGGAAGAAATGAGAGGAAAGCGTAAACCATCCTGCCAAAAGTTTTACAAAGGAGAACTGGGTCAAAAATGAAATTGCTGAAGAAGAAGGGTCCTCCAATTCTTTATCTTTCACACGTTGGGTCTTCAGTGCAAGAATTCAGCAGAGAGTGGAAGCCAACAGGCCACTTACTTCCACGGTGTCACGATATATTGTTCTGCATGGGGCCACCCCACACCAGGGGCAAACGGCACGGTCTGCTGGTCTGCACACAGGCCGCCATGCGCCTGCCCTGCCCTGCATGCACCACTGCCTTTGGACGCTCTGCCCCAGCTCCAGGCAGCCGAGTGCTGAGCATCGCAGGCCAGGCCCCTGCAGTAGGCCTTCCCCGATGCACCAGCAAAGGCAATCTCTTGCTGCCTGCAACGGCAGGTTCACCACTACTGGTATCTTGCTGATGGCCCTGTGCCATTTTGAGGGTCAGATGTACACCTCTTGGCTTCCTTCCCTAGACCACAAGTTCCCTGAAGCTCTGTGGACTGAAGTGTCTTCATTAGGGCTCTTTGCTAAACAGATGCCACAAAGTCCCTCCATCTAGCTTAATCAGAAAAGGAAATGGACTATAAGAATCCATGCCTATTTACCTCATGAGACCTGGAGCTGATTCTGCCACTGATGTGGCCTATATCCCTTCTTGCATCTTCCCCCACGGACTAGGTCCCTAGCGGGGCTGAAGGAAGGGTCACAGACTGGGCGGCCCACACCGCAGATGCCTCCTCGTGGGAGGCCAGAGGTCTGAAATGGCTCTGGGCAGAGCTGGGGCCTCTGAGGCCGGGAGGGAAAATCTGCTCCCAGCATCTCTCCCAGCTTTGGGTGCTTGCTGGCTATCTTTGGCGGTCCTTGGCTTCTGGGCACTGTCCGGCTCTCTGTGTGTCCACCTTCGCGTGGTGCTCCCCTCACACACATCACTGTATCCACATTTCCCCGTTCTGCAGGGACATCAGCTACATTAGGTGAAGGACCCACCTAATGACCTCAGCTTACCCGTCACACCTGCCCCAGCTCTAGCTCCAAAGAGGGTCACATTCGGAGGAACTAGGGGTTAGGACTGAGCATACGAATGTGGGGCGGAGGACACACTTTGACCCCTAACACCTAGTAACAGAAGCCCCATTTTAGTTGAGGTGACAATGCGGCCAGTGCAGAGCACCCCTCCCCACCCTCCCCTCTCTGTGAAGTGCCATGGAACCCAGTGAGATGTAAATAAAACCTGCTGGATGAGGCCTCTGGGAAAGCCAGTGCAGCTCTTGGCCCTGAACCCTTCCTTCCTCCAGGGCACGGATGTGTTGCAGAAGGCAGAGCAGTCACCTGGCCCCAGTGAGGACAAAGGGGACAAGCTAATGGTGCAGGGAGAGGCCAGCAGGCATCCAGGTCAACGATTTCTTTGAGCCACTGCACTGTCTCTGGATGGACTCTTTGTCACATGAGAAAGATAAACATCTCCTTATTTAAGTCAGTTATTCTTACCCAGAAACAATTTCCCCTCCCCCTTACCCCTTCCGCTGGGCGACACCTGACGTACAGAGACATTTTTGTTGTCACAACTAGGGAGGGTAGCCCAGCACCGGTGGGTGGAGGCCAGAGGTGCTGTAAACTCCCTGCGGTGCCCAGAGAGGCCCCAGCCCTGCAAACCATTACTCTGTCCCCAGAGTCAGCAGGGCCCATCTTTGAGAACCCTGGTCAAAGTTACTGCGGGCATAATTTTGTTACATGAAATCTATACTGGTAGACGAGGAGTACAGCACAGCCAAAGAGAGGCTGTAACCTAGAACTGGAAGCCATCAGGAATTCCACTGCGTTTTCTCCAAGTCCCCAGGCTCTCCTTTCTGCTTCTTTCTGCAAGCCTGTTCTGTTCTTTTCTCTCTCTATAGACCAGGGCTTTTTGCGTCTCTGTAAGTATACAATCAAATATAACATCCTCTCCTCTCCCAAATTTACATATCCTAAGTTCAAGCCAGGGGTAGAAACTGACTTGTGTCTCTGAATCCATCCAACTTTCTGAAATAAAGAGTTTGATCAAGCCATCCTGAATCAGGTTCCAAATCAACTCTGCTCAGGAAGCAAGTCATCTGGTGAAAATGAGGCCGCTGGGGCCCCGCTTAAGGAGTGGTAGGACAGGCAAGAAGAGGGAGTATCCTAAACGTGGGGCCACTGACTGGGGAGACGCAGTGGCTGCCACCCTCCAGGCGGGCACATTTGCTCAGTTTCATATCCCTTCTAGCACCCCACACGGTGCTGGGCATACAGAAGGTGTTCAATAAACAAGTAACAGGTGGTCAAGATGACACAGGCATTGCAATATTTTCTGTGGCTACGGACCTGTGTCACTATGCTACTTATTTAGAGGTTCCAGGGCCCCACCGCGGAGAGCAGGAAGAACTTTTTCCCCATCAACTCTCCACTCCCTCCTGCCCCACGTATATTTACTAAACTTGGTTTTGGTTTTCCAGACTTCTTTGACACCTGCAGCATATTTATTGTACTTTTCAGATTAGCTTTAGGACCCATTGCTTTACATTTAAAGGTTCTTTACCTGGAAAAGTACCAGAGTTTCAGTAAAAATACATTGAATGTATTATTGGAAAATGACTAATAATACCATTTGAAAACAACTGTGTCCTAACCTTCATAACCTTTAGACACTTGGTAGGTCTGAGTCCCTGTCCCTCCCCCAGCCACCATATTCTTAGGTGTGGGCTCCATCCCCCTTCTCCACACCCACAGTGGGGACACTGGCCCAGTTATCAGACCTTTGGGGTCAGGACTTTTCTCTCCCATTCCCTAAGGACATTGCTACACCTCACTCCCCCTGCCTCCACGCTGGTCTGCAGTTTGTCCAGTTGTCAGGGGCTGTTAATCAACTGACTGGTTGACCCGATAAATTGTTCAAACATAGGTGCTTCCAGCTGGGTGATGTGGCTCCCTCCCCCTGCACTTCCCCAGACCATGGAGTGTGGTTTGTGTTTAAAGTAGAGTCTTCAAATGGCGTAATCTAATGATCACGTGGTGGTGGGAGGGTCATTTACTGAGACATGTCAGTGGGGAAGATAATTTTGATTGAGGGGCCTTTCCCAGGACCATCGAGCCCTTATGGCATCTCCATGCATCAAGCACGTGGAAGGGCCAGACCCTTGCTGTGCTCTTACATGCGGTAAGACATTCTTCATGAAGACCCAGAAAGGTGACATTAGTGTCTGCATCTTGCAAATTTGGAGAAGAGGGTTCCAGGGATTAACCAATTTTCTTCCCTAAGGCTGCACAAGAAATCAGCACTAGATTTGAGATGCAAACCTAGGTGTCTCTGTTCGCCTTTACCCCTGCAACCATTCCACCCTGCCTGCTAGCTTCTGGGGGAGTTACAACCACTACCTTACAAATGAACATCATGTCCCCCTCCAGCTCGGGAGGGGGTCACCATATCTACTTCCAGGCTCTTGATGACCACCCCCAGAGACTTAACCATCCCCACAGTCACATCCCCACTGCGCACCTAAGTGAGCACTTGCTGACATGCTTAGGGAGAAAAGGCATCACTCAGGGGGCCTGGGAACAGAATCACCAGCACTGCCTCTCCTCGCTGGCATCTATGCCCTTCATCCACATGCGAACCTGTTTCTGAGCTCTGCAACCCAGGAAGACACTGGAAGCTGGGGCCCACTGTGACTGCAGGTTCCTCTTCTGTTTCCACCCCTCAGCCTTCCCAGGGAAATTCACAGAGGGCATCCTCCAGCATTTACGCCAGCAGGCCCCAGTCCCCAAAGGGACCATCAGACTCAAAATCCATGAGCAGGCAGGAATCTTGCATTTCACTTTCCCTAGTAACTACACTGAAAGAATTTTTGCAAATCAAATCAGAAGCACATTAGAGTTGATTATATAGTATTAAATTCACTGTGGTGGAAAAGCCTTGAAAAATTAAGAATCTTTTCCTAATTAAAATAAACAAATTTCAGGTCACCTCTTTGCTTTCCTTTTTTGTAACACCCTGTGAGTGAAAATGAGACATATTGACATCCAAAAATTTTTGCCAAAACCCAGGTAAAAAAAAAAAGAAAAAAAAAATGCAAAGGAACATTTGGTAAAATGGAATTCTTGACCCTTTCTAAACATCAATAGTGAATTACAGCTTGTGCTTTCCTTCCTGAAGACATCAGTTCTGAGGGGAATGCAGTAAACAGCCAGCGATACGATCTCCGTCCTGTAGTCGGAAACGTGGCAGTCGCCAGAATACCTGAAGCAAAGGATCAACCAAAGTCTTCATTGAGTCCAGCAGCCACGAGCTTACTAATAAAGCTGGCGTATTAACTGCAAAGCTGCACATGCCCTTTTGTGAGAATGTGGGAATGCATAGCCAGTCTTATGTAATTTGCATAGGAATTTCAGGAATGTGAGGGTGTGATATATTAATAGCACTCTATATAATTATTAAAGGATTTTTTTTTCAGAGTAAAAAATTCTCATGGAGCTTAAATAAAAACTGAGAACATCTCATTAGTTTTTCGTAAGTTTCTTTCAGACCAGTAGGAATCAAAATGTATAATAACGGAACTCTTTTTGGTAAAGAATGATAAGGCTGAGGTTTCTGATTATAGCCACAAATGTTTTAAATAACTATCATAATTAATTATTAAGAGAAGTAGCCTTCTTTTACATATAGAAGACCAAAATTGTGAGAAAGGAAAAAATATAAGCCATCAGTACACAATCTTTCAGGGCACCAGGCTCTTAGCTAGGATTTGTGTCGGTCAGCATTTCAGGAGTGGCCGTGTCAGCTTTGAGGAAGTGTCTCCAGGAGATGTTTTTGCCCTCAAAAAGCCATGTTAAAGTAAATGCCATTCTTTCTTTCTACTGGGACTGTGTATTGCTAGGGGACAAGAAGGGAATGAGACACTTGCTCTTGTACTTCCTCTGCGTGGTTCTCAGACACAGACCTGACTTGCAGAAAACATGTACAGACCCAGGAGAAATTGTCTCACAGCAACATGAAGGGTCCAGACGGGGCCCAAAGGGGGTAGCACTCCACTGAGTGAAGGGCCGAAGGAAAGAGCGCAGCCAGCTAGATTCATTTCCTTTTATGATTCTTGGGAAGCCAGCTTTCATTTCCCCAAAGTACACGCACAGTTGGCATGGAAGCTCCCAGCCTGGCCAGCCCCCGGCAGAGCTGCGGACAAAACCCTGAGATTTGGGACTAAGCGTTTGGAAGCACAAAACACGGCCACCTTCTACAGACCTGTTGGTCTGCCTCATGGTTACACATCCGGAGCCACAGAGGGACAGCGTGGAGCGCTAAGGCAGGGAAGCCCATGATGGGGGCATGT
This sequence comes from Manis javanica, assembly GCF_040802235.1. Classification (NCBI taxonomy): domain Eukaryota; kingdom Metazoa; phylum Chordata; class Mammalia; order Pholidota; family Manidae; genus Manis; species Manis javanica. The sequence continues at coordinate 76,244,067 of NC_133168.1, forward strand.
GTGTGTGCACACATGTGCACTGACTCGCACAAGCTCGAATCCGTGTGTGGTCTGTTCTTTGCTGGCAAGAATAAAAATCACAAAGGCATTTGGAGGCACTTCAGCTGGAGGTGCATCTCTTAAATTTTTTTTCCCTGCCTGGTTACAAAGGTCCAGAGGAAGTGAATCTCCACTTGCAGATGACCTCATTTCCACTGTTTCTCAACACTGCACCCGACACCACGCCGTCAGGAGGACGCTTAGTCAGCCAGGCATGTGGAGCAGAGGGGACTGTTAGGTGCCCCAGGCCTGGCCTGCTGCACATGCCTTCTCTCTGGCTCTGCTGACCCCAGCCCACACACCTCTCTTCCCATGAGCTGCCCTGGGCACACTCACGGCCAAGATGCCGTGCAGGTGTTAGCCATCCCCAGATAATAAAGGGCCCAGGTGGACAGGCCTCAGCTGATGGGGTGGGACCATCGGTCATGTGTAGAGAGCCCGGGACCATGACAGAGGCTTCCTGTGATTATGCTGTGGAAATTACTCACCCAACAGAGTCAGCAAAACATGTGTTACTGATGACGTTTGCCAAACTGGCGATAAATTGAGTACTTTATCCTGACCCAGTGACAGTGATAAATGACTTTTATTAATTCGATAGATCAATTCAAAGCCAATAAGTCAAGACATCCAGAAGCTGATCACAGCACTACACTGCCCTGCGGAGCCCAGAGTTGACTCCGCGAAACAGGAACTTACAGACACTCCAGGACAGCCTGGGAGCCGGCAGAGATTCACAGGATGTTCTACTCGCTGCTTATTTCTTCAAAGAACAGAAACAGAGCGCAGGTCGGGGCTAGGTCAGAGGGTGTGCCCCCCGCAGGACCCCGGGAGAATTCCTAACAGCACAGCGCCTCCCCATGCACGTGCTGGCCCACCAGGCCCCCGCAGGTTGTCCCCGCCTGGGGACAAATACCAATTGTCACCATTTCACAAACGAGGAAGTTGAGGCTCCCAGAAGGGTTAGGATGCCACAGTGGGAGCAGGAGGGAGATGGCAAGGCCAGCGCAGGCTGTGGGGCACGAGCCCCAACCCTGGCCAGGCCGCAGAGGGCTTCCCTGCTGGGGCCCAGCGGGGTGTCCGCCTCTGCCTACTCTCTGTGGCGGGTCCCTGGAGTTGGTGGCTGATTGCCCACACTCACAGTGTGGGTGCTCACACGCACACTCACACGCACTCACAGATGCAAGCACACACATGCTCATACTGCCTCACCAACAGTGCACTCCCACACGTAAACACACACGTGCCAGCACACTTACACAGTCCCACACCAACATACCATTCACACACATACACTCTCACCAATGCAATCTCACACACACACACACACACACACACACACACACTCCGCCAAACACACACAAGCACACGCACCATGTCACGTGAACACACACTCTAACACAGACGTGGGCTCGGGCCTCGCTGCCGGCCCGTGGTGAAGCTGCAGGTGTCTCGTGCCGCTCTGCGCCCCCCTGCACCCCCGGGGTAGCCTGCAGAACGGGCTCCTGGCCCAGGCAGCAGGCGGAGAACCGCCACCACGTTGCTGTTGTGCGCTCGGGAGCACGTTAGGAGCGGACCCGGGGTGCCGAGGTGGAAAGCCTGGGGCCCGGAAGGGGTGTAGTAGGCGGAAACCACATGTGCTGAGACTTGTGGGGCTGGGTGAGCACGGCGGCGGGCTGACGGAGAAAGAAAAGGAGATGCCATGACGATTCTTCTAAAACTCAGGTCCGGAGAAGAGCAGGCGTGCGCTGGGTTTGGGGTCGCCAGGTGCAAACTGCACGGGAGAAACTTAGCAGCCTCTTGGATGGCGTCCCGGAGCCCCCGGATCGGGGCGCAGATCAGACCTTGGAGGACGCAGGGTGACAAGCCCGCAGTGCCAGCCAAGCAGTGACGGAGCCCTGGGGGCCCTGGGTGGGGGACTGCACCTGATACTGTCCCCCGTGAAGAAAAGCAAACTGAACAGATGGACCCTGAGTCAGACGGGACGCTCCTGGTGTCAGACGCTCCGCCAAGCCGCACACACAGGGGAAAAAGTTGTACAAACAACACTTTACCAAATTTCATGTACATAAATAAAATGTCTATTTATTTATTTAAAGGACACAGAGCCTGAACCCAAAAAGTTTACATTCAAATAAAGCCCAGAAGAATTATGGAAACAGAAGAATATATATATTCTTTATAGCTATTCATAAATGTTAAGAAGTCACTGAAATAGCTGCTGTGACTCGGAGTCTTGAAGGAAATTGGATTCAAAAGCTTCTCCGAGGGGTGCGATGCGGCGTTGGGGGAATGTGGTCGCTGTCCGGGAGGCAGGTGGCCGCACCCCAGATCACACGGCAGCGGCCGGGGGCAGCCGAGCCCCACGGGGGGGCGGGGCCGGGGGGGGGGGCGGACCTGGACTGGGATGCGGGGAGCGAGGCCCAGCCGCCGCGAGGGCTGGGGAGGAGGCTACACTGGTGGGGGCTGCGGACATCCTCGGTACACGGTGTAGCTTTCGCGTGGAAGGAAATGTTGAGGCTTCCAAGGAAAATGGTCCCTCGGCCAGAGAAGCCCCTGGATGCAGGATGGGGAGGGTGAGGGGCCGTGTGCGGAGGTTCCCCCGCCGTGTGCACGGGTGGCGCGAAGAGGCAGCGGCGGGCCACCTCACTGGCAGGCCAGAGACGGGCTGAGTCTCAGAGGCCAAGGAAGGAAAACTGACAGACGACCCACAAGTCACTGACTACGGGGCAGGCAGGGGGTTGATCACTGGGAAACCTAGTGAGGGTCTAGGATTTACATTAGTTCAGCTTTAAGTACTGGTGGATTTCTAAGTAGAGACTTCCTACCAAAATAACAACAGTGTAATAATGGCTGGAGTTGGTCCGGGTCCCAGGGGACACGACGGCCTTGGGGTGTGAGGTTCTGAGGCTGGACCCACTGGTACACTGGGTGGAAAAGGCCCGGCGCCAGGGACGGGGACAGCCCAGTGGTGGCAGTCCAGCCCTGGGGAGGGAAATGCAGCTGGTCCTGTGCCGCAGAGGGACACGTGCTGGCCTGATACCCACCAGCAAGAGGTCATCTGTAGAATCACAGCTTTCTTATTTTTGTCAGTCGAACATTAATCTAAGAGTCATGTGTTTTCCTTTCTTTAATTTTTGAATGATGTGGGGGGATAATTTTAGATACACAGAAATGCTGTGAAGGTGGGCGTGTTGCCAGAGCCCCCTCTGCTCTGTGAAATTTCTCAGTCTTTCCTCGTTTTTGGTGACAGTTTTGAGGACTACTGGTCAGCAACTTCACACAATGTCCCTCAATTTTGTTTCACCAGATTATTTTTTCTCATGAACAGACCACATACATTAGGTTTTCCGTGGGAGAAGGCCACGGGGATAAATCCCATTCTCGTCACATCATTTCGGGTGCACCCTACCTGCATGACGTCCCGAAGGTATCAGCCTCGGCCACCTGGCCGGGTGGGCGAATGGGTCTGTCCAGCGTGACGCCGTCTTGCCCCCTCTTCCACACTCTGTTCTTTGGTCGTGAAGTCCAGCCATGCTCAAGGGCAGAGGGTTGGGGTGGGGGGCATCTCCATGAGTTATTTGGAATTCTTCTGTAAGGAATATTTGTCCCTTTGCTCCAATGTAGGTTTTTATTCAGTCATTTATTTATGTCAACACGGATTTGTGTAGATGTATCTTATTCTTTGAGTCAGAATGCAGAACTAACGTTATTTGCTTTTTTGCTCCCACCGTTACAGCTTCGGGCATCAAGAGCTTCTCACATCGGCCCCTGTGTCCCCCTGCCATGCCTGCGTCCTTAATGTTATTTGAGCACTTCCTCACATTTTGCTTCTATGAGATGCTCCAGGATCATCTCATATTTTCTCTGACACAGTCTTAGGACAAGCCATTTCTGCAAGGAACCCTGGCTCCTTTTATTGGAGAATTGCATTTAGAAGCCATGCTGTGGGCCCTGGATATGCTCGAGGCCCCAGGAATGTCCCTGTGGAGAGGAACGGCCCTCCCAGCAGACTGCGCTAGGGAATGCATGCATGACACGCCTGTACTTACTTCTGTGTCTGTCTGTCTGCATCTGTACTGAACTGAACGTGAGTCCACATTGATATCTCTGACTCCAACCCAGCAGCTTCCCCCTTTGTGTCTTTAACACCCCCTCCCAACAGTGAGAAAGCTGACTCCCACCATCCACCATCCGTCTTATTTGCTCGCCTCCACCGTACATGTAAAGCTGTTTCAAAACCGTGCACCCGTGCCCCTACTGAACATTTTTATCTGTACTTTTGAAGCACAAAATATTCACATATTAAACTTGTGCACAGTAAAATCTTGGAGGAAACATAAAGCCATGCAAAAGAATTGGGATTCAAAAGGCTATCAATCAGCTAGAATGAGGAATCAAATTAAAAATATGAATTAACAGGATACACAAGAGTTTGAACCTAAATATGTGACCTATGAAATAAGTAGAGTAACAGATACCAGGCTTACCCGCAATTCATGTGAGTGCAGAGGGGTGTACGGATCTAGCTGACCACACACTCGCCATGTGGCTGTGCTGGTGAACAGAGCCGATGGAGAGAGGCTGCACTGGTGAAAATAGAAGGTTCCAGCAACACAGGAAATGCCACCCAGACTTTGTACAGGTCAGACACCATCTCCACAGATGCAAGCATTTATATCCATCTTTTAAAAGGTACCTAGGAGGGGAGTGCAGTCATGCAGGAAGGGTGGGATCACCCTCTTAAAATACTAGCAGGGACCAGATGTGCCCTGCAGACCATTCCAGAGGATGGAACTAAGACCTATGAGTCTGTGTATCGTTCCCAACCCGTGGGCTGAACAGGTAAGGCAAGCAGCCTGCCCCAAACGCTCCTGACTTGGGGGCAGCAGAGACAACACAATCAAGATACAGGACTGGCAGGCCACACTGGAGGTCAGAGCCCAGGGGAAGCATCGAGGAAAAGCTGGAAGGACAGTTCAACTGGGTGTTAACGACAAAGCTTCAGTGAAAAGTACACACAGAATAAGGAACCAAAATGCAGGAGGTCAGGGGACCAGGGGAGCCGAAGTTATGGAGCAGGAGGAGGAGGAGGGGCTGGGGGGCAGGGAGCACCTCTGGTGCAGCCCCAGGGTACTGCTGGCCTGCAAGCCAAGTCCGTTTGAAGGTCATGGGCCAAAATGGGTCTGGTGAGGACAGTGAGAGGAAGGCAGACTTTGTTTAATTAGAAGGAAGGCTTTCCGACAGTTACCCCAAAACAAAGCATGATGCCCATCAAGAGATGACTTCAGAGTCAGTCAAACAACATTAGGTGGGGTGGCTGTTGAGGACAACATCATGCAAACACGCTGTGACTATGATATTAACAAATGCCAGGAAGAGATGCCTGGGCTATTGTTAGGTTCATGGGGCCACTGAGCCAGGGTGAACGGATGGGGTGCCTGAGGGAGTAAATCACGCTGACCAGAGATCCCAGATGCCCAGAATGCAATAGCACGTTTGGGGACCACAAAGCACTGGAAACAGGTTTGATTTAATGTGGCCTGAGAATCTGCTTTAGAGTGTTCTTTTACACGTATATGTTTTTTTAAAAAAAGACCCACATGCTAAACTCAGTCAGGAGACCAGGGTTCTGATCTTGATTCAGGGGCTCCTCCCCCATCCCTCAGGGGCTTGGGAGTCGCTAGGCTGCTTTGAACCTAGAACTCTCAATCCGTAAAGGAAAGGGATTGGGCCAGGAGATTTCTCAGGTTTCATTCGGTTCTAGTTTTTTTTTTAAAGAAGAGATTCTGTTATTTCAAACAAGGTTGCCTAAATTGTTACTTTTCTAGAATGTAATTGAGCCTTTTTCTGAACCTGGATATAGTTTCTTTAACTTCTTTGTTAGCAGAAGGAAAATGGATTGAAAAACACACACTTCAGACATACCACCCAGGGAAGGAGAGAAAATATGAATGGATTCAGATCTTACACGCAAAGGAGCCAAGAAACCAGCTTAGATCTGTGACAGTGCCGCTCATAGTGTGTGCCATGAAGACACCGAAATGTGTGAGAGGTGAGACCAGACATTATGGCAGGATGCGTTTAGGAAGGAGAAGGGCCGCACAAAGGCCAGTACTATTTTGGTTGCACATGGAGAGACATCCTGGCATGGGATACTACACTCCGTGTGGGCACCGCAGGGCTGGAAGCCAGCAGCAGGCCTGAGGGTGAGGAGGGGCATGGGAAGCTGAGAATGGTACTGAGGCTCAGAGGCCAGTAGGCTTAGCCTCCAGCCTGGCGTCTCAGAGGTCAGCAAATGTTGGTTGAATCAACAACTTGAAGCTAATGGTAGAATGGAGGGGTGGGCAGAAAGAAAATGCTTAATTTATAAAATGTGGATAAAGAAATATACGTCCGGGGTGAGAATACCCCGTCTGATACCGAGATATCCCTACATACAGGTTGGCAAGTCATTTGTGAAAGGTGTAAGGCCAACACTTCAACCGAGATTCTGAGCAAAACATTTTAGATGAAAGTAAATGTATGCAGAATCACAAACAGAAAGTACACGCTGGTTACCAGGGAACAGTGAAATTATTTCCCAAAAGGATTAGGGGCAGCCCAGAGCACAATGAAAAACCATCCTGGCGAAACCTCCGAATCCACATGGTGGGAATCTATTCTTCCCTGAGAAGCAGGCCCGGGAGTCTGGCCAGCGCTATTTCAGGGGTCGTCTCTGTGTCTCCACCGGCCTACATTTTTCTTCAGTGGTGATTACCCTGGAGGCCAGGCCTGACAGAGGGGAATGTCTGTGACCTTGGAGGTCTCACTCGACCCTGCAGTTCTGGGGCTTGGAGAAGAGAGTGTGAGTAATTTAAAATGAAAGAAAAGGAGTTTGGGACATTTTGATTATTCTGTTAGTTTGTCAGCAAACTTCTTGAGCTTCTAAGGTAGATGAAATACCAAATTGATCAGGGAGTTGAAAAAGAAACGGCATGTTCTTTTGAAACTCAAATCACAGCATAAGGGGAGGAAAACAATGTGAACAACATCTATCATGAAAATGGCAGCTTTAACAAATGTTAAAATAGCAAAACAATAGAATGTTAAAAAGTAAAGAAAGCAATAATGGGATGTACAGAAATAATTCACAAATAACATACAATTTGGGGCATTTGGGGGTGACCAAGGAGAGTTGGAACTCCAACTGAAGACTTCTTCCTTCAGCAGGAACTTAGGAAGGCCTCGCCCAAGCCCCTTCCAGGATGGGACACACAGTGTGTAACCTCCTCTAACCTTAAGCATCCTGGAAGCTAAAGTGAGGAGGGTCACGGCTGATTGCAGATGAGGACACTAAGCCTCAGAGAAGTTGGGTCACTTGCCTGAGTTCCACAGCTACTCAGTGGAGGCACAGAGATTCGATCCCAAATCGTCCTCATAGTGACCACTCTTTCCACTGATCTCCATGGCAACACCATCAGCCAAATGATGGGTAGAAGAGACATTCATTTTAAAATGCATCAGTTTGCGTGACAGCAAATGAGAGCACGGGAGGGCCACCTTGGAGAGCCTGTCCCCAGAGTGCTGTTGGTGGACCTCTGCTGTCTGCCACTGCTGTCCTGAAGCTTAAGGAGCTCACCTCCATCTTTGACCCAGTTCTCTTTTGCTGCAAGTCCTTGGTCAGGAGCATCCTCACTACTCTGGGAAAGCCTCGTGGGAAATAACACAGGTGCATCAGACTCACTGTGTGTCAGTCCATGGGAGAGAGTGCTCCTCTGTCACTCTGCCTTCTACTAGCTCTCCTTTCCAAAGATTTGGCCTGTACGTCAGACATTGGGGGCCCAGGAGTGAAAGTTTAAGAAGGGATTGCTTCTGTAAATTGTAAATTGCTCTTCCTTGGTTAATTTGGGACTAAAACAGTTGTCAGACCCCAGGACTCCTTGAGGGTATGCCCACCCATGCAGAGAAAAAAAAACAGGGCAGCTGGCAGGAGCTGTCTCCACTCTCCAGCTTCATGTAGTTTTCCAGGGAGAATAGGGTCTCATGGAAAATGAATTTCGAAGGTGAAAAGTATTTCTCCAAGTAGGAGTTTGCTGCTAGCGGAAGGTTGAACTGAAGTCACTTCTGAATGGGAACACCATATTTAAGAGCCTTTAAGGTTCTGATAACACTATATAAGATTTCTCCATTAAAATGTCAAGTTCTACAAATAGGAAATGGGTTGAAATGCAACTCTTCATTATCATGGTTCCCAAAATGATTCTGTTCTTTGGACCTCAAACCTTCCAGATGCCCCTGTTCATTGTTGAGGCCTGGCCTGGGGTCGAATCTGATTTCCAGTCTTGACTACGTGACGCAATGTGATGTGGGACCAGTCATATAGCTTCTCTGTGCCTTAATTCCAGCTCTAAACTCTAGAAATGCTGTGACTCAACCTTCAGACACCTGACTACAATGCTTTAAATATCACATTCTGCACAAAACATGGACACAGGTGGTTAAGTTTCTCATTCAATATTTGTCACATGAATGAATGAATGAACAAATGAGTGCCAGCTGGGGATCTGAAACCATTTTTTTGAGAACTCTGAAAGAACAATCAAAGGCAAAGTTCAGCAACCAAAAACTGGAGACTGTGATTTACTGTCCCCGAACAAGTTGAAAAATCTTAGTAAGAGATACTTGAAGCTTTTAAGTATCATCTTGTGGTAATAATGACCTCTCATGCATATTTATGTACTTAGCTTTATAATAACCACTTGAAGACTAGTTTTTTTCCCTAGGGAATGAAGCTATGTAAAGTGTGACAAAATATTCCAAGTTCAAAGGTCCAAATATGTAAAATACAAAAATGTTGGAATTTCTTCCTCGAGTAGAAAGCACCTTAGTGTTTATTGACTCAGGGAGTATTTAGACACTCAGATCATCCTTGCAAGTCGTCAACTGTTTGCTTCCCCCTCAACTCAGCATTCTTTTCCGGGGAACACTGACTGGCCTGCCTCACTGAAGTATGCGTGGGTTCGTCTGGGTCAAGACAGGTAATATTTGGAGAAGGAGAAAACCGTCTGGCTGTCGGGTATTTAACAAAGAATTCAGAACAGGCTCCACAGCCAGAGATGCTTTGCAAAACCTTTTTGTTACCGTTACTCAATGTCATTCATTACCATCTCAAAGTAAAATCATATGACCCCATTTCCGCAGTAAGTTAATTATTTTATTTCTTTGTATGAGACAAAACACTACTTTTATTGTTAATTAATATGCTAAAATTAGGTTATACCATTCTGGACATGTGAAATTGAATTTAGTACTTTCAAATATATTTTTTAAGCTAGTTAAAAATAAATGCCTTCAATGTCTTTTCTTTTTCCAACAGCTTAAATTTCCTTCCACTGAAATTTCATTTCTTCCTGTTAAATATGACATGCCACTTATTTTCAAAGGGAAGGGGGGAATGATAATAATGAAACATTCAGCTCACATTTCAAAATTCAGATATTAATAATTGAGCCCCCCCAAAAAATGTGGCAAAAAAGAAATAATCATCCATGGGTTTTAGGACCAAAATAATTAAATAAAAAAGTGAAAATTGCTTATTTTTGGACTCACTTCAGGCATTTAGACGTTTCTTTTCTCTTTTTCCGTTGACCAAAGTGAAGATATAATAGGAAATTCAGAAATTTCTCTTCTTGAAGAAAAGCAAAAATAACCCATCAGTCCCAGAGGAAGAAACACGGAAGCCTCATTGGACGGCGGGACACAAACGGCTTCGTGAGTCTCTCGGTTCTTCGCCTCTGATGAAATTCCACCCGGTACGTCTGCCAGAGCGCACTGTTAATTACTTTTCTATTTATTTAGTAGACCTACAAGTGGAAAGCAATCTATTGCCAGGGAATTGTTTGAGTCCTATGCTAAGTAGATGGCATTCCGATCCGGTGAGGTTGACAGCAGCTGGAGCTGAACTTTATCTCATTGCCATGTCAGATTAGCACCCAGCAGGCCCTCCATACAATAGGGTTTTTTCTCTTCTCCGCAAAAGGTTAATAGTTCTTAGAAGTCAATAAACTGATACTGGTCATTTTCTGTTGTCAGGCCCTGCTTCATTTTTCCCTAAAAATGATAGGAAGGATTAAAGGTAAAGTTTAAACCCTTTAAATCCACCAGGTAAAACACACTTTAAAAAGTTTGCTGCTTCTCCTAGAGCTGAACAAAAGAGCAAGTTCACATCTAAAACTCTATGAAGCTTACAAGCCTGTGATGTGGTTTTATTCCTTTGCACCAGGTTTTCACCAAGCAAACGTGTGACTTGTGGCCACAGGAATATGGGCCTGGCCTTCCTTCTTCACCACGGGTCACTTAGCCACTAGCTGAGAGCAGAACCTAGGCAGAGATAAGACTTATCTTTGCAACCCACTTGGGTTTTCTGGGGTCTGGGGAAGAAGCAGATGCTGTGGACGTCCAGCCGAAAGGCAGTTACTTATGGCAAAGAGAGGAGCGCCAACCTGGGCTGATGGATGAAAGATGAATGCAGACTTCTCCCAGGCAGCTGAGCAAGGCCCGGGGGGACCCTCAGCTCAGGAGGAGGAAGCGAGACCCTGTCCCCATCTCCACTTCAATCTCTTCCCATTATTTGCTCTGCTTTTATTCCCCCCACCCCAGTAAGACTGCAAGCCACATAGTCTCCTTCTAGAACATTAAAGTAAACCAAAAGAAGCAGGGGTAGAGAGGCGAGCAGAAGTGAGATGCACCAGCAATTAAAATTTGACTTCCTGTCTCCAGCTGTTAGTGAGACTTCCCTCCTTTAGTCAAGCCACCACTGAGGCTGGGTGAGGTTCTGCAGGGCTGCCTCCCATTGAACCCACGGCTCTGGGGGCTGCGCCACACTGTCCCCACCCACCCTCACCCAGCCCCCAGCCTGGCTCTGCCCTCCCTGCTCTGATTCCAGCTTCCTCCCAATCTGCTCACGGAGGCCTTCATTTCCTTTGACCTTGCACTCCTTCAATGAGCATTTCCTGATGCCCCAGGGCCCACGTGGGTGACGCCCTAGCTCTGAGCTCCTTGGCACTTACGGAGACTGCCCTGCCATCCTTACAAGCTCAGGTTTGCTTTGAGAGCAGGATTCCCCCGTCCTGCAGCAGGGCCCTTCTGCAGGCCCTGGTGAACGTGCTATGGCCCCAGAAAGGGGACGCGAGCCTGGGAGTGGTCCTCCTCCTGGACCCACTGACGCTCAGCTGGAAGGCCCTGGGTCCTCCTCTGTGGCTCTGCTTCCCAGTCCTTCCCCTTCCTTCCTTGTGGGGACCCTGTCCTCCTTGTGGCCATGTACCAGCTTGTGTTTTGCTCCCTGTTGCAGAGTCAGATCATCCCGTGGGCTGGGCGGCCAAGTCGGTTTCCCAAGGAGAGCACAGGCTCTCCCAGACCACCTGCTCCAGGCCCGCCCCCCTGCCCTTCTCTTACCCTCCTTGACCCTCCCGCTTACTCACAGGATCCTCAGGGGATGCTACTTTTGTGAGGGATAAGATTAGATGCTCTCTCTTTTCTTCTCCCAGTGGGAGAGTCAATTATGCATCAGAGTCTATTAATCTTACAAACAGTTATGGAGCTGAAGAGGCTGAATCGAACAGCTGAGGTTTTAAAGAAGTTGGAGTGTACCAGAGCCATTATTATAATGAAGCTCCATGATGTATAATCACGTCTCTGGGTGACCAGGCACAATTCTTTAAGTTGGAGAAATCATAAATGATGTGCAGAGGACTTTTTATGTATACAAAGCACCCTCCCAAAATCTTGGGCTGAAAACCAACAGTCCCAGGTCCCCTGTCTGGAGAGAGCACCTACCCTGGCCTGACGGGCCAGGCTCCTGTGCCTGCGTCCCTAAGCTGGCAAAGCCCACAGGCTGGAAGACACCTCCTCTGCTCCCGGGGCCTGGGAAGAGGATGGCCGGGATGAGGGAGAGATGTGCTGCTGTCCTCTTCTAATAAGACCTGTTTGTATGTCTCTTAAATTTGGTTCAGTGGCATAAAAAAGGGAATTTATCTTTCTCCCCAGATGCAACAAACAGATGCTGGGGACCAGAGATCTTGCATAGTCAATAAAAGATAAGTCATAAAGTCTATAAAACTGCTGAAAGAAATCAGAATTTCACCAAGTTCCAGTTTCTTTTTCTCAGGCTGCTTCTTTTGATCAACTATGGGGAAAGAGGGGAAAAGACAGTCATGCATAAATTCCATTTGTTATCATAGCATGGTAGGGAACATGGCTGGAAGAGAAATAGAGGAGAGATGATATTTGGGCTGTGATATTGATGAAGCAGAAATGGAGAATGATGCCAGTGATAAAGGCAAAGCTGTCATAATCAATTAGCGTTTAACTTTTTATAAAGATCTCAGAGGCGATGGGTTCTTTAGATTATAATGTGCATCTTCAAAGTAATTTTGAAAGCTATTTAAATGATGCTCCTTTTTTACAACTCTACATAATTTGATTATACAAACCATCCTCCAGTCCTTGGATATGCAAATGCAACATCAAAATGCTTTTTTTTCTGAGTTTCTGTAGAATCTGATGTTTGTTGCACAAGCGGTGAGAAGTGACACAGATTGTAGCAGGGCAGCAGGAACCCACTGATCTGGCCTTGGGACGCTATTCAGGTCTTAAGGGATCCCTTTTTGAGAATCACCATTAAGTGAAAAAATTTAGGAACCAAAGAGTGGGTAGTGATTGGGGTTCGGAGTTAAACTGCCTTGGACCTAATCCTAGGGCCCCTAGGATGCTGAATTTATGAACTAAATTCTCAGAGCCTCATTTTGCCTGCCTGTAATGTGGTAATAATAAGGTGTGGCTCACAGAAATGTTCCAAGAGTTAGCAGTTAGACCCGCAGAAGTCACTCCGCTGGCAGCAGCTGGTCTCTTTGCCATAATCCTATTATTACTGTGAATGTTCATAAAACTGGGTTATTGCTTTGGCAAAGTCATTTCTCAAGCAGGTATCAAGTGGTATAGTGGAGATGATGTTGAGCTGAGGCCTGAAAGAGGAGTACGTTTGGCAGACAGATGGGACCGGAGCCCATTTGTGTTAGAGCAGAGGTTATCAACTGGTGTGACTGTTCCCTGGGGGCACATGTGGCAATGTCTGGAGATGTTTTTGGTTGCCATGACCGGGGGAGCTACTGTCTGCTAGTGGGTTAAGGCCATGGGGAAATGCTACAATGTCAGGGACAGCCCCCAAAACACAGAATCACCTGGCCCCAAATGTCACCAGAGCCCAGGCCGAGGCACCCTGGGCTGAGGCACCAGGCGAGCAAGGGGATGCAGGAGGATAGGTGCACCTGGGAAACCCCAGCTGGTGCAGTAGGGCAGCGTGCCCTTACTTACAGGAGAAGAGTGTGGGAGTGCGGCTAAGGGTCAAACTGTGTGGGTCTTACCGCTAGCTGGGGTTGGTCCTCTTTGTGCCCCTTAAACTTCCCCTAAAGTAGCCGATGTTGGAGGAAACTGAACTCAGACCAATTGGGAAGCAATCCCTGTAAGAGCCCAAATCCCTGTATTATACTAAAAGTAAAGTAAATTTTGCTTCTACTCATAATTAAAATGAAAAATAACAATGTGGGCTTTTTCCCCAACAAGTTTAAAATCAGCACTTCATGGACACCAGCACTTCCGTGTAAACCAGGAGGACGAGTCTGAATGTACACCGTGGGCCGTGAAGAATTTAGAACAGGGGATGAAGAGCAGGTGTGTGGGTCTGAGTCTTTCTGTCACTTTGGGCCACACCAGAGTGAGCCGACCCAGCAGGGTGACAAAACCCACCTGCCAAAGGACTGATGGATGATCTGGTATCCCCGAGACCCAAGGTCATGCTTAATTTTGACCTTCCCGCCAGCAGTAGTACAATCAGAGGAGAAGGATCCATTAGCACCAAGAACCCTGGACCTGAACAGCGGGGGCTCCCAAAGGCTCTGGCTCTGCTACTCATCAGCTGTGTAACCCGAAGAGAATCACTTCATCTCTCTGGCCCCAGGGGACAAGAGTCAGCTGGGTGAGAGAAGCTTGCGGGCTCCCAGGCCTCACACTAGGCGCCTCTGGGCAGCAGGGTAAGCCCTTCTGCTGGGTGCTCACACAGGGTGTGATTTGGGAGGGCCGCTGAGCCCGTGCAGGCCCAACAGCACAATTATGGGCTTGGGGAGGCACAGTGGAATTCGGCAACAGTGAGGTTAATTTCCCACTTTCATAACTTCATTCCTTTGAGTGGAGAACTCCTCCGCCTTTAAGAGTCCCTTATTATTATACGAATCTCCTGAATCTCTTATCAGCCGGCATCTCAGGCTCAGAGAAGCCTTCAGCTCATATTAACGGGAATGAGACTGAGGAGAACAGCGGAGAGAAGCCAGCTTTCGTTACGAGAGTATCAATACCATTGATTCTTTTTCAAATATATTTACTTACCTGTTTATTTAGGTAAGGCTCTTTTGCTTTGGGGTAGCAAGGTATTTTACAAAACTAGAAATGGATCTTTCTGAACTGCCTGAATGGCCATTGTTGAACCGAAGGCACATGAGCAGAGGGAGCTGGGGAGCTGAGGACCTTGGTCACTCACTCCCAGGCATGGGCTCTGTAACATCTCCTTGTCATCTAGAGTCGTGAGTGAACCCTCAGCTCCTCCCATCTGTGTCCTCATCTGCAAACCGAGAAGTTGACACAGGTGAACCACAACACCTTTAGCCCTGAGCTGGCATGATTAGGAGAGGAGGCTGGGTAGTGAGAACCTGGACGTAGCTCTGCTCAGCAGGCAAAAGGCCGGTGAGGCTGGGAAGGGAAGAGACCCCCTCCGAGGGCCCTTCTGGGCGGAAAGTGCTGCTTCTGCTTAGTGAGTCATTGACGAGGAAAACGAATGGCACCAAAGTGAAGGTGGCGCTGTTGAAGGGGTGAAACCAGAGCCATGGGTGTAAGTGGGCAGAGTGGGGTCCCACGAGGAGGAGGGGAAGCCGAGAAGGGAATGCAAGCCCTGCAGCTGTTTCTTGGACCCCAGGCAGCAAATCTCAGTGGGGTTGGGGAAGGCAGACTGATAACAGAGGGTTTGCCCTCCTAACTCAGAAGCGTTTGTGAAACACGATCTTCCCTGTCCAGCCTCAGTTTATTCCAGTTATTCAGCAAGAATTGCGGTCATATCACAGGGTATTTTGGGGGCTCCCCATGGCCTGCGCAGGTGGCTCTCACGGCGGATGTGTGCACAAGCGCCAGCAGCTCTTCATTGCACCAGATCTGAGCCCTGGTTTATCGTGCAGCCCAAGCCTAGAGCTGCCCCCGATGGATGGCCCAGGTGCCTGGTTCTCATGGGAAGGAAGAGGCCTGTGTCCCTGGGGCGCTGGACCTGGAGGCTGAGGCTGAGGAGATGCAGACACAGGCCAGCAGCAGGACCAAAGCCGGGCCCTACCCAAACAGCCCTTCTGAGAAGCAGGAGGTAGGAGGGGTATCAACATACTTCCTACCACTTTTAAGCATTAAAAACTTAGATCGTTATGCATGAAATATTCATAAACTGGCCCAATTTCACATTTTTATTGATTGACGCAGAGAAATCTGTGTCTCAGAAATACAAGTCCTGGATTTTACAACACAGATGTTGTTTTTGAGAATTGTCTTTACTGAGATGTCAGACCTCATCTCATCTCCAGGGGCTGTGACCTTACCTGCTCCTCAGAGCAAAGCCCACCGACGGGGAACTGCACACTGCAGCTCTCTCAGGCCCCTGGGCCAGAGCTAAGCCTCACCTAGCATGGGCAGCTTGGCATCAGAAGGCCGGAGCTGAGTCTGGGTTGAAAGGCCAGCCCTCAGGCTCCTGTCTGCCCATCAGCCCCAGATGCAGAGCCCGGGGTTGCCCCTGTGGTCAGGAGTCTGGGCAGCTGGGTGGACACTGTGCTCATCACAGCGAAGATGCTGTGGCCACATGTCTGTGCCAGGCGCTGTCCTAATACCCCTGACAGCCCTGAGGGGCACTATTGTTAGCCATTTTCAGATGAGGACATGGAGGCACAGAATGGGTGAGAAACCTGCTGAATCCGCTGTGGGAGAGTCAGGTCCACCACTGGCAGCCTGCTCTGCAGCCCACAGTTGGTTGGTCCCCAAGTGCAGTCCGTGACTGAGCCAGACTCTAGGGCCCTTCAGATGGTGTCCAGAGTCAGAGCTAATTTCATAATAACACTAAGATATTATTGGTCTTCTCTTACTCTCAGGAGTCGTCCAGAGGCCACCTGAGGTGTGGTGACATCATCGCTCTGACAACTAATGGCATGCATGTCTTCAAGACATCACAGGCTTTATGTTTAATAAGGTCAACATTGATAGATATAGGCTGCCTCTTCCCTTTGAGATTCTCAATGATTTTTAACAGTGTAAAGGGATCCTTAAACAAAATGGGTTGAGATCTGCTGCTCTGTGCTCGACACCCCAAGTCCTTCTTGCGCCTCCTCTCCGGCCCCACCCAACCCATGTCCAGCTGCCGAGGCCTGCAACCTCCGGCCACCCTGCCCACCTGTCACGGCCCCAGCTGGGGTGACTTCTCCAAGTCACAGCCATGTGCGTAACCATGGCTCATTGTTCTCACAGCTGACTGGGGCGAAGCTCTTCTTCAGGAATGCGAAACTCGAAAGCGGGGAGAGTCTGGATGTCATCGGAGCAGCAGCGTGTGCAGAGGGGGTTCCAGGCAATGGCTGCGCCCAAGGACCTGAGGGGGTTCCAGGGAACAGTGGCACCAGAGGACACGGGAGGTTCCAGGGGACCATGATGCCTGAGGACGTGGGGGGATTCTGGGGGACCGCAGTGCCTGAGGACGTGGGGGGATTCCGGGGGATGGTGGTGCCCTAGAACGTGGAGGGTTCTGGGGGATAGCGGTGCCTGAGGACAGTGGCTGCTCTGGCCTTTGTCTTGGTTCCCGAAGTGGATTGCTGGGCTCTGTGTTAATTCTCTGTGCTACCCCAGTAGCTGTCAAATACCCCTTTATCACTTAAGGTTGCTTGAAAAAACAGAAGTGTAATTAATGGGAACAATTTAATAGATGCTTCCTGGATTCTCCACTCCATCTACTTATTATAATCCACAACTTTACCTCTGGACATCATCAATGGCCAAGTTGCTTGTCTCCTGCCTGGAACCGCTGTGGGCCGTGCTCACTGAGGACCACCCCCAGCCAGCCTTACCACCATTCCAGATTTCTCCAGGCCTCCTGGGTGATCTCCACTCCTTGTCTCCTTGCCTACCCCACAGCTCCTCAAAGCTTCAGTGAAGGTGGGACACATGAGACACTAGGCCCAACCAGCTTTGGTACGCTCTGGAATATTTACTCTTTGGGCTCTAACCCCCACTGAGAGACGTGGGTGTCTCTTTCCCCAGAGCAGCCTGACTGACCAGCACAAAGTCCTCCTCCAGAAATAAGCTGGCTATTATATATCAAGAGAAAGTTTAATTAAAAGAAAATTAACAAACATTAACTATGATGCAACAGGAAAGATGTGCAAATCCCATGCCACACTTGGACATTCCCTCTCTGCTACTTCCCATCCATGGTTTGGTGACTAGCAGCCCCCCAAAGATGTGTCAGCATCCTGACCGTAGAAGCCTATGAAGGGGACCTGTTTGGAAAAATGGTCTTTGCAGATATCATTAAATTAAAGATCTTGAGATGACATCATCCTAGAGGTGGATGCTAAATCCAGTGACAGGTGTTCTGAGACACAGGAGAAGAGACAGAGAGAGAGCAAGATGTCCCGAGGACAGAGGCAGAGATTGGAGTGGCACAGCCACGGGCGAGGACACCAGCAGCCGCAGAGCTGGAGGAGGAAGGAACAGAAGCGCTGTTAGAGCCTCTGGATGGGGCACAGCCCTGCCGACACCAAGACTGGACTCCTGCCCTGCAGAACTGTGGGGGATCCGACTGCTGTTGTTTCAGACCACTGAGCAGTGGCAGTTTGCTCTGGAAGGCCCAGCAAATGAGTCCGCCACCTCAGGTGGAGAGCCCGGGGCTCGGGGCCCTCTCAGATGAAGGGGCACAGGTTTGCCAGACTCCGCAGTGCAGCCCGGGACAGGCTGGCTGGCAGCAGCCTTCCTGGCAGAAGGCCGACCCCTGCAGCGGGACCCTGCCCAGAGCACCATCTTGAGCGCACAGAGGCCAAGCTTGCACTGCTCTTGTCATTCCATGTTGCACGGGTGCTCTCCACTCCCCTTCTTTCTGGTTGTCCCCCGCTGGGCCTATGCATGTGAAATTATTGTTGAAGAAGTGACAGGCTCACCTGACTCTCTGGCACCCCCAGACTGGGTGGAGCATCTCCTGGGAAGAAACCCCAGGTCTGTGGATGCTGCCTCCTACCTCGCCCCCTTTCTCCCGCAACTGTGTCCTGTCAGACACAGCTACAGAACGGGAACATGCCAGGGCTGAGCCCACCACACCTCCCTCACCCCTGGTCGTGGAGATCATTCTAGGATGGCTTTTAGGCACACATGCTGGAGACTCACTTTACACCCCCCTCACCTGTGCACTAAGGAGGTCAGAACTCGGGGTTTTCCCCTGGCTGATGGTAGGTCATGGACATGGACTCTCTCTGATCCCTGGGGTCCCTTCAGGAGAAAGTACTCTGATTTGTGTGTGGGCACATGTGTGTAGCTAAATATGCAGCACAGAAATTAAAATCTAAGTTACAAAGGAAGTGAGAGAAGCAGAAACTGTAAACAGGAAAATGGGAAACCGCCTGTGGCAACTCGGGTGGACTTCGGGATTTCCAGGCCGCTCCTCGGCTGGCTCGGAGGCCTGCTGTCCCTGCATAACGCAGCTGGGAAGTGTCTCCCAGGCAGAGGGCAGAGCACCCTGTTAGGTCTGAAAATGAGTAACGATGAACCCCTGGCTTAGTCCTAGTTGGATAAGGATAAATAAAATTAAAATGGGGAAATTTGTTTTAAATGGGTTGTTAATTGCTGTTGAGCTTTAAATATTTGAGTTTATTAATTTCTCCCTCACCCCCTGAATTATATTTTAGCAACATTCCCCTGTTATTAGGCTATTAAATCAGACATATCAAAAAGGAAGCATTTATTTATATCTTCAGAGACATGTACATCTAATTAAGATAGTGTTACTGTGCATATTTGATAAGAGGCAACAGCGGCCTGTGATTTCAGTCTCATCAGCTCTGAAGGCCTTAATAAGTGTTTGGAATATTTGACTCGAGCTGGATGAGGAAGACATGCTGTGTCTTTTTGAGCAGTGATTTCTTAGGAACCTTCGTCCTGAAAGAAGTAGCTGTTCCTAGAAATTGTAAAGCCCCACACTTGAAAGTTAAAGAATCCAAAATGACAACCTTCAGGAAACAAGAGTTTTGAAAATTGGCTGCATGGCCAGAATGTTATTGTGATAAGAAAAATAATAAAACTTGCCACCATCTAGAGAGCACCTACTGCATGCCACAAGTTCCTAATGAATATTCACTGCCTCCTGCAAGGTTCTCAACAACCCACCATGGGGAGGGAATATTTTTATCCCCACTTTACAGCAGAGCTTAAAGAGATTAAGCAATTTGCCAAAGAAGACAAGCAGGGACTAAAAGGAAAGCCTGCTTGACTGAGCCTAGGTCTTTCCCATTCTGCCCCTTTCATTGCCAAGAAGAGTTCATTCATTCCAGAATATTCTTAACCAGAGTGGTATCACCCCTGCTCCACAGGGTGATGAAAACTGTTTCTTGGGGAGCAAAAATCATGTTATTTTTATGTATAAAGTACAGATAGACACATAGCACATTAACAGATAAACAGTAACTGTGGAACTAAAGTTTCATGGGACACTATGAGGACCCTGACATCTGGAGAGCCCCTCATGGAGAGAGAGACAGTGGTTGAGCAGCTGCCCCTGCGCATAGCTTGCCTGGTGCCTGGGGCAGTAACCCCGCCTGCCTTCCCACCACTGCTGTTTATGGAAACTGTCAGCTTACTGCAATAGCAGGGCCCCAGTGTGGTGTCAGATTGCAAATTTCATTTGGCTGTGATAAGTTTCTTATCTGATGAACTTGGTCAAAAGACAGGTCAAGCTGTCCATGTGAAGCCATTCCAACAGGTGGAAATGGTCATTTGAGCTCCATGTGTTTATGTTTTAGGGCTTCTTTAGCCCATGATTTCTCTTTTTTCTGTAATGTCCTATAGTTAGGTAGTGGAGGAAGGTATGAGTTTAGGTTATATCAGAAACACTCAGGCCTGAATCAGGTTTTACTTCTTCCAGTTCATAAATTATTGGGCAAGATAGTTAATCCCAAAGAGTCTTTTGTTTGCTCATATTGTTAATGTATGTCAAGCATTTTACCCATTTTTACCCTAGACTTGTACTCTCCAATATAGTAGCCACTAGTCACATACAGCTATGTGATAAAATGAAGGTTCCCGTGACCAGGATTCTCACCTGGCCCTGGTTGGCTAGCTCCCTACACATGTGTGGGTGATACGTTGCTATGGACTCTGTATAAAGAGCTCTGCCCAGTACTCTGGGCGACATGGTGGCACGGCTGCAAGGCTGCAGGAGAGCAGAGCAGAGGCTGGAGTGGTGGCAGTGCCGAGGACAGAGGCCCAGAGGCAGAGACCGACTTGCTGCATGCAGACTTGCTCTGAGTGAATGAGATTTTAGTGATTGACCTGCCACCATGGAAATAAAGTTGGATGTAACCCTTTCACCCCAAGAATGTTCTACTGTCATTCCTTTGGTCACATTGAATCCATAGTGAACTTGCCCGGGGCTGAAACCCATTGGCAAGACAATTGGTGAAGTCAGCAGGGTTCATTGGTGACCAAGGAAAAAGAACAGACAGCCCTTGTGGAAGGAGTGTTTCAGCAGCTGCACCTATGGATGGGGAGACACTCAAGTGTGCCCTGTGGACATGTGGTACTGGGAAGGGTGGGGGGCTGGGCTCCACCCCAAGAGAAAGCTGACTGAAATGGCATCACCACGAAGGGCTGTGGAAACAGTAAACGATGTCATGGTAGCACGAGAGGAAGCAGCGCGAAGAGGAGGAGCAGCGGCCCGAGAAGCAGCAGCGCTCCGGCTGCCAGGTGCCCTGGGGCAGGTGGAGGATGTAATGGAGCCGGAGCGTCAGGCCCGGAAATGGGGGAGCGGAGGTCTGACGAACAGGTGGGGGTGGAGGCCCTGCTGGGGCCAGAGGCATCGGCCCCTCCTCGGTGGAGACCCCACCTGGCTGAAAGCTGGTGGAAGCCAGGGCTTGGCAACCGCGGGTTCCTCCGGGAGAGGTGCGGCCCCTCCTCACGGTGTGGAGCGCTCGGTGCTCTGCTCCTATCCTCAGGCTCAAGCACAGAAGGGAACAGGGTCTGCTTCTTGAAGGAAGAATTGAAGGGGCCCCAGGACCCAGATGTGGGTTGCTTTGAAAAGGCAGGAGCAGACCGCAAGAGGATGGATGACGGAGCTGTGGCAGCAACTGAGACCGGAGCAGCGGTTCCGGCCGCTGAGGATGAAGCAGAGGCAGAGATAAAGCAACAAGACCTGCCTGTGTGTCTGCAGGCCTTTCTGCTGGAGAGGCGGGAGAAGGTGGGTGCTGTCAGGCCCCCCCAGGCCTTTGGTTAACTCATCTGAGTAGAACTGGTTTGAGTACAGCCAGGATGACCACTTGGTGGCAATGGGTCTCCTCAGGCTTGAGGGTTATTATAATTTGTTGTAATTTTTGTTATTTGTATGTTGTTGTAGACTATAGAATTTGGTTACAATGCTCCAGCTTTCTCACACAGGGACCATTGCAGAGGATTGAGGGCTCATAGATTGAGAGGCAAAAATCCTGGAGGGATGGAGTGTGGATAAAGTGAAGGTTCCTGTGGCCGGGATTCTCACCTGGCCATGATTGACTAGCTCACTAAACACGTGTGGGCAACACGTTGCTATTGATTCGCTATAAAGATCTTTGCCCAGTGCTCTGGGTGACATGGTGGCATGGCTGCAAGGTTGCAGGAGAGCAGGGCAGAGGCTGGAGTGGTAGCAGTGCCAAGGGCAGAGACCCAGAGTCCCAGAGGCAGAGACTGGCTTGCTGTGTGCAGACTCACTCTGAGTGGATGGGACTTTAGTGACTGACCTGCCACTGTGGGAATAAAGTTGTGTATAACCCTTTCACCCCAAGAACGTTCTACTGTCATTTCTTTGGTCACACTGAATCCAAAGTGAACTTGCCTAGGGCTCAAACCCATCATCAAGACACCTAACAAGTGGGCAACAGAGTGTTTATGAACATTAGTAAGGAGTCAGAGCAACATGGCCTTAAGCCTGAGAGGAGTGATAGGGGTACATTGGCTTTTTTTCCCCGAGACTTAACTTCCTTGTCTGTAAAATGGGTACACAAATAACATCTCAGGCTTATGAAGATGAGATGAGGAAACAGATATAAAGGGTTTCATACAATGTCTGGCATGGTAGGCACTCATAAATCAATGCTCTTCTTGTGAGGATAAAACTAGTCAGTTCCCCTAATTGCTAGTTTGTGTAAAAGGATATTTCCCCTGTTGCCTGGGATGTATTGCTTTGTTATTAAGGATCTCTCTTAGGATATCCCTAGAGGTGACTTGATAAAATAATACTGAAGTCATGCTTAAGGTGCCATAGGAATCCATTCTTTAATTTACATTTGAGAATTTGCTGCTTGCATAATCATCTTAACCTTCTTATTGGTATTGGCTGCTGTGATTACAGAATGTCAGAACTTGAAGAGATTTTAAAGAAAATGTAATTGCATCCCCGCGTTGTGATGGTAAGGACGGTGACACCCAGGGAGGAGAGGTGTGCCCAGAGTCACAGCTCTGTCATGGCAAAGCCAGGACTAGAAGGTGGAGCCCTGGTCAGCACGTAGAGTGCTTAATGTTTCGGCGATTTCCTGTGCCCATTCTCTCTCTCTGGCAGCTGCTCCACCTCCCAAAAGAAAGTTACAGTAAGCGCTTGATCATCTATTGGGCAAAAATTTCATCCCCGTCTCTGGTCACCAAAGTGAATGTTCACTCAGAATAACAGCATTTGAAGTCTGGGAAGCACTCGTGGTCCCATGCCTCATGGCAGCCACCGTGGCTGGTGGCCAAGGCACCATTTACCTCCCTTTGTTTTACATACTATTGTGCCCGTTTTTTAACCTCCTATCACCTCTTGATTCCCTCTCTAAAACTACAAGTCTGGGAGAGGGGTCGCCTGTGCCCCTTGATGTTCAGATATTCAGGGCCACGTATCATCTAAAGACAATGCCACAGTTACTCCTTTTTTCTGGTCACTGGATAGAAAAGAATCTTGTGCTTTCAGCCATTTTTAGTGACACTTAAATTTTGGTAGAAAGAGAAGTCATATTAAGAGAAATAGCACATACAAATCCTTGGATACAAAGAAGAGAATATAATTCTCAGCCAAGCTTCAGTGTGCCTACCAGAAAGTGAGAGGTTTTACAAAAGCGATCAATTTCATTTGCTGGGTAGTGGGACTGTGAAGAAGGCTTTTTTATAAAAACTACTTTCTCTTGTTTTCTTGTCTTCCAGAGACCCAAATGTTTATATATTCTTATTAGAAAACCAAGAGAATGAAAATTACAGTGAGTCTGGATTATTCATGGTCCACCTAGATGGATGTTTGTGTTTCCTGCCCCCAAGGCAGGTCTCCATCCAGTCACATAGTTCAGGCCTTAGGGGAGGGGGCTGTCCTATTCCTTCCCAACCCATCCGGGCAGTGAAAGGAGGGAGGAAAGAGAAAGAAGAGCAGAGAGAGGCACTGTTTTTCCTGAGCTTGCAGAGAAGGGGCATTTCAGCATTTCAAGGCCAAATAGCATAGGAAGAGTAACTGAATCGCCAGATTAGGTTGGAACTAATAATGTGTGCAAACTTTACATAGTATATGTGTTTAATCTTTCTTTCAGAAATGTTGCTCAAAGAACTAAACAATTTAGTGTCTGAGAAACAGGCACCAATATAGTTTTGCTTTGTATGAGACACGTATGTAGTTATAGATAAAGGCACTGTAGAAGTAATTAGATTATACTGGGTTTTGAAAAGGTTTCTTTGTTAAGGAGTATGGTTTGTTTTTATGATAGTACTGAATTTGTAACAAAAAGCCTGGCCTTGTAATTGGACACTGATTTAGATCATCAAAAAGTGCTCGTATTTCCTTTGGAATCTTATGGCATTGGGCATGTACGAAAATGTTCCAACAGGAAGAGGAGAGAGGAGCAGGAAGTGTATGGATAGTTAGATAACTGTGGAAACTGTCACAAAATAGCATCCTGTCCGGGTCCCCTCCCCACATGCCTAGAGCAAGCAAGCTACTGTACACTCCCGTGTACCACACGGTGGTGACTGCGTGGCGGCACCTTCAACTACTGGGTTTTTCTCTGGGCTAAAGGCGCAGCACTCTAGATGTTCTGCAGGCTTGTACAAGAACGGGGATTGATTTCTGTCTGGATAAAGGTAACAAGATTAAACCTGGAATTGGCTCTGCATGTATCACGGCTTGTTTGGGATTAGAGTAACGACAGGGTAGAATTGCCTGCCCATCTGTGAAGAGCTCCAAATTAGGGATCAGAGTGAAGTTGGGGGTTCCTGGGAGCATGTGGAATGATCCAGTAAGTGTGGGAGCTTTGCCTGCCGTGTCTCTGGGGACTGGTTCCTCCTGGGCCAGCCAGCCTGCAAGCCCAAACCCCTGATCGGCCTTCAGCAGTACAGCTGGCTGCCCTTTGCCCCTCTCTTCACTCCTGCTTTGCTCTGTAGCTCAGCGTGACTCATTTCAGCCCCATAACTCGGCTCCCACTTTTCCAATAATTACTTTGATTTATGATATGGTTTGGACACTCTCTGGCCCTGACCTTGGCCCTCACCCCAGAATGTTATTTTCAGCACTAATCCTCTAGCTCTCCTGCTGCAGCTATGGGCAGGAGGGGCTCCATCCCGTCATGGCCGCACAGTCCAAGCCCAGAGGGACAAGGCCAAACCCATCGCAGTTCCCACCCCCAGTGTCCAATCAGGTAAGGGCCCCGCGTAGGAATGGGGCAGGGTGACGAAGCTGGCTAAGTCTGTCTGCTGTGCATCCTGACTTTGACAACCATGAGCCAAATGTTTTCTGGCAGCACTGAAGTTGCTGTACTTCTCCTGCAAAGAAACTTGGCGCTCACTCAGGTTTTACCTTTGGAGGATGAAACATACACATGTAGTAACTTGAGAAGATACACAAAACTATGCCTGGGAAGTGGGGTGGATATTCACCCAAATAAAATAGCACTCCAAAAGAGGGAGGGTCAGAGGGATAGGCATCTCTCCTAGCTGATTAAGGTCAATGCTTCAAAGATCTGAAGGACATATCCCATGGATGGGCAGTGAAAAACGAGTGGATACCTTTCAGGTAGACAGCACCCCACATGAGCCAATGCACAGGAGCTGGGTCTGGGTGACCCGCTCAAGTGACTGAAGCATGGGAGGCAAGTCCTCATCCCAGGGCTGCAGCCGTCTCTGCACAATGGGCACAGCTTTTGCCAAACAGAACAGGTCCCACGGCAGGCAAGGGTCACCTCAGAAAACTGTTTCAGAATGGAAAATCTCAGCCAACAGACCTAACGGCAATAGATAGAATGTTTAAATTAGTGTAGTATCAAAGAATCTGCACTTGGGTTGTTATTTCACTCTTGTTTCTTCAGGTGATACTCTAAAACATCGGCAACTATGTGTGCATTATAAATAATGTATTTGCAATTTACATGTTTCTGACTGAGAAAATTTCAGCGACAACCCCAACTAAAATGCATGCATGATTTACCAGGAGATGAATAAAATTTTGACTATGAGAAAAACTTGGAAATGGTGCTTCTTCCTAACAAAATACAATTAGAGAGTGGTTATAGTCTTTGGTTCTGGACTTCCATGTTTATAAACTGGAATGTTTAGGTTACACGTACTGGCCAAATGCACAGAGAAAACTAGAAAAACCAAGTTTTCCTCTTCTTGGTATAGCACTTGAAACTTTTAAAGATGCCTTTAAATGTATTCTGTATTTGTTCCTCACGTCAACCATAGAAGGTGGGAGTAGGTTTTGTCACTTACAGAGAGCTTCATCCATTAACCTAGGGTGGCCGACCCCTTCTGCTTGTGTGTGAGCATGTATTGCTTAGACTGCCCAGGACCCTCCTCATTTCTGGGGACACCGTCCCTCTTTTTGGGGGAAAACTGCTTCTCTCTCACTGCAATTGTCTGGTCCAGGTGCGGGCTACCAGTGACACGCTGCCATTCTGGGCCCTTGACTCAACCTGAGTCCACTAGACTTTTCCTGGGGTTTTTCGACCAGCAGCAGGCCTGGGTTGAGCAAGGAGACAATTTTAGCTAAGTATTTTTCCTTCTTGTAGCAAGTTGTGAGATGTGGGGCATAGGAGTTTCTGGTGGCTATGTGTCCAGCCACGGGGAGGAAGTTTAAGCAAAGAAAAATAATAAGCATGAGAAAGAGAGTCTCGTTAGCATTCACATCTGGTTCCAGGGGTGTTTGAGGCTCAGTTGCTTCTTTTCTATGGTTACTTGAAATGTTCAAGGAACATGCTTTTTCTTTTCTTTTTGCTTAAACCATTTCAGGTTTAGGTTCCTTAAAATAACCAAAGGGGTTCTAAGCAATATATCTGTCTACTATTACACTATCATATCACTTCTATCTCGATGAACCCATTATAATCTACTTTAATATATGTATAAATAAGGCTCAGTAAAGTTAAATAAGTTGCCCTAAACCTTAGGTTGAGTTATTGGTATAATTATGTCACTCACCAGGACATGTCAGTAGGACCCTATTGTGTAATTAATACAGTTTCACATATGCCATCTCCATTGATTTCTGTAACAAGCCCTTGAAATGGATTGGACAGCATTGTTAGCCCTAATTTTAGGTGAGAATACTGAGGTTCGTAGACAGTATGTAACTTCCTGAGCATCAGACAATCAGCAGGTGATGGGACAGGCTTGGACCCATGCTTTCAGACAGAACATCCAGTGCTTCCTTCTAACCACACCTCTTTGCACATCTGTACATACATACAACACACACAGACATGTATTACACAAAGCTTTGTTTCAGTTAAAAATGAAAATTGATTTCAGTACAATAAATGTCTTTTATAGGATTGCTTTTTAGAAGTGTTAAGACTTTACTGCCCATAATTATTTGTACTTTGACTTCCTGCCAAAACATTGGTTTAGCAGCCACCTAACTCTTCTGTAGATCTAACTGGCCTAAAATCTTTCCCATTATCTTGAGACTTGATAAAATATAAATAGCTTGTACTTTGTCTCTCTTGGTTTTGATACCTAATGAAATATGAAAAAGCAAGATGACACATAAAAGAAAAGCAAAAGATAACTAATTCAGAGATCAACTTGGAAATGCTCCAAAATTAGATAGCATAATTAGTTCACAGTTTAGAAGGCTTTGGTGGAATTAGATTTATGCAAACAAATTCCATTCACATAGTTCAGGAAGACTGAATGATTTTATAGATGAATCACACTAAAAGTTGAGGATTACATAAGTCTTATTCCTCATTTTCTCTCTTATATCAACTGGTTTAAAAAAAAAACCAAGAATGGGCACTAAATTGTTCACTGAAAAAAATCAGCGGTGGCCCCGGAGAGCTAAATCATAGCACTCTTTAAAAGGCATAAACTTTCCCTGAGGGCAAGTAGCCAAGGCTGGTAGGCTTGGGATTTGAGCTGCCCTGGGTTTCACCTCTATGTGCAATACTGTACAGGGGGGAAGTAAGTGAAGACGAGACTGGATTACTGATTTTTAAGCTGTATTTTTGTTGTTTCAGGAAATTCAACATACAAAACAGTCCAAGGTGAACTGTTGTTGCTGTAGGGGCTGGGGAAGGAAACAGAAGCCCAGGGCTCTTTGACAGCTGCTGGCCAAGACAAACCCTATGGGACTTCCCCACTCGAAGCATTTATGACTCAGTATTGGCTGCATGAGCTGTAGGCTTAAATATTGATCACAGTAACATGATCATAACTTAAAACATTATTCAATGGGAATTTTCTGATTATGAAAATTCAGATTTAAGATGCAACTATGTAGATAACTCAGCAACTAACCAATATAAGCAAACCATGCAGTTAAGTAACTTTTCACATACTTTTTTTTTTAAATGATTTTTTCTTTTCACTAAATTGACTGGTTGTCTGTACTGACCAAATAAGATGATTAATTTCATTGTGCAAATTCTTCTTGGATAGTTTCCCCTGTTCACAAACCAGCTTTTGTCAGATGCGTCAGTCCATGTACGCACTATCTGGGGACAAGGAAAGGCAGGTCAGGGTAGGTTTGAAATTGGCATGTAGCCAGTAAACTTTTAAATTCACTTTGGACTTAGACTAAGCTGTGAAACATGTGTCTCAATCAATGTAGGGCAGTAATAGTTTTAGGTTAGAAAAATATCCCAATGTGTACCATTTTCCTAATGCTTCCGTGAAACCAGCTGGCGACTGGTCTGCCAGTTGTAAACTATGTGTAAACATTCTGAAATAGGTAGTGTTTAAAACTTTGCAATGAGTTGGGTGAAAGTTTCAAGGATCAAATGTAATATAAATTTGAAATATTTGAAAATGTTTGAGAAACATCAAACCATGATATAAACCATGATATAGACTAAACACAAACTTTGTCATTTTGAATATTTCAGTTCTGAGTTAAGACTCCATATAGTTATTTTCATTTATTCCTTGCCGGTGTAATGCAAATTCAGGTCAGTTCTGGTTTGACAGATGATGTTCTGCATTGCTTTTCTATTTGCATGAAACCCCATGATAATGAAGTTGCACTTGAAAAGCAGAGGTTAGAAAAGAAAGAGGTCTACAGGTTTCTGAGAGTAGAAATGCTGGGTTGCCTGTTTTGTGCATATGTAGTTATATTTTTTAAAGCATGTGATTAAATTATAAACTGTCTTCAGAAACATATTAAATATATGTGTATATATAAAAATATGTTATATTTAATGTATGCATTATACATAATATATATCACATATATATGTGATATATATTATATATATTATATATTTCATATATATAATATATACACATACAGAATATGTGTTAATTGACTGTTTATGTTATCTATAAGGCTTCTGGTCAATAGCAGGCTATTAGTAGTTAAGTTTTTCTTTTCACTAAATTGACTGGTTGTCTGTACGGACCAAATATGATGATTATTTCATTGTGCAAATTCTTCTTGGACAGTTTCCCCTGTTCACAAACCAGCTTTTGTCAGATGTGTCAGTCCATGTACACACTGTCTGGGGAGTAGTTAGGTTTATATATATATTTATGTACAAATTGATGACTAAATTTATGTGTGCATTTAATTTTTTCTATCAAAGCCATGGAATATTCACTTAAAAACATTTACTGAACACTCACACTGATTTCCCAAGTTTTACAGAAAATGCTGTTCTGGAAATAATTTCCAAGTAATGAATTTTTTTTTTCAAGGTGAATTTGTAACAATTTTGTGAACCTTTCACTAAATTTTTTTCTTAAAACATAGATACAGTTTTCTTTAAACTTAGCTATACCCAGTGCCTATTCACTCAGACAAGTAAGTAATAAATGACAGTGAAATAAGGCTGAGCTAATATAATTCCCTGTCATTGTATCAGAGGACTGTTAAAAATTTCTGTGTGAAACATTTTGTCTTAGTTTTTACTGATGAAACTGATTTAAAGACACTCTGGTTGTAAGCTAAGAATATATAATGCTTAGAATATAATACTAGTTACCTAAATAGACTAGTCAATCATCTATACTTCAAATAAGTAATAACCAGATTTGTGTGTGTATGTGTGTGTGGGTGGGGAATAGGAGAGTATGTTCTGTATTTTACTCTAGTGTGAAAGGAAAAAAGAAATACTAACAATCAACTATTAGTTTTCAGTTTGTCACAGAGGTGTGTAGGGAAGCCTTTGTATGTTGAAAGGAAAGTTGGAGATTTATTTTCTGCTTTCCCTCCCTTCAGCTGGAGTTTGGGTTGTATGGGGATTGAGGTAGGATTTCTCCACCTTTTTCATTACCCTATGAAGAGAGTTGACAAGGGCCAGGCTAAGTATCTCTAGAATCCAGCAAGAAGTTTTGAAAATGGCAAACACAACCTTAATCTTTCTGTATATTATGACTTTCAGATGGAAATAAATACCAGTAGAGGGGTAATATTTTTTTTAAAACAGAAAAAAGTTATACTTTTAAACCTGATGTCCTGATGCACAGATATTAAAGATAATTGCAGAGCCTCTGCATCCTGGGTGTGCAGGGCCTTGACTGAGGGCTCTGGCCTCTGTGTTCACAGGAGAGCAGAACAGAAGGGGGAGGCAGAAAGATGAGTAAAGGCTGGAAAGACGACTGACTGTTCCTGGCAGTGTGATATTAAGGTCATTAGTTTGTCTGCATTATTGTTCCAGTTGCTAATACAGTATCCTAGTAAATTTTCAGAAAGATTGCCTAGAACTAAAGATGACTTAGTCTAAGCCATAACTGGATACAATCTGATGCAAACACTTTTAGGGTGAGTTCACTTTAAAGTGGAATTTAGCTAGCTTAATGAAAACAGTATTGACAAGGCACTGAAGAGACAGAAAAAAAACATCCTGTCTGGGAAGCACAACAAACCCCGGCCCTCCTATGGGGTCGTGCCCAAACTATCTGCATTGAAGGAACATAAGCGCTGCTTAAAAAGAAAACGTTGCTTGGTTCTTTGTTCTCTAATAAACGATTTATTTCCAATATTGAAACTCTGCCCTTAATTTTCTTCATCACTGGGAAGAACCAGGCGAGCCAGTTCTCATTTTTCAATCGGCATGTTTTGTTTCACATTTGTACTGACTTGAAACAACAGTTACATTTGCGATTCCAGAAAGCGAAGATAAAACTTTGCTCTTGCTTTTGTGTTGAGCTGTACCATTTATTTCTCTCCCGGCAACAGATTTTAAATCTCTTCCTCCCTCTCTTTTCCTCCTTTTCGTGGGAACTGTTTGGTGAGTGCCGACAAAGCGCTGTGTGTGTTTCTTTGCCCCTTCGCCTGGTTTCTGTGTTGGTGAGCGCAGGCACGCATTCATTAACGTAATTCCTCACAGCCAACAGGAGCGCATCATAAACCCGGGAGAAAAAGCCTCATAAATATTTAGATGCTCCTTCTACCTTCCAAACTAGAGTGAAAAGGAGTATTTAGTGAGGAATTGGTCTGGGTTAATCTGCATGTGAATCAAGAAAGGGGGACAAAGGATGAAAAGGGGATGGAAATTCGAATACAAACCCTACGGTCTCCAGGAGGTCATTCATCTTGTTCTCGTCAAAACCCTGACAGGGCTTGGCTTTTTTCTGCGCATGAGCAAACAGAGCGGTTTGCCAAAGACAGCTAGCGAAAGCAGTGTATGCTTTGTTCTATCTTGTAGTTTTTTTTTTTAAGGAAACAAAATTGCGTTACACTTTATATTTGCCTTCTTCATTCTCAGTTGCTGCCATCCATATGAGTGAGGCATCTATAGTTAGTGATGTATACAAATGTACAAGACAGGAAGTAGGAACAAGATTTTTTTTATTGTGTCAAAATACACATAAAACTACATTTTTAAGTGTACAACTCAGTGGCATTGACTGCATTCACAATGTTGTGCAATCTTTGCCACTATCTGTTTCTAGAACTTTTTCATCATCCCAAACATTAGTTCTGTACACGTTAAACAGTAACTCCTGACTCTCCCCTCCTCCAACATAAACAACATTTTTTTTTTTAACTCTGAACCTAAAGACTCTCCATGGAGTTAGAACTCCTGGCACTTGATTTTGGAGGCACTGGAGTGTGCAGAGCATGGGGAAGTGAAGGAAGGTAAAGATAAAGAAATGAGAGGAAGCTAGAAAAATCTTTTGCCATAGGTGTGGTTTCACTGAGTTAATGAATTTAAAGCCATCATATAATGAAATGAATATGGAGAAGGAAAACTTGGAAGTCAAATGGCCAGTCTGGTTTTCACCAGGATGAAAGAAAATGAGAGTAAAAAGTTTAGCAGCTTTTGCAAATTACCAATTTTTATAAGGAATTGGTTTAGGTAGTAATTTCAAAATAAAAGTCAAAGAAAAAAGTATGTTATACGTGATATTACTTGAGACAAAACAAGTGGAGTATATATTATATAAACTATTGCACCAAATGACTAAAAGACTGACGTGAAGGTCGGGAGGAAAACCTGTACAACTAAGTGTAAAAATTACTTTATGTGGTTATTTCCCCTTTTGCAAATCTCTGGGGTTGCAACTAGGTTGCTTTAAAGGAAAAGCATATTAAAGTATTACTGGTCAAATTCCACTACAAGGCAACATACTGTCGAGGAAATTTGCAATTCCAACTCTCAAATTCATTACTTACTTTCAGAAATCTTTAATAAAAGTTAAGTGCAATTAAAAAAAAGTGGAGTTTTTTGGTGAGTTTGTGTTAATGGACCTTGTTTTGTAGCACATTCAGTCCTCCCTAAGAATGAGTATTCTCAGTTGAGACACATGAGAGTGACTAATATTCTTCTTCCCTCAGTGGAAGTCATGCCTGTTACCATCACTGATTATTTAAGGAATTTTAATATTCCATATAATGTGAAGATAGGATTATCCAGATGGCTTGCAGGTGTTGGGTGGGTGGGGGAAGAGTGTTCAGAGCCAGAGAACCAAGGTAACTGCAGGGGGAGTGGGGGAGGGGGCGAGGAGAGCAAAGCAGCTGATTTGGGAATTTGCAGTTTCAAACAGGGAAAACTAGCTCTAATTAGCTTAATCAAAAAGGAGGCTCACCGACCAACTGGGAAATATGAATCAGACATTAATGAATGCAGGAACTCAAATGATGTAATTGAGGAGATGTTCTTCCATTCAGCTCTGCTCTCCTCAGTGTTGGCTTCTTTCTTTGGTAAGCTCTTTCTCTGTGGCCATTACCACTGTAGCCACCATGTCCCTAAAATATTTTCATTTACTAAGGCTAGCAATCCCACCAAAAAGGAGTTCACCATTTTCCTGAAGCAGCTGTGGGAGTGGTAGCAGTGCCTGCCTTGAGTCAGGCGGCTGCCCCAGAGGGACGTGGAGTCCCTCAAGCGCCGCCTGCTGCTGGTGGCAGAGGATTAGGCCACACCAGGATCACACTAGATGTCCAGCGCAAGAGGTTTTTTTATGGAGAGGAGAAGGAGAAGGGGGAAAGATGCTGGGTGGACCACTACAGCTCTGACCATTCACTGCAAAATTGTTCCTTCACTGAGCTTTGGGGTATATGAGTTGTGCTGTTAAGGGCTGGCTAGGCTACTAGCCAAGGGCATATTTGTTTAAATACAATAAATATGCCTTTCTTATTTCAGTAAGTGACAGAACTGTGCAGGTGAAGAGCTCTGCCAAATGGCCTTTCTCCAGTCGTGCTGGGACCCACGTCTTCAACAAGTCTCCGTTTCTGCTGGCCCTGATGGGACAGCTGATGATGGGGGATAGCTGCATCTATGGGTAGGTGCGGAAGGGGTACACATCACCTCAGCTCATATTCTAGCATTAGAACTCAGTCACCTGGCCATGCCTAACTTAAGAGACATGGCAAATGTAAATTGCGGTGTGTGCAGGAAGAAGAGGAAATCATTTTGGCAAACTCCCATCAGTCTTTGCCTCATCAGTCACCACCATCCTGCAAATGGGTCAAAAACTACCAGAACCTGTACTGGCATAATAATAACAGTTGTTGGGTTCTTATTATGTGCCAGGGCTGTTCATAGTCCTTTCATCTATCTATGAGTTGGGATAAGCCTGCTCATTGTGAGATTAAGAAACAGAAGCAAAGAGAGGTCACTTATTTTGCCCATGGTTGCAAAATCAGAAATTGTTGGAGCAAGGACTTGATATAAGACAGGGATGCTGGGGACTAAATGAAATGATGTTTGCAAAGGGCCCAGGTCATGCCAGCCTCATGATTATTAATCTGTTTCTCGGGTTGTGCACAGCCTCTTGGAGGCAGGCTCATCTGTAGGCCAAGCTGGAAGCTGAGCGCTGGGTGTTCAGAGAGGCAGGCTCCAGAAGGCTTTTCCTATTAAGTCCACAGGACCCTTGGGAAGCTTGGATCCATTCATTAAATTAGAACCATTGTTGAATGGGAGAGTTCATGCAAGGGCAAGACCAGCCATCACCACAGCCTGCACACATGACCTTCCCCTGTGGGAATACTTTTCTACCATGATCTGCAAGCCTTCCCCTGTTCTTGACCTCAGGTGGAGTCTGTTGCTCATGGTTCAACATTCCTGAGGGACTTAAAGCACAATCCCACTAGAAGACAGCACACTGTTTGGTAATTTTTGGCTTACTCGCCGCCTTTCCCACCTTGCAAATTTCTTGGAGAGACAATTCCTTTGTATCCCTAATGCCTCACATGGTGCATGACGTGAAGTAAGTCACCTAAAAGTGATAACTGGATGTTAATAATAATTCTAATAGCCAATGTGTATTGAGCAATTGCTGTATTCCAAGATATGTTATGGGCTTGATTATCATTGCCCCATTTCATTCTCACAGCAACACTGTAAAGTGGCTATTATTACTATCCCAATCTGCAGCCTCAAAAATAGCTGAGGTCAAGGTGTCCGCCCAACATCCCAACAGAGCCAGAGCTGTTCATCATTGTATCACCTCACTGGGTCAAATTTAACTCAATGCCAAAGAGACTCACATCCTGCTCTATGCCAGAGGCATCCAGGGGAGCAGAGAAGCAATCTCATAATAGGAGAAGAATGGCTTAGTGGGGAAGGCTCGGGTGTGGGACGAGGGGCAGTTAGCAAGGATCCCCAAGACCTCAGCACGGAGACTCTATGACCATGGTGGCAAACTGAAGGTCAGAACAGGTAGCCTCAAGCCCAAGAGAGAAAAGGCTTGGAGGGGAAGGAGAAAGGACTCCTTTGTCACAGGGTCAGAGATTGGCTCTGGACACCCCCTCCAAGGGCTGGGCTCCACACTCCACAGAGAAGGTGCTCTGGGGACCTCTAACTACAGAAAAGATTAATAAGAATGTTTGGAAAATATTTGAAATGGTTGACCCAGGGGTCCATTGAAATGTAAATGAGGTCAGGCTCTGGGAACCTCTACTGGATTTTTCTGGGATTCTTTAGCAACTTTGTAATTTTTCCAGTATTTGTGATTTTTAAAACTCTGACCTTCCTATAACTAAAACTCCTTTGTCTTTTTTCTAATTGGTGTTTGTTTTGGAAGGAGCAGCTATGAGGAAAGGTAGAGGAATCTGTGTCAGTCCCGTCCTGGGCCCACAGAGGGGGCCCTGGTAGAGGAACCATGGGAGGAACTGGACAGGGGAAGTGAGTGGCCTCAATTCCAGGGGTTTGTGGGGAGCAAGGGAAGCAGGTGAGCTGAGGGCCTTGGGGATGGCAGCTGGCCTGGCATGCAGAGGGTGGGATGGGGGTCAGGTGCAGTGCATAGCTCTCTGGCTACTTCTTGAACTTACTCTCAGAAGAAGGATCTGTGTCATACAGACTTTCATGTCAGCATCAGGTGGAAGCCAGTGTACACACTTACCTCTTTATTACAGAAGCAGTTTAAAGTATATTAGGAAGGAAAGATTACAATCTTTGCAAGTCTCCTTTGTAAGAATTTGGGGATCAGAGACATTTGACAGCTGAAGTCACTCAAGGCTTATTGTTAATTGCCCAGGGTGAACACTGGCTCCTAAACTATTGGGTTGACACTTCTGGTTGGTGTGCAGATGAGGCCCAGGTACAACAAGGCAGCATGAAGATTTTCTCTTCAGATCCAGGGCTTCCTTCTGACTATCAAAGAGGGAAAATAGATAGTGAATATCAGTGTTTTTTAGTTTTGTGAAGTTGAGCACCAATTTAATTCAATTCCAATAAAAAACAAATGACAGTTCCAAATACCCTTTTAGTTCTTCTTCTCTGAAATTCTTTCTAATATTTTCCTGTGGTTAACATTACATGGAAACTGGGACCTTTTCTTAATGCAGATCTTGCAAACAATTCCAAACACAGCACAGAATCTTAAAGCCCTCTTGAGACACCTGGAACCAATTGGACTTTAGGATATACAGGAGTATACTAAAGCCCACTAAATCCTATGGGGTTGAAAGACAAATGAGCTAAAGATTGAGCTAGCAGGTAAGGAGTGGTATTTTTGTGTTTAGAACTTGAAAAATAGAATGGCTATTAAGCTCGCTTCCTAGCAAATTTATTTGTTTCCCTTCTACTCTTTCCTCTTCACGCAGTTCCCCTTTGCTTCCTTACTAGAATGACATCGCTAATGAGTGCTGCACAAAGTTGAGGCTGCTGAATACAGTGCCAAATGAAGGACAGACGACAATGAGAAATCTTATGTTAAGTATTTTTTAAAATGCTACATGAAGATGCCAGCAAAGTTTCCCATCCAGGAAGTTCAATGGTAGACATTAATAGCAAGGTTACAGGATGTACACATCATGGTGCTAATACGCATACATTATGTTAGAAATAAAAAATTCTATCACATCACACCAGCAAGTTTCAAGATTAAAGTAACTCATAGTGCCTCTGAGACTCTGTGTGGAGAGGCTGTTGGCCTGGTGGGAAATAACTCTCCGGCCAAGCTGACAGGGAAAAGGGGGGATGGCTGAGGCAGGCAGGGGTGCTTGTGGCTGGGTGGGGAGGCACACGCCAAGACAGGGTGGAGACCTGGACTCGGGCTTGTGTTATTCACCAAACGAACAACAGCTAATGCTATGTCTAGGTTTTTGCCTTGAGAAAATTGGTATAAAAATAGGTGATTTAAGTTCTCTGCTGTGGTCTATAGCATTACCCTCACTTTGTGGGTAATTGTTATATACAAGTTCTAAGCCATTCCTGTAAAATAGATATCAAGAGGAAAGTTATCAAGCCCTTATAATGTCAAAGATCCAATTATAGTTCAGGCTGAATCACATGCCCAGTTCACCGCCCTGAGTAACAAGAAACATATAATACAAATGTAAATTTTTTTCAACATTAGTATTATATCAGGAAATGTGATTCACTATGAAGCCAGACTCATAATTGTAGAACTGTTTATTTGAAAGATTCCTTTTTTCCCTATCAGCTACCCTATGTAATTGTGTGCTCTGGACTTCATTTCGACATAATGTTCTGGAAACCACTTTGATACCTTGAGAACCACTGAGATAAAGTTTTGGCTCCCTGGGTAAAGTTTCTGGAGGCTGTGTTAGCAGCTGGGGGCTGGGTGGTGGTGACAGATCTTGGGGCCGTGGGAATCACAGTTTCAGAGGTCTAGTCTTGTTGAAGCTGAGACTTCTGGGGGTTCACTTGGAGAGATCAAGTTCACTTCAGGCAAGGCCCTGGGAGCCAAGAGCTGTCCTGTCCTCTCATTGCTTCATATGTGACCCAATGAGACTGACTTGCAGAAGCCACTTGTGTGTGTACGTTTGTTTCCCTCCTGTTATGTTCACAGATTTTAAGTCCTCAAAACATGAGCTATTTTTCCCCATGCTATCTGATTAAAAGGGGCAGGGGGCACCTTGCTTTGCTTGCCAAATGTCTGTGGAGATAGAAAACAAGCCTGGTCTGGCTGAGCAGGCAGTGGGGCAGATAGATAATGCCCCTTCTTGTTCACTCACCTGTGCTTGCTGACTGTAAGCATCCATGCCAGAGATCAGAGACAGCCCTGAACTGGCATAATGAAGTCCCAGAGATGCTTGGTCATGCATTTTAAGCTCTAGGTTGGCCCACAGCTGTCAGGGTTAGATCACAAGAATGGGGTTGATGCAGCTGTCATGGGAGCTCCTGCCAGTCTGGGAGGGTGGTGTCTGTCCACCTTGATCCTGGACCTTCCTGAAGATGTGGTCTTCCCAGGTCCCTCTGCCAACTGCAAGCTCAGCTGTGTCTATGGCAGGAACAGGAGGGAGGCAGTCTCCTTTTCTGCACTTGTTCCATGGCTACAAGCTGTTTCTATTTTCTGGCAGCTGAAAACTGGGTCTTGGAGAGTGTGGAGGCCCGGGGGCTAGCTGCAGATCAACTGCCACTGCTGCTGATTACAAACCAGCCTGTGATCAAGGCTGCTTTTCATCAAGTTATTTGTCCTTTTACTTCCTGGTGCAGTCCTGGGAACCGGAAATGTGCAACAGGAAGTGGTAGGTAACTGATGACTAACTACTTTAGAGTTTTGTGGATACAATGTTTTGTAAATAGAAATATTTACACACATTCCCAAACATTGGAAGTATGTTTGAGCATTGGTAAGTATGAGCCATATCCAAGCCTTACTCTCAGTTTTTAAACAATGCTTTAGTGAAAGCTTACCATGTGCCAGGGATTTTGCTGGACATTTTGTATTCATTCATTCACATAATCCTGACAATATCCTTAGGTTGAATTCCCCCATTTTACAGGTGAGAAGAGAGCAGAGGTAGTTTAAGTAGTGTCTGGTAAGTGGCAGGGCTGAGATATGAACCCAGATTTCTGTCGCTACTGCTCCAGATCCATACTCAGCTGCCCTCTCCAATGACCAGCAAACTCTTCAGGGCGAGTATTTTAGGACTTTGTTTCATTGCTTGGGGGTTAAAGATAGTTTGTCTACAGTATCCAGAAGAAAAGTATTTCTATGGCTTGGCAAGTGGTTATGCAGTGGGGCCAAGGTGTTATTTTATATTTTCACAGAGCAGAAGGAAGTGCTTATTAGACACCAGCTGCCTGAGCCTATTTAAGGCCTCCTTCCCCCACCAGGCTCAGCACTCAGCAGCCCAGACGACAACATGGCCTTGCTGCTTCACGCCCCATGCAGTGTGGCCTGGCCTGGTTGGGGCCGTTTGATTAAGCGAAAGTGTGTTCATGAAGTCAGTCACCGAGCAGCTGAAATGTTGAAACGGGCAGCTCAGGGAAAGGAGAAAGTCAAGTCTGGCCCTTGGTCCTGAGAGGTCAAGGAACCTGGCACAGAGGAAGGCCTGCTGCCTCTTGCCCACCAGCAGCCAGGCAGCCGGAGAGGAAGCTGGCACTGGTGGGGGAGTCGGATTACAGCTGGCATGTCAGCTGATGGGACAGTTTACAGAATTGTCTTTGAAGTCTGTGACCTCAAGTCTTTTCTCTCTTTCTTCATTTTAACAATTTAACAGCTTAGTGATCTTCATTCCCTTCTCACATTTTTTCTGCTCCTTTAATAGTTTTACCTGGTCAGAAAAACAGTATTAGTGTGAGGGAAGCCCCACCCCACTGTCTGTCAGTTTCAACATGTGCCACCACTACTTAATTCCAGGCTTGAGCTATAAATGTAGGGCACCCATTTTAGAACTGTTAAACAAAAAGTGTTACTCATTTCACTATGCTACATTTTATTTCCATCTAAAAACAATGCTCTCTACCAAGGATACTGAGAAAAAAAGTGTAATTAATGCCAGTTAATCAAGCTGGTGGCCCTTGAAGATCTATAAAATGTGACTATAACACATTTTTACAGATCAGCTTGGGCAGAATTATTAGGAAATGGTAAATGCTGGCGTCATCAGTGTTACTTGCAGAGTTCAGCAAAGGAATGTGAATGGCCATATAGGGCTGGGAGAAAGCAGAAC
Organism: Manis javanica; assembly: GCF_040802235.1. Classification (NCBI taxonomy): domain Eukaryota; kingdom Metazoa; phylum Chordata; class Mammalia; order Pholidota; family Manidae; genus Manis; species Manis javanica. Next base: position 76,283,701 of record NC_133168.1, read on the forward strand.
AGAGGTACTTCTTTGGTGAGATAGAAAGGGTTTACCACAAAGAGGAGGATTAAACATTTTTTAGCTGTGGCAACAACCTGTTTATTAAAACATTATTAGATGGGAAATAGAAAGTAAAACTGAAGGATTGGTATTTCATGGTAACTGGGTAAACATGATTTTCATAAATTTCTTTTCTAAATTTGGATATATACCCAGAGAACATACTTTAGATGAAAAAATTATACATTTTAGTTGCAATCAGTAAAAACTAGTAAACTCAGGTTTAATGGACATGAAGATATGAAAAAAGCAATTTTCTAAGTGTGTAAATAAGCCGACATAAATAGAGGTAATATTCAAAATGTTCTTAACACTTGGTCTGCCAGGAGCACAAATGACCCAAGTGTCTGATAGCCTGGATCGGAGCAGGGCACAGGGCATTATTTCTTCAATTGCTGCACTGGGGGTGGGGGCTGGGTGGGGCAATTCCCAGGGGTCTCTTGTGGGAGGCTGGGCAGTGTGGCTAAGAGCAGTGACTATGCTCTGAGTGGTGTGGAAATAGCTCAAAATTTAAAAACTGATACAGCTGTATTGTTGTGTTCTTGCTGAATATCAGTGCTATGATGAATTGCTATTAATCATACATCTAAATAAGTAATAAAGTTAAAGTGATTCTAACAAGACTTTATCTCTACCAAGCCCCTTTCAATATTAAAACTGATGACCTCATTTTCTGACTTGTTATAGATTCAAGGGACTATGGATGCTCTGCTCTGCCACCCCAGTGGTATGTTTCTTGCAGAGTGAGACCTATTTGGCACTCCCAAATATTTCTCAGGAATCAGAGTCACATTGCAAAAACTGTTCACACAGCGACAGACACTGAGGCCCCTTCCTCCCCTTGTTTTCCCCATGCCACTGAAGGCGAGGATTTTCAGATGCTACCATTTACTCAGGTAAGTATTCTGGGCTGTGAGCAGCTTACACAGCTGCTTGCTTTCCCTAGTACTTTTTCCACTAGGTGTTCCTGATGCAATTTTTTAGCGCTCCACTTTTTATTAAGTTATAATATGATACAAAAAAAGGAAATTATGTCTACATATAAGATTTTTAGTCAAATGTATTGCCTAAGGGAAACAAAAATCCATAAACAGAATTTTTAAAATTTCAATATGGAGTGCAGAACTGGACACCTAAGAATTTTAAATACATTTCTTATTGTCATGTGACCACCCATCTATACATGGGTGCAGAAACTAAATTACAACAAGGTCAATTTGTTGATATGGATGAGACTATCTTATTCAGAATCACAGAATTTTAGAAGTTTGACAGACTCCCCACGTCACTCAGTTGAAATCTCAGGGAGACTGAATTCCTTACTCAGTATCTCATAACTCATTAAGATAGGATTTATAAGGGCTTTTTATACCCAGCACAGCAATCTTATTTCTATGTGATACCAGCACTATGTCAATGACTTATAACAGCTTAATGTTTGAAAAGATTCAATATCACTATTGGTTAGAATACTGAAAAAGGAAAGCTCAAAGATGACATTATTTTAGTCACTAAAAGATATAGCTACCACATTTAACTTACAGAATGGCCAGCAGTACGCTGTAAATCACTCAGAACTTGGAAAGTCTTGTTTGAATTTTGTCCCTAGTATTTACTAGTGTCATGAGAGTCAAGTCACTGAGTTAACTCTCTGAGCCTTGACTTTTTCCCTGTGAAATGGGAATAATATCTCAGAGCTGCCATGTACTCAAAGAGACAACCAAAGTGCTTAAAGTTTGTAAGGACTCCATAAATAGTTCTCTTTTTGTCCCAATGAACTCTCTAGGTACTCTGTTTAGAAAGCATGAATATACAGAAATTACGGGGAAAATGCAACTCTTAGGCTATAAGGTAAATTTTAGTGAAGGATAATGGCATTTATTTAATGTCTGGGCTATGAGTAGGCACTTTCCTTGCTCATAAAATGTTTACTCACATTAGTTATTAAAAACTAATGCATAATTATTAATCAAACAGTATCTGTTTACTACATTAAAAAATGTAATTACAGATTCATTCTGAAGGAACCAGATCTGAAGGAAAAAAATCAACCCAATCCAGGGAAACACTCCAGAAATTGTTTAGTAATCATAAAATCATGAATTGATCTGAGAGTTGATCAAAATAAAATGCATTTTTAATTCATTCTCATATTCCTACCATTAACAATTATTTTTTAACTGAAGTTTGGAATGAAGATGGGATTACATGGCACAAGGGCCTGCATCCTGGCTGCGAATGTTTTTACCTCTACAATTTCACTTAGGGTCAAATGAATAGAAACCTTACACCATTAGTTAACATTTAATCACTGTGCAGTGGTTTAAGCTAAATATTAGTATTACATCTGCAACTATCATGCTAGTGGTTTAAAAAGGCAGCACAATTAACATTAGAAGGTCTTTGAAGAACAAGACTTTCATTTTATAAATGTTGTATTAGCACTAACAAGTATACATTTGCCTTACGGAAAGGTACCTGTTACTATTTTATTCTTTGTATTAAAAAAAATTCCCAAGGCTCTTCTCTAAGAACACTGTAGTTTGACATTCAAGGCCAACCAAAATATGACCTCTGCTCCTCTTTGCAAGTCCTACCTTAAGCTTCTCTTTCTTGTGTTTGTCAGGGCCTTCTCTCAGCATACTCTCCTCAAGCTTGAAATCAAACCCACCTCCCAGGGCAATCCTGCTTAGGTGTCCAGGCCTGGAATGTAGTGCTCATTTCCATTCCTACAGCATTTGGTCTTTAGCACTTACTTTATTAATTAACTATTTATACATATGAGATATTAACTCCTAGCTTAGCCTGTAAGTGCCTTTGGGGTTAACAACAGGTATTTAGATAATAACAGGTATTCAAATATTTATTAAGACAGTTACACTTAAAATGTGTCATTTTCAACCTTTTAAGTAGTACCTGATAAGCCATCTCACAATGTAAAGGGATAGTCAAGAAATCTGTTAAGACAGTAAAACAAACATTTACTTTATACAGATTATAGGGAAGCCTCACTCCCTTTTAGGAAAATTTAAGGATTCAGATTTTTATATAGAACATTTGGGACAAAAGGCCATCAAAGACCGATTCTTAAGACCAAGGAACATTTTTTGCAAGAACTCCATAGTGAAGAAGAAAAAACTGCTTGGAATACTACAATTCTCTATTTTAATGTTAAGAATAGCAATAAGCAAATAGAGCCAGTCAAATTAAAGAGAACAGAAAATGTGTTTCCACTAGTGGTTAATTACTGATACTAGATTTCTATTTTTAGTGTCAACATATTAGATGACAATTTTTTACAGTGAAAAAAGCTATTATAGGGATCTTGGAAGTTCACAGATACATATACTGTGTACATGGTAACTTATTGTGAATATAATAGATATTTTTATGATAATGTTATTAAAGACTCCACATTACTGTTTAGATTTTTAAGCTTCTTGAATGCAAGTGACATATCCCAAGAATTTTTGTATTCCTCACTGCACTTACAAAATGTTGGAAATTAATTGTGTAACATATACCAAAAATGCTTAAGGCAGGAATGGTAGAAGGGCAGAATGCTGTGTTCACCTGCACACAGGGCAGATGTCTCCAGGGAGAGGCATTACTCTTTATGGACCAGTTCTGCCTGTGTGGGACCAGCTACTTACTACTCTCAAGCATCAGCCATCTCTCCTCTGAAATCTGGCTGCTCATACCTATCTCAAATGTTTGCTGTAAGGATTCAAAGAAATAATGTAAGTAAGGGTTTTTTGCAGTTCCTGATGCATAACAAGTACTTAATACCTTTTTTGAGCATATTTTTAGTAAGTGCCTACATGTACCATGAGCTGTTCTAGGTGCTGGTAACTCCAAACAGAACAGAACAAAGTCCTTGTTCTCATAAGGCTTTTAAGTGCAGGGAAAGGTGACAAATTTCACCATAGATAGAACATGTCTGGTGGAAATAAATGCTCTGGAAAGAATTAAAAGGGTTGTAAGGAGAGAGAAAACGGAGGGTGTGTGTATGTGTTTGTGTACATGGATGTGCTATTTTATATAGAGTGATAAGGAAGCCTTCTCTGGTAAGACCTGAGAAAGGATAGGAGGCAGGCTTGCAGGTACGTGGGGACGGCTCTGAAAGGAGAGGAAACACCAAGTGCAAAGTCCTGGAGTAGAAGGCATGTCTGGTCAGTTTAAGGATCAGGAGGATTCCAGGGGAAGAACCCAGCCAGTAGGCTGGGGGAAGAGAGGATGAAAGGCCGGTAAGGCAGCAGGGGACCAGAGCATGTAGGGTCTGGTAGGCCTTTGGTTTCTAAGAGGGGAAAACCATGGAAGAACTGTAAGCAGAGAAGTGATCTCTGTATATTTGAGGAGATAATACATTAGTAGCTATTACCAAATGCTATAACCCTACGGGATTTAACACATGGGGAATGAATATTGCCCTTCATTGTTCTTTTAATTCTCATCTGGTTCACCTAGATTACAAGAATTGGGTGGGCCATATGCCATGTGAAATTGCAATTTCTACGAGTCAAAAGTGGTGAAACATTGTCGAAAGTTTCAACCTAACTCACTGGGTAAAGTTATGAAGGGGGCAACGAACATGGGCTTTAGAATAAAATATAAGTGGATTTGATTCTGAGACCGAGGACTCATGAGCATACAGTCTTGGCAAGCTACTTAACCTTCTTTTCCTTGGGTTTCCCCTTATGTAAAATGGGGATAACAGCATAACCTAAGCCTATGAGGTTGAACTGAAGATTAAATGATACACACATAAAGCATTTAGCATAGGGCCTAGGAGTTTAATAAGGGAATCGAGAAGGGAGATTGAATCTTTCACACAGCAAATCAAATGAGTAATTTAGCACCACAACTCTTTAAAACTACCTATCGTTTTGGCTAGGTACTGAAGAAATGTACCCTACGTTAGTTTCTAAAGACACTATAAGTTTTTGATCAAATTACTATTTCTTGAATATATAAAATTTATCCCTTAAACAGATAATTAAGTACGTGAACATTCTGTGGTTCAGTGATGGATGTTGCAGAACTGATATTCGAGTCAAATGTTTTTGTCTACCAATTTCATTTTCTCTGTCAAAGTAGCTTAATTTAAAAAATAACTCACTCTGTTTTAAAGTGAACAGCCCAGAAGCGACTTGCCAAAGAACATTTGTTTGAAATTCATTTAGTAATTCCAACACAACTCAAATTTAAAAGAGGGTTCCTTAGAATTTGAAGCAAACCCTCACCTTCACTTCTTCAGTTAAAACACAGTAGACACAACAGATAACTCAGCCACGTACAATCTTGTCAGTTTGATACTAAATCATTTTGTCTACATTAATTGAACATGTAATAATAAAGGGCTTACAATACAATGCAGATGTGGTGACTTAACATTCTATACACCAAAAAGAACTATTGTTGTTCAGAAAATTCTTTTCCAAACCTAAATATATGAAATCCATCATACTGCATGAAAACCTCTTTCTAATTATTTTGCAAGTTTGCAAACATGCACGTTGACTTGCTTCTTAAGCTAGGTCGGTGCTCTTCCCTTCATTTCTTTATTGTGGCTGCAGTTCATGGCTGGATGCTGATGCCCTCACGGCGCGCAGCCCCGCACGCCCGGCCGCGTCCCCCACGCAGCCGGCTGCGAATAACGGAACGCTGCACAAGGCACCCAGGTGCGCTTGGCGGCCACGCCGTCGGGGCAAGCGGCGCCCACGCGGGACCTGCCGCTCATCAGGTTCCTGCCCGTCGCGTGGCTCTCGAGCTGGAGACTGCGGGCACAACGGTGGTCGTCGGGCGGCCCCACCAAATACACAGAGGCGGTCGGAGACAGGGCGAACGAGGAGCGGGAGGCGGTGGAACGAAGACTCCATTCCTCTCGCTTCTGCCTCCACTGCGCGGAGGGGACCCACGCCCCCTCCGCCGCCGCGTCCCCACCCCGGCCTCGGGCTGCCTCACGCAGGCGCACGGAAGGCCCCGCCCCTCCCATCCCCCTCCGCTCGCGGGGCCCGGACAGGGGCGGAGCGACCCACGGGAGGGGCGTGGCTACCGCCCTGGACGCGCGCACGCGCTCTCGGACCTTACGGCTACGTGTCGCGCCACGTGATGCCCACCCCAAAAGTCCCCTCGTGAAGCAACAGGACGTTAAATAAAATTTTTTTGGGGGCTGGGGGCGGGGAAGGATGAGAGGCTTTTAATAACCTATAGTAGCCGCGGAAGAGGATGGTGCCTTTGGGGGGCACACGCAGCCCCAGAGAGCCGTGGCGCGTCCCGCTGGCAAACCTCCTCACCTAACACCAGCCGGCCCGGCGGCGGAGCTGCCGCTCCCGCCCCAGTCGAAAGCACCAGCGCCCTTGCCGCTCCGTCCCCGGTGCTCGCCCCCACCCGCCGGCACCGTACCGGGACCCCCTCCCCTCTCGCTCGCCCGGGGTGGCGACCCTGGCCCGGCGTCCAGGCCGGGCTCGCCGAGCGCAGACTCCGTCACGTCGCCCGTCCCAGCCCCTCAGGCCGCCCGCCCCGCCGGCAGGAGAAGGCGCGGCTGCGGCGCCCGGCGGTAGGAGGCCCCGCTAACTCCCGCCCCGCCCCGCGTCGCCGCCCCTCCCCCCGCGCCGCCGCCGCCGCCGCCGCCGCCGCCGGCAGCGCCGCCTGAACTGAGGCGAACTCCGCCACCAAGTGAGTGAGGAGGAGGAGGAGGAGGAGGCGGCGCGGAGGAGGAGGAAGAGGAGGAGCGGAGTCAGCGCGCGGCGGCAGCGGCAGAGGCGGCCGCGGCGCGGACCAGCCCAGAGAGACCCCGAGCCCGCGGCAGAGGCGGCGGCGGCGGCTGAGCGGGCGCGACCGGCCGAGCCAGCGGCGGCGGCGGCCCGGCCCCGCTTCGTCCGGCGCCGACCGGCCCGCGCCCGCGCTGGGCCCGCGGAGACCCGCCTCCCGCCCGCCGGCCTCGTGAGGGACGCGCCGAGCCGGCGGCCGAGGAGCGGCGGCAGCGGCAGCGGCGGGCCGGGCGCGCGTCGGACCGCGGGCGGAAAGTGCCTGCGGGGGCGGGGAGAGCGCGGCGAGCGCGCGGACCGGCCGCCCGGCGCGGGAGCGGAGCAGAGCGGGCCGCCGAGTCCCGAGCGGCCGGCGGCCGGGGCTCCCCGCCCCTCCCTGCTCTCCGGCGGCGGCGGCGGCGGCGGCGGCGGGCGGAGTGAGCGGCGGAGCCTGGAATATGGTCGGGGAAATGGAAACGAAGGAGAAGCCGAAGCCCACCCCGGATTACCTGATGCAGCTGATGAACGACAAGAAGCTCATGAGCAGCCTGCCCAACTTCTGCGGGATCTTCAACCACCTCGAGCGGCTGCTGGACGAAGGTGAGTCGCCGCGCCGGTCCCCCGAGGCCCCTCTCCCCGGGGCCCGACACCCGCCCGCGCGTGGGGGTGGGGGTGGGCGGCGGGAAGATCGCGGATGGCGGGGACCGTGCGCCTGGGCTCGGAGAGGCCCGGGCGGGGCGCTCGGAGGCGGCGCCGGGGCCGGGCTCGTGGGGCGCGGCGGCGGCGGGCGGTCCTCGCGCGCCCGGCTTCCCGGCGAGTCTGCGGGCCTCCCGGAGAGGAGCCCGGCCTCGCACCCCCTCGCCCCCCCGGCGCCTGAAGGACACCGGCCCCGCGACGGTCCCTGAGGGGCTCCTGGCGTCGCGGCGGGTCCCGGAGCGGAGAACCCCGGGCCCGCGGCTTCCCTGGAGTTGGTGTGGCCCGGGAATACTGCAGGGTGGTGGCGCGGGGCTTGTTAATTTAAAGGAACTCCATCGGAGACCGAAAGTCATGTGGGTTTAAGCCGAAGGCGAGGACAAAATGTCAGCGAAAAGTACTTTTTCCCCTTTTGTTTGGGGAAGCGAGAGCCGTTCGGGAGTTTGACTTCGCCCGGGGGGGGGTCGGGGCGGCGGGGCCAAATCCCGCGAGGACGGACCTGACCGCGGCCCGAGCCGGAGGGACCTTCGGCGGACGGAGGGCTCTCTCCCGAGGGCGCCGCCGTCCCAGTTTGTAGGACGTGAAATCAGGACTTTGGAAAGGTTGAAAATAACGCGTAAAAGTTTGCAAGTAAGATTTGTTGGTGAGCTGTGGGGCGTGAAGAATGACAAGATTAATTTTGGCCAACTCTGGAATTTCTTCAACAAGTTCTCGCGGCGGTGACCTGGAGTCTGGATTTCTAATGGCCGTGCGTTTCTGTGGACACCCGGAGGGAGGAAAACGACCAGCACGACATTCTGTCTCGAAAACCGAGCAGCAAGAAGTTTCTTTTTTTCTGTTCAGAGATATTACCAGAGGGCTGCTAAAAGAAGACCGAGAACTGTTTTATAGAGATGAACGTGAATTTTAGAGTTTTCACAACAATTTCGAGATTTTTACACCAGAACTAGAAAAGCAATCTGAAGTCACTAAAGAACAAAAGGCCAGAAACGTTTCCGTGATGAAAGATGGTTAAAGAAGATTCCTAGGACCTTTTGTTGTCATGAAAGTCAGAGGCAACTTTAAAAGTACAAAACAGTATTACAACGTCCTCGTTTTAGCTTACATACATGTTTAACGTACAGCAGTAACCCATATTGAAGTGCGTTTTCCCACTGTTGAAACAGCAAATCTGTTGATTTCAAATTGCTCCAGAGAAAACTTGAGCTGCCCCTTTAAGGGCTTCTGCTTTTCCTATTTGTGTTGGCATTTGAAACATTGTGGAGGCAGAAAACTTTCTGGAATGTCAAAAAAAAAAAAAATGCTCTAACTCTTAAATGGAGTATTTCCACTTGTGAGCACTAAGGGGCGCCAGTAATTTTTTATTTAACGAGAAATGTTTGGAGCAAAATGTGTAGCATACTCAATAACCTGACCTATATTAAATTTAGTTGAAACTTAAATTATAGCAGATCATTTCACTTGTCACCTTGTGTCCTTATATGTATTTTCAAACACTGAAAACACTTCAAGTTTAGTGGAACAATTTTATCACATCTTAAAAATAAGCTATTTTGTCATTGGCATATTTTGGTGAGGTTAAAGTTTTAGTAGTATTAGTAAAAATATCTGTTAATGTTATTTTTCTTAAGTACAGTTCTTTAGAGGGAATCCTTTGTAGGCATTAAAATGAAAATAGGGCTTGATAATGTTTAGAGTTAATTAAAGTTATGTTGTGTTCTTTGAATTAAAATGTTTAGTTGACTCAAACGGTATAGAAAATAATAAAAACAGTTTGGAAATATTTTCATCTGTGTGTTATTTAAAAAAGTGAGTTATTTGAGTTTCTCCAAGTAGTTAAAAGGCTTCTCACTTAGGGTTTTATGTTCTAAAAATCTCTAAATTATAATTTGAGGGTTGGTTCTCTGTTAAAAGGTTTCTAACCTTTGGCTTCAATAATTTTTAATCTTCCAAATCTGAAATTCCAGTTATGTCATTATCTCTAACAAAGGTTGGTTTGTTCATTTCTCTGGCTGGAAATAGTAAACATTTGCGTTTTAAATGTTGAAGGCCACTAGCTGATAATGCATTCTAAATAATTGTTTTTTCCCCCCTTATAATATGATTTACTTCATCTCTTAAGTCTGTCTTGATTTTTCAGCCTTTTCAACTCCCAGGGGTAAAGATTGCTTCTGTATAGTAGCTAGGATGTTTAAAATGGACAGCATTTGATTGATTTTTTTCTTTACTAGACCAGTACAAACATGCAGGAAAAGGGACTATTCCTTAGTGTGGAATAAAGCTGCTTCCTGTAATTGTTAGCTTTATTATATACTTAATTTGATTTAAGAAAAATATTAGTTTCTGAAGTGCATCATGTTATTTAGTGCCTGATGATTTAATTCCAAAATATGGCAAGTTGCCTTTATCCCTTTGTGGCTTATCATTGTCTGAAAAAAATTAATCATGACTTCTGTTTGTGGTTAGGAATTACATTTTCCTTTGTCTATAGGATTGCTGAAAAATTTAAATTTAGATAAAACTCTGAGGTTTACTTTAGTGATTAGTTTAATCTAAAGTTAAGATACAGTACTTAGTTACAGTAGATGGGTATTTTTATAATTAGAAATTTTGAGTTAATATTTAGCAATTACATTTCAAAATACTTTTCAAATGCAATCTATTCTTTTGACAATTTTTATTTGGCTAGTTACAAATTTGGGATTTATGTGTGTTAGAATTTTTTTAACTGGTTAAAACTTGAATGCTTTAGTCTGAGCTTTAATTCCGTGCCAAGTTAGCCTTTAGCCTGTATTTTGACAACGGGCAATCTTTTTTTTTTTTTTTGGTGGAGCAGGGGGTTGTCACACTTTCCTCCTAAGTATCTTCACCGTGGTTGCTTTTTAAAGTTGTGAATGCATTTTAGGTTGGACCAGTCACATTATGGACATCAGTAATTTCAGTGCCTTGAGAATCTTTCATTGAAGATAGAGATGATTACAGATAAAACTGAGGTCTTAAATTGCACTGTCTTGAGAGTAGTTTTCAACTGAAACCTGGGACTATTCTTGGGAAAGAGTAGTTACCATAAGAAGTTTAAAAAAAAAAGCAGACCTTTGTCATGAAAATGAAACTTAAGTAACAAAGTACTTGAATGCATATTATGTTTTTATAAAGTATTGCATTTAGAATTGAGAAGGCAAAAAATAAAAGCAGTTTGACTTAAAAATCCCAGTTAGGGGAAAATGGAGAATTCAGGGATTTTACAAATCAGGTTTTGAGTTTCCATTTTTTTAAGCAGAGAGGAAGTTAAAAATACTAAATTTAACAAAGTATACAGAAATTAACTTAGTATGATTTACAAGGAAGGCTAGCTTAAATCTTTTTATTGTGAATATTTGAAAGATTAATGTGTGGCTCAAAGTGAGCAAGCATGTTGGATTAGATTCTGCATTACTGATTTGAAAAACAATTTTTCATTTTCTCTTGCTTTTTTTTGGTGGGGGGGGATAATAAATTTCTTCTTTCGACCTCAGGTTTTCTCTTCCTGCTCCCTTTCACTTAAAAATGTGGGGGAAAACATTTAAAATGAAAACTTGCTTAACTAGTTAATGTTTTTCTATGTTGGGGTTTATTTCCATTTATTATGCATTCGTTATTGAATGTATCATACTCCCTATACCACTTTATTTTTAATCTTGACTACGGAAATTTTGGTTTAAAAAATACATGGCTGTTTGTTGGTATAGAGAGGAGTCTTGCTATATAAATTTATTACGGTTTAGGGTTTTTTCCTGAAGAAGCATTTTTGTTAGTAATTAATATATGTGAAAGAGATGGTACTTAAATTGAAATATTAATCAGTTTTCTAGGAGCAAAGACTTTGCGTCTGTTTGCAAGCCTTTTGAATTGGTAGTAATAAGAAGGACGCCAGTGTTTGTATTCACTTATCCTTTCAATTACCTGTTTTCCCCTCACCCAGGAGGTGTCACCAGCAACACAAGGTACTAATAGAGATGATTTGTATCCTAGGTTATTCATTCCGCATTCATTCTGCACTTTTGAAGCTTAACTTACCTCTAGGCAGAATATGCATTCAAGATGCACATATATACTATGAGGCAGAAGGTGACTCTTTTTTCTTAACTTTACCTAATTCATATGTTTTGTAGTAAAAGCTGTACTCCTGAGAATATAGTAAAATTGATAGAAATAGATTTCTCTGCTAATCCCAATTGGTAATGTGTTTGGTATGAGCATCTTTTTTTGAATGGCTATGAGAATATCAAGTGAAAATGTTAATTTGACTTTTTAATGTTTTGTACGCATTACATTTCTATTATCTCTTCAGGTAGTCACTGTCCTGAAGCTAATATTTTAAGTGCATCAATTTTCCATAAGAACAAATGGTGTTTGGTTTACTTTTTAAGGGAGGGAGATTCTGGCAACAAGACATGAAGTTTAATCTTTCTCCTCCCACCCTTCCCTGTTTTGACCTTGTCTTTCCCAAGGCGTGAATCAGATGCTCCTTTTTGAGGTCGGTATACTTTAGATATGAAAGGGTTTTGTTTTGTTTCGCCTTGTTTGACATTTTATTATGGCATTAAGAGAATAAGAGCAGTGTGATCCTAGAGACAGTTTATAATCTGACTGGAAGTACATTTTATTTTACTTGAGAAATTCAGTGTAGCTAATACAGTGTTTCACTTTGTGATAGTGCAGTGCTAAGTATGACTCTCCTTTCTTTGTTGGAGATGGAAAACGCTATGCTATTGTTGGGTGCTATTTGTTGATAATTTATAAGAAAAAGCCCACTGAGTGACTTTTGTTACTCTATGTCAACTGTTGTGAGAATATCCAAGGATCTGTTTTAGGGCCAAGTGATTGAAGAGTGCGGGAGTCCATGTCAGAAAGTCAAAATTGTGTACCAACTTTTTATTTACATGATTGGCAGGACTTTTATTTTCTCTGACCCCTCATTTGTTTGACATTAAGACAATTCAGTGTGAGTTTTAAGTGCAATGATACATTTTTCCATTAATGAGAACTTTCAGGGAATGTTTTATATCCCTTTTATAAATTGGCATTTCAGTTTTGGGGACCAAAATTGATAGATTGTTTGATGTCCACTTAAGTTTTTACAGCTCTATTTTCATTTAACATAAAGCAAACATAGCATTAACTTTTTATAGTGAGTACAGTTTGTTTTGTTAGTGCGACTCTGTTACGAAATATGATTGTAAACATTGTCCCAGTCCATCTTGAGTACTACTCTATATAGTTCTTATCATCCTTAACGCTGTATAATATCTCTTTTCTGTGTTTGCCCTTTTAGAATTGGTTCCTTCAAGGTACCTATCTCATAGCCTGCCATATGTATAGTCTCAGAGATTTGCTGAATTAATAAATAGGTTGACATTTTTCTTACTTTTTTTTGATTTGTAGTTCTCTAAAATATGGGAATAAGCAAATTATACAGTGATTGGTGATAGTTTTGGGCAGTTAGGAAAAAGGGTACCTTTTTTTAATTAAAAAAAAAAATCTTGTAACATTTATTTTCTGTCCCCCAAGGAGCTAAACTTAATTTTACTTAACTACTATGCATGTGAATGAGAATTAGAAACACAAAATTGCCTTACTTGTGCAGTAGTTTTCTTGTCACTCCTTATGCAAAATATATTAATCCATAAATAGAGAAAAGCTATCAGTGTTCATTTCAGCTCTTGAAAGTTTTGACATCTATGGAATTATACAGATAAACATTTTTCCTAGTCAATTACCTGTAAAACTCAACATTAAATGATATGTAGATCTTATACTTTGTATCTTGCAAAGCACAATATGTAGGAAATATTCCTTGTCCCTAAGTGCTGCTTTGATGTGTTCAGGCTAAATAAGGACTATTTGAATGATTTTAGTTTAGAAGAAAGCTGAGTATAAACATATGTGGCAGTTACAGTAATTTAACACAAATGGCAATTTTTTAAATACAGGTGTTTCTTTATACTGATTTGAAAAACAGTGCCATTACTTAAGAGGCTGATAAATTGAAATTTTCAGTTAAGTGAACTTTAACTTTCTTTAAAGGAGTCTACCTTGCTTTAGCCTTAACGTTTGAAAATAAATTTGTCATGAGTTTTTTACAAGTATATGGCTTGTAGAAGGTAAGTAATTTATCTATAATTCTTGTAGTTAACAGGCAAATGACTACATTAATGTGCTAACCATTTCCTCAGGTTTCTGAAGCAGGAACTAGTTTGAAAATACCAACAATCCTATCAAGTCTAACAAAAAAACAAAATTTTGTTTACTATCATAGTGTTGCTTCATATGTTGATTCTAACATATATTTATTAAACTAAAATTTGGGGCTGGTGAATGAATCAATGTACTGTAACATTTCTATCACATTATTTATGATAAAGCAGCATATGTCTCTGCCGCTGCTTTGCAGGAGTACTGAAGAAACAAAAAAGAAAGATAGCACTTAAGGACAAGGAATCGTGTCTATTGTGCTTTGCACAGAGTACAATTTCTACATTATCAGTTAATTGTTCAGTTTTATAGGTTACTGACTAGGGAAAAGGCTACCTATATAATTCCATAAATGCCAAAACTTTCAAGAGCTGAGACTGATAGTTTTTCTCTGTGGGTATGTGTAGATGTAAGATGGTCTTGAAATTCTTGGGTGAGTGAGTGCTAGGGATGGTGAAGTTCTAGAGTAAGGAAGGTTCTTGAAGAGTGACAGTTGTTTGGCCCGAGGGTTGAAATGGTTTTATGTAAATAGCAGAAAGGGAGCAGCAAGTCTTGAGTAAACATCTTGCTTTTGGCTTCAGTGCAGGACAATTTGTTGTAAAGGTTGGGCGTGATCACCTGCTTGGTTAGTTGCAAATTACTGGGGGAACCCTTGGCTTTTAAGTTAACTTAATAGTTAAAATAGGACAGATTAAACAACAAAACGTATCTATATTCCATTTAAGAGAACAAGGAAGGTTCTGATGAAAGAGCAAACTTACATACAATTTTTATTTGAAAACCTTTTTTTATTAACTGTAATGTCATAACATTTTATGGGGTTTCAAATCGTACGAAGAGTATTTGAGGAGAGATGTATATAGGAAAATACTAGAAATGCAAAATGCTTCTTCTTAGTTGTGGTTGGGTGTAAGGAATATTAAAGTCATACCAGGAGGTCATGGAATTTCAGAGCTGAAAGGGACTTCAAAGTTGAGGGATGATGATACCGTCATTTTATAGATGCAGATATGAGGTCTGGAGAGGCTGTGACTTGTCCAAATTACAAGGCAAGGTAGCATCAAGCTGGAGCAAGACCCTCAGTTCTGCTTTCTTATCTCTTTGTGAGTGTGCCACCCTGTAAGTGGAGCTTGGAGAAGAAAAACAGAAGAGTTCCATATGCTGAGAAACTGTTGATGTTGCCTCAGAATGTGTACTTGAAGAAGGAAAAACAAATGGGGGTTTTGCTGATTGTATGATACGTTGGACATGAGCAAATGCTGGTCAAATTCTTGGAGCTAAAATTTTTTTTTTTTAATTGTAAACCGTAATAGAGAAGCTGAGGGGGGAAGTTCAGGCGTTTTTTAGAGAATTTCTGTTTATTTACTTGAAGTGCTTAGTAACTCAAGGACAGAGCCTGTGCTATTTAAATAATATACCACAAATAACTCTATGTGTATTTAATATTGTTGCTGTTAATATTACTATGATTACTATTTTTAGTAACTACTCAAGAGGAAACTTAAGATTTTTGGAAGGTTTAATACAGAAGTTTAATATTGCTAGGTGATTCAAGTCAGAAATGTACCCTTGCATCAGTTTTAGGTTGGCATAGGGTGGTTAATAGCATAGGTAGGCAACTCTGAAGAGTGGCAGCCAGGAGGTGGTTGATGATAGATTGAGTGGAAATGGGAACTGTTTTAGGGAATCAGCACATCCCATTCCTGGTGACCACATCTGTATCATCAACTGCTTTCAAGTATATTGAAAAGGAGTATGAGCCACAGTTGCTTGCTTGCTGTTTTACAGTAATTGTATTACTCTGATAGAATTGTTATTACATGGTGGGTAAATGCATTTTTTAAGATGAAATAAAAATTTCAGACCAAAGCAAAGTATCCATTACTCTGACATTAACTACCTAATCTACTGTTGTCACTGCTAATACCATTGTGGCAGTGATGCTCCCATTGTTACGACAGGTATTTAAGTGTGGACACTGTATGTTTGTATGTATGTGTACATGCATGAGCCAGTGTGAAGATGAAAATGAATTTATGTTTCTGTCTCATACTAATGAGACCATGCAAAGTGGTGAGAATACTTTGTGACCAATAGATCTGGTTCTAATCATGACTTTGCAGATGAAATGGTTTGGTTGAACTTGGATAAGATATCTAACCTTTCTGAACCTCAGATTCTTCATCTGTAAATGGAATTATCAACTTACCCTGCCAACCTCAAATAAGAATACTCAAAGGGGTGGACAGTCTTATATGAAAAAGAATTTCTCAGGCTTTCAAGTAGCATCATTTAATTTCTATCAGCATTTTAGGTTGTTTTTGATAGGATGGACAGTCAGATAAGCTAAGCAGCTTGTAGATGATGAGAGAATAAATAAGGGAGGAAAGTGAATATCTATGTGGGTATCAGCTAGTTTTTCTGGCAGCAGAATCAGTCACTAGCATTCTGACAGTAGAGAAGTAGTCACTTTGAGTTGAAGTGTCCAGTAAGGATTTTGGGAAAGTAGAACCTCAGTTGGTATTAATAGTTGGTAGGATTTAATGAGGTGAATGGTAGGGTGGAGGGTGTCCTAGGAGAAGGGCAAATGCAGTAGTGACAAAACAATGGTGATGGGAGATTGAAAGAATTTCAGACTAAAAGTGTTTAGACTAAGTTAATTGGAATGGCAAATGCACGTAGAAAAGTAGTGAGAACTAAGAGAAGTGTGGAGCCAGAAGACTAGGTTAGGGACATATTGTGATGGGTCTTCAGTGGCAGGGTGAATAGTTTACATTTTATTCTGAGTTTTGTAAGGCAAAGACTTGGATTATTTGGGGGTCTCAGAATGAACTCTTTGGTGATAAACTAACTTGGAGTGTATAGAATAGGTGAGTTTTAAGGAAGTAGAAATTGGATACTGGAGTTGATATAAAAAGGGAATTTTTTTTTTAAAGTTAAGTTTTTCTCAAAATATTGAATATGTTGAACTTCCTGTATTTTTGATCTAAACTCTTAAGAGTTTTTTGAAGACTGTGTTTTAGTTAAAAATAAACATACAAATTATTGCTCCCTAACCACAAGTTATTGTATTTATCCTGAAGTATTGAGAACATGGGGAGCTTATGTGATTAGCTGTAAGTCAGTTTTTGTAACTTAGAATTGAGCTTTCATTTGTGTGTGAATCAGAGAATTGAAGAAACTCTTGTATTTGGGGAATCTTAGGAATTCTTGAATTAGTTTGAATTGGAAGAAATTTTGTCCCATGCTGATTTTATCTAATATTAAATCTTTATGTGCTACCAAGTACAATGAAGACTTTCTGGGAACTCTGTTGCTCTTACTGATTTTACTTTCTTTTATTGTATTTATTTTTATGTCGATTATTTTAAGTAAATTAGAGATGTCTTTGCATTCCATCATTATATCTCTTTAAGAATGACATCTTCTTGCATAGTTACATTACATTGAACAAAATGGATTAATCCTACACTTAATGTAGGTAATTACCAGTCCATACTCAGATTTCTGTAGTTGTCCCCAAAATATTCTTTACAACTGGCTTATCCAAACCAAAATTTGACTCAGGACCACTCACTGAATCTGGTTATGAATCTTAAGTTTTTAAAATTTATAACCATCTCTTTTTAGGACACTGATGAAACTTCCTTGTCATTGGGCTTGTTCCTTTATGTCCTGTGTATCTAGTATTTTGGAAGTTAGGTTTAAAAGATTGAATGGGTTCAAGTATAACATCATAGGAGATGCTATGTTCTTGATGTTATATCACACAAGGGGTACAGTATCTGGTTCCATCATTAGTGAAGGTAAGATTAGTATCGGGGTAAGGGTGACTATAGACTGATCCTTCCACTGTAAAGTTTTAGGTATTGTTTAAACGATAAAGCTTTCACCAGCAGGGAATATATTGCTTTCCTGAAATAAGTTACTAATGGAAAAGCAAAAAAATACTTTTTCTTACTAATTATTGGATGGTGTTCAAAGTAAAGTGTTGGTGTGCTAGATGAGTCAAGTCATCACTAATGAATTTATTTTATTTCTTAGTAGTTGCAAGGAAAGTTTTTGTCTTTAAGAATTTTTAATAGTGAGTAAGTTATGTTCCAGCAGGTGGAGATACTAGTACACAAAAGACAATGTTTAGTGACTAAAATGTGTTGAGAAATAACCCTTTTGCCAGAATAGGAAATTTCTCTCCTTTAAATGGTAAGAGAAAAGTTGTTCAGGAATATGATGGAAAGCAGTTACTGAATTTAATATTTGGGATGGCATGTAAATCATTTGTGATATTTCTTTAAAGAATTTGTTTTTTTAAGAGATGGTAACGTTAGTATGTTGACTATATAAAATGTGATTGGTTTAGGACATTGGATTGGTAACAGCAATTTTCTGAAATAGTTTCTGCCTTTACAGTAAGTTTAATTGAAGGTTTTTGTTTGGGCAGGGGGTTGGGGGAAGAGGTGATGGATAGGGTCGGGGAAGGGCAGTGGGGCAGTGAGAGACTAAGTCAAAACTGTTTAAAGGTATTCTGTTTGTATCTGCAATTCTGAAGTCTTTAAGCAGGAGATTGATTTCTCTTTATTAATGTAAGTGAGAAAAAAATGTCTGCCTTAGTTTACTATTCTATGAAGAGAAAGTCCTTTTGGGATTATAGTTTTATTGTAGTAATAAAAAATTATCAGCAATAAAAAGGTAATCTTATCTCACTTTATTTGTATAGTTTATAGCATTCCTTATCACTTTTTCAAGTCAGGCAAATGTCATATATATTGCTTTAAAATATGCCTTGGAGTTAAAGAAATACTGCTTATTTATATTCCTTCTTAGATATGATTTGGAAGTATGTTTGTTAATAATTAATGCATTTAAGTTATATTATTCTGGTTGTTATATTTAGGTTACGATATTGCCAAGACAAGTGTAAAATACCTTTTTCCTTCAATCACTTGAAATTGAATTCAGACGAAGGAATAAGCATGTCATTGTCGTTTATAATGTAGAGGACTAGGGAAGTTGATATGAGCTGTTCTACCTTTGTAGAACTTATACATTATTTTTTTTACCGCTGAGTCTTTCTCTCTTTTTTCTTACTTCTAAAATGTAGAGAATTAAAGATGCAAACACTTTCAGTTCACATTTGGCAATAGTTCTGTTTGTGGTCTCTGAATCCTGGGAAAGGTGGTGGTGAGGGCCATAATTGTCTTTGAATCTTTAATATGAATTACTTTTCAGGGAAAGTTTGAAGTGGGCAATTTGTTTATATATTTTTAAAGATTTCTTATAGTTTAAGAGTTTGAGAAGCTTAAATTTCTTCCTTCCAGTAATCATTTTAAAAAATGTGTTACAAAGAACTAGACACATTTATTCTTATCACAACAAGTATTTTATCTACTGGAATAAAACTAAAAGATATAAATTAAAAATTGAAAAACATCCATAGTTCAGTGACAATCACTCGTAACATTTTGGTGAATTTCCTTCTAGTCATTTCTCCCCCCTCTATTCATTGATACAACAAAATTCTGATCCTGTGGTAGTAGTATTCTTATGTCTTTTTTTTTGTTTTGTTTTGTTTAAATAAATTACATCATGAGCATTTTCTCCTGTCATTTCACAGTCTTTGACAGGATAATTTTTGTGGTAACACAGTTCATCTTACAGAGGTGTCTTGTAATTTACTTAACTGTCCTTTATTGGACCTACCACTTTTTTTTCAGTAAGCTTGTGTGATGATAACATCAAATGGTTTCAGAAACTTATTACTCCGTTTAAAAAGCTTTAAGCTACTAAATATTGTAACGGGGTCCTATAGAATACCAAGCTTCTTCATTTTTGCAATGTGGTAATTGGAAATAGCATTACTGTGACTTGTAATTTTTGGTTTAAGTCAGAGTTGCATATTTCACTTACTAGTTTTTAATAACTTAATATATTTTTTTGAAAGTTTTTATTCTATTTCCAAATATTTGAGTGCATACTAAGTACACCATATTATGTGGAATACAACAGATCTTGATTCATTCCTTACCTTCGAGTTGTCTGATTAGAGGGTGGATAGTATGAAAAGGAAAGTAATGTAAGTTAGTGTGAATAAGAGAGTTCAAAAGACTGGTGCTAAGGAGGTCACTTTAGGTTGGCGAGGTTATGGAATGTCTCAGGAGAAGAGAGAACATTTTACCTGGCTCTGGAATAGGTAGGATTTAGTGGAGAAAAGGTAAGGAAGTAGTGTTTTAGACACAGGGAACACTGTTCTTGAATGTGAGAACATTTGAAATAAGAGAAAGTAAGTGAATAATTCTCTACTGTAGAAAGCTTTAAATGCCTGGAGTTTAGATCCTATCCTGTTGATAAATGGGAGACCTATTTAAGATTTTTTCCTTTTATTTCTTTCTCTTAGTTCCTCCCTTTTTATGTGTCTCTGATTTCTGTTTAATATATATTCATTTGATGGATTGCTCTTACTGCATATTTTCAGATTTTCTTGACCCTGCCCCCATCCCACCACCCCCAATAACGTCCTTAACTTGTTTGAACTTTTTTTTTTTAATCTGCCCATACTTACTTTGGCGGCTTCTTCTGTTTTACTAGTATATTTGGATTTACTTAATCAACCCTTTATTATGATGCCATTTATTTTAGTTATTTTCTGTATGTGTGTGTTGAAGATTGTTGTTGGGATTAGGTGCATGGTACGTGGAGGATGAGGTATAACCTGGATTAGGGAGAGTGGGTTCTAGAACTGGTTAGTCTAAACTCTGTTCTGTAGGTGAGTTGCTAGCAAATCTTGCTCTGTATGTATGGAATATGTTTTTGCCCTCTGCCTGCCTTTCATCATCCTTTCCATTTGTTTTTGCTCTAATGGCTTGAAAAAGACTGCTTTCTTACAATGGGAGAGAGAAACTGAAGATCTGCTAATTGAATTGAGGGAGGCTTTAGTGAAGTGTTTGCAAAGTGTGTTCTGTGCAATCCTGGCCTGCTGAGGTGGCGAGAAAAGAAGGGTTCTGTAGTCAAAGATGGGCTGCATACTACTTTTGTGAATTCAGCATGTGTTGACATGGTAAATATCCAGTATCTGCAGTAAAGAAACTTGGTCTAACTGGGCATTTTCTGAAAAAGGAATGCCTTTTTTTCATCTTGGAATTAGTGGCTTGAGGATACATTGTGGGAAATAATTAGGAAGAGGATTATAAAGACCTGTAGACCCTAGAGGGAGGAGGGCTTAAATAATAATCGTTCGAGAATGTTATTTTTGAATGAGAATGCAGGTTCAAGTCAGATCAAAGTACCCTTTGAAAAAAATAGTTATAGTTCATTTAGTGTGGGATTATTTCAAATTCCATCCAAAAGGAAGCAAGAAAAAATGTTCTTTTTGGCTTTATATAGCAATTGAGGGAAATGATTTCAAGTGAATTTTGTTTAATTCAGTATATTTATTTAAACAAAATTTGGACTTGTTATTTTAAAAAATGCAGTTCTCTAAATAAAATTATCAGAAGGCCAGCAGTTTAAACATCAAACTGAAACATACTTTAAAATACATATGCGTAGAGAAATATGTTGATGTTGCAACATGTGCCTGGTTTAAGTCCAAAATTTTTAAATTTGGCAACTACTGAATTGTAAGGCAAAGATGAATTGTTAAATTTTGAACAGAAAATACCTTTGTTAGATTGTTTGATAAACACGCAGTAGATGTAGTTTTGTGTGGTCTGTAAATTAGCAACCAGTTGAGTTTTTTTCTGTGGATTTAGATTTTAATCTGTAAGTATATTAGCTCTCTTTTTCTCTTTTGTAACAGAACTTAATACTCAGTCATATCACAAAATGAAATTTTTATGACATTTATTACTTTCAGCAACTTTTGAAAAGGGGGAGCTACAAGGTTGGATGGTAGAATGCCATTTTACCTGGAGGTCTGAAGGTGTTTTTATTAAAGAAATGTGTATGAAGAAGTTCTACAGATTAGAAACTGCTGGTTTCAGGAATGGTAGGTAGCTCACTTGGCTCTTGTGACAGAAATATATTTGTAAGTTATATTAGTAGCCAGAGTGTACCTTTGGGCCTGATCCTTTCTGGAGAATTATGTAATAAGTGGTAATTCATGTAATGTGACTACCTTCTAAGGAGAGTAGTCTTAATTATTTTAAATCTCATTTCATTGCTTGATATATCTACCCAGAGTAACAGTAAATAAGAATAAAATTAAGCATCTAGTGCACAACACCAGTCATTAAACTGGTGTTAAACCAAAGACTGACGGCTCTCCTAGGTTCATGGTAGTCTCTTATCATTTTCCGGCAGGCTGAATCCAGGTCTAGGAACAGTTTAGTGTATATTTGCATAAAAACTTTTACTTTCCGTATTTCACACAATAAATATTTTAAAGTAATTTGTTAGAATAAGCTGTTCATTTCTCCCGCTTCCTCATAGATCTAGGTCATTTGCCCTGGAATAACATGATAAAAGTCTAAGATACAGATAAAGGAAAATGAGAAAGCTACTTGGTGTGTTTTGAGTACTCAGTTCACATTCTCTGTCGTTGCTGGACAGATACTCAGACATGTTTGTATTGGTGTTCTGCACAGGTTGAAGTTTCATAGCCTTGTATAAATTTTGTAGGGTTATTAATTGAGGAGAAGTGTCTTTCAAAAACACTTCTTGTCCTTCTGTAAATCTTGAATAAAAGATAATACAAAAAGGGGAAGAGAATAGAGGGATAAATGGATCCACTAAGAGAATGATAGTAATTAGGGAAGGTGAAAGTGATATCTGAGCTAGAAAATCCCAAGTTTGTTTTTAGGTCATAGGAAAATATTTATTTTTTATGGTGGTAAGAGACATGAGAGTTATTTCTCATGTTTAATTTTTATTCAAGGACTAACACCTTTGATTTTCTTATTGAAATACATTAACTGAACCTCCTAGGATATACCATAGTGACATTATTTTGTTACATGGTAGCTGCAGATGTGTCTCAAGTTGTCCAAATTTGAATATACTAAATTTTTATTTTATTTATGGAATTTTAAAAGCAGATGACTTGGAGCCTGAGAATGGGGAAAGAGTGAAAGTATTGGAGCAAATAGTGATGAATAAGAGGATCCTCCAAGTGGAAGTCTTTGATTTTATGAATCAAGGGTTTCTTTGATTGTTAATATTGCCTATTGGATTACTATATATAGTAATTCAGTAGGTAATATTGTCATATATACATATATAGACATGCATATATATATTCATATGTCTATATATGTGTACATAATATATATGACTCCCATGTCTCTTAACACTGTATACACATATATATCCTTATATTGTAAATATGAACCAGAAATAGGGCATAAATAAGAACCAGATAAGGTATGTTTCTTAAATTTTTAAAATGCTACCTATAAAAAGAAATACTATATACATATCTAAACACCTGAAATGAACTTTATGAAATAATATTTGTCCCTATTATCTATAATGTAATCCAGTCTTTTTCTGTTTATTCCTCTTTAAAAAATGCTGGTGTGACTAATACTGTAGATTTAATGGATTGTGACGTGTAGTTTTAGCAAAACTGTTGTTGATTCCTGCTACAATTTAGTTTTCAACAACAAAAAAAGAAAAAATTAAAAGAAAAAATCAAGCACCTTGCTGGGTGCTGGGGTTACAAAGATAAATGGCATAGTTCAGTCCTTGAGGAGCCATACAGTAGTATGAAGAAAGAAATAAGAAATTGCAGTACAGTGCTTTTAACTGCTGTGACAGAGGCATGCATAGGGTTAAGTTGGAATGGACCATATAATTTCCTAGCAGGAAGATTTCCTAGCAGATTTCTTCTATATTCACATATAATCTGGTATTTCCTCTGATAGGTTCACTTAATGTAAAATTTAGTTCTCTGTTTTTACTCTGTAAATTCTAAACTGAATATCTACAATTTACTTGAAAATAAGAGATTTCAGAATATCTGGTATACAGGCTAAGTTTGTAAAGGTAAGTATTAATTTTATAGATAATCTTAAAGAATGTAAATCTCACAAATGAGTAATATTGTTGTCCTGAATATGTCATGGTGACCATCTTTAATGCCACATTTGGGAAATATTTCTTTTCTGACTTTTTGTCTTCTCTGAAGCTTATGTTATGACTTATGAAGGTAAAATTAGGTGTAAGTGTTATACAAATATAACACTGATGCACAAACATATATATCTTACTAGTTATCTTTGATCCTTGGCTGTTTGCCCAGATAGTGAAAGTTAAGCTACAAAACAAAACATGAACTTGGAAATAATGGAATAAAACAGATGGACACTTAGTTATCCAACACTTAAAAATTATTTTGTCTTCTCACTGAAATTTGGAAATGCTGTACATATTGACTTTTTGTCTTGTACTTGATTCAGTCACAATAACGCTAAATATAAAAATTAGGAGATGGGTCATTTGCATTTTAACCAAAGAAAACTTAAAGCATGGCATTTCTATAGAATTTCATTTCTGTGGGCCACACAATTGTTGCAGGTATTTCCTGTGAGTGATAGGCTACTGCATCAGGTTGAGGAAGCTAATGTCTGAGTGGATGTGGTGGTTGCCTTAGAATTATTTTGCCGTTAGCGGTGAAAAATGTTTTCCTTATAGTTCTTGTGCACCAGGCTGTGCAGTAAAGCACATTTTTATAATAAAAGTGATGAATTTAATCGCAAACTGGCAGCCAAATGGAAATTGCAGACCTTGATACTGGGAGAAAATTGCCTATAACGCAACTCTTGAGAGAACAAGCTTTAAATTTATCCACCCATTTCGACATTGAGGAGAACACAGGAATCACAGGATATTTTGCTTGGCCTGCTTAGTTCAGATGAATGGCACTTGAGTATTCTATTTAAGAGCTATTGGTTCAAAGTTGGTTATGCTTTATACATAAAGCCTTTGGTACATACCTTTTGTATTTTATTTGTATTTTATTTAACATCTAAAATATTGCTGCCTTTTTATATTTCAGCACATGATATGCCTAATAATCAAAATCCATTTACTACATTTATGATCACATGCTATGTAATTCATGTTTCTTCCATTTATATGATGGACTACTATCTTAAAGGGAGTAGAATACTCTGGGTTTATCAGTAACATTCTATTAATAGGTTTGTCATATAAGCTGACAGTCTTCACTGTTTTATATTGTATTTACATAGTTTATATTACAAAATTTGAACACAAAATGGTAGAATTTCTATTATGGGAAATCTTGATTTTGATCACTTTTTATATTAAGTGACTAATGCTTGTCATTCCTTAGGAATAACCTAACCCTGATCCCCAATATAGAGTATTTAGAGTGTTTAACTCTGAATCTTGGTATTTTGTAGCATGTATTTTGAGGTGCACTTTCTCCCTGTGATGCGCATATTTATTAACATATCTGTGTTCTAGTTTAGAAAATCATTTGTGATTATTGGGAAATGAGAACTATCTGAACATGGTAAATGTTTAAAATGGAAAAATCCTATGTAAAATACATAAACAACATGTATTAGTAAACTTACTGAAACTACTGGGTTCTAAAGGGAAATAAGGCTTCTAGGAGGTTATTAGTTTTTGCTTTGATACACAATCCTGATCTGATAGATTGTGTTTTCTGGGCATCATGATGCATTATATAATGAGAGTGTAGCTGTGGTAAGTCTGTTCTTTTTAAATGAAGAATTATAAAAGTGTTTCGTTTTAAAGTAAATGTGGGAATTTAGTATATTGATGGTTGAGAAAGCAAGAATAGAAGGAAGAAAAAAGTTTTACAGATTCTGTATTTAGGAAACAGTTTATTGAGGTAGTACACTTGAGACTGAAAGGAAAAGCAAGAATAAGAGTCGTTTTCTTGTTAAAATATAAGTACCAATAATTGTATTTTTCATTGAAAGTAATTTCATTTAAATTAAGTGTTAGATTGATTGTAATACACCCATAGGGGAAGTAAGCTTCCATATAATGTTGAGTATATGTTGAACCATCTCTGAGATTTATTAAGTGTTAAGTAAATCAAGTCCTCTGTTCCCTTATTAGGATATACATGCTTGGTCATTTGGTTTATTTGACCTAAGTAAGCTGTGGCAAGTTTAGAATTCAGAGAGATAACCTAAAGTTTTATACCTTCTTTAAGGTAGGCCTTTGTGAGAGAAAGTAAAATTATTTTAACTTTAATGCTTCTGACTCAGTAAATCAATATGTAGAAAGCTTTATATTTAATTTCAGAAAAAGCCTAAAATATCATAAATTTTATATAAGGTGAAGCTAGAATAAGGTACATGGAATATATCAAAACTGTGTACATATATGTAAGTGTATTAATATATTTTAATATATACTGTATTTTATATAATAAATTTGTTTATTAAACATGTAAAGACTACAGTTTTAATGATAGAAGTATGTGTATATGCATGCAGATGTGTACATATGTATGTGTACACACACATACATAGTGTATATATATATATTTATACACACACACACACACACTCACTCACACACACCCCTACCACTTTTTTTGTAGAAGTTTGCATATAATTGTTTATGAAATGCTACTAAATTCAGACCTGTAGATACAGGTGGTGGTTTACTTTTTAAAAGGATTTTCTTTTGGGGGAGGGGTTGCTTAAATTCATATCCAAATCTGATACGTGATAAAGGTAGCCACAGTTTAGTTCAAGATTGTTTATGCCAGAGTCTGAAACACTTGAGGCATCTAAGATTCTGAGTTCTAAAAGGGTTTTAGAATCGTGTGGCACAACACTGAATTTAGCTCAGCATTACAAGATTCTCAGAGTGGAGTGAAGTCAGGGGAGTGTTCTCAGTAATATTGCAGTTTCAGGGGGACAGTATAAAATGTGATCCCTTTGTGTTGTTTTGTTTTTGATTAGATAACTATTTTAAGATAGTAAATTGTAGTTATGCAAATATCCATCACAAGCCAGAATATTCTCCCTTACCCCCAACATTCATTCCCCCAAATTAGTCATTTAAGGTTAAAATAATTTTAAACTCCAGAAAAGTGGTTAAACCAAAACAGGTTGGATCCTGGAGCATAAAGCTCTCACCTTTTTTAAAAAGTGTGAAAAGTGCTATAGGTAACATTTGCTCCAAATATTTAAGAGCCATTTTTGATAAACTGAATGTACTGTGGGGTTTGTATTTGAGTAATCTATAAGGTTTTCCAGATGACATGGTTGAACATTTGAGGAGGAGCTTCGTGAAAATATGCTGGAAAAACTAAGTTGTATCTTTGTTACTTAATTAAAACCTTTGCTTTGCCAAAGTGAACAGTATTTGGTAGGTGCTTTTTCTAAATATCTTTATGCCTGGAGATTCTGGGAAAAGACCGGTTATAGATTTATATAACAGATATTCATCAGATCAGCAGATCACATCTTTCCAGACTGTCAGGATGCAAAATTTCTAGAAGACGTCATTTTATGTCACAGTCATCATTGATGATGATGATATGGACATACTTTATGTATGTATTAGGCACTTTATATATTCATTATTATCTCATACAGTCTTTTCAGCAATCTTGTGAGCTGGAAATAATTCCATTTCATAGATGAAGAAATAGAGACAGACTGAAACATTACAGTAGTAGTTTTCAAAGATTTTACTTTCAGCATTTTGTGTCTCTATTCTTCATCAGATTGCTAATGTTTACAATCCTGCAGTCTTTAAAAAGTAATATTTTATATAACTTGTAAACTGATAATGTAGGTTAGCTCTGAACAAAGAACTGGAGAGTCAGTTTTTCTCTTATCTTGAGTTATCGTCCTTTATGTATACATTATATTAAATATCTTTAGCTATTGTAACTACAACTCTAAGGAAGGTGGTAGTCTGTTGATATAAATAGCTTGCTTTATTTTGACAGTGTCATTCTTTTTATAAGAGTATGACAGTGCAACATGTTACTCAGAATGCAGGAAGTATTTTAAATTTCTTTCAAAGCTTGTTCCGTTTAATACTGACATTCTGAAAGTGGGTTCACCTTTTGTTAAATCTTGTTATTCTTATGTGCCTCTTACTGAAGGTTACTACTAATATCCCCAGTTGTCTATGAATTGGTCTGGTTTTGAAAGATTTCATGGCCTTTTCCACTTCCTTCTCTGAAAAGAAGTGTACTGGGAACTTCTAATGGACATCTTATCCTTCTGATGCCTACAAAATTATCCAGTGGAAGTTGGCGGATCTTGCTATACTTAGTCTTCTTAGGAGTGTTTGGTTTTAAACTGCTATTGGAGAAAGATTCATCTCTAGTTACTGGATTTCACTCATTTTCTATTGTTACGGGGGTGGTTGGGGGTGGTAGAGTGCTGTTTGAAATAGGGTTGTTGTTTAGGTTTTGGTTTGTATCAGCAATTTTCTACTTGCCCTATTAAGGCAGGCCTTTGTGAAGACAGAACTTTATTTGAATTTCCATATATTATAAGTTTTCCACTAGGAAAAATTGTTACTTGTTTCAAGGGACAAATACCTAATCTGCATGATAACTTGTATGTCTTTAAACTTTAGCATGACTACTTTAAAATACACAACTGTTCATTGACCTCTGTATTTGAGAAGTTTTTGAGTAAATGAAGAAGTACCTTGAGCAAGAAAAACAGAACCATTTGCATGGATCATAGTAGGCATTACTAAAAATATCAGTTCAATACAGAGATGGTATTAGAAGTCAGATAACTAGTGTTTGGAAAAATTCCTTGAGGGGGACAGAAGCATGTATTTTAAGCTCTTTTCATGTATCAGATCCATCAATATAATTATGTGTCATCACAGTGATTAATATATGTTCAAGTTTTTAACATTCTCCCTTTCATAATAAAGTGTAAGGGTTTACATTATCTAGAATCCAGTTTTCTCTAGCTTTGACTTTCCTCCTATAGGACCAACTGAAAGCAAAGAACTCTGGCTTACTCTTTAAAAATTGCTTTGTCTAGTGTTCAGGTCCAGGTGTTTACATATCACGACACTCAGCCTCATTGTCAATCATTTCTAGCCCTCTAATCTGTTTACATAGAAAATAGTTTCTTGAAATGAGAAGAATTGTGATGGCAGGGACCATGTTGCTTATCAAGGTCTCCCCTTTTACTGTGTCTGATACTATAGAAAGATAGGATGTAGTGACTCAATAATAGCAGCTGCTTGAGTGCCAGAAACTATACAAATACTTGTTACTCAACTGAATTTTTTAATATCAAAATCAGAAGTTTAGGTCTAAACTTGTATCGTTATAGATGAGAGTAAACGTAGACCATGAAAAGCTGAAATGATTTGACGGACGTGCAGCTAGTCCCTGGCAGAAGTTAAATGAGAATCTCTCATCTGACTTTCATTCTAGTTTTAATTTGGTTTATACCATTCTTTCTTTCCTTCATTATTCTATTTTTCTCTTTATCCTGCTCTCTAATTTTTACTCTCTTTCCCATTTCTTCCCTCCTTTGTTGTTCTTACTGTCTGCTGTCACTGCCTTTCCCACCATCAAGAGCACTTGATATATCAGCAACCATATTTAATTTTGGGAGATAGAGAAATAATGTTGGACAATCAGTATACTATGGAGTCAGACCTAGATTTGAATCCTGACCTTTTCTCTTAAAAGTGTGTGATCTTTGGTGGAAGTACTTAATCTCGAAATCTCAGTCTCCTAATTATAAAATGGAGATGAGAATAGTACTTACCTGTAAGGAAATCATCTAACCAGACTGTAATGATAAAACGTCAACCTCCAAGGCAGACTTTGAAGCGAGACTCATTACTTGGAACAAGTTAGGTCTCATTACTCTAAATTCTGAGTTTAAAAGATACCCAACCTCATTAATTGCATGCTACCATTACTACCACCAATCAACTCCCATTTCATTTCCAGGATCACCATAGGGTGTAATATTTAAGCTCTGGGAAAGGTCTGGATAATGGGAAGTAAAGACAGAGTAATAGCTGGATAATTTGTTCACCAAGGAGAATTCATTTTAAACTGTTTCTATAGTGGGAACTACTTGTGCCCAGTCTGGTTAGCTTGCTTTCCCTGGGGGCTTTGTCAAACATGTCTACGCTTGGAAAGCCCAATCTCAAGCAGGAACATGAAGTTAGAGGAAGCTGGGGCTCTTATTGGAGGAGTTTTGATTTCCTGTCAGAGGACTCAGTTTTCCCTGGGTAATTACTTCTAAGAATATCTATCTCCTAACCATGTGCCCAATATGACCACTGAATGCAACATGATACTTTAATATTTGTATAACTTCCTTAGATTGTTATTGGATGATAATGAGGAATAGAAATTCACTAAAAGTTAAAATTACTCAGCAATATGAAGTATGTTGAGGCACCACTTTGAGGCTGTGATTGGGTAGGTATTGTGCTTTAGCCATTATTTTTGCTTACTTAGTTTCTGATAGAGCAGGTACCCTGTTTGTTTTCACAGAGACTACAGGGCCTTTGTTCAGTGCCTAGTTCACAGAACTGCAGTACATATGTGAAAACCATTGTATTGTACCATGCAATATTAAGAGAGTTTAAGAAAAACTTTCCGTATACTTTATTCAGGCCAGTTTATTTTATAGTTTGTACTTTTAAGAAATAAAGGAAAAACTAGTATTCTTAAGAGTTTTACTAAATGTGCTTTGACTAGAGTGTTGGTCACAACTATGCAGACTGCAAATACAGAGGTTATGGAAACCTCAAAGGAATGAGTCACTACTACCTACCCCTTTGGTGTCGTTCCAGTAGAAGCAGCCTTTTCCTTATGGGTTATGTTTTTCTTTCAAGCTAAGACCAATAATATTTAGATGCTTATGCATTTTATCTTCATTTGATCTAAAATACACTTGAGAAATTTAGCACTGATAAAATGAACGTATGCTATTGTTTCAGATTCTCACAAATCTAAAATAAAGAGTGAACTCTTTTGAGGAGAGCACTGCATTTTTGTTATTTTAAAGGGAAGAGGAATATTTGTCAAGCAAATAACCTATTGATGCTTGAATCAAGTTTCAAGAACATTCTCTAGCTTTGTATGTTTTTGTGCTGATAATCCCAATAAGGTTTGTTCAAACGTTGTTTTTTCCAAGGATCTAGATGTTGGGAATATAGCAGAAGGCAAAAACAAAGATGTGTGCCCTCCTAGAGTTGTACATTTCTATGTAGGAGATACTCAATAAGCAATAGATTCTGTAGTAAATTAGGCAATATGAGATATGGGAATACAAGATAAAGGGGATCAGAGTGTTGTGGTTGGATTGGGGCAAGTTGCAGTTTTAAATAGGGAGATCTGGGTGGGCCTCACTGACAAATTGACATTGGAGCAGAAATTCGAAAGGTAATGGAGTGAGCGGTTTCGCTCTCTAGGGAAGCTTTCCAAGGGGAGGAAAGAGTTACTGCAATACTGTGAGGCCAGGACTATCAGCTTTTTGTTTGGCTCTAGTTTAGCTGTGAATGAGGGATGAGAGGGAGGTAGATTGGTTAGGGCAGTATGTCAAAAAGGTAAGAGGTGGGGAGGATGTTGTGCACCCTTGAAGATCTTTGTGAAGACCTAGGCTTTTATAGTAACTGAGATGGGCAGTCCTTAGAGCAATGGTTCTTAAATGTGGTCTGGATATTCCTTCAGGCAGTCTGTGAGGTCCAGACTATTTTCATGACAATAGTAAGTTATTTGAGGTTTTCATTCTCATTGTCCCATGAATGTGCAGTGAGGTGTCCAGAAGTGACACACTGTATGATGGCTGTTCCAACAGACTGAATTCAGAAGAGGATGTGAAAACCATTATTTTCCCTATTAAGGAGGACATTTAAATGATTTGCAGAAATAAAAAACTGTGCGTCTTGTCACTGTTTTGTTTTCTTGGATAAACTGTTTTCTGTTAACATACATTGGGGTTTGCTATTATTTTAAGGTGATTCAAAAGTAATTTAAACACTTAACCAGTTTTGATTTCTAGTATGATAAGTATTAATGGATAAAAACTTCACAAACATAGCTCTTGAGTCTCCTTATAGTAGTTTTTTAAATGTGGAGTCCTGAAACCAAAAGGTTTGAGAACCGCTCTATTACAGGGTTTTGAGCAAAGCAGTGGCATGCCACTTGGATTTTAACAGACTAACTGTGGAAAATGGAAAATAGAGTGACAAGGGCAGTGGTGGAAGCTGGGGTACCACCAGTTCAATTACTTCAGTAGTTTAGGTAAGAAATGATTGTGGCTAGAGCTAGGATGGTAGGAGCTGAGATGATGAGAAGTGGGATTCTGGATATATTTTAAAAGGTGGATACACAGTATTTGCTGGTAAATTGGATATGGTGTTTTAAAGAATGGACTTTCATTGTATGAAATCAGGAGGAACAAGCTTGGGTGATAGATAAGGAGTTTGGTTTTTCAATGTGTCAGGGTAACATGTTTAGAAGGCAGTTTGATACAGGTGTTTATAGACTTGAGGGAGGGGGTTTGTCTAGAATATCCTCAGCCAGGATTTTGGATTGTTTTGGTAGTATTTTTATATGGTAGCATTTAGCTTCCATCCTGATAAATTCAACTTTATGATCTTGAAAAAGTTAAAAAACATACTAAAATTGCCCTCCAAGAATACTGCTAATTTGATAGTAGATTGTACACCATAACAGGCATTAACAATGTAGTAAATATAGTTGTGTCAGTAGTGTACTGTGGAGAAAATGAAGGTGCCTGTGGCCAAGATTCTCACCTGGCCCTGGTCTGCTTGCTCACTACACTTGTGTGGGCAGTATGTTGCTACTGACTCATGAAGAGCTCTGCTCAGTGCTCTGGGCTGCTGCATGGCTGCATGGCTGCATGGCTGCAAGGCTGCAAGGCTGCATGGCTACATTAGAGCAGAGATTGAAGTGGTGGCAGCACCAAGGACAGAGACCAAGACTGCTGCGGGAGCCGGAGAGGCCCAGAGGCAGAGACTGGCTTGCTGCATGCAGACTCGCTCTGAGTGGATGGATTCTAGTGATTAACCTGCCACGGTGGGAATAAAGTTAGATATAAACTTATTCACCTCATGAATGTTCCATTGTCATTTTTTCGGTCTCAGTAAATCCATAGGGAACTTGTCTGGGCTGAAACACATTGGCAAGAAAGTTGGTGTAATGGGCAGGATTCACAATAGATCAAAGAATGGCACAGGCTGCCCTCATTGGAGTAGTGTTTCAGTGGGCTGTGCGTGTGGATGGGGGGGCATTCGAGTGTCCCCCAATGGACATGTGGTCTGAGGTGGCTTGCCTCCTACAGGACTGGGCCCCACTCCAGGACTGGGAAGAGGCGGAGGCAACACCTGAGGCAGTAAATTTGGCTCTCAGCAAAATAGTGAATTCCTTAAAGAAACAGAGTGTCCATGAGGCTGCAGGCACTGTGGGGTCATAGGGAGAAAGATGTCCTGCGGGAAGCATGAGAAGAGGCAGCACAAGAATGAGGCCTCCCGAATGCTGTAGAGGAGGTAAAAAATCTGTTGATGACTGAAATGGCATCACTGTGAGGTGCTGTGGAGATGGTAAAGGATGTCATGGTAGTCCAAGAGGAAGTGGCCTGAGAAGCAGCTGCACGAGAGTGCAGGTTGTGAGGTGCTGTGGGGCAGGTGAAGGATGTAGTGGTGCCGTCAGTCCCAGAAATAGAAGAGGAGCAGGGGTTTGACAAACAGTTGGGGGTAGGCATCGGCCCCTCCTGAGTTGAAACCCCACCGGTTGAAAGCTTGTGGAAAGCCTGAAGGAAAATAAAGAATCAGCAACCACAGGTTCTTCCAGGAGAGGTGCAGCCCCTCCCCAGGTGGTAGAGCGCTCTGTGCTCTGCTCCTATCCTCAGGCTCAAGCAATTAAAGCACGAAAGGAAATATGGTCTGCTACTCAAAGGAAGAATTTAAAGGGCCCCCACGAAGGTCACAAGGACCCAGATGTGGGTTGATTTGATGAAGACAGGGGCAGACAGAAAGAAATTGGATGGAAAGCCAAACAGATTCTTAGTGGAGCTGTGGCAACAATTGAAACTGGAGCAGCAGTTCCAACCCCTGAGCAGAAGGCAGAGACAAAGCAACAAGACCACCCTGTGTGTCTGCTTGACTTTCTGCTGGAGAGGCTGGAGAAGGTGGGTATTATAAGGCCCACCCATGGTCCTTTTGGTTAACTCGAGTAGAACTGATTTGACTACAGCCAGGGTGACCACTTCGTGGCAATGGATCTCCTCAGGCTTGAGGGTTATTATTTCTGTTATTTGTATATTGTTGTAGCCTCTGTTGTTATTGTGGAATTTGGTTACAATGTTCCAGGTTTCTCACACAGGGACCATTGGAAAAGATTGAGGGCCCAAAGACTGAGAGGTGAGAATCCTGGAGGGCTGAAGCGTGGAGAAGGTGAAAGTTCCTATGGCCAGGATTCTCACCTCACCCTGGTCGGTTTGCTCACTACACATGCATGGGCAATACATTGTTATTGACTGTATATAATATAAAGAGCTCTGCTCAGTACTCTGGGCTGCTGCACAGCTTGCGGGGCTGCAAGGCTGCCAGGAGAGCGGAAGCTGGAGTGGTGGCAGTGCCAAGGACAGAGACTGAGACTGCTGCGGGGGCAGAGAGGTCCAGAGGCAGAGACCAGCTTGCTTGTATGCAGACTCGCTCTGAGTGGACAGGATTCTAGTGATTGACCTGCCACTGTGGGAATAAAGTTGGATGTAAATCGTCAAGAATGTTCCATTGTCATTTTTTTTCGGTCTCATTGAATCCATAGTGAACTTGTCAGGGCTGAAACCCATTGGCAAAACTTTTACCTAATATTACTTAGATTTTCTGAATCTAGTTCTTTGTAAGGTTTACCGACTAAGGTTCAATTAGAGGGGATCATACTGCTTACCATATTAATGTTTCCAGTACCAGTTACATTGACATCTTGAGGGTACTGGGTATGTTGCTCTTGTTCTAAAAATGGAAGTTCTCTAATTCAATCTTGATGTTTGTTATAATGAACCTTTTGGAATATTGTGTAGGACTGTTAATGGCTTAAAAAAAAACTTGCCTTAGTTTTTCATAGTATGAGGTATTTCTCTTGTAGATGGGCTACTGTAATACCTGTGAATGCTATTTGACATTCATTTGCTTTAGTTTATGGAATTCAGGTGTTGCTCAGATGAACATGTTGTACATGATTACAGATCTTAGGCTTTTCTTCTATTGAGATTAAATGGAATGTGAAATACAATTGAAAAGGATAATTAAAAAATCAAAGAAACTAATTGTTACCTAGGAAAAGCAATTCTACCCTCCCCCTTCACAGACATAATTCCTTCACAGTTTTTGGGAGTTCCTGTTTCATTTTTACTCTGATTTACCAGATTCCACTTAAAGCCCTAAGGGATTTGGAATTGAAGAGGATAAAATACACAGGAACAAAAAGTTTTAATTTAATTTTTAAAT
The DNA here is from genome assembly GCF_040802235.1 of Manis javanica. Lineage (NCBI taxonomy): Eukaryota > Metazoa > Chordata > Mammalia > Pholidota > Manidae > Manis > Manis javanica. The sequence continues at coordinate 76,318,863 of NC_133168.1, forward strand.
TTTGAAATAGATTTAGACTTACAGAAAAATAGAAAAAATAGTACAAAGTGTAGTGTTAACAACTCATATAGCCATAGTACAGTTATGTACGCCAGGAAATTAACATTGATGCAATACTATTAATTAGTATTTACAGATCTTACTCAGATATCACTAATTTTTTTGTTCATGTCCCTTTTCTGGTCCAGTTTCCAATCAAAGACGCCACATGTCTCTTTAGTTATCCTCCAATCTGTGACAGAATTACTAATGACACAGTTTGTTCTTGACGTTTTTGAAGATAATTTTTAAATTATTTTGTAGAATGTTCTTCATTTTGGGCTTGTCTGATGTTTTCTCATGATTATATTGAGGTTATGCATTTTTGCAAGAAAGCCACGAAGTGCTGTTGGGTCCTTCTCAGTGCATTATACTAGGGGGCTAAGTCTCATTACTGGATACCCCATTTCTCATACTTTCATTCACTAATTTTAGCATCCATTACATGGCTCTTGCCTGTAATAATTATTACTGGGGTGGTTTTCTAGTGGTGATTTTCTATATGCATCTTTCCTTCTATATTAATTGGAATTCTGTAGGGAAATACTTGTCCCTTCTTCCCCATATGTTTGTTTATTCATTTGTTTATATCATTGTGGTCTCAAGGATTATAATCTATCATTATTATAAGGAAAAACTTCTAAGAGAAGTATTTATTTTTAAATAATTAACACATTGAGATCATTAAAAATTCAAAGGCCTGTAAGAATATATGGCAGTAAACCTCTCTTCCAACTCTGGATCTTTAGTATCCATTTCCATTGCTATGAGTTTATTTTTGTTTTTACAGAAATATTAAAAGGGTTGGGAAAAGAGTTGTTAATAAAAATTGTTAGATTCTCAGGTATTACTTTTCACCTGGATTCCAGTATTATCTACTGGTTTACTGTTGCATCGTCTTCAGATACTTGTTGACAAATCCTTCTTCACTAGGTTTCTTAACCCTCAGATTTAAATTTACTACAATGCTTAGTATATAGAAATAAGGACTAGTTTCTCCTGATTATTCTAAAACACTAAATGATAGGAGGCAACATTTTTTAATCCATATATAACATGTAAAACCAAGCAACTAACCTCCAAACAAAATCCAGTTTAAGTGAGTGTGCCTATTCTAATTAAATTGTTTTTTTTAATTCACTTTTAAAAAATGCTTTCCCCTATTGTTTTTTTTCCTTAATAGTTTATTTTGCCTACTTTGTATACCACCAGTATCCATTTATTCATTCAGACTTGTCACTTTTCTGGGAATCTAGGCCTAGATTTCATCCACAGAACCGGGTTCTTTTAGCATAGAGCAAAAGAGGAGGCCTGGGCAAAGACTTCTTTCTATAGTAACTATTGAATCAGCACTTATATATAGTATAATTATATATAGTATGGCTAGCAAGAAACTGAAAGTTGGTTTGTCCCATCATTTTCCATTAAAGTGAGTTTTAAGGATTTCTTAATCCAGGAAGTTCTTTATGAAACTCTAAATAAGAGCTGGTTGGACTAGCTGCATGACCTTGGACCAGTTCTTTAATCTTTGAGCATTAATTTTGTTCCTTTTCTTCTCCTTCCCCCTTCCTCTCTCCTTTCCTTCCTCCCTCTCTCCCTCCTGTAAAATGGGTATTATATGTCTTCGGATTCTGGCAAGGATTGGGTGATAATTCATATAAAGTATTTTAGCATGGTGGAGGTGTTCATATGTTAAAAAATATGTCTTTGTAGTTAATTTTTTAGAGTTGGAAGTCAGTGACTTACCCATTATAATTTTATATAGGGAATCCAATGTTACAGCCAGCATTTTGACTTAAAGTACTTCTTACTCTCCTAATGAGAATATCCTTATCATTTCCTAAGTGATTCCTGAAAAAAAATCATAGACTAATGTGAAAGTTGTAGTCTCTGTAAATCCATCTCCCAGAAATGTTAACTGTATTGTCATGCCCTTTTTTGGACTTCTGTGTATCTATCTGAAAATACACATATTAATTGGATCATGTACTTAACATTATTTTCTGTAACCTTGAAAGAGCCTTTCTTGGGGAGGTGCAGTCACTATTAAATGCCTTCCATGAATACAGACTTGTGCTGAGTATTATGGAACCAGAGTGGACATTTTTATAAAGCCGTTGCTGTTTCATATTTTTTTATGTGAAATTTATCAACAGTTTGCACTACTGTTAATTTTTCCAATTTAAAAGAGGACTATAATATTGAATTTAATTTTGTAGTTTTTCTTTTTTGTAGAGTTCTAATGTACAAAATAACAATTTAACCCAAAAAATAAGGTCCCATCTAGAGACTTACTGACAACTTGGTATTTTTTTCTTGCTAGTATCAAAGCAGTTGCCTCAAATTAAATTTGATTTGTTTGGTTGTTCAAGTAAGCGAAACATATTCCACTAAATAGTGCATATTCTCCAGTAACCTGTTACTTAACTCATTTGCTTTCTGTACCTTGTGGCTTTTTAGAATCAACACGGTAAAGCTATGTTACTCCATGGATTTTTCTGTGCCCAAAATATCTTAAAAACTTTCCCTGTATTTAGTAAACCCTGAATTAGAGATTTTCTTTTGAAAGAAGAGATCTTTGTTGCCCCTAAGCATGTAGGGTGCATACCAGCCACCTTTTTATGTACCACACCTGTTCTTTAGTTTTAAATAGACTCCTAATATTATTATTTTATGATTTAATGAGTTTCATGTAAATAGAGACTAGTAATTTATTAATTAAGACTTAAAATAACTAAAATTTTACTTTTTGTGTTAGTGTGCCAGTTTAGTCCCCAGTCAGAGATGGAATGCAGATAGTGAGGATATAATTGAGCCCGCTTTAAACTTCAGCTGAAATGATGAAAGCTGCCATTTTAACTGCTATAAAATTAATACTGTGTACTCCAAAGCACGTGTATATATGTATATATATATATATATATATTTTTTTTTTATTTATTTATTTTATTTTGGTATCATTAATCTACAGTTACATGAAGGACATTATGTTTGCTAGGCTCCCCCCTTCACCAAGTCTCCCCCACATACCCGTTCACAGTCACTGTCCATCAACATAGTAAGATGCTGAAAAATCACTACTTGTCTTCTCTGTGTTGCACAGCCCTCCTCGTGCCCCCCCCCCATACATGTTAATCATAATGCCCCCTTTCTTTTTTCCCACCCTTATCCCTCCCTTCCCACCTGTCCTCCCCAGTCCCTTTCCCTTTGGTAACTGTTAGTCCATTCTTGGGTTCTGTGCTTCTGCTGCTGTTTTGTTCCTTCAGTTTTCTTTTGTTCTTATACTCCACATATGAGTGAAATCATTTGGTACTTGTCTTTCTCCACCTGGCTTATTTCACTGAGCATAATACCCTCTAGCTCCATCCATGTTGTTGCAAATGGTAGGATCTGTTTTTTTCTTATAGCTGAGTAATATTCCATTGTGTATATGTACCACATCTTCTTTATCCATTTATCTACTGATGGACATTTAGGTTGCTTCCATATCTTGGCTATTGTAAATAGTGCAGCGATAAACATAGGGGTGCCTCTGTCTTTTTCGAACTGGACTGCTGCATTTTTAGGGTAAATTCCTAGAAGTGGAATTCCTGGGTCAAATGGTATTTCTATTTTGAGCATTTTGAGGAACCTCCATACTGCTTTCCACAATCGTTGAACTAATTTACATTCCCACCAGCAGCAAAGCACATATATTTTTATAAAATAATTGTCTCTCATTTTACTAAACAAATGACTGGGAAATGTTCAATTTAAAATGTGAGGCAGTAATGGTCAAATGACACCGTAACATTTTAATTTCTTTCTGTATTTTAGCTCTTGCTACATTACGGTGATTTAAATGTAAGGCACAAAGAAAAACCAGATAAATGTCCAAATAAAATATATGTCTATAATATCAGCATAGCCAGTTTGAACAATTGGAATTAGCTACCTACCAAAATATTGAATGTAAGATGGGTTTTGTATGAAGATTTTTTCAGTGTTTTAAAAAGTGTCTTGTAATCTGTTTTGTTACAAACCCTGAAAATAATTAATTTTATGCAAAATTTCTTTATAATAGTATTTGTTAATTTTTTTTGTTTACTACTGAGCTAGTAAATACTTTTCATATTTCATTTCCTAATTTTTATTTTCTTGGTTTAAATTTGTTGAAAAAGTTCTAAACCAGAAAGTAAAATAGGGCTATTCTTAATTAGTCTTCTAACGTTGGAGGATTTAATTTATACACAGCCATTATCTGTCTATCTTGGGAAATGACTAATGTCATAGTTAAGATATCTTAGCCCAGATTTTCTATTCTCTAATATTTCTTCGTGTTGTCTTTAATTCTGATGTGTACTGTTCCACAGAGTGGTTGATCTGTTAGTTAATCCCAATAATTAAGATTTTTAAAAGAATTGGCAAAATTTTAAGGTGGCAGAAGGTGGGATACAAATACAAAATTTCAGATATAATAGGAGTGATGTTGATGGGAAAGCCAAAGGCAAAAATGAGCTGAGACTTATGAAATGAAAGTGATTTTAAAACAAGCTTTTAATTAAATCCATACATAGTTAGGTTAATTAGGAAAGGGAAAAGGCTTATAGCAGACAGTATAGTATTAACAGGTCATGTAAAACAGAACTATGCAGTGACTATTTTGCTTCTTTTAGGAACAGAATTCACTGATAATTGAGCTTTAGTTTGGAAAAGGAAAAAAGCAAGATAATTAAGAGAAATGTGTGAAAGTTTTCAAGATACTGAAATTTGAAAAAAATGTGATCACTGACTATCAATTCAAGAAAACATGGAAATTGGGAGGAGCTTGAATTTTGGAAAGGTGGATACTCCAAAAACTGTGAAGTTTGTATTCTAATTTCATGGCACAACCTGTACATTCCAAAGCAGATTAATTCCTGTTTAGACTTGATGAATACAGCAGGAGTCCTAGTGTAGCTTGAGATATCATGAGATAATTGATAAGGTATACCTATATTTTAGTATCCAGGCTGGAGAAATGTTTAAGTTAGGAAACTGCAGTTAGTTGGATTCGTGACTCATAGAAAGTCGAAGTCAACTCTGCAGAATGTCAGCTGATAGATTAACACAGGGATCTGTCTAGTAGAAAACAATCAGGAATAAAATTTATATCATCTACTGGTGTCCAATTAAACAGTTGTAGAAGTATGGAATGTGCTGGCCAAAGAAGTAAAGACGTTCTTAAATACACTGTGGAAGGGGAGTGTTTGGGGTGGAAGTAAGCAGCCTCACTCTGCATATTCCTCAGTTGTCAGGGAATGATGTTTGTGGTACAGGGTTTTCCATTTTAAAAGGGACATAGACAAATGGAGTATATCTAAATGAGGAGAAGGGTATAAAACCCTGTCTTACAAAGCTTAAAGAAGAGGACATTTAGATACAGAACTTCTCAGGTATTTGTAGGGCTGTCATATGAAAAAGGCATTTGACCTATTTTATAAGCTTTGTGGGGATTGAGTGGAGGTGAGTGGGAGAATTCTTAGGAAATATTTTGGTTCAGTAAAATTTGTAACATTTCAGAACTTCAGAAATGTCCAAGACAATTGTTTTGATATTGGGGATATTTTTGGATTATTATCATGAAAAATTTTATACTAGGTGATTAAATAGTTTTGAACTTACAATCCTCTGAACAATTGCTGCACATTGGTGAAGGTATTATAGCGATGAAGGGACATTTGAGCATTATCATGTAATATTTGATATAACAAGGTATAAATAAAACATATTAGTGATGAAGCATTCTTGTGTTTCATATAATGAACACCTGTGAGCCTACCGCTTATGAAGGAACTAAAGCTTTATCCATACCTGTACACATGATATGCTTGTGTGACATTTTGGCTATGTTATATCAACTTGATAGGATAACATTTAACAAAAGCTTGATACCAGGGCTTATGGAATCAAAGCTTTGGAGACAAAACTTTAAAAAATGTAGTGGTTAAATTATGGGGGAAAATAATAAGTGGGTCCTTACATTATTAATGTTGGACATTACTGGATATTCAGTTGAGTCATTCAATAAGCAGCCTCTGATTATATGAGGTATAGCCACAGAGAAGTTAAGAAACTTGTTTAAAATCACAGTTACTGTTCTAACAGGAGTCGGAACTTGTTGTCAATAACATGCTGAGAAGTGCTAATGATTTCCTGGCTAGAGAGGGGCTGTTGAGGAAGGTAGTACTTGGCTGGTTAGACTCCACAATAAATAAGACTATACATTTCTTGAGGACTAGAACTGTTACAGTCATCTTTTCAATCCCATTAGTACTGTCCTGTATATAATTTGTGTTCTGCCACTAAATTGAAAGAAATATGGTAGAAAAACTATTTGTCTTAAGAAAGAATTTATAAACATACTGTTTGTACTTTTGCTTCACATACTTTTTGTTCATTAAAAGCAGGTCAGAGTTTCTTTCGTCTTGACTTCTTTCTTGACCCTAATATCCTTCAGCAGAGATGATGATTCCTTTTTGTGCTTTGCTATCTCTAATCTATGCCTTTTACTGCTGTTCTATCGTAGAACATCTGTTTATATTCCTCCTGTTTTAGACTGATTTCTTTAAGAACTGGAAGCTTGACTTGTCTAACTTTAATGCCCCCAAAACCTCTCTCATTCCTCCCTCATTCACCTGCTCACCCTTCCAGTCCATTGAGTGCTAACTGAAGCCCCACTATGTTCCAGGCATTATTTTAAGAGCTGTGAATACTGTGGTTTACAAAATCCATGGCAGTTTCATTTGTTCATCAGAGGGACACCAAAATATTTATAGAAATACAACTTAAGTGGTAAATGTATCTTTCATTGTATCATCTAGTTGGTTATGTGAAAGTTGCTGGTTTTTGTATGTTTACATATTTTCTAATCTAGTCATCTGAACTTTTTTGTAATTGATTCTCTTGGTTTTTCTAAATTTGATAAATTTGTTTACATGGAAAATCTTTTTTTCCCTTCAGTTTATATAGTTAGTAGATTTTAAAATATTGAACTATTCTTGCATTCACAATATAAATTCCACTTTGTCTTGGTGCATTATTCTTTTAATACGCTGGTGGAACCTATTCATTTAGGATGTTTGCATCTACATTTATAAGGGCATTTTATCTATAGTTTACTTTAGTGCTATTTTCAAATTTTTATATTAGTGTTAGTAACTTCATTAGTATTGGTCAGTTTCTGAGGAGGAAATTACATTAGTACTGAAAATGCTTTTATATAGAGACCTGGACTGAAGGACGTGTGTGATTTTAATTTGATTAACTTTTTCTAATACCCTTCGGTAATTACTTGCTGTGATGACATAATTATGTTAACAGTCATGTTTAAATTAAACTTGGCCATTGGAAATGATTTGAGAATTGCTGTTATATGCTAATCCAAGATAAACATAAATCTGATATTGAGCATCTTTAGGAAAGATTTCATAATGAAACTAGAAGTATAAAAAAGAACTTAAAGAATGAAATCTTGTCCTTATAATGTAGTTAAATCTAAGGTACTATCTTGATTTTTTTAAAATTTCCTTTTTATTTAGAGATACTTATTTCATAAGCTTTGACAAGGAAATTTTTATTTAACAAATAAGATTTGTTCTAAAATGAGTATTGCCTCACTGAAGCAGAAAATGTAGTGCAGTATTTTCACTGATGAAGACTATAACTGGATAAGAAAATCTTTGATCATGTCATTTTACTGTGTTGGATTTTATTTAAGTGAAAGTGGTTTAAATAACTAGTTAAGAAAATTAAACTTCGTATTTGATAGTTCTTTAATAGCAGTAGATTGATATTCCATGTTTGGAAGGTATACAAAATACATTTAAAAAATAAAAGCTATTTATTTGTAAATACTAATGCACACAGGTCTTTTGCCCAATAAGGACATAATCTACAGCATGGAGACAGTTATAGAGGCATCTAGCTAATTTAATAATGGCAACCCTTTTATTACTAGATAGCGTGTTCCAATGGGCAAGGGCCTATCCTCAGCATATTATAGAAGCTTAAATAAAGAATTCTTGAAAGAATTAACTGATTCCTTTGTCTGGGATTTGATTCACTTAAATGTATTTCTCATACCTTTTATGTTTTTAAAAGATGTGTATTAAATTTTTAAAAGGCCATTGACTTTAGATGTCTCTGCTTTGTTTCTTGCATTTCATTCATTATTAACCCAATTTAGTTTGATCTCTGTTTCTGTCTTTTCCTTGAAACTTCTTTAATCACCAAAAGGCTTAGTGGTCAAATCTAGGGTACTCTGTTTTGCTCTTAACCTTACCATACTTTTGTGGTATTTGAAACTGTTGATCACCAGTCCTTGAATTTGCTGTTTCTTAACTTAACACCTCTTTTCCCTACTTTTCTTATCTTCCTTCATATCTTCTTGGTTTGAATCTTTTCCTCACCCCTTAAATGTTGCCTTTCCCAGGATTCGTTCAGTCCTTCCTTCTCCCTGTACCCCTCTGTAAGACCTGTGTTCTGTTCCTATAGCTTTAACCAATACATTTGTGTGTCAAACTCAGACTTAATGTTGAACTGAAAATCTCTACGTATCTGTTAAACATCTCTGGTTTGAATATTCCAAAAATACCTAAAATATCTAAGGAAGTGGTCTAATTTAAATCTCGTTCAGACTAGTTCTGAAGTATAAGAGAGCTTTTGGTATTACTTTTGTCTTAGAGACATTCTTAGGATGGTTATTTGACTGAAATATCATTTGGACTGACTATATAGGCATGGAGAAATCAGGTAAAATGATGACAGGTCTGTGTCATAGCGGAACAGGTTGGGCTCTGATGTTTTAATAAAATATATGAATACATTATTAGTTTTAATAAAATGTATATAAAATATAATTTTGATTTCTGGTAGAAATTAAGGCTCTGGTCCCTGTAAACAGACTTAATCCAGGGAATGACAGAATAGGTCAACAATTCTTTACTTCTTTGAGTTTTAACACTTTATCAATGAAATCCTCCCTTATTATTATTTTTTTCCTCGACTAGCAAGAATATTTTTTTGTCTAACACATTTAAAATTTTTACTTTTAACAGAAATTAGCAGAGTACGGAAAGACATGTACAATGACACATTAAATGGCAGTACAGAGAAAAGGAGTGCAGAGTTGCCTGATGCTGTGGGACCTATTGTTCAGTTACAAGAGAAACTTTATGTGCCTGTAAAAGAATATCCAGATGTAAGTATATTTTGTTGTTTTATTATTATTTCCTGCTTCATATACTTTGGGAAGAGATACATTTGGTGCCAAATATTTAAGCTTTGTCAGCTGCTTAAAAAAAATTTATGTGAGGGACTAGCAGTGTGACTAATTTGACGTGGATAATTTACAACATTTCTTTTTAAATGTGTTTTCATTTAAATGCTGCTCTTTCATTTTTGAGAACGCACGTGATACAAACACTTGGTTTTAGATTTCAAGTTAAGGGAACAATATGGAAAGAGCTTTGACCTGAATGTCAGAGAGTACCAGGTTTAACTCTCTGCTCATCTTTGACTTGACCTCAGAGAAATCACAGCCTAGGCCACCTCATCCTTTCAGTAAAGTGAGAGGTTGGACTATGTGACAGCTAAGGTTGTTCCCTTTTAGTGATTCGGTATCCACTGTAATTTTTTGTTATTTTATTTTTTTTCGTCTTAGTCCCTTGCTTAACTATTCTCTGTAAGCATCTTGTTGCAAAGTTTCCTTGTCCTATACCAGTTAATTTTGAATAGCCCTATGTGGTATGGTCCTTTTTGTCTCTCTGACCTCATCTTAAATGATTTATCCTCTTCCTCAGTACACTGTAGAAACACTGGCTGTTAGAAGTAGTTGAGTCTATTCCCAGACTAAGGATCTTTATATTAGCTATACACTGATATCTGCTGTCTGGCTTCTTCTGTCATTAAGATTTTAGCTTAAATGTCACTTCAGAGAGGCCTCCCCTGATCATTTTATCAAAAAGCAATCTGGTTACTCCTTGTTTCACATAAGTCTCTCTATTTCTCTGCATTGCCACTTATTATCTGTTATCTTTCTTGTTTATTTGTTTATTTCTCTCTTTCCCTGTCAAAATATAAGGTATTTAAAACAAGAACCTGTTCTGTTATTTACAGCTGTATTCTTAGTGCACTTTATGTTGGCATGTAACAGGCATCTAGTACCTTGAATAAAGGCAAATAGTGATTTTTTTTTGCTAGGGTTCAGAGGATTTTTCTGAAAGCAAATACAAGAAGTAGTTGGTATTGTTAGGTAAAAAATGTACTCTAAGATTCATTGATATTTGGACAGTCTGAAGATAGAAAATAAATGTCTTAAGTTGGATTAATGGGAGAAGCTTTGATATTTCACAGGTTGCATTTGTAATACAGTTTCTTTAAAGCTAATTCTTTGACTATTTTAGAAATATTTTTGATTGCAAATATATAAGCAGTTGTGGATGATGTCAGCAAAGAGTCTGTTGCAAGGCAATGGGTGTGATATAAGAGGATTGAAGGAGTTGCTAGAGAATGAAGCCTCATGTAAGACAGGAACCACGGTAGCTCTGAGAGCCTCAGTAGGAGGAGCTTAGACCTTCTCTTCTCTGTGGAGACTCGATGGTAACACAGTTTGGCATCAGTGCCTCCCAGAATCCATCTTCAAATTTCAGATTTTTAGGAGAGAGAATGTGTTCTGGACCAATCTGCCATGACTGGAGGTGAGGTTAACTGACGTAACCTGGACATGACCGCTCTGGTTCTACCCTGGGTGTTCTGTTGATTCCTAGAGATGGAAAGTGTGATTGGGCAGGTGTCCCAGTTGGAGTCTGCTACTGTTTGGTGTTTCAGTATCTTCTAAAGAATAACACCCTTCTCATCTGGTCATTTAAACTCTGAAGGATAAAATGTCCGCTCTAAACATTAACAAAATATGTAAGATCATAAAATCACATTAGAGAATATAACTTTGATCTGCTGGGTCCCATTTTTCTTCAAAATAAGTTTTATTCAGGGAAGGAATATTTATATTGCATTGTTTAAAAGATACATGTTCCATACAATTCTCTTAATATAGAAGGGGTCCCGAGGGAAGCACTTTCCACCATATTCCTGTTGTTCTTCCACCAGTTGAGATTGAGTGCTTTGGTCAACTACTGTCTAGTCAGATGTTTTAGGGTATAGCATTGTCTTGATCAGTGGTTCTCAAAATGTGGTCCCAAAAGTATAGTACCACACCTCCTGGGAACTTACAGATGCTCAAATCCCATCCCAGACTAGGTGAGTGAGAAACTGTAGGGGTGAGGCCCAGTAATCTGCCTTCCAAGCTCAATAGGCAATTCTGGTGTATGCTGAAGTTTGAGAAGCACTGCACTCACTTGTTTATATTATCAGAATCAGCTGGGCTAATAGGTGATCACATATGGTCCTTTCACCAGGTGTTCCAGGAGTCAGGTACAGTGGTGAACTAAACAGTGTTTCTGCTCTTGTGGAGCAAGCTTTGCAGTGGCAGAGACAAACAATAAATACATGTTTACTTTAGATGCAGTCAGTGCTATGGGAAAAAAGTGGTGTAAGCAGATAAATGGTAATTCTTCGTTTATGGGAATCTCTTACAAGATGAAGGGAATGCAAAACATGAATGGAGTGATGAGGAGGAAGGCATGAAAATCATCTTGGGGAAGAGGAGCATTCCAGGCAGAGTGAACAGCAGGTCCAAGGACTGAGACATGAGCATGCTTGGGAAGTTTAGTAAGACTCAAGGGGCCATATTATGTAGGGGCTGTGAGCATCAGTAGGAATTTCAGATACTATAGTGAAATGAGGAGCCGTTGAGATGTTTTGGGCCAAACAGTGCCGAGCTCAGTTGGGTTTTAACAGATTCATCTGCCTGCTTTGTGGAAAAGGCTGTGGGTAATGGTGGCAGCAGGGAACTAACTGTGGAGTAGAAGAACTTGAACAGGAGGACTTAGAAATACTGGATCCTACATAGGTTGTTAAATTAGAACCAGTAGGATTTGCTGATAGATTGGATATGGGGTGAGAGAAAGTAAGGAATAGCTCAGAGGTTTTGATCACTTGGAGTAAATGGAATTGCCAATTCTTGAGCTAGGAAAGATTGAGACAGGAGCAGGTTGGGCAGGTGGGCGGTTCAGCAGTTCTGATTTAGAGGTGTTAAGTTCGAAGTCAGACATCCAGTGGGTATATGTGTTGTTAATGACTCTTGTACCCAGAAATGTCTATTTTCAACAAAGTCTTTTTACATCAGAAATTTAGTTACAGTTCATAGGAGGAGAGAAATAGATATTTGGTCCTCCAAATAATTTTTTTTAATGCCTTGCTTTAAAATTTCTGTTAAAAGAATTTAAGATTGGCAAAATTGGGATCTGCACATAGTTTTGGAGTTTTTCTTCTTTGAGGTTGTTAATACATACCAAAATGAGGAGTAACTGCTCTTTGAATATTAGGCACTTTATCTCACCTTTTAAAAAATTATTAAACAAAATAAAATGAGGGCACCTGTATCAGTATGGGAAAAGATTTATTTCAGAGTTATGAATTAGATATTTGCCATAATGAAACAAATATGCATTCTTCCTACTTTTGCTTTTTCTACTTATTGTATCTTCAAGATCATTACATTTGCTACCCTCCCATCCTTCATTTATATGTAAGCTCGATTTTGTGAGTGAGTTCATCCTTTTTGACCTGAAAACGCTTTTATTATTATGAAAGCTTCAAAGGAGCAGTGTAGCATAGTGGTCAAAGGTATGGACTCAGCCCAGACCCCTGGCGGGCTATGCTTCTTGTTTTGTGACATTAGGAAAACTACTTACCATTTTTAGTCCTCAGTTTCTTCATTTCTGTAATGAAGTTAGCAAGTCTCTCACATGTTTATGAGGAGTTACAAGTGAGTTGTAAGTGAATGAATACATGTAAGTCATTTGAAAAATTCCATTATGCTGTATAAGTGTTACCAGAATTTAAGTAAGCTCCATGAGGGTAGGGATTTTGTCTGATTTTATATTCCCACTGCATAGAGGAGTGTGTAGTGGAATGGTAGATGTATAATAAATATTTGTTGTGCATATCTGTGTGAAAGCCTCACTCTCAAATACTGCTGAACTTTTTTTTTTAAACTTGTTATCTTTTACATTTGCACATAGCAGCTTACTGATGTAAGTCTTAATTTGGAAGTATTTTTTTGGACTTGTCTGTGTGTGTAACTCTGAACTGATAGGAGAAGAAAGTCTTCAGTGTTTGAGAAATGAAAGTAATGTCCTTCACAGTGTTTCTGAATCAGTGGCTTAATGATGTGAGAGTGAGAGGTAATATGAATAGCCTATTGAAAATTTTTACAAAAGTCATTTATTAATATTTATGTTTATTAATAAAGTAGACTTTTACTGCATTTCTACTGTGTACCCAGTACATCCAGGTTGTGTGGATATTAATTCAGTTGAGAACACTCTGACATAGTTGAGATAATATAGACATACCTTGTTTTACTGTGCTTCTTGCAAATTGAAGGTTTGTAGAAAACATAGAGCAAGTCTGTTGGTGCCATTTTTTTGCAATAGCATTTGCTTGGAGTTTCTGTATCAATATTTTTGTAATTTTCAAAATATTTTCAAACTTTTTTGGAACTATCTTTGTTCATGGTGATCTTTGATCAGTGATTAAACTCTGAAAGCTCAGTTGCTGGTTAGCATTTTTTAGCAATAAAGTATTTTTATTAAAGATATGTACATTGTTTTTTTAAACAATGCTATTGCACACTCAATATTTTACAGTATAATGAAAACATAACGTGTATGTGATCTGGGAAAACAAAAATTCTTTTGAATTCCTTTGTTGTGGTATTTGTTTTGTTCTGGTGCCTGGAACCAAACCTGCAGCATTTCTGAGGTATGCCCACAGTGGGTTTTTGAGCCAGACAGGCCTATGCTGTAAATCCTGGCTTCAATCCTTGAACCCGTTATTGGCTGTATTTGTCAACATTGCCACAGTAGAGCTCCATAATGAGCTAAGCCCTACAACTCAGTAGCTTAAAATAACAAGCATTGATTCCTGTGCTCTTTAATCTGTACGTGTATGTTGGCTGAGGTTCTGCCGATTGGGCTTAACGGAGCTTGAGTTATGCCACCTATGGGTAGGTTTTTATCTCCACTGTTTACGTTCCTCCTGTGCTCAGTCCAGAGGGATAGTAGCTGCTTGGAGCATGTTCTTCTTATGGCAGGTTACTGGAGTCGCAGAGCTAAGGCAGATTGCTCAAGCACCCATTCTGCTCTTGTCCCATTTGCTAATATTCTATTAGCCCAGTGATTGTCAGCTGTGGACCATTTTGCCCCTCTAGGATATTTGGCAATACTTGGGAGACATTTTTGGTTGGCAAAACTTCAAGTAGGTACTAGGGCATCTGAGTAAATGTGAGGGGTGCCACTTAGCATCCCACAATGCACAAGACAGTCACCCTCACCCTACCCGCTGAGGCTACTCCAGATGTCAGTGGTGCTGAAGTTGAGAATCTGCATTATCAAGGCACTCCTTCCACAGTGAGAAGGGGACTGGAATAAATATTTGCTGAAAAGAATCAAAGCTTTTGAGTATGTTAACTTTAGGATCTATTTCCTTGTCTATAAAATTATAAGGTCCACCCTATAGAACTGTTTGTAGGAATAAAGATAAATGTAAGGCATCTGATAGAGTACTCAATATGGTTATCATGATCATGAGTAAGAAAAAAAATTCCAATCCTTGAAGGAGCCCACAGTCTTGTATGAAAGATAAAAGATGTTGCATTGAATCACTAAAGACTATTTAAGTTCATCACACATTCATAAAATGACAGACATGAGCGAAGAATAAAGCTATATATAGGACATCAAATTGGTAATTTGGCCCGTTAAGTTATTAAGGACTTGTTTGAATATAAGCAGTATATGAATGGAGTTAACTCTGATTGATAATTAGTAAAAGATGTTATATTTCAGTGAGTCAGTTATAAATCTATCCTTAAATTTGCTTAGTTGTCAATTTTAAGTTGTAAGAAATTGTTTTATAGGATCTACCAGGGTGGTGGTAAGTTCCAAATACTAGCAAGATCTCACTGTTAGGGCTATTAATCATCTTGTATATACATGAACAGATTAAATTGCTAAACTGCTTATGATGTGATATGATAAAATTGTAGTGAGACTTTTTCCAGAGATTTCATGTGAAGGTAACTGTGATTCTCCAGTGTTTTTAAAATGGGTTTTAATTTTCAATGATTATAGTCTAAAGGAGTGTCTTTGGCCCAGGCTAGCATGATGACACATATTGTCAAACTTTTGTAAGATAGATAAATGCCTTTTCAAATATGTTTCCAACAAGGAGCCCGTCCTGGCAACTGTAGTTAATACAGATTTATATCTTTTCACAATACTCTCTAGCCTTATAATAGTAATCTATGTTAATGGAGGAATGTGATTTTTAAGTTTGCTTTCAATACCATTTTTCTCAGTTTGCAGATAAAATCTGGCTAGTCATAACTTCTGAGTAAATACAGGATTATTGGTAGTTTTCTTCTGCTTCTCAAGATTGTCACCTTCAAATTGGCTGCTTAGCTGGCATTAGTTTTGGAGGGAGGGCTTATGAGTAGAGGGACGGAGGAGTCAATACAGTTAGTCTTTCCTTAGGACTTCGCTTTTTTTACTATTTTGGCTTTCTTATGGTGTTAAGGAATTAATCAAAAATCTCCGAAAGTCTTGTTAAAAACGACTTTGAAGTTTTTCTTCTGAGAAACAAATAGACATTAAGTAAAATTTAATGACCTGCAAAGTCTTTTTCACTGCCTATGTTAGGCCTTGATTTTTGCCTGCATCTGATCTTAATTATGGTTGAAAATATAGTATTTTAAAAGTAAAACCTGCAGCAGGGGGGCCATCAGGTGAGAAATTGGGAATCAACAGAGGTGAGGCTTAGAACCTCACCCCCCCTGTTTTGAGAGAAATCTTCTGCATCCGTGGATGTTTTGCTGCCCTTGTCTAGCTTGGATTAATACTTAGTCTATAGGCACACCCCTGATCATCTACATTTGCTTTCTAACAGCACTAAGCTATGTTTTCTACCTTTATCTTGCATCTACCTACCACTTCAGCATTTTATTAAAAATATAATAATAATAATAATAATAATAAGGGAGAAATGTGGGATTCACATATAAATCAAGTATAAAAATCAAACAAATATTCATATTTGACCTGATTGTTTATAGTTCATAATGAGTGATCAAAACCAAAAGTTTTTGTGATGACTGCCCTTGTACTGTTCACCATGTAAGAACTTATTCACTATGTAAGAATTTGTTCTCCATGTAAGAACTTGTTCGTTATGCTTCAGAAGATCGGAGACTGATGAGAATTAGGCTTGGGGTAGATTAATGATTGTACATTGAGCATTGAGTCCCCTATACAGAATTTTATTGTTGTTAACAACCATTTGATCAATAAATATGAGAGATGCCCTCTCAAAAAAAAAAGTGAAAAGCAATGCACATATGCATTTATAAAACAAAAGAATAATTAAGTTGCTCATTAATATATAAACATTTTTAAGATAGGTGGAGTTATGTTCCAGATTTCTTGGCCCTGTTTAGGAAAGTATACACAACAAGATGAGGCAGACATTCAATCCTTTTGAGACATACCAATAAAATAACATTGCCACTGTAAAAAATAAAAAAAAAGAAAAGAAAAAAGTAAAACCTGCACAGCTATCTTCTTTCATAGTTTACACAGGGAGCTATTACGAATAAAATTGTTGATTTTAAGAAGGATAGTGTACATTTTTATTGAATGGACTTGTGAAGTGTTTCATTAACTTGTTAGAGTTCTTGGTTTTGCAGTACAACTTGATAATACAGAGCATGTCTTAAAGTTTTAGGTAGAGAAGCTGTTACTGTTGACTCAACTTAAACAGATCAATTTAGTGAAAGTCAATTTCATGACTTTTCTGTTTTTGTTACTGATTTTGAAGGCTCCTTTTTATTTTACTCTGCAAGGGTATATTGAGGGCCTGCTGTGTACCAAATATTTATTAGGCTCTTTATGGTCTGAGATACACTAAATTTCTTAGGATATTGATAGAAATCATTCCAAAAAGGATTTCAGGGCAGTCTAAAAACAATGAATTTTGTTTAGGTCAGTTTTTTTCAAAGTTTAACAATTGCTGAAATAATAAGCCTTCTCAGAGTCCTATAATGCTAATGCTCTTTTTGTTAAGTAATATATTTTAATATTTAAAAAGAACTAGTGTTCAGAACAGATTAAAAGATGAAGTTAATTTTTAGGGAAGAATTATTGCTTGAAACAAATGTTTTCTAGTCCCAGTTGAGGTAAAGAATTTTGTTGATGATTTATCTTATCCAAAAAGAGGTTGTTAGGATCTACTCTGTTAAAAATTATTGTTAAAGAGGATTTATGAGTCAGTTGGATACCTACTCACAGGTATCTAACCTCTGTATCTCTAAAATTCTCACTGAAATAACCAAAGGGATATAATACAAAAATTGGAGAGAAACCTGCTATTAATATTCCAGAAACATTGTATTTCTTTCTGTTGGATATTAAAGGAAAGCCTCCGGTACTGATCTACTGTTGGTCCATCTTGAGAGATTAGTATCTTCTGGAACTGAGTTAAGCAGTCAATAACTTCTTCCTAAACATAACTCTTCCTTACAAATTTGGCAGATGAAATGGGCTATGGAATAGTTGAAATTTGACTGCGACTTGAGCCTGACCCATCTATCTTAGTGCCTGCTTATAGTAGGTGACCTAAATTTGTTTTGTGAGTGAATGAATTTATCATTGATGCCTTTCTTTGGTTTGAATTTGCACAAGAACTATTGTAGTTTTTGATAGAACCTGCCTTAACTGTACAATAGGACATTGAAATGGAAGTTTTTAGTGACTAGCCTAAAGTTAGTTTATTATTTCATTGGGAAAGCATTATGTCTTAATAAACCCAGCCTTTTAGAACAAGAAAGTTCATAAATAACTTGGGGACTTCCTGAAATCTAGTTTTCTACAGGAAAACTGGAAAACTGCTTTTCCCAGGTTCAGAAATGGTATCATCAGTAAGCAGCCTGCCTAGCATGAACTTGACCATCTCCAGTGTTGCATGTTTGTATGAAAATTTTTTCTATTTATAAAATGTATCATTTAGGGTTATAGAGCAGTGATTGTTTTGATTAGTTTCTTGCCTTTTTATTTGTAAGATTATATAAAAGCTATATAAATTTGCAATTTTAAGGACAGAGGGAAATGAAAAAAAAAAACAAAATTTGTAAAGTATTCAGAAACGTGAAGGCTAAAGAGGAGATCTGAGTATATAAACCTAATAAAATTTTTGTATCATTCTTTTATCCCAGAAATGTTCTGTGACCTGTGCCTAGGTATCTAGCACAGGTATATGAAAAGACATAATCCCTACCTGATACTGAACAGCAGTAATCTGGTTAGACAGTAATGAGGGACCTGAACTAAGGCAGTGTAGTTGAAATGAAGAAAAGGAGACAGATTATGTAATGAGAAATCTTTAAGATTTCTTTGTCTATTGCATGTGAAGCCTAAAAATGAGAGAAGGCCTTGCTCGTGGTGCTTTTCATTGAAAATAGAGAATATAGAGATGGAGGAGGTTTTATAATTTAAAATTGTAGTGTAACTGAGTAAGAGGTGGTAAATTTACTCTGCTAACAGAATATAATAATTAAAAGCCTCTGTAAACTGAGTAGTTGTTAATGCAGGGACATTGAAGCAGGGTATTGTAAAAGACAGTTATTAGTAGGTCAAATGTGACTAAAATTTGCGCCCCTAAAAAGCAGGTCAGTTTTAAGAGCTGAGTCAATACTTTTAGAACAGTGTGTGAGGCTGATAATATTTATGCAGCAAAACTCAAGAAATCAATTTCAGAGAGCCTTAGATAGTATTCATAATCTACGGTTAGAACTACATATTTGGTTTCCTAGACTCATCCTAAGAGTCTGAAGTGACACTTGAAAGCTCAGTCTTGACTCAGTCATACTCTTCTCTTTCTCTCTTTTTTGAAGTTATATATATTTGTTACTGAAATACTCAGGTGATGTTAATAAATAAATATCTTCATTCATATAAAAGGTTCCATTATGGTAAAAAGAAAGTATGTGATGATTGGTAAAGCAGTGATCCCAATTAGTAAGAGAAAGGTGAAACTATTGAAAAGCTAAGGTGTGTTATGCAGAAGTAGTATAGTAGTAATATGTTTGGTGATGTAAGTAGAGAATTACTATAAAACAATTGGATTTATTCTCAGTAAACTTCAATCTGAAGAGGGTTTGTATAAAGTTTGTACTAAACACTTTGAATGATTAATAAGAATGAGAAAACTAAATGTGAGTTCCTTATGTAATCAGAGTATGTGTTTAAGATTTTTATGAGAGGCATTGTATTTTACTGATGAAATGTCCAAACTGTATATTCAAACTAGGTATTCAAGAATTTGGGCCACTTTTGTAATATCTCATATATTAAGTACAGATCATAATGGTAACTGCCTTCCATTGTTGCTGTGAGGATTAAGTGACTTGATGCATGTAAAGTGCCAAGCATAGAAACTGGCTCATACTGGAACACTCATAAATGACCTTCAGTGTACTCAATCAAGGAAATGTTGAATGGTTGAGTCCTTGCACTCATGATACTCCATATTGAAATGGAAAGGGGTCATAATAATTGTTATGTTTCTGTGACATCATTGACTTTCATTTGGAATTGATCCTGAGATGAGTCTGTCAGGCTTGCCATTTGGGAAATGCCTTAATGTATGTAAGAGTTCGTTTGCTGCATGTAACTTATTTAGTGATTGAAATTGTTACTATAAGAATGAAAAATCATTATGTGATTTCTGTGAACATTTTAAAATTGTATTATCCAATAATCTGAATATATACTTAGTTTCTTCTATGTGAGGTTCTTTGATTAAAAAAAAAAAAGACCAGGTATTGGTTCCTAATTTCAAGGAATGACCTGCCAGAGACATGCAGATCATTGTGTATCATGTGATAAGGACTGTAAAAGGTGTGTGCACAGTGCTCTGAGATGATCACTTTGGAAGAAAAAAAAAAAACTGTCTCTAAGAATCAAAGGACATACAAGAAAATCATAGAAGGAACACTTGAGCTCAGTGTTGTGTGATAAGGAGTATTTGACATGTTTGGCAGGAAGGAAGGAGGAAAGAAAGGTGTGACAGGGAAGAAAAATTAAAAGCACTTGTCATTTTTACAGAATTAGTTATGTATCTGAACAAAAGGGTAATAGCAAAAATAAAGGTTTGAAAAGTACTTAAGGATCTTTTAAAAGGGCCTTGTGTATAAAAGTTTGGACATTGCACTGGCAAAAATATTGTTATCTCTTCGTGTCATAAAACTCTCATTGCTTTTCATTGCCTTCATATTTTAATTCTAATTTTAATAGGTTAAATAAATTTTTGCTTTTCTAAGCACTTGTTAGTTTCTAGAAGGGTATAATCACCTTTCTTATTCACCTGAGTATTTTTTAATGCTTTCAGCCTCTTTCCCAATTACATCTATGCTCAAAAGATGACGATTGGCCCTAATTTCAGATATCCAAATTCATATTCCACAGATTTCATATTTTGGTTATTGTTTACCCCTTTTACATCTGCTGGTATAAATGTCTCTTCTTACATACATAGCCTTATGTCACCAACAGATGATATATATAAAGAACTAATAAATGAAAGGTTTTGCAAAATGGTTCCTATAATAATTATTATGTAGTATAAGGAGACATATTCGGCTGCTTATCTAGAATTGATATAAATATAGGAAAAGGATAAGACATTTGTCTCCACCCAAAGCCTAAGACATTTTGATATATTCATTCTGCGTTTTGTTTTTGTTTTTTTGCTTTTCCAGAATGCTTTCACTGTCTTTTGCAGAACTCTTGTATTCCTGGTCAAACTTATCATTTCAGTTCATGAATGAGCATAGTTCTAACATGAATATTGTTTGGTATTTTCATGTATGTTAATGAGTTGGTGGAAATGAAAATTAGCAAGGCTGCTTTAATATGTGAGAAGAGTAAGTTGTGCCAAAGAGGATCTTCTAAGTGTTTGTATGCCATGAAGTGTAGGCCAACCATTTTGACAAAGGATACGATGAAACTTAATTTGTTCATACATGGCAAGAGAACTTCTTTGCTCAATTGGTTAATGGTTTTTGAATACTGGAAGACGTGCTTTTTACAATGAATCACTACAGACAGAGCAAACTTTTAAAGTTAGTCTGCCTTATTATTTTCTCCTTCACTGTCTTAAGTCCAGAGTCAGTTGCTAAATCAAACAAAATATTCCGTACTTTTAATTAAAAGCAATAGTACTGTTAAATAGTCATAATTTTTCTTTTGTCTTGCACACTTGCATAAGATAGGCTCATTATTGTTGAACTACACTAGAGGTGGTTCATTTTTTGTTAACTGGTGAATGAAACTTTCATCAACAAACATGTTTGTGTGTGTTTCATACCTACCAAGTTAGTTACATGATGATAATGTAAGGTTTTAGATTCCTTACTAAAATCACCTTAGAAATACTAGACAGTATTTAAAAACACAGTCTGTGTGCAAAAAGCAATAAAAATAAGTGCATGTTTTTCCAAATTTTAAGCAGAAATTACTCTAATACTTTTTTGAAAGTGTTTTTAGTGAAATGCTTTTGGAAATCCTTTTTTTATGATATTTTGATAGTGTGTCACAGAAGGTTTTGTTTTTAATTGTAGGTTTCTTAAAAGGTTATTGGAAAGATTTTGCCATGATACTTTGTATTTTGTCATTGGGAGAAATCTATCATTTCATTTAAAATGAAGTGAGCAGCAGTGAATAGCATTAGATGTGATTGTTGTTAACCTCTTCTTTAGAACTTAATCTGCTAATTGGCAGAAATATTGGGTGAGCCACAGAGAAGATCTGTACTTAAATGGTAGGGTTAATGAATATCTTTTTTTTCTTCTTTCTTTCCATTCTTTTGGCCTTAAAAGTTGCAGTGAGCTTAGGCTGTTTGAAATGATTTTCTTTGAATGTGTTATGACATTGTTTTAATTGAATGAAGTTGCAGAACTAGCATGATAAATCAACACAGAATGAATTTTAATGCAAGGCAAAGGATATTAACTTGGAAATTGGTTGCAGTAGACAAAGCAGCTGGTATGATTAATTTCTTTTCATTCTCTCCTTACAACATTTTGAAAATGATGACCTTGACATTTCAATTGTGTTAGAATCCCAGGAGTATGTACTCTAACACACTTGAACTGTTGTTTGCTAGTTCTTAGACAGTATAGATTGGTTCATTTTTAAGGTTAGGAAAATTTTGTGTTGCAGACTTAATATGTTGGTTTGACTGGTTTTTAAACATTTTTTATTTAGCAAATAATAATTGTGAGCATTACTTAGCTGTGGTAGAAGTCTATGTAATCGTAATGCTGTGGTCCAGCAGAAGAGGTTTAATATGTGAGAGGAATAAGTTGTGCCAAAGAAGATCTTCTAGGTGTTTGTATGCCATGAAGTGTAGGCCAACCATTTTAAAAAGGGATACAAATAAAAATCAATTACATATTAGTTACTTGAAGTGCTAAAGTACCTCCATTTATAATGTGTTTTTCCAGACATTCTTTGCCTTATTTGAGATATTTAATATAGACCCAGCATATGAGTTACTTTGGAAAAGGATGTGTATAGAGCACAACTATTACTGAAGAAGAACTGTCAAGGCTGCTTGTTTTAAGTAACAGTCAAGGTAAGAGTGAAGGATAAGAGTAAAGACATTTCATGGATTTCTTGAGAGTAGGGAGAATTTCTCCTTCTCTTCCTCTTCCTCTTTTCAAAAGCACCTAGTGCTTATTTCATTTACCACACAGCAAACTTGAATAAGTAATTTAATTTAAAAATGAAAGGCTGTTTTCTATTCTATTAAAAAAGTCAATCTAAACAAATTGAGTGAAGGATGGGATATGGAGATCTCTGTTCAGGTTGTTTTGAGAGGATGCAAGGTAGTGAAGTTTTTTCAAATATGTGACTTTATAAATAGGTGGAGTTAGGAAGTTGCAGAAAAGTAGAAAGAGTGAACACAGGGCAAGGCCTGTTGATAGACTTTGTGATATGTGTCTTTATTTTCCTCATACCCTCATTCTAATATGTTTTTACCCTTAGTGCCTGAAGTTATATTGATTCTAGATCTACACAGATTAAAAGGCAGCCTCTTAAAAATGCCTTTTTTAAGTGAACTTCTTTGTAATGGAGTTAATCCAGACCAGCCAAGCAGTTCTAGTAAAAATAGGGCACAATAGGTAGGAAAAGACATCTGCTTGAATGCCAGAGACCCAGCAAGAATATGAAGAATTAACTAGTTAATCCTGAGGAGGACAGATCATAAAGGATGCAAGCCTGGCTTTAAGGCTGAGCTGTGTGGGGACACAGGTTGGAATCTATAACCTGTCTATGTGGACTCCTTCCCATCTCCACTCTTTGCTTGGGTAGGGATACTGATGGGTATGTATTTTAAAAGTGTGAGAGTAAACCAGATGGGTGTGCAAGTGACTTACCACACAAGAATATCATTAACAAAAATCTGAAGAAAAAGCAAAACAATAGAAACAAATCCACAGAGACTCTAGATATTAGGATTATCAGACCCAAACTTTATAAGAGCTATGCCTATTTAGTATAACTATAAGGAGACAAAAGACAAGGTGGAGAAATATGACAGACAGTTGGGGACTACAGAAGGAAAATCAAAATTCCTTAACTGTAATTAACAGATATAACAGATTAGAATCCTTTTAAGAGAGAATTAATGAACTGGAAAATAGCTGAGAAGAAAATACTCAGCATGGAGAGACAGAGGAACAGTAATACTAGGAGGGAGTATGAAAAATTAAGGGAGTATAGTAAGAAACTCTAATGTACATAAATTAGAGTATTAGAAGAAGGGAGAATGGGACAGAAGCAGTGTTCTAGTGGGGTGTGATTGAAAACTTACAGACCAAAGAAATAAAGTCACAGATTTATGACACTGAATCATAAAATAAAAACTACCTACCTAGGCACATCATAACTGCTTTAAAATAATGTTGGGGAGGAAATCTTAAAAAGAGAGAAAAGATTACCTTCAAAGGAGCAATAGTAAAACTGTGAACTAATTTTTCAGTAGTAACAGAAGAACTCTAAGACAGGATAAAGAATATTTAAGGTGCTGAAAAAAAGAAACAAGCTGCCAAACCAGAATTCCACATGCATCAAAAATAAGGCTTTTCAGACAAGAAAAAACAGACAGACTTCATCACCAAAGGAATTTTAGTAAAAGAAATGCCAAAGGGTGTTTTCAGGCAGAAGAAGAATGGCCCTGGTTAGAAAGTTGAAGATACAGAGGGGAATAAAGCACCATGAAAGTCGTAAATGTGTGGGTGAATCAAAATGCATTATTTTTTTGTTTGAAGAATAATTTTCTGTTGAGGTGAAAAAAACATAAAACAACTAAAGACATGTAAACTTGATTGGGATAAATGCTCTTAAATAGTCTGGAATCCTTGCCTTGTATGGGAAAGGGGTGAAAATACAAATTATATATTTGTACGTATACAAATACATAAACAAGCATCCAACTTTTAGGCTAACAGAAAAGAAAAAACAAAATGAGAATACACGCTCATTTATATCTGTGTGTCTCCTGCCCCTAGAAAGAAGGGAAGAAGAAAATAAAAAGAAACATAAAAAGAGGGTAGGGCATGTAGAGATCTCTTAATAAGAAGGTAGATAAAAACCATACAGTGTAAATGGGCTAAGTTTATTAAAATTGAAAGATTGAAAGATTGTGTGAAGAAAAAAAACTCAACTAGATGCTGTTTATAAAGGAGTTGCATTTAAAATGTAAGGGTAACAAAAGGTTGAAAGTAATAGGATCAAGAAAGATACCATGAAAAACCAGATAATAAAAACTATATCTTTGTATTAATATCAATAGGCTTAATGACAGAAGGTATTACAGAGATAAAGAGGGCCACTTCGTAATGACAGGATATAATTTTAATTTATATATACTAAATAATAGCCTCTAAGCATGTAAAGCAAAAATAGAACTAAAGGAGAAATAGACATAAGCTAATAATAGAGGAATTTGCATTCCTTTTGAGTACACATAAACTATTTAGAAAAAATTGATCATATGATATGCTGAAAAGCAAGTCTGAACAAATATAGGATTGATAGTATACACAGTAAGTTTTCTGATTATAATGTATAAGTCAATAACATAGTTAGGAAATTCTTACATGTTTGAAATGGGATAGAAACATTTAAGTACCCATTAGTTACCAATTATTTGACTTGAATGTTAATGGAAATACTACAGGTAAAAACTGATATAGTTAAAGCCAGTTTAGGGAATAAAAGCTTTAAAAGTATACACATTAAAAAAGACGAAAGGGTACAATGAGCTAAGCTTCCATTAAAAAAAGTTGAAAAAGTACAGCAGATTAAACTCAAAAGAAGTAGAAGGAAATAATAAAGTTAAGAATAGAAATCAATTAAAAATAAAACATTATAAACTACTCCCAAAATTAACATAAAACAACCACTGTTTATTTAACTCCTTCTTTTCTTCTGCAGGTTGTTCATTATAGACCGGGTTCAATAAAGCAGCCCTTTTGGTTTGCATCTGCAGTCAGCTGTACGTTGACTAGGTAGCTATGCTCTTATGAATTGCCCAGATATGGGCTGGAACATTGGTGGTCACCGGGTCACTTGTCTTCCATTCTTCAGTAGGTTGATGTGAATGTGTTTGGATGGGAATAGTAGAACTCTGAGAGAGTAAATGCATTGTATTGGAAAGAAAGTCACAATGCCATGCCAGAATTGGGGTGAGAAGAGCTACAAATTTACGCTGCAGATGGTATAGATACCTTTAGCAGTGAATGGATAATTGTGATCATTTTTAGAATTATTCTATCCCAGTCAACAAAAGCAAAACTAAATTCTTCAAAAAGACAGGAAAACTGATAAAGGAAAACATAAATAACCAATCAGGAATGAAAGAGTGGACATCACTACAGATCCTAACATAAATAACCAATCAGGAATGAAAGAGTGAACATCACTACAGATCCTAACATAAATAACCAATCAGGAATGAAAGAGTGGACATCACTACAGATTCTAACAGAAAATTAGACATAAGCCATATGTCAACAAATTTGAAAATTTAAACAACGTGGACCTATTTTTAGATAAACACAAGTTACCAAAACTGAAATATGAAGGAATGAACATCTAAAAGAACTAAGTCCATAATTTAAAACCTTGAACAGAGAAAACCTCTGAGCCTAGGTGGCTTCACCGTTGATTTCTATTCAGTAATTAAGGAATAAATAACACCAGACTTCAAAGTACAAAGCCCATCCATAAAGTAGAAGAGGGAATACATCCCAACATGTTTTGAGGCCAGAATAACCTTGATGCCAAAACCTGAGAAGCATATTAAGAAAAAAGGAAACTTACAGGCCTATTCTATTTGTGAAAATTAAAAAATAAAATCACCAAAATGCTAGCAAACTGAACCTAGCAATTTTAAAATGGGTGATGCATCAAGATCAAGTTGACTTGATTTTAGAATGTAAGGTGAGTTTTAACATTTGATAATTAGTTGTAATCCACTGCATTAACAATGAGAAATATTTTGGTTGTATCAATAAATTAATGTGATAAATTTAAACATCCACTCATGATTAAATTTTAAAAACTTGGCAAAGTAGGGAATAGAAGAGAATTTTCTTTATCTGGTAAAGTTTATTTTCTTATCTTCTTTTTTATTAAAGATTACTTTCAACTTGGTGGTGAACTATTGAAAACTATTGAAAAAGTTAGATACCTGGCAGTTTGGTGTTTTGTGAGCAAAGATGGGTCAGTTCTTTTGTATATCATTTTTACCTTTTCTTTTTGGTTTTCTGCAGAAATCTCCAGTCCGTCTGGAGTTCTGGAGGGCATATCTGCTATTGATCATATCCTCTTGTTTGACATTTCTAAACTGAATTGTCAGTTACGGGCCTGAAGTTTCCTAAAGTGAATTTGTAGTGGACTTGATAGACTATTTATTAATAGATACACATGCAATCCTCACTACATCTCTACTAGATAGTATTATCCCCATTATATAATCGAGTCTTATTTAGTGTGACTTTAAAATTCTTAATTAGTTTTGGAGCTTGGATACCAATTGGGATGTATGTGCTCTCAGATTTTAAACACTTAACCGTAGTATAGTATTTGAGTTTATTCAGTTTGGAGATGTAGAATGAGTGATTCTAGGTTGGAAGCAAGTGCATTGTTAAAATGGATGACAGCAGGAGTTTAGGTTGGGTAAAGAGGTAGATAAAGTACCATCTGCCAAGGAACTAAGCAAGGATAAGGGGTTTTATTTGAATATAAAAGCAAATTTCAGAATTTGGAATCTTGTACGGCTAGATCAAGTACTTACAGGATCAAAGTCTATGAGTCTCAACTTGGGGTGAAAAAAGTTGTATCAGAGTCCCCTGAGGGATGATACACATACACTGTGTACAAAATACTCCAGCTGTATACATAGACTACCCATCTTTGATTTGTGAATCACTTCTGTAAGATGTGGCAATACTAGTCACAGTTTAGTGAGGCAAAATAAGAAGCCATTGGAATACCGAAGACTGTAGAAGTGTCCTAGCTTCTTCAGCCCTGACAGCAGTGAATTCTGCATATTACTTTTATGTGATGACATACTAACAGGAAGAGCACATGCAAGAAACAAGTAGAAAGCTCTAAGCGTTAAGTACTTGGTTGAATAAATAAACACCCATGGGATTTGGTGAAACTGAGGGTAAACACTCATGTTTTGTCTTTTCTGTAGATGCCATGGGAATGAGGAAAATTAACTTTTCAATATTCAGAGTCAATCTATTCTTCTCATTGGACTTAAAAAAAATTTTTTTTCTTATTTTTATCACTGTCCTGTTCATGAAAAGAGTTAAGGCTTCTTGCACAAACAGTAGTACAAGTTAAAGGGAATGGGGAAAAAATGGAAAGTAAAGATGGTGACAAAAGATTGTGCAAGGAATGTGATGAAAAAATACGCAAGGAATGTACAGAATGCTCTCAAAATTTACACATTTAGTATAGAGTGGAATCCAGATTTGTACATCAGTGTTCTAGCAGCCAGTCCCCAAAATATAATTGTCTCTGAACAGTTGTTTGGGGGAAAGTATAACTTTTTTTGTTAGGTAAGTAAGGCAGTAATTTTTCCCAATGATAATCCATAAAACAAAGCAAACACTATTTAACATAATGAACAATTCCCTGAATGCCATAATTAAAAAAAGTTTTGTAGAGGGATTTGCATTCTTGAGTGACATCTAAGATTTTGACAAATTGTTTACTTAGTTTAGAGTACATGTTGATGGGCAATTCAGTATAGCACTTGTTTTAGGTAGATACTGTTGTTCCTAATCAAAATTTGTGAATACATGTGGAAATTTCATGCTGAACAATGAGCTGTTGTAATTACACACCCAAAGTTGGCTAGAAATTCATAGGGAGGCTAAGATTTTATTTCAACTTAGTATTAAAAAAAATTTAACTTGACAAAGTAAATGCATATTTTAAAATGATTTTAAAAACTCTAAATTCAACCAAGTGGATAATGTATGGTGACTTTTTTTCCCCCCAGTTTAATTTTGTTGGGAGAATCCTTGGACCTAGAGGACTTACTGCTAAACAGCTTGAAGCAGAAACAGGATGTAAAATAATGGTCCGAGGCAAAGGCTCAATGAGGGATAAAAAGAAGGTAAGTCCTTGAAGATGGGGCAAGTCTTTTTTGTGAATAATATGCTTATATTTTTGCACTCTAATAATAAAATATCCAGACTGTTTGTGCGTAAAGTACTATGCATTATTTCATGTCAAACTTTTGAACGTTTTCAAGGTATTGTCATGATTTTCTCTTGTTGATTTCATTGTTTTTCATTAAGACAACTAAAGTATCACTCAGTCCATTATATTACCTTACTTTTGGCAGCTTCTCATATGTAAATACCAATCTGAATATAAGTCAGACAACAATATTGTATATATAAAAATACGTACCTAAAGGTTTGAAAAATATAAAATGGTTATTTTGATGAGATTTGTATGAGAATGATCAGATGAATAACTGTGGGTATATGTTGTATCTTTAGGACAGTAAGTACATGTAGAAAATGAAACCTTATAAACTAGCCACATGAGACTAATTTTGGATTTCACCATTTTGTGTTGATTATAAGTTAGACATTTAACATTAAAGCATATTATTATTCCTGTTCTGTTTTTTTTTTTTTTTTCTACCCTCTTGCCAGTTTGGTAAGACCTATCTACTTTAAGTAATGATATTTAGGAAGGTTTTATTTGACTGATTTCCTTTTATCTCATGATACTATGAAGTAGGATACTTTTGAATTTCTATCTGTGTAAAAAGTATTTGGTTAAAAAAAAAATTAAATTTTGATTGCCAAAGATGAAGCTTACTGTTAGGAAGAGTGTGACTTGTTTCCGTTTTCATACATTGCCTTGAAAGGGATATTAAATGACAGACCTGTGGCTAGCTTATGTTGTAGGGTGTCCATTGAATCTCTGTGGAGCTTATGGAATGAACACCAGACCTACAGGGTGTTCTGACTTCCTTCTTATATGCTGCTTTTTTGACCTTCCACCTCATTCAGTTAAGCTTTCCCATTAACTGACTGTATCACAATCATTTCTTCCCCTAAAGACAAATAATGACTTTGTAGTTAAGA
Source organism: Manis javanica (assembly GCF_040802235.1). Classification (NCBI taxonomy): domain Eukaryota; kingdom Metazoa; phylum Chordata; class Mammalia; order Pholidota; family Manidae; genus Manis; species Manis javanica. The sequence continues at coordinate 76,348,789 of NC_133168.1, forward strand.
AGTTGGGTGAAAAAAGTCTTCAGTAATATTATCTTTAAATCTTTTTATAATTTGTTCTTGTCAGCTGAGTTCTAAAGATGTAAGGTAAGCATGTGAGTTCTTGAACATATTCAGATATATTTAAAACAATTTTTAAAATTGGAATCTTTAACTTAAGTATTTTATGAATCTGCTGAGTGGCAATCTTATATTGCCATGCAGTTTTGGTTTCTATGTTTGTATGTATGGTTATATTGGGATTAAGTAGTGCTAGTTTAATAGCCTAGGGACAATATAATGAAATCAACAACTGAAGGACAAATAAATCTGCACAAAAAGATTAGTGTATCCATCGCTTAAACAAATTGTCAATTGTCATTCAGTTAAAAAAAACATGTTTTCTTTCTCTTCAGCCTCCATTAATTCTGTAGTAATGGCCCTCCACTTACTCTACTCATGCACTCAAAGACACTGAGGACCAGAGCTTGAAAATTGTGTAGTGAGACATCATGCATTCTAATTTCGGTTTGGGTTGAACTTGGAATTGGAAGAACATTTTTTGCTACCTTTCTTTTACAGAAGAACAGAAAACAAAACAAAGTGACCAGATTGCTTAGGTTTTAATCTTGGTTCTGTTACTTAGCAGCTTTATGACCTTGCACAAATTAGTCTCTTTGTGCCATATAAAATGGTAGTAGTAATGTCATTTATCTCTTAAGGTGGTTGTGAGGATTAAATTAGTTGTAAAGCACTTAGAACGGTGTTTGGAACATACCTAGTGCTGAAATTAATGTTAATGAATGTTCTGAATAAATTTTATCTTAACACTGTTACTCATTCCCACTTACTCATAGGAGGTAAACATTTCAAGACCCTCAGTGGATGCCTGAAACTGGATAATAACAGATCATGTATATGCCCTGGCGTGTGCGTGTGCACGCACACACAGACCTGCAGTTTTCCTATTCAGTGACACACCTATAATAGAGTTTAACTTACAAATTAGGCACAGTAAGAGATTAACAATAACTAGTTACAGTATAACAGTTATAACAATATACTATATAAAAGCTATGTGAATGTGGTCTGTCAGGGTATCTTACTGTACTATACTCACCCTTCTTGTGATGTGAGATGATAAACCTGCCTACATGGTGAGGGGGACTACTTACTGTACTTAATACATCTTCTGTTTAAACTCTTTTTTGTTCTACCATGGGTGATACTGTCGCTTCTTAAAGCTTTAGAAATGACAGTACTTTGTTGTTTTGTGGCCTTTGAATAGCCCTGTTTTTTTCTCTGGTGGTTGCCCCATCCATATTCTGTCTTGTCTTCTTTGTTCTTTACCATAAGTAGAAGCAGTTCACACATTTAATTATTTTTAATTTGTACTGTTGTCTACTGAAATAAAAAAAGCTTCAGATTATACATAATGCAAAAGAACAATAATAAAATACACCACAAAAAATTTTTGGCTACAGCCACATTTTTAGTTTTATTAAAATGCTGCAGGTGAACATGCTTTAGGCATATAACTTAATTTGAATGGCTGTTGTATATTTAATATTATGCTAGGTGGATTCTGTGATGAATTATTGTATAGATTTATTATACAAGATAGATGTCTTCTATCATCTTAATTTATGTCCTGCACATAATGAATTGTTAACCAAATCATCTTGGTTTATGCTTAGTTACTTTATTCATTGAGTTTTTAAAAATGCTAATAAAAGTAAGTCAAAATAAAAAGTACTCTCATTGCTTGGCAGTTATGTTGAGGAAGTATGACAAACAGATTGAAGACAAAAGGGAGTATTGATGTAAAAGGCTGATTGAGGTGTATTTCAGTGTTTCAAAGGAAAAGCCATTAGGTATTAAGCTTTTCTGCAGAGTTGTCAATTTATGTAAAAACTGATAGAGCTAGGAAATAAGTCTTCATTTACTGATTGCCTAAAATACTATGATGGACATGCTGTTTGATCTGTATCCTTCGCTAAACATGGAAACTCAAGGGCAGTGTCCATTTTTATTTCCCTGGTATGTGGTGAGTACTTGGCACAGAATAGTAACTGAAAAAACACTATTGAGAAGGAATGAATGTTTAGTATAGGTAATAAATGAAAGGTATAGATATAGAGCCCTCTTCCCTTCCTCACCCCTGACAAAAGATTTTATAAATAGAGAAAGGTGTAAAGTTTATTTGCTTTTAGTCCCTTTCGGAAGATAAGCTGCTAGTTTTAAGCATGAGAGAGAATATGCCACTTTAATTTTCATTTTCTTGGATTGGTGTTCATTATTTATGGGCACAACAGCATTTACTTTATACTACCCGGTGGGATGGTACTGGGTAATGTCATGGAGCCTAAGAGCAGGCAATGCAGTCAGATTTCATGAGAGACTATGATCAAACTTGGAAAGGTTGTCTATTCAGCTAGCATATGCCAGTATTTGATATCATGTATTACAGGCCGACTACTTCTATCTCTGGTATTATATAGTATGGTAACAGGATGTCTGCAAGTGGAAACTTTTTTTATAAATAGTTTTTCTGGTTTATAGAGTGTACACTTTGAATCAAGCATTATTTCCTACTATGTTTGATTTACTCAACCTGAGTTTTATTATTTCCATTTTGTAAACGAGGAAACTGAGGCTCAGGGAGGTTGAGTAATTTGCCAAAGATCACATGCCAAAGAGTGGCAGTACAAGTTTAAACATAAAGCCCATATTCTATTCTATGATACAGTTCCTTCTAATTATAAGTTATTTCTAAGAGTCATATTAATTCAGAATTTTTAGAAGAACTTGAATATGAGTATCCTAAACTTTGACTATGAAGTCATTATGATGAATATTTTTTGTAAAATTGCTCTTTTTTCCCTCAGTATTAATATATTTTGGAATTTTGTTTCTATATGCTATTTCCCTTGATTTTCAGAAATACTGTTTAATTGCATGTTTTCTGGTAGAAAACTATGTATATGAGCAGATTAGAGATGCTAGAGAAGTAATTTTTTGGAAAAAAATGATTATTTGTAGCTTTTCCATTGAGGTAGCAGAGGCTGTATGGAGGGCTGTGGGGAAGGTGTCTTCATGCTCGAAGAAATGGTCCACCCTCAAAAACCAGGTGGTAGCCAGCTAGTTTCTAGTGTTAACAGATAAAAACATTTAAGTTATTGAAACAGAAGAGTGTTTTGTATATAATTCTATACTTGATAAATTATTGTGGAGTGACAGTTATTATTAAAAAGGTAATTGAAGTTCACTTTTTGGAGTCTATATGAATGGTCTTTATAGGGGACACTCTTTGGGGATTTGTCATTTGTCTGATCCACATCCATTAGCTATTCTCTAAGACCTTCTCTGTTAGTAACTTATGGGGAGTAAGTAGTTTTGCTTGTGTTTCTGCTCCCTACCCATACCTATAGCCAAAAATGTTGATGAGTGAAATGTCTACATTTGGTCAAAGTCAGGTACTGAAATGTGTCTTCTGGAAATTTCCAATGAGACTCAGCAGTTCTAGTTAGAGCTCTTTGCTTGAAATGAAAGGGATGTGCACTCGGGATTAGATGGTTATTCTAGGGCTATTAATAATATGGCCAGATGGTATCAACTACTTTCTCAGTCTCTTCAGTGTCTTATTCAGACCACGGAGCAACCCCAGAAGATTGTTTGACTTCTTCTGGAGTAAACAGGAATGGAGGCTTAAAGAGGGAAGTGATTTGTCTAGTGCCTCATTTCTAACTAATGACTGCACTAAATATAAACATATATCACACTGGACATTCAAATTTAATTGTACAAATCATTCTATCAGAATATGGGCTTTGAATATAAAATCTAACCTATATAACGGTTTTAATTCAGTTTTTAATTTTACTTTTTGTTTTCTTATACATATTTAACCATAGTCTCTCCTTTTTAAGAGATGTCTGTATTACTTGAGGAACTATAGAGTTTTGTGGAATATGATTTGTGAATGTTAGGTGTGTTGTATACTTGCATAATAGACTTTCATAACATTTTTTACATGCTACTTTTAATACTACAAATTTTTCTTAAATACCTTATAGCCCTATTTATTTCTTATGGTTAATTGCTTAGTTAATATGTGGTATTTTTAGAAAGGTTTTAAAGTACAGATACTGTGAAAAAATTAAAGGCACTTGAGTCTATCACTCTAGGGACTACTCTAGTTGACAAATTTGGTATGTCTTGTAGATTGTTCTTCATGTGGTTATTTATTTACATGTTTACATGTGATAAAAGTGGGTCAATTTATTTATAAATGATGCCTTATAATTAGCATTTTCTTCAGCAACTCTTGTCTATATCCTGTCCTGTGTCAGTTCACTGAATAGTTAAGCATTATATTGTCTAAAACATTGTGCTGGGTTATTGAAAAAGCACACTTAAAAGATATTTCAAGGCAATATTGATAGGAAATGTAAAAATAAATTTGCTTGTTCTTGAGGAGGGTGTTAGCCTAGATTTTACTAGACATTACTGCCGTCTCAACAGTTTGAAAGAGGTCAAATTAATAGTTTTTGGTAGACATAACTGAAGTGGCTGCAATGGCCTGTGACTTAACATCAAGTAGAAGCATGGTTCCAAACAGTCTGTTTCATTAATTTATACTTAGCTTCCTGCAGTTATAGTTTATTTTTTTAAAATAAAGCTTTCGTCAGGGCAATTTTTAAGCAATATTCATGACCCAACATCAGCACTGGCCATCTCCTTCCATGTATGCCCTTCCTCCTGTTTCTGTCCACCAGATGATACGGGGTACAAATTCCAGGCATAATTTCATCTGTAAATATTTCACTAGGTGTTTCTAAAATAGAAGGGCTTTTGAATGCGGTCATGCTTATGTTTATCACTAAAAAAATTTGTCATCAAATACCTAGTCAGTGTTCATAGCTCCGCTCCTGTCTCATAAATGTATTTTCAAAAAACTTTTAATTGAACCCTAGTGAGGGCTGTATACATTACAGTTGATTGATCTCATAAGCCGTTTCCCCCACTTCACCTCCACTTCTTCAACTTATTTGTAAACAGACTGTGTTTTTAGTCTTAAAAGAATTCCCATGGATTTTGCCAATTGAATTTTCATTGTGGTATTTAATACTTATCTCTGTCTCTGGTATTTTTTTGTAAATTGGTTAATTTGTAAATTAGATTCAAATTTCTTGCTCTCCCTTGTTCATTTCCATTTTTCCTTTTCAAAGACTATTTCACAACTATTGTAGTAGTGGTGGTACAGAAAGTTTCCTTACTCTGATTTTTGCAGTCATCGTTGATTGCTTATTTAGGCCCTTCATTTCAGTAGGAGTTGCAAAATATGTTCTATTTCTTCATTAATATCAGATAGGTTTATTTTTTATAGGATTGGCTGGATATATGCTTAATTCTGTGAGAAACACACTCACTGGTCTAAATTCAATAAGTGGACACAGAGACAAAGAGAACAGCGGAGCGAGGCTTTTAATAACAGTCTTGCAAGATCGGGTGTCTGGTGGGCAGGCACACCTGGGGAGTTTGGTGCCAATAATTTATTTCCTAGTATGCGAGTCCCTACCCTGGTTCCTCATTGGCCGAGTACTACAGGGTTCACAGTCTTCCCCGGTCGTGGCCTAAGCCCGTTATCTTTCCTTTACATGTCTTATTCTTATTGGTAGGTTTAAAAAAACTCAAACAGGTATCGCCAGGCCTTTATCAATTCTCCCACCCCCACTCTCAGCCCGAACAGCTTCCACCACGTGACCCTTTGTTAATACCTTACTGTTAAAATGTTTAAACATCCTAGTGGGAATAAATCACATTTAGGTTTTATACTCTTTCCTGACAATTCCCCCCTCTTTTTATTTAAGAATTTCTGATTTTATTCTCAGTAATGTATTTTAATTTACGCTTGGTCCTTTCTCAAATTTCTCTTGTTTATGGCTGCCTCTGTAAGCTTTTGAGTCAAGATTCTCACACAAGAGATGATATAGCATCTACAGCAGTTAAAACTCTAGCAACTATAACAAGGGATGTTAAAACAGACGCAACTATACTTTTCTATTTTTTTTTAACTATCTAGTCTGTAAAAGAGTCACTGATGCCAGAGTTTTCAGCTAATTCATTAGCTAAAGTGGTGAGTCCCTGTAGGGCTTTAGTAATAGTACTATCAGGGGCAGTATTATTTGGGATAAAAGTACAATATTTTCCTCCTAACATAACACAGACTCTTTTTTCTGCTAACATATGCTATTCTGTTTTCTCAGGTCATCATGTTGATAGTGGACCACCAAAATAGTGCTGACTCAAATCTTGCAGCTATTTCATTTATACCTTCAAATTCATCAGGGACTCCCCTGGGGACTCTTACTGAGTCAATGTATACATTTGACTTCTGTGAACATTTTTTTTCATTGGGTGTGGAGAGAAATGCCAGGGTAAATGGAATGGCCAATTGGACTAAAGCACATGTCTCAGTCCAGGTGGGTGGCAACGAGTAGCGCAGGTTCTCCTTTCTACAGTACCACTAAACATCCGCTCAGGGGATGCGTAATTGAGAAGTTGCCCTCTTTGGAGACATTTAGGACATGGGTACAAGTCAGTAAGTTCTCTACAGGAGTTCTGAAACCTTCCCCTTGCCTAGAGAGGCATGAGGAGTGATTCATCTTCTCTATAGAAAAAGAGGGGATTGCTCTTGGGTCTGACTTCTTTAGTGCATGAAAGAGTAAAGACAAGCCTTTGCAAGTCTCATTTCCCCAAGTGTCCTTGTCCTGGTACAGGGCTAACATGCAGTTCATCCCAGTGGGGTCTGTGTCCCAGCAGAGAGGGAACAGGACTACCTGCGCCTGTGGCCATACAGCAGCACATGTGTAACAATCGCTTTTATTCAAAGTGAGTACTGAAAATTCAACTCACTCTACCCAGGCATTGGTGTCTCTATAACATCTCTATTTCAAAAGTCTGTTTAAAATATTTTATCTCTGTTTTAGTAACTAGTCTAGGGTCATTTTTGGGAAGCTCTGGCTCAATATTTCCCTCAGGATTGGGGGTGGCCACTAATGGGTGAAGTCTTGCCTTTGATTAAATTAAGACTTCCCACATTATCTACTCTAATGACATCTACACTGAGTCCATCTTGAGGTTTATGTATAGTTAGTAAGAGGGGGTTTACACTGTCTATCCTGGCAATTGTCAGGAGGAATTCTTTTAACTAAGTGGAGCTTTCTTTTTAAAGATTTTTCTACTGCATGAGGGGCTGTCCACCCTTAAAACTGGGTAGTCTACCAAACACTGCTCCACTTTGGACATGGGGCCTGCTTGCCTTTTTTTATTCTATTAAGAGTTGTCCATTCAGGACAGAGATACCTTATTATCTTCAGAAAGCTGTTTTTGGTCATTTAGATCACTACAAGAGAGAACTTGACAAGCATCAAACCTAGTGGTTTGGGGCTTGATGTTTTAGTAATATTGATTACTAGTTTGACAGGATAACTAGGAGTTCCTTCCCATTTTAGGACTTCCTGCAACTTGCCTGTGAAATACAGAGTTAGAGGGATAAAAGTTAACATTTTTAGGTTCTTTTTAGTTTTAGCCTTAAGGGTTGGTTAGCCGCCTGGGACACCTGCCAATTCTGTTTTGTCCCCAGATCCCTCAGTCAGTTTCTTTACTCTGGTGTAATGAGTCCAACCCTTTCCAGCCGTCCTCACTGCAGTCTCTGTGATCAGGAGCACTTGGTAGGGGCTTTCCCAGCTGGGCTGGAGTCGATCTTCTTTCTAGGATTTTACTAACACCAGGTCTCTAGGCTGGAAGCAGTGAGCAAAGAACTCAAGTGGGGGAGTCTGGGTCCTTTCAGCTTGAGAGAAGATAAGTTAGAAGACATGGCCAGCACATACTCTCTTAAAAATTGATTTTTTGTTCCATAGTGGGCAAGTCTGTTGCTCTTCCCAGATATGGTAGCTCATATAATAATCATTATTCCCTGTAGTAATTTTGAAGTAAAATGACTCCCATTATCTGAATCAACATTTTCTATTAACCCAAACCTTGCTCGAAAAGTACTTTTATCACTGATCCTGCCATTGCAGTTGTTAATGAGTGGGCTTCCACCCATCTAGTGAGATGGTCAACAATCACTACTAAATATTTAAGCTTTTCTACTTTTGGCATCTCAGTAAAGTCAATCTGAATACTTTGGAATGGTCTTATTCTTGGGAGTCTCTCTCCAGATACTGGCTTTCTCATACTTTAGTAATTCTTTGGCACGTTATGCAGCTCTTACAAACCTGTTTAGCAATGGTGTAAATGCTAATACACCCATAAACTTTTAGCAAAGCATCACACATCATCTGAGGTCTTCAATGGCTCTATGTAACATGTTCATCAGCTCTCATAATAGGCTGGCTGATCATTTCTCTCCCATCTGGTAAAGCCCACCTCCCTTTCTCATCTCGAGATGCCCCCACCTCCTGTAGCTTCTTAATCCCTTCTTGGAAAACTTTGGGATCAGTGAGATTTTAGGGACATTTGGGGTGAGGTTCAAAAATCTAATTTCATCCTCAGATGCAGCTTCTTTAGCAGCTACATCAGCAATCCTATTACTTGTAGCTTCATAAGAACTTCTTTTCTGGTGACCATTCACATGCATTATAGAAATCTCAGCTGGAAGTACAAGATTTTCCAGAACCTCTTTAATTAATTTCCCATGAATTAATTCTTGTTCTTTACTATTTATAAGACTTCTTTCTGTCCAAATTTTTCTACAGGTATGGACTACTCTGAAGACATGTCTGTGTAAATGGTGCCTTTCTTATCTGAAAGTAGTTTTAAGGCCTGATTAAGAGCAAACAACTCACAGGTTTTGAGCTGACCAATGATTGGGTAATCTCCCCTTTTTGCAGATGGATAACTGGTCTCAATCAATGATGGCATAGGCATTATGTCGTTTGCCCTCTATCATCCGGAGGACTTATCTATAAACAGTTTCATACCCCCACCTAGAGGAGTTTTCCTTAAATCAGGCCTGACTCTAGTCTGATACTCTATGAGGTCCATGCAACTATGGCTCAATTCTGATTGACCTTCAGCCTTCTCTGTTTATAGGAAGCTGGTCGGATTGGGACAGGTGTCTGTGGTTAAAATCAGGTTATCTTTTTCAAGTAAACTTGCTTCATATTTTAAAATTTGAGAATCTATTAGCCAATGCTTAGCCCACTGATTAAGTAAGCATGACCCAAACCTGGTGAGGAGTACTGACTGTGAGGGTCCGTCCAATTTCCTGCTCTCTTCTACCAGTAAGGTCATGGCTGTGATGGCTTGAATGCCTTCAGTCCATCTTCAAGAGACAGCGTCCAATAGTTTAGACATAAAGGCTACTGATTGTTTCTTTCCTCCTCAGGCTTGGGTCAAAACTCTTACAGGGAACCTTGTTCAACAGTAACAAACTAGTGAAATGGCTTCTGTAAAGATGGGAGTGCCAGGACTGGGGTGGCGACTAAAGATTGCTTTCAATTCCTCTAGAATTTGCAGTTTCGCTGGGTCCATTGGAGAGGGTCTGGCTCTCCCTTTAACAATTTGAAATACAAGCTTCTAGCCTCTCTTCTAACACTTTTTGAGCTTCTCTCAGTAATTCTTCTCTGGGTTTTTCATTCCATCCATCTAAATTCTGTAGTTTCTTAGATATATCTGGCCAATTTTTGGTTACAAAATTGATTTTTAAAAGACTCTGTCCTACCTGAGCTTCTGGGTCATGTCCTGAATACTTTCTCATCTGGTCCCTGAGTCTGAAAATGCAGTTGGGGTTTCTTTCTTTTCCCATTGGTCTTCAAACATCTTAGAAACATTTTGAGATCTTGGGGCCAATTCCCTAATTCCCTTTATAATTAGTCCTTGAAGATCCTGCATTTTAGTTCTATTCCCTAGATAATTACTCCATCTAGGATCTACATTTGGGAACTTTTGTTCCCCTGACTGGACACCTTGGCCCAGTGGGTGTTTTTGTTCCCAAATGGACATAGTAGCTCTCTTGATCACCCCCCCTCTCTCAACACCAGGGACTAGAATATTTATGATGGACATCAGTTCAACTTAAGTATATATATTAGGTCTCAGGAATTTATCTAGTTGGTGTACTAGGCCAAGGGGATCTTCTAGCAATGCTTACTTCTCACCTCAGTACCCATGAGGGGAGCATTCACAAATTTCTCTTTGTCCCAGTGGGACCTCTCTCAGTGGAAACATCTTGGGATTCCTGGTGGACTCCCCAGAAGGCATGGGGAAACTCTAAGTCCTTTTTACATTGTTAAGTCCAGGGAGAGGAAATCTTAGGGGAAAATACCTCTAAAAACTGAAATCAGTCAAAGGGAGAAATAAAGTTTAAAATCTATTTATTGCTCACAAGCTGCGGTCTGGGGCCATTTCTCTCTTTCAGGCTCTAGCAGCAGCCAAAAACCAGCCCTCCCCCTCACCTCTCAGGTACAGAATAGCCCTCCTTGTCCAGGTAATTACCCACTTATATGGAGATGAACTTCTCTTTGCCTGAGGAAAGCTGCAAAGGCACTAAAGCCATACTTCTTTCCACTTCTGAACGCTTGTTGATATGCAGATATGCCAAAGCCAGGTGAGATATTCTGGAAATGTTAGTTTTACCCACAGGTTGGGAGACAAGAAAGTGGGTCCCAATGTTAAATAGATATGAGTGGGGTGGAAAGAGAAAAAGGCCAGGAAAGTCTACTAAAAAGACCCAGAATTAATTAATTAAAGCTCAAAAAGACAGGAGCAACTTGGCCTGGATTGTTCGAATATTCCTCAGATAAAGGAGAGGGTACCTCAGCATAGCCTGTCATTATGTTAATCATACAGGCCCAGCCTCTTTTCTTTTTTTACATATATGCTATTTTTTTTTATTTCTGACCCCTAATAGACTGTAACCCAGGAAATCAGTTTAGCGTGCAGGTGCAGCCGTAAGCAACATAGCAAAAGGCAGGAAGGATTTCATCCCAAAGATTGCATTTTAATACCCAGGAGGGTCAAGAAGCAAGACTCTCAACTTACTCATTAGCAAACAGACAATAACTCTACCCCCCCTTGGAAGAAGGGCAGCCAGTCCCAATATGCTCCCAAACCAGGAAGCTGCCATCCAGGGAGGGGACTAAAAGCGGTAAATTTCTTGTGTTAAGCTAATTTTGCAGAATTACTCAGAGGACTGATAAGAAATATAATGTCTCATCAGAGATACTTGAGACTACCTAACAAGTCTACACCTTCAGGTGCTGGCCACACTCCTAAAGAATCCTTAAAAAGGGAACCCCCAACCCCTGGGGCGCTCATCTCTCTGAGGCCACTAGCACCCTCAAAGTGTACAACCTTTTAACTTAAAACTTTCTCTCTCCAACCTCCCAGGGTGCCCCTCCCTCCTGAGGTGGCCTCACTTAATCTCTCTCCAGGAGTAACTCCAAACAAAACTTTCACTCTTCCTCACTGCCGTGTCCCCACCTCAACTCTCTGCTGCGGCTGCAGGGTTGCAGTGGGGAAAGGGACCGAGGAAAACACACAACGCTCTCCCAACACCAGGGCTTGTCCTGGGCAGTCTCTTGTATTTCCTCCTCCCTAGCTTTCCCTTCCCTGGTGTTGAGGAGAAATAGGGGAAGCGCCCTTGGTAACCAACAGATTCCTCAGGTGAACTGGAGGCTTTATTACCATCAAAAAAGTAACTCAAACCTGGCAAAGCCAGTTTTCATCTCATCTAACTTTAATCTAGACAAAACAGCAAAATTTGATCATCTTCTGTTTGTTCTTAACTCGGTACAGGAGGCGTCCCCCCACTACCGTAACCTTCACCCCAGCAGGCTATCTGGGGGGAATTCCAAGGGAGCTCATCTGGTTCCCTTTCTCTGCTTCTCTAGGCCTGGAATTTCTATTTCCTATCCTTCAAGAGGTCTCTGTGTCTGAGATCCCTGTGTACTCAACCCCCCATAATGGAAGTTTCTTGCATACCCCCTGAGATTACACGTCTCAGCCACACACATTCGACCTCTGAAAAATGCCCAACTACCGAGGCAGTACTTATAGCCTAATTCTCCAACCTTGGCTCTTGCACGGGGTTGCCTGGTTGCCGCGGTGCCTGCGTTTTCTCCCCTGCGTCGGTCACGCTGTCTCCGCACAACAGTCTCTGGTCTCCCCTCGGCTTCCGTGCGAAGGTGAGACTCCCAGACACAGTGGGCCGCCCAAAGCCAGGCGGAACGTGTCTTCCCACTCCGCTTGGGCCCCCACCTCGCACAGGCAAGAGGATCCCGGACAAGCCCCCAAATTGTGAGAAACACACTCACTGGTCCAAATTCAATAAGTGGACACGGAGACAGAGAGAACAGCGGAGCGAGGCTTTTAATGACAGTCTTGCAAGATCAGGTGTCTGGTGGGCAGGCACACCTGGGGAGTTTGGTGCCAATAATTTATCTCCTAGTACGCGAGTCCCTCCCCTGGTTCCTCATTGGCTGAGTACTACAGGGTTCACAGTCTTCCCCCGGTCGTTGCCTAAGCCCGTTATATCTTTCCTTTACATATCTTATTCTTATTGGTAGGTTTAAAAAAACTCAAACAGGTATTGCCAGGCCCTTACCAATTCCCCCACCCCCACTCTCAGCCGGAACAGCTTCCACCACGTGGCCCTTTGTTAATACCTTACTGTTAAAATGTTTAAACATTCTAGTGAGAATAAATCACATTTAGGTTTTATACTCTTTCCTAACAATTCTTTATTCACTGGTTTAAAATAGTGAGTTAGTTCCTAGGAATCCTCCAAAAATGAAGAGAGTTTTTTGGGTGTTTTTTTTTTTTTTTTAAAGTATCATCACAAGTGCATTTAAATAATTTCTGATGTGCTTCAGTTCATTGCTTTTAGTGTTTTTAACTGATAATCATGTCATTTGTCCAGTGAGGATCTCTTTAAGTTCACTTCTGAGTCCTTTTGACCCAGTACAGTAGTTAGGGCTAGTGAGTTTGCTTTTTGGTGTAATAAGATAGTCTAGCTTCATCTTCTAAGTTTCTCCCCAGACTTGGAATCAGCCATTTCTTAAAGGAATTCTGTTTACTGTTAGTAAAAAATAATGTTGAGAGACTGCAGTCTGGGCTCCAGTGTTACTCAATTTTGTAGACCTTTTCAGGACAGAGCTAGAAGGTACATATATACATAGGAATATAGATGTATTTTTACAAGTTCTAATTCAAAATCAAGACTACAGTGTTTAATTGATCTTGTATCTATATTCTCTTTCCTTCCCAGTGAATCCTGGTTCCTAATGACATACTGATTCATATGCTTTATTTCGAAATATACAGAAGTCTCAGAATAATTCCATTACAAATAGTGTTACCGACAATATAGTCAGTGAAAACATTTTTTCCCTGGTTCTTAATTTTTGGATATGTTCCACTAGAGATGGAAGTTACTGTCTTTCAAAATGCTCAGTAGTTTTCAGTGTAAAATAGTTATGATGTTTTACATTATAAGGTTATGATGATCCATTACTAAGCTTATTTGTTGCACTGGTTTTCTAGTTTTAGGAATTGCTTAATTTTTTTTTTGCTGTTACCTGTAAAATATTTCCATGGTTCCAGAGGTAAATCTATCAGGTAGGGGATTTTTCAAAGAAGCCTGACTTCTTATCCTGTGTCCTTTATCTATCTCTCACCTCCTGCCATTTGGGTAGTAATTTTTTGTATTAGTTTTTGGTTTATCCTTCCATTTCTTTTTTCAATATTGAAAAGTTAAGATTAGTTTGACATTTGTGTGTGCTTCTCTGTATAATTTCTTACTCCGTAGATAGTTTTCTATTAACAGTGTACCATTGAGATCACTTAATAGTAATATAGTCTATTCGTTTTAGTAACTTTATCATATTCCATTATATAGATACATCATAAATTATTCCAACATTCCCCCATTAATGAACATTTAAATCACATCTCGGTTTTTCTGTTATGCATAGGGTAAGTGCTGCATTGAGTAGCTTTTTACATATATCTTTACATGTAATTGCTAGTTTATTTTTGGGATAGAATTCTGAAATGGTATTGTAATATGTAATTTTGCTAGCCAATGCTAAACTCTCTAAGATTTGTTCTTATTTTGTGTTATGTATATGAAATGTACCAGTTTCCCAGACAATTGACCAACAGAGTTAAACTTTTATAATTTATGTGGGAGATTGAGCATGTGTTAAAAGCACTTTTAAAAAAATTATAGTTGGTACACAGTGTTATATATTGGTTCCAAATATATAACAGTGGTTCAGCAGTTACATACATTATTAAATCTTCACCCCAACTAGTGCAGTTATTGTCAACATAGAAAGAAAATACAGAACCTTTGGCTATATTCTCCATGTTGCTCTTCCATCCCTGTGACCAGCTTATTTTATAATTGAGACTTTTGCGTGCCTTTATCCCTCTCACCCATCTAAATCCCTTACCCATGGTAACCACCAGTCACTTCTCAGTGTCTCTGAGTCTACTCATGTTCTATTCATTTTGCTTTGTTTTATTTTTAGATTCCATAAATGAGTAAAATCACGGTGTTTGCTTTTATCCACCTGGCTTATTTCACTTAGCATAATATCCTCTAGCTCTATCCATGATGTCACAAATGGCAAGATTTCTTTCTTTTTTTATGGCTGAATAATATTCCATCATGTATATGTACCACATCTTCTTTATCCATTCATCTTTTGATGGACACTTTGGTTGCTTCCATATCTTGGCCATTGTAAATAATGTGGCAATAAACATAGGGATGCATGTATCTTTTTGAATCAGAGCTTTTGTTTTCTTTGGGTAAATTCCTAGAAGTTCAGTTACTAGGTTGTATGATATTTTATTTTTAAATTTTCTGAAGAACCTCCATACTGCTTTCCATAGTAGCTGCACCAATTGACATTCCCACCAACAGTGTAGGAGGGTTCCCTTTTCTCTACATCTTCGCCAACACTTGTTATTTCTTGTCTTTTGGATAGTGGTCATTTTAACTGGTGTGAGGTGATATCTCATTGTGTTTTGATTTGTATTTCCCTGATGATTAGCTGTGTGGAGCAACTTCTAATGTTGTGTTGGCCATCTGTATTTCTTTGGTAAAATGTCTGTTCAGGTCCTGTGTTTTTGGCTTTGAAGCGTATGGGTTCTTTATATATTTTGTCTCTTAACCCCCTATCAGATAAATCATTTACAAATAAATTCTTCCATACTGTATATTGACTTTTTATTCTGATGATGATGTCCTTTGCTGTACAGAAGCTTTTTAGTTTGATGTAGTCCCACTTGTTCATTTTGATTAGTTTCCCTTGCCCATGGAGATGTGTCCAGAAAAATATTACCAGAAAAAAAAGCTCATGCTTATCTGCCTATGTTTTCTTCTAAGAGTTTTATGGTTTCATGTTTCATATTTAGGTCTTTAATCCATTTTGAGTTTACTTTTGTGTATGAAGTTAAGACAGTAATCCAATTTTATTCTCTTGCATGTAGCTGTCCAGTTTTCCCAATACCAGTTATTGAAGAGGTTGTCTTTTCCCCATTGTATAGTCATGGCTCCTTTGTCATGTATTAATTAACCATATATGTATGGGTTTATGTCTGGGCTCTCTATTTTATTCTTTTGATCTATGGATTTGTACTTTGTGCCAGTACCATACAAAGGTACTTTTAAAGAAGCTATTCCATTAAGAGAGAGAGGGAGAGAGAGAGAAAGAGAAAGAGAGAGAGATAGAGAGAGGGAGAGAGATTGTGTGTGTGTGTGTGTGTGTGTATGTAAAAAAGGTCATTGCTCTTAGGAGCAGTGCAGCCATCTCTGTTTTCTAATTAGTCATTTGTTTGCAATTTATTTCTTATTTTTGCATTGGACCTATTTATAAATAATGATATGATGTAGTTGAAATGGTATTAGTGTAACTGGTCTTAAAGAACATTATAATTGTAATTAACTTCTGGTTGGGCCTAAGAGAGTAATTACTATTTAAAATGTTTTCAAGAGGAAAAGTGCTGTGATTTTATAGTAGTTTACACAGCTTTTTGTCAGTTAGGGTTCCTCATCTGAACCACAGAACATAGAAATTCTTGAGTTTTACCAAAAATGGTGTCATAGCAAGTATCATTATAGATGTGTAGGAGAGAAATTAATGCTACATAATTTATACCTTGGACCGGGTATTAATACTTGATTCTCTTGTGGACTCCTTAGTTGAGAAAGGTTATATCCTTTGAAGAATGTTTTTTCTTTTTATATTCCTGCCTTAACATCATCTCCTCCCCCTCCATTGGTACCTTTAACTCATTGCATTAGAGAATAGGAATGTCTACAGATTATCTCTGAAAGCATTACTCTTACAAATTGCATACTTAACAAACTTGCCTGAATCTGATTTGGAAACTAGTATTTAGTTATGAAAACAGATTGCTTACTTTAGAAGAGTGATTATGAAAATTATAGTATTGTATAATCTGGTTTGGAGAACATTATTAAAGCTGTGGGGTCTTGCCACCCTTATGATATTTAATTCTGTGATACTTTAATTCCTGTGTTGCAAATGGCTATTACTTAGTTTTCATGGCCTCTTAGTTAATCTAATACCTTTTCTGGCAGCAAATGTTTTTTGAATGCCTGTGATTTTTGCCTCAGGGAGTTTTCATCCCTGAGAGACTGATGTTTTAGTAACACACTAATACACAGTGTTGTAAATGCTACAACAGATATTACACATTGTGGTATGGGAAGCTAAGGAAGTATGTAATGAGTTCTTTTTCAGGTTGAAAGTTTTAGGAAAAGTTAGAGAGGATTAGACTATATATTGTAGAAATGTACAAGGCAGATGAGTGTAGTAGCATTCTAGACATCAGAAGTAGGGTTAACCAGAGTATGTCGTCATGCCAATGCTTGGCCCACCGTAGTGGAAGTTAGGAGGTATTGTGAGAGAAGTGGTGTATGTATTGGAAACAAGGCTGTGATCATAGAATACAGTGTCTTGAATGTTAAAGATTGTTTTGATTTTGAAAGCAGTGCATTTGCACTCATGATTTTATGTCATTAATTAAAAAGATAACTTAGTATTAGTAGAAGGAAAGGGCAGAAAGCAGAAGAGACCTAAAGCTACCAACAAATGACTACATCTTGGAAAGTTTGCTTAATTAGAAAGTTCTTCTTTAAAATCTGTAGCTTTGAAACTTGGATCCACTGATCTTCTACTTTGAATTCAAAATAAATACAGTCTTTTAAACCTTAGGGCTTTTTGTCTATTTGGTGACAGTATTTAGGTCTTAAAGGTGTCCTACTTGAGGTATAAACTAATTGCATAGTAACCGTAGTCCTTTTTTTTTTTTTTTAATGTCAGAGGACATTTGAGTTCAACCTCAGAAGTGATTGATTGGTTTCTTTTTAAAGGGAAAGAATGGCCTGCCTTTCTGAAAGAGTTGAAATTATTGTTTTGAACGCTCTGCCCTAAAAGACCATTGCAAAGAATTCTAATACATTGTAGACCAATCCCTTTGTAAAATATATTGAAATTAATTATCAGAGAAATGGAATTTTTAAAAGACAAATTAATCCTAGTTAAACTTTCTATATTAGCGAACAAAATTATCCAATCGGAATTCTGTAAAAGTTTCTAAATACACCTGATTTCTGTACTTGCTGGCTACACTTCCAACAGTACTGGTTTAAACATCAGCTTGTGATGATGATCTGCTGGTTTGTCAGGACTGCACACTAGCTTTAGTGTTGTGCTCTTACTTCTCACCCCCTCATTTTTGCTATGTGTGTTTTTAAAATAAAATTCATTTTAAAATACTAATTTTTTTGTTTCATTTTGGGTTACGTTTTCATATGAACTCAAGTGGCTTAGCTTTATTTTAAGATAGAAGAGTATAAAGCTGTGCAATAAAAATTAAATGTTTATTTCAGATTGGATCGTATCTCAATACACTTACAGAGTCACTACTTTGCCTATGTTAATTCTTAAGAAAGATTGG
This sequence comes from Manis javanica, assembly GCF_040802235.1. Classification (NCBI taxonomy): domain Eukaryota; kingdom Metazoa; phylum Chordata; class Mammalia; order Pholidota; family Manidae; genus Manis; species Manis javanica. Next base: position 76,366,774 of record NC_133168.1, read on the forward strand.
GACGATTTGAAATAAAAGTTATACTGTTTATTTACAGTAGTTACTAAAATTCTTGACACACCATTTGAGGGGTAAAAAGATGGATCCAATGAGAATAAACTTTTGTTTTCATTAGTAAAATAACACTTGAAGTAACCTGTAAAACTTGAACTAATTATCCCGCCGTAGATCCACCAAGATGAGTTAATTGTCCATATCTAATGAAAAGAGATATGAGTTTCATTGAAAAGGGAGAGTCCATTTTATCACTAGATGCTGTTAATGAGCCCTTAAAATCAAGTCTTGATTGGATTGCAGTCAGTTAAGGAATATTTGAGTACCTTGTGGTTGTTATGTTGCATATAACACATTTTCTTTTCAGAGGGTTCAGTTCTTTGTTGACAGATTTAGTAGTGGACTGTTTCTTATGTGTATATCATGCTGTATCAATTGATTTTCTTTTTCAAAATCCTTTAAAAAGGAACTTAATTGGAAAATTCTTTCAGCCATTTTAACGAAAAATTATTAGTTTCATAAGCCTAGTGAGCCATCCTATTCTTTTTTATTTTTCTATTTATGCCTTCAGTTTTAAGAGATAACTAAGAAAAATTACATAGATGCTCTTTTGATTTTAAAACATGTTTCATTTTAAATTAGGTATAATTGTTAACTCTCTTGCTTTTAGACATGTATAATTGTTGATTTTTTTAAGTCACAAATTGTCATAGGGATGGGATAATATCACAGCCTGCAGGTCCAAAAAGATTAAAACTCTGAATCTCAGATTATTGAAATGATTCTGTATTTTGTTATTCTTTACATTTGCTGTTATTTGTTATTTAGAAAAGAGTAAGTACAAATTATAGCAGAGAGTTAAGAATGTTTTTAAAATGTCTCCGTAAGTTGTTTTAACTCAAATTTTTGCCAAACTCATACCTATAAAATATTCTAAATATAGAGGATTAATCAGTTCACATAGAAAATGCTATTTTAAAGAATCTGACGTGAAGAAAGTTTTGTATAATTTTGTATGACTAATAAGATTAGCTTCTGACTAGTAATTTGTGTTTATTTGAATTGTAAGATTAGTGAATAATGATAAGAAAGAAGTAATTGAAAGTGTAAGGGAACTTGAAGATGTGTAAAAGGATCATGCTGTTAGAGCAGCAGAGTGTTTTAAAATGTTTAAAATTTAAAAGGGGTTACAACTTTTTAAAAGAAGTCGCATAAGTGGTAAAGGAATGCTTAAGCTTATCTTTAGTCCAGTAACATTTGTTTATTGATATTGAAAAGCTTTTTGTGTTTAGTGTAGAAAATATTAGAGAATACTGGTATTTATTTATTTTTAATCGTAATCTTGCCAATTTAGAAGTGTTCTTTATATGTTGATACATATTTGGAGGCCATATTTTTTGTCACCTATTAATTTTATTTAAGAATATTATATTTGACTATGCCCATAAGAATTCATGGGTACTCTTTAAAGCTAATTGTAACTGACACTTCATTTCCTGTTTTAAAGTTATGTCTTGAGAACAAGGACAGGACATCCTATTGTATCATCAAAGTCCCTTTGTAAAAGCCAGCAAATTTAATACTTTTGCAGTATTATTACTTGATAGACATTCTAAATTCAAATTTCTCCAATTTTCCATTGATTGTAAAGTCTTTCTGTCCCAGAAACCAGTCCAGAGCACACATGACACTTGTGTCTCATTGCCTCTAATTTGGAATGGTTCTTTAGCATTTCATTGTCTTTCATGATTTGGTTTTGTCTTAACAGTTTTTCACATGATTAGAATCAGGCCATACATTTTTGGAAAGAAAGTTATTAAGACTGATGTGACCTCAGCACATAATATTAACAAATACATGATGTTAGTTTGCCCGATTTTGATGATGCCAGTATTGATCATTTGGTTAAAATGGTGTCATTCATTTTTTCATTGTAGAGGTACTTTTTCTCTTTTTATATATATAAGGGCATACTTTGAACCTTTGTAAATATCCTGTTCCCAAAAAAATTTGCCCAATGGTTTTATCATTGTTAAATGGCTTTTGCTCAAATCCATTATTACTGTAGTACAGTGTTTGCAAAATTATTTTTTCTGTCATTCCCTTTACATTTATTAGTTGATGTTCAATTGTAAAGATATTGCTATCATTTCTGATATGTTGAAATCTCTTTCTATATTATATATGTACTCCCTCCCCACTCTCCTTGTTAAGAAAATTTATACCTTCTGACTGGAATCTCCCCTGAATTCCAGACTTTTTTTTAACATCTGGTTGAATGGGATGGGGATGGGTAGTGACAGTAACGATAACTTTAGCAGTGGTGGTGAGGCTGCAGCAAACTGAGCCCTGGACAGGATTTAGGTGCTGCTGTCCTCATTCCAGCTAAATTAACCCCATTTATCCATCAACAGCCCGATGAAGTAGCTCCTGCTGTTCTTCTGATTTTATCCATGAAGAGGAAATAGGGGTTTAGGGAGGTTAAGCACCTTCTCTTAACCTGGCTAGTGAGTTTCTCAGGTTCTGAACTCAGGCTGGCTTGAGTGCATGAGTTTAATCACCACATTATATTTTTCCTCAGTAGTCTTTTGATTTCCTCTCTTCCTCACTGTCTCCCTCCAGCAGCCAGAGTGAATTATTAAAATAATCCTGCAATGCAGTTGCTTGTATTCATTTAAGAATCAAATGTGTACTGTGGCTATCAAAACCCTTCATGATCTTGGGTCTAGCTGCCTTCCAGGCTTCTGTTAGCTGCCTCTGTTCTGAGCTTCCATGTTTCCTTTCTTGAACATATTAATGCTTTCATTGCAGGGTTTTGGTCTTTCTAGTCCCTCTCCTGGAATTTTCTTCCTCTGATATCTGTATAACTCAATCCCCACTTCATTTCAGATTTCTTTTCAGTTTCACCTTTTTCAGAGACCTTCCAGAACCACTCTACCCCCAAATAGTAGACCCTGCTGCCTCGCCACTGTCCTCCTGCTCCCAAGTTCTTCATATCCATCATCATCCCTGACATGCTTATGTGTTTATTACTATTTATCACCCACTAAAGGTGTGTTTGGTGTTCCATGAGAGCAGAGTGCTGTCTGTTTTGTTCACTGCCCTGTTCAGTGATAGAGCTTCAAGTATTTACCACCTAAGGAAGGAATGATTTGCCTTTTAATTTTGCTTACAACTATTTTGCATAAAGAAATTATCACTTGAAGAGTCACACTATATTTCATTATTGATTTGTGGATTCGATCTTGAGTGTCAGGCTCAGAGATTTTTACATTGCCCAGTATTTTATTACAGGTATTTGCTATTTTCTACATTAGCATTTTAGTTAATTCTAAATTAGGGATTGTATTCCTTTACAAATTATTCATTCTGTAGGGCAGCATTAAAGATTCCACTTCCTCAATTATTTTGCTTTTTAAAATAATTTTAATGACTTAAGAAATTTTAATTGCTTTTGGTAATTGTATAGTTTACTCTTCTCAATCTGTGGAAAATGTGAAATTTAAATTTTTTAAAATCAATTCAGTAGTGAATCTTTTTTTTGAACTTTGAGGATTTATTTCTTTTGGTGCATTGATTAGGTTTTGGAGGAATTGGCTCTTACTTTATAGTTACGAATTTGCCCAGGCAGTTAGTTCTGTTTTGTCCAGATATGCTATATTTATTAAATACCAAATGATGTAGCAAAAATAAGAATAAATAGTGTTTGTTTTAAAAAATAATCTGGCTAGTTTGGTATGTTGAGTTTTGTCCATTGTGTAATTGGAAATAAATAAAGATTTTTTTTATTTTGAATACAATGTAAGATGATAAAACAGGCTCAAATAATTAATCTGGCAGTGCACTGGAAGCATCTTTCAAGGTGACTTGTTAGGAATACAGTAGAAAGGAGGAGCTTAGTTCTTGTCTCTGGCTGTGTGACCTTAGGAATAAAGTTTCATTCATTTATTTTTATGCATGAAATCATTCATTGGGGAATACATTATTGTATGCTTTCTATCTTCCAGACAACACTGTTGAGTACTGTGGGAATGACAGTGAACAGTTACTGGTTTCATATACCTAACAGAGGAAACATTGAGTGATATAGTAGTAAAAAATAATAATGATCTGTAGTATTTCTAAACCATATTACCTTCATATTTTGATAGCATGATGAGTTTTTCTTCTCAGTGTAGCTCTTTGGAAGGGTGACATTATGTTTGGGTTTGCCCAGGATAGTGTCAACTATAGTAAGTGTCTAGGTTATTGTCCCCTTTTCACTTCCAAAGTGTACTGACTGGTTCAGGTGAAAATTAGAGTCACCCTCAAATTTGGACATTGTTTTGGTGTTCAGCTTTGTTCTGCAAAACATTAGCATTGTTATTTAATCTGCTTTTGTACTTGGCTGTCCTGAGATTTGTTGTATGGAATAATACTGTGGCTTTATGAAATGTTTGATATAAAATTAAAATGAACAATGCCCATAAAAGATGGTGAGTGTAATAAATAAAGTTGTGTACTCATTCTTAGTCTTTTTGCTCCACCAACCAACCATTTCCTTGTCTCTACCTCTCCTTTCATTTTCTTTCCTCCCTACCTTTCCTTGGGCTTCCCTGTTCCCTGAGACATAACAATTTTGAAATTAGGCCAATAAACAACCCTACAATGACCTCAAAGTGTTTAAGTGAAAGGAAGAATTGCATGTCTCTCCTTTACAATCAAAAGGTAGAAATGATTAAGCCTAGTGAGGAAGGCATGTTGGAAGCCAGGGTAGGCCTAAACCTAGGCCTCTTTTACCCAGTAGCCATGTGAACACAAAGGAAAAGCTCTTGAAGGAAATAAAAAATGTACTCCAGTGAGCACATGAGTAATAGAAAAGCAAAACAGCCTTGTTGCTGATGTGGAGGAAGTTTCAGTGGTCTGGATAAAAGCTCAGCCCAGCCTAACAGCTCCTTAAGACAAAGCCTCATCCAGAGCAAAGCCCTAATAACTCTTTTCAATTCTGTGAGGGTTGAGAGAAGTGAGGAAGCTGCAAAAGAAAAATCTAAAGCTAGCAGAAGTTAGTTCATGAGGTTTAAAGGAAGAAGCCATCTCCATAATGTAGAAGTGAGGCACCAAGTTATCCAGAAACTAGCTAAGGTAACTCATGAAGGTGGCTGCACTGCACAACAGGTCTTCAGTGTGGAAGAAACCACCTTCTATTGAAAGAAGATGCTGTCTCCAGGACTTTAGTAGCTACAGAGGAGTCAGTGCCTAGCTTCACTGTTTCTAAGGACAGGCTGACTCTCTTGTTACGGGCTAATGCATTTGGGGACTTTAAGTTGAAACCACTGCTCATTGACTGTTCTGAAAATCCTACTCTGCCTATGCTCTGTAAATGGAACAACAAAGCCTGGATGACAGCACATCTGTTTCCAACATGGTTTACTGAATATTTTAAGCCAACTATTGAGACCTACTGCTCAGAAAACAAAGATTCTTTTCAAAATACTACATTGACAGTGCTCTTGGTCACCCAAGAGCTCTGATGGAGGTAGATAATGAGAGATTCATGCTGTTTTCATGCCTGCTAACACAAAAATCCATTTTGCAGTCCATGGGTCAAGGAGCAGTTTTGACTTTCAAGTCTTACTCTTTGAGAAATGTATTTCATAAGGCTATAGCTGCCATAAATAGTGATTTCTCTCAAGGATCCAGGCAAAGTCGATTGAAAACCTCTGGAAAGGATTTGCCATTCTCCATGCCATTCAGAACATTCATGAGTCATGGGCAGAGGTCAATACCAATATTAGCAGGAGTTTGGAAGAAGTTCATTCCAACTCTCATGGACGACTTAGAGTTTTAAGACTTCAGTGGAGGAAGTTGCTGCAGGTGTGGGGGAAACAGCACAAGAATTAGAATTACAAGTAGAGCTTGAAGATGTGACCGAACTGCTATAATCTCATAAAACTTAAGCAGATGAGTTATTTCTTATAGATAAGCAAAAAAAAAAAAAGGTGTTTTGATAGGGAATCTACTCCTGGTGAAGATGCTGTGAGGATTACTGAACTGACAACAAAGGATTTAGAATACTACATAAACTTAGTTGATAAAGCAGTGGCATTAACACTGTAATCTTCAAAGTTCTGCTGTGGGTCAAATGCTGTCAAACAGCGTAGCATGCTACAGAGAAATTGTGTACAGGAGTCAGTAGGTGTGACAAATTTCGCTGTTATCTTACTTGAAGAAATTGCCATAGCCACCCCATCATGGCTTCAGCAACCACCTCCCTGGTCAGTCAGTAGCCATCAACATCAAGGCAGGACCCTCTACCAGCAAAAAGATTACGACTTGCTGAAAGCTCACATGATGGTCAGTATTTTTAGCAATAAAACATTTTAAAATTAAAGTATTTACATTGCTTTTTTTAGACATAATGCTGTTACACACTTAGACTTACAGTATAGTTTAAATATAACTTCTATATTAACTGGGAAACCTAAAAATGCATTTGACTTGCTTTATTGTGGTATTTGCTTTATTGTGGTTGTCTGCAACTGAACCTGCATTCTCTCTGAGGTGTGTCTGGATAATGTAGAAAAACACTTAAAAACTTTACTTAAATATAAACAACTGAAATATGACTTTAAATTACAAAAAAGGAAAAAAGAAAATGAAAGCCAATAAGCACTTAAGTTAGTTGAATATGAAACAAAGTTAAAAAATTTAAAACCTGCTAATAAAATTGTCAGGGTACAGACAATATATGAGTATAGTTTGCAAGAGTATCAGGAGCTGCATTAGCCTGTCAAGTTACACCCACAGACATAGGTAACAATTTTTGATCTCCTTGAAATGCAAATATTTTACCCTTTCCCCCCATATACATGTTTCTTCTCCACACTAACAGCTGTGTATAGCTTATAATGTAAAACCCATAAAGGAAGATGAAAATAGTTTAAAATTGTGTATTTTTCAAAATGTAAAGCAAGTTTTCTGAGAAGTTTTGAAGTAACCCTGAGTCTAAAGTGTGAATTAGGGGTGTTCTTAGCATGCCTCCTCACCCAGCACCAGGATGTATACAGGAACTACGTTACCAAGAGAGATTTATTACAAGGAAGTGCTTTGAATGATCCTAATGTTAAAAAAAAAAAATCCCAAGGCATTTGAGGCAGTTTCTTTTTTTTAGACAATAGTTGTTTAATGAGCTGCTTGTATTTACAAGAGAAAAGAATGGGCCTGATTGCTCACAATCTGATGTTTTAAAAAGTACTTTTCTGGATCTTACTCATTTGCATATCTAATTGCTATGTAATCAAAACTAAGTGAACTGTAGGTACTTGAAACTCTAAAATGAAAGGCAGTCATCCTTACAGGGAGGAGGGGAAACCCCTTTACATGCAAGCTAGCCTGAATATTATCATTATAGTCTTGTATTTAATTATAGGTGTCTGACTGTGCAGTTAATGTATGCTTGTGTAGTAAAGAAGTGAATGTGACCCTGAAACACAAGCTCAGCTTTGTGGCAAGGGAGCCCTGGCTTTGAGAGAAGTTAGCCTCCATTGTGTACTTTGGTGATGAGGAATTGTGCCAGAATGGCTGTTAATTACCTGCTTTGTTTGATATGGAAAGTAGTGGTTCCACACTTTTCTTCCTACCAGTGACAGCATTCAATTAAAATGCATATTAATAAGTAGCTATAATGCTCTCGATAATCTGTTGGGAAGACATGAGGTGAAGAAAATTTACTTGACTTTTTCTAGCTGTTTGTTGGCACCTTTGTTTTTGGTAAATCCTCTAGAAAACTGTTTACCCCAAGATGTGCCATTTATGCTTCTATATACTTTAAAATTTTATTTTATTATTTCTTCCTGCTTCATAAAAGGGTTAACTTGAGAACTATTATTAATATTCTTAAATGTCATTTGGAAGCTTTGTAGCCATTGATTACCAGATAGTTTCAGACTAGTATAAAGCTCTTTTTATATTTTAAATCATTTGATTTTTTAAATCTAACACAAGTTTAAAAAATGCGTTTTTTTAGTTTCCTTGTCATATCAGTAAGTTGCTATCAATTCACCTTCCTAATTGGGTCTTTAATTTGTATAGTTTGAATGATTGATAACCACTAAGGACTACTGTAGGGAGATTATAGCTGATATATGTAAAGGATGTGAAAGCATATATGCATCCTCAGTGCCAATTTAATATTGTCTGTCTCTGAAATATTTTCCTTTAAAAAATGGTTTTATAAATATGTTACACTAAACTGCCAGTATGCATATTTTTCTGTGCTCTACCCACTGTCATGCACTCTCAGCCAAGGAATGGTAGTATTGTGAAACATGCATTAATGTACATATAGCATACAGCACCATATTGCTATACTCTAAGCCAGTTGAGTGTTCTACATTACATGTGATTTACTCTGCTCTGATCTCTGCCATTTGATTTTTGTCCTTGACATCAGTTTTTTCCTACAAGACTGATTAAAGATGTATAAGTTACAGTTCTGAATAGTTTACTGAATGAAAAAATAAAGAGTTTTAATGAGAGTTCGGGAATCTTCAGGAAAGAAAACTAACGGAGGCTAAGGGGGTAAATATATGGCCTTGATGAATTGACTAAGAAGAAAAAAGATTTGGGAGGTACTGAATTACTAATATCAGTCAAAATGGAGAGGTAGAAATACTTCCAGTGTATTAAACAAAAACTGTATTCATTGAATTTAAAAACAATGTGCTTTGCTGTCACAGCCTATATAGAATTTAGGGTTCACAGAATATTTGTTTATGGTATTTAAAAAAAAAACTGAACATCTCAGCTTTCAACATTTTGAAGAAAAGAAAATTTTCACAGTCATTACCCAAATATTTATTTGTATTATTTTCTGTTAAGTTATGCAGGTAGGGTAGAGATAATTGGTATATAACAATTTATTCTTAAAGTTTTAATTTGGAAATACACAGAAGGTTAAGTAAGGATTATTTAAGGGAAGCGAATCTCTGAATTTTTTGGAGACAGAATATTTTTGTAACTTAATTAAGCTTACACATATAAATCTGAAGTTGCTTCTTGATAATTTAAACTCTGAGGAGAGAGAACAGCTTCAACCTGGGGCCAGTGTTAAGATAAAGAAAAATAGTAAGCACTTATTTTACAAATAGTAAAACTGATTTTTTTTCAGATTTTTAAATATGAAAATGAAATAAATTCTCAAAAGAAAATCAACTGGTAACCTGAAATTTTAGCCCTTTTAAAGGTTTTTACTTAAAAAAAGAATTCTACTGTATTTTAAATCTTGTAGAAAATTAATGATCATTTTGTTCAAGGTGAACTTGAAATTTATAGTTGTCATTGTCATTTTAAATGTAACTTATATACATGAATTCACAATTATATTCCCCTTTTAAAAGTTATTATTTCTGAATCCAAATACTCTTAAGCTTCATTTTAAAAAACACTGCTCATTTTTCTTGGCCCTCTGAAAATTCTTTTTCTAATAATGTGAGAAAAAAAATTTATATTTTAATGAACTTTGTTATTTGAGATGCTATCAGAAATGTCAATTTTTCTTGTGTGGTTTTCCCAATTTAATTGTTTTTGGTCTGGTTGCATTATTAATGTACTTGAAGCCTCATTTTATAAAAATATATAATTGAGGGATTAGTCAGTAAAATTTGAGTGTATGAGAGTTTTATTTATGGTTGAAGAAAAATCCCTAAACTTTGCGAAGGACATGTATAGCCTATAGGAAGTTTCATTGTAAAAAAGAGAAGGTTAAGTTAAATCACATGGTTTGTGATCTCTATGGACTTTCTAAGTACCTAATCTATTTCTGGATCTTGTTTTTTTCAAATCCATTTTTTTAGTATTTTCAGACCAACTTAGTTGTTCCCTACTCCATTTATCCCATACAGGTCCAATCTCCATTAAAGCATTTGGTATATTTTATGGTTGATGGCAGAGGTCTTTTAAGAGTGGTAACTTTGTCTTAATCATCTCTGTAACATGCACAGTGCCTGGCACATTGTAGACACTCAAGAATGCTTAATGTTTCCCTTAGTATCTTGTGTTTGAGTTAATACTGGAGCTCTTCATCTTTATGAAGGAATTAATTTTCTATTTTCATATATAATTTTAGTTATTTCAACATTGTGTCTTAAGATTTATATTGCCCAGTAGCAGTGTTAGTTAATGTGTGTGAATTTTTTTCACCTGTGAACCAGAAACACAGAGCTGCAAACAAGGACTAGAATGGAAGACTCACTCAGTTCTGGGATGTTTAAAGGCAACGTGGCCAGGAAATTGACTTTGAGCATGAGTAATGGGTATTGGAACTAGATTCACAGAAGTAAATTTGGCTTTGGGGTTGGCTATGTTACCTGTGAGTAGAGATTAAAAGTTGTGACTGCCACCTACAAAATGTTTCTGGTGTCAGGAGCGGGGACAGATAGTATTGTAACTAGAACCAGGGTCAAGCTACCTACTGTTTTGAATACTGGATTATTGCTATGCATCTTGAAGAAAGAACTTTGATGTAAAATATTGAGGTCTGCATCCAGTAATGAATGAAAATTCCTATCAGACTGAATCACCTGAAGAAAACAACTCTAAAATGTGTATATAATACAAGGCTATCCCTTGTATTATACAAGAAACTGGGGAATTAATACAAGCAGAGCTGTTAGGGAGTTAGCCCTTAGAGAAGTTCATGCAGTAAATGCTTGTTTGCTTTGAACCTGGGGTCAGACACAGCAGGTGGCACTAATTACAATCTGGGGGATATCCTTCTTGTTGGAGAAAGTGGAATCCAGGAAGGAAAAGAGACAGGGAAGGAACCCTCAAATTGTAGCTGACCCCTGAATCATACATATGCAAACAAACTTAAAGGATCTCAGCTAAGGATCTGTGAGACCAGACTTGGCATCCAAGAAACAAGTTTGCTGTTCTGAATTAAATCAAGATAGTTGTTTGTTAACATAAAAATAAACCCTTGAAATAAAGGTAACAGAATCTAGAATCAGCAGGTAGTTCAAATTTAAAATCTGAAAACAAAACACATTCTCAAAAGAAAATCAACTGATAACAAATTGCAGATTTGGAAGCTAACAAGACAGGTATTTTAAAGTATCTGGTATAATGATTCTCATAAATGAAGAAAAATGTGAAAAGACAGAAACTCCTAGCAGGTAACTGGGAACAATAAAAAGGACCAAATGGGAATTTTAGAACTGAAAATAACATAGTTGAAATAAAAAATTTACTGTATGGATTTAATTGCTGAGGAAGAAGTATGTAAATTTGAAGGTAGAGCAATGGAAACTATCCATTGTAAATAACAGGGAGAGGAAAAAACTGAAGATAAAAGGAATATAGCATGTCAGATGTTTTAACATGAGCATATTTTGAGTCCCAGAAAAAGGAGAGAGCAAATGAGACAGAAAAATATTTGAAGAAATATTGGCAGAGAATCTCACATATTTGTTGAAAGACATAGATTTACAAATTCAAGGTGCTCATCACACAACAATCAGAATGAACACAAGGGATGCCACACTGTAACACATTAGAGTGAAAACTGTTGAAAGCCAAAGATTAAAGAGCCAGTCTTTAATGCAGCAAGAGAACAATGACAGGTTTATACAGAGGAAACAGTGATACAGTTAATGACTGACTTACCAGAAAGTAGGCCTGAAAAGAGTAAAACATCTTTTAAATACTGAAAGAGAAAAGTTGTCAACCCTGAATTCTGTGACCATTTAAAATAACCTCAAAATGAAGGTGGAATTGAGCCATTTGAAGTAAAGGATAACAAAGATAATTCATTACCAGCAGATCAGTTTGTTGCAGAATATAAAGGGGAATTTTTCAGACTAAAATTAAGAAATGAGGGAAAATAGAAAGTTGGTTACTTAGAAATAGCATCAGTAGTGGTAAATCCCTGAAAAATATAAAATATTTTTTTGTGGGGTGGGAGCGACTCATTCCATACAATTTCTTTTTAATTCATATAACTTTAAAGGGGGAAAAAATACCACCATCCTGTGGAATTTCTAATGTATGTATAAATATGGACTTACATGATTACAAGGCTTCAATGTAGTACTGTGTGAAGTGGTAAAATATTAATTATAAGTAGACCTTGAAAAGTGAAAGATAACTCCTAGAGCAATGACTAAAAACAGTGCAAGGGAGTTCAGGTAAAAAGACACTAAGGAGAAAGCTAAAATAGAATTGTAAAATACGCTGTCCGGAAGTTAGAAATAGGGATAGAAACAGGCTACAAATAGAATGGCAATAATAAAAGTTGGTAAATCCAAAGCTAATTTTATCATTAACTGCATTAAATAAGAGCAGAAGAAACACTCCAATGGAAAGGCAGAGATTGTCAAAATGGATTTAAAAAACAAAGACCCACCAAGTATTGTAAAGCATATAGCTATGTACTCAGCTATATGAAACTGTAAATTAGTTTCTCAACAAGAGAAACTTAAAAATATAGAAGTCAGTTGAAAGTAAATAGATGGGAAAAGATACATCAACAAAATAGTAAGCAGAATGTTGGAATAGCTATATTAGTAGGAGATAAAAAAGATTTCAAGGAAAAAAGTCATATCAGGTAAAGGGGATGTTTCATAATAATAAAAGTCAATTTAGCAGAAAGACATAACAATCATAAATGTTTAGTCACTTAATACAGAGTCACTACATGAAACAAGAAGTGACTAAAATAAACGCAGGAATAAACAGCCCACAATCAGATTGGGATTTTAACACACATCTTTTAGCATTTGATAGAATGAGACCAAAAATCATCAAATCACTTAGAAGATCTGAACATTATAATCAGTCTCCTTGACCTCATTGGTGTTTATAGAACATTATACCTGACAACTGGAAAATTCACATTTTTTTAAGTGCACATGATGCATTCACCATAATAAAAATATATACTAGGCTATAAGGTAGAAAAGATTGAAAATGTACAGAGGATGAACTCTAACCAAAATGGATTAAGCCCCAAATATTTGGAAATTCAGCAACACATTTCTGTATAGTTCATTTGTTAAGATGTGTTACAAGAGAAATTAGAAAATATTTTTAACTAAATCACAATGAAAATACAAGTTTGTAAGATGAATCTAAAGCAGTGTTTGCAGGAAATTTGTATCTATAAATGTTAGAATTTTTTTAAAACTTCAAACAGTATCTAACTCTCTTACCTAATTAAAATTTAAAAAATTATACATAGCAAGCCAAACCTAAGGTAAGTAGAAAGAAGAAAATAATAAAAATTAGAACAGAAATTACTGAAGTAGGAAATGGACAAGTAGAAGAAAACAAACTAAAAGGTGTTTTTTGGCAAGATTGATAAAATAAAGCTATAGATTAATACAGAACAAAAGAGAGAAGACGTAAATTATCAGTATCTGTAATAAAATGGGGGACGTTAAGAGACTTACTGGCTCATTATGAGCAACTTTAAGCCAATAAATTTGACAACTTAGATGAAAGGTCTTTGAAAAAATACAAATTATTACTGAGAAGTAGCAAAACTTGAATAGCTCTATATTGATTAAAGAAGTTCAGTTTGTAATTGAAAGTTAGCCCACAAAGAATATGTAAAGACGAGTGGCAACACCAAATGGATTTCATCGAACATTTAAAAAATAAATAATGTGAATCCTATATGAGGTCTTTCATAAAAGATATGAGCAAGAAATATTTCATTTTACTCTAGTTACCATAAATTGGTAATTACTAGCACTGCCTGATGCCAACAGAAAAAGAAAATAAAGATCACTCTCCCTTATAGATGTATAAATTCTTATTAAGATTATAGCAAATTGAACCTGTTAATAAAAAGGATACTACATCAATACCAAGTGGTATATATCTTGGCATTGCAGGGCTAATTCAACATCTGGGAGTTAATCAGTGTAATTCATCATGTTAATAGAATAAAAGTAAAAGAAAAAGATTATTTCAACAGATGCATAAATAAAAAAGTATTGGGCAAATTCAGTACACTTTCATGATAAAATCTCCCTGTAGACTGAGAATAGTAGGGAACTTCCTCAGTTTGAACACAGCCTTGAAAACACCTGCAGTAACACCATACTCAGCAGTGAAAGTCTCAATGCTTTCTCCTAAGATAACGAGCCGAGGACATTTGATTTTGCGATTCCTATTTTACATGGTATTGAAAGTCCTGACAAGTACAATAAGACAAAAAGAAATAAAAAGGCTTACAGGTTGGAAAGAAATAAAACTCTTATTTCCAGATGCCCTGACTGCTTATATTTAAAAATGCATAGTTACATAAAAGGTCAGTCCAACAAGAAGAGATCATGATCTTAAATTTGTATATGCCAAATAGGATAACTTAAAAATATATAAAGTAAAATTCATCAGAACTGAAAGGAGGAAAACACATATTATCCACAATCATAATTTAAACACAACTCTGATATAACAAGCAGACAAAAATTCAATTAAGAAAATAGAATATCTGAAGAACACAATTACCAGACTTGAGCTAATTAACAAAAAAAAAAACATTGCACCGAAAATTCAATTTCTTAATGTACATGTTTAACATTTTGCCAAATTGTGTGTTGGTCCAGAAAAGAAAGCCTCAATAAGGTTCAGAAGTCTGAAATTATTCACAGTGTATTCTTTATACACAGTGGAAGTGAGCTAGAAATCACCTGAAAATTAAAAATTAGGAGTTGGCCATAAATAGGTACACTTTAACTTAAGGATCTAAAAAGTAATGAAGTTGAAAGCAAAGGAAAAGAAAGAACAAAATTTAATAGTATACATGGCGAATATTATGTTGATGATTAAAATAAAAGATACCTCTTTGAAAACTCACAAAGTAGATACACTTATATAAAACTGATTAAGAAAAAAAAACAGAGCTAGATTTGATGTCTTTAATTGTAGTACTATTTATACACCACCAATGGAAAATAAAGCAACCAAATGAACTGCCAGACACCTTGCTATTCACATAGAATTTGTAGTTAATACAGGCATACTTAAGTCAGTCTTAGTTCCTTATATTCTATGATATGTGTTAAAAGGAAAGTGTAAGCGAAATTAATACATTTCTAAGACCTTTCAGATAGTTCTATAACATGTTTTCGCTCACTCATGTTTTTCATGCCATCTAGTAGTTTATGATAACAGGAATGTTGATGTGACATTTTTAAAGGAGAGCTCCATTATTCTCTTGAGTTTTTCCCAAGCCTTAAAATAATACACACTGTTGTCAAGAATATAAAGGGTCTGAGATTTTTATCATATTTGTAAGTTAACAAGCTAACTTGCCACCACAGTTTTAAGGATGCTGATGGAAGACCTCACTCCTGGATCAGAGACCAGACAATTATTCACAGTAAAATCAGTAGCAGAGTGTCAGCCTATTTGCACTGGTTCCTTGGGCCCCAGTTCTCAGCTGAAATCTGTACATGCAGTGGGTTACATTGCTGGAGAGGAACCAGGGTGAAGGTCCCAGCACTTGTGAACAAGCAGCAGACAATACTGACTCCTACCCCAAGGAAGTGAGCAGTTGTCAAGATATGGTGTTGACCTGCTTAGTTGCCTATGTGACTGACTACAGAAACTGCTTAGGTGGAGGAAATAAGGTCTGCACTCTGCACACCCCATGTGGGAACTTGGAGGGATGCTCAGGGCTGTGACTCACTGCCTCTTCCAGCAGGGGTTACGCAGGAACCCCTGTGTCCTGCTGCTCCCTAGCTTGAAGTATTAAGTATTAGTAAGACACTTCAGGTTTCAACTATTAAAATTGTTTTGAAGAAATGTCTTAGAATAGGTGACAGACTGTAAGTAGATATTAAGAATGGAAATGAGGACCCAATTAGAAATACTGGAGATGTTTTTTTAAATCATGGAAAATGCAGTCAACAACTTCAGAGCAATAAATTTGGAAACATATAACTTAATTTCTATATTTCATAGATAACATTTGTTTCTGGAACAGTTATTATATAAGTCAGTAAAATCTGACACATTCTTTTTTCTCATTAGAAGCTAAACATTTTTTGTGTGTGGAAGTGGATTGGTTGATTTTAAAATTCTTAAAATAGTGAAACTGGCTTGGTAATTGGGACAGTTCTAAAAAAGTAAAACAAAATATAGAAATGCCTTAAGTGCAGTTAATTCCCATCATTTTATTGTTTATGTTAGAGATAGCAGATGGGTAGATGCAGAAGAACAGCAAATGAGAAGTAGGAGATGTGACTATTCAATAAATGATGTTAGGATAGTTGAGTTTGCATATACAAAAAGAAGTTGCAGGTGACTTAACTACCTGAAAAAGCAAAAAATTAACTATTGGGAGAAACCGGAATATATTTGTGAGCTCAGGGTAAGGAAGAATTACTGACCAGAAAACTTGTAAAGGAAATGGAGAGATATGACTACATTGAAAGAAAATCTTGCTATGCAAATGACACCATAAACTATTACAGGGAAAGCACTTAAAGTGTTTGTATTTAGAATATATGAATCATTTAAAAACAAAAACAACACAGATCCAATAGTAAACTGGGCCAAGTATTTGAAAGGACAATTTATAGAACAGGAAACTTGAATAAACAACATATGAGAAGGTGTTTTACTCTATTAATACTCAGGGAAATGCACATTATAATGAGAGTAACATACCTTTTGACACCCATTGAGTTATAAAAATATCACCTGTGTCTAGGATGTGGTGAAATAAGAGCTCCCATGCAGTGAAGTCAAGAGTATAAATTGGGGTAGCCACCTTACAGAGCAATCTGGCAGTGTATTAATAGTGGATTTTTTTTTAAGATATTGTTTATGGAAACCACTCTTGTCAATTCCTGAAGAAACTCTTGCATTTGTGGTCTGCAAGATGGATATGAGGATGTTCACTGCAGCATTTTTTATAATAAACAATTGGAAACAGCAGAAATGACCATTAACTGGGAGATGGAAATTCTATTCACTTCATGTAATAGAATATTACGTGTTAATGAAAAAAAATACATTTGCTTAAATACACTTGATTCAACATATATATTCAATCTTGAAATTTTGATATTGAGAAAAGGGCACAGTTTTTAATTGTTATTTTAGGTACTTTTCTGCCAGTGTTAGAAATATATTGATGTGTTCACTCATAGAACAGTTGGAAAAGGGAACATTATCACATGGTGATATGGTGATGGGTCATTATTATATGTGAGATGAAATTTCAGGATATTTTATGGCTAATTATTAAACTGTTCAGCGGCATTTTAAGTACTGAGTAAGTCACACACACGGATATATTATGAGGAATTAGTAACACAGTTGTGACTGCTGCTAGTCAAGGGTCCAGAACAGGCAGGCAGAAAGGAAGAACCAGGGGAAGAAAAAGCAATTGTAGTTTGATTTGGTGTTGGAAGTATCTTGATGTAAAGAAGGGCTAATGCCTTTTTTAAAGGTTTTCAACTGAATAACACAGGCCAACCCATGATAATCTCCCTTTTGAGTAAAGTCAACTGGTTAGTGACTTTAATTACATCTATATATAAAATCCTTTAACAGCACCTGGATTAATGTTTGAATAGATGAGAGAAAGTGTATATATGCTACAAAATGGCCCCCACCTCTCTTGGTCCTCCAGTTCTTGGGAAGGAGTACATCTTACTGTACCCTAACAGGAAACACACTAGAATGAAATTCTGATAACTGTAGTTCAGGCTAGCTAAGTTGACACACATTGAGATAACTAACTTTACTGCTTGAATAGTAGCTCCTTTTATTTTGGTTGTTGATATTAAAGGATAATTTCACTGATGATCAAGGGATATAAATTTATATGTTATTAGAAGATACACAGCTATTTTTAGGAAGTTAAGCTCAATGAGGAGTCATCTGGTCCATTTTTGGCCTGTATTTAGTTTATTATTTAGTTTATATTTAATAGGTGTATCTGCCCCTTCCTGCCAACTTGTTCTTTATTTTTCTCTCTGTTGTCAATTTTATGTTTAATCTACAAACTGCTTTTAACAGTTAATTGTGGAGGAAATTAGTAATTCAGGTTTACTATCTAAGCAGGATTCCAGTTTATTAGAATTCAAGAATAGAAATGTCTGATTCTTAAATGGAAAAGAAATTATATGAACTGGCCAGGGAAATCCCATTTTCCAGGAAAAATGGGTAACAGCTGAAAATACAGAAAATCATTTTTTGATTTCTTTACTCAATAGAAATTTCAAACAATTTTCTTTGTTCTAGGCTATGTGCTATGTGCTGATGATAATGGTGCCTGCTCTTTTATAGGCAAGATGAACAAGTACAGATTTTAATTAGAAGAAGCTCAGATAAGCAAGGTTGGAAAATAGTATGTTTTATACAGAATTAATTCTTGGTTATTCACACTTTTATTTTTCTTCCAGTAGTAGACGTAATTAAGGGGACCCACAGACTTCCAAACTCTTGAGGTTTCCTGGAAATATTTTTCAAAATTGTTTTAAACCAGGTTGAAATTTTAAGAAATAGAGTGTTTTGTACTTTATTGGGAGGAAGACTTTTGTTTTGGTTACTGATATTAAAGAATATTTCATTGATGAACAAGGCATATAAATTTAGGTGTTATTGTTAACATTAAAGTTGAATTTGTACATGTAAATTGTTTGCAATTTATGAGCTGCAGACTCTTACGGTTATGGTTCCATTTATTGGATAATAGTTTCTACTAAATGCTTAAAATAAAACAAATTCCTTTAGCATGGACCAAATAGAATAAAACACTATTTCTCAAAGAGAAGTTAATTTGATTTATAAATTCACTTTTTGTTTTCATAGAATGTCAGTTTTTTTTATTTAGTATGTGTTTTCCTTTTTAGAGTAGCGTGAAAGTAGTCATCAGGCTTTCTGTTAAAAAAAATCTGTTGGTGAGGATATATTGGTACATGTTCTGCTCTATAGATAAAATGGAGAGCTGAACTAGTTGATATATAGAGTTGGTGTTTATTAAACGTGGTATTTTCTCTCCCATTTCCTACCAGATTCTTTTCATTTCACTAAGTAACATCTTGAGTGTGAAGAATATTCTAAAAAATGTCAGGCAGTAGTTCTAATCTTTAGTAGAATCCTAAACCATAGTAAAAATGAAAGATGAGATACATAGACACAGAGTTGCCCTACAAAAAAGTATCGTTAGCAAGAATCAGATAACTAAGACTGCTAGAGAAATTCAGGATAAAAGAGTTCTGTGACAGCATGACAAAAAAGGTGCCTCAGAGATAATGTCAGATTTCACGTGGACATGGAAAAAGAATGGGTCAGGGATGATCTTCTTCCAGGACAGCCTAATGCAGAGAGGAGGTGAGGGAAAGTCAGATTTGTGTTCAGGTTCTGGGTCTTACTGGTGGAATGAGTTAGGACAAGTTATTTTCTGTCTAAATCTTCTCACCTGGAAAATAAGGTTAATGATATTTACCATTCAGGGTCACTAAATATGAAAGGATTATGTTTAGTATTTTTTATATGTATTGTCTTAAAGCATAGGCAGTTGATAGATCCTTAGGTATCTGTGGTCATTTTCAAAAAAGTGTTTTATCCAATTGTAGTGATTACTATTAACATTGTTTAAATTGGCCTACATTCTCAAAATTAACCACAGTAATTGTTAATGGTCACTTAATTCATAAGCATTAGAATGATTTCAGATGGTTGTTATAGTTTGTTTTATACTTTAGAAAATGTTTTCCATGCATTCATATTTCAGTTAGATGGTGGGTAGCATCTGTTAAGTCTGCTTCTTAATTAATTCTGAGGAAGTGGAGCAAGGATATTCTGAAAGAATGGACTTGGGTGTTCTGTCCAAATAAATCTCCTTGTGTTAGATATGTCATGTCTTTAGTGGGCAAATAATTCACTGTTCTCTGGTCACCAGAAGTACTTCCTTAGTCATTGATTAAATGTTTTAAAGCTGTTATCAAGAGTTTGAAACAAGTAATAACTTTCTGATTATACATGTCAGTTGGTAACAGGAGAAAAATTTAAGAATTTCACATTCTACATCTCTGAAACAAGCATACTTGAAATGATTTCTAATAAAACAAAACATGGATTCTCTGAGCTTTAACATGTAACTTGAGCATTAATTATTATGACATTGGATAATGTGTAAAATACATAAAAAACAGTGTATAGCAGTAAAAGTTATGAGTGTAATGTACAGTTGGTAGCAAATAGTTTGGAAACTTTTTAAAAACAGTTTTTAGGGAAGTTGTAAATGCTGGCTGCATAACTGATTCATGAAGGAAGGCTTTCATACAGATATCTTTACCTATGAAAACTGGAGGTGGGGGGAGATAAAAGACTTATAAAAATTACCCTGTGAGAGCTTGACCATCACCTATTAAATGCAGGTATTTGAAGTGGTGCTGTTAGTTTTGTTTATACATTAAAGTCATGCTAACAACATCATTGAAGAAAAATTTTTTTTGATGTTTTCAGCTCATTAACATACATCCTTGTATGTACATGCCAGTCACTCTGGGTCAGTTACATTTCAGAAGTACCCCCACAGGAAGTAAAAATCAGTACCTTTAAGAGAAGAGGAAGATGCATTACATAATCTGCTTCTTTAAATAAGTTTATCACTTCTATGGTTATGTTTTGCTAAATGCATTACACAGACGGGTTATAAGAAAGATTGCATTTTTTATGATTTGTTAGCCAAATTTTAGTAAAAGATTAAAAGACTTGGATTTTTATAGATTTTTGCATGATAGAAGCAGTATAAAATAGGAGAAATGTAAACCTAGAGATTTATATAGTTCTTCCAGTCAAGTAAAATTATCCTCTTTATATTCTCTGAGAAGTTATAGATATGTGAAATATGTTAACACTTTGGAATTCTTGGAAAAAGAATGAACTCTACTCATGATACATTAACCAATTGGACAATCCAGTATTATATTTTTGATCACACATTATGTCATCCAAATTATTAAGAAGTATAAAGGTGCGCTATTTATAGTAATTATATCTACTGCCACCTGGCTGTGCATTAGGACTATCTGTAGAGCTTTTTAAAAATATAGATGCTTCTAACTCATACCTATAGTGATTTCTGGGATGTGTTATGAGTACCTATCTATATTCTTTTTATTGAAATTGGAAGGATAATCTTAAAATGTTTAAATATGACAATTTTAAACATTAACAATGTTTTATATCATAAGCACACAAATACTGTTAGCCATTGGGTTAATTTACTTTAATCATTATAATCTTAATTCTGAAACATTTCCAAGGTTAAAAGTCATGCAGACAAGAATGATTACATCCCAGGTAATCTGGGGTGAAGACCTGTATTTTTTAATCTAGAGAAATAATTAATACCTTATTTATTTGATTTGATTCATTTTTATCTATGGCTTTGATTTTGGGCCTTTGTAATTGAGGAACTGGGCTTTCCCTTATGGTTGATTATGTGAATATAATGACAGGAAGGAAGTTCAGCAGTGGAATTAAGGTAGATCCCTATGATCTGGAAGCCATCTTTTAAAGAACTAGGGAGGGAGCCAGGATAATAGGAGTTCCATGGTAAAAGTGCAGTTAGGTACAATGAGCTGGCCACTGTCTTAGACATCCTTCCTTTCATTTAATCCTTGTAACCCTGTAACCATTACAAATGAGGAAATAAAATTTCAGGAGAGAGTTATTTCATCATAGAACCCAAATCAGTCTACCTGGTAGGCGCCTTGGTAGCACAGTGAACTTTGGTTCTGTCACACATCTCAACTGCAAGTAAGTCGTTATTCTGTTATTACCTGTTTCTTGTCTATCTTGCTTGCTAGCCTGTGAACTATTTGAGGGCTTGCATGGCTGTGGTTGCTTATGGTTGTAGTGTATCTGATTCATTTCTTTATTTTGTGTTGTGTTTTTATTTTAATCACATGTGTAATGTTTTTATTTTACATAATGTTTTCATTTTAATCACTGAAGGCAGGTAAAGTATTCAGTTTTGATATTGTCTGGTTGATATGTTTCTTTATACATCTTAAATTGGATTTCTCAGATACCTGATTATTTTCCCTAGCCCACATAGAGAAGTACACATGTATTTTGCACAAGGAGATAACTATATGGTTTAGGAACATAGTAATCATTTAACATTTAACAAATATGTTTTATTTTATTTGGATTTTTTTACATGATATTTAAATACTTATATTTTATAATACAGAATTTAATTCCAGATGTTTCTTTACTATATAAAAAGTATTTTGCCAGATGTGTTAAGGAAATGGTTTATAATATATAAGGATAGTAGTTTAATGTGTTGAGTATAGAAAATGCATAATGATTTAAAAACCTGTGAATTTAGTAATGCTTTTTAAGTGAATTTCTATTGGGTTCATTATGGTAGCATGTATATGTGTTGAGAAACTAGTGGTACATTTGTGTATTTCACATTTCATTTGTAAAATATGTATGCATATAAAGTAAGACAAATGCACAAATAAATATGCAAGAAATACTGATGACAATGGCACATAAGAAGTGCAAGTACAGAACAGCACAGAGAGGGAAAACAGAAATATGTAGCTGTTAGTTATATACCAAACTCTTACTGAGGCATTTTTAAATGCATTGTGAGTAATACAAAAAATGAAAAGAACTGTCTTGCTCTCTAGAGGCTGATTACTCTGTATACCAGATGCAGAAGATTATAGTACATTATTAAATATTATTTTACAGAGCCATACAATTCTGTGGAAGCAAAGTGGAGGAGATGAATTCTGATAGAGGGGGTGACTTGGGAAAGTATTATGGAAGAAGTAGTATTTGAACTCATTCTTCAATTTTATTAACATCTTATAAATTGCTTTTACTACTAATTTAGTCTGTTTTGTGGAGAGCTCATGGAATAATCATGTTTTATTCCTCTTTCTGGGAGTCATTGTCCTTCTTTATGTGTTACTTCAAATCCAAACCCTGTATGGAGGGCAGTCCAGTGCTTTTATCAGCTGAGCTGTCCTCCAGTCTACAACCCCAAAGATTTATAGGTGGATCTTTATTAAGCTTCTTTCTCTTAAAAATTATATTTTAAAATAACTTCATGTTTTTATTTAATGTTCAGTATATTTTATTGACTGTTAATTAAAAATAGATTGTATTTAATACTCTTTATCCCCAAGTGCTTTTCCAATTTTATTTTTCTAAATTAAAATTTCTAGTTACGTCAGTTTATTTGCTGTTGTTCAGTCTTCCCTTCTCTGTGTACCTGCTATGTCATTTCCTACAGTCATCTATCACTTTCATTTTGGATACTGCAGCCTATTCATACTATGGTAACATCAACTAAACTAAATAGCTCTGTGATATACCAAGCTCTCTTCTATGTGCTATACACAAACACAACACATTGAGAACTCATCATAGTCCTGTAATATAAAAACTTATGCTTACCTGTTTTACAGTTGAGGAAACCAAGATTAAACAGCTAGTAAGTAGTAACTGTAGCATCATAAATTCCTTACAATATCAGCAAATAAATATTCAGAAATTGTATTTAAAAACTGTATTCTAAAACAAGTAATTTTATTTTTGGATACCTATAGCATTTACTGTCTGAATACATTCCCTCAGTAAAAGTTTCTTTCTAACAGTAAGTCACATGCTGCCATTTACTGTCTCCTTAAAAGAGGTGGTAAAGTTACTGTGTAGGTAAATTTGTCAAAGTAATCCCCTTGTTTCTTGTTACTATATTCAGTGGAATAATTGTAATCTTTTAAATTATTTTGGTTTTTAAAGTTTGCTTTTGGTTTTTAAATATAACCTTTCTCCTTATTTGTATATCTCATGCTGCGTCAAAGTGAGTATTTAACAGTTACAGGGCACTGATGGTCATTACAAAGGGATATGGAGATGAGTTTGATTTGACTTCTTGAAGTTTTTTAGATAGTAATGCACATCTTAATCTGTGTTAAAAGAGCAGTGATAGAAAGGGCATAAAGGCCACATCTTGTCTAAGAGAACCTGGAGAAAATTTCACTAATTTTTGAAATTGGGTTTTTGATGATTTGGGAAAGAAAATGAGTAGAAATGTCTTTTTTTAAAAATCCTTCTGTGGTATATTATCAGTAAGTAAGATACAATATTTATTGTAATTTAATATGTTAAAACATCACATTTTAACACAAATTACTGTTTTTCTGTGCCTTTAATAATCTCTTCTTATGTCTGTTAGATAATGGAGAGAATAAGACCCAACACACAAAATTTCACATGCAAATAGGGAAAGGAGTCTAATAAAACAGTGGGAAAATATTTCATGCGTCCATGGGCAATAACTTCTATATGAATGATCATTAACAACAGAAGCTCAGCCCAAAGTTTCCTAAAGGATATCCTGCCACTTTATTTCTATTCTCCCAATCTATTTTTGTTAAACATTAGGCAGCCATTAATTTTTAAACTGGCTGGAAAATGAAATTAAAAATCTCTTGATCATTTTTGTCTCTATAGGGAAACTGCACAAGTTTAGTTCAGTCTTCTCAGCCTTAGCTAAGCTTCATCAAGAAGCATTCAGCTTCCCAAATGGCCACATCCAAAATTGGTTCCACATATTATAAGTGTCTCTGATATAGAGAAACCTCAATAATTTTGGTGATCGTTGGGGCAGACCAATAATTTTTGGCCATTGCTTAGCTGTAACTAGTGATACGTAAATTTAATAATTACAATTAAATTAGTGGAAGTACTATATGAAAAGCAAAGTACGATATACTTGGCATCTTTTAGTACTGTGTTTGTAGCGGATAGATGTTTTGAAGGAAAAGTATTGAGAAGAGTACTTTGTTTTTAACTTGGAAAATATTTGACATAAAACAAAAGTTCTTTGAATTATCCAAATTGTTTCATTTTACTCAATTTATATAAGGATTTGTTGAGTGCCTTCTGCCTGTAGACTTCCTACATATTTATTTTAACAAACTGAATTGAAATAAATCTAGTCTTCAGATATTAGAAAGTAATTTGCTTTGAAAATATTGTTAGACTCAAGTTCAAATTAAAAAATATTTTGAGGTCAATTTTATAACGAGTCAGCAATTACATTCTGTGAAATCTATGTTTTCTTAATGAAACATTTTTTTAAGATTGTATGTACAGCTGGAGATGATTATCTATCTTAGCTTTACCAATTGGCTTAAAATGTTTGTAAGTGTTATTGGAATATTGGTTTGCTTAAATCAATATAACATTTTTTAATTCCTTCTGGGAGTTTTGGCATATAAAAGAGCACAGTAGGGGGAGAAGTCTTGTGCTCATTTACCTGGCTACAAATGTATAATTAAAAAAGAGTATCAGCAGTACTATCAGTGTGTTCTGATGCTGCATGTTATAGTATTACTGTGTTGTTCAGATAGATACTATAATTTTAAACTTCATAGGGCAATGACTCATTGGGTGTTTTTTTAATCAAAAACCAATCAGAAAACAAAAGTAGTTCCTCAAATTCTGAGAATTTTTTTACTTAATATTTTTAGGTCACCGTATACAGCAACTGCAGAAATGAAATGGATGATGTTTTGTTGAAAGTAATGGTTAGAGCCTATTTCAAGACAATAAGACTGGAGGAATTGCTGCTGTATGTGTTCAGTGCCACAGGTTTATCATTTTTGTGTATTTGTGCCATTGCAATTTGGTAGGCAATTCTCTTATCTATAAGGAAAAGTGTATTAGTCAGGTGTAACAGATTTGTTTTACCAGCTGATTATCTCCCAGTTATTTTTCTTCATTTAACTTATTCAGTAATTCTTCTATGAAGAAAGAGCTCTTGGCTTGAAATTATGAGTTTGAATCAGTACAATAAAACTAAAGCCAAATTTACCAAAACAATGTCAATTAATACGTTTCTTCATCTGCACACACAGTCTCTGCCAGCTCTAAAATTCTATGAGTGCGTACTTAAAATGCTATGCAAGAAATATTTACAGGTAAAATGATACTATAGAAAAAAATCTAAAGGTTTAACACATCAGTGTTCTCTTCCTAACTCACTAACTCATGATGCTATTTTAGGGTAATTGGCTTAAATTTAGGTCTCTCATGTAGGTGATGTCTTGTCCTAGGAGTCGGTTGTGAAAGTGCAGGTTCTGAAGTTCTACCTTGTAATGTACTGTACTGTCTGTGTGCCTTGGGCAAGCTTGTGTATGCCAAACTCCTCCTTATCATGTTAGTAAGAGTAATAGTACTGCACTTATGTGACTGTTAGGAGGATTGAATGAGGGCATAAGTTTATATTGTTTAGCATAGTACTCAGTAAACAATAAGTGTTCAGTAAAAGCTTAGTTGCTATCATTATCATCATCATAATTTTCATTTCTGAATTTGTTGCTTTATCATCACCTGAGAGACTGTTATTTGAAATTTGTTATTTCTTTTGTAGTTACACTTGTCAAGAGTACAGATCATAATATAAAGTATTATTGGTAATTGTGCCTATCTCCTTTATCACCAAGTATGAATGGTGTTATGAAATTGTTTTAAATGCTACTAAACTTTAATTTACTGTATAAATAAAGTTATATACTCCATTACCTTGAATGTTCTTGTCATTTCAGCCTCTTAAAAGATTAAAGGTCAGCAGTTTTGAGCTTATAGTAATTCTATATAATTGTCTTTTCTATCACTATTACATTAAGGTGTAACTTTAGTCTTGCAGTTTTGAAGACTTTGACCTTTCTATTACTTCATTCTTCTGAGATTTTGAAAAAAGGTAGTATTGAAGTGATAGAGTAAAGAAAAAGCACTGTCCTTGGTGGGATATGAAAATCAGACCTCATGAATGTTGTTATAGAAAATCTAGGAGAGTTAACTAGAAGAGAAATAAGAAAACAAGAATAAAAATTTGGGATAAAGATTGTCAAATGCAACTGACAGCTTAAAAGAAGCAGTCCCAGAAACCAAGATACATGATCTAGGGAGATGATCTGGAGGCTTATACAGAGACACAATAGTAATAAATACAGTTGAGCCCTGTGGTTCAGAAACCTGCAGGATATTAATGTACAATTTGATATTTATATTCCTTAACAGTAAAAGCTCAGTTATTCAATTTTGTAAGTACTTATTTAGGGCCAGGTATGTATAAAGTCAATATGTACATACTGTCAAGAGTATAAAAATCAATCAAACAGGGTTCTGGTATTCAAGTAGGACTAAACTTTCTGATAGCTAGACTAAGACAATGCACAGATAAAGTCATGGTATGATACTCAAAGCAAAAGATTAAAAAAAGTAAATATTAAAGAAGGCACTCTGGACATAGGTAATAACTTGCATAAAGTTATGGGTATCAGAATCCGTATTTGTGAATAGGCCAGCTTGCTTGCAACACAGTGTGACTGTGAAAAAGGGGATTTGAAGTTAGGTGGACTGGAATGAGTGGGTCAATGTGCAACTGCCTCTCTTTGTCACGGTACAAGTAGGCTATCAATGCACTTCAGACTTTTCTACAAAGCCAGTTGGTCCTGTCCTCAAGTTTTAAAAAATGCACATTTACTCAAAAAGTCATTTAGGATCAATAGTAGCTGAGACGTAACTGGACAAGTTTGGAGAAGGGAGATAAGGGCTCCAGTTTTGACATGTTGAGTTGAATGTATTTTATAGACACTGATGTATACATGTCAAGTTGGCAGTTGAATTTGGAGGTTTGGAAACCAGTGGGCAACACTGTGCTGGAAATGTAAATTTTGGAGTATGTTGATACAAAAATAAATAAATAACCCATGTTCTCTTGTATTACTGAAGATTTAGTGGCATCTAATATGAAATGACATTGCTTTGGGTGACTAAAACACACATTATAATAATAAGTAATAATGAGCTATTTTTTCCACATCAGTATCTCAGGTCTTTACTCCTGAAATACTGTTTGAAATATAACTGTAAAAAGAAATTAATGCCTCATCAACCAGTTTCTAAAAGATACACCATTTTTTTATTTGTAACTGGCAGTTACACTGTTAAATTAAAAGTATACATTTACCAAAGTGTTTTACAACTCAAAAATTTATTCATTCAGTAAAGCTGACTATGAAATTTGACTGCAACTTCATTCTTTGTTCCTATAATGCAAATGAAATCCTCTGGCTTTTGTCTTTCCCATGTATTCTGTGGCAAGTCACCTGTGATTTTGGTTTTTATTGGTTTTTCTAAAATATTTTAGAAAATTAGTATTCCTCAGTTATGCTTATATTAATACCTGCATATGTCAGTGTCTTAAACACACATGCTCCCAAGCTTTAATGTCCTTGTCTGTTTGTTATAACATCTGTGTCAAGTTCTTGGTTGGTTTCAATTGATTTTTCTTCTCATATATGTTATACTTTCTCATATATGTTTTCTTCTCATATGTGTGCTTCTTTGCATGCCTGCCGATTTTTGATTGGATGCCAGATAGTCTGAATTTACCTTGTTAGGTAGGAATACTTCATATACCTGTGAGTATTCTTGGGCTTTGTTCAGGGACACTGGTAAGTTAGTTGGAAGCTGATTGTTTAAGGCATTGCTTTTAAAATTTATTAGCAGTACCAGAGCAGTAGTCAGACTAGGTTTAATTATTTCCCACTACTGAGGCAAGACCTTTCATGTACTGTACTTAGTATCTGTGGATCATGAAGTCTTCCATCTGGCTCTGTGTGGGAGCCCAGCACTTCGTCAAGTCCTTTGGCTGGTTCTTTTTCCAGCCTCTAGTATTTTCTTCCACGCACACGCTCAGATTAGTGTCAGCTGAACGCGTGAGCGGACCTTATGCAGCTCTCCAGCTCTTCTCTGCTGCTCTGCCCAGGACTCCCTTCTGTGAACACTGGCTGCTGTGGTCTCCCTGCACTCTTAGCTCAGTCTCTGTCACCCAGAGAGGCGGCCTGGGATCGCTCCTGATTCTGTGGCCTAGAGACTCCCAGGCTGGGGAGCTGGGCCATCCTGGGGTTTCATCTCTCAGCTTCACTGTCTTTACTGCTTGAGATCCAGTGGCTTAAGAACTGTTGTTTCTTGTGTTTTGCCTGTTTTTTTGGTTGTTGGAGACAGGAGAGTGAATCGTGTTTGTTACATTTATCTCGACTGGAAGCCGAAGTCCCTTACTCATGGTAATTTAGAACAGTTTTTAAGGATCATCAAAACATACGAGTAACTTTATTGGACCTGTCTACAAAAAAAATTAATAACAAATTTTGGTGATAAAATATTGACATTTTTTCAACATAAAAATTGAAATCTGGATTTAAAAATTTATTTTTCTTGCCACAGTAAAGGTATGTATGCACATTTTATTTTCTTTGGCATGTAGATAACCCTGAGGTTTTCAATTTCTTGACTCATTGATTCCCTAGTTTCTCAGTTTTTCATGTTGTTTCCAGATGAAAATAAACAAAAGTTAACAGTTCTCTTTTTATTGAATAGTTACTTCCAAACAACTTGATTAGTATTTATATCAAAACAACTTAAATTTTAAAAAAAGTTTTAATTGTAAATAAACACATTTTTAATTAATGGAGTCTGTGTTTCTCTTGGGCCCTTAAACCTGGGGATCAGGTTAGACACTAATATCTTCTTTTCCTATTCCACATTGATTTTCACATGTACTTGTTTTTTATTACAGCAACTGCTGCAAACCTGGCATTGCAAAGATATGACATCATCAAAAGAAATGTAGGGTGATCTAATGTTGAAAAAGATATTTTGAGCTAGAAGTTTACATAGTATCTGACAGAAGTTGACTTGCTATTTCCCTTGAGATTTCAAATATCCCTTGGAACCTCTGGGGGCACACTGTGGTGATGATGAGTTTACTCTCTGGGATCATGTAGATGGCCTGCCATAGGATTGTGTGCTTTGTCTTGTTTCTCATTTTCCCTCACAACATATGGATGTATTTTCATACTAATGATAACAACAAAATAAAGGCAGAGCATGTACTCAACTGTTAGAACTTATTTCTGTCCACACTGGCTAAGCTCCAGAGATTTCTTCTAGCATATCCTCTGCAAACATGTATGTTGTAGTAGAAAGCTGTTTTACTATACCAGTTTTATTTATACCAGTTTTATTGTATTGGATTCTCAAAATTTTGTAAATTAATGGCCATAAGGTGCAAGTTTCAACAATAGATATTATTGTTTAAATATGGTACCTTACACTGAGCCAGGGACGTTTTATATAAATATCATTTAAAAATTTATTTATAAATTCATATTCTTAATATTTTATATTTATATATTATAAATTGTTTATAAAATACTTTTATGTTATCTCTAAAACTTAAAATAATCAATTCTGAAATTATGTTTTTGGTGAAAGAGAAATGTGGCCAATTCTAATCCAAACCTCCCTGCTGCTTGACAGTGTTTCCAACTTGGAGCTAATTTCCCTCATGAAGTTATTTGATGACATAAAGGAAATGAAACATACATGTTCTCTATTGAACCATATTTATGAGTCAATATAATAATAGATTGACATTTAGTTCACTGTTTTTTACTTGGTCTGATGGAACTAGACTTAAAACTAGTCATATTTATTTATTCCTTGTTGTTATAGTGAAATGTTTCCTACCACTTGAAATATTTAAAACAAATGGCACTTCTCTTATATAATAAATCTATTTGCAAAATACTTTTCCTAATATTGAATTGCTATTTAGTATTGTTATTTTAGTAACAGTGTTACTAAAAGTAGTTGTAAGGAAATGAAAAGCACTGAATTTGAGAATGAAAACACTGATTCAGCTCCCAAATTGGCAAGTTATTAACTTTGTGACCATGACAAGTGACTTGCTTAAATTAACTTTGATGACCTTCTGTTTACTTACAAGTAAAATAAGAAATAATAACATACTTTTTATGATAACCTAAGGATGACACCAAACATAAGTTTCTTAGTACATATGAGCACTGCAGGGGTGTTGTGATTGCTCACTGTTGTATCCTTAGCAGCTGGCTCTAAGTGCTCAACAGACATGTGCCGAATTAACTGTCATTTTGACCCAGTGGTCTCACACCCAACCTTTCTACCAGGAAGGTGATTCAAAATGCTTCTAATGTCATCATAGCAAAATCATGCAAACATAGGTGAAATAATTGGCAACGGGTTAGTATTATGATGTACTCTCTCTTTCAAAATTAAAATTTGTAATAGTGTGCTTTCTAAATTTTTTAGGAGGAGCAAAATAGAGGCAAGCCTAATTGGGAGCATCTCAATGAAGATTTACATGTACTGATCACTGTGGAAGACGCTCAAAACAGAGCAGAAATAAAACTGAAGAGAGCCGTTGAGGAAGTGAAGAAATTACTGGTACCTGCAGTAAGTAGTAATTTCCAAATTGATATTTAGACCCCAACCCCTTTTTCAGTTTAATTTTAAATTATTAAAATATGTATGTTAATAAAGAATTGACCATTTTTTCTTCAAAATTTTATTTAAACACAAAATATAAAAATAACTTATAACTCACTTATTGTATAATAGATGAACATAGACATTGCTCAAATCCTTAAATGGGAAAGCCTTTTTATTTTTTATGGAAAAAAGTGTTGTGAGAGGAGCAAATTCAATTAGTGGCCTACTTTTCAAAAGTATTATTACCTTTGCATCACTCTTATTACAGGGTAAGAATGTGGGTACATCATCAGTTGGATGATAAAAGCTTTTTTTCTTTGTGGAGCAGTTTCTCATCATAAGCAAGTAATGAGTGTACAGAAGTCTGTACAACTCATTTATGTTGGGTGAGCTGTGCAAATAGGAACCTGTTATTTGAGTTATCTGTGGGTTCCAAGTACTCTGTTGTATTGGTGTCTCCAATGGAAAGATTAATGTTCCACAGTGGAATTTTTGATACTATAAAATTTTCGTTTAGAAAAAGAAAAACTTTTATGTAATTTTTAATATACCAGATGCCATTCTAGAGCTTTTCACACTCATTTAATAATTCTTTTAAGTTAACAAAAACTATTGAAGTTCATATTTAGGGATCTTAAATAAGACACTGAAACTAATTTTGGAAGGTGGCATCTCATAAGAAATGATTTCAGGCATCTTTTTGTGTTGTCATCTACCCTCCCTTCCATTCTTTATCTTCCCCTTTCTACTTTCTCCTTCCTTTTGTCTTTTCCTCATTGCTAATAACCCTTTAGTAACTTTAGAAATGATGATTGAACTACTAACAGAGTATTTATCTTTTTCAGTGGAAAATGAAAACTTACTGGTTTTCTAAGTCATTATTTAAATATTTTTTATGTTAGTAAAAATATATGGAAATGTGGACTCTAACTTGATATTTAGAAAATAGAATACTGTTAGTATTCTAACAAAACTTTATTGACACATAAGTCAATATGGTATCTGCTGTCCTTTATTCCTCAGATACTCTATTCTACAAATAAACTTTAAAATCATAAATATGTTCCATTTACTTGTCAAAATTAACTCCTTGGAAGAAGAACATTTCATGTGAATTTTGTTCAATATGTCTTACAAGGAATAAACAGGTTAAATATAAACTAAAACCTATAATTTGCACACTATTAAACCATATAATCTTCTTTTTCTTAATTGTGCAGTATTGAAAAGCTATATGGAAAAGAGTTATTTTCTAAGCATACTGAACTGTTAGTTCTTTTAGGTTTCTTAATGTCTACTAGCCGAGTTAAAACTTTTAGAATTATATAAATCATAGAATAAAAATGCTTTTTAAGGTATGGTTCTATAAAGTGATTTAACCTTACAGTGATTCTTTAATTCTTACCTATTTTATTAAATATATTTGTTGTAACATGGATGCTGTATCAGGGAATTTATTTTAATTAAACTGGGTATTATTAAACATTTCTGGTGATGGTACCAGGATAAACAAAGATTTAAACAAAACAGAGCTTTACAAATTCTCAAGTATCAAGTGATTTGGGTCTTAAATAGATTTTTGGTAGATACAGTACAAAATATTTGAGAGCTGGATTTGAATTCCATCTTTGTGGTTTTTTACTGTCTCCATTTCCTCATCTATAAGATTTGAACATCATTAAACTCCCATATAGTTACTATGAAATTAAATTAGATGTTACACAGAGAATGCCTAGCACATAATTGTTTCATACAAGTTTGCTGCAGTTTTTTGGCATCGTCTAAGTAATACTGTTTTACAATTTAATAGATCCATGTGCTGTTCTTTCCAAATGCTGATTATACAATAAATTCATAATTCCAAATTGAAGGAAATGTAAATTCCTTACCAACTCATTGTTATAAGTAAAGTAAATTGGTTCAACCCTTACAAAATCCAACATAAGGCTCATTAATTTGTTATTGCTTAAATATTTTTTTTAAAAAGTACTTTTGGATTGAAAATACTGAGCAGTCTTGATATTTTGAAAAGAATTCACCTATAAATAAGTTTGGCTAATTCTAATTTTCTTACGTAAAAGTTATAATGGAAATGATAGACTAGCAGTTATTTTGAAATGTATTAAGATGCCCTTGTAGTGAATGGAGAATTGAAGAAAAGAATCATCAGGCTAACTCAGTGGGATTTGACTAACTGGTATCAGAATTACTGAAGGAAAGAGCACACTTCTTACCAGCATTTACATTTTGTCTACCCTTGAATTGCCCTTCACTGAGCTGCCAGTAGATCTTTTAATTTATTCTTGTATTGCAGAAAACTTTTTGCAGCTTTTCTGTGGTTTTCACGTCTCATAATTTAACTTGAGAATCGTAATGCTCAGATTTTTGTTCAGTTGACCTTGTCATTGACAGGTGCTTACTTGTGAATTAACAGAAATTGCAGACCTTTGGATTTGGAATTGTCAGTCGTCTCTCTCCTGTCTCTCCAGTGTTCTGTTGTGCAGTTTGGAGTTTCTAGCTGTTATCACTGTCAAGAAAAATACCGAGTTTAGTCAATTTACTTCCTACATCTCTCAAATTTGCTCGCTTTCTTTCTTCCCCATTTTCTTTACCCTAATCCAATCCCCAGTTATCTCAGAACCCCACAATTTGTATCCATACTTGTAGTCTTGGGCCCCTAAAAACCCATCATTCCATTGCAGTCTATTCATAAACCTTTCCTTGCTTACAAACCTTGGCATAATTCTCTCTGCTTTGATTCCTCAACATGGCCTTATGAGTTACTTCATCATTTGCCTTCACTTTCTTTCATGCTTCATTTCTCATTTTCCCTTACGTACATACACATACATGCCACACCATTTGCACAGAATGAGTCATTCTATTATTAAATTTCCTGAAACTTCAATCTTCTCATCTGTGAGCCGTTGTAATTCATTCAGTTAATGTTTATTGCATGCTTATATTGTATCAGCTGTTGAGGCTACAGGGAGGATAAATAAAGATGACACCAAAATGCCTGCCATCGTGAAGCTTACCTTCTGGTAAGGGGCCGAAGGATAGGTTAGATTACTGACAATAAGCAAAAAAATATATAAATAATACTGGGTTGTGATGCAATGATGTGAAGAAACATAAAGCAGAGTAAGGAGATAAAGAACTGTGGATTAGGGAAATGTGATTTTTATGGTATGATTAGAGAATGTATCTTGAGAAGATGATTTTTGGGAGGAAAAAAATTGAAATGTGGTGCAGTCATCTGGATATCTGAGGAGCTTTCTAAGGAAAGAGAACAAAAAGTGCAGTGGCCTTGAGAGGTGTTTGAGGTGTATCAAGGGGGTCCAGGAAGGAGCTTTGTGTGCAGGTGAGAGAGGAGTGGGAGGTAGTGGGAGGTTAAGTTGAGCAGGGAAGAAAGAAAGGGAAGGTTGCAGAAGCCTGTAGGCCATGGTAGGGATACTGGATTTTAGTCTGAGATGAGAAGCTATTGGAGGAATTGGAGGAGAGGAATTTATATTTCAAAAGATCATTCTGATTGAAGAATAGACTGTGAAGGTGTTGGTAAACTCAGAGATGCCAGTTCACGAGGATTTGTAGCTCATCTAAGAGATAAAAAATGATGGGAACAATTGTTGAAGATGCCGAGTAGTTGTCAGATTATAATTTCTTTTGAATGTGAAGCTATCAGTAATTTTGATGGATTCTAGAGATACCTGTTTGAAAAATGTGGAAACCATGGGTCTGATTTAAATACAGTTGAGCTGTTTTTTTTAATGCTCAAGAACAGTCATTTTGAAGACAAAGGAAGAAAAAGACCCCTAAGGGTTTTTCCTTTTTTTACACATACAATTAAATGCATTTGTCTTAAAAGTGCAATTGGAGTTTTGACAACTATGTACACGAACAACCACTACCACTGTCAAGATTTCCATCCCTTCAAAAAGTCCTCTCTTACCCCTTTGCCATCAACCACCTTCCGCTCTGTCCCCAGTCAACAACTACTGGGGTTACTTTTGCCTTTCTTTTTTTCTCTTACTATCTGAAAACTTAATTTTTTCCCCAGCCTTATTGAAATATGATTGACAGATAAAAATTGTGTGTATTTAGGTTATACAATATCACTTTTTAAAAGTGTACAATGTGATGATTTGATAGACATTATGATTGCAATATCAAGTTAATCAACACATCCATTATCTCACAGAATTTTTTTGTGTTTGGTAAGAACAATTAAGGTATACTTTCTTAGCAATTTTCAGGTATGTAATACAGTATTATTAACTGTAATCACCATCCTGTACATTAGTTCCCCAGAACGTAGTCATCTTATAACTGAAAGTTTGTACCCTTTGTGAAACATCTCCCCATCTCCCTAACCCCCAGCCCCTGGCAGCCACTGTTCTACTCTCTCGTTGTATAAGTTCAATGGTTTTAGATTCAGTTTTGCCTTTTCTAGATTTCATGTAAAAATGGAATTTTTTGTGCCTGTCTTCTTTCACTTAGCATGGCTTTTTAGAGATTGCTGTTGCATGTATCAGTGGGTGGTTCCATTTTGTTGAAAGTATTTCATTGAATATATAAGCCAATTTGTTTATCCTTTTACCTGTTGTAGTTTTAATTTTTATTTCTCTAAAGACAAATGATGTCAAGCATCTTTTCATGAGCTTCCTGCCAATTTACATATCTTTTTTGATGGAGTATATGTTTGAATCTTTTGTTTTTTATAGGCTTGTCTTTTTTTACTATTACAACAGACCTTTGTAATTTTGGGAATAAATCCTTTTTCAGGCAAGTATTCTAATCTGTGACTTGCCTTTTCGTTTTCTTGTGTTTTTGTGGAAAGGCTTTTAATAACAAATCCAATTTCATTTGTAAATACAGATCTCAAATTTTTTCTTTCTGTTCTTTGTATTTTTCAAGGAATTTGTCCTTGTCATCTAAGTTGTTAAGGTTTTTGTAATGAGGTTGTTCATAATATTCTTTTTTAATATTTTAAGGTCTGTAGGCTCTATAGTAGTGCCCTCTCATTCATGTTAGTATTTGTAACTTTATTTTCTTGGTCAGTCAAGTTGTAGATCGAATCATTAATTTTATTGCTCTTTCGTAAGTACCAGCTTTTGGTTCTACTGGTTTCTCTATTCATTTTCTATTTCATTAATTTTTGCTTTTGTATTTTCTTTCTCCTTTATTTGGGTTTAATTTTATTTTCTTGTTCAAAGTGGAAGGTTAGTGACTTAAGACCTTTCTTTCCTGCTTTTCAGACCTTCCTCTTAAAGATACAAATTTCTCTGAATAATGTGTTAGCTATATCCCCCAAATAATGTTATGTTGTATTTTCATTACCATTCAGTTCAAAATATTTTCTAATTTCATTCATGGTGTCTTCTTTGATCCTTGGAATATATCCAGATGTTTCCAAATATTTGGTACTTTTGTGATTGATTTCTCATTCAGTTCAGTTCTTCTCAGAGAATGTGTTCTACGAGATTTCAGTCTTTGAGTCTAATTAGGACATTTTTATAGTCCATGATATGGTCTAATTTGATGAGTATCCCATATACACTTAAAAATATGTATTCTGCAATAGTTTGGTGTGTACTCTATAAATGTCATTCAGATGAAGGTGGTTGAAAATACTCAAATATCCTATCCTTAGCCAGTTTTCACCCTAGTTTTGTTATTACTGAAAGAGATCTATGAAGATCTAAAAAAAGATCATTGTAAAAATATTATGCACAATAGCATGTTCCCCTTGAAGACACTGAAATGGCAGACTTATTTGGTATACACAGGTGTGCACATGTATATATATGTATATATGTATATACATATATGTATATATGTATAGCTTACACAACCTATACGAACAGGTTTTGACATTATTAAAAGATTTCACTCTTTGCTTTACATAATGGCAACTTTCCCTTGTTTTAATTTTGAAGTCTTTCTCCCTTTGCCCCCAACCCCCCACAAAAAATGCCAGCTATTTATTTCATGCAGCTCATTTTCTGGAGAGAGTACCAAGCAGTATATAGGTGGTAGTCAATATTATCGAAGATGTTATAGGAGTACAGGAAGGCATTAGAGTGGATTAGGTGCTTCGGGGAGAGGGATTCACATAGGCAGGTGAGGCATGAGCTGGTACCTTAAGATACAGAGTTCATGGAGACCAAGAAGATAAGTGTCATACATTTCAGAGGGAGAGAATTGTGCATTTAAGGCCATTAAAAGTGATAACAGATGCAGTAGGATTATCCAAATCATGCATGGTTAGGGACTGTCACCTAACTCCAGAGTTTTTAATTTCCTTTATGGTAAAATTGGGTAGTTATTGCTTCCTTAGCCTTAGAAGACTTAGTAAAGGTAAAAATTAAATTACTGTTTTAGTTATGTGACAGTGCAAGGTACGTGTCCTTCTTTCCTCTACTTGTGTTTCTATGTGTTGTATGGACAGGCTACCTCTACTACATAATTAGCTAAGGCTATTACAATTTGAATTCCTGGCCATAGGAGGCACTACACCAAAAGAAAATATTTCTATTTCCTACCTACAAAGTGTACCCTCATTGCTAGTCCACTGTCTCATTAGTGTAGACTATTTACAGCTGCATAATAATCAAGAAAATTATGAAACTGTCTGTATTAACATTACTAAAAAATAATATCATGTAAAAAAGTCTGTTGCCCTCATTTATTCTTACTCCTTCTTTTCCTCTCTCCTTTCTCCCACTTCCTTTCCTCCACATACACACTAGGGGAGTACATTTACTGCATCTCAGTTATCAGATACCATCCCTCTTTAAATTCTTCTTGTTCCAGTTAGTTGGAAAAACATAAATAATACTGTTTCTCATCATTAGTTAGGACCTTCTATGGATACATATCCTATGATCATTCCTAATTTCCAGAGGGACCTAAAAAACACCAGAATAGTGCAAGTAGGGAATATTGTGCTGGACTGTGTTGATATGAAGACTGAGAAAGCATAGGTGAGGGACATGTGCCAGTATCCTCTTTCTCCCTTTAGTGGGAATGAAGGTAAAAAGATTTCTACTGGGAAGATGGAATACTAAACTGGGAAGACTAAATGAGTAGCATTCACCTGCATTAGAGAAATTAAGTAATTCCAGGCATCTGAGGTTACAGTGTCCCATAATTTAAGACAGACTTGAGCACACAAGATGCCACCAGTCCCAGATAATTCATGAAGTGTTCATTTC
Source organism: Manis javanica (assembly GCF_040802235.1). Taxonomy (NCBI): domain Eukaryota; kingdom Metazoa; phylum Chordata; class Mammalia; order Pholidota; family Manidae; genus Manis; species Manis javanica. Next base: position 76,405,353 of record NC_133168.1, read on the forward strand.
AGGCTTTTTTACTTTACAACAGGGTAATCATGTCTTCCCTTTTTTTTTTTTTTGTTTCATGTGCTTAAAGGTATTTGAGAACTTGAATGTGAATCAGTTTTGAATATATAGCTGATCTTTTTATGAAAGCATTTATATACCTAGAGCTTAGTAATATAAAGCTAAGTAATTCATCAAATAGATTCTGACAAATTTTCAGTTGAGGATTTTGGAATTTAAGCTTGTGCTAGCTTTTTCAAGGAATGTTATATTTGAAGAAAATTTATCAAAACTAATATTTCACTTTTCAAAAAAGGTGTCAGTGTCATCAGAATTTGAGAGAGTGGTGGAGAGAAAAGAATCCATCACAAAATACATTTTTTCAAAAGTTTGCTTTTCATGTTTCCCGTAGATTCTCTTCTAATGCCATATTTGACTCATAGCTAACTGTATTAATTAAAACCTGAAAATAAATGAAAATTGTTAAACAGTAAGATAGGAAAAGAGAGAATAACTCTAGAGATGGAGTCATCTTGGAGTTAAAAGTTTTTGCCTGGAGTTAAAAGCAATGAACTGATGGTGCTGCATTTAGACCAAGTAGCAATAGTTAAAATATGTGGTATTGTTGCTCTTCTTTTCATTTTATTGAGAAAGAAGATATTAAAGATACATTAGAAGACATCTAGCTGTAGTGCACTTGCCTCTTGGTAGAGCTATGGGGTGGGGGACCATCTCTCTCTTATAAGGAAGGTGTGGCTGCTGTTTTCCACTGTGCACAACCCTCCTAGTCTGAATGGGAAATCTGTCTAGGGACCTGGAGTACAGTAATTAGCAGTCTCTTCAGAGTGTCAGAGCAGAATTATCATTGTAATGGTTTCGCTGCAGGATAAAAGGATTGAATTTGAGTCTGCCTGTCTGCCAAACTAAATGAGTTGCCATGGGAATTTTCAAATGTGAGAGGCGTTTACTTAAAGCAATTTGGCTGGTTTGAATAAACTCATAAATTACAGGTTTGAAAGGAACCAGTCCTTGCTTTCTGTCATATAGGCAGGACTGTATGGAAAGCTGATAGCTTCTTAAATTCTTAATGAGAATGAGTTGATCCATGCTCTCATGCAGATGATCTGCTTATTAAGGCTTGTCTTTTCACTAAATATAGTACAAGGAGCACATTTAAGGAACGATTTTGTTCCAGATCTCTGGAGGGAAAAAAGTGACAACTGTAGACGCAAACTTTACTTCCTAAATTAAATGTGTCTTCAAATAATGCTGTTAAAATGATTGCTTGTTTTAATAAGCATTAACCTAATACTAACTTTAATTTTGTTCAGTGCATATACTAAAATATCTTTACACTTGTCATATTTGTCTCACAAAGTAAGATGAACACATAAAGCTCTTGTGGAAAACAGGTATCAAAGCACATTAACTGGATTATTCAGGTTATGTGTACAGCAAGAGTTTCAGCCCTCTCCTGTCTCTCAAAAGAACTGGGCTTTATTTAGTGTAATGACATTTTAGTGAGAAAATGCTCCCTTAAATGCCTAAGGTGATGAACCTCACTTATGCTTGTATAACCTCACTTGTCCTCAAATACTGGTAATCATAATTATATTTCTCCATTGGTAGTTTATACCTGCCCTCCAGAAGAAACACTCAGTGAAATTTAAGTATTTAAAATTTTGAGACTGTAAGATACTGTCATGCAATAAATCAGGTCTTTGGAGAAGTCCATTAACATTTTCAAGCCACTAGGGTACAGTTTCATAAGGAAAGTAAAAATCTGGTTGCTAACCTTAGTTACCTGAAAATGTAAATGCATCTTTCAAAAATGTTTCACAAGGAGATGCAGGTAGGCAGAATGATTGTTTAATTCAGATAAGAAAGTATAAAATATTTAAAAGCATAGTAAATATATTTTTGTTCATAAATCTTTATTCCTTAAGGTATAATTATATATCAAAGTAGCCTGATTAAAAAATCCTGAACCTTTATTAACAAATAAATAAAACTTCACCCAGAGACAGACACTTAAAATCTCACTTAAATTTAGAATACAAAGATCATAGAACTCCTTACCAAAGATCTGTAGAACTTCTGGAATCAAAATGGCATAACATCATTTATGCTGTGTGTAAGGTAGTCTGATGGGAATGAGTTTGTACTGCTGTAGGAAACATGGTGGAGGGAGAAAGCACTTGCACAAATTTAATTGTGCTGGTTAATTTTTTTTCTTGCTGAGAGGGACAATGCTAAATAAAATTTAATTGTATTCTGCAGTAATATGTCTTTATACCCACCCACCCCTTTTGGAGCCATTTTGTCTATTCTGTGTGAGGGTAGCCACAAGGGCATTGTTTGAACTAGAATTTTCATAAATAATTAACAGTACTATATCTTTGGGTAGCAATCCCTACAAAGTTAAGAAGTGTGACAAGGTGTAGGTTTTAGGACTTCAAACACTTTCATACCAGAATGTTATAAATCACTGAATTAGCTTTATGAAACCTCTATACTCTCTGTCAATCTGTAAAGTTGTCTGACAGTGGTTCAGACTTTTAAAAACCAATAGAGGGACTTTCCCCCAAACTTGGAGCTTCAGTTTCATGAAGCTGCTGGGTGATAACAATAAAATATGTCTTGTCTAGGGTAACTATGAACAAGTTCTCACAGTATTGAGTCTGTGAAAAACAACCTTCTTTTTATCCTCATAAGGATTCATTGAGGAGTAGCTTCTCTAAACACAAAATTTTTTAGAGTTGACAGTTTAGACAGCTTTTAAGTCTAAATTTGAGGTTTTACAAATATAAAACAAGGGATTCTGGGAATAATAAGGCAGTATATGTTTATTCCCTCCCTAAGAAATATTTTTGCAGTTTATATAGGATGTCCTTCCATTGTAATATTTTATCCCATGTATCCCTCAGAACTGGCATGTTGAATTTATTATGCAACATTTTACATTTGCTTTTACCTGTTTATTCTTAAATTTTAATGTTTCTATCCTATAATTAAATATGCTAGCTGGGACCATGCATTTTAGTTTTTTTTTTAAAATATATTTCCCTATTAAATGTAAGGATAAATGTATGGTATTCTCTAAAACTAATTTAAAATATATATTACTATGTAATATAAATACTCTAAAACTAATATTCTAAAACTAATTTAAAATACTTAATTTTTTTATTAAGGAATTAAAATTATTTAATAGAAAAGTAGGTGAGTGATTTCTCAGTGTATCTTCTTTAGTTCAATTATTTTCATACTTCCCTTTAATTTGTTTGCATGCCCTTCTGATGGTTGGTAAGTAGCATCATGTTCCATGTATATAGGTAAAGCATTTGTAATCCATTCACTTTGTGTTAATGTACACTGAAACTGAATTGGCAAACAAGAAAACCAAATACCCCTTATTCTATTAACTTGCTTGTATTTCTTAATCTTTATATTTAACCTTTCTTGACAGCATTTCAAATGTTTAAGTGTTAAAATACTTTTTTAAGTTTTTCAGATACTACCATTCTGAGATTTTATATATTATTCAGATGACTATTTTAATGTTAACAGATAAACTTATTTGTAAGTACATCTTACAGCTTGATTGTCTTCTGTATTTTTGATAATTTTTAAAAATTTCATTTCAAAAGTGACACTAATAATAAAACTCCTCCTTTATGGGAATTATTCTGAAGCCTATATTGCAGAACTGTCTATGTAGATGTTTTTAAGTAGATGAGTTTTGTTTTTTATTCTCCTAATCTTTAATAACTTTGTGGGGCAAAAAAATATATATCTTTCATGTATAAATCAAATATAAAATATAATTTGAATTGTTTTTAAAATTATGCCTTTAAACTGACATGGCATCAATCTGCTTTTGCTAAACCTCTCTGTAGAACATGTCTCTGAGCAAGTTACTGGACTCATGACTTAGCTTACTTTGTGGTATTAATTTATTTTATGAATTCTGTGAAGGATGGCAGTGTGCTCTGTTTAAATAAAACACTTTGATAACTGAATTTAACATCTGTGGGATTATAATGTACTTGAAGAGATTGAAAGATTTGTTTAATGACTGTCAAAAGCAATTAATCTCACAAACTTCTATTAAGAAAGTGCTCTTTACCAGGCTAGAAAAGAAGATTTCAGTACATACAAAGATTCAAATTGAGTAATGTAAATGAGTAAAGGATAAAATTAATGAGTTTCCCAGTTACTTATTTGATTGCTTGATGCTTACTCTTCAGAATTATGCTCTCGCTAAGGACAGATGCTTCCCAGAGTGACGTCTCACTCCAGTTCTTGGCCAGTCGCACCCATAACCACAGCTCTAGGGACTGTTGTCATAGCGATCCTTCTTCTGTGTGCATCTAATCTTGAACTGCAGATCTCACCATCCATTCCTCCCCCTAGATGACTTATAGGCAACTCAGACTAACATTTTCAAAACTAAAATCACATCCTTCCCCGCTCTCCTCAAGCAGTGATTCCTCCATTGTTTTCTTTGTGAGTGACATTAGTTAGCCAGGAGTCATATATCCTCCATTCCACTTTATGATTCCCCTCTGTCCCTACTGCTTCCAATCTACTTAAAAGTTCCGATTCTCCTCTTAATAGCACATGACTCTTACCTTTTCTGGCTTTACTATTGGATTAGGTCCACTGGTGCTTCTTCCTAGTTGCAGCCAGATCTCTAATATATGAAAGTATCATCACACTCTCGGTTCAAGTTTTCAGTGGCCTTCTGTCACTGCATGGTAAAAAGGCAGACTGCTCGGCATGGCTTTCATAGCCTGTCTCCATTTGATGTGTACCTACCTTTCCAGCTTTGTTTCATGTCCTCTCTCCCTTACCCACCTTTAGTCCCCATCTCCCCACCCCCATCCTGATTCTAAATAACTTGCAATTCCCAGAACACTCCTTGTTTGCTGGATGTATCATAGTGACCTCAGGAGTGGATGTAGGGGGAGGAATAGTAGGTTTCACACTAGAAACTAAGATGGGAAAAAGCTTAGGAGAAACCACAAGAAAATTTTCTCTTAGTACCCTAGTGCTTTGAACAGTCTAAAACTTACAGTGAAAAATCAGCAAATAGAAAACTTGGCCTAAAAACACTACACAGTATTTGTCAAGTTTTAAAAATGAGTACATACTAATATAAAACAGTGTTTTGCTTTGTTATTCATAAGCTCTTAAAGAAAAAGTTCTTTTAAAACCTAACACATTACTGTTTTAACAGGTGTTTCAAGCATCTGTTTGTATCCATTGAACAAATATTTACTTGTATTATAAATACTGGGAACCTAATAGCATAGTTGGGTTTTGAAATTAAAGTGTGCAATTTGCTCATCAACAAATGAAGAGGTGTGCTCCTAATAATGTACAGTTAAAACTTTGATTATAAAATCTTCTTGCTTACAAAAAGTTTTCTCTGGGAAGTTTCAGACTCACAGTAACAGTTATTTTTTCCTCTGCGAATTTCAGTAATCAAAGATTTTTGAAAAAGCAATAAATCTGATGCTGTAAAACCAGAGTTAACAGGACAGATCCAGAGTTGACTTCCTTCTAACTCTGGACCCAGAGCTGTTGCCTTTCGTTTCACCACCAGCAAATTGCTTGTTAAATATTCATACTACATACATAAAACACCAACCATCCCAACAGAAAGCTGCTTACGTGTGAAACAGCTTGAGTCAAGTTTCAGCCAGTGTGTATTGTTCTCTAATTCACTTACTCCTAATGCCATTTCTTACCATGAAAGTTCATCTGTTAGAAAAATACCCAGTGTTTGTATGTTGATGCCAGTGCAAAGAATTGTGCCACCAATCATAATAATCATACAAAACTGAAACATTGGGGCTTACTGAGGAAATGTCTCCTGTAGCTTAAAACCCAAGTAAAGCAGTGGTTCTTAGATTTGGTCATGATTATAGTTAAAAGCCAATTAAAATGTCTTTGAACTCCTCAGCTTAATATTTTGTGGATGTTCCTAAATTTAAAGAAATGCATTACTGCAATTTCTTTCCAAAGCTTACTTCTGTTACTGTTATATGCCATTTTAGCTACTGACTTGTGTAAAGTAGAAGCATTTTGAGTGTAAAGTCTGTCACTGGAATGTAATATAATTAAGAGAATCCTAATTTTATATGTCTGTTTTTCTATGATAAAAAGAAATGAAAGTATGGATGACTTAAAAACTATATGTTGTACATACATATACGTATATAACACATATGTGCATATATTATACATATAAAAATAGAAAATGTAAGTAGTACTAAAACTGAGTCAAAATACAAGCAATTTCTTTCTCTTTAGCTCTCTGTTTTTTTGTGGTTACAGGGCTAGCTTGTCAGGTGAGTGCCACCAGGCAGAGTATGATCAAGTTCACCATATGAATAGCCTTTTTAGTGAATTAGAATATTTTAATACAGTCTTAGCCAATAGTCAGGTTTGCATGGGGGGAAAAAATGGGCACATCACAACTCTTTCTTGAAAAATCTGGAGAAAAATTCCAATTTCAGCATCTATTCAAGGAATTCAGTGGCATTGTTCCCATTGAGTTATCATGTTTTATAGTTTTTTTAAAAAAAATGAAAGTTATTAAAGGAACCATAAAATGAATACCATTCCTTTGTGTAACCATGTACATTGAAAAAGCCTTTTCAGGACACAATTTAACAGTGTGTGCATCTTCTGGAATGAAGTAGGGAGTAAATAAATAACATGCAGTTCTTCTTGGTGTTTATTCAGAAGTAATTTCCTATCAGGAAAGTAATTTGTAACAGTATTTTTTATAAAAGCAGAAAGGTAATGATAAGCCTTAGGGAACTATTAAACTCTGGGTTAGACTTAAAGTATTGTGAATATTGAGAACACTGTACCATCAGCTCCCCCACACAGTTGGTTCTACCAGTTAGACATCTCTCATGTCTGTTCTCATTTCTCCATCCCCACTGGAATTATCTCAATTCAGGATATCATTATATATTGCCTGGATTAGGAACCTGCCATTGTCCCTTAATCTGAATTATCTTGCTGCCTTTATTCTTACCTTTCCAAATATTCTCTATACTAGAGCTAAAGTGGTGCTCGTAATAGAAACCAATCATGATTCTCCTTAGGTTAAAGCACTTAAGTGACTTCTGATCACTCCAAGGAGTATGTCACTTGCTGGAACATGGCTTGCAAACTATTGTTACTTCACCAGACTCATTATTTATTTCATACTCTTGATTCTTTCTGTATTTCTAAACATGTTCTTTCTTTTCCCCAGAACCACCTTCACTCTTTCTCTTCTCTTTAATTCTTATTTGTCTTTTGGGTCTCAGATTGTGACTTAGGTATTGATTCCTAAAGCCTTCCCTTCCCTGTTCATCACCAGCCCAAACTTAAAACTTAGTTTAACACCCTTGCTGTATGTTCTGGAAAGTCCTTATCAATTTGTTTTAATTGCTTAATTGTTTCCAACTCAGTCGTCCACCCTCACCCCCACACCTGTTTCCAAGAGGGCAGATATTGTTAGTTTTGTTTCCTTTATACATTAGTATCATTTTGTAGAGTTTCGGGGATTATAACATGAAGAATTTGGTAGAGTATTTAATAAACATAGTAAGACATAAAATTGTGTGACAACTATTAAAGGAAAAACCCCATTCATAGTAAAATCTATATGGGAATAAATTAAGTTTCACTAGAGTTTGTTAGATTATGGGTAAATTTTAAAATACAATTTTAAAACAACATAAAAGCACCTTGATTTGGACAGATAATACCTAATTCCATTTGTTTTTGAGGCTAGGTAGTTTAAGAGTGTTTTTCTGCTGTCAGTTCCAGGGTCCAGCCTACTAAGTGGCATTATGATCTTGTTCTTGGTAGCTGAAGAGTTTGTCATTGTTACATCCCCCCATCGGTGGGATATCATTGATAAACTTACTCAAAGTGAATCAGTTTTGTATCTGAAAAGAAGCCTGCTGAGACAGGTGGCCGCCTTCTGTGATGAACTAGCTGGGCTCATCAGGTGTTGCAGGGCGCTCCGTAGCAGCCTGAGCCCCCTGTCCCCTTCCAGTGCATGTGTTGGTGTGTAGAGTGTGGACATGTACCCAGCCCCGGAGGTCACACCACACAGCTGTCATCTGTGATTGACAGTAAGCCCCTTCTTTTTGACAAAGAAATCTCAGGTTCTTAAAATGTTCTCCAGCATTTATCATTTTCACCACTTTTTGTTTCTGTTGATAATTGTATGTTCACTAAAAGTTTATGGGCTCATTCTTGTCATACTTAATGAATATGGTATGAGTCTTAATATTCATTAAACACCGTAAAATATGGGGTAAACATAGCAGCTGCAGAGAATACAGGAATAGTCAAAACCCAAAATGACCCTGCATAATCAGCTTGCTTTAAAAGATGTTTTGTTGGCTGTTAAAGTTATTAAGGTTCCATGTTATTAAGTAGAGGAACTTCTTACATGCTCTCCTCTAAAATATGGTTTTCTCCAGCAGACAGCTGTTTCACTCACAGTTGGTCCCGCTATAGAGAGAAAATTTCTGACGTTTTAGTTCAAGAATTGACTCCTGTTCTTAACAGTCAACCCCTGTACTTAATTAACTTTTCCTCATTGATTTTTTGCCTACTTTGAAATGAAGTTTTTAGATTGCTGTATAGTTTCCCACTTAAGAAATGGGAGAGTATTTGCAGTTTACATCAGAAGTAAAATATTTTTCATCCCTGAAAGAATGTGTTGTTTACATTCCCAGTTTATTTATTACTATTCAGTTCTTCAAATGTGATTAAACCAAACCTGTCTTCCTTATTACTCTTGTGGGGTAACTAAACATAGGTAGTATTCAAGTACTTCACTAGTATAGTGTCACAAATTCCTGTCTTTTATTTAATTGTACCCTAAAAACACCCTGTATACCTGTGTTATATCCTTTACAGAGTTCTTAAGAGGATTAAATTAATAAGAAAGGTTAATTTTTTAATAAATGTAAATATTTAAAATACGGGTTTTTATTCGAATCCCAGAAAAGGGCTTTTTAAAAAATGAATTATTTAATTAGCTCAAGTTTTTTTTCTGACCAAGGAAAGGTGATAAGAGTCTCAACGTCTAGAACAGAAGTTAAAGTGCAAAAGACATAATCTTACTTGCCTTCACTGCAGTTGTTGTGTGTTATAGAGGTGAGTGCTACCAGATGACTTCAAAAGAAATTACTGGCCTTTTTCCCTTTCCTGCTTTGTTCTCCCTTGGCCTTAATTTGAGAGTCAAAGTTTAGGTCACCTATTTGCAGTGAAGGTATATATGCCTTTATATCTTAGGACACGACAAATAAAAGTTAAGGTGGGAAGCCACCACAGCCAGTGACCTCAGGTGTCACCTAAAGACTATATCCAAAGATAGTTTGAATACAAGTGAAACCAGCAAATTGCTCTGAGGACCAGATAGCTTTCTGTCTCTGGTCTTTGAGGTCTTAAGATTGTGCTTGATGCCTCAGAACTCTCATGAGTATTTCCTAATGAAAAATGGGTCATTTAAAAGATTTCTATAGAAGATTGACATTATACAGAAGCATTACCTGGAAGTCTTTTGACACCAGGTGGAGTGAAAGAATACCTTTATCACAGATAATTGTGGGTGAGCTTAGTTCTCACAAGTAACTCCCTAAAATTGTCACCAATATTTTGTCTGTATGCTTCCTAGACAGAGGGCCTTAGTCATCAGATCTTAAAGCAATTTGTGATTCTTTCCCCATACTTCTTTATTTGGTCTTCCACCTCTCCCCACCCCCCAATAAACTTCTGTCATAGTATATATTACACTTCTTTGAACTTGTTTTACCTTTCTGTCTCTCTCTCAACTAGACTATAAATCTTAAAAGATGAGGACCACATCTAATTCTGTATATCCCTAGGCAAATTGCTTTTAAAAAAATAAAAAATTTTCCTTCCTATAAACTCAGCTTTCTCCAGTTATCTGTTAGTTTAATATATTCTTATTTTTTCAGTTTTTTGTCAAGCACTCATGACATCCTGCAAGTGTCTACTTATCACCATCCCACAACCACCACCACCAGTGCATGTTTGCTTTAAACTTTTTTTGCCTTCTCTTCCCATACCTCTCACAACGAATAGATTTTAGATTGTCATTATTTTTAGGTTCCTACTTCTCATCTTTCACTACAGAATAATGCTGTCTTAAGCTTGCAATTTGTTTTTGTATGTCCTTCCATTACCCCAATGATATTGTCTGATAATGTCCACCTAAAGTATCAACTTCAGAGATTTTGTTTTCTATAAAATAATGCGGCTTTACTAATACTAGCATGTAGCCTAAATTGTGGATCATACAAATCTTTCTAAAGTTTGTCCTTCCTGTTAGGCTTGCTGTAAGGAATAAATCTCAGATTGTATTTTACCACCATATTTTGCATAGAAAGAAATAAATGCTTATTTAGAGACATGACTTTTCCCTTCCGAGATCATTACAACTTTTAGATGGATTGTTTATACCATGTTGAAAAAAGACAATGTATCATTCTAAGGTAAAAGTATTTGTTAGTTTTATATAGCTTTAGTAGCATTGTGTGTGTATTTAAGCTTTTCTGACTTAATAAAGTGCTTCATGGTTTCTCTTTACCTTACCTTGCTTTATTTGTGGTAAGTTGTTCCTGCTCAACCAGGTATTATTACTAAGTGGGAGTATATGAGATCAAGTAATGGGAAACAGAAAAGGATATACCAAGATTTTTTTCCCTTACTGTGTCTCTAACATTTTAACTTGCAAATTTTTCAATGACATTGTACAGTCTTTGCATTCACTTGCCTGAGATCTTGCTTTGTAAAAGATAAGCAAGCTGTGTTGCCTCTCCAGCTAAGCATAGATCAGTTCTGATGCATCTTTTCAATATTGGATGTCTCTAATGATTCTGGGAATTTCAATAATGCTCTTCAATTTGTGAATCCTTTTTGTGTTGGCTTAGCACAGTGTCCACATCGTAGTAGGTTCTCCTTAGCCATCTTTTAACTGAACATGGCAGACTTGGAGAAGGAAGGAACTTGGAATCAAGGAACCTTTATATCTAAAGAAGTAGTTAGTAGAGTGTTACGGAGTCCACATAGATGTTCGATGCAAAATGAGTTTGGGGACACTAAAAGAGAGGAAGCTTGGTATGGCCATAAATGCCAGTCTGGGAAATTCAGATTCTGTGAAGTAGTGATGGGAAGCCACTTGTGTTCCAGGAAAACAGAAACCACACTAGGTATTTCAAAGAGAGAATTAATAATAAAGTAATTGATTAAACAGGTGTTGAAAACTGAAATAGGAGAAAGGAGACAGGGTAATACAGATTTAAAAACTGTAGGTAGCAGCTCTTATCCCAGGGCTGGAAGATAAAAGAGAGATTGTTACTCTTTTAGATCTTAAACACTTTGAGAAAGTTCTCTGCAGAGGTGGAACTGAAACCTTTGACAGAGTGATACCACTTGGTGATGCTGAAACTTAGTAGCTCAGAGTCATTGATAGGTTGCTTGGCTGGTGCTGTAGCCCTTGGTGGGAAGGGGTGGGGGGTGGGCACAATGAAAGTGGTTCTAGAAGTGCTGGGAAGGAAGTGTGAAGCCTGGAAACAACTGCCTCTAGCAGGATATATAGCTGAGAACAGGTGACACAGGGAAGGAGTGTCCCTTCTTCACTCAGCCCGCTCTTGAGTCGCACTTGAATGCCCTTCTCTATATCTCAGTGGAGAGAACCTAACAAAACCAACTGGTGAACTAGTTAGAGTCCTAGACCCAGCATTTGAAGGCATAAAAGAACTTAAGCTTGGAACTTTGGAGCTTAATAACTTTTACATTATCTTGGAGAAAGATATTCAGAAAATGGTGTGGGAGGATATTTTTTTCTACTAGCTTTATATTAAGGATAAGTTGGAGTAAAAAAACCCCAGATTTGTATTCAGCTTTCTAACTGCGTCTCCACGTGGTGTGTAGATAGCCATTTCAGGTTTAGTATTTCCAAACAGAATTTTTGGTTCCATATCCCTCAATCTTTATTTTCTCATTAAATGGAGCTACCATTTACTTTATTGCTTAATCCAAAAGCTTAAACATCATTCTAGACTTTCTTCTTTTCCCTCATCCCTTTCATCCAACTGGTCATTAAGTCTTATTAGTTAATTTACTTTTTCTGTCTCTGTTTTTAATCTCCACCTGAGTCCGGTTTATCTTCTGTCATTTGGACTGAATTAGAGCTCATAACTGATCTATAATCATACTTAAGCCCCCAGCAGTCCATTCACAAAATAGCAGAATGAGACATTAAAGACAGATCCTGGTATGTCACTGAAATGCCCTCTATTTAAGTTTAAGTCAGTTGAGTTCTTTGTCAGACTTTTCTTTAGCTGGCAGGGCTGATGCTGGTAATGATTGATACTAAAATTCTTTGTATTTGGTCACTCTTTGTTTTCTCTTTTTTTTTTCTTTTTGCTCATTTCTTGCTCAGCCCTTGTTCTCCAAGTGAATTGGTCATGTGCTTCTTTTTTTAATTTCATTTTGTTATCATTAATCTACAACTACATGAAGAACATTATATTTAGTAGACTCCCCCCTTCACCAACTCTCCCCCACATACCCCATTACAGTCATTGTTCATCAGTGTAGTAAGATGCTGTAGAATCACTACTTGTCTACTCTGTGTTGCACATCCCTTCCTATGCCTCCCCACACTATACATGCTAATCATAAGGCCCCCTTTCTTTTTCCTACCCTTATCCCTCCCTTCCCACCCATCCTCCCCAGTCCCATTCCCTTTGGTAACTGTTAGTCCATTCTTGGGTTCTGTGATTCTGCTGCTGTGTTGTTCCTTCAGTTTTTCTTTGTTCTTCTACTCCACAGATGAGTGAAATCATTTGGTACTTGTCTTTCTCCACCTGGCTTATTTCACTGAGCATAATACACTCTAGCTCCATCCATGTTACAAATGGTAGGATTTGTTTTCTTCTTATGGCTGAATAATATTCCATTATGTATATGTACCACATCTTTATCCATTCATCTACTGATGGACACTTAGGTTGCTTCCATTTCTTGGCTATTGTAAATAGTGTTACGATAAACATAGGGGTGCATCTGTCTTTTTCAAACTGGAGTGCTGCATCCTTAGCGTAAATTCCTAGAAGTGGAATTCCTCGGTCAAATGGTATTTCTATTTTGAGCTTTTTGAGGAACCTCCATACTGCTTTCCACAATGGTTGAACTAATTTACATTCCCACCAGCAGTGTAGGAGGGTTCCCCTTTCTCCACATTGTCACTAACATTTGTCGTTGTTTGTCTATTGGATAGTGGCGATCCTTACTGGTGTGAAGTGATACCTCATTGTGGTTTTAATTTGCATTTCTCTGATAACTAGTAATGTGGAGCATCTTTTCATGTGTCTGTTGGCCATCTGAATTTCTTCTTTGGAGAACTGTCTGTTCAGCTCCTCTGCCCATTTTTTAATTGGATTATTTGCTTTTTATTTGTTGAGGTGCATGAGCTCTGTATATACTTTGAATGTCAACCCTTTATCGCATCTGTCGTTTATGAATATATTCTCCCATACTGTAGGGTACCTTTTTGTTCTATTGATGGTGTCCTTTGCTGTACAGAAGCTTTTCAGCTTGATATAGTCCCACTTGTTCATTTTTGCTTTTGTTTCCCTTGCCCAGGGAGATATGTTCATGAAGAAGTCGCTCATGTTTATGTCCAAGAGATTTTTGCCTACGTTTTTTTCTAAGAGTTTTATGGTTTCATGACTTACATTCAGGTCTTTGATCCATTTCGAATTTACTTTTGTGTATGGGGTTAGACAGTGATCCAGTTTCATTCTCTTACACGTAGCTGTCCAGTTTTGCCAGCACCATCTGTTGAAGAGACTGTCATTTCCCCATTGTATGTCCGTGGCTCCTTTATTGTATATTAATTGACCATATATGTTTGGGTTAATATCTGGAGTCTCTAATCTGTTCCAGTGGTCTGTGGCTCTGTTCTTGTGCCAGTACCAAACTTGATTATTCTGGCTTTGTAGTAGAGCTTGAAGTTGGGGAGCGAGACCCCCCCCACCCCCGACTTTATTCTTCCTTCTCAGGATTGCTTTGGCTATTCGGGGTCTTTGGTGTTTCTATATGAATTTTTGAACTATTTGTTCTAGTTCATTGAAGAATGCTGTTGATTTGATAGGGATTACATCAAATCTGTATATTGCTCTGGGCAGGATGGCCATTTTGACGATATTAATTCTTACTAGGCTGGAGGATGGGATGAGTTTCCATTTGTTAGTGTCCTCTTTAATTTCTCTTAAGACTGTCTTATAGTTTTCAGGGTATAGGTCTTTGACTTCCTTGGTTAGGTTTATTCCTGAGTATTTTATTCTGTTTGATGCAATTGTGAATGTAATTGTTTTCCTGATTTCTCTTTCTATTAGTTCATTGTTAGTGTATAGGAAAGCCACAGATTTCTGTGTGTTAAATTTTGTATCCTGCAACATTGCTGTATTCCAATATCAGTTCTAATAGTTTTGGAGTGGAGTCTTTAGGGTTTTTTATGTACAATAAATATCATGTCATCTGCAAATAGTGACAGTTGAACTTCTTCTTTACCAATCTGGATTCCTTGTATTTCTTTGTTTTGTCTAATTGCCATGGCTGGGACCTCCAGTACTATGTTGAATAACAGTGGGGAGAGTGGGCATCTCTCTTGTTCCCGATCTCAGAGGAAAAGCTTACAGCTTTTCACTGTTCAGTATGATGCTGTCTGTGGGTTTATCATATATGACCTTTATTATGTTGAGGTACTTGCCCTCTATACCTATTTTGTTCAGAGTTTTTATCATGAATGGATGTTGAATTTTGTCTTAATGCTTTTTCAGCATCTATGGAGATGATCATGTGCTTTTTGTCCTTCTTTTTGTTTATGTGGTGGATGATGTTGATGAATTTTCGAACGTTGTACCATCCTTGCATCCCTGGGATGAATCCCACTTGGTCATGGTGTATGATCCTTTTGATGTATTTTTGAATTTGGTTTGCTAATATTTTGTTGAGTATTTTTGCATCTACATTCATCAGGGATATTAGTCTGTAATTTTCTTTTTTGGTGGGGTCTTTGCCTGGTTTTGGTATTAGGGTGATGTTGGCTTCGTAGAATAAGTTTGGGAGTATTCCCTCCTCTTCTATTTTTTGGAAAACTTTAAGGAGAATGGGAATTATGTCTTCTCTGTATGTCTGATAAAATTCTGAGGTAAAGCCATCTGGCCCGGGGGTTTTGTTCTTGGGTAGTTTTTTGATTTCTGCTTCAATTTCTTTGCTGGTAATTGGTTTGCTTAGATTTTGTGTTTCTTCCTTGGTCAGTCTTGGAAGGTTATATTTTTCTAGGAAGTTGTCCATTTCTTCTAGGTTTTCCAGCTTGTTAGCATATAGGTTTTCATAGTAGTCTCTAATAATTCTTTGTATTTCTGTGGGGTCCATCGTGATGTTTCCTTTCTCATTTCTGATTCTGTTGATGTGTGTTGGTTCTCTTTTTCTCTTAATAAGTCTAGCTAGAGAGGCTTATCTATTTTGTTTATTTCCTCAAAGAACCAGCTCTTGGTTTCTTTGATTTTTTTTCTACTGTTATTCTTCTCAATTTTATTTATTTCTTCTGTGATCTTTATTATGTCCCTCCTTCTGCTGACTTTCGGCCTCATCTGTTCTTCTTTTTCCAATTTCGATAATTGTGATGTTAGACTATTCATTTGGGTTTATTTTTCCTTCTTTAAGTGTGCCTGAATCGCTATATACTTTCCTCTAAAGACTGCTTTCGCTTCGTCCCACAGAAGTTGGGGCTTTGTGTTGTTGTTGTCATTTGTTTCCATATATTGCTTGATCTCTATTTTAATTTGGTTGTTGTTCCATTGATTATTTAGGAGCATGTTGTTAAGCCTCCATGTGTTTGTGGGACTTTTTGCTTTCTTTGTACAATTTAGTTCTGGTTTTATACCTTTGTGGTCTGAAAAGTTGGTTGGTAGAATTTCAATCTTTTGAATTTACTGAGGCTCTTTTTGTGGCCTAGTATGTGGTCTATTCTGGAGAATGTTCCATGTGCACTTGAGAAGAATGTGTATCCTGTTGCTTTTGGATGTAGAGTTCTATAGATGTCTATTAGGTCCATCTGTTTTAGATGTTGTTCAGTGCCTCTGTGTCCTTACTTATTTTCTGTCTGCTGAATCTGTCCTTTGGAGTGAGTGGTGTGTTGAAGTCTCCTAAAATGAATGCATTGCATTCTATTTCCTCCTTTAGTTCTGTTAGTATTTGTTTCACATATGCTGGTGCTCCTGTGTTGGGTGCATATGTATTTATAATGGTTATATCCTCTTGTTGGACTGAGCCCTTTATCATTATGTAATGTCCTTTATCTCGTTTCTTTGTTTTAAAGTCTATTTTGTCTGATACTAATACTGCAACACCTGCTTTTTTTCTCCCTGTTGTTTGCATGAAATATCTTTTTCCATCCCTTTTAGTCTGTGCATGTCTTTGGGTTTGAGGTGAGTCTCTTGTAAGCAGCATATAGATGGGTCTTGTATTTTTATCCATTCAGTGACTCTTTGTCTTTTGATTGGTGCATTCAGTCCATTTACATTTAGGGTGATTATCGATAGGTATGTACTTATTGCCATTGCAGGCTTTAATTCGTGGTTACCAAAGGTTCAAGGTTAATTTCCTTACTATCTAAGAGTCTAACTTAACTCACTTAATACGGTGTTACAAACACAATCTAAAGTTTCTTTTCTGTTTCTCCTCCTTTTTCTTCCTCCTCCATTCTTTATATATTAGGTATCATATTCTGTATGTTTTCTCGATCCCTTGATTGACTTTGGGGATAGTTAATTTAATTTTGCATTTGCTTAGTAATTAGCTGTTCTACTTTCTTTACTGTTGTTTTATTACCTCTGGTGACAGCTGTTCAACCTTAGGAACACTTCCATCTATAGCAGTCCCTCCAAAATAGACTGTAGAGATGGTTTGTGGGAGGTAAATTCTCTTATCTTTTGTTTATCTGGAAATTGTTTAATCCCTCCTTCAAATTTAAATGATAATCTTGCCAGATAAAGTAATCTTGGGTCCAGGCTCTTCTGCTTCATGGCATTAAATACATCATGCCACTCCCTTCTGGCCTGTAAGGTTTCTGCTGAGAAGTCTGATGTTAGCCTGATGGGCTTTCCTTTGTATGTGTTTTTATTTCTGTCTCTGGCTGCTTTTAACAGTCTGTCCTTATCCTTGATCTTTTCCATTTTAATTACTATGTGTCTTGGTGTTGTCCTCCCTGGGTTCTCCCTGTTGGGAGATCCGTGGATCTCCATGGCCCAAGAAACTTTCTCCCTCCCCAGACTGCAGAAGCTCTCAGCAACTACCTCCTCAAAGACACTTTCTATCCCTTTCTCTCTCTCTTCTTCTTCTGGTATCCCTAATAATGTGAATATTGTTCCGTTTGGATTGGTCACACAGTTCTCTCAATATTCTTTCATTTTTAGAGATCCTTTTTTCTCTCTGCCTCAACTTCTTTGTATTCCTCTTCACTAGTTTCTATTTCATTTATCATCTCTTCCACCGTATCCAACCTGCTTTTTATACCCTCCATCGTGCTCTTCAACAATTGGATCTCTGACCTGAATTCATTCCTGAGTTCTTGGATGTCTTTCCGTACCTCCATTAGCATGTCGATGATTTTTATTTTGAACTCCCTTTCAGGAAGAGTCACGAGGTCCATATCATTTAAATCTTTCTCAGGAGTTGTATTAAGAATTTTACTCTGGACAAGGTTCCTTTGGCGTTTCATGTTTGTATATGGTGCCCTCTAGTGTCCAGAAGCTCTATTCTGGAGCTCCTCAGCCCCTGAAGAAATGTCGGGGGTCACAGGGGAGCAGTATTGGTGCCCCATTCAGTGAGGTCTGCTCTTTTCTCCAGGTGTATGCAGTCTGTTGCCGTCCTCTTTCCTGTTGCTCTCACAGGATTAGTTGCGCCAACTTTATTTTCTAATTGTATCCAGTTTTAGGAGGAACCCTCTGTCTCTCCTCTCATATCATCTTTAATCCTCCTCATGTGCTTTTTGCCTCGAAAACCTTTTTTACTCTAAATTGTAGAAAAGTCAATGTCAATTTTTTTCATGTTACTGAGCAAGCTCACTTTTGCAAGGCATTCACATTTTGCAAGACTGACTTATTGATTATTGGCTATTTGTGGATACAAGTCACATAAGAAATTTTCTAAAAACAACATGAAAAATTAGTAAAGATGAGGTAGTACATGGCTGTATATGATTTAGTCCCACAAAAGGAGCAGCAGAAATTTAGGAAAGGATACCATTATGTGTAGGAGTAGTTAGAAAAGCTATGCAGTCTGAGCCATCAAGAGAGGCACATGTGCAGGATGCTTCTAGGTTGGATCTTGTCAAACAGAAAAACAAGGTGGGCATATTCTAGGAGACAGTGGGCAGATGATTTTGACTGGTGTAAAACATCTGCAAACAGAGCTGCTTTTAGAAGTCTTTTGGTGCCTTGACTGCTAAGCTAGAGAATTTGGGCTTCTAGGCAGTGATTCAGATAATTTTATTAATTGACACATATTTAATGATTTGGAACTATTTGAATATTTGTTTCAGCTCTGTGTTGGAATTAATTACATTGTTGTAGAGTTTTTTAAATGTCTACTTTATAGATCTTAAAATGCCAAATAAAAATGATTTTCTTAGTTTCTTATGTGAGGTCTTTGATGAATTCAAGATAATTCCACCTAAGGGCACTACAGCATTGGAGAAGGTATGAGGATCTTAGAATAGGTACTCTGGGTTGGAAGCTACTTTTACAGTGTGACCATGTATAACCTTGGATAAGCTACCTAATCTGTTGAGCCTTAGGGATGTTACAATACCAGTTCCATAGATCTGTTAGGAAGCATCAATGCTTAGGTGATAAAGATCTAATACCTAGTTCTAATGAGGTAGACAATGTATAAATTATATTTCAAATGTTAAAACTTTGTTACTGTCATCATTATTAATAAGGACCTATTTGTCACGTAGCTATTAAACATACCTGATAACACAGCCATATTTGATCGTAATATATGCACAAATTATGTATATTTATACAGGTCCATAATCTGTTATCCATAATTGCAAATCCCCAAAGTTCAGAAGAGTATGTTTATAGTCTGTCTTTATCCCAGTTGGTGTATTCTTATGTTTGTTACAGGTTGGATTATTGGCGTGTTCCCGAGACCTGTTGTGGATGTTATGTAATCACTGGTATATTATCTTTCTTCAATTATGAAAAATTGGCACACAACACACTTCTATTGCCACAGATTTTAGATAGGGGACAGTGGACTTGTAAAGAAGTTAACAAGCATTTGTTGTATTTTTAAACTTTTAATATTTCAAAGGTAGAAGTGTTACTTATGTTTTAATAATCTTTACATAATGTTTTCCACACAAAATACAAGAGAAGTGCTCATCTACCCTGTGGTCCAGCAGTTCCACTCTTAGGTAACTATGAGACATGAAGGCTTATTATATCCAAAAACTAGAAACGCCCAAATGTCTATTGCCAAAGAATGGATAAACAAACAGAGTTTATTCTACTTAGCTATTAAGTGAACTACTTTTACATAGAATGGTTTGGGACAGTTTTCGTAAGTGGGCTGAGGGAAAGAAGCTGGACACACAAAAAAAGTATATACTATGTGATTCCATTGTATGAAAGTCTAGAATGAACAAAACTAAACTGGTGATAGAAATCAGGTGGGTGTTTCTTGGTGTGAGGGCTTGACTGGGAAGAGCCACAAGGGAACTTTCTGAGTTGGTGGAAATGTCCTGTGTCTTGATGTGCATTCATCAGTACTGATTGAATGTTGCATTTAAGATCTCAGTATTTCACTGCATATAAATTATACCTCTATTTTTAAAATACAGAGCAAATAACTTAATGAGAAGTTATAAGATTCCAGATGATCAATGTAAATAGCATTTTATGACCTTAGGTTTCATTGCTTAAGAGCAGCTTCCTTTGATAAATTGGAACCAGTGTTTGTCTCTACAGAGGCGCTTGTTCCTGAGCAACGTTCCACAGAATACCTTTTGAAATGTGCAGAGTTGATATGTGTGATTTCAAGATGCCATATTTGATCAGCTTTTATCTTTGAGAGAAGAGGGGAGGCCACATAAACCCCTTGTATGAAGCCTAGTTAGTAGAAGCTCTACAGCTTCTGGACTATAGAAGAAACTTGGTAGTAATAACTTAAACTGTCAAGTTTTCTTGTCTGAACTTATATTTGAAAAAGGGTGAAATACATTTTCAGCAGCATCAGGCAGGTCAGGTATACACTACCAAATTTTATTGACAAAACTGGGACAAGAAGGTTGAAGTAATCATTTTTATGTGAAAGTAATTCCATAGTAAATTCTGCCTTCTCTTGAGACACACTGCCTCATGCTCTAAGTACAGAATGGGTGGGAGTGAATGGCAAGGACTTAATTATAGTGAGAGCACCAGGTTCGAATTTCAGCTTTGCCAAAAAAATTCTGTGCTCTGCTATTAGGTGTAGTGTAATCTGCCGTATGCGATATAATTCAATGTACATACCACAGTTTGTAAGTCTCAGTGGCCTCCAGCAAAGTCATTATGGCATACTCCAATGACACCACCTAATGAAAGTTTGTCACTCATTTTTATCCTCCTGATGTCACCACATCTGTTTTTCAGTTTCCTGTATCCTCCCTGCAAAAGGAACACACATGCATCTTCCTCTTTGCTTTCTCCCATACTTAATAACTGCATCAGCAGCTAATGAGTGCTGAGTGCGGTTGTTTTGTTATCCACAAGAAGCAGTTCAAGAAAACATGTTCAAGCACCTCTTCTCTGTGTGAGGCATTATATCACAATGTTGCTGCTTCCATCTTTATTTACTTCCTCCTCTTGCTGACATTTTCAAACATACACCACTGAAGGTATACCTGTTGCTTTTCTTTTTACTCATGTAATTATGTACTTCTTCTGGTATGCTTTTTATATGTAGATTTAAATTTGAAATGACTGGATAAGTTTTAATTTTTAGTATTACTAATTGTCAGAGAACAATTTTAAGAGTTTTTATCATAATAGATTTCTAATTAGTGGTGGTCATTAATTTATTCCAGTGATGGTGCTTATTTTTTTTTTTTATATTTAATAGTGAATTGCTGTGTCTTTTAGAGAAATCATATTACTTCACTTTTCCCTCATTCATCTTGTACAGGTTCCTAGGGATTAAGGAATAGGGACCCCACACGCAGGCAGGTACTTCTCTGTTGGCTGCCGTAAAGTAGGTTTTGAAAAGTTGTCAGTGGCACGTTAAATTCTGTCTTCATGATGTTTTCACTCACTTCTTTCTTTAATTCTTTGTGGTTAATTAAAAACTCACTAAGCAGTTATCTTTACTACAAATTACAGTACCCCATTTGCTGCTATAGTGCCAAGCACAAGATTTTGGGTATTGTGTACAGTTGTAATAGAAAAGGAAGAATGAGAAGTTGGCATGTGTCCTTGTACTGCTCCTTTCTTGAGTTCAATCAGCAGATCAGAAAAATGTATCATTGGCTTACTTTTCTTTTTAAATATTAAGCCCCAAGAATTAGATAATGAATAAAATATGTGAGCAGGCACGTAGTTCCTTTTCTACCACCATCTTTAGTAATGAACCTCGGTAGTAGACCTTCATCTACTGTTTTCTTTAACTGTGGCTAATTTAGTGGGATTTAGACATTTGCAATTTGGAAACATATTTCTCGTATCGTTTAAAAAACAAGTCTCAGCAAATAACTTGGTGAGTGGGGTGAATGGGGAGATAGGCAATGATAAATAAGAAAAAGTCTCTGAAAAAGCTTACTTCAGTAGTGGTGGTGTACACAACAGCGGTAATTCAAGGGAGAAACAATATAATGCAGGGATGGCCCTTTGAGAAGGGTAGCATTCAGGTTGAAGTTCGTGGGAATTAGGATTTTGAAAGGGGAAGAAAGGGTAGACTGCAGTGCAGAGGATAGTTACAATGAGGGAAATCAGAATACACAGCATGATTTGGATTGATTTGTAGCATAAGGTATGTGTAAAAAATGGTAGAAGATCAGTTGATTTAACTTGAAAAAAAGATAGTTTGGAGCCAGAACATGATAGCTTACATGGTTTGTGTTTTTAGATAGTATAACAATAAAGGGTTTTGAGACATGAGAATGTTAAACATTAAGAGGGATATTGTGTATCTGGCAATGTATATAGATTGATTGGAGAACAGATACCATTTTTATAATTCTGTAGTAGTTTGGATAGTACACCCGGAGTGACTAGAGCAAGGGTGACAACAGTAAATGGCAAGGTTAGAGTGAGTCCAAGCTAAATGGGATGGCCACACATTTTAGTGATCAGAGACAATCCTGCTTTATGCCTGTCATCATAGCATAGGTACTGATAATGCCTCTTTTTGCTTCTAAATGTTTCCTGGTTTGGATAATACATTGTATGACCCTAAAGATAGATTTGCTTTAGAATTGATAGCACTTGCTAATTGAGGGGGTGGGGGGATGTTGGCATAGGAGAGCAGAATATATATACAAATTTTAGAAATTCTTCATATTATGATTTTATTAAACTTCCCTTTTTAGACAAAATTCTCTTACCTGGATACCACAATCAAATCTTACATGTTTAAGATCCCAGTTTTTGTTATTTTTTGTCTTTTAATGTACAAATTTAAGTTTTGGAATCTTCAACAAAATGGACAGTACAAAAGAGAATATACTTTTTTTTAATCTTAGGTAACATTTTCATTCTATTTAAAAGGAAAGGTTTTTAGGATAACTTTAATAAATCAGTGTAGCATACATGAAAAATTTCCAAACAGAAATGTAGCTGATGTCAGTCGAGAATATCCTGCTTCTCAGTACACCGTCACTGAGAGAATGGGCCTCAGTATGTCAGCATCTTTGTTCTTAGTTTTTTTTTTTCCTGACTAAAACAGGTGGCTGTGAGTCACATCCCTGTTTTAGTGTCTGTGTGTAGATACAGCTGTGATATATGCAGACCATCTCAAGTACTTACTGCCCCTGTGTTTTCCATGTACAGGCGGAGGGAGAAGACAGCCTGAAGAAGATGCAGCTGATGGAGCTTGCGATACTGAATGGCACCTACAGAGATGCCAACATTAAATCACGTAAGAAAGAGACGGGCCCAGGGTAACAGCTGTCTGAGCTGTTTTGTCCACAAACCTTTCTCTTTTTAGCAGCACAACACATGAACTGTTAAATGGGAAGAATTGAAATTATTGTCTCTTAATATGGATGGGACTAGTAGTCCCATTTTTAGTGCTTTCATGAATTGAGGACACTTTTTTTATTTTACTTCATGCCAGCATGTCTAAGTTTGGGGTTTATAAATTTCATTCTTTGATTGAAATTTTGACTTCTAAATTCAAGAGTTTCAGGAAATTTCTTGTTCTGTTAACTACAGATTTAAAGCTTCTAGCTTATTTTGCTATGTTTATACAAAGGACAAAATATTTTTGAAGACTTTTTTAAGGCTAATTTGGAATGTATCTAAATGTACTGATCTTTTGTTGAATTCTGTCCTTTACCCTTGCTTGCATGTTTTCCTTCCAGTAGTGTTTCTCTACTGATTATATATGTGAGTTCACAGAGAGCAGTAGGTGATAATATTTTTCATCTCATTTTTCCCTTTATATTTACTGTGCGTGCATGCATGCTTTGATAAACTATGAGGATTGTTTTTTTACATTTAATGTGAGACAGAATGAAAGTGAAATATATTTTGAGACAATCTAAGGTTTACATGTCATTTATATGAACATAACATCATATTTAAGTTACTAATTTTTCGAAGAAACAAAGTTTTAAAGCCCTGGCCAACTTTCCAAACTGTAGGCAACCTAGTGGGTGTAGAAGTGACCATTTTACACATGGTTGGCTTTAATTTATTTAAGAGAAGGAGCATGTCATTAATAGTCACGTATTTAGGAACAGTACCTTTTCTGTATTTTTTTCTATGCAGAAATTCCTACGGATTCAGGAAATTTATATGTAACTTGACTAACAATAATAAAATGAAGTTATTCTTTCCCTAATTTGAAATGGAAGCTACTCTTTAGAAATATGCCAAAACTGTATTTCTGTGGACTCCAATTACAAGAAAAAAAATTTTAACATGTTTTTAATGCAAGTGTTTTTTTGTGCTTCTGCATGTGTCTTTGGTTTTATGAGGTCTAAAAACATAGATACATCAAATATATGGAACTAAATATAACCTATTTTAATGGTCTCATTCATTTTTTTTTACAGTTTTTAAATTTTTGCATATTTGTTAATCACATTGGGAAAGGGGAAGCTGTTTGCATTTGATTGGTGTGCTTTGGCATTTTTGTGTGATCAGCGCATGTACTAATGATTTCCTTTTATTTTTCTTCTTTCCTGCTTTTTCCTTTCTTTTTCCTACTTCCCTCTCATTTTCCGTATTTTACACTGCTGTCTCTGTACTTCCTTCTAAATTTCTTTGCTTACTGTAGCAGCCCTTGCCTTTTCTCTTGCAGCAACTGCCCAGGCTGCTCCAAGGATTATTACCGGGCCTGCGCCTGTTCTCCCACCAGCTGCCCTGCGTACTCCTACGCCAGCTGGCCCTACCATAATGCCTTTGATCAGACAAATACAGACCGCCGTCATGCCGAACGGAACTCCTCACCCAACTGCTGCAATAGTTCCTCCAGGGCCCGAAGCTGGTTTGATTTACACACCCTATGAGTACCCCTACACGTTGGCACCAGCTACATCAATCCTTGAGTATCCTATTGAACCTAGTGGTGTATTAGGTAAGTTGTTCTCCCTGTCTAGTTAGCAATATTTTTCCTCATAGCTTTTGCTGCCCCAGACTTTGAACTGATTGTATCAGTTTTAGAGAGGCAAGAGAAGTTTCCATTGGGAAAGCCTAAAGACTAATTTTGTTTTATTTCAGCCTCTCATAAGGATTCCCCTTTTGAAAAATTGCATCTTAAATTTGTTCAGGTTCATTTTGGTAACTAATACTCACTGGTTGGGTAAATTTGCTGTGAACATTTTAAACAGAAAATACTCACATTTGGTATCACTGAGGTCATTCTGTGTTTTAGATCCCTCCTATTGGCCTATCCCTTCTAGCAGTTCCACTACCCAAAGTTAGGTTTCCTTTCATCTCCGAGATTTATATATTTAATTGTTGTGTTGGCTAAATTTTAAGTTTCTTTGTGAGGGTATTTTGAGATTTTTTTTTAAAGCTGCTATTATTGTGTGTGTATTTTCTGATATTTGTGATCACTTAAAATATGAAAGGGACCAGATGCATTCTTCAGGTTTCTTCAGTTTTTCCTCTTTTAAAGTCTTAGCTAATATAAAACAGAAGCGATACTCTCAATTTCAACAGTACAGTATGAGATTGATAAGTAAGTACCAAGTCACTGAAGTAGAATCACATTTGAGGCAAAAAATTAAGATCAAACTATAATAAACGCTTGGTTTTGATTGAACAGAAAGTGGTGTGCTTGAAAAAGACATTACTGATGCCTTTTTTTTATAGAGTGGATTGAAATGCCAGTCATGCCTGATATTTCAGCCCATTGACTGCTGGATGAAGGACTAGAGTACAGCAGCTGTTATAACACGACCGTTCAATGTGGAACAAACTGTTTCCGCGCTGCCCCTTTGTTTTACCAGACAGAATTTGAATACTTTTTTCTTGAATTGTATATGACCTTGGTGCTGCATGCATGCTGTTGACTTTTAGGACTTTGATCTTATAAAGTTTTTTTTTCCAGCATTAATACTGATTGATAAAAATTTGGAAGTCTTTAATGAACCTGGACACTAAGATTTAAACTTGAAAATACATTGTTCAATTAAAGAAAGCCACGATGCTCTGTATGTTATCTGTGTGTGTGCATGCATTCAGGTGCCTTTGGTTTCATGAACAAATACATTTAATTGTACATGTTTTCTGTTTATCTCTAAATCATTGTATAAATATTGTAGGTCAGAATTATACTATAGAACTGTTTATGAGAGGCTTGTTTCTGTTGCACATTTCTTGAAGCATTTTTTAAATAACATGTAACATGTAACCTGTTCACGTTTTCCTTTCTGTTAACACTCTGTCCTGTGGCCCCATGCCTGCTCCCCTGTCCCAGAGCTCCTCTCTGCTGCACGCACAGCGTCTGTTCGAGGAGTTCGTTGCTTCCTGCAGGGCTGGCACTCTTAGCCACCAGCTGCTGTTCCAGCACTCTCAATGCAAGATCTCTCTGATTTTGCCTCATGGAATTATACTTGTATAAGATCAGCTTATCTAAAATGAAAAAGGGGTGATGGACCAGTTTACTGCTTAGAAACAGCAAGAGGCACTGCAGTAAAATTTGTTTCTCATTAAAACAATGTTTTTGTGATGTTGGAAAATTTGTATTTATTATAATTATTAGACTGACAAAAGCAAAATATACAGATACCTAATTGGCATTCATAAGATGAATAATAATGAGTACTAAATGACAAATATCCATGATCAATTTTATTTCTCGCTTTGTCACCTAAGCAGTAAAACATGATATTGACCACTTGGAGAAATGAGAAAATTACTTCAGATTTCTAAGTTATAATAAAGTTGCACACAGATAACATGCATGCTATATGTCGAGTCTCACATATTATTTTAAAGTAAGCAGTGCCTTTCAAAACAGATGCAGACATGTGTGTTGGTGGTAGTGAGGAGATTGGTATTAGCATCAAATCTTCATTGATGACTAATTTTTAATTCCCTTCCTTTTATCTTTAGGTATGGCTTTCCCAACGAAAGGCTAAGAATTCAAGAACGGTCTTAACTGAACCCTCATCAGATCTGAATTTAACAAATGCTTAGTCTCAGCAGCCTTTGGGGGTAGGGGTGGGAGGGAAGCTTAGCCTAGCAGTCAGTGACTTACTTGCACTTTTTGCACACTGATCAAAGTAAAAGTATGTCAGTAATTTGGTTTAGTCTGTAATCTTATGAAGTAACGGTAACTTACAGAGTGTGTAGTAGTATACTGACTGCTAAGTGTACTATACTGTTTGCTTTACTAATCACCTAATTCATTGCAGTTCATACTTATTGACGCAAAGTTTAAAACCACAATCTGTAGGCTTTAAGAATTGCTTTTAAACCTTTTTAAGTGATAAACTCTGGAAGTGGTCTTAAGGTTAGCATGTAATTGTCAGTATTAAATATGGTATTATTTAAGTAGTCCTGCTGCAAGAAAGGCACTTCAGTGAATATGTGACTAGTAAAGCTTAAATATGTTTGGATCTAATAGAGTTCTTAAAATACTGTAAGTTGGGATTGTAAATGAATGGATAAATAGGTTAAGGCCAAGATGTTTGAAATGAATGCAATATTAATAGACACATATATCACAACATATTATGGTTAATTTTAAAACTACTGTGCCTTAACGTGTTTCTTATGATGAAACTTTTGTAGTAAATGAACATTTGAAATCCATTTGATAAACCTGCTGTTAATGTTTGTTTTCTTTTCCCTTGTGAATATTTTCTAACCTTGTCTTGGTAATTGCAATTTAACTAGGTGCGGTGGCTACTAAAGTTCGAAGGCACGATATGCGTGTCCATCCTTACCAAAGGATTGTGACCGCAGACCGAGGTTAGTTTAGTTCTGCAGTTCTTGTTTGTAAGAAATGCATTGGGTGTCCGTGAGGTTTGCAACACCACACCTGATGGGAGAATGTAACTGCTTACCTGCACACCATTTCTTTTCTTTTTCTAAATTAATTTGTAATAATTGACAGATTTAAAGGTTGGTTTGCGGGGGCGGGGGGTGTCTTTTTTTGTTCTTGGAGTTTTGTGGGTTTTTTGGCTCCCTTCATATTTTAACTTATTAAATCCTATGTTAGTATGTACTGTGATTTATTCCTACTAAGATATAAATTAGTCCATTTGGGGAGCTATTAAATTTTGATGTTGCCTTAATTTTTAGGTAATAATTTTTGCTAAAATTTACCTTTTAATTGTTCTGAATTTTGGGTTGGTTTTGCAAAATGAACTGAGTGGATGGTGCTTTAATGAGAGAAGTAAAGGAATATATGCCTCCTGTGTCCTTTTGGAGAAAACTGAAGATTTAGTTTCCATTTTGCTTTTTAATAAGATATTTGAGCCATTGTATAAACATGAGGATATACATGTCAAGTAGTTAGCTGAAATCAGCAAAGTAAGGACTGTGAAGAGAATTTTGATGCAGTTGGATTTTTTTTATAAATCAGGAAATCAGTTCCCTTTTATCTTATATTCTTTTGCCAAAATGGATCCTTTGATTTTTGTCATTTGCTGCTAAAATGTGTTATCTGAAGGTAAACTATCTCTTGAAGTTCTGTGGTGACATGAATTTAACTGTTTGAATATCCTTTTTGACTAACCTGTGACTGGAAGATAAGTCTTCATTTTTCTCCTTTTCAACATTTGTAATTTGTGTTATATATATGCCCTTGGACCCTTTTATAAATTATTTATGTTTATTGAGGAGTGATATTTTCGGTTTATTGACATTGAATTGTTTCCTACGTTTATCATCACAAGAAAGGAATCTGGAGCAAAGTAGAAAAGGATTTTTTTACAAGTTTCTATTATGGCACATTTATGACCTAATTGAGTTGATCAAAGTCTCTATTATAAATGGGCAAAAGTAATGGATTTACAATACAATCCTGCATCTTCTATGAATTTATGGAAGAACTACTTGCCTTACGTGGTTATCTTGAATACTGGTAATAGATAATAGACACAGCTGTTGTCCACATCAGACTAACATACCTTTGCAAAGACATTGATGATATTTATTTAGCATCATACATAATCAAAGAGCCCTAAAGACTTCTAACTAATACATGACTTGTAGTCGTTATTTAGTGAACAAAATAAATAGACCTCCAAGCTCAGTGATTATGAATATAATACACCTTGTGAGTGTGTCATGTACAAGTGTATACACTACCCCCTTTGCATTAGAACAAGTCTCCTAATGAAGGAGGAAATTAAAAACAAAAAGTCACTTTAGATTTAAGGAAACCAGATAATTCCAGAATAATTTGAAGCTTCTTTCCCCACATTGTTAATGTCAAAAATAGTTACAAAGAGTATTTTTAAAGTAGTTTTTCTTCTGTTATCTTTTCCCTCCATGCACCTTGTAGATTTGTCATAATTTTGTTTTAACATAATAATTATTGGCTTACTCAATACTCCAGTGCCTTCAGATAGTTGAAATATTAGGGAGATTTTATTGCATTTGGAAATGACAGTACATTCCATGCATGGCTCTTTTGTAGTTATATGTGTTTTGATTAGTCCTGACACTGATTTTATTCAAAATGCAATGTCAGCAAACCGAAATGCTACCTTTTTTCTTTCTTTAAAAAACAGAATACATGTACACTGCTGTTAAACTATCACCCTATGCACTCATTGGGTCTAAGGGAGAGGTCTGAAGTCCTTCACTTAAATTATTTTACCATACTACTGTTTTCTCTATTTTTGAGGCGTTTTTTTATTTTTATTTTTTAATCTTTTGAAGGGAAGATTAATATGAGCATTCATTTAAGGCAAGGAAACTCAGCCCTTGGACATATAACCATGTAATTCTATATGAGCATTTAGAGTACTGCATGGTTGACAAATACCTAGTTTTTTACTAGAAATAAACCCACCTTTACATATATTTCATAACTGAATTTGAGGCCTATCATCAAAAGACCAACTGACTTTTTAGTTGTAATGATCCGTAAGTGATTTTGCACGGTTGACACCTGTGTGTACTGTAGGAGTCCAGGACTTGGCAGAGGATGCATTCTAGGTGTACTGGTGTACACACACACACACACACACACACACACACACACACACACACACACACGTAATATGTGTCTATGTGTGTGTGTGTGTGTGTGTATGATAGTTTGTTTTATATATTCCATGCTCAAAAAAACAATGTGAATTTTTCTGAATAATTAATTTACAAAAGCTACCATTTACATAATTTGTATAAGAAACTTGATATAATTTTAATCAAAAATTTAAGTAATATCAAATGCTTTAAGATTCTGTATTTTTGGAGTACCTATGAAGTGGTATGACTGTATCACATTAAATATTTATTTTCTTCCTTGATTTTGGAATAGCAATTTTTATTCAAAATAAAATTCCACTTATTTTTAAGAAATTCAGGGAAAATTTGGTCACATTGAAAATACAGTATTTTTTGTAGTGTTTATAAACTATCCTGAAAGATACTTTCTGGAAAACATTTTTATTACATGAAGGTAATCCAGTCCATTTATTATGTAGATCACTTAAACTCTTTGAACATTACACCTACTGGGTTTTGATTTATGAAGTGGCCTGGAATCTACCTTTGCACTGAGTATCTTTGCATTCACATCTCCTCTGCCTTAGTCATGGCGGTGACAGTACAGAAAATCCTTTCAAACCTCAGAACATAGTAGAAATAATTAAGCTGTTGAACGAGTCTTAAAAATCATACTACTGTTAAGTGGACCAAGTTTGGTGAAGCAGAATGTGACAGGTTGATTAAGGAAGGAACAACTCAAGGACATTGGGAAGGATAACTTTTCCACTTGAGAACTACTTTATGTTTTACTGTAATTTTAAAAAAAAATTTTTGTTCTGTTATTTTGCAAAAGAAAATAGTATTTACAAGTGGCTTCTTTTAAAATATAAAATATAAGCAGGAATGTATATGAAATGTCAGATTTTATTGTATTTGCAGAGTATTAGCTTTGAAATTGAGTAAAGAAAGCTGTAGTTTTAAAATACCTTATTGGTATCAATTAGAAATTTCTTCTATTTTTTGATGTACTTAGAGCTTTTCAAGTATAGAATTTTAAATGGCAGGATTTTACAGTGTTTACATGCAAGTGCATTTTATAAGTGTTCTATATGTGTAAAATAGTATTTTCAACTGGAAAGTGTTGGCTAGTGTAAAATCCCTGGCCTTTTTCTGGTTCCCATGATGTTGCCTACACCGCTAGACTATAGTTTAGTATTGCTTTGTATCATAAGGCCAAGAAATTCCATGTTGTTTGTAAATAGGATAATTGAAAAAGCAATAAACATTTATTGAACAAAAGAAACCTTGTTTGGCCCAGAGTTTATGTTGAACCAAATTGTTCAAAGAGATTTAAATTTCGTTAGATTCATTTCTGTTGATCATCAGTTATTAATAATCACATCCATCATTAATAGTTGCTTTAATGCTTGCATCTGAGAGAATACTAATGCTTAATAGCAGTCAGATACTGATAACCTCACTGACTGTTTCAAAATTCTGTATACCAAACCTATTCATTGTTGTTTTCCAATTTCCTTCATTGACTGCTACTAACTATTAGTTGTTAGTTGTATTTTATTTCTATTTTTTCCTGTTAACCAGTTTTTGTTTTTGTTTTTGTTTTTTGTGGGAGTGGGCTCTTCTTCATTTGTTCAAATCATGATACGAAATTGTCATGATTTTTATTGTATTCTTTAGATGGTGTCAATCAGTTTGTCAGAATTAAACATGCTTTTTTTATTAGTTGTGATTAGTTTTTCATGTTGTCATTAAGCCGTCACTAGCTGAAACTAATCTCTTCTCTATCTTTTCTTTTCTTTTTTTTTTATTTTGTTTTTTGTTTCTAACCACCCAGCCGCCACCGGCAACTAACCTATGACCTTCTGACCTCTGAACTCTTCACCCAATGATGACCTGACCATGCCTGCCTGCTGATCAGTTAACTGGTAATCGCCTTTGCTTGCCTGTCGTCAGTGCAGCGAGCTGAGGCACTTGTCCGTTCGTTCGTCTTACCATCTAACCAAACAAAAGACAAAGAAATTGTCCTCCAACTCAGCTTTTGTTTTTTGGTTTTTTGTTCTGTTTGGGTGAAAGTGGTTCTAGAACCTGCACTGAATAGTAGTAAAGCAATAAGGCCCAATTCATCCCACAGCACTGATCATCTTGTAATGTCCCACCCTAAGCGAACGGTAAGAAGGCCTCATTTCAGAAGGGAACACAGATGGCCCTTAAGTACTCAGTGACAGAGGCAGTTACTGTGAGAAACTTCTAGGAATCTCTTCTCATAGCGAGTCAAGCTCTCTGAATGTACTGTGTGATGATGCATCATGCATGAACCTTTGGTCAGGGATGTCATTGGTGAAGTGATTTCAAAAGTATTCAAAATTGGATATGCTGTTTAGTCACTACAGTGCCCTCAAAGGGCACAAGTTGCAGCCTTTTTTATATTGCCTGCCAAAATTTGATTAGAAGTGTGCCATGAGAGAAAGCTTAACAAGGAATTTTGAAAAGTAATGCAAAGAACAAACTGCAACACTATTTTTAAAGGTAAATATCTGAGTTAAAATTACTGAACCTTTATTTTACACCTCCTTAAAAAAATATATGAAAACAAGGTACATGCATTATGTGTCACATTACTGGGCAAACTGTTCAAATATTTTTTTTAAACCTCCCTGTATAGAAAAAAATCATTAAGGATGTAAAAGCCATGCTTGCCTATTTGCTGTATACATGTAATGAAATTGTAGATAAAGTGTAGTGCATTGAAACAAATGAACAAAAAGTAGATACTTTTACTATACAAGGGTGCTGGTGCAGAAAAAAATATATATATTTTTGGAAATGTAGCATTTTATACTTTCAAGTGTTATAAAAAAAAGAAAAAGAACAAAGAAACCCTTTATTTCATTAAATGATTTTTTCTGGTGGTTGTCAAGAAACAAAAGACCAAAAGAGCCTTTTTGTCTTTCTTTTTTATTTTTTAAGTATTGGAATAAGTCTAAAGAAAAGAAAGTGCCTTATTTTCCTTCATAGTCATTTAGTCAAGTGTCTCGTAAGATCAGCTCCTCCCTCAGAATACAAGTTAATGCATGTTACTCCATCGCCCAGTATGTGAAAGAAGATAGGAGGGGAGTCAAATGAGTTGATGGTTTGAATTATATGATTTTTGCCACATTATCTTGATACAAATTTGCCAAATTTGATACTGTGAAAAAAGTTTGATAACTTTTCTAATGCCTGACAAGTTTTTAAAACATCTTTCTTTTCAAGTCATAATTGAACGCTTTGGTTATTGTGCTATTTAATATTAGCCCAAAGGATTCTGAAATGAAAATTACGTGTGATCTGAATGAACATCACTTTACAGACAAAATTAGAGCTTTGTTTTATTCGGAGAAGGGATCCAAGGGTGTTAGGGTTTTTTTTAAATTATTAATTGGAGATAATAGTATACTTAGCAAACTTATTCACAAAAGTGAAACTTTGTCATTTTCATTCTAGAAAACAGTGTTTTTAAATGACCCAAACTTAATCAGACTTTCTGTCATTATCCAGATCACTTGGGTAATCCATCTCTGCTGGTTTTAGTAACTGAAGCTGCCCCACTCCCCCAAAACCACCCTCCCACATACTTTTTCTTTAACTTGAAAAGAATGTGAAAAACAAGCATCATTATGCATACTCAACTACATGTAAGTTGTAAGCTTCCAGTTTCTCATGAAGTTCAGTTTTATAGTTGAAGCAGTTTGTGCACAGAGCCTACATCTAAACACATAAGTAGGTAATCATTAACTGCTCAGTACCAGATGTGGCAAATATCAAGTGGCAGTGGGTCCCCAGCTCATCAACTCGCTCCCTCTGACACCTTCACAGCTTCACAGTCAGAGGTCAGCAGGAAGCTCAGGGAGCACCTGCATGGTGACTTCCATCATCTTGTCTCACTTGGAAATGTTTTCAGTTTATTTACTATGCAATAGACATTCATTGTTTTATATTCAGCTAGCTCTGGTTTAATGTGCCACTGCTGTGTCTTTCTGTTACACATACAGTTGTTTTGATTTACTTACAATATATGCTGTGCCATTTTGATTTTAATTTTGTTTGGTTGGTTGAATAAATTTGCGACACTCAAACCCTTGAGGTGATAGTGTAAGTTTTAAAATGATACCAGTATTTGATCCAGTTTCATCTCAACTATGTTATACCTGGACATTTTAGATGTTTATCAAAGGTCTTTTATGGGGAAGTAAATGTATGAAATAAATGTGTGACATTTATGAGTAATGTTAGCTCTGAACAAACTTTTGAAAACTTAGTTGACAAAATTTTGGATCAACTGAAAAAAAGCATGACTTTTGAAATTTCTGAATGCCTTGGTTCGCAGTATTATCATTCTTTACTGAATTTATTTCTTATTAAAATACGTAGTTTTTAAGACTTTTTTTCTGACAGTATTATGTAATTTTTTTAGCGTGGGTAGATGGGAGTGTCACTTGTATGTTACCGTACAGCTGACATGTATTTTTGTCTATTCTTTATTATCTTAGTAGTTTCATGCTGTGTATGTACCATAACCAACCTATTGCCTATGAGAAACATGTAAGATAATGTATTTACAGCCATTGTTACAAGTTTATAATGTATTTTTCTATCTTGTTTTATATGTATGTTATATAACATTCAAAAAGAATTTTTTTCTTGATTGAGAAAAGGATACAAAATGCAAAATCCACAATTTTGATAACCGAAAATTGCCAATTGTTTTGCAGTACTTTATTATATTGGGTGTCTTGTCTTTCTTGGGCTTTTAGTTAGCTAATGAATGAATACATTAGACACTTTTGGGTTTTAGTTGGGATTTTACATAGCTTGCATTTTAATTCTTTGGTTCTTTGCTGTTTCTATTAACCCATAGCATTATTTTAATAAATGTTATAATACCAACCTACTAACTCTGGACTATGTCTGTTTATTAACCTTTACATGTTTAATTAAAATAAACACATAAAGACAAAAGAATGTAAAATCTTGAGTTACTGGACTAACCCTGAAGAACGTGACCACAGATAACATAGCGTGACTTGTTTTTATGTTGTCTGTCAGCTGACAATTCTGCACATTACTGTTAAAATGGCTTTTTTGGTTATTCTGGCCTTTTACCTTGGGGGGTAGGTGCCAGTAGAGATGGGAACAAAATAGTGTTGGTTTGAGGCATTCTAGTCTTGCCACTTGCCTTTCAGCCTCTGCATTACTAATTCCACACTTTCTTATTTTTCCTTCTCCAAAATAATCACTGTCTGCTCACAGCATAAAGCAGAAAGAGATTTCATTGTAATGATGAACCCCAAGAAACCAGTTTGATTCCTTGTTGAACCATTTTTTTTTTCCATTTCTGAGTAGGTAACTGTATGGTCACATTATAAAACAAATTATCTGATGATGTTTCCTTCATTCAGATTTGTCTTAATTGAACATCTTTCTTTTATAATGTGTTGAACTGTTTTAAGCCAGCTGCTCCTATTAAGGGAGCTCAATACAGGTAAAGCCAAAGGCAGAGTGGCTTGTGTTTCTCATGACAGTCCAGAGTAAACCATTAATAGTGACAACATACCCCACTTCGCTCTCACCCTCTTCCAAAATACAGTAGGAATATAACATTAATACAAAAATTTTAAGGGAAAAGGACACTGGCATTTGAAAACTTACATATCGTTAATTTATTTACATGCAAGTCAGTTTAAGAAGATTAAATATCTTCATGCTTTTGCTGGCTACAGCCTAGGTAAACTGATGTCTACTTATGAATTCTCTAACTCTTAAGATGGATTTTTATTTCACAGATACTGGTCATTTCCTTTTCTGTGAAACAGTTCTAGATAATAAATTCTCAGGATGAATCTTTGTGTTTGTAAATAATGGCTTATCTTTGTAAATTATATTTTATTTATTTGAAAGTTTAAAATTGGCTGGAATGAGTCACATGTTTTGGAAGATACAAGTATGCCAGTATTAACCAGACTGTTGAAGTATTCCCATATTTATATATCCCCATAGTATATATATACATATATGAAATGCCTAGAATAGCGGTAATAACTGATTTAATCATAATTAAGCTTGTCATTTGGATCAAACAAATACAGTTTCTCTGATTTAGGGGTGGGGGGCATGTATTATTAGGTAGACAGCTTTAATATACTACTATCTAAAAGTTCTCATTGCCATATGGTTCATGTATTCTATAAAAGTTTGAAGATGTCTGTGAAGCTGCTAATATACAAGTTGTCATGGTACTATGTCCCTTAAGTTGATGAATTTCTATGCAATTTGTTACATGTTCTCTGAAGCCTGTGAATGCAGTCTCATCTCATTTTCAGCCAAGGTACCTTAGGTATAATTATATCATACTGTCACCTTTATGATGTAAGAGCTGTTAAAGACCACATTTAAAAGGTGAAAATAATAGTACAAATTCCACTTTCCTACAGGCTGTAATAGTAATAAACATGATACTACCAATTTCTTAAGAGTGATAAAATGCTAAAATCAGTTTATTGTTTTCTACTATTTTTTGATCAAACAATTGAAAGTTAAGCCTTCAGTAGAGAAGCTGGTCAAATAATGTACTGAATGGTTTTTTTTTTTTTTGTAGCATGAAAATAAATAATTCCATACGCCCTAGTGCAATAACTGTGTGCAGTAGAGCCCACCTGGAGGGGTAGTGCAACACCCTCTCCTTAAAGCCAAGACGTGCAAACACACAAAGTAGGTAGGTGGTTAAGATTTTCTAAATAAATACTAGACAGATAAGGATTTTGTAGTGCACTGAAAGACATTAAGTTTAAAACAAATTGCTCATTACCAAAATCAAGAATCTTTTCTTTACCAGTGAAGTCTAACACTTACTGTATCTTAGGTACAAGAAAGAGTTCAAGTTTTCTCCAGTTTTGTTTTTTCAATTTTGTTTGCTTGTTTGGGATAAGGCGTCTGTCTTTATTCCTTGATAATAATTAGCTTTATAGTATTTCCAGAAGGTGATTTTTAGAATAATGAAATCTATTGCTAGATATAATCCATTATTTAATATAAAAAATGGCTCTCAGAAAACTGTAACAGTTTTCAGACTCAGACTTTGTAAGAACTATTTAAGGTAGTTCTTTTAACATTGTCACAAATTATTTAATATCATTATTTAAAAGGGGAAAATAGTTTTTTTTAAAGTGTTGTCTTCTAAAAAAGATAACACAGTTTTAGAAATATTCCGCTGGTATACACGTGATTTCACCTGCGGTTCCTTAAAATTATCCAAATTGAAATGTCTTTGTTATGTAGAGACTTAACAAAATTGTATACCTGGTACTCAATGCTGAATCAAACTGGTTCACCTAAACGTAGTACTCCTCTCTGTGTTTCTGTTGCACTAATTACAGGGGGCGGGAGAGGAGGAGGAATTAATTCGTGATGGAAGTGGGTGGTAGGTGCAGCGTATAGCACAACAGTGCCTCCCAGTTGCTTGATGGTTCTGCTGGAAAAGCTCAGCTCCCAGGGTGAAAAAGAAAATTACGCCTTTTTAAAAATGCTATTATTCAGAAGTTCTGATTACCAAATACATCTGTGTGGTTTATATTGTAGTGGTGTGTATAAAACATTTAGAATTTTATTTGTGGAAGTTGTATATGTAGAGAAAAAGTAGGTCTTCCCAAATCACATGTGAATGGAGAACCCCATATGACTGTACATAAAGTGCAATAAACCAACTGGAAAAGTGTACATATGCTTCATCTTCTCAGGCAAGTTGCAGCTGAAAATGCTGCTTATGCCCCTCTCCCCCCCCAAAAAAACGTGTAAATACCAGAATAAAGAATGCACACTCTCATTTTTAATTTTTATTGATCTTTCAACACTATTTAAAATAATATAAAAAAGATCTGACATTCTGGAGCTCTGTCATTTAGAAAGCGATCCCCATTTGTCTTGACTGCAGTAATTGAAGGAAATCATAAACAGTGTTCCTCAGCTGACTGTGCCTCCAAAATAGAATTCTGATTAAGAAACAGGTGCAATTTGTATGTAGCGTTTAGATGTAAGAAAAAAGAGGAATGACAACCAAATATGAATCCCATCGGTTATGTGAAAAGGACTAATGTCAATTTCTTGAACAAAGAAGAAGAATGGGTGAAAAGATTGTCACTGGTAGTTTGAAGCCTTTCTGAGATTTCATCCTGACAGATAGGTCTCGTGATTCCCTGCGCCTTAGGTTTCCCAGTACCTTCCTTCTTCAGGATCTCCAAGTGCTGGGCCTTTGCTCATCACTCACTAGGGTGTCATTTTTGCCCCACACACCTTAAAGGGCCAGGTGGGTGGGATCTAGAGCACAAGAGCAGACAAGCAGCTGCAAATGGCTTTGGCTTTCACCTAGACAGGGTTGTTACAGCTGTTTTGATTGCCTGCCTGCATTTAGAGTCTAAAGATTGGACTTTAAACCTCTTCACTTCAAATATCAAAATACCTAGACAGCTGAAGCCTGCCTTTCACATGGTAACCATCAGCAGAAACGGGCATTTCGATACCCGCTTCAAGCCATGTGCTGCCTAGCGAGTCATCTCCCCACCACTCCTTACTGCCCCTGGCCTGCGTGGGCCCTTGACTGCCTTATCCTGTCCTGCTCTGATGTTTTCCTCACCTCCTGGGTCCCAGTAGGCATCTGTGCTTCTGATCCAGAATGGTAATTTTGACTCCAGTAAACTAGTTTCTTAAAAGGTATAATGTAAAACAGGTTCTACTGTTCTTACCTGCCCCCCACCCAGAATCAGAAGAATGCAATTTCTAAATAATAAATTTTAGTCAATTATAATTCATACCTGTCTCTTAATATATGGTTGGGAGTTTCTGTTAAGTGAGTGGAGGGACCAGATGGCATTTGAGTTCCTTCCTATAATTTTTTATATTTATACCAGCTACCTGTTCATAGTGAATTTTTGTGGTCTTGTTAGAAAGCAGTTAAACTAATGGAACACTGAATAGTTGTATTCAAAATATTCCACATCTAAAAGAAAATACTGGTGATAGCAAATTTGGGATCACATTTTCCAGAAAATGTTTGTTAAAATTAGATTATCCCAGTTAAGTGTTATTTTGTGAAGCATATAGAGTGCAGTCTATCACAGAAGTGCTTATTTTTATGCACTATACACAACAGTTGAGTTTCAGAAAGCATCTCAATTAAGATGAAAATTATGGTTCTGCCTTTGCAATGTATGCTCTGGTTACTACGCTGGATATTACTTATGCCTTGGTTACTTAGCTGGTTACTAAGGAAAGTAATGGAAAAAACACTGAAAGACAAAATTTTAAGAAAATACTTGCAAATGAATCCACAAGTATTTTTTTACAGAACTATTTGAGTTAACTTAAGATTTCATGATCATTTGTTTAACTTAGAACTTCTGTCAAGGTTGGGAGTGAATAAAGTGGCTATGCTTGAAGCTTGAATTTTAAAAGCTGTTCTTACTGCAATATTTTAAATGATTTAGTCAAACAGTTTAGTAGTATAAGGAGAAAGATGGCCTTGAATACATTTTAGTCAAATGTTATATTAATGAATGATATTTCTGCCCATTATTTTCTCAGTGAGATAAAACAACACTGAAAAGTTGTTCAAAGGTAAAATGAATTCTAGATTTCCAGATGATGAGAAAATGTAAAACTTAGTATGTGGAACACTATACATGTGAAAAGATCTAAGAAGGTAAGATCTAAATTGGCATATCAGGGAAGAAAACAAGATTAATAAATGTACAAATGCCCCATTCTAAATTGTCATTCAGGCATCAGCCTGGGGGCTATGAGCAGTAAAACTGGTTTTTAAGTCAAAGGAAAAAAAACTGGGAAGTTTGAAGTAGACTGTGGTCACTAGGTATCAGTGTTGGTTCAAAAGTGAATTGGATGCTTTCCATTGGTCTTGGAGCAACCTGGCACAGAGAGTCACAAAAGAAAAAATAAAATAAATAGTTTAGTTTTATGTATTCCAGAGGGCATTGCGTTTTCATTGAATTCTATCTATTTTACAAAGAGATTTTGTACTATTCGAGGAAACTATCACTGATGTGAACACTACCAATTACTTATATACCATTAAACTAAAAAATACAGAGAAGGGTCTTGTAAATACACTGACTCCTTCAAAGAGGTATGAACCTGAATTTTTCTAAACTGCTTGTTACAATCTACCAAAGATTGTCCACCTCCATCCTTAGCTCCATCCTAGAAAGTGAATAGCAATGAAAAGTTACTGAATCACAAAGCATACATTGTACCTTAACTAAAACTAACAAGAAGTACTGAACTGAGTTAATGAAAAGTAATTGGCAGTAATCATTTAATTATTGGAAATTATTTGTAGTAAGACAGAAATAAGGTTTTTAATTATTGAAATATATGTGCAATATATTTACCTACAGAACTTCACATTTAAGCGAACAGTGAACTGCGACTAGGAAGAGTGAATGTTATTAAGGGAAGTACTGGGAAGCTCATTCTTTTCTTACTGCTGTATCCCCTAAATTCCAAGATAAGTACCACTTTCTGCAAGACTGCATTGAACAGACCTAATTCAAAGGAAAAATAGAAAAAAAACATTATGCAGACTTTGCATAATTCGAACTTGAAAAATGGAGTTGATTACCACACCAACTCTCATTTCTTAGGTACGCTTTTTTTCACTTGTCACTTGACCAGAACACAGC
The DNA here is from genome assembly GCF_040802235.1 of Manis javanica. Taxonomy (NCBI): domain Eukaryota; kingdom Metazoa; phylum Chordata; class Mammalia; order Pholidota; family Manidae; genus Manis; species Manis javanica. Next base: position 76,446,034 of record NC_133168.1, read on the forward strand.
CAATGAAAGCCATGCTTGCTGTGGTGTCTGCATCCTCTAGCAGGTTGCTGGCCGAGAACTCAGCAACAGTGTCTGTCAGAATGAGCCAGCTCGCCAAGGGTCCTCGGCAGACGGTAAGGAAGGCTCTTTGCACAGTAGGCTCTCCTCCTCTCCTTTTCAGTCCGAATATAAATTTCTTGAGTAGAAACTCTCATAGAATTGTGGTGATGAACCCAAAATACAGAAATACCAGGGGAGAAGTTGGGCTGTATATTAGAAAAGGACTGCTTTAGCATCAAATCATAGACCAATGACTTTAAAAACAAAGTAAGTTGATTTAAAAAAATCGCTAATACTCTATCAGGAATCGTGCCTGTCTTAACTGTGTTACTCATTTTGATGAATATTAGCACTGTGATCAACTTCTTGAGTCCTTCACTGGATTGGACCCATGGTGTCAGATGCTAACAATCAGCCTATGATTCAAGAATAGTGTTACGCAATGGACAAAAATGTTTCTCTGCATATTGGTATGCATTAAAACCAAACTTGTGCATCAAAGCTTGTTACTCAAGTATGGGAAAGCCATGTAGTAAAACAGATGAATGCTTTAGAACTAGAAACCAAGAGAAGCCCACATACTCTAAAACTCCATATCCTTTCAAAAACGCTTCCTTCGTGATCTGTTGGGGAGATTTTGCTATTGTTATTCTTGTTACTGATAAGCCTCAATCAACCATGTGGTCTAGATAGAGAGCAAAATAGGAAATTTTCATCAAAGACATCTTTTACTGCACAAGAGATTTTTAGCCTCATTTTGAAACAAAATTTAGGAATGTTTTACTGCCACCCTAAAGCTATGCTTTTCAAAGTAGCTCTAACAAATTTTAAGTTAAAATATTTGTGTGAGGCCACAAATTTAAAACCATAGAGAAAAGTGTATAATGTGTATGCTATGCCTTTATTTATTTGTTAGGGCAATGTAAGCTTGTTTTCCATACTTGCAACTTATTTTGCAAAAATCATCCAAGTGTCTTAAGACCTTGGTGTATTGCAAAGCAAACTGGAGACATATAACCTGCTCCTTAGGCGTTTATGTGCTTTGTCAAAGGGGACATAAGAACTATGTCCATTGTCCAAATAAAGATTTCACTTCTACATTTCATATGCCACTTAATATACATTATAATATACCAAGTTAATTTGGAATATGTGTATTTATAGAGAGAAAGTAACATCTTTAAAGCTGTTTGATCACAGTTATTTTTCTATGGTTCCTTTCATCATACATGAATAGACATCATTTTGTTTTATTAAATACATGTGCTTCTAGGAAAGTGTTTTTGTTTTTAATAGACTGTTTTTAGAGCAGTTTTACATTCACCTCAAAATCAAGCAAATGGTAAAGAAATGCACTTGCCCCCTGCCCCGATGCATGTGCAGCCTCCACCACCAGAGTGGGGCTTTGGTCACAACTGACGAACCTGCATTGACACATCATCACCACCCAAAGTCTACGTTTACAGTAGGTTCACTCTTGGTGTTGAGCATTCTGTGGGTTTGGACAAATGTACAATGACATGTATCCTTCATTATAGTGTCATACAGGGCACTTTCACTGCCCTGAAAGTCCTCTGTCCATGTATTCATGTGTCCCCCAGCCCCTAGCAACCACTGATCTTTTTACTGTCTCTATAGTTTGGCTTTTTCCAGGATGTCTCATAATTGAAATCATACATCATGTAGCTTTTCCAGACTGTCTTCACTCAGTAATATACATTTAAGTTTCCTCCATATGTTTTCATGACTTGATGACTCATTTCCTTTTAGTGTTGATAATACCCCATTGCCTGGATGGACCACAGTTTATCCATTCACCTATCAAAAGACATCTTGGTGGCTTCCATGCAATTATGAATAAAATTCCTATCAACATTTGTGTACTGTTTTTTTATGGACATGTTTTCCATTCCTTTGAATAAATACCACGGAGCAGAACATGATTACTGGATCATATGGTGAGGGTATGTTTAGTTTTGTAAGAAAGTGCCAAACTCTCTTCCAAAGTGGGCTGTATCATTTTGCATTCAGAATTTAATAAGAGGATGATGATTAAGGAGGTAGATAAAAATGTATAATAGTTAAATACATTTTGAAGCTGAATTGTCCTTGTTTCAATAGATAAGATCCAATTTGGAATTAATGCTGATTGAGTGAAGCTCCAAATATGAGTGAAAAAAGAGCTCCCCAAGATATTAAGCCATTTTATTCTTGCAAGAAGTACTTCTGTGCCAAGATGATTGTGCTGAATACCATGCCTGCCTCTGTTAGACAAAAATGGAGCTACAGTTCTTGATTCAAGTAGCTCACAGTCTAGGACTAGGGAAGAAAAACCAAATGTAAAAATAGTATGTTCATTATCCAGCCTATAAAATAACAGCGTTCCAACCCCAAGTCTGCAGAACATCTAGTAAATTCCAATTCTCTCTTGTGAAGAAGGGAAGTAAGGGTCTAGGTATGGTAGCAATGGCTAAATTTTAGTATAAGGTTTTGCTTTGTGGTGTAAACCATATTTGAAGTAGCCAGATTTCCTAAAAGCCTGTCTTACTGAATTACTACTCAACAAAAACTATTCAACCACTCAGTTTTGGTTGTTCAGTCTTAGGGGGAAGAACCCATTTGCCCTTATTCATCCAAGGGACTCCTTAGATTGTCCAGAAAGGCATTGCTCAGGTCTCAGCATGGCAGCTCAGGACCTGACCCTCCATGTCCTAGGGCCCTTTGGGTCTCCTTTGGAGCCAAAGCCGAGCCCTTGAGTGACATGGCCCAGCAGGGTGAGGTGCTTGTGGCCCTGGTGTTAACCAACTCCAGTTCCAATCTCAAATCTCTGGTACTTTCCTGGGATACAGCTTCATAGTAACATTGAAATTGAACAGGTCTCCTTTAATCTTTTACCATGGTCGCTGAGAAGAGGAATTCTATCTAAAAATGGCAGGCTTGCATTTAATCTTAATAGTCTACATATGTATAGAAAATGATTATTCTTTCTTAAGATTGATAGTCCTTTTGTTAGCTCTGCTCTGTGAAAGCAGCTGCAGGTGTGAGTGACAATGCATCTAGAGTGGCCCTGACCGACTATGAGGCCACAGCAAAGGCACCAGCGCAGGGCAGGAGAGGTGGCCGAGCAGCAGGTCCCTCCCCACGCCTGAGCCCGCGTGTGGCGACAGAGGCACGCCAAGGCTGTGCTGTGCCGTCCTGTCCCCTGTGTCTAAAACCCGAACTGTGCTGCTCCTGTTCTCATCTTGAGCACTGCCTCTGGCACTCACCTAAGCATGTAGGAGAGGCAGGGTGCAGCAAGTGGTTTATCCAAGTTCCCACTCTGAGAGCCAAGTATTTTTTTGTGAGTATCATAAATAAAAATTGAGAGAAAAAAATTGATCAAAACCCCTTAGAAGTAAAAACATGTTAGTGATCATACAAACTAACACCCTGTTGATTACAAATGAAACAAATGTCTGGGAAGATAGAGCCAGAAATGATATTCCTTAGTTATTGCCCATATGTGGGTGACAACTTGGAATGCAACCTTTTTGGAGCCTTTGCCACACGCTGGAAGAGGTGGCACCTTCAGAGCAGAACAATCCAAATTCAAAGGCATAGTTTCCCCATGGGGCTCTGGGCCCATGAAGATCTGTATTACACTCACGCCCCACATTTCAGGCTACTTTATTTACTGTGTCAGGTGACTTGTGAAAAGCACAACAAAACAAAAAGGGACATGTTTTCAAAACGCATGTCTTACCAGATTCCATTATTATAGACAATGTATGGAATCCATCAAATGGCTGAAAAGTGAAGAAAGTAGATACATAAATGGAAAATTCAAGCAACTAGTTCTTCCCTTTGGCCAAGAAGGCTTGGAAAGGAAGAGGCACTTGATAAAGTGATGAATGGCTTGGCCAATGGGAGCTCCATCTCTTCCTGTCTGTTACCGCAATAACCTCTTTATGCATGTGCCCCTCTTGTGTACCCCACAGGCTGTCTATCTTCATAGTTTCTGCCAAGCTAACTGCACCTGACAAACTGCCTCCATCACTGGCCCATCCTAGACGCTACGCCCATTTTTCTCTGCAGTGATGAGGGTTAAGGAGGGGAAAGTGAGGAGGTATAGCTCCTGCCCCAGGATTCTGGAGGCACGGTTGGTTCTCCAGAACAGGAATTCCCAGAGGTTTTTCTGTCATCACGGAGTGACCAGTAAGGCTGCTTATAGCTCAACCCAGAGCCCTGGTGTAGGAGTCACCAGCCAAGTCGGACAGGGGTGTTTTGAATGCATTTATAACCCATTCCCTTTGTGCCAGGGGTGGGAAATGGAGTAAAGCTGAACCTGGTACTCCATGGAAAGGTGATATCAGTGTGATCGCCCACAAAAGTCAGTTCAGTGCTAAATAGGACAAGATTTGAAAACTAGGATTGTTAACTTACCTATTTTTCTTACATTTAGAACATGGCAAAATATCATGTTTATTTGAAATTCATAACAATTTTTGGTACTAGAAAATCAAGCTCATCTATTTGTTTTTCCTACCAAAATATAAGCTATTATCTATATGACACGATTTGGGGTCTTCCTGGTATCTAGCATATAGGTTCTATAAATCGTTGGTCACCTACTTCTGAGTCACAGCAGTAGAACATTTGACCAAGAGTTGACCTCTGGGAAAATATTTTACACCACTGTACCTGTTGATGCGAAAACAATAGAGACCTAAAGACTTTGAAAATTCTGAGTGTAATAAAACTAGCTTTATTCACACCTTGACCTGCACAGAAAATGTTCACATTATCAGCACCTTGGAGGGCTATTTGGATCAACTAATTGTTTGATCCTTAGCTCCCACACTTTCCTCATGTAGACATGGATTGTTAATGAAAGATTTCCCCTTGATTTCAATGATTCTGAATCAACTAAGATTTTTTTTTTCTTTTTCCCCTGGTAACCTGATTCAGATTCACCATTTTTGTGGGATTTCAGTTTCCTTGAATTTAGCCTGATTTGATTCCTTTCCCACAGAATTTAGTTTTTTATGGATGACATGATCTGACAGTGACCAGCAGATTGCTTCTTTCACTATATTTAATGTCCCACAGACCATGACAATTTATTTCTAGAGGAAGCATTCACACAGTGTAGTTGACCACTTAAACAGATAGAGGACGTATCTGCTGTTAAAACATTATACCACATCTTAATTGAATCTTGGGCTGTAAACTCATTTATTTAACCTAAAAATCATTTATAGCAATAATTACTAGGGAGTACAAATGACTCATTCTCTAAAACAAAAATTTAAAAATCACCTACTGCTAATATTTGAAACAATACACAGAATACTGAACAGCACTCTATCAAATATGTGTCTGATCATTTTTTGCCTTAAAATGTACTGGAGCTTATAAAGAGAGTTCAGTAATTGTTTTGACAACAATAATCAGTTGATCATGACTTACTTAAATCTTTGGCAAGTAGATCAGATCAGGACTCAGGACAGAAGTACTCTAATGTGACCACCTTTCAGGGCTCAAGCGGCGCCCAGTAAAGGCTGGGGTGTGCAGGCAGCACGAGGCACCCAATGATGGTGCCATGACGTACCCGCTCTTTGTGCCCGAGTGACAGTTACAGTCTTCGTCACACTCGGGAACCCCCAGTAACAGGAAACTCGGATCTTCGAGAAGAGCGTGTTCTCGTACTTCCTTCCGAGGGCTCTGTAACCGAATACGTAAACCTATCTATTTCTGTTTGATTTGTTCCTTCGCACTTTAGAAGAACAGTTCTGAGCTCTCAGTTCCCAAAATCTTTCTCCTGGGTTTTTATTCTTTTTGACAATCTGTGTATTCTTTCAAATATGAACAGTAAGGTGAATTTTTACCCACTTTTAAAGAATGACGCACATGTGATCGTAATTATGATTTTTAATTGCCCATCTAATTTTTGCTGTAAAGAAATTTTAGTTTAAATAGGAGTTTCCCAATTTTGCTATGCTGATGGACAGTGACTATAAAGGGGATTATAGAGGGGACCTTGTTATACAGAGGATCAAAGCCTAAGTTGGCTACCCCGAAAATGAACTAAGATACGATATGAAAAAGAACTTCCAACATCAGCACTTTCTGGAAGACTCATGCCAGAAGATGATCATCAAAAAACCCCAACAAAGATCAACGTGCTTCTACAGGTGTAGATGCACTCATCCCACCGGTTCCTGGACTTGCCATGGGAATGAAGAAGGAGATATCTAAGCTGGCCTGTGCATACAGTAAAACAACAAATTTGACTGGATCTATACTGTTGGAACTCAACCAAGAATTAGGAGAAGTGCAAATTGTAGTGCTCCAAAATCTTACAACTACAGACTATTTACTGTTAAAAGAACATATGGGATGTGAACAGTCCCCAGGAATGGGCTGTTTTAATTTATCTGATTTCTCTCAGACTGTTCAAGTTCAGTTGGACAATATCCACCATATCATAGATAAGTTTCCACAAATGCCTAAGGTGCCTAACTGGTTTTCTTGGTTTCACTGGAGATGGCTGGTAATTATAGGTATGCTTTGGTTATGTAACTGTACTCCTATTCTGTTAATGTGTGTGTGCAATTTAATTAGTAGTTTAAAACCTATACATGGTTATGTTACTCTACAAGAAGATATGTCAAAGAAATAATCAATCTTCCCATGTTTTCTTCTGCCTGCTACTTCTATAGCTTTTCTTCTTCCTTCCTAATTACAACCCTTAAATACAATTCGTGCCACATATCGAATTTACCATGTATCATAATTCTTCCAAGTGGTAAAGATACCTCAAGATAAATGCTGGGCATAGAAGCCACAGGGCATAAATATGTAAAGAAGTAAAAAACTAACCTTTTCAAACAATAAGGCTTCTCTCTCACTTACCAACTATACATTTCCCTGTATGGCCCCAGAAGATGACTGGTTAGCCAGAGACGGGTAAGATTCCTCAAGGGAGGAATAACCTAAGACAGGCACAGTCACAGGGGGGCCATCAGGTGAGAAACTGGGAATCAACAGAGGTGAGGCTTAGAACCTCTCCCCCCCTGTTCTGAGAGAAATCTTCTGCATCCATGGATGTTTTATTGCCCTTGTCTAGCTTGGATTAACACATAGTCTACAGGCACACACCTGATCATCTACATTTGCTCTCTTACAACACTAAATTATGTTTTCTACCTTTATCTTGCATCTACCTGCCACTTCAGCATTTTATTAAAAATAATAATAATAAAGAGAGAAATGTGGTATCCACATATAAATCAAGTATAAAAATGAAATGAATATTCATATTTGGACTGATTGTTTATAGTTCATAATACATGATCAAAACCGAAAGTTTCTGTGATGACTGCCCTTGTACTGTTCACCATGTAACTTATTCACTATGTAAGAATTTGTTCTCCATGTAAGAACTTGTTCGTTATGCTTCAGAAGATTGGAGACTGACAAAAATTAGGCTTGGGGTGGATTAATGATTGTGCATTGAGCATTGACTCCCCTATACAGAATTTTATTGTTAACAACCATTTGATCAATAAATAGGAGAGATGCCCTCACAAAAAAAAAAAAAAAAGTACACACTTCCAATTGTAAAATAAATGTAACTGGGATGTAATGTATAGCATAAGGAATATAGTCAAAATATTGTAACAACTTGGTATGGTGATAGCTGCTACCTAGAATTATCATGTATATAAATGTTGAATCACTGTGTTGTACACCTGAAACTAATGTAATACTGTGTGTCAACTACCCTTCAATAAAAAATAATTATCTACAAAAATAAATAAATAAATGAATGAATAAATAAATAGGAGTTTCCTATCTAGCTAGGGCTGCAGCTAATGCTGTGTGTCACAGGCCTGCCACAATAGCTGTTGAAAAATATTTCCTCAAAGACACTAGCTGCTACCCCGGTGTTCCACCCAGTTTTGTGCATAGCCACCATCATGACTGGAGGTCAGCATTGCCGGAAATTAAAAATCAGCTACAATGTGGGGTTTTCTTTATAGCCAATGGTAGCCCATTCTGGGACAGGCCTGAGCTCTGAGTTACTAAAAGGTCTATGTAATTTTCCTGAAAGAGAAAGTATTTGTTGACTACTCAGCACTTCCAGTTAGAAACTTACATCTTTAAGGTGCTCTTTAAATATCTTTCTCATGGGGAAGTATATCTATTTATCAGTGTAACATAGGCTATCAGGGTTTATGGCTACTTTCTACCTCTGGTGATATTGGACAGGCTACTTAAACTTCACATCTCAGAATTCTCATCTATAAAATGGGGAACCACTGCCTGCTCTTAAGAGGATTAAATGAGCTAATTAATGTAAGCTTCTTAGCACATTACCCGAAACTGTGTATGCTCAGTATTTGGCATTATTGTTTTGTTTTTCCTGGCACTGCGTTAAAGACATTTAAACTATTTGGAGTCACTGGGAGGGTAGTAATTCCTACCTTACTTTCATCGAAAGAATGTAGCATGCTTCCAAACAAACACATGTGTTTATAGGGGGGGCCAGGCACTCTGTGAGGGGTTGAGCCAGATGTTTTACTCATTTCCTACATGATTGAAATAATCTATGCATTTAATAACTAAACTGGAGTTTTCAAATACAATCTAGCTAAACTCTTCCCAAATTGTAATGGGCATATACAATTGTGATTGCCTAAAATTCACTATTATGTAATGATATCTAAACCTTATATACCCTCAAATTAAATTATACTTTGTATGTTAAACATCACTTGAGGTGACCTGCAAGTTTCAAAGAAGAACAATACCTACACATCCCTCCAATAACCCAACTGGGATGTTCATTCCCAGGCGTTTTTATCCTATTGTGTTAATATTCAGATGAGACACTTCCCTGCAAATCACTTGATCAGTAACCAAGAGGAGGCAACCAGATGCCAGCCTACTGCCGACAGCCTCCCTGTTCGCCAGGAAACCTTCACAGAAGCGCCTTCTAAACTCAATTGCGCACCGCTCACTCCGGTCAGGGGCCCCGAGGCGCCACCGGCAAGGACCGGTCATCCTAATATCCCTCTTCACTGGCCGTAAAACCTGCTGAATGTTTATTCTTCTAAACTCTAATGTTGGATAAATCCAAGGAAAACACTAGCATGCGGGCAAAGATGAAGGAGGCTTTCCTGACCGCTGCGTTGCTGTTCCTGCAAAGGAAAAGCCCCAGGCCCCTTTTCCAGTTCTCAAGAGCCCATCCGCTCCTCTCCCAGAAAGCGACCGGCTCTGCTCTCACCGCCCGCAGTCGGGAGCGTGCGCGCGGGGAGGGGGCCCGCCGGACAGGGCAGGTGGGGGGCCTCCGGCGCCTGCGGCCAGCCAGCAGTGCGGGAGGCGTCGCTGCGCACCAGCCCCGGCGCCGGTTCCTGCCTCCGCCTGCAGTGCGCACTTTGGGGGATGCAGACGTCAGCGGGGGGCTGCGGCCTTTGCAAGCACCACCTCCTTGCTCAGAGGCGGGGGAGGGGTCAGACGGAGCATTAATGCACCGGCAGGTATCTTAGGCCCTTACATAGCCTGTCTGAGTATGGTTTGGCTTTGCAAGGAACCAACCCCCTCTGGAGAATCTGATGAAAAATACAGTAATAATAACACCTCCTGGGATGGTGGTGTTATATGGGTCTGCGTTTACAGGAGAGAGAGAGCCAGAGTGAGGGGGAATCAGAGATTAGAAGTGAGCGGCCCGCAGGTGCGCAGGCGAGAACCCCTTGGGGAGGCTGATGAGCACGTGGCCCAATCATCCACCTAACTGGGCAGCTGGGAAAAATGCGAGAGAAAGGGGGCAAAACCGCTGGGGTCAGTGTTTTACTTCTTCGTGAACTTCCATCATAGTTAAGCACATACTAGAAATATTTGTTTCTGTGATTAGAATGCTTGGCACAACCCAAAAGCCTCATAATTGGCATTGTGGACTCTCTCCAGGCCCCAGACTCCAAAGAAGGAGTCAGGACGGGGCTCCCTGGTCCTGGGCAGGAGACAGCGGTGTCGACGGGAGGCATGGACTTCGGAGGTCTCTGAAATGATGGAGGCGTGAAACTGATGCCTCAGGTCAGGCGACCAGCGGGGTGAGATTGAGCTGGGATGAAAGCTGGAAACACACAGCCGATCAGCAGGGAACTGTGTTGGGAGTCCCGCTTGTTCACTCGGAGCTTAAGGAAACGTCATCTGCATGACACGTGGACTTGGACGTCCTGCAAAGTCCCACGGCGGCTTCCTCCATCAGGTCGTACCGAAGCCTCCGCGGTGGGAATGCGCTGAGCTCGGGGACGTTAACCGAAGGTGGATATGTCAAGAGTTTAGATGATGCAGCTGATTGGGGAAGTAAGAAAGTATCCGGATGTGGCACAGATAGATAGACAATGTGAATGAGATACTGAAAAATATGAAGGATAAAGTGATTTCCGCTATTCATCTAACTGGGGTTCCAGAAGGAAAGAGAGAAATCCTTAGGCAAAGCTGTAAGTGAACAGACAATAACTGAGATGTTCCCAGAACTAATGAAAAATACAAAATCATAAATTCCAGAAGATCAATGAGTAAAAATAAATCCACATCTAGATGGCATACTCAAAATATATTTCAAGAATAAGGCAAAAACATTTTCAGATAAACCTAAAATAAATGAGTTTGTCAGAAGACCCACGCTAAAGAGAATTGTAAAAGATGTATTTTAGGCAGAAGAAAAGTGATCCTTGATGAAATACCTGACATGCCGATAGAAGGAAAGGTCATGATCACAAGCTGTAAATATGTAAGTCTAAATAAGCTTTGTTCATGTAAAATACTATTTGGGGTTTACCAAAAGTAAGATACAATGAAATACCCATTAATACTATATACATTAGAAAAGAGCAAATGGAGTTAAAATATTGAGTCATTCAGTTGGGCCGGGTTATACTACAGTAACAAGTAACCCCGGGATGTGAGGGGCTGCACACCTTACAGCTTTATTTTCCCCACTCCCTGCGAGTTGGAACAGAGCTCATTTAATCATGAACACCCTAGGACCCAGGGTCATTTTACCCAGGGTAATGTTTCCATCTTGTCATATCTTTCCAAATTCATAATGGCAGAGGGAAGAGAATAAGAGAATCACTAATTGGTTTTTAAACACAGTTGACCTCCTTCACCTTTTCCTGGCCGAAGAAGCCATGTGGCCATATCTAAATTCAAGGAATGGGGCAGGGAAAGGCAATCCTACCAGGAGACTAAAAGAAAGAGTACTGGACGGTGTGAAGACAGCTGCAGTGACACAGGCATGTACCTGTTGGGAGCAGGACAACAGGATTTCTTCAGAAGAGATTGGTATTGTTTCTGCAAACAGGACAGGACATGAAGGGACAACCACTAATAAAAGAGTGACAAAGTATGTAATCTCTTCTCCAAGAGGGCAAAAAACAGGATAAGGTAGTAATTCAAATAAGACAAAAGAGAGTAAAATAAAAAGGAAAGTCAGGGAAAATAGAAAGCACAAAGAAAGTAAGGGTATAAATGTAAACTTGTAAGTTATAACAAAAGTAAGTGAACTAAAATCTACAGTTAAAACACAAAAGATTGTTATACTGGATCAAAAAAAAATCCAGCTGTACATTGTTTACAAGTGGCATATCCAAGACACGGGATATAAAGAGATTGAAAGTTAGAGGATGGAAAAAAAATATACAAGCAAAATTCAGAGCAAAAGAAAGCAGGTGTTTCTATATTAATATCAGACAAAATAGACTAAGGCAAAAAGATGGATTAGAGATAATGAAAAGTTTTAATTTTTCTATTTTTAATATTTTTTATAATTTAAATTTTTTAATGTTTTTAATAATTTATAAACTTGAGACAGCTAAATAAAACAATTATCAGAACTGTGGAGAGCCAAGCAAAGACACATTCAGATTGGGAGATTTTAATGTAGTTTTCTCACTAATCAATTAAAACTGGTGTGCACAAAGCAAATAAGGATACAGAAAGAAGAAATATTTGAACAATATAATTAAAAATATTGACATATTACATCTACTTAGAACACTGGGTCCAATGACTCCTGACTGTGTTATCTTTCCACGGTACAATTAAGCTAGAAATCGGTAACAAAAATATAACCCAAAATCCCCCATATTTTCCCATATATTTAGACACTAAGAAGCACATGATCTAGACCATATGTCAAATAAGGAATAAAGATGAAAATTAGATCATATTTTGAATGGAATGGTAACAGAAGTACAGTACATCAAAATGTGTGTGATATCACCAAAGCAGTAAATGGAGTGAAACTTGCAGCCTTGGGTATTTATGTTATAAGATAAGAAACGCCAATGACTGGACTAGGTTCTGTTGGAGGATTGAGGCAGCCATCTTCCTGGTCCTCCTTCTAAAAACCATACAGAGCAACAAGGAAAGTGTATGCAAACACTTGTAAAGTAGACCTTTTGGTAAAGCTATAAAATTGAGAAAATCTGAACACTCCAAGTTATCAGTCAGTGTTTGGGAAAAAATACTAGAAACCAGTCTGATTGATACAGACAGCCACTGTGGTGTGAAAAGAAAGAAGAGGTGTTCTCAGAGGGCTGGTGGGAACACCACTGACAACACCAGCAAATATTCATCCCAGAAGGAAAGGGCTCCAGCTTGGATGGTGATCCTGTGGGTAGGGCTGAGAATGAGCAGCATAGGACATGAGACATAGGGGAGGGAAGGAAAAGGTGAGGAAAGTCGGTGGGAAACAAAGATCTCTAGATTAAAGCCACTGCCTGACATTCTAGCAAAAGATGAAATAGCCCTTTAACTGAGAAGCTGATAGAAGAAGAACGTTAGCTGAGTTTAGGTCTCCTGTGAAGAGCTGGTCCAGTAAAACCCAACTCATACCAATGTGAATTATAAAATTAAAACTTCTCTATCCATAGAAAGATATTATAAGGGAAAAAAGAAAATTAAAACTTCTCAGTAGAAGAAAAAATTCAGCAAAAGCAGCAAAGAAGGCACGAAGCAAAACATACTGGATATACAATATTCCAAAATGAATCTTAACAGAAAGAAACCCTATGAAGCAATTAAAACTCTGAAAGAACCTCATAAAATGTAATTTATAAAAATCTGGAGGTGACTGGGACTCAGTGAAAATTTTAAAAAGATGTGCATAATTATTTCATATTGCACACTGTAAAAGATGGAACAAGTATTCTAGAATAAGACTAAGACACCAAGCTCACAAAAAGGAGAAAAGAAAATGGGAAGAAACAGGTTAAAGTTATTAGAAAAAAAATGATAGATGAAACACTAATAAAAGAGGTCCAACATTTGTATAATTGATATGCCCAAAGAAATAAAACAATGAAATAGAACAGAAACTTAAAAAATAAAATTCAAGGATGCTTCCCTAATTTTTTAAATTGGGTAAAATAACCCTAATGTTTATATGGAAGAGGCATATGCCTGAGGATATTGAAGAAAAAGGGGAGGAGTGAGGGAGGACTTGACCTACCAGCTACAGAATCAGAAAGCCACTGTACTCAGGTCGGTTTGGGGCTGTCCAAGAACACACTCATATATCAGTGGAAGGGATGCCAGACCCAGGAACAGATCTTGAATACATGATAATTTAATATAGGACAGAGTAGCATTCCAATTCAGTGTGCAGATAATAGATTATTTACTCAACTGACACAGCCAACCATCTGTTTGTAAGAAAATAAAAATAAATATACAAGATTCTTATCTTATTTCATATGAAAACAAATTTTGGGTGAATTAAATAATAAATTAGAAAACTCCAAGAATAATAAAACACTTTAGGAAAAACAACTATTTACAATCTAGGAGGGGAGAAAGTTTCTTATCTGGCAACCTTGAAACAATAAAATAATAGAGTTATGAATATATAGCAATTAGGAAGTTTTATATGGAAAAAGAACAAATAAGCACATTTGAAAGTGAACAAAAACATAGGCATTGTTGAAGGAAGGGTTTAATCTGTATAATACACAGAGAATTTTTACTAATTGTCTGGAAGGGTGTAAATAACCCAATAGAAAATGGGCAAGAGCTTTAGAGAGACAATTCACAAAAAAGGAAATCCATAAGGATAATAATATGAGCTCAATCCTATGGAATTTCTCACCAAAGCATTGGCCAAAAAACACGAGACTGCTGGTAGGACATAAGAGAAGCAGTGTTTCCATGCACTGCTGGAGGTCGTGTAAGATTCACAACTGTTTTGGAAAATAAATTGGCAATACCTATTAAAATGAAATCCATGAAACTTTTAACCCAGAATTCCTGCTCCTGAGAATCTATCCCTCTATTTGTGAGAACACTTGCAGAAGGACATTTATCACAGCATTGTTCATAGCGGCAAAACCGAAGGAAAGCCCCAAATCAGGGGCATGATTGAATTGTTACTGTACCATCCCTGGGAATACAGTGCAGCTGCCACAAAAAGAAGGAACTAGAATTACAGCAGGTGAATTGGAGGGATTTTTTTACAAGCTATTATTGAACATGAAAACAAGATTCAGACTATCTAAAATATGATTTCTCTTTGGTAAAATAAATAAGTAAATAACCAAACCCTCCCATTTATGTATGGGTATGTGTATGTCATAAACATGTGTGAATATGACTATATAAGCATCAAAAAATATTTTAAAATCTCTAATAAGCTGCTGATACCATGTGGAAGACACTTCTTCCTGGTCCTGGAAACCAGCTTGCTCCATGCCTTCGCTTGCCATCTACAGCCTTCCGTCACACCCATGCTGTGTATTTTAGCTTTTTGTGCATCCCACTTCAAGTCAGTTTCTGCATTAGCTGGGGAAACAGAGCAGCTATTAAAAAGAGACCAAAGAATCTAATGACTCAGATTAGATAAAAGTTGACTCCTTGTGCACATAACTGTCCGAGGCAAGTGTTCAAGGTTGACTAAGTGTTCTCCTTCAAGAGGTACTTTGGGGAAAGAGATCACTGGAGGGCAGGTGGCTTGTGATTCTATGGAAAAGTATTTGGTCAAACTATTCCTACAGGAACCCGGAATGCAGACCAGGGAGCTCCAGGAAGAGCGACCAGCAGGTACCAGCATCCTGCTGCTTTTAGCAAGATAGTAAAGGAAGGAGGAGAGCTCAGGAAAGAGCTCCTTACAAGAGCTGGTTTCTGAGAGGGGGTGCAGGGGAACAGAGGGGGCATGGAGATTTGGGGCCAGGTCTGGTGCAAAGCCCACTGTTTGTGTGCCCCACACAGAAGAAATCAGACTGCTATTGCTCATTGCTCAAAACCTTTCCTAATGGCTCCCCACTAGGCAAAGAAAAAAAAAAGGAGCCATCCATTCCTGTAGAAAAGTTTATTATAAAGGTGGAAAGGTACTGCCTTTCTGCTAACGCCTATTATTTCAGTCAACCTCATGTGAGCCATCAAGTTAAGAGAAGAGCATGTGTTGAGCAAAGAGGAAGGAGTGAAGCACTGAAGCAGGCTTCAGGACCATGTCTAGGAAAAGAGCTTCAGGCTAGTTGCCAGCACGTGGAATGGACTGAAAGGGACTGTGCCAGAGGCTCGCTAAGCTCCTGAGAGACTCACATTGTCAGAGGCAGCTCATGCCTGGCCTGGAACGAGCCGGTGCGGTGGCTGAGCCTGAAGACAGCAATGGCTTCCCGAGCTTGCAGGAGAACCACGTGGGCTGTGTGAGCTGCACAGCCTCCTGGGAGGCGTACCCCCAGACCCACTTCCGATGTGGGGATGAAGAAGACTGTGAGTGAAAGCAGGTGAATGTGCACTTCCATCTTCTTGGCACAATCCTGATGCTTTTAGCTACTAAAGTGTAACCCTAACAATACACTAGTTCATGGGGGCAGGGGTTGTGTGACTCCTGAGAAGGTGACTTAGCTTCCTGCTGCTGCCTAACAAATTGCCACAAATGTGGTGGCTTAAAGCAACACATTTATTCTCCTAGTTCCAGAGGTCAGAGTCTAAAATGGGTCAGCAGGGCAGCATGCACTGGAGGCTGCCAGGGGGGTCTCCCCTGCCACTTCCTCTCAGATCTGATGCCCTGGACTCCCTTGTTGAAAGACCCTGGTGACTGGGCCACGTTGCCAATCCAGGAGAGCCTCCCCATCTTGGTGTCCTTAATCACACCTGCAAAGTCCCTTTTGTCACAGAGGGTAACACACAAGTTTTGGGGGTCAGGATGTGGACACTCAGAGGGTGACTTTGTTCTGTTTACTGCAGAAGGGACAGAAAGGAAGGAAAAAGCAAGCACAAAGAAGGCCAAGCATTGGCCAATATTACAAAAAACGTATGTGTATATATGTAAGCGAGCAACTTTTAAAGAGAAAACAGCATTTGAAGTAAAATAATAAAGGAGGAAGAAGACGGAGAGAAGAGGCGGAAGAAAAAGAGGAGTAAGAAGGGGAAATGGTTGATTTCGAGCAACAGTTTAAGCTAAGAGAACCGCACATCTGCTCACGCCTCTGGGCCAGCAAAAGTATTTCATAAGAAATCATTTCAAAATTTGATTTGATTTCTCACAGTCTGAATTTCAGTTCCCTTGTTGGGAAGAGAAAAGCAAGTGAGGGCATAGATGGGGATTTTTATTTCTAAAATGCTCCCCAGGTGTGATAGAACAGAAACCTGTTGCTCTCTCTTCATTATAAACTCAAACTCCTTATTTGTTTTCTCCTCTCCTTTTTTTTCCCTTTTTTTGTCTGTACTGGTGTTCATTGAACAATCTCTCTGCCTGACAGCCACGATGCACTTCATATAACACCTGCCCATTCACAGGTGCTGTGAAGATCCCTGGGAAAGCCAGATTTCTCCTAAAGGTGGTCCTGAGACAAAAGTAGCGCCTGAAATACTCTTGGAGAGAGAATCCCTCAGAACGAAATGAGCTGAAATTAGATGCCATCCGTATTTTTATCCTCTTGAAATTCAAATTTTCTGAAACTAAGAGTAAGATCATTGTGTGAGGTTTTCTCTTTATTTAATTCCTGAAGTTTTAAGAATAACTATTTTCTTCCTGTGTTTTTATCTTCCGCTCACACTTGAGACTGAGTGTCTTCTCACAGAGGCCACCAGTGAACCAGGTCTGGCTCATGAGGGTCACAGACAAGACGTGTATGTGACTGCAGGGGTGCCTTCCCCACGGGGTGCTGCCCAGCTTCAGCATCCTCCTCCCCTCACACACTGCTCCAAGTGTCCACCAGGGCTGACATCCTGCCAAGAGGCCACTGGCCATCCTGCATGACTGCTGGCTGGCAGCTGAGTGGGGTGCACGTGACCCAGAGGAAGCACAGGTCAGCGGTGCCTGGATGAGTCGGGGGATGAAGGTGAGGATGGGCATGAGGCGTAGAGGGTGGACCGCGGGCTGCGGTCAGGCCTGTGCTTGGGCACTATTTACAGCACTGAGATGTGTGGCTTGGAAGAAGTTGTGAGGTTCGAAGTCCAGAAGGAAGCTCTGGTGTGAAGCTGCTTCTGTGCTTCTGTAGGTTGAGGCTCTGAGTGCTGGTCAGAGGTCTAATTTTATTCCTTGTTTTCAGATTTTATTAAGGGCTTGGACCAGATTCCTAGGGAAATTGTGTGGATGTGTATTGTTACAGATGTCCAGTGCAGCTGGCCACAAAAGAGACAGTCATTGGTGCCAAGCTCTTACGCTGGTGGGATGGGCAGCAGCTGCCCTTGGTTTCAAGTCTTTCTTGGTCTGATGCATGCAACTGCTTCTGGCAGGTAACACAGACTTGGTGGTAGGGATTCCGAGATGCCCACGAGCAGCCTGTGGCCACAGACTACATGCCAGAGGACACATGATCTGTAAAATATTAGAGCTGGACAAGGAGCTTCAGGTGTCATGCCCAGTGTACCCATTCATCCAGGGTGAGTGACATAGGTCAGACGGAGAATGACAACTACTGTATGCTCTCACCTATATGTGGAAAAAACAAAACCAAACCCTGAAATATGGAAACAGAAGAGATTGGTGGTTGCCAGGGGTTGGGAGGGGAAAATGGGTGAAGGGGCTCAAAGGGTACACACATATAGTCGTAAGACGAGTGAGTCCTGGGACATCACGTGGGGCATCGTGGCCACAGTTAACAACCCTGTACTGTGTTCTTTACAGTCGCTAAGGGAGATCTTAACAATTCTCACCACACCCCAAACCAGGTAACTATGTGAGGTGCTGGGCATGTTAACTAACCTTATTGTGATCATTCTGCAATACTTACTTATATCAAATCATCACACTGTACTCCTTAACCATCAGTTTTATGCCACGTATATCTCAGGAAAGCTGGAAACAAAGGTGATACGTGCATTAACAATGCTGCTAACAATACTGAACCTGAACCTGACCGTTCAGATCTACTTTCAAGTGCTCTTAATTAGACCCATTGAAAAGATGGTAAAGGCAAAGAAAGTTACATCACTCTCTTTTAAATACTAGTGAGTTAGAAAAATTGGAAGGATTTAAAAGGTCAAAAATTTTTCACCCTTTTAATAATTATTCCAGAAGTGGCAATTACTAAATCCAAATATCTGTAGGTGGGGCTTTAATTTATTTTGGAAACTATACCATTTCTAACATGTGAGGTGAGAAATTATGTTAAAGTTAAGAAAAAAACGACTTAGTGCGTTGAGGAGCTAGAGTTTCATCAGCAAAGAGCAGGAAAGAAGTTTTGCTTTCTGCTGAAAGTATTTAACAAATTATATGTAAAATGTAAAACATAATGACAAGAAATCACCTTTCTTGGGTTAGTTTCGAACCCTCCTCTGCAACCCACACACAGCCCAAGCTCTTCTGCCGCTCCAGGTGCTAAGGGGGGTGCTGAACAGGACTGAGCCTCTGCTGAGAAACTCCAGGGTTAGGGTGAAGACTTCCCAAACCGTTGGCCAGGGCAGTAGGAGAGGGACCTCTAAGGGGAGATGGGGGCACGGAGTATGGGGTTGGGGGGACTGGGGAGGGGGAGGGGGAGGCTCCCTGAGGATTATCTAGAGAAGAAGCTTCCAGAATTGTGACTCACGAACCAGTACACTTACACCCCTGCTAACACACACACGTTGCTGTTACTGCAATTTTGCTGTTCTCCTTTCCCGACTCCCATTTTAACTGTACCAGCGTCTAACACCGGCACTTGGCTCGCCCGAGGTGGGCCAGCTGATCACGTGGCTTGGAGTCCGGATGCGGAAACTGCGCGGAGTCCCCGATGGCAGCGGCGGGCCCAGGCCTCCTGCGCCCCGTGTGGGGCCCGGCTCGCCTCCCCAGCTCTGCCCAGAACCACCGGCAGCTGCTCCGGCCCCTCCGGAATCCCCGCTTCCCCACAAGGCACGCTCGCTTTTCTCAGCTGCCCTGTGTTCTCGGCTCCCCGGGCCTCGTCTCTCCCTCTTGACACCTTCTCCTCCTTCCCTGGTACCTGTGGGTCGGGGTCTCGTGTCTTCCCACCTGAGCACCCAGCACAGCCTGCCCCACCTGGAGGGGCACAGGCTCCCAGGAGGTCTAAGGGTTAGGCTCTCTGGGTTCCCATCAAGAGCCTGCGCTTGGTTCAGTCGCAGGGGGCAGGATGATCGGGCTGCTGTGCTCCAAACCAGGGCCGTCCCGTGGGAGGACCCAGGCGGCCCGTGCCCCACGGGCAGGGTGCGCAGCCCCACCGGCCAGAAGCAGCGTGCTTCTTAGCCGTGACTTCCTTTCCCGGGTCTGCAAGGCCGAGAGGCCTGAGTGCCCTCCGGGAGGGTCTTCTCTCGCACCAATGCTCTCCCTTTGGGGCTGTTCTCGGTGAGCAAACCAGCCACGGTTCAGACCGCACCTTCCTCCGCCTACCTTTTGTCACTATCTGGAGACCTGGACGTACAGGAAGGATGCTGGGTTCCAGGTGAGCTCCAGCTGTGTGCTCTGGGATGGTTTGTTTAGCCCATCCTTGTCCAAGCTCTAACTCTTTATTTAAAAGAGACCGATGAATCCAACTCCTATGTGTTGCCTCCAGTAAGTTCCTGTTATCTGTCCAAGAGTCTTTAAAAATATGGCTTGCACAAGAAGGCATTAGAGCTAAATTTTCATTTATGTTTGTCACAGGAGTTGCAAACGTGTAATGAGATTCCAGAGTTAATGTTTTGTATAAAGAAAGCACTTAGGAGAGCCCGGATGGAATTGGTTCAGAATTCTGGTATGGTGTTTTAATTAAAGATAGTTTCTAATCAAGGGTGGAGCAAAGCCTGAATAGAAGACTAGTTCATTGTCCAGTGCACCGAGGCAGCAAGAGTTGGGCAGCCTCTGTGGACCTCCTGCTGCCCAGGGATAACGCAGATATGCACTGGGGACAGAGCAGTGAGTTCTGCCTGCATCGCTGCTGACATCTCGGGTCCCAGGCTGCGACTGCCTTGGGTCAATGTCTCTGTCCCTGAGTTCTGGCGAAGGCTGGGTGGTCAGCACTGGACAGCAACCCAAGTGACCCACGAGGCCAGAGCCCAGCTGGTGGGAGCAACTCCGGGTCCATACAAGGTTGCCGGCAGCTCCCTCCTCCACATCACCTTGCCTGAAGTGGAAGGAGCCAGAACAGAGGCTTGGGCCGCTAGGCCATTGTTCTCCATCCCCTCGGCTCTCGCACATCTCAGCTCGACAGGTCCTTTTCCTGGAAAAGTCACCTAGTGGTATAGGGACTCTTGGGAGAGACTAGCATTGAATAGTCATATTGGGATGCAGCCAACTCCAGGGATTGGGTGGGAAGCCTATGATTTGGGGCTCTTGACAACTAAGAACCATTTGTTCGCTCTTACAATGCTGAAGATTTTCCTCTTTCATTATTTTTAGTCATGTCTAGAGCAAGAACTCTCTGAGTTCCTGTCCTATCACTTTCTTCTGATTCCAGGTGCAGCGTGAGAGCAAGGTGGTCTGCAATCTGGGCAGGGAGAGGTTTGGAAGGGACTTGGGGCTGCACCTCACTCCTTGCAGGGATTCTTCCAGCGCTCTTCCTTTTCTCCAGTGCTGGGTCCCCGTTCTCCACGGTGCCACACTCGCTCCCACCAGGGGACCTTTGCATCCAAGGGCTTTGGTCCAGAGCTTCCTCCTGACAGTCGGCTCCCTCCTTGCCATGTAAGTGTCAGACCTCTGGTGTCCTCCGTGCTGATGTCTAAAGCAGCCTTCACAGCACGGCTCTCCTCATCACCCCATTTTATCTGTTGGGGCACTTACTTCCAGCTGAAATTATCTCATTGCCAATGTGCTAGTTCCCTGTCTGCCTCCTCTAGAATATCAGCATCATGTGAGCAGAGACCTTGCTTGGCTGTGTCACGGCACCCTCGCATCCGGGACCAGTGAGCACGCACAGTGGGTTCAGCCGGTCCTCTGTAACAGCTGAAATGGGGGAGTGGGCAGCTCCCTGGTCATGGACTTTAGTCCTCTAACCTGTAAAAGGCAAATGGTCCCTCCCTGCCTACCTCAGGTGGCCAGAACACATACCCATGGGAAAGAGTGAAGCCTTTGTCACTGCGCGAAGTCACCCATAGGTGGGCGTTTGCTGTTCTCCGAAGGTGTCTCTTAATGCTGGCGTCAGAACAGCACCGCCGCAGACCCCGGCCCACCCCATCCCATCGTCCAGGACAGCCTTGTCTCTGTGGAGTTGCCTTGCACAGAAGAAATTTAGAGATTTTGTTTTATAGGCTGGGAGGTGAGGGCGGGGGAGGTGGACCGACAGGTGTGACCTGCAGTAAATGCAGGTAACAATAGCCTTCAACGCACAGGCCTCTCTGTCACTCTGCGGACCCCAGGCAGAGCTCAGCACTGCACACCGGTAGCTCTGTTCCCTGATCCCCCAGGAGCCAAGAAACTGTCACTCGCTCTTACCGCTGCGTGCTGGCTGGCAGTGCATAGGCCCTCGCAGGGATGCGGCATGCTGCCAGGTGATTCCGGTCCCCAGCGCCCCCTGCAGCATTGCTTAAAGCAGTGGCATTCATGGAGATTCGGTGTTAGTGTCTGAAGAGTGACCGCCTCTGAAAACCACAGTGTCTGGGCAGCAAGCAGCCAGCGGATATCTGGGCACTAACTCTCATTTCATTGATGCTCTTGCTGTGAAGCCAAATTAAACTTAGGACGTTAATTGAGTAACACACTCAGAAACAGGCATCTTCTCTTGAGGTCACAGTGACTGGTAGGTTCTGTGAGAATTACTGATACATGTATTTGATGAAAACGATTTCTAGGGATTTCCTTGAGTATTTAAAAACAAAGTTCTAGGCAGCCTGTATGGTTGTTCTGGGACTGTGGTCCTAGATCAAAATCCTGATAAGCTTTAAAGAGCATTTTTTTTTGTATGTTGCAGAATAATAACATTCCAATTAGTTTTTTGAGAAAATTCAAGTCTTAGCTCTCGTTTATGTCATAATCATTTCTGTATTAATTTAAATCAGCACAGGCAAAATTTTTTGTGAGTTGAACCTGTAGACGAAAAATGAGATTGAAATGAAAAATGAATCTCCCTCTCCCATCCCCTCATCCCATCGCCCCTTCCTTCTCCTCTCCCTGGTCCAGTGAAGGTATGGCTACTGGGATGGCCGCAGGGCAGGAGAAATGCTGTGCGGCTCACACAGAACAAGGCGGGGCCTAATCCCTTCATCTCAATCCAGTTCCCGTGCCATAATAACTTAGTTTGCTGACTCCTAAAATCTTCTTGTTTTAGGATATTTTCCTGCAGAGTGAACCTTGTCTTTCACTAAAATGTAAATTCCCCTGGGGGAGCATACACACACACACACACACACACATTTTTTATCTTTATTGCTCGTTCTATCCTTCCTGAGTAAGTGGGTCTCCTCTTTCCTAGGAGCAGAGCTTCAGAGTGGAGGCAGCAGTAGCTGAGGCAGGGTGATACCGTGGAGAGGGGGGACCTGGCCCCCTGACCGTCTGCAGGGGTGGCCCAGCCCTGCGCTCCTGACCGCCTTTCTCATGCATTTGTGTGCATGTCCAGATTTTGAACTTTACATTTTGAAGCTTCAATCATAGGATAACATCACTTTGAAACTGCCTTTTGTGTTTTGACATGTTGATTTAAATCTTTTTGTCTTTTTGTCTCATTTGTATTGTTTGAAGAAGCCAAATATTTTTTCTATTTTCATGGATGGTAGTCACTAAGATTATTTAGCTGCATAAGTTAATAACATTTTGCCATCCAGAACACTAGTTTGTGTTTCATTTGGGGAAAAGATTTTAATAATTAAATATAATCAATAGTGGAATTTTTCATTCTAGCAAATATCTGAATCTGAGAAAGATGCTGTCAATTTGTGCTTGTTGTTAGCACTATTTATTCCATTAGCAGGTTTTATTTTAACAAGGTTAATCATCTTTATAGGTTTCTCCCTGATTCCATCTCTCTCCCCCCTTTATTGCTTTGCTCATATAAACGCTTCTGTAATTTAGTGGATATGAGGCAGAAGGGAGACAAATGAATTTTTCCCACTTGAGATTAAAGTTAGGCAAGCCCTGTGGTGACCTCTTGGTCATTCATGCAGTGTGTGGGCTACGCTTATTTTTTTAAAAGCACATTTGATTAAAGAAAAGGGTAAATTCCAAGGTCTGAATTTCCGGACTCGGTCTAAGGAACTGTGCTCGTTCGTGCCTAGCTAAGCACTCGTCTCCTTCTCTTCCCTTGGTTCTTCAATGGAGGCGGAAGGGCAGGGAGGGGAAGGGTATCGGCCTGGAAAGGGGCGGGCAAGCTCCTGAGGCCGGTTACACCCGGCAGTGTGACCCCGCGATCGACTCCCAGAGCCTCCTGCTTGTTCATCAGTGTGAAAATGCTGCACATTTCCCCCAGGACTGTTCACACTGAAACGTCTTAGCTCCTGAACCTCCATTTGAACCATGATTCTTGGGAAGTCCTTCCTTTTTCCTGGGGGCAGGGCACAGCCTTTTCTCCCGCTGGGTGTGGCTGCACCTATACTAATGGGTGTTGGAGGTCAGGGAAGAGGAGGCGGTCCCCAAGGGGCCCAGTTCCCTAGGACACATTCCACACATGCCCCAAGAATGCAGGGAGAGGGTAAGCACAGGGTGCCCCCCACACTGCCCCCATCCCTCCCTCTCTGTCCTCACCCTGAGGCCTGTTCCACAGGACACATCTGCAGGGCACAGCTGGATGCCACAGGCTGGGCATTGAGGGCCTCTGGGACGACCGTGTGGCAGGGGAGCTTCCCAGGCCAGCCCTGCCTGGGCATTCATCCTTAGAGGACTTGCTCAGGGATGATGTTGTGAAATGTGCCACTGCCCAGAGCAATGGTGACTTCTTTGTCCTGCTGATGCAGCCAGCCCAGCACTGAATTTTGGGGCCAAGAACTGTGAAGGGTGCATCTGGGGCCCTTCCTGGGAACCCACGTAGACATATGGACGTGTCACAGGTGTGCGTGGATCACAGGTACACTTGGGTCACAGGTGGGGGTGATCACAGGCAGGGTGGTCACAGGTGGTCTCACACTGGTGCTGAGCAGCTCCCACCTGTGCCCCCCAAGGTGCCCCCCTGGGATGCAGCCATGCAGGACAGTGGCCTCTTGCTGCCCTGGTGCTGCTTGCTGTCTTCCCTGATCAGCCTTGGTGACTTGCAGGACTCATGTGTGGAGCACGTGGGCCTGGGATTCCAGATGTGCCCACCTGGCTGCTGCCTCCCAGTCCCCAGTGGCCTTTCCAGGGAAGTGGTAGGTGGAGGGGTCGGAGAGTGGAGGAGGAAGGCACTTCCACAAAGATTAAGAAGAAAACCAAAATGAAAGTTAGTTTTTTTTCAGTTTATAGGTTTGGGGGTGCAGAGTGTGGGAGCTTCCATGATACTGCCATCCCACCTGGGGACCAGGACCCTCCCCTGAGTGCCCTGCGGGCGCCTGACCTGGGAGCCCGGCCTCTCACAGCACTGGCTTTGGGGATGAGGACCCTATAGATTTATGTCCAATATTAAAGCCTTAGAAGACACTAAGTCCCTCTGCCTCTGGGAGGAGCAGAGCAAGAGCCAGAAAGAATGTGACAACGTGCAAATGAAGAGGAGGATGTTCCCTTTGCCTTCACTTGGGGAAACTGGCTGAATTGGAATGAGGCCAGTCTGGGCTTTGAAATCGGAGCGAGCACACACTGTTGCTTCCTGGAGGTGGATGGGGTCCCAACCCGGGCTGTGTGCCAATGGCGGGGCTGCTGAGCTCACTGGGGCGGCTTCCCCACACCGGCAGGTACCTGGGTCTGTGCCCCCCTTAGCCCGGACCCCAGCTGCTGCTGTGCCAGCATAATCGTGGTGACAATGGACACAGTGATGCTTAGTGAGAGCAAATGGGATCCACGCCGTTGAGGCAGATCCGGTTCAAGGGGCTGAGGGCTCGCTGGAGCCACGCAGAGCCTTACCCGTGTGAGTGTCTCAGTGTGGCCGTCTCCGAACCACCTGGGGGCTAAAAACACCGGCAGCAGGCTCTGCGCTCGGCCCGTCCACGACATGACATGCTGCCTTTGCTGGATCGGGGACCAGGCGCCGCCGCTGGTGCGCAGGGGCTGATGTAACCCTGACGTGCCTGTCGGCCCGCACGCTTCCTTCCACCACTTCACAGTCAGCAGCTCAGGAGCGGAAGCTTTAAGTGACTTGCCACTGATCCAGTTGGCACGGCTCTGCCCCCCCAAGCCTGTGGCAGAAACCACTGTGGCCCACACGAGGCACGTACCACACCTTCAGCCAAGGGAGCCAGCTTAGTCTGAGCCCCCAGACTCATCCATCTGGTGCGGAGAGGCTGTGCCGAAAGCTAGCGGTCGGCCTCAGCTAAGACTAAAACTGCCTTAGTCTTGTTTCTTCAGGCCTGGCGCGCCTGGGCACTGTGTGCTAGCAGCAGACTTGCTGCTCCGCGCGGGGACCTGGTGTGAGTGTGAGTTCTTCTGACAACACTGGTGCAGGGTCGGGGCTGCTCTGTTTGGAGCGAGGGCCCCGAGAACGGGACTCTGCTCAGGGGAGGAGAGGCAGAATAATTAGCCATTGCTAGTAATTTAAACATTTGTTCTTCTGATGTATAATTTTCATTCCAAGTATCATATTTCAATTAAAAAAAATTGAATGATAGATTTGGACTCAACACCAGCTCTCAGACACCTGGAATTGCATGCAAGCTTGAAAAGCTGGTAAACTGAATGGGCTCTTCCTAACTTGAATGTTCTAGAACTTGTTGGAATCCTCAGAGTGTCCTTCATCAATTATAAATCTGTACTGGGTATTTACAAAGATCTCTTGTTTATCATTAAACATTTATTTCCAGTCTGTGAATCTGATCTTCGAGAGATGACAATCTCTCTTGTTTTCTTTGAGAGAATACAACTCTAAAATAACCCAGGTGACAGAGCCCCGACTTCCCCTCTGACCCACCTTGGAAACAAAGGGGTTCTTTTGGCTCGGATGACTTTTCTGATTTGCAAAGAGGCACAGAAATGAATTTTTTAGCAGCAGCCACAATAAACAGGCATAAGGCAGCTCCCCAGACTCCATTGCTTATAGCCACACAGGTTCATTTCACATGTTGGTCTGCATGTGGGCTGTGCAGGGCAGGGCAGGGGGGTCAGCAGCCCCTGGGGCACTGCCCTTCTGAGGGGAGAGTGATACAGCACCAGCCGTGAGATGTCCAGCAACAGATTAAAGCTTCTGCCTGCGTCAGGCCCACCAGAGTCATGGGGGAAGCTTGTCGGGCGGCCGAGCCCAGTGCAAAGGGCCAGGGAAACCATCTGTCCCAGGCCGGGCAGGCGAGGGCTGAGAATGCTTGGGCTGCGGGCAGAGCAAGATTGACACCATCAGTCATTTCAACAAGATATAGATTCAGCGTTCATGGCCTCAGTTTTAACTTTCTAAACAGTTGTTTTCTCACTGCAGAAATTCAGCTCGAGGTTGATGATGTTTTTGAACATGGTCAGTTTCATATATTTCCTTGTGACTCACAGTTAGTAGTTACCAGATTCCCTGAGGGGGACCACTGCCTTAGCAATGTACCCCCATCCCTCTTGAGCTAGGTTCTGGCTCCAGGATCCAAAGCTGAGAACCGTTTCCAGCAAAAATACTGATGATATTAGTTAAAAGAAAAAAAAAAAGCACCACCTGTTTGCAAAGAGCTAGATGAAACCATTTGTGTGGGACCAGTTTTTCCATTTTTAGCTCCTGTTGGGGCTTGAGCTCAGGTTGTGGTCATATAGGTTGACACAGACCAGTATTTTTCTTTGTCACAGATGCATGGGGTCAGGCTGTGATTGTATAGGGCACCATCTCGGACCACTTAGCTTGGCCTCCACCCCCTCAAGCTTGAGGACCCAAAGCCCCACCCATGGGGTGGGAAGTGGAGTCTCTTCTGGGCCTAGAGGGGCTCTGAGAAGTCCGGACCTCTCCTGTGCCATGTGCTCTGAGAGCCACTAGGAAAACGGGTCTTCACTGTCTTTTAGGGTCATGGGCCCTTGTGAGAGTCTGATGGAAGCCATGGATTTCTTCTCTAGAAAAATACACCTGCATACCAAAGTTTTAACAGTATTGTCTTTAATATTCCTTTGAAATACAACCCTTGAATCCCATATTCTTTTCTAGATTTCAGATCCAAATTGATGTAGCCATTAAGATTTTTTAATACAGATCATTTTAAGCCCCTGCTTAATTAGATTTATCAACGCATCTGTTGGTTTCTTTCACACTCTGAATTTGTTTTTTCTTCTTGAAGTATATTCTTTGGTGTTTCTTCCAGCAAAGGTTTCTCTGAGGAGCCAGTCTTTCCTGCATATGTCCGCAGACATCCTCGTTTCACCCCTCTTCTTGAATAAATCAGGTGAGGACAGCACGCTGGAGTGCGTCCTTGCCCAGCGCTCTGAAGGTGTTACTCTGCTGGGTCAGGTGATGCCCTCTGTCCTCGGTTTGCTCCATTTCCTGCTGGGTGTCTGCCATCAGCTGGATGTCCCTGTGCTGTTTGTAACTTAGGTTTGAGAGCTTTTTGGGTTGTGTACTGGTCAAGGCTCCCTGAAGAAACAGAGCCAATAGATTTGTTAGAAGAAATCGAATCGCATGACCTGGGAAGCCACGTCCCATGACCTGAGGTCTGCAGGCTGGAGGCCTGGGAGAACTGGTAGTAGGGTTTGCAGGCCTGAGAACCAGAGAACCATGGATTCCAGTCTGGGTCTGAAGGACTCAGAAGCCAGAACACGGATGGTGTCGATCCCAGTCCGAGGGTGGGAGGAGATCGTGTCCCAGTTCAGCAGCCAGGCAGAGAGGCAGGGCTGGAGGGCCAGGGAGAGAGGGACAGTTCTTTCTGCCTTAGGCATTTGTTCTGTTCAGGCCTTCAACAGACTGGACCGTGCTGCCCACCCTGGGTGGGGCACCCACTCCACTCCGTTGGCTCATTCAGATGCTACTCTCATCCTGAAACAGCCACAGGCACAACCAGACTGATGGCTGACCAGACACATGGGCACCCTGTGGCCCATCACGGTGACTCAAACATCAGCTGTTGAGGTGGGGGAACTATTTCAGTTGCTATCAACAGTGGACGCTGGACTGTGTCAGTGTCAATTTGTAGCCTCCTGAGAGCTGTGTGGCCTTGACCTCAGCTCACCCTCTGTTTGGGCTCTTGCAGGGGTTCCTCTGGTTTCGAGGGTGGCTGTGTACGTTACAGTGTGTGTGTAAACTATTGATCTATCATTTCAGTGTGATTGGAGAGCGGAGGAGGAGGTGAGGTTCTGTACGTGCTCCCGTTGTGATCTTGACCCAGAGCCCCGGGTTGGAGAAGAGTGGCCAGCAGCGGGGCAGAGTGTGTGACAGGCCCCTGTGGAGCTCAGGGAGCCTCACCATGCTGCAGAGCTGGGAGGCTGCAGTGAGGGATTCTCGTCCAGCAATGCAGGCGAGGTGACTGGTGCCTGCCTCCTGTAAGCCTGCCCCTGGGCAGGGATGTCCAGAGCAGGGCTGCCAGGGTTTGAATTCCAGTTCCCATTGCCCATCCCTGTGCAGCTCCACCTCTATTAGTTGCCCAGGTAGATCCACATAATTATTGCCTTTATCTGGGCTACTTGAGCTGCTTGACCTTAAAAGACTACTTTCAAGAATAAAAATTTGTTGTATTTAAGTTTCTAAACACATGGATTTTTCTGGAACTACAACTTCTGGGTGGGAAATGAACAGTTTCATGGGAGCTATCTCAGCTCACTGGTGGGGAGCACAGAGTATTTCTCTGCCTTGCCTTTCTGACTCCTTGGCTTTTGGCTGGTTTCCTCTTTACAGACATGTTTTGCAATGCCAGAGATTAAAAATACAAAGTCACAAGTGCAGAGTCCTCCAACAATGCTTTCCGATGGTCTCCTGAGGTGCATCTGTCAAACTTGCCTGAATCTGCAGCCTCTTTTTCATAAGAAGGTGGCTTAACACATCAACCCAAAGTCCTGGCTAGCTGATTGCGTGTTTCTTTCTCAAGATTTTGTATATCATGTTTAATGTGAGACAGAAGCCATCAGGAAGCAATTGTCAGGGAAGTCTCAGTAGTAATGTCTACTCGTATTCATTCACCCAGAACTTCCAAATAAATTCATTTTCTATAGAAAACAGAGATTCTCAAAATTCTATGATTTTACTATTCATAATAACAATAAAATTGTAAAACTCATTAGAATAAGTTAATGACAAATACAAGGTTTATAAATAGAACTAAAATACTTTACTGAGTGTGATAAAACATTATTGGATTAAACAAAACACACACACATATATGCTTTTTTGTATGGCAACAGAATATTGTAAAAGCTGCTCATTTGCCTCAAATTAGTTCCTAAATTTAGTGCAGTTTTTAATTACAATGGATTTTTTTTGACACTTCATGAAATGATTCCAGAATGGAAAAAGAGCCAAAGAAATTTTGAGAAGGAAGAGTAATGATAAGGTCTTTCTTACAAAAATATTTGGTAAAACAAATTATAAAATGACTATAATCAAAACAGTACAAGGTCGCATAAAAGGGCCCATATATCAGCATTGAAATGCTCTCAGCATAAGAAGTTAACATTTCAATCTCAGCTGGGATGCCTGTTTTTCCTTTCAGATCATTTGATATTTCAGAAGAATTGGCAAACATATTCATAAATGTACTGGCAGGTTTGTTAACTACTAGAAAAAATTATATTAAAGGTGTACTTTACATCATTCAGACCATACCCTAAAATAAAGTCTACATGAGCAAACAGTTCAGTGTTAAAAAGGAACCCCCCATAAAATTAAGAGAAAATGTTGGTGAACATTTATCTGAAGCTGGAGGGGGAGAAGACTTTCTAAATCACTGAGGAATTATACTTTGACTATGCATCGATAATATCATCCAAAAGTAAACAAAATAAAATCAAGTGATAAACTGAGTAAACAGATAAAGAGTTAATTTCATAGTATATAAAGCTTCAAAAATCAGTTTTATAAAAACACCAGTAAAAAAATAGGAGGACAAGAACAAACTCACAAAACAAAAAATATAAATGGTCAATAGATCTTAAACACTTAACTACCCTGGTTTTTTAAAAGTGTAAATTAAATCAATGACATGAAATCTTCCCACCCCACTAACAATTTAAACATGTCAACAGTAAGCTGACAAGGACGAAGTAACTAGCCAAGCTCATGTTCTATGGAAGCCAAAATGCCATCTTTCAGGAGGGCACGTAGGCAAAACTTGCCAAATGCCTTAATAATTTCTTTTGCCTGAGAAATTCCACTTCTCTATGAGTCAAAATAAATAAAATAACCAATATTGGATCATGTTGACCTACAAAAATGGCAAATTCATTTGGTTGAACCTCTCAAGTTATTCTAAGATAATTATCTACAGGGGTTGGGACAAAGATTTAAGAGTGAGGATATTTGCAGTAACATAACTTACAGAAAAGAAAAATTAGAGGCCAACTATAAACATTCAATAATGAGAACTGCTTAGTAAAATACAGAAATCCATATGACATCTACTAAATTATTCTTATGATTTATGTTCCTGGATTGGATTCTGGACTATGAAAAGAGAAATAGCTATAAATACAATATTAGGATAATCGTAAAAATTTGAAAATTGGGGGTTAGATGATGTTACTTGTATCAATCTTTGATTCCTGGGTTTTGATAATTATACTGTGGTTTGGTAAGAGAATATTCTTATTCTCGGGAAATAAACCCTTAAATATGTGGGGGTAAAGGATCATGGTATTTGCAATTTATTCTCAGATGATTTGGGGAAAATTGTGTTTATGTATATCCTATATATATAACTATATTATCTATATATTCAGTATATATTATAAATGTTCTATTATTCTCTTTCTACATTCTATGTATTATATAGAGAAGACTATATATATGAAGAGAGTGCATACAAATGACATATGCAGAAAAATACTAAAAACTGTTTAGTCTGATTAAACTGGGTAAAAGATACAGGAGTGTTTCCTCTTATCATGGAGGCAGAAGTGATGACAGGATTAACTTGCAGTGTACTAAGACTGGCTGTAGGTTTTCTAGCTCATCTTGGGGTCAAGTCAGGCCGTGGGACCTTATAAGGGAGCAGAAGGATCCACATGGTCCCTGGGGTCCCAGCGGTCTCAAGTCAGCTCACCACCTTCTGAAATGGCCTTTACCATCAAACCTCCTAGTGGAGCTAATAGTTTTCTGCTCAGTGCCTACCTTCCCCTTTCTATGTCATAATTTTGTTTAGATTTTCTTCCCTTTTTGACATAACCACAGAGTGAGAAGACGTTCAGCATATCCCTGAATACAGGATGCAGTCTGGGATTTATGTTGTCAATGGGACACGGCTTAGGGGGGACCCTGGTCTAATTAGGGTGTCTTATGTGTATCTGTGGTCTGGGGGAGGTTTTGTCCTGTGCTCCTCTGCTGGCCATGAACAAGAACACATGGCACCCTGATGGCCACAGTGGCCATCCTGCAACAAGCTTTGGAAGGAGGCTGATGCTAGAACAGGTGAGTGAAGGGAAGAAAAACACCTAGTCTGTGATTCCTTCTCTGCTGGCCTGGACTATACCTGGGCTCTCTGTATCTCCAGTTACGTGAGCCAATAAATTTACTATCACCTAAGCTAGTTTGAGCTGTGATTTCTGTTACTTGCAACCAAAAATATCTGAAACAAACACCATTCATCAATACCTGGGGTGAAAGTTTGACCTGTGGGTCTCAAAAAGATATGCGCATGTCCCTACCCTCAGGACCTGTGAATGTGTATCCTGTACAACTTGGTAGCAAGAAAATAATCCAGTTAGAAAATGGGAGGGAACTGAGGGGACGCTTCTCCAAAGAAGACATACAGATGGTCAGCAGACACATGAAAAGGTGCTCAGCATCAGCAAACATCAGGGAAATGCACATCCAAACACAACGAGTTACCCCCTCGTATGTGTTACAAGGGTTGTCACCAAAAGACAGGAGGGAACAAGGGTTAATGGGGATGTGGAGGAAAGGGAGCCCTGGTACACTGATTGTGGGAGTGTGAACTGTTGTAGCCACTATGGAAAACAGTACAAATGTTCCTGAAAAAATTTAAAAATAGATCCTGCAACCCTACTTCTGGATGCTTATCTGAAGGAAATGGAAATAGAATCTCTATGAGATATCTTCTCTCCCATGTTCACTACACCATTATTCACAATAGCCAAGATATGGAAGCAATCTAAGTGTCCATCAGTGGATGAATGGACAAAGAAGATGTGATCTATATCTATCTGTATCTATATCTATATCTATATCTATATCTATATCTATATCTATATCTATATCTATATCTATATCTATATCTATATCTATATCTATATCTATATCTATATCTATATCTATATCTATATCTATATCTATATCTATATCTATATCTATATCTATACCTATATCATCTAAAGAGAGGATTGAGAAAGGAATATTATTCAGCCATAAGAAGGAAATCCTGCCATTTGTGACAACACGGATGGAACTAGAGGCTATTATGCTATGTGAAGTAAGTTAAACAGAGAAGCACTAATACTGTATAATATCACTTATACATGGAATCTAAGAAATCTGAACTCTTAGGAATGGAGAATAGAGTATAGAGTGGTGGTTCCCAGGGGCTGGGCACTGGGGGAAAGAGGAGATGCTGGTTAAAGTGTACAAACCTTCCGTTATAAGATGAATAAATTCTGCGGGTAGTGTACAACATAGTGATGGTTAAGAAGACTATGCTATATACTTGCAAGTTGCTAAGAAAGTAGATCTTGAGTGTTCTCACCACAAAAAAAAAATGGGATTAAGTGCTGTGATGGCAGTGTTAGCAACCTGTGACAGTTATAATTTTGCAGTATGCTGAGTGTATCAAGTCACCTCATTGTACACCTTAAATGTACACAGTATTACTTATTGGTTACATGTCAATAAAGCTGGGGGAAAAAGGTAAGATTCTCTTGGATTATTCAGGTGGACCCTAAATCTAATGGCAAGAGTCCTTGTTAGAGTCACAGAGAGAAGAGGACCTACACGCAGAGGATAAGGCAGTGATGGAGGCAGGAGCTGGAGGGATGTGGCCTCCAGCCAGGGAATGCCCGGAACCGCCAGGAGTGCCAGAGGCAGACAAGCACCCTCCCCAGAGCCTTTGGCAGGATTGTGGTTCTGCCGACACCTTTGTGTCAGACCTCGGGACTCCAGGACTGTCAGGACACGTGCCTGTGTTCCAAGTCCCCATGATCGGGCATGTGCAGCTGCTCCAGGACACAAACACAAGCCAAGTGACAGGTCAGCTTCCATGGGCATCTAAACCGGCAGGGCTGAGGCTGGTGAGTTTTGGTCTCTCCCTTGCAGGCACATGGCTGTCCTCTGGGTAGCGGCACACGGGGCTGAGGCCTTGGCAGAGGGCCGCATCCCGTCCCTCCTCTGTGGCGTCCCTTCTGCTCAGCGCCTTGGGAACTGTGCTGCACGTCTCCCTGGTGTTTTCCTTTCTCTCAATGTCTCTGCGGATTTCTGAGGATTTGGAGACACATATCCTAGAACCTCTTGTGCTGAGGCTTTGGGCGACATTTTTGGCAACACATCTGTAGGAAGAAGGTAGAAACTGATCCTGAAGGGGAAAAAAGGCTGCGGAATCTGTGGCATTATTGTTCAGAGGAGATTTTCTGGGAGAGTTATGTCAACATTTTTTCAATAAATTAATATTACAGACTTTTAAGGGATAGCTTTTAGATGAATGGAAATATTACTCGCATTTAGATTCAGCCCATTAAGTCGTCAATTATATTGTTGTTGCAACATCATGTATTTAATGTTAATGACACACACAAATAAAAAAGAAACGACACAAGAAAGCGATTTGCTTTACTGTTTTGGGTGATCTGAGCCAAATGCTTAGTAAGATTTACCCTTTGAAGCTACAGCAGAGCTGGGGCTGTTGGGGGAGAGAATGAACAGCAGGAGAGGGCTCCCGCTAGCAGGACGCCAGCTGCAGCGCAGTGACACGGCAGACGCGCCACGGCCACCACTCTCCCGGCCCCCATTCTCTTCCTCAGGCAATCCTGGCTCCTTACTTGACTTCTGCTAGACCTGCATGGTGATTTTGTGCAAATTAGAGAGAGGTATCCATTTTGGAAAGGCAAATTGGAGATTCGTTCTGTCTCTGCATGTCACAGACTCAAAGGCTCAGCTCTTGTCCATGGAGGATGGTGGATTCTGTCCCACATGCCATCTGGGTGAGCTTTGAGTGCTATGCCAAAATGGCAGTCGGCTTGGTACCTCTGCTCCAGCCCTTGCTGTCCCTTTTCTCTGCACTGGGCCTCATGAGCCTGTCTGCCGCTGGACCTCTTGGTCAACCTTTCTGTGTGCTCTCCGTTGTGTCCTGATTCCTCCTCCTCCTTATCCTTGTTGAGCACACCCCTGGGTGTGGAGCCCATGTGTACCTGATGTATCTGTGTCCTCAGCCCGGAATACGTAGCTGGGAGGAGGTGCTCCCATGCACAGGGGTCTTTTCCAAGAGCTTGGTTAAGTATTTGTCAAATGCTGCATGCATTGTTTCCTCCAACCAAGTCATTCATCTCGCATCACTTTCTCTCTCTGCTGGTGCATTTGCAGGGAAAGTTGCATACCCAGAGGATGGCATCAATCCAACTTCATGTGTTAGAACTAGGTCAGCTCTCCATGTTGCTGGGCCACCCCTTTACTCACCTCCGATGACCTCTTCTCGTAGGTCCCAGGATGTATCACCAAAACCTCCATCCTTCAAAAATTCCCACTTGAATGTCCATTGTTTGAACAAAATGTCTGATGCTACCAAGTCATCTTACAGAGACTCAAGGCCATCTGGGTTCGCCCCACTTCCGTGTTCTCCGTTTTCCTTCCAGCTTCATGCCAGCTCACCTCATCCTTCACCCCTCAGAGGAAGATGTGTGTTCTCTTCTCTACTAGGCTAACCCCTCCATGCAACCATTCATTAAAGCATTGGCCATCTCTTCTGCAAGCTCTCTGTAGCCACGTCCCCTTTGCCATGCCTTGTAGATGTGATCTCCTTGGCCTGCACCTTTCCCCGTTTTCCCATGCTAGCACCCCACTTCTGGTGCTTACTGCTTCTTGCCCAGCCATTGCAGCCACTTTCCAATACAGGGTCCCTGGTCCAGCTGCTCCACCTTCAGCCTTTACACATGTTGCTAGACTCATCCTTCACAAGGTCAATTTTCGTTGTAGCCCTTCCTCTCCAAACAGGACCATCTAAAGCTCACTTGCTGATACAGGATGGATTCTAAATCCTTTAGCTTGTCCTTCAAGGGTCTGTGTATTCTGGGTTCGGCGAAAAACTGCAGCCTTAATTTCTATGATTCACCTTCCTGACTTTTACTAAAGTCAAAAGGTAAATATTTTCTCTTTTTCAAGCATGTCCCACAGTTAGAGCCTCCAGGTTTATTCATGCGTGTGCCTTATATTAAGTTCCTTTTCTCAAAATCCACATATCAGAATTTTATTCATCCTCCATAACAACAAAGATTAACTGACACTTTCTCATCTAAGCCCATGCTTTATCTTCCCAGTGAAAAGGAGACTCTACCTTCTCTAAACTATGCAGTTAAGTTATTATCTTTCTTTCGACCTTCCTTTCTTTCTTTCTTGTGGGTCAGTTTCTATATGCATGTCTCACCTCCCCTAATGGACTTTAAGTTTCCTTGTGGAAATGACTCCTCTCAGGTCATCCTTGTGGACACAAAGCCCCATCACAGTCCTTCACACAAAGGGTTTTTCAAAAAACATTTATTTAACAACAATGTTTTAAAAAATTTTTTTATTGTTCATTTACTCTCTGCTTCTTAAAAGCATTCAGGGCAGCTTACTGTAATGGTCAAGGATACAATGGAGTTGATAAAATAAATATAAAGGTCAACACATGTAGAAGGGAAACTGGACAGAAGACATCAACAGACAATTCCCACACACATGGGATACCGAGTAGCCAAACACATGTGAAGAACTTTCTACTTCCCTAGCAATCTAAGAAATAAAACTAAAATAGCCAGGAGTTACTGGTTATCAACTATAGTGTAGATAGTTTATAACTCATATAGATAATTTCCAACTACCATGTTAGAAACCTGTAGAAAAAGATCATATATTCAGTGTTGAAGTGACTGCTTTTAGGTACCACTATTGCTTTTTAAATATATTGCAAAGTTCCTGCAGCCTACTTTGTCAATATGTTTTAAAAACCCTAAATATTGTATATATAGTAATTTTACTCCAAGGAATTATTCTAAGGAAATAATTGTGGATGAACACAAAGATTAGGTAATACTTTAAATACAAGTATATCTTTTTTCTTACAGTGTAAACCTTTCCTAACATTGTTAACATAGTTATCATCTGTTTTATCCCTAGTATGCTAGTATGTATTTAAAAATGATATTTAATATAATATAATAATATTATAACTAAGAAAAGAAATAGAAATTAAGGATTACTTTCAGATGTTTTTGCCTTAGGCTATATCCTGTTGAGGATATACCGTCAAAATATTGTATTTTAGATTCATTATAGGAATTGTCTGTGTGGCTAAGACACTTGCTGGATAATTCTTTGGTTTGTTTTCAGTTTTTTGAAAGGTTTTGCTTTAAAATGAATTTTGCTTTTTTAATTTTGTGAAACAATATATAGATTCAAAGAACAAACTATTTAATCAGGTGTATTCAGTAAGATCTAGCTTCTGTGCCGACCCCCCGCCACACCTATACTCTCTGTCCCCTCTCTGCCCTTTTAGTCATAAGAGGCTGCATATAGGTCATGCCGTCCTGCAGCTTAGTGTCTCACGTAACAGTCTATCCTGCAGATCACTTCACAGCCATAGCAAACTAGTCTCTATCCCTTTCACAGCTATGTTATATTCTGCTGCATCGAAGTTTAATCAACCTCACTCCCAATTGATGGACATTTGGGGTGTTACCAATCTTTGCTGTTGTGAGAAGTACGAAGTAAATAGCCTTCCAAATATGTCATTTTATGTTTTTTATTTTTTTCAGTGCCCCTTTGTACAGGCTCCTAAATATGAACATTGATGGTTCATGGAGGTAATGCATAGATCATTGTCAGGTCCTACCAAATTCTCTATAGGGACAATATCATTTTTCTTCCTACCACCGGTGCATGAGAGTGCCTGTTCCTGTGAGTTGTCAAACTTTTGTGTTTCTGCTAATCTAATTGATGAGAACTGGCATCTCAGTATCATTTCAATGAGCAACGCTCTCATTTCAAGTAATGTTGAGCATCTGAAGTCTGCTGTTTGTGGTTCTTTCTGATCAGCAGTCCCTTCTTACTTCTTGCCCATTTTCCTATAAGGGCACACTGGATTTGAAAGGATGAAACGTGTTTCCATTCCCTTTTATCCCTTCTATTGTCTCTGACTGAGGAAATAGTGAAACTCAGAGATTAACATAGCCTATCAAAACATAGTCTTGGCACTTATATGGTTACAGTTTTCTTTAAAGGATTTCTGCCAAGCTAGACTTCCACTGCTGTCAATTAGATCTCCTGACTAAAGTCTGGTGGTGTCAATGCCCCCTACCCCAGCCCTCCAGGAACACACACCTATGTTTGAGCAAGTTGGAGCAAGTTGGGCTTATTACTTTTTGCATCAAGGGAGAACACACACACCACTGAGAACTGTGGGCGTGGCAGCAAAGGGTGGGTAGATAGGAATGACTGTAGGACTTGGGCTTTGACTGGGTGATGTTGGGGAGGGTTTAAGCTTTGCTCTGGATTGGAGGCTGTCGGAAAGTGGGGTGGTTCTATGAGTATCTTAGTAAGTCCTTTTTAAAGAAGGAAAGACTAGGCCAAGGTGAAGCTCTCATTGGGAAAGAGGCTCAGTCACACATGTCAGCCGGGATAGGATGTCTGGTATTTTGAGGCCCTGACGATGCACATGCTTTGTCTTTGTTCAGAATGATCACAAGTGGTCTTCTTCTTGTCTTGATCCACTGTGGGCACAAAGTAGCCTTGTCCGATTTGATGTCTGTGAAGTTGTTGGTGTTCACTGGGAGAACACCAAAACCAGCCAGCCAGCACCCAGCACCCAGCACCTGTGTGACAGTGCTGTGCATGCTCCTGGGGCTAGGCCTGCTCTTCTTTTTCTCAGGGAGCATCAGAGCAGCCTCAGGCCCTGCCACTGAGGCGATGTGTGACCTGTCTATAATGTTTATCGCAATTCCAAGGAATTAAAAGTACCCACATTTCGGTATTTATTTCACATAATATCGTGTAATATCTCATCACATGGGCCTCCAATTATGTTCCACCTGAGAAAGGGCAGGGCCAGGGTCCAGGGCTGACGTTTCCTGTTCTTCTTTCAACCTCCAGAAGGTCTTGTTAAAATGACATAGCCTAGGGTAGGGGGATCCAGCTCTGAAAGGATGAGAGGGGTCATCAGCTTGTGCGGGGGTCGTCAGCTCCAGGGCTGGACACTAGGAGGGCTGAGGGTCTCCCTGCTTTGCTCCAGTTTTCCTTTAAAATTTCCACTTCTCAATCCCCTTGCTATAATCAGGGACTTCTAAAGTGGATGACTTAGGATAAATGCAAACAGACAATAAACAAGAGAAAGAGA
Organism: Manis javanica; assembly: GCF_040802235.1. Lineage (NCBI taxonomy): Eukaryota > Metazoa > Chordata > Mammalia > Pholidota > Manidae > Manis > Manis javanica. Next base: position 76,485,151 of record NC_133168.1, read on the forward strand.
CTCTACCACATTTGCCAGCTGGTATATTGGAACTAAAAATCACACAGACATCTTGGAAGGGTCTATAACCACAAGGAGAGTGTGGTTATAATGTTTCCTAAAGTACACCATGGTTCGATTAGAAATTTTAATGCAAAATCTAAGTCTCTTGAACATCTCAACATAAATGCTTCACACTTCAGGTTTTAAAAATAACATATTAGACTAAACAAGAAAATAGATATTTAGGTAATTAGAAGTAGCACTACATATGCAAATTTTGAAAACAGGTATTGCAACCAGCTGGAAAGTTCCATCATTTTTTTGAACTTCACTATTTTCATCTGCAAGAAAACTTTCTTTAAAATTGATAATGATCAAATGTGGTAAATGTGTTTTTACAGCATCTGGCACACTTCCTGGCACATAGGAAATATCCAATAAATCATAGTCAATTATAATAATAATGAATATGAATCTTCTGCCTTAATAAAATATTTTGTGCACCTCTAACAAATGGATATTATCATATTTTCTCTTCATAATGACTTTAAGTTACAATGCAAAGATCTTCCACAGACCACAGCTGGTGTGGGCAGCCACTCCTGGCTCATCTGGGAGTGTGAAGCCAAGTGTTCACGGCCTGGGAAGCTTGTGTGAGTGTGACCCTGCCCGCACTTAGGGTGTGCCTAAAGGCAGAGCCCCATCCCATGTATCTAACCTCACTCTTCAGAGATGATTTTTTGCCCTGAAGTTGCCTGAGAGGCTGTTTAACCTGAGTCCTCAAAGAGAGGGTTCACCTACCCTCGTGGTGCTGAAATGGACAGCACCACTCTGAGCAACCCGTACCCTGGCTCCAGGGAGGGGGAAAGGCCACAAGCTCTCTCAGGCCCCCAGGGGCAAGAGCAGACTTGTGAATATTCGGACGTTGTGGAATACTCGGAACTTACCTGATTGGATCCAACCTTCTGCACTAGAGAAACCACTTTGCAGAAACCTACCTTCTCTCCAGGACCCACCTCAGCCTTAGCCCCATGACCACATGCCATGCTGTCATGTAATTGGAGGGAGTTTCCAGGACTTACTCAGCTGACCCACAGCATCAGAATTTAAAAGAAAAATCTCCTATGGCTTCCACTAAGTGTTATCCAAAAAGGATCTAATTAATAGTGTTTTCTGCCTCTTGTGTCTGACCTAGTCAGTCTTTGACCCTTGGTCTAAGGCATTGACCACTTGGTTATTTTTGGTGAAGTTAATTAGCTAATCACATTCTTAGTATGGCTGAAAGTTGCTAGTCTTTATTTTTGGGAGTGATGTAGAAATGGACAATGCTTTTTAAGGCTTTTTTATTTGGCAAATGTAAAATGCTCTGGGAATACTAGCCCCCCCAGCGAGGTCCACCTCCTAATACACAAACCTGTAACTATGTTAGGCTACTTGACAAATTCCATCACAGGTGTGGGTGGAATTGAGGTTGGTAGTCAGTTAACCTTAAATTAGGGAGATTATCCTTATTATTGAGGTGGGCTCCATGTAATCACAAGTTTCCTCAGAAGTAGAAGATGGAGATGGAAGGATCACTAATCAGATGGCTTTGAAGATGGAGGGAGGGGCTGCCAGTCCAGGATGGGTAGTTGCTAGAAGCTGGAAAACAAAGTCACACGATTGGCCTTTTATATTCTCATAATCCGGCTACTGGGCTGCTTGTGTATCATGTGTGCTTTCTTTTCCTAATTTTTTTTTCTCTCAATGACCTGATAAATCTGTGCAGCCATTTATTCAATCATGACTGCAACCTGGTGACGTGGTGCCGGGCATTTCCATGTGAAGGAGACGTGGTCCTTGGCCTCTCAGAGTTTACATTCCAGTAGGAGAGGGAACATGCCAGTGAGCCAATAAATGCATCATTTCAGGAAGTGATGGATAAAAAAAAAAAAACAGTGATGGTTAAAAAAAGGACAAGGGGATGGAGAATCCAGGCGGCAGGGAGGGGAACCATTTCTATAAGGGGACAGGGAGGCCTCTCAGGACCAGAAAGAAGAACGGACAGCCAGACACAGAGCTGGGAGAGGGTGGTGGACCTTTCTGCACAGACTCTGCCAGAGCCTGACAGCGGGCCTGGTGGGATCCAGGTGGAGTCTCACCCCTCCCTGCCCCAGAGCAGAGGGTCTGGCCTAGCCGGCAAGGGGATTGTAACTAATGAAACAAAAGGATGCGTAATTAATGAAAACTCTCCTCCTCCATTTTTTTATGTAATCACCAAGATACTTCCAGCAAAAGTGGATTTTGATGGAGAAAGCACTTGAACTATCTAGATAGTTGCTTCAGTTGTTGACGTTTTATGTAGAGACTAAGTCAGATTCAAAGCCTTCTTTTATGAACACTGCTTAAATCTTATCTTCTATTTGCAGAAAGCACCCGCTGCAGAGGGCTAATATTAAAGATGCTGCTTTGGGTGAAATCTTGACTTAGGGCTGAAATTAGCTGAGATGTTTGGTGATGCTTGATGTGGCTGCCCCATGGGGCAGGATGAGAAAAATGTCACGATCCCATAATACATCCATAATAATGGAAACATTAATATAACAAATAATGGGTTCTTTTTATCTTACACTGAGATTGCATTGTCAGAACAACTAATGCATAAGATATGAAAAGGAACAATCTTTCTAGGTAATATAAGGAACAATGTAATTTTGCAACACTTGATAGAGCAAAAGGCTAGAAATTGAGATTGAGGGAGAATGTTGTTCTCTGTTTAAAGAGCATGAATAGTATATGCAAAGAAAACACTACAGCTTTTTATCTTTCATTTTCAAGATTTTAAACTGTAAAAACTTAAAATGTACATAGAATGTATTAAGGCCCTGTTACAGGCAAGGTAAAAAATGGAAAAGGGGATAAATTTAACTTTATTGTTTATGAGCCTATGATTTCTTACGGAGTAAAAATTAAATGAGTAAGTAGAAGGTAGGAAAATTCTGAAATTGTTTTTAAAGGAAATAGTATATAAGCAATGTTTTAGTTTGCTTATTATTGTATAACTGATCACCCCAAACATAATGGGCTTAAATAACAAACATCAGAGTATATGTCAGAGTTCCTGTGGGCTAGGAATCTATCCTGAATCGCCCATATGGCTGTGGTCAGGGTGTGAGCGGGGCTTCTGTATCATCTGAAGGCTCCGCTGGGGGAAGGATGCACTTCCAAACTCATGGGCATGGAGGACTCAGTCTCTTGCTGGCAGCTAGCAAGGCTGCCCTCAGTTCTGTGTACCTCTCCTTGGGGCAGCTTGTCACTGGCATCTGGTGCCCCTTGGTATGAGCATTAGAAAGCAAAAGAAGACATGGAGCTGGAAGCTGCCGTCTTTATGATCTAACATCAGACATGACATCCCATATGTTCTGCTGTTCTCTAATAATTAGAACTTTTTCCAAATCTCAGTCCATTAATGTTGCCTAAGCAGAGAAATTTGAAGTGAATCCATGTTGTTTTACAGAATGATGAAAACAACATTTTTGGCAAAAGTAGGTTTTTGATAGTTAAGAAAGGGAGGTGAGAATGGGAACTCGGAGGGATCCTGAGCATCCGATCTGACAGTGTCTGGGTGCGTCGGCATGGGTTGCCTGGGCCAGCATCCCCGCTCTCCCCTTGGCTGCCTTTTTCCCAGATGCTGTGGGGCGCCTGCCATGTTCCCACCTCCAGCGCCTTCCTCGGCCAGGCCTCCTCCAGGGTGGGAGAGGCAGTCTTCTTGGTGGGGCAGAAGCATTGCTTGGAGTCCTCACATCTTCCCCAAACCTTTAGTAGCTGACCCAGGACACAGGTGCCTTCGGTTCCCTAGGGCCGAGATCCTAAAACCAAACAAAGAAGGTACTGTTGTAAACAATTTCATGTTGAATAAATAACTAAGCATAAGCAATGTGACTAAGCCTAACAAACAAGTGATTTTATGTTGAGGTGCAAAGACTTTTTTAAAATGCAGGTTCTATAAGAACCTGATGTTTGTAAAGAAATAATAAATGTCTTGGTGGCTAGATGTGCAAATTCATGACCTACCAAAGCAACACCATGCTTCTGACAAGTAGTGTTTGTTCAAACAACAGTGCTTTAGTGTTATGAATTATTTAATTTCTCCTTCAATATGGACAATAATTCATCTCTGGTCACATCTTTTGAAAGTGTCAAGTGTGATACTGAGCCATTTTCTCAGCGTCTCTGCTGGTGGGAACCAGGCATGACTGGATAAGTAGATCCCGATCCAGTTCTCATCAGCCTGGAGGGCTAAGGACCCTCCCGAGCAAGGCCAAGAGCGCTTTCTGGGGAGTAACTGAGAGATGCAATGGACGCAGAGTGAGAAGTTTTCTGTGCCCAATATCTGGACACTTGGAAACACCAGTCCATTATTTATGGAGTAGGAACAGGATCCAGTGTCCTCAGGAGCAGTGAGTGCATGGAGGATGCAGGAAGCTTGAGCTCCTCCTCCCAGAGGCTGGGCACACGTGACAGCTGTGTGGGCCCCCAGCCCAACCCCTTGAGGTGCTCTTATTAAGCCCATTTTCTCACTCAGTGAACTAAGTGTCAGAGAGGTAACATAACTTCCTTAAGCTTCACAGGTAAGCCAAAATTTTCACCCAGACATTCCAATTTCAGAATACATTTGTGCTCTTTACCACAACATGGTCTATCTTTGTTTGAAGACTGGCGCTTGATCTGAAAGGTTAGGTGACTGTTGCATTCTAGTCCATGCAGATGTGCATTTCAAATGGTACAAGTGTGTCATTCATCTGTCTCAAAAATCTTGGTGCTTCAGAAAGAAGTTCCATGTTTATTATGTGGCTTCACATATTCACTGTTATGGGGTCTCTTTCATGGGGTCTAGAAAGTTGGGCTTGTGGGATATGCTAATCTTCCGGTTCTACCTTTGTGTCATTGAACAGAGAGCAATACACTTGACTAATGAGCTCTCCATAGAGATGACTTCCTTGACAAGGTTCATATTATACTTCTGTTAAGATATTGTCCACATACAACTGTGCCTTTATGTCAGGACATGTCTGATTAGCTTCTCCTTGAACTATGGTGCCAGGTGCCTTGAACTATTTTATACCTGAAGAATGGCTCTGCAACCTTTCTACTTGGCCTACCAGGAGGCTCAGGGCCTGCCCCAGTGCTTATGTCACCCCAATTTGAAATTTAATCAGACATAACCCCACATATGTAGGAGAAACATCTGCTGAGTTGTGTATTTTCCTACCTTCCCTGAGTACCTCCAGATCCCCGCAAGTACCTTTGTACATTTCGTGTTAAAATGGTGGAGTTGAGCAGATGCAACAGAGATGTTATATTTAAATAGCAAGTCCCAAAATATTTACTATACGGCTCTTGACAGAAGAAAATTACTGATCTTCAAAATAAAATGTAAGTATAAAGTAACATAGAAATTCACATCTAAAGATAATTTCAGACGTCCTAGCCAGGAAATAGAGGCATACTGTGGGTAGCAGGAACATGCAGGGGTTAGTGAACATTTTTTGGTAAACTACTTCACTTCACATGTAATGTAGTAAAAGAGTCCCGGATTCCCCCCCAAAAAGGGGTGGGGCCCAGCAGAAGTTCTGTCACAGGATGTGCGCCTTTAGGAAGCTCCCCAGAATACCTCAGCAACTTTCCCTACCTCTGAGGACAGTTGAGAGGGTCAGGAGAAATAGCAGAAGTGCATTTCTCTATAAGGTGTTATTTTGTGGGAAGTAGGATTCAAGAGCTCTGATTAGCCCCAAACATTTAGATTTTGGGTTAGTTAAATTATGTTTATTATAACTTTTAATCCACATTATGAAGATGGAACAGAATTAAAATCCACTCATGCTGAAGCTTGAGTGAGAGGAATTGACCGTTATAGACAGCAAAGCCACATACACACACACACACAACAAAAGAAGGAAAGGTTCTAAGCAGTACTATACATAATTAGGATAAACCTATTTTTTAAATACTTACATTAGTTAAATAATTTTCTTCTTTTTTACTTGTCTAAGTGCACATAGCCTTAGTCAACTGAACTCATAAAAAGTCACCAAGATGAGAAAAATCTGTAATAAAAAAAGTTTTAAATGAATTTTCAGTATGGATTGAATACAAGAACCCATAAAGGTTTATTACTATTATTTCAAATATCACTGAAATTAGACTTAATTATCTGTGCAATTTGCTGGAAATAGCACTTTAGCATTTTTTGATCCAGTATATGTCATTAATTTTAAAACAGACACATACCAAGTTGCTTTTTAAAAATTCCCCCCAAACATAACTGCTAAATTGCCTGTTTGAGAAAGTCTCTCTTTCCCCTTTCCTCATCCCCAAGAATTGTACCAACCTTACCTCCTAAATGAGCAAGAAGGTTTCTTTTTTGTTTACTTCTCTTTTTGACCAAGGAAATTTTGAGCGGCCACATTGATTCATGTGAACACCCAGGATAGTCCCTTTAGAGGAAAAAGGAAACAGTTTTGTTCTTCAGGAAGTTTTAGATTTTTGAAAGGACATAGGTTAATGGCTTTTGATTACTGGGTTTTTCCTTTGGGAAAAGTAGTCTTGTATTTTCTCAGAGTATGCCTGTATCTACATGGCTTAGAGGAAAGCTGAAATTTGTCAAGTTAATTAACTGGGATATTTCAACGGAGTAATCAAGCTCTGCAGTACACTTTTTTAACGGCCCATTTTCATCAAGGTGGCAATGTTAAGTGTCCGAAGCTCACCCCAAAGGCTGTGATTTGTGTCCTCACACTCTCTCCATTACGCAGGTGCAGTGCCTCCGGTTCTGACGTGCGGAGTGCCCAGACCTTGTCTTTGTGGACGATGCCGTGTGGGTCTGCTCCTAGCCCGTCTGTGCCACCAGACTCCATTTTTTCCTGTTTGCCCCAGAATCATCTCCTAGTGTCCCTGGACACCTCTTGAACATAGTGAATATTTTGGCACCTGATCTGTCCACTGCTCTGCACCCTCATTCTGTTGCTCATGGGCCCTGATTCTGCTCAGTTCTCTTTGCTGTCCATCCAACTGAGTCCGGTCACCACAATGTCCTGTGGCCTCCCTGTCTTCAGAGCCTGGCTCCCCCAGGACTCTCACTGGTCTCTGACATCTGTGATGTCCCTGAGAGGGGAGGGGAGGCTAGCATTTCCAATCCTGAGGGCCTTGGGTCCATGACCACAGGGACACAACTGAGCTGGTTTGCACGGCCCCTTGTCCCAGGGCCCTTGTGAGGAGGGCAGGGGTGGCCCAAGTGTGAGACTAAAGGCCAACTCCTTGGATTCAAACGTGCCGGGTCAATTCTGCCCATTTGGGGTATGAGAGCTCTTGGGGTCAGTATGTTTGAGAAGAGCTCACCCTAAAGCAGAGTCGCGCAGGGAAGAGCAGGCCAAGACCCAAGGGAAAGGGCCTCAGGATCTGTGCCACTCACTGCTGGGGTCTGTCTCCCTGTCCAAGGCCCTGTGGCCATGTCTGAGTGTTAAGTGTGTGTGTGTGTCTGTGTGTATGAGAGGTTGGGGCAGGATTTGGGGGAGGAGTCAGGAGCCAGCAGAAGGGGGCACTGCTATGAGCACTAGCGACCCAGAGGTAAGTCAAAATAGAAGGATTCGGAGCAGAGGTATGTTGCAGGTGGTGGTCTCCAGTCATTGCCATCCAGGCAGAGTCCCCCTTGCGATGCGTTCGCTCCTCCCATTGAGGCCTGTGGTCCACTGTGCCGCCCCTGCACCCCCAGGCTGGCTGGCTCCGTGACAACAGCCTTGACCAAGAGAATATGGCAGGAGTGACATTTTGTGACTTCTGAGACTAGGCTTGCGGCTTCTGCTTGCTTCCTGTGAACACTGCCCCAGATGACCATGAGAAGACACCCACGGCCTGTGGGAGGGTGGTAGGCCTAGCTGGGAGGCCGAGCTGGGTGCTGGCCAGCTGCCTCACGGTCACCATGCACGGGGGGGCAGCCATCACACGCCTTCTGGCCCAATAGCCCGGCTCAGTGCAGCTGGGGGAGGGAACCCAGGGGAAGCCTGCCAAGAAGCCACCCCGTCAGCACAAAGAAACTAAAAAAATATTAGATCATCGTTGTTTTAAGTCACCGAGCTTTGGGGCCATTTGCCTAGCAGCGAGCAGATGCCCAGCAGGCTGGGGCGCTGCAGGCGCTTGAGATGTTTGGGGTCTGTCTTCCGCTTCGCTGGGGGAACAGAGCATGGCTGCCAAGTGCCAAAGGCATTTATGATCCGAGCAGCTGACAAGAACTTGCCCTTAAGGAGGGAACGTGCTTTCGGGTTTGGGTGGGTGGTGGGGATGGACCTCCTTTTCAGTGTGACTTTGGGGCAGAAAGAGGGCCTTGAAGGGCCAACGCATCAACCCTTTCCTACATGAGAAATGAACAGGGCCTGGGCCGTGCTGGGAGAGGTGGGGGACCCCACAGCTGAGCACTGCTTTGCTGGGCAGCTGATCTGTGAATCTGCCTGAAGGTCTGCGTAGAGAGGTGTCTAGATATTTGCGGCACATGCCTCTGTCATGTCCTGTAGACACGAGCGCCTTCTTCGGACTTCCATCTGGACAGGAGGTACGGTGAGGCCCTGAGAGGTCCCAGCACTGAGGTCTCGATCACAGGCAGCACGTGGGGGCCTGAGAGGAAGGCAAGGACGAGGGTGGGTCCCACGCACTAGCCCCTGGCGCCACTGTTCATCGTGAGTGACGGCTCTGGAGGGGACCAGAACCAGCCAGGCGCAGGGGCCCCATGGGAGGACCGAGGTCCACCCAAGAGAGAGGACAACAGCCAGAGAGAACACGCCCCCTGCTGGTGCGGCCGCAAGCTGCACTCCGCTTTGGGGAGAGCAGCGGAGCCCCGCCTGCAAGCAGAGGAGAGAGCGCGGGATGCAGGAGACGCCTGGTGGTCCCTCAGCCTGAATGAATGGGGCGGATGGCAGGAGGGATGTCGTGGGTGGAGTATCTGCACTGATTTAGCTGGCTGGCTCAGCTGGTCACAGTAGGTTCAATGTAACTTTTATTTTAAAAGCAAATCATGTCTCAAGTAAGTAACCACTTACTAACATTCATCAGAGAAACTTCATGCATCTGTATTCTTTTTCTGTACAACAAATTACCACATACTTAACAGCTCAAAACAACACTGATTTATCACTTCGTAGTTTTCCTGAGGCCAAGAGGTGGGGCTGTGGGTTTTCTGGGTCCCCCGCTCAGGGTCTCAGCAGGCTGAGGTCAAGTGTTGACTGAGGCTGGGGTCCTGGGTGCAGGGTCTTCCCCTGGGCTCCCTCGCCCACCCTCTGTAGCTGCGGCCTGGGGCCACTCTTAGCTCTGAGGTCACAGCAGCGCCCTGCCAGCCCACATTTGCTTTGCCTTGGGGCCGCAGGAGCAAGTCCCTCTGATTAGGTCAGGCCCACCCAGAATAACTTCTTTTACCAAAGACAGGGGATTAGTAAACTGATCACAGAGTGACCTCCCGTGATTCCTCAGGTCCCACCACACTCACAGGGCTGGGAGCATGCAGGGTGACCCCAGAGGTGGGCCTCAGGGCCCTCTTAGAGTCCTGCATGCCACAGCATCTATGCTAAGCCCCTTGCTCTCAGGTTTGGGGGGATGTCATCACAGGTGGTGTTCTATTTCCGGGCCTTCCTATGAGAGATCTTGAAGGAACTGTCATTCTTTCCTGACAGAGTGGCCTCTGACATCACCCTCCCTCTGTGCATTTGGATTTGCACACGAGCAAAACTAATCTCTCTGCTTCTCTGACTTCAGGACTGAGGGGTGTGAAAGTGGGGGAAGGGACAAAGGATTTCCTCTTCTTTGGTTTTACAGAAATTACCTTTTAATCTTATTGAGCTGAAAGGGAAGAACTGGAGTAAATCAGGAGAACCAGGGAAAAGAACCTACTGGTTCCATATTTAGAAATCATTTTAAGTGACAGGAAAACTCTATCCATTACTAAGAGTTTTCAGAGACCATAGTCACCATATACATGCCCATGTTCTGTGCCCACCCAGCTCCATGGAGGAATTAGTTTGGCGCTATTACTGTGTGGCAATCATAGTAAATGCCAACGGGAAACCAAGTATTAGTGGATTTGCATCTTATTAGATTCTCCCGAGGTCTCCAGATGACAGTTTCATCCTTTTTTCCTCTCTTCTTGAGCATGCTCTGCTCATTTAGAGCACAACAAATTCAAAATCAACCCCTGCCATATTTCTGCAGCCCCTGCTCAGCGCACAGAGGTGATTCAGCAAGGTAATTAACGCCAACATGAAACGATCAGCATGTGTAGGTGATCAAGTCTAAATAATTCAAAGAGAAAGACCCGATGTGTTTGGCATGTTTAGATACAGACTTGAACCATGTTTGCCTTTACAGCAGCCTCCTAGAATCTAGGTTGGTTTGTAGATTATGAATAATGAGAATATTACTCATGCCCGGAAAGCATGGCATTTGCAAATCACTGCGGCATTTCATTCTTAAGAAAATACCGCATTATTCTATTTTGACATATTTTATTATCAGGAAGGAGAGCAGTTATCTATATAGGCTCACCTCAAAGCACCTACAACTGATGGAGCATTATCATATTACATAATTTAGGCATGAGTGTCATCACAGGTATAAATCAAGAGCACAACTTATGACTCCAGATTCACCTGTGTTTGTGAATGTGTGCTGTGCTCAGTAAGTAAGTGTGCAACCTGTAGAACTATTGAAGCAGCTTGGAGTCAGGCAACAAAACCAAGAAGCTGAGACTTCATTGGCTGGTGTTAAAAAGGCCTGATGTTTCCTGGATGGGAGACGGGGTCTGTTTTAGAAGCTGGCTACGCTCCACAGCCATGCTTCTTGAACTTGAAGGGGCATCGGGGTCACCTGCCGGCCTTGTTTAAGCACAGGTTGCCGGGTGCCACCCCCAGAGCTGATCTGTTGTGTTTCTGACAAGGCCCCCAGCGATGCTGGCCACACTGGGATCCAGGGCGCCGGGAGAACAAAGGATTCCTCACGTGAGGACAGGGGGACTTTTCTTTAGAAAAACACTTTTATGGAACCTTCTGGTAATGACATCAAGGTGTTCACTCAGGCCAGTTCTGATTCAAAATGAGGAAGCAAAGAGGAGCCCAGGGAGGGGAAGCTGCTCTGTGTGTCAAGCAGGGAGAGCGGGGGATCCCCTGTTGGACGGCAGTCAGGGAGCAGACTTGGGACGTGAATGATGGGAAGGGTGAGGAGACCAAGGGTCCTGTCCAGTGGGACGGTGGTCGGCCTTGAACAGTCAAGGCTGGTGAGATATTTCCTGAGACAGGGAAGGGCTGATAGGACCCAGAAACATCAGAGAGTTGTTCTGCAGGCTGATGCTCCCCTTGAGGTGTCCTGAGCTGTGCTGAAAGCCCCCTCCCCGGAGTCCGCCCCCTGCACCCACAGCAGCGCCCCACGTGATGTGCTCCGGAGCCTGGCCCTTTCCGGTTGCGCCGCTCAGGGCGTGGTCTGTGTGCCTGTGGCATGCTGGCATTCTGGGGACTTTCTTGAAACGCAGAATGTCAGGTTCCTTCCCAGGCTGACGGGCTCAAAATCAGGAATTTCACAGGGTCCCAGATGCAGCTTCCTGGCCCCATTCTAGGCCAGACCAGGTTTTTCCAGTTTGAGAAGCATCCCCTGGCCCTCTTCACTGAAACGAAGGTGAAGCTTCCTCTCTTCCTTCCCTGGCTGTAATGGTTTTATTTTTCCACTTTTAGGCTGTTCTTGGTATTCCATTTCCCCTGATTTCGTGGCTGTGGAATGGCAGGTACTGACTCCACGGGTCGTGACTTCAGCTGCTTGCAACATGCAGTGTCTGGAGAGGAGCTGGAGGGGCCAACCAGCAGGATGGGTGCCTCTGCTTTTAACTCAGACTGGTTCTGCTCTTCTCTTCCCCCAGCCAGAGAAGCCCCATTTTTAACTGTTGTGTGACCTGGGATCTGGGGAAAAAAAGCTTTGTTCTGCTGAAAAAGAAGAGAGATTCCAAGCTTTTCTCATGCCTTGGCACACACAGGGGAAGGGGCTATTCCTACAGCACAGGTGTAAGCTGAGGCGTCCTGGCCAAGTGGCTGGAGGCTAGAAGGCACCCACAGGCCCCGGTCCCTGGACAGGCATCCTGGTGCTCACATGCTGGGGTGGCCTCAGTCCTGCACTGGGCTTCCTATGACAGCCCCTTCTGCGTGAAAAGCAGGTCCTTCTTTGTGAAGGTGTCACTCATGACACCCGTCTGTGTGCTGGGCTACTCGGGATTTCCCCGGTCACGTTGGCAGTCCTGTCGCTCCAGCCAGAGTGCCTAGCCTGGTGTCTCATTTATGTAGCAGTGGTTTGGGGGCCGTCTCCTGTAGGTTAGATGCTGTCACAGATCAGTTTACTTCATGTGGCTTCAAAGCAAGGCTGTAAAACATGCCGTGTGAATACCATCTCCGTCCTCCCATGAGAAACAAAAACCTGGAGAGATGAAGCTCCCTGCTTAGGTCTCTGGCTCGCGGCACAGCAGGGCTCCCAGCGCTCCTCCCACCATGACCGCGTCCCCGTGGGGGTCACAGCCCAGCTGGGAAGCCGGTCAGCCGGAGAGGATGGAGCCTGTCGTCCCAAGCCCCTCAGCTGGTGTCAACCCCACGGCTAATTAATCCCTCTTAGTAACTATTACTGAGTGCCAACTCTGTGCAAAGCTCTATGCCAGGAATAATGAACACCCAGGAGCAGTTGGGTATGTTATGGGGCAGAAGCTTTGTGAGACCATATTCTTCTAGTTTTCACCTTAGCAATACTTCAAAAATTTAAAGTCTCAATGCAAAAGAGATATTTTTCTAACTGCAAATGAGGACCGTATCAGAGAACGTACATAATTTTCATGTAAGTTGGCCCCAGAATGGCTAAGAGATCACCAAATCTGTTTGCCCCTCTCTGGTTGCTGCATTTACCAGCTTCCCTTGTGCTTGGCTGTGGTTGCCATGTTACCATGTTCTTCTACCTGAACGTGAGCTGGTATGATGTGTGCCCCTCCCAGGCGTGCCCATAATAAGAGCTATGGGCAGGACCAGGTGAATTTGCAAGGCATGGGTTGAAGAAGGCAGAGCCCCAGATGGAAGAAAGGGGGAAAGCTGCCCATCCGTTCTGGGGTGGACAGGCTCTGGAAGCTTCTCACAGAGCCAGCAGGTAGTGAAGGCTCACTGTGTGCTTGGTCTAGGCCCTGCTCTGCTCAGTTAACTGGGAGGTCTTAAGCAGGTCCTTAGCCATTGTGACTCTGTTTACTTTTCTGTGAAGGGGAGACATGCTCTCTGCCTTGACAAACAATGACACTGAGGATCAGATAAAAAGAGAGGCTGCAGACGCAAGGGCCGATTGGTCTTTAGACCTGTGTTGTTTAGCTGTCCAAGCTTTCAAACAATTTTGGTTTAGTCACTAACATCTAAAAGCTAGAAGATTTCACATAAAATTTTTTATTCTCCACTCTACTTGAAAAGTCAGAGGATCTGGCAATACCTAGCCAACATTCCTGTGGGTGACATTTGATGGATGTTGAGCATCAGCAGCTTCCTTTAGACAGTTCCCACTGGTCCCCACTGTTTACAGCTGGTCCGCTTCACTCAGGTTGCTTGCTGGCTGTCATAGCATTTGTGTATTCAACTCTTGTATTCTGCATGTAGATGCTTTTATTATTAATATAATAGCCCATAATTTATAAAATAATACCTGTGATAAAAATAAGAATTAGCATTATGGTCAGCATTTGGGTCATCTACTTGAGCTCAGTAATATGCACCAGACCGAATGATGACCTAATGGTTGGACATCTCCTAGTAACAGCCAAAAATGCGGGGAGATGACCTGGGTATGGGGCTGACCAGAGAGGAGGTCCCCCATTATTTGTCATTCTGTAGCTCTGGGTCCCTGGCTTTAGGGAACTTTGTGATGTAAGCTATCATATGACCTTAGACCCGTTGGAGAGAATCTAATGGTACCCAATGCTTGGAAATTGATAAAGCCACTTTGATGTCCTGTCCTCATGATCTGGAGCTTCCCCCAGGGTCTGCTAGGCCGAAGAGCAGGACTGACACTGTAAATGCACGCTGTTTGGGTGGGAACACAGTCTCCCAGTAGGGTCAGCACACAGCAGAGGTGCCCACTCCCGTCATGAGAAGCACTGCCCTACCAACAGCAACACCCTCCAGGGCATGTGTGTCGGACAGGTTGGGGCTTCCCCCGCGGAGTGTCGCTCTGGCTTCCTAAGCACAAAAGTGGTCACCCAGGACTGAGCTTTGGCTGTCCCAAAGGGGAAAACATCTTGCGAAGCAGTTAAAAGCCTCAGAGGCAGAAGAACAAAATTTGAGAAATGGATCACCGAGAACAAGCTATGTTTAATTTGGAGCAGAGCCGGAACTGCCCTGGTGCAGCATGACTGGAGCTGGAGGAATCCACTTGGAATACAGTCAGAGACTTGATTTTGTGAAAATGAAGACTCCTCTTATACAAGCAAAGAAAATAAGATGGAAACATTGGTGTATGGGGAGCCAGCTAATGGAGTCCAAGCAGTTTATTGCAATTCAATTGAATTCAAGAGATCAGTAGACATTTATTATTCTACCTTGTTTGGAAAGAGTATGCATTTCATGTATTTCCTCATGGTTATGAATAAAGTAAGTCTCTTAGTAGGAAAATATGAAAACATTCTTCTTGTTGCAGGAAGACATTTAGGAGTTGTTTGTGTGTGTCCTCCTTGCATCCTGTGTGTGAGATGGAGAAGGATGCGATGTGAAAGGATGTGATGGGAGGTGACCAGGGGTCATGGCAGATGAAAGCCGACCGTGGATCACAGGCGCGGTATGAAAGCCCGGGCAGGCGCAGCCCCCGGGGACACGAAAGCAGGCTGATGCAGCAAAACTGCCAAGTAATCCTGCTTTTATGCTCCGAGCTGGGCAGTCTGTGGAAAACATGCTTTGCAAATAGGGCTATTCATTGAAGAATCCATGGTAGAGGTCAGAAGAAGGTCACAAAGGAGGCCTAAACTTGGAAAATAAGAACCAGGAGGAAAGGCTAAGGCCGTTCTTGCTAAAGATGGTCCTCAGACCAGCAGCAGCGCCAGCAGCCCCTGGGTTAGGGATGCAGATTCACCTGGTGAATTAGAAACACTGAGGGTGGGGCCCAGCACTCGTATTTTAGAAGGCTCTTGAGGTCACCCTGAGGCAGGCTAGAGCCTGGGGACACTGGGTGAAGGGAATTTGAGCTCCTCAATGTGGAGAAGCGAAGGTGAGGGGAGATGCAATACATCGTTAGCCCAAACGCAGCAGGCAGCAACTTCCTCCTTCCATTTTACTCACTTCTCCTGAGGGCAGAACAGGGGACGATGGGGCCGTGAAGATGGAGCCCTAGGGGGTTCCTTCCCCGACTGTGGGTTGAATCACCTGGGAGCCTCATAACCATGCTGTGCTTGGGCATTCTGGTTTCCTCAGTGTGCTTATTTATTTATTTTAAGGCTTGATTGGTTTGTTTGTTTGTTTTGTTTATTCCAGGTCCGTGGGTGGATCTAATGGGCAGCCAGGGGTGAGAGCCACCAGTATACAGGAAGGTGCCTGACCACCAGGGAGGAACCAGTGACAGTAAGTGCGCTGCTGCCCTGCTGGGGATTCACAGGAGGGGCGAAGGGCGTGTCCCGAGGGGAAGCTGGGCTGCCAAGGGCCCTCTCAGCATCCCGGGCCCCTGCAGGGGGGCCTGAGGCCTCAGGGCCTCTCAGTTACCCGACACCTCCTCCTGCACCTTGCTATTTATGTTTTCTAAAGTGACATTGTCCTGGGAGCAGTTCCTGCCCTCTCTTGCCCTTCCTCCTCCTGCCCTAAGGAAAACATCTGTGTTTTTCCTTCCCATCAGGCCACACACTCAGTCAACATCACTTCCAACCCACGACACTGAGATAAAATGAGATCAGAGTCGCCCATCTGCATGTGAAGAGTAATGTGTTGTTTGTGATGTCCACCCATTTGGCTTTAGATGCAAGGCATAGATTTACTAGTTTTACACATTACCCTGGATTTTTGCAAAAGAAAAAAGCTCTAAATCATCCCTATCTTCATTTTCTAAATAATGAACAAACAACAGACAATAAGGGGTAATTTCTATTTCAGAGGTAAAAGGAAGTCTGAGCAGCTTTGATGTCGGAAGGCCCTGACAGTCTCCACTTTCTTCACAGATAAGTGCTGTCTCCTCGCTGCGTGGGAAGAGAGGATGGCGTTCCTGCTGTGGGTCACTGGGTCGCTTTGTCCCATTCTCAGTAGTGACGGAACTACTGTTCCTTTCACATGTAGGCTTCTGGTTGCTTGATAGCTCCCGTAACGTCCCTGGGCTATGCCCAGGATTTCCTGTGGAGCACCCTACAGTCACTTCTCTTTCCACTCTTTGGCTTCTGGACTCATGCACTCCTAGGGGGGACACGATGTCAGACCAGTTTATGCACTGGCTCAGTGTACACACTGCACGCTGCAGGATGGCACTTCATCCTCACAGAGTTTTCCTTCTGAGCTGGCACTTGACCTATACCTTCAGCAGACTGTTCCAGAACCCTATCTGCCCAGCAATTTCTGGCTAGAATAGTACATTTTAAGCCAAGAAAATCCAATGATAACCCTGTACAGTGGGGCTGGTATTCTGACGCAATGGCATCTGGGGTCCTGATACGGGGAGTGAAGGCTTTTGTTAACCTTTACCTAATGGTTCTGTCTGAGACCTGCAAGCAGGAAAAGGCAGCCATACTGTGCATACCTGTTTATTTCTGTGAGACATAACCAGTGACCTTTGCAAGATGGAAGGCTGATGGAGTCAACGTGCTCAGGTAGAGGGCTGGCTGCCTCGAGGATAGCACCATACTGGGGGCTCAGCATTGATCTCTTTCGCTCACAGGTTGGAAATTCAGTGGCAACTGTAACTAGATTTTCCCATGGAGTGCAGGCAAGCGGGATCCATGGGTTTCCATCTCTTCCACTGTGACCAACAGGTCCATTACTTATCACGCCATAGATGTAGCCAGTGAGGGAGACTGGCTGACATCAGCTGGCCTAATCATTTTGCCTCCTTGTTTATTTAGTGCCTCTTCAATGTGGATAATTTCTGGTGGGCGTTAACATGGACACAAATACTTTACAGTCTGTGCCCACTCCAGAGTGCCATACACCTCTATGCAGACCTCTTTGTCCCCTATCTTCTGATCTTTTTCCCTTCTGCCTCCCTGACCACCTGGCCAAGACGTTCGTTCACAATTGCCCATGAGTTCTTTTGCAGTCTAATCTTGGGGCACTTCTCTTGCCACCCAATATGAATGAGCAGGTGCATTGCCCAGAGCTCTGTCCATGGGGAGGCTCCCCTCAAAAATACTTTCACAGATACCCCTGATCATAGTCACCCACCCACGTACCCAGCTGAGCCATCCATGAACCAAGCTCCTTCTGCTCAGAGTCATGCCCTACTGCCATAGGGTGAACGGAGGAATAAGTGCTGGTGTGACAAGGGGTGGTGCCTTTGAGGTCTGGCCCCCCCATCATGCAGCCTGCCTGAAGGCTCGGGGTCCACTCCAGTCTGTGCCTTTCTGTCTCCCAGTGGACCATTTCTGGGCATTCTCAGACTTGAGACTCGGCGGGTCTGAGAGACCTCAGCCCATCCTGGACGGTCTGATCACATGGTCACCTGGCCCATGCTGGGCATTCTGGCTCTTCTGCAGAACATCAGGAGCTGTTTTTCAGAAGACACATAATTCTCTTTGGAGATGGCGCTACCCACTCTAGACCTCCAGGGGGCTGCACGTGGCTTTCCCGCCAGGCTCGCCCCAAAGTCCACATGCGTCTTTTCCTCCACCTCCCACACTCAGTCTGCCAGGCCATATGGCTCATGTGGCAGGGCTCCATGTCTCGCAGCTGTGACCGGAGCCCTTTCTCGCTCTAGGTCCCACTCAAAGCTGGCAGATCATCCCGTGACCTAGTATATGGCCTGGATCAGTATGCCAATTTTTGCCATAAAAAGTGCATCTTAGAATTGATGATACATAGCATGATGGTTAATTTTATGTGTTAACTTGACTAGGCTATGGTGCTCAATTGTTCAGTCAAACACTAGCCTAGATGTTGCCATGATGATAGTTTGTTGAAGTGACTAACATTTTACAATCAGTTTACTTTAGGTAAAGATTATTCTTAATAATGTGCGTGGGCCTCACAGAATCAGTTGAAAACTTTGAGAGCAAAGACAGTCTGCCTGTCTGTCTACCCTGTGGATTACAGGTTTTTCAGCCCCCACAATTACATGAGCCAATTCCTTAAAATAGATGTTTATAAACGTATTTCCTATTAGTTCTCTCAGGAAAACCCTGACTAATATATGTGGTCTGTACATCTGTAGGGTAAAAAGTTAAAAAAAAACAAAACTGGATGTAATGGGTAGTTTTCTAGAAAGATTGAAGTTAAAATATAATTGACTCAATAAAGTAATAAAATTATACATATAATAAAAGATAATAAATATATATAAAACCAGAAAACAAGAAATACTGGAAAACATGACCAAAACAACCCAACAAGAATTTTGTTTTCCAAAGTGCTTATACAGTTCTATGGACCAATTCTCTAACACTGTCACAAGTTCATATGGGTAACTGCTACATATTAAAGTGTCTTAGAGCATAGAATGGGACAGAAACATTTCCAATTTATTTTATGAAGGGTGTGTAACCTTGATACTTAAAACCTGCCCCAAATGGCCTATCAGTAATAACAATGGCAGTAACTACAGATGGATCTTGCTTATGAACAGACATACACTGAGTCACTTAAAACATAATCGTAATGACCTTGGGTTTGCTCCAAGGGTACAGAATGGTTTGACGTTGGGAGATCTAATAATTTATTTTATTAACAAGTCAAAAAGAATAACTATGTCATATATATATATATATATATATATATATTCTGTGAAGTCATTTTTATAACATCCCAAAACCTTTCTTGATATTTTTCTTTGCACATTCCTGGTACATTAGAAATTAAAGTTTAATAATTGTACACCTGAATTCAAGGCCTCTTAATAAATTCTCTAATATAACATTATTACCATTAAAGTAATAACAGAGTTTGCACGTGCCTTTGTGAGTGTGAGTATGTGAGCATCTGTACAGGCAAGCATTTTTTAGTCCTCCCAGTCATGATTGGCAGCCCAGGAATCGACGGCTGTCCTGCCCAGGTTCTCGTTGGTGACTCTCCTGGTGGAAGACCACCCTGGGTTACAGCTCTCAGTGAGCTAAGACCCTGTATAGCTGAGTGTGTTAAAGAGGAAACATGTAATTTCAAGAGTTACTGGTTTTCATCTGTACAAATGCAAGATAATTAAAAAAAAACCTCACTGAATCCTTTGTCTTATTTATTTCAGATATGTTTTCTCAAAGTTTGTTTTTGTATGGCACAGGGTGGTTCCACCACAGCAGAAGGATGTAATTGAATCTTAGCTTTCAAACTTAAAAAAATGTATAAAGTTTATTAAATAAACTTGAACTATTACAAAACAGATGCTACTCTAAAGAATGGAGTTTCTGGTAATTTACCTTAGAAGATATAAATAAGTAGTCCCCTCTCCAATCCACGTTTTGGAAATTTATTATGTTATTAATTAAAATCATAGTAGTCTAATCAATAACATCCCTTCCTTTCATTTTTCAGAAAGGTTTTCTTTCTTAGTCCCCTGAAGGAACTTTGAAATGAACGAAAATGGACCATGACAGAATCTCCCTAATTCACTCACTCTGCATTTGAGATTTCAGTAACTCTCAGTAGTGTATGTTTGACTCTATTTCCATGTTCATTCCATTTTTTGAAAAAGTGAACTGATTACCTTTGAGTCCGGAGCAACAGTCTATGACAATGAAGTCTTCATAAGCAGGCAGTATACTTGGAATCAAATATAAATATAGAAGTTATTCTGAGATATTCAACTACCTCCAAGTTTTTATTTAATGATACCCTGTTTACAACTTGAGTCGGCCCCTTGGGCTGGCCCTACCCTCACCTACCTGGATGCCCATAGTCCCATCCCTACCTCCCATGCCCACCTATCTGGGGCATCCTTGCACACCGCAGAGGGTGGGTGTGTGGGCATTCCCTTGGGGGAATGGAAGGAGGGTCCGTGAGGCTACGTGGCCAATCCCCCTGCTTCTTAGCCTCCTCTCTCTCCGCTCTCACTGTGGCTGACATTGCTTTCCTTTTTCTTCTCTTTGCTTTCTCTTCCTTTTCTCATCTTTCTTTGTTTTTCTTTCCTTCCTCCTCATCTTTTCTTTTTTATTTTTCTAAAACTCAGAACCATATATGCGCATAGAGTCAAATAACACTACCTCCTTCCCATTTTTCCTTACCCAGAAACAACCACTTTCAACTCTTTTCACTGATTCTTTTGGTATTTAATTTTGTTTCTCTACAAAAATGCTTACATTAACATTTCTCATTTTAGTTTAGTTTTTGGCACTATTTCTTGACTCTCTAAGTCTAGAGGGTGAGGATTTATTGATTTCTCACACCTTTCCCACTGAAGCCCAGCACACATGCCCCTGACCTCAGGCTCGTGTTCTCACATTTGATAAGTGTTCTGTGTACTTGTTCAGCTAAGCCCAGGCCCTCCTCCGTCCCCTCCAGCTGCACGCGCTCTCATGATCCTCAGACTCTCTGGAGTGGTTGCCAGTTTCACGTTCACGAGTTTTGGAGCCTTCTGAACTCCTCCAGTCCTGACCGATGTCCTCCAGTCTTGGGCTTGGACTGGCCCATCATCAGCCACAGAGCTGTCATTTTAGAGTTGCTCTTTGTGTCCTTTTGGGGGTTACCCTGCCTGGTTCTTTTGAGCCCTGGTTTCACAGAACCTGGCTATGTCTTCTGCTTTTTTACTTTAATCCTTGGTTTATGGAGAACATGCTCCTGTTCTTCAGAGAAGTAGGAGGTACATTTTCAGAGAACTGGCTTGTTTGAAGATGCTTTTGATCTACCTTCATGCTCTGGTTGGTTACCAACTTCTAGGCCAGAAATGATTTTCCATTAAAATTGTGAAGGATTTACTTCAATTTACCATATTGCTATTGAGAAGTAGGATGACATTTTGATTTTTTGATAAAAATGCATGATAGCTGTTTTTTATTTTCTTCCTGAAAGGCAGCAGGAAATTTTCTTTGTTCCTAGGGACATAATTTTAGGGTGATGCGCTTTGGGGTGAGTCTCTTTCACCATGGTGTTGGGTATCCTATGCGCCCTTTTGGTTTGTAAACGTGTCCATTTTTGGAAAAAATTTTCTTGAATTACCTTGTTCATGATTTCTTCTCTGTCTGTCTTCTGGGACTATTATTCAGATGTTGGATCTTGTAGCCTGTCCTTCCATTTACCTATTTACTCTCTCTCTCTCATTCCTTTCTCCCTCCCTCCCCTCCCTTATTTCCTCCCTTCTTTTATTCCTTCCTTCTTTCTATGCCTTTTTGAAGAATTAGCAATTTTATCCTTTGACACTCTATTAGAGAATGAGTCTGGCTGCTGAAGTCAGACACAGTGGTGCATGTGACTTGTTTTCCTCCCATATGATGGCCAAGCATGAGTGGTCCAGGGGTGTTGTCACACTCTGAGGCACCAGGTACCTGTGTTCCTTTAGCTCTGCCTTCTCTAAAGGGCAAGGTCCAGAATGTTTCACCACCATATCAGATTTTAGTTCTTGGGGAGGGTGAGATGGAAGGATAGAGCTTGTATGTTTCAGAAATCACTTCTGTTTACATACTTATGGCCAGAGCTTATCCACAACTACAGGAGCTGGAAAGGGTGGTCTTTATTGTCTGGTCTGCTCCCACCTAAGAGTTTTGGTTCCATTTCTATAGAAGAAGGGAAGAAGAAATATTAAGTGGTGACTAAGAGGCTCATGATTTTCACTTTCGGCAGCCAATATATACATGCACTTACTTTCTGCTCCAAACAACAACAAAAAAGCCATTCATACTTTCCTAAGCAAGAGGACCCTCAACTCCAACCCACTGACTGCATCCAGCCTCAAGTTCCTGCTTGTCCTGTCACTGTCCTCTGTTACCAGGATGTATGAGCAGAGTAATCTCAGCAAAAACCTCACTGAGCAAAGAATGGAGAAACCCACAGTGTTGCTGGCCCATGGAAATGCTCAATCCTGCAAGAGACGAGGTACTACTTGGCTCCCTTGGCCCCAGTTGGTTCTGCTCTCTGAGAATAACTAGCTTCTTTATCCTCTGGGCTCCATGGGCAGGGGAGTCATTCTTGCCCATTTTATTCCATGGCCACATGTAAAGTGGACACTATAAACCATGCCCTTCTTGGGGACTAATTGCTTTGAAGCTCTATTCTTGAAGGTTCAGAGAATCAAGGATTTTGAACTGGTTGAACAGTCATAGGCTTTTGCAGGTCAAACGGGGCTTCTTTGGCAATGCAATTGACTCAAAAGTTACCAGTCTTCCAGGTATTTGTTCTTTCCAGTTTCACATGTAAGACAACCCCAGGGGTCTCATCTGGACAGTTTGCAGCTTGAGATTTCTGTTTATCCTTCCCACTGCCCTCTGCCCTTGAGGATGTCTGAAAAGAACGAGCTGGTTGGAAGGCTGCACTCTTCTGCTTTTGCCTGCTGGCTGGTTCCCCTGCTTGGCCCAGGAACCTTTGAGGAAAGGTAATTGGTGCAGGTCTAGGGTCTCAGCCTTTTCTCCCACTGATCTCTCCCTTTATAGAGCCACCTGTTATCATGCAGAGTCACAGAAGCATCTGGCATTTTCAGCTCTGCAAAGGGAATAACCTGCCTTTTGGCCAGCTGAGATTGCAGGCTGCAGAGAGGGAGCTGTACTCCCCTCTACGTCTGGTTCCTTTGCTCCCTCTTGTAGGACTTTGCTGAAAGGGCCACAAGCAGGCCTCAGTGACCACAGTGCAGTAAGCCTATCATGCTTCGGTGACATGAACTGCTGGGAAGGCAGGTGTCTAAGTGGAGGGGTCACTGCCCTGTGACAGCCCAAAGCTCTGTGCAGCGGGGGGCTGTGGGCAGGAAGAAGCTGGGGAACTTGAGACTGTGTCTCATAGTCAGCACAGAGTTCTTTTTTAAGGGTTTAGGGGGAGCTGCTAGGGGCTGAGGGAGGTTTAAGCTCTTGATCAGGCACCGATGAAGCTTCCCCTCCAGGTTCCAGCAGGGGTGTGGGAAAATGCACCAAAGAGGAAACTGGACTTGAAGCCTTTTATTATTGCCGGCTTTGTTTCCAGTGGGGCCCGGGCCAGGAGAATCTGGGTGGGGATCTGTTTTCATACTTGAGGGTGAGTGAAGCTTAGCTGAAAAATGAGATCCTCCCCATATCTATGAATCTTTTCCCCACTGCTAATGCCTGTTGTAACTGGGGCAAGTCAGTGTGGGTCAGGCTGATTCATGATTTCATGGTGAATGAACTAGAACAGATATGGCCCTGCTGGCAGGAATTCAAAGCTCATATACTTTCCTCAGACCTCTGACTTGAGTAATGAAAATTCAGCTGCTCTATCCAATTGGGAACCTGGTAAACAAGAGAGAGAAAGGTGAATAGGAAAAGGTAAATTGAATCATGAAGCAAATATCAAGTAGAGGTCAAAGCAGACGTCTAACCTGAGACTGGGGATACTCTTTCTTTCACAATAAGTTATTTCCTGCTGTCTTTCTGACAGGATCAAACTGAATTTGGGAAATGGAGGCACTGCACGATAGGGGTCTGTGGGTTCGATTGTAAGACTAACTCCCAGAACCCCACCTGCTAACGATGGGATGGTGTCTGCTCACTGGGGGTTTGCCTGGGTGTGCATCCGATCATCTGCTGCTCAGCTCTGGTGTGTGTGATCCCATGATCCCACACATTAGGTCTCGGCACAGACAATGCAGCCATCTGCAGCTGCAGCCTCTGCAGATGTGGGGACACAGCAAATTTTATTTGCTTACTTCTGGCTTCAGCCCAGACCGATGGGCTTCAGAGTGGGTCTGTCTGGGTCTGTACTCTTGTGCACAATGATTTTTCTCTTCAAACAATAGTGTCTCCCAGCCCAGAAACACCTCTGTTCTGGTGGAAAGCCTGTCAACCAGGAAGGAAATGTGTGTGAAAAAGGCCAGTATCCACTGTCTGATAACTAACATGCTGTCCCCGTGTTACAGAGGTGCAGATTCTGTGACCGTGACCTGGGTCACTGAGCCATTTCCCAGTTTGCCCCTGGCCTCAGAAGTGGCATGTCTGTGGGCTCCCCTGATTATGCTACTGATTTAGAGCAAAATGGAGACAGGCTTGGCTGGGGCCCCCTGGATGCTCTGAGACAGAGGAGCTCTGGGTCCCGCCCGCCAGCTCTTTCCCAAGATGTCTGGGTCATGGGCCCTTGTGGGACTGGCAGTCCTGGTGTGGTGACATGATGGCACATCAACAAGGAACCAAAGCTGATGCCAGGCCATGCTGGCAGAGTGTACACTGAGGGAGAGGGCAGGAGAGCAGCCTCGGAAGGCCGTGCGGGCCGGGCCCGTGGGAGGCGAGCTCCAGGGCCAGCACCCTGAGGCTCCATCCCAGCTTGGCCACCGTTAGTAGTGACCTTGAACATTAACCTGACCTCTGTGTGCCTCAGTCCCTCACCTGCGAATGGAGGTGGCAGACAGTGAGCATGATGAGGATCAAGTTACTTGTATAAGCAAAGCATTTGGAAGAGCATCTTGGTGCCCTGGTAGGTGTTATTGGCTAAGCTGCAGAGGCCCTTAGCTGGATCAGCAGGGCTCGCAGGAGTTCATGGGAATGAACAGTTCCGTCTTGTTGGCTGGGCAGAGAAGGCTTCATGGAGGAAGTAGGATCTGCCTAGGATTTGGGGATGGTAAGAGTTTGTTTGGTGGAGAAGACAAGGGGGGTGTTCCTGGTATGGCAAACTATGAGCACAAAGGTGAGGAGGCCGTTTTGGGGGTAGGGGTTGGGCGGGAGCCCCTGGTGCCGCCTGGTCAGTACTGACGGTTGATTCTTTCTGGGGACAAGTGGGTCTGGGAGGATCCTGAGGATGACTCACAAAAGCTGCAGCTGTCATACCAAAGCCCTGACCAGCGGGAGTGGCAGCTGGGCTCACCTCTTGGAGAGAAGCAGCAGTTCTGGCTTTTGGAGAGAAGTGAGGGCCACTGAGAGTGAGGCTGAAGCCAGGCACAGCTGGGGGACAGGGAGGAGGCTCATCAAAGTGCTGTCATGGAGGCAGCAGGGCGGCCAAATGCCAGCTGGATGCAAATCCGCATGGGGATAGTTTGAGGGCATCAAGGAAAAACTGGAGGCTCAGGCGTCTTCCTCACCAGCACATCCCCTCCAGTTCCGGCTTGTCAGCTTGCTCCCCTTGCTGAGCCTTCCTGGGAGCCCACCTGAACCCCACTGTGGCCTGAGAGCCCCACTGCCTAGACAGCTCCTCTGCTCCTACTCCAGTAGCCTTCTTGCTGCAGGACAGACACACATTCTCACCAGCGTGTGTGGCCTCCACATAATGGCCATGTCCCCCCTGGTTCCTGGGCTCCTCCCTCAGACCCAGGCCCCCTCTTGGGGGTAGGAAGAGAGCTGGAACCCCCAGGAATGAAGCCCACACAGTGTTTGACCAGCTTCCTGGGGGGCGGTGGGCAATAAGTGGTCAGGAATGCTGGGCCAGGACTGGCCCTGGATTGTTCCCTGGAGAATAAGGGGTCTTGAAAATTAGATCCCAGAATATAATCATTGGCTGAAATCACTGAGGACACAAAATCCAACTTGAAATTACTATGTGGTAGTGGCTCTAGTCCTTGGCTGATTACAGATACCTGGCAACCCCAGAGGTTCCTATGAATCCCAGAGAGAAAGCAGATGCCTTATTAAAGCATCTTTTGAGAGGTTTGAATCTTCGGAAGGCGAGAGCCAGACCTGATGAGAAAAGTCCTCAATAGCCCCAAACATAGATGCTCTGGAGCAGCCCGTGCAGCATGGTGGCCCACCCGTGGGCACCACTCATGTGCTCTGTTGGCCTCTGTGGGCAACGGTTTTCCATTCAAGCAGTGGGGCTGTTCCTTCAGTAGATGAATGTCACTTGGATGAAACGTGGTTCTTCACAAACTTTAAGTACAAGGAGTCAAGGATTGACCAGGTCAGCTTGAATTGGCTTAAATAAGCTGTCTAAACTCCTCACTGATGACTCTGAACCCCAAGAGCACTTGTACACACAAGGGTGTGATGACATGAGGCATTTCTGTCCCCTGACCCTCAGGAGTCAGTGGTTTAAGGCATAGCCATGCTTTCATTAGTCTTGGTTTTTCTTGGGATTAAAAATAAATTAAGTAGTGGATTTTGAGTATGTGGTCTCTAATGTCCTGATGAATTTGTCTTGAAAGGAGAGAAACTATCCAATAGGAATGGAAATTGACAAAAGGCTGCATTGAATCCATCATTTAATCAACAGGGACAACAGGGATACATTGGCAAGGTGATTAGCTCTACTAGAAGATCATGGCTATGGCCAATTCTATTTAAAATCCAAATCAGGGTGGTAGAAAAGTGTGTGTTCCTGTTTGGCCTAACAGTTATATATGCACACATTTCATAGATTGGTGCAAAGAGAAGGTATCCGGGGAAAGGGGGATTTGCATCATTTATATTCCTTGAAAAATTGATGTCTGCTATATCCAAGACACACTTTTTAGCATTTTTGAGTACCCACACTCCAGACACACAGACACACAGAAATTCACACTTCAGACACACACACAGATACTTATATTCTGCTCTTAAGAAATTTTACATAGAAGCTTCTTTAATCGTTTGAACAAATAGATGATGTCAATTTAAAACAATTTAGTTTTGGGTAGGAAGGCAGTCTGTCTGTCCTTGGGAGACTAGCAAAGGCAAGAAGAAAACTGGTTCTAAGACCATCTATTAACATCTGTGTGCGCTCATGTCTGACACTGTGCATGCTAATAGCCACCACTCCTCTCCAAAACCCGCCCCACAGTCATCTTGAATTATATAATAGACCTCAATAACTCTAAATGAGCTATTATATTCTGCCGTATAATTATATATTTAGGACACATGTATGGTTAAAAAAAGACACCCACAGAAAAACACTGAAACAAATTGCAGAGCAATTTCTGTGACTGATTATATTTAAGCTGTAGCGTGTCAGCTGTTCTCATATTTTTTTCAGTTCCCAAATCCGCTAGACAATATTCTGGAGCTATCAAGCGCTGGTCTTTATTTTTGAATCAAAGTCATTTTAGAAATGTGAAAGGCCTGCTTCCCTGATTTTTTTCTTTGAAACTCAAAAAATATAAAACATGGCACCTCATTTATTTTTCTTGGGTAAGTCTTCGCTTGTCCTATTCAAATAACAATACTAACAATAAAAATAAAAGCAATTATCAATTACCGAGCTCCCAGTATTTGCCAAGTACTGTGGGGTGTATTGCATATCACTGCACTTTAATCCCCATGACAAATTTAGGATGGCGCCATGGGCGGCGTGAAGGCCCCGGTGTTTCAGGTCTTGTTTAAGAACATGTGATTCGAGATAATAAAGTCAGGGTTAGAGCTGGGTTGGTCTGTCCATTCTTACTATTTTTAGCAATAATGTCAACTGATATATTGGCATTGTGTAAAGTGTTTTTTTTTCATATGGGATCCCACTGATCCTCGCAGCAAGCCTGTGTGTACGGGTTTGGGGGTCATTCCCATTTTATAGGGAACCTGAGGGTTGGAGAGGGTGTGCGGCGCTCAGGACAGCGCACCTCCCGGAAGGCCCTTGGTGCAGGGCGCCAAGGCGGAGCGAGAACTGGGGCAGGGGACTCCCAGGGGGTGGACAGCTGACTCCCAGGGGGCTGGCCGCAGCCCTGCACGGGGACTAGGACACGAGCAGACAAAGCGACCCAGATAGACACACCGCCCACACACCAGGGGCCGCCCACTTGCCCAGCGCAATGGCAAACGCGGGGCTCCCACCTGCCAGCCGCAGCCCCGCGCGCACCCGGAACCAGGCGGAGTCGGGGAGCTTGGAGTCCTCTCGGCGCGTCCCGCAGGCCAGGGCCGGACAGGCCAAAGCCGGGCTGCCGAAGACTCGGGCGGGTCGTGGTGACCGCAGACACCGGGGGCCCTGCGCCGCCGGGAGGACGTCAGAAAAGTCAGTTGAATCTGCAGACCGAGCAGAGGGACACAGGGTGGATCTGTAAGCCCTGTTCAGTCACCTAGCGTGTGACTCCGTGTCAGTGTTTTGGAGTCACATCTCAGGAAATGACTATTCATAATGGAAGTCCTGGCAACGTTTCTTCATGATCAGCAAACCAGGCTGGAGGGCTCAGCTGCGGCACTCTTGCAAGAGGCCTTTTAATTTACAAGTGATGTTAAATTATGCTGGCTGCCATATAGTCAGATACGGGAAGTGATACAATAAGTCATTGGGGATATGCTTCTTTTTCTTTTTTCATTTGACAGCCACAGGAAGTGGCCAGTAGCCAGCCCGTCTGAGGAGAAGGCATCTGATTGCGATGCTACGTGCGCAGTTTCCTGAGTGACTCCAGGGGCCTAACAGGAAAAGCCTGCTGGGCATGGGGGTGGGAAGGCAGGACCGGAGGACAGAGGCCCGGTGTCATTAGGGGTGACTGCCTCGGCGCCTCAGAAACGGGTATCTGCACGGCCCCCAGGCTGGTTTTCTTCAGGTCCCTGGGATGTTTCCAGGTTGGCTGGCCCTATTTAGGTTTGTCACAAGTGGTGGAAAAAATAGTTTGGAGTGTTTGGGAGCAAATTGTGCATGAAGAACTTAAAAATTTTTAATTTCTTACTTTGTTTTTTCTAGAAAGAGCAATTTAACATGATGAGATCCTATGTGGCATTTCTGCATGAGGGCAGAGGCCAAGCGCAGATGACACAGCCCTTGTGCCCAGACGGCCTATGGCCTGCTCCTCTCCCTCCTGGCACCCAGACTGAGGACAGCTGTGGGGACACTCCCAGGCCTTTGGGGGTAAGATAACCCAAGCCAAGGCGTGGGGACACCAGTGGGTAATGAGGGTCTGGGAAACCTATTGTTCATCGCAGTGATTCCAGGGCTCACGGCAATATGTGCACCTTGAGAAAGATGTCATATTTTGCTGCTCACTGGATGCTTTGAGTTGATCTCAGCTAACTGAAGTCCCAGACGGCAGGGCCCCACCCAAGAGGTATTAAGCTGGTGTTACAGGAATGTTTCAGGGGAGTTCCCTCCCTTTTTTTCTGGGCCACATGGATAGACTGTGACTTACCCTTCCAGTTATATCTTTGGATTGATAGCTTCCTTTTCCAGCATGACCAGCCACTGTTCTTTGACTTCCTGGAAATGAATATCTTCATGCTCATTAAGAAACTGTTATTTTTTAAAAAGTTAAGAAAAAGGACTTTGATGGAATGGTTCCTAAAATTTTGCACATCGGAATCATTTGGGGTCTTTATAATACACCCCCGCTTGGCTCCTACCCAAACCATTCTGATTCCGTTGGTGTGTGGTGTTCACGTGGGCCTCAGGCTTATTAGGAGTCCCAGAGTGACTGCAAATGTGCAGCCACGCTTGGGAACTGCCGCTCTTGTCCTGCACTCCTCAAGACGTTCCTTGGCTTACATGCTTAGAAATTCCTTAGCCAGCATTTCAGCTTTTCCATAGGTCCTCTTCCTCACTAGATACCCCTGCATTATCCAGAGCCTGTAGGTCAGCACGGTAGTGGTCCCGGGGGGCAGGTTGCACAGCACTAACTTCTCCGGGGAGTAACAACACAGGGTTGTTCCTCACTTATGTCCAGTGTGGGCCAGCAGGAGGCACTGCTCGTGAGGACCTTTGGGAACCCAGGTAGGCAAGATGCTTCATTTTGACCTGTGCTTGCCCATCACCTCGATCAGAGAAACGAGAACCGGCAAAGTCACACAGGTTCTTAAGGCTCAGCTGGAGAATGAACTTTGATTTGGCTTCTTGTTTCACTGGGCAAAGAAAATCACATGATTTTGCCTCATGTACAAAGGGGCTTGGAAGCAAAATCTTATGTTCCTAGAAGAAGGAAAGCTGGAAATATTTGGAGAATAGCAACAACTATGCATAGACATCTAATTTGCATTCAGAATTCTTTTAGTGTGGCTAATCCTTCGAGATCTTCTTTTGTCCTTACAATTTTGAGAATTAAGAGATTAAATTTGTTACTTCAAAATGGAAATATTTTTTTGGTCTGGACCAAGGAGGGAAGGTATCTCTGATTTCCTCAGATCCTTTGGTGACTATTTTCTTAGTTTGGTTGCTGTTAGGGATGCATTCTTTTCCCCCCAAATAGTAGTAAATCCTACTGGTGGGTCTGAGACAGCTTGTGATTTTTGTGCCTCATGTATCAGTAGTCTGGGTGTTGGCAGTCTAGGGCTGGCCTTATGCCAATCAGGACTCAAGTTCCCCCTGAATTTCTGCTTGACACCATCCTTAGTATTTATGCCTCTGTCTTCATGCTTACTGACCCACGGTCACAGATGGTAGCTGCTCCTTCAGACTCCCAGTCCAAGACACAGGCAGAGCCAAGACCAGGGAAGGGGATGGAAAAGGCCCAGCACTTTCTCTTTGCAAGGCCTGGCCTTTTTATCTTGGAAAGGATCCTTCTCTGGGACTTGCATGTGCTATGGCCCATGGCTCCCTGGAGCTGCAAAAACTTACCTATAAAAGAAGGTAAGGAAAATTGGGCTGTGCAAATGGATTTTGTGGGGCCAAGGGTAAACCACCTGAAGTGGGCTAAATTTGTGCTGGAAACTCCGAGTCTAGCCCTTGGGCTATCTCTCTCAGAGGTCCATAAAACACCCAAGGTAACTTCCAATAACTTTGTGACCCTGGACATGGAGTCCAGGCTCTAAGTTAGGAAAACAGCTAAAATACTTTCTATCACAGCCTCCATTAGGTAACCTGGCAGGCTTTCCATGATTGACCCCCACCTAGTTTCCAGGTCATCATGAGCTATGCAGAGTTGGACTGATATTGCATTTCAAAAATGGGAAATGTCTGTACTGAAACAATACCGCTGATGACATTGTAGTTTGGAGAGTTTTTGTAGTGGAGCTGTAGAATCCCAAGGCTGGATGGAAAATGAGAAGTGGAGCGGTTAATGCTGAGCATCCCCTGCTGACGTGATGCAGAGAGCTAAGACAATTTTCTAGTACTTCAGGCAAAAAGAGGAAGTGCTTGTGTTTCTGAGATGTGACCTTCTAGAGTCCTACGCTGTAGCTTTCCCTCGGCCACCAAAGATGTGTTGGGCTATTCCCGTATTTTCCCTGGACTATTGAGTTTTTCAATTTGGAGTAAAATGGTTCTTGGGAGTTAATGGCATTAAGATGTGGCCTGGGCTTTTGGCTGGTAGGTCTTCAGTGAAAGCAGATGGTCACAATGGTATTAAAAACTAAAGCAGTAAAGCTTTTAATTGAAAACAATTGGACCCTGCTGGATGGTAATTACCTTGGCTGCTTGCAAATAATATCCTGCCTCTGATGCCGTGAAAGCAAAGCTGAAACCGAGTGAACAGGATCTGCTTGATCTGCATCTAATATGGGTGGAGCTCCCCAAACTACTTTCTCTAGGGGTCCCAAGAAAGAGAAACGAAGAGGAGAATGTGCCGTAGCAAGAATTGTAAAGACAAAGCATTCCATTACCGAGCAACTTACGGGTCTAGTTTGCTCAGAGGAGACTGAAATTTCAGCCACGTGCAGGGAAAAATGATGTTGTACTTACTTCTGATTTTCTCAGCTAAAGATAGACCCTAATGAGCAAGCTGTCTTCTTTGAATTCAGATATTTAATTTTTTAAGATATGTCTGCCATAACCTGCACCATGCCTGAGAAGTCAGAGGCGTAGAGAAGCCTAGGCTGAAGCGGAGCGCAAATATTCCAGGGACAATGGTGTCATAATGTCAAGGGAATCAGCCATGGGGGTCAGGTGCACGAGCAAATTTTGGCCAGAGGCTCATTTTTGCATCCAAATAACAGGCAGTCTGAGAATGGTCTTAGAAGGCTGTTGCCTCAGAGGATACCCCAGAAGCTACAACCTAAGATTCCACTCAGTGGACTCCCTGGGGGCCAGGCGATTGCTCCCCTTTATGGGTGATTCTGTTGAAAAGCCCCGAGCCAGCCCCTTCTGCACTGTAGGAAGCATCGGGATGATGGTGGGCACTCCTGGGCATCCACATCTCACCTCCGTGAGGCTCAGCTTCACGCAGACTTGGGACCAGTTAGGGCAGAGTCACTGCAACTTGGCGGTGGCCCTTAGGGCTGCTCACAGAGACTGCTCCCCGTGTCCCGGCAGGATCACTGTCTCCATGCCCTTTGAAGTCAGGTGTGACCACCGGCTTCCGCTGACCAATGAGATGCAAGAGGCAGTGAAATCTGTCACTTCCCATAGGGCTTCAGTGATTCTAACGTCCTCTTTTCCTTTGCCTCTGTGATGGGCCATGCTCTGGGTGGGGGCCGCACCACCTCCCTGTGCCCTGAGCTCCCCTGGGAGGGTGAGCGCGCAAGCCTCGGTGGTGGTTACAGCAAACCGTGAGGGCCATGCGGGCTGTGTCCGTGCTGCCCAGAGCCGGCTTGCTCCTGACGTGACGCCCACTTCACAGTCAGGCTCTGCTGGCGTGAGGACAGAGTGAAATGAAGCGCGCGAGTGCAAATTCCTGAGCCGTTAAACCACCTCCTCAAAGCTCCTGTTGGGTGCGCAGTTTGGGCCCTGACCCCAGAGACCTCTGGTTCCCTCCTGCAGACCCTCCTTACCCCCAGTCACTAGACTTGCTTTCC
Organism: Manis javanica; assembly: GCF_040802235.1. NCBI lineage: Eukaryota > Metazoa > Chordata > Mammalia > Pholidota > Manidae > Manis > Manis javanica. Next base: position 76,517,960 of record NC_133168.1, read on the forward strand.
TGGCCGCACCGCTGTGCTAAAAGACTTTAGGCCAAAACAAAAACAAACCCAGCAAAATAGTATGGCTGTGTTCACATAAAATAGCTATGTAATCATGAATAAAGGTAAAACATCAAATTTAGCTTCCAATATAGCATAATATTTTATAGAGCAAAAATGAAACACAAAAACCCAAATAAAAAAGGAAGGATGTGTTATAAAAATATTCCTTAGGAAAAATGTCTTTTAACTTCACCATGAAAACTCTGGCTTGGCTCTTTCCCTCGTAGGATATTCTCAGCTGCTCTCAGCCATCTTGAGTGGTACGCCATTCCATCGAGAGGGCATCATGCTTCTCCTCCTTACCCTTAATAAGGGCACAATTCCTTGGATTTCCCAGGTCTGAGTCTTTCCTGCTTTTTAGCCTTTCGTGGTCCTGGCGTGTGATGCCTTTCCCTTCCCAGGGGCTGGGGTGTCGAGGTGCTCAGTCCCTCCCCCTCTGCAGGGCAGGCCTCTCCTCTGCTCACCGAGGAGACAGCCTGTCTTGGCAGTTGTTGGTAGTAGGTGCTCTCTGAGGCCTGAGATCACCCACTTTGGTACCGGCGGCCAAATTTTAGGAAATCCTTCCTTACACTGAAAACAATTTCTCCTGGTAGGCCCCCTTTTTGGGTTATGGGTCCTCAGAGAATAAGTCTCACCCCTCTTTGTGTGACACCTGTTGAAGTCTTTAAAGAGCGCTGTCCTTTTCCTCTGTGTTACTTTTGTCAGGTGCAGTTAACCATTTTTTCCATCTATTCTTCATGAAAGAGTATCTGGCCTCACAATTATTCCTTCACTTGTGTATGCAGCCATGAACCTGTAAGGATATGGCCTTCTGAACTTAAGCCCAGCCTGTCAGTGTCTCACCAATAACAAGAAGTGACCTTAAAATGGGTGCCATAGAAATAGGTCCATTAATGCAGCCCAGAGCACCCCATCTAGATCACAGTGTTTTTCAAACTCCTGGGTTCACTTTATTTTTTTTTTCTTTCACTTAGTCTCGTTTCATATCTTCTCATGTCGTATTGCTCTATTTTTCCTCCCCTTAATTTCTTCTCCTCCATTCCTTTCCTCCCTCTTTCTGGTGCTGTTGTCCGGCCATCCAAGCTGTTGGGGCCCAGGTGGTGTGCATGCTGCTGCTGAAGGGACGTCCTTCCCAGATGCCAAGGGAGACAAGCTACCCTGGGGATCTGCACTACCAAATTCAGGAGACTAAAGAGAGCTGTGGCCGACAGCATGGGCAGCCACAGTGAGCAAATGTTCTCCTCCCCCTGTGCTAAAGCAGAGGCAAAGAAGGGCGGCGAGGTGCCGTGACGCTACAGCTACGTGGCCGAGGAATGCAGACCACCGCTTGGAGCCCGAGGACATCCTTCTGCCCCCCCAAACAGCATCCCACTTAGGGCAAGGGCAGCTCATGCTTTGAATACAATTTTTGAATCATTCCATTATTCCCATTTACTCAATTTTGGTGACAGTGCCAAAATTTGTGAATAAAGGGCTATAAATATACTCCTTGATATTGGCTTTTGTTTGAGAAAAACATAACAAGAAGCAAGTTAGTATCAAACAACCCATGATTTTTCATGGGCAGTTAAGATAACTGCTAACTGTTGGTATTCTGCTGTATAACTGTACAGTGTGATTGCCTCTTGTAGCCCCATACTCTCTGCTCTATAGCATTCCATTTTATAGCTATTTTAAGGTGTATTCTTATTGATTTGGTATGTACCCAACAATAAGCTGCTCTTGGATTGATTAGATACTAGAGTGAAGCTGAAACATTTAGTGCATTGATTCTTCGTGTGTAAAAATGTTTATTTGCAGTTCTGCATATATTTATTACTGTGGTATAAGTAATATTACCATTAAAAAGAATATTTTGGTGGTGTGTATTCCTACTGATAAATTAAAAAATCTGTGGTTAGCTCTGTCAGGGTACTTAATGCACAGATAAGTCTAGGTAAAGTAGAAAACACAAGGGCATGCCCAGCAGACACTGTCTAGGCAGGGACTGTGCATGTTTACATCCTCACAGTGCCTAGCATAATGCTTGGTTAATGCTGGTTAATTGAATGAAACTAAGGAGATTAGTCTTCCAGAAAATAACACAGTCAAGTGATGCATTTCCTCCACCTTTATGTTCCTTGAATAAAAATGGGATGATTCCTGTCGTCTCTTTGAGAGGAATCATTGCCCCCCAAAGAAGTGTTTATGGTTCATCTCATGGGGTCCTTGCTCACATCTCTTACAGTTCTTTCATCTTCCTTGATGCTTTATTGATGATTTTCTTGTGGCTGCTAGAACTTGTATACGTAGCTATTGTCTGTCTTTAGACGCTATTTATTTTGACCAATTCCTTCTCCTTTGTGGTTTTGCTTCCATTCGTTACCCATGGGAGCGCTCAGGTTAGAGGTCTGAATTTGGAGACGGATGGCAAGAGGGGGCTTTTGAGGTGAAATGAAAGCTTGTTTTGGGAAATGACATGAACATTTCAGAGTGACAGGAGACCATTTAGTGCATTGATTCTCAAGTTTTTGAAGTGTTCTCTCTTGAGTTTCTGCTTCCGCATTTTGACGTGGTGAAGTAGAAATCAGAGTGAAGAGGAGAAGGGGTTCGTGACTGGAGACAGGAAAGCTAGATGGAGACACGGGATGGGGAAGTAGGTCTAGTCTTTCTGGGTCCTGCAAGTTTACAGATAGATGTTGGCCTGTAATGCCTGGAGGATCCTGATGCAGTTTCTCTCTGTTAGAGATAGTTGACTGAAGCAGCCAAAAAACATTATTCACAGCTCTCTGTGAAGTGAATAATTTACTCCCTTCCCTCTGATAGAATGAAATCTGTAAAGCCTTTGGGACTCTTTGGATAAAGTGCTCTACAAACATGTCAGATGAGTTTTGCTTTTATTACAGAGCAGCCTAGTTAGGATAGAAAATGGGAGTTCTGTTAAACATGAGGATTTATTGCCTGAGGGAGTCTTTTGTAACATAATTGTTTTAAGAAACAAATATATGATAAGAAAGTTACAGTCATCTGCGTGTTATAAATTTTATTTGATATAGTTACATTTGAATGCAGGTACAACTCATTTTTTGTAAATAATATTGTATCTGTGGCCTCCCAAAGTCCCACAATATCACTCAAATGCAGTGATTTTTCACTCATAATCTCCAGCAAAGCCTCTAATCCCTGGGCCTTAACAGGTGTGCACAGCGAGGTGAGTACTACTGGAAACTGGAAAGGCAGGTGGTGTGCTTGTGTGGACATGGGTTTGTGTGCATGAGTGTGTGTGCATGTGTGTGATCACTCCAGGGAAGGAGAAGGAAGGGCGGTGGTGGAAGGAGTTGGAGGAGGGAGGGTTGGGATGCCACGAGGAATGCGGTCTCCAGGTTCTCCATTTCGTCCTCAAATGAGCATGACAGTGAGCACAACTACTGTCACAGGCAACCGTGCATGTGTTGAAGTGTCAATTGTGTTGTTGAATGGGATGGTTAGTAGTACTCTGTGCTCCTTGGAGAATGGTCTTATGCTAATGTCATCCAAAGTGGAAGTGATCTTCAAATGCAGGAAATAGTTTATAGTAGGAGTTCATAGTAGGAGATGTCTGAATGATGGGTTGAGCATCATGGCCTGGCTGTGTAATTCCAAGTAGACAGGTTAGAGTCCTTTCCTCTCCTCTCCCCTCCCCTCCCCTTCCCTCTTCTCTCTTCTCCTCTCCTTCTCTTTCCTCTTTCTCCTTTCCTTTCCTTCTTTTTTAAATTGATGTTCTTCCTGTGGCTGCTACAATTGATCAGTTACTGTAACTGAGTAGAATACAGTCTCAGAGGACACAAGATCAGGGTCCATAACTCTGGGTGTCAGTCTGGATGAGTGGAGGACCCATTCTGACCCAAAGACCAAGACATGTAGGTATTTAAATAGCCAAGAGAACTCTATCTTCTAGAAATTTCTCTTTTCCTCTTATTTGTTATTAAGTGATTTTTGATCTACTAGCACTCATTATATATTACATAGTATGATTATATATTTATTATGTACTTTATATATTGTTTACCACTCTATACTTTATGTACAAGATGTATTATCATCTCTTACTCATGTGTTACTTATTATATATAAAATCATAAGGCTGGGCATAAAAGGAGACAGCAGTTTCGAACTATTCATCCATTTGGCAGCTGACAGCTCTGATCCTTTGCCACCTCCCTAGGGTAATGGAACACTTGGATAAAATATAAACATACCACTTTCTTTTGAAGCAATAATTATTATCAAGCAATTAATTTTATTTACTCATAATGCATGCCAAGTCGAGCAGCACCAAAGTGGTGAGGTTATTTTTGGAAAACATCTGGAACATGTCCTGCCCCCATGACCGCACCACGTTGACTCCACAGAGAGTCCAGTGACAGGAGGATTGATCAGGTCTTGCTTGCAAGGGTCACTCGGAGTCCTCCACCCGGTGATGTGTGGTGACTTGAGATTCAAGTTCAGCTAAGCTGATTGATAATTACTGGGCAAATGGCCACCCAGCCGAGCTTCTGAATCCCAAATGGCTGACCTCAGAAATGCCTGTGGGTGCTGAATGGATGCCCAGGTTTGGGTGCCCAATCCAGAGGGCAGGTTGTCAGCTTCACACAATAGTGCTGCTTTAACAACTGAGAAGAAAATTTCCAATTTGTCCTGACTTGCTTACGAGGAGTTCGCTGTTGAGGCAGGTTTTCTCTTGTCTTTGATGATTTTTAGAAGAGAAAGACAGTGAATCTTTGCTTGCAGACGTGGTTCGAAACAGATCATTCTTTTTGCTAAACACAAATCTGGCAAGAATGGTTTTTTGAAACAGCTGGTCTGGGGCATTGGCCTCAGGCTCAACATTCATGTTCTTAATAAACTTAGACTTAATAACACCTAAGTTTTTGTGGAAAACTGTCAAGTAATGCTGCAAAAGGGTTGATTAATGGGATAATGAGAGACCAGCCTGACTGCTGTTAGGCAGCTGATGGGATAAGGTGGCCGTGGTTGTGATGCCCCCACAGGTAAGGACTGCTCCTCATTGGCTTTTGTGCACTAGCACCTAGCCCAGTCGTTGGTGTGCTGCACGCACGGGGGAAAAGGTTTGCTAAACGAACAAGTTAAAAGTCAGAGGAGAGAAAAACAAGCATTATTCTCCAAGAGACTGACCGCGGGTTTAATATGCCACGTGACGTCAGTCATAGCCTGGCCTGGGGCACGTACAGAGGCTTGCTCGCTGCCGCATGGGGAGCGGTGGGCGTAATTCCAAAATGAACCCCATGACCCCAGGCCCTTGTCTTAACTTTTGCCTCTTGAGTGTGGGTGGGACCTTGACCTTGCTTCTAACTCAAAAATGTGGCAAAGGAGAAGGGATTTTGCATAAGAAGCTAAGGCCTCTTTGAGATGACTCTGCAAGGGCTGGCCTAATTAAGTGAGTCTTTTAAAAGACATTCTAGAGGTCAGGGACTGAGAAGTCAGTGCCTCCCTCCCCACTGGCCTTGGAGAAGCGGCCTGCCATGCAGTGAGATGGCTCCTGCCACCAGCCGCGTGACCTGGGCAGGGACCCCGGAGATCTCAGGAACCTCTGTCCCAGGGCAGCCCTTGGATTCCAGCCTTGTAAGACCCAGAGGGGAGAATCTAGCTAGGCTGGGCCTGCGCTCTTGACCCACAAAAACTATGGGACAATAAATGTTATGTTTTTCTAAGTCACCAAATTTGTGGTAATTTGTTATGCAGCAATAGAAAACTAATACAAAAAGCAACTGCAGACATTTATATTGTGTTCTTGTATTTCAGGGCTGTATCTCTCTCGTGTGATATGAGATGCACCAACTCATGCTGGCTATGACTTGCAATCTGTTTTCTTTTCATGTCAAAATATCACCCTGTACATAGGATCTTGAACCACATGAAGATTTTTGGGAAGACATCTGCTTTACTTTTCTTGGATTATATGAGCTCCCAAGCAATGGCATTGACCTCTTCAGATTCAGTGGATAAATCAGAACATAAAGCAGCCTTAGAAGAATTTCATAAAAACCCTATCACCTTTCTAAAATGTGTTATTTGCCCATAAAATGTTTAAAATTCTTCATTTGTATTATCTGTATGTTCAGTATTGTTCCAGCTGATGATAATGCGGACCATTCTTGTGCCAACAGAATGATGGAGTTGCTTTGACAGCAAAAGGAAGCTTACACAAATTATTCTATGCTGATTATTGTCAAGTTTAGGAAGATCTCTAATTTTAGGCATTTTTAGTGTTCATGTGTGAGAAGCAATCACAGCTCAGGGGAGACAATGGATACATCAGTTGAGAGATTTGTGTGTAGATTGGCTGGCAATACTTCCCATTCTGTTTGGACAAATTGGTTTTCCCTAAGTAGATGCACTGGTGTGAAATAAGGAAGGGGTTAGTGCAACAGAGACAATTTTCCTGCTGTTTGGGTGATTTTGCGTAGAGCGTTCCAGTGAAGCTGTTGTGGCTATGAACATGGCAGCAGCTTCCTGACCCTTTGCTGGGGCCACAGGAGTGTGTTCTTGAACTTGCAGCTCCAGCGGTGGCTTCAGAAGTGGCTTTCCCCTGCGGTAGTCCTACATGGTCTTGAAGTCATATTCCCAAGTCCAACCTGGAAAGTCTCTTTCAGAACTTCCACAGTATTTAGGCCCCTATTTCCATGTATTAAAACCTTTTCAGCTACACCTTGAGTGAGTTCTACTGAATGCCTGCATTTGCCTAAGCATTAAACATTTTAATTTAATCTTCTCTTTTTGGACAGTCTTGCAAGAGAGTTTTCCATGTCTTAAACTCTTATGGAAAACTGGATTTTGGTTTTCTTTTCTTTTTGTGTGCCTTTGTTTTCTGATTCACTGATTTCTGCTCTTACCTTTACTATTTCTTCCCTTTTGCATTTCAAGGAGTTTTATTCTGCTGTTCTTTATATAATTGCTTACATTGTATGCTTTGTTCATTAACTTTCAGCTTTTTTACAACTTTTATTTCTAAAACAAGCATTTCAGCCTATAAATTTCTCTTTAAGTAGTCTATGGCTGCAGCATGTGGGATTTGATGTATAATATATATTTATTTAGTTCAGAGTATTTTTTATTTTCAGTTATGTTTTTTACTGAAGTAAAGCTATTTAACAAGGTGTTTTAAACTTATACATGCAGAGAGGGTTAAAAAATCTTTTTGTTATTGATTTCTTACTTATTTGTATTGGACTAGAGAAGGTGGTTTGTGTACTAACAATGTTTAGAGATGTGTTGAAGCTTGGTTTATCTCCCAGGATATGGCCAGTTTTCACGATGTTCCATACGTGCTTGAAAAGAATCCTGCATTTTTAGGGAGCAAGTCAGGATACTTAATTATGTTGTTTAATATTTTTTCAAAAATTTTTTATTGCTTGGTCTATTAATTATTTAAGAAGAATGCTAAAAATATTCCTCTATATTAGATTTGCCAATTTCTCTTAAAATCCTGCCATTTAAAAAATATTTTGAAAGCGGGAGCCAAGATGGCGGCGTGAGTAGAGCAGTGGAAATCTCCTCCCAAAAACACATAGAGCTATGAAAATATACCAAAGAAAAATCTTCCTAAAATAGAGACCACAGGACACAGGACAACATCCAGACCACATCCACACCTGCAAGAACCCAGCGTCTTGTGAAGGGGGTAAGATACAAGCCCCAGCCCGGCGGGACCCGAGCGCCCCTCCCCCCGGCTCCCGGCGGGTGGAGAGAAACCGGAGCAGTTTTTTTTTTTTGGCGAGCGCTTTTTGGAAGCCTTAGAGGGACGGGCCCCCGTTGCTGGGGAGGCAGGGTGGCGGGACCGGTGAGGAGGTGCCTGGGAACGGCGCCGGAGGACAAAGAATATCCCGCGTTTCTCCCTGCGAGACCTGGGGGCGGGTGCCTGAGACCGGTGCCTGAGGACGGAGGAGGTCGCGCGTTTTTCCCCCTTTTTTTTTTTTCTCTTTTTGGCAAGCGCTTTTTGGAAGCCTTGAAGGGACGGGGACCCCAGTGCTAGGGAGGCACGGTGGCGGGACTGGTGAGCGGGTGGCTGGGACCGGCGCCTGAGGACAAAGAATATCCCCCGTTTTTCCCTGCGGGACCGGTGGGCGGGTGCCTGAGACCGGCACTTGAGGACAGAGGAAATCGCGCGTTTTTCCCCTTTTTTTTTTCTCTTTTCTGCGAGTGCTTTTTGGAAGCCTAAAAGGGACAGGGACCCCAGTGCTAGGGAGGCAGGGCGGCGGGACTGGTGAGCGGGTGCGTGGGACCAGTGCCTGAGGACCAAGAATATTGAACGTTCCTTCCCTGCGGGACCGGTGGGTGGGTGCTTTTTGGAAGCCTTGAAAGGACAGGGACCCTGGTGCTAGGGAGACAGGGCAGCAGGACCAGTGCGCGGGTGCCTGGGACCGGCACCTGAGGAAAAAAAAAAAAAAAAAATCGCGTGTTTTTTCTTTTTTTTTTTCCTTTCTGTTCCCTCTCTCATTGTTGCTGTTGTTGTTTTGGTTTGGAGAGTGCTTTTTGGAAATCTTAAAGGGGCAGGACAGGTCACTTAGACCAGAAGCAGGGAATCTGGGGATCTCTGGGCACTCTAACCCCCTGGGCAGCAGGGAGCACAGAGGCCCCTTACGGAGATAAATAGTCTCCTGGCTGCTCCCCCTCTAACGGGGCTCCACCATTTTGGAGGAACAGCCCCAGCCAGGCCAAGCCCACAGCAACAGTGGAGATAAACCCCAAAGCAACTGGGTGGGAAGCAGAAGCCCTGTCTGCGCACAGCTGCCCAGCACAAGCCACTAGAGGTCGCTATTCTCCCAGGAAAAGGCTACAAACCAACAAGAAGGGAAGCTCTTCCAGCGGTCACTTGTACCAGCTCTGCAGACTATCTCTATCACCATGAAAAGGCAAAACTACAGGCAGACAAAGATCACAGAGACAACACCTGAGAAGGAGACAGACCTAACTAGTCCTCCTGAAAAAGAATTCAAAATAAAAATCATGAACATGCTGACAGAGATGCAGAAAAAAATGCAAGAGCAATGGGATGAGATGCAGAGAAAAATGCAAGAGCAGTGGGATGAGATGCAGAGAAAAATGCAAGAGCAGTGGGATGAAGTCCGGAAGGAGATCACAGATGTCAGGAAAGAGATCACAGAAGTGAAACAATCCCTGGAAGGATTTATAAGCAGAATGGATAAGATGCAAGAGGCCATTGAAGGAATAGAAGCCAGAGAACAGGAACGTATAGAAGCTGACATAGAGAGAGATAAAAGGATCTCCAGGAATGAAACAACACTAAGAGAAATATGTGACCAATACAAAAGGAAAAACATTCGTATTATAGGGATACCAGAAGAGGAAGAAAGAGGAAAAGGGATAGAAAGTGTCTTTGAAGAAATAATTGCTGAAAACTTCCCCAAACTGGGGGAGGAAATAATCGAACAGACCATGGAATTATACAGAACCCCCAACAGAAAGGATCCAAGGAGGACAACACCAAGACACATAATAATTAAAATGGCAAGGATCAAGGACAAGGAAAGAGTTTTAAAGGCAGCTAGAGAGAAAAAGGTCACCTATAAAGGAAAACCAATCAGGCTAACATCAGACTTCTCAACAGAAACCCTACAGGCCAGAAGAGAATGGCATGATATACTTAATGCAATGAAACAGAAGGGCCTTGAACCAAGGATACTGTATCCAGCACGACTATCATTTAAATATGATGGTGGGATCAAACAATTCCCAGACAAGCAAAAGCTGAGGGAATTTGCTTCCCACAAACCACCTCTACAGGGCATCCTACAGGGACTGCTCTAGATGGGAGCACCCTTAAAAAGAGCACAGAACAAAACACACAACATATGAAGAAGGGAGGAGGAGGAATAAGAAGGGAGAGAAGAAAAGACTCTCCAGACAGTGTATATAACAGCTCAATAAGCGAGCTAAGTTAGGCAGTAAGATACTAAAGAAGCTAACCTTGAACCTTTGGTAACCACGAATCTAAAGCCTGCAATGGCAATAAGTACATATCTTTCAATAGTCACCCTAAATGTAAATGGACTTAATGCACCAATCAAAAGACATAGAGTAATAGAATGGATAAAAAAGCAAGACCCATCTATATGCTGCTTACAAGAAACTCACCTTAAACCCAAAGATAAGCATAGACTAAAAGTCAAGGGATGGAAAAACATATTTCAGGCAAACAACAGTGAGAAGAAAGCAGGGGTTGCAGTACTAATATCAGACAAAATAGACTTCAAAACAAAGAAAGTAACAAGAGATAAAGAAGGCCACTACATAATGATAAAGGGCTTAGTCCAACAAGAGGATATAACCATTCTAAATATATATGCACCCAATACAGGAGCACCAGCATATGTGAAGCAAATACTAACAGAACTAAAGAGGGAAATAGACTGCAATGCATTCATTGTAGGAGACTTCAACACACCACTCACCCCAAAGGATAGATCCACCGGGCAGAAAATAAGTAAAGACACACAGGCACTGAACAACACACTAGAACAGATGGACCTAATAGACATCTATAGAACTTTACATCCAAAAGCAACAGGATATACATTCTTCTCAAGTGCACATGGAACATTCTCCAGAATAGACCACATACTAGCTCACAAAAAGAGCCTCAGTAAATTCCACAATATTGAAATTCTACCAACCAATTTTTCAGACCACAAAGGTATGAAAGTAGAAATAAATTCTACAAAGAAAACAAAAAGGCTCACAAACACATGGAGGCTTAACAACATGCTACTAAATAATCAATGGATCAATGAACAAATCAAAATAGAGATCAAGGAATATATAGAAACAAATGACAACAACAACACTAAGCCCCAACTTCTGTGGGATGCAGCGAAAGCAGTCTTAAGAGGAAAGTATATAGCAATCCAGGCACACTTGAAGAAGGAAGAACAAACCCAAATGAATAGTCTAACATCACAATTATTAAAACTGGAAAAAGAAGAACAAATGAGGCCTAAAGTCAGCAGAAGGAGGGACATAATAAAGATCAGAGAAGAAATAAACAAAATTGAGAAGAATAAAACAATAGCAAAAATCAACGAAACCAAGAGCTGGTTCTTTGAGAAAATAAACAAAATAGATAAGCCTCTAGCCCAACTTATTAAGAGAAAAAGAGAGTCAACACAAATCAACATAATCAGAAATGAGAATGGAAAAATCACGACAGACTCCACAGAAATACAAAGAATTATTAAAGACTACTATGAAAACCTATATGCCAACAAGCTGGAAAACCTAGAAGAAATGGACAACTTCCTAGAAAAATACAACCTCCCAAGACTGACCAAGGAAGAAACACAAAAGTTAAACAAACCAATTACAAGCAAAGAAATTGAAACAGTAATCAAAAAACTACCCAAGAACAAAACCCCGGGGCCGGACGGATTTACCTCGGAATTTTATCAGACACACAGAGAAGACATAATACCCATTCTCCTTAAAGTGTTCCACAAAATAGAAGAAGAGGGAATACTCCCAAACTCATTCTATGAAGCCAACATCACCCTAATACCAAAACCAGGCAAAGACCCCACCAAAAAAGAAAATTACAGACCAATATCCCTGATGAACGTAGATGCAAAAATACTCAATAAAATATTAGCAAACAGAATTCAACAGTATATCAAAAGGATCATACACCATGACCAAGTGGGGTTCATCCCAGGGATGCAAGGATGGTACAACATTCGAAAATCCATCAACATCATCCACCACATCAACAAAAAGAAAGACAAAAACCACATGATCATCTCCATAGATGCTGAAAAAGCATTTGACAAAATTCAACATCCATTCATGATAAAAACTCTCAGCAAAATGGGAATAGAGGGCAAGTACCTCAACATAATAAAGGCCATATATGATAAACCCACAGCCAGCATTATACTGAACAGCGAGAAGCTGAAAGCATTTCCACTGAGATCGGGAACCAGACAGGGATGCCCACTCTCCCCACTGTTATTTAACATAGTACTGGAGGTCCTAGCCACGGCAATCAGACAAAACAAAGAAATACAAGGAATCCAGATTGGTAAAGAAGAAGTTAAACTGTCACTATTTGCAGATGATATGATACTGTACATAAAAAACCCTAAAGACTCCACTCCAAAACTACTAGAACTGATATCGGAATACAGCAAAGTTGCAGGATACAAAATCAACACACAGAAATCTGTAGCTTTCCTATACACTAACAACGAATCAATAGAAAGAGAAATCAGGAAAACAATTCCATTCACCATTGCATCAAAAAGAATAAAATACCTAGGAATAAACCTAACCAAGGAAGTGAAAGACTTATACTCTGAAAACTACAAGTCACTCTTAAGAGAAATTAAAGGGGACACTAATAAATGGAAACTCATCCCATGCTCATGGCTAGGAAGAATTAATATCGTCAAAATGGCCATCCTGCCGAAAGCAATATACAAATTTGATGCAATCCCTCTCAAATTACCAGCAACATTCTTCAATGAATTGGAACAAATAATTCAAAAATTCATATGGAAACACCAAAGACCCCGAATAGCCAAAGCAATCCTGAAAAAGAAGAATAAAGTAGGGGGGATCTCACTCCCCAACTTCAAGCTCTACTACAAAGCCATAGTAATCAAGACAATTTGGTACTGGCACAAGAACAGAGCCACAGACCAGTGGAACAGATTAGAGACCCCAGAAATTAACCCAAACATATATGGTCAATTAATATTTGATAAAGGAGCCATGGACATACAATGGCAAAATGACAGTCTCTTCAACAGATGGTGCTGGCAAAACTGGACAGCTACATGTAGGAGAATGAAACTGGACCATTGTCTAACCCCATATACAAAGGTAAACTCAAAATGGATCAAAGACCTGAATGTAAGTCACGAAACCATTAAACTCTTGGAAAAAAACATAGGCAAAAACCTCTTAGACATAAACATGAGTGATCTCTTCTTGAACATATCTCCCCGGGCAAGGAAAACAACAGCAAAAATGAGCAAGTGGGACTACATTAAGCTGAAAAGCTTCTGTACAGCGAAAGACACCATCAATAGAACAAAAAGGAACCCTACAGTATGGGAGAATATATTTGAAAATGACAGATCTGATAAAGGCTTGACGTCCAGAATATATAAAGAGCTCACACGCCTCAACAAACAAAAAACAAATAACCCAATTAAAAAATGGGCAGAGGAACTGAACAGACAGTTCTCCAAAAAAGAAATACAGATGGCCAAGAGACACATGAAAAGATGCTCCACATCGCTAATTATCAGAGAAATGCAAATTAAAACTACAATGAGGTATCACCTCACACCAGTAAGGATAGCTGCCATCCAAAAGACAAACAACAACAAATGTTGGCGAGGCTGTGGAGAAAGGGGAACCCTCCTACACTGCTGGTGGGAATGTAAATTAGTTCAACCATTGTGGAAAGCAGTATGGAGGTGCATCAAAATGCTCAAAACAGACCTACCATTTGACCCAGGAATTCCACTCCTAGGAATTTACCCTAAGAACGCAGCAATCAAGTTTGAGAAAGACAGATGCACTCCTATGTTTATCGCAGCACTATTTACAATAGCCAAGAATTGGAAGCAACCTAAATGTCCATCTGTAGATGAATGGATAAAGAAGATGTGGTACATATACACAATGGAATACTACTCAGCCATAAGAAGTGGAAAAATCCAACCATTTGCAGCAACATGGATGGAGCTGGAGAGTATTATGCTCAGTGAAATAAGCCAAGCGGAGAAAGAGAAATACCAAATGATTTCACTCATCTGAGGAGTATAGGAACAAAGGAAAAACTGAAGGAACAAAACAGCAGCAGAATTACAGAACCCAAAAATGGACTAACAGGTACCAAAGGGAAAGGAACTGGGGAGGATGGGTGGGCAGGGAGGGATAAGGGGGGGGAAGAAGAAGGGGGGTATTAAGATTAGCATGCATGGGGGGGAGGGAGAAAGGGGGGGGTGGGCTGCACAACACAGAGAGGACAAGTAGTGACTCTACAACATTTTGCTAAGCTGAGGGACAGTAACCGTAATGTGGTTGTTAGGGGGGACCTGATATAGGGGAGAGCATAGTAAACATAGTATTCTTCAGGTAAGTGTAGATTAAAAATTTAAAAAAAAAAAAAAAAGAAAGAAAGAAAGAAAAGGGGGATTACTCCTTAACAGGATAAAACTATTGGTAAATCAAAGATCAACGCATGCTTTAAATATCCTTAATGTTGATCACTTAAAGGGTGTCAGATGATCAGCTATGGAGGTACTCTTTTCTGATAATATTCCTTTCTCTTAATTAAAAAAAAAAAAAAAAAAAAAAAGCAGTTACTGTGTGCTGACCTCCAATGAGTTCTGCACAGTGGTATAGAGGGCATGTCAAAGTGTGGGCAAAGGGTCTGTTTGTTTCTACGCAGAAGATCAAGGCCTAGCTTGGATACCCAGAAAATGAACTAAGATACGATATGAGGAGGAGCTTCCGGCATCAGCACTCTCTGGAGGACTCGTGCCGGGGGATGATCATCAAAAAGCCTCCACAGGGATCCGGACGATGCTGCGGTTGTGGCTGCATCCAGCCCACCATCTCCTGGACTTGCCATAAGAAGGAGGAGGGAGATGTCTAGGCTGGCATGTGCATACAGTGAGACAACGAATTTGACTGGATCTGTACTGTTGGAACTCAACCAGGAGTTGGGAGGGGTGCAAGTTGTAGCGCCCCAAAATCTCATGACTATAGACTATCTATGGTTAAAAGAACATATGGGATGTGAACAGATCCCAGAAATGGGCTGCTTTAATTTGTCTGATGGTTCAAGTACAGTTGGAAAATATCCATCATATCATAGATAAATTTTCACAAATGCCTAGGGTGCCTAAATGGTTTTCTTGGCTTCACTGGAGATGGCTGGTAATTATAGATTTGCTTTGTTTATGTCACCGTATTCCTATTATGTCAATATGTGTGTGCAAATTAGTTAGTAGTTTAAAACCTATACATACTTAAGGTACTATACAAGAAGATATGTCAAAGAAATAATCAATCCTCCCAAGTTTCCTTCATATGCTACATCTATAGCTTTTCTTCTTCCTTCCTAATTACAAACTTTAAATAGAATTCGTGCCTCATATCGAATTTACCGAGTATCATAATTCCTCCAGGTGGTAAAGATACCTCGAGACAAGTGCTGGGCATAGAAGCCACAGGGCATAAATCTGCAAAGAAGTAAAAAGCTAACCTTTGCAAACAATATGGCTTCTCTCTCACTTACCAACTTTACATTTCCCTGTATGGCCCCGGAAGATGACTGGTTAGCCAGAGACGGGTAAGATTCCTCAAGGGAGGAACAACCTAAGACAGGCACAGTCGCAGGGGGGCCATCAGGTGAGAATTTGGGGATCAACAGAGGTGAGGCTCAGAACCTCACCCCCCCTGCTTTGAGAGAAATCTTCTGCATCCGTGGATGTCTTGCTGCCCTTGTCTAGCCTGGATTAATACTTAGTCCATAGGCACACACCTGATCATCTGATCATCTACATTTGCCTTCTTACAGCACTAAACTATGTTTTCTACCTTTATCTTGCATCTACCTACCACTTCAGCATTTTATTAAAAATAAAAATAATAATAATAATAGGAGAAATGTGGGATCAACATATAAATCAAGTACAAAAATCAAATGAATATTCATATTTGACCTGATGGTTTATAGGTCATATTGCATGATCAAAACCGAAAGTTTCTGTGATGACTGCCCTTGTACTGTTCACCATGTAAGAATTTATTCACTCTGTAAGAATTCGTTCACCATGTAAGAACTTGTTCGTTATGCTTCAGAAGATTGGAGACTGACGAGAATTAGGCTTGAGATGGATTAATGATTGTACATTGAGCATTGACCCCCCTATACTGAATTTTATTGTTGTTAACAACCATTTGATCAATAAATATGAGAGATGCCCTCTCAAAAAAAAAAAAAAAAATAATAATAATAATAATAATAATAGAGGGAGAAATGTGGGATCAACATATAAATCAAGTATAAAAATCAAACGATTTGACCTGATTGTTTATAGTTCATAATGCGTGATCAAAACCGAATGTTTCTGTGATGAATGCCCTTGTACTGTTCACCATGTAAGAATTTATTCACTATGTAAGAATTCGTTCACCATGTAAGAACTTGTTCGTTATGCTTCAGAAGATTGGAGACTGATGAGAATTAGGCTTGAGATGGATTAATGATTGTACATTGAGCATTGACCCCCCTATACTGAATTTTATTGTTGTTAACAACCATTTGATCAATAAATATGAGAGATGCCCTCTCAAAAAAAAAAAAAAAAAAAAATATTTTGAAGTTATATTGATAAACATAAGTTTAAGATTTTTTTTATTCTCCTGAGAGATATAATAAAATTGACCATTTTATTATGGTCTAATGACTCTGTTTATCTCTAGTAACATTCATTGCTTTGAAGACTATATTGCCCATTATTAATGCCAACATTCCTTTGGTTGATATTTTATTCTATTTTATTGCAAGGAAGTTGATATACAATATTTCGTTAGTTTCAGATGTATAACATAGTGACTTGATAATTGTATACACTGCTAGGTGCTTGCCACAGTAAGTGTAGTTACCCCATTGCTATACCAAGATATTACAATATTATTGGTTAAATTTTCCTTGTGGTTCCATTCTTATGACTCACTAATTTTACAGCTTGCAGTTTGTTCCTTTTTATCTGCTTCACCTATTTCACCCTTCTCTCCACCCCCTTCCCTATGGTAAAGAACAGTTTGTTGTCTCTATTTGTAGGTCTATTTCTTTTTTGTTTGTGTTTTAGATTCCACATGTAAGTGAAATCATATGGTATTTGTCTTTCTCTGCCTGCTTTATTTCACTTAGCATGGTAGGTCAGTCCATGTTGTTGCAAATGGCAAGATTTCCTCCTTTTTTATGGCCGAGTAATATCTCATTATGTATATGTACTGCCTCTTCTTTATTTATTCATCTCTTGATGAGCATTGGGTTGCTTGCCTTTTGCTCGCTATTGTAAACAATGCTCAGTGAACATAGGTGTGCATTTGTCCTTTTGAATTGGTAATTTTGTTTTCTTCAGGTAAATTCCCAGAAGTGGAATTGCTGGATTGTATGGTATTTCTATTTTTAGATTCCACAGTGGCTGGACCATTTTACATTCCCACCAACAGTATAGGGGGTTCCCTTTTCTCCACATCCTCACCAACACTTGTTATTTCTTAACTTTTGGATGGTGGCCATTCTAACTGGTGTGAGGTGATACCTCATTGTGGTTTTGATTTGCATTTCCCTGATTAGCAGTATGGAGCATCTTTTCATGTCTGTTGGCCATATGTGTTTTTTCTTTGGAAAAATGTCTGTACAGGTCCTCTGCTCATTTTTTAAGGAATATTTGTTTTTCTGGTGTTGAGTTGTATGAGTTCCTTTATGTATTTTAGATATTAGGTCCTTATCAGGTAGATCATTTGCAGATATATTTTCCCATACAGGAGATTGCCTTTTTGTTTTGTTGAGGGTGTCCTTTGCTATGCAGAAGCTTTTTGTTTGTTTTGGTCCCATTTGTTTATTTTTGCTTTTGTTTCCCTTGCCTGGGGAGACATATTCAGAAAGAAATTTCTCATGCTGATGTTCATGAGAGTCTTGCCTATGTTTTCTTCTAAGAGTTTTATGGTTTCCTTTCTTACCTTTAGGTTTTAATCCATTTAGAATTTACTTTTGTGTATGGTGTAAGACAGTGATCTAGTTTCATTGTCTTACATGTAGCTGTCCAGTTTTCCCAATACCATTTATTGAAAAGACTATCTTTTCCCATTGTTTATTCATGGCTCCTTTGTAACATATTAATAGGCCATATGGGTGACCTTATTTCTGGGTTTTCTATTCATTCCATTGATCTATGGATCTGTTCTTGTGCCAGAACCATACTGTTTTCATCACTATAGATTTTAGTATAGCTTAAAATTGGGGAGTGTGGTACTCCCGGCTTTGTTCTTTCTCAGTATTGCTTTGGCTATTCAGGGTCTTCTTTGGTTCCATATGAATTTTAGGATTATTTGTTCTAGTTCATTGGAAAATGACATTGGTATTCTTATAAAGATTTCATTGGATCTGTAAATTGCTTTGGGCAGGAAGTCCATCTTGACAACATTAATTCTTCTCATCTGTGTGCATGGGATAGCTTTCCATTTATTTGTGTCTCCTCCAATTTCTTTCATCCTTGTCTTACAGTTTTCAGAGTACAGGTCTTTTACCTTCTTGGTTAGGTTTATTTCTAGGTATTTTATTCTTTTGACACAGTTGTAAATGGAACTGTTTTCTTGATTTCTCTTTCTGTTAGTATGTTGTTAATATGTGGGAATGCAACAGATATCTGTAAATTGATTTTGTATCTTTTAACTTTGAAGAATCCATTTATTAGTTCTAATAGTTTTTTGATGGAATTTTTGAGGTTTTCTCTATATACTATCATTTCACCTTCAAATAGTGATGTTTTACTTCTTCCTTACCCATTTGGGTGACTTTTCTTTCTTTTTCTTGTCTGATTGCCATCGCTAGGACTTCCAGTACTTTGATGAATAAAAGTGGTGAGGTAGGCATCCTTGTCTTGTTCCTGATCTTAGAAGAAAAGCTGTCAGCTTTTTGCCATTGAGTATTATGTTGCCTGTGTTTGTCAAATATGGCCTTCATCATGTTGAGATATGTTCCCTCTATACTCACTTTGTTGAGAGTTTTTATCATGAATGAATATTGAATTTTGTCAAATGTGTTTTTAGCATCTATTGAAATGATTATATGGTTTTTATCTTTCCTTTTGTTAATGTGGTGTATCACACTGATTAATTTGCAGATATTGCATTATCCTTGCATCCTTGTAATAAATCCCTACTTGGTTGTGATGAGTGATCCTCTTGGTGTATTTTTTAATTTGGTTTGGTGATGTTTTGTTGGAGATTTTAGCGTCTATGTTCATCAGGAATATTGGTCTGTAGTTTTCTGGTTTTGGTATTAGAATAATAGTGGCCTAGAATGAGTTTGGAAGTATTCCCTCCTCTTCTGTTTCTTGGAACACTTTAAGAAGGATAGGTATTAGCTGGTCATCTAAAGTTTGGTAGAATTCACCAGTGAAGCTGCCTGGTCCTAGAATTTTGCATGTTGGGAGCTTTTTGATTACCAGTTCAATTTCATTACTAGTAATTGGTCTGTTCAGATTTTCTGTTTCTTCCTGGGTCAGTTTTGGAAGACTGTAAATATCTAGGAATTTAACCATTTCTTCTAGTTGTCCAGTTTATTGGCATATAATTTTTCTTAGGATTCTCTTATTATTCATTACATTTTTGTGTTGTCAGTTGTAACTTCTCTTTTTTCATTTCTGATTTTGTGTCTTCTCTCTTTTTTTCTTAATAAATTTGGTTAATATTTGTTTATTTTGTTTATCTTCTTGAAGAGCCAGCTCCCAGTTTCATTGATATTTTCTACTGTTTTCTTAATCTCTGTTTTATTATGTCTTTCCTACTAATTTTTGGTCTTGCTTGTTCTTCTTTCTGTAGTTCCTTTAGTTGTAGGGTTAGATTGTTTATTTGAGCTTCTTCCTGTTCTTGAGGTAGGCCTCTATTGCTATAAACTTTCCTCTTAGGTCCACTTTTGCTGCATTCACCATATTTTGACTGTTGTGTTTCTGTTTTCATTTGTTTCCATGTATTATTTGATTTGCTTTCTGATCTATTCCTTGATCCAATGATTATTTAGGAGCATGCTGTTTAGCCTCCATGTTTATGTCTTTTTTCCAGTTTTTTCTTGTAGTTGATTGTTAGTTTCATACCACTGTGGTCTGAGAAGATGCACGATAGAATTTCAATCTAAAATTTGTTGAGACTTTTTTTTGTGTTGTAATACGTTATCTGTCTTGAAGAACATTCCATGTGCAATTGAGAAAAATGTGTATTCTGTTGCTGTTGTGTAGAATGTTCTGTAATATCGGTTACATCCATCTGGTCTAGTTTGTCATTAAATGCCTCTATTTCATTTTGTATTTACTTTCCTCTTAAAGAATACAAGAACCTTAGGATACCTTAATTCCAATCATTCCCCTCCCAACTAATATACTATTGTTCTCCAATATTTTATTATTTATTTTTCCTCTTGGGATTTGTTGGACTTCCTAAATGTCAAGATTTACATTTATCATTACTTTAGAAAAAATTCCAACCATTATCTCTTCAAATATTTCTTCTTTCTCATTGTATTACTCCTTCAGAAACTTCAGTTATATGAAGGTGGACTCTGTTACCTTATTTCTGAATTAGTTGTCAATATTTCCTTTTCCTTCTTTAAATCTCTGTGAATCATCTTGAGATATTTCTTTAACTATGTCTCCCAGTTCACTAATTCTCTCTTCAAAGATGTCTAACCTTCTGTTTTAACCCATCCTTTACTTTTCTAACTTTATTTTATTTTATTTTATTTTTTACATTGTCCAATTTTAGATTTCTTGAAATGTACTCGATATCTATATTTTAAATTTGCATTTGATAACTCTAAATGCTATTTCTCCATGGGTTTGCTTTTGGTGTTTATTGCTTCTGTTGATTCTTATGCACAGTGGCTTTTATCCTTGTATGTATTGCCTAATTTTGAATTGTGAAATACATTACTGGAGAATTTATGTTTAGAAATACTGTGAGGTCTTAAATAGATTTAAGGTTCTTGTCCTGTGACTGTGGACCAAAACACTAGGTGTCATAGACACTGCACATGTGTGTGTAGTGCGATTCTGGCACCAAATGCAGTGATGGCCAGAATGTGGTTAGAAAGTCTCAGGGCAGAGTTTTTTCCTTTCCATTCAGGATGAACACTGAAGCACTCTTTTCATACTGTCTTTTTCTTGTGGGTGTTGTTTTTCAAGAGTCTTTGGTGTTCATTATATTGTGGTCTTGATCTGATCTAAAGCCTTACACAAACCCTAGCTTTGCCCTTCTGTTTTCTGTGCACGGCTCCCAGAGGTTAGCACATTGCTGCATCTTCCAACCTTAGTCTTTAATTATCAATTTCTATTCTAGTTAATTACCAATTTCTATTTGTCATCATTTTTGGCATGTGAGAATTTCCTTTAAATTTGTGCCAGGCAAGCTCTAAATGATTTAAGAATGAATATCCTATATAATTTTGATAGTTCTGTATATGGATGCTCTTAAGTACATGCTGCCTTAGTGAAGATGGGAGCTCCCAGAGCACTTCTGGGGTTAGGTTCCACCTGATCCAGTTACATGGACTCTCACCTCTCTAGAGGTCCTTACAATGAAAATAAAAAGGATCTTGTAGTGTTGCAACAGGAGTGCCTATTCTCTATTTTTATTAACTTTGTCTCCTCAGTTGCAAGTCTTCTTAGATAAAATAAAATTCATCATGACCTAAAAATAGTCACTATCAACAGAGGAATGACCAGTTCTCATGGAAACCTCTTTCCTTTTTTATCATTGTTTTTATTATATCAGGCA
The DNA here is from genome assembly GCF_040802235.1 of Manis javanica. Taxonomy (NCBI): domain Eukaryota; kingdom Metazoa; phylum Chordata; class Mammalia; order Pholidota; family Manidae; genus Manis; species Manis javanica. The sequence continues at coordinate 76,539,578 of NC_133168.1, forward strand.
CTGCTGTGCAAATGCATGCTAAACATTTGCAGAGCAAGATTATGGGTCTTGCAATTGAGGCAAGATCATAAGAAGTTGATGAAAGTGATGCTGGAGAATGTTCAGATCTTGTTCATAGTCCTTCAAAAGCCAGTATTTGAGAGGCTATCCCAGCTAACAAGTGAAGAATAGAAAATTAACAAGGTCTGTGGCATGTTAAGTGTTTTAAAATATCATGAGGGGCACTTAGAAGCATTGATAAAGCAACCTGATATTTTTTACAAAACTGAGCCTCTTTTGGTTGCACCAAGGAAATTGAATATAAAATGTAGGATGTCATGCTGTCATATCTGCCCCTATCAATATTTGATGTATTATTTGTTTAATAAGAGCCTAAAATGGTGTTAAAAATGAACAAACTTATTTTTATGATTTTCTGTTCAATATAAACCTGAATGAACCGGTTGTCATTGTGAAATATGGCTCTGTTTTAAGTGGATTCATTGAGCCAACTTTTCTTCCTGTTCCAACTTAATGATAATGAAACATCCTGTGTAACAAATCGTATGTAGTGTGTCTGGTGTAAATTCCCAAATCTGTCATATCTAGGGTCTAGAGAGAGCCTGTAGCTGTCTGGGTGAGAGTCCATGCCCTGTGGTCTGAATTCCTCTTTCTTACCTTGTGTTGTCCCGACTAACGGGATCCTTTACTGAGTATTCCAAACAGATCTGCATGCAGGAGGGGGGGGGGTCACTTTTTTGTCTGAGGACCTTTATGACCTTGTTGTGAAAATTCAGAGTCTGCAGGTTTGTAAATATTCAACATTTATTCAGAGTGTTAAGTGTCTCCCCATGGTGTTCTTGATGTTGTTTCTTTAATATGGGCCATAAATTGTCCCACTCCTGCTTTTAGCCCTGGGAGTGCCTTTTTCTCTGCATGGACCCTCCAGCGGTGTCTGCTGATGGTGTCTTTGTGTCTTCTTGTTGCCATGCTGTAGTAAAGGAGGACATTTTTCCTTGTTCACAGGCTGATGAGAACAACTGCTATGTGGCATTCAAACTGAGAACAGATTTGCCAAATTGGGCAGAGATCCACCAAAGTATTGACCTTCCTGAACATGTAGCATAAAGACAGTAGCACCCCTTGTGTGCTTCTATGACTCTTTTAATGGCCAATATGACAGGCAGCACAATGATTAAGGTCATAGACTGAGGGGCAGACAGCCTGCATCTGAATCGCAGTGCTGTGCCCCTCTGGGGGTGTCCCTTGGAGAAATGACTTGATGTCCCTTTTTTGTTACCTCATTTGCAAAAGGGGCATAAATATGGCTCCTAATTATCAAGACAAAGTGACTTATTATTTGGGATGCACTTAATAAATGTCAATTAAATGTTTGTTAAAATAAATTGTATAAACTCCATTATATTGAAAACCAATGAATTCTGAGATTTCAGAAATAAAGTGACACAGAACAGCTAAGAAGAACAAGTGCATGAGCATGTGTGGTTGAAGATGATCCTGAATTAAGGAGCATTCAGCAGTAATAAACCTTCCTCAAATGTCAGAGCCCAATATTGGCACATGGAAAGTGAAGTCAGTATTTGCCGGGAGTCGAGGACTCTAAATTATTCATGAAGGCTTTGCAATCCTGAATCCTTTAATTCCATCATATCTCCAGTACAAAAGGCAAAGCCAATGTTTTCTGGTTACAGATTTTGTACAGTGAAATCCCTCAGCTGTGCCAACCTGGTGAAGCTGTTTTTTAAATATCAGGTATCAGGTGCTGTTTCTTTTGCTTCGATTAAAGCCGACCACTGATGAAAAACCCGGAGAAACCTAACTCCATGAAACAAAAAGGGGTGAACAAGGGTGGTTTGACACTCTCGATGTGGCCTTGAGCTTGTGGGACTGTGTGTTGGGATTCTATAAAAGATAAAGACTCAAGATGCTCAACTGATTCCTTCTTAAGTGAAGCAACACTATCTAGTACCTGCTCCAAGACTGGGGCGTTGGGGGTTTCCTCACTGACCAGCCCACTACTGGGTTCCTGGCTCTGTGCTCACACAGCGCCTGCTGCCCCTGCTCTGTTTTGTCCTCTCTTCACCTCTCCAATCCCACCCCTTCCTTAAGGCCCAGAGTAGATTTCATCCCTTCTGGGGGCATCTCCCCAGACTGACCCAAGGGAAAGTGATCTCTCTCCAGCTGAGCTCTAAGAACCAGTTTCTGTCCCCATCTTCTGAGAGGTAAATATGTTGCTGGGGACTGTCTGTTTCAGATTTTCAGCTAGAATGTGATTTCAACAAGGGTAGGAATTCTATTCAAGTCCCCACACTGGCAAGCATGACACATGCCAAATGACTAGCTACCAATGGATCGGATTTAGGGACCTTCAGTTCTAGTCCCAGCTCTGCAACCAACTTGCTGGAGTAACTTTTGGCACATGAGCCACATATGCCATCACACTAGTATGCCTTAAATAATACTAATACTAATAAATAATAATAATAATAGCATTTACTGAGTGTTCCTTAGGTTTTAATATTGTTTCAAACAATATTCAATATTTTTCTTAGCATTTTACATGTGTTAGCTAATTTAATCCTTATATCTATAAAGTAGGGACTATTTATCATCATCATTTTGCAGTTGGGGCAACAGAGGCACTGCAGTTGTGCCCTAGACACAGTCCCAGCAGTGACAGAGCCAGAGTTCAGACCCAGGAGGTCTGGTGCCATAATCTGTTGAGTCTGACAACAATAATAACTCCATGTAACGGTGTTTTGATATATTAACGTGGTGCGGCCATAGTCACAGCTATTCAATCAAGCCTTAGTCAAGGTGCTGCTGTGATGGGATTTTGAAGGCATAATTAAAGTCTCTAGTCAGCCAACCTCAAGGAGGGGAGATGGTCTTGGAAAATCTGTGTGGGCCTGACTTGACTGGCTGGTTTAACACCTGGGCTGTGGCTTCCCCAGAGGCACAAGTAACGGCGACTGTCTGGACCATGGAGCTCCATCCCGGCTGTTAACCTCCTCCCCCTGACTCCTACTCTGTGAATTCAGACCTGCTCAGTCAGCCTCCAGACACGTCAATCCCTGGTCATCAGTCTCCCCATGCCTGCATCTCCTGCTGATTCTGGTTCCCTTTGCGCCACACCTTTAGTCTGGTCATTTCCCGGAGGCCACATCTGTTTGTTGAAAGGGAAGAAGGGTTTGGTGAAAGGGAAGAAGTACGGAACAGAGTGAAGGAATTAAAACATTACCCTGATGATATTTCAGTTGACTTGGGTCAACTGTGGGCCACCCCAGACACCTACTCTGTGCTCTGGTTTACCCACACCAGTTACAGGTCCTCTTGCACAGAACATGCCGCGTCCTTGACTGTCTCTCTGGCCTCCCTCACATCTGCTTATGAAAATCCTCCCTCCTGCCAAGGCCTGGCTCTGAAGGCACATCAAACAGGACAAGGGTTTTCTCTTCTGGACTCCAGCAGTGTTTGCGGACAGCCCGCTTTCCAGCACTTAGACCATGCTCCTGAGCATTGTGGGTAATTCTGCACCCTCCCCTCAGGGGTGGGCAGCTGTTTGAGTAGCAATCAGTTTCTCAGAGGTATCATCAGAGCCCAGTGCAATGTGAGCTCACACCCAGCTCTCCATTTGTGGATGTGAAGGATTAACATTTCCTTGGGCCAAGTTGAGAGGCACTGCCTTCCCGTTTTGGGGGGTGGGGAAATTTGCTGTCCTTATTGGGCTTTGATAAGTGCTTTTAAACCTAGGAGACAACATAGCCAGAAACATCAGCATTGCCATAACTAAATGGTAATATTCACACTAATATTAGCTTTAAAAACGTTGCCCTTCTAACTACAATGCTTAAATCTTTTTCACCTAAATTGAAATTTGCTGCCTATCTAGTTTCAGAAAGCATGAGCATGTGTGTGTGTGTGTGTGTGTGTGTGTGTGTGTGTGTGTGTGTGCGTGTCTCCTAGGCACATTTGTTCATTAATAATCTGCAGCTGCTTGGATCTGTGCCATACTCAGTACCCAGAGATTAGTGTGCATTTGTAGGAACTGCATTGGAAGAAAGTTTCTCCAGAATATCCAGGCCCCAAGTCAAATGAAATATCATCAGGGTAATGTTGTAAATCCTTCACCCTATTCCGTCCTTCTTCCCTTTTACCAAACCAACAAACAGACATGACCTTCTGGAAATGACCAGACTAAAGTTCAGAGCATATTAATGTGCAGTCAAGCTTGGTAATTCTGTTCTCTGAAGTAGGTGGTAGCATGAGGTGTCCAAAAAGCAGAGGTCCAATGTGGACAATGGTTGGCTTGGGCTTTATGCCAGGACAGGGCTGCCTGCTTGTACAGAACCATGTGCCCAGGGTTGGACCACACTGCCCCTTGTACATGTGGCTACTTTGTCAGGAACTTTGCAATAAATGCGAGCAAATTAGGCCTCTGCCACAGAGGAAGACAAATCTGGACATTGCATGATTTTCCTGCAAATGCCCATGGCAGCTGTGACTGAAGAGAAGGTGACTCCAGGCTGCAACTTCAGGTGGTGCCTGATATTTACTGTGACCTGGGCATTCAACATGTGGGCAGCTCTTGGGGTCCTTCTGGAAGCAACGGACCCTGCTGGAAGGGCTCCTGTGGGCTTGAACACAAACTGCTCTGGAGTTCGGCAGAATGAGGTGTTGGTGAAATTTAATTTTAAGTTCAATTCAGTTGTTTTATTTTAAGAAGAGGAAGGCAGATACTTTCATTTTGTTTACTCTGCATAAGTTCACTTAGGTTTAGGGCTTGGGGCCCAAGTCTTGTTATGTCTAAGGCCTAATTCATTTTCATCTTTCCTAAGGATAACCTGTGACTTTTTTAGTCACTGGAGAAAGAAATGATCTTCCTTCATAATATGCTAAAAGCAGAGGAGGTATCAAAGAAAGGAAATTATAAACACGCTCTCTCGGCTCCTCTGTGCTCACTTCAAAATATTCTGCTCTCTTTTATTCAAAATGCCCCTGTCTGTCTTGAGGGCCACCGGTATTTTACAGGTTGATCAAACTGAGCTCTCCAAGGTCATGGAGACTCTGAGAGTCACTTGCTTCCATGTTTGAAATTGGTGGTACGGTGCGGGCAGCCTGAAGATGCTAGAGGAAAGCCCCACGTGCTTCTGTCTTTGCATTAGAGCATTTCCCTGGATTATAGGAGGGGAAAGGAGTCCCCAAGGAGCTTCCAGGACTCCTCAGAAGCGCCTGCCCTCCAGAAGAGGCGGAGCAGCCCCGGGAATGAATGGAAGGCCTGTTGCCTTCCTGCTGGGACAGGTTCTCTTTAGTTCTCCACGCAGCCCCACCGCAGAGCAATCTGTTGTTGGCTTCTGGATGGGGAGGAGGCGCAGGACCTGGGAGGTACTTTCTTGGTGGTGGGAGTGGGGAGGAAGCAGGTCACACACCTTTTTTCACACCGTTGTTCGAGGGTGGGACGTGATCGCCCCAGACAGGGCTGGTATGAAAGAATGTCCACAGTAATTCATGAAGCTCCGAGGAAGTCCTAGATGACTGCTGCTTTGGGAATGCACTGTGTCTGAATAAGGTCAAAGCTCAGAATGGAGCAAGGTGCAATAGCTGAGCTGTTTTAAATTCATAAACTGATCTGGGACAGTACCGACAACTGAGTTTCAAACAGGAAGACTTAAGATCTAACCAGAGGGGGCTTCTCAGGGGAATTTTACAGTCTCACCCAAAGGGGAATGTGAGAAAGCAGTGTCTCCTCAGTGAGGACGGGGCTGGTTGGACCTGAAGTGGAAGCCCAGCTGTTTGCTTCGGTGGCGCCCTCCCCACACCTCCTGCTTCATTGTATGTTGCCGGGTTCTGATTGTCCCCCATAATCTAGCATGTAGCAGGCTTTTTAATAAATCATCTGCACAGAGCTGAAGCCCCTCTATATGAAGGTCTGGCACCTGACCACGAGGGGGACTGCTCTGTTCTGAAGGACAGTGGCTATTTTCATATTTAGTTGATTCTGCTGGGGAAACATTAAATTATTCAGAAGGCTTAAAGGATTTCACTACAAGTAAAATAATAGTTGAACCTAGTGTGGAGTTAATCTGTCCTTTAAAATGAAAAGCTATATCCAATTCCATAAAATGCCAATCAGGTCATTTATTCAGTCTACCTGGAAGGACTCAGAGTTTAGTGGGGGGAACGGATTCACCAATGATAATTAGAAGACTGTGTGCTCGGACAGAGCCAGTGACCTCAGAACCGAGGGGCGGAGGCGGGGCTGGGAGAGTCTTCCGTGATCAGACCACTTCTGAGCTGAGGTTTGAAAGAGATCTGGGATTTGCCCAGGAGAGGCGGAGAAGGCGGGGTCCCGGGAGGACGGATCCCCTTCTCATGCTCAAGAGGTGGCTGTGCTGGCCCAGGCCAGCCTTGCCTCCTGGGTCTCCTTGCTGGAGATGTGCCTGGAGGCCCAGCTGCCTCTGCTGTGTTCTGTAGGGCCAGGACCGGGCAGAGCTCTTGCTTCTGGCCACAGCGGCACCTCCAGGTAAGAGCACGGTCTGAGAGGCCCTAGAAGAGCAAGCATGTAGTGGGATCATGGCTGTGCCATGCTGGCCAGTTCCACCAGCTGGCCCCTCTTCTGGCCCAGGACTGTGTCCCTGGAGGGCAGGACATCTTTGCCGAATTTTCACAAAGGCGCCCAGAGGGCCAGCAGTAGGCGCTCAGGGAGTGCACGGCATGCTCTTTTCAGCAGAGCAGCGTGCAGCGCGGGTGCCCAGGCCATGCAGGTCCTGGTGAGAAGGGCCTCCCTAGGGCTGACCGTGGGCGGGTCCTCTCTGTGATCTCCAAGGAGCGCCTCTCTCTGTGGTGACCCTGAGCTCCAGGTCGGCTTGGAGTCAGAGCCCTTGCCCCACATGTAGACAGCAAAGCAGTTCACATCCGGGGCTGGGTTCAGGGGTTTGCAGGATGACTTAGGCCAAACGGAAATTTGAAAGACCATTTCATATCCTACTACTAAAAGGGAGGCAAGTATCAAGTTTTCCTTTTCTGGACCAACATTGTTTTTCAAATCACAGATGACATTTTCTTTTTTTTCCCCCTCCTATCTTTATTGGACAATCTTTAGAAAATAAAATCTACGAAAAAAATGAGACATATAAGATTAACATGGGCTCTAAAGGCAACATTGGTATAAATAACCTCAGCTTCAAAGTTCAGCAAGTAGTGATGCTATTCTTAAGCAGAATGAAGACAAATTTAACTTGCTTGGTTATTAAAGATAAAACCCCCCAAATGCTCATGACACCTTAATAAAACATAGATGTTAGGGATTGGATCTTTGAAAAGCCACACAACCATACGCATGAGTGTTCACATACACATGAACGCGCGTGTATCTCACATGGATCCCTTCCTTCAGGAACTGGGGCTCGGGTAGCAAGTGACCACCTTCTCATGGTTTCTAGGTGACATTGGAGAAAGATGATATAGCCAGGACTTGTATTTACTGCATTTATTCTAATTCTCTCTAATCCTCACAATCACTGCACAAGGCAGGCACTATAGTCACTCCCATTTCCATGATGAATTAACCAAGGCTCAAAGAGATGAAGTGAGCTGCTCCAGGCGACAGGCAGGTAGGAAACGGGGCATCTGAATTCCAGCGCAGGCAGTCAGACCCCAGAGCTCATGGTCTCAACCCCGGTTTACTGAGCGAGCTCTCCTGATGGACCGAAACCCCATGCCCACCATGGTATATGCAGGCACAGGAAATACTGTTTTAAGACAAGTCCAAAGGGTTTTACTTTTGTGCTCCAGATAAGTGTGCACCAGTGGTTTTCAGCCAGGGCCACTTTCTACCTTGGGACAGGCGGCGATGTCTGGAAACGTTTTTGGCCTTGACAAGTGGGAGAGTGCCCCCTGGCACCTCAGATGCGGGCCTGGAATGCTGCTAAACAGCCTGTGAGGCACAGGGTAGCCCCTCAGAGTAAAAAACTCTCTGGTCCAAATGTCCATAGTGCCGAGGTTGAGAAATCCTGATGCACACCATTATGGTGACTTAATGAAACATCTATGAAATATAGAGGCAAGATTATCTCTGATAACCACAACCTCAAAAGACTTTCTTATCATGTTTCCTAAGCAGGTTTTGAGCATTTTCATTGCTTAATCCCTTTTATGAGCTGTTGCCGGGTGTTCTTAAAAGTCATGAATCATCTTGTCATTCTGCCAAGGGAGAACGCTAGCAACATGTGGTTGGGAGCCTGTGTTATGGAAATACTATGCCAGCCAGAGACGTGTGGTTTTGTTTAAGGCTTACATATTGGGAACTTGGTCTAAAATTTTCTCCGTGTAGCTAAAAAAACTTTAAAAAAAAGTATACAAGTATACTTCTAGCGTGTCTGCCTCCTGAATAACATTTATAAACATGGGCCAACTGGATAAACTAGTTGCCTGCCTATAGAGTCACCAGACACACTAAAATTGTCACGGAAATCTGCATCTATGTATGTTTATTTGGAATTATAAAAATAGGTTCCACTGTTATATGATTACCTAGATTTGACTAGAATAGAATATGGTCAATTCAGGACAATTTTTTTTTATGCTTTCAGTAAACAGCTCAAGTATTGATATTTGGTATTCATATCCATATTTTATCCATGTGCTTTCAAATAACATTTTATATCATTGTAAAACATTCATGTAAATAATCACTTCTTAATAAACATATTCTTGAAACAACGAACTGTTATGCATATTTCTTAATGAAAAAACCTAAACCACAAATCCCCATTTATTTGACAACCCCTAATAAGTTGACCAGGTTTTGATATTTGCTAGAGTCATACATGTTGGAGTGTCAAGGGATGGTGCTGTGGTCAAATATTTGGTCCCCCTGGTTTTTAAATGCACTTATGTTTTTTAAGTTATGGGTCCTTTTTAGCATTTGCAAGGTCATGGCCAAAAATGACATATAAGAGTCATTCAATGCATGTTGACCGATCAGTTTCTGCAAGGTAGATTAATTTCCTGACTTAATCATGGCAAGTACATATATTGCCTATCAAGAGTTAAATGGATAATATATTAAAAAATAAAATAAATATGTCCAAAATATCATTGGTGGAGTGCTAGAGTGAAGACTCGTAGTCCTGTGGGGATGATTTAGGTTTGCTTGGCATCCTGTCTCCCTTCTTCTCCAGCCAAGTCCAGCTGCCCAATTACGGTGTTGAACCCAGGGCTCCATGTGTGGTCCTTCCTCACTCCTCACACAAACACCTCCTTATCTGCTCCACCAAGAGGAATTTTTGTCCCTTGTCTCCAAAGAAGCCTAAACTGGGACATGTTAAGGGAAGGAACCTCTCCACCTATTTGGAGAAGAAACAGAAAGCAAATTAACTTCAAGATTTTGTGAACTATATATGGTTTTGTTTGCTTGTTTGTTTTTTCTAGATACCTAAATGAAAGGCAATGTTGATTTTGTAAGATGACTCATTTGTAAGATGACTCAATTCAAAGTATTTGGAAACCTTCTTCAATTCTTCATCGCTCCCCAAGGCTAAGACATTCCTGCTGGGTGCCTCTTTTAGGCTTCCACTGGGGCCAAGGACCTGCTCAAGTTTGTGTCCTAGGTATTATGTCTGAGAACAGTTGAGCTGGGATTCTTACAGGGTTTGGATGCTAAATGTAGTGGGGCATTTGGATTCCTCAGCTAAAGGGCAAAGATGAATTCTCAGTGCTATCATAATGCTGTGACTTACACCAGCCATTACACTGCTCATAGTAATTTCCCCTGCTGTCCTTGTAGAGCTGCTGTTGAGTATGTGTCATACATAATCAGATGTCATAACTATTATGATTAGCATTTTAAAATCCTTGTGGCTCAGATTTATGCCTTGACCTCTTGGGCTTCCCTAGTTAATATACAAAACACCTTAAGGTTGTATTTGCACCTCCCTTAATCTGTAAGACAGATGGGAGGCAGCCTGATGATGTGTGAGGCTTAGGTGAGACCCGCCTCTCAATGTCTCTTACATGTCTGTGTCCAATGGCAGAAATCCACTCAACGCATCACCTCTCCAGAATATAATGAATGAATGAATGCCTTTATGTGTTCGTTCAACCAACATTTTTTAATGTTCAGACCCTGTACAAGGCACTGGTATGGAAATGGGGGTATGTCTATGAAGAGAGATAAAGTGAAGACACAGTTCTTTCCTTCATGAAGTTTACAAGTTACCATGTGCATAGTCATGAAGCATAAAAAACACCTAGGGTTTAAGGAAAGACCAGAAACAGTAGTTGTAGCATGTAGAAGGCTTTGTTGGGGAGGATCTTGGCATGTGGGTGGTGAAGGGCAGATCATACCATTAATGAAAGGTCATGTGTTCCATCTGCCAAGGTGTAGTCAGGAAATGAGGAAGCACACGAGGTGTTTCAAGAGAGGGAGTTCAATACAGGGGACTGGTCTCTTAGGAATGGGTGTGAAAGGGCCAGAAGGGAGCCTGAAAGACTCTCTGATGTACAGCCCTATGGCCTGGGAGCGCAGGGAGAGTGGGGGGTGGTTTCAGAGCCTAGAAGGTTAGAGAAAGGGCTCCAGGAAGGTGAGTCTCAGGCTCTGCTTTGGGGCCTCTCAGGGACCCCACTGGGCTGTTTCTGAGAAGATAGGAGTTGAAAGCTGGAGCCTGCTGTGACCACGGGGCCACAGTGTTTCTGCTGGACTGATGCTGCAGGAAGCAGACAGGAAAGAGCAAATTCCTCCTCCTCTGAACTGCTTATCACATAGTTTCTTCCTAGTGTCTTCTAGGGACTTGGAGGAACCTAATAGGAGGCCGGTGGCAAGGGAGGCTGAGGCATATGGGATACAGAGTCACAACCAAGCATCAGAGAAGAGTTTACAAGGGTGGATTTAGGGTTGAAACCAATAGCAAAGTACCCAACCCAGGTGACAGGAAAGCTTTAGAGTCTCTTTGTAGGAAATGGGATTCATCAAAAGTCTTTAAGCAAAGGTGAGATACACTCTTGCCACACGTCAGAGGTTAATTTGCTTGAGAGCTGAGGCCCTAAGTAGGGAAGCTGTGGCCGATTGCACTTTCCAACACACGCTGTATTTCCCAGCCCACAAACTCTTACTTGAAGTTACTTTGCCACTTCTGCAATTGAAAGGTGACATCTATGCTCCCTCCCCTTGAATCAGGTGGACTTGTAGCTATAGAGGAAGTGACGCCACATGAACTATGAGATTAGTCAATGGAAGGTTCTACAGCTTTTTTCCAGTGTTCCTTAATATGCTGATGTTTGGCATCAGGCCAGCATGCTGTGAGGAAGCCCAAGTAGCCATAGGAAAGACCAGGTGTCCATGTCCTGCTGACAGCCAGGATCAACCTCAGGCATCAGAGTCAGCAAGCCCCCAGCTGATTGCAGTCCCCAGCTGTTCAGTTTCTCCAGCCTTTGAGTCTTCCTACCTGATGCTCCACAGAACCTGTGATTGTGGTAAAATGCCGTTTGGGGTGGTTTGTTAAGGAGCAATGGTAAATGGAATAAGAGTTAGGACTGCAGTGTTTTCAAGAGAGGATAAAGATATGCTACCAAGCAATGACCCAGGGGATAGAAAGAAGAAGTGAATGAAACAAGATTTTGAACATAGAACAGGCAAAATGTGATGACCATTGATGACTTTAGCTGACAGGGAGTATCAAAAAAGGGACAAATTTGGGCAGGGTGGTGGCAGGGCAATGAGATACATTTATCTGTATTGTGTGTATGGGACAATGTCCTATTTTGTTTCAGAAAAAAATTTAAGACAGCAAATACTGAGTTTAATTTTGAATGAGTAGCCCATGAGTTGTATGTGGTGGAAATGGCAGGGAAGAGTCTGGAAACATGGGTCTGGAGCTCGTGGGGGGAGGTGAGGTGTGGCTGTAGGGGTCCCTGTGTATGGCAGGGAAAGGAGCCAGACACACTGGGAAAAGAGGGCAGAATGAGAAGGAAGGAGGGGCAAGGATAGAACCCCAAGGAAAACTGGCATTGAAAAAGGCAGGGGATGGCCAGAGAGTTAGGAGAGCGAGAGAATTCCCCTGCAGAAACCACTGGTAAGGAGACTCTCAGGAAGGGTGGAGCTGCAAAAAATGCCAGAGTCTACTAAGGGGTGGCCCAGGTGAGGACTGGAAAGATATTATGTAAAAGATTCCTTTGCTGTAACAAAGGGCCATAAACTGGGGGGCTTAAAACAAGAGATACGTCTTCTCTCCCAGTTATGGAGGCCGAAAGTCCAAAGCCACAGCCTCAGCAGGCCCGTGCTCCTTCCAACGGCTCTAGGGAAGAACATTTTCTTACCTCTTCTGGCTTCTGTTGGTGGCCATCAGTCTTTGGCATTCCTGTGACTTGTGGTCACATCACTCCAGTCTCTGCCTCCACTGCCACAGGCTTTCTCCTTGTCTCCCTGTGTCTCCACTTCTAAGGACACTCATCATATGGAATTAGGGCTCAACCTGATGTCCTCATCCTAACTTGATGACATCTACCAAGACCCTACTTCCAAATTAGGTCACGTGTACAGGTTCTGTGTGGATGTGGATTTTCAGGGGACACCATGCAACCCAGTAAAGGTCACCTTCAGAGACGGTTGGAGAGAGAACAGTTCAGTGAGGGCTGCGGGTGCCTGCAGGTTGTGTGGCATGGCAGGGGAGTAGGAATCGGGCGTGCGGGTAGCTCTCCAAAGCAGCTGGCCAGAGAGAGTGAAGCAGTGGCCCCCGGAAGAGGAGGCAGGAAGAGGCGCTCCCTTGTCCTGTCCCTGGGTGGGAGTGACCAGGGCAAGTATGTAGGCTGAAGAAAGGAGCCAGTCAACAGGATGAGAGTGGGGAAGGACAATGGACGTGGCCGGGCCTGGGGCAGAGGCAGCCATGGAGCCTTCCTTCAGGTGGGAGAACGACCCAGGAAAGAGGAGGATCAGCAGCCCTGGACAGAGACATCGGCCCCCTGGCCGGCCAGGGATCAGGCAGGCTGCAGACGCTGAGAGGCTGCTTTCTCCTTCTCCGTGGGTCAGGGTCTGTTTCTTCATTCTCTTATTTTTAAAGGTAACTGTGAAAACATATTACGGCCATCTGGTCCCTCAGGCTGCTGCAGCTCTGTGGCTTGTTTTTGAAGCTGTGATTAAGCTGTCAGAGCCATTTCCTGGGCTGGTGTCCGCCTTGGTAACAATGGGCGCCGCCCTGGGGCCCCTGAGGGGAGCCACTTCCCCTGCTGGCACTGGGAAGAATTGGAGAAGAAGGGGGAGGACAAATATGAGGCCCAGAATGCTGACACAAGTTGACTAATGTTAAGCCCAGAGCTTTATTTATTCCGGGGTGGGGCTGTAGATTTGGAGTCCTGTTCAGAGGAAGTGAAGGAATTTCACATGAGTAACTGTTGGCACATCTTGCATTTCTGTGTTCTTGGTGAAATGGGCTGATGCTTCACATGAAGCACTGTTTTTGTTGATCTTTCTTTCAGGAAAATGGTGTTGGAGGGTTTTGAGGGAGTCGATTTTCTTACCCCCTCAAATCCCAAATGAATGGAGAAAGATAGATGGAATTCAGCAGGGGTGATATTTGCTCTCTACTGGAAAAACTGGATAAAATGGGATTTGGCATGAGGCTGCAAGGAGCTTTCTGCTCCTGCCTCTCTGAACCGAACCTTCAAGCTAGTTTGCGGGCCTGGAGGATGGGCACGGCCTGAGACACCACCTTACAGTCTGCAGGGACCCTGTGTCTGGACAGAAGCTGAGGAGAGCAGAAGAGGGTCTGTGAGGAGCAGCTGCCTTTACCTCCAAAGCCCAGCTCTCAAGAAAAGAGGGCCAGCAGTTGTCAGACTGCCCAGCTTGTTGCAGAGTCTTCTTTACCCTTGTCGTGTGAGAGCTGGCAGGTGCTGGAGAGAAAGCAGCTGCCTCTCCCCACACATTCCCAAGAGGGAGGAAGTGCTGGTGAGCAGTTCTTATGTCATGGGTGCAGGGAGGTAGGCAGAGGGATATTTCCCTACAGACACCCTCTTATTGAATACCCTGTATTTGCATTGTGTGTCCTATCTTTCTTGTTAATATCCATGACCTGTGGGAGATTAATTTTCATGGGAGAAAGCATGCCGCATGTGAAAAACACCTGGGGTTGACTCAGACAGCTGGTTTCATATCTTGGATTTGCTTTATTCTAGGGAACGGGATCTTGGGCAATTTGCTCCAAGCTCTCTGAGTCACAGTTCCACTGTCTCTAAAATGAGGATAAAACCACTCTGTTTAGAAAACATATATGTAGCTAAGTACTTACTGGATTAGTCAGGATAGGCTAAGTCATGCTGCAGTGACAAGCACCCCATCTCATGGCATAGAAGGCATGTCGATTTCTCTCACATGTGCAGGCAGTGCAGGTGCAGGGAGCTCAGGATAGCGGTCCTCCCTGCGGTGGCTCAGATATATGAGCTCCTTCTGTTGTGTGGCATTTCCATGGTGCCACCTGCTTCTATGCCCAGTGTGGCAGAGATCACAGATGATGTTCACTAGCAGTACATAGCAGAGCTGCCCTTACAGGAGAGGTAGAGAGCATAACCTCCTGTGTGCATGGGAAAGCAGAGTTTGGTAGTTTGGTATGGGTGGGCATGGAGGTCTCCATCCCAAGCACTTGCCCTCTTCTTCCAGGGACCCTCCTTGTTCATTTAACAAATGATGGTGGTTGTTCAAACCCAGAAGAGGTTGGGGAGCTGAGGGCCTCTGACTCAGTGTTCTCTGCGATGGATATGCCTGTGGAAGTATCATGTCGCCTATACGTGAGTCTTACAAGTTGGGGAAATACTTGCCTCAAATTTCACTGTGCAAGGTAATAGTTTTTCCTTGATTTTCTTAAATACTGCTAGATTCAAACATTTTACCCTTACATATCTCAGGTTTTTGTTTTTTTGGTCTGAGAAATATTTGTATAATTTTATAGCCAAAGATCTAAAGATGATGGTTAGCATGAGAATAAAGATTTATATTAGGAGAAGAGCCTGGCCATGGAGAATTAACTGCATTAATAAATTCCCTAGGGAACTGCCTAAAGCCTGTCTCTCCCTCTTCTGTGCATATGTCCTGTTTATGCTCATCCTGTCTCCTCTCATGCTGATTTCTTTGGCCACAATGGCTCAGTTCCTCTCCACCTCTCTCCTCCCCACCCTTAAGTCACAAGTGCACATTCTGTCTCATCCCTCAAGTTTTGCTTGATGATTCCAACACTCAGCAATAGCTCTCCCACTTCTCCAAACTCCCAATGCACTTAGAATCTGTACAGTGTAATTTGGAAGTTAATTATATCCTGCCTATTTTGTTCTCTAATTGTTCACTGTGTTAGTCTTTTCTTTTTTTTTGGACAAAATGTATTTTGAGGACAAGGTCCATCTTTCCTAATGTATTTGGCTAACATTTCTGTGTATCCGATAGGTGGGGTATCATCCCCAACTTTGAGACACATGTAATCTGGTAAAGGACACATCTATGAATTAATCACTCAGTTACTGGGCAGATGTGCCCCAAACCTAGTGTCCCCAAACCATGAGAATTTGGGAGACTGGCTTTGGCCAAGGGGTTGAGTCCATTCCTCCTCAGAGAGGAATACAGCATTATAGTGGTGGTTTAAAGATTAGGTCAGAATGGTGCTGATTTTCAAAGGCCAGGATGGATGTCGGGTAAGGACAACATGTTATTCTGTGAAAAAGGAATGGTGTGTGTAAATATCTAGGGGCATATAACTGGGGAATGGTAAATAATGTATTTGACTAGTGAATAGTTTACATTTAGAGGGAGGCTGGATACGATCAGAGTTCCACTTTGGGAAGATAATCTGGCACTAGGTTGAGAATATCCTGGAGGCAGAGACGCTAATTAGAAGGCAATTACAGCTGCCCAGACAAGAGATGAAATGGCTCAAACCAGGGTGGTCAAAGTGAAAATAGAAAAAGCACGTGATAGTTATTTACAAGTAGAGCTAAGAGAATTTTATGTCCAGTGTACCATTCAAGTCAACAGGAGTTTCATGAAGGAGGATGGAGTCAACAGAGTCTTTGCTGCAGAAAGTACCAGACCCTCTTAGATCTGTTATCAGGTGGTTAGCAGCAGGTCATGCTTCGGGTCTGGGTATCAGGTGGTTGGTTAGCAGCAGGTCATGCCTCGGGTCTGGTTCTCAGGTGGTTAGCAGCAGTTCATGCCTCATGGAGCCTGTTGCAGCGAAGACCATGTAGAAGGTGCTCTGTTTGGTTTTGGAGTGCTTATTTCATTTTCTTTCAAAGTTCATGTCATAATAATTGCTATCATTTGATGCATACCAGGTCACCTCCAACATTAGTGGGTTAAAATATCAACCATTTTATTTTATCTAATGGTTTTGTGGATCAGGAATTTGGGCAGGCCGTGGCTCACTGATTCCTTTGCTTCATGTAGAGTTGACTAGAGTCACTTGGTGGCCATAAAGGGCAAGTGGCCTGGTCTGGAGGGTGTAAAATGGCTTTACTCATGTGTGAGAGGCCTGGAAGGGTCAGCAGGAAGGCTGGGCTCTCCTGTGCCCCATTCCTTTTCCGCATTCAAAGCTGTCCTTGAGTCAGGAAGGGCCTTTTTCATCTGTGATCCTGTTGGAGGCTGCTCTGGAGCCACACCCTTGAGATTCTTACAAGTCACCTTTTTAAATAGAGAAGGTCTGTAAGAACCCCCTTGGACATGCTTAGTTGGACGCATGTCTATCTGAAATGCCCTATGAGACATGGCCTTAGGTCTGCTGAGGTCTAACAAAGACTCTTGCACTGACTCCCTGGATTTGATCTCTGTCCTGAAGCCTTTTTTTTTTTTCCTGTGAGACTCTTTCTCTGGGAGAGATTAAAGAAAAGAAAATGTTTTATTTTCAAATCCAGTAAGCCCTGGCTCCTCCACAGTTCCTCTATTTCTGCTAAAAGAGATGAACAGTTCCTTCTTTGGTTCATCTTTATCTTCTTGACTTTTATTGTTTGCAGTCAGAAGAAGAGATCTGTAGGCTACGTGGAGAGCTCCTCAGCCAGATTCAGGTATTTATAGACACACCTTCCAGTGTCCATGCTACTGTGAGGGCTGGTTTCATTAAGCCTGCCCCAAAGAACACAGGTCATCTTTTCCCCAGCCTCCACCAACAATTCCTCACTGCCCTTCTAAACTTTGACTGAAAATGGCTTTGAA
The DNA here is from genome assembly GCF_040802235.1 of Manis javanica. Lineage (NCBI taxonomy): Eukaryota > Metazoa > Chordata > Mammalia > Pholidota > Manidae > Manis > Manis javanica. The sequence goes on from NC_133168.1 coordinate 76,556,760, forward strand.
GCCTTTCAGACCTCTGTCCACTACCAGGTCCCAAACTCAAATCTGCATGTTGTAATTTTTGTTATGGTAATAAGATCTTTTCTTTTCTGGTTGCCTCTTGCTGCGTAAGAAGCTAACCAAAAACTTAGTGACTTCCAACAAAAACAATTGCATTACTTTCCATAGTTTGGAATTGAGGAATCTGAGTAGTGTCTTCCATTCCACATCGCACTGACTGGTGTTTCCTGGCGTTACTCAGCGAGTAGTGAGGCTGGCCTGGGGGGTTCACAAAGGGTTCCTCCATAAGCCTGATTCCCTTGCAGGGATTATGTCATCTCAGGGTCCTCTCGTAAGTCCTCTAAGGGTGTTGACTTTTACATGGCAGCCCAGGACTCCAGAAGACCATGTGGGAGGCAACAGTCCTTTTGAAGGCCATGCCCAGAACTGGCCCAGCGTCCTTTCCTCCTTACCTTATCAGGCGAAGCATCGCAGACTAGCTAGAGCCTAGGGGAGGAGAAACCGTGCCCTCTGCCCATGGGAGGCATGTCAAAGAATTACGGCCTCTTCAATCTTCCATGCTACCTCATCATTCACGTCGACCAAACGTAGAAATTATCAGCAAATGTTGTATCAGCACATAGCAGATATTTAGTAAATACCTCTCAACTTACTGAATGAAGAATACTAATAAATCACCCGAAGGAAATCAGAGTTTCGAGGGGCCTCTGCAAATCCCTCTACTTCACTGAAACTCAGCTTTGTTCTTTTTGTCAACATTTAAATAATAATCTTTTAATGTGCCAGATGAAATTGTTCTTTTGTGTACCACATATAAATTGTCAAGATTTTATAGACTCTACAAATTGTCCAGTGTTCAACACAGCCTTAGTGACCAAGCATAGAACTTTGTGGTCTTCAACCGGGCTTCACCTTAACTCTGCCACCGACTCATGTGTGGTCTTGGTTAAGCCCCCAGTCTGAGCCCTGATTCCACTTATTGGAAAATGGCTGGTACAGTCCCTGTTCCTAGTGGCACATGAAGCAGAGTCGACCCAGTAGATGGTTCTAGTATTTTGTTGTTGTTACACTTCTGTGTACTGAGGCAAGAAATCACGGTTAGGTTTGTGTGCACCTCGCGTTAGGATTTGTGTGCACATTGCACAAGTCAGTCCAAGTGACTGGGGCTTAAGGAACTTAATAAATGAGGCAGGAACAGGACAAGAGTTTGAAAATTTTATCCCAAGCTAAGTCTATTTGCTGCCATGCATCAGCGAATCTAACAATGAAATATACTCACACATAAAAATTGCTTCTTCCATAGTCATTTGATCTTCCTCTAATGAGGTAGCTTGTTGTTATTTGTTAAGTACTAGACTTAGCAGTTTTGTCATGAGTCCGCGTCTAGTACATAGTTAATCCTCAGTGGGCCCGCCTTTAGTAATCAGTTGGTGTTTAATTAACGTGTGAAACTCTCCTGTTAATCCTACATTACATTTCTAGCAGTTTATTTGAGATCATCTAGAATGTTGTCAGGATAACATTTTCCTCGGCTGGAACGCTGTATTGTTAGTGTGAATTCTGGAGTTTTGTACACCGACATGAGGAGGAAGACCAGAGCCTGTGTAAGTGCCCTCATGTGATGGTTATTAGCGGAGCCTCACCTTCCAGACAAAAGTCTCGGTGGTTGTAAAGCTTGAGTGAAGCAGCAGGTCTCCAAGTGTGGTCCCCAGGCATGGTCCCCAGGCCAGCAGCACGCACACACCCATTAGAGGCGCAGGCTCTGGGACCCACCACAGCCCCACCGAGTCAGACACCCTAGAAAAACATTTCCAGGTTCTCACGGGCCTCCAGGAGATTCTGATGCCCCATTCATATAGGAGCCACTAAGCTAAGGTCTGCTGGTAGCATGATAGGAGATACAATGAATAGATACCATCCCTCTAAAGTTTAAACTCATTAAATCACCACCTAGAAAAACACCTATACCCAGAGGAGAGCTGTATCTCAGCAATTTTCTCTTTCTTTTGTGTCTTTATTATATTTAATGTGTCAGTCAAAAGTACCTGGTTCCATGGTGATGAGTAAGTGGGATGTACATGCATGCATATGGCTATAAATTCTGAAATGCTTGCAGGAGTTTCGTATTTACTTTGACATTCAATGGGGAAAGAATACTGTTTTCTTTTGCCTGGGCTGCATCCTCTCCTCTTTCCATAAATTGGATTAACCATATCCTTTATGTTACTTGCTCCTGTCTCCCATAACTCTAGGATTCAGGTGCATCAGCAGCCATCTGTAAACCCCACCGCCAGAGAGCGGGAGTTATATATCTGAGTCCCCAGTGAGGCCAGAGATAAATTTAAGCTGGAGCACTTAAGAAGCACTGTGAACTTGTAGAGAGAGAAGTAAAAGCTGCCTTTTGTAGTTGGGTGGCAATTTTTAGAAAGTGTTTGCAGAGGGCTAGAAGTAAGGCATGAGGGAGGAGAAGGCATTTCTCAGGGGTGTCCACAGAGCAGGCCCTGCCTGTGACAAGTGTGACCTCCAAGCAAAACGGATTCTCACACGCAAGCTTAGGCCAGCACACCTGCTGCTGGAAGGCGTGAGGAACATCTCAGCACAGGACAAGATACAGACTCCTGGGCAGAGGCTAATCCTTGGTGGGTGGCCCTGGGAGGGATACAGAATGTTTTCTCTGGAAAATAGGACAGGACAGGCAGAAGGACAAACTGGATCTCACTCCAAGTCTTTCCAGATGCAAAGGCAAAGAACAAGAGGAAGAAATCAAATCCTAATGTTGGTGGGAGACAAGTAGGTAGCCTGTGACTTAGGTAAACCTGGTTAGGCTAGACATGTAAATAACCTGCACTATTTGTCAAACACATGGGATTTGGAACCACTGGTATAGTGTTGACTAGTGATGGAGTGATTCCATTTCAAAAAGAAGTAAAACTCTTCTGCTCTGAGATTTTTGTTTGTAAGAATGTTGTCCCTGGCTCAGAGCTTCCCCTTAGATTTTTCTCTTTCATTTCTACGAGGTTATCACTTTTTGAGACAAGAGGGTCTTGGATAGAAAATGAAAGTGTTCAGTCGGAGACTTTGGGCGTGTATGTTAACAACATATTGAAATATGTTCTAAAATACTTTCTCTAAGGATGTCACTGCTGACGGCCTCCTAAGGGATGGAGATGTTCCAGGGTCAGGAAGGGACCCCTCTTGTACACAGAGCTATGCTTTCTCAACACCCACATGTTGAGAAATTCAGATCGGTGCTGAAATCATGGAAATCTGTCCTCTACTCATGAGATAGAAAACCCACCACAGGGCACATTATCGTAGAAACAGAAAGGGTCTGTTCTCTCTCTGTGAGTAGAATGTCCAGTACCCAAAACAGATCCTTACGCTAAGGTGGCTGAGACTGGGGACAGGTTGTGTCATTGGCTACGGCAGGTTTTCCTTTACCCCATAATGCTGGCAAGAGGCCGAGAAAGCAGGAAGGAAGGGGAGGAGGCAGGACAGGGGGACAAGGTGATGAATCCCTTTAGTTTTCCAGAGCTGACATCTGTTTTACTTTTACTGGGGCCTTACTCTCTGTGGTTTGAAGGCTCTTCCAAAAGCTGAACTTCCCTTTCTTCGTGCAATGAGGGATGGAGAACTTGCAGGGCCGGAAGGATCCTCCAGGGTCTTTTTACTGTGTACTTTCTCGCTGTCCAACACACCTGGTAGGGTTGTGGGTCCTGCGTCCTAGGTCTAAGATGGCGTGTTGGCATGCTGGCGAGCAAGTCGGGGCTCATTCTCTACTGAGACTAGAAGTTATGAAACCAGATTTCTCATTCTCTTTCATTAGAACTTGCTGGATTCCACCCTCCCCGCATATATATAAAATGGAATCATTGGCCTTTCAGTATCAGGATAGACAAGTAATCATAAAAAAAAGCCACACTATTTAAATACAATGTTTTCTGAGTATTGAGATTCATCTTATATGCCATGCCAATTTAGAAATATTCTATAAGATTGTAATATGACATTTTATATTCATAATCATATTGTGAGAGGAAAAAGCCTTCTATAGCTAATTTGTCTCAAAATCAGCCTACTTATTGATGGATAACTAAACTCAACTCTTTTTTTCGCACTTTCCCAATACTTGACATGCATCATTTTTAGGCGTGATGGGCTCTCATCCTGGGAGTAGCACAGGAAGGCGTGTGTGGAAGTGCCCAGAGCCCCGGCGCCAGAGCCCCTGGGTGTGTGACCTGCTGTTGCCACCCCACCACCTCACCGACACTGGGTGGAGGAGCACCCAAGCTGGCTGTGTGCGAGTGACTTCCTTTCAGCTGAGTGATAAACGTCCATCGTCCCAGGAGCACAGGTGTGCGGTCCTGTGTGCTGCTCCTGTGCAATGTCTCCAGGGCCCACCTGTCCTTCAGCAGGTGGGCAGGTGAGGGGCGCCCGCAGGGAGGACATGACTCCGCCCAAGGGGGGACCCCATGCTGGAGACACCAGGAGAGAGGCCGGCTGATGAAGAGGGATCACCCCAGGACTTGGGACCCCCTGGAAGCCAGCAGGTATAGAAATCCTCTCCTTTGGCATTTTAAACTGATCATGAACCTTCAAAGGAACTGTTCGGTTGTTAATAACACCCCAATTTGCTGTGCCTGGCATTGCAAACTCCCTTCATGATGAGCTCACTCACCCTCTTTCTGTAGGAGAGGAGACCAAGGTGCAGCCCCCAGCAGCAGATGGGAGACGTGCGTTCTCTCTCTCTTCAGGGAAATTCATTCCATTTCGGCTCTGACTGCAGCCAGGCAGGATGAAAGGCAGAGGGAATACAGAATTGGCTTGGCAAAATGATCCCCCAAATCTCCATTCCCCCACCAACCATGGCCTCTTCCTCAGCAGACCTTGGAGTCCAGGGTCACCAAGTCCTGCGGCACTAGCAGAGCTGAGTGGGAATTCTCTCCACTGTGTGTGGAACGTCAAGGTCTGCCTGCAATCTCTCATTCTGAATATACCTCCTGGACTTGAGGTGTTTATAATTCTTCAACACACGGCACAAACACATCCTGGAGGTTGGGGAAATCTGACACTTGCAACAGGTTGTTGACATTTAGCAGCATTTTGGAGGCTGGTCTAAACCACTGGCTCTTAGTCATCATTTTCCACAAATAAATAAAGCTGATTTTGAGACAAATTAGCTATGGGGGCCCTCTCCTTTCAAGATTTGATTATGAATAGATGATGTCTTATAGAAAGTCTTACCAAATGTTTGTAAACTTATAGGGCAAATAACGTGAGTGTCAAAATAGTGCTCATAGTAAACCTGGTATTTAAATTACCCAGATACTTTTCCCCCATGGAATTTAAATAATTTTTCAACCATTTTTATAACAAAAGTCCAACATTCGCATTTCATATGTATGGGAAGAAAATCAGCAAGTCTGAGTTTGGAGAAGGGACTAAACCTGGTGTGCATCTGGACCACCTGGAAATCAACACACGCACACGCACACCGAGTCCCGGCCTGCACTCAGACCCATGGCATCGGATTCTCAGCCCCAGAATCTGCATGACTGACAAGTACCTCAGGGAATGTGCAGCTGCCCATGGGAGGGATGACTGGAGGTGGAACCACCTGGAATCATAAGCGCCGCCAGAGAAGTCCAATCCTGGCGGGAGCCATAGGTGCTTCCATGTTTTACTTACTTCCACATTTCCCCGTCTGATATTCTTGGACTTCCTGTTCTGTTTCCTGCTTCTAGAAAAACCTAGCTTTCAGCTTTTTTAAAATTAAAACTTCAGTCAGCTCAGAAAAACAATACTTTTTTTCTCCTCTGCACAGTTTACTCCCTGGAGGAGAAATGCCCCAAGTGTCCCTAACCAATCCAGCAGCAAGTTGGGGGACCATGTATGCTGCTCCTTGCTACCTGCCAATGTTTACTAACTTCATGAGGCATGTGTATGCCTGTGTTTCAGAAAGCATCCTAGAGTTTAGAGGCCCTTCTGACACCCAGCCCCCCGTGTCCTGTGCTGTGTGATACAGGAGGGTGCTGTCGGGGGCTCTGGGAGGAGGTCCGAAGCAGGTAATGGCCCGACGGGCAAGAAATGAGACAGAACTAGTTGTTACCTGAAAGGGCAGCACGTGGTGGAAACAGCAGCCCTTTCCAGTCTCGCCCAAGTCTTAATCGACTGGGTGTATAAGGACTAAGCTGCCTCACACCCTCCTCTCCTTGGCATTATGTGAGTCTTGGCTCAAATGCCTCTTGTGTTTTTAAAAACTACCAACCTGCTATGCACAAAACATGCACTTGGGTGGCATTCCATACAGTGCTGATGCTGAAGGTAAAAACAATGGTTGTAACAGTCTTCCCAGGAAAAGGTCCTGGGCCTGCTGACCCACTGTCAGAGCCTCTGCCCCATCCCCCAGAACGAATCCACTTCCCAAACCACCCATCTGAGCGGGAGTCTCCACCCACTAGAACGCTCTGTCCTCCTCTCCAGTCTCGCAGGGACACCGCAGTTTGAATCCAGCTCAGGAAGGCAGATGTTTTCTCATCTCCACCCACTGCACGGCTGCAGTTTGCCAAGCGAGTGGGATGGGGATACTGCCCACATGTGCAGCGGGCTCCCCTCTTACCAGCCCCCCTGCTAGGCCCAAGGGGAGCATGAAGGGCAAGGACCCGCGGGGGAGGCTGGGTGTCCAGCTGGTGGGTGTCCTGGGGGCCAGGGCAGGGCGGGGACCAGACACAGTGCGCCTTGGCCGGGCGAATTACATTTGCTAAATTTAGAGCCATTTACACTTGCCAGTTCTGAGTTTTGTAGTATCTGTGGAGCAAACACAACTCATTTTCTTGGCAGGAAAGTGAAGCTTAGAAGTAAAAAAAAAAAAAAAAAGATAGGTCAGAACTGGCCTGAGACGCAGCTGATGAGGGTGAATGACGACGGCGTCACTACGCCCTCTAAGGCCCCGCGTGAGTCTGGAGATGGAGGGGCCGCGGTGGGGGTGCCGGGAGGACCCCGGGCTGCTGCAGCACCCCGGAAGCACAGCCGCGGGCCGCCCCCTCCTAGGCGCTCCGGCCCACCTGCAGCTGAGGCCGACGCTGGGCTTGCATTTCCTCCCCCAGCTGCACACAAGCACAGACCCGGGCGAGTCACCGGAGCCGCCGCCCCCGTGCCCGCCCCGCCCTGTGTGCCTGGCGACGGAGAAGGGAAAGCGCTTCCCGTGCTAAGACCTCCCTGCGGAACGCGAGGCCTGGGCCGAGGGAAAAATGAGACTGTCAGGGACCCAGCAGCCAGTTCTTCAGCCGCCCCGACGAGGTCAGGACCAGGGTTCCAGCCGGCTCTGTTCAGGGTGCTCGGGTCCAGTTTGGCAGGTCTTTGAGCGCCTACTATGTGCAGAAACCCAAATGTCGTGGAGAAAACAGAGAAGACGCAGGCTCCATGTACAGGGACCTCCTCGCGGGTACAGGCAACCTGCCGACACGGCGGTGACCTGAAGGGATGGTGGGGAGAGGGTCCCACCGGGGGGCCACCTGGGGGCGTGTAGGAGACAAAGCTGCTTCTTGACTTTTTTCCGGGGGGTTAGAAGGCATGCAGGCTTCGGTGGGTATTCTCAGCCTCCCGAGCTGTCCACGACCTCTTTCTTTCAGGGCCTGTTGCTCTTTGGTCTCAGACATTGGATTTTGGAGAACATACTAGTGTTCTCTGAGCCTCCCAGCAGTGGTGCTCTTTGTGGGTGCAGGAGGCCTGTCTGGGGTCAGGAGAACTTGAGCGGTGGAAGCCTGTGAGGAAGGAGACCTTACTTCCATGTTTCCCCGTGTGGCTGCTCAGGGGAGCTGTCACATGGGGGGCTGTGGGCGTGAGAGACGCAGAGCCCTAAGCCCTGGGCTGGCCTCAGGCGGCGGCGCTGGAGTGAAGGCCGTTCCCCAGGCCGGCTCAGGGTGGAGCGCCTGCCTCGCTGGGTCCTCCAAGGTCCACGGCCCTTCCTCAACCTCCCCAGGTGATTCTCTGAGAACATCCCTCCCGGACGACCCACACGACTCTTGGCCCAAGTGCCCTTCGCCACCTTGTTTTATACCTAAGTCGGGAGAGAATGGGAGCCCCATCCCTGTGTAGCCTGTGGCCTCCTCTGAGCCATGAGGGGCGGCATTGAATTGGGCAGACCCATTTTCAGTAGCCCCACAACTCCCCACCCCCATAGCCCCCTTTTGCCCTCCCCTCTCCCCTCTCCCCTTCCCATCTATTCAGTGAGATTTCCCTCCTCCTCCCCCACTCACTGCCCCTCTGTGCCTGTCCCCCATGCCCCCCTTTCTCCTCATCCTCTTCCTTGCGGGCTGCATAGCTGCCTGAGCTGAGGTGCATCTAGGGACCAGAAAGCTCTGGTTCCTGGGAATAAGCACAGAGCTGGAGGGAGAAGCAGGTGCCCTGGGGTGGAGACGGGGTGGAGTCAACATCCCGCGTGTGGGGAGCAGGTCGGGGCCTCTCATGCCTGGGGTGGGGGATGGTGAGCATGCCCAGGGCCCCAGGGGTTATGGGCACCCGGAAGACTCAGGAGCGGGCACCCAACTGTGGGGGTGGCACCCAGTGGAGCCAGCGCCCTCATCACCCATCCCATCACTTGCTTACAGACCTACTTGCGTTTAGCATCTGTCAAAGTCTTCAGCGTCCGAGTATCTCCAGGAGGACTCCCTGAAGCCAGTGGTGTCAGCGTTTGCTCAAGGTCAGCATGGCATTGCTGCCACTTACAGGTTTTGGCTTGCAAACTGCTGGGTGCATCCTTCCCTGGTTAGTGAGCTTACTGTTTGGATAAGCCCAGGATGCCTGTGAGCTCCTGGGTATGCTGGACTGAGGAAAGGTTATCTCTAATGATGCTGCAAAATAAAAACAGAGCTTAAAAGCCAGTGCACAACAGTCATTAATTTCAAATATGTTTATATACTAAGAGGACTTGTGATTTACAGCAAAAGAACTGATGCTATGGTATTTACTTGGGAGACATTTGGTAGCCTTGCTTCTGGTGGTTGCCAGCAGTCCTTGGTGACCCCTGGCTGGCAGACACAGACCCCGGTCTCCACCTCTGTCCTCACATGCCTTCTCCTGGGGTTTTCATATCACATGTCTCTGTGTCTCTTCCTCTCCGTTTGTGGACCCCAGTCTTACGGGATCAGGACCCATAAACCTCTGTCACTTGATCAAATCTGCAAAGGCCCTATTACTAAATAAGGTCACATTCATGGGTGCTGGGGGTTAGGGCTTCACCATATCTTTTGGGGACACGATAAAACCCACAACAGACCTAACCCTGTTCTTACATGTTCCCAGGGAGTGTTTCAATGAACCCACTACTTTTCTTAGTTTGGGCTTGGTCACATGCCCCAAGCCATATGTGCCCTTGTTCTCTGTGGCCCCACCACTGTTCAGCTCAGTGCGCATCAGAATGACTCTGCCAAATCGTGGGTTTGCTTGGGTGCATCAAGTGACCAAAAGCTGGGCCACACATGATGGCCTCTTGATCATGGATGGGTGCCGTGGTTGGGAACCAGGGCTGGTGAGGGGGAAGTGAAATGAAACGGTATATCATATTTTCTGCAGGTCAGAAAAGAGCCCTGCACTGGGTTAGGAGCTCTGTTTCTGCCTAGCTGGCTGCTTATTAAATGTGCAGCCTCAGAAAAGTGACTGCCTCACTCTGAGTCCCGTTGTGTCTTCTGTGGGATGATAGCACTGGCATGCTCTGGCCAGTTACAGCTCCATTATCGACAAAGCTGTACATCTGGGAGAAGACAAGTCAAATTCTCAAACAAAGAGACTTTTGTGTCTAAGGTTTTTTTGTTTAAGAGTCTTTTTTTTAACCTATATGTAGGAACAGAGTCAGATAATCAAATTGGAATGATTTTTCACCTTGCATAGTACATCTTCCCAAGAAGTCAACATGATTCGATTTCTGATCAGGGTTTCCAAATCATAAATTACTCATTAAGGAACTCAGTTGAGGTCTAGATGTCCACCAAGAAGCCAAAAGAATATCAGTTTCCTTGCTATTCATTATAAAACCAGCTGGGTGAAATCTATGGTGGGGTTTGGTGGAGGTGGGGGCAGGTGTCAGTGGTGATATAGCCCCATAGATGGTGTGGGTGGGGCTCCACGTAGTGACAATAGTGTGGCGGTTGCTGGCAGCCCCTGCAGGAGTGCTGACGGGGGGCCTCGGCAGGTGTGCAGACCAGTCATGCCTGCCTGCCTGGGCAGTGTGGCGGGTGGAGGCTGTGCCCATGCCAGTGGCACCCTGGGCAGGAGAATAGCTAATGTCGCACCATCTCTCTTTTCCTTGAAGCGAGGACTGCATTCCCAGAACCCACTGTCAGGCATGTGCTCTAGCGTCTCCTGATTCCCACCTGACCCAACTGGCTGCTAACATTGCCTGTTGAGACTGAGAAGACATGAAAACCCTGGGCATCTCCCGCGAGGCTGCAGACCGAGCATGAGGATGTAGACATTGTTCAACTCGCAGGCTGGCTGTCAGATTGGGGTTTCTTCTGCTTTGCACATCTGTGAGGACTTCTTTCACAGAGAATGTTTTAGGAGTGTTTTCAGAAAAACTAAGCTAACTGTACATAGTTTCAACTATGTACAAACTGGCCAAAGGCATAGTTTGAACCAGTGTTTCCCAAAATTAAATATTGTATAAACCTTTTTTATTTGATTATGTTTTTTATTTCATTACATTAATATGTACAAATATAAAATTAAAGAAAATCTTACACTTCTAGTTCTTACACAACTATACAACTAAGACAAGTTTATACATTCAACACAGAAAATTATAAAAACAAAATTCAGATTAGTGTTAATTTATTGTGATGACTAAAGTTTTGCTGGGAAAAAAACCCCAATGAATTTAATTTAAGTGTCAATCTATTATTCTGAGAGGTGAATTAATTTATTAGTGAATCCCAAATATAGTACCAAACAATTTTTAAAAAACCCTGACCAAAAGTTCTTTCTTGTGTATTTACTGTTATACTCACTACTGATGAATTGTTGGCAGATGTATGAAGATTGAGCCCGAATAATATATCTGCTGCAGATATAAAGATGGTTACTCTGCTCTAACAAGCATGTGCCACTGCTGTGTTCCGTATGATGATTCCATTCTCCCTCACTGTCCTCTGCTCAAACTAGTGCAGAACCTTTGCAGCATGAGGTGGGAATGCAATGCTTACATATTAAGGCTGTGGCGTCTGGTCTTTATTAACTAGCCCCTAATGTCATCATCATAATAACATTTTCTATCAAAGGATCTAAGATGCACCATTATTTTGTGGACCATTAAGAAAGAAACAATGCTGCCTATTAAGATTGGAAATACCATAGATTATGAGATATGAAAATGTGAAAAATATTCATGTTAGAATAACTGCAATAGAGTAATTTTAGCAAACGTTTATTTAGCTTTCCTGTGCTAGGTATGTTTTAAATGTTTATGCACACTAACTCATTCATCTCACAACAGCCTGTGGGGAAATGTACAGTCAGAGCAGCTTAGCTTATGGCTATGATATCAAGCAACACCCAAATCTCAGTGTCTTTAACTCAGCAAGTATCTATTTCCTTTACATGTCAAGTCATTTATGGAGGCTCAATTTCCATCTTATGACACCTCCAAATCAACTTGAGATTTGATGATTGTCTCTCTAGGGGAAGAAAATTTGGAGAACTATGCACCAACTCTTGAATATTTCTCCCTCTGTCACTCACTTCGCTTCCACAAATATTTCATTGGCCAATGTACCTCACTTCAACCCTTTGTACCCATGTACTTGGAAATAGAGAACTAGAAATCTTGCTTAAAGTAATGTTTGCCACAAGTAGATTGTGCTCATTTTACATTCAAGAAAACTGAGACATAGACAGGTTAAGTAACTTACACACAACCCTGCAGTTAACATGTGGCAGTGCTAGGATTTGAACTCAGGTATCATTGCTCTAGAGCCCACACTTTTAGCCACTGTCCCATGCTCTCTCTCTGAGACATTGTGTACTGCTCCACATGCTGTTGGATTTCATGATGGCAAATGAAATCTATTGAATAATTTGAGAAACCAAACTTTTAGTATTTGAGAAATGCTTTTTGATCATAAATGATCACATCCAAACAGCAATTTTATTTTACAACTCGGTTTAAAATTAAAAAAAAAGAACTCAACAGAAGTTCAGTTGGAAGACTATGGGGTTCTGACATGAGGACATTGCAACCTAAAGGCAGCCTGAGGTGCCTACCAGCATTTTAAAGGTTAAGCAGTTGGAGGTGATCCCTGGGCTTCTAAACACAGACATGAACTTAAGCTCTGAAACAGCACAGCAGGACTTACGGAACACTCACGTGTATCATCTGATCCAGGCAATGTATTATTTTTTAAGTTTTTCAAAATGAAGACACAAAATAGGAAAATATTCTCAGACTAGCCTTCTCATCCCCAAGACTGATACAGGCTCTTCAGTTTGAAACACATGGACTTAGAAGGTTCTTAACCAACTCAGGTACAGAGAATCTGAAAACTTTCCATGAGCTGTGAGGTGGGGTCAGTGTCATTTCCTTTTCATTTCCCCATGCCAGTTGGCATTATTATTATTATAATTTTGATACATGTAGAGATCAATGACAGGTATGTGATTATCAAAATGCAGAATCCCAAAGATATCCTTTGCTTGACCCAAATTTGTCATTCATTTATCAACGCTCCTGTTATGGAATTGTCAGGTTAGGGTTCTAAATCACTGTAGAAAATCTGAGACCTTAAACTAATGACCCAGCAAAATGACGGGTGGTGGTTATTCTTAGCTGTAAGGCTTTTGATACTGAAGTTCAGCTCTACTTTATTATTTTTTCCCTTGAATTCCATTAGTTAAGAGTTTTAAAAAATAACTGGTGCATATAGAACGGGTGGATGGGTGACAGCTGCGGCTGAGCAGGGAGCTGGGAGGGCAGTTAGAGGGCACCTGCAGTGGGCTAGGCCAGGGTCAACGGGGATGTGGCTTGGGATAGTCCAAATTATAATATGGGATTTTTTTCACACACAGTATATTTATATCAGGTAGAGTAAAGTCATGATAGGCTATTTCTGTGTAGTTTTTAGATGAATGAGTTATTGTCCTGGGCCTTGTAGGCTAAGAATTTTACTCTCTTTACTCTAAAAGTTATACTCAATCAGATCATCAGAGTGGGTTACCTTGCCGGCTGCGGAAACCAAGCATGCTGCCAATGAGCACCGCCCATCCTAGGCAGCGTGCCGGAGCTGCAGGGCTGTGCATGCGGAGGGAGGCCCCTCTGCAGTCAGGAAGCTTGTCTGCGTGAGCATTGACGGCCCTTGACTCAAGATGTCTCACTCCAGTGATTTGTTGCCATTTCTCTTCTCATTATAAATAATATCCCTAGTCATCCTTCATTTCGTATGTGTCACCTTGTGACCTTTTTCTTGAGGAGCATCTCCCGAGTTGTGTAAGATTCAGACCCCATCAAATCTGGACCTGTTTCCGCTTAGAATTTTTGCTGGGGGTTTGGCTGGGTGGTGTCTCTTAAATTAGTTTGTTTTCCTTGCTTCCACGCCCTCTGACTACGGACTTGAAGGAGGGGGGTGGGGCAAGAGAGGGGGTCTGAGCAGTAAGTAAAGGAGGAGGGGAGGCAGCTGGCCTTGGGACCTGGAGAGCGGTGGCCTCGTTCTTGGGTCCTGCCTGGGGACAAGCCAGGCCCTTGCTCCTTCAAGTTTATGGGTAGCCGGTGCCCTGTGGCTGGCTGCTGTGCCCACTGTCCCATCATTACAGTGGCCACTCGCTCCTTATGTGACAGTGCCTTGACCCCATGCCTGCATTTCTCTTGCATCCCCTGGTTCCTGGCACGTGTTGTCAATAAAGACCTTATGAGTATTGAGGCATCAATAGACAGCCGTGGGCTCAGCTGTAGGCACAGATATTGGTGAGAGCTTGCCAGCCACGTTCCCTCATCCACATGGCTCTCTGAGGTGGGTGTCACTCTCCTGTTTACAGATGGAGGAACTGAAGTACAGAAGGTTGAAGGACTCACTGAAGTTTGTGCAACTGCATCAGTTCATTTATTCAACACATGCTAAACCCAGGGGGACAAAATCAAGTAGCCCTAATGCTTGGAAAAAGGCCCAGTCATGCCTGCTGCTCACCGGGGAGTAAGTGCTGGACTTCTCTGTACTGGAGGGGATGCATCCCTACACTCACTGGGTGAAGTTGGGGACCTTATTGTGGGGTCTGTTCCGGGTTGGAACAAAAATCAAGTAGCTTTACTGTGGGGTCAGTTCCAAGTTGGAACAGTGTGTAGATTTGTCAGGACTGATTTAGAATAGGGAGCAGCAGAAGTGTGTGTGGGGTGTGTGTACATGTGTGTGTGTGCATATTGTAGGTTTGTATGTGCATGTGTGCACACACATGTGCATGTGTATGGGCCAGTGTGTACCCTTGCGTATGTCCATGAGTGCACATGCACATGTGGTGTGTGGCTTATGTGTACACATGTGCACATGTGTGCATTGTGTGCGTGTGTGTGCACATGCTCATGTGCCTGCATGTTGGTTGACTGCACACAAGGATGGGGAGAGGGAGTGTCAGGGAGGGGAGATGCCAGGCCCCACCCCACAGTGGCCCCATGAGGTTACGCTGGCTTCTCCCTACTGTGCTGGGTCCTGGGCTCTGCTCAGGCCTGGGAAGAATGCCAGCCCAGAAGGATCATGACTGAGATGTTTGGCTTCCTGCTTTGACACCTGAATGTGACAGATATGATGGGTAGGAATATCACCAGGCTAGAGCTAAGTGAACCAAGAAAAACAATTATTCAGGGTGGGCAGTGAGCCCCTGTGACTCCGCAAGACCAGGATCAGGAGGAAATTTCTCAAAACATCAAGTAATAAATTGGAGAAATTGGGGCTGCAGAGAAATCCGCCATGATTTGCCCCCGTGCCACCAGCAGCACTGCAGAGTAGCTGTTCTGTGCTTTGCTGTGTGCGGAGGCTTTGCCCTTCTTGGCCGGACTCCAGACACCCAAAAGTTATATTGATGGTCCTGCCACTAGGGTGCTGGCTAGTGGGAAATGTGAAGAATGAGGCCTGCTGTAGTTTCCCTTGTTCCCTTTTCTTCTAAGAGCTTTCTTCACAGACCAGCCCAAGATAGCACCGTGTTCAACATATTTCTTCTGCCTTTCCCCCTGGGGAGGACTTCCAGCAACGTACGATCTGTTCTGTGGTTTCAGCCCACTGGGCTCATTAGTTTATTTAACTGACTTTTTTAATGGACTCATTTTTCCTGACACGGGGAAGAGCAGCAACAGTGTAATTGTAGGAAAATAACTGGTGGCCCTTCCCACGTGTGCTCAGAGCCTGCCGGTCTTGAAGGTGGTGTGGGGCTGGGGTTCCCTCTCTAGGGCCACCCCAGCTTCTGCCACAAGCTGAAATATTGGTAAAAAAAAATGTTGGGTCACCTGGGGACAAGAAAGGTGGCCGCCCTGAGGCCGGAAGAGGCCCAGCTTCCCCAGGCCATGGCTGTTGGCTTCTCCCCAGGCTCTCGAAGGGCCGAAGAGCATCAGGCAAGAAGCCAGACCCATAATACTGGTGGGTTTCTCTTTCTACCTTCTTGGTTTCTCTCTTCTTCACACAACACATGCTGCCAGGGGAGGCGAGTGAGTCAGGGGTGAGAAATTCTGGCAAACTGACTGCCTGGTGTGGTTCTGCGGGATGGAGCTGCCTCCAGGCACCTCAGCCCCAGGGCTGCCAGGACAGAGAAGGACATGCCATCCATCTTCCATGGGGCCCCACTCTGTGGCTGAGCTATGGGCCTGATGCTCAGACTGGGTGCCCTCCGCACGGCTTGATCAGGAGGTTGCATTTGGGCCTCGCAGTCCTGGGTCAAGGCCCATCTCAGTCACCTCTGTCTTGTGTGACCTGGGGTAAGGCGTTTGGAACCTCAGTTTTCTCATCTGAAAAACAGTGATGATAATGCCCTATTGTGAAGGCAGATGAAAGGGCTGTGAATATGCCCTGTCTGCAGGGATGCTCGATGACCGAAATTTTTGCTTTGCATATGGTCATACACAAAATAATCCTTTCAAAACTGCATAGTGGAAAATATTTTGTGAGATTAAATGTCCATGCACAGGAGCAGAAACTGTCAAATTTTCTATTAATCTGCCAATATACTTTATTGCCAAGATTCTGGTCTTCCCTGAAGAAACTTGCTCTCCAAGGTGGATGACCTGGTCTCATATTCTTAGGTGCTTGTAGGGAATGTGCAAAAGCAAACACAGATCTCTGAAGCAGGGGGCCCCATTTTCAGAATAAACTATAATTTTCTGTTATGAAGACCTGTAAGCACACTTTAAAATATATAACTTAATGTTCAAAAAGTTGATTAATTTGTTAAAATTTGATTGCTTTCTCTAACTTTAAGTTACATTTAAAAACATCTTAAAATTTGAGAAATCACACAGTGTTACAACTTTAGGAATATACTTGAATGTACTTCCTTTTAGTTTTATGTATTGTTAGTAATTCTTTATCTTCATAGTTTCTGACCCATCTATTTGGCACCAGCGTGAGGGGTAGTGTTTAGGCTCAGAAAAGATGATCTTGTTGACATACTAGGAGGTTTATACTTCAAAACTTTGAAAGAAACAGATTGAATCAGGCGGGATTGCTGCTAGTTACAAAACTGTTACTCCCTGAACTAGAAACAAATAAATTGACAGCTATCATCTTCTTGTTTATTGATCATGTGCTCTGTTAATCTTGTCCTGCCTCTTCTTTGTCAGAGCAAAGAGTATCCACGGTCTTGGTAGAAATTATTCCTCTAGTCTGAGGATGTTAGCAGATTTCCTAGTTTATTGTGTCATTGTATATTAATCCTGAATAAACCTTCAAGATAATATAATAGTCACATAAAAACTCACCAACTGTTTCAACTTTGTTTATCAAGAATTAGCGTGCCCCAAGGACTTAAGAAATGCATTAAATTTAAAAGCCAGAGACCTCAGAGCTGCACCAAAGGAGCTTGGTTGCCAACTTCTTTTAGCAAAATTGCCTTTTCCTGGGTCACCTTGCAGGATTTTCCTTTTAAAGATGGTCTGGATCAGTTTCCTATTTTGGAGGCATAATTCTTTGTGCAGAAGGATTCAAGTTAGTATAAGTACTAAGAAAAAATTTTAAGGGGGTCCTTGTCATTTTATTCTTTGCCCCAGATTACTCTCCCTATCTTTAGATTTGTGAGGTCCAGTGTGGGAGGGTGCATATGTTTGTATGTATATAAATACATATATGTTTTGAAGTTAAAGCTATTTTGTTTTATTGAAATAGTATGTATGCACAGGGTAAAATATTTGGAATATGAATGATGGATGGAATGGAATGGAAAGGCAGGGTTGCTGCTAGCTACAAAATTGTTACTCCCTGAACTAAAAACAAATAAATTGACAGTTGTAACCTTTGGGTTTATCAATTGTGTGATCTGCGAATCTTGTCCTGCCTCTTCTTTGGTGACCATCCTCCAGCAAAAAGCATCCATGGTGTTGGTAGAAATGATTCCTCTTTAGAATTGAGGAAATCATCTCCTTTCTACTGAAGACCCCCAGGCCTGCCAGAAGCAGCTCCAGTTAGTGGTTTCTTGTGTGCCCTTGCGGAAAGGTTCTCTGCACATTCCCACACTGAACGCACATTTTAGTGTTATAGAAATGGAGGCTCACCATGTACAATACCATGTCCTCATCTTCTCACTCATCAAGGCACACTAGTGTACATGCACATCTGGACATTTTTTAATGGCTTCATGGAACATTACTGAGTGCGCGCAGCTTCTTTTAACCAGGGCCCTGTTCACAGGCAGCCCCACAGTTTCCAGTCACAGAATGTAAGGCTGCAAAAGCATGCAGCTTTGCCCATAGTGCACGTTAAAGCAGCCTTCCTGTCCAGATAGGGCCTCCTCTCTACAGGGTGTGTGGTCAGTGGGAGACAGGGGTGACAGACAATCAGGGGTGACATCAGGTCGGTGGCCTCTGCTATTGTTGGGATTGGATGGCACCTTTCCTGGGACTCCCTGGTCCCACACCCCTCCTTGCCCCACTCAGAGGTCCCGGACTGACTGCCAGGAATGGCCCCAAACCAGCAGCCTGGGCTCTAGACACGTGTCCTCATTTCTCCGGTCACACCAGGCAGCATCTCTCATTCTTTCCCCTACATCAGCGGCTCTCAACAGCTTGGGCTGTCAGCCCTCTGGGGTCAGGGTGCCACCGGCATCTAGCACATAGACAGCAGGAGTGCTGCTGAGCATCGTAGGAGGTACAGGACGGTCTCCACCACAGAGAATTATCACATCCAAAATATGAGTGTGGTGTCCTGGGTGGCCGGGGTCCCTCGAGGATGGGGTTTAGTGACTAACACCGATCATTTTAGGTGATGCTCCCAGCATCCCAAGATTAGGATGGACATCAGAGATAGGGGCTCTCAGATCTGTCACGTTGGCTCAGATTTCAGCTGCAGTGGGGGCAGCTGGGACCTTTCCGTGGGCAGAGGAAGACGAGAGCAGGCCTGGGAGGAGCAGCAGGGACAGGAGAAAGGCCGGGCTTTGCGTGGAAACTTCCCTGATGCACTTTTTTCCGAGAGAAGGGAGATCTCATCTCTGGTCACTGCTTTGACAGGGCTGTAAAGGCTGTGTGGTGTTTCAGGCCCAAGAGGCAGAAGCAAAAATAAGATATGAGCCTCCTCTCTGCCCGGCCTGCCAGGGGAGGAAGAGTGGGGACTGCAGGTCGGATGCAGCAGTGTGGGCCTTTCTGCTCCTGGAGCAAAACAGCGATCCCTCCTTTCTCCAGCTCTCCTCTGCCGCCTCCTCTCATTCTTCTCAGAGGCGACTGCTCACGAGGACATGGGGAGCTCCATCACTTATTTGCAACATGCCCAAGGGGGCTGGGTTGGCACCAATTCCTTGCCTAAAAGCCAGGCCCAGTCCCTTGGTGCCTATCTTGCTTTGTTTATAATGATGTGGAATAAGCTCTTCTTTTGCATAATGGACGTTGATTCAAGGACACACTGGGCTGTACCTAGGCTCTGGGTGGGAAGAGTTTATTATCTGCACCAGTGAAAACTGTAGGATGCAGCATTTCCATTCAAATTCTGTCACTGACCGTGCCCAGAGGGCCCCTCCCAGCTGCAGGGGGGCGGGTCTCAGCCTTGGACTGCAGCACCTGCTGGAAATTACTCGAAGATGGAAATGTATTAATTGTCCTTTGGGAGAGTTCTTGCCCTCACTTAAATGAGTTCTATCGGAAGAGGCATTTGATGGACTACCCCCAGTGTAAGATAAATCTGTTCCCCGAGTTCAGGACTAATTACCTGCCAGGACTCCGTGGACGGAGCGGTGAGATGTGCAGGCATTAAATGGCTCTGCGGGCACCACGCGGACGCCCCTGCCATGTGGCGGACCTTGGAAGGGAGGGGTGGCCTTGCTGGGGTTTGCAGGGCCTGGAAATCCAGCAGTGCAGAATAAATGCCCACCCTCCAGGGAGCTTGCCAGTTACGGATCAGCATCAAACACGCGGAGTCCTGCTGTTTCCACCAGTGGGGTGGCAAGGCTGTGCCCTTGGGGAGTGATGACTGAGCCCCACCTGCCACATGACCTTGAGGCTGGTGTGTTTGTCCTGGGAGGCCAGGAGGATGAAGTGCGCTGGACACCGGCCTCTCTGCTCCCCCTTAGCCCCCCTGCAGAAGGAGCCCAGCCCTGCAGACACCCTGGCTTTAGTTCAGTGAGACCTTGTGGGACTTCTGAACTCAAAACTGCAAGATAATAAGTTTGTGTTGTTTTAGCCACTACATGTGTGATTTCTTACAGCCCCGCAGGGAGCCGGTCCGCTGTTGTGTCTCCTCACCACGTGGTAGTGCCTGGGCTCCCGTGCGTCTCCTTGCTCTGTCTTATCCGCTTGCATAAGCTAGCGCACAGACTGTCTCTCCCATTGCTGTGAGCCCCCAGGCCTAGAGGTGCCTGGCGCATAGTGAGCCTTCAATAATAAACGCATGTTTCCGGTGGCGGGTATTTCTATTGAGCATACAGTCACTTCTCATTCATATGTTGCGTACCTACTAAGTGTCAGGTGTTGTGCTGGGCACTGAATGTGATGAGGTCCTGCCAGCAAGGAGCTTGTGATCTGAGGGGGTGTTCTAGACAGACACACCGTATAGCGTCCTGGGGGTTGAGGGGAAGCAGAGCCAGTTCTGAGGTCTCAAAGGAACAGAAGGCAGTGTGGCCGGACTCTGGGGCTTGGCTGGGTGGGAAGGTCTCAGCGAGTACCTGGTGGTCAGGCTAAGTTCCCCAGACAAGCTTGGGGTCTCGGGGGTGAAGCATTCCAGGCCAGTGGGGCAGTGGTAGGAAAGCTGAGAAGCATGGAGGAGCCAGCTGCCTGGGGCTGTCCCAGGCTGGGGGGACTGTGAGGGCCTGGAGACATGGCTGGGAGGTCAGTGCAGGGAGGGGAGCTCCCTCCGAGGCTTTGGACTTTGTCTTAAAAGTAGTGGGGCTTCTTACAGGGCAGCTGGCAAGGGACTACATGGCTCAGATTTGCACTTTCTTCATTTTTGCTGGCAGCCTAGAGGCCCTCAGGCCATCCCAGCACATGGTGGGTCTCAGTTCCCCAGTTGCTTTTCCTTTCTTTGTCCCTAAGCACTTGATGAGTTAATTTGGGAAACCTCACTTGCATTAGCACAAAAGCAAGTGTCTTCCCGCTATGGGAATTGGATGATGAGAATTATGTTGGGTTTCCCTGTTTGCCTAGGCTACCAGGAAGCTCAGAAATTATAAATTCTGTGTCCTTAGCTGAAGATGTCTTCACTAGAGTTCTGTATTTTGTCTTTTCTGTTCCTCAGTTCTTCGTTCCACACATTCAGCAAATTAAACCATTAGGAAGAATAAAACAGTACAAATAATTGCTGATTTTTGTACTCTCATTTCTCTTCATTTTCTCTCAGTGAAAAATATTTCTTTTTTCTGGCATGTAGTTAAGTTAAAGTGAGAGAATATTAAATGAATTAACACGATGCCCTGAGCTTGTAGTTTACTGACAAGATTGGAATCACCCAGGTCCTCTTCTATTTCTCTTTCTTTCAGCTACACTGACTGAGTTTTGAACCAGATTATGTCTTGCCCAGCTTTGTTTGGTGACTTCCAACAGTAAGCTCCAGGTTAGACCCCTTCTATGTCATCCCCAACCCCCATCCTCAGTGGGACCCATGGGAACCAGACTTGTGTCTGGCCAGGCATTCTCCCTGCATTTCCCAGCTCTGGAGGACCTGCTCTGTCCCCTGAGACTGACTCTACGCTTCCTTCTTTGAGGAAGGGGAAGCCGAAGTTTGGCAAGCTTACCTCCTTCTCCACAATCACCGCAGTGGGTGGCTTGCAGGCCCTGTGCTCCTCCACTGGTGCAGCACTGCGAAGCTCTGAGGATGCTGGCGGCTGGGCAGAGGTGGCCAGGGCCTCTCAGGTCAGGGAGTGGGGGCACACCACCTTGGGGAGGTAGCTCCAGGTTTTTTGTCAGTTGCTCCAAAGTGCAGCCCCTGGTTTCTGGAATAGCTTCCCTGTCACCCAAGCCCTGAGCTCCTTTCTGCTCATATTTGCTCACGCTTCTCTGACCATGAAAACTGGCCCAGCCTCTCTGGGTCCTACCTACCCTCAGGGCCCAGCTCCCTCTGCACCTCCCTCCCTGTCCCCGCATGCCCCTGGGAGCGGTCCAGGCCCCACATCCCTCCAGCACTTGGGATCATGTCACAGCAGTTGGCCTACCTGTAGGGTAGAGATCTTCTGCCTGTAAACTGAGATGGTCGATACAAAATCACCTCAGATCATTATCGTCCTGACACTTAAGCAATTTGTGTGGGTTTTTTTTTCCTGTGTGTGTAGCTATTTTCTAAAGAGAGTTTTAAGTTCAAGCAAAATTGAGTGGAAGGTACAGAGAGATCCCATACATTCTCCTGTCCCCCACGTACAGCCTCTCCTGCTGTCAACGTCCCCACCAGGGCTGGGCATTGTCACAGCCGAGGAACCTGCACAGACACATTGTCACTCAGTCCATAGTTCACATTAAGGTCACTCTTGGTGGTACACATTCAGTGGGTCTGTGCAGCTGTACAGTGACAGAGTCCATTGACCTTACTCAGATTTCTCCAGTTTTACATGCATGCAGGTGTGTGTGTGTGTGTGTGTGTGTGTGCATGTGTATATTTGATTCCATGAAAGGGTCGTGCAAGGGATCTTTGTGGTGAATTGTTCTGTATCTTGACTGTGGTCATCATACAGATGAACATGTGGTAAAAATCCCATATGTAATGTTTTTACACTTCTCATAATTATAAGTTCCTCAAGATGCCTAGGACCACGGGGCACATCATAATTGCTTATAAATATTTAACATAAATAGAGACGTTAATAAATACGTTATTCCTTAGAGGAAACAGCAATGACTCAAAAAATATGAGCCCATCTCTAAAGTTACACCTTTGAGAGGCACAAGGTAGAGAAGTTCTCAGACTTGGCTTCAGTCCTGCTTTGCTACTTTTCAGCTGAGCAGGTTCACCCCCCACATGGATCTTTGCTCTAATAGAATGAGGGAGTCACATCAATGATCTCTATGGTTCCTCCCAAATTTAAAAACTTCCTAATTCTATACACTGTGACATCCTTTGCAAACATGTTAAGTCTGATTTTCTGCCCTTAAACATTTTTGTCTTGTTATTTGAGTGCATAAGCTCCAGAGTTTTATTTTCAAGCTTTGAAGCATAGAAGACAAATAATCTTCTCTTTGATTTCCTACCAACTCAGAGACAACACAAAAGACCTCATTCACATAAAGATTCAAGAGCAGCGCTTCCGGCTGGGAGACACAGAAACACTGGCTATTTGTGTGGGCAGTTCCCTGGACACCTGCTTGCTCAGTGGGTTCTGGGCGCCTCCCCTCCTGAGACTTCAGCAGAGCAGGCCCAGTGCAGGACAGCACCGCTGAGGTACGCTGCAGTAAGAAACACCCCTGGGCCCAGTGCCCAGCCCCACGGGGAAGGCTCTCTGCTGGCCTGAGCAGCCTTCCAGGTAGATGTCCTTCTCAGGGCTGGTTGTGATGCATCCATCTATCAGAAACAGCCCCTGAATCCCAAATAAGAGCCAGAAGGTGTCCAAAAGGAGAGGAGAGAAGCTGAACGCACTAGACCAGGTGCCCATGCAGCTGACCTGCTGTCTGGAGTGCTCGCGCAGGCTGGGGGCAGGAGATCTCGTCTCAGCTCTGCTTCTTACCAGCTGTGGGGCTTTGAAAAGCAACCGGCCCTCCCTTGCCTCAGTTTCCTAATCTATAACATGGTGACGTTCTCTATCTCCAAGTATCGATTGAATTAACACAGGTAAAGAGCATGCAGTAGTGCCTGACATTTATTAAGTACTCAATAAATGTTACCTATCATTATTTTGCTTTGCATTTTACCTCCTAACTAGGCTGTCTGTTCCTAGATAGACAAGACACCTGTGGGCACTCAGCCTGTATTATTGGAAGGGTAAGTGTCTGGTAGCACCTCCTTGGGGAAATGTGTGATGATTCAAAACCTGGCAAAGCAGATTCTGTCTTGGCTTTAGGCTTCTACCAGACCTTAAGTCCCAGTGGGATGGCAGGGAACCCTGGAGGTGGCAGGCATGCACATTTTCTGCAAAGCTATGGATGGAAAAATTGTCTGGGCTCTGACCTGGGAGGCCCCCTCTCCTAGACCCTGAATCTCAGAACAATGTTGGAAGCTGAGAATCCAAAGCAAAGGGCTTACCTGGAAGCTCTGGGATATGGGTCTGGGCTGTCTGCAGAGGAATCCTGCTGTACATTCCTGCAGGCAGAAAATTAATGGAATTTTATAAGCTACCTTGGAGCAGCCTGAGAATCCTGCACTCTCAGATGAGTCCATGCAGATATGCAGGTTGCATTCATACATTAACATTCTCTAAACAAGACGTCTTATAACTTGTGCATTCACATGTTGCTGCCACAAAGCTATGAATTTTCTGATTTTTGTCATACTCTGATAAGTTTAATAAAACAGTTATATGTGCTCTTGCTAGCTGAACTGCAGAAGTAATTTCTCATACAATTGAAATCTAAAATTTGGTAGATGCCTTGCCCAGTGTGACAGGAAGCAATCTATCAATTACCATTAGCTTCAGTCAACAATCAGAGGAGTGCGCTTCAGCCTGAGATTTTTTCCGTTTGGAAAGAAGATTTGCAGCTCACTGATTTTCCAGGCTGAGGGAGATTGCACAGAGCAGTTACCCTGGACACTAAGCCTCTGGCCACCTCGTTAGCAAGAGACCTTCGATCGAGTGGGGTACGCAGACTAGCGGGCCTGCTGGGATGGACCTGCACCAAGGGAGAACTAGGCCTTTCAGGATTTGAACTTTTCAGAGGAAATATGTTGACCTTCACATTTTTCTAAGTTCAGAAATATCTGATAGAAAGTTTCTTGTATTTTTGAAATTTTGGAAGGGCAGTCTTTGCAAGGAGGCCTTGTGTAAATTTTAGTTCTCAGCCTAAGATTCAGAAATGAGAAGTAGGGACCTGGCCTCTTTTCCTCCCTTGCAGGCCCTACTTCCTTCATCTCTCAGTGTACTTTCCCTTTGAAGTAAATCTGCGTGGTGGCCTGCTCTCCCAGGGCGAACCCGTCCTGAACATGACTTTCCTGGAAGGAAACTGGGGCCCCCATGCTCCCCTGGCCGGAACACCGGAGGAAGGACTTCTCTGCAGAAGCTGGTTGTATTGACTACTACCTCCAAGGAGACTGGCAGGAAGCAAATATTTACTAAAACATTGGTGCTTTAAAATAGCGTAGATTGCAAATGTTCTTTACTTTTTATTTTTATTTTCTTAATTTCCTGTGCTTCTTTTCACAGAAAGGAAGATGGAAGGCTATTCTGAGAGAAAATTTGAATGAAGGGTTCCCCTGCTTGCTGGATTTCAAGGTGATCCATCTTGGTTGCTGTCAAAGAGGCCCAGGAGAGTGCGTGACACCATGAGGGGCATTAGCACAGCTGTCTGTGCAGGGACAGGAACAGCCCTCTGGTCTCCTGGCAGGTGGGCCCGTCTGCGTGGTGCTGTCTGCATTTCACCCAAGCTCTCAGTATGTCAGAAGTCGTGACCTCTGTTGTGCTCGGGGCTGACCCAGTGACGCAGAGACCTCAGCAGCTCGAGGCGGGAGTGGATGGAAGCTGCAGGTCCTAGCTTTAGTGGATTTATTTTTATTTCCCTGAGTTTCCTTGAGTACAGTCTCTCTGGGGGCTGCCTGTAGGTCTGAGCTAGATGTGTGCATGAAGAATGTAGCCTTTCAGACCCTAAGGGGTGGGCAGAACCGCCCCCTTGCGTTCGCTGTGTGCCAGTGGTCCCAGGTTCCCAGCGGAGGGACTGAGATGGTGTATGAGTTCACCAGCTTTCATGGTACCGGTGTGACAGCTGACGGCTTGAGAAGGACTGTGGCACACAGAGTTTGAAGATGACGTTCAGGACATTCCAGAGGGCAGCTGCAAAGGGGTTCTTCTGTCTCCCCAGCCCAGGGCTGTTAGGGACTGTCAAGGGCAGGCCCTGGAGGTGGGTGCCCAAGGATTATTCTAATAGAGCCCAAGGGAACCCAGGTGAGAGGAACTGCTTGTGAAGTAAGGTGTCCAGCAAGTGTTCCCCGCTCCAGAATAAGTCCCCACAAACCCAAAACACCCTTCCTTACTTCCTCAGAGACTCGTGCATGTGACAGGAGGGGCTTGATGTGGACCAGGTTAGGGGGATGGGGAGGTGGTCTAGAACCTTCCAGGGCAGGCCGCGTAACACTGGCTGCTCACCCTCCATGCTGCTCTTTTGCTGTGAAGGCCCTTCACCAGGCCAGCCAGAGCCGTGAGGCCTTGTCTTTGAAGGAGTGGGTCCTTCAAGTCCCTTTGACTTTACCAGTGGTAACCTTGAAGGGTATGGGAAGTCCTGCCTCAGTCTTAGCTGGGATTCTGCTACTCAGAAAACTGAATTAGGGCCCTGTGGGGTCTTCCTCTCCTGTGTGCTCCACTATTCATTGCTCTGCATGCTTCCCTTTAGACAAATTTCTGGGCAACTATGTCTGATATCAGTGGTTAACAGGCAAAAAAATTTTGATTTTAAGCTTGAATTAAGGGAGATAGATAAGCTTGCATGTGAGCTGTAAAATTCCAGACTTCTGAGAGATCCTGTTCAAGTATCTTCCAGGAATTGTAACTTGCCTTTCCTACCAAATTTCCCAGTCTGGACTCTGCAGATAATAGTTGTGGGACTTTGCAATTCCCCTGCCCTAAGGGACTCTCTGCATTTGGAGGCCAGTAGTTAATCACTTGGGAAGCAGGGTGGGGTCTTGCATGTGGCCTGCAGTGTTATAATTAGTATTACTTCTCTTTTCTCAATCACACTGCAAGCTCTTGGACGGCAGTATTGTCCTCTTTCAATCCCCACTTCTTAGCCTAGTAACAATACTGATGTATTCAATTTTTCATTCGGCTCGTTAATGTGCTCCAAGAAATAACCTTCCTGAAACAGGCAAACGCCTTATCTGTGAACTCTTCCTTAACTCACTATTTACTCAACTTATCTCTTGGGCAGAAATGAGGGGGTGATACTATCCATATTTCTTAAATACCTGCAGTTTATGGTACTGGGTTTAATTTCATGCAGGAGGCAAGTGAGCCAAAAATTGAGACCTTGCGTGTAAGTTGTTTCAGTTGCATTGAATTGTAGTGTCTATCTGAAAAATGGGTCTGAGAATAAGAGAAAAATGTGTTCCTGTCCTGGGTGTTGCCGCCTGATGCCCTCACGTCTTCTGATGCCATCTGTCCCAGGGACTGCCCCTGGGGCAGTGAGCACTTCAGATGAAAGGAGTCTGCAGTGGAACAAAATCATGAGGCGCAAGGCATGTGGTATGTGCCAGAATCTCCCTCACTGGAGTCCCATCTTGTGTGGGACCAAGGCCATGCCACCTTGGGTCCAGCATCCTTAGAGTTTTTCCATTTTTGCTCATACTTCTATTTTTTAATTTGATTTTTTTATTTGAGGTATAATTGACATATAACATGTTAGTTTCTGGTGTGCAACATAATGGCTTGATATTTTCCTATATCCATAAGCCTAGTTAACACCCATCACCATATAGAGTCATAAGATTATTTTTTCTTGGGATGAAAACTTTTAAGATTTACTTTCTAAGCAACTTACAAATTTATAATACAGTATTATTAACTAGTTTCTACAATGTACTTTACATCCCTAGGACTTATTGTTGTGTAGGTGGAAGTGCACCTCTTTAGGCTGCCTTCATCCAGTTCACCCACCTCCCACCCTCCCACCTCTGGCAACCACCAGTCTATTCTCTGTACCTCTGAGCTTGTTTTGTTTGTTTTAGATTCCACATATAAGTGGAATGATCATGTGATTTTTTGGTTTTTTCCATCTGGCTTATTTCACTTAGCATAAGGTCCGTCTATCCATGCTGTAGCAAATGGCAAAATTTCATTCTTTTTTATGGTTGAGTAATATTTGATTGTATATATATAAACCACATTTTCTTTATCCATTCATCCATCAATGGAACACCTGTGTTGTTTCATATCTTGGTTATTGTAAAGAATTCTGCAATGAACATGGGGGTGCAGATACCTTTTCAAATTACTGTTTTCATTTCCTTTGAATGGATATCCAGAAGTAGGATTGCTGGATCATATAATAGTTCTATTTTAAATTTTTTGAGGAACCTCCATACTCTTTTTCACAGTAGCTGTACCAGTCAATTTATATTCCCTCCAGGAGTGCTTTTTTTCTCCACATCCTCACCAACACTTGTTATACTTTCTTTTTCGATAATGGTGTGAGGTGACATCTCATGGTAGTTTTGATTTGCATTTCCCTGATAATTAGTGATGTTGAGCATGTTTTCACATACTCATTGGCCATCTGTATGTCTTCTTTGGAAAAATGTCTATTCAGATCCTCTGCACACATTTCAATGAAATTTTTTTTTTTGCTTTTCAGTTGTATGAATTATTTATCTATTTGGGATATTAACCCTTATCAGATATATGATTGCAAATATTTTCCTCCCATATAGCATGTTGCCTTTTCATTTTTTGGATGGTTTCTTTGCTGTGCAAAACCATTTTGATTTGATGTCCCACTTGTTCATTTTTGCTTTTATTGCTTTTGTTTATGGTGCTAAATCCAAAAGGTCATCACCAAGACTAATGTTAAGGAGTTTACTACCTATATTTTCTTCTAGGAGTTTTATGACTTCAGGCCTAATATTCTCAAGTCTTAATCTGTTTTTCAATTTTTGTGTATGGCCTAAGATAGTGGTCCAGTTTTATTCTTTTGAATGTGACTGTCCAGTTTTCCCAATACCATTTATTGAACAGACTGTCCTTATACCATTGAATATTCTTGGCTCCCTTGTCATAAATAACTGATCTATATGTGTGTGTTTATTTCTGTGTTTTCTATTCTATTCTATTGATATATGTGTCTGTTTTTAATGATGATACAATACTGTTTTGGTTACTATAGCTTTGTAACATAATTGAAAAAACAGAGTGTATGATGCCTCCAGTTTTGTTCTTCTTTCTCAAGATTACTTTGGCTATTTGGAGTCTTTCATGGTTCTATATGAATTTCAGAATTGTTTCTTCTTTTTCTTTGAAAAATGCCATTGGGATTTTAATAAGGATTGCATTTATTAATTAACTTATTAATTAACAATATTAATCTTTTCAATCCATGAGTACATGATTTATTTGTATCTTCTTTGAATTCTTTCATCAATGTCTTACAGTTTTCAGTGTAAAAATCTTTCACCTCCTTGGTTAAATTTATTCCTAGGTATTTTATTCTTTTTGATCAATTGTAATTGGGATTGTTTTCTTAATTTCTTTTTCTGATAGTTCATCGTTAGTATATAGAAACACCATAGATTTTGTATCCTGAAACTTTATTGAATTCATTAATTAGTTCCAATAGTTTTTTGTTGTAGTCTTAGGTTTTCTATATATTATATCATCTCATCTGCAAATAGTGATAGTGTTACTTCTTCCTTTCCAATTTGAAGGCCTTTTATTTCTTTTTTCTTACCTAATTGCTCTGGCTAGCACTTCCAAAACTATGTAGAATAAAAGTAGTGAGAATGGTCATCCTTATCTTATTTCTATCTTAGAAGAAAACCTTTCTGTTTTTCACCATTGAGTATGATGTTAGCTATGGACCTACCAAATATGGCCTTCAGTTGAGGTACATATTGACTATGTATGATGCTGTATGGTGATGGATGTTAACTAGGCTTACTGTGGTGATTATTTTGCAATATTGCAAATATCAAATCATTGTGTTGTACACCTGAAACAAATATAATGTTATATGTCAATTATACATCAAATTAAAAAAAAGAGGTATACCTCTATTTGGGTAAATTCCTCTGTCCTGTCTTCAAGTTCATTGATCCCTTCTTCTGTAGTTTCATCTAGTTTGCTGTTGAACCCCTCCAGTGTATTTTTCAATTAAATGATTATATTCTTCAGGTCTGTGACTTCTGTTTGGAACTTACATTATCTCTCTGTTGAATTTCTCACTGTATTCATCCCTTCTTCTCCATAATTTGGTGAACATCTCTATGACCATTACTTTGAACTCTTTATCAGGTAATACTTATCTTCATTTCATTAATGCTTTTCCTAGGGGTTTATCTATTCTTTCATTTAGAACACAGTCCTGTTTCCTCATTTTGCTTGAATCTCTGTATTGGTTTCTATGCATTAGATGAAGTAGCTAACTTCCCCTGTCTTGAAAAATTGGCCTTGTGTAGGAGATAAAAATTATCGTTCAACCTTGCCCTAACTTTTGGCCATCTCTTTAATCTTTGTTATTGTCCAAGCAGTCCATTTTATTTTTAATAGTTTGAATAGTTGTGGGTGTGCCAAAGCCAGTCAGTGTCCCAGAGGGGGGGATCTCAGTCAGCCCCTAGATTCAGTTTGATTGGAAACCAGACCCTCAGGCAGCAGCTTCTGAAGAATGAAAATACATACAGTCCTGTGGGACTGAAAGTTTAAGCTCCACTGACCACCCATACCAAGGTATTATGGAATTGTCCCCTGGCAGCAGCACAAATTCAGGGCACCAGGGAAGGGCATAAACTCTTTTCTGTCAGATCCTTGCAAGTGGAGTAAGGCAGAAGGAGAGCGTAAAGGCTGTGCGCCAGCTCCTGCTCCTTGAGATCACCTCTGCAGGCCCCTATAAACATGCCAGAACAGAATTCTGCCCCTCAGGCCAAATCTGCACAAGCAAAAGGCCTCTTTCTCAGAAGAACTAGGGTGTGGTTCAGTCTGCTGTCTGTACAGTGCCCTGTGAATGGTAGCCAGCCAAGAACTGTCTCTCAGATTCTCACAGTCCCGTAGGACCCAGAGGTGCAAGCCCACCTAGCCTCCAGAACCAATGAAAAGGTGTACTCTGCATAGCAGCCACAAAAACCGGCTCACCAGACATAAAAATTAGGGCTTCAGATGTGTGTAGAAGCTTCCTTCTGGGAGATGCTGGTGCTCTAAAGTGCAGTAGAAGGAAAGTGTGAAAATGGTAGCCTAGTACTGGAGTGAAACAGAAGGCCTCCACCAAAAAAGGAATAAAATGGAACAAAAAAGAAAGAAAAGAAAAAAAAAGAGAAAGAGAAAGAGGAAAGGCAAAGAAAGAGGATGGTAATGGCACACACTGGCTGCAGGAAGGCAGAGGGAGAGCTTGCAAGATGGTGCCCACCAGCTGGAGCACAAAGACAAAGACAGCACCCACCTGAAAGGAGAAGGACAGATGGCGCCTGCAGCCTTGAGCAAGTCCGAGGGAGAGCTGGGAGGGGGACGGCACCCGCCAGCCTCTGTCCTCAGAGAGGTCCCCTATCCCAGTGTGCTGCTTCCTCTCAGACGAAAGTTTTAAAATTAGGGAACAAGTGTCTTCACACCATCCGGGAGCCTCTGTGCTGGGCCCTGGGGTGGGTGGTGAGAGCCGCTCCTCAGCTTATGATGGCTCCCGGTTCTGTGGGCACGAGCCACATTGGTCTTCGAAGTCAGATGTTTTAGGGGCTTATCTTTCGGGCACTGGTCTGAAAAGTTGGGGTGCCTGATGCAAGATATTAGCCCTTCGAAGCTCTGGGTTTTGAGTTCCTTCCCAAGGGTGGGTCACCACACTGGGGGTGCAGCTTATGGTGAGATTGTGTCTCAGCCTTTCTTACCCACTTTGATGTGTTTTCCCTCTTGTTTTCCTGATTTGAAGGAGTCACTATGACAGTTTTTAGGTTTTATTCAGAGGAAACAATTCCATAGATAGCTGTGTTTTGTTATGTACTTGGGAGGAGGTGAGTCCAGGAGCTTCCTGCATTGACATCTTAAACCAGAATCCTGCACACACCTGCTTTTGATCTAAGACTTCCGCAGGAGTTCTTGGGATGGATCAAGAGGGGATCCACAGCTGCTGGGTCATACTCCTGCCCTGTAAGGAAGGGTCTGCTGATGTACCTCTTCTGTGTGGCTCCTTGGTTCTTCTGTCAAAACAACTGACAGCAGGGCAGGCTTGCCAGTGCCCCAGATTCCCCCAACATGTCACATTTCTAGAGTGAGGACATAGAGTGTGCTATTCTGGGGGATTTAAATAAGTGGTAACACTCAGATCCTTAGATGGTGTCTGAAATCTTTACGCTGTGCACCTGGTTGGGGTAGGCAGGGCCACATCTAGTGGAGAAACTCGGCAGGGTGTTTTGAATACAGATTGGCACTAAATTCAGTTCTATCAAACATCTTTATTAATGATCTGGAAGTGGGGTGTAAACAGGCATTAATTAAATTCCTGGATACTAAATTGGGAGGTTTCAGAAGATGGACTAATCACTTAACCATTTAATTTGTATACAAAACTTGTATAATTCAGTGTATCTACTGATTAAAAGTGGAAATGATCTTTGTTGACAACACCATTTGCTCAATTTGTAGCTGGTGTCTTGGTTGACTTTCTTTACATATGCATATGCTTATACCAGAAGCCTTCCTATTTATGTGAGTTTCAGCATGATGAGTCATCCTATTTGTATATTGAGGACCCAAGTAGAGAGAAAATATTTTTGAAAGACTGAAGTGATATAAGCAGAAGCAAGGGCAGAGGCCAACACGAGGTAGACAAGGCCAGTGACCTCAGTTGTCTGGCGAAGTGATCATCTATCCTGATCCTGGGCAGGGCCTCCTCTGTTTCTCTAGATGGTACCCATTCTTCTAGCAAGTATCTCAGGAATTTTCTTCTTAGGAAGGGCTTGGTGAGAGTGGCTGAAAGCTTAGCACACACTTCATACCTATGGTGCAGATTTGGAACCAGGAGACCTGAATTTGAACCCTTATTCTGCATTTTGCTGGCTGTGTAGCTTTGAAGAAGTCCCTTAACCACTCTAAGCCTTAGTTGGTTTATCTGTGGAAAGGAAGATAACATGCATGCCTCGCAGGAGAACACTGGGGGAACTAAATGGAGTGATACTCTCAAAAGAATTTTGTGAACTGTAAACCATCCAAAGTTAGTGTGACATTGGATTAATTCTCAAAGAATGAAGTGTACTATCCTCTGTGGATAAAGCACTCCACATGATTATCAGCAGCGCGGCCAAGAACATTTAGAAATATGGATAGGAAATCCAATCTGGAAAAGTGCTGGTAAATACTTAGGGACAGTAGAAAATTGGCAGGGCTTTGAGTTGGCAAAATTAATCAAACTATTTTTCAAATGCTTGGGTTCAACAAACTATAATGAGTTTGCCAAGCACCTTTTTCTTACAAATTTTGGATCCTTTGTTTGTTTCGGCTAAAACATGATCCATAAGCTGCTGATTCATTTACACTTAATTTGCTAAAAGGCTATTTGTTAACAGGAATCAGATGTTCCAGAAACCTGCTGGGCCTGTTGCAAAGATGCGTTCCAGATTTCTCTCTTCAGAAACGTTACTGACCTGGTACACAGTGATATGTGGGTGTATGCATGTGAGCAGCATTTGGTCAAACTCCTTATTTAAAAAATTTTTGAATATACATATGGAAATGTTGGGTGTGCAGGATGGAATATATTGCTCAATTCCTACAACTCATCTTCCTACCTTCTTAATGGTTCTGATAGACTATAACCCACAGGCATGAGCTAGTTACAGCTCAGATATGAACTCCATGGGGAGCCTGGGGTGGAGACCACAGCTGAGATCTGGGCCCCATGGAGTATCCTTCTTCTTCACCCTCAGCTGAAGGATGCCTGACGTGCCCATCGGGGCTGTGCTGTGGGAGGCCGGGCCTGGGAGAGAACTGGCCTTCCCAGGCTTCTGGACCTGCCCTGGACCCCCGAGGGGCAGGTGCAGGGCTCTGCGTTCATTCACTGGTAACTCTGATCCATTACCAGAGCTGCTGAGCTGACTGAGCACACGTGACCTTCTACCCTAAGGCAGTCATGGCCCGGCCAGCAGTGACCTTAGTTTGTGGGACTGGGCTTTGCAGAATGCACTGGAACCATCAGGCTTACTCTGAGCAGTGTGGAAGCTGAGAGCCGGCTCCAGCTGCTGAGATGAGGTGAAACTCCAGGCGGCTGAGTATGCTTGGGCTGCTGTGACGAAGTGCCCCAGACTGGAGGGCTTCAAGAATGCAAGTTTACGTTCTCACCGTCTTGGGGGCGGGAAGTCCGAGATCAGGAGGCAGCAGCTGGCTCCTCTGAACCTCTGTCCTTGGCCTGCAGATAGCCGTCTTCTCCCCGTGCCCTCACAGGGCCTCCCCTCCATGCGAGTGTGCAAACTAATCTCTCTTCTGATAAAGACACCAGTCACATAGCACTAGGGCTTACCAAATGACCTTATTTTAACTCTATTACCTCTTTAAAGACAACTTCTCCAAATAAGGTCATATTCTAAGGAGAGGACTTCAACGTGAATTCTGGGGAGACACATTCGACTTGTAGCAGAGACTCTGGCTTGGGGCACCATCACAATGCTGGGGCTCTGAGGACGGCCGTGGAAAGAAGGAGGATGGAGCCTCAGACGGGGGCCAGGAGCCAGAGGCCCTGAGGGAGACCCGGGTCAGTGCCTGCCTCCATTCGGGGACCTGCTCCAGACCTTGTCCATTCCCTCTTCACGGCACCAGAAGACTTTGAGAGGCACATGTAGCTGTGGGCCCTTCCTACCTGGGAGACAGATGTGAAAATCAATCACGTTTGATCTGTGGAGCTTCCTTGGCTGACTTAGTGGCAGCCTGGTGCCTAGAGATGGGCAGACATTAGTGCAAAACTATGCAGATTCCCCAGATGCCCCAGGCTTAATTTGTGTGTGTTATGTTTTGGGATCACAGTGATTAGTGCTGTTTGCTGAAGGCTCCAACATAATTCCCCTTCTATCCATTTTTTTCTAAAATTTAGTCTTCAGCCAAATAGTGTGGTCCTCACCCCACGTTTGTTAAAAAGGTTAGGGAAAATGTCATCCAACCCACAGCCTGGAAAGGAGCTCTGAGCAGCTGGTGGAAGCTCAGTGGGCATTTTCCAACAGTCTAGAACAAACAGACTGTATCCTTACACATACTGGGAGCTGCCAGCCCTGTTCCACGAGGTGCCATGATCAGGTCCCACATAAACAGGCGGAGCCCGTGTGCCCCCATCCGCCTTCCCTCTTCCCGACTGGTGTCTGCCTCCCACCACGCCCTTCCACCCGGCCGCCTTGCTCTGCCAGCGTGGACTTGTCTCACTGTTCCAGCTACCCTTTGAATCCCTCTATTAGTTTTCACAAACAGAAATAGCCATTGGAGAAAACCACATTTGAAACATTTTAAGGAAATCACATTTTGTGTTGCTTTAAAGAATACAGAGTATTCAGATACCAAAATAACAAGAGTAAGAGATGGGTGTCTTTTGGCATCTCTTTAATGTATAAACGTATGATTGAATGTGAGTATTTACAGTAAGCATTTTCTGTGCAATTCTAATTGTACTGCGTGCTTAGCAAATGCACTTTTCAAAGGTAGTTCAAAGGCAAAGGTCCATCTGGCCCTGCCCAAATTATGTGTACACATATACCAGCAACTCCCAAATGAATAGAGTCGGCATTAAGAATGTTTTACAGGCAGGATTTAAATCAGCCTTGCTTGACCTGGATGACACTGGACACGGGAGATTCATTTAAAAGTGATGTGACTAAAACTCTCTTTTAAATGGGCTGCATTGTGCAGGCATCTTCAGGGCACCTAATTTTAAAATGGGAGCTTTGCCAGTGGGACTCCGGGACCTCAAGCGCACACTTCAGAAGGTATTTCCTTTTTTGGTTGCAAAGCAAGTGTCTGTTTGCTGGAGAGGGCTCGCGGGGGGCCTGGGCCTCCTGGGGTGCATGGCTGCCCAGAGGTGAACTGTGCTTGCGGCTGGAGCTGCCACCGCGAGGATGCCACAGTGGCTCGCAGGTGATCTGCATGCAGAGCTGGTGCGAGCCATCCCCAGGCGCAGGGGCACTGCGAGGCCCCTGTGTGTGCCTCCTGCTTTATTCCAGCAGGTCTCACTAAGGAAGAATGCTGTCCTTTCTGATTAAATCACGGCTGGGCCTGAAAGTGATGAAAGGAAAGAAGCCATGTACAAGGGGCATGTCGCTCAGCGGGTCCGGGTGTTTGGCCCGGAGGAGGCCTGAGGGGTGCAAGGCAAGGAACAGGGCTGGAATCTGGCTGGGTCACCCTGAATGCATATGACTGCGGGCCACTGAGTGACTCCTTTGAGCCTCAGCGTCACTGTCTATACACTGCAGATAAAATAGATGATCGGTGTGTAGATTTCATTATTTAATGTACAAACATTCACAACCCAGTGCCTGGCACAGGGGTGGCACTCAATAAGTGATCATTGTTACCATTGTCTGTTTAATTGGATTTATTTCTATTTTGCTTCCTTTTCTATTTCCCATTTCTGAGGTTGTGGGCATCCTCTCCCCGCAGGACAGCCCACCCGGCATGGTGGGGAGCCCTGACAGGAGTCAGTCAGGGGCTGGGGGCCTGCTCTGGGGTCAGGTGGGGCATGTGAAATTCCCCATACACTGGGTACAGTCGAGGCCTGCATCTAGAGCTCTTCTTGTTCTGAATGTCTGTATGAGTCCCAGAGTGTATGTACATTGCCATTTGAAAATTGTTTCCTCTGACTGAACATTTATTTAGTGCTGGATAATAAATGGGAAGTTAGTAAGTTGGACGCCAGCCACCCTGGTCTGCAGCGTTGAGAACCGTCCAGCTCTTCCTGCCAGAGGCCTTCCAGGGGCCTGTGCTGCAGCTCTGCCTGCAGAATTGGGTCCCTGAACACTGTGCCAACCTTTAGGTGACTCCCACCCCGGAGGGGGGTATCAGGGGCAGGAGCAGCCACCCCACACCCTAGGGAGACAACAGGGAGCAGCTGTCTTCCTGGACTCAGTTTTACAGTGTGGATGGTCTTTTTCAAAGTTCAAGAAATTTCCAAGTGAAACAAGGAAATGTCTTATGATTCTCCAGAGAACTTAAAAAAACACAAACAAAAATAGTGCATATGCTCCTCTCCCATCTTAATACCTCTGACAAGACAAAGGATGGCTTTTTCATGTGCAGAATTCAGGCAGCAAACATACTCTGTGATGGTGGTTTTGAAAGTCAGAAGAGTTAACCACCCCCCTGTGTACCTGTGGGGAGCTTTGAAATGAAGTCCAGGGCAGGGGTGTCCTCCATAGGGGTCCCTTAGGGTCACCCCGACACCGTGGTTGTCTGGATGCTGCTTGACATGGCACCTCACACGCTGGGGGCCGGCTGCCCAGCGAGAGGACAGTGATGGGGTGGCATCTTCTCCAAGAAGAACCCACCCACTTTGGGCTATAAACTCCCCTGCATGATCTCCCCTGGTGTCACCAGGATGCCGCCAGTCATAGGACCGTCCTGCTGTGCCTCAGCTCCACGTGGCTTCTTGTGTCACAAACCCTGCTTCCTGTTAATCCACTTTGGTCCTAGAGAACAGACTTCTCTGATTCTTGTCCTGGAAATAAGTTTGCACCTCTCCCCATTAGAAATCAAACTTAAGTAAAAATTTGAGCCATGAAGAGCACCTGATCTGGAATCGGACCTGGGCCTAAGTCTTCACCCTCCACTTGAAGCTGTGCAAGCTTGGGCAGGCTGCTAATCCTCTCTGGTTCTCAGTTCCCTCATTAGTTAAGGTGGACTAAGATAGCGACCGAGGTTTTCCTGGACCCCCATGAGACCCCAAGCATGGCAGTGGGTGTGCTGTGTCTCTCATAAGCTGTTAGTGTCTCAGGAATGCTCTGGGGTTGGGAGTCCCCTTTTGAACCCAAGTCAAGTTTACTCAACAGTTCAGACCCGTCTGGGACACCTGAGGGTGTCCCCTGCGGGTCTCCGGGTGCAAAGACCTCATAGCTCCCTGGAAGCAAACTCATCCTCAGGCAAAGTCGGAGGGAGACGAGGGAGGAGGAAGGGGATGGTGAACGTGGGCTTGTGAACAGTGTCACTGTCTGCTCGCCCACCTGCTGCCACACCCGGCTCCCGCGGCACATGTGGGAGGTGAGGCTGCGGCACAGCTCAGGAAGCAACTGACTCCTGAAACTGTGGGGTGCATGGAGAACAGGCAGCTTTACATGGACCCACCGAGAGGCCAAAGCACGAAGGGGAAGGGGGGCTTTTTCCGAGTGGCTCCCGCAGGGCACCAGCAGGCTGGCCTGCCCTGGTTGGCAGGAAGCCCCAGGAAGGCCACGAAGGAAAAGGGGCAACTGGTGATGTCCCCACTGGGGACCCAGAAGGACTCGCGGTGGAGGGAGGCAGGGGAGGGCTGGAGCAAGGCAGAATAAGTACCCATGACCTCTGATAGTGGTCCTGCTTGCAGAGCCTGCCTGGCCTGGCCTCAGGAAGCACGGCTAACAGGACAGCTGCTTGTTCATATCCAGTTCTCAAAATATGTCTCCCTTTGAAAGATGTACATGTGTGTTCTTGTTACTGATTGAAAATGCTCATCTTCCTGATAACACGCAGAATGTGGAAATAGCTTTTTCTTAATCTTCAGGACTGGGCAGGGGTGGCGTGGTCACACCGCCTCAGCTGGTACAGGCCCTTGGCTTGGAGCGGTCCACCAGCAAGTTCTTGAGCCTCTTCATTAGCAAGGAGGTGGGGGGACGTTTGGGGGCAGAGGATTCTTCTGTCTGAAAGCACTTGCACCCTGCTTGGGGAAATAGATTCTACACACCCAGAGGCAAAGAACATTTGCTTCGAAATCCAGAGGTGGTTGGCCCTGTGGAGGAGGCAGCCTTACAGGAGAGAGCAGCGTTCACCATCACAGACGCCCCCAGAGGAAATGTGACCTCCCCCAGCACTCACTGAGGCTCGGCCCGAGGCCCAGGACACCATTGGTGTTGCAATGAGCTTTAACGCATCTCCTTTACAAAGTATTGCCATTCGCCTGTTTCAGGACAAACGTGAGGGTTAGCTGCATATATGTGCCCAGCCAATGTCTATCTCTAATATTACTGGTTCCTTTTTACCCTTTCTCCTGCTCCCTTGGTGTATATTTAACACTCAACGGTATTGCAGAGCAGATGGATGAGCCACTTAGGAGCGTCTGCGTTCCCATTACACTTATGCCTCTTACTTAAGGATGCTAATTCTCCTAGAAGTTCCTCCTCTGGATCCTGAAGCTGATGCTGTTGGGCCTTCGGCTCACAGCTGTCTCATCATCCCAAAGGGTGCGAGAATATTCCGCGCAGAAGCAGTCCCTCCAGGCTGTCTCCATCTTACACCGTTTGCTTTCCATTCAATCAGGACTTCTCGGTGGATAGTTATTTACTGTCCAGATTCCCCTGCCCCCTCCCTTGCCAAGAATTCACCTCAAGTTATTAGTGCTGGGAATGAGGTGGGCTCTGTTTTGGGACATGGGAAGGGACTAGAAGCTTGGCTTCCCTGCATGGTGTCTTCCCCTTTTGCCTCTGTTCTTTCAGAACTGTGTTTAGGGGCATTGCCTGTGAGAGAGAGAGGACTGGTGCACAGAAGAGCCAGAATGCTCCTCCGGGGGACTTTCCCTAAATGGGACCCAGGTCCGGGTCCTGAACCTCAGGCCTGGCTCTGCACGTGTTCCTAAGAAGCTGTGCTTGGCTTCCTTGGGAAGCATCTCCCTTTCTTAATTGGTATATGGGGCTTTCCCCTCTTCTTGCTTGTATTGTGCAAAATAAGATATTTCCAAGAACTGTTTGCTGAGTTCTCACCACAGTACAAACTCCAAGGATCTCACACCCCAGATCACTCAGGCTTCCCACGGCTGCTCCTCAGTGGCTGTGACTGTCTCAGCCTCCTGTGCGCCTCCATGCCATGACTGCAGAAAGGAAAGGGAAAATGAGTTTGTTAGCGTGGAGCCCAGAGCCTGGTAGCCAGTGACATCCCTGTAATTGAAGTGCTTATGTGTCTAAACATTTCAGCATCTTCCACAAACCCACACGAAGTGCACAGAAGTGAATCTATCACACGGAGGTAGACACACCTGCTCAGGCAGGCCCTCATGTGCAACCTAGCAACTTTTCTTGGAACGTTGGAAGGATTTTCTCTCCTTGAGTTCCCATTAATTTAAAGCAAAACTAAAGTTCACTATGTCTCTTCTGCTGGTGACATTTTCCACTTCACACATTGTCAACCTCATTTAACACATTGGTACTCCGCTGCAGTCACCTCCGCGGGAAACCACGCACCCCTGCTTCGCCTTCCACCTCCCTGCTCCTTGCCCACCTCTTCTCCCGAAAGCCACTCCCTGTGAGGCCACAGAGTCCAGGTGTGTGGCCCGGGGTAGCTGCTTATTTGGCCTTGCCCCCCGTGGATGCCAGGGATGTCCAGATGGTCTTTATTTTTCTGGGTGTTTCTAGTGGACTCAGATGTTGGGAATAACTCTGATAGAATTAACAGTCTGCACCATGGAGGAATCCCGGGAAGGCAGCCGAGAAAGGATGTAAAACAAAGCAGAGAAGAAGAGGTTGTGATGAGCCACCGAGTGAAGGTTAGCTGAGAGTCCAGGGGCTGAATTAGGGCCAGCATTCTATCCTGTTGTGTAGGGATTTGATGTCAGCATTAAAAGTGAGTGTCTGAAGGTATCATGTAAAAATTCAGATTCCTGGCTTTTCTGGAAATACCAGTCTGTCTGTCAGCACAGCCCCATGTTTCCCTACAGAGATGAACACACTCCCTCCATGTGGCTGATTCCCAGTTGGCTGCCCTCCCCAGCAGAAATCCTTCACTCAGCTGTGGACCTGACCTGTCCTTCTTGGCATCTAAATATTGAGCTCCTGCCCCAAATTTGGTAATGCTGGAGGCCACCGTCTGCCTGCTTCCTGTGCACGGTGTCCAAAGGGAAAAGTTGCACATGGCATGCATATGGTTATGGTCCATATAGCTACATATTTGAAAGTTAGATGTGGTATTTGAATACTTCTCATCATGAATAATTCCCCAGCCAAATTTTCCTAAAGAAAACCAGCCTTAGAACAGAACCTAGATTTTCTTCCTAGAGTCAATGAACAGAATTCATTGCACTCAATACATGCACTGTGTGAACACCAGCCTTGAAGAGGATCTCCACTCTTCCCAAGACTCTACTAAATTCCTGTGGCCAAGAAGTTCTATATTCCTTAATGACTATTTCAAAGTTTCTTTACTCTTATGGAAACTAAAGGCTCAACAATGTCCCCCTTCTCAGAAGAGAACCCTGACTTTTTATAGTGTTTGGACTAGAATTCATCAACTTCCTGATACCAAACTAATACACCTTACTGACGCCTACCATCAGCCTACCGTCAGTCATGCCTTTGGCACTTAGAGGAGGTGTTGGTCTCCTAACAGATGCTTGCATTTCCACCTTCATTCTGGACTGCATCTCCCCCATCTCTCAGAAATGTCTCAGTATTGATGATCCTTTCTAGCTCTAAATTCCCCCTTTTTCTAGATCATTCCTATCATCATTTAAATACATTTGGACTTCTACTATCTTTATAGAAGAAATAAATCTCCTTTGATCTCACTTCTGTCTGTCAGTTTCTAAATTATCTCTTTTCCCTTCCATAACCAAATTCCTTAAAAGAAGTATAGGGTGTAATAACTAGCTGACTTTTTTAAGGTACTAAAACATGTAATGTATTCTATCCTATCCACCTATGAATATGTGAGCGCTACATTTGCAAAACTGAGGTTTTAGTTTTAATTGTGGCATAATACATTTAACACAAAACTTACCATTTTCATCATCACTAACTGTAGGGTTCAGCGTGGTGAGTATATTATTGTGCGATCGACCTTCAGAACAGTTTCACCTTGAAACACTGAAACTCCATCCTTACTAAACACTAACTCCCCATCCTCCTGTCCTCCAGCCCCTGGCACCCGTCATTCCAGTTTCTGTTCCTATGAATTCGATGCCTCCAAGTACTTCATGTAAGTGAAAGCATAAATTATTTGTCTTTCTTGGTGGCTAGGTTATTTCATTTAGCATAATGTCCTCAAGGTACACCCATATCATAGCATGTGTCAGGACTTCCTTCTTTTTTAAGGCTGAATAATACCCCTTTGTACATATACCGCATTTGTTTCTCTGCTCCTCTGTGTGCTTGGACCCCTTCCATCTTTTTGCCGTTGTGCACGGCGCCTCTATGAGCCTAGCACACAAACTCCCTTTAAGATCTGCCTTCCAGTTCTTTTGGGTATGTCCTTAGAGGCAGAATTGCTGGATTGTATAGTAACTCTATTTTTGATGTTTTGAAGAACTACCACTCTGCTTTCTTTACAGGCTGAACTGTTTCACATTCCGACCAACAGTGCACAGGAGTTCCAATGTCTCCATATCCTCGCTGACACAGTTTATTCATTTATTGGTTTGTCTGTTTATTTACTTATTTATGATGGCAGCCGTCCTAATGGGTGTGAGGTGGTCTCTGACCGTGGCTGGGATGTGCATTTCCCTAACCACTAGTGAGGTCGAGCATCCTTTCCTGTGCTTGGTGGTTATTTGTACGTCTTCACTGGGGAATGTCTATTTGAGTCCTCTGGCCCATTTGCAGCCCCCTCGGCAGCCTTGGCGTGGCTGACGCCTCCTCCCCTCCCACCGGCTCTCACCTGCTGCCCCCCAGCCCTCCTGCTGCGTCTTTTCAGTCCACATTTCTGGGTCCAGGTCTTCCACCATCTTCCGCATCTTGTGCTGCCTCCCGAGGTCTCCTCTTCTCCACACTCTACTCCTGCAGGAGATCTCATCCCCACTCAGGCTGTTGCTGTCTGCTGAGCACTGTTTATATTCTAACGGCCCTTCCATTTAGATTTCCAGATCAGCCAGCCTCTCTGAATTCCAGATGCTGTCTTGTCTAATTGCCCACTTGACATTTCCGCTTGCCTGACTTAAGGGCACCTCATCATGTTCAAAACCGAACCTGTGTTCTGCCCCCAGAAGTCACTCTTCCTCCTAGATTTCCTACCTCGGGAAAAGGCACCATTATCTATCTGGTCTTCAGAAACTTTAGGATTATGACATCTTTCTCTTCCTCCCTTCCTCTTGAGTCTTTAGAATTTCAACTCCTCAGTATATTAAATAACTCTTATATCTATTTTTATTTACTTCTATGCATCCTTATTGCCATCACACAAGTCTAACCCTTATGACTGCCTTCTAACTCAACTCCTGTATTTTCTCATTTATTTTATATACCACAT
Source organism: Manis javanica (assembly GCF_040802235.1). Classification (NCBI taxonomy): domain Eukaryota; kingdom Metazoa; phylum Chordata; class Mammalia; order Pholidota; family Manidae; genus Manis; species Manis javanica. The sequence goes on from NC_133168.1 coordinate 76,599,546, forward strand.
GCAGAGCGACCTCTTTACATTGGATAGTCTCTGTCCGTCCCCTAAGGTCCTCCGTGGGCCTCCCTACGTCCTAAGAGTGACATCCAGTGATGCCTCCTCCCCCAAGGTGGGAGCGTAGGGGAGAGGCAAGAGGCGAGAGTGTGAGCTCTTGAGAGCCCCATCACGAGGGTTTGAGGAGTGGAAAGACCCAGAAAAGGGCCAGCAAGGTGGGAAGGGAAGGAAGCTGGAGCTGATGGCACACAGGAAGTGCCGGCTTGTCAGACGGTGCTGACAGTTGCCAAACAGCCAGACGGAAGACATTTGGAGTGAGTCGAGGAAAGAATGGGAGACAAGGAAGCAGAGAGCTCTTCTGAGTTTTGCTGTAAAACAGAATCAGATGGTGCCTTAAGTCTGTCAGGACTGTCGTGACAAAGAACCACAGATGGGGGGCATACGCAGCATTGGTTTTCTCCCAGTCTGGAGGCCGGAAGTCTGAGATCAGGTGTCAGCAGGGCTGGGATCCCCCAAGGCCTCTCTCCTCGGCTCACAGTCGGCCACCTTCTCACTGTGTCCTCACGTGGCCTTACCTCTGTGCGTGTCTGTGCACAAATTTCCTCTTTTTAATAAAAGGCACTAGTCACATGGGATTAGGGCCCACCCTATGACTTCATTTTAAGTTAATCACCTCCTTAAAGGCACTGTCTCCAGAGGAGCATTCCGAGGCCCCGTGAGTTGAGTTAGGGATGTTCAGGTAACACAGTTCAGCCCACAACAGACGGGAAGTGGAATCTAGGTGCATTTTGCCACCCCTAGGTCCCATCTACATAAAAATTGCAGAACTGACTTAGGTTTTCTTTTTTTTTTTTACCAAGTTACTCACTTCTGTTTTCCTAGTTATCCCTTTGCCATCTCCTGATTATATCAGTAAAGATGTTGATTCTGTCGGCAACACCTGTGGTATGTCAGGCTGGCATTCCCCTGCGGGGTCCTGCTTGCTAAAGTTCTTTGCAGTTTTCTTGGGCAGCACTCAGCAGTTTGTAGTCACTTACTTCTGCTTCTTTGATCAGGGTCTCTCTCCCTGCTGAACTGGGAAGTCAAGGGTTATAGGATCCCTGCCTGCTCTGCCCACCACTGTATCCTGAGGATTCAGCAAAGTGCCTGGCATGTGGTAGGTGAGAAATAAATATTTGTTCCATAAATTATTGACTGCAGGAAAAATCAACATGCTCCCTGGTAAACATTTACTTTAATTTTGCATACTTCTAAAGGTATATTCCAGGGCTTCAGTGACTCGTGCAAATAAATAGAAAAAGGCACATTTAGGGTAGAGATCAAGACCACCAATAACAAGAGTCTGATACAGAAGGCACCTTTGGTAACACTGAGCACTACAAATTATTAATTGCCCTGTAGCCCAGAGTCCTTAGGTTGAGCCATATGCCAGCTTCTTAACATTTTGTACATTTGAAAGGTGTTATATAAATTTCCCTCTTTTCTAACGTGTTCTGTAAATATACACTAAAGGACTTTAACAGCAAGAAAGCTGCATATTTGAAGTTACGTTCATGTTTAGTTTTGTAGAAATATTAACTCTACCAAGTGTTTGGAATGAGACCCAAATTCCTTACGAAGCTGCCACATGGAACACTTGCTGTGCTCTCCTTCCTACTCACTACTGCTGACCCACACTTGGGACTTTGAGCTTGCTGGACTTGCAGCTGAGGTGCTCCTCTCCCAGCTCTTAGATGGCCTCAGTTCTTCTGGTCACCTCTGCCAAGAAGCCTTCTTTGACTTACATTTGTAAAGGAGCAGCCTCTGTGCTACCCTTTGTATTGATGGCATCAATTGTCGAAATGTCCCTCCTCACCTGGCACGGTCTGTAAGTAGACGACTGGTCTCTTCATGCTCTTTCAACCCTCTGCTCCTTCTGCTGGACTGTGAGCTCCGTGAAGACAGGGCTGTTATCCTGTTGAATCATCAGCAGTTGGAAGAGTGCCTGGCACGAAGCTGTTGTATGGTAAATACTAGTTTGATGAATGAAAACATTTTTAGATGGGCGTTTAGTTCTATTACCAGAATTTAAGGTACTGGAGAATTAAAATTAATTTGAAGAAAATCAAAGACAAAGCAGGCTTCTGCTTTTAAGTTGAGCAGGTTTCAGGTGCATACAGACATTGTATGAGAGACCTAAGAGTACAGAATTAAAAGGTCTCCTGGTGGGGAGAGAAGCCCCGCTGTGTCTCACTGTGGTGCTCAGCAGTATGCTGGGTGGACCTGAGGCCACAGGATGAACATGACATGCGTATGGGCTGAACTGTCCCCCACATTCATATGCTGAAGCTCTAACCCAGTGTGACAGTCTGGAGATGAGGCCTTTGGGACGTCGTCAGGTCTGGCTGAGGTCATGAGGGTGGGGCCCCATGATGGGATTAGTGCCCTTACAAGGAGAGACATCAGAGAGCTTGTCTCTCTCTACCATGTGAAGACACAGGGAGAAGTTGGCCATCTACAAGCCAGAAAGAACCCTCGCCCGGACCTGAGCATAATGGCATCTCAATCTTGGGCTTGCAGCCTCCAGAACTGTAAGAAATACATTTCTGTTGTTTAAGCTGCCCAGTCTATGATACTCTGTTACAACAGCCCAAACTGACTAATGCAATATATTTTCTGAAAGTGGTAATTTTACACTCTGGTAATTTATTCAAGACAAGAAAGTGCTTGCACACCAACTCTGCCAGGGCTTTGTGTGGCTCAGTCTCTGCTTGGTCAATCAAAAACGTTAAATCAAGGCCAAAAAAAAAACAATGAAAAAAAATAGTAGTGGTATCTTTTTCCTGTCTCCCAAGGAAACAGCTGAAAGAGAATGCAAACTATTTCACCATAAAGATCCTGATGCTCCATGTGGGTGGGGGCTGTGCCCCTAAGTGCACATGTTGGCTGTTCCCCACTCCCTGAAACCTAAGCTGTCCTGCTCTCGCCAAACCGAGTTAGAATTTGACTTGTAGATCCCAGCAACTCCCCACTTTTCCTAACTTCTCTAGCAGTGAGGTGCTCCACTGGAGGGATCGGGTTTTGCTCTTTGTTCTTGGATGAGCCTGAATAAGAGATCTTTTAGGCAGCAGCATCTGCCAGCTTCTAGGGCTTTCCCTCCATGAATGGTTCTGGTGGTAAGCTCCAAATACTATTCAAAAGACTGCTTATTCCTGGCTGATGTCTTGGCATGTCCTGTGACCTTTTCAAGCTTGCAGTGGAAGCCAAGTTGTCGGAGCAGCTTCAGAACTGGCTGATGTCCAGTCTTACAGCAGCTGCCAAGCCCTGGAGGGACCCGGGAGGCAGATCTATCAGGGCCTTAAGTGAGTCCAGTGTGTTTGCCACCACTGCCCCTTTGCCTTCCAGAAAGACAAGCACATGGGTGTCCGCAGAAGCTGGGGTAAAGAATAAGATTTGGTCTGCAGCACTGCAGCCTGTTAAGTGGACTTACATATGATCACGCTCTTCAGATACTGCGCATGAAACACTGAGTCCTGATTGAAATACCCTTCAGATTGTAAAACTGATCTCTTCATGCCCTCCACCACATTCATTATTTGTGGTTGGCATTACTAGTTTCCTACAATGATTCCAATTCTATTTCCCTTTCCAGAAACAGGACGCTTACCTGTCTCAGCCCTTCGGCAGCTGAGTGCGAAGAACCAGCGTGGGATCTGCCATGTTCTCTCCCTGACCATCCCGGCCTGTGCTGAATCTTGTGTTGCAATGGCAGTGCCACAGACTGGAGAAAGCTGCAATTATGCTGAGCCACCTGAGTCAGGATACGCTGGGCTCTGTGTGAATTTGTTTTGTTAGGCCACTGAAACGTGGTGCATTTGCTCTAAGGCATAACAGACTGTTCTGATCAATAGGATCCTCCCAACTTCTGGAGGTGTTGCTGAGAATCAACATGCCTTGGACCCAGCCACGTCTGTACTTTTCCATCACTCCCCCAGTGATCTTGTGCTCATAGTCAAAACACACTCTTGGGCAGGTGAGGAAAACAAAGTACAGACTCCAACTTGGCTTCAGAACACCAAACCCAGGAAACCATGTGGAAAATATTACCCAGGTATTACTGGGAACTATGCAGCCAATATTTTCTCATTATCAGCTCAGATACACACAACATAGACTAAAAAAAGGAATTTAAAGTAATTCCAATATTTACCTTCATTTATCAAGGAAATATCAGTGGGGAGGCGCAGGCAGAGGGCATGTCCCCAGTGTAAAGACAGAACTCTTAACTTCTTTCTCCCTGTTTCTGCTGCTATCCATCCTTCACATGGAGGGCAGCTGGTCCATGAAGCTCTTGTCTGTCTTTGCTTTTTACCCTCAACCCCTCAAAATTCTACACCATCGGATGCTTGCCAACCAATTTCTTCTTCACTCAGATGGACAGGTCCTCTTCTCCTCTGCCCTCCTGTTGTGTTTCTTAGAGGAGGAAAGAGGCTATGTATACTCAAGTGCATTAATAATGTCTGTCTCTGTTGTATATAAAGACAAGTATTAAATTACTATGCAAAATTAGCATGAATTTATTAGCTGGAATAGGAAAAGTCAAACTTGGGGCAGCCCACAGTAGTTTAGAATTTGGGCCCCAGGGTCACACTGGAAGTGTGACTCAGGCAGCAAATTAACCCTTCTGAATGTTCGTAAAAGCACTTGTGAAGTGAAATTAGTAGCACTACCTTCCCCACAGGATTATTGAGAGTTTTAATGAGATAGATAATCCATATAAAGTGTTTAGAACAGTATTTGACCATAGTAAGAGCTCCATAAATATTAACTCCCTTTCCCCTCTCCCCCCTCCTTCTTCTCTGGAACCTGGCCCATCTCATTTTATTCACCTCTGTTACCTGGGAGGCACTGGATTATATTAATTCACTCCACCTTTATAGTGACTTTGAACTAGGGCTGATAGTACTCAGGTAAGGAACACTTACCAGCAGATTAGGAGACAGGGGAAGAAGAAAGATGAAGGAGAAAAGAGAAATGAAACGCTCTGGGGATCTGTTTGCCCCATTTCAATTTTTCTTTGAGCAGTTTCCTCGAGAATTACAATTAACAACACTTTCTGTATTTCCAGGCCAGTTTTGGAATCCAATTAGGAGGCCTGTGTTTCTCTAAGGATTAACATGAAACCATTATTCTGGCGAAGTGAGATATAGACCAGCTACTTGATGATATAAGTGGCCTGCTGCTAGGCTATACTGCTTCCACACCTGTAGGTCAACTGTCCCACTGAATCTGGGATGAGAATTTCCAACATTCTTCCTCTCGCAGGAGATGACTAGCACATGAGTTGGCTCCAGCTGCCAAGACAAAATACCACCGAATAAATGGCTTACACAACAGAAGTTCATATTCTTACGTTTCTGGAGGCTGGAAGTCTAAGACCAAGGTACTGGAAGAGTTGGTTTCCTCTGAGGTCCCCCCCCTTGGCTTGCAGATGACCACCCAGCACTGTCTGTTCGCATGGTCATCCCTCCGTGTGCAAGTGTCTGCTGTATTCCTCTCTCTGCATCTTCTCCTCCTCCTCTAACCCAGTCATGTTGGATTAGGGCCCCCCTAGGGGCCTCACATAAGCTTAATCACCAGTCTCTGAAAATGGTCACATTCTGAGGAACTGGGGGTTATGACTTTAACATATGAATTCTGGGGAACACCATTTAGTCCATAACAGCCATCAGGTACAAACATGCTTTGTTAGATTATTGATATGTGAACATTTTTGATGTGAAAGAAAATCCATTGTTTTAATGCAAAAGGCTCTATAGTAAAGTTTGATAACACCAATGTGAACTCAAGTCACACCCCAGGGAATTGGAAACCCTTGTCCATGTGTGCTATTTTAGGAAGCTGCTGCAAGTGAGGCCTTTTAATATTCATTTTGGTTATAATTTAATGATGAGCAGTGGTGTATTATGTGGATAAAATAAAGGTGCCTGTGGCCAGGATCCTCACCTGAACCTGAACTTCTTGATGATGTAACTGGCCTGCTGCTAGGCTACTGCTTCCACACCTGCGGGCAATGAGCTTTTATTGACTGAGTCACTGTATAAAGAGCTCTGCCCAGTGCTCTGGGCTGAAGCAGAGACGAAGGAGAATCATAGAACTACAGACTGTTAGATGCAGATGTAATTCTAGTGCTTGACCTATCGCCATGAGAACAAGCTGGGTAATAAGGGCTTTCACCCCAAGAACATTCCATTGTCATTCTTTGGTCTCACTGAATCCACAGTGAACTTGCCCAGGGCTGAAACCCATTAGCAGGACAATTACTAGTTCATTAAGTCAGCCCAGGAGGTCGAACTTGGGATGACATTTTTTTCTGAGTTGATTGTTTTAAGCATTTGTTTTACCTGAGAGTGTTAAGCCCTGCGCAAGTTCACTATGGATTCAGTGAGACTTGAGAAATGACAACGGAATGTTATTGGAGTAAAAGGGTTTATACCTGGCTTCATTCTCACGGTGGGAGGTTGAGCACTAGAATCACGTTTGCATCCAGCTGTCTGCAGATCTGCAATCCATCTCCATCTCTGCTTCGGCCCAGAGCCCTGAGCAGAGCTCTTTATATAGTGACTCAGTCAGTAATAGCTCTTTGCCTCCGGGTGTGGAAGCAGTAACCTAGGAGTAGGTCAATTACATCATCAAGTTGTTTAGGGTCAGGTGAGGATCCTGGCCATAGGAACTTCCATTTTCCCCACAGCATGACTTGAGGGAAACTAACAATGCTTAAAGGAGAAAAAACACCATTCTCTAAACCCAGTTTAAAGAAGAGGAACTAGCCCAGTGTTTAAGGAGGAGATACTTAAGTCTACAGCACATTCTAAGGCCATAGTATAAAAGTACTTTGGCCTCAATATGTTGAAGGATTGTTTGACACCATCTCTGTAAGAGCCAATTGGATATAAAAAAAAAAGTACTCAAGCTATTTTATTCCTATCCAGGACTATTTCACAGTGGTATCAGTTATTTTGAGTTGAATATTTTCAGCTTCTACATTCCTCTTTGAAAACAAAACTGGAACCCCAGGAGCTCAAATTGTTATGAAAAGCAGAGTGTCCCAAGGTTGAATATGAATACAGTTTCTTGGATTCCTTAGCATGTTTGGCCAGAATGAAGGCTAAGGTGTGGATAATAAGGTGTGCCCTATCTGATACTCTCACTTTATTACCCGTCTTTAAATCTCAGAGTCCAGCCTGCTCTGGTACCATGATGGAAGTGGCCGGGATGAAGCATGGATATGAGCACGTGCTCTGCTTCTCATGGGTGAAGTGGGAGTTTGAGGGGCAAGTCCAGCCCTCCTTTGAAGTAGCAGCCAAAGCTGAGGTCAGAGGTGACTGTGTGTCTTTGATTCTTCTTGGACCCGGGAATGGATAGTTTGAACCCCTGGCTCCTTAAGATGATGATTTCTCCAGGCAAAATCCTTGTAATTGTTTAGTACCCTTGAAAGTCATCTTTGGTTCTGGTGGACAGAGTCTTTCCTTTTAAAAACAGGTTAGCCCAACTGGGGGGATTTCAAAGTTATTTAAAATATTCATTTAAAAAGCTTTTTGAAAGCTTTTTAGTAATGATTTTATCATCATTAAGCTTCTCAGTAATTTTATAATAAATAGCTTTTCCAGTAATTTTACAATAAATAGCTTTTTTAGAAGAACAGCATATTTCCTTATTTTCCTTAGTTTTAAGGACTCTAAAAATAATATTCAAATTCAATGAACCTTCATAAGATTAATCCTAATTGGCATCCCCCCGTTTCTATGATGCTTTGGATCTGATCCCCTCCTTTTTTCCACTTGGTACCTGATGGACCTCCCTCTGCCTGCAGCTTCCGCTGTTACCTGTGCATAGGAATCATATATCTTTTCTCCTTAGTTCTCATTTCCTCCACCTCATTCAATCGAATCCTCGCAATATTGGTTTACTTCAACTACATGATATGTCTCCAAAGCATAATCAATAGAGGAGGGCTGAGAGTTCCCCCAGATGGGGTGTGAGGCATCATTTAGCTCTCGAGTTCCTATGACCTATTGTTTCATCTCCATAATATACTTCTCTATTTTATCCCACAAGGACAATATCATTCTTTCATCTGCTCTTTTATCAAGGAAGCTTCAATGTTTTTTGACTATTTCTGGGTTTCTCTGTCTCTTATGTGCTGCCAAATGCCACCAGGATTTTGTCTGTAGCATACTTCTTTGTTTTCCTTAGTTTTACTGCAACGAAAGCTTTACACCATTTCCAAAATAAGTAAGTCTCCAATATCTGAGCAGGCAAAGCATTTGGCAAGTCCCAATATTTACGAGAGTCTGTGAAGTGCGTCCTAAATTTTTCCTTGTTTCTCTTTTACCAATACCAGGTGAGCGATTCTTTCTGCTATCTTTTCATCACGTGTCTCCTTCTTGGGCCCTCTGGGGCATGTGGCCAGACGTTAGGGATGTAGTCATTCTGAATGAGAGCCTGTGGATTGTCAGCGTTTCCCTGGGAGGGACTGTATTCTTTCCACAATCCAAACAACCAAGTCAGAATAAAATCTGCTTGATTTTTCTGGCCTATAAACAGCATGCCTTCTTTGGTTCACTTCCTGACACCTCCCTCCGCTGTCTGGGTTTTTGCAAACATCCTTACTGGCTTCAGGAAGGGTGGGATGCAATTGTTTAGTTGTTCAGGGAGTTCTGAAGCTTCCCTCACCAGCCAGCAGTTCCTTAAGGAAACAGGCCCAGAACAGGCACTCCAGGGAGTAAGGCAAGGAGGATAATGAGAGGGAAGCAAAGGGAAATCTTGCCCCAAAGTGCAGATCCAGAAAGATCTGGCAAAGGCAGATGCGTGGCGTGTCTAACAGGTGTGTTCATGCACAGCCAGGAAGAGCAGGGAACCACCACACTCCAAACAGCCTGGGATTGACTCTGTTTGTCCCTGGCTGGCTCAGCTAGTGACACTATAAAGCCACCTTCCCAGCCTGCCACAGGCATGTCATTTCAAGGGAGAAAGGGACAAGTCTTATTAAAGGGTGTGGCAGACCCTTGGTGTAGAGCTTTCGGTATGGCCTTGTGGGTGGTGAGACCTGGGCTGATCTGAGAGCACATCATAGCATGTGCATAACCTGCGGACAGAAAGAGGCTCTCTCTGCTTCTTTCCTTTCTCTTTCAAATAGAAGAACAAGAAAGGAAGACGAAAGGGATTGCATTTCTGCTCTTTGTCCTTCTTCTGACAAGAACAGCTGTGACATTATGAACGACAAAGAGAAACAATTTACAGAGGCACTGGGCCAGATTATCAAAACTGAGTCCCTAATTTACACATGGAAAATACGTGACTTCGGAAACAATTCTTGGAGCAAATACAGATGTGCGTATGGTAGCTGGGTATCTGTGTGCAACCATTTCTGCGGTGTTTAACTCTGCCATTGCACAAATGCCCCCATGTGGAAGCCCTCTGGACACATGCAGTTATTAGCCAGGTATGGTTTCCAGACAGCTGATGTTTCAATTTTAAAACTTTCTTTACTGATAGTAAATTTGCAAACCACAAAGGAGATTATAAAGCCATAAATATGTTCTCTTCTACTTTTCCAAAGTTGTAGTATAATCTGGTAGTATGGTTTTAATATGGTATATATACCCTTTGCTGCATATACGCAATATTTGGCAAAGCTTATTCAATGTACTTCTATGAGTTTATAGTGAGAGTGCTTTTAACAGTCCTGAATCCTACAGATCTAAAAAGCAGCATAGAAAATAGCCCAGAATGGTTAACGATGGTATAAGTAGATTCTGGGTGTTCTTTTTCAGTCTGTAAGCTATTCTGCAGTAGGTGCCACTGTTTATCAACTTAGGTTCTGGTCCAGCGGTTCCTGTGACTCACACTGTAACCTCAGGGAAGTCTTGGTTTTTCTGCTACTTGTATCTGAGGGTGACATTCTTCAAGTGGAAATTGTCAGGTTACTGGTGTCAGACAATTCTCCCAGGGGCCTAGCAAGCTCCAAACCTAATTTATAAGCTAGGTACCTTTGCCAAGGTAAATTCTGGTTCCTCCAGACTAGGAACTAGTCCGTCTAAGGACGGAAGCTGAACAGTATAGCATTTACCGGCTCATGTTTCAGTGCTGGTCACCTTAGTCTCCTCCAGAGGAACTGACCATCAGTTGGGGTTTTCTGTGTGTGAAAACGACATTATGCTGGTCCTTGTCCGTTGCTCATGAGCCAGAGTCTAGGGTGAACTTGGCTAGATATCCAAACCATTACTTGGCAGACCAAGATATAGGTAAGTTCCCTGAGCCTTGGGGTTAGTTAGAGGCTCCAGACAGCACCAGGGAAGCATCACTCATGAAATCTTGGCTAGTCCTTGGTGATGAGTAGGGTGAAAGAGAGCAGCCTCTGGGCCCAGTGAAGTTCTGTTTACTAGCAGGTGCCTAGCAGGGACCTCAGGGCCCTCCAGAATTCAGGTGGTGGGGGAACAATATCACAGAAACAAGTGGAATCTCTTGAGTAAGTATACAGTCCAGGATCACATTTGGATCCTGATTCTAATAAAATGTTAAAAAAAAAAACCTGACACTTATGACAGAATTGGAAATTTGAACACTGATTATGTTAATATTTAATAAATAGTGAAGAAGATACTTTGCAATATAAAATTAATAAGGACTTATTAAGTGTGTAATAATGGTGGTCACATTAGAAGGGAAAATGCTTATGCTTTTGGGATTCATACTTGCACCAGTTATCTATAATTCAGACAACCCCAAAATATCAGTAGCATACCACAAGAAGAGTTCATTGCTCATAAGCCCGGGACACTTGGCTGGGGTTCTGCTGCTCTCGGCTGGGCCTGGCTGAGCAAATCTTTTTATTTCTGTTTGAACTGCTTGCACAGGTGTCAGCTGGCTGTCAGCTAACAAAGGATGACCTTGGAGGGACAGCCATGGTGGTCACACATCTTTGCACGGTGGGCTAGCTCAAACACGTCTCATGGTGACTGTGGAGCACAAGAGTAGGAGTGACCAGGGTCGCTCACATTGAAAACTGCACAAGGGATTTCCAAGCAAGTCTGTGCTTCTGTCACATTTACTACCATTCCACTGGCCAAGGCAAGTCACATGGTGAGCCCTCTGCCATCGTGGAAGAGCGCTAGGAAGGGGTGTGGACACGGGAAGAAAGGGTGCCATGTTGTGGTGCCACAGTGCTGCCTTAGGGAGGGCAGGAGGGGTTCGAGATGAAGTAAGACAATCCATGAGTTGGTCACTGGTAAAGCTGGGCAAGAATACATGAGATTCATTATGCTCTTCCATCTACTTCTGTATGTGTTTGCAATTTTCCATAATGGGAGGGTAAATTTAAAAGGCTTCAGTTCCTCCAGTTGGGAAGACAAGAGTTCCTCCAATTGAGAATTTTGGTGTGGACACTGTTCTCCAGTGTACTTTTTTTTGTTCTTACTAGGCTAAACCAGATCATGATGTCATGATTCTTGCATATGGGGAGCTGGGCCGTGGGTGGGGAGCAGTGGAGGGAGGCGGCAGATTCCTGAACATACTGGTATCCCTGTTGCCTCTGTGTATGTCATCACAGCCCTGCCCTCATTTCCAAGTTTCAGTATAAGAATTCTTTCTACTCATGCCTGCCTACTTTTCTTATGAGCATAGGACAGAAAAACTGTGTCCTTTATGGGTCATATACTATGTGATTAAACACTAATACATGTTAATTGTTTGAGCATATGACAATTTCAACCTATTAGTTTGAAACTTTTCTTTGCCTTCCTTTCCTTCTTTCTCTCTCTTTTTTGTCTTATCATCCTTTCATGCACTTATTTAAAGAATATTTATTACATTCTACTAAGGTCAGGGACTGTGCTAAGTGTTGGTGAGAAAAGGGTGAGCAGAAAAACAGATCTGCTCTAATTGAGTCAACAATTGATTATTTCAAGCTCACATTTATAATCCGGGCAAAAACTCTACTGTGGCTTTGATCCATTAGAATACTATTTAATGATATGTAAATGGATTTTTCTCCCCCTTGTAACAACAGGTATTCATTACAAAATCTTCTGAAACTAAACAACCACCTTCTGCAAATACAATTTTCCATTATTCCGTGCTTGCAAACATTTTATGATTCAAGTAATAAATCAAAACTTTTTCTGAAAATAATTTTTATAGTCCAGTCTCTGAAAATTGCACCTTTGGACCACATTGAATTCATATACAGTGAGGTGCACTCAAAACCCAAAAGATGTGGGGCTGGTAATGTTCATTATTCTGAGAGCACATGAAAATGACTAACTATATTGCTTCATTAATGCAATTTCAGTCTGAATTGGTTTTACTTTTTCTCATTTGTTTTGCCTAGAAAAATCTTATTTTGTGGCATTTTTCTCTTTTCAGTATGGTGCATTCATAAGTAGAGCTGTCATGTAGCAAAGGCTATGCCAGAAGCCAACACTCTACCTGTATACTCAGGTTTGCCCTCTTAATTCACTGCTAAACTTACTCTTTCAAGTGTCCTTCTGGACTCTGGGAAACTTGAAAGAACAAGTCTGGCATAGACACACCAGAACCAGAAGAGAAGATGTTCATTCATCTTTGAAATGTAGCCAGGTCCCTGCTAATTCCAAAAGGCATCCCATTACAATAAAAGCCCTCTTTCGACAAACAAAGGTGAGCTTCTAATTGGCTTCGCACCATGATCCATGTGTAACTGCCAGCAGCCGCCGGGAAGATCGACAGCACCTACTGTGGTTTTACTTGACTGGGGAAAACTAGCCCACTGAAAACTCCAGGTAACGGACAGTCGCTTTGCAATTTTTGTTTTAAGTTAAGTTTTATTTCTGGTGGTCTGTGAAGAACTCAGTGTTTACGATCACCTTAGGAGCAGACCCTATTTTGTACCATGGCTATTGTCAAGAAGAGAGAAAGTTCAGGCTGGAGCCTGTGTGCCCTCCAGCTGGTTTCTTCCACAGAGAAAAAAACCCCACAAAACAAATGTTGAATGCTAGTGAGGGTGTGCTATGCATATGCATTAACAGTGTAAGGGCAGCTCTGTCTTCCGCTCCAGGCACTGTGGGTGAGCTTGTTAACCCTTCACCTCTGCACAGGGGGATTGGCAAGGTGACGCTGCCTGTGTCCTTTGGAATCTGCAGCTATTTGTGGTACCAATGTGCTCATGATGGGCCCAGATGGTGATAAGGGATTTCAGTCATGAGCATTTTGAGCAGTATTCATATGCCAGATTGCATGGTAAAGAGAAACATTTTAGTTTTTCTAGTTAAGGGAATGGCTGTGGATGGTGGAGGCCTAGATTTCCATCTGGGCTTTGCAACTTCCTAGTTAGGGAACTAGGTTGTCAGGTCAGGCCCAGGCTGAGCTCCTTCTGGCCAGAAGGGTTTGTAGGGATATTGGCCTGATATTGGCCTGGGTAATGCAGAATTGCGTTGTTACTGTAAGATATTGGAAGTGACCTGCTGCCTCCTAGCCTGTCCTCATGTACCTGCTGTCTGTGTGCCTCTAGGGCTGGGGGAGGCCATCGAGTGGAACTCACCTCCCTACCTCCTCCCCTGGCCACCAATGGAAGGCCAGTGGTGCTAAATGGCAACACAGCTCTGCACCAAACAGCAGGAGGGGCTTGCCACCGTGGCCAGCATTGGTCTGACCATGACCACTGAGCCTCAGCATCTGCATCTGCAGGACAAGAAAGGCTTTGTATATTCCTTAGCTCGCAGGGATGTTTGAAGATTGGGTAAATACTACTAGGTGGAGCATAACGTTGTGAAAAAGAGGAAGTTTTTAAAACATTGTTAATGAGGATGAGAAGGATGAAGTGGAGGAGAATGAGGGTGACATCTTTCCAAAGTCAGGCATCCTGGGGACAGGGCCCCACAGAGGTGAATTAAATGTCCCCAGGCATCCAAACATCTCTTACTTGTTTTTCAGCGATTTGGATCTTTATCTGTTGAGGGTTAGCTCCCACATCTATGTTTCTTTAAAACTGACCTTTTCTAAGGTTTCCAGCGACCTCCTGATGAACTCTTCTCCCATCCAACTGCAGCAGGCTGCGGGCATAGCGGTTTGCGTCCCATTTCCGCAGCCCTCTCTGCGCTGAGCCTTCCCTCCGCTTCTCTCTTTCGGTATACTTTTGAAATTTAATCTCCAGTAGCTTTAACAGGGTGTTTATTCTTGAGACTGAAACTCCATCTGAATGTGCGGGTAAATGTGTTCCCTGAGCCTATTGAAAACTGGCCAGTGGATAACTGCCGCCCTCTCTCCAGGCGATGCCTACTGATTGGAGTCCTGCGCCAGCTTAGAACAGGGCTCTGCGATCTGCGGCCTGCAGGCTAACTGACCCACTGCCTGTTTTGTAAATAAAGTTTATCAGAGCACAAACAGGCAACCATTCGTTTACATATTTGGGATAGCTGCCTTGTCTTACAACAATAGAGCCCAGTAGTTGCAACAGAGACCTTAGGGCCCAGAAAACCAAAAATATTTACTATCTGGGCCTTTACAGATAAAGTTTACCGACTCCTGGTTTAACAAGTGGAAAGGGTGGACTCTCAGTCACAGCTCCAGGGGTCTGGGATTTCTATTATTCAGCCTGCAGTGTGGGAAGGCCTCTTTTGGGAAATAAGAACTTTTTTCCTTAACCTCCCAAATTTTCAGGTTAGGGGGTGGAATTATTGTCCATTTATTTCCATGATGAAGAAGAAGCACGCACAGAACAGTATTTCATCAGATTTATATCAGTGTTTTCTCAGAAGCTTCTGTGGTACCCAGTTTTCAGTTAGACTTGCTGAACCTGCTAAGCCATGAGGGCAGGTTAACAAAAGCCACTTTAAGGATCATGTCACTGGCTACCATGTCCAGCTGTCCTTGGAACCAAATGATGCAGCTGTGTGCAAGTGAAAGAAGAGAAACACAGTTAGACACGGAGGCACAGTAACAGGCAGAGAGGTTCACGAGCTTGCATACGGAGACTGAGCAAAAATAACAAAGACTCAAAAGAGAGCAAGTTTAAATGTAGAGAGAAACCTGTTGAAACGTGATAATAAATCTCAAAGTCTTTCATGTAATAATTTCTTGGGGTCCCTTGGACCCTATAAAATATTAGGATGCAAAGGAGGGTGGCCTAGGAGGTGACGAGCTGGGAGGAGGAAGGCTGAAGGAGAAACGCGGCGGGGAGACAGAACGCATGGCCGGACGGGCAGGGAGGGAGGCCTGAGTGAGGAGGGAACGACCAGTGGATGCTGCTATCCAGTCCCCTCTGGTTCTGAGAAACGTCCTGGGTGGAGAGACAGTCAGTGGGACCGGAGGCCCCAGCCGCCGCCGCGCCCGGTCTACGGAGCCGTGGCGTCCGAGGAGCTGTCGGAAGAGCCAGCAAAGAATCACTGGCTCCTGGAAGGTGCCTATGAAATCAGTGTTCAAACACCAGCTTTGCGAGTGAAAGAGTATATGCTAGGGAAGAACGGGGTGGTTTTGTGCACAAGAGGAATTAGAGGTGAGCGGGGATGCAAGTATTGCAACAATGAGGCTTAAAAACGGCTAACATGAGACCTTAGTTCATCTATGAGTGAAGCAGGCTGAGTTCAGGGGAAACTGCGCTTGAGGGGGAAGGAAATAGATTTTCAGACCCACCTGTCACCATCTATGTGAGCAGGACAGTCAGCTTCCCACAGGCCGGTGGGGGGGGATGGGGCAGAGACGTGGTGAAGTCCAGTGGTGCTTTGGGCTCCAGGACCGCTACCGCTTTGTGCCTGTCCCATTAGGTCTGCATTACCATGTTGGTGGCTCAAGTCCATCACTTATTTCTCCTTCACTCTCTCTTATCCATCATCGGTCATCTATCTATCTATCTATCTATCTATCTATCTATCTATCTATCTATCTATCTATCTACCTGTCATTATTTACCTATTTACATATCTTGAATGGCTCTCTTTTCTATCATCTATCTTGAAAAATACTGCCATTGTTTGTTTTGCTTAATAGGAATAAAATACAGTCTTTCTAAGTTTTGATAATACCGGTTGCTCTTAAGAGTTTGAAGCAGTCCACACATCTTGGTGGCTGAGAAAATTCTGATTGTATGAGCTCTGTTTTTTTCTTCATTGTCTAGAGTGAATATAATAAGCAGGAAAAACAAATTCTAGCCAGCACAAAGGAAAACCGATACAACTTGGGGCATGGTTAAAAAAATTACATTTGGAAAACCACAGAATTTATGCATTTTGGTAAAGCCACGCTGGGGGAGATGGGAGGGGAGATCCGGGACAAAGTAAGAGAAATGCCGCCATTTCTCAGGTGCTGGGTGCACATCTGCATCAGCCCCGTTCTGGCTCACGACCACCCTGTGTCCTGCTAAGTGGAGAGTTCTGTCTGGGGGAAGCACATTGGCTCAGGGCAGGAAGAGGTAAAGATGAGACTGGGACGCAGGCAGGTGCCTTGCCGCGTCATTCCGTCATCGCCATGCACGCCGCTTCACGGGTAATTAAATCCTCAGCTAGGTTTTGGGGTTGGTGTGGCAAATGTAATGAGCAGGCATGTCGGTCTCCAGCCCTACATTCATATTCCTGCTCCACCACTTACCAGAAGAGTGCATTTGGCAACCTACTCAATTTTATTTTGTTAAACGCAGGCACACATATGCATCTCAGAGGATGGCTGTGGAAACTGAAGAAATTATACTTATTTGTTCATTATCTGACACTTAACAGGTGCCCAGGTAATAATGTTTCTTCTGTTCTCTTCATCTAATGTCCAGAGCATGAATTTTTTTTTTTATTAGAGAAAAAGTTGAGAAGAAGAGAAGGCTGGGGTGCTGGTATCAGCACATTTTCAGTTTAGCTGAAAAGAGGGGAAAATAAACCATGCATACTGACACCCTGTATTTGCTTCTGGGTGACTGCCTCCAAGGAGGCCATGGGGCATTTCCCACAAAGGAAGAGCATGAGAGATGTCAGGGAACTTGAAAGAGTGAGACCAGGTCTGGGACCGTAGGGACACTCTTGGTTTAGTAGGGTGAGAAGTCTGTCTGATGACTTCTTGCAGGACGAAGCTTGCCCGGTCCTTGTGGCAATCCCGGGTGCAGATTGAGAATCTGGTAATGATACCTGAAAGGCAGAGCTAAACCATACACCGATGCTGAGGTTTGTGACTGACTGCATGGGGCAGGAGCAGGGAGGGGAAGCAGGGGGACTGGACAGCCCCAGAGGGTGACTGAGATGACCAGGAATGATGGGCAGGTTGGTGATTCTGGACTTTGGGAGGAAGAGCCTGCACTGCCTCTTAAGACTTTGAAAGTCTTTTAATGATGCCTCAAATGTCACTCAACAGTCTAGTCTTTCCATCTTTCAGGAGGTTCCTAAAGATTCTGAAAACATACTTGAGAATTTGAAACTGTCATTTGGAAGGGTGTTATGTCTTCTTCTAAAATAAGGTCTCTAAGCGCCTCAGAGCATCAGAATATGCTGCTGTTTGTTAGCCCACCAAAATAACCGGAAACGTTCCCCTTAAAGATTTATATTTGTTCTATTGCTGCTAATAAATTACTACACAATGAGCAACTGGAAACAATGCATATTTATTATCTCACAGTCTGTGTGGCTCAGGAAATCACGGAGCAGCTTAGGGGGATGGCTCTGGTTCCTGGTGTTTCAGGATGTTTCCATCAAGGTGACAGCCAGGGCTTCCATCACTGCAGGGTTCCACCAGGGATGACATGCTTCCAGCCTCCCCCAGGTGGGCCTCCCCACAGGGCTTCCTCCCAATATGGCAGAGGCTTCCCCTCAAGCAAGCTACCCTGACTGGACAAGAGGAAGCAACAGAAATGGAAGCCAGTTTCATCTCAGAAGGGATGTTACATTATTTCTGCCATATCTTGTTTGTTAGAAGAAAGTCAGCAGGTTCAGCCCACAGCCAAGGGAAGGGGGTGACACAAGGACATGGGTATAGGGGTGGGGACCATCTGTTTCCAGCATAGGGCTTCCATTTTGCGCTTCCAATCTGAGATTAGAACTGCTGTGCAACTTCATTATCATCATTCAAGTACCATCCAACAACCACAGATTCAGGTCCTTCTGTGCGCAATGCGGAGTAAATCAGGGAGTCTGTCCCCACCCACTGCCTTTGAAATGTGAAGTCACCATCTGAGAGAAGATCAAATGCAAACCCTTATCCTGTATGCTTTCACATGTAAGGGGAGAAAACACTTCTTAGGAGTTTGTATAAAGAAGGATAACATTTTTGTCAGATGAGAGTCCCTGAAGATATCAAGAGGATGACTTTTACTTTTCTTCCTGCAACTTTGAACAGAAGATGTTGAATCACAAGGATCTGTGCCCTTTTTGTATGTTCTACTTCCTCCTTCAAAAATAATTAGAAGCTTATTTATGGAGTAGCTCCTAACTTGTTTCTTAAGGTCCTAAACTGTTGATGGCAGTAAGAATGCTTTCCATCAAGTCATTTACTCATTAGTTTTAGAAATAATTTTAAGTACCTTCAGAATCTCTTTTCTATTACATGCATTCACACATTGTTTCAACTACAAGCACATTTATGCATATTAGCGACTCTTTTAAATGCCTTAGGACTCTTTTGTAACTGAAAAAGGCATTTGACACAGGAAATCTTCTTCCTATAGGCTTAACCTTTAAAGGTATTAGAGATTTAGTAAGTAATACTCTAAAAATAATATCTTTAAGAGTCTGAAAAAAAAGATTTATGTAAAGAAAAAATTGCATATTACTTTATGGTTCTCATCAAACTAAACCAGAGCCAAAACAGTTCCTTGAAGAGCTTTATTTTGCTTGCCATGCATCCTTCTCAGATGAGATGACTTTTCATTATTAACTATTGGATAAATTGAATACATTTCCCTCAGTGAAGGTCACCCTTAATTACCTGGGATCTCCTAATCAAGAACCTTTCTCTCCCTTTGTTTTGAAACAGCTGATTGTCCAGAAACACTTGTATAATATGCTTTGCTTTGCTCTTTTCCCACCTGAAGTAATCAATCACCCAGTTTCTTTTAAAATGGGAATTTTTGTAATTTCTAGTGATTCAACCACTGTGGAAATGCTAAGGTAGGAGAGTGTTTGATACTTGTAAAGCCCTTCCAGATCCTTAAATAAATGATATTTTGTAAAAGCATGGTATTTTCCTGTCTAATTTTAAACTTTTTACCTTAATGAGAAATCAATTTTGCCTACATGGACGCTGTTTATTCCCCAACCCTCAGAACTGTACAGAAAAAAGCACACACAGCCTACTGTGTGTTCCCACCATAAAGAAAGAAAGTTTTTTGAACCACATGGGGGAATTATTCCTAGAGCCTTTTGGGCTCTGGTAAGACAGCTGCAAGTAAGTCGATACCATTTGGGTCAGGCCTTAGATGTGCTGCCGGCCCTGGGCTGTGCACCAGTGTTCACAACAGACTGAGTCTGGCAATACTGGTCCAGACTGGAAAATCCTGGGCAGATGGGACAAATGCTTTAGGGAACAACTGGTTTGAAAGAATAGACTGTTTGAAACTCCCAGCTGTGCGGGCCTTTTGTGAGAAAGACTCCATGCTAGGGCAAGGGTCAGAAACAGCTGTTGCCTGGGGCTTAGATTTCAAACCAAAGTAAATTGCTGGCACCAGAACAGCATTTTGATCACATATGGATTTGTTGAAATTCAGCTGTTGATTTCTATGGGGTTTGACTTTGGACACCAATCCAAAAGTCTCCTGTCATTTCAGGCTTTGCCAGCTAAAAACAGGACCCAGCTAATAATCCCTTAGTCCTGTCTGAAGCATCAGAAGCCTAGCTTTCATAGCCAGGAAGGTATAATTCATAATCCCTGTGTGTCACCTATTATGCAATAAATTCTGTGTGTTTGTTAAATGGGAGAATAATTATCTAAGTTAGAAAACTCTTTTTAAAAGATCTAGGTAGGAAGAATTAAGAGAAGTGCAAGTTGCAGTGCTCCAAAATCGTGTGACTATAGACTATTTATTGTTAAAAGAACATATGGGATGTGAACAGTTCCCAGGAATGTGTTGTTTTAATTTGTCTGATTTTTCTCAAACTATTCAAATTCAGTTAGACAATATCCACCATATTATTGATAAGTTTTCACAAATGCCTAGGGTACCTAACTGGTTTTCTTGGTTTCACTGGATATGGCTGGTAATTGTAGGTCTGCTTTGATTATGTATCTGTATTCCTATTCTATTAATGTGTGTATGCAATTTAATTAGTAGTTTGTTAAAACGTATACATGCTTATGTTACTCTACAAGAAGTTATGTCAAAGAAATAATCAATCTTCCCATGTTTTCTTGTGTCTGCTACTTCTATAGCTTTTCTTCTTCCTTCCTAATTACAACCCTTTAGTAGAATTCGTGCCTCATATTGAAAATTACCGAGTATCATAATTCTTCCAAGTGGAAAAGATACCTCAAGACAAATGCTGGGCATAGAAGCCACAGGGCATAAATCTGCAAAGAAGTAAAAAACTAACCTTTTCAAACAATATTGTTCTCTCTCACTTACCAACCTTACATTTCCCTGTATGGCCCCAGGAACATGACTGGTTAGCCAGAGACGGGTAAGATGCCTCAAGGGAGGAACAACCTAAGACAGGCACAGTCGCAGGGGGCCATCAGGTGAGAAATTGGGGATCAACAGAGGTGAGGCTTAGAACCTCACCCCCCTGTTTTGAGAGAAATCTTCTGCATCCGTGGATGTTTTGTTGCCCTTGTCTAGCTTGGATTAATACTTAGTCTATAGGCACACACCTGATCATCTACATTTGCCCTCTTACAGCACTAAATTATGTTTTCTACCTTTATCTTGCATCTACCTACCACTTCAGCATTTTATTTAAAAAAATACGGGAAAAATGTGGGATTCACATATAAATCAAGTATAAAAATCAAATGGATAATCATATCTGACTTGATTGTTTATAGTTCATGATGCGTGATCAGAACTGAAAGTTACTGTGATATGACTGCCCTTGCACTGTTCACCATGGAAGAACTTATTCACTACGTAAGAACTTGTTCACCATGTAAGAACTTTTTCGTTATGCTTCAGAAGATAGGAGACTGTTGAGAATTAGGCTTGGGGTTGATTAATGATTGTGCATTGAGTCCCCTACACAGAATTTTATTGTTGTTAACAACCATTTGATCAATAAATATGAGAGAAGCGCTCTTAAAAAAAAAAAGATCTAGGTAGGGTGGGAAGGAGACTTCCCTATATCAGATGATGGAGTAAAGAAGGTGTTGCTTTCTATCTTTGAAGAAACAAAAAAGGGCAGTAAGGAAAACACACCCACCCACCAAGTTTGGCGAAACTATGAGATATGAATAACTTAAACCCAGTGTATAGAAGAGTGCATTGCAGGTCAACGATGGATTCAGGAGTTTGTGCAGCAAGGACACCCAAAGTGCAGAGTGCTGGCACAGCACAGTTCTTCAAGGCCTAAGGAACACTTGGAGAGGATAATCACAGTCCCGTCTCAGGGGAAAAGGAGATTTCCAAATTATTTGCATAAAGGAAAATCAAGGAAGATGAGTTGAATGAGAAATCATAGAGACTGGCCGTATTTTCAAGAAATGGTTTGTTGTAGATCCCAGTTATGTGTGGAGAACCAAAAACTAAAAGAACTCATGATATGTTATGAACAGAATTCCACCCAGCCTGTAACAGATTCCTGCCTCATGACCCTCCTATTGTGAACTTGTCTGGGGGTGAGGGAATGAATGGATTAGAATACAACACATTCCTATTCAAAAATGTTACAAGAAAAAAAGCCAAAGGCAAATGGAAAACAAACAGCAGATTAAAAATTAAAATGTCATCAAGGAGATTAAAATCATGATGGAAAAAATACCCATGGATTTAATAATAACAGCAAGAACAAGAATCAAATAATCACAGCAATAACATCTATAAAAATGCAGCAGAAAGCAGAGATATGAAAGCTGAAGGAAGATATGGTGGCATTAAAGGAGAAGATAAACAAATCATGAGAGAGCTTTAGGAAAGAAATGAAGAGTGAGACTGTTACCACAGTACCGACTTTATTGGATGTAGCACAAAAGATAATATACAATGTTAAAAAACACAATATGAGATAAAAAACACAGGATTGGTAGACACATGAATAATTGGAAGGCCCTAAAAGACAAAATCAAAATATAGAATTTAAAAAAAACACTTTAAGATATAACACAGGAAGATAATCCAAAATAAAAGAAAACTAAAATCTGCAGATTGAAAGGACAAATGGAATTCCAGGAGAAATAAACACAAACTATATACTAGATACATCCGAAAAAGTTTATTGGACCTAAAAAAGGGAAATAATTCTTTTGAGATGTAAGCAAAACTACTTCTTAAGAATAAAAACATTCATACTGGTCTTGTACTTCTCAACAGCAACATTCAGTGCTACATACAAAAGAATGTTTTCAAGAGGCATAGCTAGAATGAAGAAAATCAGAAATGTTTAAAGTAAAAGAATGAGAAATTTCTAGCAAATGCAAATAAAAATATGTCCAGAGTTCATGATTTTATATCAGACTTTGGAACAAAAAAGTATTTGACAAGATAAACATAGACACTTACAGTAGTAAAAGTGCAATGAAGATATCACAGAAATACCAAATAAAATAGCATCAATATTTAAAAAAAGATAAATACAGATATAAAGGAAAATACAAGGAGAAATAGATTTAAAGGGTAAAGGGATATTTTGACTCATTCTCTGACTTCACCACAGATCAAGCAGACAAAAAATAACACTGAACAAGGCATATTTAATTGAGATAAATCAACACTATCCCCCTAAAATAGAAAGTGTCTTCTCTTTAAGTGTCACTGAAAGGCTCACAACCTTTCGCCAAAGGACATGACACTAATATTCAAAGAGTAGAAATAGTATGTAAAGTTCTCTGACGATAATTAAACAAGGTATTAAAAAAGAAAAATCCCTATCCTCTGTAAATGAAGAATAAAACAGTCTTAAAAACCATGATGATAAGAACAAAATATGTCCCTTGCAAGCTGCTATTGAAGAAAAGAGAAAATAAGAAATTAAACTGGATTTCTGAAAAGGATATTATGTCCTATGTAGAAGTTATGGAAAAAAATCTCGCAGGCCCGAGTAATATTCATAGTTTTAAATACATGCATTGACCTCAGAGGAAGATGGAAAAATACATGATGAATATAACTCAAGAAGTAATAAAATAAAATAAAATAAAGGAGTTAATAAAGATAAGAACAAATATTGATGCATTAGAAAACTAAACCTGATAGAAGTAATGACTAAATTTAGAAGCTAGATCTTTGAAATAAAAAAGAAGTAAAAATATGGATGTATTTTTGGCAAAGAAGGTTAAGATAAACAGCAAGAAAGCACAAATGCATAAAATAATAGTTAATATTTACACATAAAAGAAATTAAAGAATCATTATAAATTATCCTGCTTATTTCTGCATATGTAATTTCAGGCTCTAAAATAGATGATTTACCAATCTGACCCCTCCCCACAAAGGGAAACAGTTCAAGAGATTGTTTATTGTAGGTAAAATAGAGAAAGCTGTCAGGAGTTATGTTTTGATAATTTGTCTGGATAATTTTATAGGGAAATTCTACCAAACACTTAAAAATGTACAATTCCAGCATTATTAAGGTATTCTAGAGCATATAAAGGGTAAAAACGAGAAGCTTCTAAATTCTTTTTATGTATTTAACATCACCTTGCCAACCTTGACAAAGGTAGGATACCAGAAGGAAGTTATGGATGTAATAATCCTTATCATTGAGCAGTATTAAAAAAAATCAATCCAGCAGCAGCAAAAAAGAATAAAAAAAGTAGAATGGAGTTATTTCAAGAATTCAAGGGAGGTTCAAAATCAGAACTATTTAATTTGCTATTTTAACCGGTTTAAGGATAAAAGTGGTAAGATAATTTCCAAATGTGCTGAGAAGGGTTGTGCTAATATGTAATGTCTATTCTTGATTACAAGAGTGATAAAGGGATACATATTTATATTATCTCACACATGTCATCTCAAAAGGCAGTACCATTCAGTTGTATCTTCTGTTAAAGTGAGGAACAATTAAAAATATTTCTGTCATCAACTTTGTTTAGCCTTGTTTCAAAGGTGTTGACTAAAGAAAGAGAGCTTAAAGGTGTAAGAATTGGAAAGAAGAGACAAAATAGTTTCCATTTGCACACAGTGTGACTGCTAACTACAACATCCAGGAGAATCAATGGAAATACTATAGGTAAGGTGTTAGATACAAAATTAATATGCAGGGATCAGCCATCTCTGCATATAAACAAAAACTAGTAGAGATAAAGTGAAAGAAAAGGCCTCATGTATAATAGCAGTTAAAAAGATGAAATGTATGGGTGTCATTTTAACAAATGTTGCACATACTCTACAAGAAAAATATTTTAAAACTAGTTTCAGTTTTGTAGACATGAAAATGCACTCTGTCTTATATAAAGTTTCAATATTGTAAAGCCTTAGTTCTTTCTAGGTTAATGTATAAATTTAATAAGATTTAAATAGAACACTGACTTTTGTTTTCTTTTGGAGCCAGATAGTATGATTTTAAAGTTTCTATGGAATAATAAGCACCCCAATTAAGCCAGGAAATTTTGAAATAGGAGAACAAAAAGGGGACATACTTCCTATATTAAAAATAATAGTTTACTGTATAAATAGATCAGTCTAACCAAAATAAGCCCAAGCACTCTGTCATTTTGTGTATTATAAAGGTGGTATTTCAAATTAGTGGGGAAATGTTGATATTCAATAAAATGGCATTGGAACAATTATAAGCGACATCTGGAAAAAATTAAAGTTGGGTTTTCTATTTTACAGCCAAATAAGTTCCTAATGAAAAAAAAATACAAAAATAAAATTCTTAAGACTGTTAGAAGTCTTTTTTAAGATAATCTTAAAAAAAAAATCTTGGCATAGAAAATGCTATAAATTTGACCCCAAATCCATATGCTATGTATTTTAAAAAAAGCCTGATAAATTTGGTTTCACAGAACTAAAGAAAATTGTATATGGCAAAAGTATCACAAATAAAAATAAAAATAAAGATGAAAAATTATTACAAGTCATTTCACAAAGAACTTAATTTCCTTAATACACAAAAAGCCCATACAAATCTATAAGAAAATTATCAACAACCCATTGGAAAAACAGACCGAGGATATGATCTGTCAGTAAAAAAATCCAGTGGCTCTTAAATATAGGAAAAGATATTCAACTTCACTCATAAGAAATATTCAAATTAAATCTAAAATAAGGAAGCATTTTTCAGCTATCAAATTGGTGATGACCAAGAAGCTACGTATCACAAGGATTTTGCAATGATGTAAAGAGACAGGCAGTAATTACTTTGGGGTGTATGTATTTTTACAAGCTTCATAAAGGATGAAGCTGCGTCCATCAACACTAAAAACATCCACACCTTTCTAGGAACTAATAGTTCAGCCATTCCAGCTTCTACACACATTCTCATTTTTATGCAAAACAGCACACAAGCAAGGATATTTACCACAGCACCTCTGTATGGCAGCAGCAGTGTCATCAGACCGCAAGTCCATCAACAGGAAAATAGGAAGTTGGTTAAATAAATGGTGATACATCCAATAAGAGAAAAATTTAGCATCTGTTAAAAAGAAAGGAGCAGCTCTACATGTACTGATAGGGAATGATCTCTGGAAATATTGTATGAAAGAGGGGACAGCTACATGCTTAGTATGTTCCTCTCTGTGTAAGACAGTGTGTGTGTGTATTTATGCATTTGTGCATGAGAGAGATGGAGAGAGAGAGAGAGAGAGAGAGAGAGAGAAGGGCAGGGAGGAAGGGAGGGAAGGAGAGGCTATTTCTTTGAAATGATTCATAAGTACCTGGAAGCAATGGTGGTCTGGGCATGGAAGAGGCCCAGTTCATATTGACTCTTATCTTGTACTTCTAGAATTCTGAAGCAAGTGCACATATTATCCACTGACTATCACCACAAAATAAAGGTCTAGACAAATCCTTTTATAGTATCTCTTTATTCCCAGCATTAAGAAGGACATTGACATATTTTAAAAACATGCTATAGTTTTTACCAATATCTTTATGTTTGACCATCTGTAGAAATAAAAGTGTCAGCAACCTCTGAAACATGAACATGTGATTGCATTGCTTTGAAACTTCCATTTCTCCCAAACAGAATAAACTTCTAGCAACCTGTCATGAAATTGAAGGATCTGTGTGCCCTGCCTTTTGCTTAGCTGTCCAGTCTCATCCCCACACTCCTGCTCTGTCCTACTGCACCTGCTGGGCAGGTGACTTGGGCTTCTTGTCTCCACACTCACTTGTAGGCTTCTGGCTTCCATGGCTTCACACAGTCTGCATCTTTTGTTTTGGGACTCTTCTGTAGGCAGCTCCTGTCCAGTCTGCCCTTGAAGACTTTGCTCAGAGGTTTCAGTCCCCAGGACCTTCACTGGTGTCTGACCCTGATCAGCTCAGTACACACTGTGTTATTGTTGCCCCATTTATCTGAGCCCTTCTAGACCAGGGACTCCTGTGTATTACATATTGCAATATAATATTATAATAATATTAAAGGAAGCATTTGGCAGAAACTCATTTTTATGTAAGAATTATCCTAATTCTCATACAGCCATAATTATACTTTATATTCTCTTTGCTTACTTCATATTATACTGTAAGTCTTTTCCCTACTTTGTGTGTTTTTTTAAGATAGTGAACAAATAGGACCTTAGATCCTCTGTTTCAAGTTAAATATGCCTGAATCTCCTAACATTTCCTCAAGGGTCTTGGTTTCCATTAACTTAATCATTGTAGCTGCTCATCTCTGGAACCTACCAGACCCAGCACATTCCTCAAAATGCAGGAATCAAAGTTCCACCAGAGTACATGATGATCCTTTGTTTTCCTTCTTTGCAGAATAATCTGTATTGTTTAGCTCTCATCTCATTGCAAGATGTGCCCTATTTGAAGAAAATGAAAATCCAAGTGTACAGTACAGATTAATCAGAGAGCAATTATTATTCACAAGTGTTCTTTGTTTTTAAAAGGATTTACTGTAATATATCTTTAAATAGCAAATCTTCTGGTATAGGTAAAATAAATTTGATTGAGAACAGCACAATTTACATATGACTTTTGGGGAGCAAAATTGATTTGTAAAATGAGATGAACTTTCACTGGTCAGAGGCAAGTATCCACATCTTTTGCCAGATGCCCAAGTGCCCTCCATTCTGATTCCATAGTTGAGCCTTTCAGCTTCATTTGGAGGCTTTAGTGGTTCTTAGCTCAGACCAACCATGGGATAGAGTTCAGTGCCTGATGTAAGGCTTGGCTGGTTTTGTGGTGTTATTCATTAGACATAAGCAGAAGTTAATAGATCTCTTCATTTCTCATGTGGCTATTTAATGAATTGAACTATAAGGGTCTATGGTATTTGTATAATTAGATTGTCTAATAATATGCCTCTGTTTGTTCTGCATGCAAAACTATTATTTATTATTAACCCTTACCTGTTTTCACTTTTGTTTGAAAGCTAATGTTTAGCTAACAGTAGGCATTTCACATGGAAAAATTACTATTGTTTAGATTAATAAATATTGTAATAATATTTAATAGAACAACTATGCTTCTTGATTTTTTAAGACCAAAGCAAACCTTCTTCACGGGGAATACTTATAGACTATGGAGGCCTTTTTTTGTGAATTCATTGGGAAAGGAAGTGAAAAAACTCAAAGGGTAGAGTAAATCTTTGTAAAACATCTATCTGAGAAGTATAAGGATCTGGTATTCAGAACATACAAAGACTCCTTACAACAAAAGACAAAGAACCCAATTAAAAAGTGGGCAAAAGATCTGAACAGATATTTCCTCAAAGATGATGCATAAATGACAAATAAACTCATAAAACAATAAATTCAGTGTCATGTGTCATTAGGTGAATGAGAATCAAAAACACTTCATACTTCCTAGGGTAGAAATCATCATTGTCTTCAAACAGTGACAAGTGTTGGTGGAGACATGGAGAAACTGGAAGCCTCATACTTTCCTGTGGAAATGTAAAATGATGCAGACACAGTGGGAAAGTTTAGCAGTTCCTCTAAAAATTAAACAGAATTACTATATGACACTGCAATTCCACTCCTAAGTATATACCCAGGAGATTTGAAAACATGTTCACTTAAAATAACCTGTGCATACATGTCCATTAGCAGCATTATTCTGGATAACAAAAAAAGTGGAAACAAACCAATTGTCCATCAACTGATGAATGTGTAAATGAATGTGGTATATCCATATGATGGAATATTATTCAGCAATTAAGGAGAATGAAGTAGTGATATATGCTACAATATGGTGGAAACTTGAAAACATTAAACTGTGTAAACAAAGACAGACCCAAGTGGCCACATATTGTATTATTCCGTTTATATGGAGTGTCCAGAATATGAAAATTTTTAGAGAAAGAAAGTTTAGTGCTTGACAGGGGATGGGTGGAAAGGGGACTTGGGACTGACTACCAGTAAGTGTGGGAATTGGATAGTAGTGACTGCTGCTTATCATAGTGAATATACAAAAAACCATTGACTTATACACTTTAAAATGATGAGTGTTATGTGAATTACATCCTAAGTAAGAAAAAAGCTAGGGAGAGTAAGACTTATTAAAGAAGCTTGTAGATGCTATAAACAGAGAAGACATTGGTAAAACAATTGACCTTTACTAAGAAAGTAAAGGACTAACATGAAGAGATTCTACTCAAACTCATGCAATGTCTCCTTAAATCAGAAGCTAGAGGAGGACCAAAGCCAACAGACAAAAGTCTAAAAGAGAAAAGACTAGTCCTATCTTGTACCAGTTCTTACGACACTCCTATCTGTCTAGTAAAGCAGTGTAGACAACAACAACTAGAAACAAAGACTAGCAAACAGAAACCAATACTGCACAGGGACGTGCATTTGCTTAGGACCTCAGGACCATGCATGGATGAGTCGTTGCCTCCTTCCCTGTGGTACCAAACCCAAAGATTAGTTTGTCTTCGGGGCCTACTGAGAATGCAAACTTTATAGCCTTACACTGTGTTCTCTTAAATCAACATAGTAAATACTTAGTTGCTTCTCTTGGTAAAAACAACACTATACATAGGCTGCCATGCCCCAAGGATTTACTGAGACATTATGTACTTTTCCTCAATCACAATCTCAAAAACCTTAAATTTCCCTTGGATTCTATTCCTACCCAATAGACTTACGCTCTTTTCTTGTGTTCAAAATACGTGGTAAGGGGGCAAACTTCAAGACAGATTCCATCTATCTATTTACTGTTTTAGCTCAGAAAGGTCAGAAGGTTTCCAAAGAGAAGCTACAATCTGTCACAATAAATTTCATTACCTAGGACATGCTTTATTCTAAGGAAGAAAATTCTCTACTTATCACAGAATATAGAACCTTCAAAACTTTCCCAGGCCAGTAAACACAACACAATTCAGAAGTTGTCTCGGTCTCACTTGTTACTGCAAACAATGGATTCCCAACTTTTCTGAACCTGTCATGCTGCAATGTGATTTAACGAAGTCCTTGGTACTAGACCTCTCCCAGAACCCTAAACATTACCAGGCTATCTGTGAGTTAAAATTAGTGCTTTATCAGCCTCCCATTCTGGGCCTGCCTAATCATTCCTACGTATTTTGTACGTAAGAACACGCTCTTCATGTTCTGATTCAGCTTCGTGGAACTACATCCATGACCAGAGCCTTCTGCAGTGTTTCTCTTGACTCCGTGGCAAAATCCTACCCATAGTCTCCGCGACTTTGCTGACCTGGATTCAGGGGATCCCTTAATTTTGTTGGCTCATCGTGGTGAATGATTTTTGTTGCTCAGTAGGAATATATAACACTCTCAGCAAGTAGGCTTAGGTCCTCTGAAATCCTATTACTTTTTCCATTTCTTCACATATTTCCATTCATTAATCTTTTGAATCCTGCTAGTTTTTTTTTTAATTACCTTGAAGAAAGGAAAATTCATGATTCTCTGTTTTGTGAACTATCTATACCCCTAATAGATTTCTTAGAAGCCCTGTTAGAAACTGCAGACTTACTCTTGGTTGTTTATGGGTCAAATTTTAAGACTGAAACAGAAAAATATCAGATGAGTTAAGCTGAAATGAATCGCATTTATCCCTAGAAAAAGATCCTTTACCAGAGGCAAAAGCTGCCCAGATGGGCAGAATAGAGGTAAGAAGGTTTATATATATATTCAGTGGAAGTAGCTATGCTTTGGGGATGGTCTATGATTTTCAAATGCTTTGTAAACAAAGGGAGCTCTTGACCTTAGTAGGAACCCCAATTAAGAAAGGTCAACAAATCAAGGAACATTTGAGTGCTCAAGGCTGTTATGAAAGAGATGTTCATATAAAAGGAAATAACCTGGAGGCCAAAGGAAATGCCTTGGCCGATTATTACTGCAGACAGTCAGCCCCCATTGAGAGTCTAACCCTTATCATACACCAAGAGGCTAATTCACCAGAGATTAAATAAGGCTATTATAGAACATAAGAGATCAGCTACAAAGTAAGAAAACCTCAAAAAGAAGCTTGCAAAAATTTTACATAAAGTTGCCAAGTACAGGATGGAAAAATGGGCAATGTTCAGTCAACACTGATGGGGAGAATTTTATTAAATTTTTAATCCAAATGGATTTCAAACACCTTCCCTCTGTAGTGGGTTTTGCTGTGAGTTATGTCTTTGCAGCATTGTTTATTTTTGGGTGGACTGAAGCTTTTCCTTTCTGAAATGCTATAATTGTCATAGTAGCAAAAAAAGGATTTTATTTTATGTTCTCAACTTGGGGGATGGATTGCTACTTACCTCTTAAATGGCAGGAAATTCCGTTTTGTTGAAACTTTTATTAAAGAGCTTTACAAAGCTCTGCTGCTTGCTCAGAAATGTTATTATCTGTATAAAATCTCCGACCTCCAGGAAAGGAAGAAAGAGCAAAGAGAATTATAGAATTCAAATTGACAAAACTCTCGGGGATTCTAGAACTTCCATGACCTAAGATATTACTATTGGCTTTATCGATGAGGTCAGCTGCCTCTAGGACTCATGAACTCTGCCCATGAATTAGTAAAGGCAGGCCATGTATTTGTCTATACTGCTTCCAGTTCTAAGCTCCACACCATTGCCATCAGACATGGTCAAATATTGCAGGGACTTATGAAAACACCCAGTTGTTTTCAAAGGTACAAGTAGCCTTTTCTCAACAATTTCCTCAACAAACTTTATATTACCTAAAACCCAGATGTCTGGTCTTCTGGAAGAGACATTAGAAGAAGACAGTCTCAAAACCCAATGGAAAGCATGTTATCAAATAATATTAACAGCACTAAAATTTAGAACAGCACTAAAATTCCAAGGGAAAATTATTGGGTTCACATATTTCAGTTAAAGAGCCAGAAACAACCTCAACTCACTGGAAGACTTTCTCTATTGGAGATCTCAAGCTGGGGGTTCTTCAAATCTCCCCAGAAGCTTCTCTCCAGAACTTTGAACCAGTTAATGATTGCATTAGCGAAGACATCTTCCATCTATGATCCACAGAGCAAGACTGCAGACTGCCATGCTTTAATCTGCATTCTCCTGTCCTTTATTTTTCCAGCTCCCCTTTCTTCTCCAATCAGGTTTAGGCTAGTTTGACCCATGTTAACTTATAAGGCCCAATTCTTACTATTGCTGTTTGCAGTCTTAGTCACTCTCTGGTACAGGCCCAGTATCTAGCTACAATTTGCTTGTTCAAACACAATCACACTGACTATAGCATTTTTACACATTTTCCTTTGGACCTACTCAGCCTCCTTTAGTTCCATCTCTGCTTTGTCCATACCTGAGGTGCTGCCACGGCTTAGGCTGGTGCCGTTGCCCTGCTAAGCAATGAACTCAGCTTCGGCTGATCTACAGGTTGGTGGTATTTTGGGGATCCAGCATCTGGTAGTATTTCGATACCACGAAATATTACACAGCTCTTAGATTGAAGGAGTTCTATACTGGCAAACACAGGAGTGCCAGGGTGCAGTGGTTAAGTGAGAGGAATCAGGTGCAGAGGGAACTTCTAGATTTTTATAAAGCACTGACTAAACAAAGCAGCATTTTGGATGAACACCTATACATGTGACCGTGCTTGGTGATACGACCCATGGCAAAAGCTGTGAATAGAATGACGCCAGTTGGTGAACACTGGTCATTTGAGCAACATCAGAGGCCAGATGTAAGAGCAGAAGACAGGAAGCAAAACATGAGCAACTAAGGAGAGCCGTCTGGAGAAACAGAAGCGTGCTCCTGATCAAAGCAGCACTCTTTTTAGGGACTCTCTCTATGCTTAAAAGACAGCTTCAGACTGTCAAGAGTGATAATGCTAGGTTTCCTCGAAGATTCTTGAAATACATGCAGTAAAAAGTATTAACTTTATTATACTCTCTGTTACTTCTTTCTCTAACCTTACCCCCCTAATATCTCATTAATTATAATAATTCCAGTGTACATAGTGAATTTTGAAATAATAAGATCTCCTTAATAAGGGTCTTTTTTTTCTTACAAACAGCCATTACTTGTGCTTTATCATTTGTTTTACAAATCTCATTAAAACCGTATGGCTTGATCAATGTTTCATGAATTTTTAAGGATATAAATCTGCCATGTTTTTTTTTTTTAAACAGAAAACTGCTCCAGTGCTTATATTATCACTGCCACAAAACTAGTCTAATTCCATACAAATTGAAAAGACCTTGACACCACCTTTTTCTCTCCAGTGAAAAATGAGCCCCATCTGATGACTGACCTTCCAAACAACTGCAGCTTTCTCAGAAATATATAGGATCTACCAGCCCACAGCTGTTACCTTACAAGAATCATTACTCTAGTGCTCAGGGGAAAACTGTTTGCCCCAGTAAGGAAGGCTGAGCGATGGAACACTCAAAAATACAATAGAACAAAGGGATGCATATCAACTCTGAGCAAGGGCTTTGAGTAGAGGCAAAGATAAATATTTTTGCTCCTGAAGATGGGCCCAGTTGTGTCATAGTTGAGAATACTTACGTCAGAGACTTAAAGCGGATGCTTCTTCCTGCCTTCTGCAAAATGTATAGGAGTAAAAATATCATCAATAATGATGCTGAGAGAATAGAACTGTGGCTGAGAGTGTATGTTTGGAGAGGTGAATTAGCATTTTTGTGAAATGCTCATGAGCACGGTGGGCAGGCACGGCATGTTCCCTAGACTATGATACTTTTTCATGTTGCTGACAAAATTGCCTCTGATCCCCAGATTCCCTCATCCTGCAACATTATCAAGCCCATCTTGGCTACCCAGACATCTAGGAACAGAGGCTTTGCTTCCTTATTTCCTTGAAGGGTGGACCATTGCAGAGTCTGACAGATGATGGAAGCCGCTTCATTTATAACCTTCCAACCTCTTGATTCCTCGTGCCTGGTTGCATGACAGGGCTCACCTTAGGAAGTCTGGGCAAAGGTTTCATGTTGTTAGAGTAGGAAATCTAACTAATGCCATGGTAATCTGGATGAATTTCCTGCAATGTGGGTACCATCATTGTGTGTGACTTTGGTGTCTGTTTCTGAGGCCCTTTCCCTGCCCACTCGCCAGCTTCTTCCTTGCCCCGGATGGGCCACTCAAGTGCCATTTGGAGAATTGTCTTATTGTTCAACTGCACAGGTAAAGCATATGATTCAGGAAATTCAAAGATTAGATCACTGGGACACTAACAATAAGCCCTTCTAGATAAGCAGAGGGAAATTTTTAAATTAAAACTAATTAACATGAAATTGGAGTTTCTGGGCATTAATTGTGCACAGTCTGATTTAAATTTCTGAAGCTCCTTGGGTCTTGCACTGCAGACTGACTCTTTCGGAACAGGACGTTCATGGGGTTTTGTCTTTGTAAGTGACTTTGCTCAAAATTTCTTTACAACTTTTATGTCCACTCTGGAATTAGACTGAGGTAATATGGCTGAGAATAGAGGCAGGGGATGGGTGAAGGAGTTTAGAACTTAAGGACTATAATTTCCTGCAGTTACAGGAACTTCCTATAACACCAACTGCATCTTCCTTGGGGCCCAGCATTTTCTTCCTCCCTGGAGAAAAGAAATATGTGAAATATCAATGGCTTTTGTAAATTACCCAAGTAATACTATTGACAGCATTTTCATTTCTTCCCTTAGGGCTCCTGAGCCTCTCACACTGCCAGGGAGGAGAGCAGAGGCCTCAGGGAACCCGCACCCTGTGGCAGGGAGCAGAGGCAGCTGGTCTTAGGTCCTTGGTCCTGGTGAATGTAGCTACTGCCACAGTCCAGGCCCTGGGATGTTGGAAGGGGAGCTCTGGATTGGGGTGGTCACTCCCTCTAGCCCTGTTTCTGGCATCTAGTTGGAAATCATCCAAACTTCATAAACCCTATTTTTAATCACAAATGATATGGAAATGATAGCATTTGTGCCATTTATTCCAAGCAAGTCCCACCCACTCTGTGGGCTCTGCTGGGAATAGTGGGAATTGTGCCACAGTGGTTTGAGAAGGGACAAATGAGGGACAGCAAACACTGGTTCTGGTGAAGCTTAGTAATCCAGAGAAGCAGAAGCAATAGGATATGTTCTTTGTCTTA
This sequence comes from Manis javanica, assembly GCF_040802235.1. Lineage (NCBI taxonomy): Eukaryota > Metazoa > Chordata > Mammalia > Pholidota > Manidae > Manis > Manis javanica. Next base: position 76,634,279 of record NC_133168.1, read on the forward strand.
GAGAAATATTTTTATTAATATATTCTTCTGATTATAAATGTAATACATGCTAATGTATGGTATTAGTAAAATACAGTAGAAGTATAAAAAAATAAATAAAATCACCTACAATCCCTTTACCCAGAAATTACCATCTTTTTATATTATGGTATATTTTCTTTTAGCCTTAACTTTGGAAAAATTAATTTTGATGTCACATAAGTGGTTGTATATGAGTATTGCTAGAAGTTTACAGTTAGCAATTATATATCTTATGGCTTTAAACTTGAAATACACACATACACACACACACACTCACATGATTGCAGGCCTGGTGAACGTGAAGTTCGTAGGACAGTCCGGCTGTCTGGAAACCGGGAAGAGCTGATGGTCCTGCTCGAGTCTGGGGGCCGTCTCGGGGCAGAATCCCCTTCGCTAGGGGCGGGCAGTGTTTGATCCGCAGGCCTTCCACCGCTTGGATAAGCCTCACCCACACCACAGGGAGTCACCTGTTCTACTCAAAAGTTTACAGATGTAAAGGTTAATCTCATCTAAAAATCTCTTCTAAAAAATATCCTCGCCACAATATCTAGGCCAGAATTTGGCCAAACATTTGGGCGCCACAGCCTAGCCGCCTTGACAATTAAATTACCATCCAGCGGGGACTCGGTGAGGGGAACCGCGCGGGGCCTGGCCTGGGCGCAGCTCTGCCCGGACGGGTCAGTCGGGAAGTCAGGCCTGGGGACAGCCGCCTGCCAGCCGCCTCTCCCTGCCGCTCTGCTGACGGTTTAACGGGCGTGGGTGGGCGCTGGTCCTGGCACCTTACCTGCCTTCCGCCTCCCCGGCTGTGGGGCCCTGGGAGGAAGTCTGAGCAGGGCGCGGGAGCGGCCGGAGCGAGCCTGGGCACTTCAGGACCGGGTTCTGGGAGGCAAGGTGCTGCCAGGCCTCTGAGGACTGAGGACAGGAAGGGACTCTAACTGGCTTGTGGTTCCAGTCCCCTGAGGGTTTCCTGATTACTCACCTCAAACTTGGTTTTCTCATAAGGGAGCAGGAGGTCCACTTCGACAGTGAGGGCCATCTGCGGCTCTGTTCCCAGCAGGAGGCTCCTTCTTCGCCTACCCTGGGCTTCAGCGTGGAGCCTGCCAAGGGAGAGTGCCTGGGCTTGATCAGCAAGGAGTGTTTATCTTTACAACAAAGAAATTCACTCCTGCATTTCACCCACTTTCTAGTTACAGATCTTAATTATCACTGGAACCACTTTATTTTAATTTCTTAAGAATTTCTTTTTCTGTATTGAGGTATATACAATAAAATGCACAAATCTCACTGTATGATTTGATGAATTTTGAGAAGTGTATATATTCATGTAACTGTTGCCTTGATCAAGACATCAAACAATCTCAGTCATTTTTTTCCCCTTCACCTATTTCTCCCAGCCCCGCATCACTCTCCTGCATAGCAGCCACCAGGCTGTTATTTGTGTCTGTGACTCTATTTCTGTTTTGTTTGTTTGTTTGTTTTGTTTTTTAGATTCTACATAGAGGTGAAATCATATGATATTTGTCTTTGTCTGGTTTGTTTTACTTAGCATGATACCCTCTAGCTCCATCCATGTTCTCACAAATGGCAAGATTCCATTCTTTTTTTCTGGGTGAGTCACACTCCAGTGTATATATGTACCACATCGTTTTTATCCATTCGTCTATCAGTGGACATTTAGGTTGCTTCAGTATCTTGGCTATTGAACGCACAATGAACATAGGGGTGCATGTATCTTTTTGGATTAGTGATTTTGTTTTCTTCAGGTAAATTTCCAGAGGAGAGAGTTTTAAAATATTTTTCTGTTTCATTTTATTTAATATATAATCTTATCCTGATACATTTTCAAGTTCAAAACCATGAAATATAAAATTGCTAAATGTAAACCTCCAACAGTACTTTTTGTATGGAAATATGTATATGACATCAAAATTGATTTTTCATAACTAAAGAATAGAAGAAAATATACTGATAGTGTAAGAAGATATCAATTTCTGGGTGGAGGGATTGAAGATGATCTTATTTATTTGATTATACTTTTACATAACATGTACTATAATTAGAAGAATATATAATGAAAAAGAATTTTGAAGATAAGAATATAGAATTACATTACAGCAGACATTATCCATGTAATAGGTCTTTGTTAATTTAATGCTGCAGAGATTTCAATAGTCTGCTTAGCTTGTCTTACCCACCCCTGGGTCTATGGGAATGAGATAAGCAGTTATTTGTAAGCCTCAAGTGATAGAAAGGTGAAGAATCCATCTGGGGTGAGCAACCTTGTCCTTGTCCTAAGGGTGATTTTTACCGTTTCTTACTTCTAGGTAAGCCTCTGCAGCCCTCCTTGGGAACACACAACATCTCCCCTATGCACACTGCTCAACTCCATTCAGGTCCAGGTCCAGGTCCAGTGATGTCCAGGTATCCTGACCAGGCTCTATGGCTCAGGGTATCCGTACATTCCTGTGGGATCAGCCCTGAAGAATAGGTTCAAGGATGCTGCCTATGAACCAGGCTTTCTTAAGACCCCCAGGTCAAGGTTACTAGATGGAGTCATATTCCAGTCAGAACATCTAGCCTCTTTCTTTTTAAATTCAATTGAGGAGAGTGGTCAATTTAGAGATTAAAATGGATTCTAGCCATAAGGGGCCAGTTAAGCCTTTTAAATAAATTATCCACAAGATCCAAGCCAGTAAGAGGAAAAGCACTGTGAGCTCTATAAACAACTCAAGAACATTTAGAAATGAAACTCCCTCTGTTTGACATAAAGGAAGTCCAGGCTCTGTTTCTTACTCACTGACAATGTGTGCCCAGGGAAATGCAAAATTCTGCCTAAGAACAAGGAAGGACAGGACTCTAACAAAAATATGAATATTAATAACTAGCACTTACATAGCTCATACTACACGACATTCAAGTGGCTTTTGGTAACTCATTAACCCTTTCTTCACATAATTCAGCTTCCAGCTTTGTGTCTCTGCAAACATCTTTTATCCTCAAATTCATATGCTGGTTAGGAGCCACTGGGTTTCTGGAGTTTTGTTAATATTTTCCATTTTCTCCAAAATGATTTATAGACATCAAAGCTTCTGCAAAGAGCATGTGAGTCAGATTTTGTACATCGAGTTTACCTGATATAATATTTATGTTATAATTTTATATTAAAAGGCACTTGAATGTAGCACTCCTTAGGCAGGGAGGCTAAGATTTAAGAGGGACAGATACCTTGTGAAGATAAAGGTGGGGAGATAATAGAACTGCCATCAACAGTTAGAAAAATGGTATTCAAAGCTGGAGATGACATTTTAAAGACCTATGTAGATTTGCAAGGGGCAAGAAAAAGTGTCCACTAAAATCTCAGAATCACCAGCTGTTGAGTGGATTTTTCAGGCTGGGGGATTGAAAAATGTATATTCAGTGGTAAGAAAAGATAGTGAATTAGAATTCCTCCAACTGTCTAGATTTCAAAGGAAGTGCTGGACAGGGTCTGATAGAGGGGAGTTGACAATGGAATAGGGGAGGAGGGAATGTTACCTAACTATGAGTATTCAGGAAATTCACTTCTTTTTATACAAACTATTCTCTCTCTCAGTTGCCAGGTACCAGCCGCCTGGCCCAGGTGGAGCACATGTTCCCAGCAGTCTGGGACAATATGCTGTGCTGGGGAAACACATTTCCGTCCTTCACTCTCTGATGAGGGCAAAGCCAGAAAAACAGCAGTGCATTGAAAACTCACCCCAGACTCTGCAGAAGACTTGCATACATGGAGGACTGGCGCTCCGAGCCTGACTCTGGTAGTGCGGGCAGCTGAGGGGGGCATGTCACAGCTGCAGTGTTCTAAATTCAGTCTTCATTAGAGCTGTGAACCAAACTTTTTTCGGACAGACATATCATATAAATAGTTAACAACTATATGAGCTGAGATTTTCTTTAGTCAAAGAATGTTCTTTAGAAACCCTAAGTGGGTGTAGAAAAAGCAGCAGATAACATCTATGGTATATGAAGGTGCTTCCCTCCCCTGTTGATAAAAGGAATTATTTGTGGACTGACACTATAGTATCTGGGTAAATTGCACTGGGGGCTCCTGTGATGTTTTAATGATGAGGATGTGAAAATAAGATGGCAAAGGACATCTGGTGAGGTGTGGGGGTATGTATGAGTGTATGTGCATTAGTGATGGTGCGGGTTACATTAGGAGGCTTTGGCCCAAACCACCAGCTGTCTCAGTCTTTAAAGATAGTAGAGTTTATATGATAATTGTATATGTGTGTGCATGTGTGTATGTATGTGTGTGTGTTCACACACAGAGGAAACCCTAGTGGTTTTCTTGTTGTCATGCTAAGCCTGCCCTCCACAGGATGACCCTCCCCAAAGTCCAGATGCAGAGTAGCTGATTGCCCATGCCCTGGCTGGGGGTGGCGTTTATAAGAATGTGGGGCACCATGATCGCTGTCACCCTCTTTTCACACATACTCGCCATGTTGTCTCTTGAGATCCTCAAATCCCAGGAGGGGAGTTTTAATCCAGATGGGAAACTCGAATGGTTGTCTTTACCTGTTTGGATTTAACAAGAGAAAAGAGTTAAATGGAAAAGCTAAGAGCTTTGACTCCATCTAAGAGAATGGGGATGCTGACATTTTGGTTCTTACTGTCATTCAACTGTGTCAATTATTGCTTTGGGGAAATGGAAATTGCTGGAGTTGGAGGTAATAGATACAATAAAGTGGGCAAATTTTATCCAATATATAAACCAAGGCTTAGGGTAATTATAATCCAAATGTCCTTTCTCTTATTCTCCACTCCCCTGAATAAAAGCAGGGAGTTGCTCTTGGCTTTGACATCTAATATTAGACTGGTTTTTGCAGGCCATTGTCTTCCCTTATGTCCATGCACATTTGCACGTGTGCACACACATACCTGTGAGGTACAGGTATGTGTGTGCACACTCACACTTTTTACTATTATTCTGCAGTAACAATTAAAGGTCTGGAATGAAGTTTCAGAGATAGACCCATTCAAGCCCTTAACACTAGCCATCCCGATAGTAAAGATGGCAATAAATCCTATTAATGGAGATTTCAAGGACTCTAACTTCTCTTGGTGGCCTGTACTGGCACTTAACCATTGAGACAAGATGTTTTCCTTCCAGCTGAACAAATTTCCTTTGTGTTTGTGCAGATCTAACTTATTTAGGGCCTTTATTTAAAGACAATTAAAATGAATTTTGCTTTGAGGGACAGAGAGTCTCAAAATTCTTCAGTCTGTCTAAGGATAAACTTAATAGACTGCAGATGTCATATAGACACAGGCTGGCCGTAGCACTGTGTGACTTTATAGTCTTTGCGAAGCATATTTCTGCCAGTCTCCAGTTTCTTAGAAAAATAAGACTGCATCGTGTACTTTATTGGTTTATTCTTTTAATGAGAATCTTAATTGAATCTTTAGTTCTATTTTTCTCTCCTTAAAATTTGCTTAGTTCAGTGCTTAGAAAAAAATGGCCTTCAATGAATGTTTGTGGACTGGATTAATGAATATACTTCAGCATTTCACAACTGTTGTTAATAGGTGGTATTAAAAATAGGATTCCATTGTCAATTCAATTTATGATATATCAGATTAAACAAAGTCGAGTAGGTTTCTTTGCTATAGAGCCTGTCAGAGTATAAAATGTCAGTGTACATCATGCACAGCCAACAGGCGGATGGAATATGGTGAGCTTTCTGAATGTACTGGTGCTTGGCATAATGTGTGTGTGTGTGTGTGTGTGTGTGTGTGTGTGTGTGTGTTATTTTTGCTGGTATTATAATTATTGTTATTGCATTTGTGTTTGGAGCCCTTCTTCATAGAATGTCTTAGGATGCAAAGCCCAATAGAAGATACTTTGGGAAAGGCCGACACACCCTCTTTTTGTATTAAAAGGACTCATTGATTCATATTGCATTAGTTAGGGGAGTTTGGAATAATTCACTGGGTTTGGTCTGACTTTTATCTTTGCACAATCTATTACAGTGCAGTTTCTTAGGAAGTATGTTTGGCAGAACAAACTTCAGGAGGAATATTTAATTTTAAGCAAATGAAGTCTTCAAAATACCCACAGGCACTTAGAAAGCACCCATTTATTTGCTTAGAAGTGTTGGTGGATCAATGACATCTAAGAAAATCACCTTAGACCCCTTCCTGGCAACACTGTATTATCCTAATTTACCGTATGCATTTTAAAGCAGGGATGCTGCATTTCTGGTCTTCTCCTGTAGGTTGGAACTAGTGATGCAGCCCTATAACACTTTTCATGTCACACCGAGTTGTGTCAGTGTTGAATTGCCTCAGGGTCTTAGAGCTGATTTATCACATTGACCAAGGTCACGCTGGATGCTTTCTGGTGCTCTAACATGTGAGCTCACCGCCCTTTATAAGCACACCCTCAGTTCTTCACCCTGACCCTCCATTCAGAGAGGAAATTATGGTGAGAACCGGCAGCCACCCCCTCCCTTCACTCCATGAGACATCCCCACAGGCTCATGAGAGCCTTTCTGAATCTCCTAAATTATTGCCATCTTATGTTGTTTCCAGTATTAATGTTCTTACTGAAGCCCTGATAGATAGTGTCCATTGGTTAATATGTATCTATTTCTGAGGCTGGTCATTGGCAGAGAAGGAGTTAGAATGGATCAGATGGGACTGTCATCCACATTTACAATGATTCTCAGATGCATTTGCAAAGGAAGCCTTATTTATAAAAATTGTAATATTTAATATGCATCGAACTTCCATTGCCTGACCTGTAATTACCACTAAAATAGATCTTCTTTCCTTCCTTCTCTCCCTCCCCACTTCTTCCCTGTCTCCCTCCCTCCTTCCTATGAGCCCAAGTTCATCCATTGCCAGGCCTCAGGACTTTTCCTGTCTGCACATCAAATACAATAGCTGATGGTTCTTCAGTAGCACTTGCCTATCTGCCAACATTTAATGTGCGACTTTCCAGACAGCCTTGATGTTCTCATAAATCTGGCCAGAAAGAAAGGCCTTTTGTACTCTGGGTTTATGACTCGTAGTCCCACAGAAAGTTACAAATTCATAAACACACATTCCTCAGTAGGATTTTGAACACTGATTTTCTCTTGTAAGATTTAAGGAAGAAAAGATTATTTAAAGTTGAGTTTATTACAGCTTGAGAGGAGTTGGAAAAGGATTCAAGACAAATATTTTTGGGCTGAGAACATGTGTGAGGTCACTGTGCCCTCACAGAAGCCTTCGGGTGGCAATGCCAAGTGGTAACAGGAGACAGGAATTGATGGTCTATTCCTGGAACCTCCTCTGACTCATCCCGTTATCCGGGCTGGTTCTTATTATTTGCATTGCTCTTCCATCTGTAAAGTGTGGATGCACGTTAATGCTCTAACCTACAGGCATTCTTGAATCTTGCATTTTTCTGCTAAATCTGTCCTTCACAACTTCTGGAAGCCACACGGGGAAGAATGGGCCAGTCAGTCCTGGCATGCAGGGGTGCAGGGGGCACAAGATCTTGACAGCAGAGCCTGGGGTAATTGCAGAGGCAAGATACTCATCAGAGTATGTCAGGATGGGAAGGAAGGCCTGAATCACCTCCCGCGTTTTGAGTCTAGGGTAATTGCCAAGTGGTTAGTTGTGTGACTTTTATATCAGCTAAGAAATGCTGAGGATGCATGCATTTTATAGCTTTTATAAGGTAATCATTTCGTTTGACTTAAAAGAAACTTAGGTGGGGTGTGGGAGGGCATGGGACTGGAGGCCATGCAGGCCCTTCCTGTGGACCATGAGTGATAGAACTCCACGTACATGTGTCAGGTATTCGAAATCAGCCACGTGGTGCAGGACTGGATTTCTGTGTGCAAAGTCCTGGAGGTTTGCTGGGGTGTCATTTGCAGTTGTTTTAAGTATGGCTCTGTGTAATAGAGCAAATGTGAATGCTGGCAGTCCACTGAAGATGCAGTGATGAGAGGCATTTTGGAAACATTATGACTAATTGGAAGGGGTGGGGACATGCAAATAGCTGTTTGTCTCCTGACACATGACCAAAAATGCTTTGACAGTGAGTGGCTTGGGTGCAATGTAGCAAGTTTACAAGTTAAACATCAAGTGGCACTGATAAAGACACTAGAACGCACTATGGCCTCAAGGTGTGTGACCAGACCACACAGCAATGTCTGTTCCAAGAAAGGCAAGATCTTACAGTGCTTACAAAAGAGGAAAGGAGTTCATGATTTAAAAATAGCTCTTTATCTTTCTATTTAATCTATTTGATTAGGAAATAAGAGAGAGAGAAAATCACCACCTGTTCTGTTTCTTGTACTGCGAGGAGTGACTGAGCACCAGTCCTGGACTGTATCCTTGTTAAAAGGAGAAGGCAAGAGGTTCATCTCCAGGGTCCAAGGACTTGCTCTGAGCAAATGATGTATTGTAATTAAGCAGCAATAGATGGAGCACCTGGAGTTTAAGATGATTCTTGCCAATTAACTCTGAAGCATGTGAAGACAGTAAGGGTAGGAATCATTATCCCACCGGCCAGGACAGAGAGGCTGCCCAGGTCACTGCTCAAGGTCGCCTCAAACCCTCGCCCAGACTCTCTGGATTCCTCCTCCTCCAGAGCCCTCGGAGCCTGAAGAGGCACAGGAAGGCATAGTTCCCACTTGGAAAACGGTTCAGACATGACCTTGCAAGGCAGGGCTGAGGCAGGAGTGAGAAATGGGTAGTAACAGCAGTCCCTAGAAAGCTCTGTTTCTGCCTCTTCCTGAAGAAGGAAGGCTGGAGCTGCAAGGGCGGCATTCACTGAAAGACGAAGAGGGAAACGCGGCGCACACGGTCACCACAATTGTCCCATGACACCAACAGTGTCAGAGCCGATGCGGCATGTTGTCATCTGTAGCAGGTAAGCATGGGGACCCGGAGCCAGGTCGCCTGGACTATCGCAGCTCCTCCATCAGTGAGCTGTGTGACATTGGGTGCGTTCCTTACCCTTTCCGAGTTCCAGTTCTTCATCTATAAAGTGGGGATACTAGAAGCTCCTGTCTCATAGAGTTGTTATAATGATGAAATTATACAGCAAATGTAAAGTGCTTAGCTTATTACCTGATGTTTGGTAACAGTTCAATGCGGACTGATAGCATGACTTGCTGAGCTTAAGCATATGAATTCAGAGAAGAGCAAGGTTCTGCAGCCCTGCCACTGGTGGCTCAGGGCTTTTCAGGAAGGGCTTGCGGACTGGCTTGAGTTGATTTCTTTGTTGCTGTGGGGTCTGACTGGGGCCGAGGCTGTTGGGCATGACTTGCAGCCACTGGAAATGTCTACACATCTCGACAGGACACCCAGGCCGTGTGACGTTCCCTGGGTTTAAGATGAGCTGAGCGCATATTGGTGGGGGTTATATCTGGAATGATCTGACTGCTGCTGGAATTAGACTTGCTTTAGGGGCTTAGGATAAAGAGGCACAAGGTATTTATGCAGACTTTGGCTTGTTACTACGTGGACCCTTAGGTTCCACATGTCCACGTGATTTATAAGTCTGTAATGCAGTTGGCATTTGTTAGAGTAAATAACATTCATTTCAATTTCTGCTGAGGAATGACCTTCTGTTGTACTAACAGATGCTGCCCGGAGCGCAGGCTCATATATCTCCTAGGTACCAGGGAGTTGCTGCCGGTACCCAGGAACATTAATGCATCTCAGCATCAATAAGATGAGTGGGACCGTGTAAAAGTGGGCAGGAAGGAAGATGTGAAAGGCAGCTGCTTTATTGAGGCAATTTCCCCTTTAGTTGACTTATCTTCAGAGGTTTTTTTAAGCTGAACCAAAAGCCAAAATAAAAAAAAAAACCCAGTGAGCTTTGGGGCAAACAGGCATACTAATTTATTATCTCTTCTCTTATTAAAAGCATTCCGATTAGTCAGGGATGCTCTCTCATTGAAGAAAACTAGAATTATAAAAAGAATAAATTTAACAAATTCTAAGTTGCTACCAAGAAGAAATCACTGTAAACTTTTGGATAAGTTTCATCTAATGTTATTTTTAATGAATGCATATACATTTCTGTGTGTGTGAAACAGATTATAAAATATGAAGAAATTTGCACCTTGCTTTTTTATGCTTAGCACTATTGCAAAAGTTTCCCCATGTCACTCAATAATTTCAAAAATATGAGCTCTGAGACTTCCTTACATTCCATTGTATATTTCAATATAAAAATCATTAATCTGATATCAAGTAAAAAGTTTCTTTAAATGTTTCACTATTATAAATAATGTGGCAATGAGCATCTTTTTCTCTAAATGTTTGATTGTATATATACACATATATATGTATATATATATGTTATATATGCATAGCATATTATATATAATATATATACCACATTGAATATGTATATATAATATGTACACATATATTGTATATCTACATACACATACCTTGTGTGTGTGTACATACACACACATACACACACATATCTGTATATGTATACACAATAAACATAACTAGATTTAACTGATTGGTTCCTGAGCATAGATTCCTAGACATTTTTTAGTGTTTCTAAGTCTGTAAATACTTCAAAGACATTAGTGCATGTTGTCAAGTTTGCCCTCCAGAAATGTGCCAGATTAACGTTCTATCATCAGTGTGTGGGAATAACTCTAACCACAGCCTCACCAGCACTAAAAATAGGCTTGTTTGTGCTCCGTATTCTTTCTTTTTGCTCTGTATCATTTACATTTCTAATATTTATCTCTAATTTCTAATGTTAATCTTCAAAAGTGGTTTTTTTCTCATTATATAAATTCAAATCATGCTGAAATATACAAAGTGCAAAGCAAACCTTCCCTTTTCATGCACACTGGCCCAAGGCAGCTGCAGAAAGCAATCCAAAGTGTGCCTTTCTAAGTATTCTTCACATTTGTAAAATTTTACATACGCATAGGTAAATGTAAATATTTAAAATAAACTTGGAATTTTAATCCACATATTATCATGCACTTTGCCCCTTTATTACTTAAAATACAGATATCTTTTCATGTCAGTATGTTTAGAGTATTTCTTTATGTAGATGTAAATAATTTGCTTCATTAGTCCTTAACAATAAATGAGGTGATAAACATCCTTACACATTCATCTTTGATCATTTATGCATACACTTTTGAAGGATACATTTCAAATGGAATTGTTCCATCTAATTGTTTTGGCTGCTATCTCTAAACTGACTTCAAAAACTGTTTTACTAATTTATGCTTCTGTATAAAATTCATGAGAGTGTCCATTTTCCTACATCTGTGTCAGCACCAGGTGTTATTGATATTCGAACATGTTTCCTACCTTGTTGGGTGAAAAATCTTTGACTTGCATTTCTTGGGTTTCTTATAGCTAATTGTTCTATGCCTTTATTCTATCAGAAATTGCTATGAATTCTGACATACATTTCTAATATCCACTGTGCAGTTGGATGGAGAAAAGTATATAAAAATGTTCCACTATTTCTGATCTTAGGACAAAAAAGCTTTACATCCTATTTCATTTCCTTTTATTTTTCTCTTTCTCTTTCAAAACAAATTGTGTTTGCTTTTTGACCTGTTATCTTGAATACTTATGGTAGTCTCAAGGCTAATTTGGCCAAAGTAGACTTTCCCTTCTGATGACGCCCTCACACAGGCAGCCCCATCTCAGAATCTAGACCCACCAGTTGCTTGAGGCAAACATGGGTTTCTCTTTCATTCTTTTCTTTAGGGCTTAGTCCATTAGCAAGTGCTGATTTGAACTTAGGGAACATCCTTGACCATTCACTCTGCCCCCCCTGTAAAGCCATCATCAACACCTGCTCCTTAGGAGTGCCGGCTTCCATCCTGGTCATAGCACCCAGCTTTTTCACAAATGTGGTTCAGATTATTTCCCCCTGCTTAGGGGCTCCATGGCCCTCCCAACTTCCCTAAAACAAAACCCAAACTATCTATGCTGGCTTCCAAAGCTCACTACTGCTGTCTTGCCTGTCCTCACCCAGATGCCCCCCACACCACTGTGTTCCAGCCACACCATTCTGCAGACAGGCAGGATCCTCCCCACCTTGGGCCTCGTGCCGTCTCTTCCTTCCACCACATGCTTCCTTTCCATGGCTGCCCCCACCGCCTACAGATCTCAGCCTGAATGTCACATGCTATTATCCACTTGGCCTGGCAGGACTCTCACACATTACTCTGTGATGCTTTATGATGGATGGATTGATGGGCATCTCTAAGCTCTGGGACAGTCCACTTCAGTCACTGCGCTGCTTCCAGGGCCCAGAGCAGCACCTGGCATCTACTGCACCCTTGACACACGTAGAGTTAACGATGAGAGAGTGGACGCATCCCTATTATGCTGCCCTTGCTTCTGGCCAGGCCTCCACTTGCGTAGTTCCCTCAGGCTGGAACTCACTACCTTGTCCATTTTGTTTAAGGTGATTTCCAAGCATCTGTCCTTCGAGGCCTGTGCGGAGAGTCTCAGGCCATTTGCCAGCATGATCTCCGCCTGCTTCAAACCCCTGAAAGAGCACCTTGTGCTTCTCAACGACTCCTAACTCTTTGCTCCATATTTCATAGTTGTTTATGTCTTTGTCTAATTATTCCAATAGAACTGCAGAGTCATAATGACAAGAACGATATGCTTCTTAACCTGTTTCTTGCACAGCACAGCATGGCACACAGACGGATGCTCTCAGGATACTGGCTTAACTGAGCCCATTCTTGCTGTCATAAAGTTGCATAGCATTTTAGGGCTAATAAAAATATTTCATGAAATATACTCTGCTCTAGTTCCTGGTTTCAAGAAAAATATCCCAACCTTGCCATCAATTAGAGCCCAATAGATTCTGCACTGGAGTGAGGTGGGGCACGGAGGGTGAGGGAGTCAGGAGTATACATGATTAGATCTGACAAGGTTTGGTAGAAATCTTATTGAAAAATCAGGTCTCCTCTTTTGCCCAACTCAAACTCATTAGCATATCCGTGGAAACAGTGCCCCAGCCTCTATTTTTCTTAATTTGACAAACCCATGTTGTCTCTGCTTGTCTCTCCATGTAGCTGCAGAGACTGTCATATTTCTAGTTTCCTGATGAATGGGGCTGCTGGTAGCTGACATCTCTGAGCTGCCATGGCTGGTGACATCACCACAGGGTGTCTGTGCTCTGTTGAAATGACAAGTCCTGACACTCTGCTCAGCCTTCCCCTCTTGCTTGAAGGGACGAGGGAATGCCTGCAGGCAGGAACGGGGTAGGCACACCTAGAGGGGACGGTGGCCTCAGGAGGACGTTTGCCTCCTGGAGCTTTTGTGGCACATGGAATCGACAGCAGGGCAGTTAGGGGTGGGGAGGGGAGATGCTCTGACATTTTCCAGGGCCTCCCTGAAATCTTACATGAAACATGGCCTTCTGAAACAAGCTTTCCTGAGGTCATCTGGGCGCCTGACTTGAACTTTAACCTGGCTGCCAAGAGCTGTCTTTACCTGACATTCTCCAGGGCAGCCGATCCTAAGTACATTCTTTGGAGAAAGCAGCATCGATGAGAAGCAGGGATTTTACTCCCCCTCTCAAGTTTCCTTTGTGTTGTTCCATTGTCAAGTTTCTAATACTATAATTTCATTTGCTACCAAGATGCCAACAGTAAAACCATTTTCTTCAGTACAGTCATTATTTTAGGGCTTCCTATAGAATCTACTCTGCTTAAACATGTTGTAGGATTGATTTTTGTATGTCTTAATGCCTTCAGCTTTTCACTTACAGCACATTTTTTAAAGGAGCAGACACAGGGCTCAGAATCCTCAGCTTCGTGGTGGGGGTTGGTGCTCTGTGCTGTGGGGAGGGACAGCAGCAGATGGGGCAGAAGGGTAGAGGGGAGATGGAGGTTTCTATTATTCTAAGACATTGGTGGACAACGACTGACAGATCTTACAAAAGTCTTGGGAGCAGATAGAAATTTTGTCTCACTATCGTCCATCTACTCCATTTGAATTTCACCTTTTAAAAACACCTATTTCTCTCCTTTGGTCTCTAAAACCATAAACTCCTACTTAATAAATATTCTAAAAATGGATCTGATCCTTGTGCCCCGTGCTATTTCCATTCCCTCCTTGCCCCCCAAAACAATTCAGATCAGGAAGTAGGAAACTCCCCATTGAACCCAAAGGTGTCGTTTGTCACTTAAGAGGTAGAGAAAGGACACAAGGCTTGAAGGAGGAATGATAATTTCTTATTTAAGGCTAATGATGAGAACATTAAAGGCATGTGTTCATTAATAACCCATGGGCACAGGGTGCCTGCCTGTGCGTGGTGGTGGGTGGTATGGATAGAGGAGCAGAAGACATCCGCCTGACTGTAGTATGGGACACCTGAGGTGCTCCTGGAGCCTGAAAGGGCTCGGAAGGTGGTCATAGTTGCATTGGCAACAGTAACTCCGGTTCATGCGCGTTGAGCACCTTCGTGAGCACAGGCTGGGTTAAATGGCGCCCACCTGATCTCAGTCTGTTACCAAGGAGGAAGTTACCATTTTGAGCCCATTTTAGAGAACAGGATATTAAAAATATTTAATTTTTTTTAAAACTAGAGAAGAGATCCAATTTAGAGAAGAGGATATTAAAAATTTGAAGAATTACTTAACTTGTTCAAAATGGCAAAGATATCAAAGGATGGCTCTGGGATTAAAGCCCAGGTCTGTCTGATTAAGGAGTCCAACCAAATTTATGATCACAAATGTCTCAGGCCAAGGAATCAAGGGGAAATTCTGGTCTTTGGCACTTGGAATCATGGGAGATGAGCATGGTTCCCTGGACTACTGGACAGAGATTGGACTAACTCTGGATGGCATGAGAGCCTTCAGGCACTTCAGTGGCTGTTTTTGATCTACATCCTGCTGACCAACAGGCACAAAGGTGTGGCTGCTCCTCAACTACCCCACGTTACTTCCAGACAAATATCACTGTGGATGAGGGGTGCAGGCAGGGGTCTAACTTGCGTGTGTGGGGAGGAGTGGCGGGAGGCTGCTGTGTGGACCGGAGAAGGCAGGGCTGACATGGAAAGAGTGGGCCTGGAAGTCACACACAAAACCTTCAGAGAATCTGGTTTCAGAAGTCAAAGGTGAGGTTGGGAAATGCAAAGATCTTGGGGCAACTGATACCTGGAGGCTGATTCCTGGTCAATGTAAGCCCGAATTTTTCCATTTTTGTGGCATCATACTGCTTGGAAGTTGACAAAGTGTTGAGTCTTTTGCTCACTCAAGGATGTCTTTTGAAAGGCTGTTGAGTTATTAGTCAGGAACACATTATTATCAATTCATTTAAAGGGCTCAGTTCCTGCATCTGCCTGGAACAGTGAACTCTCAGGAAGCCTTGGCTGGCAGCTCAGGGTAGCCTGCATGCTGCCCCCCAGGGCTTCCTCCAGCCCGTGACCCCAGCTGAATTTCCTTGGAGTCTGCATCTCTGACAATTGGCTTGCCAAATTTCAGTAGGAGTTGTGCGATAAAACTGTTCCCATAGAATTCTGTTTGGCAGACTTCCACTCTCTCAGTCATGGTCCCTACTGCATGTCAGGACCTGTGTCAGAGTGGCTGGGGATGCGGCGAACCAAACAGGATTTATAAGGAAGAAGCAGGGTTTCTCGACTGCAGCACCCTTTGAGGCTGGGTGATTTTCTGGTGTGGGGCCTGTCCACTACAGGCTGCTTAGCAATACCCCAACTTCTACCCACTAAAAGCTAGCAGCACAACACCCCTGGCAACCACTGAAATTGGTTTCCAGATACTGCCAAATGCCCCCTGGGGCACCAACTCTCCCTTGGTGAGAACTCCCTTTTGAAAGGGAGTTGAAAGAATGCCTTGAAGGTGGAGACATTGAACAGAACCTGGCAAGGGAGTGGGACGGGGCGTGTGGGTCTGGGCAGGGAAGCCGTGGGCCCTGCTATGGGAGAAGAAGGCTGAAGGGCACAGAATCAGAGAGGGACATGTACTCAGAAACAAGAAGTCATTCTTGAAATAAATTAGCTACCCTTATTGACTACTAAGTTTATGCCAAATGTTTTCAAGGTGATACCTCATATGATCTTCATCTCACTTATTTCTCAAATATGAAGACTGAGGCTCAGGGAGATGCAGAGGTCTGTTGAAGCTGGCTGTGTTCCAGGAGACCCAGGAGTTTTCTGGGATCCTACTTAATAAATATTCTAAAAATGGATCTGATCCTTGTGCCCGGTGCTATTTCCATTCCCTCCTTGCCCCCCAAAACAATTCAGATCAGGAAGTGGGGAACTCCCCATTGAACCCAAAGGTGTTGTTTGTCACTTAAGAGGTAGAGAAAGGACACAAGGCTTGTAGGAGGAATGATAATTTCTTATTTAAGCTGATGTGACTCTTCCATGGACATTGCGTGTTTCCTTAGTGGGACCCCCCTGCTCATAATCTCTCAGTGTCTCACTCAGAGTACGTCAAAACCTTTGCAGTGACTGCCCTCCTCGACCTCCCAGTCCCCTCTTACCACCTAAGCCCCACTCAGTCATGGGTGGGTCCTGCCTGCCTGGGGCTCCAGGAACACCCTGGACCATGCTGGGTCCTTTGCACATGATGATTCTTTTATCCAAAATGTTCTTTCCCACCCTCACCTGGATTGTTCATTAAAACAACGTACCTACATAGGAACAATGACCTTCTAACCCACTGTATGTTACACTTACTTCATTAGCTGTCTGGCTTCCCTTTCCAAATGCAAATTCCATGAAGGTGAAAAGTTTTGTCTGCTTTTCTCACTGTTGTAGACCGTGCAACAGTATTTAACACATAGAAGGTGCTATTCACAATATTTCGAATCAGTGAGCAAATTTCCGTTGTGGACAGGTTGGTAGAATGAAATACAATGTCCACGGGAATAGTGTGTCCAAGTGTGTGAAGAAAGCTGAGTGGCATCTTCAGAAGCAAATTTCATGCCTCTCTCCTTGCGATAGAAAATCTCTACCTGCCCAGTGGGCCAGGTGGTCCTGGGAAGTAAGCAGAAAATGTGACCTGCTGCTCTGTGGACCAGTCACGGTCTGTTGGATCCTAGTGAGTCTGAGCCTGCCTTGGCACGAAAAGAATAATCACATTTGGGGGAATAAAAGTAATCATTCCATATTGCTTAATACATCTAATAACTGTTTAATAAAGGATATAAAAATGTCCCTGCTTTCACCTTAGTAAATGTCACTCAATCTATAACCTAATTACTTCAATTTTCCATTTAGAAAATTAATTCATTTTGAAGGCATGAAAAAGCAGCTGAGAAATTTTCCTTTCTGGCTAAAGACTTAGAAACTCAGATGAGTTCAAAGACCTCCCAGTCCTCAGAGGTCAAGAGCAGAGCCTTCCACTTACGTCCCTGCTCCTTGACTTTGACCTGAAGTAAATCAATTAAAGCAGATACAAGATTCTCAGGTTTCTCTCTGTCCCCATCTCACTTTCAATTTCTTTCTACAGGAGACTTGCTTGAGACAGAGAGATCTCAGCAGCAACATTAAATAGGGTAGGATGGAGCTTGTGCCTCTGTATCTTAGGTTCCCTGTTAGTGAAAAGGAGAGGAGAAATACTGTTATTTGTGCCAGGTATCTACTGTGTGTTGGACATTTAGCTAGGCATTGTGCATATCTTTTCTTGTTTTATTACTATATCTTTGTTAAATGAATAAATGAACAGATGAATAATGAACACATAAATATTGTCTAGCATTTAATGAATGCCTAATATATTCTGAGCATTATGCTAAGTATTTTTGAATTTTCTCAGTTCACATAACAACTCTATAGTGTAAGAATTGTAATACAATTATTAGCCCTATCTTCTTGGTACGAAAATGGGTGTTTGGTGAAGGTAAATAATTTGCCCAAATCACTTTGCTTATAAGCAATAAAGCCTGATTTTGAGGTATTATTTTTTCCTTGTTTAAACAAAGCCCAAATGTTTTTGATAACTTTTCAAGCTCACCAAGCTAGCATGTGGCAGATAGGACTACAAAATATTTCTTCATTACATGACATGCAAATCTTCTTCAAAGTGGTTTCGTGCAGGCAGTGTGATGCCTCATTTCACACTGAAATAGTCTTGGATGCAAAATTGTGATCAGTGGGAAGAAGCCTGCCCAGCAGGGTGCACGTCAGTGTGAGCAGAGCGGATCTATAGCCATGGACTTCCCGGCACTACCCGGCCTGCCCTGCTTCCTGCTTGCCTCCCAACAGGAGCGTCTTTCTGTCCTTAAACATCAGGTCTGGAGAGCCCGTGGCTGAGGCAAGAGCCCCATCAGAGACTTCTAGAGAACCCACTCTGCAGCAGGAAGCTGTCTGGAGGCCCTTTGAGAACTGGGCCTGCTGAGACAGAAATCTCAGGCAGGACAGGAGGGTCACGTATGTATTACATACAGAGAAATGAAGGCACGCCCAGCAGAGACCACGCCTTAGGGGTTTCCCTTTGAAGAGTACTTCCTCTTCGGCAGGGTCTGTCTATGCTGACCTCAGGGTCTAAGTTGGTCCAAATGATTTCCTCAGTGGAAGCTCCTTGAGGCGGGATTAGATGGGCAGCCGGCTGGTGAGGCTGGGTGGCATTATCAGACTACTGCAGCCTCATTATAAAAACTGGCTCATCAACACTAATTACAAAGCTCTCTTTGGGTAAAGAGATTTCAGTAGATCTTTGGCTTTCTGTTCCTTTCACCCAGTGATAAAAATTGATTGTGACTAAATCTGAGTAATATTCTCCTTGTCTGGCCCCCTCCCTCTTGCAGGTTGACCTTGTGCTAAGCTGACACCTTTTCGCGGGCCCGGTACCGTCCCTGCTTTGACTACGTGGGGCCTCAGCCAGTATCTATTACTAGTACTGGGATGATGGCAACGTCTAGTCAATGTCCACACGGGGGGGAAAAGGATGATGTTATCTTCTTTAAACTACCTGGCACAATTCCTGGGGAGGATGTTTAAACAGCACAGAGGCGGGCTGTGGGGCAGCTGTCTCAGGTTTCCAGGTTGGCCCAAGTGGCGGCAAGCAGGGGCGGGTTGTCGGGGGCGGGGTGCTGCTGTAGGGCTGGACAGCAGGAGCATTCAGGATGTGGCTGTCCAGGGGGTGCTTAGAGGAACTGCTGATGGCACTACAAGAGCCACTCCTCTCTCACTCTTGAACCACCAACGTTAAACGTGGACAGATCAGTGGACTGTTGTTATTAACAAGGATGATCCAAATAGCTTTCCTAGAAGAACAAAGTTCTTATCAAAGTAAGATAGATCATTCATTTTAAAAGCCTAGAAATTACTGGTAAGGAAGGTAATGGGCTTTCCTTCTTATTATTACAGACATAACAATTCAAACCTTCATAAGGCTCCATGCAGAAGACCAATGGGAAGACCTAGAGGCATTTCAAATTCAGTGGGTTTGTGTCCAGTTCACACTGTCTACAGCAAATACTTCTTTTGTTCCTGTCTAGTTTCTTAAGATTCTCTACTGATGACGCTCACCATTATAATTTAAAGGACAAAAAAAGGCATGAATTGGCATTGAGACAAGGCAAATTGAGCTTGGTGAGCAAAAAAATGTTATTTACGGAGGTGGGGATGGGAGTGCAACACATATCTTTAATTTCACAGTTACATTTTAGGTAGAACATATGTTCACAAGTTATAAGCTTTAATATTTTAAGAGTCAAGGAAAAGAATTGTAATTCATTTTTGTTCATCAGGATTGTCAATCTGCCAGGAATTGCATGGGGTGCCAGGAATAGCAGGTCATTGTGATCATAACAAACTGGTCTTGGGTTTTGCCTGAGAGCCAAAAGGGGCATGGCATGATTTGAAATTGTGCCATTTCTTGGACACATCAAGGCTACATTTTATTTATTTGTATTTTCTGTTTCTGAATGAGAATATATTTGTTCTTAAAGAGGATAGTTTGTATGGTAAAATCTACAATATGTATTTCGCATCCTTCCCCAAATGTTACGACGCGCCCTTGGGTACAGGTGTTTCCTCGGACGGAGCGGGGCATGCAGACCATGAGGGAGTAGGTGCATGATGCCGTGACGTGGCAGAAATTCAGAAGCCAGAACCATGACACTGTTGGTGTTTTATTTGCCTTCATAGTTTATTTGCTTATTTATGATGCACAGAGATGGTAGTTTCATAAGAACCAACCTAATAGTAATAGGTTCCAGTAATAGTAAGCTGTGGGCATGTAACAGTAACCTCCTAAAGTGAGTTGTCTGCCATACCAGGAACCAAGGCGGGGGCTGGGAAAATGGCATTACTGTCACGGGACAGTGTGGCGCTCTGCTGCGCTGGGACTGTGGGTCACACTTCGGCAGAGCCTCCCAGCAACTCCACTCCCCTGCCTGCAGCTGGTCTCCTTTTTGGGCTGTGGGGTTGGATATTTACTTGGTAACAGAGCTTCCATGTGAGGGAGGGCTGGGTCTTCCCCTCCCTCTCCTCACTTCAGGTCTTTAAAGGCTGAGCTCAGTTTCCTTCAACAAGGGGCTTCAGGGAATCTCGATGATGTACATCATCTTTGAAGCCTCATTTCTTGCTTTAGGGTGTTTTGATTTGGTGGTAACACCTGAAGTAACCCTCACCCACAAACGATATTCTAAAGCTCACCTAATATCTTCAAGGATCCCGTGAAGAATTTTGATTTTCTCCCAATCTCTAGGTTGCAAATAATACATGCAAAACCGTTTGCTCGTGGCATATTTCTGAGTTGGATTTAGGAGCGTTTTGAGCCATTTTCCGAAGGTACCTTCTATGAGCACAGTGCTCATCTGCTGAAAAGGTCTTACAGAATCAACATTGATTCTTAGGGTGAGGCATGCGATATGCACCTTCACAGTATTTTCTGTATCAGAATCAATTCCAGGCCCGCAGACACAACTTAGAGCTTTAAAGATTGGCAACCTTAATAACTTTGGAAAAAAGAAAAAAATATACCTACGGTGAAGGATTGTTTATCACTGCACACCACACGTGGAAACGACTTCCAACTTGCTCTCCCAGGCACTTACCAGTATTCCTGCCCAAAAACATAAGGTATGCTCCTCTTGACCATTTGAATGCATATTTTAATTATGATAAACCTACCAGCTGTAACAGGTTTAACAAGATCAACCTGGAAGTTCCAGTGGCTCAGCCCAGTTGAATTTATTTATCATGTAGTAGGACAAAAATATTTTCAGTAGCTGGCCTTCCGCAGGGTGTTTTAGGGTTCCAAGCCCCTCCCCTATTATGGCTCCAATATTTCCTACACCAGAAGGGGAGCACACATCTTTGTTGGACAACTGGCTGTCTGCCACAGTAGAATATGATTTTTTTGCTTTGTTATCATTAGAGAATCATGACATGCTAATTGCAAATGCTTGGGATTTTTTTTCTAGAGAGTTTTGTAGAGTATTCATTCTTGAAAAGTTGCTTCTTTGTGCAGACTCTGCCTTCTCCTAGAATGAGCAGATGGCATGGGTGTGGCCCTCCACAGCCTTCGCAGGGTCTGATCTCCTGACTCACTCCTGTGGTCCATTAACCTGGGAAGGAGTCACCTGCCTTCATGGTAGAGAAGGCATTTCTATTAGCAATGTCGCCTTTGATTTCTGTGACATGTTGATGTGGTATCATTAGGGAGATCCTTTTCTTGCACCATTGTAAATGTCAAATTTGGTTCAGTCAGAAAGTACCGTTGGAGGAAATCACTGTGCATTCCTCCGTGTGGAATACATGTGCAGTAATTCCACAAACTCATCTAGGAAACCTCTAATATCGCATGGCTGAGGGAGTTGACATGGCTTTTCAGTAACTCAAAGATGTGTTCACCAGGCTGTCGATTTCATTGGTGAAATATGAATCTTGAAACAATGATTAATGGCTCTGGTTAAATGTGTGCCATAATTCTGCAAGTGCATTAAATATTTTGTTATTATAGCAGCTGCATGGAGGGCTCTTCATGGATAAGCATACGCGGACAGGACCTGGAGCTTTGACATCAGACCTTGCAGCCTTTTAAACTTTAGTTTTACTTATCCCATGGAAATAGCAATGGTGCCCAGGTCAGAGGGGGGCTGCGAGGACCCGGCCAGGTAATGCAGTATTTGGCCTAGAGGCTGGTACATGGTAAGTGCTCAAAAGTAGTAGCCCTCTCTTCCGCCTTCTCTGTGACAGATTACTATAAACAAACGTATTACCCTATAGTTCTGTGAGTTACAAACCCAACATGGGTTTCATAGGGCTGGTTCCTTCTGGAAGCCAGAATCTGCTCCCTCGCCTTTTACGGCTTCTTGGGGCACCCATATTCCTTGGCCCATGGGCTCTCCCTCCATCTTCAAAGCCGCTGCAGCAGATGGGAGCCTTCTCACATGGCTCCCCATGGCTTGGCTCTGGTGGACTCTCCTGCCTCAGTCTTCGATTTCTAAGGACACGTGCTTACACTGATACACCTGGGTAATGCAGAATCATCTCCCCATTTCAGGTCAGCTGATTAGCAACCTTAATTCCATCTGCCATCTTAATTCCTCTTTGTCATGTGGCCTAATATATTCACAGGTTTTGGACACTAGGATATGGTCATCTTCATCTTTGGGAGCTATTCTGCTTACTGTACTTTCTTCTTTTGGTTGTTATTAAAATGTTTGAACTCTTTAAATTCAGATATTCTTGGTGAGCTGCTCTGCTTTTTTGTTTTAACATAGGAATCTTCCAAAGTAGTTTTTAGATATCTAACCCCTGGTTTTGCTCCAAAGTAACTATTTTAAGCACAGTGGACCAGAATGCAGATCATGTTCTATTATTTACCAACAGCTATTAAAAGCAAAATAATGATGTATATTATCAGTTTTCCTCCTTGGAGGCCCTGATAGCACTAGAAAGTACATCATGTTAAGTAGCCAATGCAAACCAGCAATGGATGATTGACCAATATTCCATATGGGAGGTATTTGTTTCTGTAAAACAACTCAGAAATGACTCCACCGTAACGCTTTGCATGATGTAGGATGTTCAAAAGGACAAAACCAAAATTTAAAATAAAAAAAATCCATTGTTGTTGAGCTTGCTGTTCTCTGATACAGCCCCTTCTTGGGGTACTTACATTTGCATAGTTATCAACATCTTCGGCCAATTCTAGGGATGGCTCCTGTGGAAGGGTTCCAGGCCACCAGGTAGAAGAGGATTTGAAGCTTGACTGGGTTATGTATTAGGGCTAGTCCTGCTATTGGTGTTCAGGGCCAGTCTCTCCCTTTTCCACAGTCTCTCCTATTTCTTCAAAGAGACTGGGAAGAAAAGTAGTTCTCTGCACAGAAAAGGGACTTCACTCGGAGGGAAGGGAGGACCAGCCTATGAGCACTAAGCATCTCCTGGACACTTGATATCCACAAACTCGCAGCTGACATCTGCAGGCTGGGTCCAGGCTCCCCACCCTGGGCCTCTAGCCTGTGTTACCTCCCTCCTCCATGCTGGCACATGCTGCAGGGGCTCCTCTAGCCAGGAGGCCTGCACCCGTGTCAGCCCAGCACCTGGAAACTGGCTGATGGGCTGTGGGAGGGAGGAGGAGTGGAACCCTGGGCCTGGCTGGGATACAACCAACCTCCAACCACTGAGGGGCAGAAGGATGCAACAGGAATTGGAGAGATGTTGATAAATCCGACTTAGCAGGCAGCACAATAGGTGTAGAGGCACAACAACCTTTCGGCAGGCAGATTATCCCAGCCAGTGGCTTTGCTGTGAGAGAAAGAAGAGGAAGAGGGAGTGGCGCGCTGGAGAAAGGGGAAGGCCGGCTGTGCAGCTGCAATCAATGCTGTGCTTTGTGCTGCCTGACATTTGAGGGGCTTGTTATCACCGATTGCCGGCTCCTTTATCTAAATGTATCTCCCCAGCTGCCAGGCACTGCTGATAGGCGCCGACGTGCGATGGCCCTGCCAGATACGCAGCCACCTCCTGGGCAGGCTGGCGCTGTCACTCTCCCGCAGGCCTCTGCTCCCGCCCAGAGGGAAGATGCGACACCTCTCTCTCTGAGTCCTGGACACTCTCTGTTCCTCCCGTTGGATGAAGAGACAACCAAACAGAAAAGCTCACCACTTGCTCCCAACCCAGAGAAGCTGAAGCTAGAGGCAGCCAGGCCACTGAGGGACGGCGGGGAAGGGAAGCTTCCTGTCCATGAGGACCGGGTGCCACACCTGGGGTCCATCCTTCTGCCTCAGCTGCTGGTCGCATGCAGTTCTTCTCGCTAGTCTTCAGACCCTGATGTGAGGCTCCCAGGATGACATGGTGATTGTGTTAGCTAGGTGCCAGGCTTTGACTGGGACTTGAACCTACCCTCTACGCAGGCCCACGCATGCAAACACATCTATCTAACACAATGCCCAGCACACATAGGCCTTGGCACCCAAATGCACTTGCTGGGGGTGATCAGAGGCTGGAGACGCCTCCATGGAGCATCTCATGTGGTGTGAGGCAGTGTGGCCCCAGGGCCATTGAGAGGTCATCTCTCCACTGTTAGGATGACTGCTATCAGAAAGAAACAAAGACAAACGTTGGCAAGGTGTGGAGAGAAGGGAATCAATCCTTGCACCCCATGGGTGGGAATGCAAAATGGTGCAGCTGCTACGGAAACAGTATGGAGGGCTCTCAGGAACTTAAGTAGAACTGTCACACTATCCAGCAATCCCATTTCTGGGTGTTTATCCAGAAGAACTGCAGTTGGGATCACAAAGAGAGAGCTGCTCTGCCAGGGCCACTGCAGCATTATTTGACAATAGCCAAAATACATCCTTGAAACAACCTGGTGTCTATCAGTAGATGAGTAGATGAGGGAAATGTGCTGTATACATGTCATGGAATATTACTCAGCCTTAAGAAGGAAGGAAATCTACAATATGCAACAACATGCATGAATTTGGAGGACATTACACTAAGTGAATTAATCCAGTCCAGTCACAGAAAGACAAATTGTGCATGATTCTGCTTATACAAAGCATTTAAAACAGGCAAATTCATAGACTCAGAGTGGTTGGTGGTTCCTAGGGCCCTGGGGAGTAAGGGCTGTGGGGAGTTCTAATCAATAGCTGTGGAATGTCAGCTCTACAAAATGAGTGGATTCTGAAGACCTGCTGTGCTGTATTGTACCTACAGTCAACACTAATGCATTGTACAGTTAGACATTTACTAAGAGGATAGATCTCAAATAAGTGTTCTTACCACAAAAAATGAAATTAAATGAAAAACAGTGAAGGCTACCAGGCAGCCTCTGTGTAAAACTCCCCATTGCCTATTTCACTGTGACCCTTGGCAGTAACTTAGCCTTCCCAGGCCTCATTTCTCCCTCTGTAAAGTGCTAAGATGTCCAGCTTTTTAGGCCATGTGAGAACTGAATGAATCATCACTGCCTGGAGCCTGGCACATAGTAATTTCTCCATATGTTTAAGGCATTATTATCTAGTACTTTTTTTAAGGAAGGGCTACACTGAAACTATTTTAAGCATGTGGTTGGATGTCTCCTTATCATTTGGATATTCCAGGAAAACTTCTCCCAACACCATATGGATGAGTTAACACATGGCTAAAGTAATGAATTCTCAAACTGGCCTATTTTTATGTTCCCTGTCCTCTCCTGGCTCAATATTTGAACACTTCCCTTCTCCACACTTAAAGTATATTTCCTCTATCATTAATCAATAAGTTCTTGCATTATGTAGACTGTTAGAAAAGAAAAATAAACATAAAGTTTACACTTAGTATAAACCTCTGCACGGAGTGTGGCAGGTAGATGGAGAAGGCCGAGGGTTGGCAGGGAGATGTCCTGCAGCCGGCCACCACCCGGGACTGGCAAAGCCTCATTCCTTCCCAGCTGTGCACAGATTCCTCTTGCAACATAGGATGAAAATTATCAATACTGCTTAAAAGTTTTGGGAATCTGCGTGCAAATGTCAATACAGAGCTTGGCATAGATTTACACTTGCTCAGAGGGAATGAATCTGTTAAGGTGGACATGACTGGTGAAATGAATCATTTTTCCCTAATATGCATTTTTGCTTCTATTGTCTGAGAAAAGCATCATTTAACATCCACAAAAGTAGTTTTAGAAATTCATAGAGTGAGATTTGTCATCTATGTTTTCTGTTTAGCTCTAAAGGATTCTTTGCCAAATGTGATAATTAATTAGCTCTGCCCTTCCAACTCTGGGGTGATTGTCTCTCATTAGGGGCTGAAGTGGTTCCTGCATGTGTCAGCCGATGGTGCTCTGAGAAGCTCTCTAAAGAAAAACAACATCAGTAAAATTATAAGCAAAAATCCCCCCCAAAACAAAACAACAATTTAGATTTTCATAAGTGTGGTGTTTCTTTTCTTGAAAAGCTTAGTAAATAGAGGGCTTCAGATGTGGACTATTACTGAAATATGAGAGTAATACCTTCATGATCTATATCACTGACACAATTCTGAATGCAGGAGAAAAATAAAACCAAGCCCTTTAAAATACACTTGGCATTTAAAATGGATGACTGCACTTTGTTCTTCTGTAATTCGTTTTCAACTTGGTTGTAGGATCTGATTTAGTTGGGAACTGCTGTCCGTGTCATTTTGGTATTGTTAATGCAATGCTAGGGACAAGTGAAGCATAAAAGGCCATCTTTGTTCTCAGGGCAGCAATGATTTCTGTGTCCTGAAGGTTGAAGAAAAGCGAGGGTATCTTATTTTGTTCTCTGGAACACCCAACAGAATAAAATAAGCAGGTAGGAAAAATGTAATTGTGTGTGTGTGTGTGTGTGTGTGTGTGTTGGAGAGATCAAGAGTGCTGGCACTTTTTTCCCTGTTAGTATTCGGTTGTCTCTGCAGAAAAGTCCGGTGCTTCCTGCTCTGGTCTGAGTCCCCCACAGATGCCCTAGGAGCCCCCTTTCCCACCACACACAGGCGTGCTCTCAGACGTGTGTGTGCAAAGCCATCTTTGGCAGAGTTTCTGGGGCTGCAAAGTCTAGGGAGCCCGCTCCTCCCAAGAGCATGTTTATATCCGTCTGAACTTCAGGGTGGCTGAAATATTTAATGAGTTTTGGTGTGTGCGCTGAGCCTGGCTGGATCGCAGGAGCTTCGTGGCCTTACGGATGGAGTTCGTGACTCCCGGGCTCCTGTTCCTTCTCTCCTCCCCTCCTTCACTGACACCAGCATTTGTCCCACCCCTCTCCTAATGCTGTAACATAATTCATTAGGACAGCCTTAATGAGCTGATAATTAGTCTGGTGGGAGGCAGTGAAGAGGGAGGGGGCGGATATGCCAGACTGCGAGAAAGCAGAGCCGACGGGGTGTCTTACCGAGCCCTGGGAGAGCTTTTTGTCAACAGAATGGATCATGCTTGCAGGCAGTAAAACTTTCAAATGACCTTCATGTCAAAATATTAGGCTGCTATTTTTCGCTGGATGGTAGTTCCATAAACATAAAAAGCACACATATCATTCAGAGTGCAGCAAAATGTGTCTCAAATACGTGGAGCAACGCTTTTCTCAGAAGGAGTACCGTGGGCTCCGTGTAGTAGAGAGAATGGCATCATGTCCCAGCC
The DNA here is from genome assembly GCF_040802235.1 of Manis javanica. Taxonomy (NCBI): domain Eukaryota; kingdom Metazoa; phylum Chordata; class Mammalia; order Pholidota; family Manidae; genus Manis; species Manis javanica. Next base: position 76,661,860 of record NC_133168.1, read on the forward strand.
TTTCACTTGAGCTGAAATAAATGCTTTCACCTGAGGCTCATCTGTGCTTCTCAGTCCCTCTCTCCTCTCTCTCTCTCTCTCTCTCTCTTTTTTAAAGGAAAACACTAACCTACATATATCAATATCTAAATAGATAGGAAAGAAATATATAAATTCTAGAGAAATTTTGCTTATTTTCATTCAGGAAAATTGCCTACCAAGTTTCGCATTGATGGAAGAGGCCAGGGCGTGAACACTCAGCTAACAGTCAGAAGACAGTTACGATGAATTGCTGCCGTGACTCTTCTTAATGGGAGAAAAAAAGTCACCACAACTATGAACAGGAGATATTTTCACTTTCCTGAAATCATTTCTTCTCAAGGCTGAACTTGGGCAAGGCTCATAGATGTGGGAATCTGCACTGTCTAAGCGAGAGCTAATTGAACTACTTTCCAAAGGTCTGCACTTTGTGCACACAGAGCCTCGGTGCCCTCCTTATCCGGCAGCTCCAGGGATGCGGGATACACACAACGGACGGGTAGCAGGCACTGTAAGGCATTCTGATGTGACCTGCAAAATCAGGTCCAAGCAGCAAATCCGAGGGTGAGTGAGCAGCGTGGGGAATGAGAAACAAGGGTGATTGGAAGGAGACAGAAAAATCCAGTTACTGATCAAGATTAAAATAGTAATTGTATATTATTTTTGAATAGTCCTCTGGTTACTAGTCAATAAAGATAATGCACATTAAAAGTGCTTTGCCAAGAACAAAGCCTGATACAAATGTTATGTTTTATCATTGCTTTCAGAATTAAGAGGTGATCACTCAGCTTGGGTTTCAGTGGTATAATAAGAATTGGCCCTGCCTCTTCCTGTCACCTTTGACATCGCTGGTCCAGTGGAATTCCTTTTTGCTCTTAAGACTTGACTTAACCAAAGGTACTGCTAAGTAAGGACGATCCGCAGTCTTTACAATCAAGTGCTTGTGGAGAGTTTGTGAAAGCAAGTCTTCTTAGCACATTAATCTGGATTACCTCTTGGCAAATGGTTTACTGTTGCAGCCATCCTTGGCTGAGCCAGTGACCGGGCCTGACTGCCGGGTGACATTCACAGAGGTGAACTGGGGGCTAGGACAATAGATGTATATTCCTGTTCAGGGCTTCTCAAACTTTTGACAACTATACAAATCACCAGCAGTGGAGGTTTGATTCTGTGGGTCCAGGTGGGGACCGAAGGGTCTGCAGTTCTAACAAGCTGTCATGTGATGCCATTGCTGAGCTCCAAGGACAACAAGCCCTTGGCATTTGCAGTCATCCGATAGGTTTCATTTCACAAGACCAGGTTCTCAGAGGCTGCTTTCTGTCCAGGCCCCGGCTGCAGTTTGGGTCCAGACCAGCAGGCAAATGGGAGGGCACATAGCGGAGGTCACAGCTCCAAATGACAAGTTAACGTGAACACAGATTATTCAAGTGGACCCTATCAATTTTGCTTTCCTAAACTTAATACAGTCATATCTTATTCTCTTAATCTGCTTTTGGATTGCATAGAGGGAAGGTCCTCTTCTTTGATGAACAGGACAAAATTCCTTAAAATAGAGCATGACTCTAATGCTAGAAATAAATATACAGAGGTGCTTCTCCGCAGCCTGAGCAGCTAGCTGAGTTATGAGTCAGGCTAGGACTTGGCTGTATGGGGACACCATTCTAGATGCACCGGCGAGACCCAGTCTAAAACTGAGGCTTCCCTTGGAAAAATTGGACCCTCCAAAGGGTCCATTATGATTCCTAGTCTAACAATTTAGGATGTAGTTCAGACTTGTAACAATGCAAGACTAGGATAACAAGACAACAATGTGATTGTTCATTGGTTGAATTTGTTATTAGAAAAATCGTCTCACACCTGAGCAATGCCATATTCTTCTCCAAGCCATCAGCGTTCTACACTTTGGAGTGACTGCACTTGTGTATTTCCAGGACTCATTTGCATTCTGTTTTTGGGGTGCAGAGAAGTCTGCGCAGCTTCAGCTGTTTCAGGCTGGCCGCAGGGAGAGGGCTGCAGACAGCGAATGCCTCCATGTGATAGACACGTTTCCTGGGGCACTGTCTTGACTTCAACCACAGTCTTTACACAGCTGCAACCTTCTGCTGCCTAACTTCTATCCCCTGTTGATGAACAGAATCACTTTATAAAGGGAAGTTATCCTCTATGACTGAATATTCAGTCAGACTGTTTTCAAGCTCTCCCAAATGTTTTAGAAGGATCCATTTACTAGAAAACAAGTGAATTGCCAATAGTCTGCCATTTTCTACTATTCACTGAGGCTATCCACTCCAAAATTCTGAGTAATCGACATTCCTATCCTCTAAATGAATACACCTGAAAACAATGTATTTGCGTATTTCAAAAATATAAAAGGTAGATTTTTCCCCTTAATGCAAACTAGCCATCTTTTATTAATCTTTCCTGAGCTAAGTTTCCTTCAATGCTGGTTACTTTGTATCCAGAGCTGAGAACTGTCTATACATTCTGCTACTGAGGTGGTCTTCTGTCTAAAGGAAGCCACAGTGGTCAGGAGAACTCAGTCTAGACCTAAAAGGCGCCTGCAGCTGGAAGACCTTCATGTTCAAAGTTCAGACTGGAGCAATTTGAGGAATTCAAGCAAAATTGAAACTTTTAAAGATACACTTTTCCCCCCAGCTTTTCTGTATAATATCTAGTATAACCAACTGTTCTGGTTTATCCACAACTGTCCCAATGTTGGCACTAAATGTCATATGTTGGAAACCTCTTAGTACTGGGATGATCAGGATGGTTCACCACCCAAAAATATGTGCATTGACGTCACTTGCAGCAAAAATAAGGTCCTGGAGAGATGGTGGTGCTTGTAGGGGCCTTACAAGCCCAAGTCAACAAACACCACAGTGAGAGGTTGCGAGGCACTGTTCAAAGCAACTGAATGCATTCCTGGAGACTGTTATCAGTTCACAGGGCGGTGAGAAAACAGGTCTTGCTTCTTTTGGTTTCAGGTAAAGTTTGATGACATGGTTATAAGCCCCTGGAAGAGTGTGTTTTAATGGAAATGTTGCCTGAATCTTAATTATTGAAGTTCAAGGGGTCCTTAAGGAGACTGCAAGGTGAGCATGAGGGGACGAGGGCTTCACAGGGCACATGGCGGGGTGGGATCTTGGGCTGTGTGAGACACAGACAGCTATAATCCAGATACGGAGGACACGCAGAATAAATTATACAATATATGGAAATTGTATTTTTGAAACACTGAAAGGCATAACTGAATTAATCTTCTGGTTTTAGCTCCGTGAGCTGCACATTATTCTCGGTGGAGCTATACACTTCGTGCTGAATAAGACAAAATATAGAGAAGCCCTCTACATAAATGAGGATTGTGTGTTTCCCCCATAGGCATAGAAAGGGTCTCTGAACAGTTACAAAACAGAGCTGTGATGCTGCAATTTTATAAACTCTCAGGATTTTCAAGTTCTTAAAGAGGTATCATTAGGCAGACACCGGGTTCTTCCATTTCAGGGTCACTTTTCAGAAAAATAAACCTGCTTCTATGGTGTCAAAGTAAGCACTATTTTACAACCATTCATTTATGGCCAGAAATTTTTATTTTATTTTATGATTTGCAGGCTGGGAGCTCAGATTCCTTCATTTTATAAAGACTGATCCTTTACTGTTGGACCTTGGAAGTGAGGAGGGCAGGAGGGCTTAATAAGCGAACCCACCATCAGCCAGCCATGGGTGCTGAAGACCCAGGAGTCACAGCTTGAGACCTGGCTCCTGGATCTGCCCCCGAATCCTTGCTCTTTTGGTCATAGTTGCCTCATTCTGAACTGAAAAGAGATCCACTTAGGTTTAGGGAAAAATTGTAAATAAAATCTTAAATCTTGTTCAAGGAAGGTTTCTGTGTGTACACTAAGAAGGTTGCAGAGTGTTTTTTTTATTTCACGTATATTTTGTTTGCTTACCATACACCATTACAGAGCTTCTCTTTTCTCTCTGGTTCAGGATGTGTTCACACATATGTACGCAGTTGTGTGACTGTATCAGTGGGAATATCTGTTCATTCAGAATGCAGATTGCCATTTGGGTATGGGGTAGATAGTGGTGCACAGTGCCTTACCTGATTAGTATTTTATACTGTTCACAAGTTAGTGATGTTCAAATGCATGTTAATTACAGATTTTTTGTATACATTACTGTAGTGAACATCTTCTACCAGCAAGTAAATAGAAATCAAATTTTTTCTCAGTCGTGACATGAATGTTTACCAATATGTAAATAGAGATTGACAAGAAATCTGTAAGTTCTACCTTAACACTGAAAAAAAACCCCAGCTATCAATTACAGAAGAACCATTTTAAGTAACAAAATTCTGTTTTGAAATAAAATCTCCATGGAACCCTGCTATGGACTGAATTGTGGTCCACTGCCCTGACCCCCACCAATTTCACATGTTGAAGCCCTAACCCCAAGGGTGATGGTTTTTGGAGATGAGGCCTCCGAGGGGGTGATAAGGGCTAGATGAGGTCGTGGGGGGAAGCCTCATGATGGGGTTAGTGCCCTTATAATAAGAAATACCAGAGAGCTTGTGCTCTTTCTATCTCTGCCTCTTTCTCTCTCTCTGCCATATGAGGACAGAGCATGTGGAAAGGTGGCCAACTGCAAGCTAGGAAAAGAATCCCCACCAGAAATTTACAGTGCCAACACCCCCATATTGGATGTCCAGCCCCCAGAACTGTGAGGAACAAATGTCTGTAGTTTAAGCCATGCAGTCTATATTTTGTTATAGATGCTTGAACAAACTAATACAGACCCCCATCACACATAAGACAGATTAAAGTGTTACTTACTATATATAGTTTTATATTATATATCACATATAGTATATTACATATAATTATATTTTTATATGTATTATATGAAAATGTTTTAAAGTGAATTTTATAACATTTACTTATGATAAAATCAACTGATAATACTAGTTAATTTGGTGTTGCCTGATGAGTTAAATATAATCCATAACATACTGGAATGTTTGTGTCACTTTTATTCATATGTTTTAATTGCCAGAAAGATTTAAAATGCAAATTGAATATTTGCAGTATCTGTTAAAGCATCTCTGGAGAAATCTGGTTCCAAAAGTTTGAAGACCATTGAGCAAGACTGTATCCAAATGGATTCACGCATTTCTCAGAGGTAAATTGAAGAGTCCTCTGGCTGAGAATGTGGCCTTATTAGAGAAGCCCTTCCACCAGGGAAGAGACTGTACAGCGTAGTGATAAGAACACAGGCTCTGTGCTCATGAATGCTGGCCTCCACTCCCTGGCTCTGTGTCCTAATCTGTAAAATAGGGTGTATTAGTCTGTGCCAGCTGCTATGACAAAGCACCACAGACTGGGTGGTATAAACCACAGAGGTGTATTTCTCATAGCCCTGGAGGCCAGAAGTCCAAGATTGGGGTGCCACACAGAGCAGCTTCTGGTGAGCCCTGTCTTCCTGGCTCATAGATGAGTGCCTTCCCTCTGTGTGTGAATGCAGAGCCTGGCATGGGCAAGTGCTCACTAGTCATTAGCCGCTCTTCACTGGAGAATCCTGGCTTCATCAAAGCAGCCCTACCCTTTTGTGACTGCGACCCAACTTTGGGTTGTGGCAGATCATTTCATGGGGTTTTACTCAGTGCCTTCTTGGCAAACAGAGGTCTGGGTTAGCTTTCTGACCAAGGATTGTAGACTGCTTCTTTTCTGGCAATAAATAAATGAAAGAAAGAAAAGAAGAAAGAAGAAAGAACAGAAAGAAAAGGAGACGGGATGAAGGTCATGAAGGAAGGAGGAAGGAGAGGGAGGGCAGGAGGGAGGAGGGAGGAGGGACCCACTCAGCTGTCCTGGAGGACTGAGCGTCCATGCCAGCTCCACCAACAGTGGGCTCCCGCCTGCCACATTGCCATGCATGCCACCAAATGAATTACTTTCCGCTTTGAACCACACTTGTGTACCTCCCGGGCTGTGCTGAGATGGTTCCACCCAGGTCCTCTTGACAAGGAGACTGAGGGACCGAAGTCAGTAGGTGCGAGGATGCACAGCTAGGGAGTTAATTAGCCAAGGCAGGAAAAATCAGATGAAGAAGGGGAAGTGTCTTTGCAGTTTCCACCAGCATCCTCATCAGCTCTGTATCCTCCTCTTGGGCTTTTTCTCATCATAGAAAGCCCGGGGCAGAGGACCACAGCACTCAGAAGGGTCATAGGAGAGTCCCGCTGGACGTGGGCTGGGCCTGTCGTGTGCCCCTGCCTGCCTGTGTGGGGGCTTTTCAGGCAGTGAGTGGGTGAGCTGAGGCCCAGGAGCCAAGTCCTGGAGCCTGGGCGGGTGGGCCAGGAGTGCAGCACATGCAGGCACGTCCTTGCCAAAGTGGGAAACTTTGAGATACTTCATGGGGGTAGGAGTGGGAGGAGAACATTCTAGAAAGAGAGGGACTCAGGCTCAAGATGAGCTTCTATTATTCATCATTTTTGTAATCTTTGCTTATAGCATGATTTCTCAGTTTTCTTAAATAAAATAAAAAGGTTGATGACCTCCAAGGCCCGTCTTGGCCCCTAAATATGATAATTAGGCTCCATAACTTTACTTTTCTGCAGGTAGGACTTTCTCCTCCCCAGAAGTTTGGAGGCAGGGAGGTTTTGAGGGCTGTAGAGGACGTGCAGGGTGCTGACGGCTGGGGCAGGCCTGGGCTTCAGCCTTTCTGGGATTTCTCAGAACCTTTCCTGCAGCCCAGCCAGTAAGATGACAGAAATCAGCAACAAAATCAGGGCAACAAACACTGTAAACAACTAAACGTGTCTGTGAAGACTTGGAAATTACAGCCGCAAGGACTCTGGGCTATGTGCCTGCTGAGGGGCCTGTTCCCGGGTAGGGGTGCCTTACTTCCCTTGACTCCCCAGGGACGAGGTATGGCTGGCATTCCAACCCAGACTGGATGTTCCAGCGGGAGGTAGAATGTTTTTGTCCAGGACCCAAGTTTAGACAAATCTTTGGAACACAGGAAAGCAATTTGGGATTTAAGGGGTTAATCTTTCTAGCAGCTTTTAAAAATTGGCCCCAAAATGAATGATCAGAGGCATGTTTGCCATTTGGTCATAAATAGAGCGGTTCAATCACACGAGAAATCATGCCAACAGGGCAGGGAGACATAAAAGCTCTGAATTATGTAATAATATGTTACGTGAGAGGAAAAAGTACTGGAGAAATGTTATGTGAGAGGAAAAAGAGCAGGAGAAATAGTGTAAGAAATATAAACAAAACCACATTAAATGGGAGCATGTCCCATTTGGTCAGCTATGTCACATGTGAAAGAACAGAAGCACCGTTTGGAAGTGGACATTTTTAATTTGACTGCTGACTTCTCCATTATAAACTACATCAAGGTGCTAACAGCGCTGAGGCTGAAGCATTGATTTTTATGTGTGTGGTAAATACACATATATTTTCTTAAAGACTCGCAAGGTAGGATGTGAACAAAACTATTAAAATGGAACTGATAGCTCTCTGGCCATCCTTACTTCCTTGAGGAAATAACCCATCCTCCTGGGACCTGTGGCCGGTGGAGGCTCAGGACACGATGGTCAGTGTCTGCTCCAGAACTCACTGCAGTTCACATGCTCTCCTTGGGCCTTGATTTTCCTATCAGTGAAGCTGGTATTAGGCCTACTTTTCACTTATTATTGTTGACAATAGCAACAATGTAATTATAGTAAAGACTGAATTTTATTGAGCTAAATATTCTACCTACACAAAGGGATAAGACCCAAAATACTAGGCTGTGGCCCCACATTTTCTGGAATTAACGAACTTGCTTTTAAATTTTTAATTTTTTTATTAGAATAAAGTTGATATACAATATTATATTGATCTCAGATGTACAGCATAGTGACTCAGTAATTATATAGTTATTGGATGCTTGCCATAGTAAGTGTATTTACACTATTATCACACCAACACATTACAATATTGTTTGTTATATTCTATATATTGTACTTCCATTCTTATGACTAACTTATTTTACAGTCTGCAGTTTGTACCTCTTTAATCCCTTCACCTACTTTACCCATCCCCCTACTGCTTTCTCTGTAATAGCCAGCAGTTGGTTTTCCATATCTGTGGGTGTGTTTCATTTTTGTTTATTTACTTGTTTTGTTTTTTAGATTCTACCTACAAGTAAAATCATATGGTATTTGTCTTTCTCTGCCTTTCTTATTTCACTTAGCATGATACTCTCTAAATCCTTCCATGTTGTCCTAAATGCCAAGATTTCCTTCTTTTTCATGGCTGACTAATATTCCATTGTGTATAAGTGCCACATCTTCATTATCCATTCAGTTATGTTGGGCACTTGGGTTTTTTCATATTTATGCTATTGTAAATAATGCTGCAGTGAACATAGGGCTGCATATATCTTTGAATTAATGATTTTTTTTCTTCAGGTAATTTCCTAGAAGTGGAATTGCTAGGTCATATGATTTTTCTATTTTTAGTTATTTTAGGAACCTCCATTGTTTTCCACAGTGGCTGCACCAATTTACATTCCAATGCAGAAGTGCTCCCTTTTCTCCACATCCTCACCAACACTTGTAATTTCTTGTCTTTTGGGTAGTGACCATTCTGACTGGTGTGAGGTGATCTCTCACTGTGGTTTTGATTTGTGTATCCCTGATAATTATCAATGTGGAGCATTCCTCCACGTGCCTGTTGATGATCTGTATTTTCTTCAGGAAAATGTTTATTTGGCACCTCTGCCCATTTTTTTAATTGGATTATTTGTTTTTCTGGTGTTGAGTTATGTGAGTCTTTTATATATTTGGACATTAGCACCTTATCAGATATATCATTTGCAAATATACTCTCCCATATAATAGATATAGTAGATTGCCTTTTTGTTTTGTTGAGAGTTTCATTTTCTATGAAGGAGCTTTTTAATTTGATGTAGTTCCACTTATTTATTTTTGTTGCCCTTGCCTAGGGAGGTGTATCCAGAAAGAAATTTCTCATGATGATGTTCATGAGAGTCTTGCCTATGTTTTTTATGTGTTTTATGGTTTCATGTCTTACATTTAGGTCTTTTATCCTTTTAGACTTTAATTTTTTGTATGGTGTAAGACAGTGATCTAGTTTCATTCTCTTACATGCAGCTGTCTAATTTTCCCAACACCATTTGCTGAAGAGACTTTCTTTTCCCCATTGTATATTCTTGGCTCCTTTGACCATATATGCTTGGGTTTATATCTGGGCACTCTATTCTGTTCCATTGATCTGTGGGTCTGTTCTTGTGCCAGTACTATATTGTTTTGATCACTGTAGCTTTTTAGTATTGCTTAAAATGAAGGAGCTAGATACAATAAGCTTTGTTATTCTTTCTTAAGATTGCTTTGGCTATTCAGAATCTTTTATGGTTCTATATAAATTTTAGGATTATTTGTGTTAGTTCATTGAAAAATGTTGTTGGTATTCTTATAGGGATTGCACTGGATCTGTAAATTGCTTTGTGCAAGATGGCCATTTTGACAATATTTATTCATGCTATCCATGAGCATGGGATAGCTTCCCATTTATTTGTGTCTTCTTCAATATCATTCATCAGAATCTTATAGTTTTCATAGTAAAAGCTTTTTACCTCCTGGTTAGGTTTATTCCTAGATATTTTATTCCTTTTGATGCAGTTGTAAGTGGAATTGTTTTCCTGATTTCTCTTTCTGTTAATTTGCTATTAGGATATAGGTATGCAACCAATTCCTGTATATTGATTTTGAATCCTGCAACTTTTCTGAATCCATTTATTAATTCTAAAAATGTTTTTATAAAGTCTTTAGGGTTTTCTCTGTATAGTATCATGTCATATGCAAATAGTGACAGTTTTACTTCTTCTTTACCAATTTGGTGCCTTTATTTCTTTTTCTTCTCTGATTGCTGTGGCTAAGACTCCTAGTACTATGATGAATAAAACTGGTGAGAGTGGGCATCCTTGTGGTGAAGAGAAGTGGTAAGAGTAGGCATAGCTGACTTGCTCCTGATCCTAAAGGAAAAGTTGTCAGCTTTTCACCATTGAGTATGACGTTGGCTGTGGGTTTTTCATATATGGATTTTATTATGTTGAGGTATGTTCCCTCTATACCCACTTTATTGAAAGTTTTTTTCATGAATGGAAGTTGAATTTTGTCAAATGCTTTTTCAGAATCTGTTGAAATGATCATATGGTTTTCATCATTCCTTTTGTTCATGTGGTATATCACACTGTTTAATTTGCAGATATTGTACCATCCTTGTATCCTTGGAATAAATCCCACTTGGCTGTGATGAATAATACTTTTGATGTATTTTTTAATTCAGCTTGCTAATTTTTTTGAGGATTTTTGCATATACATTCATCAGGGATATTGGTTTGTAGTTTTCTTTTCTTGTAGCATCCTTGTCTGTTTTAGGTACTAGAGTAATACTGGCCTTGTAAAACAAGTTTGAAAGTATTCCCTCCTCTTCTATTTTTTTAATACTCTAAGAAGAATAGGTATTAGTTAATCTTTAAATGTTTGGGAGAGTTCACCTGTGAAGCCATCTGGTAATGGACTTTTATTGGTTGGAAGTTTTTGATGACCAGTTCAATTTCATAACCAGTAATTGGCCTGTTCCCTTAGTCATTCTTGGAAGATTGTATGTTTCTAGGAATTCGACCATTTCTTCTAGTTTGTCCAATTTATTGGCATGTAATTTCTTGTAGAATTGTTTTATAATTCTTTTTACTTCCATGCCGTTGATTGTAACTTCTCCTTTTTCATTTCAAAATTTGTTTATTTGTGTCCTCTTTTTTTTTCTTGATAAATCTAAGAGTTTGTGCATTGTGTTTTTCATCTTGCAGAACTAACTCTTGGTTTCATTGATTTTTTTCTATTGTTTTCTTAGTCATTCATTTATTTCCATTCTGATCTGTATTATGTCCTCCTAACAGTTTTGAGCTTTGTTTGTTCTTCTTTTTCCAGTTCTTTTGGTTGTAGGGTTAGGTTGCTTATATGAGTTTACTCTTGTTTCTTGAGGCAGACCTGTCTTGCTATGTACTTCCTGTTTATAACTGCTTTTGCTTCATCCATATATTCTGAACCATGGTGTTTCTGTTTTCATTTGTCTCCATGTATTGTTTGATTTCCTCTCTGATCTGTTCCTTGATCCATTGATTATTTGGAAGCATGCTGTTTAGCCTCCATGTGTTTGTGTGGGAGCTTGTTTTTTAACCATGGTCTGGAAAGACAGAACAAATGATTGCTGTTGTTATTGTTGATTGGTTGTGCCATTGGTTAAATCACTAAAATTTTCTGTTTTAGACTTCAAGGTTTAAAAAAATGTTCACACAAATTTGAAGAGACACACATTTTGAAATGCTGAGGGCAGGTGTTGTGGGGTATACAGATGGGGGTCTCTTGTCCCCATACCTTTCCCTGCTTTTCCTATTATTCCAGCCAGACTCTGCCAGGCAGAGCTAGAGGGAAGGGAAAGTTTGGATGATAAGGGCCCCAAGGACACACACTCCAACCTAGGCTTTGCCAGCACTCCATCTCTGTACACTAGCGGCTTAGGTTTCATTCTAGACTCCTTTTACACTGGAGTCATGATTAATGCTAGAGGCTGTTGTAGGCAATAATTAAGCTACAATATACCATAAGTATGCTATGCTTTTCTATCTACAGCATATATAATAACAATGATGAGGGGGAAAATGCCATTCCCATTTCTATTGACCTTTCCTATTTACTGAGAACATTCACAGATGTTATTGACTTCTTTTGACTGGGAAACTTATGAGGCCCCATGAGGTAGTTGAGGCAGGTTCTCTGGAGAGGATTACGTGTAAACTGAGTGGCTAGCTGTCCAAACCACCTAAAAAATAGGCAAATAAACAGTGGGTGTGTATCCCATTTTACTTTGTGCCCTTATCAGGGTTAGTCATTTCCATTTCAGTTTGTAACAGAGGCATTGATAGACTTCCCTGTGGCTTCACATCCTCATTCACATGTAAAATATTCATTTTCAGGTTAGTCACCTGTGGACACCATAGCCAGATTGAATGGCAAACCCCATGTGTGCAAACTGTGTCCCTTTCCTACTCCATGTGCTTCAGGGCTGATCATGGTGATTAGAAAGGATGAGATTTTGACCGGACTGGTTCCCAGACTAGAGCCTGAGTGTTTTCCTGTCCTTACCAGGTCTTTGACAGACATTCCTTGATGTACAGACCCTTGCAAACTGCTGTATTTAAGAACAGAGAGAAAGTCAACATGACCATCGGTCTCAAATAGGAGAGGGCAAAAACAGCTACTGTTTGTTTGTGTGTTTTTTTGGTTTTTGTTTTTAATCAAGACTCAGAAATACTTGTTGTTAGAGATGGCTATAGTGCTGATGATGGAAGATTAGATTTAGGATAAAAATTTTAAGTTCAAGTCTTTGTATCAGTATTAGGTGAGAGACATTGGGTCAATCACATGACTTCAGTAGGACTCAGTTTTCTTCTCTGTGAAATAGGATAATAATGGACACCTTTGGTTACTGAAAACCTTCACGGTAGTGGGTGATAAGATTAAATGTGAAAACAAACATACCATCATGTTATCAAACATGACACTTGAAAGAAATGTAAACTGCAATTTTCCATGGCAGGTACTTGGCCCTGCTGGGTGGTAGTGAGAGCTGCATCGCCAGGAGATGCAAGGAAGTGGAGCCCGTGCCCTCGTGACCTCAGGGGGACACATGTTACTTTTTTGCCTCTGTTTATACTTGACTCCCATGTGACTATTTTTCACTAAGCCGACCACTGCATTGCCAGGTCAATTCAATTTCTTTTCCCTTTTTTGAACCACGGAAAATAAAGTCTTACATTTTTATAAATAAAGTTAAATAAATATATTATACACACATAGATACCCATTCACCATGGCAACTGAATTAATGGATATCACAATTTATCTATATGCTTACAGTGCAGGGCTCTTAAGACAAATTCTAGTCTACTTGTCATATTTGCTACTATTTTTAGCAGAGAGGATAAATAGGATAAATAACTGGACTGTTCTCTGAAGTGTTTTCCTTGGATGAAGTTATATTACCTAGACAGGGCTTTCTTCAGTGGGTTCCTTCAGCCTTATTTATTTATTTTGCAATGCTGCCGCCTTAACAGGTGTACGTGTGTGAGAGAGAGAGAGTAAATTGCTGTCAGCCAGGTAGATAAGCAGATAGAGGTTGAGTGTGGGCCCCAAACTAAAGAAGAGGCTATTGAGAAACCCTGATGAATATCCAGCTCTGTCATGAAGGGGGAAACGGTGGCAGTTCTGTCAAATGCTCATTTGGTTTTGTACCAAATGAAATGTTGAGTGTTTTGCCCAAGATAAAAAAAATCATTATTAATGGCTGATATCAATCATTCTGTCAGCTATTTGAAGCCCCCCAGTAGAGGGAAACAATGCAAAATAAAATGTGCATATTGTAACAAACAAAACAAGCACATGCCTCCACTGAAAAGTTTTATTCACCCAAGAAATATCTTCAAAGTTTCATTTAGCTGACTAAAGAGAAAATGTAGTAAATAACTAAAGGAGAATTACTAGGAAATGCTTAAAGACAGCTTAGGTTAGCTGCTTAGGGACTAGCAAAATAGCAATTAAGTTTATAGAAGGAGGGGATTAAAAGGAACGTAAATGAAAAGTAGAAGGAAATGAACTCGCTTCTAATCTCTAAAAATGGCTTAAATAAAATGCTCATTATAGAATGGGTTTATGAGGCACACATGAAGCTTCGAGGATTAGAACGCAGGGATTTAAAGGGCTGCGAACTGACTTCTGACGATGCTGACAAAACGCCATGCAGCGGGCTCCCTCCTCGGATATCTCTCTGGCCCGGGCCACAGGACTGCTGTTGGAAACCAAGGGACTCTCAGTGTTGTCATTAGTCATTTAAACATTTTTCTGATTTTTCAGAAAATGGACTCATTCCTGGGTGAAAATTACACACAGACACACACACATATACACATGCAAAGATACATATCTAGTTATATCTAGACACACACTCACACATATTTATTTATTTATTTATTTTTGAAAGCCTCTTTATATTAGAAATTCTACCAAATAGCAGACTGAAAATGATTCCTGAAATAGAGCTATTGCAATTTGGGAATGGAAAGTCAATGAATAACCAAATGTACCTCTAGTCTTAACTTGAAGGCATTTCTGTAATGGAGGCACTGTGAACTTTTTGTGATCCTGGGCTTGAGAGCTCAGGGATTTAACTTGAAAAAGTTCTGACACTTAGTGATTTATGGTCATGTCCCTCCCTGAGCCAGCCCATACCTGCTCTGCGCAGAACATGACCGGGCGACAGGGAGCCGAAAACCCACTCAGTTGCAAGGGGAGCCTGATTGTGCAGCGCTTCCCAACCAGCCATCATATGGGAAGCCTGCCTTCCCCAGGGCAGTAGGCAAGGGCCAGGAGCCCCCAGAGAGGTGTGTGGGGTCCGGTTATCTGCCCCGAGGGTGGGGCAGCTGCTTCACAGAGATCTCAGTATCCTGAGAGGCTTGGAGGAAATACCGGTTATCTGGCAAGTGCTACTGTGTAGCTATTTTGTCGTCTTGAATATTTCATCACTCCACAGTCATCTTCTCTTTGGTTTGCTAAGCACTCTGATTAGGCAAACCCCTTGGTGCTGAAAGATCTGAAGCTGATTCACTGCTCTGTCAAATCCCCATTTCTGGTAGGGAGAGAGATTTCCGCCTTGTGAGAGAGAATACACAGGCCACATGTGCCATCTCCAAAATGACTTCAAAATTGGTGGCAATGCTACCAGTTCCAGAAATGTGTAATTGAATAAACAGTAAAACATTAGACAAACAAGCAGATGCATGTTGATTCAGTTAGACTTTGAGAGTTTGGAATACATGCTAAATCAGATATGGCCAGGGCTAAATTTACCTTTCTACAATCTGTAATAAAAGGGTTCGCTCAGTGGATAAATCAAGGTTATCTGGGGAATGTTTAAACTACTAAGGGAAGAAAATGTTTAGAAGTATTTAGGCAGCATCCATCAGGTAGCAAAGCCTGTAGGACATTTGGCTAGTAGATACTTTTTAAATTAAGTCATGTTTTGTTTTTAATTATCTGGAGGCTGTGGAGTGGCATTTTTTTAAAGCTCAAATTAGTGAGGTTTCACTGAGATAATAATGAACAAATCATCCTGGTTTAAAATTTCGATGCAGATTCTGACACACAGAGGGGGAAATTGAAGTGAACACATGTGGGCATGGAGGCAGAGATTGGGGTGGCGGGTACACATGCCAGGGAGTGCCAAGACGCCCAGCCATGCCCTAGGAGCCAGAATTGGGAGCTTCCAGAACTGGGAGAGAATACATCCCTGTGGTGCCAGCCCCACAAGTCTAGTGTGTTTGTTGTGGAGGCCTTAGCAAGCTTTAGGCCTCTGTTTTCTGTTTTTTTCCTGACTAGGTTACGAAGTGAGGACTTATTCTTAATCACCCTCACTTGTCCCCCCAACACTCGCCGGGAGAAAGAAGGGTGCCACCGTCCTAGGAATGGAGCAGTGTTTCTATGGCCTTGCCTGGATCTGGGCTGTCACCTGAGCTGGGATCACAGCCCTCCCTGCCCCCAGGCAGAGGCGCCTGTGCTGCCCCCCAGGAGTGAAGCCGCATGCCACCGCTGTTCCCTGCCTCCTGTAGCCCAGCACTTGGGCCCAGGCCCCCTGCACTCTCTTGTCCAGACCAGGAGAGGGGCCCCCGCAGCCCCTTGACTGGCCGCCCTGCCGTCAGCAGCTGCCCTGTGCTGCTGCAGCCTGCTCTGTTTCCAAAGGCAGGGAGACGGCCCACTCGCCTCGCTGGGATCTGTTCCTAGACTCGTTGTCCCACGGAGGAGACACCCCGTGAGCCGTGAACGGGAATTTCACCCATCATTTCACATTTTCTACTGTCCCCATTAAAAAAAGCCAGAGGAAACAGGGAAGTTAATTTTAATAATAAGTTCAATTTAACTCGGTATTTCAAAAATATTACCGTTTCAGCCCTTAATTTGTAATCTATTACTGAGACACTTAACTTTTTTTAAGATTACGTCCTCAAATTCTGGTGTGCATGGCAGCACTTGGGACACTCCTGGGCCCCACCAGCCACATTTCAGTGCTCAGCAGCCACACAGAGCTTGGCCTGCAGGCTGGAGAACATATACCTGGACCAAAAGCAGCCTCCAGACCACCTGTCTGGATGAGGCACATTTCGGGTCCCTGTCACCAGGACTCTGGCGTGGCCCATGTGGCTTCTCTGCAGCACCATCGGATCGGTCAGCCCAGCGTTGTGGACACAGCCTCTTCCAGGCCTGGGGTGGGGACACACCCCCTCAGGCAAAGAGGCCCCAGGGAAGCTAGTTTCCTAACTACCTTCTTCTTCTTTTATTGTCCCTATTTTTATTTGGAGTTATCTTTACTCCCCAAAGAAGTCACTGATAGGGCATTATTGTACACCCTTTTAAAAGTGTGGTTTCTTGGTTAACTGGTTTTCTTTTACCAACAGCAGTCTGGCTGCTGTTACCTGACAGAATCACCTGGATGTGTGGGCATCTTTGATGAGGGCAAGGGGTGCTTCATTACGGCAGTCTCCACCCTCCTGCTGCTAGTTATTTGCTCTCTCTCCCTATTTCCCACCCCCTAAGGAGTTTCCTCATACCTTTCACTCTACCAGGGAGACTGTGCTGTAAATTCATCCTTACGTGTGATTCCCTATCTGGCATAGCTCAATGATTCTGGCTTCCAGTACTTCATGCCCTATTAATGGGGTTGCTTGAACTTTCTGCGGTGTTTCTTCCTGGTTTATTGCTTTGATTTATCGGCACTGTTTAAGTTCTTGTTGCACACTGAGTTCTTCTTTCTGATTCCATCTTACATCCTGTCCCCATAATTTCATTCTCATCAATAAACGTTGACATTTGTTAACTACTGATTCTCCCAGAGCTGAACCACAATGCCTGTCACCCATTAATCCGCCAGACAGCTAGGTGAGGTTGGCTTCTGCAGTCCCTACCATCGAACAGGAACTCTGAATGCTGTTTCAGCCTTCCGTGCTGGTGAGCTTGATGCAGTCCTGTGTCGATCAGCTGTGATGTGCTCATTACGTGCCGAAGGGACCCCAGAGCAGGGAAGTGGGCCTTTGGAGAAGGTGATTCCCATCTCGGCAGACATTCCTTGTCCTCTTTACACAGAGAAGGGAGCAGAGGGCATCCCTACTGCCCTGCAGTCTGGCAGCCAGAGGCCGCCCAGCCCTTCCTTGGGTCTGATGGAAGGTTCCATGGATTTCTTTTCTCCCTGTGGCACTGGGGCATAGGATGCTTCTGCAAACCTGCATCCCCTCCTCATGGAAAGTTATCAGGAAAGCTATACCTTCCTGAGTCATTTCCCATGGGCACTGATCACACAAAACTCACCACGTCCTCCTGAAGCGGAAGCAGGAGAAAACATAAAGATGCTTTTGGTAGGGGAAGTGAACTACCATGCCAGGGACCTGAACACATGGCCCTTCAATAAACAGCAAAGGCCTGTACTGATGTGGGTCTTTCTGGGTGTTGAGGTTGTTTCATGAGGCTTGAGATGGGAGTATAAGAAGTTCACAGCGCAGTTAGAAAAAGAAATATGTAGACAGGTAAGGACTAATCAGTAAAGCCCCCGTGGTCTAACCAATGTCAAAGAAAGGCTTTTTTTCCCAAGGAACAGGTGGAAAAGGACCCTTACCCTAAACACAGTACTTCAAGAGACTGCGAGAAGACAAGAGGAAACTGGCCAGCAGGTGATGCACTGGGGGAAGGCAGCTGGGCGCCCCCCAGGACATGGCAGTGAGGCACATCCACATCGTGACACGAGTGAGATTGGCCGTGACCTTTCCCTTCCCTGGGGAGTAGGGCCCATGTCGTGCGAAGGGCTTGCCTGGGTACCGTCCTTGGACCGTCCTCGAGTTAGATATAAACAGGCAGGGCTCCTGACAGACGTAGGAGGGCATCCCAGCGGCAGCTGCGCAAACACGATGGCATTAATATCGATACAGGTTATGGGCATTGCTGTGCCGGTATTAATGCATCGCCTCCCGAAGCTCCCTGGGTGGGCCTCTCAGACAGGCGCACTCGGCACTTACACTGCTCAGTGCCAAGGGTATCTATCTTGGCCTCACAGTTATAAATACTGAGACCAGGTGAAGAGCGTGGATCATTTCTCTGGAAAATGTAAACTGAGCTTTAAGTGCAAAGTTCACAAGGTCTCTATACAAACTTACTCTAAAAAAAAATCAGCCCATTTCCTTAAGAAGTTCAGGCTGGCTGTGTGCAAGGGAAGGTCAAGGGATGGGTGGTGGGTCAGGAAAAGAGGGGAGGACAGACTGGCCAAGCCTGGGAGGTTCTGCAGAGCCCAGGGAGCATGAAGCGAGGACCTTGGCTTCATACTCGGAGCAATGGAAGTCATCAAGGATCGGGAGCAGAAATGATTTAGTTAAAACTTATGGGAGTCTCGATGTGTGTGGTTCGTGAAATGAAATGATTGAAGTCACAATGTCTTGTAGGAGATGTTCAGGGCTGGCTCTTCCCCCAGAACTGATTCGAAGTGGAATATTGCAGGTGGCAAGCCTGGCGATTTCTCAAATCTGAAATACTCGCACATTTCAAGTAGCAACAGTGAGAAAGATTACCAAGGCAAGCAAATCTGTTTCAGAAAGAGACCAGGTGCATGGTTTCTTCACAAAAATCTCTGCCTTTTGCCATTTTCTGGTTCGAGGCTTCCTTTATGAGAAGACGTAATATATGGCCTGGCATTTAACTTATCTACTGATCGGTCATTCTGGCAATGATATTCTGGCACTAATCTTTCTATGTCTATTCATACACTGGTATGTTTCTGGTATGAGTGACCCTTTAAGGCTAAGATCTGTGAAATGGATCTTCCTAGGCTCTGCGGGATCCTCCAGGCACGGCCAATCCCTCCTGATAATGGGTACAGGTAGATACTAAATCTGGAGATGTACAGGACTGGAGGGGCTTCTTGGTTTCCTTTGCCTATGGCTTTAAGCAAACATATCCTACACTTTGTCTGAAGAGTCTGCTTTCCCTTTCCTTGCAGTGAAAACCACTAGAAAAAAAAAGCTCATGTTCATATTTGTATAAAAGTTATTAATAATAAGACAAGTAGATTTTCTCAAATACAATTTACCAGGCAGCATTTCATAGGGTGGAAGTAGATATGTTTCCTCTTGAAGAAATTCACCTTTAGAGGGACAGGACATCTTGAAACTCAAAGATGACGAACTCTTTCCAAGTTTTAGCAAATAGTTGGTGGAGAAGGAAACTGACATCTTTCTGAAGAGATTGAAAATCAGCAGTTCTGAGCTGAAATGCTTGGCTTCTCAGTCATGAGCCCTTTGACTGTTACCTATAACTTGCTCATCTTTGGAGGCTTGCAGAAAATAATATTAATTAGTCTTTTTGTTGCTATTACCTGTATGTTTCTATATATACACACTTAAGCAACCTTGGGTTGGATTTTCTTCCACTTGCATCCAGGGAGTACACCTTCAACACAGGCCATTGAATGACTGAAGACACAGGTTTGTGGGGTCTTGTAGACTACGTGCAATAAAAATAAAGCCTGTGGTTCCTGCCCTTAGGAGGCTGCAGTCTAAACTATCGGGATGGATGTGATGCTCTGGTCCATCAAACTGTCAGTCCGCTTTGGCCCCTCCATCAGCTTTACTGAGATGAAGACTTTATGAATCTTTCCATTTCTACATCCATCATGCTGTCTCTCATGATTGTTTTTGGCAAGATCTAGATGCGTAAAGTGCTTGTTGGCATAAAGTAACAGTTTGTGATAATGTGTGTGAGTGAGTGTCTAATCAGCATTTAACTTCCCTGTAGGAGAACTGATTACAGTAATCTTTTATTCTTGGAGCTCACAACACTTCCTGCAGTTTCTCAAGTTTTCTTTCTGAAATGCAAAGCGTGAGGGAAGGAAGATGGGTTGGTGGTGGGGGTGGGGGTGTAAAAGTCAACAACGTGATTCAAACCCCAAGTCTGCTCTTTTCCGATGATGTGACTTTGACAAAATATTTGATCTCCCTGGGCTTTAGTTTCCTCCTGGGAAAATGGGACTAATAAAGCCAACATCATAGATTTAGGATGAGGATTAAATGTTCTAGTGTATGTAGGCCTTTAGCAAAGTATCTCACACGTAGTAATACACATACTATAGACTGGTTTTGATGGAACTTGACAAGTCTTGGAATCCTAACTACTGGGACTGGCTTTTAAAGTTATAAAATGTCTCATGAACTGCTGATTCTTTTTGTATCATCTTCCTAATAAATCATTGCAAGTTGGCATGAAATTATTTATATAGAGGTATTTATTAAGCTTTGCTTATATAAAACTATAAAATAATACATCTTAATGTGTAAATTTATACAACATAAAACACGGCATGTAAAAAGTGTCAGTTCCTTTAAATTACTGTCCCCTTCCCCTTCCATGTTTCAGACACAGCAATATTAGTAGTTAGAGTGAATTCCTCTTATATTTTCAGATAGACATAAAACATACAGTGTGTAAGTGTGTGTCTATGTGTATGGGGGGGTGTGGTTTATACTAAATGTGTAGTTCTGAAATTTTTCCCCAAATAATATATTATGGGCATTCACAGTGATAGAATATATATAGATATACTTAAATATTTCTATTTTGTTGAAATTTACAAGGAAGATGTCATGGCTTCTGGAAGATTCTAGTCTGTGCCAGCAGCAGATTTATGGTAATGAGAACTTGGATCGCTTCTGATATTGAGCAGTTTCCCCACTTTCGTAACTGGTTAAGCAGATTTAAATACACAATAACATCATTTCAGTTTTCAAAATACCCTGCAAAAGCATACATCTTGTACTTAAGATTTAGGAAAACATTTTTTTCTTCCTGTGATTTTGTCTGTGTTCATGAGAACAATAGTCTGGTATAGGATTAAACAAAAGTAGGGATTGACATATAAGAACAGATATAAATGAAGTTACTGTATTATACATTTGCAAAATGGTGGTAAAGAGAAATCTGTATGGGCTTGTAACCAAAATTCCTTTTTCAGAAAGATACTGAAGTGTCAAAATTAATATCTGATTAAATATTAAATTTAATCAATACCAAAGTTTGAACATCAATACAAATTTTATACTTATGACAATCCTAAGAGGTTTTCTACTCAATCCAGCTCTATTTATGTTGAATAAGTTAAAAAGACCCAAAGAGGTTACACTAATTTGCCCAAGGGTCACCAGCTAAGTTAACAGTAACCCTAGATTTCTAGTGCAGTAATAGGTTAGCAGTGGTGACATGATGTTAGCAGTGATGCTGATGAAATAAATTACCATAAATTACTGGGTACACTAGTACTGTGCACTGGTGATTGTTCAAGATTTTATATTAGGCTTACTCTTTACACATACTTTGAAAAATAAATATTTTTTCCCCATTTTTAGAGACTAGGAAGCAGGTTTTCAACACTCAGTATCGGATTTGAACTCAGGTCTATAACTCCCCCTAAAGCTGAGTTCTTTTCAGAAAAGTTACCTTTAGTGCCTAAGAATGGTGTTTCAGCACCGTGACAGAATCTGTTTTCCTTACGTTTTGTGGGGCCACGAGGCATGCAAGCAGTCATTCTATGTCTAGCATAGACATAGAAGTCCTGCACAGTGTGCCCCTCAATGGCACAGAATCAGGCTCAGCCACACGAGAACAAGCATGTGAGGCAGACACATGAAGAGAGGGAATCTGGATTCAGACATAATATCCTAGGAAAATTAAACACAATAAATGCAGCAAAAGTATGTGAAATAGAAATGTACCACGGTGCTAGGCTACTGCACGGAAACCTTGTCCTATATTTCTCCACCAGCTTTTCTCTAATTTTCTTCACACCCATAGCCTCCACCTTGCCCCTCCCTGGCTTCACTCTGCTTTATTTCCTCCTGCGCACAGAGAGCAGAGGGGCCATCACAGTCACCTCTCTTGCCACTGTGTGGACAGACGTGCCTGCATCCATGCGTCCCTTCCTCCTGAATGAAGAGAGGTCTCTCTGTAGGGTTCATTCCCACCCCATTGCTAATGCAAAGGATGCTTCTCTGTCCAGATCTCCTTTTTCCTCTTGGCAGCATTGGACACTTGATCCATTTAATGTCTGCATCACTCCCTTCTGCTGGCTTCCAACTGGGACACTCTCACCTGGTTTTCTTCCCTTGCATCTGGAGGTGTTGCTCGAGTCCTCATTTCGTCGTCTCCCTTCTGAGCGCATGGGAGCCTCTGGTCCCATCTGAGCATCTCTCACTTCTTCCCTAACTCCCAAGCTCCAAAGATCCATGCTGGCTGATGACTCACACGTCCTGTCTTCAGTTTGGGACCCTCACTGCAGAGCGACTCACAATCACTGCCAAGTGGGTGTCTCGCCCACAGACAACCCTGCAGATTTCCTAGGTCAGTAGGTCCCAAACTGTTCTTCCTCAGTTTCCTGTGGAAAAGGCACTAATTCAGGGTCTCATCTTCCACACCATTTCAATTTTTTAATATCTATTGCTTCTACTTCATTCTCTTTTCCCTTTTTCCTACATTGGCTCTGATAACCATAATCTCTGTCTGTTTTCTTGCAGTTAAACTTTTTTATTGTCAAGACATCACTTACATACAAAACAACATATAAAACAAACATATGAAGCCAAATTAATTATCATAAGATGAATGTATCAGTAACTATAATCCAGGCTCAGAAATTTAACATTGCCTGGAACCCCATGATGGGGGTCCTTCTCCAAACCATCTATTTTCTGCCCTTGTGTTATTTTCTTCCTTCCACCTGTTTTGTGTATACTTTGTGTTTTCCTAGCTTTTTTGAGGTAGCTTCTTAGCCCCTGAGTTCTTGGGGCTTTTTTGTTTTGGTTGATGTTTGATTGTTAATGACATCGAAGTAATATACTGTTTCTGATCTCACTAGGGAAATAACTATGTATCTTAAAAATTAAAAGAATTGATGTATAAAAGATTAGATAATCAGCTTTTTGTACCACTTTGTCAATTCTAGTTACCTTGCAAAATAACTGGACTTTTCTAGGCTTCAGGAAACAAGTAGGTTACATTTTTACTGCTAAAATTTTCTTTTTACCTCTTTTCTGTTTCTCCTCTAGTTAGAGTTGATAATCTCCCAGATAAGATAGTCCATACCCGCCTCTGATCCCTATACTGTGTCCACAATGGTTGCTTATCTCTAACAGTCCCACCCAGTTTGATGAGTCCATTCTGGAAAAGGGCTGAGACTGAGATTTCTTTAGGCATCCTGAGCATTGCCCTCAGCTCTGGGGAATCTGGGCAGTGGACTGTGTGGCTGCTGTATCATATGGCTGGTGTAACTGTGTTACACACTCTTGCCACAGTTGCTTTGCTTTATTGTGTTTTCTTCAGTCACATGTCCTCCAATCTTCTGATTTCCTTTTTGACTGTGAGACAATCTACTAATATCTCCAAAAGGGCAGCTTTATATGAATTAACTTGTTACTTTAGTATTGATAAGAAGTTAACAGACATAAAAGTAAGAGGTGTCACTATTTTGCTCAGGGAGGGATTTCTTGGTGCACTGAACAAAGCTGATGCACACCTGGAATCTTAATGAGTCTGACGCATACCACTGGCTCACTGTTTCCACAGACCAATTCTTTAGTATCTGGCATAATTGGGAACAGTAGCCAGCAGGTATCAAGTGTCAGGATAAACTGTCTACTGCTGCATGAACACTGGCTATGAAATTGATTTGCTATCTTTTGGGGAATGTACTTTCGTAGTAAGAACAATATAGAGTCTAAAACCAGTGCATTTATTATTTATGCAGGTGTTGTTCAAATGAATAATCAACAAGTTTAAATGGACTATTTTGATTGATCATCCCATTTCTGACTCAGCGAGGTCCTTTTCTGATGTCTTCAGAGCTGAGCTGCATGAACATCTGAAATCACATTCTTCAGGAACTGGGCTGGTTAGCTTTTGCTGTGTAACAAACTACCTTGAAACTTAGTGACTTAAAATAACCACTACTTGGCATGTGATTTAGTGGGTTTGAAATCTGTGCAAAGCTCAGCTCGGCTGTTTCACCCCTGTACTTGCCCCTCTGAGACGGGTTAGGGCAGCTGATCTAGGATGGATCCAGCTGACACGGCCCATCTCCTTACAGGGACTCCTTGTTTTCATGTAGGGCTTGTGCACATGGGGGCTGGACAGGGCTCTGAGACAGTGAGTGGGTTCATGGAAGGCATCTTAGCTTAGAGTTGCGGTGCTGTTTATTAGCCAAAGCAAGTCACAGGACCAGCCTTGATTTAAGATCAGAGAAACAGACTTCACTTCCTGATGACAGAAGTTGCAGAGTCACATTTAAAAGGGCAAAGAGACAGGAGGAGTGAAGGATTTGGCTCTTGGTGTCATCTGCCGCAGAGATAAATGTAGCAGTTATCACATGCAGACTTCAGTGTAAGGAGGGCAGGTTGAACACCCACACTTACTTTGGCCCCCTCCCAAGTTCCCACTAAAATGACAAAGCAAAAACCCACAGGACAGAGAGAGAAAGTGGGGAGAAATGATTCCTGAAGCTGGAAACAAATGGGTAAATGGTGGCAGATATGCCAAGCCAGCAGTAGGGAGAGTCAGCATCCTCAGGCCTCGGAATCACCACATTTTTAGGGATTGGAGACATCAGAGGCTTCTAAAAATGGTGGAAGAAAAATCAGGAGAATTGGTTGAAAGTCTGCTCAGGAAGAGAGAGGATTCTGATCCCGAGAGGATCTTTGGGCTGTCAGGAATGTGTCACAGAAGAGGGGTCTGCTATTAATGACACAGGAGGATCAAATATAAAAGAGCCTGTCTCCTGCGCAGACCTCCAGGCCCGCCCCCTACCTGGCTACCAGAATGAGGGCACACTCCAATCTTGTAACCGTGAGAAGAGAAAGTTCTTCAGGGGAGAATCTGATCCTCCTGAAAAATATGGAAAAATACTGACATCAAATTTTCTTCAGTGAACAGGTCTAACCATGCACCCTTTCAGAGCTACCATTCAGTTTTTAGACCGTTTCAGTATTAAATATGAATGGACAGCCAAGGATTACCCGACATATCAAGAAAGCCTGTGATATAGAAGGCTCTCTTGATACTCAAGACAAGCCAGCAAACAAGCAAACAAAAAACATTTAGGGAAACAAATTCTGAAAGAAGAAAATGCTAAAAACAAACCTTCATTAATATCTTCGTTGTAGGGAAAAAAATTGTACCCACCCAGGAAGAAGAATGTTGCTATAAAAAAGGTACCAGTCGGAGAATGGAAAGTGCTCTTAGAGTTTAAAACATGATAGTAAGAATACAAAAGTTAATGGAGAGGATAGAAAATAAAGTAGAGGAAATATCCCAGAAAGCAACAAAAAAAACAAAATGACAGAAAGTAGAAGAAAACACAAAATAATCAAAAGACTAATTTAATTTGGGAAGTCAAAAATCTTAATAATGGAGTGAAGATGGAATGCAGAAGTCACTACTTAAAAAAAATCAAGAAAATGAAATGTCCCAGTCATTAACATGAAGGTGAGGAATTTCCTGAAAGGAAGGCCAATAGAAGAACTTAGCACAGTGTATTAAAACAGACCCACATTGAAGTGCATCATTGTGATATTTTGAAACACTTGGGACAGAGAATATTCTTTTAGTTTCTGAGAGAGTAATACAGAGTGAGTCTGGGGTTGAAATATTAAGTACATAGAAAAGTAGGCAAACAACAAAAACAAGAAAATAATTCAGAAAGAAATTTAAAAGTTACAGGAAATGAAAGATAATCATATTATACTGCATAACTGCATTGGTATAGATATATTGATGCACATGCTTAATGTGTTCTAACCAAGAGTAATATACCTATATTGAGAGGATGGGGATGAAGGGCTAGAGATGTGGGGAGGGGATCCAGCAGGGTCACTGTGTTACACAGATCCTGGGATACCATGCCTGTGGTGGGTGGATTCCTGGGATTGATCCAAGGGCCTCTTCCATAGAGAGTACAGTATGCCTGGGGCTTTCCTGGAGTTGTGCATGTTGGTGGCATAGGGAGGGGGAAAGGAATTTATACTCGATGGTAGAAAATCATGAAGACTGAAAATTTAAAGTATGTAATGAAGATGTTAAGCTATAAACAGATAATTTAGAGATACACAGATAAATAGCAAAGACTGAATAAAAATATTGAAAGCAGTTCCCTTGAAAATGGGGACATGTTTTCTTCTTAACAGGCTTGACGATGATAACTCTTCATGTGCGTGTACATATGCATGCATAACTTTGATGAAAATAAGCCTTTAGAAATATTATATGGATACACTGCTGTATCTTTCAGACGTCAGAGTGTATTTAAATAGAACTGTGGGAGACATATCACAAAATTTCCAAGTCCATTTCATTGACCTGCTCTGAATAGAGAAGACCAATTTAAAAAGAATTAGGAATCTAATGTCTCCAACTTCTCTTACTTCCAGCTAAACTGGGGAGAGTGGGTAATGAAGGGAAGAGATAAACAGACTTACTTAGTTCTGTTTTGGTAGCAGAAAATTCTAGTTAAAATGGGCCCAACCCTGAGTCTCTGCCTTAGGCTAAGAAAGTCAAATGAAGACCTTGGAAAGGCTCCTCAGGGTCACATTGGTTTGTAATTGAGTACTCCATCTCCTCTCCGATGGAATCTCCTCCTTGGTGACTTGTGCAGGGGGTTAGCTGTCTTGGGAGAGTTCCCTTACTAGCATTACAGTAACTACAGACCAGAATGGATGGACACAGACAATGACGATCTTTTCAGAAGTCCATAGCTGGCATTTACTGATTGGACTATGGAGAACGTATTATGAAAGAGTAATTTTGAATGCAAGTACATACTTCTCAGAAAATAAAATATTTTACTTTTTTATTAATAATAGCACATAGGATTGTTTTCAGTATATTGTATTGTTCTTAAGGGCACTATTACAATATGGATGGATATATTTTCCATCTGAAAATTATGATGAGCAAGCAAATATTTTTAGCATTTTAAATCACACAATTTGGTTACATACAACAGTCGGTAAGCTGCATATGTTCATGTAGCTATTTTATTTTTAAATTATGCACATGAGTAATTCATCCTGGAAAGAAATGCAAGATAGGAATCGGGCTTGAGTTCGGTCAGCATCACATGTCTCAGTGGGGTGGCCTTCTCCCTAAGACCTTCACAGTATCACCTTAATGACCGCATGGTCTGGGGTCAGACTCCAGGCTTGAAGGCTCAGAAATCTATGTGTTGGCGCACAAACAATAGGTCATGTTTCTAGGGTAGAGTCACACTTACCAAGCCATGAGACTAAGTATAAAATCTGAAGGCCGGCTTAAAATAAAGAATTAAATAGTCCAAAGAAAACACTGATACATCCACATTTGGCCAAGGTGGAGTAACAAGAACCAGATTTGCTCTCTTGAAAGAAAAGATATTTTTCTCTAAAAAAAGCTAGATAAAATACATGAAACAATGATTTTCAGATATTAGACATCAGGGCAGTTAGGACAGTAATTCCTGAGAGAGAAGCAGCAAACAAGAACAGTCCTATGAATGCACCCAGCTTACCACAGAGAGAGTGTCCAGGACACTGCACAGGGAGGAGAGCCCAGGTGCAGCAGGGAGACTCCTCGTGTTGAGAAGGTGAAGCCAGAAGTAGTCCCGGTTGACCGGCGATGGGGAGCTTTGGGCAGAGTGCATAGAGCAGAGAGCTGCAAGCAGGAGACCTCAAGAGATCAACAGAAGCTCCCTCTCCCATCTTATTCTAAGTGCTGATCAGCACGTATATGTGATAAACGGCCCCAAGGTAGGGGAAAAACTATCTGAAAGGAACAGGAGGAAGAATCCTTGCACGCACACACCATCAAGAGCATTATGGGTCAACTGGGAAGACTGGAAAACCTTGGAATTCACAGGGCATTGCATCAAGAACACAAAGAGCTAGATGAAGAATGCTCTGTTCCTGCCCAGCAAAGCTTAAAAGCAAGTCTTAAAAGAATCAAACTGTAGTCAAACAATTTAATTATGACTTAGTACAAAAGTCAAGATATTTATAGGAATATAAAAAATATGTAGCACCCAAAAAAGTAAAGTTAAAAGTCTTTTGGTATCCAACAAAAGAGTTCCAAGTGTACAAAGAAACAGGGGAATACACCCCACATGGACAGAAAAGTCAATTAATGAGTAGACAATTATAATTGTGATACATATGTTTTATAAGGTACAGGAAAGACTCGGCATATTAAGCAGAGATATAGAAAATATAAAAAGACACAACTGGAACTTCTTGGAAAATGCAATGCTGACAATGAGAAATACACTAAGAAAGCTTAGCCTCAGAGTCAACACCACAGAAGAAAAGATTAGTAAACTTGAAGACATAGCAATAGAAGCTATCCAAAAGGAAACATAAAGAGAAAAATAAGAGAGTCTCAGTAAGCTGTGCGATACCTTTAAGTGGCCTAATATATGTACAAACTGTGTAAAGGAAGAAATCTTATAAGCAGCCAGAGGGGACAACAAAAGACATTGTTTACTGAGGAGCATTTGCAGACTGACAGCAGATTTCTTGTCAGAAACAATGCAAACCAGGAAATAGTAAGCAGTTTCTTTAAATTACTGAAAGAAAACAAAAACAAAAACAAAAATACCTGTAAATGTAGAATTCTATGCTTAATGAAATATTTTTCAAAATCAAAGGCAGAAAAGAGACTTTCATAGTAAAGAACTGAAAGAATTAATTAGCACTTACATTGCAAAAACTGTTAAGGAATACCTTCAGGCAAAAGGAAAATGTTAGTGGATAGAAATCTACACAAAGATCTGTAGAAAAAAGGAGTATCAGAAATGGCAAATGCTTGAGTGAATAAAACACATATTTTTGTTTGCTGTTAAAATCTCTCTTTAATGATAGATGTTAATTAAACTTATTGTGATAATCATTTCACAATAAATGTAAGTCAAATCATTTGCTATGTATCTAGGACTTGTATAGTGCTATGCTTGTCAGTTGTATCTCAATAACACTGGAAAAATATCTTTAAAAGAGAATTGAGTGATTAAAACAAAAATAATAACAACATATACTTGGGTTTATAAAATGATATGGTGGCAAATTCCTAACAACTGCATCTTCAGAAAAAAAAAAAGGTTTAATTTGTAGTATTTGCCTATTTCCATAGTGTAAATGTTCCTACCATAGCTTATTTCAAGTTCCCAAACTGATAATAAATTTGAGAAGAAATGCATGCAGTTGACTTTCATCATATGGTAAAAACTGGGCTTATAAAATGTATAAGAAATATAGGTGACAAAAACGGAACAAAGACTGGGAGGGGAAAAATGGAAGTATACTATTTGTGAACTTTTTATGCCAAGCATGAAGTGGTACCATATACTTGAAGATAGAATATAATTGCATATAGATGCTACTGCTAAAGCAAATGATAAATAAAAAAATCAAAGTTATAGCTAATACATCAACAAAGACATAATATAATCATGGGACAATGAACCTAGTTGCTTTTATAGATGGCTTTTAAGCCATCAAAGGGCAGATCATCCCTAAAAAGATGAGAAACCAAATTTAGTTTGTGGCTAAGAATAGACACTGGATACAAACACCAGACATCATATCTGTAGGCAAATTAATCATGATTAGTAAAATGAAGTGTTCATGTACTCAACAAGTAAGCATTTACACTTCTACTGTCTATCATGGAGAAATTGTTACAGACACGTGCAGGAATACCTACTGCATCATTGTTTATAATGATGGAAACTCAAAACAACCTAAACATTCACCTGCAGGAGTTGAGCAAATAAATGGATATACCACTAGGTAGCATTGAGTAAATGTATCAACATGGAGAAATCTCAGAAAAATCATACTGATAGGAAAAAGCAAGTTGTAGTGGGATATGTGCCATGTAACATTATGTTGATAAAGCTTAAAACATATAGAATACTACTATGTGTTTTATAGATATGTACCATGCATGAGTCATTGTAATACTAAAATATGTATGGAAATAATAAACATCACAATCCCCCTAGAGAGGGAAGAAGAGAAATCACTTGGAGAGAAGAGAGTCAACTCAATGTTAACTGTATTTTATTACCTAAAAAGAAATCAGAAGCTAACATAAGCCTGGTAATATTTGATATATTTCAGTGTTGGGTATATGGGTTTGTTATAACGTAGCTATCAACTTTTAATGGTTTTAGGATCTCATAATAAAAAATATTAAACAATTCACCCCCCTTCCCTGCATTCCTTTCTCTCCTTCTCTCTCCCCTTTCCCCACCTCCTTCCTCCTCCTTCTTTTATCTCTACCTTGGCCTTCCTTTCTTGCTGTCTTGATTTTAAACTTTTACTTGACTTTGGATTTAAATGAAATAATTTCTATTTACTGCCAGATTATTGCTCATGTGGAAATTATTGCATATGAAATTGTTTACATACGTTATATGAATTTTTTTCACCTGTAATTTATTGTTAGAACTAAAGTGATTTATTTCTGACTGCAAATTAGAATCATGCATAAAGAAATCACTGTGTATTTCATCATAAAAATGTGGCTTAATTACTGACCACGGTACTTTGGGCTAGTGAAAGGATTTTGGACTGAAAGAGACTGAAGATCTGGGGTTGGCATGGCTCTAACCTGAACGTGTCTGTTAAATCAATTACCTGCCCTTCCTCTCAGCTTCATCAGCGCAATGAGAAGGGTGATGTCTCTGAGACTCTGTGCAGGTAATATGTCACTTGTCTGGTACCTCTGGCATCTAGTATTTTATTCCATTTCTCAAGCTGTCATACACTAAAATGAAGGAAGACACATCAATATCTCGGAGTTACCAGATGCTGCCATTCCTATTGACATTAAGTATTTTGTTGGCTGAATGAGCACATAGCATAATCTGGGGAAGAGATGTTATCTTTATGGCCATTGTTATGATGGAATTCTGTGGGGAGCCTTTATAGTCTCTGGTGAATTGTTTTTGGATGGTATTTTGACTGGAACTATTTTCTATAGTTTCTACTATCTACACTGATAAAGGAAAACCTATATTCTAGTATTTCTAAAGTTTCAGCACTCAGGGAAAATGTGGTTGGTCTAAGTTGTGAGCTTGAGTTTATGAAAAATGGGAAAGCATTGTATGATTAAACAATCCTCAAGCTATTAAAACAAGCTTGACTAATTTTGAAAGGATTAAAATGAAAAATGAGGACGCTGAGTAGAAATGTGGTCTGAGTCAACGGCAGCAGCATTCCTAGTGTCTGGATATCAGAGGAGTCCCCAGCTACTGAAGACTAACATTTACTAGAAATATTAAGTGAAATTCCTAATTTTCTAATAGAAAAAATCAGACAGAGGGGTCGTAGTTCCCCCTGCATAGAATCACATGTGGAGGTTATTAATATCCAAATATCCAGCTCTACCCCAAATCTCTCAAACCAAGTATCTGGATGGAACTTTGGCGAGCAGGCTTTGACCCTTCACAGTGCTTCTGATGGTCGCCACACGCTGGGAAACCCAGGGCTGACCCCTTGTCCTTCTTCCAACCTTAGAGCGGGGGACCCGCCTGACCACTGGTTTGGATTTGATGCTCGGAGTGCTGCAGGCCTTTCTCTAACTGTCCACTGAGTAGGGTTTCCTGGGCAGACCACCCACTAAACTGTACGATCCATGGAGGCAGGGAGCGCACTTCAGTCAACTCGGCTCACCAAAAACCAGCCCGGTGCCGGCATATTGCATGTGCTCAGTGCAGGTTTGGGAACTGCGCCGGGGCCCGTGGAGTCGGACACAGTGATGGGAAGGCATGGGAGTCAAGGGTGGTTGTTACAGAGAAAACCACTTCTCGTATCTTGTTTAGAAACACATTCTTCCCAGACACTCAAGGAATAGTAGTGTGACATATCCCTCATTTGACTGTATTATAAATGTAAATAATGATATTTTACCCTATTTTCAAATAAGCCTTTTGTATGATTCTCCTCACAACCTTGAAAAGTATATGTTTCAGAAGCTGACATTTCACAGGTGAACAAATTGAGTAAATTGAGTTTAAGCCACCCTCCCTCATGGTCTTCCCATTAAAGTCCATATTCTGACAACCCAAGGCCAGATTTACACATGCTAGTATTTTCTGGGAGGCCAGATAAGCAGGCAGCTCCTTCACCTGACAGGACTATTTTCTGGATGCCAAGAGAAAGTGGATTCCACAAGAAGACAGTGTGATGGAAGCTGGAGCAGTGACTGACTAAGGAGAGTCCCTTACAAAGGGCTCGAGAAACAGGGGAGGCTGAGAAACAACCTGGTTCATCAGGTAGACCTGGGGTTTGGGCAGGTGTCCGGCAAGGACTGAATCTCTAAATTGTGCTCAGGTGCCTCTGAAGACAGCAGGTGGTGACCACCCTGAGGGTCAAGAGTGATGACTCAGAAACTAGTGGGTCAGTTGGTGGTCTGACTCTCCTAGAAGCAAGTAGGTCACCAGACCAGACTCCAGGGCATTGCCCACTGATTAAGTTTACAGCCCATGGGTTCCTTATGTTTTCTTACAACCAGGTGGCCCTGTGCTGTGCTGAAGAGGCACCACCAAACAGAGGTGCTGTGCTAACTAACCCTGCCTGATAGCGACAGAATGTAGGGTCACTGTCCCCTGGAAGGTGCTCCTTGGCACATCCCCCGGGTGATCCGTAGGGTGGTGCAGGAAGAAGTCAAGAATGTTTAAGGACAGAGACTGAGTTATAAACCAGCCTGTAAGCTCTTAAAGGATTTTTGTTTGTTTGTCTTTTGCTGTATAAAATGGTATTTTGCTCATACCAATATTTGTTGAATGAAGACACTGGTTTTAGGCAAACTTATACTCAACTCTCAAGTTAGCTGCTTCTCGGCTCTGTGATCTCCGGCAACTTAGTTCAATTCTTCATGCCTCAGTTTCTTCATCTATAACATGAAGTCAATAACAGTTACTTGCCTGGTGGTTTCACTGCTAATTCAGTAATTTAATAGTCTTGTGCAGGAGACTGCTTGTGCTAATTTTAAGAGGCAATTGTGAAACTCTTGGCAGCCTGAAACTGTTGCAGTGAGAGAACATGCACCCCAGAAACTGGTGAGACGGCACCTCCCCCCTGCCCCAGAGCTCACACTTCGCCCCGGATGGTCATCCCCAAGTCAGTGCCCGGCACACAGCTCGCTGTGGGCACTGGACATTGGGACTTAGCACATGGGTGGCAAAGGAGCAATGCGTTCCTGGATCCTGGCTCTAGAGGAGCCATTTGTCTGAGTGGATTGATAAATGACGCACTTGCTTGTGAAACTGTATTCAGCACATGCTTATTACAAGGAAGAACATGCTAAATGTTCCAGAGATGAAACTAGTCAATTGAGTTTGATGATGTGAGTTAAGTTTCTGAATCAGTCTTTGTGAACTTGGATAAAACTAGTCTTTGGAAAGTTTTAGCACAAAGAGGACTTCCTGTTTTATAATTCATTTCTACTAGTTTATGGTCTCAGATTTGCAATTTTGATTATTTTCAGTGCACCCAGCACTGACTTCCACAACTAAGTGATGAGCAGCAGGCACTCTGGGTGGCCTTCTTGTTGATCTTATGAACACTGAATAGTCTGTATTGGATTAATCGATTTAAATTTCTCATGCCATCAATGTTAAATATTTTTTGTTAACATCTTCTGGTTGTTGTCTGAGGGAGTCTCCCTCCATGATACAGATATTGTATAATTTTGCTCCTGGAAAATTTCTTTATTTCATGTGACATCATTATAAGTAATATTTCCTGGCACTCCAAGGAAGGAAACTATATTTATTGTGACCATATGTCCCTGATTTTCCAACACAGTTCTCATTTTATATAATTTAATTCATTTTAATTAAGAAGATTCATTATATGTCAAGTAATCATTATCTAATTTTATATCCTTTTAAGACTACTATGAATGAACTCATGTCTTATAAAAATAGTATAGTTTCTTAACACAAAAAACAGATGGATGATTTATATACAAAATTATATAAAGGTGTAATACTTTATCACATATAGTTATACATTTAATAACCCTCAATTATTGAAAATAATAAAATTGCCTAATATTAAAACTGTCTTGGCAAAATCAAGACATATGATCACCATACATGTTCTTGGGTTTGCTAATGGAAAGTGATCAATGTGGAGTATATTCATCAAGGAACTACTATGTAATAATGATCACTGGATTAAGTTTGGTAATCTGGTCAGAACAAGAACTAAGTAAGTCAGCACATGGGTACCTTATCTTAGAAAAGTCAAACCATACAATTTTCATTACAGGGAAAAAACCAAAAAGGATTAATTTCAATATACGTAAATGAACTATAGGATATATGCAGAGTTTTTAAGAAATGCCTTTTCCCTCCTCAGGATAGAAAGTCTGAGATTTGAAAACAAAATTTCTATATTGCTAAATGGACTAAGAAAAGAGGCAATCACAGGAGGGAAGATGGTACTTTACACAGTGGGAAGGTAGTCTAAACTAGGAGGAAAGAGAAGCAAACAAAATATAGTAGATTGTGAAGATTTTGGAGGAAGGAAATTAGCATTATTTTGAGCACAGTTATGTTCCAAAGACTATTTTAGGGGCTCTGGGATATATTTTTTAATTTGGATTCTCAGAACAATCAAAGGCAGAAAATATCACCAACCATCATGCTTGCTTGCTTCAGTTGTGGAACCAAAATTTGAATTTAGGGCTGCCAGATTTCAAAACTGACACTCTTCCAAGACCTCATACTGCCTTCCAGTCACTGACTGGATCTTGATTATGTGCTAGATTCTTTGCAGGCAGTTCCTTATTTTAGTCTCAAGAAAATAGTTTAATTTTTTTTAGACAAGTATGTTTCATTTATATATAATATCACAATTTTAATTCTTGAAAGCTCCTTCCTGTTATCTAAATGTTCCTACATAAGATTTTTATTTTTAAAGAGAAAAAACACACTACATTTAAAGACAGAGTTAAAAAAAAAAAAAAAGACAGCAGAGAAAAGCAGAATGAACCACACTCCAGAATGGTAACTTTAGCTGGCCAATTTCAATAATTAATTTAAACCTAGTTTAACAATATGGCCTAAACTTTGTTTCAGGTCTTGTCCACGGATTTGCCTGGGGAACTTTATAAGCTCACAAATTCATGAATCCCATAACTGGAGATCTTATTCCAGTAGCTCTGGAGTGAAGCCTGTGAGTGTGTCCGTTCTCAAGTTCTCCACTTCATCTCTGAGCCTTTTACTTTCCTCATCTACAAAATAGAAATGAAATACAAATCTCACAAGATTGTCATGATATGTGAGAGAATGGATATAAAGCAGCTTGGCAGTACTTGGCATGCATGCACATAGGTAGTCGATAATGAATAGTTATCTGGCCATGCAAAATGTTGCCTTGGCTTTATGGAAATACATTGTTTATTGACTTACTTTTGATAATTTGTAGCCAGTAAATGCTATCTTTATTCCTTCTAAATTTTTATTTATCTTGAGTTTTTATTTCTTTAGGGCAATTCTCCTGCACAGGTAGGATGAGCCTCTCTCTAAGTGAACTGCATGCTGTTTGGGCAATATTATGAAGTGATGAAAACATTGTTTTTTTCCCCAAAAACTATTGCTATGAACCCACTGCCTGGATGTGTGAAAGTTACATCAACATGAGTCACAGATGCTCATGAGTTGTCCTCAGGAGTGGTGCAGACAGAATTAATGCTCTCCTTGGAGCTCTAGGGTTCAGGGACCTCTTACCTTAGGTGTGATTCCCTAGTTCCTCACCCCAAAGCTCAAATGAGGGATCCTTGCATAAGGTGTGTCTTTCCTGATGCTCATATGCAGCCATGTGAGGCCCAAGGTCAGCCTTGAGGATTTGATCCTGTGAATCAGCAGTGAACCATCTTCCCTTCATCTGTCTGAAAATGTAATCTTCTTTTCTTTTTTAATTTAGATTAAAAAAAAAATGCACGTTCATAGTTTAAAAAGTCAAATATTGCTGAAAGGTTTAAAATGTAAATGCAAGCATTCCCTTGACCTTCTCCTTCCCTAAGCCCAGAGCCTGTCACTTCTGGTATTTTGGGTTTATTTTTTACCTCCACATCCTAAATAATATACAACTATTTTTTATTTTTAAAATTTGAGATACTGTATATTGTCTTCTTTTCTTAGTGGAAGATAAACCTTTAACTCTCTTAAATATCTCTTTACCCCTCTCCATTTTCCACATTCCCCATCCTTTAAATAAACTTTTATTATGATTTTTGGAACATTCAGTGTTTACATTAATATGACTTTTGTTCACATATAATTACAATTCCTTTCATGTGCATTTGTTTCACTATTGACTTGATGAGTTGTCTATATCTCTGTCACCAATCCTTCTCCAAATTTTCCAACCAATCATTAAAATTCTATTCCATAATCAAAGACATGAGCTGCATATTTTTCTCAGATCAGCCCTGGAATCCATTCCTGGAGCTCAGCAGCAGTGAGGCCCCCTAGGTCTGAGGCACAGTTGCCATGCTGGGCTTTCCCTTCCCAGAATTTTGAGAATTTTTCATACTTTT
Organism: Manis javanica; assembly: GCF_040802235.1. NCBI lineage: Eukaryota > Metazoa > Chordata > Mammalia > Pholidota > Manidae > Manis > Manis javanica. The sequence continues at coordinate 76,698,653 of NC_133168.1, forward strand.
TTTCCAAACATGATGTTTTGCTTCTTGGATCTTTTTGTTAGTTTATTCTCTTGTATATTGGTGTAACCCATTGAACTTTGGCTTTCTGAGAAAATCCGTGTGGGAAACATCTTTTCAGGAACTCCAAGTCTGAAGCTATCTTTTATCTGTCCTCAACTGAAAGTTTACCTAAACTGAAATTCCAATGTAAAAATAATTTTTCTGCAGAATTTGAAGAAATTACTCCACTTGAAGAAAATTCTTCCAGTGTTGCTTTTGAGAAGCATATTATTTTGACTCATGATTATTATTTTTTTATTATTATAATATCTGGCAGCCTCTAGAGCCTTCTTTAATCCATGGTGGCCTGATGGAGTTTTCTTTTAACTTGTAAATTATTTGTGCTGGTCACTTGAAGGATTGTTTCAATCTGGAAATTCTTATCCTTTCATTCTGAGATATTTTCTTGTGTTATTCCTTTTCTAACTTCTTTCCCACCATTTTCTCATCTCTCACTTTTTGATCCCCTATTATATGGATGTTGGACCTCTTTGTTTGTTTGTCTAATTGTATGTCTTTATCTTATTTCTCATCATTACTTTTTCTTGTTTTACTTTCAGGAAATTGCTTTAATTTACCTTACAAACATTTCATTGATTTTTTTTAAAATTTATCATCTAATAATTTAATTTCTAAGAGCTCTTTGTTATTTTTACAATGTTCCTTCTCTAAAGCAATCCATTTTTGTTTTGAGGGTTTAAAGTATTTTCCTGTCTCTCTGAGGATATTATTCACGTACTTTTTAAAAAGTTTCTTCTAATCCTTGCCTCATCTCTTTTTCTTTTGCTTTAAGAAGTAAGACTTCGCTTTACTTCTCAACCTTCTACTGTATCTAGTATACTAAGTCTAGATAACCTCTAGTCTAATTTCACCAGAGAGTATACATTTTGTGTCCTCCTGGTGGTAGAGGGGGCAGGGGAGTTGCCTAGAAGAATGGGGTGGAAGAGAGGAGCTGGAGGTCTCTGTTCTCTTTGGCTTTCTTTGGATGGCTCTTTCCAGTCTCCTGCCTCACTTCCTCTTTCCCTTTCCCTGGTGTCTGAAGTTTGTGAAACTTGCATTCTGTTTTACTTATAGCTTGCTTTTAATGGCTCCCTCTCCCTAGGCACCCAGCCTTCTGCTTTCTCTGCTCCACTGGTTTTCACACTTTTATCTACTTTCCAGCTTCCAAAATAGCCTTTTCAGTCTTTTATGTGTTTTCAATGTTTTTTTCTGTGCAAACTTTCATCTTAGCTACTTGAACTACTTGGGACCTAGGTGGTACAAATTGTCTTCTTGCCAAAAACTTACTCTGCATGTGGGTGTGCTTATCATAATTGGACACATTAGGTGGTCCATGTTTTACTGTGAGAATGGGTTTTTGGTAGAAGAGGAATAGAGGATTGCAAGGAGCCCCCTGGCTCTTATTTTCATCACTGGGCTGCAGCTGGGGATGAATCCACATCAAGGCAGTGTTTTATGCCTCCTTCTCACTTATATACATTTTGTTTAAAGCTAGGAGGACATAATTGATCATTTGAAAGATTGTGAATCAAGATCTCAGGAATAGAAATGGGGTGGTGATATGAGTCCATGCTTTCCTGGTTTCCTCAGATCTGGGGGTTCTCACTAGTCCAGGGCTAAGTGGGACATCAGAACCCCTCTCTAGGCCTTGCTCCCCACTGACTGTGAGATGGCCCATAGTCACTACCAGCTTACAATAAACCAATTTGATGGAATTATCTTCAATCCTCATAACTTCTACCATCCAACCTATTTCTCAAACCAGAAATTTAGGAGTCAGTCTAGACTCTCTTTTCCCCACTTTACCTATCCTGTTAGTCATAAGTCCCTATATTAGGCTGAATAGTGTCTTTCTCCCACCTTCTTCAAATTCACACCAACATGCAACCTCAGAATGTGGCCTTATTTGGAAATAGGCTTTTTACAAATGGAATTAGTTAAATTAAGATGAAGTCATCCTGGTTCATATTTAGAGGAAATGAACACAGAGACACTCAGAGAGAACACCATGGTGACAACAGAGGCACAGATTGGAATGCTGCAGTGATAAGCCAAGCAGTGCCACGGATGGCCAGCCACCACCAGAAGTCAATAGAGACAAGGGAGAATTTTTCTCCAAAGGCCTTCAGTGCAAGCATGGCCCTGCTGACACCTTGATCATGGATTTCTGGCCTCGAGAACTGTGAGGGCATAAATTTTGGTAATTTTAAACCATCCATTTGAGGTACTTTTTACAGCAGCCCTAGGAAAATAATGCAGTCCCATTGATTCTCTCTCTTTAATTTCTCCCCATATTGATCCCCTTACAGTCCAAGTGTAATGGCTTAGTCAAAGCCCCATCATTTCTTACCAGGGTTACTGCAGTGGAATTTACTTGTGCCTTCTAGTGTTGCTCTTGCTCTATCCTCCCATGCAGATATACTGCTCTCTCAGTTCATATATTCTCTAATATTTTGGTGCTCTCAATATTGGTCCATTTTAGACTGTAAGCTTTCAGCAGTTATTATGTTTGGCATCTTTTATAAATATAGCTGATTACTAGAGAGTAACTGTGATGGGACCAGTGAAGATCCATGAAGGATCATTTAAGCCCCTTAGTAGCACTCTCACCAATGGAAAATGGAAGGTTTGGGATAAGTGCTGTTTAATGTCCTTTCCTATTTGGACATTTTCGACTTTGTGATCTTAAATCTATCCCACAACCACCCATGGGCCATATATGTATATAGTACATAAGTCACACATGCATGAGTTGAATGGAAAGAGCCAGAAGTCAGAAGCTAGTTGTGAAGTTCTGGGCAACTCTGGATAACCTGCCTCATCTGCAAAAGGAAGAGAATTGAACCCAGTGATCTCCAGATGCCTTCCAAGTTCCAGCATCAGGTGAAGATGGGGACAAAAGTGGATGAAAATAAAAGCCAGCTTTTGTTGAGGCCCTGAGTTAGCATGTGGATTACCTCATTTATTCCCAGGGCAATATGCTATCTCACCAGGGGGCAATAATTCTACTCCTTTGCTAGTTGGCAGCCCTGTTAAGTTTGCCAAATTTTCTGTGTATAAAAATAGCTCCTTTCAGGAAAATAAATGTCTATTATATAAATAATGAAGATATACATTTAGTGTTCCATTGTCTAACTTAGTTAACAACTGTGATAACCAGCATTAACTGAGTGATTACTATGGATGAGTATGCATGAAGGGATTTACTTGCACTTACTCAGGTTAAACCTTATCAGAATTCACTCATTCTTTCTACACAGTTTTGGTATTTTTTATTACTGTTTTTATTTTATTTGTTTTTTTGGCATAGGAAGTATAAAAATAAACAAAAAACACTGAGTCTCTGATTTCCTGAAGCATTGAACTATTATCCCCATTTTATAGAGGAGACAGTTGGGATTAAGCAAGGCTAAGTAATTTGACTGAGATCATATAGCCAGTAAATTTTTCTTGCTCTATCCTCCCTCGTAGATATACTGCCTGATAGAGAGAGGTTGAAACTTAGTTCTGATTCTAAAATCTACACTCTGGATCACCAGGCCATGAATATATATGCAATATCACAAAGCAAGAAGAAAATGATGTGGAGACCCCAAAGTATAGTCCTCTAATTGCTTGGCAAGAGTTTTGAGCACCCAACTTCTTCAACTGAGAGAACAATTGCCAAAATGTTTGTTTCTGTATTACAAATCTAAGTGTCTAAGAGTAATGATCAATATTCATGGGTGACTCCCCAATATTTCCATATTTTACCAATATGCTTCCAATATAGGAAGTGTGGCTATTTCTGTTTAGATTTAGGGGAGGGAGAATTCGAGCCTACAATGAAATATGAAGCTAAAAGCCACTGTCTCCCTGCCCTTGTGCGAATTTTGTATTTTCCCCAATCTTCACTCACTGTAAGCGATTGCTTGATAAACATGGCCTGAAATGATTCAGGCAACTTACTGTAATTTTTGGTGGTCCTCTATGGCAGATTATTCCCTGGTCAGTGAGGTGGACCAGACTGAGAATTCAGACAGGGCACACACATTTGCATCTGTAGTGGAGTCCTGCAGGAAAATAGGAATTGCAATATGTTTGGGCAGCAATGTCCTGGAATGGTTAAAAGAATGATAATTACACTTACTTGTTTTCCCAGAATCAAACATAGAAAGTGAGGTGAAGGCAGCCTGTGTGAGCAGACATGATTCTTTTTCATTTTTATAGCAAAAAATTTACACTGAAAATTACAGTATTCACCATTACTTTTTTGGATGACCTTAATTTGTCCTCATTTGAACCATTACGATCTATGAACAGCATTGATGGGAAGCTTTCTGGTCTAACTGTGTCATTTAACCTCTTAGCACCATGTCTATGAGGGAAAAATTCATCTTGCAAAGTTTTTAGAAGAAGGACATTTCATGTGAGTATTCCTTTCCTGTTTTGTGTCTCTTTCCTTCCATCTTTTGATGTTATTTCTTTTAGCCATTGTTCCCTAAATAGCATTAGGATTTTTATTTTCCTGATCTAAAGGTGGAAGAATCAGACCCATTATATCTGGTAATTTATCAAACAGTTTCTCTATCACAAAGAACATTTTTTCTCCTTGCTCTGGGTTTCTGGCAGCTCGTCTCACCCTGCCAGGGGGAGATTGAACACTTTAATCTTTTGAAGAGTTCACATCAGAAGATTTTACCACATGCCTCTAAGATTTCACCTCATGAGAAATTCCCCTTCAAATCCATGGTTCTGCCTCTTCCCAGGACCTTTTGAATTCCGTAATGGTGTCCTGTGCTGGCTGCAGAGTTGCCCCCTTTGAAGCATTTACAGATGTCTTTACTGGGCTCTTTTGAAAGAAAAAGCTTGGTGGTAATGGAGGGAGGAGGGGTTGGAAATCCCTCAGCAGCCAGATGATCTTTGAATAATTCAGGGTGCACCGCGGGGTATGGCTAATGCCTGCCCCAGGGCTGAAGTGCATGGGGTGCTCTGATTGCTGGTCTCTGGGGAGGGTAACTGGAGCAGAAGTGGTGGACTCCTGTTTCTCAGCAACATGCCAGTGGGAGAGTGGGGGACTGTCTCTGAACTCGGCATTACTTGGGAAAATTAAATACGTCCCACCACCCAGGCCCCTCACCAGGACTGAATTAGAAGCCCTGAGGTTGAGCTTTCAGAACTTCTGCTCACTCTGGGTCCATCAGGAAGAGAGTTCTAGAAGGACGGGGAAGATTTAGTCAGCACAGCCCTGCTTCTATCCATCCACACAGCCCCCTTCTGGTTCCCTCTTTTCTCCTCAAACCCAGGAGGCAGTTGCCCAGAGAAAGGATGAAGTGGGAGGCCAAGGCCAGCGGCTTCCTGGGCACAGTGAGAAGCCACTCTGAGGGATGCCCAGACATCCCCAAGGCCAGATGCACAGTGTAAATGCAGGCTCTGCAGAGCGGGAACTCGCACATGCCTTCTCAGGGTTGCGCTGTGCACCCGGCAGCAGGGAGGTGCTGCGCAGTGGCCTTCCCGGGCCTCCTGAGAAGTGGGCGTCCCAGGAGGCGCAGCGCTCGGGGGCAGACCACCTGCAGGTGGAGCCGGGAGGACCTCTGCACGGTGACGTCAGCCCCACCGCCCGAGGATGCTGCCCTACCGTGTGCCTCGGGAGAGCCTGCGCACCTAAGCTCCCATAAACGAGGTGCAGAGAAAAGTGCATTCAGAAGAGAGGAGGCTCGGAGACAAAGTGGGGAAAGGGCTGGCGTCCTCTCAGCAGTGCTGGTGCTCATAAATGCAATAAGGACTGCCAATTTTCAGTGAAAAATCAGATTTCATTGCTTTGATTAGACTATTTACCTTACGTTTTTGTTGGTTATTCTCTAGGTTTTGTGTGAGTTTTGTTTAGACTAGTGTAAAATCTCAGTGGAGAACGTGGGGAGGGGCAAATCAGAGCACTGTCTGGCTAGGTTTGTGTTTCTCACGGTCTTCTTAGCCTGGCGTCCCACTCATGGAGTCCTTCAGCAATTCTTCCCTCGGAAAAATCTATCAAACGACAAACCTGTGTAGTTCAGCATGGGCACAAATGGGGAACTAGATGGGTCTTTGAAAATTAATCTCTATTGTTTTAATATTGCAAAAGACATACATGTTCATTGTGGAAGATAAACAAAATATATCCACCATCCCATCATCCAATTAAAAGTCCTTCTGATTTCTTTCTCTTCCCACACCCCTTGCAACAAAAATGGGATTCTATAATGGGCCACTTTTTTGTAACTTGCTGTTACTTTTTACTAACAGCATACACATATTTCCTTGTTTCTACTTCTTATTCTTTTGAGGGTTGCATAATATTCCATAATATGGACTTATCATCCTTCATTTAACTGATGCAGGAGTATGTACATTGAAGTCGTGTTTCATCTTTTTCTCTCTACTTCATCTATAACATTCTGCAATAAATACACTTTAATTCAACATTTGGGCCCACCAAGTGGTGTGCCAAAAATGCCTTCTGGAGCACCAGGGGAAGAAAAGCCCCAATTGTGGTATTTGCTGATTTTCTGACGTGTATGTGCATGTATACTTCTACCCTGATCAATTGCAAGCTAACAGCGTGCTGGCCCTGAATGTGATGTTGGGAGGGGTGAGATGCATGCAGTCAGCTCTCATAGCCTGTACAAACTGCTTCCATCATATGACTGGGACCACCCATGTTAATATTTTAGAATAAATTCCTAAAAGTGCAATTTTTGAGTCAAAGGATATGAACACTATGAAAGAGCTTTATATGTTTTGTCTAGCTGCCTTCCAGATATATCAAAATTTACACTCCCCGTCAGGAACAGATGTGGTGTGTTCCAAAGATTCTAATTTCCCAAGGGTTCTATCTGTCCTGGGATGGAAAGGTCTGCCTCTGCAGCACTGAGATGCCTGCCTCTGGGGGGTCTTCTCATGCATGGAAGCCAGACAGCACATTAAAATGTGAAAAGAGAAGTTGGGGTGAAACTTCTAGGTATCTCTTTCAACTCTGAGATGTTAGGAAATGTTAAATAAAAAACAACAAAACAAAGTAGATGTCAGAAGGCACTCCATAATTAATGCTGAGCATCCAGTGATGCAAAGGTTCAGAGGAAGTGGGGGAACCTGGCTAGACAAGGCTTCGCAGAAGCAGAATTGTCCCAAAAGAAAAGAGAGGGTATGAGTAAACCTTCGGGTTACTGTGTCTGTGTCAATTCCCCTTCGTCCACTGAAGCCCTGACTCTTGGCCCTAACAACAGACTGGATGGAGGCAGGAGGCCCTGGAGGCAATGGGAGGCTGTGTCTGTCTAGAGGGAACTCTGAAGCCTGGCTTTGCCTGTCACCATAGCCTTGGGTGAGAAGTAATTCTCCAGAATGAAATGCCCGCCTATGTTTGCAGATACATTATCTCAGCTGACCCCACATAACTACCTGCCCTTTTGCTTCCCCCTTTCATTTAAAGAATAGAAAAAGTCCGAATTGTAATTCGTCTCTCCCCTATTGCACCAAGAGTGCAACTGATGGGCAGATGTGTATGGGATCAACGAGGTCTGCAGCTTTGCTTCCTTGCCTGGGACCCAACTTTCTGCAATTCACTCAAGTTTGTACAGCCCAGATAGCAGATAACATTAAGGTTTACATTCCCTGTACAAGGCTGACCGAAGAATTTATTGATGTTTCATCTTACGATTACTCTACAACCAGAGAAGGTCAAGACGAGAATCTTATATTTTTCAATGTTGACCTTTGTAGCATCCTGTGACTGCCTCCACAAAGCCTGTGACCTTCAAGCATCTAAATTTTCTATTTTTCCACCAATTATGCCATTTTTTTCCAATATTTTCTTTACCAGACATTAGAATGGCATCAGCATTTGCTTTTGCCACAGGAAAAGGCTCCTCTGGGCGGCTGTCTGTGTCTGCACAGCCCTCCCTCCCTCGATGGCGCCTTCGCCCTTGCACAAGCGGTAGCAGCCGCTGGGGATGCTTTTAAATGAGACAGGAAACAGAATAGGGTAAGAAATGGTTTTGAAAAATCATCCTCATGCCAGATGAAATCGCAGAGCTTGCAGTTTTTGTTTGTTCCCTTCTCAGCTGTGTCCCTTTGAAGTCTAAGACCCCAATGTCAATCATGGTTTATTTTTAAGACAAGAAAAGAACCAGAGCAAAGACATACTTATTGGTGTTTTTCACCCATTAGCAAGATTCAGACGTGTGCAGCCTTGTCCAGATGTGCAAAAGAAGCTCCCGTACATGAAGACATGCCCCGGGACTGAGCGTCCACGTGCCCTGCTGGATGGGGTCACTTGTCAGTCCTCATTCAGGTGCTCCAAGGACCATCTGCCCTGTCCTTTGTCTCCCATGCCAGTTGCCCCCGCTTTAGTTCAGAGCCTTGTTTTGGGGGTTTGAAGGGTTACAATTTCCTTCTAATTAGTTTTCTTTAGAATCTGTACCTCTCACCAATCTTTTCTGCATACCACAGAAAAATCGACTGTGAAATCAGCCATATAGCTTCCCTGTCTCAAACCTTCAGTGGCTCCCTGTGAGATATGAGATAAATTCTGTTTATCTATGAGATAAATTCTAAGTCCATCACTTAGCAGGCATATGTTTCTTAGGTAACCACCATCCACTTTTCCAGCCTCATCTCTCAGTTCTCGTTGTGGATCACTCGCTGCCTCTACAGTGATGCACTTGCCAGGGAACTTCAAGGGGCCAAGCCCTAGAGCGAAGCCTGCATCTGCCACTGAGCCCTCTGGGATGCCACCCTTGGGGACACTTGCTGCTCGGAGGTACATGTCTCCTCGTCTCCTCATTTGTATCATTTATAGATTTTTAGTATCAATGGGAGTTTTTAGCTATTTCTGTCCAATCTTCAAGCATTATAGATGACAGAACTAGTGTTCAGGGGTGAAGTGAATTACCCAAAGCCACCAATAATGCTGAAAATAACTACCTCTTATCGACTGCTGTTCTATATGCCTGGCAAAGCATTTAAAACATCTCCCCAAATTATCTCAATATCCCCACTCAATTACAAGGACCTTGAAGCCTAGGGAAGTTAAGTGACTTGTAAAATAACTGGTTAAGCCAGTTTCCACAGAAAGTCCACACTGGGGCCAACACACCTGGCTGCTCAATGCCAGGGGCCTCATTCTCTACATTCTGCCTTGATCCTGGCCATATACTGCTTTGTTCCCTTGTGAGTGTGTCTTATTTATCCAGCTCTGTGGTGGAGTCCTTACCTTATGAGCCTCTGGGCTCCACAGTACAGATTCTCAATAAATGTGTTAGTGCAGTTCCGTAACTCAGAATCCAGAGACGCTGAGTTGCTGGGTAACACTCTAGAAGTCCCCAGCCATTCTCTCCCGGGATCCTTTACCAGTGGCTCTGTTTCCTCACAGACATACTTTTAGTCCCAGCCGCTGTCTCTACCTGTATCTGAACACCCTCCCACACACCATCCTTATTACACTTGTCATGGAGCCTGCCAGGATTCTGCTTCCCTTTATACAAATATCAAAGGCTGTCCCTAATAAACATAAGAGTTCAACCACCTAAGCTCACTGTTCCTCTGTTCTGTCATCATCCTACCTATATTTACTAATAGTAAAATATCTACTTTTGCCCTTTCTCAACCCTGGACTCTGTGACTAATCATTCCGCATTTTGTGCATTTTGAACAAATAACCTGAGTTTGATTTTCATAGTAGGACTATGAAACTGATACAAGCGAGAAGGTGATAGAACCAATGTGTTTTGAGGTGCCAGGGCGAGGGGACAGCTGGCCTTGTTTCAGTGTCTGTTATTGGCCAGAATGTTGTGAAGTCATGTGCATGCATTGCATCATTTAGTCTTCATCACAGCTCTGTGAAAGAGATGTTTTTGTCTTCACTTAATAAATGCTGAAACTAATGCTTTAAAAATTCATAGCTTACCTTGGGTCACACAGAGAGGTGGGTCCAGGATTTCAACTCACCGTTGGCTCTAAAACCCATGCTTTCTCACACACAAGACTTTGTTGATTTATGCACCATAAAGAGGGTGACATCACACATCTCCAGGCATTGAACTGTGTCCTGTAGTCTTTGAATTGTGTGCTGATGGGGTTAGAGAATGTTGCTAGTTTGGGCAGGTTTGGGGAACCTAGCGATAATAGTGAAATGATCCCTGAGTTTCCAGTTGACAACAATAAAAAAGTGCTCACCAGGATCCAGGATGGGATCAGTGACATCAATTCATGTCAACTTAGCCCCATTTATCTTGTGATACGTGGCATTGTTACTAGAAGTAGAAGCCAGTCTGAGAAGTGACAGAAACACCATGTGATAGAACTTTTGGGGGCATTTAGCAATTTACTGTGATAACTTTGTAGGCACATGAAATAGAGATTGGTGATGACTTCTAGAAGTTTCTACCACTGTACTTTAAATGATCTTGATTAACAACAGATTGAAAAGATATTGATAGCAGATTGGAAGGTTGGGAGCAGGGTTCATTCTTATCCATTTTTCAGTCAACATTTTAATCAACATCCTAGAAGAAATACTAGAAGATTGCATGGTGTGCAGGAATTGGCCCTACTGACCCTCTCTCCTCTTTGGGAGCCTGTGACAAAATTTCCTTATTGTTTTGATCACTACCAGTTTATTTTATGGAGTCTTTATCCCTGGGCAAACCTCACCTCTCACTTCATGGATGATGTCGTCCACCCCCATGGCTTCATTTTGCATCTTTCATAATGAAAAGCTTCTGACCATCACACTCAACTGAGACTGGAACTCTGTGTTACTGCCGCCCCAACCCCCCCGCCACTTCATATTCAGGCAAGCCAGAGCCAACCTTTCCTATTACCCCACAAACCGGGTCTTCCCCCTGAGGTCAGTGGATGAATGTCCTTTTGGTCAATTGTCCGTGCCAAAAATCCTGGCCATGACCTCTGATTTCACTCTCTTTTCTTGCCCTCACTTAATCGAGTCTGTTGTTTCGAGCTTCTGAATACTTCCTGAACATGCCCATCTTTGTCCATCTTCATCGCTATTAATGCAACGCTTGACAACATCATGCCTCAGTGAGATTGTGGCAAGTCTCCTCATTCATGACCTGTAACTGCTGCTCTGATGTGTCTCTCATAACATACTCAGGGCTGCACCAGGGAGGTCTTTCAAAAAAGCAATCCTGGCTCGATGACCGTAATGCTGTTGTTTCTGTCCCTCTTGCCAGCAGTTCTGTGGAATTTCCTCTGCGTGCATGGTCCACACCTGTTACTCTTTGGTCTCATCCCTCAGAACTCCTGTATTCATGGACATAATACTCCAGGCCCAAGGAATTTTGTTTGTTTTTCTTGAATAGGGCATGTTATCCCTCATTTTGGAAACATTGTACATGTGTTTCTTTTATCTGAAATATTCTTTCCTCCCCTGGTATTTTTGCTCATTTTTTCCTTTTTGCCTCAAATTTCCTTTCCTTCAGAAACCTTCTCTGATGCCCCAATCCTGAATTAGTTATTTCTTTATGTGCTCACCCAGGTATAGTTTATATAGAAGTAGAAAGACCAACAAAATTGAGTATCTAAAAAAGGAAAAAAAAATTACCCTTTGGAATCAAATGCTCAAGGGATGTACTGAGGTTTGGCAATGTTTGATGTATCTTGTTAGCAGATAAGATAAATGACATTAGCTTGGATGGGAAACACACCTGGTGGAATGTTTCGTGGGGAAGATGATATGCCTCAGAGATGCTCACCACGTTCCCGGGCACCCTCCACGTGGCTTTCTGCACATCTATGCTCTCCCAGGTTTGCTTGGCTCAGGGGAACGACTTCCCAGCAGAGCGAGCCTGCAACGCCAGAGGGAACTGCTCGGTTGCATGCAAGAGTTTAATCTTTTGTAACATGCCCACAACTTTTCTTCTTCAGATTTTGCTCTTGTTGTTCTTAAATATATGAATCACAAGGGGTATGGCCCTGGAAAGTGGAAGGAAAATTAAAAAATTTTTTTAAAAAGATGGCAAATAAAGCTGACAGCTCATTTATCAGTGCCAATTCTGCTGCCTACTCTTGGCTGGTAGGTGGCGAAGTCCATGAATCAAATTGGTAACTTAGACCTGGTTTTTGAAACAGAGAGGTTTCATGTCTTTAATTTGGGGCAATATTACTTGGCTGTTTTCCATTGTCTTCTTGGGATATTCTTTTGGATCTTGCCAGTGTTTTTCCTTAGTTTGCTTGTATAACATTTAAAAAGATGTATATAAAATCATACTCTATTGAAACACATACTGTAATGTCATGAAACACCTTACAGTTAAAACAGCACTGGCACATTGTAGGCTCCCAAAAAACATTTGTTGAATTAAATTGAATCATGTTAATATTTTTATTTATTTTGACTTTAGAGCACTCATTTTTTTTGTTTTTCTTTACAAATATTTCTGATTTACTTTTGGTAGTTTAAAGAATTTCAATATGTATTAACTATTTTCCTTTATATTATGAAAATATGATGATAGACATTGTGCTGAAAAATAGAAAGTGATATATTAGGAAGAAATGATGTTGCAGACTTAAAGAGAATAATCATTTTATCCAATTCAGCTGATTCAGTGATGAGAGTAAAGTTTTTAATTCTTTATTTTATTGGTCTTATGTCTCACCTGAGTCTTAAACAAGCTATTCTCTAGGCAGGATAGTGACACAGCAAATAGTGTGTACGTATTTCATGCTTTTTGCTCACTTATTGAAATGATTCATTTTTTGATCAGGTGCAATGAATTATTTAAGACATTAAAAGGTAATTCTTCATTTTAATAGGAAGGAATCAACTTTTAATTTAAGGAAAAACTAGTTATTTTGCCTTTGAAGCCTAAATGTCTCAATATTTTGGGGCTTATGATAAATACTGAAGTCTTGATATTTGCATTACTACAAATGTGTTGTGTTATTCAATCAGCATGCGTCCTTTCGTTAAATTTTTTTTTAACCAAATTTGGGGAGTTTTCAGTCAGTATTTTTTCCATTATTTTCTTTTGCACCATTTTCTCTTCTCTCCTGAGACTCCAATTTTATTACATGTATACATGTTATTATATGTATATATATATTATGCATATTATATGTATATATGTTACCATCCAATAGAACCCTGAGCTTCTGGTCATATTTCTTCAATAATTATTCTTTCATTTCTTCAGGTTGAATAATTTCACTGAATCTTCTGCCATTCTAATCTGTTACTAAGCCAAACCCATACAAATTTTAGTTTAGTTGTATTTTTCATCTCTAGAATTTGCATTTTTAAAAAGACTTGAGTGTTTTAAAGCAGTTTTAGGTTCACAACAAAACCAAGAGGAAAGTAGAAATATTTCTCATATGATCCTTGCCTGAAACTCGCACAGCCTCCTCCACCCCCGCAGCCCCCACTAGAGCGATGCATTCATTACAACACACACATCATAAGCTCTCAGAGTCCATAGTTTACATTATGGCTCTCTACTGGTGCTGAACATTCTGTGGGTTCGAACAAATGTGTAATGATATCAATCCACCATGACAATATCATACAAAATATCTTTATGGCCCTAAAAATCATACATGCTCCACCTAGTCATCCCCGCCCTTCCCCCAACCCCTGGCAAACAATGATCTTTTTACTGTATCCATAGTTCGCCTTTTCCAGAATGTCATATACTTGGAATCATGCAGTATGTAATCTTTACACACTGGCTTCTTTCACTTTGTAATATGATTATATGGTTCCTCCATGTCTCTTCAGGTTTTGATAGCTTATTTATTTTTGCACTAAATAATCCATTGTCTGGATATACCACAGTTTATTTATCCATTCATCTACTGAAAGGACATCTTGGTTGTTTTCAAGTTTTGCTGATTATGAATAAAGCTGTTGGCAAATGATAGATTTTAAAGATGTATGTTATTTTTATAAACAGAACTAACAAAGGTTATAGTAGCAAGAAGTTAGGTGCAAAGCTACTTATCAAGTGTTTTATAAAACAGGCTTTTAAAATGGTGAACCCAAAGATATTTAAAGCATTTATTCATGCAATCATTTCTTAAAATTTATCGAGCAGATATTTATAGAAACCCTATGTAAATTTTGCTTGGATGACTCTTTAAGATGAATCAGATGTGAAAGACTATTCCCAAAGAACTCAAAACCCATAGAAAAACAGGAAGATATACCCTAAATTGTGAAGTAAACAAAGGTAGAGAGCAGAAAGGGCAGAGTCCTAATACTTCCCTAAGAATAACCTTTACCACTGGGATAGCATGTGACCTGTGGCATGGTCCAAATGACAGTTTTGCAGAGTTAAACAGAAATCCCAGGTAGCTAAATTCTGGATGAAAATAGGAAAAGAGATGGATAAGTATTTGAAACAGGAAATACAGGAATGATGATTTCTGTATAATAGGGAACTCTTTAGAAGGAATACTCAACAAGAAACCCTGTTCTACTTAGGAAGCACCAGAAGTTTCCGCCCTGGTAGAACAAATGTTTGGAATTGAGGAGAGAGCATTACAGTCCCCAGAGGGCAAATATTCCAGGAGAGAAAACCTGAAATGTGCAGATAAGGTATTATCTTTAAGCAGTTATGGCCAGGAAGGCTGATGATTCTCTCTACCCAAATATCAATGCATGCTGATGAAAGTGGTGGAACCTGGCAGAGCCAGTCAGGGAAGAAATGGAAAATTCTGACTGACTTGGGTCAGAAGTTCCCCTTAGGACACCACACATCAAGTGTCTGTGAATGGGGATTTGACATTTATACAAGAACCACCATAAATATAGACAGATAGAGACAGACAGATAAAAATAGATGACAGACAGAGATATAGATATAGTAGCAGACAGACAGTTGCATGTAGATATCTAAACACAAACACATACATTTGAAATCGGGCTTCACTTCACCTTTTAGAATAACATGCACAGTTCCTATTTCATTTCTTGGTTTGGTGTTTCTCAGTTCTTTTCCTGTCTTTTAGAAGCCCCTCTAGATTTTGTTACTGAATTAGATGGAACTCAAAGGAAAATTGTTACAAGATTTTGGCTCTAGAATGGACAAGCCAGTTTGCAGAATCCTGTACAGACTACTGGTTAAATAAAGCACAGATGGGTGTGCAACAAAGAGTGACCGAAATGAGTGATTACAAAAGTAAGATAGATACATTCTTTAATAAATGTTTATGAATTCAGTTCAGATCACAGGACAATATGTTCAGTTTTGACAGAAACATTGTTTTTATGTTATGATATGTTGTACTAAGCACAGTAGGTGATAGATTTGTAAATAGTTAAGTTAAAAATGACAACAAAGCCTGATATCTTTGCATAAGAAGGAACAACTTCAAGAAGTAGGATATTCTATATAATTATACAATGCAAATGATCTGTGAATTTATGCTTTTAGTGCATGTATGTACATTGGTAGGTTGAATGTGGGGGTGGAGATAATTTTGCTTAAAATGAATGGCTTCTTGGAAGCCATACTAATAAATTTCTTTCGCCTTGTTATCAGTCATGCATTAAAATCTTCTGGCCAGGGTGTCCATAATCACCTTCCTGGCTTCTGTCGGAATGCCACTCCATTCCGAACAGCAGCCTCCACTTTGGTTCTGGGATGCACTGGCTTCTTCCAAACCATGACTTGATTTCATTTCCTCCCTTTTCCCAGAATTCACATGCATTCAATTTTGAATTTTAAAATTATTTAGTGTTGAGTAAAGTAGTTATGCAGTGACTAAAGTTGAAGAAGTTTAAGGTTTTAAGAATTTTTCAATCATGTAATCCATCTACAAAAATTTTTACTAATGTATGACATGCAGAAAAGTGCATATATCACAGCTGTATACTCAAAGGATTTTCACAAAGTGATTACATCTGTTAAACAATAACATGAGTCAAGAAATAAAATGCTACCAGCACCACTGAAACTTCTCTGTGCTTCCCTCAATCATTATCACCACTCCAAAGGGAACTGCTGTCCTGAATTCTACAAGTATAGATCAGTTTTATTGTTATTGAGGTTTATGTAAATGGAATCATGCAGGATACACTGCTTTTTTTGTTCATGTTCTTTTACTTAATATTGGGAGACCCATTCATGCTATTACAAGTGGTTGAGGTTCATTTTCATTGCTGTATAGTATTTCATTTTATGGACATACCAACTCATTTCTTCATTCTCTTGTGGATAGATTCTAATTTTGAGCTATCATGATCATGAATAATATTGCTGTGAGCATCTGTGTACAGGTCTTTCAATGCACAAAAGTATGCATTTTCATAGGTACCAAGGAGTATAATCTCTGGGTCTTAGAATATACATAAATTCAATCTTAGTTGGCATTGCCTGACAATTTCCCAAGTGACTGTACAAATAAATATACAGTCACACCAACAGTGTATGAGTTCCAGTTGCTCTACATCTTGTCAATATTTTTAATTTTAGGCTTTTTGGTGGTTGTATAGTAGTAACTTGTTATGTGTTAATCTTTGATGACTAAGTGGCTAAGGAAATTTGTGTATTTACAGACCAATCAGATTTTCTATTTTGAGAAGACTTGTATCTATATTTCTGTTTGGTTGTCTTTTTCTTTTTGGTTTGTGAAAGTTCTTTACATAATGCTTAAACGGGTGTACACAATGATGAGGGATTCAATGTAACTCCAAATTAGAACTTGTCTAAGCCTCTGTTGTTCTTGAGGGCTCACTGGAAATCCTACAGGATGGCAAGTTTAGCATATTTCTACCACTTTTAGTGTGTTCCCCTGGCAGGCCCAGGCCCAGAATGAGGTGAGAAAGGACAGTTTCTGTGAAATACTCTTTTGCTTTTTCTGCTTGCCTTGAACAAACAGGAAGAAGTTAGTGTTCACCTGGGTGCCCAGCTAAGAATGTTGATCCCATTGATTACATAGGGACAAGAGCCCCCTGAAATTGGCCACTGGTTGACAACACTCACTGATGTAATGCGGTAGGGCTGAAATAGTAGGGAAATGCAAATCTCCCAGGTCCCTCAGAACTGGGGAGTCCCAGAAGTTAGAGGACCCTTGGATGCCAACTTGTCTAAATGAAAGTTTCCCCTGACAGATAGTGCCCCAGCTCTGCCCAGACACTCTAGTGATGGGAAGCTCCATCCTGTGTTTTCAAGGCAAACTGCCCCATTACTGGTCAGTTCTACTTATGAGAAAATTCTGATCTATATTCCTATGAAATGTGGCTTCTTGTCACTTCCACATGCTGATCTCTGCTCTGCCCTCTAGAGGCACTGGGTGGGGGTAAGGGGGTAAAGCTCTTGCTCCCTTTTCTCTTGAGATTCTTCAAATATTTCAAGATAGCCATCATATCACTGTATCTTCCCATTTCTTCTGCTAGACTAAAAATAAAATAATTACCTCCTTGGAGTAAATATCATTAAGCAGAGAAAAAAAGACAAGAAAATCACCCAGACCAAGAATGCATATGATTGAAGGTGAGGAATTTATTGAGGACTTTTGCTCTTGTTTGATAGCACCTATCATTTTCCCCTTTGTCTGCTTTTCCTCTTATTAAACACTGGTTATTAAGTGGTTCTCAGTAGGCACATTACAATCCTTAACCTCTGTTATTACAGGTAATGCCCCTTGTTCTGCAGACCAGTTTCCTTCCTGCCTGCCCACACCTGCTGTTACCTTTTTGGGTTATTGTTGACAGAATAACTTTGCAGTGGGGATCTTTTAGGGGTGTGACCCATGAAGAGCAAAGCTCTACTCAAATCTTACTTTTGCCTGTATGGTTCATGTTTCAAGGTTATTTGCAAAACTGTTCTATGTGCCTTTGCTCATTTACATGAGGAACTGTCATTCACAAACTCTACTTCCTGGAATCCAAGAACTTTTACAGAGCTTTTCTGAACACATATGCACTGTATGTTTCTACCTTTCAGTAAAGAAGGGTTGAAAAAACTAGAAAGAGGTTTGTTGACTCATGATAATAAGGAAAACCCTCTGACACTTCGGAGTGCTTTCTTAGTCTTGAAATTGAGTGTTTGTAAGCATTTATTCCTTCTATAGCCAATAAATATTTATGAAGTGCTCACTTCAGTCGAGCACACTGCAGTGCTAAGGATCAGCGGTGAAAATGGCCCTCCCTGACCTACTGGATGGGAAGACAGGTAAACAACACAGTTTTTGACTTCTTACCACGTGCCTCATAGAAGGTGCTGGGAAACTGGTACCCACCACAACACAGCTCTTACCACTGCTTCTTCTCCTGGAGAATATTATCGCCACTACCACTGCTGGGGCTGCTGCACCAGAATCACTGCTACCGTCCCTGTCACTGGTACTGTCACTGCTGTGATCACTACCGCTCTTTATGTTACTACTACCATGGCTGCTACTACTGTTACTACTCTGCTATTTTGGTCCTGCCATGGAGTAACTCTGCAACCTTTGACACATTACTTAATCTACTTGGGTGTTCTGTCTCCTGTAAAATTAGAACTAGGTACATGTTACTGGCTGCAAGGTGGCAGTAAGCATATTACCAGAGAAAAGGAAAAAGTGGAGATTGGTATGAAATTATTTGGGGGAATGCTAATTTTAAAGTTTGTTTATGGAAGGATTTCCCTCTCATGTGTGAATATGCACTATGGCTCTCTAAGAGTATTCACCAAAGTTGCCTGCAAATCCTTTTTTCCTTTTCTTTCCTCCATTTTATGGTCTTTTTTTCATCGCATCTCACTTCCTAGGATGTAGCAAGAGGGGCTGGCATTCTGTTAGAAAAACTCCATGTTCTAATAGCAGAACTACAGAATTGCTAATCCACACAGCAAATCAGCACTTCCGGAGGGAGCCCTCTAGCCATGCTGGCTGGTAGCCATAGGAAGCTCTGCGGCCTGGGCCGGTCAGTGCAGGGACTGTACCCGGAATTCTGAGCGTCTGTCTCTCTAAGGGAGGGTGAATGATGAGCAGAAACCCAGTGGATGGGAGTGACCTGGGTCAGGACGAGGAGGGGGCAGCTGGAGAAGGTGCCAGAGCAGAACACCTGGGGGCTGGGAGGGCCACACGTTACCTCGGCAGGCACTGTCTTCACGTGCACAGGACAGGAGGCAGCGGGTGAGAAGGGGCGGGGGCCGTGGGAACACGGGAGGGACAGGGACCAGGAAGCCTGCCCTGTGAAGAACCTCGGATGAGCCTGTGGGATATAAGGAGAGACATGGGAGGAATGGCAGGGAGAGCGAAGCAGGATTTTGGGTTGACCGTTCATGCAGAAGTGATTAGTGCTTGAGTTTTGTTGAATTGACTATTTTAAATAAAAATTTCCACCACCTCTCTGGAGTAAGAGCCTGAGGACTAAGGCTGCTCTGAGCTGCGGCTGCAGAGAGACCTGTGTGTGGACGAGGAGCTCGGCAGGGCCCCAGGCAGCCAGCAGTTCTCAGACATGCCACGTCCAGAGATGAGGAATTTCACCTCCATCAGTGAGAATAAATACTTCATTTGTCCTAAAGCAGGGCTCTAGCTGTATTGTAGACAACCATATGACCTCGGACTGGCTGCTAAGAAGGGAGAATATTTTCTCGTGTGCATTTCTCCAGTGTTTGTAGCTGCTTAAGGTCTTTCCTATTAATTAAGGTGTGACTTGCTTTGAACCCTGTGGGTAAATGGAAGCCTCTGATACTTCCTGTGCCTTCCATTTCTGATTTTCTCCCTCTTAGTTTTAATGCTTACCTTCCCTGCTACCTGCTGCCAGCGCTCATTCCCCACTGGGCTGAATGCCCCTCATCACCAGGTCTTTGGAGCCCATCAAACCACAACCCTTCCACCCATTGTCCTGACACTGCAAGGCAATTACTGCTGGGAGTGCAATGCCTTTACATTAACAGATATACCTGGAGCATAACTGGCTCTAAGAACTAGGTCTTCTCTTGAAAAGTAAGTATAAATTGGATTTTTAATAAATTAAATCATTTAAATTATATTTGAGTAGTCTAATGAAAAAAATCTAATTGTCAGTTGTTTTGAAAAAGAGACATTACTTTATAGGTTAGTTAATTACCATTTAGTCACTCAAGCAGTTTACTTATTTATTTTTGTGTGTGTGCTGGGCACTGTGGGAGGTGCTTAATTTATCTTGGTTGTAAATCCATCTTGTTCAATGTGGAGTTTGCTTATCCTTGTTGTTGTCCCTTGTAGAGTGACAGTAGAGTTCCCTCTAAAGCCTGTCCAGGAAAAAAGTACAAACGTATTTTCAAGAAGGTGAAAATTTTTCCCTTTAAAGTCCCCAGTTATTTATTTTCCTATATCATTACTTTCATATTCATTATTCCATTACTTTCATGTGCTAAAGAGCCTTGAATTGCTGGAAGTAGTGCAAACTTGGTCGAGTTACTTTCATGGCCCGGCAAGTGAGAATTTGCACGCCAGCTTCCAGAGGCCTGCGAGCAGAGCACTTCCACCCAGCATTCTCTCTGATGCAAGACTTTGAAAGCTGAAGAACAATGGCTAGTTTGCCTACCATAAATCTCAGCAGACTGAAATATTACTTAGTAAGCCATTGTAATTTTGTTTTTTCAATTGGTAACCATTTGTGAGGAATGTGCCAAGCATACTTAGATGTTGTACGTACATAGATTTAGAACAAGACGTGTGACAAACACATGCTTAATTAAAACACACCGTTTATTTATTCATTCAACAATTCTTTAGTAATACTTCACATGTGCTTGAAAACAAACATTTTACTAGAGGTCATTTGCAAAGTGCTTAGTGAGGAACAATGAGAGAGATCATTTGTCTGTGGGGGATGGGCAGGTGCTGCACAGAGCTGTTAGAAAGAGCTTTTCTAGAAGAAAATACTTGAATTGAGCCTTGAAACAGGGGGAAGAGGACTATAAGCATCAGAATTAAGGCACGGAGGTTGAACGTGGATGATGAGGGAAAATAATGTTCACCAAAGCTTAAGCTAAGATAAACTTCTTGTCTAGGAATTTGAGACATAAGCAAACAATCAGGGGAGATTTTTTTTCCCTGTATGAGCTTGAATACTACCTCCAGTAGACTAAGCATTTATTAGTCATTCATTTTCTTGGTATGTTCCAGTTCTATTAATTTGTTTGCTGTTCATCAGTCTGGGTCAATGATTTCTGGCAGATTTTGTTGTTCTCTATGTAACACTGGATACTGAGTACTCAGAAAAAAAGACCACATTTCCCAGATGCCTTAGCAACTATAGATGGTCATGTGACTCAGCACAGGCCAGTCAATTTAGGTCTTTTAGGAAGCTGCCTAATGAGATCTCATCAGGAAGGTGTGCCCCTTGGTCTTTTCCTGCCCGCTTTCTGTCTGGAATACAGACGTGATGGTTGGACCCAGGGCTGTTGTCTGTTAGGCATAGTAAGTGCAGTGCATGGTGTCCACAAAACCAAAAAAGGACCCATGAAAAATGTTTAACTGCTTTTAAAATAAGAAAGGAAGAAATCGACTTTTTAACTGAAGAAAATATTTTCATATGATGTTCATGTATCCGTCTTTATAATGCTGTAGTCATAAAATGTAATTTTTATCCTTTTTGGAGGGATTCATGAAGGTAGAAGTGCCCCATGCCTGCAGGCCACATATGGTATCTGCACCTTGGAAAGGACAGAGGAAGAGACAGTTGCCCCAGAGAGCTAGAGGGGCTGCCCCACAACAGGGCTGCCCTCCTTGGGTGTCCAGTGTGTGCCGAGTGCACCCCCACATGTGTAGCCACGGGATTGGGATGTCTGTTCTAAGCGGTTGTTTGTGATTCCTAACTGGTGCAGCCATTGCCGCCCACTGCCCCCTGTGCGGCTGTGTGATGACTAACTGGAAACAACTGAAATGGGGTCACCAAGCTTTCAGCAGGCTATGCGGACGCACCGACACCTCTCACTCAATCTGAAGAGCTTTGTTCCAGGGTATTGAACTTAAAAAACAAAAACTCCCAACAGCTTCCAGTATTAAAAAAAGACACTCTTTCTTTGTATCTCCCCAGTGTAGGCTACCATCCAAAAGTGGGCTCCGTGGCGCTGCTTCTGAGTCCAAATCAATTCCAACCAGTGTTTCGGAGGTTTTAGACTGTTTCGCACTTCACCAGACACTAGGAGCTGACTCTCTCTTTATTGGCAGTTTTCTTAGGCAACAGGAGCTATTTGTCTCTAAACAGGCTCGGGGGGGACTTCTTGTGACCTTGGCCTCCTTCCTAAAGGCCAGGCTGACTCCTGCAACCTCACACC
This sequence comes from Manis javanica, assembly GCF_040802235.1. NCBI lineage: Eukaryota > Metazoa > Chordata > Mammalia > Pholidota > Manidae > Manis > Manis javanica. The sequence goes on from NC_133168.1 coordinate 76,720,924, forward strand.
CCTGCCTCGGGCTTACATGGAAAAACCCCTGGTGGAACCCCTAACACATAATCAAACTCATTCAAACTGACTTCTTCCAAAACAGATGATTTCCAGCTCCCTTTAAGTTCATTCAAATGCACCAGGTGGTTTGCATTAATAAAACCCCTCATTTCAGAGCTCTCTCCAGTTCCTTGGTTCGGATCTGAATGGAGTGACAAGTCAAAGACCTGGTGGTTGATAAGTGAAGCCACTGAGATTTCAGACTCACAGAGATACTCCCTGGTACCTCACGGTTTATCTAAATGATCTTAAAAAGGGTTGGGAAAAGACTCAGTAGAAAGTCAATTCGTAGGAGCGTCAGTAAGAACAAAGCACACCGTTCTTTCTCTCTTCCCTCCGGGTGGTGCAGAGACACATGCAGGCCAGGTGAAGCCTATTTTACATTTAGTCACAAGAGTGATTTTGGGGCTGCCTTGATTTTCAGCATCTCAGCAAAAACAGGCTAAAATAGTACGTTGTACGGTAGATGCACCAGTTTGGCCTGCAGCTTTGAGCAGAAGTCTGAGAGAGAAGGAAGTCAGGTTGCTTAAATAAAAGAGGTGAGCTCAAGTGAGGGGAGTCTGATCACAGCCTAGAAATGCAAAGGAAAAAGGGGTGAGGTTGATCTCATGGAGATGGAGTGGAAATGAGCCTTCCTTTGGAAGGAAAACAGACGGAAGTAGAGCGGTCTGAAGAGGTAAACTCTGAGAGCAAATGGACCAGACAGAAGGCTTCAAGGGCATGTGCAAAGGTGGGATGCTGGCGTCGGGGACAAATGGTGCGGGGAGCACCATGTGGTCTCCGGGATGCCTCCCTCCCTTGCCCCCCACCGCCCTGCACTGGGCCGACCCAGCATTCCCGCCAGAATCCGCCCAGGTGGCCTGCTGTTGTGCGCTGATGCTGATGCTAGTTTGTGCTCGCATCAACCTGCCTCCACAGAGCAAATCCGGTTTTTCTTTCTCCCTCTGCCTCTCCGTCCTTCTCCTGTCTTCCTCCTCTGCCTCCTTTATTTTTCCGTTTTCTGCTTATCAGGGGCATTATGCTGACAAAGACCTTGAAACTTACCTGTTCTGGTGTTGCGCTATCAGCTTTATTGATATATATTTAAGTCTTACTTTTATGATATCCTAGGGTAGTAGAAGATACTAAATTATATCTGTTATGTCCATGCAGCTGTTCCATAATTGTTACATGCCCCATCACGCTTTACTGCCTGGCAATTGACTGCTTTAGGAGCTGTTCCTATAAGGTATTAAAAAAGTAGGGAATAATGTTATTAATAGTTTGACGGTGAGAGGCTTGATGTTATTTCAAAACAAACTTTGCACCACTCTTTTATTTTTTTTAAACAGAGCTTAAGCATCTCTGAATCTTGAGCAGCTGGATAATTTTGTGCATTTAGAGTGAATCTTCCCTGAATGCGTCATTATGGCTCTTCTTTGCCACTGGTGAATTATGTACATTTATGTGGCAGTTAAAACTCTCACATGGCCCCATGGAGGCACGGATTGCACGAAGTTAGGCTGTCTTGAAATGCCTTTCAGGTGGCCTCAGCTAATCCACTGGGTGTGCATTTCTTCCCCTTTCCAAAAGGCAATGCAAAGTGAAAACCAAGTACCAGTAACAACAGGAAAGCGACATCCTTGCCAGGGTTTTGCTGAAGGGTTTCTGATTGTAGTAACTGGACTGCTTTTCAAAATTATATAATTCATTCCTCCTTTGTGCTCTCACAGTACTAAACGTGGATTTCTATCATTAAACTTACAGTAATCACAGTACTGACTTAACATCAGTTTTCTGTTCCCCATTCTCTCTGCCCTTTGTGAGTGCTTCGGGGCGAGGAAGGTCTGAGATCCCTGGTGGTTGAGAGCGTGAGCTGCAGGGCTCGGAGAGATGCCCAGCCAAAGCCCAGCTGGTCCACATAATGGCGGTGCGTCTTTGGGCAGATTATTAACCCCTCTGAGCCTCTGTCTTTTTATGTGCAGAATAAGGCCAGTGCCCACCACCTTTGTCTGTGGAAGATACTATAACAGATGTAAACTGCTCATCCTAGAATCTGAGACAAAGTAGGTGCTCAAGGGTTATTTCCAGAGTTGAACTGAATTAAATGCATAAAATGTTTTCTTTGGGCACAGGCCACATCCAACAAATGATTCTAACAACATCAAAAAGAAATACTGAAAACAAAACATCTTTTCCCTAGAAATAACATCTCATACAACATTTTAGAAATCTATCTTATTTTATGCTTATAAGAAATTCTTGGGAGCCCAAGTGATCCGTGATGTCAAGTACCTAGCTTAATTTTGGGAACTATAGTTTGGTTTTGCCATAATTATATGTCTTTAAAGAAACATTTCATGAGTTGTCCTTGTAGTCCAAATATATCAGTTTTTATTAACTCTGGAAAGTGCAAGTAAAAGGTTTTTACTTTTGCAAGTAGGATTTGATATAGTGAGCTGTGAAGATGTGACATGCTGGAGTTGTCTCTTAAGAGAAAATGGACCTTTTTCTGTACTTCCAGTCCAAGAAGGGAATCATGGGGCTGACCCCCTTAGCTTCAGTGGGATTCGTTATCAAGGGTTCACTATAAGCACAGGGGCTGTTCCCTCTAGAATTGGGCTAGATTGTCTTTACAACTCAGCAGGGCCACTCTTGGCCTGTGGTTGTGTTTGTGCAGCTCAGTAGATCGCTGTGGGTGTCTAGGAAACCCAGCGTGCCTACTTGGCACTTTGCACCACTGTGCAGTCAAGTGGTCTGGTGGTGGCTGACTTGGTGAGGAACTAGGGATTTCCCAAAACAGGGAATGCAGCCGGGCCCCAGAGCACAGAATCATTTTGCTTGGCCTCCATTTTTAAAAAGGCTTGGGAAGTTCTAGAAGGGGGTCACTCACCTAGTTTATCCTCCATCCGAAGGGATTTGAAAACTATTCATTTGTTTACACAGCAAGGCAGCACAGAATCTTCTAGAGTAGTAGGAAGGGGGAGTTTTCTTCTGTGATGCTTTTGTTACTTTGCTATTAACTTAGCAGTGAATCACTTCTTTGCCTGCTTTTGGAATTGAATGTACATTAAAATCAGCTATAAACAATAGAAGAAGTTACATATATCAGGATCAGTTACCTACACCAGCATCAGCCATATAGAGAGGCATTAGGGCCAGCAGTCTGCACTGATCTTCCCCCTCGCGCTTCTCCCCTAGCCAATCCTTTCCTAAAACCTACCTGAAATGAGACACTTTTCAATGGTGGGATTTAAGTTCCTATTGGTTTTCTTTCCAGCAACAAAACAGAACATAGAATGTCCGTTTTCAAGAAATATGTAATGTTTAGACATTCTTCCCCTTCATGAAAGCTCTCAGGTCCACATTTATCACACACTCACCTCCTATGAATATATAATTAAAAACCAAGTTTATGTGATGTTCATGTTTATTCTTCAGAAGCCCCAGAAATGCTTTAAAACCAGGCACTAACAAAGTCAATAAAGAGAAGAGAGCATTTTATAATAAACTAGGGGAAAAAATAAAAGAAAAAAAATTAGGTAAATAGCATGTTGAAAAGACAGGAAGTCTTTCCAGAAAAGCCAAACAATGAAGAAAAAAGTATTCATTTGGGAAAGGTTGACATACTCAGAAAAAACAGTGGCTGAAGAATTAAACTGAAAAAAGCCAATTAAAAACAGACCGCCTGAAACAATGAAAGTATAAAGTTGCTTTATTCTCTGTACAGCATGCAGACTTGAAAGTTTTCCATTCATAAAGAGCCTCCTTTAAACCAAAGACCAATCCAATGTCAAAGCCTGTGGAAATGTGTGGTCAGCCAAAGCAGGTTCTAAAGGTAAAGGGTTTTAGTGCTTATCTGATCTACTCCAAATGTACACATATAGCTAAGAAAATGAGAGAGAGGTGTCACCTTTGAAGGTAACTCCTGTTCGTCCACCCCCAGCTCCTCTAGCCGAGGGCAGGTTGAATCTCCAGGGGACCCTGTCTAGAATCAGGACCTCCACGGAGAGTTTGGTCTCTGTGTTTCTGACATCGCTGTGTGGACCTGCTCTTTCAAGTGCTGCAGCTCTCTTCAAGCAGCCTGGCCATACCACGCTATAGCTACTGTCACTGTGAGCTGTGGTTCTCTGCCCAGGCCACTGAAAATTGCAGTTCTCTCTCTATGGGCAGGCGAGGTCCGGTGGTGTCCCATTCTCTTCCGCCTGTCCTGGTCATTGTCAATAGGGCAGTAGGCACTGTCAGTCATTTTTGGACCCTTTGGCATTGCTCTAGCTTATAAAAGTAATGGCAGTGAAAGAAGAAAAACATTGCAGGGAAGCTGAAAGGAAAGAAGAAAATCAGGGAAGCTTTATCCTCCACTTCATCCTCTGACGGGTTTGACCATTTCCTGGACTCTGAGCTTGCTGTGCTGGCAGAGGGGCTTCTCTGAGCTGGGGAACGTGGGCCTGCATTTCTCTTTATATTGATAGAGGCATTCCCTACCTGTGAAAGTTCTAATAGGGTTCTTTTAAAAATTAGGATAAGAATTTGCAGGATGAATCTAAGAACTGACTGTATCAATTATGACGGCTGAGTATATTTGATTTTCAAGGTCACTCATTTAGTCGGCAAGTGGTCACTGTGTGCTTGCTCTTCTCCAGCCTTCAGTCCTGGACTAGAGCAGAGAGTCAGACAGAAAGGGCCCAGTGGGGAAATCAACAATAAAGAAATCAATCAATGTAGTACAAATGTTAAGCCATCAGAAGAGCTGTGAGGGAATGCAAGGTGTCTACAATGGCAGATTTGCACTAATGAAATATTTTTCTGCGGAAGCATGGATGTACTACAGCTATAGCGTGATGACAGACTGAAGGTTTTCTGCATGGAATGCCCAATTTTTCCTGGGACCCCTCACACAGTTCCATGCTGCTGGAAAGGCAAAGATTAGGTTTCTGTGGTTATTCTTTTCTCCACGTCACTCTTATCTCTAATTGCTTGGGAAATAAGTGTCTCCATTGTATGTGTGAAGAGCAGCCATAGATTCCTATTGATTGGTATTGGTACTGAGCTTGGAAACAGATTGCTTCCCTATAGCTATCTGCAATCACAGATCTTATAAGAGATAATGGAAAATGCCAAGCAGGCTTAGATAAGTTCTCTCTAGAAGGAACTTTGAAGATGCTGCCTAATAAAGAGGCTCCGCTTGTTAGTGTCAGAACAGAAGTCAGGGACGACTTTTCTTGCTGGTTTGAAGTTGAGTTTGACATCAACTCCTTTTGGGTTCTAGGGCCTGACTCCAACGTAGGGGTCTTACCACACAAAATGTCATGCAGTTCTCAAGCACCAGAAGCGTGTCTGAGAATTCACCCCAATTCTGATGCCTTCTACTTAGACAGATTAAGTGCCCTGTCCTGCAAGGCTGCCCTCCACCCCTCACTCTAGACACTGGTTGCAAGTCCCATGCTGTTCCCTGTGCTTTTGACCTGTGGCTGAAGACAAGAGGTTCCCATGATCTCCTCCTTAGGTTAAATTAATCTGCTAGAGTGGCTCACAGATCTCAGTAGGACACTGATGCTCACCAGTTAACAATAAATACAAGTTAACCTCCAGATGGAGAGATCCACAGGGCAAGGTCCCAAATAAGGGAGCTTCTATGCCTGTGGAGCTTGGGGCCTAACACCATGGCACATGGAACTGCTCTGGTTCCCTAAGCCTGAAGCTCTCCCTCTCTGCTGGGGAAGGTAAAAGGCTCTTACAGGTTTTTGTGATGCCTTCATTCCATAGTCATGATTGACCGAGTCACTGGCATTGGCTGATTCAACCTCCAGCCCCACTGACCTCTTCCTTCCCAGGGGTGTGGGCTGGGGGCTGAGAGTTCCCACCCTTTATTTATTTGGTTGGTTCCCCTGGCAATGAGCCCCTACCCTTGGGTGGGGTCCAAAAGATTCACCATTAGCATAACCAGACACCCATTAGGTAGGGGTGAAATGTACACTATCTATATGGTCCAGGAGCCCACAAGCCAATAATTGTTTAAAGAGTGATTCTAGGCTGGGAACACTTCTGGGGTATCTGGTAAAATTAGACACAAGGGAGCCGTAGTTATAAACCTTTATCCAAAGTTAGGCAAGACTCCCTCAGATAAAGCCCCGTTGAAGATGTGTTCACACAAGAAAGACTCCAACATGAGCAATACTTATGGAGACAGTGTGATGTTGAGATAAGGAACAGAATATTAGTAGAATAGGGTACAGTGAGGAACCCAGAGTCAGACCCACACACATGAGAAAACTCGAGCACAGCATTATTAATCAGTGAGGAAAAGGATACAACTCACTCATCACCAACAATTGGTTGTTATTATTATTGTATTTCAGAAATCTGGTTATGTTTGTCTCTCCCACTGTACACCAAAATCAATGAAAGGTGATTAATTAAAGACCTACAACTGAACAGCAAACTTTTAGAAGATAATATAAGAATACATTTTTGATCTTATGGTAGAAAATAATTTCCTAGATATTGCATACAAAACAAACTTAAAAGACTGATTAAATTGACATTGAAATGAAGACTTTTCTGTAAAAGAGATGACTTTTAAAAGTGAAACGACTCGAAGATATTTACAAATGCATGTACTACAGAGAATTATTATCCAGAATATAAAATGAAAGTCAACAAAAAAGAAAATGAACCAATTAGAACTTAAGCAAACTACACAGGAAACTTAAGAAGAGAAAAACCTAAATGGTCACGAAAACATGGAAGGATGTTGGACCATTTGATTTAGTGAGATGTAACAATGAGACGTAATTGACACCCCCTACGCTGACCATGGCGGGTGCAGGGTACAAATGGAGCTGGAAGCCACTCTCCTGCACTGCTGGATACAAGGCCAATCACTTTGGAAGAGCAAAATGAGTGATGCTGAAAACACTCACACCTGTGATCTTACAATGCCATTCTGGGAAGATACCCTGGACTCTAGGATCTAGAGAGACTCTTACATATGAGTCACAGGAGTGACAGGGGACAGAGATGTGAGAAGACCATCAAAGATGGGCCCTTGCAAACCTCTACATGAAGGACAGAGGAAAGACAGGAGGAGGAGCATCTGGACAGACTGGACAGGAGCAGGAATGCAGGTCTTCAAAGGGCTATCGAGTCTGTTCACTGGGAAATCATCTAGGAAAAGCTTGAAAGAACTTTGAATGGAGTAAAAAGGGCAGTACTAGTGGGCAACACACATGTACTGAGAAGGGATAGGAGCTTGGAGGGGGAGTTTGATATAGGTGATAGTCTTAAGACACCTAGACAGATTACTCAGTAAATTTTATTGTGAGAGGTAAAAAGAGGATGAGTTTTTTCTCCCGTGGATATGGCAGGGTCAAAGGAAAGGTTGTTTTCCTGGAGACATGAGACTGGAGCTGCTTGTAGTAGAGAATAAAGATGCAGTGGCACAGAAGACAGGGACCAAGTGGGACCCTCACTGGGAGCAAGATTTTGTTTCTATTACAGAAAAGACAAAATAGGGTGTTCTTCTGTACTTTAAGTTGGGTTTTGTTTGTGCACATTGAAAAATAAGGAATTTTTGAGGAAAGAAACACTAAAGGGTTTAAAGTAATTCTGATTCAAGGACCAGATCACATTAGAAAGATACATTGTTTTTAATTGTACTCATTTCAAGACTTTTCCTTTTGTTTCCTTTTTTGTTTGTTTTTAATCAGGCAAAGAAAGATGTGCACTATAAGATGTTGGAAACTCTTGGGTGGAATCTTTTCTGTCTTTTTCTTATAAAAGCTTGGCAACAGTTCAGATTTACCCTGTGGAATGTATCCTATGAAGCTATGGTGTATATTTGTTCAGAACAAGAGTTTTGTCTGTTTTAAAATCCCTTTTCTCTTCCACTATTGGGAGGTAGTCTGGGAGAAATTCTAATTGTATTTTCTTTTCATGACATTAAAAAACATATATAAAGCACGCTGGTGATGTTTTCTTTTTTCTGGCTTGCACAGAGCTGGCTTGCTCAGCCTTAACTTCGCTTCCTGCGTCTCAGCTACTTCCTTCCCCTGGCCCAACCTGTGCACTCTGAATGTCATGAGGGGTCAACTACCCCAGCTGTGGCTGGCCACATGACATATCTTCTACTCTCAACTCAGCATTCATAACATAAAGCAGCAGCTAAGAGTAACCTGGGAGCACTTAACTTCAAGGCTTCCCTCTGAAATCATATTGCACCAAGAGTTTCAGGCTGAAACACTGAAGCCTGTAAGAAAACCTCTTCTCAGAGGCTCAGAGGGGAAAGTCAGGGCATGGGGGGTTGTGGCATGAGCCTCCTCATGCTTTTTGTGTTATTCACAGTGTTCTGAAGCTCCTTCCTCTTTCAGGGTACAACCTGGAGATTTACACCTTTGACTTTACTCTTTTCCTTCTCTCTATATTCCTCTCACTATATCCTACACTGTAAAAGTATGTTTTTTTCTTTTTCTTGTCTTATATCACTTTCTACTAGTAGTAGAACAAGTCTAATTCTCCTAACTGAAAGGGTGAGCCCCTCTGTTCTGGGAGAGGAGGGTTTGATGTGACTCCTCCAGTCTTGGTTCTCAAGACACTAAATGAGGAGATAAAGTACATCATTTCTCTTTCAACAATATTTGTTTCTCGAGTGAATTGTCTTGCTGAAAAATCCTAGTTTGCTACCAGAAGTTGAAAAGCTAAAGAGGAAAAACAAGTACAGATTTTGCTAGTTCTGCCCTCTAAATCCAATCTTCCTATCTTGCATTACTAATAGAATTTTTAGCCAGACACATGGCTGCCTAGCTAGAATGCATTTCCAAGATTCCTTTGCAGCTAATTTTGACCATAAGGCTAAGTAGTGGCCGACAGAGAGTGCAGAGTGATGGGCAAAGCTTCCAGGCTGTGACCTTGGAGGAATGGATGGGATTTACCCTTCTGGCTTCTTCTACCGTTCTGCTCCCTGAAACATGGAGGTGGTATAAAGCCAACTTTGAGTGTGGCTGAACACAACACCTTAGAAGGACAGAGAAACAAGGGAAAGGGGAACTGCCTCTCAGCCCACAATTATATGAGAGAGAAATAACCTTCCATCTTATTTAAGAAGCATCTTATTTACCTTATTTAGGTAATTTTTGTTTCTGTGACATCAGGTAAACATATATATATATATTGATAACATTTGAAACGTTATCTCAAATTAAAAGGGAGTAACAAATTTACAAAGGTTTTTAGAATATAGGTCATGGAATCCAGCTGAATAAATGATCTGTGAACCGTGAACCAAATGAAGTAAGTAGAAACATTCTTGAAACTTTAAAGTACTTAAAAATTAAAGTAATAGCACATGCTCCTTTAACTTGATAAGCTAGAGCCAGACTTATCAAAAATCCTTTTCTGTTATATTACTATTAGTAAACATGAGTTTGAATAACTACACATACACTGCTAATTCTGAATGATTAACTGATGAGGAAGACCTATCTTGGGGATAATCAAACCAAAAGGGATATTAGAAGCAGAGCAAGCTTTTGCCAGTATGACTGCTGATGAAGATTACTTTTGATCATTAAGATCCAAATGTTAGAATAGCAGTAACTGTGATTTAGATGTTTATAAAAACAAATTAACCTCAAATTACTTCCATAGAAAGGTCAAAAATAAAATCTTGCCCCCTTTTATTATGTATGGATGGTGGATTCAAATACTGGGTGTAAAGGAGAACTGTATTTTTATTTGTAATGTTAACAAAAAATGGAAGAAAAATGGCTGCTGCATTCCAAAGAGTTCTCAGCCTCATCCCCTGAGAGTTAACTGGATACAATGCATTGTAAGAAAGCTCCGGGGGCTCCTTGTTCAAGAAGTTAGCAGGCCATACTGATTAGAAGATGTTTACAAAGTTCCGAGATGCTCTCCCTTGAAAAGAGCATTTCCCTGAGGTCCTACAGGAAAAGATTCTCTCAGGCTGAGGTCATCCTGTCCCACTGCATGCCTGAAGCAGATAGCGCGGAACGTTTCCAAAGACAGACGACCTTGTCATCTTTGGCTATTTATGTCTTGTCACGTGGTGACATGTGGAATAGTAGTCTACTCTCCCTTTTGTCCCGGCACTGTGCGGCCGTCTCTGATAGTGATTTTAACTGGTCCTGTTATCCATATGCCTGTTCCATCTACAGAAAAGTAAAGTATTTTCTTATTTCAGCCATTTCTACTCCAACTACCTATCCTTAATATTAACCACATTTATGCTAAAGATTTTAATGCTGTGGTAACACGTACAGAGACGCTGTGTAACCCCGAAACTGGCGGGAAGGAGTGCTAGAAGCACCATCCATGCTTGTGTCCATTGGCCTCCCTTTGCTCTGGACAAAGCTCCACAATCTTACCTCGGTGGGCACGGTGCCGAATGACCGAAGTCCTTTCCAGTCTGGCACCACCGTTTCGCTCTCCCGTTTCACTCCAGCCCTATGGGCTAGCTTTCAATCACTCAGTCCCTTCCTTGTCCCTGCTTCCCACCCTTGCCACGCATCTCCAGGGCTCCTGTCCACCCACTCTTCCTTTGGGTTCTAGTAGGTCCCGTTTCAGGCTTCCTAAGGACAGCTCTTTGTGCCCACCACCCCGGAAGAGCACTGCTCTTACTCATTTACAGGGCACCTTGTGTGTTTTCCTTGTATTTTGATTATAATTAACTTTAATGATTATTGACTCATTTGACTGGAAGTTCCAGAAATGCAGAGACCCTCATGCATGTATTTTGCTACTGTGTTTCTGTTGCTGGATCTTTCTCTTTCTGAATGACTGAATAAATGTCTTTTTGAGTCTGATACTTTTCAAGTCAGTTTCTTACCTTGAACCTAGTTGAATTTTCGGGCTGAGAATTCACCTGTTGGGAGGTTCTTTTAGTAACCCAGGTATAGGTGACAAGTCCTGATACATAGAAACAGCAAATGACATGCAATAAAGGGGGAAATTGTAGATGTTTATAAAAAGGTAAGATTTATTAACTGATTTGCAGTTTGAGTTGAAATTGAATCAGAAGAAGTGAGGGCATGAGAAATAAGGAAAAGGATCAGGATTTAAGAAAGGAAACAGAATTAGGAAAATAGGAGAACCAAGAGAGAACTTCAGCACCGTGGAGACAGGAAGGCGGTGTGTTTCAGGAATAAAAGAGAGAGCAGCAGAATCCACAAGCTGAGGAAACGCTCTGCTTCTGGGGGCCCTCAGAGAGCAGATGGGGTCCCTGGTGGGCGGGAGCTGGACACAGAGGCCGAAGGAAGAGAAGAGGGAGCCGCTGGAGGAACTGCAGGCCACCCCCTAGAGATTGCATCCTGCAGGGAAGGAGAAAGAAGGGAGGAGGTTCCTTCCAACGTGGAGGCCCCATGAGTCTGTGAAATTATGCCGTAGCTATGACCTTTCTCAGGATGATTTTTACAGTGTATGACCAGAGAAGGTAAGCAGAGAAGTCAAACTCCTTCAGGATTTTTTGGAGCTGTCCCCATGTTTCCAGGCAGGGGGCACGGAGCTCGTCCAGGGAGGTTGCAGGAGTTAGGGAGCAGGAAGGGTGTGCCTGGGGTAAGGATGGACAGTAGCAAGATCACTGGCGTGGTTTGTCTCCCCAGGCCCCTGGGTAAAAACATCTACTTGACACATCTGAGCTTTCACAAAAGCCCCTGCAGGTCTTTGTTAGCCTGCCTTCCTGCCCCAGAATGGAATCCGCATTAAGGCTCACAGGCCATGCCTGCTTCCCTCACCAGTCAATGTCTGTAGGAAGAAAGCCAGGGGGGTATGATGTAGGGGAGGCAGGAAGTGACGCTGTCTCCTGTGTCCTTGACTGGGCACATGAAAAGTACTTGGGAGTGAAGAATAATGGACACGATCATTCATTTCCCGTGAATGTGGGAGAAAAGCAGCCGCCTATAGTCGTCAGGCGTCCGGACTCTGAATGCTTCATTCTGGGGAGGTAGTCAGAAAAAGAAAAGAAAAGAAGAGCAAACAAAGGAGGAAAGGAAAGTAGAAAAAAGAAAAAGAAAGAAAAAAGTGTATTAATTGTGAACCTGGGAAGTGAATCGACATTTCTAGGACTTTCAGTCTGCTTCATATTTTGAGAAATCTGTTTTCAGTGAATCCTGCACAAGTCCAGGGGAAAGGACAGGACAGACAAGTTGTGAGAATGAAAAATTGTATAGGTTACCAAAGTGCTAACATCTTTGTGAGAGAGGTATTATATTCAGGAGGAAGGTGAGTGAGGAAAAAGGTGGATTTAAAGATGATTTCTGGCTTTTATGAACAAATCATATTTCTTATTCACTAAGGCTTGGTGTGATCCTCAATCTTAAATATCTCTCTTCATGCCATATGTCCCAAGGTATCTGTCAAAATTGTACAATTGCAACTTGGTTGTACATAAATAGGTTAAACTTTTTTTTTTTGCAAGTTTGAATATAAAGGATGAAAACTGACATTTCATCTCGCAAAAGAAAATGAATTGCAGATCTCCTAAATAAATACTTACAAACAAAATTCAAACGTCTTTGAATCTGAAAGCTTGCCTGTGAATAACATTGGGGCTTTGCCAGGGGTAGACTTTGAAGCATTCTGTAAAGCTTTTAAAGAAGAGTGTCTTTGAAAGCTAAGGAACTTGTAGCACTAAATATTTTAGTGGTGATTTATGAACAATGTTAAGAAATACACCTTTCCTTTAAAAAAGTCCTGACACTTATGAAATGATGAGGATTTATGTGCTAAAATTTTTTGCAAGGCAGCTTCTGAGTAATGGATTCACAAATATTTCCCTTTTTTAATTTTAAAGTCAAAATGAATTAGAAAAAAGGTGGCAAATTATAGGTATCCAGTCAAATAGAGAAGATGAAGTTTGGGTTTTACCTGGCCTCACAGTCTGAGCACTATACCAGCTGCATGAAAGGTGGGCAGGAATGCCCTTCCAGAGGTTTCTATTTTGAGCTCTCTCTCTCTCTGTCCTGTCTCTTTTCCTCTTGTATATACACAAACAGAATGTATCAACATCAAAAAAATAAAAATTAACCGAGTTAAGTTTGCTTTAAACCATGCTTCTCTGAACATTTTCCATTTAGGTTATCAGTATTAATATTCTCCTATAATATCCACTGTGTCCACAGCATTTTATGCATCTGAGAACTTATTTTAAAACCAATAGGTAATATGTGTGTTATGCACCAAAGAGTTAAGAATTAGTAGTCACGACCTGCTTGGAAAAAGGATGAAAAAGGGACCACAAACAGCACGATGGCTGTGGTCCGCTGGGCAGAGTGCTGGCTTCTGTCACCTGGACCCTTTTGTGCTTTATGATTTAATTCAGCCCAGACAGAGTGAGTTCTTTCTTTTTTGCTTCTGTGGCAATGGGACCAACGGGGGGCAGGGAGACTGAATGACACAGAAGGAAAGTTGGCCACACAAATACAATAGGAGGGACAGCGGCCTCCGTGCATTGGCCGAGGGAGTGGGGAGTGGCTCTAGCCACACACAGCAGCTCCTGTTCCCATAGAAACCAGTGTTTAGCTCAAAGAGTAGCTTGACTCCACACAGCCCCTTCCTCTTTCTTTTTTAATCTCTGTTGGAGATGCATTGTCTTCTGGTTATTTTTGTTTTAATAAAAATAAAGACAGTGGAGGAGCAAATGGTTCCCACCTCAAAGCACCCGCTTTACAGGCCGCTGACATTTACTCTGGGCGGGGCAGGTGGGTGGGTGGATACCTGACGAGGTCTCCCCAGATCTGAGATCTGGTAACTTCTCTTCAAGCCATGTACTGACAGGCCCCCAAGAGCTGTGCCAGGCTGAGATTGGCAGACTAATTTGAATACCAATGCTGTTCTGGGCAGGCTTCCAGCTCCAGGGCGGGAGGCAGGCAGGGCTGAGATGGTACAAGATTCTGCAGTGGTTTCTGGGGAAAGGCTGGGCGTCCTCCCACGATTATGAGCTTCCTTCCTGCTCTTACTCCCATGCCCCTTCTCTGCTGGCTTATTGGCAAGCCTATTTTCAATTCTTCAGGGATTAAAGCCTCAGTGCAAGGGGAAAACAGGCAATTAAAAAAAACCCTCCAAGTCTGGGATTTATATCGTTTTATCTTTCTCCAGTTAGATTTCATTAGGATGCTGCTGAAGAGAGAGGCTTGTGTTGTTAAGGGCTTAAAACTACTAACAGGATGTTTTTACCTGTTCTAGAAAAATGCCAGGCAACCTTTTGTACTAATGGAACTCAGCTAGCATCTATAAACAGGGAGTTTTCTAAAGGGAAAGTGAGTTGCTATAATAGTTTCTAACAAAATAATCTGCTTATAAAAAGATTTTAGGTTCCTGTGAGAACTGCTGAACTGGTCATTTGACACTTTTCCTAAATTTGAAACATGGAAAAATCAGAGATTACACACACTTATCAAGACTTCTTTCACTCCCTCTCCGCAATAAAATGTCTTAAATATAAAAGATTACAGGTTTGCCTCTATGCATTATGAAATATCTTGTTTAGGTCATGTCCCTGCCTCTGGGATTCTAACTCCGTGCCCTGGCAGGTCGCAGTGCCTGGTTGTCTGGCGTAGAAGCTGCTGGGGTGCCCACCTGCCCACCCTCCTGCCTTCTTTGATGGCCAGTGGCTTTGGCGGTTTGGAAAAAGGTGGCACCTGTTCGATTCCCTCCAGGTGGCCTCACACGTACATTCATTGTGTTACTCCCTAAACCCACCTGCTGCTTGCATTTGTGATTTGAGTGGCCTCATGCCAGGGCCATCAGACAGGCAGGGGCATTGTCCCAGTCTCCAGAGAAGATATAAATTGTCACCATCAGTAAATATTTATTAGGTGTGGGTCAGTTTGGGGCTTACTGCCAGGAGCCATTAGGCAGATACCAGGAAACATTCATTCTCGAGGAACAAGATGTCTTACGCTCACGTACCCCTAGCATGTCACCTTTATTTCTTGTAGTTGTGAAAAATGTGGCTCAAATCTTACCAATATTCTGACAGGTTGGCAAAGATCCTTCATTTTTGTTACAGAACAAAATCTCTTTTTTTCATATTTTTGAGGTTTATATGTTGAAAGAGTTTTTCGGTCATTATACATTAAAGCCCTCACGTTATTACCTAAGAAAAAAATTCAGAAGTCAGAAAAGATTTCTTGTTCAGATTTAAGCAAGGGGAAAAAAAGAAAGTATTCTCAGAGCTGACCACACAGGTGAATTTTTATTTCTATACTAGCCATAAAACAGTGACTTTAGCAAGTTTTGAAACATTTCTAGAGAGAAGAAAAAAGCCGAAAGGAAACACTGGTTACTTGAGGAAACCGTTTCCATGTGTTCATCTGCTATAGCATTTGTGTTCGATCTCCCGGCATCCCTGAGAGTTTTCTCTTTGTCCAGACTACCAAATGAATGATTTAATAATAGAGAGCATCAAGTTCAACCTAAGAGTTTACCTCTGGAGCCTAATTAGTGGACACACTTGGGCGCCGGACCAAGTGCCCTTTACGTGGAAGCCCCAGGCCCTGCGGAGCCCTCCTCCCAGCTGGGCGCAGCTCTCACCCCCAAAGGGGCTTCAGGGCGAGTAAGTGGTAAAACTGAGAACAGCAGAATGAGTCCAACCAGTCTTTTTCGGCCCAGGTTATCCGGTGGCCCTGATACTAACTAACCAGCGAAGAAGCAGCTCAGGGAGGCAGGACTTGCTGGAGAGGGTTCGGGGGAGGAAAGGGGTGTGGGAGGACCCCTGTGGTCGTCCACCCCTGGCCTGTGGGGGGGCCCCCCTCACTGGCATCTGCGGCAAGCTCACCTAGCACGGCCTCCACACTAGGGCCTTAGGGGGCAAGCCTGTTGCACGCTGAGCCACTGCTTCCTGTCAGGCAGGTGGATATTTTCTTCCACCTGCGTGACATGGGATTCCATCCGGTTTGCAAAATGAAGATTTTTTATTATTATTTATTTCTTGGTTTTCCTGTAGAGTTTCACTTTTACTTACTCTGACCTTCCGGCCTTGTCAGGTTGGCGTGCACCATGTGGTCGCAGGCTGGATGGCACCCTGGGCGCAGCGGGCCTGCAACCGGTTGCCCGCGGCGGAGGGCCACGCTGGCCTCGCGGCCCAATGGCTCAGCTCTTCGAGGCCTTGGGATTGTGCAAACCTTTGGATCCGTTTTGCTCTCATTCCACAGCGTCACCTCCAGCTGCCGCTCGGTGAAGGCAGCTTTCCCACGGGCTTTGTTAATGAATATAATTGTCCAGCAACAGAAAACGCTATAAGAACCGAGAGTTCCAGAGGGAAAAGAGCACTTTTCTGTTTCTATGCAAGCCGAGTTTTTAAAGTCACAGCTGTTTTCTCCAGTGGACACACACACTCACATGGGTCCCGATTTAGGGACTGTCTAGTTCTTTCACTGAGGGTTTTGAGTTACCCACCCATCAAGACATTTGCTTAAGTTCAAGGGCTCAAAATCCTCATTTGGGATTCCTTTCAACAGTAATATTACACACAATCTTTGCATGTTAGCCAAATGTGTCAAGCTACAATAATGGGAAACTAAGAAATATTAGTCTGGCCTTGAAAAATAGGCCTGTATAAATTTTGGAGGTGTTGGAAATGTGGGTCTGTCTTCCTAGGTCTGCTGTTCTCTAACTTTTGCTTGTTTCTTCCCTTCATTTGGAGTAGTCAAGGGCCACCTTTGCAATACTAAGATCAGGTAGTTGCAGTGTAATTCCAGGGCCTCTGTTCCCTGGGAATTCTGCTATCACAAACAACCTGACTTCGTGAGTGTTGATAATGGGTTAGTTTGTTATGTGGGTAAATAGATATTCATTTGTGTGCAGCTGGCAAGAAGGTTCTGCAGGATAAGCAGACTTGACGCAGCACACGTCTTTCCAATTCCAGCTCCCAAATCTACAGCAGTGGGTGACCTGGAAACCACACCTCCCCTCCACCCGTGTGGCATCATAACTGATTTCACACCCACTGCACCCCCAACCCCTACATTTGTGACATGGTTGTGACACGCTCCTCCTTCCTTGGGGGCCTGCCTGCTCACAGCTGGGTTTGGTGGGTGGATGGTGAGAAGGGTTGGGGGGGAGGCACACCCTGTGAAGCCCTTGGTTATTTACAGATGCATTTGCTGATTAGTTAGTATAGGCAACATTGATTAATTCCCTTGGAAAGGTAAATAAATAAGACAGGTTCAGGATTGCAAAGTGCCCGTAATCCACTGAGACTCATAAAATGATACTGGTTTTAATATAATAATTGCAGTAATGGACATATACATTGAAAGTGCTAAGGGAATGCAGAAAAGTTAGCTATTGACTTTATTGCTGGAAAACTCTCAAAAGTGGTGAAGTGGATTGTGAAAGGAAAGTGTGGGTGTGGGTAAGTTTCCCCAGAGAGAAGACAGGGCTGCACTGTGACTCCTTTGGGCCCTGGAGACTATCGTCCGTGGGTCCTTTGTCCACGAAAAGAAAATATTAACAATCAGAGTTTGTGACTCTGTTGGTATGAGGATGAAAATGCTCATATTGTTGATTAAAACATTTTATTTGACTTAAAAATCACTTTCTCTTCTGATTTTAAAAGAAATAAAAACATTTCCTTGGGCTCTGAAAGTATTGCTCCTTTGGCCCTGCACCCTCATCCCCGGGGAGAGGACCAGAAGGACACCCCTGGGTGAGGAGACGCGGGAAGGCCTCCAGAAAAGGGAAAGTAACTCAAGGGGAGTCGGGATCCCAAAGCAAATGATAGAATTGGCTTCTATTCCAAAAAATGGAATGACAACATGAAAATGGGAGAAAACAAAAAGAAAATAGGAAAGTGAGATAAGACAGAGCATGCTCATGGAGAAAAATAAACTGCAGCGCCTTTCCCGGAGCGCTGCTCCTCCAGGGCACGTTCAGTCTCTCCTGCTCAGCTTGGCAGGTGTGGCTCCCACTGGAGGAGGACCAGGCTGCGGGGCGACCCCTGCAGGGCTAGGAGACAGGGACTGGCTGGAGGTGTTAGGGTGCTTGCCAGGGGAGGACAGGGACCCAGCAGTCAAGCGTCCTTAAGGGGCCTATTCTGCATATAAATAGCAATAATGTAGTTTTATTTCCACAAATGGAGTCCTAATTCACGAATAACAAAACAGTGGTACCAGATTAAAAAAGCATTACACTTTAGCATGGATCCTTTATACCTTTACATTTACCTACATCTCACTGATTACTCACATTTTGGAATTCATTACCTATACTTTATTGTTGTTTCTATTGCCTGTCTATAAAAAAGCTTTTCATAATGGATTTTCTTGTACTTATTTATTTAAATGTTCACAATAGTCTACGAAGAAGACATCACCATTCTTATTTTGTAAATCAGAGGCTAGGCTCAGAGTTTAAGACTTAGAGAAGGTCGTATGGTTGCCTCATTTCAGAGGTGAGACTCACGCTAGGGTTGTGTGTGTGTGCCTATGTGTGTTTACTTGACACTAACTTTCTATGAAGCATTAAATTCAAAAGAGAACTGATTTCACTTTAAGATATCCTTATTCATGTGTCCCCCTTTTTTCTATATTTATGCATGCCAAAATCTGCCTACCCTTTCATCCTTCTCTTCAATGAAAGCTCTGTACCAATCATTGATTTGACCCTGTTGGCATAGTGAACACAGAACCATGAGTAAGCTATTATTCCTTTGCTACTTAGGCATAAAATCTGGCATACCAAATGTTTATGTTTATAAAGTTTTTCTAACACAGCTTGGAATTTTCATGTATCTGTTGATGACATGCAAATTGTTTCCCTTAGCATGCAGGAAATCCAAATGTAATTTAGGAAACATTTCTTAGAAACATCCAAATGTACTGAAGGTTGTCACATTCAATGCATAACTTGGCAAGTTTTATTTTTTATTTTTTGCCTGTAAAATACAGTTTTCAAGGCATCTAGTGCTCAGGAAAGATCCTTATGCGTTGGAGATAAATAGAGTTTTACAAAGGAAGTTACACTGGCCTGGGTTTAATGCTATATCCACTGGCTTCACTGTCTCATGCCCACAGATAGGCCCATGGTCAGTTGTCATGTGTTTGCTGCAAACTGGTGGGAGTTACAGGGAGAACATGCTATGCTCATTGTTGGCTCATTACCCTACAGGACAGAGGTCGGTTTTGCCTGCTCTCTGTGGCCTGTAACTAAGGAAGTGGTTTTTCAACCCCATCCTTCTTCCTTGGGTCTGGCTTGACTGACCCACAGGCAAGATGGTTCGGTGGAATGAGATTGACTTGGGGGCTCAGTAAATCTTGGCTCTTAGCTGTGGCTCTGTTGTTGATTCACCAAGAAAGCCCTGTAAATTAGTCTAGCTTTTGTGTGCTAATGTTTTCTCATGTGAAAAATGAGCCCAGTAATAACGTTTATGCTATGAATTTTACAAATAGAAGTTTTCTAATGCAAATCTTGTCGATGTATCATCCTGCTTACAGAAGGGAAATTGAGAGTTCAGGACCCTTTGAAGAAATATATGATGATTCTGAGTCTATAATTCTAAGCATGTGTGTGTATTTTTAAATCTGCAAAATGGAAAATCATGAACCTTAAATAATCGAACCTGTAAACTTGTAAAACTCCATTTATTCAACTAAGAATTGCTGACTGAGTGCCCCCTGTGGGTAGGCTGATGGGTACAAAGAGAAAGAACTTGCCCCTGACTTCAAGAGACTTCAGTCTAACTCGAGACACATAGTAGTGATAGTACAGATATAACATATTCTCAACTTTAATGCAATATGATACTGCTTAAACTCTGCACAAGATGCTCTTAAAGCAAGGAAGAGTGAGAATTAATTCTTTCTGAGGCACCAAATTGAGGAAAGGACCTTTGGCAGAGGCCAATAGGAGCTGATTAGTTAGGTTTGCAAAGAAGACGGAGAGCTTTCAAAGGAGGCAGAATGAGCCAGAGATAAGAGTCAGGGGCTCCGCTATTCTGCTATGGAATTGTAGGTTGGGGTAGGTAGTAAAAAACAATAACCTTTACCACTATTTTAATGTCTGTAGACTGAATGCTGAAACTACCACAGGTGTTTACATGAGAAAGCTTCATGAGCTGAGTGATGATTTTAGAAATACACCTGTGGCAGCAGAATGGGAGGGTTTGAAAGGGAAGTGTTGGGTCTGGAAAGCTGGCCTGGGGGCTATTGTTTCCCAGACCTGCCATCACCATGACATCAACAGAAAACATTGAATATAGTACCAACTGGACTTCATGAGATCAGATCCTTGTAGGCTAAGCACATACTCTACCAGATCACCCACCTGCCCTCTCAGCACACTATATGTTCCCTTCTGCTAGCACATAAAACAGAAAGCCATGGTCCTCTACTGTTTCTGTAATTACTCATACCGCTGAGTTGGAAGAACCATATCTGGATATTATTCTGAGGTTACATGTTCTTACATTAACTTTTCATGAATTTGTGCGGAACTTTCTGCCTTTGCCAATTTACCTGCTGTGACCTGGGACACAAATCTACTCTTATCAAAGTTTTAGACTGGAGTAAGTGAACCCATGCTAAGTTTTACCCTGGTTTTACAGTGGTCACTCTGATTGCACCACCTGCCCCTCAATGCCCAACACTACCCTCCACACCCACGAAGCAATATTGTGTATTTATCTTTTAATTCTGTGTTTAGTTTATTTGAATTTTTAAGACATTGTGGTTGGTCTGCAGTGTTAAACAATAAGGCCCCATTAGCCATTAGTTGACACTGTTTTTTTCCCTTCAGAATTGTGTTTAACAAATTGCATTCCCTTAAAACGGTTAGGCACCCAGAAATGTTTAACAAAAAAGAAGCTGCTAAACAGGATTCAGCTTATTTCCAGCATGTACAGTCAATAATATTCCCTTTGTTGAGATTTGTTCATCTCCTAATGAGTCTTTAATGATGTGCAATTTGCTTTATGCACTTAAAGAAAAAGAGAGAGAGAGAGGAGGCATTTGGACAAAGTTCCGTATATTGGATTTATTTTTATGGTGTAAATCCTGAGGGGAGCCGTGTCTGTCATCACAGCAGATACCAGCAGGAGCTGATCTTAAACAACTCCTACTTCTTCCCATTGGTGGCGGCTCTCAAGTGAGACAACACAGCAGTCACTTGTCTTCTCATATTTCTTTTCTCCGTTTTCCTTAGTATGTTTACAGGCTATTGGTAAGTTCTTTAGCGAAGTTGGTGTAGTCGGGCTCCCTTGTACCACCTTACATTTGTATTTTTACTGTGGTTTCAAATCTTAGTTAAAATAAACAATGAATAAAACAAGGATGTTTCCCAAAAACACTCATCGAATTATCTAATCACAAGGTTCCTCTTTAAGTGCATGTCTAATTTTTTTCCCTGATTTCTTTCTTTCGTTTCCTTCAAAAATGTTCTTGATATTTAATTACCTTCATTAATTCCTCAGTGCTTAGATTGTTACATGCTTTATTTTGTATTTATAGAGTTCATCTTGCCCATTTTTATGACTGATTTTCCATTTTCTTGGAGTTATTGAGTATAGACATTGATCAAGCAAAATCTTTGGAGTTCTATCAAATTTTGTTTAATTCTAAATGACACTGTTAAAATTCATGAAGTGGTCTATATCTGTATTTACAGTCATATTGAAAATAGAATGCATTGGTGTGGCACCTTTATGATATTTTCAACCCTAGAGATTTTTTTCCAACCCAAAATGTGTTCAAGAACACAAGATAGCTTCAGAGGCACAAAGATAAAGATAACTGAGTTATTTCCATTCAGTCTAGTGTTTGAAGTGATGAAATAAACCCAGAAATAACATAAATAGTAAAATGATGAAGTAGGAATTTGCAATTTAAAAATCTTTTACTCCTCCAAAACGCTCATGCTCGGGAGGTAATTTATTGTCAATTGCCATGTCAGTGGTGACTCTGGATTAAAACTAGAGAAGAAGTATAATATTAAGATATTACTGACTTAAGCCAATTGTACTTCAGAGCCATTATGAGTATCTTTCTCAGTGGGGCATCTTTCTTTACCCTTTTATTTGATATTCAGCAGGATGCATATGTAATCACTTAAGATCCATAAGAAATGTAAACTCTTTGAAGTTCAAATGGCCACATAAGAACTTTATGGCTTGTGGGCATGAGAAGCAATTTAATTTTTACTTTGCAATAAGAGGCGAGAGGGTAGAAGCCTTATGGAAGCATATGGAGATAAATTAGATCAACGCACTGTTTTTGGTAAGGGTGCTGGGCACTTGAGGAAGGTTTCTGATGGAACTTGCTGTGCATGCAGGGCCCCTAGGGCTATCTTTCTGAGTACCCATGTCTCTGCTTTGTCTGTAACAGGTTCTGACCAAGTGATGATAATGCTGTGAGAACAAACCACAGGGGAAGAAAGGTGGAGCCGTAAAGCAGGTAACTGTGGGTGTATACAGAAGACATGGCCTTTACTTTACTGAAGACTCATCATCCAGTTATGCGGAATAACGTACAGCCACAAATATGTGGATATGACATTTCATATTCTTAAATAGTGATCCCAGACAAATCCCTGTGGAAATAACTGAACGAGAGAGTCGTTCTGAACTGAACTTGTTTCAGAATGATTATATTTAAGATAAACGTAAAATGGTTTTGCTTTTGGGATTTAATTAACATTAAAATGCTGTTTAGAAATCTGTTTTAAGCAAATTCTAGTTTGAAATAAGGAGTAACTCCAGCATGGGGCCAAAAATTCCTAAACCAAATTATTTTTGTGTTTTAACTATGTTCCCTAGATTTGGAGTCTGGAGTCGGCTTGGAAACCTGGGTCTGTCTGATCATACCTGCTCTGGGCTGCTTTGAGCCTGTGCAGCAGGCCAGGACTTGGAGAGCCGACTGTATGAACCTCCTCCCAGATCTGCACCCAGTGGCCTCCCACTGACGGCTTGAAATTGGCCCCAGTAGGAGTATTTATAACCACAGTATTGGTATACAATCAAATCCTTCAGATCAGGACTTTTATTCCCACCACGAATAGTTGTAAAGCATTTGCCAGCATACCTCTGTTTCCAGTTGACATTTAGGGTACTTTCTGTTTGAAAACTCTGGGATGGTCTGATTCTATCAAATGATTTGCTTTAAGCTATAGTTGCCACTAATTCTGTGACAAATTTCAGAGAGACCTTTTTTGCCTCTAAGTCCTCCACACCGGTTGGACGGCTGACGGACTGGGGACTGGGCGGCACGTGCCTCGGATGAGCGCTGTGCCTCTGTCTCCTCTCTTTCATCAGGGCTGTGTTAACCCGCCCAGAGCTGAAGATTGGCTGCTTGAAATAGCTGCTGCGTGGCCGCAGAGCCATGTGGGCTTAGCAGTGCCCAGAGGAATGGAACTTTGTCTCCTGTAACCTCATTTCCCAGTGAGGAGACGGGTGAGGACCAATCTGAGAGGACATTCCCTCCGGTAGTATTTACTTCTGCTGCGTTGTATTTCCCTCCCTCCTCCCCCCCCCCCCCCCGTGATGTGCCCCCTGGACAGTTTGCAGTGTGCACCCCCCATACATTCTGGCAGTCACTTTCCTGCGGCAAAAGAGAAAGTAAATGAAAGTACAAGAGTATGTGGAATAACATCTTTACATAACATGATTTTTAATGAGATCAAAATGTAGAATAAAAAACGTGATGAAAGTAATCACCTCCTCAGACTCATCTACACATGGCAAGGGGAAATGGGAGTGCAGTCCCCTTGTTTTATTTATACTTTATTTATAGACATAGTTTTGGCACTTCAATAAAAGGATGGCGAAGTTTTGTTTTACTGGCGAGATGTTCCTGTGTGTGTATGTGTGTGCGCATGTGTACATATAAACTCTCCTAAGCCTTGGGAGCGAATAAATCATTCCAGTCACTTGCAAATGCCATAATTTATTAGCCCCTTGCACCTGTCATGCTACACATTTCTTTCCCAGGGGAAAGTCATGCCCCCCGCAAACAGCCACCTTCTCCTGTGACCAAAGCAGCAGCAAAATGATTCATGTGTCAATTAAGTCTATTTTCTGTTTGATCTTCTGGTTTGGTTACTTTATCTGCTCTCTTTACAACTTTTCTGGCCGAAGTGGTCCTGCTTTCACTTTGAAGCAAATAATTTTTATCTCTGTACCATCCAATTAATAAGTATGTTGAAACACTTTTTGGGGGGTTCCTTTTGGGGCAGGTGTGTGTAGCGGGGGATATGGGTGAAGGAGTTGAAGAATAAACAGTCCAGATTGTGGACGTGAGCGTCACTAACGTACCCTTCTGCTGGGACAGTGTGCTTCCTTCATTCGGGGAGAGAATTTTCAAAGAGTGTTTGTCCCTCATCTCAGTGGAGGTGATTTATTTCCATTTATTTTCAGGGTTACTCTCACATTTCTATTTTTCTATTTTTGATAGAAATTGGTATACTTGAGTTGTCAACCATGTAGGGAAACTTTTAAGTCCTTGTAATTTTTTCAGTGCAAGTTTTAGTTTTCGATAATTGTTTTATAAAAATATTCCTTGGTTTCTAATTTCTCCTCTGCTTGGGCCCTCTTGGCTATATTTGAAAAGGTACCCATGACAAAAACTAATAATAAAATTCTAAGCATAGATTTCTCTCATGGCAACATTCTTGAACCATGATTATACTCTTACAATGCTGTGTCCTGATGAGCCAGATGACTTGTCTGGCTTGTTATTTGCTGAGCCATCTTAACCTTGAATGGTCTTCAAGTCCTTTGCAGCCAGTGCAAGTGGACAGAGCCCCCTGCTGGGAGGTCTGGGGAAAGGTTTCCAATGGAAACAGGAGGGTCCCTGCCAAGAGCTGGGAGGCCAGGAGGCTGGATGTAACCAGCGCTATGAGAAAATGGACAGTGTGCTTTTGACTGACAGTATGTGTTAATATAATCTCAAAATACTCTTTCAATAACACTTCATTTCCTTGTGAAAGTTAGGGTAACAAAGGTAGATACCTTAATCTATATTTAAATCACCTATTTCTCAATTTAGTACTTCCCAAGAAATTATTCTTTAGGCTGTTGGTAAGTTTGCAAGGAGAAAAGGTGTCCTAGCCTCAAGTAAGTTTTGAAAATGGTATTTTAAATACAATTAAATATGATCCATTAGGAAGATGCAGAATGTCTCAGAGGCTTTAATATGAAAAGAGCATTTCAAACAATAAACAGTTTTCCCTAAATTTGTTTGACAACACACTTATTGTTTTTGGAAGTATTTCATAGAATATCAGTGTAGGAAACTGATTGATGTACCTCTTACTTTTTTCTAAGAGCTCTGTTTTGAAGAACATACCACTTCAACTTTATTGTAATTTTATCATAGAACGTAACACAGAAAGGTGTTTCTTACCAATATTTTTTATTATTGTTTTTAAATGCTGAGGGACACAATGCTTTGCACTTACTCAGTGACTTTAAAAAAAATTCTTCTTGGTCTATGTCTTTGTTCAATGCTCAGGCTAGCCTTTATCAATATCTTTGTTTAGACCTAGGTTCATCCATATAAGACCTAAGAATTGTTTGCATCTTAGATTTATAGGCAAATGATATATTGATTCTACATTTAAAAAAGTATACTGGTCTTATACAGGTATTATAGTATCAAATCCTTCTTAAAAAATCAAAGTGTGTTTGAAAAGGAAGGTACCTTATTTTTATTACTGTTAAAACAGTTTTCTTTTAAAATTTCCTACTATAAAATTATTTTTTGGTATCATATACAGATGAATATCATTTGGTAAGCATGACTGACCCAGAGGACTATTTACTAGAAAACATAAAATCTCATGATAAAATTTTAATTTTGCAAAATTTCCAGTTTGCAATATTTACAAGGTCCTAATTGTTTAGATGTTATCTAACCCGGGTCTTCTGATGTTCTGTAGCTGGTTACTAGTTACTGTAGCCCCACAACACATAAATCCAGGAAATAGTTCTTCGTCTGGAATCCGAGTGTTGTCCTAGTCTCATTAGCTTCCAGAAGAGAGCACCCCAAGTTTCCCCCCCAGGGAATATGGTTCACTGGAGAAGCTTTAGCTTTGTTCCCAGGAGCACCGTGTCACATGGATCCTCTGCTGTTTAGTTTAGGCCACTGCAAAATGTGGCACAAAGCGGTCAGAATTATGATCATACAGTGCTTCCTGGATTGGTTCCATTTGGAGCACTGATGCTATAGATTCTCGGCTTTAGGGAAACAGCTGCTTTACTCAAGAGAAAGAGAAAATTAATTCTCCTATCCTAAATCTTCCAACTCAGTGCCATGTACCAAAGTGGCTTGTAAATTCTGCTCCACCCCTGCCAATTTTGGGTCAGAAGTCACCAGGTCCAGGTCCCTCAGAATATCAGGGCAGGAGAGGGACCTTTCCTCTCTGTGCCCTGGAGCAATCCACCCAAAGGTTCCGTGGGGGAGCTGTTAGGACTTTTCAGGTGCTTCTAATCTCTTTCAGCACTTTGCAGCCTTACTCTTCAAAGTTATTCTTCTGTGTGCTTCTCCTTTTAAGAAGATGCAATATACAAATTTTTGATTTAAATCAAATCCACCAACATTTATTACATTATTTCTTCCCATTACTGAAATATGACAATATATTTTTTTTGACTGTGACAATGTATTTGAGTCCTTCAAATGGAGAGCATCTGGTCACTTTAAACATGATGGATAATAAAAGGAACAGAAACTCTTTTTAGGTACGTGGCTGCTGTGCTGAGGCACCTTGGGCCTCCCTGGGCTCTGCTGTCCTGCGGATGAACACAGCCAATCCCACCGGCCCCAGAATGATGCCGCCCCTCCCTTCTCCGTCCGGGTAGGGCTCCCAGGCACAGGACCGAAGGCTCTGGCCGGGCTTACACATACTTCTACTAAAATAGTATTCACTGTCTACCTGAAATTTGCATTTAACTGGGCCTCCTCTGGTTTTATTTGCTAAATCTTGCCACCCTAATTTAAATTATTTGGACTCTGTAAAGATAGTGCACTGGATTTTTAAAAAATAACTTTTATTCTGAGATGAGGGAAAGTAATGCAAATGAAAATTCTTTCTGTCCTTTGCAAGCTTGAGTCTCCTTACTTTAACTCTGCGGTTGATTCACACACCACTGCAGCTAGCTGGGCATTCTCTGGATTGCTGGGTGGGAGCCTTCAGAGGCTCCTCATGCTTTCCCTAAAGCATCTTAGGGACGGGGTCACACCACACTGAGGCCACACCCGACCCTGGAACAGGACCCTGGCCCAGAAGCCCCACCCTTACCCCTGGCTCAGGCTCTGCAGGTGGCTCTCAGGCCCCCAGCAAGCCGATCACACAGGGCGCCTCTCCCCGGAGGGCTCTGCTCACTTCTGTGCTCAGGGGTGCTTGCTGCGTGCTGTGACTCCCTCCTTCTCACGTCTCATCTTCCCAACCCCTCAAAGCCTGCGGAGACCGGTTCTGAGTGTTTCTGGTGTTCCTTCCGCATTGTGCACTATTCTTAGTAAGTGCTTAAAAAATGCTTCCTGAATGAATGAAAATGCCATTCCAGCGGTCTGAGCCATCCCCTCAAGAGGTTCAGCCCTACAGGCTGACTGACATGTTCAAAACCAGTGTTTCTGTAAAATAACAGATCTTACGTTGGCTGTTACATTGCCTATTGTAATAATCCTGATGGGGTGGGGGGAGCTGTTTCAGCGTCTTTAAATACCAATCAGATAATCCCCACAGCCCAAGCTTCTTCACGGCAATGATGTTACTTCTCTGTTGTTCTGTTTTGGATTTCTGTTTCCTAAAGTTAGGAATGGAAATGGGCCTTCTACTTCTTTTTGTCCAAATTCCTCCCCCGCCCCCATCCGTTCCTCCGCCTCTGCCTGTCTCTCTCCCAGCAAGTGTTGCAGCCGACCTCAGGATGCCTCATGCTGGCTTCCTGTCGCTCTTGCCACTTCATCCTCACGCTTACAGCTCTTCATTCTGCCCGGCCTGGCAGAGCAGAGAGAGAGGAGTCTGGCTTTGGAGTAAGAAAGGCTGAGTTTAAACCCAGGCTCAGACACCCTGTTGGGCCAAGATTGGACCACAGCATCTCTCCCATGGCAGCTGGGGATGTGCTGGGCACACAGTAGGCCTTTATGGGGTGCCAGGATTTTCCCCCCTTCTCTTCTCCTGCTGTCCCCACATGTCTCTGGAAGACAGAGTGGAGGGCTTCTCGGTGTGAGTAAAGGGGTGTGTGAGACCGTCATTCTGTCAGGATGCTGTGCTAAGCAAGTGAGTCCCTGTCCGAGGCAGTTTCTCTTTGTGATTTTCTGGAATCCTGAACAGGGGGCACACATTTGGTGCCTCCCCAGGGCTGTCCACTCATAAGCCCATGGTCCCCTGTTGAGACCCCCGCCTCATCTCCACCTCCCCTCAAGCCTTCCCCAAAAGCCAACAGGTCAGGTGGTTTCCCCACCCTGCCGAGGGCTGGGAATGAGCAATAAAAGTGATTCGCTGACAGCTTTGACGTATTTGGGGAGAGTTTGTACTTTGAGCAACCCGATCCACTAGTAAAAAACAGCAACGTCTTACGGCTGGATCTCACTTGTGGAAGCATTCACAGTTTGCCCAAGTGTCCACCTTGGAGGCTATTAAGTCATTTTGTTGAACCTGGAAATGAGAGGGTAGAAGAAATGATGCTAAAAGTTCTCCCTGCCATGACTTTCTTTGCTCTGATCAATTTTTTAAGTGTTACAGTGGGTATTTCTTAAATGCCAATCATCTTAAAACTTAGAAATTTAGGAAAGGGATTAGTGACTCTTGCTTTTTAAAATGGTGATGGACATGGCACACCCCTCATGGTGCTGATGTGGAACGCATGGGGACCTGAGCCCTGAGGGTTTGCCCTGCCAGCCGGGCACATGTCCCACTTGACCCTCAGACTGCCCTCTGCCGAGTTCTCTCACCGTCCCCCCCTTCAGCGATGCCGACACCGAGGCTTAGGAAGTATGTCTTATCAGAGCTGTGTAACACATGCCCCCCCGATAGAGTGGCTTCAAATGGGACCACTGATAGGACCCAAGGTCCTGCGTTCTGCGTTCCTGCTGGATGGTCCTCAGTGAGGCTGAGCTGACCTGCACGTGTCCATGGCATGGGTGGATGACAAGGCCACCCGTCCTTACCTTCATCTTCAAACAGGGTGAGTGGAGGGTACAGGGCAGCAAGAAGGGACATGTCATCCTGAGCAAGAGCTTCTCAATTCTTAGCTGTGTCATTCTCGTTATCGTCCCTTTGGCCAAAGTCATCCTATGGCTGAGCCCAGAGTCAGTGTGAGAGGCACTTGGGGAAAGCGAGGCACCGACTGACGTGAGGGGTGGGGCAGTGCAACCACACTAACCTACCACAGAGAGGGTAGGTGACTTGACTTAAGTAACACAGCTCGTGATGAGGCCTGGGACTTGAACCCAGACACCCCTATAATGACTGAGGCCCACAGACCCAAGTCAGAGGGAGGCAGTGCCCGGAGCAAGGGATTAATCGCTCAGGTGAGACTTCGAGTTACTTTAATTGATTTCTTTTGTCCTTGCTCAGAGAAATTGAGGGTAAAAGCCAGCCTCCTAGTATGAAAAGCTAATCCTTGGGTGAAAATGCTGGAACAGTTCGAAGGCCTTGCTCTGTCGTCTTCCCTTGGCCAAATTAGCTTCCAGAACCGTATCCTGTTGATTTGACTGTTGAGGTGAGATCCTCGCACCTCTCAGCTCAAGTTTCAAAACGAATTTTTCTTTCCCTGTAAGGCCCTGTAAATCTCAATCCTGAAGACAGGGATTTGTAGCCCAAATGCAAAGTCAAGGTTTCTAAATGCCCTTCAGTTGTCAGCACGCCTCCAGATGGTCATTCGCAGCTAGCAACCTCACTGGATTGATTTTGGTGTGGAAAATAGGTTCCCTTAAAGAGGGACGCCTGGCGAGCAGCTCTATAGTTCTTGCGGCCTGACACCCCTGCCCTTGAAGGCCGTGTGTGGGACCCGGGTGGTGTGCATTGCGGGCTCCTTTCTAAAGGTTGAGGTTGGCATCTGATAAGTTACCTTAATTATACCATTTCCTTCTCCCTGTACATATTTCCAAAATCTAATTATGGTGCATGTGACACCCCATGACCAGCCAGAGCCAGAGATCAATGTAAAGTCGCAGCAGGACAGTTAGCTCCCTGAGCAGTTTACATGGCACTGCAGGTAGAGTCCTCGGGGGTCTGATGCTGACATTCTGATCCATCCGTCCCCACCTTAGCAGGCGGAGCAGGTGGGCTCTCTGCCATCGGAAGCAGCTCCCCCAAGAGGACCAGCTCTGGACAGTCCCACGTGCCCACGGCACTTCCTTCTGCACGGTGACATGTGTAGCCTTGGGTTCTGCATCTATTTGGAGGGCTCCCCCCTTTAATAATGCCCCACTTCATCCCATCCCACCCTCGGGAAGAACATGCCTGCTCTGTGTTGTCAGTCTCTGGGCACACTTGGCTGTTCCCTTGGGTGTATTATCTCTACCAGATAAGAGATTCTGAGTGGGAGCCTCTGCGCATGGGCAGAGAACTTGCTTGTCTCTCCTCCAGCAGCCTCTTTGTCCTGGACCTCCACACCAGGCCCTAGGAGGCAGCAGCCCAGCAGAGGGCAGGGGACGGAGGGTGCTGGCCTGCAGTTGCACCTGAGTGGAGAGGCGAGCAAGGCGGGGGCTGGCAAGTGGAGCCGAGATGTTTTCCTCCTTGAATTTGAGGGAGGCTTAACCAGACATTTGAAGATTTTTGAAACCAGCCTCTAAACATATTAAAAATTCTTGACTAAAATGCCAGCATATAAACCATCCTCCTGGCCAGCTGGGCCTTAGCTTCGCCATTCAGGTGCCTTTAGTTTTCAGGGACAGTCGGTGAGGGAAATTCTGGAGAGATGGCAATTTCAGCTGAAACACAAACCTCGAATCACAGTTGTGTAAAAGCTCCTGGAAAGCGACATCCAACAGAACAAGTGGAGGGGGCGCACCTCGGACCCTTTCGCCATCAGAGAGGGGAAGGCACTCAGATTATAAACACAGGATTTAGCTTTGAAGAGTGGACTAGGATCTGTCAGGTTTTAAGAAACTACAGGAGGCTCCCGCAAAGCCAAGAAGTTGAGTGTGTGTGTGGCCTCTTTGGGCCTTGCTCCCCACAGCTGACCCTCAAACCCTCAGCCTATGGGGGTGTCCCGCCTGGACTGGAGGGTGCTGCAGGGAAGCCTGATGCATGAGCTGCTCACGAAGCCAAGTCTGGGGCTCACAGAGACTTGCTTGAGGATTTTCAGGGCCATCAGTGCATCAGATCGAGCCCAGAGAGTACGTGCCGAGGCTTCCTGGTGGCAGGTGCTGAAACTGAGCCCAAGGAGCCCAGGCCCAGGAGTCCCACGGCCCCGAAAAGACCCTGCTCCCACCCTGGGGATGCTCTCTCCTGGGCAGTCGGCTGCAGGGCCCCAGTGTCTCCCCATTTGCAAGGCTGTCTTTGTGAGGGTGGAGGGTCAAGGCTCTCTCCCAGTGGGGGAGCTCAGCCTCCCGAGATCCCACACGACATTGCACCATGTGACACACAGAGGTGGTGTTGCCTAAACCAACTCAGAAGCTTGGAAAGAGCTGTGTGGTCTGGGAGGGGGCCAGGCGGGCACGGGAGGGCCTCAAGTCCACAGGCCCGTTCGCCAGTATTGCCGTTTTTCTGACGGGTGTCGGGCCCACACACTGGCATCGTCCCTCCCGTAATCCTGTCTTCACAGACAGACAAGGAAGTGAGAAAGGCCGTGGGGAGCGGGTCCCTCCCTAGTCTGTGCTTTCAGGTTTAGAGGCAACATTACAGCTTATTATGTAGAAAATGACCATTTCAAGAGTTAACCCACGAGAGGTCTACGTGAGGAAACTGATACCAATAGGAACAGGAAAAGAAAACAATCAGGGCTATTTCTTGCTCAGACTGAGACGTGGGACAGCAGCAATGTCTTGATGGCAGGATCTTTATTCTTGTTGACAGTGTCAGAACCAGAAAGAAAACAGCTTGATTTCCAGGTTTCAGGTTAAGCCCGTGAGGCTGGTATGAAACTATTACTTTGTCAACAAAGCAAATTTGATGCCAAATTTGTCAAGAAAGAAAAAATCCAGGTCCTTTTATGTCACTTTTAATATGATGGTACTTTAATAACTCTGACATCTCTTTATATCACTCCAGGATCTTAAGATTTCACTTCCATCTGGGGTCACTAAACCACACTTGATGTTTCTTAAAAAAAAAAAAGGAAAAACTTAAAAAATTAACACATAGATTTCATGTGTGCACATGTGTGTATGTGTATGATATCTATGTGTATATTCATATGTATATATATCCATGTTTGTGCCTGTGGGAGTATGTATTAGTGCATATGTGTACACATTTGTGTGTGTGTATTCATGTGTGTATGTGTTCACTGTTTTGTACTGTACAACTTCCAAACTGGCTATATGGGGGGAAAGGTTTGGGTTTTAGAAGCACTGTGGCAGCCCTGAGCGGTTAACATCTCTCTATATCCACATCAAAGTCTTAATATGAATTCAGAACATTTTTTTACAACTGACCCAAAAGCATCCAAATTATTTTCAACTGAAAGGGCATCCAGGATTTTAAAATAACCCCTAGCCCTTGAAGGACCCAGCCCACAGATCGGAAGGGTGGGGCTACTGAGCAGGGCTGGAAGCTCTCTTACAAGGCAGATGAAGTAAACATCTGAATTGCTGGATGCCAGAGGGGGCCCGGCTAACATCTCTGGATGGCTTCACTGAGACATACGGCTGATTAGATATTAAGGTCAGGTGCTAAGAAATCAAGGTCATGCCACATTGCATTTTTCTCAAACAGCTGGGCTCAGATAAGTTAAGGAGTGGGTGATACCTCCAAACAGATAAGGTGGCAATTTTTAACAATCTTAAAATACTGTTACAGCCAGGAAGGGCCTGATAAGATCAAAGTGTTTGTAATTATTTAATTGATGGTGGAATTTCTTTTGTCCTCCCTGCCCCTATCTTCCCCTTCCGGTCACTTACTTCACCACACACACACACACACACACACACACACACAGACACACAGGTCCTGAATATGCTGTTATCCAGATCTGCTTTTGCATATGAATGCAGGAGGCACTTGTGATTTTCCCCTCAGAGCAGGCTGATTTATGGGCTGGATTACTGGAAACAGTAATTCTCGCTCTTTATCATGTTTGGGTGGAAGGCGCAGCAACCTGCAGTCAGAGCAGCATGATTGCCACTAGGTTTTCACAGAAAGGTCTCTGCCATGAGGGTGGCTGTGAATCGGACAGCTGTAACGGAGCAGTTAATAAGACGCCAGCACATTAATCATGTGACAGCTATTGGGTTTTTCAGAGAAAGGCACTGGCTTTTGAAAACAGCAATTTAGGTTACTACTGTGTTGAAAGAGGTTGGCTGAACACACAGTTTTTAACCCACAGTTAACAGTTAAATTGCATTGGTCATTTTTATAGACTTTTTTTGCATATATCTTGAATTTTCAATAAACCTAATGAAGAAATCGATGTCTTGTGTTAGCTTTCATCCTGTCACTTTCCTGAGCCAAAAATGTATTGAGGAATAAGCCGTTTTGCTCGTAATTCTGGAAAAACTACTATTAAGTTACCCCGAAATGATCTGGATGATACATATTCTTCCACTTTACCACATAGACCTGGCAGCTCTGTAACTAGTTTCACAGCAAAGGAAATAGCAAAAATGAAAACACTGTTTGCTAGTGAATTGCTAACTCCTTTTAATTGAGTTGAAGAAATTTGTCCTATATAAAGTTCGTGTTTAGAAATGTATCTCAATTTCCATTCTTTTGACCCACGAAGTTTCATGATATCAAGCTTAAGAAAAAAACGACAGTCATCACCTGAATTAGTGTATAGAAAACAAGTTATCAGTATGAATATTGTAAAAAACAAAACACTGCATTTTGAAATCAAGCAGCGATTAACTTTTGTTTTCACTCATTTATATACATTTGAAAAGAGTCAGTCTTTTGACAGCATTAAAAATTAAAATCATGGTTGCTGGAACCAGAACTGTCTGGGTTCAAATTTTGGTTTCAAAGCTTTCTGTTTAATCTTGGGCAAGTTCTTGTGCAATCTCTGGGTACCCTAGTGTTCTTGTTGTTAAAATATGTGTAATAATAGATCCCAATTCATAGATAGCTATGAAGTTGAAAGAACCTTATGAGATAAGAATTTATTTTAAAAAAACCCCAGCTAAGTACAAACAATGCTTTTCACACAGTGAACTTCTGGAAGTAAATCTTGGCATATCTGTACTATAGATTATAAGGCATAAATTAACGATGATGGCATATTGTGGATTTAGAGATGCAGGATATGTTTGTAGATGTTACAAAAGGAAAAAGAACACAAAACAACCTTTATAAATGTGTTGTGCATTTGTGAAAATTCTTTAAGTACAATTTTTAAAGGAACAATAGAAAAATAAATGTTTCAGTTGCCTGCCAGTTGGCAAAATTAAAAAATAAAGTCAATATCCAATGTTGGCTACAGAGATGCATTGTGCCTAGTTGGTGGGAGAGTAAGTTAGTGTATCTCTTTTGGATAATAACTGGAAATTTCTGTCAAACATGTTAATATTTGGCTTTTGGCCTATCAATCCCAGTTCTTCAAATTAATGCTAAGAAAATTATAATTGATAGATGTAAAAATGCATTTAAGCAGTAGGATATAGTATCACACACAAAAAAATGAACAAATTGTAGGGACATGGTAATAACACAGAAGAATCTCAAAATCATAAAATTTGGTGAGAAGCCAGGCCAAAGAATATACAACCTATATAATTAAAATTTGGATGACATATAATTAAATAATTGACACAACGAAATACATTATTATTACATGTCATTATATAATACTAGCATTATCATTTTTTAAAGTATCACTGTTTCATAAAGTTCAAAAGCACTCAAAATTAACCCAAAGTATGAACAGTCAGGATATCAGTTATCTTTGGAGAGAAGAAAAGTGAAAGAGGTAGAAAAGGTCAAGAGGGGACCTGACGTCTGGCAATGCTCTCTTTGTTGACGTATGTAGTAGTTACACAGACAACATTATTTACACGAAAAAAGAAACATCTTAACTGTTCATGAGTTGTGGTCTGCTTAAGTTTTTATATTTACATTTTATTTACTACAATGCATTAAACTAATAAACTTATCATCATGGAAATGTATAGGTTGATAAATTCTATATTTATCAATATAGAAAGATATTAATGATATGATATTAACAATACAGTAAACAGTATATAATGCCTATATGATCTTGTTTTAATATATAAATAATAAGCAACTTTTTATGTGTAAACATAGGTAAAAAAATTCTGGAAAGCTATGAAAGACATCTTAATGGAGGTTACCCTTAGATAGTGGAAGCAGAGGTGGTTTTTGCCTTTTAAAAAAATATTCAGTCTTTTCTGAATGCTTTGCAAAGATCACCAGGTACAGTGGTCCCTTGGTATTTGCGCCATGCCTGTCCGCGGTTTCTATTAACCACAGTTGAGCAAGGATGCAGATGGTCTTCTTTCGACATGTGGTCAGAAGGTCAGTGGTAGCCTAAGGCTAGCTCACCTTGCCCACGTCACCCTCCTCACTCAATCTCACCACGCAGGCACTTTATTATCTCATGTCATCACAAGAAGGGTGTTAGCAGCACTGCAAGATATTTTGAGAGATAGAGCACATTCACATGCCTTTTAGTATAGCGTATAAGTGTTCAATTCTTTTGTTAGTTTTAGTTAACCTCCTCTGTCCCTCATTTGTAAGTCAGACTTTCTCACAGGTATGGACATATAGGCAACAACAGCATATATAGAGTTTGGTGCTTTCTGTGGTTTTAGGCATTTGTTGGGGGTCTTGGTTGTAACCCCACAGATAAGGGGGGTTACACATAGAAATCACATTCCTTTGTCCCACTGCAGGACAAGCTGCTGCCATCCCTCACACAGACCACTGCCTTTACTTAACTGCTCCTTGTGTTGCTAGTGTCCCTAACCCCACATGGACGTCATCGTAATCTTTCAGGTAACACATGCCCTATGGGAGCCCCTGGAGCCCCTGCTGCCCCCACCCTAAGATGCCAGGTCTCCTCTCGGGGAGGCTGAGCTTCCCTCTACAGCACGTGCCCTGCAGGCTCCTGGTCCCTGCTCCGCACTTAGGAGAACCTCCTTCTCATCCCAGGGCCTTCAGCAGGTTGCCCCCCATGAGAGTCCCTCCGCATTGACGCAGCTGCTCCATTGAGACCTCTAGGCAAATGGTGTTATTCTCGATTATCGCTGTTTTTCCTTCCCTCCAAGACACTAACTAACATTTATAATTTTATCTTTAGTTGGAGTTCACTTTCTAAATGATTGCCTAATTCGGGCCTTTTCTTCTGACTAAGTTTCAGGATGGCAGGCCTTGCCTGATCTGCTCGCCAGTGTATACTGGCAGCTGAACCCATACCGGTTCCCGAATAAATGTATTGAATAAGAAAACTAAAAGCAATATTTGAAAAAATAACCAGCAGCTTATTGAGATTAAAAACTAAACTTGGCTTTGCAACAGAACGGGAATGAAATAAAACTGCATTGCTGTTAAATAATAGCAAAATAAATTTTTGTTTGAGTGGTATTCTACAAGAATGTTTTATGACATGGAAATTGGTTCATGATATATTATTGAATGAAGAAAAAGAGCTACACAGGAGTGTGACAGTATGAGTTTATTTTTGTGAAAAATAGATAACTAGTCAGAGAACAGTCTGGAAGAAAAAGGTACACAAAGAATTCATAATAGTTATCTATATGCAACGAGGTAATGGATGTTTTTTAATTTTTTAAAGAAATTTTGATTATCTTTATTCTCTCAAACATTCGCTGCTATAGTAATGAAAAAAGCAATGAATGTTATTTTTAATTAAAAATGCTAAAGCAAACTAGCTCGCTACATGTGTTGAAGCAGCATGAAGCTATGATCCATTCAGAAAGGGTGTTTCCCTGCTCCCGTTGTGGCTAAGGTATGCCAGGTAACCGGGGACTCAGAACCCAGGGGGCCTGTAAAAGCTGCCCTCCTAAACCCTTCCTCGGCATGGGACCCCTTCGGGCTTCTGCCAGCCTGATTTGGGGCCCCTCCTGGCTCCATGGGCAGGGACTGTCTTGTGTCTCAGGCAAAACCCAGCCCGTTTTCTGAGGAGGCGCTTGCAGAATCCCGCCGTCTGGGATGCTCTAGCGATGCTCCTGCTCAGTGTCACTGAGGCCTAAGCTGCTGTGGAATTCACCACAACACGGCCGGTGACGGCGCTGGGATGCACACGTGGCAGTCGCCGTGCAAGGACCTGCGGCCGCACGTTCACCTTCCCACGCCCGCTGGGCCGGCGGGTCCCAGGTTCCACGGGGCGCCAGGCACAAGGGGGCAGTGGCGCCAGCAGTCTGGGTCTCATACCACCTCCCGAAGGAGCACCACACTCCAGGGCAGGGGGCACTGGGGATCGCCGCACGTTCAGTCCGCTTTTATCCGCTGGGGGGAAAGAGTTACGAGGAAGAATCAGAGATCTGGGCAGTGACGTGGGGCACCGGAGGGCTGGGCTTTGCTGCCAGGGCCTCTGGCTGTACACATACATGTGGGGCCACACAGCAATGTATTCCCGGACAGGGCGGCAGTCTTCGCATTCAGAGGAGTTTTACGATGTTGGAACAACCAGCTGGACAAAACGACGTTGTAAAATATCACTTTTGGCCAATTATAATTGTACATAGCTAAATCTTCATAAGTTATGTTCTTAGAGTTTGAAAAAGGAACGTCACATTCACTTAATAGGCCTTGATTTACACTGTTTCCCCTGGCTCTCCGAAGGCACTGTCAGCATTCTGCCTTCTAAGGATCTTAGAACTCTCTAATCGTGGGGGCCTCCCCAAACACAGTCCTGGGCAGTAGGCTGCTGCAGCTCACACATTCCGGGCATCCTCATTAGCTGGGAACAACGGGCCATGTTTGCCTTCCACATTCCAGGCTCAGGGTGGCCGCGCTGCTGCAGCACCACACCAGAACAGCCAGTAAAACAAACACGCGGCCCCTGTTGCCTGGGTCAAGGTCGATCAGAAGTGGCCTGGGCGGGCCTGTGCCCGGCTGGTGTTGTCAGCACCCTGCAGCCTCCTGGGTACAAAAGGTATTCAGGAATTTTGTTGATTGCTGAACTGCTCCCTGCCAACTGGGAAAGAGATGTGGATATGCTGAGGAATGAAGTGATAAACCTACAGTGCTTCTCTGTCAGGTTCCCACACACCTCTACTTTTAGAGACAAACCCCAATAGTGAGCTATGAAACCTAAAAACAAGAGTTTTCCTTTTCCTTTAATGTATAAAATGGGGAAATTTATCTGATAGATTCAATATGCTAACACATAGTACTGCCTGGAGTTTCTTTGTATGCACCGTGTATGCAATCAATGACTGGTATTTGTACTGATCAGGTTCTTGGAGTAAATTTCAGCGATGTGGTTTTGAAGCCGCTTCCTGATACACTGACTGACAATCATGATGTCGTCTGGCACGAAAAGGCCTTGTCTGTGTGTATCGGTGTGGGGAGTGTGGAGTCTGCAGAGATCGGGGTACCTGGGAGTGTTGCTGTGAGAGGGCAGCCTTCCTCTCAACCAGCAACCACACGGGCTTGCCAGGGACCCAGGACGGCACGCGATGCCAAGAAGCCCACTGATCCACTTTACGAATTACTCCAACACTAGAATTTGACAAAGAGACCATCAGAAAGCTAACTTGTTACAACTTTAGAAGGAAAATATTCTAAATTAAAAATCTCCAACCAAAATCCAACAGTGTCCTCCAGATTATATGTATTTAAATAAACACTGTTTTAGGATTTAGGAATGATTTGCTATTAAGGCATCTCTTTACACAATTCACAATATCGCCCTATTTAGAGAAGACAAATTATGATCATTCTAAAAGGACATTAGATACAATTTAGCGGGTATCCTTAACAAAATGCCTAAGCAAATCAGAAACAAGAGGAAACAATTTAAATTTGAAAAAGACAACTTGTTAAAAGCCAACAGAAGATGTTATTTAAAAGGATGAAATGCTAACCTGGTTTCCACTTAAACTGGGAACAAGACAGGGATATTTGCTGTCACTATCATTATTTGATATTTTTGATGTTTCTAGGAAATCTAGTAAGATAAGAAAAGGACATAGACGCTCAAATTTTAAACAGTGGAACAATATTGAAATCCTAGAAATAGATCTCAATATACTATGGGAAGCTGACAAATGAATAAATTCAGTGAGAAAGAGGGAGACTCATTACTAAAGGCACTGATAGAACTGGCTCTCTGTCTAAAATAAAATTAGCTTGGATTCTCTCTCTTCTGATCTGTAAAACACTAAATGGGTTGACTGCTTAAAAGTAGAAATTTAAGGGTTAAAATTATAAAACAAAATTAGACTGGTGATATGTTAACCTTAACAGTGATAGGGTCTTTATAAGGAAGGCAGTAAATCCAGAGGCAAGAAAAGAAATAATAAAGATACAAAAATAAAATACTTTTTGTAAGGCAAAGATACTTTGTACTGACAAAGAGGAAAACATTGCCCTGCAGCGTAGTTAAAAGTTAACTTAGAAGAGGGGTAAAGGGTCACTATTTACAAATATATTAAAAAATCTGCACATTGATAACAATAATGCAAATAAGCCAAAAGAAAATATGCAAAGGATACCAATAGACCAGGTATAACTCCATGGAACCTACAAACCCATGGCAGCATGCTCGCCCTCTCTCGTAGTCGGAGGAATCCAAGCGCTAGCTCTTGCATCATACCCAACAGATTGGAAAGAAAAAAAGTTGCCAAAGATGTGGGAAAACTGTATTCTTAAAATTTTTGGTAGAAATGTGAATTGTCTCATCTTTGTTGGAGAGCAATCTGGAAACCTCTATTAACATTTAAACTACTTACATGGATCCTTGACAGAGCAATACCATGTGTAGGAACTTATTCAAGGGAAATAAAATATCAGACCATAAGACTGTATTTACAAGAATGTTCATTGCAGCACTGTTCATACTTAGCAAAATCAAACCCAAAGCAAGTGCCAATTAATATGAAAATGGTTCAATATACCTACATAATGAAATATTATATATTACTTAAAATAATGAGATTAATCTTTATCCAAGAATTGGAGGAAATCTCCCTATGTACTATTAAGTGAGAAATCAAGACTGGAGAAGTTTAACAACACATAATACACTTTTTTTTTTAAGGAACCTATAGTGGATTGAGTTATGTATGGCCCCAAAAAGGTGTGTCCAAGTCCCAACCCCCATCCCTGTGAATGTGACCTTATTTGAAAATAGGGTCTTTGCAGATATGATTAAGTGAATGAGAAGATTATTCTGGCTTCAGGCTGGGCTCCCGATCCAATCACTAGTGTCTTTACAGAAGAAAAGAGAGGAAGATTTGGGACACAGGTGTACAAAGGGAGGATGCCGGGCAAAGAAAAAGATGGAGGCAGACACCGGAGGGATGCCTCTGCACACAAGGAATGCTGGAGACTGCCTGCAGTTCCGGGGACCTGGGAGAACGCGGCCTGGCGTAAGCTCTCCCTCAGAGCCTCCAGGAGGAACCAGGCCTGCCAACACCTTGATTTCAGACTTCAGGCTTTCTAAACTGAGAGGATAATTATCTGTTTTCAGCTCCCCAGTTTGCAGTGATGTGTTATGGCAGCCCTAGGACCCTGGCACAGAAACCAGGGCCAACACCCCATCTGAAGATGCTCTTATCTATGCATAAGTGCCTGTGCTCTAAAGATGAAAAATGTGTGAGCAGATGCCCGCCAGGTTTGGACATTAAATATTATCTGCATCTGGGGTGGGACTAGGGTGCTGATGGAGGAGAGGCAGGCCTAAGATACACAACATACACTGTAACAGAATGTGCACAGTATGCGTGAGCTAAAACTGAGAGGCCAGCAGTAAAGGCCCTGAGGCCCAAGGTGTTGGGCACAGAAATCTAGAACTGTACAGGGACCATGTCTGTATGCGTGTATATATATATCTGTGTATGTGTGTGTGTGTGTGTGTATATATATATGCATGCATGTGTATGTTTGTACATATATATGTATGTATGTATCCATCTGTGTGTGTATGTGTGTGTGTACAAGCTTCCTTAAAGTCCAGGGAATCTCTAGGATTAAAACACTTTGCTCATCTGCTCATTTGTGGAGGCAAGTCATTTGGTCTGGCCTCAATTCACTCAATTCTTAAGTCCAGGAAGTTGGAGAGTGGAGGGCAGCTGAAGAGCTGACTATAAATTTATCACAAACCAAGAATAAATCCTCAGAAAGCTTGTGTCCTTTATTTCCTGCCTCTAAGGATTGCCTGGCCTCCAAGTGTGGGGCAGGGAGGCTGGGTTCTGTTGCTGCGCTCTCCCGGGAGCAGTGTCCGGCTTCCCTCTACGAGCCCTCCGTCTGGTGTGAGCGGGGCCCAGGCCAGATGGCAGGTGAGCGCTGCCTGGCCTTTCTTGGCCCTTCTCCTTCCTCTCAGTGCCTCAGTCCCTCCTTACACCGTGTGGGCACTCTGCTTACGCCCTGTAAATCCTCCAGATCCTCAGCCAGGCTCTCAAAGGGCCCAGCAGGTGTAAGGAGAGGAGCCGGGGAGTCTGCAAAGCATGTCATTGCACACGTGAGAATGAACATCCAGTACACTCAGCCTCTGGGCGAAACCAGAAGCTGGAAGGACATGGCCACTTCCTGCTCATTGTTGCCAGAAGCAACGGGGCACTGTGTGGCCATTTTCAAGAAAAGCCAGACTTTTGAATTTTTTTCTGTCTCTCAATTTATAACCACTGGCAATGGTTTCAAAATTTTATGCCCTGTGTAAGTCACAACCAAGAGATACCTGAGGACAGGATTTGGTCTAAGGTTGACAATTTGTTATCTCTGAATTCTGAACTTATTTTCATTTAGTTTTTGTGAAATGATTAATTTAAAAGATCTTTTAGAATCTGATTCACTCCCTGGCATCAACTGCTTTTGGGGTTCCCTGCATCTTGGCTGTCCTATTAATCCTGAGGTTTCCTAACTTCTTCAGAGTGAGGAAAACTCTTAGAAATGACATTTGTTTTTAAAGTTTTGTCTTATAAAACTGAAAATCCTTTGTCAACTTCAAAGAAATTTCAGACTCCCACAGTATGATAGTTATTTTTCAAGTACCATTCAAATAAAAAATATATGTAATATCAACACTCTACTAAAAATTCAGCAATACTTTTAAACAAATGTGTATTTTAGTAACCTCAACATTACATTTTTTTAAAGTGTATGTCAAACTTTAGTGTCTAAACTGTAGGAACTGGATTTGCCTTGTCATAAAAAAATGACCAGGAAATTCAGACAAAATATATGTTAATGTTTGTTTTCAAATACTGGACATCTGGTAACAGGACAACAATGCCTAACAATGCCTAAGAAATGGGCTCAAAGGAGCTGAAACCATGATTGGTTCCCAAGAGACACTGTAAACAGACAAGCCACAGACTCCGGGGGTTACTTGAAAGGCTTCTATCTAAGTTTATACTTAGAATATACTAAGAATGCTCAAAATTTAAAAATAAGAAAGCAAACAACCCAGTTTAAAAATAGGTAAAATGAATCAATAGATACTTCACCAAAACAATGCATATACATGGCCAAAAAAAAAAAAGAGACATGAAAAAGATGCCCAACATAATTAGTTGTTAGGGAAAAACAAGTTAAAACCTCAGTAAGAAACCACTATACATCTATGAATATGGCTAAAATGAAAAAGACTGACATTATCAAGTGTGGCTGAGGATGTGAGAAACTGTATCTTTCTAGTCATCTGTTAGGAATGTGGTACAGTGGTACAACTACTTTAGAAATAATTTGGCAGTTTCTTAAAAAATTAAACATGCATTTACCATATGATCTAGTCATTTCATTCCTCAGTATATATATATAAGAGAAATAAAAACTTATGTCAATACAAAGACCTACATGCAAATGTTCACAAGCAGGTTTATTTGTAAACTACAAAGCCAGAAATCAAAGTGGTATATCCATACAGTGGAATATTACTCAGCAGTAACA
Source organism: Manis javanica (assembly GCF_040802235.1). Taxonomy (NCBI): domain Eukaryota; kingdom Metazoa; phylum Chordata; class Mammalia; order Pholidota; family Manidae; genus Manis; species Manis javanica. Next base: position 76,764,088 of record NC_133168.1, read on the forward strand.
AAGAATGAACTACTGATACATGCTCTAATATGTATCTCAAAATAATCATGCTGAGCAAAAGATCAAGGTAGCTGAGTAATACAATGATCTATTTACTTGTATTCCAACAGAAACAATGGAGGGCTTCAAAATAAATGGGTGAACATTGCCAGTTTGATGTTTGATCAATAGGAAAATGTTTATAGAAAAAGGACTGATGCTAAAACCACTGGAAAATGCAACTAATTATTCTAAAGGATTTGCAGGAGTAGAAACAAACCAGGTATTTTATGCTTTTTATTTTTCAGATGCTGTGTTTGGTATAGTTTCTGTAATTCTGACAAAAGTTCTTTTAAAAACTCATTTGAATGTCTCTTTAACAGAGTGGGAGTTGCAAATGTTCTAATAATTTTTTTTACCACTTTCATATTTAAAAATAATATGCCCTCTAAACATTTACATTCAAGATTTGTTTTTCCTCAGATGTGTAAATAACACACAGTAATTTGCATCTCTTCCATAAATCTCACTCAGTTGAATACAAATATTCAGGAGAGTTTCTTGTTTCTCTTCCTTGTTGTTTCTGCTCATGGTAGTTTAGTCGACTATTTCCAGAAAGATGAGGAGAGGGCATCGGTGGTTAGAAAACAAATCTCTTCTTACTGCTTTCTTGCAGGGAGAGGCAGGGAATTCAGAACTGAATAAATAGCTCCATCTTTTATAATACTAATAAAAATACTTCAAACTTTAATACTTTCCCAGGTGAATGCGCTGAATGTGTCTTTGGTTAGTGACAGGTCAGATGCTGCCTGTATGGAGACTTAGCCAGAATGAATTTGCCCCTTAGGTTCTCTGCAGAACCCCATCAGCACGACTTAAATCAACTCCTATTCCCTGGTGCCCCAGGAAGAAGGTCCCTGTCCATGGGCAGCCCTGGTGGACTGAGGGCGCTTCTGGATTATCAGCTTGCCATCACATCCAGTGGCCAGGACACTGAGCTACAAGAAGTTTGCCTCAGCCCTGCACTGATCATGTTACGTGGCTGAACTCTGAGCCTTGTTCTGTATTCCAGATTTCCTGCCCCTCTAGTTTCTCACCTCCTGACCCTTTATAAGCAGAAGCTTGAAGTAGGATTTGAAGAGCCGGTGAGCAGGAAAGAGGCCTTTGCAGGGGGAAATGGTGAACACACCAGTGCAGACTTGGCACTGAGGTTCAGAGAGATGTTATGGAGGAACGTGAGTCCAGGCTGGCCGAACAGAAGAGTGGAATTTGGGGGTGGTGGGAGGAGGGTTAATGGTACGGCCTCACATTGCAGGCTTATGAATTTGAACTTGTCCTGTAAGCATGGAGCTTCTTGGGAGGTATTTAGGTGGTAATAGCCAAATATAAGGTTACATGCAGCCATCAAATGGTTCAATGGTATCATAACTGAACTGAAACATTTCCCTCATCATTGAATTAATTTTCATTAGGTTCCCGTCAGGGTCTGGGTGTTTTGTAGAAGTAGTAAGTACACAGAAATGTGCCCCACTGTGGTGTCTCCCAGTCCATGATTGGTTTTCACGGAGCACTGGCACTGGCCTCCCCTCCTACCAGGCCACACACATGTGCACACACACACACTGCACTCCAGAGAGTAGCCGTTGGCAACCGTGGTCTTTAACCTCAGCCCCTAACTACTGGATTGAAGCTGTGCCAGTAAGATGATGGTTCCCAGGTATTTGGAATTTAGGAATCTGGGTGTGGTGATTCACATTGTTGAATGTTTTCTTTTCAATTGGGATATTATGATCCTCAAGAGAGGTGGGAGGCGGAAGGGTGTGGGGGAGGTGGAGGCAGGGGAAAGGAGAGAAGAAAAATTATACATGTTGTGTCTTATGAAATTACCATTTTTAAAGGTAAAAATGAGTATTGGCAATTTAATGAACCCTGACATAGGTACCTACCCATGGGTGGAGCATGTCAGCCTCTAGGTCCTGAGAAATATTAGGACCACTTCTGATGAATTCCTCTTATATCTTAACCCAGCCTGCAGCGTGTCCTCTTCATTCACAGCCAGAGTCCTTGAGCGAGACTGAAGTGACAGTCTTTGACAGTAAGAAGTTTGATGACAAAAGGGGAAGAGGGGGCTGGCGGTTAGCTTCGTTAGCTCCGCTCTCAAGGCGAGTCAGCTGGACAGGAGTGGCCATGGCCGGCCTGGGAAGAAGCTGCTGTGACGTCTTATCTGGGAGGCACTTGGGTGTCTTGGTGCCCACCAGCCAACACCCTATTGTTTTCCTCCTCTTCCCCCTGGTTAGGGGGACGCAGAGCCCCTCCAGCATGGCTCCCACATCTGCAAAGCCTGCCTTGCTGGGAGGTCTCTGAGGTTCGGCCTCCCAAATCCCAAATACAGCTTGCCATTCCTCTCTTCATCGCCGCATATGCAGTCTTTCTGTCTATTCTCTTAGTCATACTGTGTGGTTATCTTAATAACCTAATTGCTATCTTCTTAGATAACATATTTGCCTGTTGCCACATAAGAAATGTCTTCCAGTGACTAATAATGCTGAATTCAGGCTGGCTGCAGCCTTGGCCTGAGGGCAGCAGAGGAAGCATTTTGGTGGTTCAGATGTCCTTAATGTCCACCTCAAGGTGATTGTTTACTTTTTGTGACCTCAGAAATCTATACATACCTAATGAACAATGGTATGAATTAATGCAATTCCAATTTCAAGATGCCGCTGCCTATGTGATTCTTTTCGTGCCCCCAACTAGTGCCCCTCATTCTTTGTAGTGTGATGACCCAACTGTGTGTCTCTCCCTCCACAGCAGGAGTAATAAAGGACATGGACATTTCTTCATGTAAAAGATTTGACAAGGGCTTTTCCTTTTGGTGGAGGATGGAGGTTCATACAAAGTTGAGGAAACCTTGAAAGACTGTTTGATAGAAGTAAGGATATTGGAGAGAAACGATTCTCATCTCAGTGGCGTCTTGTGACAGTTATGCTGTCATTGTAGGAAGAGCAAAAGGAACATGTGTGGCCAGTCAGACAAGTGAAAATGGTGACTTCAGGGGGAAGTGAAAGGTCCAAGCAGAGAATGTGAGGTCAGGAGAAGCCTGTAGCAGTTTGGCCGCCGTATGACCAAGAGCGGACTTCCATTTGCCTAAATGTGAGGGTTTATGGATGATCTGGGAAGTCCCATTGCTGAGGCACACGGTGCTTTCCTCTGGGAATAGGAAACGGGATGGGACTCAGGCAGTGACAGAGGGCCTTGACCTGCACGCAGAATGCCTTCATTTTGAAGGGGAAGCTATGTGACTCTATTATTCATTTATTTTTTAAAGCACACATATAGTAGAAAAAGGCTGAAAACAAATAAGACAATGTAATCTTTATTAATTCAGTTGGTGGGCACTTGGATGGTTGCTCTTTCATTTGTAATGTCTCAAAAAATCATTTTTCTGAAGGGTTTTGGTGATAAGGAAGTGTCTGCATTGGTTCAGTCCAGGTTCCCCACCCAAACCCCGTGCTGTCGGGTGAAGGGGAGAAGCAGCAAGTGAGTCAGATGGGTTTCTGTGTATTTGAGGGAAGACTGTCTTAGGGTGCGTCCATCAGGCGTCGCTGTCAATGTTTATTCTGGTATTTTAAGGAGGAGGAGTTACATGCTTGGAGGAGAGGAAGGGGTCAGCTGGCCGAGAGAAGTGCACTGTTTCTCTGGGGTGTCCCCCTGGGGGACATGCTGCTCTGAGCAGGGATGCCACTTGCCAGGAGCCCCATTTATAGACTGACACCACACCCCACTTTCAGGCAAATGACCAAGGCTTAATGACTGGCCTATGTAGTTTTGTCACACAGACCCAAGCCTGTCAGTTCGAGCTCCACCCGGACTCTGTTCGCAGTGCAGCATTCACAGTGTGTGCGCAGACAAGCTGCCTGAGGTGGGCTCCCACGCTCTCAGCCCCAACCAACTGGAGGACAGGCCAGCAATGCTTGGCCTCTCTACCTCCCCGCAAATTTTCTGTAAGTCGACTTGACCTCAAGCCTGACGGTAGACACTTTAGATGCTCCAGACCCTCCACTGGTGCGTGTCTGCTGCGTCCATGATGCAAGTGCTGCCCGCCTGTCTCTACCTGAATCCCGTGACTACCCGGGCTTTCTCCATCCCAGTCCTGGGCCCTGACCCCATGGCACAGGCCTGAGTGGTACCCCGCTTGAACAGGAGCCAGTTCCCTGCTGTATTCCTGCCTGTCCCAGTCGCTGGGAAGTGGGCCTGCTTCTGCTCTTTCCTCTCTTGCTGGAATGGACTCTGGTACAACCTGGCTTAGGGGTGGGGGCCCCATTCTCCCCACCCTGCACCATCAGAACTGGTCCTGTCCAAGGATTCGCTCTTGCAGGCTCTGTAGAAGTACAGGCTCTGCTACATCCCTGCGGGCTTGGCCGTCCGGTCTCTATCCATCCTCTTGCGTGCTTCTCACCACCATCCTCATCCCCTGCCCAGCACGTGGCACAGCCAGACCCCACCACCACCTCCTTAGGAGGTCTTCATAGCAAAACCTGTTCTGTGATCACAGTCATCCCGGACCTTGTCACTCTAACCCTGCAGATAGACAGTGGACGATGCAGGGCATGAAAGAGTTACCCTTTCCTTTATGAGGAGAACTCGAAAACCTGGATATCACCAAGGTAAGTAATGGGGGAAGACTTTATATTCTACAGGAAAGAGTCATCTTTTGAGGAAAATACCAAGGCATACTAATTTCTGGGTGGAGTTAACTTCTTGGGAAGACACCCTTATCTGTAAGTTAGAGAGGGCCATCACATCTTTTCTAGTCTTTGTAAGAGAGAAAAGTTTTTTTCCTCTAAGTTTCCAGATTTTTATTCCTATGACTCTTGTGAGTTTCTGGGGTGGATGACTAGGTTTTCCAGTTCTCAGTAAGATCCAGTTATAGTTCCTCATTGAGCACTTGGGAAATTAAAATATTCCTCACTTCTGGAGACAATGTCTCTTGAGAACATCACAAACAGTTCCCTCGCCATTCCAGACAGGCGCAGTCTCTATCTTTCCTTCCTAAGAACAAAGTCAGTCTTTTGTTCCTTTGTGTCTGATTGATATTGCAAATCCCAGTAGTGCATTTATATATGTGGTCCCTCTGAAAGACCAAATATGATAGGCATTTATTTAAATTATTTTTGGTTTGGTTTTGTAGGACATGCTATTTTTAAACTGTAGTACTTCATGTGAATCGTGTACAAGCAATGGCTTTACAGAAACACAGTACTTGCAGCAATCACATATCACCACTGAGATACCACAAAACCTGGTCTTGTTAGTACGCTTGAAGTTAAGGGTGCAGGCTTGATCTGTTTTCAGATTAAAGACAGCAGGACCTGGACATAAGAAGTGAGGGAAGCTTCCATGCCTCCTTAAGCAAACTCTGTCAAGCATTCACTCTCTCTTTTCCAGCAAAGTAGCTTTGTAGGGAGCTGATAACCGCTTCCCTCCCCTCCATCCAGCACTGCAGTTTATTCTGCTGGAAGCACTATTGATCTCTCTTTACTGTCAATGGTCATATCTTCCATTTTTATATGCTTTTGTTGCAACTCATGCTTATGAATTTTTGCTTGTTTCCCCCAAATTAGAGCCTGAATTTATAAGTGGATTTGGATGAGATACTAATTGTTCTGTAGACGAAAAATCTTTGAGTGAATTTGGCTGTGAGACAGAGGCGCAAATAGGCTCTGCTTGATGACAGTCATGTTGCTGACTGCTCATTTAGCCTCATGGCTGATGTTATCACTATTTTAAATGTTATCCATTAATGGTAATTCCTATTGAACTAAGTGTTCTGCTGTGCATGTTGCCAGCCACGTTCATTCAGCAGGACTAGACGGTACTTCCCCAGAGGAGCTTGCATCCCACCAGTGCCATGTCTCTTTCACTGAAAGGTTTGCAGACATGCGTGACTCTGTAACCAAACTCTTCCAGGGCTCACTGATGGGCAATAATCACAGTTTTGTGGGGTGGGGAGAGATAACCCAAAAGAACTCAGGTTAATTATATATTTTTCTGCTGTGTTTTAGAATAATACCAGTGTTTTTGATAACTGCAACTTTTTATGTGAGAGGTCCTTTAAGCTTTGGAATTGGCAGTAATAAAAAATAATGGTGGAGATAATTGTACGGTGAAGAGGTGCCACAGAAGGGCTGCTCGGTGACACATGATCCCTCCACTGTTGTCCTGTTTTTAGGCTGTTTTGGCATCAACATTAATAACACCCTCATTTGGTACCCCTTCTTCATGATGATCTGGAAGTCTTGAATGCCTGAAACCAAGTCTAATGGATTGTCAAGAAACCACAATAATGACAGTTTATTCCATTATTATAATTTGTTTTCAGGAGACATATTTTTAATTGTTTGCATGAGTAATGTCATTATGTATTCATGCAGATACAATTCTGATAATTAATTTTCATGCTGGAAATTTCTTGATTATTTTGATGTCAGTGTTATCAGCCACACCTGATAGTTGGTCTGGGGATGTTGATGTAAATTTAACTTTTAATGTATTAACTGCACCACCACCAGTAGTATAGAACTACTCTGGAAGCCACCTTTTTTATTTGTTTACACAAGTTTTTTCCTTGAAAATCTCACGAAATGTTTTTGAAATCCTTCATGTACTACTTTTGTATTTTGTCTTTGATTGCTAATTTGGATTTAACTTGAAAAATTTAACAGGGAAAATGATAGGCCATTGTTATTTCAACTTACAGAATAGAAAGCATTGTGTGTATTAATGAAAAGGTCTGTTTTTGTCTGCATAGTCAGTCAGATGAGGGAGGTGCTAAATCTGTTATAAGAGCATAGACCCTGCTAATGATGTTACCGATGGCAACTGTGGGAAAGGTGCTTCCATTTACACAGTGGGAGAGAAGTACACGGTTTGAGAGTATTCCTCTTGGTGCTGAGAGCTGTAAACAGCACAGGGGACCCCACCCACTCAGATTTATATATACGTGACTAGTCATATATACACACATATTAACACATGTACCCAAACGTGTGTGTGGATTTCTAGTTAAACATGTTGGAATTTCATAGATGCTTTTTTTTTTGAAGTGGAAAATACCCTAAGATCCTGACTGACCAGTCCTCTGTCCTTCCTAATGCAGCTGCTTTCCCAGGCTCATCCTTCCTCCACAGAAAGGCACCACCTTCCCTGAGGGGCATCTGCAGATAAAAAGCTTGGAACGATATAAGAAACGATGGCCCCCTATTTTCAGTTCATTTGAAGTCACTACCATGGCTCTTAAGTTCTTTATAAAAATTGTTTTTCAAAGCACTCGGACCCCTCAATAAGGTGAGCTTGGGGAAGTAATGAAAAAAAATTTTAAAGGCTGGTTTTCATTTTGATTTACTTTTGGCTTTTGAAAGGTTGTACTGTGGTGGCCTAAGCAGATGGAAAAAATCATTGGGCCTGTCTTGCCAATGGGTTCCAGCCCCGGGCAAGTTTGCTATGGATTCAGTGTGACCGAAGGAATTGACAGCAAAACGTTCTTGGGGTGAAAGGGTTTATAACCCGGCTTGTTCCCCAGCAGCAGGTCAAGCACCAGCGTCTCCACCTCCACCTCCACCCAGAGCACTGGGCCGAGCTCTCTATATAGCTCAACAATAGCTTATTGCCCGCAGGTGTGGCAGCAGCAGCCCAGCAGCAGGCCCGTTCCATCATCAGGTGGTTTCAGTTCAGTGAGGATCCCGGCCATGGGAACCCCAGCTTCCCCACACGGCCCCATGCTGTTCAGCGGTTTGCTTATGTCAGGTCGTTTTGACTGAGAATGGAGGAGAGGCAGGAAGGGTGCGTGCCAGGGAGCAGCGGGTCTGCCCACTCGCCACTTCCCTGCCATTGACAACAGCAGCAAGTCAGCCATTAGCTCTGAGTTAGCTGATCGCAGCTGTTTGTACTTGAAAAGTGGTTTTCCTAGGCCAGTATCCAGTAAGGAGTGGACGTGAGATAGTTTTTTCTGTGTCTCTCCATGGTGGCTGCGATTGGCTGCTCAGCTCAAGTAGAAGCATCCACTCCATCTTCCCCACTTTATCCTTCTCCCAGCTTCACTTTTAGGGAAAAAAAAAACTAGAAAAAGAGGAAGGGTGGCAAACAGTTGGAATAGAGGAAGGAGGAGCTAATTCTGTTGGGTCTGGCCCCTTGAGTGGACTCTGCAAACCTGATTTCAATAAATATTTTGAGAGTGGGTATTTTGATTGCTTGGTTAAAAAAACTTCACAGCTACAGAGAATTGAAATGTGATTTTGAATGTTTGAACAAAAACTATGGACTGTGATTTGTCAGAATTTACTAAACAAGTGTGAAATCACTTTCTATGGGCTTTGTTGTAATAGAATCAATCGATGATTTTAAGCTATATTCCTCTGGGTGTTGCACATGACATAATTCAAGGATGAAATTTTTGTAGTTGACACTTAATAACACTTCAACAGTGTCATGCTACATTTTAACCCCTTTACATTACTGAGTTCTAACTGCTTTGAAAAATGCATTCTGCTTATGGATATAGTATATAGTTCTTTATTGCATAAAAACAAATATGCTTCGGCTAAGTTATGAATCACATGTTACAAGTAACAGTGGGTATTTTTACTTTGGATTTTCACATAAATGCTTTCTGCAATTGTTTACATATGTTAGATTCCCTTGCATTTAAATAGCTCATTATGTAAATATTTAGGGAATACTTGGATATTTATTTTCATGGAAACTTCCACTCAATCATTGAACTAAGAAGATACTTTAATGTTGATTGCAATAGTTCATGTTTTAAAAAACATTTTAAAATAAAAATAAAATCATATTTCTGTAATAAAAAAAGATGAATGGTCACATTTTGAATAAATATAATTAGCTGATCCTACTGGAACTGTGGTGATAGATTCCTAGGTAACAGGCTGTGGCTTTATCTTCAATAACCAGGAAAGCTCCCATTTTCCATCAGAAAGGAGAATGTTTGGCAGCAGAAGAGTTAATTGTTGTGTGTATGGGCTGTTCAGCGGGTTTGTGTCTCTGGCTGTTTCAGCACGGAGTCTGCCTTTGCACTGGCCAACTCACGCTCCCCAAAGCCAGCCACAGCCCTGGCAAACCGAGGCCGACAGTAGCTTGGTTTGCAGATCATTACTACTCCTGTGCTTAGGCAAATGAGGTTTGTTTCACTCTTTGGGAATTGCCTACTTTTTGTTGGGTTGATTTACGTATTCATGCTGGCTGCAGAAAGCCATCAACTTCAGAGGACCAGCCACGGACTCAGAATCGGGTGGGGTCCGGACAAGGGCAGATCCAGCGGGTGCCGGGGTTGCTGTGGGGAGACGAAACACTCATGGGTCTGGTGCAGACTTGTTTCCAGGAAACTGGAGCTCTTGCCCAGTATCCTGTCCCAGAAGTCCCATGAGTCACGTGGCCTCCTGGGCCTTGGTTTTCTTACCAACAGAACAAGGAGAAGGTAAAAGTCCTCCTGAGACCTTTTGCCCTCTAGTGTTCTCTGATCTGAAGTCTTTTGGGTAAACTGATCATACCAAACAAACCAAAACAAAGAACCGCGGGGAGCGGTGGAACAGAAACGCACCACCCTGATCAGCGCTAGAAAAGATAAACGGGAAAGGAAGGCAAGGAAAGAGACTTCAAAAGTATTCATACCTTATCCAAAAGGTAAAATACTTATCCTTGAGGGAGGCAATCTGTATAAAGCACCCACATAGCAAATGCTCACAGGTGGTCCTTGTTACGGAGATGACAAGGCAAGTGTTCCACGTGAAAAGTGATAGGATCCCCTCCTCACACACACGTTTTTCTCCCAGTCTGGCTTCTCAGTAGCTGTTAATAATTGACATCTTCTACAGGAAACTTTATGCCTTATTAAGCAGGTGTATTTGATATTATATTTAATAAAAATCATTTAATTTGTTTTAACTCACCTGTCCTCTTGGTTAATATATCCAGTTGCCCTAAAATTCAAACCTAGAGTAGGGCGTGACCTTGAAGCACACTACTTGCCTGTGGCACCCTACTTGTGTCCCCATATTGTGCAAGCGTCAGGAGAGAGATTGCTCTGAGATCAACAGGGAAGCAGGTAGGAGCTGGTGCCTGAAAATACAGAGACAGTGTACAGTAAGTAGCACAGGGTAATAGAATGGGAGAATTGTCAGTCCCAAGGAAAGAGAATACGAAAATTAATTTTTGATGCAGGTTTTGATTTCTTTGGAAAACCAGCCAAATCTCCAACCCTAATTAGTTAGGTGTAAATTGTTGAAAGCGAGGATTGCATGTGTGAAAAGGGATTGCATGAGTAACTAGCACAAGAAAAGTGCTGAAATGCTTCTCAAACTCACACTTCAACAGGTAACTGAGGAACTCAGGCTTCTCCAAATGCAAAGGTTCCTTTGCAGAATATTGGAATTATCTTAATTACACAAAAATTTGGAAACTTCTGTCTGGTCCTGCTTTCTGCCTTTCTTTGCTCTGAGCCTCTCACTGGGTCTCTTCCTGCCCACGTATCAAGCTTCTCAGGAGCGCCGTCAGTATTTGCCCTCCACTCCATGTCTGGCTCCGCCCTGTGTCACCCAGCCTTCACCTTGGTTTGACTCCAGATCTCCCTCAGGATCCTCAGGCCTTCCTATTTGCCTCATCATGTCTTGTCCCCACACCTGACACCTCTTCTGCTACTCTGTCAGGTTCCACACGTGGACCCACTTCATTCCTAGATACCTCTTTACCCTGAGTGGCTTGGAATTGGACATTCCTGCTCCCTGTCTTCTCTAATTAATCCCAGGCTCCTTCCCTGGTCCTTCTTCTGCTCTGCACCTCCCCTCTGAGGTGTACGGGCTCAGGTGACCCTGAGCTGCTTGTTTTCTTTCTTTCTTTTTTTCTTTTGATATCATTGATGTACAATTACATGAGCAACATTGTAGTTACTAGACTCTCCCCATGATCAAGTCCCCACCACACACCCCATTACAGTCACTGTCCATCAGTACAGTACAGCTTCTTGTTTTCTTACTCCATCACTTATTTATTGCCTTGGTGATCTCAATGGATTCCTCTATCTTCAACTCTCCCAACTCTTTACAAACTGCTCTCACATCTCTCCACATTGGCTCTTTCTAAGCTTCCTATGAGGCATGAGATGTATTACTATCATATCAAACTCTAAGGTGACAGTGGAAATGACATTTGAGAAGTCTGCTGGCTGTTCAGCAAAAGTGTTTAGAATTTTGAAAGTGATCAGATATGGAAGGTGGTGAAGGAACCCTCAGAGAGAGCCCCATGTAGAGTCTGAGTGGGTGACGGGTGCACCCATCAGAGGTCTTGCTTTGAGCCTCTTCCCTCTTTTTCTAAGAATGCTATGTTTCTTGAAGATCTTACTTCTTGAGTCCATCCTCTGTGCAGATGATGCATGGAGCTCTCTCTTGACATGGCTCTTTTGAGCCCCAGCTCTGCAGAAACAGCCGCCCCCTGGATACCCATGCTATTCTCCTGAGACTCTCTCTAAATTCAATACATCCAAAATGAAATTCATTACTTTCCTCCCCAAATGTAATTTCTTCTTAATATTTACAATAGTGGGCTCATAGTAATCCTAAGTGCTCAGGCTGGAGAGTTGAAATTCATGTCTTTCTATTCTGTCATGTCACGCCACCCTTAGTGTGAAATTATGGTTGACATTTCAGGTTTTACCTCGGAAAGATTCCTCACCCTACTTCCAGTGTCACCTTCTTGATGTGATACCCTTCTAGTGGATTGAATTACTGGTCAGCTGTTCCCACTCCCTTGGTACCAGGGGAGAGGTAGGCTTGACCCGGTGACTTGTTTAGCTAGCAGGTCCATGTCGACAGAGGCTTGAAATGTGCCTACACAATGGTGTTTGTGCTCTTGTGTGTCTGTCCCTTCCAGCACAGGCCAACCCACTGTCCCAGGAGTGCAGAGTAAGCCATGTGGAAGCCCAGATCAGCTGACCCCAAGCCACCTGCACATGTGTGACTAAATAAAGGTTTCTTAATGTGCGCTGCTGTTAATTCTGTCTTTTTTTCTAATGCAGTATTATTGAGTCCACAGTTGACTGACACACCTGTGTTTCTATTAAAAAAATTGCATGCCTGTAAACCTGTCTTCTCTCTGTCTAGACCCCAGCCCTCACCTTCACGTGTTGTAGCCTACTGTTCTGAGAGCACACCTGTAGTCACTGCCTTCTCATGCTCGACAACCTTTGGGGTTCCCTGATGCTTACTGTGTGATCCTCTTCCCCAGCCTGCCAGGAGGGCCTGCATGATAAGGCTGACCCTCTTTTTCAGGGTTCAGCTCACTCCCTTTCTCTACCTGCATGCCACAGACACACCAAAGTGCAGGCACACACAAAATACACCCAGGGTTTTTCTTCTGTATGTCTTTCCCTGTATTGTTTCATTAGCTTTGATTGCTTATCCTCTATTGTTTCAAATTTCAAAATCCTAAATATCTTTTAGGATAAATGCTTGACGCCATCTCTCCATAAATTCTTTGCCATCCTTTCAGCCCCATGTGTGTTGCGATCATTTCCTCCTCTTTTAGTTATGACACTCAATTTCTTTGTATATTTGTCCTCTTCCTATTTCTGCATCACTGCCTCTTCATCTTCCCCAGATATTCTTATAAGTTTGGCTGTAAGCTCTGTTTTTGTTATTTTGTTTTGGTTTTTCTCTTTTCTGCCGTTCAAAAGTCAGTGCATTACAAAGTTAGGGTGTCACCTTACATTTTCCCCAATACCTAAAACAAAATAATTTGTTTTGTGTTGTGGGGAAGGTACTATACTCTGTAACTGAGTAATGCAGTGTCTGGGGTACTTCACACTAGGAGGAAGCTTAGCATAGTCACATAGCTGTGGAAGTATCAGGGACCCTAACTGTTGGGGAGAGAGAGTGCCAGACCTCGACAGGTGTACAAAGACAAGCCTTAGTCTACTCTGCATGTCCCTCTTGGACCTGAGCCACAGACTCTGATCTGGATGAATGCTTATTCCAGCGATGGAAGCAGCCATTTCTATAAAATTAGAAACTATCTCCTGATCATATTCGATTCCTCAGAAAACTGTCCATTCATTTGATTAACCATTTTTCATTCATTGCTACTCTGACACTTTCAGTATGGAAGTAAAGACGCATTATGATTTTCATCTAAATATTCTGAGGAACCAGAAATCCCATGAAAACTCTAACCTCGTGGCATAGCAAGGGAGTATGTCCTACCTCTCCACATTCCTTGGGACTTCTAACGGAGAAAGTTTCACCCAGAACTAGGGCTCGTGGAAACCTAACCAGGGATCCCATTAAACATAGTAGTTAGAATAGCCAAGATTCAGCCGCTGTCCCTAGAAAATCTAAACTACTCTTTCTGTCTTCCATGAGCTGGAAAATAATCCATTGTATAATTTGGTGAAGTCATGTGGGCTGCCAGTAATGTATAGAACACTGTTTTTGGAAGAGGTATGTCAGTGGGCCAGTTTCCTTACTAGTGATTAACACAACATATCAGTGGGCACATTAATTACTGCAGGAGGACTTAGAGCTTTCATTTAGGAAACTGTCCAAGTCTTAGAAAACTGGAGCAAACAATTCACTTTATATGGAGGGAGTTGAGGTCAGATTGGTACCAGGGTAGTTGAAATCATTGACTCTGAGGCACCCACAGCCCCTGTTCCCTCACCTTATACCCACAGCTGACCAAGCACCAGCCTGATCCCGATCAAGGTCTGTTCTTCACTGGTAGTTCATTATATGTGATGCCTGATTCAGATACATTCTGAAATCCATTCTGAAATCTGAAATACATTCAGATACAATCTGAAATTTGGTTATAAGAGGGCTTATAACCAAATCACTGTGGCTCACTCTTATACTCTGTGGGAAAAGACAGGTTTATAAATGAATGGTCTTATAACTGTTCACTGATTATTCTGCTTACCATTTTGCAGATTCACCAGCCATGCTCAATAGCAGAAAACTGTCAAGTGGTTGGATGTGTGTGTTTCTATATAGAACTGTTTGGCTATTAAATTGTCTTTCTGTAATATTAAGTGACTCTCCTTAAAAAATATATATATATATACATACATGTAAATATATATTCATATACACACATATGAATTCACACACATGCACACATTGCACAACTCTGGAATGCATAAATATGTAGCTTTATATTTTTATCACTATTATTTGTAAACAGGAAATAAAGTTACAATCCTTGAAATTATAATGGTAAGCACACAAAGACACAGTTGCTGGCACAGAATTCAATTAACAGATAGCAATCACCCTTGGGTGACTGTGTGAGGTAGAAATATACAAGCATGCTAATAAGTAATATCTTAGAGCTGTAACGTTTATCAGCCAGCAGCCAGACATGGGCACAAGTGTGAGCAGACACCATTGCTCTAGGGTACTTAATACAAACCAGCTTTCTCCGTTTAAGGGTTTGTGTTTAATCATTCAGCAACATTTTAAAACATCCCAGCTGGCAGGCTTTCCGAATGGAACCACTTTGGTCAGAAAATGCAAGGAGTTATTTTGCTCCACATGGTTGAGAGGGATGGGTGGGGTGGGAATAGAGTTTAGGAATAATCAATCTGCGTTTTGTATTTTTAAATGTTTTCGTTGTCATTTTTGACCTTTGAGCTACTTTGGTGTGCACCTGCTGGGTGATCATAGCTTTATCTAAGGAGATGTACAGAAGGCATTCATTAAAGTGGAATAGCCAGATAACTGATTCTCTGTAAAATAACATTTTCCCTAGCAGCATCTTAGTATGGCTTATAGCTGTATTGTTCTTGACTTTCAGTGAAAGATGAGCACAGTGGCTCAGAAACTGAAGGCTGTTTATTTATATTTTTCCATGTACGTGGAAATATTGATATACTAGGTCAAAGAAATTCTTTAAGTGCCTCTCTAGATATTTTGTATTGCATACAGGCAAAGAGCAAAGAAAGGTTACTATAAGACGGGGTATGGTACAGCTCTCCAGAAGGAGAGTATGAATTTATCAAAAGAATGAGATCCCTAGTATTTGACCAAAAGGAAAATTGTCTCATATTGAAATAAACCAGAAGCCATGTTTATGATTGCCAAGATTAAAATCTTCATCACTCAGAAATGATTCAAGAATAGCATATCTATTGGCATGTGGGTCATGCAATTTGCCTGGAGGTGTTATGTTGTATTTGCTACAAGCAGATGCCTAGGGAATCTGATGTCTTAGCAGATGGCTTTGCTGGGAGAGCATCTTCTACACTTGGTTCTTTGAATCAATCAAACCTTCTATACAGCTCTTAGTTCTTCAAAGCAGAGAGGCAAAGGAGGAGAAGACAGATGAGAATAAAAAGAATAGCTTCATTGTATGTACAGCTAAGAAAAGCATGAATAGATTCTGCTGCAACTATTTTTCAAGTACTTAGGTCTGTTTGAATACTTTACCTTTAAGGATCAAGCTTTTACTTTTTCAAAATTAAAACAAAAAACAAGCAGAAGTTGTTGTAGAGTCCAGACATTTAATAGAATATTTTAAGCTATTGTAGTTTTAGGAAAGCGGATTTTTTAAAGCTACGGAAGTGGTGCTGTTAGTTCCACCCTTAGCTGACTGTGAGCCAAATTCTGAATTAAGGCTCCCTGGGGTGCACAGTGGCCACTTCCTCACAGGAAGGCCTAAGTTGTCATCCTGAGAGGTTCTCCTGTCTACAGAGTAACCTCAGAATTAGACCCGAAAAAGAATCTTCTCTAAAGGAACTGGGTCAGCTCCACAGGGGGACCATCAACGCAGTGCCAATATCTTACCCCAACTCCCACAGTTTTCTCTTCTGTCAAGTAAATGTGGTGGCATGAACCCAGGATTTACTTCTCCGAGGTCTAGAAAGATCTACTGTAGCCAAATCTGAGGACAGTGGATTGTGCTTAATTCAAAATTTCAACAGTCTCTTAAACTTTATATTTCAATGCGTTAACTGTTTTTTCTTTTTACAATTTCCATTTCAAATTCAACACAGAATAATGCTATCAGTACAGTGAAAGATTCAGCTGGTGAACTTGGGTGTTTATACATCAGATGAGTATTTGGAAATTTCATAGAAAATGGACAGGACTCCCTGCAGATTCTTTCGCATTTCCACAATGTTTGTAAGTTTTAGTTATGTCAAGAAGTGGGTGTTTCCTACAAGGCATGTTGCAAAAGAACATTTACAAAACTCCTATGATCCTTGAAAAAAAAGCAACTGTTTTGGCTTCTAAGCACTACAAATAAGGGGTTAGGTTACAAAAAATGCACAGTATAGAAAAGATAAGTGGATACTTTTTTCTTATTAAAGAATCCGGCTCTGTTTTAGGGAAAGTAATATTTTCAGATTTAATAATGCACGTAGCTATGTATCCTTATGTCCCTGTATGTCCTTGACTTAACCTGTTAACATACATTCTAAATGCATGATCTGGAAGAATGAATTAGAGTTGAACACACACACACACATACACAATACTGTAGTTGGTCAGATATGTACCCTGTTGTTCTGCCTAGAAAGTGGAATCAATATTCTTTTAAATGTAAAAAATATGGTTGACTAAGAAGATGTAAATATCAACTTTTTTTAAATTTATTTATTTTTATTTATGTTTACTAGGCTCTCCCCTACCCCAAGTCCCCCCAACAAACCCTATTACAGTCACTGTCCATCAGCATAGTAAGATGTTGTAGAATCACTACTTGTCTTCTGTGTTGCAAAGCCCTCCCCTTTCCCCCACCCACCACATTATACATGCTAATCATAATACCCCCTTTCTTCTTCCCTGCCCTTATCCCTCCCTACCCTCCCATTCTCCCCAGTCTCTTTCCCTTTGGTAACTGTTGGTCCATTCTTGGGTTCTGTGATTCTGCTGCTGTTTTGTTCCTTCAGTTTTTCTTTTGTTCTTACACTCCACAGATGAGTGAAATCATTTGGTATTTGTTTTTCTCCACTTGGCTTATTTCACTGAGCATAATACCCTCTAGCTCCATCCATGTTGTTGCAAATGGTAGGATTTGTTTTCTTCTTATGGCTGAATAATATTCCATTGTGTATATGTACCACATCTTCTTTATCCATTCATCTACTGATGGACACTTAGGTTGCTTCCATTTCTTGGCTATTGTTAATAGTGCTGCAATAAACATAGGGGTGCATCTGTCTTTTTCAAACTGGAGTGCTGCATCCTTAGGGTAAATTCCTCGAAGTGGAATTCCTGGGTCAAATGGTAAGTCTGTTTTGAGCATTTTGAGGAAGCTCCATATTGGTTTCCACAATGGCTGAACTAATTTACATTCCCACCAGCAGTGTAGGAGGGTTCCCCTTTCTCCACAGCCTCGCCAACATTTGTTGTTGTTTGTCTTTTGGATGGTGGCCATCCTTACTGGTGTGAGGTGATATCTCATTGTGGTTTTAATTTGCATTTCTCTGATAACTAGCAATGTGGAGCATCTTTTCATGTGTCTATTGGCCATCTGAATTTCTTCTTTGGAGAACTGTTCAGCTCCTCTGCCCATTTTTTAATTGGATTATTTGCTTTTTGTTTGTTGAGGAGCGTGAGCTCTTTATATATTTTGGATGTCAAGCCTTTATCGGATCTGTCATTTACAAATATATTCTCCCATACTGTAGGGTACCTTTTTGTTCTATTGATGGTATCCTTTGCTGTACAGAAGCTTTTCAACTTGATATAATCTAAATATCAAATTTTTAAGGATGAATTGCAATTACTTATTTAAAAATGTTTGGGTAGCTACAATAAGATTTGTAGGAGATACACAAAAAACATATGTGGTCCTGAACTCAAGGAATTTACTATCTAGCCAAGGTCATAGAATGAACATCCATGATAAAACATCAAATATTTCAAGTCAGTTGGTAACCTATTTTCACTGAGTTCCCAGTCCTGTGGGAAGTGAGAACAAGAGGCCTGAAGAACAGCAGGACATGGCCAGGACAAGCAGGCAGCCCACAGTTTATGTGCTTATCACACCTACTCCTCCATTAGAAATCTATGTTTTGCATGTATGAAATTTTCCTTGATCCTTTAAAAAACTTTTTAATATTTCCAATTCTTAGGCTATCAAGTTTGCAAAAGCAATACTTAATTTGACCTAATTTGCCCCTTTAATTTTGAAGGCATGTCCCCTAGTTCTGTTATGTTAGAATGGAGATTATTGAATGGATGGCTCACCCCATCTTGTATTTCAACATTTTCCAGACTTTAAACACCTCCTTATGTTCCTAGTGAGTTTGAGTGGAATAAACAGCACTGCACAACCAACCAACTGAGGGAGCTTCTAAATAGGATTTTGTGCAGTAAGATTGGTCTCTGGTGTTCTGCTCGAGTCTGAGGCTGGAATGGAGAGGAGGGAAGGCTGCTCTAAGTCCGAGTCCAGCCCTGGGAGCACATGAGATGGGGTAATTTGGCATCAGGAAGGGAAAGAGGAATTATGAAGGCATGAGCAGAAAGGTAATAGATATCAGTGGTGGGATTTCTAGAGGAAATGAATGAATTGTAGAGGGGCAAGTGGAAACTGTTGCTATGATCCTGGTGAAAGACAGTGAGAGCCTGCAATAATGACAGTGGGCCTGTGGAAAGGAAATAAAGAGTTAAATGCAAGAAAAAAGATGAGAGCGAACTTGAAAGAACCTGGTCACTGGTGTGGAGGGTGAGGAAGAAGGGGTGCTTAGAGCAAATGAACTCAGAGAAACCGAGGAGAATGAGGCCCCAGATACGAACTGAGCATTTGGTGATTACAAGCCCAGGAGTGATTTTGGGGCTGGCCATGTCAGTCCAGTGTTGAGGAGGAAGCAAGCAGGTGGTATGAAAGTTAGGGTCGGGGTTTTCTACCACTTTCCAAAGAAGATTGGTCTTGAAAGAAAAAAGGAGAGGAAGGCAGCAGGATCCAAAGCAGTTAGGATGAGAACTATTTGTGGGCAGAGGGAAAGAAGGCAGAGATAGAGAAAATACTGGAGATGGAAGAGGGTGTATAATTAATGCGGCGAGGTCCTCAGTCCTGGAGATGATGGCTGGGTTGGGAGCTGAGTCCTGGCTGAGGGGAGGAGCTCTTCTTCCCCAGAGTCAGCCCTGCCCTGCCAGTACCCAGGTGGGCTCATCATTCAGCCTGTCTGAGCCCTGCTTCCTTGTGTGCTGGGGGTAGTCATGCCTACTCTGTAAAACCACAATTAAAATTAATCGCAAGAGTGTATGCAATGTTCTCAGTACAGCGTCTGGATAACAGGCTCATAGTAAGTGTTGGGAATGAGAACATTTTCTTGTAAAAGCATCAAGGAGAGTGTCTAGGAGGGTGTCTGTCTGCTCAAGGCCATGCATTGACTCCCACGGAATCAGGGACAGTAAAGAAATTGTGAGGCACAGCAAAGAGCTGAGTTGGGACATTATCTGGTGCCACTCTCATCTCCCTTTTCTGTCTATTGTTATCACAGTGTGTTAATGTCCAAACTTCTGGACCTCCTTCTAGGGAGTCTGTGCAATTAGGACCCAAGCCCTGAGTGGCAGATGTGTCCCAGGGCAGAGGCAGGAGTCAAGGTGTACCTTGGCGTGCAGTGCAAATGGAAGAATTACTGGGAACCAAAAGCATGTTCTGAGCAATACTGCAAATCCTTATGGGCTGGGCCAAGAAGAGAGGGGCCCGGGGCCCCCAACAGAGATCACCGCAGAGAAGTGAGGATGGGTGAGGTCGATCTGAGGGCTCCTGAGGCTTGACCCGTAGTTTCAGGTGATGAACCAGTCTGATGAGAAGGGTTAGGCTGGGTGCAAGGAGCCCCCACCCACTGCCACCAGGAGCTGCCCATCTTTCACTCATCTATGTTTGGCATCAACATTCCAAAATGCTGAATCAAGTATTAAAGATAAAAGGTTTTTGCAAAAAGTCAGAGCATAAAGACACACTTGCACGGGACGAATAATATATAAATAAAAAATGAAAAAGCCCAATTATTTGGGAAAACATTCACGGGTGTGTGGATTCCACAAGCTCATCCATGCAGTCTACACTGGGGCTGGGAATGGGTGCTTTCTCCCGCAGGTGTTCGTGAGGAAAGCCAGGCCCGGCGTGGATCCCAATCAATGGGCATTTGCTTGGTGCAGTTTCAAAATAGGGCTTCTTTGTTGTCTGAGGAGGTTACTTCTGGAAGTCAGGTGCAAATGGTCTTGTAATTAAATTAGACTCTCAAAGAAATGACATCATGGATCTTAATTCTTATAAAAAGCTAAAACTTTTTCTAGAATAAAATTCCCATTGCTTCATTGTGTCACCAAAGTCACATGCTTGTCAAGGGAAGTCAGTCCATTTTAAATAAAAAGAAACATTTGCTCCAGTTAAACCACAGTTTCCATCAATTATGCTCTTTTTCCCTTGAACACAATATTTTGTGCTTGGAAAATGTCCTTTTAATATTTCTGCTAACTCCTTTATCACACAGTGGAGAACGCGTTTTTCAGTTGTAATGTTCTTGTTTCTTAGCCATCACTCAGTGTAAAAGCCAGATTTAATTTACACCTGTTTTCCCAGATTAAGTCTTACTGACTTGCATTTTGATAGGAGAGGGGGCAAATGTCAGCCTGCTTCTGACTGTCAAATAGCTTCTAGTCAATCAGGTGGCAAAGGACTGTTGCAGGGACCCAGGTCCCTAACAAACAAAGAACAATGGTGAGTACTTAAGGGGGTGCGAGGACGTTGAGGTCAGGCAGATTGAGCTGTTACCATAGTAGCAACAGGGAAACCGTCCTGTGTGGTCCTGGCGTTGGGCATTCAGGGCAACGTCCTTCCTGGGCAACCGCCTGGACATCCTTTCCCGGGCAGCTCAGTTGCTGGGTCAGGTCCGACTACAAGGACAAGGGTTATCACTAACAATGTGTTCACAGTTCCTACTTTAAACAGTTCATCTGGAACAGTAATATATTAGTATAATAAAGACATTGTAGCCCTCACTTTATTGCCAGAGTATGCAATTGAACTCCACAAAGTTTAAAACTCTTGTCTACAGCTAATAAGTGGTGATATCAGTTGTGTATGTTCAGGGGTTACTTAGTTATGCTAAAACCAGATATTCTTCACTTTTATATAGAGGTACTTTTAATTGGACCGTGAAAAATTCCTACTTAAATTATCCTTCAATATTACCTCCTAAATCTTGTTTAAACATCAGCTAATTACAGAATCAATGAATAGATAAATTTACTGCCATCAATCTAAGGTCCAGTCAAGAAACTTACTGTTATGGTTTCACCATTTCCGGCAGGATCCCCCTTTGCCGTCTGCAGGAGAAGTTTCTCCAACCAAAGGCCTGGCTTGCTGAGTCCTGGAAAGGGAGGCACCACACTGCTGCTGCCCAAAGAAAGAAGTTTCCAGAAGCTGCCATGTCCTCCTTGCCACTGGGCAGAGAGGGTAGATCCTGAGTGAGACCAGCTCCCAGGAAGTTGGTACAGACATCAGTGGCGCCTCCTGCCCAGCAAAGCTGCTGGGAATGCAGACACCCCAGAACATTTACAGCACTTGCTAAGAGGGTTCAGAATTTCCTGCGTACACTGACCTTCAAATATTGACCCCAAATAGCCCACTATTGGGTATGCTTCCATATCAGAGTGCTTTTTTAATGGAACATTTGGGTTTAAGAGTGGAGCATGAGCAGTTGTGCTTGATGTCCTATAGCCAGTTTTTATTTCCTGATCAGTATCTTTTCAGTGGAGTTTTTTAAATGAGTCCAGCTTTTTCTGGTCAAGTTTCCACCACACTTGGGCTCACCTGTCTGCCGAGGGCAGGGTTGGTGAGCACCGTTCACAGTTCCTCATGAGTAAGGACAATTACCCATGCCACACAGGTTTGACCATGTCCCACACCTCTTTCCCCCACAGCTGTCCATGTTCCAATCATACCATGGAGACCTCTCAGGCTCTGCAGAAAATGTAAGTCTTGTCTTTCTCCAGCTTTTACCCAGTCTGGATATCCAATCCGTTGGCTATGCATGCAGTTATCAACTCACCCTTCCTAAAATGGACTAACATGGAAGCTCATCACGTACATTCTTTGTCAGCCTCATGCTGGCTCTGAGTTGTATGTCTGTCTGCCACCGTTGACCTCTTTGGACTGTAATATTTGCAGGGCAGGTGCTGGGTCCCTGCCATGCCTGTTGTGCAAAGCTCAGCCCCACATTCCTTCCTTCTGGTCAGTCACTTTCAGCTGGGTTGCCTGCTTTTGTCTGGATGATGAGAATGCACACAGAGCTACCAGGCAGGGAGCAGCAAGTGCAGACCTGCACGTGACTCTTCTCAGACTGGAGAGGCGCATGTACAACCCCCAGCATTTCCGTTTATCCTCAGCCCACGTTGTTCCGAACGGATTGAAAGCACCATCCTGGAACATGGATTGCAGCAATGAGGGAGAGGCCAGCCTTCTCAGAACCTCTCACGGAGCAGAATTACTCCTTGGTGACACACGGTTTTGTAGTTGTGTGTTTTTATCTATTTCTGTCTTTTAGCTCACTTACCATGTTTCCTCTTCTTGTTGCCCTTCCAAGGTTCTTTATTCTTATATCACCATTTCCAAATAACAGTTCCTTTAACCTTTTTTTTTTCTGTCCAAGGTGCTCTATTAGTTGCCTAACAAGCACAATCTTCCCTAAGCCTCAAAACCACCTGTGCTGTTGGGTGGTGGGAAGGGGCATTTGAATGGAGCGGGAGTACCTTGGAGGGTCAGGGGGGCTGAAACCCATCTCATTCAGGCCTCCGGCGGCTGGACAGAACAAACACCCCATGGTCTGTAGGAGGGACAGCAGTGAACCATGGTGCCAGTCAGGCCCGTAGATGGTCGTCAGGCAGTGCTGAAGACATCTGGGTAGGGGACCTCCTGCTTCAAAACAGCTCTGGGGAAGGCTTTTAGGAAAGCTGCAAGCTCAGGGATGTCTCAGAAAGGCCTGGGGGCTGTGCTAATTGAGGGAGGGGAGAGCCACCACCCTGCTTATCCAGAACTTGGCTTTAAATCAGCAGACGGAAAATTGGGGATTTCAGTGGCAGTTTTCTAGGCTCTGCTAATATTGTTCCTGGGTCAAATGTTCTGCTTGGTTATTGGGTTTAAGTGCAATCCCAAAATGTCCACCACTGCTTTTCCAAGACCATAATTAAGTTGGATTTTCAAAATGAATGGTCTTTCATAGAATGTTGCTGTCAGAGAAAAAGGGTTTCTACAGTTTGTTTTCCTTTTGTGGGAAAGTGCTAGGGATGCTTCGCTGTGGAACAAGCACAACAGAATAGACCCAGTTTGAGTTACTGTGATGAAGCTGTGTGTCCGTTGCATTATCTGGGGACAGTGTGTAATTCGTAGTGACAGTCATGGGACACGGAGGAGCATGAGGCTCTGACCACCTGGCAGATTTTGTTATATTCTCTTGGGGGATAATTTAAATACTGTAGAGGTTTGTTGATCACTGAGGACTTCTGGGTCTTGAGCAGTTTTGCTGATAATGTAGATGAAGTAAATCATTCCTTTTCAAGGTTCTTGAATTTTTTGATCACAGCAGCACATTCAGCTTATTATTTTTTTTTTTTTTGAGTAGGGAAGACTGATGTACACCCAGGCAACACCACTGTGATGATGGCGCTGTTAAATAATACAATATTTTGGGTCTCAGAGTTATATTATGTGGGGATAAAACTCAGTTTTTCATTAGATAAAACACTAATTTATGCCTCCTTGGTTACTTTGCTAATGAAATTAGTAACCGTGGTGGGAGACCCACAAGCTACATACACTTCATGGTCCCTGATAAAGTCACATTACTGTGTTTCACAGAATTTCTACAGCAATGTGCAGCTTATTCAGTAATGCTGACAGGAAGATGAGATTGGACGAGAACAGAACAAGGTGGTTTTGTTGATTATAGCTTTTTATCATCAGTGGAGAATGGGTCTGGCCTCACTTGGCCCTTTGGTTTGACTTGATTCACTCCATCTTCCCTTCTTGAAGCAGTGGCTGCCCTCTGCCAGCTCTGGGGCTGAGAGTCCTCCCCTGGGAACATGCTGTCACTTCCCAGTTCCTGTGTTTGTGGCATCACAGAGCTTCGCTCCAGCAAAGCCCTGAATGGCGTCTTTGTAATACCCTGCGAGATATTTAAGATGCTAAAAGGACCACAGTAGGAAAGAACATCTTTAAAGAGAGGAAAATTAAAGGACCAATAATAAAGGAATCTTCACAAGTCCCTATTGTATCTTTTAAAAACAAGTACTGATGTATTTAGGTCTAACCTGTCAAGGTCCACAGGAATTTGCCAAGCTCCTGCCCTGCCTGTCCCTGGGCATGGGAGCCAGGCTGGAATCTCAGTCCAAATTAATGAATCTGCTTCTGAGTCAAGGAGGAAGTAAACCACAGCTGTGGGTCTCAGGTCCCTGGGGATTTGTTGTGAACTTAACCAGTGTAGAGTCTCTGAAATTATTTGATTTGGGAACAGGATAAAAAATTGATAATATCTAATTTGCAGATTAGCCCTGGAGGGGAAAATACTAATTTCAAATATCATTCATCTTCTTTTTTATCTAGTCTCTTCAAACAGTAATGAAATTAACTGAGGACTCGGTCCAGCTTGAGGAAAACTCAAAGGAATTTGCACACTGAACTGGCAAATTAATCTGTGAATGGCCCACAGTTCAGCATTTATTTAGTCAATGTTCAGTGAATAATAAAGTTTGAAAGCACAGTTTTTAATTTGTCCATTTATTCATTGAAAAATATTCAATCAAGGCTACACCTTGAGATTTATTTCTCATTTCCAAAATCATGAATTTTCAGCTTAATTGAAATTTTTTCTCTCTTATTAAAGCCTGGACTATTCAAGTAAATGTATTTAAAAGTTAAACTTAAGAGACTGGATTGGAGGGAGAATTAGAGCAGGGCTCAGAAGATAAAAATATAGATTCAGTTCAGTGGAAGAGCTTATCATGGAATGCTCCCAAAGAGTTATGCAACTAATATAATAGGAGATATTATCCAAAAAATAGAGAGATAAGCTATTAACATTGCACATCAAAATAGGATTTCAGAATCTGGGGATCATTACAAAATTTCAGCTCATTGGGTATATGATATATGGGACATAGTTACTGCATATTATATCATTCCAACATTCTTGGGAGGCCAAGGGCATTATCAGTTCTTCAATTTATTCAATAAGTGGTGAGGCCACATAGAAATTTATAATAATATTTATTGCGTGAAATTAGGTACCAGTCCACTAAGCTTGAATCTGGCTGTATTGCTTATCATCTTTGAGAAGTCGGGCAAATCACTTGAACTCTTTGAGCCTTAGTTTCTTCTCTTTTATAGTGGGGATGACAATAATAAGTAAATGGCAGGGCAACTTCCAGGTTTCAATGACTTAATATATATAAATTGACTGGACTGATGCCTAGAACTTAGAAAGCACTATTAAAGACTTGTTGTCATAGACACTTGCTATGTACAGACTCTGTTCAAGGTATTGAAATGGGTAAGATCAAGTCACAACCTTCAGGAGCTCATGGTATGGTCATGGAGGAAAGCATGTTAACAATGACAAATAACAGCATCATAAATTCCACAACAGAAGTCCAAATGAAACACAAAGTTGGGAAAACTTTGCCTGGAAAGGTAAAGGAAGGCTTTTACAGCATGGAAGAGAAAGTCAGCCTTGTGTATGCAGAAAGCAGAAATTGCTTTTCCATGCTCACATGTTGAGGATAACAGGTGGCAATCACTCAGTGATATTTAATAAATAATTGACTGAGTGATGAACAAGTGGATACATGGAATCACAAATAGACATGTGCTCATACAGCCACAAGGAGAGGAGGAGCTACCTGGCTAGATTCTGGGAGAATTCCTGTGATTATGGTTAAAGAAAACACATTTACCTCTGATCCACTCCAGATAAGATATTTAGAACTTGAAAAGATATTGGAGATAATTTCGACAGAAACTCAGGCCTCCCAAAACTCTAAGATCAAAGAATTCATGGTGAGGACAAGACCGGTGTTCTCTCTACTACATCATGTGGCCTCTGAATAAGTTTCTCTACCATAAATGATTCCAATTGGAGAAATGAGTTGCCATGGGTCAGAAAGGCTCAATAATGAGAGAAAAAAGACAGAAAGAGCTGGGGTGGACGAAGGATAAGATGTTCTAAAAGACTTAAGAGAAAGGAGGCCTGAATAGAGACTTGCAGGGAGAGGGAGTCTTTAGGGGACCATTTTGTGAAATGACACTAATCATGAATCACTCACGCTGCCCTGCTTTTATGGGGAAGGAACAGAATGTGTCTTCTGTGTTCTGTTCTTAGAACTCTATCTTGGGATGACTTACATTCTGGGAAGATAAAGGAGACAAACCTGCCCCTGACCTTTAGGTTTTCATTCTAATTAGGGATACTGGTGCCCTGTGCTGATGGCAAGGCTTGTGGGATATCCTGTGGCACATTTGGAGATGCCCTTTGAGCTCTGCTGATTTGTGAAAGGCCTCCGGGTGGGAGGAGGGAGATGAGAGGGCCCAGGACTCACAGGAGAGCAAGTAGCACAAAGGAACCTGCTTCCGGGCTCTCGAGTTTTGTTTGGATGCCTGAAAACTTTCTGCTGAAAGTCCTAAATGCCGGAGTCAAGGCTGTGCCCTGGAGCGGCCGGGGCTGTTCCTCATGCGGAGCAGGCTCCAGTCCAGTAAAAACCTCCTGAGAAAATGGTGGGCTGGCATGGTTGCCCACCTCATACTGTGCCAGCAGGATGTAATAAGTCAAACGAAATGGGTGAGCTTTCACCTCCTATATGTCATTATACTCATGTAAGAAAAAAGACATTTTGATACTAAAAAGGGAGGAGGTTAATCAGAAAAAAGTAAGACGATATCTTATGCCTATATTTAGCTTTACAGAAAACTCCTAACACTGTTATTATTTTTTCTCATTTTACTATGAACCAATAAAATTTTGGCAAGAGTTTTTGTGTCTGATCTCAGGACCCAAAATTTAGATGCGAGAAGGATTTTGTATCTCTTCAGCCTGACTGTCAGCGGTAACTATTTGTAGTCAAATGCAACTATTCAGAACTGAAGGGCTCTGATCCACAGACACATGAGTCTCTCTTCCTGATTTTCCTCCTTCCCTGGAGACACTTCTATGTGTTCACTTTACCCAAATCTTGGAAACGGAGAATCCTGCTCCCTTGCTGGCATGTTCTGCTGGCCTCCCATCCTCTGCGGAGGCAGGATAAGTAGTGCAGGTGGTCTAATAGCTCCCAGGACCCGCATCTGTAAACGCTAAGCTGGGCCCATTTTAGCTGTCTGCACACTCTTTTCACCGCAGCTCCCAAATGTAAGGTCAGCAGGCCTGACTTCCATCGGCAGGTTCCCAGCCATGCGGCTCGTGGTGCCGCCTGCACATGCTTCTGCAGTGTGTTCAAAGCCTATGCCCAGATACGTCCGGGCTCTGTTGTGTCCTCATGATGATACTGAGAGGTTTTGGAATTAAACTCCATCTTTCATCTTGCTCACATGCAGTTATTTTATTTTTTTTTGTAATCTCTTGTGATTTACTTGAAGTGTATCCTCAACCTCTTCCTTTGTTTCCTGATTTGAGGGATACTGGAGTTGAGACAGAAGTGCCTTTGCATATTGATTGAATCGTTACTTATAGACCAGGATCCAGGATCCGTACATGCGCCTCCTGCTGTAGGACTGTTCAGTTCCGCACATGTGGCCTTTGTCAGCCTCCAGCACACAGAATGCTCTTGTTTGCACAGGTATAGTATAAGGTGACAGTGATTAGAGACAAATGCGTTAATAAGAGGCAATTACAGTATGAACAGGGCTTAGATTAGTGGGGTTACTTCCGTACTCTTTAGCTTCAATGATACAATTAAGCGCTCTTTTGTTTGGTGTTTGAAGAACCTATTCAAGAACATACTTGAGATGTGTAAGTAATTGGAGTCATTGAAATATGCTTATTTTTCAGCCTTTATTTTTTGAGGCAGGCACAGTATAAAGGCCACAAACTACTTAATGGATCAACAAACATCTTTTAGTGTACTGCATTATGTCAGGGACTGTTTATAAGATGAACGGATACTCCCACAGTCACCCTTGACTTGGTAAGGGACAGGTGGTCTTGGCGATGATGTCACAACTGTGAATTCCCTGAAGCCATTTCCATACCTCTACCAGGTGGGCTGGCTCACATGGAGAAAAAGGCAAATGCAGCTGGCCCTGTTCGGAGTGAGGAAATCTCTATACTTGGAGATAGTTTGCATTCATAGAAACCAAAGGATGTCTCCTACTCATGTGATGTGTCTGGGGGCATTCATTTAGTCATTCTTTTTTTACCCAACAAGTATTTCTCAAATGCCTACCACTTTTTGACTGCTGGGGACACAAAAATAAAAGATAGCTATGTTCAAGTCTAGTAAGAAGACAAGAGTATAAATTACATAATCTTGTAAGCACTTACTAGAAGTGAGCATGGAGGGAACCGAGAGAGCACTGGGGTCTGGAGGATCGGTGTCAATCAGGCGGGGAGAATGTGTACATGAGAGACGGGCTAGTACAAAGGTTTTGGGTCTTAGAATTTCTTTTTCTAAAAACTTATTCTTGTGTCTTATATTCCAAGAACAGCTTGAAGTGATAGGCTCTTAGATTTGGAAAGAGCGGCTGAGCACATTCAGCCCCATGCAGTAGGAATTCAAGCTAGACGGGAGCACCGCTCCGGGTCTCTGGACATTTCCTGGAAGAAAACACTGCACAGTCCTGTGTGACAATCCACTGACCTTTCCCTCAAGCACAGGGAAGGTTTAGGGTGGCTGAGTAAAAGGATACAGGGTGACTGCAGTTGTGACTTTCATGTATGTCCTCTGGGAGGAAATGGGACCGAGTGGTCCTCGGACATTGGCAGTGGGCCGTAGCCAACAATGAGGCCTCCCTGTGTGCCCAGTCCATTCCCTCCACGTGTTCAACTCTGAATGTTCCAGGTGTTGGCCTGCACGTGTCTCAGCTTACTTTTGCCTCATTCCCTTTTTACTAATTCCCGTCAGGCTCTGCTTTGTGTGGAGGCTTGTTGTTGCCGATCATCCCCTTCCTGCTCCGACCAGGCCTAACTCCCTGTTGAAGACACAGCTTCCCCTGCAAGCCTTGAGGGCGAGGCCACCTCTCACAGGTTCATTCCCTGGGGCTGGGAGCGGGGACAGGGTCCTCTCTGCTCCTTCTGGACCACTGTCTGTCTCTCTGCCTTAAAATAAACAAGCAAAGCCAAACAGATGACCCCACCAGCACCTTTGAAGCGCATGCCATCAGATTGCTCCAGAGCCTGCGTCTCCTCGTCGACATCATCCACCCTTCTCCCTGGGTAAGGCCGGAGTCCAGGGCACACATCTCTGCCCACCGACCCGGTCCTCGTTCCTGGGGACTTCCACATCCAGGTGAAGGATCATCAAATACCTGCCCTGCAGCTCATTAGTTCCCTCACCTCCAATGTAAATTTTCCTCCTCCCACATCTGCCATCCACATCCATGACTATTTCCTTGTACTTGTTATTACCAATAACCACACTCCCTACAAAATCTTTAATTAAAGTATTCTCTGACCCAGTGTCTTATCTTTCCAGCTCACTTACTCTGGGGCTTCTACACCAACATGATTTCATCTAAACTGATAACTCTGATTCATGTACCCTCCCCTTTCTGTCCATCTTATGGCACCTCCCACTGTGCGGCTCACCCAGCTTACCCTTCACAGTCTCTTACTATAGTGACTCTATTGCTATGTGCTCACTACTCTTGCCCCTCCAGCCCTCCATTGCATTCTCCAAGTAAAATCACCATTTTGGTTAAATGCAACTCTACTAACTGTGTCCATATCTGACTAGTTGCATGTGGCCTGGGAAAAAGTATCTAATGATCCTTCTGGTGGTGCGAAGATGCTCTCACTTCAAATTTCATTTCACAAATGGGAGGTGAGTGCTCGGCACTGGCTGGCAGTGCGGTAAGTCTCCCACCCCGTCCAGCCTCCCCTCCTGACGGCCAGTTCACACCTGGTCCTCTGTTCAACAGCCCCTCTCTCCTTCTCACTTTCAGATGAAAATACAGTAGCGAGTTATAGGGACGTGGCTCCTGCTCTCATCACAAAGCTGCCCCCTAGTACTTAGATGCCAAGGGCTGGTTATATGCCCCACGCTTTGCAGCCCAGCCAGTGACTCAGCCAGAGCCTCGGAGCCCCTCGGCCCCTCCCTCTCTCTCACTGTCCTCTGACGTTCATGAATCTATCTTCAAAACATACTCGATACCATCAGTTCCTGCCTTCTGTCCTATGCCAGCCCAAGCACCTTTGTGTCTCATTGAGCCATTTGTTATCTACGCAAGTGGCCAGTCAGATTTGCCTGACATAAATCCTGTAACACCACAGGCTCAAACAAAACAGCCTATTCCGTTTATTCTTTAACACAGAATTTCCGAGGCAGGGTATCCTTCTACCTTCTGCTCTGCCTTGCAAGATGTCCAAGCTGCCCACGTCACTCCAGCCAGCCGTTGCATTCAGCCCCCTGACCACAGCCAGGACAGCCGGCGGAGTAAACAGGGAGCGTGCCGCACACCTGTCTGCCTCTCCAGCAAATCCCCACCTCCTGATCACACCCCACCCGAAGTCCTCTCTGAATGAGGACAAAGGACAATAGTTGTCTCTTGCTGTCTAGAAAACTGCTGAATTCTTATACAAAGTAAGAAAAGGAGGAGAGCTGTGTGTGGGTACTAGCAAGGCTTGACACACCTGCGTAGTCACCGCCCCACTTCTGTTTATGCCGTCGCCAGTCCATTCTCCATACAGCAGCCAGTGTGGTATCTCACAGCACAAATCAGAACATGGTACTTTCTTCCTTAAACTATTAGGCAGTTTTCCAACACCCTTAAAATGAAATCAAAGGTCTTTACCATGTCTGTCTTGGTTCTTTATGATCTGCTCCCCAAACAACCCTAGATGCTATCTCCTCTGTTATTCTTCTCGGTCCTCTCTCCTTTCTAGCCATATTGTGTGACACACAAACTTATATCCATATCTGGCCTCTGCACTTTATTTTTCTCCCACACATTTTCCTCTTCTCTTCGGCTGTATTGCTGCTGCCCTACCCCCTCTGAGAGGGCTTCTGTACACCCACCATCCTGTAACACCCACCCTCTCCTCCATCCGCCCATATTTTTCCTCCATCCATCTGATCATATGTTTCTATTTGTTTGCTTGTCAGTGTCTGTCATCTATACTTGCTCACTGGCTCCCTAAAGGCAGCATCCACCTGTCTTGTTCACCATCATATCCCCGGTTCCTACAACTGTGCTGGAATATAATAGGACCTAGAATATTTTTTTTTTAAATGAAAGAGGTAATTCTAATGTTGAAGTGTTGGTTTTCCTTTATTTGTAAAATATCAGTATGTTAGCAGAATATATCTGTAATTTAGGAAAGGCTTCAAAGATAACCTTTTTAATGTCTTCATAATATACGATAGTCTTTACAACATCATATATACGGCAATTGAAAACTTTCCCAACTTCAGCTCCATTAATGACTTTCCTTGCAGAAATGAGGTTTAAATGATACTAATAGATAAGAGGTTGTCCACGAGTTTACTTGTGTATATTGATTTTCTGGAAGTCTTCAGAAATAATACAACTAGTAATTTGAAGTATATTGTTGAATGCTTATCAACTGAACACACATTTTGCATTTCAATTATGAATTGTGCATTCCATTTTAGATAGGTAGTTTTCATATGTGATGTTTAAATATGTATTTTACATTTGTATAAATTGTTTTTTAAATCTTGTTTTTTTTTAATACCTCAGTTGAGTATGTAGTCAAGGAGATTAAGCAAAATATAACACAGGTGAAAAAAACTATTCTTCAATAAGAAGCATGCTTTTAAATTCCTTAGATTACTGAAATCTAACAAATTGGAAAGCCTACAAGAATCTGAAAAGGAATACCCAGTCAGAGTCCCTAGTAAGTTTATATAAAATCATTGACCCTGATCCAAGGATAGACCTCTTTAACACAATCAATACAGGTGCAATCAGATAAGAACATTCTACTGTTTTATTAAAGTGCATCTAATTCAAAACTCAATAACCCTCACACACCCTTAATCAGGGAAGACATCCTGGGAGGTATTTACATAAGTGGTCTTAAAACTCTGGCTTTTGGCTCATTAGCAAGACTTTCTGCAAATCTTTCAGGATCTTGTTTCTTAACAGAATTCTTTTTATCTACCTCCCTATTTTTGATTATTTGTAGATATGTTGAAGTTTTCCTCAAATGGGAAAGAATTCTCCAGGGTTTTCATGTTCGCATTCTCAGGGTGGATATTGAAGGGCTGATCTATATTCCCCGGAGCTGGAGGGACATAGGGGAGGGTGTGCGGGCTCTTGTCTGGAGCTGCTAATAGCATCCCTTCTCCCTCCAGTCCTCCTGGCAGCAGCCCTTGAGAGAATTCGGGGAACTATGTAGCCAGAAGACAATTATCTTGTTTTCAGAAATCATTTGAATCAAAACAATACACACGGAACAAGGCAGAATGAATCTAAAGCGCAGGCTGGAGAGGGAAGGGCACTGTTTATTTCCTGGGGCGCAGTGTTTGGAGTGATCCATGGTGCTCTGCGGCAATGTGTGGGCAATTGTAATTGGGAACAGTCGAGCAGAGCGCTGCTTTATCTTCATTTTGTTAACCTGAAGTCTGTTGAAAACCGAGGTCTAATCTTTAAGGGTAATATTTTTTACTAAACTCTTCTCCCAGCTGGATTAGTCATTTGCTAATTCCTCACAGTCGCCACCTGTGAGAGAAGCTGTAAGAAGTTCAAATCCAAATCCATTACCTGCAGCCAGTGTCTCATCCCAGAGCCCGGACCCAGCGAGGGGGTACTGCCCTTAGCAGTTCTCTCTTTGCAAATACAGCGCAGTGCCTTCTTGTTAGAATGCCTCTACGAAGAGCCTCCTTTGACCTTTTCCAGGGTAAGAACAAGAAATGCCAACATTTCCCTCAAAGCATGAGGAATCTCCTGTTTGTCAGTGTGTTCATCTGCCTGCTTTACTTTGAACACCCGTACTTCCTATCCATGCCGGAGATAAACCCAGGGGACCCTGACACTTAATCACAATCATGCATGTGGTTGAAACTTTCTTTTTCAGGGTCTATGCAGTTTCATTACACACATTCTTTCCCTGGGTTTTCATTTAAGCATTTGCTCTTTCTCTCTCTTTTCTCTCAAGATGCCTACAGTATGCAGAATGATTGCCCCCAGATATTCACTAAGTTAGCAGTGTGGTGGGAGGGCAAGTGGAGAATTTAGGGTTCATTAGAATTAACCAATCAACTGAGTCACTTATTTATACATTTAGAAAGAGTTCATGTGTACCTGGAATTCTGCTAGATTTTGCCAGAGACTCAAAGAAAACCTGTTCATCAGATGCAGAGTTTCAGTAGGAGGAAAGAAGAAATTACACAAAAACAGGAAGAACAAAAAGAGTATTATGTCATATACATTGTGCCCTGCATAGCCCCAGCAGGGGCTAGTCATATACATTCTAATATGAATGGCTCTGAAAATAGCACCCACTGGAGTTGTGCAGTGAACAACCTGGGCAACTCTGCTAGTGGTCCAGAGAGGAGTAGAGACTTCTCTAGAGGAGCTTTGGAGAGGAGCTCACATTGAATGGAAGGAAGATGGTAGGATGCATAGGAATTAAGCAGGTCATAAGGAGGGGAGAACAGAGCCAACAACATATGGGAAAGATGAGAACTTGGGAAGATCTCGGTATCATTGGGGAAATATTGTGGGGTGGGGCCACTGAAAAGAAGTCACTTACCCCAGTCCTGTTACAGCACCCCACAATATTGCAGCATGGCACTGATATCTCAGGAAGGTAAAGTTTTAACTACCCAGAAGTGTTAAAGGGAGGCCTAACAAGATGAAGAGCATTGCATTCATCAGAATTCTTGAAAGGAGGTGATGTGCTTAGGAAGACTAATTGTGATAAGGTTTTTGGACATGAGACTCCGAGGGCATGCTGAACTACACTAATAAGAACTAGGTAGAACTGTCCTGGTGGGGGGCTGGGGGAGGAAAGGGAGCTCACACACACACATGCACATGCATGTACACACATGTGCACATGAACACATGCACACCCACAGACATGCACACACATGTGTGTACCCACACCTAGGGGAGGAGACACCTGCTGGAAGCTGCCCCAGAAATCCAGCCTGAGGAGTGCTTGAGGGAACAGAGGTCCCACAGAGGTTGTAAAGCTGACTTCTGTGGGGTCAGTGACCTCTGTTCTAATGTGCTTGGTGATGACCCCCTTGCTTACTCTTGGAGTGGGGCCAAGTGGCCCAATTCCATGCACCATGAAGAACTGTTGACCTCTGCAGTGCACTGGTGTGTGGGAGGGACAACGGGCTCCTTCTCCTCCACTCAGGAAAGCTCTGCAGATCACTCAAGCAGGCTGCCCCTGCCCCCGGTTACATACATGTATAAACGCCCCTTGGCAGGGCAGTATTTGGAGAAAGCAGGAAGGTGGGTTGCCCCTACATTATGATGAGGGCCAGGAGGCGGTGACAGATGCTATTTGAGGCACATCGTGGAAAGCCATGTGCATCCTGCTTCACCCCTCCCTAGAGGCATTGTGCCCTGTCAGAGGTTTTTAAACTTCTGCTTTTTAAGTTAAATAAAGTGTACATACAAAAGAGCATACACAATGTGTACACACGTAATGTAATGAAGACAAAGACAACCACCACCTGTGTGCCATCCTCTCGGATTAAGGAGCATCAAGAGCCGTGGTTTCTCCAGTGTGCCCTCCATCTGCCCCCAGCACCCAGAGGCCCAGCGCTGGCACTGACTGTGTACGGACACTTCCCGAGGAACACCATTACTCAGCGGTTCCCAGGTCAGCTTTGCTTTTGGGGGCACTGGGGGATGGGGGCAGTGGAGGCCTGTGGAGGGAGACCCCAGTGGCGGGGTCACCCCAGCGAGGGGCCAGGGCGAGGCACCTGACGGCGAGCTCGGAGAAAGTTAGCAGTTACCCTTCTGGGAGACGGAATGGAACAGAGTGGAGGGAAAAGCATGCCCATTAGGTACGGGTGAGTGGGTGGACGAGGGTG
The DNA here is from genome assembly GCF_040802235.1 of Manis javanica. Classification (NCBI taxonomy): domain Eukaryota; kingdom Metazoa; phylum Chordata; class Mammalia; order Pholidota; family Manidae; genus Manis; species Manis javanica. Next base: position 76,799,310 of record NC_133168.1, read on the forward strand.
TCATAGCCGAGGTGGGGAATATTTGCAAAAGAGCAGGTTTGAGATCTGCCAAAACAATGAGTGCCGATGCAGGCATTTGGACTTTAAGATGACAGTGGATTTCTCCACGTAGGTAAGTAAAGAGAGTCATCTGTGTTCAGAAGTAGCATTAGTAACACTTCTAAAAATGTCTAATATTTATACAGGCATTTTTCCTAAAATTGCATATATTAACTCATTCAATTCTCAGTAACCTGATATAAAGAGCCAGTATTATGATCCCTATTTTAAAGATGAGGAAAGTGGGCAGAGATTGGCTCACTTTCCTGTGGTTCTGCCGCCGGGTGCGGGAGGGTAGTCCGGCCCCCGAGCCTGTGCTGTGAACCAGGAGGTGTGGGAGGCGAGGGGAGTCCTGAGAGAGGGGAAAGGGGAAAGGAGGCTGGGGTTTTGGAGAACACCCATATTCACTGTCCCTTAGGAAGGAAATGATTCACCTGTGGGAGTGGGGTAAAGGAGGCTGGCCTGGAGGAAGGTGGGGAGTGACCTGGGGAAAGGGGTGGGGTGGGGGGCGGAGCATCAGGGAGCTGCCCCCGGGCAGGAGGAGGGAAAAGCAGGTGGCCCTCGCTGGCCAGAAGGTCCAGCCCGCTTCTCCTCCGCATTGCCTAGTGTCACTTAGGATTGGCAGCGACCCCTCCCCAGCACCCTCGCTTCCCCACCAGTTCCCCAGGTCCCCGGCCAGAGCACCTGTGGGCACTTCGAGGGTGCGCCCCGGATCAGCACATGGTGCGACGGCCGGAGAGGCAGTGAAAACACCCGCAGGTCTCTACCGGCCGTCGTGAATTTGCAGAGCACTCTCCTGTCCTTCAGTCAGTGTTGTATATTCGCAGGGGACGTGCATACCTCTGTGGGGCAGAAGGTTGGAAAGGCCTGATTCCTTCTGAGGGCATTTGGAATCCAGTTTGAGAGTCTGGAATATTTGGCTCCTAATGAACCACAGGAATACCGGGGAAATATTTTTCTATGCCACGAATTGTTAGGCTGACGCTGACAAACTATTACACTTTAAGCTTTTTAAGTTATCTCTGTAAACTAAGATAAACACCCCCGGGATTCAGAGGAGAGAGATATAGGGTAGGGCATATGCCCAGAAATGTCAAGCACTTTCTAATTTTAGAGGAAAGACCTAGTGTCCCTACAGGGGCAAGGCTGGAAGGTCCTCTGTAGGCACCAAAGTGCCCAGCTTCCTCCACCCCCACCCCTCCCCCAGAGAGTTTGTGTTGGGCAAAACTTTGGGTGCAGGCAGCCTCTCTTATAATTCTTTGGAGACTTTTTAAAAATTGCAATTGATTTCTTAGGACCAATAAAATAGGTCTATGACAATTGTGGCAGAAGTGACTTCATAAGCATCATCTAATGAGTAAGAGTACCTGCTCCGGGAGGGCTGGTTCCTGAGCACCTCCAGTCACACAGGCACGGGAGAGCCTACGTAGGAGCTAAAACTCGTTTGGAAAGCGTATTGTCAGGGAGCTGACGGGGTTTACCTAGGGAAATGGGGACGCACAGGTGCAGATTTAGCTTTGTCCTGTGGGGAATGACAGTCTATTTTTAATCAGTGCTGCAGCATCGAAGTATGGCATGTATGCTTGCCATGAGCGGTGGCAGCTGGCTGGAGGCTGGCAGTTTGTCATCCCAGCACCAGGTCTAAAAAAAAAAATCCTCAGATGAAAAAAATCTAGACAAAATAGTCGTCGCTAGCATTTATCGAGCACTCAAGTGCTCAGTGCTGTGTGCTTCACTTGAATTATTTCATTTCTTCTCTCATCAATTCTGGGCAGATTCTGTAATTATCCATAAGGTAACTAAGGACAAGAGTTTCTTCTACTCAGAAAGTAAAATAACTTCCCCAAGTCCCCAGGACTGTGGGGGCACTCCTCTTTGCACACATAGGGTTTTCAGTGTGTATGCACTGTAACTGCTCTGCCCTGACAGGTTGCCAGTTACTAGAACCCCATGGAATCTCCATAGTTACAAAAAAAGGAAAACACAGGCTGTCGTTTCCTCAGGAGTCATACTCTGTCTTGATGGGACCCTCTGATCCAGCTCCCAGTTAGAGCCTGCCCTTCAATCAGTCGCCACCGTCGGTTGAATGAATGAATGTGTAGTGAATAAATGAAAGGAATGAACCATACACAGTCTTCTACTGAGTCAGCCTGGGAGAAAACCAGTCTGGGAAAAGTGTCCAGGATTTAGGAAATGGAGATTTTAGAGAAGGATGTTTATTTACAAGAGACACTGCATCTTAGCAGGGCACGTGGTTGCCTGCATAGCTGGTGAAGCAAATGCCTGTGACGCCATGGTAGGGAAAACCTTTCTTCTCCAGGTTCAGCCTTATCGTGGGGAAATAATGAATTCAGAGCAACATTTTAAATGCAAATGGGAACGAAGGGCAAACGAAGCAGAATTCAGTAATGTGAATGCTTAAATGATAAGGCAAAAATAAGTATTAAATAAGAAAGTATATTAAGTATAAACAAATTGAATAGAAAAAAAATCACATGCTAGATGCTCATTAAGGTTTATTGTAGTAAATATTTGTTGAATTGGATTGAATATGCCTTAGTGAAATGTTTAGCAGTCCTAGGCTTCCACCACCACCACCACCCCACCACCACTGCATTTCTCTTCCTCCAGCCAATGATCTGGGGTGGGGAAAGGGCTCAGCTTCGGTACCTGTTTCTTGAAGTACCTTAGTTTTAGCTCCATGTTTTGGGGTTTTCTTACTGCCTGAGAAGCACTGTATACAATATTTAAGAGTGCTGGTCAAGCCAAAGCAGATGCGGATTGTTTCATTATCTTGTAGCTCCTGCCTATAACTTATCCTCTCTACGCTGAGGACCTTTATTCTGAAATTCCAGTTTCTCACCCAATACCATGACGGTAATGCGCTGTTTACTGAGGTGAGCTGCTTTCTTTCCTCACGGCGGGACACCTCCATTTTGGGAGAGGCCAAACTGTGCTTAAGAGTGTGCATTTTGACAAGCACCTCGTTAAAATTCTGCATATCTGCCGAAGAAACCCTCTGCTCCTTTCTACGGAGGAGGGGAGGGCAGAACCACATTGTGCATCTTTTAACTTTACGCATGTGTGCATGATGGAACCCTCCTCCGAGGGTCGACCTTGGCCTCTAAAATTCAGTCCCCTCTCCCTCTCCTCCAGGAAGTGAGTGGAGGCAACGTCTGGAGTTATGTGTGTGTGCAGGGGGACAGAACTGCTGAGTGCTGGTGAACGGAGCCACATGCCTGGCCTCAAGGACAGAGTGAGCAGTCCATACCCATCTCACTTTGAGATTAGAATGACCAGTGCCTATCAGGAGATACTTGCGGGGATTCGCAGAAAGCTCCCTTCCCATTAGGCTTAACTGATGGAATGTTCATTATAATTCTTTATCAAGAAACTATTAGGTACTCCTTCTAGGCCAGACCACAAGGGGCAGCAGGAGGAAGGAGCAGGCATAGTACCAAGAGAAACAGAATTTTTTAAGAAGCGTATAGGAGCTCGGTCTCTCCCTGACCTCTGGCTGCACATGTTATACCAGCAATGGGTACTGTGTGCTTAAACACTGCGCATCACTAAGGTGATCTCTTGATCCTAGAGGAACATACATTTGATTGTGATTAAACCACATAAAATTTGCCTTTTAATTTCTGTAAGGACTGTTTGTAAAGCTGATTTAAAAAATCATAACTTGGAGGACATTTAAATAAAATTAAATAAGGGCCTAACAAATAGAAGACACTCTTACTGCATATATATATATATATATATATATATATAGTTAGTTAAGTTAACCAACACAGACATCATGTTTGGGTTGTGTTACCATCTTTGAAGGTGCAGGTAGCATCTTCTGTATGGAGTTTAAATGTCTTATCCTTATATTCTTTCCTAGCTTTTTAGTTTTATTAATATTGCAATCAAGTATCTAGCGTCTACAATAGCTCTTGGCTGAATTTTTACTGTCTGCACAATCAGGCTTCATATATCTAGGACTGTAACACTCACAGGGCTAGAAAAAGCAGTAGTTCGTGAGATTTAGAACATTCTGAAAAGGGAACATGAATACTTGTTAGGGATAAGAATGTTTCCTAAATAACCTAGTCTTTAGCCAGATGGAAAATTGTCCTTCTAAATTTCTATTTTTGATGTTAGATAACTCCACATGGTGTGTGTCTCTGCGTGTGCATGCATATGTGGACATATGTGTGCATGTGAGCATATATATATATATATGTGAGCACACGAATGTATGTGTGTGTTAAGCTGTATTGAACTTTTGATGTCACCTGAAGTCTTCACGTGTAAATTAAAATTCTGCCTGTTTTTCTTTCACTAGCTTAAGTACTCACAGGAAAAAGCAAGATAGCAGATTATTTTAACAGCCCGATAAACAGTACTGTTTAGTATAGTGAGTGAAAATAAGTGCTTATATTCTTGAAATATATGAGAATGTTTGGGGATAAATGCTTAGATGGCTCCAAAGTAGAAGCATTGCAAATCTTTCCCTTGTTTCACATGCATAATTACTGGTTTCTTTTAATAAACCAGTGATCATATTGTATTCTACAGGCAAAGAGGGATTTCGGAAAGATTTTCACACTCATTGGTTATTAAAGTTTCCAAAGATCTAAATACTTGTAACATCCTGAGCCTGTGATTTTCAACAACAAGGCTTTAAATTCTTCTGACATTTAACAGAAGTTTCTGTGGTGTTAGAACAGTGTTCTACACAAAATGCATCATAGAACATTTGATTTTTCTCTGAGGAAAAAAAAAGTAGCAATAATGAACTCTTGAGAAAGGAAATCTAGTTCAATTGAAATTTAAATATGCATGTTAAAAATAGATCGTATATACATGAGATGCTGGATGGTACTTAATCATCAGTAATTGTATTTCAAGTAAAGTGTGCCCTTTTCATATTGTGCTTGGCACCCCGTTCCATTAGCCAGGCTGTGTCATGCACAGGGATTGTGGCGGTATCTGAATTGCTGTACTTGAACCTCTTTTAAACCCTTTGGGGTAAAAGGTCATGCCAAGTGTCATTGCAAAGATAATGTCCTACAGGTTGTCAATAACATCTGTGATATGATTTATGACTTGGTGTTGTCAAGTGTTAATTGGATGGCAGCTGCCTTTGAATTGGTAATATTTTTCTTTTCTTAATGCTGACAGACAAAAGTGGAGATATGAGTTGAAATGAAGGCAATCTTAGGCCCAAATGGAAGTCTGAGGCTCACTATTTTTTCTACTTTTATTTGTTTATTTACTTACTATTTTATCAATGAAGAACTTGATTGTCTTGAAGTCAAGATTGGAAAACAACAAAGCTTCCAAACAGAATGGGACCAAGTGTGCTTTTCTGTCACCCAGACTGAGCGTGAGCTTTTCATCTACATGAGTTTTGGGGGAGATTAAGTGAGGTTATACAAAATCAGAAAGTTTGTAAATTGCCATTGCTAATTAAATTGGAACACTGGTTGTAATAGATGTAATGGTATAAATTCAGGTATTGGTAATGGGCCAGAAGGGTGGGTGTAGTATTCCAGCAACAGTGAGATATCCTTGCTGATTTCAAAAGAATACCTCATAGGGGCTCATCGTGAAAATTATTGGCTCTATGCGAAGAACAATTAGATTGTTTTTACTATAGGCTTTTTAAACAGTTAATTTTAAGGAAGACGTACTTCACTTCAGGTTTTCGTGAGTATATCCAGCTTCATCTGATATGCAAATGAATGATTTCTGGAGTCCATCTCCCCACTGTGGGGTTGTTTCTTCCCTTTGGGATTCTTCCCTGCTGCCCCCTCCCTCCACCCCTCCCCATCTCCAGGGCACTTGGTTACCCAGTGTCAGAACTGGATGCTTAATGTCCCAAATTGGAGGAAACCAGAAGGCTTGCTCAAGCCTCCGTGGAAAAGTTCAGTCTTCTTCACTCGTATTTGCTGCCACTGTAGAAATAGGAATGACCTGGCCGGTCTGGCTGCTGTTCTGTCCACTGGGGGAGACCTGGGTGACCGAGCACACTGTCCATCCAAGTCAGGTGGTAACTTCTCTGTGCGCACATTTGGCAAGAAGGAGTGGACTGGGTGGGTTATGTGCAGTGGCTCCATTTGGCACCTCCATTGGCCGGAACCTTTTCTGCATTTGCAGACCTTTATTGCATTTGCAATGATCTCTCCAAGGCATGCCCAGGGGTTCAGGGTGTTCACCTCGGCAGGGGTCTCAGCCTCAGCCCACCTGCAGGGTGAACCTGCACCCCGGGCCCAGGCTTTTTCAGGAGTCCAGAATTCTCTAATTCTACCCACGTGGCTAGTCTTCCCTTGGGAACCTCTGGTATTATTATATCAACAGAGAAGGTCTGACAAGGTCCAACCTCAAAGGAAGAGGCAGGGTTTCCATGCAGGTTCATTGGACTGCTATGCAAATAGACCTGTTTCTTACTAGGAATCCTGGAAATTATATGTTTATTAGTCAGGATCCTCCAGAAAAACAGGAAAAACATGACTAATAGGATATCTGTCTGCCTATCTATCTGTCTATCTATCTATCATCTATCTATCAATCATCTATCCAAATTATCTATCCATTTATTTAGAAAGGGATTTGTTACAAGGTATCGGCTGGCATAATCATGGAGGGAGAAGTCCCATGATCCACCATCTATAAGCTGGAGCCCCAGGAAAGCTGGTGCTGTGGGGTGGAGGCCTAAAAGACAGAAAGCAGATGGCATTGATTCCAGGTGGGATCTGAAGACCTGAGAACTGGGAACAGGGTGGGCAGGAGATCCATCTGTCAGTACACAGACGTTATGAGGACCTCTGACTCTTACACAGGGGAGGTTGTGCTCTGTGTTGATATAGATGTGGACTTCTCAAGGAATTTTTCAGTGAAATAATATAAACCAAACTAGAAAATGTGCTTGGCTTATGTAAGAGAAATCATAGAAGAGGAGAGAGATGGTTTAGATGGCATAACCATATTGTAGCCTAGGAGTAGGTGAATTATTTGTTGCACAGCGTCAGTGAACAATTTAAGCTTTGCAGGTCCATGACTCTGCTGCCACTATTCAACTCTGGTGTCCTAGAGCAAAAGCAGCCACAAGTGATGTGGGGCACATGGGTATGGCTATGTTCCAATGAAGTTTCATCTAACAGTGACCTTCAGATAGAAGGCAGCATTGAATATTAGCAAGAAAATGGGGTTGGAACCATGCACACATGGGTTTTAATTCTAGCTCCTACTCTAGTTGTCATCTCACAGGCAAACAAGTATGCTAATGTTTGTCAAAGCACCACTCACTTAACAGGCATTCAGATCATGAGAGATTCTCTGCCTTTATTCTGTATCCTAGAGTACACTTCTCTTTTTTTCTAAAAAAAAAAAAAAAAAACAAGGTGAAGCAGTATTTATTTCTGTTTTCAGGAATATATAAATTCATACTTGCACCATCAATTTTTTGTGTTCACAGTCATGTTCAAATACCTTCACATTCATGTTACTTCACTGGCTTTATTTCTCTCCGTGGTCTATTCAAAACATTTAATCCATCAAGCTGGTTTTGTTCATTGTCTCAGTAAAACAATCACTGTTAATAAAAACAACAGCAGTAATAACACTAATAGTTACTATTTATTATTACCAGACACTGTGTCAAATCTTACATAAATTATCTTGTTAACTACACACAACTACCCACAGTGTAAGCTTTATTGTTTTTATTTAAGAGATGAGGAGAAGGGCTAGGATAAGGGTTCCAAAGTTAAATACCCAGTTACAGAAGTAGTTTTCAAACTATCTTTTTACTTCTCCATAGTCCTTAAATTGTTCTCCCTCCAAATTGCTGCCCCCTCTTCACCTGTCAAAATATGATCAAATTCTGCTTAAATCTCTTTCTTTTTATAAAACCTTGCTGGAGTTCGTCAGCTCTCTTTGGCTTTTCCCTTCTCCAGCATCTTGTATCATTTGACATCAACACTGTATTAGTGTCTGTGTTGCATGACAGAGGATTTTAGCTCCTCAAGGTAAATGGCCAATAATGCTCCCTTTGTCCGTGCCTGCTATTTGATGGACCTCATAGATCCTTGCTCACTCAACAAATATTTACTGAGCATCTATTCATGACACAGGATTTCTAAAATGACAGGAACAAAGAGGAGATCGGTTTAAAATCAGAGTGAGAATAGATTTCTTGAGCAGATGAAGAAGTGTAAATTCAAACTAGGAAAGGGTGAAAATATTTGGAGGAGCCAGGAAAAATGATTCCAGGCTGAGAGATAAAAGTCTGTTCCTTCAGAGATCCACTCCAAAGGCATGAAGGAACCAATGAGAATTGTCCTGAATAGGTGGGGCTTTCCAGACTTTATGTATGTCTAGTTTTTAAAATTGTGGCCTGCTTGCTGCTCTGTCTATAGTAAAAATAATGGCAAAATCGAGGAAGAATCCTGGCAGGTGTGAAGATGTGCTGTGAGGACTTACTACAGGTCACAGAAATTGTCAGAAGAGATTAAGCACAAGGCCAGGAGAGCAGAGCTGAACTTTCAGAGCCACAGTGGCCGGCAGGAAGGGGTCTTCAGTCCTTCCCAACCCATGATGGGTGTTGTGTGATTATCTAGACGGTTTCATGGATAATACACAAGATGTAAGTTCTTTTTGCATGATCAAGTGTGCCACCATTTTAGAGGTTACCCAGTGTCCAAAAATACAGGATGCATTCAATACAATCTCCCTGCTTAGTGCCTCCCCCTCCCCCCCAGGTGTGTCTTGCACTATTAGACAGTAGTCAGGGGTGGTTAGAGAAAGTCGGGCTGTTTGGCTGCATGGAACTGTTCAGACTTGGGAAAGCCTTGGGAAACTGCACAGGGACTAATGAGTCACTGATTTTATTACCTGTCCAACAGGTTTTTAAATAGCACTTGCTTTCCTTTCATATCAAAGGCAGATTTAAATAAATGGCTTTGAAAACTGCTACTTAGAAAGACAAAGGGCTGAGTCATGAGGTCAGCCCCTAACTTGGTCTAAAGAGATGCTGACGGCAAACACAGCCCCTTTTGGAAGTCGCAGGGGCTGCAGGACCAATGCCATTCCATGCAGGACAGAATTCAGAGCACAGGCAAGCACTGGGTGGGCTGGGAAGCAACTGCCATTTGTCATCAGGCAGCAGAGCATTGGGCTTTAACACTGTGGGTCTTTTAATGGGTTCCCAGGAGGACATCTTCTTGGTTGACCAAAAGGTAGATGGAGTACGAATTCCCTGGAGACCTTATTTAATCTCCTTGTGTGATGCACAGAAGCCTGCAAGCCTCACTAGGGAATGTAAGATATTCACAAGTTTCTATTAGACAGCTGGATTTCAGAGGAAACTAATTGGCATTTCTGAATAATGCTGGGGAAGAGAACAATCCCAGGAATGTGGTGAATTTGTCAGAGACTCCTAAAATACCAAGGCCTGAAGAAAGCTGAGATTTCATTTTTGGTATTGATTAAAAGACTCTATCCAAGGCTTTATAAAAAGGAAAGAAAATTCTGGGGGAAAAGTTCCAGTTCTGTTGAGATGTGTTTTAGGATATATTATTAATATTATCATATGATGATGATTACAGCAATAATAGAGAGTGAATAATAGAGTGTGTATTTTCTTGCATTTCTCAAAATGTGGTTATTTGAAACCACAAGACAGGAAGCTGAATTCTTCTCAGATAGGAATATATCAAATAGATATGTCAAAAAGAAAAAGAAGGGAAGTGAGTATTATCTAAACTCTTACTATGTGCTGGGTCCCACATGGAAGCTTTACATGTGTATATCATAAACGCTGTTTATGATATTTACTGATTTTAATAAAGGAGTAATCAGCCAGTTATTAGTTAAGATGCACTTCCAATATTAAAATGTGCTTTTCACTGTCTGTGAGACAGCATCCACAGGATACTGTGGAGCCTCCTGGTCTACCTCCTTTGAGGCCATTGTCATGCATGAGACTCTAGGCTAAGCGCCAAGCACAGTTTGCAAGAAGGGAATCACTGGAGTTACATCTCAGAAATTATCACACCCTGAAAATGGATTCCCTTTGATGAGTGTGGGTAGTTTTTGCTCAGAAAGAAAAGCTGAGGGTTTTTCTTAAACTATGAATAGATAGAAATATTTTGCACAAGTCCACTTTGGGCAAATCATCTTGATCAGCAAGTGATCTTGATGTCTTTCATATCATTTTTATCCAATTGCTCTGTACGGATACAGCTGCTGAGACACTGAAGATGAAAATCAGGTGAAATCTGAGCTGAATTTAGTAATGACAGTCCAGAGACTCTGCAATCCCTAGATAAGAGGAAATAATAGGAACATGGAGCTACAAAGGGCTCCACAGGGTGTGTCTCCTGTGTCCTGGAAAAGGCTGATCTTTTTAATGATGTGGGAATTAGACCTTGCCCTAGGGTTCGTGAGACAGGCCCAGAGTTGAGCTCAAGTCCCTCTGAGGTGAGGGGACCAGCTTCCCTCCATCTATGAACACAGAGCCAGGCTCACTTCACCCGTGGATAAAAACCTATTTTTTTAAATGAACCAAATTAGCCTATTTCCCAGAGGAGGGGACTCCTGAGCTGGGGGCATGCTGAGCGGTCCTGGTGGGGCCAAAGGGCAGCCGAGCTCTGCCCCCTCCTCTCCGCTCCATGTGCCAGGCTGGCTCCCTGCAGCGGACTGCTCAGAGGCCCCTGGTGGCCCTGGGGAGGAGGGGAGGCTCCATCAGTGGGCTTTGGGCCCGAGAGGAGGCGGAAGGGAGGGACCTGAAGACAGGAGGTGAGTTCTCCTCATTCCTTGGTGAGGGATGTGTTGAGAAAGCTCTGGAAGTGTGGCCTGGTGGGACATGCTACTGCCTGTGTGCCTGCAGGGATCACAGGGGCCGTGGGATACTCCCCAAAACGCTGTCTGGTCCGGCTCTTTCCCGGACACGGATGTTTGAGATGCCACGGCCTGCTCTGGAAGGCTCTATAGCTAGAGCATTCTGTAGCTTCTCAGAACAGCCGTGCCTGGGGCTGCTGGTGTCTCACAGGGCCACAGGCTCACAGGCAACCTGCCCTATCATTTAATGGGAAGTTTGCTCCTCTGGTGGGGAGAGCACTGGCTGAAGCCCTGTCATCTGTCACCTTCCTCTGACCTTCCAGGACCAGGCCCACTCATGTCCCCATCTCTTTGGCCCCATGGCTGCATGGTATTTGCTGTATTTGAGATTTCAAGAGTTAGTTGGTAGCCAGCAGGTCTGGGAGCCCTTGGGGGAATGGGGGCGCCACAATGCAGCTAATGTGCTTTTTAGTTCGTTAGGAGGAAGTGAGGTCCCTTATCCAGCTGGAGCCATCTCAGCAGAGATGATTTCCCTCCTCTTACCTCTTGAGCAAGATCTGAGGACCCTTGCTTCATGCCACACATGGAACTGGAGCTTGGGGTGGTGATGGGCACCGGTTCATGGAATCTGGAGAGGGAAGAAGTCATGGCTGAGCCTCAGGAGGGGTCCCTGGCCACCTTTCCAGCTGCAGACCTGAGGTCACTCTCAGATCCACAGGCCCAGACCCCATGTCCTTGCTTCTATCCAGCTGCAAGTAGTCGCAGTGCTTTCACTGGCTGCTCAGCCCTGCTATTAGCTGTCACCGGGGCTGGAATTTCTCCAAGTGTGTCCCAGAAACCACACTCAGACTCAAGCTGTGCACCTGTGAAGCTGCGGAGTCCTGGTCCCACCCCAGAGTCATGAAGCAGCATTTCCATGGTTGGGACTTTGGAATCTGGGCTTATAACACGGACTGACAACAACTGATTTTGGCATTTCTTAGAAAGCCTCATAAGTCTGGCTTTACCAGCAGATGAGGGCAGAAGCTAGTTGCATTTCCAGAAACGCTGTGTCTGCCCTCATGCAGCCCATGTCCACCTGCTATAAGCTCCCCTTTATTCCTGCCTCCCTGGCCCATTCTGCACCCTTTGTTCCTGTCCTGTCAGCAGCCTTGACCAGGGCTTAGGCCTTCTGCCTTGCTCCTGTCCTCCTGCTTCTTGGTGGCCTCAGCCTTACTCTCTGCATCTCTGCTGATTTGGGTCCAGTTCTAAGTGGACTGATCACCAGACTCTCAAAGCAAATAGCTTCTTAACCACAGGGGCCACCTGCTGCCTGGGACCTCTGGCTTCTCTTTTTTCTTTTTCTTTTTTTTTGCAGGCAGCAATGATAGCTTTTATTACTCTCTTCTTTTTCCTACATGCAAATATGTCAGATGACCAATCTTACATAAATATTATATAAAACTATATATTACATAGAGAAATTATCATTTTCTAAGTCCATCAGTATATCATTCAGTTTAGGGTTAAATATTGAGGTAAAACTTGTTGCTAATAGTTACTGATAGAAGAGATTCTCTTACTGTCCCTGCATCCTCCTGTATTGCAAACCCCGTTGAGTGCAAGGATCATATCGATCTTGTTTGCTCTCTTATCTCCAGGTAGCACAGTGCATGACAGAGGACAGGGACTAACCATGTATTTATTGAGTTGCATTAACTTGTTTGGAGAGATCTCACTCTTTTTGGTCAACCAAGGTTATAGGTGATGGGTGGTCTTGATTCTTCAAAACTTTCAAGAGAGTTATAAAAAAAAATAGAAAATCATATATAGTTTTTGTTAGCAAATCCGTGACTCTTCCATATGGATTCTCACCACCTGTAGAGACCTTTGTATTTTCTTTTCTCCTTTCTCTTCCTTCTTCTCCTCCATCTTCTTTTAATATCTGGGGAGTTTCCTCAGTAGATGCATGGCCGTTTTTAGCGATTGTCTGGCTTCTCTTTTTTCATCAATAAGTCTTGGTAAGAATAGCTGCTCAAAGCAAGACTGAATTTCCTACTTCCCTTTAGAGAAATGGTTCTCAAATTTAACTGCATTGGAGACATCTGGGGAGCTTTTAAATATTCTCAAAATTGGAATACTGCCTTTATGGAACTTACATTCTAGTAGGGAAGACAGATGATGCATTGTCAAAAATAATATAATATGATTTTGGGTACTGGTAAGTTGTAGGAAGAAAAATAAAAGAGAAGGGGAGAGACAGAGTTACTGGGAGATGCTCAGAAATGTCTCTCTGAGGAGGCAACATTGAGCAGAGGCCCAGTGAAGTGAACAAGTCCTGCAAGCCCGTGAGGAAGGAGCCTTCCCAAGGGGGGACAGTGGGTGTTCGTGTTCTGGGAAGGAGGGTGCTCAGCCCACTCCATGAACATGAGAGATGGAACCCAGGGACCAGGACACAGGACGAGGGAATGACATCCGTGTGGTTGCCAGGCACCCATTCTTGCAGGGGTCTCATGGGTCAGGGGAAGGATCTGGATTTGGAGTGACTCTGAGAGTGACAGAAAGCCATTAGAAGATATAGGACAAGGAGTGACATGGCCTAACTTATTTTAAAAGATCTCTCGGGCCACCACACGAGGAAAAGTCTGGAGTAAATGACCAGCCAGGAGGCAGAGCCATATAACTGGGAGAAGTAGAGCGTCTGTGTGTCCTGCCAAGGGGTTTCAGCCCCAGGCAAGTTCACTATGGATTCAGTGAGGCTGAGGAATGACAATGAAATGTTCTTGGGGTGAAAGGGTTTGATTACTTGGCTTGTTCTCCCAGTGATACATCAAGCACTAGAATTACATCTGCATCCAACAATCTGCAGGTCTGCAATCCTCTTTCATGTCTCTGCATCCACCTAGAACTGGGCAGAGCTCTTTATACAGTGACTCAGTCAATAATAGTTTATGGCCTTTGGGTGTGGAAGCAGTAGCTTAGCAGCAGGCCAGTTACGTCATCAAGTAGTTTAGATTCAGGTGAGGATCCTGGCCACAGAAACTTCAATTTTCCCCACACTGTGTTAGGGCTGAAAGCGGCTCGAAGTGCACTGTGTCAAATTCTGGAACAAGGAAAATTTCCTTCCCGAGCTATGTTCCTGTTTCAGTGGAACTTGGGGTGCCTGGTTTCTGGTGAACTAGGTTACAGAATGTGTAGAGCAAGCCTGGTGAGACATAGGCAAAGGGAGCATGTCTCTTGGGGGGTGTCAGGTATCCCTGTATGGCGTTGGGAGGGAGACCCCCCAGTGGTCTGGGACAAGGTGGCAGACAAATGATTGCATCCCTTCTGGGTGCAGAGTTCAAGGGCTGGCATGGTATCCATCAGAATCGACGCAGTCTTGGGTGATTAATTTAACTCTTCTGCTTCTGTTTCTTCATCCACAAATTAGGAAAACTAATAGTCACAAATTAATGGGTGATTGAGAAGATTCAATAGGTGAATGCACCCCCAGGGCACAGACAGGAGCCTGGCACCTGCTAGCGTTCAGTGATAACTAGTTGGTAAGAAGCCAATGACACACAGCTGAGATTGTTGTCTCCCATCTTTGGGCAACAAAGAGTTTGAATAGGGCAAAATTCATCAAGATAAATAATCTGACATCTGTGGTACTAGTTATATGAGGATTACCTCATTCCAGTTATGAACAGAATTTCAAAACCTTAAAAGCAAGCCTGTTCATTATTCATAGCTTATTTCTTATTCAAAGGACATCTACACATGTGATCTTCATTACTTGGGCTGACAATGGGAATTTGAACCTCAGTTTCTGTTTGGGTGTCTGAGAACTGGGAGCTCCTTTGCAACTATATTTCTTTATCATTTCTGTCCTCTTCCACCTCCATAATTTAGTTTCCAGATTGGTATTTCTCAAGTGTGATCCATGGACCACCTCCATTAGAATCATCTTCCAGGACTTTTTATTTATTTATTTATTTATTTATTTATTATTTATTTGTTTTTGATGTGTTCATTGGCAATATATTGTGAAATAATCACCACAATCAAGCTAATCAACATCTCCATCCCTTCACATAGTTACCATCTTCTTATTTTGTTTTTCTGATAAATTAACACTGAATGTATACCCAGTTGGTATATTTCCTTTTTTACCGATGTATAGTTGATATGCAATATTATGTTGATTTCAAGTATACAACATAATGATTCAACAGTTACCCCCATTATTAAATCCTCACCCCAACTGGTGCAGTTACTGTTTGTCAACATAAAAAGATGTTACAGAACCATGGGCTGTATTGTTGCACTATTACCTCAGAAGTGGGAACAGGAAACATGAATCATTGAAAACCTCCACGGGTGATTCTAAAACTTGAGAGACACCAGACATTCCAACCAGCCATTGTTTCCTTCAAGTATTTGATGAGTTTCTCAAGTCATCTCATGATTTTGTGTCCCATTTTTCACTTTCTTTCAAGTAAAGAAAATTGTATATAGAATATAAAATCCCTCAAGGGTTTAGCACTCATATTCCTACTTCTACTTGTTAATTAATCCCTTTACATAATATAAAGAACTTCTATTTATATTAATCTATTGTTATAGTGTTCTATATGAAGATTAGTCATCCCTGTTAATCATGGTGTGTTCTTGTATCATATGCTTATTATTATCCAGGCAGAGTGCAGAAGCTGTGATGTGGGGGTGCACGTGCATTTCTAATTCTGACTCTTCAATTTACTTTGGGATTCAAAACAAATTATACGATTTCTCGGTGCCACAATTTGTTCATCTTAACATGAGGCTAAAAATTCTCATTTGATAATGTTATGAAGTGAAAATATCACATGACAGTAAATGTTAGATTTCTTTCCTTCTTGGTAAGAACCTGAAACCAGTTCTGTAGAAGAATTTCTTTCACTTGTATGATTCACAAAAATGTGTCCTGGAAGGGCTGAGGTGGGGGATAAGAAATTGCCCAAGGACGAAAATTCTGGACTCTGTTTCTAAAAGTGTTTTTATATATAAACTCACAAAAGACACTAACTCAGATAATGGACTTTATGTGCTAAAAGATTGCCTTAAGAGTTAAAGTCACAGAAAACAGGATTCTATTTTCAATGCCCAGATCATTCTATATTTTAAGTATTACATTCTAAACCAACAATATTTAATAACAAAAGATAGTTAAAAGAGAAAATTGGGAAGCTGCTTTATGATGGAGTGAAAGGATTCTACAGCATATCTGGTGAGAACATATATTTGCTAACTATGTGAAATTGATGGGATCATCTGATAGCTGTTGTGCTTTAACTCTTTGAAATGAGTTTGAAGGTCAAAACCTCTCCACAGACTTTTGTAAAAGGTTTTATTTCCTTTGGAGCAAAACCTAGATCAAGAATGAGTTTGACTTGCTACAGGAAAAGCAATTAGGTCCTCTAGGTAAACGAGGGATTTTTTTTTTTCTGTCTTTTAAGCAGCAGATATTTTGCTATAATGACTTTGTCAGAAGTGAAAGGTCTGGAAATTTACCTTTTTACATGATGTGGCTGGAGAACGAAAATCTTTTGACCAGTGAATATGAACAGATAAGCGAAGCAGCTCATCAGTCATCACTTCGGAAGGGTGTCCTGCAGGCCACCACCCCTGAGACAGCTCTGTCCCTGGAAGTGTAGGAGGGAGGTGCTGCCTGCCCGGAGCTGGGCGATCTGGGGCCCGGGGCCGCACAGAGTGGCCCCGGAGCCTCTGTAAGCATGGTGCTGACTTTGTGTTTTCAGATTTTGTCCATTTGACCTTAGTTTTTACCCTGCCAATAATCATTTTTTTCAGAGTCCTGGGGAAGCCACAGGGTTCATTATTTTTAGCTCCTTGATGGGATTAACACTTTTTGGTTCTAACAAAGCAGGACCTCTTACAGGTGAATGTAGAGAAGGCTCAGAACTTGGGAAAATATTGTGGATCCAGTAAAGTACTTTGGCTAATTTTCTTTTTCTCACTGGAATTTGAAAAGTCCTTTTAGGATACAAAATTCTTAGGAAGATTTTTCCCAAGGCTCTTAACACCTCAAGGCCAGCAGCTCTCCTCACTCGAGCCAGTGGGCACTTTTCATCAACTTATTTGTCAGTGACGGTTGAAGACAGAATATCTCCAAAGAAAAGTCCAGGGTCTTTAAGAAATAAGGAACTTTTGGGAAAAGTCCATTATTAAAAAAATTCCTCCATTTCCAAAGAGAGACACTTAAAACACCCAAACTCCTTTCTAGCAAACCTGGTAAAATATTACTAACAAGCTACTTTTTTTTGAGGTTGGGGGAGAACTGTGGTCAGAAGAGCTCAACTAATATTAAAAGATCTAAAAGGAAATTGTGTGGGCCAAGGAAATAAATGATGAAGTCCAATAAAAATGGAAGATGCAAGGCCACTTGTTCAAAAAGTGGGGGAGAAGTGCCATTAATGGTATAAATGTATTTATAAAAATATAAATTTTTCTGTTTAAAATCTTTATTACTTATAATGAGGAAAGACTGATACATGACTAACAGCATGGATTTATAAATTTAAAAAAGAGTACCTTTGGTCTTAATTGTATATGATATAGTAAATAATACTTTATTAATGTGACATACAGGTTTATCAAATGATTTTTCTAACTCACTTGACCAGAAATTCATTAATCACATCATCGTAACTTCATTTGCAATTAATATAATTGAAAGTGACATCTGTTGCTCATGGCAAATGCTAGATTGCAAGCAATTGGTTTTTAAATTTGAGAGATCTTTGTACGGATGCAACTGTTACTATAATGTTAAGATTATTCCTCTAGCTCACAACATTGGGATACATCTCAGATAAATCATTCCAAAATATAAATTTTAGTATATTTAGAGTTGACAATTCTCACTGAAAATTTCTCTAAAAAGATTTAACTCTTCATACAAATCAGTTTTATGCAAATCCAAATTTTACTTTCAGGGTAAATTTATGAAATGTCATTTTAATGTTTTCTCTGACATTTTCTGAAATTTGTGGGACTTGTTCAAGAAACAAAGTGGCTTTATTATTTGCATAAAATTCAAAATCCTGCAGTTTGCATTTTATCATTATAGCTTCAGTTACAAGAAAGACAAATTTGTCTTCCTTATTAATAACTGGTTTCTCTTAACTTTCATATGAAACTACATTCTTTTCCATAGATTGTGATGTTCTTTAAATTTAATTTCTGTTTTTAGGTGTGGATGCCTGCTTTGCAATATTGCACTCGTTTTCAAAACTGGAGATTCTGAAGTCTTAAAATTCATAACTTCTGATAACTTCGTGATATGCATTATGATGCTGTCCACGTGTACAGTTTTATTTTGTAATAACTTACTGACAAATTTTGCTGTGTGAGCACTGGTAGGTCCTGTCTGGATTCTCAGCCTGGAGGACTAGTGGCTAGGCAGCTGCTGCAGGGATGGGCCCCAGAGGAGATGGGCACAGCCTCTGTCACATGTCCTGGGGTTGCCTCACCCCCTGTGGCACCTCCCTCTTTCCCAGCTGAGGCTGCGGCAGCCACCTGTAACCAAGCAAAGCCAGGTCCTGGTCCCCCAGCACCCCACACCACTCCAGTTCACACACGTGTGTGCTAGGTCACCTGCCGCGGTCACCGGCACCCATGCAGGTGTTGCATCCCTGCGGCCTCGACCGTGCACATGCACCTGCTGCTTCTGCCAGCCCACCTCAGGATGCACCAGCTTCTGCCCAGCGTGTCCCCTCTACTCAGTTCCACAGGCCCAGTTGGCTTCACTCGCCAAATTCAACTCCAAGGATAAGATTATTTCCAGACACTGCAGCAGAGCAGCCGACCAAGCCCAGGGCGCTTCCCAGCACAGGGTACTCTGCCCCTGCATTGAAGCCAGCCGTGACTGTGTGCAAAATCACCTGGGAGTACATAGGAACCCCAGCTAATGGAGAAACATGTTCCTTAAGACACAGGTGAGAAAGGTAGAGATGTCAGACATCTGTGGAGGAGCCATGAGTGGGGAATCAGACTCAGACTAAGAAACGCTGTGCAGACACATGGCCTAGTAGTCCTGATTGTAGTCTCGTTTTTGTTTCTTTCTTTTTTTTTTGCAAAATGTGCAATCATAGTGAGTTTTTAACAATTTCTACTTCTGGTTTTCTTAAAGAGTAGTTATGAATTCAAGACATTTGTGATGTAATCTGAGCCAAAGCCTTTGAGATTCTAACTTTTCTCCCCCGATACGTCATAATTCCCTTCCCATATTTTGAGAACAAATATTTTTAGAAACTCAGCTTTGTAGTACTTTCTGCAACATTCAATTTAGTTTTCATAGAAATGTCTTTCTTTTTGCATTCATGTATTATTGATCTTTAAACTTTTTTTTCAAGTAATTGCAATTCTGAGTTCAATTAGTGTAAATCAGGTTCAGCAAGCACAGTGAATTTAGAGTAACAACTCAGTTGGAGAGAAGATAATAGAGCTGTGAGAATACAGACCCAGATATCAATCAGAATGTTTTGCAGTGGACATGGACAGCACTGGTTTCTGGTGAGCTGGTTTAATGGGAATTAGTTAAATATGGTTTCGTAGCAGTTCAACTCCACTGTATATGATGTGGGGCACAAATATTTATCTCCATATCTATTTTTACAAAGATCTGTACCCAATAACATTCAAAGATAATTATTTTTATTTTACTTAAAAGATGATACTTTTGAATTAAAGTGGTTGTCTACTTGACGATGCACACTTCTCTCCTTTTTCATTCTTATTCTGCTTTGTTATTTTCACCGCTTAGAGGTTAACCTATGGGATAGTCAACGGCATGCAAAACTGCTTTCTTGTCTGAAGAATGCTCTCCTCCTAAGCCTGAAGCATCATCCTGTGTGTGTGTACATTTATGTGTCTGTCTGCTTTGAGGACTTTATTATAAAAGGTGTTAGTTAGGTGAGTGACTATTCTTCTATATACTCTACATTGTATCCTTAGATCAAACAAGCATATTAGTATCTAAACTGAATTATGTTAGCTTATAGCTGACTTTTATCATATGAAATGATGCCTTGGGGTCATGCCATGGGCTTGAATTGGTGGGTCTTAAAATAAGCATTTTTGCATTTATTCTAGAGATATTTTTGAGGACATGGTTCAGTAAATTTCAAAAGTCTTCTTCTGAGGATCTAAACTGTTAATTTCTTTACCATCCAAGGATCAGAAGAAAGCTGTGCTTATGGGTTCTTTGTGTGTTGGGCACACAAGCATCACATCTTCTACCCTCTACTCATTCTTTCAAAGGAACTTAGAACATATGTTCACTGGCTTCATTTTTCCCCTACTCATTGTTTTCTTTATCCTTGTCTCTATTTACTTTTAAAACCTTGCTATGATATATGTAATAATGTGAATCACTTCAAACCATTTTTATAATAGCTTGGAATTAAAATAAACATGCATCCTATTAAAAACTCATAAACCCCTTTTTATCTTCTTATTTCCACCTTCATGTGCTTAGTTATAATTATCAGGCTCTCCTAAGGAGAGAAACCTGTTTCCCTAATGTTGACAACTACATTTCTTACATCCAGATGGTATGAGGCTAAAACTGTCGCCTTTCAAACACTCATATGTAGCTGAGAGGGAGGAAGGGAAAATTTATTAAGTCACAGTTTCAGTCCACGAAGCCCGAACTATTGGTGTCATCAAATGTTGCACAGCCTACAACTCTCGGAGGGCTCCAGGATCCTGGCATGGTGCCACTCTAAGCCATCCGTTTTCCTAGGGGAAATTAAGTGTATCTGACAAAATTTCCCAGTCTAGTTCATTTGCTCACAGTGTTACTGTGATGGGAATCCAGGCCTTGAGCCAAGGTTAGGTCCCACATATTCTGGGCACGTCTCCTGATAGAGTTCAGAAGTTCTGATGAGCTTCATACTTTCAATCTGCAGGCATCCTCACCATATTACATGTGGTCCTTCAAAGTGTCATCAGCATTTTATGGTTAAAATATTGTAAAGAAAACTTTTTGGACCATTAGCAATTATAGGCCTAGCTAAGCCCAAGGGTTTTCCATTTCAACTTAGCCTGCCTGCCTTTTATGCTCTATTTCCCTGCAGTTTCAACACCATGAAGGTGGCCGACAGCAGCAGGTGGGACCTGACTCTTGAAGCAGGGAAGTTCTCCGTTAGAAGGAAGAATCTACGGAAGATACCAGGCACATTCCCAAGAGAGCAGACGTTGTGGCCAGTGGAGTGAAAGTGGGCTGCATATGAGTTAAAACTGTTGATACTCTGAACACCCTGAGTAGGTATTTCTGCCAGATGGTGTCCTAACAAAACTCTTAAATGAAACACTGAATGAAGTGGAGAAATGGCCCTGTTTAATAGAGGTTCATTGCTGACGGTTAACTCTGTGACTACATTATAGCAGTGGGGCTGTTGTCTAAAAGTGAAAATGAAAGAAAACAAAGACACATAAGCTCAGAGCAGGATGTGGCCGGACGATCAGAGTTTGTCCATCTGCCTTCTTCACCGAGAAGGTAACTTTTTAAGACCATTTGTGAAATAATCACTGAATAAGGAAAAAGGTATTCTGACCTCATTTTTTCAAAACTGCAATCCTGCACTGACATGTGTGGAACCTGGGGCTATGAGACCCAGAAAAATTGAGCCCAGGATTGTTGTGCTGTGTTTATTACATCAAGTACTGGCTTCCAGAGGTCCCTGGGACATGGGGAGTTGTGGGGTTGGATGGGCTTCTCCATGGTGGGTGTGGCAGGGGGAGGTGAACTTGACCTCAACCTTCTGATAAATGGCTTCCCAAAGCAAGTGGGGTGCAGGGCCTGAGAACACAGAGTGAAATAATGCTGGGGTCGCAGTCAGTGTGTTCATGCCACAGAAAGTAAGGCCTTAGGGAGCCTCCAGGCAGGTTCCAGGGTCTCAGGGCTGGAGACACAGAGGTGGGACGTTGCACAGCTGGAACTCTTTGAAGGAGCAGAGCAGCAATGAGTGGGTCACAGAGGTGTCAGAAGACATGCACAGGGGCACTGGGCTTTTTGTTGCTGAGACGGTTTGATAATGCTCATCTTGAAGTGATTTTTAAAAAAAATAAGTTTGAATAATTCAGTTTCTGTTATTTTGCAATTTAAAATGCAAATGATTTCCAAGGCTGCTCAGTTCGTTCCCGACTGGAATCTTACAGATTGCCTCCAACTCTACTTTTTTCTTTCTTTTTTAGTTTCCTCAGAGACTTAACATACCTATTCTTTATCAACCAAATTTCATATTATAATGATTTTTATCTTTTCATTTAAAATCACACATGAAGAAAAAAGACTTGAGGGATAAATAATATGTTGATATGCTATCAGTGATTATTTCTAGAGGATACGTGATGCCATTACGTCTGTCATGTCTCTGTATTTTTCAAATTGTCATCATTGAACCTGTATTGCTTTAATGCTCAGAACTAATTGATGCTGGCTATATCACATTTTTATCTAAATATGGCTATATCTCCAATAACCTTTTTAAACCCATTAAACTGCTTCCTTTAATACACATACACATCTTCACTGAAAACAAAGTTATAAAAAATTCAGTCTTCAGCATGTCACAGTTTCTGTATATGTCTGTATAGGTATTAGCTCCCACATCACACTGGAGATCATAACATATCATTCTGTACAATATCTCGCTCATTGCCAAGGAGCAAAGTTACATGGATTTCTGTTCTCTAAACCTTTTACATCTCTGTTATATGTAGAGTTTTTTACATAAAATTTTATAAAAATATGAACAGCTGAGAATATATGTGTATTATGCAAATGTATTATACATATTTTATACATATGTTTACATTTAATACTTAGGATTGTTTTTTGTATAGTTACCTTACTAAGTCTTAAAAGTATTTTTCCATTATTCTGAATCAATTACACATGGAAAAAAAAGGGGGGAGCAATTTAGGTAAAGTTCTTCAACTCTTCAGATGGTGGTGATTGTAGATGCATAGTATCCTATACCTGGGCTCTGTACTAAACACATCTCAGATAGGACTGTTGGCTTCCATTGTTGCAGCGCAGTCAGAAACTTCAGTAGCTGAACTAATATTTTGATATTGGAAAGAACATCTCACGTGAAGCCAGAATAGACAACGAAAATTATCCTTTGCCTGGTGTCTGGGAAATTTGCTGGTAGTCAACAAGTATGGCTATTACACGCAGAGGGGTTCTTAGTCATTCAAAGTCACACAGAATTTTTTAACTGAAACTTTATTTCAATATCATTTTGTAATCTTGTATTTTAAACATTAAATGCCTGGGGGATAAACGATTTTCTTCAATATACTGCAATGCTAGTGTATCAAAGGTGGAAGAGATTGAAATAATATTTACTCAAATCTTATCATTTTACAGTTTACATAAGAGGTTCAGTTCTGAGCAAATGCTGTATATGGTGTAAGGTGGGGAGATCAGTTTTTATCATTTCTAATTAATGGATTACTATTTATTGGAAAAATTGGCCCTTCCTAATGAATTGCAATCGAGCCTTTGTCATCAATCTGGTGACTTCTTGGGCTACTCTCGGGCTCGCTAATCTAATCTCCAGTGGTCTGTGTATCTATACTTGCCCAGCATTACTCTGTATTGATATTAGTGTTATTTCTTCTCCAGCTTTATTATTTATTAGCATTGGCTTGCCTATGCTAGTTCCTTCCTATTTACATGTAAATATTAAAATTATCTTGCCAATTTCTACAAAAACAACCTTTTGAGATTTTGATTGGGATTGCATTGACTCTGAATCAATATTGGGAGAATTGGTTTTTAAAAAAATTGATCTATCTAATCCATAAACATGGTATGTCCCTCCACTTATTTAATCCTTCATTGCTCTCAGTTTTATTTTTAAAGGCTGTGTAGATGTCAACATTTTTTAAGTATTTAATATTCTATTGTAAATGGTGTTTACAATTTTACTTCCCAGATATTTGTCACTACTTTAGAGAAATAAAGTTGATTTTTATACTGACCTATTAGCATTGTTGCATGCACTTGTAATTTTTATTAAATTGTAGATCTTTTAGCTTCTAAAAAGTCCATAAACATGCCATGTATGAATAATGACAGATTACTTTTTTCTTTTCCAACTATAATGCCCTTTCTTTAACTAATGGCCAGAATGCAGAACAGTGGTAACTGTAAGTGGTGATGGTGGATGTAATTTTTCTGTTCCTGACTCTGTGTGGATGAAATGAGAGTTCCTGTGGCCAGGATTCTCACCTGGCCTTGGTTGACTAACTCACTGCACACCTGTGGGCAATACATGGCTGTTGACTCTATAAAAAGAGCTCCGCCCAGTGCTCTGGGCATGACATGGTGGCAGGGCTGCAAAGCTGCAGGAGAGCAGAGCAGAGGCTGGAGTGGCGGCAGTGCCAAGGACAGAGGCCCAGAGAATGGCTGTGCGGGACAACTGTGCAGACAGAGGAGCCCAGAGGCAGAGACTGGCTTGCTGCATACGCCTCGCTCTGAGTGAATTGGATTCTAGTGACTGACCTGCCACCTGAAAATAAAGTTGGGTGTAACCCTTTCACCCCAAAGAGCATTCTGCTGTCAATTTTCTTTGGTCATATTGAATCCATAGTGAACTTGCCCTGGGCTGAAACCCATTGGCAGAAGGTTTTCAATATTTAACCATGAAGTGTGAAAGCTATATGGTTTTAAAGATAACCGCAGCCTTTGTAGATAACCTTTGTGACTACAGAAGTCCTTCTATTTCAGTTTGATGGCTTAAAAAAAACCTTAAATGGGTGTGTAAATTGGGATTAATTAAAATTAAGAACTTTTGTTGATCAAATACACCATTAAGAGTATAAAAAAAAGTCACAGACTGGCAGTATGTATTTACAATATGTGGGGCTTATAAAATAGATAATTCAATTAAAATGGGCAATAACTCCTTGAAAGGGTGGTTGATGGCCAAAGCTGGTATAAAATGAACAAGAAAATTTTTAAAAACTCTTGGATTATACTCCAAGAATAAAATAAATATCCATGAGTCAATACTGATATAAAGAAATGGTTAAGTAAAAAAATAAATGAGAAGGGACAAATAATCCTTACTAAAGAATTCAAAACAATATGTGCAGATGCTCCCCACCAGGATGTTGGACTTAATTCCTTTTCCCTTGTGTGTGGGTTGCACTTCAGTTACCACCTCCAAATGCAGAGGGAAACAATGACGGCCAAGTGGAGAAACCTGTTGCATACTCCCTTGCCCAAGCCATGAAGGGTTACTCACCAGTCCTAAATTGCATCAATCTCATCTGCTCTCTGGAAGGTTGCAATGAGATGAATGCTTCAGCTCTATGGTACTCTACTGAGAGAGTTACCTTAGAGAGAAAGAGTTAGTGCTTGTAGGGCCTTTGAGACCACAATGATGATTCTAAGTTTTGCTTGAAAATCAAGAGAAATATATTCAGGGTACACCAAGTTGAGATTTTTGCAGGAGCACAGGAAGCAGAAAGGGAGGTCAGAGGAGCTAGGTGTTCTGGGGCTTAGGAGCCATGAGCAGGGCCATCTGGTGAACAATGCTATAGAAGGTCCCACAGGCAAGGAAGACCTCCCCTAGCGGCCAACAGCAAGCAAGAGGCCATGCTTCAGCTTTGAAATCACACAGGCCATGAAAAAATGCGTTTATCAACATCCATATTGAAACAAAAAAAGATCCAACTATATTGTTCAAAATTATTCTTTAAATGCCAATTAGACATCAATGGAGAAAATAGTACCTAAGGCCATGTTTTTCATATTGCTATAATACCCATTACCTCCAAAGTAACCAATGCTAATACAGAAAGTCATTTTCTCACTACACACTCAGTAATGAAGTGACTTCTAGAAGGGATTGCCTAGTTGATTTATTACTGCTGCTTGGTGATAGGAAGACTTCCACTGGAAGGCATTTATAATTTATCAAGTTTTGTTAGCCTATAGAAGAGTAATTACTTTTCCAGGGCTGATGTGATATATGGACCAATACAAGCACTAGGGGTATGAACAATGACCAATCCTTTACTCAAACAAAATTAAACTGTAACACATTTACTATATGCACAATACTCATTTAACATTTTCCAGGAATGGTTCTGAAAATATCCCAATCTCCAAATCCCCAACTATGATATCATAGAGACATTGTCCCTCCATGCATGTGACAGCCAGGAGCTAGGGGCAGTCATTGACCAAGTGATATGTTTTTGTAACTGAAATAAAATCATGCTCCAAAAATTATAAAGCAGCATATGGCACAACTTTCAAAGTGACTCATGAATAATGAAATCACAAAGGCTAACCTTAGAGGTACCAGTGTGTTTTTAAGATTCAGTGATGCTAAGACTATAAAGCTGATTTTCTAATCATAACCTTTTTATATCTTTCTATACTACTAAGACATTCGGATATTAAAACTAAAAGATGAAAAATGATGAGAGCACAGGTGTCTTCAAATAGTCATGTGGAATGGTGTGGGGGGTCACGGGGAAAACAGGGTAGTACAGAGAAAAGACATAGGGGATCTATGGCATCTTGCTGCACTGATGGACAGTGACTGCACTGGGGTAAGGGTGGGGACTTGATAATATGGGTAAATGTAGTAACCACATTGTTTTTTCATGTGAAACCTTCATAAGAGTGTATATTAATCATACTTTAATAAAAAATTTAAAAAAATAAAAATAAATAAAATAAATAAAAACAATTAAAAAAAATAGTCATGTGGAAGATAAAATAGATTCTATACCACAGAGTGTAACACAAAAATAATAATGATAGTGAGAAAG
Organism: Manis javanica; assembly: GCF_040802235.1. NCBI lineage: Eukaryota > Metazoa > Chordata > Mammalia > Pholidota > Manidae > Manis > Manis javanica. The sequence goes on from NC_133168.1 coordinate 76,826,004, forward strand.
AAAATTTAGGTCTATTATAAGAAGAACATACCTAATGATTGCAGTTATCTAATAATGAAATGGTCTGTTTTCTGTTTGTAACTACAGGGGAAAATCCTGGGGCAAAATACCTTTGAAACCAAAATCAGTCAAAGGGAGAAATAAAGTGGGAAAACCCATTTATTTCTTACAAGCAGTCGTCCACTTCTGCTCTCCCATTTCTCTTGAGACCCGGCTACAGAAGAAGGGACCCCACCCAACCTCTCTGGTCAAGATATGCCCTCACTTGCCCTTGTAATTACCTATTGATATGGAGATGCACTAAAGACAGGTGAGAGATTCTGGAAATATTGCAATTTTACCCGCACTGTTTGTTTGCAAAGCAATGGGTTTCTCATCATAGAAAGTATTTAATAGAACCTGAGATCAATGTCAGAGAAAAGCTATAAGTAATTCCTACATGAAGTGCAGTTTGGACTAGATTCCCTGGGAAATGGCTTGAGACTAAGTATTTGGCTTGTTGATATACCATAAAAATAAGTCAAAGTTCTAGGTAGCATTCCTGTTTTGGAACAGAATAAAATCTATTAAATGAGTGAATGACTTTATCCATTTTGGTGGTACATTTTAGAAAATCTTGTGTCAGACTACATTTCTTGGAGAAAAGTAGATATACTTTTAAACTTCCTGAGCCCCATAAACATGAAGGAAATTATTTCAAATACTGTATGTTTTCAAATGCCCCTCTGTTCCTCCTTATCCCATCAACACAAAAGTCCTAAGTTGTTGAGAATGAGGTGGGGTGGAAGGTGAAGCCAGCTGTAATGAACAGTCACTAGTCGCTCTGGGGTCCCTCTGACCTTTTGACCTTTCTTCTGACATGAGCGCCTCCCTTTCCTTTGTGGGAACTGTCCAACCCCTGTGCTTCTGTTCCAGTCCTAATCCCTCTTCTTTCCCACCCTTTATCACAGTAATCAGTTCAGGAATTATGTGACCCAAGCTAACCCTGACCAGCAGCTTCCCCAAGGTTCCCCAGATGTTGACAGAACATGAATTGTCCCTTTCCTTGTGATTTCCTAAGCCGTGGCTTGTTGGCTCAGCGTTACTGGAGTGCAGATTCCCTTCTCTAAGGATAGAGCCCATTGGGAGTAAAGACAGCATTCTAGCCCTTTCTCTATACTACCAAAGAGAAGAATTTCTAAAATCCAACTGGAGCTAGTTTTAGGGAGAAAGCGAGGGCTATTATCTACTGAATAGCATCCTAGGGAAGAATTACATGAGCCAGGGTAGTTCTAGGTCTTGTACCTTCAAATCTGAGTAAGGATCCAATGGTTATTACATCTCAGCACATCTCATCTCTTCTTCTATATGCAGATGGGCTCAGTCCTCTTTGAATTCAGTGTATTTTGAGGCCCTGCCAGGAATTGTGAATGGTGGGAACCGATACACACAGGTGACCATGTGAATCCCTGGTATTAACTTGTGTTGTGGTTAGAGACAAAGAATGTCAAAGAAGCAGGTAATCAAGACCACTAAAACGCACCTCTGGGACAAGTACCAGACACTAAGATCATGGAAGGGGGAACTTAACCCTGCACTGGAGATTAGAAATTCATGCAGTTTTGTGGAACATTTCAGGAAGCCTTGTATTCACATGTGTTTCTTGAGGAAGTAATTTGAATTACTCCCAAATGGTCTGAAAGAGATAGCCAGGTTGAGGGGCAGGAAGAGCGCTCCATTACATTAGCAGTGACATCACTAAAGCTAAGAGTGTGTTTGAAAGGCTTCACATTCCTCTAGTGTCCTTGTCTTTGTCTCCCCATTGTGTCTGAGCTTCCCTAAGGACCCCTCCTTAGGTAGAGTTTTTGTGCTCCTCTCAGCTCTAACCCACTGTTATTATACCACAGCCCTGCTGGTGTGACCTTGTGATGAGTGGTGGAAGTGTCCTAGTATCTTATGATTAAATCTAAGTCTTCTAGTGGAGTTCTGTCTGTAGGTTGTAGCCTTCACAAGTTTTTCTTAGCTTTACTTGTCCCACTTAGGCCATGCAGGAAGACTAGAAGTGGAAAGAGGTGGGAAATACCCTTTCCCAGGTGGGATGAGGTGTTTGGAAAAGGCTTGAACACTGGAGAACAGGTCTTTGTTACGGAGAATGGTCCAGGTGTGTTTCACAATGGTTGCTTTCCCTACCCTTCTGCCAGAGCCTGGAGGGGACCTTCTTGATTCTTCATCTCCAGGGTCTGGTGGGTTACTGAAGATAAAGTCATGAAAGCATGGCCTATCCTCAAGAAGGCACCCTCTAAAGTTTTTTTATTCTCATACTATTCCACATTCAGCTTGTACAAACTCATCAAAATTACTATTTCAATGTTTCTAATAGTTTGTAGTGACTCCAGCAGCTTCTGCTCTACATATGTAAATCTTGATGGTAACTCCCTGGATTTGTCCATCTTTTCAGGTTTTGGGGTGGCAGAAAGACCTGGGAACTCAATTTTTGGATGTGTCCAAGAAAAGTCACTAGTTTGGGTTTGTTCAGCTTTTTAAATTCGAAGTATAGGAATGAGGACTTCTAGACTCTTATTGTCAGAACTGAAACTGGAAGCACCATAATGGAATCAAACTAGTAATTCACACAGAACAATAACAATAAACTCTCTGAACAGTTGGAAACTGAATAGAATAACATGTTTCTAAATAATTCATCAACAAAGAAGAAAATTCAAAGATGAGAAATATATTGAACTGAATGAAATGATATACAACATATTAAAATTTGTTAGATATAACCAAAGCAGTGCTGAAAGGAAAATTCACAGCAATAAATGCTTGCATTGAGGGAAGGAAAGGGGGAAGTCTCTATTCAGTAACCTATGATCCCACCCTAAGAACCTAAAATAAAAAGAGAAAAATAAACCCATATAATTAAAAAGAAAGGAGCAGTAATGATAGGAGTGAAAATCAATTAAATTGAAATAAAAATCAATTAAACAAAAGCTGTTATTTATGAATATCATTATAATTGATGAGCCTCTAGCGAAATTTACAAAGGAAAAGAGAGAGAAAACACAACTTACCTATATCAGGAATGAAACAGTGGATATTACTAACTTTACAAATATTGGAATATACCTCTACACATCCAAGTTTGGCAACTTAGATGAGTTGAACCAATGTCTTGAAAAAGCACAAACTACCACAGCATATACAATATGAAATCAATAATCTGAGTGGTTCTATAATTTTTAGGGACATTGAATTCATAATTGGACCCTCCCTCCCCCAAAAAGAGAGGCTATTAATTCAGCTGGATTCACCAGATAATTCTGTCAAATGTGTAAGAAGAATTAAAGAATTACACACAATCTCTTCTAAAAAACTGAAGAAGACAGAACATTTCTCAATTAATTTTATGAACCTAGTATTAACCCAAAACAAAACTATATAAAGACAGTTAAAAAAAACAATAACCCTCATAAAATAGTTGTAACATTTCTTAGCAAGATATTTGTATGTATAATTTAGCAATATAGAAGAAGAATTATATATCATAACCAAGTGATAATTTACTCAAAGTATCAAGGCTGAATCAATATCTGAAAATCTATCACATGTAATCTAAATACTAACAGGATAAAGATGACAGATGGCAAGATTATATCAATTGATGTAAAACTAGTATTTGACAAAACTCAACTCCCATCATGACTCTTGGCATACTACAAATTGAGGGAAACATCCTATCTTGAAAAAAGGAATCTACAAAATACTTATAGTCATCTTTATACTTAATAATGAAAGATTAATGCTTTCTCCCTAAGACCACAAAAAAGAGAATTATCCTTTTTTCCAGATGACATGATTGTTTACATAAGAAATCCTAAATAATACACATAAAAACCCTCCTACAGCTAATAAGTGAATTCAACAAGTTTATGAAATCCAAGGTACACATATAAAAGATCAATTTTGTTTCAATGTATTAGCAGAGAAGATGTGGAAACAAAAACTAAAAATACAACAACACTTGTACTTTCTCAAAAATATGAAACATTTTGGTATATATCTAACAAAATATGTAGAGCACTTATATATGAAAAACTGCAAAAACACTAATAAGAGTATTCAAATTCTAAATAAATGGAGAGGCACATCATGTTCATGGATTAGAAGACTCAACATGGTAACGATGGCAATCCTTGTACATTGATAAACAGGTTTAACACAATTGCTATCAAAATCTTGACAAGATATTTTGTAGACATAGACAAGAATTTTCTAAGATTTATATGTAAAGCAAAATACATAGAATAGCTAAAACAATTTTGAAAAAGAAGAACAAAGTGCTAAGAATCAGTCTACCTGATTTCAAGATATACCTACATTAATAATATCATGTGTTGTTGGAAGAGGGTAGATAATTAGAACAATACAACAGAGTAGAGAACCCAGAAGTAAACCCACATAATACGCCCAACTGATTTTGACAAAGGTGCAAAGGCAATTCAGTGAGGGAAGGATGGCTCTTTCAATAACTAGTATTGAAGGAAATGGACACAGCACACAAAAACATGAATCTTTACCTAAACCTCACACCCTGCACAAAAATTTACTCAAAATAGATCACAGACTTTAATTAAATGGAAAACCATAAAACATTTAGAAGTAAACATTGGAGACAATCTTCAAGATGCAAAGCTAGGTAAAGTACTTTTAAATTTAACACCAAAAGCAAGATTCATAAAATGAGAAACTGATTAATTGAACTTCATCAAACTTCATCTTGTTAAGAGCAAGACCCTGTTAAGAAGAGGAAAAGAAGCATTACAAACTGGGAGAAGATATTTGCATCCTGAGAACCCAGCAAAGGACTGGTATGTAGAATATATGAAGAACTAAAAAACAACAAAGTAGAACATGTGAGAAGGACATTTCATTAACAAGGGTATGCAGACAGCAAATACAGATGTGAAAAGATGTTCAGTGTCACTAGCCTTTAAGAAAGTGCAAATTAAAACCCAAAAGATAAACCACATGCCTACCAGATTGACTAAAATAAAAAATAGTGACAGCAAATGTGAGCAAGGATGTGGAAAAATTGGATCACTCATACATTGCTGGTAGGAATGCATGTAAAAATACATACCATTTTGGAAGAGAATTTGGCAGTTTCCTAAATAACTAAGCATACAAGTGCTGTATGACCCAGGAATGATCCCAGAGAAATAAAGTTTATGTTCGCACTAGAACCTATATACAAATCTTTATCACAGCTTTATTCATAACTGCCTCAAACTGGAAAGAACTGAGATGTTTTTCAATGGATGAATGTTTAAGTAAACTTTGCCATATCCAAAACAATAAAAAGGAATGGATTATTAATACATGGATATTAATATATTGATACATCTAACAACTTCAACGAATTTCCTGAGAATTTTACTAAGCAAATAAAGTCAATCAAAAAAGTCTACTTACTATATAATTTTGTAAATATACCGTTCTTTAAACAGTATAAATTAGAGAAACAGAGAGTACACTTGCAGTTGCTAGGAGCCAAGGATAGAGAGCTGGAGGGAAGTGGATCAATCTGTGGGATCCTTGTGGTGACAGGAACGTTCTGTTCCATGAGAGGCTGGACCTTAGTCTGCCAGCTGTGGCTTGCAATGCCACAGCTAAGAGAGGCTTGTCCGCAACCAGATTCTGGTTCAACACCCCTCCTCAGCTGCCTGCAGTAAGAGCAGAGCACCCTCTCTTCCTAATGTGCCTGCTCACTTCCTGCGCCAGGATGGACCATGGCCCCGGGGATGACAGACCATTGGAATATCCATTACTTTGGACAACCAAGGAATTTTGAGGTTTGGTGAGGTTGACCCATGGTCCTATGACATAATATCATCTAGATTTGGTACATTCCAGAGATTTGGGGTAGTCTATTATGTGGTGGTAGTAGCCACATAAGCTACTTACTTTTTAATTTAACTTGATACAGATTTGAGCTGAGATGCCTAAAGCGCCCATCCCTGAGATGAGAAAGACCGCTTTGCTTCTATGGTTTTAAAAATTACACTGCTTCTCTCTGCTTTCATTTTAGTCTGAGCAAGGATAATAAAGTTCAGTAAAACCAAAAGCATATTTAGGCAGCAGTGTGCTCTTATGTGGAAGCTGGAAATAAGATCATTTTATTCAGGGTTGGATCCTGTTTAATACAAATGTCCTCATTAATCTTTTTGCTTTAGAATTATAAGGAACCTTGTTAACAGCCTCAGACACATCTGTATAGTTCTTGTTGAGTGCTAACAGTAAGACCATACTTAGTTATGTATTTATTGAAAAATAGCTTCTGTTTTCCCTGATCCAGTTCACCAATATTAAAAGATAATGGTGACATATTTGTATTTCTTTTTGGATTTAATTTGCTAGATTATTGGTCCCTCAGGAAATATTATAATTGTTATAATTATTATTTTCCAAATAATCGAATGCAAACATTTCAGGGTTATTTAGTTGAAGGCATGGAACTGCGAGTGATTATTTAGAGAAAATCTACTTATAATACAATTTACAATTGCATTATGCCACTTGCTCTAGGAGAACATGGGTAAATTGATTTGCAAGTAAAATATTTCATAGAATTATTATTAGTGCCATTGAATGGGACTTGTAAAACCCCAGTCTTGTTTTAGAGTGGTCTACTCTTGAGTGCTAAAATTACTTACATATCTTATAAGTTAACAGTGAACATGAATTGGTTAAAAACATATAGATTTGTTAATGATTCTGTCCTATAATTTAATTTTTAATTTATAGAGAAAGCAAACATAACATATTAGAATATATCTTCATTTTATGAATTTAAATATGCTTGCCATTGTTGTACATTCATGTTTTTATATTTTTGACCTTTTTATATTTGCAGTTGAGAATAAGTGTCTTGACTTGCAAAAGTACAATTTTAATTATTGTCCAGCTTACATGAGCCAGATTCACACACTGAATTCTGAACATTGGGCTTACAAGACTGACCCATTCCTTGGAAAACTGCTCATGTCTACATCTATCTCTAGTTGACCAGTTTTCCAGTTGACTATTTTTTCTGATAGGGTTTTTCACTATTAGAATCCAGGATCTATACTCATGTCACATGAAGCTTTGTTTCAGTAAAAGCTTCATAAAGAATATGAAATGTAAAGGTGGCCATCTGAATGGATATTTCCATTTGTATTTAATTTTGTGAACATATGCTGAGATTATTATGTTACTTTGGATTTCTAAGGAAAGGCATAGAGTCCAGTCAAAACCCATGAGAATATAAGATTATTTTCTGCCATTTTGACTGTAATCTAAAAGCATATAGCAGTCTTATTAATTTGATATAATTGGCTTTAAAATATATATGTTATGAGCCTCAAAAAGAGGGCATAAATTGATTATGTAGAGTTAAAAGAAATATTCTTGCAGTCAGCGTCCAATGTAAAAACTAGATTGTAATTCATATTTTACCTATTTATTTTTTCTCTCTCCCTGGCTCTGCATCCAACTAGAGGTATCTGTTTTCCTGACTTTCACATTAATTATTCCCTTGTTTTCTTTATATTACTACCAGCTATGCAGATGTCTCTCATCTACATGCAAATGAATTGTTTGCATGTCCCTGCCTTGGAATGAATGTGGAGGGAATCATACCTCATGATGTGTGATTAACTTTTTTTCCTAACCTTATGCTTTAGAGGTTTCTCCATAGTGACACAGGTGGCTCTAATGGACTCGTTTATTTTCACTTTGGAGAATCACTGAAAATATATTTTGCCATTGATTTGTCAATTCTGCTTGATAAGCCTTCCAATTCTTTACTTCCTTTTATTATGTTATTGTGAGCAGTGCTGTCATAAACATTTGTGTATACTTTACTGGTTCACATGAGCAAATATTTTTTGGGGGGTATGTTTAGCCATAAGTCATTCCTACAGCTTTACAAGGTAATACCAGACTGTATTCCAAAGCATGTGTACCAACTTATGTTCCCACCAGCACATATGGGCTCTCATTTTTCTGCTTCTTTGTCAACACTTGATATTATCAGATTTTAATTTTTGCCAGTGTGTTGGTGTTGAAACAGACTTAATTTGTAGATTTAATTTTCATTTTCCTGATTACTACTGTGATTGAGACTCACTTAATGTATTTGTGTGCCATTCATGTTTCCACTTTTGTAAATACCTCTTCCTGTCTTTTGGGGGTTTTTTGGCTAATTTTTTTATTGGATTTTTTTTGTCTTTTTCTTACTAGTACATTAAAAAATACTCTGGACACTAATCCTATATGCATTTTAAGCATTCAAAATATCCTGTCTCAATTTGTGGCTTGTCATACTTTATGGTATTTTTGACAAATGGGAGCTTTTGTGCTTTAATGCAGTCAAAATCATCAATCTTTTCCACTCTTTTGGGGATGGTCTTGTTCGGGAAATCCTTTCCAGCCTAGAGATCATAGGATTCTCTCACATTTTTTTCTAAAAAGTTCAGTACAAACTTCATTATTTTTCAGCATGAATGAACACTTATTGTAGACTTCATGCACTCTCAGGCATCCATGGCTCCTTCCCACAGCTGTGGGTCTGTTTCTGGGCTCTCTTTATATTTGCCTCTGCTTTGGAGTCACTCTGCTTTAATTACTTTTATTATACAATACCTTGTGACTGCTATGACTTTATTAGATACTTGTAACTTAACTGTCTCTACTTTATAACAAGCCTGGATATCTAGTGGGGCAATTATTTCTACCTTGTTCTTCTTTAAAAAGGCCTTGTTGATCCTTGACCATATTTGTTCTTCTTTCTAAATTTTAGAAATATCTTTTGAAGGCTGTGGAGAACTGTACTGGGAAATTTATTGGAATTGCATTGAATCTATAGACTAATTTATGTAGCACTGATATCTGCTCAAACTTGAGTTTTTATTATAAAATTTTGCTTATCTTTTTATACTTAGGTATTCTTTGTTATCTGTTTCTAAGTGTCTTCCACATCTTTGATGAGATAGTATTTCAATAGGATGCTTAAAATTTTTACTTTAGGTTCATTCTGAGGCCCTATTCGCTTTTCTTTCTACTTGAAATGGTATCTGTCTTTTAATTATTTGGATAACTGTTTGTTGATGTAGAGTAGAAATGCAAGTATGCCTTAGTATTTTAATTTTGCATACAGCATCTTTGGCAAATTTTCTTATTAATTGTAATAATTTACCTGTAGATTTCTTGAGACTTCTGTAGACGATATTTTCTAAAAATAAGAAATGTTTAGTTTTATCTTTATGTGTTTATTTTGCTTTGCTTACTGTTTTCGGTTTTTATCATAAAGAAAATATTTGTCACTTTGCAGTCATTCAACAAATAGTCAGACCCAGCTTAGCAGGTACCAGCAAACCAGACCAGCGAGATCCTGGGCTTCATAGAGCTTACATTTTAGTGGAGGTTGGGGTGAAGACAGAAAGTAATCAATCGGTGTAATAAATAACTAAACTATATGATATTTAGAAGGTGACAAGTGTCATGGGGGAAATACTACAGAGAAAGGGGTGTCAGTTCTGGGGGCATGCAGGTGACGGTTCCCAAGTTTGCAGAGTGCCTTCTGGTCCTGCTAATACACGGATGGGGCGTTGCAGGTGCTGGAGCTGTTAAGCTTATCAAACGGACTCATTTAATACTCCGATCCGCTCTCAGCAGATCAGCTGCCCTATGGTAGTGTCTTGATATTGGTCAGCAAGCCCTCACATCCTGTCCTGTGACAGCTCACTTGTACATCTCAGATGTTCCAGCTCAAGTCTTTCCGTCTGCCTCACTTCCATCCCCGAGTGCGACCTTCAGCGAGAGTCAGCTGGTGTCAGTTTGGACTTCCCTGAACATATCTCTATTTTGCCCTCATTCTTGAAAGATAGGGAAATTTAGATGGACAAGTATTTTCTATCAGCACTTTGAAGATATTCATTCACTGCCTAATAGCTTCTGTTCTTCCCATTGAGAAACCGTTCTTCAGCCCAGCTGCTGCTTGTCTGTGGTGACCTGCCCTCCCTCCTCGGCTGTGTGCTGTTCTGTGGTCCCACAACAGTAAGTATGGTTTTTAGTAATGTTTTGGTCGGAACTCCTTGGGCTTCCTGGATGTAAGAATTGCTGTATTGTTACAATTCTGGAAAGTTTTCAGCAACTGTCACTATCTTTTCAATAGTGATTCTTATCCTTTACCTTTGTCTCCACCTCTGGAACTACAGTTAGACAAAATTGAAACTTTTCTCTTTCTTTTCTGTGGTTCAGCCTCTCTGTCATATTTCTCACCTTTTCCCGCCTCTGTTGCTGCATTCTGAATGATTTTTTCAGCTTTCTGCTACTTTGTTTTTTTTCATTTTCTCCAATCTGCTATTTAATCCATTAATTTAATTTTAATTGCCTTTGTAGACAATGAAATTGTGATGTCATTCTTTTAAAAACTTTCATGGTTTAAATAAACCTTTGCTGCTTTATTCTACAGCTGACCCTTGCACAAGTGGGGGTTTAGGGGAGCTGACCCTCTGAGGGGTCAAAAATCTGCATGTGACTTTTGATTCCATAAAAACTTCACTACCAATAGCCTGTTGCTGACCAGAAGCCTTACCAATAACTTAACAATTGATAACATATTTTGTACGTTAAATGTATTATATACTCTATTCTTAAAATAAAGTGAGCTACAGAAAAGAAAATAGTTTTTCAAATTGTCCCAAATATCCAAAAATGTTTCCAACATACTGACTGAAAGTGATCCACATATAGGTGGACCTATGTAGTTCAATGCGATGTGTTCAAGAGTCCATTGTGTCGTCCAGCTCTTATTTCTTTAAATGTAGGAAATGTAATTTATATTCTGATAATTCCCATTTGTAAGCCTTGTAGATTTCCTTTTGCTGTCTACTATTGCAGCTGGCCTTCATACATGCTGCCTAGTTCCTTCTGAGTTTTATGCTTTTTAAAATGTTAGCTAGTTATTTTCTTTGGACTTATGCATGGGGCTATTTCATATTTGGTTGCACTGGGCGAGGATTGGACCTGCTTCTGCCCCTGGCCTGGGATCCCCTGATCTGGGGCAACTTTAAATTAAATTCTTCCCTTCCACACAGATATTGTGACTTTGGCTGAAAATTGTGTGAAGTTACAAATTCTTCGGGGAGGTTCCCTCCATGCAGACAGTACTAAATCAATTTTCCTTCTGGACTGTGGCTGTATTCCTTTAGGATCTCAGCTTTATGAGGGACAGCAACCTATGGGATTCCTCACATTAGGCAGGCCTGTTTTACCTCATTTCACATCAAAGCAGAAGCTCAGGGGCTCCCAGTTGCAGTGAGACCCCCAGGCAAAGTCGGCTTTGGCTCTCGTGGTTGTGGTTCTTGTTTATTTCCCCTTAGACCTCCACAGACCCCTTCTTCTGTGTCCACCCTGCAGTGTGGCCCAGTATTACCAACTGTACATCGTATCACTATCGACCAGTATGTTATTGGTTTCAATAAAGAAAATCAAGGTCACTCAGGGTATCTAGTCTGCTAGAAATGGAGGCCCCACTGAACATTTTGATAAAATAATTTTAGAATATTATGGACATTTTAATATCAAATAGTCATATCTAATAATATATTTTTAATACTGTCCTAAAATTTACATTGAGGTGTGTATTTCTGTTCTTAAACTCATAACATTTTATGGCCTAAGAACTAGACACTACATATCTCCCATGTTATTATATTTTACAGTTTTGATATACATCTTATTTCTTTTTAAAATTATTCTCAGGACCTTAAACTTTGGAATCCAAGAAAACTTGTTCTCTAATAACAGCTTAAGAGGTAGAATTGTGTGTGTGGGTGTGGGGAAGGGATGGAAACAGCTCTTATTTGTGTTACTCCTCTCTGGGTTTTGTTCTGTAATTGTAAATAGGTTATGCTTTTCAAACACCCATGCAGACGTTGTAATTTTAAGCACTGACACTTTTCTAACAGTATCCACTAGGCACTTAATGACGCTGCCTGATGAGAAAAGAGAAGATTCAAAAAGGCAAGATACACACTGGAAAAACAAGTGTAGGCCGTTGATCCACTTTGTAAGATTAAACGGTCCTCTGGTGGAGACAAAAGGAGGAAAGGGTTTTAATCTTGTTATTTTTAAAGTAAGAAGGCAATTTAGGAGGCGAGGTGCAATTCTGTGGAATGCCCAATCTGTTGAACTGTTCTTTTAGCTCGGTTAGCATCAAGGACACCTGTCTGAACCTCTCTGAATCCCTTCCTGAAACACTTCCTATAGGACATCCTGTAAGAATAAAGTAAAAATAATGAGAAGCTAGAAGCAGAGGGAAAAGAAACCTGGAGTCCCCATGTGTCGGCCATAGAGTGGGATAACATGTCTCTTTACTATTGTCCTTCCCTTTCAAATGGCGAATGCCTACCTAAGTGGTTGCACACGTGAAGGAAATACTGTGATCTCGCGGCGCCTCCTGTGTTCTGCAGCTGGGAGGGTGAATGAACACTTACGGTAGAGAGGCCCTTCCTTCACAGAAAGACCTGGAGTTTCGGTGGGGGTGGGAGAACCAGCCAGACTTCTCTGCCTTGGCTTAGACATTTGGAGATTTGAATGTGGAGGGAGGGTGTTAGGTCTGTGAGAAGGCATCATGAGCAATGAGAAATTCCCCAAGGCTGGCAGTATGGAGGGGCAGTGTCTGAATATTAAGGTAATGGCCCTATTTTTAAGTGTGGCCCTACAAAGATGGGAGTTTTGGAGGACACCCTAAATCCAGTGTGCTGAGGCCCCTGGGACTTCTAGCCTTGTGGGTTCACACTTATTTACATAAATGAGAGAAAAAGTAAGTATACATGAAAGCTTCCTCTGCTTTTTTTTTTTTTTCCAGTGAAAATGGATAAAACTGAGAGGGATCTGAACTGCGGCTCTGCACCTCATTTCAAAGCCTGTGGGACTAAAGCCAAGCATTACCAGAGCGTGCAGTACTTGATTGGAAGGTTTTGGGTTGAAGTGCAGGATGAAATGCCGGAAGCTCGATGAAGTATGTGTGCTCTTCATATTAAACAGGGGAGGCTGACTTGAGAAATTCACATATAGCATGCTTAGATGTAGAGAGTGGTGGGGAGACACTGGAAGTGGCACGGGAAGGGGGTCAGGAAGACTCACACACCCACCTGGGAACTCAGTCACTGGTGCATTTCAGTTCCTGGTTTCCAGCTCACTGTTTCGTATCTGCTCGTTGACACTGGCCCAGGGAAAGCAGAGCTTTGTCTCTGTGTGCAGCCAGATGCATTACATCAACAGTATCCGTGGACTCTGCCTGCCCCTGGGGGCAGAGGGCGGGGTAGGGGTTCAACTGGACAAGTTTGAACCTCTGGGAGTTACTTTATAACAAAGGTTACCTTTATTAACTAGGCTGTCTTGGTAAATCCCTTTTATAGTTATGCTATTTCAACAATTATGATGAAGAGTATAAAAGGCTAAAGTCATCTATAGTCTCCTAAATCTGTCATGAAAGCAACATATTCTGTCAAGAAGAAATTTCTCCCCATGGCACAGCACTGCTCAGTCAGGCCCAGCTCTTCATGGCTCTGAGCACTTTGGAGCACAGTGTTATTAACTGGGCACAGTTTTATTTATCATACTGCTAGCACAGTATATGTTTATATATATGCCAAATAAATATTAAATAATAATGTCTCCCTTGGAAGCATCTACCATGGGCCCCTGTGGGAGAAGGACCTAGAAGCCACTCCGTGTGACCACAGTTCTGTATTTTGGGTAGCCTAGAAATTGTCTAGGTTAATAATCTGAGTGTGTTTCACTTACATCAACATATATTTTCAAAATTGGTGGAATGCCATTCATAACATTCAATCTTGCCCACTGGTAATGTTGACACCAGCACAGGACTTGGGAAGTTTGCATTCTGTAAACATCCAAGTGCAACTGAATCAGGCAGGAATCATCCATGGGTGGCAAATATAGAGGGATATTTTGATGAGGAGAATCAAAATGCTTACCCACAAAATTTTTATTTTATTTGTTTAAAAAAGTGATACAGTGGAGAAATCAACCGAAACCTTGATTGGCCACAGCCAATGTCACTAATGAAGGACAGGTGGACTCGGTGTGCGGACAGGGGTGACAGTCCAAGAAGGACAGAGCATCGCAAATCCGCAGCGTCCTGTCTGGAAACGCAGGGCCAGGAGCCGGTCCTGAGTGAACATCAACACGCCATGCATGTTCTGTTGAAAGGGGGGAAGCGGGCACTGTATTCCTTAAAACTGCCATGGTCAGGGAAGAAAAAGGCTAAGGACATGTTCTAGGTGAAGGGAACTGAGAAGCCTGGTCACCCAAGTGCAATGCCTGCCCCTCGGTGGGAGTCCTGTCCTGGGGCCAGAAGTTGTAAAGGACACCATGGGGCTGCCTGCAGACCTGGAATACAGGCAGCAGATGAGGTGAGCCCGTGGGGTCTGCATGGCACTTACTGAAGTGGGGTTCATGCCGTGGTTATGCAGGAAGCTTTCTTATTAATGATCAGTTCACACAGGAGGATTTGAGGGTCAAACTAAGACCCTGGGCAACATCCATTAATCTATTTTCTGTGTCCCTTCATATATAAAAAGTATTACGTATTACCCCATTTCTTCATTATTAGGTATTGTGTTTCCGATGTATAAGACCTGAATTCAGTGTCTACCTTTTGAGAAATAGAGAAACTAGTTCCATGAGTAAAGGCCTGTGATAAAAACAGCATTTTCTCACTTCCTTGTCCTAAACAGTGCTGCTTCTGAAGCTGTAACTTATTTTAACATGAAGAGATTTTTAAGCATACGTGTGTTGTACGGAGGCTTGAGGAGCGGCTGCAGCTGCCGGTAGAGCAGAGCGCGTGCAGCCGGAGCGCCCGGACCCCACCGGCCCGGCCTCGCGCTTCTCAGGCCTGCCTCCTCCTCCCCGGTGGCTCCGCTGAAAGCCCGTGGGTGCCGACGCCTCAGAGCCCCCGTTCCTTTCCGTTCACCCGCAGCAGACCTGCAATGGCCCGCGGGACGAATGCTAGAGGCCTTGGAGGGGGAGAGCGCGGGAGCAGGAACGAGCCGCCGCGACCTCAGGTGCAGGGTGCACAGCCTCCCGGCGCGGTCCCGGCGGCTCCTGCGCTCCTTCCTGCGCTCACGCGGACAGGGCTCAGGATTGCATGGTGTAAAGTGGAATGACCCAAATGCAATTATGAAAGCTTATTAATTTATTTATTCCGGGTCACTAGCCCTTCGCGGGGCTTTCTGCCTGAGAACCAGAGGATTAGAGCTTCCGTTCTGGATACCTGGATTCTTCCCTGACAGCAGGAAGAAATCAACAAACGGCTTGTTTTAATCATTGCTCCCTGTTAAGAACCACTTGGTATCTAATCTTTAAAGAGTTAGCCAAATTTTGCACAAGTAGTGGTACATAGCACCACAAGGAAGCCCGCATTTGAAAGGTGACACTGAAGGACTAGTCTAGGCGCTGTGAACCCAGATAGGAAGCAAGAGGGAAAAGCAGAGAAGAAACATATCTAAACTTTTATTTATGTGCAGAGGAAAAAAATTCCTATCACACTTTCTTCAGAAATTTTTATTCATTGTTAAAAATATTTTGGAAACTCAAATGCTAACAATAAGATTTTTCTAGAATCAAGTTCTGATACAGAAGTTTGGTGAATTTATCAACTTCAAAGAGGTATTGGGGGAAAGTACTTTTCTATGTAAGATCCTGAAAACCCACATCCTATTAGAAACACATCCCTCAGTTATTAACTGGTTTTAATTTCACTTTCTTGCTGCCTTTAAAAATGTAGGTGTACTCATTAAAATGCACAGTTGAGAGGGACTGGAAGTTGAATCTTTACTCTCCTCTGTATGCAGATGAGGTTGTAAATTGCCACATCTGCTGTCATTTTTCTCTTAATATTTCTATTGATACCATTTCAAATCAGCTCTTGGGACCCTATTTGTTTAATGGCTATTTAAACAATAAGCAATAATTAAGCATGTGGGTGTGACTGTATGCTTAGCACAAAATAACACTGACTATAAATGAGAACTTTTTAGAGAAAGGAGCCTGAGTGCCCTTCCCTGCGGAGTCTGAGGGGAACTTCAGCTCCAGGGCTGTCCTTGAGGCCATACTGGACAGCGTGTTCCTATTTTCCACCCGGATGGGGGCTAAGATCCCACGTCCTTTCCTGACAGTCTCTCTCTGGGCTTATTCTTGGAGATGCCTTTCTGCACACTCTTTTTCTGGTTCTCTCTCATTTAGACTCATTGAAAGCAATATCAGGCATCTTCCCTACGACATGCTATCATGGAGCAGGGATAGAGAGTCGCTGCCACCAGTTACTGCCTTTCAGGGATTCACAATCACAGCAAGTAAGTGGTTAACCCATGCAGCCTGCCAGGGTCAGTGCTGGGCTTCTGCCCTGCCAGGAAAGGCCCTTCAGTCTCTGTAGGGCCTCTGCTCAGGGCCCTGTCTCATGAGCCTTGCACTCCTACCAACTGTGTTAAACTGCTCCTCTGGGTCTTGATGCAAATGAAATACAGCGTGTGAATGCCTTGAATATTATAGCAGTTCCTTTGAATTATGGATTTGAGTAGACAAGTGAAAGTTCTTAAAATGTAAATCCCTGGCTGCTTTTCCAATGACGCTTTTCTCCTAAACTTCAAGGCACAGACGTCCAAGTGGTGATTGGTAACTTCATCCAGGAATAGAGCTCCAGAAAATTTACTGGAATTTCCTCTGGTATACCACACCCCATAACAAGTCTGTACCGGAGCTGTTCCCCAGGTTCTAATGGGGAAATGCCTTTTGGTTAAATAAAAGGACCGCTTTATTCTTGTACTAGATCTGGGCTGTTAGGCTAGACTTAGTGCTAGCACTTTCCTTTTATTAGGCTGAAGCTGACATATTTGTTTATGGGGTAAAAATGACCCTGTGAAGCGTTTGGATGCCCTACGCACAGACTCAGCCGCCACCTCTGGCAGCCCTCCCCGGAATTCCGTGGGCAGAGCTGGAAGGCCGAGGCAGTGCCCCCAGGGTCTGCCTGATCATCTGGATCACAGAGTGCTCTTTAGACGCTCATGCAACTGGACCCCATTCCAGAACTATTCGGTCTGAGTAGCTGAGGGAGGGCTATGGAGTAAATTTGTGTTTCTAAAACTTTTTATTTGGAGATAACTGTAGGCTCACATGTAGTTCGAAGAACTAGCACAGAGAGGTCCTGTTTACCCTTCACCCAGAACCCAGTTCTCCCTGTGGGGACCTCTGCATAATTACAGTGCACTATCACAACTAGGTATAGATGTGTGTGTGTGCGCACACATGTACACACACGTGCCGTTAGGGCCAGGATTCTGTTACATGTGCAGACCTGTGTTACCATCAGCCAAGATGCAGACCTGTTCCATCCACTGGATGCCTCCTACTACCCTCTCATAGACACAGTCCCGCTCTCCCATGCCCCACCTCCGCCGTGCCCCCTGGCCCTGAGGACAGCATGTCCATGAGGAGGGAAATGCCCTGGTCCTGCTGCCCAGTTGTTCTCCATCGTTGTTGGGTAGTGGCCATGTGACACATGGCCTTGGCATGTCACCACAGCAGATCGGAAGGGACAGCAGCTGGAGGTAAGGGTGCTCCCTGCCCTGCCACCCCTGGAGGCCCAGTGGTGCACTGCAGTGGCCACACGGCCCCTCGTTGTGCTGCTGGTCCATGTCTCCTGCACATCTAGGGAGCTCCTCTCAGGGTCCTGTGAGCTGCTCTCCCTGAAGGGACACCTAGGAGACAGGGGCTCCTGTGAGCAGCTGCCGGTGGTCTTGGGATGACACTCTGTCCTTGGGCTCCTCCTCCTGCTCCATTGTCCCCCATGCCCACAGATGGCCCTGGGCTCTAGTGTTTCCATGGGTGCTGTGACAAAGCGCCACACCAGGTGGCCTAAAACTGCCTCAGGTTGAGGAGGCAGGACCTCAGATGGGGGTGTCAGCAGGGCCGTCTCTGAAGCCTTCCGAGGAGGGAGACTTCCTGCCTGTCCAGCACCCAGCAGCCTGGGTGCTCCTTGGCCTGTGGGGTCATCTCTCCTATTTCTGCTGCTGTCACATAATCGTGTGCTTCCTCCTATAGGACACCAGTCACAGGGATGGAGGCCCGTCTGAGCAGAAGGTGGCCTCCCCTTAACTTGCTTACATTTGCAGAAACCCTGTTCCCAAATAAGGCCACCTCCCCAGGTATCAGGGTTAGGTCTTTAACATCTTTTGGGGGACACTGTTCAGCCCTTAATGGTGACCTACCTGGTGGGCTGACCACCACCTCCATCCCTCAGGGGTTGAGCCCTTGGTAATCACACCTTCCCTGGTAGGGTTGTTGCACTTGTCCCTTCACAGCTTCTGCTGGACAAGAGGCAGACAAGAGGATGCTGAGGGTTCTTTCCTGCCCTGAGGTGGAAAAGCACCCTCCTCCCCTGCCAATCAGAATGAAGCCCCTCATCAAGATGGTGCCCCCTCTTTCTCCCCTCTGGTCCCTAGATATGAGGAGTCTTGTCTCCAGGTGGCAGCCCCAGCCTGCAGTTCACTGGAACCGTTCCCGCGACACCTGGCGAAGGTGGGTAGGACCCCCTGCCCTGTGGCCCCCAGTGTGACAGACAAACTCCGTCAGTGGGTCACCGAGATGCTGGCTGCTTCCATGCCGACATCTGCCTCTAGGTTTCCCAGCTCAGTGGAACCAAGGATCCAAGTGGCTCCCTCCAGTGGGGGCCCTGAGCGGCACATGCACAGTGTCCCACGTGGCTCCTCACCCTTGCAGAGTGTGGCCTCCAGGCCAGTGCCACCTCCTGCCCTCAGTCAGCTGTTCCAGTGTTCAGGAGGTCGATCACCTTGGGCCCACGTGGCATGTGATGTGTCCAGTGGGCTTTATGACCTTGGGCCCACTCCCACACCCCAACACCTGCGAAGTGGGTCCTCTGGTCAGGGGTCAGCTGATGGATACTGGTGCCGGCTGAGGCTCTGCAGACAAAAAAAGCAGACTCACACCCACATAGGCTTGTGCCCGGTGCTCCTCGTGGGTTGTGCCCAGATATATCATTCATGACGGGCTTTGCTGTTTTACCAGCTTAGCATCCAGGACAGGTGTGGAGGCAGCTTCTGTGGACCTGAGCACCTGCAGCTTTGCAGGGAGGAACCCCTGCAGTGTCATCCTGGGGGTACATGGCAGCTCTTACTGGGAAGGACACAAAACACTGCAAGGTCTAGGATTTCCAGCATTCTGCAGAATTAAGAGGCTCAGGGCCATCCACAGATGTCCCCATTCCATGTTTCAGGATCTGACAGGGACATCTGAGCATATCAGACCTGCTGTGCCTGAGTGTGCAACATCTCTGGAGCTCTCAACTCCAGCGATAGGTCCTGAGGCTGCTTCTCAGCTGTGTCCTCTCTTCTCTTGCAGAGCCTCCCAGGAAGCTACCAAAGAGGCCTGCTGGCTCTCCCACTCAGCCTTTAATTGTTAACTCCCCTTTTTCATTATCCATCTCTAGGGATTGTTGCAACTTCATAAAAACCAGCCCACTCTGCTGTCCTTCTAAGTACTCTTCCCTCTGAGTTCTTCAAATGCTTGCACTGTCATCCCACCACCAAAGGCCTTCCCTGTCCAGCCGGTCCCCTCAGGTCCCAGCCAGTGAAATGCTCAGCAAATGGATGACCACCTTCTTCCAGGGACTGTGCATGCCCCCTTCTGCTCAGGACAGGGTCTTCCTTGTCAGCCAGGCATTATGTGACGTGGTCCCCATGCCACCTGTTTTGTCAGATCACTCATGGCATGTTCTGGGTTAGCCCAGGAGCATCAGGACGCAGATGCCGTAACAGAATGAGACACGCCTACTACTTTCCTAGGGCTTCCTGGGAGGTTCAAACAACAGACATTTATTGTCTCATGACTCTAAAGGCCAGAAGCCCAGAATCAAGGTGTCAACAGGGGTGGTTCCCTCGGAGCTTCCGTGCTAGGCCATATCCTTTTCCCTTCTCTCCATATGGCCTTCCCACTGGGTGTGCCTATCTCCAAATTTCCCATTTTATAATAAGGACACCTGTCACATTGATTAGGGCCCTCCTTAATGACCTCATTTCAACTTGATTATCTCCATTGAGACCCTGGGGGTTAGAATATCAACATATGAATTGGGGTGGCACAATCCAACCTGTATCAATGAGACAGAGACCATGGGCTTAGACAGAGTAGGGTGAGGGCCTCTGGAAAAAACAAAGCAAGGTAATCCACTGTGGGATTTGCTTTGGCCTGCTGGGAGGGCCCAGCTTATTTTTCTGACTTTACCGAGGTGCTACTTTTCTTCCTCCAGCCCTAGAAAGTGATTTGCCCCCTGGGCATTCAACAACAAGCCCAAAACAAACAGGAAGGATTCCATCTTGAAAATAAGACTGGATTTTAAAACCCAATTTGTTTAAAAGTAACTTTAACATACTCTTTAACAAACAGACAATAACTCAGCCCACCTTGGGAGCAAAGCAGGCAGCCTTGAGTGATATGCTCCCGGACCAGGAAGCCGCTACCTTGGGAGGAAATCAGAGCAGTAAATTTCTTGCACCCAACCAGGAAGACTAATAAGAAACTTAATGTCTCTTCAAAGATAAACATTTTGGGACCACTTAGCAGGTGTACATCTAGCCCTTTGTCTCTCAACCACCTATAAATCCCCTAGACAGTGCACCACCCTGGGCCTCTCTTGTCCTCTCCTGGTGTGAGCCGGGGGGTCTGTCCACTCGCTTTATCTCTAAATAAAAGCCTCTTACTTGCTCTCCTATCTTGAGTGTATGCAAAGTTCGTTCTTCAACTCCATGTACAAGAACCCTGGCATCATCAACGTGCAAGAGGCTGTGGGGGAAATGCCTGAGACTGAGAAGGGTAGAGAGGAAGGGAATGAGAGCAGTCAGGAGACACCTTCACACTGTGGTGAAGTTCTGAGACTTTTCCAAGGAGCCAAGATGGGAAGGTTTGGAGAGGAACACCTTCAGATGGCTGGGAAGTTGGGAAGAAACCTTGGCCAGGCCATGGGGTGGGTCACTGAACAGAGGCCGCCCCCTGCTGTCAGCAGGTAACACAAAGCAGCCCGTCCCTTCCCGAGGGCTCTGTCTTCCTTGACTTACAGTTTAGTTTGTAAGGAGTAGTAGGTCCAGTAGATTTGCATCTTCCACACCTGGGAAACATAGTTTAAAAGCCACAGTTGAGTAAATTTTTGGGAAGTAGGTAGAAGAGCAAATTAGAAGGTGGTTGGCAGAGGACTTGGGACATGGAAGCAGCTCACACAGGTCAGGGGATGGATGAAAACAAGAAGGAGCCCTGGGTGACTAAGGGGAGAGATGGGATGGATGCCTGCATGACAAAGGGGCCCACCTGGTGGCCTGACTCTACCGGGACCAACTGTTTGGGTTTTCTAGGAGCTGCTTTTGTTAGGTTGTTTACTCTCTGCTTTTGATAGAATGCACATAAGTCATATCAGAGCAATGATTTTTTTTTTCAGGCGTTAAGCTGCTCTCCAGGAGAGGAAAGCACAGTCATTCACGCCTCTTCTCACCACGATTTGTTTGAGCTGATTTGACATAGCTGGTGCGTTAGTGTCCACGGCTGCAGTCTTTGCCAGGAGGGACCTTGGGCATTCCAGAAAACGTGGGCCCTTGTCTTCCGTTGCCTCTGCACCCAGGTCACACGTCCTTATGAGACTTCTGCTCCCCTCTTTGTCATTCCTTCTGAGAAGGCTAGACAGCATTTGGAAAGCTTCCTCTGACTCTGTAGTCGGGTACATTTTTGAAAGCAAGGCCTCATTTCTTGTGAAAGCTTTGCTACTCTTCTCTGCTGCCGTCTGTCAGAAGCACACATCTGGTTTTGAAGTGTGGAATGTGCAGGATCGCACATTTGCTTCCTAGAGGCCCCGCGCCTGCTTCCTGCCGGCCTGGGCCTCCTCCCTCCCGCCCTGCTTCTGTCCTTTCCCATCCTACACCGGCCCCCCAGCCCTGGCTGAGGGGGGCCAAACTGGCTGGTTGCCACTTTCATTCTCATCCTCCTTTTCAAGCATTTTCTACTTGTCATGCAAACACCAAAGTGTGGAAGCACGGCGTCGCCATGGCACTGGTGTTGCTGTGAGCCTTTAGTGGATTTGAGTTCTAAACTTTGAAAAAAATAATGGCCTCAAAGAAGCGGGAGGGAGACAGCAAGAGAGAGAAAGAGGAGGAAAATAAAACCGGGCATGGGCTTAAGAAGAGGAGAGAGCAGGGAGAAGCAGAGCAAAACCCTGAAAATGCATTTGCAGTGACATCATCGTCTTTCCCACAGAGACTGTTGACTTGGGAGGCACAGCATCCATTCACTGTCCAAAAGACCACTCTCCAGGGCCGGGGGAGCCATCGCTCTCTCCCTGAATGCCTTTTTTGTTGGGAAACAGTAGACTGTTTTCTGAAGGCCTGCATAAATGACTGAGTAATTCACAGCAGTTGCCAGGGAGTCTGAGCCACTTGTGCACTAACAATAGTGAACTTTATCTCCCACCCCATGCTGGAAGCTACGGTGAGAGGTCCGCATTTTAATCAGGGCTTTGCTTCTGCCTCTGAGGTTATGGTAATATTTTATCCATCTATTTCCATCAAGTCAGAGTCACTGCTGCCATTGAGAGCTGGAGGCAAGTACTGAGGAGTGGGGTGCTGGGGGTGCAGGCAGCTGGGGTCTGTGAGGGGGAGATGGGCAGACACAAATCAGGGGAAGAGGGAAAATGCTTCCGTGTTAGCTTGGTGGGTTCGCTTTTTCATATGAGACTCTAAGCTGACTTAGAGGAGGGAAGACAACATTTTCACCCTGACCCATAAGTCCCTGAGCCAGGAAGATTACTTTTGGGAACTGTCCGTGCTTCGAATGCTGCTTCTCTCCTCTCCTTCCCAGCAGCACAATCAGCAGCTGAGGCTGAGGAGATGGGCAGAGTTCATGTGAGACTGTCAGATTTCCTTTCGCTTCCTATTTGTAGGTAAATGCTTATGTTTATTCTTTAGTGACTTTGTGTCCCAGAAATCTCAACTCTTTCTTTAAAAAATGCACCTAGCTTAGTGCCCTCTTGACTTGTTAACTTCGTGCCTTATAGCTTCAGAGGCTATACCCTAAAAAGTGCTAGAGAAGAGAGTCAAGGGCATTCACTGGCTGGGAGACACTAGAAGGGCAGTTCTGAGTGACTGGTTACAGTGATGACAGGTGTTTTAAAGTGCCCACCACGTGCTATGTGCTTTCAGGTTTATTGCCTCCGTTAATCCTCATGGCCGGCCTGAGAACAGAGCGGTATTTTCCCATTTGGACCCACATAAACAATGGTTACTCATGCAGGGCCACCTTGTAACACTGCTCCATCCCTCCCATTACTCAAGTACACATTCAGGTTTCTCATACTCTTTGCTGCTTTTTGGAGAAATGTAAGGGTAAATGGGCAATTAAGGAATGGCATCTTCTTGGGAGGGAGGATCATGGAGAGTGCCTGCCTTTGATTTCCCTATACACCCACCCAAATAAAACCATATATGAGCCACACACTTAGCATTGCCAAAGGTAGATGATATCATAACCTACAGAATTACCCCTCAGGAGAGAAATAAACAATTTCAGCAGAGCTTGCCATTCACCATTGCAGAAAGGAAAACCCAACACTAAATGCTGAAATACTGATTAAAGTTCAGGACTTGGGGTTTCCCAGTACCAGCTACAGGGAAGTAAGCAAGCCTGGGACTGGCAGCCCCAGAGGAGGGCTACCTCTGGGGAGAACCAGATGCATAAAGGGGGGCAGTCACAAGACACACAGCAGTGCAGCAAAGAAGGAACACGACGGAAATGGAGACTACAGAAACAAGACCAATGGACACAGCAACCCATCCCTCAAGGACACTGTCCAGAAGAAGCCAGACACACAAAGAAACTCCCTTCCTCTGAGAGCCATAGAAATGAACGACTCAGATCACATTTAGACAAGACTGTGTAAGAAATAGGAAATGCACATCTACACATACAAGCTGATGGAAATTCCCTGAGGAAAAAAAATCAAACATGAAGCAGAACATTGTAACAACACAACTGAAACTGAATTAAGTATACTCAAGCATTTGAAGATGTGAAGAAAAGACCGTGGATCAAAAAATTAAAAACGGAAATGGGGAACATAACAAGAAGAGATAAAACAAGAGTTAATGAACTCTGGAAAAAAATAGAAGAAAATGAGACAATGATACAAGCAATGGATGCTAATTACATGGTAGTTAAAAAAGACAAAATTCAACTAAAATTTTAATAAATGTCAATAAAGAAGACACTAAGGAAAACAACCCATAGAGTAAAATTAAGATATAGAGGGAAATGAAAAAGGTAAGAGAGAAAATGTTTGAAAAATTAGAGAAAGAAGATACAAGCATATATGTGATCTTTAGCTTAACTATTCAACTTGGTTGGGCTATACTGTCCAGTTATTTAATCAAACACTAATCCAGATGTTGCAATGAAGGTATTTTGTAGATCTGGTTAACATCTACAATCAATTTAAGTAAAGGAGATTATTCCAAATAATGTGGGTGGGCCTCATGTAATCAAAGGCCTTAGAAGCAAAAATTGAGGTTTCCTGGAAAAGAAAAAATTCTGCCTAAAGAATGCAGCATCAACTTCTGCCCAACTTCCCAGGCTATTGGTCTCTCCTACAAATTTTGGACTTCGTAGTCCTATAATTATATAAGTCAATGTCTTAAAGTAAATCTATATATACCCATTGGTTCCATTTCTGGGGAGAAATATATGTATGTGACAGAAGTTGATGCTGTAATCTGAGGAAAAACTTTTCTTTTTCCAGAAACCAATTTAAGGACTTTAATAAAATAGATATATTTGGTATCTCTGAAAAGGAAAACCAATGGAGCAGAGCTAGCATTTAAAATTATAATTCAAGAAATAAAAAAGAAAATGAAAACACTATTTTATAAAATTCTATGACAACATTTAAAGCAGCCATGAGAAAAATTCATAGCACTTTGTGTATGTCAAAAACATATGAAAGAATGAAAATAAATAAACTGAAAGTCCAATTCAAAAAAACAGAAAGAAAGATAACAAAGTAAAACAAAAGAAAACAAAATAAAGATTTCATAGAGATACAAGGAGAAATTTATCAGGCAAAATAAAAATCTTGTTTTTAAAAAAATAGTAGACAAAAAACATTATCTATAACTAAGAAAAACAAAAGCAAAATTTTGTAAAGTGAACTAAGGCAAGGAATAAATTACTATTGATTTGGAGGAAATGAAGAAAAATCATAGGCGATTATTTATACACACCTATGCAAATAAATTTATGAAGCTTGATGATGTGGGTAATTTCTTAGTAAAATATAGTGTACCAAAACTGACCCTAGTAGATAAAGAAAGCTTAAATAGTCATTTTCTATAGAATGAAGAGAAAAATATTAGGTACTATGACTGTAAAAACACCAAGCCAAATAGTTTCACATGGGAATATTATAAAATCTTTAGAAAATGAACCATCCCAACATTACATAAAATGTTTCAAAATGTCATTTTTTTAGAACATAGTAAATAAAGGGGAATGTCCAAATTCTTTCCATGAAGGATGGATAACATTAGAGCTAAACTTAAGAAAGGTAGCACAACAAAGGAAATTAAAGATTAATCTCACTTATTAATACCGATGTAAAAATAAATGCTATTAACAGGTGCAACACCAAATTAGGAAAATACTTAACTATGATCATGTGTGATTTTATTCCAGAATTTAAGGATGGTTCAATATTGGGAAATCTTATTAATTTAATGCAGGATACAATTAGATCTAAGTACACAAATTATCTGACTATCTCCAGAGACATAGAAAATAGTCTTTGACAAGATTCAACTCCATTAAAAAAAAAAAAAACTCTTGAAGAAATAGGAACAAAAGGAATACTTATGTGATGGGTATATATATAATTCAGTGTTAATTGTAGAATCTTTCTTAATTTGGAAACATTAGAGCCATTCCTATTAAGTTCAGGAAGAAAGCAAGAATTCCCACAATTTCCATTACTATTTAAGTTTGTTCAATAAGTTCTGGCCAAGGTAATTAGACTGGAGAAACATAAAGGTGACAGAATTGGAAAAAAGAAACAAACTCTCTTTACAGGTAACATAACAGTGCACTTGGAAATCCAAGAGAATTAACAATAAAACTGATCAATTATCAGGAAATAAAATCACTATGTAATATCAATAGTCTTTATATACATGAATAATGACCATTTAGAAGACATAATAAATGAGAAAAATCCCAGTTACAATAGCAATAAAAGATAAAATACATATGAGTAAGCTTGAAAATAATTTTTAAAGCCATTTAAAAAAACTGTTAAATACCCCAGAAGGACCTAATAGGAGACAGAGATGTTTCAACATTATCAGAAAGACCATTCTCCCTATGACCCAACAATAAATCAGAAATCTGGAATAATAAAAAGATGATATTTCCAATCACTGGGGGCAGAAGTGGACTTTTTAGTAAATGAGATTGAAATAACTGGATAGTCATTGAGGAAAAGATAAATTTAGATCCATTCCCCATACATGTACAAAAATAAACTTCACATGAATTAGAGATCTGTATGTAAAAATGAAATTCTGAGATCTTAAAAAAGGGAATTCTTCTATAGCCTGAATATAAGACAAGGTTTCAAACCATTCAAAATCCAGATGCAATGAGTGAAAAGATTAATAAGTTAGCCAACATCAACCATCCCCTTAGAGAAAAAAAAAACCCCTCTTTCTAGGTCAGAAAGCATCATAAATAAGGTCAAAAGACACACTGAGAAAAAATACAGATGAAGCCCTATAAAGTTAATATACAAAGAACTTTTATATATTGGGGGAAAGGGACCAAAAATCTTATAGAAAAATGGATACATATCACTCATGGATAGAAAATTAACAAAAGAGATGTTAAAATAACACTTATTTAAATGCAGAATATATTCAATTTCATTCTTCATAAGAATAATGTAAGTTAAAATTACACTTAAATACCATTTCTCACCCATCTATTTGGACACAATTTAAGGGCTGGACAATTCACTCTGTTGGCAAGGATGTCTGGAAAAATGCATTGCTGGCAGGGATGCAAATGGCATAGCTCTTACGGAGGGGAATTTGACAATGTCCACACAACTACAGATGCATTCATTCTTCATCTTAGAGATCTCACTTAGAGAAATTTACCCTGACGGTGTATCTCCAATAATATTTATTAAAAAAACTTTTCTGAGATTTCCTGTTTTATGTTCAAGATTTCAAAGCATATTAATATTTTAAATATCAAAAATTTTAAATAAAAAATGAAACAAGAATGGGAAGGAAATAGAACTGCAAGTAACCTGAAACAGATGAATGCAACTGTGTTTAAAAATGAGTAACAAAAACCCATTGTGGTGGGGGAGGGAGGGTGGAGATAGTCAAGTAATATAAACAGAGTGTTGACTATATATGTCCTCAGTTTTGGGGTGTTGGCAGGGGGAGGGGTGAGGTGGGAAATAACTGCCAAAAATCCTCAACTTTTTATTAAGGTATGCATTAATTCTGAAACTGTTTTAGATCTATTATAGGTTGAGCAAAGAAGTAAATGGATTGAAATTGGAAACAGTACATAATATAATATATATATGATATACATACATATATAATATAGACTGTATATCATAGATAATATATAATACACATGCAGATATATACAAATATGTATAATATACATACAGATATATATATAAATGAATTTGGATTTGGAGTAAATTGCTTTCCAGATTGAAAAATTGGTACACACTCAAGATTTCTAATATAAGAGCATGTAAGTTCATGCGTATGTGTCATCTATGTGTATGCGTTATGTATATTTATATATTTTCCCCCAGCTCTGCCCACTGAAAGGGGCATAGACACCCCAGAAGCAATGGGCACACTTGGAGTGCAGATCTTGGTTTCTAGTTCCATTCCTCTTTGAATGGAACCAAGACTCCCTGGAGAAATGGCTGATTCCAGTACTAGGCCAAGGAAGTTACAAGATGAGCCTGGGATATTTTGTTACCTCAGAAAGTAAAAATTCAAAAAGTGATGGCAGCTTGCCAAAAGAATACTAAAGTCACTTTGTAAGGACTCTCAGTGATCAATCTACACAGTTTAAGCACCAAAATAATAAAGGAGAGTATTGAATTGTAAATGCTGGAAAATGTATGAATCCATGAGACTAGACTGGGATAAATAAATAAATGATCACACAGAATTTTTCTAGAGCTTCTAGAAACTGGAGACAAGGCTAATCACGAGCCACGTCTGATAGATATCCTGCTGCTTTCGGTGGGGTGCATGGCAAGTATCAGCCCTTTTATCCCTTAAGGTTGCACCTGCTTGAATTTGCTTGTTTAGAAAAGAATACTTGAGAAATATCAGAGAATTCCAATTGAATTAAACCCCAGAGTGTGTATGACGCATTTCAGTTTACATAGTGGTTTTGCACACTGTGTCTTACTGAGCTTCCCAGTGGCACTGCATGGTCGAGGTTTAATCTTCATGTTTCAGATATGGAAATGGAGGCTTGGAGAGCTTATAACTGGTGCAGGGCCACTAGCCATCTAATGTGTAATAAGCCTAAAAGAAACACCATAGTGCATGCAGCAGATGGAATGTTAATACCAGAACAGTAAACACTGCAAATACATTATTTTTATGTTTTATCATACAGCTTTATTAAATATTGGGATTCATCTTCACTTAGCTCTTTGGATTTACCAATGGAGGCATTAAGTTGTTAATTTGGTCTCTCCTCCAAATTCTCATTTGGCCAACATGCAGAGTGAAGTGAAAATGCATGTTTCTCCTTGCAAATCCCCTACCACACTGCCTCCGCAGGAGACCCTGACCTTAGAGGGGGGAAAGAGTAGGCGTCATGTGCATTCCTGTGTGTGTGCGTAGATGTATAATTACCTCTCCACTCACGGGAAGTGTCTGGGGATGAGCTTTTCTTTTTTTTTTTCCTTTTCATCTACAAACAGGCACAGAACAGCACTCCGGTCTGGACACTGGCCCTCCTGCACTGCGTGACAGCCTCGTACCGAAGGAATTCAGCAGACTTAGCAACTGACAGTCCTGTAAGTCTGCTGCCCGGGAGCAGAGCAGCTCTGCAAGCCCATCTACCTGCTGCTTTGAGAAGTACATTGATCCCGTGTATTTTACCAATCCTGATTCACTTTTGAATTGAAAGCCTTGGTTGGTTAATATATTTTTAGGATATTTGAATTCTGAAGATGAAAGTTTTCAACCTCTATTTTCTAAAATCTTGGAATAGATTATGTGTTCTTGAAAACTTAATGTTAACCAAGTCTGCATGAGGTGGAGAGGCATGGAGCACAAGGAAAAGGTGGCTGAGGGTCTCTTTTCGGGATCACCTATTATCCTGCAGTTCTGGCCCAAACAAACACCTTCATCGCTCCCAGTGAAGGTCTACAACTCTGTATAGCTGTGAAATGATACAAGTAAAATAGCTGTGCTTTGAGAGAAGTACTTTCAGGGTAACTGAATTAATCAAGAAGTATTTTCTTTAACAGTTCAATCAACTTCAGAAATCCATATAATTGTGGACTTATTTGTACAGCAGCTCTCCAAGCTCCCTATGGAATTTTAGATTATCATTGTTTGAAACTAAGGAAGTGTTAATCTTTGACATCCCCTTGAAATGAAAAGAATTAGGTGATTCATTCCTCTTTTATGAAAAAGAAAAACAATGAATAATGACCATACTTAGGGGGAATTCTTTTATATTGCATTCCCTCAACTGCCTGTCAAAGCCTCTACTTTTGAGGCTTTATCTGGAGAGTATGTGAAGATGGCACATGGGTGTTCATGGCATGTCATCAGGGACATGGGGACAGGATAGGCTTATGTGTCAGCAAAAGCATTCTCAGACCCTAGGTCAAGCCTTTACCTTTATCAATTTTTTTCAGACTTTGTACATTGAACCCTTAACTAAATGATTTTTAGAAAACTAAACAATTTTTTATTTTGAATTTTTAGCGAGGTGTGTAGAATAGCATCTTTGCCACCAGATCACACCAGTACAAATCTCTTAATTCGAATATGCTGGCATTTTTGTTATTAGTAATTTTTGTTGTAAGGCTAATGAACATCATTGTGTAGCATTCTAATATTTACACCAGCACAAACATATTTTGTCTATCAATTTTATAGCAAGGGGGAAAAGGGCTGCAGAATAGCATGGAAGATTTTTTTAAAGTTTACAAACTCTACCAAGAAACATATCTTTTTTTGCATTTCTTGTGGGAGGACATTTTAAGGAAAAAAGAACTAAAATTAACTGGTTTGTGCTCAAAAGGTAATGTCATACTAGCTCTTGTCTGTCTGCTTTGTCCGTTTTTTCCCCTGGAGCTTCGCCTGTTGTTACCAATGTTCTTTTTGTCTCCTTTCTCCATCTGTTTTCAAGATTTCATATCTTTCTAGTTTTCTTTAATTTTTCAAATAGCTCAGCTGATTTTTCCTTATGTTGTCTATCTTTCTGTCTTTGAATCCAGACATAGAAACTGAGTTATGAATAATGCCCATGCTAGTCATGAACAAGGTTAGCATATTCAATTCTACTTTATTCCAGAGAAAGTCATATATATAGATATAAGTATATCAATCATACACACACACACATATATATATTCCCAAATAAACCTATTTGTTCTCTCACCTATTTCAGATGATAATGGGCATTAGCAGTGAGGTGGGCAATAGGTTTTCCTTGAAGAAGAGAGTACAGAATTGAGTAAGAGACTTAGGGTATCTAATATGGAATTTTGGCCCTTGGAAGTTGATGGAGACAGGCCCTGTAAAGGGGGATTAGACAATGGAAGTATGACCTACAGAAACAGAAGAAAACCACACATTATTCTGGATGATGTAAATGTACATGAATGCAGACCCCACATGTTTGCTATTTTGGGTTCTTCCAATAGTTGGGATAAAGTCAGAGCCTCAGTGGGTTTTTAGTACATCAGGAAATATATTCTCATCTGTTCCAAAAGTGGCTTTGTCAGGGCCCACAGAGCGGGGAGGTGGGAACTGAGTCACTTGGCCACAGCCTCAGGAGGTCCAGACAGTGTGACCCTGCCATGTGCTGAGCTGGAGTTCACAAGTGTCATCATCTGATCTGGGTCACATGTCCATCCATTCACCAGATAAGATTACTCAGCAGCACTTTCTGATAGAGGGCCTGGGAATGGCAACAGATTTTAGAGTCACATAAAAAGAAGAAAAGACAGTGCTTGATCCCTTACTGGATGTGGATGTGTGGGAGAGGCAGGGCTTGAGGATGGCTCTCTGGCTCACATGGAGGGAATGGACCAAGGATGAGGCCACATGCTGGGGTGGACGATAGAAGAGCAGAGATCAAGAGTTTCATTGTAATCTTGCCCAGTGTGAGATGCTGGTGGGATTTCTAGGTGGAGAATTCTAGAAGGTGTTTAGATATACAAAGTTGAAACTGCACACAAAAAACTAGCAGCTCTGAGCAAATAAATGGAAATTAAAGCCAGAAGATTGCACACGTCTCTGAAAGTGAGAACAGAGCAGGCTCAGAAGCAGCCCTGGCTTCTTCTCTCCCCAGCAAGGTATCTCCCCTCGTCCACATACTTTATAAATGTTCCTTTATCACTTTATTTGCATGTTGCTCTCTGTCAGTCTGCTCCACCTTGCTTTCTTTTTCCAAACAAACTTAGCTTTATGAACCCAGACTGACAGACACCTGGTCCCTTGCTCTCAATGACTTCATTAAAAATAAGAAATCCTCAATGAATGTCCCTCACGAGGTCCAGGAACAGCAGTGCCTTTGACACACTCACACCTCTTTTCCAGGGCTCTGTGGATGCACTGAGAGCTGGTCTTCTGCTCTCACCTGGTGTAGCTCAGAAGCATTTGCCAGCGTGGGTTTCTGTAAAATTTAACCATTCAAATATGGCCGAGAGTCTCTGTTGATACGATTGTAAGAAGGGGAAACTCAGAAGTTCAGGCATCCATTTCCTATAATTTCTAAGCTCTAAGCTCTGGGCTCCACACTGTGCCCCATAGTTCCACCCTTTCAACTCCAGAAATCTCTTGCTGGCAGGCTTCCTCGTGACACAGCAGCGCCTTCTGTTTCCCCCAACGGGAAACGCTGTGCAGGACCCGTCCTCTGGTTCTGTCAGAGCTTCTGCTTCCCGCCGGAATGAGGAAATGTTCTCTTGCATGTCAGCTGGATACTGAACAAAAGAAAATGAGCCCAACCAAACAATAATTACTCAGCACACACACACACACACACACACACACACACACACACACACACACACACACACACACACACACAGAGGGCTTTGAGGTTTCAAATACACTCAGCTTTAGTGACAAAAACATAAAACCAGGACTATTGGGCTTACTGTTGGTCTACTTTTCCAGAAGCTGGTACAATGTAGGAATATTGGCTGTGTGTGAGTCATGCTTCTGTAATTCAGTTGAGTGGCATGAGTGACTTTGGGCAAGTCATTTAAACTTCCCAATGCCTCATACATTGAATGGTGGTAATACCTTAATGGCTGTTGCAGAGATTCAGTGAGATAACATACTGAAAGCTTAGCATAGCGGCTGGCATGCAGCCAAGTGTTCATTATCCAACATAGCAATTATTAATAATTCTACTTTTCCTATAGGAAATAATGGTGCTTTAAGAGTAGGGTAGATTCATCCCAAATACATAAAGGGTCATGCCATTTGAGGCAACACTATAGAGAAAACCATAGGGGACAAAGCCCTTGTTGAACTATTGGTCCACACAGCGCCTAGGACCCTGGGGAGCACAGTGGGTCCCCTCAGAAGCAGCTTGATTCAGCTCAGTACATTTTTAGTGCCTTCCTTGTGGAAGATGCCACTCCAGTTGCATCGAGGTAGCGGTTTTCCCTCTCTCCACTTATTCAACTAGAAGAAACCCTGAGCTGTTTCTTCACATCACAAACATTGGGAATTTAAATCACATTTTTCAACTTTCATCTAGATGTTTGGCATCATGTAGACAAAGCCTCGAAGCTCCTCAAAAACTAGGCAAACTGCTTAGAACATGGATGGTGTGAATTCATCCAGCATCTGTGGGCACGGCGCTAATCCTGGGTTCAACCCAAGGTGACGTGCAGCAAGTCACTTCAGAGACACAGCTGCAGGCATCTCAGTGCGCACAGAACCGCCAGGCCCAGAGGACATTCCCTGAGTGAGCGCCTGTCAGTCACACCCTGTTATCTTCACCCACGTCCATGCCCAGACAACACCAGGAGGAAGGACAGCTGCTGGGAAACGAGGACTCCAATGCTGCTGTTGAGGGTGCAGAGCAACACGCACATTTAGAATAAAAATAACCCAGTGCTGGCTGGTTTACGCACACTCCCTAAAGCCCCTTGGACGTGGCTGATATTAAAGGATAAACGATGACAGTAATGCTAGAAGTTTGTGACATTTCCCTGCCACTTTTCTTTTGCTTTCCCTCAGCCCCTCCCATTTCCCTTTCCCCATTTCTAAAGCGCTAAGTGACAGTCAAATATGAAATGAAGACGTGGGGTTCACCAGTGACCTGCTTGAGTTGTGACCCAAGGGGTTTTGTAAATGGAGCTCCCAGATGGGGCAAAATGCTCCGTTCAGTGGCCCTGGGTATAGAAGAAAGTGGCTGCAGGTAAAAGCAACACAGAATAGGATGAGAGTAGTATTTCTCAGTGTCACACTGAGAACTCCACAGAAAGGCTTGGGCCTTGGTGCAAATGAAAGGAAACCAGGAAAAAGATGTTGGCCAGAGCAGGCGCAGAACAGTTAAGAGTGAAGAGACCCAGGGGCAGGCTGCTCCAGAAGGCTGGGGCCGATGAGGCTGGGGCTTCCGTGGAACTGCAGGCTGTCTGCACCGCAGGCCCCGAACCCTGAGGTCCAGCAGGTGAAACGCTGCTCAGAACTTACTTTCTGGTCTTTTGTTTATTCCCAGCTAATCTCTCAGGTCTTCTTCAGCCACAGAACTCAGTTTTAAACCCATGTGCTTTTCTGTCTCTCTGGGAAGGATAATTAATTTCTACTAGGTTGCACTGTTACACTGTTACTTTAAAATAATTTGTAAGAATTTTAAGTGAAGTCATCAACTTAGAAAATCAAAATAGGGCACTTTGGTTAAACATATTTCAAGGAATGTGGGAGTGATATGAGCAAAAGGCATTATATTTGGGAATCTGAGACTCCCTTTCCTTATATTCCAGGTATGCTGGGTACATACATATTTTCTAACATACATGTTTTCGTGTGTGCATTAATTTTACAGATTTGATTCATATGCATATGTCTATTGTTTATACATGCATTCATAAGCTGCAAATTCAGTTGACTTTATCTAAAAACTAAGTCCAGTAAGCTCTAGTTATAAAATGAGATGTAAATAAACAAGTCCGATGTCTGTCCAAAGTCCTCCCATCCCATTGGTAGAGCCGTGCCGACCCCCACTGTATTCCCCTGACTACTGGGACAGCCATCCACCTGCCCCATCTTCTTTCATTTGCACTCCTGGTACCTGTCTCCACCTGGAGCTAGAATAGACTTTTTAAAAAGTGAAAAGTCAAGATAGTCCCTTTCTTTAAACCCCTCCATGAGTTAATGGAGACTTAAGTGAAATATCAGCCAATTGTCATAGGTGATTCAATATAATATCCTTACTTGGATCCTGATTCAAAACACTAAAATAAAAATATACGTACACATGACTTTTAAACATGGACATAGTATTTTATAATATTTACTTGGTGCTTTTCAGGAATAATTCTTCAATGTTCAGGTGTGATACATGCTGAATTACTTATGAACAAAATGCATTAAGATCCCTTTGGGGTGCGGAGGCTTGGGTGAAATAAGGACAGCATGAATTGTTCACTGTTGAAGCTGGGCATTGAAGCCTATAGGAGAGTCATGTTTAAAATCATCTCTGTTCTTATATAGATGAATAGAGCCTCCATGACTTACCACTGCATTCTGGGTAAATTCCAAAGCCTGCAGTCTTGACCTGACCCTGCCACCTCACCAGCATTTCCAGGCTCTCCTTGGCCCCACGGCCCCTGTATTGACTCCTCTGGGTCCCTCCAACACCCGCAGCTCTTTCTTGGCCTGGAGCCTTTCTAAGTGCTCTTCTGCCAGCCTGGAACACGGATTTCTCAGCTACCCGCACAGCTGGATCCTTCACATGGCTCCAGACGCCAGTCAAACATCACTGTGGTCTCCCGGGCCAGCTACTCAGACATGATCTTACAATTCATCTCTCAATGCCCTGTTTCCTGTCCTTTCTATGTACTGCTCCTACTTGCTTTCTTGTTTGCTACAGTTTCCCTTCACCTGACTCTTGCTCCACAAAAGCTGGGACCGTCTCTGACTTGTTCCCTCCCCAGCCCAGGCCTAGATGGGAGCCGGTGCATGGCAGGCTTCCACAAATATTCACTGAATGAATAAATTAATGTTTTACTCTCCCGTGACAAAGCCGACTCTATTCTTATGTGTGATTGACCTTTTCCTATCTTTCCAAAATTAGGTTGATAGGGAAAAAAAGAAATGTCTATTATTTCTCAGCCTCTGTCTCATTCAAAATTACACCAGGAGGTATAAAAAAGAGAAGACAAAATGTGTGCTCTTTCCGCTAAGGACAGACTCCTATTAGTGGTAGTTCTGTTGGAAAGAAGGAAATGGAGACTATTTCTTGCCAAAAAGAGAGCCCTTACTCCTGTAGTTTCTGCGGGTTCTGGAAGGGGACTCAGGTGAGACCCCCTATTCCTGCCGTGGCCTGTGCTCCTTCCCCACCCAGACTGCCTTGGCTCCCAGCCCCACTTCCCTCCCTACTTGAGTCTCTCCTCAAGGAGCTGATAGAACCACTCTATTCGACTCCAAACCAGTTGCCAATAACCCAATAACTTGTCAGGGAAGTATGCCTTGAATAATGGAAAACGACTTATTTTCTTCCAAAGTCAAGTCTTTCACCATTTCCCCTTGTTCTCCAAACTCTGTAATCCTCTATACCAGCCTCTGCCCCCATGTCTCCTCTTTGTAAAATACAGGGTCATATCAAAGACATTGCTTTGATGTTCCATCCAATACCATTAAAATATAAAACGTGTATGTGGCTACAGTTTTTCATTCTGTCAGTC
This sequence comes from Manis javanica, assembly GCF_040802235.1. Taxonomy (NCBI): domain Eukaryota; kingdom Metazoa; phylum Chordata; class Mammalia; order Pholidota; family Manidae; genus Manis; species Manis javanica. The sequence continues at coordinate 76,862,320 of NC_133168.1, forward strand.
AAAAGCATGGGGCACATTGTTGCCTGAGGGGACAGAGCCATGGAAGCCCAGGGGTTAAACTCATTTTTAATTTGCCCACAGATGGATGCACCTAGTTTTTCCTTTATCTGAGAAGCGTACATCCATAGGTCTGCAATAACAAAATTCAGGAAGCTGCATCCACTGTGAAATTTAACAAAGGGAATTAGCCACAGTATGTGAACAGTAACTTTAAATAGCAGAAGCAACAAAGAGAATGGTGGCTGATAAAAGAAAACTAGTAATTACAATATTAGTGCCCTTTCCTGTTACATTTCGAAACTATATTAAAAGGTTGCTTACAATTCCACCCTTCCTTTCTCCCATCAAAATAGAGCAAAATAAAACATAATAGAGACAAATTGCTTTCCTGGATCATTTTTTACAAAATGATACAATCGGTATAAAATATTCTCTCATGGTTTGCAAGTTCTAATTGTAAAAATTAATTTAAAAATATCTTCTGAAACTTTTAAAATATTTTTATAGAGACTATTTTACCAGGCCAGCCTCAAGAGAGAAAGAGTAACAAACCTCATTTTTCTCAGTCTCCATTGAGGAGGAATGGACTGTAGCTTTTCCCTTTAATATTTAATCTAAACTTTATTAATTTTTTTAAAAATAAAAGATTCTGTGTCTAATTTACGCTCACCTCCAGGATTGCTCTAAAGCATGGTTAATGTGATATAAGGTTCACATAAAAGACTGTATTATCTTGAGCTCTCTTTATTATCATTTTAGTTCAGCCATATTTTTCTTTTTAAGCTCTAAAAAGCATTGAACTGAAACAAGCCCTCAGAGTGCAACTGTCTCATGGTGTAAGAATACTGCAGAAGGGACAGCTCCTGAACAGCCAGGCTTCTGGTCTCCCGAGACTCATAACCAGGAGCTCTGTGCTACCGTCATTTCTCTTCACCATTCAGCTGATGAGAGTGGGAAGGGTACCCCAAGAATGCTTTCCAGAGTAACAGCTTTCAGAATAAGATGTCCAGGATCTTTTCTGTATAGGCTCATTTTACTTCCTTCTGCTTTGCTGATCAGCAATTTTCAATTCTAAGCTAAACATTTTAGGAAGGCCGAGAACAGTCCTATGAGTATATACCAAGACGGATGACCAGTATAATAAATGGAATGAAAATCAATAAGCTGGGGATGCCCAGGAAATTAATCACTTCAGGGAGACATGGTGGATCTTCAATCTTCTGATGGTCTGTCAAGTGAAAGATGAAGTAGACTTATTCTGTATGATTCTAGAAGGTAGAACTAAGATCAACAGATGGAAATTGCATGACGAAATATTGTAATTCAATATAAGAACTTGCTTACAATTAGTCCAATCCAAAAAATTAAATAGATTGCCTTGCAAAGTAAGGAGCTCCTGGTCCCTGGCAGGGCTCAGGAGACACTGACGGATGGCGTGGTCAGGTGCGCAGCTGGAAGGGTCCCTGCCCGGGGTCAGCTTCACGCTGGAGGCCCGTGGGCAGAGCCTGTTTCCCATCCAGAGTCAGCCCTCCTGCACACCATGAGGAATTGTCACTGAGAAATGCTCCTGGTAGGGGACTCCATTTCTCAGCCTCCTTTGCTCATTGCTGGGGTCTTGGGACTGGTTCTGGCCACTGGTATGTAAGCAGGAGTGATGCTTGTCATCTCTGTGCCCAGGAACCAGGAAGCCAGTCCTCTTCCCCCTTCCCTTCTCCGTCTGCTGTCTGGATGCTGAAGACTGAAGGACACAGCCGGTCCCAGTGGGGAAGGACCCTGAGTCCCTGAAAGCTGCCCACGGGCCCAGAACACAGGCCCTGGACTGATCCACAGGCCAGTCAGTTAGGGGCTTATTTTTTACAGCAACTGGCATGACTCTAATTCGTACCATCTGCTACGTCTTCTCCCCAGTGTAAAGATTGTTGATTCTAAGTAAGTAGAGATTACTTATGGAATTTATGGATTGCATAGGAATTCTAGAAATTTCTTTTTCCAGACAATGATTTTGCTGAGGCAAGTGGTTATGAGTCTGTTCTGTCCTAACCCTAGTCAAGAGCCCCAGTCCTGGGCAGTTTTAGGCAAATTGTCTCAGTCACGTGGTGCTTAGTGTTTCTGAATGTGCAGTTCAGCAAGGTGAGAGCCCCTCTCTTTGCCTGCCTTCTGAGCCATCGCTCCTAGGGTTGCATGCAGTTCCTGAGCAGTGCTGGTGACACACGGTCCTAAATGAACCCTACTGCTGAAACACTGAAGCCGCGGGCAAAAAACACGACCCTAAGTGAGTCCGTGATGGTAACCACACCATCATTCCGCAGCTGGGACAGTCATCAGGAACCAGGGTCCAGCACATCTCCTGAATGAACATCATGCCTGCCTCCTTAGATGCACCAGGGCCCCCAGTGGCCTAGTCTGGGAAACTCAATGTCTTCTGTGCATACATCCTTCCTTCCCCTTTAAAGAGTATTTAATTTCCACATAATTGGCTAGAAGCACACTCAGAACCAAAACGGCACCAATTGTGAAAGAGGGTAACCTTGTGAATCATTAACACTGTGGCCATCAAATACTAATGTACTGAAGCTGTCATCTTTTGTAGAGTAGGACCCCAAGGCACCAGGAGGTCGATCCAGTGGCCATGCCAACCTACGGCAAAACTGGGTTCAGTAGCCAGCGTGTTTATCTCCCTTGGCTGAACTCAGCTGGACACTGAGAATGTTATTACTGAATGCTCGGACCTTCATCTCGAGCCAAATTCCTGCTGAGGGAGGAGAAGGGACGAACACCAGCTTGTTTTTCTGTTGTGTGCCTGGGCTAATCCACACGCATGCAGAGACCCATATTTAGAACATGGATTTCTCTGGCTGCTAGACTTCTGCCTTCGGAGTGTCACATGCACCTATGTATCACTAGGACAATGCTGAGGGGGGCAGGGACGTTCCCCACCAATGTATTATCAGGGGCTCAGGTCCTCTTTGGTCTCCTAAATCTGCAAGGGGAGAATCTGCCTGCTCTGGAAATTGGTACTATCTGTCAAGGACACAAAAAGTTTGGGTCTTTCTTTTAGAGGGCTTCTGTCACATGGTCCTTCAGCTCCTGGCAGGCAGAAGTCCGTGACTCGCTTGGGGCCTGGGTATGGCTTTGGGTTTACATTCAGCCTTCCTTTGACTAAGGAAGTGAGTCTAGTGGGTGAGTAAGGCTTGGGATGAGGTCTGCACTCCCCGCAGAGGACACGCGAGTGGAGGAGAGGAGCCAGACAGGCTGAAGCCCGCGTCCTCTGTGGTCCTTCCTGTGCTGACTGTCTGTGCTGCTGGGCCTGCAGGCACGGCTCGGCTGGAAGGAGAAGAGTGACAGACTCCTTGGGTTGGAGCTGCTGCCCTCCTGGGTGGACCCCAGAACTCTGAGCACCCAGCTGTGGTGGTCACTGAGCCCACAGTCACTCCCTGGGCACCACCTCGCTGTGCCACCTGGGAGCCTGCCTCTGCCCTCTGAGGGACCCAGTGGCCCATGTTCCCTGTGGGGCTGGCCTCTTGGGGCTCTGCATGGGCTCCAGGACTGGTGCTGCCCGGTCCTCAGCAGGGACCTCGCCTCCACATAGGGATGACGGGGAGATGGCTCTGCGGTATGCCAGCGTGTGAACGTGTGACTTGGCTGAATGGCAGCTCCTTTCTTCTCTCGGGTCTGGTGACCTGAAGAACATGTGGACGCCCACAGTCCTGGCTCCCCCTAGTGGCTCTTGGGGACCCTCCCGAATTTTATGCCCTAACTCTGTGAAGTGTGCATGGAGAGGTCCCAGCCCAAACTCTTTTCTCCAGGGTCTCCTCCCCTTCCAGGGGCCCCAGGAATGCCCTAGTGGGCACTGGCACCTTTGTCCCAACAACACAGACCAATAGGGACAAAGTGCCTACTACTCCCACGCCTGTAAGTCACATTTCCTGTCAGCAAACTTACAGTGGTCTCTCGGTTTCCAGACTGCAGTGGGGTCCCGCGGCCTGCTGGGGTGTCTGGCAGCCGAAGCCAGAGGGGCCCTCATCTGTGCACTGGGCCCGCCTGCGCCCTCCCCATTGTGATCTTTGACATCTTGCTTTGAATCTCTCATCAATGTCGTGGATGTTGTTTCAACAAATTTTAACCCACATTCCTCAATAACCGTAAGACGCACCACCTCACCTCCACCCCGGAAGCAGATCAACAACAGCCACTGTCCCAAATGGGGACAAGGGCAATCGGGGCTCCTGAGCTCCTTGGTTGTGCTGACAGTCAGGAATGCCTTATTTATACTTTTTCTCTTGAATTCTGTCTGTCTTATCCAAGCAATAGGGACAAGTTTTCAGCCACAGGACCGGCTTCTAGGCCTTTGCAGGTGAAGTGGATGGGGAGAGTGGCCAGAGCAGGGCACTGGTGCCCATGAGCCTGGTGCCCTCTGTCTGGCCTCAGCATGTGGCTTACTGGCCACCTGGGCTTCAGCAAATTAATGGATGACTGTCCCTCAGGGTCCTCCTTTGCACAATGTACCCACCTGACCGGCTCGGTGAAGCTCCACTGAGGTGATACCTGGGAACTGCTTAGAACAGGGCCTGACACACAATAAATGTCAGCCGTTCCAAATCATAAACTTTTATGAGCTTTTATTTAGACATGTTTATGCTTCAGGATTTTGGCAAAGTCAAACTAATTTGGTTGCAGAAATTTAAAAGAAGCCAGTGCTGTCTGCTGAGACCTTACTTGCCATGTGCCAGCTTGTGGGGTATGTGCACGGCTGATGCAACTGCTGGAAATGAGAGACTGTAGGGAATCGGATGCCTTCAGGGTGCAGTCATGGGATGCACTTTATTTGTAGATGGCTGGTTAAATTGTGACCCGAGTTATCTTGGGATGGCTTTTAAGTGGCCTGTGTGAGAGGCATTTCAGGCTCAGTCCAATTCCTAGAGGACAGGTGTTCATGTAGAATGTTGGCACTGGTCTTGGAAACTTTTGTGGGGTGACCAGGCCTCATATAAGTCCAGGAGCCCTAAAGAGGTCCCAGCACAGGGAAGGGACACCAGGCAGTGGTCTCAGACATAAAACCAAGAAAATGGCTATGAGTTATTGGGTGGAAAAGACAGACATTGGTAGTTTCCAAAGCTTGCCAATTTCCAACATTTCATAAAAATTAAATACATCGGTAGGGGAATTGGTGCTTCCAATAGAAACCGCAACACTGAATTCAGCGGTGTGGTGACATACTGAAAATTCATCCATCTGAAGCAAGCCTCTTGAATCCTGTGCCCTCGTGTCACAAGGCCATGCCACTTCAGCAGGAGGGGCCCCCCAGCCTCCCCTGGACCTGGGGGCCCACCAGCGCCTGTGTCTTCCCTTCTGCCATTCCCACTGCTTTGCTGGCTCTCACCTGCTGTACATCTGAAGGCTGAGATTAAGTCTTTTTTCCCATAGCATAAATAAACCAAACACTATTTTTCCAGGGGAACACTTGAAGAGAAGTCAGACGTGGAGGCAACTGTCCCTGAATGAATCTGTAGAAGAAATGCAGCTTGTCTTTTTGGTGTGAGATGGGATGACGCTGTTCCTAAAGTAACTCTCCTTCTCTCTCAACCCTTGTTGAAAGAAAGAAACTCAGCCGGAGGAATGAGGCATTTCCATTTTGCTTTTCCATGCTCCCATCCCTGACACTGACACGGGCTTAAATGGTATGTAAAATAAAGCTAGTTCTTGGGGAAGGGCTGATGAACTCCAGAGTTACAAAAACAGTCCCCACCAACACAGGACCGCTCCTTGGGACCTGCCAGAGGAAGGCTCTCAGAGAAGACTTCAAAGTTCACCTCCCCCTACACGTAATTAGTCGAGGTGAACTTGGTGTGGTGCCCCTGGCCTTCTCTCCCCGAGCCTCTGGTCTCCTCCCAGAGGGTGTCTTCCTGCACGCTGCCTGGAGGGGGCCTTTGGAGCACTTCCTTTCTCACTTCTCCTTTTGGGAGGTTGTTATCATGGGGGACGGGTGGTGCCTGATAATTGTAGCACTTCTCAGAACTTTTGTCTCCCAAATACGGGACCGTGACAGCTGAAACACCTTATGAAAATAGCATCGAGATGTGTAATGTACCATAAATAAGGAGAAAGACACAGCCAGGAAGCTGTGTTAATCACTGCTTTGATGCAGCATGAATTACTGTATTTTAAGGGCCTCATGTTTCTGACTGCTTGTTTTGACTCAGCTGCCACTGCTCTGGTGAAGGGTAGGAGCCCGTTTTCCACCTCTTCTCCCCTTGTGGTGACAGCTGTTGTCCCTTGACTCACAGGAAAACGATTTCTCCACCCTTCCCCTCCCAGCCCTTTCCTGGCAGGGTGCCCTGTAAACCTCACCTCTCCTCCCCTTCCCCGGGGCGGCAGAGGGCAAGGACGGCCGCCTGGTATGGGTCCAGCCCTCCCAGGGCTCCTGTGTCATCTGCCAGTCGGTCCCAGCAGTGGGCTGCAACATCCTATTTTTAATCTCGGGTCACCTGGAGCTCTCCTGGTTGGCCATGTCGGGAAATGGGATTCTGGCTTCTTTGTACCAAGGAGTCTGTGAGGCACCCGCCTCGCTGAGTGCTGCTGGGGGGAGGACAGCATCACAGCCCGGGGGCCTTCCTGCTCGCCTGCGCACCGACAGTCCGCTCAGTCCGAGGCCCCACTTGCTGCTCCTGAGTCTGGGAGTGCGCAGGTTTGATAAGATCCGGTGATGGTGTGGATGCCACAGGGCACAGGTAGCCGCAGAGGCCAGCCGCAGCTGGTAAGGATGCGGGGGCCCCCTTCAGGCGGGCCGCCCAGGCACCTGTGCATGTTCAGGTCCGCAGGGAGCCCCCTGCTCTGCTCCCGGATCCCGGAGCGCCCTCTTGTGGTTGGACGAGCTTGGGACACACTCTCCCTTTTAAAGACCGACATGACCAAACATCTCCCCCATTTTTGTTTTCCTCTGATCCCCACATAGAGCAATACTAGCTGTTTGTGTGAAGATAATCAGGGAAGGGGTGAGAAGCTGGAGGCGGTCCCCTCCTCCTCCCTGTATTAAAGCCCCAGTCGGGCTATGCTCATCCCCTCAAACCTGGGCATTGAAAACACCGCTTCCACAGTCTTTTTGTCTTCAGGATTCTATTCCTCATTCTTATTTATTTACCTGTCGCAAAATTACACTTATTTTTCTGAAAACTTTTATTTTTTTTGTCCCTGCTTTGTTCAGAGAATGTTAAGACCTGCCCTCTGGATAGTTAAAAGGTCAAACGTATCATAAACTAAACAGTCCTACCTGCCTTTGGGGCATCTTCCTTTACTTTATTGAGTCTCTTCTGCTGAGTACCTTCCCCTCACAAACCCCCACCCTCCACTGACCCACAAGGTTCGGTGCCTCTCCACCGGTTTCCCTCCTTCTCTGCACCTGCGGAAAACCTCAGGCCCCACCTCCCGGGTCCAGGTCCTTCCTCCCAGGTTCAGACCCCTCCTCCTGGGTCCAGGCCCCTCCTCCCACTCCCAGGCCCTCCTCCCAGGTCCAGGCCCCTCCTCCTGGGTCCAGAACCCTCCTCCCAGTCCCGGCCCCTCCTCCTGGGTTCAGGCCCCTCCTCGTGGTCCAAACCCCTCCTTCCGGGCTCAGGCCCCTCCTCCGCATGCAAGTCCTGCGCTGTGTACACCCCCTCATCCCAGCCAGGTACAGGCCCAATCCTTCTGATCAAGGCCCCTTGTCTCAGTAGATCCTTATCCCTCTTTACCAGAAAGTCTTTCTGCCTTAGCCCTTTGGAGATGTTTCCTCTTAAACCCCTTGGCATTTGCAATTTATGTTACTTTGTGTCTTGTATCTTTCTGTAAACAACTCCTATGTGTCTCCCCAAGGAGATTATTGTATCTCCTGAGTAGAGACCAGCATTTCACCCTTCTCCCTTTTTCCTCTTTGGTTAATAGCAACAGCGACAAGACCAGTCATAGTGACTAGGTGGGACCTTTCACCACTTACCAGGCACTGGCTGAGCAGTTGTGCAGCAGTTTATGGATCCTCATAATAAACTGTGGAATCCGCATCACTACTATCAGTCCCATCATATGGCTGGAGCCATGGAGATGCAGGGAGGTATGACGCTGTCCGGGTTCCCCGTGGGGAGGCGACGGAGCATGGACTGTGACCTGCATCACAGATCATGTCATCTCACCATTGTTGGCGTCACTGTCTTGAGAAAGATCCAGAGATCTGAGTCCATTCTTGATGCCTTATTAGCAAACATGGTGGAAGAGAGTTAAACTCTCTGTTTTCAGACATAAATATAGTGAAATACTTGAACAAGAAAATATTTATTTTTAAATAAATATATTACTGAACATAAGAGAAGATATATGGCAAACCCAAATTGAGATGTGTCTCTCTGATGCTCTCTCTCTTTTGGTAGATAAATGACCCTTATGTATCTGTTAGAATGCTGCTGCTCCAAGTAACAGAGAAGCCAGACAGAAGCTGGCTGGCCACCCCAAGCACGTTTGCTTGGCCAAGGGCTCCAGCTTCCATAGACACAGCTCCTGGGGCCACCCTCCTTGGACTGGCGGCGTCATTCTCTGGCTGGGGGTGAGCTAAGACCTCATAGTTCTCAAGCCCATTTGGGGCCAGGCCCAGAGGGGGAGGAGAGAGGTGCTCAGGAGCTCCTCAGGAGGGCGGCTGGAAAGGGCATGCCCAGGGGTCCCCTGGCGAGCTGGCCTTTGTCCCAGTGTTCCCCATGAATGCTGCAGGGGCCAAGCCCGCCCGGCCCGCCCCTGGAGCAGGGCTGAGGTTGCTGCCTGGAGGAGCACAGGTGGCAGGAGGAGGGATCCCCGAACACCCCTGGTTTCCACTAGGAAGGACAAAGGGGCAATGGCATGTCTCAATTTTGCTCTGATTCACATGTGAGGGAGTTGGCTCTGTGTGGCCTGTGCATATTTTATTAGTCAGGACCTCACATCAGTGGGGTGACCGCTGTGGGGGAACCGATCCTGAAGCCATGGCAGAATGCCCAGTTTGCGTCAAGTCCTTTCTGCATTTTTTGGCCTCCCAGCTGTGACTTTAATGCTCTGCCTCCATTGCTGCCTCCACACGCCTTACGGGGCCCTCACCCTGCATCTGGCGCTGCTCCCGGTGCTGGAGACACAGTGGTGAGCCAGGCTGGCGAGGTTCCTGTGCTGCTGAGCTCCTGTCTCAGAGAGGGGAAAGGTCAGGAAACAAAAGGGATTACTCTGAATAATGGGAAATGCCAGGTAGGAAACCAAATGGGATGATGGGAAGTGGAGTAACTGAGGAGCAAGGGAAGACTGGCTCCATGCTTTTTAGGGCCTGGTGCAAAAAATATGTGTATAAGGCCCTTGTTCAAAAACCATGAAGGATTTCAGGGTGGCCACAGCAGAGCACTAAGCTGAGTGCAGGCTCCTCTAAGCTCGGGCCCCAGGTACACGTGTGGGTCCCGTGTGCTGGCCCTGAGCAGGGGCGGCCTTTGGTCTGGGCGGCAGAGGAGCGCTCCTTTGAGGACATGGCCCTTGGGTTGCATCCTGATGGGAGCCGGGACAGAGCGTCCAGCAAGGGCCCTGAGAGCATGAGCAGTCCAGCTGGCTCCATCCCAGTGGCCAGGGGGAGGTGGGTCAGGTGCGTGCGAGGGGCAGGATGACCATGCGGGCACGTCAGGTGGTAGAGGCTGTTGGGGCCACTTCTCCATGGACAATGTCCAAGGTCCATGAACACAGCATATGTGGATGTTATACCCCACATAGGTTTTACAAATCAGATTATCTCTAAGGCATTCACTGTGGTTTCCTGGTGGGAGAAGGGAGGTCAGTTAAGAGGCTATTCAGTTACCCATGAAAAAGGTGATTCAGGAGAAAATTAACATAACCAAGAATCTTATATACACTTATATACAATCTTATATACAATCTTATATACAAGCAAAGTTTATGTGCCTGGGGTCATATTTTCTACATGTATTCCAGCATTCAATCATGGGATGTGCACAGACTTTGCGTACCTGCCACGTTTATTACACTAGGGTTGTCTCCTTACAGGCATGTGAAATGGGATGGTACACAGCTATGTTTATAATCTGAAATTTCCCTGAAACATTTCTGTATCAGGAGAACTGAACCCTATCAAAGCATGTCCCACCTACCTCTGCCATCTAACACTGTGGGCTGCCTTCTACAGCTTCAACTCCTGTCTGTCCCAGCCTCCCACACAGCGATCCCCAACCACCAGCAGCCTGTGATTCCTCCCCGAGGTCCATAACTAGTGCACCTTGGCAAGGCTGCGTGGCTGCTCCTTCTGCCCAGGAGACCTGCCCGGCCTCCTGCCCCACTGCTCCTGAGGCTTCTACCTGCCCTGGAGCTGTTGGGTGTTGTGTGTCCAAAAGCCTAGGAGCTCCAGGGCACCAGGGACAGTGCATGTGTGTTCAGGTGTCTGCAGAGCATGTCCTCCACTTCCTGGGCCCTGCAAGCATTTTGCTGAGTGAAGAACAGAACCGAAGTGGAGCCGTAAGTGCCAGAGGGCTGTGCTTGACCCCCTCGCCCCAGTTCAGGCCCTGCCTCTGCGGTTTCCTAGCTGTGTGATCGTGGCCTCCCTGGATCTTGGGACCCCTGCCTGGAACAGGGGGATGACAGTGACTTCTGGGCTGTGATATTTTGCCACAGCTGCTGTGACTCAGTACTGGGCTAAGGGCTGCACCAATGGGAATCTGTTTCACTATAGTCTAGAAGCCGGAAGGCTGAGATCAAGATGGTGCAGAGTCGGTCCCTTCCCAGGCCTCTCTCCTTGGCCTCCACATGACCATCTTCTCCCTGTGCCCTCACGTGGCTTTCTCCGAGGTGTCTGTGATCTCCTCTCTGCATAAAGGACACCAGGATTCGGGCCACCCTAATGATATTATTTAACTTTAATTACCTCTTTAAAGAGGTTGTCTTCAAATGGTCTCTTGGTGGGTTAGGCACCAACATGAATCTGATGGGACAGAAGTCAGCCCCCAACACCACTTCATGGGTTTCTGCCCACATTACACAGGGCCATTCCTGGGAAGTTCTCAGTACCCTGTGTGTGCAAGGCAGTGCGCGTAATGAGGCATCTGTGTGCAAGCTAAGAAATGAGTTCCACGCTGATGGATGAGCCACATCCAAGCTGGGAGAGGAGCAAGCTGGGAGCAGCAGCAATGGCTGCAGCTGGAAATGCGTTGGTGTGAACGCCCATCCCCTGCAGCACCTTTCCCACCCCCTTTAATCCTATGCCGACCCTTTTTGCTACCCATTTCATGTGGATCTGTCTTGTCCCTTAGATGGTGCAATCTTGGTGGCCTGGGGCAACCCTTATCCTCTGTCTGTGCCTCTGGCTGACACTATATTGAGGAGTCTTTGAAAGTTACATTCTAATGAGATGAAGTGAAATCCAGTGGTGAATGCTGGTCATTTCCTTCTTTACCAGCCTGTGTGGAGGGGAGGGAAGGAGGGGCTGAGGGAGGGGAAGGGCATGCAGAGCAGATTCCCTGCCCTGCCTCCTTCATAAGCAACAGAGGAGCCCGTCTGCACCAGAGACCCGGTGACACGTCTTCTTCTAACCTTGGTGTTCTCCTCTTTAAGTGGGAAATCTCCCCCCTTCTTTGGCAATGTTTCAGAGACAGTCACACAAATTACCTGGGACAGCCCTTCAGTCCCAGAGGCATGGGAACTAAATGGCAGCTGGGGGTGTGAGCTGTCATCCGTGGTTTCTCTCACACACATCCTGCCCCATTAGGAGCCCCTCCTTCATTCCTATTTCACAGCCTGGTCCTGTGTATGGCATCTACCACCACTTAATACATCCTTGTGAATTAAATCTGTGTCTACTGTTGTCTTGTCTTTGAATTCAGTACCGGTGGTAAACTTGCCACCTTTTGTAAATTTCCCAGGTATTCTCTTGCAGAAAACTACACCAAGCCTTCTTCCTCCTGGATGACTTTGCTTGATCCTACCAATGACTTCGGTTTTACCCCCATTATCCCACAGGTGGCCACCTTCATATAGCAGAAAATGTGCAAGCACGAAGGGCTTCTATGTATTCAACCTGATGGGGAAATGAGAAACCGGAAGTGTCCTTGGGGGTAGGGGGTGGGAGAAGCTTTTCTTTCTTTCCAATATCCTTGCTTCTCCCATGCTGGAGGACAGTTTGGAAAGGTTTAAGTTACAGAAGAACTTGTAATGGAAGAATTGAAGATACTGGTTATGCCTTTGAGTTGAATTCAAATCTACCCTTCTTAAAGGGCATCTGAAACTGGTCACCTTCTTTAGAAAGGAAGAGGGATTCTTCAGCCCACGAGATTTACTGAGCTCTACTGTGTCAGCCAGTGGAGAGCCCAAACAGAGCAGAAAGAGGCACCCCTGCCTTCATGGAGCTCAGATTGGCGGTAAGATAGTGAAGAAACGAAAATTGTAGTTTATCAAATGGTGGTAGTGTCAGGCAGGGGGTGAGGTGGCAGGGTGCGGACAGGGGTGGGTGGTTGCTGTAATCAACAGGATGGTCCCGGGGACCTCCCAAGGTGACAACGGAGCAGGACAGGAGGCAGCGGAAAGAGCGGGTTCCCAGGATATTTCTGGGGACAGCTTCCTGGATAGCCACAAAATCCCAAGGGGCCAGAGGTGGGAGCAAGTGCAGGATGTCCACAGAGGGACACATGACCTCTGTGGCTGCAGCTCACAGCAGCAGGGCCAGTGCAGGGGGAGCAGAGGTCAGGAGCAGACAAGCCCTGGAAGGCCCTGGGGGCCAGGCTGAGTGAGCCTGGACGGGACGGGAATGGCTGAGCAGAGGCGGCGGAGGCTGACCAGTCCCTACAGTGGCCACTGGCTTTTCTGTGGCAAGACAGGCAAGCTTTGGAGAAGCCAAGAAGGGAAATGTCCTGTCTGTCCAGCCGCAGACTGTCCTCTCAGGAAAGAAGGCCCGTAGAAAATAACTTTGCTTCAGTTTGGAGAGCTGAGTTCCATGTCAGTGCCCCAGTCCCTCTGGGGCACTCACCCTGTTTAAACAGAGTGCGGCTGCTCCTCCAGGGAAGCCCAGGCTCATGGTGAGAAGAAGTGTGGTGCTGAGAAAAGCTGTCTTTGTGGGTGGGCCTGCCATAGCTTCTCACCAAACTCTCTGGAATATTCCTCAGTTACAAGAGCCCAAGTGATCTACTTCACACATGTAAATGGTTTCAGCTTCGAGGTTAAGCCACACTTGTTCACCTACATCTGGAGACAATCATAATGAAGTGTATTTATTTTATTTGCAGGTCAAGAAGTTTCCAGGCCACAGGGTAAATTACTCTCTGAGCCATTTGTTATGAGTTTCTAACTTTAAAATGTCATTTTTATTTATCGGTATTGTGCCTGACCAGGAAACCTACCATCTAGACTTTCCCCCCATTATTAAAAATCTGTTGTTCATAATTAAATATATTCTTGTGATGAAAAAAATTGAATTCAGAATCTGTTACTGGGATGATGAGTGCGGAAAGTGAAAAATGCCAGTCTTGGCAGAGCCGTGCAAAGGCACAGGTTCCTGAATTCTGCTGTGTCCCCGTGCAGAGCACAAGGACTGCCTTCTCAAGATGAAGAGGAAAAAACAGGTTCCTTCTGACTCTCTTTTGCTCATATCTGTCTCTGCTATTTCCCTCCTTTTCTGTTTCATATCTGGAGCCAATTTTTCAAGTGCAAAAAACATCCAGGGACATTTCCTTCTGAAAATTTCGTAAGATGCTGATGGCCCTTAAGACACCCCACCAAACAAATAAAAAGCAGCAATCATTTCAGTGCCACAGCGATTCGATATCGTGTCCGATTTCCCCCGTACACTCCAACCATCATGGATGATCTGCCTCCCATCTGCTCACAAACCCAACCATGCCCCCCAGATGAGACCTATCCTTTACTCCTATATATATATATATGTATGTATGTATGTATACATATATATATGTATGTATATTTTTTAACCTGCTAAAGTCCTTGTTTCACGGCTTGTACATAGAGAACCCTCCATGTGTATCTGTGAGTTGTATTTGAGCCTACTCTTCAAATCCAGGTATGAGAGGATAGTGCTCAACCATCATGAGGGCAGAATCTCAACACCCCTGTGCCTACTGGGGCATTTGCATGTAGCAGGTCATCTTTAACCACCCGGCTAAATTACACAAATAAAATTGTATTCTCAGCTCAGAATTAAACCTCCATTTAAGATGTGTGAAGGCTACTTGAGGGTCTCTAATTACCTAGAAGTGCTAAAGTGCCCAAGAGCTCAATTTTCTTTTTAACCTTCATTTTTAAGCTTTGAGAGCCTTTTGAGTCTTGGTATTTGGTGAGGTCTCACTCAGGGGCTCATCTAGATCATGTGTTGAGTCGTCCTACAATTGATCCAGTTGCAGTATTTTTTTAACCACTGATTAAAAGCTCTCACTGATGATGAATTTACGGTTACATGGCTGTGTGTCAGCAAAAGATGAACGTTAAGCAGAATTTATTGAAAGCATCACATTGTAGGGATGGGTACAATTTAGGAAAAGAACCAGTGACAAGCTGCTTCGTGCTTGGTTGTAAGTTGAAATGAGAATTTAAAATCATGTGATGTCCCAAGGCACACGTAACAGCTTATTCATGTCTTTGATTCTTGCAAAGTAAAGATATTATGCCTCAGAGCCTCCTGAAATTAAGGAGATATGGATGAAAAATATCACATTGATTTATACATTCTTCCACTTTTCCATGAACTCTGGTCCGCAAGCTTGGAGCTTTTCTGTTATGTTCTTGTTTGTATTGGTGTCTGGAGAGATATTTGCCTACATTTTAACTTGTGAGAATGTTGGTTTTTTCCCTAGGCCAGGAAGCAAGCCAAATGCTCAGATATTCTTGGTTTTCTATCTCAAAAAAATTCTTGGTTAAGTTTTCTTGTTCTCCTCACTCATAGTTTACTCTGTCAAAGAAAGGTCGACCTGGGACCACGCCCCAGGGGCCTCTGTCGCCCGTGTGTGCACCCCCGCTCCGGGCTTGGGAGCTGCGCAGCCCATCCCGGGCAGACCGACGGCTGCGTCTTCCATGTGGTCTCCCCTTGTTTGAATCCTTCACTGCTTCTCCCGGTTTTCCCTTGCTCTGCGGAGAGTTAGCCGTCTTCTCCGGTTCTTTCTCACCCTGGGCATTTCTGTCTCATTTCACCTCTCATGATAAGTTCTGAAGTGTATAAAAGCCCCAAGTCCGTTTGCCAACATCCCTCCTTCATGGATCCCAGGAGGACTTTTCTCAGAAATTCCATTCCTCCATTGTGGACACTGCAAATGTGGTAAGCCAACTCATGTACATGTTCATTATATCTGAGTCTAAGGAACAAGAATCCTCCATGACCTCATTCACGTGGGGATCATGCATTTTTGATTGATTCCTTAAGTTCTTGTCAGACTCCCCTTTTTTTTGTTCAGAACTGCCTTCCTTATGTGACTAATTCCAAATGGCCAGAACAGGTTATAACACAAGCAAGGTTAACATAAACTAAAGTAGTCAGACTAAGTAATGGGGAAACACACTTAAAAAAAAAACTCAAGTTTTAACTTGAGCAGACTAGCATGGACCGGCCTGTTCTATTCATGCAGATGCAGAATGAATCTCGGCTCTTAGTCCGTTCTGGCTGCCATAGGACAGTGCCACGGACTTGGCGGCTTATACACAGCAGACATTCATTCTCATGGCTCTGGAACCTGAAGTCCAAGGGCAGGGTGCCAGCCTGGCCCAGGGCGGGTGAGGAGCCTCCTGCAGGTTGCAGATGCCCACCGTGTTGGACCCTCACGGGGTGGGAAGAGAACAGGGGCACCCCCTGGGGTCCCATCTATACAGGCACTGATCCCCTTCAGAAGGACTCTGCCTTTATGACCAACTCACCTCCCAAAGGCCCACTTCCTAACACCAACTCCTTAGGAGTTAGGATTTCAACAAATGAATTTAAGGGGAATGTAAACAAACATTCGATCGATTGCAGGAGGTGAACTCATGACACGGCTAACAATATGTGGGACAACTTAAGGTAGAACAGTACTTCTATTTCATAATCCAGACCTGGTACGACGAGACAGGGTAACAAGCTGGAGAAGCCATGGGGTGACGTGTGGGGGACACTGAGACCTAAAGAATGAAATGTTGGTCCTTTGGCACAGGACTGCTTAATAAACTAGTAACAGTTCTTACTACCGCTATGAGCACCATTCCCACCATTTAATAGAATAGCTATGCATTGGGCCCTTTGTACAAGTTTTTTTCTAACCTGCACAGTGATCCTCCAAGACAAGTATATTTGTATTTTGCAGATGAGGGAGCAACCTCAAGGGGTAAGGCGGTCTGTTCAGCTCGGGAATGGCTGGGCTGGAGTTTGAATAAGATATTTCTAGCTCCAAAGCTCCCTTTCTGCCAATAGATGTTAGGGCAACCCAAGTCCAGCAGGGAGCAGATGGATGCTTCACGATGCGTGTGTAGGGTGTGGAGGTCCACGGAGGGGGACGCTGTGGGAAGGAAGACGTGAGCCTGAAGGTGGGCAGGCCACGGGTCCTGTGGGGCACTGGTGGCAGGAGAGGAAGGGATTTCCGTGCAGGAATTTCTACTTTGGACCTGAGAGACATTGAGAGGGATTTCTGATATAACTCCATACCTGATTTAAAATGTTCAATCACTTGGATAAAGTCGTAGAATACATGCTTGGCCAAAGCATGGTTACTGGGAGTCCATGAGTCCAGCAAACATAGATTGGATTTTAGAATCAGAATTTCCTAACAGCTAACACATTTACAAATTGTGCCAATCTAAAAAGATAGATTAAATTGAATCAATGGAAAATTGTATTCTTATGTTAAACACACACACACACACAGAGGGGAGACGAGACATAGCTAAATAGCAGGGTAAGTGAAAGAACTTTAAAGACACTGCCAGCCCTAATCTTGATGTAGAAATCCATGAATGGGAGGTTGCCTCAGTGATGTTGCTCCAGTTACACTGACGGAGGTACACAGCACAAAAGAATATCCCCTAGGGCATTACAAGGTTAAGTACAGTCAGGAGTAAGTCCCTGTGTTGATTGGGGATTCAAGATGGTGTGCACAGGAGTGGTTAGGAAGGCTGGACTCTTAAGTCTGGGTAAGAGAAGACTTAGGAGGGAGATGACAGCTTTCTTAAAATATTTAAAGGACCAACACATGGAAGATAGATTAGGATCATTCTGAGAGTTCCAGAGGGCAAGATTGGTATCAGAGGGGAAAATTATAGAGAATTGATTTTAATTCATTATAGGAAAGAAGGATGTTCTCACAATTAAAGCTGCCCAGTGGCTGAATGGCTGCCTCACCCAGTGGTAACGGGACCACGGTCTGCTTGAGAAAATGTAATTGCCAGGAAGTGCTCCAAGGGCTCAGTTTTCTTATTAATCCCTTATAAGAAATTAAACATGACCTTGAACAATGTTGCCCACTGTATTATTATATGAAAATATCCTTATTACATTATATGATTGCCTTTCAAATTACCTTCAGTTACTTTTTTTGTTAAAGGTAGGAACAAAGTTGAGTTTTTGATGTATGCATAATTGTGTTGGATATTTGCTGTGGAAAAATGCCAACATTTAGGTGTGTTTATGTCTTGAAAAAACATGGAGACATTAAATGCTTCTTTCTGTTGATAAGAGTTGATATCAGGTTTAGGAATTATGCACACTTTCTAACTTATCACAACCTCCTATACTGAAATTGTCGTTTGATTTGTATGTCTATCACCAGAGTGCACTTTTCTCAAGGGTATAGCTTTGTCTTATCCTTTGTAATCTCATACTTTAGGCCATAGTAACATTCAATTAAGTTTTCTAAAAAATGAATGAAGACTTTACCAGAAACATTCAGACAGAATCTAAATACATGAATGAGTGAGTGAATGGATGTGTCTGAAACTGGCAAATTGATTTATACAGGAGGCCAAAGTTTGGTCACAAACTAAAGGGAGGGCATTTTCTCTTCAAAGATTATCTGATTCTGACCTCAGCATCCAGTCTATACACTTGTGTAAGGAGCGAATTTCAGGTCAGATAGAGATGTCTGCAAAGACTGAGGACGGAGAGCTGTGGAAAGAGTTTGAGGAAGACGTGAGCAAGGAGTTGGGGGTCACCCAAGGCAGACTTGGGTTGGCAGAGAATATAGATTGTGCATGATCAAATAGTGTAAGTGGATTGCACAGAATTAGGAAAGTGCAGGATGAATTTCCATGAGAATCTATGATTTCTAGAGCAATTTACTCCATGTCACATAACATGGTAATTACAGGGATCATGGGGTGGGATGTAAGGTGGCAGAGAGAATCTAATAAGATATTGCCAGGACTTTTGAGGGTGCTAGAGAGTAGAATGTCTTTCTTGAAAAATAAGAAATTATTATTCATGTGCATTGAATTATCAATAGAATATGTAGTGTGATTTGCAAAGTGGAAAAATACATAAAACAAGTAAATATATGTGAAGTTGTATGTTCCGATTTAGAATTGTGTGTTGGTCACTAAATCATGAATGGCTTATTTTCCGTCCTCCCCTGACTCCAACACACCTTAGCTGTTCCCAAGGCAAGGTGATTCCGAACTCTCTAAACTTTTAGGACCACGGGAAGCTGTGATCGATGGGCAGTTAGAGAATATTGGCTCTGTTTCTCTTGGGAAACAGGAAATGGCCAGGAGTCCATGGCGAGCCGGGGGTGGAGACAGGACCCAAATCTGAGTCTCAAGGCCTTGGTCACGTCCGTCAATGAAACTGCTACCCACCCTGAAGTCATCCATAAATCAGTAAGTGAATCAAGCCTTCCAGGAATCCCATGACATACGTGTATGAGACCAAGCTGAACAGAGAAGCATGTGGACATATGCTGCACCTGGAGCAGCAGAGAGGGTCCTGGTGGGAAAGGCTGTAGGAGACGCCCAGGAAGGCAGGAGCCTCAGGCAGGGGCCCACGAGGGCGGGAGCTGCAGGTGGACCCAGGAGGGCGGGACCCTTTAGTAGGGCCCAGGACCACCTGTGGCTCTCCGTGGCAGCACCTTGCTGCATCCTCACAACCGACCTCAGAAGAAGATCAGATCCAGTTAAATGTATGGAAATGCAGGTCAGAGAGGTTGAGTCCCTTAGCCAGGGCCGCACAGCTGTGAAGCACACCTGCTGCCTCTGTGTGTGTCTTGGTGCTGGTGTAGTGGGGGGAGGTGTTTGCTTTCGGGGTTTTTATGGGTGGAATTGTGTCCTGCACACCCAGATTCATCTGTAGCCCTAACCCTGAATACCTCAGATGCAGCCTTACTGGGAGAAGGGTCTGTCCAGGGGTGAGCCTGTTAGAATGGGATCATAGGGTCGGCTCTGTTTCCCCAGGACCAGACTATTACTGCCAAGCTCCTCCTATGTAGAACTTCTTGTTTCCATTGTCCATCACTATCTGTCTGAAATGTTGGAGGGCGCATGGAGATTACATGCAATTCTTTTGTTTTAATCACTGACTATCTAATCATTATGTCCAGAAGTCAGTAACTTAAACACACGCGCACACACACACACACACACACACACACACACACACACACACACATGCTGTGCCTTGGACGTCAGCAATATCTTGGTCATTTGTCCCATGACAGGTGCTTCCCAAGCAGAGCTCCTCTGTCTGCTTTTGGTTTGTTTTGTTCCCTCTCAAGAGATCTAATCTGGGGGGAGAGTGAAAGACTTCTTTAAACTTTGGAACTTTGGAAGATGACAAGTTCCCAAACAGCACCAGAGTGGAAAATCTCTCACAGCCAGGGTGACCCTGAGCTGCGATCTTAACCTTGACCCTGGGAGGACCATCCCTGCGGGAACAGTCTCCCTTCTGCTTTAATCCTCAGTCCCCAGAGGGTAGCTGCTGCCTTCAAAGCAGAGATCAGTATTTACGCTCTAAGCAGGTTTCCATTTAGCAGTTTTTAGCATACCCATAAATTAACGGATAAACTTGTTAAGAACGCAAGATAGTAAAATAATTGGTTTGTGGATGTAAATTGTTCCTCAGCTGGAAGTCCAGACAAAATAATCACACAGTTTGACTTGTGGACGGTCACGTTTCCTTAAATCAATTATTTCCATGATTTTTCAACAAAAGCAGCTCACTGCGACTATTGGTTTGTCAGCACAGCTAATTGTTTTCTCTTATTAAAAATGATCCCGGCTCTACTCTCGTCTGAAATAGTGTCCAGTCTTCTGGAACAGGCATGTTAACTGACCTCTGACTGAAAGGAAGCCCTCCTCCACCATCCCAGCTTCTTAGCTGAAAAGCACAGTTCAAATGCAATGGAAGAAAGCAGTTCCTGTTCGTGTAGCCCAACACGAAGTGATGAAAGGGTCTACGCCAGATGAGAGGGCATCGTTCAGTCTGCCTTTCTCAAGGATAAGTGTCTTAAAAACAAAGAGGAAGAAGCTCACTAAGAGAAAAATCGGCAAGGGAGAGTTGGGGACATTTAGTTATTGGTTAGAACATATCTCGGGGCGGTGGCCTCTGTCTCACCTGCAGACGCAGGGAAGCAGGAGGCGAGAGGAAACCGCCGGGCCTCTCAGCTGTCCCCATCACTGCCTAGAGTTCAAATGATTGATCTCAAATGGTTGCAGCCCACAAATGGAAAAGAAATCCCGATTTATTCCCTGCAAAAGAACCTCCCCATGGGTTCTCTCACATTGTACTTTTCCCTAAAATTATTCAACAGCGTTCTCCCCGCGCTATCCCGGGAGGCCCTCCTGTCCACTCTGGGCTCGGAACATGGAGCTAGTGCCCCTGGCCGGGCTGCCGTCCGGCCCCACGTGGCCTGCTCATGCGGGTGTAGGCTTGTTGTTCCTCCCTCGAATGTTTCCCAGATGCCCCAAGAAAATGGTCACTTTGATGTGATGCACAGTTTTTCTCTTTCTTTCTTCATTTTTGCAATGAGTTTAGAGTTACTATTTATCTGGGCAAGTCAGAGCTTCTGTGGAAAAAGACGAGGGTCCTCAGGCTTAGAGTGGTTAATGGGACATATTTATTCATGCCACAGGATGGGGGCTCAGTCAGCTCAGAGGCAAGAAAATAGAGCTTTTGCTTTGTTGAGCAGAAGCTGTACACAGAAATCTGACGTCGTGCCACAGAAGAAGAAGAAATGTTCATCTTCCCAGGCAGAGGATGAGGGAGGCTATCTCATCAACATCCCTAGCTCATTTGTGCACTGACCTTTGCCCTCCATTTAAACGCATGCCTTTGTGCAATAGGCCACTGTTGTTTCTCTTGTGATACTCAGCCTACCTCCCGTTGATGCATGGTCACAATGAGCAGAGACAGCACAGAGATATTTTATTTAAAAAATTGTCTTTGGGGAAGATTGACTATGATGCTGAAAGACCTTAAATGCAGGAAATTGATTTATGAAAACCTGGATCCCTATGCTGGAATTGCTTGGCAGAGTAACTATGCATTGTATTTGAATATAAATAAATAAATGCCCAGTTACTCAGGGTTTGTTTGGTTCTTAAAGTTAATACCCATGCCCTTTCCCATCTCCTTCTTGACTTTCAAATCAATTTTTTTTAGGCTTTTTAAGTAGTCAAGGTGTGAAGTTACTGTGTCTAAGGTAGGTGAGAGGAAAGAGGGTGTGAGCGCTCAGCGCCAATTTTTAAAAAGGGAACATGACTAATACCCCCCATAGTATTGAGAAGATGCTTCCCAAAGTTACTATTTGCAAAGACAATTTGCATATATGTGAATCCACTGCTGCGCATAAGAGCAAAGGTGATGGATATTAAAAGTTATTGTTTCCCACTTTGAGGAATGCTGTAATCCTCCTCCACTCTTTTATTTCATTTTCTGTAATTTTTCAGCCACTTAACAGTAAACTGCTAACAGGCCCTGTTGTTGAGAAGCTCCTCTGCCTTAAAGGGCAGTTTACCCCAGACCAAATTTTCCTTAAGTGGGGGACACCAACAAATTTGAAAATAAGTCTAACTAAAATTAGTTCAGATTACCAAAATCTTCCAGGGTCACCAAGAGTGCATTCAGGTCCTGATGAAGCAAACGATTCAGAATTCATGTTGATATGTAACAGGTGAGGCCTGGCCATGCCAGATCTCTGACCTGTACAACATTGAAATGCCGTAGCTGTGATTGTGGGGCATGGCCCTGCCTAGTTTGTTTTTCTCCTTTATTCAGCATATTTAAACTCCCCATTTTCTGGTTGAGAAAATTCATATATTCAACTATCAGAAATAATGGAATGTATGAATTGTTTCTTTTGAAGCTTTTCTATTTTTTATATTTTAAGACATTAAATTAAATGTAAATTTTCTGGCATTTTACCTCATGCCTTAATAAGGGATATTTTTCCATGTATTTGGACTCTTAAGAAAAGACTTATAACATTAATAAATGTGAAATATAGTTTCTTCTGAAAAGAGATCTTTTAAAGTTTTAGCTCCAAATGAATACCTGTTTATGACCCTCACATATTTGCTTTCCTCTCTTCCTAGAATTAGCTGTTTTAAAATTAGTGTGTGTTCTTCACATCCATGTTTTCATGCTTTAATCAAATATAGTTGTCAATAATATATAGTATTATTTTGTATAGTTAAGTATTTATATAGCTTCATGTATTAAAGGTATTAATAATTAGGAGATGAACATTCTTGTTGGAACTATAAAAAAAAGGATAATTTTTTTATTTGTTGATTGTGTTTCCTGGCTATAGCCATTAGCTATTTTTCCAAGGAGTCTACATTCTGTACGCATCTCTGGTTCTTAAAAGAAACTCTGTGACTTTAGATATATGGTGTCCAATATGGTAGTTATTAACCACATGTGGCTATTGAGCATCTGAAAAGTGGCTAGTCCCAACTGAGATGTTCTGTCAGTGTAACACTCACTGATTTTGAAAGCTTAGTAAAAATAAATAATGCAAAATACTTCTTTATCAATAATTTGTATACTGATTGCATGTTGAAATGAAAGTGTTTTTGACATATTGGGTTACTTTTTAATGTGGCTACTAAACGTTTAAAGTTACATTTGTGGGTCACATTGCATTTCAATTGACACTGCTTCCTAAGGCTCTAGACCCAAGCTCTGATCCCTCACCTGCGCTCCCCCAGATGGATGGCTAGGTTTCTTCTCATTCTGATGAGTGTCTACTGCCCAGACAACCGGTCATCACTGTGCTGTGATTCAGGTGTTATATGATGCTGATGGTGTTCCAGAGGTTGGAAGATGTCTGGCCATCACTCTATCCCAGAAAATGTCCCCATCTGTGACTGGCAGCTGTGGCCAGGTGAGTAACACTGTGAAATAGCCCTGTGTAACTTAACCCTCGGCTTGCAAATAGTGATTGTTTACATTTATTAAAAGTGAGCATGCTCAGGGAATTCATGGGGTTTAATTCCAATAATATTTCAATTCACAATTATTACAATCTGTAGTTTTAATTAAAAGTCTTCTGCACTGGTGGGTAGGCCTCCTTCCTGGTCATGAGAGATTGCCTGAGGAGGGACAAAAAAGGTTACTAATGCAATGTGCATAGTGTAACTATACTTTCTAATTACAGCACATTGAAAATTAACCACATATTGCCGCACATTATATTTATTAAAAATTATCTTTATAGGTGTTCTCATAAAGAAACAGTCTGTTGTATGCAATTTCTTAGAGCTGGGGTAACATCTTGGGGAAAAAACCAAGTTCCGTGAATAGATATTCTTTTAAATTGAAGTCATTCAATCTTTAGTTTTGACTAATTGATATGCTGTTTCAAACACACATTTTTCAAATTAGCTACATTGTAAATAATGAATATTATGCACTCTATTTATTTACCACTCATTGATTCTTGGGACTTTATCTTTGAAGTTTTATGTTTATTTAACAAGCTTTGGGGAGCTTTATTCAATGTTATGTGTGTTATTTCCTGAGAGCAATACGCTTTGTAAAATAAATTTAAAAATTTAAAATTCAACTAGCCTAATAAATGCAAAACATATGCTGTTTACATGGAGAAAATATTAACTACAAGAGAAAGCCCTATAATAACCCTCACACCTACTCTACCTTTCATTACATTCTAGCATTTAACAGAGTCTTGAAAAAAGATGAGTAGCTAAACACAAAATGACTTTTTTCTTTTACTAAAATGAATTGGTCTCATGTAGAGATTACTCTCCTTGTGGCCCAGTTTCATCACATAAATTCCAGATTTAAAAGGAAAAAATTGGGACTTGAGACTTTCACTTCTGACTCCAATGGGATGCTTACAGTAGACCACAATTTCCACTGTCAAGTAGAAAAATTTTTTAAAATCCACAAACTTATCTGTTTGAAGATATTTTAGTTTCTGAGTCCGCCAGGACTTGAAAGGTTACCAGCAGGATGTAAACCAGCATTCTACAACCACAATTTTCCTTGAGGTATTTGCCAGCTGTAGGGCCAGCAATGTTTCTGAGAATCCAAGCTGCTCTGGCAGAAGGTGGTGGCAAAGAAGAAACAAAACCAGCAAAGTGTTTGAACAATTTTGTGCTGTTTATGAAAAAAAAATAATAGAGATGCAAGGTTCCAGGATCCGACAATGACTAAAGGATCAGTGAACCACTCCTGAATGGCCAAAGCCACACCTGGCAGAAACTAAGGATTTTAGAGCATCGCTAAAACCCAGAATAGAATTTTCCAGTCTTGCAGTTCCCAGGAGATAAAGATCAGCTATCCAGAGCCACAGTGGGGGAGGGCCATAGTCAGCACCCATGTTTCGCCGGGATTCATAAAAAGCTGTACCTTACAACTGGGGATGAAGAGCCAGAGGGGATAGAACCTTGCACAGTGAACCCCATTCTCTTCTGCTTAGTTACCTAGTTATTGGTCATCCCCTAGGCTATTTGGCTAGAGGGAAGGTGGAAGCTACGTGGAGGAAAATGTAATTATTTGCCAATACCATTTTTATATACAATGACACAAGGAAAATCAAATATCACCATCATGCCAAGAAATAAAACTGAGATATTCACAAATCAAGAAAAAAGATAAATAGAAACATATCACAGGTAACCCAGATTTTAGAATTAGTAGACAATAACTTCAAAATAACTATGCTTAATTTATTTAATAAAACAAAGGAAAAAGATAAAGAAGATACATAAAAATACATACTATTTTAGCAGAAAATTTCAACCTAAGAAAACATATATGGAATTTCAGTGAATGAAAAATAACTTGAAATTAAGTTGTGAGTAAACTGATTAAACGCAAATTAAACCAACCAAGGGCAGGGATATCAAATTGAAAGGCAGGTCAATAGAAAATATACATATTAAAGTATGGAGCTAGATAAAAAAGACCCATAATATAGAAGAAAAGAGTATAAAAAACATATGGAACATAGTGGAAAGAGCCTAACATTCATGTAATTTGAGTAGCGCAAAGAAAATGGAGAAAATGAGGCCGAAGCAATATTTAAAGTTATTTAAAGTTCTAAAGCTATTAAAATGACAGATTCAAGAAGCTCTCTCCATATACCAAACTGGATGATTATAAAGACTAATGAAAAACAAAATGAGAGAAAGAGAATGAAAGGCAGAGAGTGGCACAGAGAGAGAGAGAGAGATCTTAAATTCCCCAAAGGAGGAGACAAGAGCATATTATGTTTCAAAGGACCAATGATTAGCAATTGAATTTTTGATAAGAATGATGCAAATGATAAGAAAATGGAAAGGCATTTTTATAATGCTAAAATACAATTACCAACTTGTATTTCTATCTCCATAAAAGTTATAGTGAAATAATTTTTTAAGCAAATAGAAAATCAAACATTTTTAAAAACCATCCTTAAAAGACCAACAAATGAAAAATTGCAGTGATTCTTCAGGAAGAAGAAAATGATCTCAGAAATAAATAGAAATTCAGAAATGAACAAAGAGCAGAGAAAATGATAAACATGTAGATCTATATAAATAAATATTACTAAAATTAAACAAGTATTATCTTTTCATCTTTTATTACATATATGGTGTATAATATATACTCTTTTCTTATATATTATGTTTTATTATTTTATCTTATTATATATAATATATATAATTAAACTGGATGACACTTTTATTATTTTTATTTTTACTTTTATTTTTTTGGGGGGGAATATAATAGGAAACATGGAAGAGGGCACTGTAGGTGGCATCTTGATGCATTTCAAACTTTGTTTCCCAGTCAGTTGTGTCTGGTCCTTTAATTCCTTTTTTTTTTCTTATCACCAAATGGAATATTTTTTTA
This sequence comes from Manis javanica, assembly GCF_040802235.1. NCBI lineage: Eukaryota > Metazoa > Chordata > Mammalia > Pholidota > Manidae > Manis > Manis javanica. The sequence continues at coordinate 76,888,604 of NC_133168.1, forward strand.
TTTTTTTATTTTTTTTTATTTTGGTATCATTAATCTACAATTACATGAAGGACATTATGTTTATTAGGCTCCCCCCTTCACCAAGTCCCCCCCACTTCCCCATCCACAGTCACTGTCAACATAGTAAGATGCTGTAAAATCACTACTTGGATGACACTTTTTTTAAAGAAAAAGAATAAATTAGTTAACTATTCCAAGGCCCTAGTATTGTCTGGAAAGTGGCAAAAGAATAATATCTATTGGACTGCATTAAGTCCATTAATGTCTAGAGTAGCCACTAAAAGAATAGTAACAATGCATAATAGTATAAATAATGTATAGACTAATAGAGTATAAAAAATACAATGACAAAAGCTTAACATAAGTATAAGACAAGAGATGAAAGGAAAGAAAAATGGAACAATTAAAAAACAAATGAGAAGACAGTGAATTTCAACGAATACAATGAGAAATCTGAGGCAAGCAGCGTGATGGCAAATCACAGTCATGTAACTCCATCAGGAAAATATATGCACTTTAACTCTCTGTGGTCCCCAAAACATGGCTTCAAAGTACATAGAGCGAACACTGATAGAAATAACAAGAAAGATAGATAAAGTCACAATTACAATAGAACAGTTGATCACATCTCTCTCATAGCAGGTAATACACCTCACAGAAGATCAGTGAGGCTATAGAATATCTGCTCAATGTAATTAACAAACTGCAAATTGACATATGTGTAACACTAACCTCTCAAATGACAAAAAACTTCAAGAAAGGACATTTATCAAAACTGACCTGTTATTGGGTCATAAAGTATGATTCAACACTTCATACTATTGTCATCATTTAGAATATGTTCTCTGATGACAGCAGAAGTAAGCTAGAATTCAACAGCATAAAAATAAAAATAATAAAATCCTTAATTAATATTCTGATATTATATAATAAATTGCTGCATAAGTGATGGACAAAACAGTTGATGGAAATTAGAAATTTTATCAAAAGAAAATACTTCTTTCTCACATAGAAACTTGCAGGACGCAGCTAAGTTGTACAGAGGGGTTTCTATATTCCTAAAAGCATGTTTTAGAAATAAAAAATCTGAATATTTATGCTATAAATATCCATCTTCAAATACTAGAAAAGGACAGAAAATATACCCAAGTGATAGAGAAGGAAGAAAATAATAAGTTAAGAAGAAGAATTAAGGAAATGAAAAATATGAACACAGTAGAAAAAATTAAACAAGCCAGAAGTTGATTCTTTTAAAAGACCAAAACAATGGACAGGCCTTCAGTAAAAAATATTAATAAGCAGAGTAAATATAACAAATGACCAGTATCAGGAGTAAAAACTGGTTTAACAATATAAATGTTTCAGATTTTAAAAGATGCTAAGAAGATATGTTAAAACTTTTGGCAGTACTTTTGAAAATTTAGATGAAATAAACAAATTCCTAGAAAACATAATTTACCAAGAGTGAAACAAGAAGAAAGACAAATTTTACTTCAATAATTCTGATGTAATAATTAAGGTGAATATGTAATACAAAATCTCCCTGAAAAAAAAATCTCCAGGCTCACTTGTACTCAAAATTGCATTGTGGGTCCTAGACATTGGAATAAGATAAGAAAACAAAAACAAAAACCATAAAAATGGAAAAGACAAATTATTATAATTAAAGGAACTTAATAAGCCTATAGATACAATGTTATTATACAAAAATCAATCTGACGTATATACCAGCAACATGAAAATTTTTAAATATTAATATGCTATTCAAAAAAATCAAATGACTGTAATTATATCTAATGTAAGAATATAAACTACATTCATTATATTACAAAATATTATAAAGAAAATTATAAATATATTGAGAGAAATTAAAAATGAATGAAGGAATTAAGAAGAGTGGATGAGAAAAATTAAGGACTATGATATGTTGATATATTCGAAGATCTATTATTTTTGTCAGTTCCATAGATTGATCTGTACATTTTGGCTTTCTCAACAACTATACAGCGCAAATGAAGCTGATCCTACTTTTGCCCAGAGGTGGGCTGCCAGGTAGCCGGAAAGAAGACCAACATTTCATTCAGAAAAGAAATTTGCCTCCACTGAAGTGTCTGTACACATATTGGAGTTTTGCTTCATGAAACACATGAGAAAGAATAGAAGTACAAAGGCACCACCTTTCTGGATTTGAGTAATACTGCTTGCTGACTGAGGTGTTTTTATGCCTGCCTATTCACTTTAATCAACTCAAAGGGGAGATGCTTTTTATGTTAACATCAGTTTTTGGCACAGTATTTATTTTCCAAGTCATAATAATGGCTACCACTTACTATAGCACTTACTAAAAGCCAGGCATTAATCTAAGTACCTTCATATATCACCTCACTTAATTCTCCCCCAAACCTAAGAGGTAGGTAACAACGCAATTGTCTTTTCATGAGGAAGAAAACTGAGACACGGAGAGGTTGTCACTCTGCCAGGTCACCCACTAATAATCTTGACAGGTAAATGCTAAATTCTTCATTCCTAACCTATGCCCTGGTTCTTCTTCCTGACAGGAATTTCTAATAACCTTTACCTTGAACAAAAACAAAAAACTCTCGTATATTCAAGGATTTTTGTCTTAGCATATTGGCTGAAGGAATTTGCTTGATAGTATCTTGTAGGCTGATGATGACTCCAAATCTTTCACATTTCATTATGAGATGAAAATTCTGTCTTAACTTTTAATTCAATAAGGAGAATGGACAAGCATAAAATCAACCCAATTTGAAAGAAATAAACCAGGCTTAAGTTGAAGGCAAGAGAGATAAAGTCACAGGCTTTCATCACGACATTTGAAACTAGACTTCCTCCTGCCACAGCGGTGTTGAGTTTGCTAGGGCCAGAAGCCCGGGTTCCCAGTGGCCACGGCCCGCTGCACGGCCGGCAGACTTAGGCCCTGACTGTCTCTTCACATCTTGGCAGACTGATGAATGCTACAAAGACATTTTGACTATTACTAAAAGGGATAAAAAACAACTTTTAGAAAATTTGAAGCTGGATCCACATGGAATTTTAAATTTTCTATGCTGTGTTTTGTTTCTTCTGTGTGTTGGAGAAGAAGCCTGGATGTGATAAAGGGCACAACATATGGAGGACATGTGAGAATTCACTGTAGTAAAATTCAGGTTAGAGCTAGCAAGTGCTCTGAAGGCCAAGGGAACATATTCTAACTTCTTAAAATAAAAGCAATTATTTTCTAAACATTGACTATCTATCAAATGCCAAAATGAAGTTTCACTAGGCTGTTTCAGCTTTAACATTTTCACTTGTTTTTAAAGGAGAAAAAAGGGAAAAGAAAATGTTTTGTAGAAATTCAAAAGCAATGTAAACATTTATAATTTACTATTTTAGTGCCAAAGTAAACATATAAATCTTAAATGTGCCTGAATCTCATTTCATTTTATGTCATTATGAGATTAATAAGAGAATCCTTCCATCTCCTGCATGGGATTGTGTAACACATAAAGTACTTATAGCATTAATAATAATATTGATAATAGTAAGGTTAGTTAGGGCTTTCTATATGCAGATTAATGGCTTTATATGTATTCCTTATTAATTCTTCAAACACTGGATGAGATAAATAGTATTATGGACTATGTGGATGGTTAAGTAACATGGCTAGTGAGTTGTTTAGCTGAAGATCGGACAGAGGGAGTCTAGCTTGGATCAATAATTGTAGCAGACAGGAGTAGCTTCATTTAGATACCTTCCATCTGAAGAATGCCATGATGAGAAAGGTATGATTTTTGATATGTGGGTGATTTGGACAAACTGCAAAAGTCTTCATTACAGGTAGAAGCAGACACTGCCATACTGTGCTCAAGCTTCACGAAGTATTCAGATAAGAAAAGCAATTTTATTTTCAGTCAAAGCAATTCTCTGACATATGCTCAGAAAATGTATTGAAGTGTTAGAAAACCAGCTGCCCCTATTTGAAATTGGTATTTAAGGATATTTAAAAAAATGCCTCTGTATTATATTTTAGGTCTTGGTAATGATTGAGAATTAGCCGTAAAAGTCAAATTTAAACAATAAAGAATTAATATTCTTTAGATATACAGATCAAAATGGGAAAGCTGGCATGGGCTTCTGCCATGTAGGATCAAAATTTGTCATGTGGTGATGACTTAGATGAAGTGTAGGCACAGGACACCAGAGCAAAGACATAATCACCCTAGTATCTCTCCAAGGTAGCCAGTGGAAAACCACAGATGCGATCAGAGTGAGCAAAACTCAATTTGATAGCAGAAGGTTGGAAAAATCTTTGCCATTAATGGTAACACCACCTGATTGTGATGTTGTCAGAGTAAGTGAGACAGTCCCTGTAATACTTTGCACAGTTCCTGGCTTACTGTGTGATTTAAACATCTAAGAGTATTTGTGTTAATCTACTCTGGCTCAAAAATATATAATGAAACAAAAACCCTAGAAAGGAAAGTAGTATACCCAAAGACAAAGAAGTTTCTTCATTTTTGCCAAGGTCTGTGTGGAGGCTATTGGGTGTGGCCGTAGAGGGTCACCCTGACGTCCGTGTGCCAAAGGCCTGGGAGGACAGTGTTTCTTCCCACTGGAGTCTGCATTTCATGTAAGGTCCTTCAACCAAGTCTTGGTTCTTTCCTTTTGCAGAGATTTGTTAATTAAATTTAAAAAAATGTCTAGAGTTTGCTTTCTTTTGGAAATATTTCAAGATTAACTTTAGATCTTAACTCAGTAATCTCCAAATTTCTATCATTTGTATACCTCTCAGCCTCTCCGAGTTTATCCCAATTTCCCAGCTCTTCCTAATACAATATTTTATAAAGAACATATCAACATATAATAACATTGAACATAAATACAACTGGAAAATAAAACAAGATAAATGAATATCTCTTCATCTCTAAATGTAAAATGTCAATGTAGATGCCCCCAAAGCTATTTATCCTTACAGCAACAACCTTAATTGAGAAGAATGTCACAAAACAGCTTTCATTTGGAAACCTCTTAACTCTGTGACCTTAAATAGTGCAGAATTATCCATGGTGCCCTTATATCCAGTGTTCTTGCCTGGGTCGTTCTTAATTGGTAAGTCCTTCAGATGGCCCTGGGGAAAATGAAAATGAAACATTTATACTCTGCATCCACATTCTAAGAACAATTTTTAAATAACACCCATAAACACTCAAACCTAGTTTAATTGTATTTTTTAATATAACAGTTCTTAAAAATCATAAATATTTTCATTTAATTAGAATTGACTCACACTTCTAAAGGCTTACAAAACATTAAAAAAGACATACTTTGAAAAAAAACTTGTGCCAAGGGCATAAAATATTGACTCAAAAATGAAAATATTGATAAGAAATTAAATTATATCATATACAATTTAACATTAAAATACCAGATTTCGTAAGGGTTATTAATGTTATGATACAATCAAGCAACACTTCATATGTATTTGATATGATTTATTATATATTTCACAGCACAAGGGGGCCAAATTTATGATATGCTAAATTGGTGAGAATGCTTACAGGGATAATAGATTTATGGGAGCTATCAGAATGTCTAAAATTGTTTGAAATGATTTACGTGAAACTATTTAAATTGGCACGTCCTTTCCTCACATGCATTTTATTTTCTGCAGACTTCTGTTTTTCTTTAGTAATATACTTTAATTTCAGATAGTATGCTGCCTGGCATTTTCTTCTGAAAAATGAGATTCCATCCTGCTCCTTCGAAGTTTTGCAAAATGTTACCAAGATAATATCATCATGAGATTCCATATCTAATAGTAATGTTTTGATTTTCCTTGTATTAATTATCACTTGAGAGCAGTCTTCACAATTGGTGGGTGTCTGTCTTGGTAATCTTCATTTCTGTGTATTTCCTTTCATTCAGTATTCTGCATTGGGTTTTCTGGTTTTCTATTTGTTTGATATTTTTGCCTTGAGTGTTTTAAAATCGTGTCCCACAACCAGATGTCATGCAGCATGTGACATACCTATGAAAATACCCCTGAAATATGGGGAACCACAATGGTTCTAAGACTAAGACACAGAGTCAGCGTGCTGCCAGAACCTGGAAGGACCCCCACAACTTGTGGTGCCCCGCTGAAGATGTCATCCTGGCTGCCTGGGGCATGCTTATCTAGAGCAGATGCAGAGACCTGAGTCTGCCTTTCGAGCAGGCATCCAGCAGAAAGACTTGTCAGCACCAATTCACAAACTAAATGGCCGACACTCTATAGTAACAGGGATTTTAAGTGAATTAGCTCAGGTCATGCTTATAGCAATACTACCATATGGGTGAAAATATTATTCTAAGTTTGTGGAAAAATGTCTTGAGGCTTAGAATAATTAAGTGATAATTCCCATGTCTCAAAAGTTGGTGGGGTAGGGGTGGTTGGGATTAGCCCTTAGCCTGTCAGGCTCATTTCAGTGTTCTCCCCGTAGCTCCTCCCACCACTGCAGGAGGGCAGCTCAGTGCAGAAGCCAGCGTCCTCCTTTCCGCAGAGAATTTACACTCAAAATCTGTCCAGAAGTGCAGACCGTAGGAACCCTTCCACTATCCTGCAGCGTGTCCTGATTTACTGAGTGGATTTCTACTGGAGACGTTCATGATGACTTGCTCCTCAGGCACTGATACTTCAACAGAGAAAGTCGACTACTCCTTGGGTCCAACTCCTTCTCCATGTTTGTTTTCTCAAATTTTGTATTTTGTAAACACTCAGAGTTTATCTTCAATAGATGACCCAATAATGGCATATTTATTGACTATTTCTGACCCCTTATATCTGAGGAAAAGTCCTTCTGTCACCTTCTCACATGTATAACTTGAGTAGGCAAGGAACAGTCCTGCTTCATGAACTTTTGCTGACAAACTTCTGTATGGCATTTGTTAGTATCTCTTTTTGCATTTCATCTTGTAAAGAAGTGTGATGTCAGGACTTAAGTTTCCATTTGGAGAGAAGCTCGTTTTTTTTTCTGGATGCTTGTAACACTTTTTTTCTTCACTCTTGTTAATCATAAAAATGCTAGAATGGGAGGAAATGCAGCTCTCTTTTCAATTTAGATGTAGCTTGAACCCTATTTCTGTTTATCTTGTGTTTCATTTTAATCTTTGAAGCATTTTCTTCTATAATTTGTGTAATCATTGCTCTTGTCCAAGTTACTCAGAATTCCTTGGGAAAACCCCTTATCCTCACATGCAACTTCCCCCATATTTTTGCCTGAATATCAGCTGGGTTTATCAAAATCTATTTTATTCTCAACTGCCTTTTATTTGGACAGAAGTTCACATTTTAGTTTCTTATCTATTTCCCTCTCCATCTTGAGTATCATTCCCTACTGCTTTGACATCTGGTTAGGCTTGGAATCTAAATAAGTAAATTTTATAATAACCTTGTAAAATCACTACATCTAAAACTCTGAAATTAATGGGTTTCATTACTGATACTGTGTCTGAGTTACTCTTTTTATTTTACTTAAGTTCCACTGGGCACATGTTACATTTAACAAAGCATCATATACATGAAGAGAAGCGCACATATCAGTGAATTTCCATAAATTAGACTCACCTATGTAACTAGCATCCAGATGAGGAAACTGGCCATTAACTGCCTTGAAACTTCTCTGTCCTCTCTTCCAGATGCTATCTACCCTCTCAACAAAGGCAACTAGTTCAGTTCTTACTTCTATTAACATAGATTAGTGTGACCGATTTATTACTTTACATAAATAGTCACAGTGTTTTTTGTGTCTTCTTTCTTGCATGTTATGTTTTACTCATATAGCTGCATGTAGTTGAGTTTCTATTTATTTCCAATACTGTGTAATGTTCCAATAAGTATATAATTCACAGTTTCTTTACCTAGTCTATGGTCGATGGCCATTTGGAGAGTTGTCAGTTTGGGGCTATCACGAGAAGTATTGCTATGCACTTTCTAATTCATGACTTTTGGTGAACATACAGCTGCGTTCTTGTTGGGTGTAGAGACCTAGGAGTGGAATTGCAGGTTACCGTGTAGGTGTAAGTCTAGTGTTCATAAAACTGCTACACGTTTTTCCAAAGTGGTTGTGTCTGTCTTAAAAGCAGGGTATGAGAGTTTTGTCATTCCACATGTTCGCCAGTATCTTTTTCAAGTCCCACATTCTTTTGGGCAGGCAGTGGTACAGCACCGCGGCTTTGACTTGCATTCCCAGGCTGTCTGGGGAAGTTGGTGCTTAGCACCAGGGCACCTTCTCCCCGTCTTATGGGTCCCTGGATATCCTCTTTTGTGAGGAGTTTGTTCAGCTCTCTTACGCATTTTTCTTTTGGAATGCCTGTATTTTCATTTTTTAAGTTGATTTGTAGGAGTTCTTTATATATTCTGGATGTGAGTCCTCTTTCAAACACACCTATTGCAAATAGGCCTTGCCTTATCACTCTCTTCAAGGTGTCTTAATGAAAGAGCTTCTTAATTTTAACAAACAACTCACCAATTTTTTTCTTGTATTGTTAGTATTTATTTTTGTACTGTTTAGGAAATTTTTTCCTAGTTCAAGGTCACAAAAACCTCCTTCTTGATTTTCCTCTAAAAGCCTTATTGGTTACCTTTCCCAGTTAGATCTGAAATCTATCAGGAATTGATTCTTGAGTATGGTGTTCAAATACAGTTTGTCCCCCCTGTGGATGGCCCATCGACCCAGCTCTGTTTGTTGAAGAGAAGCTCCTCACCTCACTGAACCAGAGAAGTGCTTTTGTTTGCAATCCCACACCTGTGTGTGAGGTCTTTCTGACTCTAGTCTGTCCCTTGGATCACTTCCTCAGTCCTGACCTTTCCAATTAAAACTGAATTTCTCTTTGTTGTTCCTCTACTCATTGCATATGCACCAGGCTGTGGAGGAAGGGGAATTTCCTGGAATTGAGAAGGAATGGAATTGCATTTGAGGTCTGTTGATGGTGCTTTGCATGTTCCAAAAAAGAAATGGGAATATTTTAGTTTTGTGGCATGTTCCTACTTTTAACTCCTGAAAATCTGGTGACAAGGTCCGAATGACAAAAAAGTTGGGTAGAAGGGTGCATCTCTGTCTGTTTGCATATTTGTTCGGGGACATAACTGACATCATCCCAGAAGGGGACTGTGGCTTGTCCTCAGATCACATCATTTTTTTATAGTCTCAGGCAACTCGTGCTGTCCCTCTAACTGATGGACACCAGTGACCAAAAGGACATATGCTCTGGTTAAATTTTAGCAAATGTGTACCAATCTTGTTGCAGCAGGAAAGTAAAAAACTGAACAGCCAGGACCTGAGTTTGCCTCAAAGGGGGAAAAAAGGCAGAAAAAAATCAAAAGATCTGGGTTGATTTCCTAAACCATATATCATTTGAGGCATTGTAAGACTTTGTAAAATTTTTTACAAACTGCTAAAAATTTCCTCCAAAATGGTCATTTAATTTAATGACCATGATGAAGGCATGGCTTATCATCTACTTTGCTTGATGAAAAACAACACAGAAATTTCTGAGGAGGAAATTTAGGACATTTTCAATGAAGTTTAGCACATAATTCTCATTGAAAGTATGTAAAATTCTACTGTACCTACTTTATATGGCTTTAAAATGGTATTTTAAAAGGTTGATTTGTTTTTGTTTAAAAAAACATGAAGTGATAGGATTCTTACTTTATAGCCTATAGGTTTGTTGTTTAGATTTAATTAGATGTGATATCTATGATCATTTGGCAAACAATGAGTATTTGGTAAAGCAGAATGGCTAAACTATTAGGAATATGCTGTTATTTTTTTATGGAAATGTATATACAATGTTGGCAGGCTCTCTCTGTCTCCGTCTCTCTGTCTATTATATGTATGTGTGTATGTAATGTATGTTGTTGATATTATTAATATGATATTGGTGTTTTTAATCCTTGGAATAAAAACTCAAGGATTCTAAGAGAGCTGAGGAGAATCTTTGTGCTCCTGGTTTGGACCAGGAGCAGATGCAGGGGAAGCTGAATGAGAAGCAGAGCCCTGAGCGGAAGAGGAAGCCTTTAAATCTTATTTTTAAATGAGTGCTGATCAGAATGGGGTGCTTGTTTTCTTTAAGAAAATGGGGCTTGGGGCTGAGTGCAGTGGTCAGGGAGGGCTGGCAGCACTCAGGGGGCTTCAGAGGGGCTGGTGCCTGGGGAGGGGTCTTGATCAGGGTCTTCCACCTCCTTCTGTAATCAGCATGCCAGGCCTCCCTGGGTAAGGAAAACTTGGCAGAAATAATTTCAGAATATCTCCCTTCAGGTGCTAATCAGCAGGAGTGGGTTGTGGAATACTGTTTACAACATGGAAATAACTGTGTGCTCCTTTTCTTAAGACATTTGTAGGCTTTTCTCCTTATTTCCCTTTGACACAGGAGAGAGGAAATCAAGAAACCCAGCCTGCACCTTTCCAAGCCCCCTTTCCAGGGGAAGCCCAGGGCACACCCGGCTTGGCCACGCGTGTCTCTTAGAGTCGCCCCACCAGGGAAGGAAAAGGGCTTCCAGGGTTCTTTTACTGAAACAGACGCAACGTGATACAGTCTTCCTTCAAGGGCAGAGATGGTCTGGCAGGTGTGAGGCCACCAAACCACCTCGCCAGTTTTCTCATTTTATATTTGTAGGGAATATGTAAAAACTTCGGAGATTTTATAAGCATGGCATTTACATGGCTTTGTGCAAAGTGAAATCTCTTTCTCACCAGGTCCAGGAATGACACGCCACTTCGTCGTGCTGGGTATTGGCTGCTTCTGCCAGGCCGCCTTCTCCGATTGCACTGCGGGCGACCCCGGGCAGGCGTCGGCCCTGCCGGCGTGGGGCAAAGGGAGGCTGCCCGGAGAGGTGGGCAGAGCGCGGTGCGATGTCCGCAGGGCCCGGGGCCAGGAGGGCCGGCTGTTCTGGGAGGAGTCGGGTGACACCAGGGGGCAGGCAGCAGGCTGAGAAGGGCGCCTTTGACGGAGGGGCCCTGGGGCTGACCGCGCTGCCCCCCGGGCGGCACACAAAGGGGTTGTTTGCTCTCGCCCTGCAAGGCAGGGTGGCCTTGGTGCCAAATTACCCACCACGGTTTGGAGACGCCTGCCAAACCCCTGTCCGCTTCATAATAGGGATGTTTGTCTCTGGGAAACACTCTAAATTCTCCTGCTGGGGTTTCCAGGGCATGAGAATTTCCAGCGCTGGAAAAGGAATAAAACACCAAGTCCCTTTCTTTGCTTGCAAAGTACAGAGGCTGGCTGCCCCCAGCGTAGGGTGGCTTTGTTTTTTGCTCAGAGATTGTCTTTGATCCAAGCCAATGGAACAAAAGCTGATTATCTCACCTTTAAATAGAGGGATTTCAGCAGAAACATTGAAGCGTTAAGGGGAGGGAAAGTGGGGCGCAGCCAGGATGCCCCTCCAAGTGTCCGCAGGCGCCCAGCCAGGAGGAAGCAGTAAGAAAGAACGCGGGCGCGCCGATGTCATCGCTGCCAACGCTGGAGACGTCCTCCATAGCCACTTGTGTTTACAGAAAAGGAGGCTGTAATCAAACTCATTTGTGGGGAGAAACTCCACTTCCTCCGCCAACAGTTTGTGTGTTGGGCATCTCTAATGCTCTGGGTGGTTTTTTTCCCACCTTCACTAACTGGCTCCAAATGCAGAGCTTTCTTGCACGAGGGCGCCTGCAGGACTGGTTCCGGACCCCAGTGGCTCAGAAGGACAGCGTGTCGCCAAAGAGGAAGCCGACTGACTCTTGAGACTGCAGCGGCGACCCAGCATCTGCTCTGCTGTGATATAAGGGATGCTTCTCTGCTCTCAGCCTTAGACCTCATTTTACTAGGAAATCTTTTAAAGGAAAATTTTGCTTTATGATATTGGAGAAATTGCTTCTTTGTGCTTCAGGTTTTGTGTCTGGAAAATGGACCCACCAAACACCTCCCACTTGCAAAATGGATTATCATCTCTGAATTCTAAAAGACGACTTGTTAAAAAAAATACAAATACTTGGCTTCCAGGTTATGATTCAAACTATGTACATGTGTACTATGTATATGTTAATAATAATAGATGTTAGCCATTTAACCTCATGTTTTATGCACAGTGGCAGCTGCTTTAAATGTATTACCTTCTTTCGCCAGCCTGTGGAGCCTTCCTAGAGGCAGGTATTAGAATCCTCATTTTGTAGGTGAGAAAACTGAATCCCTGAAAGGTTATAAACCTATTCATGTACACAGAGTAAGTGGTGGTTCAGAGGTTCAAGCCCTAAGATTTCAAATTTTGCTCCCTCACCCACAATACTGTACTTGGAGTGAAAATTCCTGTATCTCATTAGTACACAAGGTTTGTTATTTGCCTCTACAAGGTGCAGATAGAGATCCATGGTGGCAGGCACAGTTTCAAAACCGGTGTTTTTTTTTTTTCCTGCTGATACTGCCACAAAAATCATGCTTTAGTCTGGCTCAGAGCACAGTTCCTGGACAGTGTTTAAGTGATTGGCGGGCCATACGGTTCACATAAGCAAACAGGGAGGAGTGAGGGTTCTTTCTGTCCAAGCAATGGAACCAGAAATGTTTTTCAGGAATCTGTCATGGGTAACAAAGTCCCTTCTTTTAAAATCCCAGGCCTTGTGCCCAGAGTAGATAGATCCCTAATAAACATGGAAGCATTGATTTTAAAACTGCAGTACTTGGTGAAATGATTTAAAAACCAACAGGAAACAGCTATCATAAGCAGCTCAGCGAGTTCAGAGAAAGTCCATGGTGTGTGACCTACGGGAACATGGCGATGAGCTCAGCTCTCCGACGACATGCTGCGGTAAACAGAGGAGCACTCTTGTTGGGGTTCAATAGTTTCCAACCCTCTTTGCATTTTCTTGATTCACTGTGTACCCTTAAACTGTTTACGACGCTTTGTTAATTTTACGGACAAGGCATTCAATTCCAATTACATCTTGAATGAGATGTACTCAGATCACGTTTCATTGTGGGAATGTCTCATTATCCAAGCTCATATATCCGAAGTAGATGAATGTCCCAGACTTTCATGACAGGATAAAAAAGATTCCGTTGGTTCTGTCACCTAAAAATATCCTCTGTCAAATCGATTCTTGATCTTATATATTTCCCGTTGTTGGGCAGTTTTGGAAAAGGACCTGAAAAATATTAATGTGTATGTGTACATTTCCCAAAGTAATAAAACTGATAAAGAGTCAGTTCTCAACCCCAAGCCATAATTTTGCGTTTCACTGTTGATTACCGATATTACATTTTCTATGAAACTTGTACTTGTGTCAAATAGGTATAATGGTGTTTCAAGGTTCTGCCAGCAATGCTTACAAACCCTGCCTGGCCCTGAATCTCAGATTGGGCTTTCTGCAATCCCCCATTTCTTCATCCAACACATATTTTGGGAAATTTACAGGATGCTGAGTGTAGGTCTCAGTGCTGGTATTCAAGGAGAAGTCAACTCTGTATGCAAATAGGAAAACTTTATTTTCCATTAATTTGGGTGGAAATAATATCATTCCATTTCCTTCCTTTCATCTACAGATAGGCATTTTGCAGCTTTTTAAAGTGGAAAGGGTATCGTCTTGATGTAAGTTCTCCTGCAGTGACTGCAGGCCCCCCACACCTGAGCAGAGGGTTTCATCATTACCTTTTCATTGCTATTCTCTTGTATCCCTCCATATTTGCAGTAAGGGCTTACTATTTTCATAAGAATATAATGTTCTAGAAGATAAAATGAAAAGACAGTATTTTTAAAACTGATAAATAGAATTTTTAATCTGAATGGATTTAAATAATTTTGGGTTTAAAAAGAAACTTTAAACTTAAAGATGGCATTTTAATATTAGGTGACTTGCTCATTTATCTCATTATCTATATTATCCCTTACAGAATAAAACACTGAACAATTTCTTAGGTCTATTGCATTCCACACTTAGCACATTTTAATAATTTTATACCTGACATTGCTTACTCCAAAAATTTCCAGTGGCAACAAGACAATTTTCAAAAAAAAAGGACGTAATCTGTAGTGTTGTATATAAAATTTTCACAGAGAGCCTTTTAGGTCAGTTCTGGAATGGCTATTACAAGGGTAAAGGTTAATCCTTTGCCTTATAAGTTCTACAAGTTCACTGGTGGACAGAAGCAAATGAAATCAGGAAGAAAATGTGCTAAATGTGAGCTGAGTTAAATAATTGCTATTGTGAATGTTTCCGGTTGTAAACCCAGTTATGGCTTATCTTTTTATTCATTCATTCATTTCTTCATCCAACACATATTTTGGGATACCTACAGGCTGCTGAGTGTAGGCCTCAGTGCTGGTCCCTAGAGTCAGCCAAAATTCAAGGTCAGTGAATAACTCCAGATAGCCGGCTCCAGCCTGGTCTTCCAACCTCAACTGAAGAAGTTAGAGTCTAGCTGCAACATTAGAAGGTAGTGTCCATAGAAAGCCAAACTCACTTCTGACCCCAAGAACAAGTTTGGGGGGTTCCCAAAACCACACTCGGTTTCAGTAATTCATTAGAAAGACTCACAGAACTCAGGGGAACCTGTTATGTTCATTACAGGAAAAGGATACATTAATATCAGCCAAGGGAGGGACACATGGGGCAGAGTTGGAGGTTCCAAGTGCAAAGCCTCCATTGTTCTCAGGACACACGACCTACCCTGCATGGACATGTGACAAGGGATATTGTCAACCAGGAAGACCACCAGGGACTTTAATGGAGTTTCATTATGTAGGCATGACTTATTGATCAATTGATTTCCCACAACGTTAAACTCAATCTCTAGCATCTCCCCTCCCTGGCGGTGGATGGAGAGGCCACTAAGAGTCACCTGATCAGCATAAACTATCAGATGTGGCTCAAGGGGCCCACCAAGAGTCATTAGACTCCCCAGTCACTCAAGAAATCAGAAGGGCTTGGACGTTCTTCCAAGGACCTGGGGAGGCGGGACAGACCACTTTTGGGCCACGTCCTCACCACACAGCTGGGGAGAGACAGCTGTGAACAAACCAAGGTCTTGGTCACATGTGGCCCATGCCCTGGAGCAGAGACATGCAGAACTGAGTCACAAAGGAGAGATACATTGTACATCCAGACATATTAGGTGTCTGGGAAAATAAAGCAGAGAGAGGAGACAGAAAGCTTGGAGGGGTGAGCGGTGGCATTTTAGATCTGGCGACCACGGCAGACGTCAGTGAAAAGGAGAAATCTAAGCAAACACGAGAAGGGGGGTGAGGTAGTGGTTCAGGTGGGCATCAGGTGCCAGAGAAGAGCATTCCTGGCACACAGGACAGTGAGTGAAGCAGTGCTGATGCAGGAATGAGCCTCCCATGCTCTCAGTTTGAGAACCTGAAAGGAAAGGATTGCCATGTGCCAAGAGCCCAGGGCTGGGGAGACGAGTGTGAAGGGGGCAGAGAGGCTCTCTCTTCGGGCCTGGTTGGGGTTGAGTGGTGCACAATGGCAGGGGCAACTGGATTTTAGAAAGTTGCAAAGATGTCCAGGCTGGATACATCAGTGTAGGGGACACCACATGGATGTACTTAACGACACATGACTGGGAGAGATCCAGGAGGGATTAGAGCAGTAGAAGGGCCAGGCGCAGCTGGGCTCCCAGGTTCTCAGTTCAGAGACATGAAGATGGACTAACAAAGTCCTGAAAGAGCAGCCTAACTGGGAAGGGAGGAGGCTGGGGGTGCGGTGTCTGAAAAGCCAAGGGGAGAAAGTATTTCAAGAGACACTGGTGCTCTTGACAAAGCAGGTTTAGTGATGTGCCTAGGGCTAAAGTCAGCTTAGGGTGGGTAGTAATTCCAAGAAGAGGAATTAAAGTCAGGAGACAGACAACTCTTTTAGGTGGTCTTGCTGTAAGTGGAAGAGACAGTGCACTAGCTGGATATGTAGGAGCCGAGAGAGGTTTTTAGAGATAGGAAAAACTACAGCATTTTATATATTTGGGGGGAAAAAATCCAGCGGGAAGAGGTGAATTTCTGGAGTGATGCCCTTGCTGAGGTGGGAAGGGGTGAGATCCAGGCTTAGATGGAGGGGCCTATCCTTGCCAGGTGTAAGGTGGTCGCTCATCCACGCGAGCAGCAGAGACGACAGTACATGTGCACAAAACACAGAACTGTAGCCAATATGCAGGGGTGTGTTATGTGCTGACACACTATTTATGTGCTTTACATATATTGACTTCTTTAATTCTCAACAACTACCTAGAAAGGTAGATGATATTATTATCCCTAGTTTACACATGAAAAATGAGACACAGACTGACTAAGTGATCTGACCTGACGTCTCCATCTGGTGGAGGCAGGATTGGAACAGCAGGTCAGCTAGAGTCTGGACCCTAAAACACCATTGCAGGCCACCTGGGAAAGGGGCATGTAGATGGGAAAGTGGGAGTGCATGTAAGTCGTCCTCTAGTAACTGCCATGTTCAACTGAAACTAGAGTGGAGACCACTGTTAAGAGGGAGGGCGAGAGAGCAGGGGAATGAGGTGTGAGGAGAGGGACTAAGGTATGAACTACCAACCTGGAGGTATGAACTACCAACTAGGGGAGGGGATGGCTAGGGAATACACGAGCACTGCCAGACATTGCTCAGGGCCCACCTGAGGGTGATGACCATGGATTTAAAACACCAGTCGGCATGGAAATGTGCTGTTCTCCATGCTCCATGCGGATGTACAGTCAGCAGGAGACACACTGGGCTTATGCAAAGCTTGGTTTAACCTGGAATTGAAGGGAATTGAGAGTGAATTCAAGGGAGTGATTATAATAATTACTTAAGGAAGTAAAGCTATGTAACAAAGAAAGGACACATAGGAAGTGAGAGATAGTAGAAAGCCAGGATCCTTGGATTGTAGGTCCCAGTTGCCAAAAACCAACATACCAGCTAATCCTCCCTCTAGTGTAGAGATTGATCTGGAAAATAGGGAGGTGGAAGTGAGAGCAGAATGCTGGAAATCTGGATTGTAGGATGGTCATTGTTACTGTCAAAAGAATATCTGGGGTTTGGCAAAGGGGATGAGTTTTCTGGAATGCAGTAATGCTCTTTGGAGAAGAGGTCAAGAAGAGGCTGGTCTACTGAAAGGACATCTAGGTGACTATGGCAGTCACCCAGTCACAACGGGAACAGGGGCTCTGCTCCATACAGTTTGACTCTGTGTTGCACATTGACCAGCATTGTAGTCATAATATCTAATTTCCTTCCCAGGACTACCATCTTTCTGTCACCACATCCTGAGGGAGATCCCCTTTCTCAAAATTCTTTCATGGCATTTTTCATCACCAGATTAATCAGGTCACAGCCATCTGTATGGGGGACACCCTATAAGGAAATTGTGATTAGGAACAGATAGCAAGAAGTGGGAAACCAGCACCAGTTAATTCTAATGTCAGCTATGGGAATAAACCATATTATTTGAAAATTTGAGTTCATTAATTCAATGGAGGCAAATAAATTCCATTTGCACAATTGCTCATTGATGGTGTCTGTCAGACTCTGTGTTGAAAAAGAATCTGAGGTGAGGTCAAGTCTGATCTCAGTGGGATTGTGCTATGATGGATTAGCGATGTCTGGCAGGGGCAACTCGACCCAATATAACCCAAAGATATTTTTTTGGATTAATTTGAAGGACTGGACAATCTGAAGAAAAAATTAATGAGGAAGCTGATCCAGAGACCTTAAGAAAACTGCCAACCTCACAATACAAGCTCGTTGTAGATTAAGAATGCAGTTCTGTCCAGATCTGCATGGGATTGTAGGAGCATGTATTTTCAAAGCCGTGTCCTGAGGGAATCAGCAAACAGAGAATGTTATGATAGAATTAACACTGCATGTGAATCAGAAAAACTGGACTCTATCCCACATTCTGCCAGTATTTAAGATGTATGACTACTCAGCTCACAGAATTTTAGTTTTCACATTGGTAAAATGAGACATTTGTGCTAGATCGCCTGTAACCCTGGGGGGTGGGGTGGGAATATGTTCCCAGCCTGGGGCAAATAAACCACAAACCACTGGAACCGGAATCAGTCTTGGGAAAAACTAGACAGGTCGAAGGCCTTTTACTGCTCAGGAGACACCTGGCTCCGCGGGCTCTCCGGCTGCCGCTCTCGTTCACCTACTGCTGCCTTGTTTTCACTGGGGAGACTCAAAAACCTCTCTCGTTCCCGCACACGCTTGCCTCCCCACCTCCAATCCCCTATTGATATGGAGATGGCTGAGGCAAGAGGAGGGATTCTGGAAATATTGCAATTTTACCCACATTACCTCTATGTAATTCCCAGCTCTAAAAAGTCAAACCAAACCGAAACAGACAAGCAAACCATTAGATTAATGAGACAAAAAGGCTTGGACTGAGGTGGCTCAAAGCAAAACCTAAACCCACAAATGCCTCAGGGTTTCAAAATCAAACTGCCCGACACGACCAATCACAGCTAACCGGGCCTTAAGCTGCAGCCAATCAAGAATTTCCTTCCTTGGCTTCCGTACCTTCTCTCTACAGGTCTTTCCCTGGGTCCTGTCAGAATTCCAACCAGGTGCTGCCTGATAGGAATTGATTTTTGCTCAAATAAGTTCTCAAATATTTTTAAATGCCCCAGTTAATCTTTAACAAAACAAACAAATATTTAAGCTCTCCAAGACAGTAGAACCTGGTTTTTCTTTGTAATTCTAGGCAAAGGTAGATTTCTTTGTTTTATTTTTCATGCTTCCATTGCCAGTAGATTAATGTGATAATGTTATTTCATTTTTCTGCCTCAGCTTCCAGTTTTTAGAATTAAAAATGATTTGGAGAGGTCTAGTAGTGGTGAGCAGAGGGAACTTCCTATTGGACTACGGCACTGTTGAAGAATCTTTTATTTTGCATCTTATTTAATCCTCTCAGTGAAACAGGGATTATAGACATTCTGTGCAGGTGACCTTGCAGGGACTGAGAGCAGGCCCACGGCTTCTGTAAGGACACGATGTGGAAAATGATGGAACATAAAATACCTGTAAACTCTGACCTCTGCTGACAACAGAAAATGCTCCTTATTATGTATTTTGCTGCCCCATCAAAACATAATGAGCCAGCAGCCTGAGCTACCTGAGTTCCAAACTTGGTCTGGGTCCTCCAGAAAGCTGCTGTATTTCCCCCTTAAATTCCAGGTTGGCCTTGTGTTGTGCACATAAATGCTTTCCCCTAACAGCATTGTATTTTGCATACTGACATCCAAGAACTGGAACACCCATCGCTGAGATGCACCTATTAGTCGTACGAAAATGCCTATTGCTCTAATGATTGCATTAGAGACTTTGCCAAGAGGTAGGCTGTGAGTTTTTGCCATCTCTGTAGGAAAGCCATTTTCTGAGCACACCCCCAGCGAGTGCAGTCATTAGCTCCTGGGCCAGGCAAGGGCCTTTTGAAGCTCTCTTGCAGCAAACTTGAGAGTGATTCCATGAGCAGATGCAAATAGGATGTGCTGCAAAACTCCAGAATTCCTCCAGGGGCATCTTGGGCTATCACAAAACGACTTTGAAGTTAAGCAAAGTAAGTTGTGGAAGAAAGGCTGTTATCACCCCACACTTTGGTGAGCTATAGCAGGAGAGAACTTTAGCTTCCCCATTAAGAAAATAACTGAGGCTAATTTCATTCTTACACATCAACTATGTGGCTGTTTAGTCCTCTTTTGAGCTCATTGACTACGATCCTACCAGCAGCTTCCGAGGCAGTAAACAAGCCTGCCTCTGACGGTGGGAGCAGGTGGCAGTGTGGGCTCCCTCCCTGGGGTGGGTAAGCAAGGAGGAATATTAGGTGACCTCTGCCCTAAAGCTGCAGCCTGAGGGACAATTAATTTGGGGCATTACTTCTGGATTCAATTTTTAGGAGTCGGCCTCTGGTTTAAGCATTCTGAACATGCGTGCTTGAACATGCAGGCATTTTTATGGCAAGGAAGGCCTCTGACCTGTCAAGACACATAGGTCTTTACAGAAATGCAAGTTACACATAATTCTGTCACATCTACTTCTATGGTAATGTCATACCCAGGAAGTAGAATTTCTTCAAATGCTGTAATTATCACAACACTTTATTTACCTGGCTTTTAGAAGGATGCAATGGCCACACCCCAAACCAAACATCCAGTCAACACCTTCCAAAGCAGGTAGTGAGGCACATCTTTTTTTGAGAAGGTTCTAGAGACACCATAACTATTTGGAGATCTAGTTCATTCCTGTCTGGAAACCCTATGCTATCCGGCATGCTCTCAGATTGCTGAAGAAATCTTTACAGGTTTCTCAGCCAGCCCTGAGCAATCAGTTAATGACCCCAGGAAGAATAAATGTCCTCTGTACTGATCACCACCGCCCCCGACTGCACCCCGGGTGATGTGCACAGAGCATTTCAGTGCAGCACAGGGCACATCTTGAGCACTCATGTGAACCACCAGTTTTTCATTTTTTGTGTTTTGCTCATTTAATATGTTTTAATCCCATTGTGTTCTGTGGATTATTTTGTATACGGGGGACACAGAAAGAAAACTGGCCACCTTTGAGGAATGCCTAACTTTGTTTCTGTCTCAACATTGAGCACGATGTCTCACACCTGGAAGATAATGAAATTTCAGATATGAAATGAAGAGATTCATTAATTGCTACCATTCACGTCCACACACCAGGCCAGCTGTCACCACCAAGTGCACGCTTCCGGGGCACTCTGAGCATTCCCCCACCCCACCTGAGCAGCTGGATCCTGGCTGAAGTGGCTTATCCCAGATCCAAATACACCACAGTCAAGCAGTCAAGCAGTCAAGCGGTCAAGCAGTCATGAGCTGTGCACAAACTATGAAACAAGGAACCATTAACCCCTATGTGGTGGCTTCTGAGCAGTTCCAGTTTGTGGCTACTTCTGCTCTTTTGCTGTTCTTTCAATACAAAGCCCATTTTTCTGCCACGCTGGAACACGTCCTCCATGAAAGCCAGTGCTGGCTTTCTCACCACGTGCTGCATGCTCAGTTCTCACATGGACTAGCAGTTGCCTCCATTTCCTCCCTGTGTCCCTCTCCCTCTCCCTGGGAGACTGAACACCTGCCCCTAATCTGCATACGCTGCAGGGCTTTTGGGCCCAGGTCACTGACCTGGCTCAGTGTGGGCCTCCTAACAACGGCACTGCCTGTGAGGCCCACTCCTGAGCTCCGCAGGGCTCCCGGCTCCCTTTGCTTTACTTTCTTAGTTGTCACTAAAGTTAAGAGAATTAGCTTTTGGGTCTCACAACAGACTCTAACTTTGCATTCCATTTGGAGCCAGTCCAAGATTTGGATGCAGAACGCAGCGGGTGGAGTTAAGCAGCCTTGTTCTCCTGCTGCTCAACACCATTGTTCTCACAAATTTCAGTGCCCTGGTGAGAACCTTTCACCCTGGGGGCTTCCTGAGGAGTGGGGCTGGCACAGAGTAGTTCTGCTCTAATTACATCGATCATGAACCTCGAGGAATTCCTGCCAGAATTTCCATGCAAGTGCGTTAGCTGGGAAAAGTCCTTCAAATTTGGGCTTTGAAAGGTACAGGTAACCTAGCTTTTTGCCACTGCAAGCGTGGCCCAGCAGCACGCAGCAGGCAGCACCTGAGGCTTATTAGAAATGCAGAACATCAGGCCATAGCCCAGAGTCCAAATTGGAATGTTAGGCAGATTCTACGCAGGCTGAATTTGACACATTGAGCCATCTTTCACCAGCAGCTGGGTAGGAGCCCAGCTACTTCAAAGCTTCCAGAACATTTTGAAAGTATATGCTATTTTGTGTGTGTGAAACCCGTTACCATTGTTATGTGAAAAACTGAAGTTTGCTAGCAAAATTCACCCAATCCCACAGAGGAAAAAGTCTCCATCTAAATATAGTAAATAACAAGCACAAATCTCATTAAAAACTGGCACCACTCATGACGGCTCTGAGGAAATTCCCTTCTAATAACCATGGGTGAAACAAAGGAGGCTGATTCTCATTCTCCATAAAGCAAGATTGGCAGGAGGTGGTTAGTTCTTCTCAAGTGCTGCCTTAAGGGCCTCAGTGGGATTCAGAGGAAATGGGGGTTCAGAAGAGCATCTCCTGACAGCCTCTGAAGTGCTTCTTGATAAGAGCCATAAATACTTTCCTGGTTACTGTGATGAGTGCCCATGTGAGGGGGCCCAAGGCCAGCAAGTGCACCTGGATTCTGCACAAAAGCAAAACGTTCATGGGATTGGACCCTGCAGGAAATATCACTATGGACTTAGCCAAAAAGGATGCCAGAACACCAACTACCTGGGTCCTGATGGATTCATGGGCATCTGAAGGGTGTTGCATTATGTCATGTGAGGCTTGGATCCCTTCTCCCAGGCTGGGCTGCACTGCTGGCAAGAACCAGAGACACAGGGAACTCTTTGCTCTGACTTGATTAGTTTCCCTCCAGAAAATAAACATGCGCATCAGCCCCTGGGCAGCATGACCATCTGGAGCCGGATTCATTAACCTCAGACCTCCAGCAATGAGGCCATGTTGGCCTTGTAACCTGGGCATGGAAATGCTCTTTGCTTACCTAATATTCCCTATGGTGTCAGGCAAATAAGCCATTCTTCATGGTTGGCCTTATACCTTCACCTAGTGTTGTCGTGAATTACAGGGAAGTTCCCCTGTTCCCCTTGAGATGACTGCACTTTGGTGCTGTGTGAAGTGATCCATATCTGTGCTGTTTCTAATCCATTTACAAAACCACTTCTAACCTGACTGTGGAGGAAAGGTTGTCTGCAGATGCCTGGCAGCAATGATGGTGTAATACTCATGAGTGATGAGGGGTAAGAGGCGCCACCGCAGGCCAGCACTGCCCACCAGGCCTGTTCTTCTCAAAAATGCCTTCTGACCCCCAGTTGGTACATCAAAAGGAAACCCCCCCTGGAAAGCTTGATGTCTGATTTGCCAGGAGTAACCAGCACAGAAAACCACACCCATCTCAAAGAGATTGCAGTTATGATGTAAGTATGTATTGGCAGCTTTACTTATTTGTTTTAAATTAGCAATTGTTTTAATGTCTGTGGATGTGAGTTTGGAGTGTGTGCCGAGTCCATGCTGCACATGACATACAGTTCTGTTTAGATGTTCAGAACTGAAAGGCCGTTGCTCACTTTGGTCTTACAGAGAACAATCATGGTATTATAGGCATTTTAAAGTATTTTGCTTCATTTCTGAAATATGGCTCTTCTGTTACTCTGCTTCCCTGTAGAGCTCTGGGGCAAGACGAGGCTGAATGGCAGCCTTGGAAGCAGACAGGAATGTGGTGCGGCAGATTTTGGAGACCCCTGGTAATTCTGTCAATTCTTAATCCACACCAGCAGAGCTCTTCCCAGCCCGTATCTGTCCTGTCTTCTTTCTGGTACAGTCTTGGAGTCCATCTTCCCTATTATTTCCCTTCAAACATAACCCCACTCTCCTTAGAGGGGTGGGACCTTCCCAAGGGAGGAAGGAGGAGGGATGGCTCTGTGTACTGAAGTCACAGAGTTGAAATCCTGTTGGAATAACTCTGAGGAAGTGACTTGAAAAGAACGGAATGTTTCTGACGTCAGGGTACAGGAGGATCTCTGCCAATAGCCAACAATATATGACTTTTATTTCTATGGTCAGTTAGCCAAAAATATGCCTCATTCAAGGCAATGTACTTTTTAAGTTATATTTTTACAAGAGTATTTTATATTTGTGTGTGAATAGTTCACAACATTTATAATCTGCCATAAACATGTTTTGCTGGTGTATGTTAAACAAGATTGCATATCTTCCTACCTGTGACTTCAGAGGAACTTCTTTTTATTTTTATAAATAAAAATACACATATATATGTTCCTAAGGTCACACACACACACACACACACATACACACACAATATGTACACATACCAAGATAATGCTTCAAGTTTTTTAGCTATAAACAAAGCAGAATTCAGCATTTGAGATGTTTTTTACATGATAGGCATTTCAAATGTTCCCATAATGAGTGACTACTCCCCCTTTTCAGGGAAACATAAGTCAAATGTAGAAGCTGGCAGCCATGGGGGTGGCTCTGTCCACCCTGCACACTGTTATTCATACAAGGTCCTCTCCTCCTTCCCGGCTTCAACAGGCTGCTGAGTACCTCTTTCTATTGCAACAACTAACCTCATGCAATGCCCTTGCTTTCAGCTCAGTCACTGGCTCTCAGATCCATGGAAGTGAATGAACAGCTCCTCATTCTGGTCCCTTCTGTTCCTCTTGTCTGTAGCTCTGCTCACAGCATCACGCTGTCTCACCCAGGAAAGACACACAGGACAAATCTACATAGAGGCTGAGAGACCCTCCCTCAGGACTGTGAGGAAATAGATGTTTACTGAGCACCCTTACGCTCAGAAGATTTTTGCAGTGAGAGTTCAGTGAGTTATTTCATTTTTAAAATGTCACTATTGCTATTTGAAAAATTAATACAAGCACATGGGAAAAAATCAAACAGTATGAAAGACAGACATTGAAATAGTGCCCTCCCTATGACTCCCAGATCTTTTCCCCAGGAGAAGAGCTGCTTTTGTTTTTTTTTATGTGTCCTCCCAGGAAGCATCCCGGATATGGGACATATGTACATAATAGTGGGGAGTGCATGTGTATGCATTTCCCCACTTTTCTTACAAATGCAAAAAGTAGCATCAATATTAATTTTTCCAAGCCTCACTCTTTTCATATTATCTTGCATGTTGCTTTATGTTCATAGAGAGAAAGACTTGATCATTTTTGATGGCTATATAATCCTAGTGATTTGTGAAAAGAATGGTACCATTTGGGGTTTGATCAGGGAAGCAGGGCTACTCTGAGTGACCAAGAATTAGACCTTCTGCAGTCTGGGGGCTGGGGGGACAGCCAATGTATGCACGGGGACTCGCAAACGGTGCTCGGTTGGAAGTCAGTAGAGTCTGCAGCCAGACCGAAGGCTGGTGGGGTGGGGCGACAAACCGCAGCATGTGAGCCTAAAGGGAAACCACGTCTTTGTCTCATCGCCTCTGTTGTTGGTCATCAAGGAGACCTGCAGGATAAGCTGGCGCCCTTTACCTCCAGACGGCCTTGTAGCTGGCGAGGATGCAGAGAACCTGCAGGAGGAAATGAGCTACTACTACACCGTAAATTGGTGAGCAGCCTGCATGCAAGGTGCAACCGCTGTACACCCATCTTCAGACTCGGCATACACTGCACCCCTGCTCGGGGCCCTCGTTTATTTCCTTGATGAGCCCTAATCCAGAAACGTGCAAGGGAGGGAGCCGGGAAACCTAGTTCCAGCTTAGCTGGGCTCTGCAGTCAAAGCTCCATGCTAGCCCCACGCTGGTGGAAGGTAAGGGTGTCTCCTGCCCTTGAGCCTGCCCGGGACGCTGTGATGAAGATCCTCACCTGTGTCTTCATTTGCTTGTGTAAGTACAACTAGAAAACTAATTCCTGGAAGTGGAATTCCCGGCCCAGAGGATGTGTCCACTTTTTTTTTATTAGATATTCTTAAATTTCACTCCAAAGAGGTTGTACCAATTTGTATTCCTGTCAATAATGTATGAGAGTTCGGATTTCCCAACATCCTCATTAATGGAATGTATTATCCTACTTTTTAATCTTTTTTATTTTGATAGGTTAAAAAACAAATGTCATTGTGGGTTGAATTTGCACTTCCTTTTCTTATATTTGTGGCTGAGCATCTTTTAAAAATGTTTAACCCATTTGTACTTTTTCCTCTCACTGATTGTATTTAGCCATTTTTCTATTAGATTCATTATCTAGTTTTTTACACTGACTTGTAAGAGCTTCATTATATATTTAAGCTATTTATTGTGTATAATGGCAAATGTTCCCATCTTTTGTCTTTTCCATTTTGTCTATGCAGAAGTGTACTTTTATGATAGCACAGTTATCATATTTTTATTATATGGAGTTTGAGGTTCTTGCTTTTAGAAAGGATTGCTGTCTCTTTGGTTTTTCACAGAAATTCTGAAAGATAGGTAATATGATTCCTAGTCTTCCAATAAGAAACCTAAGGTTGATAGAAGCTAAGTAAGTGGCATAAGGTCACATAGCAGGTGGTTGAATCCATCTAGGTCCCCCCAGGAAGCACATGGCACTGTCCAAGTTGGTATTTGAGGAATGTTTAAGAAAGGGATTATTTTCAAAGGTGTGGAGACAGTATTGGAAAATCACAAATAACAGGGTGGCTCCTCAGGGCTGCAGCAGCGGGCAGAACTGTGAAGGCCCCAGGGCAGAGGGGCACCTGGAACCTGGGGGGAAAGAGCTGCTGGGCAGGAGAAGCTGGAAGCCGAAGCAGAGCTGCCCCTCCCTGCAGATGGTCAGGCCAGACTGTGGGCAGCCCTGCCGATCTTTGACAAGCTGGAGGGACGAGTATCCTTACGTCTTTCTCTTCACTCCAGCAGATACCTGGCTGATAATATTCAATGACTGAACCCCAGTGAGAGCCAAGGAACAGATATTACTTGGGATTGAGCAGGAAAAATTAATATTTAATGTCTCTTTATGACCTTTGATGAAATAAAAATGACCTGGCTCTTCAGGGTGTGAAAGAGGAAGAGGAGATCAATGAAATTCATTGCACTCATGTAAAAATCTCTGGCCAGTGCCATCATATGTGAAGAAAAAACAAGAAGCTCAAAGTGAAGATGAAAGTAACAGGCTGTTTGGTCACTAGAATCAAAGGTGTTGCTGCTTTTGAGTCAGTGGTTTGTGCCATTTTAATGGCTGTGAATATGTCATTAGATTTGTGATGTATTCCTCCCACCTTCATCAGTTCATTTGAGAGAAAGTTGCCTATCACCAACTTCCACTCTACAGAAGAAACATAGAAAATTGGGCCTTCAGACGTAACTCTGAAGCTTATTCTAAGTTAAAAAAAAATGAGGAAGGCAAAAGTCAGACACTAGGATATGGGCATCACCTAAATGATATAATCCAGCTGCACGAAATTGCGTTTAGCTTCTGAGGACTTCTCTGTAGCTCAGGGACTCATGTTCTGGGTGAATTTGTCCAAGAACCACAAAGCAGGGAGACATTTTTCAGAGACGGTTGAATTAGTTTGGGGAGAGAGAAAATCCTGAGCCAGGCACAGTAGAGACAAAGTGGGGTAAAGTCGAGAACCATTGTGCAGTACTTAAACTATGTCCTGGACTTAAAAACTAAGGGAAAAGAAGGAGTGACATCTTTTAAAATTTTAGATTTTCATGATGGAGAACAGCGGCACATTAAGCAGAATTTGTATGTCCTGAAGATGTCCTCAGGAGCTGAAGGGAACAAAGAAAATGAGTTTCGTTTATAGACTCTGAAGCCCAGATAACTGTGGATCATTTTGGGAGAAGTAGTCTTCAGACAGTGGATTCTGTCACTGGGTCAGTGGCAGTGACCCAGGAGTTTTGGTGACTGAAGACACAGATATAGGAAGACACATTCTCTTCACAGAGCTGATAGTTAAAATTCTGATAGTGAGACAAGATTTTAAGAAGAAAAAGAGAAGGCTGAGGATGAAAACTTCGGGAAAATCATTCTTTGGAGAACCATGTAAACATACCTCACTACACCATAGGCCTCTAGCTAAGCAACAGAAAAATCTACAATTCTTAAATCTATGATAAAAGGATCAAGCACAGAAGTTAAGGAAAAACCAGAGAGGAACAGATACAACTGTGGCAATCCCTGCCTCAGGAGAAGCATGGTGTCTTTCTGGATATTGGTCCATTTCATCTAAGTCATCAGATCTGTGGGCGTAGAGTTGTTCTTAATATTCCTTTATTATTCTTTTCATTTCCATGGGGTCTGTAGTGATGGCCCTTCTTTCATTTCTGATATTAATAATTTGTGTCCTCTCTCTTTTCTTCTTTGTTAATCTAGGTAGGGGACCTTTTTTTTAAATTGCTCTTTTTAAAGAAACAGCTCTTGGTTTCATTGATTTTTCTCTATTGTTTTCATGTTTTCAGTTTCATTGATTTCCATTGCCATTTCCATAATGTTTCATTATTAATTTTGTTTTGCTTACTTTGAGTTTAACTTACTCTTCTTTTTATGGTTTCCTAAAGTGAATACATACATTACTGACTTTGGAGATTTTTCCATTTCCAATATATTCCTTCAATGCTATAATATCCTTCTAAACCACTATTTTTGCTGCACCCCACAAATTTCAACATGATGTATTCTCTTGTCCATTTTCTTCAAAGCAGTTTTTACTTTCTCTTGAGAGACGCTGAATCTGGAGGTGTCACGTCGGGGTAGTGGCTGGCTCTGTGCCTCACTAACAGCAGAGCTCCCTCCACAAGCACAATCATCACAGTCACACATCCCAAACCACCGCTCCCCAGAGCACTCGCTGTGTGCCGTGCTGTGCGGCCGACACTTCATACTTGCCCTGTATACGTGCCTCCCCACGTCTTTACAGCAGATGTAATCATCTCTACTCCAAATGCAGAAACTTGCCAAAAGACAGAGCTAATAGGAGGTGGACTTAGGAACTGAATGCATGTTTGGCTCTCCCCGTCCCCAGCATCAGATTCCTTTGTCTTTTTGCTTTTCCTGGAAAGTGGGGATACTTATGTTTTGCAAATTGCATGGCCAGACCCTTTACCTCTGGATCCTATGTCTTGTGTCTGCCTCTGGGTCACCCTTACGACCTTGATCTTCATGACAAACAGCCCTGCGCCTCCCTTAGTCACCATACCCCCTCAAACATCTGCAGTATCTCACTCTACCTCTTCAGAGCCAAAAATCTCAAAAAAACGATTTACAATTCTTCCTCCCACTTCTTCCCCTCCCCTTGCTTTCACCAGTTTGCTACAAACTGTCTTTGCTTAATCTCAATGGCCAGTCTTCAGTTCAATGGTCAGTCTCCACTGTTCATTTTACTTGACTTCCCAACAGCTTTAAACATGATGGGATATTCTTTACCATTTGATACCTTCTCTTTTTTGGACCCAGTGGCACTGCTTTTTCCTTCCTCTCCCTATCTGGTTTTTCTCCTCTGACCATCTCAACTCTGGCCCTGGTCCTCAGACCCTCACATTTCCATTTATCCCTCCTTGCTGGGCGATCCCATACACTTCTACCACTTCAGTCATCATCAGTGGGTTCTAATAGAGCTGGAGGCCAGGAGCCCGGAGTCCACATTCTGACCCTGTGCTGCTCCTCCGAGCTTCAGACCAGGCCGGCCAACCACCCGGCGCGCTGGGCTACCTGGACGCCTCGGCATGTCCTGGACTCTGCCTGGTGAGATGGGATTGACCACTTCTCCCTGAAATCATCTCTCCCCTGGTGTCCTTTATATACATGAGAAATGAGCAAAGGAGAGGGGAACTTAAATCTGTGCTTTTTTTCCTGAGACTAAGTCAAGGAAAATACCAAACTTAAGGTTTTATTTGGCAATAAGAATTTATTAAGCAGGAAGTTGATGAAAAAACAAAAATTTTCATCATCTTTATGCTTCTGATGGCTATTTCAAAGTTAGGAAGAGTAATAATAAACATATCATTTGCAATTAAAAAGTTTTTTTTCTAAACTTGAACTTTCCTTATAATTACACAAATCAGAAAAATCAGGGCAAATTTGTCACGAAAACACCTCTGGATTATCTTAGATTTGGAAAGTATGGACTGACTTGTGTTATTGGCAATCATTTTCAATGATACTCTGGGAGGAATTTTTATTTGAAGGCAAATAAAAATGCATTCTGTAGTTTAGGGAGTTGTATAAAAAATATTAATGAGATAGGGTAAATGTTGAAATGAATCTCAGAATTTCATCTCTTTTCTCTATATAAGCATGAACTTTTAATATAATTGTATTTTTCTGAAGAGAGATTAACTGATCATTTCCAAATGATTCATTCAAACCTCTTAAGGACCCTGATAACCTAAACACAACTGTGTTGGTATATGGGGATGATTTATCAACTTTCATTTAGAGTTAATAAAGGTGTTTGTGTAGGAATAGCTCCAAATAAAATTGGAAAGAGATGATTCTCTAGGTTAAGTACACTTAGAAATATGGCCTGTTAGAAAATATATTAGAAATGTGTTCAGCGAAATCTTTCATTTTTTTTCTCCATTTAAAAAATGAACACTGTAGGGCCAACTACATTCTCTCAATGCATCCTTTTACTAGAGTGGTTGATTATATTGATTTTTTACCTCTACAAATTTCAGTCAAAATAATATGTATTTTTAAAGTAGTGTTTCATAGTTCAGGCACTGTTCTTAGAATCTAAAATCTTCCTTTTATCTCCTTGACATGTGTCAGCTACAGCTTTATTAAAACTCTACATTTTAATCTTTCTGAATTCAATTCTCTTGACGAATTTTCTTCCTCCATGCCTGGAGTTCTGACTTCAAAAGAAGCTTTTTATACACAAGAGAGATAAATGCTAGGAGAATTGAAGCAAGGATTGGGTCAAATAACATTGGAACACCTTTCTTCCTGCATTTTCAGATGTGAGATGTGAACCCAAACCAAGCAGTAAAAGAAGCCCAGCTCTTAGTCTGTTCTTTATAGGTTCTACGGGAAGAAACTGTGTCTCTTAAAAAAGAAGAGGGCTGGGGAGCCAAGATGGCGGCGTGAGTAGAGCAGTGGAAATCTCCTCCCAAAAACACATAGAGCTATGAAAATATAACAAAGAAAAATCTTCCTAAAATAGAGACCACAGGACACAGGACAACATCCAGACCACATCCACACCTGCAAGAACCCAGCGCCTTGTGAAGGGGGTAAGATACAAGCCCCAGCCCGGCGGGACCCGAGCGCCCCTCCCCCCGGCTCCCGGCGGGTGGAGAGAAACCGGAGCGGTTTTTTTTTTGGCGAGCGCTTTTTGGAAGCCTTAGAGGGACGGGCCCCCGTTGCTGGGGAGGCAGGGTGGCGGGACCGGTGAGGAGGTGCCTGGGAACGGCGCCGGAGGACAAACAATATCCCGCGTTTCTCCCTGCGAGACCTGGGGGCGGGTGCCTGAGACCAGTGCCTGAGGACGGAGGAGGTCGCGCGTTTTTCCCCTTTTTTTTTTTTTTCTCTTTTGGGCGAGCGCTTTTTGGAAGCCTTGAAGGGACGGGGACCCCAGTGCTAGGGAGGCACAGTGGCGGGACTGGTGAGCGGGTGGCTGGGACCGGCGCCTGAGGACAAAGATTATCCCCCGTTTTTCCCTGCGGGACCGGTGGGCGGGTGCCTGAGACCGGCACTTGAGGACAGAGGAAATCGCGCGTTTTTCCCCTTTTTTTTTTCTCTTTTCTGCGAGTGCTTTTTGGAAGCCTAAAAGGGACAGGGACCCCGGTGCTAGGGAGGCAGGGCGGCGGGACTGGTGAGCGGGTGCCTGGGACCGGCACCTGAGGACAAAGAATATCCCGCATTTTTCCCTGTGGGACCGGTGGGTGGGTGCCTGAGACCAGCACCTGAGGACGGAAGAAATCGCGTGTTTTTCCCCTTTTTTTTCTCTCTTTTTGCCGAGTGCTTTTTGGAAGCCTTGAAGGGACAGGGACCCCGGTGCTAGGGAGGCAGGGCGGCGGGACTGGTGAGCGGGTGCGTGGGACCAGTGCCTGAGGACAAAGAATATTGAGCGTTCCTTCCCTGCCGGACCGGTGGGTGGGTGCTTTTTGGAAGCCTTGAAAGGACAGGGACCCTGGTGCTAGGGAGACAGGGCAGCAGGACCAGTGAGCGGGTGCCTGGGACCGGCACCTGAGGACAAAAAAAAAAAAAAAATCGCTTGTTTTTTCCTTTTTTTTCCTTTTTTTTTTTTCTCTTTCTTTCTGTTCCCTCTCTCATTGTTGCTGTTGTTGTTTTGGTTTGGAGAGTGCTTTTTGGAAATCTTAAAGGGGCAGGACAGGTCACTTAGACCAGAAGCAGGGAATCTGGGGATCTCTGGGCACTCTAACCCCCTGGGCAGCAGGGAGCACAGAGGCCCCTTACGGAGATAAATAGTCTCCTGGCTGCTCCCCCTCCAACGGGGCTCCACCATTTTGGAGGAACAGCCCCAGCCAGGCCAAGCCCACAGCAACAGCGGAGATAAACCCCAAAGCAACTGGGCAGGAAGCAGAAGCCCTGTCTGCACACAGCTGCCCAGCACAAGCCACTAGAGGTCGCGATTCTCCCAGGAAAAGGCTACAAACCAACAAGAAGGGAAGCTCTTCCAGCGGTCACTTGTACCAGCTCTGCAAACTATCTCTATCACCATGAAAAGGCAAAACTACAGGCAGACAAAGATCACAGAGACAACACCTGAGAAGGAGACAGACCTAACTAGTCCTCCTGAAAAAGAATTCAAAATAAAAATCATGAACATGCTGACAGAGATGCAGAAAAAAATGCAAGAGCAATGGGATGAGATGCAGAGAAAAATGCAAGAGCAGTGGGATGAGATGCAGAGAAAAATGCAAGAGCAGTGGGATGAAGTCCGGAAGGAGATCACAGATGTCAGGAAAGAGATCACAGAAGTGAAACAATCCCTGGAAGGATTTATAAGCAGAATGGATAAGATGCAAGAGGCCATTGAAGGAATAGAAGCCAGAGAACAGGAACGTATAGAAGCTGACAGAGAGAGAGATAAAAGGATCTCCAGGAATGAAACAACACTAAGAGAAATATGTGACCAATACAAAAGGAAAAACATTCGTATTATAGGGATACCAGAAGAGGAAGAAAGAGGAAAAGGGATAGAAAGTGTCTTTGAAGAAATAATTGCTGAAAACTTCCCCAAACTGGGGGAGGAAATAATCGAACAGACCATGGAATTATACAGAACCCCCAACAGAAAGGATCCAAGGAGGACAACACCAAGACACATAATAATTAAAATGGCAAGGATCAAGGACAAGGAAAGAGTTTTAAAGGCAGCTAGAGAGAAAAAGGTCACCTATAAAGGAAAACCAATCAGGCTAACATCAGACTTCTCAACAGAAACCCTACAGGCCAGAAGAGAATGGCATGATATACTTAATGCAATGAAACAGAAGGGCCTTGAACCAAGGATACTGTATCCAGCGCGACTATCATTTAAATATGATGGTGGGATCAAACAATTCCCAGACAAGCAAAAGCTGAGGGAATTTGCTTCCCACAAACCACCTCTACAGGGCATCCTGCAGGGACTGCTCTAGATGGGAGCACCCCTAAAAAGAGCACAGAACAAAACACACAACATATGAAGAATGGAGGAGGAGGAATAAGAAGGGAGAGAAGAAAAGACTCTCCAGACAGTGTATATAACAGCTCAATAAGCGAGCTAAGTTAGGCAGTAAGATACTAAAGAAGCTAACCTTGAACCTTTGGTAACCACGAATCTAAAGCCTGCAATGGCAATAAGTACATATCTTTCAATAGTCACCCTAAATGTAAATGGACTTAATGCACCAATCAAAAGACATAGAGTAATAGAATGGATAAAAAAGCAAGACCCATCTATATGCTGCTTACAAGAAACTCACCTTAAACCCAAAGATAAGCATAGACTAAAAGTCAAGGGATGGAAAAACATATTTCAGGCAAACAACAGTGAGAAGAAAGCAGGGGTTGCAGTACTAATATCAGACAAAATAGACTTCAAAACAAAGAAAGTAACAAGAGATAAAGAAGGCCACTACATAATGATAAAGGGCTTAGTCCAACAAGAGGATATAACCATTCTAAATATATATGCACCCAATACAGGAGCACCAGCATATGTGAAGCAAATACTAACAGAACTAAAGAGGGAAATAGACTGCAATGCATTCATTGTAGGAGACTTCAACACACCACTCACCCCAAAGGATAGATCCACCAGGCAGAAAATAAGTAAAGACACACAGGCACTGAACAACACACTAGAACAGATGGACCTAATAGACATCTATAGAACTTTACATCCAAAAGCAACAGGATATACATTCTTCTCAAGTGCACATGGAACATTCTCCAGAATAGACCACATACTAGCTCACAAAAAGAGCCTCAGTAAATTCCACAATATTGAAATTCTACCAACCAATTTTTCAGACCACAAAGGTATGAAAGTAGAAATAAATTCTACAAAGAAAACAAAAAGGCTCACAAACACATGGAGGCTTAACAACATGCTACTAAATAATCAATGGATCAATGAACAAATCAAAATAGAGATCAAGGAATATATAGAAACAAATGACAACAACAACACTAAGCCCCAACTTCTGTGGGATGCAGCGAAAGCAGTCTTAAGAGGAAAGTATATAGCAATCCAGGCACACTTGAAGAAGGAAGAACAATCCCAAATGAATAGTCTAACATCACAATTATTAAAACTGGAAAAAGAAGAACAAATGAGGCCTAAAGTCAGCAGAAGGAGGGACATAATAAAGATCAGAGAAGAAATAAACAAAATTGAGAAGAATAAAACAATAGCAAAAATCAATGAAACCAAGAGCTGGTTCTTTGAGAAAATAAACAAAATAGATAAGCCTCTAGCCCAACTTATTAAGAGAAAAAGAGAGTCAACACAAATCAACATAATCAGAAATGAGAATGGAAAAATCACGACAGACTCCACAGAAATACAAAGAATTATTAAAGACTACTATGAAAACCTATATGCCAACAAGTTGGAAAACCTAGAAGAAATGGACAACTTCCTAGAAAAATACAACCTCCCAAGACTGACCAAGGAAGAAACACAAAAGTTAAACAAACCAATTACAAGCAAAGAAATTGAAACAGTAATCAAAAAACTACCCAAGAACAAAACCCCGGGGCCGGACGGATTTACCTCGGAATTTTATCAGACACACAGAGAAGACATAATACCCATTCTCCTTAAAGTGTTCCACAAAATAGAAGAAGAGGGAATACTCCCAAACTCATTCTATGAAGCCAACATCACCCTAATACCAAAACCAGGAAAAGACCCCACCAAAAAAGAAAATTACAGACCAATATCCCTGATGAATGTAGATGCAAAAATACTCAATAAAATATTAGCAAACAGAATTCAACAGTATATCAAAAGGATCATACACCATGACCAAGTGGGGTTCATCCCAGGGATGCAAGGATGGTACAACATTCGAAAATCCATCAACATCATCCACCACATCAACAAAAAGAAAGACAAAAACCACATGATCATCTCCATAGATGCTGAAAAAGCATTTGACAAAATTCAACATCCATTCATGATAAAAACTCTCAGCAAAATGGGAATAGAGGGCAAGTACCTCAACATAATAAAGGCCATATATGATAAACCCACAGCCAGCATTATACTGAACAGCGAGAAGCTGAAAGCATTTCCACTGAGATCGGGAACCAGACAGGGATGCCCACTCTCCCCACTGTTATTTAACATAGTACTGGAGGTCCTAGCCACGGCAATCAGACAAAACAAAGAAATACAAGGAATCCAGATTGGTAAAGAAGAAGTTAAACTGTCACTATTTGCAGATGATATGATACTGTACATAAAAAACCCTAAAGACTCCACTCCAAAACTATTAGAACTGATATCGGAATACAGCAAAGTTGCAGGATACAAAATCAACACACAGAAATCTGTAGCTTTCCTATACACTAACAACGAATCAATAGAAAGAGAAATCAGGAAAACAATTCCATTCACCATTGCATCAAAAAGAATAAAATACCTAGGAATAAACCTAACCAAGGAAGTGAAAGACTTATACTCTGAAAACTACAAGTCACTCTTAAGAGAAATTAAAGGGGACACTAATAAATGGAAACTCATCCCATGCTCATGGCTAGGAAGAATTAATGTCGTCAAAATGGCCATCCTGCCGAAAGCAATATACAAATTTGATGCAATCCCTCTCAAATTACCAGCAACATTCTTCAATGAATTGGAACAAATAATTCAAAAATTCATATGGAAACACCAAAGACCCCGAATAGCCAAAGCAATCCTGAAAAAGAAGAATAAAGTAGGGGGGATCTCACTCCCCAACTTCAAGCTCTACTACAAAGCCATAGTAATCAAGACAATTTGGTACTGGCACAAGAACAGAGCCACAGACCAGTGGAACAGATTAGAGACCCCAGAAATTAACCCAAACATATATGGTCAATTAATATTTGATAAAGGAGCCATGGACATACAATGGCAAAATGACAGTCTCTTCAACAGATGGAGCTGGCAAAACTGGACAGCTACATGTAGGAGAATGAAACTGGACCATTGTCTAACCCCATATACAAAGGTAAACTCAAAATGGATCAAAGACCTGAATGTAAGTCACGAAACCATTAAACTCTTGGAAAAAAACATAGGCAAAAACCTCTTAGACATAAACATGAGTGATCTCTTCTTGAACATATCTCCCCGGGCAAGGAAAACAACAGCAAAAATGAGCAAGTGGGACTACATTAAGCTGAAAAGCTTCTGTACAGCGAAAGACACCATCAATAGAACAAAAAGGAACCCTACAGTATGGGAGAATATATTTGAAAATGACAGATCTGATAAAGGCTTGACGTCCAGAATATATAAAGAGCTCACACGCCTCAACAAACAAAAAACAAATAACCCAATTAAAAAATGGGCAGAGGAACTGAACAGACAGTTCTCCAAAAAAGAAATACAGATGGCCAAGAGACACATGAAAAGATGCTCCACATCGCTAATTATCAGAGAAATGCAAATTAAAACTACAATGAGGTATCACCTCACACCAGTAAGGATAGCTGCCATCCAAAAGACAAACAACAACAAATGTTGGCGAGGCTGTGGAGAAAGGGGAACCCTCCTACACTGCTGGTGGGAATGTAAATTAGTTCAACCATTGTGGAAAGCAGTATGGAGGTGCATCAAAATGCTCAAAACAGACCTACCATTTGACCCAGGAATTCCACTCCTAGGAATTTACCCTAAGAACGCAGCAATCAAGTTTGAGAAAGACAGATGCACTCCTATGTTTATCGCAGCACTATTTACAATAGCCAAGAATTGGAAGCAACCTAAATGTCCATCTGTAGATGAATGGATAAAGAAGATGTGGTACATATACACAATGGAATACTACTCAGCCATAAGAAGTGGAAAAATCCAACCATTTGCAGCAACATGGATGGAGCTGGAGAGTATTATGCTCAGTGAAATAAGCCAAGCGGAGAAAGAGAAATACCAAATGATTTCACTCATCTGAGGAGTATAGGAACAAAGGAAAAACTGAAGGAACAAAACAGCAGCTGAATTACAGAACCCAAAAATGGACTAACAGGTACCAAAGGGAAAGGAACTGGGGAGGATGGGTGGGCAGGGAGGGATAAGGGGGGGAAGAAGAAGGGGGGTATTAAGATTAGCATGCATGGAGGGGAGGGAGAAAGGGGAGGGTGGGCTGCAGAACACAGAGAGGACAAGTAGTGACTCTACCACATTTTGCTAAGCTGATGGACAGTAACCGTAATGGGGTTGTTAGGGGGGACCTGATATAGGGGAGAGCATAGTAAACATAGTATTCTTCATGAAAGGGTAGATTAAAAATTTAAAAAAAAAAAAAAAAGAAAGAAAGAAAGAAAGAAAGAAAAGGGGGATTACTCGTTAACAGGATAAAACTATTGGTAAATCAAAGATCAACGCATGCTTTAAATATCCTTAATGTTGATCACTTAAAGGGTGTCAGATGATCAGCTATGGAGGTACTCTTTTCTGATAATATTCCTTTCTCTTAATTAAAAAAAAAAAAAAAAAAAAAAAAAAAGCAGTTACTGTGTGCTGACCTCCAATGAGTTCTGCACAGTGGTATAGAGGGCATGTCAAAGTGTGGGCAAAGGGTCTGTTTGTTTCTACGCAGAAGATCAAGGCCTAGCTTGGATACCCAGAAAATGAAATAAGATACGATATGAGGAGGAGCTTCCGGCATCAGCACTCTCTGGAGGACTCGTGCCGGGGGATGATCATCAAAAAGCCTCCCCAGGGATCCGGACGATGCTGCGGTTGTGGCTGCATCCAGCCCACCGTCTCCTGGACTTGCCATAAGAATGAGGAGGGAGATGTCTAGGCTGGCATGTGCATACAGTGAGACAACGAATTTGACTGGATCTGTACTGTTGGAACTCAACCAGGAGTTGGGAGGGGTGCAAGCTGTAGCACCCCAAAATCTCATGACTATAGACTATCTATGGTTAAAAGAACATATGGGATGTGAACAGATCCCAGAAATGGGCTGCTTTAATTTGTCTGATGGTTCAAGTACAGTTGGAAAATATCCATCATATTATAGATAAATTTTCACAAATGCCTAGGGTGCCTAAATGGTTTTCTTGGCTTCACTGGAGATGGCTGGTAATTATAGATTTGCTTTGTTTATGTCACCGTATTCCTATTATGTTAATATGTGTGTGAAATTAGTTAGTAGTTTAAAACCTATACATACTTAAGGTACTATACAAGAAGATATGTCAAAGAAATAATCAATCCTCCCAAGTTTCCTTCATATGCTACATCTATAGCTTTTCTTCTTCCTTCCTAATTACAAACCTTAAATAGAATTCGTGCCTCATATCGAATTTACCGAGTATCATAATTCCTCCAGGTGGTAAAGATACCTCGAGACAAGTGCTGGGCATAGAAGCCACAGGGCATAAATCTGCAAAGAAGTAAAAAGCTAACCTTTGCAAACAATATGGCTTCTCTCTCACTTACCAACTTTACATTTCCCTGTATGGCCCCGGAAGATGACTGGTTAGCCAGAGACGGGTAAGATTCCTCAAGGGAGGAACAACCTAAGACAGGCACAGTCGCAGGGGGGCCATCAGGTGAGAATTTGGGGATCAACAGAGGTGAGGCTCAGAACCTCACCCCCCCTGCTTTGAGAGAAATCTTCTGCATCCGTGGATGTCTTGCTGCCCTTGTCTAGCCTGGATTAATACTTAGTCCATAGGCACACACCTGATCATCTGATCATCTACATTTGCCTTCTTACAGCACTAAACTATGTTTTCTACCTTTATCTTGCATCTACCTACCACTTCAGCATTTTATTAAAAATAAAAATAATAATAATAATAGGAGAAATGTGGGATCAACATATAAATCAAGTACAAAAATCAAATGAATATTCATATTTGACCTGATGGTTTATAGGTCATATTGCATGATCAAAACCGAAAGTTTCTGTGATGAATGCCCTTGTACTGTTCACCATGTAAGAATTTATTCACTCTGTAAGAATTCGTTCACCATGTAAGAACTTGTTCGTTATGCTTCAGAAGATTGGAGACTGACGAGAATTAGGCTTGAGATGGATTAATGATTGTACATTGAGCATTGACCCCCCTATACTGAATTTTATTGTTGTTAACAACCATTTGATCAATAAATATGAGAGATGCCCTCTCAAAAAAAAAAAAAAAAAAAAAAAAAAAGAAGAGTTCATAAACTGCCTGACTTTGCTGTGATATACAATTCTTTCCAATATCCATTCTGTAAATGGAAAAATCTACAGATTAAATACTGGAGAATGTAACAGACTGGTGGTTACACTGCCAAGATGCTGCATGAAGAATAAAACCTGGAGATTTCAGTGTTTAGAAAGAACAGGTATTTTTAGTGTCTGGGGCTACTGGCCATTAGAGGGAAGTATAGGGAGAAACCTATTAGTACAAAGCAAATGGGACCGTTTTCAGGTCCACCCCTGTCTTCTTTTCAAAGTGTGTGCCAGCTAGTGTTCATCCTCTTGACCTGTGGTTCATGAAAGCACATGCACACAGGTGTGTACCTGTAACAAAAAGGACATACACACACATGGGGAAAAATCCAAACTAAAAAAAGAACAAGAAAAGCCTGGTGATGTTTTTTTCTAATGACATCACAAAGTGCTTGAAACCTCTGGTCACATCTTTAAGTGGAGTTCATGGATCCTTGAAGTGACCACGTTCAGCCTTAAGGAAAAAGTCACCCTCTCATACGGGTTTACTGCAGTGAAAATATTTTTTCGGATTCTTTTAATTATAGAAGACTGCTGAACAGCTGTTACCTAACCACAAGAAGGTCCAGATGCAAAAAAGTAAATGGGGTGGGCTCAGAAGTAGACCTTCAGATGTCTGTGATGGTTGCTGGAACTTGGGGTTTGCACTCCATGATCCTACCGATGAGATTTTATGGCAAGTAAATAGTATAGCTTCCCTGAAGTATTTAGCAAGGGAAAGGTGACCCAGTTAGCTAGGCCAGGGGGTCACGGCTTTACTGATGAGGGCTGAGGGCTCAGGCCTGCACCTCTCATCAAGGAGCAATGGTCATTGCAGCAGAATGCGATTCAGCGATTAGCACTTTTCAAGTTTAACTCCACTAAAATTACAGTAAGATCTTGGGTCAGCAGAGTGAATTATGGACAAACAAAGTGGACTAAAGCTTCCATATGCAATTGCATTATTTTCTTTTTGGTCAAGTCCAAAATTCATGTCCAGCATGTATCCTTCTAATTCACCTCTCTCATCCTCAAAATTAAACACATTCAACTTGTCCACCTTACCCCACGATGGGTAAGCAGGCCAGCTTTGAAGTCAGACAGGCCTGAACTCAAATCTTTCTCTTGCAATTAAGGGACATTTGCAACTTCTCTGAGTTTATTTACTTATAAAAAGGATGAAGTACTGACTTTCCCTTTTCCACTTTTCTCCCCCCTAAGGATCACAAATGCTGAGCAAATGGCCTGGACAATATTAAATGCTCAATAAATAAGAGCTAGTGTGGCTCTTTCCAGTAGTCAGGATAATGTGGATAACTGCCGGAAAGATGGGAATGCCCTTACCTGACCCAGGCGAGTCTAGGCTCCAGCCAGTATTGTGCAGGATCAGGCTGCAGTTCTGAATAAAGGTCCAGTTATAAAGTGAGGCTGAGGAGGGAGAGGAGTTGAGGACCATCCTGACGACCCTCTTAGGTCCACTGCTCCTGTTTTCGTTTGTTTGTTTCATACATCTTCTCTTAAAAATCCAGCAAAAGGGGAGCCTTGGAAATGGAGCTCCCTCTTCTGGTCTCTTGCCTTGGACATTGGCAGGGAAACAGGGCCTACCTCCTCCGACAGCACGGGCCTGATGGCCTTGCGGGGCGCAAGGCTCCCTGTATCTCTGGTCCCTGCCACCATCACGCGGCAGCCCGGGCTCAGGAAGCAGGGCTCTTCTCCTTACAGAGGTCCTGCTAAAGCTGCCACCCCTCTAGCCAACGAGCAGGGAGCAGGGGCCAGTGATCCCAAGACGAAGGCCTTCTCTAGTCCTCTGTTTCCTTGTCTGTAAAATAAGGACGTCAAACAAGAAAGTGGAGAAGAAAAGTGAGACCAGGTGTAGGGCCTCTTGTGTGTGGTGAGGACACAGGGCTTGTCCGGAGACTAGCCTCTGGGCTGTCGCTGCCCCGCGGCAAGGATGGCTCTCATCCAGACTGGACACAGACACACCCTGGGTGGAGGGGGCGGTGAAGCCCGAGTCCCTGCCCCGGGGAAAGGTGTCTAGGATTTTTGAGGATATCATTGATTTGGTTGTTCCTCACCATGTAACCTAGAATTTCATAAAGTGTGGTCCCAGGGCCACTCAGGAGTTTTTAAGGTGTGCGTTTCTGGGCTCCATCTGACATGCACCGAGCGAGTATCTGCAGCGAGGAGTCCCGGGGCATTTCAATGTGCTCGCAGATAATGCCACTGACCTCAGCCCAGGTGTTCGCACATTCATCCGCCAGCTGACATGAGGTCCTTGCGTCCAGGCTGTGCTCCATCGCCTCCCAGCAACGGGTTCCTCTTAATGTTGCTGACATTGTAAATTCCTTTAAGCCCTGTGGCATGAACGTGGTATTTACTACAATCAGTCACATTTGGATTATTGTGATGGCTTTGTGACGGTGTCTTCAGTTCCAGTGTTCCTCCCTTGGGCTCACTTTGAACACCATTGCTAATGTCAACCATATCACTCCCTTCAGATAAACCTCTTCATGGAGACTGTTTATTACTAATTTATAAATCTAAATCCCTTAGCCAGGTATCTGAGGGCCTCTTTAATCTGACCTCACTTTAGATATCATTCTGCACCAGACCAGGCTGGATTTTTTTCTCCTTCTCTGATGTGACATTCACATTCTATTCATTATTTCTACTGCTTCTCACCCCAGTTAGAATTCCCCTCCCTCTTTTCAATGTGACAGAATCCTTAAATATCCGATTAATAATACCATAAACATCTGAGGCCACTTCAGTAAGAAAAAAGTGCTTCCTCTGCTCCTAAGCACCCCAGCATGCACTCTGCCGTGAATCTCTGGGTTGTCATGTGATGGGGGCCTCTCCCTGGCTGCCCTGCCAGCCTCTTGAGCTCAGAAGTGTGCGCTGTGATTGCATTTTGGACAACGATGAACTGAGTTCCTGGCTCATGATGGGGCTTCATGCACAGGCCTGATCCTTTCTCCAGGACAGCAATTGTTTAGTAATAAAGTCTCCTGACCCTCAGTCCAATGTACTTGCCCTCTACTTATTAATTCAGCCTTGAATTAGAACCAAAAATCTGAAGTTATGTTATGGTAGGTGAGCATCAAATGTGGTTTTTGGTGACCCTGAGAAAATTCCCTTCCACTGTCCCTATAGCTCATTATTTTCTCAGTGTGCCCACATACAATAAATGCTCTATGCCTGCTCCGACTTCATCTGCTCCAGCAGCACACCCTGTGCATCCTTAGGGGGGGTGCCCAAGGAAGGGTCTGTTGAGGGTGCAGCACAAATGGGATGTGGAGTTATCCTCAAGGAACTTAGAGTTTGGCCGGGTCCAGAAAAGATGACTATAAGCAAGGTTGGCCGTAGCAGCTTGCCTGCCCACGATAGTCTCCTCACTGCACAGGGAG
This sequence comes from Manis javanica, assembly GCF_040802235.1. Classification (NCBI taxonomy): domain Eukaryota; kingdom Metazoa; phylum Chordata; class Mammalia; order Pholidota; family Manidae; genus Manis; species Manis javanica. The sequence continues at coordinate 76,931,430 of NC_133168.1, forward strand.
GACCTGCTCATCTGACGGGGCAGGATTTCAGATGCAGATGGTGCCAAGTCCAAGGTGGGTGCAGATCCCTGGTCCTGGGGCTTCCTGCTCCAGACCACCTGGAGCCATGGTCAGCTGAATCACTGCTAACTCAGGGCTTCTCCCCACCATGCTGGCTCTTGCTTATAATGTCCTTGGCAATCTTGGGATAGAGGTGACTGTTGGGAGAATTGGAGAATTCCTCAGTCCTCAACAGCTGACTGAATTCTCCAACACTGCAATTGAGCCCCAATTAGAAAATGCAGCTTCACGGGGATACTATAATGAAAAATAATTAATTCCTTCTGTGTTGTATGTATTTTGCAGTTCACTTCCATAGGCAGAAAAATAAAGAGAAATTTATGAGTATTAGATGTAGAGAGAACTATTTTTCAAATGGTGTAAACGTGATACACACTACTTCCCTTCATCAATCTGAGGGCATTTATTGAACTATAAGAAAGTCAGGAAATAGCTAATGGTTTTGGAACAGTCTTCAATTGAACCCCAAGTGGATTTACTTATTTCTTTAATACCAGACATGTACATTCTCCCAGAAGTGAAAGCACCAGATGATTTTTATCCATATTTGACGCCACAAACATGCTACCACCTCAGACAATGAAAGGTGACAGTTAAGGGTCATAGTTACGGTGTAAACCATTCCACCTGTGTTTATTCTCAAGTCAGATTGTTTTTAAACTTGCATATGTTACAACTACGGGGGCCAAGTGCAGCAAAAGTGTCATCCTCCCTGTGACATGAGCTTCATGTCCCTGGGGAGGGAGCTCCCGTTAACTGATGAAGACGTCAAACTGTTTTCCACGAGTGTCAACAGCTGCATATTTATCACTGTGCCATAGGCCCTCTCAGACTGAAAGATTTCACTGTTTATCCACAGCAAAGACACTTAATTAATGACTAGGCCTAATCGGGCTGTCTTATTATTTACAGGCATACCAGTGTGGCTTAGCTCAAATGACGTGCAAACAAACCAGCCTTGAGGAAGCTCTAATTAATAATTCTGAGCCAGGCGTTCCAGCAGCCCCATCACTGAGCTCTGGGTGATTTACAGCACCTCTTTTGCCATGTTCTCATGTCCCCTGCATGCAAATGAGTGGCCACCCCAGCAGATCTTCCTGTTTCAGCTGCACCAGACTGTGTTTACTACAGAAACACTCTCATCTCTGCCCAGGACTTAATGGAGACGGATTCCTGGGTGAGGAAAGTCCTCGAGGCTTCCTTGGATGTGCTGCTGCCTGAAAGTATCTCCATAAATTTATTGAGCACCAACTGTGCTAAAATGCAAACGGGATTCATTCACTTTAGTGAATCCAAAATGAATGAACCTCGATATTGCCCATTTGGGGTTCACAATCTAGTTGGGAGTCAAGTATTATAATATAAGGTCATTTATGCTCAGTGTTAACCTGTAGTTGAAAGCCCACTGGGAGAATAAGAGAGGAAGTGATAAACTGCTGCTTGCCGGGGCTGGAAGCCCCCTAGCATGGGGAAAAGAGGGCTAATTAGTGTACTGAAGGATAATAAGGAGCTCAAGTGGGATTGTTCCAAAGAAAGAATTCTGAAAACTTAGAGGATATATTGGAAGTGCAGGAGGCTGGATGTAAGAAAATCAGTTAGGAGACCTTTGCAATTGATTGGTCAGAGGATTCATTATCTGGGTATAAAAATGGGTCCAGGCACTGGAAATAGAGCAGGGGAATTATATTTGAGAGATTTCCTGAAGGCAGGAGATTTGACAAGGGAGTGGATATGGGGGATGAGGGAGAGGCCAAGACTTTGACTGACTGGGAATGTGTATCTTCACTGTTAATCAAAATGTTTCAGGCTTTTTTTCTTCTACAGTGTTTTGAAAATACCACTTTGTTGTGTTCTTGCATCTAGTTTGGCTGAGGGCAAGTAGATATTAAACTGGTTCCTGTTCATTTGTAAGTGTATGTATGTATGTATCTATCATCTATCTATCTAATCATCTGTCATCTATCTGCTATCATCTATCGTCTTTATAACTCATTTTCCTTTGGACAGCTTAAGAGCTTTTAAATCCTTGTTGCTCATCAATTTCACTGAACTCTCAAAATGTGAGCCTCCTTTGTGTATCCTGTTGGGAACTCAAGAAGCCTTGAAATCTGAAATTTCATCTTTAATTCTGAGAAAAGCTTTTGTCTCTATTCCTTCATGTATTTCCCACCCCTCCTCCTTTTCCTCTCCTTCCCCATCTCCTCTTATCTTGATGTGATGGACCATTTCTGTGCCCCATGTGTGCCAGCTTCCCCCTTGACATCTACTCTACGCTATCCACCTGCACCCAGGGCCAGCCTCTCCAACTGATATTTCAGGACTCCAGTTCATTCTTGGTCCTATCCACCTGCTACTTTCCCCATCAGTGCACTCTCTATCTAAATTAATATATATTTTCATACCAGTTATGTTCCCACATGATCTCTTTCTACTTCGTAATACTTCTGTTTCCCCTTATGCCTTTGAGGATGTTTATTATCTTACTTTAAATTTTCCATGTGTCTGTTCCATTACTTCTACTTTGGGTGGTGTTTGTTGGGGTTATCACATTTCCTTTACAGGGGTGGCAAGATTCAAACTTTGTCAGGAAAGCCCTGCTCCTCTGGATGGAATTCCATCCCAGGAATTCCAAGTTAATGAAAGCAAGGAGCCTTCAGACCGGGAGCATTATTTTGCCTCAAACTCTGGTTTTCATCTCTCCCTGGCCCTGGAAGCCCTCCTCAGCCAGGGGCAACTTTCTTTATGAAATAATTTTTGGGATCTATGTCAAAGTTACTGATGCCAACTGTTCAATTTACGCAGGAACAGAGGGATCCCTGAGGGACTGGCTTTCTTCACAGACATCATGATTTCCTGACAGTCCACCTCTCTTATTTTTGTTGACTTTGAACTTGGAGTTTCTCTGGATGACCCATGGGAAGAATCTGTTTCCTCTATTATTTCCTCCTCAATTTGAGCTTGTCTACTTTATAATGACTGCATATTGCCCATATTCCTGAACCATTATTAGCATCTTAGTTATTTGAAATGTTTTAATGTTTGCTGTAAAAAACCTGTGTATGTTGTATTAGGAATACATAAAGTGTTTCCCTGTTAAAGTGGAATCCCTGAATTCACATTTTAAATGGATTCTTTGAGTATGCAGATGTACTTCTGGTTTTGAGACCCCTCAGTCTCTCTGATTGCATTATACAAAAGATCTGACAAAATATAAGTATGTGAAAAATTAAATAAAACAGTTTAAGTTCTGTTGAATGTTTGTTGAGCTGCTATGTTCTCTACCTTGTGGAATCTGTACATATATAATATGCTGGCTAAAGTTTGAAACTGACAATTGTCATTATCAGTTGCTAATTATGTTATTACCCAACTTCCCCTAAATCTGCTGATCCCTTTTACACTTGTTATTATTTGCTGAATCCAGCTCAGTTTTATTAGCTTTGGTTTAGATTTGTTATGATTTTAGCACTTAATTTCATCATCTATTCTCAAAAAGTAATCATTCAGTGTTTAACATCATGTCCAAATCTACAGAAAGAATTATGGAGAGTTGGTTCACACTTTTTAGTAGCTTGCAATTTTAAGAAATGTCAACAGTGACACAGAATATAGAAAAATTACACTTCTTATTTCTAAAGTGATACTCTCCTTGTTCTGAAATACTCACATAGAAATATGGGAGAGGAGTACATTTGCAATAGCTAACTCGTAACTCTCCAGGGGGTATTTCAGAATGTGCAGCAGTTGCTAATTGTTTTGATCAGTTTTAGAAACTATGGTTCCAATATACAGTTACCCTATTTTTAAAAATTTCCTGTAATTATTACATCCGAATGCTATTTAAGGTAATTCGCATTAAGGTGGGCAGAAGGATGCTATTTCAGGGTGGGGAACCTTTGATTACCAGTTATTAAAAACCCTACCTGCAACTTCAGCTTTGGAAATGAGTTGCTTTGGTTCTTTGTAGATTATAGGAAACTCAAACTTACTTCCTCACTAGTATTTGATAAATTCCCTGGATAGATACATTTTGCTCTTTTTAAGATAAACTTTTCCCTTTGAAATCTGCAACTCAAAGATAGTTTTTAAAAGTATAGCATACATTCTCCTGAGTCATTTGCTTCTAAACCAGGTTTCTCTCTTCACAGCTTCACAGCTGAGCTGATTGAATGTCCTTATGCTCTGGGCTCCAGCAGAGTGGCCCCTGAATGTGCCATGCTCTTTTTCCTGGGTGTTCATATGTCCAGTTCCCTCTGATGGAAATAATCTATTGCCCTTCATTATCTAAGCATTCTTCCTACAGGCCTCCCCTTAACTGTCACTTCTCCAGGACTCACCCCTTACAGCCCCTCCCAGCAGGCGAGGTTGTAGTGCGTGCCTCACATGATTGTCCAATTATCCATCATTCCTGATAAGCCCTCTGCTCTGTTAGGAAACCCACTGTGTTTATCTTTCTCATCATTATATTCCTGTAACCCAATCCAGTGCCTGGCACATAGTAGGAATTTAACAAATGCATTTGATAAATCTGAAACTTCATTTCTTTCAATGAAATAGTATGACAGGCCTTCAATATTTATTCATACCTTCAAAAGTTCACTATGGAAAACCAGGTCTTTTCCATTATTCTCTTTTTCACTCCCTCTCCTTTCAGACAGTCCTGTTTGTCTTGTTCTTAACTTTAACAAGGCAGTAAAATCAAATAATTCTTAAACTGCATGTCCCAGGGGATAACCCATAAGCTTTGTAGACAGTGAGTTCTAAGATTTGGTTATCACACAAAGCTCTTTTCTCTTCAAAATCACCCAAACACACTATGGATCTCCTTTGTATATGCTAATGAAGTTTATGCTATAAAACACAAATAAATGCTCCTCTCCTGGAAGCTGACACATCCCACTGGACAAAGGAAGTTGGAGCCACCCCAAACTCCAAAGGCGGGGCTTAGTTTAATTATTCTATACCTCAAAGGAAGTCAGAAGAGCCTCAAATGCTGGTGACCCAGTGAAATCTACACTAGCACGACCGTGAACACTCAGGCACCCGAATCTGTCACAACCCGATAAGGCCTACAGCTGTGGAATGATGCCCTCTATTGAGACACACCTTGATGACAAAAATCTTCAAACTTGAAAACTGAAAGTGTATCTTAAAGAAATACAATGTCAGAAAGCCATTTTTAATTCTTAACTAGAAGGTGTTCACATCGGAAAAAGTCAACAACATGTTGTTTATCCAGAAAAACCATTTGTGCTTCTTAGCAGAAATTAAACATCAGAGTATTTCACCACATTTTGAGATGTTTGGTGATCTTTTTTCAAAAAAAATCGCTAGTTCTTTAGTACCTATTTTTCAACATTCATTGATAGTTTAAATCATTCATTTGATTTGTTCTGCACCGTAAGTTTTAGTTTCATTACTAACAGAATGATGTACCCATTTCAAAATATTTTCCAACAATGATGTACACATTTCAAAATATTTTAAAAAATTATATTTTTGAGCTGCACGTATTTCAAAATATCTCCAAAAAACTATTCCTGACTCCTATAAAAAAGGAGTTAATTGACTAGTACAAGTTGATGTATTAGTGTCCTTCAGTGTATTAAACTATAACAAACAGCACATTTTTGTAAGTACTGTTTTTATTTCCACTTTCAAAAATAGTCAAACATTATTTAGATGAAAATTTGTAGAAGTCTTCAAGCACCTACTTGAAACTGCTGTGCTTGAAAATCACTGACTTTGTTCCTACCTGCAAATTTCCAGAGAAGAAAGCTGAGGCTGGCGAAAATTCAGAAACACACCAGAGAAGGGAAGATTTAGTTTTGTGGTCCTGGCTTCTGGGTGAGTATTTTTCATGCACGCATACCTGTCTCTGTTGACAGGTGTGTGCATACAATGTACACATGTGTGTAAACATGTCTGTGTGTGGTTGCATGCATTTGTGTGTGTGTCTGATTATGCATGCCTCTGTTATGTATATCTGTATGCCTGTGTATGTATATATTTTACTGATTCTTTTACAGAAAACCATGGACATACACAAATATCTTACATGTTTTTGGTTTGTTATAACAAGAATTGACCTTCTCTTAATTAATAAAACCATCAGACATTAAATATATATGTCAGGTACATTTCATGGGAGAGTTCCCAGGCTATTGTATAGTACATTGTATAATATTGTATAGTTTGAAGACTTCTGCATATTTGCACTAAAGATGTGAATATTTTTGGCCATTGAATGATTTTCTATTTTCATATATTTGATCATATGCTACATTCATAAAGATGCCCACTCAACAGGATTTTGCTCAAAGAGAATATTTATTACATTGATTATTTTTATCATGTGAAATAATATTATTTTCAATGCACACTCACTTAAAAGTTATAGAAACAAATAAAGAGAAGCACCCCCTGAGGATGCCCTCCCCACCTAAGCAGCTGCCATGACTGGTTTGGCAGTCGTGTTTTCCCACATCATTTCCCTGTGTCATGCACACATGAAGATACAGACAGTGGTGCAAGTCGCTCTTGCAACACGGATGTGCCTTTGTCCCTTATCCCATTTTCCTTCTCTGTGGTTTCTTTTCGTCCCTTCCTCTCTTCACTCAGCCCCCGCCCAGCGCAGGCCCTGCCACCCACCCTGGGCCCTGTTGGCCTCAGCTCCCATGGCCCACGCCCCCACCCTCACCTGCCATCACACAGACGCACATCTGGGGTGAGGGGCGGGGCCTCGCTAACATCCGACGGATCACATCACCTTGTCAGCCTCTCACTTTTATCACTAAAACGATCACATCTTTTAAAATTTCACCAATTTAATGGAGATTTGGTTACATTCATTTTAATAGCTGCATAATATTTACATTTACTAACTCTTCAGTACTTGCTTTGTTTACATGAATTTATTTTTGCAATTCTGTAGGTCTTGATGGGGGAACCCAGGGTTCACTTCTTTTGGTTTTCAATTTGAAAGAAGCCCCCCACCTCACCCTGTACAACCCCTCCTAATATGTAGGCATATCTATTTTAACCGACTCTAAATACTGATGAGTTAAAAAAAAGTAGTAACCCTTAAAAGCAGATCTCACAAAAATACCTAATTGCAGACATAGCTGACTTTTTACCAAACAATACTAATATGTAGGCTGTTTCATAAGAGGCCACTCACCAGGACTTTATGCCTACTTCATATTTATTCTAACTGTTTTGGCTCTCTTACCAGGCAGTGAGATTAATAAAGTTTTTAATGAGAAGTTATATTTCTAGGTGAACCATTAAAAGACGAACAAAGTATATTTGTGACAGATCATAAATGCTAAATTAGTGCAAGAGAACTCTCTCAATTGAGCTACTAGTGAGTTTACCCCCTTCTAATAAATCTGGCAACAAGTCTGAATCTTAGCAGTGGGCAGGATCGATGGCCGTAAAATAGTAACTTCTCTTTTTAGTGCTTTTGCAAATTCAAGGCTGGAGGCTAATGCTTTTGTGAGCACATAACTCTACTTCTTTTCTTTTAGCTGTAGCAACGGAGATGGTCCTGGGCTCTTTGGTTTCGACCAATTAACCACTTTCTTTTCTTCCATCCATCTGCCTGTCCAGCCTTTGGGGTGAGGGGACAGAGGAGGCAGAGCTCTTTCTCACCAGGAGCTGGAGGCGCTCCCTCCTGACCCTCACGGTTCTGTGTTGCCGTGGCTTCATTTCCGGGTGTCACAGGACACCACATTTGGGCGCAGGATGGCGATTGTGACTCACTGTGATGTTCGTGAAGAAACGCTAAAGCCTTGGAACTCTTCTGGCAGGAATAAGAAGGAATAGTTTTCCACCTTTTCTGTTACTGAATCTGTGACAGCCAAAGAATCTGTATTTATAGACACAGGTGATTTCCTGCTGTTGTCAGCTGCTTTAAAAATACAAAAGCACTGCCTGAAAGACAACCTTTGCAAATATTTGAAATTAACATTTATGAAAAAGACAAATTGCATATGAATGTCAAGTCTTCCAGACTGTAATACACTTGAAAGCAAATTGCTCTTAGGAAAGAAGAAAGCGTTTTTGCTTTTGGGAATGGTTTCTCAAGAATTTTAGAAATTAGAAGTGATCTTCTTAAGGAAGGGAATGCCTAAATGAAAAAGTATTTGGAGGGTAACAGCACGTAACAGCCCAGAGCAGTGCCCCCTGGTGGCCCTGTAGCTCCCCGCCTCCTGCTTCCTGTCTCTGAGGCAGTGCAATTATTAAGGGTAGGTCAGGCTCTGTGACACATCCGCCTGGGAACTTTCAAATTTTCTTACAGAAATTCAGAATATTCTCTAAAGCTGTGGAACACCAGGGGTCTAAGCATGGCACCCATGTACACAGAATGGACCTAAGAAACAGAAATGGGGTGATGTTGTGGAGTTGCTTTTAGAGTTGAACAGAGCTGAGCTAACAATGCTTCTTCCAATCTGGGAACTGCTAGTTGACAGGCTTTAGGAGCCAGCAAACCTTCAGGTCCAAATCAAAAGGACACATAGAAAGAACATTAGGTGGTAACCATGGTGATACTGAATTTTATTGATTTTTTTATGTACTTCCTGCTACAATATGGCTCGTGTGACATGGAGCAGGAGCCCTGTGCCCAGATTTCTGAGTCACTTTCAATCAGTCTCTGTACACTGAAGTCTACATTTGGTTAAATGTCTTTCTGTATGCAATATTGTCTGAAAATGGAGAGTTTAACTAAAATTAGTTTCTCATCAGTAATAAATCAACATACCAACATGTAAACATTTGTTATCTTCCACTTTTGTTTTGTCTTAGAAAACAGTTTTTGTTTGCAAGACTCATTAGTCTTTGGGGATAAGTTTGAACAGAAGCATTGAAAGATAGAGGTGATGTCTACTCTCTGTCCACGTTCGCATCTGAAGATGACTTCTGAAAATCTGGAAAGTGTGCACATGTGTCTAGCAGTGTGACACTCATTGATTTCTTCACAACCCCTTTATTCCAGAAGTATCAGGTAACTGTCCACACTTTCTCTTTGATACACCAGAGAAGTCATTTTGCCTATAGAACTTGAAAGGACACCATCCCCCTTCACATTATTTATTCAATGAAAAACCAGGGGAGAGGAAAAGTCAATACGGGTCTCAGCATGAGCACAGATGGCCTTGTTCAAGGCTGAGCATGCAATTCAATCAACCAATCATATCACATTCCTGTCCTGAGCATCCCAACATATTAATCAAAAAATGTATGAGCAAGACCATTGAAATGTGTTCCCTGCATTCCACTTCAAGTTAGCCTTAACTGGTCAGGAGACTTTTTTTCTGTGTAATTACTGGTTTTTATTATGTATTTGTACTGCATCAATCTTTCTGAAAGTACAATGAATAAAGCAAATGGATTTCATAGCCAAAGAGCATAAGTTATGTAAGCATATCCACTTGGCTTACACAAAATGGTAAAAATAACACTGGGAATTGGGGCCCAAGGAAGAAGAATGATGAAATGTTAATCCATTCCAATCCCTTGTGTAATGCAGTACAGGGCACATGCCATCCACTTACCCATTTCCACATGGTTTATCTGCTAATACCTTGGTATTTAAAGAAGAGTATTAGTGGAGATCAAAAGAGAGAGCGTGTAGATTACATTTCCCCTGACTATTGAGAAGCTCTTTGGAAAGCTTTTACAGATGTTCAAACCAGGGAAGATCCTAAAGTCTGATGGAATGGAACATGAATTTGTAGCCAGGGGACTTTGTACCAGCCGCCCATTTCCTTAGCCATGAGTGGGAGTCATCAGTTCCTTCATCTATACTGGAGTAATTATGTCAGACCTGCCCGGCCCCAGGTTGTGTTAGGATGTACACACACACACACACACACACACACACACACACACAGATGTGATGCAATATATCTACATTACAATGCTTTGTAAACTGCAAAACATCCCACAAGTGCAAGTGAAAACCAGGTCCTGCCAAGAAAACTCCTCTAGGAGAGATAAGTTTACAGTTTTGTTTTGTTTTTTGTTTTTGAAATCTCGGTTTCATCTTGATCTACCCACTCAGGGAATTCCACAAGGGGAAAGCCTCGCCTCTCTGTACTCGCTGCTAACCTCAGTGTGCGTGGAGCCCACTGACTTTAAAACCCAACGGAGGCCTCAGAGGAGAGGGGGGAAATGTTTATATATGCATTCATGGATTTCAATTCACTATATTGCTTGCATCATTTAGCACAGATCTGACTACATAAGCACTTAAATGTAACGGCTTCTAAACATAACTGCTTCTGGCCTTGATATTTTACATATATGTATGTATATGGCCAGCATTAAAAACACCTTTAATTGAGTTCTAGATTTGCCTTAATCCAAAACTTTAATTTTGTCTCATGTAATTTACAGTCATAGCACATCATGAGGTAAGGCAGTACTTCCTCCCATTTGAGAAACCTGGAGTGTATAATGGGATTGGTCCACTCTCTGAACCCCAGAGCAGAGTGAGAAACACCTGTTCGGCCTGTGACTGAGGGGACAAGAACAGGCGACTCCTTTGCACGTCGCCCTCACCTGGGGGAATCTACTCATAATACTCTTCAGCCTCCTTGCCGTGGTCCCTGAGTGGCAGGCTCACTTACATTAACCTTCCAGAGAACACCAAATTCATGTCGCTGTTAAGCCTGTCGATTTCAGCCTCAACATTTAGAGACAGAAATAAGGCATTAATTTGCTCATTTTATTGAATTTGTCATAATTGGGGGCTTGGAAGAAACTGGGAGAAAAGATTTGGAGGTCTGATTGGGAAAGTGTTTGCTTAACAACTTGCCAAAAGTCAGGTAAATATATCTCCTTGATGCCCTATGCAATTAGGTACTTATTTTACATTTTTGAAGCCCAGGTATATGTCAAAATAATGTAGAAAGGATTATGTAAAACATAAGCTACCCCAGTGCCTGTCAAGTTGATAACTGCCTTGAAGTGCAGTGAGGAAAGAAAATCATAGGCTAATCTTTCACTCTTTGCCCTGCATCGTTCTGTGCAGGTAGGAAGTGATAGGGTCTAGTGCTGTTAGCAGTAATAAGGATGATGTAAATAGATGTACATAATTAAGGTGAAATCCTGTATTAAGAAAAATTCCAATTATTTTCACAAGCACATGTTTCAAATCTCCTACCCAAGCACTGAAAGCAAATCCTATTATCTGAATATAATTGTTAGACATTATTTGATAAAAGGAGAATAGTGTCTGTGATGGCACAATTAGGAAGAAATAAGCACCATTTGTTTTCACCTGTTAAATTTTGGATTTCTAGCCAAATGAATTCTCAGGTTCTTTCTAAAATGACTTTAGAGGTGATGTTGTGTATTTATGTTAAAGGACCCCTGGAGATATGTCATTAGTACGGTCATGCATATATTCAAATTACTTATTATGGAGTTAAATCGGTTTAGACCGAATTAATTTAAATGAATATGACAAGAACTTCTGGGGAACATGTCAGCTAAATTATATGTTTACAAACTCCTCTGGCTCTTCTGTTCAACCCACAAAATAAAAGGCCTCATAATTTAATACAAAGAACTAAGTAAGAATAGAGCAGAATTCCTCACTCTCAGACTGAGAACTTCACAGTGTAAAATTTGGATGAGATGGAGAATGATCTGAACACACTAGTGGTGACCACCCCAGCGCTCTGAGGACCCAGCGACCCCTGGCTAGAAGGGAGATGTGTGCGCCATGCAATGGGGGCACCCTGGGCCTCCGATGCTCCCTGTGCCCATTGCCAGCAGAGACAGGAAGAAAGTCAATATAACCAAATAGAAGATCTCTTTTATCTCTGACTTGGCTTCCCACGGAGGGGGTGAGGTCTGCAGCAAACTCCTTTGCAGCTTCAATCAGGGGGGCCTGAAGGAAGCAGGCACATGGACTCACAAAAGCAAATGCCTGTGGGTTTGGGGTATCACTCTGATCTCCTTCAGTGTCACCAGCTTCCTGTCTCAGGAGCAGGTCAAGCCATTCAAATGGGGTAGAGTCTGCTTGCCATGGAAGAGGCCGGTCCTCCCACCTGGGAGCTGACCAGTGGGCACGTATCAGATAGCTCTGAGAAAACACACAGAACAAAGTCTCTCGTGCCCAGCTGTCCCCTGGCCCTCACGTTTTACAGTGCCCTCAAACAATGGCTCAGAGGAAGCCTTGGCCAGATGGCACACCCTGAAAGGCAGGAAGAGGATTCGTGAAAATTTATCTTTATGCGATGTTTGGGTAAATAACAGGGCTGGCTGGAACTCCCCATCAAAAGTAAGTAAAAAGAACAAAACAAGAATAACATAATCCAGTGTGGTACGGGTTAAAAAATGCTACATTAAAAGCACACAAATGAGCAACATCTACAAATGAGTGCTGAAGATATGCCTTTCCCACAGAACAAGGAAAACATTCATTTATAACAGATTCTTAAATAAATTAAATGACAATAAAATGATGCTTTTTAAAAGCCTAGCATAATTGAGTTAAGAAATTATGCAGAAAATAACAATATTATGAAAATTCAAAAATGAATTAGAAATGGTGGCTACTGAAACCAATAAAAAATGACGTTGGTGGAGGGTAGTTCCGTCATTTCTTGGTAAAATCACAGACAATGCAAAGAAATGATGTTGGTTCGAAGAATATAGACTAAATAGAGATTTAAATTCTTATATTCCAGTGATCAACAATTAACGATCAACTCCATTAATAAAACAAAAGCTATTCAAATGTATTAGAAAAAAAAAACTCTTCCAAAAGATAAAACTCTTCTGAACATGTATATGTCAAAGGAATTTATCATGTTCCCAAATAATACGACACAGTTCTCCAATACTATGACTGACGTGCCTGGCAAAGCTTTTGGACTTGAAGATTACAGGAAGAGTCCTAAAATCCACCAGACAAAAGAACCAGGTTACTTACAAACGTAAAAAAGAAAAATTTAGCCATAAGCTTCTCAACAAATTTCAATTCTAGAAAAGGAGAAATATCAATAGATGTAAGAGGAAAATACAGTGACCCTATAAGTAATAATAACCCTCTGATAACCCAATAATCTGAGTCACAATGACTTGGATATTCTGAAAAGTAAAAACATATAGGCAAAACATACCAGGCAAAAGCAAACACATAAACAGGTGATGTGGGCGGAGGATTCTGACAGTAGGCCCCTTGCTGGGATGAAGGATGAGTGAGGGGTGAGAAGATGCATAAGCAGTGTAGAACACAGCTCCCTGAATGAACTGAGGCTTCTTGGAGGACAGACCCAGAGATGCTCAGGCCGTGGGGTGGGGCTCAGGAGAGCTCAGGACCTCTCTTCGGGGTTCTGTAGCCAAAGCCAGTTTCACTTCTGTTCTCCTTGTCCCACAGCCCTCCCTCCCCCTGCCAGGTCCAGCTCAGAGTCAGCTTGTCTCACATGGATGGGCCTCCTTGGCTGGGGACTCCTGGGCAGGCAGGCACCTTGAGCGACAGCTTGGAGGATGCAAAGTTGCAGAGGAAATCACAAGTGGAAATGCAGATGGGCCAGGCATCTGTCACAACTTGCAGTGTGGTGTCTGTAAACAATTACCCAAAGAAGAAACTATTAAAATAGCCTCAACAACTTGAGCATGTTGAAAATCTCTTCCTCAGAAAAAACTTGAGCAAAAAACAAACTTAAGGCAAAAAAAAGAAATACAACTGCAATGACAGATTATGTAGAAAGTACTGTAATGAGAAAAAATAAATATAAACGTTATGGGATATATTCGCAGTTGTACTCAGAGGGAGAAAAATAAATATATTTTTCCTAAACAGAAACATAAATTATTTACAATGAAAAGAAGGGAACTCAATGACTTAAAGGTAGAAGGACAGAAAAATGGCTACACACATGCAAGATCTGGTTCTTTAGGGGAAACAGGAAATGTTAAGTGATAAGGTACTAAAAAGAATCACCAATTTGGGAAGCAAGGAAGCTCTGTATGATTCTTGGCAAAAATCTGATAAAGCTCAGTTTTTCAGAAAATATAAATAACCAAAGGTGACTTATATAGAAAATCCAGATAAGCCAAAATACATCTAAGAAATTAAAAACATTGTCAAGAAGCCTGCATTCTAGAAAAATGTTCCAAGCTCAGATGGTTTTACAAGTAGCCTTTTTTTCAAATCTCCAAATAAATATCTCCTATATAAGCTTTTGCAGAGAGAAAAAGATGTCTCATTTATTTTTATGAATTCAACAAAATATCAAACTCCAAATCTTTATAAAATCATACTCAAATGAGAACTATAGACAAGTCCATATATAATTTGAAATAAAAATATCTAAATAATATTTTTGAAGAAATTGGTAGTAGATGGATAGTCAGATAGGGGTCACTGAAAGATAGAACGGCTTTCATTGTCATAATTTCAATTAATAAAATTAACTTTAAGAGTCACATATTCATTCTAATCACTGCTAAAGTAGCATCTGAAGAAATTTTAATTTAGTCTTGTTTCAAAAAATATACTCCATGTCTTTAAAAAGTCATTTTTGGGGGATAATAAAAGAAGAAATCAAGGGTCACATATGATAAAAAAAAATCACACGTCTGAATGGAAAGCCAGCATCATGCACAATTTTAAAGCTCTAGCAGATTCCTATGAAAGCCAGAAATGAGGAAAGTAAAGCAATTAGACAAAAAGAATAATACAATAAAATCATAAAGTAGAGATACCGGAAAGCTGTAGACTTCTTTTTCTGTATTTGTAAATTATGTGATTGTGTAGCTGGAAATAAGAAATCAACTGACAAACTACCAGAAAGACTAAGAAATTTTAGTAATATAGGGAGTTAGAAACTTAAAATTAAAAAGCCAACAGTTTTCCCGTGTACATACAACTGGCTATAAAACACTATAGAACAAAATATCCTACTTATAATTGCTTTTTTTAAAAAAACTGAGAATGTAGGAATATTTTGAAATAAAATTAAGTAACATTGCTCTGACTTCTAAGCTCTACTATAAAAAATTCAATATTATCCAAATCAAAAGATCAGTTGAATTGTTTTTTGTTTGTTTTTAACGTGAAGAAATTCTCAGTTTCACTGGGAAAATGATCATAATGAAGAAATCAGGCTGTTTCTAAAAAGTGAAGTAATGCTTCATGGATGGGAACTTGGGTGCATATAAAACATATTCTGTATTTATTTAAGACATCCATAGTATTTAGAGCACTGTGGCTCTCACACAGGAATGGATAGATGGGTTTCTAGACAGCTTTATTGGTCTATCAATGTAGATTGATAGGCTGGCCATAGACATATTATTTCAAGTTATGGGGAAAGATAGATTATTTAATAAATGGACAGACCAAAAACAGTATAATAATAATAATAATAATAATAATAATAATAATAATAATAATACAGTACAATAGACAATTTTATTTTTTAATTTTATTTGTTAAAGTTAAAAGCCTGCAGCATCATTATAACCAAATTAGACCACAGGTGGTCAAAGCTTTGACTTCATAAAAAAAGAAATCTTGAATTAGGAAAGAACTTTAAAAATGTAATATGGAAGTCTGAAACCAGAAAATGAAAGTGTCAACAATATTTAAAATATGTAAACACTTTAAATTTTTCTAATAGAAATACACCATAAACTAAGTCAACAGAAAGACAACTAGCATTAATAGTATTTTGTTCATGTAAAACAATGAATATAGCCTTATTGACATAGAGCTTTTACAAATTAATAACCAAGGAATGAACACCTGAACACAAAAAAGACCTACAAATGCCAAACCAAGAATTGAAAAAGATGTTCTATTACACTAGAAATCACTCAAAAAAAAAATAACAAAGTAGACAATCTTGCTCATTTGATTGCTAAAAAGTTGAAATGTTGACAGAACCAAGTATAACTAAGTGTTTGGAAAAATGTGCATGCTTTGTACTATTGGAAGGAGTGACTATTGGTACCCCTTTTCTAAAGAGATGTTTGGCAACATGCATCAAAGTTTTAATAGTAACCAAGTAACATATTTGACCTGAAAGTTAAATTGACATTTCCCAAGGACAGTGCAGAGGTGGCCACAGTTGTAACACCATTGTTTACAATAGCAAAAACATTACAAAATTCAGTAAGTAAATCTTGACGTATATGCCATATGGAAAATGGAACGCTGTGCAACAATTAAAAATGATGATGTAGATATAAGATTGAAGTTAACTTAAAGGATGTCTCTGGCGTGTACTGAAGAGCAAAAGCAGCTTTGGGAGCAGCAACCTGGGGAGGATTCCAGGTTTGCACGCTTGTTGTTGCTCATGCACCACAGATTTATTCATCTGGCTCTCAGTCTGGAAGCCACGAAAATAGAAACTTCTTTTCTCTGCATTATGGGAAATCAGGTGAATTTCATCTTCTCTGGGTTCTTACACTTGCAGACCGCCTCCTTCTTTGCTTTTCTCTTCCTCCTCTCTCTCCTCCTTCCCTTCCTCTGCCTTCTTTTTCTTCTGCTATTTGTGTCAAATTTAATAAGGAAAAATGCTATCTTCATTTTGGAAGACGATTAAATCAGACTAATGGTTTTTAAGAATATTCAAGATTTTTAGATACTTTCAAAACCCTTTAAAAAGTGTGTGTGGAGCTATTCAAGCTGACGTATCTGAAACAGTATTGGAGAAATTCAGCTATTAGTCAAGAGTTTTAAATCAGTAAGAGACACACATTTAGAAGTCACATGATGTTTGGGAATTTAATCTCCAAAGATAATCACACTTTGCCATCCTCTATTGTTCAACTTGTCTCTTTAATGGTGCTTTCAAATTGCCCCATCAAGCCCGGATGAAATATTGTCACTGAGGGGAGTTAACCACATCCTATTATTCCCACAGCAGCAAGCTTTGTTATCATAAAATTAAGATTGAGAATTTAAATTTAAAGTGTGGCAGTTGACAGTGAGGTTTCCAACTTCTAATTTCACTCCCTTCCGTTGGAAAATCCTGTGCTTTTGTGAATTCCATAACTCCCGCTTTCTGAGGAAAGGGTAGTCAGACTCTGTTTGAAAAGCAGTTTCCCCATGGCCCTGAGCAGTGGTTCTCGCTCTGGCATCTGAATTTCCTGTGTAGTTATTACAACTTGAATTGCTGGGTCCTCCCACAGCTTCTAAATCAGCAGATCTAGAGTAGATTTCTGCCTGTCCTGATTTCTCACAAGTTACCAGGCAAAGCTGCTGCTTCTGGTCCAGGCACCACGCTACCTGTGCTGGCTTACTGGTAACCTAATTACCCGCAAGTCTTTGTTTCCCACCGTTTTCATCGAAAGCCCACAGATGATGCTCTTCAGGCTGTATTAAAAAGGCTGAATCATTAAGCTGAGGATGTTCTCAGAAGGAAGGCAGCAAGAGTTCGTTTCAGTCACAGAATTCTGAAAATGAGCATGGCCCTAAAGGGTCAATACTTCACTGAAATCTTGGTGGGACTCATGAAAATTAGGCAACTGGAATAAAAGAAATCTGCTAGATCTTCCTTTTGTTTTTATTCTCTTCCCAGTTGGGCTTTGCAGGGGTCTGTCCGTGCGGTAGGGTCCCTGAGTATGTCTTTACAGCCCATGTTGCCCCTTTGAGATGGGAGCCGTAAAAGGAAGTGTCGGTAGTCAGAGGAGAACGAAAAGACAAACATTTAAAAAGCAGTTGGGACGAAGAATAATTTTTCAGGTAAAGTTCAATCTCTGAAACAATATTATTCTAATGTGAAATCAAGGAAAACAGCTTCTGCAGGAACCAGCTGATAAGCCCTCTTTGTAAGAGCCGGACTCCTCTCATCCTTTACATCTCAATCTGCAGGTGTGCACGGTGTGCGTGGGCACATGCCTTCTGCATCCCATGCCTCATGTGAGGTGCTTCCCTCACCCACCTCCATGCCTGACAACAGCCCACTAAAAGAATTACAAACCCTCCTTAGGACGTATTAATGTTCACCATGAATGACAGTCCGTTACAACAGCAAGTTTTTCCGTTCTGTATGCTTTACCCATTTACTCTGTTCTGTCAGGACCAAATTTTTATTTTTGTGTTTTCAAGATTGTTTCACTCCCTCAGTAAGAACTGATTCTTATTTCATTGATGAGGGGAAGATTTTGTTTGTACTCAAGAATAATATTGTTAGAAGACAGTGTTGTCTCCAGTGGGGGTGAGCTGACATGGGGGTGAGTTCCTCCTTTCTTTTTGCCAGAAGAGCTTCAAATCTCAACCTCCCAACCCGCAGCTCCCAAACAAGTGGGGCTGTGGAAGGGACCCCAGCATGGGTTGTTTCCAGCAATGGTTTCATGATTTCCTGCTTTCTGTCTCTGGGTGTGTTCCTGGGTTGTTAAAGTAATTAATCCTTGACAGAAAGTATAACAAACATTTAAGGTAGAAAATACTGTGTTTTCATATGTGTGAATTTACTGCCACCCTCCCCTCCCCTGTGCCCTCGCTCACATCATTTATCATGCTGGAAATATAGGCAGTGGCATATGGCCCAAAATAACTCCAGTCAAGAGAACAAGACTGAACTTCCAGTGCCCGAGATTTATGCATCAAAAATGTCTAGGTCCCAAAACATGTTTTGTGAGAGTTAAAATGGGAGACACAGTCCCTCTGCCTCAGGTGGCAAATAGACCATCTGTGTGTGAGATTTGTGTCCCCACAGGCATCCGTGCTGTCGGTGAGCCTCTCAGATGGGGGGCCATCCCTCCGGGGTACAGCATGGCCTTGGCCCACTCAGTTACAGCCATCACTTGTAATTACAGCGGGGATTCCGGGCTAACAGATTGAAAAAAAAAAAAAGGAAAGAAAAGATAAAGTTCAAGGGGAAAAGAAATGCCAACACTGCACAATTATTCAGCAAACACACATCTTCGCAAGTAACAAAAATGGGAGACTGACTCAGAAATTCTGGCAGCTGTCTTCACGTGATCACTGTTGAGTAAGATGTCACAGGTGTTTCTTCTGAGGACCCCCAGATTGGCCTTTATCATCCAATATTGACGGGATCCTCAGAGTATAAATACAGGCAGGCAGCTTTTGGAGGTTAGAAATCCCGGGGACTTCAACGTGGCTCCCACATCCAGGCCGGCTCCGATTTGCTCTCTTGAGAGAAGGCTTTGGTTTCAGTCATTTTCAGTTTCTGGGTCCCTGTTTCTTGTTATCCAGCCAAGGTACATCAACAGTGATTAATTTATAAGAGACCATCTTTATGTTGACTATATAATATATCTCATTTTGTTATATTGACCAAACCACCTGTAGCTATGGGATGGAAAAAGCAAATTCGTTAAAAAAAAAAAAAAGAACTGTTTCACCTTCACATCTACTTTCAAATGCTTCCTTCCTCTGGGAGAGATGGCAGCTGGGACCTAGTCCAACAATTTCCACCCGAAGGTCTTTCACAGGACACAGTGTCTTTGTTTGGGGCTGATTAATAACTTTTTGTTGTTTGTTTCTGGAAATCAACTTCCCTGGCATGTAAATATACTATTTGTCAAGCAAGGCACCAGTATATTTTACTTCCAAATAAAAATTACCATTTTTGAAAAGTGCTTTCTTTAGAAATCATGTTCTACTCCAGAAGTGAGGTTAAATCAGTGTATGTCACGTTACCAAAGGCAGCTGCTTATGGGAATTCCTCAGGGGGAGATTCTGGGCTATTTCTAGACCTTTGTTTTTTCTAATATGACAAAGAAGTCTCTGGTTTTTAGCACACTCATCTAACTATTGGATTCAAAAATCCATAAATGACAATTTTTCCAGTTCATTCCTTCTTGTCTGCCTCCATTTACTCATTTAGTCTAAGGTCATATTTCCATTTCGGTTTGACTGCAAGTCAATTAAGAGGTTCTAGCGCCTGATGAAATCTAAGTAGCAATTGTTTAAAAAGAGTACCTTCTGGGTGAGTCTTTAGTGTTGTACTGGTCCAGCAGAACTGGTCCAACAGATCTGGACCCTCTCAGAGGTATTCGAAAACTTTGATATCATCTTTTCTCTAGAGAGCTGTGATCTAGCTATGATCAAATATAAACATACTGAAGCTAAACAAGGAAACTGGATTTAAAGAGAAACTTTCAGTAAAACACTATACGCCGCATGGAGATACATGGTTGCTGTTTGAAGAGTGAAGCCGAGTCTAACGCAGTGTGTGTCGTCTTTCAGAGACATGCCATCCCAGTGATCACTAGAGGCCACTTCATGGGTCACCCTGCTGAGGCCACATCTACCTCCCCTCCAACTACCTCACCTATCTTGCTTCCTCTCATGTACCTTCCCAAAATATCACATTCAGTCACTGAATTCTGCTGCCCAAGACAGAGCAGGGTCCATCTTTATACAACTAGCTGGTGTATTCTGATGTGAAAGAAGAAGGAAGAGCATGTGAGTCCCAGTGGACCAGAGAGGAGTTGGGAAGGATGACCCAGATCTTCAGCTCAATTAGGGATGGCAAAATTTGGGAGAGTTGGGTGGAGGCATAAAGCTATCAGAATGGGAAGGTAGAGAGAGGAAAGTGAAAGAACCACTGAGGGGCACTTTGGTGAGAAGGATAAACTCTTCAGGCAAGGACACTGGAAAGAGACGTACCAACTTACTAAGATAATGACTTGGGAGTCATCTGCCTGGGAGTGACAGCTGACGTAGGAATGAATTACATCAACAAGGAAGAGAATGCAAAGGGAATAGAGATGAGGCCTAGAGCCTGGGAGGAAAGAGCAGAAAGAGCAGAAAGAGCAGGCAGCAAAGGAGAAAGGGGAAATCTGTATGTTCAAGGATGAAGTGCTGTTGCTAAAAGGGGTAGCAAGGAAATGGAAAATTGGCAACCGTTTCACCCAAATGCTATAAAAATCGATACTTTTCATTAACAAAGTGCCTTGAAATTTGATTTGATCTTAGTTGCAGACAGTATTACTTATAAAGGGATATTTATGCTCCAAAGTTCAGACGTAGAAACTAGCATTAATCAAAGATATTAGCTCATTTTAATTTTTCTTTGCTACATTTATGTTTGAGCCAGTGAGACCATTTGGGGATACATCGATCTACATAAAAATCTATATATTGAGAGAACGAGAGAGAGAGATTTATGGTTAAAAAAAAAGCACCTTTTTTTTTGGCAATTAAATAGATGGTTGATCCCCTTAATATTCTAAGAGCAAACGCAGCTATCATTATGAATCACTATAGTTGATGAGTCTAATTCTTTTTAGTGCCACTACAGCAGATGCTCACATTTCAATCCTCCACAGACAGATCCATCTTTGTCATCTCCCATATGCATTCCAGCATCTATACTGGAGTTTTATGCTGAACTGGCGTGAGGGAAGAGCGTCACTTCTTTGGTGAATTAGGAAAGCTGCTACCTGGGAGACCAACATAAAACAGCCCAGAAACTCCTGTTCTATGCAAAATTGACAGTAACCACCAGTTACCTGTGTACCTAAAGACTTGGCTGTGAACGGCATCCACTTGGCTAGTCCTGGCTTCCTGGAGGAGATTCCTCTACAGAAGAAGTAGTTGAGATCTTAGTACTGGTCTCTGTATGTACAGCGTTAAGACAGAAATACCAGCAGTGCCCAGGAAAATAGCTTTCCAGTGTAAACCACAGAGCATGGTTGTATTCTGTAGTCTGAGATGAAACCACAATGCATGTGCACACATGCACACACACACGTGTCGCACACACCATGCATGGTTCCTGATTATCACACTTTGTGGAATTTTGGAATAACAGGTGGTGGAAACTGTCTCAGAAAGAGAAGTATTTGAGTGTTGGTCTTTCTGTGAAAACACTGTCATTTCTTTTAGCTTGGGTCCTTGAAGAACTCAAGGATTCCAAGTGAAGGAAATTTTGTGATACCAGGAGAGTGGTTCCACAGCAGGCCTCAGCCACTCGCACTGGCTGGGCCGCCGAGACCAAGTGCGCAGACTGGGGGCTTAGCCAACCAGCCCGCGTTTATCCGTTCAGTCTGGGGGCCAGACCTCCAGGGCTGAGGTGTTGGCAGGGCTGGCTCCTTCTGTGGCCCTGGGAACCTAGTCCAGGCCTCTCCCGCAGCCTCCCCTGGTTTGCGGGAGACCTTTGGCGTCCTGACTGCCACCGCGGCACTGATTTCCCTTCGTCTTCTCGTGTCGCCTTCCCTTTCTGCATGTGTTTGTCCAGATTTCTCCTTTCTGAAAGGACAGTATCCAATATGACCTCACCTTAATTAATTTATCTGCAACAACCCTATTTCCAAATAAGGTCAGGTTCTGAGGTACTGGAGGTTAGAACTTCAACATATGAATTTGGAGGGAGACATAATTCAACCCATAACTCGCTTCCCTCCAAAGGCCATGTCTTTGTCACATGCAAACTAGATTCACCCCATTCCCCAGGTGTTTCCCAAAATGGCTGCACTGTGTCTCCCACTTTACATACAATTTTGCAATCTGACCTTGTCATTTTTGCATGAAGAGGTAAGCTCTGTTCTAACTCCTTTGATTCTAGATGCTCCTCAGATGATCTCATCAACAGAATGTGGTAGGGAATTATGCCAACCTCTGAGGCGAAGTCTTCCGAGCTCTCCAGCTTCTGCCAGCACCTCCTACAATGTCCTCCATGGGGACACAGCCTTCATGCTATGATGAAACTAAGGCTGCCACACGGAGAAGCCCTCATGGAAGAGGACCAGCCCCAGCCCTCGCTGAGCTAGAGCCAGTGATCAGCGCTAGTTACTAGCCATGTGAGTGAGGACATTGTGGACATTCCAGCCATCCCAGCACTCCACATAAAGCAGAGGAACTATCTGGTCACACAGAGAATTGTAACTGTAATAAATTGCTGTCATTTAAGCTACTATGTTTTGAAGTGCTTTTTTAAACAGCAAGAGAAAAATGGAAGGAGAATATGGTATTAGAAGTGGGATGCTTCAGAAACAAAAAATACTTAAGAACGATGGCATTGCCTTTGCTGGATAGAAGCCTGAAGGGCTGGGGGAGGCAGCGCACCCTGGAAAGGAGGTGAGGAAATCACCTTCCCAGCCGGGAGAGGTGACATGCTCTGCAGTCGCAGAACACTTGGCAGTCTGATATTTGCAGGGACCTGGGGGACAGACTTGTGGATCTATCACAGTTGATGAACTTGAGGATCAAGCTAAGGAGATTTACAGGCAGAGCACTGAAAGTGGTGGCAAGCTTCTCTTAGCTCTCAATGATGAAGTGTGGGGAGAGAGATGGATTTGAAGAGGAGCTGTTATGTTTTTAAGCAGAATTCAAAGGACACTTTGGTCTTGCTAGGCTGGGAAATAGAGCTATTTCTCATGTGTCGCCTGTCCAGTGGGCAAACATTTCTCAAGGTAAAAGGTGACTTCAGCAGAGATCAAAGACATGCTGCCAGGAACACACCGCCTCTGGTTTTAGTTCATATCAAAGCTGTGAGCACAGAACCCTTGGTTAAGATCTCAGAAAGTTCTAAAGGTGCATGTTACTCCTTCTAAGCCGGACACAATTTCTTCTAAGAATCTTAAGGGTGTTTTCCTGCAACTCCCGGACTCATTGCCTGGGTGCAGAGAATCCGTTTTCAGAGAAATATGTAGGCATGGTGTTTGTCCAGGATTAATAATAGTTTACACTGGAATCCCACAAGGTTGTTGAGGAAGCTGTATCAGTTTGGACCAAAAGGGACAAAGTACAAAATGGAGAGAGGTCTCCTCCCCTGTATTTTGAGGATAGTCATAAAGCTACTGTTTCACAAACACTGACCACTTCCTACAGAAGGGAATGGTGGCTCAGAGGATGGACCCCACAGTCCAAAGGGAGAAGTCGAATGCTGAGTAGAACAGCTCCCATGAGATCTAGGACCCCTTCAGTGAACAGGGAAAACTGACAATGTTCATACCTGGATTTCAGAATCACCATGTACTTGTTTCCATTTCCCTCTCTTTGATTTGGGGGGGGCTATTGCACTCACTCTGTTCCTGTCTCCTTATCTATGACTTGTCCTTGTAACTTGCAGGCCTCCCCACCTCAGGAACCCTTTAGGAGAAGCCCTACTGACATGACATCTGTGTCTGACTCAGATGACGAGATCTTGGTTTTCGCATTGTAGCCTGATACCACGATGGGATGAGGCTCGTGGGGTATTGCGAGAGCTGAGTGTATTTTGCATGTCAGAAAAATAAGTAATTTGTAGTCAGGGGAGGGGTTCTGGTAGATGATAGATAGCTGCAAATTCTTGCTATTCCTCTCATTGGGAAATAGGATCTATTTTCCTACCCTGAACTTGGTCAGATGTTTGTCTGGATTTGGCTGAGAGAATGCAGGGGGGTGCATGTCAAGAGGCCCAAGATGGCTGAGGAAAGAGAGAGAGAAAGAGAGAGAGGAGCTGCCTTACGGCTTCCCCCAAGGGGACACCTGCGAGTTAAGCCATCTGACCACAACCCCACGGTCCCAGCCAGTGCGGCCCAGAGCAGAGGAAATGCCAGCCAAGCCCTGACTGAATTCCTGATGCACAAAATAGTGAAGTCATTAAGTCTGGGGAGTAGTTGTGACTCGAAAGTAGATGAAACCAAAAACCGCATAGACAAGAACACCTGCAGAGCTTCGCTCGAGCCTTGCCAGTGCCTCTCCCGTGATTAAGTTTTCTGGATCTCCAGGCACATTAAAGATGACTGAGTGGGCATTTGAAATACACTTAATTGAAGTAGAAGGAACGTGTTTTAGTGTAACTAAACTTGAATTATTTGGCAACATATATTGAACTATCAAAAACTAATCCATTTACCCATACTCTATCTTGGTTCTAGTAAATCTGTATTCTAACTAAAACCATTCACCTGTATTATTTAATCATGATATTTGAGGAAAACAGATCATTAACAAGAAACCATCTTGGGATGGTGTGTCCGGGTGAAGAAACAGGACTGACGCCATCAGAGGGGCTGACCTCTGACCTCTCCTTTGCCCTCACACCCTTTCACTTCTTTGTGTTTTTATTATCATCATCCTTTTTCATTTGCAGAACACAGTGTAAACTGTATGCTGCAGACGAAAGTTTTGGAAAGAACTACAAAGTACAAAGAGAAAAAGGAGACATTTTAACTAAAGACAAGTTTAAAACCCCACACTATGAAATTTCAAATAGTTTTCCCTCATTTGAAATCCATAAGCTGTAAATGAGGCGCCTCCTGGGACATCAGGACCTCATCTGGGTGTTCTGCTGATCACAGGTTTTCTTCCTCTTTTCATGTTACCTGATTTTCATTTAGGGAGCTGTGAGCTGTACCCACAGTTATTACCAAAATTGATTTTGAGCCTGCATCTAAGACATTAGCCACTGTGTCCTGGAGGAAGATGGAATACATATTTATCAAAATGTCCTGGCTGAATGAAAGATAAGAAGAACCTGTAATAACAATGCAGACATATTTATATGTTTAAGACAGAGATCCAGGCTTTCCCTTCACAAGGTCTCCTCTCTGCCCTCCAGGTGTGAGGAAAGCCGCCCCTCGGGAAGGCCAGTCAGCCCATGAGGGACACGGGGGCCCTGAAGTCGTGGATGCCTCCGGAGGGCGTATGAAGAGGTAGGTACACCTGTAGGCCGTGGTCGGCACGCTGCTGGGATTTCTATAGATAATCACATTACAAAGACTCGTAAAATGTCAGACATAAAATAATAAACAGGACTGGGGCCACGGTTCTCTCGAATCGGATCGGGCCATCTACAGCACAGCCTGTTTTTTCTCCAGTTTCTGTCAGAACGATGCCTACAGTCAGCGGCTCTTCACTCCACAAAATACTGCACAGACAAGCATTTTCCCCCCTCTACAGTATTAATTAAATTACATAAAACTGGCAGTGTTTAAATTCTGGCATCTGTATTGTCTCACTTAATTACACCCTTGGACTCCTTTCAAAATTCTTTCATTTGCTGCAGGGACATCTATTGGTGAGAGGGGAAGAAATAAGAAACAGGGGCTCCAGGCTTCCTACCTGCCCCAGGCCCACCCTGCACCGGGCTCCTTTCCATCTGTCCGTCTGGGCATCCCACCCACGTGCCGAATGGTTGGGATTAAACAGCAGAAGGACAATGTCTTAGTGACAGACTCACGGGGAGTTAAGGAAATGTTAAGGCTGGGCCTCATAAATAGAACATTTTCCAACATTCTTCCAACTTCTCTTAAAACCCATGCAAAAATACCTTGAAGTGGATTGCAGCTCCCCGTGCCCAGTTTCAGCAAGCTACCTGTGCCGAGTAAGAGCTTCCCTAAGGCCTCCACATGGGAGAAGCTTCGGGAAGCTCTCAGGGGCAGCCTGCTCCGAGGAGTGCTGTGAGCCCAGGTCAGCAGAGGTCGCCCTTGCCTTGGGGCTTAGATGGGTTGGGGCCAAACAGACCGGACGCTCTCTGGAGGAAGAGCCAGCTGCCAGCTACTGGCAGAAATGGCCAAAAATCAACAGAGCCCACAGGATATTTGGGGGCAAGTTCTTTATCCTTTTATAATTTTTTAAATTGAGACGTCCAAAATTGATTGAGTTTCTTTTCCAGATCTATTTATCTTACTTACTTATCTCTTTCCATCTTAATGAATGGCTATCATCCCAAGCAGACATGTTAGCTCACCTCCGATATCAGCGCTCAGCCCTGATGCCCAGCTCCTGACCTCGGCATCTTCCTCCTAGTGATCCCTTCTCATTCTCACTGCCCCCACCGTGGTCTGGACCACCGAGCTTGCCTGGGCTTTGTCCTTCCCTAGATCAGCAGATCCCCTGGCTCTTTCCCCACATCCTGAACCTGACACGATGATCTTCCTAAAACATGAGTTTTGCATGGTTGATCCTCAGTGCCTCCAAATTGTCCACACAATAAAAATCCAAGCTGCCTAGCATAGAAATTGAGACCCACAATCCAGACCCTGATTCCTTCAACAACCTCATTTCCCTGTGTATGAAATTGTTCACTGCTGTTGAATCGCTGAAATGAGATCTATGGACTGAAGTTCTAAAAGTGATATTTAACATTCTATCTGAGAAAACACAGCACTGCATTTCTTGGATTTTTTTGTTAAAAAAAAAAGTTGAAGATAGATTTGATTATGAAAAATAATTTTTCTGGTTATAATGGAAATTTGATTTTTTTTAACTAAAATGAACACATTTAACAATTCGGAAAATGCTATAATTAATCAAATGATATGTGAGCTAAAACACGTATCCATCTTTCATTTGTCCAGTAAATATTTAGTGACTGCTAGCAATATATAGCATGCAACAGTATAGTTCATGGGCGCTGCTCACCCGGGGATGAGACCGTCCCAGCCTTCCACAAGCTCTCAGGGCATTTCAGGAAAAGACAGGAAAAAATATGGGCTACAGGTGCTAAGTGCTCTAAGAAGGTTCCTGGCTTACCTAACTTCTATTAGTCAGGTCTTTTTATATTGCAGGTAGTAGAAAACTCAAATAAATCTCATTTCATCCAAACAACGAAAAAAGTGAGAGAGAAATTTTTTGTCATCCACACAGGAGAGTTTCCGGAGCAGTTCTCATTCATTTTGGGTGCAGGTACTGCAGAGCTGTTGCCAGATCTCTCAGCTCCAGTTTCGTCTGTGCTGGCTTCTGCGCACACTGGCTATTCCCATGTGGTGACAAATATTGGCACTAGAAACTTCAGACTTACAGTTTATCAGTTAATCACCTTTATAAAGACAAACAAAACTTCTTTCCTAATAATTCCATAAAACGGCCCCAGAGGGTTGACAGTTCTTGAACTTGTTTGAGTCCCATGTCCACTCTTCATCCACACCCAGGGTTAGAGAATGCCAAGCCCTGGGTGGATCAGCATCACCCCCTCAGCCTCGGTGTCAGAGCGCGGGGTACACTGCATCTGAGAGATGCATGCTGCAGGCAGGGGGGCAGGTCCCCAAGGGAAGAATACCCAAAGGAGGAGGAAGAGATGTTGGGCAGGTAGGAGAGAAGGTGCACTGTTCTAGGGCTTGAGCTGAATCTTAACAGAGGCAGTGAAGTCAGCCAAGTAGGAGAGTTAATGAAAACCACTCCAGACAAAGGCAGCAGGCCCACAAAGACAGAGCAATCAGGAAACATGGTACTTTCAGGTACTTTTTAAAATTATTTCACTATGGTAGGACACATGTGCACATATGGCAAGTTAAAACACCAGAGATGTTGATTCTAATCGTAATGAGCTGTGACACGCTTTAAAGTCCCAGTAATCTTTTGGGAAAGGCAAAGCATGCCAGAAATAGGAACACATTAAAGACGCAGTAATATTTGGGGAAGATCTTGTATAGCCCTCTTCTGAAGCTCTAAGGCCCCTGGATACACTGGCTGCCATCAAATGGACAAGAGCTGGGTCCCACCTGGGAGGAAACCTCTGCCCCGACGGCACCCTGTGCAAGTTGGAAAGCACCAGATGCCAGACACACACTCTACAGGGACAATCAAGTAACAAGTAGTAGGAAGGGTAGTGGTATGGTAAAAGAGGGTGGTTCAACTACCGTCACAGCAGAAACCAGAGGCAGACGGGACAGTAACACAGGTACTGAAGCTTTGCTGCGTCTCGAACCACCATGTAGTTCTGATGATATCCCATTTTTCATGAGACCAGGCTGCAGGAACTTCCTGTGTGGTTCGGGCGTCGGACGAAGTTGGAGTTTTTCCTCATGAATCTCTACAACGAGCTCCTATGCTTATGGTTTCCCTAGAAGGCCTTTGCGTCCTTCTCTAAAGAACTAAAAAAATTGAAGATCCTGGCACATGTCATTCCACTGTCTTCATGTAAACATGTAGACACTGGAAAAGTTGTGCCAAAGCACAGTATTATCAAAACACATGGTTACTTTGTGTTCCTCAATTAATTAAACAAAAGAGGACCTCCTAAAATGGGGGCCGGGGACATAAACCAGTCAATTTCTTCCACTTGCATGGGAAGGTTTTCTACTCTCATTATCAGTGAAGCCCCTATTTTCAGGCTTCTCTCTTGGTAACAGTCAAAGATTTCCATAACCAAATGATGCTTCTACAATCATGGCTACATGTCCAAGACTTCAGCCTTCTTGAAACTTTGTTTTGATGCTATAACATTGACAACAGAACTCAGACACATCTATGTAGTAAAATAAATGTGGCATGTGGCACCTAGTATGAAAATACCTATAAATGATATGTGAGCAAGCCGCAGTCTTTAAAGGGTGTCAGATTCTTATTTGTATTGCAGAATCATCTGTTTCAGTATATAGTTAAGCTCTGAAGTTTGCAATATTCCATGTACCTTTGACTCTAGAAACAGTTTTGACATGAAATCAGTGGGTGAGAAAAATCCTTGAAATTAATTTATATATATTCACTTTTGGGGATGCATTTTACTGAAAACAATAATGGTTACAAGTTGAAAAACTTTACTGCCATCACTAATCATGCCATATAATTGCTTTTATAAAAATGTAATTCCAATGAAAAAAATCAAATGAATTTTTCTCCCCTTGTTCTGTAAAACAGGCACCCAGGCACAGCACACCAGAGACACCAAGGGTGAATTTCATAGAAAACTCAACTTTGGGGCACATTATGCCTTTCTATTTGTGCAGCTTCCTTACCGGCAGGTTATTATGATAAGGTAGAAACATTTACATTTCTATTCGTTGTCTGGAAGAGATAATTAGATATTTCTACTGCAAAATAACTTTCATTAATGGGCCATAACTTTCAATATGTAGTTTTAAACTGCACATTTAAATAATATAATGTGTCTCCCTTAATTTTACTGTAATTGTCTCCATGTGGTGGCTTTATTTTTCTTTTTAAAATCACAATTGGCTAAAGCAACATACTAAATGTCTTTAGTTTATTAGTTTGAAATTTTATAATAGGTGACCTAGAGAACTTGTTCAGAAATTTCTTCAATTCTTAGTGCGCAACATGAAAGAGCTTTCAACTGAAAAGGACAACACAAAATAAAACACAGAAACAAATCCCAAAATCCCTGTAGCCCTGGCTGAAGATATCAGGGTAATGTATGGGATATACTTGTCTT
The DNA here is from genome assembly GCF_040802235.1 of Manis javanica. Classification (NCBI taxonomy): domain Eukaryota; kingdom Metazoa; phylum Chordata; class Mammalia; order Pholidota; family Manidae; genus Manis; species Manis javanica. The sequence continues at coordinate 76,961,537 of NC_133168.1, forward strand.
TGGGGAAGGGTGTATAAGACATGGTGAGGTCTTTTTTTTTATTATAAATTTCTGTGCATATACAAACTCACTCATTACTTGTTAATTAGAAGCAAAGTTTGCTTACTTAATTATATACCTAAGCTTGTTCTCAGTCTAAGGTTTGGTCAACAATACTTTTTTGGGTGAATGATCAGTGTTTAGTTGTACACTGAATGTTTTTCCTGTCCATTCCCTCAACTACCCCCATGGGCTGAGATTAAGTTCATAGGAGAGGAAGAAAAAATGCCTGATGAACTTGGAAGACATGCTTACCAAGTTTCCACCAAGATGGGCATTGTTCTAATAGATTATTATCACAGTTTTACAACTACAAAATTGATTATATGTAATGAGGGCTTCCGGAATATAAATGGGATGCTCTTCGCAAGGGAACACCCACGTGGCCTGAGTAAGTCTTTAATTAGAGATGGGTGCTGAGTGTCCCTGCATCCAGCAGACCTTGGCAAGGTCTTCCACCATTGAACTATTAAGTGTATACTTTCTTTTTGTAATAACATAGGAAATATCAAGAGATTCCAATTTCTCATGAGTTTAGATGGGCAACAAAATATACATATGGGCAAGAGTCTTCAGAAACCTGTATTAAAATGTGTCAGGTTTTAGAAGTAGAAGACATGGCTTCTAGCTAGTCTAAGAAAAAAAAAATGTGATTTTTCTGAGTTACTTAACTTCTCAGAGATTCAGTATCCTCATTGACAAATATGTAGTGTTATTGCTGACATTAAACAAATACTACATATCTATCTCTATCAAAACATCTATCTATCTAGTACAAGCATCATGGACATGCATATATATTGACACTAAGAATGAAAAAAATACTAATAATAGATGATCCCCACAAAAGGTCTTCAGGGGATACTCAGAATAAGATGCTAATCAGCCAAGTCGGCAGCTTTTCCCAGAGATGGTTCCTCTGTATCTTCTTTCCTGATCTTGCTCTTTCTTAAGTCATACAAACATTCCCTGAGAAAACTTTTTATGCTACTTACTAGCCACATCTGGAACAGAATTGACAAAGTTAAGAGTTAACACATTGCTCTCTGAATTATGTGTATGTATTTTTATTTGGAATTAGATCTAAAAAATATGCTTCGATTCTATAGCATGTTATATGCAAATTACCAATGCATTCATGTGTACCATTTACAACAAAAGGCCACTTCTTTTCATATTCTAAAAAGCATCCAAACTGAGACTCCACAATTACTGTTGCTTTTTGCTTCACTTATTTTTAGGACTCAAAAATACCTGACGGCCGCTGACCATCTTCCCGGTCTCTGTGTTGAATGGTTTCTCTGGCAACATGAACAGAAAGCAGCTTTGAAGGTAATTTTGTTCTCAGAATTTCAGTAGCAACTACCTTCTAAACTGAGCTACAATAACTAATTGAATCTTATTTGTCAAATACTGTGACTGTGTACTAGCTCTCCCACAGGCAGCCCAGAGAGGGTGCGGCTGAAGTGCCATGATCGCGCAGGGACACCCCTGAAATGCCTGCACTGGTGATGCTGGGCTCTGGCAGACTTACTTTCACGCGCATGTTTCTTCTCTAAATACAGAAACCATAGCCACGTAATTGAAACGCCCTTTAATTAGTGGGGTCCCATGGAACCATTCTTCAACTTAAAAGCCAGTGTCTGGCACTCCAGATGCAGGAAGTGGATGGAATTGCATGCATTAGTTATAAAAGCCACCATCACAATACTGTGATTGTCACTAGGACACTTTCCTAGCTGTGTAGGGGTTTGATTAGTGTGAGAAGTACATGCCCTCTAACATGACCTTGAACTAGTAAGCCCTCCAAATCTATTTACTGTGAGCCAGCCTGGCAAGCACTGTTCAGACCCCAGAGATGCACAGGGCCTCATCTCCTGGAACTGAGCTCTTGTATGGCAAAACAGATGATGAAGGATAAAAGGTAACCCCATCAGATAACAAAAAAGCATTATGAAGAAAATGACAATGATGTGAGACAGATCAGACAATTTGGGTTGATTTGACTGAGAAATGAGGCCCTGAGAAGATCCCAGCAGAGGATTTCATGCAGATTGTGGGAACCCTGTGGACTACCTATAGTCCCACAGGGCCAGAACACTGGGGGCCAGCAGGAACTGGGTAGTTCTGAGTGAGAGATGCTCAGAGTGACTATTTCCTCCCAGGAGGGAAGGGAGCTTGGAAGGAAATGAGGCAAGGAAAGTAAGCCACGCAGGAGAGCCTCAGAAATTTGGATTTTGTAGACCACAGAACACAGATCTACACACTGACTTGCTTTTTGCACAAATTCTCATGTATGTTTAATCATTTAGATAGCTTTTGTTGTGGAGTTATTTTTGTGTCCCAAGTTGGTAGATTCTTTCTGTATCATTGAAGAATAGGGCAAATGTGAATTTTTCACTGTTTTTGCTTTAGTAAGAAATTGTAACATAGTAAATCACTCTTAATAGAGGAAAACATAATCATAGATTTATACTAAATCCAGTAGTAAATACCTTTATTAAGAAATACAAAACTAACAGCTTCCTGGTTAATTAATCTATAATTCCCTTCAAATGAATTATTGTTATTTTTAAGTGTTACTGGCCATTGATAAGCAAAACAACCATCAGATAAATAAATACCCGTTTGCACAATTACAATAAAGACAATGTAATGGTTGTTAGACGATGTGGAAAAGTGGTGGTGAGATTTATGGAACAAGGGCTTAGAAACCCAACTTCACAGAAAACATAGAAAGAATTCAACCTTACTAGCAATCAAGAAAATGAAAATCAAAACACCATGATAAAACATTTTACATTTACATTGAAAATTTTAAGAACTGACAGTAACAACTCTTGTTGAGGATTTCAGTGGGAACTTGGACTCATTGCTTACAGGAATTTGTGTATTTTGCAGAACAATATGGCTTATCTAGTAAAGTTTAAGAAATACATATATTCTTATTGAGTCACTCCACTCATAGGTATATGGAGACACAAGAGAGAATGTTAGCAGCTGTGACAATTTGGAAACAACAAAAATATTCAGGAATAGGACTCATTAAAAAGATGTATTTGTGCCACGGGACATAAGAGAGCAGTCACAGAAATGAACCAGCACTACATATATCTTGCATATATCAACATAGATGACTCACACATGGCATAGAATAATAAACATAACTTCAGAAGAATACATATGGGGTGATACAAGTTATAGAATGTTTTAAATATACAAAACAATAATGCATACTGCTCAGGAATGTGTAAGTAGCATAATGCATAAAAATTATAACCCATATCAGTTTGTCACAGGAAAGACATAAAATAACAATTTGTTTTTTAATATTGACTTCTGCCAATTTGTCAAAAAATATCAAATCGAGCTTCTTTCCATGTTCACGTTTAACTGAGTAGAGCCAGATTTGTTCATTTATTTTCATGAATAGCTGATCAATGAATACCTTTATGAACTTTAACTTCAATAAGTTTTAATGAAACTTTCTTTCTCATGAAGTAAGGGATATAAAAAGTCTTTAACATCACTTCGGCAGAGATTCATAAAACCTCCATCACATTAAAATAATCCAGAAATTAAAATACTGGCCATGTCTTTATTTCTTGCAGTTTGATTCTTACAGCTTTTAAATATCACTGTAGGAAAAAACTCACTAAAGAACTTTACCAGAAAATATATTATATATTGCTATTTTTTTGTTAAAAATTTCAAATATGTTCTTTCTCTCCAAAAATGAGAGAAGATGACGAAAGGAAAACAAATCTTGACATTATTTTATAGAATGCTTTATAATGAGTCTCTCATTGCTGAAACAATGTGGGCATTTAAACAGTGCCTATGTAACTTTTTTCTGGCCATATTAGCCCAACTTCTTTGATAATTCCTTCTAGCTTTTTCCTTAGAAATTCAATTTCTTTACTGTGTTATGTTCATTACATTAGGCTTTGTGGAGGCCACTATTAATTGTTTTCTTTGTAATGTCAGTGGGCTGGTCTTTAAGAAATATCTACAAAACTATGTGTTTCGCTATACTTTGTTCCAGACTGATACTACTGAATTACATTAAAATAGTTTATTAGTTAACTAAAGTTTGCACTTACCAAACAAAAATACTATTCTTCACAGTCTGTACTGTTTCACTGTTTTACATTTTATATTCAATGGAAGCTAAAAGTGGTCAAAGAAAAACAGAATTGTTATTTTTTTCCCCCACAAGAGCTGTACTAAAATTTTACTTCAGTTTTACTGTTTAAATGCAGGTATATATATTACCAAAGGATTTGGAGCCATGAGCTAGTGAGCTTATATGATTCCCAAAAGTTTGCAAACTCGTTCTCCAAATAGACACATGCAGCCAAGTTCTCTGAAATAACTACTGTGTAGAATTCAACTTATATTAAGATTAAGTGATTTTAAAAATGCTCCTTTAAAGCTTACATATAATTATTACAGCTTAACAGTGATAGACATTGAACTAAAAAAAAAAAAAACCAATATTTTCTTTTTCTTTTTTTGAGAGGGCATCTCTCATATTTATTGATCAAATGGTTGTTAACAACAATAAAATTCTGTATAGGGGAGTCAATGCTCAATGCACAATCATTAATCCACCCCAAGCCTAATTCTCATCAGTCTCCAATCTTCTGAAGCATAACGAACAAGTTCTTACATGGTGAACAGTACAAGGGCAGTCATCACAGAAACTTTCAGTTTTGATCCCACATTATGAATTATAAACAATCAGGTCAAATATAAATATTCATTTGATTTTTATACTTGATTTATATGTGGATCCACATTTCTCCCTTTATTATTATTATTATTTTTATCTTTAATAAAATGCTGAAGTGGTAGGTAGATGCAAGATAAAGGTAGAAAACATAGTTTAGTGTTGTAAGAGAGCAAATGTAGATGATCAGGTGTGTGCCTGTAGACTACATGTTAATCCAAGCTAGACCAGGGCATTAAAACATCTGCGGATGCAGAAGATTTCTCTCAAAACAGGGGGAGTGAGGTTCTAAGCCTCACCTCTGTTGATCCCCAATTTCTCACCTGATGGCCCCCCGTGACTGTGCCTGTCTTAGGTTGTTTCTCCCTTGAGGAATCTTACCTGTCTCTGGCTAACCAGTCATCTTCCGGGGCCATACAGGGAGATGTAAAGTTGGTAAGTGAGAGAGAAGCCATATTGTTTGAAAAGGTTAGCTTTTTACTTCTTTGTAGATTTATGCCCTGTGGTTTCTATGCCCAGCATTTGTCTTGAGGTATCTTTACCACTTGGAGGAATTATGATACTCAGTAAATTCGATATGAGGCACGAATTCTATTTAAGGGTTGTAATTAGGAAGGAAGAAGAAAAGCTATAGAGGTAGCAGACGTAAGGAAACATGGGACGATTGATTATTTCTTTGACATATCTTCTTGTAGAGTAACTTAAGCATGTATAGGTTTTAAACTACTAATTACATTGCGCACACACATTAACATAATAAGTATACAGTTACATACCCAAAGCAGATCTATAATTACCAGCCATCTCCAGAGAAGCCAAGAAAAACAGTTAGGCACCCTAGGCATTTGTGAAAATTTGTCTATGATATGATGGATATTGTCCAACTGCACGTGAACAGTCTGAGAGAAATCAGACAAATTAAAACAACCCATTCCTGGGAACTATTCACATCCCATATGTTCTTTTAACAGTAGATAGTCTGTAGTTGTAAGATTTTGGAGCGCTACAACTTGCACTTCTCCTAATTCTTGGTTGAGTTACAGCAGTATAGATCCAGTCAAATTTGTTGTTTTACTGAAAGCACAGGCCAGCTTAGATATCTCCTTCTTCATTCCAATGGCAAGTCCAGGAATTGGTGGGATGGATGCGGCTACAACTGCAGCATCGCCTGGATCTTTGTTGAGGTTTTTTGGTGATCATCTTCTAAAAACCCAATATTTTTAAGGGGACAAGTATATTATCACTCAAATAGTTAAAATTACATGCTTTTGGTGACAATAAAGAGTAAAGCAGGGAAGGGAGAAATGGGTAAAGGTGGTCAAAGCTACAACCATACAGTTTTAAGGGGATTAAGATCTAGGGCTGTAATGTATAGCATGGTGAATGCAGTTAACAGTATTGTGTTACATATTTGAAAGTTGCTGAGAGAGCAAATCTTAAAAGATTTTGCTACACACACAAAAAGCTAACAGGTGATGGAGATGTTACCTAGTCTTATTGTGGTTATCTTTACACCACATATATCAAATCACCATGTTGAATACAAATTTATATGCCAATTATATCTCATTAAAGACGTAAAAATTTTAAAAATTAAAAAGCAGACTGGCTTTTAGTGAGTTTGTGTTTATTTGATAAGTGATATGGACAAGGTCCCCCTCTCTGACCTGTGCTTGGGTGAGACCCCATCTCAGGCACAGCACACTGATGGATCCGTGCATTTGCCTTGTTCTCTTTAATTTTTGCCTATGTCCTACTTTTTCATTATCATGATATCAAGCTTATCCATCTTCTCAATATATAATTTCAATCCCTTTCCTTTACTGAAACTTTTCTGAACACAAAGGTAGGAGCAAATTTTCCCACAATGGACACCCTTAAACACTCTCTTTAGTACACTGTACACTAGTGGCTTATAAAAGTTATCTCCAATTTTTAATAAAATTTTTATCTTAAGCAATTATATTGGAAAGCTACAGATACTACCACTTTATTTTCCACATATATTTTGAAAACCCAGTTGAGTGATTAAAGGTCAGGAGTGAAGAGAGAAAGGACTTAAATTAATTAAGCCATTATATTTGTGAAGAACTGGTAAGGCATATTTTAGTATGCCAAAAGTCACTGTGGAAGAGACTCAGAATGCAGAGAGTCCCTGACCCCACCTGAAGAAAATCTAATCTCTGGTATCTGGCTGCAGAAAGAATCAAACACTATCACCAGAAATCTCATACCCAACTCATCAGGTAATATTGATGCCAACAATCCTTGGACCCAAACTGGAAATATACTTCTCAAGAGAACTGGTGTTTCACATTGAATATAATATAACAGCCTAAGGATCTTAGGACATTTCCTGCTTGGTCAAACTGACCTGAGATTTATGAGGCAAAGACACTGAATCCATACATGTTAGTAAATAAGTATTAGAATGAAATGATGTATGAAGAATGCTTAATTCAAAAAGTTGATAAGCCTCTACCTAAGCTAAATACTAAAAAAAGAGAAAAGGTGTATAGTACTAATATCAAAAATAAACCATGAGGCATCACTACAGACCCATGAACATTAAAAAGATGATCAAGTTATACCATGAACAACTCAACACAACAAATCCAATCACCTAAATGAAGTGGACCAGCACTTGAAAGACAATCTGCCAAAACTCATACAAGAAGAAATAGATGAAGAAATAGACCTACATCTATTAAACAAATTTAATCAGCTATTAGTAGCTTTCCAAGACAGAAAGCAATAGGCCCAGATGAGGTCATTGATGAATTCTACAAACATGTAAGAAAGAAATTATACCAATTCTCTACAGTCTCTTTCAGAGCGTAGAAGTAGAGGGAATACTTCTAAACCAATTCTATGAGATCAATATTACCCTAATATCAAAACCAAAGACATTACAAGAAAAGAAGATTACAGACCACTATCTCTCATGAGGAGAGATGTAAAATCCTCAACAAATAATTACCAAATTGAATTAAAAAAACAATTATACACAGCAACCAAGTGGGATTTATCCCAAGTATGCAAAGCTGGCTCAACAACCAAAAGTCAATTGATGTAACCCATTAGATCAATTCAAACTCTCCATAAACTAGGAATACAGGAAACTTTCTCAACTTGCTCAAGAATATCTACAAAGAAACCTATAGCAAATGTCAGATTACTGTCAAAAAAACTAAAAGCTTTCCCACTAACATCATGTACAAGACAATGATGTTGACATTGTACCAGAAGTTCTTGCTGATGCAATAAGGTGAAACAAACAAACAAAAAAATGAAAAAGAAATAAAGGACACACAAATTGGGAAAGAAGAGGTAAAACTGTTTATTTTTCAAATGATATAATCATTTATGCAGAAAATCTGAAAGAATCAACAAATAAAACTTCTGGAACAAATAATTGATTATACCAAGGTTTCAAGGTACAAGGTAAATATACAGAAATCAGATGCTCTCCTGTATACCCAGTTGAATGGATAAACTGTAGTACCTTCAGACAATGGGATATTATTAAGTGCTAAGCAGAAAGGAGCTACCAAGCCATGAAAAGACATGGAGGAAGCCTAAAAGCATATGACTAAGTGAGAAAACCAACTTGAAAAGCGACATACTATCTGATTCCAACATTCTGAAAAAGGCAGCACAGTGGAGATGAGGCACTGATCCGAGGAGCCAGGGTTGGAGGGAGGGATGCATTAATAGGCAAATGACAGAATTTTTAGGGCAGTGAAAATACTCGGCATGACATCATAATGATGAACACATTTTGTGCAAACCCACAGAATGTACCACATTGAGAGTGAACCCTAAGGTCAACTATGGGTTTAAGTGATTATGATGTGTCAACGCAGATTTATTCTTGGTAAAAAGTGTCCGTTCTGGTGAGTGATGTTGACTATGGGAGCCAGGGTGGGGGGCTTTGTGTGGAAGCATGGCGTATGAAAGATCTCTACCTCCCAAAGCTTTTATAAAGCTAAAACTACTCTAAAAATATCAGAGTCTTTAGAAAAAAGAAAAAGAAAAGAACATGCTTCATCAACCACTGAGAATTAGGCAAACATAGACCACTAATTTCACATTGAGGAGGATGTTAGGCAAAATATTTTGGTTTGGGACTGACAGAAAAGGGTCTCAGCTCAGGGCAAGACACTTGATTCTCTAGTGTGATTCTGAAGGGAATGTTGGCAATGTGTATGTTTATACCAAAGTGACAATCCTGTAAAACAAATGTGGGCCTAACCCTGGTATCTGGGACAGAGTTGAGTGTTTTCTCAAGGTCTCAAAACAAATCTTTAAAACCTGCAAAAATGGCCTCAGAAAGTGAGAAGAAGAAATTAGATTTGGTTTTGCTTGTAAATAAGAAATATCCCAGATCCAAACACATATGCTCTATGCTAAACTCCCCTCAGATTAGCATAATCAGAAAGTCGAATTTGTTAATTCCAGATCAAAGAGAGTTCTGGCCCATCTGTTTCTTTGCAAAATGTGAGGACCTATTATAGTCTCAGGCAGAAGAGAACTGTGTTTATTGCCATTTTAATAATTTTGTCCTTTATGGAGCACCCCTCACCCAATAGACTTCTCACTTCCCTGCAGGCGTTGAGGATTTCCATAACCCACTATGTGGCAGAGGGAGGGACGTGGCAGCTGTTTCCCATGCAATATTAAACAGCAATTCAGGATCCAAAGTGGAGAAGAATGTGGCATTCCTGTAACAGTGTAGAGGAAATAAAGAACACAGTTGCCACAAACGAAACAGGACTAAAACGAATGTCTTGCTTGTGTAAAGAGTAGCTGGGAGACCTTGATTGTATTTTAAATGCAAACAGCTTTCCTCCGGCAGCTGTGGGGGTAAGCGGGATGTCCACTCTGCAGTGACCCTGAGGGATGGGCACCCTCCTCTGATTGTCAGACATGTGGGAGGCTCTTCCCTTCCAGGTGGCCCCTCGCAGAAGAGAACAAGCTTAATCTGTGCTCAGCACAGGAGGCAGCAGGTCAGAGGCGAATGAACAGAATTGGCAAGTCAAGCCCAGCAGCCTGCAGATAAGGCCACAGCTCTGAGCCAAAACTTCTCTCCTGCCAATGCTTTCCCAAGCCTCCTCTGCTCGGAGTTTAAGTTCAGATTAAATACCATTCTTGATGAATGAATGAGCCAGGACAGCCGTGCACTGGAGACGTTATTTATTTCAGATGGGACTCAGAAGGGCATGTTTAAGGATATTACACAGGTCACACCATACCAAGGCCGTGGAAGAATACAAATGTCAGAAAACCATTTGCCTTTTCGCTGGAAACTTTGCACGGTTCTTGGCTTAAAGGTGATTCCCCTCAAACCTTTTGCCTGAGAAATTTAGTAGCTCACCTCCTGCCATAGAGTTCTGAATTACTAGGACCCTTCATCTCTGGTTCACACTTTACTTAGTACCGGTAAGAAATGTTTTATACTTTCTGAGTAGCCGTCAAAGTTTACTCCTTAGGGTAGTAGTATTAATTAGAATATGACTGTTTCTTTCTTTTTTTCTTTGTTTTCAAATAGCTTACAAAACATGGCTTAATGATTCCTTCAGGCCTCAGGGTCTTCACTTTGAGTTATCAGTTATTTTGTTGTGCGATGCAATGTCTGCCTGGGCTTGATATGGTCTTATTCTGGGCCTTTGAGACTTTGTGTCTCATTCTTTTAGATCAGGACTCTCCCCACTACCCTTTCGTCCCTTCCTGCTCAAAAAGCGGGCCCCTTGCTTCCATTCTTTACCCCATTTCTGTTTTTAATGCACCACGTAACCGATTATTCTCAGAATGTGCATAAAGTTAAATTAGGGTCCTGAGTGAGCATGGATGAACTAGTTCATAATAAAAACGTGATTTTCCATGCTATCTTGAAAGGCTAGATGACTATTTCACTTCCCAACCAGATCATTTTTAACCTAAATAGTTGAGGCTGCTGGTTAAGTGACTTCCAAAAAGTTTGATGGTGCTGGGGTACCACTGAGTCTCAGGTTTCTGGCTGCCCCTTCCCAGAGGGGACTGGATAATTGTATTAATTAGGCCTAATTTAACATACATATTGAAAATAAATTCTGAAATAAGATGTTCAATTTCAAAATGAAATGTTTCTCTGAAAGCCATCTCCCATGCCACATGGTCCACGCATACATCTATCTGTGGTGACGTACTTTGTAATGGCAAAAGGCTAGGAAAAAAAATATCCCAAACAGGGTACAGTCTGAAACAACTACCACCCATCTTTATAAATGGCTTAGTAAACAACTGTAAAAATAGATACATAAACAAGGAAAGTTGTATATGTACCAAATATGGTGTGATTTCTCTATTGGAGGCATTGGCTCAATCTGCCCTAAAAAATAGGTCACAGTGGAGCAATTCCAATCAAGTTAATTTCTCACTCCTCTGGCTGGCAGGCAGTTCTCCTCTATGAGGTGATTCTGGGGCCTTAATTCTGAAGATCATTGAGATTGCAGGAATCTCATTTTCCTTTCCTCTTGGGGTCCCACCCCCCCTCTAAAGCCTCCTTATCTTTTGCATCCAGCTGATGGAATGGAGCAGAGCATGATGGACCGACACCCGCCTCTCACATTCCATCTGAAGAAACTAGCCCTTGCAGGAACACAGTCTGTGTCCACCAAAGTCTGCAAAATGCAATACTTGCTGAGCAGCTGATTGAACTGCTCGTCCCGGAAGCGGGAATATGCTTTGCTGGACTTCCAGCGTTCTCTGCTATCGTCACACTGACATATTGTCACGGGGGAAAAGGAAGGTGTGAAGTATTTGTGTCACTATGTGTCTAAAGAGAAGACGAAATACGTATTTGTATTTCCTTGTTACATGCAGAAAAAAATAGTAACCATGGTTACCTATGGAAGGCATTCAGGGAATTAGAGCAAATAAGACTCAGAAGGGAAACTTCATTATAAGCCTTTATATAGTTTTGACATGCTAACATTGTGAATAAAATCACCTATTAAAAAAATAAGTTTAAGGAGTATGAAAATGATAGAAAGCCACCAACCTAGACAGAAGGTACGGAACATGACTCCAGATGCACTGCCGAGCGGCCTGGCCCTGGGCCCGCGCCGCCCACAGGCAGGGTCGGAGTGGGTGAGGCCGTCGGGAAGCCCGTCAGCGCTGTGATCTTGAAGACTGTGAGCAAAGTGTAGGCGAAAATGTACCAGAACTGATGTCCTTGTTGGAAACCTGCTTTTCTTCGCTCAAAGGGAAGAGACAGAAGTTAATAGAGAAAATATCTCACTTTGTGCAATCTGTGATGTACATAAGAAAGAGCGTGTGTTTTCATAGTTTGCTTTTTTTTGACAGTAAATATGTGTTTCTTATTGACCCCAGGGAACAAGAGGTATCTAACCCCCCCAGAGAATGGAACACTGATGCCACTTCACGGTCCTTGTTCCCTATGGCATCTGATTATGGATTTAGAAGAAGTAGAGTCTGTATAGGAGGGATTTAGGGAATGGAGGGTGCGGAGGGGAAGCTGAGTAATGATCAGGTGGCCACCCCCTGCCTGCAAGGGCAGGTGTCCAAAGGACGTTTCATCCCTCGCTTCAAAGTTTGGCCTTTAGGACTCTGGGAAGCACTAGGACCCACTATGAGGAAGGCTGTAAGTGTGGGGGCTCTGGGGGGTGAGGGCACAGGCTTCACGCAACACGAGCCCCCAGCCTCCATGGGGCGATCAGTTACACAACCCCAGAAGCTGCGAGAGGCTGTCAACATGCTCCACTGTTCAGCTACCTTGATTCTGCAGGGGGTACTTCCTTCAGATCTTCTAGGCCACTGATTTTTGCTTTTACTGTATCGAATCTTCTTTTTCCTCACACTGTGTTGTGTGTATGTGGGTGCGTGTGTTATTAATGCAAAAACTGGCTTAAAACAACAAACATTTAACCTATCTTACAATTTTCTGGATTGGATAGGTCGTTCTCCTGGTCTGGGATAGCTCGTCTGATTTCTGCTCTGTGGAGTCTGTGGAGCAGCGGCCCCACTAGCCTTACACTCGCGTGTCTTGGAGGTCGGCTCAGTACAAGCCACAGTGCTGGAAAACACTTCGGTGTCAGTTGGAGTGACAGAGACCACTTGGCTGAGTTTCCTTCAGCCCCAGGTAGGCTAGCCTGGGCTCACTGATAAGCTGGCAGGTACAATATTCTCAGTAACCCCCATATGCAAGCACTTTTCAAATCTCTGCTTGTATCATCTTTGCTAATGTTTTAGTGGCCAAACTAAGAATCAAAGCAGGAAGGGATCATCTAAGAACATGGAAATGGGGAGATTATCTTGACCATTTTTACAAATAATATACCAGAGTATCCCCAATGGTTTTCCTAATTTTAGTTATTGTATTTTTAATTTTTAGAATTTATATTTTGTTTTCAAACCATCCACTCAATTTTGATAGTTTTTGTCCATGATCATTACTTCTGACTACTACTTTATTTCTTTATTTTTTTACTTTTCCCCAACTTTATTGAGATAGAATTGACATGTAGCACTGGGTAAGTTTAATATATTTAGCATATTGCTTTGATGTACTTACGTATCGCAAAATGACTACCACCATAGATTGACTAATAACTCCAACATGTCACATAATTATTTTTTATGGTAAGGATATCTAAGATCTACTCTCTTAGGGCCTTCAAATATGAAATACAGTATCTTTAAATATAATCACCGTTCTGACATTAGATCCCCAGAACATACTCATCTTGTAACTGACAGTTTGTACGCTTTGACTAACATCTACTATTCCCCCACCCCTGGCAACCATTCTACACTGTGTTTCCAGGAGTTTGGCTTTTTTAGAGTCCACATGTGGATGAAATCATGGAGTATTTGTCTTTTTCTCACTTATTTCATTTAGCATAATCCCTGCAAGATTAAAAGAGTCATTCATGTTGTAGCAAATAGCAAAATTTCTTTCTGTCTCATGGCTGAGTAGCATTTCATTTATATATTATGGGTACCAGCCCCTTCTCAGACAGATGATTTGCAAGCATTTTTTTCCCATTTCATAGTTTGCTTTTCATTTTGTTGACTGTTTCTTTCACTGGGAAGAAGATTTTTAGCTTGATGCAGTGTCACTTATTGCTTATGTTTTTAGTATCTTATCCAAAAATAAATGTCAAGAACAACGTCAAGAAGATTTTTTCTCTATGTTTTCTTCTAAGAGTTTTGTGGTTGTAGGTCTTATGTTTAAATCTTTAATTTATTTAAAGTTAATTTTTGTGAGTATCTTAAGATACGGTTCCAGTTTTATTCTTCGGAATGAGGTTATCCAGCTTTCCCAGAGCCGTAATGAAGAGACTATCCTTTTCTCATGGAGTGTTCTTGGCTCCCTTGTCAAATATTAGTTAGCTGTGAATCTGGCTTTGTTCTTGTTTCTCAGGATTTCTTTGGCCTTTTGAGGTATACAAATATTAGCAGATTTTCTCTATTTCTGTGAAATATACTTTTGGAATTTTGATAGGAATTGTGTTGAATCTATAGATGGCTTTGGGTAGTATGAACATTTTAATATTGATTCTTCCTATCCATGGCCATTTATTTTTGAATTTCTTTCAACATCTTGTAGTACTTAGTGTACAGACCTTGTGCCTCCTTGGTTAAATGCGTTCCTAAAAATTTAATCTTTTTGATGTTATTGTGCATAGATTGTTTTATTTATTTCTTTTTCAAATATTTCATTGTTAATGCTTTCTATATGTTGACTTCAGATCCTGCAACTTTACCAAATTCATTAATTAGTTCTGACAGTTTTGGTGAAATCTTTAGGATTTTCTGTATATAAGATCACATGATCTGCAAAGACAATTTTATTGCTTCCTTTCTGATTTGAATGTCTGTTTTTTTTCTCTTGCCTGATTGCTCTGGCTAGGACTTCTACCCTGTGCCAAGTAGGAGCGGTGAGAGTGGGCACTCCTGTGCTGTTCCAGATCTTACCGGAAAAGCTTTCAACCCTTTACCATTAAGTATGATGTTGGCTGTAGGCTTATCATAAATAGGCTTTATTACAGTAATCATATTTTTTCTATACCCATTTTGTTGAGCATTTTTATCATGAAAAGATGTATTTTGTCAACTACTTTTTCTGTTTAATTTCCATGTATTTGTGAATTTTCTAGCTTTCTTGCTATTGTTATTGATTTCTAATTTCATATAACTGTGTTCAGAAAAGATACCTGGTGTGATTTTAATCTTCTTAAATTTTGTAAGACTTGTTATGTGACCTATCAAATGATCTATACTGGAGAATTTTCTGTGTGTTTTAGAACAATGTGTGTTATTGTGCTGTTTAGTGCAATGTTCTGTGAATGTCTATTAGGTCTAAAGTATGGTTGAAGTCCAACATCTTGATTTTCATTTTAGATGATCTATCCACTATTGAAAGTTGGGTTCTGAAGTCCATTAAATAACTATTTATTATTTCTCCCTTCTGATATATTAGTATTTATTTATATTTAGGTTCACTGATTTTTGTATTATATATATACATATACATATATATATATATGAATCACTATTATATCTTCTTGATGAATTGACTCCTTTTATGACAACCTTATTTTCTCTTGTTACTATTTTTGGTTTAAAGTCTATTTTTTTTTTTGAGAGGGCATCTCTCATATTTATTGATCAAATGGTTGTTAAGAACAATAAAATTCTGTATAGGGGATTCAATGCACAATCATTAATCAACCCCAAGCCTAATTTTCAACAGTCTCCAATCTTCTGAAGCATAACGAACAAGTTCTTACATGGTGAACAAATTCTTACATAGTGAATAAGTTTTACATGGTAAACAGTGCAAGGGCAGTCATCACAGAAACTTTCAGTTTTGATCACACATTATGAACTATAAACAATCAGGTCAAATATGAATATTCGTTTGATTTTTATACTTGATTTATATGTGAACCCCACATTTCTCCCTTATTATTATTATTATTATTTTTTTAAATAAAATGCTGAAGTGGTAGGTAGATGCAAGATAAAGGTAGAAAACATAGTTTAGTGCTGTAAGAGGGCAAATGTAGATGATCAGGCGTGTGCCTATAGACTAAGTATTAATCCAAGCTAAACAAGGGCAACAAAACATCCACGGATGCAGAAGGTTTCTCTCAAAACAGGGGGGTGAGGTTCTAAGCCTCACCTCTGTTGATCCCCAATTTCTCACCTGATGGACCCCTGCGACTGTGCCTGTCTTAGGTTGTTCCTCCCTTGAGGAATCTTACCCGTCTCTGGCTAACCAGTCATCTTCCGGGGCCATACAGGGAAATGTAAAGTTGGTAAGTGAGAGAGAAGCCATATTGTTTGAAAAGGTTAGCTTTTTACTTCTTTGCAGATTTATGCCCTGGGGCTTCTATGCCCAGCATTTGTCTTGAGGTATCTTTACCACTTGGAAGAATTATGGTATTCGGTAATTTTGATATGAGGCACGAATTCTACTTAAGGGTTGTAATTAGGAAGGAAGAAGAAAAGCTATAGAAGTAGCAGACGGAAGAAAACATGGGAAGATTGATTATTTCTTTGACATATCTTCTTGTAGAGTAACATAAGCATGTATAGGTTTTAAACTATTAATTAAACTGCATATACACATTAACATAATAGGAATACAGCTACATAACCAAAGCAGACCTACAATTACCAGCCATCTCCAGTTAAACCAAAAAAACCAGTTAGGCACCCTAGGCATTTGTGAAAACTTATCAATGATATGATGGATATTGTCTAACTGAATTTGAATAGTTTGAGAAAAATCAGACAAGTTAAAACAACACATTCCTGGGAACTGTTCACATCCCATATGTTCTTTTAACAGTAGATAGTCGATAGTGGCAAGATTTTGGAGCGCTGCAACCTGCACTTCTCCTAATTCTTGGTTGAGTTCCGAAAGTATAGGTCCAGTCAGATTTGTTGTTTTACTGTATGCACAGGCCAGCTTAGATATCTCCTTCTTCATTCCAATGGCAAGTCCAGGAACCAGTGGGATGAATGCAGCTACAACTGGAGCAGCACCAGGATCTTTACTGAAGATATTTGATGATCATCTTCTGGAATGACTCTTCCAAAGAATGTTGATGTTGGAAGTTCTTCTTCATATCTTATCTTAATTCATTTTCTGGGTAGCTAGATTAGGCTTTGATCCTCTGTATAAACACAAACAAACCCTTTGCCTACACTTTGATATGCCCTTTATACCATTGTGAAGAACTTATTGGAGATCACCATACAGGAACTGCTTTTTTTTTTTTAAGAGAAAGCAATATTATCATAAAAATGTATTTCCATAGCTGATTATCTGACACCCTTTAAATGATCAAAATTAAGGATACTTAAAGCATGCATTAATTGTTGATTTACAGTTAGTTTTATCCTATCAGGGAGTAATCTCCCTTTCCTTTCTTTCTTTTTTTTTGTTATCATTAATCTACAATTACATGAAGAATATTATGTTTACTAGGCTCTCCCCTATACCAGGTCCCCCCGACAAACCCCTCTACAGTCACTGTCCATCAGCATAGCAAAATGTTGTAGAATCGCTACTTGTCTTCTCTGTGTTGTACAGCCCTCCTCTTTCTCCCACCCCCCACATTATGCATGCTAATCATAATATCCCCTTTCTTCTTCACCCCCCTTATCCCTCCCTACCCACCCATCCTCTCCAGTCCCTTTCCCTTTGGTACCTGTTAGTCCATTCTTGGCTTCTGTGATTCTGCTGCTATTTTGTTCCTTCAGTTTTTCCTTTGTTCTTATACTCCACAGATGAGTGAAATCATTTGGTATTTCTCTTTCTCTTCTTGGCTTATTTCACTGAGCATAATACCCTCTAGCTCCATCCATGTTGTTGCAAATGGTAGGATTTGTTTCTTCTTACGGCTGAGTAATATTCCATTGTGTACATGTACCACGTCTTCTTTATCTATTCATCTACTGATGGACACTTAGGTTGCTTCCAATTCTTGGCTATTGTAAATAGTGCTGCGATAAACATAGGAGTGCATCTGTCTTTTTCAAACTGGAGTGCTGCATCCTTAGGGTAAATTCCTAGAAGTGGAATTCCTGGGTCAAATGGTAAGTCTATTTTGAGCATTTTGATGAACCTCCATACTGCTTTCCACAATGACTGAACTAATTTACATTCCCACCAGCAGTGTAGGAGGGTTTCCCTTTCTCCACAACCTTGCCAACATTTGTTGTTTGTCTTTTGGATGGTAGCCATCCTTACTGGTGTGAGGTGATATCTCATTGTGGTTTTAATTTGCAATTCTCTGATAATTAGCAATGTGGAGCATCTTTTCATGTGTCTGTTGGCCATCTATATTTCTTTTTTGGAGAACTGTCTGTTCAGCTCCTCTGCCCATTTTTTAATTGGATTATTTGTTTTTTGTTTGTTGAGGTGGGTGAGCTCTTTTTATATTTTGGATGTCAAGCCTTTATCGGATCTGTCATTTATGAATATATTCACCCATACTGTGGGGTACCTTTTTGTTCTATTGATGGTGTCTTTTGCTGTACAGAATCTTTTCAGCTTAATATAGCCTCACTTGTTCATTTTTACTTTTGTTTTCCTTGCCTGGGGAGATATGTTCAAGAAGAGGTCACTCATGTTTATGTCAAAGAGGTTTTTGCCTATGTTTTTTTCTAAGAGTTTTATGGTTTCATGACTTACATTCAGGTCTTTGATCCATTTTGAATTTACTTTTGTGTATGGGGTTAGACAATGGTCCAGTTTCATTCTCCTACATGTAGCTGTCCAGTTTTGCCAGCACCATCTATTGAAGAGACTGTCATTTTGCCATTGTATGTCCATGGCTCCTTCATCAAATATTAATTGACCATATATGTTTGGGTTAATGTCTGTAGTCTCTAATATGTTCCACTGGTCTGTGGCTCTGTTCTTGTGCCAGTACCAAATTGTCTTGATTACTATGGCTTTGTAGTAGAGCTTGAAGTTGGGGAGTGAGATCCCCCTTCTTTATTCTTCTTTGTCAGTATTCCTTTGGCTATTCAGGGTCTTTGGTGTTTCCATATGAATTTTTGAACTATTTGTTCCAGTTCGTTGAAGAATGTTGCTGGTAATTTGATAGGGATTGCATCAAATCTATATATTGCTTTGGGCAGGATGGCCATTTTGACGATATTAATTCTTCCTAGCCACGAGCATGGGATGAGTGGCTTAAAGTCTATTTTATCTGATATAAATCTAGCTGCTCTTGCTTTCTTTTGGTTTCCATTTCTGTCGTCACATATCTTATCATTTCTTTATCTTGAGCCTGCATGTGTCCTTGAAGCTGAAGTTAGTCTGTTATGGGCAGCATAGAGCTAGGTCTTTTTTTTTCCAATCCATCCATGCATGTCTATGTTTTTTGATTAGAAAATTTAATCCTTTACGTTTAGAGCGATTACTGAGAGGTATGGACTTTGTAGTCCCCTGCTACCTTTTTTCTCCCTCCTGTCTTCCTTTTTGATGTTTTCCTGTAGTGGCAGTGCTCTGGTTTGCTTTCTTTATCTTTTGTGAAACTACTGTAACTTTGTGCTTTATGGTTACCATGTTGCTTACAAAAAACATAGGCGTTACACTTTAAATTTGATCACATACAAAAACTCTACCCTTTTGCTCTCTCCTTTTACATTTTTGATGTCACAATTTCCTCTTTTCATATTGCATATTCATAAACAAATTATTGTAGTTATAGTTATTTTTAAATATTCTTTCCCTTCAACCTTTATATTAAAGTGATTAACACATCACCATATTACAGTATTAGATGCTGAATTCAACTGTTTTCCTTTCCTAGTGTATTGTGTATTTTCATATTGCTCATTAGAACCCTTTCATTTCAGCTTGAAGAACTTCCAATATTCAGTATTTCTCATTAGGCAGGTGTAGTGGTGATGAATTCCGTTAGCTTTAGTTTTCTGAGAAAATCCTTATCTCTTCATTCCTGGGGCATAACTTCACTGGACAGAGGATTCACGTTTGGCATTTTTTTTCTTTCAGCATTTTGAATATGTCATCTCTCTCCTGTCCTGTATGATTTCTACTAATAAAACTGCAGACAGGCTTAGGGGATTCCCTTTTATGTTACAAGCTTCTTTACTGCTTTTAAGATACTCTCTTTGTTTTTGATTTTTGATGGTTTTATTATAATGTGTCTTGGAGTGCATCTCTTTAAGTTGAGTTTATTTTGAATTTATAAGCTTCATGAACTTGGATATCCAAATCTGTCCCTATTTTCAGGAAATTCTCAGCCATTATTTCTTTAAATAAGCTTTTTTTCCTCTCTTCTCCTTCTGGAACTAATAATTCACGTTGGTTTTGCATATCTCATGGATTATGCAGGCATTCTTTACTCTGTTTCATTCCTTTCTCTTCTGATTGGATGATTTCAAACTTCCTGTCTTTTATCTCACAGATTGTTTCCCCTGCTTGATCCACCTTATTTTTTGTGCTTTCCATTCATGCATTTTTGTTCATTCATTATATTGTTCAGCTCCAGAGCTTTCTTTGGTTCTTTATTATGATTTAAATCAATTCTTAAGTCTCTCAATTTTTCCATAGACTGCTTTTTTTATTTTAATTGTCTTTCTGTGCTTTCTCAAAGCTCACTGAGTTTCCTTAAAATAGCTAGTTTTGAAATTGCCAAACTCTATATCTTTGGGACTAGTTACAGGGAGATTGTTGTGATTCTTTGGTGGTATTGTGTTTTATTGAATTTTCATGTTCCTTCAAGTTTTGCATTGCTGTCCTTGCATTTGAAGTAGCAGTTCCCTGCTCCAGTCTTTACTAACTGACTTCAGGAAAGCAGTGCCTTCTGTCAGCCCTGTTAGGGTTTCAGAGACTTTCTCAGATCCTCCATAAATTAACTTGTTCCATGCATTTCGTTCTCTCTTCTGTGCCTTCTCTTAATCCTGCAATGCACCAGGCTGAGTGCTGACATTCTCACTTCTGTTTTCTCAAAGGTGTACTAAAGATCAAGTTTATAGTCTGTTCCTGGCCTACAGAGTTGAGCCATATTGCTGATCATTCCCACTAGCTCTCTGCCAAAGCTCAGTCTTATCACCACCTCAAGAGCATACACAAGGTGCCAGCCAGAGGGGGTGGTATATGAGGTACACAGAGTGCTAGGGGTGAATATGGACCAGCTGGGGGGTTCCATGGGTGAGGTAGTCCCAGCATGTTGTGATTAAGCTTCTCAATAGAGTCCATGTTGCAGTTAATAAGATCCATGTCCCTTTAAGGCCCCTGAGAACCCTACCTTCTGCTTTCCCAGCCTTCCCTGCCCCTCGGGTATGCAGCTCATGATTCAGTACACTGGAAGGGGCCAGCAAGAAATAGGTCTCGTTGGCAGCTTCCGCACAGCTGGGGAGCCCTTAGGCTCACACGCACACTCTCCGTATGATCAGGAGTAATCGTAGGCTGAGCAGATCTGTCTTGGCCTTCAGGTGTGCTGCCGTGGGGGAGGGGTAGTGCAGGTAAAGTCAAGCTATTATTCTTATCCACTCTGATGCATTCAAATTACACACACACACACACACACACACACACACACACACACACACACTTTTTTTTCTCCAGTGGTGTGCTGGAACTTCTCTGGAAATCTGGATATCTGCTAAGGCTCTCTTGTCTGTGGGTGATTGTCTAAGATAGTCTTTTCCAGTAATTCTTGAATCACTCCTCTGCCTGTTCATAGTCAAAGTGGAAGGCACATTTGTTCCCATCTGCCTTGTATAAGAAACTTTCCTAATTTTTCCAATGAGTCCTTGTCTGGAGGGTCTTTACAGTAAGTGTTTCTGAGTGGACTTCCTGTTCCACCATCCCTGTTACAAGGACTTATGACAACTCATACCCTAAGTCAGCAGGAATTGTCAGAACCACAAGGACAAGTTCTGGCTTTGGTATTCTCTCATCTCTATGATTTCATTTTCCTGTAATTGTCTGGTTCCTGAAAACAGGCCCACTTGCCTTTATCTCAGCCATGTGTATGGATATACGGTGTACCAAGAAAGAATTCTCTGAACCTCTGTCCATCAAATGGCTACAAACAGAATTTTTTATACAGTCTTCATTCTGGTAGTCCTGCCTCCAGTACTGAAATGTTTCAGGACTGAAAATGTTTCTACATAAAGGTATTAGCTCTCTTTCCCTTTGTCTACAATATCTACTTCAACAATCTGCTGCTATCTTTAAGCTCACTTTGCCAAATATACAAATGTTCCTGAGCATCCCCTCAGTTACCAGATCTTTATCCCTATAACCTTCCTTCCAGTATTGCCTTGAGGCTGATGGTACTTCAATCACTGTCTGACTTTTATCTTCAACTGTCATACCCACTTGATAAATCTCCAGCTCTCAAATACTGCAATATCCACTTTTTTGACCACTCAGCAACATAATAAACAACCTTAGTGATTAGATACTATTGGAGAAAATTTAATTATAATAAAGGAGATTCTTTCCCATGTCTCTGTTTTTGTTCTTCCAATCCTTATTTGCTTCCAGTCACATCACACTAACTCACTTTTCACAGATAACCTAGTTTCTCACTTTACAAAGAAATTAAAGATGGTCTCACGGTGAATCTTTTTAACTTCAAACCACCTTACCTACATTCCTACTTACATATAACCTTCCTCTTTTCCTTTTCATAGGTGGAAAAGAGGTAAAGAATCCTATGAAGGCAGCCACAGTGCTTTTTCTCCGTGTCCATATTGATTCATCTCCTTCAGTCAATTTCAAATTCATTCATTCATCCATTCAAGAAGCATCTCTTTTGTACCAAGGATTGTGCTAAGCCCTGACCATACAATGGTAGCAATACCTAATCTTAAACACTTAGTGTTCATTGAGGAGGGAAAATTAAGTACATGGTTAACTAGGATGCAAGCCATCTCAAAACAGCTATTACAGATGTATGACTTTCTGGTTATGCAAATGTACTAATTAACACTCACTTAAAAAAAATCAAGTAGGCACATAAATGGTTAAGGGACAGAACTATTTTAATAATCCTAAAGTCTCCTTATCACCTCTTTTTTTTCAGTTTTTGTTGAGGTAGCTGGGTAGTCATGACAAGATCAAATTTGACTGGATTCTTGTGACCTTAGCTTAGAATTATTAGTAACATAAGGAAGGAGCAGGTGTAAAAAAGAAAGGTGTTGTTAATAATATGCACTCAGAGGGTCAAAACCCTTTGAATTGCTGAATTTTAAAAACTTCCACCACTGCCACCACCTCCATTAACTTGGTTTCTATGCACTTTAGGTTTGAAGTGTGTAGTTCAGAAGCCTTGAAAATGAAGTGATGAAGAAGCAATACACTGAGTTCTTTCCTCCGCTTCTGCGTCCTGGTTAGTATTTAATGGACTTGCACAGAAAGTACAGTAATATGTATATTCCTGCCATTTATACATACATATGTGTGTGAGTATATGAACACACATGTGCATGAGCACACATATAGGCACAAGCATACACACATGTGCATGCATGTGCATATAACATGTACGTACACTACATATGCATATACACACATGTCTTGCCCTTTTCAGCTTGTACTTGAATTACAGAGGGATTTTTTTCTGCCACAAAAGATTCAGACTTCCTCCCAGCAGTCACAGCATATCATGCCAAACAGAATACAGAACATGGCTGAGAAACCAGGCTCAGAGGAGTTAACTCAGGGGCACAAGTGTGTCACATGACCTTCTGCCAGCTACTAGAGGTGAGTGGGTTGAATAGTGATCCCCTCAAAAGATATGTTCACCTGCAACCTCAGAACATGACTTTATTTGGAAAGAGGTTCTTGGCACATGTTAAGGTAAAGATTTTAGGATGATATTGGTCATCCTGGATTAGGTAGGCCCCAAATCCAATGAGTATCCTTTTAAGAGACAGAAAATAAGATGGAGAGAGAGAGACAGGGAAGAACACCTCAAGAGGATGGAGGCAGAAACTGGAGTGAGGCTGCCACCAGCCAAGGGCAGCCATCAGCCACTGGGAGAGGAAAGGGAAGATGTTCCCTTACAATCTCTGGAGGGTAAGTGGTCCTGCAGACACCTGGAGCTTGAATGTCTGGTTTCCAAAATTGTGAAAGAACAAATTTCTGTTGTTCTAAGATGCGAAGTTTATGGTGATTTGTTGTGTCAGTCCCAGGAATCTAATCTAACAGGTGACCAATCTGGCAGCACACACTGAGGGGAAGCCACGCCTGCCACACAGTCAAAACCTGGATAAGGATTCAACACTTAAAGATCCTTCTCTGAGCAAGGATAAAAATGTTCTCAAATCTTCAGTCATGAGAACCTTCGAGCAGAAAGTGATACAGCAGTGTTCTCAATGTGGATGAGAGGAGTAGACACAATTAAGTAGGTTCTGGGGATTGGGCAGGAAAATAACACAGAACACTACTCAATTATCCACATTAATGAGTGCCTTTCCTGGGCTGAGAAGTATTAATAGGGGGTGAGTCACGAAATAGGTAAAGGGGAGAAACAGCAGGTTCATGGGGGAAGTAAACAGATTTAAATTAGTAACTTCACAACAGTGGAAATCAGGGGACGTTGAGAGGGGGGAAATTAAACACTGTGTGAAAGCTTTGTTACTTTGTAACCCCAGGGGAGCCCCTGTCCAGAGCATAGTTGGACCCTGGTCAGGAACAGACCGGGTCTCCCTGCCTCAGTACTGGGTCAATTTCTCTCCCACTTCTCCTGGCAACAAGACCTCCACATTATTACAATAACCTATTAGGGTAGGGGGAACATGTACCTCACTCACTCCACCCTGTCACTTGAGGGAAACCTGGGGAGAGTTTGTATCCCAGAGATGGTAACATGAAGTAGAAGAACACGTTCAGTATGTAAAAGGTTAAAATGAGGCACAGCCAGAGACAGACCCAGCGGAGAGGAAGAGAGACCCAGAGGATGGGCAGGCAAGCGCTTCCAATGACTGGCATCCACCACATCTGTGTCAGAGTTGGTTTTGAGTTCTGACTAGGTGATTATGTGTTCCCTTCCTCGTCCCCATTTATTTGTATATTCCAACTTGGAAGGAGACACCAGAAGCCTGAAATTTCCGAAGAGAAGAAGTGACTGAGAAGCTCTTGGTATCTCTGTGCGCTCTCTAAGCATCTCCCTGGACCAGCCAGCAACTTGGTGGCTCCTCTCCTCGCCGTGGACAGGTGGAGGGCTGTCACCAGCTGTCCGTCAGTCCTGTACTGAAAGAACTGGAGACGGGCGTGAGCACCCACTCTACACAGACTTCACGGGCAGCCTGGCAGCAGGTGCAGCGGAAGCATGCTGCTGCACCTCAGTCGTCCTCCGTGAGTCATTCTGTCTTCTTCCTAAGATCAAGGGAGACAGCGACTATATCGTGCATATTAAAACTTGACCTGGGTGAACACCATCTATTAACAATAGGATGTTGATGCTCAGGGCGAGCAAACCCGTTAAGCAGCCACCCCCTACGGAGCTCCATCCAGGGCGGACTCAAGGCATTTCAGCTCCACTCGGAGGCATGAGGTCAGACGGACAAGCAGGTTCACTGGCCTGAGCCCCTGGCTTGGGATACAATCTTAGCAAACAGAAGTCTCCTTGTCTCTAACATTAGTGCATACTGCTTTTCCGAGAATAAAGTGATGACTGTCAAGCACTTAGTGGCCACTCAAACAAACAGTCCACTTCCTTTAGGCCACTGCTTTTCATGGGTTCAAGGATGCAGGAAACAGTCTTGGGAGCAACGGAGAGCTAACAAATGCTGCTTTCAGTCCAGGAGGAAACCTGCATAATTCTCCACCTTTAAGTGACAAATTCCTTTGATGTCTCCCAGATTTAGCTTGAAAACTCAAGCTAAATTTTTTTTCACAATCCCTGCGAATAGCAACTCTGATCCGAGGATGGGACTTCCCCAGCTGCCTGCTCCAGTGCCAGCTGCCTTCTCTCCCCCGCTTCTCACTACTGTGCCTGGAGTAGAGAAAGATCGCCTGCTTAGCTGGCACTGCCAACGCCAGATCACGTTCCCTCCTCATCTGCAGCCCCGTGGTATGGGACCTTTCTTGGCACGGATAGCCACAATGCTCTGGGTCACCCTCCATCATTCCCTGAAGATTCTGACTCCCAACACATCGTTGCTTTTCCAGCACTGCTCTTGTCATTATTATTACTGTGCCCCACCTCTCACTCGGTGGAAGGTGTCTCTTCTGCATCATCAAACTTCCTTCTCTTCTGGATCATTCCCATCCGCGTATAAATCTGCTGCTTTATTGCCCATCATTAAAAAGAGAAAACAAACCTCTTATGACCTCACATTCTTCTCCAACGACCTTTTTGTGGTCAACAGCCTCTCAGCAGAACTATCTAAATTCACTGTCCTCAATTCCCCTCCTCTGGTTCTTGAAAAGGTCTGGTTGGCTCTCCGTCGTTCCCCATCGCTGTCCCCGTGCAGCTGATGGGCAGTCCCCATATTATGTGACTCACCTGCAGTCAAGGAGAGAGGCCCCCCTACTTTGGGAGTCCTCCCTCTCCCTACTTGGGTTCTGGCACTCCTACTTATTCTGATTCTCCTCGTGCACCGGCTGCCCCATCTGGCTCCATCTTCAGCCTCCCTGCACTGGGCTCCCCAGGTGCCAAGCTTCAGACCCTTCTTGTAACCACACCTCCTCGGGGATTTCATTCAGCCCAGTGGCTTTAACATAATAAATGCTACGCCTCCATATTCCAATGACACCCAAATTTATTTCTCTTTGTTTTTTTTTTTAACTTTTATTTTTTTCGCCTGAAATTCAGATTCCTGCATCTCATTACCAACCTAAAATATCCACTAGGATGTTTAAGGAGCATCTTAAGCTTGATACGTCACAAAAGTACTGCTGGTTCTACTCCTCCTTCGCTGTTCCTGCAGCCCTCTGGGCCCCTCCTTGGAGTCACCTTTGATTCCTCCGTGTCCCCTGCTTTCAGAATGACCAACTCACCCGGGCAGGCCAGGGCATCCCAGTTTTAGTGCTACAGTCTCCTACCTTGGGAACCCCTCAGTCCTCGTGAAACCGATGGTTGGTCACCCAACCCTCTTCCTGCATCTTGCTCTGCTGTGTTCCAGAGCACTTGGCTTCTGAAGTACCATGTATTTCCTTATAGATCTGTTTATTGATCTCATCCCCCACCCCACACAATGAATGACAGTCCATGAGAAGGGCCTTTGTTGATTTATTTCAATGCTAAATCCTCAGTGCTGAGAAGGGCGCCTGGAACATAGCAGCCACTCTGTAAATGTGTTGAATGAGTACATCTGTTGGTTTTTATGCAATAGTGTTTCAAAAATCCATCAAGTAAAGCTAACATTCAACATGCCTTATCTGTCCTGTGGCTTTCTGACACCCTGTGGACTTAGCCAGAACCTTTGATGAAAGGCACAGAGATCTGTCTGCATTTTCGGTACCTTTGTCTGACGTTTCTATTGCCATATGACTTATGTAAGCTTGAGATGGAAAGTGAAGTAGGCTTTTTTCCTAACCCCAGAATTCCGATCTGGAGTTAAAGTCTTAGCTTATTACTAGCCGTCTCTGTTTTATCTCCCATTCTTTGTCAGAAGCTCTTTTTAATTGTGTGTCCATGTCAGTTTCTTCCCACTAGAAGGTAAGTTTCTGTGAGGCAAATGCACTTAGTCACCCCAGAAGCCATCAGACTGTCTCACAAACAGTAATTCTTGAAATACACACTATTAAATAATATTTTTGAAAACGAAATCCCAACAATAGAGCCACAGAATTTACCAGGAAATTGCCTCCGGGAATGAAGTGTACACATAATTGGTGCACCTTGTGTCAAAGCTGGCATGTGGATCCTGGCCACTGTGGGGAGAGGGGGACACTGGCTGCTGGGTTTGCCCATTAGAGCTTAATTGACTACATATCTCCTGTCTTGGGCTTGAGCAAAGGGATGTTTTCAGCCCAATTAGCCTCCAGGTTCCTTGAATTTGGTTTTGTAGATCTTAAGCCCCATAATCTACAGTAGAAATAATGCATAATTAGTGAAGCAGTGGTGACTCACACTCCACAGAGGTGGATCTCGGCCTCCCACAAAGGTTTCTAAGAATAGCTCCTGCAGACATGCGCTCCAGGAGCAAAAACTAAATGCTTTGTCTATAAAGATTCTTCTTGGTGCCTAAGAAGAAAGCCATGGTAAAAATCAAGAAAAATAATTCCTCAGCCTGCAACCTATGTACTGGAGATCCTGGGAAGACAAACAGTCTAATCCCACAGTCACACTATGGATATTTTTTATGATAAAAGAACGTAATAGTTGATGTTCATTTTGTAGACAGAAAAAAAAAGTATGTTGTAAGTTTTACTTTTCCTATAACTTTCAAAAGGTTTTTGCAAGAGGTTAGTGAACCCAGAACATGCTCCTATGATCTATCAGCTAATTTAGACAAATACTAGATTCTTCTAATATACAACATGTCAATCATTTGTTCTTTATTAAATTGGTCAATAAGTTATTCAACAAATACTTACCTGGGAATTATAATAAGCAAGGAATTGTGAAGGATTTAGAGTTGTACACAAGTTTAGTTGCTGTCCTCTAGGAGCTTACAAAGAAATAAGAAGAAATAAATGCATCTAACTCTTATAAAAAGCAGAAAACTGAACAATTAAAATATTTACTCCAGGTCCTGGGACTATGATTTCTTGATGCACCTTTACTGTAAGAATTTAGAATAAAGACAAAAAAAAAAACAAAACAGGAAGAACAAACACCTGAGGGGAAGGTATAAGGTTTAAAAATACATTTAAAATACTTCAAAATGTTTAAAAATTGTGACAACATGTTCCACTACTGTGGACATATACATTTAATTCCATTTTTTCTTAATTCTATACATTCACTAACAACAAATATTAAGTATGGTATATACACCAAATTTTCATAGGTTACTTGGGAGTAAAGCACATCTATCATGTTTGTTGTTGGGCAGCTGCATCTGGGAAGGTCTCTCCCTGCACCCTAGGTGAAACCTCAACCTGAACAGGAGAGGATTCTTGACTCTGAATGAGAAAGAATTCTCAAGCAGGTCAGACAAGTGCAGGTAAGGAAGGAATTCATTAAAGAGTAGAAGTGACTATCCGCAGGTGTGCAGGCAGCAGAGAGCAAGGAAGAGCAGAAAGAGGAAAGGCAAAATCATTGAACTCCTGCTCAGCATAGCGCAGATCCCTTGCCATTCCTAATGCCAGAGTCACGTGGGGTCGGTGTCTAGATGAATCTGCACAGTGCGGGAACTAAGCCCTTAACACCCCAGGATTCAGGGGAGCCACAGAACATGGGATGGAGTAAGAATATATCATGAGAACTTCCCAAAGCAAAGAAAGGAGATTTTGACAGGAGAATGTTCATATAGCTGCAGTCTTGTCTGGGTCACACAGGTGATGGGAACTTGAAAGTCCAAATCAGGCATCTCAGTAGCCCCTCCCTACTTGTCTGAAGTAGACAGAGAGAGAAGACTAGGGTCTAAGTCTAGAAAATTGGATGAAATAGCAAAGTAACAAAGACACCACTGGAAGGGAACAAACACAAACACAGTAAGTTGAGAGAGAGAAGTCTTTATTTAAGGCAGAAAGAACACACTCGAAGGAAGGGGAGTGTGGGCAACCTCAGAGAGGAGACACACTTAAGGGCTTAGGGTTTGGGGTTTTATTTGGCCTTTGGGGTAGGGGTTAGCATAAGGCGATGTATAAAGGTGACTCATAATTCCTTTGAACTTTTGTCTGAAGAATAGGTTATTTAGGTGACTGTGTTGACCCAGATCTTGGCATTCTTTAGCTAACTAAGTTCGTTTACACTTCAGAGGTCTATTTCCTGTGCGGGTTACAAAGTTACTTAATCAATTAATGGGTTGGAAGAAGAGGAAGAACAGCATATACATCAAGTTAAAGAATAAGCTGGGTCTTTTTCTCAGTCTAAGTAGATTTTACAATGACATGACCCTTGTCCCATTTCCCTGCCCTACCTCCCATTAATGATCTCTTAGTGCAGTGGGAAGTGATAACACAGATGTTGAGTAAAGAAATGTAGCAGGTTATTTAGAAGGGGAGTTTAGGTGCTCTGTGGAGAGATAAGATATTCAGGGAAATCTTTCCAGAGGAGGAAAGTCTTGAGCTGGGTTTAACCAAAAATTATAATAAATATATTATCTACTATTTATTGAATCATTTCTACATGCCAAGCATTGAGTTAGATGTCTTCCAGTCATTGTAATATTTATTCACAACATCAACTCTTTGAATTAAGTATGAAGAACCACAATTTAGAGGCACTAAGGCTTAGAAAGATTAATCAATGTACCCCTTTTATAAGTCACGACATTAGAGACTAAGACCAGGTCTGATAGATGCCAAGCTCTGCTCTCTTAGCAGGGCTGACCCCGTCCCAAAGAAGAGGTGCTGAGCCCTGGTGATGGAGGACATGATCCCAGACCAGAGTGAGCACAGGCACATGCAGCAGGGGTGGGGAACGCACTGCCGACTGGCAATACCAGACCACAGAGATGTGAGCAGGGACAGGTTATAGTTGGGGACGGATGCAAAGCCAGATTGGAAGGCTGGGTATGTGCTGAGGGGTTGATAGCAATAGATAATGGGAGATTTAAAGTGACAGCACATTAGATTTATTTTACAAAGGAAGATGGCCCTGGTGGCAACTTGCTCTGAGGACTGTTCTGCCATCTGGGTCAAGGAGCTCAGGTGATGCCAGGGGCTAGGCTGTCAGAGCTTTGGTGAAATGCAGTTCTTGTGTGTAAAATAACAGTGTCATGTAGAATGCACAGGGTCCACAAACTTAGGTAGATACCTCCTGCGTTTCACAGATCAAAGTCCAGTCAAGCCCAAGGGGGTTACGTGGAACCTGGCAACTGCTGAAGATTTTAGTGAGTTGACAGGTTTTCTGGCTTCAGTGACTCTAAATTATTTAATTATTCTTATAACGTGAATGTGGAAGTGTCCTGACTCCAGGGGCCTGAGACAGGCTGTGCAGAGTGCCCCCTGACCGCAGAGCTCCCTATCTGCATTCGGCTGACTGCTCTTTTCCCAGCTGGAGGGCATGGGTTTCAACGAGCAAACCAAGTTTTGCAGCAAGGCTATTGAGCTTTGCAATAACACAAGTAAATTTTTCATTTTTACTCCATTAAACTTTTATAATAAAGTGTTCCATTTGTCTTTGTCACTGAGAGTATTATCCACTTCCATTCCACATTTTGCATGTCTTTTCTTTATCAGCTATTCGGGCCTCACTGCATGGCACACCACAAAATCTATTTCAAGAAATGGCTGCCTAGTGGACTCATTCCACGGAGCCCCTGTGCCATCATGGAAGAGCTTAGGGTCACAGGCCCCACACTGCAGGTGCATCTCTGCGGTGAGCAGCTGCACAGACCAAGCAAATGCTCATCTCTCCTTTATAATTTTTTTTACCTGTACAAAATCTGCACAGAAGCACTTTTCTTGACTTGTGAGCTTTGAATGAGATGATGATGAGGTAAGGTATAAATAAGTCAGTTTACAACTTTTTTTTTTTTGAATGTTACGGTATAATGTGTCTGGCTATCAAGCTAACTATCTTTGGGTGCAATCAACTTATAAAATGGTTGTGTCTGTATTTTTTGCTTCTTGTTCAGAGGCTCTAGAAAACGTTAGTAAAAGTCAGCAGCAAACTCAAAAGTAACCATGAGTGCTGACCAGAAATTTTTCACTCAGGTGGCCATTTCTGAGGTCTTGGTTAAGTTGAGTGGGGCCATCCCTTTTCCAAAGTGAAACGTACCCATTAGTGGACAAGGTATTTCCTCCTAAAAGATGCCAATGGTTTTATGAAGCCTAAACTAAGAATTATCATGCATATGGAAATTAAATGCCCGCCAACATTAGTAAGTAAGAAATATGAGCCACTTCGCTCAATCCCTCTTCTCCCCAGTGTTCTCACAAATCAATATTTAGATGCTGGTGCATGGGGATACTGTGTTATCAGTGTCATAGATTTGGAGCATGTTGCGAATACTGTAAATGTAGATTAAGTTTAAACAGCACTAAGACAGATAAAGCGTATTTCCCAGTATTAGGTTCTACACACACACACACACACCTTTAAAGGACAACATAGCCACATTATCTTAACTGGCAATGCTGTTTGCACCTCTGGGTCTGCCCTTAGGGATGCTATTACACTCCATTATTATGCTAAATACTATCATTGTCACTCCATTAACAATATAATCCTCATCCGTCCCCCTACCTGGGAAGGTCCCCTGCCTGCCTAAACTATGCTGCTGTTCTCAAACTCACAGTCCAGCCAAGGGTTTGAAAAAGGCACTAAACAGCTGTTCCAGCAGATGGATGAATCCTTAGCTGTAGGGTTTATGCATTTGCAGGACAGAAAAACATCTGGGTAGTGGCAATAAAAAAGGGCCCTTGATCTCTGATCCGGTGACCATAAGACATTTGCTTTAGAATTTGGGGGATTTGTTGTAAATTCTGAAAACCTTAGAATTTAGGTCAAATTCAATTCCATCAATAGGACCTACTTGCAAATTGGAATTTTTACTATGTCGTACTTCTAAGACAGAAAATGAAACACATCTTTGGCTCTTAACTGCAAATGTGAA
The DNA here is from genome assembly GCF_040802235.1 of Manis javanica. Lineage (NCBI taxonomy): Eukaryota > Metazoa > Chordata > Mammalia > Pholidota > Manidae > Manis > Manis javanica. The sequence continues at coordinate 76,993,998 of NC_133168.1, forward strand.
AAAGAACAAAATCATTTTGTCAATGTTTTCTGCTTCTAAGGAAACAGCTGGATTGGAAAGGCAGGCACAGATTCTTTCCCCACTTGCAGTTGTCCTTCCTGCTGTGAGCACAGGCCCTGGCTCAGAGGGCTGCAAGCTGTTGGGGGGAGGGGGGCCTCCAGGCAGCTCTCCTCCAGCTGAAGGCTAAGGCATGGTCACCCCGAAGGACTGCCTGCCTTCAGCCCAGCCCGCAGCCGCATGTCTACACTGTATCCTTTGGTGTTGGGCTTATTAAAATGAACCTTGGGTGTTCAGAATCTGAGACAAATGGGAATTCCCCTCCCAATATTTGTATGATCTACATGCCCTAAAGCACTGACTCCTACAAAATCTAAACCTAATACACTCAGGCTAAGTAAGAAGGCGACATGGAGATTCATCAAATCTCATGATCGTAGAATTGGAAGAAACTTGGGCAGGTTTGTATTCCTGTCCACTGTTGGGGACCCTGCTTTTCTCTGTAGCAATATCTACAGATAATTACCAAGGCTGTCCTTGGAAGCTTCTGGCAACTAGGGGCACTAGTGTTTTTAAAGCAATTAATTAAGATTTTAGAACAAAATAGACAAATTCCTTCTAAAGTTTTAAAATGACCATTCTTGGGTAATTGCCCCCTTTACGTATTTGTTTTGTTAGTGATTTGTGCCTAATAAATGCTAGGAAAAATAAAAAGGGATTTTTTTTTAAAGCACTATTTCCTTTGGATAATAAATTGTCCTGTTAAATTTCTGTGTGTAATTATTTAGAAAATAGCATTTATATGTGTGTCAGGGGGGTTTTGGGGTGTGGTTTTCAGTACTATAGAACAAACTATTGTAGAGGAATGCAGGGAACAGGGCTGAGCCACCCAGTTTTCATAGAAACTACATGAGGCTAACATTCCTGGACCCTGCCCTAAGTTAGATAACTAGAAGTAAATGACCCCCCTGGGGTCCAAACTCGGTGATAAGTCACATAGGAATGCTTGTGCAAAGGTCAGGCACCTAGTGTGTCCCTGTTCCAATTTTATTGGCCAAAGTATAGAATGTGTTTCAAATTCATTGGTTGGGGTAATGTGCAGGCTCTGGTGCAATGACTGTAGAAATCCCATATAAACCATACCTAAAGTTGCTTGGGGGTCGGCAGCTCGGACTCGGCCTGCGTGTCAGGGGAGGTGCTGTCGACCCCAGCTTGCTGGCTGAATAAAGACTTTGCTTGGATTCTCATCTCCGTGTCCGTGTGTCTTGCTCTCTGGGAAACCCCGGAGTCCTGGGCCCTAACACTATGTTTACATCCTCTCTATACAGACTGTTGAGAGCAGTGAAGCTGTCTTTCCACGAAAATGTTGGCCTTAAGCAACTGCTCCTTTCTGTAGTCTTGTCCTCTACCTGTTGTCTGGCTTCTCAAAACCCCGTCGTTCCCTTTAAATACCAGATGCCAGCACAATCAATTCACCAGGACAGAGGCCATCCTCACTGCAGCTCTGAATTATCTCCATAACGAAAAAGAATAAAAGGGCAGGAAACCTAAACAGCTTGGGCATCAGGGTGGATCACAGCACCTAATGCTCAGACCCAGAAGCTGGGGGCTTCACAACACAGAAGGAGGAAGAGGGCAGGAGAGAGAAGAGGATCGTTAGAGAGAAAACCACAGACCCAAAATGGAGTCACTTCTGCTGGACCACATCACCAGACGGGGGCTTGTACCTAACTACCTGCCGTTCTTACCTCCCCCAGAAACGGAGTCCTATCCAGTTAGTGGGAATTTTCTGGTCAGCACCAGTGAGGTAATCTCTACATCCCCCAAAGGAAGAGGAGGTGATCCCCTACGAAGACTTTGTCCCAAAGGAAGGAGACCTCATACTAAATAATCTTTCTTACTGTTCATAACTTCCTTGTCCTGCCTTAGAAAACTTTCTATAGCCCTTTGCACTCCCCTCCACCTAGTAAATGGGAGGCTGCCCAATTCGTGAATTAATTAATAGAGCCATTAGATCTTGTAACTCTGGAGGGAAAATGTGTTCCCACCCTGGGGCAAATCATCTTTGAAGCCAAATCAATCAGAGGGAGAAATAAAGTGGGAGAAATCATTTATTGCTTACAGGCAGTCATCTGCTTATGCTCACCTGGCTGAAAAAGGACCCCAGCAAACTTCCCCCATCCAGGGGTGCCCTTGTTCCCCACACCCTTTGTAATCACCTATTCATATGGAGGCTGACTACTTCTCTCCACCCCTTGGAAACACCTACTGATACGGAGATATACTAAGGCCAGGTGAGAGATTCTGGAAATATTGCGATTTTACCCACAGTCTTTAAAGTTCCTTGGTTGAATTTTTGTTATTTAACACAATAAATGCATTAACTTCTGGACTGTCCTTGGTGGCTCAAAGATAAGGGATTCCTGATGGCCCTGTGATGTGAGCGGGTCCAGAAGTATGGATCTGCAGGGAGGTGGAGTAATGAACTTAATAGCTTTAAGGTTGCATGAATCACATGGTTTATTTTGCAATTTACTTTCATACAGTACTCAAAGGGGGGATCATGCATATCTGAAAATCATACATATCCCAGATCAATACATCTCATACTATTCAGGACAGATGGTTTGGGTCTGGACTGTCCCAATTTACTGATGTTTTTCAACACATTCTTATGTCTAAATGATCAACAAAACAACAAATCAAGCCCTGATTTATAACATTTGCTGATTTCTGTGGTATGAATTCTCCAATTATCATTGATGTCAAGCTGGCAGCATGACTTTACTAGACACAAAGATGGAAAGAGGTGTGTAACACCACTGTTATGTGGTATGCCCCCCCAGCAAAAATAAACAACCTCCTTACAAACACAGGTAATATAAAATGTAGGAGAATAACTGGGAAATGATGAGTTTTGAGTATTTATAAATTTTGTATTTAATATATTTGTTTGTAAGTTTATATAACTTAATTATTAAGTTTCTGTTAAATAAGAGGCTTGCAAAATTCCTGAAAATTTGATAATCAACCCTTGAATTCTTGATAAGACATTTTGCCCCAGAATACCAAGGGCTGGAACATCATGAGGAATGGCAACCTTATTTCCTTTTGTCTTAACCTAATTACCAATTTTCAATAAAACCTTTCTCGGAGATCTGGTGTTTACAACTTACATTCTACCACCCATATCTATGATAGTAAAAATGCATTTGCTGCAACTTATACTAAAGGTGAGTGGATTAAAGTTATTGCAGTAAAATTCAAAGAAGCACCTGCTGATAACACCTTTCAAATTATTTAGAATCTTCAAACAGTACAGAGACAGAATAGTAAAAGACATCTGTAAAAATGCACGAGGTTTGAAAAGATGGCAGCGTGAGAGGAGAGACAGAGGCTTCCTCCTAAAACTGGATACAATTAGAAAATTTAATTGGCGCAACTAATCCTGAGAGAGCAACAGGAAAGAGGACGGCGTCAGACTGCACATACCTGGAGAAAAGGGCAGACCGCAGCGAACGGGGTAATGCACCAGAGCTGTGGCTCCGTGGGACCTGAGCCCCTCCCCCACCCCAACTTACCGGCGGGAGGAAGACAAACAGAGCAGGGAGGGAGTGGAAGGCTTGGGACTGCTGAATACCTAGCTCCAGAGGTCTGCGCTGGGAACACAAACCTACATTTCATGGTGCTTTCATGAGACTTGCATGACTACCAGGTTGGAAAGTTAATACAGGCAGAGTTCCTGGGGAGACTGGGATTCTGGCTGCTTGTGGAAAGCGGGAATCCATATCTGGCTGCTCTGGGACAAAAACTTATTCCTGTGTGACCAGCCCCCTGGCTCAGTCAGTGGAGACAGGCACAGCAGCCAGGAGGCAAGGAACAGCTCTTTCCTACCCCCAGGCACCAGTACTGCTCCCCTGTGACCCCCGACATTGCTTAAGGGGCTCAGCAGCTTCAGAATAGAGCTTCTGGACACTAGAGGGCGCCATATACAAACATGAAACGCCAAAGGAACCTTTTCCAGAGTAAAATTGTTAATACAACTCCAGAGAAAGATTTAAATGATATGGACCTCGTGGCTCTTCCTGAAAGGGAGTTCGAAATAAAAACAATCAACATCCTAATGGAGGTACGGAAAGACATCCAAGAACTCAGGAATGAATTCAGGTCAGAGATCCAATCGTTAAAGAACACAATGGAGGGTATTAAAAGCAGGTTGGATACAGTGGAGGAGACAATAAATGAAATAGAAACTAGAGAAGAGGAATACAAAGAAGCTGAGAAGAGAGAAAAAAGGATCTCTAAAAATGAAAGAACATTGAGAGAACTGTGTGACCAATCCAAGCGGAACAATATTCGCATTATAGGGATACCAGAAGAAGAAGAGAGAGAGAAAGGGATAGAAAGTGTCTTTGAGGAGGTAGTTGCTGAAAACTTCCCCAATGTGGGGAAGGACATAGTCTGTCAGGCTATGGAGATCCACAGATCCCCCAACACAGGGACCCAAGGAAGACAACACCAAGACACATAATAATTAAAATGGGAAAGATCAAGGATAAGAACAGACTGTTAAAAGCATCCAGAGGCAGAAATAAGATCACATACAAAGGAAAACCCATCAGACTAACATCACACTTCTCAGCAGAAACCTTACAGGCCAGAAGGGAGTGGCATGATGCATTAAATGCTATGAAGCAGAAGGACCTGTAACCAAGATCACTTTATCCAGCAAGATTATCATTTAAATTTGAAGGAGGGATTAAACAATTTCCAGATAAGCAAAAGATGAGAGTTTACCTCCCACAAACCATCTCTGCAGTCTATTTTGGAGGGACTGCTGTAGATGGAAGTGTTCCTAGGGTTGGATAGCTGTCACCAGAGATAGTAAAATCATGGTAGGGAGGGTAGAGCAGCTGATTGGGAGGCAAATGTGAAATTAAATTGACTATCCCTAAAATCAATCAAAGGATAGACAAAAAGTACTGAATTTGATACCTAATATATAAACAATGAAGGAGGAAGAAAAAGGAGGAGAAATAGAAAAGAACCTTTAGATTGTGTTTATAACAGCAGACTAAGTGAGTTAGGTTAGACTCTTAGATAGTAAGGAAAGTAATCTGAAACCTTTGGTAACCACGAATCTAAAGCCTGAAATGGCAATAAGTACATACCTATCGACAATGACCCTAAATGTAAATGGACTGAATGCACCAATCAAAAGACATAGAGTCACTGAATGGATAAAAAAACAAGACCCATCTATGTGCTGCTTACAAGAGACTCACCTCAAACCCAAAGACATGCACAGACTAAAAGTCAAGGGATGGAAAAAAATATTTCATGCAAACAATAGGGAGAAAAAAGCAGGTGTTGCAGTACTAGTATCAGACAAAATAGACTTCAAAACAAAGAAAGTAACAAGAGATAAAGAAGGACATAATGATAAAGGGCTCAGTCCAACAAGAGGATATAACCATTATAAATATATATGCACCCAACACAGGAGCACCAGCATACGTGCAACAAATACTAACAGAACTAAAGGAGGAAATAGAATGCAATGCATTCATTTTAGGAGATTTCAACACATCATTCCTCCAAAGGACAGATCCACCAGACAGATAATAAGTAAGGACATAGAGGCACTGAACAACACCCTGGAACAGATGGACCTAATAGACATCTATAGAACTCTACACCCAAAAGCAACAGGATACACATTCTTCTCAAGTGCACATGGAACATTCTCCAGAATAGACCACATACTAGGCCACAAAAAGAGCCTCAGTAAATTCCAAAAGATTGAAATCCTACCAACCAACTTTTCAGACCACAAAGGTATAAAACTAGAGATAAATTGTACCAAGAAAGCAAAAAGGCTCACAAACACATGGAGGCTTAACAACACGCTTCTAAATATTCAATGGATCAACAACCAAATTAAAATGGAGATTCAGCAATATATGGAAATAAATGACAACAGCAACACAAAGCCCCAACTTCTGTGGGACGCAGCGAAAGCAGTCTTAAGAGGAAACTATATAGCAATCCAGGCATATTTAAAGAAGGAAGAACAAACCCAAATGAATAGTCTAATGTCACAATTATCAAAATTGGAAAAAGAACAAATGAGGCGTAAAGTCAGCAGAAGGAGGGACATAATAAAGATCAGAGAAGAAATAAACAAAATTGAGAATAAAACAATAGAAAAAAATCAATGAAACCAAGAGCTGGTTCTTTGAGAAAATAAACAAAATAGATAAGCCTCTAGCCAGACTTATTAAGAGAAAAAGAGAATCAGCACACATCAACAGAATCAGAAATGAGAAAGGAAACATCACGACAGACCCAACAGAAATACAAAGAATTATTAGAGACTACTATGAAAACCTATATGCTAACAAGCTGGAAAACCTAGAAGAAATGGACAACTTCCTAGAATAATACAACCTTCCAAAAGTGACCAAGGAAGAAACACAAAATCTGAACGAACCAATTATCAGCAAAGAAATTGAAGCGGTAATCAAAAAACTACCCAAGAACAAAACACCCGGGCCAGATGGATTTACCTCGGAATTTTATCAGACATACAGAGAAGATATAATACCCATTCTCCTTAATGTTTTCCAAAAAATAGAAGAGGAGGGAATACTCTCAAACTCATTCTATGAAGCCAACATCACCCTAATACCAAAATCAGGCAAAGACCCCACCAAAAAAGAAAATTACAGACCAATATCCCTGAAGAATGGAGATGCAAAAATACTCAATAAAATATTAGCAAATTGAATTCAAAAATATATCAAAAGGATCATACACCACAACCAAGTGGGATTCATCTCAGGGATGCAAGGATGGTACAACATTCGAAAATCCATCAACATCATCCACCACATCAACAAAAAGAAGGACAAAAATCACATGATAGTCTCCATAGATGTTGAAAAAGCATTTGACAAAATTCAACATCCATTCATGATAAAAACTCTCAGCAAAATGGGTATGGAGGGCAAGTACCTCAACATAATAAAGGTCATGTACGATAAACCCACAGCCGACATCATACTGAACAGCGAGAAGCTGAAAGCTTTTCCTCTGAGATGGATAACAAGACAGGGATACCCACTCTCCCCACTGTTATTTAACATAGTACTGGAGGTCCTAGCCATGGCAATTAGACAAAACAAAATACAAGGAATCCCAATTGGTAAAGAAGAAGTTAAACTGTCACTATTTGCAGGTGACATGATATTGTATATAAAAAACCCTAAAGACTCCACTCCAAAACTACTACAGTAAAGTTGCAGGATACAAAATTAACACACAGAAATCGGTGGCTTTCCTATACACTAACAATGAGCCGATGGAAAGAGAAATCAGGAAAAGAACTCCATTCACAATTGCATCAAAAAGAATAAAATACCTAGGAATAAACCTAACCAAAGAAGTGAAAGACCTATACCCTGAAAACTACAAGTCACTATTAAGAGAAATTAAAGGGGACACTAATAAATGGAAACTCATCCTATGCTCATGGCTAGGAAGAATTAATATCGTCAAAATGGCCATTCTGCCCAAAGCAATATACAGATTTGATGCAATCCCTATCAAATTACCAGCAACATTCTTCAACGAACTGGAACAAATAGTTCAAAAATTCATATGTAAACACCAAAGACCCCGAATAACCAAAGCAATCCTGAGAAAGAAGAATAAAGTGGCGGGGATCTCACTCCCCAACTTCAAGCTCTACTACAAAGCCATAGTAATCAAAAGGATTTGGTACAAAGGCATAGTAATCAAAACGAACAGAGCCACAGACCAGTGGAACAGATTAGAGACTCCAGACATTAACCCAAACATATGTGGTCAATTAATATTTGATAAAGGAGCCATGGACATACAATGGGGAAATGACAGTCTCTTCAACAGATGGTGCTGGCAAAACTGGACAGTTACATGTAAGAGAATGAAACTGGATCACTGTCTAAACCCATACACAAAAGTAAATTCAAAATGGATCAAAGAGCTGAATGTAAGTCATGAAACCATAAAACTCTTAGAAAAAAACAGGCAAAAATCTCTTGGACATAAACATGAGTGACTTCTTCATGAACATATCTCCCCGGGCAAGGAAAACAAAAGCAAAAATGAACAAGTGGGACTATATCAAGCTGAAAAGCTTCTGTACAGCAAAGGACACCATCAATAGAACAAAAAGGTACCCTACAGTATGGGAGAATATATTCATAAATGACAGATCTGATAAAGGCTTGACATCCAAAATATATAAAGAGCTCACCCACCTCAACAAACAAAAAGCAAATAATCCAATTAAAAAAATGGGCAGAGGAGCTGAACAGACAGTTTTCTAAAGAAGAAATTCAGATGGCCAACAGACACATGAAAAGATGCTCCACATCACTAGTTATCAGAGAAATGCAAATTAAAAAAACCACAAGGAGATATCACCTCACACCAGTAAGGATGGCTACCATCCAAAAGACAAACCACAACAAATGTTGGCAAGGTTGTGGAGAAAGAGGAACCCTCCTACACTGCTGGTGGGAATGTAAATTAGCTCAGTCATTGTGGAAAGCAGTATGGAGGTTCCTCAAAACGCTCAAAATAGACTTACCATTTGACCCAGGAATTCCACTTCTAGGAATTTACCCTAAGGATGCAGCACTCCAGTTTGAAAAAGACAGATGCACCCCTATGTTTATCGCAGCACTATTTACAATAGCCAAGAAATGGAAGCAACCTAAGTGTCCATCAGTAGATGATGGATAAAGAAGATGTGGTACATACACACAATGGAATATTATTCAGCCGTAAGAAGAAAACAAATCCTACCATTTGCAACAACATGGATGGAGCTAGAGGGTATTATGCTCAGTGAAATAAGCCAAGCGGAGAAAGAGAAATACCAAATGATTTCACTCATCTGTGGAGTATAAGAACAAAGGAAAAACTGAAGGAACAAAATAGCAGCAGAATCACAGAAGCCAAGAATGGACTAACAGGTACCAAAGGGAAAGGGACTGGGGAGGATGGGTGGGTAGGGAGGGACAAGGGGGGGAAAGAAGAAAGGGTATATTATGATTAGCATGTGTAGTGTGGGGGGTGGGGGAAACGGGTGGGCTTTGCAACACAGAGAAGACAAGTAGTGATTCTACAACATTTTACTATGCTGATGGACAGTGACTGTAATGGGGTTTGTGGGGGGAACTTGGGGTAGGGCAGAGCCTAGTAAACATAATGTTCTTCATGTAATTGTAGATTAATGATAACAAAATAAAATTTAAAAAAAAATGCTCGAGGTTTGTGAAAATCTACAACCAAATAATTTACCCTTATTAAAAAAAATCACTACATGTCTTCACCATTATTCTCTCTTCATCTCAATATCCAGAAGAGGTGGTTTATTACATGACTGCATTCACATAGGCACCTTCTCATCCTAAATAAACATTCAGTGGAAGTGGAAAAAGCTCAAATATCTTAGAGCATCTCACAAAATGATAGCTAATAATTCATATCAGCTATCAGCTAATAATTCATATCGTAACACTTCATTCCATTGCAAACTAAATGCTCTCATTTGGCTTACATTTCAGCAAGGTGTCTGAGACCATTTGCTCCTCCAAGATTACTGAAGGCTGCTACTCTTCGAGCAGGTGGACCTTAGAAACCACCTTGTCTCATTTTAAATGTGCTTCATTTTGAAGAGTTAGATTTCCATCAAAATCACTGAACAGCATTCGAATCTACATTGGTAGGGGCACTGAAAAAAATCTAAGTTTCCAAAAGATCTCAATGCAAAAAAATTCCATTTTGACTACATTTATATTTTTCCCTCTAGACTAGCCACAGCAATCACATCAGATTTCTTTCAGCAAAATTTGCATAAAAAACAAACAAATGAAGATAGAATAAAAATTGCAAAGGAAACAGAATTATTTTAGCCTTGAAATAGGGGTATCAGCATATTCTCCCATGATGACAAACTCTCAGGAACTAAGAACTAAAAGTTATGTGGAAAGAGCTATTTTATTCTGTTCCTTGGCTTTTGGGTACAACTGTATCTCAGGATTTCCACAGTATTTTGTGCCATGTTCTGTGTAGACATAGTAAAGTGTTCGTAGGTGGGTAACATAATTCAAATAATTCAAGCAGAAAATCTGTTAAAGAGAAGGGCAGTAGGGAAGCAGATGTAAAGGTGGACCCCTCAGTCTCCAATTTGGCTACTGTTTTAAAATATGGTATATGTACAGAAAATTTGAGGTAGAGCGAGGCCTACAGATGAGGAAATAATTTCCATTGACAGTCGGCTGTTTGTCACAGTTCCCAGCAGGAGAGGGCAGGCCTGTTCTGGGGGCCGCGGGAATGCATCTGGGGCAGTGTGGAGGCAGAGACCAGGAGCATGAGCCTTCACTGTGGCTTCTTCGGGAGGGAGCGTACAAGGGGGGCCAAGCATGTTTAGGCTTGACTACGTTGAGGGATTTCAGAGGGTCCTGTGATGCAGGGGCTGTTACTAGTTGTCTGATATCTGGCCCCAGGGTGATCAGATCAGGGCTCCAACTGAGAAAGCTGAACAGAGGAGGTGATTGGGGTGTGGGCTCTGGACTCACGGGTTTGTCTGAAAAGCATGCCCAGGAGGAGACTGGGGAGGTGGCACGACAGAGCAAGAAAGTCGAGGCCAGCCGGCTCACGTGTCATCCGACGCATGTTCACCATAGTGTCCTATATTATGTGTGTTTCAGAGGCTGCAAACATAGTTAATACAGTTACTGATGTTTCCAGAAGACTCGCCTTCTGCAGAATGCCTAAAACTTTTAGTCTGTCCATCAGTAAATTTGGGTGAGGATTTAACATTTACCTTATATGAGATAAGAGAGAATTTATGGAGTAGCAGTTTATATAACACTCTAAGAGCCTTATGGTAAAATGTGAAAAACAGATTCAGTGTTTGAAATAGCAACAGCCAGCAAACAGCATAGATGCATGGCAGAGGTTAATTCCATAAGCCAGAAAGCTAATGTTTTGAGTGAAAAGGGGAAAAAAATCATACATTTGTACTTGCAGTTGTAAACAAGAAGGCATGACGGGTAGTTGGTCTGAAGCCAGCTGAATTAGGAAAATCCTTTCCGAGACTTTCTTTTCCTTTATGTATAGACTAGAGAGGGCTCATGGTTTGCAAAACAACAGGGGAAGCTCTTTCCTCCATTGGTTGACCCCGGAACATTTTCCCATGGAAGATCCATTGGAAGTTCTGTCATGATTTTTTTCCCGCTTATATCTGCACATGTTTGAAAATAAAAAAAACAAGGGATATAAAATATTACACCTGGTACTAAATCAACACTGAAAGGGATCACTATTCTGAAGGCAGGGTGGTGAGTCAGGGAAAGGGAAAGAAGACTGTTCAATAATACAAAGATCTGATCAGTGGGATGTTTGTCATGGAATAATTTAAATGTTTGTTTTAACTGAGATCAAATGTAAGTATCACCAAGCAAGTGTTTCTTCATTTCTGACATGGGCTGGGTGCCTAGTGAGATGAACCTGATTTTCGGAGGAGCATAAAGGAGGCCAGAGGACGGGATCAGGCGTTAGCTGGTGCACCAGGATGCGCCTTTGTTGCTGGTCACCAGAAAACTGTAATTTCTCCCGAAACCACTAAGACTAGAGAATGTATTCAGCATTTCTAGAAGGAACTTCGTATTAGTGGGTTGATGCCAATCTGCTGATACAGCGATTCTCACTCTTAATTACTCTTAAAGATCACCAAACTTAATTTCAAGACAAAGGAATTATTTCTGCAAGCCGTACACAAAACCAGTCTAATTTCTTTAGAAAGATCTGTAGAATAATTTCTAACCACTGACCCAAGTTGTGACGATTTTCCCCCAGATTTGATGAGCTGTATGGCTCGATAATAAACATCAGCACAATTGTGAGGAACAGCAAAGGGAAGAATGAGGCGTTCTGTAACCTATTACGTGGCATCTGCCCCATTGCTAATTAGAACCCTTTTGGATGAGAGTGTCAGAAACATATTTGTGCTAATGAAAACAAAAGGTAAGTGGAAAGTGGCTGGACCTCAGGGCAAAATCAGGGAATCAAATATGATCAGAGTTCTTTTCATCTTTGCCTCACTGAGCATGTCTGCTTGCCTGTCTCTGTCTGCACGGGCACGACTGCAGCTTTTCTGATCCTCCTGGGAAAATAAAGAATGGCCACAGGCACTCCGACATTGACCTGCCACTGCTTAGTCTCCCAGAGACAGCTTATATCCAAAAGCAACCCGGTTTCAGAGCCCAGAGGTCGAACTGCCTGATTGCCAGAGGAAGGGACCCTGCACGTGGGACCGCCCTGGTACTGTGAGTACTCCAGTGTGTGCCCCGGAGGTGCAGGGCATCAGACATACAGCCCAGGGACTCAGGCGGTCTCTGACCACCTCCCCTCCTACCTGCCCCACTGAGCATTGAGGAAATGTATGGTTTTCACCTTTCTTCTGTAGGGATCTGAAGTTTCTTCTGCAGGGATCTGAAGTTTTAAAACATCAACTTAAATAAGCAAATCGTCTCTTTAGTTGCGTCTTTCCCTGACACAAATGGACCCATGTTATTCTTATGGAAATACGGATTTATACCCCTTACAGGATCTGCCCTCTTTGCCCTGACTCTCTCCCCAGTGCTCTCTGGCTCCTGCAGGTGCTCAGTGGCCTGCTTGGGACTCTCTGTTCCAAGGTCCCTCGGTTCCCATTCCTACCGTCCACTCATATGCCACTGGTAATCACCCTTTGGACTGATAGGTGTTCATGAACTGATACGGTCTTGACCTGGGCACGCACATTGCTCTTCACTTTCAGTAATTGGTTACCACTGAAATGCCCCCAAATTCCCACTTTTTCTTCTCACCTTTCCTAGCTGGTAGATGACATATTTTTGTGCAGGACATTTCATTCTAATTTTCTAATTATTTCACTACTCTCTGAAAGTGATGAGGAAGATAGCTTTCTCTGGGGAAAGGGTCTGGAGAGGATTCTCCTGTACAGCTGGCTTTAAGGCTGTGAGGGGGCTTCTGCCCTTTTTCAGTCAGGACCCGCCCTTCCTCAGGGACTGATGGGAAAAGAGAAATGCAATTTTGAATGCATCATTTGCTCTATGATTTAAATGCATTATCTGGTAATTGATGATTTGATGTAAGACATTCATAGGTGAAGCTGGAGCTCATTATGTCAGTTCCAAGCTAAAGTGGGAATCCTGTACTTACTAAACAGAAGCACACCAGGTAGAAAAAAGGAGGGGGGGAGGAAATATAACTCAAGCCCCAGGCAAATTACCTACCTAGACATGAATGGGAAAAAGGAGGAAAGTTTCACATTTTTAGTTGAGTCATGCTGCCCACTAAAGCATGTAGGCATGTCTGTATCTTGGAATCTGACGCAATCATATTAAATAAAATTCTCTTCTTTTTGAGAGGAGAAAGAAGGGTTCTTCATCTTTCTATGCCACCTCCACACACGCACTCTCTTACCCACATCGCTGTAATTGCTATAATTGCTGTAGAAGCACAACCATGGCTTGATAATGTAGTTTTAAAATACCACAGTAATTTAATGTTTAAAAATCCCTTCCCATATTCAAACTGATATTGTCACCAAATGTTCTGTCTCTCTGTCTTTTTCTCAACACAGAAAAATAAACTTGGAATTTTGGATGTGAGAATTACAAGAGGTATTCAAAAACTAGTACCTTTGAGTTGTTTTTCTTTCCGTCTCTGTTTTAGGTTTAAACTCCTGAACTATTGAAATTCTCATTTCTATGGACCCCAGGCCTTATACACACACCACTAGCCCCATTTGTCCCTAAATGATTAGCTTGAAGAAATATTATAAGAATTAACCTTCTTTCTATCCTCTTTCCTAGTTCCACTTCCCCAGTTTCCAGCCTGCCCAGGTTGTCTGGTCATTTGTACCATTCTGAATTATTCAATCTTTTATCTCAAATTCAGTCTTCCCCTCCTTTCCTCCCTTCTCTATTTTCTGTGCTTTTATCTCCCCAAACCTTGATGTGCTTTTATCTCCCTAAACCTTTATTATCTTCTATATTTGAATGCAGACCTCTCCCTAGGATCTCTGTTCTGAGTGCCCCAATTACCTGTCTCTCCCCATCTGTGCAGTCATATCCTCATTCATCAAGAATGTTCTGGAAGATTACCTGTATGGGCAGCTTTGCAAGGCAAAGGAGCATACACATACATTTCTCAAGCTTCTCTATGCTTACTCCATAATCTTGGAGCCAGCAGCACAGGCTACAGATTCCCAGAGCTAACCTGCTGGTAAGTATGAGACAGGTAGCTTGACTATAAAGTCCATCATAACACAGAATTTACGTGCCTGGAGGAGCGGGGATGCTGTGATAAGTACTGCCTAATCATTGCTAGAACCCTATAAATATTAAACAGTAAGCACACGGCTCAACTACATTGCTGTCTGCAACTTATTTTGCATGCAAAATAAATGACAAATACATGCCAGTCTGTTCAGATAGGGTGCACATGGACAAAATTAATTGTTTAGTTGAAAATATGAAGTGAAACTTGGGTAGTTTAACAGTAAAATGACATAATGAATCATTCTACCCATCAATATATATAAATCTGGGTATTAAAAGCAAGTCAAAATAGTTTTTACTTAATAAAACATGACACATTGTCAAGATGTTATTAATTATTGTTCTGTAGAATATTTTACTGTGTGTGCCCATGAATATCAAATATTTTTCTATTACTCAAAAATTTTCAGCCTTTCTGCTCCGTATTAAAGTGGCATTCTACAAATTGTTTTGCCATAATTTAAATAATTATTGATTTATTTCAAAAAAGTGCATAGCAACCTCTGAAGAGAATGAGTATTTACAAACTCTGTTATATGATTTTACTAGAAGTGAGGATAAATATCCTAGTGAACAGAATTTCTTTGTCAAAGCCCCTAGCAATTTTATGTTTGTTTGAAGCAGGAGAATAAAGTACAAAAAAAAAATAAAGATATAGGCTAGGAATTTTGTTTTCTGATTTATTAATTCTTTGACCTTGGTCAAGCTGATTAGCTCCTTTGTGTTTGTTACCTAACTTTAAAAATAGGATAAGGCTTGCTTTTCCTGCTTCAAATATAAGGATAAATAAGATATTTTATGTGAGAGTGTTTTGTAAAAAGGTTCTGGAAATAAAAGGTATTTGTTCATTGTATGGTAATATGTTACAGAATTGAAACGCTAGGGGTGTGTGGACCTCAGTAGATGCCTAGCGTCTTCATTTGAATGTGTCCAGTCCATAGGTGGCTCTTCAATTTGCTGCAGGAGAGGTGTTTGAAAGATAAATGGATTTGTGGGCAGTCCGCCTTAGCTAGGTGTGTGCTGACGGATGGAGTTCTTGCTGTAGAATTAGAGAAAACATTTCCTAGAGGACTAAAGATCCCAAAGAATCTTAATTTAAAGACCACTAACACACATTATGAATTGATCTTTCTAAAATAGCTAAGTTCACTGATAATTGTGATCTACCAATTCTACTTTAGATAAAATTACACTGTTATTGAAAATCCCATTTCCAGGAGAATGTGGTAAGATTCTAAAATAGATTATTTTTTGCTGTGTTACTGAAGGTCAGCTCTATGGGATCAATTTCTTTAAAATCAATGGATTCAAACAGCAGCCATTTAGCAAGCAATTATTTAATGCCCATCCTATGCCACACAATGATGAATAAGATATGATATTGGCCTTCCAGGATTTTATTGCAAGGCTAAGCGCACCTACCCAGTTTCTCTATGATGGATTCTAATTCAGTTAAGGTAGAAGATATGATTCTAGAAAGCCTTCGTAAGGATTCTCTTTCTGTAACAGTAACTATAAGAAAGAAAAGACCCACTTGCTACTCCAACTTAAATGTCAGTGTCACCTTGTCCTTTACAATTTAAAATAATTTTGTTCAAATGTCCATTCCTCATGCAAGGGGAGATTTAATGAGCTTTCACGATTTCTGGGGATTCTTTGCATAGAGTTCGTTTGGTTCCTAGGCACTTTTGAGTTTCTGCTTCTGCTGAATGTGTTCCATATTTGAGTAATTTCCCCAAGCATATGATGCCTAATTTCCATTATCTTACCTTACATTGAATGCTCAAATTCTTCCACAGCCTTCTAACCTACTACTATGTAGTTTGTAGCAAATTACGTGCTGAAGTTTCTAGCACACGAGAGAGTGTTTTCTTTGGAGCACTGTAAATGATATAACATTGAATTAGACAAAGTTATAAAACTTCTAGAAGAAAATGTAAGTGGCCTCAGTTTTGGTGATGAGTTTATGCATCCAACACCCATGGTGTGATCAATGGAAAAAAATTTGATAATTTGGACTTTCCTAAAATTAAAAACTTCTGCTCTTACAGTGAACTGTTAGAAGAATAAAGAGACAAGATGTAGATGGGAAAAAGGTATTTGCAAAACTCTTATCTGATGAGGGGACTTATATCCAAAATATAAACATTTAAAACTCAAGAATAAGAAAATAAACAACTCAAAATGTAGGTAAAATATTGGAAAAGACACCTCGCCAAAGAAGATATGTAGACGGCAAATGCACATATGAAAAATGTGAAACATTTATGACTTCAGGGAAATACAATTAAAATGACAATGAGATACTACCACAGCCCTATTAGAATGGCCAAAATGTGGAACCCTGTTTACTAATTATTGATGAGAATGTACAACAGGAACATTCATTCCTTGCTGGCGGAAATGCAAACCCTGGAAAACAAGTGGGCAGATTTTTACAAGCTAAATGTACTCATCATATGTTTCAACTATCATGATTCTTGTAATTTACACCAATGAGTTTAAAACATGTCCACACAAAAATCTGCATACAAAGATTAACCATGTGTGACCCAGTCCATAACCCAAAGGTCAAAAGAGCCTTAAAAGATCCCCATCGCTCTCTAAAGGAGTTTTCCGTAAAAAATACGTCTGGCCTAGCTGTTCAACTTCTTCGTTGGGCTCTTCTATTTAATATTCTACAGTGGATAATTTTTCTTTCAGTTCCTTACTGTGGCAGACTGCATTCCTAAGGTGACCTCCATGATTCCTTTACATACTCATAGGACTGTGTATGTGATAGGGTTTTGTTTTTATTAAGTATATCCAATGGCAAAGATGAATGGAATTTACAGAGGTAGTTAATATTTCTAATTACTAAGCTCTGAGTTAATCACACAGGATATTCTCTTGGGTGGGACAGGCTCAATGAGGTGGGCCTTTCAAGAGAGTCCAGGTCTTCCCTTAAGGGAGGTTCAAGGTGGTAGAGACATTCCCTCATGGCCCTAGAGGAAAAGACTGCCATGTTGTGGAGAGGGACAATGGTAGGGAGAGGCAGGTGATCCCCTGAACTGAGCACTTCAGTCCTACAACCAGAAGAATGTGAATCCCGCCAACAAGTGAGCATGGGGAGGGCCTACACTCAGGTGTGACTGCAGCCCTGGCTGACACTTTGGTGTACCCTTGGGTCCCCTTGAGCAGAGGGTTCAATTAAGCCATTCCAGAGGGGAGATGGGAAGCTCTTGTTTTGGTCACTTGGGGCCCCGTGACCTTCTGGGCACACAGGTGGCCTGCATTTCCTCATCCCACTTGCCTAGATGGAAGCAGCGCAGTGGGAACAGAGGTCCTACATGCACCCCGTCATCCCTCCTCTAGCCAGGTGGATGACTCAGACGGCCTGGACTCTGTGTCCTGACGCAGCAGAGCATGTCACCGCCTGGTCCCGCGGGTGGGGCCCTGACCCTTCCCGGCGTCAGACTCTGAGTCTACCGCCCTGCCTGCTTGGGACCACTCAATATTGTTAAGTGAGAAAGAAACGAATTTTTTGGTGTTGGAGCTGTTGTACATTTCCAGGCAGATTCATTGAAGAAAGAAGGATACCTTAATAATTAAAAGCTTCCTTATAAACACACAGGACCAAAACTATGGATTCTGATGCCATTTTTCAATCAAGATCCTCATGCCCAGAAGGAAGCAGGGGAGCTGAAGGGCACAGTTTGTGGAACAGGGATGGAGCAGGCTTTGTTCCTGCTGGGCTTGGGCTCTGCGGTCCGCTGTCTGATATTCTCCTGACAATTCCCTGAACCCCTCGCCCTGTGTCTCCCCCAGTCCTTGAGACACATACCCCATCTGAGTGTGTGCCCCCGACTTGGTTACATCACCTGTCTGCTTCTGCCTACCACCAGGCTTCACCTTTCCCACCTTCACATCCTGCCTGAGGAGAGGACAGCCGCTCTCTGTGCTGGTGCCAGCCCAGGAGTGGCAGACAGAGGTGTGTGGGCGTGCATGTGCTTCTCTTCCTTAATGAAAAGCGTGTCATCATTTATAAGGTAACACATGATGGATCATCACTTTGGTAAGAATGGAGACTGCTTTATTTAGAAGGATGAAGTAAGGGCAGGTAACTGGGATTAGCCTACAAAGGTATTGTGTTTTGGTTTAAAAATATATATATAATTTGTTAAAAACAATTGTGTCCTGTTAAAAAATTAAAAAACCCACTAACAAAATTGTGATGGTTCACAAGCAGCAATTTACAAGGGAGACTGAAGAACAGTGGTTCTGGGTCTTAGCCTCCCACGTATTTTATGTACTTTTCCACAATTCCAGGTCTGTTCCCCCTGGTATAAAAGGGTTCTGCTTTGTCATTCCCTGGGGTCTT
Source organism: Manis javanica (assembly GCF_040802235.1). Classification (NCBI taxonomy): domain Eukaryota; kingdom Metazoa; phylum Chordata; class Mammalia; order Pholidota; family Manidae; genus Manis; species Manis javanica. The sequence goes on from NC_133168.1 coordinate 77,012,760, forward strand.
CATTCTTCACAGAGGCTCCCACGTTACATAAAACTTACGTAAGTATGTATGCTTTTCTCCTGTTAATTTATCTTAATATTGCTTAATTCCCAGGACCAACTGAAAGTCTGAAGAGAGAAGGGGCAAAATTTGCCTCCCCTACACACACACGTTTGGGACAAACTCATGCTAAAAAAAATGCATTCATTGTGTATGTGAAATTTGAATGTAAGTGGATGTATTTTATCTGGCATCTCCATTCATTCATGATTTATCCATATATAATTTATATCTGCTATCATAAAGAAAAAATAATTCCAACAAAATCTTGTAAAACCATGTCGTTAAATCCAATGATCATTTTCAGTTTCATCTTATTTGACCTATAAGTGATATCTGACATTTTATAAATCTTTCCTCCTAGAATTTTTTTTTTTACTGACATACAGAACATCAAGTCTAACTAGTTTTCCTCTAATCCTATTGACTTTTCTTTCTAGCCTCTTTTGCTGACATCCCTTTCTTTGTGATCTATAAAATATGAGATACTTGTAGACCCAATACTTGGACATAATCTTTTGTCACTTCTTTAATGATCTAATCAAACTTAGGGCTTTAAATTGAGCCAACATGAGAGGAGATGACGCTCAAGGGTGCCCTGCCTCACACTACACATTCGGGGACTTCACTGCCCATTCGACATTTCACTTTTATGTAAGATAGGCATTGCAAACTTCACGTGCCCAAAACTGAGCTGATGACATTTTCCCCAGAGCTTTTTCTAATACATTCTTCTCCACTTCAATTATTGGCTCATACCCCTTTCCAGGTGTTCAGTCCAAAAGCCATGAGTCATTCCTTAGTCCTCACCTCACACACGGCATATGTCTATCTGTCATCACATTCTGTTTGCTCAGCCTTCAAATATACCCAGAACCTGACCACCTCTTATCCTCTTTATTGCTACCTCTGGTGCTGTCACCTCTCTCCTAGATTATTGCAATTGTCTGCTTCAACTCTTGCTCCTGTTTGGAGTCCTAAATGCACAGTAGTCAGAGGATAGTGGTAGAAGCAAGTCAGATCCCATCTGTCCTCTGCTTAGAAACCCCCAGTGGCTTTTTACTAAGAAAAAGAAGCTGCAGCTTATGTTCTGCTGGACTGAGCTGTACGTGACCAAGCACATTACCTCCAGACCTTACCTACCTTCTCTTACTCCTCCTCCTTCTCTCTAGCTACACCAGCTTTCATGCATTTCCTTGAACACACCAAACCTGCTACCCCTCCAGGAAACTTGCACTGCTGGCTCCTGTCACTTGCCCCACACTTTACCCAGATATCCACATGACTCCCTCCTCCTTTACACATTTACTGTTTTTTGGTTTTTTTTTTTTTACAAATTTCACATTTTCTGGGAGGCTTCCCATGGCCCCACTGTATAAAGTTTCATACAATCGAACATTTCCTATGCTCCAGTACCTACTTTATTTTAGCACTTAGCACTATCCACCACCTACTACACTGTTTATTGTACTATTTGTGTCACTTGTTGTCCATCTTTCCCATCAGAATTTAAGCTCCTTGAGGGCAAGGGGCTTTGTCTCTTCTATTAGCCATGTTATTCTGGATTCCTAAACAGATCGTAATACATAGGCAATGCTCTGTAAGTATGTGCTAAATTAAATAACTGATTAATAGTTTTTTTTTTAATTCTCACAACAACCGTATTAGATAAATATTATTCTCAGTTGTTACACAAGGAATTCAAAGTTCATGGCTATTATTTCACAGCTGGGACTCAGTCTCAGGCCTTTATGACCGGAAGCTGCAGCCTTCCAGCACATTATTTTTCCTGGTACAGGCGTAGGATATGGTTCAGTAAATTCTTGTTGATGGTAAGATTTTAGGTACTTTGTACTTCTTTTCCTAATTTTTAAGCTGTATTTATACCACATTTACTTCACTTAAATGCTTTTGTCTTCTTCAAGGAGATGATAATTTAATTGCTATTTGGCTTCCACTCCAAATTAGATGCATTCTTTCCCAAATAAAAAAGAAATATATTTACATCTTTCCCTTGCTTCATCTCCTGAATTTAACACCAAAAAGTTCATAAAATGCTTTTTTAAAAATTGCTGTGACCTTGGTCTAGCCATCATAAGCTGGTTTTGTGTTTCTGATTTTCCTCCAAATCTTAGGTCACCCACTTCTGCAAAAAGGGCCAAATCTCCATGTCTCTTCTGTGTAAAAGTGATCAGATTGCTTTATCAAAACTCTGTATCCCCAAGAAAAGCCCTTCTTTCCTTCTGTTCACTGAATGCCATCATCTTCCACCATCTCGGGTTTCTGTGAACAGAGTTTCATACAACTATCATGCAATGAGGAGCCCAGACGCTGTGGCCCCTGAGTGATTAGGGCTGTCACCATCTATAAACCTGAGAAATCTGTTCCTGTAACAAGATAAGCACAGACAAGAGACTTGATCAAAGTCAGCAGCTGCCAGATATTAAAACATGCATTTTGGCCACAATTCTCTGGAAGGCTAACTGGCTTTAGCACAAAGGATGTCTTGCAGTTACTCTCAAGGCAGCTGATGCACCGTTTATGGAAGCTTAGTGACTTCTCAGATAAGAGTGATGTGTCTGATTGCTATTAAAACGTCACCCTTGGTAATGGAATTGAGGGCTCTTTCATCAAAATGAGGTGTCGTGCTTGCCACCCACACACCCAGTTGGAGCCCAGACACGTTATTGATGAGGGTGCTATGCCTGCTGGGCCCGCAGGCTTCCAGACAGACCGCCGTGAGCGGTGTGCACCACCCGGCCCACGCTGCCGCGGGAAGCATAGTCACAGAAAGTCATTCTGTTGTTTGATCCATGATTCTCGGGGATAAAACAAAGCTTCGGTTGGACTGCCATGAATTAAATCCGAGCCTGCCTGCAAAATTAAAAGAATTGTTTTAAAAGGCTGAGATTTATGAAATGGTTGGCTGTTACAGTAAGAAAAGCTTGCTACGGAGATGGCACAATTATGGTCATATGAATAATACGGATTTTTTAAAAATAAGTGTTAAAAAATAAAAATATGAGATTTTTAACAAACATTCCCAAAACAAACAAAAACACTAATTATCATACCCCGAATCAGGACAAATTCCCCATTTTTCTTTATCCTGCATGTACTTTCTGCCTTCCCCCATCAAAGAGAAGGTAAAAAAAAAAAAAAAAAAAAGAAAGAAAGTCGTTCAAAGGTGAACCTTATTTTCTTTTATAAAGAAATGCCTCTTTTAAAAACATTTCTGTTCCCAGACACCAAGAAGTTCTTTAGGAACAGAAGATATTCTCCTTTGTCACTTGAGAGAAAGGGAGATTGACAATTCTGGCCCATGTGCCCAAAGTGCCTTCTTTTGGTAGGACTGGGCATACTTTTCCACTGGGCTTTGTGCCTAGCTCACTGTATGTATTTATTAATTTTTTTCTAAATTGCAGCTTTTATACCAGTCACTTCAGAGGTAATGGAGCCACAAATCCTATTATCAGAAGAATTCTGCTCCCAGGTAATGTAGGCAGGATTTCTGAAATATTATGTTCCCATTCTCTGGTATGCAAAATAAGACCATCCAGACACCCGTGTTCCAGGTCCTCTGTCTTTCATAAGCACCTGCGTTCTGCGTCTCAATGTCAACTCTAATGTCATCACAGAATGAAAGAAACTTTAGATTCACATCCTCTGTGCTTTCTTGAAAAGGCAGCGAATGCAATTTTCTTTCTCTTGTGACAAATCTTTAGATATGTGGAGGAAAATAAGAAGTGATCTGAGTTGACAAATCAGTGCATTAAGGAAAATGGAAAATTTTAAAAATAAACTTTCAGATTTCTTTTTTGAATAAATCAGCGAATGTGCCGCCATCTGTGAGATGTGCCAGTTGCTTAACCATCTTGGGTCTCAGATTGATGCTCTGCAAACTCAAATGAATAATATTTACCCTATCTGTGTCACAGTTATTAATAATAATGGCTACCATCTATTTGCTGTTGGGAAATCTAGAGAAAAGAAATTCTGTGACCAAAATGAGCAGACAGGAAATCAATTCTTGGGATGGACAATAAATATTCAGCTTGCTGTGACCCCTTTTGCTTTGTCACAGCTTCCTTTACCAAGATGCGCTTCCAGCAAAGAAATGAGGGAAACTTTCAGTGGTTAAGTCAACCTGCTATCTATGTGCGTGACTGTTGCGGTTTGTTGTGCTTTCTTTGGAAAACAAATGAAGAACTAATTTGTTACTTAGTAGTGACACATGAACTGGCAGCTTTATCAAGTGGTAAACCACCACTCCTGACACATTACATTATGTGATACCTGCTAAGGAATCTGGAAACTACAATCCCTGCTGGTGGCGGCTGGAAGCCTGAGTTTCTGCTGACGGCTGCTGGCTGTTAAAGGCTGAGCTGGAAAGGGCATGCGGGCACACTGGGCATCTAGGCAGTGTCCTTGAGAAGAAGGTGACACCAGGCAAGAGGATCGCATCGGCTCCCAGGAGGTTCTTATGATGTTAGGTACCCCGAGGCCTCTTAAAATTAGGGACCAAAAGTGATATTTAATTAACTTAGGGAAGACATTTAGAGCTTTTTATCTGCCATTCATATGTCTACGTGGGTTACCTGCCTCAGGAGAAGAAAGAGGAGGTGACCTGTGGAACACACATTTGGGGAGAGTCTCTGCCCCTCTCCTGCCGCTCCTACCCCTGCCCCTGAGCGGTGGCTCATCTTTAATTCGCTCTGTCCCCCTCCAGCAGCCAGCTGCCCCTGGAGCTTTCCATAGACTCCTCAGGTGCCCACCACCCTCTCCCCTCGTGCCCTTCTGGCTCATTACTCACTGACTAGGCATCTTTTGTTTTTGGTTTGCAGGGAGACCACTGATTTTCGTCACAAACATGCTCAAAATCCCTCAGAAGCTCCCCCATTGTGTAAATAATATGCAACGCAAACTCTTTCTTCTGATAAAGTCAGTGATCTGGCCCCAGCCTACCCATCTAACCCTTATCTTGGGGAGCTTTTGTCAACACTGGCTTGTGGGGCTGGGACTGGGGAGGTGGTCTTGTTTTGGGTCAGAATGCCGCACATTTGTGTTCATAGGTCTTTCAGGCTCTGAACGCCTCTGTTACAGCTGGTTTGTCTTACTGCAAATCCTTCTACACCTGTGCTAATGCTGTTCCTTCCGACCTTGATGCTTTTTCTCAACTTTCCTTCAACACCAGCCTAAAATCGCCAGACCTGTTCTTCAGGGCTTGGCTCAAATGCCCCTGCTGCCCACCCTCCCTCACCCCAGGCCCTCCTCTGCCAGGAAGGAAAGCAGCCCTCCTTCCTCCAAGCCAACACAGCACTTTGTACATTTTAAAGACAAACCTTATTGTTACCTTGTATATTGGGAGTGTGTCTCCTTCCTTAGTGAATGAACTCTCTGTGGGCACAGCCGACTCTGTTTACTTTGTGTGACTCTTTCAGCTTGTTACATATAATCGACAACTGGTTAACGGTTTGGGTGTAAGCACTTCCATTCTGTTTTCCATATTCTGATTTGGGAATCCAGAATGCATGGGGTTGGGTATTTCATTCTCAAAAACTCTCTGCTTTTAAATTCTGGCCTGAAACAGAAGTTGAGATGATGACATTACAAAATATTCATGCACGGATGTTATATCTCATCCCCAAAACCTTCCTTAAGTGGCTTAGCTGACTTAATGGATTGCCTTTGCTTTAAGGATCATTTAAACATAATCTCCCTCCCTTCAAATTATTTCAATCACTGTAAGCTTTTGCTAACCTACTCCTGAACCAGTGCAGAAAACTTTCCCGGAGCCAACATTTGTGACCGCTGTCTCCATGACAGTGTCATAGTAATTGGGCTGTTTATTGGGTGGTCTCCTCATAAAATCTGAACTAAGTAAAATGATTCAGATTATTTCACACATTACCTCTTAGGTTCAAGAGGGTCCCCCAAAATAACACCCTTCTTTTTTGACCAAATTTTGAACCAAGGAAATTAGGCCATTGGGAGAACAGAATATTACCCATCTTAGCACCAAATCTGGCAATGGAGAAAGTGATTTACCCCCATAGACAGATGGTATCTTATAGTAGAATCCTCGATTCAGATAAACTGACTTACCTGGCCACCTGGGCAGCCCTCCACCCACGTGGTTAGAGCACAGAATACAAAATTTATGCACATAGGAGACAGAAAAGGAGCATGTTCTCTGGGCACAGCAGCTCTACCCAGAAAGGGAGAGACTGGCTGAACCACTTTTTACCTTTCCAAGCAGGTTGATCAGATGAAGTCTCTCCTCTACTCTGAAACTGGAGTGAAGGATAGGAGGTTACTGGTGACCCCAAGGTTATGGGTACAGGGCCATCGACGCAGGAAACATGGGATCGGGGAACAATATGACTGTAGTAGAATGGAAAGAATGAACTGTTTTGGTTTTTCTTTCTTTCTTTCTTTCTTTTTTAATAAGACAAACATTTATTTCTCCACAATTACCGGCTGGGTGACTTTGCTAAGTTAATAAACCTCTTGAAAACTGAAATTTATCAAATGTAAAATAAATAAAAAGAATGAGAAAAGATAACATTTACTAAGCACTTATTAAACTACAAACATCAGTTAGAGATTAATATGAAATTGATGTCAATTTTCTATAGTAATTTATATAATAAAATATTAAAAGGTTGTTATAGACTATTTCAAGGACTTGGAGATTATTTGAAATAAAAGCTAGGCACTCCTTAACTATTTAATAAGACAGAGGAAAACATAAAACCAAAATCATTAATCAGAACAAGTGCAAGTGAATAAATTACTCTATTAAAAGAGAAAGAGTGTCAGATTACAAGGAAACAAAGTCCAACAATATGTTGCTTTCAAGAGATAAATCCTTGGGAAAAGATGGACAAGGGAAATGCAATCAGAAAAACATAAAATTTAATAAGCATATTTAAATAATAGAAATTATAATTTACAAATAAGATAACAATGGAAAGTTTATACCTATAAAAAGGAATAACATCCTTAGGATACTATGGATTAAAAAAGTGGAAAACTGAATGCAAATAGTATTTGAAAAACAAGAATAACAGTCTAGAGTTCATGTACACTTGCTCAAAAACATTTGTGTTATATCAGAAAAGATGTTTTTTTTCCAAATGTCTATCCAATGATACAATGTTATTCTTGAAATCTCAGACTCTTTAATAGATTAATATACATAATACATATTACTAAGGGAAATAAGTTAATTTGAAATAATTACTTGCTTTCAACTATGTGACATTTTGGTAAAGGCAAAATTATGGAGACAGTAAAAAGATCAGTGGCTCCTTCCAGGGGTTATATGCAGGAATATAAGGATAAATAGGCAGATCACAGGGGATTTTTAGGGCATGATGGTCTGATACTATAATATGGCATGATTATGTTGTGATAATACCATAATTGGTATTATTGTATGACAGCACCATTTTGTGTGATACTAAATATGGTATGATACCAGAATAATAGATTTATCCTAACCTGTACAGTATGTGACACCAGATGTGAACCATAATGTAAACTATGGACTTGGGGTGGTTATGATGTGTCAGTGTAGGTTCGCCAACTGTAAAAAATGTACCACTCTGGTAGAGGATGGTGATAATGGGGGAGGCTGTGCATGTGTGGGGATAGGAGATATATGGAAAATCTCTGTACCTTACTCTCAATTTTACTGTGAATTGAAAACTGTTCTAAAAACTAGTCACACAAAAAATCAGTCAATGCAATTCAATCTATTAGGAGAATCATAGGAGATTCTCATTAGATGCAGAGAAGTTATGTGACAAAATTCAGCAACCATTCATGATTTAAACAAACCTTTCAGAACACTAGGACCAGTAGGAACTTTCCCAACCTGATAAAGGATATCTACGAAAAAATGAAAAAACAAAAAATGCCCTACAGCAAACATCATACTTAATGGTAAAAGGCTGAGCACTTTCCCCCTCGTTCAGGAACAAAGCAAAGACCTGGACCTTTATCACTTCTATTCAACCTCATATCAGAGTCCTAGCCAGTGCAATACAGCAGTCAAAAGAAATAAAAGGCCTACAGACTGTAAATGAAGAAGTTAAATTGTGCTTATTCATTGGCAGCATGATTGTGTTTGTTCTGAATCCTAAGGAATTTACCAATAATCTAGTAGAAATATTAAGTGATTTAACAAGGCTGGAGAATACAAAGGGAATATATTAAAAATCAGTAATATCTCTACCATTTACAATAGCATCAAAAAACATAAAATACTAGAGATTAATGTAACAAAATATGTTACATGTAAGACCTATATATTATACCAAGACTTATACATGGAAAACGACAAAACATTCTAAAAATTCTAAATAAATGAAAAGATATACCATGATCGTGAATGAGAGGATTCAGTGTTGTTATGATGTTACTTCTCCCCAAACCAATCTAAAGGTGCAACACAGCCTCAATCAAAATGCCAGCAGACTTGCTCGCAGAAATCAATTCTAAAGCAAAATTGACACTGAAACTTATGTGAAAACATGAAGGACCTAGAATTGACAAAAGAAGTTTAAAGAAGGCCTTGTACTACCTCCTTTTAAGACTTTCTATAAAATTACAATAATCCAGACAGTACAGTACTGGTATAGAGAGAAACATACAGATCCACAGAACAGAAAAGAGAGTATCCTAATAAGCTCACACATATATGGTCATTCATCTTCCACAAGGATGCCAAGGTATTCAAGGGGGAAAGACAGACTTCTCAAAAACGGAGCTGGAACAAATCTCTACCATAAACCTTTACACTTTTCTCATACTTTACACAAAAAATTACGCAAAATGGATCACAGACCTAAATGTAAAAGCTAAAACTATGCAACATCTAAAACAAATCACTGGAGAAACATCTTTACGATCTACAATGCAAACACACAACCATAAGAGAAATAGTGGACACACTGAACTTCATAATAATTAAAATTTCTGTTCTTCAAAAGACACTGTTAAGAATATGAAAAGGCAAGCCATAGACTGGGATAAAATATTTATGATAAAGATAACTGACAAAAGACTCATATTGGACATATAAATAACTTTTACAACTCAATAATAAGTTGTAAAATGGGCAGAGATTTGAATAGACCCATCCTGTATGATTCTGTTTATGTGCAATTCTAGAGCAAGCAATTATAGATCAGTGGTTTTCTCGTGCCAGTGATGGGGCGATTGACTGCAAAGGTCAGGAGACAACATTGGGGTAATATAAATGCTCTATGTCTTGATTGTGGTGGTAATTACATCATAGATACACAATTTTCTCAAAAGTCATAGAATCACACTCTTTAAATGGGTACATTTTATCACATGTAAATTATACCTAATAACATTAATTTTTTGAAATATGGGAATAAAAAAGAAGAGCATAGTAATGTATTCTCTGTCAAGTCTAAGTAAGTACTTGCAAGGTTTACTACCTCTTGTTTTATGTAGAAAATAAGATTCAACATATTCTGTTTCATGCAGCAAATGAAATGTGTTGAAATTACCTTAAGTTTTAAAAGGCAAAACTTCCATTGATTGTTGTGCCCAAAGTCGCGAATCCCAGAAGACCACCAAGGAGCCAACACCGATGCAAAAGCAAAGAGCCTTTATTTGAGCTAGCTCGAGCTCAATCTCTCATCTACACCAACGCAGTGGCAAGATGCTGGAGAAAGAGAGTGCGTTTTCCCCAGAACAAAGGTTTTATGGGTTTCCAGGGCGGTTTGGGGGGTGATGGCCGTGGCCCTGGCTGATTGTCTGGGCCTGGGGGTGATGAGTCATGGCTTTGGTCAATTGGCAGGGTCTAGGGGTGGTGGGTGTACTTCTTGCTGACTGGAGGGGGAGACAAACTAAGCTCCCATTGGGTGAAATAGGATCCAGGTCCCGATTGGCTGAAATAGGATCTGGGAGCTTGCCCTTTCATTGATAGTTGCTCCTTGTGGAGTTTTAGATCACCTCATTCTGTTTAGCATTTTTCTGCTCTGCATCTAATATTTGCTTTGTCAGGTTTTTTTTTCTACGTTTTCCCTGTGTTATGGACTGAACTGTGGCCATCAAAAGTCTTATGTTGAAGTTCTCTCCTCAATATCTCCAAATGTGATGGTATTTGGAGAGTCTTTAAAGAGGTGATTAAATTAAAATGAGGTCCTTAGACTGGGCTGTAATTCAATATAACTGCTGTCTTCATAAGAAGAGGAAATCTGAATGCAGATGCTTTCAGAGAGAAGATGATGGAAAACAGGAAGAAGGCAGCAGTGTGCCAGCCGCTGAGAGAGGCCTGAGGTGGAACCGGCTCTGCCACTGCTTCCAGTCTGCCTTGGACTTCCGGTCTCTCAACCTGTGAGGACAAAAAGTCTTGTCACTTAAGCCCATCTGTGACACATTGTATGACAGCCTTTATAACCATCCTGATCTCTATAGTTACATTCAATAAAAATGTAAACATCCTTCTTTAAGTAAGCACAACTATATTGTGTTTTCCTATTAATTTGATTCTTCAGTTTTTTTGACCAAATGCCCTTGAAGGGGAAGAACGTCATGCTAACATATACATTCTCAACTTCACAAATCAACGAACCTAGCTTTATCCTCAGTTACTATTTTCAGTGTCATGTTCATGTCAAGCTACAACAGTCATTTGAAATGTGTCTCTATGAATATTGAAGCCTTTTGAATGAAGAAATCTCAGCCTCTCTACTTAGCACATTCAGAACTTCTTTGTCTCTAGTCCAGTGGTTGTGAACAGCAGCTTCAATAACAGGGTTGCTCTGGCGTTAAAGAGACAGCCCTCGACCAGCGTGGTGTGGTGCCAATCTGCCAGGGACCAGGGGAATCCGTGACTTGTCTGTAGGCTCAGCTTACTATGGAATGCCATCTTGGTCTCCTGCCTTTCCCAGTCCTTTGCTGGAAAACAATTCACCCCAAACCCAGTGGTTTAAGCAAATAAGCATTTATTTACTTATTGGGCTCAGTTGCATAGTTCTTCTAGCCTGGGCTGACCTCCTTCATGCAACTAATGTTGACCACCAGGTAGGTGGTGGTGGCTGGTAGAGGGTCATCCTCAGCTGGGACAAATGGTCTCCCACTCCCAGCAGGTTAGTGGAGTCTGTTCACATGGCAGAAATGGGTTTTTGAGAAAAGAAAGTAATTTGCAAGCCATCGGGGAATGTGTCTAAGAACTAGTGCAGCTAGACTAGATTTAAGCAGTGGGAGGAGGGAACGCTGCAGTCACACAGCCAAGCCACATGGCAAAGGGTATGGATGCAGGAAGGTCACACTGGGGTCATTTTTGCAATCAAGTACAGAGAGTAAAAGATATTTGACATCTGAATTGCAAGGATTATTTATTGCTCCTTTTTGATTCAGAAAAGTGAATACACTTTTTTTTAGAAATAAAATGTTCACATTCCACTAAGAGTCACAATGCTTCTTTCTGACAATGACTTGGCTCAAAACCTGTCATTATGACTACATGTTATTCTTATTTTCAAGATGACCTGGTCTATGTTTCCGACTTCTTGAATAATAACCACAGCTAAGGTTCATTGCACACTATGTGCCTGACTCTAAGCTAAGATTTTACAACCTTAGCTCATTTAAAATAGTTTCTCTCTGGGGCTGGCGGGGAAGTCTCGAATAGGTCAAGTCTATGACAGACCTCTCACCACCAGTGGATTGCTCCTGCGGCACCCAGCCATCTGGGAGAGCTGTCTTGGGTGACAACACCATAGATAGCCATGTAGGTATTTTGTCAGCCTGGCTGCCTCACAAAACTGACTCTATTTAAATTGTTAGTTTCCCCTGGATGAGAAATCAGAAGCTCATTAAAAAATATCCCACCTCTTCCTGGTGTTTGCTCTATGTAATTGATACAGCTGACTTTCAACACACTGGGTAGAGCCAGCCTGGTCAGTTGTCTTTTTTTCCCTTCTTCCTTAGTCCATGGCAGAGCATAAAATAATAACACCTTAACTACTATCTATTGATTAGTAATTCAGTTTTCTATTTGAGGCAAATCACCATGGCTAGAAATGTAATGTAGTAGGAATAATCATGAGAAGACCTACAGATTGTCACCTTGTACAAGGTGAGGTCTGTGAGGAAGCTGCAGATGGTATCTTGGGACGTCTTTAGTCATTGGTAACCCAATAGCTGGGGAGTGGAGGGTTGGCTGAGACCACTAAGCAATATATATTATATGTTTATATACATATTAAAGAGCTGTAATACTGGCTGCACTTTTTTATGTGTCACTGTAAGTACACCATTGGCTACATTCAATTTCCCTGCATATTCAGCCCCTCTTTGAACCATTTAGTAGCTAAGGGGGGCAGCAGAGTGAGAAGGTCAAGTCCAACACAGTGAGCTCCCCAAACTTGTGTCATGCTTTTGCTGCAGAATTGCCAAGATGATGCCAGCTGTTTTGATAAAGCTTGATTACATAGCCTTTGGTCTCAGTGATGTTAAGAACCTCATACTAAATTGTTCATAACAACTTATGTTTGAATAACACTTGAAGCAGACCCACCTACATATGATCTAGTTTTATCTCCACAACCACCACATGGGGTAGATAGTTTTATAATTCCATTTTAGTAATAAGAAAACTAAGATTAGATGAGCTAAGTGGCTTTCTGCCATCCCAGGAGGAATATGTGGCAGGATGTACAGTGGTTAGAGTACTACTGGCATTCAACCTGCGGATTTGCCACTTATGAATCATGTGACTTATGTAGTCTCCCTACGCTTCAACTTCTTGCTCTGTAAAACAGAAGCAGTAATAGTCACATACTAACAAGGCTCTTGTAAGGATTAAATGTGTGACTGCATCAAAAGCTCCAGTTAATACAATAAAGTTTTAGCTATCATGATATTTCTCTGTTCTTTAAACTATCATGATAATTTACTGTTCTCCACTAAATCATGTCCTTTGATATTTTTTAAAAACACATTTGCTCAAAACAATAGCTGATGGTGATCAATCATTGAACAATTCATCAATGATCCCTCACATGAAAATTATTCAAAACAGTAGACAGAAAACTGGGGACACACAAATATCTTTTATTTGACCCATATATATTAAAAAAACTTATCAAATGAAATATCAACCTAAGCTTCATCAAGAAATAATTAATTGCTAATGGCTCAAAATGACTTGTAATCAAGCACTATAATTGAAATAAAGAACTTTAAATGTACAATGAACAATTGAACATGTCTATGGAGGTGGTTTCAAACTCAAAAAAAAAACAAGTTAATGAGACTCTCAGTTAATAACCAGGTAAAAAATACTGGGACATCTGAAAGATTAAAAAGTTCAAAGAACTAATAACATGCAGTACATCTGAAGAAAAAGGACTACTAAGAACAGAGAGTTCAAATGTAAAAGCATTTGCAAACTTCAGAAATACAAGCAGAAAGTATCATCCAATGTAAATAACAGGAAGGGAAGATGAGGTAAGGAAATTATCATGTATAGGATGCTTATTTGATGCCAGAGACTGTAAAAAATGAGATCCTTACCAAGGAAGGATAAAAAAATATATACGTATATTCAAGATCAACTCTTAAATCAAGTGTGAAAAAGAAGGGAAGAAAGAAAAAATAAATGTCTAGAAAAATAAGATTAGCACTGACTTCATGGGCATGTGCCTCTGCACGGGCACAGGACTCAATTCGACTCTAAGAAGATGTCCCACACTTGGATCAATGCTCTTCTATCACTGTATTGAAATTCTTAATTTCATCTTTCAACTTACATTGTATAAGTGAAATTCTATGGACAATGAATATTCAAGTGAGTAGAGGAGATATGCCAGGTGGCATTTGTGTGAGCTGAACAGTTGACTTGTCAACTAACATGTAAACATAGTCCTGGGATATTCTGATGGAGGACAAGGACCCAAAGAAAGAAGAACCTGAGCTCAGATTGGCAATGGTGATAGTGGCAGAAGTAGCCATTGCAACACTAGCAGTCACAGTTTCAAGAGAGAGGAGGGACTCCACATGGGGTTGGCACTTGGAATCTCACTGGGACATAATTTTGCCATTCATAACTGAAGTCTACCCTTGAAGCACATGTATTAACTCTCTGGTCTGAGAGCCATGAAAGGAGCTTCTGGTGCTCAGGCAGTATAACTTTTCAGTAAACTATTCCAAAATAAAAGTGTGTACACGGAGTTATGTGAGTGATGACTGTGGAGTAAGGATCTCCCAGTACTTGCACCTCCAGAAAAGCAATGAGAAATCTTGGAAAAATAAGTAATCAGAATCAACATTTCCAGAACTCTGGAAACTAACCAAAGGCTTGCAGAAGTCCTGGGAATGTTTATTCAAGAAAAATGGTTAGGTCTTGGTAAAAACAATTGGCTTTATGGCATTTTAATTTTCCATAGTCCCATTTCCCACTCTCCATTTCCATGGTGGCCTTGAAAAATAACAGCCTGCATTTGTATTTAAAAGTGAATAGATGGATAACTACCTAAGAGAATGGGGCTGGAGCTCATTAAAAACCTTATTCCCAGGAAATTGCCATAATTTGTCCCATCTGATGGCTCCAAAGACCCCATTGCAAGACCATCTGTAAATGACTTGACTCATAGCTCTCCCTGTGAAACAATCCTTTTCTCTGGAGGCAAATTTCAGAAAAAAAGTAAAACAAAACAAGTAGTTGATTACCTTCATGGCTGCCTGAAGTTATGAATAGTTTGGGCAAACAAATGAACCAAACAACTTAAATGGAAACGTTGGAAAGTGTGATATCCATAGAGGCTTTGATAGGCTCTGAAATAATCCTGGGAATTTAGAAGGTCATGTGAATGCCCAAGGCCGCTCACACACAGAGATACACCCATGTTAGGCAAAGTCCTGAAAAGGTTCCAAGCTCCCACCTCTGGTTGATCTTGAAATTACAGAGGCAGGGAGCAAAGACTAAGGCAGAGGTGCAGCTTGCTGGTCTAAGCTCTGAAGACGTAGCCCAACACCCACACAGAGCCACTTGGTAAATAATAGGAGACTTACTGCTTACAATCATTTAAGGAAATCTCTGTGTAGCCATTAGGTGAGCACCAAGCTAACTGAGAAGATACTTCAATGGCCACACATGACAAAGAATATAGACTTAGATAATTTATAAAAGTCTTCAAGATAGTAACAATAAAACAAATAGCAAACACAAAATAACTGTGGATATGAGAATTTTACTTCCTTATTTTTCACATTATATTATTTAAAATACTCAGTTTTCAATAAAAAATATGACACACACAAAGAAACAAGAAAGTATGGGCCATTCCTAAGAAAAGAAGCAATCAATAGAAACTATCCTTAAGGAAGCTTATATATTGGACTTATTAGACAAAGACTTTATCAGCTATTTTAAATATACTCAAAATGCTAAAGCAAACCATTCCCAAAGAAGTAAAGAATGAGAATAGAATGTTCCACTAAATAGAGACTATAAATAAGGAGATGGAAATTATATTTTTTAAAAAAGAATTAAATAGAAATTCTGGGTTTGAAAGGTAAAATGACTGAAACTGAAAGATTCACTAGAAAGGCTAAACAGTAGATTTCATCAGGCAGAAGAGAGAATCAACAACCTTGATGGTAGCTCAACTGAGATTATCCAGTTTGAAGAAGAGAAAGAAAAAAATGAAGAAAAATGAACAGAGGCCAAGGATCTGTGGGCACTATAAATGTACCAACATATTGCATAATAGGAGTCCCAGAAGCAAAGAATAAAGAGAAAGGATCAAAAAGAGTATTTGAGAAATAATGGCAGAAGCTTCTCAAGTTTGATGAAAAATATTCATCCGCACATCCAAAAAGTTCAGTACTCCAAGTAGCACAAACTCAAAGACATCTGCATCTAGACATTTCATAATCCAACACTTGAAAGACAAAAACAGAATCTTGAAAGCAGTAAGAGAGAAGTGACTCATCATGTACAAGGAAGGATCAAAAAGATAACAAATCATTATTCATCAGAAACCACAGAGCCCAGAAGACATTGGGATGACATATTTAAAGAACTGAAAGAAAAGAAAATGAAATAAGAGTTCTGTATTCAGCAAATTGTCCTTCAAAAATGGAGTAGAATTAATTAAGACATTTTCTGATAAACAAGAGCAGAATGCATAGCTAGGAGATATATCCTAAAGAAATACTAAAAACAATACATCAGGCAAAATAAAAGGATGTGATAGCATGAAGAAATAAAAAATGTGCATGGAGAAGTAAAGAGCACCAGAAAAGTTACTACATAAATAAATATAGAGCAACAATATATATTACATTTGAAAAATGCTTATTTCTCCTGTCTGATTAAAAAAACTATATGAAGCAATAATTCCAAATGTGTGTTGATGGTGACTTGATATAAAAAGATATAATTTGTATGTCAATAACAACACAAAGGAGCATGGAAGGACCAGAGCTCTATAAGAGAATAAATTTCATGTACTATTAAAATTAAAGTCTCTATTAATCTGAGCTAGATTGTCTTAAGAAGTTAATCGCAATCTCCAGGAAAACAACTAATACAGTACCTAAAAAAAAATAATGAAAGAAAAAGTAAGGATTTTAAAATGGTACAGTATAAAATATCTATTTAACAGAAATGATGCAATAATGAAGGAAAAGAGAAAAAATAAGAAAGACATATAGAGAACAAATAGCAAAATATCATATGTAAAGTCATCCTTATGAGTAATTACATTAAATGTAAATGGATTAATGGATTAAATACTTCAATGAAAGGCAAAGATTCAGGGAATGTAAAAAAAAAATTGAACAGCATGATCCAGCTGTGTTGTATAGTAGATACACTTTAGAATCAAAGAAACACATAATTTGAAATTGAAAGGAATATTGAAGTCTCCAACTATTATTTTTAATTACCTCCTTCTCCCTTCAGGTCCATCAATTTTTGCCTCAGGTGTCTATTATTAGGTGCCTATATTCTCCAGAGAAACAAATCAGATTTATTTATTTATATCAACAAAGATCAGCAAAGATATAGAAGAATTGAATAATACATAAGCTAATTAGACATAAAAGACTTAAAAAAATGGAGACTTATTATTAGAAATTAGAAGAAACATAGGTATAAATCTTCATGACCTTGAAGTAGGCAAGATATGACTTATCTTAGATATGACTCGAAAAGCATGAGCAACCAAAGAAAAAGAGATCAAATGGGGCTTTATCAAAATTAAGAACTCTTATGTTTTAAAAAGCATTATCGAGAAAGTGAGAAGATAATTCTCAGAATGAGAGAAAATATTTGTAAATAATTCATTCTATAGTGCTCAATTATCTATGATACATAGAAGTCATTCACAACTCAATATGAAAAGAACATTTAATCCAACTTAAAAATAGGCAAAGTAGTTGAATAGACATCTCTCCAAAAAAGATACACATATGGTCAATATGCTCATAAAAAGATGAACATCATTAGTCATTAGAGAAATGCAAATCAAAACCATAATGAGATACTGCTTTATATTCCACATTAGGAAGATTATAATAAATACAGGTAATAACTAGTGTTAACAAAGATGTGGATAAATGAAATACTCCTATATTGCTGGTAGGAATGTAAAATAGTTAAATATAGGGTTACTAATGACCTAGGAATTCCAATCTAGGCATATATGCAAAAGAACAGTAAGCATATGTTCACACCAAAACTTACACATGAATATTCATGTCAGTATTATTCATAATAGCCAAAAAGTGGAAATATCCAAGTTCCATTTACTTAGAAATAGAAAAATAAAATGTGGTATATCTAAACAATATGTTACTCATCACGAAAACAATGAACTGTTGATACATACCACAATGTGGGTGGACCTTGAAAACATTATTCTAAGGGGATGAAGCCAGATACAAAAAGTCTCATATTGTATAATCCCATTTAAATAACTCCAGAATGGTCAAATCCACAAAGACAGAATGTAGACTTGAGGCCATCCGGTCCCTGGGGGTGGGCAGAATGCGACAGAATGCTGACAGGAAATGAGTGCTTGCACAGGATGAAGTGTTCTGGAATGAGATAATGGGAAGCAACCAACACCTTGAACGTATGTTGCACCGTACACTTTAAAAGGATGAACTTTATGGTCTAAAGTGTGCTCTATGAATTTAATCTCAACCAAAGAAAGATAAAAAGTATATACATGGATATTTCAATAAAGTATATTAAGGACTAATTAGAATTCAACGAGTTCAGAAACTGGTTTCAAAAATTAGTACAACATTGGGAAGATATATTTACAGGCTTAGAAATACAAATTAATCTGGGAAATTGTTGCATTAGTGGAAAAGAATATTTTTTACATGAAGCTTTGGATAGGCCATTATCAATAAGGAAGATAATCATAAAATTAATATTTTTTGTAATTCAAGATACAGCAGCAGAATGCACAAAGAGGCATTTTGAATTATATACTGTTCATGATGTTATAAAACAAGTTACAGGAAATGTCTGAAGAAATATCAAAATCCCATTGCACAAATTCACTTTAAAATCAAACTCAGACTTGCCTGAAACTGATTTACATGAAATTACCGTATTAGAAAAACTATTACAGAGAATCATGAACTCTAGATGCACTAAAATCTATATTTTGAAAATATTATCAGAAATGTGTCCCAATGTTCTTATAGCCTATGCAACATTCTTAATAGCTCTAGTAACATCTACCCCAGCAGAAATATTCTTCTTAAAATTTAAAAGTATTATGATTATTTGTAATTGTGCATTTGCCAAAAGCTACTGATATTGCTTCCAATTAAGTGTGAAAGACTTCCTCATACAGATTTTCATCAAGGAAGCTCCTCTGATCTTGGTAGACTCACTGGGGCAGCATTAAGAAGGTGGTTCCCGAAGTTGTACTTGGATAACAAGAGGTCAAGAAAGAAACACATAAAACGGGAGTCAGGACACTCGGTGGGAACCAGCTCTATCTTGCCGGCACTGTATTTCATCAACACCAATTACCTGTCAGACATCCAATTTCTTTAAAGGCCTTGTAAAATGATAGTGATAAAAGTTGCAATTGGTTGGCATTTTCATGACGTTGCCAGAGTATAAATCTTGATGACCTAATAAATGCATTTACAGCAAAACAGGCCAGAAAAATCTTATGATCAATTACGTTATCACATTAATAATGCATTTTTGTATGCCATAAAATTATAACACAAAAACATGTTTTTGCAATTTGTATTCACACATCATTATTACTCTGTTGTGTTCTGATGCAATCTTTTTAAAGGTAAATGTTTCCATTTTAACACCTGTAATTACACTTTACCCCCTGATCTTTTGACAAGGGGCCTCAGATTTTCATTTTGCTCTGAGCCCTGCAAATCTTACAGCTGATTCTGGGCATGAAGTCCATGCTTTAGAAGTTGACCTTAACTGGTAGGGCTCCCTTTTAACTTAGAAAAAAATCATATTTTTGAAGAAATGAAAATGACATGAGTATTTAGGTAAACTACATCCATGTAGACTCTATCCAACCTGGCTTTTGGAAGAAACGTCATCTTTCTGTGTTCTTGGCTACAATTGCAATCACGGTGAGAAGTGTCACTTGGCACTGGGAGGCAGAATCAGCCAAGCTCAGAGGCTCTTACCAGGTACAGTGTCGCCACCTTGCACAAGGAAAAGGTTTAGAAATACTTCAGTGTGTTCACTGGTGGTCACAAAGCCTGAGGGGCGCTGCAGGCATTGCGCGGTCAAGGCAAGAAGGATGAACATTCCGGGAGTGTTCGGATGGTGCTCAGAGCTCTACAGTGAAAATCCATCTTGCCCAAAATGCCAGCAGTGCTCCAGCTCATAGCTATTATTCTTCCTGCCCAGCACTATCTCCTCTCCCTATGCCACGCGGTGACCCACATGGGGCAAACCACAGCCAGGAGCCCCACTACACAGACTCGTTTCCTTCCGTGTAGTATGAGACACAGACTGAGCCAACTTTGGAGGGACAAATAATAGCACAGGGGGATCAGGGTAAAGAAAACCATATTTTCCTCATAGTCAGCAGGGTCTTCTTCACTGTTTCTGAAGCTGGTGTAAGATGAAAGGACAGAGGGAAGCCTTTTGATGTCATTCCATGCCATTTACTATATGTACAGAGCATCAGAAAATATGTTCCTCCGACCCATGGCCTAGGGTAGAATCGTTGTGGTAGACCATATGCTTTACAAATGCCGGCTTTGCCTGGCACACTACGATTTTATGTAGTCAGCTCTTTCGTGTTTCTTCTTGAAGTCAGTTATCTATTATTCTGCTATTGCTATTCCAGTTGACGAAGCTGGCATGCATATACACCATTCTGGGTAAAGCTGGGATTAGCCAGATGAGGCCGCAGAATATCACAAAACTGTCTAATGCCACCAGGGTGACATACACGTCTATGATTATGATGTTTCCTACTTGTAAACATTTCTCTCAGAATGATACAGATTGTTCCCATTTCAAACAGATGAACAAGGAAAACAAATTGAAAGGCAAATGTGAAAAATCAGAAGTCTTTTCTCCCAGCATGGGAAATTACTCAAGATTGTTAAACTTACCATCAAATTGCAGTTTATTTTAGAGACTTCTTCCTTTCCTCTTCTCTCCAATAAGATGCATCATATGTTTTTAAAATTTTATTTTTCAATAAATTCAGTGCATTTAGAAAAATACCCAGATGGGCTGATTTCTTTAGGGAAGTGTATGGATCCAGGATAATGTTCACAGCTGCCAGAAAATGTATTTCTCCACTGTGGCTACCACCTGATGTTCATAACATAAAACTGGGACAAAAAAGAAAGAAGCAAAGAATAAAAAAAGAAAAGGATTACAGAAAAACTAAGATTATTGCTGTGTTCTCCTACAGAAAAGTAGAATAACCTAGCTCTAAGATTGAAACACATCATTAGTGCCAAATCAATGCAACAGAGAAAGTTCTGAATCCAATGGACTGAAGAGAGAGCAATTATGCATGTGCCTGTGAAGGAGGCCTGTGTGCAGCTCTGCTTTCTGGCCTGAAATTCACTAAGTGCTGTCTTACCGACCACTGGAGTTCGAAGATTTTTGAAAAATGAATGCAATCCAAGTCATTCATATTAAATGCTATCTTAAAGATTCGTCAGGCACAGTAATTATTTAAGGACTTAAATTTTCTAGTTGTCAACAATGTTACTGAGCCCCTACTGTGTGCTTTACATTGAACTTGAGAGGAGAGAAAGGCATGGTCGCTGCAGTGCACTGTTGTCTCTACCTGCTCCAATTTTTTCTGCATCTGTTTAGACAACTTTTCTGGACAGCACGTGCATCCTCTTCTTTATACATGTCTGAATTTTATCATTCATTGGGCAATTCAAACATTCAGTCCTCTACATAAGCATCTGTGTTCAGAAGTGTTCTCTATTTTCTGAACCAATATTGTCTTTCTGTGTGTATGTGTGTCTGTATCTATCTATTATTTGTCTATATGTATTTTAAATTTACCATTTATTGCAAACCAGCTAGCTGCAAATTCCTTTGCTCAATGCTTTATAGCATGCATTTATACAGTGCACAGTATGTGCCAGGCAATGCTCTTAGAACATTTTCTATGTACTCAGAACACTATAAGGTTGGTAATATTATTACCAATACACATTTTACTTATGAGCAACTTGAGGCACAGAGACATAAAGTAACTTGTCCAAAGTCATTTAGCTGGTAAATGGTCAGCCTGGAATTTAACCCGGGCTATTAGACTCCAGGGTCCAAGCTCTTAATCAGTATGCTGTATGTTTTTTACATTATCTTCTTTCATCCCTACAATAATCTTATAAAGAAAGAGTACTATCTTAATTTAACAGGTAAGAAAAATGAGTCTCAGGGTCATGCATGTTAACAAGTTATCCTGGTCATGTTTCATAGACACTGACAGAGACATGAACCTCCTAGCTCTGAAACAAAGGACTATCTTACTACAGCAGTAATAGTAGTCATAAAATAAATCTTCTTTTGTGTGCCAGTTCCAACAAGCCTTAATGCTCACAAGGTGAGGTGAAAAGAGACAGATGACTATTTCACATGCAGTATAGCATTATAAGAGGGGACTCTGAGCTTAGGGAACCTACATCTTTTATAGTGGGAGGTAAGCATGCCCGTCCTAGTCTCAGAGGAAGACATTATCTCTGTCTTTGAAGGCTATTCAGTCTCCAAACATCCTTCAATGGAAAGTCCAAAACACAGAAGGAATATCCCTGCTCAAAAGACGTGCAGAAATGTGAGAGACCCATAGAGAATTTATTCTCAACAAAAGTCACACAGCTAATGAACAGAAGAATTCAAACTTGAACCTGGTCATCTAATTCCAATGATATAAAACCATTGGCCTATCTTTTCCAGAGATGGGTCCTTCTGTAAGATGGAATCTGAGACATACATAACCAGTTTAAAATTCATAGCTATAAATCTAATTTTCTTTATTCTTTTAAAAATTAATCCATTATAGTTTATGAGTTCTTATTCCGTACAGTATTTGGAAAAAATATATAATATTAGTAAAAAAACATAAGTTAGGGTAACTCGGCCATTTCCACTTAAAATTGGTCTCTTTGGGGTAATAATCAAATGCAGGTTTCTTCTTTCTGCTGTTCTTAATTCTCCCCTGGGTGAGCAAGGTTTCCAGCGGATCTCTATATCAATCTTACTTCTGGGGAGGTATGTTCTTATCCACCGGCCATCTTCCCCTTGCTGGCCTTCTTACAGTGAAACTCATCCCAACTATCCTGCTGGGGGTCACGTGCTGGCAGCCACCAAGAGCTTGTTCACTCTTTCTGGAAAGACTGGGAATCTGCTGCCCATGAGCCTGGACTGACATCCATCCAAGACCCATTTCCATTTACCAACACTGTCAGCCTAGCCTCCTCTCAAGGCTTAAGTACCATGCAAGACTTAAGGCTTCTCTACAAGATTTTTAGTCTCCCCATATAATGCTAGGAAGTATGGGAAATCCCTGCCATGTTCAGATTTCCTACTAGTCTATCTGAATTTCTATTAGTGTATTTATACCCCCACCCCCACCCCCACCCAGTGAAGACCTAACAATGTGAGGAACTGGACCCTTTCTCTGGAATTCCGACTGCCCAGACCTTGGGCACGCCTTCTCCTACTTGCTTTTCTATTGCTGGTGAAATTTGTATTTCTCGTTTGGTGAGACGATATTTGTTACATTTCTTCTTGCTCTGTAGCTTGCAATAGAAATGCTCTGTACATTTTTGCAAACATTTTCTTCTTGAAATCCACATTTTTTTTTTCTATCTCAGTAAAGCTTGAATCTTCTAAATAAGATTTCCAAACAAACAGCATGGCTCTTCCTTGTTTATAACATCATTCATTTGGCATTTATCATTCATTCATGTGTCTATTTGCTACACACCCAAATCATGTTCAGCAACTCAATTGTCCTCTTTGTTCAATGCTTTGCCTGCCCGGATCTGCGTCAGTACAGGAAGAATACTCAGTAACGCAGTAATAGTGAGGTGCTAGGAAAGGACTAAATGGGGTAAAAAAGAATGACAAAATAAAGTTCAGTATTAGCCTTATGCACTATTTAAAGAGGCAAATCAAAACCAAAATCTAAATATAAAAATTCTAAGAAGGCATAAAATAAAACATTCAATATAGTCAAGTATGAATGAGTAGCAACTGGCTCTTCTACAGTCCAGAAATTTTTCTGTCTTCTTTGTAAACATACTTCACTTTTTATTTACCATGAACATTTATGCACCAGAGGCTTTCTCCACCTTCCCAAAAACTACTTCAAAGACATTCACATCCTACTTCCACAACTACCTGAAGTGAAAGACACTGATTCTCCTGAGGTCTCGTGCACCAGAGCTTTCCAACCAGTATTGGGAAGTAGAGACATGTGCCATGAATAGTTGTAAGTTTGCTCAGAATATTGATCTCCACCCCTTGGATGGCCAGATGTAGATTGGATTGCTGAAAGTCCCAGGCTGGTCAATCCTGGCCATGGGCAGACATTTTTGCTTACACCAATGTGCCCTATATACTTATTTTCTACATATACCTTGGAGAGAAGGTTGGAAAGAGCTTCTCTATATCAGATCTTACTAGTAACATGATGTCATTGTGTAGTTATATTTTTAATAGTAATATTTACCCGTACCCTAACTATACACAACAGTGGTTTTATCAGTATCTTGTGCATGACAATTTACCAACAATATTTTTTAATGGAAGCAAACTATAGTTATACACAAAGTAAGCCTGTAATTAGTTTTCAACAAAAGTTAAACATGTTAGATGGAAAAGATGGAACAAAGCCCATTTTACAGACAGGTGTCTTGAAGTGCATATGTCTCTAGGATGGAGGTGGGGTATGTCAATGTACTTTGCTAGAGAATGTCTTGCTTGAAGCACAGAATCTCTGCTGAAACACATTACCAAAATATGGAAGTCTGTTTATGAAAGACAATAGGTACTAAACCAGAAAGCTTAATTTTATTTTTCAGTTAATTAAGTAACCACTGAGAGGTTTTTTTTTTATATAATTATAGCACTCAGTGGATGACTAGAGGTATCTAGGAAGGAAAAGAGACTAGAACAATTTGGAGATTTATGCAATGTACTGTGTTTTGACAGGACAAACTGTATAATATTCAACGTTCTATGAACAGAACTCTACATAAGACTATACATTTGCAAATGTAGTTACTGGTTATAGAAATGGAAAAGAAACAAAATATGTGGAAGATATAATGGAGACATAACTAGCAATAGTCCATGAAGAATACATGAAAAATATAAGAGAGAGGAATACACGATAGTTCAGATTTGAGACTGGAAAAGAGGGGATTGTCACAGAATTAGAAAACAAATTATTGGATTTGGGCTTGAGGGGTGGATGTCTTCGGTTAGTGATCAGGAAGAAGGCAAGCGAGAGAGGCACAGAGGATAAATGTGAAGAGAAGAAGAGAAAGGTTTTGTGACCCATGGTGTGTATGCTAAAGAACCCAGCATAGAAATGAAGCTACAAGACACTTGTTACAGACTAATAGCCATTTTGGGGGGACATCCAACAGAATAAAATAAGAGTATACCATTATACTTCAGCTTTGAAAGTATACTAATTATATAAACAAGACCAGTGAGGGAATAGAAGCATTTATTATATTCTGTTTGGCGTTTTCAAGAGATGGATGGCATTAGATGGTACAGATGGGGGTGTATCGAGGCCAAGTAAAGGGTTTTCTCAAGAATAGGTACCTGAGCCTGTAAAATGGTGGAAAGGAAACAGTGATTCAGTTTTAAAACAGGAGAATGAGAGAAACATCAGTGGACCTTCTGAGCAGGAAGTTCATTAAAATTACTCTGTTTTGGTCAGTTAGGCAGATATGGAAGACAACCAATATCCTTTTCTGGAGGTTCCCACATCGCTTTCCCAAGTAACATGTTGGAAGAATGTGGGAACGGGGTGATTTTTTTAATGAGTGTAGCTTAAAGTCAATATTGCTACAACAAATTCTGTTAACATACACAGGGATGGACTAACAGACACTAGAAGGAAGGGGCGAGGCTCTAGCTACATCAATAAAACCATCTAATACTTAAAGAGAGGACTGTATTAAAGCCACAGACTTTGTATAGAGAAGCAACCGTGGCTTATCACAGTAGACCACATATCTACGTAGTGACTTTGGGAATTGTGCAAAAAATGCTAACAAATTTCTTCCTGGAAAGAATAAGTCTTCTCTGTGACTCACATTGAGTATCCTTTACTTACAGATTAAAAACAATTCTAAGTCATGCTGGTTATAAACCTGTTATTGATTGTGGTATTTTGGTGTCTCAGGGTCAACACCTGCTTGGCTGTTCATTCAGCTATCTCAGTCCTCAAGTCATTCATGAGGAAAGAGCAAAGGATCCCTAGCTTTTGGACATAAGTTAAATATGTTTAACTGGTCTTGAAACCACGTTTGAGGCTGAAGCCCGAATCATCATACAATAGAGACTACTTGTTCCTGAAAAGACACAGCCTCATTTTTGAAGTTTGTGTTTTGCAATGACTCATCTTTTATTCTAGTTAATCATAGTATAAAGCTATTCAAAAGCATCCTGAATAAACATGAGTAGTATTGTATGCCCAGACAGGAGTGCAGAGGGTCCTACAACAGATATCTATAATTATTGCCCAGACTGCCAAAAGCACAATAAAGGAAACCATGACTCTAAATAGAAGACATAAAATTCATATTAGCCTTATGGAATATACACAGATTAAATTCTAAAATTCAATTAATTCAAGGCTAGAGCTACATCCACATTTGAGGAAATCACAAAGTGAGGCTCTTCATTATTTTCTACATCGTTGAGCACTATATCAGACCTTTAAAATACTGTACTTGGTATAATACTCTATAACCTTTCAAAGGTACAAAAGTATAATTTTTGTTAAAGCTTTTATTAGTTTTGAAAATGGGAATGTGAACTATAAAATACCAAACCATTTTAGACTGTACAGAGAAGTAAGAAATCACTATTAATCCCACCACCGGAGATAATCATTGTTAATTCTTCTGTATCATTTCAATGGCTACATAATATCCCATTTTACCTGTGCTGGGCTTCACTTAACCCAACACCCTATTGATGGAATAACTGTATTTAAAATTTTTCCTATTGTACAAATAGTTATGGATATCCTTCTGTCTAGATCAATTCCCATTTGTGATATTTTCTCCATATGATGCCTTAGAATTGCAGTTGCAGAACATTTCCCATCTTGTTACATTTTCCACATTTTCTAACCTGAGAGATTATACCAGTTTACACCATCACTATAACATGAGCATAATTATTTCCTCTAAACTCTGCACAATATCAGTTTGTCAAATTTTTCATCTCTTAAAACACACTACAAAAGAAGAGATGCCATTTTATTGTTCATTTTTGATAGTTTTCATTTGTTAATTTGGGTGCTCTCCAATACTCACTGGCAGTGTTGTTTCTTGACAAACCACCTTTAGCTTTAGCTCTTGGCTGAACACAGCACCTACTGTGGTCATCACTGGTCGGTGTATTTACTGGAACCCATGCATTTATTCATTCATTTGACAAATATTTATTAAGCAACTAGTTTGTGGCAAACACTATCTGTTAATGAAGAATTCATCATAAAAGCAGGAGACAGCTTAGGTCCCTGTCCTCAGAGAATATGAAAAGGGACAAAAAACAATAAAGGCAGTAAGAAACATACTTAACCAATTATTTATTATGTAATTCTAGGGACTGATGTGATAGGATATGAAGAGAACTGGGACCAGTGTGACAGAGAGAGAATGGTACATAAGCCATAGAAAGACTTGTCATAAATCCTCTTGAGGACACGATGTTTGAGCTGAAATGTGAACCATGTGAAGTCCTTGGACTTGGGAGGTCTGGGAGAAGACGATGCCAGGCACAGGGAAGGTGGGGCTTTGTAGGCTATCGGACACAATGTGGGTGCTATTTTTGCTTGTAATGGGAAAACATTGCATCCTTAGTCTGTTTTCTGATTAAGTGGGGAGTGCTTATCTGTTTTATGCTGTGAGTGACACTGTCATTGTTGTCCACTGCAGATTACTGGCTGGTTAGTTCTCCAGCTGTATTTCAGCAACAGACAGGATGGATCTGAGACTAGACCTCTCTGTCTTGTCTGTGTGTTCCAAAGGGGTGTGCTCTGCACGGTCCAAGCCTGAAGCACTAGGTACTTTGGTCATCAAGTGAATGAATGGTGTATGCAATATGGTGTTAAAATGGAAATAGGTTTGCCTTGATTTGGCAAACAAGGGAAACAAAGAAATGGGTATCAGGTATAACTCCACTTACGCAGAATCTAGCACAAGGAGCCAGGTCCCCAGCTGATCTTTCCTTATTTAAACCTGTGACTCTAACTTACCATAAATGTATATTCACAGAGTTGGAGTAACCAGGAAAGAAGACTCTTCTTACATAGAATTTCTTTCTTTCTTTCCTTCTTTAATAAAGAGTTACACTGCAGAGGCTATTCATACACATGGTTGAAAATTAGGAAATAAGGACAAGCAAAATAAAATAAAAATAAGATACATTTCAACTACGCAGATTACCACTGTTAATA
Organism: Manis javanica; assembly: GCF_040802235.1. Classification (NCBI taxonomy): domain Eukaryota; kingdom Metazoa; phylum Chordata; class Mammalia; order Pholidota; family Manidae; genus Manis; species Manis javanica. The sequence continues at coordinate 77,041,007 of NC_133168.1, forward strand.
CCTTAATGTATATTATATACATATATATTTCTCTCTCAAATGCATGCAGTTTTAATCAATGTGAGATCATACTGCCTAATGTATTTTGTACCTTTCAGTCACTCTCCAACTTGCTATTTCAATAAGTTTTCATTGTATTTAAATTCACAGCATGTTCAAATGTCTTCACTAATCTCAAAAATGCCCTTTATGTCTGATTTGTCTGGATATAAAACCACTAAGTAGAGCCCACATTTTATCTGGGTGTTAAATCTGTGTCAATAGCTCCATCTTTTTTCTGTTACTGACTTGTTGAAAAGACTAGTCCATCTGTAGAACCTGTTAAGAGAATTCCTTCTGTCAGGCTTCTCTGAGTGCCTGGCCCTGTCCCCCCTTCTATGATGGAAGGGAAGGCAGTGATCTCCCCTTTCACCCCTCTCCTTGGGTCTGGTGAGGGGAGCTTGGACACAGCCAGTCAGGGGTCAGTATGTATTCCTGGGGTTTGTGTACACGGAGAAATGATACCTGAATTATGCCTGGGAAAATTCCAAAGCAAAAGACTGGCCAGGGGGGTAAAGATGGCAGAACTGGCAGTGACCTGCATTTCTCCAAATGTAGGTCCAAGTGCCCTGCCGGGCTCCATACTAATCGTGGACCCTAAGAAGAGAACAAGAGCCGCTACGGGGCTGAGAGAGTTTCCCCAGAGAAGCGGTGACATTCACACCACAGGAAGGACAGCTGCCTATTTCCAGTAGGATGTTTCTGAGAAAGAGTCTGCTTCAAATACTCACACAGCATCACAAATTACAGTCAGGTGGTTTTTTTTGTGTACCTTACCTCCCTTGTCCACCTCGATCCTGGAGAAGCCGAAGGTTGCCTAGTGGCCAAAAGGGGGGAACAGCGGAGGTCTGGAAGAGGGAGGAGGCTGGCATTTCCCCCCTGCCCCTGCAGGACTCCGGCCCGGAGCCAGCCTGATGGGGCAAGGAGGCACTTTGGTGAGTAATGAAATTTGGAGTTTTTATCATTATAGGTTAATTAGAGAAATGATACAGCGTTTGTGATTTCAATTTGGAGAACAATTTGTTTATCGAAAGGAGTAACAAGAAATGCAAATGGACCTTCCTGAGTTTACTCCATAAGGAAGGTTTAGAGGACCTGTGGGGGGATTAAACGGTCGCTTTGGGGTCGTTCCTTATCATGTCTCCCTTGTTCAAAGCACTGATTATAGCCAAACAGTTGCTTCATTCTCATGGAAAAATAATGAGAAAATTGGATGTGTTCCTTTAGAACTCTTTTCATTTTGTATCCATATATACCCTTGTGGTAAATGTCTCCTTTGAGAATGAGCTTCTTAACTGAAACTATTAATTTTTATGATCATCATGTGTAGGATCTGAAGAATCAAAAGTTAGCATAAGTACAGCCATCTTAAGGCCTAAATACCACCCCCTAACCCAGAAGAAGCAAAATCATTAGAATCTTGAAAAACAAGTTAGTTAGCCTGTGTCAATTGTAGTGACCTTTCTGTGTCAATTGTAGTGACCTTTAGTTAGCTAACCGTAAATCAGTTAATCATATATGCCTAGCTTATCTTACTAGAACCACCCTAGACATTCCGTAGGTGATCTCATCTAATCAGACCCCAGGATGTGGCGCCAGCAAAAGATTTATGAGCCTATAGAAAAAACTCTGTATTGTGATTATGGAAAATTTTACCCCTTTTGAAAATACTATAAAACCTTCTGCCTTAGTGTGCTCGGGGTCCTCGTTGAGACCTGCTGCGACAGGCTGACTTGGACCCCAACTAGTTGGCTTCCGAATAAATTCCTCTTGCTTGTTGCATCAAGAAACGTCTTTGGTGAGTGATTTGGGGCGGCGCCTTCCTCAGGGGAATCCAACATTTGGGGGCTCGTCCGGGATCGGTTGTCCACCCCGCTTCACTCCCGAAGTCGCTCTTGGAGGAAGAGGTAAGATTAGTGGCGCCTTGAGTTGTTGTTTGTGTTCTGTTTTCTGTTTCAGTGAGACCGGTCAGAGTTCTGAAGGGTACCCGTTGTCTGGCAGCCGTCTCAATCCCGTACAGGGGCTGTGACTGCGGTCGGTAGACGTACTAGAGCACCGCAGGCTGCAACCCTGGGGGACGCCTCAGGGAGGTTGGGGGGCCAGGGACGCCTGGTAGCCTCCCGTCTGTTTTTCCGGCAAACTGAACCTGATGAGATAGGGTTGATTTTTGGGCGCCGAGAATTTCAACCCTCTGATTCCTTTCGGTTTCTGTTCGAGGCTCTGAAAAGAACCAAAAGCGGCCGCTGTGTGTCTAATCTGTGTGTGTCTTTGTTTTTTGTGTCCTTTACGTGTCTGATTATTGTTATACTGACAATGGGACAGACAGTGACGACCCCCCTTAGCCTGACACTAGATCATTGGACGGAAGTTAGAGCGAGGGCACGTAACTTGTCAGTAGAGGTGAAAAAGGGACCATGGCAGACTTTCTGTTCCTCCGAATGGCCCACCTTCAATGTTGGGTGGCCCTCGGAGGGGACTTTTGATCTCCCAACTTTACTAGCAGTAAAAGCTATTGTTTTTCAGGATTCGTCTCAAGGACACCCAGATCAGCAACCCTACATTGTAGTCTGGCAAGAGTTGGTGGAGAACCCACCACCCTGGGTAAAGCCCTGGGTGCAAAAGAAAATGGGCCCTCGAGTTTTAGCTGCCCAGACTCAACCTCAGAAAAAAGAAAAAGAAACTACCAAAGTTTACCCTGATACTCAAGATTCGCTTATAATTGATGATCCCCCTCCCCCTCCTTACCCTCCTGCCCCCACGGCACCCCCGGTGCCCCCGGCCCCAGTACCCCCAGCACCCCCAGCTCCGGCACCCTCAGTCCCTGATGCTGAGGCAGTAGGGCCGGCTCCGGGACCTGCCCAGGGCACCCGGCGCCGCCGAGGGGCCATCTTGGACCCACCGGGTATTTTTCCTCTCCGGTCTTATGGAGTTCCCATCCTTGGAGAAGAAGGGGAACCGCCTTTCCAACCTCTGCAATATTGGCCCTTCTCCTCTGCTGATTTGTATAATTGGAAAGCTAACCACCCGCCCTTTTCAGAGGAACCGCAGAAACTAACTGGTTTAGTAGAGTCTCTGATGTTTTCCCACCAGCCCACCTGGGATGACTGTCAGCAGCTTTTACAGGTGCTCTTCACCACGGAAGAGAGAGAGAGGATTCTCCTGGAGGCACGGAAGAATGTGCCTGGAACCGACAGACGGCCTTCGCAACTCCCTCATGACATAGAGAGGGGGTTCCCGTTGACTAGACCCAACTGGAACTTTAATTCTCCAGAAGGTAGGGAGCGACTAACCATCTATCGCCAGGCTCTGGTGGCGGGTCTCCGTGGGGCCGCCAGACGCCCCACCAATTTGGCCAAGGTAAGAGAGGTCAGCCAGGGAGCCACTGAAGCACCTGCAGTATTCTTAGAACGCCTGATAGAAGCCTTCAGGCGGTATACTCCCTTTGATCCCACTTCTGAGGGGCATAGTGCTTCAGTGGCCCTTGCTTTTATCGGGCAATCGGCACCCGACATTAGGAAAAAACTTCAGAGATTGGAAGGCTTACAGGATTTGTCGCTGAAAGATTTAGTGAAAGAAGCAGAGAAAGTTTATCATAAGAGAGAGACTGAGGAAGAGAAAGAGTTAAGGAAAGAGAAGGAGAGGGAAAGTAAAGAAGAAAAGAGAGATAGAAAGCATGAGAGAAATTTAACAAAGATCTTGGCCGCAATAGTAGAAAGTAAGGGACGACCGCCCTCTAGTGGTAAAACTAGTAAGGCAGGGTCCCTGGGCAACCGACCTCCTTTAGATAAAGATCAGTGTGCGTACTGCAAGGAAAAGGGGCATTGGGTGAAAGAATGCCCTAAGAAACCACCACGGGGACCTCCGAAGAAAGTGTTGTCCCTGCTAGAAGATGAAGATTAGGGAAGACGGGGCTCGGAGCCCCTCCCCGAGCCTAGGGTAACTCTGAAAGTGGAGGGGCAACCCGTTGAGTTTCTGGTAGATACAGGTGCTCAACATTCAGTACTGACCCAAGCTAGAGGCCCCCTTTCTAGTAAAAAGTCTTGGGTGTTCGGGGCCACGGGTCAGAAACAATATGCATGGACTACCCAAAGAACAGTGGACTTAGGAGTGGGACAAGTAAACCACTCATTCCTTGTTATACCAGAATGCCCTACACCCTTGTTGGGAAGAGACATCTTGACCAAAGTCGGGGCCCAAATATCCTTTCAGACTGAAGATACCCAAGTGACTGATAGCAAAAAGAGACCTTTGGGCCTAAGCATCCTGTCCATAAAGTTAGAAGACGAGTACCGCCTTTTTAAAGAACCAGAACCCTCCCGAGTTAATCAGAGGTGGCTCAACCAGTTTCCAGGGGCCTGGGCAGAAACGGCAGGTATGGGACTTGCTGTAAACCAGCCCCCGGTAGTCATAGAATTGAAAGCCTCAGCCTCACCAGTAACTGTGAGACAATATCCGATGAGTAAAGAGGCCAGAGATGGGATTAGGCCCCATATCCAGAGGCTCATAGAGCAGGGGATATTAGTAAAATGTAAATCCCCATGGAACACTCCCTTGCTGCCCGTAAAGAAGGCGGGAACAGGAGATTATCGACCAGTGCAAGATTTAAGAGAAGTTAATAAGAGAACACAGGACATTCATCCCACTGTGCCGAATCCTTACAACCTGCTAAGCTCTCTGGCCCCAGAAAACACTTGGTACACAGTCTTAGATTTAAAAGACGCCTTCTTTTGTTTGCGCCTGCATCAGAGTAGTCAACCGCTGTTTGCCTTTGAGTGGAAAGACCCCTCCACAGGAACTACTGGACAATTGACCTGGACTCGCTTGCCACAAGGATTCAAGAACTCACCTACCCTCTTCGACGAGGCTTTACACCAGGACTTGGCCTTTTACCGAGCCTCCAACCCGCAGGTAACCTTGTTACAATATGTTGATGACTTACTGATAGCCGCTCCTACACAGGAAGTCTGCCAAGCGGCTACTGAAGCCCTTTTGACTGAACTTGCTAGGCTGGGGTATAGAGCATCTGCCAAAAAAGCACAGATCTGCCAACAACAAGTGACTTATTTAGGGTATTCCCTGAGAGAAGGGAAAAGGTGGCTTACTGAAGCCCGGAAGCAGACTGTGACGCAGATCCCGGTCCCTACTACTCCGCGCCAAGTCCGCGAGTTTCTGGGAACAGCAGGGTTCTGCAGATTATGGATACCCGGATATGCCACCTTAGCTGCCCCCCTGTACCCCCTGACCAAAGGGGCAGCCCCGTTTGTTTGGGGACCCCAACAGCAACAGGCCTTTGATGAGATCAAGAAGGCCCTCCTGTCGGCACCTGCTCTGGCCCTCCCAGACGTATCTAAGCCGTTCGTCCTTTTTGTGGATGAACGGAGTGGAGTAGCTCGGGGAGTGTTGACCCAACAATGGGGACCTTGGAAGAGACCTGTCGCCTATTTGTCAAAAAAATTAGACCCAGTAAGTAGTGGATGGCCTGCCTGTTTGAGAGTAGTGGCAGCTGTGGCCCTCCTAGTTAAAGATTCTGACAAACTGACACTGGGACAGAAACTTACTGTGGTTGCTCCACATGCGTTGGAGAGTGTGATTCGGCAGCCACCCGAGAGATGGATGTCAAATGCCAGAATGACTCACTACCAAACCTTACTCCTGAATCGTGATCGAGTAGAGTTTGCCCCCCCTGCCATCCTAAACCCGGCCACTCTGCTCCCCGAGTTGGGGAAAGAAGTGCTTCATACCTGCCAGGAAATCCTGGCTGAAGAGACAGGAACCCGCCAGGACTTGCAAGACCAGCCCTTAAGGGGAACAGGACTCCTGACTTGGTACACGGACGGGAGCAGTTACATCATGGATAGTAAAAGAATGGCTGGAGCTGCAGTAGTGGATGATGACCGAGTTGTATGGGCCAGTGGACTCCCAACGGGCACCTCTGCACAGCGAGCAGAACTCATCGCTCTTACTCAGGCCCTAAGGATGGCAGAAGGTAAGAGACTTAACGTCTACACTGACAGCAGATACGCCTTTGCCACTGCTCATATACACGGGGCTATTTATAGACAGAGAGGGCTGTTAACTTCTGCCGGGAGAGATGTTAAAAACAAACAAGAAATTTTAGATTTGCTAGAAGCCATCCATAGGCCTAAAGAAGTAGCAATAATACATTGCCCTGGACACCAGAAAGATGACTCTCCAATAGCTCGAGGAAACCAGAGAGCAGACCAAGCCGCAAAGCAAGCGGCTCAGGGAATGAACATTTTGCCCCTCCAAGTGTGTCCGGAAGCCACTCACATCAAGAGCTTCCAGTACACACCTGAAGATCTCATTTGTATAGACAAATTAGGGTTCAAAAATTCTTTGCCCCAAGAGATATACAAGTCTGAAAAAGGGAAAGTTGTCCTGCCCCAGAGAGAGGCAGCAGAATACTTAAGGCAATTACATCAACTGACACATTTGGGAGCAAAAAACCTAAAGACCTTAGTTCGAGACTCCCCTTATCATGTTATTAAATTAGGAAAATTAGCTGATGAGATTGTAAAAAATTGTGTTCCCTGTCAATTAGTAAACGTAAGCAAAAATCAAGCAATATCCGGGAAAAGACTTCGAGGAGATCGCCCAGGAGCTTATTGGGAAGTTGACTTCACTGAAATTAAGCCTGCCAAGTATAGATATAAGTACCTTCTAGTTTTTCTAGACACATTTTCAGGATGGACAGAGGCGTTCCCCACCAAAACTGAGACAGCTCAGACGGTGTCTAAAAAGATCCTTGAAGAAATATTTCCCAGGTTTGGAATCCCAAAGGTAATCGGCTCCGACAACGGCCCTGCTTTTGTTGCCCAGGTAAGTCAGGGATTGGCCAAGATCCTGGGGACGGACTGGAAATTGCATTGTGCATACAGGCCCCAGAGCTCAGGACAGGTAGAAAGGATGAACAGAACTCTAAAAGAGACCTTGACTAAATTGTCCATAGAGACTGGCTTATGTGATTGGTTAGTCCTCCTTCCCTTCGCCCTATTTAGAGTCAGGAACACTCCCGGCCGCTTTGGACTAACGCCTTTTGAAATAATGTTTGGGGCCCCAGCTCCGCTTCAGTCAGCACATCTTCATGTATTCCCTGAGTGTGCAACTAATAAGTTTTTGCTTGAAAGGTTACGAGCCTTGGAAGCTGTGCAGAAAGAGGTGTGGGCCTCCATCAAGGAAGCCTATCGGCCAGAGGAACTCTCAGTGCCTCACCAGTTCCAGGTGGGAGACCCTGTCTATGTAAGAAGGCACCGGACAGGAAACCTCGAGCCACGGTGGAAGGGGCCTTTCGTCGTCCTCCTGACTACTCCCACAGCTGTAAAAGTGGACGGCGTCTCTTCCTGGATACACGCTTCACATCTAAAGAAGGCACCCCCGGACCCAGACTGGCGAGTAACTCGGACTGATAACCCCCTTAAGCTTCGCTTGTGTAAAAAGAATTATGCTGTTAGTAATTCTGATGTTTCTGCTACCTCCAACCCACCAGAACCCTAACCCTCATGAGCCCAGGTTACTGACATGGCAAATCATTACCCCAGCTTCCCGCCAAATAGTAGTCCAGATAACAGGACAACACCCTAAGGGAACCTGGTGGCCTACCCTCACTGTAGACGTATGCACTCTTTTCAAGCAAGACCCTAGGTATGAGGACACAGTTGGAGTACCCGGATGTAGCACTCGGGATTATATAGTGCATTGGGGCTCTGGGACTATGAAAGAAATTCAAAGTGCCTGCTTTTATGTATGCCCGGCCCCCTCAACTGATGCCGAGGTCTCACAATGTGGAGGGCAGACAGATTTTTTCTGTAAGAATTGGGGTTGTGAACAGACAGGGACATGCCATTGGCTGACAGGAAGCGCAGGGAGACCCCCTCCAGGCCTTATAAAAATCCAACGAGGTGCCACTCATGCCCAGTGCAAGACTCATCCCACCTGCAATCTCATTGATATCTCCTTCACAGATGCAGGAAAAAGGGCAGCAAACTGGGAAAAGGGGCTTACTTGGGGACTAAGACTGTACCAGAGTGGGTATGACAATGGAGTCTTATTTATGCTCAGGCTAAAAGTAGAAACTCTCCCGGCTATCCCAGTGGGACCCAACACTGTCCTGCAGGACCGGCCGCGTCTCCCAGCCCCGGCCCCCGAGCAGACCCCAGCCCCCCCTGTAGTCTCTACCGCCGCTCCCTCTGTTTCCACTCCTGGTCAAGTTGCCCCTTTCCCTAGCACAGGACGACGCCTCCTTAACCTCCTTGAAGGAGCTTTTCAGGCCTTAAACACCACCAATCCTAAAACTACTGAATCCTGTTGGTTGTGTTTCTCTTCTGGGCCGCCTTATTATGAAGGATTAGGATTGTTAGGCAATTTTAATAAAACAACCCGTCACGAGATCTGTAGCTGGGGAAGCCACCGGAAACTAACTCTAACTGAAGTAACTGGAAAAGGAAAATGTTTAGGTACAGTCCCCCCCACCCATAAAGCCTTGTGTAATGAAACCGTAGCTATAACCCCCTCAGGTAAAAATGAGTATCTAGTCCCTCCCCCCGAGGGATGGTGGGCTTGTAATACTGGAGTGACCCCATGTGTCTCTACTTCTGCCTTCAATTCCTCTCGCGATTTCTGTATTATGGTTCAGCTAGTACCCAGGTTAATGTATCATGATGATCTCTCATTCGTAACTGAATTTGAACCTAGGCATAGATACAAAAGAGAGCCGGTCTCGCTGACCTTAGCCGTGTTGTTAGGGATAGGAGTTGCAGCCGGAGTGGGAACGGGGGCAGCCGCTATTGTTCAAGGGAACCAGCATTATGAAGGACTAAGGACTGCTATTGATGAAGACCTAAAAACAATAGAGCAATCCATTACAAAACTTGAAGAATCTCTAACTTCCCTCTCTGAGGTAGTCTTACAGAATAGACGAGGGCTGGATCTACTGTTCCTAAAAGAAGGAGGACTGTGTGCAGCTTTAAGAGAAGAATGCTGCTTTTATGCAGATCATTCCGGGATAGTAAGAGATTCAATGTCAAAACTTAGAGAGAGGCTAGATCAGAGGAAGAGAGAGCGAGAAGCAGGCCAAGGACTGTTTGAATCTTGGTTCACCAGGTCCCCGTGGTTTACAACCCTGATATCCACTCTGGCTGGGCCCCTACTCATCCTTGTGTTGCTTCTAACTTTAGGACCCTGCATGTTAAACCGGTTAATAACTTTTGTTAGAGAAAGAGTGAGTGCCGTTCATGTACTAATGTTGAAGCAACAATACCACTCACTCAACTCATAAGAAGATACAAACATTCCATGATTGGAATGCCCCAAAAAGAGAAATGGGGAAATGTAGGATCTGAAGAATCAAAAGTTAGCATAAGTACAGCCATCTTAAGGCCTAAATACCACCCCCTAACCCAGAAGAAGCAAAATCATTAGAATCTTGAAAAACAAGTTAGTTAGCCTGTGTCAATTGTAGTGACCTTTCTGTGTCAATTGTAGTGACCTTTAGTTAGCTAACCGTAAATCAGTTAATCATATATGCCTAGCTTATCTTACTAGAACCACCCTAGACATTCCGTAGGTGATCTCATCTAATCAGACCCCAGGATGTGGCGCCAGCAAAAGATTTATGAGCCTATAGAAAAAAACTCTGTATTGTGATTATGGAAAATTTTACCCCTTTTGAAAATACTATAAAACCTTCTGCCTTAGTGTGCTCGGGGTCCTCGTTGAGACCTGCTGCGACAGGCTGACTTGGACCCCAACTAGTTGGCTTCCGAATAAATTCCTCTTGCTTGTTGCATCAAGAAACGTCTTTGGTGAGTGATTTGGGGCGGCGCCTTCCTCAGGGGAATCCAACACATGCAAGCTGATATTTGTATAGCACCTGATGGTTTATAAGGCACTTTCACATTCATCACATTTATTACCACATTTTTACTGACTGTATCCTTTCCAATATTCCTGACTTACGTCTCTGTTTTAAGGAATTCACCATGATTTCAACATATCTCGTTATGTTGCCTTCTAGTGCCGTGACTGTATAGACAGTGTTCCCCAAAGTAGAATGGATTCATTATTTTCAGGAAAACAAAAGAGCCCACCATATACTAGAAAACATCAGAAATGGTAAACAACAAATTTAAAAAAATGAAAAAAGCTAATGTCATAAAGCAACATAGGCCATCAGGTATTTCATTAGGCAGATAATCCGTTCCTTTGATGCAGGTCAGCACATTGCTTGACCTGCATGCTTAAAATGCAGAGAAATGAAATGGGGAAGGAAAACTGACAGCAGATTTCAACAGGAAATATGCAATATTCCTAGCTCTGCAGTTCGCATTACACATGTAAAAAATATGACAAGGTAAGAATTCTGTAGGTAAAGAAATAATTCTCTCTCTTCTTCACAGAAAATAAATGACAGTGCAGCCCAGCGTCAGGGTTAGAGGCAGTTTCAGGAAAAGGACTCCCTTCTCTCTCTTGACAAAGATACTGAGTGGATTGTGCAAAGTGTGGATTAATACTATAGGGTTAGAATGTTAGATGTTTTCAAAGAGGAAACATAATTTTTTCATTATAAAGAAAGAAACCCACTTCAGACAAGTGGTATTTCCTTAGCAACTCAAGTGGGAGGAGCATAAGGCAAGAGCTGTTGAAAAATACCATGTCTTTACTTAAAGACAGTCTGCTTAGGGGCTAATAGATGCAGCCAAGGTGTCTATATAAGTGCTTTTGAGAAATCTTGCTATTCAATATCTCTCTAGAGAGTGGCAGGTGCTTCCATCAACAATGACTTGTTTGAAAGGGTCCAGAATAGGAAGCTATGCAGAGGCTTGGTGCTGACTGAAGGTGGGCCGTCAGAGGAAACCTAGACTCCACCTTAAGACAGAAACATGCCTTATTCTTATACTCGTATCTCAATTCTTTTGTGCCCGGAGTCAAATCATAAAAACCTCCCCTACAAACCTCTCACTGGTGAAGAATTCAGTGTTATTTTCCACGTAGGTACTTAACAGATGGGTTGCAGCAATACATTCAGAGTTCATATCATTGTTGCCTGTACATGATAATAGAACATTTGACCAATAATAGAACCAATTCAGATACTTAAAAGAGCGCATTCAGTGTCAATCAGAGTATGCTACTCATCTGGATACTGAGCAGAATATTGACAATCAGTGACTGAAGCTTTCAGATCTCTATAAATCTATATAAACTTTATAGATAAAAATTTTGAAAATCCAGGTTATCTTTAAATTTTGTTTCTAGATTTCAAGTAATGATTTAATTCTTTCATTATGGAAATACTTTTCTAAACCAAAAAAAAAAAGAAATTAAAAATACATTTAAGAAATAATGAACATCTAATTTCTGGCCTCATGTTCTAGATAAACTGAAAACTATGGTGTTCTCTATTTTCTAACTGCAGGAAGGAGAACTCACTGAATCTCTAGTCAATAGGAAGGTGTATGTAGAAGACTGAATTTCCCAAAGATAGTTTGCAAAAACATGCTGTATGCAATTCTCTGGCATTTCCCTATAAGAAGTGAGATGGATTTTCTTCCCTTGACACTAGGCTGGGCTTTGTGACTGCTTGAACAGTGGAGGGCGTGATCACTGAAATTATGCAACCTTGGGGACTAAGTCACAAAAATCCCATGTGTTCTCCTCTGTGAGAATGCTTGCTCTTTGAAGCCAGCAACCATGCTCTGAGGAAGTCTAAGCAATCCACAAGACTCGTATTTATATAGAAACAAGTTAAATATCCCGAAGTTGGGGTTTAGAGCATACATATAGATAGATAGATAGGTAGATAAATACCCAGCTAGATAGTTGATAGATAGATAGACAGATAGATAGATAGATAGATAGATAGATAGATAGATAGATAGTAGATAGATATAGATGATAGATTGATACAGACAGAGTTAAAATAAAATAAAATGGAGACTGGGCTTGAAAATCCCCCAAGCAGGCAAAATCATCTAACCCACGTAATCAGAAGTAAAACTAGTTTATTTCATGACATAAGCAAAACTTTGGTTATTTCTTGTGAGTGCCTCTGATAGTCATAAAAGAAACAAATTATCTTCCTAAAAATGGTGTGAAATCATCACTTCTAAACAATACCCTGCCTTCTAGAAACCCTCATTGTAACACCAGTCACTGTACAGGTAAACCACTTCCTCATTTTCACTTTAAAAACCATTTTGTAACCATATCCCTCTCAGCTTCATAGCAGTTTGGGGCTTGAAAGCTCCCAGTTTATGAACTGTTCTCATGCACAGAAAAACTCATCCTAAATACTATCTTATTGATCTGGTGGTTGTAATTTTGCTATTTATGGATTTTTGATTATAGATAGATATAGAGATATGGTATATAGAAATGTCCACCTATAAAACTTTAAATTCCATAAATAAAAAATTAGTTTAATAAACTTAAGTTCTTTTCTCTTCTGGCTCTTCACTATTTTAACTTTAATGTAAAAGCATTATTTATAAATTGAAATATTTGTAATGAGATTTTTTTTTAATGATAATCTAACTCTATTCAACCAGACATAATTGATTTATTTTTCTTTACTTAATATCTTTTCCCTTGGTCTACTGCCTGGGAACACATCCAAATGTGAACTCTTCACACTTGACATCTGCCTCTCTGAAAAACACAAATTATTATTAAATAATTTAAAAAATTTTATCTAAATATCTCTAATATATCTATTTCTGCCTATCTAGATATATAGATACCACAAAATAGAACTATATATATAGTGTTTTAAAATGGTGAGGAAGTTATGTATTTATTGCCAAGAAAACAGTGATTAGGTATTACATATTTTTAAGTAAATATAAAATAATGGCTACCAAACAGGATATTTAATGCATTCTTGTTTTTGTGATAGGTACAGATAGGTAGAGACATATCTACACATTTAATATCTTGCTCCATGAATAGCAAAGCCTAAATGAAGCCACAACAAAATATCAAGAGTGGCTGTATCTGAGTGGTAATTCAGCCAGTGATGTGATTCTTTTCATATTTCACTTATCTGTATATTGTAATTTCTCTTCCAAATAGCATGCATTATTTAAAAATATAGTAAAATTATACGACTCAAACTTCGTTTCAATCGCTGTAGGAATTTCATTGCTCATTGTTTTGCCCAGTGTGTCTGCATGATGCTAAGGAGCTGGGAGGGAGCTCTCTTCATGTTCCTGAGCGCCCTTGCCACCTTTTAAAACTGTGGTTCTTTCAAACGTCCATAAATGCTTTCTGAAGGTGTCAAGGTGGGGAATATAGAAACCTCTTCTTTGCTAAACTGAAAAGAGTTCTTCTTGTCTTGGAAAATGCTCCTCCTTGTCCCCACTCAAAGATATTTCTTTTTGTTTCCTGGTGATGTTATCTGTGATCCCTCCATAGCAGCTGCTATAGTTCAATCCATAAACTTTGACTTTACAGGAATTAAAAAAAAATATTCCATGCTCACTTAAGGGCTCATTACATCACCACTAAGTTTATTATTGATTTGGATGTATAGATAGATGATTTATATGTTTTCTCAAATAGTTACTTTTTATATTTTACTTTATAAAGAAAACTTCAGGAGGAGGAGTAAAAAATTAACTGTGCAAAGACTTCTTTTTTGCTAAGACTATCATCTAATATCCAAAGATTTTCCATTATTATTTTCCAACCCAAAGTAGAGTAATCAGTGAAAATAAACCTCCTGGTCTACCCCTTCCCCCAAGGTCCTCTCCTCCTTCCTCACCCAGAAGTTATACAAATAGGTAACACATACTTTCTTCCATAGATTTAGGACATACATCTCCACAGTTGATGCCACTTCACGGAACAGACTTCTAAAGGGCATGGATTTAATTAAGTGCATTCTGGAACAAAATGGGACACCTTTTTCTGTTTCATTGGACTTTTGGGAACTACAAGGGAGTCAAACAGTCTCAAAAAACCAGCAGTTCCTGTGTTCTCCCTGTATGCAATTCCTGTAGCTTTTTAGAAGTCTTTATGGATAAGACCAAAACCACTGTCCATTAGCTGCTAGAAAAGCATTTGTATCTTCCTGGAGAAGAGGTATTAAAACTGACACAGAATAAAGAATTTAAATGAACAAACTGCAACTCTAAAATTATCTTATTCACAGAAAGATCTAGGTGATTAAAACCCATATTTCAAGTCCTACTTAATTTACATTTTGTTTATACTCCATTTGGTCAGACTAGCAAAATAGTAACACAGGGTGTATTTTATCTGAAACATATAAATACAGTTTTTTTCTCTACAATTAGTGAAAAAAATATTAACAGAGCTCATGGCATTTAAAAATTATTGGTGCGATATTTAAATTTTGTAATGGAAATTCCAAGAATGTTCATGGCTTCTGGCCAAGAAATGCATTAATTTAAAGAGGAAAAGAAATACCTCACTTTCTGAGAAACTTTTATTACCAAGGCCTGACCCTTCTTAAACGAAGGACTGGTGACGTGTCAGAGTAGATACAGTATCCTCTGATGTTGGAAGAGGAGATTGCCCTTCTGCAAGAGTCGCTCCTGTGTTTCTCCTGCTCCTTATTTCTGTGTTATTTGCTGAAATGCAGGTGTGCCTCATGTTTCCTTTAATGGTGTGACCCAAGGCAGGTTATAAGCTTTGACTGATTAATGCATAACCTGAACTAAAATAAAAATGTCCTGTTACTCTAAATGCTACCTCATGTGAGTTTACATCTGCTGTTCTACTAGCTCAGACTTGCATTTCACATTTTATCAAACTGCTGTAATCTCTGTATGTAATCTTGAGTTCTCTGTAAAACACATTTAATTCATATCTCCAGGATTTTCTAAACTTCACTCCACACTGGAACCCTGAGAAGTTTTTCTTTAAAAGCAGAATCCCAAGTGTATCCCAGATTTATTTGATTAGTACCTTTGATAATAGGTGAGGCACACTGGAATCATAGCTGAATTCAAAAAGAAAGGGTTGAAATAAATAGATGAACAAAACTAAGAGAGGCTGTGTTCTCACGTTTACAGGGGACATTCGGTACGTGTAGTGCCAGGAGTACTGAGGAACCATTGTGTTATAGTCATTTATCATTATATCATTAGCATGTCTTTATATCACTCAATAGAAGTTTGTTTGAAATCAAACATATAAATGTTTTAAGAAAACTCATTGAAGCCAAGTACATAAGATACATCTCCATGAGTTAGCATGTATTCCTAAATATTTTACCAAGTTCCTGTTAGGAGCTCAGTATTTTATTAAAATAAAATTTCTTTAAAATTAATTGACAAGATTTTTATTTCTAGCAGTAGGGCAAAGAAAATACCTAAACATAGCGAAAAATAAAAAAAAACTGATTTTTAAATATACATCTGAGCTGAAAATAAGTAGAAGCAACACATCCCAGAACAAAACTTGCTGCAGACACTGCAATTAGTCAACAGAAAACATGTAGTAAGCATTTAAAATGTATAAGGAATAAAGAAGGAACTAAAAAATAAACAGGATAAGTAATAAGAGACTACCTAAATGAATGTGTTTTTGATAAAGAGCTAAATATAACTCCTTAAAATAAATTACACATTCATGCATTCTACTTCAATTAGAAATTCAATGGGTGGATTAAATAGCTTATTAGACAAAGCAGAAGGGAGTTGGTTCACTGAACAAGAAATGAAACAAAATAAACCCAGCGTGGGAAAGAAATAGGACCTGTAAAAAGATATTAGTGACATAGATGGTAGAAGAATAAGAACAAATTGATGATAGAAGAATAAGATCATATATATGTCTAGTTGAAGATCTAGAAAAAAGATGTATAGGTAATAGAAAAGAGGCTGAGTGAAAACAGGAGAGACACTCTGATCATTTTTTAATATGACAAAAGACAAAAAATTCATAAGACATGCACCTAAATATATCACAAACAGCTGAACATGAAAGACAAACAAAGGATCTTAAAAGTAGCCAGAGAAAAAGATCATTTATTAAAACTGTCCATAGACTGACAGCTGACATAGTAACAGCAGCAAAAATAGAAGCCAAAAACAGAAGGTTATGTATCTTCACTATGATGAAGTAAATAGATCACAACTTAAATTCTAAATTAAGAAAGCAGGTCTTTTCAAGAGTGAAAACAACACATTCTCAAAAAATTTGAAAAAAAAATAAAAAACTTACACTAGTCCCTCATTCATAGAATTCTAAGGATATGCCTGAAGAAAAGAAAAATGATCCCAGAAGGAAGGCGTGAGGTACTAATAAAGAATTCTGAGCAAAGAAAAAGTTAAATATGGAAATAATATAAACAAATAACTATTTTGTAAAAATAATAAGAATGTTTTGTTTGTGTATATGTGTGCTACCATCCAAAGAGCAACATCATTTATGACTTCAGGCTAAACTCATTCACTTATTAGCATGGATACTCCAATATTTAAAATATTTTAGCAGAAAAATCCAATGACATATTAAAAAGATAATGCATTTTGACCAAATTGAGAGTATTTCAGGAAGAACAGATTGATTCAACATTAGAAAAAAAATTAATAAAATATATTACATTAATCTAGAAAAAGCATTAGATATATTTCAATATCCATTAGTGATTTAAAACAAAGCAAACAAAAACTCCTAGTAACTTAGGAATAGAAGAGAAATTTTACCCTGATAAAGGGTATATAATACCATGTTACTTAATGGTAAAATAATAAACACTTTCCAGTAAAATCAGGAACATAACTGGTTGTCTGCTATTACTACAGCTGTTTAACACCATTCTCAAACTCCCCATCAACACAATAAACAAGAGAAAGGAATTGACGATATAAGATTTGGCAAGGAAGAGACAGTCACTGTGACTGACTACATCAACATGGTAAAATAGAAATATAATGCAAGCTACATATGTAATTTAAAATTTTCTAATAGCCACATTTTAAAAAAGGTATGTAAATTAACACATTGTGATAGTTAAGCACAGATAGAGACACAAAGCAGAAACAGATCCATGTATCTGTGGAAACTGGCTGCATGTTGGAGACACACTGCATTTCAGTACTGAAAGGGGAGATATTCAGTAATGCCAGACAGTTAGTTATCTACGTGGGAAAAAACGAAATTATGTTCTTACTTATGTCTTAGGTAAACATCAACTCCACATATATCAAAACTTAAAATTTGAAAGACAAGATTTCAAAACGTAAAACACAGTGCTAAAAATGTCTTTATGGTCCTCCGCTATGAAGATGCCTTTTGAAACAAGGCACAGACAGCATCAACCATTAAAGAGAAAATAATTTCACTATGTCACCAGATACGTGTGCATCAAAAGATGCCAGGGAGAGCCAGAGAACAAGTCAGGAGCTCGCAGAAAATATTTCCCTAACTACGACTGAGAAAGATTAATATCTGGAATATTAAAAGGGATTTCTATGGATCAGGAAGAAATAGTAAATCACCCAGTTGAGAAAAGGGCAAATAGTTTGTAGACAAATAAAGAGTTCAATATGGATATTTGTTCAATCTTTTTAGTAATCAGAGATATGCAAATTAAAGCCACAAGGAGGTAGCTTGTCACACTCATGGTGCTGGCCAGCCCTCCTCTCTTTCTTCTTTAGGAAAGTCCTGCTACCTTCAACCATTTGTTCGGCTTACTGAATCACACAAAATCCTCTGCTGAAATTTTTATTGGAGGAATGGATCAACTTGGGGAGAACTTTATCTTTCACAGTGATAAAGCTATATAGATAGACTCTATATGCAGTGATGTGGATATAGCTCTCTATTTAATTAGGTCTTTTAAAATAAATTTCAATTGAGTATTAAAATTTCCTTTAGAAAAAGACATGCATTAAAAAGCCATTATTTCAGGTTACTTTAAAATTTTTATAGCTATTGTAAATGGCACCTTTCTAATAATTAATTTTTCTCCTCTGGTACAGAGCCCTTCTCCAGCGTCACAAACATGGCAGCAACCAGTACTTCTCCTAATACTTCTCCTCCCCGAATACTTCTCTACACATTATGCATTTTTAACTGACAAGGAGCTCATATAATCTCTACCATGACATTATTGCCTAAAAAAAATTAACAAAAACATCCAGTGCCCAGTCCACACGTAATGTCCCCCTATTGCTTCAAATTGTATTTTTATAGTTGCTTTATAGTTGGATCAAAACTTGGTTTATATATTGCACATCATTGTTAAAAACACTCCATTTTTTAAAAATTGTTTCCACTTTTTGAAAAACAAAAATGTGTTGTTGAAGAAACTAAATCATGCTTCCTAGGACTTGGCCAACGGCCACTTCATGGTGTTTTTAAAACTTATTTCAAAGAGGCAAGAAAACTTTGAAAATACTTCCTATTAAATCTCATCATCAGGGTTGTAATATCTGGTTGAACCACTCTGAGATTATTAGGTTCAGTTGGACTCAGTTTGACATCCACTTTGCAGTTTCTCAACAAACTTTAGTGAATTGTTTTCATATTCAAGAAAATTGCTTCATAAGGCCATTTTGTCATTAGAGTCTGCAAAATGATGATTTTTCTGATGTTCCCAATCCTTCTGTGTTTAACTATAAAAACATGTTCCTATATGTAATTTGGTTATTCTGAAAACAGGATACTCTCTTTCTAGTATCTGGTACAAAGTTGGTACTGAGTAATTATTTGCTATGGAATAGTTATGAAAAGTGTAAGGTTTTTTGCTATAGTAGGAAACATAATAAAATTACTCATTCTATTTTTGATCCTAGCTCATCACAGGTAATTTTCATCTTATCAATAAAGAAGTCACAGTTTTATGTGCTGCATTTCAGTCTATTGTTATCCTTGTAAATTGTGTAAAAGCTGTGTGGTGAAAACAGTTTTTTTGCAAATAGTGTTTATTCATTTCAGCATCATTCATTGAACGATTCCCCTTTCTTCATTTAATTACCTTGGCTCTTTAGAATTTCTGGAAGAAAATAGAAGAAAATTTTAATTTCCTTGGATATGGCAAATATTTTTTTAAGTAGGACATGAAAAGAAAAATCCTGAGCAATAAAAATTTTGCTCTTCTAAGTGCATTGCTACAGAAATGAAAATGCAAACCACAAACTGGCAGAAAATATTTACAAAACATGTATCTGATAGAGGACTCATACCCAGAATTGATAAAGACCTCTAATTCAGTACTTGGAAGACAACCTGTAATAGGGGGAATTGTAAGATGGCCCCTCTGATTTCCCCACCCCTCTGTGGTACATATAACCTGTATAATTCCCTCTCCTGCATGTAGGCAGAACCTGTAAATATGGTGGATTTTACTCTTATGATTAAATTACTAATCAGTTGATTTAATCCAAAAGGGAGATAACCATGGATGACCTAATATGCAGGAGCAGGAGGCGTCCACTGACCCGGAAGAAAGCAAACAGCATGTGTGTGTGACCAAGGATGGGCCCTAGCTAGGGAGAGGGTAGCCTCCAGAAGCTCAGAGCAGTCCCTGACCAACAGCAGGCAAGAACATGGGGACCTCAGTCATACGACCACAATGAACTGAGTTCTGCCAACAACCTGAATGGGTGCGGAGGAGGCCCTGAGCTCCAGGCAAGACACAGCCCTGAAGACACTTTGATTTCAGTCATATGCATCTACAAGAGCTGAGCACTCAGCCAAGAGAAGTCAGCCAAGCCATGCGGAGCCACGAAGACCGTGAGGTGAGAGACAGGTGCTGCAAGCCATTAAATATGGTCATTTGTTATGCATCAGAACACCCTATTACAAGACCCAATTTAATAATGAGCAAAACTTTCTTTTGAATGTCAACTGGATTTAGTGACTCACTTTCAAAGAATAGAGCATGAAAGAGGGAAAAATAGTAACTTTATAGAAGAGAAAACTGACTTAACTATTACTATAAGTGATCAAGGCTGGCACCACCAGGTGTAATTCATGTTGTTGACACACACCCCTGATAGGATGTGATTTGGAGGGCCTTTCAGTGGGCTGCTTCCCTAAAAACCATAACCCCAGTCCAGTAATAAGGAAAACACCAGAAAAAAACAATAATCAATGGACATTCTACAAAATAAATGGTGAGAACTCCTCAATATCCTCCAGGTCATGAAAGACAAGAAAAGACTGAGGAATCTTTACAGAAGAAAAACCAGAAAAAACTAAAGAAAGGTGATGTTTGAATGCAGTTGTGGTATCCGGGAATCCATACTGAAATAGAAAATGGACATTCAGGTAAAATTCAAAAGAAGTCTGCAATTTAATTATTCATAATCTGTCAATGTTGGATTTTTAGTTTTGAGAAGTAATGTGAGTTGATAATATTAGGGGAAGTGGTAAGGGGTATATGGGAATTCTATGAACTATCTTCAGAATTTTTCTGTAAATCTAAAATTGTTCCAAATAAGAAATTTGCTCAAAAAGATAATTTAAAATACAATAAAGTTTATGAGATCAAGAAAAGGACTTGTGGAAATAGTACTAAATAAGTAGAGGGAAGGGACTGGTGTGGGCCAGAAAGGAGTCTTAGACATAAGCTAAAAGAATGGAATATTAAAATGTAAGCCAATTGCACTGTAAAGTAACCTGGCATAATATTTTTCTCTATTGAAAATTTAACAATTTCAAAAATTAATCAGTGTGACACTGTGAGGAAATAGTCTGTGGTCAATTGACTTTTAAGTGAAGTCATACTTCTACTCTGTGACTTCTGATAATAAGAGCCATGAAGATGTCATTTGGAGATAAATTTTTATTTGCCATAGTGTTTTCAGTGGAATAATGTTTTTTTTGAAACAAAATATCCATAAAGTCAGCCAATAATAAAGAAAAAATGGATAACAATTTGAAAAGGTATTTCATAAAAAAGCATAAATGGAAAGCATATAAGCACATGGAAAGTATATCAATATTACTTATATTTCGGTAAATATGAATTAAAATAATAAGATATCCATATATAACCAGTAGAGCGGCTAAAACTAAAAGACTGACCATACCAAGTGTTGACAAAATTGTAGAGAAATTATTACCCTTATATATTGCTGGTGAGAATGAAAATCTCACCATCTTTCCACTTGGGGACAGAGTTTGGCAGTTTCCTAACAAGTTAGCCGAATACTTGTCATACAGTCTAACAAACAATTTAACTCTGAATTTTTACCCAAGAGAAGTGAGAGCGTATGTCCATGCAAGAATGTTCTTAGTATCTTTATTCACAGTAGCCAAAAATAGAAACAACACACATGTCCATACACAGGTGAACAGATAAACACATATTGATATATCCACATGATGGACTGAGTACTCAGCAATAAAAAGGAGGCGCTGTTGATGCCTGCAAGAACATGGAACTGAAATAATTCTGTGGAGTGAAAGCATCCGGACTAAAAAAAAAAATAGTGAACACTGTATGACTCTCTGTATATAAACCTCTAGAAAATGCAAAATGACTTGTAGGGACAGACAGTGGACCAGTGGTTACTTGATATGGGGCAGGGAGGGTTGGTTAGGAGGGATTACAAAGGTTGAGAGAAAATGTTTGGCGTGATGGAAAGGATCCTTATCTTCCTGGTGATGGTTTTGCAAGTGCACACATATGATAAAACTCATCAGATTGCCCACCTAAAGACGTACTACACATTGTATGTTTATTATATAAAGATATAAAAGGAAAGAGTAAGTCATGAAAAAGAAGGTCATGGCTAAGTACCAGCCTCTCTCTTACCCCACCACGATCAGTTGAAGCCTCTCTCTGGAAGCTGTTCCAGATAATCGGGTCTTTGGAGGTGGCTGACACTATGGTAAAAAATGAGAGCAACAGTACAGCAATTTGTCAAATTCATCTAAGTTACTGCTTTTTCTTGTACACAAAGTCTAAGAAAAGCCAGTAAAATGAATGTGTATGTGTGTATTTTCGAAACGTATCCTTATTTTTAAAAGTTTCTTTGAGCTGTAGGATGTTGTTAGTCCCAGCTTCCCCATCCATTTTCTTTAGTCATAAGTGAGACTCCCCATTAAGCTGTTGAATTGTTAATGAGTTCTCCAGACACTGCTATTATTAACAAATTAACATGAGCAACACTTACGGTGGACAGGGAGTGGGTGGTCGGTGGGAGGGATCTTTCATATGTCTTTATGATGCATATTTTGAAGAAAAGATTTCAGTCTTCTGAGATGTCTTCCCCTCCTACTCACCAACATCAAAGTTATTAATAAAATGTTCCAGAATAAAGAAATCGGTGCTGCAAATGAAATTCACTATTATATATGAAAAGAAGAAAGGGTAGGAAATGGCAGGGTGGCTTTACAGAAAAAAAAATGAGCAGGTGGGTTGACAAGTGTGGCAGATCTAGCAAGGAAGAAACAGAAATAAATACAAGCAGATCACGTGCAAATTCGTAGAAGAGATTCTAACTGAATTCAAAATGCACAACTATGATGATATCATCTACTAAGTTAACCAGAATGTAAGCAAAAGAAAGGAGGTAAATTTGATCTGAAGTGAAATGAGAAATGTTTAGTGGGAGTGTTGGGGGAGGGGGCTGGTGATAGTTCTCTTTTCCAGGTGTATCTTTCACACGTTAGTTTCTTTATTAATCTCAATAATCCAGCCAGACAGATGTGGTGCCTATTTTACAGATACAGAATTGATACTCAGGGAATTTAAATAACTTGCCCATGTTGAAGGGACTGTTAAACAATAGAATCAAGACTCAAATTAAACACTGTATAATTATATCATATTTACTTATAAATTCTAAAGTTGACAGACATTTGAATTATTTCCACTTTTTTTTGTTATTATGACTTGTATGGCTATGAACACAATGGCCATATATATTCATTATTTTGGATAATCCCAGAGAAGTGGAATCGATGATAATATGGTTAGTAAATGCTACTTTAGTAGATATTGCCAATGATCTAAAACAGTTATTACATTTACATCCCCACCATCAGGGTTTCAGTTGCTCCACATTCTAGACAATGTTTGGTATTTTCTGTCTTTTTTACTATTTAACAATTCTGTTCTTTTTAAATTGTTATTTCATGTGGTTTTTACCTTCCTTATCCAAGAGACTAATAAGACCAATTCTCATTGGCAATTTGATATTCCTTTTTGTGAAGTGTGTTTCAGCTTTTTTTGTGTACTTTTTCTATTGAGTGATAGGAGTCTTCAGGTATTGTGGGTGCAAGTCCTCTGCTGGATATATGCATTGCGAATGTCTCCTCGCAGTTTGTGTCTTACCATTTTACTCTTCTAAGCATATCTTTTGATGAACAGTCTTAATCTTAATCCATTTTTTTGCCTTCATGCTAGGTATATTTGTGTCCTATTTAAGAAAAATGTTGCTTATCTTACACTCATATAATACACTATCATTCTAGAAGAATATTTTTAAGTTTCAGTACTTTCCATTTTACATTTAGATGTACAATCATTCTGAAGCTGGTGCCTGGTGTGAGGTAGGGATTACGATTCCTCTTCCCAGTATATCTATCCAAGTGTCCCAGAAAGACTTTTATTTAAAAGCCATGCCTTCCCTACTTCACTCTAGTTTCACATCTGTCAAAAGTCAAAAGTATGAGCTGTTTCTGGATTTCTTCTTATCATATATTGGTCAATTTATCTATTATTGCATTAAATAATGAAACAAGTAAAACATTAAAATAATGTTTTAATTA
This sequence comes from Manis javanica, assembly GCF_040802235.1. Classification (NCBI taxonomy): domain Eukaryota; kingdom Metazoa; phylum Chordata; class Mammalia; order Pholidota; family Manidae; genus Manis; species Manis javanica. The sequence continues at coordinate 77,064,764 of NC_133168.1, forward strand.
TTGCCTTGACATCTGTCACCAGATACCACATTTTGTAATAAGATACCATCTTTGTTCTTCCTTCTTTGGTATATTATTGGTGCTTCGAATTTCTTATAAATATTTGAATCAGCAGAAGAGAATTCTCATGATTGTTAACCCCACTTATTAAGCTCTGAGAATTGTTCTTCTTACAGTGCCTTCTCATTTTTTTTCCCTTGAATGCTGCTGTCCAGCTCTATGGGTTTCACCCTATACTTGTGCACATTAATATTCAGCCAAAGACTCAACTGGGTCATTCTACAGATTTATACCTTCCTTTGCATGATTCCTTCCTTTCTGAAATTCACCTCATAAATTCCAGACTCCTCAGTCTCTTCGGACTCTAATTTCTCTCTCCTCACTTTTGTAAGACTGCCAGGCCCTGCTTTGGGTCCCTCTCCCTCTGATGCATTTTGGAATCGCTTCTTGACAGAAAGCATGAGGGATGGTAGGTTTACCTCATTTGTTTCTTTTCCCTCCAAGTTGCCTGGTTTTTAATGTCTGAAAATAGTTCTTTCTGTATTTTGTCCAGTTTCTAGATGTTAATGAAGGGAGGTAAATTGTTAGTTCTGGGTCAGAGGTAGAACTCTACATGTATTTATTTTGAATATGCACAACCTACATATATTTATTATCTGTTGTCTCATTTGATTCATCTCAAAGCTACTTCCTGTTCTTGGAAGTTCACGAATGGCCAACAGAAAATCACTCATTGTTGTAGCTCTAGTATATGTGTTCCAGGACATAGGGAGCTGAACACGTAAATGGCAGAAGTTCAGTGTTTACATATTCCAGGAACCAAGATGAATAAAGTCCCTCCTGGTGATTGTACACCTGACAATACTTATGTATCAATTCCTAGCTACCCTGTAGGTAAAAGAGAATATTCCCTATTCTAAAAACAGGCTTCCAAATAAACTCATATCTTTCAAAGAAGAGTAGCAAGTCAGGTAGATTGAGTTGTAACTAGGAAACCTAGAAAGCATTCATATTAGAAATAACTTACATTTATAATAGAAACACAACACAGTTCTACAATATGTATATTCCATTTAGGGTAATCAGTTGATCTAAACTGGAATTTCACTAGGATATTGAGATTGGCATTGTGTTTTCCTCATACAAACTTGGTGAATTTTTGCATTTGTAACAAGTTATAAAGCAAAGTGATCTTTGAGATATTGACTCATTGTCACACCAAAAGTTAGCTTTTTTTACCATATGTCCATAAAGTCAAAGACTCAGTATTAAAGAAAAAAAAAGTTTTTAACTTAATTGCTGCTACTTGTTTTCAATGAACATAATCATTATTATAGAGAGATTCATAACTTTAAATACATTATGATTATTTCTATAAAGATTTTTCCTTATGAGAAAGATCTCTTGAATTGTGTAAACTCTAGTTAACTTCACATGTGAATCTTGATGTAAAAGGTATTGTTTTAAGGTATACGTATGTATTACGAACCATATATGTTGAAACAAACCAAAGGATCTATATGTTATTTTCTTCAAAGTAGCACAAACATTTAAATACATTGCAACCTAGTTTTTAAAACAAATCTAGCCTTCTTAATAATATTGTTAAAGTTCAACTAAAAAATTACCATTCTTCAAGCAGCCCACTAACATAAATTGTGCTTATATGTGGCAAGCACATTGTGCTATTTTGAAGAGATCACTGGGGCATAGATTTATTTTTCTTTTTATCTGGAATAAAGATGAAAGCTTCTTCCAGATCTTTGTTATTTAACTCTGACTTCATTCTCCAATCAGCAGTATGTCTAAATACAATATTAGAGAAATTATAATAAGCATTTAATTAGACCACTAACAAAGTATTAAAGTATTCAAGCAATGTGAACAGACATGTTTTTAGCACCTTTTAGATTTCTATGATCATTTGGGAAATTTTACTTGTCACTGTGAAGCCACTAATTGTAGGGAAAATAATCATCGAGAGACTGTTAAATGAAAAAAGAAAGATCTGACTAAATGATGTCACTCACATGAAGACACTATTCATTCTCATATTTTCATAATTCATATTCTCTGTCTATACCTACATTGTATGTTACAACAGAAAACTAAATCTGATTGTGAATATACATAAACACACAAACTCACACACTTACACTTTGCTGGAAGTCAATAGCCTATGGAGGTATCCTGTGCAACACAGGCATTTAACATAGAGGCTTACAGCTCAAAAGCCGTGCTGTGCAAACATTAATACAGCCTGCCTTTGCCAAGGGAAATACTTTAGTGAGGCTCATTAATTTAATTGGTCCCTGTCATCTAGTTAAAAAGGAGGAGAGGAGAACATTTTCTGACAAAACTGAAGATGGTTAAAAGTCCTATTAGGTTGTGTAGCACTTGAGAAATTTTCAAGTTGGGAAGGAAATTGAATTGAAGAAACTGAATTCAGTGTTTGTGCCACCTACCTTCCTCCCATCTCTAATACGATGAATCATAAAACTTTAACTAGATCAGAGCTGGAACTCTTAAATATTAAGAGCTTGCCCTTATTAATCCCTCCCTTTACCCATATGTAAATGTATTTTATCTCTTGATATACAACTGCAGCTGATATCGAATCCACAATGATGCCCCCCAACACGGCTCTCCATGCCTATCTAAGAATCCATGTTCACATCTCTCTACTTCCCACAGCTGATGTTTGCAAGTCCAGATGTTTCCTTTTCCATCCACTCTCTGTGCTCAGCTGCACACTGTGCCCCTCTCGGCCTTGACGTGGAAAAGGCAAAGAGGGCCTAATTAACTGGCACTGTCCTCAGCTTCTGGCCCCCATCCATTAGCGTCACATGCATTTTGGAAACAATTGTTTGGGTACCTCAGGAAAGGCTCTCTTGGAGTTGGCTTCTGTGGAGGAAGAGCTACAGCAGGTGTTCTGGGCAGCATTCGTCACCACATTTGAAGGACATGAAAATCCTTCCAAAGGAATCAGGGACTTTCACCTCAGAATGTCTCCCCTTGAGGTCTAGCAAACTACCAGTGATTCCCGTCCACCTGCAGTCCCTGGACTATTCTTCATAGGCTGGCTACATTCTGTTTATGAATCATGATTTCTCATAATTTTTCATGTTTTTTATCAGCATGTCAATCATTACCTCCCAGAATAGGAGTCACAAAACTGTAGCCTTGGCCCAAATTCTGATGCCATCCATGTGTGTACAGCCCCAGAGCTAAGAATGGATTTTACATTTTTAAATAGTTGAAAAAAGAAACAAAATCATAATAATTCATTATGCATGAAAATGAAATAAAATTCAAAATTAAGCATCTGTAAATAAAGCTGTATTGAAGCATAGCAGCGATCACTTGTTGAGGTGTTTGTGGCTCCTTTTATGTCGTAATGGCAGAGCTGAGTAGCTGTGACAGACTCTACAGCCCATCCCTCAAATCATTCCTTCTGGATCCTTCTCAGAAAGTGTGCCAAACCCTGTCCTAGAATATTATTGAAACAGGAAGGGGGATTTGAGAGCACATTAGTTTAGGCAAGTCCCTTAGGCTGCTAGAGGTGGTTTGAAGAACCAAGGATTCACCCATGGAAACAATTGGAATTAAAATGGATGAAATAATCAGTGGTCCCAAAAACCTAGGGCCCTAAATCCTCCTCCCAGAAGTACCTCAGTGGCGATGCCCTCACCTGTACCTGCTCCCTCCCCTCACCCTCACTGTACGGGTGCTCATGTTTGAACAGCAAAAACACTAATTTGGCACCTACATGTGTCTTGCTGTGATAAGTTACTAAACTCCAATGTTTGGTTTCTTCATCCATAATATGAAATCTTAAAAGTAAGTAGTGCTTTTGGTTTTTCTTCTTGTTCCAAAATTCATATCGTATGATTGTACTGATCAACAATGAATAACAGCCTTCAAATGTTAAAGTTTTAAACTAGCCATAGAATTCAAGACACAAGCATTTGAAAGGGTTTTGTCTAAGTTAAGCATCTCATGTTACGAGAATTTTGCTTTATCTCTATCCTACTTATTCCATCTCGAGCTGCCTGGCATGGTTCAGCTGGATGGGTCTTTTGACCCCTGGCCCTGGAACTCAGCATAGCTTAGCCAGATCCTCACAGAACCTGCGCTGGCATCGTCTTTCTCTCTCAATGACGATTCTTGCTGTAGAAGTAAGTAATGTCACTGAACTTGTCCACATACACAATCTGCTTCCTTAGTAAATTAAGCCAAAGTTTGTATTCTATTTTCTAAATTATTGAACACCTATAGCAAAATGAGAAAACAATTTTCTTTTGCTTAATTGCCCTCCTTAAGGGAATATTGGCAGCTCCCCTATGTCACTAGAGCAGTTTCCTTTGCATGAAAAACACTTTACCTCTTACGTGAAAATGCACATTGTTTTATTCAGATGTGGAAGCTGTGTCCTATTCCAGGCTACTTGTGGATTTTTAAATGTGGTAAACAACTGCTATACTTGAAAGAACAGGAGAGAGTCTTCCTTTCATAGGTTGCTACCTGCAAATTGTTCCTTTGCTTTGTTTAAGGGCCCTAGGGAAAATAGACTTACCTGGACAGTTACCAGGACTTTGTGGTTCAGTAAATGGTCTTTCTACTGTAAATTTCATTTTCCCAGAGACTGGGCTGTGCCCGATTTTTCCTCTTGTTTGCAATTGAAAGTTCAACTCCTCCTTTGTTGATTAGCTGTAGACTTATGAGCTTGCCTTGAATTATTCAAACAGATTTTTCTTTCTTGTTATAAAATTCACCAGTGGTAGGAAAGTTCAGTCCAACACCAAAGGCCCCCATGGTCCCGCTCCTCTGGAGGTGAGTGGCACATGCGCCTTCGCTGTGCAGAGTACTCGGGTGACAGGCCTATTTTGAAAGTTCTCTCCAGGAAAAGCAAATGCACCACCAGCCTGGATAATCTCTCCCATGATTTTACAATCCTTACAATCAGGGAAAGTTTAGCTTTTTATGTCCATTTATTAAAAGGCAATAGTTTTTCTTTACCAAATTGCGTCTAGAAAACGGGGCAACATTAAGGATTTTATAGCATGACTTGAATTGCTCCAAATGGAAGTTCTTGACTCAGTTAAACATCAAATGAAGAGTAAATGTTGATTCTTTCTATGTTTCTCTTTTAGGAATTAGTTGAGAAATAGTTGTACCTGATAGCCATAAAAAGAAACATAAGACTTGGGCAACTATTCTCTCTCCCTCTCAACAGTTACGACACAACGGGTTTGAAAGGCCAGACGATGACTTGGTGTTGTTCTTACTCTTCCATTTTCAGAGAATTTCCTTTAATACCTCTGGCAAATCCCTAAAATAATGCTATCTTTGTCAATAGAAAAACTCTAGAGAAAACACAGGTAGCATTGATGAAAAATTCTTCCTTTCCCATTTGGTGTATGAATTAAAGGTTTTAAAGATTAGATATGGAGAATGCAGTGTCTCCTATGGCCACTTGGAGTTAAAGTGGTGTGTAAGGAGCCTGACCTAAGGGTAAGCATTCAAATCCCCTCACTGACTTCAGCTGAAATCTGCCCACCCTTACTGCTCTTTCTTCAGATTAATCACGTGGTTGATTATGGACATGGGATGGAATTAATGTGAAATTAGCCAGAAGAATTGACTTGAAACTATTCCTGAAATTCAATCAGACTGGGACCAAGTGTATAATGTAGCCAACACAATCACTTGAAGTTGTACCGGAGAAAGCTGTATAACTGACCCAGGGAGTTTCCAGGGCATGACCCAGGGAGGGGAGTTTAGGAAGATCCCCACTGATACCCTAAACTAAGGGGACAGAACTGAGAGGCCAGGCAGATTGAAAGTTTTCAGGACAGAGTAACAGAGAGAAATGTGATGTACAAAATGAGAACTCTGAATATATTCAGAGGATCCCCCCCTTGAATAGTCGGAAAAATACTAATTGGCACAAGTGGTGAGAAAAGTGTTCAAAGCCTGAGAAAAAAAGGTCCTAAACTATTAGGAGGAATACTATTTAGCACTCACACAGGGCTGGGAATAGGGTCTGTCCCACCAGCCATGGAAATTCATCATTTATGGGACTCGAGTAGTGCACTAAGGTCTTGTATTAGCACAAGAGAATGATAAGCCCTAAACTGAAGTGGGCTCCAGTCCTACCAACAGGTCTTAAATGCAAGGCTTGAAAGGAGCAAAGAGGTCAAAAACATGTGTGTAGGTATTGAAAAATACATGGTAGATAAAAAAGACCAAAATTGAAGTTCTAGAAATAAAAACTGTGTGTAATATTAAAAATACACTGCATGGGATTAACAGTAGCTTAAGCATTGTGGAAGGAAGGATTATCATATTTGAGATGCAGGAAGAGAAATTATCCAGAGTAAAACTGAGAAGAAAAACAATTTAAATATATAATATATATATATATACAGCATCAGAGAGTAGTGGGAAACTTTGAATAGAATATAATGCAATTCGACCCTCTAAAGGAGAAGATAAAAGCAGAAAAATATTTGATGGACTAACATTGAGAAAAAATTCCAAATTTGATAAAAATATAAAACCACAGATCCAAGAAGTGAAACAAAAACCAAGCACCAAAAATAATAATAATAATAATTAATTAAACTAAGGCATATAATCAAAAGGCTCAAAAAAAAAGTTCTTCATGAATATAACCAGAGAAAAATGACATGTCACATGCGGAGGAATACAGTGGGACAGAGAGTAGGATGACAGCAAATTTCCTTCCAGAAACAATGCAAGCAAGAAGACAGGGAAGCAACATCTTCAAAGAACTGAAGTAAAATCTGTCAATAAAAAATTCATAGCCCATGAAAATCTCTTTCAAAAACCCAAGTGAAAAAGGTTTTCAGACAGGCCAAAGGTAACATAAATCACTACCAGCAGAATCACGCTACAAGAAATGTTAAAAACAGTCTGTAGGCAGAATTAAAATAATGCCAGACAAAAATAAAAATCTGCATTAAGTAATCACATACCTGAAATAGTAACTACAGAAATAACAATATGAATGTCTTATCATGTAAACCATTTTAAAATACAATTGACAATTTAAAGAAAAGTAATAACAGTATAGGAAATGCAACATGTATAAGTAAAACATATATGAATATAAATGTATGAATAATACATATGAATATGAGCAAAACAGTAAAAAAGCCGGAAAGGAAAAATAAAGCATAATGTTGTAAGATCCTTAGAGTACATGGAATATAGTATGTGTTTTAAAATAGAATATGATAAGTTAAACTGTTAACAACCGCTAAAGGAACAAAGAACTATAACTAATAAGCCTACAAAGGGAATTTGATGAAATCATGAAACTGTTCTCTTAGACAAAGAGAAGACAGAGAAGACCAAAATGAAATGAAAAACAAATATGACAAACAGAAAATAAAGAGCATAATGATAGATATTAACCCCATCATATCAATAATTACATTAAAGACAAATGGTCTAAATATCCTATTACAAGCAGATATTTTAAGATGGGATATAAATATAATACCCAAATATATCCTACCAACAGGAAACTAACAATAAGGCCACAAATAATTTAAACGTAAAACAGAGAAAATGCATTTCACCCTGATACTATTAATCAAAAAGAAAGCTTGAAAGGTCATACTAGCATCAAAAGAAGTGGATTTAATAACAGAAAACGACCAATGATTTAAAAAATTCATCCTGAGAAAGTACTCAATTCATTAAAAGGATACATTAATCCTACTTTTGCAGCTAAAAGCACAGCTTCAAAACTCGTGAAGTGAAATGTTAAACTGCAAGCAAAATGTTTGAATCAACAATTGTATTCAGAAGCTTCACTACACTTCTCAATAATTAATAGAACAAGTAGACAGAAAATCAGAAAGAATACAGAAGAGCTGAACAGTGCTGTCAACTTAATTGACATTTAAAGAACTCCACCCAAAAACACTACAATAACATTTTTTCAAGGTCTTATGTGCTGATGCAGATGATATTCAGATCCATAAAATAAGTCTCAATAAATTTAGAAGGATTTAAGTGATACAGTATATTTTCTCTGACATGATAAAATTCAATCAGAAATCAGTAACAGAAAGATTTCTGGAAAAATAATCAAATATTTAGAAACTACAAAACATACTTCTAAATGATCCATGATCAAAGAAGAGATAAAAATATAATTAAAAAGTATTTTGAATTGAATGAAAATAGAAACATAATATATAAAAATTTGTAGCATACTATTTAAGCAAGGCTTAGGCTAAAATTTATAGCAGTAAATGCCTATATTAGAAAAAGAAAAGTATCAAGTCGGTAACCTCAGCTTCTACTTTCACAGGCTAGAAAAAAGAGCAGTTTAAATACAATATAAAGAGAGGAGAGGAAATAATAAAGTTAAGGAGAACTATGAATAAAATACAAAGCAAGAAAACAAAAGAGAAAAATCAATGAAATCCAAATCAGGTTCTTTGAGGAAATCAATAAAATTGATATACTAGCGTGATAGGAGGAAAAGAAAGAGAGAAGACACACATTGCCAATATCAGGAAGGAAAGAGGTCATATGAACATATTCTAAAAATGTCAAAAGAAAAATAAGAAAATATTGTAAATAGCTTTTTGCCAATAACTTTGACAATTTGGGTGAAACATATAAATTCCTTAAAAGTACATGCATTGTCCAATCTCACTTAAGAAGTAGATTATTTAAATAGCTGTACATCTATTAGAGAAATTTTAGGTTAAAATCATTCTTATAAGTAAACCTGCAGGCACAGATGGCTCTACTGGTATATTTTATAACATATTTAATAAAAAAATAATACTAAATCTGCATAAATTATTCCAGAAATTGGGTGAAAAAGGAATTTCCAACTCATTCTGTGCTATCAGTATTACCCTAATATGAAAACCAAGGAAAAAACATTGCAAGAAAAGCAAAGTACAGAATACTAGCTCTCATGAACATAGATGCAAATATTTAAACAGAATTTTAGCAAATGCATTCATCCACTATTTAGGAAGAATAGCATATCATGACCAAATGGGATTGATCCCAGAATGCAAAGCTGATTCAACATTTCAAAATCAACTAATTTAACTCACCTTACCTGTTTGTCTTCTAATACTGCATAACACATTTAGTAAACCTAGCGGTTTAAAACAACAATCATTTTTAAGCGCATATTCTGTAGGTCAGAAGTCCAGCATGGGTGTGGCTGAGTTCTATGTTTAAGACATTACAAGAACAAATAAGGTGTTGAGTAGTCGGTTCTTATTGGGAGGTTCTGGGGAAAAATCTGCTTTCATGTTCACTCTTTGCAGAATTCAGTTTCTTGTGGTTGTAGGTCTGTGGTCCCTGTTTTATTCAGGGTGTCAGCTGGGGGCTTTAATTAGCTTCCAGAAATGGCTCCTATTCCTTAAATATGTCTCTCTTCATCTTCAAACCAGCAGAATTGTGACAAATGCTTTCATGCTTTGAATCTCTGATTTCCTCTTCTGCAACCAGTTAATGATACTCTGCTTTTAATGGTCTCACGTGATCATGTCCCAGTATTAGCACTGCAAGTTCCATGTCAAGTGTCTCATGCAAAATAACATAGTCATGGGAGTAAAATCCAATATATTCATAGTCCTTAGGATTATGCAGGGCATGTACCCTGGGGAGGAGGTGGTAGGAAATCTTGGGGAACATACTACAATCCTGCCCATCTCATCACATTAAAAATTACTTTTAAAGGAAAAGTCATGGGATCAGAATAGATGCAGAAATAACACTTTACAAAACTAACATCCACCCCTAATAAAAGCTCTCATCAAATTAGGAACAGAATACTGAACCCCAATAAAAGGTATCTTTAACATCCTATTTAGTGGTAAAAGACTGAATGCTTTCTCCTTGTTAAGGACTGAATTGTGTCCACCGCAAATATATAGGATGAAGCCCTAACCCCCAATATCGCAGAATGTGAGTGTATTTGGAGATAGTGCCTTTATGAGGTAATTACGTTAAAATGAGGGTTTTCATTTGGGCCCTAATTCAATCTGATTGGTGTCCTTCTAAGGGTCAGGTGCTAGGACCCAGGAGGGACCCCAGGGATGTGGGAACACAGACCATGGAAGACACAGAGAGAAGAAGGCCATCTGCGAGCCAAGGGCAGACGCCTTTGGAGAAACCAAATCTGCTGACGCACTGATCTTGGACTTTCATCCTTCAGAACTTCAGAAATAAATTTCTGTTGTTCAGCTAGTCTGTGATTATTTTGATTATGTTATTATAACTCTTCTATCAAACTAATACCTCTCTAAGATAGGAAGACGACAGGGGTGTTCGCAATCACCACTTTTAGTCAACCTTGTACTGACAGTTCTTGCTAATACTACCAGGCACGGTAGTCAAATTGGAAAGGAAGAAGTAAACTCTTTATTTGTGGATAAATATGATTATTTATAAAGAAAAACTGAGGGAAAACAAAAACCTCTAGAACTAGTAAGTTTCTTGCAGGAAACAAGATCAATGTAGAAAATCCAATTATATTTCTGTGTAATAAGAATAAAAATTGAAAAATGACATTTTAAAAAGTATTTTACAAAATATTAAAAAAACATGAACAACTACCTAAGGACAAATCTGACAAAAGTTTTAAAGAAATTTTACACTAAAAAGTACAAAACATTACTGGGGGAAATTAAAGAACACGTATATTCCATATGTCAAGAGGCAATATTGAAAAAATGTCATTTTTTCCCAATTTGATCTATTAATTTCATGGAATTCCAATCAAATACTGGTAGGCGTTATTTATTTATTTATTGGTAGAAACTTACAAGCTGATCCTGAAGTTTATATAGAAAAGCAACGAAACTAAGATAACAAAACAACTCTGAAAAACCAATCAAGCAAACAAGGATAACTGAATGACACACACCATCTAGTTTCAAGATTCATTACAGACCTCCGGTAATCAAGACAGGGTGTTAGCTGCATAGTGGTTGACATGCACATCAGTGTTTGGCATTCCTGACCTTGGGTGATTCTTGCTGCCTCCTGTCCCTGCCTCTTACCCTGTCCCAAGGTCAATGTCACATGTTTCAGAACTTCATTATTTCAATATTCCATTTCAGATAGCAGGTTTTTGTTTTAATGCGTTTTGATTTTTTAGGTATCTATTGGTTTGAAACATGTTATCTTAAAACGTAGTGGCTTAAAACAAAAGTACTTCATAATTTCTCATGATTCTGTGGGTGAATCTTAAGGCATAGTGTTTGAAGGCACTGAGTCTGGGAGGTGGGTTTGGCTGGATCATTAAAGAGCCTCCTTGAGGGCGCTAGTCGGTGGTACGGATGTCCGGCTCGGCCATCTTGGGTCTCTTCCACGTTGCCTTTATCTTTCCCCATGTCTCTCATCTGTTGGTAGTCTAGTGTGAGCTCCTTAGCATGGTGTCTGGTTTCCACAGAAGTATATGCAAAGCTTCCAGGTCCCTTGTGAGCCAGGCCTGAAACCGGTGATGCAGGATCGGGGAAGAGGGAAAGAGCACAGGATGAAAAGGGCTCTCAGGTCAAGTCTAGCTTCAGCCTCATTTAGGGATGGGCTTCCTGTAGAAACTTAACTACAGAGTTGTTTCCCACTTGAGTAAAAAGTAGGGTGGTGAACCAACCTTATTTCCCTGGGCCTGTCCCGGTATTAGCACTGTAAGTTCCACGTCTCAGGAAACTCCCGGTCCCAGGCAAAGCGGGGCAGTCAGTCCCTGTAGAAAGCATCTGTACCCCTATATCAGTCAGTCACTGGCTACAGGCAGCCATCTGGCAAGGAATGGGGCATATAACTTCCTAGGAGAGGCAGCCCCCATCACTGAGGGCAATTCCTGAGCTTTTTATAGCCAGTCCTCACAGCAAGTAGGGGATGTGTGCCCTGGCCCCATACCTGGAATTTACACAGGGCGCCAAAATAGTATCTACACCAGTCAGCAGTCCTGTTCATTTCCCCAGCAAAAGATATTCTGTAGCTGTCACTACCCTAGTCTAAGTGCCCATCATTTTTTACTGGAAATACTGACATCGCTTTGTGTCAGACTTCCTGACGAAGAACGGCTGATGCTGCCACTGGGGAAAGCCGAAGTCATGTGCTTTTGGGTAACAACCTCTTTGTCCAAGTCTCAACTTCTCACCCAAGAAATGAAGAAAATGATGCTGGAATTACCTTTTTTTCACACATATTTAGACATTCTATAACTATCATTTCATCTATGTAGTTTAGCCTCATGGATTCTATAATACAGTCACTTTATCCGTGAAGATGAAATGGTTTAATGTAAGAGAAAAAAATGTCATCTGTAAGAGTAGATCAAAGTTTGAGCTCATGAGGTCACTCATTTGTACTGAAGATTTTTCACCTAGAGCCTGGAACACACCAGGCAAGAAAGGAGTCAATGAATTTTTGTTGTCAGCTGACTGACTGAATCAAAGAATGTATCTGGCATCTTCAAGGATATAAAGAACAATTACACAGATAATTGTATGTACTTTTCTGCTCCTTCTCAAATGGGCAGTGAGGTACTGATTTATTTTAGGTTGCCTAGAGACTGGTGGCTTCCAAAGGTTCCTATCCTCTTCACAGGAATAGTAACAGCTTTAGAGAAGAAATAGTGGCCTTGGGAGCACCCCATGCCATTTCCCCTACTCAGTATGCACCTTAATATTTAAGTGAGTTCCCAGGTGGAAGTCCACTTTACCTAAAGATCGGATCTGGAACAAGAGGGCTCATTATGAAACAAAAAATTCCTAACCAATTTTAAAGGTATCTCATAAGATACAGAATATCAAAGTGGTTATATCTTGGCTACTGTTATCATTTGTCTTGGTTCAAATTCCTGATTTGTCTTTTTTTAGCCATATGATGTTGCCTGTACATTGTCACATCTGGGTTGCCCAATATCATTCTGACTTAATTTTTTCATCTACAATGTAGAGATAAGAAAAGTATCTACCTCACATGTGTTTGTGAGGCTTAAATGAGTTTATTTATTTAAAATAGGAAGGGCAATGTCCATCATTTAATATGTCATGTAAGAGATAACATTATCATGTACCATAAATATTGATCACAATTAGCTGTTATCAAGACCATGGTTAAAAATTCAAATGTTAAAACAATTGGCAATCTAGTGTGGAGAGGATGCCCACAGCTATGGAACCCTCAGATGATGCTGATTTCCTTCAGTTCTCATTTTTACTGAGAATAAAATGAGAGGAAATGAGATGATCTTGCAGTTGAGGGCCTTAAAATTCAGGGCAAGAATATCCTGATAATGAAATGCCCTAAACAGTGAGGAAGCTTATGAGAGTTCCTGTCCTAGGAAATATGTTTCTTTTGGAAAAGGGCAATAAGTTTTTAATAACTCAGTTATGAAAATAACTCAGGCAACACAAAGAGTTTTAAAAAAGAGATAAAAAGGACATATTTTCCTAAATCATATCACCCAGAAAATGAGCATTGTCAAAATTCAACAAACTTTATTCCAGATGAATCACTTATATGCAGTTGAAAGTCTTGATAGATGAAATAATTTTATGAAAAATTAAATAATACATGTGATTCTGAAGTTAAATTATTAAATATAAGTCCACTTGAATTTCAAATGGAACATAAACTGCATTTTCCTTTAGTTTTTTTTTCTAATGCATTAAACTGTCAGTTTCAGTCACCTTCAACACATTTTTGTTTTATTTGGCTTTTGTTTTGTTCTTGATTTATATACCATTTTGGCTGAATTTCATACTTCAGAATTTTTTTCTCTAAAATTGCTCATGAATATTATATTCCTTGAGTTCTTAAATGTTTCCTTTTAGTTAAAGGATAACTTGACTGGTATAAATTTCTCAAATGACATTTTTTATCAGACTTTATTGTTACACAGTTAGTCATATAATTCTTTATTAATGGAGTTCAGAAGTTCCCTAGAGTGTCTTGGTGCTAATTTTTCTGCATCATTTCCCCCCCAGTAACTGTGACTCTTTTACTTATAATTTGTCTTTTTTTTTATACCAGAAAAGTCTCCTACTGTTCGGTGTTATACTATTTCTATGTACCGTTTGTGAACTTCTCGTAACATCCAATCACCATACGGGAAATCGTTTCATATTTATGTCCATTGCCGTTTCTTAAGTTCTTTTAATTTCACCATATTTCTGGAATATTTATACTTTTTTCTCTTGCTTCTGCAGCAGTTTTCGCCACCTCTATAAAGACTTTGTAAGTCCCCTCTCTTCTCTATTTCCTCATTTCTGCAGGGTTACTTTTCATTCCCATAACATATCTTACTGAGATTTTTTTTTATGGTGATCATGATATTCTTAATAATTTATTTAAGATTGAAGAAATTTTTCCTTTATTAATTTCTCTCATGATATGAGTTCTTTGGCCTTTTGCTAAGTCACCTTGTCACATCAGTACTCATAATTTATAAAAAAAATATGTTATATGATAAACTCACAGTATGATTTTTTTCATACTCTGTTACATTAAAATCCATTGGTCCCACTTCCACTTTAAAGGGATACTTTACTCCTGTGTAATTTTGCAACCTCATGCAGGGTCATTTGGAAATCATTGGCTTACTAAATTATGTATCTTATAAAAGTTGCCAGATTTTATTATCCAGTATCAAAGAGCTCAGATGCATTAACATCACCACCAATCTCATCAGAAAAGTCTTCAAATATTGGGAAGCTGTTGAGCTCACAGTGTTGGATACAATTTTTTGAAAATCTGGAATTTCACACAAAAGCTTGAATTTTATCATTAGCAACAAATGCTGTGTATTGTTTTCCTGCATGTAAGAGGCCACTTTTCTCATTTTTGACAAAATACCTGCCAGATGCTCATGTCTGAATAATCGTAGTTTGTCAATCAGGTTTCCAAATAAAAATGATGTTAAATGAAAAAAGCAGGTAATTTCATTTGCAAATGGAACAATGACATGAGTGGTTTTCCTGGAGGCAGCTGCCTGTGGTATGCACCAAAAATGGTTTAAGCATACTTCCTGTTTCATCAAAGAGAATATTTAAAAAGGCATCTATTGAAGGACTGAAATTTAATAGAATTAATAATGTTTACTGCTCCAACAGGGGTATTCTTAAGTGAAACTGGCTTCTTTGCCCAGTACAGTTGCAATGAACACTGTCTCAGCCTGGTGTCGCTGTGCTGACCCACCCTGAGCCGCCAGCGGTGAGCCCCACATTGCTTTGTGTCATCACTGCAAATGTCCGCACACAGTGAGAAGGCAACCAGCATCCCAATAACGTACAGAAACGATCTTGGCTTTGGGTGCCACTGGGAAGGCCTTGGGGCACCCCAGGACTCCATGAACCTCCTGGAGGACTCCTAGCTCAGGCAAAGCTATGAAAGAAATAAATCATGCTGTTAGCAATGCTTCATAGTGGTGGCTTTAATAGTAAAAAGGCTTCAACCTACTGATCTATTGCTTTTTATTTGAAATGTTTCAACTCATATATTACTTTTACAAGTCACTTTTAAAAACTCAATAAAGAGAAATAATAAGTAAAATAATGATCATCATAACCAGCAGCAGCAGTTTGGTCCAGGCCAAAATGTAATTATATCTCAACAATTCTGATTAAGGAGGCCTCTTTTTAAAATCAATCTGTGCTTAGAAAAATGGGAAAGAACTTTGTTTCAAAATATGTATTTTGCACAATGAATAAATGCTTCATTGATTTATATTAGATTATATAAAATTCAACCAAGAACCATATTCAACTTACTGGCAAAATAAAAAATATAATTTGCCTTTATAATCATAATACATAGGTAAATATATAGGTGAAATCTTAATTTAATCTTTTAGAAAGTCACATATTTAAAATTGCTTGCTCCATAGATAATGACTTTCACCAAAGCACTCAATAAGGTGAAAAAAATGTAAGTCCCTTCAGAGTGCCAACTATATGTCATTATTCAATAGCCATTTTTAATGATTTCCGGGAGCTACACAGGCTAGTTGAATTGAATGATTTAATCAGCACCCTATTTCCTATTTTCTCATTTATGCACATTAAGCCAAGAATATAATCATCCACATTATATGGAAACCCTTCCATGCCCTGAACTGGTCAACGGTATCATTTTGAGCTTATTTGGCTTGAAGAAACCTGGATTCTATCTGTTCTACATAAACTGATTAAATTTTAATTGCATTTACCATATTCCTTATAGATTTTGTTCAGCATAATTAAACCAATTAAACTTAAACACACTTATTCACTGAAGGTGCCAAGAAAAAAAGAATTAAGGAAAACCATATTTTTCATTCACTTGATAGCATCTTGGGAGCTTTTTTAGGACTAGATTAAACATCATTGCAATTAATTGAGTGTAATTAAAAAGTAAAGAGAAGCTGTGGTCAATCATTGGGTAGTGTGACAGAAAGTGCTCAGTCTCTGCTGACTGAAAAGCAATTAACGGGATATTTTTATGTCATTTATCTCAACAGATACTCATCAGACTTATGGTTCCAAGGACAAAGTTTTGGACACAATGAATGTTCAAATGTTAATTGAAGATTCTAGTTATATCGTAAAGATGTGAAATGTTAAAAAAAAAAAGCGTTTCTGCTGCACAGGGTTCGGCAAACTTGTTCTTTAAGGGCTACCGAGTCTGTTGCAGCTCTTTCAACTTTGCTATTATAGTGTGAAGGCAGTTGTAGATGACAAGGAAATGGCAGTGTTCCCGTAAAACTTCACTTGAAAGATAGGCAGACAGCCCAGGGCCATGGTTTGCCCAACAGTATATGCCCTCAAGACAACCTCTAGAGTGGTGACTGTTCTAAACTTCATTTTTATAAGGAAATGTGTCAAAAGCAAAACATTGGTTAGCCCTTTGTACTGACAGATGTATGTGAGAGCATCACGGACAGTGCTTGAGGTACGAAAGCAATCAAGGGTTGGATTTATTTTGGGAACATAAGAACAGAAAAATCACTATTATATTTGGGTCTGTCTTTGCATCTGTCTATACAAACCAGTCACCCAAAATTTGAAAAGGAAACAGACAGGTGTTAAAGAATGGTGTATTGATTTTCCTCACTTTTAGAAACCCATATAAAGCCAGTGCTGATGAAACCATTCAAAAAGTCTCTGATCATAAGTCAGTGCCCTCTTTGCTCATTACTTCTTGATCAACTTGTGAAATGCACACAACTACATTATTTATCTGTTCCTTTTATAAGAGATTGATGGGAGAAGCTCCTGAAATGTCAGTATAAACTGGCAAAAATGACACTATTTTATGAGTACAATTCAGGGGATAGGTCCTAGAAGCTAACATCTGGAGAGCATTTGCCATACTAATGGTTTAAACCCCTTTCAGATCTGTTGTGGAATCTGGGAGAGGTTTGTCCAAGCAGAACTCCCATCTCCCATCCAAACTGACGAAGAAAAGCTGTTCTAATTCAGATTCTAAGACCTTTGCCTTTCTCCTGGGTAACTCATTTGCACATCATTGATATGGTAATGTCCCCTGTCCTGGTGGCTTCCCAGCCCTAGGCTAAACCAAACAGTTCTTTCACTCTTAGCAAAAAGCCTTAGAATCACTTTCTTCCTAACAATGAAATGCAGTTTCTAGGGCAATGGATTTGTTTCCACTTCGAGAGGGGTATAACATTAACTATTGATACAGGTATTTTTTGAAATAGAAAATTTTGCTTTCCATGCTTGGAGCCACAGTGGTATCCTTCTGTTTGGAAAACACACCTATTTTAATCATATCTTTAAAAAAAACAAAATAAAACATTATTTGCACATCAAATGAAATGAAAGTAAAATGCTCCTTATTTTCTCCTGTGTCTCCTGCTCCTGGGACCACAACTCTACTCACAAAAGCACCTATATCCTCACCTTATACGTCATTGAAAATGTACTGACTAAGCTTCTCTGAAGCTATTATTCCCTAAAAAGAAAAAAAAAAAAAAACAAGCATGACAAGAGTAGAGTGTATGGAGCTTAGAGGACACAAGTGCTCTTAACAGCTGTTGAAACGTCTCTGTCAGCAGAGATGAACAAAGTGATTGCAGGTGCCTGGACTCCTTTACAACTGATTACACTATTTACTAGTTCACGTAACAGGTCATCTGAAATGGGTCATTCAGTTATTGGCATAACTGTCCAGGTTCAGCTGTTAATATAATTATGGGTAATGTAAATCCAAACAATTTTCCCAACTGTAATTAGTAGGACACAATAATATTCAGAGAAATAAAAGCCAGTATTTTCCTAAAGGGGTAGTCCAGCACTCATTCTACTAAGCGCAGGGAAGCATGTACCACGGGGAGGCCCTGGGCAGAGGGCTTCCAAACAGATGATACCATTTGATCTGATAGTCACCACTTTTCAGATCAGAAACTGAAGCTGACAGAGGCTGGTCCCTGTCCTTGGTCACATGTCCAGTTAGGGTCATATTCAGCATTTGTACTTGGGTCTGGCTGATCCCGACCACTGTGCCATATTATGTACACCTGAATCAAAGTTTTGAAAATGAATATACAGTTTCAAGTTCCAGGGTATTCTTTCTGGAAATATTTATTTGGATACTCTTCTTGGTGGTGGGGGGGTGGGGGGTGGATAAAAAGAAGTGGAGTTTAGCAAAAAATCCTGCCTCCCAGGTAGCGTTCCTGTCATCACCCCCTTACAGCTTCCCCACCTCCCTGCTTCCCTCCCTCCTACAGGTTATGGTCAGTCTGAATCCCTGACTACAGAACAAGGTCACACAAAATTTGCCAGTGAGCAGCGCCACTGGATATGAATGGACACCCTCTTTGCTGTCCCTGTCATGGAGTTAGGCCTCAGAAGCTGTGTTGTGAAGTGAGACTCATGTCCTCTGCCAAAACTTAGGTTAACTCTACCCCACTTTTGGCAATCTGATTGCCCCTAAAGGAGGGAGTCTTTTCATGCCACTCAGATCATGATAGACATACTCCCAGGCTATGAAAGGCCATGTGGACCAGGGAACGGCGAGAGCAAAGAGAGCAGGCACAAAGAGAAGTGGAATCGTGAGATGGGAAAGGGTCCTGGGTTCCTGACAACTGACCCCGATTTCTAGGTTTTCCTGAAACCTCACTGCATTTTTTACTTGGTTTCTGGGAAACACTATAATGTCACCATGAAATCCCCACATTCACTTAAATTAACTTTACTTGGGTTCTATTTATTTACAAAAGAAGTCTAACTAATTGATTAAGTCTAATTATAAATTGGCTAAATTTTTAAAACGTCCCAACTAAAAATCATTCAATGACTCCAACCTTTGGAAGTCCTTCATATTGGCCCAAATCTGTTTATTACTCTTGGTAAGACTCTTCCATTCTTCTAAGGATTCTTCCATAGCTTCACTACTCTTTTCAAGAGTTCTTGAGACAGCCAAGTCTGGGAAATATTTTTCTGTTTTGAAACTTATGGGAATTCTGATTAATGTACATTCCTGAAAAGAGTTATGTTTCTGAGATGCAATGCCACCAGTATACTTTTTCTTATAGTAAGATTCCCCAAATGATTTTTATATGAATCTACATACTCCTTTAGAGTGGACAATGATATCAAATTTGCATTTAAACTTTATTCAATAAATCACTTTTGATAATGGATATTTTCAATGCTAGAATCATAGGTTCTAAAGCAACCTTTAAACACTTTATTTTTTTATTATTTTTTTAAATAGTGTTATGAGTCCTCTGAAAGGATAGCTTGTTGATTTTTCTGCCATGGCGTATCTGCTTTTATTCCTGGGCAAATAAATCAAATTTTATCTGCATTGGTAAGCTCTCTCTTGGAAGTATTTAATGATGAGTAATGACACAGTATGACTCAATGAACCAAGCTATAATTGATGATCCTCCAATCTGAAGAAAACATACAAGTATATAATAAAATGTGAGGGACTTGGGAAGGAACATGTCATATGGTAGAGTGAGGAGAAGAAATTGAAGTTGTTAAACTTTGGAATGTCACAGCTCATTAATTTATCAGGTATGTTCTATGAGCCAGAAACTCTGCTTGGTGCTGAGAATACAAATATTTAATAGTGCAAAAGCTCGCTGTCTATGTGAGAAGACTCAAAAATGGGGTGCAAGCTCATTTTAAAAGCTCCAGAGATTTTCTATTTGCTGCTTCTATGGCTTCATGAGGGAGAATAAACTATATTTCATTGCTTTACAAATTAATTTCTGCATTATTGTCATTGTTTTATCAAATAAGTCATTTTCTGATGGAAAGAAATGTAATTTTTTTAATAATCAATTTTCTCTCTACTACTGGCTTATTTTTATTACTGTTTAGAAATTTTTTTAATGTTTGTTCTAGGGATACCACACAAAAATTTAATTAGTTACATTCTGTGTTCAGGTAGTTATACACGGCTTCCCATGTCACACAAACACCTTATAATTGTAGAGATCATTTCTCTGTTTTGTCTTTTTTGTTATTGGTGTCATGATTTCACTATTATTCATGCTATTGATAAACAATTCATTTAGACCAATTTTGATTTATATAGTCAAAAATTTTTTATAGCTGTTCAAGATAAGGTGAGTCTTTTACCTATACTTTCTTTAACCATTTCTGGAAACATCTTTTCCTTTTTATAGGTAAAAGTTTATAATAATATGTATTATGTTCCTTCTGCCTCAAGAAATTTCTTTAATATGTTTTATAATTAAAGTTTACTTTATGAATATTTTCTGGTTTTGCTTGTCTGAAACAGTCCTTTACTTTTGAAATGCAATTGGTTGGTATAGAATTCTGGATTGACTATTACTTTTTTTCTTTCAGCACTTTAAAGATGCCATACATTTTCTTCTGGCTTATGTAGTTTATAATGAAAACTTTGCTTTGATTCCCATTCTCTGTATTGTGTTTTTAACTTTGGCAAACTTACCAGTTTAAATATGAAGTATTCAGATGTTTTTTTCTTGTCATATTTATTTGGCTTGATATTATCTAACTGTTTTGAATTTGTGTTTCTATATTTTATTTATATTTGAAAAATTCTCAGCTGAGAAAATATCTTCAAATATTTCTTCTGGCCCATTCAATCTTTCTCCTATTTCTGGGTTTGCAAATAAAATAAGTTACTGTGTTCTATTAACATAATAATCAAAATAACCTTTTGATATTATTCCAGAGTATATGGATGCTCTATTTACCACCCATCCCCAACACATATACTCTATTTTTTTTTCCATTAATGTTTTAATTTGGATAATTTCTGTTGAAAAATCTTCAAATTCACTGATACTTTTCTTAGCTATGTCATGTCCAGTGATGAATTTGTCAAAGGCATTCTTCACGTATTACTATGCTTTATTTATTCCTTATGTTTTAGACAGAATAATGGCCTTAAAGATATCCACATCCTAATCGCTGATACCTATAAATATGTTATGATATGTGGTGTCTTATTCTGTTTAGGCTGCTATACCACAATACTATAGAATGGTGGTTTAGTAACAATAGAAACTTATAATTCTGGAGGCTGGGAAATCTAAAATCAAGTCATTAGCAGATTCTGTATCTGATTAGGACATGCTTAGTGATTTATAGATGACTGTCTTCTCACTGGGCCCTGATATGTCAGAAGGGGAAAGAATGCTCCTTTATGAGGGCACTAATCCTATTCGTGAGGATTTCACCCTCTGACAAAATTATCTTTCAAAATCTCCACCTTAATACCGTCACATCAAGGGTCAGGATTCCAGTACACGAATTCAGTGGAATCCCAATCAGTCTACACCACATTACTAAGGTAAGAGGGAATTAAGTTTGCAGGTCGAATAAGGTTGCTAATAAACTGAATTTAAAATAGAGAGATTAACCTGGAGTATCTTGGGGGGCCCAATACAGTCACAAGGGTACTTCAGTGAGGAAGAGGGAGGTAGAAGGGTCCGTGTCAGAGCGGTGTGATCATGGAAAGACACAATTGGCTGTTGTTAGTGCTGATGAGAAAAGGGGCACAAGGCCAAGGAATTCAGTCAGTCTCTAGAAGTTTAAATGATAGAAACATTTATTCTCTCCCTAACACCTCCAGAAAGGAATGCAGTCCTGCCACCATCTTGATTTTATCCCCATGGGACTCATTATGGATTTGACTTCCAGAACTATAAGATAATAAACTCATGCCGTTTAAAGTCACCAATTCTGGGATGATTTGTTGTAGCATCAATAGGACAATAATACACATTGCATTTCCATTTGATTCTTTCTTTTTTGTTCCTGACTCTCCTAAAATTCCCCATCTTTTCATGTATGTTGTCTACATTTTTCACAATGAACATGTTGTTCATAGTTATTTTTAATTCCTTCACTGATAGTTTCAATGACTATATCATCTCTGTATCTGATTCTGTTGATTGTTTTATTCTATTGGAAGTTTTACTTTATAAATCTTGTATTTTTCATTGATATTCACAGTGTATTTGAAAGTATCTTACAGATTGTGGTGAGTAGTGTTTATGCCTGGAAACACACATGCTTCATTTTTTGCTATGCTGTTATTGGTAGTGGTGGGGGGTTGAATCAATCTAGTCAGGAGTTGCTCTAGATTTGGAATTTGGTGCTTTCATGTCTGACTTCAGTGGACCACTAACTTCAAGTCCGCCAGTGTTACAAAGTCTGGATCATTTTCCAGAGGGTTTTGCCTGAGTGTTCCTCTCCAGCAACAGCTCTGGGTCTTGCCTTTGCACTTATACCTCATAAAGGATGTAGTTCCTTGCCTCTGACACTCCTTCAGCAATAGAAATTCCTGCTTATTGAGTGTTTGGTAGCCTTAGCATTGGGGGCACAGGGATTCTGTTTTTCTGCATCAGCCTCTGTCTCAGGTCCTGTGTCCTTGGGTTTCAGGGGCAGAGCTTTCTAAGTGATCACGCTTCTCAGTCATGGGGGATCTCCAATTGTCTGGGTTCTGGATGATTTTTCTGCACCTCCCCAGGAACAGAAGACATTTTCTTTTATCCTTTCACCAGTGGGTCTTCACGTGTGTGTCCTCTGTGGCTGATGGTACTTGATGTCTTTGCCCCAAAAGCAGAGCTTTTGTTCCTTACGGGAGACGTGACTAGGTGGTGTTTCATGCCTTTGTCTTAGTCAGCTTGAGCTGCCGTACCAAACTGCCCTAGAGTGGGACTTCAACAAGAGTAATTGATTTCTCATATTTCTGGAGGCTAGGAAATTCAAGATTAAGGCATTGTCAGAGCCAGTGTCTGGTGAGAACACTCCTGATTTACAGATAGATGTCTTCTCATTGTATCCTTACATGACAAAAAAAGGAAGTGGACACTTTCATTTCCCTTCTTATGAAGGCACTAATTCTATTTATGAAATCTCTACCCTCATGACCTAACTGCCTCCCAAAGGCCTCACCTACTACCATCACATATGGGGTTAGGATTTCAACATATGAATTTGGAAGGGATGCAGACTTTCTGTCATAACAACTATCCTTCAGAACTGTAACAATAAGGATTCTTATTTTCTTTCCACTGTTTCCAGTCTTTCTCATGGCAGCAAAAATCCTCCAACTGGATATGAACTTCCTTCGGATCTATAGCTCAAAGGTGTTCTAGACCATCACTTTGTCCCACTCTCACCCTTTAAGTAACTTGATAAACATTTTGGCTAACAAACATTTGTTTGTATGGCAGCTTTGTAATCTACTGGGTTCCATGAGTAAGTGCTCAAGTCTTATTTCTCCCTGGAAGTAACTCTTTCCTTAGATTTTGGTGGCTGCCCCATGACCTCAGCTTTATGATAGGTTGAAGAAAGTTTATGATTCTCTAGATTATACACCTTTTTATTTTTGTTGGTGTGGAAGCAATGCCCTTTCTACTTTTTTGCACCCTCAGCAGGATCCAGGGGTCCATTTTATCTATGCTATTCCGAAGCGGCCATCTGTAGCCTTTATTCTAGAGGTGAGTTTTGGCTGGATATCTTCTAGATAATGGCACACCATCATCACATCATATGTTGTTTCGACAAAGTCTCATGTCAGGCTGATTTTCTTTCCCATTTAAGTCACCTGACCTTTTGACTGGATGCCAATTATTTTCTCTATTTTGAAAGTCCAAATGACTTTACTAGTATATGTTAGCATATTACTATTCTGGTGTATCTTAGTATACTATTTAATGTAATATACTATAATGCAATATATTATATACAATACAACATACATATATTCAACTACACATATAAATGTGTTCTACAATATAACGTCCTATACAACATACATATACATCTATAGTACACAACACATAAATAGTGTGTGATAAAATATACTATGGAACTTGCGTTCATTCTTTTCTGGTACATTGATGTGCCCTTTATAATACTGGCATATATTTATTCTGTTTCATTTTGTTTCCCTTTATGGTTTGTATGTCTTCTCTAGCTACTTTCTCTCTGGTTCCTTTAATTTATTATTTCCATTTTAGTTTTTACTACATGGCCCTCTACAGAAAAGTTTGTTGGCTCTTGGCCCCATGTCTATAGGAAATATTCACTTCTCTTTTTTAAAATGTTTTCTTATATCTTTGTATAAATTCTGGTTTTCATCCTTTGGGTGTTCATTTTAGAATTAACCGTGTGTAGATACCATTAGACAGGTCTGCAGAAAAAGAGACAGCGACAGCTTGGTCTTACAGACTTTGTACTTGGGTGTGCTCTCCTTAACTGGTACAGAGGTGAACTACTGTCTTTAAAAATGTGGACTCTCTGTGTATCTTTGCCTACTTTCTCTCACAGAATCTTCCAAATGTCAGAGGTCGCCCGCCACCAGCCCTGTGTGATCATCCTTCCCCTGCCCACTGTTACCAAGTGGAGTAGTCCCTGCCTTCCAAGGTGGTCCATATGCATCAGAAGTTGTGTTTCTGTTCACCTTCCGAGCTGTCACCTGTGGGACTCGGAAGCTCTTCTTGGCTTTCCTCTTGTGCTAAGTACTTGCCCTCTGGTCCATCTTAGCCCAACTCACAGTTCTAAATCAAGGAGTAGCTCTCTTATTTTGAGGGTATACATTACATGGAGGCTTCTGCCATCTTCCACTACTAGCTCTCTTCTGTTTTTCCAATACTTCTCTGTCCCAATATCCAGGCCTTTTGCTTTTGGTGTCTAACCCAGTTCTGGTGGCCTTCATTGCTTTGGATTACACTTTCACATAATTTCTGTTTTCTGTTTCCTAATCGACTGAACATGTCATTCCTGGTTTGTCCATTTTGCTTTTTCTCCTTGTCATAGGGGTTATTCCTGTGAAAAATAGGACAATTCTACAATAACTTTTCTGAAGCTATTCCTGCTGGAAAACTACTAATATTTTCTTAATTGTTTTGATAGTTGCTGAATTAAGAATTGTATATGATGATTGATGGTACAGTGATTCTCAAACCAGATATCACCAAACAAACTTTTAATTAATATTCTCTCCTGGACCTTATGGTATAAAATATGCTGATCACTAAACAGACTACATTTATGAAATAATTGTTCATTGTCAAAGAGACATTTATAATTTCTAATTAAAATTGCTAATTAGCATGAACATCATGAGTTACTCTCACTGAATTGATACAGTACTAGACAAAACAAAAAAGAAGAAATTTTAATTAGTCTATGCAATCTTAATGCTGAAAAATTTGCATTCTCTTTTTGACTCTCTGAAAGATTAAAAACATATTTAAGGCACCAATTACAATCAACACATAAGGATTCTAAGGAGCCCTGAAATCCATGTTGTGAATCACAGAGAAATAACCTTTGAACTTCCTTTTTATATGGAACTTTAATAGCTTTGTAGTTCATTTAAAATTTTTCTATCCGATTTTGCAGAACACAAATATAACTGCCTAAATTTCTATAGGGTGATTTTATGATTATAAAGTTAGAATGTCAAATATAAATGTTTAAATGTCTTACAGATTAAAAAAAACTTCCAACAAGCTGATAGTCTAGGTTTCTGTACTACCAGAAATGTCCAGTTTTCTGCAAACAAGTGGCTTGCTTTCTCTTTCGAAATTTCTCTTAAATATGAGGAAACTATGAATAAACAGTTGGGTTTTGTGTCTGTAATTTGTTACCAGATATTTAAAACATACACTGATGTATAAAAACAACAAAATGAAATTGATATAGTCACTATTCAAATTAAGTAAGAAAGCATTAATAAAACTTTGATTTCATAGTTGAAAACACCTATGAACTTTTCCAGAATTGAATCCTTCTCTTTCTTCTGGAACAACCAGTATCCTAAATTTAAACCTTATTACTTCCTGACATGTATTTCTGCTCTTGCCATATATATAGGTGATCTTGAGGAATATACAGCATTGTTTTAAATATTTCCAATTGTATGCAAATAAACCATATGTAGTCTTTTAAATCTAGACTTTTCTGTCAGTAGTAGAAATGTGAGATTAATCCATGTTAAAAAACATGTAGTATTAGCTCATTAATTTCCAATGCAATGTACTAACTTAATTTATGGAAATAACAAAATTTAGTCTTCCACTCATTTCTTGATTGGTATTTGTGCTGTTTCCACTCATTTGCCCTTTAATCAATGCGACTATGGCCATTCTTTGAACTATGTCCTTGCATCCCTTTGGTTTTTTGTCAATCTCTTATTGGTGTCTTTTTTTGGTTAATTCTTTATCTATTTTTGAATAATAACCATTGTCTGATGCAAATATCTTTTTATATGATGCAAATATCTTTCCCTTTGTGTCTTTTTTGTTTTCTTGAGGTGTCTCTAGGTGAATATATATTGTTCATTTTGATGTAGTCAGAATCACCAGTTTTATCTGTTACATTTTGTTTCCTTTTTATCTTATTGGAGAAATCTTTCCCTATTTGTAGCCATACAAATATAGTCCTTTATTTTTGTTGGAAAGCTAACATTTACACCGATGTTGTTAATCTATATAGAATTGATTTTCATGTACAATTTAATACATTAATACATTTTATTCCCTTGCCTGTTGATAATAGCTGTCCCAATATCATTTATTAAATAATCCTTCCTTTCCCCACAGAACCACTTCAGCCATGACTATAGCTTCCATCTGTGTGTCAGCAGGTTTCTGGGCTCCTTGTCCACTGCTCTGCTCATCTAAACCTGGGTCAGTGTTATGCGTTCTGGAGTTTTACAGCACATCTAGATATTTGGCATTTAGGTCATAGAATTGTCTTCTCCCACACATTTTTTGGCAATTTTTTGTCCTTACATTGTGTTCTTGGTATAAATGTAACAAATTTTATTGGCAATCCTTTTGGTGTTATCTTTGGAATCTCCCTGAATCTATAGTTTGCCAAAAACTGACATGTTTGTGGTATCAAGATATTGTATACATGACTCATAATGTCTGTTTCTTGATGCCTACTGCCTGACTGCTCTCTACATCATTACAGAATGCCCTCTTCATCCCCTGGTAATAATTCTTGATTTTACATTTACTTTATCTGAAAATAATAGAGACTCTCAAGCTTCTTTAGTTAAAATTTGCATGATACATCTCTTTCCATCCTTTTACTTTTAATTTAGATATCTCTTTGTGCGGATTTCTTACAGCAAAATATAGTTGGATATTGCTTCTGTTTCAAGTGTGTTGCTTTTTAATTTGAGAGTTTAGATCTTTTATATT
The DNA here is from genome assembly GCF_040802235.1 of Manis javanica. Lineage (NCBI taxonomy): Eukaryota > Metazoa > Chordata > Mammalia > Pholidota > Manidae > Manis > Manis javanica. The sequence goes on from NC_133168.1 coordinate 77,092,464, forward strand.
AATATAATGCTTGATAATGGCTGGGAATTTAAACTGACCATCTTATTCATTCTAAATGTACTTATGCCTTTTGCAGTCTTGTTCTAACATTTTTTAATTCATTGAATAAATTTTTGTGACTCATTTTTATTCCAAAAAAGTAGATACAGAGATACATTTTTGTCTATTCATATACCATTTTGTTTCATTATTATCTTTCAGTTGTTGATTTCTACAATTTATAATATACATCTTTAACATATCACAGTCTACATACACATAATATACCTCTTCCCATAAATTGTAAAAAACTTCAAATCTGTACATTTCCTTTCCCACCTCCTTAGCTTTATTTTTTTCATACATCTTATTTCTACATATTACAAGCAATGCAATGTTTTACTGATACTGATTTTTAAGATACTCATTTTTTTAATTTTTTATTTTTATTGAACCGTAGTTGACACACAGTATTACATTAGTTTCAGGTGTACAACACAGTGATTTAACATTTATATACATGATGATTCTAGGTACCAGCTGTCGCCATACCAAGTTGTAACAATATTTTGACTATATTCCTTATGCTATACATTACATCCCAGTTACTTATTTATTTTACAATTGGAAGTGTGTACTTTTTTTTTTTTGTGAGGGCATCTCTCATATTTATTGATCAAATGGTTGTTAACCACAATAAAATTCTGTATAGGGGGGTCAATGCTCAATGCACAATCATTAATCCACCCCAAGCCTAATTTCCATCAGTCTCCAATCTTCTGAAGCATAACGAACAAGTTCTTACATGGAGAACAAATTCTTACATAGTGAATAAGTTACATGGTGAACATTACAAGGGCAGTCACCACAGACGCTTTTGGTTGTGATCATGCATTATGAACTATAAACAGTCAGTTTAAATATGAATATTCATTTGATTTTTATACTTGATTTATATGTGGATACCACATTTCTCTCTTTATTATTATTATTTTTAATAAAATGCTGAAGTGGTAGGTAGATACAAGATAAAGGTAGAAAACATAGTTTAGTGTTGTAAGAGAGCAAATGTAGATGATCAGGTGTGTGCCTGTAGACTATGTGTTAATCCAAGCTAGACAAGGGCAATAAAACCTCCACGGATGCAGAAGATTTCTCTCAGAACGGGGGGTGGTGAGGTTCTAAGTCTCACCTCTGTTGATCCCCAATTTCTCACCTGATGGCCCACCTGCGACTGTGCCTGTCTTAGGTTGTTCCTCCCTTGAGGAATCTTACCCGTCTCTGGCTAACCAGTCATCTTCCCAGGCCATACAGGGAAATGTTAAGTTGGTAAGTGAGAGAGAAGCCTTATTGTTTGAAAAGGTTAGCTTTTTACTTCTTTGCATATTTTATGCCCTGCGGCTTCTATGTCCAGCATTTGTCTTGAGGTGTCTTTACCACTTGGAAGAATTATGATATTCAGTAAATTTGATATGAGGCACAAATTCTATTTAAGGGTTATAATTAGGAAGGAAGAAGAAAAGCTATAGAAGTAGCAGGTGGAAGAAAACCTGGGAAGATTGATTATTTCTTTGACATACCTTCTTGTAGAGTAACTTCAGCATTTATAGGTCTTAAACTACTAATTAAATTGCGCACACACATTAACAGAATAGGAGTACAGTTACGTAACCAAAGCATACCTGTAATTACCAGCCATCTCCAGTGAAACCAAGAAAACCAGTTAGGCACTTTAGGCATTTGTGAAAACTTATCTATAATATGGTGAATATTGTCCAACTGAAATTGAACAGTCTGAGAGAAATCAGACAAATTAAAATAACCCATTCCTGGGGACTGTTCACATTCCATATGTTCTTTTAACAGTAAATAGTCTGTAGTTGTAAGATTTTGGAGAGCTACAATTTGCACTTCTCCTAATTCTTGGTTGAGTTCCAACAGTTTAGATCCAGTTAAATTTGTTGTTTTGCTGTATGCACAGGCCAGCTTAGATATCTCCTTCATTCCCATGGCAAGTCCAGGAACCGGTGGGATGAGTGCATCTACACCTGTAGCAGTGCATGGATCTTTGTTGGGGTTTTTGATGGTCATCTTCTGGCATGAGTCTTCCTGAGAGTGCTGACGTTGGAAATTCTTTTTCATATCATATCTTAGTTCATTTTCGGGGTAGCCAAATTAGGCTTTGATCCTCTGTATAAACACAAACAGACCCTTTGCCTACACTTTTATGCCCTTTATATCATTGTGTAGAATTCATTGGAGGTCACCACACAGGAACTGCTTTTTATTTTTTAATCATTAATCTACACTTACAATGACGAATATTTTGTTTACTAGGCTCTCCCCTATACCAGGTCCCCCCTATATACCCCTTTACAGTCACTGTCCATCAGCGTAGCAAAATGTTGTAGAATCACTACTTGTCTTCTCTGTGTTGTACAGCCCTCCCCTTTCTCCCACCACCCCATGAATGCTAATCTTAATACCCCCTTTTTCTCTCCCTCCCTTATCCTTCCCTACCCACCCATCCTCCCCAGTCCCTTCCCTTTGGTACCTGTTAGTCCATTCTTGAGTTCTGTGATTCTGCTGCTATTTTGTTCTTCAGTTTTTCCTTTGTTCTTATACTCCACAGATGAGTGAAATCATTTGGTATTTCTCTTTCTCTGCTTGGCTTGTTTCAATGAGCATAATACCCTTCAGCTCCATCCATGTTGCTGCAAATGGTAGGATTTGCCTTTTTCTTATGGCTGAGTAGTATTCCATTGTGTATATGTACCACATCTTCTTTATCCATTCATCTACCGATGGACATTTAGGTTGCTTCCAATTCTTGGCTATTGTAAATAGTGCTGTGATAAATATGGGGGTGCATCTGTCTTTCTCAAACTTGATTGCTGCATTCTTAGGGTAAATTCCTAGGAGTGGAATTCCTGGGTCAAATGGAAGTCTGTTTTGAGCATTTTGATGAACCTCCATACTGTTTTCCACAATGGTTGAACTAATTTACATTCCCACCAGCAGTGTAGGAATGTTCCCCTTTCTCCACAGCCTTGCCAACATTTGTTGTTGTTTGTCTTTTGGATGGCAGCTATCCTTACTGGTGTGAGGTGATACCTAATTGTAGTTTTAATTTGCATTTCTCTGATAATTAGTGATGTGGAGCATCTTTTCATGTGTCTGTTGGCCATCTGTATTTCTTTATTGGAGAATTTTCTGTTCAGTTCCTCTACCCATTTTTTAATTGGATTATTTGTTTTTGTTTGTTGAGGCGTGTGAGCTCTTTATATATTTTGGGCGTCAATTCTTTATCGGATCTGTCATTTAGAAATATATTCTCCCATACTGTAGGGTTCCTTTTTGTTCTATTGATGGTGTCTTTTGCTGTACAGAAGCTTTTCAGCTTAATATACTCCCACTTGTTCATTTTTGCTGTTGTTTTCCTTGCCCGGGGATATATGTTCAAGAAGAGGTCACTCATGTTTATGTCTAAGAGGTTTTTGCCTATGTTTTTTTCTAACAGTTTAATGGTTTCATGACTTACATTCAGGTCTTTGATCCATTTTGAGTTTACTTTTGTATATGGGGTTAGACAATGGTCCAGTTTCATTCTCCTACATGTAGCTGTCCAGTTCTGCCAGCACCATCTGTTGAAGAGACTGTCATTTTGCCATTGTATGTCCATGGCTCCTTTATCAAATATTAATTGACCATATATGTCTGGGTTAATGTCTGGATTCTCTAGTCTGTTCCATTGGTCTGTGGCTCTGTTCTTGTGCCAGTACCAAATTGTCTTGATTACTATGGCTTTGTAATAGAGCTTGAAGTTGGGGAGTGAGATCCCCCCTACTTTATTCTTCTTTCTCAGGATTGCTTTGGCTCTTCGGGGTCTTTGGTGGTTCCATATGAATTTTTAAATTATTTGTTCCAGTTCATTGAAGAATGTTGCTGGTAATTTGAGAGGGATTGCATCAAATCTGTATATTACTTTGGGCAGGATGGCCATTTTGATTATATTAATTCTTCCTAGCCACGAGCATGGGATGTGTTTCCATCTGTTAGCGTCCCCTTTAATTTCTCTTAAGAGTGACTTGTAGTTCTCAGAGTATAAGTCTTTCACTTCTTGGTTAGGTTTATTCTTAGTTATTTTATTTTTTTTGATGCAGTTGTGAATGGAGTTGTTTTCCTGATTTCTCTTTCTGTTGGTTCATTGTTAGTGTATAGGAAAGCCACAGATTTCTGTGTGTTGATTTTGTATCCTGCAACTTTGCTGTATTCTGATATCAGTTCTAGTAGTTTTGGGGTGGAGTCTTTAGGGTTTTTTATGTACAGTATCATGTCATCTGCAAATAGTGACAGTTTAACTTGTTCTTTACCAATCTGGATTCCTTGTACTTTTTTGTTTTGTCTGATTGCCGTGGCTAGGACCTCCAGTAATATGTTAAATAACAGTGGGGAGAGTGGGCATCCCTGTCTGGTTCCCGATCTCAGAGGAAAAGCTTTCAGCTTCTCGCTGTTCAGTATAATATTGGCTGTGGGTTTATGATATATGGCCTTTATTATGTTGAGGAACTTGCCCTCTATTCTCATTTTGCTGAGAGTTTTTATCATGAATGAATGTTGAACTTTGTCAAATGATTTTTCAGCATCTATGGAGACGATCATGTGGTTTTTGTCTTTCTTTTTGTTGATGTGGTGGATGATGTTGATGGACTTTCGAATGTTGTGCCATCCTTACATCCCTGGGATGAATCCCACTTGGTCATGGTGTATGATCCTTTTGATGTATTTTTAAATTCGGTTTGCTAATATTTTGTTGAGTATTTTTGCATCTACATTCATCAGGGATATTGGTCTGTAGTTTTCTTTTTTGGTGGGGTCTTTGCCTGGTTTTGGTATTAGGGTGATGTTAGCTTCATAGAATGAGTTTGGGAGTATCCTCTCCTCTTCTATTTTTTGGAAAACTTTAAGGAGAATGGGTATTATGTCTTCCCCGTATGTCAAATAAAATTCTGAGGTAAATCCATCTGGCCCGGGGGTTTTGTTCTTTGGTAGTTTTTTGATTACCGCTTCAATTTCGTTGCTGGTAATTGGTCTGTTTAGATTTTCTGTTTCTTTCTGGGTCAGTCTTGGAAGGTTGTATTTTTCTAGGAAGTTGTCCACTTCTCCTAGGTTTCCCAGCTTCTTAGCATATAGGTTTTCATAGTACTCTCTAATAGTTCTTTGTATTTCTGTGGGGTCCATCGTGATTTTTCCTTTCTCATTTCTGATACTGTTGATTTGTGTTGACTCTCTTTTCCTCTTAATAAGTCTGGCTAGAGGCTTGTCTATTTTGTTTATTTTTTCGAAGAACCAGCTCTTGGTTTCATTGATTTTTGCTATTGTTTTATTCTTCTCAACTTTATTTATTTCTTCTCTGATCTTTATTATGTCCCTCCTTCTGCTGACCTTAGGCCTCATTTGTTCTTCTTTTTCTGATTTTGATAATTGTGACATTAGACCTTTCATTTGGGATTCTTCTTCCTTTTTTAAATATGCCTGGATTGCTATATATTTTCCTCTTAAGACTGCTTTTGCTGTGTCCCACAGAAGTTGGGGCTTAGTGTTGTTGTTGTCGTTTGTTTCCATATATTGCTGGATCTCCATTTTGATTTGGTCATTGATCCATTGATTATTTAAGAGAGTGTTGTTAAGCCTCCATGTGTTTATGAGCCTTTTTGCTTTCTTTGTACAGTTTATTTCTAGTTTTATGCCTTTGTGGTCTGAAAAGTTGGTTGGTAGGATTTCAATCTTTTGGAATTTACTGAGGCTCTTTTTATGGCCTAGTATGTGGTCTATTCAGGAGAATGTTCCATGTGCACTTGAGAAGAATGTGTATCCTGTTGCTTTTGGATGTAGAGTTCTATAGATGTCTATTAGGTACATCTGTTCTAGTGTGTTGTTCAGTGCCTCTGTGTCCTTACTTATTTTCTGTCTGGTGGATCTGTCCTTTGGAGTGAGTGGTGTGTTGAAGTCTCCTAGAATGAATGCATTGCATTCTATTTCCTCCTTTAGTTCTGTTAGTATTTGTTTCAGGTATGCTGGTGCTCCTGTATTGGGTGCATATATATTTATAATGGTTATATCCTCTTGTTGGACTGAGCCCTTTATCATTATGTAATGTCCTTCTTTGTCTTTTGTTACTTTCTTTATTTTGAAGTCTGTCTTGTCTGATACCAGAATTGCAACACCTGCTTTCTTCTCTTTGTTGTTTGCCTGAAATATCTTTTTCCATCCCTTGACTTTAAGTCTGTGCATGTCTTTGGGTTTGAGGTGAGTTTCTTGTAAGCAGCATATGGATGAATCTTGCTTTTTTATCCATTCCATTATTCTGTGTCTTTTGATTGGTGCATTCAGTCCATTTACATTTAGGGTGATTATTGAAGGGTATGAACTTATTGCCATTGCAGGCTTTAAGTTTGTGGTTACCAAAGGTTCAGGGTTCGCTTCTTTACTATCTTACTGTCTAACTTAACTCGCTTGTTGAGCTATTATACACGTGGTCTGATGATTCTTTATTTCTCTCCCTTCTTATTCCTCCTCCTCCCTTCTTCATATGTTGGGTGTTTTGTTCTGTGCTCTTTTTAGGAGTGCTCCCATCTAGAGCAGTCCCTGTAGGATGCCCTGAAGAGGTGGTTTGTGGGAGGCAAATTCCCTCAACTTTTGCTTGTCTGGGAATTGTTTAATCCCTCCTTCATATTTAAATGGTATTCGTGCTGGATACAGTAGTCTTGGTTCGAGGCCCTTCTGTTTCATTGCATTAAGTATATCATGCCATTCTCTTCTGGCCTGTAGGGTTTCTGTTGAGAAGTCTGATGATAGCCTAATGGGTTTTCCTTTGTAGGTAACCCTTTTTTTCTCTCTGGCTGCCTTTAATACTTTGTCCTTGTCTTTGATCTTTGCCATTTTAATTATTATGTGTCTTGGTGTTGTCCTCCTTGGATCCCTTGTCATGGGAGTTCTGTGTACCTCTGTGGTCTGAGAGGCCATTTCTTCCCCTAGTTTGGGGAAGTTTTCAGCAATTATTTCTTCAAAGACACTTTCTATCCCTTTTTCTCTCTCTTCTTCTTCTGGTATTCCTATAATGTATATATTGTTACTTTTTGATTGGTCACTCAGCTCTCTTAGAATTCTTTCATTCCTGGAGATCCTTTTATCTCTCTCTCTCCATCAGCTTCTCTGTGTTCCTGTTCTCTGTTTTCTAGACCATTAATGGTCTCTTGCATTTTGCCCATTCTGTTTTGAAGTCCTTCCAGAGCTTGTTTTATTTCTGTATTATCCTTCCTTAGTTCTTGCATATTTCTCTGCAAGTCCATCAGCATGGTTATGACTTTTGTTTTGAATTCTTTTTCAGGAAGACTGGCTAAATCTATCTCCCCAGGTTCCTTCTCAGGGGAAGATGTAGCAGATGCCGAAGCTGTCTGGGTTAGTCTTGTCTGGATCATATTTTTTTGCCTTTTCATGTTGACAGGTGCTATTGACTGTCAGCTGGGAGGGCCAAACTTTTCACTTGCTACTGGCCTTTCTTTACTGGGACAACTGCAATCCCTAGTGGCTTGTGTTGCGTAATTGCGTGTAGGCTGGGTCCCAGCTTTGTGTCTTGCCCCACTGAAGTGTAGGAATTTTCCTTTCTGCCTTTCTGTGGGCATGTTTTGCCTTAGGCTGTTTCTCTGCTTTTGCAGCGCTGGGAGGGATAATGGACTGGGGGTGGGGGGTGCTGTTTGGCTGTTTACCTCTGTGAGGGGTCTCAGAGCTGTTGCCCAGGGGGTTAGTGTGCCCAGTTTTCCCTGTAATTTCCAGCCACTGGGCTGTGACCTGTGTTGTTTCCGTCTAGCTGTTAAATCCCTGTCCCTTTAAGACTTTCAAAGAGCACTGGCTTTTCTTTGTCACAGGGGCAACCGCTTTGGCCCCTGCTCAGAGGTCTTGCTGCTCTATTTCCCTAGTTTCCAGCCCTCCACGCATGCACTGTGTCTGTGCTCTGGTGCGGGTGGCTGGGGCTGGGTGTTCAGCAGTCCTGGGCTCCCTCTCCCTTCTGCTGGGAGCTGGGGGGAGGTGTGCTGGGGTCTCGCCGGCCGGGGCTTGTATCTTACCCCTTTCACCGGGCACTGGGCTCTCGCACGTGTCGATGTAGTCTGGCTGTTGTCCTGTGTCTTCTGGTCTCTCCTTTAGGATTAGTTGTATTTGTTGTATTTTCAAAAATATATATGTTTTTGGGAGGAGATTCCCACTGTCCTACTCATGCCGCCATGCTGGCTCCACCTCCTCATTTTTCTTTTAAAGAGATTATAAATAAGAAACAAATACCTTTTATATTTACCCTCATGTATTTTATTTCTGGTGCTCTTCATTTGTTTTTGTTTTTGTCCAAATTTCTCTCTTTGGCATTATATTCTTTCTTTCCAAGGAACTATTAAATTTTCCTTATAGTTTAGATTTGCTGGCAGTGATATTACTCAAGCTTGAATATTCTGAAAAAGCCTTTGCCCTTATTTTTGAGATATTTTCACATCAGATAGTAAAAAATTATAGGTTTCCAGGTATTTCATTCAAAATTGTAAATGTGTAGCTCTGTTGTCTTCTGATTTGCCTGCTTTCTGATGACAAGCCTGCTACTAGTCTCTTCTTTGTTTCTCTGCATTTACTTTTTTCCTTCTTTTATTTCCAGATGTCTTCAAAATTTCTGTCACCTTAAATTTCTATTAGTTTAATTTTGATAAATTCAGATTTTTTTTTCCCCAGAAAATTCTGCTAGGGTTTTTTTGAGATTTTTGGTTTTGTGGTTCATTTCCTTTAATTAATTTTGCAAATTTTTTAGCTTCGTATCTTCAAATATTTCTTTTGGAAGCAGCTCCCATCCATCCTGGTTATTGACAGGCCTTGTGATCTCAACCTCAGACACAGGGCTTCCCCACCGTCCCTCCTCCACAAGGTCATGAAACTCGGCTTTATATCCGCGGGGATTCTTGAGCACAAATTTTGTTCCTCTTCAACATCAGCCAAACTCCCCCTTGTGTCAATGCAGAATCATAATCATGCGTGCATTTCTTTTATTCTGCTTAGCAGTGTGTAGATGTGCCTTCGTGTAACCTCAGGGAGGAACCGCGCAGGCTTTTCCAGCCTTCCCCAGCAGTTGTGGGCCTTTTCCTGAGAGTAGGAGGCCAGACATCTCCTGACTGTCCCAATAGCGGATTACATTTGCTCTATTTGAGAGAAAGGCTCCCTTGTGCAGTGTCACCACCTATATGCACATGAGATGGACCTGGCATCCATGCTGTCCTCACACTTCCTCACCGGCACCAGTGGTGGCTGTAGAAAATAGCTGGCAACTGCTCGCTGCCTTCCGTGTTGTCTGGGGTTCCCATAGATCCTAAACCATCACATGGGCACATGCTCTGCCTTTAAAGTTTGTTATTGTTGAAGAATTTTTTCTTGCCTGATATTTATCATTGCTACCACTTCTTATGCTCCACCAAAGATCAAACAATTTTTATGTCCCTTTCACCCTCTGAGGGGCCTGCCACATATTGGAAAACAGTTCATCGAACTGCTTTGACTTTAGCTCTCCAGTGGGCTAAAAAAGCTATAATTTTGTGGTTTATCTGTACACTATTCATTGTTTTCATGGGAGCAATGTTTTTTTTCAGTTTTCTATTTTCATAGTGAAAGTGGAACCGTGCAATATCACCTGTGTAATGTATACAGTAATGCCGAAATGAAACTTCTCTAAGGAAACCACCTCACATTAAAAGTGATGGTCTTGACACACTTGCACTTTTCGTCTCTTCAGAATAAATCTGGCATAAGAATTCTTCTGTTAAACAAACCTTCAGTTAAATTCTTTTTGAGTTTGATATTATCAACTTTTTTGAACTTTCTTAGGTTTTGTTCATACATGGGATTATGATTTTTTAAAATCTGTTCTTTTGATGTCTATACTATTCTTGCTTCTTTCTTTTTGTTTATACTTCAAATTTCAACTACTCATTCACATAAGTAATATTACCATGATATCATCTAATTGTTATGTCAAATTAAACCCCAGCCCTGTGTAGTGTGGGCATCTTAGATGAATACCAAATCTTCTCATAAAAACAAAGGTCAAAGTAAATATAAAGAGACATATTGTCACAAATGGCAAAATTTCATTCTTTTTTATGACTGATTAATATTCCATTGTACATATACCACATCTTTGTTATCTAGACATTTACCTACAGTCTTAGGTTGCTTCCATATCTTGGTTATTGTAAATAATGTGACAATAAACATAAGAGTGAAATAAACATTCAAACATTTTGAATTAGTGATTTTGTTTTCTTTAGGTAAATTCCCAGAGGTAGAACTACCAGGTTGTACACTATTTCTATTTTTAGATCTTTGGAAAATATTTCTATATGTTTTCCACAGTGCCTGCACTGATTTTTACATTCTGCTATGTGAAAAAATATGGACAAAGACAAATATCATGTGATTTCACTTTTACGTGGAATCTAAAAAAATAGAACAAATGAACAAACAAGCAAAACAGAAACAGACTCATAAACACAAAAAACAGACTGGTGGTTGCCATAGGGATGGGGGATGGAATTTTATAAATTCCATCATAAAACAGGGGATAATTTTATGATGGAATTTATAGTAATGGAGATATATTTCCAATTACATGGGCAAAATAGGTGAAGGCATAAAGAGGGACAAACATCCAATTATAACATAATTAGTCATGGGGATGAAAGTACAGCATAGGGAATATAGTCAATAGTATTGTAATAACTTGTATGTTACAGATGTTTACACTTATTGTGGTGAGCTTTTAAGAATAAATGTAATTGTCAAATTACTGTGCTGTATATCTGAAACCAACATAATATTACATATCAACTATAGTTCAAGAAAAAATATAGACATAATATATAATGTTCCATCTGAACCTCCTTAATTATGAAAAGTTGTGGGCATGAGATCCAATGACAATTTTCATTGCCAGTGCTGTATATTAAAAACAGAATAAAAATGCTTATTTTGGAAAGATACTACAAAAATCAATGGTATGTCTATGCTAGAAAAGAATAGTGTCTGCATAATTTTAAAAACGGAAATGGAGGGAACAGATTCAAAGGAAATTGAGATACTCTCATGATATGCAAAAGGTTCATGGAGTTTTATGATGGAATTTCTAGTAAATAAATAAGAACACATTTTCAAAATATATTTACCATTGGATTTGCCATCTCTTAATAATAAGAAACAGTGGTCTGGAACTTGCTGGGATAATTTATGTTTTGTTGTGATTTTAGAAAAAGAAGAAAGGGTCTTCAAAGATTTTCATTTGTCATTGTGATGCTAACTTTTTTATGTATCCATCTTTAAATTGATGTTGGCTAAAGTCACTGGTAAACTCACAGTTCTGTAACCATTGTCTCCTTCCTTTTGTTTCATTAGCACACCACTAGAAACATAACTCATACGCCCATTCACTGGTACTTTTAAATAATACTTGTACACCCAACAACATTGCTTGGATTGTCAGGAGTTATTTTTTTCATCTATTTAATTCAACTTCTGTTATAGTAAGTCCTTTTCTTTACCTTACATGTGTTTGTAAACTTTTTTAATAGGAAATCTTTTTAGGAAATATCGTTGAAGTGTTTGCATTTATAAAACCAATAATTTAATTGTTTTAGAACTTTAAACATTTTTATTTACTTTTATTTTTTAGAGGTGTGTGGTTGTGAGAAACAATGAGAATTATTTAATTAGTGCTATCTTTAAACAACACTGGAAGATAAAATAATTGTGGAAATTAACCTCATTCCCTTTATATATCTGCATGGAGGCATTATATCTTGAGAAATTTCCTTATTGTTTTAGATGGCAAAGTAAGGTTTTGTGAATGTATGCATTAAAGCAGTTTAGTCAATTCAACATTACATGAGATTTAATTAAACATAAAGGTCTCAGAATAATATCTTGTTGAGTTATAATGATTTATACAACCTATATTATGTTTGATGAATCATGTGAACTTGCAGTATTAGTGATAGAGCTCTTCTATAAGAAGACCTGGCCGGTAAAGTTAAGGATCACAGGGAAGCGGCATTACTGAAAGAGGGGCATGTTTTTATTTGGCTCTCATAATATAAACCTTACTTTTAATTTCATGTATATAAAAATATGATTGCATATGAGTCTTACATTTAAGCTAGGCAGTGTCCCCATACCTTAAAGGAGAGTTTGTATATAAGCAAGACCATAATAGAAAACACATCCTGCCCATGAGCACCAGAAGACATTTTCCTGACATCTCCTCCTATGGTAGAGACGCCATCATTTTCAAGCAGTTCTTTGGTTTTGTTTATGTCATCATTAGCTTTGATTTTACTCCTTAAAGCTTATAATACAACAACCCTTTGCATATCAGCTATTAGTAAAGCAATATTTTCTTCCCTTTAAAATAAAGTGTATATTGAATTGCATTTAGGTTTACACTATTTACAAAATTTGCAGTGATTTCCTATAACCCATAAATCATGTAGTAGAGCTCTAATTGCTCTGTTTCCTCTCTGGTATTAGTACTGGGAGGTTTTTATTATTATTATTATTATTATTATTATTATTATTATTATTATTATTAAATATACAAATAGATTTTACTTTTAATTTGCATTTTCTTAGTGCAACTGTTGTGGAGTATCTTTTTATATGATTAATCACCATCAATATGCCTTTGTTGGCAAAGTATCTATCTAACTTTTTAATTGGGTTCCTTGTTTTTCCATTATTGAGTTTTGAGAGTTCTTTAGATAAATACAAGTCCCATGTTGGAAGTGTGGCTTGCAAATACAGTTTTCAAATGAGTGTGGTTTGCAAATAAGTGTGGTTTTCCTGGTCTGTGGCTTGTCTATTGGGCTTTTACAGAACAAACATTTTCAATTTTGGTAAATAACAATTAATATATTTTTAAAAAATATATGGTCTGTGCTTCTGGAGTCTGTTAACCAAGTTCAAACTTTTTTCCTGCAGATCATTTAGGAGTTTTGTAGCTTTATGGTTTGTATTAATTTTCCCTTTAAACTGTATCATCCCTTTAATGGCCATCTGAACCTTGGGTATATAAATTAAGTGTTTTCTGTGTAATTAAGCATAGGAAATAAATTAAGGGGAAGATATTTGTAAATGCTGAGAAAATGTAAATCTGAAAAATACTTAAACATGATTTTAGTTGTTGGGTCCTTTTTATTAGCAGAAGAAACAATAGTATTTAAACCAGGTTGTAGATCCTGTGGTGTTGTTATATCATCTAAACAACTAATTTTTAGTGTAAATGTTGGGTGGCTCACTGTGTTCACTGTGCTGTTTAACTACTTATGAGAGACAGATTAGTTTCTACAACTGTACATAAATGATTCTATCCTGTGAAGTTAAATGAAAATAGAGAATTTCCAAAATGTTTGACAGTAAGTCAATCAAAAACACAAAACAAAACCTTAAACCCAGTCTTTAAATCGAATGAATCCTCTTGCTCACTGAAAAAGTGAGAGAGACAAGGGGCTACCCCCACCCCCTCCTTCTCGGGAGAAACCCAGGCACTGAAGAGAAAATTCACATGGCATACACTTTATCATAGTTTCAATACCTAATTTTTTCTGTATTTTTTTGGCAGGGAACAATTATAAAAAATAATAGTTTTCAGACAGTTTCAAAAGCTCTCATTAATTAATTTAGTCTTGCCCATTAAGAACTGAGCTGAAGTTGCTGCAACTGGTGCCCACATCTCTGCACAGCAGATGGATTGAAAGATGATCTCTTTGCTGTGAGAGGAAAATGCCCCTTGCGCAGCACAGCTGATAATCCTCTTCATTCCTTTTCAACTACCAGTATCACTGGAACATTATATAGGGCACTGAAAATGCTCTTCCTCATTCCTTTTATTATCATCATTACTGTTTTCATTTTCTTCTTTGAAATTGCAGGGGTACTTTATAAAATGCTCATCTTCCTCAACTGAAATGCCACATTCAAAGAAGACCTTTCGTAAGATCATGAACAAATATCTGGAGAAGAATTGCAACACTTAAACCACGTTTCCCCAGGCCTGCTCCGCATGTGCTGATGAGCGCCAGGACAGAATGGCGGAGACGGGCCTCTGATGGGACATTCCCCTCTTTCCTTGGTGAAGGAGGAAATCAGGCCCCCTGGCGAAGCGCATTTTCGGAAGGCAGTCCACTAGGTCTGTGCACAGGTATCTGAAATCACTATTTGGTTTTGTCTAATCCCGAAATACAAATACTTAAAAATCATCTTTTATGATTCCCAATAGATTAGAAATCTTTGGCATGATTTGTCATAAGTGGGGCCCAGAAGGTGAAAATGTACTAAAAATGCAGCAGGGTGTCAGCATAGGCTGGGCACTTTAATGAGACTGTTGAAGCTCAACAATTGCTAACCGATCACTAGTAAGCAGTTTCAGCTTTCTTGCTCATGGATTGGCATTTTACTTTGAGGAATATGCCTCTTTGTCCTAGGGACACAGAACCGAGTGGTCCTTTCTAACCATGAAGATTGAAGGGTGTGTTAAGCTTGTCAGGGATGTGGGGTGTACGAGCCATCTGTGCATGTGGTAAACGGACTCCCAAGCCAGCATCTCCATTTTCTTTCACACGTTTACCCGAGGGGGTGGAGCGACTGTGACACTGAGGACTTCTCTCTATGCCTGAGAGTTCCTAGGTCATGGCCAAGGGCCAGTGGCTCCAGCAGAGACCACGTAACAGGGAAGGGCAACCAGAGAGTCCGGAGGAAAGATGCCGTGCAGGAAAGAAGAGGCCGACCTGTGGTGTTTTCTTAGCAGGCTGGAGACAGGGAAACTGGTTCTTCAGCCTTTCTTGCCTGGGTGATGCTGGGTGCCGACTCGTTTGGCCTGTTCGTGCCGTTTGGCATCTCTTGCAGAAAATGCTGCATTCAAGGAGATTCTAAGTGCCGCGTGCAGCGCTGAAATGTGAGAAATGGGCCGCCACACGGTTGTGCTGTGGGAGTCTACTAGCTGAGCGTGAACTTGAGCAGAGAACACTGTGCCCTGACTGGGTGAGCTGGCGACACCTGCAGGGGCGCTCAGGTCAAGGGCAGGATGGACCATGGCAATGCACTGGCAGTGGGCCAGGCCCTGCCTGAGGAAGGTGCCGGACTTGAGTGTGGCTCTCCTGACACTGGGCGCACAGCCAGGGTCACGGGTGTGGGGCAAGGGGTTGAGTAGGGAGCCCCAGGGCCTGCTGAACTCAGCCATCTGGGAGCCCAAGCTAGTTCCAGCTTCAGTCACCAACGGCATGTGCTCAAAAATGAATTCATGAGCAAGCATAAGTCATCTTTGGGATTTAAGGGTGGAGAAGTCTGGGAAAAAAACTGGACTTCCAGATCACTTATAAGATGGGACCTATTGTCATATACTTTAGATCTTAAGGTAAAAGTGATTTTATTATTTCTTCCCCTGGGGTGGATGAAGCCTGGGTTGTGTATTATGCAATACAATGGAACTTCCACGTAACAGTTTTTCTTTGCTTTACTGCAGGTGAAGGACAGCACGAGCACGTGCCGTGCCAGAGTGCGGGAAGAGCACTTTGCTTTGGCACAGAAAGCTGTGGAAATTGAACATTTGGAACAGGTGGGAACCAATCCGTTATTGAGCCCCTGCCTTGTGCCAGCTGCTCTGTGTGCTTGGGATACGTGAGTGCCCAAGAGAGCTGCTGTTGGAGACCCGCACTGCTGCTCCGGAACGCTGACGGCCCTTCCCTGTGGGCGGATCACACTTCTCATTTCCTGTCCTCACTAGGATGGCATTTAGCCGAGACACGCAGGAGATGCTAAGGTACGAATGAATAACAAAAGGCGATGAGGGTACTGGGGCTCAGGACAGGCAGGGGGCAAGAGAGGGATTAGATTTCAGTGAGGGGCAGTTATGGGAGGTCCCAGGAGGTCGCATCTGAGTGATGCTGTATTTCTTCTAGGGCTTATATGGACCTTGTTATGCCCATTCCCACCCCCAAATTTTGGCTTACAGCACTCTATTTTAATGTACCAAGCAGTCCATTTTTTTCCTACTATTTTGCTATTCTTTCTGTCCAAATCAAATACACGTTGGTCATCAGGCCCTGG
Source organism: Manis javanica (assembly GCF_040802235.1). Lineage (NCBI taxonomy): Eukaryota > Metazoa > Chordata > Mammalia > Pholidota > Manidae > Manis > Manis javanica. The sequence goes on from NC_133168.1 coordinate 77,108,625, forward strand.
GGATGATGGACGAGGCAGACAGGAATCCTGTGGCCCCAGCTTAGGGCCAAAAGCTGGTACAGCTGCCCTAACGTGGACTCCCCCATAGGCTGGCTGGGTCCTGTTACCGATCTCCAGGACCTTGGCAGCTGCCAGCAGCCTGTGTCCCCATTAGCTTCTGGTTCTCAAGAATTAATTTTTAATTGGAGAAAAGAACCCCATGGTGACTAGATCACATTGCCCTGGCCTCACTCTAGTGAGTGTGGGTGTGGGGCCTGCCCTGTGTATCTGTCCTATCTCCATCAGCCAAATGTTGAAAAGTAAGCCTTTGACACCTGTTCTGCAATTATTTACTAGTCACTTTCTTATTCAGTTTCCTCAACCTACCAAAGCCGGTTGGAAAAGATGCCACTAAGGTGTCATGTTGTTCCAGAACTAAACTTCATTTTACTCCCAGAAGGTATTCTGCTTGGCAGCAGAAGCATGATCCAGGGTCAGGGCCTTCCCTGGGCATTTCGTGAGTTCAGGGACTGAGGCAAACATTTCCCTGTCCCCCAGTCATGCCAGGACCCTGGGCACCCCATGGCTCTTCTGGCCTGTCTGCTAACCATGGGTTACAGACATAGCCTTCCTCAGGAACAAGACAGGTGAGGTGAGTGTGAGAAAGCAGGGGTGTGTGACGATGGGGCGCAGACGGGCCAGTGTGAACTGGACACTGCAAAGCCAGTGGGCAAAAATCCCAGGTTTCCAGAACCCTGCTGCTTAAACAGGAAAACTCTTTCAGACCAGAGCCTGGGGCCCCCTCAGCACCTTGTTCTCAAGCCAGGCGTGCTGGCCCGTGGACACAACACAGCCGTCGCTACTGAGCATCTGGCCATGGGTTCAGAGGCCTGATGAAGGGGCCTGGGATTCCTGAACCACTGCGGATGCCCGCACCTTCATCCCCTCCCGCAGGCTGAGCCTGGGCAGGGCCACGGGAGCTGGACCCGTTCCCCCAGGGTTCTGGTATCTACACATTCTCACTCCCCTTGGGATCCCCTGCAGTCCCAGGGACCCCGTGCCCTTTGTCTCATGCCTGAGTCTGGGAAGGGAGTTGGGGTGCACAAGGTGGTCACCTCACCCCGATCTAGAGACATAAGCCCTAAAACTTGCAGGCCTTGAGGGCCAACCATTGCCTGTGTGATACTAGACGGCTTTAGGAGGCATTCAGACTCAAAGCATTAAATAGCAACCCATACACGAGAAAAAGTCATTCTCTTCTAATTCTCCATCATCCCTGATTACATCAAAGAGGAAATGCCCAGCTAGTGGGCTTGCACTCACAGAATCCCCCCCGTGCACACGCTACCACAGTGTGGAGGCACCTGCTCTGGCTTTCACAGGGAATAGAATTTAGATAGAATTTCATAGTTCTGTTTTGTTTTTACTTGGTGTATTTTATGCATAATTTCTGCTTATAAATGCAAGATGTGCCTTCCTTTTCAGTTTGTATTGTAAAGACTGCTTTTAAAATGATTTTCCATGAACTAAATACACTCATTTAGAACAAAATGCATGAAAAAGACTACAGGTTGCCTGTAGAGATGGTAAAAATACCACATGCGTGGCGAGGAAACAAGTAGCATTTGGGACAGACTGCCCTTACTGCCTGTTTTGGGGAGGATTAGGAAATTCAGGAGACCATCTTATTAATATTTCAAAATATCTGCCCACAAGAATTAAAGTAAATATTCTTTCTTTGAGAGGAAAATACTTTAAACTATGTGTTAAGCCTTTGAAACATTCATTCTCACCATACAAAGATACTTCCACTTCTCTTTGGCCCGCTCCTGTACAGAAGGAGCTCAGGGGTTGTTCCAAAGCCCCACCATTCGCAGCAAACACCTCGTCAGCCAGTCCCACCCCACTCCTGCCCCAGGCCTCCATTGCCGTGAAGAGGGCGTGGGCCAGCAGTGGGTGGCCCTCCTTGCACTGCCCACCCTGAGGGGTCTACCTCTGCCCCCTGCTCCCGTGACCTGCAGAGGTGATCCTCCCTCCGGGTCCCGTGTTCGAGCCCACCGTTGTTGTTAGGACGTTGCTTCCTGAACTCTCCTCTTTTTTAGGGCTACACCCTTTCTGCGCTTAACTTGCTGTAGCTGGTGTGCACACCATCTCCTAATTTGGGGCTGAGTGGAGACTTGATTTCACCCCCCTGCCCTTCGCCCTCTTCCTCTCCCGGCTTCGCTTACTTTCCTTTTCTTCCTGTCTGTGCGGTGCCCCACACTCCTGCCCCTTGCTTTCTGGCCTCTCTTCTCAGTCTCCTTTATGAATCCCTTCAGCTGTCCCTGAAATACTTCCATTCACCAAGGTTTTTATGGTCTTCCCTTCTGTATTACCTCCTCCTTGACTGAGATAGTAATTGCCTTTTACGGTAATTAATTTTAAATCAATATCTACCGCCCAACCTCTGAGTTTCAGATCACACATCCAAATGCCTGCTGGGCACACTCACTTAAATATCCTTGGAAGCATGTCAAACTCGATATATTTAAAACAGCGCTCTTCATCATTTCCTCTTTTCCCGGCTCTTTTAACCTATTCCTATTAACTGTATAGCATTGATGTCCTGAGTATCCACAGAAACATACCTGAAGATGATCAATTTCCTTTGCACTGACTCTGCACCCTTTATGCTCAGTCAGATATAATATTCTGGAATGATTTTATTTATCCAATTTATTCCCTTTCCTGATCCCTATTGTGTGTGTCAGACTCCCTAGTTCAGTCTCAGGTAATCTTTCTCTTAATTATATTAATAATGTCCTAATCAGTGTTCTTTTCTTCTTTGCTTCTTCATTTATACTCTCCAAATACAGCCAAATAAGAATATGATTGTGCATGTGATTGGCATTTGCTGTGAGCACCAGAAACTTGCAAGATAAAGTCTAAGCCCCACGCATCACCTGTAAGAGCTGTGACTTACCTCTGCCTGCCATTCCAGCCTCACCAGTGAGACTCCCCTGCTCACCTAGAAGCCCCACCAACACCAGACTGCTTGCACACCCCTGCATCCATCCTTGCCCGGTCCTGCGCTCCAGCCCCCACGCCCACCATCGCCATCTCCCTCATGTGCTGATAATCCTTCCTTAGTCTTCAGGGGTGAACTTGGCTCTTTCTTTGCCCACAAAGCCTTTCCTCACTTAGCACCAGAGCCCCCGCAGGGGACTCCCCACCTTTGAGGTGCTCTTGGACCTTGGACCTAGTCTAATCAGAGTGCTCCCGTCAGTGCGGAAGTGATCTGTTCACCCCTCTGCTCCCCCAGAAGGCTGTGAGCTCCTTAGGGATGATACCCACCCCTGCTGAGTACTCAGCATGGAACCGTGTTCAGGACAGGGTTCTGTACAGCCGGGGTCCCTGTGCAGCGAAGGCATTAAGGGTAGCAGGTTCTGTATAGACGTTCATTCACATGGTCCTGTCACTTGACAACAATGGGTTATTGCTATGAAATTAGGAATGCTAAGAAATAATACTATCCAATCTGCAAAAAGATACACATGCAGAAAGAGGAACTGATGTGAAAAGATACAAAAAATAATAACTATGTAAACTTTATTTACACTCACACTGGAAAACAAGAGCACATGTAAGACTGATTCACAATTGCACATCAGTGGTTTCTGTACAGAATAGACATTAAAAATGAGAGGTTATGATTCATCTAAAAATAGATACAACATTCAAAACAGATATTCAGTATTCACTATAAAGTTCTAAAGGGTGCTACTAGGCAAAACAAACCAAAACAGATGACAAAACAGGGTGGGAAGAATTGACTTTCCATACCCGATTTTTCTGTGAGCTGAGGATTCATTCACTGAAAATACCAGAATATGTTTGGAAAAGGTTCCTTCTCTGCTGTTAGCTTTCTGACAGGAAAATCTTCCTAAATTACTTGAATCTATTTTGACTTAAGTAAGTGGGGATTAAAATTATCTCCCTCACAGAGAAGTCTTGAGGGATACATAAGAATATATGTGTCATGTATTTGCAGAAAGCTTCACCCAAAATTAGTCCTCACTGCAGTTTAAAGATGGAATAACAGAGTGAAAAGAAAAATCAGAAATTCCATACCATTTAAATTTATTCTGGCGTCAGATCTTTGCATTTAGTACAGAGGGTAGCCAACCATTTCTGCAGAGCCAGATAGAAACGTTTTTGACTTTGGAAGCCATATGGGCCAGTGTCGCAATCAGTCGATTCTGCCAGTTAGGGCCAGAGCAGTTAATACATATGTATGAACAGACATGGTTGTGTTCCCATACAGTTCTTTTTTACAAACACAGGCCAGGATTGGACCACAGGCCATATTTTTTGTAAATCCTTGATGTAGTAGATTAGAAGTTATGAGTATGAATCAGACTTTTGGCAAAAAATTTTTTATATTCCTTTTACTTTTGGCTTAATACAACCTAGCATCCTATTTGCAATTTTGTTTTAATTGGTTGCTCTCTGTACTTCGGAAATAAAGTTACATGCTCTTTTAGTATATTTCTAGGGAAAATTGTTTAAGAGAGTCCTGTAAAGATCAGCTGTCTTTTGTTCCCAAGGAAATCACTACTTAAATACATTCCAAATGAATGAAAATAAAAGTTACATATGTTAGGAAAATAGAATTCTGGTGCTGACTGATAATCACTGCTTTCCTCTAGGAAACTAATGGCTAGAAGAAAAGGAAAGATAAGCAAATTCCAATAATTTCATGGCATAGAAAGGCAAATACATCATATTGATCAGTCATTTCGAAATTTAATTGGAAACATCCAGTAAGCCTTCCACTTGTTAATTTAGTTGTACATCACCTACCCCAAAAAAATATTGACTACTCTGTTCTTATTTGTTTTTCTGCTTATTTTGCCACCAGAGAGAAAAAAACAAAAAATACCAGTTCAAAAATATTTAATCTTTACATGAGCTACCTGCTCTCTTCCTTGTATGAATCATTTTCCATTGATTGTCTTTTTTCGTTCAGAGAAAACCTTGCTTACCTGCTCGAGTCTGGAATTGGAGTCCGGTGCTTCTGAAACTATTTGACAAGCCACAGCGTGATGAGACCTGCGGCCCTTCCAGATCCAGAAGCAGCCTGTAGGGGCTCTAGTTCTAAGTGAGAAAGCTTTTAATAACTCCTCTCAGGCCAATTCCCACTCATCTTCTCATACAGCTTCCAACCCCTACTCTGTTTGTCCAGTAAGACACCACCCACAACATTTTTCTTTCATCTAAAATGTTTAGAGGCTTTGTGCATATTGCTCACCATGAGGACCCTCCAATTGGAATCGGCACTGTGGTTCCCCTGAAATCTGTCACGTTAAGAATTTCTTCCTTCTCAGAGTGCAAATCTCAGGCTGACACATGGTGGAGTCACATCCAACATACACTGCTGCTCCTCGGAGGCTGGACATTTAGGGCATCTACTTCTTCCTGGTTCTTTTTCTTAACCTCTTAACAATGACCCCTATTCCTATTGCATGGGCTGCAACATCTTTTTCCTTGAAATTTTAAGACTTGGAGCAAAGATGAATTTGTTAAAGAAACCCACATGAGACCAGGAAGTCAGAGAATTTCCATGTCATTCACATGACTAAATATACAAATATTTGATGTTTGTCTGAGAGATGGAACACACAGTAAAGGTTAGACAAACCTCAGTATGTTCTGCAGATAAAGTCACCAAACTATTTCTAATGGTAAGTTTGGTTTTTAAAGAATCTGAAGGTGTTTGCCCTCTTTGCAGCCGTGTTTTAGGCAAGGGAATGGGGCAAAAAAGACTTCCGTTCCCACAAATACACTCTATACTGAGAATTTTCCATTGATTGTAATATTTTCATTGTGGATCCACTTTCAAGGGTAGTTATTTTTCAAAGCATGGAGTTAGTCACTTAATTTTTACAAATTAAGATAGGAAATCAATTTAGAATATAGGTTTCACAAGGGTAAGTTACATTTTTCCTTCACTTTTTCATATTTCTTCTTCAATTTGTGATTTTCATCAATGACTTCGCTTTCACTGACTTCTTGAATCAAATTAACAAGTAATATTTTAAATATTTGTCTGACTCTAATACTTCCAAATGATCTTTATGTCATTTTTTTTTTTGTAGGTCAAGCAAGATACAAATATGGAATGTGACCCAGAATAGCTCTCATGACAGCCATTGTTCCTATTAACTTGTCAACAAGGCCTTTATGAAGATCAAAAACTTGAAATCACATGCAAACTTCAGTGCTATATTGCCCAACTAACTGGCCACATGCTGTTTAGAGTAACATATAAAATGAGTTTACAAGACTGTAGGACATGAAACTCTTGGAAATCCTAGGGACAGAATAAGAAGATGCAAGAAGGAGTCAATATTTTAATGTCTCTGAGGCAATGAGCAAAATTACATTTGCTGATGAAGGCACAAATAGGTAAGGTTGCTTGTGTGGGTAAAATGCTTACTTTCAGGGGAGAAGAGAATTTCAGAAACCTCCCCATTTCTTTTTCTTATTGCTGTGAGCTTAGCATATGGAGAACATTTCTCTAGATGTGAGAGATTGTGCACATTTTTACACAGGAGCAGCAAGTGTGACTCATTTCTATTGTAGAATTATTAGAGCGAGATGTGGGAACTTGGGTTGAGTTTTAAGAAATATATGTGTTAATTTTAAGTCAAAGCCTTAGGCTAAAAATCCCAGAAATGAGCAGAATATTCGAATCCACAGTCAATGTTGCAAACTATAAGCATTTTAACATCAAATTGGGAAAATACATAATGACCAAAGGCTATGATAAATCATTATTTTAAATGAAAAGCTTATATCTTCATACATTTGAAAAAATAGCCACACATTCATCTGGAAAACGTGCAGTTTATATGAAGTGTGCCCAATAGAGCGCTCAGTGAATGGTAAGCCCTTCAAGAGTATTTGTGGACTGAACGGACAGTTTTTTGTGGACTTATATCGGCAGCCCCTCATCCTCAAATGAAATCTTAGCTAACAATTTCCTCCCCCAGGCTCAGAATCTGGATTCATCGTTTGCAGTGACATCAAGAAGCAAACTGAAGAGCATCTCAGAAAAGCTCGAGGACCCAAATGTTCCAAAGCCCAGAGCTGCAGACCTTTGGCGCTCGCTTCCCAGAAGATGCCGTGCTGTAGGTGAGGCTGCGTTGCTCTGCTGGTGTTAATTTTGCAGATCTCTAGTCTTTTATATTATAGCTGATCAAATATAAATACATGTCTAGAACTAGATTGCTTGGAACTTGCTCAAGATTGACCTGTGACCTTCATTTATGAAGAATGGATATGCTTGATTGCTCCATACTGACACTGGGCATGTTCAATTAATGCTTACATTATAAAGAATGTGCAAACAACACAAACGGAAATTAAATCCTTTTCGCTATCTGTCTGCGCCTGAGCATTCATAAATTGAAATAAGTGTGAAAGAGCTGTCCTCAATCAATTTCAGCTCCAGTCCTGACCTGATTATGCTATGTGTATCAATATACATTCCCTTAATTAAATGTGGTTCAGTGAGCATTAATGATATTAGAAAAAGAGGGAACTCGGATGACTACTATCGTGTCATTGGAGAAAACAATAGGGAGATGAAAAAGAACATTGGCAGAAGAAAAAGCGGTTGTGTGCATTATCATAATTATCTCCTGTGCTGAGTGATTTCAAAGTGAGAGGCTTAGAGGGTCACTAGTTTTCCCTCAGCCCTCTCCTGCAGGGTCTAAGGATTGCAGAAGGCAGAGCTACTACATCATTTGGAGAAAGCTAGTCCTGTTTTTGATGTGCTTGCAATTCATTCACTGCTTATTTTGACACTGGTACAAACATTTCCAGGCCTTTTTCTGACACCCTATTTAAGTAATACAAGCAAGTTATGTTATAAGACTCAGCTTAATGCCTAAAACATAAAAAAAATGTTCTCTCACTGGGCTGTTAGGCAGCTTCCATATGCATCTCTCCTTTCTGATGGCTGTCTCCTTTCCTTCTTCCCTTCTTCTTTGTCCTCTGCAGAGCTGGGAGGACAGAAGACACAGCTGTAAATGAGGCTGCAGCCCTCCAGGAATCCGGGGTTTCCCGGGTGACTTTGCCTAGTCAGACTCCAGAGATGGTGGTGCTGCACTGCGTGTTGCTTTTATCCTGTGATGTGCGGGGAATGATGCTAATTAAAGGCTCCCACAGGGATAGTTTCTACTCATACTACTCTGGAGCCTAGAAGATCAAGATCTGACAGACTGGAAGAGTCACAGACTGGCTCAGGATGAGTCAGTGTGTCAGAAGTAGGATACAACTTCTTGGGTTGGGTTACAGTCACTCCACAAAAGATACTACTGTCGCATTGATTGATGTAGCTGCTTGTGGATTATGTTGCCTTTGATCACTATATGCAATAAAGAGCTACTACATATCAGAAGGTAGGTCTGTAAGAGCAGGTAACACTAACAGAGGACAATGACTTGATTACATGCTAAATGAAGTATTGGTATCAGAAAATGAGTCAAGCTGTCTGTGACTATAAGAAAAATGACAGACACATGATTTTCCTAGCCTTAGGGGGGTTGAGTTCTGAGTGGAGAATTAGATCTTAATGAAGCCTTAAATTGGCATCAGGAATCTGCCGGCTTTGGCTGGTCCTGAATGTGTCCTGACCAACAAGATACTTGGCAGGCAGAGAAAAGTACCTGATCCCTCACCATAGGGACCTTTTAAGAAGAAAGGCCTAGACACAAAATGTCAGTAATAATATAAATTGGCCACAGAGATGCCAGTGCAGCACAGAGAATATAGACAATGATTCTGTTACATCTTTCTGTGTTGACAGAGAGTAACTGCACTAGTTGAGGGGAGGATTTAATAATGTGGGTAACTGTTGAGTCACTGTGTTGTACACTTGAAACCAGAATAGTATTGTATATCAGCTATAGTAAAAAAAAATTTCTTATAATAAAAAGATTTTATCCTGGAAAAAAAAAAGAAAAAAAGAAAAGCTTAGAGCTACCTGGAGCTCCAGACTTGAGCGTTTTCTTTCCCTTACAGAAGCTCTGAATCGAAGAAAATCCACCTTCATGGTGAGTTGAGCAACTGATTTTGATTAAATTATAGTTGGCCATGGAAGGGCTAGAGATGATTTCTATCACATTATTTTCTGTTTTTGATCACCAACTATATGTCAGCTCAGGGAAAGGACATCCTGGGTACAGAGACTAACCAGGGTCTTTGCTTCCTTGTATCAACTAATTACTTTCCAGCATTTTCCATTTTCAACTTTCTCACTTTCTATTAGCTCCTGCTTATCAACTTTTAAATGTGTTCAAATCTCCCCAAGCTTAAAGAAAAAAACTGAACACGAAAATAATACATACCAAAAGGAAAAGAGGAGGAGGGAGGGAGGGAGAAAAGAGCCTCCCGCTGACGCCCATCTGCCCCCGTGGGCCGTCTGCTTCTTCTCACCCCTGCCCACGCTTTTAATGTTCAATTTTATGCTGATGACTCTTAAATTTTCATTATTGCCCAGATCTCTTTTCTGAAATCCTAATTCATTTGCAAAATCTTCGTTGAACATCTGAAACTGGGTATCTCACATGTGCCACAAGGGATACACATCAGAAAATAAAATTGGTAATATTTTCCTAAAAAAAGAACTCTGCCTCCCAATTGAGATGACCTTCAACTCAGTATTTGCCAACCAAAAACCCAAGACTCAGTGTTGATCCCCTCCTGCCCTCCACGGCCCTGGGAGTTCTGTGGCTGCAGTTCCCTGGATCTGTCTACTCCTCTGTGTCCTCACGAGCTTTGTTACTTTGGCCAAGGCAACGCCATTTTCCATTAGCATTTCTGCCAGTGTCTCCTTTCTCACTTTTCTATACACACTCTTGCCCAATGTCCACACCCTTCTAGAATGCCGTTCTGTTTCTGTGACCTCAGGCTCCCTCTTGCCCCTCCTACCACTCCAACCGGATCTCTCTCCACTTCCCCGTTTCCTACTTACCAGCCATAATGAATAATTTTTCTCACTTTTAGGCCTTTGGGTCCTGCCTAAATGGTAGTCTTCCTATAAATTGCCAAGTTAGTTCTTGCTCATCCTTTGAAATTCTGTTTAAATGACATTTTTTTCTTAAGAAAATCTTCTTAACACCTCTCCGTTCCCACCCCAAACTAATTGAATGGCCCTTACTATACACTGTTATGATTCCTTTAATATATCCTATGTTTTGTTATATTTATTTAATTGCCTATCAGCTTTTGTAAAATGAAGTAAGATTAGTGCCCATAAGCATGCAGAATCATAATTATCATTGAATAGAGCATTCACTCAAAGGAAGAAACATAAAATTATTATTTATATGTAGGTTTGCAGACATGAAAATATTTTTAATAATTATCTCTGATATCCGATTAAGTGAAAAAATTAAGAGTTTAATAGAACATGCGTACTACATTCCAATGATTGATAAATCAATTTCTTTTAAAAACAAAAAGTGAGGTAGGACTTCCAGCATGGTGGAGTGAGGACTTTTGCAAATATTTTCCTCCTTGACGGGAACAAAACACTAGCAACAATAGTCTAAATTAGTGTTTTTGGAACTCTGAAAATTAACTAGATTTTTGCAACGGTATGAGGAATGTTTCTTCAAGAAAATCTGAACTTTGGTAAGAACAGCAGTTTGTGGCACTTTATCTTGGTCTATTCCCTTCCTTCTATCCTCCACTATCTAGCCTTAAAGCTGCAGTAGCTTTGAAAACCAGGAGCCTAGCAGCCCTTGGAGGGGACATCCTGCATTTGAAGCTCCTTAGAAATTCTCATTCACATCACATTTCTACAATCTGACCTATCTCACATCTTCTTAGCAAAAGCCCCACTGTTGTTACTTGAATTGACTCAGAGCTCTCTTTTTTTGAGAAGTCCTATGCACAGGGCTTTGGGGAAAACAATCAGCAGCAACTGTTTACCATTACAGCCGCCTGAGGCTGCAGTGCCAGCTGAGACAAACAAGAAACTGGCAAAAAAAACTCAGAGAGATCTGTGCACTGAGATGTCCCCAGAGAGCTTTGAAAAGCTGTGACTATTAGAGTTAGTACATAATTTTAGCAGTGTTACAGGATACAAGATCAGTGTATAAAAATCAAATGTATTTCTATACATTAGCAATAAACAATATGAAAATAAACTTAACAAACAACTCAATTTACAATAACGTTAAACAATACTTGAATAAATGTAACAAAAAAGTTCATATTTATTCATTGAAGACTACAAATACAGCCAAAATCAATTAAAGAAGATCTAAATAAATGGCATCCCATGTTCATGGATCAGAAGACTTAATATTGTTAAATAGCAATTCTCTCTGAAATTTACCTACAGTTCAATGTGGTTCCTACTGAAACCCCAGCCTGCTTATTATTATTATTATTATTATTTTTTTTTGGCAGAAACTGAAAAAGTAATCCTACATGGAATTGCAGTGACCTAGACTAGCCAAAACAATCTCAAAAAAGATAAACTTAGAAGACTTAAGATTCTTGATTATAAACTTTGCTATAAAGCATCTGTCATTATTTTTTCAGTTTTTGAATAATATAATTAAAATAAATGTATTAAGCAACTGGTAGAGACTTCATATTGACTCCTTGACCTGTGTAATAAGGACCATTTAGAAAGAAGTGTCAAGTGGACACCACTAAGAGCTTCTCTACCTGTCAAAATCAAAAGCAATATTTCTTGGCCCATCCAAATATGTCTTATTTAAAGATAGTTTTGCTTAAACTATGGTAGATTATGCTGCCAGCAACTGAGATTCTTAACTATTTATAAATGACTATCTGAGTAGTAAAAATAAAGTAAGGTTATTTCATATTTTAACCGTTATTTTCTATTTTATTTTATAATTAATGTATGTTCATTTTATAAGAAAGATAGTAAATTTTTAATAGCTTCTCCTAAGTGAGCTTTGATTACTTAGATGCTAAAATAATTCATATCATTCTGGATTTTGTCTCCCACTTTTGAGTGAGCACTAACTTTAGAGATGATCCCTTCTCTTCTCTCTCTCACAGAGAAGGGCAACAAACAAAATTCCAGGCTCTCTTACAGCAGCAGTGGTCAGTGAATTGAGTTGGGAGTCCAAGGTTACCATGTACTTATTATACAGTTGATTAGGGTCCAGCACTGCTCTCTGGGATTGATTCCCTGCATCTTTAATTTCTCCTTCTGAATTTGCTTTCCTTTCCTATGGAAGTAACTGGGAAGTTTTCTCACCCTGCTTCCTCCATAGTGATATTAGGTCTTTTGTGCAGTAAGAACCCAATAGTAGGAGGAGCTGGGGCAGCTAGAATCTGACCAGGCATCTCTCTGTCTCTCTTCAGGAAGTTATAGGACTTTTGCAAATGGTGCATGAGCATGTTTGGGGTACCCTGTCATGGGGTAGCTTCAGAGGAGTCAGAATACTTACCATTTGATTCAGGGCATCATAATAAGAATTTCAAACAACAGAGTAGATGCATCACCTTCTGTGATAGCCTCAGAAACCATAAATCACTTCTGCCATATTCTGTTAGTTCAAGTAAGGCACAAGCCAGGACAGAGAGAAAGGACATACACCCTGCTTCTCAATGGAAGGAGGTCATGGTCACATTGCTAAGTAGCTCATGGGATAGGGTTTACAGTTGGACTATCTTTAAAAAAGAATGTGTCACACAAAGTGATATTATAATATTGATTAGGTTTTTTGTGTTTGTTTTTGTTAAATATGGTCTTATAAGCACAATTTACTGCTGGCTAAAGAGATGCCATTTGGGGACTTGAAACTCATGCTCACAACTAAATTGGATTTTAGCAGAGTTGCAACAGTTCCTTTCAGTGGAATGTTGATGTGGCTGTGGTGCACCATACCATTTCCAGTTCCGTATTTGAGAGTGCAAACCCTCTGAATTGGGACCATTAGTAAAAAGACAAGGATATTTACACAAATGTACCAAATGAAGTTGCCTGGAGAGACATGTTAGAATTCTTTAAAGCAGGGTAAAGGATGATAAATTCTAGGATCTTTAGAGATGGAGGTACATAGAAACATATCTTGTCAGGTCATTTGCTTAAATTATAATTTAATATCTGCTCCTGTCTTAGAAAATGATAGTCAATACTGTATCATATCCGTTATTGTCATCTGTGATTTAGGATGCCATAATTTAAATTGAAGACTCCTTGGAGATAAAGAAAACAGTAAACATAGAAATGCTAAGGAAATATAAAAATTCATAGGAAATTTTTAAGCACAGCAAATTCTTAAAAAGAAGCTCACCAAGTTAAGATCAGGGACATAGTGCTATATAGAATAGGGAACTTAAATATTATTTGAGTAATATTAATATTATTATTTTACTGCAACTCAATTTTTTAAATTTACTAGTGAAACAATTGCTAGATGGTGAATTAGTACATATTCTAACCTATTTTTGTTTTAGTAAATTTTTTTTTGAGTCACAAGTAAACTCTGTCACTGTAATGGGAAATACCCAGGAACTGATTTTGAAATATTCCTATTTGCAGAATGATCATTCTCTCCAAAGGTACAGAGTAAGGTTCTTATTGATTAAACAATTCACATGTGACCTTTCTGGCTGGGGTTTAGGATTGGTGGTCACGGTAACTTGCAACAGTCCAAGGATAGTTTGTTCATTCTGGAACCACCTTATGTTGTGCTGAGGGAATTACCCCATAATGAAATGTAAATTCATATCACATTCTTTGAGGTTCAAATAAAGTTCAGTGAGACAAGTCTTCTCAGTACTTATTATATTGGAATAAGCCCCATTCCATAGGTTAGACTCATAAATTTTCTACATTTCTTTTTCATTTCTTAAAATATATAAGACTTCTAGTCTCTCCCATGTGATCAGGGACTTAAGACACATTCCCAGAATAAACTAAGATGACAAACAAAATCGATAATCCAATAAGGCTGCAGGACTGCCATTGCATTCCAGTTTCTTTCTGTGCCCATTTCCCATAGGGCTGCTATCATCATTCAAGGTGGTTCTTTCAAGTTATGAAGTTCCACAAGCTGATGGGCTGGTTAATTTATCCTGTTTCCCTGTCTAATATGCTTTTTTCACTTTGAATGAGGGCAGATCAGAGCATCCCGGTTGAATTTTCAAGGATGGATGTAGCCTCTGTCTTAACCACTCATGTGCTAGCATTGATGCTGGTGGAAATGTGGCAGAGAAAACATTTTAAATACAAACCTTTCACCTAGTAAATAGATGGAGGGCAACGAGAACTATACAGTCTCTAGCTGTTAAGATTATCTTTCTTCCCCAAAACCAAACATTTTTCTTAAATTTTTACTACTCTTAGTCCTTCCTTCTATCCTTTTCTATCTCTGTGCTAAAAACCTACATACATCTGTGTCAGAAAATCCACTCAGAGAATTATTCTTTAAATACATTCTTCCCCTATTTGATTTTAGTGACATCAACATTTTCTTTTGTGATTTTTGGTTAGTTTAGACCTATGGCTTCATTCCTCTGAAGAACAAAGAATGCAAAGTGCTTGATAATATGATAATATGTACAGGGTGTTAAAGCTACATGCCTATAGGTCTAATGCTTTAGGTATATGTGAACCAACAGTGTGACTTTAAGAATATATCTCTACTGAGCACAGACCTGCCTTCATAAACATCACACTCTGACCTTAACTTATATAACTAGAGGGAACTCAGAAAAATTTAATGGAGCGCCAATAAAGAAGTGATATACATTTTAAAAGGAGAGTGCAAAATTGTCTTTTTAGAAAGAATATGAGCTTCATGAACGGGTTCTTCTGAGGGATCCAGGTGCACAAGTATCGCAATGTGTTATTATTTGAGAACGGATGCCTTTCCTGACAGAAAGGCACTGACACAAAGCAACTCTTTAGATTTTCATTTGAATTATCATGAGACACATATTTGAGGCTGCTGACTTGGGTCTGGTTTGCATTTAGAGTTTTGCTCTCGGAATGTGAGCAAGCAGTCATTGACTAAAGTGAGTGATTTGGTGTCCAGCTATCTAACCTGCAGCCATAGTCAGATTTAGATACTTTTTTTAATGTGCTTTAATAATACTTCAAACACTGTTTCTGTATAATTTATGTTTCTCCAAGAAACAGAACCAATAAGATAGATAAATGATAGATAGATAGATAGATAGATAGATAGATAGATAGATAGATAGATAGATAGATAACAGATATATATTTATTATGAGGAATTGGCTCACACAATCTGGATGCTAAGAGGTACCATGAGCCTGCTGACTGTAAGTGGAAGGCACAGGAAAGCCAGTGACATGGGTCCCATCCAAGCCTGAAGGCCTGAGAGGTAGGAGCACCCGTGTCCCCATGCAGGCAAGCACCGCTGTCCCAGCTGAAACAGAGAGAACAAGTGTCCTTCCTCCGCCTTTTTCTTTCCCCTATTCAGGTCCTCAGTGGGTTGGAGGATGGCCACCTGCTCAGTGAGGGTGACGCTCTTTACCTACTCTAGCAATTTAAGTGCTAATCTCTCCCTGAAACACCCCACAGATGCATCCAGAAGTAACTGTTTTTACCAGCTATCTGGTCATCCCTTAGTTAAGTGAAGTTGATGCATAAAAGCAGGCATCACAAGACCCATTCCATAAGAACAGGTAAATTCTAGGCACTAAAATGCACCTGGATGGGACCGATGTGTTCAACTATTCGTTTATCCCATTCTAATTATATAGTAATGGCACATTTCAGACCATAAAATTTACCAGTGAGTCTATCAGTCATTCAGCCATTAAATGAATGTGTTTACAAAAAGTATTTTCCTCAAAGCAATCTGTTTTCCTCTTAGATTCTTTAAAAAAATAAAATGCCTTCTTTATATATCTATCAAGGTGTTTTCTGTTCTCCAAATCTCTTTTCCTATCAATAATAGGCTATATGTTAATAACCAGAATTGCTAATTTTTAAGGAAGAGATAAATATTTTGAGATAACTCTGAAATATATTTATGGAACTTGATGACTCAAATATGGCAGTTCATAAATAAGTTGGAATTGATAATGACTATCATCTTTCTAGGCTGGGTGACAGGGTCACAGATAATAGCATTATATAGAATAGCCACAGGAAGAAAAAGCAGTGGATTTGGGTTTGAAGGAAATAAAATAACTTATTTTGTTTGGGAAATTTTGTGTTTGAAATGTCTTTATTACCTTTAGATAGTTTATTTCTGGGCAGAGAGCATCAGAATTAAGTTGAGCTCTCTGACACCATGTTGGAGAATTGTTTGCTGTTATGTGTGGGAAGACCCCCTCCCACACACACACATTGGAATCGGGTTTGGGAACCTGGACAGAGTTATATGACTATTACTGCTGTGCATAATGCTATTATTGTTGTCTATGAAAGAACACATTGCAAATGGTGAGGATATAAACTTGGTTGTAGTTTAGAAGAAATAATAAGTGAGACAATTGAGATTGCAAGGAAAGGTTTCACAAAATTTAACAGTAAATTTAGCAACAGACATAACCTTCTATCCCAGAGCACATGGCTGAACAGAAGAGTGGCTGAAGGTTAAAAGACACCATTTACCACTCATGAATGTAGAATACAAAGTGGATGGTATCCCCTGGAGATGGGTAATGTAAGGGTCTGTGTGACTAAGTATACCACAATAAATGTACTAAGATAATAAAAAGTGGGGAAGGAAAAGGTTTGCAAAGGCTTAATATTTTTCTTTGAATATAGTAAATCCAAAAAACCTTTAAGATGGCAATGAAACTCGGTTGTCATTCCTGATCTGATTACTGACTCATTACCATGAAGATTTCACTCAAAGTTATTGAAATAGAGAAGATCACTCAATGAAAAGATGTGCAGAGGGAAGAGAAGTGGTCCCATGATTGAGCTCAGAAGGTCGAGAAGAAACTAGAAGATGAGAAGGGACAGCCAGTGAGTGAATAGGACAGTGAGGAGAATATATCATCACAAAAGCCCAGAGATGAATGGATTTCCATGAGGCAGTGGTCAAGCTTGATGGCGTCGGTGAGCTGACTGAGTGAGGAGACAAAGTATCCACTGCACTCGGTATTCCGAATGGTAAATGATGACCTCCACAAAGGCAATTCTGGTGAGAATTAAACCTTCTATATCCTACCTGTGCATTAACATGACTTTAATATCCCACTCTCTTCTACAGCATAGTTTTACTATTCCAGGATATTTGTTCCAAGAAGATAAAAGTTGCAAATAGCTTCACTGGTTAGTCCATGAAGTTCTTGAAAGATTCATCAGTTCTTCAACAAAACAGAATAAATTATACACAAGGATTCTTTGAACTCATTAACCCCAAATCTTGCCTTGCTGAGCCCACCAGTCACAGTGTATCACGATGCTCCCCTGACCTAGCAAGGCCTCCACACTGAAAGATCTGCCTATTCTACACAGCAAAGTGCCAATGAATGCCCCGACTTGGTCCTCTGCCTCTGAGACACTGCTAGGACTGTGGCAGCAGTGTTCTTTCTCATCATGGTTAGAAATAAGTTTAACTTCGTTCGATTAACAGGTATTTTGGTGATATTTTGGTGACTCAGAATTTAACAACAGTAAACATAACAGAGAGAAAGTCCTGTATGATGGGTTACAGGATAATGGGAGGTGAAAACATAGAATTAGTATTACATGCAATTTTGAATTGTTTAGCTCCAAGAAGGAGCCTGAAAGAGATGTAAGGTTAAGAAAAGACTGTTTAATAGTTTTAAGATGGGAAAACTAGAGCATGGAAGTATACTGAAAAGAATAATCTGGAGGAGAGAGAGAAATTGATGCATAGGACAGCAGGCATAAACAAAGAAAAGATTCCACTAAGCAGGTGAAGGGGATGGATTCTGGGGCATATTTGAGGCTTCAGTGAGAGAAGAAAGCCTTCCTTCAGAAAAAAGGGTTGCAGGTGTAGATGGATTATGGATTTGCTGGTTTAAAGATGAAGGAATCTTTTGTTTATTTCTTCAACCGAGTTTAAGTCAAGGAATTAGTGAGGAGAGGATGTGTGTGTGGAGTGGGGGTGGGGAATTCAAAAAGCCAAAAACAAAAAACGTTGCTTCTAAAAGTGTAAAGACAAACTGGACTCTATTGAGAACACATATGACATTTGTGATCAAGATGGTAAAATAAATAAAGCCTGACAAATCTGATCAATGGTTTTGCAAAATGGACAGAGAACATTCTCATTGTTGCCTGAGGTAGGAAGACTGCGGAGAGGTGTGGAGTCCATGGGCTGCGGCGTCAGGAAGCCACAGACGTTCTGGACAGCAGCGACAGCACCGTGTATCCTTATGATTTTTTTTTGATAGACTTCACAACAAAATTGAGAGGAAGATAGAGATTTCCCACAGACCTGCTGTCCTCACACATGCACGGCCTCCCACATTACCAATATCCCCACCAGAGGGTGACAGTTGTTACAGTTGATAAACTGACGCTGACACAGCATCATCATGCAAAGCCCTTCGTTTCCATTAGTGCTCACTATCGGTGTCGTGCATTCTATGAATTCGGACAAACTGGTACCCGCCCACCATCTCAGCATCGTGCAGAGTAGTTCCGCTCCCCCAAAACTCCTCTGCGCTTTGGCTCCTTTCCCTTTGTCCCCCTTCACCCTTGGCAACCACCGATCTTTTCACTGCCTCCATAGATTTTTTTTTTCAGAATGTCGTGTGGTTGGAAGTACATAATTTGTAGCCTTTTCAGACTTGCTCCTTTCACTTACCCCTGATTAATTTTGAAGCAGGTGAAACAGACCAATTTGTGTCTATCTTGAAAGCTTTCAAATGAATGAATAATAATATATCTGTAAGGTTTTTTTTTTTAAGGAATCACTTAGAAAATCTTCAAGTGTGTATTTACTTTGATTATGACACCAGCATCCTTTTTCCATCTATCTAATGATCCATACCTTCTGCTGATAATCTGGAGTTGTTCATGTCTGAGACCTATCAGGGAAATGCTGGATAGCAAATATTTCAGGAGTATTCCTTCATGCTTTCCAAAGATGGCTGGAGTGAAAAGTTCCAGGTGTAAAGTGAATTTAGTAAACATTTGTCCAAGGTTGGGTGTTGATGGGGGCATTCTCTCATAGTATACTTGATTCCTAGTTCTTCATGCAAATGTTTATTTGGAGAATTAATATATAATAAAACAACAAATTGCTTTTTAAAGCTCTCATTCCAAACACTCTGCAAGTTAAGTAAAGGACCTAAATATGACAAAACTGTGTTGCTGTTTCGTTCATTCATTAGATGTGGATTAGAAACACTGACTTAAAGCAATGATTTGATGAACATGACAAATTTAGATTTTTCAGCCATCTTTTCAGACATCCTTTTTCAATGATTTACCATTAATTAGATGATTCACCTCCACCAGCATCATGCACATCCCTGTAGAACTATCTATACAGTTTGATATTTCCTTACTGTGTAATATGAGCCACCATATGGTAGCAAGGCCCCTTTTGGTATATATCTAAGCTGTGAGGACACAATCATTTGAATTCTACATTTGAAATATTTACTTTAGCTTGAGCCAATTATGAGTGACCATTAAATATTTTCAATCTCCTCTTCTTCTAGTTATTTAAAATGCTATATTCCCAAAGTACAATTTTGGGTATCTCCTGTTTGTAGTTATTCAGGAAGTTCTATTTTAACTGTCTCTGTCTTATCCTCTATAGGGAAATAGTTTGGCAATGCATGCACATGTATGTGTGCCCTCAGTCATCCAAACTAACACAGTCAAGAAACCCATGTGAGATACAGATTTGAAGAGATTTAACACATGCCCAGAGAATGCCAACTAGCAGACAAAGAATTATTAGAATGATATCATTTTAACATTGCAGTGCATAGGAAAGAATAAAAGGAAATAAAGTGTTTAGTTATTTAGGGATCATAAATATTAATTATAGCAAACTCTGCCCTTGGTGGTGGAAGGAACATTGCCAAAGCTTATTAATACACTGCCTGAGATTTTTGTGTTTGCTTTATACTCTTGTGTGTATAAGATTAAGTTCAGTAAGATTTTAACATCCCATAAATTAAGCCTATATGCATAACATTTTAAGTATAATATTATGTAGGGTATTTCTTCATCTCTAGTGTAGTACAATGAAGACTCCTGGATATAGTGATTTTCATCACAACCACAGTGAGACATTCCATTAACTACGAAAACAAAGTTCTGCCAAACATTCTGATTGTTAACATGGAACCGAAGGTCCAAACTTATTGGATTTATCCTTTAGAGGTTCTTACTTTTATTCTTCCCTATGTTCTTTGTGCAGCAGCTGTTGAACTTTTTGAAGAACTTGCCAGGTTTTCCTTGATGGCATGTGCTGTGTTTAGCTCACAGTGTTTGTTTGAGGAGTCCAGGTAAACTTATTCTCTGAACCTTTATGAGAATTCATCAACTTTCAGTCACATTCTGTGTTTTTTTTTTCTCCCCACATCTATCAGGGAAAAACAAAATGACCTCACCCTCTCACATTTTGCATGGAAAGGGTAAGCTGAAAAGCTAGAGAATGTAGGAATGTTAATATCAAAAATGACAGTGTGGGCACCCCACTCAAAGTTTTAGGATGGTTTTTCTAAAGTGTTTTATTGCAAGTGGCTATATTTGTTTTTACTATCTTTCTGTTTAGACGTAAACTTCAGTCTCCATTGTATATATGACAAAGGGTGAACTCCTTCGTTTATCAAAATATGAACACATATTTTAAAGTCCTATTTTGTACTAAATTCTGTGCAACTTAAAAGATGCGGTCACCAATATTAGAGAGTTTAACACCTGACTTAAAAAAAAGATATGGTGAAAATTAATGAAAGTGTCAGATGAGACAGTATTATATAAAAGAAACATACCATATTTGCAACAAGAAGTCAGAAGTGAGAGAGACTATATTGAGTTCAGTGTTTAAAAAAGTGAAGCCCAGTCTGCATGTCGGATAGGATTTGAGTCAAGGGGAAAGACCAGGAGAGGTCATTGCCAGTGCAGAGGCAGGAATACAGAGGCTAACAAAGCAAGACAGATGGCATGCTGTGTGGACAGCAAGGCAGGCCTGAGCAGATCTGGGGTTCTTTTGGAATCAGCGGGGTGTCATCTTGGACATGGAAGTAGGAGAGATCTGACATTCTAAGATGACTCCACCCCATGGACAGGTGGGGATATCCTGCAGGTTTTTGAGAGACAGGAGTAACAGGTGAAATCTGAATTTGAGAAAAATCATACCACTATTGGTACAGAGGGCAATATGGAAAAACTAGATTATTAGGAGACATGATTTAAAAATCTGGCAATGGGAGTGAATAAGAAATGGTAAACGTGAAGAAAAAAAGACATAGGAGGAATTCATGCACTGTTGGACAGGAGAATGGGGCTGGATTTAATTGCGCACATCTTCAAGTTGTGCCATTGGGAGGCATGGACAAAGGTGGTCCTGATGACAGCACGAGTGCAATTGGGAAAGAGTGCCTGGACATGGGAGGTGTGGAAGGAATGTATCATTTGGGTTCAGATTCATCCTTGAGGTGAAAGCCAAACACTTTAGCAGAGGAGACCGTCAGGCACACGTAAGGTTTGAGTGGAGTAGACTCAACTGCACAGCCTAAAGATTTTCTTCTCAGCTAGCAGCACAGTACAAATAATTATTCACCTCCCTCCTTCCTGCTGATCAGCCTGTGGGTCCCATCAGTCACCACAGCCATTCCTGATCGGTCACCTTTAGGTCTCATATCTGAAAGCCACACACTTTCTTTCCCTTCCCTTGAAGCAGAATTTAGAAGCATAAGACACTGGGCAGACTACAGCTCTAGAATTCACTTAGAATAAACATGGTGTGAACAATCTCTCAGAATCTCTCCTGTTCATCCAGTGGAAAGAAACTATCAGACTTTGCACCCTACTGCTATTCTGACTATTGCTCTATCAGCTCAGTTTATGAGGAGATGAATTCATATGAGACCTGTCAGGAAAAAAAAGTCGCACTTTCAGCTAAGTGCCCCTCCGGTCCATAGGGAGGGCTCCTTCCTCGCTTACTCTGGCTTCAGTCACGTTAAGAATCAACCACTTGTTTGGCTTGTTCATTGTTTTACAAGAAAATGCCTTGAGGTTTTCATTTCTTTCTCTTTCTGTGTCTCTACCTGATTGTTAATGATTTCTTTTCCATCAATGACTTAAGATGAAGACTATTCTTTCTGTGTCTCTCTGACACTTTCTTTACAGATGGTTTCCTCCCCCTACCCCCAAATGAGCACAGCCCCAGAAACAGGATACAGGCATGGTTCTAGCTTCACTTCTGTCACTCAACAGATGTACAATCCTCAACAATTCTGGGCAATCTCTATTTTATTCCTTTGTCTACAAAATGTGGATTTTAATTTTTCAGTTAATCATGAAATTTCTATCACTGCTATTTTTTTCTTTTAAGGATTCTCTATTCTTGATAAGACCAAACCTCAGCTTTCTTGGGATATGCATCATTTCAAGGAAAACTACACATCTATGAAAATTAATGGGACTATAATTTATGATTCACAATCTTCAGTGGACATTCAATTCTGTGCAGCAAACTCTCAATGTGTTTTTATTATTCTGTGCTCCCACAGGCCTCAAGGACTCTTATCCTATATTTTCAAGTCTCAAAGCCTCAACTCAACACAACCTGAAGTGCTCAGCAGCCACCAGAGGATAGCGCCTCTTTCCCACCCACCAACAAACACCCCACCTGTGGATATGCCAAGCTTTCTTCCTGCCACTTGTTCAATGGAGCATCACACCTCCTAGGAAAGATTAACCCTTCACGAATATTCCCACTCCCCAACCTCTTCCCACCTTCAATCAGTCCCTTTATTTCTGACCTCATACAGCCATGATCACTGTGGGATCATTATTCTCAATACACAAAAATGTTATGGATCATCCCATTTTAAATAAAACGTTTCCTTCTGCCTAAATCCATGTACAACCACCACCATTTTTCTGTTCATTTTCACAGCCAAAAGTCCAAACAGTTTCCTCTACTCACTTTGTCTGCTGAATTCTCACTCCCCATTGCCAAACCACACACACACGCACACAGGAACACACACGGCCACCTTCGCCAGGATCGCTATGGTGTCCACACGACCAAATGCACTGAGCAGTCTCTGACCGGCTTTCCTCTGTTCTCTGGGCAGGACTGAGCCTAGCTTTCCCACCCAGGCACTCAATCTCATCTCTGAACTCATGAAACCCCTCTTAACCTCTTTGGGTATTTCCTGCACCTCTAATCATCCTTCAAATGATGACATTTCTCAAAGGTTGGTCATGGACTTATTTCTCTGCTAGTTTTATTTTTAATTTCTTGGTGGTCCTATTGGTCCACAAGAGTTTGCATTACCATTTATGCATTGATGATTCCAGACTTGTGTATTCAGTTATCTTCTAGGCATCTGCCCAGATTTTCTCACAGACAGAAAATACTTTATGAAGTGCCACCTCCCAGAGAAGAGTCCCAAACCACTCAGTCGTGTGAACCTTCTCCCCATCTTCAGACCCATGGTGTTCCTTTATTACACCCATGAGAATCTCTACTGAAATATTATTTGGGACATTTTTGTTTGTTTGCCTGCTTGTTTGTTTTATTTATGCTGACCTGTCTTCATTACAAAACAGAAGCGATTCAAGTGGGCAAGGATCATCTCTGACTAAAACGGATGTGTATCTAGTGTCTAGGAGACTAGAAAACACATTCTAGACGTTCAATGTATATTTGGATGTTGACAATGAGAGATTTTCCATTCAACGACCCTCTATGTGCCCCACACTGGTACAAAATGTATGATGTAGAGAATATGCACTTCCCATCACAGAGAGGTTTCCCAGAATGTCACGCACAGTGAAAAGAGTTTCAAAAAAAATCAGTGTCAAGGAAAATCTATCAAATGCAGTAAGAGCTTCAGCTGTTCCATCAGCTGCACCTCTGAGAAAGTCTGCAGGGCAGGCCGTGCTCCTGTGGGCAATTCTGAGCCACCCTGGTGCCAACTCCCCCTGTTTCCTCACATTCCAGAAAGTTCTCCAGAATGTGTGTGAGCTCACTTAAAAGTTTGAATCTGCTTTAATGTAGAAGACCATGCATCAATCATTCCCAAATATCTGTGTTTATTACAACAAATTGCTGTGACACACTTTACAGCAGATCCTCACACAGTAATATTCTGTGTCAGAGGCTGAAAGGATTTTTAAAGTACCCAGCAAACTTATCAATATCTTAATTATGAATATTAATGTTTTAAAAATGCATGCATGCCTCAATGCCACAATTACCAGTGAGCTGATAAGACTTGTAAAGACTCTTTTGATCCTATTTCTGTCATAGAAACTGATATTAGAAAATAATCCTTTATTTCTTTTTCTATTTTTAGGCATTTTTTTCTCTGTGTGAGGCTAAATAACATCAAAACAGCCACATTGTGTTAAATCTAAGAAATTCTATTTCTTAGTTAATTAAGTAATGAATGCAATATTAATTGAATTTTCTCAGACATACTATTACTGACCTAACTAGCCCATGAGTAATAACGGCTGTCTGTGACCCTCTCTCTCTCTCTTTCTCTGATTATATTAATTAATTCTCTCTTTCCCTGCACATTTAATGTAGAACAAGCATTTTATCTAAACTTGAAAAATTTAGTAAAGGTTAAGAAGTTACCTAATCTTAATAGAACTAGAGTAACAAAATTAGCCTTCCTTACTTCGTATCAAGAAGATTAATTTTATAACCATTTCCCAGATCTCATTTCCATTATCTTGGAAAGGAGTGCTTCATCTATGCCACTCCCTTCCCTCGTACCCCAGGAGAGCAGAAAGCAGAGGGAGGCAGGTATGCACACAAGCGGCAGAGTGCAGAGTGCGTCCTTTGCTACTCACACCAGCACCAGCACTCACTATACTACTTTGTAATGAAAAGAGACTTTCCATTTGAAGTAGCCTCCTTATCTTCACAATCAGTCCCCTTCCAGCTGAAATCTGCCACGGGGCTGGCAGCTGCAATCAAATACTGCTGAGGTGGTAGTGCTCGGCCACTCCTCTGCAGGGGTCCCGGCAGCATCGTCTGCACCGGGAGCCCAGGACTGCCTGGGGGGGTGCCAAGCTGGGCCCTCTCCAAGTCGGTGAAGATGAGAAATCATGTGCATCTGCAGCTGATGGGTGTGTGTGAAAGCGCCCCCAAGTTCAGTTTGTCTGAACAAAAATTAACCTAACAGACCCCCGTATTTCTAGCAGTAATTTAAACCCCTTGCCTAATGCGATCAAATTACTAGGCAAGGCAGAAAGACACCTAACCACAAAGGAAGGGGGATATAACCTTAAAAAAAAGGAGAAACAGCAGGAATTGCATTTTAAGACTTTGAAGAGATAGCGTCTGAAGCAAGCTCAAAGAGGCAGCGCCCTTTCGTTTGCCCGGGCTTCCCTTGCGGGGTGAGGGCGGCTCACGGGCGTCTGTGCCCTGCGTGTGGGAGCGCAGCGTTCACACGAGCACCGACTGCCTCCGGAACTCCGTTGTTACTGGCTCTGCTCCCCTGTACGCAGCTCGTTTGGAGGAAATGTCTGACGTTTCCCCTTGGTTCCCGCAGCCCCGGACCCTGGATCTAGTCTGCAGCTGGTGTCCAGGGCACACTTAGTGAGCCACTGACTGTGTGTCTGTGTCTGATGGTCAGCGAGTCCTCCATCACGCAGGGTCAGCTCACACAGTGAAAGGCAGGTGTGCTCCTTGCCTGTTTCTCGCAGGGCCCCCCATCTGCACGCTGCGGGAGCCGTGGGAGGGCTGCCACATACCCTGATCGCGGGAGGGCCGAGGCGGAGAGGGCAGCACACGGACGCGTCTCACAGACATCTGTTTTCAGATTTTCTGCTTCTAGGGTACGGTCCTCTTTGCACATCTCCTGCAAGACCTGACTGTTCCTCGGGAGTCATCAGGCGTCAAAACAGCACTGTGGTTCCCAAACTGCAACCAATTTAATTTTGAGGGTGCAGGATGGCTGGGCTTGGGTTCCAGTGCAGCGCAGTAAAATCTGCCCTGAGTCAGGGGCTCTGGCACCTCAGAGTCCTCCTTGCTGCCTGTGGCAAGGAGGTGCTCACGGCTCCTGCTTCCTGGCCCAGCTGCCACCACGCCGCCAGTTCTCGGACATCCCCCGTCGCCTCATCCATCCTCTAGCCTCCAAACTCTGCAGTCCACCGCCACTCCCGCAGGGTGCCCTCCCAGTCTCTGCGCACTCCTCCTTTCACGCCCGCCTCATCCAGCTCATGGCCTCCATCCCTCTCTCTTGACAGGTACCCTGGGGCCAGTTCTTGAGCATATTATTTCGTTAGGTCATTGATTGTAAGCAATACAGGTTCATTAGAGAAAATATACAAAATACAGACCAGGATGAATGGGAACGTCAAGAGCTCCCACCACGCCATCCCGCAGCCCTGATCCTGGTGGGCCCGCCATGCCCTCTGGGTCCCTCAGTCAGCGTGTGGCTGTTCTCCTGTGACCCAGGTGCTGGTTGGGGTCAACTTCAAACAGGTTGCGTCACTTACCACAACGCTGTAGTTCTTATGCTTGGAGATGCCTGTTCAGTGAAAAGGATCACACGTGCTGAGAAACAAATTCTATAACAAGTCAGGACGAACTTGCCAGTTCCAGCTGGAAAGTGAAATTGGGCTACAACTGCCAGGAAGTGGGCACTCCAGCTGGTCCTCCGGGCTTGAGTCAGGTTCTCCCATTTCCGGCTTCCTCCCCTTCATGGCTGCTTTGTTACTTAGGACTTAGCATACTGGAGGCCTCCTGGGAGACAACGACACTGATTCCTTAGAGAGAACTGAAGCTGAGGCAGGTTAAAGGACTTTGTCAGGGGAGATATTGACTTGAAATCGGTGATTTTGTTTCTATAGTTTCCAGTGCATTGTGCAAGATGACAAAACTAAGGAGAACTATATCCCCAGTGACAAGGGTTTGCTACAATTCATTTACAGTTAAAATAAACAATCAGGTGAGAATTGGACTCATTAATTCCTAAAGTTTCAAGATGAATTCTAAACCAGTGTTGTACAACAGAACTTTCTGTGGTGATATAAACATTATATTCAATAGGTAGCCACTGTTCACATGTGGCTAGTACAACTGAGGGACTAAAGCTTAAAATCTATTTACTTTCAAGTAAATTAAATTTACATAACATAGGTAGATAGATAGTGGCATCATATGAGAGAGTGGAGTTCCAGATTCTTCAGCGTAAGAAAATGTAGCTGGTGAATAAAACCCCCCAAATCAGTCTCAGTACCCAAGAATGTATGGGGCCATTTATGTGAAGCAAAGGCTATTGGGTCACTGTTTAAAAGTAAACTCAGCCTCCAAGTGTAAAATTGTATGTATATAAAACTTTCTGGCAAAACACACTTGTTCGTGTGATAAGAACGAGTATTAATATGACACGATGTCTGCCCTCCAGGCTGGTGAGACCTATCACTTCCTGTTACTCTACTTCCACAGGACCAGGGCATGATTCCACCTGACACATTAAGTAAGAGGAGGAAAAAGTCAAAAGCAGCTGCAAATATCACGTGCTATTGTACACTCTTTACTTTGCGACAGGGCTATTTTTCAGCAATAGTTGAATCTAGGGCAACTGCCAGTTATGTCGTCCATTGTCTGCTGACACAATGGAGGGTCCCTGGGGAGAGGAGCACGCTGTCCCCTCGGGAAGGGATTTCAGCTCTGTCTCCTCTGCGCCCCCTCCCCCTCCAGCCCATGGCGCTCTCCCCTTCTTCACTCTTTTCCTGGCTTCAGCTGTGGCTGTGACATTGATTTTCACGGAAAACCAACTGGCTGACACTTTCCAGTAAACCCATCCAGTAAACCGCAGGAGGAATGACTTGAGACCCAGACTTTATTTGAAATAATAAAACAAGAGTTTGGAGCAAGAGGCAAAGCAAGGGTGGAACTCATTAAGAGGTTTATCACATGCAATTAATGCCTTCCTAGAGGTGTAAAGACAGCTATTTAAATTTCATAACAAAATTAAAACTGAAGGAAACTCTTTCTGTATTTGTCTAATATGCATCTAGCTGAACACAGATGAATTTCAACTCATTCCAAGCTGTATCAGTAGAAAATTTTAGTGTCTTTAAAATGTGTCATTAACAAGTAAGGAAAACTACCCATATTTTCCAGGAGCCAGACAAAAAGAAACACTGTTATTATTTGTAATATGAAATTCACTATGGAAATCCCACAATAACTATTACAAGATACAGTCTTTTGACCATGAATTGTTTACGTGACTTATACAGTTCCCTGCCATGGCTGATTTGGTTTATCTCACTGTTTCGTTCAGCACATGATGTCCTCTATACCCAGCTGAAATATACAGATAGCTGTAAGAGCTTGCTGAATAACTATATCTAAAGAGGGATCATTTTTAACTTAGAAGGAAATCTCTAGTATAAGCAGGTTGCTCTGTCTTAATCCTTTTCCTCCTTTCCACTTTTGTTAAACTTAGAATACAGAAATAACACAATGTTGGTAGGAATAGCTATCATATATCTTAGAATATAAAACAAAATACATTGACTAAGTAGAACAATAACTATATAGTAAAATAAAATTTAATTGTCTCTGAGTTGCAAAAGATCAAAATTCAAAGTTCTTTTGATTGGGAATGTCTTGGCTACAAACAAAAACCTGTAAGTTATTTTTCAGCTGATAGCGAATGATGTTAAAAGGCCTGTTAAATGGGTGAATGCATTGCTCACCAAGGACATGAACACAATGTGTGGAGATTGCCCTTCCTTTTTTGTGCTCTTCAGTCCATACCAGGATTATGGCGTTCTGCCCATGTCCAAGAAGAGGTAGCCAAGATCCTGGAGGCTCTGGAAATGAAGGCTTTTGCGTAGTAGTCTGCCCTCCTCCGCATAGACTCTAACTGTGAAGGAGTTATTGTAGAGGAACAGTTATCAGTGGTTGAAAATAGTCATGGATGAAGGGAATTCAGTTAAGGAATTCACGAAAATTCAGCCTTCTAATCCACAATGTTTTGCTAAATAGCGTTACATTTGGAAGCATGACTCTGAGTTTGAATATTTAATTTTAATGCAAGAGGTACATTTTGGTGCTCTATTCAACTTATGATGTATCAAGGAAGGAGTACAGATTTTAGCTGGTTTTTATTCTATTTCAGTTTCATTGCTATTTTTCCTACTCCTCATAACAACTCTGCACTATAGATTCTACTACATTTTTTTTTTATATTTAGGGTTCTGTGGGTTAGCCTGTCCTACCAAAAAAATAGTTTATGTTTTTTCCTATATAGATTTCCAGCTGACACAGCACTGTTTGTTGAAAAGACTACACTTATTCCATTGAATTATCTTGACACAGTGTTCAAAAAATCTGTTGAGGTAAATGGATAAAAATACTGTGGTAAATTCTGGAGATGGAATACTTCCGTGCTAAAAAGAAGTGAAAAAGACAAGACAAAACATGGAAAAGCTTAAATGCAAATTACCAAGTGAAAGAAGCCAATGTGTAAAGGCTCCACTGCATGATGTACGATGCCGATCATATGAAAATCTGGAAAAGGCTTAAACTATAGAGACAGTGGAAGGATCAGTGGCAGCAAGGGGCTGAGCAGAGGAAGGGATGGATGATAGACAGAGCACAAGGAATTTTAGGTCAGTGAAAATACTCTGTATGATTCCGTAATGCTAACTCGATGAAATTAGACATCTGTCCAAACCTGTAGAATGTACAACACCAAGAGTGAAACCTAATGTGAACTAGGTGTCAGTGCAGGCCAGTCACTCGTAGGAAATGTACGCCTCTGGTGAAGGATGTGGTAATGGGGAAGGCAATGCATGTGTCGGGGTAGGGATATGTGGGAATTCTCTACACCTTCTCTCATTTTTCTGTGAATCTAAAACTTTTAAAACAGAAAGCCAAAAAAATCTACTGACCATGTAATTGTGCATCTGTTTCTAGACTCTGTTCTTTCTCATCACTCCATACGTGTTTGCACAAGGTCTTGCTTAACATGAGTTTTATAGTAAGTCCGGAATTCAATTAACGTAAACTCTCCAATTCTGTCAGCTCTTTTTTGTTGTTTAATGCTTTGGCTATCCTGGTTTGTTTTCCTTTCTATGTAATTTTTAGAGAAAATTTGATAATTTCCACAAATAAGTTACGGATGTTTGATTGGGATTGCACTAAATGAAAGAAATTTAAACTTTTAAAATATTGAGGGTTCCAAACCATGAATGTGGCACAGTATATATTTGCATTTATTTTGCCTTTGAAATTTCTCCCAGCAATTAGATTCAGTTTCAGTGCAGGTCATTTATGTTGTTATTAAAATTTCCCTGAACAATTTGTTTTTGCATTTGTTTTAAATAGTACTTTAGGTTTCTTATTTTTGAAGTGCTAGTTGCTATTTTACAGAAATACAGTTGATTATTGAGTATTTACCTTGTATCTTGCAGCACTGCTAAGTGTACTTACTAGTTTTAACAATTTTTTTTGTAGATTCCTTAAAATATCTTACATGTAAGATTACATCATCTGTAAATAAAGGTATTTTTCTTCTTTACAATTACTATTCTTTTTCCCCCCTTGCCTTATAGCATTGTCTAAGATTCCTGGAACAATATTGAATGGAGGTGATGAGAGCCGTCATCCTCACCTTTTTTTCTGAAGGATAACATTCAGACTATAATGTTAAGTCTAGAAAGTTTTGTTTGCTTTCTTGTGGTTTGTGGGTAGGTACTACTGGTCAGATTGAAAATGTTCACTGATTTCTATTTTACTGAAACTTCTTTAATATGGAGGGGCATTGAGTTCATCAAATGCAAATTTGGGATAACTATGTGATTTTTCTTCTATTGAGTTAATAGGGTGAATTATATTGATTGATTTATGAATGTGAATCCAACATTGCACGTCTGGTCCCAGCTGAACTTGGTCATGACATATTATCCTTTTACTGTACAGCTGGAATCAATTTGCGATCTTATTAAGGATTTTTGTGTCTATGTTTTTGAAAATACAAATCTATGGTTTTCTTCTTATAGTGTCTATATATTTCCAGTTTTAGAGTAATACTGACCTCAAAAATTGGTGTGGCAAGTCCTTATTTAATGCAGAATTGTTTTTATTCTCTCTTTAAATATTTGCTGCACATGGCTAGTCCTGAAGTTTTCTTTAAAAGCCTTTTGTTTGAATTTTAATGTTTTAAATAAATATAAAGATATTCAACTTTTCTCTCTTTTTTTGAATTATTGTAGTAAACTGATTTTAAGGGATTTGTCAATTTTGTCAGAGTCTTCAAATTGATTGAATAAGATTTGTTATTATTTTATTATTCCATTAATGGCTATCATATTCTTTGATTATTCCACTATTATTATTCTATTAGTATTTTTTTATTATTCTGTTAGTGAATGGGCAATTCTATTCATCTCTTATCCCTAATATTGATAATTATTTTTTCATTTTTACTCTTGATCATTCTTGCTTGAGTTTTATTTCTGTATTGATATTGTATAAAAATCCACTTTTGGTTTCATTGATTTTACTCTATTAATGGTCCATTTACTGCTTCAATATTTTCTGCTGTTATTTTTGTTATATCTAAATTTCTACTTAGTTTAGGTTCAATTTGCTATTCTTTCCTAACTGCTAACTGTGGAAGCTTAGATCATTGCTTTTATTTATTTATTTTTTTCATTCTTAAATAAACATGCAAAGCAGTAAATAACCTTAAAGCCCATTGTTAGCTCTATCCCAAACTTTATTATGGTAGATTTTATTTTCATTCAATTTCAAAATGTTCTAATTTCCTTATTATTTCTTTTTAACTTGGTTTATTTAGAATGGTTGCTATTTTTAAGTATAATTTTCAAATATTTGATGATTTTTCAAGTATATTTATGTTCTTGGTAACATTCTTTTGTCATTTAGAGAATAGAATTGTTATAATATGAATACCTTTTCATGTCTTGATATGTGTTTTATTGCATAGCATGTAGTCTACCTTGGCCAATGTTCCATGTGCCCTTGAAAAGAATGGCTATACTGTTATACATTGCTTGGCGATTACTCCATATGTAAATTAAGCTAGGTTTGTTGAAAATTTTCTCCAAACATACATATTCACAGATGTTTTTAACCTATTTGTTTTATCAGTTATGAACAAGTGAGGAAAGCCTCTAAATATAACTGGATTTGCTTATTTTTCTTTTTGGTTGTTTTTTCTTTTTGGTTAGATTTTTGCTTCATGTACTTTGAAACATTTTAATCAGGTTCATATATTTTAGGGTTTTCATGTATTTTATAAAACTAATCACTTATTCACTGTGAAATATCCTTCTATTCCTGGTAATATTCTTTGTTCAGAAGTCTACTGAGTTTGGTAATTAATGTAGATTCTCTAGCAATCATGTGATTATAATTTACATGATATATCTTTTGCCTACTTTTCTTGAGTTAGATTTATTATAGTGTTATTTCATAAAACAAGATTCTCCTTTTTTAGGTGTTCAGTTTAATAAGTATTTGGAAATGTATATACAGTCATATTATCCCACCATAATCAATACATAGATCTGATCTACTGAAAAAGGGCCTTCTTGGCTGCTTGTATTAGTTTCCTATTACTGCTATCACAAATTACCACAAACATAGTAGCTTTAAATGACACACATTTATTCTCTTAAGTCCTTGAGGTAAGAAGTCAGAAATGAGTGTGAAGGGGCTAAAATCAGGGTGCCAGCAGAGCAGTTCCTTCTCTAGGGAAAGATACACCCCTTACTTCTACAAGCTTCCAGAAATGTCCGGCACTTCGTTCCTTGGCTCATGGTTGCATCACTTCAGTTTCTGCTTCTTTCATTAAATTGCCATCTTCCTGTGTTTTTGATCCTGCATCCTTCTTAAAAAGGACCTTGTAATTACTTGGAGCCCAGCCAATTGTGGGGATGAAGAAGTGGACATATTTGGGAACCATTATTCAGCCTACCCCAAACTTGAGGCCCATCCCTTCCCCTCCAACATCTGGCAACCACATATTTGAGTTCTTAGAGTTTCGCTTGTTCAGAATGCCATATACATGGAATCATACTCTAGTTATTGGTATCTGTAAAGTGCAGAATTATTTGAAACACATGTGAATATTTTCCTACCTGTGCTAAATTACAGACACCTTACATAATGTGACATCTGGAGGCTTCACCTCTCCCTGTTACCAAGTATTTCTGTAAATGCCTTTTATATAGAATTACAAAAAACTATCTCATATTTATGTATGCAAAAGCTTTATGGGGCTTAATTAACCATAATCTCTTTTGTGGTTGAATAATAATTCCATTCAATTTTTTCCCAGCTACACTTCTACTAAAGGACCTTGCACATAGGGTGAGCTTGATTTGGGTTTGCTAGATTGTATTAATTTTGTTTGAAAATTGGGACTAATGCGATGAAACCAGTCCCAAAACATTATCTAAGCTGTTGTCTTCATCATTATCTTTTCACACAACATTTCTTGGCTAATATATCACACATTCCATTCTGTGAGCAGCTGGAGTTATATCTAGAATAGATGTAATACATTGATTCTTGGCTACTGGGAATTACCTTTTGGCACAGTAGATAACTGGTTATGTGTTAACAATAGCAGGTAAAGTTGTCTCTGCCTTGCTCCAAAAGACACCCTCAAAGAGGCCCCAAACTCATAATTTTCCTTTTTTAATTTATCCAGATTCTGTCATATTTTGAAGGAATGCCTGGAAATTCTCTCTGTAACTAACAAAACCACTGAGAATTTATCTTTTTGTCCTTTACTGCTTACCTCTTCACAAACCCCTGTGGTGTTTGAATGAATAATGAGCATTTGAGTAATCCTTACTGATTTAAGATTAGTATGTATCACATGGTATCTTCCCAAACTCAGTAATGTGTCAGGCTTTTAGGCAAGGTGGGTTTTGATGCTGAAGAAGGTACCTCTAGCGCTGGTCACAGTGAAGTCCCAGGCATCATGTGGATGACACTGCCAGCTTTGACTTTGCAGAGATGAAATACTATTTTTGATAAACTGTGCTGAACTTATGTCCAGGAAGAGTGAAGTTTATATAGAGAACTAGTAAACCAACAGTTTATGTTGCTTTAGAAATAGAGGAACATTTTGCAAATGTATTTTTGAATAAGTATATCTATTTGAATAAGTAATATTATATCCTTGCTCAACAATCAGAGTGTCTGAGTAAAGAAAATTATATGCAATCTGGCACTACAGAAACCCATCTGCAAAAGAATTACTTTAAAAAAAAAAGAAAATTAATGATTAGCTGTGTGAAACACAATCATAGAATAATTTTAGGGACCATCTAGTTCTATATCTTTAATTTACACATGAGACAATCAAGGCCTAAGCTCACAAAGAGAATTTAATGACAGTGCTAAGAACTTGAGTTCTTTAGATTTCAGGTCAGATGTCTCTTCTTTCATCTTGGAATCGTCTTGGCAAGCCCCTGTAAGCTGATACTCATATCACCCTCCTGGGACGACGGTGCTGGAGACGAGTACTAAGAATTTATGTGACTCTGTGATTCTGTACATTGACATTGTTGCAGGCTTAAAGGAACTCAAGCTGAATTTAAAGATTTTCTATACTGATACTACATGGAGAACAATAAAATAAAGTACCCAAGGCTGAATATCAATAACAAAGAAGTGTACTCCTGAGGAAATGCAAGTCTAAATGCGGTGTGATGATCTCTTTAGAAAATGTACTAGGTCTGTATGAATATCCACGAATGTATGTCGGAAAGAGGTTCTGAAATGAACCAAAAAGCAAAAACTGCACACATACAAACCCTCCCCAACCCAAACACCAACAAAACAAAACAGGTTGCAGAACAGTATGTAATGTCTGTGCAAAATGAAGTTCAGAAAGATATATGTGCCCTTGATGACCACTGTGAGGTGGGATTAATATGGGCGGGTAGCACTCTTCTTCTCTGTATTTTTTTTTAACTTCACATTTCTGTTTGTTTTTTAAATGTTGTTAATATCCACATGTTACTTTTCTAATAATGTTTTATTCCAAAATGGTGCTGCATTTGAAATATGCAATCTGAAACAGTCAATTCAGTAAGTCACTAACTCTGGATGTATTTTTGCATACATCTGTTTCAAGCATTATCTGAATGGCATAAAATATGTCAGAGAGATCAGTAGAAGTGATAGGCTTCTAAAAAGCAAGATACCAATAATTTCACCCAAAGGAGCACAGGCTCAAATTAATTATTTTGGAACAAGAGAAAATTGTTATCCTGTTACTGGCAAATATCTTTAAAATCTCTAATGTTAAACTAATGGTTATATGTATTGTCACTTGTCTGTGAAGAACTCATTCAACAGTCTGTCCTAGAAAACTGCAAGTTCACCCAAATATATGTAACTGAATAGCTGAAGAGGTACTGTCTTATTTACATGTATATTGTGAAAACATTTATATACAAGCACACTTCTTGGATCTCCTTCCTGACAAGTTCATTGTCTTGATGTCTCCCTGCATCTCAGGTGGGCACTAAATTGTGAGTGGGGTAACCCTATCATCTTAGGTCACATGACTGAAAACCTTAATGTCTTCTTCTTGCTTTCGCCTCCTCACCTCAGACTATAACTGATAACCACGCTATGGTCACAGCGACGCGTAGAGGCATTGACTTCAACAAGAGCCCAATAATGATTAAGAGAAGCACTAACTGTTATTGTTTTTAACATACTTTCTCTTCAATTAGGTCAGAAGCCCCAGGAACTCATTATTAAGAGCACTAGATCAGGAGTCAATTAATCTAAATTCCATTTCTTTCTCTCTTGGGTTAAATGTATGGACTTGTATTAATCACTTAATAGTTCTTTGTCTTAGTGACTGCTTTTGGAGAAATCATGATAAGAAACCTGACATTGAATATATTTAGCTTTCAGCTTCCACTTTCCACATAGCCAGTACTGAATTCCATACATTCAAAGACTGATCTTGAGAATTTGGGCTGAATGGTTATTGAAGTGATTAAATATGATTAAAATAAGATTTAGTGAAGTCACTTATCTGAGTCTAGCCTCTCCCTAAATTCTGTTGCATAGTGAATTTTAAAATAGAAGAAGTCTATAAAGGTTAAATGAGAGAAACAACAATTCAGAAACAAAAATTCATTCCTAACCCATACAAAAAGCCCAACCACTTTTTTAATATTGCCTAAAACTCTCTAACATCTGTATAATTGTTAGTCAAAAGATTTATTTCTCTAGAAACATATATAAAGGACTTAAAATAATAATTGCCAATAAGTGTGACCCTCCTTTTTCCTATTTTCTGAACAACAAAAATACACTGAATTTGAAGGATAGCTTGAGAGTAAATTCTCCGCTATATAATACTTCCAAGTGTTCAGCATTTCCTCAGCCTTACAACATTGTTTGGTTCTTATTCTTCACTCCCTCCAAAACCTGGAGCTCAGGAAAAAATGGAGATCCAGTTTATTCCCCATTTTATTTAGTTTTATAATACTTTCTTTCAAAACTGACTGATGAATTCGTTTTCTTCACATCAAAAATTGTCTGTAAACCTGTCATCATAGCAGACCACTGCACCCCACTGTGTACAGGGGCTGGAAGGCCCTTGGGGGGTCTTGCTTCCACAGGAGGTGGGGATGAGGGCGCCGTGGGCGCCACAGGGACCCTCACAGGCTTTGGTTTTGAGGCTTGATACACCAAGAGAGGTTTAAGTTTAAGTATCATCTCCATCATCTACGCCTATACACAAGAGCCACCTGTATTTGGATGCTTTATGTCCTGGTTCTTGTGTTTGCTTGATTTTGAAATCAATGTCACAGACAATGTTTGTTTGTAAAAAGGCCCAGTTTCATTCAGACTAAAATTTTGTTGATAGATTATTGTAATTCATGCAGGAAGACCACTACAAACCCTTTATAAATGATCTTCCAATTATTAGGTTTTTCACAGTTGTAAAATTACTCCACATACCCTAGATTTGCTTGAAGTACAGTTCTTTTACCAAATTATCTCCTTTTTCCATCTGCTTCATGACAGATCTGATGAAGATCAAGGCTGACCAGCGAATCAGTATGGTCTCAATGGTACCCGGGCTGCGGTAGCTGCCAGTCCATGGTGAAACGCATTTCTCTAGTTACTAAAAGGCTACATGCCTTACATTTTGAAGCTTTCCAGAAACCACAACATTTAAACACAATTCATTTAAATTTTTTCATGCTTGATAAACCTCTGCATGAAATACAGTGATATATGTGTGGCAAGGCTTAAGATACATCAGTGGTCACCTCTTTCTTTTGATGCATAAACATTACTAAGTCTGTTTACTTGCCTGCTTTCATAAGAGACTATTTCACTATTTTAGAAGATATTTTCATTTAGTAGTGTGGGAAAGACATTACTGACAATGCATTCCATACCTAAACATCAGGAGAAAAAGCTGTATTTTTATCAAAACAAAAGTAGAGACATGACTGGGATTCAGTGTAGAGCTCTGCCCCAGGGCTTTTGCACACCTGAAAGTTCCTCTGATCTGTGCACGCACATGTATCACAGTGGGTCTTCAGCTCAGATGGTTAACACTGGGAAAAAATGGACATTATATAGTGAAATTCAGATTATGAGTTCAAATAGTGCAGGAATCTTGTAGTATATGTTCTTTTGACATGCCCACTGTCATCTTTACACTAACTATGAACTGGCTTTGATTACTTCCCGTACCTCTTTATAATAGTACTTGAATGGAAACCACAAAAATGGTTTGAATGGAATTTGTTCTACATCACAGAGGTTACCTACAGTTTAATAAACACTTGAGCTAGAGATATAAGCATATATATGTGCACATAAAATTTGAATTGTGTATTACATATAATCAGAATCTGAGATGAAGAATGTGATTAAAACAGTGGGGCCACATTTCCCAAACATTAATAGAAAGCACAACTTACACAGAGACACAACTGTCTTGATCCAATGAGAGAGTGGCATTCTTCTACCTCAGAGGGACCCTGACAGATGGCGTTTAAGGAGCCCTCATCCACGTCATCTTCGCTCAGCCACTTCTCTTGTCTGTGTCACAGTGACATACCTCTCACGTAATTTCATTCCCTATTAACCTTTGCCCTGGGATCAAGGATGATAAATAACTGAAATTTGGGGTGCAAATTACAGAGTCTTCACTATCACTTACATAACTCAAATTATGTGTTCCTGTTTAAGAAGAATACCGTGATTAAAAGCAAGGATTTAACTCCCAGCTTCGTGACTTCCTGCTGGTGGAACTTCCTGCCTTGGGTAAATGCATTAACCTCACCCTATCTCAAAATTGCTAACTTTAAAATGGGCTTTACACCTACTCCCAAGATCAAATTAAAATATATATATATATCGCACACACACAAAAAAATGCTTTGCACAAATCCTGGCTCTTAGCATAAAATAAGCATGAGTTCTTGTAAGTGTTCTTATATTTTATTAAAAGAAGATCTACCTGTGGTTTCATTTGAATTCCTTTCTGTATCAGTGCATTCATTTCAAAATTGTCTGATGCATCTGACTGCTAATACAGTGTGGCTGTTCTTCTCTGTATCATGAGGGAGGTGATGCTTTACAGAAGGCCCTGACTGTTAAGGCAGAAACAACTTCAAAATATCTTTCCAATATGCTGATAGTTGCTTTTTAGATTACACCATGAACAATCATTTTTCTTTTACAAAAAAAGTTTATGGACAATTTACACATACATAGTGTATAGGTTAGTAGATTAATAGGAAGTCAATTTGAAGTATAGACATAAT
The DNA here is from genome assembly GCF_040802235.1 of Manis javanica. Lineage (NCBI taxonomy): Eukaryota > Metazoa > Chordata > Mammalia > Pholidota > Manidae > Manis > Manis javanica. The sequence continues at coordinate 77,147,584 of NC_133168.1, forward strand.
ATTGAGATCATGCAAGTGAAAAGATGAGGCTTTCTATTACATAAAACGTGTGATAAAACTTAGAAGAAGTAAGGCCCGCTTTGTGCCAGATTTTAAGATGACTTTGATTTAGGACTTCCACAGTATATGACAGTTACAAGAATATATACCTTATAAACCGTTCATATTTCACTAATTATGATTTTTTATGATGTGTTATGACAAGTTTCAGTCATATCTGCAATATAATATTGCTATGTATATTTGTGTGTGAGCATAGACTCTGCTGGTCATGTTGAGAATGTGAATTTGAAACCTGAGTGGGGCAGCAACCTGCCCAGAACTCATTCTTAAGAGAAATGAAAGCTGAGAAGGTGCCCGGAGCAGTCCTGCTCAACCACATCCCTGGCACGGTGGTGCCACTAAGCCAGAACGGCGCTCGCTGCTGGCAAGCCAACAGGAACAAGAGTGTCGCTTGCAAATCTTTTTTTATTTTACCTCCAAACTGTGACACTTCAGAAAACTGAGACCACTTTCCTCTGTTGGGCTCCTAATGAATAAATAACTGTAGGGTGTTTTTATCAGTTGATAATGAGGCTGGAAATTTCAAACTATTTCTGGAGTTGATGATGCTCTGACACTGTCATCTGAATAGATCACGTGGGCTAGTGATTCTGCGGAAAGAAGCACGAGCCGTGGGAAGGGAGTGGGGGCATCTCCCAGGTAAGGCCTGAAGAGACGAGACGCTGTGCTTCCTGTCCCACCAGCCCTGCTAGAGACTTCTGTGCTCATGGGATTTAAACAAGCAACCTGGAATGATACGCAGTTCCCAGGAATCTTGTTTGCAAATGCTCATCCTGACATTTCTAAAGGAAGGCAAGCTGCCATTCTGTTTCTTAGGGGTTATATTCTGTTATACATGTGGAAAAAGTTGTCCATTTGGAAAGGCATCTTTTCACTGATCACATATTAGCGATTTTAGGTATGTACCATTTCATTAACATGTCATATTGAAGTTTATCTGCAATTTAATTACAAATCGATTAGGAAAAATATTCATCTTTAATCTTTGTTTTCTTTGTCTTAGAATAAATGAACAATTTAAAAGAGAGTTCTCTGTAAGGCAATTCCCTTGTTTAAATTAGGCCATAAATTTGGATTACTTAATAGCAGTGCAATAAACCTGGACTGCTTTATAATCTTACAAATACATTCACCTATAATTGTGTCAGATTTCTATTTTAAGTCTGTAAGATAAGCATGTCACGTTTTGTTATCCTAGATCTTCAAAAGCAGACACAAAAGGAGAGAAATCAAATGATTTCATTTCTAAGTAAGAGGCATACCAACAGGGAGAACCTAAATTTTGAGATTTTTGGTGAAAAAGGGCTCCCCGGTGTAGACAGTGCTTATACTTGACTTGCAAGACCACACTTGGTAATAAACACTCTACTGGTGTTGCACAAACTTGACTGCATATTAAAGTCATCAGGGCAGCCTTTAAATCATGCTTAGGTCTCTCCTTCTCTCTCTCTCTATACACACACACACACACACACACTCACACAGACACACACACACCAACACACATACATGTGCAAATAAGAGGGAGGTTGCAATATTAAAACTTCATCATAAATAAACATTTACATAAATGGGACAAAAAAATCAAAAGATGGCAGTAGGAGAATGGAACAGTCTAAACTCTGCTTGATTTTGTCAAAATCAAATCAAAATATGCTACATTATTCTTTTGATTTTGATGTTGAATTTTAACATATGTGCTTTTTTTAACAATTGGAGATTTGAAGGGTTCACACTGAAATGTTAACATACTCTGTTGAGCTAACCAATTTATTTATGTGATAGGTATTACAAATAGCCATATATAGATGTTGCTAGTCGTTTATCTCTGTTCTTACAAATGCATGCATAATACGGCTTCTCAGTCATGAAATTCATGTCTTCTGTATTTGTTTTTTTTTTCCTGGCATGATGTGTTAATTTCTGAAAGATCTGTTATAAGTTTACATTGTAACCAAAGGATTTACTTTCTCCTTGAATTCTGTCAGTTTTACAAATCTCTGTTTTTCATAAATGAGAGCTGTATTTTAGGTACATAAAATTCATGACTATTAAACAATCTTGAAGAATTTTCTCTTTCAGCAAAGTGAATTTCCCTCATTTTTAAATAACTTTCACCCTGAGTTATATTTTATTACTATCATTAATTTGCTAGCATTTGTCCAGGTTATTTTAATGTCCCTTTATTCACAGACTCTTTTTTGCAATTTTGCTATGTTTCATTTAGGAAGATTTTCTGAGAATCTGTCTTTAATAGATGACTTTAGTCCCTTCATATTTATTATTATGTTTGGTAGTTATTCCTGTCATATATTTTCATATGTTCTATTTATCATGTTTTTTAGTTGTTAGCTTTTTTCCCTTATCTGATTCTTGTTGGAGATGCCAAGTTTTCTGTGGTCCATTTTTTGCTAAGTATTTTTCATTATACAATCTACTTAAATTTTTTGGTGATTACTATGAAAATGTTAGCATGTGTTTAACATTTTAAATTTGTATTTATAAGTTAATCAACACACATAGCTTATCATATTTTCACTTTTCTGGTTCCCTCCTCACCTTTTCTATGATACTAGGATCTATCATTTTGTCCAAGAACATAACTTACTCATTTGAAAACTCAATTTTTACTTAGACTTAATAATTTGCTTGATTTTTTTCTCTCCTATTATTGATGCTTTATTCTTCCTGACTTGTTTACTTTTCTTGCAAAAACAGGCCCTCCAGATATTTTTTTAATGAAAGAATCTATGGAGAGTAGAATTTCTTTGTCTTTGCATGTCTGAAATATCACTCCACACTCAAATGATAGTTTGACATAGATAGAAGCCCAGATGTAGGCGCATTTTCTTGTATATTTTAAGGATATTTCTCTGTTCTATATTTACATCCATTCTGACTGCCAAGAAGTCTGAGGCCAATCTGACTGTCATTTATACACAGGTATTTTCTAATTCTATCTTTGAAGACTTCTAAGATGTTTTTGAATCTTTAATGCATGGAAGTTTTTACTGTGGTGTGTGCAAGCTTGTGCGAATCAATGTGTGGTTCCTTTCACCTCACTGGATCCTGACTAGGGAGGAATAAGCATGGCGGACCCTCCCACAATACTGAACAGAAGGAGGGAATTTGGGAATTGCTTTGGTTTTGCTCCTGAGCTTGAATGCAGGGCTGAACTGTTTAGGAAATCAGATCATAATCCTTGGTACACACTGGCTCCAACTAATCAAGTTATCACCCAAGTTGGACTGGGATGAAGTGACAGCTGTAACAAATTATTTGGTGCACTTGACAGTTATGGCAGCAGTAAGGGCAATAAGCAGTATGAGATGGATTCTTTTGAGTGCACTTGGCAATTACAAATAAAAAAGTGAGAAACTTGGAGGTGGAGCCAAGATGGTGGCATGAGTAGAGCAGTGGAAATCTCTTTCCAAAACCACATGTATCTATGAAAATATAACAAAGACAACTCTTCCTAAAATAGAGACCAGAGGACTCAGGACAACATCCAGACCACATCCACACGTGCGAGAACCCAGTGCCTCGCGAAGGAGGTAAGATACAAACCCCAGCCCGGCGGGTCCCGAGCGCCTCTCCCCCCAGCTCCCGGCGGGTGGAGAGAGGTCTGAGGGGGAGAGAGAAAGAGCCCAAGACTGCTGAACACCCAGCCCCAGCCATCTGGACCAGAGCGCAGACACAGTGCATGCGTGGGGTCCTGGATACTAGGAAAACAACGCAGCAGGACCGGTGAGCGGGTGCCTGAGGCTGGCGCTGGAGAACAAAGAAACGGGGACGGGGGTGACCTTTTTTTTTTACCTCTTTTTTTTTGGCGAGTGCTTTTTGGAAGTCTTAAAGGGACAGGGACCCCAATACTAAGGAAACAGGGCAGCAAGACCAGTGAGTGGGTGCCTGAGACCGGCGCCTGAGGACAAAGAAAACCATGCATTTTTCTTTTTACTTTTATTTAAAATTATTTCTTTAATTTTTTTAAAATTTTATTGTTGTTGTTTTGGTTTGGTGAGTGCTTTTTGGAAGTCTTAAAGGGGCAGGGCAGGACACTTAGTCCAGAGGCAGGGAATCTAGGTATCTCAGGGCACTCTAACCCCCTGGGCAACAGGGAGCATGGAGACCCCCTACAGAGTTAAATAGCCTCCCTGCCACTCCCCCTCCAACAGGGCTCCACCATTTTGAAGCAGCAGCTCGAGCCAGGCCACGCACACAGCAACAGCATAGATAAACTCCAAGCAGCCCAGCAGGAAGCAGAAGCCTGTCTGCGCCCCCCTGTCTGCATGCAGCTGCCCAGCACAAGCCACTAGAGGTCGCTGTTCTCCCAGGAGAGGAAGGCCACAAACCAGCAAGAAGGAAAGCTCTCCCAGCAGTCACTCATACCAGCTCTGCAAACTATCTCTTTCACCATGAAAAGGCAAAACTACAAGCAGACAAAGATTACAGAGTCAACACCTGAGAAGGAGACAGACCTAACCAGTCCTCCTGAAAAAGAATTCAAAATAAAAATCATGAACATGCTGATGGAGATGCAGAGAAAAATGCAAGAGCAATGGGATGAAGTCTGGAGGGAGATCACAGATGTCAGGAAGGAGATCACAGAAGTGAAACAAACCCTGGAAGGATTTATAAGCAGAATGGATAAGATGCAAGAGGTTATTGAAGGAATAGAAACCAGAGAACAGGAACGTATAGAAGCTGACATAGAGAGAGAGATAAAAGGATCTCCAGGAACAAAACAATACTAAGAGAACTATGTGACCAATCCAAAATGAATAATATTCGTATTATAGGGGTACCAGAAGAAGAAGAAAGAGGAAAAGGGATAGAAAGTGTCTTTGAAGAAATAATTGCTGAAAACTTCCCCAAACTGGGCGAGGAAATAATCGAACAGACCATGGAAATACACAGAACCCCCAACAGAAAGGATCCAAGGAGGACAAAACCAAGACACATAATAATTAAAATGGCAAGGATCAAGAACAAGGAGTTTTAAAGACAGCTAGAGAGAAAAAGGTCACCTATAAAGGAAAACCCATCAGGCTATCAGACGTCTCGACAGAAACCCTACAGGCCAGAAGAGAATGGCATGATATATTTAATACAATGAAACAGAAGGGCCTTGAAAGAAGGATACTGTATCCACCATTACTATCATTTAAATATGATGACAGGATTAAACAATTCCCAGACAAGCAAAAGCTGAGGGAATTTGCTTCACACAGACCACCTCTACAGGGCATCTTACAAGAACTGCTCTATATGGGAGCATTCCTAAAAAGAGCACAGAACAAAACACCCAACATATGAAGAAAGGAGGAGGAGGAATAAGAAAGGAGAGAAGAAAAGAATCTCCAGACGTGTATATAACAGCTCAATAAGCGAGCTAAGTTAGGCAGTAAGATACTAAACTGGCTAACCTTGAACCTTTGGTAACCACGAACTTAAAGCCTGCAATGGCAATAAGTACATATCTCTCAATAGTCACCCTAAATGTAAATGGACTTAATGCACCCATCAAAAGACACAGAGTAATAAAATGGATAAAAAAGCAAGACCCATCTATATGCTGCTTACAAGAGACTCACCTCAAACCCAAAGACATGCACAGACTGAAAGTCAAGGGATGGAAAAACATATTTCAGGCAAACAACAGTGAGAAGAAAGCAGGGGTTGCAGTACTAATATCAGACAAAATAGACTTCAAAACAAAGAAAGTAACAAGAGATAAAGAAGGATCCTACATAAATGATAAAGGGCTCAGTCCAACAAGAGGACATAACCATTCTAAATATATATGCACCCAACACAGGAGCACCAGCATACGTGAAACAAATACTAACAGAACTAAAGGGGGAAATAGACTGCAATGCATTCATCTTAGGAGACTTCAACACACCACTCACCCCAAAGGATAGATCCACCGGGCAGAAAATAAGTAAGGACACAGAGGCACTGAACAACACCCTAGAACAGATGGACCTAATAGACATCTATAGAACTCTACATCCAAAAGCAACAGGATGTACATTCTTCTCAAGTGCACATGGAACATTCTCCAGAATAGACCACATACTAGCCCACAAAAAGAGCCTCAGTAAATTCCAAAATATTGAAATTCTACCAACCAATTTTACAGACCACAAAGGTAAAAAAGTAGAAATAAATTCTACAAAGAAAACAAAAAGGCTCACAAACACATGGAGGCTTAACAACATGCTTCTAAATAATCAATGGATCAACAAACAAATCAAAACAGAAATCAAGGAATATATAGAAACAAATGACAACAACAACACAATGCCCCAACTTCTGTGGGACGCAGCGAAAGCAGTCTTAAGAGGAAAGTATATAGCAATCCAGGCAAACTTGAAGAAGGAAGAACAATCCCAAGTGAATAGTCTAACATCACAATTATCAAAACTGGAAAAAGAAGAACAAATGAGGCCTAAAGTCAGCAGAAGGAGGGACATAATGAAGATCAGAGAAGAAATAAACAAAATTGAGAAGAATAAAACAATAGCAAAAATCAATGAAACCAAGAGCTGGTTCTTCGAGAAAATAAACAAAATAGACAAGCCTCTAGCCAGACTTGTTAAGAGGAAAAGAGAGTCAACACAAATCAACAGAATCAGAAATGAGAAAGGAAAAATCACGACATACCCCACAGAAATACAAAGAATTATTAGAGAGTACTATGAAAACCTATGTGCTAACAAGCTGGGAAACCTAGGAGAAATGGACAACTTCCTAGAAAAATACAACCTTCTAAGACTGACCCAGAAAGAAACAGAAAGTCTAAACAGACCAATTACCAGCAACAAAATTGAAGCGGTAATCAAAAAACTACCAAAGAAAAAAACCCCCGGGCCAGATGGATTTACATTGGAATTTTATCAGAGATACAGAGAAGACATAATACCCATTCTCCTTAAAGTTTTCCAAAAAATAGAAGAGGAGGGAATACTCCCAAACTCATTATATGAAGCCAACATCACCCTAATACCAAAACCAGGCAAAGACCCCACTAAAAAAGAAAACTACAGACCAATATCCCTGATGAACATAGATGCAAAAATACTCAACAAAACATTAGCAAACTAAATTCAAAAATACATCAAAAGGATTGTACATCATGACCAAGTGGGATTCATCCCAGGGATGCAAGAATGGTACAACACTCGAAAATCCATCAACATCATCCACCACATCAACAAAAAGAAAGACAAAAACCACATGATCATCTCCATAGATGCTGAAAAAGGATTTGACAAAATTCAACATCCATTCATGATAAAAACTCTCAGCAAAATGGGAATAGAGGGCAATTTCCTCAACATAATAAAGGCCATATATCATAAACCCACAGCCAACATTATACTGAACAGCGAGAAGCTGAAAGCTTTTCCTCTGAGATCGGGAAGTAGACAGGGATGCCCACTCCCCCCACTGTTATTTATCATAGTACCGGAGGTCCTAGCCAAGGCAATCAGACAAAACAAAGAAATACAAGGAATCCAGATTGGTAAAGAAGAAGTTAAACTGTCACTATTTGCAGATGATATGATATTGTACATAAAAAACCCTAAAGACTCCACTCCAAAACTACTAGAACTGATATCAGAATACAGCAAAGCTGCAGGATACAAAATTAACACACAGATATCTGAAGCTTTCCTATACACTAACAATGAACCAATAGAAAGAGAAATCAGGAAAACAATTCCATTCACAATTGCATCAAAAAGAACAAAATACCGACGAATAAACCTAACCAAAGAAGTGAAAGACCTTTACCCTGAAAACTACAAGTCACTCTTAAGAGAAATTAAAGGGGACACTAACAAATGGAAACTCATCCCATGCTCATGGCTAGGAAGAATTAATATCATCAAAATGGCCATCCTGCCCAAAGCAATATACAGATTTGATGCAATCCCTCTCAAATTACCAGCAACATTCTTCAATGAACTGGAACAAATAATTCAAAAATTCATATGGAAACACCAAAGACCCCAAATAGCCAAAGCAATCCTGAGAAAGAAGAATAAAGTGACGGAGATCTCACTCCCCAACTTCAAGCTCTACTACAAAGCCATAGTAATCAAGACAATTTGGTACTGGCACAAGAACAGAGCCACAGACCAGTGGAACAGATTAGAGACTCCAGACATTAACCCAAACATATATGGTCAATTAATATTTGATAAAGGAGCCATGGACATACAATGGCAAAATGACAGTCTCTTCAACAGATGGTGCTGGCAAAACTGGACAGCTACATGTAGGAGAATGAAACTGGACCATTGTCTAACCCCATACATAAAATTAAATTCAAAATGGATCAAAGACCTGAATGTAAGTCATGAAACCATAAATCTCTTAGTAAAAAACATACGCAAAAACCTTTTAGACATGAACATGAGTGACCTCTTCTGAAACATATCTCCCCGGGCAAGGAAAACAACAGCAAAAATGAACAAGTGGGAGTATATTAAGCTGATAAGCTTCTGTACAGCAAAAGACACCATCAATAGAAAAAAAAGGAACCCTACAGTATGGGAGAATATATTTGAAAATGACAGATCCGATAAAGACTTGACATCCAAAATATATAAAGAGCTCATACGCCTCAACAAAGAAAAACAAATAATCCAATTAAAAAATGGGTAGAGGAACTGAACAGAAAGTTCTCCAAAAAAGAAATACAGATGGCCAACAGACACATGAAAAGATGCTCCACATCACTAATTATCAGAGAAATGCAAATTAAAACTACAATGAGGTCTCACCTCACACCAGTAAGGATAACTGCCATCCAAAAGACAAACAACAACAAATGTTGGCAAGGCTGTGGAGAAAAGGGGAACCCTCCTACACTGCTGGTGGGAATGTAAATTAGTTCAACCATTGTGGAAAACAGTATGGAGGTTCATCAAAATGCTCAAAACAGACTTCCATTTGACCCAGGAATTCCACTCCTAGGAATTTACCCTACGAATGTAGCAATCAAGTTTGAGACAGATGTACCCCCATATTTATCGCAGCACTATTTACAATAGCCAAGAATTGGAAGCAACCTAAATGTCCATCAGTAGATGAATGGATAAAGAAGATGTGGTACATATACACAGTGGAGTAGTACTCAGCCATAAGAAGAGGAAAAATCCTACCATTTGCAGCAATATGGATGGAACTGGAGGGTATTATGCTCAGTGAAATAAGCCAAGTGGAGAAAGAGAAATACCAAATGATTTCACTCATCTGTGGAGTATAAGAACAAAGGAAAAACTGAAGAAACAAAACAGCAGTGGAATCACAGAACCTATGAATGGACTAACAGGTACCAAAGGGAAAGGGACTGGGGAGGATGGGTGGGTAGGAAGGGATAAGGGGGGTAAGAAGAAGGGGTGTATTAAGATTAGCATGCATGGTGGGATGGGGAAAGGCAAGGGCTGTACAACACAGAGAGGACAAGCAGTGATTCTACAACATTTTGCTATGCTGATGGACAGTGACTGTAAAGTGGTTTATAGGGGGGACCTGGTATAGGGGAGAGCCTAGTAAACATAATATTCTTCATGTAAGTGTAGGTTAATGATAAAAAAAAGAAAGAAAGAAAAGAGGGATTACTCCTTGATAGGATAAAACTAACTGTAAATCAACCATTAATGCATGCTTTAAATATCCTTAATTTTGTTCACTTAAAGGCAGTCAGATGATTGGCTATGGAGGTATATTTTTCTGATAATATTCCTTACTCTTAAAAAAAAAAAAAGCAGTTCCTGTGTGGTGACCTCCAATGAGTTCTACACAATGGTATAAAGGGCATATCAAAGTGTGGACAAAGGGTCTGTTTGTGTTTATACAAAGGATCAAAGCCTAATTTGGCTACCCAGAAAATGAACTAAGATACGATATGAAGAAGAACTTCCATCATCAGCACTCTCTGGAAGAGTCATGCCAGAAGATGATCATCAAAAATCCTCAACAAAGATCCAGGCGATGCTGAAGTTGTAGCTGCATTCATCCCACCTGTTCCTGGACTTGCCATTGGAATGAAGAAGGAGATACCTAGCTGGCCTGTGCATACAGTAAAACAACAAATTTGACTGGATCTATACTGTTGGAACTCAACCAAGAATTAGGAGAAGTGCAAGTTGTAGTGCTCCAAAATCTTAAGACTACAGACTATCTGTTAAGAGAACATATGGGATGTGAACAGTCCCCAGGAATGGGTTGTTTTAATTTGTCTGATTTCTCTCAGACTGTTCAAGTTCAGTTGGACAATATCCACCATATCATAGATAAGTTTTCACAAATGCCTAGGGCGCCTAACTGGTTTTCTTGGTTTCACAGGAGATGGCTGGTAATTAAAGGTCTGCTTTGGTTATGTAACTGTATTCCTATTATATTAATGTGTGTACGCAATTTAATTAGCAGTTTAAAACTTATACATGCTTAAGTTACTCTACAAGAAGGTATGTCAAAGAAATAATCTTCCCATGTTATCTTCCGTCTGCTACTCCTATAGCTTTTCTTCTTCCTTCCTAATTACAACCCTTAAATAGAATTCGTGCCTCATATCGAACTTACCAAGTATCATAATTCTTCCAAGTGGTAAAGATACCTCAAGATAAATACTGGGCATAAAAGCCACAGGGCATAAATCTGCAAAGAAGTAAAATGCTAACTTTTTCAAACAATATTGCTTCTCTCTCAATTACCAACTTCATGTTTCCCTGTATGGCCCCGGAAGATGGTTAGCCAGAGATGGGTAAGATTCCTTAAGGGAGGGACAATCTAAGACAGGCACAGTTGCAGGGGGGCCATCAGGTGAGAAATTGGGGATCAACAGAGGTGAGGCTTAGAACCTCAACCTCCCCTGTTTTGAGAGAAATCTTCTGCATCTTTGGATGTTTTATTGCCCTTGTCTAGCTTGGATTAACACTTAGTCTACAGGCACACACCTGATCATCTGCTCTCTTACAGCACTAAACTATGTTTTCTACCTTTATCTTGCATCTACCTACCACTTCAGCATTTTATTAAAAATAATAATAATAATAAGGGAGAAATGTGTGATTCACATATAAATCAAGTGTAAAAATCAAATGAATATTCATATTTGACATGATTGTTTATCGTTCATAATGTATGATCAAAACTGAAAGTTTCTGTGATGACTGCCCTTGTACTGTTCACCATGTAAGAACTTGTTCGTTATGCCTCAGAAGATTGGAGACTGACGAGAATTAGGCTTGGGGTGGATTAATGATTGTACATTGAGCATTGAGTCCCTTATGCAGAATTTTATTGTTGTTAACAACCATTTGATCAATAAATATGAGAGATGCCCTCTCAAAAAAAAAAAAAGTGAGAAACTCAGAGTCACTTTGTTCAGCAGGAGGTGGCCCTAATAGCTCACTCTGTTGGTTGACTGAAGCTCAGATTCCCCAGCGCCCTCCTCTGAATAAGCTGAGATGGCGAGGCTTCCTCTGTGTGATGTAGAAGAGGGCCTCCAAAGGGAGACAGGAAGGTTGTACCAGATGGACAAAATTAGAGCTCAACCATGTAGTAAGAGATTTTATAATTAAGAGAAAACCTTAAATATAAGGACACAGAATGATTGAAGGTTTTAAAAAAATGGAAAATAAAAGATATACCATGCAAATACCAATCAAAATAAAGCTTAGATAGCTCTACGGATGTCAATCAAAGTAGACTTTAAAGCAAGAAGCATCATGAGTGATAAAAAGGATTCTTGCAAAATGATGAAAACAATCAATTTACTAGGAAAATAAAGCCATTTTAATTTATATGTTTCTAATGCAATGTGAAAATGCATAAAACCAGAAAATGATGCAGAAGAAGCAATTAGTAATGGAAGATTTTAATTTATTTGTGTTAGTAATTGGTGGAATTAGCAGATAGATGTAAGAATGAGTATTAACGATTTGAATAAAACAATTAACAAACGTGTTCTAGTTCAAATACATAATATACTGCACCCTAAAACTTTAGAATACAAGTCTTGTCAGGTAGACCTCAGACACTTTCCAATGCATGCCAGAAATATTTAATAGAATTAACACAAAGGATCATTTATAGAGTCTAGCAAACCAGAAGCATTTACTCTTGTTGGTATGTGCCTCAGGGAGGGTTCATTCTGCTGGAATTAACAGAAAATCTACAAACCATAGCTTAACAAAAGGTTTTGCATTCACTTTCTTTTAGTGTCTCTGGTATCAAAAGTCCAGGTTAACAGTTTTAAAACTTTCTGTGGACTTCCTTGGTCAAGTCATGGTCACAAAATAGGTGCTTCAGCTCTGAATATGGCTTTTGTGTTCAAATCAAGCATGACTTTTGAGCCTTTATAGTGGGGGAGAGCAAGATAAGAGGTGTTTGGGATGTCGTTCCATTGGCAAATTGATGATATCGTCTGATGCTTCTTTCCACGTTATCACCTTTCTACCGAATGCATTGCTCCTGTTACCTACTCAAGGAATTTCAAACCCCTGGCAGGTTAGGGCTAGGCCATATGCTTCATTTGTTTTTCATTCATATCTTTTTAAAATACCCAAAACATGTCTACATATTTGAATACTTAATCTTCATCAAGATATTTTCTTACATAAAACTGAGATTTAAAAGATCTAATTAAAGCCCCATCAGCCACATTCCAATCCCACATGAGTCTCTAGAGCTGTAACACCGCTACCTGCTTCGGGCGTCTCCGGTACCAGCCTCGGAGGAATTAGGGGGGGCTGCATGCTTATTATCAGGGGATATTTTCAACACAAGTTTCACAATTAGATGATATCTAAGTTTCTTTCCAACTCTGAGATTTTAGGGGAAACAAATTTGAATTTTCCCTTGAAAAAGAAAAATGTAATCCACTGGTTGGTCCTTCGGTGTTTTCATTTTTCCATTATGGAGAACTGGCTCCAGGAAATATAATGTCTTATGTTAAATAAAAAATGAATTTTGACCTTCTATTTCCTACATTAGGAAATGGACCGACTGAAGAGAAAACGAAATGTGTCATGTTTAGGAAGGGGAGCACGGAGGCCTGTCTCAGCTGGCTGTTTGGCCCTGGAGGGACGACTCTCCTGATTCCACTGTGTGGTGCAGAGTTTGGTACTGATTGCACACCAGAAACTTAGCACACAGTTAATTGAAGGTCTGCATCCTAATTTTTAGAGATGGATCCTAAGTGTGTGAGCTAGGCAAGTTCTCACAATATTAAAATATTCCATAGCCACCAGTCCCTGATGTCAATACATGCTTCAGAACAGAGCCAATACATGCCCATTACCCTTAAACATAATTTTAATGTGCTGAAATGTCAAAGGATTATTCATGATAATCTTGCCCTCCCCATGCTGTACTTAGGATATGATGTCAATCTATTTATTTCAGTTCTATTAACTAACATGATTTATCGTGGTGAGTGGGACTTTGGAGGTGACTCACATTGGTCCCAAAGATGATGATTATGAAAAAGTTACCTGCACGTTTCACATGGACAGACTTGGTGTTGAGTGACAACTTTCAGGAAATGGGCTGAGAAAGTGGCATTTACTCAAACTGTCTTCTATTAGGTATCCCATTTTGAGGTACATGTTATTTTACCAGGGTTGTTATTCTGAATGTGAAACAGTGAAGGATTTTATTTAAATTAATGTTTCACTCTTTGATTGTTACACAACTGCTGTTAATAAAGTTAATTAAGTTTCTTTCCCCAAAGAACTTCAAAACCACTGAAGGATAAAAATCTTGGATCATCAACCTGAAAAGTTTTCTTAACACATTATAGACTATGAAACTGGGAGCTCTATCTGTAACCATGTAATGCTTATGTATTAAAAAATTGCTATAGAAAGTAATCTTTTAGTATGGGTTTCAGAAATATAATAGCAGCTCTCAATTGAAAATATGATTTCTGATTTCAGAATATATAACATTTTCAGAGCATCCTTTCACATTATAGGTAAAACACCACTCTACTTGTTGAATTACTGATGGTTCCTGGTTCCAAAATTCTGCATGTAAATGTCATGCCTGTTTTTAAATTTGTGGAGCTAATTGGAAACTATATACTTCAGGTATTCATCATCTGAGGTATTCTAGAACTAAATCAGTCTATAGCACTCACAAAAATTAAAAATGCCTAAAAAGGCTTTTTCATAAATCCTAATAGGGATTGTAAAAAAGTTAAAGAAATATTATTAGAGAATTATTTGAAAGCTTTTTACTTAAGCAGAATATACTACATTTATTACATACCTATTATTTGTACTGAAATACAACTGATGTATAACATATACTAGTGTCAAGTATTCAATATAATGATTCAGTATTTATTTATATTGTGAAATGATCACCACAGTAAGTCTAGTTAGCATCCATCCCACACATAATTACAAATTTTTCTTCTTGTGATAAGGACTTTAAGGATCTACTGCCTTGGCAAGTTTCAAATATGCAGATATTGTACCATTCATTACAGTAACCATGCTGCATATTATATCCCCATGACTTAAGTACTTTATAATTGGAAATGTGTACCTTTGACTCCCTTCATCCATCCCTCACCCTGGGCCTCTGGCAGCCATCAATCTCTTTGCTGTATTTATGAGCTTAGTTTTGACTGCTCTTGTTTAAATTTCACCAGTAAGTGGGATCATATGGTATTTGTCTTTCTCTGTCTGACTTATTTCACTTAGAATAATGCTTTTGAGGAGCATCTGTATTGTCACAAATGGCAAGATCACATTCCTTTTTAATAGCTGACTAACATTCCATTGCATACATACATACATATCATATATATGTACCATACATAGATATCATATTTTCTTTATCCATTCATTCATTGGTGTATACTTGGCTTATCTCTGTGTTTTAGTTTTGGTAAATAATGCTGCAATAGACATGCAGGCGTGTATATATTTTTGAGACAGAGCTTTCATTTTCTTAAGATAAATACCTGAGAGTGGAATTGCTTGGATCCTGTTACAGTTCTGTTTCTTATTGTTTGAGGAACCCCCAGGCTGTTTCCCATAGTGGCCGCACCAATTTACCTTCCAACCAACAGTATATGAGGGTTCCCTTTTCTCCACATGATTACCAACATTGGTTACTTCTTGTCTTTTTAATAATAGTCATTCTAATAGGTGTGAGGTGATATCTCATTGTGATTTTGATTTGCATTTCCCTGATGATGAGTGATGTTGAGCATCTTTTCATAAACTTGTGGGCTATCTGTATGTCTTCTTCAGAAAAAATGTCTATTCCCATCGTCTGGCCAGTTTTTAATGACTGTTTTTTGCTCCTGTATTGCTTGAGTTATTTCAGTATTTTAGATATTCACCTCTTATCAGACATATGATTTACAATTATTTTCTCCCATTCAGTAAGCTGCCTTTTCATTTGTTGATGGTTTCCTTTGCTGTGCAGAAGTTTTTAGTTTGATGTTAGTTTAATTATTTAAAAAAACAAAACAAAACAAAAACACTTCCAAACCTTTTAAATATTTGCCTTAAGTTTGCTATTTTGGTTTAGATTGTGAACAAGTCCTTTAATTAAATGTTTTATTATTTATACCTGAAAATTAACAATAGTTAATTATTGCCAATACTTCGGAAACTAGACAATACTTAAAACTACAGTTGTAGAAATCTTACAATGTAAATTTTTTAAACATTTTTCTAACTTTTCATCACTATTGAGGCATTTATAGCTTAAAATAGATATTATCAGAATGCACAATCAACTTAGTTTGGTTTTTCTATGTAATATTCATTATAAATATTTCATTCAATGATGTGTAATCTTGCCCTTTATGCCTCTAATAGCTGCATAATAAGTCATTGATTTGACACACTAATTTTTCTTATTAATTTCTGCTTTGTATAGATTTTTTTGGTTTTGTTTAGCAATAAGAAGATGACATACAAAAAACAAATGTTGGCTCCAATTTTCCAAAATAAGTAATCAGTTAAACAAAGCATATGACTCTTATACAGGTAGAATATCAGTGAGATATTGCATTGTAAATATAGAGGAGTCTTCAAAAATGTGAAAATACTTACAATGTCTGACACTTTTAAAAGAGGCCACTGTGGTCTGTACCAGACAATCCTCACTTTTAAGGAAAACTTAAACATACACTCTTACACATGTCTGTGTACAAAAACATCTAGAAGCATGTAAATTAAGCATTAGAATAGTTATCTCTAAGTAGCAAGATTATTCTCTTTTTTCCTTATATTTTTATAATCTAAATTTTCTAGACATTATTTTTATTAAAAATATCTTTTTTAAAAAGATAGCTGATCCATAAAACAGAAAAATTGGCAACTAATCCTATAATATTAGGTAAAAGCAGTGCCCTAAAACTTTTGGAGAACATTGTGGTGATAGATAGCAAGAGACATAAAATGCTTAATATACGACCCAGTAATTGTATTCCTGAACATTAATTATAAGGAAACAATTCAAAATAAGCAAAATGATGCATGAGCAAGGTTTCAGTTGGAAGAAACTGAATAAAACTTATATTTTCAAAATTAAAGCATTGGCAAAATAAATTATGACGTATCAGTAGAAAAAATGTTGTGTTGCTATTCACCAATGCGCCATTTGTGGGAATGTCTTTAAGCAAATTTATTTCTGAGAAACAATTTATAAATTTGAATTAGAATTTTTAATATGTGCATAATCATTAACCTACCAAACTGAATTGCAGAAATGCATTCATAGCAAAAATAGGCCATATGTACTAAGATGTTTGTATAAAGATATTTATAATAAGAAAACTTGTAAATAACTGTGGTGTTTTCATAATCTCTTGTATAATATGCACACTCTAATTAAAAAAATTGCTCTTGATCAGTATTTATCTGGTCCATTATTTTTGCCCTTTTGAAACAATGCTATAATGAACATTAATTTCATGAAGTTTTGGGGATGAAAAATATTTAACTCAGTCAGCATTTTCCATATTATTAGATTGACATCCTTTTATTTATACATTTAGAGTATTTCTGTCCATATTTTTACCTTTTAAATTTTAGGTAACTTTAAGCATTACAGGTACTAACATTTTCTCAGCTATATAACTTCTAAATCTTTTCCCTAGTTGTTCACATATGTCTTGTTTATGTTGGCTCCCATTATCTGTAAGTTTCTCATTTGTATGTAACCAAGCCAATCAAACTTCTCTGCTTCTGAGATTTGGGTCTTCCAAACTCAACACTCCTATAGGAATGCCAAAAATATAGTCTCACAGTTCTTCTAATACACATATGTCCTAAGAACATCCACATCTTTTAAACAACAATAATTTTGTGCATGATAAAAGGAAGCACTTAAAGTTTTTTAAATCGTGGAAATCTACCCCTTGTCTATTGATATGAAATGCCATCTTTAGCGTAAGTTATATTCATTGTGTTTATGAATCTGTTTCTGGACTTTTTTTTCTGTTATTGATCAATATTTTGAATCAATACCTACCATTCTCTAAAGAGTTTAATAATATGTTTTGGGATGTACATGTACAAAATATTTGTAATTGGTGCTGCTATTGATTAAGCTTCCTATTTTTTCTTAAATAATTTTTGTAATTTGTTTTCCTACATTTTCAAATGTGATTTTCTTAAGTTGTAGATGGTATTTTGTATTTTCTTATAATTTCCAATTATATCCATGTCTGTTTTTCCTCTCCTTCCTCATGCAGTATGTGTAGCTGTATTAACACACTTATATAAATTTTGTTATTCTTTTTAATTGATTATTTTCAGAGGTTGTGTTTTAGATTCATCAGTAGGGTTTACTACTGTGTTTTGCACTTAATTGATTTCTTCTTTGATTTGTATTAATTCCTATATTTTCCTGTTAGATTTATTGTATTGGATAAGTTTTGATCATCACAATTTAAACATACAGTTTGATTATTTTTTTTCTTTTTTATAGTAAATGCATTCCAAACTATAAATTTTTCTTTTTAATCTCTAATTTTTATTACTATGATATTGTGGTTAGGAAATGTGTTCTGTTATTTATGGTTTTTTAATCTACAGACTCTTTGTAGCCTAATATAAAATTGTTTATATAATTTCCATGTTTTCATAAAATATTTTTGTTCTTTTTTTATTGCATATACTGTATTATGTATGTAGGGGGATTAGGTGTATATGCTCAAGCATATTTATTGTACTATACCAATACACCACATACTTACTCATTTTTGACCAATTTATCATGAAATTAGAGAGGAGTTTGTTATTGCCTCCAAGGATAAATCATTGAATATTAAACTGCAGGTATATAACTCTCTTTTTTCTCTGCTCTTTTTTGCAGTCTGGTCTCTCTGACCCAACCGCCTAACCTGGCTGAGGCAGCCGCGGGCAGTCTGGTCCGGAGGGGACGGCTTGGCTCCCTGCTGCTCATTAGAGGTTGGGGGCCACAGAGCGACTGTTGCTGCTGAACTAAAAGCAGTTGTTAAGTTCCATAAGCACCAGATAATTCCCCAAATGCTTCCCTCTCCCTGTGGCTCTTTTACTGATTCCTTTTCACTTCCGTCCTTTGGCCTTTCCTGTAATATTTTTCTGGGAGTTTTTTGAAATGTAGTTTCTCAACTTCCATTTTTTCTCCAGCCTAGTTAGCTTGCTTTCTATCTTTGAGACATTATTCAGAGTTTTGAGTCTCCTGATTATACTCTTTCTTTTCTTATTAGCTTTGCAGTCTTCTCAACTATTTCAATGGATTTGGGATAGAAAGTAAGATGTAGATGGAGATGAATTGAAACATGATATCTTGATAAAATATATCCTCTACTTAGAAGTCTGATGTTATTCAAAAAATTAATGATTTAAATTGATTTTCCTTCATGTATTCAATGCTAACAGTATTTCATTTTCTGTATATTTCTTAGCAGTCCATAATAATATAAATTATTAATATTACATGCAGAAATCCAAAAAAATTGAAATAGCAGACCAGACTGTCAAAAGGCCGTCTTGTGTTCAGATGTTGGAACTAGGGACATGATGGCGTGCCTGGCTGAGATTCCCTGTGTCAGTTTCTCTTAAGACAGCAAGCATATTTTATGTAACATTTTGGTTGTTATTTCTGCCTTCAGGTGTCTGACTTTTAACTGAACTTTGGCAACGTGAAAGCACAACTCTTATGAAGTCAAACCATTGAAATTAAAATTATAGAGTAATGTTAGTTACTGTTTGAAAAAGATTGTTAAAAGTGATTAACACAAAAGTGTTATTCGGGCCTCTGCTTCCATGCTCCTCCAATAAGAGTACATTCGTCCTGAGTTCTAGAATATAATATGCAAATAAATAGTAAGGACATGTTAAGGATGCCTACAAATTCTCCAGTCAAAAATATTACCCAGTCTCTTTACATCCCCACTGTAGCCCAGGCCTGCCGCCACCCAAACACGCCTACCGCAAGCTTTTCCTGTCTTGTTTGAGTGGTGTTCCTCTGCCCCTTTCTCATATATTCTCCACATTACACCCAGGATGGGCTTTTCAAAATACAGATCTGAAACTGTCATTCAGGAGCATGTGACCCTTCAGGGACCACCCAGAGCCCTCATTCAAACAGGTGTGAGGCCCCATATATCAGGGATGGGTCATAGCATCACTTAGCAGCAGCTGATGCCCTGCTGACCACTGTTCTTTCTGCACTACACCAGCTTTGTTCATTTCCTTGACCACAGCCTTCTATTTCTGCTAATATGGCAAGCCTTTTATTGGCCAAAACCATTTCCTTCAAACCAGACAGATAAATATTTAAAAATATCTTATGAATAGCAGACAGAATCAGGCAAAATAGTGGTTTGTACAACCAGAACTGAGTGAAGGTGGGAGCCCTCAGAGACAGGCAGCCCTCTGAAATTAGCTTTGCCAGAAGGGCATCTGTCAACCCAGATAAACCTGCAAGTTCCTTCTCCCAGGTTCAGAGCCTTCCCAGAGAATTCATGCTTCTGTCCTCAGGGTGGGGCATCAACAGGACTAGTCCCACTGTTTCACTTTCTTATGCCATCCTTTATCCCTCTTTGCAGCACCAGTTGCATGCATAATTAGATAATTCACTGCACAGTTAACTGATTTATATATCTCTTATTCCATAAGGGCAGCTACCATACCTTCTGTCCATTGCCCTAATTCCTTTCCCCAAAATCATTTCTTGCACATAGTAGAATCTTGATTAAGCATTTGTTGAATGAGTGCAGGTATTTGTGAATTAATTAATTCACCTCTGAATTCAGTCCATGGCAGCTGTCTTTCAAAAACACCCAAAGAGATTTAAATACAGATCTTCATTTATCTTCATGTTGCATTACAGTAACTTGATATTTCAATCAAAGGTAATCTTTACTACAAATCACACTGATGACAGATGTGCACTTCTTAGATTAGGAAAACAGCATGCATAGGGGTACGCTTTCAGGAGGAGCCTTCCGGACTTCACTCAGAACTCCAGGCACACATGAGCACAGTGACCGTTTCAGGCACATGTTTAGCTGGAGCGACAGACAGGCTGTGGTTGACTTTACATGAAAAGAAAGGCAGAGTTGGCAGGGCATTTTACTAGAGCAGCTCCAAGAAACCCTTTATCTTTTATAGATACAGTAATTACACATCAAGCATTAGCCCCAGTGCGGTCCATGCCCTGCAGAAGCGTGGTGGCCTCAGCGTCGTGTAAGCGAGGATGGCTCCCACCAGCCACTTGGGCACAGGGCATTACTCTCAGGTAAAACTGGGTTCTAAAAATATGATGAAACCCAGCAATGTGATAAAAGCATTGATGTATTACAAGTTTTACCAATATTTATTTATGTATCTGTAACAGCTAGAAATATGATTTTTCATTATGTTCATGGAAAGGGAATAGCTATGACCAAAAAGGGAATCTCTACCTGTGCATGATTGGGCTCCAGTTGGGCTGGGTTAGATTTAATTTTATTCATTGTTCTCTGATGAAAAGTATTCATTTGTTAGATAGAAAGTCAAACTGAGTGTTTAAGATATTTTAGAAATCCACACTCATCTTTCCATTTGGACAAACATTTTGAACAGAGTGTGTGTTCCAGCACTGTTATTGTTGATACCAACATGGGTGAGATCCTCTCCTAGTCCTTGAGGTTCCCTAAAGTTGTCTCTTTCATGGATGCCAGTAAGTGAACATGTTTCTTCACTTACTCATCCACTTGACAGTAATGAATGGCAGTGTACCTAAGACCCAACCTCCAATATCTGGGGATGAAGCCCAAATTTTCAGTTCTTGCAATGTCATAAATGTTGCTCCCATTCACTCAAAATATGCCAGCATTTGTCAAATTTCTTGGTCTAAAGACTTTGTTAAAGTCTTTAAAAATATTGAACTTCTAAGAGCTTTTGTGTATGTACGTTAAATCTCCAGCTATTTATCAGGTTATAGATTCACCATATCACATGTTATAACTGAGAACGTCTAACACACAAGCACACGTGCCATTAGCGGTGGGGTTGAGGCTGTCGCCTCAGGGCCCATGGCCTCTGGAGAATCCTGCTGTGACCTCGGGACAAAATGAGAGTGAAATTGTCACTTGACCCCAGAGTATTCTAATGAACTCGTGCTGACTTTGTTAGTCCAAGAGCCTGGGACCCATTTTGCAAGCTAATATCAAGAATTAGGTTTTCTTTCTTGTTTTTCTTTCTGTCTCCATGTCCAGTCTATCAGCAACTCTTGGCCACCCCAGGAAAAGTCCATCCCAAGTCTCTCTGACTGACTCAGCCCCTGTGGCTGCCACCCCTTCATGGGCAGCCTCACACCAGTGCCTGCCTACTGGGCGAGGCTACGGAGGCTTCCTCAGGAGCTCATGTGCTGTGAACTCCACTCTGTAAGGCAAAAGGGGCTGTGCAGATGTGATGAAGTTAATAGTTTTGAGCCAGGAGATTATTCTGGGTGACCCAGAGGTCCGGGTGGAGCCCTCATACAATTTAGGCAAGAAATAGAATGATAAGGAGACAGAGGCATGAAAGCAGAGGCCCGAATAAAGGACAGGTGATGTGGGTCACAAGCCAAGCAGGAGGACACAGCCACCCTGGACCAGATGAGGTTGTCCTGGGGCCCGGGGAAGAACGTGGCCTCTCAAACCCCGGCTTTTGCCCTGTAAGACCCATTTCAGACTTCTGACCTCCAGAACCGTGATATAACATACTGTTTAAGGCACTCAGCCCGTGTTGATGTGTTAGGGCAGAGACAGGAAACAATGCCCCTCCTAATGGGTCTCCCAGCTCCTTCTATCCATGTTCGCATTTAATCTGAACTTGGCAGCAGATGCATCTTCCCAGGATCCTAATGAGCTCCTGCTGCTCCTGCACCCTGAACCTCCACCATTCCTACTGTCCTCAGAGAGAATGCATACTCCTTCCTTAGCCGGCTAACCTGTGGGCCCTCTGAGCACAGGCAGAGGAAGACATGGCCTCTCCACAATGCCCCGCTAACTTGCTCCCCACTGCCCACACTGGCCCTTCTGTCTCTAACCAGACTACCTCGCTTCTGCCTCAGGACCTTTGCCTCGCTGTTCTCTGCACAGAACGCCACCTGCCTTCTTTGGGGCTGATGCTCATCATTCAGGCCTCAGCACAACATGCCGCCTCGAGAAGCCTTCCCTGCATGACCTGTGTCATATTGTCCCATCCTCTTCCTCCTCCCGACCCCAGTCACAACACTGAATTCCTCATCATGACAGCAATTCTCCAATTGTCAACATCAAGGAATTCATTTGCTTACTAGTTTGCTATTTATTTTCTGCCACTTGTCACTGAGAGATCAGTTCCAGGAGAGCAGACCCTGCATCATCTTTGTTCACTGTGAAAGTCACAAATCCAGAACAGGGCCACACTCACGGCAGTACACAATACACACTCATTGAAATAATGGGTTAGAATTCGCACTTCCTCTCCCTTCCATTCTGCTAACCACCCAAGTGGGCAGGTTCTCAGTGTGCCTGCCAAAGTACTAGGCCTGTTAGCAAGCTGAACGTTGCCAAAAATGCAGGCGTCCAGGCTTCACTAACTCAAATCAGAGAGAAACCTCTAGCTTAGCCAGCGTTCTCATCTGGCCCTCAGGAAACATAGGGGCATTGCCCCCCAGAGTGTTAGGAGCCCCCCAGGACATGGCCCCCGGGTGTGTACTTCTCTTGCACTGGGAGCCTTTTCTTTTGGGCTAAGATGGCTTAGATGTCAGACTTTGTGCCCAGGAGATCAGCACGAGCCCGCAAGCCTCAGCTATTGACCTGAATGTTTCTCTTCCCATTACTATTCTCTTCTTTAAACACACCAGAGTGAAAGCATAGAAGACTTTCTGATAAGATCTCTTGATTGTCAAATTCACAACCCAGAAAGCCCATCTGATCAGACAGCATGTTCCTCTGGTCCTGAAGCTGGAGTGCAGCTAATTCACCTTCTGTTGATATGAAATGCAAGATTATTCACTGAAATAAGAAAATCTGAACATTCTTGAAATTACCCATGTGCATTTACTCCATTTCCTACCTGTTCATCCACTCTGCCTTCTCTGTGATCAGAAATGATTCAGATAAACTTTCACTATTTCAGAAGTTATAGCCCAAATAAAGCATTTTCTGCCACCCACGGAACAGCGAAGGACAGTCTTCATTTCCAGGCAGAGCATTTTGTAAATTGGAAACATATCAGTGATAATTATCAAGCGATACTTTCCAAAATGCAGTACTTTCTACAGAGACCAGCAATTCCTCTTTCAAAAAGACATTAACCAAAAGCAAGGCTCTGAAAATGTCATTTGGAGCATGCAATTAATTTATTTGTTTTATGATATTTTACAGTTAGTCATGTAAGAGACTTTCACTTTATTTTTTTTTCATCTTCTCATTTAGATAATGCTTTTAACTGCTATAAATCCCAGCTGCAGTGATAAAGAGACTGCATGAGAATACCAGTATCTCCTAAATACAGCATGGTAATAACAAGCTAGGTTGATTATTCATTTTATCTTTCATCTAGGCCCTTGGCTTCACACTCCAAACATGAAGTCTCCTCCTTTTCCAGGTAACACTTGTACTGTGTAATTAATTATGCAGATGAGAAAATGGAAAAGAAACCTATCATGAACATGAAAACATGAAGTGTTTCTCAATAGAGGCTCATTCGAAGGATTTTGCATAAATGCCCCAAGGTAATTAACCAATATCTCAAACATCTCTATCTGTTGGAGATGAGGTAGGTGGAATAATGCCAAGTTATTCATGGTGCCTTGATTCTTGGGGCAGGGAAATACAAATGAAGTTAGGTTTTATTTATACTTAAAACTTGGGCTAGATATGTGGGTGTATTGAGACCCCCCACCCATACACATAGGAATTGCACCAAATCTAGGATGTAGAACCACTGAGCATCTTCCATGGGCATTAGATAAATCCCTTTCTCTTGAACATTACTGTTCATCATGAATAATAAAAATTTTTTAAAGCATAGGTTTTTCTAGAGGTGATTAGCCAGGTGCCTGGAAACCTGGTGACTGGTCCTGTGCTCACGACTCGTGGGAGCACCCCTCAAACCACCACTTGGTGAAGTTTTCCCATCTAGGGAAGACCGTGTTCCTAGACTAACAGGTTTAATATTGTATCTCACTACAGATGCTTTTTCTAAGAAAATAGAGATTGCTTTTGACTATGTTTCAATGCAAAAATTAATGTATGCCTTGCATAATGGGGGTGTGGGAGAAAGGGGAGGGCTGTACAACACAGAGAAGACAAGTAGTGATTCTACAACATTTTGCTATGCTGATGGACAGTGACTATAAGGGGGTTTGTGGGGGGGACCTGGTATAGGGGAGAGCCTAGTAAACATAATATTCTTCATGTAATTGTAGATTAATGATAACAAAAAAAAAAGAAAGAAAGAAAAGGGGGATTACTCCCTGATATAGGATAAAACTAACTGCAAATCAACAATTAATGCATGCTTTAAATATCCTTAAATTTGATCATTTAAAGGGTGTCAGATGATCAGCTATGGAAGTACATTTTTCTGATGATATTCCTTTTTCTTAGAAAAAAAAAAAAGCAGTTCCTGTGTGGTGATCTCCAATAAATTCTTCACAATGGTATAAAGGGCATATCTAAGTATAGGCAAAGGGTTTGTTTGTGTTTATACAGAGGATCAAAGCCAAATTGCTACCCAGAAAACGAATTAAGATACGATATGAAGAAGAACTTCCAACATCAACATCCTCTAGAAGAGTCATTCCAGAAGATGAACATCAAAAAAACTTCAACAAAGATCCTGGTGCTGCTCCAGTTGTAGCTGCATTCATCCCACCGGTTCCTGGACTTGCCATTGGAATGAAGAAGGAGATATCTAAGCTGGCCTGTGCATACAGTAAAACAACAAATCTGACTGGATCTATACTGTCGGAATTCAACCAAGAATTAGGAGAAATGCAAGTTGCAGTGCTCCAAAATTTTGCGACTATAGACTATCTACTGTTAAAAGAACATATGGGATGTGAACAGTTTCCAGGAATGTGTTGTTTTAACTTGTCTGATTTTTCTCAAAATATTCAAATTCAGTTAGACAATATCCATCATATCATTGATAAGTTTTCACAAATGCCTAGGGTGCCTAACTGGTTTTCTTGGTTCCCTGGATATGGCTGGTAATTGTAGGTCTGCTTTGGTTATGTAGTTGTTTTCCTATTATGTTAATGTGTGCACGCAATTTAATTAGTAATTTAAAACCTATACATGCACAAGAAGATATGTCAAAGAAATAATCAATCTTCCCATGTTTTCTTCCTTCTGTTACTTCTATAGCTTCTCTTCTTCCTTCATAATTACAACCCCTAAGTAGAATTCGTGCCTCATATCAAAATTACCGTGTATCATAATTCTTCCAAGTGGTAAAGATACCTCAAGACAAATGCTGGGCAGAGAAGCCACAGGGCATAAATCTGCAAAGAAGTAAAAAGCTAACCTTTTCAAACAATATTGCTTCTCTCTCACTTACCAACTTCACATTTCCCTGTATGGCCCCAGAAGATGACTGGTTAGCCAGAGACGGGTAAGATTCCTCAAGGGAGGAACAACCTAAGACAGGCACAGTCGCAGGGGGGCCATCAGGTGAGAAATTGGGGATCAACAGAGGTGAGGCTTAGAACCCCACCCGCCCAGTTGTGAGAGAAATCTTCTGCATCCGTGGATCATCTACATTTGCCCTCTTACAGCACTAAACTATGTTTTCTACCTTTATCTTGCATCTACCTACCACTTCAGCATTTTATTAAAAATAATAATAATAATAATAAAGGAGAAATGTGGGATTCACATATAAATCAAGTATAAAAATCAAATGAATAATCATAATTGACCTGATTGTTTATAGTTCATGAGGCATAATCAAAACCAAAAGTTTCTGTGATATGACTGCCCTTGCACTGTTCACCATGTAAGAACTTATTCACTATGTAGGAACTTGTTCACCATGTAAGAACTTGTTCATTGTGCTTCAGAAGATTGGAGACTGTTGAGAATTAGGCTTGGGGTTGATTAATGATTGTGCATTGAGTCCCCTATACAGAATTTTATTGTTGTCAACAACCATTTGATCAATAAATATGAGAGATGCCCTCTCAAAAAAAAATAAAAATTAATGTATGCCTTTCTCTCTCAGTTCCTTGTTTACCTTTAAGGTCAATATAACTTTTATATTAACTGGAATCTAAGGGTAGAGTTTTTTATGTTTGGATCCACAATTTTTTAAAAATTATAATAACATCATTTAAGTGTTCTCTAGCAATATTTGAAACTATTTTACTAAATATTGTCCATGTAAAAATGGCAAAGTTTGATGGCAGTTAGTACATGTAGTATTCCCAACATTGTTTATATTAAGAAACGTGCTCATTCATTACTCCAGGTCATTGCTTATTTACTTAGTGCATCTTGGAACCTAAAAATCTAATATATCTGTGGATAGTCTCTAGACTTAAGTAAGTTTTTAAAGATCATGTCTCATGGAAACAGTCTGATTCGCAGTTTAACTGGGAATGTCATTTCCTTACCCAGAACTGTTCTCTGTGTTTCATGCAACTACACCTGTCCAAGGCTTTTCCCATCCTAACTTGTGAAGAAAGATTCATTCCAGATGCCCCACCCACTGTTTCCAAGTGCCAATCTCAGGGGACAGAGCAGGTGAATCTCTCCTTTTATTAGAATCCATTAGACCCTGTACTTTGCTTTGATAGAATTCATTGCACTTAGGTCATCATTTGCTGTGTAAAGTTTATCTAGCTTTCCAGTCTACAATCTCCACCCAGTCAGGGACATGTACACTTCTGTGCTCTTAGAACCTAGTTCAATCCCTAGCACGTGTTTATTATTGCACCAGTAGCATACTGTTTGCATCTTTCACTCCTTCAACAAGTACGTATTGAGTGCCTCCTACATGTGAGGCTTGATTCTAGATAATAGAAATTCAGCAGAAAGCAAAACAGACAAAAATCCTGCCTTCATGAAACTGGCACTTCAGTGATGAAGGTCATTCTTGTTATGTTAACAATCTCCATATTTCTTACCTATCTTTAGATCTTTATTTTCAAAATATGATTCTTTAGTTTCTCAAAAAAAATCCAGCTGAAATGTTAATTGAGATAGCATTACATTTATACATTAATGTAGATAGGATCAATATTTTTTATAATATGACATATCATTGATTTATTCAGATCTTTCCTGATCCTTTCTCCAATGTTCTTTTATGCCTTAGTGTATATTTGTTTATTGTTGTACATTTTATTTTATGCTTATTATGAATTTCATCTTTTAGTATTTCACTAAGACAAATTATACTGTTTTGTAATGTATTCACTTATTCAATAAATCTGCTGGACTCATTATCACAGTTCGTCTGGTGATTATGTTTGTTGCATACGTAGATGAGGCTATCACCCACAAATAATGGTGTTTGTTTTTCTATTTCCTGAGAATCATTACATTGCTTGTTTTTCCTATTTTTTCTTTTCACAAGAACTCTATTCTCAGTTGAATGAAGCAGTAAAAATACATATGCTTGCCCTGCTCTCCTTTTAAAGGAAAGGAGTCTATAATTTATCTATTAAGTATAATATCTGCTATAGATTTTTGATATATAACTTTCACAAATGAAGGAAGTTCTTTTATTTCTAATGTGCTGAGGGTTTTTAAAAATCATGAATAGATATTGAACATTATCAAATGCTTTTTCTGAATGTATTGAGATAATTATATGATTTTTCCCCCTTAAGTCTGGTAAATTACATTGGTAGATTATTTTCTACTGAACTATTTTACGATTCTTGGATTAATACTATTTATTTGATTTATTTATCTTATACATTGTTGGATTTGAGCAGACAATATTTTATTTATATCTGCATATGTAAGTTAAGTAAGATCTATAATTTTTTGTGCTTATGCTATTTTTATCTGTTTTGAAATTAAGATTCTATAATTCTCATGCAATAAGCTAATTAAGAGTTTTCAAGACTTTTACCATACATTGCTCAGCCAGTTTCCCAACTGGCAAGTTGTTTGTTGAACTATATTTTGCTCTTCAAATTAAATGAAACGAATCAAATGAAACTTTCTTTTATGTATATCTTGGAAATCTGTATGAGTAACTATCAAAGAATAATTTCTTGGCAATAAAATCACTGGAAAAAATTATTTAAAAATTTTTTCAAGTTTATAAATATGACCAAAACAGGCTTCTAAAACTTCACACTCTCTCCAGTGTATTTTGGGGGTCCCCACTTCTTCTCATGGGTCCAAGCATGGAGTATCAGAAATGCTTTTAATTTGTGCAACATATTTGTTGAGAACAGTGTCTGGAGCCAGTCCTGTTTGAAGTTGAATCAGCTCCTGCACTTACTTTATGAACTTGGTCAAGTTACTTATCTCATAGGGCTATTGGGAGGATTAAATGAGTTAATAACATAGAATAGTGCAATGCCTGGCACATAATATTTGTCATCAATTTGCTAATATTTTCTTTGCTAATATTTTTATAGTCTGAAGTATTATCATTTGACTAGTATTTATTTTTGACCTTTTTTCTGTAAATTATCTATTCACATAATTAGCATTGCTTTGTTATGACAATAGACTCCTTATAAATTAAGAAATCCAGGGCTTGCCATGGCATTTAGGCTGGGAACCATATTCTCAGTTCATCAGTAGGCATTTGATTTAAATTATCACTTTCCTTTACAACTCAGTAACTTTAAAAATGTATAAAAATAAATATCAATCTTTCCTGTTACAGATTTTTGTTCTGGTTTCTACTTCTGTACATAATAATTATAAAGAAATTCACACATGCTTTTTTCTTAAACTATTAAGGTGTGTTGTTTTGTTTTTTGTTCTACATCTAAATTCTTGATCAAACTGGAATTCTATTTGACTAAGTAATAAGATAGAAGTACAGCTTAATATTTTTTTAAATAACCAATCATTCCAATCTAATTTATGAAACATGGTTCTTCCTCACACAAAATGAGACTGCATAAAAATTGGAATTTCAGCATTTCTTTCTGCCCATGTTCTGTATCATACAGTGAACTCTTTGTTTTTTCTTACCAACCAAAGGTGTAAAATTGTGTATATTTATACTAGGATGATCTCAGGACGTGTCGGTCCACTATCGTTACTCTATATTATTAAATATTTCTGGAAGAGGTTCAGTATTATTTTGCTAAGCCCCCCTTTAATACGTTTGCACCTTAACGGGGTTTGCATAGTGTATTTAAACACTGTTCCACTTTCTGTGATCACAGGCTGTGGCTGATTTGGCTGAGAGGTCCTGACACTGAAATGTGAGCACCCTGGCTTGCAAAAGCTTCAGAGGCTTTGAATCTTCTGGGAGGCGTGTTTTGGTTTGTACGTCCTGTGAAAGGGCATGGCCGTGGGCGCCAGGACAGGGCTTTTCCGTAGTCATTCCTCGTTCACCACCATTTCCTCCCTTTCCCTGCTCTCGGTTAGCTCAGGCAACTCATCTAACTGAAGGGATATAGGCTGTCAAAAGATGCCTCATTAGTGCAACAGTATCTTGCCAAACATCTCTAGACAATAGGCGGCCCAGCCACAGCTGACTACTTTCGGCTCTCGTGTCACTTGTTCACAAATAAATTTCTTTTTTGCAATCCTCAGATTTACCTGTTTAAGTTATCCGATAGAACTGGAAGTATCACAGACACCCTAAGTCTCCTCATTGTTAACCTTGGCGTGGGGCACCACTCCCAGTACTGCTCATGCTGCTGCTGCATTTCTGCCTCCCTGGCTCTGAGATGAGCCATGCTTTCCCCACGTCGCACACGTTCCTGGATTTACCTCTTTGCCTAGTTCACTCGCTTTGATTGATTCTACACAACATTAAGAGTTATCTTCTGCTCTGGATTAATCATCACCGTCTCTGTAAGAGGTCTTGAGGGCTCACCATGGCTACTTACATTAAATTGAAACCTCTTACATTAAGACCCAGAACAATTTTGTGCTTTGCCTTAGTTAACAGGTCTTTTCTTTTGCTTCATTCCACCGCTGTTCTGTTTCAGCTTAACAAATTCATTTACCAATATTGACCTTTATTCCCACGTTGAAGGAATTTTCTCTATCCTTTCTTGTCCTCTCCTTCAAATCCCTCTTCAAGTCTCTATAACTCCTGAAATCGTTTTTATTTCTGCTTCACCTTGCTGTCCACTTCTTTGAATTCTCTCTGAATGCATCTGTTTGCTCCTCCTTATTTATTTATTTATTAAGTATTATTGGGCAGTACTGGATCTCAGAGACAAGGCAGTCCTCAGGTGGTCATAACACAAAGTGTTAATAAAAATGCTAACTAAGCAAGTTAGTTGAGTTTCTCATCTTCTGCAAAATGGGAAATTATAGTACCTACCTCAAATGTTATTTCAAGACTGTAGGAGTTGTACGTGTCAAGTATTTAGAACTCTACCATTTCAATGTTCATTCATTTCATTAGCTACTGCCATGATCACTTCTCCAAATTACAGCCCTAGTTGTCAGGAATAGTATGTGTTCAATGAACATTTGTCAGGTGAGTATTTACTCATGGATGAGCTATGATACATCTGCAGTTACTATGATAGTATGCTTTATACTCAGGGAATTCAGTAAGTATAGAATACTATTGGCCATCTTTATAAATGCCTATTGCTAATAAATTAAAACTTTTTGACTATTGCAGCTACTCAAACTAGTTGGCTTGCAGCTCTAATGGTAAGAATAAATGTCTCCATTAGTAATTAGCAAGACAATTAAAATACTTAAAATTGTTTACATGTTACAGCCCCATCACAATTTAAAAACCACACTACTTTCAACTCAACTGTATCCTGCTGAAAACTTTAGAAATGGTATGATCTCATAAATACAAATGTGCCCATAATGCTCAAACTTTTCACAAAATGACATTTACAATTACATTATTCATTTGATGAATTCTTTTAAAGGATAATTATCTAGACTTAGTTTCAAAATATTTTTCCAGCTTTATTGAGATGTGTTTGACATATAATGTTGCCTAAGTTTAAGGTGTTGATTTAATACACTTACATATTGCTAAACTGATTACCACCATAGGCTAGCTTACACCTCCATCACATCACATTATTGTGGGTGTTGGGGAGTAGAGGGGAGCTGAGGACTCTATTGGAGACTCTCAAGGGTATATTGCAGTACTATTAATTATAATCATCATGTTGTACATTAGATCCTCAGAACTTATCTGTCTTAAACTGGAAGTTTGTACCCTTCGACCTGTATCTCCCCATTTCCCCCACCTAGCTCCTGGCAGCTGCCATTCTACTCTCTGTTAGTATGAGTTGGGATAAAAAATATCTACAGCTATAAATACTTATTAACTGTTTAAATTAATATTCATTTATAATAAATTATATATAGTATATTTTGATAAATGTATAGACCATAAAAATGATATTAATACATAATAAACACATAAAGTCTATTTATTAGCTATAAATATGAATATATATATGACCACTATTCAGCCATGAGAAAGAAGGAAATCTTTCATCCAACATGGATAAAGCTTCAGGGCATTATGTTAAGTCAAATATGTTTAAGTTAAGTTTTTTAAATCATGTCAATATAAAAGGGAAGACTTCTCTATATTTTTTTAAACAATGACTACTTCTATCAAGAATTTGAGGCTGTGTTCACATTTTTTCAAGCACACTTCCAGGTAATTATAAAATAGGAAATGGAAACAGTCAAACATGCCAAAAAGAATACATTTTCTAACATCTAAATAAAAACTTTTGTAAGTATGTTCAATGAAAAAGAGATGACATCATGTACCTTTCATGATAGAAATGTCATGCTTCTGAAAAGCAGAAGGACATGACATCCTGTTTGTGCTCCTATCACCTGGTAAGCACATGCATGTGTAATCAATGTTAAATGACTCCTCTGCTTTAGCTCTATGTGTTTTTGTGGTGTATTTGTTCTTTTTTAAAATGTTTTTTACACACTAACAAATCCTTCAAGCAACAAAGTTGTGTTGGTAATCTCTTAAACTGAATTTACTTGTATAATGAGGTCTCTAAAAGCACCAGAAATCACTCATCCCTGTTTGAAAATCCAAGATGGTGGATTTTTATACGTTTTTATGATAAATTGCAAAAAAATTCAGATAAATTATGTAAAGATTACTTCTCAGATGAAACAAGTCTACAAATTAGTTTAATGTGTGTTATTTTAGAAGTGCTAAATTTCTCCAAACTCTAAGACAAGAAGTCATTTGAAAACACACCTACATTATCAAATTGTGGATGGACATTTTTTTTTATTAAGAAACAAATTTCAACATTTGAAAATGTAGAAACACCCCTGTTCTATTTCTGGCTGTTGGTGATCTTTCACAATATTACACATTATTCCAGTCATTTTAAAAATAATCCATTCCAAAAGGCAACACTTCACTGATTTTTACATCACTTAAAATGTACTTAACTTAGACAGCAGTGTGGTCACACTTAAACCAGAAAGGGATATAGATGACCATCAAGTCTTCAGTGGTGCATCTCACAAGTGACAATGAATAAAATCACCTAGGGGAGGGGGCTTAGTAAAAACAAAACATAAGAAAACAAAAATAAATGCATTTGAACTTGCTCCATATCTGAAGATTCTGATTATAACCCAGGGGTGGGTCAGTGACCATTTCTGACAAGGGCTTTAGGTCATTCTAAACACTGGGCCTTTTTATTACGGGTTTTGAGAAACACTTGTTTAAATTGATCTAAGATATTTTCTTCTCAATTTTGCCATTATTCTTCCTCACAAAACAAACTTAGATATGGTTTATGATTATTCCTGAATCTTTTGCTCCATTAATGCCTTCACGTTGAGTGTGGAAAGTTTTTTTAAGCCATGTGAATACTCCGTGGTATCAGGGACTATTTTGAAAGATAATCCTCCTCTTTTTGGTATCCTTACTGCATTTTTGAAAAACATAAACGTTTCCTTAACAATTGATGGCAAATATTTTAATAACTGTTTTGAGTGATGGTTTCATAAGATTTTAGTATATTTTAAAAATAAAGTTTAAATTTAATTCATACACAGATGAGTCATGAAAATGTACTATAAGTCATTATAGTACATGAATCAAATTCTATTTACCTAGGGTACAATTTTTCTAAAAAACATCAGTTAATGTTGCTGCGTATGAAGCAAACAATGAAAAGCTTTTATGTGTGTACTTTTCCTTTGTAAGCAGCCAGCAACATTTTGTACCCTCTTTGGTGCAGGCGTCTGTCAATGGTTTTTGGAAATACGACTCCTCCACCGCTGCTTTTCCACCCTTTCCAGGAGGGAAGGGAAAGTTCAGGGCAGCTATTTGCTGACAACTTGGAGAGCCCTGTGATGCTGGCTCTCAGCTAATTTAGCCCCAGAGCTTTCCAGTCAGGAGAAAGTTCACCTCTAAAAGGAGGCCTGGTCCTTGGAGACCAGCCAGGCTGGCAAAGAACCCCATTGTTCCTCTGGTGGTTTCTTTATATAAAAATCTAGTCCACAGATTGCTTTCAGGTAATCCTTAGATCCATAGATCCATTGGTTTCAATTTCATAAAATCCCAGTGTTTTGATGCAGTGTAGGAAAAGATGAAATAGTATAATGCCAAATAGGCAGGAAGAATTGACACCTGGTGCATTACACACACACATACACACACACAAAGAGCAAAAAGCCAAACTAGCAGTTTTATGTCACTGAAAATAAAGTATATGCATATTATTTTGTACACACTATTGAAGTTAGCTGCAAATACTCCCATGACATATGTATAATTATTCTGTTTCATCGACAAGACTGAAATGTAACAGATTAAGTGGCTCACCCCCATTTGCATGAGCCGTTGAAGGTTTCTGGATCCACCACCCAGTTTTGTGGTTTCCAAGGTTCTGCCCCTCCCAGCAGGCATTGCTGGCAATGGGCTTCCCCCGCTCTGACCCCTTTTCTGTGATGGGGTATCACCTTCACCTTCACATTTCAGGTGGTACAATGAAAAACAGAGACACTTAGTGACTTGCCTAAGGTGGCTGGGTGAGAGGAAAGCCAGGACCCCACTCCACTACTCATCACACCCAAGTCTGAGTCAATGCCTGCGGAGGATGTCTCTGCTTGCTGAGGAGGTGATGAAAGGGGAAGCCGGACCGTCCCAACATGCGCTTGTGGTCGCGCTCCCCGATCACTAGTGAGCTCATGCTCTGCCCCGTGCCCATTTGCTGTAGAGGCTGATGTCCTACCACGGAATACAGTGACTCCGCATCATTAACTAATAAGGGAGCTTATTAATTAAACATCCCAACACAAACCAACCAGCTTGGAAGGGAAAGCATGTTACAAATTTCCAACTTCAGGACAAAGAGTTCCTTGATTCAGCTTACAATAGCCGTTTATCACAAACAAAGTACACGCCAAGCCACACATTGTATGCTTAGTGGAAGATGAATAATTAATACCCATTTTTGTTAGCTGGCAATTTAAAAGCCCACTGGTAATCTTTGTGTACCCTTAGAGAGTGTGATTGCAAACTTGGTTTTAATTACGTATGTTAATACACTGGTTTAAAAAAAAAAGTATCAGCTAAATTATTTACGAATGCTAAATTATGGAGAGGCATGCTGGCATGCCTGAACACTGTATTTCTGCAAGAGACATTAGGAAGCAGGTCATTAGTGAAAGGCAGTTTCCAAAACCACAATCTCTGGTCTTGTGCACAAAGAGTGCCTCTTCTGTGAGACCTGCTTTTATGTTCATCTGTTGGAAATGACTCATATCCATAGTGACTCTACATGTCTGTGAACTGCTGGTTGAAACGTGGGCTGGGAAGCCAGAGATCAGATTTTGAGGTGACTTTAATGAATGCGGATGGTGATTACTTACTCATTTGACCTTCAAGTATTTCTGAGCTCTTCCTTTATGGTAAACACTCACTAGAGGCTGGGGGAGACACACATTCCTCTTTATCCAGACTCCCCAGTGAAATGGTTGGTCCTGGCCATGAGCACGTGATCAAACTTACATAGTAGTTGAGCAGCCATCAGGGAAAGGTCAGCAGCTATGAGAAAGAATTAACAAGGCGAGCGGGGATCCGTTACACTCTTCATGCATTAGAATAGATCGTTTTCATCTTAGGTTTACCTCTGTACCATCACATCAAGCATAAGGCCTTGGAGTTTGATAACATGCATGTTTGTGTAATTTATGTAAGTTCATCCTTGCTGATACATTTTTCATCTTCAAAAGTGCAAGATACACAGAGAGAACAATTAGAGTAAATATCCATCCTTTCTGTTATGTGATAATTTGTTTCAAGTGAAAATTCAATAAACTTTGGGTTGAAACCGTTTGTCTTTTGCTTCTGTAGTGACTTATTGGAGAGGTGGGAAGAGATACTTTGAACACAGTGAGGCCTTTCTGTTCTATGTCCCAA
This sequence comes from Manis javanica, assembly GCF_040802235.1. Classification (NCBI taxonomy): domain Eukaryota; kingdom Metazoa; phylum Chordata; class Mammalia; order Pholidota; family Manidae; genus Manis; species Manis javanica. The sequence continues at coordinate 77,183,715 of NC_133168.1, forward strand.
CTTTTCCTCCTGAATTTTCAATAAGGTGTGCTTGGCTGAAGGAATGGAAACACCACTGAACATGTTAGGGCCCAGGACTCCGGGGTTTCCCAGAGAACAAGACACACGGACACGGAGATGAAAATCCAAGCAAAGTCTTTATTCAGCCAGCAAGCTGGGGTCGACAGCACCTCCCCTGACACGCAGGCCGAGTCCGAGCTGCCGACCCCCAGGCAACTTTAGGTATGGTTTATATGGGATTTCTACAGTCATTGCACCGGAACCTGCACATTACCCCAACCAATGAATTTGAAACACATTCTATACTTTGGCCAATAAAATTGGAACAGGGATACACCTTTGCACAAGCATTCTTATGTGACTTATCACGAGTTTCGACCCCAGGGGGGTCATTTACTTATAGTTATCTAACTTAGGGTAGGGTCCAGGAATGTTAGCCTCACATAGTTTCTGGCTTCTAGTTATCTAACTTAGGGCAGGGTCCAGGAATATTAGGCTCACGTAGTTTCTATGAAAACTGGGTGGCTCAGCCCTGTTCCCTGCATTCCTCTACAAACAGGTTGAAGGAGACAATTTGTTCTGTCTCGAACAAGAAACAGAGATGGTGCAGGATCGACCTGGCCCAAGGACCCCAGTTCCTTCCCCTGCTCCGCTGTGCCATCCACAGGCCTGGCTTTGTCCTCAGGCACTGGGCAGGAGGGCTGTGTCCATGCCTGCCTCTCATGTGGACACAATATGTGCAGAGTGAATGCAAAGGCCATTTCTTCTAGTAAACCTCTCTTAGGCATGATGAATCTTTTTCAAGAATTTTCCCCCAGAATTCTTCTCTGGTATCCTTGTCCAGAATCGAGTCCTATATTCCTCTGTGAGCCAATTGCTATTAAGAATAGAATTGTCCTTAAGCCAATTCAATCAATTCCGGGGGCTTGCTGTGGGGAAGGGGTCAGATTCTCCAGAGGTGCATGGCAAGGAAAAAGTATAGGAAAAGTAGCATTCTCTTAGGATAGAAACACAATTTAGGCAACCAATCAGTGTGTAATGTAAAGTGTTAGAAATATGTGATTATATCTTAGTTTGAGTTGTCCATTAGAAAATATAAGTGGTACGTTTCTAGCTGCAATGGTTTTGAAACGAGATTAGCAAAGTATTCGTTGGTGTCTGGAAGCCATTGTTGGCTTCAAGAGCGTGCATTGCTTAGCGGGAGCATCTCTGCAATGTTGTGCTTGCTATGCTGGGCATGGTGACCATGTTTCTGGTGTAATATTTTTCATCAATATCCTCACTAAGGTTGCCCTTCAATTTATGATTACTAATTCTTGTCAAATTTAATTCTTATGAGACTTCCAATGTACCCAATTCAAGGAATGTGCTCTCTTTAATGTCTACAGATTTTGCACATTGTTAAGTCTTCATGTGAACTGTATACCCATCCACTTTTCTGGAATAAAATGTTATGCAAGTATATAGCTCAATGGAAATTCACTTAAGTGCTTTTAACTCATGTAGCTTTTTCTCTGTATAATTTCCTAACTCCGTTTCTCTAACATTTGCCACAGTTTGAGCTGTGCAGACTCATAATCCACCACATTGTTTTCCAGTGTGAACAAAGTTTCCGGTTTAGTCCAGCCCTGCTTCTCTTGCCAGAAGCCACACTTCTTGTCCTCAGTGAATTCCACAATATCTTTATTTCCTGTGGGATATGAGTAGATGTCCAGCAACAAGGTCAAGAAACAGAAAAATGTTCTGGAAAAGCTCATGGTTTGGCTATTAAATTCACACAAACAGAATTCATTGAATAAGGTTGGAGGGGATCACCTGACCCAGTGTTTGAAGAAGCACTTTTGAGATTATTGGACCAATGGAGCATCTCGAATCAACACTTGCTTCTTTTTCCTATTGGCTCATTAGCGGTGATTCAACCAAGTTCCAGCTCGAGTATAACATAGAAAGAAGTTGACTTGGCAGAATTTTCCTTTAAGTTTGTAGAAATATTCATGCATTTACAAGTGCTCACATCTGGGCCGATTCTTACTACAAATTATTACTGTTTTCCAAGGGTCATATTCATATGTGAAAACCTATCCCATTTTTTAGAGTCAGCCTTCCTGAGCCCTTCAAGAAAATTAATAATCTTCCTTTTGGTTTAAAAAAAAACATAATCAGACCTTAGTTCCTATGAAGAAACGGAACTTCTTGTTTGTCACTATGAGCTGGAGAACATCAGAACCTCAAATGTTTCCATGAAAAAATCACCAGAGGTTGCATTCTCTTCCCTAGAATTCAAATTCTTTCACATCTCCCTTTAAAACAGCTGAACTATGTGCTGCATCTCCGTTATTCTCACTGAGGTGAAATATTCTTCAGGCTGTGCTGGCTGGCAAATGTTCTCAAAGCAGGATGTAAATGTTCTTCCTGGAAAAAACCGATCCATTTCTGCAAGGCTTTAACTTAGACTTGCAATATTTTCTCCTTGCTCATTTGATAATGTATCTTTCCTCATCTTTCTGCTACTCATTAATACTTTTTTCTCTCCTATTATTTGTCATGATGGTCTATCGCTGTTGTTTAACTCTCTAAGGCTATTTATACCATTTGCATGAATAATGCTACATAAAATAAAATAGTACCACAGCATAGATTAAGGAAACTCACTTCATAATATCTGATTAATTGTGCCTACTCTTTCCATGATAAATTAATGCATAATGTGCTTCATCATATGTTACAGAGATATGTAATGCATGAAAAATTTTCTGTGCTCTGCTTTAATCAGCATTTTATACCAAGTTCCATTAGCATTAGCAAGTGAAGAGACAGACTTAGAAATCTTAAGACCTCAACTTAAGGCCCAGCTCCGTGTGTGCATGTCAACATTTACTTCACATCTCAGTGTCTTGGTGACATCACTGATGAAATGGGAATGCAACTAGTGCCCACCCTGCCTGTATCACAGGACCCTAAGAATCAAATAGGGTAGTGACATTACACGTACATGTCATAATGCTCGCATCAAAGCAGCACGCACACGCGAGGTGTTACTGTGATGGGTTCTGAGTCTCAGGAAAAAGTCCGTGCTCATTTCCCACCTCCCACCACGTCCATGGGAACTTCATGCTGCTCTCTGCAAACTGGCTGAGCAACCAGCTCCTCTCACCCTGTCATTAGTCAGGGTCCAAGTCTGCTCAATTCCTTTTGGTGCCGCTTTCTTCCCTTCCCATGACCTGTTTTCTCTCAGCAGCCCCAGAAGGCTCTGCACCCTGCAAATGCTTGTCAACTGGTTGGACCTCTGCTGTGTCCTTACAGGGTTTTGCCCTCCAGCTTTTCCAAGGCCCCACGGTGCCCCCTGACCAGCCGAGAAACTCTGCTGTGCTTTGAACTCCCTCTCTGTGCATCTCAGCTGCTTCCAGTCACCCAGCCCCTCAGTGGCGAAACTGAAAACAAATACACCCTGTGTTGTGTGGACTTGAACTCTGTGTTTGTTACTACATAAAAGCATGGGCAACATTCCATTTTTCTATGGCTTTTGCACATAATACAACTATTATAAGCCCCTCTCGTGAGCTGCATCCAGCCAGCTGATGATGACTTCAAGTAATCATACTTGGTGGGTGGAAACTGTCAGGCAGTGCCCCAGGCCAGGGCTCCCCAGAGTTCTGGTGTACTTGCCTGTGAGCGTTTGCTCCACTGGGTCCTGGATCTCAGGGCTGGGAAGGGTTTCTTTCTTACCAAGTGTGTTCATCAGGAAAGCTAGGTTTATGCAGTGGAAGCCAACAGCCCACACAGTATTTCCCTACGGCACCTCATTCCTTACTAGGACCATCTGGGTTGCAGGGGTGGCCTGCAGGGGCACTGCAGAGGGCACTGCAGTTGGCAAGGCTGTCCTCCAGGTGGTCACCCAGGACACCACTGTGTGCTGTGGCAGAGGAAGGAGAGGCCGAGGAATCACACAGGGCCCTTTCTTGCCTCAAACAAGAACTTTCAACATCACGTCCACTTACTATTCACGACAAGAGTTACAATGTGACCTTGTCCAACTACACGGGAACTGACTGTCTTCTCTTTGCCCAGTAAGAAAGCAGGACTGGATATTGTAAGCACTGGTGAAGCTGACCCTTGCCTCCTCACCAAAGCCCACCCCAGGCAGAGGGGTGAGGGCAAGGCCCAGGGTGCTGGGATGTGCTTGCTCAGAACAACCTAGTGCACGTAGGTGTCCCCTGACTCATCTCCTTCTCATCCCCACTGTGCCTCCTGTCAGGCCTCGGTGGAGGAGCAGGGACAGGGCTGGCAGACCAGCCAGCAGTGCCATTTACCTTTATATGTGTCTGTGCCCAGAGGAACCTCACCCAGGAGCTCAGAGACACTAGGCTCTATAGTCTGCGGATGGTGGGCTGTCACTTATTTAACCAGGCCACTAGGACCGTTCCTTCCACTTCTGCTTTGCAGAGCTGGCCCAGCTTCTGCCTGGAAACATGGCAAAGGGTGTTGAGCAGGCCGACCAACGGGAAGGGGAGTTGCCTGGGTGGGCGCTCCCTATCTTCAGGGCTGTAGGAAGTTTGGATGGCAGCGCAGCCGTCCCAGACCCCCAGATGACCGTGAAGCCTCCCCCACCCATCCTGATGCCTGCCCTCTTCTAGAGTGGTAGAGATGACCCCGATCAGCCTGCTTCCCACATCTGAGAATGATGCCCTCAGATCTTGACTTTTGATCCTGTGACTTTCAAACACCTTTTCAGAAAGACGCTTTTAAGAAAGCTGAAATCAGGCCTCTATATAATCATTTTAACTTACAGCAGTGTTTTAATTAAATGACTCAAAATAAGTAGGGATTTCAGGTATGACTGTTTACATTTTAAGCTGGGGACTCACACCAACCTTAATGTACCATGTTTATGGCATTGTGTAGATACTCACTTAAAATAATCTCAGAATTACAGGACTCCGGTTCTCTTGGCTATGTGGAAGGATCGCAGGTCCACAGACAGGCTGAAGGAGGGACAGCTCACCCCTGCATGCAGGACTAGCTCCTAATTTCCTCCAGCTGTGATCAGACTGTGGGGTCCTACATATGAGCAACTTGTTTATTTTTTGTCCCCCAAAGGAAGAGCTTCTGAATTTTGAGACTTCATAAGGTCCTGACTGTTGACCTGAACACAAATTTTTCCTTCAGCATTTGCAGGTTAGCTGGATTGGAAGGAAATAGGAAAATACAGAGGAAATTCCCTGTACTGGGTATTAATACTGGACTGCCCCTGATTAGGTCCTTTCAGAAGTGTTCTCTTATTAGCCATTTCTAAATGTCTGCTGAAAATACATCAAACTGTCTTGTCCTCCACTGAATTTCATGTATAAATGTCAAAACCTGGAACAATCCTGATTCTTTCACCCAGGTGAAAAATAGGTTCCTTTTTAATTCCTAATTGTATTCATTAGTGAGCAGGAATTGGTAGCAAAGGGTTTAACTCGGCGAGGGAAGTAAGCCTCCAGTAAGCAGAGAAGAAGGAGGGACACAATAAAACCAAGGCTGTGGGCAGAGGGCAGACCAACGCTGTTGAAATTTGTGTCTTGAATATTACTAATTTTTTTTTCATTCTTATGCAGGCTCAAGCTTTAAAAATTAATACTTTTAATTTTCTTTTTAAACTCAAACTTTCAATGGCCATATGCAATAGTGAATACTGCAAATACATTAGGAAGATATTGTAATGTAAGCATTTTAAAGTAATTTCATTCTTCAAAAGAAAATGCTGTGAACCTAGGATCTGGGCAAACTGAAATGTTAAAATACACGGTCTTTATTCACACACTACTGCAGGGGCTCAGTGAGCCCCACAGGTCAGCCTGTCCATAAGCCACGGATAGCTCTGTCAGAGCAGACAAGCTCTCAGGATAAAGCAAATACCTGTTTTAATTCAATATGAAATTTTTAAAAATTATGTTACAAATAAGCGCAGGATTATCTGCAGAAATACTTTCATTTTGAAAAAAGTTTCTTCAATTGGTGAAGACTCCAGACCGTTCTCAATGATTTCCTGGGAGGAGTTTCCACCTTTTCCTCCGTGCAGCCAGCTCTAGTCTCTGGTCTGCGTGTAGCCCTGTGCTCACCCCTGTGAAGCCCCCCAACCCCCCAGGTGAAGGACCACACCTTCGAGCTGAGGCGGCCTCAAGTATCAAAAAGCTTGTGGTTTCCTTTTCGGCAAACGCTTGCTCTGAATGACGGTTCACCGACCCGTGTTTCCAATGGATGGAAGAGGGACTGGGATGAACAGAGCCTGTTTAACAGCTAAACCCTCTTTAATGCTTAGTTTGTGTTACCTTAGTTACTAAATTTCCAATTTAATATTCTTTTAAATTTTTGGCTATCACTTAATAAAGTTCTTACTACATATGCTGGGCACTGTTTTAACACTATGAGGTTGATTCTGATATTGTTCCCATTTTACTCATGAAAAACTGAGGCACAGAGAAATCGAGGACGTTTCCCACAGCATATTGCTCATCCTACAACAGGAGGCCGGGGTTCAGACCAAAGCCTGGCCCTGTGTCCCTGCTCACAGCACAAATCCCACACATAGCGGATGCCATTATAATTCACTTTACCTGGTCTCTGTGATGCCTGGAAACACACGGCGGGACCCAGGTCTGCAGAAGTGTGCGAGGTGAGCATTCTAGCTGCCTTCCTGGGGCCCTTCCACAGGACTGGCTCAGCGGGTGCCCGGCTCCCTCAGTTGTTCCGCCCCCACCCCAGAGCCCACCTCTTGGCCCTCACCCCGTTACGCCCTGTCTCCTCTCTCTGCTTTCTGGGTTTTTACACTCTGCTCTCATTTAAGGAGCCTGCTGAAGGGGCTGCAGCCGTGCAAAGGGTGAGCCCTGCCCAGGACCAGGGCCCATCCTGAGGAGGTGGGGTCAGAATAGCAGAGCAGGGTCTGGAAGAGGGCTACGTGGAGCAGGGGACACGGGGGAGGGGCCAGAGGAGGGGGCCGGACAGGTTCCCAGGCTGTTACCGAGTCAAGAGTCACAGGAACTTCACAAGCCAAAACAACAGCAGGAAGGCCCACGAGCACCATTTAGGTTGCAGTGTCAAATTACATGATCACAGAAGAAGATTTTAGGTTTATTTATAGTTCAAGGAAAAGAGACACGGCTTAGGAGTCCATGAATAACACATCTCACTGGATGTGAGAATTATAAGTAGTTTTATTTTCTTCTCTATTCATTTCCTCATGTTTCTCCAGGATATTCTCCAATGATAAACTATTAGGCTTTTACATTCAGAAAAACTAACGACAGCTGTCAAGGCTCCCTAAAGTTGCAACATTACACAGGGAGGCCTTGAAGGGCGGCTGATGACCTTGCTGATGCAGGGGGAGCATCTTTGCTAAGGGGGGAGTCTTGGAGTGACACTGTGAGGTGTTTGCTCACTGGGGGTTATTCTAGCAAAGGAAACCAGGAGGTAAGAGGATCTGGAAATCTTTATTCATAAGGTGACAGCATGAAAATTTTCTAGGCTGAAAAAGAAATTATTCATAGGGAAGAAGAGTAACTCTTTTTTAAATGTGGATAGTAAATTTGTAGAAGTTTTAATAATCTTAGTTTATGCTCTTCATCAGGGCAATCACACAAAGGGTATACATTTTAGGGAGTTATATTTCTGTTATATTATAGAAAACATTTTTTTAAATGAATATGGATATACAAAAAAGAAATTGGGTGATTCTTGGCAGTGGTGATTCCCCACCACTTACAGTGTTAAACAAACTGAGATACGGATCTTCCATGGTTGTTTCACAGAAGATTCTTGCATTCATCCAACTAGCCTTCAGCTCAGACACTGATGGAGCTTCTGCAATCACCAGGCATTGTGCTATGTCATGGTGATGTGAATACAATCACACAAGACAGCATCTCATCTCGCATTAGCTCACAGTCTATAGAAGAAACAAAAAGTAGCCATGTGCTATAGTGGTGCATAAAATGTGCTGTGATGGCCCAAGAGAGACACGTAAAATAAACAGGGACTCTTCAAACGTTGAGGTTCCTATGAGTCTTTCACTGCAATCTGGGAAAGGTATCGAGGGAGGTTCCAGAGGCCATATTTAGAGTTACCAGTTGTTTCTTAATCACACCAGATGACTGCTATTCTGTGAGGACGAGAACCAGACTGGATGTCAGAAGTCTCCCAGGTATGAAACACCTGTTATTTGATCTTCTGCAACTCTTCGATGACTCCCAAAATGGGTTTTTAAATAATCTGGAATTTATTTCACAAAGAGATGTAGAATCAGAAAATGATCATGATCTTTGTAGAAGAAGCCTGACTAGAAGTTAGAAACCTGAAGGTCCACTTTAGCAGCAATGGCGGGTTATATTTTTTGCAGGCTTTAGTTTGTATTTTAAATACATTTTACTGATGAGCACACATAACGGGAAGTACATAAATCACATGTATATGCTTCAAAACATCCCTAAGCATTAAAACAAGAGCAAAATCAAGAATGAAAATATTATCAGCACTTCCAGCGGTCATGGTCATGTCCATCCTAGGCACCATCCCCTTTTCTCAGAAATTACTTTTTAGAAAATTTTTAGAAATATTTATCATTTTCCTAAGTTCTATCACTGCTGATTTGTCTTTCCTGTCTTTGGTCTTTACACAGAGGATTTGCAGGAGGCACATGTTGGTGTTGGGTACTGCATTCAACATTACAGGTGTTGAGGGTAGCCTAGATGGCATATTGTGGGACTGTGCACATTTGCACTCTTGTGTGAGATCGTGTTATACTGTATGGATTTTCCATAATTTATTTACTCCTTCTTCCAGACTTGATGGACATCTGGGTAGCTTCTAGGTTGGGGATCTTATGATTAGTGCTACTATGATAATTTTGCACTGCTACTCATTATCATCATTAATCGTGAGCTTATGCCTTAAAGTATAAATACAAAAGCATGTGATACTAAAATATTCAGCTTAATTAAATGCTTAAAACGGTTTTCTGGAGTGATTTTACCTATTTATACTCCTACCAACCATATAACATAATTCTACATATTTCTCATCCTTACCAATAAATATTTAGTGGTTTGACTTTTTTTTTAATTTAACCATGTGCGACAATAATATATTTGCTACTTTCTGTTAACTAGGGAAGTGAGTCAAGTTTTTCTTATGTGCATTGGCTATTTACATATTCTATTTTGAAGTGTTTATTTAATTATTTGGATTTATTTTTCTTGTTCTGTCTTTTTTTTTTTTTACTAATTTGTAGGAACTCATCTCTGCCCAGATGGGATTCATTTTCCATATTACAAATATCTTCCAATTTATGCCTGGCATTTTCATTTTGATAGTGGTGTCATTTGATGAATGGAAACTCTTAATTTTAATTTAGCCCAGTCTATCAACTCTTCCTCAAAGATAGGTTTTGTTCCTGAGATACCTGCTTACCTGAGCCTCGAAGAGACCATTCCGTTACTTTGAGAGCTCTTTTTGTTGTTAAACCCTTGGATTAACAATCAGCCAGACTTCATATCTGTGCACAGTGCGAGGAATGAATCAATATTACATCTTCCACATGGATAGCCAATTGTCCATGCCTCACTTACTGAAAATGACATCCCTTCCCCATGGAATTTAAGTGACACTGCAGTCGCGAGTCGGGCACCTAATGTGTGTGGGCCTGTTTCGGGCCCCCACTGATGGTTCCTCTCCCCTTTAGCTTACACCAGCCACACATCTGTGATCACTGGAACGCTACTGATTACAGAGTCAGATCACGGACAGGACGACAAGACCACGCGGAGCCCGTTCGCACGCAGCTCTAGTGGGCGTGAGTGCCGCGGAACATGGTCAGAGGAACGCGCCCAGCTGTCGCAGAGGCCCACGTCTCCCGGGCACTGCTGGGGCCCTTTCTCGGTTGCTCAGCATGTGTTTTGTCTTCAGATTTTGTACTATCAGCCTCCATGCCGGGTGCCCGGCCCCAGGGGAGCCCCTGCGCAGAGGTCCTGCACAGCCTTTCATTGGTCAGCTGCATCCTCTGCAGACAGACTACGTCCCCGTTCCAGGCCCTGGGTCCCCCTGTGAGCTCGCAGCTGTGGGCAGCACACATTTCCTCAGACGCAGGACGAGGCCCTGTTTTCTGGCTGATTGCTGGCCGGGACCTGTTCACAGGCTCCAGAGATGGCTGCCGCCCACCAGCTGTTCACAGCACAGCTGTTCACTTTCTTCCAGGAGGACGGCAGGCGGAGTTTGTCATCTGCCTTCTTCTGCCTTTGAAGGCCTCGGATTACATCGGACCCACCTGGATAATCTCTGTGTCTTAAGGTCACCTGACTTGGGACTTAACGTGTGCAAAATCCCTTCACAGACATACCCAAATGAGAGTCTGAGTGCATAACCAGGGGACAAGACCTTGGGGGGAGGCAGTTAGGGCATCCTCAGGCCCCTGCCCCTCCCATGCCGCCACACGGTGGGCACACTCCCTGAGCTGCCTCCTATTTCAGCTGGAAGGACACCAGGACTGGCCTCCCCTGGGCCTGTGCACGCCCCGCATCATCCTTCCCGAGCTCATGTCAGTGTCTGTTCTCCTGGTCTGTCTAATCTATTCCTCTAAGTCCTTTACTAGGCTGCTTGCTAGCCTTACCCTTTCTTCTGGAAAAATATCTCTTCTAAGCAACAATATGGACCAAAGTGTCTTCTTCCTAAGCCTTCTCTCCTCATTAAAAAGAAATTCAGGTTTCCCTGGACTCCTAGACCTGTGTTAATTTTCCCCCAGATTTTTAGAGCATTTCTGCCATTGCTGGTTTACTCAACACACACAGTGTCACAATTGAGGGCTTATTGCTTGAAGACAACTTGAGTATATAATTAGGATTCACAATAAAGCTGAGGTCCCCAAGATAGTGACAGATAGGTAGGAGTCATCCCCAAATATACTTGGTTTGAGTGTGCCAAAGATTGTTCACATTCAGCAAATATCTGGGTTATCACTGGTGGATAGATCAGCTTGGCGGGTCACCTGTATGGCAATATTGGTTCCAGCTTTCTAGATTTTCTTTGTCTTGATTATTGCTTGCACCCAAAATACATGGAGAAATAGTCAATAACTTAAGGATAAAGGGACTATGCTAAATTGGGAACACAGAAGATACTTTACGTTCATTGTATGCAGGCACCTTCTGCACAGAACATTAGTTAGCTCAGCATCTGTAATACCTCTCTAGGATCCATCAACTCTTCTCTCCACCCATACTGGACTGGCTTCTCTGGCTGATTTGAAGAAAATGAAGGTGATCATGGTACCAAGGAGCTGTTTCCTTGCATCAGATGTTGCTGAACAGAAGACAGTCGTAGCTACTGCAAAGGATGATCCATTAGCCACATGCTTTTCAGAATGTGGTAGATGGGCAGACTCCCAAACTGGTGAGTTAGGTAGAGGAAGGGACACATAAAATGTATCTTGGAAAGTGAACATTTTCCAGCCCACCCTGAACTACTAAATAGAGTACTCCTTCTGAGAACGTTGCACCCGTAAGTGGGGCTGAAATTCAGGGAAAACAAAAAAAAAAGATTGGGATTATTCCAAAAACAATTGGAACAGCAAGAATAACAGAATCCCAACAAATCAGAATAGCTATTACACTGGGTGGACATGTTCAGATGTTTAATTAAGCATCACATGAGGAAGGAGAAGATAGATGGAGTCACTACTGCAGTTTAATCATCACTGAGAAACTAGGTGTTCTGGCAGTGCTGTCAACTGCTCAAATGGGAAAGAAAGACTGTGACAGACTTGTTCAGTTCATTCCAACCTTGATGAATTAAAAAATCTAATGATGACACAAAAAAGACCTCTGCAACCCTTCAAATCCAGGGCTGATGATAAAGGTGTGAAGTAAAGGGAAGGATTGTGATTCTGAGTGAAAGGATGACAAGGTTTCTTGGGGAAACACCCAGAAGAGGACCCAAGGCCAGCTGCTTTGGTTTGAGGAGAGTGGTTGAGAATGGTTCAAAAAGCCTTCTGGGACTTCTGAACAGTGGTGCGGAATGCACAATCACACTAACACCTTCCAGTGAAAAGCCACAGAGGAATTTAAGTTTAGGGTGTATGATCCAGTTGTGGTATCTTCCTTACCAGAACACACTACAGGAGAAGATGTGGTGTCTGAGTGGAAGGCTTTTCCCTAACACAAAACACCAGGAGCAAAGGGATGCTGTGCAAGCCTCCTCCATGTCCTGCTTTGATAGACCATGTGAGACAGCGACCTAAACCATCCTGAGAGGCAAATTTAAAACAGGATACCTGGGGTCCCCAAGAAGTTTTGACTTCAAGGATATATTAAATGCATATGTATTAGTACATGCAAATTCCTTGTTCAGAGCATCCATATGTCAAAAAAAGAAATTTGACACATACTTTGCATCTTGTTAAAAATTTATGAATGAATCATAGTATTAAATGCAAAATTATACAAGCTCTAGAAGGAAACATAAAACATAAGAAAAAGTCTTCATGACCTTGGCTTTGGAGAAGAGTTTTCAGAGATCACATGAAAGCATAATCCATTATTGGAAAAAATGTATATAAACTGAACTTTATCAATATTAAAAATGATTATTGTGTTTGAGACACTATTAAGAGACTAAAAAGACTGGGAGAAAATATTTGCAAATCAATATTGCTGATAAAAGACTTGCATATTGAATACATAAAGTAGTATTAAAACTCATAATCAAACAAACAACCCAATTTAAAAATGAACTGCTAACATAAGGCTTTCTTTAAATATGAAAGCACAAAGACATCATTCTCTTGCTAGGGTGTACATGGGAGACCATTAGTATGACCTTAACAATAAAAATAATCTGGATAAATTACACAATCTTAGTTTATTGAAACCTCTAAGCAAGTTCAGGATGAAACAGAAACATAAAAGAAATAGTTAAAAGTAAAATCCAGAAGGTGATTAGGTTTCATATAAGAGAAGCTCTGCTGTTAGGTATGAACACATTTAGAATGATTACATCTGCTTGGAGAAGTGTTTCTTTTATCATTATATAATATTCCTATTTATCTCTAATAATCCTCCTTGTCTTGAATTTTCCTTTGAAATATCCTCTGGTTAATATTTCATGCTCTATCTTTCTCCATCCTTTTGCTTTCAACCTTCTTAAAGAAAGTTGGTTTCTTTTACACATACTATATGTGGGTGTTACTTTTTATACAACCCGGAAATCTGTATTTAAGCAGTGCTTTTAGACCATTCACACTTAAAGTTATGATTAATATGGTTAGATTTCAATCCACTATCCACTTATGTGTTCCATTTGTTCCTTAATAGGTTTTCTCCTTTTCAACCTTATTTGTTTTTAATTAAGCCTTCTTTAAATTACTTATATTTAAATTGAAATATACATGAAACAAGGTTATGTATTGATCAGTTGACAAAAATACTATGATCAGGGGTCTAAAAAAAGTGAACTCTGGTTTCCCTGAAAGAAGTGGTTCTGTGTTCACCAGTTCTGTGTTTATGATAACTTTCTAAAATCTAAGTACCATGAATAATGAGAATCAACTACATATATATGATGTATGTGTTTGTGTGTGTGTATTACAAGCTTTTTTATTGTTCTAAGTAGTATTTATTTACTTTGCTATGCTCTGTTGTTATTAGAAGCAGGAGTTTCCTTCAGGGTCAATTTGTTTTTGGTTTTCAGTGTTTTTTAAGTTAAATAAGGCAGCATGGTATAAGTTGTATAAAGGGAAGATGACCAATATTTGTTAAATACAAGTTACTAAGTACTAATGAACAATATCAGCCATTTGATTTCTAAAATATTTCTGTTGTATAGGTGGTCGTACTTTATTGATGAGTAAATTGGAGCACAAAGAGATTAAGTAACTTGCAAACATCTAGATATGAACTTTTATCTGTTGGCTTCACAGTCAGTACTCCGACTTTGATTGTCACTTCACTCATTGATTCAGTTTTTCATCTAAAAAATAATTGCTAATAATCCTACATTCACAAGAATGTCATGAGTATGAAATTAGAGGATGTCAGTGTCAGAGACACACAGTAATTGCAAAACAGTGCTTGTCACATCAGATCTGTCATCGCTCCTCTCTAAAAATACATTTAGTCTATGAAAAATGGCATGAGATCTTAGAAAAAGTACCTACAACGTGTGTTAATGAAGATCCAGTGGTAGCTAGAAAATCAATGTATGACACACTTTTTCACTCTGATGTGTTGTGATGGTTCTATTTGCAATGTTTCATGGTAGACAGTTATTTTAGTGCTTATCAGAGTTGTTGGAAAGGCCCTTTGGGAGAGTTAATGCCTAAGTTTCTTCATTAACTAGAAAGATGAAAATCTGCCACCAGGCACTAAACATATTTTAACAAATCATTCAAGAGGATTAGGTCACTTCTTCAATCTTATTCCCTAACACTTGGGTGCTTTTGTTTGATGACTTAGAGGGAAATGTCTACCTCACTCATCAAAGCAAAGGACTTGCTGATACAAGTTAGCCCAGAAGTGCTTTAGAAAAAACTTAAAAACCTTATCATTTATCCACAGTCCAAGCATTAGTGGGTCATTATACATGCTCCCGACGTGCCTCACGTTAACCCACTAAATAGCTTGTCATATATATATTAAACTGATGTTCTTCCCTCTGGACCAGTGCCTTCTCCTGCATTGTCTGTCATAGATAGATTACTAACCACATAATAACCATCTAAGATGACACATTGGGAGTGATTTTTACTTCTCCTCTGGCCTCACCTACCTTACTAAACAATCAATTCATGTATTTTATTTTCTCAGTTTCTCAAGTAAAGTTAACTTCACTAAATCCATATTAAGGATTCCTTTAGTTAGTAGGACCATCTCCTCTTCCTTTGATTACTAACAGCCACATAATGGATCTTTGCACATTTGGCTTGGTTTTTAAATCCATTCTCCACAAAACTGCTTACTGAGTGACCCCTCTGAAGCACAGATGTCACGGCACTCCACTGCTACAACATTTTATTGCCCATATCAGGTTACCTGGCACATCGTAGCCACACAGTAAAGATTTGTTTAATAGTGTATTGAACTGATGGTTGTAAACAGATATTTCCATTTCAGCCATGCCAATTTTCCAACTTCATTTAGTGATGAAAGTAGATGTTTATTCCTGAATTGAAGAGAAAACTCAGGGATAGAGATCTAGATTTGAATGTTGTCAATTTACAGGTGGTGGTTAAGGCCATGGTAGTGAGTAGGACTGATTGAGATGTTAGAAATGTTTCTATTTGAGGAGACATCTCTTACTTGACATCAAATTGTTTTTTGCTTGATTTCTGGATATTGTATGCTTGTAATTTTATAGTGCTTTACAATTTACAGAGAAACATCATATATAGTAATTCCCTTGAAACTTATAATAACCCTGGGGGTAGGAGTCATGTTATAGTTCATGGAAAGTAGGGCCAAGGAGTTCAGTGAGTTCCCTAACACATTCTGGCTTAGAATCAGTAGGGGCCAAGTTTAACTTCTAAGCTGGATGGATCTTTCCAGTAGAGCACACCACCTTTTTGTATGAGTGCTGACAGTGTTGACTTTTGCTCTTTTTGGCCAGAAGTGGAGACCCTACTATGTGCCTGACATTGTTTTTGAATATGTATTACAAAGATGAGCATGGTTCTACTCTTCAGAATTACTGTGAAGACTGAATTTAAATAACTAAACATAAAATGATATGCCAAGTGCCATTATAAAAACCCAAACAGAAGATTGCAGAGCTCAGAAAGGTACCAGTGGTGACAAGTGGGCCAGTGATAGAAAGTGGACACTTCCTCCACCTTCAAGGCCAGTAACTGTCTGCAAACTTCTTTCTGACGTCTGCTTCTGTGGACATACATGCTTAGCTGATCCAACTGCCTCCCGTTATATGGATCCCTGTGATTAGGTCAGACTGATCGAGGTAATCCAGGATAATCTCCTCCTCTGAAAATGCATCACTTAATCCCATCTGTAAAGTCTCTTTTACCATGTAAGGTAATATATTTGCAAATTCCAGTGAGTAGCACAGACATCTTTGGGGAGGCCATTATTCTGCCTACCACATACATAAGGAAGTGTTACAGAGCTGTGTGCAGGCCATCTGGGACGTGCATTGTAGGCCTAGGGAGTAACAGATTTGATATCTGATATCAAACAGATTTAATTGGACCTCTAAAGCATATCAAGAAAGCAATTATGGTAGGTTTAGAATGAGCAAAAAGGAGATGGTAGGATATGAGGCCAGAGAGGTATTGTGGGGCCAGAGGGTACAGGATATTAGAAAAAGTATAAATACTTTTGCTTTAATTTAAAGTTTAAGGATTTGAATGTCTTGCTCAAATTCTTTTATTAAGAATTTATTTTTTAAAGAAGTTTAAGGTTCACAGCAAAATTATGAGAAAAACAAAGAGAGTTCCCACCTACTCCTTCCCCTCATCCATAGCCTTCTTCGTCATCAACAGCTCCCAGCAGAGTGGCACATTTGTTACAACTGATGAATCTACATGGACACGTGGTATTTGTTCAGAGTCCATAGTTTATATTAAGGTTCACTCATGCAACTTTACATCCTATGGACTTGGACAAATATAGAGTGATATGTAACCATAATTACTGTATTATACAGAGTCCTTTCACTACCCTAAAAAGTCATCTGTGCTCAGCCTATTCATCCTTCATCCCACCCCATCAACTTCGGATAAGCACTGATCTTTTTATTGTCTCCAGAATTTAGCCTTTTCCATGATATTATATAGTTGGAATCATATAATATGCAGCCTTTAAAGATTGGCTTCTTTCACATAAAATATTCTTTTTAAGGTTCCTCCATGTCTATTCATGGCTTGATAGGTCATTTTTTTTATTGCTGAATAATATTCAAGTAACTGGATATACTAAAGTTTATTTATCCATTCACCTACTGAAGGACATCTTGGCTGCTTCAAGTTTTAGAAATTATGAATAAAGCTGCTATTAACATCCATGTGCAGATTTTATACAGACATAAGTATTCAACTCTTTTAGATAAATACCAAGGAGTCTGATTGCTGGGTCCTATGCTTAGTTTTATATAAGAAACTGACAAAATGCTTTTCAGTGTGGCTGGACCATTTTGCATTCCCACCAACAACGAATGAGAACGCCTGGTGCTCTACGTCTTCACCAGCATTTGGTGTTGTCCAGGCCCCAAGTTTTGACCATCCTAGCAGGTGTTAGTTTTATGTCATTGTGTGAATTTGCATTTCCCTGATGACATCTGATGCAGGCCATCTTTCATATGCTTACTTGCCCTCTGCGTATCTTCTCCGGTGAGGTGTCTGGACATACTTGGCTCACTTTTTTTACAGAGTTGTTTGTTTTCTTACTGTTCCATTTTAAGTATTCTTTGTATATTTGGATCACAGTCTCTCATCAGATGTGTCTTTTGCAAATATCTTCTCCCAAGCCTATAATTTGTCTTCTCATTCTCTTGACATTGTCTTTCACAGAGAAATTTTAAAATTAATGAAATCCAGCTTAATGATGATTTTCTTCATGGACCACAGCTTTGGTGTTATATTTCACAAGTTGTTGCCATAGCCAAAATCATGTAGGTTTTGACCTATGATGTCTGCTAGGAGTTTTACAGTTTTGGCTTTTACAGCTAGTCCATAACCCATTTTGAGTTAATTTTGTGAAGGGTGCAGGGTCTATGTCCAGATTCATGTCTTTGCATGTGGGTGTCCAGTTGTTCCTGTACCATTTGTTGAAAAGACTATCTTTGCTCTATTGTATTATCCTTTCTCCTTTGTCAAAGATCAGCTGGCTGTATTTATGAGGTCTATTTCTGGGCTCTCTATACTGTACCATTCACCTGTTTGTCTATTCTTCACCTGTAACACACTGAGTTGTTTGCTGCTGCTTTATAGTAAGTCTTGAAGTTGGGCAACGTTACTGTTCTGACCTTGTTCTTCTCTTTCAGTCTTGTGTTGCCTATTTTGGGTCCTTCGACTCTCTATGTAAACTTTAAAATCAATTTGCCAGTATCCACAAAATAAGCTACTGGGGTTTGGACTGAGACTGTTTCAAATCTACAGATCAAGTTGGGAAGAACTGGCATATTGACACTATTAGTTTATTGTTAATGAACAATATTAACAACGGAATATCTGATCTGTGAACATGGAATATCTCTCCCTTTCTTTAGATCTTTGTGGATTTTGTTTTATAGTTTTATCTCATATAGCAATTGTAGCTATTTTGTTAGATTTATACCTAAGTATTTCATTTTGGGGGGAAGAGGAGAGAAGACAGGGTAGGTGGGCAAAGATGGGTACATGTGGTAGTGGAAGGTTGTGGAAATCCTCTTCTTATTTCTTCATTTTTTTCTCCAGTGAATTAGGAAATAAAGTCATCAGCTGAGAGTGAGAAGGACTGCAGTGCAGTTTTGAAGAGAAGATATGGAATATTGATCTGAGAGAATTGGGAGTGAATAAACTAGAGAAATAGATGGAAAAACAATCCACATTAAAGATCCAGGTAGGTCCTTGTTTCTTAATTCAAAGTGGCCACGGTGCTCAGGAATGCAGGCTCTCCGCAGTCAGTCATCTGAGGACAGGCATGGGGGGCGGCTGCATTCAGTGAGTGGGTTTGTCAAGCTACGATGTAGGCTCTCACTTTTGATCTTTGCAAGTTTTCTTCTGTCTAATCTTTAGTAAAGAATTCCTCCAACTTTTCCTATTTGTCACAATTCGTGAATAGTTTAGGGCAGAAAAAGAGTATGTCATGGCTATTCAAATATAGAAAAGGTGATGCCAGAGTACACTGACACATTTTTATGAAATCCTTGTTAATTTTTTAACTCTCTAACATAGGAAGAACCTGCACAGATACAATGGACTATGCCTGAGGCGGAGGGTCAGTAATAGGAGAAAAGGCTCTGCATAACAAGCCTAATAGAGAAATGGATTTATTTTCTGGATTTTTATAACCCATTGATTTAAAATTAAAGAAAGTACTATATGAACTGACTTGCCAATAAGGTACATAAGCAATGATGTGCTAAGTGACCATCTAATGTTTTAACAAAACAAGGAAAGCAATAAGTCAAAAAAAAAAATGTCTTAGAAAGGAGGGAGGAGAGCGAGGACTTGTCGATGCGCACGGAGACAGTAAAAGGGCCAGAACCTCTCTCCTGTTCCCCATAGCTGCATCTTCATCAACTGTGTCTGACAGTAAGGCATTAACTCACATCTTCCTTTGCATCACCTTACACAAGGATCAGCTCAACATTTAAATTGTATGATGTGCTTTAATTATCCATAGTGTTTTTTCTTAATATCATGCATTTTCTTTAAATGGCTGCTTTATGAAGTATCTTTATTTTTAAGTATTTCCACTTTTATGAAGACAATTTATAGTAAAACGATCTCTAATTTTATAACATGAGTCTAAAAAGATGAAACAGTCAATGTAAAATTTAGAGACAGATAATAGTTTTTATGCTTAAATCAGTCCAACATAGGAAAGTCGACATGTATTAGATGTTTCTATGGCTTAGTCAATTATTTGCCACCATTCAACATCTGTGATTCCTCCCTGCTGACAGCTTGATTCTGAGATTTCTTGCATCATTGCTCCAGAGACCATCTTCTTCAAGTGTCTAAGTATCTGAGTTGGATTTTAAAACACAGGTAACATTGAAGAGTATAGGGCTCCCCACATTTGCTATAAATACTGATCAAACCAGCTAGAAGTGGGAAGCAGATAAAAAGTGAAGTCACAAAACAATGCCAACAGAGTTTTGAATATAGCAAGAAAAAAGAAAGCTATATCTAATTTTTAACGTGCCATTTGGTTATATCTCTTTGTATTAGAGTTGATACATTTAGGTGCCTGCAGCCCCACATCTGGGTAAATTCTAATTTAAATTCCAATGAAAATGTTAGTTCTCCCATTAAGGCACTCATGTAAAATTGGGTGGTCTTTACACAGTTCACTGTTGCCAGATCAAGCTGCAACATGCCAGCTGAGCACACAAATAACTCCATATTGCCCCTTGTAGAGTATGTTCATGTCAATTACAGAGGCTGCTCTTTTCATATAGAGTCAGTGAGCTTCAGCACTACTTTCATTGATTTATAAACAATGACAATTTTATAGCTTGGTTTAAATACTCATACTCATTGGGAAAAGCAGCCTGTTTTAGGACTGTGCAGCATGAACAAGCTTCTTTGTAGATATCCTACAGCCCATAGCATCGGTGTGGTAGCCAAAACCTGCCGTTGATTGATGCGTGGAACTAATTCAGATTAATGTTGGCAGAGGAGAGAGGGAGGTTGCTGTAAATAGTAAATAAATAAGGAAGTTCATATTGGAAAGATTTCTTGTTGAGAAGCTGAAGTGCCCAGCTACTTCATTTTCTGGCTACCTGTACAGGAGAGAGAAGATATTTTTTAATTGTGATTTATGTTTTCCTCTATGTTTGTTTTTGTTCATTAATGAAATACTTATTATAAATTAACACAATGGGAAAGGCATTGCTGAGGACACAAAACTTTCCATTGAGTGCCCTGAGTGACCCCTTCATGTCCAGCCACCCCTCCCAGTCATCCTGCTTGAGACCTTTCTGCCGAATGCTTCCTGTGGAGGCCCTGTAACGGGCATGAGCCAGGTGAGGATTCATGCCCTTGGCCCTGGCATTCCTGCAGAGGGCCCGGGATTGGAAGGTCCAAGGGGAAGTGATGGTGAGCCATCAGGCATGCTTCCACATCATTGGCAGAGAGGGATTCTTTCTTCATATGACTGATTTCTACTAATGAAGACATTCTCCTGGGTAATGTCATTTATACTAGAATTTTCACAGCTCCCACCCAAACCAGCCAACTTGTCATAAAACTCAGGAGCAAAGGAAAATGTCTGAAAAAGGCGCCATGGGAAAACTCAGCCCGCCCAGTGCTTAGGAATGCAGAAAGCATTTTCTTAAGGAGCTCTAGTATAAATTTAAAATATGACATGCCTGGCAATTTCAATTTTTAACAACCAAATCCTTAAAGAGAGGCAAAGCTAGACTCAAGAAAGGGAAAGGAAGGTAAATTTTGGATGCAAATAAAGGCCGGCTGCAGCAGAGAGAGAGGGAAAGCATGCCTGTAAATGTGCCTGAGGAAGAGTTTGCAGAGGTCACCCCGGCTCATTCTCTGATGTGGAAGAGCCCTCGCAGCGGTACCTGGGAGTGTGGTAGATACAGTCTGGTTGCCAGAGAAGGGTGAGCTAGTGTTTTCTTCTCAGCATGCATGTCATTAAACCCAAGTTTATTGTTATCACAAAAACTGCAGATGTCAATTCAGGGCAATGGAATACTTGGATTCAGAGCTAATTAGTCTGGTTATGTATCCACGGGGTGCTCCCTGGCTAAGGGCATAGGGGGCAGAAAGCCCTGTAAGGGCAGCTGTGCCCTGATGGAAGATTCGAGGGGCAGCCGGGTTCATCCCTCCTCCTGTCCTGGTTCCCTTTGGATCCCACATGGGTAGTGAGAGCTGTTAGGGAAGATTCAGAAAAACAAGAAGCATCATGCCAAGCAAATAGCCAAACCAGGGGGAGCCCGGGGGAACTGGTCTGCCGCCCTCTGAATGTCAGCAGAGTGAACCGACAATATAGGGCACCGATGACTTAGCCCTTTAAGGTGAGGCCAGGTGTTCCAGGCAGACACTTCTAACAAAGGAGACAGCATTCCTTTCCGACCTCCATTAGAAACAACTTTGATCAAGAAAGACAGAAGTTGGTCTGTGCAGCTCTTGTAGTAATTGTATATAAATAAAATGTCATTCAAAGAAAAATCAGTACAATACAATGACACCAAAGCTAAAAGAAACCCTATCAGATAAGACATAACAAATGATTATAACTGGTTAGGCAATGGAATGGCCATGTCATGTCTTTAGACAGAACATTTAAAGTAATTAAACGAGTCTACTCCACACCGCACAGACCCTTCAACAGGGCCTGCCCCCTGGAGTACCTGCGCAGCAGCAACACGCAGAGGCGGCTCTGCAAGGTGAGTGGCTGGCTGGCTGCAGGATGTCAGCGCAGTCAGCAGGGGCTGTTACCATCTGTAACAGTTCGGCCAGGCTGGCCCCTCCAACTTGACCAAAGTGAGAGGACGTGAGAGGCATTTTGGAGGTGGAATCAATGAGATGTAGGGGGAGAGGGATGGAGAAAAGCAAGGCTGATCCCACTGCTTTCTGTCTGGGGCAGCACAGAGGATGGTGGTGCCGTGCACTGAGCCTGAAGCACAACCACACAGGTGGGCTTTGGGGGGAGGTTACCGGTCGTGATAATAGCTATACTTTTCAACATGTTGAGTTTAAGTGATTCTGAGATTTGAGAATGGTTATGATTGGCAAGAAGCTATCTGCATAGTCACCTATGGTCATGCAAAAGATAAGGTAGAACGAAGAACATAGTATGAAAAACGAGAAGGGTGTCTTTCCCTAATGATAATCCCATCCTGTGTGACCAATCTTCCTCAGCTCTTCTTTCCCTGGGGATGTGCAGCCTCCACTCTTGATTCCCAAGTGAAGGATCCTTGGTGAAGACTTTCCTAAATATCGTTTCCCCTGTAGAGTAGATTACTGTGGACTTCAAATCATAGCAACTGGAATAGTCCTATATGTGTGACTATGAGCAGATACTTACCATTCTCACTTTCTCATTCTGATCATCCTCATCTGCAAAATGGGTATAATAATAGTAATTACATCATAGAGTTGTTATGAGCGTTGAGATAATATTTGTAGAAGGCTTCTGATGATGCATAGACCTAATGAGTATTAGTGTTTTTGAAATAAAATAAGGAGCAATTCTGGCCAACACTTACTGAGCAACGATTATGGACTGATAAGAATGATTTGGTAACTTGTGCAAGATCTCAGAGCAGAGCAGGAAGTCATCGAGACCAGGCTGCTTCTTCAAGATTTGCACTAATATTCATCTTGGTGATGTTTCTATAGTGTGAAGGGGTTGTCAAAATTCATTTATCTTTTTGGAGAGAAAATAACTTAACTTCTAATTTCAGTATGAATAATAATAGTATATCTCTGCATATTGCTTAGTAAGATCTGTTAGCACAAGGATGCTATGTTTTACTAAACACATTGAGTTAATACATAATAAATTCTAGATTAACAACCTAATAAATATCATACATATAATCTTGCCAAGAGTGATAACTAAGAGGTCAGTGGGAAGACAAACACACTACTGATCACTTATCCAGGAATTAGGTTGGAGATTTGCAAACATTTTAGACAAGAGGAAAAATCCTCTGGCATTTTTGGGAATATTACATCAGCAGAAGTTATCCCACTTCTCAGAGTAGACATGTAATAAACAAAAGCCTCATATAACAATCACCAATTAAGTTAAAAACAAATGAACAGAAATTATGACATTATTTCAGAAAATTTGGGTAACAATATTAAGAAGAAATATATAAGTCATGGTTTAGTTACACATGGAAAAACAACTTTCTGTTTTCTCACATTATACTATTTGTTTAATATCCGTCTCATTTTAAAATGTGAGGCATTCTCTTCTAGTATCTTTGCATAACACATATATTTATTTATTTTTTTTAAATGGGATTCGTTTTTCTCTACAAACAACTTATAACCAATGAAAACTTTCCCAATTTTGTAATACATCCCTCAAATACATTTTAAATGACTTTTCTGGTCCATTATATGAATTTGAGCAATACATTATAGGAGCATATTGTTTCCATTTTATGGATTATGATTGACTTATGTGTAGTAAAACATTTGCACAGATCCTTAATGTTTCCTTAGGACAGGTTTCTCAATATATTATTCTTTTGTTAATAATTTTAAGGCTTTTGTTAAATATTATTAAGTGCCCCAGAGAAATTGCACCAATTAATATTACCCACCAGCTTCCCCTGGCACTGTAAAAATATCTTTCTTATATGTCTTCCATATACTTATATTATCACTAAAAACATTTAGTGTTAAATGGAATTTTATTCTCTGATTTTTTAAATTATCGATCTGGTTAAATATTTTCATATATTTTCACCCATTGTAATATTTCTTTGGCATTTTATATTTGTGCCTTGATCATTTGCTATTAAAAATTGTATCTATACATATATATTATGTATTATAATAATTTTGATTTATATTTGTCTTTACATTTCTATTCTTTATAAATGTATAAAATTTTAATTAATTTTCATGCAGTCTTTCAAGTTCTCCTTGATCAGTTTTGCAATGTTGTTTATGCTACAAAATGCATGTTCTCTATTTTATATTTTGACCTTTTGCGTTTAACTCTTTTAGATATACTTTATTTTTATGTAAGACATATGGTAGATTTCTTATTTTATACATCAATAAATAAGCAACAGTCCAAGAAATCTTTATTAGATGATAAATATTTTCTCTAGTCACTTGAAAGATGACTGCAGTTACAGTTTTTTAGAACTATTTTCTCCAATACCAAACAAAAATAAAGATAAAAGTTAAAGTAGCAAACTCTACACCATTCATGTTGATGTTTCCTTAATAACACCCACCTCTGGTTTCTCTCTTGCTTATCTTTGACATCTATTCCATCGTGAAATCCTTGAGTTTTTACCTTTAAGAAAGAATCTCTCAATTATGTCCAGTCTTTTCCATCTCTTACTAAGGACACCACCACTTACCATCATCTTTCTCTACACCAGCTTCAATTGCCTGAACCTCCCTCCTGCCAATTTCAACCATATTCAATTTTTACCAATTAGTGTCTTTCACTGTGTTCTTTGGGGACCATTATTTCATCAAGTGTTTCCCATATCAAATATCAAAGTTAGCCAATATAAATTTATCAAAAGTATCTGCTACTACATAACTAAAAAAAAAAAAAAAATTTACAAAGTCCTATTTGTCCTGCATCATCTTTACTATCTTCAATCTCACAGTTCCTTAAGCAAAGAACAGCACCAGTGCAGCCAGTCTTGTGCAAGGGCGAAGGTGAGGCCACGTAATCCTTTCCAGACGCAGTGACCCTGCTGGAGACACATCTGTTTTGTCATACTGACCCTTCTCTCCCTTCCTCTCTCCTTTCCTTTCTTCTTCTCATGCTGAGCCAGTTTTTATTATTAGTTCAGGGAACAGTCACTACAGAAGTATATAGAATTACTCTTTTAAATCTTTATCATACAGGCAGATACACTGACAAATAATCTAAACATTTTAATAAAGCTTAGAATGTGTTAAGTCAAATAAATAAGTTAGTTATATTTCCCACTGTAAGTGCATACATATTACTAATAGATTAAATTACAAAATAATTTGTATTTGAGGATGAAAGACATTTTAATTTTAAAATCTATCTTCTAGATTTAATCAAAGCTGAATTACTATAAATCAATGGATTAGGTAGTTAATGTTGAAATATTTTCTCTTTGTAAAATAAATGCCATACATTATCAAATGTGGAAACTACCAATATCAGCTTTTTAGTTATGAATGATTTCAAAGTGATCATATTAAATAACTGGCAGTAAATTTCTACTGTCTTGGTTACATGTTTTTATGTCAAGATGCATACAGTGTTACAATAAAAGTTTAGGGACACCACTGTAAGGGCATACATTCCCTGTGGGCATGTGTTGGGAAGAGGGACAGCAGAGAATCAAATTAGAGGTGACAGAGCAGTATGGGCAGATGTGAACTCACATACAGATAGCAGTAGAAAAATGGCAGTATGAAAGTACTTTAAGGAAAAAAAACAGACATGACAACAGATGATGAAAATTTAATGAAGATGTTTATCATTAATTTAGTAGCTTAAAACAAAGTAAATTTATTCTCTCAGTTCCGGAGACCAGATATCTGAAATCAGTTTCACTGAGTCGAAAATTGAGGTATCCACAGGACCGTGCTCTCTCCCTCTGGAGGCTGTAGAAGAGAATTCTTCTTTCCAGTAGTGTATATACATAACTATCAATGAGAAAAGTGGTAATTATTACATATTTCAATATATAAATGTAATCAATACATTTCCTCAATATTTTTCTTCTCTATCTTAGGATGTAATATTTATGCATTTACATAAAATGGGTAAAAATAATAAGATATCATATAATAATAAATACAGGGTATTTTTATTTACAAAAAAATCCTTAATGATCTTCAGGTAATGATGTGGCAAAAGTCATTCCCAGCAAGATTTCCTTTCCTAGCTCGTACAAAGGAACTGGGGATATGATGGGATGCTTGAAAGGGCCTCCTGGTGTCATCTGCTTGCTGTTGAGATACCATTTGTCCACATTTTTGTTTTAGCCAATACTGCTGAAGCATCTCCCCAACTGCAGTAAGTGATCTTTCCTCAATATAATGTATGAGATTTTCCCAACATGAAATAACCCTTGAGTGAGCCATTTTCTCCCCATCCATTAGGGCCAATAGTCCTCTGTTCCCTGAAATTTCCAACCTCAACAGTCCTCACTTACTAGGTTACCGTCTTCACACATCAAGTGTGAAAAAAAATCCCTTCCTTCCTAAAATAGTATTCATAAGAATGATTCATTTTTCAAAATTCCCTCTTTGGGGGACGTTCTAATATTGGTAACTAAAGACAAATAATCACTTATTATACGTACATTCAGAGAGATAATTTGACAACACATATCAAAATATAAACTAAATATATCTTCTGATTCAGGATTCATTTCCAAATATTTATTCTAAAGACATAGTTGGTCTATTGAATAAGTACATAGATTAATACCTGTATGAGTGAGAATAGAGTGGTTAAATAGATTATACTCCAGTAACAGACAGCAAACATTTTAGTAAACTAAAAAATAACGAAGTTTATTCTTTGCTCCTTCTGCAGGAACGTTGCTGGTAAATGGGGACTCAACTTCATACGGACTCATTCTAATACCCTGATCTCCAATATTATTGTCTCATGGCAGAAGAAAAGGCAGTTCTTGAGGAATGCAAATGGGCTATTAAGTGTTGTAGCCTAGAAGTGACAGGTGGCACTTCCACTGCCTACTCGCCTGCCTACCCTACCAGTGGGGCCAGGTGGTGGCATTCTGCCCTGTGCTTGGAATGAGCAGAATCAACAATGTTTTTGGTGAACAATATTACTGACTATCATCATTGCATAACTGATTTTTCTCATTATATTAATAAATGACAACTATCAAAACAGCTATCAGAAAGAGTTGGTTAAATAAAGTATTATACATCCATGCATTCGAATCCCAGGGTACCATTTTTTAGGTGACTTAAGTCAAAATTTATTTACATAAAAGTTTGTTGGTAAATACAGTTGGAGGAATGAAGTACTGCTAATTTGTATATGATATTTTGCCTCATGTAATTAGGTTTCTAAGTAGAAATACATGAAGGCATGACAATAATTATAGAAAGAGGTTCAGATGTGGTGGCTGCTATTGAGGAGGGTGTAGATGGATAAAACTCAATTCAACTTTTCTCAACTATTTTCTTATTTTTTGCTAAAAAGCACATTACTTTTGTAAAATATAATTTGTAGATTACATTGACAAACAAATACTCCACATAAATTTGGATTTGGTGGTGGTTAATTAAACTTCCCATCATGACTGCAATGGCTCTTCTGAATTATCTCTGTGTTTCCAGATGCTCTTTGCTGATTATGGGAAACCTATTGATTTTATATACTTGTTTTGTAATCAGTCAATTAAAAATATCCTCCTATTATTTTCATAGATGCTTTTGGATTTATGGGTATAGCCATCTTACTACTTAAAGTTAATGATAACTGCGTGAACTCCTTTCGTAGAGCAATTCCTTCTACTTCCACTTAACAACTTATTAGAATAATTTGTATTTATGGGACATGATGAATAACAGCGAAGATGGATTCAAGATGGAGTTTAAACTAGCCCTCCCACCAAAAGGTAGCCTGTAACTGTGCAAAATCCATGTGGCCATCATTTCCATCATTGGGTCAGGCAATAAAGGAGAAAGATTCCTGGAGGAAGGGGTAACTCATCATGAGGGTCTCAGTGAGCCCAGCTCTCTGCCTGAGGACACTTCCCAGCAATGCAGCGAGCTGTAGTCTGGGAAAAACCTGACGCCACAGGGCTGAGGAGGCAACTCAAGCTACAAGCAAAGGAAGGTGTGTAAATTGAGGACCCACAAATCCTAATGTGTGTAAGTCTCCCCCCCCACTAAATTCGTGCATGAGGCCTGGGTTGCACATGTGCAGGGCAAAACACCAGAGGCTTACCAGAGTGTGTCTGCTGCAGGCTGAGACCGGAATGGAAACACCAGAGCACCAAGAATGCTAAGGAATGCTGGCTCTGGCCTTGCCAGAGTGGACCGGTGTCACTAAGCCCTTATCAGCACCAGCACTGTCCTGCTCAGGGGTTCTCGTGGGAGCAAGGACTTCACCCTAGAGTCTGCCTACTCTGGACCCAGCCTCACGAATGTCATGATCCAGAGGTAGAAGAGAAGTAAGAAGTGGAATCCTGCTAAGCTACAGGCACCTGGGAATACACACCTTGGGCTTCCTTAGATGCCCCTGTACAATGTAAACGGAAGCCCACACAAGCTCCAGGTGAGCAGCCAGTCCCAGAACCGCCTGCTGCGACAAGACCAGCACTCTGCAGAGAAATGACAACCTCCAGGGTCTCCAAAATGTCATCTGTAATGACTAGCAAACAAAATACTATTGGATATCATGTGTGTGTATGCATTCATAATACGTATTTTTTTTCCAAAGAATAAAAGCAGGGAATAAAATAAAAAGTAGCCATAAGATGACCCAGATATTAGATTTACGAAGCAAAGACAAAACAACAGCTAGAAACATATTCGGAGAATTAAAGAAGGATAATCTTAAGGAGTAAATGGTGAATCTCATCGGAGAATGAAAATTTTAAGTAGAATCAAATGCCAAATCTACAACCTAAAAGTTCAGCAACTACAATGAAAAATTGCTGAATGGCCTTAACACCAGGCTGGAGATGGCTGATGAAACAGTCACCTAACTTGAATAACGATCTATAGAAAACTTTAAAACTGTCGTGCCAGAAAAAAGAATTGAGGACAAGGGGCAGAGCCTCAGAGGTGGGTGTGGGGCATCACACATCCTAGAGTGCGTGCCACTCACCATCCAGGAGGAGATAGTGGGAATGGGGCAGGAGAAGTGTTTGAAGATGTAATGGATGAACACTTCCAAAATCTGATGACAGTGTCTACCTGGAGTCCTCAGAGCTCAGCAGCTCCGAGCTAGAAGGGGCAGTGACTAAGAAAACACCCAGGCCTTTCCTACCCAAACCGCTGAAGACCAGAGCAGAAGAAAGGAGGCTCCCCATCCGGGCAAAACCTGAGGCTGGTGAAGTGACGGGAAAATAACTGCCACGAAACCCACCATCCTGGAATTCTATGTCCAGTGAAAATATCCTTCTAAATGAGGGTGAAAGCGTTTTCAGATACGGGAAAGCTGTCAGGTTTCTTTGCTGGCATATGCAGCCCACAGGCCATGCTCGAGGCTGCCCTTCCAGCAGGAGTGTAAGATGCCACCTGGAAACTTGGGTCTGTGGGACATGAAGAACAGAATCAAGACTTCTGGGAGCCTTTCCCTTGGGGCCTGCACTGTGAAGGGCAGAGGCAGACGTGAAGGCCAAGGTCCCCAGTCCCTGGCTGTGTTCACCCCGCACGGGGCCGGATGAGGAGGGATCTTCCTGGAGTGTCTGCATGCCCAGTGTAGGTTACTGGGCCTGGAGAATTCTGCACTCCTTACACACAGGCCCAGAACTCCCCTTCATGAGGGCAGGCTTCCACAGGCTCTGGGGCTCAGGGAATTTGGGGGTCCCAGATCTGGTCTCCAGATTCGAATATTTAAATCACCATCTAGTCTTCCAGAATCAGGGTGGAGCAGCTCCTCTTCTCTCCCAACCCCACACATTTTTTACTGTAACTGCTTAAATTCATAAATTCCTCAAAAGGCTGCAAAAAGTACCTACAGCTAGGAGGAAGTGAGAGAAATGGCAGAACAAATCAGAGAGCACCTAAAAACTCCCAATCTCTGTCCTTTCTAAACCTACTCAGCTCGTTACAATTGCATTTGAAGAGTTCAAGAAAAGCAAGCAAACCAATAGTGACAGCGGTGATAGGCAGACTTACCCTGTTTCTTACTTTCATTGCGAAGCTACTATTACATGTGATGAGGGCTGTTGATTTCAGATGTTAGGCTTCCAGCCTCCCGAAGTGTGAGGAAATTAACGTCTGCGGTCTGGCCGCCCCCGCCCCGTCTGCGGGGCTCTGTCAGCTGCAGGGAACTCCGGCCCTACCTCCTGCTGCATCCGCCCTCCCTCACCTCCACCTGCACATCCGAGGCGCTCCTGGCCCCTCTTTCCTAAAACTTTCCCTCCAGGCATCTCCCTGCCCTGAAAGAGCACCCGGCCAAGTGTCTGTGAGCCATCGGTAGTTTTTAAGGGAATTTTTTTATATTCTTTAATTTCTTAATATTAATTTTCTGTGTTCTCCTTCCCAGTTTTGTCACAAATGAGTGAAGGTAAATCACTCTTCATTCCACAACTACCCCAGTAGCTTTGCAGCAGGGAGAGTGCCTTCCACACCCTCACAGCCCCTCCCTGCCCATGGAGAAGAGAGGCTGCCACCTTGCACACACGCGTAAGCAGGGTGTGCAGTTATTTTCCACGTTAGTTGGCCGTCCGCGTGAAAGAGCATTCATTTGCTTTGTCTAATTAATGGCGTCACTGGTTAGGGACTATCATTTGTACGTTTGAGGAGAGGACTAAAAAAGGAAATAAAGACATTCTCCCTTAGTACTGAGCAGGGATTTCGTGATGGGTCCAGACGAGGAGTGAGGAAGAGGCCAGAGGGCAGGAAACCGTGGAAGGACGCTGGAGACAGGCCTGGAGAGTGTTGACACAAAATTGGGAATAAATGTAAGAGCAAAAAAGTTTTAAATGTAATTTTAAGTTGGTTTGACTATGAGGTAAGACCTGGTCCTTCTCCCCTCCAACAGTCACATAAATCAGCTCTTCACTTAACAGGAGTAGAGGGTCGTTTTGTTTGTGTTTATTTATATTGGAATAAAGGAGAGTGGCCATTTTGAGCTGTTTCAACAGGAGAAGAACAGGGCCAGTGCCCAAAGCACTTGAAGAAATCCGAAAACTGCCCTCGGGAACCTAGAGCCGGAGGAGGCGTGGGGGGGTGGGGGTGGGAGGCCGAGTACCTGGAAACGCACGAAATGAGAGGGGTGGTGTGGTTCGCTCTCCGGGACAGAGCATGGGTGTGTGTGATTTCATCTTGACTTCCAGGGGCAGAGCTGACATTTAGGTAACATTGTAAATAGACAGCAGACAGTTTAACTAAAGGGTGAAATAAGAAAGAGAGATCTATTCTTTTCCTTTGACTTCATGAAAATACAAAATTCATTGTATATTTATTGTATAGTGTTTTTCCAATAGCAGTTTTGTGAGCATGAAATGTCCAGGTACGTATTAGTTGGTGATAGGTGAATTTACCTTGTTTCTTACTTTCATGGTAAAGCTTCTATTATATATGAAGGTAAATTCACCTATGCCCAAAAGCAGGCAGTCCCTGAATAAGGCAATTCCCCTGGAGAGCTTACAATATAGAAAGCAGTCGCTGGGAATGTGACGTAATTCCTGACACTCTCTCCTTCCTAAACAGTGAAGATAGAATGTTACTTGGATTGTTAATGAAATCCAAAGACACCTCTTGGTAATCGTTTGAATGTTACTGATAATAATGATATTACTATTTTAGAGAACAGAAAATTCAAATTTCTGAAAGTCCACAAGGAAAAGCACATTTTAATTATTCATAAGCTGCATTTATTTATATTGTTAGGCTGCACATATTTTCTTCCACAAATCTGTTATTTTAAACGTTTTTTTGTTGTATCAATATTTTCAATTAAAAATTAAGAAACATATTTTTTCAAAAAATGTGAGATGATCTTTAACAAAAATATTACCCACATCTGCCTCTCTAAATTACTTCATGTATTTTAAGCTCTTATCTGGTATAATGAAGAAACAGACAACGGGTCTTGTCTGCCGCAGGTCATGGCTTGAGTGTGCTCATGGGAAACCAAGGCACCTTCGTTTTTACTTGGACAGTGGTGACGTGTAAAGGATGTGGCCTGAGGATCCTTGCTACCCTACACGCTCTGGATTTGTGATGCGGCAGAGACTGGTAGTTAGATAGATAGATCCCTTTTTCTCTCTTTTTTATAGTAACACGCTGATGAGTAAGAATTTTGGAGTTCCATGCAATGAGGGCTTAAGAATATAAAATCATAATGGTTTCTATGAAGATTGCAGTGGTCTGGGGAAGAAGAGTATTTATAATACTTTGTTATAACAATAATGATAGAAATAACATCTAATGTCAAAGAATGTACCCAGACAATTTAAGCAATTATCTTCTGTGAGTTTCCAAATAACTTTGTAAGCTATACACAGCAGGTATTATCCCCATTTTAGAATGATTAGCAGAAGCACATTCATGATTAAAGTGAGGAGACAGAGAATGTTTAAGAACATACTCTTGAAAGGATTAGAATTACAAATGTAAATTGGCCAGGGATGAAATGGTGGTAGTGCTGAAGATGAGGAAAAGGATAATATTAATAACAGTAATGACAATAATTATATTCACTACATCATAGCAATATCAGACACTGTAATAAGAGGAACAATTTCCATTTCCCATTTTAGAGATGAGTAAACTAAGACTGCAACATTTAAATAGCTTATCAAGCACATGAAGTTACAGATGAGAGCTGAGACCTTCAATAACATTAAAATTGAGAGTGACCATAGCACAGACAGGGAGACACAGTATGGTGAAGATGAATGAGTGTCCTGGTGGGAATTTGCTGATTGAAACAGAAAGAATTTCACAAGCATAGAGGTTAGTGAATGATGGGTGTAAAATAAATCCCAAAGTGATCACGGGCCATGCTGGTCCATTCCTGTCCAAGGGAGTTGAGGGAAGTCAAGGGAGAGGAGAGCAGAAAAAGAAGTAGATATTGGTGAGGCTTTCACAGAGGAAATTATCAGTAGACTTGATTTTATTATCATATATTTGCATAGTGGTATTTTTAAATGCTATATTATTAAATCTGTACCATTCTTCTGATGCTCTCGCCTTCCTCTTCTCATGTGAAGAATGGCAAAATGTATTAGCCAAATCAATTCTCCACTACCTGAGAATATTATAAAGCAATATGATAAAGATGAGTAATTAGGAAGCAGTTTCTTCCATTTTTTTTCTTTCTTCTCTGCCAAGGCAAGAAAGAATGCTAACAGCATGCCAGAGGAGGCTGAACTCCGTCCAAACCAGTCTGGGAAACACAAATGTGTTAGATAATCGGTACACTCGAATCAACAGCCTCAGATTATACAGCAAATCACAGTCAATTCTCTATCATTAAGACCTAATTAATTATCTACTCTTTAACCTCTGAGATCTCTTGGCTTTCTCTAGGAGTCTGTATTTGAATGATCACTGATAATGCCTCTCACAGAGAGACAGAGACAAAAATTATATCTTGCATTTTGAGGAAAGCTCCTATAAGTAATCTGATGTTGAAAGCGATGTTTCAGGTTAAACTCACTTACAGCTCCATAAGGGTGGTGGCCCTGCTCCCCAACAGCCATGCACCGTTAGTGCTGGGGTCCCCACTGGATGGAGGAGAAGATGAGGGGTTCCCTCCCAGCCTGCTCAGCTGCTGCAGCTCACAGTCTGTACTCCCTTTATGTTCTAGCCACATCAGGACAGCACTCCTGCCAAAGAGCAGAGAAGTAGACATACATGTCAGAGCCCTGTCACCAGGAGATGGAAAAGACAGCTGGACATTTGGATCCCTTTGAATGCCTCTTCTACCAGAATGGCCATGGAATCTGCCATTTTCACTTTGTGCTTCTCTCAAACACTGACTGCAGGAGGGCTTTTCTGGAAGCAAAAGCAGCAGCTGCTGCTGTGAGGAGTCAGCAGGAGGAGAAGCAGGCTGCCACTCCTGGTTCCCAGGGCATCATCCACCCTTCTGCCAGGGAGCAGTTTCCTTCCCACCTGAAACCTGCAGGCAAACTGGGTTTGCAGAGCTGGGTGGGCAGAGGTGGCTTCTGTGTCTCCAGGCTCCTTGGCACAGACCGATGCCTCACTTTCCGCCACAGTCACTGTCAGCGCGTATTTGCTCTTGGCTGCAGGAACCCTCTCCTCTTAGTTCTTCACATGGACTCTCAAAGCGTCTGTAGCGGTGGGCTCCTCGGAGCTCTTGGTGTTGTCAAGTCATGCAGCCTGAGATGTCCTTTCTCTCTTGGGCAGCCAGCACACAGACTGATCATGTTTGCCGTATTCATCTCATTACTATTGTAAGAGGTGCAGAGCATTATGGAAGATTCCTCCCTTTACTATTTCAGTGCCTTCCAAAACAATAATGATCCCACTTTATGTAATTTTAATATTTGAAATTTTAATGTTTGCATAATTCTTTACAAAAAGAGGTTTTCTAGATAACTCCATTTGCTTCTCAAAATAACTCTTTGGCATAGGAAGGCAAGATAATATAATTTCCATTTGACTAATCCATCAGTCAGTTAATCAATACCAGCAGTTGACTACATGCACAACTGGGAGCAAACTCTTCCCCATCACCAGCCTCCTCCTCCTCATGTGACTGTTACTTAGTGGTGCCTGTCATGCTCGGTCCAGCCCGTATCAGCCAGTCCGGAAACCTCAGACAAGTGACGAGGCCTGCAGTTCCTTTACAACCAACATCCAGATGCCAGGTTCTGCTGACACCACCTGAACCGTAGCCTCCCTGTTTATCCCAAGCCTATTTCCCTGCCATTTCTCACTTACGCTCTCAAACTGGTTCCCCAGGTGCCGGATGTTTCACATTGTTACTCCAAGATATAACGGATTTTCCTAAAGTCCACCACTGATGATGTTTCTCTCCCAACTCACGAGTCTTTAGTGATGCTCATCTTGTTCCTGAATATAACAAAAACTCTAATATGATATTCAAAGCCTTCCATCATCTGACCAAACCTATATTCCTAAACTTTGGTGTAAGTAGCAACCCCAAAAATACAGACCCTACTGCTAATAGTAGGTAATATATTATAGCACTTACAGGGTTCCAAGCCTTACAGATTTCTCAAGAATTCTCAGAAAAACAAAGATAATGTCTCAGTCTACCAGGGCTGCCATAACAAAATGCCCACAGAGCAGTGACTTAAACAACAGAAATTTATTTCTCCCAGTTCTGGAGGCTAGAAGTCCACGGTCAAGACATTGGCAGGGCTGGTTTCTCCTGAGGCCTTTCTCTTTGGCTCGTAGATAACTTCCTTCTCGCTGTGTCCCTGCGCGGCTTTTCCCTGTGTGTGTGCGCTGTGCACGCCCATGCCTCTTCCTCCTCTAGGGACGCCCGTCCCATCAGGTGAGGCCCCACTCCTAAGACCTCATTTAACCTTAGTGTCCTCCTGAAAGGCCTTATCTCTACTTGCAGTCCCAATGGGGATCAGAGCTTCAACGTGAATTTTAGGGAGATACAATTCAGTTCCTAACAGATACTATTATTGCAGCCATTAGAATTTCTGAAGATTATAAAACTCATTCTGTGAAGAGCCAGGATTTTAACACAGGTGTTCCTAATTTCACTTAACATGCCATAAATTTCAAGTGTAGGTATAACTGTTTGAAAAGGTGTCTTTGAGTATGCTGACCCCATGCTTGTTGCCCAGCCAGCCTCCTTCATTGCCAGCTGTACAAATCCTCCCTACCCTGCGAGGGTCGGGGTGTGGGCCCGAGGAGAACTTGGCCGGAAACAAGAGGCCATTCTCTGAACTCTGCACCTGTCTAGGCTTGTCTTTCATTCTATCTAAGAACACACAGGAGACCTTTTTTTTTAAAGTAAATCTACTGTCGTTTGCATACCTAAAATGTATCCTTTTCATTGTATAGTTCTATGAGTTTTGAAAAAACAATAGCATGTAACCACCACCATCAAGATATAGAACTACGGTCACCTAAAAAGGTCCATTGTGCCTCTTGGAAATCAACACTTCCCATACTCCAAGTCCTAAGCAACTACTAATTTATTTTCCCACACATGTGTCTCTACACTTCAGCCTTTTTCAGATTGTTATATAAATAGACTCATGCAGTATGAAATATTTTGAGTCTGGCTTCTCATAGTATAGTACATTTGATACCCAGCTGTGTTGTACATATACCTAGTTCCTTCTTTTCATTGTTGAGTGCTGTTCATTGTCTGGTGATTTTCCAGTCATCAGGAAAGGGACGTTTGTATCATTTCCCATTTTTCGTGGTTGTGAAGAGAACTACTGTAAACATTCATATGCAGGTTTGTTTCTTTTCTTTTGCTATTAATGTACAATTACATGAGCAATATTATGGTACTAGCCTCCCCCTATTATCAAGTCCCCACTACATACCCCATTACAGTCACTGTCCATCAGCATAGTAAGATGCTATAGAATCACTACTTGTCTTCTCTGTGTTATACTGCCTTCCCTGTATTCATATGCAGGTTTTTGCATAAATATATCTTCTCACTTCTCTTGGGTAACTAACTAGAAGTGGAATTATTGTTGACATAGAAAGTCTGTTTACTTTGATAAGAAATTGCTTTATTCTTTTCCAAAGTGGCTGTAATATTTTGCATTTCCACCAGCAATATTTGAGAATTGTTCCCCATTCTTGTCAATACTCAGTATTATCATTTTTCATGATCTCAGTTCTAATTGGTATATAGTATAGTGGTATTTCACTTATATTTTATTTTTCAAAATAAAGTATAAGTTTTTAATTATACTTTTCATTCATGTCAATATGGGTCAATTTCTATTCTACCTAATATTCATTTTTTATTGTCAATTTTTAAACTTTTCATTTTGAACATTGACTAACAGAAACATTGAAAAATAAAATATCTACCCAGCTTCCTCTAAAGTTAACATCACTATATGACCTGAGTATAATGATCAAAACCAGAAAATTAGCATTGGTATAATACTGCTTCTCTATATGAAAGACCTTATTAAATTTCACCAGTTTTTCCACTAATGTAATTTTCCTGTTTACTTGGTGTTTCTCCTTAATAGCACTCTGTGGTAATTACTCAATCTTTCTTGTGTTTCCTGACAGAGACACTTTTTGAACAGTATTGATTAGTTAGTTTGTCTAATCCCTTAACTAGGATTTGTCTTAATTTTTTTCTAGTGATTGGACTGAAATTATGCATTTGTGTCAAGAATTTCACAGAAAGGATTTGTTCTTCACATTACATCATATCATATGGTTCATGATCTCAACTTTATTGAAGATGCTGACTTTAATCATTACCTTTCTTTCTGTAGTTAAATAACTATCATGGGGCTAAAGGTGATTTCTATTTGCTTTTCTCTACTGACTTATGAATTGTATTTATTGTTTCATATCTAAGAATTCTTTTCTGGGCAAATTAAAAAATGTTCCTGTATGTTTTCTTCTAGAAGTTTTAGAGTTTTAAATTTTTACATTTGGATCTATGATAACTTATTTTTCTAATTGCTGAGGTACGATTGGCATACAACGTATTAATTTCAAGTGTACGATGCAATGATTTGATATTTTCGTATACTGCAAAATGATCACCACAATAAGTGTAGTTAACATCCATCACTGTGCATAGTTAAAGAATCTTTCTTTTTCTTGTGATAAGAACTTTTAAGATTTATACTTGCAGTGATGTTCAAACATACAATACAGTATTATTAACTGTAGTTGCTGTACTGTACGTTATATACCCAGGACTTATTTGCTTTATAACTGGAAGTCTATACCTCTATATTCTCTTTATTCATTTCACCCACCCCCAACTCTCTAACTCTGGCAACCACCAATCTGTTCCCTGTGTCTATGAACTTGTTTTGTGTTGTTTTTTAGATTCCACATGTCAATGAGATCATGCATTGTTTTTCTTTTCTTGTCAGAGTTAATTCACTTTGCATAATGCCATTAAGGTCCATCCATATTGTCACAATTGGTAAAATTTCATTCTTTTTGATGATTGACTAATATTCATATATATATATATATATATACCATTTCTTTATCCATTCATCTGTCAATGGACACGTAGGTTGTTTTCATGTCTTTGCTTTTGTAAATAATGCTGTATTGTATATGGGGATATCTTTTTGAGTTAGAATGTTTTTGTTTTCTTCAGGTAAATACCCAGAAGTAGAATGCCTAGATCATATGCTAGTTCTGTTTTTTATTTTTTGAGAAACCTCCATAGGGGCTGGATCAATTTACATTCCTGCCAGCAGTGCACAGGGCTCCCTTTTCTCCACATCCTCACCAACACTTGTCTTATTTCTTTTCTTTTTTGATGACAATCATTCTAGCAGGTGTGAGGTGATACATTATTGTGGGTTTGATTTGCATTTTCCTGATGATTAGTGATGCTGAGCATTTTTTCATGTACCTATTGGCTATCTGTCTGTTCTATGGAAAAATGTCTTTTCAGGTCCTTTGCCTATTTTTTAAATGAGGTTGTTTTCTTCTGATGTCTTGTATGAGTTCTTTATATATATATATATATATATATATATATATTATTTGTGTATTTTGGATATTAACCCCTTATCAGATACATGATTAACAAATATTTTCTCCCTTTAGTAGGTTCGCTTTTCATTTTCTTGGAGGTTTCCCTTGTTGTGCAAAAGCTTTTTAGTTTGACGTAGTCTCCCTTGTTGATTTTTGCTTTTGTTGCTTTTACTTTTAGTGTCACATCTGAATAATCATCTCCAAGATTGATATCAAGGAGCTTACTACATATGTTTTATGGTTTCAGGTCCTATATTTAAGTGTTTAACCCATTTTGAGTTAATTTTTGTATATGGTATAAGATAGTGGTCCAGTTTTGCTCTTATACATGTGGCTGGCTATTCAGTTTCCCAGCACAACTGAAGAGACTGTCCTTTTCCCATTGTATATTCTTGGCCCCTTTGTCATAAATTAATTGACCATATATATCTGTGGGTTTATTTCTGGGTTCTCTATTTTGTCCCATTGAGCTATGAGTATGGTTTTATGCCAATACCATATTGTTTTGATTAAAATTGTTTTGTAATTTAGTTTGAAATAAGGAAATGTGATGTCTCCAGCTTTGTCCTTCCTCAAAATTGCTTTAGTTATTTGTTCTCTTTTGTGATTCTATACAAATTTTAGAATTTTATTCTACTTCTGTGAAAAATGCCATTGGAATTTTGATAGGGATTGCATTGAATCTGTAGATTACTTTGAATAGTACAGGCAATTTAACAATATTAATTCTTCCAATCCATGAGCACAGGATATCTTTCTCTTTCTTTTTTCTTTGGTTTTTCTCATCAGTGACTTACAGTTTTTAGTGTACAAGTCTTCCACCTTCTTGGTTAAATTTATTCCTTGGTATTTTATTCTTTTTGATGCAATTGTAAATGGGATTTGTTTTTAATTTCTTTTTCTGATAGTTCACTATTAGTGTATAGAAATTGAATAGATATCTGTATCTTGATTTGTCTCCTGTAACTTTGAATTCATTTATTAGTACTAACAGTTTTTGATGGAGTCTTCAGGGTTTTTGTTATATAGTATCATTTAATCTGCAAACAGTGGCAGTTTCCAATTTGGATGATTTTTATTTCTTTTTCTTGCCTAACTGCTCTGGTTAGAACGTCCAATATTTTGTTGAATAAAGTGGCAAGAGCAAGCATCCTTGTCTTGTTCCTGATCTTAGAGGAAAAACTATTTTTGCACCATTGGGTATGATGTGAGTTGTAGGCTTGTCATATGTGGCTTTATTATGTTGAGGTCCATTTCCTGTATACCCATTTTACTGAGTTTTGATCATAAATGGACATTTGAGTTTTGTCAAATGCTTTTCCTGCATATGATCCCTTTTGAGTTAATTTTATATGTGGTACAAGAGATGAATGGAGAAAATTTTTTATATGGATGTCCAATTGCTTCAGCACTATTTGTATAAAGTCTAATTTCTCCATTGAATTGCTTTTGTATCTTTGCTGAAATGTAATAACCATATATTACATATATATATGTACTTTCTCCAGCCACACTCTTACATATTGTTGCTTTATAATTCATCTTGAAATCACTGAATGTGCATCTTCCAATTTTATTCTTATTCAAAATTATTTTAGTTCTTTTTCATTTTCATATCCATTTAGACATACTTTGTTGACATATACAAAATTGTTTGTGATTTGAATTTGGATTCTGTAGGTCAGTTTGGGATGATTCCCATCTTAACAATATTGTCTTTTAATCTATGAACATAGTATATCTCTACATATATTTACATGTATTTGTAATGTTTTCAATGTAACAGATCCTACATAAATTTTGATAGATTTATAATTTGTACTTTATGATTTTGAGTTCTATTATAATTCGTGTTTCAAACTCCAGTTCCCAATTGTTCATTGCAAATATATAGGAAGGCAGTTGATGTTGTATATTGGTCTTGTGTCCCATGACCTTGCTAAACTGTATATTCTCTCTATATATATTCATATATTTTTGATGATTTTTTTACATAGACTTTCTGAAAATAAGGACAATTGTACTTCTTCCTATCTAATCTGTATTATTTTTTCCTTTCTTCTTTCTTTTCCTTGCCTTATTGCCCTCCAGTATAATGTTGAATAAGAGGAGTGAGAAGATAAATCTTGCCTGATTCTTAATCTTAAGGAAAAATCATTCTTTTACTATGAAAAATAGGATGCTAGTGATAGATTTTCATTAATATCTTCCCATAATTAATAATAGATTGTGGCTTTATTTCTAGTTTGTTTAGAATTTTTGTTTTTGCTTTTGTTTTTTGTTTTCTGATGAATGCACATGATATTGAAAATTTTCAAATGTTTTCTATGCAACTACCCAGATGTCATGTTCTTGGGTGTTTGTTTGTCTGTCTGGTGATATGATAAGTTACATTGAATGTTTGACAAATGCAAAACAAAATTTGCATTTTCAGGACAAAACCCACATGGTAATGATATATCATATTTTCAGTATATTGGTGAATGTTAGCTGCTACTATTTTATGGAAGATGTTTTAATCTATATTTATGAAGAATACTGGTGTGTAGTTTTCTTGTGCTTTTATTGCCTGCATTTGGGTATCAGGATAATGCTGGTCTCATAAAATATATTGGGAAATGTTGACTCCTTTTATATATTCTGAAAGAGTGTAGAATTGTTTTTCCCCCCTCTTAAATTTTAGGTAGAATTTATCAGTAAAGTCATCTGGCTAAGCTGTTTCTGTTCCTGTTGCTTCCTCAACTTTTGCTCTTCACAGTGATGTCATGCCACATGAGGACGTTGTTCTATACGCTCTTGCTTTTTCCCTGGCATTCCCACTTTTGCTTGTTTTGTGGTGCTTACTAGGGGTGACACCAGGGGGAGAGCCCTTGCTGTCCCGGCTCTAACTCAGTCTTAGGCAAGTCCCTTGTAGCCAGGTTGTGTAGGAGGGAGGAAGGCTTTCTTGGTGATTTACTCCAAACTTTGTGTTCCGGGGGTGACTAGGTTTTCTGGCTTTGCCTCAGCAGTTTAAGACTTTGTTCCTTAGGACAGAAGAGTAGAGGTGGGCTTTTTGCTTTTCCTGTAGCACAGCGACTCCCCTCTTCCGGACCTGCACTGCCTGCCCAGTTCCCACCAAGTCCTCAAGTTTTCTAGTAAGCACCCAGCAGAGATCTGTAAAGAGGATCCTGAGAACAGGGACCCTGTGTCTGACATCACCCCACTGCAATGCCTTGAATACTTGTGTGCACCCAAAATTCATACATTAAAATCCTAACCCTCCGTGTGTTGGGATTAAGAAGCTGGGCTTTTCGGAAGTGATGAAGTCATGAGGGTAGAGCCCTACGAATGGGATTAGTGCCTTTATAAAAAAGACACCAGAGAGCTCCCTTTTCCCCTTCTGCCATGTAAGAATGCAACAGAATAGCGATCCATAACCTGGAAGCTGGTCCTCACCAGAACCTTCCCATGCTGGCACACTGGTTTTAGACTTCCAGCCTCCAGAACTGTGAGAAATTAATTTCTGTAGGCTCTAAGCCTTTCAGTCTCCAGCACTTGGTTCCAACAGCTGGAACTGACTGATTCCCAGTCTTGGCAGGTAGCAACCCTTTAAAAAGTTCATCTGAATTCTTACTATCCGTTTATATGACACCTGGAATCAGTGCCTCTTGTGCTCGGCCACAGGGGGCCGAATGTTCCCATCCAGTGTCCTTGGAGGGGCCTGGATTTCCTTGTGGTTCTGCTACCACAGCTGTCTCTGGGGTTCATGAAATACTGTCATTTTGTAGTTTTTCTGGTTTTTCCAGTTAGATGGACAGTCTTTCCAGCTTTATTGATCCTATCAGGCAGCAGGATAATCCTGTTTTTGAAAGAACCCAGATCAAAATTTGGGGAATAAGAAAGAGAGATTTATGTTTATTTACATATTA
This sequence comes from Manis javanica, assembly GCF_040802235.1. Classification (NCBI taxonomy): domain Eukaryota; kingdom Metazoa; phylum Chordata; class Mammalia; order Pholidota; family Manidae; genus Manis; species Manis javanica. The sequence continues at coordinate 77,226,342 of NC_133168.1, forward strand.
TATTTAAGTGGCTAGATAGGTAGTTGGATAATCTTGTCAATTTAATATAATATCAGTATCTGATTATATTTCCTCATCACTTAACCAAGCAACATGCACATAGCAGGCAATATGGACAAACTAAAACTGTTAAGAGAAAAAAATGATGATGGTAGCAAGATTTGGATTTTCCAACTCTAGTTTTATTATCATTTCAATAATACAAAATGTCAGTGTCTCCGTTTCATGGTCTGTGCTGCAAACAAAGCAGTCAATCATACAGGTTTGCATTAAATAATAGTCCTTGAGAGTTTCTAGAAAATGATGTATCAGAAAAAAGTTTACATTGGCTCCAATTTTATAATGTCCTGCATCTCTTAATTTTTTAAACCTTCTTTAATAGTTCCTTTCATTGAAATTCATCTTTTATCTCAGATAAGCTCTTTCCCATGTATGACTCAATTTTGGAAATGTGTGTTTCTCTTTAGTAGGGATTTTGTTGTTATTTAAATTAGCAGGACAGACACAGAAATTCTTCTTTGGTCAGCATTTCCCCTGCCGTGATTGAGAGGCAGGGAAAAGACAGGGAGGATCCGGGGCGGTTAGAAGAGGGCATTCAACCACTCTATTGTCGGAGTCGAAAATTTCCTTGCACTTGAAACACCCCATTGATATTCACACTCTGGAAATAGAGGCAGGCAGTGCCCAGGCAACAGAGGGATTAATTGTACTTGCTAACTTCTTTTGAGTACATTTAACCAAATAGCAGAAACACATTGCCTCCTTCCATGAATCCCGGAACCTGCTAGCAGGCAATGTTATATTACTCCTGGGTGGGAATGAAATCATGTGGGAGCAGCCAGAACAGCTCATGGAGAAAAATTACCATTTTATATTTATTACTTTGGCTAGTTTAAGTGCCATAGGAATAGACTCTCTAATGCATTAAAGAGCAATTCCCCAACAATTTGACTCTGTTGCTTGGCAAACTATTTTTAGGGATCCCCTTTTCAAAGGTTATTTTAGTGTTTGTCAAAGTGATATAAATAACACAATCTTTCTCTTCAGGTTAGAGAAATATAGGACAGTCTGTGATAAAATCTGTATTCTTGAAAAAAAAACTGCCAGGTTTTTTTTGTTTGGTATTTTTTGTTAGTAAGCTCTGGCACAATTCTGTTTCATAGTTCCTAGGATGCTTATCTTGTGGTTTAGTTTTGCTTAGGTGCATAATCAGATAATAGGATTTTCTTCAAGGCACATCTTGGAAGACAGCACTTACTTATCTTTGGCCAAATTCTAGATACCAGGTAAATTTTGTTCTGTAAATGCACTGCCAGGTCAGCTCAGTGTAGAATAGCACAGCTACCACTAAATATGAAATGCACATACCCAGGAATTACTTAATGTGAAATGGGATATAGAATCTATATTTTGATATTTCTTTTGTACAACTGGAGGTAGTAGTAAGGAGGTGTCAATTTAGGGCGTCTTTATGTGAATGGCACATTCTAAAAAGATAGTACTAATACCCCAAGGCAATTTGAATCTTGTATCAGCTAAAGGAGCCACTGGTTCTTTAGGGCTTTTGTTTACGAATCAGCTGAGGACCTATTGACCAAAAACACGTCCCACTGCAGTTATTTTTATCAATTGGTTCCCTTTCCTCCAGTTAACTAATTCTGTTACGTACATCATAATGGATAAATCAAGCAAAGCAGAAGATTTTCTTACAATTTTCCTTGAACTCTTGGAAGATGTGTGGCCTTTTAAAAGTATATTCAAATAAATATATTCACTAGAGAATGGAATTAATGTGGTTCTGGAGAATAGTATTAGAGACTAATTCTTACTCCTTAGAGTAAGTGGCTTGAATTTTTAATATTGTTATTTAATCTATAGCTATTATATAATGCTACTGTGTTGGAAATATTATCATCTTTGCTGTATCTTAAATATTCTAGATAATGAAAACTAACTGTAAATTCAAATAATAGTCAAGTAATTGTTGGCATATTGGAATTGCTGGCATGTGACGATTTATGAGAATATTGTTATAGTAAGCATAGAACTTTCTGCCAATTAAGAAATTAAAGATATTTTAACTATTCTACTGCAAACTTCTTGAAAGTTGGGGCCCTATTTATCTTCATATTTTAATAGCTTAATGTCATAACTGGCCCATAATTAGTGTTTAAGGAGTGTTTATTAAATAAATGAATTAATAGATGAATGCTGGATGGTTGAGACAAAATTCTTTAATTTGCAGTCCCAATGTGAAGCTGTCTTTAATTATCAATATCCTTGGGGGCATTAATTTGGAAGGTATAGATACTTGCTAAGGACAGGTTTAACTATCTTTTCTTCCTAAATGGGCTTGAAATTGTTCATTAAAGGTTTTTATTTATATAATAAGTAATACTTCATGGAAAAAGCATATATCAATATATATATACTATTATACAAGATTCTTTTCACCAAAACTCAACTTCTTACATTTAAAATCAAAGATATATTATTACTAAGTACAGCATCTCAAGCGGGGTACATATCCTTCCCCATTGTACAAGATATATAACTAGAAGAAAAACAGTCTTTGAACATAGGATACATGCTGTGTGTCCTCCCGCATTACCTATTTTACTCAAAAAGTTGGAAAAATCTACATTAAAACAGCTGTATAATGTGGTAAATTATACACTCTAAAAATTATTTGGTTGAAAGATAAAATTTTAAACAAAAACTAAAATCAGAGTGGGGCAATTTTGGCCAAGAGGTTAAAGACATTGAGAAAATGTTTATTATTTTTCTTCTGTGCATAATTACTTTACTGGAATTGTGAGAAAACACGAGTATGATGCAGAAACTGGGGATCTGAAGACTTAATTTCAAATCTGATTTTTTCCTCTTGACCAGTGTGAACAGGAGGGGACATTTTGCAGCAGAGGTGGCTTGTGTATAAAGTTGGAGCAAGAATACCATGTCCACAGGTTTCTTGAGTACTAAAATAAGTGCCTGTGGAATTTTAAGCAAGTGATGTCGCCTAACAGACAGTCCAAATAGGTGAGGGTCCCACTGAATGTCAAGTCACCTTTCAGGTTACTTCTTTTTAGGATCCTGTCACTCATGTTAGAAAGTGGCACTAACTCTGCACTTTGCTGGCAAGAACATGATGATGAAGGGTCTCAGTCATCGCTCATTGTCCATGCTAAACACATCCCATGCCCTTATGTTTCCCCAATAAGCATCATTTAATTAATACATTAACCAATTGATTAGGCTAGGTTCTGTCTACTGCACTTTATTGAGGTGCCCCTGAATTGCTGAAGAATAGTTGAAGTCTTGGAAAAGTAAGAATATTTGATGGATTCTGACGTTGTTTCATTATTTTGGAAAATTCAGAAACATGCCTAGCAAGTACCTGGTAAATCGGCCATTCCCATGGATTTGGTAGATTTGAAATTTGCAGCACAACAAAATAAGAGAAATTTAATGTGGCTATTGATTTGATATTCATGTGGAAATGCAATCAGCCATTCCTATGCTGATTGATTCTTGTTTCTCTGGGCAATTTGACATTCTTCTTGGCAATTTTCAATCTGTAAATTCTAAATATGTAAAAGCCCCCTAGCTTACAGGCTTATCACATTTCTTAACCTAATTGCCAGTAATTCAGATTGGTTTTTCATTATGTCGACTTTGCTTATTGCTTGTCCTGGTGTTACTTTTCTAGGCCTTTACTTTGTTGATGAGGTGCCTTAGCATGTGGGTAAGTGAAGACGTGTGCGGGTGACTGGGGGGTGCGAGATCCCATCCTGCTGCAGAGGGGCTGGGCCCCGCGGGCATCATAGAGGGTGGTAGGGTCGGTGCAGAGGGAGGTCCCAGGACCCCGGTCCTTTCTCCGTCTCTTCTCTCCCTGCCCCTCTCCCCCCATCTCTCCCCTTTCCTACTTCCTCCTTACTCTCTCAACATTTGTATCTCCTCTTTTCATACTGCTTTAACTTTCTCTTTCTGATGTTCTATAGATTCATTAACTGGTACATATTCTTTATACTCATCTTCTTAAGTCATTAAAAAAAAAAGAGCTTCCCAAGTAAAGAGAGTTATGTTTAAAAAGTTTATAGAAAGATTTAAATTCACAAGTAAGCCTTTGTTTGGAACCTTAAATTCAAGCTTTGCTACTTCCCACATGAGGAGTGGGCTGACAAATACTGTCTTTTGAAGGGAGATTAGTTGGAGTTGAGTGTTCGGGTGCCATCGCTCCAGCAGAACTGAGTATGGTTTTCCCAGCAGGCCCCTCCTCTCCCTTAGGGCTGCCAGGTTAGTGCTGCCCGGGTAGGGAAAAAAGAGACACGGACAGTAAAGGTAAGTATCGCTTTTTAAAATATTAGTCTCATATATATGTGTGTGTAACTGTGTGTATTTGTGCATGATATCCTTCTAATAGTACCTGCTGTTTAGAAATTAAGAGTACTGTGGCGTTTTTTAGCCAAGTCTTTTAAATACTTTATTCATTGATCCCTCACTCAACCTGTAGAAAAAACAAACAGAAAGAAAAGAAAGGAGCTTCCAGGCCTCCAGGGATCCTTATAGGTCCCCTGGTCCCCTTGCCCCTGCCGGCCCATCAGTTTTCCAACAGCATCCCTTCAGCTTGCAGAATCCCTCCTTGTCTCCCCAGCCAGGTGCCCAGTTGCCCCTCATGGAGTGGCTCCTCGGAGGTTTCACCAGTGTGAGTGCCTAGCAAGGCTGCGTCGCATGAAGCTCGGAGGGGCCTGGGCAGAACCGTGAGGACGTCCACTTGTCAGCTCACCACTGGCCTCCCTTCTCCTGGTTCCTACCTTCCTTTCCTTGCAATCACCTGCCTCCTTCTCCCTCAGTCAACCACACTTCACGCAGACACACCTTTTACGTCGAGGCCACGTAATTAGGTGGACAATGCAGACAGAGGGAAAGAGCTAAAGAGACACAATTTAAGTTTAATCAGGTCACTTCCTTACACAATCATGAATCAAGGGCTTCATAAGTCACAACAATTTCTGTCCACTTGTTCATAAGAAACTGCCGATTTAAACTGATTATGATTTAATGATGAAACAGAGGTAAGCTATGGGGGACAGATAGTTCATTATCTAGATCTTTCCCGAAAGGCCTGATTTTCATCTCAGTAAATGAATTATTTCCTTTCTCGTCAAGCTCAGAGCATTTTTTATCTTGACCAAGGTGACTCAGGTTTCTTCCTGACTGTAGTTCCCCAGACTTAAAGATTTTACTTGAGAAAACTTGGAATTGTAAATTTTTTCTCTGCCCCTTTGAGCTGTAAAACTTCTCCCAGCCTCTTACCAGTTTTACGACTCAGGATAGTCTCTGCCAAAGACCTGGAATTATCCCTTTGAAATCACAAAAGGATGGAGGCTGACGTCCCAGCCTCTGAGGGAGGATCTCTGAGGGAGGAGCCTCTCCCAAACAGCCAACCCACCCCGAGGCGGCAGCACACCGGCCAGCTTCCCCTAACGCCCTCCAGTTCTTTCCCACCAGCTCACCCCAGTTCAAACAACCTCTACCCTTTTATTTCAGCAGAGTTGAGTTTAGCCTATCTCCCCTATTGCAGTAGTTTTGAATAAAGTCCTTCTTGTGTGTTTAACTCTATCCAGTACAATTTGTATAAGGCAGTCTTAGCAATGAAGGTCATTATTGACCTGTGAGTCTGTTTGCCTCAGTATAATCTGAGCTCTGGGGGTCTGAGAATATGACCTGTTCATCTTTGCATCCTCCAGAAGGGGCCAGACCTTCAGTGCTCATTGGACAGTCCTTTAAAATTTGAGTAAAACACAATAAAAAATACAGCAAACATCACAAAAAGATAAAAAACAAATGCAAACATTTATGTATTGCATCCTAGGCCTGGAATTTCTCCCCTTCTTGGGTACCAGTAAGCTCAGAGCATCATCGAGGTATCTGATGAAGATAGAGTACAGTGACAGAGCCCAGACCTCCACCTGGACCACATATCAAAACTGAAATACTGAAACAAGTTTAAAAAGTCACAAATACTCTTTTGCTGAATGATGTCTTTGGTTATAAATATGAATAAGTCTTTATTATCTCCCAGGTAAGAAAAAGTGACTTGTCTTTTCTGCTAGTTTCATAGTACTGATCTGGAATCAGAGACTGTTAGAAGCCAAGAATGCCTGGGGGTGTGGAATCAAAAGCCCAGGTTTCTCAGAGGAGAAATTGGAGCCCTGAAGATTTCTGCCCTTCCTCAGGGTCACACAATCAGACCTCCTGCTATTTATTTACAGCCTTTCACCCACCTGTGCTAATCCATACGCAGCCCAGGGAAGAACACCCGAGAGCTCATTTTAACTCTTAATTGTCCCGACTCTGTTGTTGAACATTAGCAAAGTTATATTAGGCAACCATTGCTCAAATCACTGTGCATCCAATTTTTCCAATCTGAGTTCAATGTGGTTTCATATAATACATTTTAATATATTCAAAACTCTACAAAATTTCCCACTGTGTAGTTGGGAATTTCTATTTTCAACTTTTTATCATTTTATTAAGTTTTAAATATCAAACTAAAATGTTAAATGAGGAAAAAAAGCACCAGGCACAATGGATCAAATCTCTTTAGTTTGCTGCTGACAATATGCAACTTGTGAATTTTACTTCTAGAATTTGTTGTTTTGTTTACTTAAAGAAAGCCAACAACTTTCCATAGCCCACCCAGCAGTCATCTCCACGTGTCTGAGCCCTTTTGGAAATGCGGTCCTCAGCACTAAAGCACTGGGGCATCAGCCACAGAAAGACGTTTCCACAGCTTTTAATTAACTCCCGGGATTTTTCTTTCAGAGTGCATTGTTTTAGGAGTAGCAATTACAAGCTATTTTGGCTCTCTCATTTGCTCCTGTGTTTCTGACTGTCTCTCTTGGATTTAGAAAAGGGAACAATTAGGTTTGGAAAAAGGCGATGACAGGGCTCCTGCTTCAGGCTTCTAACCCAGCCCCAGTTCTGAGTCACCGTGGTTCCGGAGACAATGGAAGGAGGGCGTGGTTTCCACTGCGCTCTTTCCATCGCAGCTCCAGGACATTTATCTTTGACCCACGTCTTGTCTTCTTCTTTCATAGTTCAAAATATCATCTTATAGGCACAGTTATGAAAAGTTTCTTCTCTATTTCTGAAGATTTTTAGTAAATAACAAACCTAAAATCTCTGCAGAGGAGGTGACAACACTGGCCTTTCCTGTTGAACATTGTGCTGAAACCCTACCCAGGACTTTGAGGCTTGTCTCATGCTTTCCCTAGTTTTTATGGGAATTTTCTCTCTATTTCTTTCATTTTCTTTCCTTTCCTTTTCTTTTTTTCTTTTTTACCTAATTCCCTCTATTTAATACTCTTATACACAACTAAAAGACGTTTTCCTCTTTTGTTGCATTTATTCCTTCACGTATTTATAATGTTATCTAACATTTTGTGTCATTGCTTAGCCAGGATTCAGCAACCACATCATCTCTGTTTTCGGATTCATTGTTTTCCTAAATCCTCTTTTACTGCTTCTATCTTGTTACTACCAGTAATCACTCAAGACATCATTGCAATCTTCATTTAAAGGATATTTTAAGACTGTGTATGTCATTACCTACTAATTTTTAAATAAAGTATTAGTGTTGGCTGCATAAAGGATAAACAAAAATCTAATTTTATGCACATAAAAAAGTACATGTACTCTAAATTTTTCTGGGTGTCAACTACTTACTAAATACCATTTTTGTTAAGATTAATCAGTTTTAGTTTCTGTCCTCACCATTTTTTAGTTTTACATGTGAAGGGGTTCAGAACAAGCCTCCCCAAAATGTGGTACTTTGGCATGTGGATTATTTTAAGCAAGGCAGTCAAGACCCTCTGGGCTCAAGAGAAACTTCTGTCCCTCCATTAAATACCCAGAACCATCTGAATTGGAGTCTTTCCCAGAATAAGAGTTATTATCAGAGGCAAACTTTACCTGAGCGAGCCATCTGTATGGCAGGGCAGACACCTGATGCCCAGACATCTGCTCTTTTTGTGGCCCTGTGAACTGCCCTCCTCCCCTTGAAGCCCCAGGCCCATCCTGTTCCTAAACTCTGGATGGCACAGATACCTCACTTTACCTTTCTGTCTTTGAACCTCTTGTGTATGAGGGCTTCTCACACATATGAAATTAAATTCCAGTTTCTCCTGTTAATGATTCATGTCAATTTGATTCTTAGGTTAGCCAGAAGAACTTTTGAAAGGTAGAGGAAATATTTTCCCCCCTAGTGCATGCATATATAAAATCTTTCTTGACATATCTCAAGATTAGACATATCACTTGACTAATCTCAATCTCCTAATTTAGAGCCATCTCAAATTCTTCCAGAAAATGGTAGTATGAGGTAAACTGAACAACCAGCTCAGAAGCACTCTGGGTTGCTTTACCCTTCTGTGTATTGTCAATATGCACCATAAAATGAGGATTAATTTATAACATCTATGGCATTCTTTTTAATAAGTCTTATTAGAATATAATTCACTTAATTCACATGCCACACAATCACCCATTTGTGGTGTGTAATTCAGTGTCTTTCAGTATATTCCCAGATTTGTGCAATCAAAACCTCTAAAACTTTTAGAATGTTCAGCCCCTTAAAAAGAAAACTCATGCTTATTAGCAGTCACTCCTCTTTTCCCTCCAGCCTACCCAGACCTAGGCAACCATTAATCTACTTTCTGTCTCTATAAATTTGCTTATTCTGGATATTTCGTGTAAATTAAAGCATACAGTATTTGACATTTCATGACTGTGGTTTACTTTGCTTAGTCTGTGTTCAGGGCTCGTTCGTGCTATAGCATGTAACAGTAATACATTGCTTCTCTTTGCCCAATAATATTCTGTTGTATAGATAGGCCATGTTTTATTTATCCATTTATCAGTTGATGGACATCAACTGGGACAAACAACTGGTTGAGTTGTTTCCACTTGTTTGCCAGTTATAAATAATACTGCCATGTACTTTCATACCCTAGTTTTTGTACGGACATATGTTACATCTTTCTTGGTTACACACCCAGGAGTCAACTGCTAAATCACATAGTAAAAATGTTTAACTTCTTGAAGAATTGCCAAGCCTGTTGTCCAAAGAGGCTGCACCATTTTGCATTCATCCCAAGCATGTGTAAGTGTTCCAGTTTTTCCACACACTTGCCAACACTTCTCACCAAATGTCTTTTTGATTATAGTTATCCCAGTGGGTGTGACGTGACATCTCCTTTCCATTTGGATCTGCGTTTCCTGAGAGCCAGTGATGTCTTACACCTTTTCACGTGATTATTGCCTATTTGTATATCTTTGTGGCATTCTTTTAATAAAATAATTTTGTGATTCTATCAAAAACTAGCTTTATTTTTGCTCTTTAAAATTTTTCTTTCTTAAATGTCATTCCAGTTAGCACACAATATCTTTATTAGATTCCTATTAAAACACAGCACCCTAGATTCCTGAGAATAAGGCATATTCTTTGTTAATATCTAAAATTTCATCTTCAAATCCATTTCAAATTGAGCTATGATTTTTATTGATCCATTCCTTGCAATCTTTTGTGCTCCAAGATTTTTGTTAGAATTTATTAATTATTATCATTGCAAGTAAATCAGTCAGTCCTCACTTGGCATTTTCTGGTAATTTGTATGACTCATAGAACTGTGTGGTCCTCAGCGATCAGATTTGTAAAAACAATTGTGCCCTGGAATCCTTACCTGAAAAACCTGCAGGAAGAAGGTAGACTCATGTATCTATTTGCCACACAAACATTTATTCTTGTGTCAAGTGTGTGAATATAACCTTCAAGGCTTAGCTCAAATGTTACCATTTCTATGAAATCTCCTTTCCCTCTGGTGGTAATACAGCATGTCTTTCTCTTTGCTCACAAAGTGTTTTATTTGTGTCTCTTTTTTAAACTCTATACTGTCAGATTATAGTTAGTGAACAGAACCCTGTGTTCTTGAGGGTGGAAACTGTCTCACTGATTTTGTTGTTTAATGTCTAGCTGCTGGCCTCGAACACAGCAGGTGTGCAAAACAGGTTTACTTAACTAAATTAAACTGTGGTCATGCAAATATTTATTTATTAAATGAAGACCCACTTTCAAGAACTGCCAGTTATGATATACTGCAGTTGAGAACCATTGCAGTGAGGGTATTCCAAGAATGGTCACTGTATTTAAATGTTTCCTGTATGTTCTTATTCACCCTGGTTCTCTTTGTACTGATGTGAAAAGTTTGCAAGTCCTTAAGTGCACAGGTATTCCAGTTCCATGTAACCTCAGTTAAAATCCCAATGTTAACAATAAGTAATTAGGAGACTTTGGGCAAATTTTCTATTCTCTTTAAATTTCCATGACCTAATCTCTAAAATGAGAGTATAAATACTAGCTCATGGGGTTGAAGAACCTGAGTATGGTTGGAGATGAAACAAAAAGATGCCACAGCTCTCAGCAGGGATTCTGTCTGGAGCAAGTAACTCGTAGTAAGCATTTGTATCATTATTTCTCTGTTGGTTCTATGAGAGCAAAAGCTTTTAATTATTTTTATGTTTGTCAAATATAAGACACATAAAAAAGTTTCTAGACTCTATTAGCTCTCAATTCCCAACTGTCATTACCTCAAAAAGGAAGATAATGACTCAAAAAGCGTCATCCATTGCCTTTTCTAACAGAAAGGAGTAACTTCTTATTCTACACATAATAACCGAGCTCTAGAATTCTCAGAATCTAGGGCTGCATAGGATGACTCTGTCTCTCCAGGGAAGTAAAGATAGTATTGAGAATGATTAGCTCTAATTTAACATTATAACCAGAGAAAATGAGGATAGAAGGGGCTGAACTTGCCACAGTGGTAAAATGCAGGAAAATTACAGAATGCAGCCAAATGCCTGGGAAAACATAGATTACAGATAGAGATTCATGATGCCCTCACTCAGATTCACTTTTTTTCCTGTGCTGATGACATTTTAGGTTTGGTAGCAAGTTTTGATAGAAAATTTTATGGATTAAGTAGAGTATACTTTTTCTCTCTTTTGAATTTGTTTTCAATTCCATACCCTAAAAAGGAAGTCCTCTAACAAAAAAAGCCTGTGCTAAGGTTCTGGAGATGCATCTGACCATCTTTTTACCACTCATATGAGAAGGCACGTGTGAGTCCAAGAAGAGGACACAGGCAGAGAAAATCATCACACGCTGCCCGCTTCTGACAACTTATAAGTCTACACGTCATTTTGCAGGGCTCGGAGCTGTGCTTGGACTATGTCTTCTGTCTTCTTCAGTCAAGGATGGGAAAATAGAATGATTCTTAGAATTTGGGAGCTATGACATAAAACAGGGACTTTTCCATTGTCCTCATCTTAAACTAAAAGTAGTGGCATACTGTCAACACTGAAATGGACACAGGATTATAAAATTTCCAATCTCTATTTTTCCAATGAGTAAACAATAGTCCCCAAAAGTGATAGCACAAGTCATCACGAGGTTATGGCAGATAGTGGGAGTCTCTCAGTTCTGATCTAGACCCTTCCATGACCTCACACTGCTTTCAATGAGGGCAGGACTGGCAGGATGATCACCCTACAGGGTGCCTAGAATGCTTGTAAAAGGCTCCTTGGAACAAGGGAGGTTTAAATGCAAAGAATAGTTGCCCCTTTGGGGACACACTCCAAAATGTGAAGTAATAATCTTCATTATACCTATATATATTTACATTGTGAAAATATATTTTGATGGCTCTTCTTTAGTTGATAGTTAATATTTAATATTTCAATGTTTAAAAGAGAATATTTTATTCCTTAAAAAAATGTGGCACAAATATAGTATCTTCAATACAATCTAGACTACAGGAGGTCCAGCAGGTCTGACTTCACCTGAACAGGTCTCTGGAGGTTCCACTGATGAAACCTTTGTGCTACGTGTCAAACCCTTCCACCCACCCCGGGCTCCCCCCACTTCCTGCCTGCACCCATGCCACATATTTATGTAAAATTTCTCGGTAGTGACATCATGTAGAAGACTAACTTACCTCTAGGAAGATCAATATTTTAAAATTATGAAAGAAAATGCAATGGGGACAGGTGACAATTTGGTGATGTTTTTATTCTTGAGCCCCGCAAGCCCTCAGGGCTGCCCTATGTCCCTGGACCTCAGATGGTGTTAACACAGTGACCCAGGGACTCTTAGCCAGCAGCTTGCTGCAAGCAGTTTGGCTGGATGGTGACTGTTTAGACGGTCCTTCCTTCTGCACTGCATGCTTGGGAAATAAGCCTACAGGAACGTCAGCGTTTTCTCTCTGAGCTCCTCTCCTCTTCTCTCCCCAGCACTGTCACATGAGATGTTGCTGTTATCAGACCGCACAGTCCCCTCCATGGCTGTCCAGAGGGGTTTGTCCCTTCTCTCTCTTTTACTTTCTTTGAGACGTATTTTATTCTTCCTGTGTGCAGCGATCTGGGTCATGGACGTCATGCCCTCAATAAGATTGTAAGCTCCTTTGCTGCAGAAGCTACCCCAGTGCTTTGACCATAACACTGATTCCTTGAGCACCTGTTAAATGTAATTTTTATTTTAATTTGGCCTAAGCCTTTAGTCATTATCAAAGAGAAAAAGAATAACTCAGAAAACGAGACTCAGTTTCTCTGAATCACTGATACTTTGACACATTGCTACCTCCATTCAAGAGTTCTCGTTCTCAATGGCAAGTTCAGCATTCTGCAATAAGTGACTAAAGCCCTTTTTTGGGAAAGAGAAGATTATGAATGTCCAACCTTGTAATCATTACTGCAGCCAGAGAAGGATTCATACAAGACACATTTTCTTCTAATGAATCTCTGAAAAGTGTGATGGTGAGTTATCAGTGATGAAGAATAATAGGGCTTTGGTTTGAACAGTAATAGAGTGCATAACGCCATCTGATAATTTTCTCTATCTCAGTTCATTTGACTCACCAAACTGTGACACAGACAAGTAGATGTGACATCATCATCCCTACTGTGCTGCATACAAACTAGAAATGTAGAAAGTTTACAAGTTTTGTCAACAATGGAAGGGCTCCAGAAGCTATATGCATGATGTAAGTTCCTGTGAATCAAGTTCTGTTTAAGATTAAATCACTTGGCTTGAATTTATGAAGATTTCTATTACAACTCCTTTTGTAGACAAATTATCCTTTGTGAAAGTAAATAACAGTCCCATAAATAAAACGATCCATGCAAAGATACAAGTTGACACAGGGGTTTTGCCTGAAGTGAGTCTTACGAATTTATTGCCTTGAAGCTCCAAATGCTCCCTTCAGCAGATGGTGTGTGATCAGTGACATTTCTTCAAGTTTCTCCCTCACCATGAGCGCAGTGTGCTCAGAAGGCACCAGAGAGACAGCGCAGGTGAGGGGCTCCGTTCAATGTGCTGTGTGTGGCAGGCGTGAGGATATCAGCCAGAGCCTGCCCAGCCCGGGCCCAGAGGGCCGCCGTTCTGCACTCTCCCAGAGCCCTCACCTGGCCTGTCTGCAGCCCCCTGGGCTCAGGGGCCCACCCACAGCTGCGAACCCCTCCTCCTCAAGCCCCCTTGCAGCCTGCTTGCCCTGAAGACCTTCTGGCCCTGGGAGCCTGGGAGCCCCCTCTGGCCCATTTCCCCTGCCTGCCTGCCTACTCCCTGCACCCCTAAGGGACTGTTTGCCCAGCAGCTCCTGACCAGCTGCACCCTGGTCAAACCACTGCACTTTTCTGCTCTCCTATGGGTTGACCCACGCCTTCTCCAAGGTGTCTGAGCCTCCTTGGGGTGTCCCCCCTAACCCCTAGAGCAGCACCTGGACTTTTCCTGTATCTTACAGTCACTCCTTATCATAATCCACACTTCTTATGAGCTCCTCTGACCCATCAAGTGTGTGGCTTCTATCTCCTGCATGACTGGGGCTGCCACCCTGAGGATAAGCGGGGGTTGAAGTGGCCTGTCCAGAGTGGAGAGGAGACCCTTGTCAGGAGAATGACCGTAACCGGTGTTAGTGTTTCCAGTCCATGCAGAGGCCGGAACAGGAAGGATGGAAATTCTCAGGGCACCAGGAGCTGGACGGACCATCTCCGAAGAAGTGTCACTGTGACCACTTCACTCCACCAAACCTGCCTCTGTGTCTTGATGGCTCACAGTTGATCACTGTGCGGCAGCCTCAGCCCCCAGCTAGTCCCCACACTTTTGGGAGGTCCTCCTTCACCCCATTTTATAGATGAGCAGGCTGAGAAATTACTAACAGTGCAAGACCATCTTGCTGGGTGAGAAATGAAGCTGATGTAATTTGGGTGGGGCATGGAGACATGCAAATGACTTTTCTAGCTCAGTACATGGACTTGTGAGTGCAACCTTTGCCTTAGTCCATCTTCCCACTTTTACCAAAATGCAAGTCAGGTTGCACCAAAAAGCAACACGAGTACCTGTCCAGCCATTACTGTGTCCATTCCTGCTGACAGATAAATGTAGATAAGACCCAGGCCTCACCCTCACAGTACCTGCCTCCTAACTGGCAGGGCCTATTCTGGGGCCATTCATAGAAAATCTGTGAATAAATATTCTACAGTGTATCATCAATCTACACTTAGTCTGGTCAAATTCTGTCTGAGGGACTCACTTATCCAAGGAAATGATGCTGGCCTCACTGTGAGCTATGATCTGAATGCTGGTATACCCCCACAATTTATCTCTTGAGACTTTAATACCAGTGTGATGGCTTGAGAAGGTGCGGCATTTGGGAAGTGCTTAAATCACGAGGGAGTGCCCTCATGACTGGCATCGATGTCTTATAAAAAAGAACCCAGAGAGCTCCCTAACTCCTCTGCCATGCGGGGACACAGAGAAGTCTGCCTGAAGAGGTCTCCCTCTCTGCTGTGCTGGTGCCCTGATCTTGGACTTCCAGCCCCCAGAATTGTGAAGAAATAAATGTCTGCTGTTTATAAACGCTCTAGCCTGTGGTATTTTGTTAACAGCAGCCTGAGTGGACAAAGATGCCCTGGAGTACCTGGGCAGTACAAATCCTCAAACACACCCACTGAGTGGTGCCTTTGTGATCTTCCTGGATAATGTTCTCCAAGTCATTTATACTTATCTCTGCAATAGGAATCCAGCACAATTCTATTTCTCAAACTCGGAGTGTTTAGATAACTTGCATGTTTGAAGGAAAATAGTCCCCTTGGGTCACATAATAAATTTCTGTCATCTGCTTGTTCATATGCCAGATTCTTATTCTGGGCACAGATTCTACTGAAACATTATTTCACTGCAATATCTATATTGGTCTAGTAAATCATTATACATTCAACTACTCTCTGCCCTTAAAATTTTTAAACAATGATAAATGTATACCTTAAGTTTGACAAGGAAACATCAGATTATAAATTTTTAAATGCTGCAGGAACTAATGTTTGGTAATATTGCAAAAACATATTTCAATGTATTAAAAATATTTTTAATTTTAAACAAATATAACCTAATAGGGTTTTAATTTTTTTTTAAATATTAGATGAGTAAGTAGTAAAATCATGAATATCAGCCTTTCTTATATAAGGAAATTTTGGAAGTTTTAGAATTTTTTTTTCAAAGTGTCAGGGTCATCTGATCCTAATTGGTAACCAATCCACAAAATCCCTAAAGTTCTCAAGTAGCAGCGACAAGACTGTAAGTACAGTTCTACCAGGTGAGGTGGTATAGAATGCAATGCTGCATCCAGACAGGATCCTGGTTCCACAGGGAAGGAATTCTTGGCCCCACACCCATCTCTCAAAATGTGAATCTTACCCTGCTACATTTTCCAGATCAAACTGAACAATGAAGATCACGGCTGGTTCCTTGAGAAAGGTCCCCACCCACTATAATAGACGGTTTCTAAGGCAATGTAATCCATCTTGGAAACCCTTTAGTTCATTGTTTTTGAATATGTCAAAAGTTCTTTGATGAAAATTATTTTTGGAAAATGAGAAACCACCTTTAATACCAAAGACTACAGGACACTGAGTTAATACCATTGAAATTATTTCAATCAAATCTCTACTTAGAACCTAGAAGCGAGTTAATCTTACCCTTCCTCTCTGTGTGTCACTTCAGGGCCCAGTTAAATACAACCCCGCCAACCCCCCTTCCATGCTCCATGTTTCCATTGCTTTGTTTCTCTTGGGTTTTCTTTCATGCTCCAAATTCTCATCTGCTTCCTCCAAATCTTTGAAATCTGCGCATCGAACACTGGTCTATGCATAAACAAACCAAAAACCAAGAAAAGCCCCACAACTTACTGAATTACGGACCATCATTCAAATTCAGTCACCTAACTGTATGACCCTGTTTCTGACCTTCTCTTTACCCAGGATTCCTGCTGCTCTGGAGTCCTAAACACTACCAGTGCCAGGCTCACTCTCAGGCTTATGCCATCCCAGGCTAACAATGATCAGACTACTTCCTCTGTTAGCACTGCTCTTAATTATCATGGATATTTCCAATCTCTTTTTTTTTTGTTTATTTGGACTCAATTTCTTAGTTCCACTGTGGCTTCAACACCATTCCTAGTCAATCTCGGTACTGGATAAAGCACTGAAGCCATTGTTATGAATATTTTTTACACAATTTCTGGTGAACCTTTATCTAATGCTATATAAATCTATCAAAATCCTTAGGCCTGAATGTATAAAGAAAAAAGGACCTTTTCCATTCCTGTAACAAGATTGCTCAACAATAAAAAAAAATCACAGAATGGAACCACTTGAACTCATATCTTCAGTCTCTGATGATTTCTTAAAACTGAATTGCTCTTCTTTTATCTGTTCCTCATAGCTTACCTCTACCTCTCCGAAAACTCTCAGAAAGTAACGTTTCCTTCTTCACACAGGACAGAAGCCAGAGGTGGAAGAAGTGAAAAATTGCATTCAATTTTTCTTCTCTACCACTTTGAAAAGGCAGTCCCTTTCTGGATCCTATAGAAATCTATCTTTATTCTCGTTTCTCCAGTTTCAGTGAAAGGTCAGCTTCTTCTAGTCTTGCACTAATCTTCCCATAATTCCTTTAGGAGCTTATTAAAACATGAATACTATAATAGGTCCTTTTGGGGACCTGCAGTCTGCCTATATTGGCTCCCACTCCGTTCCCTACAGTGAGTAAACACAGTCCAATCTCTCCTATCTTAAAACAAAAGCCCTCACCTACTGCCCCATCCTCTCTGTCCTGTCCTCTCTCTCCTCAGTGAAGCTCTATAAATAAAAGCCAGTTCTTATTTCTTGCATTTCCTCCTCAACACATTGCAGCAGTGTCTGCTCTTGCCAAGCTATGGAAACTGTTATTCTGCAGATCACAAGTAGTCTAATGACTTGTTTCAATGAACATTTGCTTGGTTCTTATATTATTCACTCTGTGTTAGCATTTGAAATTAATTACCTCTTACAATTTAAAAAATCCCTCTCTCAGTCTTCAACAAAAGCACTCTCTATGGCATTTTTTCTCTTCCTTTCTCTCTAAATTAAGTGTAACACAAGGTCAGGATTCTCTCCTTGGCCCTTTCAGTGAACGTGTGCTGCATAGTGGAAGGCAAGCATTGTCCCTTGATGTTGCAGCAATTCTTTATGTATGAGCCCTGTTGACTGTCTTGCTCTGTAGAACCTAAGACTTCCAGAAACTTGCTCTGCAGGTTTCTTTACAGCCAGCATTCGCACATGTAACATACTGGCTTTGGACTCAGGAGCCAGTGAATGGGAGGAGCTGGTGAGCCGAGGACCACTCTGGTGGTGCTGGTGGGCCAGGAGATCCTTCTGCAGGGGGTCATGTGGGTGGGGCTGCAAGTAGCAGCTCCAGCTAAGAGAATTGGCAGGGTAAGCCATATAAGTTCCCTTGCTCAGGGCTAGTGACAACAGGTCTGAACAATGGTCAGCAAAACCAGGTTCTTATCTTCCTGAAACTGTAGCAGCAAAAGGCTAAAATAAATATACAATTTCATGTATTGATAAATGTTAAAAAAATATGAAACAGGACAGTATGATAGGAGGTGGCAAGTGTATGCATGAGAATGTTTTAGCTCAGATGTTCGGAGATCACCACACTGAGGAACCACGTTGGGTCAGATTACTAAAAAGGGAAGCAGAAACCATGAAAGTATCTCGGAAAGAATCTTCCAGGCAGATGGCAGGGCCAAGCCAAAGCCTCGGTGCAGCGACACATGCGGTGACTTACAAACGAGGGTGGTGCACAGGCTGGAGAAACTTGCTCTGATGGAATGAGAGAGGAGATCAGAGGTCAGACAGGGGCCAGGACTCGGGGAGTCTGGGTTGATTTTGTGTGTGATGAAAGGATCTGGAGTGTTTCAAGCAGTGAAGAAACATGACCTAGTTTAATTTTTGAGAAGATTACTGTGGGTCCTTGATGGAGAAGAGACTTCTAGAAAGCCAAATCTGGAAACAGAGAAATCAATGGCCAGCGTGAGAGTTCTTGAGGTCTTGCAGTAAAGTTACAATAATCAGAACGGCAGGATGTGATCAGATTCGGGATATGTTTGCAAGAAGAGCCGATAACACTTGATGATTGATAGTAAATGCTCTATGACTTTTAGCTTTTGGACCTTAGCAATGAGTAAATGTTAGTGACATTTATGCGATGGGGAAGATGCATTTGGGATGTAGCTTGAAGGATTCTCTCATGGACACGGTAGCTTGGATATGCCTATCAGTCATTATAAAGGAGAAACCTGGGTTGAAGAACTTGAGATTTAGTAGAGACTGAGCTAGAAATGCAAACTTAACAGTCATGCCAGGAACTAAGTGTATATACAGAATGGAGATATGCCAAGCAACTTTAACATTTGCAGGCCTGGAAAAAAGCGATCCTTAAAAAAGATGGAGAAAAGAGAAGAAAAAGCAAGACTGTGGTGGTCTGGAAATGCATGAAAATAGTGTTTCATTAAAAAGTGAATTAAGGGGGGGTGGTGCCAGGATGGCGGCGTGAGTAGAGCAGCGGAAATCTCCTCCAAAAACCAGATATATCCATGAAAATATAACAAAGACAACTCTTCCTAAAATAGACACCAGAGGACACAGGACAACATCCAGACCACATCCACACCTGTGAGAACCCAGCGCCTCGCGAAGGGGGTAAGATATAAGCCCCGGCCCGGAGGGACCTGAGCACCCCTCTCCCCAGCCCCTGGTGGGTGGAGAGGACTCAGCAGGGAGGGAGTGAGAGCCCAGGACTGCTGAACACCCAGCCCCAGGATTCCGGACCAGAGCACAGACACAGTGCATGTGTGGGGTCCTGGATACTAGGGAAACAGGGCGGCAGGACCGGTGAGCGGGTGCCTGAGGCTGACGCCGGAGAAAAAAGAAACGGGAGCAGTTTTTTTTTTTTTTGGCGAGTGCTTTTTGGAAGCCTTAGAGGGACAGGGACCCCAATACTAGGGAAACAGGGCAGCAAGACCGGTGAGTGGGTGCCTGACACCGGCGCCTGAGGACAAAGAAAATCGTGTGTTTTTCCCTTTTTTTTTTCTCTCTTTCATTGTTGCTGTTGTTGTTTTGGTTTGGAGAGTGCTTTTTGGAAGTCTTAAAGGGGCAGGACAGGACACTTAGCCCAGAGGCAGGGAATCTGGGGATCTCTGGGCACTCTAACCCCCTGGGCAACAGGGAGCACAGAGGCCCCTTACAGAGATAAATAGCCTCCCGGCCACTACACCTCCAATGGGGCTCCACCATTTTGGAGGAGCAGCCCAAGCCAGGCCACACCCACAGCAACAGCAGAGATAAACTCCAAACCAACGCGGCAGGTAGTTGAAGCCCTGTCTGCGAAAAGCTGCCAAGCATAAGCCACTAGAGGTCGCTATTCTCCCAGGAGAGGAAGGCCACAAACCAACAAGAAGGAAAGCTCTCCCAGCTGTCACTCTTACCAGCTCTGCAAACTATCTCTATCACCATGAAAAGGCAAAACTACAGGCAGACAAAGATCACAGAGACAGCACCTGAGAAGGAGACAGACCTAACCAGTCTTCCTGAAAAAGAATTCAAAATAAAAATCATGAACATGCTGACAGAGATGCAGAGAAAAATGCAAGAGCAATGGGATGAGATGCAGAGAAAAATGCAAGAGCAATGGGATGAAGTCCAGAGGGAGATCACAGATATAAGGAAGGAGATCACAGAAGTGAAACAAACACTGGAAGGATTTATAAGCAGAATGGATAAGATGCAAGAGGCCATTGAAGGAATAAAAACCAGAGAACAGGAACATATAGAAGCTAACATACAGAGATAAAAGGATCTCCAGGAACAAAAAACAACACTAAGAGAACTATGTGACCAATCCAAAAGGAATAATATTCATATTATAGGGGTACCAGAAGAAGAAGAAAGAGGAAAAGGGATAGAAAGTCTCTTTGAAGAAATAATTGATGAAAACTTCCCCAAACGGGGGGAGGAAATAATTGAACAGACCATGGAAATACACAGAACCCCCAACAGAAAGGATCCAAGGAGGACAACACCAAGACACATAATAATTAAAATGGCAAGGATCAAGGACAAGGAAAGAGTTTTAAAGGCAGCTAGAGAGAAAAAGGTCACCTATAAAGGAAAACCCATCAGGCTAATATTAGACTTCTCGACAGAAACCCCACAGGCCAGAGGAAAATGGCATGATATATTTAATGCAATAAAACAGAAGGGCCTTGAACCAAGGATACTGTATCCAGCACGACTATCATTTAAATATGATGGCGGGATTAAACAATTCCCAGACAAGCAAAAGCTGAGGGAATTTGCTTCACACAAACCACCTCTACAGGGCATCTTACAGGGACTGCTCTAGATGGGAGCACTCCTAAAAAGAGCACACAACAAAACACACAACATATGAAGAATGGAGGAGGAGGAATAAGAAGGGAGAGAAGAAAAGAATCTCCAGACAGTGTATATAACAGCTCAATAAGTGAGGTAAGTTAGGCAGTAAGATACTAAAGAAGCTAACCTTGAACCTTTGGTAACCATGAATCTAAAGCCTGCAATGGCAATAAGTACATATCTCTCAATAGTCACCCTAAATGTAAATGGACTTAATGCACCAATCAAAAGACACAGAGCAATAGAATGGATAAAAAAGCAAGACCCATCTATATGCTGCTTACAAGAAACTCACCTCAAACCCAAAGACATGCACAGACTAAAAGTCAAGGGATGGAAAAACATATTTCAGGCAAACAACACTGAGAAGAAAGCAGGGGTTGCAGTACTAATATCAGACAGAATAGACTTCAAAACAAAGAAAGTAACAAGAGATAAAGAAGGACACTACATAATCATAAAGGGCTCAGTCCAACAAGAGGATATAACCATTCTAGACATACATGCACCCAACACAGGAGCACCAGCATTTGTGAAACAAATACTAACAGAACTAAAGGGGGAAATAGACTGCAATGCATTCATCTTAGGAGACTTCAACACACCACTCACCCCAAAGGACAGATCCACCGGGCAGAAAATAAGTAAGGACACACAGGCACTGAACAACACACTAGAACAGATGGACCTAATAGACATCTATAGAACTCTACATCCAAAAGCAACAGGATATACATTCTTCTCAAGTGCACATGGAACATTCTCCAGAATAGACCACATACTAGCCCACGAAAAGAGCCTCAGTAAATTACAAAATATTGAAATTCTACCAACCAATTTTTCAGACCATAAAGGTATAAAACTAGAAATAAATTCTACAAAGAAAACAAAAGGCTCACAAACACATGGAGGCTTAGCAACATGCATCTAAATAATCAATGGATCAACAAACAAATCAAAATAGAGATCAAGGAATATATAGAAACAAATGACAACAACAACACAAAGCCCCAACTTCTGTGGGACGCAGCGAGAGCAGTCTTAAGAGGAAAGTATATAGCGATCCAGGCACACTTCAAGAAGGAAGAACAATCCCAAATGAACAGTCTAACATCACAATTCTCAAAACTGGTAAAAGAAGAACAAATAAGGCCTAAAGTCAGCAGAAGGAGGGACATAATAAAGATCAGAGAAGAAATAAACAAAATTGAGAAGAATAAAACAATAGCAAAAATCAACGAAACCAAGATCTGGTTCTTTGAGAAAATAAACAAAATAGATAAGCCTCTAGCCAAAGTTATTAGGAGAAAAAGAGAATCAACACAAATCAACAGCATCAGAAATGAGAATGGAAAAATCACAACAGACTCCACAGAAATACAAAGAATTATTAAAGACTACTATGAACACCTATATGCCAACAAGCTGGAAAACCTAGAAGAAATGGACAACTTCCTAGAAAAATACAACCTCCCAAGACTGACCAAAGAAGAAACACAAAAGTTATACAAACCAATTACAAGCAAAGAAATTGAAACGGTAATCAAAAACCTACCCACTGTTATTTCACATAGTACCTGAGGTCCTAGCCATGGAAATTAGACAAAACAAAGAAATACAAGGAATCCAGATTGGTAAAGAAGAAGTTAAACTGTCACTATTTGCAGATGACATGATATTGTACATAAAAAACCCTAAAGACTCCACTCCAAAACTACTAGAACTGCTATCGGAATACACCAAAGTTGCAGGATACAAAATTAACACACAGAAATATGTGGCTTTCCTATACACTAACAATGAGCCAATAGAAAGAGAAATCAGGAAAACAATTCCATTCACAATTGCATCAAAGAGAATAAAATACCTAGGAATAAACCTAACCAAAGAAGTGAAAGACCTATACCCTGAAAACTATAAGTCACTCTTAAGAGAAATTAAAGGGGACACTATCAAATGGAAACTCATCCTATGCTCATGGCTAGGAAGAATTAATATTGTCAAAATGGCCATCCTGCCCAAAGCAATATACAGATTTGATGCAATCCCTCTCAAATTACCAGCAACATTCTTCAATGAATTGGAACAAATAATTCAAAAATTCATATGGAAACACCAAAGACCCCGAATAGCCAAAGCAATCCTGAAAAAGAAGAATAAAGTAGGGGGGATCTCACTCCCCAACTTCAAGCTCTACTACAAAGCCATAGTAATCAAGACAATTTGGTACTGGCACAAGAACAGAGCCACAGACCAGTGGAACAGATTAGAGACTCCAGAAATTAACCCAAACATATATGGTCAATTAATATTTCATAAAGGAGCCATGGACATACAATGGCAAAATGACAGTCTCTTCAACAGATGGTGCTGGCAGAACTGGACAGCTACATGTAGGTGAATGAAACTGGACCATTGTCGAACCCCATATACAAAGGTAAACTCAAAATGGATCAAAGACCTGAATGTAAGTCATGAAACCATAAAACTCTTAGAAAAAAACAGGCAAAAACCTCTTAGACATAAACAAGAGTGACCTCTTCTTGAACATATATCCCCGGGCAAGGATAACAACAGCAAAAATGAGCAAGTGGAACTACATTAAGCTGAAAAGCTTCTGTACAGCAGAGGACACCATCAATAGAACAAAAAGGAACCCTACAGTATGGGAGAATGTATTTGAAAATGACAGATCTGATAAAGGCTTGACGTCCAGAATATATAAAGAGCTCACACACCTCAACAAACAAAAAACAAATAACCCAATTAAAAAATGGGCAGAGGAACTGAACAGACAGTTCTCTAAAAAAGAAATACAGATGGCCAAGAGACACATGAAAAGATGCTCCACATCGCTAATTATCAGAGAAATGCAAATTAAAACTACAATGAGGTATCACCTCACACCAGTAAGGATGGCTGCCATCCAAAAGACAAACAACAACAAATATTGGCAAGGCTGTGGAGAAAGGGGACCCTCCTACACTGCTGGTGGGAATGTAAATTAGTTCAACCATTGTGAAAAGCAGTATGGAGGTTCATCAAAATGCTCAAAACAGACCTACCATTTGACCCAGGAATTCCACTCCTAGGAATTTACCCTAAGAACGCAGCAATCAAGTTTGAGAAAGACAGATGCACCCCTATGTTTATCACAGCACTATTTACAATAGCCAAAAATTGGAAGCAACCTAAATGTCCATCAGTAGATGAATGGATAAAGAAGATGTGGTACATATACACAATGGAATACTACTCAGCCATAAGAAGAGGGAAAATCCTACCATTTGCAGCAACATGGATGGAGCTGGAGAGTATTATGCTCAGTGAAATAAGCCAAGCGGAGAAAGAGATATACCAAATGATTTCACTCATCTGAGGAGTATAAGAACAAAGGAAAAACTGAAGGAGCAAAACAGCAGCAGAATTACAGAACCCAAAAATGGACTAACAGGTACCAAAGGGAAAGGAACTGGGGAGGATGGGTGGGCAGGGAGGGATAAAGGGGAGGAAGAAGAAAAGGGGTATTAAGATTAGCATGCATAGTGGGAGAGGGAGAAAGGGGAGGGAGGGCTGTACAACACAGAGAGGACAAGTAGTGATTCTACAACATTTTGCTATGCTGATGGACAGTGACTGTAATGTGGTTTTTAGGAGGGACTTGGTATAAGGGAGAGCATAGTAAACATATTCTTCTTGTAAGTGTAGACTAAAGATTAAAAAAAAAAGGAAGAAAAAGAAAGAAAGAAAGAAAGAAAAGGGATTACTTCTTGATAGGATAAAACTATTGGTAAATCAAAGATTAACTCATGCTTTAAATATCCTTAATTTTGATCACTTAAAGGGTGTCAGATGATCGGCTATGGAGGTACCCTTTTCTGATAATATTCCTTTCTCTTAATAAAAATTAAAAAAAATAATTTAAAAAAAGCAGTTCCTGTGTGCTGACCTCCAATGAGTTCTACACAGTGGTATAGAGGGCATGTCAAAGTGTGGGCAAATGGTCTGTTTGTTTTTATGCAGAAGATCAAGGCCTAGCTTGGCTACCCAGAAAATGAACTAAGATATGATATGAGGAGGAGCTTCCGGCATCAGCACTCTCTGGAGGACTTGTGCCGGGGGATGATCATCAAAAAGCCTCCACAGGGATCTGGGCAATGCTGCGGTTGTGGCTCCATCCATCCATCCCACCATTTCCTGGACTTGCCACTGGAATGAGGAGGGAGATGTCTAGGCTGGCATGTGCATGCAGTGAGACAACGAATTTGACTGGATCTGTACTGTTGGACCTCAACCAGGAGTTGGGAGGGGTGCAAGTTGTAGCGCTCCAAAATCTTACGACTATAGACTATCTACGGTTAAAAGAACATATGGGATGTGAACAGATCCCAGAAATGGGTTGTTTTAATTTGACTGATTTCTCTCAGACTGTTCAAGTACAGTTGAACAATATCCATCATATCATAGACAAATTTTCACAAATGCCTAGGGTGCCTAACTGGTTTTCTTGGCTTCACTGGAGATGGCTGGTAATTATAGATTTGCTTAGTTTATGTCACCGTATTCCTATTATGTTAATATGTGTGCACAAGTTAGTTAGTAGTTTAAAACCTATACATGCTTAAGTTACTCTACAAGAAGATATGTCAAAGAAATAATCAATCCTCCCATGTTTTCTTCCATATGCTACCTCTACAGCTTTTCTTCTTCCTTCCTAATTACAACCCTTAAATAGAATTCATGCCTCATATCGAATTTACCGAGCATCATAATTCCTCCAGGTGGTAAAGATACCTCGAGACAAGTGCTGGGCATAGAAGCCACAGGGCATAAATCTGCAAAGAAGTAAAAAGCTAACCTTTTCAAACAATATGGCTTCTCTCTCACTTACCAACTTTACATTTCCCTGTATGGCCCCGGAAGATGACTGGTTAGCCAAAGACGGGTAAGATTCCTCAAGGGAGGAACAACCTAAGACAGGCACAGTCGCAGGGGGGCCATCAGGTGAGAAATCGGGGAACAACAGTGGTGAAGCTTAGAACCTCACCCCCCACCCCCGCTGTTTTGAGAGAAAGCTTCTGCATCCGTGGATGTTTTAATGCCCTTGTCTAGCTCGGATTAACACATAGTCTACAGGCACACACCTGATCATCTACAATTGCTCTCTTACAACCCTAAAGTATGTTTTCTACCTTTATCTTGCATCTACCTACCACTTCAGCATTTTATTAAAAATAAAAAATAATAATAATAAAGGGAGAAATGTGGGATCCACATATCAATCAAGTATAAATATCAAACGAATATTCATATTTGACCTGATTGTTTATAGCTCATAATGCGTGATCAAAACCGAAAGTTTCTGTGATGACTGCCCTTGTACTGTTCACCATGTAAGAACTTATTCACTATGTAAGAATTCGTTCACCATGTAAGAACTTGTTCGTTATGCTTCAGAAGATTGGAGACTGAAGAGAACTAGGCTTGAGGTGGATTAATGACTGTGCATTGAGCATTGACCCCCCTATACAGAATTTTATTGTTGTTAACAATCATTTGATCAATAAATATGAGAGATGCCCTCTCAAAAAAAAAAGAAAGAAGTAAAGGAGGGAAAGAATCAAAGAAAACTTAAATTCCAATTTACATTTCACAATAAATAGGCATAAGGAAACATTTCTCAAAAGGTTGAAACCAAGCTTTACAGGAAGATATTATAATATTATTGACTGTATTCCCTATGTTGTACTTTCATTCCCATGACTAATGTATTTTATGTTGTATATTAACTATATTTCAATTAAAAATAAAAATAAATAAATAAATAAAAGTGAATTAAGAAGTGGCACAAAATTGATGATTGGATTATGGAAAGGTGTAGGTTTTTGCTGCCTCCAATGTGAGCAGGTTTATGGAATGGGGGGGTTCCGAGCCTCAAGGGCAGGTAAAGGGAGGTGAGGAAAAGGAGGCAGAGGCAGAAAGTAAGGAACCCCGCAATCCTCGTGCTGTAAAGAGGAACACCTATGGGCGTTGAAGCAGGCTATGGGATGGAAAAATGACTACCTATTCGTTTCATGAAGAAGGACATATTTGTTTGCCAAACATGATCTAGAGGAGAAGAACAAAATAATGATGGAAAAGGGAGGAGAAGGCGTGACTGCAAGAATGAAGTGCTAGGGAAGCAAGAGAGGATGGAACCCAGAGCAAAAATAGTCTGAAATGCACCGAGCAGTTCGTCCGCTCGCACACGAAGGAGAGCAGAGCACCTCAGCACCAAGGGGGACAGGCTGCTGCTTTTCCTGTGGCTTCTATTTTCTAAGTAAAATGAGACGTGGAGTCGTGAACTAATGGTGAGGGGGAAGCAGGAATGCTGGACATTTGAGCAGCGAGGAAAAGATGTCAAACAGATGTGTCAGAGAGTAGGAGTGTGATTTACAGAAACGCATAGGGTGGCCAGGCAGGAAGAAGGACCCGCTTGGGGAACTGCAGAGATGCATTTAAGGAGGGGCTAGTTAACACTCTGTGAGTTGTCACCATCTTCCAGAGTAGGGACTATGTTTTATTTTCTCTTTATTTCCTGAGCCTGCCACAGTAGTCACTAAATGGACAATAACAAACACACGTTTGCATCGGACAGTCTTCCAGATTATAAAATACTTCTTCAGGTGAAAACGTAGCCCAGGCTGTATAACACATGAGAGGGCAGGACCCATTCAAAAGCCTCTTGCACAAGTCATCATGATCTTCAAGTCGTCACCGTTCTTTGCATCTCCTTCATACTTCACAGTTTACAATGTTCTCACTGGGAAATTGTCTGTTTTTGAAATAGGGACTTTTTGCTTTTAACCCATATGCACAAATTACTACTACACCTTTGGTTTTTACATCATAGAGGTTAAAGAGAGGCTGGTTCTGGAGTTTGACCATCACACATTTGAATCCTGCCTCAAATGTTTATTGGCTGTGTGACCTAAGACATATTGTCCAAACTACTTTTGCCTCCGTTTTTTAATCAATAAAATAAAATACTTACACCTATTTGATAAGTAAAGTGTACCCAGAGTAGGTGCTTGGTAAATGTTAACTCTAATTGTGAAGCATCATAGTAGAATTGGAGAATCAATGTGCATATCACCAATATGGATATGTCATGACAGAGTGACTGGTGTCTGCATTACAGTAAACAACTAGAAAATCGGACAAAATGTATGAAACACCACAGTCAGGAAAGGATTCAACCTGAGAAAAAGGAAACAGCTGAGCTGGGTGCTACCATCGCCCTGCCTCCTGATGCCAAGAGCGCTCAGACAGTACCGCAGTCACGGGAGCACAGCCTGGAGGGTCTGCTGGATTGAGGAGACAGGGTGTAGTTCCGGGAGGCTTCTGATGGCTGGAATTTGTGGAGCAGAGCCCTAGAGAGGGGGAAGCAATGAATGAAGAGGAAGAGCCCCAGAAACCAAATGGTGACCCACTGAGCCCTCAGCTGCCTGCTAAGATGTGTACATGCAGAGCGGAACTTGCAAGGCCAGCAAAGGAATCTCTCATGGGGCTGTGGACTGAACCAAACGGGGAAACAGTGTGGGAATCACAAATGTCCGAGCTCCAGTCAACCAGGGTGGGGAGACCTCATGGAGCACCCATATTCTCTAGAGACCCCAGCAGGGTCGTGCCTCATATTAGATTTAACTAACTAGAATAACATCCAGTCCAGACCTGACTTGGCAGAATTTGAAAAGGAAATTGAACAGCTTCCAGTTCAAGACATCTGTTTTCTTCCATCAAGAGTAACTAACTGGTCTGAGCTGGTCCTTGCCCTTCACTGTGGCTGACACACACCATAAATATCTGAACCCGCTGTGGGCAATAGGCGCACAGGACTGTGATCCGAGGCAAGGGAGGCAATCGAGAGAGTTGGCACATGCACAGAGCAGGAAGCAATGCCACAAGGAGCCAGGAGCTGGGACCTGATGTAGCTGGGATTCAGTCTGACTACCTGACAGGAGGACGTAAGAGAGATACTTGATAACCATAAAAAATCAATTAGTATTTCTATAAACTAGAAATGAAAACAAGGACACTAAAATTAAAAAAAATTTACATTCACTCAAAAAACATAATACTTGGCTGTAAATCTAACAAAGCATATGTAGAACTTGTATGTTGAAAACTAGACATGCTAGTGAAAGAAGTCAAAGAAGATCTAAACATATAGACATACCATATTCATGGATTGGAGGGCCTAACAAAGTAAAAGATATTCCTGTAATACATAAAGGACGTCTCAAAACTCAAAATTAAAAACTAAGCAATCCAACTGGCAAAATAGATGTAGAGGCAGTTCACTGAAGAGGATATATATATATATATATACACACATACACACACACACATATATATCCTATATCCATACACACACACACACACACACACACACACACACATATATATATATATATATATATATATATATATATACATGACAAATAAGCACATGAAAATATGTTCATCATTATTTATTAAAGAAATGGAGCAAGATCACTCTAGAAATGTAAAATTTGTCAGCCACTCTGGAAAACAGTTTGGTAACTTCTCTAAAAACTAACATGCAGCTGCCATACAGCCCAGCCATTAGATTCCTGGGCATTTATCCCCAAGAAATGAAGACTGACGGTCACTCCAGAACCTGTACTCCAGCAGCTTTGTTTGTCATAGTCAAAAGCTGGAAATAACCCAGGTGTCCTTGAAAGGGCAAAGGGTTAAACAAACTGTGGTACATTCACTCATACTGTGGGATGGCTCCCAGCAATAAAAAGGAAAAAAAATACTAAAAATACACACAACAACATGGATGGATCTGAGAATAATGCTGAGCACAAAAGCAAATCCAGAAGTTGGTATATTATATAAACCCATTTATTTAACATGTCCTAAACTACAATACTTTACAGACAGAACAGAGTAGTGGTTGCCAAGGGTTAAGGAGGGAATGGCAGTGGGGAGAGGAAAGTGGAGGTAGCTGCAGAACGTCAGTACAGGGGGTCCTTGTGGTGATGGAATGTTCTGGATTTTGAATACATCAGTGTCAGTGTTGCAGCTGTGATATTGTACTACAGTTTTGTGAGAGGTCACCTTCAGAAGTGTGGATAGTAGGGGGAGGACTGGATATCTTTACACTATTCTTACAATTGTATGTGAATTTATAATTACCTCAAAATGAACAGTATAATTAAAAATACAGATTATTGACTGAATATAAGCAGGCTTCCAAAAGGAAAATTATTAAATCAACTGTTTGGAGGTAAAATTAAACACTGAGAATAAATTGAAAATATTTATAATTCAGAGGCAATGCACATAGTGGATAAAACCTGAGTTTTGGAGACAGAATGAGATTGGATCTTGGGTCTTCTGATTATTAGCTGTGTCTACACTAATAGACACTACATAGAACTAGTTTACTGGCTTTATATAGCATTTTCAACTACACTACAGTGTTGGTAAATCACACTGCTCCCATATATCCACTAATAATAAAATACTGAAGCATGAATTACCATTGTAAGATTGGATACTGTTACCAGAAAATTAAGAATGGCAGTATAGTCCCATTTAAATCCATCCAAACTTATACTATTAAAGCTAACTCAAATATTATGTTCAGTAATAACAGAATAACATATTGAAAAGAAATGCTGAAGAAAATCTGATTTTGTCAATAATTGTTCAATGAGTTGTATTCAAGGCTATGATCTAATTAAAATAAATTGTTGAAAATTTAGCATTGTTTCCCAGGACCAAGGAAATGATAAAAATATCTAACATGAATTTGGTGTAAAGTTTCACTTTTTCAGAAAAAATGATCTAGAGACACCTCTCATTAATGATTGCTGAGCACTGATGCAAATACACAATAATCTCATTTGTAAAAATTCCCAGCTTTCCAGCCATGTCAGTTTCAATATTGCAGTTCATTCTAAGTGATATCAAGGGCATTGGTTCAATATTAACTTGAGGAAGAATGCCATCTCCTGAATTGATTACTGCATAAACCCATTGCAGCATTTGGGCTGTAAACTTAAGCTGACAGGAATTCATTTATCAAAATTAATAAATAGTTTCAGTAGGGAAATGTCCCCCTTTTTCAAACTTTCTTGCAAGTTAACACCAAGATTCTCAGATGAACTCAGAGTTTACTGGTAACAGTCTACTGCTACTGCTTTTCCATAGTACACCAAAAAAGTGATTGATCATTATATTGTTGTTTTATTTAGAAGGTTACTATGGTTCTGTGAAGTAATTAAATAAATTACACATAATTTCTAAGAGAGCAAGTTCACTAACTTCATGTTTCTTTTCTTAATTTTTTGCAAAGGAAATAATTCAAACAGCAAGAGATACAAAACATACTCTGCTGTCCTACCATAAGAGCACTTCATTGTTTTCTGATTAATTCACTTTGACCATTGAATAATTGATGAATTAATTATTCTTATCAATCAATAAATATTATTGACTCAGATCGCTTATCATTTTGTTTATTTGCTTGAGCATATAATCATTTTTTACATACTGTTTTTAGAGTATTTAAAATAGAATATATTACAAAACACAGAGTAGAAAATTAAACCAAATTATAATTCTACCATGAAGTAATAAATTAGCATATTGATAAATAATACACCTGCTTATCTATATATATAAGCAAAAAATAAAATTAAATAATGCAAATGTTATCAAACTATACATATTCTTTTCCATTTGACAATGTTCTATGGGTATTTCCCCACTACATAAAATAACCTGCATCATAATGGTGACATAGTAACCCAGGCCAAAGCAGTCTGACTGTTTTATAAGTAAAGTTTTATAGGCACACAGCCACACCTATTGTTTTGGGTGGTCTAAAGATGCTTTCATGTTACAAGACCAGAGTTGAATAATTGTGACAGAGGTCATATGGCATACAAAGCTTAAAATACTTACTCTTTGTCCTGTCATGTAAGTCCAGACAGTTGTTTTTCCCTTTTTGTAATACTAGTGCCTGACTAAGGCTTCCATTCCCGAGCATCCACTTGAATAAACACATGGCTGGCCAAACCAGGTAAGAGCCAAGCCACCTCGCCCCACCGGGGCACCTTCCTTGTAGAGATCTTGGTTGAGTTCAGCAACTGACCATCGAGACACTTGTGTTATCTCTTGTGCTTTAAATTCCCTTTCTTATATTTTAAATTCGCCAATAAAGAGTGAGTCTCCCAAACACTAGGCTGGACTCCAATAAAAGCAGACCCCAGACCCCTGCTTACTGGCTCCCCAGCCACAGCCTTGCTGTGTGGCTGCAGGCGCGCCATGTAGATTTGTAGTTTCCAGGTAGTTAATAAACCTTTCCTTTTTTTCTCCAAATTTCTTGATGGTTTTTGCTGAAGGGTGCCTTGCAATCATTAAAAAACACAAGGGCTGGTCTAGCCTACTCTTTATTGATATGCTGAGCCCAGCACAGAACAATCACTTTACAGAAAAAATTTGCCAACCCTGGTATAAATGTGTCATGTTTTATTTAATTATTCTCTTTATATTAGACATTGTACTACTATTTAAATCAAACATTGGTGGACATCATTGTTTATTTAACTTTGTAATCTTTTTTGGCTAGTTCATTAAGTCAAATATATAGAAATGATATTGAGACTACTGAATTAAATACTTTGCTTTTTATTAACAGCTTCAGATTGATACACACTTCAAATTGAAATCCATAAAATAGATGCTTCTAATTGCAGTGTATTGTCCAGTTACCAGTATTTGATCCAGTCATTGATGTTTCCACAAAATGTTGCCTATTGTGTCAGTCAATATTGTGGGTATTTAATTATTTTAATAATACTTTATTTGGTTACTAGTAGGGGTGAAAACTATTTAATACTAGTATTTGTTGTTTCATCACGGACTTTGGCTAGTTTTCTTTGCTGTGTTCTGCTTCCCCCCATAAAACCTTGCATTGCATTTTCCTTATTATGAATATTCAATCCCCAATATACAATCAAGCCAAAAAAGAAAGCAAAATTCACAGTGTTAATCACATACAGCTGTCTAGTGTGGGTGCTTTGTTTTAAGGTTTTAAAAATATACCTGTGGACATGCACACGCATGTACCCTCTTTTCAAAATAAATAAATACACACTCAAACATACTAACATTTTCATATGAAGGTACAATTTTCCATACCATTGTTATTAGTAATTGCATAACATTTATACCTTGAATCTAACAAATTCCTATTCTGGGATATTTTTATTCCTTCCCTCTTGAAAACAAGCACTACAAAAGCACTTTTTTAACTCAATAGATGAATAACCATACCATAAATATTTGTCTGCTATAAATTGCAAGAGGTCCCTGCATCAAAGCATATGCAACTGTTTATCTATCATCTATCTACTTATCCACCTACCTATTCTATCTCATCTATATACCATCTATCTAATAATTTAGATAAATATGTCAAATGAGTAGTTGTATCTCTTAATTTATATGCTTACTGGCAGTTTATGAAAATGGCCTTTTGCCCAGGATAAATATATATATTTGCCTTTTTAAAATAATGTTTTGTTTTGTTACTTAATAAAGATTTAATTGTTCTGTTTCTTTTATAATATTTTGTATATTTTTGTTTTATTTTATTTTCCTGATTTAATAGCAAATAAACTACCTAGTTTTATTTTGCATTTATTTGATGATAGTGAGATATACTTTCTTCTCATACTTCTATGGACTTTATGTCACTTTGCCGTTTTACTCATACTACAGTTTTTCTTTTCTGTGCATATGCACTGGTTTCATAATTGAGATGGGAAAGTTTGTGAGTCAGCTAAGCAAACCTCTGCTTGCTTTGATTGAGTTTTATAGGTGTGGTTCCAGTTTTCTCGATCTTTTATTCTTTAACCAAAATTTCCAAAATACAATTTAATAGTTGTGAAATCAAGTACTCTTTCATTTTTCAAGAATATTATTGTGTAGGTTTCAGATATTCGTTGTTTTCCTTTCAATGGAATATCTGTCAAGTGTTGGTTTCCTACAAGAATCTCATTCCTCACCTGTTGGGTCCCCAGAGAAGCAGAGCCTGAGACAGAAATGAGAAATGATTGTTCTGAGGGACACTCAGGGAGTGCTTGGAAACCATCCCTGTCAAGAACTGGAGGCAGCAGGGTTGGACACGGAAGGTGGTGAGAATACAATGCCAATTTCCAGATTTTATTGGCCTTTTGGCCAATTTTCTTTGGAGTGAAGTGACTATTCAATTATTTTGCCCATTTCCTTTAGCTCATTTCTAATATGCAGTGCATTTCTATTACTTTTTATATTCTGTACATTAATTCTTGTCAATAGTATGTATTAAAAATATCCTATTCTACTCTGAGTTATAGTTCACTCCCTATATTTAATAAATAATTGCCACTGATAAGAACACAAAGTCTAGCAGTCTTTCCTTTTGTTTGGTGTTTTAAGAAATCATTTTCATACACAAATTTATGCAGATATCCTATTTTATTATACTTTAACAGTTGTATATTATTGCCTAGCATGTGTATTTCTTTAATTCACCTGAAAATTTGATTTTTGAATATGATGTAGGAAGAGAATCCATTTCTTATGTTTGCCCCACAACATTCATGAAAAGACTTCCCAGCTCTATGAACCAGGCTCCGCACAGGAAGTGAAGGGGGTGGGGGCCGCAGGCAGAGAGTGACACAATGTAACTTGATGAGATGGCAGATATATCTTTATCTGGTTTGTAGTTATATGGATGTCTACTCGTAAAATAAATTATATACCTTTAACATTTATTCACTATGTACAATTTATTGCATGTATGTTTGCATGTTACACATTAGAATGGAAGCTAAATAAAGTTAAATTAAATGGCTATATGCACTTGCAGGGTTAAGAGAAACCAAAGAAGGGATGGAAAGGTATCTGGGATGAGTAATGGGAAGCATTATTATTACCTAAAGCTCTGAAGGGTTGGGAGAGAGAGTCACCTCAAAAACTAGTGACAGCTGTGGCTTCAGGAGACAGACACCCAGTGGAAGCTGTGGCTGAGGAACATGAGGAACACAGCCGCCATCCGCAGGGGCCTGAGAGTCAGTTCGGAAATCGACACCCAAACCTCCAGCTTCCCTGCCCTCCCTCACTCTAAGTCCTGCCGCTCTTCCCGCTGGCAAACACCACAAGTGCAGCCAGAGCCCAGGGGAGCCAGGCTGGTAACAGCCTATCATCAGAATCTCAGAGCACAGGACAGAGGAGAAGGGATACTACCCAGCACGCCCACCAAGGGTCATCATAGGTCCTGTCATAGGTCAAGTGTCAATGTGTCCAAGGAATTTTAATTTTTCTTTAAATAAAAATAAAGGGTATGAGTAATTGCACTTGGACATTTACCACATACAGTGTCTATAAAATCTTTTAAATTGATATTGAAGATTTCAGTGAAAGATCATAAAATTGTTTCTCCTGTTCTCTTTAAATTCAAGAGAAAGCAGAATGAAAAAGAATTTCATCTGCAACTAAATTAGAATACAGCCACAATCCCAACCTTGAAATATAAGGGAATAAACAAGTATCAGACTCATTTCTCTGCAGGTGTCTTGGGTGTGAGCATTCTTGCAGAAAAGGGTGCATGGACCATAGGGTTCATCAGACAATCCCTTACAGCAGGGGAGAGGTCCAGCTGGAGAGGAGAGGGCTCGATTCCCCGAAGGAGGAAGGCATATGGACATGTAAGTAGTGAATACACTATCTTTGCTGTTTTGACAGGGTGAAAGATTAAAAAGTTGAGCAAAATCAGATTAGGCAGCCATTGATCCTTATCACCTGAAGAAAAGTTACTATTTAATAACCCGTGAAAAGCAACATCCAAAGCCCAGGTGAGTCAGGAAGACTGCCCGTGGCCTGAATGGAGGCGTGGCCCTGGGCAGATGAAAAATGAGGGAATGTTCACAGAAAACTGGCCCAAACCCAGACTGACTGTTCACTTGCCTACGCAGTGCACGCTCCAACTCCGCCTCCCCACCCCCACTGTTCTTGAATGGCTATTTTGGGTTAGAGGAACACAGCGTAGGTTATAAGATAAGTAATACTTTGAAAATAACCCTTGAAGGATAATATAATCAACCAAAGTCAAGCAACAGAAATCAGGAAAAATAGTTGAGTGACTTGTATCCTTTTTCAAAGTAGGGAATGAATATATATTGTTGAAGAAAGTTAAGTAACACTGTATGTAATATATAGAGGCTAATATAAAACAAAAATTCCATTGCTATTTTAATAGTTCATAAAAGTAACACAAAAGAAAAAGCATAGACTTCATAAAAAAGATGAAAATCCAAAAACACATTAAAAATGGGGGGATAACAAAAAATTCAATGACAAAAAAACTAAACAAATGCCAAACAGGTATTTATAAATCATGAAAATCTATTAAAATATATATTTTTAATATTTAAAGTAGATAAGAGCAAAAATGATTTATGAATTAAAAAATAAATATCCCAAATAAGGTCATTCAGACATTATAAAAGAAAAGAAAAGCAGAAACCTACCAAGTGGATGTGACATAAATGATCCCTGCAGAGACCAATGTCAGAGAACCTGAATTCAAGGCAAAAAAATAATAAAGCATTTTGCTATAATGACAGAGAAAGTCCAAATGAGTAACCTGCCATGTAATATCTTGCATGCAACTAAATCAATAGCATCAAAGTCCAGAAATATAATGCAATAGCAAAACTAAAGAAATATAAGAAGAAACTGAGAAAAAACAATGTGAACCTCTGAAGTCTAAATTACTTGTCTAATTTCAAGACACATAAGGAAGTCCAAAATTATGTGATGATTTAGAGAACATGAATAAGGCAATAAATGAGATATATCATGAAGTTCTACACTAAGGTAGATGTGAAAAGATCTAATTCATATATTATAAATAATTCTGCATACTTATATAATTTACACTGAAAGAATACACTTTTTAGACACCCATGAGATATATTAAACTTTCATTATAATTGAGCCAAAGAAAAAATCTATAAATTCCAAAAATAGAGACAACGTATGTTCATTTCTGTAATAGAAATATCAATAATAAAACAAATCGTGTCAAAAATGCATAGTAAAAAGGAAATTGTATCAGATAACATTTTAATTCAAAACCAATGTTCCAGAACTTTTTTCTACAAATTAGTAATGGGAAAACTTACAGAAAACTTACAGAAACAATTAAGTATTTATGTCTCACTACTTATTCAGAGGTTTAAAAAATAATTAGACATTCAATTCAAAAAGGTGGAAAGATTGTAAGAAATGAAGAAAATGAGAAAGAATGACTAATGGTAAGAGCAGAGGTAAGTAAATTTGAAATTGGACATAGTAACTAAAAAATCAATGCCATTTCTGCTTTTCTGTGGAAAAATAATACTTATATAGAGAAGGCAATAGCTACTTGAGTCAAAAATAAAGTACAATTTCATAAAATTGTAACTGAGAATGGGCAAATAAATGGAAAATTTTCTAGAAAATATAGTAGAACATACATGACTGCCTACCATAATCTTAAGGTGGTCAATTATCATGTAACAAATTTAGAAGTTGTCAAAAAAAACAGATTTATTCAGTTTCACAAGTGGATTTTATCAAATCTTCAAGGAATATTTAGTGACTAAGCTTTTATGTAGCAAGTATAACACGTCCATAAAAGGAAAGTACAGACCATCCCAGGCGCAAACCGTTAAGGCGATTTCTTCCCAGGATTTTAAGGGTGACTCAGTCCGTTTGAAAACCTAGTAAAAACTTGACTCTCTTAATGGGTCCAAAGATAGGTGGGAAACCTTATGGTTTTTTCAAAATATAAAAGATTTCTTTATAAAAATTTACTTCGTCATATATTCCTCAAAACAGAATTCAACCTCATACTTAATGGGAAATGTTGGAAACCATTATATTAAATTAAGAAATAATTCCAGTATATCCACCAACACCAGTTTGATTCATCAATTCTAAAAGACATAAGCAGAGAAACTATGCAAGTAAAAGTAATGAGGTAAATAATGAAAGGGAGAGGCAAAATTTCATTGTTCACATTATCTATTTCTACAGATGAGAGAAAAGCTCAATATCAGCTGCAACTATTATTTATAACAAGATATATCAGCAAATAGCCTGATTAGGAATGTATATAAAAACCAATAACTATTTACAATCATTTAGATTATTCTTAAGAAAAAAACTGATTTGCAGTAAAGACAAAAGAAAGTTAGAAATAAAAAATAGTCTATTTGAACAAATATGTGAGTATTCCTGTGTTTGAATAAGAAGGCTGAATATTGTAAAAAAAATAGTAACAATTTATTCTAAATTTATTTGAAAATTCATTGCAATATTATTATACTGCTATTTTTTTCTGGAATTGGTTGGGTTGATTTTAAAGTGTTATGACCTAATAGACATGATATTATTGTTAAGAACATTCTGGTACCTAAGAGTAGTAGGCAAGAACATAATCTACAAGACATTTGAGAAATTAATCCATAGTATTTTCAAAAGTTAGTAGTAATTTGTGAAAATACATAGTTAAATGAAACAAACAAGACATTCAATAAACAAATCTGCTTGCAGAGAGGAATATTAGTGTATGACAAAGAAGTGACCATTTAAAAGTAGTGGGAAAAGATGGATTATGAAGAAAACCTAGTAACAAATTGAATAGTGAAATAGGCAAAGAATATGAACAAACTTTCTCCTAATAAGGAAACCCAATAGCTGAAAACACTTGAAAAATATACTTAATCTTACTCATAACTGGATATATAAAAATTAAATTATAATGGAAAATTTTATAAACTATTGGATTCTCAGTATCAAGAAGTGAGATGGCTCACTGTGGTCTTGGTTAGGTGCAAAGGAGTTCTTAAAGCACAGGAGGAAATAATCATATTTGAAACCTCTTTGAAAGGCTTTGACCACTGTAGTCCAGAATTCTAAATGCACGTATAATTTGACTCTATAATCCTACTCCCAAGTGTCTGGCCAACATATATTTGCATGCATAGAGAAAGATGCATCAGATGTTTACTGTCTTCACAATATACTGGAAACTATTTAAAAAGCTATTGGTTTAGCATACCTGCAAATGACCAAGAGAAACAAATAAATCTTATTTATTTATTTTCTAACATGAGAAGACCTTCAAGAAATATTTTTTTAGTAGAAAGGCAAGTTGCCAAAAAGTGCATGCAGCTTGCTTTCTCTTGCAGAAGTATCATAAATGAGAATGTGAGTCTAAAAATTGAGTATAGAAATTAATATCTACCAACATTTTCTGAAAGGATACACAAACTTAAAGTAGATTGCCTTGATTATGGAAGGAAGAAATTTAGTTTTTAATACATGAGTTATGTGAATATATTTTTGCGTTGTGTATGCATTACTATTCAAATATATATAAATGTGCATATATATGAAAAATGAACTGTGTGGTTTATTTATTAATGCTAAAATATATTAGTGGGTATAAGGGCAAATATTGGTATGCATAGGACTAAGGAAATAATCCAGATTGATTTTAAGATCACTATCATATATCTTCTCAAATCATAAAAGATACTCCAACAACATAGCAGCAAATCTGAAATGAAATTTTCATGTGTATGGTTCCTGCTTTAAAAACTGGCTAAATTTATGCCCACTTATCTTCACATTTAACATCTGTAAAAATAGATACAGTATTCAGTAGAACTGAAATGGAGCACAGAATAACCTGCTAGGCATAATACGGTGGCTGCCTGACCATGGTACTTCTAACCATGAAATGTTTAAATTTCCCAAGAACGAACTTTGTTTCACCATAAACAAGATAAAGACTGTCTATGCCAAGAATGGTACTTTGCTGCTCCTAGACGCTTGGAACTAGCCAGCATCTCTCTGGGCATTTGTTTAGTCATGAACCTGCTGGTAAAGATTCAAGGCAGCCTTTAGATAATAATACCATACCTAAAAGCTTTGCATGATATCTTGTGAGGACTGGTAAAATTGGTTTCCATGATAACTGCGAGTATCACTAATAATCCTTTACAAAAAGGTTTCTCTTTTTCCATCCTCATTTTTATCTATAGCAGTTTCTTTAGCAAAGTGCACAGATGTGGTCTAGGAAGTTTTATGATAAATGTATGTGCACATATTTCAGGGAAGCAGGTCTGGATAAATTATTGTAATACTGCTCTCCAATGAATAACACTTGCTGCATTCATGTCCACCTACAATGTGAGTTTTCTACTTCTCTCCTCAAGAGATGGAAGCCCGTTCCTTGAACTGGCACTTGCTTGGAGGACTGGAACAGGCGAGCTCTGAGGCCCTCGCGCTAGTGCCCTGGCTCCTGGGTCACCGCCCTCAGGAGGGAAGCGCAGTCTTCCCGCTGGAGGTCTTGGGGAGAAGCAAGGCTCCCCACTGGACAGTCCACATTAACTGTGGGCGCTGAGGGAGGGCCAATCAGATCCCCCAGCCCCAGGTGAACGACTGAAATCCTCCGCCTCGGGATGTGCCCCCATGGAGACCAGAAAACTCACCCAAGGGGTCCCAGCCCAAACTCCTGACTCAGAAATGTGAGGACATTAACGGTTGCTGTTTAGGTCACCACGCTCTGAGGTGGTTTATTAAACAGCAATAGATGAGGATGCAGGGTCCTTCATATTCAAATTAAAAAATAAAGCGATGAACCCAGAAGTCCTTTAAATTGCTACTAAATAGTTAGGGTAAATTTACTGCAACCTTGATGTACTCCCTTTTGCTACCTTTCTCCTCTGGGAGAACTTACAAAGTCCCATGTTCGACGGGAAGGGCCTGACCACACGGGTCTCGGGTCTGTGATGAGGGCTGCACGCATGGTTAACGTGTGAGTGCTGTGAATGCAGGGTTCTATGTATTTTTTTATTTCCTTTTTTCTTCGTGGATGCCTAAAAGCTCCAGGGAAACCAACGAAAGCATTTTGTATGAAAATTAATTGGTTGGCTTCTTGTATATATTCCTGTTGACAACCTGGCAGAGTTTTTTGTTTCTCTGAGAAAAACCACAGAGTGACCGGTATAAAACCAAGAACACTGCACCGGGAATTAATTCTTGTTTTGTGACTGTGTGGATTCAGACCATTTGAAACCCTCATCAGAGGGGAAGATAATTAAGTCCAAATGTTTCTGACTGTGCTGGACATACATACACACACACACACACACACACACACACACACACACACACAAAATTTTATTCTTTCAATTAGATATTAAAGTAGACTCTAAATATTGTTCTTGGAAATGTTACTTGATTAGGAACTTAAGTGATACAGAAAGTCCATAGAGATGTATCACAATATGGTTTCAACATGTTTATCTACTTCTGGGAACATGCTGTCAGTTGGGATTGGCAGAGACAAAACTGCTGGTAAATTACCAACAATATTCTAATATCATTATTTTGCTATTCTTCAATCATTCAAACCATCCTTAACCATTTTTACCCTGCTCTGATACACTCTTATATTTCATAATAAATGAAAAGAACATTCAGGAAGAATGAGATTTACCAGAAAATAACTTACATAAAAGTAAAATAACACTGTGGTAACTAAATGAATGAAGGCTTATGATTTTGTGAATTAAATTTGAATGACAAGAAAAATCTAGTTTTGTGCTAAAAGAATTAAATCAAATGGAATATATTTAGGTATGTTAGAACCATGTTAGTACACATATACATATTAAATGATTATTGTGGTATTTAAATAACAACTATTATGTCTAATATTTATTAAATGCCTCCTATGTACCAGGCATTAGGGCAAGGCAATTTACACGTAACAACTTAGTTACTATAAA
The DNA here is from genome assembly GCF_040802235.1 of Manis javanica. Classification (NCBI taxonomy): domain Eukaryota; kingdom Metazoa; phylum Chordata; class Mammalia; order Pholidota; family Manidae; genus Manis; species Manis javanica. The sequence goes on from NC_133168.1 coordinate 77,268,125, forward strand.
ATCCCCACAAATTTAACAGTATTTTGTTGTTATTGTTATTGGTTATACCATATATATATTCCTATTTTTAGGCACTTTAATGGACATTTAAGAGTGAAAAATGCTTTTGGTAGCCTTGCTGACCCTTTTCTCATTAATGTATATTTAAGAGATTTGTTGAAGGATAAATCTTCCTTATAGTATAAAATTCATTTGTTTTAAGTGTACAATGAAATGATTTTAGTAAAATTACAGTGTGCAAACACTACGACAGTAGAGTTTTAGAACACTTCAAAGGTTCCGGCAAGTCAGCAGTTAAAATCGCTGGCAACCCAAGCCCAAGGCTACTATTGAGCTGCTTTTTGTCTCTGTAAATCCATATTTTCTCTATATTTCATGTAAATTGCTTCATGTAACTATTTACATAATCTTTTCTTTCTGGTTTCTACAATTTTCACTTAGCATGTTTTTGAGGTTTTTCTGTGTTGTAGCATATATTGATCTTTCCTTTTCATTGCTGAATAGTATGCCATTTTATCAATATATTGTATTTTGTTTATCCATTCACTAGTTGATGGACATTCAGATTATTCCAGTTTGGGGTTATTATGAATAATGCTGCTACACTTCTCTGTGTATACTAGTGTTTCCATTTCTCTTGCCTAGATTCCTAGGAGTAGAATTGCTTGCTTTTATGGTAATTTATGCTTAACTTTTTAAGAAGCTTCTATACTGTGTCCAAAGCAGCTGTAATATGTTATATTCTCACTTGGAATAAGCAAGGGTTCCTGTTTCTCCTCATCCTTGCCAACAGTAGCTATTTTCTGCCTTTTTGACAATAGCTATCCTAATGGACAGGCATGAAGTGAAGTGATATCTCATTGTGGTCTGATTTGCATTTCCCTAATAACCAATGTGGAGCACATTTTTGTGTACTACTAGCCAATATTATATCTTCTCTTGTGAGATATCCATTTGGATGTTTTTCTAGTTAATTCAATTGCTTGTCTTATTATTGAGTTAATTCTTATATAGTCTGGACACAAGTTGTTTATCAGATAATGCCTTGCAAATATTTTCTCTCTGTCTGTGACTTGTCTTTTCATTTTCTCAGTAATGTCTTTTCAAGTGCAAAAGTTTTAAATATTGATGAAGTCCAATTTTCCTTTTCATTTTATGGATCATGCTTTTGGTGTTATATCTGATTATTGATCAATGCACAAGCATGAAGATTTTCTAATAGACATTTCTGCTCTAATATTTACTTTGCTAGTAGATACTACGAGTATCCTCATTTACCAGTGAGGCTCCAAGATGTGAAATGACAGCCTCAAATCACCCAGTGAGTAGCTGATGGAGCCAGGAGATGGACCCGGCACATATCTGCTCTGTCCATACATATGACATTCTTGATAATCAAAATGACAGCAATCTTGTAGATGTGCTTTTTAGAGATCAACAGAATAAAACACATATCCCCTCTTTGCATAATCTCCACAAGTATGGAAAGAGACCTGGTTTAGAAATCTTAAATTAAATAATCCTGAGCCTGCACTGAAGCTTTTCTGCTGCTTTTGTACAAAACAAACACCCCTTCTCTAATCGTCCATTGTTTATTTTCTATGGCTGCTTCCCCTGTGCGTCTGCAGACTCTTGCCTATCCTTTCAATTGCTTCTTGACCATTTCCAAGCATGACGTGCTGCTTACAGCGTGGCATCCCTCTGCCCCTTCCCTGATAAGCTTTCTCCCTAGACCATCTTCTTCACTCATATTATGTGACGTGAAGTGCAAGTTACAGAGATAGCTGGGAAGACCAGGTTTTATGCCCAGTAACTAGAACCCAGTGAGGGAGAATAATGTCCTAAAAAGGTTCCTGTCTCCCCAACAAGCTTTGTGTCACTAGCTGTCACTTAATCCTAGGTGCCTGCACAGGTCTACTGCCCTCTGATGATGAACTATAATCTATGATAGATGCTAATATGCAGGAAGGAAAAACTGATTATATATAATCCCAGAAACCTTTATACAGGTGGTATCTGAGCTTCAACAGACACATGCAGCCCCTTTAATTGCTTTTAAGGCCCATTTTCTCATATAGACCTTGAAAAATGTGTAAAGTCCACTGCTGAACAGATCATATGAAGTTTCACCAGTCTCTGCCCCTGATTTACAGGTCTCTAAATGAGATTAATGGCTTGATGGATCACTGTGCTTTAATGATTAATAATAATAAAGTCCAGGATGTGACAATTTCTACATTATACTTCATTTCTGTAAGCACCTTATTTTATTCTTCCTTTTTCTTCCCACTCAAGGTAAAAGCCAAATCAGTAAAAGGTCAAGCTGACTGGTATGGACTATTATAATATTATTCTCAAAGTGACCAGAGATCAATAGTGAATGCCATCATCCATTTTCCTGAATCATAGACACTAACTTCATTATTCTAATACATTAAAGAAAGAGAAGCCTGAAGCTATACCAATTTCATACTTCTATTCTCACAACTAACATTAACATTTTTAAATATCTGGGCATGAAATTTTTTATGATAATTCCTCATTAGAGCAGCTTTAGGAAAGAATCTGAATCGGGCCTTCCCAATTTACTTTGGTGAATATGTGAGTTTCAGATTTATGTCTTTAAGAAAAGGCCAAATGATGATGGCCTATCAGAAACTCCAGAGAAAGATAACGCCCGTGCCATATATGCTCTCTAAGCCCCTTGTGTTAATACCATTGTCCATCATCATAATCATAGTGATTGAAAAGCACCTGCAAATAGCCCCTTCTCCAGTCACATATCCTCCAGTCCCCAAGTAATTCTGGTGAGGTAATCAATTTTGGTAGGCATGAAATGAAAATATTATCTGAAAAGTGCAAAATATTTAACACAAGTCTGTCTGAAGTCACATCAGAATGGGATCTGAAATTTACTAGCTGTATGACACAGTTAATAATTGTACACATCTAAAAGCTATTTTCTCTGTAATATTGAGTCTAATTGTATCTACTTTGCTAGCTTTTTGAGAGAAGAATAAATGTAAATCTGCCTATCCTGATGACTGGATAACACCTACTATCTGCCCAGTACAATTCGGTTTTGCTTGCTTGGATAGAGAACATACATTTCAAAGATTTGTTAGGGCCAGTCCAAATATCAGCATTGATAACATCTTAGTAACTACAAAGTAAAATTATTATAAAAGTATAATTAAACAGTTCCTTTATTAAAATGTCGTATAGTTAGATTTATACACATTTCCATCTTATAATGAAAGAATAACAATCCACAGCACACTACACTACACTTCAGAAGATGTTTTCCCCTTTACAACAAAATTCCCAGTTCTAAGAATTCACTACCAAGGCAGAGAGCTTGCTGCTTAAAAAGAAATATAAAATGATTTAAATATTAAATTAGATAGAAATCTTAATACAAGACAATACGTTTGACCCCTACTTAAATATTATCTCCCAATATCTGAATCCTTATGACACTCAACCACAGGGTAAGTTACATACACATGCTATGCCATATTTCTCACTTCCATAATACACCTTGTGTTTCTTAATGACTATGGTCTTTTGGTATAAGGATTATTAATTGAATCTTCTTTAAATATCTTATAAATGTAGCATAGAGCCTTGTACATTTCTAGTGACTGAGTGGATGAAGGAAAGGGTAAACTGATAAGAGTGAATGGGCATTATATACACCAAAGGAATGTAATGTCTTATTCTGCAAAATGCAATCCTTGTCCCAGTTCTTTCTGGTTTTTCTACAGAGGAGTTCATCTTTGGAGATGAACCACTAATTATCAGATGACTGAGAAGAGTTAAAACACTACTTAGAATATTTTCCTGGGAATTTGGCATTCCCAGTGATTGTTATTACAGGACATAACTGAAAGTAGAGATGGAAAATTGGAACAAATTTTAAACAACAACACCACATAATGAAGGCAACCCAAGTTTGTCCTACAAAAGGCTGTCCAACTAAGTTTCATTTGTAAAGATGGTGACTTTGAGAAAATATGACATATTAAAGACTGCCACATCTAAAACAATCAGCCTTCTGTATAGTCTAAAGAGGCTGATCTGCTACCCACAGGTGAGGATTGACAGAGCGATGCAGTTTGGCTGGACCTCGGGGCCCTCTTGGTCACCCTGTGAGGACGTGCGCTGTACCCGCCCCTCACGGTATTGCACATAGACACAACACTCATCATGGAAGATATCCAGGCTTCCCATGCAGCTTTATGGTTATTTCCAAATCAATAATTCAGTGAAGCTATGATTCATAAGAGGCTTTTTAAAAATACTTTAGCACTACCTCTATGAAATTGAGCAGTCATGAAGTACAATTATTAAAGAAAAAGTTGGTGAGGAAAGAGGCAAGACGCTAAGTTCACTGCAGCTAATTTCTCCAGGCCATGTGCTTCTACCAGGCCTTGACTAGGGAGCACTTCTGTGGTGTGTGTGTGTGTGTGTGTGTGTGTGTGTGTGTGTGTGTGTGTGTGTGTGTGTGTGTGTGTGTGGTGGTTTCTTTTGAAGGGAGGGGCATTGTGGGAGAGCTTTCTTGTACTTTCAGTAAACAGTCAAAAGTAATGCAACTCTGAAACATTCGCCCAGGTGGCCAAAGAGCTGAGGAAATGCAGCAGCTTTGATCATCCCACCCAGGGCTGTGTGTCCCGTAGCTTAGCAACAGTGACCTCCGGTGACCCACCGGTGTCCGAGCCGAAGGTCTCAGAGGCAAGAGCGGTACCCGTGGTGCTACCGACATTCATTCTTGGTGACTTTCTTTAAAGACCAATAATCTAAAACTGACCAACACTTGTGCCCCTGATGACACCTGACAAGAGCTAAACGCAGCGTGTTGTGGCCTCTGACCAAAACCTCGGGTCTAATTAACCTCCCCTGGCAGGAGATATATAATAAAATACCTCATTTCAGTTGTGCATTTTAAAGAAATATTATATCTTTTTTTTGGTAGGCTTTAGTAACCAGCTTAGATGTTATCGGAGAGAGACAAAAACTGTTTAAGATGGAGTTTAAAATTTTTGTAGGATTGACAGTGACTCATGTGGGTAAACCAGGTAAAAACACAATCTCAATAAAAACTCAGTTTGTAAATATACAGCAGGCAGAAAGCGATGTCCACAGCCTGTCCTTCACCTACAACAGGCAATACACGGTGCCCATTTGCTCTTGACCAAGAATTAAATGCCAATCCAACTCTCTCCAATAAAACAGTCTATAAAATATCCATTAGGGCATTTCAATTTTTAAATTAATTGAGCATTTAACAGTTATAAAGACACAATTAGAGAATGATAATATTTTTTCCACCTAACAATATAAATTATTGACTGATTTTGATAGATTTTTGTGTGAAACACATTGTTAAAAATGCTCTGTCCAGAATGGTAAAGGGAGAGCCCCTCCACGTGCAGGTCATCAGTCAACATTCATCACTCATTCCCTCCACACTAGATACTGGATTGTAGAAACCAGTTATATATATATATATATATATAGTGGGAAAGTGATTCAAGAAAAAATTCAATACTGGAAAAATATTCTGAGATAAGATTGAAGAACAAACAGAAATGACTCAGCTGGCTTTGACTGTTTGGTAAATTTAAATGCCATCAAGATATAAGGGAATTATTTTGGTGACATTTTTATTTATAAAGATTCTTATTCCTTACTTCCATCTTTTTCATTAATTAAAGACCAAATAAAGAGTATTTAAAAACATACGTATTCATAAAATATTGCAACCTGGAAAAGAAAAGATTAAGGACAGGATGCATTTGTAACAATCTCCCTAGGAAGAAAATATCTTTCTGAATTTTGCAAGTACTTTGACTATATCTTTATTAGCATTTTTTAAATTAGGTAAAATTAACATTATGGCATAAATTACATTAAGCCATTTACATCCTGCTGTCTAATATGTTAATTGGCAAAGATATCATTTTGCAATCAACTAAATTAAGGAAAATTTAAAATGGAATATGACTTGACACTGTAAAAGTTTTCCTCCATTACTGGATAAAAAGAAACAAACATCTTCCTTACTAATTTTCTGTCACCTAATTCAGAATGAAGCATTAACATAAACATTTTCTTTGGAATGTCAATATAGAGGAAGGATGAACTTCAATCTACCAGCTACAGTGAGTGACATATTATGCCATTTCCAAATTCAACTCTCATTAAAAATATTTATAGCCTCCAAAAATTCAGGTATAAAAAAATTAATCCTGTATCCATTGTATCTGGTACTGAGAGTAGATTGGGCACAAAGTTTTACAAGAATTTTATGAATGAAATCTTGGAAATTCAGATCCTGTTGATGTTAAGAAAATTTATGTGAATCAACAGCAACTGACCTAAATTGCATAGGCCTTTACCTGGCTGAGCTGGGAGGTTTCCCTCACAGACTGTATTTCATTGAAAGGTTTGAGCCAAGGAGGGCCCCAGAAGATTTTCAACTTCCAAAAATTTCAAGGTATTTTCCAAATTATGGGCTGCAGTTTTACCAGTCATTCTGCAATTGTTTTGACTCCACAGATATCCAGTCTGATTTGTACCGGGGTGTAGCCTAATCTCTTGCTACTCACAGAAAGGTCTGCTGAGTAGCATCGTAAGCCACACTCGGGAACTTGTCAAAAATGCTGACTCTCAGGCCACAGCTCAGACCACCTGTTTCAGAATCTGCCTTTTTAAAAAGATTCTCCCAGAGATTAGTATGTGCATTTGAAAGACATTGATCTACTCGTTTTCTCTTTATATATACATGCAAAATAATAGAAATACATATACTTGTTGAGATATAATTGACATATAACATCACATTACTCCCACGTGTATAACATAATGATTCTATATATTTATATGTTGAGAAACCATCACCAAAGCAAGTCTAGTTAACACTCATCACCATATAGCATTTTAACTTTTTGTTCTTGTAATGAGCATTAAGATCTAGTCTCTTAATTATTCTCAAATGTACAATACAGTACTGGAAACTAACCCCCATGCTGAGCACGACATGCCCAGGACTGGTCTAGTGTGTGGCTGGAAGGTGGCCCAAGGATGGAATGGGGATAGGGGGTATGTATTTTTACATCAGGTTTATTGAGGTACATTTTCCATACCATAAAATTTACTCAGTTTGGGTTTGCAGTTCTATGAGACTTGGCAAACACAATACAATCAAGTAACTACTAATATATCAAATAAACACAATGTTTCCTGTACTATACAGTGTTCTTAAGCTCCTTGTTCTAGAACACTCCTCCTACACCAGGTCCCTGGCTACACCTACCTGGTGTTTGTTCCTTTTGCCTTTCCCAAATGTCGTATGTAAATGAACTCCATGTAGCCTTTTGTGTAGGGCTTTTTCATTTAGCATATTGCTTTTCAGATCCACGCATATGGCTGGGTGTACCAGCAGTTCCTTCCATTTTATTGCTGAGTTGTCTTCCATTGTATAAATGCATCACAATGTGCTTACCTACCCACTCATTCCCCCTGAAAATTTGGGTTGTTTACACTTTTTAGTAAACATGAATAAAGACCTTATAAAGATTTGCACACAGGTCTTTGTGTGGCTATATGCTCATATTTATCTATAGGAGGGGGTCATTTATTATGTTCATGTTCACCTTTACCCAAAATTGCCAAACTGTTTTCCAAAGTGATTGTATCATCTTGCATTCCCACATAAAATATAACCATGTTTTATTGTTCCACATCCTCTCCAGTAATTGGTATTAGATTCTTAAAAATACTTCTGTGTCATTTTAAGTACACATTTCCTTAGTAACTAATGACATATACCAACTTTTCATATGATCTAAGTTGCCATTTCTTTTCATTCATAAAGTGTTCAAATTCTTTGACAATATTTAAAGCCCTTCTTTTCCCTTTTTACCTTAATATTGGGTTGAGAAAGTTCTTTAGACACAATTATTCTATGGGAATGTCTTAACTCACACGAATTTAGGTACAGAAGGTAATAACTGCATCCTAATGGTCCAAATCCAGAATACAAAGCTCACCTCAGTATGTTGTCGCTGTTATGGGAGCTCAGTGAAAAATCTCAGTGCGGAGGGCAGGCTTTCTCTCACTTGCCCCAAGGCATTGCTCTTTCTTTCCAATTGACTTGGGTTTTAAATGCAATCAATTAGGCCCAGCTATCCCGGGATGTATTTCTTCCCTTCGAAGTCACTTTGTGTTAACTTGGTGGTACTTGCTGACTTTGGGGAATCACTGCAGCAACTTGTAAACAATGCATGAAAACGAAAGATCCCTGCTTTGTGCACAGGGCCATCAAAGCTGAGCTCTGCTGGGCGACTTGGGTGCGCTCGCTAAACTGGGTGCAAATGGCCTCCCAGTTTTCCCCACTGAGTTCAGAAAATTCCCAGCTTTACATGCTCATCAGCGGTACTTTGGAAGCAAATGAAATCCTACCATGTTGCCAATAATAACACATCTGAAATAAGTCCTCCGATACGTTAGATGCATTTCGACATTTTAAATGATATTCTCTAATCTGGAAAGGAGGATTAGTAGTAAAAGCATTGAAATTTTCTGACACTTCATAGTTGTCCTAATAAAATAAGTCCTGAATCTCACTCATAATGAAGGTGGCTCTTGTCACCTACCTCCTCAAGCACAGAGCTCTCTGCTCCTACCTGTGGTAAAGGCTTCAGGACCCAGTTCTGATAAGGAGAGGAATCATGGTGTTTCTTCCAAATACGGAAATTAAAAGAGCAGACTCCATATAGCAATTTTACAGGAAAAGACTCTCCAGATGAATATCTGATTTAGAGTATTTAAGAAAGAAGCCATTTCTATTTTATAATATGTCCGAGCATAGAATTTAGAACTGAAAGCTAAAATCATCAAAGTTATTGAGCAAGTTAAACCTTTTAATACATTATGCTTGAATTTCCTAGGGGTGTATACTAAAATTAAGAGTCAGGATTTTTTAGATGGAAGTAAACTTTAACTTTTCCATGTTAGTCAGTCTCTGTGTCTTATAGAAGAAATGATGATGATTTTTTTCCATTGAAAATTGATCAAACCTCCAGACTGGACAGATTTGGACTGTTTCCTTGAACTATGTCCTTGTTCCCAGAATATATGGATCTTCAGGTCAAACAAATTTTCCTTCTACACTAGGATGCCAGAAGACTTAACTGAATACAAGAAAAGTGTGAGAATGCCATGCAGGGACCACTCCATGCACCACATCCAAAAGGCATTTTACCTCCTCTTTCAGTCTGTCAGCTCTCCAGGTACATAATCGGTCACAAAATCAGGAATCATTTTTGTGCTTTTCATAGCTGAGATATTGAAGAAAACCGCTGAGCTTATAACTAAACCAAGCTAATCAAGAAATTACTTTTATATTTCATATTTAAATGTCCCAAAGAAATGGGAAAAGGCTAATAACGTTATACTTACCATTGTGGAGAAATGAAAGGAAGAAAACTTTATTTTCATTAACCCACTTCCTCAAAAGACTCATAGTATGAGATAGAGTGAGCATTTTAATCTATTGAGGTCATGCTCTGTGTCATTACTGGATTTTCATAGCCCTTTACCAGCAGAGATTACTATAGACACTGGAGTCAGAAAATAATGATGTGGAAGATGAGACGGGGTTTGAACAAAGTGGGGTTAGAAAACTCCACTATCCACTACATTATTCCTCAAAAGCACTGGAGGATGAGTTCGGATATTTATGATTGTGCATTAATCCTCATTCAACTTAGTCTTTTATAGCTTAAAAATTCTTAAGAATTTTTTTTAAAGCTTTGAGTTTTCCTGAATTCTTTCTTGAAATTATTTTGAGAAGAATCGATTTTGTTCTAAAAGGAAGTTTTCCAATTATCCACCTCGACTCATCACACATTTTGAATACTGATAGGAAACCCTCATACAAATTGAGTTTCTTATAAGTCTACTTTTAACAATCCCGTTTAGCTTCAGATAGCCTTGTCTACTTTTATTGCATTATCCATAATACATTCCTCTCTTGGTAGTGGTTTGGTTCAGAATTAAAACAGAGCCCTTTTCCTCCCCAGTCTGTGTCCGTCTTGTGGGGAAAGACATGCCAGGTGCCTAAACCCTCTGTAATTTCCACCTCAGATGGCTCAACTAGAAGACCAGCCGCTTTATAAATACACTGTTTCTTGTGCTGCAGATTCCTGCTTTGGTATTCCGTTCCCAGGACTCTCATTCCCTTTTAGCTACAGAAGGTCGGATAGAACTTACTGGGCTCTGTCAAGAACACAGTTTCAGAACCCAATGTTACTTCCTTAAGGAGTAAGTTTTCCACAGAAACATTTTACATAATTAGAAAACGCCTCTCCAGTGAGGTATTAAGTCCTTCTCTCTTGTTCCCATCTCTACGTCCTGGATTTAACTCATTTCCAGGTCAATTCCCATATAGTTCCAATTATTTCTACCCCACTTGCTTAGGAAATGTAGCAAATGCTACTCTCTCAACCAGCACTCTCCGGATGATAGCTCAGTATTTCATCCTCTGCGGAATCATATATTTCATGATTAAAATATTAGACGTGTTGGTCTGCTAAAATTTAGAAATCTCCTGCTTCTCTCTAAAAAAATATTCTGTTCCTATTGCCTAATAAGATAAAATATTGCTGACTTAAATGACAATTTTTTTAAACGACTTAAAGCAATTTTTATAAAGTGAAAAAGAGAGAGGGGGAATATGATACAAAATAGAAAGATAAAAGATAAAATAGTTTTAGAAAGTCATTTGGATCTCCTTAGAAATGTGCGTTTACAGTTATGAGGATTTATGACATTGTGTTAAAATTCTTAACTTGCCTGTTTCTTCCTCTGTGCTGTGTGTTCTCAGAGTACCCAGTTTATAATAGCTTTTCAATGTCTGTTTAACAATCAAATGAAAAATTACTGAATAATGCTATCAGCACTCTATCTTTAGAACACATTTTAATTATAATAAGAAATGTGGGGGTAAACAGCAGAGTTTTCTGTGCGCCCCTCTTCTTAAAGTTCTCTACTCACTGCTCAGATTTTTGTGACCACAGATTAATCTTGCTTGTTCTACAATATCATGTAAGTATTCAACGATGTATGCTTCCCATCTTTTTGTGAGATTCATCCATGTTTTTGTTATTATGTTTTTATTATTATTGAGTAATTCTCCTTTGCATACTTGGCTTTTTTTTTAAACCATTTTCTCACTGATGAAAATTTTGGTTGTTTCCAGGCTGGAGTTATTATCAATAGTTTTGTTATGCATAGTCTTGCAGGAGTATTGAGGTAAACATACTTTCATTTCTCTTTGATAAATGCTTCAGGGTAATATGGTTGGGTTATAAATTAGGCGGTGTGTTTAGCTTTGTAAGAATTGTGCAGATTCCTGTCATTTTGCAGCCCCACCAGTAATGTATGAAAGTCACAGATGCTCCACATTCCTGCCAACATTTGGTTTAATTATTAAATTTAGGATTTTTTTGGATGCATAGTGGCATCTCATGATAGTTTCTTTTGTCTTTCCCAAATGACCAGTGATGTTTAGCACCTTTTCATATGTTTATTGGTCATTCCTATATCACCTTTGTGAAGTTTCTATCTAAATCTGTTGCCATTTTTAATTGGATTTTTTTCTTTCCATTACTGAGTGATAGGGGTTGTTTATGTATTTTAAATGCAAGTTCTTTAACAAATACATGCATTACAAACATTTTCTCCTAATCTCTGGAGCAAGCTTTGATGGTGTTAGCAATTCTAGATGGTGTTAGAAATTTTAGATGGTGGTTGGTAAATTTTTTCAAACATCAAAGGTTAAGTGTCTTCCACTCCACTGGATAGTTTACAATATTTAGATGAGAGGAAACTTCTATTCATTCTAACCCAATCCAAAAAAGTTACACGAATTTCCTTCTTTAAAGTACCAAATTAGTCGTTATTTTAGCTTTAGTTATTAATTAATGTAATATTAATTAATATATTAACTATATACTCATAGAATTAACTAATATATGTGTTTTCCATTTTCAGACCATTAGCCCTGAAACAAATTTCTCAGTTTTTGTCAATCTTTCTGGAGGAAACTTAAGCAGTAGCAGTAGCATAGTCCATGTTAACAGATTAAAATAATTGCTGATTAAACATCAAAACATTTTATTTTGTTTTCATATATATGTTTATTGGCAGAAGATGTTAGATTTCCTCACCAATATCCCCTGTTCTACCCTTTGCAGGCATAAGGTGTTGCTCTTCTCACCACCCCAAGATCAGACATAGACAAGGGAGAGTGGTCAGGACTGCTGTGTCCCTGGACAGCTGGCCCCCACCCACTGACACGTGGGTACCTGCCTGAGGACACAGCGGTCTGCAATGCTGAGCCGGCACATGGGCTGAGAGCTGCTGGCCCTGCACGGAAGGCCAGGGGGACGTATGTTTTCCATTAAATCACTGAGGCTTTGTAGGGTTTATTGTGGCAGCTTTACCTGGACTGTCTACAGGGATTCCACTAACATAACTAGGAATCACATTATTTCTGTTTGTAATCCACAATAATGAAATAATTATTTAGTGTTTGAAAAGTCATGTAATAATTATCTGTGATAAAGTATACATTGTTTGGAATAACACAGTTTTTGGAAAACATAAAGTTTTTACCAGAAGTGCTCTTTGGATAGACTGACATGTACAGAATGCCCATAAATGCATCTTTGTTTTCTTGACAGAAAGAAAACACATCATTCTGGATTTTTCCTACCTGTAAATAGGAAATTTGAAAAAAATGTACTGGTCCGTTTAATGCCTGAATTTTAGTATATTTCCTTCATGACTTTACTTTTTATTTTATTTTTCCACATATAAGGTTAATTTCTATTTACTACACAATGAAAACTAGTCTGGTAATAGCCATATATTTCTAAATTGCATTTCATGGTTCCTGACTTATTAAACAATAAATACCATTTAACCCTTAATTTGATGTTTTGAGTAGCATCATTATGCACAAGCAGCAGTTGTGCTGTCATCATCCAGACCCCGACAGAGACGGAGGGAGCCGTCCTCACAGCAAATGAACTACTGTAATCAGGGCACTTGGCTTTGTGCTCAGGATTATGGTTCCTTCTTTTACTGTCAAGTTCACACACTTGTTACTATGTGTCCTTGGGCAAGTTACTTCTCATCGTTGGCCTCAGTTTTGCATTTTCAAATATTTCTACTTTCCAAACTCCAGGAGAGAATTTCCTTTGAGTGATGGAAGTAATGGGCCCACTATGCAGTGGGTGCGTAATAAAAGGAATGGAAGCTCTTGTTATTATTACAGTTCCCACTATGGGCACTGACCACCTTTAAACTGTAACTTTAATGGTACTCTGTCTTCCACACAGATGTGCAAACCCAGTAGAGTTGTGTGAAATAATCTGAACTAAAAAACAAGCAACTACTCCAGTGAATGAACACAGACATTTATGTGTGACCCAGTAGTCAAGGCTCTCATGAAAACTGTTTGGATAGGCTAAGATTACTATGTTCTTTAATACATGCAGGAATTTTGTGAAATAGACAATTTATGAAAATGTATGTTCTTAGTTAAATTATTCTTCAGATAATCTATGACTGTATTTCACTTATTTTTCCCTTATATTATGTATTTCTTTATGACAAAATGAATCTATTTAACAATAAGTACAGTTACTAAGGATAATAATTAAATGAAACAATAGCATTTATAATATATTAACAATAATAGTATTTGATGGCCAGATGAATGGAGGGACAGATTGAGGCCTAGAGGGGCCTCAAATGCATCATTTACCCAGTGGAATTTTATCTGAGGATGGAGCTATAAAAGAGTTTTGGGAGGCTGGGCCAGAAACCCAGAGCAACATCGCACACTTCCTACAGTACTTGGGAGTCACAGTTGAGAAAAATGCCCATATTATAGACCCAACAATTCATCCTCTAACAAGATTTTGAAGTTGTGTGGTGCAGGAAGCAAAAAGCAAACTTCAAAAACTCTGAAAGGAGGAACTTTCCAGATAGAAAAATAAGAGTCCTGTTAGTGTCTTTGTTAAAAACTAGACTATTCCATACTTGTGAATAGAGCAGCACTGGAAAGCAGGACTGAATCTCTCACCCACTTTGGGCACTTAGAACACAAAAATTCCACTATGTGGAGTGATTTGCCATAAACCCATTATTGTTGTTTTCTATAGAACATTTGAAACCAGAGGTAGACTAATTTAAGCAAAGCCTCACCCTAATTAAGGGCAATATTTTTATTATTAATTGGTTGATATGAGCAGTTCCTCAACCTATCTGCCTAAAAGAAAAAGAATGGCATATGCTATCTGGAAAAAATAATAACTTTAGTAACTAGATATTATAAGACAATAGAAAGACTTTTGAGACAAAGGAAACAGCAAGATAATGAAATCTATAATAAAGAGGAAAAGTATAACAGAGGTAGACCCACAGAGACTCCAATTGCTGAAGTTCATGGAAGAGATATTTAGCTAATTCAAACACATATATTTTAGTAAGAGAAAAACATGGAAATCATAGATTTTGAGAAATGGAGAATGTTAACAGATAATTGCAAGCTCTTAACATAAATTAGATATTCTAAAAATGAAAAATACAATATCAAAAACTAAATAGTCATGAAATATATTTAATTACTGCAACAGGAAAAGATAGGATTAGTGCATTTGAAGACAGCTAAATAAAAATTATCAAAATCAAAGCCCATAGATAACATTTAAAAAACCCAGAGTATAGAGGTACATGTAGTTGTCAAAATATTGATAGTACATATAGTTAAAGGATCAGAAAAAAAAGAGTGATTGGGATGGAATTAATAATAGAAAAGTAAGGGGAGACACATTTATAAGCCAATTAATCAGATGACATATTAAAGAGCCTCGGTGAACCCCAAACAAAACAAAGGCAAAGTCACACCAAGACTATTCATACATATTTGATAAGTCAAACACTTGAAAATAAAGAATAAAGAATCTTAAGAGCATCTGAAGATAAAAACACATTTATAACGACCATAAAATGTAAGGCTGACTTTCAACAAAAAAAGAGGATGTGTATATCAGGAGATAATGGAGCTACATGCTTAAATGATTTAAGTGACATCATAATAGCCACCTAAAATTCTAGCCAATGACAAAAGTTACTATGAAATACAGGGAAATCAGGACTTCTCAGGCAGAAGCTGTGAGAATTAACCAATAGGAGGATGGCTCTTTAAGAAACAATACAGAACAATTTTCTATCGGAAGAAAAATGATCCTAGGTGGAAACACGGAATTATAAAAAGGATTGGATATTGTTGCATAGAGTAAATCAGTGGGCTTTGAGCAAATATGGTCAAGTGTTTTTACCCAAGAGCTAAAAGAACTTAATGGGCAAAAATAAAGTCTCTTCAACATATGGTTCTTGGAAAACTGGATATTGATACAGAAAATTTAAAAAGGAAATTTGGCTTTTGTCACATATAAAATCGGCTCTATATTGATCGTAGCTATGAAAAACTTGTTTAAAGTTCTCAAGACAATAATTTAACCTTCCACATATGACTAGAAAAATAAAATAAAATTCAAAAGAAACAGAACAGAATGAAAGTGTAAAAACAAAAGTCAAAGAAACTAAAAACAAAAGAAAAAAGAAAAGAAATGAAGGACAAAGTTTGATAGAGTTCTGTAAAGACCAATCAAATTGACAAATTTCTATCCAGTGAGATAAGGATATACTGGAAAGTACATTACAAAGACTGACAATTTTCTTTCCAATTGAAGTGTAACAACTAGAAACTTCATGCACTGTTGATCAGAATGCAAAATTTTGCAAACACTTTAGCATTATCTTTTGAAACTAATTGTACATTTATGATATGGTTAAGGAATTCAGCTCTAAGGCATTTACCCAAGAGCTAGAATACCATATGTCCACACAAAGATTTATGCATTAATGTTCATAGTTGCTTTAATTTATAACCCCAAACTGGAAGCAAAATAAACATAAACTGATGATGAGTGGGCAATCTCATTTCAGAAAATCTGTAGAATGAAACTCTATTCAGCAATGTCAGTATTCAATGTACAGATAAAATGAATACATGAGAAAACATGATATATCTCAAGCCATTATATTGAATTTTAAAAAAAAGGAAAACACAAATTGTATGATTCAATTAATAAGAAAATTTAAATAAAATTTATAATTTAAATTTTTTATTGTCATTCATATGAAATGCTAGAAAAGTTAAATTTCATCAAGAGTTATATAAAATGACAATCGTTGCATAGAGTCCAGGAAGGGATGGAGATTAACTGTCAAAATAAAATTATAAAATTTATGGAAATATTTTATATGGTTATAGTGGTAATTACATGGGTACACACATTTGTCAGGACTCAGTGAACTATATAATTATTTTATGTACATAATATATATATAAAAAACCTTAATAAAATTGATTAAATAAAAATGGAAAAATACAATTTAAGTTTGCTCCTAAATAGCTATCACTCTGCTTTATCATAGACATTTGGAAGTCCAAAGACTTTCTTTTATTGTAAACTGTTTCTGGCCCTTTTAGTCCAAGCTAGTTGTGGAGTTTTTTCATATAACCTTCTCAAAACCTTTATGGGTTTCCTATGAATATAATTGGGATTCATACCATGCTTCCAAAGCTCCATCCATAAATTCTTGAGATAGGGCCTTTCACACTTTGGTCCTGTGAAACAGTTGCAGGGCAATGTACTGTGATTCTTACAGGCACTTTTATCAATTCTAGCTGAGTCTACTATCCACTATCTTAAATCTTTCTGAGTTCTTAAAACTGGGTCTTATAGCCACATCCTGATGTGATCTATACTCTCTCTTTTATTGCTGACAGGCTCTTCTTAGGATGAAAATCTTTTTTTTTATTCTCTACCCGTAACAGCCTGAGTCTTCTATATTGCCACTAAATTTTGTTTACTGAAAACAATTGAAGAAGGGATTTTTTTAAACAAACTCAGTTGAGAATTTCAAAGAGGTCAAAGGACTCACAGTGTAAATCTCCAAGGTGAAAGTTAATGGGAATGTATTTGTGCATCTGCCCTGCTCTCACCATCCCATTATTGCTTTCAGTGTAACTTTTTAAACAGTAATTCTTCTCTATGAAAAATCTCTTATAGAAGAGGATAATCCAGGCCAGTTCAGGCAGAGATGATTAGGAGAACAAAAATATTTAGAAAGGAGTACATTCTAGACAGCAAATCCATGAACTTCTTTGGAACATTTCTGCCTTCTTAATTATACCCCCTTTTCTGACCTTACCCACTCTATACCCCTCCTCTCTCCTGTGACCTCCTATCTACCAAAATGTTTTCATGCAGTGACAGGAGATTATTTCACTAAAGCAAGGGTCTCCTAACAGAGGAAAATAACATAGTAAAGGTGTTTCTTAGTGGAAGAGAATCAACAATATTTTATATCTTTATTTTAGGTGGTTTAGAATTTATATCGTACCAGAAAAATCCCCATGTTATCTTTATTCTTTAATTAGTAAATTCTAAAGAATATGACACAAATATTCTTTATTATGCAATACCTAACCAAGCAATATAGTAAGGACAGAGGAGAAATGGAAACTATTCATCTGGTTATAATGTGTGTAAAGTGGATCAGAGGATAAAAGGGATGGCTTGGTAAAAGGGAATGGCACAATGAAGAAAATACTTGGGAGTGGGCGGGGTAAGTAAGTAAAGAGACACTTAAATGTTCTCTTTTTCTCTGTATCTCTCTTGCATCCTTCCTCTTTTCTTTCCTCCTTCCCAGGGTAAAGGTCACTGTGATGAGATGGACAAGCAGAAATCAATGGTGGCTAGCTCCTCCGTGATATGAGTCAATCCATCAGACAGACTGGTGACAGTCACTCAGCCTTCACAGTCACCCCTCCACCCCCACCCATGCTGGCAAATGTCACATTTGGAATTCATTTGCATAGCCGGATAGCACTCCCTGGGGTGTTACATTGAACAATTTTGCAGCTGTGACAGCTTGAAATAGAAAAGCTAATGCAACTATCTATTGGCTTCCTCAGGGCTTTCTCTCCCTAAACCCTACCTGGGAGTTCTTGACATAGAAAAGGTGAGGATCACTTAAAATAGGAGGAAAAACAGGTGTAAATTTGTGTATTTTGTGGAAAATATTACTAGGTATCTTGCGTGTCTAACTTAACATTCCTTGGCTCTTGTTTCTGCATTCACTTTTGAGTATATTTACCTGCTTTGCTTCATCTATTAAAAAGAATAGCACTGTTAGATTCATTAATAGGTATATTTCCTTTGGCCTGTGAAAACAAAGACTTAAGTAACTTTCTTGAAGTCTGATAATCTGGCCAAGGTGTATTTTCACTTCTGCTTTTAAAAATGTGAACGGTTTCCTTCTGTTCATACCTCTCTCTCTTAAACTCTGTGTGCCCCCCCCTTCCTTTCTCTTTCTCTCTCCACAAACATGCAAACATGTACACACACATACACTGCATGTGGCACAAGGCATTATGAAATGAGTCCTCTGATTGGTTCTCCTGAATTAACTGAATCGAATTTATAAAAAAAGTAACAATAATAGTGTTAGGTGTATATTTATTTACTTTTTAAAAATTTGTTATTGAAATAGAATCTACACACACTTCAATGTAAAGGTCTTAAGTATATTGTCTTATGAGTGTTCACAGGTGTATACGGCGCTGTTACCTACAGCTCTGTTCAGATACCGACCCAGAAAGTTCCAGCACGAGCCCCCGCCTTGGCTTCAGGCAATCGGAATAAAAGATCTGGCCCTTCTGGTAGGCAGAGCTTGTGATCTCCTGGGAAAAGCTTGAGGAATTCTTTTTACTTACCACCCATCTGTTTACTTTCTGAGCTGTAGGAGATCTCACTCTGCTTTAGCTGGACTAACAGCCTCTTGGGTCTTTTTGAAGATTCCCTTTGCTCACCAGCCCCCTCTTGGATTTTTAATGTCTCAGTAGATATCTACTGATGTATTTAGCAATTTATTAAAACAAGAAGAACACCAAAATTTTATACCTTGGTTCCTCTTTCAATGGTAGGCTCTCTAACCCCTTCCACACTTGAGAGCCCTTCTCTGCCTTTTAAAGCCTTAAGTA
Organism: Manis javanica; assembly: GCF_040802235.1. Taxonomy (NCBI): domain Eukaryota; kingdom Metazoa; phylum Chordata; class Mammalia; order Pholidota; family Manidae; genus Manis; species Manis javanica. The sequence continues at coordinate 77,287,320 of NC_133168.1, forward strand.
TATACAACAACACATACAATGTATATGTGATTAAATGTACATAAAATAAAGGTATACATTAGCTCAACCCTATTTCAGGAATATTTTTAGTTTCTGTTTATGTAATATGGAGGAAAAAAATACAGATAAGCCATCATATAATTTTGTGCTTATACCTTGATGGTCCCTTCTTTAAGTGGCACTTTATTTTTTAAATATGTTTTTAATTTGAACTTTGTAGAAAAGATGGAGTATTTTCATTCTTTTACAGTTTTCATTTTTTCATGTCTCTTTTATTCCTTAAGAATATAAGAGAAAAAAACTTTTTCACACAGAGCATTGTAGACTTCTCTATTAACTTTAGCATTAAGTTGCAATTTTAAGTGATGATTCATATCAAAAATTTTAAAAAATCATGCACTGAATTCTCTCTTGGTGAAATTTCTCTTCACATAAACAACATACTGGATTACATAGGCATGTTCCTTTTAAAATGAGTAAGCCATGGCCATATAGCCTTTTTATTTTGGAATATATTCTTATGATATAGGAACCTTAAATTGGGGATGGGGTGTCAACTTTTCTCACTAAAAAAGAATCAGGATTAAAACTGTATTGGGTGGAGAAATCTAAGCTGGTGACAGATTGAAAATTCTGTTAAAGTTTATTCTTTTCCTATCTGTATCACAAAGATCTTCATGAAAATTTATTGATACAACTGAGTTTTTTATCAGATGTACTGACTTTACCAAAAGCTAATGTGATGCCTTCTCACATTAACAAGGCAAAATTTTATTTTGTGCTAAATGTCAGTATCTGAGCTGTTTCCATGAACCCAATTCCATTAAAATTATTAGAGTATTCTGGAGTATATGCTGCTTAGTGGTGACTGTACTTCCATTGATGCTGTTGGGGGTACATGGCAAGCACAGCAGAAGGAGTGGAGGCTGAATAAAGCTGCTGTAAAAGTCAGAGGGTTTCCTATTGGAAATGCATGCAGGTAGGACATTGTGAATGGAGAAGAGAGACTATTCAGAACTCACTTAAGGAGAATATTTCACTCTTTTGATGGCTCCTAGTAAGCTTCAAAGCTCACCATGACTCCTGTTTCATCATGATCCACAGAGCTGTCACATTACATGCACACAGCGTTTCTTCTCCAATTATATCTCCAGGCCAACTTCTTTCCAAGACACCATCTGCTTCTGCTGGCCAAGATGAAAGCGGGACATCTGAGGACTGGCACCAGCAGAAATCTCCCTGACACATATTATTAAAGATTATGTGATAAATCTTTGGTGAGTTTTCCAAATTGGGTTTGTATATTATCAGCTTTGACTAAAACTAAGACAAGAATGAATTTTTAGATCAACTCACGTGGAAAATTTTATATGGAAACATGTTGGGGTGGTCCTACCAGAGACTCCCAAATAGCTGTGAATTCCACTTATGTTTTCCCAAATGGAGATTTTCTTCTTCAAATCAGTGCCATATATACCGACTACCATTTATGCCACTTACTGATCTCGTATTGTTTTACTTCACACATTAATTGTGGTGCATTCATTATACCAATCCTGAGGATTATACACTAATATTATTCTTATTGTACAGATGAGTAATCTTAGATTAGATTACCTTACTTTAAACAGAAATTAAGGTAATAATGAAAAGAAGAAGAGGGAATGGTGGAATGGTAACTCTTGTTATCCCATGTATCAAGCAATGCAGAATATTTTTTCTTTAATTTCTGATTTCATTTAATTCTCATAATTCACTGAGTAAGTATTATCTTCATCCTACAGTTCTATCTGGCAGCAAGACTTGACACATATTACACAGGTAATTGGTCTAAGTAAGTCCTTGTAGACCAAGAAGAGGGACGTGCATTTGTGAGGGATCCACTATGGCCTTTCTCTGGCCACATCTCTGGGCGCAGGCAAGGAGCCACCGGACACAAAGGGAAACGTCAACTAGAGCCAATACTCCCCATGCAGACCATGTTCCAGACCCCTGGAACTTCAGAATTCTCTGCCTAAATGGTCACAGCTTACTTCCATAGCCAGTATGGGTCTTTTCTCCTCCCGAGGGTAAACCATCCCACTCAGGATTTCTCCTGCAGGTCCAAGAATGGCTGGCTGCTTAGGGGACTCACCCAGGTATGTGGAAGCAGGGGTGTCCATGCACATCCACTTACAACTCCTCGCGACACAGCCTATGGTTGGGAATGAAGAAGAGGGAGTGTTAGGCCAGGGACGTAGGGAGAACTCTAAAGAATCTTAATACAATCCTGGACTTCCAGATTATTATAAAGACATATCTGTCATATAGGGGGAAAGGACTTATTTTATTTAACACCATGGTAGTTGGATTTGCACTATTTTGTTACTTAGATGTATTAGTATACAGGGGCTTTTGGGTCTCAGAAACAGTAGGGGTGGGATTTGGTGGAGAAACTAGGCTTCAGACTGAAATCTCTTAACTTCCAAGTTGTAAGTACTTTACCAGTAGAGCACATGAGTCTCTATCCTTTCCGTCTGTGGGAAAAGGGACAGGAAAGCCCTGTAGGTTCCAATCAATACCTTTCTTATTTTTATTTATTTTTTCCCATTTTAAAGACAGAAATTCCATATTGGAACCTGCTATAGACTGAATATTTGTGTCTCCCAAATCAATATGTTGAAATTCTAACCCTCAATGTGGTGGTATTTGGAGGTGGGGCTTTGGGGGGTGATTGAGTAACAATGGCAGAGCCCCCTGAATGGGATCAGTGCCTTAGGAAGGGGCTCCCAGGGAGGTGCCGCTCCTCTTCCACTAAGTGAGGACACCCTAGAAGACAGTGGTCTTTGTACAAGGAAGATGGTTCGCACCAGACACTGAATCCGCCAGCACATTGCACTTAAACTTCTAGCTTCCAGAACCATGAGAGATGAAGGTCTGTTGTTTGTTAGTCACCCAGTTCACGGCAGTTTGTCACAGCATCCTGAACGGGCCCACGGCAGTGTCCTTGCAACATCCTTGTCTGTTTTCGGGTCACAGGAGAAAAGTTTTCAGACTTTTACCATTCAGTAGGACATTAGGTAAGTTTTTGTTTTGTTTTGTTTTATTCTGATAAGATCCTTTCACTGGGTTGAAGAAGTTTGCTTCTATTCCTAATTTTTTGAGTATTTTTATTGTGAAGGAATATTTGATTTTGTCAAAATTCGGTCGTACAGTATAATCCTTTGGATATGCTGGATTCAGTTTTCTAGAGGATTTTTGTGTCTATATTCTTGTGATGTTTTGGCATCAGGTACGACTGCTCTCATAAACTGATGGACTGTTTCTTTCTCTTAGATTAGTATTCATTATTTAAATAATTGTTATCATTCACTAGTGAATTGGTGGATTTGGGCTTCTCTTCTTTTTGAGTACACAGTCTGGGTGCCTATTATGGATTTATTCACGTTTTCCATTTCTTATGAGTTAGCTTGGTAGCTTATATCTTTCTAGGAATTTGTCCATTTCATCTAGGTTCTCTAATTTGTTGACATACAACTATACAGAATATCCCCTTTGGTCTTTTTTTCCATAAAGTAATTTCCCCTTTTTCTTTTCTGATGTCCCCTCTCTTTTTATCTTGGTCCTCCTAGCTAAAGATTTGTCAATTTGATTATTTTAAATTTCTGGTTTTCTTGACTTTTTATATATATATGCATATTTTCTATTTTGGAGATATGGTTAATATCTACAAGCACCTGACCTTAAGTGAAGGAGATTATTCTCAATGATGTTGGTAGGCCTCATCCCATCGCGTGGAGGCCCTGAGAACAAAAGCTGAGGTTTACCTGAGAAGAAATTGTGCCTTACGGCCACAGCACCAACTTTCGCATGAGTTTCTAGTCTGTGGGCCTACCCGCAGATTTCAATCTTGCCAGACCTCCTAATAATGTGAGTTAATCCCTTTAAAAAAATTACATATAATACATACATATGTATATATATCTACTAACCCAAGCTAAACTAAATGTTTAGCTCTGATATGAATTCCAGACTTTAGATTTTCCTGTTTTATCCACTGAATGTGCCACTTATCAGAGGTCCTCATATTAAGAAGGGTGTTTCTTCAATGTAATCTCTCACCCTACTCAGGAATTTAGATTTGTCTGCAGTGTCTTGTAATAGAACCTTAAGTTAGTTTGAAATCATAAATCGGCATATACTCTTGGAAAAATACAGGATCATGAGCTTTTTTGTACTGTAGATTCAGGACTTTTTAGATTTCTGGCCAAGATATCATGCAAGAATCCTTGAATCTTTGTTTTGAATTTTAACACACTGGAAATGAGTTTAATCTACCATTCATTGACATCTAATATATTCTTGATACTTATGGAATAGAAAGCATTTTTATTCTGGTATAAGAAAATACTTAATATATTTAATAAAACAATATTTGTATTATATATATATGTATATACGCACAACTAATGCAAAAGGAAATTACGTTAGCAACACTAGTCACCAGTAATTTCATAATGTCTTTAAATGTTTTAAACATTGAAATGTGAAATGTGCATTTTGAATTATATTACTGTGCCCCTGGGCTTAGTGACATAGGGTATAACTAATAAACTATACAAATATGAATATTTATGTACACACACAGTCATACATATTTAAGTATGGTGCTTCCTCTGATTATTCTAACTCCGAGTGAATTAAAAAACCTTACCATAATAAGAAACTTGCCTACTTATAGAGATTATAGTAAGAATTCATTATATTACTTGTGAAACACTCATGAGAAATCATTTTCGTCAAAATTTTCACATTTATTCTAGTTACACATTCACCATGTTCAACCCAGAAACATTCGTTGAAACAACATTCAAGAAGATGCCCCTGGGGAATACAAGAGGCAAGCGATAGAGTTTAAAGAATTGACTTAAAAAGTTGAAGGAGCGAGGGCTTTGCTCAATTGCCTGGTGTTTGTAGAATCTCCCACACTTCCTTATAAAACACAGGTAGAGTCAGTTACATTCTGAGTGAAATCTAGGGATGCTTCAACTACAGAGCAAAGGAGAGAACGCAGTGACTAACCATAATCCAAGTAGAGAAGTGGATTTATGCTTTCCCTCTGAAATTTTAGAGTATGTCTCAGCCGAAGTGCATGTCTATGCTTCTCACCGCCACAAAGAGCCCAGCCATTGCTGCACCTTTATGTCAGCCATCAATCACAAGACCACATTGCCATTCTGATCCCAGAGCAGGGAAAAAAAAGGACTGTAAACATTTGTAACATGGGGAGGGGAATTAAACCACTTTGGTTTTTAGGAACATCTTTAAAGATGTTAAATCTGACATACCATTAAATTCAAGATAACCATTTTTTAAACTTAGTTTTCCTTTCAAATCCCATGAATTCTACAAAGGAACACATTTTAAGACATAGAGGACCTTTCATAATTTTTTTTTCTCCTGCTCTGCTTTGGAATTGCCTTTTCATGATTGGAGAAGTACCTTGCAGGAAACAGCTTCATCTCCCTCCATAGAAACCAAAAACACCAAAACTTCACTTCCTCTGGCCTTAGTGCAGGCACATGAGCTAAATATCTCCAACTGGACACGCTGACCCTATAATTTGAATCATGAGCAACGTGCACTGGGCAGAACCCATTCTTGTTGAGGGTGGTAGTGGCACTAGAGGGCTAGCTCCAGCTTCCACAGTCCACAGTAAGAAGAGGTCAGCCGTGTGTCTGCTGTGGGTGGCATGCATTCCTGAGCACAAGTTACGTCCCCCGCAGCAGTGTTTTCACTGAGCATTGTTTCTATGTAGCCCCAAATTGTGTTTTTTACATTTCCTAGAGGTTTTGTGTATGCTTTTAACACATTCCTTTTCAGATTAACTTATTCACAGTTTATCTGTTACTTTCAATTATGTAGCCAATATAAAAAGCAATACATAATATAACCAACTTTATTCTTTAGTATTTCATTTGAGAAAATGAATATATAAAAATATTAACATTCATTAACTACAGGATTATGATTTTGTAGGGTGATTATAATTTTGGCTCTTTTTTTTAAGGTAAAAAACCTCTTGTGCCGAGAGTGTATTATGCAGCCTCTCATGTAATACTCAAAATGACTGTGCAAAGTTATTTTATTACCTTCATTTTACAGAGATGAAAACTGAGCCACAGGTGGACTTCGTAACTTGACCAAAACTCTACAGATAGCAGCTTTTCACTTGTTTTCCATTGTCATAAATTCAGAGATTCTGTTCATATCAAGCTACAGCTCAGATGAACATGCTGTGGTCCTACCCCGTTTATCTTTGAGCTAGGAGCAAACACCACATTCCCATTCTTTGCCTCATAAATGATTAGCTGATCTGTTTGTCCCCACTGATCCATGGAAACAAAAGATTCATTAACCAAACTCTGGTTAAGATTATCTTGAACTTTAACCTACTCAGCCTAAACTCACACACCACCCTTCCTTAGGTGTCCCTCTGTTAACCAGGTGGACTTCAGGTGAAACATTCATCTTCCTAGAACACAGTGACTGAGCGGATTTCTTCACTTCCACTGTGTTCCAAGATCACAATGCTCAGGTAAAATTCTACACTGTCAAGAGTTATAAAGAGACAAATATACATGCACCCAAGTGATATTTCAACCAAGCGGCAGAAGCAATTCAGTTGGGAAGTACAGTCTTTAAACAAACCATGTCGGAACAAATGGGCATCTGTAGGCAAGACAAACAAACAGAAAATCTCACTAAACCTCACATTTTATTTAAACAGTAAACATATCGATCCAAACCTAAAATGTGTAACTACCACTTTGGAAATCACTGGAGAAAGTCACTGTGGCCTCAGATAAGGCAGAGTTCTTCCACATGACACTAAGAGCATAATCCTTAAAGACATGTCAATAAATCGGATTTCATTCACTAAATTAAAATTTTTGCTTAGTGAAATACCTTGTGAAGAACATGAAAGGGAAGCCACAGACTGGGAGAGAATATCAGCAAATCACATACTCCACAAAAGATGTGTTTCCATAATATAAAAGTATGTGCTGATGGTTACAGAGAAAACGAACAATGCAGTTAGAATATGAGCAACAGACGTGAAAGGTCCCTCAGGAAGGCGGATGTGCAGACGCAAGTATTCACATGAAACACTGTGACATCATCATCCATTAGGGAAATGCAAATTAAAGCCACAATGAGATACCACTCACTCGAATAAGAATGGCTGAAATAAAAAATAATATTCTGACAAAACAAAGTTCTTAGAAGGATGTGGAACAACTAGCTTTCTAGGCATTTCATGTGAGAATGTGAAATCACAGCCCCTCTGGAAACAGTTCAAGAATTTGTTACAGAGTTAAATGTGTACTCTATGACCCAACAATTATATCCCTGGGTATTTATAATGGAGCAATGAAAACATTACTCAAAACCTGCAGCACAGAGCTGAGCAAGATGTGATCTACCCACATCATAATAAAGCGACACCACGCAACTCAACGTTGGGTAACACTTGCCCACACACCAATGTGAAAACAATTGTTCATAGTCATAACATTCATGATAGTCAAAGACTGTAAACAACCCAAATTTCCATCAAATAGTGAACAGATAAATAAAAGGTGATATAGCCACAAAATGGAATATTATATAGAAATTAGAAAGAATCAAAATTTTATAGCATTAAAAAAAGAACTTTTATGATTATGTTAAGTGAAAGAAGTCATTCACCAAAGATCATATACTGTATGATTTCATTCATATGAAATATCTAGAATAGAAAAATCTATAGAGACAGGAAGTAGGAAGTAGATTCTTGAACGTCTAATGCTATGAGGGTTTTGCGGGTGGGGAATAGGGAATGACTGCTAATGGGTATAAAGTTTCTTTCTGAGGTGAAAATGTTTTAAAATTAGATTATGGTAATAGTTACACAACTCTGAATATACTACAATGCACTGAATTTATATTCTAAATAGTTGCACTTTACAACATGTGAATTCTGTATCTGTAAAATAGTAAAAATAGTATATATACTTTATCACTTAATTTTCATAACATTCCTGAAGTGACACCCTCAAAGTGATGGAGACGAACCCAGAGTTGCTGGGTGTGGGATTGGGAGAATGTGACACTATGTATCAGGGTAGCACCAAAGTTGCGATTCTGCTTTTGATGATGCCCTGTGGTTTTGTACAATCACTGGGGGAAGCTGGGGGAAATATATATGGGAATGCTCCTATTTTTGCAACTTCTTTTGAATTTAAACTATTTCAAATTAAAATTTGAATTAAAACCATTTCAATTCTTGAGACAGTAAATTGTATTTCTGAGAAGAAAACCTTTCTGTCATATTCTGAGCCAAAACTGTTCTAAGTCAAAATCCAGTTGAACAGCTTGTTCCTGATACCTCAGTCAGTGGGACCCTTCCCTTTCACAACTGAAGTCTTGTGGTTGTTCAGTTATGTTCACAAATTGATCTTTTTGCACTTTATATATAAAGTTATTGGCTCCAAAGAACTGGCTTCAACATTCAGAGAGAGATTCAGTCTGAAACACCTCAGGCTGAAAGGACAAACATACTTAGTCACACAGTCAGTTGTATGGAACCCATACAACTAACTCCATAAAGAAAACAGAGAGTATGTTGAATCAGCACATTAGAAAAAGACCAAGTGTCTATTTCTTGCATATACACTGTCTCCCCAGCACATTTTTAAACAAAGCGGGTTAGCTCACTAACGTATTTCCCTCATTAGAGCCTTATGCTGAGGACTGATTAGTACTTTACTGCGTCTATGGGATCATGTGAATTTGAGGAAAACCAAAGAAAAGAAACTCAAAAATGGTATCTGCTAGGCCTGCCATACTAACGTGCCTCTGACAGTTACAAGTCAAAGCCGCCACACTGGCGGGAAGGTCCGGGCAGAATCAAGTGAACCGCATTGCCAGGACATCCTGGAAACGCCCGGGGGGGTGGGGGGTGGGGAGCGTCTGTTTCAGATGAATGCCCTCATGTCATCATCAGTATGCTCGTGGGATGAATTTTATGGGCTCCTTGTTTCTCACGGGTCCTTGAAAGCAGAGGATCCACGTTTAGCCAACCCACTGCTCTGCTGTATATCAACGGCCCCCGTAAAGAACTGGAGGAGCCGACAGAGATGCGACAGTATAAAGTTCTGAGTTTTAGCCCATGTTGTGGATTAAAGGAAATTGCCATTATTCTCATACCAGTTTAGCAAAACATAAAGCAGAAATTGTCACCATACGCAAGTGTCTTTTTGGAATATTGCCTCTTGTTTTCAAAGGGGCATTCTTACGGAAAGGCTCTTACCTCTGGTCCAAAGAAGGATAAAATAGTAAAAACCTGATTACTTTCCATCTGTGATTCAGCAACTACTCACTTCCTAACTAATGCCTCCTTCCATTCACAGGGAAGTTATAGTTACCAAACTACTGACTCCTCTTTAAGGGATTGTCATAGGATCAGAATAATATTAAATATTATAATTCTATTATTTTTCTATTGGAATGAACTAAATATTGTATGACATTTCTCACTGATAAAATATTCATTACAATGTATCACATATTTATCAAAATGCTTTTTTAATAAAAATATAGGAAATGGGAACTGCTCAATAGGCACCTAGTGATTTTAAATATGGTAGACCCATCACATTGCATTACTGTAACAGTCAGGTAGATATGCAGGTGCTTATAAGGAAAATTTACTTGCTGTGAGTTCAGTGGAAAACAGAGATAAGGGAATACACATATTATTTGAATTATTTTTTTCCAGAAAGAATCATAAGAAAATGAAAAGAGTGGTCAGTCACCTTTAGGAAGATAATCTGGGGTTTGTGATGAGGATCGATGCTTTCACTTTTCATTTCATTCCTTTCTAATGACTTAAATAATTTAACAATCTATGAATAGTACTCTTTCCTGTGAACTAATGTTACCTACGAAGGAAGAACAAGCACTTCTATTTGTTTCATTTATTTTATTCTCATTCTCAAAACAAACAAACAACAATGAAAAGACCCACAAGCCTGTATGCTTTACAGATTTGTGAGGTTTTGGCTGTATTACTCACTGTTGTGTTCCTGGTGCCAGGCACTTAGTAGGAACTCAAAAAATGTTCATTTCTTAAATAAACAGGAAAATTAATCAATTTAAAATAATAAATTTTAACATTAATAAAAAATTTTAATAATAAATATAACATTGAAACTAAAATATGGGTGTGTTTAACATGCAAAATAAAATGATTTAACTATACTTATTTCAGCATATTTTTTCTCACATGTTTACCCTGATAAAAAATGGTGACATACCCAAAGTGTGGGCAAAGGGTCTGTTTGTTTCTATGCAGAAGATCAAGGCCTAGCTTGGATACCCAGAAAATGAACTAAGATACGATATGAGGAGGAGCTTCCGGCATCAGCACTCTCTGGAGGACTTGTGCCGGGGGATGATCATCAAAAAGCCTCCACAGGGATCCGGACGATGCTGCGGTTGTGGCTGCATCCAGCCCACCGTCTCCTGGACTTGCCATAAGAATGAGGAGGGAGATGTCTAGGCTGGCATGTGCATACAGTGAGACAACGAATTTGACCGGATCTGTACTGTTGGAACTCAACCAGGAGTTGGGAGGGGTGCAAGTTGTAGCACTCCAAAATCTATCTATGGTTAAAAGAACATATGGGATGTGAACAGATCCCAGAAATGGGCTGCTTTAATTTGTCTGATGGTTTAAGTACAGTTGGACAATATCCATCATATCATAGATAAATTTTCACAAATGCCTAGGGTGCCTAAATGGTTTTCTTGGCTTCACTGGAGATGGATGGTAATTATAGATTTGCTTTGTTTATGTCACCGTATTCCTATTATGTTAATATGTGTGTGCAAATTAGTTAGTAGTTTAAAACCTATACATACTTAAGGTACTATACAAGAAGATATGTCAAAGAAATAATCAATCCTCCCAAGTTTCCCTCATATGCTACATCTATAGCTTTTCTTCTTCCTTCCTAATTACAACCCTTAAATAGAATTCGTGCCTCATATCGAATTTACCGAGTATCATAATTCCTCCAGGTGGTAAAAATACCTTGAGACAAGTGCTGGGCATAGAAGCCACAGGGCATAAATCTGCAAAGAAGTAAAAAGCTAACCTTTGCAAACAATATGGCTTCTCTCTCACTTACCAACTTTACATTTCCCTGTATGGTCCCGGAAGATGACTGGTTAGCCAGAGACGGGTAAGATTCCTCAAGGGAGGAACAACCTAAGACAGGCACAGTCGCAGGGGGGCCATCAGGTGAGAAATTGGGGATCAACAGAGGTGAGGCTCAGAACCTCACCCCCCCTGCTTTGAGAGAAATCTTCTGCATCCGTGGATGTCTTGCTGCCCTTGTCTAGCCTGGATTAATACTTAGTCCATAGGCACACACCTGATCATCTGATCATCTACATTTGCCCTCTTACAGCACTAAACTATGTTTTCTACCTTTATCTTGCATCTACCTACCACTTCAGCATTTTATTAAAAATAAAAATAATAATAATAATAGGAGAAATGTGGGATCAACATATAAATCAAGTACAAAAATCAAACGAATATTCATATTTGACCTGATTGTTTATAGGTCATATTGCATGATCAAAACCGAAAGTTTCTGTGATGACTGCCCTTGTACAGTTCACCATGTAAGAATTTATTCACTATGTAAGAATTCGTTCACCATGTAAGAACTTGTTCGTTATGCTTCAGAAGATTGGAGACTGACGAGAATTAGGCTTGAGATGGATTAATGATTGTACATTGAGCGTTGACCCCCCTATACTGAATTTTATTGTTGTTAACAACCATTTGATCAATAAATATGAGAGATGCCCTCTCAAAAAAAAAAAAAAAAATGGTGACATACCCATTAATAAAATGCTTCCAGTGCCGGTCATTATGAAGTGAGTCATTTATTCAGTCAGTAAATATTTACTAATCCCTTTTATGAAATAGATGAAAGAGATAGATTTAAAAGCACATACTAATGTCTATGTAAACTTTAAATTATCATATGAGTACACTCATAAATATGAATCGGGATGAAGAGTTCTAACAGAGTGAGAATTCACTTAAATTGGCCTTTCCAGGAAGGACTTCCTGAGTAAATTACACACAGCTGAAAATCTAGAGATGGGGAGAAGCACAAGCGTGGAGAAGAACTTTAAAGCAGAGACAACTTTGGTTGAGAATAGTTGGAGGTACAAAAGAGCTTAGCGTGTTCCCTGTCCCCTCAGAGGGTGAGAACGGTTGGGGTAAGGGGCTGGGGAGAGACGTACCAGAGGGATCGTGGGGGCCTGTTCAGACAGAGATGCAGGACATTTAATAGACTTTATTTTTTAACAGCGGTCAGAAGCCTGAAAATTTTAAGAATGGAGATAATTTGTATATGCTTTTTCTGTGTTTATTGATAGGAACATGCGGGTGTTTTTTCCTTTAACTTGCTAATATGATGTTATATTAATTGATCTTCTTATGTTGAACAAGTTCAGTGTTTTGAAAAGAAACCTGACTTGTTAGTGGCCTGTTATTCAATAGATAGATAATCTCTATCCATTATCTAAACTTATGCCAATATAAATCTATATTTATTTATCTACACAGACAGAACTATATTTTATTTGCTAATATTTTGCCAAGGATATTTGTGTTTGTGCTCTCACAAAATGTTGTTCTGTAGTTTGATTTTTGTACTGTCTTTGTCTACTTTTAGAAGCCGGGAAAAGCTGATGGAATAAAATTAGTTGAATAATGTTCATTCCCATTCTGTCTCTGGTAGAAATTGTGTAGAATTGCTGTTCTCTCTCCTTTAAGTGTTTCACAGGGTTAAATTTTCTTGGGGAAGTTTGGCAAAGTGTAGCTTCCAAAGAACTGGAGCATTTTATCCTCACTGTCAAATGCATGTGCATGAAGGTATTTGCAGTGTTTCCTTATGACATTTTGAAAGTCTCTGAGGTCTCTAGTGAAACCCCTTCTACATGACTCCTGATATTAGCCACTTGTGTCTCCTCCCTTTTTCGTCAGTTTGGTAAAAGTTTATCAATTTTATTAATATTTTGAAAATGCAGCTTTTGGTTTCATTGAGTTTTCTATTTTTTCTCTATTTTTAATTTCATTGATTTCTGCTGTATCTTAGTAATTTCCTTCTATTCACTCTGGATTTATATTGTTATCTACTTCCTAGTTTCTTGAATTAGGAGCTTAGATTATTAATTTGAGGCATTTCCATTATCTTTAAGGGGATTTTAAAATAAGGACATATATCTTTATTACCCACATGTTACCATTTCTAGTTCTCTCAATCCTTTCTGTAGTTCCATATTTCTATCTGGTATAATTTTCCTTTGCTGAATGACTTTTGATATTTCTTTGGTTGCTGGTGATGAATTTGTGCGGCTTTTGTATATCCAAAATATTAATTTCCCCTCTAAAAAATGCACGAGTTAATAGGAATCTAATGTTTTCTTCTTACATTCCTGTAAATATGTTCATCACAGTATTCTGACTAGCATTGTTTTTAATGAGAAGTCTCCTGCACTACGCTTTCTTTTCTCTCTGCCCATAAGGGTCTTTTGGGACTGTTCCTTTTAAATATTTTCCCACTGGCCTTAAACAATTTGATTATAATAGGCCTTGCACTTTTCTTCGTATTTCTGATGCTCATCATTCACTGAATTTTTAGGTCTGTGTATTTATAGTTTTTATTAAATTTGGAAAAAAATTGGCCATAGTTCTTTCTCTTGTTCTAGGATTCCCTTTGTACACACATTTGGCCCTTTGATGTCTCATAGCTTACTGATTCTCTGTTCAGTTTTTCATCTTTTTTCTATGTGTCCTTTTGGTTAGATTTTTTTTCTGCTATGTCTTAAATTCATGTATCTTTTTTTTCCTACAAAGTCTAATATGTTATCAATATCACTCAGTATATGTTTTATAGAAGACATTATATATTTTCTTTAGAATTTTGAGTATTTTATGCACTCCATATCTAACCCTAACATGCTCATAATTTCCTCCACTTTCTTCAACAGTATTTTAAATGTACTCAAAATAGCTTCTCTAACGTCCTTGTCTACTAATCCATTTCCTGTGCCATTTCATAATCTGTTTCTATTCACTGATGATTCCTCTCATTATGGGTCATTTTTTTTTGCTTCATTGCATGTTTCATTTTTTTAATGGTTTTTTAATTATTTTTTATAGTTAGCTACATACAATAAAATGCATAAATCTTAGTGTACGTATCGATTAATTTTGAGAGGTGTATACCTCGAGGGTGTTGTGCCAACTGAAATAAGTCAGACAGAGAAAGACAAATGTATGCCTGATTTTTTACCAGATGCCGGTCATAGTGATTTTACTTTGCTGGGTGGCATTTTTCCCCCCATTTTCTCTTATTATATTTGAGCTGTTTTCTAAGACTCAGTCAAATTTCTTGAATTGGCAAAATTCAGTTTAAGTGTCTTTTTAGGCTTGTTTTTAAACACTCTTAGGTGGGAACAGAACAGCTTCCAATCGAGAGCTCATTTGGCCATAGTGCTGAGGCAGTGCCCTTCCGAGCGTTTCATTCAGTGTTCCATGTACCGGCATATCTTCTCACCTGCCCGACGAGAGCGCACGCTATCCTCATCCTAGTGTCAGATCTTGGGATAGTTCCACCTGCTTACTTCTGGTTATGTTTCTTCAGCCTTCAAACTGTTCGGGGCTCAGCTAAGATCTGCCCCTCAAACCACCAGCTCTTTCGATAGAGCTGCCACCTCTCTGAATTATAAATTCTGGGTCCTTGAACTTGTGAATCCACCAGGCCCTCCTTGGCTTCCCTTCCCCTTTAGCGCTGCCTGAAAATTCCCCCCAGAGAGGGAACAGAGTCCACCCCAGGGCTCACTTCATTCATGTCTTTTCTTTAGGATCACTGTCTTACGACACCTACTTCTAGAATCTGAAAAGAATTGTGAATATGTATTTTTTGCTATCCTACTTTCTACTCTTAATCATTATAACTGTTGTGTTTTCTCTATCTGGTAGAATTGGGAGACTTTCTTCTATTAATATCTATTTTTAAAAGAATTTTTTATTACCTACACGTGTTTTTTGAGGATTCGGAATCCTTCTGTCATTAATTCATTCCTGACCACACTTCTCCAACTCCACAAAAACACATACTCTGCATAGGCAGTGAAGTTTGAAATTTGGTTGGTTTTTATGGAAGTTTTAGGTATTCCTTAAATATCATAAAAAGATCACTACTCATTAAATCCCTGTGGCCCTAAAGACTCATTCTTCTCTCTTATATTTCCATCATGCTATGCAAACATTTACTATGTAAGAAAACTTCTTGGGCTTCCAAATTAATTATATACTCTTCATCACATTAGCAAGGGAAAGCATATATGTTCTACTATTCACCAACTTTTAAAAAGGAAAGAAAAAAAGAGGAAATCCAAAGCCAACTGGAGTTAACAACTGTCATAAATAAACATTGGGGTGGGGTAGGATAGAAGAAAGCTTTTACAGCTATTTGGTAGAGAAAACCTCAGTAACTCACTCATATCTGTGACACAGATGAGTGATGTGATTATTCCCAACTCCTGACAATAAAAGCTATAGTGCACCCCACAGGATCACATATAATAATATTATTTTCCTTCTCTGAATGCATTAATATACACTTTTTTCTCATAGGAAAATGTTCAGCTATTGTTACTTTTCCAAAGCTGATTCTTTATGTGCCCTTACCAATTATACAAACGAAAGTAGAGTGATTGTGGCAGAGCACGTAGGTCTCAGCAACGGTCATGATGACATGGAGCATGAACAGAAAGAGGACAAAAAGATGTATTTTTCTCTTTTAAAGGGACCAAATAGGTATGAGTGGCATTCAGAAACGTCCACAGGGACACAGAGACATTTCCCATTGACTGTGATGAGATCCCTCTCCCTGTGTCCCCAGCAAGGTGCAATCAATAATCTTCTGATTCCCTTCTGTGCATGTAACAGTGTTGCATAAACAACATGAAAGCATACAAATGAAACACTACATCAGCCACCTTTCTGTCTTCTTAAAATGACATTTTAACTTATCTTTATGACCTTAATTTAAGTGTTGAAAATTTCCTGAGGAAAAACTAAATCAAATGAATGGCTGTTCTTTCAACATTTTAGCCCCCACACTAGAAATACAGTTGAAAATATACATATTCCTTACAAGAATATATACACTCACATATATTTGCATAAGAAATTGAAATACATTGTTAGAGTAAGTAAGATTAAAGGAAAATAAAATCCATTTTAGTTACTTTCTTAATTTCCTTACTTTCTTAATTCCTTTAACAAAATGAAAGAAAGAAGTGGAATTTTTATGCATGGGGAAAAATGCTGGTAGACTTCAGCAAATGATAAAAACAAATTCCAGGGAATGATTTCATCAATAAAATGACATAAGGAATTCCCAGATTCAGTCCCTCCAGCATGACAGAGGACATATAAGACAAGCCTACAGTTAATTCATACTCAACAGTAAAAGGCTGAAAACTTTTCCTCTAAGATCAGGAAAAATACACCTGTGCCCACTCACACCACTCCAATTCAGCATAACACAAGAAGTCCTAGCCAGAGTAATTAGACAAGAACAAGAAATATTAGGTATCCAAATCAGAAAGGAGTAGGTAAATTGTCTTTGTTTGTAAAAATATGATCTTATTTATAGAAAATCATAGACTCCACCAAAAATTGCTAGAATAAACAAATTCAGAAATAAGGAAAATAACCCCATTTACAATAGTACCAAAAATAATATAAAATACTTAGGAATAAAGTTAAGGGAGGAGGGGAAAGATCTGTACAATTAAAACTATAAGACAACAATGAAGGAAACTGAAGAAGACACAAATGGAAAGATATTCCATGTTCATGAATTGGAAAAATATTGTTAATACACCAATACTACGAAAGGTAATCTATAGATTTAATGGAATTTCTATCAAGATTCAGTGACACTTTTTTTAACCAAAAAAAAAAATCTTAAAATTCATATGTAACCATAAGAGACCCAGAACACTCAAAGCAATCCTGAGAATTAAGAACAAAGATGGAGTCACTGCACTTCCTGATTTCAAACTGTATTACAAAGTTATAATAATGAAAAGAGTATGGCACTGGCATTAAAATAGATACACAGGCCAATGCAAAGAATCAAGAGTCCAGAATTAAACCCTATGTATACAGTCAACTATTATTTTTCAAGGAGCCCAAGAATACTCAGTGGGGAAAAGATAGTCTCTTCAAAAAATGGTGCTGAGAAAACTAGATATTTACATGCAAGGGAAAGAACTTAAATGTACTCCTATTTTATACCACTCAGAAAATTAACTCAAAAGGGATTAAAAACTTAAATATAAAAAATAAAACAATAAAACTACTAGAATAAAACATAGGAAAAATTTCCTTGACATTGGTTCTTAGCAATGATTATATGGAAATGGCACCCAAAACATAAGCAACAAAAGCAAAAATAAACAAATGGGACCACATCAAACTAGAAATCTTCTGCATATAAAAAGAAATGATCAACAAAATTAAAAGGCAACTTATGGAATAGAAGACAGTATTTGCAAATCATATATCTAATAATGGATTAATATCCCAATATATGTAAGGAATTCAATATCAAAAACAAAAAAACCCACAAATAATCTAATTAAAAATAGGCAGGACCTAAATAGACAAATTTGTCCAAAGAAGATAAACAAATGCCAACAGGTGAATGAAAAAGATGCTCAACATCACTGATAATCAGCGACATGCAGATCAAAATTGCAAATGCAATGAAGTAGCACCTTGCACCTGTTAGAATGACTATTATTCAAGTCACAAGGAACAATAAGTGCTGACAAGAATGTAGAGAAAAGGGAACCCTTGTACTTTGTTGGTAAAAGTGCAAATTGATACAGCCACTATGGAAAACAGTATGGACGTTCTTCAAAACATTAAAAATAAAACTGCCATATAACTCAGCAATTTAATACTTCTGGGTATTTATACAATGGAAATAAAATCATCATCTCAAAGACATGGCCACAATTCCATGTTCACTGCAACATCATTCATAACAGCCAAGACATGGGAACAGCCCAATTGGCCACAGTGGAAGAATGGATAAAGAAAATGGGACACACACCCTGTAATATTATTCCCCCATAAAATGAAGGAAATCTTGCCATTTGCAACATGGATGAGTCTTGAGGGCATTATGCTAAGTAAAATAAGTCACCAAAGAAAGACAAATGTTGAATGATCTTACTTACATGTGGAATCTGAAAAAACAAACTCAGAAACAGGGGTAGATTGATGGTTTCCAGAGGCAGGGGATGGGGTATAGGGGAAATGGATGAAGGTGGTTAAAGGGTACAAAAGGCCACTTACAAGATAAGTGAGGTCTGAGGATGTCATACACAGCATGGTGACTATAATCGACAATACTGTATTGCATATTTGAAAGTTTCATAAAGAGCAGATATTAAAAGTTCCCTCCAAAAAAAAAAAAAAAAACGATGATTGTGAGGTGATGGACCTGTTCACTAACTTAAGTGGTGATCACTTTGCAATATATACATATATCAAATCATTATTTTGTAGACCATAAACTTACCCCTGTTATATGTCAATTATGTCAATAAAGCTGAAAAAAATTCTGATGACAAAATTAACAGACTCATGTTTTAGTTCATTTATTTATATTCAATATGTAGAATATTTATTTAGAATCTATTGCAAATAAATGGGTCGCTTTGGTCATATTTTGTTTTTTGTTTCATGAAAAGAGGAAGAACAGGAATAAGAAAAGCAAGACAGATTTTAAAGCATTTGAGGATGAAATATAAGATTTGTATGAAAATTACATTCAAGGTGAATTATTGAGAGTTGTAGAGGCAAGTGTTCTTCTTTTTAGTCCAGTCAGGAGGTGGTGAAAACCTAAACTGAGATCTTTAGGAGGTGGAATGAAAGAGAATATATCCTTCAAGAGAAAATGCAAAAGATGTAATAATCTTACAAAGAAATACAAAATTTGCATTAGAGACAAGGCATAATTAACTTAATTATCCGTCTATTTATTTACTTACCATTTATTTGAATATCTACTTGTGTAAGAGAAAGTGTGCTTATTTTCATATACATTATTAATTCTTAATTCTCATGATAACTCTTCAAAATATATGTTATCATTCTCTGTTTATGGGTGGCTAAGCTACTTAGGTCACATAACTAGAAGTGCCAAGAAAAATTAAATATAATTATGTTGGCCTCCAAATTCTATATTCTATACTCTTTCTAAGTATATTGAGGAGAATAAAATCCAAGGCTGTGAACTGAACATTCAGTTTGGAATCTGAAGGATTACAGCACCATTTGTACCTTTCCACATGTACTAGTTATGACCCATGATCCTTCTTGAATTAAAATTATGTAAGCCCACTTATTTCCTATATTTTAATGGTAAGTTTCTTAAAGCAGTTCATTATTGTTTTCCATATCTTACACACCACTTTGAAGAAAGAAGATGATCTGCAAATAGTTCTGACTGAATGTCTGGAGGAAGATACTGAGCTGCAGGCCCAATCTCCTTCCCTCAATAAATGGAGTTAAAAATAGTGCTGGCAAGCAGCGTGTCCCAAAAGCATGGACCATTATAGTAAAAGTGCAAACACTAGAAAGGTGGGAGACTGGCTTTAGAATATACCAGGACTTAGCCACCCAGATGGAGAGCAAGTGGGCTGTCAATTCAAACAAGCCCACATAACTAACACACCTGGGTGAGAAGGGCCCAATATGATGATCATGGAAGACTGGAAAAAACAAGCATTTCAAATTACTCTGAAGGAATATCTGAGCCTAGTAACAGGCATCTCTGGGAGCTTTGATATGGCTCAAAAGGATCCCCAATTTCCAACACTGATCTGCTTTATCCTTAAACATTCCAAATTCAAAAAAGCTATGGACTTCATATTTTGTTTAATAAAAAATTACAAGCACATATGGTTTCAAATAGCCTATATGTTCTCCCATTTAAGAATGAGAAAACATACCTAGCCAAAGGAATATTTACCTTGAATTCTTTCTCCTAATAATAATGATGAATTGCACTGTGTCATCTACATTCCCGTGACATATTCTTTTTATAACCCTTAATGTGAAGCTACAAGACAGCGAGGTGAGAGGTGTATACAGGATTTTTCTAACTGAGAAACTAACTGGCCCATCCAGGGACTGAAACCACAACCCCAGCCTCATACTCACCATTCTGACCTCCAGAGCTAACTGTCGCAGACAATAAAGATAACAGATGACACCCACTGAGCTATGGGTGGATAAATGGGAAGTATTTCAGAATATGACATCTTGTGAAAAATAATATAATGATTTAAGTAGTTGTCCATCCCAGTCGTAGCAATTTATAGCCAAGCCTAACACGTAGTTTCTTCTTACCCGGAGGCCAGGCACTGCTGAACTACATCATTGCCAGAGAGACACAAAACGAGCACATCTAACATATAGCGATGATGCAACAAGCTAAAACAAAAGCAGGATCTCATGCAGAACTCCAAACTAGCCTTTTACTTCTATCATCAAAAGTAAAAGAGAAAAAGATGCATTGGAATGGTCTCCTAAACTGTCATTTTATAAATTATTTAATTAATCAGTATAAATAAATATCTTTAAGGAGATGAAATGTTATGTTGTCTTAAAGAGAGCATTGAATTTATTTTATTTTCTGGCATATGTTAATAATGAAGTGGAACACTTGAACACAGCAACTATCAGCTCACATGAAATATATTTACAGTTGTTCAAAAATAAAGATTCTGAGTAATACACATATTGACAGTTACACTTGAGCCTCAGTGAAGACCTTTAGTATGGAGTATTGTTTGTTAAAAACACGTAAACTTATCCAAAAGAAGGGGAAGGTAATAAGAAGAGTATCTTGTTATCATTGCTCGGATTTGGATTTTACTCTGTTATTTTACAGAGGTTGGTCATCCATTAATAGAGAGACTAGGATTTAGGAGACTACTACCCAGTTAGCTGGAGTCCCTGGTCACATGACTAACTAGTTGTATTTTCCAAAACATCACATAACTGAGAAAGAAAAATTAAACAAAGAATACTTTAAATAATTTTGTGTTGAATATTACATATACTAAGCATATGTGTCTGTATGTCTTACATGTATTGTTTTATAAATTTATGTATTATGTCATATATGTGTGTGCATGCATGTGTTTTGTTGCTTACAAATTTACTTCCAAAAATGTACTCAAATATTAAGTTCTACATAATTATATGCATACTATAATACTTAGGTCAAAGTGTACTGATTTCTCTAACTTTTTTGAAATACATCCAGAAAAGAATGTTTTCTGATGGAAAGACAAATGACTAGATGAATAGATATGTGGTACAGTAAAATATTCATGATAAAATCAAGGTAGTGTGAATATGGCCCTCACTGTAAGATGCTCTCAGCCCTTCTGTGTGGGTGCTGGAGTTGGGCATTCCCTTCCCCAGAGCCAGTCCGTTTCCGGTAATTCCCCAGCAGGTTAGGCTCCGGTTGCTCGTTGCTCCTGAGGACAGGCTTTGCTCAGAACAGTGCTCTGGCATTTTTCAAAACGGTGCCATTTCCTCTTCCCCAGCTGGAAGTAGGGGAAGGTTTTCTCAGACATTTCCTAGGGGAACTTGGTTGAGCTCCTGGAAGTAAATCCCACAATATTGTGGGGCCTCTACATGACTGGGTGTCCCTGGAGCTTTCAGTGCTGTGTTCTGACCTCCCCACTGGTTCCATGGTTTCTACTCCCAAGTCTCTGCCCTTCGCAGCCTCCATTCCCTGCGCTCACCCGTCTCTCTCTCCCATCTTGGGCTGGGCGGTTCTTCCTGTGTCTTCCTCTTTCCTATGGATCCCTGAGGAGCTGTTGATTGTTCAGTTCAGCATTTTACTCGTTGTCACAAAGGAGCGGTCACTTCCATGCTCCTTCCATGAGGAACTGGAAACCCCACTGACTTGTTTTCAAATGTTAAACCAACCTTTCATTTCTTGAAAAACTCCATGTGGTCATAATATTGTTGGGCTTTATTTACTAAAATTGTATTTAGGATTTGTTAAATAATTTTTGGGGGGATGAAAATTGATCATAGTTCTTTTGTCTTTCTTCCAATAGCTCTCACTTTCCTAATACTGGCCTAAAAGACCAGCTGTGGCATGTTCCTTCCTCAAAGTTTCTTAAAGATTTTGTTTATAATTGTGTTATTTCTTTCTTAAATGTTTAGTATAATTTACCAGTATGTCATCTGGGTTTTGAGTTTGCCCTGTGGAAAGGCTTTTAACTACAATTTCAATTTTTAAAAATAGATATGGTGATTTTTCTCTTTACAAAATTCTTTGAGTAAACTTTAGAAATTTCTCTCAAAAAATTGACCATTTTAAGTATGAATTCAATTTTTTTTGCATAAAGTTGTTCATGATTTCCCCATGTCATTCTTTTAACTTCTACAGTATCTGAAATAATATCATTTCTTTCATTCCTAATATTTTTGATAGGTTATGTTTTCATTTTCATTCAAAATATTTCAATGTTTTATAACTTATTGTTTGACCTTTGAACTAATTAGAATTGAGTTGTACAGTTTCCAAATATTTAGAGATTCTCTAGATACTTTTTTATTATTGATTTTTAATGCAATTTCATTTTGGACAGAATAAGATACTTTAGATGATCTTAAAAACGTAAGTTGGTTGGTGATATTCATGTAGGCAATTAGCATGTTTCTGTTTGTTTGCTTTAATTTCTGTTGTTTTCTAGTGGAGGGGGGAAAGAAGTCATGCCCTCCTGCCTCACTGTGTGTCCTTCAGCCACTCTATATTCAGTCTTTCTCTGTATGATTATCCCGTTAAAATAGTAGTCCTTCATAGAGGGATAGGGAAGATGGAGAGAGCAGTGACAGCAGCTCTGGGATTCACCTTCAGAGCTTGTTTCTGGACGTGCAAGTCCACCCAGACTTTGATTCCATGTTAAAGGGGTGGGAACATTGTCTTGAAAACATTCCCAGGTGCTTTTTGACACCACTGACCTCAGAACACTGCCTTCACCCAACAGCCATGGTGATCTACTTACTGTATTAAAATAACCTCCCTCTCCGCATTCCTCCTTCCTTATTTCCCTCCTTCCCCTCTCTGCCTTCTTCAAGAAAGGTCCAGTATATACCTCCTAGGTTCTACCACTTCAAAATTTTAAGTCCTGACAAGAGTCCCTACCCTCAAAGAGATTCCTATTTGAAGAGAAAAGACACACACACACACACACACACACACACACACACACTTCACAAGAGAGAATATAACTAGATGACAAGGTAACAGGTACATAAAATCCATGTATTACAAGTTGGTTTTGTAAGAAGGACTGTGGATCAGGTATAATCATAGTTAGGTCTTAAAAATAAATTTTTAATAGATAAAATTTGGAAGGTCGAAGAAATGGTAAAAAGCAAAGAAAAAAAATTCTGCTTCATACCAAATTAAATATTTTGAAATCTGCAAATAATCAAGGAATTATACCAAAATACTTATACTTTTTTTCAGCAGTGGGAATATTTAGAAGACGGTTTTATTTTTCCTTTTTCTATGATTTTTAAACATTTTTCCAGTGATTTTTATTGATTTAGTTGTCACTTTTTATATGTATTCTTAATTGCATGAGATATATACAGAGACAAGTCATTGTGAACAAGTCATGAAACAGAGATCAAATTAAATCATTACTTGAATCTAGACTTCTCAAGTCTCAGTCCAATTCCTCAAGGAATGTTTCTTTCCAGACCTTTTGTCCATGCATTTACTTTCAATGTTATGTTCAAGTGAAAACATACAATTTTATGATTAAGAAAAAAATGAGCTCTTGTTATACTTAACCTGTTCTAAAAGTTTAATTTTATGTTTCTTAATATAATCTCTTACAAATGGTCAAATATCTGTATATATAAAATTATGAAGCAACAAAATCATAAAAATATATCACTATATTTATTTGCTTTCATGTTTTATATATATATATAATTTTCAATTGGTGCATGATTTTGGCTCTTGCCCAGGGAGCCTTTTTGCTTCCAACAGGTCCCACCTGAAAGGAAAGGAGCGACACATAGCAGCAATTCACCGGAGAGTTCCGCTTTATTAGGGAAAGGTGCTGGGTTATATAGGAGGGGGCATGAATTGATTGAGGTGTCACTTCTACGGGGCTGGTGGCTGTTGGCTAGGTGCTGGGATTGGGAGGGGGGCGAGAGGTGATTGGGCTTCAGGTGGCACCGGCAGGAACTGAGGACCCCGAAGAGAAGCCGGAAGTTTGCCATCTTACTGGTGGGGACCCTTCATTCCCCCCTTTCTCCTCTATGGGTTTGTGGACGTTGCTTTCTCTCTGGCTGCTTCCTGCTGAACAGGGGCGGAGAAGGGAGTGAGGGCTTGAGGATTGGGAGGAAAGGGTTGATAGGACTCCCCGCAGTAAGGACGAGTAGATGTGGACTTCTTCAGGTTTGGAAATCAATGAAGGTTCCCTGTAACCATCGGTTGGCCAAGAGAATATGGGTGTCAGGAGCCAGGCGTCTGAGGCTATTGTTTCCAGGAACAGTTTCCAGTGGAGAGAGGGGTCCATCTCAGCATGTGGTGAGGAGGTCACGTGAGGGTGAGGGATCTTCTGTGGCCAGAAGCTGGTAGTTTCTGAGTAAAAGCTGGTTGAAAGCTTGATTAGAGATTTTTCCGACTTGGGATTTGATGAACTTTATTATACAGGGTAAGAAGAGACAGGCGAGAAGAATAATTATTATGGGGCCTGCAATGGGCTAGAGCCAGGTGAGGAGGGGGTTTGTTAGTATTGACGAGAATGGGTTGGAATTGGAAGCAGAGTGGAGACTGGAGGCAAGGTCGGTGAGTTTGGTAATGTCAGTTTCTACAATGCCAGATTCGTTGATGTAATAGCAGCACTCTTCCCAGAGGAAGACGCAGGTGCCGCCCTTCTCGGCTGTAAGCAGATCTAGGGCCTGCCGGTTTTGAAGGGTGACTTTAGCTAGCTAAATGACCTGTCTTTGGAGAGAGGCTAGAGAATCGGCAGTGGATGTCAGGGCTCCCTCAAGTTTGGTGTTGAGATCTCTAATTGCCTATAGAGAGTGACCCAAGGCTTCTCCCGAAAACCCTGCCCCAATGGCTGAGGTGATCAAAGAGCTACTGACCATGATGGGAAGGAAAGCAGCTCTTTTTGTGTGCGAGGGCAAGGGAGGTTGGAGCTCAAGGAATTCTGCCATGCTGTAAAGTGTAAGCTGTGGGATTAGGGTGACGAGAATGCAGGGTGTGCTGGAGTTGGGAGGCAGTGAGTTGAAAAGACTGCCATTACACTAAAAGAAGTGTCCCGGTTGCGTAAAAGTCTTAGAGCCGGAGGTAGGGGTGTAGATAGAGAGGCAGTGAAGTGCGCTGGAAGGGGGTGGAGTTGGGCCTACACAGTGGTGGATGGTGAGATTATCTGCGTATTCTGGTTCCCATAGGGGTATGTCTGCCAGGGGGCAGAGGGGTTGTCCTTCTGCATGGAAGGAGTAGTTGGAAATATTAAGGGGCACGGCGGCCAGCAGTGGGCGCTGTAGTGATGCGCACAAGAAACAATTGGCGGTGTTCAGGGTGTGGTTGAGAAAGATGGTGGTGTCCTGAATGAGCTGTAATGAAGAGTAGGAGAAATGGGAAGAGGGGTGGGGATAAGAAGATGAAGAGGCGCTATCAAGAGTTTGGATAATGACTTTTTCGGAATGTCTGATATCTGATGCAACTTGAGAGATCTGGGAATGAGAGGGAACATACTTTCGAGAGATATGAAGGGTACTGTGGAGGGTCGAGGACTTCCCGTAGTAAACTGAGGCTGTGACTCTGGCAGCCCATTGAGAGTCCCAGGGATCTGGGATTGATAAGGAGAATGAGCCGTTGGGATATTTCATGAAACGGTTGGAGGAGTAATACTGTGGGTACTGGGAGTTACCTATGTAGTGAATGGTGCAAGACCAGTAGGGACATCCCCCGTAGGTGTCTGGCCATCGCCTGCAATAGGCTTGTTTTTGGTCATAGAGGAAGCAGAGGCAGGGAGAATAAGGGTAGCTGCTAGTGAACACTTCAGTGGAGGGAGGAAAGTGGAGGTATAAAGGCTCAGAGCAGCTTTTCAGAGGGCAGTCTGGTGTGGCAATGAGGGCAGTAACTTTTGTTTGATGCTGTGTGTAAGTCTGTCTGACTTTGAATCGCCATACAAAGGAGGCTGGGGTTGCGGGGAAGACAATAGGAATGAGGAAAAAAAGCAAGAGAGCAGTAAAGGAGGAAAAAGTCATGATTCGGGTATGGATGGCAAAGGGGGTGAATGGGATTTTGGAGGAAAGAGGACAGTAAGGTCAGGAGTCTGGAGGGAGGGAGGGAGAGTCTGTAAACTTTTGTAGGTTAAGAGATCTTTTAGGTGATGTGGGGACAGAATGGTAAGGGGCACCCTGAATGTCAGTTTATGAGCTGCCTTCTGCAAGAGCTGTCTAGCGGCTAATGCTCGTAGGCAGGGGGCCCATCTCCGAACTGTGGGGTCTAATTGCTTAGAGAGATAAGCTACTGGGGCAAAGGATGGGCCATAATATTGGCCTAGGACTCTTAGAGCTTGACTGGACCTCTCATGAATGTATAATGAGAAGGGCTTCGACAAATCAGGAAGATGGAGAGCTGGGGCTTCCACAAGGGCTTGACAGAGCTTAATGAAGGAGTGTTGGGGTGAGGAGGATAATGGTTTTTTAGGGGGGCTCTTGCTGAGGTTGTATAGGGGTCTTGCCAACAGGGTGCAGGGAGAAGTTAGGGATCTACATTCTAAAATATCTAGCTAGGCTTAGAAAGGGCCTAGAAAGGAAAGGATTTTTGTCTTGGTTTTGGGAATGGGCAGGTCAGAGAGGAGCCATTGTCTAAGGTAATGGACTTTCTTTGTTGAGATAGAAGGAATCTGAGGTAAGTGATAGGAGGGGAAGAGATTTGAGCTTTGACGGGGGATACTCGGTAACTTCTGGAAGCTAGAAGGTTAAGTAGGGAGGCAGTGTCAAGTTGAGACTGTTCCCACGAGAGACTGCAGAGTAGAAGATTGTCTATGTATTATAAGGTGGACTTGGAGTGATCATGATGAAACTGTTTGAGGTCCTGAGCTAGGACCTGTCTAAAAATATGGGGACTATCTCGGAAGCTTTGTGGCAAAACTGTCCAAGTGAGTTGTTTAGAATGTCTTGTGTATGGGTCCGTCCAGGTGAAGATGAAAAAATCATGGGGGCAGGGGTCTAGAGGGATAGAAAAATGGGTCTTTGAGATCTAGGACTGAGAAGTAGGATGCTGAGGCAGGGATCTGCGATAAAAGGCTGTATGGATTTGGAACTAAGGGATGGATAGGGACAACGGCCATGTTGATGAGGTGAAGGTCTTGGACAAGGCGGAAAGATCCGTTGGTTTTTTTAACAGCTAATATGGGGGTATTAAATGGGGAGTGAGTGGGTCTGAGGTAATTTATGTTTAAGAGATCTTGAATGATGGGTTGGAGGCCTATGAGGGCTGAAGTGGTTAGTGGGTATTGGGCCTGACAGATATACTGAGAGGGGTCACGTAATTTGATAGAGGCAGGGGGACATAGGGCCACGGAGGGGCTTGTAATGTCCCAAACTTTGGGATTTACAGGGTGTATGAGGGCAGAACTGGAGCTTTCATTGGGTAGAGGGGGATTGTCGGCTATGAGGGCCATCAGAAAGGGAGTACTGGGGGCTGTGGGAGTGGATATAGTTATGGAAATGTGGAGGAGGGAAAGGATGTCTCGTCCTAGTAAAGGGATGGGACACTGGGGCATAACCAGGAAGTAGTGGGAGAAAGGTATGGGATTGTCTTGGATTGTGCATAAAAGGGTGGGTGGGGGGTTTAATGGGAAAATCTGTTTACCTCCTACTCTGACTATAGGAGTAATGGCTGGCGTGGTAGGGCCCCGGTATTCTCACAAGACTGAGAAGGTGGCTCCTGTATCTAGGAGGAAGGAGATGGGCGACCGTCTACTGTTAAAGTAACCCTGGGCTCCTGTTTGGTGATGGAAATGGTCGGGCGAGAAGCTCCCGGGCCCCGTCAATCTTCTTCTGCCAGCCCCACTACGGCGGGCTTAGGATGGGGGTTGTTCGTCCAGCCTCCCCTTCGGGTGGTTGGGCAATCAGACCCCCAGTGGCCCTTTTTGTGGCATCTGGGGCATGGGGTGGTTGGAGATCTGGGGGAGGGGCACGCCCTTGACCAATGTCCCTCTTTTCCGCACTTGAAACAAGCTCCTGGGGGGGGCTTGTCTGTAGAGGGGCGCCCAGGTTGTGGTTTTATCAGCTGGGCTAACATTCGGAAATTGGCCTGATCAGCCTTTTGTTTATGGCGTTCTTTCTCCTCCTCCCGGTTATGGAAGACTTTAAAGGCCACTGTTAGGATCTCAGTCTGTGGGGTAGCGGGGCCCTGTTCTAACTTTTTGAGTTTAGCTTTAATGTCGGGGTAGCCTTGAGCTAGGAAGTATGTCATAAGGACATGTCTTCCTTCAGGTGTTTCTGGGTCCAGGCTGGTATACTCTAATAGGGCTCGAGTGAGTGTGTCTAAGAACTCGGAGGGGATTTCATCTCTCTTTTGAATTATGTCTTGGAGCTTTTGAAAATTGACTACTTTACAAGCTGCCCTTTTTCAGACCTGCTATTAAGCAGGAGGCAAAAATATCTCGAGAGCGGAGACGCATGGCGGTGTTATAATTTCAGTGTGGGTCTTGTTCGGGGACAGCAGTGGGGACAGGGGGATAGGTGGGGTCAGTCCTGTGGGTTTCAGTAGCCTGCATTTGGGCGAAGTCCTAAACTCGTCTACGCTCTTCAGGGAGGAGAGTATTGGCCAGGAGCATGAAAATGTCATGATGTGTGAGGCTGTAAGACTGGAGGGTCTATTGAAACTCCCTGATGTATGTCATGGGATCAGTGGGAAAGGAACTTAGGCGTTTCTCTAGTTGGGCTAAATCTCTTAAGGAGAAAGGGATGTGAATGCGCACGCTGCCTTTGGATCCTGCTACCTCCCGGAGGGGGGCGATAATTTTGGGAGGCTCTCGGGACTGAGTCTGAGGGGGACTGAAGGGTTCTGGCTCAGTCTGTGGGGGAGTGACGCGGTCTAGCCGTGCCTAGTCGAGCAGGTCCTGAAGTGCAGAAGGGGGGCAAAGAAAATAAAGAAAGATAGAATCGGACCCACATGTTACCAGCTAGCAGCCCAGCTGCTTACTTCTGCCGCTCTAGTTGGGCTTAGAACTCATGACTCTGAATTAAGAGTCCCATGCTCTACTAACTGAGCTGCAGCAGGGCTCTAGTTAATTGCTTATGGAATACGTAAACAGAATGTTCTTTGTTCTCCATTCCTGCCACATCTGCAAGTGGGGGAAGGGCATATTTAGAAGCAGGGGCGGTGTTTCTACACATCTTCAAGGTCTCCCTATTTTCAGAGTGAGGAGTCTTGGCAAGATATGTTTTTGTGGACAGATAACTTCTAAGGACTGCACTGGTTGTTCTCTAGCTTGTGCTTTCCCATGCTGCGTTCAGACATGGGGGAAGGTGCTTTCCCATTCTCTCTACAAACATGTGAGAAGACAAAGGCGGTCCCTAACAGGGGAGAAACAGGTGATGAGGGCAAAGACGGAGGAGGCTCTTGGGACTTAGTTAAAGGGGGGCTGAAAGGCTCAGGCTTAATCTGCAGGGAATGAAGGTGGAGGAGGTGAGATGGGGGAGGAGATGGTTGGGGAGGAAGGGAGAAGGGCTGTTGTTGGAGAAGAAGGGGAAGGGAGTGAACGGGAGGCTTCTGCGGGGGCGGCGGCTTGCAGGCTAGGAGAACTTGGGAGGGGGCGGGGAGAGGAGGAGGCGGAAAGCTTGGATATAGGGAATCTCCTTCCATTTTTTCAGGCACTGGCAGTAGTTAAAAAGATCGCAAGTGATGTTAGGATCAAGAGTTCCCCCTGCAGGCCATTGGTTTTTATTGTCTAGGGGGTATGTCGGCCAATCTTGGGAGCAATATTTACAGAGAAGTTTTGGTTTTATATCAGGCATCAGGGAGAGGGTAGCCAGATACTTAAGCAGGCATTCAAGAGGTGAACTTTCAGGGAGGGATGAGGAGGCTCCCATGGCTAAAGGACAGAGAAGGAGACAAACAGGGGAAGACGAAAGGAGATCCTCGGACTGGAAGCAGACCACAAGGAGACAAAGGGCGTCCCCGATGATCCTTGGTGGTCTGCGGAAACTCGTATAGGAGTCGGAATTTCTTGGGAAGTGTGGGTCGTCACCCAGACATCCCTAAGAAGGCAGAGTGCCGGTCACGAGGTACCTAGCGCTAGGCGTTTTCGGTGGACGGAGCAGAAGGAGGAGGGGGGGAAAAGGGAGCGTTCTCATCCACAAAGGAGTCACCTCGTTTATGGCTGTTGGAGAGGGGGTGCCTGAGAGTCAGCCGCAGCCGTGAAGGCCTGAGGCGGGGATTTATGACTGTCGGAGGAGGGGCCTGAGGGTCCGCCGCAGCCGTGAAGGCCTGAGGCGGGGAGAGTTCCCTCCTCATCCCCGAGCGTCAGGGCCTTGCCAGACGATCACGGTCAATGGCACTGCGATAGCTCGGGGAAGGGTGGCCCACTCCGGGGGGAAAACTTACCTAAAGGCCAGAGAGGAGTGGTGAGTGTGATGAGCCAGCGCCGGAAAAAGAGGACTAGGGCAAGCTGCTGCTGGTGTCGGGGGGGAAGACGGGGGCCCAGTTGGGGTGTCCCGTCTCCCGGGTTTCGGCACCAATGAAAGGAAAGGAGCGACACATAGCAGCAATTCACAGGAGAGTTCCGCTTTATTAGGGAAAGGTGCTGGGTTATATAGGAGGGGGCATGAATTGATTGAGGTGTCACTTCTACGGGGCTGGTGGCTGTTGGCTAGGTGCTGGGATTGGGAGGGGGGCGAGAGGTGATTGGACTTCAGGTGGTGCTGGCGGGAACTGAGGACCCCCAAAGAGAAGCCGGAAGTTTGCCATCTTACTGGTGGGGACCCTTCACCACCTAACAGCCTAATAGTTCTTCTTACTCTACTGCAGGTCTCTCCTGCAGTACCTTTGGCTACATTTTACTTCTAAGAAATTACTTATAATTTTGGGTCTACTAATGGCACTTTATTTTCCCTTATTACTTTGGATTTGTCTTTCTAAAAATGCCCCTCTGCTCATATCTAGAGATTATATGTGGGAGACTGTAGATTCATGGGCTCAGTCATCTATCCTGATCAATCTATATATATTACTTTTTATGGAAAAAATTATCCACTTCCCACAATTTAAAAATGTTACAATCTAGGTGTTATTTTTATAACCTAGTTTTCCTTGGGCAGTAAATCTAATCAAATATTGAACACACAAGGAACAAATTTCAGCTTAAGAAATAAACTAAAGGTACTTTTTGAAAAAGAAGTCAAATTCTATTCCAGAGGCAAAGAACAAGGTAGGCACACAGTGTTACAAAACAGTCACTTTTATTGTTATATCATTACACTTTCCTATTGTTCAACTAATCTAATCTAGTCAATGTAATGACAGACAAGTTAAACCAAAGAAAAGACTGATTGACCACACTTCTGTTTATTTATCTCAGAAATGCATTATCCTTGACCTAATTCTCCACCCAACTGTTGTTCTTATTTAATCCATCATTTATCTTGAATTTGTTGTCTCTGCTTTAAATCAATATTCATCATCAGGAAAGTTTATGTGATTTCCTTTCTCTATTTAATTATATCCTCTCCCCTCCTGTCTCCCTTAAATAGTTTGAATCTCATAAAAAAAAAAAAAAACAGTTAGATGAGAAGTGTATTGGAAAGAGAGGGTGAAGCTCTGGATTTTTTTAAATAGCTGGGATGATTGTCCAGCAGACAGTCACTCGCTTCTCCGCACCTATCAATAAGGGCAGAGGATGTTTCTTGGCCACATGTTTATCCCTCCGCATCCTCCCTGACCCCACCCCAGCCCCATAAAACATCAAGGAGCCTGCACATTGATGCCGTTTCTGGATGCCTATCAGGCTGGCCACCAGACAATACTCCTATGAAAGTCGGGACAACTTACTGACCTTACAGTGACCAGCACACAAGAAGGCACACAGCCTCTGGGGGACCTCTTCCTATTAGTGTTAATACCACTCTACTAACGATTCTGAAAAGTTTCTGAAAAGAAATGCCTTAGCATTGCAGAATTCTACATTTATTTTACCATTTTGTAATGCAATCCTTTGTTCACAAAAATGGAATCCATTAAGCAATTATTAAAATCCTTTGAAACAGAGTTCGGAGGGAAACCTGGGTGGGAATCTACACTATAATTAAGACTATATCAGACTTATATGTAGAATGCAATGCACCTTGAATATTTTTACAATGGCAATTAAATAATGAGTATTATCTAAAATGTTTTTCTAAGATAGGAAGCATAACCAAAGGACTATAGAGGAGCTTTCCAATAGTCTGTGAGTGACTGTAAGTCAGCAGGGTCTGACTGACCTTTATAGAACCTTCTACCCAACAACAGAGGGAAACACATTCTTTTCAAGCATCAACAGAACATTCATCAAGGTAGGTCATATTCTGGTTTATAGGACAAACTTTAACACGTTTAAAAGAAATTAGGCTACACAGAGTTCATCCTATGACCACGATCAAATGAAAATAGAAAAGCAACATGAAAATCTCCAAACACTTAGAAATTAAACATACACTTGGAGATAGGCCATGACCACCAAGAAAATATAACAGGATGCACAACTGAGTGGAAATGAAAATATGATTTTCTGTAAATCAGTATTTTTCCTATTTACATGAGGAAGTTTAAGAATGTCTGCTGGGAGGTCATAACTAAATTAATGTAAAAATAGTGATGAGACAGTCATTGCACAGGGTCTTCAAATACCTTTGACATGTAGTTGCCTCGCTTAGTTATCATTTCCATCTTGGTCCTGTCTTGATTTCAGGCACCCCTCCCTCTATTTTCATCAGCGTTTCAGAGATACTACAGCTATTAAAAATATGTTAATGCTACCTGCTCAAGTTTGGACCTTAAATGTTGAAGTTGCCGTATCTGCAATCAAAGGTCTAAATGCATTTTTCAGAAGAAGCTGTCTCTTTCTTTTTTTTTTCTTAGGCCAGATCAGCAGCACAAAAAATGTCATGTTCAAACTTGAAGTGCTTGAGTGAAGTGAAATCAGAGACTACGCTTTCATCTTCCTTTGTAAAACTAGCAAAGATAGTATTGGTTGATCTTAACAGCTAAAACAATTTTTTTTTTAAAAGAAAGCTTAAAACCATGGACTAAGTATTAAATCGAACTGTAGGCAATTTTGTATAATCATATAGCTAATGTCTGAATCTGTCCAGAAATGAACCCAGCAAATGATGATAAATTATGTCTGAACATCTCAATTCATAAAAAGCATGTTACTTGCTGAGACAGAATATTATAGTTTTAGAACCATTTTGATGTTTCAAATTTTGAAGTTCCTTTTTTAATTAACCTGAAGCCTGTTTCAGTTCATTTCTATCACTTGGTATATCCTTAGTTTGACTTCCCAGTCTAATTAATCTAGAATTTTATCCCACTAATTTCTTTTTTAGATTTTATAATTTAGTCTCCATCTTACCTTATTGCCTATAGCCCCAGTGCTGGGCCATTGGCTAAAAGCCACCTACTGTCTCATCACAAGGGTATTATTTCTAGGGATTGATGTCCTCATCTCATTCAAAGGAAGGGCCTGTCTGGGTCTTCATCCCTCTTTCTGAATCAGTGGGAGCTTCCCACTCTCCTGCTGTGTCTCTCTGGCAATCATTTTGCAATAGGCATTCCTGTTTAGCTCCTGTGGGGGCGGAAGAATTTTCCTCTACCCTTCAGGGTTCTCCTAGCTCATCTAAGAATCAAACTGACATGAGACAGACCAAGGACAGAAAATGAAGTTTAATTACATTTGTACAGGGATCCACAGACAGACCTGAGATTCCAAAGACAGTCGGGGACAGTGAGATGTAAGTGTCCTCCTGAACCATGGAGGAGGGGGTGGGGGTCTGGAATTTTAAAGGGAAGGAAGACATTTCAAAGGCATATAAAATAGTAAATGCTTGTTTACCAAGCATTTGCTGGGCTTCACAGAAACTATGGGGCATAGAGAGACATTTGAACAAACCCTGCCACATTCCTCCCTGTCTACCAAACCTAGTTCACCTATAATGTAGTGATCTGTGTTATCTTCCTGGAGTTCACCCTTCTAAATGTTTCTTGTGCACTTGGTTGGGGAAGGGTGAAATTTCTTTCTGAGTCTGTTTGGCCATTGTTTTCAGCTTTGACTTAATCTGCATGTCACAGTGGCACATCTTGGGGGGAGCCTGCCCTTGGCCCCTAGAGTCCTCAACCCTAACCAAAGGACAAAAAGGAGAAAGAGAGAAAAAAAAAAGCCATCCAGTTTCATTCAAAATTTTAGAACACTGTTTATTTTGTCATTATCTCTTCAAGAACAATGTCAGTTGCACCCTCTTGTATTTTTCTGTCTCAAATCTGTATCAGTTCCATATTTTACATATTGTGACACTTCAAGTAGTAATGTAATATCCTTGACTGGAAGTTAGACATGACCTCAACTACAAAATCTATAGGTTAAGAAATCAAAATGTAACATAACAAAACGTAAGCCACACTTTAAATAAATTCCTGGGTACAGTAACTACTGAGAACTGTGGCTCCCTCAAAGTGGCCCAGAATTTATAGTAGGGAGAGGTGCTCCGGGTCAGAGTGACTGAATAACAAAGAGATAAATCATTCTACTTACTAATTCTGTACACAGAACTTCAAAACGTCCCTAAAGTAAACAAAGCAAGTAGCTAGGAGGGAAATACTGACTGGGAAGAGATGATGAGCTAATTACATAATTATTGAAATGCATTAAACAGAAATCTAAAGGGGTTGAACTTTTCATCTGAATGCAGCTTCTGGTACGATGTTACCGAAGCAAGGAGAGCGAGACCTGTTGCACCAGGAGA
Organism: Manis javanica; assembly: GCF_040802235.1. Taxonomy (NCBI): domain Eukaryota; kingdom Metazoa; phylum Chordata; class Mammalia; order Pholidota; family Manidae; genus Manis; species Manis javanica. The sequence continues at coordinate 77,322,550 of NC_133168.1, forward strand.
CTAAATATTTCGTGCTTCATTGCTAGCCTCATTTAAATACATTTCTCTAATATTAAATCTTTTAGAGTGGAAATATATTTTATTGCTGTTTGCAAGAATTTTTTTTTCAGCATAATCCCAGGAAGTGTATTTCTCTTTGACCTATCTTCTTAAATTCAAGAAAAAAATTTAAAGAACAGCTGATGATCTGGTTGGCACGTGAAGGAATGTTTTTAAAATTAAGTGCATTTGGAATGTTCGGCTAACTGCATTTTCTCTCACGTGAACGATATGAGTAAGGCTGTTCACATTTTGGTGTGCTGGACTCACACATTAAAATCTTACTCACGATGTGGTCTGGCTTCCTTGTTTTCATTAAATTGCTCTTTCTCGGCAGGAACCCGGGCAAACAGGGTGCCTGAATCTCTCTGTGACTTTCTGTAGGAAGTTTCCATAAAAGGGCTGCATAATTGTGAATAAGCCTTTTGGAAGAAATGTGAAAGCTTCCATTGTGCTAAAACAAGGAAAAAAGCCAGTGTTTGAGAGAGGTTGCTATAGTTTTGCCAAATTATGGAAGGGAAAATGCATGGGGCCAGTTTTAAAGCCCAGCTGCATCTTGCTAATCTAAATACATATAGATAGGGATTTGATTTTTTTAGCTTTGTATAGAATTATAGCTCTACAAAGGTAACGATTAAAGATATTTTTAAAAACTATAAAATAATGTATCATGATGTGTGTAAAATACCATAAACTCAACCACTCTTCTGCCAAAGTTTTCAATGAAATAAGCCTTTCTATGAGTAGAACTGAAACCGCCTGACAGTGTCAGTTCCTCAATCAGTTTAGCAATAGCTCCCATTGTCTGCTCATCTCCATTCACATCCTATTTTCTTACCCAGTTTTGTATCTACTATGCCCAAAACCCAGACCTCAGTTTCTGTTGGACAGAACCCTAGGTTGCCCATGAAACATGTATGATAATCTTGGGAGAAAGCCCAGGGCCACATTATCCTGGATTAGATGTCCTCTCAACTTCTCTGCTTCTCCTGAGAGCACACCCTTCCTGAGTTCTGGCCCACACTCATTCTTCAAAGAAAGAACCCACGGTCCAGCCACAATGGGTTCTAGTTCCTCAGCCAGGCTGTGCTCAGTCCCACAACCAGGCCTTTCCAAGAGCTGCTTAGGATGGGCACTGGCAGGGCCTCCCTGCTGCACAAATCCAGAGGTGGGGGGATCATTCATGTGGAACCCAAGCCCCTACCCTGCCTTGAGCTAGTACTTGCATATCTGAAGCTCAGTTTCTCAACGGCCCTAAATTGGAGATTATAGAATTTGATTTAACCTACACTAAGAGACTTATGAGACATCTCTGTGGTTGAAATTCTTTGTAAACTATTACATTTTGTACAATGTGTTATTGTTATTAAGCAGCTTAATGTGCATATGATTAGTCTCTTTGACTAATAAAAAATTGCCTGCTGGGGAGGAACCATACTTTATACTATTAACTCTGTAGACATCTAATAGATACACAGAACATTGCCCATCATAGGTATCCAATAAATGCTGCCTAAAGAAATGCTAGTTCATACATTGCCAATGGATGAAACAGTCATTCCATCAACCAAATTTTCTTCAAACACATGCACTGTTGCATTATTGAAAGCATTAACTAATTCTACTGCCTGGATACATGGGACATAACTAGCAACTTTCAGAAAAATCACAAGTTGTTCCCTGGCTCCAGGTTCAGATTCTGTCCTTAAGAAGCACAGAAACTACTTGGAGTGACTGGCCTGCTGTGGTCTGTACAACAGCAGAGCTCTGCACAGGGAGCCCTATACAAGTGTGGTGTTCAACAGTCAGCATAACCTTCTTGATTGTGACACACTGCACTGAGAAGACAGGAGGTGAGGTGCCCGAATCAGAGGAGCCTAGTGAGGGAAAAACCATATGTCTTAAGCCTTCAGGATGGAAAGGTTTGCACAAGTAGAGTTGACTGTTCACAGATGCTATCCAGAAATCGGGTGCAGTGTGCAGTTGGAACAGCCCTTAAATGTTTTTTAAAGTAAACAAAACAGCCCTATGAATAATACATGACTGTTTGGCTGAGTGCCTAGTGATTGCAGAACCCTTCTGGGGATAGTAGGTTGAGAGTTTGCATTTATTAAAACATACAATAACAATAATAACAATAATGAATCTTTAGTCTTGTTTTTCCATCTTATCTTTGCTTCAGGGATGCAGCATGCTCAGATGCTCTAATTAGAAAAAAACAAATAAATAATAACAACCTCCTGAAATTCCACCTGAGTGTTTAGGATTCAAAACTCCTTTCCCGGCGCACTAGCAGGGCTTTCTGACCTGGCCCCTGAAGGAAGTTCCCCACCTCCCACCTCTCCTCACTGAAGACAGGAATGTGGTTCTTTCCAAGACACAGATGTTTGACTCAGGCCTATTTCCCCCAAGGCCAGTAGCAAGAATTTAGGTGTCCTCTTTGTTCTATGGACCTTGACATTTTCCAACCCCCATTTCCTCCTTCACTAATCATTATTTTATTTGTGCCTTGTTATTTTTATAACACTTCCTAGCTTTAAAAGACATTTTATAGTTATTATTTTTTAAGAGCCTGCACTAACCCTGCAAGATGGGCTGGCTGAAAAAAACAGGAGAGGAAATGGCCCTATGGAAAAATTATGTAACTTGCCTGGCAATTCAGCAGCTTTTTCTATTAAATGCATTTTCCACCTTTTAAAGATCACTAATTCTGAACTTGTTTTTTCTGTTCAAACTCTCCTGAACCCTCACTTTATCTGCTTTCCACTTCTCCAGCCTCCCCCTGTCAGCTGATAATGTCCCCTCCCATTATTGAGAATATAGTTCTAAGTAGACCTGTTTAGTTCGACTACTACACAACTACAGATATGCCTGCCTGCACAGATGTCTTCTTCTGAAGGGTACTTTCCTCCTTCCTGAAGGACGCCCTGGCCCACCCACCACACGCAATGCACAGGCATGCATGCACATACACTTATGCCCTCCAAGGCTTTTGCCCTTGAGGCCACTGCCAAATCCTAAGATGCTAAAAGGTGAGAGGTTGAGAAAGCAAGTGCCGCTGCTACAAAGTCCAAGCCAAAGCAGAGCTGTTGGCATTCTCAAAGAACTAGAGAAACAAAAACAGGAGCTTAGAGCCATGGAGAGAGGAGGGCTGTTGTGCACAGCCTAAAAGGTTTCTGGTGAGACCTCTGAATGGCTTTTCTGCAGTAGAAAGTGCCAACTAAAAATAGCCCAGCACTCATAAAGTCTGAAACTCGGACTCAGAATCTCTCAGTTCCCACTAGCTGAAAAAAAAATTAAATCTAATATTGAAGAAAATAAGAATGTGGTAAAATATAAGAAGGTAAAAAAAGAAACCTGAAATTATTTGCATATGAAATATTTCTATACATAGAAATCAAAAGTATCCGTAGAAGAATGAGGATAATTCATGTGTAAATTTTACAAGGTCACTGGATACAAGTTCAATGTAAAAATCAATTATAGTTCTATATAGCAGCAGTAAGCAAATAACTTTTTAAAATAATGAAATACACAATTGGGAACAAATGGAAATAAGGTAAATTTTAAAATTATTCAATACCATCAACACAAAAAAAAACAGATACCAGGATCACAAAAATCTACAATGTCACAATCAGTCCACAAATGATGTACATAATTTTTATTCTGAAATTTACAAAACATTACTGAGAATAAGTGAAAAAGACTGCAATATATGAAGTGATATGGCCCTCCCCTTCTATGCACTGAAGTTTCAGTGTTGTAAAGGTGCAATTGTCCCCAAAATTTTCTGTAACTTGAAAGCAATCCTAAACTAAATGAAACAGATATTTTCAAACAGAATATGAAATTTGACAGGCAGACTCTAACATTTATATGGGAATGTCAAGATCAGGAATAAGAAAAATAAAGTTAGAGATCTTACACTACTAGAAATGAAGATTGCAGTCATTGAGAGAGTAACATATTAGCATATGGATAAACCAAACGAGGGAGGGGAAGGCAGGTCAGAAATAGGCGCACACTTAGCATGGTCACTTGACTTACAATGACGTGAAGACTGGAAAGCAGGTGGGGAGAGGTCTTTTCAGGAATATTTGAGAAGCTCTTTACAATAGAAGATAGAGACAATGAACACCTGGAAGGACACAACCACTTCATGATTCATCAGGGAAATGCAATTTAAAACTGAAACAAGAAACCCCTACATTATCTACTATGACTAAAATGAAAAAAGACAGATATCACCAAATTTCAGCAAAAATGTGAATCGGTTGCCACCTTTAAACACTCCTGGTAAGAATGCAAAATAGTACACAACTATAGTGTTTGGTACTATCTGTTAAAGCTGAACATATGCAAACTTTTGACCAGCAATTACACAGGGTGATACTTAATCAAGAAAAATGAAAACGCTTTTCCACAGAAAAAGCTATTACAGAATAGTAAAGTACCTTTTTCATAATTGAACCAAACCAGATATAACTTAATATCTATAAAAACAGAATGTGCAAATAAAATATGGTGTATTTTTTTAAATAACACTGTATAGCAAGGAAAATGATTATATTTGGGTGACATGAAAAAGTTTCACAAATATAAGAATGAGTGAAAGAAGCCAGACATAAATAAACACATGCTTACATTTATAGAATGTTCAATAATATGCAAAAGTAAGTGACGGTAATAGAAATATGGAAAGTTGCTTTCCTTTGCGCAGGTGACCTACAAAGAATGGAGGGATGTTTCTCGGTTTTTTCTGATGGCGCACGTGTAAACAGAGCGCTGCTGTCCAAGTGTTTCAATTTTGTTAGAAATTATCTACCTGTGCACTTATTATTTGTTTATTTTTAGGCATGTACATAACACTTCAATAGAAAACTCACTTAAAAACATAAGCTCTGTTATCTCTGATTAAAAGACAAAAATTATCGATCATCTCTACTGTATCCTTTATCTCTGTAGAGGCAAACTTCCAAAAAGTGTTCCCAATGCACATGGTTTTCATGTCCTCACCTCCTATTTTACTCTAGTCTACTTATATATTTTTCTCCCCAAATCCTAAAGAATGTCCTTAATATGGATACCAAATAACAAACTGTGATTTCAAATCCAAGAGACCCTGTCCTGTCCTACTCTTATCCTCTCAACAGAACACAGCTCTTCTGAAATCTCCATCCTACACACTCGTCACCTGACCCTCATGACACTACATTATCCTACTTTTCTCCCCAATTTCCAGATTCCTCATTTTCATTCTCCTTGGTTGGCTTTTTCTTTGAATATCCTCAAAATGAGAGAGTTCATTAAACCTCTATTTTAAAGTTCATCAACATTATAATTTTAGCCAGCAATTTTATAGACTTCTAAATAGGTTTATCAGTTTAGGAGAACAATGCTTAATTTTCCATGTGTAGGGCTTAGTAGTTCTAATCATTTAATTAAATCATTTAATTACATCTTTTCCATTAGGGTTGTTATTATAACATCTTTCATTATTATTTTCTGAAGTATAAATATTAAAATCTATACTTTAACTTATTAGATTATTTCCACAACTGTTATTTTTTTCTGTAGCCAGAAAAATACAAGTGTCTTTTAACAGTTTGTCCTATGTTTTATTTCTATAGTTGTTACAAATGCAGATATAGACGGTTGCTATTTTTTGTTTAAATAGTTAATATCTTTAATATTTTCCCACTGGTTTACTTTTCTCAATAATCATTTCTTCCTGAATTTTATTTTTGGTGTTCAGTTATTTGACCATGATATACCTAGATATGGTCTCCTTTATATTTATTCTGCATGGGCTTAACATTGATACATTTCATTAATATTAGAAAATTCTCAACCACTAGGTACTCAGGTTTTGCTTTGCTTTATTCTATTTCTCAGCCCCCAGTTATACATTTATAAAACCATTTAACCATGCCCTATCCATTTTGTATGCTTTCTTCTATTTTTTAAATCTTTATTTTGCCTTTTGGTACTTTAATTTAATCTGTCTTTCTGTTGATCTTTCAGTTTACTAATTTTGCTTAAAGTTGTGTTCAGGCTGCTATTAATACCATTCAATGAGTTCCTAGTTTTTTATGATTAATAATTTAGTTCTTGAGAGTTCTTTTTATAGATTCCAACTTCTTGTTAAATTCTCTACTTTTAACCTGTTTTCTATGTTTATTTCTGTGTTTTAATAAATTTAGCTGTGGTTGCCTTCTATTATTAGTTGTTTTTTGCTTAGTTATATGTTTTCCTACACTTTGCCTTTCTTTTAATTACTTGAAGTTGGGCCTTACATTTCTCTAGACTACAGAGAAGAAAATTAATGTTATTTCTCCACAGATGGAGTTTTCTCTTTCATTCATTAGGCAGAGTGGAGGAGGGACTGATCCACCCCACAGGTTATGGGTTTTGTTGTGTCCAGGTTGGATTTCAGTTTTAATTAGTTTCAGCTGACTTCTTGTTTCGATATCTTGAGGCAGTATCTTCACTGAGACTTTGTTCCCTAAACACTGTGAACCTACAGGTGATTGAATCTGTCTTTTCGGTCCATTCTCAGGAAGCCCATATGCCTCAGCATCTGTGAAATATCCCATAAGGAAAAAGGGCATGCATTTGGGGCTCCTCTCATTTCAATCCATTGTGTCCATCCAAATGGCCTTCAAAACTTGACTGCTTTCTTTAGTGATGGTCTGCCAATGACAGCCTGACTCTTAGCCTTCCCTGGTTCACAAGTTCTCTGAAAAAAGTAAGCTTCCACCAATTTCTTAGAAAGAAAACATTTTTTTCCTACCTGCAATTCTACTCTTTCTAGTAATTAGAGCTCAATTTTTAAAAAATATATTTCCTGTCTGTTAACTTTTCTAGTTGTTACAGCAAGAATGATAACTTGCCTCATTCCTACAACATCCTGTAATAGTAGTGGAAGTTCCATTGCCATTTTTATTACTCTATACCAAAATTTTCCTTAAAACTTTGTATCTCAGTCCCTCTTTATCTCTCTTTGTAATGCACGATGTGTATTCCAAAGCTTTATGGCATCAAGTAGGAATTACATTTTTATCGTATGTCAAAAAAGAAAACCACTTCACCAAAACTACAAGAATATGCAGTATTTTCAAGAGATTTTGAACTACTTAAACTAGATTTTAATTCATTTTTTTAAAATAGTAAATATAATTTACCTTAAAGTCATCTGACTTTTTCAAACTGAAAGTAGGTAATTTTCTGTAAACCTCCAATAATTTCCAGAAAAATTGCTTTCATAATTTTTTCCTTATGAAAAAATTAAAAACATATTTCATACAAATAAGTGTGGTACAATATTGCAAATGAGGATGTAATACAATTGTAATATTTAATTTAATTTATATGTTTGCTATTGTGGTAAATGTGTGAGCAAAACAGATATTATGTGTAATAATATAACCCAATTCATCCATTTGGTATATGAATTTGTATTAGCTGCATCGAAATATTATTTGAAAAATGAACTGTGTGATGAATTATTTTTAATTGTGATTCATTGTGTTCCACAGTAGTTTGAGCTGGAGAGCAGAAGCTTACAACTGAATAGCATAAAAAGAGGACCCAAAGAAATAATTATTTTTGGTAATGATTTGCTCCTATATCCTAATTTTATTTTGAAAATGTTATCCTCCATTTACTGTTCACTAAGTAAATGCAAAAGCCAGTGTTCGAATTCCACTTTATTTAGCTGAAAATACCATTTGAGAAAGAAAATGATAGAAGACCCTGTCCAAATGCTCTTTATCTCACCCACTCCCAAATCTTGATCTTTGCTTTTCCCTTGGAGACCCAATATCCTACTGTAAGAACTACGGCCCTTTAGCATGGCCCTTTTTGTCATTGTTCTGCCTGGACAGGTGAATAAATATAAAGTCAGACAACTTTTAGGGGCCCGAGGGACAGCCAGAGGGTAGAGGAGATGGCTGACGACATGCCCTTGCTCGGCAGTGACCCCTCACTGAATGCCACTACGATTCCCGGGGCCAGCCTGGGACATTCCGCCCGGAACTGGTGACCACACTGAATAGCGGGCAGCAGTGAGAGTAGGAGATGTCATTCCACCTCTTCAGGGCCTGCCAGAGGCTGCACCATTGGCTCTATCTGTGGTGGCTTCTCCTTTCTGTTTATCTATAATCATTACCCATTCCAAATTCCCCTGCCTTTTATATTATCTGCAAAGTAACTATTAACCAAATGCCTCATTGTAAACATGGTGATGTACGTGTTCAAATTTATTTTTTTCAGAAATCAACTGCATCAGAATGGTATTTAATATTTACAGTCCAGTGGAGCAAAAAAAAAGAATTGTAACTATCATAAATAATACCTGAAATAAATCTTATTGGAAAAATGAAAATACTAAAAAGATTAAAAATGGGTAAGAAATTATTAACGTTATTGGTATTGATTTACACAGACCCAATACACGGCTAAGGTTTAAGCATTTAGCAAAACAGCCAGGGGTCCGGGACTCGGCAGGGCCCCTAGCTTGTACCTCTTCCTTCAGAGATCTTTGTCCTGACAGAGAAACTGGAATGTTGGTGTAGGCTTCCAAGATAGTCTTCCAGGCTTGCTGACAGTTGGAGGAGTCTAGGAGGTGAGAGAATGGAACTTTGCATGCTATGCGACCCTTTTTAATTTGCTTCATAATATGTTTTTTGTAAGTGACCTAAAACTTGCTCTGATTGTAAAACCACATGTGAACATGAGATATATGCACTCATTGACTTGCAACTGCCGGAATCTAGAAATATATACTAAAACCACTAAATGTTTTAGTATTTAGTATTTTTTACCCACCAAATGGTTTTGGATGAATTTGTAATTTTCATTAAGGTACTATTAAAATGCCCCTAACCCCGTGTTATATGACATAGATGCTCATCAAAATTCCTCTAAACTGTGTCCCATGATTTAGATGCTTATAGATGCTTATTACATCAAACCTAAACTCAAGGGCAGTTTTATCTTCCAGTTTTGAACATTTTTATAACAGAAATGTATGTCATTGTATATGTGTGGTTGGAGTGCCATAATTATTACTGTTGCTCAGATATGGGTTTCCAAGGGTATAAAATTTATTAAAATCATCACACAACAGAATGGGCCTCTCCATAAAAATGCTAACTCAACAAATTGTAGCCTCATCTCCTTGTTTTTCTAAACTTATTAAAAGTTTGATTTTATAGTGAGGAAAATGTGAAAAAAGAATTCTTGAGAATGGCATAAAAAAATTAAGAAAAGCTGACATGAATACATTGTGAGTTAAATTAAAGTGACAATTACTAATTTATAGCATTTCTCCCTCTCTGTAAATAACGAATGATACATTAAAAATGGAAACCATTCTAATCACTACTTTTAAAGTTTGATTTAACTCTTTAAGATTTTTATCTGAGATTCAAATTTGAGATTTATAAATTCTTGGGAACACCGTGCTGACGAATCTTCAAAAACCACCTCTACTCTGATTCAGCACGGAAGGGGCTTGGAAGTTGTCACTTCCGTGCTCACAAGGAAAAGCTGAAAACTTTTTGCACAAGAACAAACTGAAAATAAACAACTCTTCTTAGATCCCTCAGAGAACCGAGGGCACAGGGAAAACTGCTTCCCCCAAATGTGGAGAGACAGACAGAATGACAGACCACTGAAGCGGAAGCCCAGAAGCAGACACTGTCCCTGGAGCTGGTGCCTGGGGAATGTGACGTCTCAGGCCCTTCTTGAGAAGTCTCTGGGAAAGCCCAGGGATGACAGGGGAGCACAAACAAGGGAATTTGAGCCCACAACACTGTTGCAAACAATAACAAATAGCCAGATAAATACAAACCCTCAAATTGAAGGCCTACTTACTTCAGTTCTTAATCCAGTCATTATGTCTGCCTTTCAACAAAAAAAACTAGAAGGGCATATTAAAAGACCAAAAACCACAGCTTAAAGATACAGAGCAAGTCTCCCTACTAAATTCAAATATGACAAAGATTTTGAAATTATCAGGCCAGGATTTTAAAACAATTATGATTCACATGCTAAGGGTTCTAATGGAAAAGCAAACCTGCAAGAATAGTTGAGGATGTAAGCAGAAAGATAGAAACTACAAGACAGGACAGAAAATGTTAGAAACAAAATGCGTTGTAACAGAAAATGAAGAAGGCCCGTGATGGGCTCAGTAACAGATTGGACGAGGCCAAGGAAAGAGTCAGTGAGCTTGACGATCTGTTGGTAGGAACTTCTAAAACCGAAATGCAATTAGAAAATGTTTCAAAGATGGAATAGAATATCCCAGGACTGCGAGACAATTGCAAAAGATGTAACATATGCGTAATACAAATAACATAAGGAGAAGAAAGAAAGAAAGAGAAGGAATATTTGAAATAACCATGACCGAGAAGTACCCAAAATTAGTGCTGTCACCAAACCATATTTCCGAAGGGTGAAATAAAATATTTGGTGTTGAAAGATAAAACCACCATCCTATAATTATATATTTAGTGAAATTATCCTTCAAACCTGTAGAAGAAAAAAACTTTCTCAGAAAAAACAAAAATTGAAATAATTTGTTAATAGACCTACCTTATAAGAAATGTTTAAACAGTTCTTCAGAGAGAAGGAAATCAAATCTATATAAAGAAAAGAAGAGCACCAGAAAAGGAATCAATTAAGGTAAAATCTTTTCTTTTCCTGTCCTTAAATTGACCTAACAGGTAACAACCTATTTAAAATACTAATAGCCACACTTTATTTCTAATAACAAATGGATGTTGGATTGTGTCTGATTTTTTGCATCGACTGAGATAATCATGTGTTGTCTCTTATTTTATTAATAGGGTGAATTACATTTATTGGTTTTTGTATATTTACTTTATCTTGCCTTGTCAGAATAATACCACTTGGCCATGGTGTATAATCCATTTTATATGTTGCTGGATTTAGTTCGGTGGTATTCTGTTGAAGATTTTTGTGATTCGTAAGGTAAATCAGTCTGTAGTTTCTTGTGATGGTTTTGCCTAGCTTTGATATGATAATAATGCTGGCCTCAAAAATAAGTTGAGTTCTTCAATATTTTTTGGAAATTTTTGAAAGACTAATGTTACTCCTTCTTTACTCTTTCAGTAGAACTCATGAATGAAGACAACTGGGTCTGGTTTGTGTGTATGTATGTGAGAAAAAGAGAGAAGAGAAGGTTTTAATTATTAATCAATCTCTTCTTTTCATAAGTCTGTTGAAATTTTCTACTTCTTTTTTGGTCAATTTCAGTAGTTTTTATCTTTCCAAGAATATGTCCATTTCTTTGAAGTTATCCAATTGGTTGATAAACAACTGTTCATAGTAATACCTTATGGATCTTTATATTTTGGTAAGGTTGATGGTAATTGCCTCTCTTTCTACATTGATTTTATAAATCTGACCCTTTACTTTTTTCCTGGTCTTTCTAGGTAAAGGTTTTTCCATGTTACTGATCTTTTCAAAGAGCCAACTTTTGGTTTCATTGATTTTTCTCTATTGGTTTCTATTATCAATTTCATTTATTTCCATGCTAATATAATTTATTTCCTTCGGGTTTTCTTTTGGAGAAGGGCTGGTTCTCTTCTTTTTCTTTTTTCTTTACATATAAAGTTAGGTTATTGATTTAATATCCATTTTATTTTTTAATAGAGAAATTTACAGCTATATATTTCTACCTAAGCACTATTTTAGCTGCATTCTGTAAGTTTTGGTATTTTTGCATTTTTATCTTGATTCATTTAAAAGTATTTAGTAATTTCTCCTGTGATTTCTTCTTTGATCTACTTTAGGGTCTTCATATTGTGAATTTCCAAAAATTCCCTTTTTTGATGTGTGATTTCACTCTGTAGTGGTCAGTGAACATATTTTATATGGTTTGAATACTTTACATTTGTTGTGACTTGATTTTTGAATTATTATACAATTTATCTAGAGGATGTTTATTTACACTTGAAGAGAGTGTGTAGTCTTTTATTTTTTGGTTGAATATTCTATAGTTCTAGTGATTTACACCATTATTCATGCTATCTGTTTCTGTGTTGGTTTCTGTAACCATTATTAAAAGTAGAGCATTGAAATCTCTAACACTTATGGTTCCATAGCCCATTATTCTCTCTTCAATTTGGTCAGTATTTTATCCTTGTATTTTGGGCCTGTGTTGTTAGATGCATCTATGTTTTAAAATGTTATATTGTTGATGGCTTGACCACTTTATGTTTATAAAATACCCTTCTTTGTCTTTCACAATAAATTTTTTCTTAAAGTCTATTTTGTCTGGTATTGGTATAGCCACTCTAGCTTTCTTTAGTGACTCTTTGCAAAGTATAGCTTTTTCATTACTTTTCTTTTTGACATATTTGTGTCATTGAATTTTAGACTGTCTCTTACAAGCAACATATACTTAAATATGATTTATTTCAAATCCATACTGGAAATCTCTGCCTATTGATTGGAATACTTAATTGACTTATATTTACTATATTTTTGAACAATATTGTCTCTATGAATCACATTTTGCTCTTTGGTTTCTATATGTTTTATGTCTTCTTTTGTCTACTTTTTCTTCCTTTGTTGCCTTCTTTTGTGTAACAGATATTTTCTACTGTATTATTTTGTTCTTTTATCAATTCTTTTACTATATTTTTGAGAAATTTAAAGTATTATCCTGTGGATTATAATTAATATCTTAATTTAAAACAATGTATTTTTTTCAACCTCAGATATACTCTTGTGCTCCTATAGTTTTCATCTCAGTTATTGTATTTTTTCAACTACAGAATTATTACTTGATTATTTTAAATAATTTTTTTCATATCTTTTTGATATTTTCTATTTGCTGATACATGGTTCTCATACTTGAGATCTTTGAAAATATTCAAAATATAAGATTTATGAATGTTGGATAATAAAACCAATGCTTGGGCTTCTTCAAGGACAGTATCTATTGATTTTTTTTTCCTGTATGTGGACTATACTTCTTGTCTCTTTCCATATCTCATAACAATTTCTTGAAGGTGAACTTTTTACATCATATGGCAATTCTAGGAGCCACATCCTTACCTCCCAGTGTTGGCTGTCATTGCTGTTTGTCATTGTTTCTTCTACTGGTGTATTTTTTTAAAACTAATTCTGAAATATGAATTCTTTGCCATTGGTAGCCACTTTAATCTCTACTAGTGATCAGCTGATTAGACAGATTTCCATCAGGACCTGGAATCATCTTTTGCTGAGGGGTTCTGTGTACATGTTGAGGTGCATCTTCCATTCTCAGGCACACAGTTTAGAATTCTGCCTTCACTTTTACTTTCTCTTTGCCCAGAGCCTCAAGGTCAGCCAGAGGTGATAGCTTTGAGCTTTCCTAGCCTTTCCTTAAAATGTTCACAGACTCAGGCATGTGCAAAACCCAGCAAGTGAGTGTGAGCCTTCTAGATTCCCAGGAATATTTTGGAACTTTTCAAATTCTCTTAAGGATATATATTCTCCATTTCCTTCTAAGGTTTTTGTTCGGGTCATTGTTTCCCCAGTGGTTATCACCCACTCATGTGGTTGTGATGTCAATTCACTGCTGCAGATTTATTTTCCAACAAGCACCCCCGGGGGAAAGGCTGTTTCTACAGGGTGAGCTCTAACTCACATCAGTAAAACAAGCCTTCTGAGTGTTTCCAGGGAAATGCCAGATAGATCAAATAATGATCATTACAGAGAAATTGAGTTTTGCAGGAACCCTATCTACTTTCTGCCCTTCCAGAGGCCGCTACGCTGCTGGTTTTCACTGTGACAATGGGATAATGGTTTTTAAGGCTACAATTGAATTTGAGAAAGAGCAATTCATCTTGGATTTTGTTGAGGTTGCTGGATGTCTATATTCATGTTTTCTTTAATCAAACCCGGGAAGTTTTCAGTCATTATTTCCTCTAATATTCTCTCTGCTCTTTTTTCTCTCTCTTCTCCTCTAGGATTCCCACAACATGTGTGTTTATCAGCTCAATGTGTCACACAAATCTCATAGACACTGGTCACTTTTCTTTCATTTTTCTTTCTTTCTGTTCCTCAGACTCATTAGTTTATATTGTCCTGTCTGGTGAATTTGTCATTTTAGTTGTTGTATTTTTCAAGCCCAGAATTTCCTTCTCTTTTCTTTTTAGGTTTTCCGTTTCTAGATATTTCCACTTCGTGTTCATACATCATTTTCTTGACTTTTCTCCAACCTCTTCCTTTAGCTTTTTGAGTGTCTTTAAGACAGCTGTTTAAAGTCTTTGCCTGGTAGATCTGCCATCAGGTCATTTTCAGGGACAGTTTCTGTTGTTGCTGTTTTTTCTCCTGTAAATGAGTCATACTTTTTTTTTCTTTGTGTGCCTTGTGATTTTTTTTGTCGAAAACTAGACATTTGAATGTAACAATCTGATAACTTTGGAAATCAGATTCCTACCCTTCTCCATAGTTTGCTGTCTTTTGTTATAATTTTTGTTTATCTTTTAAAAATTTGTTTAAGCTGTCTGTGTGCCAAGGGTCAGCCTGAGATGTAAAACTTAGGCTTCTCAGGTTTTGTTCTGAGCTTTTGCTTTTCTTGAGGCATGTATGGTCACTTTCTAATTTTTCCCATATATGCAGTTTCTGCTGAATGTCCAAGTCTTCAATGTCTGGCTCCCAAAGCAGGAAAAAGAAAGAAAAAAAAAATGATGGGAGGGAAAATAAAATTGGCACTTGGCTTTGAAATCTCCTCAAAGTGGCTTCAGCCAGAGGAGGAGGGGCAGGAACAGTGGGTGGAGGTGAAACAACTGCTGCTGCCCACCTTTGTCTGAAGTTCTGTAATCAGAAGCAGAACCAGTGGTCGGAGTGCAGATCCCCAATATTTGGATGCCTGGGTCCTTTTTTGTCCTCCCGGCTTCTACACACTGTGTGCAGTTTGCTACAGGAACACTGCACACTGCCTGCCATGGAGCTGGGGGAGGGGAATGGATAGCTGCTTCTCTGCTAAGAACTAAAATTGACCAAAAGTAACCACAGTTTACCATCTAAGTCTTTCCCTGGAAGTTTCAAGGCTTCAATGGACTCCAGAGTTCCAAAATAGTTACAACAGACAGATTCTGCCAATGCAAGTGTTGTCTAGATGGGGGGACTGATTCCTAGTGCTTCCTACCCAATGGTCTTCCCAGAATCCTCTGTGGTGTGTATTTACCTTATTGAAAGTCAAAAGACAGGGCTGGTTACCTCAACATGAAAAGAGATTTTAATAAAGATCTCTTTAGGTTTTTCTAATGTTCTTATAGAGGTTTGCACATATATAGATTTAATCATATTTTTAAAACTAGTCTAAATACATTTTATACTTTCAAAAATGTTTATATCTTTAAAATATCCTTTCCCATTTTTGGGCATATTTTGTGATGTACATTTTGTGTTGTCAGTTATTCCAAGTTTATTAATAAAATATGGCATTTCCCTGGCAAAAATAATCCCATTAGTGCTTCACTATAAAAGCCCCATAAGTGGAGTTGTAAGTACTTTATCAGCTTCCTGTCCTCTTTTTGAATGACAACCTGAATCATTAAAAACAGTCAGCACTAAAATGATTTATTTTCATCTAAATAGAGATTACTTATTTTAATTAAATATGCTTTATGCTTTGCAGTTGCCACAAAGTGGTTCCTGCAAACTTCTAACTCATTATTTAATGCACCCACAGCCTCAGTGGAATACTAAGAGGATATAGGTTTTAGACCTTTTAGCTTCACTTTGTAAACATCTTTAAAAATTCAAGAACTCTCCGGAAATTCTGTGTTGGCCTGTGAAACTTACACAGTTCCTGATCAGTTTTTACTAAAGTTATTATACTTTCATTTGTATTTCCGTAATTCTGATTTGCTTTTTGTGCATATGTTAACAACAGAAAGGCTAAGGATTACCTCCACAAAGTAAGAATTATTATTTTCAATTTTTCATGGCTTTACTTAACTCAGTTTGAAACCTTTTCATCTTTGTACACAGGAACAATTTTTCTGTTTCAGAGCTTCATTTTCCAAGTTTTAAATTTTAAAATGTATTTTGTTTCACAATTTAAAATTTGCAGTTTTTAAACTATGAGTATACTGCATCTCATTGAATTTCTTATATTACAAAAACACACCAGCATTCTTGAAAGTCATTTTTCCTTGAGGATAACCATAAGTTCCTCTTAATATCTTCTTGGTGACTTTGAGATTGCAGCAATGAAACCAACGTTGGCATGAACACAGTTGATAGAAGCCAGGGGATACTAGTTCTAATCAGTATGGGTAATTTTCTGACTAAATTCAGACTGTCCGAATTTGAAAGCCATTTCACTATCTTAGCTGTGTAGTTACAAGGAGGTCATATTTCCTATGAGCCTCAATTTCATCCATAAAATGACAATTATAATAGTGCCTGTTTGTGAGGGTTATTGTGGAGAATAAATGAGTTAATGAGTATAAATTATTTGGTACAGTAAGTGCCATGAAATAAGCACTCAGTGAATGTTAACTTTTATCAGCTGCATTTTATTTAACAATACTTTTATGCTGGACTTTTATACTTTATGTACATTATAACTATCTTCAAAATATCTCTACAGGGTAGAAATTGTGTACCCAGGTGAAGATATGATTTTCCCAAGGCCATAGAAGAAATAACTGCCAGAGTCAGACTGCAGCCCAGGTCTGGGCCAAAGGACCACCACTTCTCCACTCTAGCATTCTCCCTCCAGAATAGAGACATTAGGAAAACAAATCAAAGCACAAAGTGAACATCTTGGTTTGGAAATTCCAAATACATATATATCCTGAACTGTGGCATCTCTTCTAAGTGAGGAGGGAAAGCTGATTGAAAATGAAAGGGAATTTGGAAATATTTTATATTTGTCTGACTGGAGAGCTTGGGGAAAGCTGCTGAGCACCCTCAGATCTACGCCTCCCCCACAACTTCTTAAATCTGCCTGAAGGCAGGACACAGCCATGTGGAGTCCAGATTAGATTACACACCCTGTAAGGTCAGGCTCTAAATTAGAACACAATGCAAAGGAGTCCCAGAGTCAGACAGTTCACAACCCACAGTATGGCCGAATAGCTAGGGAAGTGTCCGCCCATTGATGATCAGGATACTCAGCCGCTGCCTCTAGATCATAGCTTAAAGAATGACGCACCTTCCGCCCACCTTAGGACAGTCAGATGGCTTCTGCTTCCAATTTATAAAAGTCTCAACAGACCACTTAGACCTACAACTGCATAGAGAAAATCAACTTGATTTTCAACTTAACTGCCTTGTCCAAACTTGCTCTCAGCTGATGACACAAATTTCCATTTCTGTGAGAAAATAGAAACATCAGAAGAGACTTCCCACAAACGTCACCCACTACATCCACCCAGCTAACTAAGATCTCACTCGCATGCATGCTTCCCAGACTGTGCCTATCGATACATAACCTACACTCCTTAATCCCAAGCCACCCCTCTGGTTGCACACAGATATCACTCTTCAAAGTGTTGCACATGTGCTCTTGACCTCATCTCAAGGGCTCCCTTACAGGGAAGACAGATAACCCAAGAGAGACATTGAGAAAACTGGTGAGGACAGAGATGGCCTTGACACCTGTTGGGCTCTCCAACCTAGTTCCATGGATTACTGAAGGTCACACTAAGCCTCTTAGGGCAGCTAGCTATGTCTTGGTTAGAAGAAGAGATGAAGTTCCGAGCCACCAACCTCTCTCTTACCAAATCTGAATTAACCTCATATTTCATTTCCTCATAAATATCTCAGTTGTAAGGTGGAAAAATGCAGATGTGTCTAGCTTTATTATCTTGGGGAGCTCTGAAAAGTAGTCTAGAGCTGAATCAGATATCAGAAGCCAGCAGTAAATATTTACTTCTAGGAAGGAAACCTATTCAAACAGAAGTGGTTTCTGAGCAAAATAGAAAAAGATGGCATAGAAGGACTCAACAGGGAGCCAAGCAGACAGAACTCAGAAAATAGCACCTCCTTGGAAGGATACAAGGACAGAACTTGAGCTGATCTCTCCTTCCTATGCTGGCTCATCACATCTTCACTCTCTACTGATCACAGGGCATCAAAAAGAAACTTTAAAAACCTTTTCTAAAATAATGTAGGGTAAAAAAAACAACAAAAATTTCCAGTAAACAATGGACATGAAAAAAAATGCATCCAAAAAGATGGAGATACTAATAAGAACGTATCTTTTCAAAGGAAAATTCATACCCTAAGGTAGTTACACTATCCCATGCCTATTTGTCTCCACAGCCTTAGAGCCAGCTGACAGACCGTATTTTACTTATAAGGTTGTTGGTTTTCTCCTGGTTGCTGATCCCTTATTTGGTTTGGTGCTCTTAACATCAGGATGGGGGAGAGTGGTGCCTGCTTGTATCACACACTCAACAAATATTTGTAGAACAATGTCCAGCCCTGTTAAGTCCTGGGCCCGCTAGAAGGAGGCAAAATAAACCATTCCTGTTCATCTCCATTGTTTCCATTTATCTGCGGTTCATCATAATACAGTAGTCAGCAAGTTCAAGGAATGTACATCATATGATTCTGAAACTCCACAACTCCTACTCCTTCAAAAGACGATGCACGTGTTATTGCCAAGATACCCATATTATCTCCTTGCTGAGAAAGTGTGAATGTGCAGAGACAATGTTTGAAGTGGCAAATCAGCACATGCTACTTTAAAAGTCCTCCCTTTTTTCAAAGTATGTTTTGAGCTCCTGCCGTGTGTTTGTTACTGTTAAGGGCACTGAGAATATGAAGGTAGGAAAAACACAGTCCCTTTCTTGAAGACCAGTAGTGATGCCGGGGTTCTTGTTCACAGAGCTGAAGAATGAACTTCACAAACAGTCAAGGTAGGAGAGCAAGGCAGAGGCTTTTACTTAGAGAGAAAGCGAGAGGACAGAGCTCCCGGCTCAGGCCAGGAGGGGACAAGAGAGCCCTGGGTGGTGCGCTGTCTAGGGGTTTTATAGGCAGTTGAGACACAATGGCTAGGAATGTACCCCTGCTAAGTGGTCCCAAAATGTTTACCTTTGAAGAAACACTAAGCTTCTTACTAGTCTTCCTGCTTATTTACAAGGATTTTACTGCTCTGATTTCCTCCCAGTATAGTAGCGTTCTGGTCTGGGAGCCTATCACTCAAGACTGCCTGCTTTGCTCCCAAGGTGGGCTGAGTTATTGTCTATTTGTTAAGAAACTTTTTTTAACTAATTGGGATTTAAGATGGAATCCTTCCTGTTTTTACTATGTTGTTTTGGGCTTGCAGTAGTTTGGGGCTTGCTTGCTACATTGCCCAAGTTGCAACAATCACTTGTTTAGAGCTGGAGGAAGAAAAGCAGCACCTGGGTAAAGTCAGAAAAACAAGCTGGGCTCCCCGGCAGGCCAGAGCAAGTCCCACAATGGATTATTTTGCTCTGTTTTTTCCAGAGGCCCCACCCTGCTCTGTCTGAGCCCACGGTCCCTGTCTCGGTAGAACTCTGGAAACCTGCACGTGGACGTAAATAGACTTAGAATAGTAAATATGCCATAATTCAGGGATGTGCTGAAGAGCAAATTGTAGGGAAAGATGACCCTTCTTGGAGGGGGAAGGAAGGCGTTGAGAATCAGGAGAAAATATCCACAGAAAAATAGTGACAAAGTAGTTACTGTTGATCTTTAGGAAAACCTGCGCCCACTGTTCTGGACCCCAGGCTCTCAGCCCAGGGTCCAAGCATGCAGCTTCCTGGACTGCAGGGCACGTTCTCCACTGCAACCGCTCCACCCCGATTCACCTGTCCTGGGAAAACGCAGTGAATTCCTGCCTGTTTTCATCACCTCTCCTTCACGCACAGAGAGCTGTCATTTCACAAGAAATCCTACAGACTGATTTTACTTAGTATATATATTCATCATTTCGTTTGAAGTGACTTCTCCTGAGGGCATTACTATTTTGACGCATAAGCAAAGGACTACTGAAGTTGGAAAATAACTTGACACTAGGAATGAGTTGCTAAAGGTAGCAAGGAGAAATCGTTGGGGTCAGAGGAAGTTTCTCAGTGTGCCTAAAATTACACCATGAAGCAGCTGCTTTCTCTGCTGTTGGAGAAGTCTGATTCCTCAGGGTTCGAGGAGTGCCTCAGGTCCAGGAAACCCTCACCTGGTGACTCCAATCACATATGGATGACATCCGCTTGGGGGTCCCTGGTATGGCTCCCTGGTGACCCCATGAGCCACATAGTCCCTGTATGCTCCTGGTTAATTTTAGGACAGAGGTTTCCTTGTGATCTGAGCAAAACCAATTTCTCCCCTCTCTCCAATTGATAACACATGGCCTCCATTACAGATACTCCCGAGTGTCTTTTCTAAATTCACACATATTTCTGCACAGAAACTAATGGTTCATTGAGTCAAGAGTCCTGCATGTGGCAGTAGCTGGTGCCAGATGTTCCAGAGGAAAGCAAAGAGACCCTGTGATGGAGCTAATCATACAGAACTGAAACACAGGGAGAAATCCTTCCTGACCCAAGGCGGAGGTCAGTTACAGGTCTTCAGGCAGAGGGATCATGACTGTTGGCAAGATTTCATCTTGGCAAGTGCTGTTCCGCGCACAATTTTTCCATACAAATTAAGCTAAATGCATTATGAACAGTTGGTAACTGTTAACAGCTACTGCACTTTTCAAGAGTCTCTAACAATTTTCTTCAACTCTTACCATGTTAATAGGTGTGTTAATCATGGCATTAAACAAGGCATATAATGAGATCACTTACTTTGCCACTGTATCTGGGGAAAGGGGAATATTGAAAATAAAATGACAAAATAACACATGCTTTTAAGAGATGTCTTCTGAGATCTTGTAGAGTTGTAAGATGCTCATGGAAAAATTTTAATAATAAGTTTAGAATATAGAAGAAAGATGTGTTGAAATGTATCTATGTTACTTAATAAAAGTCTGATTTTAAAAGAGTGGTGTATCAGTTAAACAAAATAGAGTATATTCACAAGATTAACCTCTCTGCCACCATGGAAATTGATTTGATGAAAGATATTTGTGAGGAAGTGGTCACAAAAATTTGTGCTGTATGATTCAGTACAGTACCTAGTCTTCCAATCTACCTGCATAAACAAGTACATACTTCCTTATACACATACAACCCTGCAAAGATATATATCACCATATTAACAAAGTGCCTTCTAGAATGGAAGGATTGTGTTTATTACCTTTATATTTGTTTTGTCGGCAAAAACATCTATTACATTGTAAAATATGTATTTAAGTTATATAAGCCATATGCAAAATACGTTATTTATTTCAAAAAAGCCAATATTAGAGTTGTTTAAAACAAATAAAAATCCTCCCTGAATATAAGTATACACCCTCTTCCTCTTTTTTACTGTTCCCTTCAGAAAGGTTGAGACAGGTTAGAATTTTCCAAAAGATCTTTAACAAACTGCAAGACAGAGTAAAGGGGAAACCACAAAGAGAAGGCAGGAAACACCACAGTCAAGCTGTGAAAGTACTAACTGCCTTCCTGTTCTTGGCCGTCACCTCGACCTGTTCTAGCCCCAAAGGTTTCGTCCAGCAGTTCAGGTAAGGGGCTACGATTCCTGCTCTTTCAGCTCTAGACTGAGGATCTCAGCTTATTCTCAAGCACACACACAAAAAGTGGTCTCCAGGTCATCCCAAACTCCTTCCTGTATCCAAGAAAAAAACTCAGGTAATGGGCTATACACCCAGTTCAGGTAATAGGCTATTTCTTCTACTTCTGGTTTTTGTTCTGAGGGATGGTAATTATGGAAAGTCAATTGAAACACCATTTGTGATGATAAAATGAAAGACCCTGTCGTTCAAATATAACTGTGTTTCCCTATGTTCCGCCTCTCCATTCTCAGTACCACTAAGGTTATGGGGTCACTCCCCCGAGTCCCAATTTTCTTTGTATCTCTATGGGATTCTTTTCCAACAAGGACATCACTTTGAAACAGGCAGTCCTCAGAAAGAAATACAGGAGGTCTTCTCAAACATTTCTTTCCCACCTCCAAATTCAGCTCAGAATTTATTTCTAGAAAACTGGCTCATTAATTCCTTCAAATTTTGGTCATTTGATTCCCACACCATGGTTTGTGTTTCTTAGTCTGAGTCTCTCATTGATAATCAAGCTTTTGCTTTTTCCTGCTTCGCCATGCCGTATTTCAGTTCTCTGCACCTTATTCTTCTGCATGGCACAGTATTAAAAATAAGGATGTTTTCAACTGAGGTCCTACTTTCAAATCTTAATTTACCCTTATCTTAGCTCTGTGATTTTGAGTAAATTGCTTCATCTTTCTAATTCCACGTTTCTTATCAGAGGTAACAGTCCCACTTTTATGGATATTTGGTGAAGATCAAATTAGGAAACGCCTGCCATTTGCTTATACCTTGCCTGGCACAAAGTAAACTCTTGAGTGAAAGCAATCTTCATGTTAACACCAGCAGATTCCCCTCACAGAATCCCCTCATAAGGATTCTGCTCATGTGAAGTTTCCAAAAACGTGTTAACTAGTTACTTGCACTGTCTCTTATTACCACACTGAGGAATGGGGGTGATCATGAAATGTGTCAGTAGTGCCTGGAGAGTGGAGATGACTCTGCCTCTTTACTCTGAGCAAATAATCTCTGTCCGAGAGCAGAAGTGCATCCAGAGAGACCCTCTCTCGTTGCACGCTCACCCTTCGTTAATGCAGCGAACTGGTAAGAACCTTGGCTACACCCGCAGCCAGTGATGAGAACACATGCGCGATTAGATCCAAGAAAATGCATAGATTAGAAACCTAATCCTCCTTGAGAAATCCTAGGAAATACCGTTTGATCTCTCCCCAGCACGAACACTGTGCGGTTAGCTGGAGGAAAGGCCTTTGGCCTGTTCATGTGGCCAGCCTGATGTGGCTGGTTCTCTTTCCCTTCATTCTTTTCTTTCTGTCGGCAGTTTGGAAAGCTTCCCAGGTGATAATCTATATGCCCTTCCAAAGAGCACCTCAGAGGCTGAAGGAATGGGCAGTGTGTGAGGAAAAGGCAAATTTGTTCCTGGGGTGGATTTCTCTTTTTCTGTAAATTAGTGGATTCCTTTATGTCTATTCAGAAGGTAGAGAAAAGGCCCCACCTGTTATTTAGCTTCTTCAAACACACAAATCAAATGCATCCCATCCCTGGTCTGCAGCCTGAGGGGCAGATCTGTGAGTCTGCAGTGCAAATTCATCTGTCCAGGAGCTTCAAGTCAGCATGTGACTAAGAGGGGCATTCATTACAGGGACAGGCGTTCATTCACAGCTGATTTAAAGCATCGTTTTTCTCTTGCCATCACTGTGCTCATTTTCCCTCCTCTCCAGATGTTTCCTCTCTACCAGGCAGGAGAGAGGTGATGGATTTAGACAAGCGAAAGGAGAAGAGAAAGCAAGCCATCAGCCAGTCCAGGAGGCAGCCTCATAAGGCACACGATATGTAGGTCCCTTGTTTCCTGCACTTCTGTTTCTAGAACATGAGAGGAGGAGGCCTGATGCAAGAACTGTGCCGAGATCGGAGATGCAGGGCTGGTGGAGGAGGCAGGGGCTGCAGCTGCCGCAGGAGAGCGCTGCAGCATTTTCTTAAGTGCAACAAAGCCATGATTATTTCAGGGGAGAAATTATTTGAATTCCCAAGTTAAATATGCAGAGAGGTCGAAGTTCTACAGCTGAAGAAGACAGGAGGGGAAAGAAATCCCAGGGTGCGGATTCGTTTATGAAGGGAAATTAGGAGAGAACACATTCAGTTTGTGCTCAAACAGTACATTTATTGTCATTTTCCTGGGTTGGCACTCTTGTGGGCTGAATTGTAGCCCCCCTGAAAACACATACCAAATAAGCTGGTCCACATGCCCAGTACCAGTGAATGTGACCTTATTTGGAAAAAGGGTCTTTGAAGATGTAGCCAAATTTAGGATAAGGTCATGCAAGGGTAGGGTGGGCCCTCAGACACTATGACTGATGTCCTCATAGAAGGAAAGAGACACAGAAGGACACGCAGATTGGTCACCATGTGATAATACAGGCAGAGACTGGAATGATGTAGTGGTGAGCCACCCAGCACCCAGCATGGTGGCCGCCACCAGCTTCTCGTGAGATTGCACCCAGATGCTCAGAGGCAGGGTGGCCAGCATGCCAACAAGTGGATCTTGGATGTCTGGCCCCCAGAACTGTGACGGAGTGTACTTCTGTTCCTTTAAACCACCCAGATTGGGGCATTTTGTCACAACAGCTCTTGGAAACTAATACAGACACTGAAGGAAATCAGAAAAGAGCAGACAAAGTTTTTATGTTAAAGAATCTTCAAAATAACTAGGAAGATTACCTGTGGCTGTAAGAAACAACACTTCACCACTGTTGAGAGGAAAAGAGATCAGTGCGCCTATATTAAAGTTGCTGGTGAAGTGTTTATGCTAAAATTTCTGAACAATGCCTCATGTTATGTTTATATAATTATAATTTTAGAAGTTGAGATGGACTTGAGAGACTATCCAGTGGCTTGAGAAGCGTACTCCAGGGACAGTTAGGGTTCTGAAGAATGGCCCCAACCCTCTGTTTCTGCTTTCTTCTGGAGAGCACTTTCACTGTGATCTGCCCCATGAATGCTGCCGCAGCCCTCGGAGCAAAGGGCCATCACGATGCTGGCAGTTAGCACCGGCATTGCAGAGCTTCCTCCAGCCTGTGAGAACAGGGGTTTCTGAAGCTTGAGTGGTATCACCAGCCCTTGTTTGTGTCCTGAACCAGCGTTTCTTCCACCAATATTTGCTTTACTGTGACGATTTTTTTTTTTTTTTGGTAAGAAATATAACCTGACTCTGGTGGATTTAAGTAGAAAATAATGTTTGGCGGATATTGGATAACATACAAAATCCAGAGCAAGACCTGAGACACATTGCAAAGGGAGCCCGTGCAGGCAGCCAAAACACTATCATGTGAACACAATGCCTCTCTGCCCCTCAGTTCTCGGGCCACCGGTGTTTGGGGGCCCACCGCTGCCTGCCAGCCTGGCGCACGGTTTTCAGTCCACAGGTCTGACCTGACCAGACCTCAGGGTCCTCCCCCAGCTAACTGGATGGAGCAGAAAAATAGGAGAGAGAACATAGGGTACCGACAGGCACTTATTCTTCTGAGTGCAATGAGCTCCCAGCGCCAGCAGCTCCTCATCAGAGCTAAAGGCATGCAGGACCAGGATGGGAGCCTCATATACAATTCTATTTAAAAAATTGACTTTTGAAACCCAACTACCGCCTTCAGCTAGCCCAGTCTGCAGAATAAGGAGGTGTTGCGGTGTTGAGTGACTTGATTAGCGTCAGGGACCTTATGAGTGTGAACCCAGGGCTCAGCCCAGCACTCCTGCTGTGGAGGAATCAGACTAGCAAGCTACCTGAGGCCAGGTCCAGCCTCTGGCCCATACCTGCTGGCTGCAGGTGAGGTCACTCCAGTAGCTCTACTGAGGGTCTGCGTATGGAGTGGGAGGATGAATTTTTTCCATTTTACATATATTTACAGAGAAGGATGATAAATTTTCACTAGGAGACATGAAGGGATATGGTCCCAAAACTGCACAAACCTTGAACTATAACCGGATTTCAGATTCTTGAGAGCAGTCTGATCTGAGAACATTTTAATATAAATGGCAGGTTTGTATTTTAATTTGTAGTATTAGTGATCACATTTATGCTCATTAATTAGCCCCTTCTCGAGCTATAACATATATGGAAGCAATATACAAATGATTTATAAAATGGAAAAATTCCCAAGTGCACTTTTACCCACCACCCAAAGCTATGGGTAGATGTGTTTGATCTACTTACTCTGAAAATGGCTTTGAAGTAGGAGCTCTCATATGCACCTTTTCATTTACATCTCCTAATCTCCCTCAGACATTCAGGTAATATTGTGTGTAATTCATAATTGAGGAGAAAGGTTCAGGGAAGTTGGGAGTTTTTCATGGTCTTGAAGTTAGTGCATGACAGATACAATTTTAACACCCATTTTGCCAACCACACCCAGCATCCGCTGAGAACCAAGCGGTCTAATGAAAGCTCTGTCTCAGGAATCACTGGCTCCACTTTCTGGCTGGGGAACAGTCAGCAAATTACCCACCTTCTCTGAGCTCCACCTTTACCATTTGTCAGAGGGAGATGGCATTAACCTTAAAAGTTTATGATAACTGAATGAAATGCTTTCTGTAAGCATCTGCCCCAGTACCCAGTCCGTTTAACCTTCTTTCCTCTTGCTTAGCCACATGGTTTCTCTACATTGTAGGAGAAAATGATCGCTCAGGTCTTGAGAACCTGCTTTGTAGAATTTGATTCCCCTAATAAAAAGAGGTGGCATAAAGATAAACCTACTGTGATTGCTGCTTCACATGAGTATCTTCTGAGCCGGGACATGGCACTACCTAGAGAGCATGCGCTGGAATGGCTCGGAATGAAGAGAAAATCAAAGCTTGCCGCTTCCCGTCACCTCCCTTTGCACCTTCAGATGTACATTGTCTCATTTTCTAATGACTAGATTTTGTTTATTTACTTGTTCTTAATGCAAGCTTCTCTATACTTAAACATATATATTTTTTGTTACAATATAAATGTAGGAGAAAACTTGGTGAGTGAAATGTGTGACAAGAAATGTAATGTTAAGAAAACTGTGATAAGAAATCTGCAGGAATGGCAAAGTCAGGATCTCTGGAAATCCCTCCGTTCATAAAAGTAGTGAGGACACTGGCAAAAACTACCCAGATCAAATCATGTTTTCCAGCTCTGTCACTACCAAAGTGGTACAAAAGCAGTAACAGCACTTCACCCTCCGCTGATTTCCAATACCAGGACCCTTAACCATGTGATTCGGTGTCTTGGGCAGAAAACACCAGGATGATTCTGAAAATTCCTGTTATACCTGGAAAGCAAGAGCGATTTCCTGAATGCTGGAATTAATATCAAAAGCAACACAAGGAGCCAAGTGAATAGGCTTCTACCAGCTAACCTACGATGATTTGATCTTCAAAGCATTTATGATTACTTTATAGGAAATTGGGACAGGCAACCCTGCCTCAAGCCATGGGTGCATCATTACACTCGGAAGGCAAAATGCAAAGTAAAGGAAAACATAAACATAGCATTACAAAAGTAAATATAACAGGATAAGTTTAATCATTACTGAATTTTGAAAGTACGAGAGAGTACTTTTATTTAGGGTATTTTTTTTCCTAACAGTTAAATATGTCCTCACGGAACATCAATAATTGCTTATTTCTATCATGAATACAAGCCATCAGAGCCCATGGTGAGGAAGGCGAGAGTCCCAGAAAAGGACAGAAAAGCTCAGTAGAAGCAGTAGACATTGTAATAACTGTGAAAGGTGTGTTTCTAAATGACACTAAATGATGGCAACTCTAGAAAAATAAACACATTTAAAAAAATATGTTTAAATACTTGAACAGACAAGGTCTGCTCTCTTAATAGAATTTAATGTGCTTTTGTTATGACAGTTCATATAAAACTTGTGGAACACTTTGGCTTCGGAAAGTCTCTAAAAATCAAATGATGGAAGCACAAGGTCATGAGAGAGTCTATGTTGTAGTGAGTAAACTTTGTTGTTCAAAGCAGGTGCTCTTTTCCCACCAAAAATGTTCCATAATAACCCAGATCTTGCAACCATGGCTTCTTTTGAGCATAGTAAATATACTGAAGACGTAGGCAAGTGTAAAAATGATCCTAGAAAAGAATAGGAATCAGTAGCAATACAATCTCATGGGGTAAATAATCCTTACAGGTTGTTTTAGGATAAGTTTAGTATTTACTAGTGAAATCATTTTAACATTTTGTGTATATTTTAGCTGGAACTAGCAGAGTTTAAAATATTGAAAAGACTTGTATACTAATAAGATACATTGAAATGTTTGGAGAAAATTCTTTGGTTATGTACACAAGTTTTAAATTATCAGTTATACAGGTGGTATGCAAATGTGTAGCTGAATGTCACCTCTTAATGTCTGAAAATGTTTACTTATTAACTACATAAGATTAATAAATTTATCATGAACTAAGAAAATTACTAATAATTACTACTTTCCAGGTGCAACATTAAATAATCCGATATCACACAGTGTCCTGTTTTATAAGAACAAGTTGGAAGTGGAAATAATGTAACAGTCATGAAGTTATTTTATTTTTGCTGTACTTCCCATAAGATTATAAACTCCCAGGGGTAGAAAATGTTTTCCAACTGTTCTTAATCTCTCCATGGACACCTGAGTCTGTGCATTTGGGCAGTCGATGCAGTTGTGTATCACTGCTTCCCTGGTAGTGTCCTAAAACACATGAGAATTGACAGGCCGCCGTGGAAGCTGGCAAAGTCACAGGCGCAGCTGGTCGCTGAGGGCCCTGCAGCCCCACGGTTCTTGTGGACAGCTCCAGCCCAGTGTGTCGGTTTGTTCCATTTTATCATAAGGGCATGGATACCTAGCCAGAAGTAAGGAATTCTAAAATTAGATATACTTGTTCATCTTCCTAGATTTTGAACTTCTTAAAACATCAATCACATGTTCCACTCCTGCAGAAGGTTCTGAGTGCCTTTGTCCACTGCCACTCGCTCAAGGGGCAGACAGTCCATATTTAATGGGAAGAACAAAACTATGCTATAAATAATGAAAACATCCTTAAGACCTATGGGTACCATTTAAAACAATGCTTTCTGTCCCCAGGCAACCAACACACAGGGACTGGTTTATAAAAGCAACTGGCAGTGCTTCCTGGGTGATGGGAATTAATTCAGGAAAAACATCACTGCTTTTGTTTTATTCACACCTTCGGAGAGCAGCTTTAATCCTGGGATGTATTCTGTGAAGTGCACCACCGACAAAGTCCACCCTGATCCCAGCATGTCATCCTAAACTCTTCCTCAGCTGCAAAGAGTATTGAGAGCAGCTTACACTTTGAAAAACAACTTGGTTTTCTGCCACCAAAAAAAAAAGTGTGTGTGTTTTCAAGTTGTATGTGAGTGTGTAATGTCATAAAGAATGCATGAAGTGTAAGGAAGAGCTGGTACCACTTATAAGTTAGCCCCTTACCACAGCTCCATTTGCAAGGACCCTTGCCCTAGTCTCTTTCGTCTTATCAGTTGGTCATACAAAGGTCTAGGTCTAGTCTCCTAAACCTGCCTGCTCCACCTGTGACCTGCCCAGTTGGCAGAGGGGCCGTGCAAACATACGTATGATGGAAAATCCAAGAAAGTAGAGGAAAGCCATGTCTTTGTAAAGCAAACTTTTGTTTTTAATTTACACGTCTTTTTCTTGAAATATTTTGCACAAACTATTAACTGTAGAATAACTTAAAAAGAAATAGGCAAATAAAAAGTATAAATCATGGTTAGTATTTTCATTTCCTTCCACTGTATGCTATATTTATATATCATATTACATATAAAAGTATATATTTATATTAGTATATAATAATATAAAGATTATTTATTATTTATATATATATACACACACACACAGTTATATAATATATATACATGCACACAGAATATAGACCAATCTGCAAAAAAAAAAAAAATATATATATATATATATATATGGATGTATAGATATTGATAGAGCTAGAGAGATATGGATATGGTTGTCATGTTCTTTTTAATATATCAATTTCATATATGACTAAGTAATCTTTGAAAATATAATTTAGGATATTCGAGAGAGTGCTAAATTGCCACACCTCCGGATGGCCAATTTTTCAAAAAGTATGTAAGAGAGCTCATTTTATTCCAACCTTTCCAAAATTGGATATTGCCATTGAAAATGTCACTAACCACTTAAACAAGGAAGGTATATTTTTGTTTTAAACTCACTTTAATTATCAAGTTGAATATTTTAATAATTTTATTAATCTTCTGTAATTCTTGTTAATAGTCATGTTTTGATTATCCTATTAAATTTTAGTATTTTTCTTATTCACTGATTTGGACTCTCTGCAATAATAGATTTTCTTTCTCATATTTTTTGTAATTATTTTTCTTTTATTTTTAAAAAATGCTTGTGGTTATTTTAACATCTTCAAATTTGAATTCATATTTACTGTTTACTTTTTTATTTTGTATTTCTTGTTGATTCAGATTTGGAAAGTAGCTTTAATATCATGATCAGACATATATTCTCCTATCATTTTTTTTTATTCTCTGGATTTTTTTTATATCAGTATTTAATGGATTAGAATTTCAGTGTTTCTAATGAAGTGAAACTCTAAGGATTTTTCATTTCAACAATATCAAAATGAACAAAGAAAATGAACCCACATTGTCATTTCTGTGTAATTGTACTTAAAATCCATGTGACTTCCTTCAAACACAGCTCTTCTCCGGCTCCTTTTTGTAAGAGGCATGATATTTTAAATAATGGCACCATTTTGAAATGTAAGGCAAGCAAATGAAAAATATAAAATTACTTTTAAGAAACAAGATCGAAGATAAAGTGAAATTTCAAATTGCTGGTAACCATCCCCACCCTATCTGTATGGCTGAGGGATGAGATCAGAGGCTAAATCTGGGTATGCTAAATACTATGCTATCTGGCAAGGATGTGATTTATTTAAAGACCTACAAGATTAGAATAGTAAACCAGCGGGAGTAATGCACAGCTGGAAAGATTAATGCCACGGCTGTCTGTTCAGCTAGACTGTCTCAACTATTAATGGCATTTATTTTAGGACTGATCGACTTTGATGAATAGCTTGCAGTAACAATAGGTGGACCAAGTTAATCAAAATGGCCACTTTTGTGATAGAAATAATCCCCAAGGAGTGTTTAACTGTTTGCATTTCTGAATACTTGGATATTGACTTTTTTTCTGCTGTTGCCTTGACAATAAAACCCAACACAAGGAACCCTCGAGACAGATGCAGGAGGCAGGATAAGAATCAGATGGGTCTTGATACCAAGAAAGTGTCCCAGTTGACATGCCTAAGACAGATCTGAAGATCAATCACAAGACCGTGACAGTGTATTGTCTCTTATTTGGTGTCCTATGGCTGAAAATGTGCAGTGTTCCTAATGGGTATATTCTTGGGGGCTTTTTGAGATAAAGAGACTCCTCGAAGTTAGGACTTCCTTGTCATAAATATGGTCTGCCATCGACACATTAGAACCTCTTTGTGTCTACACTTAACTCATGCCCAGTTCCCTGGAAGGCACATACTCAACTTTGTAGATTTTGTGCTGGACCCTCAGTGCCCTTGAGGATTTACATTAGTGAGACAAATGGCTAATTCAGTGCTGCCAAATGTTGCACGTTTCGTGATTAAAGACAAGCCTCCTAGGACTGGGTTTCATTTATTTCCCCTGCAGTGAAATATGTGTGGATTTATATTTTTTCATTACTACATAAATACAAGCCGTTTATAAAATGCCGGAGGAATTATCAAAGTTAAATCTTCCATTCCAAGACTTGAGAGGGATTTTTCTGTTGTGTCTTCCCTCATAAAAGTGCAAGCCACTATGAAATGATTTAATGAAAAGAAATCTATTTAATCACGTTGTTTAAAAAGTGAAATAAATAGAATTCACCACATCTACTCATTAATTCAACTGGAATTAAACCCTTGGTTTATGAAAACCAAAGGCTACTGTAGAAACTTGTTCTATTAATTCTTCCAAACTCATGGTTCTTAATAGAGATGGCTGTGGATGAATAGCAGAAAAATCTGCCTTGGAAAAAATCGAGATGCTCACTATCATCAAGGACCACTGGCCGATGGGTGAGCGTGGGGTCAGGATGCCCGCAGCTGAGCAGCCATGGCTTTATTGCAACCTGTTATGGACCCAGAGCCATAAGCTCAAGCTGAGCTGCCAGCAGATCCCTAATGAGGGATTTTTAGCCTCTTGGAAATGCGGGTTTGTAGTTTTCAGTACATTTGCAAAAATTTTAGCCAAACATTTAAATCTTTCAAAATTGAATTTGAAAAACTAAATATGAAAAGATTTCTTCAAATATATTTTCTGCCCCTCTTAACTCCTTTGGGAACATGACCCGTTTGTTGGGCTGCTCGAAGCTGCCCGGCTGTTCATATCTGCTTTGTTCATTTTTTTAAATTTATTTTTTCTCTCTGTGTTTCATTTTTGGATAGTTTCCATTCCTCAGTCTCCACAATAATCTTTCTTTTGCAAAGTCTAATGTACTTTTAATTCTATTCAGGAAATTTTACATCTCAGACATTTTAATTTTCACCTCCTGAAGTTTTATTAAGGTCTTTTTATATATCTTCCATGTCTTCACTTAACATTTGAACATATGGAAATATAGTTATAATAACTGTTTTAAGTAACTGCTAATTCTTATCAGTGCTAGGTCAGTTTTGATTGATTGATTGATTTAGCTTCTTATTATGAGTCATTTTCCTGTTTCTTTGCATGGGTGATGGTTTTTTATGAATACCAGAATTTGTGAATTTTAACTTGTTCTGTGCTTGATATTTCTTTGTTCCTATAATTATTCTTGAAATTTATTGTGGGATGCAGTTCAGCTGCTTGGAAACTGTTTGAGTCTTTGAAGTCTCTAAGACATTTTTGGGCACACTCACAGCAGTGCTCAAGGTACCATTACTTATTTCCCACCATTGTGCCAGGAACCTTCTTTGCAGTCTGTAAGGATAGCCCGTGATCTTAAGGTTTTCCAGCCTGGCTTATGGAAAGAAGCAGTATTCTCAGGACTGTTAATTCTTCTGGGTGATTCTCTCCCTGGAATGCAAAAGATGATTCAGATGAACACACCACGGGAACCCTGTGAAGAACGCTGTGCAGCTGTCTCTTCTCTGGAACGCCAGCGTGTGAGCCCAAGCCGTGTTGGCCTCACAAGACATCTTTCTTCACACCTGGAGGGCTCTGCACGGCTCTCCCGGGTGCTCCTTCTGGCACTGTGGCCTGGGAAGGCTCTCAGGAATTGGTGTCCTGTCTTGTCTTATATCTATTGTCTTACCAACGATTGTCTGATATATTTTGCTTCTTAGAGGTGGAAGGGTAAATCTGGTCCCTGTTACTCCATTTCAATCAGAAGTACCAATGTAATACATGCTTATTTATTTTACTTTTAATTAAACTTTTCATTTAGATATAATTATAGACTTACATTCAGTGGTAAGAAATCATAGAGGGAGATCTCATGCACCTTTACCTACTTTCTTCCATTGGTAACACCTTACATAACATTGGACAATATCACACCCAGAATATGGTATTGATAAAGTCATGACACAGAACATTTCCATCACCTCAAGGGTCCTTCACTGGCCTTTTATAGCTACATCCTCTTTCTTCCCATCCTCCCATCTCTGCTTTGATGCTTGGCAACCACAAATATCTTCTGTTTGTAATATTCGATCATTTAATAAACATTAAATGGAATCCTGCATTATATGAACATTGGGATTTGCTTTTTTAACTCGGAATTATTCTCAGGAGATCACCCATGTTGTGTAAATCAATAGGGGTTCTCCCTTTTTTATTGCTGAGTAGTATTCCATGGTATATATAGATCATGGTGTGTTTACTTGTTTTGGCACTACTGTGAATGATGCTCTATGAACACTCATACACAGGTTTTTGTGTGAACGTGTTTTTGGAGTTAATGCCCAAGGTGTAATTATTGGGATGTATGGTAAACAGATGTTCACAGAGTAACTATCTACTTATATTCCCACCAGCAATTTATGAATGATCCACTTCTTCACATCCACACCAGTATTTTGTGTTGTCATTATTTTTTGTTTTAGTCATTCTGGTATGTATGCAGTGACATCTCAATGTGGTTTTAATTTGTACTTCCTTAATGGCTATAATAGATTTATACTTAACTACTTCATTTTGTAAGTGATCATCAATGGTATTGTATTTTTAAGTCTACATGCTCATTGCTAGAATACAGAAATACAATTGAATTTTGTATGTTTATTTTATATCCTACTACTTTGCTGAACTTTATATCAGGTTTAATAATATTTTTGTAGACTTGGAATTACTCTACATAGTCATGCAATGTAATAAGAAGTTTGACTTCCCCCTTTAAGATCTGTATGCCTGTTACTTCTTTTTCTCACTGTATGGTACTGGCTTGACCTATTGAATGAGAGTAGTTATAGCAAAGATCTGTGCCTAGTTCCAGAATTTAGGAAAAAGCATCCAGTGTTTTATAATTAAGTATAATAGTAATTGTGGTTGTTTTCTAAATATTTTTATCAAGTTGAGGAAATTTCCTCTTTCTTAGTTTTCTGAGGGTTTTTATCATGTGTAACTTAAATTGTGGATTTGTTATTTTTTCTAGTTCAATTGCTTTTGCTTTCTATATTTTCTGACTGCTGTCTGGTGCACACATGCCTAGGATTACTAAGTGTTCCTGGTGGTTTCAACCTTTCCTAAAGACATAACATATATCCTCATATTCTTGTTTAATATGCCCTTTTTCCTTCCTGATATTCTAAGTAATTTTTTATCCTTACTTTAATACTTAGAGAACTTCCTTTAGTTATTCTTCTATGTCAGATCTACTGTCACTCTATCCCCTCCAAAATTCTCTTATTTTTTTTCATCTGAGCATGTCTTGATTTCCCCTTTGTTCCTTAAGGATGTTTTCACTAGATAAGGAGTTCTGGGTCAACAGTCCTTTCCTTTCAGCACTTGAAAAAATGTGCTGCTCTCTTCTGACCTTTACGGTTTCAAGTGAGAAATACACTGTCATTTGATTGTTT
The DNA here is from genome assembly GCF_040802235.1 of Manis javanica. Lineage (NCBI taxonomy): Eukaryota > Metazoa > Chordata > Mammalia > Pholidota > Manidae > Manis > Manis javanica. The sequence goes on from NC_133168.1 coordinate 77,357,388, forward strand.
CCCCATATAGGTGAGGTACTGTTACTCAGTCACTGCTTTCAAGATTTTTTCTTTGCCTTCTGTTTTCAGATGTTTGACTATAACAAGTCTCAGTGTGGATTTCTTTGATTTTGTCATGTTTAGATTTCACTTAGCTTCTTGAATCTGTAGTTTTATGTCTTCAATTACATTTGAGAAGACTTTCAGCCATAATTTCTTAAAGTAATGTTTCAGCCCCTACCACCTTCTCTTTTCTTCCTGGGATTATGACATGAATGTCTATTTTGTTATAGTCCCACAAGTCCCTGATGTTCTGGTCACTCTTTCAAGTCTATTTTATCTCTGTTACTCAGCCTGGGTAATTTCTAATGCACTATCTTCAAGTTAATTAATTATTTCCTGTGTCCCCTTGTTATGGACTGAATGTGTACCCAAAAATTCGTATTTTGAAGCCCTAATCTCCATATGACTGTATTTGGAGATGAGGTCACTGAGAAAGTTATCAAGGTTATACAGGGTTGTCAGGGTGGGGTCCTGATGCAAAGGGATTAGTGTCCTTATAAAAAATGAGCCCAGAAAGCACTTTCTGCCTCCCACCCGCCTTCCTTTGTCTCCCCATCTTGGGGCTCCTGCATAGAGAACAGGCCATGTGAGGAGTTAGCAAGAAGTTAGCTGTCTACAGGCTGAGGAGGGGCCTTACCAGAAACTAACTCAGCTGGAATCTTGATCCTTGGACTTCACAGCCTGTAGAACTGTGAGAAATAAATTTCTCTTCTTTAAGCCAGTCAGTCTGAGGTATTTGCTATGGCAGCACAAGCTAAGACACCCCTCCATTCTGCTATTGAATCTTGTATGGGGTGTTTTATTTCAATTATTTGCACTGAAGATGATTTTTGATGGAATATAAACACTCACTGAAGTAGTGTAGCAAACATCAATGTGCAAGCAATGCAAAATCATGTAATGATAGGATAATATGCAGGCTTGAACCTACACAAAAATGTCCTGGCTATAAAATACTTTAGCTTTGGGGTCTTTGGAAATTACCTAAATTTTGTTTAGTGCCATGATTCAAAAGTGATTGCTTACCCAGTCATTCGAGGGGCCATTGTTAGTCAGCAGTCTCTGTTAAACACCTGTTCTTTTAATAAGTTGCTGAATTATCTGCATGTATTCAATAAATAAATGTGTATTGTAGGTCCCTTATTTCCCTAGCACAATGCCAAGTATGGGAATTAGAGAAAAAAGTGTAACACACTAATTACCCTTTGTGGACTATGTTGCCTTTTTAGCTTTATAATAACAATTTCTGTTATTTGGCCAGGTCATCTGTATTTAGGGTGGATAGTACGGGTATTGGACATTTTTAATGTCCTTATTCAATTCTAGTAGGAGCTGTTTCTTGCTCCTGTTTATGACTGAGAAAGAAATAAAGAGCAGTAAATGCATGTGGTATAAAGCTTCTCTTTGTCTCTATTTTTGCATAGAACTCATTCTGAAAAGGAAGAGGGACTCAGAACTTTCAGGCCCCAGGGGGATCCGAGGCTTCAGTGTGGCAGCTGGCAAGCCCAGCTCACTGCCGTGGGGCAGCGGGAAAACCACTAAAAAGCCTGTTATAAGGATTTTTTGGGGGGTTTTCTTTCATCCTAAATCAACTAAAAAAAAAACTATAATACTTAGCTCGATAAGCAGAAAAGGAAAATGGAAGATTTAAATTATTGGTTCTTGACATAAGGAACCAGAGAAATTCAGTTTCACTCTACAGCATGGATTGGTTGTAGTCTGTTAGCAGCAGAGGTGCCATGCATACTGATACTGCAATAATAGACAGAAATAGTTTGGGGAACCCGTTCCCTGCCCCAGTGATTTCTATAATTGTTCTCTATCGATTGTCTTCGTAGATAAACCACAAACAGAATGACATCAGCTTGTCTTTTGTTGCATTTGTCTTTACTTTTGCTATAAACAATGTTTTCAACCATGTTGAAATAAAACTTTAAAGGTAAGTATTATGTTGTTCTCTGCATGTAAAAGTTTGTCATAATACTGCTTAATTAGGCATGTTTACAGTGTAGTATCCAAGTTAAATACATTATGTTTTGGTAAAGAAATGAACCCAAGAATGGTAAAGGTACTGTGAAGTTGCTGAATTTCAAAAGCTTTCCTAATTTTGACATATATATACACACACACACACACACACACACACACACACACACACACACACACACATACAAGCATTGTAATATAAATATAGAAAAAAATAATCAAAAGGGACCAGTTCTCAAAGTCTAGACCCTTATGAGACTCAGACCTCAGAGTTTGAGGGTCTCCCACTGAGAGCTTAGCTAGTACTGTGAAGTCATTTACTGATTCACTTAACAAATATTTAGGACAATTTACACTGGGTAGGGACTGTTTGGTGTGAAGGGTCAGTGGATCTCAGGGTTAAATATGCAGTAAAAATTTTCCCCTGAGGAGCAATTAAAATATGAGAACCCCGCGAGCTTGAGTCACAGGCCCTCTTGGCCGTGCTGACACGCCGCCTTCGCTGGGCTCGCAAACCGTCATAACACACCCGTAGTCATCAAAGCCGGGATTGCTGTGCCCAGTTTCTGTTGGTCACACCGCCAGGTGAGGCACCCTCCCTTCATCTGAGAGGTGCCGAGAAGAAGGACTGGAAAAGGCAGTCAGTGATGGCATTGGCATTGTCCCAGGGATTGCGACCCAGGTGCACGTGTATTACTGCCATATGAAAAACCACCCCAAATACTACTGACTCAATACAACGATTTTCAGCTGGCACTTCAGCTGTGTCCAAGGTCTATGATAGCCTTCCCTACAGGCTGTTGGAGGTGGCTATTGCCTGCATCTCTCTCTCTCTCTCTCTCTGCTGCTATTCAGTAGGAAAGCCCAGGCTTCTTTACATGGCAGCAGGAGCCCTCCCAGAGACTGAAGACAGAGCTGCAAGAGTACGTTAGGTGGAGACTCTCAAACTCTAATGTCTGCTGCCTTCTGCTGGCCAAAGCCAATCATAAATCCAGACCGGATCTAGTGGGCAGTGACATAGACCCTACCTCTTAAAAGGAGTCATGCAAAACATTGTAGTTTTATTTGATCTACAATATTTATTAAGGACTGCATGTCCTATTTATTATATATTATGTATATATTTGCGTATGTATACATTTCAAAATAACTCCTACTCTGTAAGCAGTCACTAGAAGTGCATCAATGAAACAGAGGAAAAGAAAGAGGATGAAGAAAAGGCTTTTTTATTGTGTTGAATTAATTTAAAACATAGAAAAGTTGCAAGAATAGTTCAAAGAGCTTCAATATACCATTTATTATTAGAATTTTTTTTGTATTTGCTTCATCACTTAGATGATGATGAATAGGTCATATATAAATCCCGAAAGCAGATTAACTGTACCTGTGGGTGGGAGAAAAAGAGTGGGGAGTGACTTCCAAGTGGCTAAAGGCTACTCTGGGGCTTACAAAAATGTTGTAGGATTAGAATATGGTCACGGTTGCACAACTCCATGAATACACTGAAGTACATTGAATTCTACACTCCATGAGTGAATTTGATGGTATGTGAATTATGTCTCAATAAAGTTGTTTAAATTACCACCTGTAAACATTAGGTGAATGGATTTCATTTTTCAATGATATTGAACGGAAGGTTATGGGCCTTTATTTGTTGAAAATCTCTCTAAAATAAATAATCAGAGAATCTACACCATCAACATAGATGGGGGATGTATCTGTGGACTCCATGGTGTGAATTGGGAATTGATAACTGGGTCCCACTGAGTGCGCCCATTGAGCCTGAGGCACCAGGTGGATTCAGATATTTCCTGTGCACGGCACATCCCTCAGGACTTGGTGGAGTCGGAGGAAGTGAGCGTCCTGCTGGAGGCCGCCCGCCTGCAGGGGGTGGTGCTGGGCAGCACGAGGGTTGACCCCAGTGTGCCATGCCCAGGGTCAGTCGGCTGGGCTGGAGGGTCTCAGTACAAATGTGACATTGTAGCAGATTTATACATAGAAAAAGAGAAACATGGAATATTGTCCAAACTAGAACACTGAAACGAGATCATCAGAGTAAACGTAAGCAAGTGTTTCAACTTCTAGCTGATCAGTGTTCTTTGTGCTAGTAACCTGCAGAAGCACCTGGGTTTCCTTCATTTAGCATTTGCTCTTTCTTTGTGTGTGTGCATGTCGTTGGTAGTAAATACTATATTTTAATTCATTTTTATGTGTCATCATGTCCAGAATATTATTAAGAAATATCTTTGCAACCAAATGATACCTGATACCTTTTGGAAAGCTTTAAATGATTTTTGAATAACTTCTTGCTTGCCACTATAGCCAAAATACGTGTTTTGTGAAAAACACGCATTATATGACTGTCATGGTAAGAAACTGAGATAAAACATACGTACTTTTCATTTTTTTAGTACTGTTTCTATGGCTATATAAGCCAAGTATGGTACTTCAGAACAGGTTACCATGGTTATTTCAGGTAATTCCAGGTTATTAATGCTTTTAAAATGAAAATACTGTTTTTGGTGGTGATTGTTGAATAAAATTGTTCAAGTTGAGAGGGAAGAAATATCCTTTCTTGCTTACAGAGTGTTTGGCTCGGCACACACAAAGGGTGGCTGGAGGCAGGTGTGGCTCGGGGGACGGCTACCCCCTTGTCCCTCTCCTACCCTCGCTCAGCACCAGGAGCCCTCGGTGTCTCACACCCACCAGAGATAAGCTATTGTACACGACAGGCAGAAGCCGCAGCAGATGGGGAGCAAGCTCTACAGCCTGGCATTCCCTTGGCTTTTGAATATAAAAGAGTGACAGAAAAATTAATGACTGCAAGCTCAGACACAGCAAGGCTGACCAGATGCTAATTTGTTCTTGATGCCACTGCTGTTATTGTTTATTTGTTTATCTTTCTCACTTTCTCCACTCATGGCCGCACAAGCTGACATGAACTAGAAAAGCAGAGGAGTCTTTAGGAATAGAAATTGGAAATGATATTTGAAGGGTCGATTCTGGGTGCCCCAAGCCTGCTGGGGTCGGAAGGCGGTGTGAACACCCAGAGGTGATGGCGCCTCTGGGCTTTGCCCGTCTCCAAATAGAACTCCCTTCTCCTGACCACCCATGAGGTTTTACCCAAGGGGCTCAATTATCAGACATCTGATCTTCATTTCACTTGTGATAGACTCTAAAAATCGGCAGCCAATTTCCCAGCCCTCCCCTGGGAAGCTTGGAGCAGCGGGGGCAGTTCTAGGAACAGAGCAAGGCACAGGCTTTGAGCAGCGCACCCTCCTGGGGATTTAACTTAGTTTTCCTATTCCTGCAGTTCTTTGTCTTGTTATCCTGCTCTTCCAATCCGTCTGATTCAAATTTTATTATGTATATTTGCATCGTATGTATTTATGTAAGCTTTAGTAAACCCCTAATGAAGCAAGCTGTGGTATGAATTAATAAAAATAGTAGAAATCAAGAAATATTGTTATGGCATCACAAACACACATAAAAACCACATATTCTACACATGTAAACAAATGTGCAAAATTCTGTGAAATTATTTCATCTGTCTCTATCAATCATCTACCAATATCTACCTACCTATCTATATAAAATATGTGTCATTTGAAGATTTGCAAATTAAGTTATTGCTAAAAGCTTAAAACTATGACATTCATATACATTTTACCCAATTTATGCACTGGCATTTTCCAGGAAAACTTCATAAACAAACTCAATATTTTATTAGAGAACCATAAAACTATTTCTACCTTTCCTGTAATGCCAGTATTGATGAAGTGTATATTTGAGCAGATATGAATAATGTGGACACTCAGTTACAAAAGTATACCTTCCTGAACATCCAGGCAAGCTTGTAGATAGATAATGGCTTCTTTCCTTTATTTTTCGCCCCCATCAAGACAGAGAGAAATCCTAATGAGGTGGAAAGAAACAATACTCAGAGAAAAAAGACTTGGTTCAATTTAACATGTAGACGAATTAGGGCAATTTAACTGAATTTGCTGCCTGTTCCCTCATGTGCAGATAGCTCCTGTCCAAAGACCTTCACAGAGCTGCTGTGAATTTCAAAGCAAGAAAGTAATTTGTCATAACTTGTAAGTTCTATACTAACATAAGCCACCAAGTTAGTAATAAAAAATGATAATTCAAAGCTCATTTTATTCCTTACCAAAGGAACGCACACCCTCAAAACCAATTTCCATTGCACAGAAGTATATCAACAGAATATATTTGGATTATTTATTGGGATCCCCTTCCATGACACTTTTATTGCCTCTCTCTCTCTCTCAATGTCTCTCCTTTTATTTTATTTTATTTTTGTAAATGGATATTTGTCTCTCTCTCTCCAGGATGCTTACGGGACAAACCATCTTTGAGCATGCTCTTGAGTCACCCTGTTTTCAAAGACTATTACACAGAGCATACCAAAGGAAACACAGTTTCAGCTCAATTTTAATAATGTTTTTGCTTTATTATAATTATAAAATATGTTCAATGGCAGTTTCAAAATTAAATGAAAAATTGTACATGACATCTTAGCAGCCATTGGATAATTGACAAGGAATGTTGGCTGAGTGGATGAGATTGTGAAAGCTATGATGTCGAAAGGGTTTGATTTTAAAAAATCCGTTTTCATTTCAGGGGACATAGAACAGAAGAATCATAGATCTGGAGAACAAGGAATATTAAAGAATTACCTGGTGCAACCCTCTAGTATAGAAGAAATTTTTAAAAATAGAAAGAGAAACTAATGGTTTCAGAATTTTAGAGACTATCACCAAGTAAAATGAAAATCAGATGCCTGATTAATTTCCTACTTAAACCTGAAAAGGATACTCTTGGATTCAGTCAGAATATTAATGAGCAAAGTTCCCTTCAAATCAGGGTAAATGTATAATATTCAGTTACAATGTTATTGCTTTGATTGCTGCCGGTATTGAAGTTCCTCTGTTTTATGGCATTTTACCACATTACGGCATTTTATGGCATAATAACCACAGCAAGTTGACTACGGCATTTTCATCAGTAATGTGGTAGGGGAGGTTGAATGTAGTCACTGGATCTGGAGTTCTAGATAATGAAAATCTATTTTGGATTTCCATGTTACAAACAGAGTCACCCTACTTCCCTCTAAGGATACCGAAATGTTTCACTGAAGGCAAACAATTCAAAATGAAATAAATATTCCTGGTAGTGATTTTAAGATTAGAAATCAAGAGTAACTTCTTAGTTGTGGCAAATACAATCTCTCTTTCTCTTCTCTCATTCTTTCTTTCTCTTCCCTCTTCCTCTGTCTCTGTATTTCTATGATCCCTATTTTAACAAATAATAAAGCAAAATGAATGTTAAATATTTTCTAATCTTAAAGTAATGAATTATTATTAAAGACGCAAAATGAGGGCTTATTATATGCCAAGGTCAAATATGTTACTTCATGGCATCATCATAATAAGCCAACAAGATAGACATGATGATTTTCCACACTTAAAAGGTAAGGAGACAGTCACAGAGAAGTTAAATTCCCAGCAGAAGTCTCAAAGCCTGGAAAGTCATTTACATTTCCTTTGTGCTTTTACTTAATTTATCATGTTGTTCCGACCTATGTCAGGAGTTCTTAATCATTTGATCTCTGAAACAATGTTATTGAAATTTATTAAGCCTACCAAGAAGTTTGGTTAAAGTAAGGTACATTAATTGACCTTACCATATCTGAATTTAAAACTGAGAAAATTTTTAAATATTTAGTCATTTGAAAAATAACAAAAAATCCATTATGTTAACAAAAAACGTTTTCTATTACCTAACTATATTTCTCAAAACAAAACATTAATGAAAAGAGAACTATTTTTTAAAATTTTTGCAAATTTCTTTATTGTCCGACTTAAAAGAAGACAGCTGGATTCTCATATCTGCTTCTGCATTCATTAGATTGCAATATGTTGCTTTGATTAATGTACATATGAAATATAATCTGGTCTTACACAGATAAGTTTCTGGAAAAGTGAGGAGTATTTCATTTTTCTTTTTGAGATAATTGTGATAAGTAACCCAAACTCAACAGTGGTTTCAACAAATTTTGTACTCTCTTCACTGACAGAATGGGAGTGGAAAGGAAAATATGTTAATACTATTATGAAAATAATTTGTCCATCTTCCTATTAGATTGTCCATCTTATCTTTATTTTTTGTAAAAGTTTGATGTGTATCCTGAAAGTCCACTTCAAGGGGTTTCAGATTAACCTTTGACACTAAATCATCTTTATGAACATGACTTTTTAATAACTGTATAATGTTCTATTTTAAGAATAAATCTTAATTGTGGTCATCTTTTACTCAATATTTTTAGTCCAGGTTTTATTTTAATGAATAATTCCATGAATTGTTGCCCACATTTCTAATAATAGGTTTGGGCTGGATTCTTTTAAAATGGGGCTAATGAGTATGGCTCTTTTTAAGGTATTGGGTGCTTTAAATTGTTTTCCTCTCTATTACAAAGAATGCTGCTATGAACATTCCTGCTCATGTTCTCCATGTGGACATATGTATGCATTTCTGTTGAGCATGTGCAGAACAGTGGAATTGACCTGTCACTGATCTGTGTACATTCACTGCTGCTTTCCACACAGTGTCCCGCACATCTCATCCATGTTTTTTGTTCTGGCTGCATCATCTTCTTGGTATTTTTTCAGTATTTTTTACATCTTAGCCAATCTGGTGGGTGTGTAGTGATGTCCCGTTATGATTATAATGTATATTTCTCTGATAACAAACAAACAATCAAATTAACAATGTGCTGACAATTCGCATACTCTGCTTTGTGATCTTCAAGTTTTGCCCATCTTTCCACTGGATTGTCCATTTTATCCTTATTTATTTGTAAGGGTTCTTTATGTATTCTAGAGTCCCTTGTGGCTTGCATATACTGAAAACATCTTTTTCTGTGATGATTACCTTTTCAATGTCTTAATCCCTTTTCCATGATATGTTAATCTACATGTTTATTTTTTTCTCTTTAATGGTTAATACTTTTTACATTTCAAGAAGTCTTCTCCAACTCCAAGGTCATAACAATGTTATCTTGTTTTCTGCTAAGATGTTACATTTAAATTTGAATTACAAATGGTAGGTGAATACAGTTACATAGCAACATCTATTCTGCACTGCACTGTATTAATTCATCTACTTTATGATAGGTCTTGATTTTTGGAATGTATATTTTTCATATTTATTCTTCAAGGCCATGCTTGTTAATCTTGAACCTTTCTATTCCTTTAATATAATAATTTTAGTATCATGTCAATACCTAAAAAAAATTAAAAAAAAAAACACTTACTTGGATTGTAGTTGAGAACAAGATGAATTCACAAGTCTTTTGGGTACAATGGACATTTTCCCAAAATTGAATCTTCCATTCCATGAAATATTGCACATCTTCCATTAGATTTCATCCGGGTATTTGATCATTGTTACAATACTAATGGCATATTTTAGAAAGACGTATTGTACAAATTTTTGTTGCTAATATATATAGAAAATACAACTGATTTCTTTTAGTGAACATGTATAAAGTAGACTTGTTAAATCTGTGCATTATTTAGTTTGTAGATTCTTTTGACTATTCTAGAAAGTAATGTCTCCTGTAAAAAGTAGAAGAAAGTACTTCAATAAGTGCATTGTTGAAATAGAAGAATAATTCACAACTCTATTTTTTCTTATCTAGGGGGTGGGAAAGACAATATTTCACACAGAGAATAATGCTTTTTCAGTACTTATTCTTTTTCATATAATAAAGTACTCACATATTCCTGGCTTAATGATACTTTTTAATCAAGAAAGGGTATTAAATTTTTTAATGATTTTTTCTTAATTTATCTATATAATGATATGATTTTTCTTATTCTTATGTTGATGAACATTCAGTTGTTACCCAGTTTTACTCAACAATGAAGTCCACTTAGTTATGATGTATTATCCCTTATATATATTATGGGGTTTGATTTTCCAGTACTTTTTAATATTTGAGAGAAATTGGTCTGGAATTTTATTATGTGGTATTGTCATGTTTTAGAATAAAGATTATGGTAGCATCACAAAAAGATACAGAAATATCCCTACTATTTCTGTAGTAGTTTACAGTAAATAAAAATTAGATCAAATTGCTTGATCATGATATTTAGTTCATTTATATCCATATAGATTGTTTGGTAGCTATAAACCAAAGTCTTAGTCTTCAACACAGAGTCTAAGAAAAATGAAATAGAAAAAATAACATGGAAGTGATTTAGAAGACCCAGGCAATATAGACAATGCATTAGAGCTTGCGTTCTATATTGTACTCTGAATCCGAATAACAGGAAAAATAAGGAAAACTTACTCTGGAGCAGATGACCAAGTACAAAGACAATAGTTTTGGCAATATAAACCTCCAATAATGAAATAAATAATATTTTAATGCCATGTCAAGGAAACTAAAAGGTAATAAGTACAAAAATGCACACTTAAATCTGAAAATTTAAAAATACCATTTAAGCCAATTTGTAGTGTAAGGGAAATATGAAAAATTGGACAAATCTTCAGAATATATTAAAAATAGGGAAATTGGACAAATCTTCACAATTTATAAAAAATAAGCATACCTTGGCCTAAGCATCTCTTCCATTTGGCTGAGTTGTATTCTTTTAATAAAGAGGTAAAAGCAAACAAAATGCTTTCCTGAGTTCTGTGAGTTTTTCTAGCAAATTATCAAATCTGAGGACAGGGTTTGTGGAACAAGTTTTTTAAATAAAGATAGATTTACAGTCGAAAGGCCCTGAATCATCCCTTAACATAAAGGTAGTCAGATAGTCTATATCTGGAAGGTAAAAGCAAGAGCATAGGTTTGCACACACTGAGTGGGCTGCAGGTGTTAGGAGGATGAAAGGTGCATAGAAGAGACCCGTGAACTAGAGCTACTGTGAGGATTCAGAGACATTCAGGTGAATAAAGGTGATTTAGGTCATTGTGCTGTGAGTCATGAATTACACTTTGGTTTTGGCACTTCTTATAGAGCAGCAGTAAATATTTAAGTTGAAATGTGATTCTTTTATTGTGTTTCCCACTGGTTTTCTTTGAACATGAATCTGTTTTGAGTAAAGTTACAAGGTAGCCCACCTTTCTTCAGGTTACAGGAAGTTCCTTCTATATTCTTTGTATATTTACAGAGTTCTTCTAAGTTCTCATTTTGATTTGCATCTTCATCCACCTTTTAATGGGAACTGGGGAGAGGCTTTTTCAAGAATTGCTGCTTTTATAATCCCATTTTAAAACATGATATTTATTTGTTCATCTCTAACCTAGATTTTTTTTACTCTAACCTGTGATTTAAACTGTAATCACAATCACAAAAAATCACAGCTCAAAGTTCTTTTGCAAACATTGCTTATTAATTTTCTAGTTACAGAACAAAAATATTAAAGCTATTTTAAACACAGATTTTGATCATTGTTTTCTCAAAGCAACTAAAATAAATCTTACCAAGGTCTGGCGGACTGTGTTTTATAGATATCCCCTTCACAAATCACTGGGATTTGCAATACTTACTCAAATCTATCATTTGACCTTTCTGCTATATATAATATGACAACAAAATGACTCCCTATAGAGAAGAATATATTCATTAAATGCTGTATCCTTTTATAATATGTGAGTTTTAAAATCAGTGAACTCTTACTTCAACAAGTTGTTAATGCTTGAAAATAGCAAAAATGACCTTTTCCACCCTCCATTAATCTCCCTGCATAGGACAAACAAGTGTTTTATCACAAACCTATCCCAGAATAAAACCACAATCTAAAAAATACTAACAATTAGGCAATAATTCAGAGGTTTTGATTTTAAGTACCCTTGCGGAACAGCTTAAGAGAATATTGTCCATGTATTCCAGGAGAAAACTAATAAAGCTAACAATACTATGAGCAATTATGTTCTCTCACATCTAACAGCAAAACCAATCAACTTCATTTATTACAGACTGGTGTGCCTCTGTTCAGTACCCTATATGTATACCTCACAGTAGCAAATGACGTGCCCAACACAGACAAGTGATGATGCTTGTGCAGCAATAGTTCTCAGGGCCAAAGTTCTTTCTGAATCAATCTGTTAATTGCCAGTACTTCAGATCTTGAGTCAAGTAGAAAGAAGAATTTTTTAATGTCTTTCATGCCATATTTGCTGGATAAGTACCCTCATCTGACATTCTCAAAATTATCTTTCAGCCAAGTTGAGGAAATGTTATAGCTTTCAAAAAGTTGATTGGCTTTGTTGATAGTCACTGAGTTATTAATTTTTCAATTATTAAGATTTTTTTTCCTGAAAATTAAAAATGAAACCATCAATAGTTTGTCAACTGCTTTTCATGTCACTCAAGTACTTACAATATGTATACAATCTTGGGGTTACTTTTATTTAAATATTTGAAATTATTTCTGGAAGAAATTGCCATTTCTGAGTAATTTTTTTGCAACTTTGGAGGAAGGTATGAGAACTGTATTAATCATCCAAATCATGATTCACAAGGAAGAGTCGTTAGTCTGTCTTTAGGAACCAAAAACATATAAATAAGGGATACTTATAATTAATATTTTAGTTTCCTAGGGCCAGATGGAGACATGAGAAATGATATACATAGCAGTCAGGTTCAAAGAGTTTTACCCATTAATACATTTGTTCCTCAGGTTCCCCAGGACCTGAAGGAAATAAATATAATCCCATAAGGCAAATAGGAACAAACTAAAACTAGCAATCATTTATTTATACTTTTCACAAATACCTATTGAGTGCCTTCTCTATTCTCAGCACATCAAAAATAACATAAATCTGCAATGTAACTAAATGGTTTCTGTAGCAACTCTTCTACCTGCTGTAGGATTTTGGTTTATCCCATTAATCTAAGCCTCACTTTGCTGGACCAAATCACACAGACCCAACAGTTTTCACAAGAAGTATGTATGTGTGTGTGTGTGCACAAATGTGAGTTTGTGTGTGTATAAAACCCACAACTCAACACATAGCAGGTGTATAAACATATAGTCATCATAGTAAAGATATATGGGCAATTTGGTCATGATCTTATTATAGGTTTTAATTTATAGCAGCATTTTCTATTCACCTGATGTGTTACAGCAAATCGGATTTACAGCATTGTTCTTTCATCTACAGAGTTCACATTCTTACATGATGTAAACATTAAAATGTATTATCATTTATTCATTGTTTACTGTAATTATATATTTTTTAAATATGTTTATCTTAAATTCATATCACTTTTTATTTATGTTCTCTGTCTCATATATTTACCACATGTTTAATTTACATATTCAAACATTAATTAGCATTTATATTTACTAAAATACTTACTAATATTTATATTTCAGTCTTGCTGACTACACCCACTCATTCTGTTAATACTCAAATATATAAACATAACGGACATGTTCCATAAGGACACTGCTTCTGTCTACCATAATAGTTCCATGGAACATAAAGAAGACAACAAATTAAAGTTAAAATGAATGAACTGATCATTGTTGTGGGATTTTTTCAGTGAATTGGAGAGTATTCCAAAAGCTGCCCATCAAATAAAATCTGAAACCACTAAAAGAAAGCAGTATTTTGAATGGCTGCATTTGTAACTTTGATTGAGAAAAATCTCTAATAGTTTTTGATAGCATACAAGGCTCCTCCAGATAATTTCATTCTTTTCTCAAACAATGACACAAAAAAAACTTAATTTGTAAAAAAAAAGTGTTGACCAAATCTTTATTTTAAATATTACTATTATTACAAGCTGCATTTCATTGCCTAAATTGTTCCAGGAAGGCTTTTTATACCCAATTTTTTAGTGGAAATGGTGTATTGAGGATACACTAGATTTTGATGGAGTTCAATATCAATTGAATGCTTAATAACTTTTAAATTTTAAAAATTCATTGTAGAGAGCTTAGAAACAAACACATTTTTCACCTTGGTATATATTATATTAATATGTTCACATATCAATATCTTCTATAACAATTTCAGCAGCTTTCTAATGTTTCCCAAAATACCATGATTGTATGTACAGGTTGCTTTCATTTGCTCACTATTTCAAATAACTTTGCAGTACTCATCCTAGTAGGAATCTTTGCACACATTGTTATATTTTCCTGAGGAAAAAGTTTTTAAAGGAGTAATTGCAAGGCCAGATTTATTTGGCGCATCACCATACCATATATATTTGGCTTACACATCACTGTTTTAAAGTATCTTTCCATGTTAACATACTAATAATCTTGTTATTTTTAGATGATACAGCCTTGATTATCCCTGTGATGAGGAAGTTTTCTACATTCACTGGCTATCTATATTTCTATAAACTACCTGTTCAAGTTTTCTTGTGGTTTTGTTTATTAGGTAATTTGCAAAAATCCTTTTTAAATAAAGATTACCAATACTTTATCATATATACTGAACATGTATTTTCCAGTAAATAATATTGTAGGACACTTTTTATATTTTCAAAACAAAAAGAGAGCAGTATTTGAAATTACCTTGCTCATACATGAGATGTTATTTAGCTAAAATCTTCCTGAAACATCATCTAAATTTTGAAAACAATCTTACATCACATATTTTGTTTATTTTAGCTATTGTGTTGTCTAATTTACAAATATTTTAATATGCTTTGTGTATATATTTTCAACCTCAAAATATAATGCCAATGGATCTCATATATCATGTTTGTAATACAGTAACTGAGAGGCAGTCTTTTCAGCTGTAAGAAACGTTTGTGTGTGTCAGTCGTATCCATCATATTGCATGTTTCATTGTTACCATGTCCTTGTTCTATAACTAATGCATCAGGCTCTATGACATAATTCTCACAGGCAGAAAAACTGATTTACAGCAGTCTACTTTATAATCATTTTTATTCTTGCCCTGCATAAGGTGGAGACTGTATAATGTGATACTCAGTAGTTACAGGAGCATCAGTAGTGAATAGAAGGTAAAGAGATCAACATTCCTTTTTGAGGAAGGAGGTGATAGAAAAAGACAAGGGAGAAAAGGGGCAGAAATAAGCGTCGGCAGTGGCAGAGGAAGATATATGGAGGACGGGGACAAGGCAGCTGTGAGGAGGAGAGGTGAGGGTGGCGTGTGCTGCAGAGAGACCAGCTGAAGAGGGACTAAAAACGATGCTTGGAGTTATCAGCAAAGAGGTTCCTAAGCCCAGTGGAACAATTCAGGGATAGGAAGGAGCTAAAGATGCATGTGGCCATGCTGCCTGGAACAGTCTCCCAAAGCAGGGGGTGGTCTGGGGTCCAGCAGACACTGGGACAGGACAGGGGATTCTTGACAACAGCATGGAGGATGGGTAGTTCTGGGGGTGATCTGGGATCCAGTAGACCCTGGGACAGGACAGGGGATTCATGACAACAGCATGGAGGATGGGTAGTTGTGGATGAACGTGGTCTGGGTTATCTTTCTTGGGCACGTAGAAGGGACTGACTTTCTCAATGAGAAGTTTCGTGGTACATTGGAGTCTGGAGAAGAATGCAGCCCGCCGCTGGATACTGAGGAGAAGAGGGATGCCCAACAGCATCTGAAAGGGATGCTTACTCAGAAAAAGTGTGATGTGAACTTACCTCCATGACTGTGGGATTTTCTTTAGCATGACTGTTCGCCTGGATGGAGGAGCGCAGACCAGGATGGCCCCCGGGAGGGTGAGCTGGGGTCTTGCACAAGGTTACAGCATGCACACCAGGAAGTGGGAGGTAAGTCATTAGGTGGCCATTCACGGTGTCTGGGATCAAAGGGATGGAAGGAGTGAGGGGACGGACAGCCAGGAAGAAGGCGAGGGGGTCCAGGGAGCGGGAGTAGGAGCCAGAGAGCACTGCGAGAGAAGCACTACCATTAGGATGCAGAGCCTCCGGGTCCTGAGCACAAGCATGGAGCCTCCGGTAGGACGGCTTTGAGGGGCGGAGCTGAAGGCCAGGAAATCACAGGCGGGCAGTGTGAAGGCAGAATGCAGCCGCGATCCCAAGGAAGGGGGTCTCCCACAGTCCGGGTGTGCTCTAACACTCCCCAAAGCCCTTGGGTGCCCCTCGCTGTCGGTTTAAGTTGGCTTTCTCCCAGATGTTCTCAGTGCCTTCCTCTCTACTTTCATGTTCTCCAAAGTCTCTTTGCATAACTATTCAAAAACCTTAGCATTAGGATAGCAACAGAGAGTTCAAAAGTATTCAATGTCTTAGTCTGTTTAAGGTGCTAGAACAAAAATACCACAGCCTGGGGGACTTATAAACAGCAGAAACCGACTTCTCACAGTCTGGAGGCTGGAAGTGCAAAGTCAAGGGCCAGCAGTCCATTACATTCAAGGACACTGAAAGAAAAATAATTTAAAAGAAGTTACAAGTTATGCAGGTGAAACAGTGAGTGGTTCATGAAATCTTTTTTTTTCTTTAGGAGGGTTCATGAAATCTTAACCAACTTCAATGTAAGCCTGTAATTTAAATTTTTCTCTGTGCAATGGTCAATCTCCTTAACTAATTTTTGTCAAATAGTCAAAATATTGTACAACTTGAGTCTGGACACAGAAACCAGGCCTTGGGACCTAAGAACCATAAAACACGCATGTGGGCTTCCCTGACTCTTAACAAACTCGTCCATTACAAGACAGCCAACCGGAAATGAACGTTTCCTTACTGTTGTCACTAATCAAAGGAAGCACAGAGATACTAGAACCTGCTGTGTTCTTAAGTGATTAGCCCATCTTTTAAAAGTACATAAGGCCACTTCTTTCCCTTCCAGCTGCTCACTTGTTCCTGGACAGAAACACAGCATAATTTTCCTTCCATGTGAGTTCTGCATGAAACTGAAAATGAGCCAAAGCCTGGGAAGGGATCTTCTGTTAGGATCTGCACGTTGGAAGGCACTCCGGCAGCGTCCAGTGGAACGGTAGCCAGGCACCGTCGCCTAGGGAAGCTGCCACATCGCTCTCTGGCATGGTATCCCCTCAGATCCTGTTCCTCTCCACGGAGACAGGCCCACACTTCTTGCAGCTCGCAAACTAGTTTCCTCTCTCGCTTAGAAGTTGAACATAAACTGTCAGTGCTGGGAAATGCAATAACAGGAAACAGTCGAGTGTCTCCCACGACAGGCTTCTGTACTTGTCTGAAATTTCTGCTTTTATTTTTACCTCTCTACCATTCCTTCCTTTTAACTGAAATTCTTTTAACCTATTTTCTGTCAGAGCTGTTTAGCTTTCACTTTGGTTTTCAGACTGCGGACTGTGGAATAGGGTCTTTCTAATCTCTTCTACATGTTTCTTCTCCTTTGCCAACATTAAAATTTGACAGAAATTTGGGAGCTGGCTGGGCAGAGCAGTGTGCACCATATTTCTTTGTTATTTGTGCTTTAATGTATTGTTGGCAGCTGTGTCCACTGGAGCTTCGTGGCAGCACTTGCATTCCCTTCCCTGGGCATGATTCCCCCATTTTTGAAGACCCAGGGAAATTTATGTGGAGAACTTTGAAATAGTCCATATTTAGACCAACAGATGTGAAAATCACCAGATGACCCTGTCCCATCAAGCAGCCAAGAGAAGCAGACTTTATTGCAATCAATAGTCCCTAACGTACAAATAGACTTTGAATCTGAGAGTCAATATATGTTTGCAACTTTCATAACACATCAGTAAAAACCTTCCAAAGGCACTTCTGTACATGTGCAGAATCTCATGTGAAATAATTGGTGAGAGGCTCTGATGGAGCAAAATGCATTTCACAGATCGCAAACTGCACTGAATGCAGATTTTAGCAACACGTAGCTATGACAGTGAGCTCTATGACAGTGAGTGCTATCATTTAATTCCACTTTAGCTCGTGAAATACAGACTAGAGAAGGCTGTGCAGCAATCCAAGTATGCAGCATAGCTGGGGGGCCAGCTGCTCTCCTAGGAATCCTTTGTGTTGATAGCATAGTTCAGCTCACCCAGAGCACAAGCTCTGACACGGTGCAGGGAGCAAATTTAACCAATAGTGTTAGGCTGCATAAAAAGATTCCACTGCAAACAGTGGTGTCTGCTCAGCAGTTTGTTTCACTACATCATATTTGATTAACAGAAATTTAGAGAAAAAATACAAACTTTTTGAAAAGTCCACCAAAATGGTATGTGAGTCATTCACACACTTTACAGCAGACCCACCTTAGTCTAAATTACAGTGTCCCTCTGAGTTGTACTTAAGGCCATTCTTCTTTTTGCAAACAAGGAAACCTTAGAAACCTCAGGGACATGTATTCTATACTTTCATAAGAATCTACTTACCATTTAAAATATGCATTAGAAAACTTTGCAAGAAATATAACACATTGTTAAGAATATTTATCTCTGGTTTGTGAGATGGTTTTCTTTTTTATTCTTTTGTATATAATTCTTTTGTAGTTTAAAAAACTATATGTAATTTTTTTAAAGAGAGAAATGTTTATGTGTTTTCTCCAAGTATGAGTAGAATGAACAGTTATAAAAATTAAAATGTGTGCAAGCACTTTACTAATGCTTGAGCAATGTTGAGCCAAATCCTACCCTCTCTTGACTGTAGAAGTACTTCACAAATTTCTCACCATGCAGGGGCCAAGCTCTGCCATACTGCGGACAGTCCTGTTGCCAAAAACCTAATTTGGTTGGCCACCTTCTCTTATGGGCCATAAGTAAAATGCTTTTTATATTTTCAAATGGTTGTATTCAGATGGCTAAATAAGCATCTACACAGAAGTTTTTTCTTTTACAAGCAAAACTTAAACATTTATTTATTATCTGGCCCTTTAAGAGAAACATTCACTGGCCCCTGATCTAAGCAAAAAGTAGTGCAGACTGAAATAAATGTGGGGAACAGTAGGTTGAAATTGAAAAGGTTTGTTCCATGCAACCCCACTCAAAACTTCAGTGTGCTGTTAGTGTTACAGCTAGAATAAAACCATTACTTTAACCATAAATATGTTGCCTTTCCAAACAATTTGACCATAGAAATACTATTTTCTGGCACAACTTCTGACATATTCCAGGTCTTGGTTCCACAGAAAACCATTTGATATAAAGTCTTGTACATCTGTTATTCAACTAGCAGAGGTCTTCTCTGTCCCCCAGTGAGAATCCGCAAAGATTATTTTCCATGTTCAAGCCTGCATGCAGCTCTTGGTGGAAAATTAGGTCATGCAAAAGTGTGGCCTCTGCCTACTGGCAGTTTGCAATCGTTTTGAGGAACAGAAGAGACTTGTTCTTTGTGTAAATGGAGAATGGCATCCTCTCAAAGACCTTGCTAATGGGAGAGGTGGAGAATTAAATGTGGATTTATTTTTTTCCTTGCACATGTTCTGCAGGAAGGGGGAGGAAGAGGAACAGTAGCTCCTTCCTAACAGGGAGAGGAAATCAGGCACCTCTTTTTTAAGAACTGCTTGTCTTTATCCACAGGGTTGGTAAACAGACTTTTTCATGTGTTGCTGAGAACGATTAAAACTCTTGTTCATCATTTTTATGGCAGCTTTAAAACGGATGGAAAATGCAGAGGAGCTGGAGGAAGAGAAAGAGGAAGCAAGTGCTGGCGCGTGGGATTGGAGCCAGGCACTTCCTGAGGTGCCCAGGCCCCGTGAAAGGCCAGCAGGCTGTCAGTGCGTGGGGAGCAACGTGCGGAGACCTCGGGGGCGGGCCGGATGAGCCTCGTTCAGGCCATAGGCAGGCTCCCCTTGCCTGGTGCAGGAACAGGGCTCGGCCTGTGCTTTAGAATGCCTGTGAGCAGTTGTGCTCATCCCGTGAATGGAATCCCTATTGTGCACATGCTTGGGTCGCTGAAGTCTGCGAGGGGACGGAAAAAGCACCCCCCAGGAAACTTCCCGGTTTCCAAACACCTGAACTGTGTGCGGCAGGCTTTATTATATCCATTTAGCAGAAATAAAAGTGATATTTAAAACATGCATTGCCTTGACTTAGAACATACGCAAACCCTTTGACTCAAATATTCAACCGTTTAGCTTACTTCACTCCCTATGCACATCTTTCAAAGGGCAGCTAAGTCCTCCCTGCAGCCCACAGACACCTGATCCACCCTGTTCAGAGATCCGAGAAAGCTTGGTTTTTCACCTTCAGGAAGTTTCCGAACAGGGAAACAACCCTATTTCCTAAGCT
Source organism: Manis javanica (assembly GCF_040802235.1). Classification (NCBI taxonomy): domain Eukaryota; kingdom Metazoa; phylum Chordata; class Mammalia; order Pholidota; family Manidae; genus Manis; species Manis javanica. The sequence continues at coordinate 77,377,609 of NC_133168.1, forward strand.
TTCATAATATAAATCAGAAAGGCAATAAAATTGGTTAGACATTAAGATAACACAAAATGTCAGAGGCCCATATCATGCTCACAAGATCGGAGACCCTAAGCAGTGTCAGGTTTTCCTATAAACCAAAGGCTAGAGAGCCTTGAGGCAGTGTGGTGAGCATCCTCCAGCAGCTGCCCCCTCACTCCCTGATGCGTCAGGGTGTTTCCTGACCCGGACTGGACACATGCGATCGCTAAGTGAGTGAGATATTGCCTGCACAAAGGGGGATCATTTGGACATAGCACATCTCCATTTTATGCCCTATCAATGCACAGTCATTGGTATTGTAACTGAGCTATGCCCCACAAATCCATACATTTCCCAATCCATAAAAGTGATTTACTATGAGAAATATAAGTAGGCTGGATATAACCTGCTATAAGCATCCTGCAGATAAGGACTCCTCACTCTCTCTCACTAGCACTACCAGGAATTCAAATTGGCATCTTTAAAGGAGATTTATTAGTCAGTTTTCCTTCTTTCCTTTCATTACCCTGGGTGTTCCCTGAGAAAGGATGGGGTACAGAGCAGCTTCCAACCCTTCCTTCCCCACTATTCATTTTCAAAGACCATTTCAATAGCATTTTATGATGGTAGGTTTTGAAGTGAGAGAAGTCAGCCAAGAATTGGCAAGTGGAAACAAATCACAATGTGAGACATTCGAAGTCATACCAAGAAGTGGGTTTGACTCCTGCCCACATATTGTGATATGCACGTTTCACTCTGTATAATGGGAATGCCAGTAGGCTGGCATCAGAAGTTTCCTTAGGACTAAGTAAGACAATATATTCAAAGGTGTTGGCACCTTAGTTAGTAAGACTGAGGGATGAGCTGACCGTTACCTGTCGTGGTGCTGAGGGCAATGAGGCAAGGGTATTGGTGAACTTGAGAGACGCAACGATTCAGAAAGCTGTGAAGAACATGGGCCGGCCTTTGTTCACCAGCCTCCAGTTCTCTACACCTGGGTGTATGACATGTGTGCTCCTTCATCCCCTCACAGGGAGGAGGCCACGACTTGCCCTGGCAGGTGAGAAGTGAAGCAAGTCCCTCCAGGCCCCGTCCCCTAGCAGGACTCCCTCTCCAGGTGCTGCAATCACAGAACAGATTCGTCTCTGCCGGCGGCCGTCGTGAGTTCTGGTGGAAGCAGCCTGAGCATCAGGCTAACGCATGGGACCAGCTGGCTTTGTGATTCCCACAGGCCCAGAGCACACTCTCTTCGGGAGAGGACAACCTCTTCCTGGGGTTAATTCATGAAGATTGTTAGTTTTTACATAATAGCATAGACTATTCAGACTCATACAACTTGTATCTCGATAAAATTCAGCAACTCATTATAATTAGGGCAAGAATGGTTGAATTTATGTGTGCATATTATTGCTATTTATATCACATGCTTCCCAAAGCACAACCCAGCATTTAATGTATCAAAGAAAATGGATAAACATGCATCAGTAAAAGAGCAAAATTTCTTCCTAGATTTTTATTTCTTTAAGACAGATATAAATGCTATATTGTACTTAGTGTGTCAAGTAGTTGATTTTGCCAATGAATTTTCAGCCACTGCATGTCACTTGAACTGCATACATTGCTCCAAATGCATATTGACAAATGCCTGATTCTTTCTAGTCCTGATGAATAGAACAGGTTGTCATAACAAATTGCTATCTTCTAGAACAGATTTTGAGAGAAAAAAAGCCGATAGCAAGCATGTCAACAATTCCTGAGCTTTTCAGTTTACAATAAGTGGAGATCAATACCACCTATTTAAATGGCCATGTGTTATACCTGCTCTATTTCTTTCCACATTCATGTCAACTTGGCATTTCCCTAGAAATTTTTCTAAAAGAAAAGCAGCAACAATGTAGGCTTTTCTCTTTTTTCCTCTCGTCATTTGCTTTCTGTGCTATAAATACATATGCATGGTGTTTCTGTAGAAAAGGTTTTTGATAGTGATATGAATTAAAATGTGAAGAAAGAGAAAGTAACTTCTTGATAATGTATTGCATTTGTTTCTATTCTGAATGAGAAACTTGATTAGTATTTATTATAATGGGTAAATTGCATGAGGGTATTTCAATATCTTACATGGGATATAATATACATGTTTTTCTCTTAGTTGAATTTTAGTATAATTAACTGGAAAAGCTTGTAGTAATTTGTAGGAAATGCTAGATGATGTTATGACTTAAGTATATTTGGTAAATTCCTAAAACCAAAATATGTATATTAAATTTCCTTTCAATATCTTTGTAATTTACAGTCCTTATTGAGCTCCCAGTTTAGTGGCTCCAGCTCTGTAAGCAGTGCCATTTAAAAGTTGTAACAGTACATTTTCTTGAAAAAACTGCAGCTATGCTTGGGAATGCGGTTTCCTGCCAGGGTCATGTGACTCGTGCGGCAGCTTCCCGCCCTGCACGGTCTCTCCATCCCGCGAAGCTGTGCCTTCTTGCCGTCCTCCGCTGCCCTGCCATACAGGACCTTCTTGCTTCTGATGAAGAGAAGCAAGACGTGCCATTTTCATGCACCCTTTCAGGGCCCCTGCAGCCTACATGCCGAGGGCTCCCCTCCCCACTCAGAATTCTTCCCAAATCTGTTTGAACCTCAGCTTCAGGACGATGCAGTGCCCGCATGGAAGGGCCGGGTGGAAGGGGGATTCCGCCGTGTGGCTCTGGAGCCAATGCCCCCGAACAGAGAGCAGTGGATGACCTGAGGGGAGGAGTGGGGGTTCCCTCGCCAGGGTCCCTGCAGAGAGGACGAGTGTGCCGGCAGGCGGCCAGCCCCTTAGCTGAACACTGGGGAGCAGTGCCAGGGCCCAGGGAGAGGACGCCAAGCAGCCTAATGACATGGCCTGAGAACAAGTCACACCCTCCATTATGTGACAATCATAGGTTGCTCTGACTCCTCAGAAGACAGCAAAGAGCTGACCAGGGGGGTTGGGTCTTCTGTGTCCCAGAGATTGGGGCCAACGAGTGAAGAGGCTCCCCTGAATCTCTCAGCTTGATGCTGCAGCCACAGAGAGGGAAGCGCAGGCTTATAACCGTTCAGCTCCTAAAACACAAGAAACCAGCCACACAACTGCCCAACCAAGTAGCTAGACAGAAGGAGACCTGGCAGAAAGACAGGATATTGGCCTGCCAGAGGGTACAGGTGAGCCCCACAAAATGAGAGAAAGAGAGACCATTGGGAGTTTGAAATGTAACTTACATGCACAGGTCTTTCTGGGGATGAAAAAGAACGCACAAGATTTTCTACTGTGCAATGAGTAGGTGCAGTGGAGAAAAGCGAGGTCGCTGCTGAGACTGTAGCCTGGAAAAGCAAGTTCAAGAAATTTCAAGAATAGTGTAAAACAAAGAAAATGGCAATCCTAAGGGAAATACAAGAACACTGCAGAGGGGATTGGAATGACTAAGATGTTCGTAACAGGAGCTTCAGAGGGAGAATAGAGACAGACAGAGAACTGATTCTCCATAAGAATTAATCAATTAAATGATGATGAGAAGGGAAAGGATTATATAGGAAGGAGCCAGGCCTGCAGTTTGGAATGGCTCACATGCTCCAGAGAGGACTGATAAAACAACCACAAATCAAGTCAAGGCATGGCAGAATTACTTGATTTTTGAGGATTCAGGGAATATTTTTAAAGTTTTCCACTGAAAGTCCAGTTTCCAACAAGATTAAAAAAAATCAACTTTTCCTGTGCAACACTGGGAGCAAAGAGAAAACAGACATGCACAGATGATCACATACACACCTGTCAGAATAAAAATAAAAAAGCTAGCAAGGGTGTGCAAATAGAGCATATTGCTCACAGAAAACTGCTTGAGAGAAGACTAGCCAAAATGAAAGCAAAAACAGAAATAAAAACAAAACAATGAGGCAGAAGAGACAAGGGTCTGGAGCACAGAAGAGGAGACATGGAGAGGAGTGGCTGCGGCATTTATATACACAGATACGACGGAACTGAAAATAATCCATTTTTCAGTTGTTGGATAAGCTGTTACAGAAATGGCACTTCAGGTGGTTCTCCACATCTACTATATTCTGAAATATTTTTCTAATTCTCCAGTAAGTTATAAAAAAGGGTGAATTTCTATTGCCCACTATGTTAGTATCTCCAGATTTGCTTGTGGATTTGTCTATTTCTTCTTAAAATTCTATCAGTTTTTACTACAACATTTTTTTGTGTGTGTGTGTATAGATATATATGTAATTATTGTAGCTTCTTGATGTATTGACAACATGCCTATCATTATGTCTCTCTCTTTCTGTCTCTTTTCCTCTAGTAATACTCTTATCTTAAACTTTGCTTTGTCTTCTGTTAATATGACCTCTCCTCCTGTGTGATGTTTGTTTTCATGGCACTTTATTTCTAACACTATGTTTTCAACCTTTCTGTCTGTGTATCTTAAGTGTTCCTGGTGTAGGCAGAATAGAATTGGCCCTTTGCAAATCCAGCTTGATAATCTTTGTCTGGATTGGATCCTCCAGTCTATTTATATTGAACACCATTATTGATATGGTTGGATTAAATATGCCATTTTACTAATTGTTCAGTATATTTCTCTTTTGTTAAATTTTTGTTCTTTCTTTACTCCTTTTTCATTCTCTTTTGTTAAGTGAATATTTTTATGATTCCATTTTATTCTTTCTTTTGGCTTTTTAAATATATTTATTTGAATTACTTTTTGTAGTTTCTTTGGCAATTACAATATACATCTTTAATGTACCATAGTAGAGTTAGATTTATTATTCCATTATTCAGGTAAAATAGGAAACTTCCAACCAGTGTATATTTATTTAACACAACCATCCTTTGTGTTTCTTATCCTATTTACTATATCTTTATACACTATAAACTGAATAAAAAATTCTTACCACTACTCTTTCTAACAGTCATATACCTTTTAATGATATGGATAAAATACTAATTGTTTCAGTCAGATAGGGTTCGACTCTGTTTACAAGGAAGATTCATGGGACCCAAAATGACAACAATCTATGAATCTTTGCTCCCAGAAAAGGAGGCGCTACAGCTACTGCATGAAAGTAAAGATGTCTATAGGCTGCCCCACTGTGTGCATCCCACCGAGGCACATGTGCGCCCTGAGAGTCCTGTCTTCAGGGCCTGACAACTGGATGTGGTTTCTTTCTCAAATCCAGAATCACTAATAAGTACATGGAGCACCTCAAAACAGTGCCAACCAGGATGTCTTACAAACCCACCCATCACATGAACATAGTCTTGGTGTATGACTAGCAACCATGACAGAGCCCTCGGGGCATCTACCTGGACCAGCACAACTCATCAATCCTGTTGCATAAACCACCTGAAACTCCCCTTTTACCTGTGATCACAAAGCAACACCTTGACTACAGGTACACTGAATGCCCTCACTGGGTCAGTGTTGTGCAAGGACATCACTTATTTCAACAAAACAGCTCAGGCCAGTTCCAGGGCCACAGCTGTGATTAACCCTCAGCGTGTTTACATGAATGTGCGTGTGTGTGCACATGTGTATAAATGTGATGATATTTCATGTTTACTCATGAATTCCCATCACTCTTCATTCTTCTTGCAGATGGGATTTGATGTCTTGGGCCACTTCCCTTCAGCTCAAAGAACTTTTATAGCATTTCTCATAATGCAAGTCTACTGAGGACAAATGCTCTCAGTATTTGTTTATCTAATACCAAAAATATATCTTCCCCTTCATTTTTTCTTTTTCAGGATTCTCTAGTTGCCCATAAATTCTTAGTGGAGAATTTTGGTATTGTTGTTTTTTATTTTTTCTTTCAACAGTTGAATATGTGTGCCAAGACTTTCTGGCTTCCATTTTTTTCTACAGAAAATGCACAATGGATTATATTTTTGCTCCCCTTAATATAGCGCTTTTCTCTTGTTTTCACAATTTCTCCTTATTTTTGCCTTTCAATGGTTCCATTTCAATGTGCCTACTTGAGTTTTTCTTTTTTTTTATCCTGCTTGGAGTTTGTTGAGCTTCATGGATCCCTATGTTAATGTTTTCATCAAATGTGGTAAATTTTAATTATTGTTCCCTCAAATATTTCTTGAATCAACTGAAGATATAAAGACTGAGGATTTTTTGAACTTATGAAAGACACCAATTCACAGTATCAAAGATACTAATAAAATCAGTCTGGTATTTGCACGTAAGGGCAAATGTATGTGTTCATCATTTTTCTACTTCTCCTCTTCTTCCCCACCCTCCTTGAAGAAATATGGTCATGTGCCTTGCTTTGGCCATTGAAATGTGAACATAATATTGAGTGTCATTTCCAGGCGGAAACACTAGTGGGTACTTACTCAGTCTCCCTTCTCTTTGCTCTAAACTAGTGGAAGGGGTCTGTGAGTGCAGGCCCCTTCACCGTGCATCTCCGAAGATCTGCACTGGACATGCAGAATGGGAAAAATTAAATTTTTGTTGATTAAAACACTGGCAGTTGGGGGCTCTTGTAACTTTTCATAAGTTAACTGATTAGTTATGAAACATAGAATCAGAAAAAAATCACTGGAACAAAAGTGGGTATCACAACATAGAAATAGGTGTTAGCATGATCCAATACAAAACCAAAGGGTTATTTCATAAATGTTATTGCCACAGTTGATTATCTAGAAGATAAAAACAAGGGGCTTCTACACAGACATATTTTGGAACATGTGCTAAAAATATATTTTTTAAAAATGAGATGAGTTAATGCCAATAGAAAACCCAACAAATAATAAGCAAGGGTCAAAGAGTCTCTTTTTAACCAAGGCTTGAAACCCAGATAGTTGTTAAAGAAAAATTGGCTGACTGGGTATAGAAAAACATAAACCTTTGTATAACAAAATTCACCATGCAAAATGCTGGCAGATAAACATGTGAGGTGGACAAATTGTATCATGCAGATGGTACTGTATTATTAATTATAATACAAATGAGTTACTACACATTTGCAGGAAGGGCACAAATAATGCAAAGAAAATTAAATAACTAACAGAAGTACAAATTTAAAGTCCATGAAACAGATGAAAAGATCAAATTCACTACTAGACAAACATAAATAAAAGTAACAATAATTTATCACTTTACATTAGCCAGATTGAAAACATGTAAAATATATAACATATTTTTAGTAGTCATTTGTGGTAAAGGATACTTTAAAATATTTTTAATGAAAAGGGGAAATACTACCCTTTTTTAAAGGTAATAATCTGGCAACATCTATTAAAATTATAAAGAAAAAAACATATGTATGCCTTTTGACAAGGAAATCTCACTCCTCCATTTAGCCCATAGACATCAAGTATTAGAACACACACAGGTTCCTTCCAGCCAGGTTCCGTCCATCCTTCCTTTGATGCGGAAAAGAATAAACAAAGAAACCATATATATATATATATATAGTTTATACTATATATATAAACTATACATATGTATAGTTTATATATATAATTTATACTATACATATAAACTATACATAGTTTATGTATAGTTTATATATGTAATTTATACTATACATATAAACTATACATAGTTTATGTATAGTTTATATGTATAGTATATATATATATAACTATATAGTTATGTATAGTTATGACTATATATATATAAACATATATAGTTTATATGTATGTACACACATATATATGTACATATAATGTGTATGCACAGGACACATCACATCTCTGTCCATATATATACACTTGACAGAGAGAGGGAAGGAGGCAGAGGTGGAGGAGGAGGGAGAGAGTGATACTTTCATATGCAATAACGTGCTAAGAGGAATTTCCATTAAACATAATGAATGAATCATGATATAAAAATAAGTTCTCTAGCATAGCTCATATACATATATAAAACCCAGCTAAACTCATAGCCCCATGCATGGACATGTGACATCTCACTTTAATCAGAGCCTGGTACAAGGACTCAGGGGAACTTAGGTTCTGTGCCTAGGCAGGGGTGAGAGAGCAGCAAGGATGGTGGGTGCCGACACCGGCTGTAATATCAAGAGCTGTCTGCTCTGTAGGTCACATTGGCACATTCCTGCAGGACTGCTGGGAGTCATGCGGGAGGCCTCCGAAATTGCCCATCTGAAGGATGGGAAGGATTTCTCCCATCCTCCTGTCCCGACTTCTGCACAGCGCTGGCTTATCTTTATAGTGTCACCTGTCATGGGGTTGGAGAAGAGGAGAGACTGACGCATTTTGGTTGTTAATATGGGTCACCATGTTCTAGTAAAGAGGACGATGGAAGACACCTGGGTAATAAAACGAACAGTAAGAAGAAAAATAGACTTCACTGAGGAAGGAACACACATACCTGCATGTATTCATTTTTATGCATTGCTATAAAATTATTTAAGTGGATGGATATAAAAATGTGTGTAGTGGATACATAGTATTCTAATGAGTATTTCCTAGACTGCATAAATTGAGAATAGAGATACAGCTTATCTAATGATGATTTAGATCACTTTACATTATAAAACCTGAGTTTTAACTTATAATAAATAAGATATATGAAATCATAACATAGAATACTAAAGGGATATAAATTGGACTAGAAGAAAACAACTGAAATTTTTTCTGTTCAGATTAAATTTTAATTTTAAAAAGAAGTCTCTTGTAAAGAAAGCATGTATGTACTATTTTTTAAATATAGGAAACCAAAAAATATGCAAGTAGTCTTTTATATGTGTACATAAACTTTTTCTATGTGTATAATTATCCTTTAAAATGGTATCATGCTGTATATAGTGTTTCATAATCAGTTTTACTCTATTCCATTAACTTGCCTGCTTTATTTATACCAAAGCTTTGTCATCAGAAATTATCTTGAACTCACTACAAGGTCAACTGTAACACCCACCCTCTTGTCTCTTGCTCTCTCATCTGCTTCATCAAGGTCCCTAGGAGAGTTCCTCACTGAAAGCAGATGTTGAATAAATAAAATTTATGAAAGAATACTTTGTTTTCCAAATCATTTGATACATGTGGTTTAGTAGTTAAAAGATACACCATTGGAAGGAAATATAAAGTCACTCCACTAATGATCTAGTGTTTTACCTTTAATTTTGTTTCCAAAGTTTCATTATGAGAAGTCCTGCTGAACATTTTTGTGGCAATCTTGACCCGCAACCTTTGTCATTTTCTTGATTTAAATTTCTAGACATGAGACTGATGGGTCAAAGCTATGCATATTTTAAGTATTTTCATATACTTTGCTAAATTTAGATATACAATCTTTTTTTTCTCTTCTATCAGCTTTGCAAGAGAATATCTTGAACCTTTTCCAACAATTACCATTTATCATTGCCAACTTGAAAAATGAAAAATGACTTCCTATTTTGTTTATATTTGCATTTCTCATATAATTAAGAAGTTCGGACTTTACCATAGTAATTTATGAATTAGTTGTTCATATCTTTTGCCAGCTTTAATGAAGTTATTGTCTTTCTTACTGATTTCTTGAGGGTTTTCAAATAGTAAGAGCATTAATCATTTGCCTATCATGTTATAAATATTCTTCTTGGTTTATAATTTGCCTTTTATTCACACCAGTAATTTTCTAATGATACTCAAACTTAGTTTTTCCATTTCTAACACCTCAGTCAGCAACTCATGCCAAGAAATCTCAAATAAGTTTTTAAAAAATCTTCCTTTTATCACCTACATTTTTGGTGTGTTTCTTGTACATGCTTTTGAATTGAGTTCCTCAAAAATGCCCTTAACATCTGCGTATTTCTGTAAAGCATTTGAAAAAATTCACTCATGATATGTAATAGTGAATATAAGTATTTGACTAAATAAAATGTGATTTTTGGGTCATGCCAAAACCGAAGCAAGTGTCTGCTGACCTGCCACATGGACTTTATCCCTGGCCATGCCCTTTTCTCCCAACTGCTAACTGAAGTGTTAGTGATACAGAAGATCTGCGTATAAAATCTATGGGTGAAAACAAGCTGAAGGGGGCAGCAAATTTACTTTGGAAGCCAGATTTCAAAAGGATGACCATAGACTTTGTAACAAAATGACATATGACACCTTTCTGATTCAACTCCAATGAAACTATGAGGAATGCATGCAGCAAGAACATTATTTAGAGGGACATTGAGGAAACCATTGAAGAGGTTGACATATGTGCATTGGTGTCCTATTCCTGTCTGAGAGGTGTGAAGGGGAGGAGGTCTAGGGTGTCCATGCACTAGGAAGTTGGAGGCATATGAACGCAGTGTCCCAGAGTGCACTGGGGCAACAGGTATCAGCGTTTCCTGCTCACAAGACACAAGCCAAGTGAGAGAGAGCTTCCCTTGGATCACTCTTAGGTCTTGCCCAGGTGAAATGCTTGGAATAGAAAGATGATGACTGATGGGTTGATGACAAAAGGCTGAGGGAGACAGCTAGAGCCATAGACTGTCTGAAGGGTCCTAGCGGGGAGAGCTTCATGGCCTTCAGAGGGTCCCCAAAAACACACCAATGTGCAAAGAGAATCTGAGTAGTTGACCGTGCATCAAATTATGCAGAGGTTGAATAATAACCAAGTCCCAGGGATTATCAGGACAGTACCAGTAAAAGTGAAATATTTCCTGCCCATTTACCACTTCCCACTTTGTCCTCATCTCTCATCTTTGAAGATCAGAAATAATCTTAAATAGAGCAGGCAGGGCAGGTCACCTCCTCCCTTCCTAAACGGCAGGCTTACAACCTTTATGCGAGCAGGCTTACGACCTTTATGCAAGCCCAGACTGAAAGATTGCATTTCCAGTTAATGTCCAATGTTTTTTCTTTTTCTTACTAAAATTAGATGTTTTAACTATGGATAATCATAAAACTTAGACCACTGTGGAAAAATAAAAATGATTGGAAAACTTTCTGCCATTAAAAAAGTGAACTGAAAAATTATTGCATCCAGCCTGAATTTCATTTGTATGTTGAAGATTCGTCCCACAGAGTGGGTTTGACTGCTCGTTGGAGAGAAAAAACCAGCAATTGTTTTCTGATCCACTGGAGAGCAACATGAGGGACAGAATTATAACCACGGACTTAAAAGGGTATATTGCAAGAGGAAAATTTTTAAACCTGACCAAAGGTTAGATTCTTCATTAAGTAAAAATGCAAGGGACTTGATCCACGTTCACAAATGTTCATTTAGGGGTAATTACTGAACTGTGTAATTATGACTTGTGTACCTTTCTGTTTATCTGACGTAACTTAATAAAAATATACTTTTAAAAAGTTTTTTAAACCCTTTTAATTGTCTGGTTTGACAAATCCATTCAGAAATGACTTTGTGAATTTCCCCTTGAACAGATCAGCAGGCTCCTACTGACCATAGGGTATGTGCTTGGTGAGAGGTGACAGGTCTGGGCTCCATGTAAACAAGAAGGGCCCAAGATCCAGGGGAGCTGAGAGGCCTGGTCTTACATCCTCATTATGTTCCTGATGCCTAGAGATGTCTACAAGCCTCAAAACAGATTTATACATTGGAAAGGGGTTTCTATTTCAAAAAGAGCAAAACAAAACATCATAAAGTCTCTAATTAAGACTCATATAGGCATTTTCTCCTAAAGCATACCTGCTTCATCAGCATTAAAATGCCAAGGGAATCTTCCGCAGAGTTGAGATGCCTTCTCTCTTCTCTGGGCTCCATTTCCTCCACCCTCTCCTTTGCTCTCTGGGCAGATCAGCTCACACTGAAGGGAAGGAGCTGCCCAGCCTGGGGGCTCACGGCATATGGCTCACTGCCAGCACCCCAGGGAGAGGGAAAGAGAAGGCAAACGGGGAGAGGATCGCGAGAAGACGCCAGCTAGAGCCTGCCTCAGCTCTCTCCTACTGCTCCTGCCAAGCTCCTCGGAGTGGTGCCAAGAAGGGGAGGTGGTTGAGTGAAGGAGACAAAATGTAGGGTGAACTGAGAATGACTGAATAAGTGGTGGGGCCTGGGTTAGTTTTGTATGACCTTGTTCTGGGCAATGACCCCAAAATCATAGGCAACAAAAGCAAAAGAAGACAAATGTGAATGTGTCAAACTACAAAGCTCGGCCCGACACACGGCACGTTCAACTGAGTGTAGAGACAGTCTACAAAATGGAAGAAGATATTTAAAAACATAGATACAATTCAACAGCAAAAACAAACAATCCAGGTAAAATAAGCAAAGGATCTGCACAGACATTTCTCAGAAGACATACAAATAGCCAACAGATATATGAAAAGATGCTCAACATATTAATCATTTGGGAAGTGCAAATCAAAACCACCAAGCAAATCAAGACCACCGCACATCTCTTAGAATGGATGTTATCCAAAGACAAAAGATAACAAGTGTTAGCAAGGATATGGAGAAAAGGGAACCCTTGTACACTGTTGGTGGGAATGTGATTGGAAAACAGTATAGGAGTTCCTCGAAAAATTAAAAATACAACTATCATGCAATCCAGCAATCTCACTTCACATTATGTCCAAAGGAAATGAAAATACTATGTCAAAGGACACCTGTGCTACAGTCCCATGTTCACTGGGGCATTATTCACAGTAACTAAGATATGGAAGCAACGAGTGTCCATTGATGGATGAAATGAAGATATAATATACATATATCTTTTATGCACACACATATCTAAGATATATATATATATGTACAACATATGAGTATATATGTAATAACAATATATGTAATAACATGCTATTACATTTCCTTCATGAGAATGAAGGAAATGTTGCCATTTGGATGAATATAGAGGACATTATGCCAACTGAAATAAGTCAGATAGATAAAGATAAATGCCACATGACCTCATTTATATCTGAAATCTAAAAAGAAAAAAGAAAGAAAAGAGAAGTTGAAGTCATAGAAACCCAGACCAGAACATTGGTTGCCCAGGGTTGGTGAAGTTGGAGAAATGGAGAGAATTTGGTTAAAGGGTACAAAGCTGTAGTATGCAAAATTAGTAAATGTGCAGCTCTAACAAGGAAGACGATGACCATAGTAATAGTGCTGCACTGGATACCGGAACTATGCTAAGAAGGCGGATTTCAGAATCTCTCCTCTTGCAGAAATATGGTTACAATGTGAGGAGATGATATGTTAATTAGCTTGACTATAGTAGACATTTCAGTACATATCTATACCAAACCATCATGTTGTATGCCTTACATACAATTTTTATTAAATTTATACATAAATAAGAAACCATAACATTTTTAAATTTTAAAAATAAACTTTTAGTTTGCAAATGAAATGTAGATTTTTAGAAAGGACTATCCATCCACCTAAGCTTAAAAACTTCTCACTATTACAATTTTCTGGTAATACCAGTGGTGATGCTAAAATGTCATTTTAGAAATATCATGTAATAAAATGAGTCAATATTTGAAAGATCTTCATAACTCAATAAAGCAGTATTTTCTAAATGACCCAAACCATGCTTGGGTTAAAGATCCATTGAAAGGACAAAATAGGCTAACATAAGACAGAAGAATAAAAGCTTATTGATATTGTTTGAGATTCTACATTGCTACTAAATTTTGAAAAACTACCATTTGTTAAATTTAGGTGTAATATCAAAAAATAATACCCACTATATTCAGAAAATTTCCAGAATACTCCTTCTGATTCCATCTATGTATTTGTATATGACTGGATTTTCCTTACAAACTCTAGCTAAAGTACGTATTGCGATGGATGAAGTACAAAAGCAGATGGAAACCCATATGTCTTCTGTTATGGCAAATATTAATAGATTTCAAAGGTAAAATAATATCACTCTTCTAACTGCCTCTTTTGTTTTGAATAATGTTTTGTGATGTTGTTTATGTTAACAATGAGTTCATTATTCTTATTTTAAAACATTAATAAAATGTATTTTTAAATTTCTAATACAGTAAATATTGACAAGCATAAGCCACAGAAACAGGAGCTCCTTGGTGTTCCCCATAACTTTTAAGAGTCTGAATAAATCCTGAGGCTAAAATATTTGGAAAGAATAACATCACACTCCTCAAGCCAACTGAAAACTTAGAAATAGTCTCTCTTGCCAAACTTTTCCTTAACTAATTCCCTTCAGTTTCTTCCAAAGGACCAAATCTTTTGTGTTAGTAAAGACTTGGCTTTCATATCTTCTCATTAATACTTGAATTAATATGCATTCATCTTCTCCCAAACAGTGAAAGGTATTATTTTCTTTTCTGGTTGTGTATCCCATTATTTATCAATTAATAGTGTTGATCATAACATGTTTGAATTTTTGTTGCTCTTGACTGTCCACCCCAGAGGACAGGAAGATTCCACCCCAGAGGACAGGAAGATGCCTGGTGTTACTGTCTCACTTTCCTTGAGGAAAGGAATTAGACTTCGTATCTCTTTATCATTAATACCTAGCTCAGTGCATGCTGATGACCTGTGCTTAAAATATTTCATAAAGGATGACTGATTTTTGAGGAATTTCCAAACAGCCTGAAAAAGTTGATGGATATGTTATTCTCAAGATATTTTTCTTTCATCAAAAGTCTCACCCCCAAGCAACTGTGGTTGTATTGTAATATATTCCCAGTGTTATCTGTGGTAGTAAAAATGTGTCAGAGGTCCATTATCTGAAGCTTTGTATCAAACAAAATGTTAACAGTTTTCTGTAGTATTGTTTAATAAGCATAACCTTGTTTTCCAGTATTTCTTTATGTCTTAAGGCCTATTGTGATACTGAAATGCATAAAACTTGGTCTTTTGCCCTTTGCTTACACTCATCTGCGGTTTCATTTTTCTTGTTTTTTTTAACCTCACTGCAGATCATTAGGCACTAAGATACTGGAAGGGCAATTTAAATTCCTTAATAAATAAATTATTCTTATCAAAGCTGCTGCAATGACATTGTCTAAGAGTCCATTGTTTTGTCAACTACCCAGAAACTGCCATCTTAAAGAATCCATCTTTCACGGAGGGCTCTCAAAAACATCCCTGCTGACAGCATGCGCAGCAGCTGTCAACTCAGTGGACACGTATTCATTAGAGCACAGTGGTGTCCTCAGCTCTGAGACCTGTCATTTTCTGGGTTTCTGCCCCTTGGACGGCTGCCTTTCTTGCCCAAAATGGATCATCCCATCTCACATGGCTGCCTGGCACAGAGTCATGCCCGCTGCTACATCTCCATCTGAAGACATGATTCTGTATGTCATTGTGCCTGCTTTCAACTCCTGCTTCTTGGGATGACCTTACTTCATCAGAGATGCTCAGGAGTTGCTCAAATGTCATGCTGTCAATCATCCCATAGACATGCCTGTATCAGGATGCTTGGCTTCACTGCTTCAGAACCGCTTCATAATTGATCTGCTGCCATTTGCTATTAAGCCTCATGTGTACTTACATTACCAGTGACCCTGGTAGAACTTCTTAAGAAACTGAAGGTCACATCCAAATTCAAGTCTTGTAGCTAAAAAAAGGTTAAAAAGACCACTTGCCTTTAGAAACTTTAGCTTAATAGTCTCTCTAAGCCTAGTTTCTCAAGAATGTTAAATGTTAAAGTTTCCTAGGTATGTTTTCCATTTCTTAGATCATTTGTTAATTGTCTGAAAGGAAAAAATAAGAGCCTAATTTGTAACTTCTTTATAGCCACTGTATCAAAGAACTGTAGTACTGGGAGGAATACGTCATTGACTTCAATTTCCCACTTAAACTATGAAAAAAGTTTATATGTATATGAAAGAGAGAAAGGAGACAGCAGTGTAGCATGGACAATATGGACTTAACAGCTCAAGACTTTCCAGTAGATTATCCGATTTATGATTTGCAATCTCAATGAAGAATTTGTAATTTTTACCTTGTAAAAATGTAACTGATATATTTCAGAATTGACAAGGTAAATTCCATGAATTTTATGGGGACATTTGCAGTGTTTTTTCCTATAATACTTTCATATTTCCTCCTGGATATTTGGACACTATATTAAAGTATTCTGGATTATTCTCCCTTGCTCCATTCAGTCTGAAAGTGTGATTATGTGCATATGTGATAAATAGCATACCACTTAGCTCAAAAGGAACCAGTAAAAGTACCAAAACTTTATGTTTTAATGTTGTTTCTAGCAAATTCTATTGTTTTATAAATAGATAATCTCCATTATAAACCCTAAATGCCCTCAAGCATTTAAATGGAAATAACTACGGGGGCATAATATTGCATGTTTATGATTCTGCAAATTTGTAAACCAGTGACTAATCTTATAAATAAGGAAGTCCAAGAGACAACTGTAGTATATTGTTGGTATATATATATATATATATATATATATATATATATATATATATATCTAACAAGTATCAGTGTTAAGTACTCAATAAAATTCATAAGCTGCAGATAATCTCTTCTCTTCTCATGTAATATGTGCAAAAATCATGTTTAGGAACCATATATAAATGCTAGCTATAATTTAAAATTGCAAAAATTACCTTGTTAAGCCATCTGAAACACCTCTTATCACCGGCTATCATTATAAAAGCTCGTTAGTGTCCACAGTTATGCTACTACAAAAAGTGCACTTTAAATAACTTTTTACATGAATATTTAAACAAAATTTTATCCAACTCTCAGTTATTGTTGGAGAAACTGTACATATGTTTTTTTCCCAAGAACGAACTGACTCCAAATGTTTCTTCCCTGATGAGCCCTGATACAGCTACTAGGGAACAAACACCGCACCCCTTAATCTTTGCAGCTTCTCTTCTCTAATATTCCCCTGAGGGAGAAAAGTGAGAGGATTATGGCTTAAAAAGATTGGGGAGAACATGAACAAAAATCAAGCCTACAGCATACTGCAGAGGTGCGCTCTGGAAGTAGTAAGACTGATTGATGATTAGTCTGTGGTTCTAATCATGTCAGGGTCTCTGAACCTTTTATAAGCAGCCAAAGACATATATTCAGCCATTTGATTTTGGATCTTGGAGTGATTTTGGTTTCATCCAGTACTCATGGGCGCAGAGGGAAGGACAGGGAATGGACCACGGGAGACAGCCACGTGATGGCGATAGCGGGGTGCTTCTGAATCCAGAGGCCAAGTAAGGAAGCCTCCTCCATCCTCAATTTCCTGGAGCCTTGATATGAAGGTCCACATGTCAGCATCATTTGAATGAGTTAGGGCGACGGACGGGGAAAAGGAGAGCATGTTTGTACAGTCACCACCTCGGACACCAGTGCTGGTCTCGTACTCCAGGTTCGATAGCACCAAGATTTAGCGGGCATTATATGTGAGAATAGCACCTGTTATGGGATGTCTTTGGAATTGGAATCCAAACAATGAAACACTGTTTGCTTTACCTACTTCAGACCCAAGAGGCTGAATGTGTCCTGAACCACTCACTCCCCGGCCCCGTGCCTTCTTCCCTCATCTCCCACTGAGTCATCCGCGCACTCCGCAAGCGAGTGACTTCACTGAGCATCATCTTCATTGAAAAGTCGTGGCTGGGAATTCAAGTAAGAAAAAAATACAGCCCTTTTCCTAATGGACACAAATAACCAAGGAAGACAGAGACGTAAATAAAAGTGTAATATGACATTGGTTGCTATAGCGGAGTGCTCACGGATGCAGAGAGGGCACGCAGGCATCCTTTGGGAAATATTGCTGATTATCTTCTCCCAGTTACACTCAAACACCATCTCCCAGCTTCCCAAATCCTATTCATCCCTCCAGGGAAGCAATATCGTGCTGTATTTAATCAACCGTAGCACTGTCTCCTTCACTGGACAATTAACTTCTTGAGAACACAAAGTTTAGTCATCTTTTTATTATCTCTGCCCTGAACACGGCTCCTAAAACATGTTTAGTAAATGAATGCGTAAAGCAAAGGAGATTAGCTGGCCTAAGCTGCCTTCAGTTAATCTCACACACCTCTTTGAAGCATTATCTGTAAATCTTCTCTTCTCAAAATGACTATACCTTTGACAAATGCGAAGTCTGAATTATATAAAATCTTTCACACTGCAGCCCAAATTAATTTTCCTGGGCACAGTTCATTATTTCCTCTCACCAGAGCACTGGAATTATTCCCAAAGAGGAACTTGTTTCATTATAGTCCCTATCGCCTCTAAACTGGGAGAGCTCAAATTATGATAGAATCAAACATATGATGCAAACACATGCAGCTATGAAGCTTTCTCCCTCACCAGTCAGTCACTGCTGCTAAATTTATCATCGCACTGCTAGAGTCTGCCATCATGCTGCAAACTGAAAGGCCCCGAGCTACGCGACCTCTCACTGCTGTAAAAGTTATCACAAACTTAGAGAATTGTTAGAATACAATGCTATCAGACAGTTCTAGTGGTCAGAAGTATGAAATGGGCTACATTTAAGGTCTCAGCAGGGATGCGTGCCTTTCTGAACCCAGTTTCTTGTTTTTTTCCAGCTTCTAGAGGCTGTCAGCATTCTGTGGCTGATGACCACCTTCCATTTTCAAAGCCAGCTATGTCTAGTGAGACACCCTGACATTCTTGTGTCTCCCTCCTTCACGCACAGGGACCTATGTGATCGCTTGGAGCCTCTCCAGATAAGCTGGGGTAATCTCCCCATCTCAAAGTTATCTGAATAGCAAATAGCAAATTTAATTCCATCTACAATCTTAACCCCCTTTTGCCATAAAACATTATAAAAAATTCACAGGTTCCAGGGTTTTGGATGTGGCCCTTTTGGGGGGTTCATTATTTTGCCTACCCTTCTTCTGTTGTGAGCCTGCTTTAGCCTTCACCCTAGGAAAGCCCACCAGGGTGTCCCTGATGGGTAAATTCTCACCTCCTGCGCCATTGTGCTGTTAAGAAGCAGAGAACAAGTTAGTTCTTAAGCCTAAAAGATGGGGGCCTCTAAGCAAAGAATTTGATATAGTCTTTTTATACCAGAATTGTTTATTCCAGAAAGGAGGGGTGAGTTTGCAGATGTCTCCCCAGGACGACCTCAGATGCCCCCACACTCTTCAGGAGAGAGATGAGAAAGCTGCTTACACTTTGTGCTTTGGCTGATGTCTCGGGCTTCATGGCTGCACTGCTTGAGTGCTTTTGGTCTTTCGCGGTGCCCACAGAGACTTCCACTGTGCCTTATGGGTCTCCGGGGCTGTCAGCTGCTCTCTGTCCCCACCTCCCCACTGCAGCTCTGTGACATTGTTTTTCCCAGTGCTGCTATCAGAGCAAATGCGTCAGCACTTTGTAACAGATGGTTGCCTTCAATAGTGAACACAGTCTCTTAATACATCACCCAGGCTTCAAGAAATGCTGGGTGCACATCTCGGAGACCTGCTGGCTGCACGATGAAGTACAAGCTGGGGAAAACAAGTTCTGCCCATGGGATCCATGGGGCAGAAGCCATGGAAGATGGCAACAGAGAACCACAGCATACTGCTATGCTTTCCTTTGCTGAATTCAGCCACAAAAAAATGGCGTATATCCTCACGTGGAAAAGATCCGCTCTTATCAAGGGCTTAGATGGTTCACCTTACAGCTGAATAAAAACCCGTTCTCACGCCCACTGGCTATTTATCTGGGAGAAAATCACTAAACCTTTCTAAGTCAAATTTATCTGAAAAGTAGAGATGGCTACCATTTACAGTTTTTAAGAAGAAAAGTTATATAGGAAGTACTTTGAAAGTAGTAGAAAAACAAACATAAGAAACTGTTATTCTATCGTTTCTATTAAATAAAATATTGCCAGGCTTAACTGACTAAATCTGAAGCTTGGCATGAATTAGCCAGTGGTTCTCAACAGGCTCAAAAACTATTTGGAAACATGTGAGCCATTTCATATTGTTACAGAGAGTAGCAAGTCACTGAGTTTTAATGCTATGGACCCACCTGAGTTAGACATTTTGAAATTCACAGGACGGTCCTGCACCACCACAAGTTGTTCAAAGTCTTTCCTACTTGGTAACCACATGTCCCACTAACACTCCATGGAAGGATGAATATCTAAGCCTAGAACCTAATACTCTTTTAAAGCATTAAATATATTTAATATAATTATAATTAATTAGGGGAGTTTCTCTCCCACTGTCTTCTAGTCTTTAAACTTTCAGATGAGAAATGGGCAGCCATTCAAATCATTGTCTTTTTGTGTGAAATCTATCATTTTCTCTACCTATTTTCAAGATATTTTGAAGCTATTTGCTTATGATGTGTTTAGAGATGACTTCTTTGCATTTAACCTATTTGGGGCTTGCTTAGTTTCTTGAATCTGTAAATCTATGTCTTTAGTAAATGTGCTAAATTTTGTGACCATCGAGAATGTTTTACCCTGATTTGGTAGACATCACTATTCCCTCTTTGTACGACTACAAATAAGTATATCTTAGAATTTTTTTATGAATGGCTAGGAATTTGCTCATTCAATTTCTTTTTATTCTATTCATTTTCTGCTCTTCACATTGGGTAATTCCTATTCAAATACCTTTGAGTTCACTGATTCTCTTTTCTCTACCACCTTTATTCTGCTGCTGGACTTTCTATTAGGCTTATATTCATAATTGTCATTTCTCCACTTAGATTTTCTATATTTTCATTCATTTCAAGTGTGTTTTCCTTTAACTCATGGAGCATAGCTAAAACTGGTACTTGTATTTTCAGTTTAGGTTGCCATAACAAATTGTCATAAACCAGGCAGCCTAAACAGAAATGTATTTCTCACAGATCTGGAGGCTGGGATCCCCGGCCAACATCACACGGGGGATTCTGGGAAGAGTTTCCTTCCTAGCTTGCCTGCAGCTGCCTTCATGCTGCCTCTTCCCATGGCCTTCGTGGGTCATGCAGGTGGAGACAGAAATGCATCTCGCTCTCTCTGTCTTCTTATAAGGCCACAACTCACCTTTATGATCTCATTTAACCTTAATTATGCCCTAAAATCCCTGTCCCCTAACTCAGTCACATTGGGGTTTAGGGTTTCAATGCACGAGTTGGGGTAGGAGGAGTACAATTCTGCCTATATAAGCTCTTGTGTTGCTAATTCTAATATATTTTAAGTATATCAAGATTGGCATCAGTTAATTGATTTTTTCTTCCTTGTTAAGTGAGTCTCATTTTCCTGGTTTTATGTATATTGAGATAGTTTGGACTGAATCCTGGATATTGTCAATCTTACATTGTGTTGAATCTGAATTGGCTTCTCTCCTGGACCATATTCACCATCTAGGCAGCCCTCAGTGCCATCAGCATCACACAGCAGGTTCTCTCACCCACGTGGGTGGCGACTCCGGGATCAGTTTGGTTGCTGAGCGGGGTTGGCAGCACCACACTCATGTTGGGTCCGGCGTCAGCTTAAGGCTGGTGGAGGCTCACATATGCAGAATCAGGACATCCTGTTTTGCAGTGTTCTCTCCTTTTCAGAAGTTACCCCCCTGAACTCCAGCCTTTAGTATCCTCTTCCATGCTTATTCTGGCCAGAAAAATAATGAGAATTCTGTGCAGCTGTGTTACTTGACTGGAGTCCATCTTTGGGCAAAGCCGTGAGAACTGAGAAGTTAAGAAACTTACTCCTGTTTGTGTTATTGGTCCAACTGTCTTTGCTTTTCAGAGACCATTTTTTTTTGTCCAGGAATTGAGAAGTCATGGGTAGGAAGCATGGGCTCTCCCAGTGGCCCACAATGCTTGGCAGTTGTTAATTATAAAAGCTGTTTTCACTGGACATCAACGTCTAGTTAGATAGCCACTTCGTTTTAGAATTTTAAATACAGCATCCTGTCACCACATGGCTTCTGCCATTTCTACTAAAAAGGCAGTCATCAGTCATTAGTTGCTCCTTGAAGGGTGATGTGAATTTTTTTTCTCTGGTTACTTTCAGATGTTTCTGTTTATTTTGATGACTAGTTTTACTATGCTCTGAAGAGATGCATATTTCTTTTACTAATTGGCATTTGTAATACTCCTTGAATCTGTGTCTTAATATCTTTGTCAGTTTAAAAAAAAATTTGGCCATTAATAGGTAAAAATCTTTTTTTCCCATGTCAAATATGTCTCTTATACCCTTTAGTTTTAATTGCTTTTTCTCTTCATACTTCATACTGGACATATTCGATGACCACTAATCCTTTCTTCAGTGGTGAATAATTGTTAAATCCGTTCATTGATTGAATTATTAATTTAAATTATAAGATTTTTTTATCCTTCTTCGTCATGTCCTTCTTTGGAATATGTTAGTCCCAGTTATTTTAAAGCTCATGTATGATAAACCTGACATTTTTATCAGCACTTAGTCTATTTCTTCTTGTGTTATTTTCTTAATTTTACTTCTGTAGCTTGCTATGCACATCATTTTTTTTTTAATTGAAAGCTAGGCATTAAGTGCATAAAAATGTAGTTTCTTGTTGACACTATTTCTTTTGTAAAGGGTTTAGTTTAGTTTATTGCCAGTAAAGAATGCAGGAGAAAAAAGGCCATACTACTATCAGAAATTGACCTGATTCTACTTGGGGGAGACTTTTTGAGAGTCTAGTCTCCTTCTGGGTCACCAGACACTTTAGGTCTAAACCTTCAGGGATGCACCTTACAGCCGACAGGGTTTCCCAAGCTCCTCCCACCCTGGCAATCTCTGAACTCCAGTTCTTGTTTCTTCAGCACCATGAAAATCTGAAATCCTATTCTGTTTCTCACTGTCTTAGGAGCCACTTTCACCGAGTGTTGGCAATGCTTAAAATTAAGCTAATAGCTCAATGCCCGAAGCAGCTCAGACCCCCATGCCAGTGCCCTGCACCCCCTTCTCTCCTGCTCACCTGGGGTTACGCTTCTGCTTGGGGACTGCTTTGGTTTCTCTGTGTGGGCAGCTATGAATTGGCGAATGTGTTGAAAAGGAAAGGTACATGAAATATGGGGCTCCCCTCCATGAGGTTTCCTTCCCCAGGGATTTTGGCCTTTGAAGTCCCTCATTATTTTGTCACTGTCAGATACCTTCATCGGATGCTTTTATTTTATGTCGCTTTTCTAATTGATCTCATTGTTCAGATGATCTGCTACAAACTGCAGAGCCAGAAGGGAAACACTGTGTTGGCATCACCCATTTGTATTGGCAAATTATGTGTCACCTTTAGGTCCTGTGGCTATTTTGTTTACCATGATAGAAACACTAAGAAGAGTCATATTTTTATAAACTTAGTTTCAAATTTAAGCTAGAAAAGGATGGCTTAGTCCACATTACTTTTCCCACACTTACAGAAGGTATGTGTTATGAGAGGTCCAAATTTCAGAATGTGCAATAATCACTATATTCTGTTTATCCTCCTCCTCATTGGTATCGATATCTGTGTCATCCCCTCAGTGGTAGGCAATTATACAGTCTCTAAGGTGTATCAAATGCACATGGAATGGAGGGGAAGGGTTCTCCCATCCAGAAGCAGAAATAGTGAGCATGAGGCATCATGCAGGCATTTAATAAAAAAATATGAATGGGAAGCAATGTGCTAAGCAATATGGAGATAAACAAACTTCCCTGCCCTATAGGACTACAAGAATGCTGACTCAAAATTAACTAATTTTAGTTCCACATAATGAACACGTGGACTGAAAAGTATGCTGTGGGGTCACAGAGGAGGTAGTGATCAACCACCTTTGTAAGTGTCCGGAGGCACTCATGACAGCCCCAGGCAAGCAGAGGCTTGAAGGGCACCTAGAAGTTTAGCTGTAAGACAATTAAGAAAAGCTCACAGAGAGCATGTACCACATGGCAGGTCTGTAAGTACGGGAACCAGCAAGAGATGTGACGGGCCCACTGCTGAGCGTCTTAAGGAAGCGGGTAGGACAGGAAGTGCATCTGCCACGATGGGTAGCCTGGACTACGCTGCAGGCAATAGAGGAACAAATGATCTCATTGGTAACATGACCTTCAAAGTACACTTCACACAGACAAATGTGTCCGCTTGTGATTGATTAAGCATCCTACTGAGATTCTTAATCTGAGTTAAGCCTGAGTTAAATGACTCAAAGTATTCCGGGAATGAGGAAAAAACATGGACGAATACAAGCACACACTGGGAAATTGGAAGAAATAGAAAACTTGGAAAACAAAAACAAGTAAAAACTTCAGCATAGCACAGAGAACTTGACTGGAGTTTGATAAATGCCAAACATTATGTTCAGCTCATCACATCTATTGGCAAATGGTCAAAAACACAAATTAGACCTTTAAACTTTAGAGTTTGCTCTGTTTGGGGTTTTGGGAAATTGATTTTTTCGGGGAAAAAAAATACGAAACTTTAAAAAGAGCTATGGAAACTCAGTCTCCATTACAAACTAACCTTCATGTGACTCCAGGTTTGGGTTAGGAGCAAATGCCAGGCCCTGGCCACCTGACCACTGATGGCTGCCACAACCGTATCTGCTGTATGTGCTTGCTGCGAAATGTCCACAAGTTTAAAAGACATTACAAATGAACAAAACTTAGTGGCATTCATTCTTGACCAAATCTGGTCAATGCCAACCCATTGAGTGTAAGCACTCAGGTTGTTTTTCTTTGGATGGTAGTTACTAGGAATAAAACAAATATGGCTTATCGTATTTCCACCCACTTAATCTATGGGAGAAGAGAGCTGAGTGACAGGAGATACAGCATTGTTTCTTTGTCTTGGACCTAGGCCTGTGTAGAGTAAGGATATTCCGGGTTAAAAATACACTGCCATGTAGAGCCCCCCTCTTGCTATTTAGCCAATTCAAATTGGCATACATTTATTTCCCTCACTGTGTGCTTTAGCTGCTGCACGACAAAGAAAGATCATTTCATTCTTGCATAAGATGAGTGTACACTAATCTCAATCTTACTTTCATAAATAAGTCAGCAACGGAGGATGACTACCTCAGGACCAAGAAAAAACAAATTTATAAAGTCTCAGAAATCAAGAGGATTTCTGTAACATCCGACTATATAAAAGAATATTCAACACTGTCTCCCAAGTTTGTGGTTTTACTTTCTTTGAATGTGACATAAAATTAAATATTACTCCATCAAAATAATCTCTGTAGAATATAGAGTACTAGCTCAGTCTTGTTAGAAAAGAGTTATGTGATCAAGCAGCCAGACATGTGTCATCTATGATGTAACAAAAGGAAAGCAAGGTGGGCCCCAAGAAGGTAGTCAGAGTTCTTGGGATTTTAACCACCACACTAGAAAGTGGCTAAGCGTTCACTGCTTGGGAAAAGGGGGTCACATGATTCAACATATGTGCTTGCTGCTGAATGCCCACACATTTGAGGGACATTACAAGTGAAAAAGTCTTCTAAGCAATCCAGAGCTGGTGTCCTTATTTAATATTTGTCTGAACTTCTTTATCAACAACTGAATGAACATATAGACTTTACAAGATAGGAACGAAAAATATACCTCCCAGGTATTACACTCAGTTTCACTGCCTGTGTTTTGCTCATCCACATGCATTTAACATTAATCAAAACTGTTCTGTAAGCATCAGACATATAAGCATCTTTTAGAAACTTCTAGTGCCCTAGATACATAGGAAGTTACACTGCTCAATAAGATGTCTAATTCTACAGGCATTATTCTTCTGAGTTTATTTCCATTGCCCTTGAATTCCTAAACACAATGTAACTGTTCAGTTCTCCAAGTCCGCTGCATCTTCAACTGTACCCGCGAGAATGTAGTTAGGATACGCGATGACACAGGTTGTCAAGCAGCTCAATGACCCTGTGTTAACTCCATGTTTCCAACATTTTTAATGTTGCCACTCTTGACTAAAGTCCTGAACTTTTATTTTAAGCCAAATGAAATAGAAAAAATATGTATATATGACAACCACTCAGACTAATACCAGTAACTAGAAAATGGCTATTTGAATTTTATTTTATGACTGGGATAAATTTTCAAACCACCAACAGTTTAGAAGTGGCTGAGAAGTGGCTTAGACACATGTATCATAACAAGATGTATCAACACTTAGATATTATCACATCTGTCAGAAATTATAAATCAGATGGATCATGTGAGAGGTGATATATTTATTGCAATGATACCATCATTGTTAAACAGGTTTTAAGATTTTCTTCATGGAGCATTTTAGCAGACAACATAGAAATCAATTTTATTTTCATATGGTTATACCATGCTCTGAATACTAAATTATACTATCAATTTTGACCTTTCCTCATTATTAAAACTTAAATTTGAAAAGTTACAAATGCTTTCAAGAACCATAGACAATATTTGTTATGGGTTCAATTGTGTCTCCCAAAAATAATGTTAAAGTCCTAACCCCTGGTACATGTGAACATGACTTTCTTAAGAATTGGGTTTTTGCAAATATAATCAAGTTGAGATAAGGTCATTAGGGTGGGATTGAATCTAATATGACTGGTGTACTTATAAAAAAAAATAAGATAGAGACTGACAGTGAAAAGACAAGACAGTCATGTGACAGCAGAGGCAGAAATTGGAATGATACATGTACAAAATAAGAATGCCAGAGGCCACTAAAAGCTAGAAACGAGAAAGGATCCTCCCCTACAGCCAGTGCCAGAAATAAGCCTGTCTACACATGGATTTTAGATTTCTAGCCTGCAGAATGTATGAGAGAATCAATTCCTGTTGTTAAGCCACCCAGTTTGTGGCATTTTGTTAAGGCAGTTGTATAAGGCATCCACTTACTCTGGGGAGTGTACATGACCCAAGCACATGGACCAAAGGGTACCAGGCTCTTTGCTGGGAAAGTGTTGGTATAGTTGGGCCCTGAAGGAAAGTCCCCAAATTGCTAGAGAGGAAAAAAATGATAAAAAATAACTGTAGAAATGGAATCAAGAGCTAGATGATGGATCACACAGCCCTATTTTTGACTTTGTATTTTAAACAAAGTACCATATGCAGATCTTGGAATATTTAAGTAATGGACTGTCACATACCAACATAGATGCTTAAAAATGACCTGAGTGTTGTATCGAGCATGGACTGGGGTAGGGAGGGAATCAAAGTCAGGAGACCAGGGGGAGGGATTCTATAGGCTATAGAGGAATCGTGGTGACTTTAAATAGGGTCTTGGGTACTTAATAAAGAAATAGGGAAGGGTGTTTTTTTTTTCAATCCTTGAAATTACAGTGACAGGTTCTTCAGTGGAGAAAAAGAGGTAAATGTCAGGAGTCATTCCCAGGTCTGGTTTGAGAGATTGGTTTGATGCAGGGGTTATTTTTCTACTTGAGTACGTCTGTGGGCTAAGATCCAACTAGGTAAGGAAGTTTGTATCTCACCATAGGGGCTTCGCTGGCTGGAGAGATGTTCTGCTCATGTGTTTCACCGAAGTCCACCTCTCTCAGCTGGTGTCCCTTATCTCATCCTCCAACTTGAGATCCAAGGATAAAGCCTCGTGGTACCAAATGAACCGTAAGGGAACCCCTCACACTTCACTAGAGCAACAACTGGCATCGGTCACAGCCTTCTCTTTGCTCAATGATTAGAAAGTGTGACAACAAACATGAGTTCTGTGAAATTATTTTGCAACATAAGAATAATCAAGTGGACTCTAAATAAACAGGGAGAATTCTATTTCTAAAGTTTTTTAAATTAAAAAAAAACAATTTTGGACAGCATCTATTTGAAATCATTCAAAAATTAAATAAAAGAACACTATGAAATAAGATAAAAACACTACAAACTTTTTTAAAACTAGTTTCAAATGAAAGGAGATGTTGTCCCACTTAAAAATATAAGGAAAATAACATCATGCCATAACAATTTGCTGTGGCCTTTGGAATAAATAAAGAGGCAATTTCTTAATGCAGAAAAATAAATAGAGGAAGGGATTATGCATGCTCAGAATTCAAAAGGGAAGAAGGAAATGTAAATAATTAAAGAAGATGACTTGATATAAGATCAAAATATAAATGTCATATACCAACAAACACAGATTATAAAATATAGTGGTAAAAGTGTAAAAAAAATCCTTAATATAAAATACCTAGGAAATACCATAACAAAACAGTAAAAGGCACTTTTGAAGAAAATTTTAAATATTACTAAGGATACAAAGGCAGTCTAAATTACTAAAAGTGTTATGTCCACGGTATAGGCCAACATGGCAAAAATATCAAGTCTCCAAAATTAATCTATAAACACAGCATGGTTGCTGGCAAAGCTTTAGCAGGATTTTTCATAGAATCTCACAAAATGATTCCTAAAATATATGTAATGCAATATAGTCACAAGGGCCAAGACTATTATGGAAAATAACAACAGGAGAGTTTTATGTTTAAGATATAAAAACATATTTAACATTGCAAGTTACTCCAACACTGTAGAATTTGTATAAATGAATACAATGGGGGAAAATTGAGGGTATGAAAATGAAGGTACGTATTCATTCATGAAGTTGGAAGGGGAGTGCTGTGGTCTGAATGCGTCCCTCCAAAATTCATACATTGAAATCCTGATGCCCAGCATGATAGCATTACAAAGTGGGTGTTTGGGAGGTGGTTAGATCGTCAGGGCGGGGCCCTCATGGAAGGGGTTAGTGTCCTTATAAGAGGGACCTCAGAGAGCCCCCTCGTCCTTCTACCATGTGAGGGCACAATGTGAAGTCTACAGCCTGGCCCTCCCCAGACAGTGACCGTCTGACATCCTGGTCTGAGACGTCCAGCCTCAGGAACTGTGAAAAGTAAATTTCTGATGTTTATAAGTACCCAGTCTAGGGTATTTGTTATCACAGCCCAAATGGACTAAGACTGGGAGGAAAGTGCTCATGAAGAAAACTCTAACCCAAACCTAGCAGACTGATACATGTTCTTTACCAAAAGGAAGTGCTTTTATATGAATTTAAAAGCAAAGTAAAGGATAAAGACCTGCAGAAAATATAAAACAAAGGAAGGCCGTGGTAAAAATTATTTAAAGTTACAAATTAGTTTTCTTAATGACAACCCTAAATAATTAAAAACAGGAAAGAATACAGTTTATAAATTACAGTAATGAAATTCTTGAGTTTCACTAGTATTACAGAAAATGCAAATGAAACCAGAGCTAATGTTTCCATTTGTTCAATTGGTAAAATTTATAGTTTTATCACATAGTTGGCAACTGTAAGTTGGCATTTGATTTTGTTTGCATATTGTGTATATCCCTGTGCACTCACAGTTGACTCTCATTTCATGTAGTCCTTGAAAGGGAAAAAAAAATTGTCAATCTAGATTCTACACCCTGAGCCTTCCTTAAGTCAGAAAGGCATACTTAAATGTGTTACAAAAAAAAACAGAAACAAAAACAAAAATAAGAACTGAGTAATATTAGAGTTTTAGCACAGATTATAGCAATTTATTTGAATATTCTAAATACAAATTGAAACTATTCGATTCAAGTTGAAATTAATTCTTCTTCTTCTTAAATGTAATGTGGTTGCTATAGAAACTATTTTCTTAAAGAAATTCTTTAAAAGAACACCTGTGTCAAAATGCATACATCTGAAATATGTAAGCTTTTGCAAGTCAATGTACTTTAATTTTCTTCTACATTCATTCTTTATTTCACCGGAAGAATAAAGATTAATAATTTGCCTCATAACTATATCACTTTAGGCCAAAATGTCTCTGATTTATGCCCAACTACATTTTTCGTGATTTCCTGGAGAATCAAAACAACAATTTAGTACAAATGCTTTTTGAGATGGTTACTTTTTTCTCTGAATACAGTAAAAGGAAAAGGAAAGAGACTTCAGATTTTGAGGAAGAAGAGAGACTGGGATAGGACCTTGATTAGTGGAAGTATTTTAAAGAAATTTAAAATACAGCTGGCACTCAGATATAAAAAGCAGTGAGGAGAGAGCTGCCACACTGACAGTTCTTTCTAGATTGTAGAGGATTGTGATGACTCATTCTTCATAGCTGTGCCAGTCTATCTTTCTGGCACAAGTCTTCATTAAGACTAAAACAAATGTAAAAGAAAAATGCAAGGCTAGTGTCAGTGTGGTACTGACAAGTTTTAGTGGCCTGTCATGGTGACATAAACTCCAGTGTGACCTACTGGCAGCTACACAGGTAAATGTGTCTAATGACAGGGGCTTCAGGAAGAATCTATATAAAGTGAAATTGGAAGCCTCTCTAATGCTACCTGGCAGCATGTAGACTGACCTTCACAGGCATTAATGTGCCATAAAAGATGCCTGAGTAACCAGGCACAGAGAAATATAATTGGCAAAGTAAGGCATTTTAATAGTGTGTATAAAATGTGTATGGAAACAGATAGGTACAGCCTCTTCCATACAGTTTCCTAGTAATGGTAACTGTGTGTGTGTTAAATAAAAGCATAGTTAGTCCAATTCAGCTTTTATAGAACAGTAACAATATTAAATATGAAGCGATCATAAAATACTGTTCGTGTGTGCTTTAAACTGAATTTTTCATATATGAAAGGTGTCAGGCTGAAAGTCAGGATTAATCCTGAGGGCTGAAACAGGCTTGCTGGAAATATATTCTAAATTCTGCTATACTATGATATCACATTATTCTCTGCAGAGGGTGTGTGTATGTGTGTGTGTGTGCACAAATGTGTGCATCCAGTGGGAAAGGGTGGTTGGATGAGGAAAAAGTCAGAAATGTTGTTGCTCCACATTTTCCATATTGCTCATCAGTGGCGGCTCCTAAATTTCCACAAAAAGAAAACCCGCGGGAAGAAATCTTGTCAGTAGAACATTACTTGAAGCTTCATATCATGTGTGTTTCTTAGATCATATGTTTATTTAGGGTGGTTTGAAGAGCTAATTGAGATTTCATAGTAGCTAAAGCTCACCAGGGTGCTGTTCTGCATATTCATTGCTGCAGATGTTATGACATCCCTCAGTGCTTAGTCCTAATGTGCCAGAAATGCCCACGAGTCTGTGATGACCAAGGCAAAACACGACGATCGCAAACTACTCCTTTGGTGTCATACTCTTATCTCTGCATTGCAAAATCTCTGATCCTTTGATTTTCCCATCCCAACCAGAAAATAATGAACTATCAGTCACAGATTCAGCTTGCACTATTTAACTGTGTGCAATAATATAACTGGAAAAATAACAGTGACTAGATTATCCAGCCTGCAAGTAGTTAGTAGGTAGAAATCCTATTTTGCAGGGTTTTGAGTTTTTATTTTCTCCCTACAGCTACCTTGCAAATGGCATTCACTGTGTCTAGCACAATTCAAGATGGACAAAGTCCCTCGTTTCCACTACTTACTTCTTCTGTGACCCTACACAAGTTGCTTAATCCTTTTATACCTCCATTCCTCATCTGTAAATCAGGATACTATTAAGAGGTCTTTTATAGTATTATTGTAAAGAGTAATTGGGAATATAAAGTGACATATATAAAAGGATACCTGGTAAAAACTAAGCTCTCACTAAATGCAGCCACTATTATTCCTATTACAGAATAATGGCTTAAAACATCTGCCAGAGCTATACACACAAATGGTCATAGTAATTGTTAGGGCATCTCCTTGGGAGGCTCTGAACTTATCCAGTGGGATGCTTTTATGCATTGCAATGAGATGTCATTAAAGCACTTTGAATTCTTCATATTCAGTAACTTTTAAGACTTATAGAGTTTGAATTGAACATTCTGAATCAGGGCAATTCAATAAGAGGCAGATTTTTAATTTCATATTTTATTCCTCAAAAAGTTAATGGAGTATACTAAGTGACAGGCACAAAGGGAGAAATATTGATGAGCAAGGAACTTTTCTAGCCTGCCTTCACATAGATTATAATTTGGCCCAGATTTTTATGTAAGATGGTTAGCTAAGTTGCCCCTTTTCTGATTAAAAAAAGAAGTAACTTATTGTGTTTTTGGCTCACACAGAGCCAGTTAGGCACTTCAGATGAAGAGCTTCAAAAGTGTGTTAATTCTGAAACTATACTCATTTAAAAGAATGAGATTTGTAAATCTGTTATAAAAATGGATCACAGAAACACAAACTTTTTTACTAAGCGAACTTCATGATTAGAATACTGCTTATTTAACAAAGAGAATCCATAACCTCACAGAAAACCATTCAAATGTATTTGTTGTTAAGCCTTCAGTCGGGGAAGCTTCAAATCTCTGTATAGAGCCCTTTTACCATTTGACAACATTCATAGCTCACTTTCATTATTGATCTTCCCCTAGTGAGTTGGTGTGTCTATTTATTTATCTCTTATCCTCCAGAACAGGGATTGTGTCCTCCTGGGCACGACACACAAGAATGTAGCAAGATGTTTGGGGGGAAAAAAAGGAAACTTACAGAACATTTGTCAGTAGAGGAGCTTACAGGAGTGTAAGACTGAAGGAGAAGCACCAGTTATGATCACAATAGTTCAGAGTAAAGGTGATGGTGGTCTTGTGTGAGGAAACAATAGTGGGGAATGAGCAAAAAGAATTTGTGTGAAAGCAGGAGAGGAGTTAGAATAGAAAAGATTGGGTTCAACTAGTTTCATGCAGGTAAAGAAAAGGCGACTCCCTAGATCACACCCAGGTTTCTTACTTGTGTGTAGATGGACTGTCCCATCATTGTATAAGATAAGAAATGGATATATCAGGGCCAGGACTGAGGTTTCTTCATCTCCCACCCATAAGTCCCGCAGTAAGGACAACCCTTGGCACACAGTAAGCAACACACTGAAATTGCTGAAGAAGAGTCAGGGAAGATGACAGAGTAGGAAACCCCAGAAATCTGTTTCCCTACCTTGAAAATAACTGTACTGGCAAAATCTGTCTGATGTAACTCTTTTGGAAATTGCATCTACTTTAAGGTTTGCAACTTTCAGGGAAAGTTGTGAATGTTAAATATGGTTAATTTCAGTCCGTTTCTACTTTTAGCACAGTATTGGCCATCATCCACTACCCAGCCCCATGGCAGGCAACTGTTCACATGTTCCTGGAAAAACGTGCACAGACTTTACCCAAGTGAACAAAAAAAACAGCCCTCCAAATATAGGGGATCTGTGCTCTGTTCTCTGATTGCTGGCTTTGATCACTGAGGTGTAAGCAGAGAGGTGAACAGCCATTGTTGCACAATTCCCCATCCTACTGCTGAAAGCCCTGCCCCATCCTGCTGAAACAATCTCCAGAATATTGGAGGGTTGATAGAATTTTTTTTTCTTTTATCATTTTACACTTTTGGAAACCAGACATTTAAGGACTGGGACATTCAAAAATAACAAGGGAAATTAGAAAGTCATGGCTCAAGCCCAGGAAAAGATGCAGCATCAGATAAGACCTGAGAAGACCTTAGGTTTGCACCTTACAATCCCTGGAACAAACAGCCTACAACAATCAAAAATAAATAAAATAAAAAACAACAAAAGAGAAACTCTAGATAAGAGGGAGAACCTGATTTCCAAAATGTCCACTTTTCAACAAAAAATCACAAGACACACAAAGTAGGAGAGTGTGGCTTATTCAAAGAAAAAAAGGAAATCAACAGAAAGACCAGGTGGAAGACTTATTGGACAAAGACTTTAAAATAGCTGTCTTACAGATGCTCAAAGAGTTACAGATAGGTGTGGAAATGGTCAAGAACAAATGTAAAAATGGAAATATCAGTGAACAGAAAATGTAAAAGAAATTATAGGGCTAAAAACTGTAATAACCAAAAGAAAAATTCACTAGGATGATTGAAAAGCATACTTGATTAGGCAGAAGAAAGAACTAGTGAATTGAAGGCAGGACAATGAGAATTATAGAGTCTAAGAAAAAATTTGAAGAAAATAAACAGTGCCTAAAGGATATGTGGTCTGCCATGAATGGACTCATTTCTGCATGATGGCAGTCCCAGAAGAAGACAAAAAGAGGCAAGAGATCATTTGAAGAATTAATGACCCAAACTTCTCAAATTTGATGAAAGACATGAGTATAAATATCTAGAAGCTCAACAAACCCCAAGCAGGGTAAATTTAAAGAGACCCACCCAAGACACATTATACTCAAACTGTCAAAAGATAGAGCGATGAAAGCAGCAAGAGAGAGCCATTCATCACATACAAGGGATGTTCAGTAGGACTCTCAACAGATATCTTATCAGAAATCTTGCAGGCCAGAGGCAATGGGTTGATATTTTTTAAATGCTTACAGTAAAAAATTGTCAAATAAGAATCCTATGTGGCCAAATTATCCTTCAAAAGTGAGGGAGAAATAAAGACATTTCCAGATAGATAAAAGCTGAGGAAATTTGGTACTACTAGATCTGCCCTGTAAAAAAAGACAAAAAGGAGGTTTACAGATTAAAATGAAAGGACATTGGACAGTATCTGATAGTGATTTAACATGATATGAAGAAACAAAGACCTTGGTTAAGGAAAATTCATGAACAGTTATAAAAGCTAGTATTATTGTAACTTTAGTTTTAACTGTACTTTTTGCTTTTCTATATGATTTAAGAAACTAATGAATAAAAATTATTAGTCTGTGGTTTTGAACACAGAATATATAAAGATGTGACTTTTCTGTGACATTAATAACTGAAAAGGGAGTGAATAGAGCTATTAAAGGAGCAAATTTCTTGTATGTTATTGAAGTTAAGCTGGTATAAACACAGGGTGTGAGAACTTTGGGTGTTGAATGTAATCCCCATTGTAACCACAAAAACAACTATACTGCATACACAAAAAGAAATATAAGTAAATCAAAATGTTTCACTATGAAAATATCAACTAAATAGAAATAAGACAAATGAAGGAAATAAAGGGCAAAAGGAATCAATAAGGCA
The DNA here is from genome assembly GCF_040802235.1 of Manis javanica. Lineage (NCBI taxonomy): Eukaryota > Metazoa > Chordata > Mammalia > Pholidota > Manidae > Manis > Manis javanica. Next base: position 77,412,307 of record NC_133168.1, read on the forward strand.
TGTAGAAAACAAGTAGTATATGATAGAATTAATTCGCTGCTTAATACTAAGTGCTTTAAATGTACACAGATTAAATTCTCCAATCAAAAGTGAAGATTAGCTGAATGGGCAAAAAAAAGTTATTCTAACTATATGCTCTCAACAAGAAAATCATGTTGGAAACAAAGAATAAAGACATTCCATGTAAACAGTAAGCAAAAGAGATATAGTTGGCTATACTAATGCCAGACAAAATAGTCTTTAAATCAAAAAGGGTTATAAGAGACAAAGAGGATATAATATTTTAATAAAAGTTTTAATATAGCAAGAAAACATAACTATAAATATGTATGCACCTAATGACAGACCCTCAAAACATATAAAGAATCAATTGACAAAACTGAAGGGAAAAATAGTAGTTCTCTAATAGTTGAGCATTTCAATACCACACTCTCACAATGAATAGAACAACCAGAATGATGATAAATAAGGAAATAGATGACTTGAATAACATAATAAATGGACTAAATCTAGCAGACATAACACAATACCAACAAAAACAGAATAAACATTCTTCTCAAGTGCACATGGGGTATTATCCAGGATAGATCATATATATATTGGCCATAAATTAAGTTTACCATTAAAAAAAAGAAAATAAGTCTTGACAAGGATACTGAGAAATTAGGACCCTTGTACACTGCTGGTGTGAATGTAAAATGGTGCACTGTTGCAAAAAGTATGGTGTTCCTTCAAAAATTTAAAATAGATTTACTACATTATCCAACAAATTGAGTATATACTCAAAATAATTGAAATCAAGGTCTCACAGAGATATTTGTATACCCATATTCATTAAGCCTTTATTTATACCATAAAGGTGAAAACAATCTGTGTCCATCAAAGAATGAATAGTTAAACAAAATGTGGCATATACATACATTAAAATATTATTCGGCCTTAAAAAAGAAAATATTAACACAAACTAGAACACTCAGTGAACCTTGGCAGTGCTGCGCTAGGTGAAATAAGCCATTCATAGAAGGACAAATATTTGATGTTTCCACTCATACGAGATGCACAGATTAGTCACATTTGTAAAGACAGAAGGTAGAATGGTGGTTGCCAGGGGCACAGGAAGGGAGGAATGGGGAGTAATCGTTTCATGGGTGCACAGCTGCAGCACAGCAAGATGAAAAAGTTTGAAAGATGACTGGTGGTGCTGGTTGCACAACAATATTAATGTATTTAATATCACAGGACTGCAAATTTAAAAAATAGTTCAGGTGATCAATTTTATGTTATGTGTATTTAACCACATTTTAAAAGTAAAAGTAAATTGAGAAACTGCCAAGCTATTTCTCAAAATGGAAATACCATTATAAATTTCCATGAGAGATTTATGACAGTCCAAGTTGCTACACATCATTATTAGTATTTGTTTGGTATTATAAGATGTTTAATTTTTATTTTAATCATACAAATATTTAGAAATTTCTCATTGTGGTTTTAATTTTCATTTCTATGATGACTAATCATTTTTGAGAATTTTTATGTGCTTATTTTCCATCCACTCCTCTTCTTTGGCTATTTATTCATATCTTTAATCAATTTTTAAAATTTATTTTATTATTGAATGGTAAGAGCCCTTTATATATTTTGGAGACTAGCCCTTTTTATAATATGCATAAGAAAACTTATGCTTAAGTTTTCTACAAGTCTCTGGATTATCCTTGAAATTTTGCAACAGTGTTTTTCAAGGTGTAGAACTTTTGACGATGTACAATTTATCAATTTTTATTTTATCATTTGATGTTTTGTGTTCTATCTAAAAAATGTCTTTATCTAAACCAGTGTTTCAAAGATCTGGTGCCAGTTTTTTTCTTGTAAAATTCTTGTGCTTTTAGTTTTATGTTTAGGCCAATAATCTATTTTGACTTCATTTTCATACATGGGGTGAGGTGGGGGTATTTCTTTTAGAAGGACGTCCAATCGCCTCTGCACTATTTTTGTAAGATTCAGCTGTGGACATGGCTTATCAATGCAGTTGCATCTAAACCTATCATCTTGCGGGTTGTGACTCCTTGGTTCCTTCTCTGGTTTCATTTTTTCCTTTCTGTGGTTGCTTTGGATTAGTTGAGTAATTTTTGTTTCCATTTTATGTCCACAATGGGTTTATTAATTATGCATCTTCTAGTATTTTTGTGTCGCCATAGGGTTTTCAATATGTATTTTACTTTTTTATGGTTTACATTTATAAAAAATTAACCAATGTATATGTAGTTTAAGAAACTTAAAACAACATGCTTATATTTTCTCATGTATGCTATTTTTGCCATGTATTTTACCCTCATATATGCTTGTCATCTCAGTTTTTTGTTCATGTTTTTACTTTAGAAAATCCATTATTTATGAACCACTTAAAACAACAAAAACATTCCTTATATTCACATTCATATTTCTCATTTCAAGAGTTCTTCCTTTATTTTTGTAGGTCTGGTAATTATCTTTCTTCTGCCAGAACTTCCTTCCACAGTTCTTTTAGTGAGCCTTCTGGGAATGGGATTCCTCAGGTTTGGTTTATCTGAAAATGTTTTTGTTTCACATTTATTTTTGAAAGAACATTTTGTTATGTGTAGAATTAGGGGTTGTGAAGTTTTTGGTGTTTTTTTTTCTTTTACCTCCTTAAAGACAATTATTCTGGTTTGCACACTTCTGATGAGATATGACAAAATCCTTATCTTTGCTCTTTTGTGTGTGTTTATTCCCTCACTCTGGGTATATTCACGATTTTCACCTTTCATTAGTTTTCAGTGGTTTGAATATAATATGTCTATTTTCTATTGGTATTTTTCCTATTTTGGAATCAGTGAATATATTAGATCTTATCATTATTTCTTGTTATCTAATTATTCTTGGAAAATTGCAGTCATTATCTCTTCAGATATCGCTTGTGCTCCATTCACTCTCTCTTCTCTTTCTGGGAATCCAATACACGTGTCAGCTCATTTGATACGGTTCTACAGTCCTTGTAAATTCCATTGTTTTATTCTCATTGTTTATCCCTTTATTCACCTTGTGGTTCCATTTACGTAATCTCTTTTGATGTATCTCCACATTCCCTGATTCTTTTCTCAGTGTCAAGTCTATCGATGAATCCACTGAGATATTCATCTCTCTAACTGTATTATTTTAAATTTCTGATATTTCTATACACTCCTTTCTTGTAGTTTATTTCCCTCTGCTTAAATCCCCACCTGTTCATGGATGCCAACCACATTTTTCTCTTAAATCCTTGGACATATCGATCACAGTTACTTTAAGACCCACCTCCGGCGGTGGTAGTGTTGATGGCTGCAGGGATGGGGACTGTCACTCTCATGCCCTGATGAGATGTGGCCCTTTACAGGAGCGCTGTGCCTGTCTCCCTGTCCGGTCTCTCTAGCACTCTTACCCTTTTTCTTCATGGCAGCTGAGTTCCGCCTTGTATCCGGGTGTTTTCTATGTTTATGAGCTGGAATCAGTGATGTTTTCATCTCATCAGTTAAAGTAAGGTATGAAAAACAAGTTAAACTGACTGGAAAAGCCAGGGCAATGAGAAAACTTGTAGGAAATTCATTATGATTTTTTTATTAAAAAAAAAAGCTGTTTTTAGGGTAGGATCTTGTCATTTGTCTTTAGAGATTTCACAGAGCTTTGCGATGTGAATTGTGAGATAGACATTTAATGTCTATTTAATTCTAAGTCAAAAGATCCTGGCATCCTTGGTAAACCAGGAAGGCAAGTATTTGCTGGGTAGGAGTAAGTTGGATAGATTTGAGTCGGTTTTTTCAGAGAGAGGGGGGCTGGAGATTGTGCTGCCTGCCTGTCAGGGAATCCCGAAGAACAACCACAACCACAACAAGCATCAATCACAGAATGATGTTTTTTCCCACCAGTTTGAAGGGAAAAACCTTCCCCAAATCTCTCTGAGGAATTCACAAGAAAGTTGCCAATATATTGCCCATAACTTCCTATTGTGTACACTACGAAGATTTATCTCTGGTATTTCTAATAATTGCAGGCACTCAAATTGGGTTAATCAAAGCCAAATAATACAATACAATTGATTCCCCTTCCTAGTAAGCCTTGTTTCCCTTGACAGTCATTTAATAACCTATGCCCTCTGCAAAAATATAGGCAAGTGATGGACGGTAATGAAGCCCACCACAACATGACTGCTCACCTGTTATGCTTAACGAGGCTTGGGCTGTATTCGTCCAGGTTCTGCAGAATCTAAAGCTAGCTGATTCATTTAATCAGGACTCTGGTACATAACACTGCTCTTTTCTCCGGGTAACTGCCAGCCACAGATTTAACTTGATGAACTTCAGTGCCTCTAAACAATGACTGAAAAGCAAAAGGAACCAGCTAAGTGTTACCCTGAATGTTCTTCTTCCTAAGACAGTTCACCGCCAGTGCAGGGGTGCATGGATAATGCAGAACAACCGTTTGCCACCCTATTGCTCTTTATCTTTCCAGGCTGCTCTCTCTGCTATCAGCACTGCTATACAACTTGAACTTATTTTTTTTTTAATTTAGTGCTCAAAATCATTTTTATTCATGTCAAGAAAAGTAGCTTTGTTTTTTTTGTTTGTTTGTTTTGTTTTGCTTTTCTGAGATTCCAATGATCATCACAATTGCTTAATTCAAACTCATAGCTTGCAATATGGTTTGTACCAAACTTTTACAATTGTATCACCACGCAGACACCATGAATCTGAGCGTAATCATTTTCAAGTAAAGGAGCCTAAGTGCATAATTTAGCTCCAAGCTCATCCACTAACCCACCAATAAGATTGTTTTTTTTTTTGCACATCATTTGTGAACTTGCCCTTCATATACTATGAATTTAATTAAAATTCACCCTCCAAATTCTCCTGCCTTCTTCCAAACCTATCAACATCAGTCAGACAGTAAATAATACAATAAAATAAAACCAAACCCACGTCTGCTTTCTGCTCTATCTTCTGGAGGTAACTTGGTGCTGACTCTATCCAGCTCACCCAAATTGTTAAAGAAAGAACGCCTCTCTTAAGTCAGACGGGTTTTTTTTTTAGGTTAGTACCAACAGGGAGTGGGGTATGCTGAGGCCGGTTGTTAACCGGGATGAACTGGAAACAAAATTTTAGAGGTTTTTGCAATCGAATAACCACGATGGAAGGCGCAGAACTGCTCACTTGTAATGCCTTCATATCCACCATTCTCAGCGCGCTTACAAAGGATTCTGCGGCCCACCCAGACCATCACTGCATTCAGGTTGCCATGTACATTAGACCCTGACATGAAGCAAATAAATCACTCTGGACTACCTCTCAGTTGAGGAACCTGGCATCTTTTCTTTACGTCCTCATTCATGACTTTGCCTGCACTTTCAAGATTTTTACATCAAAAAGCCACTGTGGCTTCACTGTGACTTCTATCCCCTGTTCCCTCCAGATTCCCCCTAGGTGCTCCTAATATCTTCGGTTCCCAGTTGGCTTGGATTCACCAAGCATGGCTACAGCCACAGTTTTACTTGTATCTCCATGTCCCATGTCCCATTATTCTGTCAGAGGATTCACCTTGAAAGACTCATTCCTAGCTGTACGGTAACCAGGCACCCTGGTGTACCTGCAGCTAAGGGGTTTTCTAGGACATGGGACTATCAGAGCCAAACCTAGGGATGTGCCAGATGAGCCAAGATGGGTGGTCACCCTAACCAATTGTCCGGCCACCGGCTCTGTTCCTTACCCATTTTCCTCTGTGGTTCCAGCTCAGTCCTAGGAATTCGTTTTGCTCCTTGTGATTCATGGAAAATCTAAGGAGACATCATTGGTTATGCCCTTCCTGGGGCCAACACAGCCTTCAGAGATCTTCTCTTGATGGAGTTTGGGGGCCCAGCTTTGTTGCCCCCTCAGTTCCTTAGCCTGAAAGTGGTTTGCTTCAGCTCTGCTGAGAACTGCTCACGTGGCCACATGTGAACGCATGGGGAGCAGGAAGTGTTCTCCCCGGGACAGCAACTGCTGGGCAGTGGCCCTCACCTCTAGAAGGTGAAGCATGGCTGGCATCCCAAGGCTCTAATCAGGAATGTGTGTCTTCTTTTATGTTTAATCATCAGCCATCAGAGAAGCAGCCTCTGCTGTGACTGTCTCAGTTCATCTACTGCTCCCCACATTTGGTATCACCTTCCAGGGGTCAGGTCTGTAGCATCTTGCTTGGGCTCAGCATTTATATTTGACAATCTTCTGGAACATTCTCTCCATTGCACTGTCAGTAATACTTCTGAACTAAAGCATAGACCCTTTCAAAAATCCTACACAGGTTCCCCATCACCCTCACTTTTTCTCAGGGCTCTAGGTCTACCTCTGCTGACTTCTCACAGGCCCCGTGACTCCTCACGTGCCCTTCCCTCCAGCTTTCCTGTACTGCCCTTAGATCCAGACCCTGAGATATGCTCCATTTTCACACCTGAGCCTGAGCACAGACTAGTTCTGCTTGGCACTCTCCTCTCCCATCTCCTCCCGGACATTTTGCTTGTATAACCTCTTCATTACTCACCTAATAGGTCTCACTTTTAATGTCACTTCTTTGGACATGTTTTCTCTATCTCAATCCCCAGTTTCCAGTTAAATACTCTTATGTGTCTCACGGTCGCCGCCCCTGCCATTATGATAGCATTTATCACAATGCATTATAATTGCCTGATTACTTTTCAGTATGGATTCTGCCATGACAGGAAATTCAAAAGTCTTTCCTTCCTATTGGTATCTGAGGCACCTAGTACCCTTTTATGTATATAGTAGATGCTCAGAGAATATTCGCTGCACTGACTTAAATTTAACTTAAATGACATAAAATCTTGGAACAGTGGCTCAAATTATTTGCCAGTTATGAATAGAATAAAGTTGTTAAGCAAGGTCATATTTTGTACATGCTTAAATTGAAGTTGGTAGACTGAATTTTATATAAGAAATCTTTCAGTAACATTATCAAAATGAATCAAACACTTTTATAAGCAAATGCAAATTGAAGAAACTACATAAATATTTTGAGAAAAATGTAGTTTACTTTGGCATCAGGAAATTAAATCTATCTGGTATAAAATGCTTAGCTAATCACAAAACTACAGAAAAAATGTATAATGTTTTAAATATAATTGATGCATGTGCTTTCTGTGACATGCTATCAATTTAAGTATAATATTTCTCTCTTTTTTTTTTTTTTTTTTTGCAACACTCACCAAATTTACCCTCAGTAAGCATAGGTAAATCTGGTGTCACTGATTTTAGGAAGAACCAAGAAGAAGCTAAATCATATTAACTAAAATTACACTGCAGTTATCCTTGTAAAAAATAAAATCTCTTATTAGAAAATATTAACAGCTTAGTTCTTAAAATGTGTGGCCTATTTCTTTGTAACTTATGAGATGGAATTAATTCAAGAATACAAAAAAGAATGTTTTCATATTGGTTTTATTCTACTAGGAGTAAAGACTTTTAGAGTTACGCATATGAACAAGTTAAAACCAACTCGTTTTTCAAAAACCCAATTATTTGAACTTAAGAACGCATTCTAATTTCAATTACCCAAATATTTTTTCTCCTAATGTGTTTGACAAGGCACTAGAAAATAAACTCTGAGAGAGACAAGTCTCTGCCTTCAAAGAGTTGATTCAAAGAAAAACAAAAACAGAAGCAGTTCACAGACCATTTCTGCCTGATGACCCACACCAGATTCTGGACTCATACAGTTTGGTTCCAAAGCCCATGCTCACGTTCTTATACAGGGAGGGCTGATAAAACACCCACCATTTATGAAAATTCAAGTCAGTCCATGAATAGAATGTTAAATCGAATCCTATGCATTTTCATGCTTTATTATTATTATTATTATTATTATTATTATTATTATTATCCTTCTATCCTAGGTTCTCTCTTCCCCAATCCCATATTTTTAAACTTTTTATTTATTTGGAGATTACTTTAAAAGCATATGCAGTTTTAAGAAATAATACAGAGAACCCCCATGTACACTGCACCTAAGTGACTGTCATGATGGCACCTTGTAAACCTGGAGTATAAAATCTACTCTCATCACTTTTATTCAACATGGTACTGGAGGTCCTAGCCACGGCCATCAGAAAAGATAAAGAAATAAAGTCATCCAAACTGTAAGAAATAGGTGAAACTCTCACTATTTGCAGATGACATGATATTATACATAGAAAGCCCTAAAGGCTCTGCCAAGAAGCTATTAGGACTAAGAATAGATTCAGCAAAATTGCAGGATACAAAATTAATACACAGAAATATGTTGTATTCCTATATACTAACAATGAACTAGCAGAAAGAGAAATGAGGAAAAGAATTTCATTTACAGTTGTATCAAAAAGAATAAAATACCTAGGAATAAACCTAATCAAGAAGGTAAAAAACCTATACTCTGAAAACTATGAGACATTCCTGAGAGAAATTAAAGAAAACACAAATATGTGGGAATCTATCCCATGCTCACGGATAGGAAGGATTAATATTGTCAAAATGGCTATCCTTCCCAAAGCAATTTACAGATTCAATGCAATCCTTATCAAAATACCAACAGCATTCTTTAATGAACTAGAACAAATAGTTCTACAATTCATACAGAACCACAAAAGACCCCAAATAGCCAAAGCAAGCCTGAGAAAGAACAGTAAACCTGGAGATGTTACACTCTCTGACTTCAAGCTCTACTATAAAGCTACAGTAATCAAAATAGTTTGGTACTGGCAACAAGAACAGACCCCTCAATGGAACAGAACAGAGTCCAGATATAAATGCACACACATATGGTCAATCAATAGATGATAAAGGAGTCATAAATACATAATGTGGGAAAGACAGCCTCTTCCATAACTAGTGTTGGGAAAACTGGACAACTACATTAACTCCATACAGAAAGTAAACTCAAAATGGATAAAAAATCTGAACATAAGTCATGAAACCATAAAACTCTCAGAAGAAAACACAGGTAAAATCACAACCAAGATATTGACAGTGATGCAGTTAGAGATTCCCATGGCCCTGGGACCACTCTGGTATGTACCTCTTATAGACATTTGGCTGGGAAATGTTAACTTTCCGTGGGGCTTTGTGTGTGTGTGTGTGTACTTTTTTATGGGTTGCAAATGAAATGTCTAGGGGATATGAGAGAAAAAGAAAGCTCAGAACTCAGCACTGTATCATTTCTTGGATCCTGAGTTCCCTGGCCTATTTTCCTGCTCTCCATCTTTCAGTCTCTTATGTTTGCTCTGACCACAAGGCCATGGTATTTATTTGGGATTAGCAGAGAATGAAAGAAAAGTGTGTCTGATTCATGGCTGCTAACACAGTTCTCTCTTGAAGACCAATGTCATCAATTCTTTCCTAAGTTCTTATCACCCAGGGGGCCAGTTTGCTCAGCCAGCTGTAACAAAGTGCCACAGAAGGGTAACTTGAACTACAGAGATGTATTATCTCTCAGTTCTGGGGGCTGGAAGTCCAAGATCAAGATGTTAGCAGGGCTGGGTCCTTCTGAGGTTGTGAGGGGGAATCTGTGTCAGGCTCCCTCCTGGCTTTGGCAGCACCTTATCTTGTGACAGCGTAACCCCAACTTTCCCACATGTTCTCCCTATGTGTGTGTGTCCACATCTCCCCTAATTATAAGGGCATCAACATCCTGACTTGGGGCTCACCCTAAGGACTCCATTCTAGCATAATTACCTCTAAAGACTCTGTCTCCAAATAAGCCCACATTTTGAGACACTGTAGGTTAAGACCTCAACATATGAATTCTGGGGGGACACAATTCATCCCCAAACAGGGGTTATATGTCTAAAAAGCCTTATGGATTTTTATTGCCTTTTAATAATTGGCCTGAAGTTCCCACTAGACTATAACTCCCTGAAGCCAGCAGCCAAGTGTATACTGCTAATCTTTGTGTTTTCTCTCTATTTCTTTCCTAACATCCTGAAAAATAATCTTCTGGAACACTGAAGGTTTACATAAAATTTATTTACATTTCAGTGGAAAACCTTCCACCCATTATTTTGTCTCCCTTTCTTTTTGCAGCATTTTCAGCCTTTGCTTTTTTCTGGCTTCTCTGAGAGGCACCATTGTACAGTGACTGAGTAAGTGGAAGCAGGTGCCAGATGCTCTGAATAATTTCCAGAACATATTTGTTAGCTATGAGACAGTGAGCAAGTGATTGAAAAGTCTGCCTCGGAATATTCGTCTGCACAATGGGAGCAAGAGTGTTCCTGTTGGGGTACATCTCACACACAATCGTTGTGAATACCCATGCAATATCTTCCCAACCTCCAAGCTGTCAGCCCTGGAAATTTTCATATGTATTATCTGCAGTATATATTTTTATACTGTACATAATTACATATATGTACTTGACATTTTCTTTATTGTATTTCCTTCTTTCCGTTTATTTCTTTTGATTGTCTTTTCCAAAGTGAGCAGAGATCTTTTGAGTTTCTCATATGCTGAGTAATTTTGGCTTGTATCTTGGATGTGGTACATTATGAGAGTCTGAGTCTTGTTTACATTCCGTAGAGAATGTTGACATTTTTGTGGGCCAAGGCTAAAGTGTCAGCTCTGTTGACAAAGCCTTTGCCACAGTGTTCCATGCTACGCTAGCCCGTGGCCAGTCTGAGCCCTGGCCAGAAGTCCACCCCGTACCTTAATTCTAGGAGCCTTTGCTATGTGACCAAACTAAGAGCCCTCCAGGGGGGCTGTAAAGCCCCATGCAGGGCTGCGCTCCCATGCTCTTCCTTTTCCATCTTGTCCCATAGAGGTGAGCCCTGGTGCTCACCCCTGCCCTAGGCTCCCCTTTAATTCCCCTGCAGGAAACTCCCCACTTCCATGACGGCGCTGTGAGGGGCTGAGCAGTGAGAGGGTGCATGGAACAGACCGTAGGCACTTGCCCCCAGAGGAAGGCTCCCTTGCTGGGAAGTTGACCCCTACAGCTCAGGTCCTGGCAGCTATGGTCCTGCCATTGCCTCTGCCTGGGACAGCCCAGGGCTGGAGGCATGACCGGAAGAGGAAATGGGAAGTCCTGGTGGGTCCCTCAGCTCTTTCTGAGCTTTCTCCTGCATGGGCAGGAACTAGAGTCCTTCTTGGATCTCTCCTACCTGCACCACTGGGTCACATCTGGACTCAGATTCTGTATTGCTCAGGCTGGGGGATACTAGACAGAAAATGAGAGTCACCTCCTCACTGTTGTGTTGCATGTGCATTCTGGTTCATGTCCATGACCCAGCCAGGCACATGCACTACTTAGAATTCTCAACTGTGCACATGCCTTCTTCCAAAGTTTTACAGTTGAGTTCAGGGACTTAAAGGAACGTGTGTACCCAGAATCACTTAGATGTTTTAACTTGCATTGGATTATTATTGTTGTTACTTTGAGGCTCTTAAAATGATTCTATTTGCTATTTATATATTTTTTTCTGTGGTGGATTAGGTACCCCTGCTTTCACACTCTTCCTATTTGGTTATCTGTTCTGCACTTTTCTCTTTTATGAGTTCTTTCTGTTTTGCGACAAGAATAAGAATACTCAGAAGGAAGCTCCCTGCTCTTTTTAGAGACCAAGCTAGCCTAGCTTTGCTTCGACTCCTTTTCACTATTGCTTTATTCATGAAATTACATCTAGTGAAATAAAAAAAGCAAAGGAGACCAGCCATGAAACTGCCCTAAGCAGACCAGACCTGTTTAGTCATACAAACAAAGCTTAATTTAGCTTATTTTGCAAGTCTAACTTGACTCAAGACCCTTCTTGTTTAGGCCTCTGGCAATCATAAGCAAAACTTAAATTTTTTTCTGAGGTTAATAGGAGGTAACCGCTTACCAGCTGCCCATCATTTCATCCAACATGATCATCAATCCCTGTGCAGAAACAGCAGCCACAGCTTTCTCACTGCAGAAACTGCTTTACAACAATATTCCCCAAGCCTCCTCCCAGGGTGCTTTGAATGTTCTTGATTTGCAAACTTTCTATTTAGTGTGTGCACAATAAATCTTTACTCATTACCTCTTGGGAAATTCATTGGTTTTACTTCTATTTCTGAACTTGTAACGTATCTGTAGTTATTCCCATTCCTTCTCTTTTACTCCATTTTCACTTTTTCTCTCAGATCAAGGCCTTCATCCAGAAGCACGCTGCAGTGCACTGAAATGGAAACCCTGTTCTCATGTCCCCATCTCACAAGAAATCTCTCATGATTCTAGCCCCTTGACACAGAAAGGACTAAAACAGACAAGTTGCTGACCTAACACCCTCCAATCATTCTTGCAGCTCTTGAATCTTCCTCCCGTTTCCACCATTTCACTGAAGTTGCTCCTACCAAGGGTGACACTCACCTCCTAGTTGAAATCTCAATGGCCACATTTTCTGTCACTCAGTCACTCAACACACTTTCTCTGGACCCCTTAACATTTACTTCACTTGCTGCTCCTGCTCAGGTGCATTTGTTGCATCCATTTCTCCCTCCCTCTAAATGCAGAGTATCTCCTGGCTCCTTCCTGGCCATGCCCTTCTCGTCTTTTTATAGTTGTGATTAAAATTCTCAGCAAACCCAGAATAGAAGTGGACTTCCTCAATCTGATAAAAGCTATCTACAAAAATCTTACGGATAACACTGCATATAATGGTGAACAATTGAATGCTTTACCCTTCAGGTCTTAAGTAAGCATGACTGTCCACTCAGAACTCCTATTACAAATTACTGAAAATATCAGGAAAGCGAAAAAATGAAGCAAAAGATGCATCAATTAGAAAGAAAGAAATAAAAATGTTTTATTTGTAGACAACAAAATTGTTAGCTAGATATTAAGAAAGAACCACAGAGAAAGTACTAGAACTAAGAAGTGAGTTTAGGTTCACACAAGTCATAAGATACATTTTCAAAAATCATGCTAGCAATGAGCAATTTTAAAACTTTAAAAATTGCCATTTAAAATAGACCCAACATAATGAAAGCATTTTGTATAAACCTTTCAAAATGTATTATATACTGAAAACTACAAAACGTTGATGAAAAGAATCAAGGCCAATACAATGATTTACAAAATAATAAAATGGAGAGATACATCATGTTGGTTGAAAGACAATATGATACTAAAATCAAATTTTCAAAAACTTATCTATAGATTCAACTCAATTAGAGACAAATATTAAAAGAAAGTTTTATGGAAATTACCCAGGTGATTCTCAAGTTTACACAGAAATAGAAAGAAACTAGAAAGGACAATTTTGAAAAAAAAGAACAAAATTGAATTTACACCATCTGACTTAAATATTTGTTATAAGACTAACATATTCAAGACATAGTATATTTGGAGAAGTATTTACATATAGGATTAAATGAGAAAAAGAGTCCAGAAATAGAACCATATAGAGCATCAATTGATTTTAGTAAAAGCAAGCAATTTGAAAAAGGATAGTATTTTTTTAATGGTGCTAAAAGAATTGAATCTACAAGAAAAAGAAAAATATTTGATCCATATCTTGTATCCTATAAAAAATTAACTCAAAATGGATCATAATATAAATGTCAAGAAATAAAGAAGAAGAATCTTTGTAATTTTGGGGCAAGCAAAATTTCTTAGATACAGTACAAAAAAAATGAACCATAAAAGATAAGATTGATAACTGAAACTCATTAAAATTAAGAACTTATGTCTTTAAAAGGTGTTCTTAGAGAATAAAAACCGTCAGGCGGGCAGAAAATGTTTGCAAGTCGCATGTTTGATAAAGAAATTATATCCCATGTATATATATAGAACTCTCAAAATGCAATAATAAGCTAACAGCTCAATTTTTAAATGCAACTGAAGTGAGAGTTTAAAAGCAGAGACAAGAGAATCAGAAAAATGGAGCTAAAGCCCTGATTATCTTGTATGAAATTCATATTTACTTGAAGTCTTGGAAATGTGAGTCAACAGTAAGTTCTCTTTTTGTACTCTTGTATGTCAGATGCCTTAGTTTGACTGTTCTATTACTTACCCTTCCCCTACACACACGTGTGTGCACACACACACTCACATACGCCCACTGACAGCACACACAGACAGTTATCCTTTGGAGCATATGTTCTCAGTAGGTTCAGCTTCAACACCACTGGGCTGAGAGAAAGTTCTCAGGGGGCAATATATCTTACTCCTTTTATGCCTACAGCATAGATATTATGCAGTTTATATACAGTATTCTGTTATGTCAAAATTAGGAAAAGCAGCCTAAACAGGTTTCTTGAATGCAAGGCTGAGAAGCCCTGCCTCACAGAAACATGAAGATGCTCTTTCCTATGCGGCAGGAGTGAAGGCTGGGAACTAAGCACCCATACACGGAGGCTGGAAGATTTAGTAGAGAGGTGAGAGAGAGGTCCCGTCTCCCTTTCCTTGTGAAGAATCAAGTGTGGCTGCCTTCTAGGTGGTGGCAGCCCGGAGAAGATGTTGGGGTCCTAGGGGAAGACGGTGTCAGGGTCATCCTATGCCCAGCTAGGGGACACACCCGCTTGCTGGGAAGTATTGAGGGTTACGTCCTGTGACGGGTCTGTGGCTTCGGAGGATCTGTGCCCACCTGTTGACCAAGATGGCTGTTCACATCTACAGGATGCAGGCTATTAGCAACATGTACATTCTCCAGAGCTGTGGTTCTCATAAATGTGTTTTCTAAACTTGGCCCCCTACTAGGAAATTTACTCAAGTCTGTAGTTTACTTCCTTGTTAAATTTAAGGACCTGAATTCTCATTGACAGTCAGTAATGATGATAATTAAAGCACTTCCATTAAGCAAAAGGTGCTTTGTTGACAATGGAGCTGTAAATGCAGCTCCAGGTAATGAGTTCATTTTTATGAGCCCGCATCTAGACCTATACCATACATGTTAACATGTATGTAAAACAAATGCCTAGTGATAGCTACCAAAGGATTTTTTGCTGACAGGTGTAAATAACAACATGATTAGTCATCTTTTGAAGCTTTTTGTCTTGGAGTCCATCCAATGATAAATACATCATTGAGAGAAGCCACATGAATTTGAAGAGTCAGATTTGTGTCTTTATTATTCTTTACTTTTTTTTCTTCCAGGAGAACAGTCTTGAGGCACTTTCTAAAAATTTTCACTCTTGAGAAAAAGACATAAATAAGTAAAAAGTAAGGTGCATAAGATAAATTACAAGAGTCAGAGAGACTTGCAGGGTTTGAAGTGGACACCAATGGCTTTCCTTATTTTAAAACTAAATTTTGAAGCAAAAATCTTAGTAAATTAAGTTTCATTGAATACTTAAAACTTCTAACATCTGGAAATCCATAAAAAGTAAGTGTATTATCATTTCTTTCCTGTAACTAATTAAAGAAATAACTATTTTCAACCATTCACACAGGACACTTGCTAACTTCCCTCCCCCAAAGATTAAGGTATCAATGCTTCCATCTCGATAAATTCTGCCTTGCTCCTGTGCCTGTCCAATGCAGTTCCCATGGAACAGAATATAATCCCATTCTCACCAGTAAGCAGGTGGTTTAAGTGTGCAACTAGCTTTTTCGCAAAGTATATTCAGGTAGAATATGGTTCAGAATAGTATATGCTGTTCTTTTTGCTCAACTGATAACTAGATTATATTAAAAGTCTTAGACTTAGTCTCAGAGTCTTCAACAAGATAGCCACTACCCAATGAATCTCCTTTTTCTTCAATGTACAGTAGAAAAGACCAAGCTGATGCATACAGACAAATAAAAAAGAACTTTGTCATTACTTCCCTTGCATGATATCATTTATCTTTTTAGAGTTTATCTGGGAGTCTAGACTAGACGCTAGATGCTAAAGACACAATTCTTTATCTGAATCTTTTCTTGGTGAGCTTGGGAAAGGAAAGAACAAATGACCATTTGATTTGCATTTACTCTGTATCACCACCTACTCTGCTATCCCCTTCCGAACCTGCCATTTCTGTGGGCGCCTGCAAAATAATGCAGCATTAGCATTTTTTTTTGTGGCTCTTCTGCTTCTTCCAGTGAATGTTATCACTGTAAATACGTCTCCTAACAAAAACATCTTATTCTATGATTTCTCCAAAAAGCTCATTGAGGATTTAACACATTCAAAATTCTTACTCTTGATTTCCCTTTAAAAAGGCAGTTTGAGGATTTATCACATAATCTGTGATAGGTAGACCAATTAACATTTAATCTAACCTCAAGATTTTGCATTAAATGCTAAAAGCCGTATGGTTCTTCTCCCACCTATACCCAAAGCATGTGCTTTTATATTTGAAAGTGAATGCTTCTTTGATGATTTCTAGAAGCAGAACTTTCAAGGGAAAAGAGCTACATGTTTATCAGTAAATGTTGACTTTAGAAAAGATGTATACTGACAAATGCAGAGTTATACCAAAATAACTATTTTCTTTGTTCCATTGATTCAACCCTGGCAAATAACCAGAGATTTCTGTATGATTTCTATGTTGTGATATAAGATGTTTATTAGTCATTCTTTACACTACTGAAAAATGAAATAAAATTGATGCCCAATGATAATAGATTGGCTAAATATATTGTCCAGTTATATATAGAATAACACACATTGGTTCAAAAATCTTATACAACTGTACTTTACTAAATTAAATGGGATATATTCAAACTATTTCTTCAAACCATGATCAAAATTTCATGTAGAGAATGAACACTATACAAGTATATACATATCAGTGTGCATGGGCACACACACACAAACATATATGTGTATGTAAGACTTACCGCAGTTCATCCATGCTCTTAACCATAGGAAATCATCGGGTGTTTTCATGCACGAAAAGCCAAGAGCAGCAGTGAGCTCTAGCAAGAACAGGCTGACACGGTGAGAGGCTTATCACAGGGAACAAAGCTGCAGCAAGGAGTAATCAGAAAGTCATTGTGGTGGACCAGCTTAGGGGGCGGGGTTATGGGTTTGAAGGGAGGCACCAGGGGGTTGGAGATGGCAGAAAAGGGGAAGGGGGGAAGTGAGGAAACAGTTCTTCTGTAACACCGTAGACCGCGAGATGTGTTTGTTTTGCAAGGATGAACCACCCTGGGAGGCACAGTTCTGGATGACTATGTGCTGGCTTGAAATTTTGCAGAAATAACTCTGAGACTCCAGCTCACGGAAAGGAAATGTTGAAAGGCTCCTCAAAGCCACTTGGTCTCATCACACTTGACTCCTCCAGGCTCTGATACAGTGCCTGGTCTGCAGCAGATTAGCAGTTAATGTTGTTGATTTATAATTGATCAGAAAAGCCTGGCCAAGCGGCCTCCTCCTGTCCCAGAGCAGCAGATCATCTTTGAATTTTCCACAAAGTCAGCTTCCTTGAATGGCTTTTATACAGGCTCACATGCGTGTCATTTCTGTGTTTGATTTTAAAAGTTTCCGTATTTACATTAAGCTACAATACACTGAACCAACCTCCAAGACACCTCACAGCTTACAGAACTTAAAATCAGGACAAATCTCCCCGAAGAACCCATTAGCTGCTGAGAATCCAATACCGGTCAGGAACGTCAGCTGTATCTCCACTCGTTCCTTCCTGTTTACGCCTCACAAAGACCTACTGCCTCCCACGGAAGGGGAGATAATCAATACCAGTCTCTTTCCCTGGCCAGCTTGGGTCTGTCAGAGTTCACAGTGGTCAAGTTTGACAGCACATATCACCTTGTCTGACTTAACAGTTACTGAATTTGATTTGTACCCTGAGACACACTATTATAAATGCCTTAGTTGTTGCGGTACTTGCTGAAAACAAAGAAGTCAGACGCTGGAATCCAGAAGCTAGAAGTGCGAGCGTAGTCCAGGGGGGTTCAGTGCATCTTACACTTACAGCACAGCCTGGAGGCCTGGAGAAAGGGGGTGGGTGTGATCCTGGACTTCCATGAAACCAGAAAGGAGTTCAGTTTAATACATCCAGGGAAGTGGGGCCCCATGTGAATGAACAGCCATATTTCTAGCGTAAGAAAAACTTGTATAATGATTCTTTCGTTAACTTTAAAAACCACATCTATTTTTTTGTTTAGTGATTGTCTCATTTTAAAAGCAACACATAGTCATTGTAGAGACCTTGAAAACACAAAAGAGTAAAAGAAAACAATGACAAAAAGGTCATAATGCTACAACCAATAAAAATCTATGTTTACATTTCAGAGTATGTGTTAAAATGCTTGTATACAAATGTCTCAAAACTTGTATATGGGGTTGTGAAAATATGTAATATTTGTAGTCTGCTTTTTGTCACATGCCATGTTATTGAAAGCATTTTTGACAAAATTTTAAAATGTCCACTTATGTTGGCTAGGTAAAATAAAATAATATGTTTTTTATTAGTTATTTAATCAATAATCAGTTTTTGTGTGCATGGACTGTTTCTAATGTTTTCTTATTTTAAAAAGGAAAACCAAACATACTTCAAAATACTTATAAAAATACACCTATGATTATTTCTGTAGTAGGGACACCTCCAAATTAAATTATAGGATATAAAAATTTTTAAGAATAAATGTTTGCTTTGGAGTGGAAACATAAGAGGGCAGGACATAGTCCCTATAGGAGACAGACGTGACTCCACATTCCAGTCACACTGCTCGTTTGTCGTGTGCAACTGGGTAGGTTACTTTTTTTTCTCACATGTCCACTGAACATAAAGAATAGTTTTACCCTGTAGGACTGTTAGACAAAATAAATAATATGATACATATTATTTCTTGATAAAAAGCCATACATGGAATAAGCACTTGGCAAATAAAATACATTTCCATTATAAAATAAAATTATACCCTTTATGAAATGTGCTTTGATCCCCAAATTTGACCCCAAATGTGCTACCTCCCCCAAATCCTGATTCCCATGTTTTTTATTTAACATGAGAATTTTTGAGGGTTTAAATGCCTCTAAAGATGAATTGACTTAGCTGATTCACTTTGGTATGTGTTCTGTTTTCTAAATTAGACTAAAGTCTTAGCTTAGTAGCTAAGAAGGTAAATGTGCCAAGTCGGCAATGATAATACAATTGCTTCCAGTATACTTGAAGAGAACAAGGAATAGTTGCTGTGAATTCTGAATTCTTGGATCCTAAACTTTCCAGAAACTATATAATTAAACTTCTGGCCTTCACTACAGCTCTGTGAAGAGAGCAGAGGACATGATCGTGGTTTGGCAACTCAAAGGTGCTTCCACAGTTGTGACCTGCGAGTGTGAACATGAGTAGCACGGAGGCCAGAGCTGTGGTCATTTCCAACCAATACCTAAGTCATCGGATCGGTTCTGCACCACCTCGGTACCTGGCAACAGGCTCAGAGGTGTAGCTCCAGGTACCTCTGTCACACTCATCAATCAGCCTCATCGAGGATGTAACAGAAGAGGCGTGGGACAAGTCCGTTCTTTCAAATTGTATAGAACTACTTGCACAGATGATAAAAGGAAAAATCAGATTTGCTTTTCCTTCTGCACGTAGTTAAAGCAAAGCTTTATTTTACCTCTATCTCCAGCAGTAATATTACTAAGGGATTCTATTTTATTAAGTATACCAACCATGTGCCAGACAATGTAAATGTATTAGTTCATTTCTGGCGATTATTCCCAATTAGGCAATGATAAACACATTTAGTGTTATTAAGCTGTACCCGATAATTTGCATTTGAGATTGAAGTTGCGAGTTAAATGAAGGAAAGAAAGGAATGTCAGTTTAATATTTTGATGTTCTTTGTTATTCAGGAAAAGTCATATTGGACTTCCCAGGTCAAACTAACAAGCGTGGTGCATGAGAGGCAGGGCTCAGGAGAACAACAGCCACCCCTGCAGGGGGTTCCAGCAGAAACAGCCTGCAGAGTGTGTCTGTCAGGCTGCAGCGAAAAGACCTCTGCCCCCTTTCTGATGAGTTGCCAGGGCTGTTAGAGCCTCACCAGAAACCCCAGAGTTTAAACAATATATGAAATTCTCAAATAAAGAACTGGGAATTCCTCTACAAGTCTCCATAATTAGGACCTTGGATAAACTGACCAATAGGGCGGAGTATTAATATTTAGGAAACAAAAATGCATGTGTGTAGAACATGCCTTTGCTTCTTCGGAGTCCAGTGGAAAGTGGCTCATGGGGATGAATCCAGTGGACACTTCTCAGCACTCCTCTGACTTTGCGGCTGCCTGCATCAAGCTGTCTGCTTCTGTGCTGAAACACTCTCTTCTCTTGCCACTTTAGAGACCACAAATCACAGGTGTTCCTTGCTCCTCTCTGGCAGTGTTTTCTCAGTCTTCAATAATTATAAGTATACATAATATATAAAATATATATAAAGCATAAGAATATATATTATAGAATTATAAGTATATATATAAGTATATACATATTTACTTGGGTATATATATTATGTATTTTATATATATATATATAACATAGGGGTCTGGAGTGAGCCTTGAAGACCAGGATTTCTGCAGCTCTGACAATTTCCCATGTGACGCTGATGATGCTCAGGCACGGACCACACTCTGAGTAGCAAAGCTGTTGGAGGCTAGAAGCTGATCCAGGAACTCAAATCATCTGGTCAGCAGCTCTGAGAGGTAAATTGCTCTTTTAAATAAAAGCCTTCAGACTGATCATTAAGCCTAAAAGCAGAGCTGTAAACTAGGATGCTTCTTTCCAATAACCGATCTAATGACAACATTGAAGCCCCTCCACCAGGCTCCCCCAAATCCTGATTTTCCTGGCCTCTTTGAATACAAAGGCATAGATATATAAGAGATTCCAGGATTACAATATCCAGTTTGAATTAAATTCAACTTCAGTGAAAAGAACAGCAGGTGGTCAGGGGCATGCATTCAGGAAAGAGTTCCGACACAATCCTCTAGACATGGATGAATATATCCTCTTAACGATTCAGGTGCACATGCAATCATTCAGAGAAACAACCATCTTGGCGGCCCCAAAGAGCAAGGGAGACAGCGTGCCAATCCAAAGCTTAGCCATGAAAAGAAATGGGTATATAAAGAATAACAGTGGTAAAAAGTCACCCATAAAAAGGATGAAGGGTCAGATTTTCTCTGTAAAGGCGCTACGCTTGATTTGAGGCGAATTAAACTAACAGAGTCCATGCCCTTGAGAAGTTTATAATCTAAGATCAAGAAAGGTAGAGCTACTGTCATTGTTGTCAAAATAAGTAGGTTAAATTCTCCGTCACATGGAACACCTATGACACAGCTTAGGGGAATTCACAAGAAAGCAAAGCTGTATGAAGGGATCAGTAAGTACAACTGGCATCCTCTCTCCTCTCACTCAGAAAATCATTGCTGCCTTTCATCTTCCTCACTGATCTGGCCATCAAACCTGGAACACCTTGAAGGCAGAGATTTATATCCACTGAGAAAAGCCAGTGGCGCTTTTGGAATCCTGGGTGGGCCTGTGAAACACATCTGGATCTCATCACATTCGAGAGCTTTAGAGATTAACTTGGGCGAAAACATCAAGGACCCGTACCGTGAACCGAACGTGACGCAAATGATAATAAATCCTGTCCTGTGTGCCTTTGCTCCAGACGGCAAAGTGGAGAGGACATGGTAGAGCCATTGCTCCCCACTACAATGCCTCAGGGGACTGCTCAGAAACAAAAGCCAGTTAGGCAAGTAGTTTAAGATTAATCATTCAAGCATCACTGATTAGACCATTTTATTGAGAAGGAAATCATTCCCAACCTCCAGTCAATATAAACAATATTGGATATGAAACAAATGCACAGTACAAGAGAAAACATACTTTATTTAGCTTAATACGCCTGCTTTATCCTATATATACTTCTTCGAAACAACTTATACAGAGAAGAACCTGTGACAGTCATGTTTCTTTATAAACCACTGTTTGCCCCTGCTGTAAACTGGCAGCTATAACAAGAGGAGGAATGACTCATTAAAAATGTAAAGAAAATCTCTTAAGGAAAATGAATTGAATGTGTCTCATCTGGGTAAGGCTGTTTCTCTTATATCTCCGTGCCCAGACTGTAGGGGCATTATTACCCAATTACGACTCTTAGATTTCTCCCCTGACTCTCATAAAAGACTCCTAGTTTAAATGCAAACATTTTAATTCAATATGTCTCTGTATATTTATTTTATATATTAAAAGGCCTCAGGCTTACAGTACAAATAATATTTATATGATACCTTATATCTAAGTGTCTAATACCCTCCACATGGTCAAATGAATGTGATATTGAATAACATTAGCGTGAAAAACTGGTCCTCCTCTTTCCTTAAATTCATGGTGATTATCATCATTTTTACTGAACCAGGATGGACATAACACTGCACTAAATTCCCGGTGTAACTTGGCTTTTTGTCCCCCCTTAAAGAACATGGCATTAGAGTAAGAGAAGATGGGATGCGATGGGGATAATCTTTTGTCCTCTAGCCTCACAATTTATGTGACTTCGTTGATGATGGAATTACTTGCCAGGACATTAAATTCACCGCTTTGTGTCATCCTAGTTTTTCTCAGTCTTTGCTCCGTGATGTCAATTTAACTGCCAGGTGCTCATCTCTTCTCTAACCAGTGACTGGGAGGACTGTGCACTGTGGACTTGGACCATCGCTCACACTATGCTTAACTGGTTCTTCTGTACCTGCTCACTTCCGCCTCATTGCTTTACTGACTTTGACTTCCATCCATCTCAGAGCTCAAGGATTCCTACTCATCTAGCCCCAGTTGACCGTCGGCTTCCTCAGTCCTGTCTCTGATCTTGACCTTACCCTCATGTCAAGAATTTTGTCTTCATAACCCACATTTAGCCATGGTGCTTATAAATGGAGAATCCTGAAATTTTTCATCAAGGAAATCGCATGACAAAGGATTTGTGACTAAATGGCAATGTGCAGACTATATTGGAGGCATGGAGAGTGGAAGCAGGAAGCCTACCCTTCCCTTCCTCTCTGCTTTAAGAGGCCCAGTATGTATGTTTCTCAAATCAGAGTTACCTTTTCTACTAACTCAGGATGGTGAATAATGTTTTCCTTCCTACACAGAAAATAATAATGCTAAAGAGGTTTGTTTCAAAGCAATTCAGACACTGTGATCATAAAGCGTCAAAATAAATGGGTTTCCTAATGTTAAATTAGCATCAGGCATTCATTAGTGTAACTCGCTGGACTGCAGTGAGATAAAGCCTCATAGGTCCATATGGCTATCTCCAGTGCAGAGTACGGTAGGACTCAATTATTCTCTCTACCAAAAGGGTATGTTACTGCCATGTCAAATTACTCACCTTCTGCAGAAGAGGAACTTTTCCAGAAAGCTTGGAAAGCATTTCTAGTTCTATATGGCACAGAATTTTTATCATACAAAAAGATAGTGGAAATTTTTTTATCTTCTTTCAAAAAAGTCTATTACAGCACTCAGTGCTATGAAGAGAGAGATGGTGACTTAAATCTCCTGAATACAGAAGGAGAGGAAGACAGCCTGTGGCCATAATTACTGCTTAGCTGCTTTGGTTAAACAGAAAACTCATAAAGATTCCTCTCCTTTTAGCTCCGTCTTAGGAAAGAAAACCTTTGATCTTATATACCTACATCAGACATATACAGGGTATATTATGGACATGTTTGCCTCACTATGTAAACAAGACAGGAGGTTTTCAGAGACGTAGAAAGATAACCGGGAATATTAGGGGAACTTTATATTTTGTATCCAGGAAAGAGTTTGGCTAATAAATTAATTCCTGTGTTTCCATCAGTGTCTCAAACACTTTCTTCTTTCTGCAAATTACCTGCGCAAGGGTTACATCTCCTGAGACCTGTTTATGAATAATATGACCAGTTCTATTTAAAAATAATAGCTTCAATTCCACTCCTTCAATGGTGATTATTGTTTTATTGTATAATTTTTGAAAATGTGTTCTGGTTCCACCATTTATAAATAAACATAGAAAATGTGAACTTCATTCAAAGCATATGAGAAGAAAGAATTAAGGCTAGTGCAGGAGTCCTGCAAAGTTTCCTCTTCATTAGGTAGGAAGATCTGTAATAGTTTAATTACGTGTATCATGCATATCCATTTATCAATAGTCATTTAGAAGATCAATCATTAAAATATCTACAGTGAAAAGCAGTACATTGGATGCAATGATGCAGCTAATTCTTAGGACATTTTTGAGGTCAATCTGCTAACTTAATCCTACTTTAAAATATATCCTTAGCAAGCAGTCAAGATGCATGAAAATTATTTGCAATGATATTCAAACACCAAGCAGTCAGAGGGCAGGCATCCCATCTGACCTCTCCCAAATGCCCCACATGCCTAATCCGGCAACAGAAACTCAATGAACATTTGTCATATGCTGCATGGGTGAATTAATTAACTAGTAATCATTTATATTCTGATTGAGATAGGCAAACTAACCTGTAACTGGGGAGAATTCACCTAGTTATCTAACTTAGACTGCAGCAAGCTATCCAAGTGAAACTGAAGAGAGTTGGGAAAAGCCTTTAGGTTCTCAGGACATATGTTCTCTCCATCGGCTCCGGATGGCTTTCCCGCTGCTCAGTGGGCGAGGAGGCCACTGTCAAAGAAGGTACGGTAGCTTCCAGCTCTATTCAGTTCCGGGCTTTGTTTATTTGCTTTTTCTTGTGATTGTCTTCCCAAACAAAATTAATTCATTTACACCATATGACTGAGAACATACAGGAAAGGAAATAAAAATCACCCACAACCCCACCAAGACTCTCTTTCTGCAATTTCTTGTAATGCGTCAAGTCCTTTTCTTACTTATTAACATTTGATTTTATTTCAGAAAGAGATCATATGATACAAGGTGGTTTGAAATGTTCCTCATACGGAGCACACATGCATGTTATGAAATTTTACTCTATGACATTTTAACTCACTACATAACATTCCATGAATAAATGTGCTGCTATTTTTTTAAATTCCTTTTTATGGATACTAAGGCTAGCTCAATCTTCTGATATAATAAATAAAATCAAAAATCTGGAAACATTTCTAACTATTGCTTTAGGCTATTTTTATGTAAATAAGAGTTGCCTAGTTGAAATTTTTAATAAAGATGACCAAACCATTCTTCAGAAACTTTGCATCAATTTGCCGTCTTCCTGGAAGTTCATAACATTTCATTTGCACTTCAGTGTGTATCATCACTCATGCTCATCATTCTGTCTGACTAGTCATCTATATTGTAGTCACTATCCACAATGTTTTCATCCTTTCATCAGTTTTTCTGCTTCTTCTACAGAGAAATGATTATTCATGCCCTTAAGCCCTTGTTTCTATTGA
Organism: Manis javanica; assembly: GCF_040802235.1. Taxonomy (NCBI): domain Eukaryota; kingdom Metazoa; phylum Chordata; class Mammalia; order Pholidota; family Manidae; genus Manis; species Manis javanica. The sequence continues at coordinate 77,437,625 of NC_133168.1, forward strand.
TGTGCATTTCTTTTTCTTATTGATTTGTGAAGGTGCTTTAAATATTAAAGATGTTGATATTTTGGTTGTCATATAAACAGAAATTATTTTTACACATAAAAAAATTTTTTAAGCCCCAGTGTCTCCTGGGAGGTCATATGTTTGGTACAGTTTGTGCCCAACAAATTTTAAGACATTGTCCTAGCTGCAGGACATTGTTAGTGATGCCCAATGAAACTCATTATAATGTGAACATGATTGCGATAACCAAGGACCCCTCACAAAATGAAAGGTGGCCTCTGGGGGCCTGCTGCATAGGTATTTTGGAGTATGAATGACCAGGAAATTCCTATATATGCATTTATTCATTTATTCAACTAATGCATTGGACCAGTACCCGTGTGCCAGGTACCACATTAAACAAAATAGGTGTTTGAAGTACCATCGCTGCTCTTAGGGAGTTGACGATATGCCAGATAAGTCTTTACTATATACTTTAAATTGCACAGTTGTCAATGATTTAGCAAATAAATATAAGAAGGAAATGAATACAATGCCACTAGTTCATTCACCATTCACCATTCACCATAAATGCTACGGGTAAGAACTATACCTTCAAATACATAAGGCGCATTCCTTCACTCCATGTGGTTCTGCTGTGAGGCTTCCCTCTGAGTTTCTGCCAATCACTCACTAAGGACTGGGAAAGCTACACAAAGTCATACTATATGGGTTAAATAAAAGGCTTCATCAGAGGACAAGAAGGCTTCATACGCCAAAGGGGACCTGGAGAAGACAAGGCAGCTTCCCGCCCCCCCCCCCCCATCATCCCGCAGGGCCGGGCTATGCTGCAAAAGGTCACAGCCCCTCCCCAGAACTCTGCACTTCTGCGGGGCAGGCACGGTGGGGCACCTCACCAGTGGGGGTTCTCAGGCTTCCCGGCACCCCAGCGGTCTGGAGGAGCGTGCAAATATTTACCGGAGTTACCTAGGAAACCCAGCCACTCGGCATCTGGGAAACACGGGGTCTGAGGGAAGGGGAAGCCCCAGTGCAGGGGAGGAAGGTGTCCAGCCTGAGGCCGGGGCGGGGGTGGGGGTAGGGGTGGGGAGAAGCCCACTGGTCCGAGGGAGGTAAGCTCGCGTCAGGGCTTATTTAACACAAGGGGAAGGAGGATTCCCCGTTCTTAGTTTATTGTCCAAGAACCCCAGAGTGAGCTGTTATTTTTAGCACATTCCGGCTCATGGCACTGCCTGTGATGATATGTCATTATATTCAAGCATTGTAATGAGGGTCATTGTGGCAGTTATACTCCTGTGAAGTCCACAGACGGTCTCCCCTCCACAGGCCTTCCCTGCAGTGTGGCTTGGGCACCGCTCCGCTTGAGTCTGAGTGGGCTTGTGGGTACAGTGGAAGTGACACGGTGACTTTGGAGGCTTGGCAGTAGATTTTCTGCCAGTTATCCTGAGATGGTCATCCCTGGAGGCCGGTCACCCTTTCATGAAGGGGAGAGGGGCATTCCACCAAGATGCCTCCCTGAAGTGTCAGGTGACAGCCAGTGTCAACCTCTAGCCATGTGAGTGAGCCTCAGAAATGACCTCAGCCCAGCCACTTACTGATGCTGCATGTGAGACACTAGTAAGAAACATCGATTAGAATCTAAACATGATTTGGAATCATAGAAATTAATAATATAATGATGGTTACTTTTGAAAGGCACCATTTTGGAAGTTCTCAGTACACAGTAATAGATAACCAGAACAGTCATAAGTTTGTCTGGACCTCAACAGACAATTAAGTGAATGTATCTTTCAGTTAGCTATTCTGCACTCTTTTCCAGTTGCAAAAAAACATTCTGCAATGCCAAGAGAAATTCAGAAAGATGATCAATATTTCTTTCCTTGCCAATACCTATCATTTTGGTTGAAGCTAAAAGATTCCAAGGAAAATGTATACCCAAGGTGAACTTGCAAACACTAGATGTTCCCTGCCACCTGATAAAGCCAAAAAGAAAAAAAGATAACATGCGTGACACAATGATTCTCAAGACACAGCACATCATGCAGTGAAAGAGAGTAATCTCTAATATACAGGAAACAAATGAGATGGTTCCCGGAACCACCACAGCTTAATGCCTCGAAGAGTTTGCAAGACACAGCATAAGGAAGGGAACCTAGGCAGAACCCAGTGGAGTCTATGGTGAAGTGACAGAGTTGAAGCTTTGGGAGACCACACCAGCTAGAATTCAGAAGACCAGTATTAGGAGACAGACAAGAAAAGGAAGGAAGGAAGGAAGGAAGGAAGGAAGGAAGGAAGGAAGGAAGGAAGGAAGGAAGGAAGGAAGGAAGGAAGGAAGGAAGGAAGGAAGGAAGGAAGGAAGGGGGGGAGGGAGGGAGGGAGGGAGGGAGGGAGGGAGGGAGGGAGGGAGGGAGGGAGGGAGGGAGGGAGGAAGGAAGAAGAAGGGAGAGAAAGAAAGAGAGAGAGGGAGGGAAGACAGAGACAGAGACCAGCAATCTACAGATGGTCCCCCTCAAGTATTTAGCAGAGTACTAGTCAGTTCAGTGCATGTGTGTGAAAAGCTATCTGATGCTGAGGAAAGAATCACCCAAAAAGATTAAAGTGAACAGAGGAAATATTAAAGGAGACACTGTGCAGAAAGCAGCAAGGTTAAAAAGTACAGGCAATTCCTCATTGGAAGCAAAATGCAAGTGAGAAGGGAATAGCATCTTCAAAGTCATGGAAGAAAAATCCATCAGCTAGAAATCTATCTAGAGAAAACTTTTTTTTCAAAAATGAAGTGAACATCAAGATATTTTCAGATATATTATAAACACTGTATTGATGAGTAGAAAAAGAAACCAGAGTTTTAGCTAATATGCTGCAAGGAGATAAAGCAGAATCATAAAAAATGCTCAGTCAGTCCAAAAGAAGAAAGAAAGGAGACAAATGGCAAACAAAACAAACAAAAAAACCCAAATAGGATAAATTGAAGACAGAAAAATGATAGGCTTACATGTATTTCTATCAGTAGTCACATGAAATATAAATGGTATAGATATTCCAATTATAAATCAGAACTTGTCAGATTGTAGGAAAAATATTGTGTACAGTAAATGCACTTTAAATATAAATAAAAGTTGGTCAAAAGGAGGGGAATAGAAAAAGACATATCAGGCTAATCCCCATCAAAAAGAAATCTAACAGGCTCTATAAATACCTAGTGAGGATTTCAGGTTAAAGAATATTAACAGGAAGAATGAAGGTCATTTTATAACAATTACCCGAACATTATGCACCTAATAACAGAATATACACACGTGAACTATTCAAGAAAATTATAGAGGAAAGAACCTTTCTAACTCCTTTGAAGCCAGAAGCCAGATACCTGATACCAAAATCAGAAAAAGATGTTGCAAGATAAGAAAAATACAGTAAGATCTCCCTCAGAACAAATACAAAAATTCTTAACAATCTTTCAGCAAATTGATCCAACAACATATAAAAAGGAAAACATATTCTAAGTATGGCTCATCACAAGAACACAGGGTTGATTTAATATTCAGAAATCTAAGAATGTTGTTCAAAACATTAACAGCCAAAACAGAAAAACCACATGATCATCTAAATATGTGCAGTAAACATATACATCCAAAATCCAACATTCTTTCCTGATCAGTACTCTCAGAAGAGTAGGGATAGAAGGGAACTTCCTCACCTGACACAGGACATCAACAAAATTCATGAGCTAAATCCTCATATTTAATGGGGAGAGACTGAGAAGGGTATTTCTCTTACAATATATATTCCACATTGCACTGAAGTCTGGCCAGTGCAATCAGGCAAGAAAAAGAAATAAAAGGGTATTTACCTTAGTAAGTAGAATGATCATTATTCATATATGACAAGACTCTCCACACAGGTAATCTAATAGCATCTACAAAGTACTAGAGCTAATCAATGAGTTTTTTAAGTTTCAGAGTAGAAAATTAACAAAAAATCATATTGTTATACACTAGCAATTAACAAAATAGAAATTGAAATAAATAAAATATGTGCATAATGGCATGGACATATAGAACAGTAAGCAACAAATCTGACAACCAATATGCAAGGCCTGACTGCTGAAAACTATAAACCTGGCTGAGAGAAAGTGAAGACCTAAGTAAAAGATTCTACACCTCTGGTTTGGGAGACATGATATTGCGAAGATCTCAATTCTTCCCCAAATGGTCAATAGAATCAATGCAACGTCAGTCAAAATTCTAAAAGGATTTTTTTTTAATTTTTGGTCAAATTGGCAAATAAAAAAAGAAGCCATAAAAGCATTTAGAATTTTATTATAGAATTTACACTATAAAAGAATTTGGAATTGTTTTCCAGCAAGTTCTGGAATACCGTAATCATAAAGAATGGAACTGCAGTGATGAGGTTATACTTCCTTTGTGGAGTGTGCCTGTGAAGTGAAGAGAATGTGCATATCTTAGTTACAAAAAGTGACGGGTATCTCAGGTACAGTAATGGACTAGTCAATATTACTGAAGGCAGTAATTTTCTAATATAAAGCCAGGATCTGGGGGACAATAAGAGAGAGAAAAACTGGTTACTACTTGGAATGCAAAAAGGAAGAACAAACACCTAACATAGATACCAGGAAGGGTAATACAGCTATTACAATAATTTTCAGGTTTGGCACAAAGTCTTTTTATCTCTATCTTCTCTCTCATCTTCATAAGGAATTGGATAAGCTAAATGCAGGTGTCCAGCAAGGAGAAATGGCATTTACTAGTTATGCACTTTTCACACATACAGCTAACCTGTCATGTGCCAATCATGTTACAAGTCAAAAGGAACCTAAAAAAAAAGGAAGATAGATGTATATCCAACAGGATTTAGAATCAGGAAAGAGCTTTCAGAGGCCAATAGGCTACTGCCCTCCTCCACATGACCATCTGTTAGTTTTGCAAATCACTGCTCCTTTTGGTTTTTAAATGGTGATCCAGGATCCCAGTCATGCCACTGACTATACAAACTCCACTTATGTCATCTCCCTTATTCCTGTCTTTTCTTTTTTCTTTTTTTTTAATAGCGTTTCTTTTCATCTGAGTTGCTGAGATAATGTAGATATTCAATAAACATCCTCAACCATCTGGTTGAATTCCCCAAATGAATGATAGGTTTGCCAAGGGACTAGATGCTTCCGTGGAAGTTACATAAGAATATTTTGTGGTGAATTTGATCAAAATGGTTATATAAGATTTCCACCATTCTGAATATGGTGACTGGGAGAAGTGTTTACACTTACGGGCATCCTGGAAAATCGAAAGGGAATTACTGAAGTGAGAGAGGCCAGGAAAGTGCTTCCAGTAATTCAAGGGGCCCAGATCTCAGGGTGAGACTCAAGGACATCACAAGGACTCTAAGGACCCTGAGGCAAAAGTGACAATAAATGGCAGCAAGTTTCTTCAGGCAGCCTCCAGGCATCTAGAGTAAACGTGGGATATGTGGAGGGATCGACTCCATAGGAGCTGCGGAACCTGTTGTGAAACCTCTCTCCTTGTCACGAGAGCTGCGTCTGCAGCCCCTCACTGCTCCACTGGGGCTACAAGGGTGACACCAGCTGGGGGGCCATCCGAAGCAGGCAGTGCAGCGCAGAACTGGAATATAGGCATCAGGTGAGGGCCACAACCTGTCTGCAGGGAAGGAAACAGGGCTCTGTGGACTCAGGCGGCTGCCTGCCTTCTTTCCTCCTAAAAGTATTTTCTTTTCCATCTTTGATCATTAAGTTAATCTACTGGAAAATTAATATGTGTTCTATATTTCAAGTATAGAAAAATGACCTTTTTCAGTTGTTCACAGCTGCAACTGTGAGAAGCTGAAATTAATATTGCTGCTAAATGTGGCCGTGAGCTGGAAAAGTGACAGGGTTCTATATAAGGTCACAAATACCCTTTCCTGGAGAAGAACAAGGCAGCTGCTCAGTCCATTTCCCAGAAAGACAAGTGAATTTTAAAAATGCCCCCACAAAATTTGAGCACCTTAATTTTGTCATGTGGATCTCAATATTGTCAATACTCATCTGTGCCCTTTGGAGCAGTCCATCTGTCCTGTACTTGTTAGGCCTCATGAGAGTTGAACTGCCAGCCGAAACGCTACCTGACTAGAAGAGAAAAATCACAGCCCACCTGGGATCCTGCACACCACACATATCGAGGAACCTGCCTTTTCCCAGCTAATCCAGGTTTCATACCTCTATTGCCCTATCTGAATAACCATGGCTGCTTCAAGGAGAGTAAGCTCACTTATTTCATAAACTAGAAGCAGGTTTAGCCAGAAGAATAGGCAACTGACCCCACGTTTCCCTGCATACATTTCTCTACAGTGCAAGGCATAGGCCAAGAGTGGGCAGGGTGTCAAATATCTCCTCCATCCCGGGAGAAGCACCTGCCTTTCACTGAGTCCTTGTCGGACTGCACAGGGCATGCTGCACAGAGATACTCGGATTCACAAGGCTAGTGTGACTGCACAGCAGGACTTGTCTCATTTGTGTCCTCATAGCTCCCTGCCAAATGTAATTATATGTCCTAGTTTCCTTTCCCTTCTCCTCAATGCCCTTCTCTTGAGTCCCCACGACAGCCCTGCTCTGACTCTACAAACCTCCATCCCCACCCCTTCTCCGTGCTGTTTCGGCAGCCACCCACCACCGATCAGCCACCTGCCCCAGCAGTTCTGCGCTGCATGTCCAGATTATCTGTTAAACTGCGAACATGTGCAGTTTATGTGTAAGTGCAAGAATGCACGGTATTGATAGTGAGCAAGTAAGATCTGGTATGATTCTAATAATAATTAATTGTTGCCCCAAGCCCCCACGTCTCCCACCAACCTGGCCTGTCTCCTCCTAAACGCAGCTGCTCCACAATCCAGGAATCAAAAAGGACACTCCTGGCCTGGCGTCTTGCCTCTAGGGCCTGCTGTGGAGTCCCCACCACACCCGCTGGGCACACACACTGCCCAGCCACTTCCTGTTTGCCCCACCCCATCCCCAGCACCCAACTCCACCAGAATTCCCCAGGGCTACCCCAGGCCCACCTCTTTCTTCCTCACCGGAATGAGTCACTGTGGATAGTGGGGCTTCTCTTCACCTGCTCCCGTGACATTGAATGTCAAGTTCCTCAACTTAGTGCTTCTTCTCTGGCTTGCGGGGACCCTTCTTCTCACCCCCTTGCACGTCAGCCCAACCCCCCCCACCCCCGCTCCCCTCCAGCCTCTTCCTCCTCCGCGGCTTCAACTTCATACCAAAGACTCTGAAATACAGTCTTTAGTTCACAGCTCCCTTTGAGCCTCGGTTTTACGTGGATAAGTTACAATACCAATTTTGGGTGTCTCTAGAACTGCTCAACTTCCACATGTCACCACATTGAATCCTTAGTTTTCCTTCTCATCCTCACGCCTCTTCCTGTGGTCCGACCTTAATGTGCAGCAGTACCACTAGCCCCATGATCCAAACCAGAAGCCTAGGTGCCAGCCTAGCCCTTCCTCTGTGCCTTAGCCTATGGGCCCAACCGTCAGCTATGTCCCCAGGATTCTCTCTTTTGAATGCTCTCAGGGTTCTCTCACTGTCTTCTGGACTGTGAAAGATTAGGCTCCCTGAAGTAGACACTAAGAAGAGCATTTCTGTGCAAGCGTTTTGTTTTGGGGATAATCCCAAACAACTTAGAAGTGGGTGGAAAGGCAGGCGGGAAGAAAAGGTAGCCAGCCAGTCAAGCATTTTGCAGGATTTACCACTGTGAGCAGCTGGCACCTGCTTTGGAAGACGCAGGCAAGGTGAGGCTCAGTAGCTGCCTCATCTACAACACCTTTCCCCATCTGGAGGTGACGTTTCACCTGGAGATGTCCGAGGGGCTGCAACACTTCCTACTGACTTGTCTGTCTCTCCTACCCAATAGTGACTCTTGGGTGCAGGGCCAGGGTGGATTGCTTTTGTCGGCAGCAGGGGTCCTGTGTGTCGGTGCCACGCCTCGGTGTTCATGAGCGTGAGGAGGAGTGGAGAGGAGGGTGATTTGATCTGATTTAACTTTAAAGCATCTAATGTGAGAGCGTGTGTCTGTGAGAGGAGATGACGGAGAATAGTTAAATGTCTCATGCATTTTAGCACCATTCCTTTTTATTTTTCTCTTTTGACTCAATAGCATGCATTTGGCCTAAACCCCATGTTAAGCGTTTCTGATGGTTTGGGCCAATTTCCTGTTGAAGTACCGGACGCACAGGTACCAGAGTAAAGATGGCCAGTTTACATCCATGGAGAAATTTGCATGCTTATGAAATCCACACCTTTAAAAGGACAATAGTTTGTATTTTATTTTTCAGAGAGGATTTTGAATGCATGCATATATTTACAAAGGGCAGTAAAGAACTGCCCAGAAGGGTAAGTAATGAGTAGTCATTATATACTGGCATATGATATCTTTGACATAAAAGTGAATCTGGTGACCAACTATATTTCTACCCATATTGCTGTCACTCAGGTCACTTTTCTTTCAATAAGCACATATTTTTTACACCCCCTCCTTCGCAAACATCAGCAGTGCTCTCCCCCAAGTAGTCAACATCACGTTGGAGCCACAGACTTTTAGTTGGTAAAAGGCTTGGGCACAGAGGACACAGAGCCCCAGGACTCAGCTCCCATTTCCTACTCCCTCCCAACCACTGCTGGGACTCCTGTGTCCCTGGGTGCATCTCCCATGAATTTTAATTATAGAAGGGATAACAACCAGCAGGAAGGAGATATTTTATTTTTATATCTGCTGCCATAGATTGCTACTCACATTGCTCTAGGAAAAAAAATGTGTTTGCAAATGTATCATTATACAGCAGCTCTTAAATTGCACAACTATTAGCTGTTACTATTGACTATTATCAGAGCAGGGCTGCTGCCTGGGAAAGGTCAGGCCTTTTCATTTGCGTTTTTTCATGTGATGAATAACAAATAATGAACCACAGAATGTATTGAGCTGTTGAGATTTCATTCTCGTATCTGCAGACTAGTTATCAGTGTTAAACTCTCTTTGCTGGCATCAGAAGAATCAGTTCATATTTATTTCATTTCTTAATCCCAGAAAGGAGATCTGATGGGAGAAATTACTGCTCAGAAGAGCAACTACAAGCAGATTACATTACTTGTACAAATCTTCACGTTATTTCATGCCTTTAGCCAAGAGCTGGAAGGCATGGTGGCTCTGCTAACAGGAGCACAGGTGATCAATGAATCCTGGAGGTGTCAAATGATAGCCTCTTCCATTTCCACACACATCAGGGGCTCTAAAGTCTGAAAACAGAAATGCTATACTTTCTCCACTTAGCAGTTCACTGGCCAAAGAAAGGTGTTAACCATAAACTGGGAGAAGAGAAACAGCTGCCTTAATGCACAACCCCTGAGTCCTCACCTCCCAGGGAAGCATTATGATACCACGGTGGGTATAAGGAGAACCATTCTTGGCAGACAGTCACCTGCTCACAAGGAAAGTGCATGCAAATCCCACCTGCAGCTTCCAGGAGCTGGGCCGGGACCCTGAGCCCTACTCTCCTGCTCACTGACAGGCTGTGATTTTGGATGTGGGTTGTCATGTTACAAAAAGGCACTAAATGTTCATGAGGACATGGGCTGTTAGACAAAGCAAGATGCATAATCCTAAGGTTTTAGCAAAAGAGATCCTTGTAAAAGATAATATAGGTCAAAGTACGAAGGTCTTATTTCAAGAATTAAAGCAAAATAATTAAATGTGAAATGCTCACATAATATTTTCTCCTCCTCCTCTTCCCCCTTCTTCTTCTTCACAGGGGGACCTACACAGAATAGGATTTTTTGTTCAGCCACAGCATAATCCAAGTTCTAACTGTGTGCTTCGCAGCCACACCTCCCCACTCACTGAGGATGGACTGGACAGAGGTAAAACAATAAGATTAAAACAATGAACAAGCTTAAACCAAGAATGAGGGAACCTTTAAAAAGTTGCACTGAGAATTTTAGAAAAAACTATATAGATGTCTGTGAACCATGTGGCAACTGATTTCAAAGGAACGATGTCCTAAAAACTCAATCAACCTGAGTGCAATGAACTTCAATCACAATCTAAAAATTTAACTAGAGAAAGATAATTAAATTCTGGCTATAAATAATTTTTTGTAATTCATGGATCAAAGAGCTACATCACGTTAAAATGACTGTGTACATGCATGCATATTTAAGACTATAAATTTACCTCAAATCACAGTTTTAGCTACAGTCATGGCTGAAGATTAATGTGCTTAAGAAATCATGATATGGGAAGTAAACAACAAAATAAATTTACTAAAGGTAGAAGGAATAAAATAGTAAGGATAAAATCAAAGCTTAATAAGAGAAAAATATGTTTGAATAGAAATTATCAACAAAATTTAATTGTTATTTAAACCAATTGTCCCTAAAATATACAAACCATTGCATGACTGGTCAGGATTTTTAAGACAGAGAGAGGGAGAAGGGGAGAGAGAAAGAGAGAGAGAGAAACAACATTAAGTATTTAAAAGAGGTCAGCCCAATAGGTGCTGTAGTTGTTAAAATGATCATGAAAGATATTAACAATTTTACATCAATGAATTTAAAAGTTTAACTGGAAAGAGCATGTTTCTATAGCAATACAACTTTCCGAAATAATAGTTGCCTGTAGGGAGGGCAGGCAAAAAAATAGGTGAAGGGGAAAGAGGTACAAATTTCCATGTGTAAAATAAATAAGTTACAGGATGAAAAGTACAGCCTAAGGAACACAATCAATAATACTGTTATCTTTGGATAGTGACAGACAGTTAATACACTTACTGTAGTGAGCATTTAGTAATCTGTACAACTGTCAGATCACTGTGTTGTTTACACCTGAAACCAATGTAATACTGTATATCAACTGTACTTCAATAAAAAAGAAGATATACAGATCCAAATAGTCCTATATCCCATAATCAAATTCAATTAATAATTCAGATTCTCACAAATGGAACATCCAATCCATACCACTTAACAGAATTTACCAAACATTCAGGACAACATTTTAATTCCAATGTATATAAGCTCTTCCAGAGAAGGGAAAATGAGAAAGTATTTGCCATTGTGAGTTAAGAAAAACTATAATGCTAAATTTAGTGTGGACAGTAAGAAAAAGGAAACAAAATCATACCCAAATTCATCATCATAAGTCAAAATCCTAAATACAATGTTACATAATCTAGTGTAGGAATATATAAAAAGAGAACATATTATGCCCAAATAAGAAAATTTAGAATTCATGTTTGTTTATAATTAGAAAATTGACGAATATGATTCACAAGGGAGGCACTGGATAAAATTAAACTCATAATATCTTAGCAATCTAGGAGTAAATGTATATCCCTTAACCTGGGAACAGGTAACTACAAAAATGCAAGCAACCCCCAGGAAAGAAGCACGGCTGTGAAGGCCTGAAACATCCCTCTCAGTCAGTGGACGGGCAGCACCACACGCCAGAGCCCCCTTGCTCTGCATTGTCCCAGAGCCTCGCTCAGCGCACAAAAGCAACGAAAAGAAACAGGAGTTACAGGGACTGTCCTGTTCCCATAGTCTATAATTTCTACATAGAAAATTAAAGGTTCTACAAACATATGTCTCTTATCAAGCTGAATCTGAAACTTAAATAGAACAAGTTAAGAAGAATCAAAAATTTTATGAAGAAGAAAATAATTCAGGAGGTGTTGTCTTGTTAGTTATCAAGATTCTGTAAAATTATAATACCCAATATGGAGCTGTGAATGCAAAAAGTGACAAAACAATGGAAGAGCAAAGAAAGCGAGGGAGGAAATAAGAAAGATTAATAAATGTGGAGAATTCCTGCAGAGTGCAGTCCTAGGCGGGTGTGTGATGGTGTGTCAGTCATGACGCCAAAGGCAACCAGTGATTACACAGCGGGAAAAAAATCAAATGGAATTCGTGCATAACACTGTACACAGAAGTCATTTCTAGGTAGATTAAATACTTGAAATGAAAAAAATTAATTTAAAACATTGGAGGGAATTATAGGAAATATCTTTTTTACTTAGGGAAATGTTTATTAAATATTACACAACAGAGACTTATAAATTAAGTTTCGTAAATACTAAAAAGTAGTCTTGTATCTAAATACACCATAAGAAAGGGGAAAGATAGCACTCTCTTTTGGAGAAGATACTTACAATGCATGGAACTGACATAACAAACTAGATGTACATCAAAAACAGCAGCATCATAGCTTAATAAGAAAATAGAAAAGTGGGTGGGAAATATAAACAGGCAGTTCACAGGAAAGGGAACCCACCCAAATATAAACATATGAAGAAAATATCAACATCAAAACTAACCATCTTTTTAAAATGGTAATTAATTTATTGCACTTAAAATGTTAAATGTTGTAAAGAAGGCAGGGCAAACTTGTTTGCACCATTGATGATGATACATCTTTATAAAATTATAAAGACTTGTTGGGCAATATACATTTAAGTTGAAGATAATACCATATAGCCCAGCCAATCTCTTCTTTAATCTGAAAGCACCAGAGAAATCTTTTTGCATATTCACAAATGGACTTATATGATGAATGGTTATTGTTTATATTTTTTTCCAATGGAAATGATAAAAATACCTACTAACAAAAGAATGAGTACAAATTTTGTGATCTTCTTACAATATGAACACTATACCATAGTTAAAATACAGGAACAACTGCTACATATACCAACATGGATATATCTCACAGTGATGGAAAAAAATGTTCCTATCAACTATGTAATATTTAAAAATATACATGACTATATCAAACACTGTTTAATGATTCATGTATTTTTAAATAAAACTATAAAAGAAACATGGAGGTATGATAAACACCAAAATAACAGTTGTTTTTCTCAGGGAGGATAGATCAGAAAATATGATCTAGAAGGTATATATTTGAAGATGAGGACTTCAGCCATATTTACAATATTTAATTTCTGAAGGCAGAAATTTGATCCTTCTGTCCACTGTTTTGTATGTGTGTTTCATAATAAAATTTTAAAAATAATAAAAGAAACTTTCCTTCATCCCCAACACAGATCTCCTGACATCTGGTGATTTAAATTAATGCCAAGGAGTCTGTTAAAATATGTTGTCCAGGCTTGGAATGAGCATCGCTCCTTAGAAGAAAGCAAATCTCCTGTGGGACCATGGCCTCCTTTTCCTTTTGGTGGCTGTCTCTCACCATATAGTCACTCTCAGGTGTCTGCTTTTTCTAGGATGTCCCCAGCCCACACCTTTTCCCAAATGTCGTTTCCATCATTGTTCTGTTTATCTACTATTATTGCATTACCTGATGAAAAGAAAAATCAATTTTTCTTCATTTGGGAAAGTCTTCTATTAAATGCTGTGTACATACACACACATATATTCCACATGTATGTTGTGCTATATAATCTGATATGGGACATTCCAAATGCCAAACTCCACAATTCACACCTTCCAGCCAACGGCAGCAGGGAGGCCTGGATGTTCAAAGAAGCCACACTGCCCTACAATCCACCACCTCCCAGATGAACAAGACGTAACAGTCCAGCGATAACGCGCTCAGGGCTTTCTAAGTGTGATTGTTTTCATCTTTACACCGCTCCTCCGGGAAAGGCCTTGCTATTCATTTCCAGGAAAGGAAAACGAGGCGGCAGCAGGATGGGGCCCCCCAGACACAGGCGGGCGAGCTGAGCTGCATCTTCAGGCGTCTGCTCCAAGCTTTCGCCGCCATAAGCAGCATCTCCCGTCCTGCCGTCTTCAGTTAAGCATTGTTCCGTTCGACTCCGTCAAATGAGAATTCACTGAGTGCTTCCTCCGCACACGGCTTCGCTCCCCAGCAGCTGCGGTGGCTCATCTCGGGGCCATGGGCTCCGGCGGGGCTAGGGGACAGCCTGTGCGGGGACAGCCGCTCATCTTGGGGAAGCCGCATCGTGGTTCTCAGTCGTTTGCTCCCTCCCTGAAAGAAGACCCCGCCGCCCACGCGCCATCACTGGTGACACCTCTGCTCATCAGCTGTGGGGGCAGCCACCATGTGAGTGGGACGTGAGCGGCAGGATGTGCCCCACATCTGAACAGAAGCTCGAGAGGCACTAATTTCCCCCGAATTGAGATGGGCTCAGGAGGGGCGAACAGATGGAGCCGTGCTGAACAGGGCTTTTCCGTTTGGAGCCAAAGTGAAGCCACCACATTCATGCTGTGAGACAGGAGTCCAGGGTGTGGTGGCGACTCAGTCCCGAGTCAGTGCTTCCACAGCAAACAGCTGGTCCGTGCACATGCACACACACACACGCACACACACACACATGCACACACCTACATACACATGTGCACGCATGTACACACAGACATACACATGCACAGACACATGCACATGCACACGCATGCATGCACACACACACACACACAAACCTACAAAGCTATGTGCAAATCAGAAAAGGTTTCAGAAGAGAAGGAGCATTGCAGCGTTAAGCCTGGAGTTGGAAGGATTTGCCCAAATTCAGTCTTCTCCACTTAGATTTGTCATCTGCTCCTGCACAAACCCCCCAATTGGGACCTTGCAGTTGTTTCTGCTTTGATCTCCTTTTCATGGGCTCCCCACCTCCAGAACCAAAGCCCAGGGTTCCTTTAGGCAGTGCGAGTCCCAGTGACCATGTCCCAGTGGTCCCTGGGGCCACACCAGGACACATATTCAGATGAAGGAAATGAAAAGTCTGACTCTGTTCAGTAAGTGGGACAGTCAAATATAGCATGTTTCTCATAAACAAAAGCAAGATACCCTGGATTTATCTGCAATCTACCCATGTCCTCTCGTTGATTGAATCATACCTGCCCTTTTCTGTTATTGCTTAAAGGAACCCTCAGCTTGTTGCTAATTTGAAGAGTATGTAGACACGCACACCTCCTTCATCCACTGACCGAGCCCAGGCGACACACTGCACACTGCATGACACATCGATCCCGTCAGCTTCCGGATTCGCTCCATGCCTCTTGGCATGTCTTAGTTTAGATGAACTTAGTTTTAGGTTGACCTAGGTATGGAGCAACTACTTCTGCCAAGAGATCAGGGGAAGGGATTCTATCAAACATGGTCTTTCATAAAACTGCAGGCAGAGTGAACTTGGGAGGCAGGAAAATAACTGGGACCCATGCGTTACTCATGGGACTGTGAGCGCACCATCGATTCCTCATTGAGCATCGTGGTGAAGGAAGTGCCCACCGAGGCCAGCGTCTAGGACACAGGCAGTAGCACGTGAGGTCCCGAATGTCGCAGAGCAAGGTCAGAGCATTCGGGTGACAGCCACCAGCTCGGGCGGGGACGACGGCCCTTAGTGTTCAAACGGGTGTCCAATTTCCCCTTTCCCCACACATTCATCTGGCCTGACTGAATGGGTGGGTGCCTTGCCTTCAGACTTGGCCAGTTTTTGATTTTGGATTTGACCACAGACTCCCTGTTCTCTATAATCCACCATCAGGGAGTAATTGATCTCCAAGAAATAATTGATCTCAGAGAAATGATGGAGAAAGAAGCCAGACTGTGCTTGGCTGGTCAGGAAAGGCACACAGCAAATCTTTGAAGGACATTCTTGGGGAGTTTCATGGGCCACCTGGTGACACACAGTGGTTGTGTGACAGCTGGTTTATGTGGCTGCCTCCCCAAGGCTCTGACTCCGGAGAACACTGATGGGCACATGGGGGCATCCATGAGACTGATGAATGGACTGATGGCAATGAGGCAGGTATACGTGGATGAAGGATCCAGGGGACAGTGCGTACTTTGTTGGTTTTTCAATGTCCTATTTTAGTAGAGTAGATTTTCATGCTGTGATAAGGCCTTATAACATAGCTGTTAGTGGATAGGATTTTGAATTAGAAAGGGCTGGACTTTGAATTCTTTCTGCTTTTTGTGGCTTGGGGTCTTGGCAAGTTGCTTAGACTCTCAGAATATCATCACTGGAGAAGTGGGGATGACTTTTCTGAAGAAGAATCATGTGTGGGTTGGAGGTAAGTCATGTCATGCCATGTTTACATGGCAGGACAAGGCACACAGTGAGTGAATTCAGTCAGGGCCAGCTTGTAGGCATGTGTGTGTGTCTTGAAAAGAAAGGGGTTGGTTATTCCATGATAAGAAATGGAGGAGCTGAATCTAAAGAAAGTGTTAGAAGCAATAAAGGTAAAACTTGTCAGTGGTGAAGGGTGAAGGAGATGGATTGGAAATAACGAAATCTAGAACACGGGAAAGGAATTTGTACACCATTTTTGCACAATTTACTTCCCAAAGATTTGCTCGGCACACCTTAAAGAAATCGGTTGCAAAGGCTGCCAGTCAGCAGGTGCAGGGTTAAAGGAGGAAGACCCCAGCCCAATGGCCGCTGCCATGCAATTTATGGGGAAGAACTCATCTCTGGCCAAATATCTCTGTAAATACTCACATGAGATTTTCTGTAAATAGTCATGCCTTACCCTCTTTTTAGCTTTGAACCTGTCTTTTTTATTCACCTCACTGTACTGCAACGGGAGGAAAGATGTTTCTAAGTACTTTGTTCTCTCGAAAGGCAGCAGCATGTTTTAAAAATAGTACATATGCCATTGGGATTGAGGAAACCTGGGCTTATGGGTGTGCACCGGTGCTTGAACCACAGGCACCGCCCATACAAAAAAATCTGCTCTTCACTAAAATTGAGTTAAAATATCTACACCACACACTCACACGTAAGGGTAACTCAGAGAGCAGGGATGTGGCACCCACGTCATGGGAAATGATGCCTCTTTTTATTTGCTAGTAAGTTTCACAAAGCTCTCATTTAATTTAGCATAATTCATTAGTGCTGCAGCAAAATCCCATTGAGCACTTCTAGAACATTTCGACTATCACAGTCCATTGAAAATCTTTCTAAATACGGGGTCTAAAATCCACAGACATGTGTACGCATACCTAAAGCATCATTCTCAGACGTCTCATTAATTTACCACATTACCTTTTCCTTATCTGCTCTTTTCAGTATATTTTCTGATGTAAGCACCCCAGACACCCTAAAAAAGTGGGAAAAAAGTTGTAATAAATGGTAGTACAGAAAGTATGGGGTTATTCTGCAGTACCACCTAGAGCATTGGGAGATTATGACAATTTTTCTAATAAGCAACATTCCTTTACTCCCCTGGATATTTAGCAAGCTTTCAGGAAAAAAAAAAAAGAAAAAGTCTTTTTTCTCCTTACAGTTTATCCATTTAGCCATATTAATGAAACCTATGGTAGGATGTTAACTTTAATGCTGATGATATAATACCATTTCCCAGAAATGCTTCCACTCTGCAGCCCTGAGACCACTAAGATCTCTCACCAAAAGGGCCTGTTTTTTTATGATGTGAAAATTAGTCCTAGACATCAATTTCTGATTCAGATAGGACAATATCCAACAGGACATCTCAGCAAGTGCATCTTGAACCAAAAATCTATGTTTTGAATCTAAAGTAAAATGTGCTTAGGAAGAGCAGAAGGAGAAAGAAATACAATGTGACTCCAGTGCGCTTCCCCTTTTCCCTTAAAATCCGTGCCTCCATCTCAGGCGAGCCGAACGGCCCCGCGGTGGACCCGCCTTTTATGAATATCTCCTATGTCAGAGGCTTGCCCAGAGCCATCAGCCGCCCCAGTTTCCTCTGAATTAATGCCATTGATAAACGGTAAAAGGGAGAAATGCTGGCAATATATGATTATGGATTAAATGATGCAATTGCAGCGTCAGTTCTACAGAAAGCACTTACTAAGAGCTGACAAGCCGAGATGAATGGGAGCGAAGGCAGGCGCCCTGAAGCCCGGGCCGGGCGGACCGCGGGGCTCTGCTGCCCCCTGCTGGTCATGAGCGGACCGGGCCCGAGGGGCACCCGAGGGTTCCGCCGTTCACCACCTAGGCTCGTCGCAGGTCCCGGCCCAGCCTCAGCCTCCCACACCTGCTGCTTAGCCTTCGTCTGCTCTGCTAATTCCCTTCCAGCAGCGGACATGCTGAGACGAGAGAGCTCACTGGGAAATATATTCTGAACACAAGTGGCATGTGATACATGTTATACCTTGCCTCATTGATAAACTTAATTGATAAGCTAATTGATACGTTTAAACAATATACACATGAGGGCAAGGGAGCGCTAGGAGGACCAAGTGGCAGTAATTTGAGGTAATTACTTAGATTGCTACTTTACGATTTATTCCCTTTCCCTGTGCAGTAAATAAATGCATACTTCACATTTTGACACTGACATTAAATGGTTAAAATTCCAGGGATGCGTTCAGTAGCTCTATGTGCAAGCATGTGCACCACCAGTCAGAAGCGCTGCATCTGCACCTCTCCATTTCCAATCTCAGAGGCGCTGAAAATAGATTTGATGCAGTAGTTCTAATTTTTTTTTTCCAAATTGACTCAGTATTTGATTTCTCTCTAGAGACTGCCTGCTACCTCCAGGTCAAGATGAGATTTCTGTCGTGCATTAAGCTAATTTGGATCGTGAGAAAGTATAAGACCAGGAAGTCGATTCCGAGACCAGATACCCTGCGAAGAGCATTTGGGATAAGTAGGGAGAAATTAATTAGTGCTGCCTTAAGCAATCTCACCTGCTCGACAGGAGAGCTGGGGCCTAGCCAGGGGGAGCTGTGGTCGCAGCCCCTTTCGGGCGTGTTGCTTGATCTCACAGCATGAGAAATGAAACAGCGCCGGTGTAAGGAGCACGGAGAACTTCAACAAGGTTGGAGGCCCGTTAGACTGATTAGGATGGGGGAAGCTGCAATTCCCACTGCTTCACGAGCAGCCTTCACAGCAGTCGGGGAAGAGAAAAGAACGCATTGGAGACCTTTCAATGGAACACAAAGATACTTTAATATGGTGATACCACCCAATGGGGAGAGCTGGGAGTGCAAACCCTGAGGGGTTCCCACAGGCAGCTCTGCTTTTCCCTGTGGAAGGGCTCCTTTGGAAAGCAAGGCTTTAGAAGTTTATAAATTCCTAGAGGTCAAATCTTCCTCATTTCCAGTATTGCTAATGCATATCTCCAGTAATCTATTTAGTGAGTTCACATCTTTGTTTCTTTATCTTGTGTGTAATTCCCTAGACGGTTAACCAATGAATATTATATTGAAACAGAATAAATATATTCTTTGTCATCCTAATAAAACTA
Source organism: Manis javanica (assembly GCF_040802235.1). NCBI lineage: Eukaryota > Metazoa > Chordata > Mammalia > Pholidota > Manidae > Manis > Manis javanica. Next base: position 77,456,835 of record NC_133168.1, read on the forward strand.
ATGAAATAGTACAGAGAAAAAGATTTCATGTATTTCTAAAAATGAGTATCATAAAAATAAGTTTCATCAGTGACTTCTGCATGAGAAAAAGGATAAGACATGATTACTAGCTACCCCACGGAGCTGAGCTAACAAGACTCAGGGGCACTCCTGGTCATTAGCAAGGGTGGAAGAACGTGGAGATCCAGCCGGCCGAAGCAGTCCATCGAGGCAGTGTCTTGTAGAGTGAATTATGGATACGATAAGCTCATTGAGATTTCTGCCAGATGAAGAGTTAAAGAGGAAAATTAAAGGGTACAGGACTCAGTCACCGTGCTTCCCTTCCTGATGGAATAATGAAGCCCTTAACACAGCTGCACGTTTGAGGAGTGGACACTGTGATAAAGGTGTAGGATTACAGTGCTACCCAGTGTTCATCTGTTTGCAGACAGGTGGGGAGCAGCCGAGAACTGCCCTGCTCACTTCTGTATATGGATGTGGACTGTTATGAATGCAAAATAACTCCCCATCACTGTGTCCACATCCCTGAACACAACAGGCTCAGTTTTCTTTCTTTGTGTCCTCAAAGTTGCTGCCTAACAAGTAAATCTGGGATAAAACAAATCCCCATCCCCTGCCTTCTCCTGAGGGCCATCGGGTTAGAGGTGGCTTAGGGAGGCAAGGACGCCAGAAGGGTACCACCTGGGCAGCTTCCACCACCACCCCTCGGGACTGGGGCTGACCTGCCCATCACAGCCGTGTGACCACAGGTGACTCGTTTAATCTCTGTGCATAGTCCTTCACCTACAGCAGGTGGATGAGGACAGCACCTCCTTGCAGGGGAGTTACAAAGACGAGATGAGTTAGGACATAGAGCGCATTCAGTAGTGTGGTTGATTGACATTATTGCTATTATTTATTATTTAACTCAGCTTGTCGGGCATATACCCTTTGTCAGGTATAAGACAATATTGCTTTTTTCCTAACAACAATCCAGGGAGTTTGATTTTGCTTCCGCATTTGGCAGAGGAGTCCAAGGCTGAGCACAGTTAAAGGGCTCTGTCCAGGCTCACGCAGGAGGTGTGACCGGGCCACGTGCAGACCGAGGCCTCCTGTGAGACACAGCTGTGATGTGATGTGTCCCTGCCTCACCTCCATGAGGAACGTGGCAGGTGCCATGAAAGCATTTAAACTAAGAGTTTTGAATGTAAGAGATGGAAAAACATGTTTCCCAGCTGGGAAGAGACAGCACTGCTGCTAATTCCTGGAAGATGTGAGATGTGGGGGAGGTGGTTCCGGGAAGAGGGAAGTAAGTCCCTGCAGATGGGAGAAGAGGTGAGATCTGAGAAGAGGAAGAAGATGTCAGCGTCCTCAGAAGGCGCACCCAGGAGAGTGTGTGAGAAATAGAGCTGTAAACATTGCTTGAGGACAAAATTGGAGAGATTTGAATGCTCAGTCTGTTAGGATTTCAGACTCAGCCACCGATGTTTTTGTGTGCAAGGTAAGGGCACCCTCAGGGCTGTGCTCACAACAATGTACAGAATTTTCTGCAGGGAAGGAGTTGACTAGTTTGTAGGGTATCACAGTTGCAAGACGCTCAGGATCTATGGTGTTGGAAGAAAAGCAGAAGACTAACCCACAGGCCTCGTGTATTCCCTCCATCCTAGACCCCTGGACGTCCCGTGGCCCCTTCCCCTGTCACCTGAGTGCTGGCACACACCCACCCCCATGAGAGTGGCATAAATTGGAGACGATGTCCCCAGTGAAGCGGCAGGGGACAACGCCAAGAGCAGGGGCTCTGAGCCACACGCGGCATTCACACCCCAGCCTCACCGTCTATGAGCATATGACAGAGGCTACTCGGCTTCTCAGAGCCTCCCTCTTCATTGCTAAGAGGAAACAGCAGTATCTAACTTGCCAGGGCAATGTGGCAATCGAGCAAGAACAATGCACTGCAAAACACGGTGTAAGATCCCCAGAGGAGAAGCCGCCGAGAACGCTGGGCATGGCCGTCCAAGGAGCTCAGCATACGCGAGCTTCTGTGCCCTCTCGCTTTTCTCTCTCGAAGTGGGAGCTATAATGTGTACTCTTCTGTCTGATGTCTGGGGGCACTGAATAAGCACTAATATAGCAACCCTGAAAATATACCATGCCCAAATCACACGGTATACTGTAGAGTCTCCAGCTGTTCAAGCTGGAACAAAAGCATTAAGAAGGAATGTGGTCTTTATAAAACACAGAATGTTTCCAAACTGTGAAGCTACCCCTTTTTTTCAAAGTATTTTAGTAATATATAGTTTGTCATAAGTATAAAATGTGGAATTCGAGAAATGCATAAAGAAGAAAATGACAGTTGGCAATATCCCTGTCTATGCATGACATGACATAGCTAACAATTTAGGATTTTCCACTTAGTTTTTTTTCCCCATGAGTATGTTGAGTATGTATACATATGTGTTTACTTTGAAACATTAACATAGATGAATTGCATTCACTATTTTTTCACTTATTATTATATAACTGCATTTCATTTATTATGAAAATATGTATATTGATCACCCATCATATTTTATTTTATATTTTCTAAAATATAAAACACATATGAAAGTAATCAAATCTATAGACTCTTCCCAATCTCCCCCTGTTTAAACAGAGGTTACAATGAATGAAATTTTACATTAATATTTGTCCACATTTATGATTCTTTTTCTAGGCTAGATTCCCAGCAGTAGAAATACTGCCATAAGTGTTAAGAACATCTAAATGATTTTGATACATATAGCCAAAATGCTTTAATAAAGGAATTGGAGCTGTCATTGCAGTATAGAGAAGTACTAACTCACGGTACATAATCAACCTTCATTATGTTTTTAAATCTTTGCTGATTCAGTTTGGCTAGAAAGGATTTGTGGGGGAAGATAAACTATTGAATCTGTTTCCCCTACTCTCCTGGAAGCAGAATAATATACAGTTGGGAAAATGGCTCCAGAGACTAGAAGAAAGCTCTAGACTGGACATTCTGAGGTGAGAGTTATTGGGAATCGGGAGAGCGGACACCGGGAGCTTTGGAGCAGCTACCCAGTTCATGTGCTCAGCTGTGTTGTTTCCTTTAAAGCTGAAGGAAAAGTGCCAAGAAGTGTCAGGAAGCAGTCAAAATACTATCAATGGCAATGACTCTGATGTCACTGGTGACTAAGACACCAAAAATAAAGATGTGTGTTCAGAACATATCGGGCTCCAGGCTACCACTGTGCATTTATTCATGGGAGGTGCCATTAACATCACCACTCCATAAACAAGGGACTGAGGCTCGAAGCAATGGCTGAGCTCACAGGTGTAGATGTGAGACCTGCTCCCAGGTTGTCGATCCAAAATATGTGCTCAGCTGCATCAAGTTAGACCACCTCTTTGAATTCATCTCACCAATGGGTTTCAGCTCCAGGCAAGTTCATTCTTGATTCGGTGAGACCAGAACATGACAGCGGAACGTTCTTGAAAGGGTTTATACCCAGCTTTATTCCCATGGTGGCAGGCCAATCACTAGAATCCCGTCCACTCAGCAAGAGTCTGCAAGCAGCAGGCCGGTCTCTGCCTCTGGGCCCCTCCGCCCCTGCAGCCGTCTCAGTCCTGTCCTTGGCACTGCCACCACTCCAGCCTCTGCTCTCCTGCAGCCGTGCAGCCCAGAGCACTGGGCAGCGCTCTTCATATAGAGTCAGTAAGTGTGTAGTGAGCATGTGGGCCAGGACCAGGTGAGAATCCGGCCACAGGAACCTTCACTTTCTGTACAAGTCATCACCTAGTGATGATGCTGGAAGCAAAGGGCTACAACTGGGCTTTAGACCTGCTTCCTCAGCCCAGTCTGTTTAATAGGTCTATTCACTTACAGCTCTAATGATCCCTTCTCCTCTTGTCAAAGGTGGTAAATACTGTATATATGAAAATATGTGAAAATAAACATACATGTTATAATAAATATAAAATACATAAGTATATGTAGAATATATAATATGTATAAAAACAGTAATATATGTGAACATGTGAATATAGCATATATTTAAATAACACACATAAATATGATCTGATTTCAGTTAATACATTTAGACATGTAATTGAAAATTAAACAGTATTTCCTGATCCATACCTCATGAAACTGGGCACACGTTAAATATGTCAGAGGAAAATGTGAGGTAGGGCTTCAGTTCCCTAAATAAATAACACTTCTATACTCACCCATCCACCTTTCTAGCCAAATAATAAAGTGCAAAGAAAACAATTATGCATGGTATTTAACTAATTCCCACCAAAAACCCACAGATAATGTTTCGATCATTTCTGCTCTGACATGTACAGAGGTTGGAAGTCATCACTCCTATCTTCATAACAAGAAAAACATGGAGCAAAGTGAAAACTAACTGTTTTTATATTGTTCAGAGACTAGAGGGCACAGGGCAAACTTCTGCCTGGGAGACTGGACAGATGGACAGATAGGCAAACACGGGGAATCATGGCTTCTGGCGGGAGCTGCCGCTGTAGCCACTTAGACATCTGAGGCTGCCAGGGAGGAAATCCCTGGGGCTCAGCATGAAGGGGTGGGAAGCCCACCCTCCGGGCTCGGCCAGCCCCCCACATTCCTGGACTTTAGCCCCAGGGGCCTCCCGTGTCCCCAGAGTGAAGGCCTGAGGGGGGCCCCTGGTGCTTCCACCAGGGGGCCAGGAAATGTGAGCATTTTGGAACAAACCCAGAGCCCCCCATTCTCCTTCACAAGGGACAGGGTGGCGTCAGAGTCCTTCCTGCTGGAGTTGCATTGAAACCAAATGGATCGGGGGGAAGGGAAGTGCCTTACTGAGGCTCACTGGACACAGGGACCTAATCTTAGGGCTACAGAATGCCTCTCCCTCCCACCTGTCACTTCCACACCAGGAACACTTCAGCACAGTAACGGGATTTCGGCTCAAAGAACTGCAAACCTCAACCCTAGTGAGGAGGCTCTAGGGACCAAAGGAAAGCAGGGGAGACAAAAACAAGGGCACCGACAGAAATTATAACCTCGGGCAGACAAAACAGCTGCCATGAACGGTAAACACAGCTCCGCTTCCAGCCAGAGAGCATGAGCCCTCACACCAAAGGACTGTCTTTCTCTTGGTCCCTTTTACCTGATATACCACGTCCAGCTGTCAATCACGACAATGAGAAAAGCCACAAGGCACTGCAAAAGGAAAACTTAAAAAAAAACACACACACACAATCTGGAGAGACCAACAAGAGTCAGAACCAGACCCAGATGCGACAGAGACGTCTGGGCCAGACAGGGATTTCAGAATAACTGTGGTTGATACGCCAAGTCCTCTGATGGAAAAGTTATCACTGTGCAAGAATATGTGCGCAATGTAAGCAAGGAGATGGAGACTCTAAGAATCAGAAAGAAGTGCTGGGAATCAAAACACACTCTAACAGAAATGAGGAATGCCTCTGATGGCCTCCTCCATAGCCTGGGCACCGCCAAAGAGCCGGTGACCTTGAAGATATGTCAGTAGAACCTTCCCAGACTGAAATGCAAAGATATGAAAGCATGAGAAATATAGAACAGAATATAGCCAAGAACTGTGGACCAATTACAAGCAGTGTAAGACACACATAATTAAAATGCAAGAAGAAAGATAGGAAAAGAAGAAATATTTGAAGAAATGATGAAGAGTTTTGGAAAATTAATGATAGATAGCATAACACAGTTCCCAAAGCTCAGAGAGCGCCAAGCAAGGTGCACACCAAAAATCTACACTAGTCATATCATCTTCACACTGCAGAATGATGTCAAAAAGAAAATCTTGAAAGAGCCAGAAAAAAATAAAAAGCACTTAACTTACAGAGGAAGGATAAGAATTATAGGGGATTTCTCTTCAGAAAATATGCAAGCAAGAAGAGACTTGAGTGGAATATCTGACATGTTTAAAAAGAAGAAAAAATATCAACCTTCTGGATCCAGTGATATTATCATATTAAAGTGAGAGAGAAATAAAGACTTTTTCAAAAAAAAGAAATGAGGAAATGTGTCTCCAGTAGACTTGCTTATAAGAAAAGTTAAAAGAAGCTTATGAAAAAGAAAGAAAATGATGCAGGCCACATTCAGATCTATGCATAGAAAGGAAGAACATTAGATAAGGAATAAATGAAGATAAAACAACATCATTTATTTTTCTTATTCTTTTTTTTTTTTGAAGGGGATGTAGTTGGGGGCAAAACTCAGCTATTTTACTAGGAAGCAGACTCTGTTTTCTTTTCTTTTTTTTTAAATGTATTTTAGGCCCTAATTAATCTCACCCATTCATTGCTGTTTCTTCCTATTTCCTGGGTGTACCTGATCTTATTTTGAAGATATTAATAGCCTTATAAAGAAAGGGAAAAAAAATGATTTGACTGGTAGCAAGAAGGTGAATGAAATACATTTTTTCTTATTCTTAACTGACTAAATAGACTAGTTTACTGTGTATGCTCCTAAATACAGAGCATCAAAGGAGGTGAGCCAAATTGCAAAGAGAAATAAGTGAATCCACCATTGTAATTGAAGATTTCAACACCCTTGTATCAGTTGGGGGCAGATCCAGCAGGCAGAAAATCTGTAAGAACATCATTGAACTCATCACCACCATCAATAAACTGGATTTGATGACATTTATAAATTACTTCACCCAACCATGGTAGATTCGCATTCTTCTCAAGCACACAGAGTACGTTCACCATTATCAACACATTCTGGGTAGTAAAACACACCTTAACAAATTTAAAAGAATAGACATCATGCAAAATATGCTTTCAGACAACAATGGAATTAAAAAAGAAATCAGTAACAGAAAGATGGGTGAAAAATCCAACATATCTGGAGATTGAACAACACACTTCTAAAAAATTGCATGTGTCAAAGGAGTGCCAAGGATAATTAAATATTTTGAACTAAATGAAAATAAAAGTAAAACATATCAAAATTTGTGGGATACACCAATGGCAGTGCTCAATGGGAAATTTATAGCACTAAATGCATAGATTAGAACAGAAGAATGACATAAACTAAGTTCTCTAAGCTTCCATCTTAGGAAGATACAAACAAATAGAAATAAATAAGATCCAAATAAATGGGAAGATATTTCACATTCATGAATAGGAAAATTGTTAATTTGTCAATATCATTAAATTGTCAACTCTGCCCAACTTGATCTACAAAGTCTATGGAATCCAAATCAAATCCCAATAAATTACTTTGTGAATATTGACCAACTGACTGAAGTTTATACAGAGAGGCAGAAGACACAGAATAAACAACACAGTATTGGAGAGAAAAGCAAAATTAAAGAATTGACACTATCTGACTTTAAGTCTAACCAAATTTCCAGCCTTAATAACCAAGACAGAGTGGTACTGGTAAAATGATAGACAAAGATTAATGGAACAGAATAGAGGGTCCAGGAATAGTCCCCCACACGTACAGTCAATGGCTCTTTGGTAAAGGAGCAACAGCAACTCTTTGGAGAAAGAATAGTCTTTCAACAGCTATTACTGAAACAACAGGGCAGACACACCCCAAAAAAATGAAACTAGGCACTGACTTTCCACTTTTCACAAACAATAACAACATGGATAATAGACCTAAGTATAAAGTGTAAAACAATAAAACTCCTAGAAGATAACATAGGAGAGAGAAAAAAGCATCCCCTTGGGTTTGCTATTGAGTTTTTAAATATAACACCAAAAGCACAATCTATAAAAGAAATATGGATAAAATGGATCTCACTAACATTAAAAACCTTCTGCTTTGCAAAAGACAAGCTGCAGATTCTGAGAAAATATTAGTAAAATCCATATCTAATAAAGGACTTGTATCCAAAATAAACAAAGAACTTTTGAAATTTTTCAGTAATTAAAACAAACAACGCTATTAAAATGTGGGCAAAAGATTTGAGTGGTATCTCACCAAACAAGCATGTGAAAATGCTCAAAATTTTATGTCAGTATGGAAGTAAATTAAAACAACAATGAGAAACCCCTACATAACTTTTAGAAGAACTAAAATCCTGAACACTGACCCAATTGTTGCAAGGATGTGGGGCAGCAGGAACTCTCATTCAATGTTCATGGAAACGCAAAATGGAATGGTCTCTTTAGAAGGTAATCTGTCAATTTCTTAGGAAGCTAAACTTAGTTTTACTGTATCATTCAGCAATCACCCTCCTAGGTATTTACCAAAATGAATATTTATATTCACACAAAACCCTGCACAAGACTATATAGAAGCTTTATTTGTAATTGCCAAACCTTGGAAATAACAAAGATGTCCTTTGGGAGGTTAATGGGTAATCAAACTGTGGTGCATCCATATAATGGAATATTCTAAGTATTTTAGAATTATTCAATTATAAAAAGAAATGAGCTATCAAGTCATGAAAAAGACATGGAAGAACCTTAAATTCATATTGATAAGTGAAAGAAGCCAATCTTAAAAAGATACATAACTATATGCTTCCAATGGTATGACATTCTGGAAAAGTAAAGCTATGGAAACAGCGAAAAGACCAGTGGTCGCCAAGAGTTGAAGAAGGGAAGAGAGGGATACATAGATGGGGCACAAACTTTAAGGCAGTTAAACAGTATCATCCTGTATGAAACTGTACTGGTGGATGATACATGACATTATACATTTGGCAAAACCCACAGGCTGTACAACACAGTCAACTCTAATGCACATGCGGACTTGAGTTAATAATAATGTATCAATATTGGCTCATCAATTGGAACAAATGTGCATTAACCTCAATAAAAGATGTTAATAATAGGGAAACCAAGGACAGAGAAGCAGTAGATGGAACTCTGTACTTTCTGTTCAGTTTTTCTGTAAACCTAAAACTACTGTAAAAAATAAAGTCTAGTAATTTTTGTTTAAAGCCATGCAGGTTAAGCTAATGGGAACCTACTCACTCATCATCCATCCCTCTATCCATGCATCCCATCCATCCATCCATATTCTTTGAGCACCAACAGCAGGCGTGTACACACAGCAATAAGGCAGAGGCCAACCCTATTCCCACAGAGTTTGTGTTTGCATTTAACGGGGATAAACAAACATAAACTAGAAAACAAAAATAGCATGATAAAATTCAGATAGGAATATATTGGTATGAAGATATTCAAAACAGAAAAATATAATGAAAAGTGACAAACTGGGGAGAAAATGATGCTTCAGCCAAGACCAGAAGGACGGAAGGGAATCCTGTCATGCCCAGAAGGAGCAAGCACATTTTAAGGGGAGAACAAGTGCAAAGGGCCAATTACTGTTTCAAATTCAAATGACCAAAGATCTCTTGAAGTCATTTGAATGACACAGGGAAACAAGTAAGGTAACTGCCTGGTGCCTTTTTCTGTGTCTCCAACATTATATTGTTTAAACTCTGTAACATGTCAAAGGAAACCAGTCTTTTATTTGGAGGCTATCTTTCCAATCACATAATTAAATCTGAGCCTTGTTAAATGAATACTGGTAAATTGATGCCAATCATTAAATTGGCAACATAGACAAAATTAGGACTACTGACCAGGAATCAAACATTTGTGTGATTTGAGGTAATTAATCAATTTGTTTGTTTGTTTTTACCAAGTGATCAAAATTAGTTCTATAACCTAGAACTATCATTTTTTTTGTAGAACTAGAATTGCTATAAAGCCCAAAGATAACATAAATGTCACTAATTGAAAATGTAAGTCTCTGGATTCTGTTACCTAGAAGTCCCTGTGAGACTTCAAGTCACAGAAAGGACAACATATGATTAAGTGTACATAGATCAATAGAGGATGATTTGTATTTTCCTAGAGTCAAAACAAGGTGAAAAGGAAACAGAAAATCCAATGTGAAGTCAAAAGCACTGGGACAGATACCAGAATGAATGGGCATATGCTAAGAATGTATCTTTCTTTTGAGTGCACAAAACAGGCAGCTATTTATTTCCTAAAATATATCCTTGACTGGACAGGCTTTTCCTGAAGTTCTTTCGAAATCATTTTTACATTAAAGTTATATCACCTACTTAAAGAAAAAAAATTCTGGAGGGTGTAACATAATTATCAGTCATTCATGCCCCCATCAATTACTCTGCCCGTCATTCCTGAGGCAAAGTTTTGACAGAACAAGTAAAAGAGAAAATATGTTGCCTAGTTTCTTGAAAGGTCACGTGGCATTCAGAGGAAAGAGGGTGCTATAGTCTTTGCTTTTCCACCACTCAAATTCCAGCTTTCCCAGAGGAATAAGTGAAAAATAAACTCTCTATCATGTAATCAAAGCCAGTGAACTTGTTCTGTACTGCCGAGGTCTCTGTTAAACATGATAATCCAACACAAAATTGCCTAGATTATCTGGTGCTATCTCTCACTTTGAACACACCCTGCGAAGATATGCGACAAGGACAGAGATTATCTTTAAAGGGTGGAAACTAGATCACTTGGATCTAAAAGATAATGGTCCATCAATTCCATTTCCTCCTGGATGAATTGATTTTCAGTTACCAAATTACAGCAGAAGAGGACAAACGGAGGTATTAGCTTGCGGTCCTTGGAGAACGAAGACAGGAGGCAGCCGCTGTTCGTTGTGGACAGTGGGCCGTAGGCCTGGATTGTGCGGAGGCTGGTGTGTGTCCTGCGTAAGGTTTCTTCAAGTGTTAAAACTGAGCAGAAAAATTCTGTTTCTATTGCCTTCTTCACAGGGATTCCCTGCAACCTTCTGATTTGGGAAAATGGGAACACATGAATCAGCCTCATGGAACAGAATTCTCAATTCAAAATTTGTTTCTGATAAATTTCTTAGTCTTAACTATTAAAAGCTATATTGTATGATTAAAGGTAAAATTAACAATGTATGATAGACTCAACAAATCAGTGCTTTATTGATGTGAAACGCACTATTGGCTAAATCATTATGGGGTACAAACTACAGGAATGAACCGACACCCGAAAGAATACTGATCCCAGCTGTCTTTGGTGTACCTACTGTACTTGACTCCCTCTCTAACAGTTATTTCAACCACCAGCATACATCTTCTGGATCCCACAGGAAGGGTGGGAATAATAGGTGCCTCCATGACAAAAGTAGAAAAGAATTGTTACTTATCTCCCATAGATCTTTAGAGAAACTTCAAGTGTGTAATTAAAATTCAAAGCTAGATTAACCAAGAGAAAATGTTTCCAATGTCTCTACTGTCAAGAAACTCTAGGAGAAGCAGCCTTGCAGTAGATTGATGTCCCAAGCCGAATGGAACATCTTTCTGGACTTTTCTTGACATTAGTTCTGTGACTTCAGTGTAATGGGATGAACCTCACAGTCCTTTGTAATGACTGACCTATAGGCAGAGTAAGTGCGGACTAAGCATTATACAGAATATTGATTAGTGTCTTTCCTATGTGTTCAGTGACTCCATGTAGATAAAGACAAGTATTGGCAACATGAGATAGTGCATCATTATAAATGCAATAGAATTGATTCTCGTAGACACATTGATTTTTATCAGAACAGTTTGGGACAAGTTTCCAGCCCACTTGGAGGCTATTTATTAGTACAATCTCTCCCCTTGCAGTCTGCGAGTGAAAAACAAAGCTGTATTGTAGTAGGAAAGTGTGTTATAGTAGAAAGGATTTCTGTTCCAGGCTCAGCCACTCACCAATATGTGCCCAGGAAGGAGACTCTTCACCTTTTTTAAAGCCTAAGAACTTTTGGTAAGGATTAGTTGTGGTGCTTATGTGAAGTGCCAGAGGTAAGACCTGACGTGTAATCATGTTTAATAAACATTGGTTTAGCTCATTCCACCACAACTTAGGTTGCTGTTTGCAAAGTCCTTAAACCGATTAGGTAAATAAAGGTAGACTATTCCCTTAACACATGAGACTTGGCAGACCGCATTTAAATTAGAATACAGAGCGAAAGCAGAAGTGAAACTTTGTCAAGAGTAGATTATGTAAGGGGAAGCTCTTGTAAGGATAAGCTGGAAAGAATTTCTTCTATAAAATCTCATCATCCGCAAATATTAACTGTTCCAGGTCCTAGAATTCCTTTAGAAATCAGTCCACACATTCTAATACCAGATTGCTCCAGTGAAAGGAAGATCTGGGCTTCCAGTTCAACCCAGTGAAGATTGATCAGTTGTTCCCAAGAGATTTTCTGTGATGAAAGGAAATGGTTTGGTGAAATGAGCAGGAATCTTAGCTGCAAACACCCTCCGCACAGCCTGTGTCCAGGGCTCACCAAGTGTCAGCCACTAGTGTTCTGGTAATATTCTGTTTATTGATATGGGGTTCTAATTTGTGGAAATTCAGTCACTACATACTAATGATAATTGCATTTTCTATACGAGTTTTGTATTTCCATTAAAAAATGTTTATAAAAGGAACCAGTAGCCAAATTTTGGAGAAGCTCTCACTGGCCAGAAATAACCAAATTCTGAACATCAACAAATAAGTAAAAACCACAGTGGGTTGAATACAACAAATACATTTAAATCTCTTCGTTCTTACAAATACTAGAAGAAATAAGCGTTTTTGTCACCTTGTCAGTATGTTAGGGAACCTATTCATTACTTTGAAAATTAGTTTTGAAAAAAAAGGCTTAAAAAATTAAACCTTTATCTTGCCTTTCTTTTATGAGCTTTATCACAACATAACCAAATATGGTTTTTCTTGATAGAAGTATTCCAGCTAATTAATGAAGAAAGATTAAATGAATGATAATTAAATTACCACCATTTTATGACACCTAATGAGACTATGGACCAAGTTTATAAATATCCTTTCTTATCACAAAAGAAAGATAACCATTCATGTTTCCTGATGGAAGGAAGCAGATAACACCCTCTAGGAAGTATTCTTGTCAAGATTTGATTTTAGATTAAGCCTTTAGATTTCACTACCAATTCACAGAATATTCAGGGAGAGATGAACATATTTAAGGATACCACAGGGATGCAATTAACGATGTCCCCACAGGAGTCTATAGGACGGAAGACACAGTATCCTTAGCAAATGAAATTGCAAGGAAAAAATGAATAGGGCATGCACATATAGATTAAGACTCAAAAGTCATATACACTAGTGGCAACGTCTAAATATCATTTTGATACCAATTCCAAAAATAAATTTTAAAATTATGAGATAACTGAACATAAACCAGCTGGTTGTTAATATTAAAATTAATTTTTATTGTTTTAGGTAAAATAATGGTATTTTATTCTTTTAGAGTCCTTATCTTTTAGAGGCATGCACAAAATATTTATGGATGAAACATATTGTTGTCTTGCCTTTGCTTCAAAATCATCTTGAAGATAGAGAAAATTGGTTGTTTTGTATAGAAAAACAAGATCAACCATGAGTTGATAATTTTTGAAGCTGTGTAATGCATAGCAACTTTCTTCTTTTGTATGTTTGAAATTTTCCATGATTAAAAACACTAAAGATAGTTAATAATTCCTTTTCATGAAATTGCAAGCAAATCCTAATGCGTTGAGAGTAAAACTGAGGACTGAACACTCAGTAAGTCAGAAGTCTTGCCTCCTGTGGATATACAACCATGAACAAATGAAAACAGGCATTACCACACACTATGTATGTAAGCTGCACTCATGTATGTATAAAAAACACAAGCTTCAGATATTATAAAAAGAAACCTTGAACAGTAATATAGAAGTGACATTACAGACAAACATTAGGGAAATACACTGCCTTTTCTAGTTGCTAACATGCAATGCTCTAGAAATGATGGCCATTCAGTACCTCCCAGACGAGGAGAGTCCTACATCCAAGTCCTTAATAAGACCAATAGCTGCTTGTGGGTGGTATAAGATACCACGGGGCATCTGCTCCCACCTGGTCACTAATGGTTTTCCAAGAAGAAGTGTAGACTTAACATGAAAAGCTGAAGTCTAAAAAGTTTTAAATAGTCTTTCTTCAAGCCAGACACTCAATGAAAGATGCACATGCATAATTAGCCCTCGCTACTTAAAATTTCAGTGCATCCTATTCAATAGGGCTCCTGTATGTGAAAGACAGATGTCGAATTTTAATTCTAATTTTAAATTTAAATCAACAACAAAACAGCACTCCTTCAACTCAATTACAAATGAATTGACTTTACAGACATGTTAACTGGAACCTGGAGTTCTAGATGATGGAGCATTTATGATAGCGTTATAAATTAAATTTCAAGAAAAAAGGAAATATTTGGGGAGAAAATGAAGCCACTATGAATGGAATAAAGAAAGAAAACAGTAAGAATCCCATAGGCAAATGACAAGCTCCAATGACCGTCACATTAGTGGGGGTGATTTTTGTCTGCTGACATGCAGGGACGCCAGAGGTGGGGCACAAAGCAAAGGGGCCCCCACAGGTATCCAAGGACAGAGACGCCTGACTGTCACTCACCCTATGAGCTTCTTTCCTGTTGGCTTTCCAGGTACAGGGTACAGTGACCTATGTCAAGAGGGTTCTCTCTTCACTGCCAGGCCTGGCATTTTTATCCCATCTCAGAGAGGCGCTTTCAATACAATGAGGTCTTTTTCCTTTAAGCACTCTGCCCCGACAGTGATGTTTCCCTACAGAATCCATTTAATTCTTTCTAACGCAATTACCAAATACAAATAAGAAAATGTGAGATTGATCAAGAGCCCGGAGGGGGATCAGCATAGGGGGTGCGTCCTGCGTTGCCTCCCCTGAGACGCAGAATGACACTAGACAGTTCAGGGTGACAGCCGCTTCCTCCCAAAGCCTGTTTCCATGCCCAGCACGTTGTGCGGCCTCCTCCTGAACCAAGAGGCAGTTCCCGGGGCGGTTTCCCCAGATCACCTGCCCTCAGGAAGCCGCAGGGAAGCCGCTGTTCCCGCAGCAGCGGGCAGCCCTCCTGGAGCTCAGGCTTCCCTGGCAGGAGAGGAAGTGATGGAGAGAGACGGGCTTTGGCGACATAATAAGCCATCCCCCGAGTGCAGCCTGCGGTTTTCAGAAATAGATTCCCTGAAAGAATCTAGTTCATTGAAATTCATAGATAAGCTACACAGAGAAACACAAGCTATTTAGGAAACTTTAATTACTTAACCAAAGTAATAAAATATTTATGAGAAAAAAGAACATCCAGCAAGTCCATAAAGTAAACTAGCTGACAAATTAATTAGTACTTAATAACAAGAAATTTCTATCAATGGCCAAAAGCACCACAGATTATTTATGGAGTAAACAGACTTTCCTTTTTCATTTCTGTTACTATTCACAGTGGTTAACTTTTGGTTATTATTCATAATTTTTTATTTGGAGTATATGGCATGACTGGTAGCATATAACATTAACAATCTTGGAAATCGATTTCAGAATGTGGTTTTCAATTTTAATATAGTATGCTTTGATGTAGAAAGAATGGTCAAGCACCTCATCGGCCCTATTTTTCTTCCCAAATATTAAATTTAATGGGTAAGGATCTAATACGAAAACCAAATAAGCACAGGCAGTGTTTATCTAATAAGGCCAGGCTCTGCAGCACTTTAGGGATTTGAATCATTGCTTCCTGAACATACAAGCCTACTGCACACATAACATACTAAATGCAAACAGAAAATCATTTTTTCGAATGTTGACCTTAATGCTTCTAATTCTGTAGGACCTAAGGAGGGAAGCCAGTTTTCATTTGTGGAGTGCATAGAGGCTTATTAAATGTAAGGCACTCCAAAACACAAAAAAATCAGGATTTCAGAACTAAGTCCAAATATCTACTCTATATCAATCAATCAATCAATACAGAATAAACTAACTTACTAAAATAAAGTTAACTCAAAGACTGAGTTAAGAAATGAAATATTATTATATGTTAAACACAAAAGATGGAGCCCTCCCTCTGGCTGCCCAAAAAAGGGGAAGAAAATTCCCAGGAAAAGTGTTCACAAAAAGAAAGCTGAGTGGCTTTTCTACAGGCAGAGTGTGTGAAATGAGATCAAGTGAAGCACTGTATAATAATGAGAGACACAACATTCAATGAGATTCTATGCAGAATATTTATGTAGCAAACAGCAGAAATCTAACCCACGAACCACACTGATGAGGAATTACAGCAACTGACAATTCTGTTTCCCTGGGAAAGCAGGAATGTGGCAGTAAAGAAAGCATAAGGAATCAAACAAGCATAATTAATAAGATTAAATTAATAGACACTTAATAAAAGATATCTTGATAGGAATATATTTTCAAGTTTTATAAAACATTTAATTAAAATTTAAAACATTTAATTATAAAGAAAAGCCAAATAAATTCCAAAAATGTTAAAAAGCAAAGTAGACAGTATTTTCTCACCATGGGGAATAAATCATAAAATAGAAATAAAAATAGAAAAAAATAGTTACCTGAAAGTTTTAAAACCCTAATAAACAATACTTAGACTAATAAAGATACATAAATTATTATTTGATAATGAAAGCCTCTATACATCAATGTTTGTTGAATATGGCTAAAACTGTATTTATAGGAATTCATAGTTAAAATATTATGTAAATAAATGGCAAAGTATTTTTAACTGTTAAGTGCACAAGTATTATTTTGTTTTAGTGTTTAAAAAGCAATAACGTTAAAGCAAGGAAATAACGATAAGTGAGAAAACCAAAAATTAAAAATCCAAAAAGTAAATTCCAAATCACCTAAATAGAAAACCAAAAAGTAAAATAATTTCAATATGCATTTGACTATCTCATTCCATTGAGAAAAAGGAAAATTTGATAGTTCTTTAAAAGAAGACAGTTACCATTGCTCCCAGAAAATTGTGAATCAATAGCATACAGCAACAGATATCATTTAGCATTATGTGATAAAAAATATGAATAAAGTATAATGAAATTTAACATTATTTTAAAATTAATTCACCATGACCCAATGAGCTAGCTTCCTGAAATTCAGGGATGCTTTATTTTTAGAAAATTTATTAATATGATACTTTCATTATTAACAAAGGCAATATAATAACAATAAATACTGGAAAATTCATACCATCAATGACAAGAAAAAATAAGATTAAAATTGTTTCATAATCTCTTATTTTCTCTCTCATACTCACACTCAAATACATTTATATTTACCAAAGTAAAAAATTAATAATATATTAATAAAATATGTAAACTGATATATCCAAGAACCTGAGAAAATGAGCTAAACACTATTAGAAGAAGAGCAACTGGAAAAGCAATGGAGAGAAAATGGAATTTACCATGGCCAAGATCCTCACCTGATCCTAATCTAATCTACCCATTGTATGTATGCAATGGTGCAATACTAAGCCTACTGCGCAGGCATATACTTGCAGACCCATTGGCAATGAGCCTTATTGCCTTGTTGTTGTAATAAAAAAGCTCCCCAGGTGCTTAGAGCAGAGCCTGGAGAAAAAAGCAGAAGAGGGGAGAGCAGAGGGCAGAAGCAGAGACAGAGCCGGAGCAGAGCCAGCACCTAGAATACAGGATGAAACCCTCAGGCAAGACAGGTGACAAGTTCTAAAATTATTTTAAAATTATTATTTTTCAATATACCAGCAATAACCAATTAGAAAATTTATTAAAACCCCCAAAACACCATTGAAACAAATGGAAAAATAAACATTTATACATACTAAGAACAGAGAATCAGTAGTGTAGCCAGACCCACTTACTAGATGAAGGTCATGGTCCTATCCTTTCCCCAAACCACACACATTAATGGACTGCATACCTTCAGAAACATTGTGCGTATGTGTAATGTTTATGTACCCAAATGTGTGTGCGTGCACATTTGTACATTCAAAGAGAGAAGAGTAGGAATGGGAATCTGAAATATTATTTAATGTTTGATGTTTTTACTTATTCCCTGTTTCCCCAAAGGATAGGAGTTGATGATAGAAGAGGAAGAAATAAGAAAATCACTTGTTCCTTTTAGGTTTCCAAAGCAAAACATTAAATTGCTTTGGTCATATTTCCCAGATGACTTGGGAAACAAACATCATCTTCCACAAAAATTCCATAAGATTTTCTTGGATCAGAAAAGTATTGGGGAAAACGTTCACCAAGAATTTGGCATTTCATAGCCATTTGTCAATCACAGCCCCTTTGTCTGTTTTGATGTGTAAGCACTCTCGGTAGCAGTGACCTCCAGCCCATCCCCTGAGCTTGGACGACTTGCAATTCCAGGGAACAGAGGCAAATACCAGGCAGTGACAGTTTTCAAAGAAGCAAGCAAAGTAAATCCAGTGTGGGTTCAAAATGGCACTACACAACTGCGTTCCACCTCGTAAAAAGCTATAATCTGAGAGGAAACAGTCGTATTGTGAGTAGCACAGATGAAAAACGTAATTGAATCACAGGAGGAGGAGGAAGAGAAAATCCTAGAAGAGAAGGAAATAGTTCAGCTGAAAATCAAAACCTGCTGCTTCCCAAGCCACATAGTAGCTACTCCCCATTGCTTCCATAACCGACTTTATAAAGGGCCTGTGGATCACAGCCTCTCCTATTGGGCACATCTGTGAGCGCACATGTTAACCACTGCAACGGTGCCATCAGAGAGAGACGGGAGCTGGAAGCCATGAAGGAAAGGCTATGTGGTGCTTCCCCACAGAGAAGAAATTTGCCCTTAAGTGCTTTATATGTGTGTATGCTCAAATCTTTATTTGTGTACTAGGTTCTAAGGTTTTGCAATCAAACATTGATTCCAGGTAATAATATCAGTTGCTATGCAAAAGTATTTCATCTGAACAGTAATCTGAGGTGGAGAAAATAGAGTCTCCACATTGTATAAGAAAACAACAAAAAAGATTAAAGAAATTCCTACAAATCAAGTAAAACTCAAGAAGGCTGCTAATAGTTGGATCCAAATAGGGCAGGGGCCGATTTAATGTCGCCAGCATTTCATTCAACCACTGACTATTTAGTCAGAAAGGGTAAAAATTACCAGTACAGCCTTTCAGAGCTATGAATTTATCTGTCATTTTAGCTTTCAAATTTATGGACATAATTACACATAATATCATCTTGAGAGCTAGTGTCTAAAAATCTGTCATTAAACTTCTTCTCATTCCCTATATTGAGATTTTGTGTCTTTTTTCATTTATCTTCACTATATACTCCCTGGACTTTAAAAATAATGTGTACTCTTAATTTTTGTATAAATGGTAAATTGGTTAAATATGCTTAATAGAGAATGAATATATGATAAAGATTAATTCATCAGATCAAATATTCTCTCTTCCTGATTGTTTTTGGTCTACTATTTTATGTCTGTTCACGTATCTGTCCATTTACGTCTTCCGTGTGTTTGCCCTAGGCAATAAAAGACTCTATTAAAAACATTATATATCTTCAAAATTAACAGGAAACCTGGCAAGCTGGGCTCAGTCAGAAATCACGGGGGCACCAAGATGTCACTGCCCCCTGAGTAAAGAACCAGCCGCTCACCAGGCGTTCCCTCCATTCCCCAGCAGTGGGTAATGGCCTCTACAGGAAACTCACAATTCCTCCAGAGCTGCTTTGAAAAATCAAACTATGAGTGACTGAGAGAAAACTGCTAAATAAACTATTTAGTCTGTGGGTTTATATAGTTTTTTCATGTAATTTTTGTTCTGTTTATTTAAAATTCCTTAGACTTGATTCATACAACTTAACAATATCTGTTTTAAGCCGATATTTCTTATTTACTGTCATGAATTATCCCTCTTTATTACTTTTCAGGGTGGTTTTGCCCTCAGTAGTATTTTTTTTTTATAATAGCAAAGTTGCTATAGTAACTTTCTTTTTCTTATTATTTTTCTAGTACACCTTTTCTTTCCTTAATTTTCAATATTTTTTAAACATTATTTTCCTTTAAGTGAGTTTCTTTTAGGCAGCATAGTTTAAAGGAAAATAAACTGTTCAGACATATCACACTTTGTCAACCAAATAAAGAAAATGAAGTTTAATTTCCCAGTATTTTATTAAAAATGGATTCTGTCAAAAGATATCTTACTGGAAGATGAAATCTCTCAGCAGAGCAGTAAAGTTGGCAGGAAAAACTAGCTTTAAATATAAAGTATTTTGCAGTTTCTTTTATTGTAAAAACATGCAACATAAAATTTACCATCTTAGCTATTTCTAAGTGTACAATATAGTTGTGTTAGTTATGTGATATTGTTGTGCAACAGGCTCTACAATGTTTTTCACTTTGTAAAACTGAACCTCTACAAACACTGAAAACTCTTTTCCTGCTTGCCCCAGTCCCTGGTAACCACAATTCTACTCTGTTTTTAAGAGCTTGTATACTTCAGCTACCTGATATAGGTGGAATCAACAGGATTTGTCTTTTTGTGACTGGCTTACTTCACTTAGCATAATGTCCTCGAGGTTCGTCCATGTTGTAGCACATGACAGGATTTTTTGTTTTTTTTAAGCTGAACAATATTCCACTGTATATATATGTCACATTTTCCTTACCCATTCACACATCAGTGGACATATGAGAAACTTCCACCTCTTAGCAATTGTGAATAATGCTACAATAAACATATTTGTGCAAATATCTCTGAGATCTTAGTTTCAATTATTTTGGATATATATTCAGAAGTGGGATTACTGGGTAATATGGTAGTTCTATTTTTAATATTTTGAGGAACCTCCATACTGTTTTCCATTGGCTGCACCATGTTGCATTCCCACCAACAGTGCCCAAGGGAATGGTTCCATTTTTTCCCCATCTTCACCAACACTTGCTATTTCTGATTTTGTTTTTGTTTGTTTTTTGCTTGATAGTAGCTATTATAATGGGTGTAAGGTAATATCTCATTGTGGTTTTGATTTACATTTATCTAATTATTATTGATGGTAAGATATGATTTCACCTACATGAGTAATTTAGAAAACAAAACCATCTTGTGGTTGTCATGGGGGATGGAGTAGGGGGAGGGGCCACATAGGTAAAGGGGATAGAAGTGCAAACTTCAAATTATAAATTAGTCAACAGGGATGAAGTACAGCATACAGAATATAGTGCATAATGTAATTTCTTTGTTATTTGACAGATGAAAAATATACTTACCATGATGAGCATTTAATAATGTATGTAATTGTTGAATCACTATGTTGTACACTTGAAACCACTATAATATTGCATATCAGCTATATTGCAAAAAAATAAATCAGCATTTATTTAAATAAATAATCTTTTCATATGCTTTCGGCCATTTGTATATTATTTTTAGAGAAATATCTATTCCAGTCCTTTGCCCATTTTTTAATCAGGTTGTTTTTCTTGTTGAATTGTAGGAGTGCTTTTATGGTCTGGATACTAACATCTTATCAGTTATATTGTTTGCAAGCATTTTCTCCCATTCCATAGGTTGCCTTTTCACTCTGTTGATTGTTTCCACTGCAGAAGTTCTTCTGTTTAATGTAATCCCATTTGTCTATTTTTTATTTTATTTCTGTGATTTTGGTATCATTTTCGAGAAATTGCTGCCAAGTCCAATATCATGAAGTTTTGCCTCTATGTTTTCTTCTAGGAATTTTAGTTTGAAGATTTATAATTTTTGCATCTGGTATAGGGTAAGGATTCAACTTCATCATTTTGCATAGCAGTCTCCAGTTTCACAAAAACCATTTGTTGAAAAGACTATCTTTTCCTCATTGTGTAGTCATGGCACCCTTGTTGAAGATCATTTGACCATATACACAAGGATTTATTTCTGGGCTTTCTATTCTGTTCCATTGGTCAATATGTCTTTTTTATGCCAGTACTGTAGCTTTGTAATATGTTTTAAAATCAGGAAGTGTGAGGCCTCCAGGTTTCTTTTTTAATTTCACAAGATTATTTTGGATATTTCAGATATTTTGAAATTCTCCATGAATTTTAGAATGGCAAAAAATACCATTGGAATTTTGATGAAGATTGCATTGAATCTGTAGATCACTTTGAGTAATATGGACATTTTAACAGCATTAAGTCTTCCAGGTCATGAACATAGGATGTCTTTCCATTTATTCTTATTTTCTTTAATTTGTTTCAACAATATTTTAAGTTTTTTGATATATAAACCTTGTACCTTCTTGGTTAATTTTATTCATAAGTAATTTCATTCTTTTTAATGCTATTGTAAATGGAATTTTTTTCCTTAATTTTGTTTTCATACTGTTCACTGTTAGTGTTTGGAAACACAAATGATTTTTGTGTGTTGATTTTGTATCTTTCCACATTCCTGAGTTTGTTCATTAGTTCTAACAGGTATTTTGTGGAATCTTTAGAGTTTTCTACATATAAGACCATGTCATCTTCAAACAGAGATAATTTTTTTCTTCCTTTCTAACATGAATGCTTCTATTTCTTTTTCTTGCCTAATTGCTCTGTTTAGGACATTCAATACTATGTTGAACAGTAGTGGTGAACATGAACATCTTGTTTCTGATCTTAGAGGAAAAGCTTTCAGCTTTTCACCACTGAGAATGATATTAGCTGTGGGTTTATCATATATGGCATAAAGGAGGTATCATCCTCTAACCAAATTTGTAGAAAGTCTGTTTTTTGTTTGGTGTATTCACACCACTACATTTAAGGTGGTTATTACTATATTTGAATGAATATATACTTTGCCTCTGTTCTTTATTCCATGCATTTCTTTGTTATATTTTATCAACCCCATTTTTCTGCTTTCATTGATTTAATTGAACATGTATGTTGTCTATTTTTTATCCATTAGAGCCTTTAACATATTAATCAATTATTTCAAATTTCCTGTCTGATAATTCTAGCATCTATATCTGGTTCTGTTATTTATTTTGTCTCCAGTTTACAGTCCCTTAACTTTTAGTGTGCCTTGTAATTTTCATTGAACTACAGACACAGTGTATCAGATAATAAGATTTAAAGTAAATAGGCATGAGGGTGAAGTTCTTTGTTCTGGGTAGGAAGACTTGGGCTGTGTTTAGTGTTTGCTGTAGCTGTGGGTGCTGAAGGACTCAAAGTCTGGTTTGGTTCCTGCTTTTGCCTTCCTGTTGGTGCTGGTGTTCCCTAAGTACTTCTCAGAGGCAGTCTTCAAATGGCAGCTCTTCAAATGGGTCTTTGTTGGGGTGGGGACATGATGTTGGGGAGGGAAACCTTTCAGAATCTTTACGCGTGAATCTCAGCCTCTCACTGGGTCTGTCTCTTTGGGCTGTGACCTTCACAGGTGTTTCTTAGCTCCTACCGACCTCCGTTAGTTTCTGTCTCCAGAGTATCTTCCTCTAGGTAAATAAGCATGTCTCAGCGAAAACTCTCTGGTTTTTCCTCTCCGTCTCCGGGGTTTGGGATAGCCGTTTATCCTCTGACCTCAGTTCTCTGCTGAATCCAAGAAAAGTTCTTAATACTCAGTTTGTTCAGCTCCTTCTTATTTTAAGTCTTGTGGTGGCGACTTCCAAGCTCTTTACATGTCAGAGCCGAAATGGAAAGTTTTGGGCAGACCCAGCATTTTTTCTAGAAATCAGCTCTCACATTCCCATGCACTGTAGCCTATTGTAACTTCACTGGGTAAATCTGTGACAAAGGGAATATACCACAGTGTCACACAGCTTCCCTTTCTGAGAGTACCTAAAAGATTTACCTTTTCTTCTGGTAGTAGAAATGCAATTTTATCTTTATTAGATTAATCTGTCATTCGTGGAATAAAACAATCATCTAACACATTGAAAACTAGATGTAAAAATGCAATGTTTAAAATGGCCACATTGTAAGGTAGAGAAGTGGAAAACATTAATGATGAAAGGACAGAGGAGACTAGGAAAGACTAGAACTATTTGCTGCTGCACAACAAGAATTGGAGAGAAAGGATCTGGGTCGTTTTGAGAACCTTGTCACCCAAAGAGTCCAATAAAATAGGAGTGGATTCTGGTTGGCGATAAGATTCCAGTGGGACACTATTCGGTGTGTGGGAGTTAGATGGGCAACTGCATCAGAGAAGTCTCTCCAAGGACCTCACACTGGTCTAGTTTCAGACATGGAATTTAGTCTGGGGTTGGGGAAAAGTGTAGTGGCAGGAAGGAAAATTCATTTAAAATAATTCTAATTTAGGTTGAGACAGGCCAAATTGTAAAAGGAATTAGAAACCAGGAAAATTTCTCAGGGCATGAAGGAAAATGAAATTCTCAGAACTGGTTAAATATCCACAATAAATTCTATGCTGTTGGGGTAGATATGGCTAAAATTAGCCCTTGAAATGGTGCTAAGACCCATGCCATAAATATGGATCAGATGGCCTAAGGCATGAAAATAATAAGACTGGAGACAAGAATAGGTCTGGGCAATAACTATGAACATGCAGTTAGAGTGCCCAGTAGTGGAAATGTACCAGTCCCACATAAAGAGGAGCAGAGGTACAGAGAAAGAGACATGGATGAACTTTTCCTAACATAATCTTGTCATTTAATGTGCCTTTGGCTATTTGTGTTGAAGCTACTTTAGTGAAAAGACAACTTTCTTTTTCTTCTGAAGTCCCAAAGGCTCAGAAAACCATAGCTTCATACGATAAACAATTATTTTTTACTAGGAAATGTGCAGTGTCTTGTGAACAAACTCTAGAATCATAAAGCTTAAAATTTAAAAAGATGAAATAGTGCACAACTTAAGATGCTCTTTGATCCATTGTAGGAAAAGGGCAAAATGTTGAAATGTCTTGAATTTAAGTTAGAAAGTATTAACCTAGTAAGAAAAAAGATTCTAATTCCCTTAATTTAAGGATAACTGAATTAAAAATAATAACTAGTTAATAACACCAAATCCAACTCCAAAAGCAAAATTTAATATTCAGCAAAAATGACAGAAGTGCCATCTCAAATTGATGTTAAATGGATATGTCTAAAATGATTGAGTCAATTACCCAGTGAAAAAAGTATAAACTTACAGATTTTCTTAATTTCAGAAGATAATATTTACATTAAAGATTTAACTATGCAGTAAAACATTTTAGAAGATAACACAGATTAATCTTTATGTAATCTTGAGGTTTTAGGAGTCTGCTGCTTTGAATTCTAGTAACATCTAGATAAAATCTACTATGTGTACAACCAGATTCTTGGAAATCCCTGAGTTTTCATGATCTGTAATGGAGGCAGTGGGCCTCAGGGTGACAGTCACAGCCACAGTGTTTTACACTAATATTTGAAATCTTCTTATTAATTCTTCTCTTAAAGTTGTACTAACGTCAAGCTGCTCATATCGATATTTAGCGCAGTTGGTTTAAGTTTATAACAGTTTTGGAATCTTCTCACAAAAGTGCTAATAAACAAGCTGCTGAGGAAGAAATACAGATGCTAAGCGAACTCATAGGTGTAAAAAGTGCAATCTCACTAGTAACCAAAGAAATGGAAATTAATAATGAGACAATTATTTACTAAAACTTTTATCAGTGAAAACACCTAATCTTTGTGAGAATAAGTGAAAAGTAGCCCCTAAGTACAGTGTTTAAAATGCAAATTGGCACAGGCTTCCTGGAGAACAACCTAGTAGTGTGCATTAAATGGTTTGCAAAAGAAAGAATTCTACTAGGAAAGCATTTATCCCAAAGAGGTAGTTAGCCAAACGCACAATTTTATATTGAATGAATGCATGGTGGCCAGCATCTTACGCAAATTTACTGCTTTCCAAGATGTATGCTACACTCTTCAAAAACGGTGTTCAAGTTCATCCTCACAAAACCCTACTAGTGTTACTCATTTGCACATGAAGAAACTAAAGGCTCATGGCTATTTGCAGAATGAGGCAGGAATTGAAACCCAGAGTCTACAAAAACTGCTCACCTTAATACCACACCATAACGCCTTCTTTGTGTTTACTGAACTTATATTTAAATAGCAAAAGAATAAGGAGGAGGAAGAGGAGAAAGCAGTGCTGAGAGCAAAGCAAAACATGTATCAGAGACTCCACAGTGAATCCATACAATTTTGCAATTTGTATGTGTTAAGAATGATGATTAGACCATATTCATTAATTAGGAACACTGTTCCATGTAAACATACCCATAGACATGCTTGAAATTCTATACATTATAGAGTCGAGAATTTTATAGTTTTGTATTACCCTGCATATTATATTTCTCCAAAGAAGATATATTTCTTATAAAATAAAGAAGCAATTAAAGTTTAAAAGGGAACAAAATGTTAAACTATACAGCAAAAGTTAAAGAATCAGAGTCCCTGAGATTTTCAGGACATCAGAAATCCATCTGACCACCTTGTGAACCCACCTATTTAGGAAGGCCAGAACTCCCACGTCACTAGTAAATTGCACTTCCCCAAAAATTCTGTTGGCTGGTTAAGAAGAAAAATAGCTTATTGGCTTTTAATTTTTCTCTCTAGCAATGCTTCTAAATTTAAGAATTGCCCCAGATACCTTTCATTTAGAAAAATTCAGTTTAAAATGTAAGAAACATGTGTACTTAAATGGTAAAATATTTATACGGAATCAATGAGCAAACATTCACTGATCAATTTGTGTTATATGTACATGCTATGGAGGAGACGAGACAGTAGCTGTGGAAGTCCAAAGCTAGCTGACCTTCCCGTGTGTCCCTGAACATGCCTTCCCTTTGCCTCTGGGGACTGTTAATGACCACACCGAGGAAGGAGAGAGCAGGTCACTAGGGCCCTTTGTGTGTGCATTTGTTCCTTGGGAGGATTCCGTGGCAGGCAAGTGAAGGTGGAGATTTACTGTTCATTAAAAGGTGCTAATGGGCAGAAAGAAAAAAGCCCCTGCCAGCGCCTGCCCTGGCCTCTCCGCCCTGGCTCTCTGCATGTGGAGGTGCCGGGAGCTAATGAACCTTCTTATATTGCCGGTCATAAAGGGGCCAATGGCTTTCCATGCAGTAATGGACTCTACAGTGAAACCTGCCTGACGGGCTTCATAAGGAACTATGAAAAAATCAATTGCCTCATTGAGGTTAGGTTCCCATAGCTTTGCAGCAAAATAATCCAGTAGAGGTCAATCTGCTGTTATTTCAGAAAAATTTTAAGAAGTGGCTTTAGGACAGTGTGTTCCCCTCAACTTTAATGACAGCCAATAAATACATTTTCTGGTCAGTCAGCCACAGTTGCCTTTACCCCAAGTCAAAAACAATCACAACAGAAGGAACAACAGAAATGAATGAGGAACTGAATGATTGTTGTGTTCCCTAATGGAAAAACAATAACTTGCATGGCTCTTCCAAGTTCATTGGTCATTTTTTAACAGCCTTGAAAGGTGGGTATGGCTGTCACTGCTCTGCACACAGTCTCAAACCAGTCAGTCAGGGCAGAAGCTCAGATTTAAACTCCGATCTGTTACTTGCACTGCAGTGAGTTGTGTCTTTTCTCCGTTTTTCCCTCCCTCCTATTTCAGGCAGATGGTCAGACAATATGCTCCTTTGTCTCAAGGAATGTTTATGGCAGGCAGGAAAGCTGGAGTGCTTCAAAAGGAGGCTTCCCTCTTCCCACCCCGCCGTCCCCGCTTCCTTCCTTCCTTCCTCCCCCTCCCTCCTTCCCTCCCTTCTTTCCTTCCTTCCTTCCTTCCTTTCTTCCTTTTTCTTTCTTTTTTTTTTGGTAATACACAGATCACCTAAAAAGATGATTCTGTGTATCCCTGACAGGAGAGGTCAGGAACTCCTGAGAAAAGGAGGAGGAGAAAATAAAAGCCTTTCCTGAGACTGGGAGAGAAGGATGTAGAAATGTAGCCACTCTTGATGACAGTGCCTCAGTGCTGAAGATGTATGTAAAAAGAGAAGTGTCAGCACATGGTGTTAGTAGAAGAGAAAAAAACACGCAAATGAGAAGCCAAATGTACAGGAGCAACTATTTGAAGCAATGATATACAGGCCGAATGACAAACACCCAAACAATGTCTGTATCCTATCCCAGAACCTGAGAACGTGGCCCTCCACGGCCAAAAGGACTCACAGAGGTGACTGAACTAAGGACCTTGACATGAGGTCATTGTCCCAGACATTCCGTGTGTGCCCTGAATGTGACCAATGTGTCCTTACAAGGGGGAAGCAGGGGAGACCTGGGTATAGAGCAGAAGATGTGCTGAGGGAAGCAGGAGCCTGGAGTTAGGTGAGAAGAGGACACAGGCCACGGAATAAATCTGGAAACATCTCGAAGCCCCCAGAGGCAACACAGCCCTGCCAATACCTTGATTTTAGACTCTGACCTCAAGAACTCTGAGAGAATAAGTGTGAGGTTTTAAGCCACTCTGTGGTTATGTGTACAGAAGGAGTAGGAAACTGAGACAAATGGTAAAGGAGCAAGTTTGCCAAACCTGGTGAAATCGACATGAAATCCCAGTGAAAGAGGACTTGGGCTATGTGCTTTGGTGTCTGTAAATAATTTCACAAAGCTCTTCCCTGTTATCTTTTTAAATATTTACTTAGGTTTGTTTTCTTTTCCGGAATTCCAATTATACATATATTAGACCACTTGGAAATATCCCACAGATCTATGGCTCTCTGCTCTGTTTTTATTTCTTTCTCTGTATGCTTTAGTTTGGGTGATTTCTATGGACCTATCTTAAAATTGCTGTTTTTGATTCACATCTGTTAAAGTCTGCTTTGAGCATACTAGAAGCACTCTTCATCTCTGCTGTTTTTGTTCACTCACAGCATCTCCAAGTAATATTTGTTACAGTTTCCATTCTGTGCTGCAATGATCTGTCCTGCTTGGCATATTGTCCGTGCATTCCATTACAGGGTGTAACATATTAATAATCGTTACCTGAAGTTCCACATTTGATAGTTCCATTTAGGTTATACCTCAGGCTGGTGCTGATAACATGACGGCTGCATCGTCCTTTCAGAGTGGGCATTTCATGCAGGTTGTTATGCCTCATCATATTTCATTGCAGCTGGATATGTTATATATGAGTGACATACTCTAGTGTTTGGACATGAGCACCCCTTTCCTCATGCCCAGCTTTTAGAGAGGGTGTCTGTGCAAACATAGCTAACAGTTGGCTTGGAGGGAAATGTGCCCTCTGTGTGGGTTGGGTCTCCCTGCTCGGGGGTGAGCCTTCCCTTTGCACTGCTTCCCAGGGAGATTCAGGGCAGCTCTGCCAACTGCATTTCAATGTGATTTAATCACAACACTTGTTAGCATGATGTGGGGCACAGGGAAAGGGGTATTTCCTGATGTTCTGATCAAGTCTTCCTCTTAGGCAGGCCCTGCAGTTCTGGGTGTCCTATGTGGTCCTTGCCAGCATGTAGCCCCCAAGTCAATGGGGAGCCTGCTGGGAGCTTCTCCACGGCCAGGTGTGCAGCTCTGGTCTTCCTCTTTCTTCCCCCACTTGCACTGGGATTTCTGCCAGAGCCCTGAGGAAGCAGTTCCATGGCCTCTCCCCCTGCAGATTAAAGCTTTGTTCCTGGAGAGGAAGCACGGGTGGGTCTGGGCTGAGTGTCTGTGGCAGCTGCTGCCCCCCTTCATGGTCATCACCACAAGGGAAGCACTCCCAGGAATCTCTGCCATGGGCCCTGGAGGCTTGGTGAGGTTTCTGTGAAAAACCTACAAAAATGGGCACATACGTCCATGTTTGTGAGCCACAGGATTTTCCCACTTTCAGGCTAGTCTACATGCAGCTTTCAGACATTTACTAAGAATTTCTGGCCAACATATTTTCATGACATTTGCCCCAGGTGAGCAAATATTTAGGGTCTGTTCCTCCCTGCAGGCAACTGTCTCTCTAGGTTTGAAGTTAGTTGTTTCCCTGTGACTTCAGATCTCTGATTGATTCAAGAAAAGTTCTTAATGGGCATTTGTATTGTCGTACGGGTCAGAGACATGCTCTTGCTGGCTGCACTCAGTAGATAAGGACCCTCGTGCTGGCATGCCCCTCTGGCCCCCAAGGAGTTATATGCCTGCTCATGCCAATATTAAATACAAGTCCATTAAAATGTCACCAATATTTTTTTTATAAATTTTGCCTAGTTAAAGTTAAGGGGCATCTCATTTCTCAACGCATAGTGAATCCTAAAAAAGAAGGGAAAGAATAGATTTTTTTTTAATTTAGGTTGCATATCAAATTATAGCTACCTGACATATTCAACAAAGAGAAGAACCCATTTCATGATGTTTGGTACTATGCTGCCAAACAGCTGCCCCTCTGATAGCACCTGTCATTAAAACTGCTTATGTCTAACCACAATAGAAAATTGCTACCTTATTCTGATCATTGTATAAAGAGAAAATCACTTATTTTTCTTAGAGTTTACTCCTCCAAGAAATTTGGGCACCATATGTTAAAATAATGTCCCAGTGCACCAAATAGAGCCCTGAGGGCTGAGACAAAGCCTTTGTCTCCAAACAAGAAACAAAAAATTCTTGACAATTGGGAAGAACAAGCCAGGGGTTTTCTGCTCCAAATGGTCCCTGCTTGTCAATTATTATCAAGAAATGTCCAACTTTACATGAAATTTATAACCACTAAAATTATTTGGAACTTAGTAAAGGTATTCCATATTGAAAAAAAAGAACAAGTTAGAGACATTTCAGACAAAGCCACAATTTCTCAATCTACAAAATTCTGAATGTGAAATTATTTGCTCATAAAAACTGGTGTTCAGGAAACCAAGCACAAAACTGGCTACTTGTTCCTTTTGAAGCAGACTGAATCCCACTTTAGAAACTGCTGGTAATCTTAATATCAATAGGGAAACTAGGTGATGTTATCTAGAGTAATTGCATCAGTTATAAATTATGCACTGTTATATATAATCCAGCAGGGTTCTCTGTGAGTTCAGCTGTAAAGTTCAGTCTGTTAGAATTTCAACAAGGAGGGTTCTAGTCCTGGTCCTGCCACTGCCTGGCTGCAACAAGAGGTTGTTCTCCATCTTTGAGACTCATTTTGACTTAAGACATGATTCTAATTAGGTCAAATTAACTAATAAAAGCAATGATTGGTACTCACATCTTATGCAAAATATTGCACTGAAAATATGGAAGTCGGTGAGAAGGATTAAAACACAGTCTCTGCCAGCAAACAATGCAAAACCAGGAGAGCCACCATGTAAATATAAGCCAATGTGGAGATTACCCAAATGAAGTTAAAAATGCATAGGAATAAAATCCCCCATTAAACAAATGATGTCATTGAATGCTGAAACAGAGCAACATTAACTGAAAGAAAATGGGGGAATGATGCACTTCATGGCTGTACCCCTGCTTTTTCTAATAAAATCTACATTTTAGAAGTGTTAGATTTATAGAAAATTATGAAAATATACAGAAATTTTTTTCCATGCACCTCACACCCAATTTCCCATATTATTAGCGTCTTACAGTAATGTGGTACATTTGTCACAATTAATGAACCAATATTGACATAGTATTAATTAAAATCCGTACTTGACTCAGATTTCCTTAGTTTTATCAAAAGTCCTTTTCCAGTGCCAAGATCCATCCAGATAACTGTTAATTTGGTCATTATGTCTTCTCAGGCTACTCTTGGTTATGTCAGTTTCTCAGACTTTCCTTGTTTTTGATGTTCTTGACAGCTTTGAAGAGTACTGGTCAAGTATCTGGTGGAAGGTCCCTCCACTGGTATTTCTCTGATGTTTTTCTCTCCATTAGAGCAGGCTTACAGTCCTTAGGGGAAAGATCCTATGGAAACCTTCTCATCACCTCATGTCAAGGGGACCTGCTCTCCACATGACTCACCCCTGTGGATGCTGACCTTGGTCACCCAGCTGAGGTCATGCTCATGAGGTCTCTCCTCTGTAAGGGTGCTCTTTCCCCCCTTCATACCATGCTCTTTAGAAGGGAATCACTATGCATAGCCCATACCTATGGAGTGGGGAGTTATTCTTGCCTCCTAAGGAAGGGTCAAAGTTTTAATTCTAGAGACAACTGCAAGTTTTAAAGAGATGATTCCCAGGCTCCCTGTCTTCTGTAATCAGTGTTATTTTTCTACTACTGACATTAAAGTATTTCATCTCATCAGTAAAACAAACCCCGTTCTCATATTTTATTACCTTTTCAAGATGTAACATAAAAACTGTTGATGTTTTAAAGGAGAAATAAGGATCATGTGCATACAGGATTTTATTGCAATTTAAGAGGCTTCATGAGAAAAGGAACCTGGTGATATACTCAGCCCTGAGGAGTTGAAAATACAGCCTGTTAGTGATGACAAAGATGGGGTCCATTTCAGTCTCCAATAACATTACTGAAACTTGCCCTTCTTGGACTGTTTCCAGAGTTGATTCAATGGGCTTTCTGACATTAGTCACAATTTATGTTCTGAAATTCAACAATAGTATATAGTCAGGACAACCCAGTATTAATCTGATCTGGGACTGGTCCTGCCCCGGCCAATGGGACTCCTTGCCTGCAGCTGTAGAATGCCATCTGGACTTTTGATAAAAGCTAAAGCAAGTAAACTTAATTTGTAGGTCTTAGAAGCTTATAGTATTAGGAAGGAAATGAATACAAATAAACATTCTAAGACAGAAAAAAAAGATGCATTGCGGAGAGAATTGGTCATGAAAGGCCAAACCCCAAAGCATTCAGTAATGCGTTTTACAAGTTATTCTGCATTTCTAAGAGTGGCCAATTAATTCAAAGTGCACTTAAAAGATCTAACATGCCACATTTTATTCTTGAATTACTACCTAGCTTCTTAATTTCTAAAATGCCATAAATTATAAAACATTGATTTAATAATAGCTTTATGAGGGAAGCAGGGAACTACCACATTAAAGTTACATATTTAAACTTCATTCATTTTTAAAGGAAAAAATGATTGAAAATTTTGAGAAAATACAAAAAATATTTTGGATTGTCACAATGTTGCCACGTTCTCTTTTATTCTTCCACTTACCCTAATAATTGCATTGATTGCTTAATGGTGACTATGTACATTCAAAGGAATAGTCAATATTTTATTGTTAAATTATTCATTTAAAAAATTATACTGTTTCCTCATCAACATAGACAAACATAGACAAATTTTGAACAAGTGAAAATCAAAAATATAAAATTATAACATTTCAGTGAATGAAGTAATTTTTTTATATTTTGATATTTTGTTAATAGCTTTTGGGATAACATTTTTATGTATTTGAGATTTTTAACTGAGGTTTAATGTAGAATATTTTATATTTGGTAAAATACTCTCCTTAAAAGTTTTACAGTTCAAAACATATTGACAAAGTTACACAGTTGTGTGACAATCATCATAATTAAAATATAGAACCTTTCAATCATCTATGAACATTAAAGTATAAGTCTTTATATGGATATGTTTTCATTTCTCCTGGGTAAATACTTTAAAAATCTGAAATAGATTTAGTTTTTGCTCACCGGGTTCATGAAACCCTCTCTAAAGAGAGTCCCACTTTCCTGCCCCTGAAGAAAATCTGTCAGATTTCTTAGTCTTTCAAGATCCTACTAGTTTTCATTATGTTCAATCCTGCATAATAAATCTATAACTCTTAATCTGTTAGAGTAGCAGTTGGATAGACAGGGGCAAGAGGGGA
Source organism: Manis javanica (assembly GCF_040802235.1). NCBI lineage: Eukaryota > Metazoa > Chordata > Mammalia > Pholidota > Manidae > Manis > Manis javanica. Next base: position 77,490,307 of record NC_133168.1, read on the forward strand.
GAAGGGAGGGTGGAGCCCACCCAGACTCCGCCCAGAGTCTGCTGTCTCCCTCAGACCAACCCCTTTCGCGGTTCATCATAAACTCATCAGCCAAACACACAGTCCCTAGGACTTCCCCGATTCTGAAGCTTGTGCACTGAAGTAAACCTTGACCACTGACACTCTACAGCCTTTATAATATCATTCACATCGCTGGTTTGGCCACTGTGGGTTCCACTTAGGTGCTCAGGGGAAGATGACAAGCAAAAACTTGCTCAAAGATGCTGAAGGGGAGGAACCGAGGCAGATCCAAAGGATGGATCAAGGAAAACCAACAAGCCCCATAACAGGACACAATGTGAAACCCAGTGAGCATCTACCCACCCCGGGGCCCATCCAGCTCCTCTGTCTCTGGAGGGTACTTGCCTTTCACTTCGCTAAATAAAAAAAAACCCTGGGGCTTTAAGTTACAAATGAATTCTTTCCTTGGAAAAGGCAAGAACTGAGTAATTCCGCAATCCACCACGTGGTAACAAATCCACTCACTGTTACGTTTCTCTGCTTTTGGAAGAGTGCATCTACTTGGGGCTGGAAAAGTCCTCTGTGGAGAATCCCTTCTCTTCCTCCTCTTCTCCAAGTTGCTAGTGGCTTTCTCGGATACCTTCAAGGGCAAGAGAGAAGCTCAAGGCCACACTGTGTTGGTAAATGTTTAATGAGCATCTTCCTAAAGAATAAAAAGGCTTCAGTCCACAGAGCTTGCTGATGCCTGTGGTGTAAACGCTCCTACGATGGCTGATCTGATGCTGCCAACACCACTGAACACCGACATGAGAAGGGACGCCCACAGCCGGCTCTCCTGAGCACCAGCACACCACGGGGCTGCAGGGAGTGTGGCTTTCCTGTGCAGGGCAGACATACCTGCTGGTGGTGCATCATATGCGGAGCACCTGTGTGGCTCCCTTGAGGTGCCCTCCTTCCGCAGCTCAGGCAATACCTCCTTCCAGCTGGGACTCTCCCATGGGCTTCAATTTTTCTACCCTTTTTCCATATCATGTGGTACAAATGAACAGGATTTATCCAGGGGACCACATAGAACCCCTGAAAACCTGAAGTTTGGTGGAAGTGAGTTTGCTCACAAGGCTGCTCTCTTTATTTGACTTTCCCATGACAGCTGGTCAGGCACAACTTCCATGTCTAGTCTTTACAGAAATGAATCAAATACCAGTCTTCAAATAAAGAGAAAGTGACGAAACAACACACTGAAGACTCGAGGAAATGCTCACCACCAAATCTGCAATGGCACCTTTACATATGCTGGAGGCTGACGGGCCAGTCCTGGCAAAAACCAGTGCCACAGCCTCGCAGCACACCTTGCAGAAATGGTCCGTTACCTGCTCTGAGGACAGAAGGGATATCCGGTAGCTCTCATGTCACTTTCTCATGTTGGCAGCTTCACACAAACCAAGAGCACTATTTTAACTCTCGGCGTCCTATCAAAGTATGATATTTCAGTTTAAATGTATATAGAAGAAGAGTTAACTGAAATATCCATAAAGAAGAAAATAATGAGCCAATTTTGTGAAGATATAACCTAGGAAATATTTTGAAAGCCACAGCTTTTCAGCCTGAAGTACACTGCTGTGCCATTCCTCACTGACCGAGGGTGTTCTACAGACATTAAACGAGCAATAACTGCCTTGAGTGGTGAAGTTACTTTAGGTTTTATTTCACTTAAAGGCAGAATGGTAAAATGGGGGGCTAGCTGGGGTGGACTGAGGGGTCTTAAGTTCCCTGTACTTTAAAGACTCTGCCCTGAAGTCGATTCACAGTGTTGTCCTAAGCAGAACGCTGGCTTCATTTTCCTTATTTTCAAAGTGAAGGGAAGGGAAGAAGAGAATTATCACAGGACCACTTTAGGAACTATGAGGATGGCTGTTTGTGGTTTTGTCCCCATTCATTCTCTTTCTCGACTCCCCATTTTCCCTCGTCTTCCCTTTGCTACTAAGCCCCTGTCTGTTTCTACAGCTTTACATTCCACCTGCTTTCAGCCCCGTGTCCCCTGGGCCTGCCTCCTCCTGGGTTGGCCTCAGCACGTGACACAGGGCGGCGCCCCCTCTCCCTGACCGCTTCCTCTCCGCATTTGCAGTATCTTCGCTTCGACTCCCTTGGTGAAACCCACTCACTAAGTGATTTCTCCTCTTCTTTATGGGGCTTTTCTCTGTATCTCACTTTCCCTATCTTCAAAATAAACATAATAACAGTACCTCACTCAGAGGATGTTACTGAAAATTCAGTATTTATTGCTATTTGGGAAGAACAGCAAACTGTGTCTTCCATGTAGCAAAACCTACATATCTGTGATTTAGTGATGTTTCTGTCATGAGAAGAGTGAACGATGTTATGTCATAATAGCTGATATTAACGGACTGTTCATTATGTGTAAAGCACAGTTATGAGTTCTTCAAAGAAAAGAGCCCATAGACAAGATTAGCTATGTATTTTAATTCTTACAACATAGTGTCAGAAAAATGCCCAATTACCCAGGTTTAACAGCAGAGTGGTGGTGTACAAGGGGCTCACGCAGTAACGAGGAAGCTTGCAAGAACACCTGCGTTTCCCCATCGGTGAACCCCGTTCTCCCCAGAGCCCTGTTTTCTCACTGCACTGCCCTTGGCTATGCTTTCTCTTCCTCTAAATATTTTACGTTCCCTTCTGTGTTCACTGTCTTGGCTGCTGACATTGCCAGCCCCAGGGTTACAGTGTCTGAACCGTCCGTGAATGCTCAGTCTCCTAAGCTCACCTTCAGTCAGAGCACTTTCTCCATCTCACCTCTGCAATGTCCCCCTGGACCCGGTCCTCTCCTCTCCGGACCTCTTCTGCTCTGCCAACACGACCTCACCTCCTTCCACACATTAAATGGGCTTCCCGGTGGCAACTCCACACTTCCAGCCTATCTTTTGAAACTGCCACAGAAGAGCTTTCATGACATACGGATCTGTTCATGTAATTCTTCCTCATTCTCTGTAAACCTGAGCTGTTCCTTACTATCTACAGAGGAGAAGTTATAATTCTGTGTGCACCCTTTGCAAACAGCCTATATACACATGGACAGATCAGTGAGTTGGCAGATGATGGATAGATGGTGTTATGGGCTGAAGAGTGTGTCCCCTTACAATTCCCATCTCGAAGCCCAGGGTGACAATATTTGGAAGTACTGCCTTTGGGAGGTGATTAGATTTGGAGAGGTCGTGAGAGTGGAGCCTCTTGGGAAGGGGAGGAGAGACCAGAGTGCCCCCTCCCTCTCTCTCTCTCTGTCTCTCTGTCTCTGGCTCTCTCTCTGTCTCTCTGTCTCTCTCTCCATCTCTCTATGTCTCTCTGTCTCTCTATCTCTGTCTCTCTGTCTCTCTCTCTGTCTCTGTCTCTCTATGTCTCTCTGTGTCTCTATGTCTCTCTGTCTCTCTATGTCTCTGTCTCTCTCTGTCTCTCTGTCTCTCTCTCTCTCTGTGTCTCTCTCTGTCTCTCTCTGTCTCTCTATGTCTCTCTGTGTCTCTATGTCTCTCTGTCTCTCTGTCTCTCTCTGTCCCTCTGCTTCTCTCTCTCTCTGTGTCTCTGTCTCTCTGTCTCTGTCTCTCTATGTCTCTCTGTCTCTCTCTCTGTCTCTCTATGTCTCTCTGTATCTCTCTGTCTCTCTATCTCTGTATCTCTCTCTCTGTCTCTCTGTCTCTCTCTGTCTCTGTCTCCCTCTCCCCCTCTCCCCCACATGAAGCCGCAGTGGGAAGGCGGCTGTCTGCAGCCAGGAAGCGAGCCCTCATCAGGAGCACAGTCGGCCAGGGGCTGATCTTGGCCTTTTGGCCTCCAGAACTGTGAGAAATAAATGTCTGTGGCTTAAGCTGCTTGGTCTGTGATGTTGTCATGGCAGCTCAAGCTGACTAGACATATTGATAGGTGACAGATGATGTGGGTAGTTAGATGGATATCATCCAGGTAGGTAGAGAGATAAAGAAACGGACAGACATTTCCCGGTGACACATATGTACCAAAATGAGCAAATTCTTCCAAAACAAGTCCATTTTCCCTTGCCCCCATAAACTATGCCATGACCTTTCTGAGCCTGAGTTCCTCCTTCTCTCCCAGGAGCCGTCCTGGTCATGTCACCAGCTCCGGCTCTCCTGCACCTTGTCCACATGAGCAGCAGCGGCCCTCAGGAGGCATGCTCCAGCCATGACCCCTCAGGCCACGGGGCAGACGGCCTCCACCAGCGGGGCTGGAGCTCCGGCATGCTGACCGGCACAGAGTGAAGAACCAACATGGGCTGAGCTGATTTCATGTGTCCATTTTCTGCAGGCCTTTGAACTAGGTGCCAGAGGAGGAAGAAACACAAGAAAACAGACATAAAATAAAGGGCCCCTGCCTTCCCACAGCTCTTCTAGCCACTTGGAGCCCTACCACTAATAAGAGCTGTTAAGCGGTGAAGCCATCTGCGAAGAGGGGTTAAGCGCTGAATGTCACTGCCCAGAGGCTTCACAGATAACGACTCATAGGCGGCCCTGTTACAGTGACCCACCCAGCTGCATCCCAGTTCCTGGAGGGGACACAGGGAAGGTGTCAGAGGGAGCACATGCTCTCTCACCCAGAAGTCATTTCCGTGAGCCAATGGCTGCTTCGTCTTTCAAGCATTTTATCTACATGTGCTTTTATAAAAGCATGTGACTTTGGTACAGTACGGATTGCTTCCTCTGGAGAAGCTCTGTGGCCCCACATGCACACACATGCACACAAGACATTGTCTTCACACTCTGTCTCTCATATACACGCTCACACAGTCACACCTGCCACTGAATCCTTGGGGAAGTGAATTTCCTGTCTCTGGGAACACATAGCATTAACTCTTCCCTCAACTGGCAAAAGGCAAACCTCAATTTAGAAAGTAGGTGGAAGAAATGTATGGTGAATTTTCTGGATTTTTGAACATTTCTCTCTAAGGTGCAATATTTCCATTCCCACGCAAACTGTTATTTTCAGGAGAAATTGCTGTTTTCACACAGAGGCAGTGAGTCATCTTCTTCAGGTGGGAGTTTATGTTTTGTAAGAAACTTTCAAAAGGCAGCTGGGCTACATGAATTTGTTCCTCAGTAACATCATTGGCAAGAAAATGTTAACATTGGTTAGTGGTTAAAATGACATGTACAGTAATCACTATGTGGCTAAATGCTAGGTTGTTCAGATATTTTTAAGCAGTCTAGAATTAACCTCTTCTGGAGAGAACTTCCCTATGTGGGTGCCTAAATAAGCTCTCCCTTATCCCCTGCTACTACCTGCCATAGAGATGCTCAAAGGACCTAGGGTCTGAAGAAGTTTCTGGAAGCACTGTGACATATAGTTAAAATTTGTTAGAGATGTGTGCTCTGTGCCCATGAACCTCTGCTTATGAAGCCAGCAGTATTCGGCCCAGAGGCCATCACAGGTCCACTTCGAACTTAAAGCAGATTAAGGACAGACTCACTTGAATATAGCCAATAATTCTGTAACATCTCCTGTGCTGACAGATAGTAACTGTAGTCATTGGGGTAAGGATTTAATAACGTGGGTAACTGTTGAACCACTGTATTGTATACTTGAAACTAATGTAAGATTATACTTCAATAAATATAAAATAAAATAAAGAACAGACTCACTTTCCTCTAGAGCGCTGTTTACCTCCCACCCAGCACCGCTGACATCATTTCTTTGTTGTGCGATCTTTCCTTTGCTTTCAGGCTGGAGCAGCCTCTGCCCACGAAATGCCAGGAGTAGCCCTCTCCTGTTTGAGAAACCAAAAATTGTTTCCAGAAATCTCCTTTCCTATACAGATTTATTTTTTTCTATCAGTGTAGATAATTGAAATATAATACATTTTCAGAAAAGACACAGTGTTGTGACCACAGAGGGAACTTACGATTGTAGATGAAACACAAACTATTCTTTTTTTTTTGCTTTGCTCACCGTACTTTTTCATGATTATTTTCTTATTCTATCTTTACTGCAAATTGTATATCCTTAGTTTTAGCGACAAGGGGCTAAATTTGTAAACATGAGATTGGAGAGGAGTACTGTGTCTTTTCTATGTCTGTAATTAGGTTGCATTCTCTACAGTCTGAGAGTAATCCTAAATTTCCTATTTAAAGGATATAAAAAAGTCTTAAAATACAAAGCAAGTCTTATTTTTATGAACCAATGTCTATCATTCAATAAATGCATATTTCTAACAAATTCTCCCATATCTAGTCAGAGGCCACCAGCTACTGCCTCTAAATGTGATTTATTTTTGTTAGGAATTGACCAATAAATGACCAATATTTTTCAATTCCCTCAGTAGAGACTCTAAAAAATTATTTCCAGCCCCATTAGGAGTCTGTGGCTGATGGTCTGACATTAGTTCTATTTAGTCTTCTAGGGAATCCATTCACACAAATGCAGTTAAGGAAATTAGAATTTCCATGGGATTTGAACACTGAATACTATGGTTATGAGTCAAGGACATATGAAGATGTAGAAGAAAACCCACAATATTATTTCACTATCTCCACCTATATCAATGCTATGTTCATATGTTGAGGAAAACCGGGTTCTAAATTAAGCCAAGTGCCCCCCTTGACACTCAGTTGCCCTCCTGACACACCCTCTTCTTACTGTTCACTCACTCTTCAGTGTCACACTGGCCGCCGGCTCCCCACACTTCGTGTTCCAGAGAGTGATGGGGTGGAGCCTCTGTTCTCATGGTCCTTCTCTCTCTGCTCCTTCCCCAGTCCCTTCCTATGGAGTGCCATCTCAGGCATGCAAATCTATTAAAGGCCACTGTTATTAAAGCAGAAAAAATATAAAAACAAAATAACAAAGAACATTTTTATTATACCTGCAATTCTCTCATGACAACACAGTTTATATCATCAGCTATAATTTTACACACATATACAACTCAACTCCATATTTCATACACATAATAATATATTAATTGTGAACTGTATGTTATTTAGAGATAGAAATAGACTCTTATTTTGTCGTAGGATCCAATACTACGTAGATACACACAGAGAAAGTCAATAAGTGTCTGTGAGAGATTTCTTTTTAATTAATTTTAATTAAATATTCAATGAAAACCATTTTCATTTCCCACTGTACATCTTTTAATGACTCTGTCTAATGCTCATATGATTTCCTCTGTTAAATTGTTTCCCTGTAGCGTTTTCTTTTCTCAGTATGTTAGAAAAAAATGTAATGGAGAAGAAGGGTTTATTGTATTTCAAATTTATGTTTGTTGCTGAGTGGATGCCCAAAGGGCATTGATAAATGTCTTTTCATAAATCAAAAAATAAATAGATGGACAGAGATTGCGCAATAGCCTACCAAACTCAACACGGCTGTCTGCACAACTCTCTGACATTGGAAGATGGAGCTTAAGGATCCATCATGCTTATCATATAGTGTCTATTTTGTTAATTATTTAGCCATGCCAGACAACTGTTACTAGGACAGGAGGCCCATGAAGGAATGCTGATGTGTACTTGGGTGGGTTTGTAACTGGATGAATATCATGTGTTGGTCGGTGTGCAGAGGTCTTCCTGTTTTGCTAGATTTTGTCAATGATATGAAAGACAGCAAACATGTATGTTGTGTATGCATCATAAAAAAAGGCTATTAGACAAATCACAAGTTCAGTATTTATAATGGTACTAAAGCAAAATGGCTTTGAAATCAGAAAGTCCAAATCCTAGCTCAAGAATTTAATATTTACATGCTTCGGTCCTGCTAACAATCTCTCCCTTCTACAGAATATTCACGTAGAAAATGGAAATATTTATTCTCACATAACAGTGTTCCTGGGTCAGGAAAACAAGTTGTAAATTTCCTCTGTGGAGGTGGGACCACTCTGGTCAAACCTGACAGCATTTCTATTCCCAATACATAAACATATCACCTTTGGAAAATCTTACTAATGAATATGAAGAGATTGGAAAGGAAAAAGTAAAACAGTCTTTATTCACAGATACTGTTTGTGTAAGCAGAAAATCCAAAAGAATGTACAAGAAAAACTAAACTCCATAAGTGAATTTTGCAATGTAACAAGATACAAGGTCAATATACACTTATCAGTTGTAATTTCACAGGCAAATGATGAATAATTGGAACATAAAATTAAAAAGCAATGTTGTTTATAATAATACTATTTATAATAATATCAAACAAATGCCAAAAGAAGTACAAGTCTATTCAATAAAAATTTAAAACTTTTTTGAGAAAAATTAAAGAAATCCTCAATAAAGTGAGATATATACTATTATAGGTTAGAAAAGTCAATATAGTGACCAATTTTCATCAACTGATCTCAAGGCATTATAGAGCAACAGCTATCAAGACAGTGGGGGCCTGAATGAGAATAGACAAATACACTGTGAAACAGAATGAAAAGTCCAGAATTATACTAACTTTTAAATGGAAAATTAATTTTCAACACAAACATCAATCAAAGAAAGAAAGAAAGGAAAGATTTTTCAACAAATGGTATTGAAACAACTTAACGTCCAAGTTGTGGGAGTGGGGGGAGGGAGTGCTTCAAATTCTAACATATTATTTTTTCTCTCTGTAAATAATTCAAATGAGTTCATTTCCAGGAAGAGATGACTTGCCGTGATCACTGACTAGACTTTTACATGATCCTGCACTACACAACCCATGACATGCCCATTTTTTCTGTCACTTAGAGTAATTTTCACTATGGTTTCATAGACATTTTCTTATTCTATCTGCAAACTGTATATCCTTTATTTTTTTAGCCTCGGTGACTATTTGGTAAATACGGTGTGGAGAGTAAAGCTGTGTCATTTTTACGTATAATTGCATTGTATTCCCTGAAATCTTAGACCAGCTTCAATTTCCTATAAAAACACATAAAAATATAAAGTCTTAAAATACAAAGCAAATCTTATTTTAACGACCAGATTCAAGTCTCTTAATAACATATATATATTTTTTTAACTGAAGTATCATTGATGTATGCAATCTTAATATTGATTTCAAATATACAACACAGTGGTTCAAGTCACCCACATTATTAAATCCTCACTCCCAGTAGTGCAGTTAATATCTGTCAACACAGCAAGATGTTACAGAACTATTAGCTATGTTCTCCATGCAGTACTACTAACCCCATGGCCAGCTTCTATTATGATTGAGAAATTTTTGTGCTCCTATATTCTGGTCCCCACCCACACCCGCCCCAACCCCTCCCCCATAGTAACCACTAGTCACTCCTCAGTGCCTATGAGTCTACTGCTGTTTAGTAACATATATATTTCTAACAATAATTCTCTCATAAGTTCCAAAGTCAGAGACTACAGTCACTGCCTCTACATGTGACTTTTTTTTTTGGTTAAGAATTGAGCAATAAATAATTTTTGACACATGGGACAAATTGAAATTGATCATAGAAGTAAATGTGAAAGCTAACTAAACATATTTTAGTTGAATATAAATTCACCTGTACTCTCCCCTTGAACATTTACAGAGTGTGTTCACACTGTAAATATATATACATGGAAACATATTTCTTTTGTATATTAACTGTTTAAACTTAGCAAGTATTATGAAGACTATTTAAAACCACACTAAATGCTGTTCAGCAATGAAAAGGAGTATAATGTTGTTACATGTTACAACATACATGAACCTCAATATGAGGGAAAGAAGCCAGGCTGGAAGACGGCATGTTTGTGCTACTTTCCTCTTGGTGTGTAACCAATGGCCACGCACTAAGTGGCTTGACACACACTCATCCATCACCTCCCGCTCATGGGTTAGGAGTCTGGGCACAGCTCAGCTGGGTTTTCTACTAAGAAATCAAGATGTCGGCTAGGCTGGCCACTTATCTAGGAGCTCTGGGGAAGAATTTGCTTTCAAGCTCATTCAGGTTGCGAACAGATGTAAGATGGAGTTCCTCTTTTCTTGGCTGGCTGTCAGCCAGGACCCCTCTCTCTCCCAGCCGCTGCCCTCCCGTCCTCACATGGGGTCTCCTCCAACTCCGAGACCAGCTAGAGCTTTTCAAACCCTCCTAGTGCTGAAAAACGTTTCTCTATCTTTTCTCTGCTCCCAACCAGAGGAAACGCACTGCCTTTAAAAAGCTAATATGATTAGATTAGGCCCACCTGAATAATTCCCCTTTTATCATATAAAATACCCTAGTCACTATTAGAATACCCGGGGATGAAAGTCATGAGGCCCACTTTAGATTCTGCTTTCCGCAGTATTGTACGATTCTATTTATACAAACATCCAAAAAGGCAAACCTATGGATGCAGAAAGCAGATGAGTAGTCAGCTGGAGTGGGAATAGGGGTGACTGCAGACAGACCTGAGGGATCGATTTGGGCTTGTGGAAATGTTCTAAAACTGTATCATGGAGATGGACACACGACTCTGTAAGTTCAGTATAAATAATTACATTGTACATTTTAAAAGGGTAAGTTTATGGTACATAAATTATACACCAACAAAATTCTTGAAATATTTAGTATATGTATAAAGCAATATACATATGGAAATAAATAGATGCATACTATACATATCTATAGATGTAGATAAATTTACTTAGTTACATTGGGATAGTAAAGGATTCTTGAAAAAAACACAGACAAAAACAACCATAAAATAAAATTTTATAAACTGGACTTTGATAACAGTAAGGAAGTTTGAGACACTTATGATCAGCTAAAGGTACTGGTAAGACAATTAATAAGAAGGCTATATACTGGAAGAAAATATTATCATTACATGTATCTGACAAATGTATCTGGCTTGTGTTCAGAATATTTAAATCTTCTGTAATTCAAATAAAAAGGTAAAGAATACAATTAAAAAATTAAATGTGTTTAGAACACATACATAACAAAAGAAGAAATATGAATTGCCAGTTCACATATGAAAGAATATACAATAGTTACCAAAGAAATACAAACTGTACCCACTCTTAGATATCATGTCATAGCCTCTAGAATGGCTAAAATAAAAACAGCTGTAATCTTCTATGTTGACAAGGATATATAGGAACAAAAACTCTCATACATTGCTGGCAGGAGTATAAAATGTCACAATGACTTTGTAAAAAGTATTTTGCTTTTTTTTACAATGTTAAACTAACATGTTCTCTATGACCAATAATTCCACTCCTTGTAATCTACACAAGAAATTTTATTTGTGTCCTCAAAAAGTTTTCCAATATCATTCATTATAATTTTGTTCAATATGATGTTGAATAAGCTCTGGAAATAATATAAATGTCGAACAACAGAAAAATCGGAAATATCACATGCTACATTAATACAATAAAGTGCAGCAATGAAAACGAGTGCTTTACCACTACCCATCCAAACTGAATAGAGTTCATAAGTATACCCTTGAGTGAAAGAAGCCAGACAGAATAAACCCATTTCCATGAAGGTTTAAAAATAGGCAAAACTAATCTCAGTAACAGAACTCAGCATAGAGGTTACCTAGACAGTAACGTTTCGATGGGGTTTCTGAAAACTTCTGAAGTGTTGGTTAAAAGACTGAATTCACCATGTGATAATTTATTTGGCTATGTACTTATAATTTGTGTACCTTTCTTTGTGTATGTTAGCCTATAATTTAAAATATCTTTTAAAAAATGTAGGTAAAATGAATGAGAAGACAAGCCAGAGACTAGGAAAAAATATTTGCAAAGATACCTCTGATAAAGAACTGTTATCCAGCATATACAAACAACCTTTAAAATTCAACAATTAAAAAATGGATTTTTATATAGCTTATATCTAATATTATAAAATAAAATAATCATGTTTAGAATATTTTAAAGTCTTACCAACAATTTCTATTATAATTTTTCTTTAACTTTAAAAGAATAATTCTGATATATAACATTTGATCCATAGTATCTCAATAGATTGTTTCAAAATATTCTTTGACATAATGAAAACTCTTGTAGTAAAACCTGACTAAAAATAGCACTTAAAATTATAAAATAAACTTTTATTAATGTTGGAACAATTTTCTAAAGTAAAACGCTATGGAAAAACAATATGCTGCAATTTTTCAACATAACTCTGTCAAAGCTGAGTAGGAAGAATTCAAAATTGAAAATAAAGATGAAAATTTAATAATCAGTATCGTAAATCATTATGAATTTACTAACAGATGCAATGAAATCCAATATTAATTCCTGACTAAAACAACAATTATTTGTACAAATAGAAATAATAGGGTAAATCCTAAAAACAATACAATACCCTTCCTAAAATATATGCATTCTTCTTAAAAGTTAAACAGTATAAATATATTAATAGAAAAGTTACACAGATACACCTAAGCTAATTGTACCACAACTCAACATTATCACTTGTCATAATTCTGTTGGATATAACCAATATAGTAATCAACAGTTATAGAAGTGAATATATAATATTACCAGTCATAATTATTTATAAATAATATGAAAAATCAAAGAAATTCAACATAGAACTTTTGGTATTTAAGAAAAGTGGTGAAGAAACAAAATACATGGTGACAATAACATAGACAAGGAAACATTTTTACAGAAATTAAAAGCACAACTAGGTAAATCCATACTCATGGTAGGAGAACTTAGTATATCTCAATAACCAATAAAATTAGCATACATAAAATTATTAAAGCTATATATGATTTGAATCACATAACTATCCAACTTGCATGTATGAACCAACAGCTATGAAATTCATACCCATTACCATGAGGCATTTACCAAAATAGATGATATCCTGAGATCTAAAAAATTTTTTTAAAGTTTAAAAATTGAAACAAAAATGTAGATTCTTTGGCCATTTTGAGTTAGTTGGAACACAGTATCAAAAAGATAACAAAAAATTATCTACAAATGTTTGAGAATTAAGCAACACATTTCTAAATGGTCTACATGTCCCTAAAGAAATTACAATGGAAATTAGAAAAGTGCTGAAGATGAATAATAATGGAAATATAATATATAAAAATTAATGAGATGAACCTAAAGTAGTATTTAAAGAGAAATCCATAGTTTTAGATTAATATAGTTGAGTAAAAAAAAAGGGTAAAAAACGAACAACCTAAATTTCCAACTTAAAACCTAGAAAAGGGAATAGCAATTTAAATTCAAGAAAAGTAGAGGGAAGGAAAAAATAAAAATAAAACTGAGTATTAATGAAAGAGAAAATAAACATGCTATAGAGAAAATCAATGTAATTGAAACTGTTTCTTTGAAAGCATTGATAAAACTGATATGTAATTTACAAGACTGATTTCAAAAAGTAGAGAAAAGAACATATTAACACACCAGGAATATAAGGAGACATTAGTACAGTTACTAGAAATACTAGGAAGACCGATTTCAGAAAGTAGAGAGAAAACATATTACCAATACCAGGACTACAAGGAGACATCACTGCAGGTACTAGAGAAAGTAAAAGATTAACAAGAGGTTATTTTGAATACTTAGTGCCAATAAATTTGAAGATTTAGATGAAAAATAGTAATTCTTTAAAATCACAATTTGCTAAAACATACCTAATAAAGAAGGAACACGTTAGGTGTAGATATGTTCATTGGTGGATTTCTTCAAACACTCAAGAAAGAAAGAATACCAATTCTTACACAAACCCTTCCAGAAAATACAAACATAGGAACACTTTCCAACTCATTTTATGAAACCAGCATACCCTTGATACCAAAATGTTATGAGAATTTACAAGAAAAGAAAATTACAGGATAATTTCTCTCACTGAATAAACACAGATATCCTAAACAATATATTAGTGACTCAAACCCAGCAATATATAAAGAGAATAAAATAACATCATGACTTACTGGGACTTATTCCAGGGATACAATTCCAGCAATGAAAATGTATGCACTGCTAATTCACATGACAACATGGAAGGATCTCACAGTCAAAATGCTGAATAAAGGAAATTAGAAGGGCTAAGCTACATTCTTTAGGGTCCCATTTACATGTAATTTGAAAACAAGCAAAACTAATATAATATTTGGTGTTAGAAGCAAAATAGTGGTTACCTTTGGAAGGGATATTGACTGGGCTGCTGCATGAACACTCATTCTGGGTGCTGGAAACATTCTGCATCTCAGTCCATATAGTATATACATAAATAAATATTCTTTAAATTATACACTTACAATTTCCACATCTTCTATAGGAAAATTGTATCTCAATTTAAAAAATGAAATGTAGTAGGATATTCTCTCTCTTTCTTACTCTTTTTCTCTTTCTAACACATATGATTGATTTTGAGAGTAGAGGTTCTTAACACAGAATTTATTTTCACACAGAATTAGAGGCCAGAAGTCCAAAATCAAGGTGTGAGTAGAGCCATGCCCCCTCTAAAGGCTGTGGGAGGGAATGAACCCCCGGACTCTCCCACCTCCTGGGGCTCCTGGCGTACAGCAAGAGAACTCCAGGCTCTTTCGGTCTGTCTTCACCCTCTTCCCTGAGGGTCTCTGTCCTCTCCTCTCACAGGGACACTAGTCACTGGCTTTATCTATTTATTTACTTATTTACTTATTTTACTTTCACATCTTTTTTAGGATTTTTTTATTGAGATACATATAATAAAATGCACAAATCTTAGTGTGCAGCTTGATGAATTTGGACATGTATAAATGAAAGAATGAAGAATGATTTGAAAATAAAGCAAGTATGGAAACCACATGATTAGTTTTTAAATTATTCTTAATTCTTTAATTTGTTCAGATGTATCCCTTTTCAGCAAAATAATTATCTACAAAAATGATTAGAAAAGGTAGCATTCAAAGCTGGCATCAAAATATAAAATAGAATAAAGTTAACCAGACTTTTGTAAGACCTATATAAATGAAGCTATAAAAGGTTACTGAGAAATCAAAGAAAATTTGAATAAATTTGGTGATAGTGTGGATATATCCATATTACTAATCAGATGAGTTTAAATTTTAATGTATTGATTATAATGAAATGTATTAATGATTTAATGCAATTCCAATAAAATTTTAATATACATATTTATAACACAATTTTGTATTTTAAACCTGAAAAAAATCTAAATTTCCAGAAAGAGTAATTACTTAACTATATTATTGTAAATCTATTAATAACTATGAATTTCCTTCTTTGGACAACTATTTAAAGTTATTTTTAAAATTAGTGTGCAGTTTAGACTGTGCACAACATGAAGTCGAAAACATAGGCTGTATTGCACTCCGTTCTCAGCTCTGTTCAGCACTCACTTGAATACTGTTTGATCCGAAAAAGAACATTGCCTAACCAGGGTGTGTCCAGATAAGGCTGACCATGATGCAGAAAATTCCAGACACTATGTCATGACAAAAACGTTTGACTTGGGATCAGTAAAGAATGAATACTTTGACATTGTGTTATCCTTCATGAGACCAGGCCATTTCCACACTGGTGGATGCCAAACCCTACAAGTGTGTGTGTAATCTATGTCTTATACACATACTAATCATTTTTGGATGAATGAATGAATGCATGCATGATAAATACTCTTTGAACACTAAGTTTCTGTGACTCTAAAAATCCTTTGTCATTTAATTTTGTAATGATTTTAAGGGTCATTCAAGAATCAGGTTCAAATCCAGGTCTAATACTATATGTATACTACTGACAGATAGCTATCCATGTATTTATATCTATCTATCTATCTATCTATCTATCTATCTATCTATCATCTATAAGGAGAGAGAGGGATTATAAGGAACTGGCTCACATGATAATGGAGGTCAGCAAGTCCAAAATCATGTGGGGCAGGCCTGTAACCTCAAACCCAGGAGCGCCAACAGTGTAATTCCTGCCTGATGACTGTTAGCCTGGAAACCTAGGAGAACCAGTGGTACATGTGAGGTCTGAAGGAAGTCTGCTGTGGAATCCACTCTTGATCAGGGACACTAGTCCTTTTTTATAATATTCATTTATTTCAACTGATAAGATGTGGCCCACCCAAATAATGGAGAATGAAATTACAGAGGGTGATCTGCTTACTCAGATTTCACCTATATAAATGTTAATTTCATCCAAAAATACTCACCAAGTTGATGTATATAATGAACCTTTACAAATACATATTTGCTTGTTACATCAAAACTCACAACTTTTCAAATTTCTATGTAAAGAAGCCTTGATTGAATCCGATTCCTGATTCCAAGCCAACTTCTCTTCCTTCTGCTGCTGCCCTCCTGTTCTTTTGCCCTCACGAGCCCCCTCTGCTCCCTTCCCCAGCATCGTCTTCTTTTCTGGTCGAATTAACCATTGTCTTAAATTTCTGAAGAAATCTAATTTTTAAAAACTAATTACAGTTCAGCCCATTTCAAATGAGACATGAAGTCTGCAAAAATCTAGAATTCCTACATTTGGAGGGAATTTTTCCATTTTAGCTCAGTTATGGGGTCATTTGCGCGCAAACAATGAATATTTCCAAATTAGTACCTAAAAGACATCTGGAATTTGAATGGGGAGAGAGATATGAGCTTCTACTTGTTAGAAGAGTTGTTTTTATATCTTTCATTAGAAATATTTATTTTTGAAATTATTTATACCCTTCAGACATTTAACATCATTTTTCTCATTTTTTAAATTAGATTGATTCATATTAATTATTGCAGTTAATAACTGTATAATAGGTTGACTAGATTTTTAAGTACTGATCCTGCAAAAAAAGCTACCAGAAAAATTAATTGACCAAAGTTTAGACTAAAATTTCATTTTAATCAAGTTTGTCAAGTAACCATGTAAAAAAAGTTTAATTATTAGATATTTAATGAAAATATATTCTTCATACTTCCATAAAAGATTAATTTATTGTGAGGAAGTTAAGGAACATGAAAGTTTGTTATTACCAAAAGAAAAATATGTAGAAAATTCAAAAGTTTATTATCAATACAATAAGCTTAAAGAAACATTTGATTGAAATATGAAATGTGAACTCTATTAAAAGAAAAGAGCAAGTAGTCTTCATCAGATATTAATATTTTATTTTACCTTTTATAGGGTCATTGTAAAGAATGGCTAGGTTCCAAGATAAAATACAGGACATCAAGTTAAGTTTGAATTTCAAGTAAATAATGAATAATTCTTTAGTATTATTCATATTTAGTATTTTTAGTATAAATATATACCAAGTACAGCATAGAATATACTTGAATAAACACTTATTTGCTGTTTGTCTGAAATTTAAATTTACCTATTGTATTTTTATTTGCTAAATATGGCAACCCTAATAATAGTACCACTCAACACGTCTCTGTGATCTAGACTCTGACACTGCACTCATCTGTACAGAACTCAATCCCAACTGTTAAACTTAGTTTGATAAACTTAGTTCACAAATGATTAACTACCAGATATATCTCATTTTTATGCCCCATACTAGGACAACAGAGTGTGGCAGGATAGTGAGGGAGAATATATGAAATAAAGATGGAAGTCAAGAAAAATAAGTAGAAACCATCATACCCTTTCCCTGCCCAAGCAATTAGCAAATTTTATCCTAAAACTGGTCATTAAACTCTGCTTGTAGGTATAGAAAACAAAAATAGTAAAACTAATCAATAAAAAACATCAGGAAAAATAAAAAGTAAGGGGATTAATAAACAGTTAACATAAACTAATCAACTGAAACCAAAATTGAAAGGAAGATGCTGATAATGAAGGGGACAGGAGAGTCCTAACAAGATTCCTAAATGTCAGCCACCCAGGGGAGCTACACAGGGCTGTACGCGTTACCCACGGCTGCCGAGAGAACACTGCCGACGTGGTTTCCCAGCTGCATGGGTCAATCGTGTTGCTCCAAGTGACAACTTTCTGTGCAGTTCATCCTGAGCTTTCCAAAGACGCTGTGGCTTTTGAAGTCCTGTGCAGGTGAGAGGGAAATGGGGATACACCTACCTAAGGGGGTCTAAGGATAGGAATACAAGTCCTGCGTGCATGTGCAAGATAACACATCACACTATTTGAAGTGTTCTCCATTTCCCCATTTTATGTTCAATTATAGTTTTTATTGCCCGCATTAGGAATTCAGTGGGTGAAATAATTCTCTGAGAAGTTACCTCACTCTGAAAATTTCCGACCAACCCGACACAGAGCTTCAGTGTCGTCCTAGAGAAGGAGCATGATTGTTGGACTTCACTTTGCACTGGCATCGCTCTGTGGCAGAATTATGCCTCGACTGAATGGGAATCTGTGCAAATGAACAGGAAGACAGGATGAGATCAGAAAAGAACCATTTTTCTGCAGCTGCCTGGGGCTACTCACTTACATCTGTAAAATATGAATCAGCTGCTAATGAAATGTAGGGCCTTCCTGACAGAAAATGAGAATTCAAGTATGTGAGGAGCTGTCAGCTCCGTGGCCCAAGAGCCCTATGATATTAACTTCGGTGCATGTTTAAACTGTACCTCTGGTATTGAGATTACAGAAAAACGTCCCTCAGCATAAGCATCAGAGAGAGGCGGAGAGTTTGCATTCAGAACACTTCTCAAATAAATCAGTAAATAAGGACCTGAAAAATTGAGTCTTGCAAAAAATATGAAGAGCCATATAATATTTAGGGTGGTCTAAATTAAGAAATAGGTAATATATGTGGCCAGATTATCAGTCTACCATAAATTTGGGGAATCAAGTTGGATAAAAATAAAGAGAGATATAAATAGACATCTGTGTATATTCTAACTTTGCTATGTTGTACAGATGAAATAACCTGTACTTTTTAATAAGGATAAATTAAAATTCCCTCTAGTAAGAGACTTTTTATAAAAGATTTCTATTTTTGGAATTCTAAAGACATTATTCTGGAAGGAAAGGATTAAACCATGATTACCTCTCACTAAAAAGTAGATTGAGGGCGGAGCCAAGATGGCGGCGTGAGTAGAGCAGTGGAAATCTCCTCCCAAAAACACATAGAGCTATGAAAATATAACAAAGAAAAATCTTCCTAAAATAGAGACCACAGGACACATGACAACATCCAGACCACATCCACACCTGCAAGAACCCAGCGCCTTGTGAAGGGGGGCTCCACCATTTTGGAGGAACAGCCCCAGCCAGGCCAAGCCCACAGCAACAGCGGAGATAAACCCCAAAGCAACTGGGCAGGAAGCAGAAGCCCTGTCTGCGCACAGCTGCCCAGCACAAGCCACTAGAGGTCACTATTCTCCCAGGAAAAGGCTACAAACCAACAAGAAGGGAAGCTCTTCCAGCGGTCACTTGTACCAGCTCTGCAAACTATCTCTATCACCATGAAAAGGCAAAACTACAGGCAGACAAAGATCACAGAGACAACACCTGAGAAGGAGACAGACCTAACTAGTCCTCCTGAAAAAGAATTCAAAATAAAAATCATGAACATGCTGACAGAGATGCAGAAAAAAATGCAAGAGCAATGGGATGAGATGCAGAGAAAAATGCAAGAGCAGTGGGATGAAGTCCGGAAGGAGATCACAGATGTCAGGAAAGAGATCACAGAAGTGAAACAATCCCTGGAAGGATTTATAAGCAGAATGGATAAGATGCAAGAGGCCATTGAAGGAATAGAAGCCAGAGAACAGGAACGTATAGAAGCTGACATAGAGAGAGATAAAAGGATCTCCAGGAATGAAACAACACTAAGAGAAATATGTGACCAATACAAAAGGAAAAACATTCGTATTATAGGGATACCAGAAGAGGAAGAAAGAGGAAAAGGGATAGAAAGTGTCTTTGAAGAAATAATTGCTGAAAACTTCCCCAAACTGGGGGAGGAAATAATCGAACAGACCATGGAATTATACAGATCCCCCAACAGAAAGGATCCAAGGAGGACAACACCAAGACACATAATAATTAAAATGGCAAGGATCAAGGACAAGGAAAGAGTTTTAAAGGCAGCTAGAGAGAAAAAGGTCACCTATAAAGGAAAACCAATCAGGCTAACATCAGACTTCTCAACAGAAACCCTACAGGCCAGAAGAGAATGGCATGATATACTTAATGCAATGAAACAGAAGGGCCTTGAACCAAGGATACTGTATCCAGCACGACTATCATTTAAATATGATGGAGGGATCAAACAATTCCCAGACAAGCAAAAGCTGAGGGAATTTGCTTCCCACAAACCACCTCTATAGGGCATCCTACAGGGACTGCTCTAGATGGGAGCACCCCTAAAAAGAGCACAGAACAAAACACACAACATATGAAGAATGGAGGAGGAGGAATAAGAAGGGAGAGAAGAAAAGACTCTCCAGACAGTGTATATAACAGCTCAATAAGCGAGCTAAGTTAGGCAGTAAGATACTAAAGAAGCTAACCTTGAACCTTTGGTAACCACGAATCTAAAGCCTGCAATGGCAATAAGTACATATCTTTCAATAGTCACCCTAAATGTAAATGGACTTAATGCACCAATCAAAAGACATAGAGTAATAGAATGGATAAAAAAGCAAGACCCATCTATATGCTGCTTACAAGAAACTCACCTTAAACCCAAAGATAAGCATAGACTAAAAGTCAAGGGATGGAAAAACATATTTCAGGCAAACAACAGTGAGAAGAAAGCAGGGGTTGCAGTACTAATATCAGACAAAATAGACTTCAAAACAAAGAAAGTAACAAGAGATAAAGAAGGCCACTACATAATGATAAAGGGCTTAGTCCAACAAGAGGATATAACCATTCTAAATATATATGCATCCAATACAGGAGCACCAGCATATGTGAAGCAAATACTAACAGAACTAAAGAGGGAAATAGACTGCAATGCATTCATTGTAGGAGACTTCAACACACCACTCACCCCAAAGGATAGATCCACCGGGCAGAAAATAAGTAAAGACACACAGGCACTGAACAACACACTAGAACAGATGGACCTAATAGACATCTATAGAACTTTACATCCAAAAGCAACAGGATATACATTCTTCTCAAGTGCACATGGAACATTCTCCAGAATAGACCACATACTAGCTCACAAAAAGAGCCTCAGTAAATTCCACAATATTGAAATTCTACCAACCAATTTTTCAGACCACAAAGGTATGAAAGTAGAAATAAATTCTACAAAGAAAACAAAAAGGCTCACAAACACATGGAGGCTTAACAACATGCTACTAAATAATCAATGGATCAATGAACAAATCAAAATAGAGATCAAGGAATATATAGAAACAAATGACAACAACAACACTAAGCCCCAACTTCTGTGGGATGCAGCGAAAGCAGTCTTAAGAGGAAAGTATATAGCAATCCAGGCACACTTGAAGAAGGAAGAACAATCCCAAATGAATAGTCTAACATCACAATTATTAAAACTGGAAAAAGAAGAACAAATGAGGCCTAAAGTCAGCAGAAGGAGGGACATAATAAAGATCAGAGAAGAAATAAACAAAATTGAGAAGAATAAAACAGTAGCAAAAATCAACGAAACCAAGAGCTGGTTCTTTGAGAAAATAAACAAAATAGATAAGCCTCTAGCCCAACTTATTAAGAGAAAAAGAGAGTCAACACAAATCAACATAATCAGAAATGAGAATGGAAAAATCACGACAGACTCCACAGAAATACAAAGAATTATTAAAGACTACTATGAAAACCTATATGCCAACAAGCTGGAAAACCTAGAAGAAATGGACAACTTCCTAGAAAAATACAACCTCCCAAGACTGACCAAGGAAGAAACACAAAAGTTAAACAAACCAATTACGAGCAAAGAAATTGAAACAGTAATCAAAAAACTACCCAAGAACAAAACCCCGGGGCCGGACGGATTTACCTCGGAATTTTATCAGACACACAGAGAAGACATAATACCCATTCTCCTTAAAGTGTTCCACAAAATAGAAGAAGAGGGAATACTCCCAAACTCATTCTATGAAGCCAACATCACCCTAATACCAAAACCAGGAAAAGACCCCACCAAAAAAGAAAATTACAGACCAATATCCCTGATGAATGTAGATGCAAAAATACTCAATAAAATATTAGCAAACAGAATTCAACAGTATATCAAAAGGATCATACACCATGACCAAGTGGGGTTCATCCCAGGGATGCAAGGATGGTACAACATTCGAAAATCCATCAACATCATCCACCACATCAACAAAAAGAAAGACAAAAACCACATGATCATCTCCATAGATGCTGAAAAAGCATTTGACAAAATTCAACATCCATTCATGATAAAAACTCTCAGCAAAATGGGAATAGAGGGCAAGTACCTCAACATAATAAAGGCCATCTATGATAAACCCACAGCCAGCATTATACTGAACAGCGAGAAGCTGAAAGCATTTCCACTGAGATCGGGAACCAGACAGGGATGCCCACTCTCCCCACTGTTATTTAACATAGTACTGGAGGTCCTAGCCACGGCAATCAGACAAAACAAAGAAATACAAGGAATCCAGATTGGTAAAGAAGAAGTTAAACTGTCACTATTTGCAGATGATATGACACTGTACATAAAAAACCCTAAAGACTCCACTCAAAAACTACTAGAACTGATATCGGAATACAGCAAAGTTGCAGGATACAAAATCAACACACAGAAATCTGTAGCTTTCCTATACACTAACAACGAATCAATAGAAAGAGAAATCAGGAAAACAATTCCATTCACCATTGCATCAAAAAGAATAAAATACCTAGGAATAAACCTAACCAAAGAAGTGAAAGACTTATACTCTGAAAACTACAAGTCACTCTTAAGAGAAATTAAAGGGGACACTAATAAATGGAAACTCATCCCATGCTCATGGCTAGGAAGAATTAATATCGTCAAAATGGCCATCCTGCCGAAAGCAATATACAAATTTGATGCAATCCCTCTCAAATTACCAGCAACATTCTTCAATGAATTGGAACAAATAATTCAAAAATTCATATGGAAACACCAAAGACCCCGAATAGCCAAAGCAATCCTGAAAAAGAAGAATAAAGTAGGGGGGATCTCACTCCCCAACTTCAAGCTCTACTACAAAGCCATAGTAATCAAGACAATTTGGTACTGGCACAAGAACAGAGCCACAGACCAGTGGAACAGATTAGAGACCCCAGAAATTAACCCAAACATATATGGTCAATTAATATTTGATAAAGGAGCCATGGACATACAATGGCAAAATGACAGTCTCTTCAACAGATGGTGCTGGCAAAACTGGACAGCTACATGTAGGAGAATGAAACTGGACCATTGTCTAACCCCATATACAAAGGTAAACTCAAAATGGATCAAAGACCTGAATGTAAGTCACGAAACCATTAAACTCTTGGAAAAAAACATAGGCAAAAACCTCTTAGACATAAACATGAGTGATCTCTTCTTGAACATATCTCCGCGGGCAAGGAAAACAACAGCAAAAATGAGCAAGTGGGACTACATTAAGCTGAAAAGCTTCTGTACAGCGAAAGACACCATCAATAGAACAAAAAGGAACCCTACAGTATGGGAGAATATATTTGAAAATGACAGATCTGATAAAGGCTTGACGTCCAGAATATATAAAGAGCTCACACGCCTCAACAAACAAAAAACAAATAACCCAATTAAAAAATGGGCAGAGGAACTGAACAGACAGTTCTCCAAAAAAGAAATACATATGGCCAAGAGACACATGAAAAGATGCTCCACATCGCTAATTATCAGAGAAATGCAAATTAAAACTACAATGAGGTATCACCTCACACCAGTAAGGATAGCTGCCATCCAAAAGACAAACAACAACAAATGTTGGCGAGGCTGTGGAGAAAGGGGAACCCTCCTACACTGCTGGTGGGAATGTAAATTAGTTCAACCATTGTGGAAAGCAGTTTGGAGGTGCATCAAAATGCTCAAAACAGACCTACCTTTTGACCCAGAAATCCCACTCCTAGGAATTTACCCTAAGAACGCAGCAATCAAGTTTGAGAAAGACAGATGCACTCCTATGTTTATCGCAGCACTATTTACAATAGCCAAGAATTGGAAGCAACCTAAATGTCCATCTGTAGATGAATGGATAAAGAAGATGTGGTACATATACACAATGGAATACTACTCAGCCATAAGAAGTGGAAAAATACAACCATTTGCAGCAACATGGATGGAGCTGGAGAGTATTATGCTCAGTGAAATAAGCCAAGCGGAGAAAGAGAAATACCAAATGATTTCACTCATCTGAGGAGTATAGGAACAAAGGAAAAACTGAAGGAACAAAACAGCAGCAGAATTACAGAACCCAAAAATGGACTAACAGGTACCAAAGGGAAAGGAACTGGGGAGGATGGGTGGGCAGGGAGGGATAAGGGGGGGGAAGAAGAAGGGGGGTATTAAGATTAGCATGCATGGGGGGGAGGGAGAAAGGGGAGGGTGGGCTGCACAACACAGAGAGGACAAGTAGTGACTGTACCACATTTTGCTAAGCTGATGGACAGTAACCGTAATGTGGTTGTTAGGGGGGACCTGATATAGGGGAGAGCATAGTAAACATAGTATTCTTCAGGTAAGTGTAGATTAAAAATTTTAAAAAAAAAAGAAAGAAAGAAAGAAAAGGGGGATTACTCCTTAACAGGATAAAACTATTGGTAAATCAAAGATCAACGCATGCTTTAAATATCCTTAATGTTGATCACTTAAAGGGTGTCAGATGATCAGCTATGGAGGTACTCTTTTCTGATAATATTCCTTTCTCTTAATTAAAAAAAAAAAAAAAAAGCAGTTACTGTGTGCTGACCTCCAATGAGTTCTGCACAGTGGTATAGAGGGCATGTCAAAGTGTGGGCAAAGGGTCTGTTTGTTTCTACGCAGAAGATCAAGGCCTAGCTTGGATACCCAGAAAATGAACTAAGATACGATATGAGGAGGAGCTTCCGGCATCAGCATTCTCTGGAGGACTCGTGCCGGGGGATGATCATCAAAAAGCCTCCACAGGGATCCGGACGATGCTGCGGTTGTGGCTGCATCCAGCCCACCGTCTCCTGGACTTGCCATAAGAAGGAGGAGGGAGATGTCTAGGCTGGCATGTGCATACAGTGAAACAACGAATTTGAGTGGATCTGTACTGTTGGAACTCAACCAGGAGTTGGGAGGGGTGCAAGTTGTAGCACCCCAAAATCTCATGACTATAGACTATCTATGGTTAAAAGAACATATGGGATGTGAACAGATCCCAGAAATGGGCTGCTTTAATTTGTCTGATGGTTCAAGTACAGTTGGAAAATATCCATCATATCATAGATAAATTTTCACAAATGCCTAGGGTGCCTAAATGGTTTTCTTGGCTTCACTGGAGATGGATGGTAATTATAGATTTGCTTTGTTTATGTCACCGTATTCCTATTATGTTAATATGTGTGTGCAAATTAGTTAGTAGTTTAAAACCTATACATACTTAAGGTACTATACAAGAAGATATGTCAAAGAAATAATCAATCCTCCCAAGTTTCCTTCATATGCTACATCTATAGCTTTTCTTCTTCCTTCCTAATTACAAACCTTAAATAGAATTCGTGCCTCATATCGAATTTACCGAGTATCATAATTCCTCCAGGTGGTAAAGATACCTCGAGACAAGTGCTGGGCATAGAAGCCACAGGGCATAAATCTGCAAAGAAGTAAAAAGCTAACCTTTGCAAACAATATGGCTTCTCTCTCACTTACCAACTTTACATTTCCCTGTATGGCCCCGGAAGATGACTGGTTAGCCAGAGACGGGTAAGATTCCTCAAGGGAGGAACAACCTAAGACAGGCACAGTCGCAGGGGGGCCATCAGGTGAGAATTTGGGGATCAACAGAGGTGAGGCTCAGAACCTCACCCCCCCTGCTTTGAGAGAAATCTTCTGCATCCGTGGATGTCTTGCTGCCCTTGTCTAGCCTGGATTAATAGTCCATAGGCACACACCTGATCATCTGATCATCTACATTTGCCTTCTTACAGCACTAAACTATGTTTTCTACCTTTATCTTGCATCTACCTACCACTTCAGCATTTTATTAAAAATAAAAATAATAATAATAATAGGAGAAATGTGGGATCAACATATAAATCAAGTACAAAAATCAAATGAATATTCATATTTGACCTGATGGTTTATAGGTCATATTGCATGATCAAAACCGAAAGTTTCTGTGATGAATGCCCTTGTACTGTTCACCATGTAAGAATTTATTCACTCTGTAAGAATTCGTTCACCATGTAAGAACTTGTTCGTTATGCTTCAGAAGATTGGAGACTGACGAGAATTAGGCTTGAGATGGATTAATGATTGTACATTGAGCATTGACCCCCTATACTGAATTTTATTGTTGTTAACAACCATTTGATCAATAAATATGAGAGATGCCCTCTCAAAAAAAAAAAAAAAAAAAAAATCACTATCCCAGTCAAGAATCAGTATGGCCACTGTCTCCCCTCCCTTCCCCAAAGGCCCCCACAGCTGCAAGGAGTCAGGTCTCCCTCCTATAGGTAACCACTATCTGAGTGTCATCGTCATGATTTTCTTGCTTTTCTTTATAGTTTATCACATATTTATACATTCCCAAACAAGTAGTATAATTTTGTCAATTTTTGAACATTATATGGTAGGAATAACAATGAATTTATTTTTCTTTTGAACTTTATATGATTGGAATTGCACAGTAGATCATTTTGTATCTTGCTTCTTTTTCACATTAATTTGTAAATATTATCAGTGTTTTGTTCACGTGTCTGCTACACCCGTTGTTTGAATCTGTCTACATTCTGCTGTGCATTCCACTCTTGATAGACATGTCAGTGGCTTTCAAGCCTAGGCTATTACTAACCTGTCTCCTGGTGCACAGAACAATGTTTTTATGAAGTTTATGCCTACAGGCGTGCTTGCTGAATCATAGGACATGCTTATCTTCAGCTCTGCTAGAAAATACTAGGTTGTTTTCAAAAGTGGTTGTGATGATTTACACTCCAACAGGGAAAGGGCTCTCATTACTCCATGTTCTTTCCAACACTTGGTATTGACAGACTTTTAATTATTAATTTTTCTGTGATGTAATCCCAACTGATTAGAACAGTGCCCAGCTCATAGTAAGCATGCATTAAATATTTGTTGAATAAATTGATGTCTTTATTTGCAAACAAAAAAAAAAAAAAAAAAAGTAGATTGAAAATTAATAACCTCTATTCAATGAAATAAGTTCCCACTTCTGATTTAAGATTTGAAAACATGAAATTTTATCCATGGAAAACCTTCCATGCCCACTGCTTTTAAATTAAACTTTAAACTTTATGAACTTCTCATGAAGTAGCACTTAAATATTTAAGTGGAAGATTATGCATGAATGTGATCTATATAACTATGTGGCCTTAAAATTAAAGTCAATTTTACTGAGTCAGAATAAATCAGTATATCACTGGAATATTTCCTTCACTATTCTCTTTCTGTCTCCCTCTGTCACACACACACACATATGTGTGTGTGTGTGTGTGTGTGTATATATCATACTTCTGTGGTGTATATAAGCACATACACTCCAATATGTATGTATATATATCATACACCATATGTGTTCATGTGTATTCATAACATGTATATATGTTCATAGGTAATGTGATATATACATGGACATACATAGTATATTAATGTATTACATACAGATGTATATATATGTATATGATATGTGTACATACATATTGCAGTATATGTGTGATAAACATACATGAACTTCAACACTTAATTTGAATGATAAACTTTCTGAACAAAATAGCAACATGAAGTCAGATTTAACCAACCTTTGTACTTATTTAAAAATGCTTAACTGCTCTTCTGCTATGTGAAGGCTCTATGCAGAATTAAAATGACAGAATCTAGTCCCTGACCATTCAGGAAATGATTAATATGTTTAAGGAAAACCATATACACACATATCCAAAGAGCTCTACAAAATATCAAGCAGAATAAATGCAAATAAAAGTACACTGCAGGATATCATTATCAAATCACTGAAACAGTGAAGAACAAACTAAAAGTCAGCCAGACAAAAAGACACCTTGCTGTGGAGAAACAAAGATGAGGTTGAACACAGAATTCTCTCCAGTGACAAGGCAGGACTAAAGCAGGAGGAAAAAATCTTAAAAGTGCTGAAAGACAATAACCGTAAACTTAGATTTCAATACACATGAAAAATACTTTTCTAAAATCAAAAGAAAATAAGTCCTTTCTCATAGAAGCAAAAGCTGAGAGAACTGGAGAAAAATGAGAGAATTTGCTGCCTGCACACCTGCAGTACATGAAATATTCAAGTTCCTCAGGTGACGAGAAACTTATGCCAGATGCAAATTTGAATCTACACAAAGGAATGAAGTAGCTAGAAATGGTAAATATGTGGGTAAATACAAAATACCCTTCTCTCGATTTTTCATTTATTGAAACATAGGTGATTTGAAGAAAAAAATACCAATAAATTGTTTTGTAAACAATATACCTATAGAATGTATGGTATCTTATATACCTATAGAATGTATGGTAACAATAGCACAAAAGATGCCAGAGGGAAATGTAAGTCACAGTTGAATAGTTACTATATTATGTGTGAAGTAAATATATTATTATTTAAAGGTTAAACCATGATTACTTATAGATGCATATGATAAATGTTAGAGCATGCACTATAGTCATAAAACAAAACACAGACATATAGCTAACCAGAAATTATGGAAATAAAAACAGACTAGTAAACACACTCAATCCAAAAAACAAGGCAAGAAAATTGGGAAAAGAGAACAAAAAACAGATAGGCTAATAGTAAAAGATATATAAATTAACCAATTTAAGCCCAACAATGTCAATAATTTTATTAAGTCTAAATACTCCAAACTACACAATTAAAAATGAAAATTTTAGACTATTAAAAAGGAAGACTCAATTCTATGTTGTCTAAAATATTTAAATTTAAGACACCGATATGTTAAAATTAAAAGGATGAAATAAGATATAACTTCCACAAACATATACACATATAAGATCTACTTCTGGATTCTCTACTCTTCCTATTAATTATAAAAGTTCTCAGTAAAAAAGAACTAGAAATAGGAATATCTTCATTTGTTTTTCTTCCCTTTCACCAGCAATGAAATGTACGTTTAGACTAAGCTTTGAAATCAGGCATACTGAATGCTACAACTTTTACACCTTTTTCCAATATTGTTTTGTCTGTTCTATTTCTGTTTCCAAATACATTGTTGAAACTGTCTTAGAGATTTCTAGGAAAAATCCTCCTGGGATTTTGGTTTATATAACAATAGATCTGGAGACCAATATAGAAATAATGAATATTGAAATAATACTGAGTCTGTCAATCTGTGAATGTAGCATAACCATTTATTTGGGTCTTTAAAATTTTTCTCAGCAATGTTTTGAAGTTTTTAGTATAGAAATCTTATTTTGTAAAATTTTTATACTATTGTAAAATGTTTTTATTTCATGTTCTAATGGACTTTGATAGCTATAGCAATACTTTGGTTTTTTATGTTGACACTGTATTTTGCCATATTGTAAAATTCACATATTTGTATATTGCTTTTTATCCAGGTTGTCAAACCCTGACACTCAGTTGTGGTGTTCAGTGCATTTACTTTGTAATTAATTCTGTTATATTTAAGTCTATCATCTTTGTGTTTAATTTCTACTTGGTCCATCTGCTTTTGATTAACTCAAAGTCTCTTGATTAGAAACCTTAATTGCATAAGCAAAAATCCCTTCACCTTTGCAGTATATTGTAACCTAATCATAGGCATACGTCCTTCATGTTCACAGGCTCTACCCATACTCAAGGGGAGAGGCTTCTACAGGGTGGGGACATTAGAATTCTGGCTACCCCAGGTGCCATCTCTAAATCAGCCAGAATACAGGTTCTTGCTGGTTTCAAAGTTTTAGTTCCCTGGGAGATATTAGCAGCAGACAAACAGCATCAAGTAGATTTCTGCTCAGTGGTAGAGGCTTGTTTCCTGCAGCAGTGGGGAACCAGCTCTCCAGGTCATTACCAATAATCTCATTTACATCTGTGAACCACTTTCTCTCCCCTCTTTGCCCCTCCAGATGTTCTAACCCTTTTGTAATTGATTTCCTGATCTTTTTCTTCAATATATCCCTCTGTTTAATATACTCAGTATGGCTTCTCTTTTTCTACCTGGACATTGACTTAAAAAAATAATGATTTGTCCACACAGTGGGCTCAATAAATTTTAGCCTCTTCCTGTTCAAGAGATTGGGATTTATTGTCTTTTATGGGGACATGTATTTTTTCATAATTTATACACATATCCCCATGTGGAAATGTAACAACCATTAGAAGACCACTGAATTCCACTAAAAATGAATGTGGGTTCTTCAGATCTTCTGAATTGCACCAAACACCTACCCCGGCATGGATCTTTATGTAAGACTGGAATTTTTAAACTAGCAACAGACTGTAAAGTAATTGAAACTGGGACCTGAGAGCATAATAAAATCATCGTGCAACAAAAAGGTTTGGACACTCAGAGGCAAAATGACCTGGAGAGTCCCTTATTTTTCACATCCAAAGATAGAATTGTGCTAAATATTTCCACATACATGTCCATATGCATCCCTTTATATGTCTATAGTCTTGTTAATTAAATTTTGGACATCTCTGCACAAATTACACAAAGAAATTTTTTTCCAATATAGTATACATTCCCAGCTGTGTTGGGAGGAGTATGCCTACGTTAGCAGAACCCTCACAGCACACCCCATGGCAGTACGGGCTGCAAGGATCATTTTATCATCACACATGATACATTCTGTTAAAAGCATTTTATTTATACTGTGAAGAAATATCTTGACAAATAATCTGATAATAATTGTTCAGAAATCCAAAATTAATGGGTGTCATTCCACTCTTTAGAATTCTGGGGTTCTGAATATATCGGTGTTCATTTAATATTTCCTAAGAAAGCATTTGCTTGGGAATTGGTAGATCATCCCTCTGGAGATAAATGAGGAAGGAACTGGTTGTTAAGAGTTAAACCCACAGACAGTCGTCTCAGGAGGCTTTGATTTTCTTGCATTCTGTACAGCACAGGCACTTCAGATTGAGATGGTCACTACCCCATCCCATCAGTAGGCACACAGCCCCCTGGTTTTCTCACAAGAAAGGTCAATACCCCAAGGTCAGCAAAGGATTTTCCTTTTCTTGGTCCTTCTCTGCCAAGAATGCCATGATATGATTTAAAAAGTAACACATTATCAAATCATCTCAAAAACAATGAACTCATCCTTGAGGAGTGAGTTGGAGAAGAAACTGGAAGAAACAAATCAAGTAACACAGGTTTTTATAGATTAGTTTGAGAAACAAGAAAATAGGAGGTTTTGATATGCCCGCCAAGCCCAGCAAACCCCTGTTTGGGTTTTTCTCTTCCTTTGCCCTCAAAATCCCATTCATATCTTCTCTCAGATGTCCTTATACAAACTCATCAAAAAAATAACATTTCCTGTCACATATATATTTTCTCCTGACGCAGACCGTACCTGACAGGTACCCAAGAGCAGCCTTTGACATCAGCGATAGTTCATGACAGCACGAAGCCTGAGCCATCTCAGGGGTGGAAATTGTGCCTTCTTTGTTACTTTCCTAGACTAAACCACAGTTGTAGGAGGCAAATCCAATTTTGAAACATCTCAGGGATACTTATTTCAAATAAAACAACCATGTTTTCCCTAGAGAGGTTCAAATTTCTGATAAAAAGCCCAAACACCTCCCTTTATATTTAGGTTTCCCAAGTTATGGAAAATGGCTAACACCTGCCTGGAACCCGTACTCCACCTCTAAGTCTCTGTCTGGATATCCACACACTGAAAGAGGTCTGCTGGTCACACTTTTTTTTAAATTCGCTCCAGAGGTTGTGCCTGAAGTCATCGTGGAGTTTCAGACTTATGTACTAACCAACCCAACTGTTCGAGTCTGCCAGCTGGACCACTGCAGTCTGCTGGTATGTGGGCAGTGTTAAAATGGCTAAGAATTCTTCCAGGGCTTAGAGGAATGCAGACACCAGAGCTCCGTAAATTAAGTCTGATAACGCTCATGCCATCTGGGCCTCGTCCAGCACTGTGTTCTGTTCGGCCCCATCTCTAGTTGGTTTGACTTGGTACATTTCCTAAAAGCAAGGACCAGGTGTCCAGCACTGCCAAGATGAAAGTCATTTCCATTTTGGATGGAAATTAGCAATTCCGATTTAATTCTACTTGAAACCTTTCAAAATCATTTGTAAATAAAACCTGATTTGCAGCAGAGCCAGATGATTCTGACAATAGTTCCTTGCTTTTGGTAAGATATTGAGTGAGTGTTGATTGATTTTTTTTTTAAATTCATTAATTCTTTCTACAATGATTCTACAATTCTTTCTACTTTCTTCAACTACATGGTCAGATGATCAATTTTAAATCTAACAGAATACACCAACTTTATTAGGCTGCATAAAGATGATTCAAGAAAAAGAGTCAATTACATAAGGCACAGTTTCTCAGGACCCAAATTATATCAAGCTAGGCATATTCATTTCATAGAGTTGAAGTCAATAAGCCTCTGTACATAGGTTTAATAACACCACATACAGATTCATCTTCTAACATCATCTCCTAAACTCCATGAAAGGAAAGCTCAGGTTTTTAAGAATTGCTTAGCTATTGTAATCCTTAATTCAAAAACAGAACCACAGTCCCCACTATCTCTAGGAATTCTTTAATCTAAATGAACTAAAGTACCAAACTAGGGTATTGACCATTCTTGTTCCAAGACTTCAAATCAATAAGCTCTCTAAATCTAATAGTTTTAGTAATAGAACTGTTCAATCATGCACTCACAGAAATAAGGATTCATGTAGTTTTAGTCTGGAGCAGCTTAAAAGATAATTAAATCAACAGCATTCATCATCCTGAGGATTGCTGAAAGAGATGAGAGAAATAAAAAGTTGAAGACAAGCTCTAAACTTAGTGAAACATTCTGTCTTTTTGCAGGATTCCAAAGCACACAAATGGAACACGATCCACAATGACTCTCTGGTACTTTCTCTTCCTTTTTATGCTCACTATACTGACTCTAATTAGGGGAAAACAGAATTAATTGAATACCTCCTCAGTGCATGCACACATTTTATTTCTCACACAGACCATCCTACTGCATAAATCTGGCAGGTGTCAAGCACTTGTAATCTCTTTGAATAGCCCCCCTGAAGGTATGTAGCATAGAATCCACTTACTATTTTAATACAGGAAGTCAACAGAAAAAAAGCACTCTAAAACCAAATTTCTCTTAGTTCCATTTACAGCATTCCAAAATATACCTGAATTCTCTGATGTTTTATTTAGAAAACAAATGGGTCTCCTAATAATTTTTAATGAACTTAAACATTTGGTTAAATTCAAAGTAAAAGACCAATCAGCCTCTACTCACATTTACCATTACCTTGTGATTAAGAATATTTAACAAAAGGATTTTCAAAATTCTTGCCTTTTACTATCACTAAGCCTAAGAGGGGAAAAGTATTAAAAAATACAATCCACAATCCAATTCTTTTAGTCTTAAAGTAAAATATTTATAGCTACATGCAAGACGATGAAACTAGATTGCTGCCTAACACCACGTACAAAAGTAAACTAAGTGGATTAAAGAACAAAATATAAGACATGAAGGAAACATAGGCAAAAAAGAAATCTCTTGAACATAAGCATGAGTGATTTTTTCTGGCTATGTCTTCCCAGGCAAGGGAAACAAAAGCAAAAATAAATAATTGAGACTATTCAAACTAAAAAGCTCTGTACAGAAAAGGACACCATCAACAAAATGAAAAGGCCTCCTGCAGTATGGGGGGATATATTTGCAAATGATATATCTGATAATGGACTAATATCTAAAATATCTAAAGAATTCATATGACCCAACACCAAAAAACACATAATTCAATTTTGAATGAGTACAGAGGACCTGAATAGACATTTTTTTCAAAGAAGACAGAAAGATGGCCAACAAGCACATGAAAAGATGCCCCACTTCATTAGTCATCAGGCAAATGCAAACCAAAACCACAATAAGGTGTCACCTCACTCCAGGCAGAATGGCCACAATCCAAAAGACAAGAATAATAAGTGTTGACAAGGATGTGGAGAAAAGGGAACCCTCCTAGAGTTGGTGGGAATGTAAATTGATGCAGCCACTGTGGAAAGCAGTATCGAGATTTCTCAAAAAAATAAAAGTAGAAATACCATATGGCCCTGTAATTCCACTTCTAGAAATTTATCTGAAGAAAACAAAATCTCTGATTTGAAAAGATACATGTATTTCTATGTTTTTGCTGCATTATTTATAATAGCCAAGATATGGAAGGAACCAAAGTGTCCATTAAGGGATGAATGGATAAAGAAGATGTAGTACCTATACATAACGGAATATTATTCAGCCATAAAGAGGAAAGAAGTCTTGCTTTTTGTGACAACATGGGTAGGCCTAGAGGGTGTTATGTTAAATGAAATAAGGCAGGCAGAGAAAGACAAATACCATATGATTTCTCTTAGAAGTGGAATCTAAAAACAAAACAAAATGAATAAACAGCAATAGACTTATAGATACTGAGAAGTGACTGGTGGTTACCATGGCACAGTGGTAAGGGGTGTGGGTAAAATAGGTGAAGGGGATAAGAGTCACAAAATCGCAATCATAATATAAATTAGTCACAGGGAGCAGTGTTACATTCTGATAAAGAGGTCAGTTCTCTAAGAAGACATACCAGTGCTTAACATGCATGTCCCTAACAACAGAGCATAAAAATATATGAAACAAAAATAGAACTGCCAGGATAAACAGATGAATCCACTATGATACTTGAGACTTCAAACCCCCTCTATCAGAAATGGACAGATCCAGCAGGCAGAAAACCAGTAAGAACATACTTGAATTTGACAGTACCATGAATCAACTGGATACAATCGGTATCTACAGATTACCTCATCCAAAACAGCAGAATACACATTCTACTCAAGCTCATATGGAGCACTCACTAAGAAAGACCACACTCAGGGTCATAATACATACCTTAAAATTTTTAAATAACAGAAATTACACACACACATTAGCAGATCTTAAAATGATGAATTATAAACTGAAAAGAAAAATAGATGCATCCACAAGTTAAATACTGTATTATGCCATTTATAAGACATTCTTGCAAAAGCAAGCTATGGAGATAGAGAACAGACCAGGGCATGGCAGGAGCTGTGGGCTGGGGGTGGGTTCAGTACCGGTAGCAGAGGGAATTTTTTAGGATTAACAGAACTGCTCTAAATCTCTGCTGTGGTGGTACATCCATCAAAACTCACTGAGCCCTATACTAAAAGGGTGAATTTTACTGTATGCAAATTAATTATACACTGAGTTTCTGAACTGGGGAAAATAAAGAAACATTAAAAAGTGACTAAGAAATATTGACTGGAATCTGCACCTACAGCTTTGTCTCTCTACTTTCAGCAAGTCAATTCGCTTTTTTTAAAACATACAGTAGTTGGGAAACACTTAGTTGTAAGACTAGCACTCATGCTTCCTGGCTGACTGTGTTATAACCGAAAACACGCTAGGGTTCAGATTTCTTCTATGAAAAATGAAATGAATATGCTCAATAAGTAATAAGAGTAAATGGTCCCTAAGGTCTCTCTCAGAAGAAATGGCATTTCAGTGATTCCGTGCACATCTGTACAAGAACCCCTTTATTCTTTTCTTTACTAATCATCTTCATGAGCTAGTCTGCAAATAGAAATAAAAAGGAGAATGAATACAGGTACACACAGAGATGTGGTAATTCACCGAAATTAGATTTGGAAGATATCTTAGTGATCAAACATTCCAAATACTTATAATCACAAAGCACACTGAATCCAGACAGGCTGGTGCCCAGGGCAGAGGGCTGGTGACCTCCCTGGGCCTCGGCCACGTCGCCTCGGCTGCTCCCCTTCCGCCTGCCTCCTGTCTCAGTCTGGCATCTGTAGGTCACAGCAGTGTGGTCCTGTCTTCCCTCTGCTCCAAACTTCCCAATGCAGTCCCATCTCAGAGTAAAATTCCAAGTTCACATGGTAGAAAAGATGACCTTATGTGATATGATATACTTGCTTCCTGC
Organism: Manis javanica; assembly: GCF_040802235.1. Lineage (NCBI taxonomy): Eukaryota > Metazoa > Chordata > Mammalia > Pholidota > Manidae > Manis > Manis javanica. The sequence goes on from NC_133168.1 coordinate 77,526,484, forward strand.
TTCTGGCACCTCACTTTCTATGACTAGACAGAAGGACAGAGAAGGACAGTCATTCTACTCCAGGGACAGAGGGCTCACTGCTATCGCTCTCCTCTCCAAGCATCTCTTCCCCTGGTGGCCCTTGGGCCCTGGTTCTGTCTCTAAGTTCCTCCAGGTCTTTACTCAGGTGCTACCTTGACAGTCAGGCTGACCATCTGAAAGTGCAGCCCTCCCTCCCCAGCAGCTCTGCTTCTCTCCTTAACATGTGACCACCTGACCTACTCAGATTATTAAATGATGTTTGCCTGCGGCCCGTCTCTCCAGCCAGGACAGGAGTTCCACAGGGCAGGGACAATGGATAAGAGAATTTCCCACAGGAGCAAAGCTAGGGTTCAATCAAAGAACTGTCCTACTGCCGGCCACAAGCTCTCCACAAGGCCTGCCCACCACGGGTTCCTAAACGCTGCAGACCAGTGAGTGTGTTTTTCTCCTGCTATTTAATTATTTTCTGCACTGGAGGTTGCGTCGCAGTTTTCCTGTCCCACTGCTGTTGCGTGGGAGGCACAGAGGACTTGTCTATAAGGTCTTAGCCTTCCAGACACTGAGAAACCATGTCTGGCTCTGTGGACAGTAATGAGGCCTGGACTTTGTACTGCATGTCCTGACTGGGTGGACCTCTGCAGTCTTCCCTGGGGATGAGCAAGAATATTCTGCTTAGGAAGAAGGGTACAAACAGGTATGTGTGCTACAGGAACCCCCTAATGAGCACCACACTTCACACACATCTCCGTGAAGCCCTGCGGGAAGGGCACACCCTCTCTTTGCTTCCCGAGGAGGCCATGGAACAGAAACATGTGTGTCACCAACGAGTCAAGGCAGGAAGAGCTCAGACACATCCCTCACCCTGTCATTCTCCTGTTGAGGGCATGACCCTAAGGGACAGTGAAGCTACAAGACTCAGGGAACATCACGCTTTGAAATAACTGTGTTCTGACCAAGACCATCTAACTGGACTTTGATGTGAGTGAACAACGCACCCCTGTTGTGATGAACCACTGCCAGCCCGGGACTCATCTGTTATCCCTCCACTGAACACCCTCAAAGGCTCTTGCTACTGATCATCCCCAGCTCTTTGTTAAAAATCACTCTTGCCCTCTCCCAGATTTAGAAAGGTAAGGATACGGACTAACACCTCCCCAAAACCACCCCAACACACACACACACACAACACAGTTGTATTTGCCTAAAAAGGACTTTCAAATGACTGTTAACAGAATAAAGATCTGTTCAACTTTATTTTCCCCACAGACCATTAGGCAGTGTTCTTTGATTATTAATGGTGACGATATTTTTTTAAATGACAATGCCTGGCATCCCATTAAACCACACTGCAGAACCATTACTCCTGCAGAGAGGTTTCTGCAGTGTCTGTGAGGAGGTAAAGGAAAATCCAAACACCTGGGAGTCATTGACAAGAAGTCTGGATAGACTCAGAAATGAAATGGTGAAGGACTCCATGTGCCTGAAGAAAGGGTTTAGATCTGATATTAAGTAAATGTGTAAATAAGCACTTCAGTGTTTAAGATTCTCTCTACTTGAATGTCATCAGCTCAGAGAATCCCCCCTGACTGCCACTGACCTGTTGACTTTATCCTGGAAGCTTATTTGTCTCCTTCTCACTGTCACTACCCTTCCTGCCTGTCTTGGCTGGAATAAACTTCTTGAATCATGAATTTCTGTCATATTTATTCACCATTAATTTTTGCAACTGAGCAAAGTATTTGACTCAGGGTGAGCATTCAGTAATTATTGGATGAATAAAACAGACATTTGTGAATGAATGATACAGACCTGAAAGACACAGGGGTGCTTAGGACAGGCCTCTATCACCCGTGCATGTGCCTAGACTGACCCATGTCTAGAAGTATTGTTCCAGTTGGGAAATAGTTCCATCAAGCTTAAAGCTGCAAATGCATACCTTAACATTTTGTAGGGTGGCCCTATGACTATCATGTTCTTCTGCAAGGTCAGCAGGTTATTTCTTCATAAATAGGAACAATTTCATCCAGTGAATGCCAGGTTGTTTCATTAGAATAAGCAGACATTAACTAGCCTTCCTTCAAACCTGGAGAGAGTGGCAAATATCAATAGCATAAGACACATCCTCAAAACACGCAGTGTTGGAAATCTCATCACTGAACACATTAATAGCATTTTAAAAATCTACATGTTAACCCTCATTAGGTTCACTTATTACCTCCAAAGCAGTTCTACACTGCTGATACACACTGGCAATGAAAAATTCTATTTTGGAATGGAAAAAAGTACTTCTGTTTCTATAATGTCACTAGGACATGATATTGACACATTAACCTAAAAATTATGTATTGTTCTCTGTGTCCCTTTTCTGACTCAAGGTGCACATTTAGTAAACAGTGAGTTGCTTAAGGAATCGGAGGGGAATAAATCCCAGACATTGGTGAGAGAAATAAGGAAAGACAAAATAATAGGTCTTTTTATCAAGAGTATTTGGTTTAGTGTGTTAGACCTGAATCTCTTATTGCAGGTAAAATGTATATCCAGTTCTTAACAATATATATAAAGTCCTTCAAGGGACAACCCAAAATGTGTCTGGCACAAGAGTGTCTCCACTGAAAGAAACTTTCATGGTTATCTGCTGCCAAAATCCTTGCAAGTCTATGGAAAACGCACCAGCACTATGACAACCACGGCAGATCCAACAGGGAATTGAACCAGTCATAATTTCAGTGTAGATGGTGCTGCCCAGAAGCCCCTGCTCATTGCCTTTGGTATAGTAGTATCACAAGGCTATAACTCTGACTTTTGTCTGCTTATTCCGAAGTGATCAGATTCAGGCAAAGTGATTCATTATGACCAACTTCTTGAGAGATTGATTTATAAACAAGAACGTCAATATTATCAGTGGATAATGTGAGCAATAGGTAAAGAAACAGTGGGTATCTGCTATACAATCAATAGAATGCTTTCCTAGAAATCAGGTCTCCTAACATTTATTTTTAGGCTACATCCTTTATTTTACTTAGTTCATCTATTATAATAGGCACTTAGGTAATTTTCCCAGGAATTAAAGGCACTGAAATTGTTTGGCATATTTCTGTGACATGAAGCTGCTATTAGCAAAATCCAAGACAGTGTTGAGCATATGGTTACACTTAATCCCCAGCATGTTACTAGACCACGAGTTGGAATTGCAGACTAATCCAGCCTGCAGAGAAAAAAACAATAAAAATTGATTTGTGATTGACATAAGCTCACAGCAAATGCTGTGATCATTAGAAACGTTTATTCTCTCCCATGCAAAAATATCCCTTCGTCTGATTCATGAATATATTTTTACAATAACAGTTTTTTTCCCAATAAATTATGTTCCTGTGGATTATGGATCACACTGTCTTTCACACTAAATGCATGAAATTCTGCCAGCTATAGCCCATGTATTAAGAAATTACTCAACAAAATGATATACGTTCATTTGAAAAGCTGAGCGTCATTAGCTTCAGATGTAATTATCAAATAAAAGTGCAACACTGAGTGTCATGAATTTCCTGATCTTAGCAATAAACTGATCTTCCTTATGATATGAAACCTGGTTTTGCTTAACTCTGAGCAGGTAATATTGATTTCTCCTCATGAGTTATGTTTTTACTTTGAAGTCTAAAGTTGAATTTTTAATGCAGAGCCAATTAAGATGTTACAAGCACCGATTAGATTTGATATGACTGAGAGCATAGAAAGAGATTATTTTAAAGGTTGTTCGGTGAACGTCTGTAATGACATCTGAGTACTTTCTCCAAGCATATCATAGAGACTGTATGTTGAACTACTCGGAGACATTTCAAAGCACAAAATATACGAGTTGTAATAGAATTAAAATACTGATAACAATATATACTAATTGAAATTTTTAATGTTAGTTATCAGTATACGCTGCTGATATATATTCAGAGTTTTATATATAATGTTTTTGTATGGGATAGATATTAGACAACAATAGATACTAAACAGTGTTACTTTTACTGTCCCTACTCTGTACACACTGCGCCTCAGGAGGCAGGTAACTGGCGCGGCTTCACAGCCTCAGTCAAAGGCAGAGTCAGAATCGTTCTGCCGCCTCGACTGTGAGCTGAAGATTCACTGCTCTTTTAATGCCAATGCTGTCTGACCCTTTTCAAAATGTACTGAAAGAATGAGTTAAACAAAATTGATCATACTAAGTCAGATATAAATTACTATAGGGGATGAGCAAAATAGGTGAAGGGGATAAAGAGGTACAAACTTCCAATAATAGAATAAATAAGCCACAGAGATGAAAAGTACAGCATAGGGAATATAGTACATAGTCAATAATATTGCAGCATCATTGGATGGTGACAGACGACAACACATTTGTCATCATGAGCATTTTGTAATGTATATAATTGTTGAATCACTATGTTGCACACCTGAGACAATACTTCAATAATAAATAAATAATAAGTAAATAAATCTGAGGGGTGGGAGTAAACTTTCCAGCTTTTTGGGGGTAATGCAAAACCTTTATAGTCCAGATAGGCAGAGTAACTGGCTACCAAAAGATCAAGTTGAATTCTGATCTTTCAGGTGGACCAGTTCCATTGTATGTCACCACTGTGACATAATCCACTGCTCATTATCAAGTTAATGGGTAAATAATTTGTGGTACACCCGTACATGTAATACATCTCACAGTTAAAAAGAATGAATAATTTATATACTCCACATCATGGAAGAATGTCAAAATTATGATGAGCAAAATTCTATAAAATAAGAATACATTCTGTGCCTCTAGTTATATAAAATTGTAGAATGGGCAAAACTAGTCAATAATGACAGAAATATAGCAGAGGTTGTTATGTGTCAGGAAGAGAGAGGAGACGTGCCTGCAAAGAGGCCTAAGCAGATTTTGGGGGACAGAAATGTTCTATAACTTGACTGTCCTGGTGTTCACACTGAGGTATACATTTGCGAAACTTATCAAACCATGTTATAACATGGGTGTATTTTATCATAGAAGTCATAACAACAAAAAATTTATAAGAATAACTGCACTGTTACAATTTTTGCCTCAGTATATCATTTTTTTTAAGTGACAAGTCATATTTGTTAAGGCTTTGGGGAAATCAGCACTTTCATACACTGCTGGTTGAAATGCAAATTGGTTCATGCAATATTTAGTGAGAAGCAACATGCCTTCTTGAACGAATGCTTACAGCCAGATAATTCTACTTAGTATGTCTCTTTTGACTGAGCCATCCTACATCTAGTAAATGACCCTACCATTATCCCTCAACCACACGACTGTACATATAGATAAGGTCATTCACAACACTGTTTATAAATGTCAGTTGTTAGAAACAACCAAATCCTTGTGAGCAGGAGGGAACAATCTGACACGTCCACGCCAGGATAGTGTGCAGGTTTAAAGAAGAATAGGGGCATCTCTGTGAACTGATCTGATGTGATTTCCAAAACACTACAGATTGCTTAGTGAAAGTAAAGTGCAAGTATCTATGATATTGTACATTAGAAGGAAAACTAAGAAAACAAACACATCTCCTCACTAATGTGTTAAGGGCAAGATGTACAAACAAAAAACAAATGGGAGGTAGGATCAGAAAAACATGGAAGGAATAGAAGGTAACACCCATCAGGTACACCATTGTGCACAGTCCAAGTGCTGGGCCCGACCTCCCCCAGGGACCATCAGAAATGCTCCATCTGAAAAGACACCCTCTGAGTCTCTGTTTTTATACTTTGTGGGTTTCCCACTGCAGGAATGCCTCTTCCTCTCCACTTCTGAACATTTGGTTTCTGGTTGACCATGATGATAAGACAGAAGGTAGAGAAAGATAAAGACATACTTTTATGGGTTTGATTGCCATCCAAAGGTAAAGTGATATTAAAATATTTATAGTGAAATTGCCCTGAAGCCATTAGCACCTGTCCAGCTGAACTCTGATGACCTGGGGTTGAAGAAAGTAGGGACGGAGCAATGAGGTTTATTGCTGAGCCAAAGAAAATAAGTAAGGAATTTGAAATGGAGGAAAATGGTAAGACCATTGGAGCCATGGTAGAAATAGGCTGACAACTGAAGATTGAAGTATATTTATTCATAATTGGAATACGGTAAAACATACTTGAGCTCATTTATTTCAATGTAACAAATACATCAGGGAAAATGAAATGCATCAGTCCAATAAAACTTGGATATGATGCAGATGGAAGCCAAATTTAAGGCCTTATTTTGGCAAGAAATCAGGATTTATGGGACCTGAGATTTTGTTTTGGCTTCATCAGTGTATTCTTTCATTCCCGTCACTTGACCTTTGTGCTCTTTATCTTCGCAGTTGAAGAAATTATGTAATAAATGCTGTTTCAACCTTTTCAATAATATAGATAAATTATGCAGATATATTTAATCAATACAAAATCACCCAAATTTGGTACCTGGTAACTTGGTAAGAAAAACACTGATTCACAGATATAAAGACATAGGTGGCTTCATAAAGCCATGAGGTCAGTGAAAAGTCAAAGAAACTTTGTAAGAAAAGAACAGATGAAACTTTGGAGCAGCCCAGGAGGAATGACATATATAAATAGGATATAAATTTTAGGTGGGGGAGACTCACACAAATGAAGTCTTCACTTTAGAGAATGATAAATAACAGCCAGAGCACACAGATGGTGGGACCAAATAATATGGGGAACATTAAGGCCATGAAAGCGAAGGACAGAGACTATGTGACTTGGAAACAATAAAGGCTCTGTCTGTATTGTTCTGCTGCCCACATTCGACGCAGTGCCTCGGAGAATGATGCATAATGCTAGAATCAGTAGGATTGAATGAATTTCACTGAAGTTTTCCTATAAGTAATCTATACATGTCTGCCACCAACTGGATGCGTGGTTTCTCAGCTATGATTTTTATATAGCTTTTTGGAACAACATTATTTAGAATCACTCCTTAACCTTTCATCATCTCCAAGCTTATGTATTCACTAAGTGCTCTGTAATTTTGATCAATTGTTTTGTAATTGTTCTGTCATCTCACATTGCATCTCCCTGAAAATAGTTGAAGTTCTTTGAGGTTAGGGACTTCTGCCCTCTTTATTTTTTGTATTTGTAGTCTTCGTTTCCCTTTCCCAAATGTCTCCTTCTCTTCCCCAACACCCACCCGTCCACACCACACATTGCATCTTCTGTATGGAAAATGATCTCCCAGAACTTGGTTACTAGCCATAGACTTTGGAAAGATTAATTGACAGCTGTATTTTGCATTAAGTAGATAACATTTTGATTAAAAATTTGTGGATAAATTGGACTTTTGAAAGATCAGATCAAAGGTTTCAACATTTTTAAATTGATAGGGACACTGCATTGGAAAGAGAACTGTGCTGAAAATCAGCACACCTGGGTTTTAATTTTGACTGTCTTAGCTGTGTGACATTGACAATTTATGTAATCTCTCTGGACATCAGTTTTCTCACCTATAAAATGTGAACTTCTGTTAGATGATCTCTGAAATTCTTCCAGTTTTTTAGTCTGTGACACAAATAGCTTGTTTTGGAAAGGAAGTAATAAAGATCAGATAGATGACAGATCAAAGAAGGAAACTGAATGGTAACAATGTAGTAGAGTTTGGAAAATGAAAACAAGAAATGGAACACTGTGATCACTTTTTTTTTAACACATTCATCACCTCACTATTTATGTTTTTGTTGATGGTGTTTTGATGACATCATTTAAGTTCTACTCATGTAGCAACTTTCATTAATACAGTAAGGTGTAATCAGCTATAGGCACCACACTTTACTTTAGATCCCCAGCCCATATTTCCTTTATGACTGAAAGTTTGTACACTTCTACCAACCTCTCCCTTTCCCTGTCCCTCCCAATCAGCTCCTGGCAACCGCTTTTCTACTCCTCTCTGTTTCTATGCATTTGATTTTCAATTCCACTCATAGGCAGTACCATGCAGTACCACTTGTTCTCTGTCTGGTTTATTTCACTTAGCACGATGTGGCAGGATGTCCTTCTTTCTCATGGTTGAATAATTTTATTACCGCATCTTCTTTATCCATGGACAGACATCAGTCATTTCCATGTCTTGCTATTGTGAATAAAGCTGCGATGAAATGGGAGAGCAGACATCACCTTGATATCCTGTTCTCATTTCCTTTGGATATATGCCCAGAGTGAGGTTGCTGGATCATATGGCATTTCTATTTTTAGTTATTTGTGGATGCTACATACTGTGTTCCACAGGGGCTGCACTGATTTAAATTCCCACCCGCAGTGCACAGGGCTCCCTTTTCTCCACATCTCTTGTCTTTCTCGTGATGGCCATTCTGACAGATGTGAGGTGGTATCTCCTTGTGGCTTGGATGTGCATTTTCCTGATGATTAACAATGCTCATCAGCAGCCTTCTTCCATCCTCCGCTTTCTCTTTTGTGGCTTGTCATGGTATCTTTCTTCTCCTTTAAATCATTAGCCATTATTACCAGGATATATTCCATTATTTCTCTTTTCTTCTCCATTATTTCTTGCAGTTTTGCAGAGCCTGCCTCAGTCTTTTCCTCTCTTAAAGAAATAGGCCTTTATACAATGACCTATGGCTCATCACACATTCTGTTCTACAGGAAATGATATCTTAATCGCATAGGGGGTATAATGTTGATCCTCATCAGAGCTGCTGTCCATATGTCTTCACTCAAACCACACTGTTACACAGGAGTACTGCCCCAAACTTTCTCAGCTGAAGCATTTTCAAGGCGTTAGAGTGAAAATGACGTGGGCTTCATTGAAAACAGTAGGATGCAATTCCCACATCCCTGTGACTTACACATCATGTAACTCCTGCACAACTCAGTGCTATAATCTGTAAAACAATAAATTCAACAACTGCTCTGTAGGATCTTGAACATATACATTGTGTACCATGTAAAGTAAATACTGAATAAATTTTTTCTTTTAGACAGTTGTATGGCTCTTTAACAAAAAGGAAGACTTCTATAATATGTATAATATGTAGTTTGACATTTGTAGTTAAAACAATTGCAACAAGAAATTGTGAAAACTCATTAGTAAATGAAGTTTATTTTGAAAATGAGTTTTAATTTGTAAAGTTTTTTGAGTATGAAATATAAAAAAGTTTAACTAAAGATATGGTTTGGGACAGAGGTTGTAAATATTTCCATCCTTGGTCATTTTTGAAGTTCACATCAGGGAAGCATGTTTTTTGGGGGGTTGGAGAGACTCTATAAAAGACATCTACTTAGGAGAATAAAAAGTAAGTCATTTATAGTGTGTTTTTCCAATAAACGTGCACTATCATTATCATAAACTACATGAGATGCCAAAATGTTGCAGGGAAACAAAAGTTGTGTAAATAGAGTCCTGTTTCCCCTTTGAATTTATAATCAATATTTCAGCGAGCCTCTGAGCATTTGCTGGGCACAGTCTGGTAAGTCTTCCTTTGGTAAAATTAGGCCTTTTATGACCAGGAGGAACTAAGCTGGCTGAATTTCAGAAACCAGTAAGGCTACTGGTGGACACTGATCCTCCCCAAGCACCAGCCTGGTAGGTCAGGTCCCAAGTCCAGGGTGGACCCACAGAGCCTCGCCTCGGATGGAAGAAGGCAATCCCCCCACTGAGGCATGAAACATCCTTCTCACTGTCCCACGGGGAGCACTTCCTGGTCCTTACTGGTAAGCAAAACTCAAAGTGATAGCAATCAAGTACCAAATTCAGAAAGCGCTAAAACCACATAAGCTGCAGTGGAACAGAAACTGCACAAATGAGCCTGTGGACACACACGTAGGGTAGAAGCATCACAAAGGGTCACATAATCTTTGACGTGTGTTTTGGACCCATCTGAGGTTAGACGGAGAGAGAATTGTTTGAAAACCAAGGAGCAGAAACCCAGGGGTAGGGAAGCCTGTTGCTCACACCTGTTAAAGTAATCAGATTAGGGGTCACTGAGGATGAAGTCCCTCAGGCAAATCCCACACCAGAAAACCGAAACTTGCTGGGCTCCTATGCTGGCTCTCCCGGAAAAGGACGGCCTCGGTCAGCCTGTCGGGCCTGCCTGTTCTGCACAAGTCAGCTGACCAGCTGGCCCCAGGAGCCCCTTCACGCCACGTGAAAAAGTAGGAGGGGATGGGGGCAGGAGGCAGGGAAACAGATGAAGAGGATAAAGAGGGACAAACTTCCAATGATAAAATAAATTAGTCACAGGAATGGAAGTACAGCATGGAAAGTATGATCAATACTTTCATAATATGTCTGTGTAGTAATGGGGTAACTACACTTACAGTGATGAGCATATGGTAATGTATGTAGTTCTTCAATGACTACGTTGCAAATCTGAAACCAACATAATATCACATATGACCTATATTCCAACGACACAGAGAACATGACCCTGTTTGAGCCAATCAGCAAACCAGCAAATGCCCAGTATAACCTCCTTCTCCTGCTCATTTTGGTCTATAAACATCTCACTTTGTGCAGCTCTCTGGGGCAACTTCTGATCTGCTAGATGGGATGCTGCCCGATCCATTGATCACTGAATAAAAACCTACCAGATCCAGCAGTTGCCTTGGAAATTGTCCCTTTAACACACTGGAGACACAGCATCAAACTGCATCACAGGAAACCCCATTGTTCTCTGAGCCTTTCAGAAGGATGGCTGACCACCTTCCTGTGACATGATCTCCCCTCTCCACAGGACCAGGAAACAAAACCAAAAAGAAACACAAAAACCTATACAAACGGCCTGATCACCAGTCTCTGAGCGACAAGTTCACACTCTTCCATGGCCTCATTTACACCTGAAGTCTCAACTGCCCCGACCCCCATCACCGTTAAACAAAGCCTGCCATGTGGTGCCCTCCCCCTGCTGGCCAGGCCGCCACTAGCTTTCAGGCTCCTGACCCCCATGGTCTGAATCCTTCCCACAGAACCCCATGAGTCAGTGATTTATCACACTATCAGTGCAGGGGTGCAAGTTATCTTGGAAAACAAACAAAAACATCATACTCTAAGGTGTCTAATACCTCATAAAAAATCAACTTTGTAGATGTGGAATTACATACAGGACTACATTTCATCCTCACCCCTTGTCCTAAATTACATTATTTTTAAACTCTAGTTGCCAAATTGAAATATTTACTTTTTAACATAAAATATATGACATGACCGTTGTAAATTACTAGGGAAGGTATTAATACAAAGTGAAAGTATCCCCCACCTGGTGCTAGTGACACCTACTTCCATTCTGGAGGCAGTACTTTTTACACAAATACGAACAACCTTTGCATGTCATGTCCCACAGCGTGTCTTAGAAATCTTTCATAGCAGCACCTAAGCCCAGCTCAGTCCTTTCCACGTCGTGCAGCATACCTCTTGTGGGGTAACTAGCCAAGGCCTTACTAATGAACATTTGTTTCCATATTTCTGTTACAGAAAGGCTGCAGTAAGCATCCTTGAACAGGTATCTTTATATATTTGTATACACTAAATTTATTTTCTGTTTTTAAATTATATTGCTTAATTGACTGTGCAGACCTAAAGTGATGGAGAATATACTAATAGCAAAGATGGAACTTTAAAAGCACAGCACATCTGTGGTTTTACATTGTACATAGCACAAAAATTTAATGAGAGATCCTTCTATTCAACAAATTCTACTTCTGCAGAAAACAAGTCAGTGACATCATTGATAAAATGAAGTGTCAACATTTCTTTAGTGCTGTATCATTTCTTCTTAGTGAAAACAGAAATATTAACCAACATACATCTAAAAATAGTCAAAAGATATGAACTATATTTCACCAAAGAAGCTATGTGGGCTGTAAGTAAATACATGAAAAACTGCTCAAAATCATGGGTTGTTCAAGAAATACTAGTCAGAACCACGGGGGTTGGGGGGGTTACCAATACACACCTATCTATTAATACACACCTATAAGAATGGACAAATTAGAAACATCTACCCTGGAAATTTTCAGTGAGGATGTTTAAGAACTGCAAATGTTCCACACTGTTGTTGGCAACACAGAATGATACAAACAGTTCAAAACAGTTTGACAGTTTCTTAAAAAGCTAAGCATCATGGGCTCCCTGACAAAGGCATTAACCCAAGAGAAATGAAAACACACATCCATATGAAGGCCTATATGTTTGTGGTCATAGTAGCTCTATTTGTAAGATCTAAAAACTTGTATGTCAATTACCAAACAGCAGATGAGCCGTGGTACGCTCCTCTTACAGAATACTCAGCAACAGACTGAGTGGACCATCATGTGCAACCAAGGGAGGATCTCAAAATAATTACGCTGTATGAAAGAAATCACCCAGAACAAAGCACATACTGTGGTCCCAGAAGAGTCAAACAATTCAAGGAATATGTCAGTGGTTCCCAGGGGATGTGAAGCTGGAGAGGACAAGGTAGAGGGATTGTAAGGGGCGTGAGATAACTTCAAGGGAGATGGATGGGCCCATTATCAAGATTTTCATGATGATCCAGCATATATGGATTTCAAAACTTACAAAACTGTATACATCAGACACTACAGCTGATTATTATCAATTATACCTCAATAAATGTTAAACAAAGTCTGTCCAGGCTTGGCTGCAAAGGCGAGTGAGCAGGGAGCACCCTTCCAATGGGGTCATCGAGAGCACCATGTCCCAAACACCACATTGTGGGGCTGTGGGATCCACCAGTCTCCTGAGGCTGCAGTTATCCACCAAAGCTCGGGATTATTGCTCTGCCTGTGACACTGAGCAAAGAACACCCCTCGATCTAGGGCCTGAGAATCCCTGCAGACCCCTCAGCCCAGCACTGGGTTTATGGGAGCCTCTGTGGGCGCACCTCCAGAACAGGCACATTCTCTCTGCTTGGCTGTGTCCCAGCCTGGGGACACTGCCAGGATCCCACGTTACATAGGCTCCTGTCTGAGCCCTGTCAGACTTGCAACCAATAAACAAGGTGATGGAGCAGCATTTTCCCCAGGTTTCTCACATGGTGATGCTCTCCGGGGTTGGGGGAGAGAGAGCAGAGGGGTCTGCCCTCCCTGAGAACACCGAGGGGACTAGTGCAAACTGGAGACCTGACGGCTGCTGGAGCGAAGATGACTGCAGCCACAAGAATGGATGTTGGCAAAACCCACAGACAGGCCAAAAACGGCAGCACAGCTCCAGAGAGCTTCGGACTTCCTGCACACCCACAGGGACTCTAACATGGGGATAACGGGGTGAACGCGCCTCAACTTCTGGCTGATTGCTTCCAACTAAGGCTTCAGAGCTCCCTCCGGTGTGAGCTGCTCTGTCGAGAAGGAAGGGGGCACGTGGTCTGTGATCCTACAGGCTCGCTACTCTGAGAGCTCTGCGGCGCTGGAAGAGTTCAGATCTTTGCCTAAAGGTTTCCCACATCTGCTGCCTTAAAAATAAAAAGCCTATCTAGGTTCTTGAGTCTCCGGTGCTACTCAGATCATACCTTCGACTGAATGCTGTTCCACCTTACTGTACTCCTAAGGGCTTCATCTGGTAGGAACTCCGGGGCGGTCACACCTGTAACAAGGATGGATGTGCACAGACTCAACACCAAGTCCAGCCCCACTGAGCCGCAGGAAACGCCCCTTTCGAGTTGCACATTTTTATTTTAAAGCCTGTGCAGCAACTTCTTGACTGCACGAAAATGGTATGTTTTTAATGAAGTTCCTATTTAAACTAAACCAAAGTTCACTTTCAGAGGTTCTACACAATGTGTGATTTTTATCTGTTGCCATTTAATTCCTACTTCTTGTGTATTTAGAGTATTGTTTCAAATAGAGCCTGTGGGGCTATTTGAATCTAAATTCAATCTTTTGCATAATAATCTAAATTAATCTTTTATTCACCTGGAGATTTTCCAAGGCATTTCGATGTTTTTACTTTTTCCATAACCTTACCGTCTGCCACCTGTTCGTCATAACTGTTTTTCATTTTCCTTTTGTAGGGGTTTAGAGAAAAGAGAAAGAATCTAGTAGAGTATTATTTACCCAAGGTGAATCAATAGTTGACCAAAATTAAGATTTCTTTTATTTCATTGGGTTTCTCTGGTCAATGACTCCCCATAAATCTATAGATGTTGTTTTCCTTTTCTGTGCTACTGCAGTGACTTGTGTATAACAGCTCTCTTCACAGAGGCAGCTTCAGTCCTGACTAGGACAGCCAGGCGTCTTCAATGGTCTTCCCTTCACAAAATGTCTTAGGGGTGGGCCCCCTTCAGCAGCAGCAGAGACCCCCCTAACTGATGATTCTTGCACCTGGGGCAGGGAGGTGGAGAATCAGAATCTCTGGGACACGTGTGCAACTCGAACCTCCCCGCTTGGTCCTGACATCACACTAGCAATGCCTCCCTCCACCCCAGCACAGGTTCTTGACCTTGAAATGGTATAACAGTACCTGTCTGCTATGGCTGTATGAGCTGATAAATGAGGTGACATGGAGTTTTTAAAATTCTAATAGAATGTCTGCTATACCAATATATTGTAGCCATTGTGGTGGAGCAATATTATTGACATCAATAGAAGTAACATCTACACATTTCACTTATTAAAGGTAGTGAATAATAAGATGGAATAGCATAAGCACTAAAACATGCATCATTTTGCTGCCCTTAAATTTAAACAACTATCAGTATTTGTTTAGAGCTCTTGCTTTCCTGTTAAACCTAGGAGATATCCAAAGTAACTACAAGTAAAAGTCAGGTTTTCCAGAACTGTACTTTAATTTCTCCAAATAGACACTATACTGTTATTATAATTATAACATTATAGTTATACTCTTTATTAATACTGTTTGTTATTAATTTATTCATTATAACTATTTAATAATCTTGATGCAATATAAGTATATTAATTAAACTTTGCTTATTGTACTTATACCATTATTAATACTGTTATTAACAATAAATGGTGCAAGGTAAGAAAAGGCTCAATGTCTTATTTTATTTTTACCTTTGCCCTCTATATCACCTTGTACCCAGTGTTTTAAATAAATTAGCTCAGATAACTAAGAACAAAAGATCAAAGGCATAGGTAAGCAATGGCGTTTTCTCAGTGTGGCATCCTGCTGCTCTACGCCATTCCTGGCTCAGCCCTGCACCCCCAACGTACTCCCGCTCTTCCTTTCAGGTGACTGACTGTTGCCAGAGAAAACATTCATAAAGGCTCAGATTGTTCATTACCACTCATCAGGTGTATTTGGGGCTTGTATACTCTACATTCCTTAGCATTTTGCAAACCTTTACCTAGAGCACTTGTCACGTGGCATTTAACCTTGACATGTACTTGTCTGACTGTCTCGTGCTAAATTCTCTAAGACCTGGAACTGGGTTTGGTTTACATTTTTATTCCCAGCAACTAGCACACTGCCAACCCTTCATAAGTACGAAATAAAGGGAAAATGAATAGATGAAAAAATGTGTGGATGATTGGTTAGTGAAAGTTGAAAGAGTATTCTAAAAGTTTAGATCCAACAGCATGAGCCAATGGGTGTTCAGATAGATTTGACTAAGGACCACTGGGTGTCCACAAGGTTGGCAGACCCCACTGCAAACAGCTTGATCAGCCTCTTGGAGGTTATGCTTGCTGGTGAAGCAGTGCACTGCTGTCTGTAAGCTCTGAGAAGTGGACTCTACAGTTAACTTTTTGGCTGACTCAACTCTGTTCTGTGAGAAGGAGAGCCTCTGGCATCAATTACTTTAACACTAATTATCCAACCTATTCTAGATTAAATTCAGAATAGAGTGGCCAGGTCAGGCACTCTCCTTAAACTTTAATAGAAGTTAATTATTCATTGATCAAACTCATTTACACCTAATTAAAGTTTTCCTGCAGTAGAAAATACAAGGTAACGTGGGTTATGACCCTCCCCTTAGGGGTATACTTGATGTAGAAACAAATGGGAAAATTGTGACATTTGTGTTATATGCAATACACATTTGACAACTGAATTGTAGACTTAACGGCATAATTATTTCAGGTGACTTTATTATATGAATACAGTTTCCACAATACTTCAAAATTTTGGTAATTTTTGTAGCCAGAAGAATATAGCCTTATTATAGACCAACAATGCTTTATATGTGCTTAAACAAAACCACAGAGACTGACTTTCATGTAAGTAGCTATTACTGTTTAATGAAGCATAATCAATTGTGCTTCACCGTAAGTAACAAAAAAATGAAAGACTTGAGGCTTAGTATGGAACTGCCATTTTACAATCAATTTGTATGCCATTCTCTCCAGCAGCTTCCAAAATGGCAGGATTGTCTACAAAGCAGTCAAGATTGGATGCTTTGCCCTAGAAAAATGACATATGTTTATCCCAGAAAAAAATCTCCTGTGCATTTCACTTTTAACAGTCATCAGTTACAATATGCTGCTTGAAATATGTTACCTTCTTTTATAGAATGTTCTCTAATAGTGAACATATTTCAAAGCTGTAGATTTTTGCTTCGGGGATATAATTTCTTCTCTAAAGGCATACCTTTGAATATCTGGTTCTCTTGTGATGGCCAGACGGACAGTTTTATTTCCTGACGCCATATGTCCTCAATTAAAACCACTGCCCAAACATGCCAATTACCATAAACAAGACATTGTAAATAGATTTCATACAAGGTCGGGGCTTCTAAGGCAAAATGATAAATCTCGGTCTAAATCCATGAAATACTTCACAACCTTGCTATTTTTATTTGTAATAATAGTAGTGATCTAAAATTTGAATTGAAACCCTCAAGTCACTGCAGTCCTCATATTTGCTATGTACAAAATGTCCCCAACCTTTGGATCTATAAATATAGTGAGTGGGTGTGTCCTATAGGCATACTTGATGTTTTCCTTGTGGTAACAAATGATCAAATTTTCAATCATTTTTTGGAAAGGAGCAAAGGAAAAATGAGACTTTCTCAAGTTCACATGTTGTTTATTTGGATACTTCCCATAATTTTTTTAGAATTAAACTTCATTATACTTGTCTGCTTATACCCAAGTCTCCTCACCAAACAGGGAGTGAGACTTGTGTTTTCTTTTCCTTTGCACCCAGAAACTGACAAAAAAATTCTGTGCATAGAAACCTTTCAATAAATATTTGTTGAATACATCAAACAACAAATGGATGGGTGAATGGATGAGTACATGAGACCACCACAATGCTCTCAGCCTGATGCAATCAGCATCTTGGGCTGTCCAGCCCTATTCATTTCCTTTTTTAAGGTACCTAATGCCTAAAGTAAACCACTGAAAGATGTGGCTTTGTGTGTTAATTTAAAGATGTTTGAAAGATCTTTAAAAATACTCATTGAGCCATACAAAATGTTTTCCCTGGAGGAGATAAACAGCCATTTTTGTTTCTCCAAACAAGCGTTCATTATCTTGAAGATATTTTATTTCTTTGTATATGAGCACTTGTTTCAATGCCAGAGAGTCATCAGCATTTTTTAATTTTGGTATGTGAATGCTAAATGAACTGGCCCAAACAGGTAAGTAATAACTTTAGGTTAAGAAAACAGCACGTTGGGGTCTTTCAAATACAGATGATCCACATAAGAGTGGTGCTATCAGAAGCATGCAAAGGGAAATGCAGGCCAAATTAAACCCTTTTCAGGGAGCCGACATTTGGTCTGAAATACCTCTGCTTATGGATCAGGACTACACTATCTTAATGCCTTTCCTATACAATTATTTTTCCTCCGTTGACCTTCAGATAAAAAAAGGTTTCCAAGCTGGTATCACTGAGTCATTGCCCTACCTTATTTTACCCTTCGTTCATTTTAAATCTTTTTTTTTAACCAGGAAACTCAATAAACTACATAACTTAACACTCAGTCTAAGCTGTTTCCCTGGACAAGCCACGCAGAAACGATACATTTTTCTCCTTCTGAAAGTTAATAAGCCTTACTTAGAAGCAGTTGCAGCTTTATGTAGCCAGCGTCAGAGAACATAGTTCATTTTCAAGCCTTTAAAAAATAATAATAGTATGAATTCTTATTGCTCTGGTAAAGAAAGAGAAAAGGGTTTTCTCCACAAGAAAAGGAAGAGACATTTAGGTTTTAAGAGAAAGACACAAGTGGATAATGGCACTAAAGCGCCATGCTAGCTTGAGAATTGGCAATCAGTGCCCAATTTTGAAAGAAGTAAAGGCACAATAATTGGCAGTTATTGCAGATATTTTTCTCTGCCAGCCAACATCTCATATATCTTTGTGTTAATTGGATTAAAGCCAGCTGCTGTACATCCCAAAACAGAACTTTCCACTCAGGGGAGCCTAATGGTGATAGCGATGCTTATTCCATATAAAGAAGAGTGTGCACTAACAGTTCGGAAATGGCATTTCCTAATTCAGCTAAGACTTACCACGCAGGAATTTCCAAATAAGTAAAATCTAAGAGAATATATTCTAACATGAGGTCCCATTTCCGAACAGTTGTGGGCAAGGCCAAGATGCGCCAAGGCGAGCCACCTGCCCTCCGCGCCCTCGAGACCCCCAGCAGCTCAGGACCGAGGGCCGGCTGTGGGCACGCCCCGCTCGCCCCCCAAGTGTCTCCGAAGGCGTGTCCACATCTCACGGGATGTCCACCAGAAGAGGAGCAGCGCCAGTGTAGATAGAGGGTGTGCGAGTTTTGTTCACATTTTCACCAATCCTGAAAACTTCTTCTGAGACTTCTTTTTAGGTAAGTTCTTTATGTTTTTAGCTTGTTTCCTGGTTTTGAATGAAAGTCCTGGGTATTTCTCTATGAATCCCTCATACCCTCCATCACTCCTCCAACCCCAGAACGTTCTCCTCCAGGGATTGTCTCCTCATAGAGTAAACGCTTGAACCAGGTGGATGTTTTGAGATAGGTTTGGAAGGGGAGATTCCACTGGCATCGCGAATGCCGTGAAGTAAGATGATGCCCGACTGCAGTGGTCTTGCTGGCACAGGTCAGAGAGCCATGCGAAGGGCAAGAATCGGCGTCCCTGAAGTCATCTGCTTGTTCTCTCTTTTCAGGTCATCGCATACCGTGCAGGAGACAAAAAACCAAAGCAGAAAATAATCCTCTTATGTCTTAGGTCTTACATGTGTCTTTTTAAAAAGTAGTATGGCTAGAAACATCTCCTTCATGTAAATACAACCAGAAGCCACCAAAATGTCAAGGAAATTATGTGATAGGGTCAACTGTCACTGTTAATTAGATAAAATAATACCATTGCCTCCATCATCCCCAGACATGCTGTTGTATTATCTGTATCAAAGTCCTGCATGTTCTGGTCCTCATCTCCCTTATTAGCTTCATCTCATGCCACTATCCATGGTTTATTAAGACCATGACACTCTTGCCTTCTTTTGTACCTGAAAGGGTTCAACATCCTCTCCATCCAGAATTGACTGTCTGTACCTCAACTATTCTCCATCACCTCTTCATCTGACCAGGTCCTGCTCTGCTTTCAGGTATGAGCATCCATGGTGCTTCCTCCCAGAGGCTTGTGCAAACTTCCCAAAATAGAGAAGGCCCCCACTATACACTACCAAACACACCTCGTGCTTTTCTTCTGTCACCCTTGTGAACGTCACACTGACGTGTCAAAGTAGTGGGGAACCGCCTGTGAGCAGAGCTCTCTGCTCCCCCTTCCTTCTTTATTTCCCTAGTGTCTGGGCACATAATAAGCCCCAACACAGCAATTAACTAAGTATTTAATAAGAAAATGAGCACACTCCCTTGGAAAAGAACTGTAGAATAAGCAATTAGGCCTTGCTGTCCTGGTATTGTGACAGTCACTGGAGGAGGTGATGGAAGTGCATCCATGTTGAACGACATGAGTTGTGATGTTCTCTATGGCATAAATTTAAACACATTACTTAGAACCAAAGTTTTTAATCTTAGTACAGAATATATAAATAGTAAAAGTAATGTTTTATTTACTCCTGATACATATTTAAATAATTTTTCTGCTGTCTATTTCTTCAGATGTATGAAAATGTATAAACTATCAGGTGGTGCTAATTAAAATGAAGAACTGACAGTGTTAGATCTTACCTCTTTTTCTGTTTGGTCTACATTCTAAACGCACTAAGACAAAAAATTTCATATTATTCCACTGCAAAGGAGCATTTTTACCATTTTGACTACATAGCTGAAACACCCATATGTATTATTTATGAGAGAAAAAATGAGTAAGATGCAATGTGATGTTGTAAACAGTAACCTCTTGTTTTAGGAATTCATGGTGCTAATTCTATTTAAGGTGAAGGTCTGCATTTGCTAGCACATGCATCCTGGTAGAATGCTTCAAATTGCCATGCAGCATGACTCTCTTTCAGTAACTGGCATTTGGGCCAACCCAATGGTCTAAGCAGCCTACTGGTCTGACTGGACGTATGGACGTCTGCTGGTCTTTTTGAAGACAGGGTAAGTTGTAGAAAAGCACTGGACAAACGTTGAACATCTCTAACTTACCTTAGCAACCCAATGATTGTATCTCTGTGTACATGCACTTCGCCTGACTTTCTTCAAAAGAAAGACCTCACACTTGCTGCCTCCCTTTAATCAGGGCCCATGAACATCGCAGCTTCCTGCAGTCTGGGCCCCGGCTCAGCTCTGCCACTCCCGTGATGTGACCACTAACCATCACCAATGACCTCTATCTGCCGGATCCAATAGACTGGGGTATCTTGAGATAATCACCCCATGCTCCTCAAAATTCTCTTTCTTTTAATTAGCATGGGTTTCTGATTCTCTTTAACTATCTGGTCAACTCTCCATCAGTTTATGGAAGTCTCTTCTTGTGTTCCCCAAGATTATTTCCTTTGCTCCCTTCTCTTTCCTGTCTGCACACTCCCTAATCTACCTTATTTCCCCCCGATGCTTAAATGCCACCTGCTAACTGATTGCTTCGGACAAAGTGTTCTTCCCTAGCTTATACCTACCTTAGCTGCATTAATTTTACTCCAGGATATTGGTTGGTTGGTTGGTTGGTTGGTTGGTTGGTTGGTTGGTAGGTTATGCTTCAATGGAAAGCACTGTATCATCTTTACTGGCAACATTTTTTCCCTTTCCCTGGAATATACTATGATGGTGCATCTTACAATCAGTGGAGTATTAGATATAATGAAATACTGTAAATGTCTGGACATTTTAAATTATTATTATCCTGCTATCTAAATATTTCAGCATGCCCTATTAAAAATAAGGATATTCTCCCTCAAAATTAAAGTATAAAAATCACATCTCAGAAAATTAAAATGCTCCTGTAATGCCATCTAATACCAAAGCCACGTTCAAACATCTCCAGCTGTCCCAAGATTGCCTTGTCTAATTGTTTTTCTTTCTTCACCAGAATTCAACCAAGGTATATGTATTGCATTGGATTATAGGTGATGTTATTATCAACATCATGTACCTTTTCAATAAGAACACCATTTTTAAATGAAACTGTGTTTAGGCATTGTTTTTGTTTCACTTTCATCTGATTTTTATCTCTTGTGTCTCTTTTTCTCAAATTAATTGAAGTATATTTTACATATCATAAAATTCATCCATGTCAAATGTACAATTCACTGCTTTTTAGGAACTGTACTGAGTGATACAACCATCACCATACATCAGGTTTAGAAGATTTTCACCACCACCCCCTCCAATAAGATCTAATGCGCATCGCAGCTAATCTCATCCCCACCTCCGGCAGCAGGCAGGCACTGGTCTATGTTCTGTCTCTATATATTTGCCTCTTTAAGACATATCGTATACATGGAATCATATGATATGTGGTCGCCCTTTCACTTGGCATAATGCTTTAGAGGAGGGCCTTGTTTTAAGATCTTACTCCAGGGCTTCTTGAGTTCAACTGGCCACTCCTCCACATCTTTCATATTCACAGAGATGAACTCATGGTTTACTGTGACCCAGTTATTCCCACACCCTTTGTTTTGCATCAAGAATGGCAGACAAGCGTATTTCCATTTTCTCTACAATGACATATTTTTTTCCACTACCAGATCATGACATTCTGACCCCTTTCTATAATTTCCATTGTCATGTTTTTGTAAGATTCTCTCTTCAACCCACTATTCCCTGCACCCCACCCCAACGTGCGAACACACTGTATTCATTGGGATGCTTTATTTTAAGGACCAAAGCCTGAACTAAAGTGTAGTCCAGATTTAAAAGGAGGTCTAGCACAGCTATTCCAGGCAGCGAGCCATGGTATCGGGATGTGGCAGACAGACAGACAGACGGACATGCACACACAGACGCCTGCAGATACCCGTCCTTTCTGCCTGTCTCCTCCTCCTCGGTGCTGGCTCAGCCTTCCCCCTGTGGGCCTCACTCTTCAGACAGGCTCTCTCAGCACAGCAATTGAATTATCTCTTATGAATTTAGCAATCCAGCAAGAAAGAAAATCCCTTCTGCCTAACAGAAAATACCTTTGTCAAAGGCCCTGAATTGGCCCAAAGCAAGTAGAGTGCCCATCCCTGAGCCAGCCACCCTGACTCTGACTGTCCAGGGCTGGGCCCGGTGCCTGTTCCTTGTGCTGGAGCTGGACTGGAAGCACCCAAGAATGTGGCCTGAGGGTGTTGGTTCCTCAAAAGGAAATCATGAGCTGTTACCAGAAAAGAGAAAACTGAACCATGAACAGGGGAAGGAGCATCGCTCCACCACACACCCTCCAAGCCCGCGCAGGAAAACTTTCTATATTAGGCCTGGTGGTGAAAGGCTTTGCGGGCCCTGAGACAGCTGCTCAGTTCTGCCACTACAGTGCGGAAGCATCTAGACAGCATGTAAACAGATAAGCGTGACTGTGCCCCAAAACAAGTTAATTTACAAAGCCAGCAGCAGGCCCAGTTTGGTCTACAGGCTGTAGTCTACCAACCGCTATTCTGTCATCAACGGGAGCCACACCCGAGGACAATATGCGTGACCAACGTGGTGGGCTCTGCAGCCTACGCATGCTCTGTGGCGGCGTATGTGTCATCCGGCTGCTTTAAAGCCGATTCAAAGCTCTCCTCCGGACATAACCCATGAACAGGATGCCCGCTGATGAGCCGTAAGCATGAAAGGAACGGTGATGAATCCCAATTAAACGAAGGGGAATTCCTTTCAACACGAATCTTTATGTTCATACTGACTTAAACAAGGATGGCAAAAACAAAAAAATTGAGAGAAATCAAAATTTTACTTCATGTGTTCATACCTCCCTATAGCTTGTTGACCCTTGCCAGAACTTTCAAGCATTAATATTTCTTTTACCCAGGACAACTACATTATTTCTGCATTACTAAGTGAGAAAGCTAATAATTTTTAGAAAGTGTGGAGTATTT
Organism: Manis javanica; assembly: GCF_040802235.1. Classification (NCBI taxonomy): domain Eukaryota; kingdom Metazoa; phylum Chordata; class Mammalia; order Pholidota; family Manidae; genus Manis; species Manis javanica. The sequence goes on from NC_133168.1 coordinate 77,549,873, forward strand.
CATACCTTCCACCTAAAATTTAAAAACATAATTTTATAACTAATAAGTATAAGATTTTTATAATGAAATATTAAAGTGAGTTATTAAAGTTTATAAAACTCTAAATTCAAAATACCTATACTTACTGCAACAAATACAAAATTTTTCAAGGTCTGTTTCTTACTTTTTACAACCTTAACCCATTTACAAATATATATTATTTATTTGTAATGAATTTTTGTACTGCACTACTCAATTATAATAGTTACTATATTCATTTTGTCGTCTTCTCCTAAATGTTTGAATTTAGTTTCTGTTGTATTTTTATCATTGTCAGCCATACATGCATAGTGAATCGCACACCCAATCTGCTTCATTCAGAGCATTTCCCTCCAATTACGTGTCACAATTTTATCAGCATTTCTGATTTCTTTCTAGGACAGAAAACTTGGTTCTTCTTTGGAATAAGGGCATTCCTTACGTGAGGGCCCGTAAAGGAGAAAAGGGGACATGGTGATTCTGGTAAAGTGTGGTCATGTTTTCCAGGGAATGGGGACAAAAATCAACCCCTCGATTTGTATACACGGTAATGGGGTCTGCCTGATGTATGAAGGCCTCAGTAAAGCTGGGTAATTTGCCTCAGATTGAAGTTAAGAGTTGGCATGGGGCTGTTTGTCTTAGAAACTCAAGAACTGCCCATCACACCAGGTGGTCTAACAACCTATTAGTTGTGCAAGATTTTTTTTTCTTTTTTTGCAAGACTGTTGCCTCTATAATCCACTCTTCGGTGAACATCAACATTGCAGTCATTTGTGCTCTTTGGGTAACCTGTTGGTCCCCCTTAAGAGAACACTCTTGGCGGCTTCCTTGCTGCAGGGGAAAGGCCCCCACACGTGACAAGGCACTTGCCTACAGCCCTTCTTCTGGTCCTTGCTAAACAAGCAACCACTCAAGTTGGTAAACTTTGCTAGAACACAGTTTATTCATTTGTTAAGTGGGAAGAGAGACACTTAACTTCACCAGAGTGTTGTAAAACTCAAATAGAAGATTTTATTTAAAAGTACAACAAAATTTCTAAAGCATCATATAAACATATGTTGATTTCTAAAGAAAATTCAGAAGGCATAGTTTGGCATTCCCTGGAAAGCAATGAACAGGGCTGTGCAGATGGTAAGTGCTCGATAAGTAGTAGTTCACTTTTTATTTGAAACCGTGCTGTGTGCCAGAAGAGGCCAAGTGTGTCATGCTTTGTGAGGCATGAAGAAGCATGATCCCCATGACTGGGAGACAGCTGATTTAACTGAAGAAATGAAATATATGAACATAATAGAAAACGGTGTGTTGAAGCATGGTAAACACAAGTACAACAGGAATCTTAGGGCAGAGTTTTCTGAGGGGTGTTCTACAGAACAGCAGTCCCATTCATCCACAAAATCAGGTCTGTACTCAGATGTAGATCTACAACTGCCCAGTCACTCCCCCTGAGGATTCCAAATGCAGATTAGGATATGAACAGCTCTGAGAAATCCTGTGGTAAAGAAACCCAATTTGGCAACTCCCAAATGTGTTTGACCACGTAACCTGGTTTTAATGAAAAAAAAGAATTGTCATGTTCCAAAGTAATAGTGTCTTTCAGGCCATGTTCAGGAAATGCTGCTGCAGAGGCTCAACACCGAGGGCCTGGGAAGATTTGCTGGGGGTTCATGGAGGCAGCGTGATGGGAAAGGGTAAGGGTCGGGGAAGAGGCCGGGCTTACCCAGTCATGGGTCAGGAACAGGCCGAGTGCAGAAGGCAGAGATGCAAGCTCCTGAAAGGTGGGGGCGAGCCCTGCAGGTACCGTGATGATCAGCACATTCCCTTCCTCGGGTCTTCACTGTAGTGGATCTTCTATATATGTTTGCTTGATTAAATTCACAGAATTAGGGACCTGGAATCCATATTTGGAGTGTAGTGCGTAGAACAAATTAAGCTCTGCAGAGAAATAGAATGTAAGGCTAGAAATGGACAGAAGGTGCTGAAAGGGAAGGAAAATAACACCTAATTGAATCACATGACAGGCATTGCACATCTTGTCTCACTTTACCCTAACAGTCATTCTGTGCAAGTTAGTTGATGATTTCCCTTATTACAAATTAAATGAGAGGAAAGAAATCCTAAGGAACAAAGAGTCAATGGGACAGAAAAGGCGAAGCCCCCAGCTGCAAGGAGAAAGGAAATCAAATGTGCAGGATGGAGCACAGCAGTAAGAAAGGGAAACAAATGCCCCCCAGAAGAATTAGCACCGACCTTCAAAACTGAGGAATCTCATTTTTAATAGTGCCAGTAGACTCCAGATTCCTGAGCTATTTTATCTTACTATTTCCTATAAAATTAGCAAGAATTATACATTTAGGATAATTGCCATGGTTCTTCTCTTTTAAAAGATGTACTTTCTATTCTCTGATCTTCTGATACCCTCCCAGGTCTCTATTTTTGTACTCTAAAAATAATCTTTAGTAGTTGAACTTGTTTCTTAGTTAACTCAGCTACAGCAATGCATTTCCTGCCATCTGGAACCACTAATTTTATTTTGTTTGAGTTATCTAAGGGTGCCCCTACCTGAATTTCAACAGAAGCTATTTTTACCAAGTCTTTATTATTTTCTAATTTTTCAGAATACATTTCTTCCCTTTCCAGTATTTTTAAAGGAATGACTAAATATACTAAAAGTACTGGAGCTCCATGAAATGTGAGCTATTTGGGGATGTCTCAATTTTAACAACAAATGTCACAAAGATTTTTTTAAAACAATAGATTTTCACTTGCAGACTCTCATATGCGTAACTAAAAGCCTCTTCAAAGATTATTTTAAAATCTTTCATTTTCATATCAGCAGGATAGTGATTTAATCTGCTTTGAAAGATAGTTAATAAAACTGGAGTCACAAGCAATTATTTCAGCAACTAATGCAACACAGGTGATCCTAGAAGACTGAGCAGGATCTAAGAAGTGACTTCATCTACGAGGGAGTAGGCATCTCTGGAAAACCTGATCTAGTCTGCGTGACCCTAGGCTCGGAGCTGCCCACGTCCTGCTTCTCTGACTCTAGACACTGGCCCCGCACAGAAGGGCCAACCCAGCCCCAGTCTCTACACCATCCCTGCCTCAGAAGTTGCAGGAGCTTAACCTCCCAACCCTTGGCACCAAATCATGCTCACTGCTAAGACCTGCAGCCCAGGCTAGCCACCTGAGTGTCTGTTTTTCCTTATGCCTAGTCACTTAGCCAGCCTCCCAGAATGCTTGGCCCCACCTTGGGGTCCCACCTGTTTTGAGCATCTACACCCACAGCTCTTCTTACCCTTTCCTGATATCCACCTGTCCCCGTCCCTGCAGAGCGCTGCAGTGTCTGACGATGATACCTTGCTACCACTGACTGTCTGCTTACCAACACTTCAGTTACTCAACCCGGATTTCCCTGGTCCTGCCTCGCCCTGCCTCACATCAGGCCACCACACTAGTACTCTGGCTGAATCTGCACTCGTCACTTGTCAGGTCCTTTGGTTTACATGCCTTTGATGGGAGTGGACCTTCAGATGGCCATTCCAGGGATCAAATTTATTTTGGCCTTGATCTTCTCAGTCTTTCTCAGTCTCAGGTTGTTTTATATTAATTAATGTTTGAGGCAATCGAAGGCTTCAAAAATAATTTGATATCTGAATTAAAATTCAATTGGCAAATAGCAGCAAATTATTGCAAGTATGGAATTACTCCAGTTGCAATTGTGTTTTTTTTAAAAAGTAATAGAATGAGTAATAAAGGTATGTGTGGAGAAGTGTGTACAAGGTAATGGAGAGGACATCCCGGGCCACCATAATAGCTGAGTCCAGAGCCCAGAGGCATAAGAGCTCAGAGCAGTCTTGCTGATGTGAAAAGTGTCAGAGGCAATGTGATGGAGATGCAGCTGGCCTGGCTCAGAAACTTGGCTTGTTTACCATGATAGGGAGCATACATTTCTTCCTGAGAAATATTTGCAATAAAAAGTACTGAGAGAAGGAGTAATACGACCAGATTTCTAAGTGACGAAGACCAGTCTGGCAGTGGCGTGGAGGAGAAAGCACTAGGACCTGGGAGACCCCTCAGGGCTCTGCCCTGGCCACAGAAAAGAAAAATGAACACATGAGTTAGACTCAACCATAGCAGTGGGAGTGGAGAACGCCTCAGACAGATCACGGATAATAGGGAGTGACTGCTTATTTGGGGGCGAAGTGAGAAAGAAGCATGACTGTCCAGGTTTCTGAGTTGGGTCTGTTTGCAGAGAGGGTGTGAGCCCGTAGCTCAGGAAGCCACACATTCACTCGCTCATCCAGGTTTGACCCGACATTGGGTGACCCCTATGTCCACTTTGGCAAAGACAACCTTGGAATATAGAGTCACACAGGTGACCCGGGAAGCAGGAGAGATGAGGAAACCACACACAGCAGCACAGCAGCAGAAGCTGAATGCCCCAGGACCAATGGAGCAGGCAAAGGAGACTTGGTGAAATTAGAGGGGAGAAGAGCTGGGGAAGGTGAAGTTTAAAGATTATACCTTTTAAGAATGCCTGCTTAAAACTGCAAAATTCCTCAGAGGATAAAACTTGAAGACACTATTTGGACAAGTGACAAAATCTCAGTCTAGTCCATGAGTCACACAGTAATATTGCATCAATGTTAAATAACCTGATTTTAGTACTTATATTATGATTATTTCAGAGATGTCCTTTTTCTTAGAAGACACATTCTGAAGTACTTATGGGTAAATGGGCATTAAGCCTGATGCTTCCTCTCTGATAGTTCAGAAAAATAATATATATTCACCATATGATTTAATTTACCAATCTATAATGTATAAATTTATATATAATACATATAATACATCTAACATATAAATATCTAATTTATAAGTATATAAAATAAATGCATTATATATACATATATAGAATGAGTGAGAACATTGGAGAACAGAAGGAGACAGAGCTAAAGCAAATGGGGCAAAATGTAAACAATTAGTATATCTACATTAAATATATATAGGTTTTACTTATCTGCCCTTACAACTTTTCCATAGGTTTCAAATTATATTGAACTATAAATTAACATCAAAATTAAAAGGATATATGAGAAAGAGGAAATGGGGTCCTTATGGAAAGATTAAAAGGAAAGGAGAAATTTCTATGGAAAAAAAAGTTTTAAAGGCTGTTCAATGTAAAAAATTTGTCTTTTAAAGACTTATGGAATCTGATCCAATGTTTAATAATCACACCCCAAAGACAAAAACCTGTGTAAGCAAAAGGATGGAGCTGGGATTTTAAAATTCTGACAAAATCATAACTGGAGAGGCTGCCTGGGCATCAGGGATTTCGGGCAACTGCATATGCAATGTTTGTGACAAGCACTGGCTCTGACTGAGAGCCACTGTCAGTTACAACCTAGGAACTGCTGTCAGAGAGCTGGTACAGAGGCAGCCTTTGTGGCCTCATGAAAGCCCTCCGAGCCTTAACACTTGATGGTATATTATATGTTTTGGCCATTCTACCTTTGTCACATTCATGTGGTTACATATAAATATCCCCAAAAGTAGGATTAAATACAGTAATTCACACCTAATTATCTTTGTCTCCTCATTTCTCCTCGGTACAATAAAAGTACTGATAGTTTTAAGAATTATGTTCATTAATTCTATATAAAAGGAAATCCTATTAGTTGTAAGTGGAACTTATGATAAGAATAAAGGCCGGACAAGAAACCTAGTGCAGGAATAGAGGTGCATGTCAGGGACAGACTGGAGGCAAAAACTGATGAGTGGCATGTGCTCTCCATCTCCTATAGCACTTTCTTTTATATTTTTGTTTCAATATCCTCTCACAACAGACTAGCTTCCTCCTCAGGATCCACAATTAGGATAGTGTTTATTCAGCACCTGTTTTAATGGAAAAGAGAAATAAAATTGAGTCACAACTTGACTATATTAAAAATGTAAAATGTTCCTGATAGTTGGTTTTCAACAAGGGTACCAAGAGTCGATGACAGCAGAATAGTCTTTACAACAAGTAGTGGTGCTGGAACAACTGGATTTCCACATCCAAAAGAATGAGATTAGACCCCTATCTCACACCATATATAGTAACTAACTCATAATAGATTAATAAACAAAATATAATAACTGAGATCATAGAACTTCTAGAAGAAAATATAGGAATAAATCAGTATGACTTTGCATTTGACAACAGGTTCTTTGATGTGACACCTAAAGTACTAGCAACAGAAAAAATATATAAATAAGTAAATTGGACTTCATCAAAGTTAAACACTTTTGTGCATGAAAGAGCATTATCAAGAAAATAAAAGACAACCTACAGAAAGGGAGATCACATTTGCAAATCATGTATTTGATAAGTGTCGAGTGTCCAGAATTTATAAAGAACTCTTAAAACTAAAGAAAAGGACAAACAACTCAACTTAAACATGGGCAAACAACTTGAATAAACATCTCACAAAAGAAAAGTTACAAATAGCCAACATGTACATGCCATGATGCTCAACATCATTAGCCATTAAGGAAATATAAATCAGAACCACAATGTGGTACCACTTCACACCCACTAGAATGGTTATTATTTTTAAAATAACAAGTGTTGGTGAGGATGTGGAGGAAGTTGAACTCTCATATATTGCTTCTGGAAATGTAAAACAGTTCAACAATGTGGAAAACAATTTGTTGGTTCCTCAAAAGTTAAACATAGATTTAACATATGAGTCAGCAATTCCGCTCCTAGGTAAATGCCTGCCAAAATTGAAAACAGGTACTTAAACAAATAGATGTACTTGCATGTTATGGAAACATTATTACAATAGCCAGGAGATGGAAACAGCCCAAATGCCCATCAATGGATAAATGGGTAAACAAATTGTGGTATATACATATAATTCAATATCAGCCTTAAAAGAGAATTAAGTTCTGATACATGACACAATGTGGATGAACCTCAAAGAATACTATGTGAAATAAGCTAAACATGTCACATAATGTATGATTACATTTATTTGAGATATTCAGGATAGGTAAATCCACAGATGGCATGCAGACTGGTGATTGACAGGGTGAGGCGAGGGAGGACTGAGCAGCAACTCTTCACTGGTTTACAGGGTGTCTTTGTGGGGTGATGACAATATTTTCCAACTAAATAGACGTGATGGTCGCGTAACCTTGTAAACATACTGAATACCATTGAACTGTTCACTTTAAAATGGTTAATTTTGTCATTTCATTTTAATAAAAAGAGAGTAATATGCAATTTCTTCATTTGTATTACTGATCTGAGTCTCCATCTGTACTTGATAGTGAAAGTATTAGATACATTCAGCAACTATTTGTAGTATAAAATTCAGTGTCTTTGAGTGAACAGTCTATTCAGTATGTTTAACTCAATCTTCATTTAAACCATAATACTTTCAATGATCAACCTTCTGTCAGTTTCTTTAGGGTGACCCTCATGATATCAGTATGGCATGGGAGTAGCATAGGGAGGGCGGTGGGGTATATTTGCTTCTTCACTGGTATCTACTGATATTGCTCATTGCTGCACTCCTCAGTCATCAGTTCCCCCAGCTTGGGCAATGCTTGGAGCTTGCTCTGCTTGCTGGTAATGAGCCAGTTTTGCAGCTCCATCATACATGTCTGTGAGTTTCCACCAACATCTCCAGTCTTATGCCCTGGCCTGTGCAGTGAAGAACCGCTTCCCTTACAAACTATGGATCTGGCTTGGGCATGATAACATTTGGTCATTGCACATGCCATCGTTGGGCTAGCAGAAAGGGGCATGGTTGTGTCCCCTGTTAACTCTGGAAGCTTCATGCCATTGCCACCCACCCTGCCCCCTCTCCTTTGGTACAGGAGAGGTCTACACAGCTGCTACTCTCAATGGTGGATTAGAAACTAAGGAATTGGCTCACGCAATCATTCGGGGCTGGTAAGTCCAAAATACACAGGACAAGCTGGCAGTCTGGAGAGTCAGATAAGTACTGATGTTGCAGTGTTGAGTCAAAAAGCTAGAAATGCAAGCGGAAGTTGTATGTTGCAGTCTGGAAACAGAATCCCTTCCTCTTTGGCAAACCTCAGTCATTGCTCTTAAGGCCTTCGTCTGGTTGGATGGGGTCTGCTCACCTCATGGATAGTAATTATTCGAAGTCAAAATGGCTATGAATGCTAATCACATCTAAAAAAATGCCTTCACAGCAAAGTGCAGACTGGTGTTGGATCAAATCGCAGGTCAGCATAGTCCAGCCAAGTGGACACACAGGGCGATCAGAGGAATGAGGAAGGGTCCTGGGCCCTGGGGCCATGAACAGCAAAACCAGCCCCGTGCAGTCTATCTCCAGACTTTCATATGAGAGGAAATAAAATTATGCTCTACTTAATTCACCGTTTTTTCTGTTACTTTTTGCCATACCTAATCCTGATGGCTATGTCTCTCTCTTAATCTCAGTAAATGAATGCGATGCTGCATCCTTTCCCCTTTCCTCTGGGAAACTTCAGGGCCACAGGTAAGAGGAGTGGTTCCTATTCTCCAAACTGTTACCCCAAACTCTTTATCCTCACTACAGCCTGGAGTTTATTTAATATTCAGGGTGTAGAGTGACAATCCTCTTCACCTAGTCCACAAATAATCCCCAACCTCTTCAGTTTCCTGTTATCAAAAATGTGCTCATATGAGAGCTGGTGACTGTGGGAAGGAGGATGAAATGCTGCAGTCGGTGTCTCAGGTGTCAAGCTGCCCAGGGAGAAGCTCCACATGCCATTTGGCCACACGTGTTTCTATCCCAGTCACAACCGGACACAGAGCAGCCTTTCCTGGGTCACAATTCCAAATTCCCAGGAGAGAGAATTTATGCCCCAGGGTGGAGTTCTTGTCCACTCGTGGTGCACACAGCTGGGCCAAGGGGGAGGGCCAGGTGTGATCTCCCTCCTTGGTGGATGGAATTCTAGATGCCTTATGCGAGGTGCAGATAGCTGGCCATGCTGCACTGCAACATTCCCTTTCTAAAAGCAGCAATAGCAGTGGGCATGAGGGGAACGGTACATGCACTTAAGAATGTATATGTACACACATATTTAACAATGCCCAGACACGTTTTTGAAACTTTCTGAAGATGAGAAAAATACCTTACTGAGAAAAGTTGAAAGTGAAATTAGACATGTGGAGTGCCGACTTGTGCTTCCGTAAAACAGGGGGCTACACGGGGATTTCTTACGACTATCTCACTAATCCTTAACCAGTGGCTCCAGAAGAACAGAGGTATGAATTACTCTTCTTTCCTTTCTTGGATTTCGCTGTTTCCACTCTTCTCTTATACTCTTATATCTGTTCCCCCAGGGTTCCTAAGTGCTGGGTTCCTAAGGTTCCTAAGTTCTATGTATTGCCCCTAAGCTATGAACCTCACTTTACCCACTTGCTCAAACGGCAGTCATTACAGGTGTTTTAACAAGACTCATGTCCCCCCTTTAAGATCTAGAGCGTGCTGGCTGCTTGCTTTACAGTCAGCAGAAATGACTGTGTGTGGCTATACCTCTTTGCACTCACCAATATTTTCTGCCAGACCAGAAGCTTTTCTCTGCCAGTATCAGTCATCTATATTTCATGGTCAAAGGAGAAACATTTTAAGCCCCTTTTTTTGTGGCAAGAATTACTTCCAATTGTAGAGTTAATAGAGAACTTAGCCTGGGTGCACTCATCTGACTTCTTATGTCACCCTTTCAGATTTGAAACTGAACACTGATTTGTTCATTTTGAACTGAGCATTGAATAGTAGAGTTTCATGCTTTTCTGACAGCACATGGTGAGATTTTTAACTCTTCATTTATTGATTGATCAGAGGGTCTTATAACCTTCCCAGAGATCCAACATCAAGGACTCTCTGTAGTAGCAATGACCCCACTAACATGACTTTCCTTCTCATTTTAAATTTAGTGGGTCATCAATGATATATCATTGTTTCTTAATGAGCACAGAAATGAGACCAATAGCAGCCCACATCCAAACTCCACCCTAAGCCCCTCTGGCACCCAGCGGCCACAAAGGACCTCTCATCGGGCAGTGCACATCCAGTATGTCACGTCTCATCGTTCGTGGTCTATGCCTGCCTGGCTGCTGCACCTGGCATTATGGATCAGTCATGGTCAGGGAGGGGACAGAGGGTCCACTCAAACACAATGACGGAGAAGAGGTCCAGAATGGGAGAGTGTATAAAGCTGAGCAGAGTTTAAAGATAATTAATGATGATGAGGCATCCTATAGCTTAAACCGTGGGAAGCCTTTGTCACTCCGCACCTGAAGGGAGAACGTGGTTACCAAAAGCTGGAGAAGGCAGGAGCACTGCAGCTGATTGCGGTAGCAGTGTGGGCAGGCCACGAGGCAGCCCGGCCCGCAGACCTGGCAGGGAGGGGGCAGAGCAGTGAGCGCCAGGCTCCTCCTGATGGGCCTCGCCGGCCACAGTGCTCAGCAACATCGCCACTGATTCAGTCATACGGGTCAGCAAAGCAGAGAAGGAGCAGACAGAAATCATGTGGCACATGCTAGGATGGCCATCTCACGAGAGGTTCTCAGTGTCCCTGTCCCGCTCTGACAAGCTGGGAGGGTTACTGGCTCATTTACATCCCCTTATAATCCACCCTGGCTTCCACGTCCTAAGAACCACGCTCAAATTTCCTTCTCGGATGGAAAAACCAGCGGGGACAAGAGGTCAAGATCCATAGGGTCTGCTCCTTCTCCCTGCCCCTTTAAAGAGTCACTCCCAAGGTTAGAGGTGGGCTCTTGTTAGTGGCTACATCCAGCTCCCTATGTTGGTGTTTGGGGACTGTTATCCAGGCATAAACTGCTTGTAGAAGGAATGAATGAATGAATGAATGAGTGCATGTGCTTTTCCCCTTATAATAAGCTTTACCTGAAGTCACTACATGTCCTGGAAGCCAGTACCCCTGACTTTCCTCTGAACACGGTCACTGAAGTCACCGAGACCTGGTTTTAGTATACCAAACATCAGCACGTCACAATGCCAACTGAGCACTTGCAGAGTTCATATACTATAGTTATCAATATCCTTGCTAGCTGGCACATTGTAATACGCCAGCCCTGAAACCAATTTTGTGCATTCAAAGGAAAGTACACAAATCAAGTACTAACAAGGGATTATTTTTGTATTGCAACCTCTTGCTTCCCACAGTAATTCAAAAATCATTATAGACCACCACATTCATAGAAACACTCTTCACCTCTTTCCTGACAGATTTTTCCTTACAAAAAAAGAACATGACAACCTGTTTAATGAAAGGTAAGAAATGTCTTTGTTTTACTGTTATTTCAATTTGAATCAGAAGTGCTTTATTTCGATCTTTACAAACTAAGTTGTCAAATTTAATCAGTTTAAAAGATAAGTTAGGGAGAAACTAGGAGCCTCGCATGGCTTGTTATAAAGTCACTTTTCTGTTTTATTAGTCACATTAGTATTCTATTGCCCTTTAAATGTCAGAGGTTCAAGAGCACAGCCGTATGCAACCTGGAAATAATTTCTTCTTATTGTAATAAAACATAAGAATACAATTTCCTAGGGCACAGATGACAGAAAAACAACAAATTAAAAATCAGAACATGTTGAGTACTGTTACAGATAAGAAGTGGGTTATTTTTCAGTCAAGGCTTTGTCATTCTAACACTAAGCTAGTCAAGAAATAGTTTAATTTGTTTATTGGTAGATGCTACTGTTTTTTATCATCTAAACCATGATTAGAAAAATAAAATTTGTTCATTCTGAGATGTGCATAAATTATATGAAATGCTACCTCTTCCTAAAGGAAGGAAAATCACATGGTGAGGTATGGTATTCTTTCAGAAGAGCCTGTTATCTTTGACAAAGCTGGGTATCATTTCCAATGTTACATTACTGCAGTTATACATAAGCGTGAAGTTGTAACCTTCTATCTCAAAATCTATACTGAGCTAAAGCAATCACAGTAGACTGATTGAAAACCAAGAACAGGGGAACAGCAAAGAAGGAACGAATTCTGATTTTTTTCCCATGTCTCAAGTCTGTATTTAGACCATGCAACAACAGGGTAAAAGTGGTTTTCCCCAATATTTTCAATGACCAATCTCCAAGAAAAGCACATTTAAAGATTTCTTCCTTTATCTTAGGGTCCCTTTCACAATGTTTGGCATTTTCTGAAGTTTTGCATCTTCTTATTTCATCTTTCTTTTTTCATCCATATACAGGTCACATCAGCTGTCCTTCCAACATTGAGTCTCTAGCCGGTCTTCTCTCATTTGCCTCTTTCACAACTTCCCTGGTTTATTGCTTATCTAACTTACATGGAGCTTTTCAGTTGTTTTCCCTGACTTCTGATTCTTTCCTATTTCATCTAGTACACTGTGATCAATATTAGCTTTCTGAGACACAAATCCAGGCATGTGTTTTCATTACTAAATAATACTCTTTTCTCCCTATTGCCCGTATCAATGAATCCCAGCCTGTGGGAAGAAAAACAATATACATATAAGTTTTCTAAATCAATATGTAAAAGAAACACAACAATGATGTGGCCACAGATTAAAAGCTTCCTTTCTTAAGACAAAAGAAAAACAAAAAAACTTAGCTTAAGCAATAAGACAAATCCATTGTCTTAACTATACAGGAAAAAGAATTAAGAGCAAGAAGTTTCTATGACTCCAGGACTGGTCCATTCATGGTTTCCCCCCTGTGCACGGTGACTCCATCATTTCCTTTCACAGGTATGTTCCCCAGGGGCTGGAAGGGACCTTCCCGGGGCCCCGGGCCTCTCAAAGCTGCGCTCTGCAAGACGAAATTTCCCCTCCGACTGCAGGGCTTCAGGCCAGGAAGACTCTGATTGGCTGGCCGGGGCGCAGCTGTGATTTGCAGCACCCACTCGGGTCACCTGGCCTGAAGAGTCGTTTCTAAAACACAAGTCCCTCCAGCAGGGCCCGGGGCACTCCAGCGATCAGGCAGCGCCGGGGCTCCTGCGGCAGCCAGAGAGCATCGCTTTGCTACTAGTCCTCCCGAAAGAAGAAACATGAAATCTGGGAAAATGCAGAAACTGAGACTTAACAAACTTTGGAGAGTAATCAATGCAGACGAGGGCTGGGAGCCCGGAGGAGGGGCCCGCGGCCGGCGGCTTCCCTGAGGACTGGGTGCTATGCGGCGCCGAGGGTGCGGCCGGGAAGTCAGCCGGGCGGTTCTGACCAACGCCCCGGAAGGGCCGCCTGCTCAGGATCCGGGAGCCAGACCGGCCCGAACCACGTGTGCAGACAATCCCCGGGGGAATCGCAGGGGCCCCCCCACGCTCCATATATGTTATCAGAAAGAAATGGAAAAGAAGTCGCATCCAAGACTCTAAATTTAAAAAACTGTTAAACAGCTTAATTAAGATGTATTTCGTGTATCATAAAATTCACCCATTTAAAGCCTACAGTGCCGTGGCTTTTCAGTGCACTGGGAGCTGCTCAACCCTCCCACTGCCTAACTTAGGGGCAGTTTCACCGCCTCAGCCCCGCCAAACTCTGCCCTTATTGGCAGCGACTCCCAGACTATGCTCCCTCCCTCGGTCCCTGGAAACCACCAAGCTACTTTCTCTCCTGGTTTGCCTTTTCTGGACATTTCACGTAAGTGGAATCATAATATGTGGTCTTTTGTAACTGGCTTCTTCCACTATACCTACCAGAGAAATTTCTGAGTCATAAGATAACTATGTTTGACCTTTTCAAAACTGCCATTTTTGCAATGTTGCACATTTTATTTTACATTCTCACCCTCAGTGTAGGAGGGTTTCCATTTCTCTCCCAACCACACTGACGTGTTACTGTCTACCTTTCTTATCACAGTCATTCTAGTGTGTGTGAAGTGACATCATATTGTGATTTGAAATTATATTTCACAAATGACTAATGATGTACGTCTTTTGTTTATTAGCCATTTGTATATAGTTTTTGGAGAAATAGCTATTCAAATTGCTTGCCTATTTTAAATTGCTTTGCACATTGCTGAACTCATTGGTTCTAATGGTTTTACTGTGGGATCCTTAGGTTTTTCTATATACAAGATTTTATAACAAGAACATTGAGATAGTCATATATCTTCCTTTCCAATCTTGATTTCAAAACCAAGGTCTTAGTAATACCAAGGGTCAGTGTAATTCTCCAGACCAATAGAATAAGTGGGGAAATTCTTATAAGTCAGTCAATAAATACAGAAAACATTTTTATAACTTATCTACTAATGGTAAAAAAAATCTTGCAGCAAACTAGGAATAGAAAGTAATAAATGTGATAAAGAGTATCTACAAAATACATAGGCAAATACAGTCAATAGTGAAATGTTGGAAGTTTCCCCTCTGCAAGGGAGCATGTTAAAAGGATAATTACTGTCATTAGTATGCACAGGCCCTAACTAGGGCAATAAGGGAAGAAATAGAAAGGAAAATAAATGGACGGGAAGACAGGACTAAATCTGAAATTATTTATAAGGGACATAACTATATCCTAGAAAATTTAATAGAATCTATCAATAATTTATTAGAATTAATAGGTGTGTTTAGAAAGGTGGCTCTATCTATACACCTTGCCACAAACACAAAAACAAAACAGCAAAAATGCCAAATTCAAACCATTTTAATGCCAGCCACAAATAGAAAACAAAATGCAGAGGAGTAAATGTTGCTTTTCCCTCACCTTCTTCTCCTGGACAATCCCGTCTGAAGCCATTACGCAGGGCCAAGCGAAGCAGCTTGCTGCCCGGGTGGCGGGGGGGCAAGGCGGAGGAGGCTCCTGGTTTGGAGTTTGGGAACCAGAGCAGTGAGAGGAAGGCATCCACGCATTGGAAGCAACTGCCTCAGGCCTCAGATCCAGGTCCAGGTGGAGGGAGAGGCCGGCCGAGGGGTGCCAGCGGGCAAGTGAGCTGAGGAAGGCCTCCAAGGACTGGTGTGACGCAGACAGCAGGCTGGAGCCTGCGCGGCGTGAGGTGAGCATCATGGCAGGTGGCAGGGCTGCCCTACGGTGTGTGCGCCCTAATAGGGTGAGAAGGACTTCCATGCAAAAGGAAAGGGTAGAGAAGGAGTAGGAGATTAGTTAAATTTGGGGGTTGGACAAGTAAGGAAATAGATTCATGAGAACAAGAACAGGTTTCTTATGTCACAAAATAGATTGACAAATGTAGAATGGGAGAAGAAATCTTGAATTAACCCTGTGGCATTAGGTTATAGTTAGACGTAGTGCAATGCAGAGAGAACGCTAGAGAAGCAAATACAGATGTGGAGGCACACATATCCACACCCGTACATAGCTTCATATATTCCCCAGCTCCATCTGCTGTGAGGCCTGAGAGCAGTGATTGCACCTGTGCCAAGAGGAACCAGGGCTCCCTGGAGGAAGGGGTGATTCCAGATCTGGGACAGAGAAAGTGGAACATGTGTTGGGATTGTTTTGCTTTTCTTGAAAGCAGTAAAGTGCTCAAAAAGTGACAGACCTGCAAAAGGACACAGAAGCCATCCTGAAAGCACTCTCACAAGCCAAATCTGGGACAATTTAAGCATCAGAGTAAAATAAACAGATAAATAGAATTATAATCCACTGGATAAAACAGGAAACCATGAGTCCTTAATGACGTCATGCACACCTTACATACATGAGAGACAGGGTGTTTATATAGTTGGAAAATACCTCCCTGTGAAAAACACATTCGTTAATGAGAGGTAAAAAAATGTGTGCACAGCGGAGGCAGACGCTGCATTTATCAAGTGACCAAAGCCCCTGTCATCAGCAGTAGGGTACATCGACATTCTGGGCCTCCACAGGAGAAGCAGGAGAAGCTCATTGCCACTGTTGCACTCCTGTTGAGTCAGGGTTCTCCGCAGAAACAGAAGCAAGTGGATATACAGAGATACACATACAAGAGTCCTTGTGGGAATTGGCTCGTGTGCTTACGGAGGCTAAGAAATCTCATGATCTGCAGTCCACGAGGTGGGGAACCAAAGCTCCCCATCTGAACACAGGGAATAACGGGCATCCCAGCCCAAGAAAGAGGAATTCACCCTGCCTTCACCTTGTTGTACAGTCAGGCCTCCACATTGGTGAGGGCCCATCTCTTCCCTCAGCCTCCCGAGCCAAACGCTCACCTCTTCCACAAGTAGACACACCCAGAAATAATGTTTACCAACTATCTGGGGCACCCCCTTGGCCAGTCAAGTCAACACATAAAATAAACCCTCGCACTGACAAAATTCAGATCCTGAATCTAATCCTGAGGAAATGTCAAACACACAAATGAGGAACATTCTACAAAATCACTGGCAAAAAAATCTTCAGAAGTGCCAAATCGATCAAGGTCAAATATGGAGGAACCCTTCCAGGCTCCAATAGATGAAAACTAAACACAGTATCTAATTCTTACCTGTATTCTCCTGCTATAAGATGTAATTGCAGAGTTAGAGATATTTAAGTATGGTCTGAGTACTAAAATCATGACTCTATCAATTTCATTTTCATGACTTTGATAGCTGGTAGGCAGGAGAACATTATCATTCCTAGGAAATGCACTAAAATATTTAAGGGACATGGAGTAGCAGGTTTCAAATGGTTCAGGATTTTAAAAAAAAAGGTCTTGTAGTGACCAGTAACTTTTCTATAGCTTTATGATTGTGTAAATTTTTAATGAATAAAGTACTATATGACTTAACATCTTTAAAAAGTTATGGATATTTCTATTAAAATGTACAAGTCACTGTCATGCAATTATCTATACAGAAACACACACCACATCAGAGAAAGACATTAAAGTGGGGAGATATAACTTGTATGCTAGTTCTCCCCCATATTGTCTACATATTCCATGAAATCCTATTAAAATCCCCCCAAAAAGTAATATTTTAGAAGTTCACAAGATGTTCCTAAAATACATATGGAAGAAAAGAGTCAAGGTTTTTTTAAGAAAATCTGGATATCAAGGATTATATAAAGCTGAAGTAATTAAGAGAGTGTGTTACTGATGCAAGGATACATAAATAAAAATAAAATAGCAAGAGTCCAGAAATAGAATCCCCCCATAAGGAGACACATTGTTATTACAGATGGTCTTTTCAGAAAATTGTATGGGGTCAACTGAATATCAATATGGGAAAATAGTAAAATGACTTCTATCTCACGCCATTACAGAAAAACTTGCTTATAGACCTCAGTTCTAAACATGAGAAGTAAAACAACAGAGCTTCTTGAAAAGTGCTAGACAATAGAACTTTCTGCAGTGAGTGAAATGCTTAAAATCTGCCCTGTTCAACATAATAGCCACTGGCAAGTTCTGAGCACTTGAAATCTGACTAGTATAACTGAATCACTTAATTTTTTATTTTTCCTGTATTTTGCTTAACTTAAATTTAAATTCACACATGTGGCCAGTGTACTACATAGAGATCAGAGTTCTAGATGACAGTGTCAAAGAATATCTTCAGGACCTTGGTATAGGCAGATATTCCTTTACAGAACACAAGAAAATGTTCTCAATAAAAGACTGATAAATGAGATTACATGTAAATTAAGAATTTATATTCATCAAATGACATCATTGAGAGGGTAAAAAGTTAAGCCGAAGAATTAGAGAAGCTATTGCAACACATATAACTAAAAAGTCCTCAAATCAAGAATCTGCAAACACCTCCCATAAATTAATGAGAAAATTACAAAAACAAAGGAAATAGTGCTTGATGGCCTGAGAATTCAAAGAACTTTAGTTAAAACCACAATATCACTACACACCCACCAGAATGGCTAAAATTCAAAAGATTAGGAGGACAAGTGGCAAGGATTCAGAGCAACAGGAACATTCTCCACAGGTAGGGAATTGTAACCCTCTACGCAAACAGGTGTTACCTTCTAAATTTACATGTATGTGTACTTTAGAAACAGCAACGCTGCTCTAATGGATCTGCCCAACCTAAATGTGCACACATACGCACCAGAAGTTTTGGACAAGACATGCAGAATGTTCCTCAATTTGGGCTTATGTGATATGTTCTCATGATGAATGCACTGTAGTATGTGATACTAGGTTGTGGAATACAGTGGAATATTACAAAGTAGTGAAAATGAACAATCACTACAGAACAACCTATAAGCATGGTAAGGCTTGAAAGAAACAAGACACAAAGAATACATACTATGATTCTTTTTGTGTAAGATTCAAAGCAGTGCTGATCCATCGTGTGTGAGTCACCATGGTTACATCTGGGGCACAAAGAGCCAGTCAGCAATGACTAGTAAGGAGCATGAAGGGGCTTCTGCAGCGTGCAGAGCTCAGGCTAAAGCCATGAGAGGAGATACGTAGGTTTGTTCCCAGGTAATCAGGAGTTCAACTGTATGCTTATGATGTGTCACTATTTTTTTTAGTTGGTTATATAGTAATAAAAATATATAACATTTTTATTATGAATTCATAATCTTAGATATTTATGAAATTAACTAAGGTGTATGATTTCTTCCAATGGGCCTACAATTCCAAGCCCTGTTTCTTAAAATTCCTGCTCCTGCCAAGTGTTTGAAGAACGTGCTTGTGTGTATCAAAGACCCTCAAAGTTAAATAATGTTAATTTCTTGGAAATTCAAAACATAAATGATGTCTTGGTTTTAAGAGACAATAAGAATATCAAAAAATTCCATGAAGAATCTGACTTTGCATTGTAAAATAGTGGCATACACTGGTTCAAATGAATGCAATTCTTGTTCTAGAGAATGCTGATGGAGCCTAACTTTCCTAGGTGAATTTTATGGTACTAACAACTTTTGTAAATGATTTCTGGGCTTAAATATTGAATTAATATTATTATCCTTCAGTGTGTCATTAGATGTTTAATGAATGTTTTTTACACAGATAACAATGGACATTGTTATCCTGGTAGACATATAAAAGAAACCATTATCTCCCCACTTTAATATCCTTCTTTGCTTTAGTTCTCTTAAAATCCTTCCAGAAGAAAAATGCATATACCTCTTTTCATTCTTTATGCCTCTCCAGGGCTTACATTAGCTGCTAATTGCAGTATCCTATTTTATCTACTTTGGTCCACAGAGATCAAAGACCTTTTCATGACTTTCTTTCCATAATACCAGGCATAAATTGCTATTTATTATCAACATATATAATGTGGTAGCATTGTCAAGGGGAAATTTCTCTTAGATGAGAACATTTGCATGAAAATAGATGCTTGCATTTTAATTGTAGGGGATATGGTGGCTCTTATTTATGCCAAAGTTAATAAACAAAAACAGCAAAATGAAAATGTGATGGGAAAAAGCTAACCCATAAGCTAATACACACTCTACCCTGGTTGAACACACAAAAAACTACTACAGCATCAGAAATCAGTAGTTAAATGAAAGTAACATTGTTCTAACATTAATAGATTGGACCCACCTTCATGTATAATCCAAAGACTTGAGGGTCTCCTGAATTCTGAGATTCAGAAAAACTTTGCCTTAAATTCATTTTGTGATACTTTGAAACCTGGGAAGCCTTGTATTTTCCACACATCTTTATACCTTCCCATTCTCACATGCTCACACACTACACCAACCTCTCTCTTGTAAGATGAAATATGTCCTTAAAAATTGAGATCTCGCTGGTCTGTCAGGATGACGCACCAAAAAGCTGAAAAGGTATTTCTACTAAACAGTGTGGGACAAGCTAGTCTAATGAAGTGTGGTGATTTTTGTCATACCTCAGTGACCCTATGAAAGAGTCACCATTCCTCTTATAGGAACAAATTACATTCTTCTTTATGTAGTTTTTACTTTCAGAAATAGGAACAAAAATCACATATCACTCACTGGCTGAGTTGTTCCTACATTGTGCCATATGATACAATCCAATGCCATTTGAAAGCCTGTGTGTGTGTGTGTGTGTGTGTGTGTGTGTGTGTGTGTGTGTGTGTGTGTGTGATTTATTTATATGTTAGAGGCGGAAGAGAAAAGACTCCTCTTCTATCGTGTAAAAAACAAACCATATGTTTTTAAAGTATTCCTAATGCCATTTCTACTATTGGACCCAAAGAAAAGAAAGAATGTAGGATATATTTCTTGTGGCATTTTCTGATGGAGAACCATCCTGATTTCTACAGCCCACTGATCCGTGGCTGCTGGCTCACCACTTTAAGTAGAAACTTCATATTTTTGCTTTTCTTCTCTGCCATGTCTTTACCTCTGTGAATTTTCATACTTGGTAAAGTTATAAAAGGAAAGAAAAAAATGCACCTGAGAATAGTTGCCTCTTTGCTGATTTCTCTGGCTACTATTTCAGCTATTTGTGCTGAAAGAGTTTCCCACCATGCTTGATCTTCTGAAGATAAAAAGTGAACGCCCTGCCACAGACTTAAGAGCAGAACTCGAGTGTGCAGCCCAGATGGCTTATGTCCTAGGCTGGGAAATAATGAGGCTGCTTTTGTTTTGTTGTGTTGTTGTTTTGCTCTTTGAGCACAATTGAATCCAAACGTAAAATGGAGGCAAGAAAGAAAATGCAAGTCAAAGATAATTGGAAGTTTGTTTATGTGATGACATATTTTTTAAGCCCTTTTTCCAAGCTGGTGTTACTGTTGGGTTTTTGCCTGTCTGTTTACTTAAAAGGCACAAAAACAAGAATAAAGTATCATTGATTTAAACTCTGAGCCCTTAAGTTAAAGCTTTAGAATGAGTCCCCGGGACCCTCTATATACTAAAGATGTTTTAAGTTCTGGTATGCCGCCAATGCATATGCGTTTTTTTATGAATTATTCTTCCTAGAACATGGCACTTTTTAGCCATGCCAGATTTTCAGGCTACCGCTAAATAAATAAAACAAGGGTCAGAACAGAGGAAGCACAGAAACTGTGAAAAGAAGAAAAGGTCTGCATCACAATAAAGGATATCTGCCAGCCAAAGGGTCTGTTTTCCAGCTGGGACTTAACTTTTGCAGTCAGAATCTTATCAACATGCTCAGCAATATTCAGGCTGCCAACAGAGGTATGCAGAAAGCAGAAGGAGACCACAGTCTGTGGGGGAAGCGACCCAGACTCCAAAGTGAAATCTTAAACTATATCAAGACACTTCAGCCTCTGGGTGTTTTCTTTTGTCTGGGGTTTGAGAAGGTCATACAAGCAGGACCATGTGTTCCTCCCTTAGGAAGGTGAGGTTTGCCATGGCTGCCTCTGTGTGCTTCTTACCAAACATCTGCCTGGGCCAGGCACTTGCAGACCAAAGGCTGTTTGTCGTCACCTGGTACATGACTGGAAAGAATGCTTCTGATTTAACAGCCAGACCAATATGCCAACACTCCAGCCATTGTCAACTGCTCCTGCTTCTCAGCTTCCAAGCTCTGAGCTTGTGACTAGTTTGAAAGCAAGAGAGAGACAGAGAGAAGGAGAGGATGGCACAGAGGCAGAGAGAAGGAGACAGAGAGGAAGAGAAAAGAGAAAGACCAAGAAACAGAGACAGAAAGACAAAGAGAGACACTGGGAGGCCCAAGCTTCTCTCGGTCATTTTGTTCATAGGAAATTTAAGCTTTGGATGTTGTTACCTCCTACAGAATCAACTAGGGATGCCCTAAAACAGCTCTGGTCTTGAATAGATATTAATTTAACCCATAAATACTACTTATGAGCTCTTCATATATTGGCCATCAATCAGTGTGGCAATCTCAGTTCTTCATAATAATAGTTTTTTTAGTGTTCAGAAGAAATTCTAATCGTCCCTCATGCCTCCTTTTTTCCTACACCTATTTAATTTTATATGATAGTCATAACTACATCCATTTCATGTCTATATTGACAAATATGATATGAAAAATTGTGGAGTCAAACTTGTTTAGCAAAAAGAAAAAATCAGGGGAATTATGCAAATTAATTGGGATAGAAAACAATGCATGAAACATTTTTTAAATGTATGAATATAAATTAAATACAGTTCTTAATTCTTAATTCAACTCTTCATTAACCAATTACTACTTGTAGTGTTTTCTTTAAAAATTTATACAGAAAATCCATTATGGAGCCAACCTTATTAGGGAAGAGAAAGATGAAGCATAAAATGATGAAAATCTCAGTGTTGGAAGAAAGTCTAGAAAAAAGTCCACTACAGCCGCTAGTGTGCTCTCCATGGTCCTGATTCCACATGCGGGACAGTACGGAGGAAACAGACTGTGCAATACATTCCTCTACCCCCAAGTGGGCACTGTAACAATTTACAACCCCAATACACAAGAAAAATGTATGTGTACTTATTAAAATATGAGAGAACATAAAGTATACGAAATCAGTCCTGTAAGTTGTAAAATGCAAGTAACAATTCCATTTTTTCTGCAAAAGTATACAATTTTTCAGGTATTAGCATCAAGATAGAAAATATCAGTGAAAATAAACTGGAAGTGCAAATTTGCATACTACTGTCCCACTACCAGATCAGACTGTGTCCTGTCCCCAGTGCGAAACCCAACCCTTATAAATCCACTACCCAGCCAAAAGCACATTCTACATAGCAATGCTCTTTATAGTTGTCTCCCAATGGTCACCCATCCTTAGCTCCAGTATGTGGAGCAGTTCACATTTTGGGCTCAGCTGCTGCTTTCTTCTAGTGACCTTTTTCAATTCAGCCCTACCAAAACCATCTCCACTTCATGCGCACTGTCACCACCATGACGCTGTGGATGTCACTGTGTGCCTTTCAAGAAAAAGGAGTTGTTTTCCTTAACAAAATGTATTTCTATCTGAACACCCAAAATTGACTCATTTTTTAATTTGTCCATCTCTGTGAGAATATAAATGCATTACATGATGTGAGAAGTCTGTAATAAATGGATTATTTCTTCAGTACAGCTCTATTTAGCACTCTCTCTCTCTCATTTCTTTTACTAAAAGTTACTCACATTTCTCAGGGTGCCCATAGGCCAGGGGAAGTCAAAATAATCCTTAGACTTCATAACTAATAAATGAAAGCTAAAAGACTGGAAACAAAATCCAAGTCCTAGATTAGAGTCTACTAACATAAAACATGAGGAACGCCTTGAGAAACTAACTCCAAAGTTTAAAAAAATTCAAAGTGAAAGTAATGACATACAATTTTAAGGTGAAACTTTAATTCACTTGGACAAACTGGTTGTGTGTGTGGTATGTGTGTACATAGCTCTAAGACCAAAACACTCTAAATGTACAAAATTATTTATGTATACCACTACATTTCTGTTACAGATAATGACAAAATGTTATATAGGAAGGTCTTATTAAGAAATTCTTTATTTATATGATTAAATTGATAGTTTGTGAGTTGATACCAAGGTGAATTTCCTTAAGGTTCATTTCCTAATTTGAGGCATTAGCACAAACAGTAATTGAGTTTCACACTTAATAAGAAATGCAGTATGTCTAAAATACATATGGAAATATATTCTTTCTACTGATAGTTGCTAATGAAGGAATCAAGATGAGACCCGTTATGTAAACAAACAATTTACATTAGGAAATGAGCATCTTTGAACCCTCTACTGGTAGAATATAGTAACAGGAAAACTCGCATGATTTTTATTACTCTCAGCTTCATTGCTCTGTTTTGAAATCTTGATGCTTTCTTTATTCTAACTTAAGCCTGTCCATCAAAAACTTGATAAAGAAACCTACTACATGCTTTAGTGTGCTATGTGTTTTGAAGAAAATTCACATAAAAATTAGGTCCCTTTCCTCAAGGAGATTTTTACAATATACTACGAGATAAGTATACTATGTGCTACAGTGGAAGTAAATGCAAAATTTTAAGAGTCTAAATTAAGAAAAATCATATCAGAGGCATTCTGTGAAAATTAACATAGGCAGATTAACTGTGGACAGGGACTTAAGGAAAGCTTTACATGTAAGCTAGATCTTCAAGCTCATGTAGGATTAGAAGAAAAGGATATTACAGATGAAAATCCAGAAGAGGGGGAAAAAATTAGTGAAAATGTTTGATATCTTGATCTGGGTAAAGGTTACATGTGAGTGCATACACATCACTGTACACTGATTTGTGCATTTTATCGTATGTACTTTAATACAAAAATATTTTTTAAAAATTAAAGTTTCCAGCTTTATTGAGGAAAGACTGACAAATAAAAACTGTATATATTTTTTAAAGGAAATCCATATAGATCACTGTTTTATCGTGTAAGAAGATGACATGGAACTTTTTAGAACAGGAAGTAATTAGGTCAACCTCTGCTCAGAGGCAGGAATAAAAGACTGGGTCAGTGCAAACAGTTTAGATATCATCCCAGAAGAGCAACATAGCTAAAACATACTGAACATTTAACCCTCTGCCAGCTGTGGTGCTGGGCTAAGCCCTCAGCATGGATCTCTTAGTCCTTATGACCATCTTATAGTGCTACACTCTTCAACCTGGCTTTACAGCTAATGACGCTGAGGCATGTGGCGGGCAGCAACATGTGGAGGGAAGAGGTAACATGTCCCTTATACAGCTAATATGATGAGGGTACACAGCGCGTGCCCAGTGGTACTTCTGAGGGGAGAAAAGTAAATGTGCCAAGCATATTACTAGCCTTATGATCTTTTCAAGGCTGTGGCTATATTCTCTTGAGTTCCTCTAATCTCCTTCTCACTACATTTCCATTAACAGCTTCACCAACCTCCAGTTAGTCCTAATTATGGTAAAAATCATCTAACCACTCAGTACTGCGTTCCATCCCCAAACTTCCCAGTGGGATGTGAGGCCCAACACACTGCTGTTTGGGGCACAGACCTTCACCCTTCAGTCTTTCTCCCATGGCAACCAGCCAAGTCCATTTCATTTGCCCTGTCTGAATATGAACCTTCCACCCTTACAAAGGTCTTCTAGTTCTCATTCAATCAAGGCATTTACTCAGTACCAACTGACTGCTCAAAGCTGTACTTAAATGGTAAAAAAGAGAAAAATTGATTAAAACATGGGGCCTAACATTTTAATAGAAAGGTAGGACTAATTTGCTTGTAAAGTTAATGCAAAGAGAGAGGCAAAGAGGTCTCAGAATGTGTACCTTTGTTGCATCTAAGTTTTAAGCCACTGAGCGGATTCTCTTCATTCCTAGACACCTAAACACTAATGGGATGGATACAGTAGACAAATGTGCATTGTGAATGCCTAAATTCCAGATAGTAGATTCTACCTAGCCTAGAGCCAGATTTACTAGGTGTCATGAAACATCACAGTGAGACTAGGGAACGGTGTACCTCTATTGTTTCAGTATGAGACGGAACATTCGGAATAATCTCCTGATCAGAGAAACCAAGGGATTGGAGCTTCATAAGTATTCTCTGATGACAAAGAAGGCATTGAGGGCTGTCAGAATACATATCCTCTGCAAAAACCATCATAATTTCCTGCCTGTGTTTAGCTAGTGAATTTAAGCTTAAAATTTCATCTTTCCCATTAAGAGTTACTAAAATTTTTTTCTAAGATAACTAATGAGATTAAGGATGTGAACATCTCTAAAAGTTATTTTTCTAAGCTTTTATGTGGGCTTAACTAGCTTAATGACTTCCAACCCCACTGCACAGGGCAGATACCAGATTTCTTCTGATTCAACCCTTACCTTAGACTGTAAACAAATGTTAAACCCAAATGAACCATAGAACTAACTCTAAGTGCCAAATCTATATTTTGAGATGAAAATAATTTATGACTGAGTTAAGAATGGATTTCTAAGATGGTACACAAAAAGCACATGCCATAAAACAGAAATAGGACTTCCTCAAAGTTAAAAATTTTGCTCTTTAAAGGCATTTAAAAATGAAAAAGGCAATCCATGTACTGAAAGCAAATATTTTAAAAATATCTGTCCAATTAAAAAAATTTGGATCCAGAATATATAAAGAGTTCTTATAACTCTATGATAAGAAGGCAACAACTCAACTGAAAAAATGGAAAAAAGATTCAAACAGACATTCTACCAAAGACTATAAAATAATGACTAATGAGCACATGAAAAGATGCTGCACATCAGGAATAATAAGGTAAATACAAACTAAAACCACAGTGGCATCCCACCATACATGACTGACTCAGCTACACCTTAGCAAATACATGAAACAGTTGGAAATTGCACACCTTGCCAGTGGGAATGCAAAATGGACAACCACTTTGGAAGACAGTGAGGCAGTGTCTTATATGCATGCATTTACCATACAACCCAGCAATCCTTCTCCAACCTACCCAAAATCAATTTAGAAAATTATGTTCACAGATATTATTCATAATAGCAGAAATATGTAAATAATCCAAATGTCCATCAGATGTCCATGGATGACTGTAAAGGTGTGCAAGAGGATTTTATGGGTGATGGAAATGTTCTATATCATGATTATGGTGGTAGTGGT
The DNA here is from genome assembly GCF_040802235.1 of Manis javanica. Classification (NCBI taxonomy): domain Eukaryota; kingdom Metazoa; phylum Chordata; class Mammalia; order Pholidota; family Manidae; genus Manis; species Manis javanica. Next base: position 77,576,282 of record NC_133168.1, read on the forward strand.
TACATGACTGTAAATAATTACCAAAACTCACTGAATTGCAACTAAAAATCAGTGTCTTGCTGTATGTAAATTAGGCCTCACTAAAATTTAGCTTAAAAAGACAAAACACAAAGATACACCCACATACAGTCAACTCCATGGTTTGAAAGCAATTTACCCAGACATTATTCCTGGAGATCTTTACATAGGCTCAAAAAGAAGAGTGCATTCAAACATAAATTAACATTTTTCTCAACATGCTAAGAATAGCTACTTTGATTTGATTTACACACCAAGTCTATCTAGAATCACACTGCCCAGTACAATAGCTACAAGCACTTTGGATCTATTTAAATATAAATTAATTAACAATAAAAAATGTGAAATGTCCTCAGTCACACCAACCACACAGTGGGTGTTCATCAGTCACTGCAGAAGTTCTGTGGGACAGCACTAATCTAAAATTACAAGGAAAGCACAATTTGGGGGGATCCAAGTGGAAAGGATTTTAATTGTCCATGTTGTACAGATGCACACTTACTAGACTAGAAGCACCTAGAAGCAGCATGGGTGGAGACCAAGGATGGAAACTTAAAGCTTGCATCATTTATATTTTTATGAGAGAAGTGACTATTTCAAAAGATTCCTGGTTAGAACACAAGGCAGGTAATCACGAGAAGCAACCATTCTGTCACGCAATCTGACTAGAGCCTCTAAATAGGTCTGGGAAGTTGTGGGCTGATTAACTACTGAGAGAGACATGAGAAAGCACACATAAGAGCAAATTTTCTGATGGAAACTTGCACTGCCCTCAAACATCATTTACTGCCCTTTTTATGTAGGCAAAAGATCCATTCCTCTCTACCATTTTTTTCCTTTTAAAATATATACTTGAGAGGTATGATAAGCTCCCACCAGAAAGAATGTATCTTTACTGATTCTCAATTTCAGTAAGCTCATGGATAGGAATATTAATAATATGAAAATAACATTTCATAAGGACATTCATGGATTAAAGATAAAATCAGGCTCCAGTTAATTAAGAGAGATCCCTCTTTGGGGGGCTTCTAATAGCTTCTTCCATATATAGCTCAAGAAAAGTTAATGTGCAGTTATGATCTGTATGTTAATGTCATCTTTTCATAGCATCTTTTTTCCAAATTTCTCATGATATAGACTAGCCATTCCCATATTTCTACATGGCAGAGCTTTTGCTAAAAATTGTTAAATGGCTATAATGTTGTTGTTTTGCATTAAAGATACATATGAGATTATTATTATGGAGAAATTTTGTGAAACAGTATATGTTATTGGGTAGAGTTTAAATTAAATCTTTCATGCATTTTATTTCCCATCAATTCATATGTATGGAGTAGCCTTTCTCATTAGGCCTTCCATCATTTATGAGACGAAGCTGCCCTTAGGAAGACTGGCATTTCTCAAGAGGTATTTATCAAGCTGCAGGATGAGTTTTCCATTTTTATTGCTGGTCATGCTCTAATGTGTTTGTAGAAGAGATAGTGAAATTGAAATTGGACCAGTCCTATCTCTCCAAGCCAGCTGAGAGCTGGCAGGCTGGAAAAACTGTGGTGTGTAGCTCTCACTCTTTTACAGCAAAGGCCGAAGATCTCTTTAAGAGAATTTTTCTTAACTTTTGGGAAAAGACAGACTCCACCACACCTATTTGCATATGTTAGAAAGGTCAAACAAGGAAGGGGAGAAAAGAAGAAGGCCAAACTCCTTAACATGAAGACACTCTGACATCTGACTTCAACATAAGGTTCTCAGTTCAACTCCCACCATCTAACCCACATTTCCTCAACATCCCCTTTTGTATCCTGAACATCTCTGCCTCCACACAATCCCTCATGCTTGACTCTTGACATTTTCCCCTTCCAGCTCTGCTCTGCCTATTGAATTCTTCAAGATAAGTCTCTAATAGCTTTATCACTAATGAATCTATGCAATGAATTACTATAAATTATTATAAAGGAAGCTTATTTGAGCTCACTCAGAAATCAGACACTCTGAACTCTTTTCCTTTACAAATTTATTGAAAATAATCAGTGGTGACTCTTTAACATGAGAGCTGACTGAGGAAAAGAAAATAGTTGGATAAAACAAGAGGCTCACAAAAATATAAAAAGAAAAGCCAAGGAATGAGAAATCCACAGAAGGCTTTGAAAAATTCCAACACACTCCTAGAAATCTGGAAGCCCACATGTATATGCAAGGCGGTATGCATTCACAGCAAAAACCTTAGTTTTCATCTGTGGTGAAACTTAAGGCTTTGTGAAAGCATGAAGTGAAGACTAGGGCATAGCTGGAAACTGCAGAAGCATTGAAAATTGATCCTCAACAAAACCACAAAGCCCTTCAGCAAACAGTGGAGAGCTATTAATTCTGGGTATATAAAGGAATCTCTGTCCAACCATTCACTGACCATGAACACAAGGGAGGCAGAAACTTCAACAGCTCCACATAATAAAGAATAGGGACTTTACAGAATTAGTTCAAGAAAGACATTTTTTAAAAAAGCAACAATAAAAAAACTGAAAAGGGACAAGTGGAGAATCTGATTTCTAGAGTTGCCACATTATATTTTTTAAATCCCAGTTTTCAGCAAAATATTATAAGACATTCAAAGAAGCAGTAAGGTATGACTCATGCAGAAAAAAATATCAGTTAATAAAATCTATTCCTAGGAATGTTTGGACTTACTAGACAAAGATGTTAAATTGACTACTATAATGTATTCAAACATAAAGAAAACTGTGTATTGAGAAATCGAGGAAAAGGTGATAATAATGTCGTACCATAATAAAAAATGTCAAAAGGGAGATAGAAATTACAAAAACATATCTCATTCCATTTCCAGTAGAACTCCTAGAGTTGAAAGGTACAGTAACTTAATTGAAAAGTTCATTAGAAGGCTTAGCAGTAGAATTGAGTTGGCAGAAGAAAAGGTCAGTAAAGCTTAACATAAGTCAATTGATATTATCCAGTCTGAAGAACATAAATAAAAAAGAATGAAGAAAAATGAACAGATCTTCAGAGATATATGAGACCACCAAGTGTGCCAAAATATACACAATGGGAGTCGCAGAAAGAGAAGAGAGAAAAAAGGGGCAGATAGAATATCTGAAGAAATAATGTCTGAAAGCTTCCCAAATTTAATTTTAAAACATTAATTTATGCATCCAGGAAGCTTAATAAAAATAAACTCTGAATAGACAAAATTCAAAGAGCTCTATATCAAGACACATCATAATCAAATTGTCAAAGACAAAGACAGAAAACTAAAGCAGCAAGAAAGAAGTGAATTATCATGTAGATCCCATCCTCAAAAACACTAACATCTAATATTTCATGGTGACCAGAAATAAGGGGAATAAATATATTCAAAGTGCTGAAAGAAAAAGAATGTCAAACAAGAGTCTATATCCAGCAAAACTATCCTTCAACAAGGAAGAAGAAATTAAGACATTACCAGATCAACAAACTATGCAAAAATTTGTCAGCAGCCTGTATTCTATAAAAGAGATACTAAAGGGAGTCTTTTAGGCTGAAATGGGATAAAAGACAGAAAATCCACAGGAAGAAATAAAAGGCACTGGTGAAGGTAATTATGTAGGTCAAGATAAAAGACTTATCTTGTATTATTATATAAATAAGCACAAATGTATCATTTTTATTGATTCATCCTCCTATGTATCTGATTTAAGGGAAAACTGCATAAAGCAATAACAAAACTATGTTGATAGATATATGCTGTGTAAAGTTGTGATTTGTATAATAATAACATAATGCAGGGGAAAGAGAAAAGCTGTATAGGAGCAAAATTTTTGTGTGCTACTGAAATTAAATTGGAACCAATAAAAACTAAATTGTTATAAATTAAGATGTTCATTGTAATTCCCAGGGAACTAATAAAGTTAATAAAGAAAATTAAAGAAATATAGTAAAAACAATAAGTGAATTAAAACGGCACTCTGGAAAATAGTTAACACAAAAAGACATTAATTGAGGAATAGAAAAAGACAGAAGATATACAATATACAAAAAAGCAAATAGCGATTACCAAAATAAATTGTATGTTACACTAGTAATTATATTAAATATAAATTAAGCATGATAATCTAAGGGAAGACACTGGCAGAATAAATTTAAAGTAACATGATCCAAATATATGTCAAGAAGAATATTTTACCTTCAAAAGCTTCAAGTAAAAGTATCAAAAAATGTGCATCATGTAGAAGTTAAAGAGAGCTAGGAGAGCTAACCTAATATCTGACAAAATAGACTGTAATACAAAAACTGTTACTGGACAAAAAAAAAAGGACATCTTATAATAACAGCATCAATCCATCAAAAAGACATAACAATTATAAACCTACATGCACCTACCAATAGAGTCCCAAAATATATGAGGCAAATACTGAGAGAATTGAGCAGTGAAATTAAGAGTCAGAAAAATAGTTGGAGACATAAATTTCCCTACTTTCAATAATAGGTAGAGTAATTAAGCACAACAAAGAAATAGAAGACTAGAACCCTGTTATAAACCATTAAACCTAACAATATCTTATAAAACATTCCACCCAACAAGCACAGACTGTATATTCTTCTCAACATGGAAGAGTATCCAGGATATATACCCTATGTAAGGATATTAAACAAATCTCAACAAATTTAAAAGGATTAAAATTATACAGGACAGTCATTCTCTGACTACAATGGAATAAAATTAGAAATCAATAGCAAAATTTGGAAATTCATAAGTATGTGGAAATTAAAGAACACAACTCCTAGACAACCAATATACCACAGAAAACAACACAATAGAAATTAGTAAATACTTTGGGATGAATGAAAATTGAAACACAGCATACCAAAAAGTACTGGCTGAAGCTAAAGCAGGGCACAGAGAGAATTCTATAGCTGTAAGTGTTCATATTAAATATGAAAAAAGATCTCAACTCCATAACGTAAACTTCTGCTTTAAGAAACTAATAATGTAAAAGATAAATAAACCAAAAGCAAGCAGAAGGAAGAATATAATGAGGATTTGTGTAGAAACAATGAAATAAAGAACAGAAAGCAGTGGAGAAAAATCAACAACACAAAATGTTTATTCTTTGTAAAGACCAACAACATTGACAAACCTTTAGCTACACTGACCAAGAAAAAAGGGACAGTACTCAAAAAATGAGAAATTAAAGAGGAGACAATGCCATCTACCTTATAGAAATAGAAAGGATGATCGGGAAACAACTGTATGCTAACAAATTAGATAGCCTAGATGAAATGATAAAATTCCTGGAAAAATTCAAACTACCAAGGGGTTCAAGAGGAAATAGAAAAGTAGAATAAATAAATAAATAAATAAATAAATAAATAAATAAATAAATAAATGAATGAATGAATGAATGAATGAATGAATAAAGAAAGATATTCTATTAGTAATAAAAATGTCCCACAATGAAAATTTCAATCCCAGATGACTTCATGGGTGAATTCCACCAAATGTTTAAAGAATGATGACAAAATGTGGTAAATCCATACAATGAAATATTTTTGGTTATATTAAAGAATGAAGCATCCATGCCACAACATGGATGAACCTACAAAACAGGCTGTACTATGTGGTACTACTTGGATTCAGTGTCCAGAAGCCACAAACACATAGAAAAGGAAAGGAGGTTAGTGATTGCCAGAGCACCAGGAGAGCGGGCACTGGGAGGGCATGCCTGCTTATGGGTACAGGGTTTCTTCAACAGGGTGGTGCAAATAATCTAAAACTAGACAGTGGTGAAGATTATGCAACTGTCTAAATCTACTAAAAACTACCAATTTTCATACCTTAAAGAAGTAAATATACAATATGTGGATAATATCTCAGTTAAGCCATAATTTTTTAAATGGAAGAAAAACATGTGCAGTGATGAGGGGCAAAGAGCTGAAAGAACATGACCACTGAGTCTCTGTTTAAAAAAAAAAATGTTTTCTCAGAACCCTACCCAGCACATCCACATGCATCCTGTTGGCCAGGGGTGAGTTCACTTGACTACATATAACTGCCTATGGCTGCCGGGAACAAGTTCGGGGTTAGATTCTGGTGACAGCAGAACGGGGGGAAGGTGTTAGATAATTTAATTGACAAATATATAAACAATTTATTAAATGATTATTTTGTGTGTTACTCTGTTAATGAAAGTAAAAGGCAGACTTCCTAATTGAGGTCTCATAACACTGTGTACCCCTCTTTGTAATACTTGCCACTGTGGCCAGTTGCATTAGTTTGTGGATTATTTGATTAATACCTGTGTTCTCTGTTACTGGACAAATTTCTCAAAGCTGAGATCACATTTGCTTTTCTACCACCATTTTATTTCTAGTGCCTAGCCAAGTGACTTGGTACATAATAATCAGTCATTAAATACATGTTGAAAAAATCCTAAATTAATGAACTTTAAGAATATTTTGACTGTCTTTTAAGGAGAGATTTTAAATAACCCAGGATCAAAATTAAGAAAGTAGAGAATCTATAATACAAATAAAATAGTACATTTCAAAATAAATTCTGTTGTTGATTTTTCATTTAAAAATACTATAAGTTTGTGCAGTATTACACTTTAAACACATATTCCTTTAAAATATTTACTCAAAATATTTGTTTTTTATTATGAAAGAGCAGACAGAAATTTGTGCAAACCTATGATACCTTTTTTACTTAGTTTGAATCTTCATAAGTTCAGAATGTCAATACCTTTTTTTGTAGAAGTTATTTTTATAATTAGATCAATAGGATATTTGTTTTTCTCAAAATTATAAACAATTCAGAAAAATTAATTTGAAAGCATACAAGACAAAAGAAAAGAAAGATAGTGACTGTAGGCTTTTAAAGAGAAAATTACTTCTAATATTTTCTTGTATATTCTTCCAGTATTTTGCCAGGTGTGCTTGTTTAAATAAAGTTAGAATGATAGCATTATTCTATGCACAGGTCATACAGGAAAAGGAACTTGGAAACAAACAATATCTATCAATAAGTGGTTTACTTTTATTTCCTAATCTAAAAATATGCAAAGTGTAAGTTCTTCAAAATGAGTCTTAAAGAAAAATAAAATCATTATTCAAATTATTTTATAAATGACCATTTTGTTGCAGAGGAGTTAAGATTAGATTTATTTTTTTCAATGAATAACTGAATGTCAGAGTACCTACTGGAGAACTATTTTGTCTAAATTGATAAGTATTGAAAATGGAAAATAATAATCATATTAAGTGGACATGAAGCTGAGCAGGAGATTGTTTCCATGTTTGTGAGGAAGAACATGGCTGAACAGGGGAGCCTATGAGGAGGGTAGCCAGGTGCGTAACCACTTCAGAAAAGCTGGTGAACACCTGCTGCATCTGTCAGAACACAAGTTCAACTGGATTCCAGGATATGTGGGGAAACGCAGGATGGAAGGCTGGCAAGCCCTTTTAAACCATGAATATTTCTCTCTCAAACACATATTGGTATGTTTTCAAGGGTTTTTCTCTTAACCCTAAGAATAACAAATTTATAGTATATTTTCTCAGGCCTTGTATATCTAAAGATGTCTTTAATGCCTTTCTGCATGAAAACAACTTTTCTGAGCATATGCTTCTTAGGTAACAGTCATTTTTCTCAAACATGTTGACTGTGGTACAATTGTCATTGAAACTAGATGTAGAGGAAAAGATGAAGGCCAACTTAAGTTTTTGCTCCTTCGAATGTAAAATATTCATACTTCCTCAATAGTTCCAGAATTTTTCTAAGCTCTTGCAATGAAAAAGAAAACTACCACAGTGGGAAGGTTTGGAGTGGGTGAGCAGGTGGGATGTCTTTGTTCTTTCTGTTCACTTTTCCTAAAGCTGCTGTAAAAAATCAAGGATATTTAAATGAAAAGTACCCATGTGAATTTAGGGATGAATGTCTTCTCCCTTTTAACTCCAAAATACAGTCATCCTTCTGTTACTGAGTCCTTCGCACTGACGTGTGAACTATTACAATTTTAGAATTTCACTGCAGGCCTTTCTTAACTCCTGCATCTCCCACATTTACTCCACCCTGTTGAGTTTTTAGCCTCTCCTCGCTTATGCATTACTGCCCAGTTTTTCTCAGTTTCTCAGAGTTCATTCCACCTTTCAACCTATTAATGATGTTAAATAGTTTGCTATGTTTTCCTTCTTTTTCAAGTAACAAAGCAATCAAAAGTTATGTTAAATTTCCTCTGTGACTCAGGATGTTACTTACTTTCCCTTTGGATATTCCATAGAAAACTCTGCTGTTGAAGAAAAAAAAGCAAGTCCCAAACAGAACCATTCTTTATCAGCAATCAGGGTATGTGGATTGCGTTTGACCCTCCCCATGCACTTGACAATCACAAGTCGTCCTGGGGTATTTCGGTGGAGGACAAGGTGGTGGACATCGTTTCTATCCTGCTATCCTGGTGCTCAGTAGATATTCATGGCACTGGGCACTGTTGGACTATGGTGGAGCCTCCTAATATGCCCAACCAATGAAGCACAAGACCATCCATGCATCCAGCACATTCTGCTGCACAGCCCATCCTGCCCCCACCCCTGTGCCCTGACTTGTGAGGTCAGTGTGCTGCTCCACTCTCCCCCTCCCCTGCCTGCCTTCTGCCTTACTGTTCTCTATGAGAGTGAGTTTTCAAAATAAATGATAGAGATGAACACACAGTAAGGAGGGGGAAACATTCTCTAGTTATATCAATAATCAGCACATGAAAATGATGGGAATATATTCCTGTTTTCTTGGTACTGTTAATTCAGTCTCTCTGACACCAATAATATATAGTAGGCAAGGTTCAAGTAAAGACAGTTCATGAAAAAAATACAAATGTCTGATTTAAAATATAGAAAAAATCCACCTTATTAGTAACTGCAGAAATACAACTTAAAACATTGATACATTATAGTCATCTGTAATCTCAGTCAGGATTTTAAAGTGAAAATATTTTGTGAAATGCATTATTGGTGAGAGTGCAAATCAGTGAAGGTTTTTTAAAAAGATTGCACCCTTTAAATTAGTAATTCTACTTCCAAGAATTTATTATAAAGAAAACATATAATAAATGTCATTGCAGTATTATTTATAACAGAAAACCAAAGTACCAATAACCAGAGAATGTTTAAAATGCAAATCTATTCTGAAATTTTATGTAGTTCCTTTAGGTAATGCTTTTAAAAGATACTAAATACCACTTAAAATGTTCATTATACCATTTTAAGTCAAAAAAGAATTCATACCTGTCACATACAAAGTGTTATACACTGGGCTACCCTAATCTTGTTCTCCACATACATATTTGTATAAATAATTTTTTTCACCATGCAAACATGTTTATATAAGTGTTTTTGCATAAACAAAACTACTGGGAATAAATATAAAAAATACTGGTAATTGTTTTCATGTAACAATTTATAAAATTTTCCTCAAATTTTTTCTATTGCTAATAGTGATATTATTACCTGTATATAGTATATTAATAATTATATTGCATTATATTATAAAAATTGCTAACACTATAGACTCTAGTGTGAGAGTACCCTTCTTTTACAATTGGAATAGAAACAAGTAACATCATAAAAATATTTTTATTATTGAGAAAGAGACTAATGAGTTAATGCCCTGATACAAAATTGGTATTATTGCTTTCAATTGTTACTCAGACCTCAAAACATTATTGAGTTCATAGCACAGAATTAAACATAATCATGTTACCACATTAACATAATGGCAGCCCAAATAATGATAGAAAAAGGGAAAAACCAGTGAGTTACTCTAATAGTTACTCATATTTACAAATTGTTCTAAGCAAACCCTACTCAGTATGGTATGAACAAACTCCCAGAAGGCCTCTGAAACCATTTATAATACAGGAAGTACTGTATCAAGCAGTCCCCAGTGTTTGGGTGAGAATGATTAGCATTTCCCAATATTTAATAAGATAAAAGATACATACATACATACATGGATACATAGATGACAGACACAAAGAGGAAGGATATAGATATTTTTAAAATAACGTAACTAGAAAAGGAAACAAAATACAGTTCAAGGTGGAAGTTTTTAATTACTTGATTTGTTCCTTTATCATTGTTATTCCCTCTTCCAAGAAGAGAACTAAGGATCATAATTTCTGAAAATTCATTCTATGCTAGTCTTCTATGCACATATATCACAAAAGACACTCCAGACAAAGTTAACACATTATCAACACTAGAAATTCGGTTTCAAACATGTTAGCACTGTGCTAACATGGGTCAAATCAAGAGATCTTGCTTTTCCCTCCCTTTTAAAGCTTGGACAAGCCATGAGCTTACATGACCTCGCCCACGCTCACCCTCTCTTGGATACCGCAACTACCTGATTTTATAGCTCAGTTAGGAAACAGAGGAATGGGGGAAGTATTTTTCTTCCAGTCTGAAGAAAATCCTGGCCCACTTTTCCATCAACACCCCCATGGAAGGGGAATACAATAAAAGATAATTCAAAATGGTAAAAAAATGAAAAATAGGTGTGGAAAAGATCTCTTTTAACCACTTGGTTTTTCCAATCAAAAGCTCTACTTACTGTACTCAGAAAAGTATACAAGTTCTACTTGAGATAGGGCCAGTTTTTCCCCATATTCACTGGCAGGCTCTTTGCTATGGGTGAAGGAAAGTGGGAAGCTTTGCAAATCCTTAGAGGTTATGCTCTAGCTACAATGTCCCACTGCTTGGACCCTTTCTTTAAAAATGAATAAAATGGCTATTGCTGTATGTTTTGTTATATTTTAGGCACTCTATCGATTTCCATTCATGATGTTAACTAATCCTATCAATGCTGTACAAAGTACGTACCATGGTCGCATCCCATTTTAACGCCGGGGAGCCTGAAAATCCCAGAGCATCTCCCAGCTGGAGAGAAATAGACCTGGAATCCTACCCAAATTTGTCTGAACCCAGAGCCTTCATTCTTCACATCTCTACCATGCTGGCCAATTTAACCAACTCAGCTTGTTTTAAAACCAGTGTAGACATAATTTAATGTCCTCATGCTTTACTTCATCCCATGTGTTCAGTGTCGATTTTAAGATCAAAGATGCTCTAGCTTCGTGTAACTACATGGCATCCGCTTTCTAACTGACTGCATAAATCCACCTCTTTCCTAACTACACACATGCACACACATACAGAGTGTGTGCGGTATATTTCTCTGAAGATTTAAGGGCTGGGAGGAGAGATTTACAGTATTAAAACACAAAATCTAACCCTTCATCTTTAGAACTATTATTTTCCTTGTTTTGGTTGTTTTTCGGCCTGAATTCTGCTGGTTTTCATTTCACTTGAATAGCATCTCTTCAGTCTTATCTTTCTTCCTTCTGATAATTATTCCTCAATTTCCCAAGCATTCAATTTATCAGGATTCCATATTCCTATTAGAGACTGGTAGCTGGCCACCAAATCTATTTTCTTGTATTTTAGGCCAGTCAGGTGATATTTCCAGCCTTTATGTATAGTCAGCGAGAATGTCTTGTACATAGTCCAAGTCATAGCCATAAAAATATTTTATGCATAATCCTCCATATTCTTTACATACCTGCTGGCTGAACACTGGCCAGCAATGTGAAGATGGTACCGTTCTGGCAGCTTGGGTCCCTGAATACAATACAAGGAACAGAATCCCCTACATCTTCCACTCTGAATTGGACCCATACGGTCTGGTTAGATGAGCAGAAAATACATTTTCTCTCTTTTAAACCAATGGAACTTGGGCATTTAATTTTTATAGCAATTAGCCTGCAGTAACTAATATAGAAACTGGGTGTTCTGTCCTGAAGTAGGGCACCGCCGTAATGAAACCCTGACACGTGTGGCATTGCCTTATCAGGCAGGCAGCAGGTGACGGGAACACTGAAGAATCTTGGCATGCCACGGGAAAAATATTCGGTGCAACCGCGTCCTGCACTAACGTGGTGGCAGATCACACCGGGTCAGGCGGACAGAGTCAGAGCTTCACTGGACAGCTTTGGGTGGTCCCTGAGCAAAGTAGGAAATAAACTTAGGCAAAACATCAATGGCTTCCAAGCAGAAATGAAAGGAAACACAGAATGTCCGTAAAAAAGGAACTTCCATGGTTAGAAAAGCCAAGTGTTTCTGGCCCCAAAAAGGAGCAAATAAGACTGATTAGAACTATGAGCAATAAAGGCCAATAAGACTCCCCAAGTGAGAAGAGTGACAGAGACCTGCGTTAGATGCCAGACTCCACCCCGAAGCCTGTTACTTAAGAGGGCGTCGCAACAGCTCCCGGAAAGCTGAGAGAATGAGGCGTGGCAGGAGGCAGCAGAGGTGAAAGGCACGTCCAGGGGTGCGCCTGGGTGTGGTCACCCCACGCAGCTGACCGGAAGTCAATAGGTCAGGGGCCCACCCATTTCCCAGGGAAGGCTATTGCCCAGGAAACCATGATGCTGATCTAAACATGCCCTGTGATTGTTAGATGTGCCTTAAAAGTCCCTTTGGGAGCTAAAATTTGCAGAAACATGAAGTAAACCTCAAGTTATTCAGTCATTAAGGAGAGCTCATGCCCCACAACCTACTTCAGGTGTAGCCATGGACAAGAAAACTCCCAGGAGTGAATCCATTTGGCACTGGCAGATAACAAGGTGCCCCCAAAACTCAGCAGCTGAATAAAGCAAACACGTGTTCATTTATCATCTCACACGGTTTCCGCGGGTCAGGACTCCTGGCTCAGCTTACAGAGAAGGAGGTTGCGGTCCACATGCCGGCCGGGGCTGCCAGCATCCCAAGGTTTGCTCAGGGCTGGGAGACCTGCACTCACGCGGCCCCTTCTCAGGCCCAGCAAGTCGGTGCTGGCGGTGGGCAGCGCCTACGGTGCTTCACCCTTAGCCCTCCCTACAGGACTGCGTGCATGTCCTCAGACATAGTGGTCGGCTCCCCCAGAGAGGGTGAAGCTGGAAGAGAGAAAGCAAGTGGAACGGGCAGTCCCCCCAGCAGTACCCCCTGGTCACCCAGGCCGGCACACCCAACCCGAGGAGGGACAGCACGGGGCCTGGGATTAGATTCTTAGAGCTGCCGTAACAGATCACCAAAAAGCAGGTGGCTTACAACAGCATTCTGTCACAGCTCTGGGGGCAAGAAGTTCAAAAACCAAGGGGTCATCAGCGTTGCTTCCTTCTGGAAGGGAGCATCTCTTCCCTGCCTTTCTCGTAGCTCCTGGAGCTTGCTGGCAGTCCTTGGCCATCACTGACCTGTGGCTGCATCTCCCAGTCTCTGTCCATGCTCACATGGCATCTGGGTTCTGTCTGTGTCAACAAATATTGCTCCCCTTATATGGACACCAGTCTTAGGATTTAGAGACACACCCAGTCTAATGACTACATTTTGGCTCAGTTACATTGGGAATAATCCCTATTTCCAAAAAAAGTCACATTCTCAATTTCTGGTAGACATGATTTTGGAAGGACTCCATTCAACCCAGTGCAGACGCAAACCCCGGGAGCTGGGGACTATCTCACTGCCACAGCCACTGGTGTTGGGTTTTGTCATTGTTCTGCTGTCACAACTATAGCCGTCACCCACCTTGGTATTCCTTCTCCTCCCTGTCACTCCACAAACTCTTCTTCAGAAAAATGTTCTGCTCTCGTGGCTTCAACTAGCACCACCGAGCTGATGAAATACAAACCCTTGGCTGTAGCTTTGATCTATCTTGTGAGCGCCAAAACTTCATTTTGGTTTATCTGATTAACATCTGGATGTGAGATTTTTCCAAACCCTCAAAATCAACATTTTCTAAATAGAGTTTACTGCATAATCCCCACAGACACATGAGAAATTACTTCTATTCAACTATATCATCAAGGCATCTCTCAAACCCCACTCTAAACAATAATTAAATTCATTTCCTTGCATCCCTCCATCCTATTGCTTCCATCACCTAAGTTGATAAGTGCAGCCAATAGCTGCTCTCCTATCATCTTGCCTTTTCCAAATCTGTGCTGTCTACAGCCACCACTGTCAGGGTGGTTTTCATACATTCAGAGCAAAGAACTACACTCCTTTGTTATAAAATATTCAGTAGCTTTCTGTTTCAAACTTTTCTTCCTGGTATTTTAAAGCCCCATCACTTGATGAAGTTCCATTCCCCAGCATAATCAGTCCTTTGTTTTCAAGCTGTTTCTGCTGCATGAATTATCCTTAATTCCAGGCATCTTTCAAATTCTCTCTCAAGGTCTGGTTTCTTTAAGAAGTTATTCTACACATTTTTAAAAATGTGCATTTTCCCATGGATAAAACTGGCCTTTCTTTTCCTTTACCCTCAGCATTATATCATGCCTTACTTATGGTATATCTGCATTGAAATAAAATCATTTACAGACGAGCCTGGCTCCCAGATTCTAGAGAAAAGCAACAGATTCTTGGTTGTCTTGTTAAATGTAGGGACTGACGAAGGCCATCTCTCCCATTATAGGAGTTTGATAGGTGTTAGTTGAATACATGTTGAATAAATTATTACTGAATTATTCTAGGTTCTAAAGTCATGTGCACTGAAAACAAATATTCAATTAGGCATACTTTCTGTTATCACAAACCAGTTAAGGAGTATTTATCAATCCCTTTCTTTATAAGGAATTTGGTCACCACTTAAGTTTAAAATAACAGCAGTTAATTCCCTGATGTAAGAGAAAGAAGGTAGGGGGGTGGGGCCAGTGGAGTATCTTACTTCTTGTCCCCTAATCAGAAAAAGGCACTGATTCCAATTTTTTTTTTAATTATTAGTTGTCAAAAGAAGCTCAGAACAACTGGTTTGTTCTTATTTGGTCTGATTACTTTTCCTCCCCCAATAATACCCAGTAGAAGATGTTTTGATAGTGATGGACAGCAAAGGTGTTTTCCTTAGGTCTCTGGGAGGTTTCCTCCATTCATATAGTATTGCCAGTATTCCACAGAGTAAGATGTGTTCTTTGATTCAGCCAGCAAGGGCACGACGCACACGCAGTTTGAATGACCTGCTCTGACCTGGAGCAAGTCAGAGAGGCTTTATTCAGCTTCCCTGATGTGTTTTTCCAGAAAAATATACTTTGCCAGAGCCAGAAACCACCAGATGAGATGTGGACTGTCATTAGGGAGGTTCCCATTTGTGACCCACTGAGATGCCTTATGCTCTGAAATAGAATATACCCAACCTTTTATTTGCTGAAGCCATAAGAAATATTATCAGTTCATTAACTCACCCTGTTTCAGAGGACAGAACTCATAAAGTACAAATTCAGTCTAAGTGACAAGCCTAAAGAAAGCTCCAGGCTTTTGAAGAAAGGTTTCCCCCAAACATGAGAGGGCTCTCCTGGCTGTCAGTTGACACAGCCCAGCGAAGTGCTTGAGCTTGACTCAGCCACTGGACTTACAGCCTCACCTTCCTGTGCACGATTCTGGTTCTCATTCCCGGTTCACCCAGCACCAGAGAGGCCCTGGGCAAAGTGATGAACCAGGCAGGAAGGTGGCTGTGGTCTTGCCTCCTGCCCAGCAATGGTCACCCCTGCTCCCTGCTCACCACCTGGGACACCAGGGGCCTTCACAGCTTCCTTTGACTTCCCACCTGAGCCTACTTGTCAAGACTCTGCTCCACACATTGGGTTTCTTAGTCCCACTGTAATGTGAGGTCCTCTCAGGGCCAGATCATTGTCCACTTCCTCACTGATGTGTCCCATGCCTTTGAAAGGTGTCTAGGCCATAATAGGTGCATAAATAAATACCTGCCACATGAGTGACAGAAGGACAGCATCAAGGAGTGACACAAAAGAGGAGGGAAGAGGTTCCCTGGCTGGTTTGCCTTGTGCAGCAAGAGTGCCGGCAGCCCCAGCAGCTGGTGGGGAGGCACCACCACCCTGTCACTGCCCTCGGCGGGCCCACTCACTCCAGCAGGTCCTGGATCCAGGCAGCAGAGGGAGGCCTGGGCCTCAGACGCCACTCCAGCTGGGATCCTCTCGGCTGCTACGTGGCTACTGGCAGCCTTTGCAGTCTGTGGAAGGCTTTCAACCCAGAGAAATCCTTTAATCATGTGCCTTTCTGAAATAGAAATCATTTTGTTGTTAGATTCTACACATCAGTGAAATCATATGATATTTGTCTTTCTCTATCTGAGTTGTTTCAGTTACCAAAATATCCTCTAGGTTCATCCATAGTGTCATAAGTGGCAGGGTCTCATTCTTTTACATGGCTGAGTATTATTCCATGATAGATAGACAGACAAATAGAGATAGACCACATCTTTTTAGAACAATCCAGTGGTTGCTGGTTTGGGGGATAGGCAAAATAGGGGAAGGGAATTAAAAAGGTACAACTTCCAGTTATAAAATAAATAAGACACAGTGATACAATATCCAGCGTGGAGAATATAGTTAATGATGTGTAACAATTTGTACAGCCACAGATGGTACCTAGATTTATGGTGGGGATCACTTTATAGTGCATGTAAATGTTGAATCACTGTGTTGAAAAATTGCATGTCGACTACACTTCAATTAAAAAATTATGATTTAAAAATTAACTAGAGGGAGCCAAGATGGTGGTGTGAGTAGAGCAGCGGAAATCTCCTCCCAAAACCACATATATCTATGAAAATACAACAAAGAGAACTCTTCCTAGAATAGAGACCAGAGGACACAGGACAACATCCAGACCACATCCACACCTGTGAGAACCCAGCACCTTGCGAAGGGGGTAAGATACAAACCCTGGCCCAGGGGGACCCGAGTGCCCCTCCCTCCAGCTCCCGGTGGGAGGAGAGGAGTATGAGGGGAGAGGGGGAGGGAGCCCAGGACTGCTGAACACCCAGCCCCAGCCATCCACACCAGAGCACAGACACAGTTCATGCGTGGGGTCCTGGATACTAGGGAAACAGGGCGGCAAGACCAGTGAGTGGGTGCCTGAGGCCGGCCTAAGGAAAAAGAAAAGCAAGAGGTTTTTCTTTAAATTATTTATTCAATTTTTCTTTTTTTTGTTTTGTTATTGTTGTTTTGTTTTGGCGAATGCTTTTTGGAAGTCTTAAAGGGGCAGGGCGGGACACTTAGTCCAGAGGAAGGGAATCTGGGGATCTCTGGGCACTATAACCCCCTGGGCAGCAGGGAGCATGGAGGCCCCTCGTGGAGATAAATAGCCTCCCAGCTGCTCCTCCTCCAATGAGGCTCCACCATTTTGGAGCAGCAGCCTGAGGCAGGCCAGGCCCACAGCAACACAGAGATAAACTACATAGCAGCCGGGAGAGGAAGGCCACAAACCAACAAAAAGGGAAGTTCTTCCAGCTGTCACTCATTCCAGCTCTGCAAACTATTTCTATCACCATGAAAAGGCAAAATTACAGGAAAACCAAGATGACAGAGGCAACACCAGAGGAGACAGACCTAACCAGTCTTCCTGAAAAAGAATTCAAAATAAAAATCATAAACATGCTGACGGAAATGCAGAGAAATATGCAAGAGCAATGGGATGAAGTCCGGGGGGAGATCACAGATGCCAGGAAGGAGATCACAGAAGTGAAACAAACTCTGGAAGGATTTATAAGCAGAATAGATAAGATGCAAGAGGCCATTGATGGAATAGAAACCAGAGAACAGGAACGCATAGAAGCTGACATAGAGAGAGATAAAAGGATCTCCAGAAATGAAACAATACTAAGAGAACTATGTGACCAATCCAAAAAGAACAATATACATATCCGTATTATAGGGGTACCAGAAGAAGAAGAGAGAGGAAAAGGGATAGAAAGTGTCTTTGAAGAAATAATTGCTGAAAACTTCCCCAAACTGGGGGAGGAAATAATTGAATAGACCACAGAAACACACAGAACCCCCAACAGAAAGCATCCAAGGAGGACAACACCAAGACACATAATAATTAAAATGGCAAAGATCAAGGACAAGGAAAGAGTTTTAAAGGCAGCTACAGAGAAAAAGGTCACCTATAAAGGAAAACCCATCAGGCTATCATCAGACTTCCTGACCGAAACCCTACAGGCCAGAAGAGAATGGCATGATATATTTAATGCAATGAAACAGAAGAGCCTCTAACCAAGGATACTGTATCCAGCACGACTATCATTTAAATATGATGGTGGGATTAAACAATTCCCAGACAAGCAAAAGCTGAGGGAATTTGCTTCCCACAAACCACCTCTACAGGGCATCTTACAGGGACTGCTCTAGATGGGAGCACTCCTAAAAAGAGCACAGAACAAAACACCCAACATATGAAGAATGGACGAGGAGGAATAAGAAGGGAGAGAAGAAAAGAATCTCCACACAGTGTATATAACAGCTCAATAACTGAGCTAAGTTAGGCAGTAAGATACTAAAGAGGCTAACCTTGAACCTTTGGTAACCACGAATTTAAAGCCTGCAATGGCAGTAAGTACATATCTCTCAATAGTCACCCTAAATGTAAATGGACTTAATGCACCAATAAAAAGACACAGAGTAATAGAATGGATAAAAAAGCAAGGCCCATCTATATGCTACTTACAAGAAACTTACCTCAAACCCAAAGACATGCACAGAATAAAAGTCAAGGGATGGAAAAACATATTTCAGGCAAACAACAGTGAGAAGAAAGCAGGTGTTGCAGTACTAATATCAGACAAAATAGACTTCAAAACAAAGAAAGTAACAAGAGATAAAGAAGGACACTACATAATGATAAAGGGCTCAGTCCAACAAGAGGATATAAGCATTCTAAATATATATGCACCCAACACAGGAGCACCAGCATACGTGAAACAAATACTAACAGAACTAAAGGGGGTAATAGACTGCAATGCATTCATTTTAGGAGACTTCAACACACCACTCACCCCAAAGGATAGATCCACTGGGCAGAAAATAAGTAAGGACACGGAGGCACTGAACAACACAGTAGAACAGATGGACCTAATAGACATCTATAGAACTCTACATCCAAAAGCAACAGGATATACATTCTTCTCAAGTGCACATGGAACATTCTCTAGAATAGACCACATACTAGCCCACAAAAAGAGCCTCAGTAAATTCCAAAATATTGAAATTCTACCAACCAATTTTTCAGACCACAAAGGTATAAAACTAGAAATAAATTCTACAAAGAAAACAAAAAGGCTCACAAACACATGGAGAATTAACAACCTGCTCCTAAATAATCAATGGATCAACACACAAATTAAAATAGAGATCAAGGAATATATACAAACAAATGACAACAACAACACAAAGCCCCAACTTCTGTGGGATTCAGTGAAAACAGTCCTAAGAGGAAAGTATATAGCGATCCAGGCACACCTGAAGAAGGAAGAAAAATCCCAAATGAATAGTCTAGCATCACAATTATCGAAACTGGAAAAAGAAGAACAAATGAGGCCTAAAGTCAGCAGAAGGAGGGACATAATAAAGACCAGAGAAGAAATAAACAAAATTGAGAAGAATAAAACAATAGCAAAAATCAATGAAACCAAGAACTGGTTCTTCGAGAAAATAAACAAAATAGATAAGCCTCTAGTCAAACTTATTAAGAGAAAAAGAGAATCAACACAAATCAACAGAATCAGAAATGAGAACGGAAAAATCATGACAGACTCCACAGAAATACAAAGAATTATTAAAGACTGCTATGAAAACCTATATGCCAACAAGATGGAAACCTAGAAGAAATGGACAACTTCCTAGAAAAATACAACCTCCCAAGACTGACCAAGGAAGAAACACAAAAGTTAAACAAACCAATTATGAGCAAAGAAATTGAAATGGTAATCAAAAAACTACCCAAGAACAAAACCCCAGAGCTGGATGGATTTACCTCGGAATTTTATTGGACACACAAAGACGTAATACCCATTCTCCTTAAAGTGTTCCCAAAAATAGAAGAGGAGGGAATACTCCCAAACTCATTCTATGAAGCCAACATCACCCTAATACCAAAATCAGGCAAAGACCCCACCAAAAAAGAAAACTACAGACCAATAACCCAATGATATTGATGTAGATGAATGTAGATGCAAAAATACTCAATAAAATATTAGCAAACAGAATTCAACAGCATATCAAAAGGATCATGTACCATGACCAAGTGGGATTCATCCCATGGATACAAGGATGGTACAACATTCGAAAATCCATCAACATCATCCACCACATCAATAAAAAGAAAGACAAAAACCACATGATCATCTCCATAGATGCTGAAAAAGCATTTGACAAAATTCAACATCCATTCATGATAAAAACTCTCAGCAAAATGGGAATAGAGGGCAAGTTCCTCAACATAATAAAGGCCATATATGATAAACCCACAGCCAACATTATACTAAACAGCGAGAAGCTGAAAGCTTTTCCTCTGATATCGGGAACTAGACAGGGATGCCCACTCTCCCCACTGCTATTTAACATAGTACTGGAGGTCCTAGCCACAGCAATCAGACAAAACAAAGAAATACAAGGAATCCAGATTGGTAAAGAAGAAGTTAAACTGTCACTATTTGCAGATGACATGATATTGTACATAAAAAACCCTAAAGACTCCACTCCAAAACTACTAGAACTGATACCGGAATACAGCAAAGTTGCAGGATACAAAATTAACTCACAGAAATCTGTAGCTTTCCTATACACTAACAATGAACCAATAGAAAGAGAAATCAGGAAAACAATTCCATTCACAGTTGCATCAAAAAGAATAAAATACCTAGGAATAAACCTAACCAAGAAAGTGAAAGACCTATACCCTGAAAACTACAAGTCGCTCTTAAGAGAAATTAAAGAGGTCACTAACAAATGGAAACTCATCCCATGCTCATGGCTGGGAAGAATTAATATCATCAAAATGGCCATCCTGCCCAAAGCAATATACAGATTTGATGCAATCCCTATCAAATTACCAGCAACATTCTTCAATGAACTGGAACAAATAATTCAAAAATTCATATGGAAACACCAAAGACCCCAAATAGCCAAAGCAATCCTGAGAAAGAAAAATAATGTAGGGGGGGATCTCACTCCCAACTTTAAGCTCTACTACAAAGCCATAGTAATCAAGACAATTTGGTACTGGCACAAGAACAGAGCCACAGACCAGTGGAACAGATTAGAGACTCCAGAAATTAACCCAAAAATACATGGTCAATTAATATTGATAAAGGAGCCATGGACATACAATGGCGAAATGACAGTCTCTTCAACAGATGGTGCTGGCAAAACTGGACAGCTACATGTAGGAGAATGAAACTGGACCATTGTCTAACCCCATATACAAAAGTAAAGTCAAAATGGATCAAAGACCTGAATGTAAGTCATGAAACCATCAAACTCGTGGAAAAAAACATAGGCAAAAATCTCATGGACATAAACATGAGTGACCTCTTCTTGAACATATCTCCCTGGGCAAGGAAAACAACAGCAAAAATGAACAAGTGGGACTATATTAAGCTGAAAAGCTTCTGTACAGCAAAAGACACCATCAATAGAACAAAAAGGAACCCTACAGTATAGGAGAATATATTTGAAAATGAAAGATCTGATAAAGGCTTGATGTCCAATATATATAAGAGCTCACCCACCTCAACAAACAAAAAACAAATAATCCAATTAAAAAATGGGCAGAGGAACTGAACAGACAGTTCTCCAAAAGAGAAATACAGATGGCCAACAGACACATGAAGAGATGCTCCACATCGCTAATTATCAGAGAAATGCAAATTAAAACTACAATGAGGTACCACCTCACACCAGTAAGGATGGCTACCATCCAAAAGACAAACAACAAATGTTGGCAAGGCTGTGGAGAAAGGGGAAACCTCCTACACTGCTGGTGGGAATGTAAATTAGTTCAACCATTGTGGAAAGCAGTATGGAGGTTTCTCAAAATGCTCAAAAATAAACTTACCATTTGACCCAGGAATTCCACTCCTAGGAATTTACCCTAAGAATGCAGCAATCAAGTTTGAGAAAGACAGATGCACCCCTATGTTTATTGCAGCACTATTTACAATAGCCAAGAATTGGAAGCAACCTAAATGTCCATCGGTAGATGAATGGATAAAGAAGATGTGGTACATATACACAATGGAATACTACTCAGCCATAAGAAGAGGGCAAATCCTACCATTTACAGCAACATGGATGGACCTGGAGGGTATTATGCTCAGTGAAATAAGCCAAGCAGAGAAAGAGAAATACCAAATGATTTCACTCACTGTGGAGTATAAGAACAAAGGAAAAACTGAAGGAACAAAACAGCAGTGGAATCACAGAACCCAAAAATGGACTAACAGGTACCAAAGGGAAAGGGACTGGGGAGGATGGGTGGGTAGGGAGGGATAAGGGGGGGTGGGGAAGAAGAGGGGTATTAAGATTAGCATGCATGGGGGGTTGGGAGAAAGGGGAGGACTGTACAAGACAGAGAAGACAAGTAGTGACTCTACAACATTTTGCTATGCTGATGGACAGTGACTGTAAAGGGGTTTATAGGGAGGACCTGGTATAGGGGAGAGCCTAGTAAACATAATATTCTTCATGTAATTGTAGATTAATGATAACAAGAAAAAATAAAGGAAAGGGGAATTACTCCCTGATAGGATAAAACTAACTTTAAATCAACAATTAATGCATACTTTAAATATCCTTAATTTTGATCATTTAAAGGGTGTCAGATGATCAGCTATGGAAGTACATTTTTCTGATAATATTCTTTTCTCTTAGAAAAAAAAAAAGCAGTTCCTGTGTGGTGGTCTCGAATAAGTTCTTCACAATGGTATAAAGGGCATATCAAAGTGTGGGCAAAGGGTCTGTTTGTGTTTATGCAGAGGATCAAAGCCTAATTTGGCTACCCAGAAAATGAACTAAGATACGATATGAAGAAGAAGTTCCAACATCAACATACTCTGGAAGAGTCATTCCAGAAGATGATCATCAAAAAACTTCAACAAAGATCCTGGCGCTGTTGCAGTTGTAGCTGCATTCATCCCACTGGTTGCAGGAATTGCCATTGGAATGAAGAAGGAGATATCTAAGCTGGCCTGTGCATACAGTAAAACAAATTTGACTGGATCTATACTGTTGGAACTCAACCAAGAATTAGGAGAAGTGCAAGTTGCTACAGACTATCTACTGTTAAAAGAACATATGGGATGTGAACAGTTCCCAGGAATGTGTTGTTTTAATTTGTCTGGTTTTTCTCAAAGTATTCAAATTCAGTTAGACAATATCCATCATATCATAGATAAGTTTTCACAAATGCCTAGGGTGCCTAAGTGGTTTTCTTGGTTTCACTGGAGATGGCTGGTAATTGTAGGTCTGCTTTGGTTATGTAACTGTATTCCTATTATGTTAATGTGTGTGTTCAATTTAATTAGTAGTTTAAAACCTATACATGCTTACATCACTCTACAAGAAGATATGTCAAAGAAATAATCAATCTTCCCATGTTATCTTCTGTCTGCTACTTCTATAGCTTTTCTTCTTCCTTCCTAATTACAACCCTTAAATAGAATTCATGCCTCATATCGAATTTACTGAGTATCATAATTCCTCCAAGTGGTAAAGATACCTCAAGACAAATGCTGGGCATAAAAGCCACAGGGCATAAACCTGCAAAGAAGTAAAAAGCTAACCTTTTCAAACAATAAGGCTTCTCTCTCACTTACCAACTTTACATCTCCCTGTATGGCCTTGGAAGATGACTGGTTGGCCAGAGACGGGTAAGATTCCTCAAGGGAGCAACAACCTAAGACAGGCACAGTCACAGGTGCGCCATCAGGTGAGAAATTGGGGATTAACAGAGGTGAGGCTTAGAACCTCACCCCCCTGTTTTGAGAGAAATCTTCTGCATCTGTGGATGTTTTGTTGCCCTTGTCTAGCTTGGATTAACACATAGTCTACAGGCACACACCTGATCATCTACATTTGCTTTCTTACAGCACTAAACTGTTTTCTACCTTTATCTTGCATCTACGTACCACTTCAGCATTTTATTAAAAATAATAATAATAAGGGAGAAATGTGGGATTCACATATAAATCAAGTATAAAAATCAAACAAATATTCATATTTGACCTAATTGCTTATAGTTCATAATGCGTGATCAAAACCGAAAGTTTCTGTGATGACTGCCCTTGTACTGTTCACCATGTAAGAACTTATTCACTATGTAAGAATTTGTTCACCATGTAAGAACTTGTTCGTTATGCTTCAGAAGATTGGAAACTGACGAGAATTAGGCTTGGGGTGTATTAATGATTGTGCATTGAGTCCCCATACAGAATTTTATTGTTGTTAACAACCATTCGATCGATAAATAAGACAGATGCCCTCTCAAAAAAAAATTAATTAATTAATTAAAAAGAATAGAAAGGACCAAAGATTCTATTCTGTATGAAAACTACTTAGACATTCTTTAAAGGAAGGCCAACTAATTTTTATCAATAATCAGTCTAGAAAATTCACCATCAATTAATTAAAACATCCTGTAATCTCTGCCAAGGTATAACATTCCCTCTTTTACTTCTAAAAGTTGGCATATGATAATGGCACTTTATACACTGAAAAGGCAGTGATCCATGTGTACAAGAAAAGCTTAAACAGCTTTCTAAACTTTGTCTCTCTCATTTCACTAGAGGGCTGTCTTTGCTCTGGGAGATTTTCTTTCTCTCTCTTAAAAAATTATGGAGAATATTTTCTTCTTAAAAGAAGAAAGCAGAGAAAGCAGTATTGTAAGTAAAGAAAACACACCCTACAGTGGTATCTTAGAGCTCAGATGCCATCAGAAGGTGCTTGGTGAAATGCATGCAGCCACATTAAGTCAGCACCACAGTAACTACCACAGTGAAGTTATAAGGGACCAGACAAGTACTGACCTCTCCAGTGAGCCGTGAGAGGAGCCTGGGAGCTGATGAAGAACAGCACAGTGGGAAGTTCTGGAGGACGGGCCCTTAGTACTTAGAATTCGAAATATGATGGACACCTGAAGGGCAACACTCTTAAGACAGTCAGTGAATTTCTCAGCACTTCTGAAAATTATCTATTGAACATGCAAGAGAAATCTCTGTGTTCTGGGTAAGCCCACTAATAAGCTTCCTCAGCACACCTGGGGATCAAGTCCCTTCTGAAGAACTGTATGGTATCTCATCTTCACCCATGCCGGCCTGTAAACCGATGACATGATATATTTCAGAGAAAGTGCCAGAGCACGTGCCTCTTGAGGGCATAACCCACTCCATATTCATGGTGATCTTTGTAACAAGAACAACAGTTGCTTACTTATTGAATTAACAAACAGATTTAAAGTCTGTTTGGGTATTTGAAATCTAAATGACTGGGCTCTGAATTAAGTAGTTATTTTCATAAAATATCTACTTTATTTTAAACAAAATTTAAAAATATATCTGATTGAATTCCAGTGGACCCGAACTGCCATTAAACAACCTCTGAGCTGATGGGGACCATCCATTGCACCCAGGCCAGCCACTTCCAGCAGAGAAGCTCCACAAACAAAATAATTTGGTGCAAACAAAAAAAATCAGTGCGCCTGCTGGTTAGACAGAAAAACCTCCTCCTAAATCAAGAGGCAGCATTTAGATCAGATCAGGCATTCCCATACATTCCTACAACCGAGGCTGGGGTTTTCCTTCATTTCTCTCCTTCTTCCACCCCATGCTCTCCTCCTCGTTTCAGAATTTCATAATGGTTTTTGTTGACCTCAAAGAACAGTGATACATAGATCACTTTAAAAGTTTCTTTCTTTTTCTTTACAATCCTAAATGTAACCCATCTACAGTGAACTTGAGATGTGAACCCAAGGAAACACAAATATAATTTAAGTGCTGTGATGTGCCCCAGCTGCCTGTCTGCAGAAAGTCCCAGTCGCAGACCTGCACAAGGTGCGGCTGAACAGGACCACACTGGGCTACAGTGGTGCTATTTGCTGTGGAACCTTCCGTACTCATTTGTGTAATCGCCCTTGCTAGAAATATAAGGAGAGACAGCAAATGATGATATGGGAAACTCATGGAGCAGCAAGTCAATCAATCAATCAGTCATTACTGTGTGTATGTCCCTTGGAAGAACGTAGGAATGTACAGACGGTATTGCTTAACTTCAAGAAAAAAGTCATCTGTAAAGGAGACTGGAGAAAATATTTTAAAATGTAATTTATGATACAGGACATGGAAAAAGCAAGAAAAATGCAGAGAAGGTAACAATGCCAGGTACAGGCTACCCTCTCCCTGGGCTGTCCTCCCCACCGAGGGGCCCAGCAGGATTCTGGGGATTACCATCAGCCTCCAAACCCCTCCCAAGTCCAGCTGTGCTTCCAGCCCCTGGGGGGTCCTTGTCCACTCAGGCTTCATTATCAATGGGGATCATTTTGAATCCTGTGGTTGGCTGGGCCTTGAAGGGCTGGATGAGATGCCAGAAATCTCCCTGTGGTTTGGTGCCTGCATCCTCGGCCCATCCGGGGAACATGGAGCAGGGGAGCAGCAGGGCTGCAGACTTCCCCGTCCACCCTGCCTTCTAGGAGAGTTGCCATCTGGGTCCCACTCAATTTAAGAAGATGCTGGGCCGCGGACGGGAGCTGGCTGCAAACAGGTCATGCGATTGGTGGTGACCATTGCAGTTCAATTGCTTGGAACAGTGCCTGGCACATCACAAGAGCTCATTATCACCACCATAAATGTTTGAAGTGGTGTTACAGTCACAGTTACATGAACTTCATAAAAGTATTCTGATAAAAACTTTTCAGAGAAATTATACAGGGTGAATAACCTGGCCAGCACTGAGCATCAAAGCCTTTTAAAGCAGGTTCCAACCTGATGTTCGAGGATGTCGTTTTAATTTTTCATGTCTTTCGATGCTCATAGGGATGTTCACTGGACGATTGGCTTTCTTGTGAGTTATTTGTGCCAGTCCTTTTGACCATTCTTATCTTGAGGTTTTCCACTGGATCCTTTTAAACCTGAGGAAGACAGAGTAGAGGGTCATGCAAGAAATGAACCAGGAAAGAAAGAGACAGTCCCTCCTTCAGGGATTTCTTCAAGAGGGAAAACAGGGTTAGATGGCAGTTTGAGATTCTGAACCTACTGATTCATTGATAACCATAAGTTACCATTTATGGACGCTGCTATGTACTAGAGATCATGCCTTTTGTTTATTTTACAAATGTAAGCTGGAAGCCTAAGTAATACAAATTGTTTTAAGATAACTTAAGATCACAGCTGATCTGCTGGGTTTCTTGAGGGAAAATCACCAAGTCTTGTTTCTCAGGTCCCTCATTACTAGCTGGTGCCCTTGGCCAAGTGACTTAATCGCTCTGTGCTCCCAGTTTCCTCAATTGGAAATAGTCATATTTACTCATAGGATAATTGTGAGGACTAAGTAAGGTGATACATGCATGGGCAATGATCTATCAATTTCTTCTATCAGTTTATTAAAATCTCTGCTATACAAGAAGATTTGTTTTATAATCTACTCATTTTCTATTGGCTTAAACACTTTATGATCATGGATTTGGGTAGATAAGAGGCATGTTTTTCCTATCTTCTTGATTAATTACTGCTTTTATCATTAAGAATTTCCCTTCTTTATATTTCTTAACACTTTTTCCATAGCTTCTTTCTGATAAAGCTAACCTAGATTTCATTAAAGTAAGACCTCTGTGGTTTATCTTTTTCCCTTTCTATATTTTCAACCCTTCATAGCCTCCTCTTTTAGGTGTATATGTCTTGTCAAAAGCATAAAGCTAGACTTTCTTTAATCCATTCTGAGGATATTTGTCTTTTAATAGATGAATTTAATCCACTTATATTATTAAATTTATTCCCTAGTATGTTATCTTTTTTGTTACTGTTATAAGTGGGGTTTTATCCACTATTATTATACTCTAATTGGTCAACTTTTCTGTATATGAAAGTTCTTGATTTGGAGTGTAAAATAAAGCTTATACCCTACTATCAGGATGAATTCTCTTATGTTTGGAGTTAGCTTTAATATTGCTTTTCTAAGGCATTCCTGGTATATTATCATATCTGCTATTAGCAGTGGTTCTATTTTTATTCTAAGTCTTATGCTCCTAATTGTTCTCCTGATTAATTACACTGGCTTCCCAGAACATGCTGAATACCCTTGCCTTGTTCTTGGCCATGAAGGGAATGCCTCTAGTCTGTCCCTTAAGAGGCTTGCATTAAGATTGAGGTATTCATGTGTTTTGATGTTAAGAAAATAGCCACCCTTATTTCTTGAAAGTTTTTTGTAGAGCAGATGTTGAATTTTTCTAAAGCCTTTTCAAATACGTTTGAGATTAAACACACTTTGTTTTCTTAGACCCATTATCATGGGGAATTATTTTTACTTTCTAATACTAAATCAGATTTGCAGTCATGGTATAAATTCCACTTAGTCATGGTATACATTTTTCCTTAATGTGGTTTTTCAATGTTTACTAATATTAGTATTTCATATCAATATTAATAACAACATTGATTTATATTATTTTTGGTGTATCTATTTGTGCCAATGTTAATCTTGATTCATAAATTGAATTTAAAAGTTTCCTCTCATTTTCTAAGGTCTGAAGCAATTTTTTTTAACTTTGGGATTATCTAGTCTTCTAATGATTTGGTGGAGTTCCCCAATGATAACATCTGGAACTGGTGCTTTTTTGTGGGGGAATTCCTTGATAACTTTTTCTATTTATTCTGTGGGAACTGGTGGAAGCTTTTTATTTCTACTGGGATCAGCTTGGATAAATTTTATTTTCCTAGGAAATTGTTCATTTCACCAAGGTTTTCAAATATATTTGCAGAGTGACATTAAACTATGTTCTTTCAGATTTCCTCTATCTCAATAGATATGTTATATATTTGTGCCTTTCACCATTTTTCTTAATGAATTTGACCAGTGGATTTTTTTTCTTTATTTTTGACATCTTCAAGAACCAAGACTTTGAATTATTAGTTTGATCTAGTATTTTTCTGTTCTATACCTCATTCGTTTTCAAAATTATTTTCTTTTAGTGCTTTTATTCTGTTTTCTTCATGCATTGATTAACTTCTTAAATTGCAAGTTCAATCCATTTTCACTCTTTTGTTTTTACAGCTATAGATATTTAACGACTATGAATTTTCCTCTATGCATTGCTTTAAATGTATCCCACTGATTTTATATGTAAATTCTTACATTTTTACCAGAAATTTTTATGTTTCATTTCATATTTCTTATGTTTCTTATGAGAGTCATTTAGCAGAAGGCTTTAAATTTCCAAAATGGAAGGAATTTGGGGAGTTTTTACTTTTATCATTTCTTTTTTAATTTCTCAGTTTTTATATTTTCTTACCATAGATATTGTGTTTGTAATATTTACCCAATAGAATTTACTAATGCTTTCTTGATGATCTAATATGTGATCAGCATACAATTCTATTAATGGTCTGTATGCTACTGTGAGGAAGGTAGGTTCCCTATTTGCAGGATGCGCTTATAGATATATAGTATCTACTTTAGTCCAGATGTCTACATCCTTTATATTCTTATGCATTTGTGCATTGGATTAATCTTTGTTAAGCGGTATGTTAAATTTTTCTACTGCTAGTGTATTGATGTCTATTTCTCCTTTCATGGGCTGTAGTTTCGGCTTTATGCATACAGTGCCTGTTTGGTGTGTAGGTATTTGTATCTTCATTATAAATCTTGACTCTTAGCACCTTTTTTTATAGCACAGAGTTGGGTTTTATTTTATGTGTCACTGATTTTTGAAAATAGTTTTCTTTTCATAAGTGAGTTGTCTGCTCCGCTGTTATTGACACGACTGATATATTTGTCTCAAACCTGCCTTATCAGTTTGTGCTTAATGACTGTGTGTATTGGGTCATATTTATTATATTTCTTTCTTTACATGGACAGTCTTCTCTGTTATAATTTTTTAATTCTGTTCATATTTTTGGAATTCTTAAGTAATCGTCTCTGTATTCTTACTTAACCTTTCACTTGCTGGGCTGTGAGGTTTCACTAGTATCATTTGACTTGCACCTATTTTCTATATACTAGTCAGTGATCTGATCCTACTTTCTTTCTCCTTTGTCTCTTTGCGTGTTTTCTGTTTCTGTCTACTTTGTCAGAATGTACAACATTCTTGTTTTCATCTTGGCTAATTAATTAAAAGCATCAAATTTTCAGCATCTGTTGGTCCTTGGCTTAGCTTTCCCAGTCCAAGGATCGTCATACCTGGTTGATACCTCATGCAGCTTACATGAGTACCAAACCCCTAAATCTTGCTTTTTCACCACTGTCTCCCTAAACCCTAATGCTTGGAGGACAACTTGGTCTCAAGCTTGCCTAATTCATTTAACCATATAAATAAGTTTTCTTTTTTAATCTCAATGAATACATCAACAGGCTAAGTCTCAGATTTAATCATTTCAGTTCAGTTTAACCAGGAAAACAATGGTGACTTTCCATAGATGCATTTAAGATTTTTCTCATTTTTGCAGAAAATTTACTTGTATTATTTTAAATAGTGGTCTTTTTTCTATATTTTGTTTCACTTCTTTAAGAGCTCAAATTATATGTATTTGAGGTCATTTTTTCTGCCTTACGTTTTAACCACTTTCCCTCTCACCATTTTTACTTTTATTTATGTATTTTTGTCTTCTTGGTTGTTTTTCTATCTTTATTTAAAGTTTCTTATTAAATTGTCATTTAAATTAATTCACCTTACAATTTTTTTCACATTATTTTACCAAATATTTTTTCTTTATATTTTAGATGGATTTTTCTTTTCCTTCCATGTTTTTCCTGATTTCTAAGATTCCTGATTTCCTGATCTTCCTAGTGAGAAAATAAACACACCCATACAAATTATATATAAAATTATGTATATTCGATTTATGCATGTTCATATTATACATACATATATCCATATTATGTCTATAAATATATTTTCTCCAGAATATATGTATGTGTGTGTCTGTGTGTGTGTGTGTATAGCCAGATTATATATATTCAGATTTTATGTATCTATATATATGCATGTATATATATAAAATCTCAAAGACATATTTGAGAGTATTTAATTCTGTTTAGAATGTTCTGAATTTTCTTTTCTCCATAGATTTTTTTTTTGGGGGGGGTCATGTTATGAAATACTATGATTTGCATTTTCAATTTTTTCTTAGAGAAGCTTCATATGAGGTTGCTTTGATTTATTTCCCCACACCAAGGTGTTTCATGGCTAAAAACCTTCTTCTCCATCCATTTAGTAACACAAAATATTAAATGGTGATTTGGGTATTGGTAGAGGGAGGGGCTTGGTGTTTCTTTGTTTCTGAAATTTCTTAATTTCCCTTCTCTCTACCCTGACACATCTCTCAGAGGCACTGCTCCCTATAGAGCTCAGTCTCCCCAAGAAGCCATGTCTCCCTGAAACTACAAACTCCAGTGCTGCATGTTTCGAATTCCTGGTCCCGGAGCCAGTCTCAGACCAAGGGTGGTGGTTGGACTCGGTGTGGGTCTCCGCCTGCTCAGAGTCATTTGTCTGTGTGCAGTTCAGTTTCCGACTCCCCTCTTGTTTTCCTCAGTCTTAGGAGACTTCCCTCCTATTTTCTACACCTAACAGTTTGCAACGGTAATGGACTCTCTTTTGGAATTTGGCATTTACTTTTTTACTTTTAAGAAAATGAAACGTGCGGTTTCCCACCTCCTAGCAGTTAGAATTGGGGAGAGCGGTGCTCATGTGTGACTTTGCTTCTGTCCCCTCAGGACCCTGCAGTCTTCTGGGAAGATGTGAAGAGATCCTGATTCAAGTCGTTGCCGTTAATTACACCAGACACAACAGCTCGTCCACCCAGCCTCCTGTGACATTTCCTCGAAGAGCAGACGTTTCCAGGTCTCTCCATTGTAGATATTCTGTCTTGTCTCTCTGGTAACTGTTTAGATATTTGTCTTCATATTTGATGGTCAAGTTTTCTGATAATGTGCCTATGAGTAAATTTGTATGTATTTATTATGACTGAGACTTACTGTGGTTTTTCTTTTTCAAGATGCATGTCTTTTTTCATTTCTGAAAATTTCCCGTTATTTTATTACCTCTTTCCGGAACCCTTATTTGATACAGGATGGAACTTTGATTTCTATCCCAGCATCCATTTTCCTTCTTTACTAGTAACAAAATCTCCATTTTTATTTTTTTATAATGGGACCGTGGTCTTGTTAGTAAAGTTTGGCCAGTGGAAAAACCATTTCATTCCTGTTACCAGTTATACTGATTTGTTAGGAGGAGTTAATGCAGGCTGAATAAATGATACTAATTTCCAAAATAACCATCCTACATAAGATAATTTCAAGTATCAGTAGCAAACATTCCATCAGCATCTCTTCAAATTGTGCCACACATTCCATTCCATTTTCTTTATAAAACAATTCACTGGGATAACACTAATTAATATTATTACAGTCTAGATGACAATACAGCAATGTCAGTGATTCAGGCAAACAGCTTTGTATCTGGAGACAGAAAATCTTGTGTTATATTCCAGCTCTGTCATTCCCTGCCTGTATGACCTCAACAAATTCAACTACATTCTCTCCCTTTGTTCCTTCCGGTGTTAAATGGAGAGGTATTTTAATAGAATAAACTATTGAAAGTGCTTAGCACAGTTCCCAAAACAATTTTTTTTTAATCTGGAGTATTGCATTGGGCAAAATTAAACAATGACTCCGTGTAATTCTTCTCCTCCTTTAGTTCATCAAACATCAACTCCCTATGGCCTAGTGATAACATGAGGGCCTGCAAACATAAGGTGATGTCAGGACGCTAACAGTTTTGACATTATCCAACCGCCACACTCACTTCACCGATGAAGAAGACACTTGGGGGTAGAAAACCCGCCAGCAAGTCCAGCTCATCCAGCCGCCTCCCCAGCGCTTTCCCACCACCCTGCACCTCTCTCACCATGCTGGCTCTGAACACACACCCACCTTAAGGACCTGGAACTTTAAACATGCTTTTTCCATGTTTATCATATTTTAAATATCATATCGGGTTCATTCTTCAGTGATCTTGTTTTGTTTTATAGTGTTAATATAGGAAACATCTATAAATGCTTGACTTATGTAATTATATATACGTTAATAATACCATGCAAAATTAAGGAGCTTCATTCATATTAGCACTAGGTGCTTATATAATTCATTTCAAAGAAAGAGGGAAGCCAACAGCTCTCTGTTAACATTGAAGAAGTTCATTTTTAAATTTTATTATATGCAACTCCGCGTTGCTGCCAAACCTGACTTGACTTTGCAGCATCGGCATTGTGTTGATGTTCCAGCTGCTGCACTGGCGTCTGCAGGACAGAGTGTGTGGGGACGAGGGGGTGCAGCACGAGGGAAATGAGGGCAGCTGGATCCTTGTTTGCCACAACGTTTTAGGGTCTCAGCATGACTCCTCTTCTTACTTTAGAATCTCTTGTGCAGTCCTCCTCTCATTCCAAAATGGATACACATTACCAATGGAAAACTAGTGGGCAACACCTAAGGACTTGGTAATTGTGTGACTGCTAGGTGGGAAGCATAGGAGACTATAATTTAAAGCAATCACTCATGAAGCTTTCTAATTCACAAAGGGTAGAAAAAGAGTCATTTGTGCTGATGAAATCCTTTTCAGTCCTCATTTGCAGTTATCCAGACAATTTTTCTGCTGCAAGTGTGTCTTGACTATTAATATATATATATATACAGTGTATTTGGCTCAAAATCAGTCATTGGTATAAAACTAGAACACATACAGAGAGAGCAAAGCACTACTATATTACAATGTAATTATAACCCTATAAACAAAGTTGTTGTGAAATAATAGGTCTTACAGACCAGGAAGGGCCTGAACAGCAGTTTGATTCAATCTTCATATGCACCAGACCTAATTCATTCATTCAGTTTATCTTCTTTCTGACCTGTGATGTGAAATGTTCCTTTTTTTCTTAATTCTGGAGGATGAAGAGAATATAAGAAAAGCTCTAGGGAACTGATTTAAAATAATCCAGCCTTCCAGAGGCCAGGCCAGCACATTGCAACACAGAATGCCAATGTATTAGTTAGTAATAAGGAAAAAATAGACAATTTTCTAATGACCAGGATATCTATGGTCAGTCTCCGAGGAACATCCTGTCCCAGAAACAGGCTCAGAAGACAGAACTTAGCACATGACTCAACAAGCACAAATGTTAATTAGCAAATCTTGTGAAGATGATAAACACGTTTTAATTTATATATGTAAAGGGTGTTTCAAGCATGCCTATGAAAACACTGCTGTATAAAAGAGGAGCTGTAGGAAAAACTGATATTAAAGTTCATGATAAGACATACATTTGGCTTATATTAAAAAAAATCTGAACATCAAGTAAAAAAGGGATTCCTTAGTAAATTTCATGGACTTCCAGGAAAAATTAAATAAAACAAATAAAACAAAAAATATGGTATTTCTCTCTCTTTTTGATCCTGATTCTACATCTATACTACCAAAGTTATGTAGGGTAGCACAGTTTGGACAATCTGACAGAACCAGAATAACATACTTTGCTGAGATTTGTGTATTCTTGGTATCTTACTGCAAAATTACCACCAGAGGGTCCCTGGGCTACCAATTAGTAAAATTAAAAGTCACTTATGTCATGAAATAGAAATGATTTCTCCAGAAAAACCACAAATGCCTAGAACTTCCTGAGAAATGATTTATTAAATGATGTATCCTTTTCTCACTGACTTGCAAAACCAATTTCAATATGCATTTCATTCTAGTATCAGTGTAGGTCTTCACCAGTCCATACTGTCTGGATATTGTAGCTTTAAGTGCTTCTCAGAATGGTGTGAGAATAGGGCTTTCTTAGACTGAGCAAGGACACTCTATGCATACCTCTGGGGACACCTCCAAGTGTGGTCAAAGTAAAAATTAAATGGGTGGACTAATGATCTGTAATGTGCTCTTTAGGTTTGGAAACTTCTTTGGAGACACTGCATTAGCTTGTTTCCCTTGTGGGCATATACCGATTGACACTATGTGCCTGTGTTAACTGGTCCCACACTCCAGCCTCATGCCAGCAGGACATAAAGATGCCGGCAGTGTACTTCTGGCTAGCCTCCTCTGACACTAAGTTACATTCCTTAGTGGTTCATGAAGCCCTCCCATGAAAGTGAGAAGCCCTGAGTACTTCTGGAGGAAGTACTTAATGTGGCTGCAGAGGCCCCGTGTTAGGCACATACTGCAGTCAGGACAGGGCCCTGTGCACACCTGTGTCAGCCCCACACGGCAGAGGAGTCAGAGGTAAGGCCGGCATTCAGCACAGAGCATCCCTCATGCATGTACTCTGGAGGGGCTGGGCCGGGGTGACGTGCAGCAGGCAGTGCAGCAGGCCCTGGAACACACAAACCTTGACAGAAGCTGGTTACCATGCCTGCATATCAAGGGTCTGAATGTGCCTAAACAAGGCTAAGCCACCCTCTGAGGCTGTAGGATCTGCAACGTGCAGCCTTCGGCGCATTGGGCAGAACCGTGAGGCCCTAGGAGATAGCTCCGCCGAACTGAGTGCCTGAGCTGGGCAGAGGGAGGTGGCTCTCTGACATTTCTTAAGCATCACCTGAGTCAGGTAGAAGCTGAAGGGGAGCAAGACCTATACATGTCATTATTAGGAGCTGAGGTGCGTAAGCATTTCTAACACCTGGGAGGAAGCACCTCTGCTGTTTGCAGTCCAGAGAACAAGCCGTGTCCTGTTGAATAGAGGCTTTCCTTTCTTCCGAGTTCTAAGAGAAAATGGGCTCCACACATTTTTCAAGTGGTCTGTACTGGATGGGCCCTGTCTGAGCCATTACAGTCCAGTAGTTGGAATCCTAGTGACCTCAGTGGTAATCCAAGCTTTTTTATAGACAATTGCTCTGCTAGCTTGAACATCCCCTACCTCAAACCTTTGCTACTTATGGATTTAAACAAGTACCAGCCACAGGCAAACGTAAGCTGCTTTATAATTCAGCAAACTGGTCCAAGTATCCACCTCTCTGCTTCTGGAATCCAGAGTTCTCAGGTTTGGAGTCCTAATTAGCTGAAGCTAATAACATTTACACAGATCTCCCCTGCTGAGTAAGCCTCTTACAGCCCAAGGACAGAACATAAATCTCCCATAATCACTGATCTTATTCTACAATGTGGGCCTCTATCACGTTCGATGCAATCGCCCCATATTGGCAACACGGCAGAGGGCTGTGCTGTGCCAAGATACCAGCCAGACCTGGAATCATCTGAACCTGGGTAAACAAACAACAGAAAGAACAACTTCCATAATTTTCAGCCAGACTCACCCACTCAAATCAAAGTAGATTTGCTGCAAGCATCATTTCGACCCATTTTCTCCCAGGCTGCATGTAAAACCTCTAAGCTTCTCCACCCAAGATTCATCCACCCCTGCTTGAACCCCTACTTGCTTTGCTCCACCGTCCATGGTGTCCAGGACTCAGAGGCTTCAGTGTGGCACCAGGAGTGTGGCCTGGTCAGCGCTGGGATCCTGGTCCCCTGCCTTGTTCCCACATAGGTGCTCTGTCCTAGACCCTGCTTAGGGGAAACCTCCACAGTTTACCAGGCGCCAGCACCTCACGGTCCGTAAGCCATAACAAGAGGTCCAAACTTTATAAAAGCACATTCTGTTCATCATGAGCAGTATAAGGCATTTTTGGCTTCCCTCATTTATTACAAAAGAGAAGCACATTAGAACCTTTCTAACTTACATTAAGTGGGGCCAAATAGGAGAGCAGAATGGGCCTGCTTTTCCAAATATTTTCCAAATATACATCAAATAGTCGTAGGCCTGAAGGACCTTCAGTGCAGCCCATTCCCCATCACGGTAACTCTCGGGTGCCCCACGGTCCCACCTCCTACTGCACCATGACTGGCCCGTGTGACCGACCAACTGTGGCAGGAGTGGTGTGTCGGCTCTGAGACGATGGTGTGAGAGCCCCCCATGACCCCCCCTCTCTCCCCACCCCCCACAGAGGGCCCAGTCCTAGGGAGCCAGCTTCCCAGTCCCGAACAGCCCCGGGGGTGAGACTGGAGGCAATGTCCCCAGCCCCTGTCAGGCCATGAGGTGATGACACCCTGGCCAATAGCTGGGCTGCAGCTCCTCAGAGACGCCAAGGCATAGGCACCCCACGAGGTCAGCCTCGGAACCCCGATCTTCGGGAGCCGGGTGAGGTGATGGGTGCCTGCCGTCTGCCTCTGCTGGGGCCGGGGGTGGTCTGTCCCGAGCGGCCCATCCACTGCGCCGGGTCCTGGAGGGGCTCCCAGCACGGGGGGCTTCCTCTGGTCACCCTGCCTCTCCGTCCCCTCGCTCATTCCTCCCACCCGAGTCCAAGTCTCTGGGGCTCGAGGGTTAGTGCTGTTATAGGTTTGTGCTTCCAGATGCCTCTGATTACCCCCCAAAATGTATGGAATTGACATATTAAAATGCTCTTTATGAATTATATGCTTTTCTGAATAAGAAACCTTGCTTTTCAAAGTAGCCCACGTTTGAAAGGTTTGAATTAAACACATCAGAACAAAATCAATACGAATGGAATTTTGCCATCCAAGTAAAATTTCAGATAATAGAAATCCTCAGGTTCTTGGACCTGGATTAACATGAGACATGCAGTCCATTCGGAGCTGTTCCTCTTCTGTAGGAAATTCTGGATCAGGGGAACCCCCACCCCAGGGCTTCACATCACACCCAAATTACCATTTTTAAGCTTAATCCTACCTTTGATATTCTTCTCTCTGAGAACTAAACTGATATTGCCAAGAGATCTGATGATGTGGGAAAAAATAAAACCAGATTAAGTCTTCAGTCATGAAATGACTCTCCTTACCTCTCTTAAAAACATGAAATAAATTAAAATCCTGCCAAATGCTCAAAAGCAACCCCGTGACATAAGATGAGGTGGTGTGGGCGAGGGCCTGGGTGGCCGGGATGTGCTAGATGCAGAATCATCTCTCTTGGGGTTTGTTTTTCTGCTTTTCTTTGTTTTGGAGCTAAAATGTGTCATGTGAACATTCTAATTATAAAACCTATCTAGGTCAGTGTGCATCAAAACCCTTGCTGTCCTGGTTCACCAGAATTTCGATTCTGTCACAGAAGAGAGATCAGATTAATGTGGCATGGCTTACATTTCACAGAAGCTTTAAGACTTCAGACCTTCGGCAAGTCAATACTGATGTTGACAGACACAGAATTTCACCAATTTTTTTTGACATTATGAATATATAAACTCTAAGATACCAAAAGACCAAAGATGTTGCTTTTGTGGAGCTAATATAGTAGCCACATGATTTTTAAGAATTTTTCAATTTTATGCATAGACTAGGAACAAGAGGAAATAGATCATTCTAGGAGAGGATATTCTTCTCACTGTCTATCTCAAGAGGTGGTCCCAACTGTCAGCCAACATAAGATACATCAGGATGGAAGAATTATATTTTTGAGCCTCATTCTAGCATGTGGTAGCCTCCTGTTTGGGTGGGGGGATATTGGGTGTGAGGGTCATAATTTTCACAAGTTCTTGAACTGTTAAATTTGAATTAAACAATATCCTAATAGGTAACCCTCATGGTATAATGGAAGAAAATATATTTTCTGCATATTTTGTCATTATCTTAATGTTTAAATACATTCAGTGGAGAAAGTCACAGGAGATCTACATTTTATTTTTTCAGACCACCTTGAGAAGAATTGGGTTCCCATTTTGCAGGCAGGTGTAGGGCCCAAGCATATCTTTTTCTTGCTGGCGTTCCCCACGGCTCCCTACAGAGCTTCTGGGACACAGCAGGTGCTCAAGATCCACCTGGCGCACGAATGAGAGGGTGATGGCATCTTCCTAGCTCAGGTCCTGCCCATCTGTTACTCCCAAGAAGATCATGAGAGTGACAGTCCAGTCATGTGACTGAACATGTCAGTGCAGAAATCTACTAAGAAAGAAATGCTATCCCTCAGAAAATGTCACCAACCCCTGCCACCTGGGAGGTAACTGTGCTGTGCACCAAACTCCGATCTAACACTGATGTTTGCTCTGACACGGTGGCATAACACCCTCCCCTCTCCCACCAATTTGTAATCAAGAGTTAACACTGAGTGTTTCATGATCACAAAGTTATTCCAATTCTGTCCCAAACCTAGCATCCTAGTTCTTCTTCCATGAATGACCAACACATGAAATGTGAAATGGAAGATAGTAACATGATCCATTTCAAGGTAACCAGTGTCAAACCATTTAACCTCAAGAGGAAAAAGAACACGTATCTCTGCATCTCTCTGTTTTCCATAGTGACTACTAATTTTGTCTCCAGAACCTCCATCTTTAATTAGCAAAGTCTATATAATATGTTAGGACCTCAGAATGTAGTAAATATTTTAAAGCAACTAAACATTGTGCTATTTGCTGTACAAAGTAAGTGTTTCAGACTCAACCTCCATCTGCATCTCACAAGCAGACTTTTTCTCCTAATGTTCCCTATTTAAAATTGGATGATCCCAGTATCCTTCCAGAAAAAGTGCATATGTGAATGAATTACAGGATGCTCCTCCTTATTAGAACTTCTTTTATCTTTGAGTCTCTTGTGGTTCCACGTCAAACAAATTTTGCAAAGCTCATGCCACCAATCATTGCTCTGCTTCAGAAACCCTCTGCGTCACTGCAGGTGTGTCACTTTTGATAAGCTGGTGGGAAATGATGTAAAAGATGATAATGCATTTGATGCATAAATTAGGAAACCATCAGATATTATATGCTTAATGATATGACAGCTAAAATGTGAAAAAACAGTACTTTCACAGAGAGTTGGAAATTGACAGGAAGAATATTTCTCATTAGTATTTTCACAGTGTAAATGATCCTGTATTTTTGGATTATTGTCAACTAGCTATGCTACCTTATAAAAACCACATCTTTGGAAGCCATCTCCTTTATTCCTGCAGTGAGAGGGTTGGAGTGGATAAGCTGGCCAATCCCTTTCTCTTACATCATGTGTGGAGCCGACAGTACCTGTGGATGGGTCTGAAAGATGACAGCAAATGATTGATCATCTATTTCTTGCCCTTTTATGGGCAAGGAAAAGCAGTGAATCGCTTTTCTCCTCATTTTTTAGTGCTCCCCATTCCATACGCTGCCACTTCTGTAAGAGCTGCCTCGTTGGCCCACCATGACACCACTAATATCGTTAAGTGTTCTCTGCCGATCAGCACAGCGCACTGACGAAGCGTACGTGGGGTTGCTCCAAGTCATCACATCGGAAATGCTATTTATGCAGATTTGCAAGCTGCAGATTGACAAGACACTTTGTCTAAAAGACTCCTCATTCATGTGTGAGAGCGGCCAGCTGACAGGGTGGGCTGTCCGAACCCCAGTGTGGGGCCCCGGTTCCCAGGCACGGGCAGCTTGTGCCCCCTCAGGAAGCACCACGCACAGGTGAGTAACGAGGGATGCGAGGTGAGCCAGGGGTCCATGCCTGGGCAGCCCTGGTTTGTCATCCAGCTGGTAGAAGCGTGGATCACCTATCGCCCCCAGCACCGAGCAGGACGGACCCATCTCTCTCGTCCTTGCTTCGTCTGGAGTCTTCAAATTAAGGGTGGCTGTGAGAATGTGGTGCGTGCTCTGCTGTGTGTGACCTCTTCACAGTAATATCATCAGTGAGTTTGGAAAATCTACATAAAAACATCCACGTGAAGATGATGTTGGGAATGCTATGATTGGTAACATAGAAGATGAACACAGAAAATGTGATCCGTCAGTGGGATGGTTCAGAGAATCATGGATTCTCAGAACGGAGAAGAATTCCACTTCCTCAGCTGCTGAGCAAATGCAGACACAACCATCGCACACAAGACTTCCTGGCTCGGGATCTGCGGGACACCACGTGAGGTGAGCTCCCGGGTCAGTGTGGGCATCGGGCCTGGGAAGCGGGGCCTGGAGGAGTGGAGGCGTGAGCTCCCGAGATGTGTTGGATGGGCCTCTAATTGCTAATCAAGAAGCAGAGGTAACACTAGAGTCAAGGTTCCCTTATTGCCAAACAAGAGGCTCTTCTATTTTCCAGCAGACACAATAAACTCAAGGCCAGGAGCACTATCCAGGCTTTTCTAGATCTTCTAAAATATATTCCTAGATCTAGGAAATCTTGCAAAATATGGTAGCAAAATCAAATATGTACACTGTAAAATTATTTATACTAAATTGCATTTCCTTCTTATGGATTCAGCTTATATTGATTAAATAACTGCATTTGTAGAAGCCCCGGTGGAAAATTCTTGCCCATGAAAGAGCTGAGCTACTTGAGAAATAAGCAAATAGGTGGCAATCTAATGCATTATCTTTTGACTGATAACTAATCTTAAAGACTCTTTGGGCGCTAGGATTCCTCCGATTGCTCCACAGGCTCAGCAGGTAAGAGCTGCCAGTCTTCAGCAGTGATGCCCTGGCCACCCTTCCTATCATTATCAGCAGCAATAGGGGCTCCCTTATAAGAGGTAAAAACTCAGAGGAGCCCAGGGAAGCCTGCACCCCAGCAGGCGCCTGGCCCCCGAGGAGGGGAGGGAAGCAGCAGCTGTGCTCCTCGTGCCAAGGACGTTGTCCACCCACTCACAAAGGAAATGAGGGGTGGGGAGCAGCCAGGGGTGTCTGCAATGAAGCATCTCCACATGGAGGGAAGTTTCAGGAGTGGGGAAAGCATTCCTTGTAACAAAACTCAGTGGCTACTGTAAAGGTATTATTGAGGATTTTGTTTGTTGCATTACAAAAAAAATTCAATTCTTCTTTCTTAGAATCTCTGATCTATTACCTGTGCAGTATTAGCCCTAGATCTGTTCCACCTCTCTCTCTCTCTCTCTCTCTCTCTCTCTCAGATCACTTAATATCCTCCCAACACCTTTAAAAGCCGCCTGAAATGCTTTTAATAACAAGGTGGGGTACCATATATATGAATACAGTGTCTACCTCACAAGTAGCTCTACCCTGATAAGTGATACATCAGTGAGGTATTTCTATACACCACATGTCATTTATCTTTAGAGTTCTGATTTTCTGTCAAAATCAAAACAAAGCACTGATCCTTTTTCCCATGTTAGAATCCTCCACAAAAACAACCCCTCTTCTCTCTCTGTTCCCAAGGTACATGATCTCCCACATGCTTTCCCAACTCGGATGTCTTTGAGGCACCTGATACCCAGAACGCATTTGCGCCTGGGTGTCCACAGGCACGTCAGAGACAACATATCCTCACCCGAACTGGCTGCCTCCCTCCAACTCAGTGATAGTGGATGCATTCCCACCATCTGCCCTCCAAAGAAACTAGGGCTTCATCCCCAAATCTTCACGATCCCCCACCCCTAAACGTCATATATAAAAAAGCATAAGTAAACATGGTTATATCGATGTAAACAGGACTATAGAACACATGCCCATGCCCCACCTCACCACCATGCCACTGAACTCCCATTTCCAGCAGTCCTTTCCCCTGTTCGTCATGAACCACTATGAAAGAAGAACTACAAAGTGTACCAAAAGGGGAACAAACAACAAATAACTTGGAGAGACAGGGCAAGCACCAAAGCCAGGTATGCAGGATCCTGGAAATACCAGACCAGGAATTTAAAACAATTACAGTTACTATGCTAAGGGCTCTAATGGAATATAAGCAGCAAGGGGAATTCCTAAGAAGGGACTAAAAAAGAAATACAAGATACAAAAACTGTAACAGCAGCAAAAAGTGCTTTTGATGGGCCTATTGATAGACTGGACACAGCGGAGGAAAGAACCTCTGAGCTGGAGCCTGTAGCATTAGAATCCTTAAGGACTGAAAAGCAAAAATAACAAACACTGAAAAAAATAGAACAGAATTTCCAAGCATGTGGGACAATATGCATAATTGGAATGCCAGGAACAGAAGAGGGAAAGGAACAGAATATGCGAACAGTGATCGAGAATTTCCCCCAAATTAATGTCAGACACCAAGCTATAGCTCCAGGGAGCTCAGGGAACACCAGCCAGATAAATGCCCCAAAAAAACTCCACCCAGGCTT
Source organism: Manis javanica (assembly GCF_040802235.1). Lineage (NCBI taxonomy): Eukaryota > Metazoa > Chordata > Mammalia > Pholidota > Manidae > Manis > Manis javanica. The sequence goes on from NC_133168.1 coordinate 77,619,402, forward strand.
ATCATTTCCCAGGAACAGGAAATGAAAGATTAAGAAAAAATTCATGAAAGAAGCCAGAGGTGGAGTGGGAAAAAAAAAACACCTTACCTACAGAAAAGCAAAGATAAGAATTACATCAACTTTTCCAGACACCATGTAAGCAAGAACAGAGAGGAATGAAATACTGAGGGTGTTGAGAGAGTAAAAGCACCCACCTAGGATTCTGTACCCTGAAAATCATCCTTTAAAAGTGAAGGGGAAATAGAGATTTTCTCAAATAAAAATTGAAGGAATCTGTTACCAATAGACCTGCCTTGCAAGAAATGTTAAAAGTTCTGTGGAGAGAAGGAAGATAACATAGTTTAGAAACTCAACTCCACGTAAAGAAAGAAGAGCATAAAAGAAGAAATAAAGCAATGTAAAACAAAAATTTGTGTTTTATCATTCTTAATTGATGTAAACAAATAGGTTTGTTCAAAATAATAACAGCAGTGAAGTATTCAATTATGTATGCTTATGTATATATCTCATATATATGCTTACGTATAAGTGAATGAATGAGAGCAAGGATATAAGGGTCACAATAGCAGAGCCAGGATTATTTTGTTACTATAAGGTACTCACATTATCCATGAAGTGGTATAGTGATATTAGAAAGCAGACTTGGATTAGTTGTAAATATATATTGTAAACTCAAGTGTAACCACTAAAAAAAGCTTTAAAAAAAAGAAGTATAACTAATACGCTAAGAATGGAGATAAAATGGAATCATACATCCACTACAAGGCTAAAATAAAAAGGCACTTAACAGGTTTTAATGAGGATGTGAAGAAACTACAACCCTTCTCTATTATGGGACTGGGAAATGGTTCAGGCACTTTGGAGAACGGTTTGGAGGTTCCTCAAAGTTTCAAACAAAATTACCATATAGCCGAGCTATTCACCCCTACATATATACCCAAGATAAATGAACATTTTTCCACAAAATAATTGTTCATAACTATTCACAGCAGTTTTACTCATAATACCCAAAAAGTAGAAACAATTTAAGAGTATATCAACTGATCGATAGGATAGCAGAAGTGGTTGATTCACAATGGAATATTATTCGGTAATAAAAGTCATGAAGTACTGATACATGCCACTACCTGCATGGGCCTCAAAAATAGTTCACTAGCTAATAGAGCCGGTCACCAAAGACCACCCAGTGTATGATTCCATCTATGTGAAAGGCCTGCAATAGGCAAGTCCGCAGAGAAAGCCAATTATCAGTGGTTGCCGAGGTCTGGAGGACGTGGGTGGTGGAGGGTGACTGCACATAGGTGTGGGTATTTTGGGGAGCAATGAAAATGTTCTAAAATTAGATTATGGTGATGGTTGCACCACTGAATATTTAGTATTTTTGAATTGTACACTTTAAATGAGTGAACTGTATAGTATGTGAATCATATCTCAATAGAGGTGTATTCAAAAGTTCTGTACGTTACTCATATTTAAGCTTCCAAAATTAAGTTTATACGCAACAAAAGTAAAAGGCGCCTTGTAGTCCCCTCCCACAATCCACGTGCTACATGCTATTCCAATCTTTCCTCCAAGAGATAGAGACAGAGAAACAGACAAGAAGCGGAGAGAGAGAGAGAAGTGGGAACAAAGAGTTGTAGGTATATATTTGTGTCTTCATATTTTATATATATTTTTATATATGCAGATAAACTTCAGTCATTCTGCTTACTCCTCCCTGTAATCTGGTTGTCACCTGCTCTTCCGGGCTTTTTCCTTGTACCTCATGAGCTGTCCCAGCAGCCACCCATTATGGTGTAGAACTCAGCATGTCTTCAGATTAACCCGAAGAATGCACATGTACAAAAACACTGATGAACAACCACTTGCCACAGATTCAGTAAGGAAGAAAGACAGCAACTAACAATGTGGAAGAGATGGCTGTAAAAATAAAAAAAGGAATTTCTTAATCATTTCTCCATGGAGCTCCCCAGTCTTCTGGCCTACATAAAGTAACCACTCTAGACTAGAGAGTTAAATAATGACAAATTACATATTGTCGATTCTTGGTTCAACATGAACTGGATAAGCAATATTATCATCAGGAACTATGTTTATTGAGTGTCTGTTGGATGTAGGAATCTATTACCTTCCACTTTCAGTGTATTTTACATGCCTGATACAGTGTCTCATCTCCAGTAGGTACTCAACAAATGCTGTTGAATTGCAGAAAAACCACTTAAGCAATCATTATCTTGGTATCCCACTATGAAAATCACAAAAAAATAAAAATCCAAATGGTCAAATGACCTATATTTGTTGAGGAAGACACAGGTATTGTTATTAAAATACCCTCTCTTGATGTGAATTCTTCATTGTTAATTAAGTAGATGATCTTCAGCCAAAAAGAAGGTAGACACTTGTTGTTTCCTGTAACAAAGCTTATTTTTACTTTTAAAGTATCATATTCTGAATTGGTTGAGGGTGTCTTAGCTAAATATAAGTCAGACATTAAAAATGACTTTTAAAAACTACAGTTTGTAGATTCTAATAACAAAATTTTTTTTAAATAGTGGTTTTCAAGATTGATTATGATTGTATATCAAGAAACTAAAAATGCAGCATTATAGAAAGACAACCCAATTAAAAACAGGCGAAGGAGACATTTCTCCAAAGAAGACATACAAATGCTCAGTAAGATGCATGAAAAGATGTTCAACATCATTAGACATCAGGTAAATGTAAAGCAAAAGCACAGTGAAATATTGTGCCATACCCTAGTGGATAGCTAAAACAAAAAAAAGACAATAACAAATGCTTTCAAGTATGTGCAGAAATTGGAACCACACACATTGCCCCCCACACTGGGGCAGACCCTAAGCCTGGTCTCCTCAACTCTGGCCTCCAAAAAGCTTAAGATCTTTTAGACTCCAGCCTTCTTGTCATGATTTACTAAACCTCTGTTGCACTCTCCTGGGACCTTTGAGGACCACTTTGCTTTCCAAAGTGATGGCTAACTTACTGTTTGTGTTAAAATGTCTTTTGAGAAGAATCGCTCAGTTATAACATGATCTATGGGAAATACATTAAACAGCAATCACACTTTGTCAAACAAAGAAATGGTGGGAACAGTAATTTGAAGCATAGGGCCAGCCTCGTGCTACCTTAAATCATATTTGTTCTCTTTTCTTAGGAACTGATCCAGTGTCAAAGGAAAAGGGCTAGAAGTAGAAATAGACAAGGAGAAATACTCTTACAATGATTGATACATTCTTTAAACATTCTCTGAGCCATGGAATGGTCAAATTCTTTTCTAATGTTTTACATCTGCTGCGTATCAGTGGTGGCTGGAAGAAACTTTGTAATATGTGTCTGACAGTAGATGTAAAGAAACTGAGTCACAATTATTATCTTCAATAAAAACAGCCAGGGTGAGAATGCTTTGCAGCTGGTGGCCACTGCAGCTGCTTGAGAAAACGCATATAAAAAATGCTTTCAGAGACCTCCTAAAACACCTCTGTAAGACATGGAGGATTTCTTCTTGTGAACAAGTCAGTTTTCAGTCCATGTAATTATCTTTTGTGGACCTAATATTCTCGATGTCATTTCAATTTTAGAATTTACTCTCAGCATCTTCACCTTGAGGAGAATTCTTAACAGAGAGCTGTGTTGTACTGTTGACACCAACTGGCCTTCCACTTCCTACTTCACATAGCTGACCTTCATAAGTGCCGCCAGCAAACAGTGAGCATTTAGTCCAGACACACTGGCTGCTCTTTAGTAAGCAGTACACGTGGGAAATATTAATAATTGACCCCATCAGAATGCATTTCTGTCTTATTCCTAAGTCAAAAAATGTTGTGAGCCATTATCTTTCAGTACGTGTTTAGTTACTATATTTGTATGCATTGAATGTTTACTGTATTAAAGTGGATTAGACAATAGCATGGGGAAAATAAGCTAATTTTAAGACATTTTAGCTCAGCTTTAACTATCCTAATGTTTTAACTCATAGGGACATTTCATTTTTCTAAACTGGACATTCTGCTGAGATGAATGGGGACAGATGGCATCGCCCAGAAGCTGGTTATCCTGATGAAAGATTTCAGGGAATCACAGCTGTAAGCAACTGTGACCCTTTGACATCTTACATGGAGACAGGTTTCGGGAGAGAAGGGAGGCAGCATGTTAGCACAGCTGCTTCTCTGATATGAAAGCTGACAATGCTGCTGTCGTTATTTTTTGTTTAAATTCTGCATCCCATTAGTTCGGATATGAAAAGCTGATCTCATGACACTAATGTATTCCCATTTCTGCCATCATGAAAAGGCGTAATCTGGTTCATCAATGCTAGAATCCAATACCATTCACTCCAAGTTATCTAAAGGCTAGACCCTCATCATGTCATGTCATTTATTTTTAGAACCCAGTCAAGTTTGTTACATCAAGTAATACATGATCAACAGACAGTAAAAGTAATGAAAATAGGAATATCTTAAAAAATAAAAGCCACTTGGGCACCTGTGTCTGTCAGACTATTCAAGTAGAAAATCAATGCCTGAGGCTGTTTTCCTGGCACTGGATAAACATTCCAATAGGCGGTGATAAATTAGAGGGTAAGAAAAAGTCTCTTATCTCTATGTAGACTAAAAAAGTACTTGACAGGAATTCTTACATTCGCTGTATGCATTCAGATAAAAAGGGCATGATTGGTTTCCCCTGGAAACTGAATGTTTCTGCCTCAAATATTTTGAAAGAATATTTGTTCAGTCTAGATACCACAGATTAACATCATGGTGAAAGATGAATATGAAAGATGGGACAGTTGACAACAGTGAGGTCATTTTAGAAGAATCTGGGAGAAGACTGAGAGAACCAGAGAGCACAATTTATGTCCAACACTGGTGAAAACATGAAGTATATCAGGATGTGAATTAACCAGAGTAGTCACTTGCCTTCAATACTGGAAAAACTTCACCCATCACCTGATAGATGAGAATTCAATGTGAAATGAAACACGAAAGCTAAAGTAATTAACACATGGGGTGTTAAAGTTAGTTATCACCCCAATCATTTATGGTGCAGATAATGAACAAAACAGTGCAATTAAAATTATTTATCAAATTGAACAGATAATAAAGTACAGATTTGCTGGGTAGATGCTTTCATCAGTGTTACCAATCAAAATATTTGTCCTCTATTTTGCCTAGAAAACAGTAAAACTAATATAATTGATGGCAGCTTCTGCTTCTTCATCAGAACTACAATATCACAGATCATTGTTGTAAAAGTTAGACTAATTATATTTATTCTGAGCTCATACTTTGGCCCTATTATCAGTAGTCTTTGCTCTGCAAACAGCATTCCACTTGCCACATTCTGAACACTCCTTGTTAGCACCCTGCCTAGCGCCCTACACAACCCTGACATGTTCAGGCCATTCTCTCATCCACTCCTAATACTGGTTTGCTCATCAGTTGAATCAAAGCTGCCTTTTAAGGAACTAAATTATTAAACATGTTAAATTAGACTTTCACAGTCAGAATTTCTTCTGAGAACTATGGGTTTCAAGTATGCCATGTTCTAAAGAGACATACTGGCCAATACAAACAAGTCCCCTCAGGATTATAAATGTTCTTCGGAGTGCTCCCCAAACTCTATTCAGGAAGGTGACCAGAAGGCAGAAGACTGTGCTGAGGGTCTTCTTAGAAAGTGTTTTAAGGGTACTTTGTGTCCACCACCCCCAACCAGGTAAAGGGTGCATTTCCTCTAATTCAAGCCCAGTAAAAGGGAGCATGATATTTACCCTAAAAAGCTTAGGAGAGACATAGAGACTGAGTAACTGGCCTTTATCTAGAAAAAGTCTAAACATAAGAGTTTGGCTGTAGTTATCTGTGATAGATGAGTGAAATAATACAGCTACATTGAAAATGGCTTGCCAGGTGCTTTCCATGGGTCAGAGTGACCACTAAGGAAATTAGCCCATGAACTGCCATGAAAAGAGTTCACACCAAAAAACAGCATGTCAGGAGGTGACATCAATGGAAAGAGTCTGTGTGAGGTATATCCCAGGACTGAGATGTTGGCGCTTTCACAACAGAAGCATCAACACCATATTGCAATGGCACAAGTCAAGCAAGACCTTAACGTTCCTACAATGTTTCCCCTCTTCCCATTCACCCTGGAGGGACTAGAAGAAGCACAGCTAAGAGAAGAAATCAAACCACACCTTCTTCCTCACTATAGGCTTCTGGGTCAGGCCAGAAGATGAATGGAAAAGAGGGAATGTTTCACGTGAATGAAAAATTGATATTTTGACTTAGATCTTACAGCTCTTTCTTGTGCAGGAAACTATCAATATCTGAAATCGACAGAAGTTTTCCAGAGCTTTTGTTCTGTGGGAGAAAGGGTCATCTGGAACGAGTCAGAAAAAGCTGCCTCTTTTTTCACTACTGAGTGCAAATCATTCAAAAGATGGTGATTATTAATGTTTAATGTTGTTTCTTTAACATATTTTCCTTGCCAGTGTATTTTAAATGCTAAAAATTAATGCTTAGAAGGGTTCTTCCGAAACTGTTTTCTCTCCAGGCATAGTGTCCCCAAAAGGCTGCTACTCTTGAATCTCTGCCACACATTTGCCTTATGCCTTCATTTACTCATTTGTTCATTTAACAAATATCTATTAATATCCTATTATGTATGCATAAAGGGAGGACAAATAGCATAGTTGTTGAAAGCATGGGCTCTTGTAGTCAAGATTTTCATGGTTTGGGTCCCAACTTCCCCACTGGCTACATGTGAAAACATAGAGTTGCTGTATTTTGAAACACCCCAAAATTGTAATATTTCAAAACAACAACTATTAATTTGGCTCACCTATGTCTCAGTATTTTGGGGCAAATTGAATGGACTATATTTCTGGCCTCAAATGGGCTGACTCATGCATCAGCACTTAGCTGCTGGGTCTGCTGGGGACTTCTTGATCTTGGACTGCCTCAATGGTGATAGTGCATCTCTGCTCCATATAGTCTCTCATCCTCTAGCAGACAGACATCAACATTACTTCTGCTGCATTCACAAGGCCAACCCAAATTAACGAGGTAGAGAAATAGATTTCATCTCTTGATGGGAGAAACCCAAAGTCACATTACAAAGAGTCATGGATCTGCAGAAGGTAACATGTGGAGCTATTCTGGCCATGTATACCACAGCTACTGATGCAATGAGAGAGCGGAGCAACAGCCAGACGATTCAGGGCATGTAGGACATAAGAAGTTGGAGTCTTTTTATTAACAGAGGTTTAAGTCACTGGAGGCTAGTGTGATTCATGTTTTTGAAGTATTACTTAAGAATCTTATATAGGTAATATGTTGCAAAGGGCGAGAGCAGAAACAGAGTGACCATTTAGAAGTAATGGCAGCAATATAGGCAATATTTGATGATGTCATGGATAACCAGCTGGGAAGCTAAAGAAAATTCAATTAAGTCAGGAAATAAAAATACAGCTGAGGATAAAACTTGCTGTTACATAAACTGTCAAGGATGATGCCAAGAGCTTTAGCTGGGGTAAGTTATGATACCTATGGAGAGAGTGAAAAAGTAGAGAAAAAATAGGCTTGGTGAAGCAATTAAAATCCAATCTTGAAATATGACATTTATGATTTCCAATACTTATTCAAATGGTGACATCAAGTAAGCAGTTATCTATGAGTCTAGAGGCCATTAGAGTGCTTAGAGCTAGAGTAATCAGCATACTAATGGTATTTTAAAACATTGAAATATATTTGATCACTGGAGAGAATATTAAGTCCAGGACCAAATCTTGTGAAAACCAAATATTTGGAGGCTATTAAAAAGATGAGAAGACAGCAAAAGAGACAGGAATGTCCCAGGAAATTATCCGGCAGTTGCAAATAAAAGGTAACCTCAGAACTTTAGCATTTCATATTGAAATGTTGGGCTGGATAATCCTTTGTAGTCGGGGGTACCTGGCCTCTACACTCTAGATTCCAGTAGTGCCTCCCACTTTGTGACAGCAAAAAATGTCTATAGACATTACCAGGTAACATCCAGGGGTGGGAGTAGGGGTGGCAAAAAATCTCCCCCAGCTAAGAACCACTTCTAAACAAAAAAAGAGAGTTGTCAGCTCCACCAGGTAATACTAAGCAGTCAGACACACTGTGAGAAGATAATAACCCTGATGATACAGTCCTCGACCAGGGCCAGCAGATTCAAGACCTAATATATATTGGTCTCCAAGCCTGGTTCCTGGTACATAACTCCTAAAACCCTCTTAATTTCCCAAGTGATAAGAGCACTAGCAGCATCTTTTGCTCTATTGAGCCAACTCTGGGTGGACACCTGAGGTGACAGCCACCAGCAGACCAAGTAGTGATCAGAAGTTTGGAATTTTCAGCTCCGCCCTCCATCCTCCAGAGAGGGGAGGGGGCTAGAAGTGTAATTAATAATTGATAATGTCTACCAGAGAAAGCCTCCACAAAATCCCAACAGTATAGGGTTCACTGGGCTTCCAAACACATATGGGCTGGCAAACACATTTGCACAATAGGAGGGTGATGCCCCCCAACTCCATGGAAACAGAGGCTCCAGCTTTGGAGACACTCCCAGACCTCACCCGATGTGCGTGTTCATCCGGCTGTTCATCTGTATAAGTTGGTAAATGCAACTAGGCGTTCCTTTGAGTTCTGTGAGCCACTGTAGTAAATTAATCAAACCCAAGGAAGGGGTTGTTAGAACCTGTGGTTGTGACTGGTGTCTGTGACTGGGTTAGGGGAGTCTTGTGAGACTGAACCCTTAAACTGTGGGATCTGACACTATCTCCAGATAGATAGTGACAGAATTGAGTTAAATTGTAGGACACCCAGCTGGTGTCACAGAGAATTGATTCATGTGGGAAAATACCTCCATACATTTGATGACCAGAAGTGTCAGAAGTTAAGTGTTTTTTGTATGTATGTAAGAAAGGAAACAGACAAGAGAGAAACACAGTAGGAAAACACTGGGTTTTTCCTTTCAAAAGAAGGAAGAAAACGGATTTTCTTTTTCCATCACATAGTTCAAGACTGGAGGCAAGTCAAAAATGATATCCTAGCTTGAAGACAGTCAGGCAGGAGGAATTCCTTCTTCTCACTGGACAGTCAGAACTTTTGCTCCATTCAGGCCTTGAAGTGATTGAATGAAGCCTGCCCACATAGTGGAAGTCTGCAGAATCCAATGTTACTTATGATCCAGACACAACTAAAATTGAATCAAATACCTAGGCACCCCATGGCCCAGTCAAGTTGACACATAAAACTAGCCATTAGAAGGGTCATGGGAGAAGAGGAGAAAACTGGAAAAGAAACAAATCCAGGAGTTTTGTCTTTACTAGAATAATGTCTCTGCTATTTAGCCATTGGTGCAGCTGGCTGAGAGCCTCCCCGTATAGGATCCGAGGTCAGGACAATCAGGACAAGGTCACTCCCTAGGACCCATCCAATCTCCATTCTGGCTCCATCCCAAATAGTGAAGTGACTGGATATTAGCATATTATTATAATTACACTAGCCTCTTCACCTATCTCTAATGTCAGATTTACTCACCAGAAACAGTCATCTACTTAGGTAAACGTGCCAGTTGATAGCTATGGAATGGATAATGTTCCAAAGATACAGGCATCTAAAAGTATACCACCCAGAATAAATCAGAGAAGGCCATAGACTCCCTTTAGCGTTTACTCCACCTGAAGCATTTACAATTTTACAGTCATGATCTGAACATGCACATGCCTGGCCATCGCTCCCTGTGTCTGGGATTGACTAGATCTCCCTTCTCTCCACCTGTTTCACTTGTCCTCATAATGCCTGTGAGAGTTCTCAGCTCTCTACACTCTGGTTTCACTTATAAATCTCAGACTCAGCTTTGATAACCCATTAGGAAACAGTCCCCCAAGTGATTGATGCCAACCAACAGTAAGCTTAACTCAACTCACTCTAGGCCATAATTATAAGGCTGAGGGTAAACGATGTCCCTCCTACCCACCCAGGTTCTGAGACCTGTAACCACCAGGTCCACTTTGCCGGGCTCCCCACCAGGGAGGCGAACTCAGGAAATCCATAATATACTTGTTTCTGAAGATAGCTTTTACCACTTAATCCATACTCTTTGCCTACTTTCTATTGTAATCAATGCAGTTTCACTAGATGGATTTAGATAATAGGCTTTTCTCTTTGTGAGAAAACAAGCCCACCCATATTAGATGCAGACTAACAATTACGGTTATGTTCGCTAATATTCTACCCCAAAATAAATTGACACCCTGAAAAGGAAAAATAATGAACAAGTGTATTATTTTCACATGCACATTTCACTGAGTTGTTCATAAGAAAACCTCTAGTGTCCCTGTTTTGTCTCTCTCAACCCACATTCAATCCGTTCTGTGGTTTGTGTCTGTTCTCATAGCACTCATAATCTAACAAGTTACAATTTAAATACAGAATGTTTTGCTTACTTTCTATCTATCTGGAAACCCCCACCACTTCCATTAGAATATAAACTCCAGAAGGGCAAGAATCTTTGTCTGTTCTGTTCACGGGTAAATTCCAAGTACCAAGAACAGTGCCTGTAGCACCATTGGTGCTCAATATTAAGTGTTCGTTAAATGAATGAACTGAATTTCTCCCACTGGGCAAACAGTTTTGAAGTCGAGCCAAGAAGCAGACCGATCCAGTCTCTTGTATTCTCTTGTCTCTTCCAGAAAAGCAGGAAAGCTGAGGAACTTCTCCTGTGACCTTCCTGGTCCCTTCTTCTGACTTCTGACTTAACCTTTGCTTCCAACTCTGATTTGATTAACTGGCTTTAACTCAACTATTTCCCAGGAATCTGTCTGCTGTTCATTCATACTTGTGTAACAATCAGTCATGTTACATTTTTGAAACTACAGTTTTTATCCTTACTATGTCCTACCTCAAGTCCTGACTCATCCCAAATATCTCTTTCTATATTACCTTTACTCTTCAATTTATGACACTGGCCTTTGAAACCTTGTTCAAATGAATTTTGATTAGAAGAAATTGGAGACCCTTATCAGTACTAGAGTGGTAACAAGTAGTTGATATCTGTTGAATCAGATATCCTTTCCTACTGAATCAGAGCCAAACCGCAGAGTTGTTTGTATCAATATCAGAACTTTTTTTTCTCCAACAGTGGGTGGCATGGAACTGACTTTAAGCATGTCTTGGCCATGACCACATCATTACATGAATGCGGTATCATGAACTCATTTTATGGCATCATTACTTTATCAACCCAAACACCCACCCAGCTGCTGTGTGCAGACTAAGCTGCCTGAACACTCAGTTGAGAAACTCTTCAGATTCAAAACTGCCAACAGTCTGGTTTCCTAACTGACTTTCTTCCCTTCATGATTTTCTTGGATAAGTAGCTTCCACAAGTACCTGAGAGATTAAAAGAAAAGGTTAAGAATTTCTCTTCAAAAGACAGAGTGCTCAGAATTGATGATGCTACATTCTTATCTACCACGTCACCCCTTATTTGTCATACCCAGTGAAATGCATTGCGTATCATTTGCTATTTTAAAATACTCTCTTTTTTTTTTCATCACAGTGCAAGGAAATCTCGGAGCAAAGTGTATACAGATTAGGAAAGTCACAGGCACTCACTCTTATAAGACTTATTTCATCTCGATGAAAGCTTAAACATTAAGTTAGTCTCCTTCAAGGTCTTCCTTTTCAAATCTATCAGTCAGCCACCACAGTGTTCAAGAGCTCCAGGAAATTGAGAAGATGTTATACACGGTTTTTGTCACCAAGTTCCATTATCCAGTTAAGAGAATAAATCATGAAAAGTTACCTTTATGTAAACAGTGCAAAATAATACACTATGATTCAGAGAAAAGGGAGAGATCATCTTAGTCCAAACTGATCAGGACTGGGTTAATTCAAATAGATGAGGCTCAGTCTGTGTCTTAAAACACTAGCTCTCACTGAATTGGTGGCATGGAGTGTGTGAGTATTCCCAGAATAACAGAAGAATGTCAGATGAGAAGCGGGTGGGCGTCCTGGGTCAGGGCGGTCTTGGCACTCGGCTTCCCCGGGGCAGTGCCCACCCAAGCTGTCCCCCCTCAGCCAGATCTCCCTTCCTCTCCCGCCATCTAAGAGTGAGAAGGAGCCACATTTCCAAGGCCAACCATTCCAACGGGCATCTCTGTGTCCTTCAGGATTTTATTCTTTTAAAATTATCCTTTTGTCTCTCATTTATCTCATCATTCTCCCTGCCTACGTATCCTTCTCAGTGCCTACAGACGTAGACATTCCCCCAACACCAAAAATGGGTATGCAGGGCTCAGTGGGTAAATGTCCACACAGCAAATGGCTGGGTGAGTTCATAGGGCTAATTAATTTATCTGTTCATTTATTAACCCCCTAGTTCAATAAATTTTTTACTGAATGTGTTTGATATAGTAGACACCATCCTGAGTGAATGTGGGAGACACAAGTGTGAACCAGCAGAAATAATTCCTGCCTTTACAGAGCTTACATGTTAGTGGAGGAGACAGAAGTTAAACAAGTTCACTAAGTCATCAATTATATTCTGTGTCAAGTGCCGGGAAGTAAAGAGAAGCAGGGCTCTGTAAGCTTGAGCTGTGGGGTGAGAGCCACAAGGAGGGCTCAGAGAGGAGGCCTCCAGGGGACGGAACAGCGGACGCGAGCCTGATTATATCGCCCTCTTCAAATTGCTGATGGTTGCGGACTCCGTGTGTTCTGACCGTAAAGTGGACAGGCGTGACCGAGGCAGACGAGGGCTAACGGAGCACAGTGTGAGGCTGCAGTGCAAGCGCCCTCGGCACCTCTAGGGCAGGCCTGGAGCATGGTGAGCAGCTTGGCTTTTATTTTTAAAACAATTGGAGCACGGTGGAGTATTTTAAGCCAGAAATGGACATAGTCCATGTTTGTTTAAAAGTGCCAGTGCATGGGGAATAGAATGACGGGGCATAAATGGAAGTCAAGAAATCGGTTATGTGGTTACTGCCAAAATTCAGAAGAGCGACGCTGACTTCTTGAGGTGGTTGCCAGGGAAAAGGCCATCCTAAAAAGGGATCCTTAACAACATTCCGGGGAATGCATACTCATTTTTTGTTGTTAGGGGGAATGTCTACGTCTGTAGGCATTGAGAAGGATACGTAGGCAGGGAGAATGATGAGATAAATGAGAGACAAAAGGATAATTTTAAAAGAATAAAATCCTGAAGGACACAGAGATGCCCGTTGGAAGGGTTGGCCTCAGAAAAGCGGCTCCTTCTCACTCTTAGATGGCGGGAGAGGAAGGGAGATCTGGCTGAGGGGGGACAGCTTGGGTGGGCACTGCACCGGAGAAGCCGAGTGCCAAGACCGCCCTGCCCCAGGACATCCACCCGCTTCTCACCTGACACTTGACTGGACGTTGACCGGGAAACAGGCTCCCTGCTGTCTCCGAAGAAGATGTCTGCACATGTTAGAGGTCAGTGACCAGAACCATCAGCAATTTGAAGAGGGCGATATAATCAGGTGGTGAGTATCAAGAAGGGGAGGGATTGGTAAGGATTTGTGGTGGGAAAACCTTCCAGAAGCACAGAGGAGAGCAAAGAGCCTGACAGCTCCTTTCCCAATGTGTCCAGAAATACAGAAAGGAGACATTCTCCAAGACGGATACTCCAAAAAGAGATGTCAGCATGGCCTGGCCAGGTCTGAGTTAGGGCAGGAGCCCAGAACTAGCAAATTACACACCTGAGACAAACTCAGAAGCTCTAACCCCAAGTCCAGACTCTCCAACAAGGAGACAGCAAGGCTAAGAGCTTGTGCCTGGAGTAGTAATTGGAAGCACGGGATTGAGCAAATTCAGAGATTTTCAAATAATGTAGGGTTAGCTTGAGGGGTCATATGAATAATAAGGAAGAACTTATCTCCTGGAGTTTATAAAATTGATGAATCTTAACCTCCTGGAAAATTGCCATAATTGCCTCCACAAGACTCTGACTGGAGTAGTACTTGGTCACTCCAGCAAGAAAAAATAAGCCAAACCAAACAGGCTTTGACAGCGTGCTCCCCAGTACAGAGCTCTTCATCTTTATCACACTCGGATTCTTCTGAATGCTCTCACACACCAACTTTCCAAGCCCTGTTTCTCACACGTCCGTCCCCAGCTTCAGGACCCCCCTTGTAAACTGGAACGAGCATCTCTCTCCGGAGAGAAGCCAGATTCCCAAGTCTCCATAGCTGGGCCACTGTTTTAGAGACACAGCTCATCTGTGATGTGATTCTATTTCATTGCCGTGAACTACAGTGATTTGGGAGCCAAGGGATTTTCCTCCAGCTTGAGCTGATGATCAGTCTCAGTAAGAGGGAAATAAATTGACTCACTAAAGATTTTTGAGCAAAATATCTTGCTGGGATAGTCCAGGCTTGGCATTAAGGAAAATAGCAGCGTAGGTCCACACTCCCCAGCTGGAATAGGCCTCCACAGCCCGAGTGAAGGTTTCACTGGGTCGAAGTGCCATTTGGGGCTAGTTTCCTACTGTGCAGCCTCTCTGGAACTTACTCATTCTGCTGATACTGCTATTTCACTTTCATTCCATCTAAAACTGTGGCTGTTCTGAAATGTAACAAGTTAGGTACAAATCAGAATGCTACGTAGGCAGTGTGGTGGTTTTGGGGGGGGCGGGTGGCTCTATTAAGTAGAGTCAATTTAGTACTGGATAAAGGAAAGGCCTAAATTAGAATAGTGGTTGGCAGAAATAGTCTCCATCTGGCACTGTAATTACATACTACCTTGACCTGACCGGTCCTTGCTGTTCCGAGCACTGAGATTCCTCGGGGGGGTGGCGGGGAGGGCGGAAGGCAGGGAGACAAGGTTTACAAGACAATATTAGTTAGAAATATCTTCTGTATCTTTTTGAGAAATAACTTGTGCAAAATTTTACTTTAATTCGTTCCTCTGTCTTACAACGGAATGCAACGTCCACCGCCTGGTGAATGTGACCCCTAATGGCCGGGATAAACAGACTGGGCGTGCCCGCCTCTCTCCCCCCATGACGTCAGGCATTATTTCAGCTCGGACACTGTCTCAGCGCCCTCTACAGCGACCTCGCTCCTGAGCATTTTTTTTTAAAGGGTCAGTCTTAGTTGCTGCTGACATGCAGCATTTTCAAAGACTCAAAGTGGCCTTTATTACAACCCTTGGCTTCACCTTCTATGCCAACAGGAAATTTTATACGACTCCAATCTCCCCTATGACCGTGGTGCCAGGAAGCCACGCTCTGCCACGGTTGGATATTGCCACCTACTGGCAAGATATATTCTGTTCCCTTTCGACTTTTTTTTTTTTTTTCCTGTTTTGGCCCTTAGCATTTCTTCTAAATCCATTAAGATTTAGCTTTATTTTTCTACTTAAAACCACAACAAGTTGGATTTCTAATCAAATAAAACCACCATTTCAATCTCTGCTCGTCAGAACCTGTAAGGCCTTGCCTCTTAGGGGTTAATCTACTGAGGCAAAGCGGGAACCCCCTTTGACTGTCAAATGCAGTATCACGGCCATTAGCCCCCCGTTTTCTCAGGCCCTGCCCTAGCTCGCCTCCACACCAGCAAAAAGGGCCAAGGGCTTTGCTCTGTCGTCTCGGCCTCCGTATAGTCAGTCCCACCTGTAAGGAGACCCTGAACTGAGTTTTAATTCACCTCAAAGTCTACTGCACTTACAGGCAACCACATAAATGGATTGCTTTTAAACAGAAAATGACACTGATTGTCGCTAAATATAACAAGTGCCTTATGTACATTTCATTGGAACCTCAAGCTTAAATTAGCCTGTCAGAATTTCACCATTCCTGATGCCAGCGTGTCAAGTGACACAATTAGCTCAAGAGAATAAAGAAAAGGCTTGTCAGAGCCTCACAGCCTCGCTCCTCTGGGGGCACCATCCCTTTGCATGGTGCCTGGTTTAATTCAGACTGTTTTCATGCTTGACGTGTGTGTTTGTGCGCGCACACGCATGTGTATGAGTGTGTGTTTTATCCTTCACGTGTCAAAATGATCTCACAGTGAAGAGTTAGGGTAAAATCAGTATTTTTTACAAGGGCCCAAATACTTCTTTTTCCATTTTATTTCCTTTATTTCCCTTCTGCAGATGAGAATTCATAAAGACCGAATCCTAGCCCTTTGTGAGAAAAACAAGTATGCTCAGCAGAAGAATATAAAATTCACGTTGGAACTGGAAAGATCAAAGCTTTAGGGATACTGGCCCAGCATGACTAATATCCCCCAGGCCTAAAGGCTGCAGGATGACCAAGGGTCAGGTCTTTTCAGAAGGTGAGGCGACAGAAATCCGTTCGCATTTAACGCTGAACCAGAGAACGAACGGGTCCCTCTGGTTGCACGTCCTGCCCCAGCAGCCCTGACTGGGCTACTGGGTCCTCGAGGGAATAGCCTAGCGCACCGCCCCCCAAAAGGCCGGCCTGACTGCGGGAGGCGGGAACGTCTCCTGCGGGGAGAGCCAAAAGGTCAAATCCCCCCGCGGGCTGAGGACGGTGCTGTGCGGGAGGAACGCGCCCCCCAGACGCACACATGTGCGGCTCGCAGAGACTCGAGCGAGCTCTGCGCTCCCGTGTGCCAGCCTGGGGCCCCAGCCGGTGACCCCGGGCCCCAGACAGAGGGTGGGGACTGGGCTGGAGCAGCGTCGCCAGTGAAAGTGCCCCACCTGCTCAGAAAGGAAAGTTTCTATGCGCAGATTATGAAAACCCTCCTTTGTCCTTAAAGACTCGTCTGGTGTGGCATCAGTCAGGCGTCTCCGGAGAAACAGAGCCAGGAGGGGCCACAGAGAAGGACGAGATGGACTTCAAGGACCGGGTCATGGGGTGTGGCCAGCGGGCGGGCCGGACGCCCAGGCTGGGGGTGGGGGGCGGCCCGCAGCCTGGGGGCCGAGTTCCTCCTCTGGGAAACCTGCCTGCACTCCTCAGGCCTTCAGCTGCTTGGACGCGGCCCACCCACCTGCACAGTGACTGTGCTTCACTGAAGGCCAACAGGTCATTCCACATTTATCACAACCCCGGGGTATCCTCACAGCGACCGCGGGCTGGTGTGCGGCCACACAACCAGGCATCACAGCCCCACCAGGCCAACACGTAAAACTAACCCCCACACGCCCCCCAGGACAACTCAAGTTCCCTCTCCTTCTGGCTGTGTAAGAGGCAATGTACCTAATATAAAACTGTGCCTTGTTCATATCACTTAACATTCTGCAACATTCAGGTCCTGCTTTAACACACAACCGAATGCATTCTGTCACTTCCTCTCCCCAGCCTCCAGGCTTTCCACTCTGTCTTACCAAATATCCGGCTTTGGAAGAGGTGGCACTCCTCATGTCCGAGATCCGGGCAGCCGGCCTCCCTCATCAGGCCCACAGGCTCTTGCCTCACCTGCCGCAGGAGGCCGCTCCCAGGTGAGGCTCTGCGCAGGGCCTCACACGGGCTCAGGGCCTGGGCCACGTGCTCACAGCACACTCACTGGTCTGCTCGCAGGGCCGGCTCTCCGCCTCACCACGCACACACCTGCCAACCAATGTCAAATGCCCCTCTGTGGCAAATAAACTGCTGGTGCCTGATGACAGAAGCTGAATAGAAATCAGCAAGTATAACCTGATACACTTGGTTATTTTGTTTAATTCCTAGGAGAAAATAAATGTATTTTTTTCTCCAGGTATCTCTCACCCAGCACATGGAAAGAGTCCCCGAAATGTCTGGAATCTTAAGTGCTTTTTTGTAGGATTTATGGGCTGTGGCATCACGAGATGAAGTCTAAGGTGTGGTTACCACTCTTGACAAATCACACAGAAAGAGACAACAACAGGTGGCCTGCTGTCATCCCTCCGGCTTGACGACTCGGTCTGGACATGGAGTGGCAGAGTAGACAACATCATGGACAACACTGCCCTGAGTGCAAGCATTGCTCAGCACACTAATAAGTAAACACTGGAATTAGATATAGAGAAAATTGTTGTGCATAAAGGTTTAGAGAAAAGAAAAGGAACCATGACAGCCAAATGTACATACAGAAAGGAATAAAGAATTCAGAATTCTGACCTGGTGCTAGGAACATAGTTGTCTAAGCAGTCAGCCAGGATGTAAGAATGACCGTCCACGAGCAGGTCGGGAGAACAGTACATCACCAACAGTCACAGGAGGCTGAGCTAATGACAGCTTGAGATGGAACACACTGTAGGTCTGACTTCCAGGAAGCAAGTCAGTTTAGGCTAGCAATTAACCTGTAACATTTCTAAAATAATTATTATTTTTATTTGGGGGGTAGAGAGACTATAGTCTCAAGTACATTTATACTTTTTTACTATTTAATTCCTAATTTTAGTTTTCTAACTGCTTTGTTGATATATTCAATACACTACACTGCATATATTAGAGTGTCAAATATCACAATTTGAGAATTTTGACAAATGTATATGCATAATCAAGGTTAGGACACACGGACCATGTACAAAGTTTATTTCTGTCCCTTTGCAGTCCTTCCTTCCTACGCTTCCCACTTCACCTCCATCCGCACGCACTGCTAACCCACTTTTGATCATTACAGGTAAGTTTGCATTTTACATAATTTTATATAAGTGAAACTGCACAGTGTAAGTCTTCCTTTGTTCTGCTTCTTCCTCTCAACATCGTTCTTTGGGAATTCATCCATTTGTAACCTGTACCAATAGTTTATTCCTATATTTGTTGGGTAGTATTCCATTATTTGGATATACCACTTTCGTTTATCCATTCATCTACGGATGGACATTTGCAGTTTTTTTCCAGTTTGCACCTATTGCAAAAAAACCTGCCATGAACATTTGTTCACAAATCTTTGCATGGATGTGTGCTTCATTTCTCTGGAGTAAATCCTAGGAGGTGGATGCCTAGGTCATGTGGGAGATGTATGTTTAAGATTTTGGGAAACTGCCAGACCCTTTTCCAAGGCAGTCATACAGTTCTACAGTCACACCAGCGGGGTGTGAGAGGTCCAGCTCCTCCACACCCTCATCAACACTTTTGTGTCCATTCTTTTTAATGGAAGACATTCTGACAGTTGTGTCCCACAGTAGCTTTAATTTGCATTTCCCTGAAGTCTAGCATGTTATACATCTTTTCACATGCTTATTTGCCATGTTTCCATTGATCTTTCTCATCTATCAATCATTAGTAACATTTTTTGATTTATTACCACAATTTGTCATTTATTTAGCATAGATATCCAAGGTGCAATTTTCTTCTAGTCTCTATTATTTACATGTGAAATATAGACCAGGACATTAATAGTCAATTAATTGCTAGAAAGTCTTCTAGGTAAAAATGAACCAAAACAAATATTTAGAGTTTTATATCCAAGTCCATTTGAAAAATAGACTTTCCATACATCAGTTTATCAGAGAAAAAGATGTGCTATTTCTAAAGAAATATATTTTCTCATGTAAGTCCGTTTATATTTAATAATCATTTGTTTTAAATCATTTGGAGGAGACTTGAGAAACTCATAATACAGTAACTGAAAATTATTTTCTTAAGTATAATTTTCAGTTTCAAGAGGTTTTAATACAGATTTAGAAGATACTTTTCTGCCAATATTTATGCATTATCTCACCCATAGTTGCCACTTTTAAAACATTCAAATGCTCCATTCTTACTATTCTTATTAATTTCAAAGGTTTCCAAGACTTTATCAGAGTATAAAAAGCATAAATAAACAAATTCCACTGGTCAAATATGTGAATATCTATATTCCATGTACATATGTGTTTAGGTATGTGAGAAAAACAAAGAACAAGTTATGTATCCTTTGAAAAGCATTATTATAAATATATAAATCCAGCAAATGAGACTTTATACATTTGGAATTCTCTACTAGAACACTATATGAAAAAAAAAAAATCCCAGCCATGTAAAAGGTCAAATAAACACTCGTAATTGTAAAACATCTATTATTCTAATAATCTAACAAACAATAAATATTCACATTTCTGTAATAGGCCTTTTGACTTCTTACCGATCAGCTGTTATTTCTCTTGTCTAATCATGCTTCTTAAAAATACAGTTGTGCTTTGAGAAGTTTTTAAGATGTCCATTTGGCTAAACAATTGCATTATAATAATGCAAACCTTCCTGGCAAAACAGAGAAATGCCTTGTTCATCAGTGAAATTAAACCAAGTCTGCACAGGAAGGCTCTGCAGCAGCGAAGACAGGGTGGGGAAGGAGAATGCGGGGAAGTGAGGAAAAGCAGTGAGGTGTCAGAGATTGAAGAAAGGGTTAATTTGGTGACAGCAAATTCGTGGGAGGGGAAACCCTAGAAGAAAAGTGTTCAAGCACCTTTGGAAAATTGGTGAAACACTGAATATTAGGGAGAATTTCCATGGTCGATTCTCAAGTTAGGGGCCAGCGTGGCCCAGCATCTCTTTATACTCAGGTCTGCTAGAGGTTAGTTCTCAACATGTGATTTGTCCTCACAGATCCAAATCCTTCAGGGCACCTGATGAACCAGTTTATTTTTATTTCCTAGAAATTAACTAAGGCATATCATGGCAGGACAGTTTCCCAAAACAAAAGAAAATAAAATACACAAATACACTAGCAATGTGGAAGCTAAACATGGGGAATGCCAGCATAAATGCTTGAGTTCACATTAGGATGTGTCATCATGCACACTAAGTTGCTTTGTAGACAATTATGCCTGGGATAGTTGAGCAAAGAAAACACATTTTTTTGCCATCAGTTTAAATAATTAAAATATACAATTAATGTCCATAGAACAAATACAAAATTGCTTTAAAACACTAATATTCTATGAAGATCATCAAGAAAATAAATCTGCTCTTGTCTTTACAAGGTTATTTTTAAATAGTTGGAACCAATTTTCTTGGCCATATTTAATTTAATCATATTTTTGTCTTTTGGATTCAACTCAGAAATACAGAAAGTTTAAGTTTTGATTTCTTGAGCTTGTAAGTTAACAAATTTTATCTAATCCTGATTGAGATTTTTGCCAAAGTCCTTTTTAAATCTGCATCAAATTTGCAAAATATAGTAAAGTAAAAGAAAAAAACTCACCTGTAAACCATTGCTCCGAGATGAGAGTCTTATGTTTCCAACTATTACATATCCATCCAAACTGTGACTTTTAATTGCTTCCCAATATTCTACTATATGAACAAAAAACAGGAAAAATTTGATATTGTAACATTATCCTTGCAATGTAAGTATGCTCATCCCTGATCATTTTCATGAGAAATTCCGAGAAGTGAACTTCAAGACCAGAAACTGTGCACATGTTTAAACTCTGAATACATATTGCAGATCACTCTTCAGAATATTTGTGCTAATTTGCATGGTCACCAGCCACACTTGAGCGTGCCCTTTTTAAGCATCTTACTAGTTTGCTTAATATAATACCATATATACTTTCAACCAAATATACTGACATCTACACTTGGAATGGCAAACGCGTGCCACATATCCATTCACCATACCACTCCTACACAAAAGGAGAGATTTCTGATCCAACTCAGACAGAACGTTTTGTGTTGGAGTGGGGCTCACCTTCAAGATAGCTCTGCAGACAGCCCCTCGCAATGGATTGGAGATGGTGCTCCAGACAAAACGATTAGCCACTCTGGGGTGTGGCTCTCCCCTGGGACTTCCATTGCATCTGCACCACTCCACTCAGAGGCAAGGCTGAGTGTGTGTAGTGTGAGCTGAGCTGCAGCCTTTCACCCTGCCCCTGAACACACTCCTTATGAAACCTTTCCGTCGCCTGAAAACCTAGACCCTCCTGTGGCTGCAGGTTTTTTCTTAAGGTGTCCATTTAGCCCTGTCCCCCCTGGTCAGTGCCCCATGCTTTCAACAGGTTCACTTAGTGACAAAATTTCCCCTGGTTTGGCTGCTGTCATGACAGGTCGTTGTGCTTTTACTTGGCAATTACTTCTACCAGTTCACATGAGATATTATCGAGGCCTAAGAGCCTAATGCATTTCAGCTTTAGCAGAGGACTCCAGGAACTCATAGAAATAATAAAGAAACACCAGTTTTCTAATTTTCATCCCCTGCCTATGTGGATGCCACATTAGGCCAGCCCGGGAGATAGGCCTATGGCACCTAGGCCATCCTTTGTCTGACTTAGAAGCCACCTTGCAAAGCCCTAATCTCTCCCTGGTCTGTGTTCTCTGGAACTTAAGTGTAATAGTCATTTGCATTTTCTGTCTGAGGTCCATCCCCTTGTTGAAGTAGACAGGCAGGAAGACTACACTATTTGCATATAAATATACATATATGGCTATACAGTATATGAATTATACTAATCATTTGTGTCTAATATATATTCACAAGTGCTTGTATATATGCATGCAAATTACTCAGCTACGAAGCATCCATGACCCATATTCTGGCACTAACTACCAGCACTTTCCTATACGAATAAGAAGAAAAACCTATACCTCAGAGATCCTGAGGGTCATGGCCCAGGCGGTCTTGCTTCTGGTTCTTCAGCAGCATTTGGTTTTCCATCAGCTGTGCTTACATTTAGGCTTCCTGTGCCGAGCAACGCCCTTTGTTGGTTCCCACCAGATCAGGAAAAGCCACCTTCTTGTGTCGGTGGGAATATCACTCCAGAATGCACTCAATCATCGTGTAATTGGCACGAGCACCCCGGGACCCTGGAGTATACGTTAATGTCTTACAACTCTGTCCTTCTCTACTGCAGACTATGGAAGCTCCAGCTCCAGCTCCACCTCCCTGAACTGCCCCAGAACCCTGGGAACCTGTTCAGTACAAAGGGACTGTGCAGAAGGGCAGAGAGAGGAGAGGACATACAGGTTCTTCCTACACAAGGCTTAGACTATTTTTTGCTACTGAAACCATTGGTTTTGTTTTCGATGTTGGATTTGGCAAAGTTCATGATGCTCATTGGTCTGATCGATCGGCCTTGGCCCCGTGGTTTCTCTGGGGATGAAGGTCCCGTGGCTCTGCCACAGTTCTGTCTGGGCACATGCAGAGAATTCCTCGGTGAAAGCTTGCCCTGGGAGACTGGCTTAGGCCTGGATCTGCGCCGCCGCACAGAGCCAAAGCCGCCCGCCCTCTCTCTAGGGACCCTCCTGCGAGAGGCAGAGCATCTTTTATTTTAACTTCTTTTGACCCTTTTAAAAACAAACTATGTGGCTGCACGCTGTCCCGCAGACACTACTTGCCAAACCCTTCCCTTCTAAGAAAACGCCCTCCTCATAATTCAAGGGTGATTTCATCCAGAATGCATACTAAGTACCTGCATTCTCTCAATAAAGAAGAGAAAGTATGAACTTAACTTTTGAAAAGGCACCTCTTGAGTCAAGTACCCCATATATTAGCATCACTAAAACTTAGTCTTTTAAAAACAAATACAATTATTTTTCTTTGCTCTTGTTTTAGCTCACTTCTCATGTGTCACTCAAAAATTCACGAACTCTGGCACGTGTTTCTGTAAAGATGGCGAGAGAAAACACTGTGAGATGTACTTCCTACATATCATTAGGTGCTATTTTAAGAAGTTTTGTTGTTTTTTTAAATCTCCTTGGATCAAGGTAACATAAAGAACAACTTCTTAGTTGAATATTGCAATTTTTCTTACTGGTTAACTCCTAAACCCACACATTATCAAACACCTGTTTTCTGGCTACAGAAGCTAGGGTTATTTTTGTTACATGTGGCTGTTTTCTCTTAACATAGTTTATTCCCTCTTACATATGGGGATGACTGACCTGCCTACTGCCGTGCGAAATGAATTCTGGTGTGGTGACAGCAGGAGCTGGTCGAAGAGGAGACAGAGATTTTCCTGCCGTAGGGCCCCTCTTCTCCCTTCCTCTGCTCAGCCCTCTCCTCCTCCCCTCATGGCAGCAGGTGTGCAGGAAAGGGCTTTGGGAAACAGCAAGCCAGAGATCCAAGCATTCCCAGACAGTTTCAGTTATAACATAGCCTCTTGACCTGACTGTGGAAGACCTCGTAATAACAGAAGCTCAGAGTGTATCGAATCAAATTGTTATTATATGTACCTCAAAAATTCTGACTCTATAAACAAGCACAGGGTGCGCTAAGTGGTGCCCAGCCATGATAAGGTCTGCCTGTCTCCACATTGATGCCTCCTGAGGAATTTGCTCAGCACTAGCGGTAAACAAAAATATACGTTCAGCAGAAGCTCTCGGCACGGTTCTTCAAATCGGCAAGGCATGCTGGGAGCCCAGGCCGGGTGGGTGGCCCCCTCCCTCAGCTACAGCCTCTGGAGAAGGTTGCCATCCAAAATGTCAAGTAATTATTGTTAGAATCATAATAATATTCTAAACATAGCTGAATCTCAGGTGGAATGTTTAAAATGTTATAAAGCAAGCTGCCCTGCCCTCTTGTGGCTAATACAAAGAAAAACTCCTTGTTCTCAATTGACACACTAAACTTGCTCTTTATCATTTGCGATGCTGATGTCCACATTTCGAACAGAAGGTTCCAGAGAACTGAAATAAGAAGAAGGGATGGCAGGGCCATTCATCTTAGCCCAACTCCCAGCCCCATGGTGCTCACTCAACATTTATTTGAACTCAAAAAAATGTCATGAAAAACACTTTGCTAGTCAATGTTATTGATTCTTGTATTCTGAGTGCCCAGTTCAATGAGTTCTGACAAACGCAAACGAAAGTGTTACTACCACCACCATAAATACAAATTTTCATCACACCAAAAATTTCCCTCTTTGCCAAGCCACTTCTCATACAGTCTTAACCACTGACCTGTTTCCTTTCATGGTATGCCAGCTCTAGAACTGTCAATAAATTGAGTCATACAATGTCTTTTATTTGATTCCCTACTTCTTTCACTCATCATGATTGCTGAGATTCATCCATGTTGCGTGCATGAGTAACTTAATTCTTTTCTTGATAAGTAGTATTCCATTTTATAGATATCCCACAATTTATTTGTTCATTAGCTGGTGGATGTTTAGGTTGCTCCAGTTTGAGGCAGTTAAAAATAAATCAGTCTGAGAATTTACATACAACTATTGGTGTGGACACAAGGTTTTCATTTCTCTTGGTAAATGCCTAGGAGTAACTTCACATGGTCATATTGTGAGTAAGTGATAACTTTACAAGAAGCTGCCAGGTGTTTTTCCAAGAGGCTCATACCATTATGTTCCAACCAGCAACATACAGCAATCCTTGTTGTACCACATACATGCCAACAATAGGTAAGGTCAATCGATTTCATTTTAGCTGAGCCAGCAGGTGTGCTGTTATGTTTCACCATGGCTTCAGTGTGTGTTGTCCTAGTTGCTCATGAGAAGCATCTTCTTATTATATATTGGAGATAAATGATAGACAGATGGATAAATAGATGATAGATGGATAGATGATAGATAGATAGATAGATAGATAGATAGATAGATAGATAGATAGATAGATAGATAGATAGATAGATAGATAGATAATAGATAGATATAGATAGATAGATAGATAGATAGATAGATAGATAGATAGATAGATAGATAGATAGATAGATAGATAGATGATAGATAGACAATAGATAGATGATAGATAGATGATGGATAGATGATAGAGATTATAATAGGTAAAATTATCTCTTGTGAAGCATTTGTTAAATCTTTTGCCTACTTTTAATTTGGTAAATTTTCTTATTATTATTGAGTTATTGGAGATTTTTATATATCCTGGACATTAGCACTTTATCAAATATATGTATCGCAAGTACTTTTTTCTCAGTCTATGGTTTGCCATTTCATTTAAAGATTTGGAATTGTCACAGCATCTTGATGAACTGGCCCTTTCATTGTCATGAAATACGTGTCATTACTCCTGATAATATTCCTTGTTTGAAAGTCTACTTTGTCAGACATTAATATGACCACAGCAGGTTTCTTTGATAGTGTTTGCATGGAATATCTTTATTCTTATGTCTGTATATTTAAAGAGGGCTTCTGGTAGGGCATTTGACTGACTCTTGTCTTGTATCCTATGTGCCTCTTTATTGGAATATTCGGGTCATTGACATTTACGGCAATTTATCTGTATAGTTAGGGCCACACTTGCAATCCTGCATCTGATTTATCATTGTCTCATGTGTTCTTTGTCCCTGCTTTGCCACCATTCCCGTTTCTTTAATTCATATATTTTTGCCTTTATGTTTCAGACTTTTCATAGTTTCTCTAGAATTTATAATATGCATCTTTATATAATCACATTCTACCTTCAAGTAATATCATACCACTTCACTCACAGTGTAAAAACCTTAAAGCAATATATTTCCACATCCTCCCTATTCTTTGTGCTCTTGTGTTTTTGATTTTCTGCATATTCTATAAACTCGACAATACATTTCACTGTTTATGCTTTAAGCAATCAATTACTTCAGATAGATGAAAAAATTTAAAAACAAAGTATTTTCCATTTACATAAATATTTGCCATTTCCAGTGTTCTTCGTTCTTTCATGCAAAGCCAAGTTTCTATCTAGTGTCTTTCTTGGGATAAAGATTTACCTTCAATATTTCTTGTAGTTCAGCTCATCAGGCGGCAAGGATTCTGTTTTTGCTTATTTTAAAAAGGCTTTATTTGAAACTGTTTTAACTTTGTATAGATATTAAATTGGCAGGGCTTTTTCCCATCACTGCCAGCGTTTTTAGGATACTCCACTGTCTTCTTGCTTGCATAGTTTCTACTGAGAAGTCTGTAATAATTCTCATGTTTGGTCAGCCCTATATAACGGGTCTTTTTATCTCAGCTATTAGATTTTCTTTTCATTATGCATTTTAAGCAGTTTGAAAAAAATCCTTCTTGGGATTTTCTTTTAGTTTCTTAAACATATGCATTGTAGTTTTCATAAAATTTAAACAAATTCTAACAATTATTTCTCCAATAAATATCCTTTCTCCTCCCATTTCTTCTGGTCCTCCAATTTCACATAAGACTTTAATTTTCCCACATCAGTGAGATTCTGTTTCTTCAAGCCTCTTTTTCTCTCTGTATTTCAGTTTTAATCTTTCCATTCCCATAGCCTCAACCTAACTAGTGTTTTCTTTTGTCTTCTGTGCTGTCATTTCATCCCGCAAGATGGTATTTTTCAACTTTAGAACACTGGTTTCTTTATGTGTTTCATTTCTTTCTTCCATGTACTCATCTTTTCTTTCAATTATATGAGTATATTTGTAATATTTATAATACATGTTTCAAAGTACTTGTCATCTCTGGATTTATTTGTATTGATCAATCTTCCCCTAATCATAGGTCACAATTTTCTGATTCTTTACATGGTGATAATATTTTATACGATGCTGAATATTGTATTATATCGTTGTGCTTGGATTGTGTTTTCTCCTTTAAGAGAGGTTGATTTTTTGACAGGTAGTTGTAAATCCAGCTAACCCTTTTGAATTTTATGTTTGAGCACAGCCAATTCTAAAGTAGTCCTTCCTCTAAGACTAATTTATCCCTACAAATTAGAAGTGACCTTTCTGCCATTGCTATTGGTTGCCACAAGTGTTAAAACCTCTCATGCTCTGGCTGAATGAAATTTAAATGTCTCCTGGCCTGAGCCTATGTGTGCTCCCAGAACTGTACGCGTTACAGCTGCCCAGCTGGTGCTCTTTACTTGGCTTCATGGAGTTTGCACTAACGTGTACACTCACATGTACACATACACATGTGCAAATAGTCCCTTATGCTGGTTTCTGGAGTTTGTTCTCTGCATAGCTCCCAACTCTTCTGCACCCATTCCCTCAAATTTCAGCCACCCTTCTCTCCCCACCTACCAATCTCTGTCCCTTCATCTTAGTCAGGTCACTCACTTGTGACCTCCCTCTTGGTCTAAGGCCCACCTCATTTGTTCTCTTAGGGAACACAGTACTATGCTACCTATTGTCCAATGTCTGAAAACAGTTGCTTCATTATTTTGTCCAGTTTTCTAGTTTTTCATACTAGGAAGGTAAGTCTAATCCCGGATAATCCATTAACTGATACAAGTGAAAATTCTCAGGAAGTTTTCTTTTGATATTCAGTGAAAACATGGTGTATTATCCCCCTCTGACACGAAGTTACCCCAACCTTGGTAGTTTAAGAATGACAGAGTTATTTTCTCACAGTTCTGGAAACCAGAGTCTGAAATCAAGGTCACTTACCCAGGCTTCAGGAGGAAATCTGTGCTCTGCCTCCTCTAGCTCCAGGTGGCTGTCAGCATTCCTTAACTTGTGCCTAAATTGCATAGGAAAAATCTTGAAAAAACAGTTCCAGTCTAATCCACTGATTTAAAAATATGGAAATTGAGGCACAAAAGATGAAGTAGATATTCCTACATGGGAAGTAGAAGAAATAAATGCACAGATTCCCAGGACTCACCTTCAGAGATTCTGAGTTGGTGGCTTGGAACTAGGAATAGGGACCCCAAATTTCCCCAAATCCAAGACTCTGTTGCAGTTGGCCAGTGACCCCGCTGAGAAACATCATTCAAAGGCCTCTGACCTCTGAGAGGAGATAAGGTAAATAAGAAGGTAAATAAGGAAATCCACAAGCTAAAGGAACAGAATAAACATCAGAGTAGATGCTGATTAAACCTGTAATGCCAGTACCAGTTCTATATTTTGCTTTAATTAGATTCAAAGAGCTTGAACTGATATATTCCTCCATAATAATTAACTCTGGTGTCCCTTGTAACATGACGACTAGATGTTTTGGCTTGAATTTACACTAAGTGGATCCCCTTCTTCTCTAAAGCATGACCTCTAGCAAGCTGATCATCATAGAAAGCCCTCAGTCACGTTTAAGGATCTTTTGCATCTATAAATTCATCAGAGAAAGAGGAAACTCTAGACTACAAGTTTCTTAGGATTCACTTAGGGCAAATTCCCACCTTTAGAGTGTTGGAATTTACTCTAGGGACCAGGATGTCAGGGAGGTCCCTGTGAGCAGGGAGTGCTGGCCTCAGATTCTGGAAGGATCCTTCTGACTGTTAAGCTGGGGACCAAGAAAGAGCGATAACTATAATCTGGGTAAAATATGACCTTAGCTGAGTGCAAGGTGGTACCAAGGTGGCTCTGGCGGGTGGCAGCAGTGTAATCCCGTATCTACTCTGAGGTTAAACGGGAGGCTATTTTTAACAGGGAACATGACAATCAACAGCTGCTATCCTGTGACTCTCGTCACAGCAGGTGAGCAAAGGTGGTGGGGCAGACAGCTAGAAACTGAAATGCTTTCTATCATGTCTTTAAAACATTTTACCTACTCAAATGGGTCAGTCTCTGATTCTGCAGATGAAGACAACCTGCATGTCTACAGAGTCATTCAGACCAGACTACTGCCTCTCCAGTAAGCTCTCCAATTATTCTCTCCCTTCAATAAGCTTCCCATAGTGTTACCATCCTGGAGCTCAGGTGTGCACCCTGTGACACTGACACTGGTGCCACGTGACCTGCTGCCCATCCACAGGGCACCTGTGGGATTCCCTCAAAGGGGGTAACTGCAATTATTCATACAACCCAAGCAAGGTCTTATGGGATCTGATCTTCACAATAGTTGAGTTATTATTATTTTCACCTCCCATTTTGAGGGAACCTGTGGGAAAGTAAGGACTAACACAAGGATACATTTCCACCATGCTCAGATTCCTGCCAGGTTCTGCCAGGGCACATAGCAGATGCTGAAAAGTCACCTATATGGGCTTCAGTGACAGGAAGTTCTCACCAAGTACTAGGGGTTCTTTGTCCTATTCTGGGTAAACATGCCAATATCACCTTACCTCCGAAAGTCATAGTTCTTCGCATGCCAAGGGAACCTGCAAATGCATAATTGAGACCCGGGCAATACGAAACACATGCCCTCAACCTTAGGCATGCCAAGGAGATACAGTAACCAAAAGAGCTCATTACAAAGCTGAAGAGTGATGCTCTAAGAAAGAATAAGACAATAGTTACGTTTCTGAAACAACTAGATAAATGTTCAGCCATTTTACAAGAGTGTAAAACAATTTCATTTGTGTGCAAAATCCTTGAGATTAGAAAAATCAATAGAGGTCAGTTTCACTTTAACAACTAAAGAAAATTTTACCACTATTTTGTCATTTCTGCCAAGAACTCCGAGTTCAGTATGTATCGAACGTATAAGAAAATGCGTAGCGAAGCATTGTCTGGAGAGAGAAAACCTGAATTACTTTCAACGAACTGAGAGCATTTGAAATGGAAAATACAGTGAAGCAAATAATTACCTTGAGATAGATATAAATATGCAATTGCTTATTAGAGTGCTTGCATTTCAGAAAAGTCCAAGATAAATTCTTAGAAAAGTAGACAATAAGAAATCTAGATGAAACTTAGGTTCAAACATCACCCGCTTAACGGCAAATGAAGGATCTGAATTCACATATAAGAAGTCACCTCCACTACTTACACCATTTTGAGCAAGGTGGTCTAGGAGTGAATCCCAAAACATAGCCGTACACTAGGCACACCCTCCCCACCTTTGGGTCTGCTTGGCGTTAGGGGTTACAGCACCATTCCATCATCCAGCTGACACAGGGATCCCTCCTACAGCTACTGTAACAGAGAACCACAGACAGGGGCTTGGGCGACCGAAATGTGCCCCCACAGTCCCGCAGGCTGGAGGTCTGAGGTCCAGGGTGAGCGCTGGCAGGACCGTGCTCTCTGCAAGCTCTGGGCAGGCCCTTGGCTGTGGCAGCAAAGCTTGCCCTCCTGCGGTGCCCTCCCTGTGTGCATCTGCATCCGCATCTCCCCTTTCACAAGGACACCAGTCGTATTGGATTAGGGCCACCCTAATGACTTCACGTTAACTTAATCATCTGCAAAGACCCTATTTCCAAACAAGGTCATCCGCTGCGGTACTGAGGCTCAGGACTTCAACACTCTCCAGGAGGACGCATTTCCATCTGTTACAGGCACTGAAGTACATCAAGCACTTGGAAGAAGATGGAAGCTCAGATGTGATTTAGGGCCTCTTCCCCCCTCTGGGGAGACTGACCCATAAATAGAACATCACCATATCTGTGAGGACACACCCACAGGAGGGCTCCGTGCCCACCCGCCAGAGTGCCTTACTACCATTCATGGGAAGAAAGACACAAGAACAATCTATAACACAGAGTGAGAGCAGTGTGTGGAAACTCCTTTGGAAGTAAAATTCTTGACAAGAAGAAAATATGGGAGAAATGGCATGTCCATAGACCACATTAAATAGTTTTTGAGGTAATACATATCTTGAATGAACTAGATTCAAGGAATTCATATATATATTTGAAATAAAACATAATATTCATTTAAATAACTAGAAGGCTGAATTGAGGGCCAAAGCTGACCAGGCTCTGACTATCAAGTAATGATCTGAGATGAGGTCTCTACAAGAACAATAAATGGGGACTGTGAAAAATTATAGTTTACTCTTGCAAAAAATGTCCCTCTTCAGAATTTACTTTTACATTTATGAATGATCTAAAGCAAATTAGAATATGGGACCAAATCCAAGTTAAGATACTCAGCATTCTAAAGATAAGGACATATTATAACATATATAGATGTGCTCACTAAGCGCAAGTTCAAATTAATTAAGATTGTAGCAATTGTTTGTAAATAAAGACACTGATGTTTGATCAATGTTATTACTGTTTTACTTGTTCTGTTAGTTTGGCCAATGTCTTTTATTAGAATTACAAATGGGGATATATATATATATATATCCATGAATGTATTTCAGAATTCTATGATAGAAAGTCACAGGGATTGGGTACATGTGACCTAATGGCAAATTATGCTTTGTGAAAAATCATTATTAAATGTACAGTAATCTTCTGAGATTCTATGCAATTTTAAACATCATCTAGAAATATTTTGGTGTGAAGGCACTTCTGTTCTGCTACTATTGATGCCTTATCCTTGAACATTTGTCAATTCCTTCAATTGTCTATTTCTTCTGTTATTATGTTCCCCACATCACAGAGGTAGGAGTGGGGCCCACAGGATTCAGCTCAAGGTTTCTTTAGGTCTATATGTGCACAAGTCCCAGTAGATGCTCAAAAAAAGAAAAAGTTATTTTTGGAAAATGCTGCCTGGTGCATCTCTGTAGAGACAGACAATGTGCCGAATGAATGGTCTGAAAGATCGGATGACCTGCTTAGTTCTGATTATCCCCTTGGCTTGCTGTGGAATCCTGGACGGATTCTTTCATCTAATTGCTTTTTCATTTTAATTTGTAAAATGAGAGCCTTGATTTAGAATTCACAGATGTGTAGAACTGGAAGGGAAGTTTCAAGTCATCTGGTCTGATCAAACAGTATCTCTATTTAATGTGTGTGTGTGATGTTAGAAATAGTTACATTTTCATTCTTATTAAAGGATTATCCAATAAATGGTGCTAACAAGTTGTTATTATTGAGAAGAGGTAACATGGGAAAACATTTTAAACAATTTTAGTGAAAAAGGCCAGATGATTGATTTTTGTAACCAATGTGTGAAAAAAAAAGTAGAAAAAAAAGATTGGCAGGAATAAGTAAACATGCCAAATTATAAACATTGATAGTCTCTAAATGTACAGAATTATGGATATTTCCTACTGTTTAACATTGCTAAGTATTTTCCAAAATTTCTAAGAGGAATCAATATATTACTTCTATAAAAAACACATATGCTGCAGGCGGAGCCAAGATGGCGGCGTGAGTAGAGCAGTGGAAATCTCCTCCCAAAAACACATAGAGCTATGAAAATATAACAAAGAAAAATCTTCCTAAAATAGAGACCACAGGACACAGGACAACATCCAGACCACATCCACACCTGCAAGAACCCAGCGCCTTGTGAAGGGGGTAAGATACAAGCCCCGGCCCGGCGGAACCCGAGCGCCCCTCCCCCCGGCTCCCGGCGGGTGGAGAGAAACCGGAGCGGTTTTTTTTTCTTTTTTTTTGGCGAGCGCTTTTTGGAAGCCTTAGAGGGACGGGCCCCCGTTG
Organism: Manis javanica; assembly: GCF_040802235.1. Taxonomy (NCBI): domain Eukaryota; kingdom Metazoa; phylum Chordata; class Mammalia; order Pholidota; family Manidae; genus Manis; species Manis javanica. The sequence continues at coordinate 77,652,435 of NC_133168.1, forward strand.
CTGGGGAGGCAGGGTGGCGGGACCGGTGAGGAGGTGCCTGGGAACGGCGCCGGAGGACAAAGAATATCCCGCGTTTCTCCCTGCGAGACCTGGGGGCGGGTGCCTGAGACCGGTGCCTGAGGACGGAGGAGGTCGCGCGTTTTTCCCCTTTTTTTTTTTTTTTTCTCTTTTTGGCGAGCGCTTTTTGGAAGCCTTGAAGGGACGGGGACCCCAGTGCTAGGGAGGCACGGTGGCGGGACTGGTGAGCGGGTGGCTGGGACCGGCGCCTGAGGACAAAGAATATCCCCCGTTTTTCCCTGCGGGACCGGTGGGCGGGGGCCTGAGACCGGCACTTGAGGACAGAGGAAATCGCGCGTTTTTCCCCTTTTTTTTTTCTCTTTTCTGCGAGTGCTTTTTGGAAGCCTTGAAGGGACAGGGACCCCGGTGCTAGGGAGGCAGGGCGGCGGGACTGGTGAGCGGGTGCGTGGGACCAGTGCCTGAGGACAAAGAATATTGAGCGTTCCTTCCCTGCGGGACCGGTGGGTGGGTGCTTTTTGGAAGCCCTGAAAGGACAGGGACCCTGGTGCTAGGGAGACAGGGCAGCAGGACCAGTGAGCGGGTGCCTGGGACCGGCACCTGAGGACAAAAAAAAAAAAAAAAATCGCTTGTTTTTTCCTTTTTTTTTTTTCTCTTTCTTTCTGTTCCCTCTCTCATTGTTCCTGCTGTTGTTTTGGTTTGGAGAGTGCTTTTTGGAAATCTTAAAGGGGCAGGACAGGTCACTTAGACCAGAAGCAGGGAATCTGGGGATCTCTGGGCACTCTAACCCCCTGGGCAGCAGGGAGCACAGAGGCCCCTTACGGAGATAAATAGTCTCCTGGCTGCTCCCCCTCCAACGGGGCTCCACCATTTTGGAGGAACAGCCCCAGCCAGGCCAAGCCCACAGCAACAGCGGAGATAAACCCCAAAGCAACTGGGCAGGAAGCAGAAGCCCTGTCTGCGCACAGCTGCCCAGCACAAGCCACTAGAGGTCGCTATTCTCCCAGGAAAAGGCTACAAACCAACAAGAAGGGAAGCTCTTCCAGCGGTCACTTGTACCAGCTCTGCAAACTATCTCTATCACCATGAAAAGGCAAAACTACAGGCAGACAAAGATCACAGAGACAACACCTGAGAAGGAGACAGACCTAACTAGTCTTCCTGAAAAAGAATTCAAAATAAAAATCATGAACATGCTGACAGAGATGCAGAGAAAAATGCAAGAGCAATGGGATGAGATGCAGAGAAAAATGCAAGAGCAGTGGGATGAGATGCAGAGAAAAATGCAAGAGCAGTGGGATGAAGTCCGGAAGGAGATCACAGATGTCAGGAAAGAGATCACAGAAGTGAAACAATCCCTGGAAGGATTTATAAGCAGAATGGATAAGATGCAAGAGGCCATTGAAGGAATAGAAGCCAGAGAACAGGAACGTATAGAAGCTGACATAGAGAGAGATAAAAGGATCTCCAGGAATGAAACAACACTAAGAGAAATATGTGACCAATACAAAAGGAAAAACATTCGTATTATAGGGATACCAGAAGAGGAAGAAAGAGGAAAAGGGATAGAAAGTGTCTTTGAAGAAATAATTGCTGAAAACTTCCCCAAACTGGGGGAGGAAATAATCGAACAGACCATGGAATTATACAGAACCCCCAACAGAAAGGATCCAAGGAGGACAACACCAAGACACATAATAATTAAAATGGCAAGGATCAAGGACAAGGAAAGAGTTTTAAAGGCAGCTAGAGAGAAAAAGGTCACCTATAAAGGAAAACCAATCAGGCTAACATCAGACTTCTCAACAGAAACCCTACAGGCCAGAAGAGAATGGCATGATATACTTAATGCAATGAAACAGAAGGGCCTTGAACCAAGGATACTGTATCCAGCACGACTATCATTTAAATATGATGGTGGGATCAAACAATTCCCAGACAAGCAAAAGCTGAGGGAATTTGCTTCCCACAAACCACCTCTACAGGGCATCCTACAGGGACTGCTCTAGATGGGAGCACCCCTAAAAAGAGCACAGAACAAAACACACAACATATGAAGAAGGGAGGAGGAGGAATAAGAAGGGAGAGAAGAAAAGACTCTCCAGACAGTGTATATAACAGCTCAATAAGCGAGCTAAGTTAGGCAGTAAGATACTAAAGAAGCTAACCTTGAACCTTTGGTAACCACGAATCTAAAGCCTGCAATGGCAATAAGTACATATCTTGCAATAGTCACCCTAAATGTAAATGGACTTAATGCACCAATCAAAAGACATAGAGTAATAGAATGGATAAAAAAGCAAGACCCATCTATATGCTGCTTACAAGAAACTCACCTTAAACCCAAAGATAAGCATAGACTAAAAGTCAAGGGATGGAAAAACATATTTCAGGCAAACAACAGTGAGAAGAAAGCAGGGGTTGCAGTACTAATATCAGACAAAATAGACTTCAAAACAAAGAAAGTAACAAGAGATAAAGAAGGCCACTACATAATGATAAAGGGCTTAGTCCAACAAGAGGATATAACCATTCTAAATATATATGCACCCAATACAGGAGCACCAGCATATGTGAAGCAAATACTAACAGAACTAAAGAGGGAAATAGACTGCAATGCATTCATTGTAGGAGACTTCAACACACCACTCACCCCAAAGGATAGATCCACCGGGCAGAAAATAAGTAAAGACACACAGGCACTGAACAACACACTAGAACAGATGGACCTAATAGACATCTATAGAACTTTACATCCAAAAGCAACAGGATATACATTCTTCTCAAGTGCACATGGAACATTCTCCAGAATAGACCACATACTAGCTCACAAAAAGAGCCTCAGTAAATTCCACAATATTGAAATTCTACCAACCAATTTTTCAGACCACAAAGGTATGAAAGTAGAAATAAATTCTACAAAGAAAACAAAAAGGCTCACAAACACATGGAGGCTTAACAACATGCTACTAAATAATCAATGGATCAATGAACAAATCAAAATAGAGATCAAGGAATATATAGAAACAAATGACAACAACAACACTAAGCCCCAACTTCTGTGGGATGCAGCGAAAGCAGTCTTAAGAGGAAAGTATATAGCAATCCAGGCACACTTGAAGAAGGAAGAACAATCCCAAATGAATAGTCTAACATCACAACTATTAAAACTGGAAAAAGAAGAACAAATGAGGCCTAAAGTCAGCAGAAGGAGGGACATAATAAAGATCAGAGAAGAAATAAACAAAATTGAGAAGAATAAAACAATAGCAAAAATCAACGAAACCAAGAGCTGGTTCTTTGAGAAAATAAACAAAATAGATAAGCCTCTAGCCCAACTTATTAAGAGAAAAAGAGAGTCAACACAAATCAACATAATCAGAAATGAGAATGGAAAAATCACGACAGACTCCACAGAAATACAAAGAATTATTAAAGACTACTATGAAAACCTATATGCCAACAAGCTGGAAAACCTAGAAGAAATGGACAACTTCCTAGAAAAATACAACCTCCCAAGACTGACCAAGGAAGAAACACAAAAGTTAAACAAACCAATTACAGGCAAAGAAATTGAAACAGTAATCAAAAAACTACCCAAGAACAAAACCCCGGGGCCGGACGGATTTACCTCGGAATTTTATCAGACACACAGAGAAGACATAATACCCATTCTCCTTAAAGTGTTCCACAAAATAGAAGAAGAGGGAATACTCCCAAACTCATTCTATGAAGCCAACATCACCCTAATACCAAAACCAGGAAAAGACCCCACCAAAAAAGAAAATTACAGACCAATATCCCTGATGAATGTAGATGCAAAAATACTCAATAAAATATTAGCAAACAGAATTCAACAGTATATCAAAAGGATCATACACCATGACCAAGTGGGGTTCATCCCAGGGATGCAAGGATGGTACAACATTCGAAAATCCATCAACATCATCCACCACATCAACAAAAAGAAAGACAAAAACCACATGATCATCTCCATAGATGCTGAAAAAGCATTTGACAAAATTCAACATCCATTCATGATAAAAACTCTCAGCAAAATGGGAATAGAGGGCAAGTACCTCAACATAATAAAGGCCATATATGATAAACCCACAGCCAGCATTATACTGAACAGCGAGAAGCTGAAAGCATTTCCACTGAGATCGGGAACCAGACAGGGATGCCCACTCTCCCCACTGTTATTTAACATAGTACTGGAGGTCCTAGCCACGGCAATCAGACAAAACAAAGAAATACAAGGAATCCAGATTGGTAAAGAAGAAGTTAAACTGTCACTATTTGCAGATGATATGATACTGTACATAAAAAACCCTAAAGACTCCACTCCAAAACTACTAGAACTGATATCGGAATACAGCAAAGTTGCAGGATACAAAATCAACACACAGAAATCTGTAGCTTTCCTATACACTAACAACGAATCAATAGAAAGAGAAATCAGGAAAACAATTCCATTCACCATTGCATCAAAAAGAATAAAATACCTAGGAATAAACCTAACCAAGGAAGTGAAAGACTTATACTCTGAAAACTACAAGTCACTCTTAAGAGAAATTAAAGGGGACACTAATAAATGGAAACTCATCCCATGCTCATGGCTAGGAAGAATTAATATCGTCAAAATGGCCATCCTGCCGAAAGCAATATACAAATTTGATGCAATCCCTCTCAAATTACCAGCAACATTCTTCAATGAATTGGAACAAATAATTCAAAAATTCATATGGAAACACCAAAGACCCCGAATAGCCAAAGCAATCCTGAAAAAGAAGAATAAAGTAGGGGGGATCTCACTCCCCAACTTCAAGCTCTACTACAAAGCCATAGTAATCAAGACAATTTGGTACTGGCACAAGAACAGAGCCACAGACCAGTGGAACAGATTAGAGACCCCAGAAATTAACCCAAACATATATGGTCAATTAATATTTGATAAAGGAGCCATGGACATACAATGGCAAAATGACAGTCTCTTCAACAGATGGTGCTGGCAAAACTGGACAGCTACATGTAGGAGAATGAAACTGGACCATTGTCTAACCCCATATACAAAGGTAAACTCAAAATGGATCAAAGACCTGAATGTAAGTCACGAAACCATTAAACTCTTGGAAAAAAACATAGGCAAAAACCTCTTAGACATAAACATGAGTGATCTCTTCTTGAACATATCTCCCCGGGCAAGGAAAACAACAGCAAAAATGAGCAAGTGGGACTACATTAAGCTGAAAAGCTTCTGTACAGCGAAAGACACCATCAATAGAACAAAAAGGAACCCTACAGTATGGGAGAATATATTTGAAAATGACAGATCTGATAAAGGCTTGACGTCCAGAATATATAACGAGCTCACACGCCTCAACAAACAAAAAACAAATAACCCAATTAAAAAATGGGCAGAGGAACTGAACAGACAGTTCTCCAAAAAAGAAATACAGATGGCCAAGAGACACATGAAAAGATGCTCCACATCGCTAATTATCAGAGAAATGCAAATTAAAACTACAATGAGGTATCACCTCACACCAGTAAGGATAGCTGCCATCCAAAAGACAAACAACAACAAATGTTGGCGAGGCTGTGGAGAAAGGGGAACCCTCCTACACTGCTGGTGGGAATGTAAATTAGTTCAACCATTGTGGAAAGCAGTATGGAGGTGCATCAAAATGCTCAAAACAGACCTACCATTTGACCCAGGAATTCCACTCCTAGGAATTTACCCTAAGAACGCAGCAATCAAGTTTGAGAAAGACAGATGCACTCCTATGTTTATCGCAGCACTATTTACAATAGCCAAGAATTGGAAGCAACCTAAATGTCCATCTGTAGATGAATGGATAAAGAAGATGTGGTACATATACACAATGGAATACTACTCAGCCATAAGAAGTGGAAAAATCCAACCATTTGCAGCAACATGGATGGAGCTGGAGAGTATTATGCTCAGTGAAATAAGCCAAGCGGAGAAAGAGAAATACCAAATGATTTCACTCATCTGAGGAGTATAGGAACAAAGAAAAACTAACGGAACAAAACAGCAGCAGAATTACAGAACCCAAAAATGGACTAACAGGTACCAAAGGGAAAGGAACTGGGGAGGATGGGTGGGCAGGGAGGGATAGGGGGGGGAAGAAGGGGGGTATTAAGATTACCATGTATGGGGGGAGGGAGAAAGGGGAGGGTGGGCTGCACAACACAGAGAGGACAAGTAGTGACTCTACCACATTTTGCTAAGCTGAGGGACAGTAACCGTAATGTGGTTGTTAGGGGGGACCTGATATAGGGGAGAGCATAGTAAACATAGTATTCTTCAGGTAAGTGTAGATTAAAAATTTAAAAAAAAAAAAAAAGAAAGAAAGAAAGAAAAGGGGGATTACTCCTTAACAGGATAAAACTATTGGTAAATCAAAGATCAACGCATGCTTTAAATATCCTTAATGTTGACCACTTAAAGGGTGTCAGATGATCAGCTATGGAGGTACTCTTTTCTGATAATATTCCTTTCTCTTAATTAAAAAAAAAAAAAAAAAAAAAGCAGTTACTGTGTGCTGACCTCTAATGAGTTCTGCACAGTGGTATAGAGGGCATGTCAAAGTGTGGGCAAAGGGTCTGTTTGTTTCTACGCAGAAGATCAAGGCCTAGCTTGGATACCCAGAAAATGAACTAAGATACGATATGAGGAGGAGCTTCCGGCATCAGCACTCTCTGGAGGACTTGTGCCGGGGGATGATCATCAAAAAGCCTCCACAGCCTCCATCCGGACGATGCTGCGGTTGTGGCTGCATCCAGCCCACTGTCTCCTGGACTTGCCATAAGAAGGAGGAGGGAGATGTCTAGGCTGGCATGTGCATACAGTGAGACAACGAATTTGACTGGATCTGTACTGTTGGAACTCAACCAGGAGTTGGGAGGGGTGCAAGTTGTAGCACCCCAAAATCTCATGACTATAGACTATCTATGGTTAAAAGAACATATGGGATGTGAACAGATCCCAGAAATGGGCTGCTTTAATTTGTCTGATGGTTCAAGTACAGTTGGAAAATATCCATCATATCATAGATAAATTTTCACAAATGCCTAGGATGCCTAAATGGTTTTCTTGGCTTCACTGGAGATGGCTGGTAATTATAGATTTGCTTTGTTTATGTCACCGTATTCCTATTATGTTAATATGTGTGTGCAAATTAGTTAGTAGTTTAAAACCTATACATACTTAAGGTACTATACAAGAAGATATGTCAAAGAAATAATCAATCCTCCCAAGTTTCCTTCATATGCTACATCTATAGCTTTTCTTCTTCCTTCCTAATTACAAACCTTAAATAGAATTCGTGCCTCATATAGAATTTACCGAGTATCATAATTCCTCCAGGTGGTAAAGATACCTCGAGACAAGTGCTGGGCATAGAAGCCACAGGGCATAAATCTGCAAAGAAGTAAAAAGCTAACCTTTGCAAACAATATGGCTTCTCTCTCACTTACCAACTTTACATTTCCCTGTATGGCCCCGGAAGATGACTGGTTAGCCAGAGACGGGTAAGATTCCTCAAGGGAGGAACAACCTAAGACAGGCACAGTCGCAGGGGGGCCATCAGGTGAGAATTTGGGGATCAACAGAGGTGAGGCTCAGAACCTCACCCCCCCTGCTTTGAGAGAAATCTTCTGCATCCGTGGATGTCTTGCTGCCCTTGTCTAGCCTGGATTAATACTTAGTCCATAGGCACACACCTGATCATCTGATCATCTACATTTGCCTTCTTACAGCACTAAACTATGTTTTCTACCTTTATCTTGCATCTACCTACCACTTCAGCATTTTATTAAAAATAAAAATAATAATAATAATAGGAGAAATGTGGGATCAACATATAAATCAAGTACAAAAATCAAATGAATATTCATATTTGACCTGATGGTTTATAGGTCATATTGCATGATCAAAACCGAAAGTTTCTGTGATGAATGCCCTTGTACTGTTCACCATGTAAGAATTTATTCACTCTGTAAGAATTCGTTCACCATGTAAGAACTTGTTCGTTATGCTTCAGAAGATTGGAGACTGACGAGAATTAGGCTTGAGATGGATTAATGATTGTACATTGAGCATTGACCCCCCTATACTGAATTTTATTGTTGTTAACAACCATTTGATCAATAAATATGAGAGATGCCCTCTCAAAAAAAAAAAATAAATAAAAATAAAAATAAAAAATAAAAAAAAAATAAAAAAAAAAAAACACACATATGCTTACAAAATAATATATATGTGTATATATATGTATATATATATATATTAGTTTTACCCTTCTCAACCCAGAAAAATTCATTCCTAATTTCCAAACTAGGGAAGTATAAGGGTAAGTGAAAATTTGTGTTAGTTGCTTAATCCATTTCTCAAAAACTTTTAGTATGGTTTAATTTTATGTTTAAAATGAATTATGATCAAGGGAATGAGAAGGCCAATCACAACTGAGAGAAAATATTTGCAAAAGGCACATCTGATGCAGGACTACTGCCCAAAATATGCAAAGAACTATTAAAACTTAACAGTAAGAGAATGATTGATCCAATTTAAAAAAGGACAAAAGATCTGAACAGACACTTCACCAAAAACATACAGTTGTCAAATATATGAAAAGATGCTCCACACCATGCATCATTAGGAAAACACAAATTAAAACAAAGAGATAACCACTATACATCTACAAGAATGGCCACTTGCTGACACTGGGTAGTCCAGGATGCATGTTAGTGCTTACCCTTTACCTTCGCACCTAATCCCAAACTAATTGCATGAAGGCAGGCTTATCATTACAGCCCATTCAGAGATGGGGGAACTCAGGTAGAGATAGGTCCAGAGCAACTTGTGCAGGCCGGAGCCCTGGCAGCCATCGCTGCCTGCCTACGAGCACCCACTGCTTGCTGGCACTTCCAGCTCCCACCATCCAGTCTGGAAATGCCACTCTGTTTCCCCACTGTGCCAGGTGCCCACGTTTTTCTGTGCCCACCTTGCCCTGGAAGGCCTAGCCCCTCTGCACTCTGCCGGTCAGGCCTGCTGAGGGTGAGTCGTGCAGAGGACCCCATGCTAGTTGTCGGGCTGGAGCATGCACGGGACCCTTCCTTGGAGATCACCCTGGGCTGGGGCACCTGCTCCTCCCAAGCTGGCCCCTCACAGGGTGCCCTCCTTTGTCAGTAACTGACTTCTTCCTTCATCCCGTTGGCCTAGGTGTGCAAACACTCAAAAGTACCAGGCCTGGGTCACCACCTTTCCTGTGTGGGCTCCCCACCCAGTTCTCTGTAAACAAACTGTTTTCAGATTACCCCACTTTGAGTGCCTCCTTTCTGTAGGGCCCCCAACTGTTGCACCAGGCTCTAACCTGGTGGAGTTGGACATCTAGCCGATTCTGCCCTAAGAGGACTGCTGGGAAGTCTGTCAGTAGCTCCTGGGAAATGTTCTTCTCTCAGATAAAGGTCAGGAGTAGTATAAAATGTCTGTCTTATTGGCCAGTTTACCAGGAGGGAATAAAACTATTTAGCCAAAATCCTAGGCTGGCAGATACTGGGATGGAAAGATGTTGGATGCCAGAGAACACTGGGGATGCTCCACAGGGTCAACCCAGAACCCCTGCTCTGGGCTTCTTGACACTTAATATATGTCTCTGGTGTGCATTAACTTTTTATTTTGGAATAACTTTATATTTACTGAAAAGTTACACAAATAGTGCAGAGTTCCTCTGTACCATCCCCCAGGTTTCCCAGGCGTTCTTACATAACTATGGCACATCTTTGAAAACAGCCCCATGAACACTGGACTCTACTCCGAATGAAGCAGCAGCTTTGATCGGCTCACAGCAGTTTTTCGCTAGGATCCCAATTGCCTCTTATTTTACTTTTTATTTCAGGCTCTCTGCGCTCTCACTAAAACAATCCTTTGCCTCCTGAGCCCATGAGGACGTTCTCCTGTCTCCCCTCTGGCGGCTGACGGCGCTCGCGTGGGTGCTGAGTACCGGCCCATCTCTGAGTCAGGACAACGCGGAGAGGGGCAGGCCCCACTTCTGCCCTATGTGCACACAGCTTTTCTGGCACCACGTGTCGGATGTTCTTTTCTCCCAAAGAGGCCTTAGCACCTTTTTCAAAAATAAGTCACTATGTGTGAGCAAATCAGTTTCTGGTGTAGCTATTTCTATCATTTTGCCAATATCACACACTCTTGATTAACTTTAGAGGAAGTTTTGAGGTCAGGCATGGTAAGCCCTGGATTCCCGGCCTTTCCAAATTCATTATAGAATTGCCCTGTCAATGGCTAGAAAAAGTTACCCCCAAGATTTTGTACCCACCAAAGAGGAGCTGGAAAGAAAATTGTGATAATATCTGATAGGAGCTCTCCTCCCACCAGATGGGTAGGGGTTTCGGAGCCAATGTGATTTGATTTAGAAATGAAGCAACACGCCGTTCTGTGCGTGGGAAAGGACGCCCAGCGCAGGCGTGTTGTTTTTCTCCCCCTGCCCTGACGCCGCGGATCCTCAGGCTTTGTGGGCCCAAGCAGTAGCTCCCCCGCGGGGCCCACCATGCACGCGCAGCGCCTACCACAGCCCCGACCCTCGCCCAGCCGGGCATCTGCTGCAGACTCGAAGTGAGGCACGCCGTCCTCTGAATTTCACACTGAAAAGATGTGCCCCTAGGGGTGATATGGCTCATGGAGGTCGGTGCCCCTGTTCATGCCAAGAGGAAAGACTCGGGCATTTTTCCCCTGGTGTGAAGGAACTGATGCTAAAGCAGCACCTGGCGATACTGGCGACACGGCACTGCCGAGGGGAGGCCTGAGGGCAGGGGAGCGTGATCAGCTCCTTCTCGGTCTTGTTGAGACACCTGGGAAGTGCCGGGCAGGAGGCAAGAAGGAGTATGGATGAGGAGCATTTCAAGGCCAGAGTGCAGGAATAAGGATCCCGGTCAGGTGGCCTTTACACCTGCGTGCTTCCTGCCCACTGGGAACAAAGGTCCCTGGTGAAGGACAAGTAAAAAGGTCCTTTTTGAGTCCCTGGCCCAAACTCAGATCCTTGGCCCTGAAAGGCACGGCGCTGACCATCACGGTGACACACGGGACTTGATTTCCAGCAGCAGGAGGGACAGATTCACGCACGGATCGCCGTGGACGTCTGGGGCCTCAGCCACCCACGTGACCTCAAACCCTGCACTTCCGAGTCAGGATTTAATCTCTCTTATTTGTACTTCGGCACTTACATTTGTTCTTCACAACAGCCCTATACATGGTTGTGCAAAAAACTGGGCTTTTATTTACTTTAAGTGTTCAGACCAGATTACAGGCAAAGTGGTGATAAAAAAATTCCGTCTCACAATGTAGTCGTGAAGATCACGATCAGATGAGATGCGAGCAGCACAGAGCACCATGCTGGTGGTGTGACATTTGTAGGGCCCTGTAACGTTTAAAACCAGTAAAGATTATTTAATTAAGTGGATATTAATTAGATAACTACTACATTTTATTAAATGCCTATATATAAATTTGCATGGACAAATGAAAAAATAAATTTGGTTGGTATTGCAGTAATGCTGAACTTCCTATTCCTATGAAATAATTGAAAGTATTTTTCCCTGGAGAAAGTTAATGAGAGAAAGCAGAAAATACTCTAAGAACTACTACTGCTATGAATACATATACAAAACCAAAACTGATCACATGCATACATGGATTTATTGCAGTATCTTGAACAGGATACATACACCATTTGAATTTTATTAGAGATTAAGACCGACGAAATGAAATGTGTCTTCATTAATTTATGCATCTGCAAACATCCATGTCATCTACAGGATGGTTGTGAATTCTCATAGGTCATTTTTCCAGTCACTTTGGAGTTACTCTGTTTCTTTTAGTTTTACAAAGTTGTTAATAAATTCCCAAAGGTTCCTTAAAATACATAACAAATGAATACAATGGATTAGAAAAGAAGTACATTAAGCATAAAAGAAAATTTTGAAATGAACACCTATTTTAGAATACGTTTCCTCAAAAACCCAAAATGAGATTTTGCAATCCTCCACTTTCATTTTAAAGGATATTAGTAGAGTTTTAGCATTTAATGTAGCAGAGATTCTCTCCATGTATGTATTTGGGCACAATCTCCTGCAGCATCTTCCAGACCAAGCATAGTGTGGCTGTAGAGGCTGATTTACTCTGGCGATAATGATGTTTAAACCTCAGGTCCATTCACACATTGCCAAGACCATGGAAAGAGACTTCCCAATTTTGTACTCTTTAATTCTATATTATTTTCCTTTGAGGATCCCCAACACTATACATGGCCCCACAACACCTGGATCCATCTCTATGGCTCACTCAGCACCCATTCTCACACCTCTTTGCCTGTGACTTTTCTTTACCATATATACTGGGAAGCGGAATGTTCTATTTTCTGGACTCTTGCAACTAAGGATGGCTGGCGAATGAGACATGGGGAGAAGTCCCTGGGAAGGGCTCTCCTTCCTAAGTAACACAGAAAAATGGTGAGAAGCTCCTTGTCCTTCCCTCCACTTTCTCCGTTCTTCCTCCACGGGTCATGGACCCAGTGCCCAAAGGCAGCCATGGTGAGGCCCTGAGGACGGAAGAGACCCTCAAGGAAAACGGGGAGGATGGAAGACCCCTGGTCTCTTGATATCAGTGAGCCCAGGCCACCTACAACTAAATGTCTTTTTACTGTTGATACAAATAAGCTTTTTCCACATTTAAACCGGTAGTGGTTTTCTGTTGCTCCATACTCACCAGATCCTGTGACTTCAACTGTGGTAGCAACTCAAGAAAATTAACTATATAAAGTCTAAATGCATGCACAAGACCATATACATCAATCATTTCATTTTTTAAACTTTTCAGAGTAATGCACATATAGGGTTTTGATTTCAAACACTTAATATCACTGGAAGCATATACCTTGAGAAAAGAAAACCACCCACAGCCACCTGCCTCCCCACATTCCTGAGCCCTTCCTGTGAGATTTCGCTCTCAACTCTGGAGCTCTTTCCAAAGAATTTGTTTCTATAGTTCTGAATAATACATCTGGAATGAGGTTTAAATCTTGGTGTAAGCTTCTTAAGCACAAGAAAGGATGTAAAATAGACACGTAAAGTTACCACTCATGAATGTCAACACTTGAGCAAGCTGTCTAATGGAATCTAGTAGTGAATGAATGGTTTCGAGAAGAGCCAGAGATGGCGGCTGTTCTTTGCCCGCGGCATCAGCACCTACCGCTGCTCCTCCTCGCTCATCCTGCTCTTCCTCATGCACTGCTTCACTCGGTTTTCAATCATCTGGCAAGAATTAGAAGTCATTTGGCCGTGTGTACTGGCGACATGCTACTCGTCATGTGTACTGGTAGTAACACTGAATCCAAACAGACTACTGCTTTCGGAATCAGGCACAACATACAAATTCATACTACGTTTACTACAGAGAGATACACCTATGTAATAGAAGCAGAATAATAATCTATTAAGCACCAGATTGTTAGCATGTATTTTGGAGGGGTGCCCTGAAAGATGTTAGGGGGGCCAGTTCACTATATTCCTTACCACCAAATAAATTCACTTCAATTAATTATTATGTGTGGAAGGGTTAGAGAAATGGCCAATTCTGATTGCTACACTCAACTACTTAAAAAAATGTTTTTCTCATTAAGACTTTGGCTTACCCCTGTCCAGCTTTAAGCAAATGCCTTCCTATCCAGATATTCCTAGCATTTCAGAAAGTTATCATTTAGAAAGATATTACATATACTCTTGTTTGGTTTATGACACAGTACGAGAAAGCATTGGAGGAAATATTTCTACTGAGAAACATTGATTCACAAAAACTTACATTTATTTTCTGCTTTAAAATTCTATTTGCTGTGTCCAACTTTACGGCTTCAGTCTGAAGAAAAAAATGGCTTTAAGAGAAAGATACTAGTTTAAAACTATTTTTTAAATGCTTTCCCCATATGTGGAACAGAAACTATTAACGTGAATGCTGTTACTCTACTTTCAAAAGGGCCCAATAGCACATCATTTAGAAACAGATGAATAAACAAATCATGACTTCAAGGACATGAATGTAGGCTTCCTGGATTCCCGGGTCAAATGATAGAAAGTAGAGGTTGATGTTGCAAAAGATGAGAGAATTTTTGGGAAATTTCCAAACAGAGGAGTTCCTTACTTTTCAGAACTAATAGTAGAATTGGTGACAGTGTCTGGATACTGTATAGAAACACAAATATCGATATCACATATATGCCAGAATAACTGACTATAAACTGTAATATAAAAATTTTATGTCTCCATTCATAATAGTAATAAGTGCCATGAAGTCACAAAAATAAACATAACAAAAAATACTTAATACCACTGCAGAAAAATAAATTAAATAAATATATAATGATCCTTGATGGCATTGTTAATGTAAAAGCTGTCTCTTCTTCTGAATGGATCTATAAATTCATTGCAAGAACAATCAGATGGCAAGAGTATTATTATTGAAACTTTAAAAATTAATACTGTAAATGAGAATATCCGAAACAATTGTAAATGAAATAATGATGAGCTGAGGGTGGAATCAGGAGTTGTTCTACCCAGTCTCCAACATATTGAAAGGAGTTAGCAATGTTATCAGTGAGGCTGGGGAGTGTATAATTACGAAGGTAGCTGAGTTTCAATCCTAATTCTATTACTTTTTCACTGTGACTTCAATAAAGCTACTTAGCATATTTGTGCTGTGGTTTCCTTACCTGTAAAAGAGGGTTAATAGTAGTAGGTGTCCCTTAGAGTTGTAGGGAATTAAATGAATAGTAGTGTTTTAATGTTCACAGCCATATCTTGTGCATTGCAGATCCTGAAGACAGTCATTATTTTTCTCTTCTGATTGGAAATAATGTTTCCAATCCACAACCAGAAATCAAGTACTTACTAGGATAATAAATTCAATTCCACTGTGCCTTCAGGTATTCGAATTGAGGCGTCAAATGTAAATAATAAGTAAAGTAATATAAATTTGTGGTATGGAGTTATAGGGAAACTTTTATTTCCTAGATTCAATCCATTTAAAGAAGTTATAATTATAAAAGAAAAGTTTACATGATTTTGGTGTCACAGCATACCCACCACATATTAATACATAACTCATTATTTTCACCACTTTAAAATTCAATTACAAATTAGTGTTTATTCTCAGGACATTATTTAGTTTTAAAGAAGTCCAGACTCTCAACAAAAAACATGATGGAAATCTGAGTGCATTATTTTAAAAGGAAGAGAAAGAAATCAAAACAAGTTTGTACCACCACCACCTTCCTGTATGTTCTATAATTCTGTTTTAAAAAAAAAAAGTAGTGCTGGGAACATACATGTAACTATGTAGCCATGAGAAAAAAAAGATAACCACGTATCACTTATGAACTCATAAGTAGCACTTGCACTGAGTCAGATCCTGCACAAAAATTAGGTTGTATCATATAAAAAGTGGGGCACCTTAGCATTTTAAAACATAGTCATAATTTACATTATAGCACTCATCAAGAAAATGATAATTAACAATATTGTTAAAGACTACTTTTAATAGAGTAGATCAGTAGACTTTCCTTTCAATGGCAGTAACTACTTCCTATCTCCCAGAGTAATTGTGCAACTAACTGAAAATCTAACTATGGACTTTAGGTGGCGCAGCTGAAATTATAAGGACTTTGGAGCCCAAAAAGGATCAGGCTTCAGCCTCACTTTGCCACTTCCAAAGTGGGTCACGTTGGGCGGGATAAACTCTCTGAGTTTCAGTTTAAAATAATTAGTACATATTCAACACTGATGGAAGCCATGCTGTTTACGGCAAGCGTTTTCTATACAAAATCATTAGATTTAGATTTTAAGAGACACCCATTGAGCTGAAAGATCCCATTTGGCCCTTAACAGAGCTCTGGAGAATTTTTATCAGCATTGTTATTGTTTTAGCCAAGATCTCTTAATTATTCTAATCACTTACCACAAATGTTTTAAAATGAAAATATATTTGGAACACATTGTGCAGTTTTTTTACCTTGTTGCAAAAGCAAATTGCTTCATGTGTTTGCCAAGGTCTTCAAACAAAAGAAGAATGTAAGCATTTAAGTAAGTAAACTGCATACCTCTATGCTTTTAATCCTATTCTCAGTGATGTGCAAAATTCCAGTATGAACGAGAGTGGTTTTAATTTCTCTTTCAAGAGCTTGAAGTTTATCCCATTCATTAAGTATTTCACACCTCTTCTTCTCAACCTTTTCGATTAGAGTAAGGTGCTTCTCGTCCATTGCATTTTTCTCAGATGATTCTGGAAATATTTTTTAAAGCAAAGTATTGCCATGTTTAATATCTCAGCCATTGTTAATAATCATGTATTATTACCAATATTACATATATTATATATAGTTGTAAAATATAATGTAACTTAAACTTCAAGCTCACCAGTAAAAATTATCTGATCTGGGAGTGGTGTATTTCTCTTTAGTTCACTCATATAATCAGTAAGGACTCACTGAGCGCCTAATCTGAGCACCTGAAATAATGTGGGAAGAGTGCAAGAACGCCTCTGCTAGAGAAGTGACTAGGCTGAGTCCCAAAGGTGAATTAGAGTTGGGCAGGTGGGAGGGGCTGGGGAGGAGCCAGAAGAGCAGAGTTTGGCACATTCAGCAAAAAGGAAGTTACAGTGGGGTGGGGGTATCAAGGGCCAGGTGACTGGCATCAAGAAATAGCTCTAGAAAGGAAGCAGGGGGCAGATCTGTAACATGTTAAACACCCAAGTCAAAGCTGTTGAAGGTGTGTGAGTTGGGAGACACGTGATCAGGCAACGGCCCCTCTGTCTACAGCCTGGGCAGAACTGGGGAAGGGGGCGGCTAGGAGGAGGAAGCCCGGACAGAAAGCCACTGCAGTCATGCCAACAGAAGCACGTCAGGATGATACCTGTGGCCTAAGAGAAGTGGGAGCTGCAGAAACAACTGAGGCAATAGAAAAAAGCAGGGCTTGCTAATTGTCTAGATTTGAATGCAGAGCAGGTATCAGCTAGCCCTGCTCTGGGTTTCAGCTTGGTGATGGCTCGAAACAGGTTTGCAGGAGGGAAATCACCAGCTCAGTGCAGCAGAGTGGTAAAAAAGAGCTGGGCTTGCCTCCCAGCCAGGCCACTTACTGCAGCCCGTGCCGAAGGGCCCAGGGGGCAGAGAGTTAGAATGCCCACGACAGGGGTTCTGACCGGAGCCGCCGCGTGTCTGGTGACGCCACTCACTGAAATAGCCTGGGACATGCAAATGCAGAGTTTGACCTTGGACATGGTGAGCTGAGGTCACTACGGGACACGCTAGTGGACACGCCCAGTAAGCAGCTGGATATACAGATTTCAAGCCTCAAAAAGAGATTTTAACAAGAAAGAAATTTGGAATCAAGGATATACGGATTGAACCAAAGACATGCTGGGTTACAACGATAACAATATTTAAGGAGACAGAAAGGAGATGGAGACACTGAGAGTAACTCACTGCTGAGGACACTTTGTTGTCAAACAGCAGAGTTAGAGTCTCGTTAGAGTGGCTGAACCAGCTCCTCCTTTTTGCCAGGAAAAAAGACAGCGTGATAACACTTATTTGTACCCATTGAGTAGGACAGGAGTCATTACTGCAAACTTGCCAAATTTGGAAGACAGGAAAACTTTGAAGGTAAGTTTTGGAATTTGGGGAAATTAACTCAGCAGATCCTTGAAGAAGCAAGAGGGCAGACACAATGATAGCTGAGCCCCCAAATGAGGGACTTTACAGAAGAGCAAATGGTAGGAAGGACACCAGAGCTCCTTGGCAGTGCTGAGTCAGCAACAGCTGGTCTAGTCAGAAATAATAGCCTAGAGAATGAGCAACTTCCCCTTGGTTATTATTTTTATTCATCTCCACCACTTTATCCTCTTAGCAGTTAGCAGTGAAGCCCTTAAATTATAAAAAATATGTATAAACATTGTATAAATAATGTATATATATATTATACACTAAATTTTTAATTTTATAAACTTAATTTAATATATAAATTTTATATGTAGTATTAAATTTTTAATATTATAAATTGAAATATATGTATATGAATAATGTATAAATATTCATGCAAGAGGGAGCAAGGAAACAGAAACCCGCAGGCTGGTGTCCTGCCCGCCACCTGCCCGGAGAGGACC
This sequence comes from Manis javanica, assembly GCF_040802235.1. Taxonomy (NCBI): domain Eukaryota; kingdom Metazoa; phylum Chordata; class Mammalia; order Pholidota; family Manidae; genus Manis; species Manis javanica. Next base: position 77,670,691 of record NC_133168.1, read on the forward strand.
CCTACCAGACGGGCACGGGAAACCAGCTCTGAGCCGGGAAGGAACTCGACGTGGCCGGGGACGGCCAGCCGGCAAACAGCATGGGTGTCACTCGTGGGAAGGAAAGAACCACCAGGAAAAGGAAGGCCTTGGGCCAGAACCTTCAAGGCCAAGTTCTGCTAACACAGGTTAGATCTGTGAACACATCCTAAAAGATGCTGAGAAAGAGAAAAACGTGATTACCGTATGAGTTAGCATTTAATGAACTTGGAGGGAAAATGGCATTCGACTGAACTGTCGCGTAAACAGTAAAAGATTAATGAGCAAGATGCGTAAGTGAACTTATTTTGATTATTAATCATGTTCTAAACCAATTTTAGAATTAGTGTCTAATTTTGAAATGAATTTTAATATCTACTTAATGTATAAATATTCATTTATAAAATAACTCATTCCCCATGAACTATGTATTTGTCTCACAGTAATAATGATAAGAAGGAGGAGCAGAGAGACCCCAGTGTGCCAGGCTCTGCGCCTCACCTGGATTCTCACAGGTAGTTCTCATGACACCCCTAACAGGAGGTACTGCCATCATCCCAATTTGATGGACAGGCGGCTGAGACTGAAGAAGCTGAAATAACGAAGCTCAGAGTCTGGGTGAACCAGCAGCCAGTGTCCCGCCCGGCCTGGAACAGCCCTTCACGGCACCGCGTGAGCAGGGCTGAAACGAGCAGGCTGAGAACAGGTCTGCGTGACAGAGGACTTTGCACACGTGCGCAGCCTTAGAAACTCACTGTTGTCCATGAAAGCTGGCTTGTGTGAGCCAGGAAAACAGTACAAAGGTTCTGAACACCGGAAAGCACGGTCTTGGTTGCGGTTCCCCTGGAGAGCACGAGAGGCCGGAGCACCAGCGGCACCGGCTCACGGGGCACGATGGGCCACAGCCATGGTGCCCCCTGCAGTCGTCCCGGGCTTCGGGATGCTCTCTCTAAGGTAAACAGCTTTGCCCTCCAGCGCTTCCTCATGGAATCCCAGTCCCAGATTTATATCATTTGGCCAATTTCCTTAGCATTTATTCCCAATGTCTCGGTCAATACTTGACATAGCTCTCTCTACGTATGGTTCTGACTTAATTCAGTATTCCACTAAAAACCACAAAGATCTTAGAGAAAAATGAAATAGTGCATGTGTCACAACTGGTTACTAAAAAACTAAATAACCAAAGGTGTTGAAAGCAACCTAAACAGATAATAATCTTCACCCCGAGGGAATCTCTTAAACAGATCAACTGCTTCCTTTTCAGCCTTCAAAGTATTTCATTTAAGCCACTTCAGAATAAATGAAAAATTACATGTTTCTAAGCAACTTTACAGGAAAAATAAATAAATAAAATTTAATGACCCCTCTGAAAAAAACCCTCTTTATGTCTAATGGCAGGAGGCCATTGACAGCGGGCCAGGGATAATGGTTCCTCACCCAAAGGCCACGGCAAAACCCACATCAGAAGAACATTACACGATCACTTGCCTGATTTTTTCTTAGCAGATCGCAGCAGCATTTTCTCCCTCTCTAACTCACTTCTGAGCCTAGTTTGAAAATAAAAAATAGTGAAATACTAGAACTCCATTTGTAACTTTCTTGTCACAATTCTTTTTTATAAATTGAGAAATAAAAACTGATCTCCTTAGTTTCTAACTAAAAAAGGAATGGGAAGATGCATATAAAATGAAAGCCTAAGGTAGTCCAGGTTGAGTAAGCAAAAAAGTACTTTCTTACACAGATCGCGTAAATCACTAGTTAAAGAAGCTGGCTAATGTAAAATAAATGATTTCTCATGGTGTTTACTGATATTATTTTATCACTGAATTTTTGAAAAGCAAAGAGGCAAAGGAATTAGCCTTTTTACATTCCAAAGCAAACAACATATCAAGGGCAATGGTGATGCTGAAATACACGTTAATTTTCTCTGTGCATTGTGATTCCATCCCAGATACAATTTAAAAATTATACTATGTTTAAGCTAAAAATCAAACACAAGGAATTTTTTAAAAAGGAAATAAAACACCTTTGTAATCTCCTTGTATCCTCTTCCTGATTCAAAATAAACTAAATCCACTGTCTTATTTCTAATGGATTCAGAGAGGAAAAAACAAAAAGGAGTCTAATATTCACATGCTGAGGGAAACCGATTTGCTTAAGAATATCAACACTACAAATGACCTAACGCCACGTGCCTACAAGGGGCCTAATAGTTAAGATTTTCACACACAGTAGCTCATTTGATGACAGATTAAAAGATATTATGACCTCCAATTTTGAGTAATTGAGGTTAAATGGATTAATAATAATGATAACTTTCTCAATATGTAGATGGAGAGCATTTAGTGTCCAGAAATTTTTAATGTGTTATAGTTCTGAATATTATGTTTCTATCTCATTGTTTTTTCTTCTTTGGGGACTTTAATTATATGGAAATTGGATCTTCTTTGCCCGTCTTCTGTTTTAACTGCTTTTTCTCTGACTTTTGATTTCTTTCCGTATCTTGCTTTCATTCTCTTGATTGTTTCCTGCTTCCCTCTAATGCCCCTTATTATGTGATCTTTCAGAACTATTCCTCTTTGGACATGTCATAATTGAACCTTGATTTATAACACAATTGTGACTTCATCAGCCGTCTTTCCTTGGCTGTCAGATCTTGTTTCCTGTCTTCCTTTTTGACGTTGTTGATTTTGTACTTAGTCTTTACATTTCTGACTCAAGGTTGTTTTAATGTCCTGAAATGCTCTTCAGAGGGTGTGTAGTTTAGTTTGGAGTCCTATGGCACAGATTTCTTCCCCAATTTTTGTTGCTGTTGGATGGCAGGGATTTTCAACAGTCAAATCATTCGGACTCTCATTTCCTGTCTTCTTCACATAGTAGCATATATACACAAAAATCATGGACACTTGTGCATGTCTGAGGGCAGGGCAAGTACTTTGGGGCTGTGGGTAGGTGTGAGATGCTTAATTCAAGGGGATCCTTTTCTGGCAGAGGAGCAAACAATGCTTTTGCCATTGTTGTTTTGTGCTGATTTTTTACTGTTTTTTGTTTGTTTTGGAGGGAAGACGAACGGTAGTGGACGTCTTGCATACCCTTTGATTTTCTTCAATTAGGGGATTCTAAACTACCCTTCTCAGCTTCTTTGTTTCTTCAATGCAGTTCCAAAGGATGTTGATCACTTCCTTTTTAACCTCTTCTCATCATGTCATTACCATTTCAGAACTGCTTCTTGCTTCACACTCACTCTGAAGCCTTTTGAAGTCAGTGTTCTGATAGATCCACCAGGAACCTATGCAGTATTCCCAATTAGCATAAACTCTGTCTCTCTCTCCATCTCTGTCTGTCTGTCTGTCTCTCTCTCTGGCAGTGGTTTTAGAACAATTTTAGGCCTTCTGGTACCTGTATTCTTCTCTCTTGTCCAGCTGACTTAGCCTAGGGAAGGTCTGCAGTAAGGAAGTGGGTGGATAATGGCTCACTGGCGCTTGAGGTGCATTACTCTCTTTTCAGGAATTTTGAATTCCTCTCTAGTTACACTGAAGGTGTTTTACTTTTCAACTTTCATTTCTTATTTTCTTGAGATTTTGGGTGTGTTCGATTTTAACCTTTTTCTCTAACCCTTTACAAAAAGTATGCCCTGCTGCTGTGATTTCCTCCTAGAAGACTATAAAGAGGTTAAAAGGTTTTTTAAGTTAAAAAAATACAACAAGGGCATTCAGGAAAGATGTCTTGACACTCACCTGTGAATAAGTTCTGGGAGACTAGCAAAGTCATGGAATTCCTTCAGAAAGCTCCCCCTGCTCCCCCCCGAGAAACACCAGATTTGGTAAAATACCCTAGTCACCAACACAACCACTTGTGGAAGAAGCCAGATGGTAAGCGTGATGCTGGTCATGGTAGCATGCCTCCCCCAGCGATGCAGAAAAATGTAAATAAATGCTTGTCATGTGGTTTTACGACACTGTAAACAGATTTAATGCCAACATGGACCAATCAGAGCTTAACCCTCACCTGTCGTTACGTTCCAGGGCTGCTTTGGTGGCCGTCACGAGCGCCCTCAGCTCCTCCTTGGCCTGGCTGATGTCTGCTGTCTTCACCCGCCTCCTCTCCAGGCTCCTGATGTGAGCCAGCAAGGCCTAGGAAGGACAAGGGCCATAGCAGCTGAAGCGCACACACAGGAGGGGTGAGCCCTTCTCTCCGTGTTACGCTGGTATGTCAGGATGTCCTGAGCCGAAGCATGAATCCTGGGACTGAGGGGAGGAGGGCGTGTTGGAGTGGGAATGACTACTCAGGTGGAGATCTGGGTAAAATGCTTTTTTCAAAATTTTAAGATTTTCCTAAGAAACCTAAAAAGTTGTGAGGATTCCTTGTGGGCTCACAGGGGAAAGGACATGCTGAATACAGCACTTCAAGAACTCTGTCATCAGCACAATTATTTCTCCCATGTTAGTAAGAAACAGTTTGATTCAACTACTGCACCTGGACATAAGGCAGGGCGCCACCCACACGTGCAGGCATGGAGACCCCCACTTCACGAGGACGGGCTCGACTTTCCAGAAATAAGGTCGAAATTAGGGCTCATTTGGCCTGGGGGTTTTTCACACCAGCATGTGAGGTGAGCACAGATGCTCCTTTCTGACTCCACCTCAGTCAGGAACAGAGGAGCTCTCCACCCAGAGCCTTTGCTTATTCCCACAAAACAAAAGCTTATTTTTCTGCAGTATGAATAGCCCAAAACAAAGAAACCGATGCACACGTGATTTCAGATGAAGAAGTAAGCTAGACCTGACCTCCTTGCAATGCTGCGATTTGTTTTCATATACAAAGTAAGAAACCACACTTCCCAGTTTATGTAGAGGATTTTTAAACTGTATTGAATCAAAATGTCAAAAGCCATCTTAGCCACCGTGTTGTGATGTCTTAGCTTTCGTCAGTGGTACAGCTATCCCCACAGGCTACAGTGGTCTATTTTCCTCGCTGGAACAGGGATACCTGGAGGTTGTCACCAGTTAGATCATGAGACCTCACGTTGATGCATGTGGCAAGCTGGCTGGGACCACGCATCCTCTACATTTTCCCTGAGGGTAACGACAGCACATGCTTCCTGGCAATTACTGACATGACGCCGCTCAGGTTCCCCAACTGTTTACATACAGTTACTTCCATGGTTTGGGAATACAGTGTTATGTCAGTCAAAGCCCAGCCCCAGTTTCTGCCTCCAACTTCCATTTCTGTGTCCAAACTTCCCTCGTCTTAGAAGGACACGAGTCACTGGATCAGGACCCACTGCAGTGACCTCATCTTAACTGGATGCGTCTGTAAAGACCTCCTTCCCAGGAAGGTCACACTCATAGCTTCCAGCTGGACACAGGGTTCTGAAGGACACTATTCAACAACAGTTGCCTCATTGAGAAAATACGAAGAGATGTGTGATTCAAAAGGGCCTGTGAGGCAGTCAGGTGGGACCACGTATACCACAGTAGCCAGTGTTCAATAAAGGGCAGTTTAAAAACTGTCAGAAATGCTTTGAGATACTTGTGGGACATTTTCTTACTTTTATATTGTTGTCATTACAAATTGCCACAAACTTAGTGGTTTAACACAAATTTGTTATCTCAGTTCTGTAGGGCAGAAGCCTGGCGGCCCTGCTAGGGGCTCATGGGGCTGAAATCAAGGTGCTGGCCAGCTGCCTTCCTTTTTGGAGGCTCTGAGACAGAATCCTCTTCAGCTGGACTGGCAGAACCCAGTTCCTTGGGGTTGGAGGACTGAGCTCCCGTTCTCTTGCTGGCACCAGCCAGGGCCTGTCTCAACTCCTAGAGGTCCTTCTCCGGTCCCTGCTCAGGGGCCCCAACCCCAGAGACCCCAGTGACCGGGGGATCCTTCTCCTGCTTGGAGTCTCTCTGGCTTTCCTCTGCCAGGTATCCCTCTGACTCCAGCCAGAGGAAGTTGTTTGCTTTGAGGGGCTCATGTGGTTCAATCCGGGTATCTCCTAATTTTAAAGTTTGTAACCTGCCTACCCCAGATAGCTAGGTGTCAACATCCAGTGGGTAGCTGGATACAAGTGTAATTTGGAACTTACAGGAAATATCTGGGTGATGTATTCAAAGTGGGAGTCATCAATGCAAAGATCTCATGAACCAGGGTAAGAGTGGGAAATGCAGGGGCCAATTCTGTGGAAAACAAAGGTGCCGGGCTGGGTTACAGAGAGCTCTGGTGGCTGACATTGGTACAAAACAAGAAGTGTTTGTGCCTCTCCTCACCTGAAGCAGAAGGTAAATTCTTTACCCAAAGTGTTCTTCAGCTGGTGGAAAGCCTATTTCTAATAAAAGCATCAGCTACCCTAAATTATGGAGGCAAAAACGGAACCTCTTGGGTTTGAAATGTTTTCTTCTGCTCATAAAATATGACGAAGTGAAAAAACAGGCTTTATTTAGGCACCAGCAGTCAATTGTTACCTTATATTCTTCTGTGGGCTGGGACTCCAGAAGTATTGCCATGTAGAGTTCATATTCATCCTATAGAAATAAAAAAAAAAAGGAAAAAGAAAGAAAGAAAGAAAGAAAATCCCACTGGAAATGTGTTAGGAGATAACACTACAGTGAAAGTTGTTTTTTGTGTATAAAAAATATGGAACAAGGATATCAGGTCAGATTATTTCAAAAAGCATAAAATGTTCCTACAATTTACTGAACAATGTGCACAATAAAATGTATATAATCTCACCATGTTTGAAGCAAACTCGAGTGTAAACTATCAGTCACCTCAGAGAAGCATCACAAAAGCCCTGGGCACACACACCCTCCTGCCCTACAGAAGCTCCTGCTGCCCTGCCGGGGATGGGCTCCCCAAGGATGCCCTCTGGGGAGCAGGCCACCAAGCTGCTTTCAGACACTCCTTCCCTTTGGGCCTCAGACAGCAGCAGGGTCTGCCAGCAGCCTAATTTCAGCTCAGCTTCAACAAAGAGGTCATTTTTATCATGAAATCATAGCAAACTTCTAATTCCATAAGGATTTGTGTAAAATTCCATATGCACGATGATATAAGTTTATATGTTATATAGGTATATGTAAAATATTCATATAATTGGGAAGTGTTAGTGGGAAAATATGGGCTTAAGGAGTGAGCTTGCTGCGTGTGGAGCCACAGGGCCCGTTTACAACTCAGGTAGCTGCAGGCGGGCACATTCCTTGGCATCTCTGTGAGTGACTTTCCTCATTTGTAGAAAGAGGGCTGTGACACTGGGCCGAACTTCTGAGAACTGAGATCACGTGTGAAGAAACTTACGTATGGCTCTCATTTGTTATGTGGGAAATACAAGCTCATTATTACCTTAATTTCTTTTAGTATATCACCGAATGTCAGAGAACTATTGCAAATATCTTCAAAGACTTCTCTGAAGACCTGCAATCTGCTGAAGTGCTGAGGGTCGCACTCGCATGCTTTCCGGAGCTCCTGAAGGACAAACAGAGGCAGCCCGTTTTGGAATGTCTTCGTTTCCCTTCCCAAGGACTCACTCAGCTTGAGGGACCCACAGGACTTTCTACCCGAGGGTCTGGCTCCCCTGATGCCCAAGAGTTGGGTCCTCGTAGAGCTGAGGGCACCCGATACCCCAGCCCTTGCCAAGAGCCTCCGGTCACCTGGCCACCCGCGGTGACTTCTGCCCTTCCTCAGCAGCCCCTTTGCACCCTGTGCCCGTGAATTTGCTCTCTGCCTCCACTAGTCCTCAGGCTTCTTCTCTTGCCATCAGCCCTCTCAGCCCGAGAACCCGCCAAGCTGTGGTTATGTCCCCCAGAGGCTGCTATTTTCCTCTCTTCCCACATCTCATGCCTCGCGTGGCCTCCCTGTGCCCTGTGCAGACTCCCCGCCCTCAGGAGCCCACCCGGCCCTTCCTGTCTCACTGACATCACCTACGTGTGACCCAGGCCACGTGCCCTACATCACCGAACTCCATCCTCAAGCTTTCAAGGTGAGCTAGGCAAATCTTTTCTCAGATACTCTGCTCTCCCTCGAACATTTTATTCACTAGCTGCCGTGTGGCATCTAACGCTGCCCACTGTGAAATCACCTCCAACTGGCCATGACCAACCTCAGCCTGCCTCTAACCTCCCATCACCACCTGCATTGTGATGGCCTTTCTCAGCACCTGGTAGCTTTGTTATATTCTACCTGGAAACGCAGATGAGGTGGCAGAGGGTGCAGCTGGCCCACACGGTGCAGGCCCTGGAACCACAGCACGGAGGGATGGGGTGCGGCTTGCCCTCTGTACCTGTTCCAACTTCTCTTCGTGGCGTTTCGCTGACTTGCTCCCGGTGAAGTCATTCTTCAGGAGATCTTGCTTTGCAAGGACTTCCTTCTGGAAGCACAGGAACTTCCTGTACTTGTCTGCCTTTGTTATGTCCCCCAAATAGGATGCTGCTGGTTCATGCTTTAACGCTTTTGTCTCAGGCAGCCTCAACTCTTCTCTCCTCCGCCATTCAGGAGAATCCTCTTCTCCTGGAGCCTTCCTTGCAAAGAGGGGCTCTTCTGACATGTGGGAGGTGTGTCCCAGGGGGCTCAGATACCTGAAGAGTGGAGTGTCCTGGGCATTGTTTGGACCCACAGCTGTGGGGATGGTGAAATAAGCCAAAGTATCTTTCATCTTTGCCATCTCCCTCCCAGATGGCTTTTCCACTCTAAAGATCTTCTCCTGCTTTGGCCTGGTGGCATTGGGCCAGTGACACAGGGTCATCTTGGGAGGCCTGTAGAGCTTGTTGGGATTCAGGTGTCCAGAGGTGTAAAGAGAGATGTCCCCTCTGTGCTCTTCCTGAACTTTGTTCAGAAGTTCTGTTAAGTTGCATAAAGTCTTAACACCAGGCACCTCACAATGTTTCCACCTCAGGTAAACTGGTCAAAAAAAATAGTAAGACTATTAAATATCACTCTTAGTGCCACCATAAGACAATAAGATCGCAGTGTGCATTTGCTGAGCTGGCGTGTCCTGTTCCCAAGGAGGAGCCAGCAGCAGCCAGAGAGGAACACAGCCGCTCCTGAGGGGAGGGCATGAACAGAACCCGGGACCCGCCAGGCCGGGAGAAGGAAAGGGAGCTTCGATTCAGCAAGGTTTTCTCACAATATTAGTAAATATAATTCCTAATGATCATGTTTAGAGACATCTATGCTAGGGAGTGACTAAAGGTGTTTTTCTTTTCCCTTTAATACTGACATATCTCAGGGGTCCCTGACCAGACCCAGGGACAGGGGAGTCATTCACCTCTTCCCCTTCTGTCCCTGCTTGTGGACAAGGAGGAGCCACAGAGTGAAGCCCGTGGGTGTGATGACAGGGCGTCCAGCCCCTCCCACGAAGGGCCCTACTCTGCACCATCCCTGCAGTAGACCTCCTGAGCAGAGGGAGGCAGGGAGGACCTCCTGGCATGCCCAGGACATTTCCCTGCCTAGCCCGGGTCTAAAGGGGCACACTGTTTACCGTTTCCATGGAAGGAAAGGAGGGAGGCCCGAGCTCACGTGAAGTGGGGTGGCTCCCGCTGCTGGGCAGCACCTCTGGACCCAGGGCCAGCTCATAGCCCTGTGGGACAGAGCACGGCTGGAGGGGCTGGTTCTCCACTCAGGGGGCCTGACGCAGACACCAACAGGTGGGCCTGTCTGAGTTCTTGGACGCACTGGGGGAGAAGTTGCTCCCAGGCCCCTTCCTGTTGCTGACAGAATTCAGCTCCTTACAGTTCAGGACTGAGGTCCCCACATCCTTGTCAGCTGTTGGTGGGAGTCACTCTCAGCTCCACAGAGTCACCCACATTCCTGGACACATGGCCCCCTCCATCTCTGGGTCAGCAAGCACACTTCACACATGTCCTGTGCCCCTGACCTCTGACTCCTCCTGTGACCAGCCTCATGTTTGTCTCAGGCCCAGCCGGCACTCCCCCTGTCTGGGTCACTGTGCCACAGGACACTGCACAGTCACGGGGCACTTTCTCCTCATCCTCCAGTCTGGGGGACTCTGCCAGGTATGAACCCCAGGAAAGAGAAGGGAGCATCGGGGCCTGCCCGGAGCTGTGCCCCCTCAGGGATGTCACCCACAGCCCAGTCCCCCCTTCCACCGGCCCGTGCAGAAGTGAATCATCCTTTCCCTCCCATGGTCACACACTGGAGAAAATTCTCCCAGCAGTGGGGTCCTGGAGAATTTCCCCCTGTTGATTAGCTTCTTACTTCAGAGAAACCACTTTTGAAATGTTAAAATAGCAATAGGACAATTTTTCAAGATATAAATTATCATAACTCACCAAAGGCATAACAATTAAAGTACTAAGAACACATTTATTTGTTGAACTTCCCCAGATGACCAAACCAGTAGGATGCGTGTGTATGTATCAAAATCTGCCGGGTAGGCCTCCGGGCTGGAGGTCCTGTTCACATCCAAAGACCTGCTGCTGAAGGCCTCCCCCTTGCTTTGGGGAGACCAGTCTTTGTTCCCTTAAGGCTGATTAGATGAGGCTCACCCACATTTCAGAGAGCAAGAATATTTGCTCTACTCCAAGTCCACCGATGTAAATGTTAATCTCATCCAACAAACAGCATCAACAGAAACATCCAGAATGATATTTGACTGACTGTCTAGGCACCATGGCCCAGCTAAGATGACACACGAAATCCACCACCATGCTATGCCGGCTCTTGCCAGGTGACTTAACCATTTGTATTACACCCTTTGCTTATTTCCAAAAAGGATTTTAAGCCACCAGCAAATTAGCAAAACCATTTTCCTGCATAGAATACTTTTTGCTTAGACTGCAACAAGATTTGCTTCATTAGACTTGGAGAATCCAGATTTCATTTCTCTCTGCCAAGTCCTTAGAATATGTACCAGGGATCCCATCCTGACAATGAATATTTTGATTATTTTCCTTATTGAAAACATTGTTATTTGCATAATCTGCCACCTCAATCTGACAGAAAAGAAAAAAATGATTGAAATAGTTCATCAGAAATTGTGGTTCTTTATAAAGTGATCAGGAAACAATTTTCTTTAAGTAAAACCAAACCAATTTTGAATAGACATTGATAAGACACAGTAGTAGGTGTTTTGGACTAGGTTTGAATTAATAAACATTTCAAATATTGTTAGAATTTGACATTTTTAAGCACATGGTATTGTTCTTTAGTAATTCACCTATTTTAGGATAGAAACAACAGGTCTTTAATGTTAAAATTATCACAAATCACTGCCCTGGGTTATCAGCTCTTCGGGAAACCTGGAATCCTGTAGAAATCTTGGTCTGTGTCCCCCCACTTCCACACTAACGTCCATGAACATCCTGGTAAACATGCTGGGAGAAGAAGTCAAGAGGAAAGAGCAGGCGGATCTTTGTCCCCACAGCCTCGTGGCCCGGGGACAGCTGCAGCCAGAGACGAGCCTGAGAGCGTCCAGGACCAGACCGGGCCAGGTGGGGTGCCAGCCCAGTATCACAGCCTTTCTGTCCTGAACCCCAAGATGGCTTTGGTACTGTCACACATTGCCCTCACCTGTAACACTCTAATGTGTGGATTTTTACTTTCCTCAAGGGAAAGAACTCTCTTTTATTCATAGTAGCATCTTCTAAGGGTGATGTTTTGTTTAATGAATATATGTGAAGAAGAAGTAACATTTTTTAGAATTTTAAGTAATACTGTGACATTTTACACTGTACCACACAGTGTGCTCTCTCCCTTAGGGGGTAAAGCAGAGGCCCCCAGGAATCTCAGGGTCCAGCAGGAAAGGAGGTGTGAGCGTCTGTGTCTGGGAGACTGTAGAGGCCGTGCGAGAAGCCCACAGATGCCGACGCCTCCTCACTCCACCTCTGGGCAAGGAGACCTCCCTGATTTAATTACAGTCACAACCTCCCCTAAAGGAATCCTCCTGGATTACCTGGGGGACCAATCTGATCACATGAGGTCCTCAAAGCAGACAACTTTCTCTGGCTGGAGTCAGAAGGGAGATGTGGCCGAGGGAAGTGAGAGACTCTAAACAGGAGAAGGATCCCCTGGCCACTGGGGTCTCTGGGATGGGGGCCCTTGGGCAGAGACCGGAGAAAGGCCTCTGGGAGCTGAGGGAGGCCCTGGCCGACAGCCAGTGATAGAATGGGAGCTCAGCCCTACAGCCCCAAGAAGCTGGGTTCTGCCAACACCCTGAATGATCCTGGAAGGGGAATCTGTCCCAGAGTCTCCAGAAAGGAAGGCAGCCAGCCAGCACCTTGGTTTCATTCAGCCCAGCGAAACCCCAGCAAGACCGGCCGGGCTGTCCAGGCCTCTGCCCTACCGAACTGAGGAAACAGATTGTGCTGCTTTACATCACTAAATCCGTGGTGACGTGCTAAAGCAGAAGAAGCTAATTCACCGGGACAGTATGTGGAATTTAAGTTCAGTTGCATGCATGACCAGAGGCACTGGTGGTGCTGAGGGGGTGGGGGAAGCTAGTGGCCCGGAGAAGGGGCAGTAAGATCACTCATGGGGTGATTCAAGGAGAGCCAGCACTACACGTGAGGATGGTGATCCCAGAGGGTGTCATCATTCTCCCTGAGGGACCCCAAAGAAAGCAGTGATACTTCCCAACATCACAGGGTAGAGAGGCTTTGGTTTCTCTGCGTGCATATGAAGAGAAAGTAACCCCAAAGGCTGAAAGACTCAAATAGCTGTGGCTGCCTGCTGAGGGCTGGTGGCAGGTGTGCAGGGCAACTTGGCCCTGGTCACTTACAACGCCGCCTTTTGCATGTCACCCCATTTACTCAGACAGATTTTCAGAGATATCTCTGGCAAAGTTTGCCTCCTGCTTTTTAAATTCACAGAGTATGTATTTAGTTTAAGATACCAGAATAAGAGGAGAAGCCTTTCCTATTTCCAACCACTAGGTTGCACCTTTTGCATACAAAATGCAGTCACTTCATGATTTAAATCCTGTAGGGCAGTTCTTGAAAATTGAGCCCTATTAACAAATACAAGGCAAAAATTGACCCAGATGTTCTGTCTAAACATCACGACCATTCCTCTTGGCACCCACCACCTTTGCAAGCCGCAAACCAAAGGGACGACACCAACACCCCACAGAACCTGAAGGAACCCGTGCTCTGGGCAAACCGGTCTGAGTGACGGACACAGCTTTGCCCTCGCCACGCGTGGGAAGCCAGCCTGTCTGGAAGCAGCAAGGAACTCTGAAGGCACCAAAACAGCTCCTAGGGCTGAGGACGGGACTGACATTACAATTTACTTTCTCCATAAAGAAGAGCTTTTTATTAACACAACTGGCATGATGAGAGCCACATGAGGAAAGGAGAAATAGCCAAAGCACTCACAGGAGACAGGGGCAGTTACTACTCTCATTTTACAGACAAAGAAACTGAGGCACAGAGGGTCGCGCTTGGGGGCGTGTGGTCAGATGGCAGGCTTCCTCCAGGGTGCACGCTCTCACCCACCCACCAACCAAAGCACATGGAACAGAGCAATAAAAATAATATAAATAAATAACATAATAACATTTCTTCCAAAATAATTTATAATTCAGACTGTTTTCTTAATCCAACAAGCTTTCACCCAACACAAAATTCATCGGAATCACCAGTCCCGTTTTCCTTATTTTCCTGCCCACTGAGCAGTGGGGAAGCCACGGCTTAGGATTCGGCAGACAAATTGCCCAATGATTAGGGACAGTAAACTGAACTGACACTAATAAGACGATGAAGCCCTCGTACGCGGTAGTAGGGGCGGTCCGTGGTTTGTGGGTGCTCAGCGGGGCCTGCAGAATGGCGAGGGGCCAGGTCCCGGGGTACGGCTTTTAGAGAACACTGAACAGCATCCACAAGTCTGCCCCCATCCGCCCTCCTCCCGGAGGACACACACATGCACGCACGCACACACGCACGCGCGCGCGCGCACGACCCCTGTCCTTTGAATGTTATTGTTAGATTTTCTGAGGAGGTAACACATCCCCAAATCCAATCCTAAACCCTGGTGACCTGGGAGCTGAGTTGCAGCCACCAGAAAGGTTTTCATTTTTTACACCAGTTTCAGAGAAGCCGGGCTCCTCGGCAAGCAAACAGCAAGCAAACAGCAAACAAAACCGTCCGTGTCCACTTACACTCGGGCTCTGAGCCCGCAGCCATCGCCTCCCGCCGCAGCTCCGCGCGGTGGCAGCGAGTCACCGAGGAGACGGAAACATTCCAGGCCCGCCCCCCGCGGCCCTCTGCTGCCTGGCAACGGGACGCTCCGCCTCTGCGCAGAACCCCTCCCCCGGGCCTCTCGCCCCTGCCTACAGGCAGTACCGTCCCTTGCTTGTTTTACTCTTCAAAATAAAACACTTTCTGTGTAGAAAAACATCAGACTACGCTTGCAGTCTCTAATTCCTTTCCAGAGCCCAGGGAGGAAGAAAATCTGTGGTCGGGCATCTTTAGAGAGAGGTGCAGGTTTACGGTGCACAAGCCACCCAGCTGTGCCTGGAATTCTAGCACGTGGTGGGTGCCAGTCCCCACAGCATCGTCTAGTCGTTCTACTGGTAGTATCCACGCCTTTCCTAGTAGGGAACTGAGGGCATGTGAGTTGGAGTAACTCGCCCATGATCGGCTGGCAGGTAGGAGGGTGGAAATGCGCGTCTGAGCAGCAGCCAAGCCTTTGCTCTCTCCCCAGGCCAGCCCGCGTGCTCAGGGAGGAAAAGCCAGAAACCTCTGAGTTGCAGGCCTTTGACAGCTGTGATTCCAGCTAGATTTCTTCCCGCCCAAGAAAATTCCAGGCGGGGTCTAGAGCGTCCTCCGCTCCCAGGAGCCGCAGTGCTGAGCCGCCTTCACTGCCTAAGGCGACAGTGGTGACGACATTCACCTCAGAGCTGCGAGGACGAAGTTTGTGCCCGAGAAAGACTTGGGCCGCATAAACGTCTCTTTTAGTTCCACTTATGCCGACCAGACTCTTTAAATGTGAATAGTTTGGAAGCCATGAAGTTGCCGTTACCCTAGCGTGCTCAGATGGCTCGGATTCGGGTGTTCTTGATGTTTAACCTGGAAAAAGATAACAAGCGTGGCTCCCGATGTTCTCTCCCCAAGGTGCGCAGCATTATGCATCTGAC
The DNA here is from genome assembly GCF_040802235.1 of Manis javanica. Lineage (NCBI taxonomy): Eukaryota > Metazoa > Chordata > Mammalia > Pholidota > Manidae > Manis > Manis javanica. The sequence continues at coordinate 77,685,782 of NC_133168.1, forward strand.
CATAGCCAGAAACGTAACATTAATATGCCCACATTACACAAGGATATTTAAGCATTGATGTGGGAGAGAAAATGTTTTGTTTCTGACCCTTAGTTAATTACAGATTAGGGTCAAACGTATGGCAATACTGGTTTTTATATTCCCAACGATCAGAGATGAAACAATGAACCTTTCTGCTCAGAACTGCTCAGGGATTCAGCGAACGGCTGAGTATTCTACCAGCTGGAACACCCCGTGGTTTCCTCCCTGTCCTGGCAGGTGACAGGTGGCAAGTGGCTTTGCCCCTCTCCTTCCACAGACGGGCGAATGGGACAGTGCTCCCTGGCCTTGGCAGAGACAGCCCCAGGAGGTGAGCCCTCAGCGTGCCCTCTGCCACCCTCCCACTGCCCATTGGGGTAAGAAAGGACTCGGCTCGCTCTGCATGGCACTGAGGAGTCTTGGTTTAGATCAGAAAGAAAGCAATGTGTTTGTCCCCAGGGCCACGTTCACCCAAAGCCTCCCTTGTGGGAGGACGCGTGTACAGTCAGACTAAGCCGCCCTATACACTCAAGGTCAGGAGGTCGATGGTCAAGCACCTTAAAACCACCCGCAGCTCTCTGATTGCTGAATATTCCAGCAAAGTGTTTGGGGCAGAAACAGATGTGAATATTACATCACAAGCGGAATGAACCGTTCGGCCGAAACCACTTGGGACCTTGCCTCCGTGGGCGTCCCCAGGAACCGCTCACCCGCAGACTGGGCACTGCCTCCACGCGCATCATGTTGTCCAGTTTGCAGCTCTACATGGCGCTGGGACACATCTGAAGATCCTGGTGGAACACGTGCCAGAGGAGGAGACTTACTCCATCCCAGGTAATTCGTCCCCCACGCGCTCTCCCATCCTTCCCCTCATTCAGAAAGAGTGAAAAAGAGTTGCCCGCTTTCGTCGCTTTGCGCTCCTGCTCTGGCAGCGCCCGGTGACGCCCTGGAGACAGCCCTCCGGCCCAGGGGAGGGGTGCCCAGGCCCGAGGACCCAGGGCAGGAGAGCCGGTCCACAGCCTCCTGTGCAGTCGCAGGGGTGGAAGGCTGATTGGCCAAAAATAAACATTTTCCATGACTGCTCTTTTGGCTATTCAAAATTTTTGTGCAAAAATAGGCAAAGTGGGAATGACGCTTTAAACATCTTTCTGCTTTCTAGGCTCTGGAGGTGGGAACCAGTGATGTGTTTAAGTAACTTCAGGCAGACAAACTATACACACACCCCGGCCTGACAGGGGGACACGGGAGGTGCGGGGAAGGCGGGAGCTGCGACGGGCGCGGGCAGAATGGGGGGTTCGGCTGGTCCTGCAGACCAGATGGAGGAGCGAGCAGGCACCGGTTCCCGCGGAGAGAGACGGCTGTGGCTCTGTACTGTCTGCAGGCCATCGGCGGTGAGGGCAGTGTAAGGGCCAAGGAGGGCCTCCATGCTGCCACGCGGGCGGCTGCCACTCCCGGCCACACCCCCGCCCCTTCCCCAGTGCCCTCTGCCTGCCAACCTCCTGGGCAGCCCCTTCCACCCCCTTCTCTCCCTCTCTCCATCTGATAGAATATTTCCATGGAAACAAGTGCACTCTGGATTTTCTAATTTTAAAAATAGATAAACCAAAACCTTTGCTTTAACTCTCGTCTCTGGAAGGCACGGCACACTCACAGTTACCTGGCACAATGGATTCTCGCTAGGGCCCGTCACAGGGCGGCCAGGTGGCCCGGGTGCCCAGGTGGGTGCCGGCGCTGCTCCACCTGGCTCCAGGGGGCTGTGGGGAGGGCGCTCCTGCTACAGGTGTCTGCCCACCAGGGGCTCTATCTGCTTGTCTCAAACCTTTGCCTGTGTGGTCTTGATTTTTTCCTAAAGGCGCTTTCCTGCAATATAACTATATTTTTCAGTGCTGTTTGAGGGAAAAATAGCTACATGACCCAAAAAAGGTTGAGAAAGGGATGAAGAAGATGGCACAGGATGAGCACACTTTTCCTGGGACTCCCATGTGCTCCGACTGCCTCTGCAGTGAAATAAACCTTCATTACATTTGTGCATAGAAACGCCATTCCGGTACTTTCAAATTGTTGCTTACCCTTATCTAAAATTTTGCTTCCAGTATCCCACGGAAAGGTTTCCTTCAGCTGTGAAAGTCATGGGTCAGGACGGTGGATGTTGTGATTCACACTAAGGAACATGACCTTGATGTGGGGGCCTTTCACCCAACAGCTTGGTTTCCCAGAAGTTAAGCCATGAAGTAGGAAGCTGGTAATGAAAGCCCCCCTGCCGATGCCCCCAGAGCTCTGGTCACCCTCCTCAGGGACGATGCACACTGGTCTCCCCGTGGCCTCCAAGGAGCAAGCCACCCCGACAGGTGGCCCCACACGGGACCCGCCCATCCCTCCCCCACCCAGATGACGGTGCCCTGCTCACCTGTTCCACCACCTGCATGTTTTCTCTTAAGAAAACCATCCTGGAGGCCATTCCCTGCGGCGCCTGGGAGCCGGCTGCCTGCAGTCTCATGGCGATGTGGCCGTGCCTACACCCGCAGGCCTCCGACAGACCCTGAAGCTGTTTTCACGCTCTTGCTACTAAATGCCGCCACCTGCCTTTGGGTCATTCCACAGGTTCAAGAGAATATGCAGGTGAATAGGAAGAGCCGAGAGTGTCCGGCCGTCGAAGGAGCTCTGCCTCACCAGGTGTCCCGGGGGGGCTATGCCACGTCAGCCGGGGCAGCAGGGAGGGGGCCGACCCCACACCCTTGCCACCAGACCCGCATCACCCGTCCTGTGTCACCACGCGTCTGGTCTTTGCCCACAGAGGCTGCCAATTAGCAGGTGATGGAGAAAATCTATAATTAAACTGTGAAGGAAATAAATAAGGTGTAATCACAATTTTCAACCTCCTGTCTGAGGCGAGGCCAGCAGGAAGGCCTCTGCATTTCCTGTTGCTGCTGAAACAATATCATAAATGTCGCAGCTTAAAACAATGCAGACTTGTTATCCTGGAGTCCCGCCATCCGGAAGTCCGAAACTGGAGAGACGGAGAGTGGGCAGGGCTGTGCTCCTTTGCAGGCTCAGGGGAGAATCCAGTCCTGGGCTTCCTAGCTTCCAGAGGCTTCCTGGGCCTCAGCCTCCCTTCCACGTTCAAGGCGAGCCGTGAACAGGGCTGGTGAGTCCATCCCACACCACAGACACTTGGCTGCCTCCCTCTGCCACTCATAGGACCCCAGGGACCGCCCTGAGCCCACCTGGACACCTCCCGCTACCTTAGGGTCAGCTGGTGAGCAGACCTCCTTCCTCCTGCTGCCTGAGGTCCTCGTCACACAAGCTGATACAATCTCTGCTCCAGGCGTTGCGTCATGACATCCTTGAGGACCATTATCTGCCAGCCAGGCCCCCAGGGTGGGTGACACTTAGGCTGTGCTCCACACGAGTGCACAGGGCTGGAAGAAGCCTGGGCATGGGGGCGGGAAGGGAAGGCTGGGGCCCTGGACCCGAACAGGCGCCCTTCTCCAAACCTGGGCTCTGCCACGACAGCCAGGCGACCGCCGGGGAGGGGACCGAAGATGTTGCTGGCTTGGTTTTCTATGACTGGAGAAATCTCAGCATTGAAGGATGGGATCAGTACTGTAGGAAAAGTTGAAAATCTGGGAAATGGGGGGCATTCAGTTCCATGATCTGCTACATGTCTAAAGGCACAGGTAACCTGCCAAAGGGAAGCTGGGCCAGTGGGTGGGGTGGGGATGGGGGTGAGTAAATGCCCTGTTGCCACAGAAAACAAAGCCTAGCCAGATGCCTGCTCGAAATGACTGCCAGGTGTTTCTCAGTCACGTTAATGCAGCTCTTGGTCAAGTACACATGAAGGTGAACCCTCCTGGGGCCAGGTTTTAAGGGACAGAACCTTTCCCAGAGACCAGAGACCCTGTCATTGCACCTGTGGGGTGGCACCGAGCCAGCCACCACTGCCCTCGAGCCCATGACTGGGGCACCACTTCCAGGGCCACGATGGAAAATAGCCTCGCTGACCACCTCCAGGTCCTCCTCCCACTTTGCAGCACTTCTGTTTCACTGGGAGTAAGACTTGCCCATCCTTAATGTCTGCTGACAACGAGCCCAGCATTCAGGTTTCCCTAATCATCCCTAAAATATCACTATGGCTGTATTTTCAAACAAAAATCCAGACACCCCTTTTTCAAAACAGTTTCATTGACTTAATTCACACAGTACACGATTCGCCCGGTTGTAGTCCCACTCCAGAGGTTTTTAGTGTCGTCACAGAGTCATGCTCTTTTTGGCCCATGTTTTCATTTTTTTAAAGACATCTACATTTGGAGACCAGGCCAGTTGTGTCTTAGATGGTCCACTTTGGGAATTCCTCTGGCTGTTTCCCTCTGTGATGTGGTTAACTTGCCTGAATCATCTACAAGGCAGAGGGTGGGTCCAGAGCTTGATCATATTTAGACTGAACAGCATTTGGTAAGATCACTGCTGGTGATCCGTGTGTCCCACTGTCAGTGATGTAAACTTCATCATTTCATTAAGGTAGTGACCACACACCTTGTTCCTGTGACGACAGGGTTTTCCCTTTGTGAGTAGCAGGTACCCTGCGGGTGTCACTTTGATGTCTTGAGCTGTCCAGGCCCCAAGGACCCCTTTCCTCTGCTGATACTCCTTGCTGAACCGATTAGATTTGGGGGCTGCAAATGGTTATTTGCATTACCGTGCCTTCCACATTAATGCCATGGTGCTCTGTAGAGAACAGCTTCCCTCACCAGCGTGGGACCCAGTCTCCCAAAGAGGGAAACACTTCATTCTTTTCCTAATTCCACTCTTTTAAGGAACGAGTTGGTGTTGGCAGTCACCCCAAAACTGCCAAATGAACTGACTTGTACTTTGAGTGTCATTATGGATTACGGATCAGTGACGCTCATTCTTCTTCATAACTTTTACTGAAACATATTTTACATACCATAAAATTCACTCTTTTAAAGTGATATATTCAGTGGTTTATATTCGAGAACATTCTCATCATCCCAGAAAGACACTCCTCTCTCAGCGGGGACTCTGCTGCCTCTTCACTTCCTCTTCACCAGCCTCTGGCAGCACTAATTAACCTACTTTGCTACCCTTACAAATTTGACTATTCTGAACATTTCATATAAATGGATTCGTACAATATGTGGTGTTTTGTGACTGGCTGCTTTCACTTGCAGTAATGTTTTCAAAGTTTTATCCATGCTGTTGTATGTATGAGGACTTCATTCCTTGCTATGACTGAATAATATTCCACTGGACAAAGGACCACCTTTGAGCATTTGTTCATCAGTTGATGGACGTTTGGGTTGTTTCTACATTTTAGGTATTGTGAATAATGCTGCTCTGAACATGTGTGCACACGTTTTTGGATGAACGTTTGTTTTCATTTCTCTTGGATATATAACTAGGGTTAGAATCACTGGGCTATATGGAAACTTTGTTTCACATTTTGAGGAACTGCCAAACTTTTCCAAAGGGTGGATCCCATGCACCAATTTACAATCTCACCAGAAATGTGTGATGGTTCCAATTACTCCACATCCTCATCAACACTTGCTATTGTCTTTTTTTTTTTAGCCATTGCAGCGGGTGTAAAGTGGTTATGCCACTGAGTTTTATTTGCATTTCATTCATAACTAATGACGTTGAATACCTTCTCATGTGCTTATTGGCCATTTGTATATCATTTTTGGGGAAATGTCTGTTCAACTTCCTTGTCCATTTTTAAACAGGGTTGTCTTATTATTCTGGAGTTTTAAGAGTTCTTTATGTGTTCTGAATACAAGTTCCTTAGCACATACATGATTAGCAAATATTTGCTTCCATTTTGTGGGCTGTCTTGTCACTCTTTGACGGTCCTTGAAGCACAAAGATTTTTCATCTTAGGGAACTGAGATTTTTCTGTTTTTTTCTTTTGTCACTTGTGTTTTTGGTGACATATATAAGAACCTGCTGCCTACCCCAAGGTCCCTTTGGCCAGGTGTCTGCTAAATGGCCATCTCACTCCAGATGCTCACCCCCGTGTCCCTCACCTGCCCTGTTTTTCTTCACTGCTGCTTCCCCACCTGACACATTATGTATTTTTTGGCTTGCTTTACACCATCCATCTTTCCACACTAGATGTAAACTCCTTGAAAGCAGTGTTTCTCTGGCTTTTATCTATGGCTGGATGCCCAGTGTCTGGAACAGAGCCAGGCTCACATGGGATCCAGCACAGCTGAGGGAACGGTGACCTGGTGGCTGGCCCTGCAGCAGAGCTGCAGTGCGCAGGACAGACTCATGCAGCAGGGCCCTGGCTGCCGGGCTTTTGCGACATGCCCCAGACGAACACCAAAGAACCAAACCCAAGCCAGAGGCAGCACAAAGGTGAAGGAGCAGGTGTCCAGGGAGGACTTGTGAGTTGGAGAGTGATTTACAGATAACAGGAACTACCCTGACAGGGGGAGGGGACATGCTGGTGTGCTGGTTAATTTATGTGACAACTGGACTGAGACACGGGGTCCAGGTAGTTGGTTAAACACTAGTCTGGGTGTGTCTGTGAGGGTTTTTCTGGGTGAGGTGAGCATGTGAACCAGCGGACCGAGCGAGGTAGGTGCCCTCCCAGGGCCGGGTGGGTCCCAGATCCCGTCAGCCCCCTGGAAGCCTGAAGAGCACCAAAGCCAGGGAGAATGCTCTCTCTGCCTGGACGGCGCAACCGGGACACGGGTCTTCTGCCCTTGAACTGGGTCTCACACTGTCGCTGCTCATTGTCTGAGGCCACAGGACCCCAGCTAGAAAGTGCACCACTGGCTCCCTCGTCCTCAGGCCTTCACACTTGGCCTGGAACTTACCAGCAGTTTTCTTGGGTCTCCAGCTTAAAGAAGGCAGATCACCAGACTTTCGGCTTCTTTAGTTGTGTGAGCCAATCCCTTATAATAAATGCCTTTATATATAGGTATGCATGCATACATGTGTGTGTATTAGTCAGAGTTATCCAGAAAACAACCAGTGGGAGATTATACACACACACACACACACACACACACACACATGAACTGTGAATGCTATCAGAGCATTGAGTGGGAGTGCTATCTTTATTGTGAAAGAACTTCAACAATTCCCTTAGTCAGGAAACTTGGCCATTGATAAGAGCACCTCACTTCATTAGCAATGTGATAAATATCAGCGGGTCCACGTATCAACGTCGGTAAATTCCGTGTCACTCCCATGCTGTGCAAAGTGCAAGATACAGAAATCAAACTATGGGAACCAATAGTGTGAGATGGAATATGCTACATCACTATAGCAAATACACATTCACTGGCCCTGAAATCTTGAAAAAATGTGATGGTGTTTCTAGAACTGTATTTAATTTGCCTTGAATTCCTAATTCAGCCAATGTAGAAAATTTAATTCCGTCATGTTTAGGTAAATTCTGCTAAATTTCCTGCGTCCTGAACTCCCTGGGCCTCCAAGGGGATCCAGGCAGAAGCCTTTCTCCCAGGCTCTGGGTGTGCTGGGGGCCGGCGGGGTAACGGGGCAGGCACCAGGGCACGGGCTGAGGAGGGCGGGCCTGTGTGGGCTGCACCACCCAGGTGGGCTCCCAAGGCAATGTCCCCTCTGGTTCCTGCCCTGGCAGCCTGTCTTCCAGGGCATCCCCTGAGCCAGGCTGTGCTGCTGGGGCCTGGTGTTCACAGAGGTGGCAGGACCTCCTTTGTCCCCAGCACAGCACACGTTGCCATCCAAAGTCGCAGCCCCATGTCACAACTGAAGTTCCCTTTGGGATGCTGTCTGCTGACCCCTGCTGGGGGCTAGCACCCCACAGGTGAGGGGTCCACTCACCCACTCACTGTGAGTGACCTCAGGTGGCTGTGGTTCATTTTGTAACCGCTGCCAAGTCCGATGGGATTTACGACCGCCACTGTCTCCACGCTCTGGAAAAAACAGGCACAAGGATCCTCCTGGCCAGATCCCCAAAGCTGAGCGTGGGGTTAGTGCCCGCCCACTGGGCCCCGACGGTCCTCAGCTAAGGAGAGCACGGCTGGGCCCTCTGGGCAGACCGCAGATTGACCCCCTCCAGTGCTTTCCTTTCCACGTTCCTTCCTTCCCCAGTCCAGGCCCTCTGAGAACTAGGGCGAAAAATTCGGAAAACACCTTGTTTCAGCCAGATTATCAGCTTATAAATACCCAAACAAGCTTTTCCCTCAAAATCTCATGTGTGAATTTCTGAATCTTATTTGGAAACTAATATAAGATTGTGTCTGCTTCTTCCCTTTGGGCTCCTACTACGATGGTCCTCATTTACGTCGAGGCAAGGATTGCCAAGGAGGATCACTTATAAGGACAGACACTTTGGGTCGAGATCCTGGCTGATGTCTGCACGCTGGACATGCCTGCACTGGTCAAGATGCATCCTTCACAAGCAGGTACCAAAGCAGGCTCGTGTCAGGGCAGCATGATGCGTAAGCATGGGTCTCCAGTGCTGAGCTGGCCCTCTTCCTTATTTACCAGCTACGGAGCTTCTTTGAGTTTCAGTGTCCTCATCTTAAAGTGTGGGAATAACATGCAGAGTTCACAGAACAGTAGGGAGGATTGAGTCGAGACAAGTAGAGTGTCCGGCAAACAGTGCTCCATATACATTAACACTCAGATGATGTGCTAACTCACAAGATGTTTTGTAATTCATGTGTGTGTGCACGTGGTATGGCATTATAGCCCTATGCCCATGACATGGGGGATCAGAGGGAGCAGTTCAGGACAGAGCCTGTCACTGACTGGAAGGAGCAGGGCTTCTCAAGCAGAGGAGGTGACGTTTGAGCTTCAAGGATGAGCTGACAGCGTGAGGTTATTCTGGCAGAAAGAATATTGTGTCATATTCATGAAAAGATGCGGGATGTTCACAGAGCAGAGGACTCCAGGTGACTGACCGCGGGGACAGGGGCACAGGAGATGCTCCGGGAGTGCCTGCTGATGGACCTCAGTAATTTATTCTGTGCTAAGTAAGGGCCTGGCAGAAGGTCACTGGCAAGTTTCGAAGGGGAGAATGTCAAGAATTGTGAGGTTCCTAAGCCAAGCTATCTTTTTCAAAAATTAAAAAAAGACTAGGTTGAGCACACATAGGCAAAACAGCTTTCTTTAAATAATTGAAAAGTTGTCAGATAAAAGAGGAAGTGCACTTGCAGCTGCAAGCACAGAACCAGCGTTTTGGACGGAAACCGTAACACTGCACATTCAGGATGACTGTCCACAGACCTTCCTGGCGACTGGAGCAGCCAGCCACAGTCGGGTTCGCACCAGATGCAACCTCCGCCCTGGAGGGCGGAGCCAGATGGGCGTCCATCAAAGTGGCTGGGAAGAGACCTTCCAGGGCTGCGGGGAGGTTGAACCAGTGGCTATTTTAGCCAATGCAAGGTTAAGAAGGGAAATGTGATTTTCTTAGTGTACATTGATGTACTCATGTGTGGTCATTCTGTATGCCGAGATGCTTGGGTCTCCTTTCTTCCTGATGACTGGGCATTTACCACGCGCCACGAGTGCTCATCTACCCGATGAGTGACACAAACATCAGAAAGGCTAGACATTTCTGACTGTGTTATCCAGGAATCCAGCATGAATATCAAGACAAATATCAATTATCAAGACAAAATTTGGAAGTTCATGTTTCAAATAAATTCCTGTTATTTTTTCCAGTCACGCTCCTCTCATCAGGAAATGTCTGTGTCCTGCACGGTGGCTAGAAGGCCTCTTCTCATTTCTGATGGCAGGAAAGGGCTCAGGAAGCAGAGGGAAAGAGACCCAGGAACGCGCTTTGGTTTGGCCTCTGTTTCCTCCACCTTAGTTTGCTCGTAGAAAAGCATCGGTTGATCATTGTGCATTATTTGGGAAAACACGTTGATTGTCTTGTTCAGTATGAGTTTGGGGCCTGGGCATGTGTGCCCCCCCTCCGTCTCTTCCGGCACTCTGCCTCTGCCCACAGCCTTGGCCACGTGAAGAGGCCACGCGGAGCCTGTGGAGATGCTGCGTCCTTCCCTTTGCTCCTCACCTCTCTTCTCTACACCCCTCCACAGATTCGGTGCCCAATCAGTATTTGTGGAATAAATGTCAGTTCGGTAAGTGTTGCCCTTTAGGGTTCCTTTGTTTTAGGACATAGATGGGATGGAGAAACGTTTCTCTCCTCAAAGTTCTTGAGCCACAGAAAAGCTGGTGGGAAAATCAGACATGGGCATAATTTGTAAGGATTCAAATGCACATTAGCCTTATGGAGTACCAGTCTGGAAGTAGAATTACAGAATAAGTTTATGGATATATTAGCTCATTAAATTTAACACAGTAAACATTTCATTCAGTTTCATAGGAAATGAATTATTTAACATAAGTCCTGTCTACAGCCATACAGTGCTATGCAGGCAGAGGGCATTCCATTAGCAAGGGTTCCATGGTGCAGAAGTCCACGTGAAGGGCTTTCTACACGGTGGTCTAATGTAATGAACAAGGCTGTGGATACTGGGAATTAACAGTGTCACAGGTCTTTATTCCAGTAAACATTTATTTTGTTTACTCCCCAAGTTCAGCTCTGTTTATGGTTAAGGAGGGTCTGGGGATACAGCTGAACTTTCAACTTTTTGGTCTTAAATACTTATAGTTTGCCTGCCCACCAGATGGCAAGCAGAGATAGCCAAGTAAACAGTTTCTTTAAGCAGAATTGTAAAGATAAAGCCATGAGTATACTTATCACGTATACAGATTACGGAAGGGTTAGCCCGGAATACTTTCTTTACTACAGCAGGAAGAACCCCAGTGCATACATTGACCATGCATGCGCCACGGAGTCCTCCCTGCACTCAGCCACCTGAGTCTAGTTACTGGGGCCCTGGCAGCCATGAAAGCTACTCAGGAGTCTTAGGTCGGCATCCAGAGTTTAGCTTTGTAATCCGAAGCACTTGTTCTGAAAAACCAATTTGCCCAAATAGTCTTTACACTTTTAAAATTACAGTGGGGCTAATACATCATCTCCTAAAATTTATGTTGTCTCATGCTTTCTGCTAGAAAAATGGCTGAAAGAACCACACCACCGTCATTTCCTCATGAACTTGGTGTCTTCTACGCAAACAAGCCTGGGGTGTTTGCTAATTGACCTTTTATGATGCCGTGGCTCAAACTCAACATATAGAATGTCTCTTACCTTCCCCACAAAAGACAGCAAATGATAAACATCAAAAATGGTATTTTAAAAACTCTGTATTCAGTTATTCACACCAAAGGATATCCATCAAAATTATGAACATCTCTAAATATATTTCATGTATCATACATATATATACTTTATATGTATAATTACATATCAACAAAAGGTCTCTTGCTGCTCCAAGCATGTAAGTAAAACAAAGATAGATTTTGCAATGTAATACCCATATATGCATATATACTGGCTGTTTGAATTATGAATTTATTTACAACTTGCCTAGGTTTTAATGATTACTGTTCTATTATACAAACATAACAGTAAAGTTTTCTTTTAAATACAAAGACTGCAAATGAATACATGAAAAAAATTACACACATGTACAATATTTATAAGTCATAAATGCAAAGTTAAGATCTCTTTAAATTATTGCACTTGTGCATTTTACAAAGATTTTTATGTCACACATATAAAATAAGTTTTTAAAATTTACGAACTCATCAACTATAATGAAGCTGGATATTGTTAACTTGAAATTCTTTGTCCTTCCAAAAGAGAGCCTATTAAAATTTTGGGTAGAGATCCAGTGACTCTATGAGTCAGGTTATTAAGAACAGTGTTTTTGATAGCTTATAACCTGTATTGTTCTCCAGCTGTTTTTGGCCACCAAGGAAATGATCAACAGCTCACTCTAGATACCTAAGCTAGGTAGGGATACAGAATCTTTGCTCATACAGACTTGTAAAGAAAGTCACCTTCTTTTCAAAAAGATTCAAGACGCTACCTTCCTACAAATTTAGGAACTGTTTCACAGTGTCTTGGGCAAGCACATTATTTCAAATGAGACAGTGGGCTGGGTCTGGTGACTCGGTAGGGGCATTGTATGGAAATACCTTCTACAGGTTAAACCTATTGTCCTTTCGATGTGCACATGAAATGAATACACAGAATATATATCATACAGCAGATCGTATGCAAAATAATATTCCCATATGTCATATACATAGGCAATGTGAGATACGGTGTAGGACTGGGAGTTAAGGTGACTAAAGAAAAAACAAAGGCTGCAATGCACACCATCTGGTGACTCTTCGGGAGCACTAGGGAAGCAGGTCACGCACTTGAAAACTTGACTTACAACAGCAACAAACACTTTCCATTTAAACTTCTGCAAGGATAACTGTACCTCAAAAATATAAGCTGACACCTGACATGTGTAAAGCAAACTCCCCTACTTGGCAAACTTGATCGGGCTGTAAGTGTCCTTCGGGTCTTCGGGGGACGCTGATCTGTGGCCCAGCAGCGGCGTGCTTCGTTAGCATTCCTCACACTGCCTTAAAGAGCTTCCAACCCTGTGGAAGGTGAACAGCACCGCTGTCCATCGGGGGCGAGAAGGGAAAGCTTAGAGTTTGAATAAAGAGAATGGACATGTTTGTTGGGAAACATTAACGTCTTTCTCTTTGTCCCAACTTTTTAACTTAGAACCAGAACACCACTGAAACTTTCTTTCTTTTTTGCTATTTTCATCAACACATACATGGATCTAGTGCTTCAGACAACCAAATTATCCAGTAAAAAAATAATAAGACAAAACCAAAAAACACACGTACTTCATTGGGTACCACTAAACTTAAGTGTTTAAAGAAATCGGCAGCATGTGCATCCAGATGAACACTTACGTAGAGGTAAACGGAACTGCTGTGAGCCACTGACAGGCGTGGGAAAACGGAACCTGACAGTACACTTGGCTGACTGACATTTTATAGTGATTTTAAAATCAGACTACTTGCAAGAGAAGGGATCTGCTAATGTGACTAAATACGTTTTTAAAGTATTAAACCCTAAATAAAATCAGCAAAGTGTAGAACACAAACATGTCTGAAATATATAGACGTGTTTTTCAAAATCTAAATCATGCATATGTATCTGAAACCCAACAAAAATCACGTGATAGTCAGTGCCACAGTTCCTGAAATTTCTTGCAGAAAAAGACTGAATCTGAACAGTTTACTGGTCACAGTCATGAGGGTATATGTGCATGACATCAAGGGATGGAAATCTGATGGAGAGAATGGTCCTCAACTAACTCAACTTGACATAATTAACTATGGATGTGACCCTTTAAATATTTTTAATTATAGTTAAGCAAGAGAAGAAAAATCATGAATATATGAAGAAGAAAATTACAGTATCTAAAATAAAGGCACAGGCCAAGGCATGGGGAATAATTTACTCCTATTAAAGCTCAAACCTTAATTTTGAGTTAAAAGACAAGAACATACTGCTCAAAACTAAAAGCTAAAAATTCAGGGAGCAAAGGATTTATGCAGCCACAAGCATCATGTGCAAACATATTTAGTGTGAACACACTTGGTAAAGCAAAGTTCGGAGACTGATTGCACAAAGTAACAAAAGAAAGCAAACCTATCTAAATTGCATGCTAAAAAGGGGAAACCTACGCTGAACAATATCTAGTGTCAAATTAGCTCTGTTTGTTGCTGTGAGAACAAGTCATTTCAAGCAGAATGGCGACCATCTGCACAGAAGTTTTCCACTGAGAGGGAAGCAGAGAGCGAGGAAAACTGTCTCACCGAGGTCAGTCTCTCTTCCGAGACTGGCTTCTCATGTTCTTCATCAAAATAACCAACCTGGGAAAAGGATCACAATTCCTGCCCTAATCAAAGGGCCAATTTGGAGAATTACTTGCCACATTCACTGTATTTAAGTTTTTCTAATTAAATCAGTCACTATTAATTACTAATATTCTTGCATTTTTGGAATTTTATTCCACTGCCCAAGTTCAGTATTTCAAGTTGGCATGCATTTCCAAGAAAATTTCTCATTAAAAATATATTCACTATCATGGGAAAGATAATGGAATAATTGCATTTGATCAAAACTGTGTCTATTAGAAATCAGAACAAGTGATAAAAATGTCTGCAAACTGAACATTCTACATACACTCACAGCTGGCTACCAAACTTATACTGAATAGAGAAAAATTGGCCCAATATAAAATACCACCCTAATGAGAAACTCATCAAAAGTTTTGGTGATAAAAACCATCTGCCCTTTTAAGAAAAGATCTGGGAAAAAGATGTGAACAGAACCCAGAAGTTTGTCTGCTAAATATATGCCAAAATACAAAATACTCTTAACTGTATTTTTTCCAAAACAGATTACTGAATATCACTTCATCCTAGGCCCTTTTGTTTTTAGGTAAATCTATGAATCCTAAGTAAACCTTACACATGGTAAAAGCAGTATTAGCAGTTTAAATGAGAATACAGTCCTTTGTTCAAACTTGGCTTCTATTATGACATTATTTCACAAGAAATCAATCAACGATTAAATCCATATAGATTTCTTTCAGAAACTGTTCAAAGTACAGGTCACATACTATAATACAACTGGCTATATCAAAAGAAAATTTCCTGTAATAATCTTATTTGAATAGCAACCTTAAGACGCAAGAATAGCCATAGGATTCCCTCCTCCCACCGACTATTCGCTGTATCCAGAAGCAGAATTCACACATTCTTTCAAAATCCTTTTAATTAAACAACAACCTTAAATAGTATTTCTTCCACCCTTACAATTCAGTCTCCAAGTTAAACTAGATGGCTAAATTAACTTGTGTGATTAAAGGTGAATTTGGTGCATCCATTTTCATAAATTTGGGTGCAGAAAATACACAACTGTTAGAATTCAATTCTATGAAAACACTAACATGAAAAGCGACATTTTCTAGTCAATTCTTTACCATACAATGTGTTTTCCAACATGAAAAATCAGTGTCTTTGAAGAATAGGGCTGATTTTTATCTTTTGTAGATGTGTTTATATCTACATACATACGTATGTATGTACACATAGGCAGGTGTGTGTGTGTGTGTGTGTGTGTGTGTCTAGCCACAGTGGTATTTCTCTCTCTCTAGTTATTTCATTTACTTCGTATCGTATAATTACAATAGTAAACGAGGGTCCATGGAGGGAAGATGGCAATTCTCAGAAGCCCATAAGGAAATTGAACACATAGTGTTAATTTTAAAATAAGAACCATGTTTATGTATAGCTAACTCTGTTACAACATGAGTTACGAAATAAACCATGTTGTAGAAACATCCAATTTCATTTTCTGTTTTGTGAAAACCAAGCTCATGTGAGCAACAGCGTGTACAGTACCGAATACAAAACCTATTTCGCAGACTTATTTTATTAAACATAACAGCCTGGTCTCCTGTCAGGCCAGATGAGCAGTGGACGGACTGTTGCTGTGGACTGGCCTATTGCCTTGTGAACTTTCCTTCTTCGTTCAGGTCAACACCAACCCCATCTTCAGAAGTCACTGTGTCCTGGTGCCAAAAATCTTTAAAGCATTGACAGGCACCAGAGGTGACTGGCTTATCATCCATGTAGGAAGGGGTTCAGACTATTACTTTAGGTTCAGATTTATATTTTTTCAAAACATTTACATTGCAGAGCATTAGTCTACAATACCAAAAATTATACAGAAGAAACTCTTCAAGCCAGGTTTCCAGGTAAATATTTGACCTTAAGCAGAGCAGAGAGAGCAGAAATCAGCTACAATGCAGCTGAACTGTATTCTTTTCCGTCATGGGATGAAAACTTCTGAGACATGACTGAGTAACACAAAGAAAGGGGTAATGGAAGATGACGCAGCAGGTCAAAGCAAGAACTAAAGAAGACCTAAACTTATGGTTTAATTTGATATTCAGAGAAATAAATATATGGTATATTAATTAAATAACTCATAGACCAAATCTTTAATTGTGAATGTGAGTCTAAATGACACCCAGGGAAAACATAAACCATTATTAAAAATTTACATTTTTATATCCATAAGTCTCATTTGCAAAAAAAAAAAAATGTTGACATGCTTTGTTTTTATTTTGTTCTTCACGCAAAGAGTTGAGAGAATTTGCCAAGACTATAATGAAGAAAAATTTTTTTTAATATTCTTTGACATCTTTTGAATTGATACTTGGGAGTTCTGAGATTTACTTTGATATATATTTGCACCTCTTCTCAAAAGGCTACAAAATCTACTTCCTTTAGTGGTAAATTTATTTATCTAAGCCCTTTAGTATAAACTTCAAGAATACACATCAGTCCACCTAATTTCTTATTCATGAGGCTCTCAGACAAGAAGCTGTTTTCCGCCACTGATTGCCGAAACATGCTCGTTACTCTGTGACCCCGACGGCGTTTCTCCTGAGGCTGTCTGCTACAGTTCATACTAACCACAGAGGTCACACATGGACATTCACAATAGGGATGTGGAAGGGTTCCTATTTATAACCAGTAACATCAAAGCCACATTGGTGCTGAAGTCAAAGTACAATATCATAGTAGTACCATTTTAAACCCTCACTAGAAAGACAATGGAAAAGTACCCCCTTCTGAACAATTTGTGTCCATTCCAATTAAAGCCTCAGCAATGTTAGCCGTTAGAAAAGGCCAGTTTGCAAGTCGAATGGAGTTGCTGGGCAGGTGGCTTCTCGCCCTGGGGTAGTCCTCTGTGTACTGAGCCACCAATGAGGCTGGCAGGGAGGCCCCTGCTCAGCACATTCACTTGACGTTGCCTTCCTGAAGAGGTCTGCATCCCAGGCACCAGGTGTAGGTCTCCCCCGACAAAAATAAAAGGACGAACAGTCAAAGCAAGACGAGCATCTTCGGGGGGCAGCTTGCGTCAGCGTCAGTCATCCATCTTCACTGGCAGCTTCTCAGAGGCCCCCGGGGCCGCCGGCTGGGCTGAGATCCACAGGGCGCTCTCCTCCCCGCGGATCACCTTCTCCCACTGGCTGAGGTTATTCCTGGGGAGAGACGCAGGGACAGGAGAGCATGAGAGGGGCTCTGGGACCCCCAGCAGTGAGCACACTGTCCCGGGGCGCCTGCGAGCTGCGCAGCTCCGGGCCCTGCTGACTCTGGGAACACCATGCCCACTGCGCCTGGTGGCTCCCGGGGCAGCTCCGGCACGGCCCTGTGGTCCGGTGACCTCAGGAGGCTCAAGCCGCCCAGGCCCAGAGGGCACATGGCCCCACCAGCTCCAGAAGGCAAAAGCAAAGGGGATGCTAGGCTCGGGACACAGCACTTCTTTTCTGGTGAGAAGGGCTGACTTGAAAAGGGGAACGAGCCGTCGGGTGTGCTGTCGAAGAACACGCAGGGACATGCAGGCCCTGAGCCTGGGGACATGGGCACAGACCTAAGCCCAGGGCTTCACACAGGGGTGTGGAAACGGCGAACCTCCCAGGGGCCTTACACCCTTATCACATCCCGTTTGAAAATGGGAAGTCGCCTCACGCTGAACAGTGTCCTATATAAAAAGTCACCATAAGTTACACGTGGTGCAAACTTTTGAGATGTCCTTTCTACAGAAAAATGTCCTGGTCTGTGTTGCGTTCTGGTGACCTCTGGTCTCGGACAGCCTTGTTTCTGCCCAACTCTTCTGGCCTTTCTCTCTCAAAATCTGTGGATAAGAGTTGCCACCATCTCACCTTCTTCAGTGGCATGAATAACGCCTCCCATGTCCACCAACTTGCCCTACATGGCTAACCAGACACCAACATTTCCCACCTTGCATCTCGCATTCATAGGTAGAAAGATAAAATCAGAAAGGAACCCTGGCACTGGCAAGCAAAATGCATGCAGAGCACCTGCATCCTACGGCTCCTTTGAGCAAAAAAAATCCCTAAAATACAACCTGAAAAATAACACTTGTAACTCATGTACTGCATCCTCAGGTGTCATCTTCCTGGAACCTAAAGAGATTTTTTGGCTTTGGAAAAAAGACATACACCAACACTGCCGCTGTGTTTCTTTGGATACCAATGACACGGGATGAACTTCCTCGGTGTCAGCAGGATCAACAAGGCCTTTACAAGATCACGCAAGTGCTCTGAAGCAGGCGGCTGAACTGTCCCGGCGCGGCCCCAGCAGGCCTCCCTCTGCAGGAGGCGCAGAGGCTCTCTGGACAGGGAAGGGTGCCTGGCTGTTCCGAGGAGCCCTCGTGACACGCTGGGTTTCCGTTCACAGTCCCATTTCTCTTTGGAGGGGTGCCAACTCCATCCAGGGGTCCCAGCTCGCACTCCACACTGTCCACATGGCTCAGTCCTTATGTAAGTTATTTATAATATGTACATGAATATTATGTATTTATTTTTTCTGTATAAACTGTTATCTTAGGGAACTGATTGCAGCCGTGATGGGCTCAACAAAATGGTTGGTATCAGGCTCACCTCCACGGGAGCAGAAAGGAAAGAGAAGCCATCATTAAACAAGAAAAACCAGCTCATTTATTTTTATCTTCTTTCTTGTTGGTTTTGTTTGTTCATTTGTTTTTCTTTAAAAATTAGTTCATAAAGTAAGTTTCAATAGTAGAGGATGGGAATACATTAAAGGCTTTTGATAATGCTTAAAACTAATAAAGCATCCACCCTCCCTACCAGGGCACCCACTCTACCCCTCAACTGTGGTTCCGGTTACATACTTAGAAGAATTGCCTTGACACCAAATCACCTGCAGAAATCAACACACACGGCTGCTCTGCTCATCACCCTTTGCTTTCCCCAGAAAGAACTTCCTTTCAGAGTACAATGAAAATCTGAAAAAAATTCCAATGTTCTTAGCTGAGCACAGCCCTCACACAAGATGCTAGAAAGGCCCCAGAAGCTTGAAACCAGAAGAGGCTTCCATTTCTTTTGGGAAGAAAAGAAAACTTAAAGAGAAAAGAAGATCCCACTTGAGCTTCTCCCCTTCCATTTAAACAATAAATCATGTGGTTTAACCCAAGCGCCCTTCCAAACAAGCTGCCCTGAACAGACATTATGGTCCTGTCTTGTCAAAAACAGCCCTGGGCGGGGATCTGTGTATCACAAAAACAAACAAACGAGCCTTCTTATTCCTTTTTAGTGACCGAATCAATTTATGAATAAATACTCTTGACATATACTTGTTACCTAGGCAAACACACAGCCCATAAAATTATATTTATTGTAAACAGAGAATAAGACACATAAACACACGATGGAGAGACACCCCATGCAGACTCTCAGCCCTTTCTTTCACACCACCACACACAGCTTTTTTTCACAGCTGCCCGCTGTACGTACCGGCACGCTTTGAGGAGAGGCTCTGTGGGCGGGAAGATCTGGGTGAGGGTGGTGTAGCAGGGGATGGCCACGGCATTGTAGAATCCGAGCTGCCTCAGCGCAAAAACCGCGGACAGGAAATAGAACTGCACGTTAGCATGCAAGGAGAACTCCATTTCTCAAGCATAGGTGTAAAATTCAATGTTCTAGTTTTGCTCTGTGATACTTGGGCTTACTGGATACTACTGTAGAGTGCTTTTAAAAAATGAATTAAAATACATTCTTGAAATAAAACACATAAAATTTAAAACATAAAAAGTTAATCTAAAATCCAAGTATAATATTCAGTAAGATTCTACTTATAAGTCAGTCAAGTTATAATTCAAGTCCTGTTCCTATCTCTGGTTGAGTTTGACATCCTGCTGTAGACACATCATAGCGGAACCTGCTCTTCTCCTACGGGGCGACTCTTCTCCAGCTTGATCTTCAGGGTCCCTGCGGAAGTTCTGATGGTCTGTTTCCCTGTGCTTTGGGGACCACCCTCCTCTCCTGAGATTTTCTCTTTTTGCCCCAGAAATCTTACCAACTTTATCTTAGTTCCCTCAAGTTACAGTTTTCTCAATACATCAGATTTCACAGTTATTAATCTTGGTACTTTAAAAAATATAAGAAAGAACTTTTTATTAGGAATTCTGGACCACTGTGCAAGTAAATGGCACCAGCTCAGACTGGCCAGCTGGAGGCCGGCTGTCAGAGGCCTGCTAGGCGATTAGCCAGGGAGCACCGTCTAGCTGTAAGCAACTGCCGAGCGGGTGAAAGCATGGGCGAGACAAAGTTGGCTCCGTGGATGAGGTGTCCCCCAAACCACGGCTCACCAATTTCTTTAAAAAACTGAACTTCAAGGAGAATGCACAAAGGATGTGGGAGAATCAAATCAACTTGGTTCCCTTCTGCTTTCTCTGCTGCAAAGTCTACCATCATGGTGCTGCTATCAGAATAATGCCTAGGCACTTCCACCTGCAACTTCACAGCCCATGCAGAGACTTCCTTATTTTAATATGTAGCAGATATCATAGAGCAGAAGATCTCAAGAAAAAGGATTAATTATTGGAAAGTAGAGTATTTTTCCATTATGGCAAATAAAAATTTCATAGTGATCACAATTCAGAAGCAATATTGTTATGAAAAGATATGCTGCTTAGAAATATTTTATTCATAGCTCTCATTCTGCAAATGGATCTGGAATTTTGGCAAAAAACTATTCTTTTAATTAAATAACACTAGGGCAGAGCCCATTCTCTGAGGATCTCTGCAGCTGTCTTGGGCATTCTGTTGGGATGACAGTGTATCTATCTAGAAGGAAAAAATATCACTAGATCCCCATCTTAAACTATAGAACAAGCCCCAAATAAATTAGCAAGTCAAATATGAAGTGATGAAATAAAAAAAGTAAATAAATATAGGAAAATCTTTGTATCATCTCAAGGGGGTACGGGACTTGTGCAGTTCAGCATGAAGAGCAGACGCCAGACAGTAAAGACTGGTCACCGTGACTGCATATATGGTGACATTGCCTAAATGGGGTTAAGAAACTAAACTGAAAAATGCACAGGCCACGAGCATGCCAGCCATGCCAGGGGCACACTCAGGGAGCAAGGAGCGACAGGAACCCCTTCAGAACACCAGGCAGGGTCCGTGGAAGGCGCCATGGTGAGAAAAACTTGAAGATCCCTGTGCTGCTATGCCCGTCAAGAACAGGGACTTGCCTACACCTTCATATTAATAGTTAATAAATTAAAGTAGGAAAATTTGAGAACTTATCCCAAACCATCATCCTATGAATTTTCTGAAATGTTTCCTAAACTAAATTCTGCATTATAATTATTTGTCCATAACTAACTTCCTTATGACATTTAAAGACCATTGTTCTAAAAGGCCATAATCTGAGAAATACATCACACCACATATAAAACTAACAAGACACAATAGCACCGGAGACATCAAAGAATTAACATAAATTGTGTAATAAGACCTGGAAAGAGGGTAATTAATGTCATTTTATGGTAAGACAAAAGTCAAAATGTACTAAAATACTATGCATTATTGTGAGAAAAAGTGGACTTAATCAAAATCTATGCTACTCTTCAAAAAAATCTTTGTACATTCAATAACAAAATATTTTCTGCTTGTTACAAATATTAACAATTCAAATTCACCTATCCCCTCTATTTCAAGTCAGAAAAGCTGGTTTTCTGCAATTACATCCTTATAAAAAAGTGAGGACAAGGGTAGCTGTGAATTCCTTAAATCCACTGGGGTTTCTGAATAATCCTGGTCTTCCCATCTCCAAACTGTATCTAAATGAAGACGATCTCAAGTAGTTCCTGGTTCTACGAGAGGGCGTGTGCTTTTCCTTCCTTCACAGCCCTATAACCACCTTGAATCATTTGACTTGACAACACGGCTCATACCTGACCCTGGGGGACTTCATCCCGCTTGTCTCTGTCCATCATAGGGATGGGCTGTAACCCCAGTTTCTTCATCTCATCCCCCTAAAGTACAAGGAGAAAAAAATCATGGCTTGCCAACTTTTAAACAGCTATAACAATTTGGTATTAATGAGTTGTTCCCTATATTCACCAATTTTATCCCAAATCAATAATGTTTCTGGCTATTGACCCAAATAAATGTCAAAAGAGTGAACAATTTAATATATCATAGTTTGGTTTTTATCCTGATGTTCTCCTGTATGGAATTACCAGAAACCCCACCATCAATCCTGGTTCAGGGTGCAGGAGTTAATAAAAGTCAGAACAGGAGGAGATGCAGTAACAGGGACAGAAGCGACCAGACGAAGCTTGTTTCTTTCTTAAGTGATTTTTCACGTGTTGGGCTGGGTGCAGCTGGGCTTGGGGAGGGGGGATACTGTAGACCACGGACGAGCAGCGGTCGGCTAACACACGTTAGCAAGGCCTCCATCACCATACTGGGGATAGTCACAGACGTTTATTAAAGATTTACCATGTTACAGGCTCTGCCTAAGTAACTAGTAATTATTATTTCATTTCATCTTCATGAGATGCATTAGATATTATTATCCCAATTTCACAGATTTTTCAAAGTTACCTTACTTTTTATTCATTTGTTAAAAAATGTTAAAATCTTCTTCCTTAACGTTGCCTGTTTGGTCCCTGATACTCTCTCTTCCCTCACATTTCTTAATTATTCTATTATTTTGATTATGCTTGTTTTCAGAAATCAGAAGTACAGGCCTAAAAACATCCTAGATTTGCTAAGAGAGGGTCTAGATAAAAATTGCTAGAACCCTCATTTAGATGTATGTGAAGAACAAAGGCACTTGCCCAACTACATAAAGCCCTTGAAGCATGCATGCCTTTTGCTCTAGTATCATCACTTTAAATATGTAAATCAGTGGTTCTCAAACTTTTTCTTTTTGTCCGGAATGGAACTAACCACCAGGCCCCTTGCTTGAGGATTTCGTAAGTGCAGTACGTAAAAAAAAGTTTGAATTAACAGTGCTTTGAGTATGTACTCATGAATAACGATAAATGCTAAAAAGGGCACCAGCTGGGTCCTATGGCAGGTGTGCAGCAGGGAGGCTGGAAGAGGCCGGGGTTGCAGAGGAGAAGGAGTGTGCCTGGGGCAGATGCCACCGTGTGGGACGAAGACCTGGATGGCGACGAGAAAGCCCCAATGGAGAGTCCGGAGGGGCTGAGACACGGACGCTGAGAGGTAGCGGGCTCTGTAGTTCAAGTTCACTATTTTGGTATCACGACAGTGGAGAGACAGGACTGGAAGCAGGGAACTAATGTCATCAGGATTGAAGTCACTCCTAACTTGCAAATGTGGCAATGGAAGCTCAGAGACATGTCAGAAAAGCAGCCTGAGGTTTCACCCTAAATGCTAACACATGATTTTAAGCTCAAGCAACACGATACCAGAGAGCACAGAGACCACACTCTTAATTACTGTCACTCTGATTCTCAATGTAAAGACAAGAATTCAGGCAGAAAGCAGCACAAACTGAGGCATGAACTGGTGGCGGCCTGGGCAGGAGGGAGAGAGCAGATGGGGAGCAGAGTGGACTTTATGAATACCTGGAGATCAAATGGCAACACTTGGTGACTATACTTGTTTCCTCCCATGGACCACGTGGTCCTTGAAGACAGCATCTATGAGCATATTGGGAGCTTACCCATCTTTGTGGACTAAAAACACACTACCTAACATTTCTGTCATTTTGGTTTGTATTTTAGAATACAAATATAGTTGTTAAAGTAGGAAATACATCAGTTAAATAAAACTGCAAAACAAAGAGCTAATTTCAGTCTCGTCTTTTCATGTGGTATTTAGAGAATGTAATCAAGGTGATATTTAGAGAATGTACTTTCAGACACACACGTGTAGGGACGTTGACTGTTATAACAAAGTTGGGCATTTGCATTTAAACAGCCCTCCTAATCGACGCTGAAGCACTAGATTCTGACACACCCACAACACGAGGAAAAAAACCCACACAAGAGGGTGTGCACACAGTGCATGAGGAAGTGACCCCGTGAGTGTGATCGGCTCAGGCCTGGGCTCCTCATGCAACATTCTCTGGCTTTACCATTATGAGACAGTTCAAGATTTAAACCGTTTCTACTAAATCTTTAACTGAATGATTTGCTGGTTTTTATTTTTTGTGTTTATGGTTTGAATCTACTGAACTCTTTGTCCTCCAAATTTATTTTTACTTCTTCAAATGAGGTGGCACACAAAGGTTTTATATTTTTTCATAAAGTAATCTTTGAATATGCAGAGACCTAGGTATTTGTGAATTCATTTAAATAAGAAAATTACATTCTCCTTACTCGTGGACAATTGAGATAGCAAATTGAGGAGTAAAATACTAATTTCTGATAAGTTAGATAATTCAGTTGAGAAAAGGTATAATGAAAGTTAAGTTATATGGTTGCTTCACATGTCAGGGATATCATGAATTAACACCCCATATGTTCTACAGAACTTATCATTTGCACTTGATTTGACTATTTTGTATATTTACATAAGCTCATATGTCTATCATACAAAATGATTATTCCCTCAAATTTCTAGCATATACGGCCCATGATACTGTGGCCCCTCTTAATACTCCTTCCAATGATTACTATGAAGTAATGACCAGTAAATTTATTGAATGGATGACAAAAGATTGGCTATTAACTAAGGGAAAGTTTCTGAACTATTTCAGCTGAGATCAGAACTCAAGTAGGATGTAACAGAATGATTGCTTTCACTTTATAGCTGAATAAATAAATGCTAAGTTCTTCATTTTATGCGATCAACAAGTTTTCTGAAGTAACTAGCAACATGAGCAACTAAGATATTGTTACTAAATTATCAATATATTTAATTTGTCCCCTAATTTTTTTCTCATCTCTTGATATTATCTTTGTTCATATAAAAACCAAGAACATACCTCAGCCCAGAATTCTGCATATATATCATTTGCCGTCAATTTTGTAACTGGCCACAGTTTTGTCACAGAACAAAGATCACAGGCAGTCATCATCAAACCAATGACACGGTCTCTGGAACACAATATGAAACTGGTCAATGAGGTATTTGTACATTTATAATAAGGACTAGAAAGACTTCTGCATTTTCAGAAGTGAAGCTTACAGTAGACATTACTTTGTGATGGAAAAGAGAGCATTAAAGAGCAGATGAAACTAGCAGACAGGAAAACTAGTGGGATTAATGAGCAGTGTTGCTTTGACTGTAGGACCAGCCCCCTTGCCCAGTGGCCCCATGAACAGGACACCATACCCTCCTCTCGCCTCAGCGTCACCACTGAAATCAAGTATGATGTGGGCATGGATCTGTAGCCATCTCAGTCCCGTGGAATATGTTTGCAACCATGGACCCAATTTTCACTTACATGGAATTTTGGACATTTTTAGAGTGGGAAGAAATATCAAAGAATAAAATTCTACCCCAATCTTTTCATTTTGTGTAAGGAAAATCTGAAGTACAAAGAAACAGAATGACTTCCAAGGTAGAAGGACAGAAGACAAGCTGAACAGAGGTAGGCGTCCTGTGCTCACCTCCCTCACTGAGCAGCAAAGGGGAACGACAGGCCAAGGGGAGAGACCAGCCAAGGGAAGCAAGGGCCAAGGGGAAGAACAGGCACAGGGGAGGACAGGCCAAGGGGAGAGACAGGCGAAGGGGAGGGACAGGCGCAGGAGAGCGACAGGCCTAGCTTCCACTTGCCTCGCAGACCCCACCCTCCACGCTTAAATGAGTTTTCCTTTGTGTGGTTTTCCACTTATAACTGTGTGTTCCACGTATGACTTTGTTTTCTAAATATGGTTTGGTTTAATCTTTCCTCTTAAAGTAAAATAAAAATTGCTTAAAGAATTCAGACATATCCCCTGTGATTTTAATGGATTTATCTACAAACATGTAATGACCCTACATGAAGTCTACACTTGATGACAGCACTAAACACTGGTTTTTAAGGAATTTTAATGTATGTACTTTAACTTTTCTGAAGTGAATTTAAGAACTTTAAGGGGCAAATCATCCAGAAAGATACAAAGCCATGTAATGGGTGAGAAGACGTTATCTTTTCCAGCTCAGATCTAAACCCCAGTGAGCCGCAGGAGTCCACAGCTGCTACAGGCTGCTACAGGCTGCCTTACCTCTTGTGGTCCATAGACACCCCCTCTGTGGCAGCCCTGCCCTGGGTCCACAGCCCGTTGCCACCGGGGCAGGCAGCCCATGAGGAGCACCTACCCGTCGCTTTGGCCGGGGATCTGGTTCATTGGTGCTCCCTGGGACGCCCCACTTTGTCTGTGGTCCGAGTCTTTGATGCTCATCCCTCACAAGGCTCCTTCCTCTATTTTCCATCAGCCTAATTCCTTTAGCCCATGTGCCTCAATGATCTTTTCAACAACCTTACTTTTCCTAAAGACTCACGTCTAAAGAACATCATGTCTAACAGGGCAGACTTGGTAACTTTAAAACCATTGATGAGACTTAGTACCTTCCCTGTGACCCAAAACAGATGCTATGTGAAGAACCCTTAAAGTGACCAGAAATTCCCTGTTCTTGATGAGGTACTTTTCCTAACACCTTGCAGTTTAAAGGAAGAATATTTATTTCTGGAATTGGGCTTCTAAAGAAATGAGCATATTACTTGTTTGTCCAAAAAGTAGATCAAGAGGAAAAAGCATGACGATTGAGATGGTTCATAGACATGTATAAACAGTGCGGTGCGTCTGAGGAGGGGCAGGGAGCCGGCCTGGCTGAAATGCAGGGGCGAGGTGGGCCAGAGCGTGCGCTGCGTCCGGAGCCGAGCCGAGCTGAGCCTGAACCACAGGTCAGGCGGTAAGCCACTGGCAGCTGTAAGCAGGGCAGTGACATGGTATACTTTTTAGAGATGCTCAGGCCTGCTCGTGGAGGATGAAGTGTGGAATTGTGGGGGCAAGGAAGGTTCTGGAGAGGCTGTCTGGAGAACATCACGGCAGTACCTGCAGCAGGTGGCAGGTGACTGTGGTGGGGACAGGGGAAGTAGGAGGTTACAGATGTCAGGGTGAAACTGCTAACATCTACAGGGGCTTTATGACAAGGCAGCTCTCTCCCTCCCTGCCTCCTCCCCCTTCCCTCTCCATTCTCCCTGACACCACCCACCATGCTCCCCCACATCACTAGTGTGTACCCAGAATGACCTCAAAGTGAGCACCTCTCTTCAGAGTGCATGTGTGCTGCCCAGGGCCACCCCATTTTACAGTTCTCCCACATCACAAGATCACAGAGCCACCAAACATCACAGAGGGAAGAGACATGACACCCCTTGCAGGGTTTCAGGCGGGGTAAGAGATGGGCAGAGGCAGCCCCAGCTCTGCACACTGCCTGCCCGCCGTTCCCACCCTGTTCCACGTGCTCTGTAAGGGCAACTTGCCCAGGGTACGATGTCCTCTTGGAAGAAAAGCAGCAGCAGATGGAGGAAGAACTGAAGGGACCCCTTATAGAAGCTTTCAGGCAGACCATGAAGATTAATGCAAAGAATGAATTCTCATGTAGTATTACAATTCCTGTTTGTGTGAATATCTAGAATTCAAGAGCCTGAATGGCCAGCTCAATTTCTACAAGGAGCCAGGAATGTAAGATTCAGTCCCTGAAATCTCTACCCTGCTGTTCACCTCATTCCAGCCTCTCACATACCTACAAACTCTTTAAAGTGAGAGAAAAATGAAGAAATGGAGCCCCGTAAAACACACTAACTTCACCTACTTTAATACAAGGTGTATCAGCTAGGGTCCTACCATGAGGCAGGTGACACGGCCAGGAGGCTTGGGGGAGCGACTGAAGAGACTCCTCACCAGAGTGGGGAAGGCAGACCCAGGGAAACCGAGGGGAAGCGAGGCCCTGGACAGGCGATGGGGCAGGTGGCCAGGGCTGACAGGCAAGGGCGCACAGCCTGGGCTGGCTTTGTTGGGCAGCCTCCCCCAGGAACCCCGTTAGACAGGGCACAAGGGGATGAAGTCAGGGGACAGACACACAGCTCTCCTCCTCCCACCCCGATCTGTGAGTGCCCCCAGAGGCAGAATCCACATGGAGCTGGAGAGAGAGCAAGCTCGTGTCTCGGCACTGAGAGGCCAAGGTCAAAGACACAGTCAGTGGATCTGGAGGCCAAAAAGAGGCTATCGTGCACACAGAGCCCTATCTCACCCTGGAGGGAGACCTAAGAAGCTGTTCACACTGAGAAACACATTTGAAACTTGAACCATTAAATACTGAATTGCACCTCTTTATTCACGTACCATTATGGCACAGAAATAGCAGAGTGGCTTTTAGTCAAAATTTCTACCAGTTGAAAAAAATCTATTTGGGGCCCCAGGGTAAAGTGTCTGGATAGGCCAGAAGGAAACTGTCATAAGAAAACAGAGAAACAAGAGAGAGAAGAAAGCAAAGGTGTCCTGCCTGTCTGAGGGCACATGCGCACAGGCTCCGGGCAAAGGCCAGCCTGCTGTTCCGAGGCTGTCGGCACCCTGACTGCTGTGGCCGTGACTGACGTGGCGTCTGTGGTTACAGGAAAGTCAAGCATGTGGGGGATGTATACGTGGACATTTTGTTTAGAAACTGCCAGCTACCCTCATTTTTAATTCCTTTGTTTTATTTTAAAATCAGGTCATACCTAATGTTTGAAATAATTCAAATGATCATTTTAATGATTTTTTTTCTTATTTTTAAGCTTATTTTGGAGGAATTTTAAATTACCGTACTGAGCACTTAATGCACATCTACAACAACTACTGTACTTCTGGCATAACATGACCTATTGCAGCTGATTTATTAAACATTAAACGAGACTAAAGATGCTGCAGAACCAAAAGAAGAATGTTTCCAGTGACACAAATAATAACTCTTTAATATAAGCATTAGCATGCCTCGGTGGTGATCTCATTGAAATAAATTAGTTTCTCAATTCTTAATTTTATAGAACCTTAACTGTGTTGCTTCTTTTAAAAATATCATTAAGAAGAGAGAAAAGGGTCGGTGAAGAATCAGTCTTGAACAAATGTGTATCACAGAGGGATTTACTGTTATTAAAATATACTCTAACCTAAAACCCATTTGCCTAGTAAAATCCTTGTGCTACACAAGTGAAGACCGATCGATGTTGTCATGTCAAGAAAATGCTGGAGAACTCTGCACATGGTCCAAGGACGAAACACATCGGTGAGACGTGTGCTGAAGCAGTTGCTGTGCAAGAGCACACACCTTCCTGTTCTGCCTCTGAATCGTTTAAAGAATTGTTCAAGCGTTTGACATCCTACACTTTAAGTGTCCTTAAATCTAAATCGAGGAAAGATTTCAGAAGAAGGGTGGCAAAGGAATGTCTTTGAAGGATATAAATATTAT
Organism: Manis javanica; assembly: GCF_040802235.1. Taxonomy (NCBI): domain Eukaryota; kingdom Metazoa; phylum Chordata; class Mammalia; order Pholidota; family Manidae; genus Manis; species Manis javanica. The sequence goes on from NC_133168.1 coordinate 77,715,016, forward strand.
CTGGGATTAAGATGAGAATAAACATTTTCATTTATGTATTTCCTAATGCTAATTTCAGAGATAAAATTTTGCAATTATTTTTAAAACATGTTTGAGGAAGGCAGTTCCAACAAAAAGTGCATAAAAATAAAAGTTATAAAACCTAACAACTCATATATTTGCCATTTTAATATTTAAAGGATATATTAACTTGATTTCAGAGCTGAAAACACATTCGGTCTTTTTGCTGTTTGCTGAATGGTCCTTAGAGGGCTATGCATGTTCCTCTCCATTCAGAAAGATGCTGTGATTCAGGAATCATGTTCTGATTTCTGTGGATGTTCTGGTTAGTTTCAGTCAAAAGGGGACAATGAGCACTAGTTTCAGTGGAAAACTTAATCAAGCTGTCACTGCCAACCCTTGGTCTGAGTACAGAGCTGGTTTCCAAGGTGAATCATTTTAGTCATGGTGAACTGTGGTTAAGGAAGGAGACCTGAAGGAAAACGTCAGTGAAGAACTCAGTCATTCAAACTGCCATTTGTTTCCCTGGCACCCTGGGCTTCCTCCTGTCCATCTTTTATACCATTATAAGGTAGATTCAAATTGCCCCGATGATTCATTTCTAGGGCAATTAGATCATTTGTCAGGTTCTACTATTTATAAAGTTTAAAGAACTTATTATGAAATGTGTAATCTTGATAAAAATGAAACTGTACGTATGTCCAATATAAAAGTGAATTATTCATCTGCATGTGAAAAACACATGAACATGACTTTCATACATAATTGGTCTCTGGTTGTTTCAGTTGCAAAATAAAAAAAAATAAAATTACCTTGTATCATTAAGCAGGGTTATGGCCACAATGTCAAGTTCATGCAAGTTCCAATAGTAAAAGTCAATGGTAGGTGGCAAGGACCATTGGTAAGGACAAAAGGGAGGGAGAGTCAGAATCCTGGGACTTCCAGCAATGATTAGGTCAATATAAATGACTTTCAGCTCCAGAATGAGTGGAACAATGAGAGAACTATAAGATGAGAGAATGCCCTGGGTGAAGTCCACTGACCCAAGAATAAGAGACCAATTCAAGGGCAACATGCTCAGGGTGATGGGGTAGAAACAAAGGAAGTCTGGTTTCTTGACAGCACCACTGGGCGGCTGAACTTTTATTTAGCCAGAAACGACCTGTCTTCCAACTTTCCAATATGATAAAAAAGAAAACCCTGTGTTTTAGGCCACGGTTGTTAGGATTTATCTTTCATGGACTAAATGCTTTCCTAACTGATGAACGCCTAAAGTACTGAGGCCATCAGCCTTCATCTAGGATGCCTAAGATCTTCCAATATAAAATAATTACCTGTCTTGCCTAGAGAACACTTGTGAAAAAAAAGAACCCTGGGCTTTAACAGTTGATACATCTGAGATGATAACGTCCATTTCTAGACAGACTGGGTACCACAGAGGCAGATTCCAGCTGCATCAGCGCATGCAAAACACTGTTGATTTCCAGGACACAAAATATACCAATAATCAAGGATTTACTGAGTATAAAATCCCATTGTAAAAGCCACACCTGCTATTATTGTCATTCTGGATTATTTGTTTACTTGACAAATACTTACAGAACAGCTCCTATGTGCAAGGTATTTTCTGTTATAACCCTGGGCCCCAAAGTGGACTAAAGTCTAGAATGTTATTACTCCCACCATATGATGTCCTGTTCTCTGATTACACAGCACAGAGATACGGAACCATAAAATTTACGTCCAAGCCAACAGAGCTTTGGCAGTGAAAGGAGGCACTAATGTTAATTAATTACATCTGGGCAAAAAGTATTCACTGAGATAATTCTGGCCAGGAGCGTGTGTGGTCACCCTGCTTTTAACACAAAATATTCACAAAATAAAGAGAATATCAATAGTTTGAGAATTTTTCTAAAAATATTATCCTTAAGTGTTGATTTCTCACCAACTAATTGATAGTGAAGAAAAGATATCTATTTAAACATTTTTAGACTTAAAATAGATATGTACATATAACTAATAAAGTGATTTTATAAGCACTACTTTCATCTCTCTTGCCTCGTGGTTTAGATACAGTGGTTTTCAGTTTAAATAAGGGGTGCATTTCTCTACATATTAGGTAACTTCATTGTTGACCAGTATGCCATTGATTTCCTCAGACAAATTCTATCATCTTTTGGTATTTTAGTATTAAATCTAAGTATAAAGGGAGAGGCTGCTGTCTGTCACTTATCAACTATCTAATGGAGTAAGTAGTGTCTCCAAAAATTATCATCTAAGAAATATTGTCAATTATTTAACTACAAACACTCCAACAATGTCAGACAGGTTAACTTCTTAAAAGCACAAAACAAGCCAAAGCAAATGGGGTGTTTACATTAGAGAAAAAATTACTGGGCTGAAGTAAATGCCCACCAGAAACAGCAGGTGAAACCAAGTCTCCAAAGGGAACAAGAATTTGTCATCAAAGAAAGATACCACGTTGACAGGCAAAGGTAAACAGTAAAATGATAGAAACAGAACAAATTTTATTTAAAAATCTATTTGTAGCTTACAGACTTCACATAAACTAATAAAGAAACAACAGCATTGGAGAAGCATCCTTTTTAAATGGAGAGCAGAGAAGCCCTGGCCACCCTGACTATGGACCAGAACGTGAGGCACCTGCCAGTGAATGACATCAATACTCAAGGTCAGCGGGCTTGGCGGGGGCAGCCCATGTTCACGTTTCTCTGGAACAGGAATTGCTCAGACAAGAATATAAAGAGGAAGGTGTCAAAATAGCATGATGTGGGGATGCTACCGGTCCAATCTGTGCCCACGTGAGCTATTTCTACCATCGTCATAAAATATGTCCACAAACTGCAGCCCCTGCTGGAGAAATGGCCGTCCAGACAGGTGATGCCATGTGTGGAGCGTGTGGGGCAAACCCACGTCTATGACAAGGACAGGTGGCAGAATATACATCCTAGTCACAGGGAAAAGGACATCCATGTTAACTCAGGTGTCATAAGGGGCTCCAGGACAGAGCGGAGAAGAAAAGAAGGGCTTCCAACAGCCACGAGGGCCGTTCTGAGGCTGAGGGGGAAGCTTCCTGTGGCTGACCTCTGCGCCTCAGCTCTCCCGGGACAACAAAGAATGGCTGGAATCAGGCAGTTCCTTACATACATCGTGACAGAAGCTCCATACAGAAACCCATGCCAGGCTACCAGTCATATTAACTGTGTGAACACTGCACTCACTCGTAATTTTAACTTGGATGAAGAGCTTACTCACTACTGTGCAGAATTCCACGGACTGCTTCTATGAGCTTACCTCCTGTCACCTCACTGAGACTCGTTCTCACTTGGTGAATTAAGGACCACTCGGTTTGTTACTGATTTCACTTAGAGACATACTGATGTAATCGACACACTCTACTTGTTTAAGAACACTTGAAAAATGTTTCACATTTTATCATATGATCACATTTCTAGGTGGTATACTTTTGTTTCTCATGCTTTAATTTAGGTATGAAATGAATACATTTGAAGGAGGTAGTTCAGTGAGTATGAAAATGTGTACAGTCCAAAACCATCACGCCAATGAAGACCAGAGCATCCTCATCACCCAGAAACTGCTCTGCCCTTTCCAGTTCTATGTCCCTCGTCAGTCCCAACAATGGCCGGTTTGAGTTCTGTCACAGTCATTAACACTACTGATTCATTTGGCCTATTCATAAAAATGTTTCCATAAGTCACAGACAGTTTTGCTCAACATAACGTCTGTGTGATTCATCCACGTGACTGCATGAACGGGCAGTTCCCACTGTTTGTATCGCTGAAGAGTACAGCATTCCACTGCATGAATGTCAGAAACTGTCCATTCACCTACTGTTGGACATTCACGTCACTTCTATTTTGGACATATTATGAACAATGATGCTTTGAACACTGTGTCCAAGTCTTTGTGTGAACATATGCTTTCAATTCTCTTGAGTAACGTAAGAGTGGAATTGCACAGAAAGCATATGTTTAGATTTATAAGAAAATTCTTAAGTATTTTCTGAAGCAGTTTTGTATTCCATACCCCTACCAGGGATATAATAGCATTTCTGTAACTCCACATTCTTGCAAACATTTGGTATTGTAGGTCTTTTTAGTTTTGGCCATTCTAGTAAATATATAGTAGTATATCACTGCTGTTTTAACTTGTTTTTTTCCTTATGGCTAAAGAGGAGCAAAATTTCATGTTCTTATTTGCTTTTTAAGTTCTGAAAAAACTCCTTCATTCCAAGGCAACTACTAAAAAACATTAAAACAAAAAAAGTATAGCTAGTGCCAAGAAAGAAGAGAAAACAGAATCATATAAAATCATCAATTAAAAACACAAAAGGTAGAAAAAGAGTAGAAGACAAAAATAGGAACACAGAACAAGTGCAAACAATAGAAAACAGTCAAGTATGGCATGTACTAATGCATCAATAATCACTTAAATGTCAATAGTATAAATATATCAATTAAAAGACCAAGATCATCAGAGTGAATAAAAAAACAAGACCCAACTACATGCTGTCTACAAGAAACCCACATTAAATATAGACATATACAGATTAAAAGTAAATGGATAAGGAAAGAAATACCATGCTAACATTATTCACAAGACAATGGGAGTAGCTACATTAATATCAGACAGAGTGGACTTCACAGCAAGGAAAGTTATGAACAATGAAGAGGAACATTTCATAATAATGAAGGATCAACTCTCTTATAAAGATATAACAGTCCTCAACTTTATGTGCCTAACAACAGAGCATCAAAATATGTTAGATAAAAACTGATAAAACTTCAAGGAGAAATAGATGAATCCACAGTTACAGCTGGAGCCCTCAACACCCGTCTATCAGAAATGGACAAGTCCAACAGGAAGAAAGGCAGTAAGGACATACTTACATTCACTGACTTCATCAAACAACTGGATATAACTGACATCTATAGAATAGTTCATCCAACAATAGTAGAAAACACATTTTTTCAAACTCACATGGAATATTCACCAAAACAGGCTGTTCCGGGCTATAAAATACACCTTGACAAATTAAAAGAAGATGAATCATACAATGTATGCTCTCAGACAACAATGGAATTAACTGGATAGCAATAGCAGCAAAACAGCTAGAAAATCCCCAAACACATTAATCACTGTGGATATTAATCAATGCACTTCTAAATAACACATAAGTCATATAAGGAATCAAAAGAAATTTAAAAATATTTATAACTAAGTGAAAATGAAAACACAACAAAATTTGTGGGATGTAGTGAAAGCAGTGTTTAAGGGGACATTTACAGGATTAAATGTATATACTAGGTAAGAAGAAAGACATAAACACAAAAATCTGAGCTTCCACTTCAGGCAACTAGAAAAAGAAAAGCAAATAAAATCCAAAGTAGGCAGAAGAAAAGAAATAATAAGAATTAGAGTAGAAATGAATGAAAATGAAAACAGGAAATAATAGAGAAAATCAACCAAACCAAAAGCTGGTTCTTTAGAAAGAATAAAACCAATATAATATGCCTTTAGCCAGTCTAATTAAGAAAAAAAAAGGATACAAATTACTAGTATCAGAAATGAAAAAAGGGACATCACTACAGAGCCATGGACATTAAAAGGACAATCAAGGAATACAATGAACAACTTCATGCTCACAAATTTGATAACCTAGAGGAAATGGGCCAATTTCTGGAGGAATACAATCTGCCAAAACTCACACAAGAAATGGGTAATCCAAATAGGTTTATGTCTATTTAGGAAATTGAATCAATAATTAATGACTTTCAAACAGGAAGCACCAGGTTCCAGTGGGTTCAGCTGGTGAATCCTACCAAACATTTAAGGAAGAAAGTACACCAATTCTCTGTTATAATCCCTTTCAGAGAACAGAAGTAGAGGAAACTCTTCCTAACTCATTCCATGAAGCTAGAATTAATACCCAATCTGGACAAAGATGCTACAAGAAAAGGAAGCTATAGACTTAACAGCTTTCCTGAGCACAGATGTAAAAATCCTCAAAAATTATTAAAAGATTTAATCTAACCCTATATAAAAAGAATTATATACCATGATCAAGTGTGTTTTGTCTCAGATATGCAAAGCTAGTTCAACATTCAAAAATCAGAGTACTCCATTCATATCATTTAGCTCCAACTGGCTAAAGAACAAAATCACATTACTGTAGGATAGATGCAGAAAAAGCACTTGACAAAATCTAACACTCATTCACAATAAAAGTTTTCAGTAAACTAGGCCTGGGAAGAATTTCCTCATAAAAATCCCCTAGCTAACATCATACTTAATGGTGAGAGACTAAAGCTTTCCCACTAAGATCAGGTACAAGGCAAAGATGTCCTCTCTCACTATTTGATATGATCGACAAATCAAAGTTGTATATATTTAGGTTGTACAATGTGATAATTTGATATACGTGTGCACTGTGAAATGATTACCACAGTCAAGTTAATTAGCATTCCATCACCTCACATAGTTATCTTTTATCCTGTGAAGAGAACACTGAAGATCTACTCTTAGCAATTTTCAAGTACACAGTACAGTATTATCAGCTATAATTACCAATCTGTACACTAGATCCCCAGAAGTTAGTTCATTTTAAAACTGGAAGTTGGTATCCTTTGACCAACATCTATGAAGACTGGTGCTTTTTATATAAGGAATCTTTGCCTATACAAGGGCATGAAGACTCTCTCCTATATTTTGTTCTAGAAATTTAATAATATTTTGGTTTTTGCATTTGGTCTTTCATACAACTGAAACAGCAATAATTGAAGAGCCATTTGTTGAACAGACTATCCATTCCCCATTGAATTATCCTGACATTTTGGTTGAAAATCAGCAGGCTACATAGTGTGAGTCCTCTGTGACCTATCACGATTTGTCTACCCTAACACCAACACACACTGTTTTGATTGTTACTTCATAATAAGCCCTGAGATCAGCTTGGTAATCCTTCAATATGGCTTCTGTTTTGTCAAAATTGTTTTGACTGTCCTAAGTATTCTGTATTCTATATAAATCTGAGGTCAGCTTCTCAACGTGTACAAAAAAACCCTGCTGGGATTTTGATTAGGACTCCATTTTTTAGAGAAGTATTTGCAGAAAATTGATAGCATACTTTTTTATGAATTTTGCATCCATGTCCATGAGGAACATTGATCTTTAATTTACTGGTTTTGTAATGTGTGTGTCGGATTTTGCTGTCAGGATTATGCAGGCTTCATAAGATATGGTGGTAAGTGGTTCCTACTCCAACTTTCAGAAAGATTTGTGTTATTGATATTTTTTCTTCCACAAATGTTTAACAGAGTTCACAAGTGGAACCACGAGGTCCTGTAAATCTTTTTGGTTTAAGAATAAAATTTCTTTAGTGGGATACTCAAGATTCTCTGATTCTTTTTGGTTTGTGTATCGTTACATTGTAATTTTCAAGGAATTAGTCCATTTCATGTAAGTTTCAAGTACATTTGTATAAAATTATTGATAATAATCTCATTACCCCTTTAATGTCTGTAACCTGTACTGATAACCTCTACTTTACTGTTAATATTGGTGATTAGCCTTTTCTTATTTAGTCTTGCTAGAGGTTTATACATTTTAATAATTTTACAAGGCACCAACTCTTGGCATCATTAGTTTCCTGTTTGCTGCTTTCTGTCTCACCAAACTGCTACTCTCTTGATTTCCTGCTTCAAGATGGGCTTTAATTTACTCTTCTTTTTGTAGCTGCTTAATGTGTTATCTTAAAAGACTAACACAGGCATTTAAAGTTACAGATTTTCCTCCTCTTAGCACTCTTTTATCTACATCTTACAAATTCTGATACATTTTTTTCATTATCATTTAGTTTGATACATTCTCTCTTTCCCTTTGTAATTTCTCCTTTGATTCATGAGTTATTTATAAGTGTGCTGTTTAAATACTTGGGGATTTTCTACATAGTTTATTGTTTTTATTTCCATTGCAGTCAAAAATACTTTATAATTTCAACCTTTTGTAATTTATTGAGATTTATTTAATGCACCAGCACACAGTCTATCTCATAAATGTTCCATGTGCAGCTGGGAAGAATATGTATCTACAGTTTTTGTAGTATTCTGTAAATGTAAATTAGGTTACATTGATAGTGTCTTTTATTTTCCTCAACCTTACTAACTTTTAATGTACCTGTTCTATACATTACTTGAGGAAGAATGTAAAATTCTCCCACTATGGTTTTAGATTTGTCTCTTTTCCTTTTTAGATCTTTTTTTCTTCATGTGTTCTGAAGCTTTGTTATTAGGTACATGCACATTTTGAAGTGTTATGTCTTCCTATGCATTGATCCTTTAATCATGGTAAATTATCCCTCTTTACATCTCACAATATTATGTCTTTAAAACCATTTTGATTTTAATATAGTCACACGGCTTTTTTATGCTGTTTTCATGGTATATATTTCTTCCATCACTTTACTTTCAACCTGAGTCTTTCTATTCAAAGTGTATATTTCATACACACATAGAAGTAGATCTTGCTATTTTATCAAGTCTGACCATTTCTAGCTTTCAATTAAAGTAGTTTAGTCCATTTACATTTAACTGTTAGTTTTATTATGTTCAAGTCTCCCTTCCTCATATTTGTTTCCATTTGTTTTATCTGTTCTTGTTCCTCTTGCCCTGTCTCCTTGTGGGCTAGTCAAATTTACTTTTTACTATTCAATTTTTTCTCCTTTTTTAAAAAAGCTATACTTACTGTATTTTTTATAGTTTCTCTATGAACTATAATATTCATATTTAAAACAAATGTAAAATTTGTACTGGTCCTCTTAACACCTTACTCTTCAGTGTTTGTAGATGTAAGAACCTTGTAACAGTAATTCTATATTCATTGTAACTCAATTCTTTGTGCTATTGCTTTCATATATTTAAACTTTATATAATATAAACCTCATCTAACTATATTTTTGTTTTAATCACTCATTTATCTTATAGTGAAATTAGAAAGAATATGTGACCATTCAAAAGTCATAATCTCTTAACAATAATCCAAAGTAGCGTCTTCAGAAAACAAAAAACAAAAATACCCAAGGTATTTAGAAATTGAGAAATTCTTTTTAAATAACCTCTACATCAACAAGAAAGTAGAAGCAGAAGTGACAGATAATCTAAAAACTAAGGAAAAGAAGAGCATTTCATCAAAAACTTGCAGGGTACAGTTCAACTGGTACTCAGATGACAATACATACATATATATTTTTTGTAGTACAATTTGAGAAGAAAAGGAAAAGTATAAAGAAAAGTTAAAAGGAGAGAAACAGCAACTATACAAGAAAGAAATGATAAATTTTACAAAAGGAAGATTACAGAACAGGAATAGTTAAAAGGTCTGATTAAGCAACAAAGGAAGAAAGAAAAATATAAAATATTAAGGATTAGGTAATTACAAATATAGATAATATGTAACTATAGTAAGGTAATTATAAATATAGTAAATTACAAATATATTTTATATATAAAATATAAATTTTAAGTGGTAATTTGTGTAACTCTTTTTTATGAATTTGAAATAAGAAGTCTAAAGGAAAAATGATTTTCTAGTAGAAAAATTTGATCAAGATGTGAAGTAAAATGGAATAATAAAAGCCTCAAACCATACAGACATTAGAAAGTTTATTAAATATCTTTCATTTTAAAATGTGCTACACTATCCTGATTTCACAAATGAATATTATTTAGCCTTCTCAAAATGGATAACTTTAGTTATTAAACTCTTTCAGAGCAGAGAGAAAGCTCAAGAGCTTCCCAGTTTCATTTCATAAAGCTAGCATTATATTAATAGAAAATAATGGCAGCATACAAAAAAGTAAACTGTATCAATTAGTGGATCAGATCCAAAATTGCTTAAAAAAGAGAAAACATTATTTCCTTAGTATACTAAAGGAGTAATTCCATGGGAAAGTAGTGTTTAAGGAATTCAGGGATAGTGTAAAATGAAGAAACTAAAATATCTATTAATAATATAAGAAATCATTACACTAAGAAATGAGGAAAACCATGTATCAATGGAACACAGACACGGATTTGATAAAATTCCTAATAAAAAGTGATATAAAGAAAAAAATACATGATAAAAATGGTTTACCATTCCATGATCCAAAGAAAAAATGTCAGCAAATTAAATTTATTAAAAAAATAACATCACATAAAAAATTAAAAATCTAAAATCAGTACAATTAAAATCAATCACATATTAGATGTACTTGCTTTTTCCATCACAATCAGTATTGTTTTGTAGGTTTAGCTCTATAGTAAGATCAGAAAGCAAAGTAAGTATCAGTATCAGAGAAGTGGAACAAATAATATTTATTTGTAAATAAGGATGCATTCCTAGAAAATACAAGATGCTAATTTTTTCAACTGATATAGAGAACATAACAAAATGGCTAGATGGAAAACAAATTTTTAGGATTCTGGTAATGATAGAATAAATAAACTTGAACACAATTTAAAAAGGACTCTTCACAGGCACTGCTGAAAAAAGGCAGAAACCTTTGGTTTGATCCACATTTATATAGGCTTTCTGCAAAAAGCATGGCTCAGTCATTTAGCACCCAAAAAAAAGTCACATGGTACAGAGGTTAGGTTTGGGGCTGCCAGTGAATGGAAGCTGAGAAGGAAAATCCTGGCAATTTAGAACAAAAGTCGATTATCTTCACAGAAAGATAACAGAATCAAGAAAGGTAACAGATCATGTTATCCACAAAGTAGCGTATATATATTAAATACTGCTGGACAAATAAATAGGACAAAGTATTCCATGGTCCGAAGAAAAAATGTCAGCACATCAGACCCATAGAGGCCTTAGATGGTGGACACATAGACAAGGATTTTTAGATAGCTACTGTGTTAAGGAACCTTCAGGAAAATATATATTTGGTTACAATGGGTGAAGAGATACAGAATTTTAGGAGAGACACAGAAGCTATAAAAACGAACAAGAAGAAATCTTAGAACTGAAAAATACAAAAGGTAAAAAATACAAATCACTGGACGGAACTAAGAACAGATTGGACTGTTAGAAAAGATCAGTAAAATTAAGGACAGATCACACCAAGTCACCCAAACTGAGGCGCCGAGAGGGAAAAAGACTGAAACATCCTAATGACCTGTAAGACTATGTTAAGTAATCTGTCTTATGTGTAATTACTGTTTCATAAGAAAACTGACAAATGGGGTAGAAAAAATACTTGAAAAAATTAAAGGTCAAAACTTTCCTACATTTCTCTGAAAATAACAGCCCACAGACCCAGAAACCTCAGAGGACCCCAAGCAGGATAAACAGAAAGATGGCTGCACACAGACACATTACAGACAAAGGGCTGAGAACATCAGTACAGAGAAAGTCTTACAGGCAGCCAGAATAAAAAGATATACAGAATGACAATGAGAATGATCACCGCTTTCTCAGCAGGAAAAAAAAAAGGGTCTCACTGGACATCTGAACATTTTAAAATGCTGAAAGAAAACCTAACAACTTAGAATTCTTACGCAGCAAAAATATGTTTGAAAAGTAAAGCCAAAATAAAGATATCTGCAGATGAACAAAGGCGAAAGAAACTCTTGGTCAACACATTTTAAGGAACAAAAGAAGCTCTTTGGTAAATGATACCAGATGAAAATCTGGACTTACTCAAGTGAACGCAAAGCACTGAAAATAGAATATATGTGAGAAAACATGATAGATTATTTTTCTTTCTTGTCAGAAATTCCTCAATAATCAATTGACTTTTTAGTAAAAAATAATGTGGGGTATAGAACATATACCAATATGTAACAATGGCAGAAAAGACAAAAAGTATGAATAGATTCTGGTTTCTTAAGGTGTTTACATTGTATAGAGATAGAATAATATTAATTCAATGTGTACTAATAGAAATGCAGACTGCAAACTCAAGGGCAACCACTTGAAAATATGAAGAGTTGTAGCAATAAAAGTCAACAGAAGATACGGAACAGAACACTGAAGGAAACGTCATCAATGAACTTGAATAAGGGCAAGAAAAGGAGGGACAAAGCACAAAGGGGTTAAGGAGAAAAACAAATAAGGTAAGAAAACTACCATAAATACAGTTGCATGAAATGCAAATGGGCTGGACAGTCCATAAAAAAGCAGTAAACTCCAGTCTTAACTATTGCCGGTTACAAGACACACTTTAAATATAAAGCTGCAGACAGGCTGACTGGAAAAGAATATGATATGCCACTAGTAAGCATAATAGAGCCTGGTGTGGTTATTAGACCCAGAAAACTTTAAGGCAAGAAGTATTACCAGAAAGAAAGGAGAATTCATTTCATATTGATTAGAGGGTAAATCACTGAGCAGACACAGCAAATGGAGATGTGCAAGCACTGAATAGCCAAGTTTCTAAACACATGAAGCAAAATCGAGATATATACATTAATTCGTAACTTTACTTATACTGGAAATTGTATTTCCAGTTAAAAATGGGAAAAATACATTCATAGGCGATAAAATCTACAGAACCCATACAACTGTGCCAGTAAAGCAACAGGACCCGTGTGAACAACTCAAGGCTAAGAGTCAAGCCAGTGCTTTTTGGATAAGACAATATGCTTTTATTTCTAAGGGAAGAAACAGGCATAATATAACTGCAATCAAAATGCCAATGGGATATTTTTAATTGAAAATAAGCCTGACAACAGAACATTCTTTTTCTTTTGAAGTATTCATGATGGAAGTGGGAGGTGATCAAGGGTCATGATGCTTGTAATTTACATGGGCATGGCACAGTGACAAAAACAAAACACAAAGAAAATGGGGTAAAACGTTAACAATTTTGAATGTAGGTAATGGGTGAGAGTGTACATTTGAGTATTTCAAAGTACAGAAATAACTTCTCTGTAAATTTGAAAATTTTCTTATAAAAAATACATTTACTAAGTAAAAATTTTCATGAAATTTTTGGAAAGTCAATGAAAGGTGAAGATAATCTTATCATGCATGTATGATAAATTTCAACACAGTTACAGTAACCAAAACAGTACGATCACAGCTAAAGATCAGATAATTAGCATTTAAATGGCTTAAGGAGTCCAAAGAATAAATCCAGTTTATATGAAAACTTAAATTCAATTCCATGGAAAAAATGGATTATTAATAAAATGGCAATGATTCAACCCAACAGGAAGAAATAATGTTATGTTCATAAAAAATTTAACTCCAAAAGAATTAAGATCTACCTATAAAAATTAAAACTATAAAAATACACAAAAAGAAATTTAAGTACTATCTGTGTTTCTGTCAGGGAGGCCTCTTTAAGAAAGCCAGGAAACAGATTTGATAGAAACACACGACAGATTTGGCCTCATGAAATTAAATTTCTTGTGGTCAAAAGAAAATCTGAATAAAATTTTTGGAAATCACCTAAAGAATATGTTTGGAACACATAATGGAGAAAATTTTACTATCCTTATCAAAAATATAGAATGCAAACTCATTTACAAAAAAGTAATTCAATAAAAAATATGCATAAGTTATGATCAAATACATAGAAGTAGAAACAGTAAATAAACATGAAAAGATCTTTAATGCAGTGAGCTCAGAGAACAGCATATTTAACTGGAAACAGTTTTCACCATATGTTAGGAGGAGTGTGAATTTCTACAGTTCTTTTAGAAAATTTAATATGTGTATAACTTTCTGGCACCATATGGTGTGTGATACATATTTTTAAAGGACCAGTAGGTAAGACTATATAAGCAAGAGTTTATTTCAGCATTATTTATAATGCAAAACTGTAGAAACATCTGACCATCAATATGGGATAGGTTTAATAAACTTTTATACAATACTCATACTATACCATACTATTTAATTCTTAAGAGGAATGCATAATTAGTTTTGTTTAAAAAAAAGGAGAAAGTAGAAATTATACCTGTGAATATGTACTGTGTACAGACACATACACACATGTTCATGCTTCAAAAAACCCAGAAAACTGCATGGGATGATATTTTACCACATAGGTTATTGGTACTAGACTACAGAAGACCACAGTATTATCCTTTCCTTGCATATACCCTTGCACTTTTTGAATTGTTTAAACAAACATGCATTACCTTTAAAATTAACTGTCAAAAACTACGTAATTATACATAACTATATAGTATACACCACTAATACATATGTATATGCATTAAGCACCAAATCTAATTTGCAATTTAATTTTTAAGTTTCCTATCTATAGAAAGTCAGTATTACTGTAAACATTTTGCTAAAACCATATGTGAGAAACTTGATACTAGATACACGACTCTTACTTATAACCAAAAACAAAAAAGAATGTATGCACCTGGGTTTTGGCAAGCAAAAGGATACTATTCTCTGGGGTGTATATCCCCAGTCTTATAACTGCTGTAAGAAAAAGAACTGAACAAACAGCTGTTGCTTCAAGTCTTAGTTCAAAATTACACCAAACCTGTTGTGGGCAGAGAGACATGGAGATTCTAAGTCATGCTCACCCCTGTGGACGCAGGCAGAGGAAAGCATGATGGGAAGGACCTTCCTGGCCCTCATGACACTCCTTCCGTGACCCTGGGGGGCCCTGGCTGTGTGCTCAGACTGCCCTATGTGAAAATAAGTTATCTTTGTTTTCCTTGAAGAAAGTATCCAAAATTGTGTAGATTTCAAGCTCTGCAAATCTGGATCTTCCCCTGTCTGAAGGTAAAATGAATCACAAAAACAATGCTGCTGAAACAAAGGCATGGATATCATTATGTCATATAGATACCATATGACGGAAGTGGGAGGTGATCAAGGGTCATGATGCTTGTAATTTACATGGGCATGGCACAGTGACAAAAACAAAACACAAAGAAAATGGGGTAAAACGTTAACAATTTTGAATGTAGGTAATGGGTGAGAGTGTACATTGAGTATTTCAAAGTACAGAAATAACTTCTCTGTCTATAGACATTTGGAAACCCAATGTTTTGTGTTTGTAGTACGTGAGTGAATTGCTTCTAAGATCTTGAAAACAGACTGCTCTAGAAAGAAATGTTATGATCAGTACTTAACGGATCACAGAGGACGTATGCAAAGCATCTGAACAAAGAGAAAAGACCCAAGGTCAGCAAGACTAGAATAGAGCCAGTAAACAATTGTTCCCAAATCTGAAGCTAAAGATGCCATCACTTAAGACAGACTTGGTCAGACATGGCAATGGCAAAAGGGAAGTCCTAGTAACACAGCCAGTGTTACCAACCTACAAACTGAGAGGAGGAAGAGGTGGCTTAGACAGTGGACTGAGATCTAATGTACAGATGGGTGGACAGGTTCACAACGAACGCACTTGACATATTTCTGAATCCGTTAGGCAAGACAAGCCTCAGAAAGAAGGAATCTGACTATGTAACTTTAAGCCATTTGAACATTCAAGTTATCTACTCTCTTGGCTCTGACTCCACGTTCATGAAACAAACTTTTGATTGCCACTCGGCTTCCTAAACGATTCTGACTACATCAATGTCAATATTCTGATGCTTCTAACTGGATTTTGTGTGTGTAGATCATAAAATGGAGTTTAGTTTTATACATCAATCACATTAGCTTAGTTAGTTAGGACTTGGATTCTGAAGAATAAACCCATTTTCAGAGTCTATGAGACCAAGAACCAAACACAGGACTCAGAACTTCAAGGAGAGGCTGCTTGGGAAACAACTTCCCTTTAAAAGCACCCATTCTTGGTGACCAATTCAAATCCCAATCCATATTGCTTTAATCATCCTCACAACAAATTGTCAGCAATTCTGCTGAATAATGAAATATCTAAAGTAAATATAAAGTGCACATAAAACAACGGAAAAACATATACTTGTTTTTACATTTCTTCTGTCAAGTATCAATTTATGCCACATTGCATTTCTGTTTTTAAATATAAATGTATTCCAGATAGCACTCCCTGGGCTTCTAAACTTTGAAAAAATATTTTTACCTATGTGATTGATTATTAAGGTTGAGCGATCCAGTCTGGTACATCTCTTCCAACTGTTTCCTGTTTCCAAAGTACAAAGCAAGGTCTGTGGCAATGATGGCTTTGCGGATGATCTCAAGCACCTGCTCATATTCACTGGAGCTCAGGGTGGAGAAGATATTGTGCCCTTCCAACTACGGAAAAAATACAAATAAACACCACCAATAACAAGCACAAGCTCTAATCTTATATTTTCAATTATTTGAAACAATACAGTCAGTTAATGGCATTTGGCATACAAATGACAGGTTTTGGAATAGTTTGGAGTGACTAGAGAATTTAATATTTCAGTTTCTCTTTAAGCTACAAGGAAGCTACCACTTAAATGAACTATTTAAACTACAGTCACATCACTTATTACCACAAAAGCCCAGTGATCTAAACATAACTGGTTTTTGGATATTTCAAGTAAGGACTTGTAAATGTAAAATATAAAAGTGAAGACTTTTTCTCTTAAACTAATTACAAACTTTAATAATTTTTACATTATGCTGGAAATTAATGAACTTCAAAAGTCACCCACAGCCTGTCCACTTTGGCAAGCCTAATGAATAATAACCTCCTTTATTGTATCCTAGAAGCACAGGTCCCACACCTCAAAATAAAGTTGATTTAGGCATATTAAAAATCTCCTTAGAGTCAAGGACACTTTACATAAAACACAAATCATTGAGGTGCACAACTCTAGGGCCCATCTTCTCTCCTGTGCTCATGGGAGACAGGACCTGGTAGGTCAAATAAGACCAAAACACTGATCATTTGGATTCTGTTATCTCAGAATTAGTCTCCTGTATATGAGTCTTTTTCAAACTTGCACAGTAATTTCTTTCCCTGAGTTTTTTTGTTTGTGTTGAGATAGAAATGAGCCACTTTTGTTCAAACAAAAAGGATTCACATAATTGAGATGCATTCAATTTGTGCATTCATCAATTAGTTTTTAATAAGTAGGATATTAATCAATATTGTCTTACTAAAATCGACTTTTAATTGTTTCACTTGTCCTAACCTATACTGGCTGATAAAATACATTAAAAACTTAAAATTATTAAAGTATATTTTTTTACAAAATTTGGCATCTCACCAAGACACTGTCTGCTTCCTATTACTGTGAAATAAGGCTGTATGCATACCATTTGTTTTCAATAATCAGAACCTTTCTGTATTATTTACTTTTAAGGTTTTAACGAATATTTAAAATATCCTATGGTAAATGCAGCAAATGGAGTTAGTTCTGGTTGGTTATTTTCTTGATGATAATATTAGTAAAACATTTGTAAAATGCTGTAAGTTTATAAAAGTACTCTCACACAGATTATTTCACTCTCAAATTATAAAATTTAAATAAACCTTTGATATCTAGTTGAAACGAATTATTTTCTGAAACATTAACAGTATTTTTCTTTGACTGAAAGGAAACTGCAGTTCTTATATGAACCGGTCATTTCAGTAATTTTTGTACTCCAGTCTCACCCGAGGCAGCTGTCGTGAATACAACAGGGTCACAGAAGTGGACGTGATAAGGATGGACTTCAGCTCAACATAGGAAGAACGACTAAGTGTTCAGAGTTACTACATGAAATGCTATGTGGGCAGAAGTTCAATAAGAGGCTGGTTAGTGACTGAGAGGGACAAGGGGAGGGGCTACAAGCACCGGACAGTGGTTGAACTTGGTAACCTTTCAAGTTCCTTTCAACCTCAACTGTACAACTAGAAAGTTGTAAGAAAGAAATGTTTACTCTGAGTCATGCTCTGAAATCTGCTTTTCTTTCATTTGATCATAACACAATGAAGCAGCTGGCTTCTGCCTCAATACCATGGTCCTGAGCAGTGGGCCCCACCTACCACCAACATGCTGCCAGCTGGTGTGTGTCTGCTTGGCACTCACCGCACATCTGCCATCGGCTGGCCCTCTAAAGACAAGTCACATTCAATTATTTAAATGCTTTATTCTATCACCAGCAAACTGCTAAATTAGGGTATATAAAAATATCCTAGCATGATGTTGAAAAAAAATTTCATCTGTTTAAAATAAGGACATCATAGTTTGGGATCTGTAAGTTCTCTCGGGGCCACAGAGTTATGAACTCGCTGCGACTCCATGTCATTTGTTGGGTGTCACCCGTAACACAGGTCTTCACCAGGTTCTCAAAAGTATCCAGGATCTAAGACAAATTAAGAGCCATTTTAAAGGATCTGTATATTCTGCTGGCTACTTCATATGATTTTTTTAAAGTCACTTCTCAATACTAAAGGAAACTAGGTGAAAAGGTTCAGTAGAGGGTTTTTATAACAGAAGTGTAACCAGGACACTTCCACTGCCTCCTTCTTTATCCCACAAGGGTTAAGGGAATGAATATGCAAACAACAATAAATGGCCTCTTCCTTTCAATAGAACGTGGCATATATTTATAAGCATTTTGTTTCTACCAAAACTAAACACGGGAGATACAGCAAGCAAACACAGCAGATAAACAGCTTAAAATCTTCTGAAAGCACTAATTTCACATTTGGTAACAATAAAACCTCATAAAATGGTATAATACTTTTATATATCCATTTATAAGTTTATTATAGTTAATATCCCAGGTTACATTCTTTGAAGTTTATATTAATTCAGGGCCGTTGATCTCATTTTGCATCAATCAAGCATTAAATAACAAGCACTTTATACCCAGAAATGTTTCGAAAGCCCCAAATTGGCTGAGCAGCATATAATTTTTATATGAAAGCACACAAGTGGGCTCTGTTTGTAGATGCTCTAAGTAGCTGGGATCTGGGAGATTAGAGAATGTGGACAGTTCAGCCCTGATGCTGACAGACTCCTCAGGGACCCACTCCGAGTGGACGATGTCTGTGGTCCCTTCTGGCTCTCAAACATCATTTCAGGATTCTCAGCATCCTAATTCATGCTGTATCTTTCCCATCACAAATGAAGAACATGTCTTACTTGTCCAGCAGGTACTTAGCATGCATGTGTCACTCTGCGTAAGGGAATTAGTGGTTTAGTACGCACTATATCCAAGGCCCAAAGCAATGTAGGTTCATTTTCTGAGGAGTTCCCAGCTCAGTGGGGAGACAAGCACAGAAGTGCTCAGTAAAACAGAGTGGAGTGTGGGGTGGTCTCTGCAGACATGTTAGCTGAGGGAGTCTGCTAGGGAGGCTCTGCCCAGGTGGGGACATGAACCCAGAAGGACAAGGAGGACAGGCAGGAGGCGCAGAGCGAGAGCACGTGTATTGGTGGGACCACAGCAGTCCCCGTGCGGTTTGAGTGGATTGTGAGAACAGAGAAATGGCGAGAACTAAAGCCAAAAAGTCAAAAAGAAAAGGCCTGTGACAGCACAGAAATACCACCTGGAGGGTCACAGGAGGAACTGGTGATTTTCAGTGAGGTCGGGCCATGGCGAGGTCTGTGTTTTAGGACAATCGCTCTGGCAACCACGCTGACTGCAGGGAGGTTAGAATGGAGGCAGGCAGACAGATTGGTCAATCATCCTCAGCAAGCTTTTGAAATATTATTCATAAATAATTCTCCCCAAAGCCCTATGCTGCTCAGCTCTATGAAAGAGATTCATATGCAAGGGCCTTGTCACTTGATTTTGATACCTACGTGCCAACCACTTCAGGCCTCACTCCCAGCCATCCTGGCTTCCCTGGGTTGGGTTGTAAATCATGCCACAGGAAGCCACAGGCACAGACTGGACCATTCAGGGGCTTTGGGATGAAAAACGTCAATGATGCAACTAACTACATCAGGATTCACAACTGCAGTGCCTTGAAAAGGCAACAAGTATTCATTGATATTTAATCAACTTGCTGCATCCACCCACATATTAGGAAGCATGTTAGTATCATAATTAAGAACACAGGTCTTGTAGTCAAACAATTCTAGTTTCTGATCCCATTCTGCCGCTTACTAGCTATGCAACAGTGGACTAGTGATTAAACCTCTTTGATGTGCATGGAATGAATATCAGCTGTAACACAGGATATTACAAAAATCAAATGTGTCAATCTGTGTGAGATTCTTAAGTTTCTGGCTTATAGTAAGTACCTAATAAATGATGCAGTGATTACTATGACAATGATGAGGATGATAAAAACCCACCAGTATAACTCTTGCAGTCAGAGGTAAGGGAGAGGAGGAGCAGAAACACACAGACAGACAGACATGCCCAGAAATAAACTTGACGGGCAAAGACCATTTCTGTCTATTCAGAAAACATCTATAGAGAAAGACAGATGCAGCTAGCCTCCATGTTATACACTTACGTCTATTCCTAAAAGCGGTGCTGAAAGTAAATGCAACAATTTTGCTACGAATACAATAGGCAAAGGTACCTTCTATCAAGTGCAGATGAAATGCAAGAACCTGTTAGCCATGTCACAGAAATGTTATTCCAATTAAAAAGTAATGAAAATGTCATGGGATCCCAGAATGTTGGGTATAAAGGTAACTTTCTTAAAATCTGAACATATTTCAAAAGTACTAGAAAATTCAAAATTAATACAGAATATAAAGAAAACTTTAATAATGAGAATAATCATTCCTAACTGGTCTGTTATCTGAAATTTTTACTTTTGAGCACTTAACAGGCGATATTCACAAAAAGACAGAAAAAGGGTAGCTTCATTATTCAAAATAACCATTAATATCTCATCAGGAAAGAGAATAAATGGATTTAATATTCCAACACTAATGGTTTTACCACAGTTAGTAAACATACGTGGGTAAGTTTTAGGTAAGAAACCAGAGCTTACCTATTTTCTTGGATGTCAGCATCCACACAAAATAATCTCCATACTTGAAGGAGATTCCACTACTGAACCACCTAAACCTTCTGTTCTACAGAGACATCTCTACTTACTTTCCCCTAAACAAAATGGCCCATGGATTGTTTTCCTACCCCGAATTCTCTCCTATTCACATATCTCCCTGTTGGTGACTGCCACCTCCCACATGTGCACACCCACTGGGGCAGAATGAGGGGCATGACCGTCCTCACTGGACTTGTAATTCCGAGTAGGGGAAGCTAAACTCACAAACACAGAATTTCTAGGTTTGAAAAACACAGGTATGTGTTATGTTCGAGGGCTCAGGGACCATGTAAGTGGGGCACATAGCTGTGCTCTAGCTCTGTGGGGATGTCATGAAACAATCTCACTGGAGGAGGTGATGCCCGAGCTGAGCTTGAAGCTAAGGAGAAGCTGGCCATGGAACAGCAGTGGGAGAATTACAAGTAGGGAACCTAGACCAGGGCACGGAGTTAGGAAATACCAGGGCAGATAACAGCAGCCCTGGACAGACAGAGGCCATTCAAAAAAGACTTGCTATCAACTAAGAAAAAGAATTTATTCTTGAGGTTATGGTGACTTTAAACAGAAGAATAGCATGTTCAGACATATATATGGAAGATGGATTTGAGAGAAACAAACTTAGACAAACGACGATCAATGGGGAAAGAAGTTATTAAACAGACAAAATGCGATGAAGGCCAAGCGTGGGATGCCAAGTAGGAAAGCTCCTTGGCAGACAGGGAGGAGGCTGCAGCGGTCAGAGGGACTGGAGTAGCGTTCACTGCTGACGCCCATGGGGACTCTGCTCCCTGGCCTAGCGCAGCCCATGCACAGCTCTGGGGCACGGTCCCCGGGACACCAGTTCCGAGGCTCCGCACTGAGGGAGAAACAGCGGCTCAGTGGAAGCCCAGAATGTGGGCCTGGCTTTTCCTAGATGCTCTTGTGCTTTCCCAGTTCCTTCCTGACTAACCTCCTCGCTGCCCACCCAACAAGGGCCCGTCCTGGGCTTTCTCACTCTGATGGAAGCGACGGCAGGCCATGAGCAGTTACCCTCTTCCGGCCTTTCTGTTCCGTGGACAGTCACGTGTTTGTGTGTGTGTGTGTGTGTGTGTCAGACTAGGCACCGACCTTCCAGGACACCACACTATGTAATCCCAGCACACTATGAAACCCAGCACTGCTGAGGCTCAGCTGGAGAGGAGATACACCTTCCTGAACTCCGTCACTATGGCGGCACATGGAGGAGTCTCCCCAGTGCTCAGGGGGGCCCGGGCCTCTCACTGCCATGTCACAGGATTTCCTTTTTATTCCACCAGCAGCCATGTACCAGGTAAATGCCTGGGCTATTTCAAAATGGATTCTGTTATATTAAAAATAGGTTTCCAAAGAAACTTTACAAAGGCTATGAAAATTCATTTGCAGATTAAATTGCTAGAAATGTTGTCATAGTCATATGTATGAATTCACTTAGGCTGTGGGTGCTAATTTCTGAGTCCTAATTACTTCTAAATGTAACCTCTAGCAACTGTCCTTCTTCCTGTACAAATAAATCCTCACAGGATGAGTAAGATCAAAACAAATGTAAATGGTCATGAAATTCTGTAATGTTTATTTACAAAAATCATGTTTTATATATGTATGTGTATATATAAACATGTATATACTATAATATATAAACAATATACACACACAGATACATAAACCAGCATACAACTTTTATCCTGCTTAAATTTTTAGGTGTATATCCATCCACCCATTGTTTAAAAAAGTAAAGAACGGGTTGGTGCCACGGGAACATCAGACTGGTGATCACGGATTGCTTTCAGGGACAGAGCCAGCTAAGGAGCAATTGCTGGAACCCTTCAGCTACTAAAATGGCTTGTATCCAAAACAATCCCTCTCCCTTCACCCAGCAGGTGATCGGCATATACTGCAGTAAGTTCCTCGTTTACCTTCTCAGTGCTGAGGGCTGGGGGCCTGAACAGGCGAGTCTGCTGGGTTTTTACGGTCTTAGCATGCAGTGCTCCTGATTGCTAGGCATTCAGGACCAATGGGAGCTGCAGGGAGAAGCTAGGGAGAGCAGTCAGGCCTGGGCATGCAGAGGGGGGCCAGGTACCCAGAACGAAAGATGTGCCAGCGGCAAATGCCTTTCTGCGTCCTGACTCAGCCTAGCCAGTCGCTGCTGCTGTTGCTGTCACGGTTTGGCTGTTAGGCAACCCTGGAAACCAAACCCTTCCCTTGACCCACACTCAGAGGCCTGGGGACTGCGGATTCCTCTCCTGCTTGGAGGCGCTCCCAGTGAGCAGAAGAAACGGGGTCCACTATTCTTACATCAAACACAGATCGTATTTTAGAAAACTGTGGGAGCAATCAAACCATTATGAGGAAAGAGCCACCCTGTTAAGGTGAGTTTGAGGAAGAAGGTTTAAAATGAGGGAACTTATCTATCTCACAGCCAAGTGAGGCTTGTCACTGTATCAATCACCAAGAACATCTAAAAGTAGAAAAAACAAAAAAGAAAAACTACTTCAGTGCACTAAAATACTTGAATTTGTGTAGCTTCCAAAACTTACTGTTCAGTACATTCTGGTTCAAGAATATGACAATCCATATAAATTAAATGGACTATGTGAACAACACTTTGCCTCAGGGTAGCACACGCTTAAAAATCAAACGTGATTGCAAAATAGATCATTCGAAGTCTTCATAAAGGATTCTTTTTCCAAAGAAGCCACAATTCTCTAATGCTGACTATAAAGTTCTACACTAAAACGCAGCTGCTGTTTTGAGGAGTCCTAACAACATCGCCGTCACCATGTGTCTGGAGATGACACAGCATGGCAGGGGCAGGGCCTGCACGCCGGGCGCCTCACCTGGAGGATGGACACGGTCTGGGAGAAGTGGTGCTGCTCCATGGTGGACGTGGAGTAGAGAGCTGCCAGGGGGTGGTCGAACTTCTGCAGGTAGCTGTTACTGAAGCCCCTGTGGTCCAGGTCATGACACAGACACGCAATCAGCAGCCCTTTGCGCTTAAAAAAAAACAAAAAAAAAACAAGAGTGCCCGCAGGTTCAAAACAAAGAAACGGGATGTGCGCAGACTTAGAGCTTCTCGGTCCCCTCACACTGACACAGATGGGGCCAGCATCCTCACAAGTCTTTGAAATTCCAATAGTCTAACTTCTTAGTTTTTCTGCAATGAACTTGACAAATTACTCTTCAGTTTTCCTGCTCAACTCTGGAAAAAAGTGTATCAAATTAAGGCAAATTAACGCAGAGTCAAGACAGATAAAGCACATCTGTACAGGGGAGGACAGTTTTGCTTCTTCATTCAAAATTCTCTCATGTTAAATTTAAATAATATTATTGTTGTTATAAATACAAAATGGGGCGAGTAAATCATTATGGCATGTGAAAAATGGCAAATTATACTGAAAAAGGGAAACAGCAGAGCAGGCTGCGGTAGGAGGGAGGCAGAGCAGACCACGTGGAGTCAGGGGAAGCAGGGATGTGAAGCCGAGGAAGAGAAGCAGGAGGTCCTAGAAGAAGAGGGCCAGGGGGTCTGGGTGCAGTTGGGGCAGGTCCTTGCAGGTGAGCCTGCCCTAAGCAGGGTCAGGAAGGTGGTGGGGCTGCAGGGAGTAAAGGACAGAGAAGGGCAGGAAGAGGGGCTAAAGATCTTATAGGCCTTCTATTCTGTGTGAACCAGGGAACGACTACAGGGTTTTTAGCAGAGATTTTAGGACAGGGTTTTTAGGGGTGAAATCATGTAACTTACATTTTTTTAATTTTATTCATTTAACTAACATTAATCTACAATTACATGAAGAACATTATGGTTACTAGATTCCCCCCTTCAACAAGTACCCCCCCACAAACCCCATTATAGTCACTGTTCATCAGCATAGTAAGATGCTGTAGACTCACTACTTGTCTTCTCTGTGCTGCACATCCCTCCCTATGAACCCTCCACATTATACATGCTAATCGTAAGGCCCCCAATCTTTTTCCCTGCCCTCATCCCCCCCTTCCCACCCCTCCTGCCCAGTCCCTTTCCCTTTGGTAACCGTTAGTCCATTCTTGGGTTCTGTGATTCTGCTGCTGTTTTGTTCCTTCAGTTTTCCTGTTCTTTTACTCCACATATGAGTGAAATCATTTGGTACTTGCCTTTCTCCGCCTGGCTTATTTCACTGAGCATAATACCCTCTAGCTCCATCTATGTTGTTGAAAATGGTAGGATCTGTTTTCTTCATATGGCTGAGTAATATTCCATTGTGTATATGTACCACATCTCTTCTTTATCCATTCATCTACTGATGGACATTTAGGTTGCTTCCATTTCTTGGCTATTGTAAATAGTACTGTGATAAACATAGGGGTGCATCTGTCTTTTTCAAACTGGAGTGCTGCATCCTTAGGATAAATTCCTAGAAGTGGAATTCCTGGGTCAAATGGTATTTCTATTTTGACCTTTTTGAGGAACCTCCATACTGCTTTCCACAATGGTTAAACTAATATGCATTCCCACCAGCAGTGTAGGAGGGTTCCCCTTTCTCTGCAACCTCGCCAACATTTGTTGTTGTTTGTCTTCTGGATGGTGGCGATCCTTACTGGTGTGAAGTGATATCTCATTGTGGTTTTAATTTGCATTTCTCTGATGACAAGCAATGTGGAGCATCTTTTCATGTGTCTCTTGGCCATCTGAAATTCTTCTTTGGAGAACTGTCTGTTCAGCTCCTCTGCCCATTTTTTAATTGGATTATTTGCTTTTTGTTTGTTGAGGCATGTGAGCTCTTTATATATTTTGGATGTCAACCCTTTGTTGGATCTGTCATTTATGAATATATTCTCCCATACTGTAGGGTACCTTTTTGTTCTATTGATGGTGTCCTTTGCTGTACAGCTTTTCAGCTTGATATAGTCCCACTTTTTTGATTTTGTTTCCCTTGCCTGGGGAGATATGTTCATGAAGAAGTCGCTAATGTTTATGTCCAAGAGATTTTTGCCTATGTTTTTTTCTAAGAGTTTTATGGTTTCATGACTTACATTCAGGTCTTTGATCCATTTACTTTTGTGTATGGGGTTAGACAGTGATCCAGTTTCATTCTCTTACATGTAGCTGTCCAGTTTTGCCAGCACCATCTCTTGAAGAGACTGTCATTTCCCCACTGTATGTCCATGGCTCCTTTATCATATATTAATTGGCCATATATGTTTGGGTTAATATCTAGGGTCTCTACTCTGTTCCACTGGTCTGTGGCTCTGTTCTTGTGCCAGTACCAAACTGTCCTGATTACTGTGGCTTCGTAGTAGAGCTTGAAGTTGGGGAGCGAGATCCCCCCAATTTTATTCTTCCTTCTCAGGACTGCTTTGGCTATTCGGGGTCTTTGGTGTTTCCATGTGAATTTTTGAACTATTTGTTCCAGTTCATTGAAGAATGTTGTTGGTAATTTGATAGGGATTGCATCAAATCTGTATATTGCTTTGGGCAGGATGGCCATTTTGACGATATTAATTCTTCTGAGCCAAGAGCATGGGATGAGTTTCCATTTGTTAGTGTCTCTTTAATTTCTCTTAAGAGTGTCTTACAGTTTTCAGGGTATAGGTCTTTCACTTCCTCGGTAAGATTTATTCCTAAGTATCTTATTCTTTTTCATGCAATTGTGAATGGAATTGTTTTCCTTATTTCTCTTTCTATTAGTTCATTGTTAGTGTATAGGAAAGACACAGATTTCTGTGTGTTAATTTTGTATCCTGCAACTTTGCTGTATTCCGATATCAGTTCTAGTAGTTTTGGAGTGGAGTCTTTAGGGTTTTTTATGTACAATATCATGTCATCTGCAAATAGTGACAGTTTGACTTCTTCTTTACCAATCTGGATTCCTTGTATTTCTTTGTTTTGTCTGATTGCTGTGGCTAGGACCTCCAGTACTATGTTAAATAACAGTGGGGAGAGTGGGCATCCCTGTCTGGTTCCCGATCTCAGAGGAAAAGCTGAAAGCTTTTCACTGTTCAGTATGATGTTGGCTGTGGGTTTATCATATATGGCCTTTATTATGTTGAGGTACCTGCCCTCTATATCCATTTTGTTGAGAGTTTTTATCATGAATGGATGTTGAATTTTGTCAAATGCTTTTTCAGCATCTAGTGGTTTTTGTCCTTTTTGTTGATGTCGTGGATGATGTTGATGGATTTTCACATGTTGTACCATACTTGCATCCCTGGGATGAATCCCACTTGGTCATGGCATATGATCCTTTTGAATTCAGTTTGCTAATATTTTGTTGAGTATTTTTGCATCTACATTCATCAGGGATATTGGTCTGTAATTTTCTTTTTTGGTGGGGTATTTGCCTGGTTTTGGTATTAGGGTGATGTTGGCTTCATAGAAAGAGTTTGGGAGTATTCCCTCCTCTTCTATTTTTTGGAAAACTTTAAGGAGAATGGGAATTATATCTTCTCTGTATGTATGAAAAAATTCCAAGGTAAATTCATCTGGCCCGGGGTTTTGTTCTTGGGTAGTTTTTTGGTTACCGCTTCAATTTCTTTGCTGGTAATTGGTTTGTTTAGATTTTGTGTTTCTTCCTTGGTCAGTCTTGGAAGGTTGTATTTTTCTAGGAAGTTGTCCATTTCTTCTAGGTTTTCCAGCTTCTTAGCATATAGGTTTTCATAGTAATCTCTAATAATTCTTTGTATTTCTGTTGGGTCCGTAGTGATGTTTCCTTTCTTGTTTCTGATTCTGTTGATGTGTGTTGATTCTCTTTTCCTAATAAGTCTGGCTAGAGGCTTATCTATTTTGTTTATTTTCTCGAAGAACCAGCTCTTGGTTTCATTGATTTTTGCTATTGTTTTATTCTTCTCAATTTTGTTTGTTTCTTCTCTGATCTTTATTATGTCCCTCCTTCTGCTGACTTTAGGCCTCATTTGTTCTTCTTTTTCCAGTTTTGATAATTGTGATGTTAGACTATTCATTTGGGATTGTTCTTCCTTCTTTAAATATGCCTGGATTGCTATATACTTTCCTCTTAAGACTGCTTTCGCTGCATCCCACAGAAGTTGGGGCTTTGTGTTGTTGTTGTCATTTGTTTCCATATATTGCTGGATCTCCATTTTAATTTGGTCTTTGATCCACTGACTATTTAGGAGCATGTTGTTAAGCCTCCATGTGTTTGTGAGCCTTTTTGCTTTCTCTGTACAATTTATTTCTAGTTTTATACCTTTGTGGTCTAAAAAGTTGGTTGGTAGAATTTCAATGTTTTTGAATTTACTGAAGCTCTTTTTGTGGCCTAGTATGTGGTCTATTCTGGAGAATGTTCCATGTGCACTTGAGAAGAATGTGTATCCTGTTGCTTTTGGGTGTAGAGTTCTATAGATGTCTATTAGGTCCATCTGTTCTAGTGTGTTGTTCAGTGCCTCTGTGTCCTTACTTATTTTCTGTCTGGTGGATCTGTGCTTTGGAGTGAATGGTGTGTTGAAGTCTCCTAAAATGAATGCATTGCATTCTATTTCCTCCTTTAGTTCTGTTAGTATTTGTTTCACATGTGCTGGTGCTCCTGTGTTGGGTGCATATAGATTTATAACGGTTATATCCTCTTGTTGGACTGAGCCCTTTATCATCATGTAATATCCTTCTTTATCTCGTTACTTTCTTTGTTTTGAAGTCTATTTTGTCTGATACTAGTACTGCAACACCTGCTTTTTTCTCCCTATTGTTTGCATGAAATATCATTTTCCATCCCTTGACTTTTAGTCTGTGCATGTCTTTGCGTTTAAGGTGAGTCTCTTGTAAGCAGCATATAGATGGGTCTTGGTTTTTTATCCATTCAGTGACTCTATGTCTTTTGATTGGTGCATTCAGTCCATTTACATTTAGGGTGATTATCGATAGGTATGTACTTATTGCCATTTCAGGCTTTAGATTCGTGGTTATCAAAGGTTCCAGGTTACTTTCCTTACTATCTAAGAGTCTAACTTAACTCACTTAGTCTGCTGTTACAAACACAATCTAAAGGTTCTTTTCTATTTCTCCTCCTTTTTCTTCCTCTTCATTCTTTATACATTAGGTATCAAATTCTGTACTTTTTGTCTATCCCTTGATTGACTTTGGGATAGTTAATTTAATTTTGCATTTGCTTCATAATTAGCTGTTCTACTTTCTTTACTGTGGTTTTATTTCCTCTGGTGACAGCTATTCAACCTTAGGAACCCTTCCATCTATAGCAGTCCCTCCAAAATAGACTGTAGAGATGGTTTGTGGGAGGTAAATTCTCTCAGCTTTTGCTTATCTGGAAATTGTTTAATCCCTCCTTCAAATTTAAATGATAATCTTGCCAAATAAAGTGATCTTGGTTCCAGTTCCTTCTGCTTCATGACATTAAATACATCATGCCACTCCCTTCTGGCCTTTAAGTTTTCTACTGAGAAGTCTGATGTTAGCCTGATGGACTTTCTTTTGTATGTGATCTTATTTCTCTCTCTGGCTGCTTTTAATAGTCTGTCCTTATCCTTGATCTTTCCCATTTTAATTACTATGTGTCTTGGTGTTGTCTTCCTTGGGTCCCTTGTGTTGGGAGATCTGTGAATCTCCATGGCCTGACAGACTATGTCCTTCCCCAGATTGGGGAAGTTTTCAGCAACTTTCTCCTCAAAGACACTTTCTATCCCTTTCTCTCTCTCTTCTTCTGGTATCCCTATGATGTGAATATTGTATCGCTTCGATTGGTCACACAGTTCGCTCAATATTCTTTCATTCTTAGAGATCCTTTTTCCTCTCTGTGCCTCAGCTTCTTTGTATTCCTCTTCTCTAGTTTCTATTTCATTTATTGTCTCCTCCACTGTATCCAACCTACTTTTAATACCCTCCATCATGCTCTTTAACGATTGGATCTCCGACCTGAATTCATTCCTGAGTTCTTGGAGTCTTTCCGTACCTCCATTAGCATGTTGATGATTTTTTATTTTGAACTCCCTTTGAGGAAGAGTTATGAGGTTCATATCATTTAAATCCTTCTCAGGAGTTGTGTTAATAATTTTACTCTGTACAAGGTTCCTTTGGCATTTCATGTTTGTATATGGTGCCCTTTAGTGTCCAGAAGCTCTATTTTGGAGCTGCTCAGCCCCTGAAGCAATGTCGGGGTTCGCAGGGGAGCAGTACTCGTGCCTGGGGAGGGGGGGGAGGAAAGAGTTGTTCCCCGCCTCCTGGCTGCTGTGCCTGTCTCCACTGCCTGAGCCAGTGGGTGGAGGACACAGGTATAAGTTTTTGTCCCAGAGCAGCTGGATATGGATCCCTGCTTTCCACAAGCGGCCAGAAACCCAGTCTCCACAGGAACTCCACCTGTATTAACTTTCCCAACTGGTAGTTATGCGCGTCTCATGAAAGCACCATGAAATGTAGGTTTGTGCTCCCAGCACAGATCTCCAGAGCTAGGTGTTCAGCAGTCCCAAGCCTTCCGCTCCCTCCCTGCTCCGTTTCTCTTCCTCCCGCTGGTGCTCTTTTCTCCAGGTGTGTGCAGTCTGAAGCCATCCTCTTTCCTGTTGCTCTCTCAGGATTAGTTGTGCAAACTATATTTTCTAATTGTATCCAGTTTTAGGAGGAAGCCTCTGTCTGTCCTCTCATGCCGCCATCTTTAATTCTTTCATAACTTACATTTTTAAAAGATCACCATGCTGGCAACTGTGTTGAGAACAGACTCCAGGGGTGTAAGGGAGACCCATGAGGGGCTTTCCCAGTAATTCAGGCGAATATATAATAGAAGCCTAGACCAGGATGATAGCAATGTAAGATATAAACAAAGCCTGGTTGGTCCTGCAGGCAGTCATCAGGGTTTTCTGGGAGCCTAGAGTGAAAGGAAAGCAAGGCTGGGTGGGAGGGTAGAGATTAGAGGAGGCAAGCATGGCTGCAAAGTTTTGGGTCTTAGAAGTGGTCAGACTGGCATCAACGGGATGGGGAGGGTTGCAGGTGGTGCAGGCTGAGGAGACAGGCCAGGAGCTCAGATCGGAGTGAGGCACAATGTTTAGTTGAAAGTTAGGGACTGCGAGTTCAGTAGACAGGTGTCTGCTGAAGTCTAACCTTCTTGGGGAAAGGCAAGTATCAGTGTACACATGGCATTTAGGGCTCCAGGACTGGCTAGACCCACCAAGGGTGCCATTTGTGGGCGGAGGAGGTCAAAGTCTTGAGCTGTCAAGAATTCCAACATTAAGAAGTCTAAGGGATGTGGTGGGGACTTAATAATGGGGGAATCTAGTAACCACAATGTTGCTCATGTAAGTGTATATTAATGATGCCAAAATAAAAAAATAAAAGAAGGAAAAAAAAGCAATATGGAGGTTCATCAAAAAACTAAAAATAGAAATATCATTTGACCCAGAAATTCCACCCCTAGGAATTTACCTAAAGAAATAAAGATCCCAGATTCAAAAAGACATATGCACCCCTATGTTTATAACAACAGTATTTACAATAGCCAAGATATGGAAGCAACCTAAGTGTCCATCAGTAGACGAATGGATAAAGAAGATGTGGCCCATATACACAATGGAATATTATTCAGCCATCAAAAGAAAACAAATCCTACAATTTTCAACAACATGGATGGTGTATTATGCCCAGTGAAATAAGCCAGGCAGAGAAAGACAAGTACCAAATGATATCTCTCATTTGTGGAGTATAAGAAAAAAGAAAAACTGAAGGAACAAAACAGCAGCAGAATCACAGACTCCAAGAAGGGACTAGTGGTTATCAAAGGGAAGGGGTTGGGGAGGGTGGGTGAGGAGGGAGTAAGAAGGGGATTAAGGGGTATTATGATTAGCACACATAATGTAGAGAGGGGCACGGGGAAGGCAGTAGAGCTAAGAGAAGACAAGTAGTGATCCTACAGTATCTTACTTTGCTGACGGACAGTGACTGCAATGGGGTAAGTGGGGGGACTGGATAATCTGGGGGAATGTAGTAACCACAGTGCTGTTCATGTGAAACCTTAATAAGATTGTGTACCAATGACACCTTAATATAAAAAAAAAAGTCTAAGGGAAGAGAATCATGGAAAAAAACAAACAAATCCAGGCCCAGCAGGATTAAGGAGGAACAGCCACCGCGGTCAGAGGGGACCTAGAGTGCTGGGCATCCTGGCAGTCAGGGGATGATAGCGACTCAGAGGAAACACTGAACACTGGCCCCTGTCCTGGCCGACCAAGCTCAGGGAGTGGGGCTGGGACCTAAGCACAACAGCTCTTCCTTAGATGTGTAGCAAAGAGCCAAGAAATCAGGGGGAAGCAGAGTGGAGACACAGATCACAATGGTGGATCAGGATGGAAGTGCCACACTGAGCCACATGCAGATGGGCCCACCCAGCAGACAGGCAACGTGGCAGTGGAGGAGAAGGGAGGCATTGCAAGGACAGTATCCATGGACAGGTGGAAGCAGTGGACATGGTCAAGTGGAAGGGCCAGTTCTAGAGGGGAATCCAGGGGATCATTCCCTGGGGTGTGTGAAGTCAGAGCCCACTGAGGGCAAATGCTGATGAAGTTAAGGGGATCTGCAGAAATTCCCACCATTTTATCTGTATCTGTCCACCCTGTTCTTTCCTTATCCTCACTGAGCAGAACTAGTTTCTTCTGCAAGCTAATGCAAAGGTTTCCAGACCACCAGCACCCTTACACTGATGACGTCTGCATGCTATCATTGCTGTGTGATCAGTGGTGTTTGGATAACTGAATTAATTATGTTCCAAGTACCATTTTGGTTTTGGATTGTATTTT
The DNA here is from genome assembly GCF_040802235.1 of Manis javanica. Lineage (NCBI taxonomy): Eukaryota > Metazoa > Chordata > Mammalia > Pholidota > Manidae > Manis > Manis javanica. The sequence goes on from NC_133168.1 coordinate 77,747,645, forward strand.
ATGCTGTGTCGACCATGATGAATCTGCTAAGACATTTCAAGGTTTTAAAATCTTGCACAGTAGATGAAGCTGTTATGTACAGAAACACCTCAGAGATATTACAGGTTCCATTCCAGACTGCCACAGTAAAGCAAGTAACTCAATAAAATGACTAAAATGATTTTTCTGATACTTTATTGCTAAAAAATGCCGACCTCCATCTGAGCTTTCAGTGAGTCGTACTGCTTGGGCTGGTGGAGGGCTCGGCTCCATGTGGACGGCTGCTGACTGGTCAGGGTGGTGGCTGCTGAAGGCGGGGGTGGCTGGGGCCGGTTCTTAAAATGAGACAACGGTGAAGTTTGCTTCATCAACTGACTTTTCCTTTCATGAATGATTTCTCTGTAGTACGCTGTTCTTTTGATAACATTTTACCAACAGTAGAATTTCAAACTTTGAATCACCTTTCTCTAACACTGCCGCTGCTTCAGCAGTGAGGCTGATGTCATACTCTTAAGTTCTTTGTTGTCATTTCAATAATCTTCACAGCATCCTCACCAGGAGCAGATTCCATCTCAACAAGCCACTTTCTTTGCCCATCTATAAAAAGCAAATCCTCATCCTTTAAAGTTTTATCATAAGATGGCCATAATTTGGTCCCGTCTTCAGGCTCCACTGGCAATTCTAGTTCTCCAGCTGTTTCTCCCACATCTGCAGTGACTTCCTCCACTGCAGTCATCCAGGAGGGTTGGAACCAACTTCTTCCAGACTCCTTCCTGTTACTGTTGATATTCTGACTTCTTCCCAGGAATCAATAATATTCTTAATGTTTTTTCTAGAAGATCTTCAATTTATTTTTCCCAGATCCATCAGAATAACCACTGTCTATGGTACCATGGCCTTATGAAATGTATTTCTTAAATAATATGATTTGAAGGTCAAAATTTCTCCTCGATCCACGGGCTGCAGAATGGATGCTGTGTGAGCAGGCATGGAAACAGCATGAATCTCATTGTATGTCTCCACCAGAGCTCTTGGCTGACCAGGTGCATTATCAGTAAGCAGTAGAAAGACATCTTTTTTTCTGAGCAGTAGGTCTCAAGAGTGGGCTTATAATATTCAATAAATCACGTTGAAAACGTATGTACTGTCATCCAGGCTTTGTTTTTCCATTTCTAGAGCACAGGCAGATTATAGTTAGCATAATTTTTAAGGGCACAAAGATTTCAGAATGGTCAGTGACCGCTGGCTTTAAATTAAAGTCCCTGGCTGCATTTGCCCCTAAAAAGAGAATCAGCTTGTCCTTGGAAGCTATGAGCCAGGCACTGACTTCTCCTCTCCAGCTATGAAAGTCCTAGATGTCATCTTCTTCCAATAGAAGGTTGTTTCATTTACCTTGGAAATCTTATTGTGTAGGGGAGTCGCCTTCATAAGTCATCTTAGCTGGACCTTCTGGGTAACTTTCTGCAGCTCCTCCACCAGCTCCTGTGGCCTCACCTGCATTCAGATGCTGTGGAGACGCTTCTTTCCTTAAACCTCACGAACCAACCTCTGCTGGCTTCAGACTTTTCTCCTCACGCTTCCTCCCCTCCCTCAGCCTTCACAGAACTGAAGAGAGTCAGGGTCTTACTCTGGATGAAGCCTTGGCTATAGGGGGTGCTGTGGCTGGTTTGATCTTATCTCCAGACCACTCAAACTTTCTCTATCAGCAAGAAAGATGGCTCAGCTCACTGTTATCACTTGTGTGCTCACTGGAGGAGCAGTTTCCATTTTCTTCAAGAACTTTTCCTTTGCCTTCCCAACATGGCTGCTCTTCACAAGAGGCCTACTTCAGCCTCTCAGCTTTCTGACCTGCCTTCCTCACGGAGCTTAATCATTTCCAGCTTTTGATTGAAAATGAGAGACATGTGACTCCTCCTTCCACTTGAACACTCAGAAGCCATTGTAGATTTATTAACTGGCCTGATTTCAGTACTGTTTTGTCTCTGGGAACAGAGAGGCCCCAGGAGAGGGGACAGAGATGGGGGTACTGGCCGATTAGTGGAGCAGTCAGAACACACATGACATTCATGGATTAAATTTGTTCTCCTACTGGCACATTCCTGGTGTCCCAAAACAATGACAATAATGACATCAAAGATCCCTAATCTCAGATCATCCTAACAAAAGTAACAGTAATGAAAATGTTTGAAATGTTGCAAAAATTACCAAAATGTGACACAGATACACAAAGTAAGCAAATGCTATTGGAAACATGGTGCCCACAGACATACTTGCCCAACTCAGGGCTGCCACAAACACTTAATCTGAAGAAAGGCAGTATCTGCAAAGTGCAATAAAACAAGGTCTGTCTCTACATCTTCCCAATTTCTTTTTTACCTATTTTGTTTCTGATATAATGTGTAATAGTGTTAAAAGTATTTCAGAATCAAGCATCTGAATATTAATTTTCCTTTAATAAATCAAATAATAATTTCTAGCACTCATAGAGAGTAAATATTCCCTTTACAGTTTTATTATTTACATATGTTATTTTAAGATTATTTTTAGCCAAATAACCAGTTTTTAGGAAAAAAATGTTTAATTCTAGAAATGAATTAGGATACTTGATTCCATATGTAGTAGCAATAAAATTTTTCTTGTTTGTAATTTTCCATTTCTGAATATAAATTTCAATGTAATTTAGAATTATAATTTCTATAGTTCCCAAACTCATAGGTTATCCTATGGCAAAAAAGACAATTAAATTCCTTCCTTCAAAAGAATTGAATGGAAAAAATGTTTAAAGTCTCAAAATTATAGGGTTTCAGTGAAATAGATTTTATAAAATTTTCTAAGAATAACAAATTTCATCTATTTTGGGGGGAAGGATGATAAACAATAAATAAGTTATTAGCCTACCTAAGTCTCATGTAAAGACTGTTTTAAAAAAGGAAAATTTTGACTCTTTCTTTGAAATAGTATTTTTTTTCCAAAAGGCCCCTTCTAGGTTTCCTGCCTAGATGGTGGGTTTGGTCTGACGGGAAAGAAAAAGGATAGGCCTGGACCTTGAGAGCACTGGGTCTAGGGTAATGGGACTTTGGGAGAAGCACAATGTTTTATCACGGATGACAGCCCCCTTCTCTGCACAGTCACATGTCTCCTGAAGCATGACACCAGTTTTACAGAGGAAAAGAGAAGAGGAGATTCAACTCAGGGCTTTTGTCGGCATTACTGGGACCACGTGGGGAGAGGACATGCTTGGTGGCAAGGATGGTCCAGACCAGGGGGTCAGCATGGTGGGGCTAAGGTACCCCCATCACCAAGCACTGGGCTGGGCTGGGAGGAGGGGTTTGCCAGCAGGGCAGGAACAGCTAGGCCATCTCCAAATCTTTGACCATATCAGTGAGTCTGGGTATGCAAATGGGGTAAATTAGTGAAGCATTACAGAGCCCGTCTCCTAGAAAAGGTCAATAAGCATTAGGTCTTAATATGTTTAATGCTCTGGGGTTCAAATCAGTAGGACATGTCTACATTATCCAGGGCATCAGGGCAATGAGAAAAATTTGCTTTGTTTATACCCTTTCAGAAAAGATAAGCTTTAACAGGGAAGAAAGACTATAAAAATTAGTGCTTCCTTGGAGATATTTTGGTGCAGTTGGAACTTCTCTATCTACATTTCTTTTGTACAATAACATGAAGAATGTTCAGGCACAGCCATCTAAAGAGCGTGCTCCCATTAATTTACTGAACCGAAACTCATCCTGGAAAAAAAATGTCACCTCTGCAGTTCATAAACGGGCTCCCGATGTGGAGGATTTGCTTGAACACTCAGGTTGTGCGCAGTGGGGCAGAGGAGTGTGTGCACACCTACCTCGAGGTCGGTGAAGAGCCCGTGGCTATTCTGGAGTATGGCATACATGCAGTGGGCCACAGTGACCGCATGCTTCCAGTTGTGGTAAGGAACCCGCCGGTAGTTTTTCTTCACAGACATAATGAAGCGACACAGCTTTTCCAGCTCAAAGCTTTGTGGAAGAGAAAATGTTATGAGTCATACATTCCAGGAGAGGATCCTGGTTCAGACACACACGCCTGAGCCAGCACGATTTCCACAGTGACTGAGGCCGGGAGCGCGGGAGCCACTCACCCCGCCCCGGGTCTCTGGCCGGCTGAGGGAGGAAGCCCCTTTGGACCGTCTGCTCTGATTTAGTGACTGGCCCAGGAGGGAGGAGGCAGAGGCCAGTAAGCCTGCAGGGGACCATCACTAGCTACACGGCCTGCCTGACCTCACGGGCATTTCCTACATCACAGTGCTCAACATGTGACAGCCTATTTTCATCCTGCCCCAGGGTATTCTGACCTAGTAATTTTCAAAAATCATGTTCACATCCATGAAATGCAAATGTACATACCACGAGGATATTCTAGATGGGTGATTATCCTTTCAGAAGGAATCCTGATTATTATGGTCTGCTCAAATTATTAAGTGGCAAATGACCATATCCAAAACCTGACACAGTATATGGAAGAATATGAAATACGTTTTTGTACTATATTTTTATTTTTATATTATCATGTATTTATACTACTTTTATACCCTACCAACTCTCTCAAGGGACTGAAGATTAAAACAAAAGCTCATCAATATAAAACAGGGCTCTTTGAAATGCCAGAGCTTAGAGTTCATAATACTTCTAAAAATATATACCTTTTTCTACACTGGATATTTTTAAATGTCTTTGAAGTATAAAGATGTATCATTTTAAGAGTTCCAACTGGTCAAACTGCCAACTGATATCTAACAAATAAGTGGTGTTAGCTGTCCTGTGGGCATCCTTTTAAAACAGCAATTTATGAAACTAATAGAAGTAGAAGAAGATATGAATCCAATAGGAAAGGAGTGACAATTCAGTTCTAGAAAAACTAAGAGCCTCTAGAAGCCACCTGATAACTAAATGAGCAAAAAGGAGAGGAGAAAAAATCAGTTTTTGCATTTTAAGCATGTGTGTTTAAGTTGCAGAAGATCAGACATAAAGTCACGACTGGCGCCAGGACAGGACCAAGTGAGAGGGGAGTGTCTGCCAACCACACGGCCACTGGCACACTGTTAATAAAGCACCAACTCTGAGGAGGGGACTTGTTTCTCTCACAGCTGTTCTCACTCATCTGTAATGTAAGTGGAAAGTCGATGCTAGATTAATGTATATATTCCAAAACATAGTACGTAATTATGCTGGGTAGTAACCCTTACCTCTTCCAGTTATACAGCCTAAGGTAATTTTAACTTACTTTTATATGGCCACCTGGTTAGATCCATGGTTGCTGGCCAAGGCTGTAAGACCAGAGAGCTCGGAAGCCTTTAAGGGCAATCTGAAGAGTGTGGCTTTGTTCAAAAATCTTAGCCCTTTTTAAATATTAAGAAAAAATATTTTATATATGGCACATTTTAAGATAATTATAAACCAAGGAAGTGTCCAGGCATTAGGTGGTGGGGAGAGGTCAGATCAACTCAGTGGTTTAAATAGAAGTTTCTAGGTCATTCATACCAGGATGTGCCACAGGACCGGTGGACCATATAGACAAAAATTCCAGGCCACATGTTTTCAAAAGGACCAATGTCAAAGTGGAATCTGAAATGAGAAACAGGGAGGTTGATTAGTAAATGTAGTGCGAAAAGACATACAGCATGTAAAGGAAGTAATTTCCCTTCTGGTCTATCAAGAAACTAAAAAGCACTGGGCACTCTGCCATCTCCTTCCCTGACTGCTCAGTCACACCTCTGCTGTAGTAAAGGTTTCCAGGAGGAAAGGCCACATATTCCATGAAGAACTTCATCTCATTATTAGCTATTTTTCATTTGGTAATTTAGTTGCTAACATTTTAACCCAAATAAACAGAACAGTAAAGAATTAAAATAAACCATTTTCCTCTAGCTCCAACACTTTTGACACAAACGTGTAGTTTTCCACACCAAGTAATTCTCCAGTTCTCCGGGGACACCAATGGGGTGCCATACAACTCAGTTCACAGCCCACAGGTGAAGGGCTCAGTCCCACAGACCGCTCCTGCTTGTGAGGCCCACTGCAGGTATAGGCCGCGGGTCAGCAGCCCTGTGCCAGAGGCTCCCTCGGCCCCACCTCAGGTCTGATGATGTGCGAGTTCGGCTCACAGAACTCCGGGCTGCACCTTACTTACTGTCACGGGTTTATTACAAAGGATAGAGCTCAGGAACAGCCAGCTGCAGGGGCCCCAGAGGGCAGATGCGTGGGGTGGATGCAGAGCGCCCATGCCCCTTTGGAGGCACCACCTCCCTAGGACCTGGCGTGTTGTGTTCCCCAACCTGGAAGTTCTCTGAACCCCTTGTTTACGGTTTGGGGAGGTTCTATTACATATGTGAGATTGATTAAATCACTGGTCATTGGCGATTAACTGAATCCCCTCTCCGCTCCCTGGACGCAGGAGTCCAGAGTGGGACTGACTATTCCACCCTCCCATCTCAGGGCTTGTTCCTCAGGTACCCAGACCAGCCCTCCAGGAGTCACTCATTAGCATCAACACTACTAAGTGTGCTCAAAAGAGGTTTACTATGACTAACAAAAGTCACCTCTCTGACCCAAATAATCTGACCTATCAGGAAATAATCAGGGTTCTATGAGCTCTGTGCCAGGAGCTAGATACAAAGACCAAATACATTTATTTCTTATAAAATCACAGTATATAATATGTATAGTATTAAAAGATAAACTGAGGCATTTTAAAAGTCTTATGAGTCTATCTGAATAAAAATCCATTGGTTTAGGGTAGCACCAAACCAGAGTGGTTGGCCGCGCCAGTGACAGGAGCCAGGGGACCTCATCCAAGGAGAGGGGCAGGGACAGAGGCGGAAGGCTGTTGCCCGGTGGCAGCTTCACCCAGTAGGCTGTTCCCGAGTGGGTCTCCTCAGGTTTCCACCTCATAACCTTGAGGCACTTACAGACTTAGATTTTGGCTTCCTTACACAGGGTACCGGGGCGTTACAAAAGGAACAATACCGTATTTCTGATTACAAGGCAAATGATCAGCCCTGGGTCACTTTGGATGATTTATTTATGTAGTTAAGTAGCGTCAGCTTGCACTTATAATGGGAATACAAATAATCATAGGTCCTACCACCAGAGATTTATAGTATCAGCAAGAATTAGAAAACACAGTGTAAAAGTTGAATGAATTAGTACTAAATTCACAAATTCATAAATCTGTATAGAAATGAAAACTTTAGTTATCTAACATTAAATGCCATTTTGAACATTAAATACTACAGTGTTCAAAAGGCTAACAAGAAAAACTAATGTTTAGGTTTCTTATCAAAATCCTGTTCAGAATTTCTTTGAAGAGAAAGACATCTGTCCTTTATTTCCAAATCCTAGCATAAGATTTGGAATCACCTTAGAAGAGGAAATAGCAACACATGAAACTACGTTCTTAATTCTAATTGTACACCCCTTTCACTTTAAGTTCAATCAAATACAAAATCTGTTTCTCAAGAAACTGACAAGACTCACAATTCGATTTCTTTGCAGAGACGCACAGGGAGACTGAAGCTCAGGAGGCCCTGCCACTCCTCGGCGGTGCAGATGCTGTGGTAAGACAGCTTTTCCATGGTCACCCGGTAAATGCACTCGGAATGACGGATTCTGTGATACATCTGGAAAGCAAACCCAATGAATAAAAAATAAAGTAGAAGACGCTTTAAAGTAATTATGCCATTAAAGGTGAGTGAGAATTTGGTAGGGAAGAATCAGAACGATAACTGAGACCGCTGTTACGATCCACTAACTGCTATCACTACCACGAGCTATTACTATACATTCCCACATACACTGAAGATACTACACATGACTTTCTGATACAAAACAAGTATTTTTTAATCGCATTTGTTTTAAAGATATTAAATTCTAACAAATGTCTGTTTACTAGGCATTATCCTTGGCTCATGAGACTACTTGGTATTTATCTACTGGTACCTTGAACCTGGCCTCTTGGCCTCCAGAGCTGCAAGAAACAAATGTCAGGTGTCTGTAAACCACCCAGTCTAGGGCGTTTTGTTCTAGCAGCCCAAATGGACTAAGACAGAAACTGAGTCAAGAGTTATGGTATTTTTTCTGCCTTTTAAAAATATTTAGCTTAGTTCTGGGTGATCTCAAAATCCTCTAGTCCAGGGAATCTCAAAAATGTTTGACTGTGAAGTCCTTTATAAGTGGAAGAATTTCGGAGATGTGTGCCCAATAAATGTATACTCCTTTGGCAATTGTATACACATGCACTGTGCTGATACATTGCTTATATTATAAAACAAACTAAAATAGAAATTTGAAAAGATAAAAAGTATGTACTTAAAAGATATTTTACTTACTGAACAAGATTTTATTTTGCTTTTACTACACAATTGTACATTTTAATTATCAATTGTCAAGTTTTTTCTTTACTACTTTGTGAGCTGGTAAAGGTAAGGCCTATTTTAATGCTTAGATTTTCTGTTATACTGCTTGAGAAAGATATGCCCAAAGTATATGACCCCAAACGAAGTAAAGCTAGCAAGGGACATTCTTAAAAGTATATGATTTTGTTCCCTAACCATTAATAGTTTAGGTGGGAATTTAGATAAATTTCCATTTTCCCTGATGTCAATCAGTTAATCCTACAAGCTAATTAGTTACATCTTTATATATTATCAAACAAGTTCAAAACCAATAAAGCTCAATGAAACTCTTTGTTAGGGAAATTTTTAACAAGTTAAAAACTCTTTCTTAAAATAAAATCATAAAAAGCATTCAATTTTAAAGGAAGAAAAGAGGTAAAGGGAAGAACAGATGGAACAAACAGAAAACAAGTAACAAGACAGTGGATTTACACCTAAACATAAAACATCCATGGTCCAAATATCCCAATTAAAAGTCAAAAAGACTGTCAGATTGATAAAAAGGCAGACCCAACTTAGGCTGTTTACAAGAATCTTAATTAAAGTATAAAGACCCTAAGAGGGTAAAAGTGAAAGGATAAAAAAGATATAGTATTCAACACCAGTCAAAACAAAGTTGGAATGGCTATGTTAATATCCGATAAAGTAGATATCACAGCAAAGACTATTACAGAGATAAAGGTCGACTCAAATGAAAAAGGGGTCAGTTCATCACGTGGACATAATGCTCCCAATATATGTGGTCATCTGTTTTTCAACAAGGGTGCAGAAGCCAGACAGTGGAGAAAGGCTGGCCTGCACAGCACTGGTGCTGGGACAACTGGACAGCCTTGTACAAAGTAAGGAAATAAGCACTTACCTTGCACAAACACAAACACGTACTCAAAATGGATCATAGATCCAAATACAAAATCTAAAACTATAAAACTTCTAGAAGAAAATACAGGAGAAAATCTTTGTGACCTTAGGTTAGGCAAATATTTCTTTGAAACAATGTTGATAGCATTATCACAAAAGGAAAACTTGATAAACTGGACTTCTTCAAAATAAAGAACTGCTCTCCGAAAGAAACCATTAAGAGAATAACAAGACAGGACAAACACTGGGAGCAAATAATTGCAAATAACCTACCTGACAAATGACTTTTATCTACAATATATAAAGAACTATCAAAACTCAATAATAAGAAAATGAACATTCACGAACAAAAAATAGGCAAATGATTGAGAAGATGCTTCACCAAAGAAGACATGGAGATGGTATCTGAGGAGTAACACATGCAATGAGGCTGCAAACATAAGGGATACAAAGCAGTTTGGTGGTTTCTTCAACATTTCCTACCATATGACCCAGCCATCTCATATCTAAGAATTTAGTCAAGGGAAATAAAAGCATTTGCCCATACACAGACTTGTGAACAGATGTTCACTGCAGCTTTATCTGTAATAGTCAAAACCTAGAAATAACTCAAATGTTTGTCAACATGTGACTAAATAAACAGCTCACAGTATATCCATATGAGGAAAGACTCAGTAATAAAAAGAAATGAGCTATTTATACATGCGATGCCATGGATGAATCTCAGAATAATTATGCTGAGTGAAAGAAGCCAGACAACAGTAATACAGATTTTATGACCCCCTTTATATAAAATAATTCTAGAAAATGCAAAGTAATTTATAGTGACAGAAAGCAGATAACTGGTTACCTGAAACCAGGGGAATGAAGAAGGGGCAAGTTACAGGCGACAGATTCCCAGGGGCACCCAGGAACTTGTTGGGGTGCTGGATACATCTGTTGCTGTGACAGTGGTGGGGGCTGCATTGCAGTGTGTGAATATACAGCCGTCAAATTGTACACTCTAAACATTCGTAGTTTATTGTATATTTATAAACCTCAGTAAAGCTACTTAAAAATTTTTTGTTCCTAGTGTTTTTAAAGTGTGTCATAATTAGGGTATGTGATACATAAAGTTCAGCAAAAAAAGTCACATGATGATGAAACTAATTGCAAACATCTATTTTCAAAGTGCTTTCTTTATAGCATGAGTTTATTTGGAAAAGCAATTATTTTCATATTCATTGTTAATATCACTTGCAGTTTGAAAGTTCAGTTGATGCTTATTTTTTTCAATATATCTTCTAAGTAACAAAATATTGACTGTCAATTCTCATCAGCAAAGATCAGCAAAATTGGAATAATTACCTTTTTGTGTAAGACATACATGGAAACAATGTCTGACCCCCTCAGCTACTCTGAGTACCTGCCACCACAACAAGTCCCTGGGCAGCACTTGGAAGCATGATTCCAAAGCCATCTTCATAACTGCGAATTGCTTGGCCAACTGGGAAATGACCCCCTGCAATTCGACTGAGGAGGAGTCTGGATCGGGTTTAAAATCATGGGCTCGCCACCACCATCACCTTTTCCCCACTGCAGAAGGCCCACGCTGTCACAGAGGCTGACCCTGGACAAGACATGGCCACCTGATGCACACACCATCCAAGCATCAGTAATCAAGAAAACGGACTTTCTTTAACATCATTTACCTAAAACATATCCGGAGAAGTTTCCACACTTTCCACCTACACCTCAGTGGATGTCACTTGTACTCCATCTGAGGGGCTCCATTAGATTCTGGGGAGGGGGTGAATAGTGTACAGGACTTCCTCAGTACTTGAAATGATTTGGGCAACCCGTACTTCAGTGTAATGCTGCAGGAAAGCAACCACGTCAGGCAGCTGAGTAGCACAGCTTCGCGGTCACTGAGCCTGTGAGCCACTCAGGACGCAGCAGCAGACCACGTGTCTGGGCACCAGTTCACGGGGGTCTCACAAGCCCTCCAAGGCGGCTATGCCTCTCTCATCATTTCACAAGTGTACGACCTCCAGTCAGAATGAATTTTACAAATAACATAAATTTATAAACTTATATTATGAATTTGCTCATAAATTTATAATGTTTGTAAATATATACACTTTTTAACTTAGAGTTATATTTATTTATGTGTTATTTTGCAATCATTGTAGTTAAGTGACATATTTTAACTTTATGGTGAAAAATAATTAGTTTTGGAAAATTTTATAGATATTTTAGTTCCCATTTTCTAAATAACCTTGAATATGAATACTGGAAAATAACATAATATAGGGTTATTAGTAAATTATCTTATTCATCCTACTTCCAAATTATTAATGAAGGTAGAAGATGAGGCTGTCTTTTTAAGCTGATTTTGCAAAAATTCTTTGCTGATGGTAGCTGAGTAATTAGCCTTCGACTCGTCCAGCTGAAGAGACTACCAGGGGAGACAGCCACCATTTACCTTGATGCATGCCAACCTTGGGCTCTAGGAGAAAAAAAAAGGCCCAGAAGACAGAGCAAAGACACCCAGGAAACAGGAATATTACAGAGCAGATTTCTATCACAAGGTAAAAACACAACCACCTACAGTTTTACAAGAGGGTATCCCTGCTTATGGCATACGAGAACACTTAGTGAATCATGCTTTTCAATGCCCTTCCTTTGGCCCATTTCCACAATAACTGTCAGTTAGAGGACACCCTAGTGTGATCAGTACTCACAGTGGGTCTGGGATCTCTGAAAGGCAAAGCAACAAAGACCCAGGTTCTGGATCATTCTCCTGGCCTCAATCTCCTCCCGACATTTACTCTCTCTATACATTTAAGAGAGGTACTGAACTGTCTGAGACCAGATCCCCTCTGTAGACTGTGGACACTGCAGCACCTACCCTAGGGAACACTTGAGGGGTCAGTGGAACAATACACATTGGCACACACTCGGGCAGGTGGCCTGTAAGCTCTCAGGCTGCTGGCGGTGCCTATGACCCATCTCTGACGGACACCAGCATGATGCTGCGGCTCCAGTCGGCTCCGTTACTCTCTAGCTGGGGACCTGTTCCTGAGCAGCAATGGCGTGCTGCACTGTCCTCCAAGAGCCAGCTATGCACCTTCCTTCCCAACTCAGCATTCAGGATGCCACGTAGGGGACTGAAACTGTCTATACTGGGAGTATGTACTTGGCAGAAATTGGGAAACACTACAAATAGACTCTTCCATTTTTCACAGCTGGACTTACCATGGGGTTTAGGTAATCCACAAGATTCTAGTTTAACTCCTGGGAAAGTCTGAGGCGTAATGATAGTTGTCCTATTATAAATTGTATACTCTTTTCCCCCTTCTACTTAATTCACATTTCATATCTAACAAAATATTTGTTAAAATACACATTTTAATATGATGCTTGACAATAGCATTAAATGATATAATTAATAAAACTAATTTGGTTCTCTCAACAAATCCTAGAAATAAAATCCAAGACATACTCCATACAGATATGGAAAGTACTGAAAAAGAAACCTTTTGCTATTTACTCAGTAGCTTAACACAGACCTGCAGGAGACCAGGGTGACACCAGAGCCTGCAGAGGCTGTGCCACGTGGTCCTGGGGTTGGAGGGAGGGGGGCTTGGCTGTGGCTGTGTGCGGGGCTGCTGGATTGAGAGTTCTGGGAGGAGGACAGAAGCCTGTCCTTGCTCAGAGCTGTGGGAAGGAAACAGTCTCTTTCCACTGGGAAAATATAGTTGTAGTTTCCAAAATTTTACTATTAACATATTGTAAGAATTTCAAACTAAGAAATTAAACAAAAAAAAATGGGCCCAGAACAACGAATACTTGGGGTACATAGAGAAAATTACAAAATCTGGGCATGGGAGTCCCCCACAGGGGTGAAATTCCAGATCAATTTGAGTGAGCAAATATCAAATAAATAAGTAAACAAATGGCTGAATGAATCAATCCCAGAAAGAAGAGACCGACACAAGGAAGTCAGCAAGACTAGTGTCCTTAAGAGCTGAGATGATGAAAAATAACAGAGAGATTAAAATTATACTGTTGCAAAAATCTACCATGTGGTATGTGACTTCTATGCCTGCACAGCTATTCTAGATTATGGAAACCACAGCACCAGAATGCAAAAGAATGCTTCTTTTTCCTTGGCAGGATCCTGAGAAGTGTTCAGAATACTGTCTTTCTTAAAGACAGGCCCAAGCAAGCGCTATACACAATACCAGAGAAACCTTTTCATGCTGAGACGGGCCAAAGGGACGGGAGAAGTCTCCGAATCCTTTGCTTGATGTGAACCCAATGGGGAAAAAAGTACAACGACTATTTTTGGTGTTAGGTTCCAAAGCAAAGAGAATAAAAAGACAAGAAACATGATTCTGTACCGGTGTGTCCCAACACACTGAAGGTGCCGAGTGAAGCGGCGCCCCGGGGCGGGAGCCAGCCCTCACGCTCAGACCCCGGCTCCATCCCTCACTGCGCAGCAAGGTCTCTGCGTCCCTTCTTTACTTCAGATGCGGTAATAGTAACCTTGCTCGGACCACCAGGAGACTAACTCAATAAGCTTTCTATGTAGTGTCCAAAACAGTGCCTGTCACAGAGTAAGTGTTACATCAAAGAAGAGTAGAGCTGATGATGGTCATCTTATATGCACCGTCTGGTGCCGCATTCGGGAATGAATAAAGATTGAACCATTTATTAAATTTATCCCTAGTCAATTGTTTTCATTTTGATGATGACTTTTTCCACATTCCTTTAGTGGTAAACGTCTTCTGATCCAAAATGCACAGCGCTCATCTGCTTTACAGGCCTCTCTTTTCTAGGCAAAATACATAACCGGTAGCACTATCCTGCTGGCTTTTTGCATATCAGGCTATTTCTTTAAAATCACAGTATGTCTGCATAATTTGAGTCTTTTTAAACGGTTTTCTGTTGACAGTACTATTAGTTATCTGTTAAAAATGAAATGGAGATATTGCCAATTAGAGACATGCCCTTTAATCCAATAAAAGGGAAACAATCTAACAGAACTACAGATGAACTAAGAATACAGATATGAGTATGTGTGGCAATGTACTCTGCCTCATGGACAGACAGACCCCTTAACCAAATCTCCACTGAGCTGAGTAACAATAAAATATGAGGCTAAATTACCACATTCAATATTACAAGCTTTTTCATAGAGGAAACATGCTTCTACAGAAGTATTTTGAATTTCCTACGACCAACATGCTTAACCTGACTCAATAATGGCAAACAATTACAAGGCACTAACTATTGCACAAAGCTTTTTCACATCTATGATCTTAATAAGTATGCATGTATGTTCCCTGGAAACAAGTAGAACACTGAGGGAAAGGCACAGAGCCCGTGGATGTGACTAACTGCTGGGAAAATGCTTATTATCAGGTGGTTGCCTGGGAGAAATTTTTTTTTTCATTTTAAGCCACCCACCTCATTAAGAAATAATCATTTCTGATAATTTATACTTTTAATTTTTTATGATTATTTATCAAGATTTCATAACACGGCTGATTTGATCACATGTATACTAATACTGATACATACTACGCCAAGCCAAAATTAATTTTAACTTATTACACAGGTTTGTTTGCAATATTAGGGTAGTTAACAGACTACTTCAAGGCATAAAATATATTAGAAAAACCTTTTGCGATGTAAAAGAAATACATGTTCAGACACAGCAAAGAACAATTCTAAGTTTTCCAGTCCTAAGAGCTTATCATTGTGCTTGTAATGGACAACAGGTACCCAGTTGCTACAGTACTCAGACTCCACTGATTCATTTAAAAAATGATGGAAATTAATATTCAGAATATACTGATAATTACATCCTCTGCAACTTTTACACTAAACAAATGTAAGCTGTATTTTTATTTATGAAGGAGATACATAGGTACAGAAAATGTTTGAAGCAGAAAGTGTCTGACCCCTGCCTGAGTTTACCTCTGAGGAGCCAAGGGACATGAGGGCTCCCGCAGTGCACACGGCAGACCCAGAAAGGAGGCGACTCTGGCTAAACAGTACCACTGAATACAGAGTGGTTCTCCCTAGTCACCAGAATATTGTTTCTGGCCATTTTTGCTTCTAATCATCTCTCAGCTATTTCCATTGGTTATATGGTTGCTTTAGTGGAAATCAGTTCTATTTCCAAAATGGCAAGTTCTCTAGATTATCAAACTGCTAACTCCCATTATATTGGTTTAGCTATAAAAAGGTTAGTGATATTTTTCCTAACTTCAAAATGCCAGCACTATCATTAAAGGATTACTAGAGTTTAGAATGCTAAATGTTTAACTCTTTTAAAATACAGAAATGTAAAAGAAAGATGATAAATTCAAGCACTTTAAAGTGAGACTTTATAAAATAAGTGGACCCTCAATTTGTTACCCAGGGACCCTGATGGCCTGCTGTGAGGATTACATGAATTAACACCTGTAACATGTCTGACCAACAGCTAAGAGGCTGCCTCACTTCTCCCAAGGAAACCTCACTTCTCCCAAGGAAACCTCACTTCTCCCAAGGAAACCTTCCCGGGTGGGGGTTAAAGTGTGAGTCATCACTCCCATTCCTATGACTATATCAAATACAGGGCACATGACGTACAATGAGGTTTTAGATAATGTTTTCCTTATTCATCTCAGCAGATATTGTGAAGTATAAGCCTTTGTGCTAGAACATTTTACCTTTACACTAACATTATTTTTCTTTTTAACGAATTCACACCTTATGAAATAAATGCAAAATACTAGATTTTTTTTTTCTTGCAAAGCATTTTAAGATATTTCCTAAAATATGTACAACCAGGAGTCACTTTTTCTGGTTCATAAAGGAAATCTAAATGGAAAAA
Source organism: Manis javanica (assembly GCF_040802235.1). NCBI lineage: Eukaryota > Metazoa > Chordata > Mammalia > Pholidota > Manidae > Manis > Manis javanica. The sequence goes on from NC_133168.1 coordinate 77,763,787, forward strand.
AAAAGACTTAAACTACTTGATTTAAAAACTTAAAAATTAAAACTGAGCAGTCAGAAGGGTATTTCAGCAAATATTACTTACGTTGGCACAGTGTAGGGCTAAAGCACAGAAGACAGCAAACATCTTGAAGTTGTTCTCGTCTGTTTTGGAGAAGGCACTGCCACTGATTTTGTTCACCATCTGCACCACCCCTATCACGCTGCCTCGGCTCACGATGGGCATGCACAGGATGTTCCGGGTGGTGTAGCCCGTGTACAGGTCTACTTCTCTGTGGCAAGATCAAGGAAGGAAACACCACCACAAAAGGAAAAACAAGCAGAAGAAAATAAGCTATACTTCCTACCATAAATCTCAAATCCGTTCACAATTTATGGGCATCAACTACAAGTAACTGTAGTGGAACTGCTAGCTTCTAAATTCAAGGACAATGTGACATTTGAAAGTATTTCATTAAACCCTTTTCCAAATTATTCTAACCAATTTGTTCTTTGTTTTCCAGAGCTTTCCAGAATAGTCTCTAGGAAGCTTTCAGCTGATCCTTTGGTTTTCAGGATCTAGCACTAGACAATCTGTAGATTCAGAGGAAAAATATAATGAATTTGGTAAAATGACATATTCCTTTGAACCTGGTCATATTTATGAAAGATGTAACTTGCTAAATGAACAAAGTTTAATGGGAGTTATCACCTTAAAAATTCAGAGCAGGGGTCAGCACACTACCACCTATGAGCCAAACCAGCCCCGTCCTGTTTTGTAAACAGCGTTAATGGAATACAACTGTGCCATTCCTTAATGGACTGCCACCACCCTACAAGGCACCCGAAGGCTTGTGACAGAGACATTATGGCTTAGAAAGACCCAATACTTACTACCTGATCCTTAATACAAAAGGTTTCCTGACTCCTGATTTAGAGGAAATGTTTTTTGAAAATAAGACTAAGTTCCATAGAAGAAATGATCTAACTAAGGGTAGGTGGGCAGATGGCACTCTTTTGTACCCAGCATCTTTTGCTCAGTGTTTGTGAGATTCACCCATGCTGCTGCATGTACCAGCAGGTCCACCCTTTTCACTGCTGAGTAGTACTCCACCTTTCATTTATCCATCCACCAGTTAATGGACATTATTATTTGTTAATGGCCAGTTTGGGGCAATTACAAATAATGCTGCTTTGAAGATCTGCATACAAATCTTTGTGTGGATGGTTGTTATTTTTCTTGGAGAGATACCTAGGGGTGGAGCTGAGTACAGTAAGTACATGCTTAACTTTACAAGAAACTGAAGCTGTTTCCCAAAGTGGCTGTACCATTACACATTCCCATCAGCAAAGCACAAGGACCAAGCTTCTCCAGATACTTGTCTACCATTGTTAATGTCAATCTTGTAAAATCTTAGCCACTTAAGTTGGTGTGTAGTGGGATGTCACTGACAATTAAATTTACATTTCCCTGTGTCAAACATCTTTTCACATTTAATTGCTATTCATGTATCTTATGAAGTGCCTGTTAGAATCTTGTGTCCTATTTATTAAATTGGGTTAATTTATTTATTACGTTGGGAGAGTTGTTTATATATTCTGGATACACTATTTTGTCAGATGCAGGTTTTGCAAATTTTTTCTCACATCTATTGCTTGTCTTTTCATGTTCTCAATAGTTGACCCATAAATTTTTATCAAAGGTTTTATATAAGGATTTATAAATATTTTCAATATTTAAAGACTAAAATAACAAAAATTAAAGAAAAACAGATTTTCAGCATATTCTTTATTTACTGACAATCCATGTTACTGTTACTCAGGTATAGCTGTGTTATATATACGAGTTGCATATACTTGACATTAATCAATCAAGTGTCTGGAAAAACTTCCTGCTGCTTATGTTATTTAAATGTCTTAGAGTAAACCAAATGTTTGCATTAACTCAACACTGCTGTCAAAATACTTCAACTATTATGTACTAACAGTCATGACATCAGTCTTGAGACTTGTGATTTCTAGAGATTTATTAAAATCAGATTACATAATGTGGTTTCTAGTTCACCAAAGAAACCTAAAACAAAACAAAAAATATTTATAAACTGTCTTAATATCCAAATATGAAACAAGCGATGCAACTTCTTGAATTCTTACTTTGTGTCAGGTAAAAGCAACCAGACTCATTACAGACTATTATCTCTAATCTTAAAAAGAAATGCAAAACAGGCATTACTGTACCCATTTTGAACATGAGGAAGCTGAGCAGAGAGAGATTAAATAACTTACTCCAGGTCATTCCAGAGCTAATAAATGACAGAGCTAGGATTCAAAGTGGGTACTTTTCTCATTATGTGTCACTTTTAAGGTAAGGTTTGAGGGGGAACATGCTCAGGATAAAATGATGGCGCTGTAATAAAAAAGTAGCAACTTTATAAATTTAATTTTTCTGTTGCATTCATAATGTTTTAAACTCCTCCAGCTGGGTATCATTAATAGCTTAGAGTCCATCATATACTACACATCTGAAAACACAGGCCACAAACGGAGTTGGTTCCAGAGCGCCATGGGAGAGGGACCTAGTAGCTGGGAGGTGGGGCCTGCAGATGCACCATGAGGCTTCAGACAAGGGGACAAGGCGGGAGGAACTCACCTAGGACATAGGCTGTCTCTTACCTGTTAAAGCGAGGGTCTGCATAGGCATCTGGAATGTTCAGGACTTCCCCTGTTCTTGCTACTTGACCAGCAATCCCTTTCTCAATTGAAAATCTGCACATATAAAAGAGAGGGATACTAGTCAAAATACAGATGTTGTAGAATAATTTGAAACATTTTTCTACTACCAAATATTGAATAAAAAAGCACTGTGTTACTTGAAATGCTTGCATTAATTGTAAATGTACATGTTCTTAGTTATTTCATTATCATAAAATATGTAAAGATAAACATGAAAAACATTGCAGAGTAATCATTCAAGAGACTTGTATTAAGATACAGTTCACATTGAATTATACTGGGTCACAAACTGAAGTTGAAATTTACCTAGCATTCCATCACACTGACCAATAATAATCTTTTACGTTTGCAAAGTACCTTATAATTTACAAGATGTCTTGATATAGATGGTCATTAATTCTCACTGGTGGGACACACTGCGGCCCATATGTGTCTAGTAGCTTGCCAACATTCCTAAAGTATCAGTGGCACACTACAAACCAGAATGCAGGTCCACACCATTGTATGTTCTACCACACATACAACCAAATTCACAGGCTCTGTCAGATCCTAAGATCCTAAGCCATTATGGAATTTTAAGGCATTTGCAACACAAGTACCATGTAAAGATAACACATTTACAACTTCCAGTATTTTTACTTCTCCAATTTGTTAAAATTGAAAACAGCCAAAATAGAAGCATTATCTGATTACACGCAATTATGTTTTGATATCTAGTATCAACATTTTCTTTTACATATTCTCATATCTATAATCTTCTCATTATATCATTAAACCTACATTCATCTCAAAATTTTAAGATGTCTAAAATCCACAATATCTACATATTTTAATAACTCAAAAATAACTTTCATAATATTACATTTTCAACATTATATGAAATAATCATTGCTGAAATAGATCTCCAGCCTAAAGATTCTCCCTGAGGAAAATTCAAGAGAATTAACTTTCTTAAAACATCAAAAAGTGAACCCAACATTGCATAAGATGCAAGCTTGTTTTCTTCCTGGCTTTCCTGTGCTTCGAACACCGTGAACACAACAAATCAGACTGCCGGAGCAAAGAGTATCACAACCCATTCCAGGATTTCTGCTTGATTTTCTTGGTCTGAGGGTAATCTAACTCTGACGGGTATTCCAGCTCTGTGGTTTGCTATCTCTGGTCACTGGAAGCCACAGTTAAGGGACATTCCCTATACGAACTTCTGGCATTAACTAGCCCATTGAAAGGGCCACAGCCAATCCCGCTCCCCTCACTGTTTCTCCCATGCTTATAAACACAGGCTACACATTACTATCTTCAAAACGAGCTTAATACCAGCCCTGTTAGGGAACACTTGAACTTTCAGCAAGAGAAATGACTTTACTAAATGACTATAGCCAGACTGATTTACTGAGATCTAAAAACAAACCAAAATAATTTTTAAATAAAAAGAAAAACCTAAATAGTGCCTGTAAATCAGAGTTCTGTGGGTGCAAACGACAAAATCTACCAGCCAGACCTGTAGAACAGGAAGTGCCCAGTGGTGGGCAGTGGTGAGGCCTGGTGCAGGGCACACACCTGTGTTCTGCACATCTGCTCAGTGCCCTTGTGATAGACAGCCCCAGCCAAAATGAAATAGCAATTCTGAGTTGGTAAGGAGCAGGGTCTTACTGGAATACTGTAGCTCCCCAAGCATTTTGTATGTGAAGAGTTAAACAAGGCACGTGAAGCAAGAGGAATGCAAATGGCTATAGAGTTTTGAAGTTCTGAATGTTAAGCTTGAGTCCTGAACTTTCTGAGGCAGGCCCCTTGCAGGTGTTCAGCTTGTGAACATGGCTGAATCACATGATCATGATTAGCCAGTTTGCCTCCACCAGCCACATTCCATCCTGTTCATGTGGTGAAAACAGCTGCCATTTAAAGAACCAGACTAAGGGCTTAGTTTCCAGATGGAACAAGAAGTGTGCTGATTTAACTGACTGTTAAGTTGTAGGATAATATGCTTAGGTCATTAAATGTTCCAGCCAATTTCCACTGTGGTCTGCACTTTGAGACCACCCCACAGGTTGGGGAGGGGTGGTGGCCGAGTTGCTTAGGTACACCCTGCTCCTAGACATAGAAAAGTCTGCAGACCTCCTGGTGGGATGCACCTTTACCTACCTGGGAGCACTAGTAAGTTTTTCCAACGTGATTTCCAAAAGGACCGCCTCCGGAAGACGGCATTTCCAGGAGTGACGCTAAAGCTTCCTAGGCGTGGTTTCGCTGGCACTGCCAATGCCATTCCCAGAAGTACTACCTTCAGGAGGCGGGTCCTGGTGGGAATGACATCACAGTATGACAAGGACTGTCAGCACACCTGTGAACAGGCACAGAGAGGTGGGCCACAGAGCACCTGCCCTTCTGCAAGCACAGCACACTGACAGTCTCCTTGTGGTGTACCTTATTTCTTTGGTCTTCTTGAAGATAGGTTTTCCTTCCTTTTCCTCTCCAATGTCAAAAAGGTCTGAATACAACTCCTTGTTCTTATGGTCTACCTGGAAAAGTGCACAACGATCGGCATTCACCAGGTTTTTTGCATATATCTAAAGACAAGTAATAAAACAAGAGTAAGCCAATGAGAAATTTAAAGGTAAACTTTATCAGAAATAAATATTAATTCAGCTAGTCTATACTGTAATTGTGTGTGAAATTAACATTATAACTAATATACATATATAAATACAAAAAATAGATGTGTACAATCTTTTGAATGTGCTAACATTCACAGATATGAACATGAACAAATGAAGAGCTGCTATGCACAGGCCTCAGTGCTGGATGTTGAATACTACAACACTCATCTTTAAGCATCTGCCAGATGGGCAGGAGCCTGTTGGGGCTCCACAGAGGTAATGGTGGGCACCATTTTTGCACGCTACCTCTACTTTGAGAGTACTGTGGGTGCACCTGGCCCTGCGCTCTCACAGCCTTGCTAAAGGTGGCCAATGCATGCAGTCTCCATAAGGCACACTCCTTGATGGCCTGGCTCTGGTGGCCAGGGGCACTTGTGTTCCTGGGTCCCATGGACTGTAACAATTGGAGAGTTCTTGGCAGACCACCACTCTCAGGGCACTACACACACAGCAAGACTGAAACCCACCCCCAATCTTTCTGGTAAAAGGCCTATTTACTTGTCCTGGAGCTTCATCCTGGGCAGGTTTCAGCTCAGGCACACATCTAGAAGCTACAGAGGTGCTCTTCTTAAGGAATGTATGCTGGCAGACACCATCACTGTGCCCTCCCTTGGCATCACTACCACTCTCTAATATTGTCCAGAAAGGAGCTTGTACACTTGTATGGAGACACATTTTTGCAGCTGTCATCCATGGGACACCTCCAGATTCTCTGGTCCGTAGGCTAGCAAGGTTTACTATGCAAACCCACAGGACTGCATATATTTGCATAGTTTAAAAGCTGTTTCCAGAAGGTCTGGATTCCACTAAGCCTAAAACTAGGTGCTGAATAAGATCTGTCCTTCCGGAACAGGTCTGGGCAGACCCTCAACAACTGAGAACTATCAAGACTAAATCAGGCTGCTCAATCACAAATGTTTGAGAGACAACCAAGAGCTAGAGCAAGGTTAAATGATAAAGTTCATTGTCTACACAGGGCCACTTCTTCAAGACTTGGAAAGGCAGCTGTTTTGCCTACCACACAGAAACAAACAGAGTGAAGTAAAATGTTTCTAATGAAATGGCAACATAAAACCTCAGGAAAGGGCCATAAGGAAATGGATACAAGTAATATACATGACACAGGGTTCAAAGTGATTGTCATAAAGATGATCACTGACGTTGAGAGAAGAATGATGAATGCAGTGAGAAGTGACATTATACTAGATGGTGAAAAGTTGAAAGCTTTTCCTTTAAGATCAGGAACAAGACAAGGATATCTATTCTTGCCACTTTTGTTCAACACAGTATTGGAATTCTAGCCAGAGGAATTAGACAAGAAAAAGAAATAAAAGGCATCCAATATTTAAAGAAAAAAGTAAAACTGTTCCTAGCTGTGGATGATAAGGTTTTATACACACAAAACCTTAAAGACCCCACCAAAAACCTGTAAAAACTAATGAACAAATTCAGTGAAGTTGTAAGGTAAAAAATCAACATGTAAATGTCTCTTGCAATTCTATATACTAACAATGGACTATGAGAAAGAGAAATTAAGAACAATCCCATTCATTACATTTTTTAATAGGAATAAATTTAATCAAGGAGGTGAAAGAACTGTACACTGAAAGTAATGCCACTGATGAATGAAACTGAAGATACAAATAAATGGAAAGCTATTCCATGCTAATGGATAGGAAGAATATTGTTAAAATGTCCATATTGCCCAAAGCAATCTACAGATTTAATGCAATGCCTATCAAATGCCAAAGGCATTTTTCATAGAAACAGCACAAACAATCCTAAAATTTGCATGAAACCACAAAAGAACCTGAATAGCCAATGCAATTTGAAGAAAGAAGAAAAAGGTCTGGAAGTACCACAGTCCCTGATTTCAAGCTATATTACAAAGCTATAACAGTCAAAACAATAATGGTTTAGGCATAAAAATAGACACATAAACCAACAGAATAAAATAGCCCAGAAATAAGCCCACATACATATGTGTCAATTAACTTAACACAAGGAGAAAGGAATATACAACAGGAAAAGGACACTCTCTTCAGTAAATGGTGCTGGGAAAACCAGGCAACCACATGCCAGAGATACTAGATTAGTACCTTACACCATACACAAAAATTAACTCAAAATAGATTAAAGACTTGAATGTAAGTCCTGAAACCATAAAACTCTGAGCCGAAAATACATGTTGTAAGCACCTTGATACAGGTCGAGGCAATATGTTTTTGCATCTGACTCCAAAAGCAAAAGTAAACAACTTTTATTTATTTTACTACTATTATTTATTATTTATTTACTTACTAAATAATTTATTTTTTTCATTTTTACTATTTTGACCTATCCAGTACTATGTTGAACAAAAGTGATAAGAATGGGAATCCTTGTCTTGTTCCTGATGTTAAAGGAAAAGTTTTCAGCTTTTCACATTCTAGTATGATGAAAACTACATTAAAAAGCTTCTGCACAGCTAAGGAAGCCATCAACAAATGAAAAGGCAAACTAATGAATGGGAGAAAATATTTGCAAATCATATATTGATAATGAATTAGTATAAAAAATATAGGAAGCACTCATACAAAAAAAATAACTCAAAAATATCTTTAAAATTATCAAAACACAGACAATCTGATTAAAAAAATGAGCAAAGGAGCTGAATAGACATTTTTCCAAAGAAGACACAGATGGCCAACAGACACATGAAAAGATGCTCAATATCACTAATCATCAGAGAAATGCAAATCAAAACCACAATGAGATCACTTCACACCTGTTAGAATGGCTAGTATCAAAAAGATAGGAAATAACAAGTATTAGTGAGGATGTGGATAAAAAGGAACATTTGTACACTGTTGTTGGGAATGTAAACTGGTGCAGCTATCATGGGAAATAGTATGGAGGTTCCTCAAAAATTAAAAATACAACTACCATAAAATCCACTTCTGGGTATTTATTCTACAAAAATGAAAACAGTAATTTGAAAAGATATACACACTTCCAGGTCCACTGCAGCATTATTGACAACAGTTAAGACATGGAAACAACCTAAGTGAACATTATTCAGCCTTAAAAGAGAATTAATTCTTGGCATTTTTTACCATATGGGTGGACCTTGAGGATATTATGCAAAATGAAATAAGTCAGACAGAGAAGACAAATACTGTATCATCTACCTCATATGTGGAATCTGAAAAAAGCAAATGAATGAAAAACAAAACAAAGCTCATGGACATGGAGAACAGAGTTGCCAGGAGGATGGGGCTGAACTGGACGCAGAGGGTCGGGAGTTATAGACTTCCAGTTATGAAGTGGAAAGGCCACAGGGCTGTGCTGTACAATGTGGTGACTAGTCAGTGGCACTGTGGTGCATATTTGAAAGTTTCTGGGAGAGTAGATCTTGAAAGTTCTTATCAAGAGAAAAAAAATGTAACTTTTTATAGTGCTAGGTAGTGTTTAATTAGACTTATTGCGGTGATCATGTTGCAGTGTATACAAGTGTTGCCATATTACCTTGTATACCGGAAGCTGATATAACGCTTACATCAATTATACCTCAATTTAAAAACACCACACAATCTCTGTTGTTTCAGAGAAAAAAGTTTTCCTATTTGGTGATAGTGTTATAGTGTTACAGGATATGTTGGAAAATCAAGAAAATCAACTGCTGACAATCACAGTAGTAAGAAAGGCTTCTGTTTTAAGATGTGACCCTAAGCATGTTTGCCTGTTCATTCTTTCCAAATACTATGCTTTCACTTTGAAATGACACTTATATGTCAAAAAGAAATTAATAAAGAAATGCTGAAAATATGTCAGTAACACTTATGAACTCCTAGCATCAGAAGGTCATTCTAAAGGCCTCACCCTTCATGCACACATACACAGACATACACACACAGGTTCACTTGTAAGTGAAACACAATTCTTGATAGCAACAGTGGAAGTAAGTGGACATATATCTTCAAATATCTGAGGAAAACTTATTTTTAGGCCTAAAATTCTTTACCAAGTCAAACTAGCATTCAGTCATAAGGCAAAATAAAGACACATCAGAATTACATAGTACTCAGAAAATTACTACCTTTGAACTACTTTGGAAAGGGAGATAAAATCAAGCAAAAATAAAATAGATAAATTCAAGAAAGTGTGTGAGACCTGGGATACAAGAAAAGAGTATAGAGCAAAGAAACCACCAAGACTATAACAAAACTAAAACTTGTTCAAAATCATATCTAAGAAATTACAGATGTAATATAACAAGTTTATTAAAACAGATCTAAAATATCTGACTGTATCAAGAAAATATGTAAGGCATAAAGGTAAAAAAGAAGGCATGGAAGTAAGCTATTTGTTTATCTTGCTATTAAATGGGTGATAACAGACACTGTTATTCACTAATTAAGCCTGGAGCTGGCAAGACCAGCTTTGCCATATTGTGGGAAGGGAGCACCTGCTGACAAGGATCACAAACAGACGAGATGAGCAGACAGAGACGACATAGTCCCAAAGATACAGGGAGCCCGCAGGTCCAGTCATTACAGAGGTCTGAATACTCAAGGGTTTTACAGTGATATGAGTCAAGTCCCCTTTTATTCTCTCCAGCTAATCTGAGTAGGTAGTTGATGTTTTCTGGCTTACACCAGAGTCCTGATTAACAAACAAGCTCAAGGCGGGTCTGATGAGAGACAAGACAGAGAGAGAAATCTTCACTAATTGCATTACAGATGAGAAAAGGAATATAAGTACAGATCAGAAGAATATTTAAAATACCTACAAATTTACAAAGTTCATTTGGAAGTCTCATTCACTGATTCTCAACAAGCAGCTGAGCCACCTCATCACAGAGCATCTGAAAACAAATATAGGCATCTCTGTTTGCTACAAGGACAGGGTGGTGATAGCGCTCTTGGCATTCAGGGCTCAGAGGTTAAAGATGCTAAACATCTGCAATGCTCAAGTTGATCCTGTGGAAGGACAAATAGTTCTGCCCAAAGTGTCAGTATCACCCCCACTATGAAACACCGAACTAAGTGAAATGATCATCTAGGGATTTAAAGATTACCCAAATTTGCTCATCTGGAAATAAGAAATCTCATTCATATCCTCAAAAAGCCTTTACAAGAAACATGACCTCATCCTCCCTTGTCTCCTCTAAACTAGGATTAGCTTTTCAAAACAAAGTCAGGTCTTCTACCCTTTAGCTTAAAAGCCAAAACTCCCTAATGAGGCCTGGATGACTTGGAACTTCCCAAGGCATTTCTACCAGGGCATTCTGTTCCTTCTTCCTCTGAAGTACACCCATCTCTCCTCTTTGCCTGCTTCCATTCATCCCTCAGGTCTGGGGTCATGTCCTCAGGAAACCTTTGCATGGCCTCCCTATGTCAAATCTCATTATGAGCCTTTCAGCGCACTGTGTTCTGTTCCTTCATAGACCTTAGCATGACTGCAAGCTCATGTTTATGATATTTGATTAATGTCTCTCCCCTACTAAGACCATTAAGTTTCATTAGGAGAGCCCATGAAAGTTTTTGCTCACCATTTTAGAATGCTAGCTGCTGTCCAATAGGGAATATAACAAATATCCAACTATATTACAGCAAAAATGGATGCTTGTTATTTCCTTTACAATTGTCCTGGTTAGAACCACCAGTACAATCCTGAATAGAGGTGGTTAGTGTCTTGCTCTTGATCACAGAGGAGAAGCATCCAGTCTTTCAGCATTAAGCACAATGTTCATTATGGGTTTTTTGTAGGTGGCCTTTATCAGGTTGAGGAAGTTCCTTTCTAGTCCTAGTTTTTTGGGTGTTTTAAATTATAATTGGATGTTGGGTTTTGTCAACATTCATTTTATCTGCATTTATTGTGATGAACATCTGGCTTTTATTTTTACTCCACTGTATTATATAAAGGGATTTTCAGATGATAAACTAACCTTGCATTCCTGTGGTAACTCCCACTTCATCATGGTGAATGATTTATATTGAATTTCCTTAAACTTAAGAAAAACTTAAGTAGAGTTGATATTGTCAACATATGGAGTCTTCTCATACAAAAAATTGTCTTATTTCCAATTTAAAAAAATCTCTCAATCGCATGTATTGACCATGCTTTTGTTAAGTTTTTTTTTCAATTTATAGTCTTGGATTTTCAAGACAATCATTTACAATGCATATAATGATAGCAATAGTTCTACTTTTCTAGGGTTCACATTAATTTTTTTAAATGTATTTGCTAGGACTTAAGGAACATTGTTGAATGGGAGCAGTGAGAATGGATATATTTTCCTTAGTGTGTGTGCTTCACTCATTTATTGCAATGTGTACTTGTTATAGGTCACCAACAGATAACTTAATCAACTTAAGTACTTTTCCTTCTATTCCTAATTTGCCTAGAGTTTACACCTGACTGGATGTGGAGTACTAGAACATCTTTGTAATCCACTATTAAATGATGTAATTTTTCTAACTGATTACAACTGACATGATTCTGCATTTAGAAAACCCTAAAGAACCCATTCAGAAAGTACTGGAAATAATGAGGTCATCAGTGTTGCAGGATACAAGATCAAAGTACAAAAACCTATTTTATTTCTATACATTTTCATTGAAAAGTGTGAAAATAAAATTAAGAAACAATTACATTTATTATATCATTAAAAATAAAATAGGAATAACTTTACCAAAGTAAGAGCAATACTTATACTCTGAAAATTACAAAACATTGTGTTTTAAAAAATTCAGGCAACTTAATAAATGGAAACACACCCCATATTCATGTATTGTAAAAATTAATACTAATAAGATGGCATATATATTAGTGCATATTTTATCTTTATATTCTTAACACTCTTCACTGTTCTATAATTTCCTTAGATTTTTCTCATAACCAAAGAAGTTATTTTTCACATGCAATCAAATGTTCTTTTTGTCCACCTCGAACCATCAACATGACTCCTTACATAAAGAACTGCTGAAAGTAACAACCCCTGAAGTCACTCTCTAAGCATCCTTGTAAATGTGCTGTCTGCACAAGACACTGAGCGTGCAACACTCCACTGTCCTGCCACGGCACCAAAGAGAAGCAGATCAGCGCGTGTCATAAATCCTGGAGATAAGGAAATCCCTGCTGCACAGGGTCACTGTATTTTGAGAAAGACCAGGAAAATGGAGAATGAACATTTATCAAAGCGTACAACAGGGCACAGGTGGCACCACGGGACACGTACATTCCCAGCGTGTCACTTTAATGGAGTCTCACTGGAGCACTGAGACCGTAGGACTGGGAAACAGGAGCAAATCCTGCTTCCTGTGACTTCCACCTCCAAGTACCTGTCAGCCTTCTGGAAGGCAGGAATGATAAGACGAAGACTAAACAGCATGAGCCTCAAGACCAGGGAGTCAGCTGGGAAGTCCTAACATATCCTATGTGCAAAAGATATTTTGGGTAACATAAAAAGAAATTAAATGTTTTTTAAGTGTAGTTCACCACTAAATAATGAAAATCTCTGAGGTATTTTTCCAAATGTTTTTTAAAACCCATTCAAAATTAACAGAAGTAACAAATAAATCAAGGTGACACCTCCAGATCACTAAGCACCATCTTTTATCATCTTTAAAACAGCTTTTATCTCTAATATATTAAAGACGTTTGTCACACATTAGGACATGAAACGAAGCATCAAATGAAATCTTTTTCAAAAGAAAAGATAACCTACCATTATGTGTTCAAGTAGAGAATCTATTGCGACTATGTTATCAAAATACGTTCTGAAAAAAAGGAAATAAAACCTGTAAATAATCTTCCTTAAAACACAAAACATGTTAAACTTCAGATATATTTCCCAGTTTTGTCTACATTTATATAAAAAAACATAAATATATATGTTACTTGATTTTTGTGCTTTTGTGGAAACAACCACAAGTTGGGTTTGTGTATATTTAGCAATGTTCTCAGCATTAAGGTAACTTCTAGTAATAAACAATGTCTTTCATGTAAAAGACAAATTGTGTAGCTTGAAGCCACTAAGACATAGAATATGTTTAATTACCTGGTACACTGAGGAATATACTGTGAAGAAGATGGTAAAGTAAATGGATATCCATCCCCCAGGGAACAGATTCAGTGTCGTATGTGGGATTTAACTGGACACTGAAAGATCTGCAAGACATTCAAATACATCGGCGAGAGGAGGCGCATAGCGTCCCCCTGTGCTCTGAAGTGGTAGTATCAGGCATCTGGGAGGTGGTAGTGAATTCTAAGAAACAGCTGACTGAGGGGATGAAAAGAGAGCTCCCATACATCCCTAATTTTATACTTCAAAAAATAAGCACGACACAAAGCAGCAACTTCAGACTAATTAGTGATGGGAGTACAATACTCCTTGAGGAGCAAGTTAAGTGCCACCAAAGTGACAGGAGCAATCATGGTCAGTTGCTGCTAGTGGCCAGGGGAGAACAGGTACATTCTTCTTTCAGTTAACTTGTCAGAGGACATGACCCTCAGGTTACCACATCCTGTAACATTTTTTTAGACTTCAACAATTAAGTAGCTGGGACAGATATTCCCTGTAGCAGGAAAACTGTATGAACCTACAGTTTAATAAATATCTTCTAACTGCTTCCACTGCCAGCCTAAAGGAGTTTTTCTAGGTCAAACTTCAGGAAAATGAACATTTTCTCCAAAATGATATCTGAACTACTATACATGGGAAAACTAAAATAATATCAATAACATGGTTTTAATTTACTGATAATTGTAGAAAATGCGAGAAAGGGCTTTTTTTGGAAAATAATAAACTAGAACATTTCCTCTTCTATTGCTCATTTTCTCCTACAAAAATAGAAACACTCTAGTGTCTTAACATGTTTTAGTGAGTTTATTTAGAAAATATATACTGAATTGCAAACTGAGCTCATCACATATATGTCTGCCATCCTTCGCTTGCAGATGGACATGGATGAGAATGCAAGTCTCCAGCCTGAGTCTGAGCCGCCATCCTCACTAGACTGGCACAGTGAGGGCTGGTCTTCCCAGGGCTGGCAGCGCCGCACCCAGTGGGCTCTCACCTCCATAGCCTGCACTTAATTCAGACCATTGATCTAGAGGAGCTACCACATCTCTAGGAATGGACACTTACTTTGATACGTCGAGTAGAAAGTCATTCAGTTCAGTCTGTTTGGCAAGGCCTCTGCATACCTGCCATGTAAAATAATGGCTGCTCAATATAAGCAATTTCTGCTTATTTAAAAATAAAAATTTCAGGAAATTATTTACCTTATCTTATTGTAGAAGTTATAACATTATCACTTTGTGAATAAAGTCAAAATAGTATCATCAACAATTCATATTTATTGAATGCTTATATGGGCCAGGCACTACTCCAAGTAGTTTATATTTATTATCTCATTTAATCACCACAAAACACTATAGGTTTGGAAGTTACTTATATAATTAAAGCATAAAAAAGTTTAGAACCTTAATGAGGTTCAGAGTTACTAAGTGATGAAGCCAGCATTCAGATCTGGGCACCTCAAAGGTGCTCTTTAAACGTACTTTATCCTTTAAAAAATGTACTTGGGCCATTATTCCATCCATACTTGGTACTATCAGATCCAGTAAGTGCTTGATCCTCATAACTATGTATTTTTTCACACAGTTATGTATCCTGTAACTATGTATTCTTTGCTCTTCATATCATATAGTCTTCCACCAACCAAAGTTTGCTGAAATGGACTTAAAAAAATGAAATGACAACAAAAAGAAGTGGAAGACAAAAAGCAGAATAGTCTTGCTGCCATGTTCCTGAACTTTAAAGTCTAGTTACTAGAAAACTCTGTGCAGTTTGTGATCTTTTAAATTAGATTATATTTTCAAGAGAACCAGGTGTCTTAAAATTTAAGATGAATGTTTTCACATGCCATTTAGTGTAGAGAACGGTTTAACTTAAGAAATGGGCCATAAAAATACCAGCATTGTGGCCAGCAGGAAACTGTTCCTGGGCTTTCGGGGGAAAAGAAAACCATAGGGCCTGCGTGCTGCTTACCGCATCAACGGCTACGAAAAGGCAAGGAGTTGGTAAACAAGTGAACAGATCAAAAATTTTAGAACTAACAAGAGACCTAATATTCAAAACCAAAGCCTTAGGTTCCTTGTGAAGCTCCACCCCACTCCCAGTGCTGCACTTAAAACACTCCGGCAGCCCCTTGCCACGCCCGAGACACACCTGCACCTGATGTATGGCTACCGAGGCCCAGGCAAGATTGGCGGTTGCGACCTGAAACAAAGTACGAAACACATTCTTCTCAGCCCCAGGCAGACATCCCAACCACAGCACTTAAGCATAAATGTATACAAAGAATTTTCTGAGGTCTCTGAGCTTTTGAATATGTTGCCAAATACTAAGTGTCAAATATGCACAAGATTTCTCTTACATTTCTGCATCTTTAGAATTGGATTTAATGCCCTTAAATTTGGATAAAAACAAAACAGACTGATTACAGGAGCTATTGGCCAATGATTTTAACATAAAATAATTATTATTTTTCATTTTAACAAATTACTATTGAGAAGGCCTATAATGACCACTTTAGGATGACGTAATATTTCTAAAACTTTGCTGACAAGTCCTCCAATTACAGCTGTTCTACTTTTATTATTCACCTAACAAACATTTCCTGGGTGCCTGGAAGCACCAAAAACAGTTCTAGATGCTGCCAACCTAGCAGCGCCCACAGCAGGATGGCCGGAGGGCGCAGTGCACAGGAGACCAGGACCAGAAAGAAAACAGGTGTAGTGCACAGTGTATTAACTGGAGACAGGGGCTACAGAGAAAATGCATCGCAGAGGGAAAGAGAACATGGGCCTGGAGCCACCCAAGCCTATGTGCTATGTTCAGGGAAACATCTGGGGACAGTCCTGAAGAAGGTGGCTGGGGGAAGGATGACAAGGACACGGGCAGTCCAAGAGGGGGAGAAGAGATGCCTAGGCTCTGCAGTGGAGGTGTCGGCCCCGCTCAAGGGGTCTGCTGCTGCAGGGAATGAGGGAGAGCAGGATACAGGTCATCCGGGTGAGAGGACAGGACACCCCCCGGAGAGGACCTAGCTGAGACAGGCAGGTCACTGTAGTATGTATAGTACACTTAATGAGCCAATTCTGATTCTGGGAAGAGTGAGTGTCACTCATTGTTCTCTAAATGTGTCTGATGCCGGAACCTTTATTCAGCATACACTCTGAGGAGGACAATTTTAAGAACATAAAGACAAATAGAGGTGAAAATTCCAAAGTCATCTTACTACTTTATTTGACTCATAATATGGCAAACTTTTATTGTTATTGTTAAAATGGATTTCTATTGAAATAAATTACTTTTTCTATTTTAATCAATTTCCTCTCCAAATAACTGCAAAACAAAAATAGACATTTTTAAGAAATATCAGTATTAGTATCAAAACACTGTTAAGCAAATTGTGGCTTTAAATACAATTTATTCACTGAACAATATCAGTGGGCACCTCCAATGTGCCAGGCACAACTGAAAACCCTAACAAGCAGTGTGCGGGCCTCACCCACCTCTTGTTGACTCAGACTGAAGGCTTCTTTGCCCCAGTGCCGATACAGCTCCAGGATGCCAATCAAATCACCGATTGCGGTGACAATTGGCAAACAAAGAACAGACTGGATGCGGGTCCCTGATTCCAGTCCAGTGCCTCTTGGAAATCGCTCATCCTGAAAAATCAAGGGGGAAAGACAAGAATTCAGTGCAAGTCATGGACTCACTAAGCTATGATTTTTATTTCCATCAGAAATTCCCTAATGCTTGTAATAAAGAATAAACAGATCTTTACAAAGGAAAACCAAATGATGCCACTATAAACCATATTTAAGAAAATGTTTATGTTTACCATAATGGAACCTATACCTAAACACTGTTCTAATGATTTTTTAACTTTGTATAGTAGAACTTAATTAACATATATTAATTACATGCCATAATAAAAGTAATTATGAGCGCTAACATTTCTTTATGCATCACCTTCTATGTGCCAGAACTCTTCCACAGGCTTTACAAGGTGTAAGTCACAAGTGAAAAATACTCCAAATGCAAGCACCATATGAAGCAAATTATATATAAAAATATTGTTCTATTTTTAAAGTTAGAATAAGCATAAAGTGTATGTTCATGATTAACATGAACCTTAATTAAACCTTAATTAAACCTCAAAGGCCCATAGAAAGTTTACAAATCATCCAATAATTATTAACTACTTATTATAACAAACGAAATTGGTTCTTAAAAATTCCTAGCTTGTAAATCACTCAAAGAAACACACAGAAATCAAATGAATTAATAATATCAAAACAATTCTATTTATTCAATTTTTGCTCTCTGTAAGAAGCTTTTCATTAATCAAAAATAGTACAAATCTATATTGTAATTTATGAATCTTTTGAAAGTTTGCATACTCAATAGAACATTTTCAAATGACAACTTCTATAGTATCTACTTTTAACACTTACTTTTTTATATTGAATATATTTGACATATAACATTGTATAAGGTGTATAGTATGTTGATATGACACATTTACACACTGCAATATGATGGCCACTGTAGTGCTATTTAGAATCTCCATTATGTCATATAATTATCTTTCCTTTTTGGTGATGGAAATAATTAAGATCTAGTCTCTTAACAAGTTTAATGATTAATTGCCAATTTTCAGTATGCCACAGAACATTTCCTTTTAACCACTTTTCTTTTGTTTTTTTGATAAAATAACTAGTTGCCTGATTTGTTCAAGATCATACAGATAATTAGTGGCAAAACCAAAATTAAAACCAGCTCTCATGACTCCCATGTAGCACTTTTTCAGAGCGGATGCAGTACACATATACACTTGTCGGCCTACCTGTCACTCTCAGTCTTAGATCCAGTAGTGACATTTCATCACCATGCTCACAAGTACTATGGGAAATTGCAGTAAGGGCTCCCTTTTGTCACAATTCCCTATATCTCTGTCCTTTGTCACCTTTGTCACACTGAGTCTGGGCCTGCCCATGTGATTTGCTTTGGCTTTTATGAGGGTAGTAAATTTAATGCAAGCAGAAGCTTAAAAACCACCTGTATGTTTCCACTTTTCTTGGACCACTGTAACCACCATAAGGACATGGCAGGTAGCCTTTCCAGGAACTGGGGGGTGAGACACACATGCAGAACCGAGGCCATCTGAGACTAGCCAGCTCCTGAGTGACGGCTTGTTGATAACAGGTGCATAAGCCCAACCAAAGACAGCCTACATCAGAATGGCCCAATCCATGGACTCACAGGAAATAACAAGTGGTTGTTGTGTAACACCACTAAAATTTTGGGTACTGTGTCACACAGCAATGGCTGACTCATTCATACCTATCCAACTAGGATATGAAATACAAAACAGTAATCCTTTAGTTTCATGAATATAAACATAAATTTTTATGCTTAACTCTACTGGCCTGTGTTGGAATAACTATCAAATCTAGCTCTTAGTGGATATATAAAATATGACTTTCTGAGCACAAAAATTCATTTACTGATCTGTATCTTGCTTTAATGCTTTCCTAAAATGGCTTAAATCATAATATCAAGAGGATATACAATCTTTCTTAAACAAATACTTAAGGTTAAAATGCCCCAAAGAGTACAAAGTCGTTTACCCCAAGGATGTCTTCTACTAGTAATGTTTTTCGGGACTTGGCCACGTAAGCAGAGACAGTGGTACCCTGTGCGATGGGCCCAGCAGGGACGAGCCGGGGCTTTCCTTCCTTGATTCCCGGTGGGGTGAACACACAAAGACTCTAGCCAAAAGGAAAGAACATGTTTATAAACTTCCCAGTACGTTGGCACAATACAGAAAGACTCCGAGATCCTTCCTAATAGACACAAGAAATCTGTGAGCAAGGGTAAAGAAGACAAAATGAGGAAAAGTGAGATGATCAAACTGGAACATCAAGGTGAAATCCTGTTATTTTCAATATGCATAAAATACAGGCTAGATACAGGACACGAGGATCTAGCCATAGAAAACCTCTTAAAATAGCCTATTGTGATACATAGAAAATAATAAGATGAAAAAAAAAGTCAGCTGCCCTTGGGCTCAAGATAGTCTCATGCAAGAAAAAGATACACGTGAGCCCCACCTCCCCTACAGACTCGGCACATGGATCTGAAGACGGGATCAGAAGCTGTAAGCCAAAGTGAGTTTGCTCTATTTTTTCATTCTCATTAAAAATATCTCTTTAAAAATATTCCTTAGAATTTTCTTTTTCTAAGACTCAAATACTCCATTCCTTAAATTGGTCAGCCTATAAAATCGTAGATTCAGAACACTCTTGATAAAAACTTCACTTTTTCCACACAAAAAATTTTGGACCTATCTGTGTATATCTTTCCCTTTCAAATGAGTTGGTGGGAGGACAAAGTTCTGAAACTATTTAAAAATAAATGTTTTAAAATATGACTTTTACTAAATTCAATCATATATATATTAAGTTTCTACAAATTAAGAATTGCTTGCCAAAAAGGAAAGTCACCTAAGGATGGAACATTACTGTGACACAGCTGTATCATGATTACCTATGCAATCTGAAGATACTAAGGTTCAGGTAAAGTCTCTCAACCCTTTATTTTTATCTTAAATTGAATTGCTGTGGCTTAAAATTGAGACCTTTTGAGGCAATGAGTATTAGACAATCCTCTTAAGCTAAACATGTTCCTATTAATACTTGTTATTACTGAGTTAGTCCTATGGGAAGACACTGGACTGGATTTATTTATTAGCTTAGTAGGTGGTTTCCAAGCTTTGCAGTGTCAGAGAACTCTTTCTTCAAATAAAATACTACTTATAAGCACAAGAGAGTGAACCCTGTAAGTCTGAACTCCCTCACCAAAAGGGAGAAGAAGGAAAGCAAAGTGCTGGTGCAGCCCTGGTGGCCTTAAACAGATCATCATGATCTAAAGATTAAATGCCAAGTTCAAAATAGTATTCTTCCCAAGTATATCTGTACCAGTAAGGACTGTGTTTAAGTAGTACTTGCTATTAGGTACATGCCTGTGAAAAATATATTTTAAGTGTTCTTTTTTTCAAGGATTAAGTTTAAAATAATCGATTACAAGTAGGCACTCAAAGATTTTTTGAAGTGTAACGACATATAAGATGATAAGTAACAATTTTACTTTATTTTTAAAGAGGATAGAAATCAGTGTCACTATTTCTGAACTAATTCTGATTCCATTATGCACCAATATACATATGGCATAAATGAAGTCAGACTTTCGTTAGATTCAGTATCTATCATTGTCAGTGTGCCATCCTTTCTTAAGATTGAGAGAATAGAAAAATGATTCAAGACTAGGAAGAAGGTTGCAAGAAAAAATCTAAAGGATATGGTATATTTAGCCTGAAGAAAAATCAGAACTGACAATGATTTTCTTAAACTATGAGAAAGTTAAAAATAAGAAGGATGCTGAGTAACATTCCTTTTCTTTACCAGAGACAGGATGGCAGGAAATGAACTTAAGTTGAACTGAGTGGTTTAGGTAACTCTTGAGGAACTTCCTGTGACAGTAATAGAAGACAAACCCTTGAGCAAGCTCCCAGCAATAATTTTGGCTTTTTTTTTTGAATAGTTGTTGGCTTTATTTGTTTGCTGTTTGAAGATACACAATAGACAACCCTTTTGGATGACTTTGCCATCCGCCCTTTGAGGCTGGATTTAATAATATCTTCAAGTTATGCTTAGCTTCATAATTCAGTAATGATAGAATAGCTTCTACATTCCTAGATTATTGGAAGATTATTTAATTTCATGAAACATTTATTGCCCCTATTTAGAGTTTTTATATGATGCACAAGAAACAGATAAGCAAATACAGCACCTAAGGAATATGGAAGGCTACCCTGTATAGCAGGCTTCCTGAAGATACAAGGTTTAGCAATCTTTCAATTACTTGATTGGATCTGGAAAACTTGTGGATAATAATTACCAACAAATTAAACAATTCTTTACACTAGGAAGATTGTGCTTGTCTTATTAATTAGCTCATGATTTTTATTCATATTTATAAATAGAAATGTTTCCAAAAAAACCAAGGACAAGTGCTAACAAAATACTGAGAAAGTTGTCCCATGAAAGCCAAAAGTTCAGGCAGGAAGGGAAATGAAGACAAGGTGCGCAGATACTTGTTTCTGATGTGTTTTCACTTTCTCTCCTTTGTATGCTCACTGTTTTGTTTTTATCTTACTCCATACAATTCACCTGTGCAAAAGCTCCCTCTGAAACATCTATTTCTGATTACAGACCAATGCCTGGTTGAACTGTGTGTTCTTAACGGCATGGTCTGTACGATCTGTGTAGCTGAACAGGTTAATCGCCAGCTGTTACTGCAAACAATCAGTAACAAACCTTAAACTGTAAGCCAAACTGCACGTGTTCAGGGATATAGAAAAGTTCATTAGATTTGCCTTAATTTATTCACAGAAACCATCAAATGGACAGCTGAGTATTGAACAGTCTTTTCCCACTAGATGCACTGTCCCTTTCATCATACAGTAAATCCCCAAGTATACTAGAGTCTGTTTCTGAACTCTCAATTCTGTGCAATTTGGTTTGTCTGCCACACTGTTGTTAATAAGTTTATAGTATATTTTGTGATTTGGCAAGGCAAGTCTTGTTTTGGGTTAATAATGTTCCAAAATAACCTTAATGTATTGCATAAGATACATTTTGCCTTTCTCATTGGTAAAGGGCCCTGAATTAATGCATTAACAAAAGATGGGTGTAAGTAAGCTCTAGGGAAATTTACAAAGGGAATAGGGATCTTCAAAATCAAGCCTTATGATTTTTGGCATAAGGACTGGAGAAATATACTTGGTAGAAAATGAATAGAACAGACTATCACAATTTATTTTAAAAAATAGGATATTTTAATGAAATGGGAAAATCTGGTTTATTGACATTAAATAGATAAGTGTACTTTACTTGGTAACAAACTTGTTCCTATCTTTCTTCCCACATACAATTAAAGGATTACATTATTCATTAAATTCCATTTTTATGTTAAGGCTTCAATTCACAACCAGTGAATTTTTATCCATACGTTTTAAGCAAAAAAATATATTTAAGCTTTCCATTAAGTTATTTTTCTTACAAGACACTAGATGGCACTGGAGAGCAAATGAATTCAGAGCTCTGCAGCTGGGCGGACGCAACTAGTCTCACATTCACCTGGAACTTGAACCAGGTAACTTTGCATAATTCTTAAAAACAAAAAGACAAAAGGTCATTGTGCAATTTAAGTAAGTCACACACTTGCTCTGACCTACTGGCTCTAAACTGGTTTCTAAAACCAATATATGACAAGCTATGAACTCCAGTGTGACCAAAGAAATGACAGTAGAATGTTCTTGGAGTGAAAGGGTCATACCCAACTTTATTTCCACAGTGGCAGGTCAATAACTAGAATCCCATTCACTCAGAGCAAGTCTGCATGCAGCAAGCCCTTCTCTGCCCCTGGGCCTCTCTGTCCACATTGCCATCTTCTGCTCTGCTCTCCTGCAGCGTTGCGGCCCTGTCACCATGATGCCCAGAGCACTGGACAGAGCTCTATATAGCCAACAACAACGTATTGCCCACATTTGTGTGGTAAGCTTGTCAATGAGGGCCAGGTGAGAATCCTGGCCACAGGAACCCTCATTTTATCCACAAAGGGCTATACTCAACTTTATTCCCATGGTGGCAGGTTAATCACTAGAGTTGTGTCCACTCAGAGAAAATCTGTATGCAGCAAGCCAGTCTCTTTCTCTGGGCCTCTCTGGCCTCTGCAGCCGTCTCAGTCTCTGTCCTTGGCGCTGCTGCCACTCCAGTCCCTGCTTTCCTGCAGCCCTTCAGCTGTCGGGCCGTGCCAGCATATTGCCCAGAGCACTGGGCAGAGCTCTTTATATAGAATCAATAGCAATGTATAGCCCACAGTGTGTAGTGAGCAAGCTGACCAAGGCCAGGTAAGAATCCTGGCCATCAGAACCTCCACTTTATCCACAGAATTAAAAACTTCATTAAGTACAGTTTTTCAAAGGAAAACCTATAGTTAAAACATTTAAAGTATGTTACATGTCAGTTGAGGAATGTGACTGAGTATGAAAGAGAGAAACTGTTAAAAACACTGAAAGTTGAACTAAGTAAAATCTTAATCATGGAAAAATTAGTTTTATCCAACAAATATTTCAAGAGTGCCTTATATTTGTTATGTGTCAGACACTGGTGTGGGTCAGGACATAAATATAACCCTCTGCCTTCCCTAGCTCTAGACTTCACACAGATTGTTTTTTCTGCCCAAAAAGTCCTTTACTGTCCCTTCTTATCTACTAAATGAGAGTTCTTCCAAGCTTTTTAACGTGCCCCTGCACCTCTTCAAAGTCAGTATCCCCAACACCCAGTTCCCCTCTGATGGCAGTTAAGACCACCTGCTATAATTAATTGTGGATTCATTTATTTCCCCTAATGGTTGTATATCCTTTGGTAACAGGAATGATTCTGTATTGATCTGGCTATGCTCAGCAATTTAGCACAGATTTGGGTACATAGCAGGTGTTTTAAATGATGTGCTGAGTGAGTAACATGCTTAACATTTAACAACTGAAGGTTAAATTAAGGTTTAAAAAGTTCAAGAATCCCGTCAAAATCACAAAGTGGTGAAACGGAACTCACCCAATCCAACTCCAGAATCAGAATTCTCTCAAAAGCTGAACTACTGACTGGAAGCTTTCCTTCCGTTTCCATGGTCTGAAAGTGTCGGCAGCACATGCCCTCCTGTGGGGCTGCCCCGAGTGGAATGACAACAAGGAGAGCACAGGGGGGATCCACTCTGGCTTGCCACTGCACCCAGGTTTACACCTGCCTGAGCAAGGCTGGTCCTCAAAAAACAATCTATTGGATAAATGTGAGTAACTCTGAATTCACTGTGAATAACTCTGCCCAAAGCTTTAACAGTATTTTAATCTATTTTCATAAACATTATTCTCTGAATATTGCACTAACTGTAACTGTTTTTTTTGTTTGTATAAAGAGTTACCTGACATGTTGTTTATGTTTAATTTTCATGTTTTTAGCCATTATAGGGGTCTAAATTCTTAAATGGGGGCTAAATGCACCCAAGTGGGGTGTAACCCAAAAAAGAAAGGGATCCCAAGTTGGCAAATCCTAATGTAATATACTGAGTTTAACATATACATTTTTTGGATGAACCTAATCAATGATATTACCAATATTCTCTAAATTGTATTTTTGATCTGTCAGACAAGAATATCATGAACATCAGCATGAGAAATTTCTTTACAGATATGTCCCCATGGGCAGGAAAAACAAAAGCAACTAAAAATACTATCATTATTTTTCTGCTAATTTTTTTTTGGTGTGATTGTTGTGCTTTATAAATTTCAGTGCACCAAATATTTACTGTATACATTTCAAATAGCTCTACCTTACTATAGACTATAACAGTTCACAAACCACAAGTGGCCTCCTTTCCCAATTTAATATTTTTTACTCCCTGAATTTAACTTTGTTATGGATCTTGTGGCATGGCACTTGCTGCCCTTCAGTCTACATTTTTCTGGAATAGGGTTGCTCCATCTAAAATTTCCTTTTTATCTGCAATCCTTCCTAAGTCACTTTGTTTACCTGTGCCTTTATAAAACAGAAGAAATTTGTGGAATGTTTTTAACCTAGAATAAGGGTTTTTTTTTCTTTTAAGAGCTGGGCCTATTATACTAGTACATACTTTCATGATGAATTCCACAATCTTATGTTTAATTTTTAGTGCTTTAATGCTATTTAGAAATCATAAACTAGCAGAAAGAGAAATCAGGAAATGTATT
Source organism: Manis javanica (assembly GCF_040802235.1). Taxonomy (NCBI): domain Eukaryota; kingdom Metazoa; phylum Chordata; class Mammalia; order Pholidota; family Manidae; genus Manis; species Manis javanica. The sequence continues at coordinate 77,789,056 of NC_133168.1, forward strand.
TACAATTGCATCAAGAAGAATAAAATACCTAGGAATAAACCTAACTGAGGAGGTGAAAGACCTGTACTCTGAAAACTATAAGACAATGATGAAAGAAACTGAAGAACACACGCGTAAATGGAAAGCTATCACATTATCCTATTAATTATAGGAAGAATTAATATTGTCAAAATGGCCAACCAGCCCACAACAATTTACAGATTTAATACAATCCCTAACAAAACATCAGTAGCATTTTTCAATGAATTAAAGCCAATAATCTTAAAATGTATATGGTACCACAAAAGACTGAATAATCAAAACAATCTTGAGAAAGAAAAAAACTGGGGGCGTACCACAATCCCTGGTTTCAAGCTATATTACAAAGGTACAGTGATTAAAACAGTATGGTACTGGCACAGGAAGAGAACCATAGGGATCAATGGAACAGAATAGAGAGCCCAGAAATAAACCCATACATATATGGTCAATTAATATATGACAAAGGAGCCATGAATGTGCAATGAGGAAAAGACAGTCTCTTCAATAAATGGTACTGGGAAAACCAGACAACCACATGCAAAGGAAACAAGACTAGTCTCTTCTTATGCCATACATAAGAATTTACTCAAAATGGATTAAAGACCTAAATGTAAGACATGAAACCATAAAACACTTAGAAGATAACAGACAAGAATATCATGAACATCAGCATGAGAAATTTCTTTACAGATATGTCCCCATGGGCAGGAAAAACAAAAGCAAAAATAAACAAGTGGACCTATATCTGTAGAGCAAAAGAAAGCCTCAACAGAACAAAAAGACAGTGTGTACCATATGGGATAATAAATTTGTAAATATGTATCTGATAAGGGGCTAATATTCAAAATATATGACTCAACACACAAAGAAACAAATAATCTAATTAAAAAGTGGGCAGAGGACCTGAAGAGACATTTTTCCAAAGAAGACATATGGATGGCCAATAGACACATGGAAAGATGTTCAACATTACTGATCATCACAGAAATGCAAATCAAAACCACAATAAGGTTATCACCTTACACCAGTCAGAATGACCACTATCCAAAAGTCAAGAAATAACAAGAGCTGGCAAGGATATGGAGAAAAGCAAACCCTCCAACACTGTTGGTGGGAATGTAAATTGGTCTAGCCATAGTGGAAAACAATATGGAGGTTACTCAAAATACTAAAAATAGAAATACCATACAACCCAGGAATTCCACTTCTGGGAGTTTATCTGAAGAAAACAAAATCACTAATTTGAAAAGATATACGCACACACATGTTCACTGAAGCATTATTTACAATAGCCAAGATATGGAAGCAACTCAAATACCCATCAACAGATGAAAGAATAAAGAAGATGTGGTACATACACATGATAGAATATTACTCAGCCATAAAAAAGAAAAAGTCTACCATTGTGATGAAATGGATGGACCTAGAGGGTATCATGCTAAGTGAAATAAGCCAGGCAGAGAAAGACAAATACCATATGATTTCACTTACAGGTAGAATCTAAATAAAACAAGCAAAGAAGAAATAGGCCCACAAATATGGACAACAGACTGTTGGTTACTGTAGGGAGGGGGTGGGGCATGAGTGAATTAACAAAATAAGTTAGTCATTGGAATGGATGTACAACATATAGAATATAACTAATAATACTGTACTATCTTGTATGGTGATGGGAAACTACACTTATCATCACAAGAATCTAGAAATGGATTCAATTATCAAGTCACTACGTTGTACATCTATATAATATGATATACTATTGTATGTCAACTTTATTTGATTAAAAAAATTTGAAAGAAGAATATCCACTTAAAAAGGCCCAGGAAAGAATTTGATTTACAACTAAAAAAAAAATAAAATAAAATGCATGAGCAAAATAAGTAGTATCTATGAGAGGTGGGTGAAACAAAAGCCAAGAAATATAAATTCAGAAAGAACATAAGATAAAATAAAAGAGATAGTTAATATATTTCAAGAATTAAAAGCTTAAAAATATGTCCAGCAAATGAAAAATACTATAAGGAACAACTGAGATAAATTGAATAAGAACCAAAATGAACTGTATTAGTTAATATGTAGGGAGATAGTATTTATCCACCTAAATTCTCTATCTAGCAAAGATACTTTTCAAGGAAGTGGTAAAATAAAGACATATTCAGACAGACAAAAACTGAGAGAGTTTCACATGAGCAGATTCTTACTAAGGAAGTCTGCAGGATAGAAGAAAAAGGATGCCCAGCAGAAGACCTGAGATGCAAGAAATGAAGAGCAAAAAAATGTGGTGACTATGTAAGTGCCTCTAAAGAAATGCTTCAGCGAATTGAAGACTTCTGACAATGTCTTCTTCCCACCCACAAGAATCTCTGGGTTAAGGAGATATTAAGGGCCTAGCTACCTACATGGAATGCACGAAAGGAAAAATATGGTGAACAAAACACTGTAATTATCCCTTAAAGTTATCCTCCCAGGGAAACAAGATCTCTGCCTTCATGAAGCTTCTCCTCTAGTATGAAAAAGCCAGACAACCAAATAATCACACAAATCACAGAAAAATATGTAATTACAGCTCCAGCTCAATTCTCTGAAGAAGTATATGATACCAAGAAAGCATAACAGAGTGGGATCTGACTTAGAAAGTTTAGAAAAAGCTAGTTTTATTATGTATCCTGCCACTCCCTGCAGCACTGAGGGATATACTGCCGACCAGGATAGACTCAGCTCTGAGGAATCAATGGCTCCAGAGAGAACTGTGCGAAGTAAACTGATTGACGTTAGGAGTTCACAATAAGAAGCCCACTAAAGTCTGAGAGGTATGATGTCCTCTCAAATTCCAAAAGTAAATGATAAGTGAAAGAATTAGAATTGATATACACAGAACTGCAGTTTAGATATTCTAGATAGAAAAGCTTTTGCTAAATCATCTATTTGAGGAAGCTGATTCTATGAGGTCAATGCGTAAGGCAAAAAATAAGGCCAAATGACTAAGCACACAGGATTTGGGGATCTAAAGCCCAGCTCTGAAAGCTTAGCCCTATTTGCGGTCCCCCCTCTGCAGGCCTACAGCCTCTGGTTGCCTGCCTCTCCACTTCTGCAAACTGTTTCTCCCCTTGCCCCACACCTAGCAGAATAGGGCCATCTCATAATGGCTCATTCTCAGTGTCAGAGTTCACATCACCTCTTTTCAGGCAAAAAGCGAGAAATGCTGAATCCTAGATCCAGGTTTCAGCAGAGAACCTGACTGGCCCCAGTTTGGGTCACAAATCACTGTGACTGAAGGGAGAGGGTCATGTGATACAAACAGGATTCCTGTGACCAACCCCTGCAGACTGCCAGCAAATCTCAGAGAAGGACAAATGGCATGTGGGCCAGCATGATTATACCACATTAACATACTACATATCGGTATATTATAAAGTAACTGCAAGTTATATAATAATTTTCTAAAAGGAATTCTTAGTTTTCTAATAAAAATCCCAAAAATTTTAGCAATAATATTTTAGAATGAACAGGAAAGAGAGCTACTTGTTATTTCAGTACGTTAGCCATTTTAAAATACTACCAGTGTCTGAAATACAGTTTAAGGTATTTAGAAGTAGTAGTAATGTCTGAATAATTCAGTTAAACACTCTCGTCTGACTGTTTTTATGAAAGGCCCTAGGTGAGATCTAAGTGAATACAAAAATAAGTATGAAAATGTCCTTCCCTTAATGCACTTTTGATCCCGTAACATAACTATTACACAATGCAAGGGGAAACAAGGGCTGTGGAGACACAGAGGATCAGTTATGAGTTCAGTAAACCAGCCAATAAATATTTTTTGTGCAATGACTTTTCATGATTTGCAGTACTGTACTACTTACAAGTGCTATTAAAAATCTCAGAATACTTGTGTCTCTGTTCCTATTAACATCTTATATAAGTAGCACACATTTTGATTACTCACCAATGCAAGTATCACATTGCAAAAATACATCCCAAATCTCAAATAACAATGTCTAACATTTAAGAAATACACAGTATGTTTGCCAAATAAATGTGTAAGTCACAGTATAAGTGAGTTTTACGTATTTTAGCTGTAATACACATATTATTTGCTCAGAATATTATTCTAAAAAATGATACATATGTGTTTTTAAGATCATCACAAAAGTCAAATGCCAGAAACAGACCATCTTGACATACTTTTGAAAGTGCCTTACACATGCTGCATTAGAGAGTGGGCTGAGCTTTCAATGAGACCAGAAACACAGGGTGCAGCCTGTTCCACTGAGACTGGGGGAGGCACATGTGGGAGGCCCTCTACCCAACACAGACTGGGCCATGGCCACCGCAGCTCAGGGATCCACGCTTAGCAACTCCAACCCAGCACTTTTACAGTCTTCTCAAAAACCCAAAAGTTCACAAAAAAAGGTCCAACTTTTGTTTTTGTTTTATTCTACTGCCGATTGTGTGTAAAAAGGGCATGACTATCTATGACACCCAGCTCAAGTCCTGAAATAACTTCTGTACAAAACAGTTAAGTCTAAAAATGTCATTTGCAAGACAGGGTATCACCATCCAAAATCAAAACAATAAATAAGTTATAAGATCTTATGCCTGAATGTTGCCTTATTGATAAAATTCTCCACAGGTAATAATCATATGTAGAAAAAAAATACAAAGTGACTTTAAAGTACCTAATGATGATATGTCTGTTAAGTTGTTTGGAACATAACTTATCTTTTTAAAAAGAATTATGACATTTTCTTATCTAGAGCACCAAAAGCTAAATTTAGATACTTACATTATTACACTCTCCAAGGAAATACAGTGCAAATCCATCAGCTTTTGTGGCTGCCAAGGTAATAAAAAAGGAAGAAACTAATCTCAATGGAAGAACATAACACACATGAATTCTTTAAGGTGCAACCTCAGATATAAGTCTTTTAAATGGATTTCTTCATTAATGGTCATGCAGTAAACTGAACAAAATAACATGGCTTTACTCAACTACATAATTAGAGCATTTTTATTTGCTTTCCATCAGCTATTGTAAATTTTAAGATGTGACATCCTCACATGCATATAGCAGTCAATGCACTATATATTTGTCAAACTTTAAATATCAGAATTACTGAAAAATATTTTTAAAATTTGAGAATTATATTTTCAAAGTATTAAAAAATACCAGAAGTGACATTCAGAACACTGAATAACCAATATCAGCATCAACCAAAAAGGATGATGTATGATGTCTACATTCACATGCCATCACTGAACAGAATACAATTTAGCTTTTCTAAAACTGCTGCAGGGCCATCAGAAGGCAAACTGTAGCAGCAACAAGTAAGGCTTGGGGGCATCGCCTGAGTGTGGAGTCCGACTTGACTCCCTTACCTGTGTGGCCGTGGGGGAGGGATCGGCCTGTCCTCACCACAGCGTCCTCTTCAGCAAAATGGTGATACTAGTATATGAAGTTGTCATCACCCCAACTAAGTTTAACATGTTTTGTCTTCCCTTCAAATTAATAATTTTCTTCAGAAAGATGTGATTTAATTCAATAAAACTATTCTTTCCAAAGAAAACTTAAGTTATAATTAGAAGACAGAATCCATTTATATATCATATATATATTGGGGGATTAGAGAACCCCTGAATTTTTAGGTTTGACTCATTCTGGTATTTTCATAAAATATTTTCACTCCAAACTTAACCCAAGGATAGAAGTAAATAAATTACTTGCATTTGCCTCTTACTAAGTATATTATTTTTGACACTTTTTGCAATGGAACAAAGGAATCCTTGGTTGTTTCTCTAAGAGGAATACAAAATGCTTCTTACCTATTTTAATGATGCTACTCAGTTCATAGAGGAGCAGCTGGTTATCGCCTCCTGTGTCCAAACGCTGCTCTATGTAGCTGTTCAGCTCATACACCACTCCCTGCATATTCGTATCCTGGTACTTTGAATCAAAAAAAGGAGCACAATTAAATGTAATCAAATAAAAATTCCTTATTTATAAAACACACTATTAATATACATGATGCTATATATTAGCATTCATTATGCCTTTACAGATCATTTGAATATTATAATCTATAAGAATGGATTGAAACTTAGAGTTGCTATGACTTATTTAGAATTATTTATAGAGTCCATGCATACTTATTTATATTAAAATATCAAACATTACAACTTTGTACATTTTATATATAATGCATCAGGCAACTTGATGAATAAAAGTTGTACAAAAGCTGGCTAACTGAATGAAACACGGTGAGAAGCCGGAGAAGTTCACCAACATGTGCTGCACCGGGTGGCACACATTCTGCCCATTACTCTCCACTCTTCTGCAGGCTGTGGCCCCCACCCCAGCAGGATCTCGGGTCCGCTGTTGGGACAGAAGCAAGAGGCTTGCATGGGAGTCGCCAGTGAGTCTGCGGCGCTGGGCTTCATCACAAGAGCGGGGACACCAGCACAAGCTACTACTGTGTCTTCTTTGAAAGGACAGAAAAGGAGTCTTCTAACAAGCTTCCCTGCTACCAAGCTTGCCTTTTTCATCCTGCTCCCCAAACAGCCATGGTAAACCTTAAAATGAAATTCTAACACTCCCTGGCTTACAAACACTCTGGAGGCTTCCTGCTGCACTTAGAACAACAGACAGACCCCCAACAGGATGGCCTCCCACACTCTACAAACGGGGTTATCATCTGCTTCAGACACAGTTTCAAGCCACCTTTCTCTTTCTTGACCACTCAAACATCTTTTACTCCTAAAGGTCTGTTACTTGCTAATATTCTTGAGCACAGTTCTCAACAAATATCTGTGGAATGAATGAATGTGAATAAATAAATGAAGGAATGGATGAACCAATCAATCATTCCACAAATATGTACTGGCAACTCTGACAACCTGTTTTGTGTAGACCCTCTTCTAGAAACAAGAGATGCTACAGAATGAACAAAATACAATTCTACTCTTCAAGGAGCTTACATTCTAGTTAGAAGAGAATAAATAAATTACATAGTATGATGAAAGGCCATAGGAGCTACGCAGAAAGAGCCTAGATCCAGTCACACTAAAGCCACCATGTCTACACAGCTATCCTGAGATGGTTCTTGCTCATGAATGGGACACATTCTTTAAGCACTTCCTTTTCCTGTACAGAGGGGCACTTCAGCTGGCTTCAAGGTGGGTGTTTAGTCACTCAGTAGAGGAGACCCTATAAAAATGATTTACAGATTGATTTCTTCCTCTGGCTAGGATTCTGAGAATAGGGCCCTTAAGGAGACGTGTATAGTGCTGAGGCTAGTGACCAGGTGTTGACCATCTCTTTTGGACAGGAAATGGATTATCACACACAGGTGAGAAATGAAGACATTCCAGGATGTGGACAGTTTATCATGTGGTTTCCTTTCACGTTTCTGGGCTTTAATTTTCTCATTTGTATAACAAAAAGATTGAAATGCAGTCTTTAAAATACCTTCTAACAATGACTATCTAAAATAATCTAAGACCCAGGATTGTAATTTTTTCTGTTGTTCAGCTTCAAATTCTAATCGTTTACTAATCAAAGGGTTAGTACCATTTCTTTTGATTACCAATGACAACAGCATAAATATCACAAGAGCAAAATGTTTTACGATGGTCATATTCTACATTAATGTATTATTTAGTCTCAAATTTTGAAGGCCTATGTACATAGTGGATCATTCAAACCATTATTTCCTGTAAAACAAAACACATATAAATGTGAAATAACAACCATAATTATTATTTGGTTGTTGGCCTATGGCCATTTTGCTACTCAAGATTATTGTTATTATAGGAAAGGTGGAGGGAACAAATGGAGATGAACGCTGAACCACGTACTTCTAAGAAGCTCTTACGGAGACAACTGATGAAGAAAACTTTTAATTCTACAGCATGACTAATAGAAAATCACAATAGTGTATTAATGAAGTTAAGAACTTGTATTTGTCCAGCATTTTTAACTTTCCAAAGTCCTTCCACTGCTTTTATTATATAAAAACCCTTATAAAAGTATATAAACTGTGTAACACTGTAACATTCATAACTCAAGATGAGCTAGAATGCTTGAGGAGAATGAGGCAATGCACATCTCAAACTCCACAGTCGGACTGGACACTGCTGCCCTCATTTTCTGTTCCACACTCACTTTCATGCAGTACTTGCTCTTCACTAGCACAGCCACCAAAAACGTGGATTTGCAGATGTGACTTCATTGAAAGGACTGGAGTGTCTGACACTGAAACTGTGGACTCTGTCAAGCTCTGTCCAACAGCTGTTGTGTTTCCCATATATGCTGAATCCCCATGTGAGTTTGCTATGATGCCCAAGACCATTTGGATCACAGTTTGGGAACCAGGAAACAGTTACTCTATCACCCAGAGAGAAATAATATTTTATAAGATACAATGGTACTGAATGGAGCAGTGGCCATCCACATGGGAGTGGGTCTAACCAGGAGAACAAACGTTCCAGACCTGCTAAAGTGAGTCAGGTATGTACACATGCATTGGAAAGCCACTTCACCAGGAGGGTTTAGAAGCAATTCAAGAATGAAATGGGAGCTTGGACAAGGCCAAGTCTGTGCTCCCTGTTGGTGCTGAGCCTTCAAAAGTCTATGAGGCATCACTGGAAGGGCTATGACAACACACCAGAACACATGATGAGATGGGGGTTCAGTTGGATAAAGACTTAACAGCATGCAAAACAGCTTTTAGCTTTTCATATAAACCCCAATATTTGGATAAAATCTTATCATTCTTTAGATTTTCTATCTTTTATCTTTTTTTACAACTTTTCATTTTTTATAATTTCAAACTTACAGAAAATGACAAGAATAGTACAAGACACTCCTATATACCATCAGTTGTTTATATTTTGTCTTATTTGCTCTACCATTTTCTGGATAAATTCTTTCTTCTTTTCTTTTCTTTTTTCTTTCTTCCTTTCATTCTATTATCCATTTTTTACCTATTGTATTCTACTTATTTTTCATCTATTTTTATTTTTCGATATATCCATCATTTATCTGCTTTACTATCTAAACACACACAGAGACACAAACACAAATGTAATAGTAATAAATAAATAATTTTTCCTGATTATCTGAGAACAAGTTGGTATACTTCTTTCTCCTAAACCTTTGGTGTGTATTTCCAAGGAAAAAGGATATACTCTTACATGGTTACAATATAGTTATCATGACCAGAAAATATAATATTGCTGTAACAACATTAGCTAATTAAAAATCTACATTCAATTTGGTACTAGCACGAGAACAGACCCACAGGCCAATGGAACAGACTAGAGAGCCTAGATATACACCCAAGCATATATGGTCAATTCATATATGATAATGGAGCCATGGATATTCAATGGGGAAATGACAGCCTCTTCAACAGATGGTGCTGGCAAAACTGGACAGCTACATGCAAGAGAATGAAACTGGATTATTGTCTAACCCCATACACAAAAGTAAACTCAAAATGGAACAAAGACCTGAATGTAAGTCATGAAATAATAAAACTCTTAGAAGAAAACATAGGCAAAAATCTCTTGAATATAAACATGAGCAACTTTTTCCTGAATGAATCTCCTCGGGCAAGGTAAACAAAATAAGAAATGAACAAATGGGACTACATCATGCTTAAAAGCTTCTGAATAGCAAATGACACCATCAGCAGAACAAAAAGGCATCCTACAATATGGGAGAATATATTTGTAAATGACATATCTGACAAAGGGTTAACATCCAAAATATATAAAGAACTCATATGCCTCAACACCCAAAAAGCAAATAACCCTATTAACAAATGGGTGGAGGATATGAACAGACACTTCTCCAAAGAAGAAATTCTGATGGCCAACAGGCACATGAAAAGATGCTCTACATTGCTAATTATCAGGGAAATGTAAATTAAAACCACAATGAGATATCACCTCACGCCAGTTAGGATGGCCAACATAGAAAAGAACAGAAACAACAAATGCTGGTGAGGATGCGGAGAAAGGGGAACCCTCCTACACTACTGGTGGGAATGTAAAATAGTTCAACCATTGTGGAAAGCAGTATGGAGGTTCCTCAAAAAGCTCAAAATAGAAATACCATTTGACCCAGGAATTCCACTCCTAGGACTTTACCCAAAGAATGCAGTTTCCCAGTCTCAAAAAGACATACACACCCCTATGTTTATCGCAGCACTATTTACAATAGCCAAGAAATGGACCTAAGTGTCCATCAGTAGATGAATGGATAAAGAAGATGTAGTACATATACACAGTGGAATATTATTCAGCCATAAGAAGAAAACAAATCCTACCATTTGCAACAACATGGATGGAACTAAAGGGTATTATGCTCAGTGAAATAAGTCAGGTGGAGAAAGACAAATACCAAATGATTTCACTCATCCATGGAGTATAAGAACAAAGCAAAATCTGAAGGAGCAAAACAGCAGCAGACTCACAGAACCCAAGAACAGACTAACAGTTACCAAAGAGAAGGGAGGGAAAAGGGGAATAAGGAGCATTAAGATTAGCACACATAATGTAGCGGGGAGGCATGGGGAAGGCAGTACAGCACAGAGGAGACAAGTAGTGATTCTATAGTCCATCTACACTGATGGACAGTGACTGTAATGGGGTTTGTGGTGGGGACTTGATAATGGGGGGAATCTAGTAACCACAGTGTTGCTTATGTAATTGTATATTAATGATACCAAAAAAAAATCTACATTCAAATTTCATTCATTGTCCCAATAATGTCCTTTATACTTTTACCTCCCACTGAGACAGGTTCAAATCCTAGATCATATATGATATTTAGTTATTGTATCTCTTTGGTACACCTCCATGTGGGACAATTCCACAGCTTTTCCTTGTGTTTCTTGAACATAATGTTTTGAAGAATACAGGCCAACCTGGATCTGTCTGATGGTTTCACAAGATTAGAATCAGATTTTGGATTTCTAACAACAGCACAATAAAGTGATGCAGCTAGACCACCACCACTGTTCCTGTATTTCTTACTTCGTGTTCTACTGGGAAGAAGAGCTTTCCATTTTCCTCATTCCTTCATTTATATGAGAATGGACTCACATATTCTCATTTTATTCAATAGGTTACAATTAATATTGCTGTACACGCATTTTGATGCTAAAGTTGCAGACAGACTAACAAACCCAAAGGGGCTCAGAGTTGATAGCCTCCATCTTCTCATAAATACAGAAGCAGTTGCAATTTAACAGCAATGAGGACAAGGTTCAAGCTGATGATGCAATGAGGACGAAAAACCTAGAAAACCTGCCACATAAAGAAGTCTCATCAAACCTGTATTACCAAGCAAAGGCAAAGTGTATTCCAGATCAGCAAACGAAGCTCACAGTTAACAGGAGCAAATAACATCAATGACCACTGCAGAGGTAGAGATGTTCAGAACCAGGTACTGGCAATATTTCTCTGACATCAGTTCAATCTTCTCTAAGAAAACTCCACTCACAGAGAAATTGCATACCTGCATAATAATTATCTGGCCTTGGTATAATGACTTTCACAAAGGTCAGGTACTCAATTTCCAAGTCATTCATTCATTTAAGGTAATAATGCTATGCTATTTCTCAAAACAGATTCACGTAGAAACTCTAGAAATTCTGAATTCTCACTCAGAGACTCAGACTAATAGTCATGGAACATAGTTATGGTAACATCAACTCAGATGGTGCTCAAGTTTTACTTCCAGTCACAGGATGCAGCTTATTTGCTAATCTCTTGTTTGGGGGAATATTTTTTATAGATTTCACTCTTTCTGAGAAAAGATGAGTTTGAATTGTCTATCCCTAGATTTTCCATAGCATCATAAGGGCAGATGCCAATAAAGGAAATCCTAACCATCCTACCTGTTAAGGTCCAACACTTTCTATGAAAAATGTTGAGCAAAAAAATTTTAGTTGCAAAGCAGAAAGACGAAAGATAATAAACATAAATATGAGGGATTTCAATAGCAGGGAGACAATTCCCTGTGTGAAATTACCAAAATATTCCTCAAAGAACAGCACATGCTCAACTTTACATAAACTTTTCCCTTTCAATGTAAAACTGAGCACTGCTCTCAGTTTGAATAGGGAGTAAACACACTTAGAAGTAAAGTAATCCATCTTACTCCACTTCCTGTTAGACTGGGTGAGATCCTAAAGCTGCTGCCAGTGTCTATGACTTAGTTATTCAGCCACATATCTTACGACCTATATTTTTTACTATCACAAAGCAGTATAACTTCAATCACATAAAACTAGACTTTATTAAGAAAAAGTTTAAATAAATCTCTGACATCCAGATGGAGAAATAGAAAAACAAAACAAAGCAAGAGAGAGAGTGCGCGAGTGCATGAGCGCAGGTGCAGATTTATAAATACTGGCAGGCTACTCTTTTTAGTGATGGCATCTCATCTTAGGAAAATCAGCCTGCAAATGGACTGTCTCACCCATCTGCTCCCTACCTGCCGGTCTGAGCCTCCTGTGCACTCCTCCCTGCCTGCTGACCAAAGCCTTCTGCTCTGCCCCGGAAATCACTGCCTGGTACCCTCAAACCCCCTCTGTTCTCCAACTCCTCTGAGAGGAACGACTGCTTAACGTTTTCCCTACCTGAAACCTTCCTATCCTACTGATCATACAGCTTTCTGTACTAGAATTGCTTATTCAGTAATGTAAAATTCATCTGTACCGTGTATGTTCTTGAGTATTAAGCAGGTAATTCAGAAATTTCTTCATAAATGCAGTAATAGATATTTAATAAATGTGGGCAAAAGACTAGCTATCTCAGGAAAAATGATTTTTTAAGAGTTGGCATTCTATGACCTTTCCCCCTCACTTTATTCTATAACTAAAGAAAAATAAAAGCAAAGAGAAAACATGTAACTATGGCTGCTAATACCGTGAATTTCAAGGCAACTCTGCTGGACATCACACCAAAGACACCAAACTGAGAAGAGTCACCGAGGGCTTACTTAAAACTCCCTCCCCAAGAAACGGCACTGTTGCGTGAAGTTAATGAAAAACATTCCAGAGAAATTAATGACATCAGATCCCAATTTCATATGGCGAGCGCTGCATGTGAGTTCCCGCTATTTATGCAAGAGGGCCCTGCATTGGAAACACACTGAACAGAAATACAGGACTAACAGAATCGAGCATTCCTTTACCCGAGCGCACCAAGTCACTAAATAGAAGGGATTCACACTGTTTACCAGGCCAGGTTAAAATGAAAACAGTATCATGAAATCTGGATTCCAGTACAGAAATTGGTTTCTATCAACCAAGGAAAAAAATCACAGAGATAAAGTTCCCCTGTGGGAGTGTCACGGCTCTTCTGCCCTCGCTGCTTCTCAGACTGGACGGTGCAGCTGAACCTCCCCAGCTGCCCTCAACAACAGCACCTAACAGGAGAACCGGAATAACAGCTCCATCGCAGGAAGCACAGGTATGGAAACTACCTACAAATACCAAACCTAACATTATCCAAGGATTAAAAAACATAAAAAGAAGAAATCAACAAATGACCTCTCAACAAAGAGAGCAACATTTAAAAAAGAAGAAAAACCTACCAAAAATACACAGGTATTGGTATTGCCTCACGTACCCAGGATAAATGTCTTGGGAAACAGTATTGTCAAGAGTACCCAGGATAAATGACATATTTACTGTGCGTACTGACTTTGTCCCACACTAAACGTAAATGTGAGGCAGGAATTTGTCAGGTTTCTTCTTGACAAGCCTGGAAGACAGCAGCTCAACTGCTAAAGGGATGCTTCAGTGTTGATGTCTGTTTAGAAAGACATACCAGACTGGACCGGACATGCGATTCTAACATGGCACTGGATATGGTACCTTACATTATTCTTACAGATGAAATTTCCACATGAAGCATTGTCCTATTAGTGTTTTAATAAATTGTTGAAAAAAGGGCAAAGGAAAATAATTTGGAAAAATTACTCAAATTCATGGCTTCAAAACAGAGAAATAGGTAATACATTAGATGACAGAAGTAAGATTGAGACTCACCTCAAAAGGTTGGAATGGGTCAAAACAAGATAAAATGAAGTTCAATAAATGTGTAGTCAAAAAGTTAAAGTTATGGAACAAAATCTGTTGATGAAGACGTTTTCTTGGTCTTCCTTCCCCTTCACTGACCTTTCCTTCTTAAGCTCCTCTGCTGGTTTTTCCACATTGTCTTCACCACTAAACAACTGTAGTGTCCAGAGTTTATTCTCAGATCTTTTTCCCCCACAGACAAATTCCCTAAGTCATGTCATTTAGTTTCATGATGTTAAATACGATCTACATACTGCAGACCCCCAACATGTCTAGCTACGAACTTTCCTCCTGGCCCGACAGTATATACACTTGCTTTCAGGTATCTCCAACTTGATGTCTAATAACTCAAATTTAACATGTTCAAAAATAACTTACTGCTTTTTCTCAACCTCATTCAACCCATTCCTCCTGTTGTCTTCCCCATGCCAGCAAAGAGAAATTTTATTCTACCAGGTGCTCAGACCAAAAAAGGCTGGGAGTCGTGACTGATTTCTCTCTTCTCAACACCACATGCAACCCCTGGGCACAGTCCATGAGTTCTGCCTCCCTAACACGGCCAGCCTCTGATCACACCTCCCCCTCCCCCTGCCTACACCCCTAGGCTCTACCTGGGGTCCCCATCTGCACCTTTCCTCCCTGTGTGCACTCTCAGTTCGGCAGCTAGAGCAATCTGTCTGACATTTAAGCTAAAGCATGACACTTTTCCACTCAGTGTTCTCCAGCTGTTCCCAGAACAGCTTCCAGTTGCTCTTGGGATCCAGTGCAAAGCCTGTGCAGTGGACCAGGAGGCCTTAAACACCCCCAAAGTCCTTAAAAAAAAACTCACCTCCACATCCCACCACCCCAGTGCACACTCTGCTCCTGCCATGGGTCTCCCTTGGGGCCTTGGCAGCTGCTGTCTCTTCCTTCTGGATGATTCTCTTACTCCCTTCAAGTCCTGCTCAAATGTCAGCTTATTGAGTAAAAAGCCACTTCCAACATACCATCACTCTCTACCACCTTATTTCACTTTATTCTTCCATGTATTTATGAGAGTACTTATCAACACCTTATATGCATAGATTTAGATTAAAATGTCAACTGTCACCACCACCCTCTTCCACACTGTGAGAACCAAAACACTATCTTGCCACCTGTGAGTCCGTCCCCAGCACCCAGAACAATGCCTAGCACATAAACACTCAGCAAGTATTTGTCAATTGAATGGCAGATGAGGAGAAAGACAGAGGGGGAGGGAGGGATGAGAGGAGAAAGGAAGGAAGACAGAGGGGAGGAGGAGGATGAAAACTTACAGGTACGAGTTCACTTCGTGTAAAAAAACCCAAATCTTACTTTACTCAGAATGAATAAGCAGAAATGTCCTAGTTCTTTAAAAAGCTGTTCTCCCGTAAAATAGAAACACAACTTCAAGGGGTGTGTGCCGCACCTCACCTTACCAAGGTCAAACCACCACTGCTCTGTAATGTCACAGCACAGCCACCACCTTCTAACAATATGCTAATAACCTATACTTTACAGAGAATGTGACCCCAATCCTGAGGAGGCAGATGGGGGACAAAAGTGTTTTTAGAAGAATGTTTCACTGGGAAACACAGACCACAACCCCTCTGCTCAAAGAGCCTGAATATGGAGGAGGGTGGACGGCTACAAAAGTCAAAGCCATACCCACAGATGACAGTGAAGGAGAGGTGGTTTGGGTCTAGGTGAGCGAGTGGCTTATGAACGTGCAAACTGCCCGCGGCCTCAGCGAAGAGCAGGCTTTATGACAATGGGTGTTCCTGAACAGAAGCCTTGTGGTCAGTCACCACCCACCGAAAGCTCACACTAGGTTATTTGTAAATCTTAACTTTAATCTAAAAAAGGGTATACTGTTATATAAAGCAAATTCTGAGTATCAGTCAAATAAGTATTGATCAAGACACAGAATGGATACATTTGGAAGAAAAACTTTAGAAGATCTTAGCAGCTGACACTCTTCTAGGTTATCAGCTCATATATTAGTATTTCTCAACTAGAGATTCACCTTCACCAAATCCAAAATGAGAGAACCTTATAAAATAACAGCAAAGAAGAATCACTATGTACAGTTTTCGCCTCACTTCTGATGGCCTTAAAGACAGCATGTGGTATTGTCTGAACACACGGTGTCTCTTCTCTCCTCACTGGGAGCAATGGACCTGGCCTGGCGCTGGCGTAGTAAGAAGTAGGTGGTGACATCATTATCTGACTCCAAGATGCCTGGTGGCAACGCTGTGTACAGCTACAATATCCAGAAATGGAGCCAATAAAAAAGTCTACTCTCTGTCTAAGCAGTTCTTTCCCCCAAATGTAACCCAGTTTATATTTGAAGGAGTGGGATGCCATAGCGAAATCAATTGTAACACTTGGGTAAAAATAAATAATCGTCACATTTGGGGACACTGGTGTTCCAGCAAACAGGCAAACAGGATCAGTGCAGTGACATCTCAGGAGTACAATTCTAATCTTTGTTGTCAACAGAACAGCATGCTAGGAAAACACACAGACCGGTCAAAACAACCTCTTTGGGATATCCTTCTACCCACCTCCCTCAAAAATAACAAAAAACTCTAAAACTTCTTCAGGATTGTAAAGGTTAAACTGAGGGTAGGCATTCTCTATAAAATGAAATTAGTCTGGGTCAAAAAAAAAAAGAGAGAGACTCAATTGAATCATAGTTTTCTTCTGGCCTCCAATTTATGAAATGCAGGGTCTACGTGAGATCGGGGACAGCAGTTTCGCTGGTGAGCCTCGGGGCGTAGCTCCTCTGCCCAGGTTCACTCGCCAGAATCCCCTTTGGGGCCACACATAGCACTTCGTGGTTTCATTCTACTGTCCCAGCAGCTGCAAAAATTCCAGGCTGGTGTTCGCTGAAGCACCCAGACCTGGACTTCCTTACTGTAAGCTCTGTCAGTAAGCAGTGAGGCCCCTAGGAAAACCCTGAGCTCCACAGAGATCTTGAGAGTCCGTTATACTCCCATGGACACAGAATTCTGCCCAGTCTCCAGCAATGGCCCTGGTCATTTTAGAGACGCCTTTCCTCAGGTGATGAAAAATAAAGGAATATATCGGTATATGTGATCCTATTAACAATACTTCAGCTTAAATCTTCTGATAGAGTGATCTCTCACGTAAAGTTGCATCGGATGCAATTCAAACTGATTATTTTCATTATTTAATCCACATTTAAGACCTTTATTTGCACAAAAGATAAATAATTAAGGTGTCTTTCACATGTAATCAATCAGAGTTGCGTGGTATTAAACAGAGTATGCTGGGTGCTCTCAGCACTCATCTCCCATTCGCTTCCAAGTTCGCTAAGTCTCTTAAAGTTAACACGAAGTACTTCTCTGGGACATGGAAACAGTACGTCTAATATTTCTTAAAGTACTGAGGAGTGTCACGCCTTTGACACATAAGTAGTCACCTTTTTTTTTCCCAAAAAGAAGGTGCGTGACCTCCAAGGCAGGGTGGGCCAGGTAACACGCTGGGCGAACCTGACAGCCAGGGCCTGGCGAAGCTCCAGCTCCCTGGTGGAGTGGGCTCTGTGGAAAAGCTGTGTGGGTGCTGCCTACCCTTACGTTTTCAATAAAAGCCAGACATCCAACCTTCACATCCAGTTTCTCTACTTCTAATGTTGGCAACCAATTCCCAAAACCCCCCAGGCACGCACAGGCCGAACACTGTGCGTCTGTCCGCCGTACTCAGGTCTGAGGACCCCACTCGCCACCTCTCCCTCCTGCCTCCATGCCGTACGCGTGAGCGATGCTTAGGAGGGCACTCAGCTCCAGTCATTATTATTCTAATGCATGAATATGTTAGAGTGCCGAGAAAGCATACATACAAACAGCTTGATATTCTATCCCATGGTAGTAGAAGTTTTGTTCACATCACTTACCCTGCTGACTTCCTTGGGAGCCGATTCATCTGGCGATGGAAACAGAAGGGGAAACACAATTAGAAACTCTGAGAACATGTCATTCACTCTCAATAAACTAGAGAGCTCGTCTGCAAAGCTTCCTCTAAGAAAAGCAAAGAATTTGGTTTTAAAAATCTGGTTTTAAAGTAGAAGTTAAACATAATAAATTTATAGTAAGGCATACATATTAATTTTGAAGGGGAGATGAAATACCATAATGAGTTACTAGTCATTTTCAAGATTACCTTTTCAGGGGCCCTGAAATGGAGTGTCTGCAACCGCAGGACCGTGCTTATTCATGCACACACACCTAGAAGGGGGCTAGGGACACGGGCAGTGTTCAAATGCCCCAACCCACACAAATCTGATAAATGGCCACCATCACCTGTGCATCTCCTGCCTGTGGAGATAGGACACGTGCCTGTATGGCAGGCTGCTCAAGGCTCGAAACACACATACCAATAGCGCTGCTGTGTTCCACGGGTCCCAGAGTTGGGGGCCGTGTGTACAGCTCCTCAGAATTGGTTACTGGTAACAGGAGACCAAAGGATGGCCCTGGCCTAGGCCAGACCCGCAGAAGGCTCTCCCTGTGGGGCTGGCTACACAGCAAGAATGTGCCTGTGTGACCCATGGGGTAAAGGAACCAAATGGCCAAGATTCCACTTCACGTCCACTGGCTCTGGGATCCCAAGCCGAGGTCACTGCTCTGACCCAGCGGCAGGGCATCTGTGTGGCCCTTACAGAGGAAGGGGGCCTGGAGCCGGGCCTCCCCGGGCCCCTCACTGAGGCAGCCTTTAATGTAGCGCTGCTGCTGCTTTGTGTCTTCTCTAGCGATCAACCTCTGTCCCACTGCCACCATGGGCGCACGCTCCACATACCCAGCTCCCAGGAGTTGTGTGTGTCACTCCAACATGTATGTGAAATAGTTACTGTCCTCCAAGTTGTGATCCTCCCTCCTAAGTATACTTGCTAACTGACCCACTGAGTCCTGCTGTTTCCTCTTTTTCTAACTGTTCTCTGATGTACTGCTTACCACCCATTTGCACACCTAACACCAAGTCCAGTCCCAAATCACATACTAACCAGTATAGCCTGCCAGCTGGTCCCTGAATGCAGTAGCTGCCCCGGTAATCACTCACTCACTCACTCACTCACTCACTCACTCACTCACACTCACACACACACACACACACACACACACACACACACACACACACGTCTTTCATGCTTCAACACCTGGCTGTGAAGTGGCTTTTCCTGGGCACATTTTAAAAATTGCCAAGCTTGGGTGGGTTAATACACAGTTGGAAAGCAAACCCCGTATCCGAGGCACCCTGAACCGGGGTGTCCTGGTGTCCCCTGGAGAGGGGAAAAAACACACATCACTGCCTCACTTAAAACTAGAAAACAGCCACTTCTATAGGACAAACAGAAATAAGCAAAAGCAATTAGCAAAAAGTCACATAAAAAAGAAGAACAAAGGAGACTATGTTAAGATCATATGAACTAAGGATAATGAACTTCTCAGTAACCAACGGAAAGCAGGAAATTGCAGGTGATGTGATTTTTATTGCTTAACATATATTAACTAGTGTATTACAGAAGATTTATGTCTCCTTGTTCATGAGCTTTACAGCAATGTGACACGGTAGCTTTATATCAGGACATTGTGCTTGCCATCTGCTTTACACACATCAAAGTGGTTCAAAACTGGCCTTTTTAAATATTGCTACTCAGCAAAGCTGAAATCCAGCATTTAAAACACTGCATTGAAAGTCTATAAGCATTTGGTGTTATATATACACACATAAAAAAAAAAGTAAAAAGGTTACATTAACTTAATAAAGAAGACATCCACTAAAGAGAGGGAAGGTGGTAACGTAATGCCTCTGAGTTAAGATTGAAAACTATACTCTGCCTTCCAGATTCTAAATTGTGACTTTCATGTGACCTAACTTTAAAACTACAGTAGGAACTGTGTTGAAAACTTCCAGCTTTATTACTCTATGGTCAGAGAGTATGTTTTTAACAATTCTTATTTTTTAAATTGATTGATCATTTCTTTGAAGTTTAACATACAGCCATGTGCACTGTATCTTCCATGGATAAGTCTCTGCTTCCAGTGCTCATTGTGTAGGATAAAAAAGGCCCAAGAAGTGCAGAGAGAAGAAACAGTGAGCAGAAGAGGAGAGTCTCGCGATGCTGGGATGGTCTCCCTGCACCCCCAGCCTGGGGGCAGCCCAGCTCCCTTGGCCAGGCAGGTTCTACAGGGACCCCCCGTATACCAACATGGAGCATGGCTGGCTTCTCATTACAGGAAATACTTATTTCCCCTGCAAATGAATAAACGAGCCACCTTCTTATACACTCCATCTTTCAGGAAGTGGACTGGCTCACTTGGCCTGGCCTGGCTACTTCTGCCACTGCTGTGGAGCTTAACCTGAGGATGGCCATCTGTCTTCTCACAGCTGTGCAATCTTAATTATCCACAAACATTTGGAAGGGAGGGGAGGGGAGGGAGGAGAGAGGCAGGGGAGGAAAGGAGAGGGGAGGGGAGGGAGGGAGAGGAGGGGAGGGGAGAACGAGAGAGAGAGAGAGAGAGAGAGAGAGAGAGAGAGAGAGAGAGGGAGATTGAGAAGCTCAATTTCGGACATATGTCTGAGCAATTCAATCAGCTAACCTTGAAGTCTGCCTTGCCTAGGGGCTTCTTAATATGTGAAAGTTACTTTTCCTATTGATTAAGCCAATTTTACCAGATAAAACTAAAACACTCAAAAGAGTATGAAAGAAATGTTAACAAAATATTACTAGGATATTACTTTTACACCATTAAATACACTGTTATTTAAAATACGATCTTTAGAAAGCTCTCCCATTCCTACCAAAAAATAAATTCCTTCGCTTAGGATTCAAGTCCTCAAAATTTGCTTAGGATTCAAGTCCTCAAAATTTGGTTCTTCTCCATTTTTCCAACTGGAATTCACAACACACCGTACTCCCTTCCCGCTCCAACACCAGGCTTGCTAGAGCCCCAAACATGTTTTGCTTGCTCCTTAACTCAGAATCTTCATAACTCCAAACCACAAATATTCCCTGAGCACCAAGAGTCTGGAAACACGCTAGGTGCCTACAATATATCTGAGAATAAAAAAGCCCTTGTTCTCATGAAGCTTTATTGTAAAGGTGGCAGACGGTCCATAGCATGATAAACATTTAAGTTACACAGCAAGTTGGAAGTGGTTAGTGCTTCAAGGGGGACACAGAGCAGGTAACAAAGGACCAGAAGGCAGTGGAGGCAAGGGCAGTATTAAGGGGTGGCCAGGCAGGTCTCCTCCAGGTGGTGAGCGCTGAAAGCCGCTCCAGGGAAGGGCATTCCAGGCTGAGGCAGCGGCCTGAGGAAAGCCCAGAGACAGGAGCGTGTGTGCTGTTCCTCGCCAAAGCTGACCCCTCCTCCTCTCCAAATACTGAAGTCTTTGAAGACTCAGCCCAGTTTGTATTCCGTCCATGAGGCCCTTTCAGAAATAACAGGCCCACTATTATCTCTTCCCTGAGAATTTATATACAGATCTTTCTTGTTAGGAAAGCACAGTACTACAGAAAAAAAGAACACAGGCTTGGAGACTGAACAGATCTGTTTTCAAACCTCAACTTCACTTACAAACAATACATGGGTTTCCTGACCTTTCCAAACTTGAAGTATTTATAAGACGAGGCCACTTCAGATATTGTCAGGGTTCCCTGAGAAAATGTACAGAGAGTTCCTGAACAGAGTGAGCTCTCAATAAATTACACGGTTTTGTTCCCATTCAACTCGGCATTAACTATACTCTGCCTTCTGTTGATAACTGGATACATGTAAAAGACTTAGCTTTTTAACTGCACAGCAGTTCTTGGAAACAAGAAAGCACATCTAATATGTCTTTTACATTACTGAAGAAGAAAAAGGCATTCCAAAAAGTGATTCTAGAATGATTAAAACAGATGATGCTACTTCATACAAAGCATTTTCTTCAGACAACAACAGAGTGGTAGACACCAGATATTAACTTTTCCAAGTGGTTTAAAGTGTCTTAGCCTAACGCTTAAATATAGTTCCCAGATCACTTTGTTTTGTTTTCTTTCATTCTTTCTAACATTAAAAGCCAAGCATTTAAGGAAAAACACAAGTCACGTACCAAGAACTGATGTAGCAGGTTAATTGGTTTGTGTCAATTAACTGTCTTTGCAGTTACTAATGAGGGAACATGAAATAAACTATAAATCACTAAATAATTGTAAGGTACAAAGAGCTTTGTATTTGTGATATTCTCAGGAAAAAAAGAGATAGAGTATATGCATATATAATATACATACACATATATACACATACATGTATATTCACAAGCTATATCAGAAAATAGGCAAAGCTAATTTTTCCTGAATTATAATGATTTTTTAATAACTTGTCGGATCACATTTTCTAGCATATAACACACTATGTGGTCTCTTCTTTGTACTTAATTCTGTATAAACAGAATGAGACCATTCCTTGTGAGAGTTAGTCCATGAAGCTTTCCAATTCTATAAATGAAAGTGATGGCTTAAAAATGTATGGTGTGAACTGCAGTGTTCTATATATAAAAAAATGATATTTACAAATTATCTTCCTTTTATTTTACTTTTCATACATAAGAATTATGGATACATATGGTAGATAAGGACTGTATATGTAAGATGAAATAGTTTCTGTCCTGCAGCTAACAGAAACTGGGTTTCACTTATCAAAGCTGTAGAAGCACAGCTCAAGAAAGGTATCATGATACAAACAATACGTTTTTCTTCTTTTCTATATATTACAATACAGAACTTAGTTATCTCTCAGTAACCTACAACTGTGTTGATTCTGTGACTTTGAACTTTGCATGTTGTGATCATTTTCTGGATAGATAGGATGCTCCTGAGCAAATGTAAATAATTTTAAGTTTCACCATCAGAAACCTAAGCAAAATCTATCCCAGACAGGCTAATACACAAAACAATTTTGTTAAATTGATCCTGACTTCTCAATTGACATTATATGAGCTTTTGAAATATATAAAGAATTCTATCATTCCTGTAAAAGAAACTGAAATGATCAAATGTAAACTCTGTTAACATCTGGGGAATTACTCATCATCCTAACAGAGAAAATTTCCATATTCAATAATGTCTTCCCAAATTCAAAATTTCAAGTGGTCACTTAGAAACAGCTAAGACATTTTAGATGTTTCCATAAATAAAGAAGTACTGAGACTTCCTCTAACTTTTACAATGTTTTGTACCTGTAAAAAAAATCTTTATTATGTTACTTCAATGTTGAGGATGTGGGGAAATAAGAAATCCAAAGCTCACCTCTCAGAATTATAAAAATGACAAACAAAGAAGGGCTTAGCATCAAAGTCTACATGGTCTGGGAGTTTTCTGAGGATGAAAAAAAAATTCCAGAATATATTGTTCACTTCCAGGTTCTCAAGATACTCGGGAGCACACACGAGTCCGTGGAATTTGGCCGTCACACACTAGTGTATCAGTAGAATTCTTAATTGAAACTGAAAATAGTAGAAGATCGTGGCACTAAATAGATCATAAACACTAAACCTCAGGACAAGGTTTAAAATTTACTAAGGCAATCAATAATAATAACAATAATAGGTTAGAAAATGTACTGTAAAACTTCCTAGTTGTCTGCAAAAGCTTTTCCTCTTGACAATGTGTTTTTGTTACTATTGGATCTGCTATAGCCTAATTACTACTTCGTGTTTACATCTTTGAAATTCTACTCTACAACTGTTCACAGGAACAATTAAAGGTTTTATTACATTTCTCTGAAGTTGCTTCATGTCCCTCCCACATACCCTGCAGCATGTCCCATGTAAGTAAAAAGGACATTTAGAATACTGGCTCTTTTAGCATTTCTGTGTACCCTGAAAACAGTGAAACTTTTTAAAACTCTCACTTCATAAAAAAATCCTCAATGTCTGCAGAAAAGTAAAGATTGTGAGTAGTTCCCCTTCTGCTTCAGGTGAGCTGACAGGCCAACAAAGGAAACCCCTCAGGACAGAGTCTGCTCAGGTTGCTGAGAGCACAGGGGCCTTAGGAAAATCACGGGGCAGAGGACAGCCCTGCGTGAAGCAGGCTTGCATCAAAGAATAGCTTATTCTCTAGAAATACATACATTTATGATGGCCATATGTTTTATTTATTAATGCTATACCCGAAGAAACAAAACAAAGAAATCAGGCAAATGCTAATATTCCTGAGATACAAACAAAAAATACTTGAACTGAAAAAATAATTCAATTGTCCACAATTTTCAGCATATCGGCGTTCCTCGTTACCAAAATCCTGTGTCTTCAACATTTCTGACATCAGTTAAGAAATAAGACGTATAATTTTGTATTAAGACTTTTTACTTAATTTAAAAGTAACAGCAGCTTAGAGCAATGAATCACTCAAAATTCATTTTCCCTTTGTCTGAAGTTTTGATATGGGTAAAATTAGCTGAAGTATTAAAATATTTCACATTTGTTCATAAAGGATTAACTGCTACGGAAACTGTCTTCCAGTCATAAACAACTAGAAAACCAGACAAAATACATGAAACAAAGGTGTTTAGACATTGGCCACCAGA